>NC_133386.1:5000-10005000 GCF_047511655.1 Castor canadensis | reverse complement strand
CTGGAATGGCGAAGCAAAGCCGTGGAGGGCAGGGCCCTGATTGGCTTCCTAAAAGATCAGACAAAGCACTTAGAAGACAGCGGGGTGGGGGGGACCACATTGGTATCTCCCACGTACTTTGTACTCACTGGGTGTTGGCAAATGTCCAGTGACAGGTGAGGGGCACATGCCATCTTCTCAAGGCAAGTTCTGTCCTGTCCTTTCCAAGTCAGGTGGCCCCAGTTGTCACGTGCTCAGGACCATAGTTCTGCTCCAGAAGGGACTGAAGGCAGAGCTACGGCATGAGGTGCCTCTGGAGGTGTGCTACCCATGCTGGGTGCGCCACCCATGCTGGGAACATACCTCTCACTTTTTAACACAGTCCAAGTTCCTATGGAACTGGCCTCCTTTCCATCACTGGCAACCTCTTTGTGATCATAAGCAACCAATTTTCTCAGATTTTAAGAAAACAAATTCTCATCCAGTCTTTTTCATTCCAGACTCAAAAATGCTTCAACATGGAAAACAGTCCCCATCAGGATGGCTGGAGAAAAATGCAAACACTTGGTTTTCCAGCATGATGCATTGTGGGGCTGGGGCTTGCTGGGGGTGGAGACTGAGCTGGAAAAACCCAACAGGCGCCACCATCATCCTAATCTCTCTCTATTACTGAAATGGATGGCGAGATGGGGATTACTGCAGCTATAAATCAGCTTTGTGTTTTGGATAATCTAATACATTTTTCAAGTGTTCTCCCAGCTTGGCATGCACAGAACCGCTCAGTTGGCACAAAGTTCGCAATCAATCTCTCCCGTCCGCTCCCCACCCAGCCTCACCACCTCCTCCGAGCCTTCTAATATTTTATACATAAGCCGGTTTGGATTCACGGAGCATTGCAGCTAGTAAATGCTCTGAAGATTCATCTTTATGGACTAGCAGGCCAGCCTTGTAGGCGTCCCGGCTTCTTAAGATTAAAAGGAATTTTATTTGGTGTGTTAGGCTGCGAGGGGCGTCAGTGCTGGCTGGTTGCTAGGTTCTATTATTGTTGTGTGTGCTGTTCTCCTGGGAGACCAGGAGACAGGGGCTGGAGAAGTGGCTTATGGGTGGGCTTCTCAGAAAAATCAGCCTCTATTTCTCTTTTTATCCCAGGCCCTCTCGGCAGGGTGTCTTGGGCCCTTTGGGGCAACCCCAAGGCCCAAGGAAGTGGCACTGATTACTTTCAAGGACCAGCTGTGCCTCGCTGTGGGTTGTGTTATGGTCCCTGCACCACTGGAACAGACACCAGGGACAAATAGGTGAAGACAACTGTTGGGGGAGGGGCCCAGCCCGACCAAAGGAAATGAAAACAGTTGCCGTTTCATTTACTTTAAAGCACAGCCCTTGTAATAAATGTGCACAGTGAATGTGCTGAGCAAACACCTCCGCGTTCATCAATATGCGAGCCGTTTATTGCCTCATAAACTTGGAAGCAAGTGATATTGTCTCTTAAATCAATGGCTGCATGGACAGCCTTGGCACTACAGGAGAACAGTACATCCAGGCCTCCCCAACTGAGATTAATGGCCAGAGCAGTGACTGGAAGGTGCTTAGTCACCGCCCAGGGACGCAGGAGCGCTCCAGGGGATGGGCATCGCCACCTGTGGCTCCCACAGGGAGGTGCAGATAGGATTGGGGAACGGATGACCCAACAAGACGACCCCAGGTGGGGTCTGCCTGAGGCCAGGCTGGGTTTTCCCACACTAGCATCAGTACCTGGTAGCAGGCCAGCTCAGGGCAATGCCTGAGAATAGGGTGGAGGAAGGAAGCCCAAGAGCCAGTTTCCCATGTGGTCCAGGAAGAGGGTATGGAGTAGACTGTGGGGGAGGCAATCCCACAGAGCCTGGCCCCGTCTGGGAGGCTCAGTGGCCAGTATGAGAGAATCCAATGACACCCACCATGGAGAATGCTATTGTGTTTATGAAGTACGGGCCATGAGACACCTCTCAGCCACTGATGAAGGTCCAGGGCAGGAGGCACTGACAGGATGAGCTAGGCTGCTGGCCTGCTCCCTGTGGTGCATCACATGGGGGCCCCAAAAGAAAATGTCCATATGCTAATCCCAGAATCATTCCAATGTGATCTTCTTGGAGTAAGGGTCTTTGTAGATGTTATTAAATTAAGAACATGAGAGGAAAACTTTATTCTGGCCTGGCTGAATGAGCCCTCAATCTAACAAGTGTCCTTAGAAAAGAGGAAAAAGAGAGTCAAGGACAGAAGAGGAGGCAGAGGAGAGGAGCTGGCCACGGGAAGATGGAGGCATGGATTGCAGTGAGGTGGTGAGCAAGGAATGCCAAGGATTGCCTTCAGCCATTTGTTTTGGGTTCTGGCCTCCAAAACAAGAAATCATATATTTCTGTTAGGTGGCCATTGGTAATAGCAGCTGCAGGAGATTCCTTTTCTCCAAACCCGGGTTTGTCTGGAGTCTTCTGGCAGCTGCTCCTTTATTCTTGAGGACAACTGGTTGTGGTCATAACTTCCCAAGCCAGTGGGAGCAGCCTGGCTTGGCAGAAGCCTGGGAAACTCTACATCCCTGCTTATTTTCTGGGCCTCCCTAAGTGGCCCTGAGAATGGTGCCTTTCCAAGGCAGCAGGTGGCTCTGTATGCCTAGCTAGGTGTGCTCAACCACTCAGGTGCCCCATGGCTCCTGGCTCCCTCCAGGCAAAAGTGTCAGTTAAAGCAGCAATTGCCACAAGAATCTAACAAGTCAAAACTGGGCCTGAGATGAGTGACGGGATGTGTGATTCTGGCATATGATTTACATCCAGAGGGCACTTGCTATCCTGGGTGTCTTCCTTGACTATACCCCATCTCTCTCAAGTTAAATGTCTATTCTCAACCCCTGCCCCAGGTATTTGTGCCTGGAATTTTATCAGATGTGCCCATCCTTTCCCCCTGGGCTAGGGAGTGGGCCATGCCTCAGCCTGGGCAAAGTCCAGGATAGTCATTTACACGTGGCAAGTGAACTGATTTACCAGCATGGCTGAAGTGTACACGACAGCCCTTTGAGAGACTTAAGGGGACAATCTGGTGTTCTCTCATGAGCCTCACACTACCTGGATGATTTTCGGGGTGGTTTAAGGTTAAACTTGCCTTACAGGATCAGAAACCTCAAATCATCCACTACCAGGGACAGAGGCCTTCCTTTCACAGTGGGTTCATGGGAGACTGTTATAGGCTCCAGGACAAAATGTGTCAACCAATAGTGAGAAATAGTTAAGCTCCACTGTGTGAAATGGCCAATATTTGAAGGCCTTCTGCCTACAAAAGTGGCAATTTCATATGGTCCAACATTAATCTCGCCACAGGATCTTGACTACTCAGATCTGTGTGGCCACAATTCTCCCCCATGGGCCCCATATGTGGGAGCCCAATTATAATCAAAGAGGGCCTTGGAGGATTCTGGGACTGGATGGTGAAAAACAAAAAAGCGGCTGGCCAGCTGTCAGCTGGAGCCAACCTGGTGCTCACAGCTTGATCAACATTTGCCTGTTGAACAAACACAATTTCACTGAACACCAACTTCATATAAGGTCACTCTGTGACCAGGATGGAGAGAGACAAAAACAAGACCATTCCATAATCACATTTGAACACAGACAAAAATAAGCTCACTGTTCAAACCAAAAAAATGACCACTTACTCCTCCTTCCATCCAGTTGAATTGACAACTATGCCTTTGTGTCCTAGATGAAAATTAATGACACATAGTTGTACCTGATTTCAATGTTCTTATGCCCAATCCACAGTCACTTCTCCCCAAATCATCTCCAAGCCCAAAACCTATGTATGACAAGTTCCCACCACCACCCCTTACTAAGACACAGCAAGGTCCCCCATGGTGCAAATTCTTGCCTAAGACAGAAGTGCCAAAAAGCTCAACTTTGCTCACCTCCTCCTGTGTGCCTGTTATCTTTAGCAGCTGGGCATTGCTAAGGACATCAGCCAGGTGACCTGGTCATCTTGGCACTGAGGGTAGCCCTACCACCATTACCATCACCACCACCATCTTAATCACCGCAATAATCACCTCCACCAGCACCAGCACACGGCCACCTTACCATTGTGCCTACGTCCCCAGCCACCACCACCTCAGCCTGCTAGCACACTCTAGCCTCCCTCAGCTCGGGGGAGCATTGTCCTCTCCACTTCCCTGTGAGGTTAGCATGCTCAGGGAGGTACAATAGATGGCATGTATGTCCCCACAAATTCACCTGTTGAGATCCCAACCCCAACCATCGCAACCATTGCCACCACAACTTCTTCCATCACTATCAAGACCACCACCACTGTCACCCTGTTATCATTTGAATCTGAAATGTTCCCTGAAGGCTCATGCTTTAAAGGGTTAGTTGCCCAGCTGATGGCTTTTGGGAAGTGATGGGATCCTGAGGGCTGTGGCCTAATCACTGAATTAATCCCTTGAGGAGTCATAATTTGATGACCTTAGGAGGTGGTGGAGACTTACAAGTGGGGCCTAGTTAGAGGAGATGGGTGACAGGGGTGTGCCTTTGAAGGGCAGAGCTTGTCTCAGCTCCTGTCTGTCTGTCTCTGCCCCCATCTACCATGGGATGAGCCACTTTGCTCCATGACACAGTCCCCTCCACTATGTCTATCTCACCACATATGAGCCCAGAAGCAACAGAGCCAAGTGACCATGGGTTGAAATTCTGAAAGTGTGAGCCAAAATAAATGAGTTATTGCTATCAGTTATTCTGTCATATCAACTAAAAACTGACTAACACCCTCTCATATCACTACCACCAGTACCACCACAAACACCACTGTGGTGACTGTGGCGGTGATGGTGACGGTATTGGTAGTAATGACAGCATTAGGAGGTGATCAGGCTGTAAGAGTGGAGCCTTCACAAATGGGATTGGTGCCCTTATAAAAGAGTCATCAAGGAGCTCTCTTGCCTCATGTGAGGACGCAGCAAGAAGGTGGACATCTGGAACAATCAGAACCTAACTGTACTGGCACTCTGATCTCAGACTCTCAGAACTGTGAAAAACACATTTGTGTGGTTTAGAAGCCATCCAGCCTATGGTGCTGTTTATAGCAGCTTGAATGGACTAAGCTTGACTGGATTAAGTACTGGCTTAGATCACACAGCTATCAGTGCCAGACTAGGGCCTGGATCCCCAGTAAGTCAGGTATATTCTACTGTTCCCCACCAGGCCCACAGGTACCCTGCCCCTCCTCTATCCCCAGCACCTTCCCCGGCAGGTGTCTCTGTGACTCTTGGCTTCAGTCCTAGCTGACTCCATCTGACTTGTGAGCCACTGTTTCTTTAAGGTGCCTCGGCTCACATGTGCGACTGTGTCATGTGTGGATTTCATAATTCCACCGTACGGGACGCTCTTGTTGCCTTCCTATCCAAACTCTTGAGGCTGTCTCCCTTGTCCCTGCCGGTGCTCACTGCAGATTGAACGCATACATTCTTTCCAGAACCAAGAATAGCAACAAGATTCATGAGTCTCCATCCGTTACTGTAACCAGCACAATCACGCATCCCATACCATTATTTCATGACCATATTTTTCTTCATAAATGGCACCTTTTTAAAGTGACCATAAAAAGGACCAATTCAAAGTTCTAAATTCAGATTTCTTGGGCTATTTGAGCACATACTAAACACCTGAACTCTGAGTGGGAGATACTTTTTTTTTTCCATGCTTGAGTAAGTCCAAAACAACTTGACAAATTTTCTTCAAGTTTTCAAAAATATATATATATAATTCACTTCTGAACTGAGGAAAAAGTATGATAAATTTCTACACAAAAGCAAAGCCTTGAGAGGGAAATAGCTTATGTAGCTGGGACAATCAGAGGTTTTTGTAGTAAATGTGGCTTGGCCTACAAGCAAAGCTTCCAAAGGCTGGTGGCAATGTAGATGTCCAAAGACTGGTGGTGAGGTAGATGTCAAGGACACTTCAGAAAATGAAGCTCACATGGAACCTTCCCCAAAATAGATCATATCCTAGGGCACAAAGCAAGCCTCAGCAAATATAAGAAAATAGAAATAATACCATGCATACTATCTGACCACAATGCAGTAAAAGTAGAACTCAACAACAAAAGTAAAGACAAAAAACATGCAAACAGCTGGAAACTAAATAACTCATTACTTAATGAAGAATGGATCATCGATGCAACAAAAGAGGAAATTAAAAAGTTCCTAGAAGTCAATGAAAATGAAAACACAACCTACCGGAACCTATGGGACACAGCTAAGGCAGTCTTGAGAGGAAAGTTTATAGCCATGAGTGCATATATTAAAAAGATTGAAAGATCCCAAATCAATGACCTAATGATACATCTCAAACTCCTAGAAAAACAAGAACAAGCAAATCCCAAAACAAATAGAAGGAGAGAAATAATAAAAATAAGAGTTGAAATCAACAAAATAGAAACCAAAAAAACCATACAAAGAATTAATGAAACAAAAAGTTGGTTCTTTGAAAAAATAAACAAGATCGATAGACCCCTGGCAAACCTGACTAAAATGAGGAGAGAAAAAACCCAAATTAGTAGAACCAGGAATGCAAAAGGGGAGATAACAACAAGCACCATGGAAGTCCAGGAAATCATCAGAGACTACTTTGAGAGCCTATATTCAAATAAATTTGAAAATCTAAAAGAAATGGACAGATTTCTAGATACATATGATCATCCAAAACTGAACCAAGAGGAAATTAATCACCTGAATAGACCTATAACACAAAATGAAATTGAAGCAGCAGTCAAGAGTCTCCCCAAAAAGAAAAGTCCAGGACCTGATGGATTCTCTGCTGAATTCTATCAGACCTTTAAAGAAGAACTGATACCAACCCTCCTTAAACTGTTCCACGAAATAGAAAGGGAAGGAAAACTGCCAAACACATTTTATGAAGCCAGTATTGCACTTATCCCAAAACCAGGCAAAGACACCTCCAAAAAGGAGAACTATAGGCCAATCTCCTTAATGAACATTGATGCAAAAATCCTCAACAAAATAATGGCAAATCGAATTCAGCAACACATCAAAAAGATTATTCACCACGACCAGGTAGGCTTCATCCCAGGGATGCAGGGGTGGTTCAACATAAGAAAATCAATAAACGTAATAAACCACATTAACAGAAGCAAAGACAAAAACCACTTGATCATCTCAATAGATGCAGAAAAAGCCTTTGATAAGATCCAACATCATTTCATGATAAAAGCTCTAAGAAAACTAGGAATAGAAGGAAAGTTCCTCAACATTATAAAAGCTATATATGACAAACCTACAGCCAGCATTATACTTAACGGAGAAAAATTAAAACCATTCCCTCTAAAATCAGGAACCAGACAAGGATGCCCACTATCTCCACTCCTATTCAGCATAGTACTGGAATTCCTAGCTAGAGCAATTAGGCAAGAAGAAGGAATAAAAGGAATACAAATAGGTAAAGAAACTGTCAAAAATCCCTATTTGTAGACGACATGATCCTATACCTTAAAGACCCAAAAAACTCTACTCAGAAGCTTCTAGACATCATCAATAGCTATAGCAAGGTAGCAGGATATAAAATCAACATAGAAAAATCATTAGCATTTCTATACGCTAACAATGAGCAAACGGAAAAAGAATGTATGAAAACAATTCCATTTACAATAGCCTCAAACAAAATCAAATACCTAGGTGTAAACCTAACAAAAGATGTGAAAGACCTCTACAAGGAAAACTATACACTTCTGAAGAAAGAGATTGAGGAAGACTATAGAAAGTGGAGAGATCTCCCATGCTCATGGATTGGTAGAATCAACATAGTAAAAATGTCGATACTCCCAAAAGTAATCTACATGTTTAATGCAATTCTCATCAAAATCCCAATGACATTCATTAAAGAGATTGAAAAATCTACCGTTAAATTTATATGGAAACACAAGAGGCCACGAATAGCCAAGGCAATACTCAGTCAAAAGAACAATGCAGGAGGTATCACAATCCCTGACTTCAAACTATATTACAAAGCAATAACAATAAAAACAGCATGGTACTGGCACAAAAACAGACATGAAGACCAGTGGAACAGAATAGAGGATCCAGATATGAAGCCACACAACTATGAGCAACTTATCTTTGACAAAGGAGCTAAAAATATACGATGGAGAAATAGCAGCCTCTTCAACAAAAACTGCTGGGAAAACTGGTTAGCAGTCTGCAAAAAACTGAAACTAGATCCATGTATATCACCCTATACCAAGATTAACTCAAAATGGATCAAGGATCTTAATATCAGACCCCAAACTCTTAAGTTGATACAAGAAAGAGTAGGAAATACTCTGGAGTTAGTAGGTATAGGTAAGAACTTTCTCAATGAAACCCCAGCAGCACAGCAACTAAGAGATAGCATAGATAAATGGGACCTCATAAAACTAAAAAGCTTCTGTTCATCAAAAGAAATGGTCTCTAAACTGAAGAGAACACCCACAGAGTGGGAGAAAATATTTGCCAATTATACATCAGACAAAGGACTGATAACCAGAATATATAGAGAACTTAAAAAACTAAATTCTCCCAAAACTAATGAACCAATAAAGAAATGGGCAAGTGAACTAAACAGAACTTTCTCAAAAGAAGAAATTCAAATGGCCAAAAAACACATGAAAAAATGCTCACCATCTCTAGCAATAAAGGAAATGCAAATTAAAACCACACTAAGATTCCACCTCACCCCTGTTAGAATAGCCATCATCAGCAACACCACCAACAACAGGTGTTGGCGAGGATGCAGGGAAAAAGGAACCCTCTTACACTGCTGGTGGGAATGTAGACTAGTACAACCACTCTGGAAAAAAATTTGGAGGCTACTTAAAAAGCTGGACATCGATCTACCATTTGATCCAGCAATACCAGTCTTGGGGATATACCCAAAAGACTGTTACTCCAGAGGCACCTGCACATCCATGTTTATTGCGGCACTATTCACAATAGCCAAGTTATGGAAACAGCCAAGATGCCCCAGCACTGACGAATGGATTAAGAAAATGTGGTATCTATACACAATGGAATTTTATGCAGCCATGAAGAAGAACGAAATGTTATCATTCGCTGGTAAATGGATGGAATTGGAGAACATCATTCTGAGTGAGGTTAGCCTGGCTCAAAAGACCAAAAATCGTATGTTCTCCCTCATATGTGGACATTAGATCAAGGGCAAACACAACAAGGGGATTGGACTTTGAGCACATGATAAAAGTGAGAGCACACAAGGGAGGGGTGAGGATAGGTAAGACACCTAAAAAACTAGCTAGCATTTGTTGCCCTTAATGCAGAGAAACTAAAGCAGATACCTTAAAGCAACTGAGGCCAATAGGAAAAGGGGACCAGGAACTAGAGAAAAGGTTAGATCAAAAAGAATTAACCTAGAAGGTAACACCCACGCACAGGAAATCAATGTGAGTCAATGCCCTGTATAGCTATCCTTATCTCAACCAGCAAAACCCCTTGTTCCTTCCTATTATTGCTTATACTCTCTCTACAACAAAATTAGAGATAAGGGCAAAATAGTTTCTGCTGGGTATTGAGGGGGGGGAGCGGGAGGGGGTGGAGTGGGTGGTAAGGGAGGGGGTGGGGGCAGGGGGGAGAAATGAACCAAGCCTTGTATGCACATATGAATAATAAAAGAAAAAGGAAAAAAAAATGTACTAAGGAAAAAAAAAAAGAAAATGGGGCTCAGGTGGTGCAGGGGCTGTCTGAATTCTGAGATTTCTTTTTGGAGTGTGTGTGTGTTAAACATCCATCAAGGAGCAAGATTAGAAACTGGGATCAGGTTTTCTGTAGAGTACTTTAAGTCACTTTAACTGAATTGTTACAGAATGTAAAAGGGGGACTTCTTCAGTGGGGGAAAGGGAGTGACAGCTTGACCCAGTTCACAGGAAGGCAGCAAAATGCCTGATGCTCCAGGGAATTCCCATTTCTTGTGGTCTTCCAAACATTCACAAAAAACGTCACTTAGAAGGGTGGCTGCTCACTCCCTGTGCTCCTGGGTGGCAGAAACACTTCCAGTCACAGCTGTGGAGAAACAGGAATTGAGGTCTGTGCCTGTGCCTGGCAGCTCAGCCTGGGCTGTTGCCAGTTCCTGGAGGTCTAGGGAGGTCCCGCCCTGCTCCCCTGGCTCTGGATGTTCTTCTGTTGTATACCAAGACAGGCTAACTCACTGTCTTCTCCAAGAGAAACCTGTAACCCAGGTTCAAGGTTCCTGATGTTGGGGGAGGGGAAGCCAATTTTCTTTTACCTCAATGCATCACTTTTTTTAAAATTTTTTTTATTATTCATATGTGCATACAAGGCTTGGGTCATTTCTCCCCCCTGCCCCCACCCCCTCCCTTACCACCCACTCCGCCCCCTCCCTCTCCCCCCTACCCCCTCAATACCCAGCAGAAACTATTTTGCCCTTATCTCTAATTTTGTTGTAGAGAGAGTATAAGCAATAATAGGAAGGAACAAGGGTTTTTGCTGGTTGAGATAAGGATAGCTATACAGGGCATTGACTCACATTAATTTCCTGTGCGTGGGTGTTACCTTCTAGGTTAATTCTTTTTGATCTAACCTTTTCTCTAGTTCCTGGTCCCCTTTTCCTATTGGCCTCAGTTGCTTTTAAGGTATCTGCTTTAGTTTCTCTGCGTTAAGGGCAACAAATGCTAGCTAGTTTTTTAGGTGCCTTACCTATCCTCACCCCTTACTTGTGTGCTCTCGCTTTTATCATGTGCTCAAAGTCCAATCCCCTTGTTGTGTTTGCCCTTGATCTAATGTCCATATATGAGGGAGAACATATGATTTTTGGTCTTTTGGGCCTGGCTAACCTCACTCAGAATGATGTTCTCCAATTCCATCCATTTACCAGCAAATGATAACATTTCGTTCTTCTTCATGGCTGCATAAAATTCCATTGTGTATAGATACCACATTTTCTTAATCCATTCGTCAGTGGTGGGGCATCTTGGCTGTTTCCATAACTTGGCTATTGTGAATAGTGCCGCAATAAACATGGGTGTGCAGGTGCCTCTGGAGTAACGTGTGTCACAGTCTTTTGGGTATATCCCCAAGAGTGGTATTGCTGGATCAAACGGTAGATCAATGTCTAAATGCATCACTTTTTAAAGGAGCCACAGAACCTTTGGCTCGTCTAGTTTGTTCATGGATAGCCCACACCCTCTCCACGCTCACACACTCAGGAAATCCAACAACCTGCCTGCAGCCGCCTTGCGGTCAGGGAGTCCTTTTCCTCCAAACCCGGGAGGTCACTTTCTCCTTTCATTTTCCTGCTTCACCGTGGTTACGTGCATGAACAGGCTCCGTGTCGCATGAGGTCCTGCTCGGTCTGTCCTGTCCAGAATCCTGTCACCCTTGATGCCGGCGGCAGATGCTCAGCCGGGCTCTGCGTTTTCCGTGAACTGTCAGCCCCGGGCCCGGACCAGGTGCAGGCGCTGCTCTGCGCGGTCCCCCACCGCATCCCGCGCCCCGCGCAGCGCACGCACGGGACCCCAACCCGCTCCCTCCCGCGCCCACCCGCACCCTGGAGGCCACCGCTCTCCAAGTCCCCCAGCCCACCCCCCACAGCCCCAGCGTGTGTTGGGGACCCCAGCCCGCCGGGTCCTGCGGTCACGTCGCGGGGTGCCCGGCGCCCCTGGTCTCCGTCCTCTCTCCGCCGCGCCTCCCGAGCTTCGGGCCAAGTCCGCCGGGCGCATCGGCAGCCGCGTCGGAGAGCCATTGATTTCTGTCGCAGCCAGGAGGCCATGCAATTAAAAACGGTCACCCGCATGTTCCGAGGCTGCTTTTCTGGCCAAGTGCGTTGACTGCCACTCGCTCGGAGCAAGGCTGCTCGTTGAGCATGGCCTCAGAGAAGTTTTGGAGGCTCCCCCCACCCCCACCCCACCCCACGCTGGGCGGCTGATCCACTCATAAGCCTTGAGAGCTGGGGTCTGGGCAGCTGTCCTTGTCACCAAGGCAAGGAGGAGAGATGATCGTCCTTGCTGTAATTCCTGCCTAGGAAATATTTTAAACTTGGGGAGGGGAGAGACAAGACATTTTAAATTACATAGCAAATCATAACGCACGGCTCAGCCACTAGATACCACATGAAGGATTAAAGATCTGTAGGACGGAGACATGACACTTACTTGCCCAAGTAGCCCAAGTAGGACTGTTTTTATGCTTATTGGCAGAAGCAAGGATCATAATAGAAGAGACAGACATTGATCTCAGACAATGGGTTGGAATCCTGACAGTCACTTACTAGCTGTGTGACCTTTAGCAAGTTACCCAACCTCTCTGAAGGCCAGTTTAGTCAACAATAAAATCCGGCTAATGCTACCTGCCTGCAGAGATGGAATGGCTTTATCGTGTATAGAACCCTTAGAAGAGGGAGCCATGAGCAAAACTGATTTTTCTCCACAGTGTTCTGTATCTTTCACCCTTCTTCATAGTGTCTGAGTCTAGAAGTATCTCAAGAGCTTATAGTTAACTTGTTTTCCTTTCTGGTTGAGGGAAAGAAATTATACTTCCCCAGCCTCCCATACATTCTTTCTTCCCAAGAGTGTGAACTCAGTTTACCGCAGAGGTGCAGCAGTGCATGGAGCTCCTCTCCCTGGCTCCTTACTAATGTGCAGGATCGTTCTGCGAGCTCTTTGGTGTCCCGTAGCATCCTGAGGCCTGGGCAGTGGACTGAGGAATCCACGGATCTGCTTTTCTTTTATTATTCATACGTGCATACAAGGCTTGGGTCATTTCTCCCCCCTGCCCC
Source organism: Castor canadensis (assembly GCF_047511655.1). Taxonomy (NCBI): domain Eukaryota; kingdom Metazoa; phylum Chordata; class Mammalia; order Rodentia; family Castoridae; genus Castor; species Castor canadensis. Next base: position 9,992,209 of record NC_133386.1, on the reverse strand, counting down.
CACCCCCTCCCTTACCACCCACTCCGCCCCCTCCCTCTCCCCCCCACCCCCTCAGTACCCAGCAGAAACTATTTTGCCCTTATCTCTAATTTTGTTGTAGAGAGAGTATAAGCCATAATAGGAAGGAACAAGGGGTTTTGCTGGTTGAGATAAGGATAGCTATACAGGGCATTGACTCACATTGATTTCCTGTGCGTGGGTGTTACCTTCTAGGTTAATTCTTTTTGATCTCACCTTTTCTCTAGTTCCTGGTCCCCTTCTCCTATCGGCCTCAGTTGCTTTAAAGTATCTGCTTTAGTTTCTCTGCGTTGAGGGCAACAAATGCTAGCTAGTTTTTTAGGTGTCTTACCTATCCTCACCCCTCCCTTGTGTGCTCTCTCTTTTATCATGTGCTCAAAGTCCAATCCCCTTGTTGTGTTTGCCCTTGATCTAATGTCCGCATATGAGGGAGAACATCCGATGTTTGGTCTTTTGGGCCAGGCTAACCTCACTCAGAATGATGTTCTCCAATTCCATCCATTTACCAGCAAATGATAACATTTCGTTCTTCTTCATGGCTGCATAAAATTCCATTGTGTATAGATACCACATTTTCTTAATCCATTCGTCAGTGCTGGGGCATCTTGGCTGTTTCCATAACTTGGCTATTGTGAATAGTGCCGCAATAAACATGGATGTGCAGGTGCCTCTGGAGTAACAGTCTTTTGGGTATATCCCCAAGAGTGGTATTGCTGGATCAAATGGTAGATCGATGTCCAGCTTTTTAAGTAGCCTCCAGATTTTTTTCCAGAGTGGTTGTACTAGTCTACATTCCCACCAACAGTGTAAGAGGGTTCCTTTTTCCCCGCATCCTCGCCAACACCTGTTGTTGGTGGTGTTGCTGATGATGGCTATTCTAACAGGGGTGAGGTGGAATCTTAGTGTGGTTTTAATTTGCATTTCCTTTATTGCTAGAGATGGTGAGCATTTTTTCATGTGTTTTTTGGCCATTTGAATTTCTTCTTTTGAGGAAGTTCTGTATAGTTCACTTGCCCATTTCTTTATTGGTTCATTAGTTTTGGGAGAATTTAGTTTTTTAAGTTCCTTATATATTCTGGTTTTCAGTCCTTTGATGTGTAGCTGGCAAATATTTTCTCCCACTCATAGCAATAGCAATAAAAACAGCATGGTACTGGCACAAAAACAGACATGAAGACCAGTGGAACAGAATAGAGGACCCAGATATGAAGCCACACAACTATAACCAACTTGTCTTTGACAAAGGAGCTCAAAATAGACGATGGAGAAATAGCCTCTTCAACAAAAACTGCTGGGAAAACTGGTTAGCAGTCTGCAAAAAACTGAAACTAGATCCATGTATATCACCCTATACCAAGATTAACTCAAAGTGGATCAAGTATCTTAATATCAGATGGATCTGCTTTTAATCTTTAACACTAACTCCTCTTTTGATCCAAGTTCTGTAGGCCTTAGTTTACTTCTGCAATAAGTAAGGATGGTAAGAATAACACCTGCTACCTGAAATCCTTGACCCATGACACTGAGTTTAAGGTTCCTAACATCAAATGAACTCTTCAAAGGTAACTTCTTCTAGACAGTAGCCAGTGACTCAGCTTGGATTGCCCATGGCTCTGCATCCTCACCATCTTGGTGTGATGAGACTTTTTAATTTTGCTGTTCTCCTGCTTGTGTGTGATGGTCTGTCCTTATGGTTCTAATTTGCATTTCCCTAGTGGCTAATGGTTGTGAGTATCTGCATGGGGTATCTTCTTTGGCATTGTCAGACAGGATGGCAAATTGTCTGCCCAAATCTTCTGTCCAAGTTTTAATTGTGTGATCTCATTTTTATTGAGAGTTTTGTTCTTGTTTTTTGGGTGGGACTTGGGTTTGAACTTAGGCCCCCGTGCTTACTAACAGGTGCTCTACCACTTGAGTTGTGCCCCCCAGCTTTTTTTTTGCTTTAGTTCTTTTCCAGATAGGGTCTTGAGCTTTTGCCTGGGCCAGCCTCAGCATCAGCCTGTGAGCCTCTTACCTATGCCTCTCCCTCATAGGTAGGAACACAGGCATACACCACCATACCCAACTTGTCCTTTCAGATGGGGGTCTCACTAACTTTTTGCCTGGGCTGACCTAAAACCACAATCCTTGAGCTCTCTGCTCCCTGAGAAGCTGGGATTACAAGTGTGAGTCTCAGTGCCTGGTGACTTTTTTTGGTTGAGTTTTGAAGACCAAATTCTGGTTGCAAGCCCTTTGTTAGGTAAGCATTGTGTAAATATTTTCTCCCAGTCTATCGCAATCTCTTTGATTCTTTCCTCATTGTCTAGAAGAACAGGAATCTTAACTCTTGACAAAGTCCAATTTATTTTCTCTTATGGATTATGCATTTGATGGTGTTGCTAAGAACTCTTTTGGTTAAAATTTTGTCTGCCATGTTTTATTCTAGAATTCTAGAAGATTTATAGCATTCGACTTCACCCTGAGGCCCACAGTCTGCTTCAAGTTGACTTTTGTATACAGTTGGCGGCTAGGATAGAGAATCTTTTTTGTTTGTGTGTATGTTTGTTTGCTTTGTCTTTTCTGTTTTGGTGCTGGGATTGAACCCAGGGCCTTGCGCATGCTAGGCAAGTGTTGTACCACCGAGCTACATCCCAGTCCGAGAAAATCGTTTTTTTGACATAAGGCTGTCAATGAATTGTCTTTATGCCTTCCTTGAAATTCAATTGGCCATGTGATAGGCAGGTATGCTCTGGAGAACAACCCAATCTGCATTTTGGCTGGGGTGGTGCTCGGAGGCCGAGCCTTGCCTGGCATTCTCAAGCCCGAGCACAGGGTTGAGGGAAGAAAAAGAAGAAGAAATTCTCTGCTTCCAGGCTTCACCTCCTGAAACCCTTCCCCATGGTCCCCAACAGGGCCACCTCTGTCCCCATGGCCTGGCTTGCTGTTGAGTCCCCACCAAGCAGAAGCTGGCTGGTCTCCTCTCCTCTGAGGTTGGATGAGCCTCGCCCTAGCCAGTAGAGCTTGGCTGCAGGTGACTGCACAGGTCTCCAAGAGGTAGGAAAGGGTCCCCACACCATGTGTTCCAGAATGACTATAATGCAAAAAGGCTCTCTCCATTCTGGACCACAGCTCCAGATGCCCTCACTGCTCAGAAACCCCAGCCAAGCTGGAGCCCTCAGAGCTCCCTTCTTCCCCCTATGGGCCTCACCTTCCCCAAGCTCCAGCCAGGCTGAGGAGCCTTCAGCAGAAAGGCTGCTGAGAAGATCCTCTGCCCTGTGGAAACACAGAAGGCAGAAGTTAGCTGCCTGCCTCCTGCAGCTGCCAGGGAGGCAGGAGGTGGAGGCATTTTCTCAGCAGTTAGGAAGGAGATGAAGCCACAACCAGCTCTACACTTGGCAACGCATCTGATACAACGTGCATTTGATGAAATGATCGACTGCGTCCGTGGCAGAGCTGCGTTGCAATAGTTAAAACTACTGACTGCTGCTGAATGGCTGCCTGGGTCCTGGCAGGGCAAGGGGCAGGCCTGGTTACCAGGCAAGCTTGGGGCTGACCTTGGCGTTCCCTCTTTCCTTCCCACCCTCAGTGCTGTCATTTCCACTCTTTCAGCTCTGTCCTCTGTAGATAATTGTATGAGTTCTGAACTGGAAAAATAACAAAAATACTTACTTTTGCAAAGAAAATTGGTTCTGGCGTAGACAAAAATGTAGCAGGTTGTATTCCTCAACATTCCTATCTCCTAACATGAAGCGCTGGCTTTAGGACACTCATGTGGTTTATACTAGGACAGAACATACTTCCAGAAAGTTCTACCAAGGTGCTTCACACCGAGGTATGTGTGTACACATAAGTAATACATATGTATATATATTATATTATATATTATTTATTTTTTGTGATGCTAGGGAAAGAACCCAGGGCCTTGTGAATGCTAGGTAAGCTCTACCACTGAGCCTGCATCCCCTTCCCTTCCCCCACACAAATATTTTATAGGGGGGAACTTAAACGTAAAAATCCATCAGGGAAACGCTGTTCCTTTCCCTTCTACAACATCCACAGCACACTTTACCACTTAAATACAGAAGTCCAGGAGCAAATTCACCTGCTTAGCTAAATTCAACTTTTTTTCCCAAAACTTATGAGAAAGACTTTTTTTTTTTTCACTTTACACCTAATATCACCGGGAACTTTGTTGGAAATGACTTTCCAGAAAATTCTGTAAGATATTCTGGTAAAAGCAGAGTGTACTGCTCTATTCTAGTCAACTACTGTCTTAGAATCAGTAAAAGTGAGACAGTGAGGAAGAACCCTGCCTGCTTCTCCCTGGCATTCCCAGCTCAACCATCTTGGACAGATTCCATGGTATCCTGCAGGCACTGGGGCAGGAGGGCCCTGCAGCCCTGACCAGAGCTCTGAGATTAACCAGTTGGATACGACAGCTGGGCCACCCCCAGATTGGAAGAGTCTACTTCCCCTGTCACCTGGCATGACTGACCAGTGCTTGTGCAGTGAGGTTCACGCATGTAGGTTTTCTTTCTTCCCATGCCAGCTTCCCAGAGAGATTCGTCTTCTCCAAATGTCACCACTGAATTGCAAACATTCTTTCCAACCCACTTCCTTCTGCACTGCCTCTCCCTCCTCCCCTGAGCTAGTGCTGGGGATTAGGAATCAACTATGGAGGCCTTCCAATCTGTCTTTTAAGAAGTATCCGTCACACACACACAAATCAGGGAAGCTGCTTCTCTTCTCTCCTGCGTGGCATAGCTGCTAATGCAGAATTCGATTATGTGCTGACTGTCCCTGTGAAATCAGCTGTCCCCACAGTCAGGAAGCTCGGGGAAACCACAGAGTCAGCAGATGAAGCCACCTCCCGCATTCTCTGCTCCCGCCTCCCCGCACAGGGCTGTGGCTGTCATCCATCCGCAGCCTGTGCATTCCTTCTAATTCTTTACGCCTTGTTATTCTGTCAGTTTCTTAATTTACTTATGCTGACTTTATTTTTAGTGTGCCTATTGTGACAGCAAAGCCTGAAATTGCCTCGGTTGTTTTCCAAAAATGGCCGTTACCAAACCATCACGCAGACCGGGAATAAAATAATGCAAGCCCCAGGCAGTTTCTGGGCGTCACAGCAGCTGTCTCTTTTTAGAGCTCCAGTGTCACTCCTGCCCTTGGTGCGCCTGCCTGGTAGAGGCCCCAGGAAAGCCACGCATATCACGGTGAGCCCAGCAGCTCTGGGCCGCTAAACAACCCACCTCTTCCTCTTCTGGAGAAATTCTTCAAACATTAGTAAATTCCCTCTCCTCTCCCTATCTTTTGTTGGCAAACTATAAAAAATGCAAGCGATCCAGAAGCCAATTAATTCTTGGAAGGTGGCAGCTGTTTCACTGTATTCACAAGACATGGGGGGCACATTTAGGGTGAGTGTCTGCACATGTGTGGGAGGCAGCTGCCTGATTGTCACAGAAGCTTGGGGTCTCCTGGTCTGAGCCATCGTGCAGCCACGTCCGTGCAAGCAGATCCCCGTGCAACTGTTCTCTAACCCCAAGACCCCTGGGATGTTTTTCCAGTGGCACGAGGAAAGTTCATGGGAATGCTGGTGGACAGGCAGATGCACCCGTGTCAGACTTCTTCAGAGAGCTTCAGGAATCTAAAGCCTGGGACTTTGGGGGCTCCAGCAGCCCACCCCCCACTGTGGAACTCGGTCAAATGTAGAGCCTGTGATTGTAAGCCTCCAAATCTTCCTTTCCTGATGGTTTGCCAAATGTTAAAATAGCAATCCTGTAAGAGAAAGCTGCCCTTCTTTCTGTGGCATTTGTCCCCTACACTCCCAAGAGCTGTCCCCTTTTTCATTGCTTCCTACTAGTACGAGCTGGATTTTATTGAAGCAGAGGAATAACCATCCCATAATTCCAGCATACAGGGTACATTGGACCTGATCTCAGCCAATCCCTGTAATTCCATGATTGGCCCAGCACTCAGCATGTGACCCGACTACAGCCAATGAGACCCAGGGCGCGTCTGCTGTGGGGCTTCTGGGAAAGACTTGTCTCTCTCTTCAGATCGGAAGAGAAAGTGACATAAGGAAAAAGCCAGTCTACATCTGTCCCACCTTCCTGCCATGAATGCTTCTGTGTGATGCTGTCATCCTCGGCACACAGTAGCATACTGTGCCCACAGGTGACAGGCTAGGCATGGACAACTGCTTGCCTCTCTTCAGTGTCAGGGAAATTGTACCGGTGGCCCAAAAGCATTCCTGATGGATTGGGAAAAACTGCTGCTCAAATCCCTTCCCTCACACTTCTGCTAGGGATGTCCAAATTGTGCCTAAGCAATTTCAGAGAAAAAAGCTCCCTGGCTCCTGGGCGTCCTGTGTCTCCATGCTTTGGCACCTCCCAAAGCCTGCTTAGCCAGGCATGGCTGTGGGAGGGGCCCAGGTTGGAGTCACATGTCTAGGTAAGCTTATTATTCTGCTTTTTCCTATGAGTTCCTCTGAGTACTAGCTTTTAAATAGCTTTATTGAGATACAATTCACATATCACAAAATTCACCCACTTGCAGTATGCAATTCAATGGCTTTTAACCTAGTCACAGATATGGGTGTCCACCACCACCCTCAATTTTAGAAGATTTCATCACTGCAGGAAAAATCCCTTACCTTTTACATATTACTCCTTGAAGCTCTATGCCCTTGCCCCGGTAACTATTCTTCCTCTCTGTATAGATTTGCCTATACAGGACATTTCACATCAATTGACCCCTGTAATGTAGTCTTCTGTGGCTTACTTTTTTCACTTAGCATACTGTTTTCAAGGTTGAACCCATGTGACCCATGTATGGACATCTCACTCCTTTCTATGCCCAAATAACAGCCCAGTGCACAGATGTATAGTCAGTTCTCCCTATTTTCAGAAGTCATGTGCAAAAAATCACCTTGAACATCATAGTAGCAAATACTGAACCATCGGCCCTAGGAGAAAGACAGGGTTAGTTTTCTGTAAGCCTCTGGTCACAACATTTTCATCATTCAATCAATATATAACCTTGTTTTGTGTATATTTCTGTTTGAAGATATCACATTTAATACATATTGTTGGCTTGTTAACACTGAACTGATGGTTGCATTGTCACTCGTGACTGGTAGGGTGAGGGCCTAGACACACTTTCTACGAGTTACTTTTCCCATCACTGTGACAGAATACCTGGCAGAACAGCTGAAAAGGCGGAGTTATTTTGGATCACAGAGATTTTAGCCCATGGTCCTTGGTTCTGTTGATTTGGGGGCCATGGTGAGGCAGAATGTCATGGCAGCAGGAACATGTAGCAGAGGAAGCTGTTCATCTCATGACAGGAAGCAGAAAGTATGAGAGCAAAACCAAGACTGAGAGCAAGAGAGAGTGAGAGAGAGAGAGAGAACGAGAGAGAAAGTGCCTGGGATAAGATACAGCTCCCAAGGACATGTCCCCAGGGACCTACTTCCTCCAGCTAGGTCGCACTTCTTAATATTTCCAGAACCTCCCAAAATAACACTAGATGGGGAACAAGCGCTCAACACATGAGCCTATAGGGGCAGTTCATATTCAAACCATAACATGCTTGCGTGAACCTTAAGTTGCCCAAGTTAGTGACCAAACCATTTGGTCTGCCCAGGACTGAGGGGTTTCCTGGGGAGGGGAGGGGGATCTTAGGTGAAAAAACCAGACTGTCTGGGCAAACTGAGATGGTCGTTGGCTCCACCTGCCCCCTAGATCTCCTTTGCCCAGGTTCTACTTCCTTTGCAGTGAGACAAAGGAGATCCCCTCTTTCACGAGCAGAGTTTTCAAGAGTTTGAGTCACATGTTGGGTCTTCTCAGGCTGGATGTCCCTGGTTTCTAGGACTTTCTTCTTATGGTGTAGAGTGACAGAGACAATTGGCTGAATACTAAGCACCTTTCTCTCAGGCAGGTGTGGCCATAAGAGTTCTAGAATGTGAACAGAAGGCATTTGGCTGCTTCTAGACCTGGCCTGAACATAGGCCCCTCCTGTGAAAGATGTGTCATCACAGTCCACAAACTACAGTACTTCCTTGTCGCCCTTATGTCACCCTCCCAGCCACTCTCTTGTTTGCCAAAGGTCTTGGTCCCTGGGCTAGTGTTTCTCTCTCCTTAAACGGCCCTGGGCATTTTTGGGTAATGTCAACATCCAGCAGGGGGACCATGTGGTCTCCTGGGCTCCCAGATTCTGCACCTCTGTGGTTACTCTTTCAGGCTGCCTTGCCAGTTGCTCCCATCGGGACGCTCCAAACCCTGTTACTGTTCCCAGTCTTTCAAGCCTCTTTTGTGGCCACCCTCCCAGCTCTCCATGCAGTACCTGAAGCCAACAGACCACGGTCCAGCTGACTCAGGCTTCACAAGCCCTTTCTCCGCTTGGACTCTGGGGTCTGTCTATGTGTCATACTCCACTCCTCCCCCACCAGGGTCTTCTAACCCTGGTTAAGTCCAGAGCTTCACCTACTCTATACATATTTCTGGGCACTGGGGTGTCCTCAGGGATCACCCAACCATGCTGACTGGTGTCACATACAGTCAGAGTATTGCATGGTCCTTAGGCTCTCACTCAGCTGGCTGCCTGTTTCAACAATTCTCTCCCATCAGCCTCCAACACCCTTGTCACCTTCCCTCTCTCTTAACTAATGAGTGGCTTTCTTATGGTCCTTGGGAAAATAGGAGGATCAGAAGGGCATGCCCTCATTAACAAATCTCACACTCAGCTACACCTGCACCCCCTGAGATGCACCCCCAGTAACTCCTCCTAAGATGGGGATGGTTACTCAGGCTCTCATGATCATGGAGCTCTGGACCCCACCTCCACCTGCAAAGGGGTGGGCTCCAGTCAGCTCCTCCTACCTATTCAGCTGCTTGTCTCCCCTGACTTCTCTTTTCCCACCACTCCTCTCCCTCTGCATACAAGCATGTGCGATTCCTCCCATTTATTGTTAAGTTTGTGGTGTGACTGTGACATTGTACTTATGTTTTTTTTTAATGTTTTTATCAGTTACAGATGAATGTTGTCATTCTGGGTCAAATGACCTAATGTCCTAGATTTGCAGGGCAGATACCCAGTAGGAGTGTATTATCTTCCTCGGTTGTTGAGAAAGCACCATAATGTAAAAATTCTTCCCCCTCACTAGTCCCTCTTCAAGGAAAATGTTAGCTAACTGCTGGAATTGTGTTGTTGTTTGGAAGGCTAAAGACACTCCACATGTACACAGAGGAAATCTTTTTGTTCCAACCCTTCCCCTCTAGTCTAGCAAACCTTTCCACCACCTCGCTGGGCAGAGCTGTGTTACCTGGCCTGGTTTCCTACCTGGTGTCACTATTGTTACCTCTGCTCTCGCAGGGGTTCTCCACCAGGTGGACTGTGATCAAGCACAAACTGAGTGTGTATCAGGTCTTCTCAGTACCCTGCAACTTCCAAAGGACATTTCAAATTAATAAGCTTCGTTCCTGGGCTGGGACAGAGCAAGGCAGAACCCTTGCCTAGCATGGGGGAGGCCCTCAGTTTGGTCTCCAGCACTGCAAAACAAAGCAAAACAAAAACAAACAAACAAGAACCCTACCCTTCAGCCCACCTCACCCTGCTTGTTCCCAGGGAATCCCTAGCCTCCTGCTGGTCCCCAGTTCTGAGCCTTTCCACCTGCACTGTGCTCCCAGCCTCACCTGGCTCACCCTCCACACACTGGTCAAGTCTGTATTTCCCCAACCATCCTAGAGGCCCCAGATTCATTTTTGGAGCTATCAGACTGGAGGTTTTAAACAACAAAAATGTATTGGCCTTCAGTTTGGGGGGCCAGAAGATGAGTTCAAATGGTCAGCAAGTTGGGTCCTCTGAGGGCTGTGAGGCAGGATCTGCCCAGGGCTCTTGATGTAGTTGTAGGTGGCTGTCTTCCTGTTCAACAAGATGTCCTCCCCTTTTATAAGAACATCAGTCAGAAGGGATTTGGGGCCACCCTACTGATGTCATTTTTACTTATGTACCTCTTTAAAATCCCTATTTCCAAATACAGTCAAACCCTGAGGTACTGGGGATAGAACCTCAGCATGTGAACTGGGGGAGGGGCAGAAGTGGGGGGGCACAGTTCAGTTCATGGCACCTCCACCCCACACCCTCACATTGCCACTTCTTTTCCTTACCAGTCTTTGAGCATTTGTTCGCACTTGATCGGCTTGGCGAGTCTTTCCCAAGTGAATGTAACCTCGGTGAGGTCGGGGAGTACTTGCTCCACATCGCTTCTCTCTGGAGCTTCCAGAGAGCCTTAGCTCTGTGGCTGAGCAAGTTACTTCAGCTCTCACCTGTACCTCCTGGTGCTTACTTCATCCTCTAGTGGCCACAGCCCCCAAACCTCTTCCAGGTGAGCAGGGGTCTAGCTGCCTAAGAGGAGAGGCCCGAAACCACTCCCAGGAAGCTTTGCGGTCACACAAGAACCAAGGCTTTTCATTTCCCTTGTTATCACCTCATTTGCCGGGCCTCAGCCTCCTGCCAGAAATAACAAGATGAGAATGTCCTCCTATCAGCAACTCTAATTCACATTTCTCTGTGAAGCCTTCATTGATGATTGCTTATTTTCCATAATAATCTCATTAACTTTTTCTGAAGTTATCTTTTGTGTTTGTCAGCCAACAAGCCAGGAGCAGGTAAATACCACTAGAGAGAATGACTCAGGCCTGGACCAGCTGCTGCATAACTGGACTGAGTGAAGAAGGTGTGGGGTGGAGGCCTGAGGCTTTCCATGGCAACAAGCTTGTTCTGGAAAGAAGGTTCTCCTTTTGTGACCAGAGGAGTCAGAGATCAGGAGTGGCCCTCAAGCAGCTAGGAGTCTACCCAGTGCCTTGAGGAAGTACTGTCATTATTATTATTACCTTCATTGTCATATCGCCATCATCATGATAGCCACCATCATCAACACCATCATCACCAACACCATGATTATCATCATCACCATCACCATCAGACCATCACCATATCACTGTCACCCTCAGAAGCATCACCACTGTCATTACCATAAGACCAGTATTATCACTATCACCATCAACACCGTCACCACCACCATCACCATCATCACCATTGTCACCGTTATTAACCCCAGCACCATCACCATCAACACCACCATCATCACTAGCACCATCAGCAGTATCACCATCACCATCATCACCAACACCAGCGTCGTCATGATAGCCATCACTGCCACCATTATAACCTATAATTGTCACAAGCAGCCAATCACCATCAGCATCATTGTTGTTATCACTGCACCCATCAGGTATCCGCTCCAAATTAGGTCTTCTGTTGAATCTTTTACCTACAAGATTTTCTAGAATTAGCAGCCTAAGTCCAAAGCACTTCTTTGGTCAAAAAGAAGTGGCAAACCAACACAAGATATGAAGATGGTGTTATTAAAGGTGAAGAAGGTGCAAGCAAGACATATGACCTTCACTGTCATAGCCAGGCAACAGAGAACCTGAGCAATACACCACAGCTGTTGCCTGGGGGTAGTGGGGCAGCTCTTTCCCCTCCAGCCGACCTCATTCTCGTACTGTACTTGGCCAGGAGTGGCTTCTCCAGGCCAGGATTGGCTGGGAGGCTCAGCTTCCCCCTGCAGGCCCAGGGATGACTGTCTTCCAGGTACGTTCATGCTGGGTCCTGGCTTCAGGGGCAGTGCTACTCTGGAGCAGCTATTTCTCACCATAACGACAAAAGCACAAGAAATCCAGGGTTAATAGACAAGAGAACTGTCTCAGTGTCACTCTTCCTGGGGACCAACTGGCCCAAAGAAGTCTTGTGGGCAAGCTCAGAGCCAAGCAGTGGGGATGCACAGCACCTCGTAATAAATGTTCTGTGTGTCCCCGAGGACCGTGGTTGGCCCGTGAAGATGTAACACAGCATGAGTGAGGCAGTGTCACGGGATTCGTGTCCTTTCCCCTCCTTGTAGTGACGGTCTTCCATGCCCCAGCTCCTGTGCCTTGAAGCCCCTTCAGGGTACACAGCATGGTGAAGAGCAGAAGGAGAGGGGAGAGAAAGGCAGAGAGCAGGGGCCTGTGTAGGACAGAACTCAGCCTACTAAGGGTTCAGGTTCAGTTTCTGCCAACTGCCAGCTTGCGATGTTGACAAGTTGCCAAACTTCTCGGAACCGTGATGCCCACGTGTATAGAAGGAGGTTCGTGCGCCCGAGATGAGGATGGGGCTGACTGAGTGCATGCCCTCAGCCCATAGTCTGACCAGGGCGAGGTCTCAGAAAGTAGAAACTTCTGCCACTGCTGCTGCTCACACCCTACCTGGGGCAGCACGACTCAATCAGGAGTCAGGAGAGTTAATGGGTGTGGTTCCTCTCCTCCTCCTCTTCCTCCTTCTTTTGCAGTACTGGAGTTTGAACTCAGTGTCTTGTACTTACTAGGCAGGCACTCTGCCACTTAAGCTACTCCTCCAGTCCTTTGTGTTTATTTATTTTTCAGAAAGGGTCTCTTGTTTTTGCTCAAGACTGGCGTCGGCCTATGCCTCTTGGGATTACAGACTTGTTGGTGTGGTTCTCACTGAAGTTCTGAGTGGCCACAGATGGTCCAGCGGTGAGCACACAAATGAGAAAGGGAAGGATGGGCCACGTGACTGGTCTTAGGAAGGTCTGGGTAATTTTCAGCATTTAGAGCCAGCAGCAGTGAGCACTTGGTCAGCTGGGGAAACAGAACCCACAGAAATCACATCTGGACACATCTGTCTCTCCTGGGTCTCCTTAAAAACTGGGAAACCTTCCCAGATTGGGTCCCCTGCCCACTTCCGACCAGTCTTTGCCCAGGGGGTTAATATGACCTTGGACTTGGGCCAACCAGAGCGTTGCCCTACGGCTGAGGGCAGGCTGGCTTTTATCTGAATGGAACAAAATTGGGTGCATTAGGAAGAAAATGTTTGGGGGGGGGGGTTGTGTGGGCAATGCTAAATCCTGAAGCAAGCATTGTGTCTGTAGCCAGAGGCTGTCTTGGGCAGCACACTGTGCTGTGTCCACAGACCTCACCCCGGGTGTCAACACAGTCAGTTTGAGTAGGATTTGAAACATAGGCCTTTCTTTACACAGGTCTCCACAGAGGTAGCATCTGACACACCAAGGCAGGGCTGCAGGGACTGACTGTGGGTACCAGGGCCAGTTCAGTGGGCAGGGTGCTCTGGGTTCCAGGTCCCTTTCTTGTCGCAGCCTGATTGTCAGTGGCTCAGGTGTGGCAAAGGCTTATTGACCTGTACTCAAGGCCAGAGGGCGAGGTGGAGGGCCCACCTGTGGGGCTTTCGACATCCAACACCTTGTCCTGGGAGAGGAAGCTGGAGACAATGGTGCAATCCCATCAGCACTGCTCCTTCCACACACTGCTTCTTCAAGGTGGCACCTTTGAGCAAGGCTTTCAGGAACCTGGGGTCCTTCTCTTTCCTCTCACTTGAGTCCACCTGGGAGCCAAGGAAGGTGGCGATCGTTCCATTCTACTTGTCATGGTAGGGAGGGTTTCTCCAGCTCCCTGGTGGGCTTTTCTGGGTTGGAGAGGAAGAACCCCCTGAGACCTTGGTCTCAGAACCACAGGCCTTCTGTATAGGTGGGCTGCTTGTCTTGAGCCCCCGGGCATTTGCCCCAGGTGGTGGGCACAGGCTGAGATAGGTTTGGTGTCAGGAATCAGACTTGAGAACCCGACAGACCTGAGGTGAGTGGCTGCAGAGTCCTTGCTGGTGTGACAGCCAAGGTCTCTGTGTCACTTCATAAACTGGTGACCAGGTCATCTCCAGAAGAGACCTGGATCCAGGCTCCATTCTAGAGATGCTGTCACTGCTTTGCGGATGACTATCCAAAGCACAGCCTTTTGGAGTGTGGCTACCACTTTCTGCTGCTTCAGCCCTAGTACCAGCACCTTGGAATCAGAAGGAAATGCCTTGGTGCTCAGATGGGGACATTCAAGATTGGGACAGAGCCCAAGCCCTCAGAGGCACAGGCCTGGTGCCCGCGCTGGCCTTTGTCAAGCAACTTTATGGAGATAAAGTTTACAAGCCTTGTAGTTCACCTATGGGAAGCATGCAGCTCATCCAGGCCCTCTTTTGGCTTTGTTTCTGCTCTTCAGAGGGTGTGGGAAATCCTGAGCCTTCAAGGTGTGCCATTTGTAGCAGGACCCCTGACCAAGAGGCCCACGGGATCCCCATGTTCTCAAGTCAGGAGGAGATATCAGGACAGAAAGAATCAATCCCATCGGCACAGCCCCAGATTGTTGAAAGGGCACAAATGTTTTGCTCTTTGAACATCTTTGAGGCATTGGAACAAACACCAAACACATACACACACATTCATGCATGCACACAGACACATATACATACAGGCACACACATACCTGCACGCACGCAGTCACAAACACACACACAAGCAGAACAACTGGACGAGATTCACACACCCTGACAAAGGCAGTGTGCTTATGTCACCGTGAAAATGGGGAGAAAACCCTCTTCCCATCTCAGACCCTTGTGAAGTGCTGGTCTGAGGCACATTGCTCAGACTTATGGGAGCCCTCAGCCCACTCTCCAGTCTGTGGCATCTGTGTCCCTTCTGGTTTTGCTCCTGTCGTCTCCACCCAGGCCCTCCTTTGCTGTTGGTAGTCTCGCACCGGGTCTAGTATGTGAAACAACAGGGAACGGCCATGTTTAGCGTGGTGTCCCAGTCAGTCCTAAATTGAGCCACCCTCATCCGGCTCAATACCCTAGAACTGGTTTAATGATGCTAACATTATTCATTTGACAACAAGCAATTGAGTGTTATTTTTTGCCTTGACCTGGAAGGACCTTCTAGCCAGCTAAGTGGTATTTTACATTTGAAGCTGTTACTGCTATAATTACGGAGATAGCTGTCATTAGGAAGGTGATATTCTAGGAAGAGTGGCAGAGGCTCCTGGACACCCTGTTCCAGAATCCACCCTTGTGTGCCAAATCAGATGCTTGGCCCCTCTCGTCCGTCCCCCTTTTCCCTGTGGAAGAAAGCCCATGTCAGCCCTTACCTGTCCTTTTCTGGTTCTGTCAGAGGTCTTCAGAAGACTGGCTTCTCTAGTAGTTTAGGCTGACTTGCTGATTGTTTTGGTGAACTTCTGGCTATTCTTGTTCTTTCTTTCTTTTTTTTCCCCATGGCCTCGTGCGTGCTAAGCAAGTGCTCTGCCAGAGTTACCCCCCAGCCCTTGCTCTTTGCTTTTAAACTTTTGGCTTAAGGAATATAGTGGATGCAAATTGCAGTCAGAAAGTCAGTTGAGCAAAAAATATCACTTCAGTTTTCTACCGTTAAACTTGGTTTTTATCCTGAACCCAATTTGTGCCTAATGGCAGAAGACCTAATGTAATTGGTGGCAGAGGATACAGGCAATTTTAGCCCTTTTGTGCTGAATGTCAGTTAAAGTCAGGTTTTTCTCCCCTTTCCCTTGGTGGCACCTGATTTCAGGAGCTGCTGGGTGAGTGGTGGCTCACCTGGCAGCAGATCACAAGGGTGACACAGTTCTTCACTATCCACTCCAGCTCTAGCCTCCACCTCCACAGTGGGACTTCTGGCCAATGGGATAATAGCAAACCAGAAGCAAAGGAGGCTCGCACAGTACTTGTGTGGCTAGATATGTTTGGTCCTTCGTCTGTCCTTACCAAGAGAAGGACACTCCCGGCCCACCTCCGGATCCTAGGAAAATGAGAGGAGGCAGCTGGAGCAAAGGTGGCTCACCTCAGCTGTGACAAGGCTGTCAGAGTGGCCTGCAATCCCAGATGTGTGTGAGAGCAGCCTGTGGTTTTTGCAGGCACATGGTATGCATGTCGTCGTGTGGCTCTCAGTGGCAGTGCTGTCTGGGGAAAGCGTCTGTCCTCCTGGCACTAGCATTTGTGGAGACATAAAGTCTTCCTCTCATAGTCTGTTTACTGACATCTATCCCTAGTGAGAACCACTGGCTGGAGCTGTCCCTTCCTGGTTGACCAAGGCAGTCCTGGCTCCCAGTGGCTCCCAGTGGCTCCCAGTGGCTCCCGATGGCCTCAGGCTTGATAGATCACTATGCTGTCTGCAGCTCTGAGCTGCCTCCTGGTACCCTCTGAGCGGGTGACTCTCTCTCTCTCTCTCTCTCTCTCTCTCTCTCTCTCTCTCTCTCCACTGATGTCCACACTCCCTGGAGGCACCCAGAATGGGGCTGCTGTCTGGAACCACCCTGGGGCCAGGGGGAGCTCAGGGGTGTCGGCCAGCTCTATCTTTTGTGGGGCTGAGAAGGTGTCCCCACTCTGTTCCCCCAGCTCAGGCCTTTAGGCAGAAAGCAGGCCAGGTTCTCTGTGCTCAGGTCCCAAAAACCTGTCTTGTGATCTGTGGTACAGCCTCATCCTGACTCCTCCCAGAGGATAGCTCTGAGTGGAGCTGGGCGTGGTGACGCATGCCTGTGTTCCCAGCTACTCAGAAGGCTGAGGCGGGAGGATTGTGGTACTAGGCAAAGTTAGCAGGAGACCCTATCTGAGAAACAAGTCAAAAAGCGAAAGTAGTCAGGTGCCAGTGGCTCATGTCCACAATCCTAGCTTATTGTGAGGCTGAAATCAAGAGGATCACTGTTTGAGGCTAGCCAAGGCAAAAAGTTTACAAGACCTTCACCCCCCATCTCAACCAACAGCTGGGCACAGTAGTGTGCAGCTCTAACCCTAAGCCATGTGGGAGGCTAAAATTGGGAGGACCCCAGTCTTGGCCAACCTGGGCAAAAAGCAAGACCCTGTCTCCAAAATAACCAGAGCAAAAATGACTGGAGGCATGGCTCAAGTGGTAGAGTGTTCCAAGGCCCTGAGTTCAATCCCCCAGGTACTACAAAACAAATAAATACAATTGAAAAAAATACTTCTGAATCTCTTCCTCAGTTGTCTTCACACTTGTTCTCCCTGGACATCAGACCTTTCCTAAGGGATTTCCAGCAACCAAGCTGCCATGTTCTTCAGCCTGGCTAACTGCCCGCTTTGAGGTGGAGATCTGACCTTTCACATCTTCTCTTCCTGATGCCTCATTGATGGCACAAGCCTCTGCCTGGGCCCATTGGCTCATAGTCCATCAACTTCCAAATGCCCAGTGCCTGTTTTTCAAGATAATTCAACCCAATTGTTTGTGATGAGATTCTAGAATTGATTTTAATCTGAAAATTCTCCCCACCACCATGTCTCTGGGTTCTTTATATTTTCTGGCTGTTTCTATATTAATATTGGAAGAGAGAGGTAAGTGTAATTCACACAAGGAGATGTATGTGGAAAACACCTCAGTGAATGGTACCTGCTGTTGTCCTGCCACAGCAATCTCTCTCCCCTGCTTTTGTGTATGTGTAACTATTGCTGTTTCCTGTTTTGTTTTGTTGTGCTGAGGACTGAACACAGAATCTCTTTTTGATTTGGGGTGATCTCCCAGTCAGAGTTTGGGACACCATTTATGAAGAGTTTGTGAGGACAGCAAGGAGCAGCCTCCTGGCTGTGAGCCAACTGGGAGGGCAGAGTCCCAGTGTCAGGGCTGATGCATCTGTGGGCCTTTGCACAAGGCAACTCCCCTTTCCAAGCCTCAGTTTCTCCATCTGTAAAACAGGGGTTGGATCAGATGATGTTTTTGTCCATCCCAGCTTTGAAGTTCCTTGGACAGATACCAAGAACGATTCAGGCCAGAGCCAAATTTCTCACCATGCTCAAGTGACCTCCTGCCTTTAAACTGACATTTCCTTGCTGTTCCTATTCTGATATTGTCTGTAGTTGTTGGGCATTAGGTGGACAGTGGACATCGGATGACAGTTGGACCCCCATGCAAACATCAGGGGGCAACAGGAAAAAGACCGTGGGCTTTAAGTTAGACCATCTGGGTTTTAGGTTAGGAAGTGTATAGCTGAAAATAACTTCTAAATACCTAGCAGTGACGTCAACCATAAGCACATTTACTGTGTGGAGGCAGTGGTCCCAAGACTGGTTTGACAGTCAGTGATATATAGTCCAGGCTTCCATTTTGCATCTTAAGCTTGTTGGTCTATCCTTGTTGCCTCATGGATCTACGAAGGCTGCCATAGGCCACTCACCTTCTTCCACACAACATGCGCACAGGCAGTAAGGAGAATTGGATTCATCTGGCATTTGTCCTTGAGCTGTCCTCCCCTTTTTATGACGGATAAACCCTTTCCCTGAAGCGCCCCCTCCCAGTTTTCTCTTCCATCCCATGCACCAAAATGGGTCACATGCTCTCCTATACTAACCCCTGGCAAAGGGGAACAGGATTCTTGTGACCACTAAGACCAGTCATAATTCATTCCCTGGTGCTGAACAGATTGCCATAAAAACTAGGTTCCATTAGCCAGGAAAAGGAGGCCGGAAGTTGCCTATCAGGAACTGCCTCCCTGGTTTTTAATTCGGTCATCATTTAATTGTCTGTGCAACTCTGAGCCAATTACTTGGCTTCTCTGAGCCCCAGTTTCAACTTCTGAAAAACAGGATAATCACGTCACAGCACAGGACGGTTTCTTGGGAGGACGGGGTCGGATAATATTTAAGTATCCAGAACATTTCATGGCCTACCATGCACGCACGCAGGAAAGGGCAGCACTTGCTCTTCCTCCTTACTGTGGGTGACAGTGGGCGAGGACAGCCGTGCGGAGACATTTATTCCCAGTTTTCAGTTTTGATAAAGTCTCTTTCCATGACAAGACATGCACAAGCGTTGCCAAAGTCAACGTTTGGCTCCAGTGTTTACTGCCGAGCACCTGCTGCTCTGTCGCGCTCTGCACTGCTTTGTACATATTGGTTTTGGACAGTGACTGCTGCAATTTTGTCTTCAGATTTCTTTTGGGGGAGATTTAGCATCTGGCAACATGGCCTCTAACTGCGAGGAGTCTCCTAACAAGCATTGTGGTCGGCCATGTGCTGGAATCTGACTTTGGGAGGAGGGAAACAGGCTCAGACAGGCACTTCTGTACGGAAGGTGGACTGTTTATGCTCCTCTTGGCTTTCCTAATAGCATCTCAAACTCACAAATGGGAAGCAGAACTCTGGGGCTTCCTGTTGGCTCCCCTACAGCCCATCAGCTTTCCCCCGACGCTCTCCCAACGGTCTGCCGCACTCCAGTGCCTTTGGTCTCTGAACACCCAGAATGTCCTTTCTTCTCAGGCTCAGGAGTTCCCCAGACCTTGGATGGCCACTGCCATCTCAGTGTGCCTGTCATTGAGAGGACATCCCTGGCCAGCACTGCCCCAAAGCCAGCAAGTGCCATATCTTCCTGCACTGCTCATCTTTCCTGGCACTCACCCTCCCACCAAGCCACCCAGCACCCGGGTTCTCTCATGCTCCATGTAAGCAGCATCACCTTGTCTGTCATCCACCAGGGAGCTCATGCTTGAGACAGGGCATGGCACAGATCTGCACGCTGGAAACGTGTGCTGAAAGACTGAATGAGAGAAGAGCATGAAGCGACCACTTGATTCCAGAATTCAGGTTCTGGTTTTGGCTTGGAGGAAGTTATTAAGGGAGATAAAATGTTGCTCACATAAAGAATTAAGTGTTCTGTGATTTTGATTTGGGACAAGGGTGATCCGAAGGAGAGAAAATGAGTGGGTACAGCTCTCCCTTTGGTACATTGGCCCTGACCTCTTCAGTTAACTGGGTATTGTGAATACTCAGTGAGCAGCTCGAATGCTGCAATAAAATTAGGAGCAGAGGTAAAGGACAGTGGCCAGGAAAGTGTGCATGCACGTGCAGGTACATTCACGCATGCACACACACACAACTTAAGGCAGCTTCTGTCCCCTCTGAGCAGCTATGATGCATGGTCAGCAGCTGGAGGTGAGACCTAGTCCTGAGTCAGGTCTCACTGAGCTCCCAGGACACTGGTTGGTGGCCTCAGAGAGGTACATGCTTCTTCTCTCTACCCTTCTGCCCCAAGCTCCATGTCTCTGCCTCAGACCTACAGGGATCCAGGCCAAGACGGAAGAGAGCAGGAACCAGCCTGCTCCAGGGGCCCATGGAGCAGCTTCCCAATCCTGGGGAGCTCCAATGCCCTTCTCAGTGTCCAGTCTCTTCTAAAGCAGGTATGCAGTGGACTTCAGATTTGAGCCAAATACAAATATATATATATATTGGCTTTAAACTCCTGACCTGAGAGTGACGCAAAGCAGCTTGGGGCTGTAAAGCCTGTGGCTCCCCATTTTGCCGCCATGAGAAGAAAATGAGACAGTGCAGGTGAAGCCCTGGCTTAGGTAACAGGGCCTCACCTCATGGGGATGCCCAGTAGACAGCTAATCCTGGTTCTGAGCCTCAGAACGCACCCTGACTGGTTTAGACAGCGAGGGAATTATTAAAGTGTATTAGGCAGTGCACAGAACCATGGACAATGCTGGGGAAACAGGCCATGGCAGGTTATCTGAGATCAGTGTCAAAGATCACAAAGGATTTCGGGATCTCAACTCCACTGCAACCTCAGATGCACCTGTGGGTTCACATCTTGGTGAGGGCAGAGCCAAAACAAGCATGGCCGCAGGTAAGGACAGAGCAGGAATTATTTGCCCAAAAATGCTCTCCGTGAACAAAGGAAGCATGGGGATTTACCTGGGGAACCTGTGTGTATTTGTGGAAGAAGCACAGAGCACCTGAGGGCGGCCAGATTCATGCGCATACGTAGTTTAAGGCCATAGTTCCAGAAGGAAAGATGGCAGATGTGTCTTTTGGGGGCTATGCTTAGCTCAAGATCACAGTACATGGTTAAAGTTTCAAATGGTGGTCAGGAAAACTTTTGGCCATGTTCAGTTTCGTCATAAAGATGACAGAAGGAATGCCTCTGGGCGTGCTCAGCTTTGCTCGTGAAGTTTTAGCCGCAAAGAGGAAAGGACACATTGAACGTGTGTTACGCTCGGTGTTTCTGTGAGTAGGTGTCTGTGGGGAGCGCATGGGTCTGAATGTGAGTGTGTGTGTTCAGTTTACTGCCCCAGACCCATTGCCTGGGAACCTGCTGCAAAGGCAGATTATCAAAGCCAGCCCTACTGAGCCTCTGCTAGCAAACAGAAGCCCTGCTGGCATTTGTTCCTTCCCACTGTCCACCTGTGAGCTGATGCTTTGCGCGGTGGTGTCAGGTGGATGGGGCCATTTCCTAGCTGTAAGGGGAGCTGGGAGTTCAAATCCTGGCTTCTGTGATGAGAAGTCAAGACTCATAATGAACACGGGGAGCTCCTTAAATAGAGGAAGTTGTTCAGAAGAAAGGATGAGCTACTGACAGAACGTGTGTGTACTACCAGAGCCATAAGAACCAAAATAAACACATGAGGAAAAAGAGCCTTTAGAAAACACTCTGCACCCCAACCAAGGGGAGTGGGTGGTGGCTTCTCTGCGAGGCCTTTTGGACACCTGTGTTTGTGGAAGTGCTCACATAGTGCCCCGTGGGGACAGGGTATTGGCAAGACTGGGTGACAGGTCACTGGGCTGTGAGGTCTGGATGTGTGGTTGTACAGGGCAAATTTCCCGGTTACCAGGCTTTTGTGGCTTCTTATGGCCCCTGCTTTGAGCCCTGATCAAAGCACTAATGGTGCAGTTTCTCCAGCAGGCTGCCAGGCCCAAGGGAAATGATGATGATAAAAATGGTCATCGGTATAATTTGCATTGTCCCCAGCGCTGACCCAAGCACAGTAAATCTTTTCTCTCTAAATACCTGCGGTAACCCTGTGAGTAGCTTTATCTCTGCCTGACGGGTGGAGACTTTGATTTCAGAGGTTAAGTGCAAGGAGGAAGAGACGGAACTCCCACTCAACAGCCTGACTCCGGGTCCCACCCTCTTGGCCACCACATCACATTGTGGCTTTACAATATGTGGGCGGGATTGCCACAGTCTCACTCCCACACATGCTACAAAATAATGGCCACAGTGGGTCACATGCATTATTTACTAGGCCATACGACACTATGAACTGTGTAGGGGACTTGGTTCTTCTCCAAAGGGTAGAGCTGTGCCCAGTATGTCCCACCAAAGTTGCTCTCCTGAGGAGCCTTTTCTGTGCACCAGGAATGCGGCAGGCAAGGAGGTGCTCTTCACACCCACACCATCTGAGCAAAAAGATGAAAGCTTTTGTGTTGCAAAAACTGCAGAATGTTGGATGGCAGAGAATAGCCTTTGAGATCTGAATCGGGCCAGACCACACAGCTTCCCATTCCACCCAACAACAGGGGGCCCCATAGCGTGATGGCAAAGGTCCAAGGCCCATGACAGTGGGGCAGGCTACCAGAGAATGCAGAGCAAGTCCTGGAAGATTGTTCTAGCTCAGCTTCAACCCCAACTTGCCTGGTGACCTTGGCCGGCTCACAGCTCAGAGAGGGGAAACTCTACAGGCTTGCTTGGTGATCTATTTCCTAGGGTCTCGACATGTGAAAACAGAATTTACAGTAGGATGTGAGCAAGCAAAACACCAAAAATTCAAAATACAACATAAAAGACTCAAGAGTGATTAAAAACAATTGAGTGGAGGACAAAATTGCAAGGCAGACATGCGGCTGGGGGCTGCCTGAGGACCCTGGTCCATCCACACCTGTGGTTCGAGCTGCCCTGTTATGGGAGTGATAGGAGAAACCCTGCAGCCTGCTTTCCTGTCTTTCTGTCTGTCTGCCTCTCATTCCCAGACCATCCACGGTGCCTTTCCAGGTCAGAAGTCCTGGTTTCTGCCTGTTCTCAAAGGAGTCCCCCTCCACGCTCACCCTTCCTGTCCTCATTTTCCTTGCACTTCTCTGGGTTTATTTTCAGCCCCCTTCTCTTTCACACCCCAGAAGCACCCAGGTCTCCCTAATGCCCACCACCGCCGAGCTCAGCGCCTCCCTGACGGGGCTGGCTATGCTGCCCACCCCCCGCCCAGTTGCCATGCTGGTGTGCAGAGCCCCTTGTGCCTTGAAGTAGCCAGCGTCAGAGAACCGAGCCCTGGCTTCTAGCCCAGAGCGCAGGGACAGACACGACCTCCCTTGTCACCCCAGCTCATTTCTAGTCAGCTTTTCCATTATTGTGCACCAAGGCCCTCCTAGAGCCACACTAATTGCCCATAGCTACAGCAGGCAGTTCGTTTATTCTTTCTAATGGAGAGGGGCCAAATGGCTTAACCCAATTTTTATTGTAAAACTTTGGGGGTTTTGTAAACTTTGGAGCCAACACCACTGCACCATTACCACCAGCACACTGTTACCACACCACTACCGGTCAGTACCAATAACGCATCACCATCCTCACCACAACACCACTAACATCGTTATCACCACCACTAACCCCTCACTCACACCCCACCATTCCGTTTCCACCACCATCACCATCCTCCTACACCACGAAGACCCAAACCAAAGCACAACACCAATATGCCATCGCCATCACCACTTCTGCCACTACCATCAGCATAATAACACCACCACCACCATTTTTAGTACCAACACCACTAACATCATCATCACCATTGCCACCAACTTGGCACCATTCTCCCCACCACCACTAACCCCATCACCACAATCACTAACATCCCCACCACCACCACTGTCCTCCTACACCATCACCACTACCAATACCACCACCATGAATACCACTACCCTCACCACAACCATCACTCTATCATCTTCACCGCCACCACCATCCTCCTCTGACACCATCACCAGCATCATCATCATCACTAACACCACCAAAATCACCATCACCATTACCAACCCGTCAGTACCAACTCAGTGAGCACTGCCATCACCTCTACCACCATACAGTACACCACCTTCACTACCACCATCATCACAAACCCATAATACCAGTTTTGTCACTGCACTACCTTCATCCCTACCACTTTTACCACCACCACCACTCATCTTTGCTGCTTTATTCCTTTGGCTTAACATTGTTTTCTTCAGCCATTCTTTTTGAGATCACCACTTTAGTATGAAGTAGTGGGACTCAGTTCTGCTTTTCTCAATGACTAAATGTCATTGAGACATTTGAGAGAAAGCCTCCCAAAATAGGAGGAGGGCTAGAAGATACGTGCACGTGCACACATACACACATACGTGTTTTATAATATGTAAGTAGTGAATGAGGAAATTTGCAAAAGTCTGCTGACCTGAAGCCAGGTCAAGGCTGTAGTCTGTCTTTCTGTCCTCACAGAGACACAGGGTCCCCTGTTCTTGGTAAGGAGTGGATCACAGAACACTGGCTTACACTGCAGGTAAGTTCTTAAACCTTAGTATGCAAGAGAATCACTCAGAGGCCATGTGAAGACATGACTTCTGGACCTACTCCAGCCTCCCTCCTTCCCTCCCTCCCGCTCTCCCCCTCCCTCCTTCTCTCTCTCCTTCCCTTTCATTCTGATGGGACTGGGGTTTGAACTCAGGGCCTTGCATTTGCAAAGCAGGCATTCTACTGCTTGAACCATACCACCAGTCCATTTTGCTCTGGTTATTTTGGAGGTGGGGTCTCTTGAACTATTTACTTGGGCTGGCCTTGAAACCCGAACCTCCTGATCTCAGCCTCCCAAGTAGCTAAGATTACAGGCGTGAGCCACTGGCACCCACCTCCCAGGGTTTCTGATTCAGTAAGGTTAGGATTGATGATCTGTACTTCCAAGAGGTCGTATTTGGGAATCAGCAGGGAAAACTGAACACACACTCACATTTACGCACATACAAACCCTTGCAGAATGGTTCAACCATTTTTCGTGTAAAAATTCCAATCAGAGCGCTAGGAGAACGTGGATACATAGCTGGGTGCCGCGAATGGGGTCTGTAATCCCAGCTACTCGGGAGACTGAGGCGGAAGAGTCACGTGAGCTCAGGAGTTGGGTATCAACCTGGACAACACAGTGAGACTCTGTTTTGGGATCCAAAAGAAAAAAAGAATGTGAAGAAATAAGAATAAAACAAAGAAATAAAGCCATGCTGAGATCACTTAAATAGTTGAGAAAAGAGAGAGAGAAAGAAAAAGAAATGTGACATGTTAGAATAGCATCCTAGGAACCAGCCCATATTTTTGGGTTTAGAACCTCTAGGGTTGGCCCAGAAAAGTGAATTTGAAGAAAATACAAAGTTGTGAGGTAAAAGAAACAGGTGAACAATTCTGGGATAGTTGTAATATGAGGCCAGACCACTAATGAGCTGACTCCAAACAGAGAGCAGCCACCCAAGGAACGAGGCCCACAGCGGAGGGGGCAGCTGAAGTAGTGGGAGGGAGGACCCTGAGTCAGAACCGGGACCTGCTGCCCACCAGGACTCCCTGAGCCACTCTGAGAGTCTAGTGGTCTTGCCAACAAAATGCCACTGAACACACGCACTTGGCAGGCTGCTGAGGGCTAAATGGTCACTTACTCTGTGAGGGACAAAGCACTTTCACTGCTGTAAGTAAAATGCAGATGACGTGTTCAGCTCAGGAGAGAGTGGCTTAGAATGTGAGGTACATTGGTTCTCACAGCTCAGATCTGAGACTCATTTTAAATAGCCAGAAGATTGGAAGGGAAGAGGTGGGGGGGGTGGCCTGAGCAGCTGACCTTGGGGTCAGAGAAGGCACCAGCCAGGCCCCTGCCAGTTACTGTCCCTCCTGCTTCTTGGTACCTGAAATGTGCCCCTCTGCTGTGCAGTTCATCTGAAGAACTCTCCATTTTTCAGTGTTTCTGCTTAAATGCAAATATCCCTGGAAGAGGAAAGGCCTTAGCCCTTAGGCCTGAGAAAGGGTTCCCAGGCCTGCTCTCCCCTCTCTCAACTGTGCAGAGCAAGGTGCTTTTAGGCTGGCACTTACCCCGTGGTCCCTGGGTATATTTTCAGCTGATATTTCAATCTCTAAATACCCAAGGAGGAAAGAGCAGCCAAAAAATGCAGGTGTCAACAGACCAGGTTAGGGGGCATCTATTTGAATGGAAAGAACCCTCATTTGAAGCTAACCTAGTGGTTCTAAACCCAAAATATGCGCTGGTTACTAGGATGCTATTCTAACATCTCAACATTTTTCTTTCTTTCTTCCCTCCCTTCCTCCCTCCCTTCTTTCCTTCCTTCTTTTTTGAAGATGGCCTCTCTATGTGGCCCCCAACTCTAGATCTTCCTTCTTCCCTCTCTGGAGTGCTGACATTACAGGTATGTACCACCATGCCCAGAAACATTTCTTAAAATAGACTTATCCCTGGCCTCACACTGTATCTATAAGTAATTGAGAGAGGTGCACTCAGGGATCTCAGACTTGGCTGCAATAAGTCCTGGGAGGCAGTTCGAAAATCTCAGCAGCTATAAGCAGTATCACAACTGGCATGGTAGCACAGTCTGAGACCCATGGCTTGGTCTGGTCTTAGGGTGAGAAAAGCCCAGGTTGCCCTCCTCCCCAAAAACCTGCTCTGCCCTCACTGTGGCTGTGGGTGAGTTCCCTGGAGTCTGATAACCTCCCACTTTCATCTGTAAAGTGGACCCCACGGCTATAGTGAAGGTCCCAGATAATGTGTGTGAAAGTGCCCCAGGCATAGTGGGGCTGGCAGAAGGGAGATGTTATTATTTGTAATCTTCTGATGAAGAAATCAAGGCGTCTTCACTTCCCAAGGTGTTGAGGCTTTGAGTAAACCTCAGCCTGACTCCTGCCTGGAAGAGCAATTGCAGCAGAAAATATCCAAGGTTCCTTTGCGCTCAAGCAATGCCATTCACTCACCAAAGGTGGCACAGAATCACCTGGAAAGAAAAGACTGGTAAATGAAGGCCATCTCCCCAACACCTTAAGAAACCACCTGAATCCATGCACAAGGAAACAGGGTACCCCAGTTATCAGTCATTTCCCTCCCCAACCCCTCATTGTCCAGAGGCTCTCCTTTCACTTACCTGTCTTTGTCACCATCCCTTTATGTCCTGGGCCAATGGATAGGGCTTAGGAGTGACCAGGTCAAGACCAGGGCCCCATGGGCAGTGCTGCCAGCAGGCCAAGACTTCCTGGCACTTGGGTGCCAAGGGAAGGGGTTGAAGACCACCTAAAGCAGGACTTATCAATCCAGGCACCTATGACATTTGGGTCACCTAGTTCTTTTTATGTGGGGGTCTTTCCTGTGCATTGCAGGATATTCTACCCACTAGGTGCCAGCAGCACTCCCCACGTTGTGACAACCAAAAATGTCTCCAGGCATTACCAAATTAAGGGGGGGGCAGTCACCTCCTCCCTCCCACCCTCATCTCCACTGAAAATCACCAATGTGGTACAGAAAAAAGCCATAGCATTCCTGATGTGTATTTTGCATTTTTCCAACTTAAATCACACCAGAAAGAGCCACCCTACAAAGGACAGAATTGTTTCAGTTGCAGATGGACCAGGCAGGCATTACAGAGCAGGAGTGGGAACTCCTTCTTCAAAGAAAGGCCACACTGAAACTCCGGGATTTTTGGACAGGGATGAGACCTCCCTAGTCCGGGTGACTCAAGGTGACAGATACCGCTGAGGTTCCAGGAGGCTTACAGGGACAGCTCTTGGCCTGGCAGCTCTACCCTGACCTTCCTTCTTGCTCTTCTTGGGACATCTTGTCTGGAGACCCCTGGGTGAGTTTTCAGCACCCTTCAATGGGAAAAAGGAGGTGTGTGACCCCTGTTTTGGAATGATGCACCGCCACAGAGGGAAGATGTGCAGTACACCACCCTTACTGATGGAGGGTAGCTGGGATTTCACGTGGCTTTCTGTTCATTTGCCCCTTTTCCTGTTTTGTTTTTTTTTTTTAACCTTCAACCTGTCGCAAAGAAAAAAGAAGTCATTCCAAAAAGTGGGGACTTTGGAGAAGGCACTTTAAAATCCAAATTGCCAGAAACATCACTTTGATCACAAAGATATCTCCTTTCTGATTTGTCACCTACTGTGGGGACGGTGTCACTACCAAGGTTCCAGAGTTTGGAGAGGGGGACAGGGTAAATAAGGAGTTTGGAGAGCGAGCTAGTGAGGAGGACGGGGCTCTCCTGGAGCGCGGGGATGGGGAGAGTGGGGGCGAACCCAGAGGTGACCCCATGGGACAGGCCAGCAGAAGGTGCCAGCTCCTCCCAGGACCTCTTGGGGACCTTGCAGCCTCCTGAGCCCGGCTGGCTCAACGCGCCTGCCGCCCCGGGCCGACACGTGTGACCACGGGACCCGTGACCACATCTTGAGGACCCGTGGGCGGGCCCAGGTTTGGCCGGGGAGCTGTGGCTGTGTATTTCCAGGAGTGGCCTTAATGGTTCTTGGAAACGGGACGGTAAACGAAAGAGTGCAAGGTAGCCAGATCCTGCTGGGAGGCCCGGGGCTGGCGGTGTCCGCGGAACCCTTCTCGCAAACTGGGCGGGAAGCTGCGTCAGGGTCCCGATCGCCTGCGTCCTCCGCGGGCCGGACAGCGCCCCCTGTGGGCGACTTCGCCGGCCGCTCGCCCACGCACGCGGCGACAGCAGCGGCGTCTGACTCGCAGCTCGGCCGCCCTCTGCTGGCAGAAGCGTGAACCGCACTTGTTGGCCTTCCAGCTCCACGCCGTTGAGAACATTGAAACATGGGCACCGAATGACAGGGAACCCGGTAGGATGGTGGCTTCGTTTAGTGGTAAAGGTCTCATAGGTCATACGAGGCGCACGAGAGGATGGCTGCATGGTCCGCGGTCCACTGGGTCCGAGAGTGGTGGACGTTTGCCCCGTGTCGACTGTCGGGAGAATGCTTAATGCACAGGGATCAGCACAGAGGATCAGACGTGGACCTTTCCAAGACGGTGGTGATGACAGGGACAGCCAAAAAGCAGTGCATCAGAAACCCCGTGGGCAAGGCGCAGAGGCCCACTGCAGGAGGATGGAAGGCTTTGTGTTTCTTTCCTAGGGCTGCCTCTCCAAATTGCTACCAAGTGAGCCTCTTAAATTATCTCAGAAATTTATTCCTTCATGGCTGTACAGGCTGGAAGTCCAAAATCAAGGTATCCACATGGCCCTGCTCTCTCTCTGAAAGCTGCCGGGAGGGGAGAGGAACTGTTCCATGCAGTTCTCTTGGCAGGCTGACTGGGTCACTCCAATCTCTGCCATCCCCATGGTGGCCTTCGCCCTGCGTCTCTTCCCTACCTATAAGAACTGCAGTTACATTGGAACAGAGCCTGCTCTAATCAAATATAATTTCATCTGAACTTGTTTGCATCTGTAAAGACCCTTTTTGCAAAGAAGGTCACAGGTTCTGAAGGTCAGGACTACAACATAGCTTTTTTAGGGTCACAACTCAACACACCGCAGGCGCCCTGGGGAAAGGCATAGAAAACCTGGAGGTACCTGAAGGCTGCAACACTGCAGCGCAGAGAGAACATGGATCCCAATGATCATGTAACCTGAGTGGCCCCAAACAGGCAGGAGCCCGATGTGCAGACTTAGCAAGGAGATTTGGGGGACATTTCTACTTCCCCAGGGAGAGATGGGGACACGGGATCTACTTGGCATTTTAGATCAACCTGTATACTGTAGACAATGTTTGTTTTTCTAATTCTCAAACCAAACAAAAGGACAACAAAAACTCCCATCACCTTTTCTAGTTAGAAGTGTAAGCCATGCCCACGGCGGGAGGGGATGAGAAAGCAGAGTATAAAGAAGGGTTAAAGTCCCCCCCCAATCTGAGCCCCCAGTGATAACTGCAGGGGAAACCATGTGTCTGTGTGCGTCAATGGCTTTGATGCTGCATGACTGACCATTCTGCACATGACTTTTGCCATTGCTTCATAAATCCAGTTTCTAGGCTGTTTTTAAAAGGGCTATCTATATCTTGCTTCAAAATGTGACCCGCAGTTAGGACTCAGTGCCTGTGTGGGTGGCAGGGACTTTGCTCATGTGGTTCAGAGGAGGAGGGAAGTCTGGATCTGCTTAGAGTTGCCCAGGGAGCTCACAGCCAGAGAAAACCTAAGCAGGGCAGGTGAGATGGTTTCTTTGTCCTGACCTGGGTAGGCCAGCACCAAAAACCTCCTTTAGAGTTAAACCAACAATAGTCAGAGCTTTAATTTACTTCCTTGCCATGATACCCTTCACCCCCTGGTCCCTCTTACCTGGTCCTCAGAATGACACCCACATCTCTGTGCTAACTGGTAAATTCCTTGAGACTATTTTTCTTCAACCAGAAGTGACTACTTTCACACCCTCTCACTCTAGCTATTTCCAGCTGACTAGGACTAATTGCCAAATTTTAAACAGCGCTTGCTTAAGACAGCAGGGGCTTGCAACACATCCCTGTTAAGGTTAGTGTTTACAAACTGCTTGTCTTGCAAAGTTCAGTTCTGAGTCCAGGCTTAGAGTAAGCCAAGATCTTCCATAAAAACAAAAACTTCAAAATGTGTTGGTGCTCAAGGTGTTTTGTGTTGAATTTACCCCAAACACCAAGTCAGGATTTCAGATCCCTCCTGAAATAAGACTTTTAACTTGGGAAGATTTCAATGTATTTATTTTTATTTATAATTTATGTGCCATTGGCTTGTAAAAAGTTCAGGGGCAGCTTCCAATAAAAGACACGTGCACGACAAGGTTGCTAAAATTGGAAAGCTGATGCAGAAGCAGGAGAGAGCAAAGAAGATGGTAAAGTCTGTATGACTCAAGACTCAGTTCAATTCTAAGCTTTCTGGTAGCTAAAGCAAAGAGGGAAACTCAAAACACTTGCAGATGGTTCATTATCTGAGAAAATAAAGACACAAAGCAATGGATTAGTTCTGCAAGGTCCTGGATTTCTTTGGTGACTCCTACGAGGGACTCTGAGGAAGATGTGGCTAGGGAGAAGTCACAGTTGGATGGATAGGGGAGGACCTGGATTTTGGAGTGAGACAGGTGGCCCCAGACCAGGCAAGGGGCCCATCCCAGCCCTTGATTACATAAGGCCCTGCTTCTCTGACTTCCTTACCCATAATTCCTAAGGCCAGCTCCCTTCCCCACTGCCACTCAAACATTCATACCTCTGGGCCTGAAGAGGGGCCAGAAAAGCTAGGGAGTGCAGGGGCATTTGGACTACAGACTGTGTGTCCACACAAACATTCAGGGCAGGAGGAAGCCTGACTTGAGGGAGGAAAAAGGGCCTGAATCAGAGCCAGCTCTGCCCCTGCCATTGTGTCCTGTGGGCCTCTGAGGAGTCAGGCTATGATGGTATATTTGGCAAAGAAGGAGGCTAAGCATATTCTCCATACCAGCATGTTAGCTTGGTTTGTGACAGTTCCATGTAGCTTTTAAGTAGCATGTGGTACCTGGGTCTCCATTCGTATCCTTGCCTCTGGCAGATGCAAGAATTTCAGGCCGAACTGGCATTTCCTTTTTAGTCTGTTGCTAACGGGGGTGGGGGGGGTGAATCTGAGTTGTGATATTTATTAGATGTGTTACCTGGGGTCAGTTATTGTATCTTTGGAGAAGTCCCTTGGCCTCTCAGGCTTCAGACTCCCCCTCTGCACAATGGGATAATCAGTGTCTCCCTCATGGGGTTGAGTGAGGATTACATGAGTCAATATACGTAGCTTTCACAGTTTCTGAATACAGCAAATGCTACCAAGTGCCACTGTGGTTTTATTAATAGGATCAGACACTGTGGCTCTCTTGTGGTTCCTATCCAGTTCCCTCCCAGAGGGGTCAGACACTGCTGTACCTCTCTGCTCAGCAGCCAATGTCCCTTGAGGGGCCTTGAGGTCCTGGTTCCAGTGGGTCCTGAGCCCCTTCCCTACAGCCCAGCTGACCACAGCTCCTCCAGGGCTTTTACAGGGGGGTGTGGAGCCAGCCTCACTGTCACACCTCCCCATAGAGGCTGCACCCTGACATTCTGCCATTCAAGCCACTATGTCCCTGTGGAGATACTATGCAGGGGGCCTGCCTGGGCACAGATCTGCCACTCGCCCTCCTTTAAAAAAGGAAGTTAACACTAGTCCACGATCCACCCTTCCCACTCCCAGCCATTCAGCCAGAGTCCCTCTAACCACTCTGGCTGAGCTCGGCACCACTACTGGTCACCCGAGGTGGCGCCTTGTTTCTTCTGTCCTGTCTCTTCTTCACAGTCCAAGTGCCCTTCCTTCTTTCTTCCTTGTCACTAAACAGGGAGGTTTTTTGTTTGTTTTTGTGGTACTGGGGTATGAACTCAAGGCCTACATCTTGAGCCACTCTACCAGCCCTTTTTTTGTGATGGATTTTTTTGAGATAGGGTTTCGAGGACTATTTGCCCAGGCTGGCTTCAAACCTCGATCCTCCAGATCTCTGCTTCCTGTGTAGCTAGGATTACAGGCGTGAGCCACTGGTGACCAGCTAAACGGGGAGTTCTTAGAGAAGGGCTAATTGTGCCATGTCCCACTCAGCACCAACCAGGCACTTGTGCTTCAGATGGATGAATGACTAAAAGAAAATACTGTCATTTGTCACAAGCTCAGAAAACTTAATGGACTTTGTGTTCCCATTGCTTACAGGCAAGTCACCAGCCCAGGCCTTTTCTAAACTGGCTGTAACCTGAGTTTCTAGCTCACTTCTCTCTTCCAGGTCCACCCCATCACCTACTACCTGGCCTCAGGCTGGTTCATCCTGCTTTTGCTCAGTCATCTCCCAAGGCCCCTCCCTGTCTTACCCCTTCCAAATCTTTCTCTCAGACCAGTTTTGCTTGGGAATGTCTCATCGGGTCTTAGCAAGATACTGGTCCTGTCCTCTTGGTCAGGGTGAGTGTGAGTTTGCCTGCTCATTCACTCATGTTGTCCACAACCTGTGGATGAGACTTTCTGGACACCCAGGTGCCCACACATATTCCCATATGCCCCCCTAAACTGGGTCTGTGGGGTCCTGTGCTGTTGGGTTACTTTGCTCTGCTGCACTCCCAAGGTGCTGCACCGGGCAGAGTTGCTCTCCAATTACCCCTCCCCCCGTCACTTGGATTAAGTGGAGATCCTGCCACCACACCTACAAGAGCATGTCGGGAGGTGACCAAGGCAGGAGGCAGTCTGCCGAGGCAGGCAGTAACACTTGACCAATGCATTTTTAGTTCAGGGGACACAATCACTCCAGGGGTGTGGGTTTCAGGAGGAGTGCTATGGCAGTGTTCACAGAAGCCTGAGGTCATTTGTGGGAGCAAGGGAACCCACAGTCAAGATGCATTCCACTTGGGACACATGTCACAAATCCTGTCATCAGAAGCAGGAACAGAACAGGGCAGTGGTTCTGAGACTGTGGACCCTGGACCAGCGGCTTCAGCATCCAGGACACCAGGCAGAACACACGGACCGCCCAGAGACTCCAGCACGCAAGGATCCAAAGAGCAGACTGTGTGGAGAGCAATGAGAGCATCCCTGGAAGCTTGTGAGAAGGCACGGATCTAAGCAGGGCAATGGTGGTTCTGCCTAGGACCACAGGCCCCTCCTTTCCTTGTTGGAGTGAGCCACTGGGCCCTGTTCACTTCAATGTAGAGGCACCCCTGCCTTCCCCTGAGCACCATAGATGCCCAATGGTCCCTCAGAGCTCAGATGCGTACACAGTGGAGGTAGGGATGTGCCCAATGGTGTCCAGCTCGCCAGCAGGGGTGGCCTCCGAAGCCCAGGCCTTAGGGGTCTCCCAACCGATGGGTGACAGTGAAGAATGGGCTTGATTTGGAGACCCAAGCATTGGGAAGCTGGTACGAGCTCCAAGGGGGTCTGCCCTGAAGAGTAGCAGGAGTGTGCTATGGGACCATGAGTTGGTGTCAGTTCCAGGACATCAGTCATTTAGGCATTGTCCCACCAGTATGAGAGTTCTTGAATCCACTTTAGAGATGAAGGCAGGGGACCTTCGTGGGTTCATTTGCCCAAAGTCATCTCTGCTGTGTCTTTGGGTGGAGTGGGCTGAGGTTCAGAGGTTGGAGCCTGGAGGGAGGGACCAGGTGGAGGTCCTGGAGGTGAAGATACTCAGATGTTCCTTCCACTCTCCAGACCCCTTTAGGAAACCTGTTACATGGGTGCTGGGTGAGTGTGAAACCTTTCACATTTGTTGGGTGGTGGGTTTGTTATGAAGGAGATTTAGTAAGAGAAAACTTTTATTGGTGTATCATAGCATTGGACAGACCATCTTTCTTAACACCTGGTGTGAGAATGGATGAGGTTAAGAAATGACCACCAGGCCCAGGAGGGTCTCAAGAATGTTTTCTGGGCAGTCACTCTGAGCTAAGCTTCCTGAGGACCCTGGCTGAGCTCCTGAAGTGCTTCTGCCCGCCCCCCCCCCTCCCATGCTGGACATTATCACCGAAGAGTTTGCACTGGGCTCTTAACCCCATGCCTTAGAGTGGCACAGCTCCTGGGCCACTGAGCACTTAACTCTGAGCCAGTGATCTGGAAGTTTGGAGTCATAGGGAATAAAGTCTGTGCACCGGTCGGGACACCCCAGGGCCCAGAACTCTGAGTCTGTCATGTGTTCGAGAGCTGGTTTTAATTCTGGTATTTAAAGCCAAGGCACGGAGTATAGCATCAAGCATCAAAGCTGGAAGGGAAGATATTAACCTGGCAGTCAAACTTTTCTAGTAACTCCTGCTGCTTCCCAGCAGACACAACCCCAGAAAACCAGCTGACCTGGGAGTCTGTCACGCTAGCTAATTAATGTGTGATGGCACTCAGCTCGGAATAATTTAGTGACGAGTGAAAAAATAAAATGTGATGCTAAAGCTTGCATTAAGGGTGAAAATTGGGGAGATCGGGTGGAATTATTGGTCTTTCTGGAGCAAATTAAGTTCAAGAGAAGCAGATGGCTTGTTGGTTTGTCTAATTTATTCAATGAACAACTGTGATCAGGTGACCCTACCCCAAGGCATTCCTGGGTTCCCTTCTGGACTCTAGGTACTCTCAGAGTAAAATTTCAACTAGAGTTCTCTGGATACAAAACTCGCCACCTGACATTTTTGCGAATACTACAAATGAAAAGAATGTTTTGGAAATCAGGTGAGAAGCACACTGAATGAGGCTGCTCTCTTCTTGGGACATACATCACTTGGGATATTTGTGGGATCCTCACCATACCAGCTTCTTCCTATTTGCATGTCAGAGATCAGGCATGCACTAGGGTCCACCAGATGGCATTTTTAAGTTATCTGATCATAGGACTGGGAGCTGGACCACCCCCCACACCCAGGACTCTTAACTTTTCATCATTCTTACATGATTTTCATTTTCCTTAGCTTGGTGGCTGGGGTACATATAACTGATGTGGGTGAGAAGGCAAATGTCAGTTACACCAGGATCTGGCTGCACCCCAAGTGCAGCCACTTGGATCATCTTCTCAGTGAGCACCTCTCCCTCCCCTCTTCCCTCCCTCCATGTTTGCCAAGGGCCCGAGGGAGCAATCTGAGGATATCCCAGCCCCGTCAGGGATGTGGGCATTTCTCTAAGGCCTCACCTGCCCTCCCTGCTCCTTCAGTAATATTTGGAATCCCAAGCAGTTTAGCTGACCTCTTTCTGTGCAGGAAATGGACCCCACTCCCAACTCAGAAGTCAATTTCCACAACTCCCAGGGGACATCTGGAAAATACAGGGAAAAGTGGGATGCAAGTTGACTGGAGCCACACCTTGGTAGGTTGAATTGCTGTTTTATCTCCAGCTTGGGGCAAATCTAAATCATACAAACTGAGATCCCACCTACCTGCATGTTCCTGACACTAAAGACACGGCACAAAACTGGGAGTCAGAGGACTTGAAAATGTGCTCTTTCTACAGGTATCTCACTATAATCATTTGTGATTTAAAAAAAAAAAATCTAGAAAAAGGAAGCAGAGTTGCCCACAAGCAAGCAGGGAGCAAAGGTTTTCCTCCATCATTCCCATCTTTTAACTTTCATGAGATTGATCACCCCAGAGTTTTCTTAGCCCTGTAACCTGGAGGATCTCTGAGGAGCTGTGGTCACTGGGTTCAAAAGAAGAGGAAGGATACAGGTGCAGTGACAGCTCACCTGCTGGTGACCCTCACTCAGTTTCCAGATGAGGTTGTCTACCATGGGCTCTGCTCAGAGTAGGAAATGGAAGATTCAGCCTCATCAACAGGAACAGGAGGAAAAGACAACCAGTAGCAATAACTCAAACATTCCCATCACCCAGCTTGGCAGCGCAAAGGGGTAACCTACAAAGTTGGGCACAATTCCCTAAGGACTGTCAAATTCAAGCTTTTACAAACTATTTTGTCAATTTGTTCTTCTAAGACAGTGCCTGTGTGCCAGAGAGCTGGAGACAAGGCCCAGAGCCTCAAAGTTCAGACATCCTTCTGGGTATGTCCTGTTGAGTGTCACCTGCTGGGCTACAAACATGGACTACCACTCTAGGCCTGGGATGTCCGGGGCAGTATGAAGAATAATTTCTGGAGTATTTTCAGATGAGCATCTGTTATAAATGTTAGGAATGTGTGGACTTTTCTGTTTGCCTGATTTGGCTTCCTAATCAGAAAGCCAAAATGGACAGTCCATTAACAATGGCCTTTATCCTTCTGTCTTTAAGTACATTTACACACTTGCTTGCCTATTACTATTGTTCTTTTAAGTAAGTGATTATGCCTCATCAATGGTAATGAGGCAAAAGACTGATCCAGCTTATATAAAAAATGTAAGTCAAGGTTCTAAATCACTTTGGTAATACTGAAATTGTATGTACTTCCTGGTAACTTGTGATCTTGATTTTCTCACCAAAATTACTGAGTTATCTGTCATCAGACACCAGACTCATTGTTACAGATTTACGTTGCTGTCAATGAGGGATCCTTGCTTTCCTCTCGTGGGCACACAAAACTGCAGCTTTTGACAATGAATCCTGGTAACGCCAATAGACGTGTGCATCTGCTATGTGACACAGCAACTCTGGGTGGAAAGAATACTTCACTTGATCATGATAAAATTATAAAATGTATTTTACTAACTTTCATGGGGAATTCAAATATTTGAAAAGCTAATATTTATATAGTTAAAAAGTTAATATTTTATGTATACCTAATCGTTTTAAAGAAATACATGAAAAGGAGGTTAAAAACAAACAACATCCTTCATGAACAGAATGTAGGCGAGATTAAATTTTGTCCCAGGTAAGACAGCTAAATTCTGTGGATCTTAATTACTTTTGTCCCGTGGGCACCCCCTCCTTCCCTTAATTTTTTCTAATTCCCCTTCAGGTTGCATTGATTAATTTGCTAGTTCAGTCCCACACTACCCATAAAACTGAACAGAGGCACGAAGGCAAGGTGAGCGGGTTCCATCTTTTGACTGGGCAGACTAAGCTCTTCTCTCATCAGCCATGTCAATGAGTGGAGTGAGGACAGTGGTGGAAGATCACACAGGTCCCATCCCCTATTTTCCCTTTCCAGGTTGTTCAGAAATCATATTTTCTTGACTCTGAAAAAGACAGGGCAGCAATAGCTTACCAGGACACATTTTTTTTTTTTTTTAATTTCAAAATCCTCAGGTCTTGGAAGTCACCCCTCTCTGTCCGCCATGCTTTCTTTGTGTGGTTTTCTCTGACAGCTCTTTTGGGCCTAAGATTCTAAGTGTAAAGATTAACACTTACCCAATGAAAGTCACATCCTTACCGAAAGCCTCCTTAATGTTGGCTTACATAGGAAATGAAAATGGCTGTTATCCCTCCTCTAAAGCATTTCTAGTGCTCAGTCTCCATGAAATGGATTGCTTATGGGAAGATAATGTCTGTTCTATTCCTTTTTAAGTCTGTGAAAAATGTCATCCTGGTTAATAGGGTGATTAAAACTCTTTATGCTCCAGGAGATAAATGTGATTATGTTTGTCATACTCTCCCCAAGACAAAGACAGCAAAGAAGGCAAACTTGAAATTCCATAACACTTCGTCTCTTCCATATCCAAGAACATTCAGAAGTCAATACACAGACGGTACTTCACATAAAGAATAACATTATCCGTTAAACATTTTTCCTTTCCATTAACCAATTTAACAACATGCCTCCGGTATAAAAGGAATAGACAAATGACTAAATCTTCTGATATCTGAGCTCCGACTGTGGAAAAACACCACTTTAGTCATATTGCTTATTTTCTTTTTTGAATTTGCATCTGTTACTTCATTTTTGCTTTAAAATGCAATGGAGCCTGTGCCTGGTACTGATTCTATGGAATCTGTCCCTGTCAACCTTTCCTCAGCAGCTTCGCATGGTCATTCCTATGGGTGTTCCCCTACCATTGTTAAGGACAACAGACGACAAGTACAAGGACAGGGTTTGTGAACACCAGCCATGCCACACACCAAATATTCACTCATTCCTTTGGCACATGTTCCTTCAGGTCTCCTTGGTACCAGTCTCCATGGGACCACTGCATACTCACCATGGCCCCTGACTCCTTCCTAAGGCCTGGGTGCCATCAGCCTAGTGGCAGCCCCTAAAGCAAGTGCCATCACAAGATCGCAAGGCTCTGAAAAGGAGTTCTCACTCATGAAGAGCTTACAAGGTGGGACTCTACAGTTAATGATGATTTCTCGGAGATCCTTTTCACTCCAGGAAGCTAGGAATTCTCATTTCCTCTACCCACTAGGTGTCTTTTAAAAATCAGTGGACATTTTCCATTTGAGGAAATGAAAATCAAGATCCTACCTGAAGAGTTACAGGCATGCCCGTTCTATTCAGGGAGCTGCACTCAAGACACACACCCACTCAGTTTTGTTCCTGCCTTTCCTTCACTGCACTCAAAGTTCAGAAATCTTTTCTTCACAGAGATTTAGTTAAAATGAAAGACATGTGCCATTCCACATGTACTGCTAAATTTCATAATCCTTTCCTTTGATCTTGGATTTTTAACAGGTTACATATGAATCCCAGACACTGATTACACTTGTTTAATTAACAATATAGCAATATTAACAGGGTAATGTGGTCTAGAGAAAAATGTTACATTATGCATTTGACATTTCATTTAAAAATTTCCCTTAGAACCAAAAAGTTTCATTGTAACAGAAATTTCAAATGTACTTTATTAAACCCGATTGCTGACTAATTAGAACCTAAGCAATTCTGAAGAAACTGCACAACTGATGTTCAACTAGAGGGAATTTCTCTGGACATACTAAACATTTCTTTAAAAAAGTTTTAATTTAAAGTAAAAATAAAGGCATGTGGACATTATTCTCCATCTGCTTTCTGTAAGAGATCGTGGAGGTCAGGAGAGGTTGGGTATGTCTATAAGAATTAGCTTCATTAAGGAAGTGGTACCAAATACTTAGTATTGACAGCCAGTACTCAGGTAACTTTTTGGTTAAACATATTTAAAAGATAGG
Source organism: Castor canadensis (assembly GCF_047511655.1). Lineage (NCBI taxonomy): Eukaryota > Metazoa > Chordata > Mammalia > Rodentia > Castoridae > Castor > Castor canadensis. Next base: position 9,953,007 of record NC_133386.1, on the reverse strand, counting down.
CACCAATTATGCTGTTTTTACTTTGACAAGTCAAAACTACAAATAATCAGTCACTATTCAGAAACCCAAATTTTCAAAAATTTTATAGCAATGACATCATTATTAGTTTAGCCCAACTGTACCTTTACAAGTCTTACCATAATCAGTTTCTGGACTTTTGTCCAAAGCATAAGAATTTATAGGTCCTCCAAGTGAGGCCATCAGGTCTACAACTGGGCACATGTTTGCTGGCTGTGAATCAAAGACAAGCCACATGCATTTCTTGTTGTACTGGATTTACCTATGAACCTGCCACTTTGCAGACTGGCTAATAGGAATAAGTCTTCCAAATTCTTGTAGTCACTTGCTGACAAGAGACTGTTTGGATACTTTGAGGTACTACTGATGTTAGGGCTATGCTTATGGATTTTGTCAACTTTTTTTTTCCAGGTACAAAATTTGGTTTATTGTTATAAACAGAAGTATTTCCTCTGGGATTTCCCACCCCTCCCTAACCTGGTGGATCCAGTAATTATTATTTTAAAATAGTCATCTTAACTTTGGGAAGAACATTCCCTCCCCCATCACAGACACAGACATAGACACAGAAAAAGACTGCCTGCTGATGGGGAGGCTGCACCCGTCCATCTGCATCGTTAGCAATCTGCACATATTCCTCAGGAGAAGGCACCCTGTGCTTGCTATGTTGTGGTGTCTCCAAAGCCACCTTTCCTGCAGTAATCGTCTGGAATTCATCCATGCTCATTCATTCAGATTTCAATGCTTCTTCCCACTCAGCAGCTGGTTCAGAGCTCTTGGGAATTGTTGGAAATATTGATTGCATTTTATTTCGAAAGTCTTTCATCTAGAAGAAAAAAATTAGTCATCAAACGTCAAAAGAAGGGAGAAATAGCCGAGATTATTAGAGGCAGCACCTTTGCTGACTGGAGAACACTTTACTGTTCATGGACACAGAGCAAAAGGGAATACCAATAAAAACTGAGGTCTGTATTCTACCTTGACAGAACAAAGAACACACCTCTTTTCTTCTTTCAAGAATGACTCTATTAACTAAATAACACAAAACTTCACTCTTAGTCTGGAAGGCAACATGCCCTAAATCAACAGCCCTCTGGTATATATATTTGCTGTCAGAAGAGCAGTATGCATCAGTGCCTTTCATATAGAAAGAGGCAGCAGAGAGGTCAAGTGCTGTGGCTCAAACCTATAATCCAAGCTGTACCAGAGGCAGAGATCAGGAGGATAGGGGTTAGAGGTCAGTCTAGGCAAAATGTTCATAAGACCCATCTCAACCAGTGGCTGGACATGGCGGCATATGCCTGCTGTCCCAGCTATGTGGGGAAGCACAAATAGAAGGATCACCATCCAGGCTGGCCCAGGCATAAAGGAAGACCCTATGCCAAATACAACCAACTCATAAAAGGCAGTTGTAGGGCACCCGTGCAGGTGCAAGCCCTGAGTTTAACCTTCCATCACTGCCAAAAAACAAACAAACAAAAAAACCAAAGATGGAGCAGAGGATGGGATTTCTGTCTACCTAAATACACGGGAGGGGAACACTGATTTAACAGGAAAGGACAATCTTCACACATACTCCAATTTATCCCCTTTCACCTATATGGTCAGGTTATGACAGTACTACCTCAGCAGCACCCAGTGTTACAAGATGTCCTTGCCATCTTCTCCTAGGAACACAGATTTCCTTGATTGGGTCTGTGATATCCCCATAGACTCGTCAGCAGGATGTAAGCCATTTCCGAGAATGGTTATTTGAGAGTCAGCTAATATTTTTTTTTATGTTGACACTTATTTCAAATTGAGGCTAAATCTTTACGTTGTTTCCAAATTCAGGAGACTTGTAAATCCTAGGCATGTACTCAGTCTCTGTAACATGCTGTTGCCAGCACAGACTCTGGTCTCAGGCTGGCCTCTGCTCAAATCCCAGCCCCAGCCCGGGGAAAGCTGCTTCCTCTCTCCAGCTATGGTGTCCATGTATGCAGCAAGGAGATAAGTAGCGGCCTACAGAGCAGTGAGGATTAAGTGGGATAAGCACATAAAGCACAGAGCCTAGCACACAGTTGAGTGCCCACACAGTCAGATCACCTACTATAGCATCATCAAACGGGGATGTCATGGTGTGCTTGTTAAAAGCATTACTTCATAGTTATGCACCATGTGCTGTGATTTCTGACACTGGAGATACATGAGGTTATTCATTATATGTAGTCTGTAGGAGGCCTGTGCCAACTCTCAGGACACTCTAGACCCAGATGCCAATCTTGCAGACACGCACATATCTGCAGGATGTGCCTCTCCCCACCCCCTTTTCACAGTTCTAGCTTGTACCATGATGGGCCTTCATCTGTTGAGGTATGTCTTTAGTTGCCACAATCACTGCAATTACTCTTTGCATTTGACAGGGATGGAGGACACAGACATTCAATGTCTAGGATGACCCACAAAAAGAACTGCTTTGTGCCAGACACCAATCACTCCCCCATTGAGGAACATTACATGAACTTTCATAACTGGCAGCATTTGCAGTATGCTGCTTGGTTCTCTTTCTGGTTAAACATCTACTACGATTTAGCCTAATGACACAGCTTTGAAACAGGTGCCAGACTGCCAAGCATGAGCAGCAGCCTTATCATTCTTCCTTCTCTGTAATACAGAAGATGGGCAAGCTGCTAGGGAGCAGCTGGGAAGCACAGTTGAAGCCAGGGGAGGAGAGTAAGGGTGGCAGCTCAACTTCCGCACATTGTGTACTCATTCTCCCTCTCGGCCTAATTTTATTCTTTTATTTCCCAAGTACAACATTACTTATTTCCAGGGTCACTGTGAGCAACTGAACCACTACAAGGAATTATATTTGAAAAACTGCCAATGAGAATATTCAGGCTTTAGACTGGGGTACGGGGATCAAGGAAAATGGTATGAGCCCTATTCCCTAATGTTCAAGCTATGGAAATGTAAACCCAGAACCTAAATTTAAGTTATACACAAGGTCTCAAGCTACTTTAGCCAGTGGGGCTCCAAAGGTGGTTTTCAAGTTTGTACTATTTATATGACACAGATAATAAAGAGAAAACCTTCACATTCTTCTGCCTCTATAAATTTCTAATACATAGTTCAGAAAAGGTATTTACTTGTCCTATCAATGAAAGTCTTACACAGGTCATCTGAAGATTCTCTGGCTTAAAGATGTCCTTGAAAAAGAATTTAGGGATAGAGTATACACAAGCAGGTTTGGTTATGAAGTATATGGATGGAATTCCATGATAAGAATTCACAACTGTCATATATTGTCTCTCTGCCCTATATTGCAAAAGTTTGGTGAAGATGGGATATGTTGAGAAGTAGGGTGTCCCTATTCCAATATTAACTCAAAATGGATCAAAGATCTTAATATCAGACCACAAACTCTAAAGTTGATATAGGAAAGAGTAGGAAATACTCTGGAGTTAGTAGGTATAGGTAAGAACTTTCTCAACGAAACCCCAGCAGCACAGCAACTAAGAGATAGCATAGATAAATGGGACTTCATAAAACTAAAAAGCTTCTGTTCGTCAAAAGAAATGGTCTCTAAACTGAAGAGAATACCCACAGAGTGGGAGAAAATATTTGCCAGCTACACATCAGACAAAGGACTGATAACCAGAATATATAGGGAACTTAAAAAACTAAATTCTCCCAAAACTAATGAACCAATAAAGAAATGGGCAAGTGAACTAAATAGAACTTTCTCAAAAGAAGAAATTCAAATGGCCAAAAAACACATGAAAAAATGCTTACCATCTCTAGCAATAAAAGAAATGCAAATTAAAATCACACTAAGATTCCACCTCACCCCTGTTAGAATAGCCATCATTAGCAACACCAACAACAACAGGTGTTGGCGAGGATAAGGGGGAAAAAGGAACCCTCTTACACTGTTGGTGGGAATGTAAACTAGTACAACCACTCTGGAAAAAAATTTGGAGACTACTTAAAAAGCTAGACATTGATCTACCATTTGATCCAGCAATACCAGTCTTGGGGATATACCCAAAAGACTGTGACACACGTTACTCCAGAGGCACCTGCACACCCATGTTTATTGCGGCACTATTCACAATAGCCAAGTTACAGAAACAGCCAAGATGCCCCACCACTGATGAATGGATTAAGAAAATGTGGTATCTATACACACTGGAATTTTATGCAGCCATGAAGAAGAACGAAATGTTATCATTCGCTGGTAAATGGATGGAATTGGAGAACATAATTCTGAGTGAGGTTAGCCTGGCCCAAAAGACCAAAAATCGTATGTTCTCCCTCAAATGCAGACATTAGGTCAAGGGCAAACACAACAATGGGATTGGACTTTGAGCACATGATAAAAGTGAGAGCACACAAGGGAGGAGTGAGGATAGGTAAGACACCTAAAAAATTAGTTAGCATTTGTTGCCCTTAACGCAGAGAAACTAAAGCAGATACCTTAAAAGCAACTGAGGACAATAGGAAAAGGGGACCAGGAACTAGAGTAAAGGTTAGATCAAAAAGAATTATCCTAGAAGGTAACACACATGCACAGGAAATTAATGTGAGTCAACTCCCTGTATAGCTATCCTTATCTCAACCAGCAAAAACACTTGTTCCTTCCTATTATTGCTTATACTCTCTCTTCAACAAAATTAGAGATAAGGGCAAAATAGTTTCTGCTGGGTATTGAGGGGGTAGGGGGGAGAGGGAGAGGGCGGGGTGGATGGTAAGGGAGTGGGTGGGGGCAGGGGGGAGAAATGACCCAAGCCTTGTATGCACATATGAATAATAAAACAATAAAAAAAAAAAGAGAAGTAGGGTGTCTACATAGCAGTTCAGTGTTACTAGCACTTTACAAACTCTGGAGCCTCTTCGCTATAGTTCTCTTTCCTCACTCTTTGACCATCCATGCTATGGAAGGCAGCGCCATCCTTCAAAGCAGGGCTACTATGCATGGCCACAGGCTATTTCCTGCAAACTCCAAGCAGCTCTGCATAGAGACTAAGTACTTACTATGTGCCAGGCATATTTCTCATTCAATCCGCACTGACAAGTGGGGTCAATGTTAGCCTCTATTTAAAGATAAGGTGATGGGAGCTTAGAAAAACTAACAAAGCGCTCAGATAAAACCAGGTCAGACTGCTCACTGTTTACTCTGAAACACCATGTGTTTATCTGTGTACCGCTTGCATGTACACATGGGCGTTGCTGCACATTTACCATGCATATCTTGGTTATTGAAAAACAACATGAAGACGTTTGGTCCAATACATCATACGTTAAAAACTTATTTAAAATATTCAGGTTACGTCTCTAATTTCAGAAAATCCACATCAATTTTAATAAATAGGCAGTTATTGGAACTAAAGGCTGAGTTTTGAAATGTTTTTGTCTTTGGCCAATTTAGATTCTGCTTCCTCACTTATAGGAGCAAGACTCTTACCAGCCTCATTACAGGATCTACTGATGGAAAAGCCTTTGGATAGATTTGTCAATGATTATTTTTGAGAATCTAGTAATTCAGCTTCTTCATAAAATACAACAGACTAAGAACATATACTACTAATACCAAGACCTAAAAAGTACAGTAAGGTTGTACTGATGTGCTGAGTTCCCTAAAAGTGTGAAGGGTGGTAGCTCAGTTGAGCCAAATGGTTTTAAGACACTTTTAGACCTTAATTACAGTTTTGTACTTCATTCAACATTTTGTAACAGCTATAATGTGACCACTATTATTTTCATATCTTGACCTAATTGTCTGGCTTCATAGGCATGAACACACACGTACACACATATCTCTGCGCACAGCAGCAGGCAGCACGCCCTCTCTCCATTTCATATGTCTTTTAAATGCTCAGCTGATAGGCTATCCCAGGGGAATGAAGGTAGCCTAAAGACAGGTCCACTACAAAAAGCACTTCTGTGTGTACGTAGTTTTATTTTCACATTTTGGAGGTTACAACTTTTAAAAATGGTGTCAGCTAAAATGAATTAGCCATATTCATGTGCTAACAAAAAAGAATCGGAGTTTCTAAAACACAAGGAACACCAACATTCTACTTGTTTTTGGACTAGACAGTAACTACATATTTTTAAAGCAAGTACTGGTACATTCAAAAATACCTTCTTTGATGTAATCACTTAGGAACTGTAAAAAAAGATAAGAACTATCCGGGTTTGGCTGCTAAATAAAATAACTGAAGGACTAAATAATAAGGGAGTCTCTCCACCAACTTTTAGGAATTCGAGTTTATTCAAAACTTTGCCATATACAATCCCATATCTAGTATCTTGTCTTCCATGACTTCAGACAACTTTAAAGCTTGAGCTCCTTCTGAACTGCCCACAGTGTTTCTGCACTCTTTTTCAAACGAATCTCCTCTTCACGGGTCAACTTTATCTTTATAAGGTCTGTTATGCCATTTTCTCCTATGATACAAGGAACACTGAGGAATACTTCTTCATTTATTCCATAGAGACCTTTAATTATGGTGGAAACTGGATGGGCTCTCCTGAGATTCTTCAAAATACTTTCTGCTACATCAGCTACAGATAGGCCAATGGCCCAATTAGTATAACCTTTCATTTTAATAATCTGATAGGCACTAGCAATCACATCTTTGTGGACCTTTTCCCACTGCTCAGGATCTTTATCACTTCCTATAGCCGAGTTCAGATCCTTTAGAGGGACTCCAGCGATGTTCACTCCACTCCACACTGGAACACTTGAATCTCCATGCTCTCCAAGTACCCAGCCATGACAGCTTTCAGAGTGGATACCAAGCTTTTGTCCAATCAGGTAACGGAAACGAGCAGTATCTAGAGTACAGCCACTTCCCATAATACGGTTTTTAGGAAATGCACTCAACTTCCAGGCTACATAAGTTAAGATATCCACTGGATTGGAAACAATCATCACCTTGCAGCAGGGGCTGTATTTAACAATACTGGAAATCATTAATTTAAAGATGGCTACATTTCGCTGGACTAAATTAAGGCGTGATTCTCCTTTTGCCTGGCGAGCACCTGCTGTGACAATCACTAAGTTGGAGTTCTCAGTGACACTGTAATCTTTGCTGCAAATAATATTTGGCATTTTCGCGAAAAGGCTGCCCTGCTGAAGATCCATTGTCTCGCCCTTCAGCAGGTCTTCATTAATATCCACAAAGGCAAGTTCATCAGTCAGGCCTTTTAGTAAGATGCTGACCGCACAGGCCATGCCCACGGATCCAGTTCCTATGACGGAGACCTTGCTGTGATGAACGGGCTCTTCAGAACTTAACTTCTTCAAAAGCTCACACTTCACGGTGGCCATGTTGGACGATGGGGTGGAGAACCACCAAGCACGGCTGGTCCAGATGGGCGCTGCCTGAAGAGGCCACAGAGCCATCCCTGGGCTCCTGAGCTTTACTTGGGCCACGCTCACTCTCTGGCCGGCCCGCAAGGTCCCCGCGGCCCAGCTCATGGCTTCTCATTCAAGACGTGGAGAACAAGCAATATGGTTCAGTCACCAAGAACCACAGCTCTTGCGGTTAGCTGTGGACAGGGTCAGCCGTGGACAGTGTCGATGGGCAGTTTGACACTGCCGTTGCGCAAAGCCCGGAAGGCCCCACCCCCACTACCCATTGCGCCTGAGCTGTGCCAGGCCCCTCCCCTCGCGCCCCCCACGTGGCAGCTGAGGAGGTTTCGTCCCACTCAGGATTGAAGGCCTCAAAGTCTTCTCGGGTTTACTTCCACCAAGGCTTGGTAAAGGGCTTCCCCTCCAGCAAGGGAATCCTGTAGCTGGCTCTTCAATATCTGACATGCTTAACAGACCAATCAGATTTGGAATTATTAGTTTTCTTTTTTTTTTTTGAGATAGTGTCGCCATGTAGCCCAGGCTGGCCTCTAACTCAAGATCCTTCAAGTGCTGGGCTTACAGGCCAGTGCCACCACAACCAGCTTAGTTTTCCGTTCTTAGAATGCATGCCAAGTAAGGATGCTCCTATCAGCTGCAGATGGAATGAGGGTGAATCTTGGCCTCAACAGAAGAGTGTGATCAAGGCATCAGTGCATCCTACCTCCTGGGCATTTTCCTGGTCAGTCTTATGAACTCATTTCCTTTCAGACTTCTGAGGAACTATAGACCTCATGCGATGAAATGTACAGCCTGGTAAACTCAATAAACTAAAAACGCCTCAATAAAAACAATGGCGCTTTCCCCCACTTACAATTCTGACCATAGCTTCCTCTTGTTCTAAGGCCGCAGTAGGTGCTCCTGGAACAGGGCTCCTCGGTACATGGAGCGCTTTCATGATCAGCAAGAAAAATTTCAGTTTTAGGATACTGAATAATTTATAGGCAGGTCTTGAAAAGCTGCTCTCATTCCTCCTGCCACTGAAATGCAGTCCAGGAAGAAGGGAACAGATGGCACACAGCCACAAGCTCTCTCTGTAACACACAAACATGTAAAAGCACCGAACACAGTGAATTCTCTCTACCCAGGCAATCAGGTTTATGGTAGACATTTGTTGAATTAAACACTAGAATTTTAAAAATGGTTATCTTCACTGAATGGTGGCAACATTTCAGAGGGATCCTTAAAAGGACCAATAGAATTCTGATAGCTTTTATCTCATTCCTCACTTGAAATGTTTTAATTAATGTATTCTTGTGGTTATGGGGTTTGAATTCCTGGCCTTTGGCAAGTGCTCTACCAGTTAAGCCAAGCCTCCAATCCTTTTTGCTTTTAGGTTTAGGGTCTTTTGATTTTTGCCCAGGCCAGTCTTGGACCAGAATCTTCCTGATCTCCACTTGCCATGTAGCTAGGACTGCAGGCACATGCCAACAAACTTGACTTATTTATTGAGACGGAGTCTCGCTAAGTTTGCCCAGGTTAGCCTCAAACCTCTATCCTCCTGATATCCGCCTCCCAAGTATCTGGGATTATAGACATGTATCACTACGCTTGGCCCTTTACTTGAAATGTTTTAACATGGTAACTTTCTACCTTCTCATTATGATTCCTTTGACTGGTCAAGTCATTTTCTGGGATAAGTGTTCTTAAGCATGAAATTCAAGGATATAAAGACTCTTAGCTGGATGGCTTCTTTCTGTAGTAATTTTCTTTGTAGAGTTTGAACAATCTCTATGATAGCTGCCTCTTCAGTCTTTCCCTTTAGCCAAAACTAAGTTTTGAGGAGAAAAGTAGCAAGTCTCCAAAATAAAAATACTCCAAACAAAGCAGCTTATTTATAGTAAGTCTCAAGATAAGGAGGATGAGATGTACATGACCTCTAGAGCAGATATAGGCCTATTCAAAGATGTGGAAAGCCAAATATAGCCAGACAGCTCCCTAGTGGCTTTCTATTAAGATAGAAGTGGCTCATTATTCATTTTGAATTGAAAACCTAACTCAAATTATCTGTTCAAAATGCAGTATAATATTACAGCTGATGGCAGGATTGTATCTTAATATTTTTGGTCATACCACTTAGGAGGGAGGAAGTAAGAAATTAAAGACTACTGGCATGTCTTTGGCCCCAGAATGGCTGCAACTAAGTCACTCTATTCCTTCCACCTGGGCTTTCAATCAACTCCCCTATCCTCCTGCCTCTTATCTAGTAGTCTGCTTCCAATATTCCATCCTCTTACAGATCTTTGCCAATCCTCCAAACAGAGCTGAAATCTTAAAATCCTATGTCACCATTGTACTTTGCACCTGTCTCCATTATAGGATTTATCACACACAAAGGTAAAATACTTACAAATGTGTCACTCTGAAAGAGAGCACCCTCATTTACCAGCGCATTCCTCTGTTCTGTAGGGAGAGTTGGGCACATGAACAGGGATTCAGTAGGTGCTTATGATAGAGACCTGAATTATTAAGGCTAGAGAGATGGCTAAGAGGTGAGCAAGAGAGGGAAGGCAGAGCTAGAGAACTCACCTGGTACTACAATTCTGACAGCAGAGGTGAATAAAGTGGGTAGGGTAGGTATTGCTCATTTAGGGTTTCTTAGCAAAGCTAATGCAGAAATTTCAAATAAAGCTATGGATAAGCTAAAAGATGTCTTAACTATTTTTCATAGCTAAGCTATTTTCAAACCTTCAACCAAATTAAACATACAACAAAATTTACAGTGCTAGAAACACAGTAAGACAAAAATGCAGTGGCAGAGAATATTTTTATCCTTTAAAGTTACTTAAAATATTTTGTTTCTTTGGAAGTCTTGAAAATAACTGGTACAGAAAACTCTTGGTTTGGAAAAAAGAAGGAGGCAATGAGAGCAGAGTTAATTAACATTATAAGCTGATTTGAAAGAGGCTATAACTCACCCACAAGCAAGGACACCATTACAGAAACACAATTATTTAAAGTTTGTGATCTGAAATCCATAAAATGCAAATTGTATTTTTAAAAAAAAAATTAGTGGGTTGTAATTCTGTTGCTCATAGATACCAAGGTAATCCTCATGTGAGCATCTTTACAATCCCAAAGCCTCATTTTCCTGTCACCACACCAGGAATGCTGGGGAAGAGGGCAGGAACACGAAATTTGCTTTATGAACAGAACAGTGGTACACCATCAATACAAAAAAGAACACTGGAAAAGACTTCCTACTTATGGAATTAAATATTGCAAAATGAACATGTAATGTGGAGAATGAGAAGAGCACATTATTTTTGTTCTTTAAAGGCATCAGCTTACACATATTTTTGATTCAATATAAAAAAACTATATTATCATTAAAAATGAAAGGGAAAGACCTTAATGTGAACAATAAAGAAATTAAAATTCATTACTATGTATTTAAGCATCCTAAAATCCTATCTAAAAATAGAGGTTTATAGATTCTAATTGTGTAAATGCTGTTTTATTAAGTCACACCATTTATCCCGTGATTGGGTTAATTGAAGTCATACTGTAGTCCTCTGAAACAACAGCATTATTGGAAACCCCTCCTCCCCTAAATGACATGAAGAATATGTGTATGAAAGTTACTTTTGATTCAAGGCAGAAACTAAGGTAACTTTGTATACTCAAAACTCCCCAAAGAGATTATCTCCATGTTGTAAAGGTTAAAAATTAATTGCTCAAGTCTCTCACTGGGCAAAGAACAAAGTCAACCGTAGGGAACAGTAGGTGGGTCAGGAGAACATGCTCAGAGTGTGTTAGCAAGGGCAAGGCTCAGGGGCTAGGAAGAGTATGATCCGCCAGCTGGCTAGAACATGTGACAGGAGAAATGCCACCCTCTGACATTCTGGACCAGGCACCTTTGCTGTGTACTGTGACCTCAGTAGATGCCAGCATTATCACCCAATATGACAACCAAAAGTGTCTTCAGACCCTGCTACATATCGTCTGGAGTGGGCCAGGGGGACAATTTTATCTTCAGTTGAGAACCACTAAGTTGAAGAATAAGCAGGGCCACATCACAGAGGGGCTCACAAATGATGAAAGAAACCTGGGACTTTGTCTCTAGAGGAAAAGGAGCCCCTGAAAGGGCAGAAGCAATGTGATCAGATTTCATTCAACAGTTATTTGACAAGTTCCTCCTACATGCAAGGCACTGTCACAAAGGTAAGTGAGATCTCACTCACTCAAACTTTACACTTTTACAAGGACTAATTTCATCTTGCAACAGGCACTGAGAAGCAAACAGCATGATGTCAGAGAGTAGTGAGGGTGGGAATGACAAGGTTACCTTTAGACCGGATGGTTTGGGGAGACTTCTGTGAGGTGAAACAAATTTGACCTAACGGCAACAAAGAACCAGAGCACAGGACCTGGGCAGGAGTTTCCTGGGAAAAGCTAAAATAAAGGCCCTCAGACAGAAATAAGCCTGGTGTGATAAAGAACAGAAGGTTGGCAGGGCTGAAGGGCAGTAGGTGGGGGTGGACAACTATGGCGGGTCAGGAGGAGGTCAGGGAGGTAGGTGGGGCTTCACCATGTAAACCTTCTTCAACAGGAAGCCACTGAAGGATTTTAAATGAAGGGGTGACATGGTTTGACTTACATTTTAAAAATATCTCTGACTGCTATATGGAGAACAAAATTGAGGGTAAGTGAAGGAGGCCAGGAGGCTAGACAGGGAACTGTCAATGCACTAGGCAAAAGAAGAATAGAGGTGGACAGAGATGGGAGAGCCAGGCTGCTCCACAGCAGGGTGACAAGCAGGATCTGCCTGTGAATTAGGAGGAGGGATCAAGCGAAGTGAAGAGAATCTAAGAGGATTTTTGCCTAGACTTTTGATTTGAACTGGAGGTGTGGGGAGGAGATGATGGTGCACTTCCTGGAATGGGGAAGAGTAAGAGAGCAAGTTTGGGGAGTTGGTGAGGACTTCAAGAGTTCTGGTTGGGATGCAAGTTTATGGACACCACCTGTTAAACACAAGTGAAGAGACAGGCAAGTCTGAAGGACCAGAAGCTATTTGGCCATCATTAGACTGACACATTGTTTTAAATGCCAGGGGCTAAATGAGAGCCAAGGGACTGGAGAGAGACGGAAAGCAGAAGATCTAAGTATGAAGCCAAAGGATACTCTTGACATTGCAGGCCTCAGGAGGGGCCACTGAGCTCTACGGTGAGCCACAAGCAACATAGGTGTTTCTGACAGAGGATGCTCAGCTGTGTCAAGTGGTGCTGGGAGGTCAGAACAGAGGATAAAGATGAGAGCTAGATATGGGAACAAGGAAGGCATCAGAGACCTGGACAACAGCAGTTTCAGTGCATTGCTAGGGAGAAAAGCTGGATGGTGGACCACAGACTACTCTTTAAGAACTATTTTCTATTAGATTGGGGGGTGGCAGATAAACAGGCTGATAGCTGGAGGAGAACCATCAGAAAAGAGAATATTTAGAGGTGGAAGAAACTAGAACATTTTTGTTCATGCTACAGCAGAGAAGGGAGAAACTGACAATCAGCAAAAGGGAAGGGTCATGACAGCAGCAAGGTCCCTGAGTAGATGACCAGGGGCATCTACTCCCACATGGTAGGGTAGGTCTCTGGTAGTAGTATGGACAGCTTCTGCTTGGTAATGTGATACAGATGCAGACAGAAGTTTAGGGAGGATGAAGGCCCAAGTGTTCGGTGGTGGTGTGGAGAAAGGATTGCCAAGAGGCAAGGGAGAGGCAGAGAGACCAGAGAAGCTGTTATAATCCTCTTGGAACAAGAAGGTGCCCCTGACTATAGTGGCTGCAAGGGTAGGGAAGTGGGTGAGGGGCGGTGGGGAAAGGTAAGATTTGGGACACTGGCTACCTGGCTTTTCCCTCTAGGCAGCTTTGCTGCCATTCAGGTGAAGAATAACTAAGGAACAGGCTGCATGTTGGGGATAAGTGGGAAGCATGTATAATGCCTGCAGACATTCATCACCAGTATCTGGTCCAGCAGGCCCATGAGCCTGGAGCTCAGTGGGGGGATGAGGGCCCACTAACTGCAACCTGTGAAGAAGAGAAGAGGGTAAAGGAAGGCCTTTAAGCTTAACTGTGTGTTTAATAAAGCAGCCACATTTCAGAAGTAAATGGGATGGTTGGAATTAACAGCTTAAGAGCCAAACTGGGATCCAGAAAAGTTATAAAAATACAAAAAGAACATAAAAGCCTAGAATTTGTTAGCACAAGAAGCAAACAATAACTGATATACCGGAGTCATTAAGTAGAAGTTAAATTAGGTTCAGCACAATTTACACAGTGAATGATATATAGCACATTTATTCTATTTATTTATTTATTTATTTGAGACAGAGTCTCGCTACACAGCCCAGGCTGGCTTCAAACTCATGATCCTCCTGTCTTAGCCTCCCAAGTGCTGGGATCGCCGCACCCAGCTAAGCACACTCAAAACAATTAAAAAAAAAAAATTTCATTTAGGAAAATTCAATTTGAGAGAACATTTCATTTTCTGATACGCTGATAATTATAAATCTATCAACATATCTATTAATATAATTTGTTTCACAGTTTTAGCTATTTGGAACAGGTGGCTTTTAAAATGAAGCCTAAGGAAAGCACACCCTCACAGGTCTTTAGTCCATGCTCTACTCAGAAAGAGCCGCTCATGTGAACTGGTTTTCTAAGCTCAGTAATCAGGACAAGGAAAAAAAATCAACAGAAATCAAGGCTACCTTTCCTCCTGTGGAATATGGTGAGGCAATTCTTGAGCTGGCTAGGCCTGATCTGTGTCAGGTCTCAGAACAGGAAGGCTCTAACGGTGCAGGCTCTCTCATTAATTGCTGCATGTTTCCACTTCATAAAATGTGTGAGGCCTGATTTTGCTTATAAAAGGAAACTGTGGGCATTTTAAAGAAATATTTTGGAAATGTGCCAAACAGAAGATTCCCCATTCCTTGGCTTACAAAAACGAGGATACTGATCATTACCACCTATTTTAAATTGAGCAAGCCTGTATGATTTGGTCTCTGTCACCAGATTGCTCCTCTACATGTATATCAAGTACCTCTCCCCAGTTCCATATTCAGCCATTAGAGCTGCAGTAGAATGGGAAGTAAGGGTGACAGAAATGTTCTTGTCACCTCACACTTGAACTTACTAACTGATGCACAGTGAATGCTGCCTCCAATTCATTAAAAAATGACTCCAGGAACATATTTCTCAATTTGTAGGCAGTCTGAAGGCCCAAGAAGTTGACAGATGAAACTACCTCAGCAAGAATGTGATGACTCTGTTCTGGGAGTTCTAGTAAATGCCATAAGGAAGAAGAGGCGAGGCCAAGGATGCTCAGAGAGCAGTAATCAGAGTAAGAAACTGACACTTCTTCCTGGGGCAGAGCTGGTGGACAGCTTCAGAGGCACTGGGATTAGATTAGACACAGAGGTAGAGGGGAGACATTTCAGGCACTTTTCAGACTTCCCCCACAGAGTACTCCACAATGGCTACCCTTAAACAACTTGCCAAGGAAACTTGGACTTGTTTTTAACCTTTGAACTGAACCAGTGAAAAATACCTAGCACTTCAAGTCTATTTCCCTCCTTCAGTATCTTCAACAGTAAAAACTTGTAAGCTTTTTCAGTTTTACTTACATATGAGGGCTAGCAGTCACTACAATGCTGCTTCACTGAGATGAACAAGTAAAAATAATGTAGGAACAAATGTACCAGTAAAAGATGTACGAGAATTTTGGTAAAACTGAAATTAGCAAAGAGCCTCCCCCCCTCCAAAAAAAAGAAATTTGATAATTAGCAAAAGCTCTCCAGCTGCTCCTCAGGTTAAGAAGTAAATCTAAATGTTAACATAAAAATTACACCTAACAGTAGTCACAAAAATGAAAACATCTTGTTAGAGGACATCCAAAAGTGTCTTAGAAGAAAGACACAGTATTACTTCCCTTAAAGTCTCCCTCTGAATAGGAAAGTCAAATGCCTATTTTCAGAGAAAGAATTAAAATGTCTTATTACATGTTTCACTTAAAAACAAATAAACAAACAAACAAGAAAACCCAAAACCAAAAGGAGGCCTGGGCTCTTAAAACAGCAGCAACCTCCATCAGCAGACAGGGAGGCCAGATGACCTGAGAGGTTGAGAGGTTTGCAAGACTCCAGTCACAACCACTTCCACACAAGCCTTTACAGCAGCAGACTGAAGAGAGGCAGTTTAGAAAAGGAGATGACTTCCCTTCTTTCAGATCGGTCAAAGCTTCAGAGTAAAGAAACCACTAACAGCCAGGGGCTGGGAGACTTCTGCACATTGTTATCTTCTAAATAAATTTTTCTGGAGGACCATTTAGCAACAGGTGCCAAAGATATTTTAAAATACAATCTGACTCAACTGTAACATCTTCCATCATTAGAACAAATGTCTCAATCAAAGAAAGTGCAGGCTTATTACAATATGTAATAGTGAAAAATTATCCAACTAGCAGGAGACTGATTAAGTAAATTATAATATGCAATGGAGTATCACGCAGTCATTAAAAGTGATAGAGATTTATATACTCTGCTGTGTGAAGATGTCCCTACAATTATGCAGTGAAAAAAAGATCCCAGAGTAGCATGGCTAGCACATATCATTTCTATACGACTCTATGGATATCCCTCAGACATATGGAAAATGGCTGTAAGGACGTTCCTACTGGTTAGTGATTGCAACTCAGTGGGATGTCTGCTGATTTTTGTTTCTTTTTTGTACTTTTTCTACATTGACTTTTTTCAAAACAATGACTATATATTTTTACAAAAGATACAAATTAATTTTTGCCTTTAAAAAATATAGGTCCTAGGACCAGGTATAGTGGTACCGGCCTGTAACCCCAGCTATTTGGGAGAAAGAGGAGGAAGATCTCGGATAGAGGCCAGCTAGGGCAAAGTTAGCCAAGACCCTATCTGAAAAACAAAAAGACTGGAGGTGTAGCTGGTTTAGAGGACCAGGAATCCACAGGAAAGGCTCTTGTCTTTTTTACAGGTAAGTTAACATGATGAAATGAATACTACCTAAATTATACTCAAATGACAAGATATTGTAATTGAAAGTACTCAGCAAATCCCTACTCAACATGAGCTATAATTGATGGCCCGAAGGCTGGTCAGGGCAGAGGTGGATGCTGAATTCGTTCTGATTTCTGCACAGGCAGTTAGGGTCCCACCTTCAATCCTAGGCAAGCTTAGTGCTCTGATCAGCTAGCAAGACAGCTTCTACTAGTTCTCCATTTTAGGAACCTCTGACTAAATGATATACCACTGCATAAAATGCAAATATATGCTTGTATGTGATGTATTATATGTACTTTCTATGAAATGAAATTTTATAATAATTATGAAAATACTGGGTAAAACCAAAATGCTTTATGAAACTGAAGAGCTCTGATTAAGCATTTTTAATATGTTCCTTTTTAGGCCAGTAGATGTAGCTGTGAATTAAGAGAGAAAATATAGTCACTTTCATCAAGCTGTTCAAAATCGGCCACTAGATGGCACCTTTTTTTTTCTTTTTGGAGAATTAAATTTATAGCAGGGATTTAACAGAATTCAAGATAGCTACCAACGACTGGGCACTGAGCAGATTTTGATTTACCTGCATTTACTTAGAAGTGACCATCTCACCTATCTCTTGGGTGCATAGACTTGGACCATTTCTGATACCGTTGTCCTTAGTCATACGTAGAAAGATGACATTTCCCCAAAAAAGCCAGTACTTCCTGCTCTCAGGTCATCATTAAAAACCCTCATTCTGCAGGAACTCTAAATGCAGAGCTGAAATATCCCATGGTGTTCTCTTCAACCCATAAATACCTACTCTATAAATAATAAAAAAGGTAAAAACATTTTTTAAAAGTCGCTTTTTTTTTTTTTTTTTTTTTTTGCAGTACTGGGGTTTGAATTCCAGGGCTTTGAGTTTGCTAGGCGTGTACTCTACCACTTGAGCCATACCCCAGCCCTTTTTTGTTTTAGTTGTTTTTTTTTTTCAGATAGGGTCTTGATTTTTACCTGGGACCACCTCTGGATCATGATCCCCTTTCCTATGCCTCCTGCATGGCTGGGATTACAGGTGAGAAACTCCATGCCAAGTTTATTTGTTGAGATTGGATCTTGATAACTACTTTTTGCCCCTGGGGGTCATGAACTTCAATCCTCCTGATCTCCACCTCCTGAGTAGTTAGGATTACAGGTGTGAATCGCCACGCCAAGCAAAGTTACTGCTCTTGAGTAACATGTAAATAACTGTAAATGAATGGTTTCTGCTTTTTCTTCCACTATTAGGGAATAAGCTCGGAGCAGGGTGGTAAGAGTTTGCTAGGAAAGGCAGCAAGGAAGGCGTGGATAGCAAAGCCTACTGGGGAGCCCTCTCTGGCTCAAAGTAGGCCCACAAATGACTTCTGAATGAACAAAATGACAAATTAGTAAACACTACTGCCTGTAAAAATACCCTTAAAAAGGTACCAGTGGGTTCATTTTTCTGACAGACTTCTCAGGTATGCAGATCAAACTGATATGCCCACTGAACTATATGTACAGAGGAATGCATTTGCAGTCTCTCTTTTCAGTTAGACATGAAGATTTTCTCTCTCTCATCTTTCTTTTGTACTGGGATTTGAGCTCTGGGCTTCACACTTGGAAAGGGGATAGATGGCCTACCACTTCAGTCAAACCTCTAGTCTATTTTTCCCTGGTTATTTTGGAGATGGGGCTCTTGAACTATTTGCCCAGGCTGGCCTCAAACCATGATCCTCCCAATTTCAGCCTCTCAAATAGCTAGAATTACAAGTAGTGAGTCACCAGCACCCGGCTAGTCTTACATTCAGTATGGCTCAGAACATTTTTTTTTTTTTGCTCCAAGTATTTTATTTAGGCAATAATCATCTTATTAGTGCCACAAAACACATTCTAGAAACTAAAATAGCAGTTTAGCCCATAAAATCAAATTCCCATGTGTATAATAACTTAATTTTGTTGGTCTATGAAAATTTAGATTCATTCATATGACTTTTAAATCAAAGAGTATTCCTATTTTCATACCCTAAAATTTTACTCAGTTTATGACCTACAGTACTGAACACTGGCCATAAGGACAGTCAATCCTATGCACTGTAAAGGCTGTCATTTTCACAGAAATGAGAAGCTTAATAACATTACTAAGTGTTTGCATTCCTTCCCCCTTCTCCCCCTGTAGATTTCATACTAGTCAGGGACATTTTAGAAACTCTTAGGCAAGTGTGCTTTATTTTCAGTACAAATTAAAAAAAATAAAATCTTGCACATTAAAAAAAAAATATTATCCTTATGGTAGTGTTTCTAAGAAACATATAGGAAAACAAAATAAAAAATTCACCCATATGCCCAAAATTTATTCACATATTTCTGTCTAACATTTTTCCTCCTGGTTTTTTATTTGTTTTTACATACCCGCTCTCCTATTATATAGAGCTACGAATCTTGTTTTTCACTTACCACTATACCCTAAACACTTTTCTACTTCAGATAGCAGCTTAAAAGGACTTTTCTTCTATGAGAAAAGAATGGCCAGTTCTCTACCACACCAATGTCAACGCCATGCTGACAGATGAGGCCCTCATTGAAGATACCCAGAAAAGCTTGGCACATTATCAAGAACTGTGAGGACTGGGTCACAATCAAGAACAAATACATTACCGCCATCCCTTCCATCTACTTTACTGCCTGTCTTAGCTAACAGAGGTAAACTTGGGGAAAAAAAAAAAAAAAAAAGATCTAGGTCCTAAGTAGTCAGACCTGAGTTCAAAGCTTGACTCCCAGTCACAAGGCTATGTGATCCTATGCAGTGACTTATGTATGCTCTCTGATTCTCAACTTCTCACTTATAAAATGGGGGATGTTGATATCATATCATCTAGTCTGCTATGTCTAAAATGTCTGGTACCATGCCTGAAATGTGAGAAAAACTGAGGTGATTATCAACAATCACAAAAATCTTCCAGTGCTAGGCTTTCTAAGGAATCACTAATTTATTCTTACAAATGATGACTAGCCAAGAAAGTTACTTTAAAAATAAAGATCAGCCCAGGTTTGGTGGTGCACGCCTATAATCAGCTATGAGGGAGGCAGAAACAGGAGAGTGATAGTCTGAGGCTGGCCCCAGCAAAAAAGCCCAAGACCCTACCCGAAAAATAAAACAAAGCAAAAAAGCTGGGGGTGTGGTTCAAGTGGTAGAGTGCATGCCTTACCACTATCTCGAGGCCCCATGTTTAAACCCCAGTACAACCAAAAAAATAAAATAGGTTGGTCAGACTAGGAAAGAAGTGCTACCTTTTGTCTATCAGTGTGTTCTGAGTGAAAAGTGTAACAATGCCCACTCTTAGTCAGTACTAAACTAAATGTGGAAAAACCTCTTTAAGGTTGCTCTAGCAATTCCCCGCTTCCTCAGTTTCTCCCTCTCTATTGAATCACTTCCATTAACATATACATGCTGTTAATTCTCCACATTAAAACAAACAGAACAACTCTCTTACCCTAGTCCTCCTTCTAGCTACGACTTCATTTCTTTCACTTAATAGCAAAACTCAGGATCTGTTTCCAATTGCTGTCCTTTATTCTTTTCTGAATCCATTCCACTCAGGCCTTCTACCACCATTTCACTAATGACAGCCACACTGCTAAACTCAGGAAATACTCAGTGCTCATAGTATGTGACTTCTCACCAGCAATCCAACGCAGTTGTTTCCCCCTGAAATGATCATCACTCCAAGTCACCATTCTGGTTTCCCTTGTACCTCTCTGGTAGGGAGATCTTTGCTACTTTCTCCTCCCAAGATCTTCCTCAGAACTCTTCTCTTTCTTTCTCTACCCTTACAGCCTTGGTGAATGCATCTGGTCTCATGGCTTTAAACACTATTCGTATAGTTTTGAGTCTCAAATTTGTATTTCCACCTTGAACCTCTCCCTGAATTCCAACATTCTATCATCAAACTGCTTACGTGACTTTCCATGTGGCTAGCTAACAGACATCTCAAACTCACAAGTCCCAGACTGAGCCCCTGATGTTATCTCCAGTGCCTGCTCCTCTCACACTGCCCTCATCCATCTTCCAGTTGCTCAGGCCAAATCATGGAGACATCCTTGACTTCACTTTCTCTCTCACACCCCACCTACAATAAATCCTTGACTACTCCACCTTCAAAATACATCCAGAGCCTTTTTTCATCAATCCTACCACTGCCACCTATTCCCGACAACAACCCATCCTGAGCTGTCATGAAGAGCATGGTCCACACAGCTTCTTACCAATTGTTTTTAAAAATGTTTTTTTAGTTTGGGGCATACATTTTATACACATACACACACACTTAGGCTTTTAGAATTTTTTCCAATAACATGCAACCAACATATTAATAACAAATAATTCACTTTAAAATGCTTTAACTATTTTACAAGGATGTTTATGAATGCCAAATGGCATAGAAAGTTGTTCAAATTAATAATTTTATAAACAAGTAGCTAACATCAATATACAGAATGAACATTACCTATGAATTAGTCATTAATTACATTTGAAACACTTAAACCAGTGACTTCTGACATACTAGAGTGACAAGTTGCCTACATACTAGAAGGAATTTAGTCTCATTCTCTGTTATCCCTTCCTAGACAGAGACCAAACTATATGCAAATGTGAAAACTGGGTAAGTTTAGATAGCAGAAAGTAGGATAAACAGCCAGTTAAGACCGTAGTTACTTACACTGTGTGCTCCTAAAGCTTTCCAGACTGCAAAGCTGATCACGCCAACCCCACACCAGGCATAGAGTGAGCCCCAGCCCAGGGCTCGCAAGGCAAGGGAGGACCCACTCTCTGGTAAGGCAGCTGTGGCCATAGTTCCCTGAAATGAACACAGAAAGGCCTGGTAAAACAATCAGTTAGGAAGGATAAACACCTGGAAGTATTTGGCATGAATTAGAGTACTCTCTACGTTAAGTAACTCTCTACGTTAAGTAACTCGACATTGGGAGCTGAGCTGAGCCCAGCCCAGCCCAGCCCAGCCCCAGGCCAAATAGCAGCTTTGCTACTACCACCAGCGCACGACTTCTCTGACCAACAGGCACTGTGCCTGTTAATCTTCCAGAAAAACCTTAGAACATTCCATCAAGATATTTCTATCCCTCATTCATTGACATTTTCATCAGAATAACATGAATTAGCTAATTTAATAAGAGAAGCAAATTTATAACATCCAATATTCACAATAGAATCTTAATTTTGCCTAACTTAGATGTTTTAAAAAACAGATACGTGTCATGTTTGTGCGATATCAGTCTCATAAATGGATTGAGATGAAATGAAAATTAGTTATCATTAGCTATTGTCTACATACTCCCAAAAGTGAACTTTAGAAGCATGACATTAAACATTAATCTGTCCTTAAGTTTTAAAATGTCTAGTTACATGTTTTTTACTCTGGGGGAAATTATCAAATGGCATTCAAGTCTTATGTTCAAAATTTTCAATATAATTTTGGCTGATTTGCTGTAGGAAGATTTGATTTGTCAAAAAAAAGATCTTTAGATATAGCCACAATATATACATATATATATTATATATATATTTTTAATGCTACATTTCCCTCCACATTATTTTTAAAATTTAAACTAAAATCAAGGCATCTGTATTTGGGAACTGTATTTAACAAATCACACTACAATTATGGGACTTAGTATCCCTGAGGTAAAACAGAAAAATTACTTTCTAAATGAAACCTCTGCATTTATAATACCTATATACCTGAAGACATTGGTACCACTTTATCTTCTAGCATTTACGAAGTACCCTTTGAGAAAGGGGGAGACAAAAATTAATCTATTATTCACATATGTATGAAGTGCCAAGAGCAAACTGCTCATTTGTCAGAGGTCAACTGCATAACTATGAATAATTTTCATATTTTTAGCTGTTTTCAGTATAACCCTGGGATTAATGTAAGTCAAACAGATTTGGAAAAACATTTTATCTAGTTATGTCCTCTATAAAGTATTCTTATCTGATAAAATTTTGATGTGTTTACATCATTAAAGTAACTTTTTATAATATATGTAATATAGTTTTTTTTTTTTTGGTGGTGGTGGTATTGGGGTTTGAACTCAGGGCCCTCACGCCTGCTAGGCAGGTGCTCTACCACTTGAACCACTCCACCAGCCCTATCTACTATACTTTTTAAAAGACTTATTTTTATTTCTCAGAAGTTATAGCTTTATCAAAAAGATGACAACTTACTCTTTTTATCTATTCATTACATACACAGGTACTGAAACAACTCTGCTATTCAATTGCCACACATTAAGATGATGGTACACACTTAAAATTCAAGCTACTTAGGAGGTGAGGCAGAAGGACCTCTCATTCAAAGTCGACTCAGGCAAAATTAGCTGAGACCCTACCTCAAAAACAGAATACAAGCAAAAGGTGGGCATGTGTGTGGCTGAAGTGGTGCAGTACTTGGTAAAAATGCACAAGGCCCAGGTTCCAACACCCATTACCAGAAAAAGAAAAAAAAAAAGATAAACAAGCGTACAGAATGACTTCAGTTATATCAACTTTCATATCAATTTTATGTATATACATTAATTATTTTCTTCAGTTCTTTTAGCCAAAGAGATATAAAATGTGCACATAATTTTTACTGATAGCACATCATTTAGTCTCACAATCATTTTATAAAACTGGTATGTGAAAATTACTTGTTTAAAAGAAAGATCTTGGAGGGCTAGTAATGTAGCTTAGTGGTAAAGCATGTGCAAGGCTGTGGATTCAATCCCTGTCACCATAAATAAATAAAATCTTGGTCTATTTTAAGAGATCAAAGAAACTTAACAGTGAACAATAATTCACTTATTCACCTTATTTTGCACCTTCCTCTTTCTGCTTATTCAAGGAATTACAAAGAAAATGTATGTTCACTCAGCACTTACTGTTGCTTCTTCAACTCCGTTTTCTAGCAGAAGACCCAACAAAGACAATGAAAATAAGACACTAAAGGAATGACTAATCTCTTCAAACAGAAGCAGTGTGGACAGCCCCCAAAGTCCGATTGGGTTGTAACTTGAATCTCAATCTGTTATAATCAGTACTAAGATTCCCAAGCTAGTAGACACAGTATTTAAGTATCAATATTGATAAAAGAGGTATGTATCATTTATTCCCTAGAAAAAACAAAGATGGAAAGAATACCATTTGCTATATCCATGTGTGCCTCAGTTTCCTGCTCTTTAATGGGAACAAATGCAGTGACAGTGCCTCACAGGGCCGTGTGTGGGTTATATGAATAAAGCCCTCAGAAGAGCAGTGAGCATGTGGTAAGCACTCAGATGTTAGATGCTGTAATTATTATTGTGGATGTCAGGGAAGACCTCCAGGTGGTGACTTTGTAGAATACAGATTGTTCTTGAATTGGCACTTGCTCAATTGTAAACTCAGTACCAAGTGCTCTAGAACCTGAGTTCTTCTATAAACCATTCACCTCTCAGCATCTGGGTTAAGTAGTGATGCTCTAGTTTCAATGTTTCCCAGAGGAAGGCATATTTAACCATTCAGAACAGTGGTTCTCAGACTTTCAATCTCAGAATCCCTTTACAATTGGGCCCCAAAGATGTTCAGTTATGTGGGTTATATATCAATATTTAATATATTAAAAATTAAAACTAAGAAATTTATATTTTATTACTCATTTTAAAATAGCAAATTCATTTATATACTAATATAAATCTGCTTATGAAAAATAACTTTGCTTCAAAGCAAAAAACAAATACTGCAAAGGCAGTGCTTCACATTTTCATTAATCTTTTACATGTCTAGCTTAATAAAAGATAGTTGGATTTTCATGGCTGCTTTTGTTTCAAGCTGTTGCAAAACGTTTTGTGTGTCATTTTTGTTGAAGCATATGAATAAACCTGGCTCACAGAGATATATGGTTGGAAAAGGGAGAAGTATTTTAATAGCTTTCCTCTTTCTTAATACACCAACACTGGACAAGTAGCTTCTTAAAGGTTAGTTGCCATGTGAAATTGGAAGTCATGTCAATTAGTTTTTCTGTAATTTTTACATTGAAATCCACTTGTCTATTTTGCACTTTGAATGGACTTTTTAATTCCACTCATCATGATCAAAGATAACAGTCGACAACGTAATACAGATCCTTCAGTTGCTGAGGCCATTTGTGAAATAGTATTTAAAAAACACCATCAATATCACATAAAATCTCATCAGAAAAGCTGTTAAGTATGAGCATCTGTCAAGCTCATGTCAGGAGATATGTTTTCTAAAACCTAATTTTCACTTGAAAGTTTGAATTTTATGAGTGGAAATAAAGACTAACAATGGCTTAAAGAGACAGGCTCATTTTTGTTAATTTTTAAGAAAATGCCTGCCAAATACCCACTTATGAGTAACTGAAATAATTTTTCAGGTTTTGGGGTTTTTTTTTGCAGTACTGGGGTTTGAACTCGGGGCCTCATGCTTGCTAGGCAGGTGCTCTACCGCTCAAGACACACCTCCAGCCTTGTCAGTTGTTCTTGCAAGTAAAAATACTATTATATTGAGGGGAGAGTGGCTAGTTTGGCTTGAACTCAACCATATAACTGTAATTTAAATGTGGTCTCTTGTCATTACAGTATTCGTAAGGCTTAAAGATGATTATTGAAGTGGAAAGGGAATGCAAATGGCTTCTGATTTTTCACATAATACTCTTCCTCCATATCACACATCAAACTGTAATCGCATAGTTATTTGTGTGATTATTTAATATGTGTCGCCCATAGGAGACACGAAGGTTTCCAAGGGCAGATGTGCTATTCATTTTTATATCCCTTGCACCTAACTAGTACAGTGCCTCCAGCCCTGTCAGTTGTTCTGACACACAAAAGATCCCAAGTAAATATCTAGTAAAGCAATGAGGTAATGAATAAATAAGCCTAATGGGGTGGGAAGACACAGACAGGACAAAACAAGAACAAGTAACTATAAGTAAGCATGAATTACTACATGAATTTTTCAACAGCCAGGAAAAGGAGATACCCCACATCAGACAGCAAATGTTCAATCTTGCTTATAGAGTAAGAATTTTGTTATAAAGTTACAGTCACTCAATCAAAGTTTACTGAGTACCTACTATGTGCCAGTTGCTTTGCTAAGGAGTGATGCTGCAACAGTACCTGGCCCCTGTGTTCAGGAAGCTGATATGTTTTTCACTGATACTAAAATAACTTTAACATTTTAACATCTTGAAATAGAGATTCCTCTTGCAATCAGTATCAAAAGTTTAACTGTTTTTCTTCCTAAATGGCATACAAAATATTGGTGTCTCTTATTTCTAATAGTGAATTAACTAGATTGAAAGTCATGCTGTAAGTGAAAAATGTGCCAAAAAAACTTTCAAAGTCTTGTTCTGCTAAAATTTAAGAAAGCACAGTTAGCTGGGCACCAGTGACTCATGCCTATAATCCTAGCTACTTTGGAGGCTGAGATCAGGAAGATCAAGGTTCAAGGTCAGCCCAGGCAAACAGCTCTTGAAACCCCCACCCCCATCTCCAAAATAACCAGAGCAAAATAGACTGGTGATGTGATTCAAGCGAAGCCCTGAGTTCAAACCCTAGTCCCCCACACACAAAAAGCACATAATTAAGTACTTTCTAAAAAGTAAATAAAGATCATCAACTAACTTACACACTTCTTAAATTTATGAAGTGTATGTATACAGGTTTTCTTCTTAAACCGATGTATGAAAGGCTATCACTATTTTCCTCTGCAAAAAGCTGCCACTTATTGTAAACAACAGCACTGCTGTGAATGGATTTCAGAGTCACAAACCTTATTGAACCACTCAGGGCTTTTCTTTTTAGCCATTGACAATGTTGTAAGAAATCCAGCTAGCATTCCCGCCGTGGCCACAGAACCAAGGAAAAATCCACCTGTCAAGAGTTTGAGGAAGGAGAGATTAAAACAAAACAAAACAAAACACGTGATGTCAAAAAGATGCACATGGGTAGACTCAAAACCTTTTAAGCGACACTCAAAATTGTGTTTGAAGTGAGAGAAATCGTGGCTAAACAGCTCCTGCCTAAAACAAACGGCAGGAGTTGGGAAACGTGCGTGACCTCAGGACCTCTGACTCGCGGGGGTCATTCGGGCGGCGGCGAGAAGTCTCTCCAGGGAGGGAGGGGAGAGATGGTGGAAATCGCGTGGATGAAGGGATCGCGGATCTACCGCCAGCCACGGGAGACTCCAGGGCGCGCGACCCCACAGGCGAGGCCTCTCGGGGCGGATGTGTCCGGCAGTATCCATCCCAACGGGAGCCAAGCCTCGGGGGAACTCGCAGCTCACCGTCCCGTACCTTTAACCAGGAAAAGCCGGTCTTCCGTGGGCCCGGGAGCCTCCAGGGGAGCCGCGAGCTCCCCCACTCCAGAGCCCTCATCGCCCATTTTCACGTCTCCACGACTGCGTCCCTCACCAGCCGGGCCCGGGTAGGACAAGAGCGGACCGGAGGAGAAAGGTTCCGCTGCTGCCTCCCCTTGTGCAACCTCAAGACGGGTCCGGAGTACGGCGGCGGTCCCCAAAGCTCACACCTCCGCACTCCCAGAGCGGGAAGGCGCTGCCCGCAGTGCCCCCACCCCAACGCTATCCCCCAGGACGCTCTCCTTGGAGGATCACAGCCTTCTGCAAGGTGATGCTCGCCGGACTTTGATGAGTATTCTGTCCTCCTGAAAGCATGCTCAGCCCTGACTCTCGGAGGCAGTCGTAGATTGAGCCCTGAGCTCAGTCCTAGCCTGGGTTGAGCCCTCGAGCTCAGTTTCCTGATTAGCCTGGCACTGGGTCAAAGGAATTGGCTCCCGCGAACATGCCGCATTCTAAAAAGCAGGCCTTCAGTCATTTCCCTGAGAAATTTCGGGACAATTGTCACTTCACGTGTTAACAGGCTTTCTACCTGGAAGAGGGCCGGCCCACAGCAGGAGTGGATGGCTAACAGGATGACTGAGTGAATGACACAACGCCAGCAAAGAGGGCCCAGGCTCCAAGGCTGTCAGGCTGCGGCAAGCCTGGTCCGCACAGGCTGCGAGGCTGATGTGCCAAGGACGTTGGATTCCGTAAATGACCATTGAGAGTGGATAGAAAATCTTCAGGCTCTCAAAGAGACACATAACGTCATCTTTTAAAATGAAGCAACCCATCTGCCTCATTTATTTTTCCCTAATCCTTTAGGGCATGGATTTCTTGAGGACAGGGATAGGGATTGATATTCATTTTATATCCCTAGCCCTCAGCTTATTACCTGGTCATGCATAATAAATGCATGGCAGACAAATAAGTAAATGATGTATTAGGTTTTTTTGTTTGTTTGTTTGTTTGTTTGGCGGGGGAGAGGCAGCAGTTAAATACATCTAGTAGTTCAAACCTGGATTCAGGTCCTAAACCACTTTTCAGCTATGTGAACTCAATGTTATATAGACTTAATCCTGTTAAATGCAGAAACAAGTAGTACCTACCTTATAAGGTTTCTGTCAGAATTAAACGAAGCGTTATATATAAAGTTTAGGCCAGGTTCTGTGGTGTGAAATGTCATCCCAGCTGCTCAGGAGACTGAAGCAAAGGATCACAAGTTTAAGGCAACAAGGTGAGATGCCATTTCAAAATAAAAACAGGGTGGGGGAGAAGTTAGGATAGTGCCTTCAATATTTAATTAATGCTTAATATTTTTAATCAATGTTCAATTAATGTTAGCTCTCATTATTGTCACCTTTGATTACAGTAGCTACTTTGAAGCATTCCTTATGGAAAAGTATAGGTGCTTTATGTCTCAGAGGGTCCGCAGCAGGCAGAGTTGAAAAGCTTGATGGGATTCTGATCATCAGCCAAGATGAGAACTGCTCTGTTTCTGTATGGATGAGATCACCCAGAATGTACTTAACTTTTGAGTTCCTTAGAAATGCAATGTGAGAATCTGAAAGGGCCCTTTAAGAGTTGGTAAATGCTGTGCTAACTTGTTGAAAGTCTTAAGGACTGCCACTTTTTCTTTCTCATCATACATAATTGTGACCATAGTTGCTTTCTATATGTCCTTGCTATAGTTTAGATGTTGAATGTCCCTAGGGTGATGCTTTTGGTAGAACCTTTGAGAGGTGGGGCCTAGTAGGAGGTTCTTAGGTCAGGGAGGGTATGCCCCCAAAGGGATTATGGGGCTGTGGCCCCTTCCTCTTCCTCTCTTTGCTCCTTTCATGATATAAGTGGTTTTGTTCCACCACCTTCCCTACCATGATGTGGACATGACAGGGTCCTTGTTCATTTGCATGAGTGAGGACAGGTGGGGCCAGAATCCACTTCCCCACAGGCCTAAAAGCAACAGGGTCAATAATTCATGGACTGAAATTTCCAATATTGTGAGGAATATAAAATTATGAGAAAACAAACCTTTTCTATTTATCAATTAATTGTCTTGGGCATTTTGTTATAGTGGTGGGAAGCTGACAAAAGTCCAGCATTGTAATAAGTGCTTCAAATGCATAATCTCATTTACTCTTCTATGAAAACTCAGGCTCCTAGAGCTCACACAGCTGTTAAGGAGCAGAGCCAGGATTTCAAAGCAGGCCCCTCCTTATCCTCTCCACCATGGTCTTCAAACCTGAGCTTTTATCACTAGAATCGCATGGAAGGGTTGTTGAGCACAGGTTGCCAGGCCCCCTCCAGAGGGTCTGATCCAATAGGCCATGAGAACTCAGAAGTCTAGAATTACAAGCTCCTCAACTCTCTCTCTTTGCTGTCTCCCCAGAAAGCACAGAAACTTTTTGCTATTCACTACAGGGAACAGAAGGAAAATAATCTTTAAATCTAGAGAAGTTACAGAGTCCTGTATTCCAGAGCTTGACTCCATTGTGGAAGTGACCACAAACCTGTGGAACCCCCATCTGCTTTTATGAAAGAGGATGTGGTTCCCATCTTCTCATCTGCTTTCTAACTCCTAAAACAAGGCAGTTTTCCTCTTGTCTACTTGGAAGCTCATTTTCCCAATATACACAGTCTGGAAAAGGAAGCAAACCCGTGGTTACACTTGAGTCTTAGGTAAGCAATTGCATTTTAGGATCTTTGTTTGATACACAGCACAGAGAGGACTGGCTGAGAGCTCCTTGGAGAGGGCATGTTTGGGGCGGAGGGAAAATCACAGCCCCATCCCTTGGCAGCCCCTGTGCCTTTCCTGCAGCTTGCTCTGTGCCAGGTTTCCAGAGCCTCAGCCGCCTGTGAAGCACAAAGGTGGGAGTTCCTGACCCTGAGATTAGGACCACATTCCAGGCGTCCCTAGTTAAAACACCGAAAGAAAACATTTTTTTTTTTTTTAAAAAAAAGACAGTGTTATCCAAGGTCTTCCATTTCCACAGTGCACATGGTTAGGTACATCAAGTGCAAAATCTGATTAATTGGCCTGATTAAGAATTTCACAATTCCACTCAGACTTGTTTCTGTGGGAAAGCACACTAGAAACTCCAAACAGGTGATTTGCAAACATTCAGAACGCAATCTCTTTGCAAGGCAGGGACTTTTGTTCTAGAACAGCAAGACCGAGCATTTCCAAATGTGGGAACCAGAGATTAGAAAGTTGCAGGGCTTCAGTACTTCCTGTGATGCCAGCAGGATTGTCATTTCAATGGGAGCAAGGTTCCTTTTCAGGAAAATGTAATGCAATGTTGGCTGCACAGAGGAGGCTGCTGGGGAAGCAAGTTTATCTGAGACAGACGCTCTTGCTATTTTGGTGTTTGCTCGAGTCAGCCAAAAGTCCATACCAGTGATGTATCTGATCACATTCTTACTTCAAACTTTGGCCCCTGTAGATTCTATATCAAATTTTGACAGCTAGAAACCCATTAGCATTACTGTTCCCAAGAATTTTGGTAGCCTTATCTATAGCTAGGTTCCAACACTGATGTTTTCTTCCCAGTCATCAAATTTTAAAAGCATTTCTTTGGAACTTCAGTTACTCCATGTTTAAAGTATGAGGCTGACTTATTTTTAAAATCTGGTAAGGGCCATGTATCAGCCAAATCATTCTCACTGCTGCTTGGTATAAAATAGTTGTCAAAACTATAGTGCAGAGGTCATTACAAGTTATTGCCTAATTAAGCGCATGCATAGAAAAAAAAGATCTGCTAGGTTTTATAATTGAATTACTAACAATGATTACCTTGAGGGAGAGGGAGGTGAATTTTCCATCTGTATTTCTTTTACTTTCTACTGTAAAAGTAAAATGTTGACCAAAGCAGTATTTTTACATTTTCCTATAATGCTAGCAAAGATTTTAACAAGGGCCACATGTTACTTTTGTGAGAAAGGAAAATAAGAAAATACTTTTTAAATGTATCACCTTCTTTATAAGATGGATTTTTTGACTTACATAGGAATATTATGTAGGCTTCCAGGGTAATTCATCAAACTCTACAACTGGATATCAAAGAGACAAAATTCTTGGAAAGCAAGGAAAGGAA
The DNA here is from genome assembly GCF_047511655.1 of Castor canadensis. Classification (NCBI taxonomy): domain Eukaryota; kingdom Metazoa; phylum Chordata; class Mammalia; order Rodentia; family Castoridae; genus Castor; species Castor canadensis. The sequence goes on along the minus strand of NC_133386.1, from coordinate 9,922,073 downwards.
CAAGAAGCATTGTGTCATAAGAAGAGAAGTCTGGGCTGGCTGGAGAGCACACATGGTATTCTCTGTTTGCTGTCAGGCTTCTTGGATTCTTCCCAGTGTCTGCGCTGACTCCCCAGGGCTGTAGCTACTTTGAAGAGCACAATTACAATCAATACAGTGAAATATAAATGGTAAGCATGGCAGTAATTCCTTTGAGTGAGCCAAAGCTAGAGTTCCAAAGCCAGAGTCTCATTACTCACTTCCGGTATCTCATTACTTATCTTTTAGAATGCTATTCTGCAAGAGTCCTAGGCTGAATAATATGTCTGTCTTTATAACAGTCAATGAAAGTAGTGTTATAGATTCTTCCTTTCAATTTTTCTTTACTATGGAGTATATCTTCCCCAGCTCTTTCTATGCTCAGTTGAATTTTTACTGTTAATGATCATTCAGAAATCTTTTTGACAACTGTTATATTTCATAAGCCACTAGATATTTTCTGACAAAAGAATGAAGCATATAATTTCCTTTAGCTGCCTTCCTTTCTCTTGTGAGGGTCAAATATGATCACATAAGTTCAAGTATTTTGTAAACTATCACATATTCTGCCAATGGAAAGTGGTATTATTTTCACATTCTCTGTGCATCCCAATTGTAGAAAAACCCTACAAGATTCCTAAAAGTGAAGTATATTTCCATTTACACATTATCATGCACAAGCACACGTATTACACCTAGGTTTACTCTTAAAATCTGGGATATCAACCAATTTATGACCAATTGTATCATTAAATGCCTATTATGTTATTTTATTAATTACCCTCCCCTAGTTGATGTATTAAGGATTGAGAACTATACGATGATTTATAAAACAGTTTCTACCACATGTATGATGAATGGGTGTCTACATCAACCAGTGAAACCTTCCTTGACCACATACTATGTTTAGGGCTGGGGACGTGGCTGAAGTAGCAGACCACCTGCCTTTCAAGCATGAAGCTCTGTGTTTAAACACCAATACTAAAAAAAAAAAAAAAGCCAAATACAATGTTTAGATTGTGTTAACCTTTCATTCAGGCAGCACGTGTTTATGAGCGCTGAGGGCTGGATTTTCTCTGGTGAAGTCAGAAGGCCCAGTCCTTTGCTTATTGGACTTTATAACCTTAATTTTCTAAGTGAGAACTTCACCAAAACACCTTTTTGTTTCAACCTTTGTGGACGAATTGTTCTAATTTTATGTCTTCCACTTTATATATTCATAAATAAAGTGTGATTTACTTCTTGCTCACAAAATCTTGCAGTGCTTCAAGCAACTCCTCTGTGATACAACAGTGATGTCAGCTTTCCCTACATGGGGATATAGAGGGTGTAGGAGGACTGCACATCTCCATGCTGAGAATGCAGAGGGGCATGTACGGAACAGAATAGTTCGTAGAAGCAGTCTTGGCAACTGAGGCCCAGAAACCAATAACCCAGAAACAAGTACATTTGTTGTACATGACAAGGTCATGCAAGGGGCCATGGCGAAAGAGGCCCCATGATGTAGCTGTGAAATGAAGTAGGATTTCTTAAAAGATAACATGTTACCACAGAATCTGGGGCAAGAAGGAAATTCAGGATTTGGGCAGGAAGTTGAGTGTCATTGACACATTTGTCTATGGGTAGCAGGGTCCCAGACCTTGGGCAGAACTTAGGGATGGCAACTGGTAATTGCAAGACATAAAGCCAGGTAAAATAGCGTGGGAACTGGAAAAAGAGCCTGGATCAGACACCCAGGTATTAGACCGAAAGTACAGGGATGTTGAGTCCCCAAGGCCAGGGAGAAGTTCAAGTCCCTAAGTACATGCTGGTTCAGGTTAGGAAAAAGGCTGCATCTGCTTGGGAGTCTGTTTAGCTCTATAGGGCTGGAGGCTGCAGGAGAGAGGGAACAGACAGGGCCTTTGCCTATAGTTGTGCCACTGTTCATTGGCGTGACAGTGGGGATGGGGGAGGGACCCAGCCTGCATTCTGTTCACCAAGGTTTATGCTTTGGTGCTGGACTACACCTGGAGAAGGGGCTCTTTCTCTGGTTCACAATAAGGCACCTCCTGGGCCAGTGTTGGCTTTGTAAACATGACAGCCTGTATTCAAGGCCAGAAACCAATTATAAACATTCCAACTGTTGGGAGTATTAAGTCACAAAAAAGGAACCTTGGGAAAGAGTCCGCAGTATCTAGTGCTGGTCTCGAAACCAATCATAGAGTTGAAAGATCACTAAAATTTGTACAGATTCAAAGTGCCTTTGGAGAATTGGTCAGAAAAATGTTGCTTCTGAAGAGAAGCAGCTCAAATTACTTGAATTTACATTATTTGAAAAAATATCTTATGTGTGGCCTTTGGACCTATTTTTATAATTTTGACTCACTGACTGTTCCTCTCAGCTGTACCAGAGCAGTGTCTAACAGTTACTTGTCACTGGGTAGTAAACTTACATTCCAGTAATATTTCACTGAGTTTTGGCCTCTTTGATTCACTCTTGCTTATCAAGGAACATAACCTCTTAGAATGTGATTATGCAGCCTGATAAAATGTTTCACTCTGCAGTAAATTACATGCCATCTAGATGATCGTGCTTTATTTAGGTCAACTGTGCATGGCCCAATGCTCTTTTTAAAACATTCAAGGCATTTGATGGATTCATGGCTGAGTGCACTATAAATAAATGCAATCTCAAATTCCAGACCGTGAAAATGATGTGCGAGGGGATACATCAGAGCTACTACCATGAACGATGACTCTTTCAAGGTGATGGACAGAGCCTGGACTCTGGATGTCTGGAACCTAGGGTCTGGTTCCCAGCCCTGCCAGCAACAGCGACCAGCTTGTCTCCATGTCTGTCATTGTGGCCTTAATTTTCTTCCTCTGCAAATTGAGGGAAGGACTAGATAGATGGGCACTCTTTCCAAGTAAGTTTTGTGGCATGCCAGTTACAGAAGCCATTAGGTGTTACCTGTAAACACATACACACACATACACACACACATACAGAGAGAGCAAGAGAAAGAGATGGGAGAAGGGAGAGGGGGAGAGGGAGAAGAGGAGGGAGAAGAAGAGAGGGACTTTGTGATCCAAAAAGGAATCAGGCTTCCTTGCTTTAGTGCTTCTCCACTCCTTCAAGAGGAGGACACAGGAAGCAGTGATTCTGTAACTTAGTTGACTGTGGAATCCTTTGTTACTGAACTGGTTGGTCACTGTCACTAGGCTCCTTCCTCATCCCCACGATTCCAATAAAATTCAGAGAAACATGACTATTTCATGAAGAGGCCAGAGAGCAAGCCCTCCGCTTCCCCTTCACAGCTTGTGGTCAGGTGAACACTGATGTCCCCACTCTGCAGTTTGTCTGAATTAGAGGGTGGCCAGAATAGCAAAGACCAGATTTCATGAAGGGGGTAGAAACTTTCCTGCTACTTAAGCCAAAAATAACATCTCAGTTTCCCATGTCAAGTTTAGAGCTAGTCTTCACATTCTAAGAGAAGAGTTATTTTCTAGGGGGTAGGGGTGGGGAGGTGCACTGAATAGTACTGGGTGATCTACTTCATTCCGATCAATTAGGGAAAAAAATGCAGTCCCCAAAGCACATTCTGAATGGTGGACTTGAGAAACCAAAATAGACTGATGCACAGTAGAATTAGCTTCACTATTTCAAGCCCTGCCATATATTTATCCTTATTTGGTTGCCTTTCCTGGAGCTGCATGACTGTGCAAAAGAGAATGACCTTGGGCCATGCAGCTGATCATCCTGTATCCGGGAAGGACTTCACTCAAGTTCTCTTGCTTACAGATGCAGCAGCAGGTCCATCGTGACTTCTGCTTCTAGGGCATGTTCCATCTTAGACTCAATTTCTTCTGCGGTATCCTGGGAGCCCTGTGTGCTGTAGTGATGGAAGCAACATATTGCCATAGATGCATGGTGTACTACTGCATGCCAGAGACATCCTCAGCTTCTGACAAAAACGGCCACAGGCAGTTCCACTTGCAGGAGTTTCTGTGTCTCATGTCACAAGACCCACTCAACCTGGCCAAAGCAAATCAACAGGGTCACCATCAGACCCAACAACTCATCTATAACCCAATGGGAGCCACATTTTTTTTTAAAAGCCATTCATCAAAAAAAAAAAAACAAAAAACCCCAACAACTGGTTTGTCCAATCACAAACACAAACAGATACACAACTGGGTGCCTCATTTTTAATAAGGCACCATGCCTTCACTCCTGCAGTTCTGTTGCTAGTCTAGAGAGTTGTCCTGGTAGGTCCCCTCTTCTACTCAGGCTGTCAAACTCTAGAGCAATCTTTCAAGGTAGGTCACTCCCCTCATAGCATCTTTGCTAGAACACAACCTTCCTCATGGAAACTTCTATATGAGTAGATCATTGCACACGTGCTGGCCCTAGGTCAGCAGGCAGCTAATGTACCCACATGTGAAACTTCCTTTCCCATTCGTATACTCTTTGGAAGCCAAGGTCCTCACAGGGCTATGACTGAGTGGTTGGCTGTCCTTCCTAATACTATTTGTGGTTCTGGTACCCCAAACCTGTCCGTAGCCCCTTGTGTATTCTGACTCCTGGAATAAGGAGCCAGATCTTATTTCAGGTCCTGGCTTCTCCCTGAGTGCCCTGCTCCTTGTAGGACCTTCACCCACAATGGACCACATGACAGACAGTTCTAATAGGTCCAACAGAATTCAATAATTCTGTGCCTTTCTTTCCATAGACTTTTCATAAAGCGCCCCCATTCACAGCTTGTATTTGAAGCTGAGTGAGCACCTAGACTCAAGAGTGACTATGCACCACCTGGAAAGAGACATCTGAGGCCAAGCCACAGGTCTCTGTCCTTAGCCATGGCCATTCCAGCCTATTTGTAAACAACTGACACCTAGAGCTACAGAACAAGACATGTTAGCTACTAATGAGTTAGAAGAAGGAGAGAAATGTCTCAAAAATTTGCTAGAATAAAAGTCAGAAACAAAGTGAATCTCAATACAAAAGCATTGAATTTTTGAAAAACACAAGTTCAAGGCCCTCCCTGCCCCAAAGCCATGGGCAGTTTAGTGAACAACAATGCTGAAACAGCAAAGGTAACATGTTCCTGCCTAGGAGAGGGCTCTTCTGCTCAAGGCCCATCTCTTCTGGTGCCACCTTTGAGGAGTTTCCAAGATGTCCTCAGAGAGCAGGGCAGGCCACGGGGAGGTGGCAAGTATTATCTTCCTTTTTTTAGGAAGAAATAGTTGAGGGGAAGAGCTATTTTAGGCCAGAGGAGAAAAGAATTGAGAGACTGATGCTCAAGAAGGGGTAAAATCTCCCATGAGGCCTTGAAGTTATGTCAGGTAGATTTTGTCTCCAAAGTAAGAACTTTCTATGGGCTGAAGGTATAGCTCAAGTGGTAGAGCTACTGCATAGCAAGTGGTGCAAGACCCTGAGTTCAAACCCCAGTACTGTCAAAAACAAACAAACAAACAAACAAAACTTTCAAAGTAAAAAACTTCTAAAAATTCAAAATGTCCCCCAAATAGGATTAGGACTTTCTGAACAAAAGTTGAATTGTATGCAATCTGTCTGAAGTGATGGAGAAATTCCTACACTGAGTGATAGGTGAGAAGGTTGCTCATCATATCACACGGCTAATTCAGCTCTGCTGCCTCTGAAACCTGATTCCAGAGATTTACTTCCTGGAGAAGAATTGCTTTGATCAGGATCGTGGGTCTGATGCCAGTTTAATTAGTGCAATGAAAAAATACGGTACAAAAACCATCATGGGAAGCCAGATAACAATCAGCAGTTATCAGTGACACTCCTCTTTGAAGCTGTGGCAGATTAGTAAGAAAAGAAAACTTAGTATGAATTGAGAGCCTAGAAAAGTGGCCAACTGTGAACTAATTTTGGTAAGAACCTTTAAGTTTTCTACATATTAGCTTTAAATCATTAGAATACAAGGTGAGAAAAAAAAAGACCCCACTCTGTGATGATCACAAAGCCTAACACAAGACAACCAGACTGCACCAGGACTGTAGTCCAGAAGGCTGAACTGAACAAGTCACCAATTCTTCTCCTTGAATCCATTAATCTAATGCAATTCCTACTTAAATCCAAATAGGGTCATATAAAACCTAACAGTCTGATTAAAATTATTCTGAATAATAACCATTCAAGAGGTCAAGACATTTAGGAAGATGCAGCATCCTCAGGGAGACACACCCTGCAATGTTTGAGGGTGTCACAATGTTCCAGTTCAAGTCACAGTCACCATACAGGAATGAAAAACTAGATCTGTGAACCAGAACAGCAGGCACCAAATGAACTCGAGAATATCTGATAGCTTAATGGACCACTAGGATGTTTCAAATCAGTGGAGAAACTTCAACTAGATTTGGGAACATGTGGCTGACTATCTGGGGAGAAAGATTTGACTTCTACCCAATGTTACAATGAAAACATAAAAGTAATGGAAAGAAATTGTAGGTGAATATTTATAGGAATATGCCCTTGAGTAGAGGAATAACTCTCTAAGCATGAAACCCAAGAAATAAATATAGACCAATTCGATTACATAAAGCCTTAAAACTGCTCTATGGTGCATACTGTGGGTTTGCACACTCAATCCAATCTCACCTTTATCCTTGTCTGCCATCCCTTTATTGTTGTGAGAGCCATGTGACCAGCTCAGGCCAATGGGATAAAAGTAGAAGTCGGCTGGTATCATCTTTTTCCTCCCTTCTTCCTTCTGCCTGGAACACAGATCTGATGGCTAGTGCTACAGCAACCATGTAGTGCCTAGAAGGTGAGAAACAGGAGAAGGCCAAGAGAGGTCAGGATATGATACCTCCCGCTGTCAGCTGTCTGAATCAGTTCCAGCAGCTGCCTCTCTTTGAGGTGCTTGCTATGTGAGATAATAAGTCCATTTGTTTAAGATACTGGAGTTGGGTTTTTTGTTACTTGGATTTTAATTCATTTGTAACTGATACTGAGCTTAAGGCAAAACATCACTCTGCAATAAGAGGCAAATAACAAAAATATTTGCAATGTTTATCACATAAGCTAATATCCCCATTAACATAAAGACCTCCAGAAATAAGTAAGATAGAGATATCCTAATTTTTAAAAGGGCAAAGAATATGAATGGAAAGATAAAAATAAGTAATTCAAATGTCTAGTAAGTTCATTAAAACTTTCAGCTTCACTAGTAACTAGAGAATTACAAAATAAAACAATAGCTTAATGATTTGACACCTTCAAAAATCAGCCAACACTAGAACAATAATAATATCTTCCAGAATGCAATCTGGTGAAATGTATTAAAAGTTTTGGAATGTCCACACCCTTTGGGAATCTGTACAGAGAAACAGTTAATGAGGTTCAAAGATTTGCTACAAGGATTTTTCTAACAGTGTTGTTAGTAACTGCAAAATGATGGAAATGGCAGAAATGTGCAATAATAGAGCTTTGGTTGAGTAAATTATAAGATTGCCCTGCATAAAAACATGTATTCATTAGCCTACTGTGGCAGGGGCATGGATGTTGATGCACAGAGATGCTCATTATTCAGTAATAAGTGAACAGCAAGTTGCAAGACTTCTTCATAAAGATGAAACAATTCTATTTCTTAAATAAATATGTCTGTGTATCTACATGCATCAGAAATGCCATGCATGAAAGTACATCAAGGCGTTCACATCTTCCCTGGGCTCAGTCCATATTTTCTGCTTATTACTCTTATAAATGTGTATTGCTTTTCAACTAAGAAAATCATTACTCTGAAAATATTTCTTGGTGAGCACACGAAGTTAAAAGAATTGATTATTTAATGACATCAGGCTGAGATAAGCTGGGGTGTTTGACTCACAATAAGGAAATGAGAAATTCCAAGCCATTGATGCTTGCTCCCCTACAAGGTAATTCAGTGAGCACAATTAAAGATGGCTTCCTTCACCAACCCTTGCTGCTCTTTCAACAGACGCATTCTGCTCCATATAGTGTGACAAGCTCAGTCCAGCTAAAGTCTAATTCCACAGTTTTGAAGATCTTTCTGCTTTTAGAGGGGCTTTGCATTTCTCCCTTATGATCCAGTGCAAGAAATTAATTTTATTTCCTTTAGTTCTAAGATTGGCAGAGAGGGGTTAGGGGGGAGCAATGAGAGCATGTCCCTAAATATTGACCAAGGGATCAGCATTGACTTCCCATAAACAGATAATTAATATTTTGACTTAAGAGCATGCAAAGGCAAGTGAGTAATTGCAAAATGATGTTTTGACAGCTCAATTCTGGCAACTCCTGTGCTGACTACTCCTAAGTTACTGTGTTTCCTAATACATCAAGCCATGGTCAAGGGTTGCATTTCCTTTACTGGATTTTTTAATCTTGCTTCCATATAATACTAAAAATGACTATTTCCCTTATGGCAATTATCATCATGACCTTGTAAAAGCCACATGTGCCAGCTGGAAACTCTCCAGAATTTCTTTTTTAATGAAGGAAAATATTCATTAAACTACGAGTATGACTGATGGGGGAAGTAGATTGCATGGGATAATATTGATTTTATGATAATTACATCTCTCAGCCAAGGTCTTAGCAGCAAGTAGAAAGCCCCTCAGCTGGCTCAACTGAAATACCTCTAATGAAGGGACTCTATAGAGGTTTGGCAGGGCTCAGGTAGGGCAAGAGATTGGGACATCCATAGCTCATCAACAGTGGACAGCTGATAGAAACGCTGGCCTGGTGGGATGGGCGGGGGCAAGGACGAATGTTAAAGAACAGTGATTTCCCAGAGTCAGGCAGACAGCACTTGCAGCAGGCGCTCTGGTCATGAAAGGATGTCACTACTCCCAAACTAGGAACCAAAGCATGAAGGGAACAGGCAAAAAATGCTTAGTCTGCTGCCCTTTGATGTCCCTGTCTGCCTCCCATTGGCCAAATCCTGCGGGGAGTGGATTATGAGAAGCCTATGAGAACCTGACATAAGCACAACTATGCCCAATAATCTGCAGGCTGAGTTGGCATGGCCCCAGCCACAGAAAGGGGTGAGGGCAAAATGCAGAATGGCTGCTTTTCCTAAGATGTTTACATTCAGAGGTAGTGATCACAGGTTTCTCCTGTTACAATGTCACACCCCTCCCCAAGAACTGTGGCTCCACCTCCTTGTTTGCCACTGTATATAAAAGACTTGCTGAAGGAGGACGTGGTTGGCTGCTGGCTGCTTGCAGCGGGGTTGGCTGCTTGCAAGATTGGCTGCCACTGATGGGCTGCTGGCTGCTACTGCTGATGCTGCTGGTGGCTGCTGTTTTGTGTCTGCAAGTCTATGGACTGAGACCTTAAAGAATAAAAAAGAAGAAAGACTTTAAGAATAGAAAATGAAGAAAGACTTTAAAGAATAGAGAAAAGAAGCAAAGTAAAAGAAGACAAGAGAAGTGAAAAAGAAGTAAAAGCGGCTGCTGTGTGTCTCCATCTGAGCGCCCAGCACATCTGACCCCAGCTTTGTGCATGTTTGTCTTCTATCTTTTGTCCTTTCTTCATCTCCAGCGCCCCCAGCTAGGTTTCTAGGATGAGCTTGAGCACATCTTGAGAAAATCCTAGCAGAAATGGTGGGAGGAGAAAAAGGCAGGGTGATGAATGGGTGAGGACACAAATTTAGAAGGACCAACTCACTCCCTGAACGAGCAGTGTATTTCTTTAAAAGATAACAAAGGCTGCAGATGTGACTCCATTGCAGAGTGCTCGCTTAGCATGCACTGGGTTCCATCCTAGCCTTGGATTCCATCCCAGCACTGCAAGAAAAAGACAAACCAACACACACACCCCAAAATGGGACAGATTGCAAAAGAGAAATAACACTTCAAGTATAACGTTTGCAATGCTAGGCTGTGCTTCTTCAAGGTATATATGATTTTGGGAATTTAGAATTTTCAAGAGATAATGAAAAAAATCAAACCCAACTGGATCCCACAGAAATATTCAGTTATAGCCTGAATGCTTTTGTTGCTCCAAATTCATACATTGATATCCTAACCCCACTGTGATTGTATTGGAGGCAGGGCCTAAGGGAGGTGCTTCAGTTTAACTGAGGTCCTGAGGGTGGGGCCCTCAGAAAAGGATCAGTGCCCTTACAAGAAGAGACACCAGAGAATTCACTCATGCACACTCCACCTTGTGAAGAAACAGAGAGAAGGTGTGATGTAAGCCAGAAAGTGAGACTTTATCAGCAATCAATCATGCTGGTACCCCCTATCCCAGATTTCCAGCCTCCTGAACTGTGAGAAATAAGTTTTGATTAAGCCTCCTAGCCTATAGTATTTTGTTATGGCAACCTGAGCTGACTACGACACATACCTTGATCAAACATGCAAATATTGGAGCCCGTACTAAGTTTCATGCATCAAGCATGTGCCTGGTGCTAGGCACAGCGCCAATGCTTACATGAATGGGCTCCTTCACTCCCCACACCTGCCGTGTAGATTCTACTACTCTCGCTTTGACACAGGAGGAAACTGTTGTCTGAGGAATAGTCCATCCTGTCCCACAGTAGGCAGCTGGAGAGGAAGCACTCATCCGTGCCACAAACTGGACCCCCACTGTCCAAATACCCAGATTGCAGGGTGGGGGCAACTATTGGAGTCCTTAGTCATAGGAGGATCCCTATGGATCTAAGAGATGACAAGGGGGTTGAAGATTTGCTTATTGTCTGGCTCCTCTCCCTTGGACAGCAGTAGGAACCTGGTCAATCTTTTTGCTCACTATACCCACACTACCTGGCATACAGCAAGAGTTCATTAATGCTTGTGAAGTGAATACATGTCTGGCACCTGGTAAAGTCAATGTTTTTAACGTTCCTTCTTTTTACCTGATCACTTTGTGGTTGTGAAAAAAAAATCCTTCAGCAAGGAGACATTTACTGAACTTTTTTACACAATGGGTTTGGAGGTGTGTTGAGCAAAAACTTCTTGGAAGAGATGATCTGGGTCACTGAAGTGAGCCGCTCACCAGAGTGGGACACTATACAGTGGGGTCAACGTCACTGGGATAACAGAGCCTCAGAGGCATGACCAGCATGTGTGCAGAACCAACCACATGTCCCGTAAATGTCTGTGAGAGTGATGGCCTGGCCATCCAGGAAGATGAAAAGAACTTGAGGTCACAGTGCAGTGAGAGGCCAGAGAAGGTTAGCTGAAATCCTACAAGGCACGCAGCTTCCGTTGACCTATACCAGCCTATAACATAGGCTGCAGATGTGACTCCATTGCAGAGTGCCCGCTTAGCATGCACTGGGTTCCATCCTAGCCTTGGATTCCATCCCAGCACTGCAAGAAAAAGACAAACCAACACACACACCCCAAAATGGGACGAATGTTGAAAGAAGGTTTGGAAGACTAGTAATGCTGTACCTTGAACCCAGGAAATAAGGGCTTCAAGACTAACACCCTCTAGACTGGGTGTGGTGGCATATGCCTGTAATTCCAGCTATTCAGGAGGCAAAGATTCGGAGGATTGTGGTTTGAGACTAGCCCAGGCATAGGTAGGATGATCCAAGGTCAACTCCAGGGAAAGGAGGAGACCTATCTGAAAAAAATCACATCAGCTATAAGTGTTAGGGATATGACTCTCAAGTGTGAGGCCCTGAGTTCAAACCTGAGTACCACCAAAAAAAAAATAATAACATCCTCTGCAAGGTAAGAACTTACTGTCTCCTATTGTTAGACTACAAGAAAGCCTCACTAGTCCATCATCAGGAAATATTTGCCACTATCTGAATTAATTTTTTTCTTTACATAAGGAAAGTCTAGACCATGTTATTACCTAAAACAAAAACCAGATGAATGACTTAAACACACTGGTCCACATGCCATAGTATCATGCAGTACCTGAGCTGAGAAAAGGTACATACGTGAAATAAGAAGCTTTCAAAACTGAGAGAACAAGAAATGCCACAAATGGATGGGGCTGAACGTGCATGCTGCAGTTGAGGTGACTTGTAGAGAAAAGAACTGAGATGTGGTCAGTGGCAGGTCATGGAAGCCTAGGACAGAGAGGCTGAGCTCAGCTCGTCACTGCAAAGGGGTTGAGGAGCTCTGTAATAGTAGAGGGGAAAGCTGCGTCATCCTCACCGCTTGGTCCCAGAGCTTCTGAACGAGTCCACACAAAGAATTTTAGGGTAATTCACAAAGTAGATGGTGGGCAGAGAGTTTATACAGAGAAGCAACCAGTCGGGGGAAAAAAGGAAAAGAGCTCAGAGTGCAGTCTACGTAGAGGCTTATTGAGGAGCGTCTTCCTTCAGGACTACTTACACTAGTGGAAGTAGTTCAGGGATGTTTACTTGAACTGTAAGTGATTTCTTTGTTTTAGGTACCTGGCAACTTTCAGTCATTTCGCTGTTGCAATGTTTTGACACCATGACGTAAGCATGGAGAGATTTTAAAATCCATTCATTTGTTGATGAGCACTTAGGTTCGTTCTGTATGTTGGTTATTGTGAATAGTGCTGTGGTAAACAGGAAACTATAGATATCTCTTAAGCATGCTGACTTAATTTCCCTTAGATACACACCCAGTAATGGAGTTGCTGGATCATATGGTGGTTCTATTTTCAATATTTTTTGAGGATCCTCTGTATTGTTTTCCATAATGTCTGTCCTAGGATGACCTGGAACATATGCAGACTTAGGACTAGAGTCTCAACCAGCAATCGCCTGTCTCACCAAGAAGTAATTTGGACACCTTAAGATGACAGTCCAGATTTGGGCGGGGGGCGGGGGTGATGAAAATATCCCCTCTATGGACAAATTGTATTTTGAACTCTACAAAAGTTTAAAATTAGATATGAAGATGTTGAAATAAACCAATCATAATACCATCCCTTCCTAATGTAAAGTTCAAGAAGACATTTGAAATCATTGAGACAATTTGGGTATGCTTGGATCCTATGTGTTTGTAATAAGGGAATTAGACACATTAGAACAAAGATAGCCCCATCTTGGGATTACACTTAAGATGTGTAATTAAGTAATTGATTTTAGATGTGATTTTTAAATTAGGTTTAAAATTCAATTAAATTTATAGACAGTATCAGAATGTTTAAGTGAAATGAAAATTCACTGTTATTTATGGCTTTAATTTATCAGATTTATTACTATCATTTAAGTACTTGGAAAAGCTCTGCTACTTAGGATAGGCATTTGAAGTAGTTCAGAGGAAAACTGAATATATTAAACTTGTAACTGAAGTTTAGCATACTTGAGGAAATTTAATTAGCCACAGTGTAAGTGGGAGTGATTGTTTAAGGGAGTTTATTCTGTTCAACTTGATATTATCAGTCAGTGAGGAAAGAAAAACTGAAATTAATTATTCGTATTTTGCCAGATGTGTAGGCTAAGAGTTATAATTTGAGCTTGGTGACTCAAGTAGCCACTTCACTAGGTTTTAAAATATGACCTGCCCTGGGAAAGGGGTGTAGCTCAGTGGTAGAGGGCTTGCCTAGCATGCACAAGTTCCTGGGTTCAAACCCTGCACCACAAAAATAAATAAAAATTAGAAAAACTGGCACCACAAAAATAAATAAATAAATAAAAATTAGAAAAACTGGCATGTCTTTCCTCCTTCCCAGTTTCCTTCAGCCCGTGCCCTAGAGAATCAGGGGTCCCTGTGAGGATGTCCTCAGTGACAAGGGTTAGCATAAGTGGAAGCAGACCACATCTGATAGTGCCTGAAACACTTTCCCACTTCCACCTACATTACAATCCAGACCTAGAGGAGGATTAGCCATTTGCCATTTGTCTTCTGCTCTACAGACACAGTTACCAAGTAATTTGGTTAATTCCATACAGCAGCTGGTTTCAAGGAACTGTGATTCTTATTTTAGAGTCAATGAGTTTTACTCAGCTTTCAATAATGCATCAGTCTGCAGCATAACAGGACGTCTAAGATGGTGCACTTATCTGCCTGCCTAGAAATTAGAAATGGTGCAGCACGTTTTAAGCCAAGGATTGGGGAAGAGTTGGTGTATCCGTTTGGTAAGAATGATACACTGGCTGTCTCTCAGTCATCCATGGGAGTCCTTGGCTACATGTGCACTGGGTATGAAAACCCCAAACAACATGGAGATCCATTGCAAGATGGAGAAGGACGAGCATCACATGGCTGTGACAGGTACCCAGAGTCTACTGACACTTAGACACACTGGGGACCCAGCTGCTGCCTCTGAGCTGGCTGGTGATAGAGCAACGACGAGGATCTCAAATCCCTGACTCTCCAGTACCCTCTAGGATGGAATGTTAGTTAATCTTAGCAACAATAAAACCTAAGTTATGTAGGTTCCAATTAAATGACACAAGGACTGAGTAAAAGATGCCTTTTTCTATAGATGGTGCAATGTATTCTAGACCAATTGTGTAAACAAAGTAGGAGTGGCATAATTCAACATGAGCAGACTTCCCAAATACACACAGTCCTTGAGGAGTCCTACTTTCAATAATTGATACAATCCACATATAGATAAGATAAAAATTTTTAAAAAATTGATATGAATACACATACTCACTCAGACATACCTATTAAATTTCAAAGGTAATCAAAGGATTTCCAATTATTAGCTTAACTTGTTAAGAATGCACTTGAAAGGTAAAAAAGAGAAACCTATCAATAAGGCCATTTCTTCAAACTTCACTTGACCTTCAGCTCCTGCGACTCACAAATGAGTTCATGTAGAATATTTTTATTAAGATGGAATGGCAAGATATTTGAGACAAAGGAGATAGTATCAAAGACTCAGAAATATGTTCGGGCCTCTTCTGGCGCAGCCTCCCACTCCCCAGGTTAGAGAGGAGGCCTCCTCCTTACTGTCTGAGTGCACATGGGGTGCGTGTGTGTGTGTATGTGTGTGTAGTGTGGTGTGTGGAGAACTGTATTCCCAGCAACTGGCCCAATACCTGAACCCAGTAGAGACCAGGTGGATGTTTATCACTCGTCACTGGATGTTCAGGGAATGGTCCAGGCATGAGAGGTTGCAGGCTCATGTTCCATGGAAGGAGAATACAATGGAGTTCGTGGATTGATCCTCTACCATTATCTGTTCTTCTAGAGGCCCTCCTGTCCTGGGGAGGCTAAAAAAACTGAAAGCTGCATTTCCAGACTCCTGTGCAGCCAGTGTTCTGCATATGAATTAGGTTCTCCTACTGAGACGTGCTTTTCTGAGATTTGGAAGTGCAAAGCAATATTAGGGTCACCTTTTGCCACCATGCCAAAGGCAAGCAAGGTCCAGAGGGCTTGGGTTTATTCCAAAATGTCCAGACTCTAGTGTTGGGTTTTAAGAGCTTCTGCAGAGAGTGGCCCCATGGTATCTGGATTGCAACTGTGATGGGCTATCTGTTGACACTTCCAGTGGCAACCTCCTGCCACCCCTCTTGCCTAATTTTTTTTTCCTTTTTGCAGAACTGGGGTTTGGACTCAGGGCCTCACGCTTGTTAGGCAGGTGCTCTGTCATTTGAGCCACTCCGCCAGTCCTTTTTTGATTGGGTATTTTTCAAGACAGGGTCTTGTGAACTGTTTGCCTGGGCTGGCTTTGAACTGCAATCCTCCTGCTCTCTGTCTCCTGAGTAGCTAGGATTACAGGCACGAGCCACTGGTGCCGGGTCCACTTGCCTAATTGAAGAAATCCTTTGGTGATCTAATTTGGTAGTCTTGCTTTGGGGGTCATTTTTGGCAGTCGGCCTGGAAAAAAATATCTCTTTCAGCTTCGCACTAATTTTGTAAGCTCTGAATTCTCTGTATTAGGTAACTTTCTGCTGAATGGAATAATGAAACCCATTAAAAATTGTTTAAAAAGGAGTGGGAGGTGGGATAAGAAAGAGTAATAGAGTAAATTCGATCAAAGGATGTTATAAGAATGTATGGAAATATTACAATGAAACCCCTTTGTACAATTGGTATATGTTAATAAAAACAATTTAAAAATTCAATCTCCTTCTGCTTAAAATAACAGGAGTGATTTCTGTCTGCTGCAACGGAACACTGACTGATAGAATGGAAAGGAGAAAGGGATCCCTGAAAGACAGTCGAAAGGAAGATTTGCAGGACTTGCCCATGTGATGTAGAGCACGAGGGAGATAAGACAACGAATGATAGGGTGGGAGAAGGCACTTGGAAATAAGAAACACCATTAACCCAAACATGTGGGCCAGGTGAGACTTTGCATTTGCAAAGTGAATGGATTGTGTAAGAACAGATGCTCGTGGAAGGACCGGAAAGTGGTGGCACTAGGCATAGAGACTTTTGAGTCATCAATAAAAACCTAGTAGTGCAGGAGTGTGATGAGATTGTAGAGACGAAGTGAGAACCATTTCTTATTTCAGCCTCTTGAAATGGAAATTTGACATTTCAGGAAAGGATTGGTACTCAGATCAATGAATTTTTACAAAGTAAATGTAGTTGAGTGATCCCACCCAGATCGAGCTGTACAACATCATCAGCACTCAGAAACCTCCTTCATGTCACCCTCTCAGTCAAACCCTCCCAAAGGTAACTGTCTTCCTCTATTTTCTCTTGCTTCGACAGATGATCTGAGAATGGGTGAGTTAAGAATAGTTTATTTTGGCTCATGGTACTGGAGTTTGAGAAATTCAAGAGCACCCAGGTGAGGGCCCTGTGCTGCTTCACCTCATGGCAGGAAGCAGAAGGGCAAACGGGCCTGGGCAGAATGGGGAGGGCATAGGCACTGCCTCACTAGCAAAAACTGGGATGGAGAGAATGAAGCCAACTCCTTCCAGAAAGCATTGGTCCCTCCTATCCTAACCACCTCTTAAAGCAAGACCTTATCTCAAAATTAGCCAGAGAAAATGGAGCTTGGAGGCATGGCTTCAAGTGGTACAGCACAGCCCAGTCCTCTCAAAAAAGAATAAAAGAGAAAATAAAAAGGGATGGTCTTTTCAACAAATGATGCATCTATGTGGAAAAAATGAAATTTGCTCCCCTATCTCACACCTCAGAATCAGTTCCTGTGAATCACAGACCCAAGGGGGAAGGTGAAATAATAACAGTGTCTAGAAGATAGGACAAGATCTGGGTCACCTGAGAGTAGTAAAAGAGCTCTTAAACAGGACATGAAGAGCACTTAAAGTAAGGGAGAATGTGGAAAAGTGGAGGCTATTAACATTAAGAACTTTTGTTCATCAAAAGCCAGTATTAAAATGATGAAAATAAAGCAAAGGCATGTGAGATACATAAATAATATATGTCTGTGTATCCTGTAAATAATCAAGAATGCTGGTAATCCAACTAAAAAACGGACAAAAGGCTTGACTAGGCTCTTCGAGAAAGAGTATATCTGAAGAGGCAATAAGTACAAAAGGTGTTTGATAGCATTGGTCATCGGGAAAATGAAAATTAAGAACACAATAAGATGTTACCACTTGCCCAACAGAGTGGCAAAAATGAAAAACACTGGTAATACCAAGTACTGGTGAGAAGAGCAACTGTATCTCTCATCACAGCTAGGAGGACCATAAATTGATATAAAATATTGTGGAAGATTAAAAATGTGAATGCACAAAGTCCAAGGGGATTAGACTTTGATCACATGATGAGGCAAGAGCACACAAGGGAGGGGTGAGGATAGGCAAGAAACCCCCTCAAAACAAGATCATTTGATGTCCTCAATGCAAAGGAACTAAAGCAGAAACTTTAAAGTGACAGAGGCCAATAGGAGAAGGGAACAGGAACTAGAGAAAAGGTTAGTTAGAGAAGAATTAATTTAGAATATAACACAATGTGAGTAAACTCCCTGTATAGCTATCCTTATCTCAACTAGCAAAAACCCTTGTTCCTTCCTATTATGGCTTATACTCTCTCTACAACAAAATTAGAAATAAGGGCAAAATAGTTTCTGCTGGGTATTGAGGTGGGGGAGAGGGAGGGGGCGGAGTGGGTGGTAAGGGAGGGGGTGGGGGCAGGGGGGAGAAATGACCCAAGCATTGTATGCACATGTGAATAAAAGAAATACAAAAAAATGTGAATGCAGTTGCAATTGATGCATATAATGTGCCACTGGCTTTGCAGAATCTTCTTCCCCAACATCCATTTCTCCATTCCTGGAACCTGGGCTTGGCCATGTGACTTGCTTTGGCCAATGAGACACAAGAAGAGGCTGGACAAGAGCTGGCATGTTGGAGTTTGCTCTCTTTTGCTGGTGTGAATGAACCCAGATGATCCATGGCTCCTAATGACATTGGTAAGCAATCCATGGTGCTATTGCCCTTCATGACAACCAGCTGCCTGCAAGACCTGTGAATGAGGCCATCAGCTACCAGCTGACAGCAAACGCCTGAACCCAGATGACGCATATGGAATACAAATGAACCATCCCAGATGAGTTCAGTCCATTAGACCGACCCAGAGAAGGATGAGTCATACTTTCAAGTCACTACATTTTCAAGTGGTTTGTTATGCAGCAAAAGCTGACTGGTCAACACTTTGGAAATTTATTTGGCAGAATCTGCTATACACACACCTGTTATTTCCACTGTGAGATATATAACCAACAAAAATGCACCAAAAGACGGGGTGCTGTGGCTCGCACCTATAATCCTAACTACCCAGAGACAGAGATCAGGAAGATTTCAGTTTTACCCCAACCCAGGCCAAAAAAATTTTCCAAGACCCCATCTCAATCAATGAAAACTAGGTACTGTGACCCAGCTTCAGCAGAAAGCTTAAAAGAGGAGGATCTTGGTGCATTCCCACCTGGGCAAAAAATGAGATCCTACCTCAAAAGTAACCAGAGCAAAAAGGACTGGAGGTATGGCTCAAGTAGTAGAGAGCCTCCTTGCTAGACTCTGAGTTCAAACCCCAGTACCACAAAAAAAGAAAAGAAAAGAAAAAAAGAATGTTCATTGCAGCATTATTCATAATAGCCCGAAACTGAAAGTAACACAAATATCCGCCTATGCTGTACTAAATAAGTTGTAGCAGGTCACACCATGGAATACTATACTGATATGAAAATGAGCAAACTAACATGGATGAATCTTACAAATACTATGTTGAGTAAAAAAAAGACACAAAATAAACCCTGCATTATTTCATTTACATAAAGTTCAAAAACAAGGAAAAATCAACAGTGACAACAACAAGAATGGTGGTCACTGCTACGGCTTCAGTATGGTTTGCCCCCTTTGAAACTCATGCTGAAATTTTATTGCTATCCTGGACTACAAGCCTCACGCTGAAGCTGGGACAACAGGTGTACAACACCCCAGCCAGCTTTTACCCCTGGAGATAGGGTCTTGCTGCTTTCTTTTTGCCCGGGCTGGCCTCAAACCATGATCCTCCCACCCTTAGCCTCCCAAGTAGCTAGGATTATAAGCGTGAGCCACCAGCGCCCCAGCTAAGACCACCCCTTTTAGTGAACTCTGTTACAGTACAGTGATTTATTTTATTTTCCATTCGTTGATACTATATTTATTTAATTTAATCATAATGAATACTGATATTTGGCAATGTAAGTCTTCCATTTTTTTCTTCATCAAAATTGTTTCTTGGCCCTTTGATTTCCATATACATTTTGAAATCAGTTTTTTTATTGGCACTGCATTGGATGTGTTGGCTGATTTGAGTAGAATAAGCCATTGGAATACTGAACACCACTCAATGTTGAAAATTCATTGACACAAATGAGTTCATCACTCCATGATATTCATGTCTGCGACAAACATGGTGCTGCATTACATCTGTTAGACTTAAAAATGTCTCTCTGCTCTTTCAAAGTGTTTAATGTAGAGACTTTACATTTTTCATTCAATTTGTTCTTACCAATTTGAGGATTTTTGCTTTTCTAATATGTGGTATTGTCTTTTTTCAGATCAAACTCATTAAATAATTTTATATATTAAAATGTGTTTTTAAGACCACACAGTAGGTTACAGAATAGTACAGCATTATATTTGGAAGTCTTTAATAAACTTGCTGGATAGATTGTATTCTACAAGTTGTGTGTACACAAACTCGAATGATCAGTTTCAAGAGATGTACTGGCACAAATTGAGTTGCATATGAAATAGTGAAGGTATGCAAAATAGAACCTCTGTGAGTCAGTCCCACGGAATGACAGAAAAATAAGCTGTTTTGTAAGAATTCTGGTTTTAGTTTTTTAATGATTTTGTTAGCATGTAATAGTTGTATAGGAGAATACAATGTGATATTCACATGTATGTTTAAAATATATGTTAGTTGGCTTTACCCTTTCTATCATTCTCCCTCTTCCCCCCATATGCAGTGTTGTCATTTAAATTTTATTTTCTAGTCGCTTTTTCTCTATTCCTCTTTCTTTATTTATTTATGGTACTGGGGCATGAACTCAGGATCTTGCACAGTCTTCCTCTTGAGCCAGGCCCCCAGCCCTTTTTTTTTTTAAGGTAGGGTCTTGTGTTTTGACTCCAGGCCTTGGACCTGCATCACCCGACCTATGGCCTCCCACATAGCTGGGACCACAGGCACACTCCACCATACTTGGCTTATTTGTTGAGATGGGGTCTTGCTAACTTTTTGCCTGGGCTGGCCTCAAAATCATGATCTTCCTTATCTCCACCTCCCAAGTAGGTGGGGTTACAGAAGTGAACCACTGTGCCCCACAGAGCTGTCTTATTATTTCCCCTTGAGGGTTATATTATTTTCATCTATTTTTTTTTTACTGTTCAACTTTGATTTTCAGCAGTATTAGAATGATTTGCTTACATGTGTTTACTTTTGCATTTATCTTGCCCAGAGGTCATAGAACTTAAATCTATGGCTTGATGACTTTTGTTGGCTTTGGAAAACAGTTTCTGCCCCACTCTCTGTCTTCTTCTGGAATTTTAAGTGCACCAGTATTAGAATTTTCCACTGTACCCTTGTGTCTCTTTCACTCTTTTTTCTATTTTTTCTCTCTGTGCTTCAGTTTGGGTGTTTTGAACTGACCTATCTTCTGCTTTACAAATTCTCTCTTTTGCTTTCAATGACTATTAATTGAGTTCTCAATTCAGTCATTGTATTTTTCAGTTATAAACTGGAATTTAATTTTTTTTTATAAATTCCAGATCTTGATGAAAACCTCTGTAGCTTTGTCTATTTTCATAACTATTTCAATCATGTTTGAGTCTGAGTTTCATAAATTTAATATCTGGGTCAAATACATTTCTCTTTCTATTGTCTTGACTTATTTGTCTTTTTGTTTGGTCATTGGGCATATTTTCTGACATGCTTGGTAATTAGGGATTGGATGCTGGATTTGTATATAAAAATTACAGAGACTGTGGATGAAAATTGCCTGTTTACAAAGAAGGTTTAATTTTATTTTGGTAGCAGATCTCCTGAATGATATCCATTCAGGAACTGAGCTGAGTTCCACCTGACTCAACTGAGTTGTACAAGGGCTACTTTCTCTCTTATGATATAGCCCTTTAGGGTTCTCAAATGATCTAGAGTACTTTCCAGGAACCCTCTTTTCTTTCTCCCTTCCTTCCCTTCTTTTCTCCTCTTCCTCCTCCTCCTCCTCTTCTTCTTCTTCTTCATTTTTCTCCCCCCCCCCCACTTTGAACCCTAGGTTTTATCTTCTTAGACCATGAAACCACTAATTTCTAACTCCCTGGTCAAGTTGGCTGCTTGCTTGGTTTCTTGCCTCTTGGATCCTGCGTGCTTTAGTTTAGGACTTGTGGGGAAATTGCTTGGTAAATGTGGGGCTCACTTCTCTACTGTACTGGCTCCTCAAGTCCTGTCTGGTGGTTAGCCATGAACTCTGTTTTTCATCTCTCCACCCCTGTGAGACTCTTGCTGCACAAGATCATCCTTTTAATTTATTTGGCCTCTAAGCCCCGGAAAGTTCCCTGAGGAAAATATGCAGTGGCAGTTATCTGGCTCACCTCAGTGCATTTTATTTCACTCCTGGATTTTGGCCCCATTAACTTGGACTCTTTGGTAACTATCTGTTGTTTTTATAGCCATTTTATTTGCAGAGGGATTGTTTTATCATAGTTTTCTGGTTAGTTTGATACAAGCTACTCATTCATATGTGGAAGTAGAAGTTTCCCATCCTTAATTTTTAAAACAGAATAACATGTTACCATAAATCTGCATCATGCAAAGGAATATTTTTTCTCTCTTGTGCAAATACTGAAGGCTGCTCACTATGCTTATGTGTCTTCTCAGCCTCATTGCTTTATTTGACATCTAACCTCAAGCAGATTTGGAGACTTCTGACAATTTGGTCACACGTTCTGTAACTTTCCATCAGTCTCTGGAGACCTGGCATTCCTTAAACTGGTCTCTGGGGAACAGAATGCTTTCTCTTGGCTGCTTAGAAGCTGGAAGTTATGGCTATGGGAGCATTAGATGATTCTCCAGAGTGGGCAGGGGTTAGCCTGATGATCCCACTGGAATAAAATATGGGTTCATGCCATCCAAAGATCAACAAGGGAAAACAGCTCACATAAGTAAGCTCCTCTTAAGATCTGGCGGTTGCTATGCCTAAAGAAGTGGTTTCCCTAGGAAACAATAATAAAAACATTATTTTTAAACTGGGAAGGAATGACACTTAGGTATCCAGATTTTAAAATAATTTAAAATAACAGAAGAAATGTTTGCATATTCAGCTATTTTGGACCTACAAGCATTCCTTGCTTGTTCATCCTATTCTGACCAAATGGAGAAGAGATTATTTGTCATATCCTACATGTGCTTGAAAGAGAACTGGGATATCTCCAGCCTTGTCTAGGTCAGAAATGTAAAATTCTGGCACTTTAACCAGATGGTTCCATTGTTTGCCTATTGAGAGCTTTTTCCTCCTTATATTGTTGAGGCTTCCTTTAGCAGACTGGCTAACCATCATGAAATTTTCTTCTCATAAGAAATGATTTGGCTTTGATCCGAACAAATGACACTTTACCATTTTTCTTCAATCTCTTTGACTTGTTTTCTATAGAAATTGCTCCCTGATGAAAGAAGCATTCTTAAAACATCTCCACTCTTTCCTGATTATGGGATTAGTCAGTTTACGGGAATACAGTCATTGGATTATAAGCAATGTGAGCAGTGTCTTCAATACTTTAAAAATGAATTCATTTTACCACTTTCTGTCTCTGGTGGAATGCCACAGCCCACGAAAGACAGAGGAAGTAGGGCAAGTGTGGTGCCACTGTCAAACAGACTTGCCCATCAACCCTCAGATGAAGTGGGAGACTGAGCCACCTACTCACAGATCTGAAACTGACCACTCAATTCCTCTATTCTCCAACATTAAGGAGACAAGTTTTTGAATTTCTGTAATTTGCAATCACTGAAGGTGAATGCTAATAACAGCTCCATCATGGGACAGAGCTGGCTCAGAAATGTCTCCAGGGTGAATTCTGTTTGCTTAAGACAATGCCTCCCATAGCAACTTGTCCATAGAACTGCAGTTACCTATCCAAGGGAAAGTGGCTACTGTCCTCTAATGAAGCCACTATAACTCGGTTAGGTTTGCCAGAGCTGTTTGGTTAGAGCCTCCCTTGGTTTCTGAGTATGCCCAGTTCTGTCTGCTATTATTAAGAAATTTCAACATTCCAAAAGAAAAAAAAGACAAAATGAAGGGAAAAAGAAAGAGGGGGAAGGGGGATGGGTGCTAGTGATGACTTGCTATGGGAGAGGGTAGCACAAAGAAAGAAAGGAAGAAAAAAAATACATGGTTTGATCTGTGGTAATAGGAATTTTCCCACCCTTCAAAGTGAAAATTTTATTAATTTTTTTTGGTGGTACTGGAGTTTAAATTTAGGGTTTCATGTTAGGTGCTGTACCATTTGAGCCATGCCTCCAGCTTTTTTTTCCTTCCTTTCTTCCTTCCTTCCTTCCTTCCTTCCTCTTTCTCTCTCTCTCTCTCTCTCTCTCTCTACAGGTGTTTGAACTCAGTGCCTTGTACTTGCTAGGTAGGTGCTCTACCACTTGAGCCATGACCCAAATTCCAAAGTGAAATTTTAAAGCTAGCTCTTTTAGAAATCTTCTGGTTGCTGTGGGCAGAAGTGAACATCAGCCCCTCTCCTTGAGCATCACATGCATGTACCTGCTTCAGTAGGAGATGTAATGTCTAAAGTCACTCTGTGCCCTCTGTAGTACCCAGAAATTATGTTAAAATCAGGGAGTTTGTGTGATCTCAAGAACTTTGTAAGCTTCAGTTCTCACACTTATGAAAAGAGGATTTCAATCCTCAGCCTTTTGGCTAAAATCAAATATAAAAGGTGGATAACTATAGTTAGTACCTACCTAATTGGGAATTGTGTTACATTTAAACAAAATAACGCATGTAAACGGAGCAGCATGCTACTTGGCAGGTAACGGTAGTTAAATAAACACACACACACACACACACACACACACACACACACACACACACACACACTGTGCCTTCCCAGGGACACCTGGCTAAAATGAAGAAAACACAGAGCCTGGCACATTTTCTAAACACACTCGATTCCCATCCTCCACCCCCACCCTTTCCGTTTAGTTTTTACTGTGTCCTCATCCAAGAGGAGATGGGTCAGGAGGGCGAGAAACTGCACAAGAAAGCATGCTTCTTAGTGGCCAAATGAATTGCGTTCTTGTCACATTAGGGAACCTTTCCAAGAGCAAATGGTGCTGATTGCTGCCATCACCTTTGCTGTTGTGGAGGTGCTGCTAAATGATTTCATTGTCAAGGCCCAGGGTTTACAGAAACATCTTTCCCATTAAGCAAAGCCTACAGGCTAACTGACAGATTACACGAGGATGGGTCCAAGAACATCGTCGGTACAGTTCCGAACAGAACAGCTCAGTACGCGTTGCTAAGGTACTCCTCTCAGGGTTTCTAGGGTAACCATCATCTCAACATCTTGAGATGTTGTACTCAGGCTATTTCTAGCAAGATGATGATGGCAAGCTGCTTCTATATCTGAAGGTCTATAATTCTTTTAATTATTTACGGCTTTCCTGCTTGCCATTGTCATTGCTCATTCTTCTTGCAAACCCTTTCCAACAGGCCTCCCCCATCCTTCAAACACTTTCTTTAGGATGGTGTGACCTCCTAGTTCCCACATGCGACATTTTCCTGCCAGACTCCCGCGCAGCAATCCTCTGTGCTGTTGCACTGTTCAGCCCTGTTCCCGTGAAAAGTTTTCCCATGAAAACTTTTTTTATTGGCTTCTTTGGAATTACAGCCTGGCCTTTTCTCCTCTCGGTCTAATCCTTCTCCATTGCCTTTCCTTGATTTCACCTTCTGCCCCTTAAATGTTAGCCTTCCCCAAGGTTCTGTCCAAGCTACATTCTTTTCCTGCTTTGTATTTATTCCCACTTAAATTCATCTACTCACATGCTTTTTAAAACAATGTGCCGATGCAAGAAATTTTAATTAAAAAAGTTTAAAAAAATCACACAAAATTCTGGTCATAGACATTGTTCATCTTTCCATTTATATTTATGTGTAGAACTATGAAATTTTATAAAAATTGGATCATTCTGTACATGTGTGATAGCTCTGCTTTTTAAAAATTCAATAATATAGTTTGAACATTGTGTTAGTCAGCCTTTCATTGCTGTGACAAAACACCCAAGAGAAACAACTTAAAAGGCTCACTTCATAGTAGCCAGGAAGGAGAGAGAGGGAGAGAAAAGGAGTGAGAGAGAGAGAGAGACAGAGAAGGAGAGAGAGAGAGAGGAAGCACCTGGGACAAGATATAGCCAAGTAATCCATCAGTGGCTCAATCCATTGATTAGGTCAAACCTAATCACCTCTCAATGGTCAGATACAACAGCTGGAGACCAAGCTTTCAACACATAAGCCTTTGGTTGGGGGGACTTCATATCCAAACCATAACAAATATACTTCTCACTGATGCAGGATTTTTGTCACCATTTTAAGTGTACTATGTTGTATTTATTAACTAGCACTGCCATAATAAAGTTGCATGGACTGGGTGACTTAAACAAGAGTGTATTTTCTCACAAATCTAGAGGCTAGAAGTCTGAGATCAAAGGTTGAACAGGATCACTTTCTTCCTTGGCTTGTAGGTGTCTTGTGTCCACGTGGGCTTCCCCCTGAGATAATAGACGAGAATCCATTCTCTTTAAAGGTTCTACATCCAAATATAGTCACACGCTGAGGTTCTGAGGGCAAAACTTCACATATGGATGTGGTGGTACTAAGGCACAGTTCAGCTCATCATACATGTGTTTTCATTCTTGGTCATCACAGTCATATTTTCAAATGTATCAACACATGATAGTTGTCTTTTATCTTCAGTTTTGGAATTTTCTTTTCATCCCCTTGATGGATGATAAGCAGAGGTTCAGTAAAAGCCCAAACCAAATGCCAGCTTTTCCTGTGAAATGGACCACAGGTAGCCATTCACTCACCTGTGACCCCCCCTGCTCTACTGTGTGCACCATCATTGAGGCAATTATTCCGCTCTGCCTGTGGAGGGCCCCGAGGTACACTGTGGTCACCACACAAGTCTCTCTTGATGTGAGAGACTGGTTCTCACCGACAGCCTATGTCCAGACTCTACAGATGGGTGAATGGAGTTCACCAACACTAATCCAAATTGATCTTGGTGCCCAATGCTTTTAAGATCCAAACATTAAATGTGCATGTTACTTAGGGCTCCCTTTATCTCTTTTTCTTCTAGGTTCCCCCTTCCATACTCTTTTTTTTTCAGCCTAAAGAGATTTTTCCAAGCTTTGACTCAAATTCTCTGAACATCTGTGTTAATTGAGATAGCTAGATTTGTTTCACTGTTAAGACACCAAAGCTAAGAAAATGGAATTTTTATTATCCACTTTCCCTTTTGCCAGGAAGACAATCAACCTTGAGTGGATGCTGATTGAGATGAAGTAAGATGACAACCTTCTCTTGTGGCGGTGGCTTTGCATGTGGAGAGGAAGCGGTGGCTTTGCATGTGGAGAGGAAGACAATCAACCTTGAGTGGATGCTGATTGAGATGAAGTAAGATGACAACCTTCTCTTGTGGCGGTGGCTTTGCATGTGGAGAGGAAGAATCATCACAGAGACCTGACAATACTCGTGGGTAACTTAGCGCGTCACCCTGTCTACACTTTCCCAGTAACTTAAACCTGCATGTCTCCTTTTCCAGGTACTCCTTCTCAACTGTGCTCCACAGTACCCATGTTTTGCCTAGACCTCAACAGTCAATTTTGCTAATAAATTACTATTCTGTATCTCAGTGGGTGGTCACAGCCCTCCCTCATCAACACAGAAGAAGGCGGGAGGGGCTTCGCAAGTTGTAGAATGGGAACTGTCAAGAGAGACACGCCCTTCCTTGTATTTGGTGGTTTCTGAGGGTAGATTTTTTTATCTGGGATTACGAATTGTTTGAGAACACTTTTACTCATTTCTAAACACATTGGAGTATGAAAGTGAAAAGGAAATCTCATTTTTCAAAGAAACATTGCAGGAACACAAAAATTAGATAGTAATACAAAAAAATACAATAATCTCTGTACCTGCTATACACTTAAGAAGTAAAATGTTATATATTCAATTTAAATTCCTAATCTTCTTTTTCATCCTGTCCCATGCTTTTTAGGGACAACAAATGTCCCATACTTTGTGTTTAGTATCCCTTTGGATTTCTTAAGGTTTTTGTTATACATGTATTTAATCATAATCATATGAAAGATATAATATGTAACCATCAGCAAATTTCTCTTTCCATTTAATGTCATTTAAAAATCTTACATATTTAAGATTTTTAAATATGTAAGATTAAATCCTGAGCAGCTGGGATTACAGGTGTGTACTAACACACCTAGCTTCAGCTGTGGTTTTTCATCACCATCATTTACTACCAAATGTTTTGCTACACAATGGGGAGATAGAATTGAGGAAAATAATTCTCTTAGTTCAAGCTGTGATATCATAAACTGTATGGCTTAAGTAATACACATTTAAGTCCCACTGTTTTAGACTCTAGACATCCAAGATCAAGTGCCAGCCTATTCTGTTCCTGGTCAGGGCCTCTTCCTGGGAGAAGAGAGAGAGAAAAACCTTGTTTGCATATATATATATACATATATATGTGTGTGTGTGTGTGTGTGTGTGTGTGTGTAGTTATTTTTCAGTTATTTCTAACAATTGATTCTGCTTTTATACTTACGGTAATTACAACTAGTTTTTGTTTATAAAACTTATAAAAATTCATTTGAGTAAAACAAAAGTGAGTCAATTAAAAAATATTAAGTAAATAATACTGCACATGGTACCCTGACATGGCAAAAAAATGTCATCAGGCTTGTTGCAGATCTTGTTGCAGATCACAGAGAAAACTTTGTACTTCAAAATAAAATGGGGGTGAAGTCAAAGAAGAACATATAGTGAAAACAAAGACTTTCTTCATGTTTAATATCAGACAATAAAAGAGAGTTTGTGAAATGCATAGAGCTTTCTTTACTCTATTTATTTACTCATGTAGAGCCTCTGTGACCATTTGAAATTGTAAATTTTGTTTTAAAAATGTTATCCATTCTTTTTCCCCCATTAAGTTAGACAGAATAAGAACAATATGCAATGCTGGAAAAAATAGAGATATTAAAAGATTCAAATATTTAATCATGAGTCTACATGAGAAAAGAAATTTGGCAATGGATCTTATTTGAATGAGCATTGAATAAAAAATATGAAGAATTAACTTTCTGTATTAAAGGATGCTCAACACACTATTTATCTGTAGCGCATAGTCAAGTTGAGTTTGGTAGAACAATAGTAACTTGAATACGTGTGCACGGCTCCCTTTCAAATTCAATTACCAACTTCTGCTCCTGAGCTGGAGAGAGTATACTGCTGAGACTCGTGGGTAAAAATTAGCCTCAAGTCTTCCCAGCATCTCAACAGGAAGCCAGCACGAGGCCCTTTTCCTCTTGGTGGAAAAGTCAGAGGATCAGAGGTGAAGAACACTGGAAGAACATCTGGAAGTAGCTCCTGGAAAGGGCATGGCCTGAGGAAACCCAGGGATGCATGGGAGAAAAGACAGCATGTAAGTATGGGGTAGTTTCCCTGGTAGAACACAACTGAATATAGATGTATAGGGCATTCATCAAATCTGTCATGTGAATTCCATGCAGGCCATGACAAAAGGTTGGAAAACTGTGCAAAATATATGAGTCAGCTGCTTTTGGATGTTGTACAATAGGCAGAAAATGGGGTGATGCCACAACCACCTCAGTTCTTTGCCTGAGGGAATTTTCTGGATCATGGTACAAGGAGAAGGAGCCTTGGTATACCCTGGGCACCCAATGTGCCAACAAAGAGCAACATTCTAGAGACAGATCACTTTACCTGAGAGTGAAGACTACTCTAGGCCCACATCACAAAGCTTACGGCAAACCTCGAAATGTTCAAGCTGCTTCAGCAATAAATTGACGGTAAAAAACTGAGGTAAGATAACTGTTAGTGAGTTTTCACAAAATACCCAAGACAATCAAGTTAAAAGGAGGGAAGGTTTATTTGGGGTCACAGTTTCAGAGGTTAGTCCATGGTGGGTTGGCCTATTCCTTTTGAGCCTGTGGCAAAGCAGGGCTTCACGGCAAGGAGCACAAGGCAGAGGAAGCTGCTCACCTGATGGTGGCAGGAAGCAAGAAAAAGAGGCAAGGGGAACAGGGTTCCAATATCCCCTTCCAGGGCACATCCCCAGTGACCTAAGTTCTCCCGACAGGCCCTGCCTGTTAAGGTTCCACCACCTCCCAATAGTGCCACAGGCTGGGGCCCAAGCCCTTAACACATGGGCATTTGGGAGAAACTTATCCAAATCATAGCAATAACAAAATCCTTACTCTTTAGCAAAGTAGAATTTACAATGTCTGGCAATAATAAAAAGTTACTAGACATGTAAAGCAACAAGAAAATATGACCCATGAACAAGAAAAACAAAAACAAGGAATAAGAATCAACTATAAGATAACTCAGATGTTGGAATTAGCAGACAAGGACTTTAAAAGAGGGCTTATAAATATGTTCAGAGACTTAAAGAAAATGTGATCATAACAAATCAAAGCTCAGCAAGAAAGGGAAACTTTAAAGAAGAACAAAATGGATATTTAAGAAATGAAAAAATATCTGAAATGAAGAATGCT
Source organism: Castor canadensis (assembly GCF_047511655.1). NCBI lineage: Eukaryota > Metazoa > Chordata > Mammalia > Rodentia > Castoridae > Castor > Castor canadensis. Next base: position 9,891,959 of record NC_133386.1, on the reverse strand, counting down.
TTGGATGGTTTTTTTAGCAAACTGGAGATTGCAGAAGTTAGTAAACTTGATGACATAATAATAGTTATCTGATCTGAACAACCAGCAGAAAAAAAAGACTTTAACAACACCTAATTAACTTGCAGAATGACAGAATGGATCATATATAAATATTTGAAAAAGTACTGGCCAGAATGTTCCCAAGTTGTATAAAGAATGCATAAAAACTTACAGGCCAGGTGCAGTGGCCCGAGCCACTAGATACTGGGCGGGCTGAAATGGGATGGATCAGATTGGAAGCAAGCGCCCCTGCCATCCCAGCCATGCAGGGAAGCACAAATAGGAGGCTCACAGTCCAAGCCAACCTGTACATAAAGTGAGACCCTACCTCAAAAATAACTAATGCAAAAAGGGCTGATGGAGTGGCTGGAGTGGTAGGGCACCTGCCTAGCAAGACTGAGGCTCTGAGTTTAACCTCCAGTACTGCCAAAAACAACAACAAAAACCCTTAGATCTAAGAAGCTCTGAAATTTCAGAAAAATAAAAAGAAACAATGCCTAGACATCATAGTGAAACTGAAAAACAAAGACAGTGTGGAGAGTACCTTTTTATGATGTGTCTTCTACTGGGGAAGGACAGCACGAATGAGAGCTTGCCTCTACATAGAAACAACCAACACTACAACAGAAGTGGCTAACACTTTGAAGTAGTGAGAACACACACTCCTCAACCCAGAACTCCAAATCCAGTCAAAATACTTACAAAGTGAAAGTAAACTAAGATATTTCCAGATAAAGGAAACCTTTCTTTAGCATTTCTTTATGTCAGAAGAAATTGACACCAGATGGAAATTCAGATTTATCTATAGCAAGGAAGAGGATCAGAAATTTTAAGTATTTTTTTGTATTCTAGGCTTGAGGTACAAATACAGAAAATGAGAAGCATGGAATATAGCCTGTAGTTTTTTATTGCAATTGCATGAATCAGTTTGAACACAATAGTGGTATTTAAGATTGAAGAAAATTAATGCACATGCACATATGTGTCTATAAACTGGAAATAAATATAGATGCACAAACATATACATTTATCACTAAGAGGAATTAGGGCCTCTTGGAAAAATGACAGATTGCAGAGCTGAGACAAGGAAGGTATAATATGAGCCAAGGAACATTTGATTGAATCAGTAGGAGGGAAGCAAGTGCTTAAGGAACATCAAATTACAGAGGAGCTTAAGGGGCTGGAATAATTCAAATATCAAAATAACTACCCATAGTGATAGACTATAACCCATTGACTAAAGCAAGCATCTATGAGGCCATAGATATAAATACACTGGTATAAATAACACTAGTATGTACTGAATAGATACATGAATGAGGAAGAGGGAAAGGTGTTTCCTTGCCATAAGTGCTAAGAAAAAGAAAGAGGGAAAGTGAGGAGAAAGAAGAAGGGGTGGAAGAAAGGGGAGAAAAGAGGTATGGGGGAAGAGAGGGAGAAGGAAGGAGGGAGGGAGACAGAATTAGGAAATCATTAGGGGATACTAAAGTTAGTGACACAGTCATCACCTTTGTAATTATTAATTGCAAAGGAAAAATAGAAACTTCATATGGGGAGAGCCTGGTGGAGTCATCTTACCCTAATAGCTCAAGAAACATCGCCAATACTGGGACAAGCCAGTCTCATAGGCTTTTGACGCGATGCTGAGAAAGACACATCAGTGTCCTACCAAAAATGCCTAACCTGTTTCCCCACCCCAAAGTACTTAAATGAGTTAAATAGAAAGGTTGAGAGCAGTCCTGAGGAGGATGGATCAGGGAAATGAGGCATGGGAAACAGCAGCCAGGAATTCAGAGGCAAGCACTAGAGTAATAAATGGCTTGATTAAACACATATACGCACTCTTTATTTTAAACTTCACACTCAACCTCCCTTGCTTTCAGTCTATCGAAAGTGTATTTCTTTCCTAACAAACTTCACTATCATTTTACTAAAACAAAATCAAACAAACAAATAAATAAAAAACACTTTACACTCATTAAGCTACAACATTTAGTAAAATGGAATAAAAGTGGGTGGAGGAGACCTTGCCCTTGCTCATTTGCCCCAAAATAATTAGTGCTCTGGGAACTAAGCATATCTTAAAGAAAGACATTTATCCTGGGAAAGAACACCTGGAAAGTGACTCCTCGGGGCACAAGAAGTATTTACAAAGATGACATCTGTCTTAAAGGGAGCATCCTTTGAAGTTTCAGGGCCCAGTTGATGAAACACTGTAACAGCAAAAATGATTAAATACACCAGGTGTCAGAACAAAGGGAAGCACTTTTTCTAAGGTAAATTCAAGCCAACCCCCCAACCTACTTTTTCATCATAAATACACCTGATGTTAGAGCACTTGTTGCACCTGTTATCAGATGTGCCCACACCCGTGTCTGGGCTGTGTATTACGTTTCTTGGTCCTAAAATGACATGTCTTAAAATTCTTTTTCTGCGACGACATCATGAACTCAGTACCTGAGGCCATGGGCAGGTCTCCTCCCTTTTGGAGCCGTCTTCCCTGGAGCATTGCCGGTTCTGGTAACAGTCCTAGCTTATTAAAAACAATATCTATGATGTTCCAAACAGATGTCAGATAACTGAAGTGTATTAGGAACCATACTTGCATTTTTTCTTATTGGATCATCTATAATTACAAATTGTCACTGATTTTTCATATTCCATATGGGAATGAACTTCAGCTCTTATTAGTGTGTCATTATCAGTTTTTTGTGGGAGAACAAATGCAGTTTTCCCTCCTGAATTTAGCACTAAGGTTATTGGTTCCCTATAGAACTCTTCATGAGTAAGTAGACACTCTCATAAACATCTCAATTTTCTTTTGAGAGAAAATAATATAAATAGTAAAAACCAGTAACTTAAACATATAATTAGCACCTGCAAATGAACTTACTCTTTAACAAGCACTTTCACATTTTTGACCTCACAGCCAACTTTTGAGGTAGGTCATTATTCATTCCAGTGAGGTCTTATTCCCCAAAGTGCCAAGAAGGGTGCCAAATAAAGCTTGTCCTTGGTCCCATTTCCCTGCATGGAGAGAATAAATAAATAAAAGTGAAATAAGTTGTTTTACTGACTTGCTTTAGTTCAGAAGCAGAAGTAGACATTTCCCAAGATTTTTTGTTTGTTTGTTGTTTTGAGATAGCATCTAGTGTGAATTTCTCCATCTTTTTGCCCCAGGAATGCTGGGATCACAGACAAGGGACACCGCATCCAGCTTTCTAAATCTTCTTTACAGAGAGGACCAAAAGTTTCTGAAATCCACTTTCAGCTTTTGGGAACACTCTCTGACTGAGCTCCATTTCTAGAAAGGAGAAGTGTGTTTCTCTGTTTTGCTCATGTCCTTTGAGGAACAAGTGGGTGTCACTGTGCAGTGTGGGTATGAGGTCAACCAGCTGAGCTCCCGTGGGAATCTCAGCTTTATTGTGTGCGCTGGGGTCTCCCTGCTGGACTTCATCTTAGTAGAAGCAGAATTGCTTCTTGTCGCTCACAGAAGAAGATGTGCACGACTCTTTCACAGTTGCTCAACAAAATAGTTTGGGAACTTCTGTATCTCGTCACTATTTTGCTTTCATCCTTTTTGGCTTCTCAATGAGCAGGTGTCTTAAATTTGGGTGTCAGTCTTGGCTTGGGCTTGAGGCAAGCTCCAGGCTGAAGAGTGCAGGGCCATCCTTCTTTAAGATGCTTTTGCCATTCTGGGAGGAACTGGAGGCCCAGATGCAGTGGGTGGACTCGGGCATCACACAGTGTCAACAACGCAGCCCAAAGGCCGCATCTTTGCCTGATTCATGTCACCGCTGCTTGTATATATATGTATGTGTATATATATATATATATATATTTTTTTTTAAAGCATAATGGGCTAGTGGAGTGGCTTAAGTTGTAGAGAGACTGCCTGGAAAGCGAGAGGCCCTGAGTTCAAACTCCAGTATTGCCAAGAAACCCCCAAAACAAAAAACAAAATCCATAAAATCTGTAATCCCAGGTGCATGGGAGGCAGAGATGGGAAGATTACTGTTTGAGGCCAGTCAGGGCAAGAAAAAGTTAGTGAGACCCTGTCTCAAAAAACAAACTGAGAAGTCCAAATGGCCAAAACACACATGAAGAAATGCTCAACATCCCTGGGCATTAAAGAAATGAAAATCAAAACCACATTAAGATTTCACCTCACTCCTGTTAGAATGGCTACAAAAACAAATGTTGGTGAGGATGTGGGGAAAAGGAATCCTCATATACTGTTGGTGGGAAGGTAAATTAGTACAACCACTATGGAAAACATTATGGAGGCTCCTCAAAAAACTACAAATAGAACTGCCATATGATCCAGCAATACCACTCCTAGGGATCTACCCAAAGGAATGTCAGTCAGGTTACAAAAAGTCACCTGCACACCCATGTTTATTGCAACACTATTCACAATAGCTAAGCTATGGAAACAGCCAAGATACCCCACTACTGATGAATGGATTAAGAAGAGGTGGTATTTACATACAATGGAATTCTATTCAGTCATAAATTCAAGTATGATATATTTGATACATTGCAAGAACTTTTGTAAATGCCACAAATGTACCCCCACCCAACGCAATAATAATAATAATAAAAGAATGAAATTTTGTTATTTGCAGGTAAATGGATGGAACTGGAGAACATCATCTTAAGTGAAGTTAGCCAGACTCAGAAAGACAAAGATTACATGTCTTCTTTCATATGTGGAATGTAGAACTAATACAAATACAAGCAATATTATGAAAAACAGGTCACACACTAAGGGGAGGTCACATATGAGAGAAGGAGGGTAAAAAAAAGAAGTTAAAAAGGTGAATATGGTTGATGTACTTCCTATACAAGAATGAATATAGAATATTTAAACCTGTTGAAATCAACATAAAAGGGGACTAAGGTAGAAAGGAGAAAAATAGAGATGAACCAATTTGGGTTATAATACATATATACATGGAAATGTCACAAGGAAACTCCCTGTGTAGGTAGCTATCTTAAACAAATAAAAAAAATCTCTTTTTTTGTATAAAATCAGAGAATAGGAGGGTCCTGTGATGGGGGTAGTACCAGTGGGAAGGGGGAGGATGTGTGGATAGGATATAGGAGGGTGAATATGGTGCAAATAATATGTACACATGTATAAATGGAAAAATAAGACCTGTTGAAATGGGGGTAGGGAGTAAAAAAGAATGATGGAGGTGTGAATTCAACTATGTTACATTTGATATATTGTAAGAAATTCTGTAAATGTCATAATGTACCCCAGCACAACAATAATTAAAAAAATAATAAATAAAGAAATAAATAAAAGCAAGCTGGGTGTGGTGGTACACATCTGTAATCCCACCAAGTGGAAGTAGGAGGATCTTGGTCAAAGACTAACCAGGGCAAAAGCTTGAGATCTTATCTGAAAAATAACCTAAAGAGGCATGATATGATTTAATTTTTGTTAAATATTAAATGTACATGTGTATTTATGTGAAAATGAATTATATAAGGTTGATCTTGATGCTTATTTCAAGGTAATGGGAATTTGAATAATTTTACATTCTTCATATTTATGTGCAATGCATTTTTTCAATGGATAGTTATTTTTATGAACATAACAAAAAGTTTTTGTGTTAAAAGGGGAAGAAAAATCACGTGGAGAAAATTGGAAGAAATGTTCACATTAAATTTTTCTGCCTTATCCCATTTTTTTTTTCAGTGCTGATTTTGTTACTTTAAACATTTTGCATTTTGACCAAAGATGTTTCTAGATGCTCCGTGCACACATACAAATGTGAGCACACTTTCTGAGTTGCAAGGAGTTAAGGTGCCTGTTTTTCTGCAGATTTTGTTTGGAATGGGAGTTTCTGAAGTTGCTTCCAGCTGTCCCAGAACTCTTAGATGAATCCATTCTGTGGATTTCAGAGTCTTTTGGGACTGTGTCCCTGTGACCTATCTTTACCTTGACCACCCTAGTTGCACCCCCATCCTGGACCTGAAAAGTGCACAAATCACACAGTGTCCTGGGATGTGAACATGGTGCTTTTCACAGTGGGTAGGACCATCTCTCCTTTGCTGCCCAAAGGTGTTCTGAGAACCAATGAGGCAGATTTGTGGGGAGCGTTGGGCTGTTCAGATGAGAGGAGCAAAGCTTCAATTTTTGTTTTAATATCATAACCTTGGTTGCCTGTGGCTCCACTGACTCAGCCAAGCACAGAGGAAGTCCACAGGAATCACAGACATCGCCAAGAACCAAGGAGGGCAAGCTGGTTGTTCTAAGTGCCAACAACAGTGACAACAATGGCGGTTTTACTTTAGGGGAGTTAATGCAGTGGTAACTTTCCCATTTCTCACCCCTCAACTGGGACAACTCTGAGGCAGTTTAGACACCATCTTGTAAAGTTCCCGGGAGAGTTTATGCTTCAGTGGCCCACGGGGTAACTTGCTTGACAATGAATATGTTACTGGTCCCCTATCTCACTCACTGACTTTGTTTGTTTTTGGAACCCCCTCCAAGATAAATGACCTGTACTTGGATCCCTGTCTATTGAGCTCCAGCTAGAAACAGCCCGGGCTTTCTCCCAAGTGACTTATTTTACTATACCTTCTCCCTTGTACCTGACATACTAGCGCCTTTGTTCTGCTGGTCCAGTTGTCACAGTCACAGACACACTTTGCTACAGTCGGCCTGAGAATTCTCTTCCTTCTGAAATCAGGATTCTTCTCTCTGTTCCACTCAGTTGGCAGTTACTCAGACCATGTGTCCTTCTGCTGTGAGGTAGGCTAGAGGAGAAAAGCTGGGATCGGATGGGCAGACCTGCCTGGAATCCTCACTCCACGAGTACTGTAAATACGTGGGCAAAGCACCTAACACCTAACTTCTTCTCTGACCTTGGTTTCTTCCTCTATGAAATAAAGAGTAACTCCTGGTTCAGCTGGTACCTTCTGAATGAAATGAGCTAAATGTATTCCGCCTGATACAAGAAGGTAATCGAGAAAAGGTAGTTTTTAAAACTAATATTGTTTTGTAATTTAATTTCTCATGTGTTTCTACTTTGTTTGCCAAACTGGATTAGTCTCTCTACCATATCCAACTTTTTTTTTGGTGGTACTGGGATTTGTATCCATAGCCTCATGCTTGCTAAGCAGGCACTCTGACCCCTTGAATCCTGCCAGTTCTTTTTTGTTATGGTTTTTTTTGAGACCCTATTTTTGGGATAGGGTCTTGAGAACTATTTGTCCAGGCTGGTTTCTAACCATTATTCTCCTGATGTCTGCTTCCTGAATAGCCAGGATTACAGATGTGAGTGAGCCACCGGCACCCAATTTTACATTCAACTTCTTCATCACACTGCCTCGCATATAACAGGCACTAAATAATTATTTGTTACTGTTTCCTAAAGCTTTAAACCAGGGAATCCACTCTTTTAGGTCAAAAGTCATTTGGGGGTTATTTATTTGTGAGGCATCCTCAAGGATGCCTGGGCTTCAGTCTCCCCATATGTGAAATAGATGTTTTGGACTATAATTCTAGAAAAACTGAGGTCCTACTAGCACTGAAGTTTGAAATCCATATATTTCTGGAGGGCAAATATGATTTGTTACTCCTTGTTCTGATCTCTGTATTCTGAACCAATGGTGGATATAGACCAAGTGGCCTTTTCAAGCCTGCAGAATCAATTCCAGCTGCCTTAGTGTCTCCTCCCAGTTCCACTCTCCCTGCCCCTTGCTCTGTTCCTGCAGACTCCCCTCCACCCTCCACCCCTGGAACTTTCTACGTTTGTTCAGCTTGAGGCCTTTGTACTTGGTGTTTCTTATCTGCATCATTTCCTCACCCCACCCAGTCTCTAGCCCATGACCCTGCTTTGTGCTTTCATTCTTGTAATCACTCTCTGAAATCATCTTATCATTTAGTCTTCTATTTGTTTATAGTTTGCTCCCTCTACTTCTCCTCTAGCCCCCAAATAGAAATTTCTACTTTGGATCTTTTTATATCCCTGCTAAAACAGTACTTAGCACAAACCAGGCCCCCAACAAAAATAATGGTGAAATGTTTGAATGAGTGAACTGATGAACTCAACCATACCATATACATAAGTTTTTAGTTGGTGGGTTAAAATCCATGGCTACCACTCCAAGGTCTTATAAACTTCTTTAGGTCTGAGTTGCCTGCACAAGGGAAGTAATTGCCATAATCTTGGCAGGGCAATTATTAATTAATAATTAAGGTCTTAGTGTATATGGAGTAGAAAGAAACATGCAATCCCCTGGGAAGACATCTATAAACAACTATAGCATAGCATTTCTAGAAATTATATAAGTGTGTCCTAATCTATTATGGAAATTTTAGATATAATTTGAAAATAAATAATGCACTTTTTTATTATGGAAAATGCAAATATAACCATAGTGGAGGTGATGGATAAGAATGGCATAATGGACCTTTTTATATAATGGGATGGACAAAGTCATCCTAGTGTCCACATCCCCAGATGATCCTCTCCCCTGGAGTGTGTGTGAAGTCTGTGACTTACTTTCTGGCCAGTAGAATGTGCACAATAGGATGTGTACATTTGGTGATGCCATATCACTGTCTGCCTTCTGTGCAGACTGTCCTTACTGGGTTAATGAAGGTCCAGGTGACAGTGAGTTATAGGTGACCTCTAGGAACTGCAGGCATCCACTTGGAGCTGGGGACAGTCTCCAGTTGACAACCAGCAAGAAGCCCAGCACTGCTCTAAAGCTGCAAGGAAATGAGTTGTCAATAACCTGAGTGGGCATGGAAACCAATTCTTCTCCAGGTGATGAGAGCACAGCCTAGCCAGTACCTTGCCGGCAAGTGTGAGACCCTAAGCAGAGGACTCCAGGTGCTTGGATACCTGACCCACAGAAACTGAGATTAAACCTCTGTTGTTTCAAAGTCACCAAGCCTGGGATAATTTGCAGTGAATACAATATCTCATGTCAACAATTTCCAGTATCGTTTCATTTATACTCTACATCTTTGGGAGGTAGATGGGCTGGAGTGTTTTATGGCACATTCCAGACTTTATGTAATTTCACCTACAAATTCTTGAGTGTGCTTCTCTAACAGATGAGTACTTTTTAACAGCATAACTATGATGCCAGAAAAGTTCAGTTTAATGGAGAATTAAGAGTGGGAGTCTTGGATAAGCACTCTACTAGGAGAGATACACCTCAGCCCCAAGAATGGGGACCTTTTTAAAGCCATCAAGACAATCGATTTAGTATATTAACTGGACACCCAGAAAAAGGTGCTTGCAACAAATAGAATAACGTCTTATTGATCCCACCAACTAAAGGACAGGAAAGCAGGAGAGCTTTCATTTGAATGTCAACAGCTCACCAGTTGGAGTTTTAAAAATAGTGCAGCCACAAAGTACTTAATTGGCCCTGTAATATGCTTGTCTGACATAGAATATTTCAAATAATTCAAAGCTAGTGCAGATTGCGTATTTAAGATCCATTCCTCTAAGACCTAACTTGCTTCGGAATAGACCCTGTAGATTCCGGTTTAACTTTAACTCCTTGTAATTTCATGTAATATTCTAATCGCCATCCCCACTACTTTTCCCTGTTACAGGAAGGTCTTGCCGGCTAGCAACATTTCCTTTTCTGTTTTGGCTAGCCAATCTCATCTCCCTTTGACACTGCTCACTAAGGCTTTGTAAGGGAAATACTCAAAGCTGAGGGTTCGATGCCCTCTCTACTACCGGGAGCTTTATGACGTTGGGTAGTTTCTCTGACCCATTCTCCAGTAATGGGTCGCAGTGTTATGGTGAGTATTAGACAAAGAACACGTGCAGTGCTAAAAGTCTTTAGCACAGAGAAGGGACCGTTTTCCACCACCCCCTTTGTTGGTTCCCATCTCCAACCACAGAGCACCAGAACGCCCAGCGCTCGTCTCTCCCGCCCTCGTCGCAGGGCATGCAGGGACTTGTAGTTTTAGGTCTCCAAGACGTGTTTCCTTTCAGAGCCGGACGGTGAGAGGCGAAACTACACATCCCACAGGACCGCGAAAGGAAAGCGGGGCTCGGAAAAGCGAGCGACCCCGCCCCGCTGCCTTTCGCTCTCCCCACACCCATCCCCTACCCGGGTTGTGACCACGGGGCCAGGGCTCGGTGGCCAAGCGCGGGAGGGCGCGAGCACGCAGGCGCCGCGGGCTTGGCTGCCAGGGGCTGCGGCCGGCGGGCCGGGCTGTCAGACCCGCATGGAAGGAGGCGCGGGAGGAGGGAAGAGGCGCGCGGACCTCCGCTGCCTGGGGGCTGCACAGGGAAAAGGAGAGACAAATAAAACGAGCACATTGTGAGGGTGAAGGGGCCGGGGGTCAGAGACCCAAACAGAGCCTCGGAGCCATCGGGGTCTTACTCAGAGAGGGAGACCCGGGCCGGGGTCCTGGTCTGCTCCGTTCTCCCCTCCTTGCTTGGGCCGCAAGACCCCCGCCCGCAGCCCCATCCTGACACCGGGCACCCGACCCCATTCCCGGGGCATCAGTAGAATCCCCCGGCGGCTCGACCACGCGTCCCGCGGGAAGGAAGAGAAAGAGCCGGGGGCAGGCCGGGGAGGGTCGCCTCTCCGCGCCGTTGCTCCTCAGGTCCCCCGGAGTTGCAAGAATGGGTTTGCAAGTGGCTGTGTGAATGTGCGCGTCCCGAGGCGGCAGCTGCTGCCGGGAATGTGCGGGTGAAGAAGCCGGACCCAAGCCCGCCGAGAACGCACTGCGGGACCGGGCAGCGGGCGCCCGACCCACCGCTCTTCGGGCAATGGATGCCACCGGGAGCGCAGCGCCTTCCCGAGCCCGGGACACCGGCCGGAGGGCACTGGGGCGGGGAGCGCGGAGCTGGTGCCCCGCTAGCCGGGGAGCAGGAGGAGGAGCAGGAGGAGGAGCTGGGCCGGCGAGGCGCGGGCGCCACCGCCCACCCGGCCGCGAGGAGGCGGACCCACTCGCAGCGCCGCGCGCGCGCCGGGGCTGAGCCTTGCAAACAAGTGTCTGTGGCAGTGTCCCCGTGGCCCTCCGGCGGCCCTCCTCGCGCTAGGGTTGGCTCTTCTGAGCAGAAGGAAGCGAGGGAGCCCCCACGGCCGCGCAGCCCTCGAGCCACCGCCGCCGCCACCCTCGGCCCGGAGCCCCGCACGGGGGGCCGGGGACTCGGCTCGGTTGCGAGGCGCGCGGACGCGGGGTCGCGGCGCGAGCAGCTCCCGGGCTCTCGCCGAGCCGCTACTGACAGAATAACGTGCGTGGCTGTCCCCACCCCTGGGAGGGGTTGCCGGTGCCGCGAGCTGCCGCCCAGTTTGCAGAGCTCTCTCCAGGGAGGATCCGCCACCGGGAGGAAGGAGTAGAATAAACCTGGCCGAGGCGCAGAAGTGGCTCCTGAGAAAGCCGGCGCAGGGGCCGCCGCCTCGTGTCCCCTCGAGCCGCAGCGCTCCGGGGTCAGCGGGCCGGAGGCGAGGCGCAGACCGGCGGCCGGGGACGGCGGGGCCGTGCGCGCGGCCGGGCGAAGAGGCGTGCGCACCGAGACCCCGGGGGCGGCCGGGCGGCCCCCCGCGCCCGGCGGAGCCCGGGAGCCCCGGGACGCGGGCTGGAATCCATCGAGGACCGCTGTCGCGGGCTGCGGGCTAACACCGTCCTTCCCGAAAGCGGATTCTGCTATGACAGTTGGGCTCCCCAAGGGGTTAACCTGGGTGTCCTCGGCAAAGTTGTCGCCGAGCCGGGAGCCCGTGTAGGGGCCGCGGCGCCGCGGCTCGGGGGGTGGCCGTGGCTCGGCGGGGCCCGCGCGGCCGGGGGGCTTCTGGGGGTGTGCGCCCCCAGCCGGCTGCCCTCGTGGATGCCTCCCGGCGGCGGCGGGCCCATGAAAGACTGCGAGTACAGTCAGATCAGCACCCACAGCTCCTCCCCCATGGAGTCGCCCCACAAGAAGAAAATCGCGGCCCGGAGGAAATGGGAGGTGTTCCCGGGAAGAAACAAGTTCTTTTGCAACGGGAGGATCATGATGGCCCGGCAGACCGGCGTCTTCTACCTGACGCTCATCCTCATCCTGGTCACTAGTGGACTCTTCTTCGCCTTCGAGTAAGTGGCTGCGACAGCTCCCCTCGCCTCCCAATGCCCCTGCCCCTCCTCTAGCTACTTTCGTTTTCCAGCTGCTCTATATTGTTATATAATGCCAGCCCTCTTTTTCTTTTAGGGGGTCTGTTGGATTTTCTGCCCCCAGGAATAACGCCGCGCTGGGCCAGGCTCCTGGGAGGAGAGGAGCGGGGAGAAGGGCGCACTTGGAAGGTGCGCCCGGCCTGGCTGCTCCAGAGCGCTGGGTGGGACCTGGCAGGTGGGGCCGCTGGTGACAGATCGGTGCGCTCTCTCCGCCGAGTTTGGGAACCTGCACTTCAGCCCAGATGCAGCCTTCTGCGGGGAGGGCGTTGCGATGGATTTCTAAGTCGGGGATAAACAGATGACTTTTTTTTTTCTTGCTAAGAAGATTGTGGGGCATCTTGTGAAGCCCAGTTGGCTAAATCTTCTGTATCACTTCGCGTAATAGTGACGAATATGTGAGCCCTGGCTGGATAATTTCATTTTTAACTCTTCTAAGTAGTTCATCCTTGCTGAACAATTTCTGATTTACCGTGAGGTTTCTAAGCGCTTTACTTTAAAAGAAGTTTCAATAGAAAATGTCCATAATAAGCAATTTTGGAACAGGTGAAAGAAGACATTAGGCCTGAAAGGAATGTCAGCTTCTGATTGCAGAAACAGTACTTTGGGACTTTAGGGATTTTTTTTATCCGAAAGGAAAAAAAAAAAAGAGTATGCAGTCTTCACCGTTTTCAGGAAAATCAAATTGGCCAGTGGCAACTGTCCTCTTGCCAACTAAAGAAAGGTCTCTAATTTATTAGTAGTCACTAGGTAAAGCAGTTTAACCATATTCCAAATCAATTTTGATCACCCTGATCCAACGCAACATTTGGGGCTTCTTATGTAAGCCTCCATATTCTAGGCTCTATAAAAGTTTTTTCTTCCAAACTTAAAAAAAAAAAGGCAACATATTTATAGGGATTTTTTCTTTGAGCTTCCCAGATCTTGGTTATTGTGGGGCATAGTGTGCCTTCAGTCTCCACCTGCTTCTGCTGGGGAGGGTTAGTTAAGACCTTTTGTGTTTGTTTACTTTTGTCTGTGGTAAGTATTAGTAGGCTCCAGTCTTGTGCCTGGCTTTTGCTGTTAGAATGTTTCTAACATTCTTGGTTAGAAATGGTCTCTTGACAATGTAATACTTTTCACTTAAAGCCAGCTGACTCTCCCTGGGAAAATATTTTGTATTTGTACACTGTGCTGTGTTGAACAATTTCAACAGGATTGAGCTAGAACAAGGGAGGAGAGATCTGGATTTAAACTCCCCCACCACCTCCCGAGTTCTGACTGTGTATGGATTTTCCTGTGTCCTAGAAGGATGACTTGGTCCATGTTTGAGACTAGTTGGTGGAGTCTGTGGTGGACCTGTGGGTGGGAGGGCAAGGGTGGAGTGGCATGCAGATGTCCAGAAGGGATACTCTACATATGTTGCTGTCCCTTCCCTGGGTCCCCATCTGGAGCCAGCCTCCTGTCCCTACAGACCCAAGAAAACTGCAGGAAGGGGCACCAAGGTTCCTGTTAGGTTTGCATTCTTCAACAGAATAAACGATGATGCTGTGTGTTTAACAGCAGTGCTCTCTCTCTTACTGTGGCTTTAGCCACTGCAGCCCTCTAGTTGGAGAATAATATTTCCTAATTTCAAAAAAAGTTTTGAATAGATCCATCTTGCCATTTTCTCTCTTTTAAGAGATTTTTAAGGGTGGACACAATTGGTTAATTTTGTGACTGTGTTACAGAGCTTCAGCCACAAGTGTGTTTTGAGTAGGATGATGACTATTTCTGTCTTTATATCTATCCAAATCCTTACTGTATGGTTAGGGACCCCCCAGTTATTACTTACTATCTTTTATTTTCTTTGTTCAAGCATAGCTTCTCACCAGACCACCATAAATCCCTTTACATTTCTTCATCTCTGTATAGGTCTCTTCTAAGGTTCCCCAAAGTCTTCACTTGTAAGTTGCTATAGGTCTTTTTCTACATCAGTTGCAGAAGTGCAACAGTTGCTGTTGTGTTAACTGATGGCTGTAGGAGTAAATGTGTGTGCTGGGATTTTATCAGGTACTGTTTGAAGCAGCATTTTTATATCAGCTCTGTGGGAGTCAGAGAGCGTGTGTGTGTGTTTGGTTTCCATGGATGTTGCTTCAACTAGGCAATTTGAAGTTTCAAGAAAATAGGAGGGCCACACTAGCCTGATGCTTGTTTTAGAAAAATCATAGCCTATTCAGACTACAAACTATTATGGTTTGCCAAGACTATTTGTCACTGCATTTCGTTGTTTGTCACAAGCATTGCTATTGTTTTTAAGTTCTTTGTTCATTTGTACTGACAGAATGAAATCAAATAACTTCCACCAAATTAATTTGCTAGTGACTTAAAAGCGCCAATTAGCCACATGTGTAGGAAATGAAATACCAACTAGCTAATCATTAAATGAGATCCTGAGGAAATGCCAGCTTGCCTGCCACCTGCCCGCCTTTCTTCTGACCGTCCTTTAGTTATTTATTGAGCACATGTTTTGTGGTCCCCTGCTTTGATTGTTTGATTTTATGTCTCCATCGCTTTTTGTGTTAGTAGAAGCATTAGACTTTTTTGTGGCTATGACCAAGTACCTGAGAAAAATGGCTTAATAGAGGAAAGATTTGTTTCTTCGTTCACTGTTTCAGAGGTTTTGGTCCATGGTCCAGGCTTTTAGGCTGAGAGGAAGCAGAACATCATTGCGGCAACAGCGTGTGGTAGAGTAAGGCAGTTCACATTATGGTGGCCAGGAAGCAGCCAGAGACAAGGCTATCTTTCCAGGGCTCACCCCCAGTGACCTCCTTCCTCCAACTAGTCCCCACCTTCTAGTTCCCAGTCGGTAATGACATTGTATTATGTCAGCTCTTGGTAATGACATTGTATTATGAATCCATCAAGGGATTAATCCACTGATTAGCGCAGAGCTCTTGGGATCTAATCACTTCCCCAAAGCTGTTACCATCAGCAGGCGACCAAGTCTTTAACACCTAAACCTTTGGAGCCACTTTATACCCAAACCGTAACAGTACAATTCATTATCAGATATTAGAATCTGTGACTCCCCAGACAGTTGCATCAAGACAAATAAACAAATAGAACTTATAACTTCAGCTTTAGACTTCCCTTATTTGTGCTTCCTCTTACCCCACCTCTCATTCCTGACCTTGAGCAGATGTATGAGAAAGTTTGAATTTATTGGAAAAGAATTTATTGGAGAAATGAATTTATTAGAACTCAACAACAGTTATTCAAGCCCTGGTGAAGGGCAGGTCAGAGATGGCTGTTCCAATATGGAAGGTGAAGTGCGAGGCTTTGAGAGGCTCCGTGACCACCGAGAGCACTCCACTGTTGTGGAAAGACTCTGACCTCAAAGCCAGTGCACCTTGCACAATCTTATTGCCCTCTTCTAGGTGTAGAATATGGTAAAGGCAGGGCTTTTGGAAGGACTGATTCCAAAATTCTTATGAACAGTATGACCCTGGGTAATTGATTTGTCTTTTTTTTTCTCTTTTTGTGGCACTGGGGTTTGAACTCAGGGCCTCATGCTTGCTAGGCAGACACTCTACCATTTGAGCCACTCCACCAGCCCTGACTTGTCTTTCTAAGTCTAAGTTACCCAATCTATAAAATTGGGTTTGTACCATCTACCTTTAATGACTGTGAAGATTAAGTGGAAAAAGTATGCTTAGTACAGTGTCCAGCACAGAAAAAAGTGCTTAGTAAATGTTACCTAGAAGTACACCTAGAAGTAGCCTCCCAAGGACTTTGGTCCCCTTTTCTGAGAGCCTTTTCAGGAAGGGAGCGGGTAGGTTAATAAGCAAGAGTGACAGTGATCACATTATTAGGCTGAAAAAATGTGGAACTGTGCAGTCTCATTAAAATAGTGACCTTTGTAAGAGTCCCAGGAGGCTGTATGAACTGTGTGCTCGATTTTGCCATGCAGAGCTGGAGTCCTGTGGGGATGCCTGGGTCCTGCCCTGATCTAGACCCTGATTCCAGCTCCATTTTTGGAGCCACCATCCCAGAATTGTGAAGACAGTAAAGAAAGATACCAGGAGTAACACTTTTCCAAGCAGGTCAGGACCGCTTTTATTCAACATATGGAGCACTGATGAAAAGTGACAGCATTTCATAGCTGCATTTAAGAGGGGAGGGAGGGAAGCTGATTGCAGCACTATCAAGACATCTCACTGCTTGTAGTTATTAAGCGTGTCAGCGAAAGCTGGGCGACGTGGCTCATGCTTGTAATCCGAGCTACTCGGGAGGCAGAAATCAGGAGAATTGCAGTTTGAAACCAGCCCAGGCACATAGTTGCATGAGACCCTATCTTGAATAGATAGTTCGGCGAGACCCTATCTTGAAAAACCCTTCACAAAAATAGGACTGGTGGAGTGGCTCAATGTGAAGGCCCTGAGTTCAAGCCCCAGTAAAAGTCTGAGCGAAGCTTGCATCCCCAGAATTAGAATTTGAAAATATCAGCAAGTATTCTTTCTCTCTGTCTCTCTCTGTCACACACACACAGACACACACACACATACACCCTGCAATCTCCTTTTGTTTATAGTTGATCACAGAGGCAGAAAGAAGGACCCAAACCTGGAAGCCAGGTGGGGTTTGTGTTTCAGCAGCCTCAGGTGAGGTGAGGGAAGACTTACATAGATCGTGGATGTGACTGTGTCTCCCAGTTCTGTGCTGTCACTTCCAATAGTTTGAAGGTGTAACTGGGACTCAAACACTTGAGAATTTGGAAATATTCTCAGATCTCTCATCAGTATAAGTCTATTGATGATTGTTTTAAAAAGCTGTATGTTTTCTTCTTTCTCTTTTTTCATGTGTTCTTTCCTTCCTCCCTCCCTTTCTTCACCTTTAAAATTTAGTTAATCGCCTCTGAAATAAATGGGAGTCAGTAGAACTGGGGTCATGTTTGCCTTGGAGATGGGACTTGGGCTAGTCCTGATAAATAAAAGTTTCACTTCCTATAATAATGTCTCCATCATAGATAGGATAATTTTTATTACATAATGGAAGGTGCTACTCTTATAACACACAGGGGCCACACGTATTAGTCAACTTTCCATCACTGTAACAAAATACCCAAGGTGATTAACTTGCAAAGAGAAAAGGCTTATTTTCCATAATTTTACCTGTTCCAGTCCATGATCTGGTGTGCCCATTACATTTAGACCTCTCATGGGGGTGCCATATGGCGATGGTGGGGTACATTGGATGGAACAAAACTGTTCTGCTTATGTCCAGGAAGCAAAAGAGGATGAGGCCAGAGTCCCATAAACCCCTTTCAGGGTGTGCCCCCAATCATCTACGATCTCCTATTAGCACCATTTCCTAATAGCACCACTCTCTGACCTCCATACTATAGCTGCAGCTGTCTCCTGCAAATAAAAGTAAGTGTCATGGCATTTGTGTGTGATCAACACATGTAAGTCCCATGAGTGTGGAGACTCCTGTTTATTTTGTTCTCTGCCATATCCCCAGTCCTCAGAATGGTACCTAGTACATAGCAAACTTTAATATATATTTGTTGTTTAATGAAGTAATTGTAATATTGAAACAATTTGGTAAGTAACTTCCTTGTGCTTCAGTTTTTGCACTTTGTAAAATTGTATAAGTTAATAATATTAATAATTAATAACATCGTGCAGACCACATTTGCCTCAGCAACTTTGATAGTTGATGCAATTTTTCTGAATTCAGAATCAAGTGGTATTCCTTTTCAAATACATTAACTGAGACAGAGAAGAGAGGCTTTTTGAGTTCCTTAGAAAACTAGTGATAGGGTTGGCATGTTTGCTTGGATAACTGAGCCTTCTTTACAGTATTTCTTTTTTTTTGGCCTATATACTTCAAGCCAATAAAACATTCTGCGATATATGTGAATGTTATTGAATAACCATCAGCACCTAGAGTCATTTCCCATTTTATAGGTTCTTGACTTTGGACATAGAAATTTATCAAATAAAGCTCTCAAGGATATTATTGAACACCCAAGTTTTATTGCCTTCCCTCTCAGCTAGTGGGAAGTGATACCATATTATGCAGAAAGAATTCCGTTAAGTTCCTAAAATAGGGTAGTGGTGGTTAATTATCTAATGGGCTGTATCTGCATATCCTGGAGAATGTTTTCTTTTGCAGTACAATGTTGCACATAATTTATTCATGACAGAGTTATTATGTCTTAGCAAGAGAATTTAAATTAAGGATTTCAAGGAAATGGCTTCATTCTTTTATAGTAGAGGTTGTTAGGAAAGCAAAACCAGAAGCAGATACTTCTGCTGTATCTATGTATATGAAATTATATCTATATTACAGATATTATTAGAGATGTAATTCTATCTATAATAATAATTATAGATACTTATAATTAGCTACATCTAAGAATTGGGACCTTATCAATGTCTGATGGTCAGAGACCATCTTAATGCTTTTATCTAGCTCTTCTTTAAATTTAAATGTTGGTTCCAATTCAAACTTTTATAAATTGGATGATGTTCTATCTCCTCAACTTTTACCTTTAAAAATTATACAGAAGATTATGTAAAACACATATACAAATTTTGAAGTAAAGTACTATAAAGAGCACCATGAAACTACCACTAAATTCAAGAACCATATTTATACCAGCATCTTTTTAATTTAAAATTTAAAGAATTTACACGTAAAATTGTACATATTTATGGGTGTCATGTGATGGTGCTTGATTCATGTATACATTGCATAATGTTCAAATCAGTAAGCATATCTATCTCCTCAAACTTTAATCATTTCTTTGTGGTGAAAACATTCAAAATCCTTTCTTTTTAAAAATATTCCCAGTGCTTTTGAATCTGCTCATGCTGGTTGCTTGGGCCCAGTCCCAACTGCCCTTCTGTTCTTGAGGCCATCCCAGCCTAGGCTTCCTTATCATCAGCACCTTCCTTTCCTTTCTTTGTTCCCTTTTTTCCATAGGTGTTTTGCATGTACACATTCCCAACAATAAGTTGTTTAATTTGGGTTATTTTTTAAAATAAATGCAGTATCAGCCCATGTGTAGTCTTTCTTCTTAAATGATAACATTGATTTTGTATGTATATTTAATATAAAATAGCATCACATGGAATACATTTAATTCTGCAGATGGCACAACCTTTTCAAACTTTCAGAAGAGTTGCAAGAATAATTCAGAGAAGGTTTAAGATTCTTCAGATAGGTTGATGACTTCCTGCCACATTTCACTGATCACTGCTGTATCCTTCCCTCAGTCTTGTAATATTCCCACAAATCACTGAGGAGTGGCAAGATGTAGATGTTATGTTTGTTCACATCCAAAGACTTCAGTATGCCATTCTTTACAGAAAGGATGCTCTCTTATGTAAGTACACTCACAGTATCATTTTAGGAAGCAACATGCATACAATAATCCATGTTTACAACTTGTTGCTTGTCTCAATGTAGTTAGGTTTAAGTTACTCACCTTGGCATTTCTTTACTTTCCTTTTTTTTTTTTTGTGGTATTGGGGTTTGAACTCAGGGCCTCACTCTACCACTTGAGCCACACCCCCAGCCCTTTTTGCTTTTAGTTATTTTTCAGATAGGGTTTTGCTTTTACCTGGACTGGTCTCAGACTATAATTCTTCTACCTCTGTCTCCTCTGTAGTTGGAACACCTAGCTTGTTTTTTGAGATGGGGTCTCACTAACTTTCTGTGTGGACCGGCCTCAAATTTTGATCCTCGCAATCTCTGCCTCCTGAGTATCTGGGATTACAGACCTGCACCATCATGCCTTGTCCATTCCTTTTGGATTAGGTATTGAATTCAAGGACACTCTACCACTTGAGTCATACTCCCAGCCCTTGGTATTTGTTTTCTATTTATCTAATATGTTTTGTTTTTCTTTTCCATTTCTGCCTTCTTTTAGATGAGTTGAATATTTTTAGTATTCTGTGTTCTCTTCTTTAAATTTTTGTTTCTTTTTTTTTTCTCAGTTCATATAATTTATTGCAGTTAGCACACAGTTTAAAAATTCACCAACACACCAATAGTACAAAACTAAACAGCATTATAAGTTATTCCCCTCAGGAAAATAAAACAGACTGATTGTCAAAGCTAGTTGTCAGTCTAAGTTTTCGAACAAAGGAAGAATGTGAAACTAAGTAAAGGAAAAAGCAATCACTCACAACGACCACAAAAAGAAAATCCAGAAGAAAGTCCGTTTTCTCACAGACATTGATTGTCTTCTCTAAATTAATACAAATTATTTAACATAAACTGTATTTAAAAAAAAAACAACTAGAAACTCTTCAAGTAACTAAAGACAATGCTTTGTTTTTAGGCTTTGTTTCTTTGTGCTCTTTTCAATAGCTACTTAAGAGATCATAACATGCAACTTTAACCTACTGTAGTCTACCTCCAGATAATAGTATAGTACTTAAAAAATAATAAAAGAACTTTCTGCATTATAATTTCTTTATTCTTTCCATCCATTGTACTTGCTATCCTATATTTTACATCTATGTATGCTATAAAATAATGCTTTTTTAAAAGAAACATAAATAAGTATATTTAAAAACATGCAAGGCATACTTTCAAACCAAACACACATATATAAAGTAGCATAAAACATATACATGTGTATACATATAAAATATATTAATTTTGCGTCAGCCTAAACAAAGGCCCTGGTAACAGCATTTACTTAGAGCCAAGGCGACCTCTGCAAGGCAATCCTGGAGCAGACATGGTGAAAGGAACCAGGTGAACAAATTTCACACAGTCCATTCAGTGACAAGTGAACCTGCTCCCTTTCCATTCAGGGAATGACCATGTAGCAACAGACCACGGCCAAGAGTCTGGAGAAACACCCCTCTTTTTTGGCTACTCATCCAAACAAATAATATCAAAATACTGAAAGGGGGCAAATTGGAAAGACCCTCTTCAAAACAAGGAGGCAATGTCTGTGTGAAATTCACCTATTAAAAAATCATTAGCTTTTCTTGTACTTTGTTACTAAAAGATTTGATTCAATCTGTGCACAACAGGAACTAAGTTATTAATAAACTAAGAGCTCATTTGTAAAATGTATACAATTTAAAAATGACTGTTATATTTATCTTCATGTGTTACAGTGTTGGGTACTCTTTATCTCTTTCATCTGTATTCTTTTCCTTTGGCTTAAAGTACTTCTTTTTCTCCATACTTCTTGTATGCATGTCTGTTGGTGACAAAACCCTTAGGCTTTGCTTTTTCTGAAAATATTTATTTTGCCTTCATCTTCAGGGTGTTTTCAGCCAGGCATAGTGATGTATATGCTTGTAATTTCAGCACTCTGGAAATGGAAGCAGGATCAAGACTTTGAGGCCAGTCTGGACTGCATGTGAGACTCTGTCTCAACAAACACAGGAAAAAAAAGTTATTTTTACTAGATACAGACTTCAATGTTGATAGTTTTTTTTTTAAATCAGATCTTTGATGATGTTGGCCCAAGATCTTCTGCCCCCCCTTCAGGATGAGAAGTTACCTGTTACTCTTTTAGCATTTCTCCCTATCTATAATGTGTGATATTTCTCCCACTGATTTCCTTGTTCTCTTTTGTTTTTGGCAGTTGAAGTATGACACACCTATATGTGGCTTTCTCTAAATTTACCCTACCTCAGATTCTTGGATTTATAGGTTGATATCTTTCATTAATGAGTTTTGGAAACTTTTCATCTATTATTTCTTCAATTTTTTTATCCCCTTCTCTTTCCTTTTCTGGAGCTCAAATTATTTATGTATGATATTATTATCCCACATATCTTAGATACTTTGTTTACTTTTCTTCTACTTTTTAAAAAGCTTTGTGTTTCGGTTTGGATAATTCCAGCTGGTTTGTCTTTAAAATAATTTTTTGTATTTTCCAGTGTTCTGCTGAAATTCTTCATGTGTTCATGTCCATATTTTCCCTAGATTTTTAAAAATCATTTTTATGGTTACTTTAAAGTCCTTGTCTAATTGTATTATTTATATCATCTTGGGTCTGCTTCTTTCAACTATTTCTTCTCTTGATTGTGGGTTTTTTTATATATATATATATATATATTTTTTCTTTTTTTCTTTTTTGCATGCTTCATGATTTTCAGTTGCATGCCAGACAGTGTATGTAAAAGAAACTTCATATTCTTAAATTTTTTTCAGGTCACTAATGTGGAGGCTAAATCAATCTAATTTTTACAAGCTAACTATTTTTTATCTAAAATGCTTGGGACCAGAAATGTTTGCATTTCTTTTTCTTTTCCCAATTGTTGAAGTTTTTGCATGTGTATAATGAGATATCTTGGGGATGGGACCCAAAAATAAATACAAAATTGATTTGTTTCATAAGAACTTTATATACATAGCCCAAAGGTGATTTTTAACATAGTTTAGAGCACTTGTGTTTTGATTATTATCCATCTCCTGAGCTCTGATGTGGAATTGGTCATTCTGGCACCATGTTAGCTCAAAAAGTTTTGGGTTTTGGAGTTTTTCTAATTTTGGATTTTTAAATTAGGGATATGTTCAACCTGTAATTGAAATGTGTGTGGGTTTGTGGAAGCTACAGTTAGGCTCATTTTTTTTTTTTTTTTTATCACTGGCTTTAAATGTTTTGAGGGCAGAATCAGAACTTTTTCTTTAGGATTTGAGCCCTAGCTAAACCTGGGTACAGGTGATTCACACCTATAATCCTAGCTCCTTGGGAGCTGATATCAGAAGGATCACAGTTCAAGGCCAGTCAGGATAACTAGTTTGTGAAAATCTATGTCCAAAATAACCATAGCAAAAAAGTGGACTGCAGATATGGCTTAAGCAGTAGAGTGCCTGCTTTGTAAGCATAAATCCTTGAATTCAAACCCCAGTCCCAACAAAAAGAAAAAAAAGATTTCTTTCTAGCCCAGAGCCAGTTTTCTGAACTATGGGTGGTTTCTTTCTGCTTGTCAACTTGCCTTTTTGGGTCACCAGGGAGTTACTTTGCTTTCAGTCCTGTATAAGGACATCTCTACTCACTTTTCTGCCCCAGCTTTTGGAGGTCTATGGCAGTGGCTTGGGTGCTTCAGAGTGGCATTCTCCATTTTTATGCTCTGATCCTTTTATGCCTTTGCATTGAGGTGGGTCCCATAGGCCTGGGCAGATGTCTCTCACTTCTCCTGTTCTCTCCCTGCCTTTCCCTCCTGTTGTGTGTTTGGTGAAGATCAATAGGAAGGATCTGTCCTTCCCACTGCTTTGCTAAGACGGAAGCAGCTGTTGGGTTTTTTTTTTTCTTGGGAAGGGCTTGTCACATTTAGGCTTCTTTGCCTTCTCAGCTTCCTGACAGATTGTTAAAACTAGGCTTTTGTAGCCAATTCGGTCTCATTGTTAGCGTGGGAATGCTGCTCTGAAAACTTTTCATCTTGTGAGTTTTTAAAGACTTAATATTGCTTTTCTCAACTTCTTTTATATATTGTGTATATGTGTAACTCATTTTGCTGAAGTAATATTTAATTTATGCAAATATGCTCTGCTTATTCTTCATATTCTTTTAAACTTTTCTCTTTGTCCTCTCACTGATTCTTGGCATTTGCTGACTTTTATAGGGTAGAGTATGCAAGATTGCCACTTCATAGGTTTTGATTTTAAAATGTGTCCTTCCCATGACTCTGATATCCAGATTCAAATGCTTAGGCCTACATCAATGGGATTCAGAGTTTGGTTGGTTGGTTTTTTGGTAATACTGAGATTTGAACTCAGGGCCTTGTACTCAGGCAGGCACCCCATCATTCGAGCCACATCCCCTAGCCCTTTATGTTTTAGTTATTTTTTTACATAGGGTCTTATGTTTTTGCCTGGGTCAGCCTTGGACCAAGATCCTTCTACCTACAGCCTCCTGCATAGTGGGATTACAGGCAAGCCCCATCACTGACACCTGGCTTATTAGTTGAGATGGTGTCTTGCTAACTTTTTGTGTGGGCTGGCCTTGAACCACGATCCTCCTGATCTCTGCCTCCTGAATAGCTGGGATTTCAAGTGTCATCCACTGTGCCTGACCTTCAATGGTTTTTATGTGATGATGAAATAATTATCCAAATGCTAAATCCTAACTATCAAATGATCATTGATTGAAGTTATAGATAACTGAGAGCAAGGTTTACATAAATACACATCCTTATAATGAGCAAGCTACTTTATCACAGATCTTCTACTTGAATGCTAATTTTTCTCTGACTTAAAAAAAGCTGTTAATTTTCCCCTCTCACTTGTGATACTTTGGGGTTTTTAAGGCCTTCTCTGATCTCATGCCTCACTTACATGCAGCTCCTGATGAGGCAGGACTTCTCATGTGTCTGACTTTATTCTGAAGCCTGAGAGAAGGCTGATTGACCAGCTGCCCTGAGCTCCTGTGGATTCTCAGTTCTATTCCTCTACACCAGAGAGAAGAATCACTTCCTCTATCATGCTGGGACCCAGAGTGGAGAGCAAGGTGACACCTCTGCCAATGTGCTTTTTTCCCCTTTTCCCTGACTCCTCTCCTGACAGTCTGGATAAGCTGTATTATCCTAAATTTTAGACCTATTTTTTGCCCCTACCTCCTTGGCTTTTCACATAGGCTCTCCTGTTCCCCTCTAGAAATTTTTCAGGTAGACTTGCTTTCAACTATAAGGAGCCCTTTTTATTTTAGAAAACTTAAATGCATCTTAATATTCCAATTAATAACAGGAATTTATATAATCATTTCCATATATCTTCAAACTGGATTTTTAATAGCTGCTGACTTCTGAGGCTGTGGGAACTGAAGTTGCTGCTGAGCACCATCAGTATGTGACAGGACTTGGCAGGGAGTCTGATAGAGGAAGATATAGCCAGTGGCCCTCTGGGGCTGGCATGCTTTGCCCTGAGATAACCTTATCAGCTGGCCCAGGGATGGTGGCCTCACTCCTTGGAAAGAAGGTTAGCTGTATAAGTCTGCTATCTTATGATGGTGTTCATATGCCTCTCATTGAGTTCAGTTTTAACACAAAACACCAGAGTCTATTTGAAGCATGTTCTACTTGCTGAGAAATGACTGCCTCTCCTTGTGCATATTGTAGAAATAAAACAGGTCCCCAAAAGTTGTAATTCTTGGCTACTTCTTGTCAAAATCCAATGTCCTTTTTCTCAGTTTTCATTTTTCTCTTTCTCTTAGAGAGAGACACTGTGACTACTTTCTCTTTGGAACAGTTTCTTCCTTTAGCTTCTAAAATGCCCTCTTCTGTTTACCTTTAGTCACTTCTTTTCCTCCTGTGTAACATCTGTCCTCTTCTTTCCTCAAATTGGTTTTCTCACTTTCTCAAGCAACTTTGCAGTGTCATGATGGTCACTCTGGCCCTTTCAAATGTGGCTTTCATTACTCTTTCTAGCCCCATTTCTCAGAGCCTGGCAGGGGGTGGTCTTGTATCTCCTCTGACTCCCAGAGGCATGCTGTTGAAACCATTGAAACATAAAGGCCTGGTTGTTTTGAAATCCTCACTCCTAGGCTCCACTCCTCTTAGTGAGAATGTGCCTGATCCTCAGAACCTATGCCCCAGACCTATTCTCCCAGTCACCCTTCTCTCATACCACCTACTGTCATCCCCACCACATGTGGAGGCCTCTGGACTGCGTTCTTTCTGTCCCCATACTTAATGTCCTGGTTCTGAGACATTTTCACAGTTTCTTTGACACTCTTCCCATACACAGGAGGAGCTGAGTTCTCCTCCTCTTGAAATTGGGGCAGTGAAGGTGTGAAGTATAGCACATGGCAGAAATGACGCTGTGTCATATCTGCGGCTAGGTTAGGATGCAGGATGAAGTTTCTATCTGGTTCTTTTGCTCTCTCTACTTCTCTCTCTAGAGACATGTACCTTTGGAGCTCTGAGCTGCCATGTAAGAAGTCTGGCTATCCAGAAGCCTCCATAGTCTAGAGAGCACATAAAGAGTATAGATCACACAGAAGTAGAGGTGGTTGTGGAGCCCCCAGCTGAGTGAAAGAGACTTCAGATGCAGGTCCAGTTCTGCCCCTCCTCACCCTCTCCCTGGTTTTCTTCCTCCGTACCTCTCTTCTTCCCACCCCATCTTTTGCCCTGTGAAAACCAAATGGAGCAGATATGAATGATTCCTGCCCAGCTCTGCCCAACTTGCAGATTATTTTTATTATTGTCATACTGGGGGTACATTGTGACATTTGCAAAAGTCCTTACAATGTATCATAATTGAATTCCCTCTATCCATCATTCTCCTTTATCCCCCCCTTCCCCAATTCCTGGAATAGTTTCAACAGATCTCATTTTTCCATTTCCATACATGTGTACAGACTGTTTCCACCTTATTCACCGTCCTACACCCTTTCTCCTTTTTGCCTCAGTCCCCCTTCTTAGGGTGATTTCAACAGGCTTGAAAATTCTATATTCATTCTTGCATAGGAAGTATATCAGCCATATTCACCTTCTTCTTTTTTTAACCCTTTCTCTCTCTTTTGTGACCTCCCCTTAGCTTGACCTGTTTTTCATAATATTGCTTGTATTTGTGTTAGGTCTATATTCCACATATGAGAGAAAACATGCAGCCTTTGGCTTTCTGAATCTGGCTAACTTCACTTAAGATGGTATTCTCCAGTTCCATCCATTTACCTGCAAAGGACAAAATTTCATTCTTCTGTATGGCTGAATAAAATTCCATTGTATATAAATAGCACACCAAATTGCAGATTTGTGAACAAAATAAGGTTGTTATCATTTTAAGCCTCTATATTTTGGGGAGGTTTATCAAACAGCCATAGTAACTGGAAAACAACTACCAGAAATTCTCTAATGAAGTGTTGAGACTGGTTTGGGGGATGAATGATTATGTGTGACTAACAATGGTCAAGTTTCAGTGCTGAAGTTTGAGGGTTTTTTTTTAGACTATGGTAGATTCAGGATCGACTGTTCTTGTTTACTTCTGCTCTAGGGAGCTTCATAGGTAGGAGGAAAGGAGTTGTAGCTAGTTCATGAGCCTACATTTCTACCTAGTCCTGGCTCTCCTTTGGGGAGGCAGTCTTTCACCTCCTATGTCCTAGTGGGAGTCTTTTGAGTACCAGTGAACCTGGTCCACAGCATCCAGCACCTGGTCAGCCATTCTGGCTCCTTTGCTGTGCTCTAGCTCTGCTCTTCCCTGCTCAATCCTCGAAATCTCTAAGTTCCCTTCCACAGAGGAGCTCAGGCAGACACCTATTGTGTGGGAAATTAAATCCAGGCAAGCTCATTAAATAGAAAATTCAAGACCTTTCTATTTTTTCTCCAAATTTATTAAGCATGGTAGATGAGAGTCTCTGTTCCCTAGGGTTTCTGAGAATAGCAGTCCCAGCTGTTAGTGTTTGGGTAGAGGGTTGAATGTAGTGGACAGGGTGTACTGAGGAGACCAGAAACCTGGTTCCCTGCCTTGGTGTTCTTGTGACATACTGACGCCTTTCCAGTATTGGCCTGGGGGGGCCTCGTGGTCTGCAGAGCCATGCTGCCCCTGCAAGTGGGCGACTTGACAACTGAAGATCTCCAGCTACTTGATCTTTCAAATGGGCCTGAGACATATAATCAAAGCAGTTTATCATCTTGAATGGTCCTATTTTGAAGTCTTTTAATGCCATGAGTTTCTAATACACACATGCTTGATGTCAGATAAGAACATTTTTTGAACATGTAAGCCAAAGTCAAGTTAAATTCTGCAGCTATATATGGTCTATTTATCTTACTAAGCAGGGAGGAGAATTCTTTACTCAGATTGCCCCACATTTACTAACTCGATTTAAATCTCCCTGCTTCTCTGTAAGATTGCAGCCCGTGCAAATTAAACTTCAGAATGGTCCCAGCACACACATTCAAATGGTGATTACTACTCTGCTTGGGAGTTGTACTGAGTTTGTGTTTGTGTTCTTACTCTATTAGCTGTAAGCATGTTTTGTGGATATTTCAAAAGATATTCTTTCATTTTTTAAAAGGTAAATACCTCCTGAATGTTTGAGAAGCCTACTCTCCTATCTGAAAAATTATTATAGTCAGATTATCATTTTTTATAGTATATTTCTTTTTAGGTTTAAAATGAGAAAAAAAAATAGGGGTTGGGGGGTAACTCAGTGGTACAGCCTTGCCTAGTATGTTGGAGGCCCTGGGTTCCATCTCCAGCATTGCGAAAAAGTTAAAAAAACATTTAAAATGAAGATTTAAACTAATAGGAAATATTATTTTTAAGGTATTGGCCTACATTGAGCTAGGAAACAATTATTAATATTCTGTTTTGTTGTTTAAAAGCTGAAGTGGCAACCAAGTAGAGGGCCCTCTCATACTGAGGCCCTCCTGCCTCTTGGTTATGGTTGGCTATAACAAGACAAGGAATGATCTAGCAGGAAACTGTCATCTCCTTGAATATGAGATTAAGATTCCTCTTTATCATTATGTGAATTGTTGATTTTGGGAAGTTGTATAGATTGGTTCCAGTCACCTAGGGCTGACCCTGGCTGGCATTGCCAAGAAAGGTCTCTGGGGCTGTGCTCAAGAGCACAGTGGTAGAGCACTTGCCTAGCGTACCTGAGGCCCTGAGTTCAATCCCCAGTATTGTCAAAAAAAAAAAAAAGAAGAAAGATTTTTGGCTTTCCTGAATGGAACCCCAGGCAAGCATAAAATGGGGAGATGAAAGAAGAACTATCATCCAGGTTTTCTTCAGCATTAGTTTTCTTTGCTGCCATATAAATGACGGCACATGTAATAGCTTGAAGTAACACACATTTATTGTTTTACAGTCTGTAGGTCAGAGTGTGATACTGATCTCCTGGGCTGACATTAAGGTGTTCACAGGGCTACCTTCTGGTCTAGCAGCTATAGAGGAATCTGTTCCCTTGTAAAACCTTTTCAGCTTTTACAGCTATCTTGTGACTGCCCCCCTCCACCTTCAAAGCCAGCCATGTCTTCTGTAAGCACATCTTTCTGCCTGCTATCAGGAGAGCCCATCCACTTTTAAGGACAGGTGAGGTTACCCTTGGTCCTCCGATAGTCTGGGATGCTCATCTCAAAGCCCTTAATGTCACTACCCCTGTGAAATCTCTTTGGCAATATAAGGTAACCTATGTACAGGTTTCAGGGATTAGGATGTGGACATTTTGTGTGTGGGTGTAGGTTACTCTACTTTCCACACTCAGTTCAATCCTTACTGTTCCGTGATTAAGCTGAACTTGAGATTCTGAGCAATGTTCCCAGCACTCTGAGCAGGACTTGGTAATCTGATGTCATAAGATGGACACAGGAGTAGACCCTTGGTTATCTGTGAGATTCAGAGGCAAAGAACTCCAGCAGACTGGCTGATACTTGAGCAAGCTGACTCTGGGGATGGGGTTTGTCTATGGGGTTTTTACCAAGGTGCATGCTCAGATCAATACCTGGGGGATTGAGGGCAGCATGGCTGGGCAGACATAAGTCACAACAGTCTCCTGCTTTCCTATGGCCAGGGACTGGACTTTGTGCCCCTGCATGACTACTCATGGTTGCCAGGGGGGCAGGGACAGACCTTGGTGGAGGTGCCTCTGTCTAGTTGGAGTCAGTTTCCTGAGAGGGGTACAGTGGAAAGTTGGCAGAGGCTGTGTTCCCAACAGCTGGTGGTATGGACGGTTGATTCTGGAAGGCATAGACATTGAGGTGCCAGGGATCGCTGGTCTGCTGACTGCAGCATCCACCACAGTTATCCACAGTTGGTTGTCACAGGTGGTCAGTTGCCCAGTGGGATGACATACTCTTTGTGAGACAAACACAGCTGCAGGGGAAAGAGAATCCAGGCTGCTAGCAGCAAATGAATCCAGATGGCCAAGGTGGGGAGATCCTGGGGCAAAGGAAGCAGGAGTGGCAGTGACTTAATCTGATAGAGTTTGGAAATAGGGCACTGTGTCAGTTTTATTGAACTTAAGACTGAGGTTCAGTAAGAAGCATTGTGCCCAGGGGGACAGAAGGGACTTGAGAGTTCCAGGCCAGACTGCAGTTCTGGAAGGTAAAGAATGGGGCATCAAGAGCAGGCATGGTGTTAGGTGGACCAGCATCCTGTTGCAGGGAAAGAGTCCCCAAAGGTAAGTAGTGCTATTGCTTATCTGTCCCTTTGGGGTTGAAATCTAGAGCCTGCTTAGCCAACCTTTATTTGTGGGGAGAAGAGGGAAGCTAAGGCTGGAGATGAGGCTGAATATGACATATGACTCAACTTCCTGCTCAAGGAATGATAGACTGGTCTCCCCCAAGAAAGATTTTTAAATATTTCATTGTTTTCCTCCCCTCTCTCCACCTAAGACAGAATAATAGGAATAATTATAGATGCTCTAGAGAAAGCTTGAAGAAGGATGTTCTTCTGAGTCAGGATGATCATGAGATGATTTATAAGAACGCAGCAGATTTTATCGGATTAAAGTGTTTCTTCTTTAGAGCAAATACTGCCATGCTTATTTGCTTTGCACTTTTTGGTTAGAGAAAAGAATACTGTAGTTATGATTCCTCTGCAAGTAGATTGTGGTCTGTATCTACACTGATCAGCACAAGGGAAGAGAAACCTCTGACTGTGTGTCATATGACATACATTGAGTGCAGGCCGTGCAAATAGTTTGCTCATTTCCACAGAATCCACAGTCAGTTAGGTTAATTCAGCCTCCAAATAAAAAATGGTTTTACTTGGAATGTCTGGTCTAATACATTGATCAAAATAATGAAGACATTTGGAAACCCATCCAATTTTCTAGGGGACCTGAATTGACTCTCTTTTCCAGACTGATCGATCAGACCTTGCTTTCCTGATTGAGGGCACTTAGACCAATGGATGACGTCATCTCTTTAAACAGGGACTTTATTTCCATTCCTTGCATGCCACCTGTTTGGTTTTTTTTTTTTTTTTTCAACATTTTTCCATCTCTTTCTTCATAATTTTTTCAGTTTCAATTCCTTTTGTTAGTATTTCTTTGTCTCTTGGTCAAGAAATACTTACTGAGTATCATCTCATGTTGAGCACAAGGTGGTTTGTACTGGAGATACAACACTTGCAAGACCCAGAGATGCTAGGTAAATCTATTTACAAATGCTGTTATTTGATATCAGGGCCAAAGTTAGTATTTTGCCAGTATCTTACGTCTTACCATGGTGTAAGAAATAAAGGTGTTTGCCTCTTCTGTCACATGCAGTTGGATATACGTTCCCTTTCTTCAGACAGGCCTTGATCATTTTTTCATAACTGGTGCCTTTCCCTCATTTTTTTTTTTGTTTCAAGGCACAAAAGCAGTTGTTATCATCACTTACATTAACTCCCTGAAAGTGAATGGGTTTGTGAAGAAGAAGGCCTAGAAGGAGAAGATTCTTGTGTGCCTTCCACCACCCTATGGGCTGGGGCTGACTCAGAGAGCAGCTCTTCCACCTGCCTGTTCCTTTGCATATCACATGCATAGTATTCTGTTCTCTGGGGATCCTTTCCCAGAGATAGGCTGTCAGGGTGGTCCTTGTTGTGATGCACAAGGCTGCTGTGGCACAGGCCCAGGAGGAGCACACTATGATTGGTGGTTGGAGACTGAGAGGGGACAGGGATGATTGCACTTGAGGCAAACAGAGCTTTGCTCAGAAGCATTTATGTTGTCACCATTGGGGCTGATGAAAGCCTTTCAAAGCCATAAACACTGAGAAGTTTATGTGGCTAACCCCTTTCCTCACCACCACATGTCATTTATACTAAAATAGACCGTAAAACACAAAATTGAGGTTTTTCTAGTTGCGAAGTTCATTGATGCTGAGCTTTCCTCATTCTCCTTACCTCTGTACTGCTGCCCTAGACCACTGCCATCTGCCACGGTACAATCAGCAGAGTCTTGCTTAGAGAGTTTTGTTGGGATAGGGCCAAATTGGAGCCCTGCCCTGCAGGCCTCTTCTGTGACCCTCCTTGGAAATGGTCCTCCCCAGGGGGAGAAATGCCACTGTTACCCATAGAGCTTTTCCCTAGAAGGTGGCAGTAGGGGCAATGACCAGCTTGTCCTTTCCCCTCTTGAAGAACCTCTGAACCTTTAGAGGGTGACCTACACTAAGCAGTGTGGTTGAGATCCAGCACACAGAAGAATAAAAGACTCACAAAGCAGGCTTACTCTGACCACATGAACTCTAGTCTATTGTACTCTGTTGTTTTATTTTAGGATGTTTCACTCAAGTAATGCTTCTTGGCACAGTAATTTGACTGAACAACCCACAATCTGCAACCTGCTGATCAGTGCTCCCTACCCCATCTCCCAGTCTTTCCCTGCCCTGTGGATACCAGGTTTTCCTGCTGAAGCACTTATCTTCACCCCTGCTGTGTCTTCTACCCAGAACTCCTGCCCACTTCCATCCATGAGCCTGTGAAACACAAGTGGCCCATTTTTCCTGATCTCACTGAAGCACACATGGTTTAAGAAGCCTTCCCCATACTGCTAGCAGTAACCTGGCCACATTCCCACTGGTCTCACTTTCTACCTGATTTTGGCTCTTAGCACCAAGGGCCTGCATCACTGAGTGTGGCTTTTCCATTTACTGGCCTGTAAGCTTACAGAGCCTAGGCCCTGTCTTATCAATCTTTGTCCCTTGTGCATCTGACCCTAATGTGTGATGCACAGTAGGCACTAAGTTGATGTTTCTAGATCTGCATTAAAAATGATATTGCCTTGAGTGGAGAAACCAACTTGAACTAGCTTTTACAACAGAACACATCTTTCCAAGTCTTCCACGCAGGTGGTCTTTACATTGACTTTATTCATTATTTATATATCAGCTGCTGAAGCCTTTCCATAAGAAGCATTGAAATAATGATTACCAGTCACCCAATGTTTGAGTCTCTCAATTTATCTTTGAGTTTAAAGATAAATAGAAACACTGGTGTTATATACAATGGATTTCTAAAAACTTTTCCTTGAAAGCATAAAGTATGTAAAATAAGTGCTTTTCAGCATGATGCTTTTTTTTCTTGTCTAGTGTTGACTGAAGTCAATCTCTTGGTGAACTGCATCCTAGAATTGTACTAGCCACATACAGCAATGCTGCTGCTGCTGCTTTTAAAATACTGATCATCTAGGGTAGAACTGGTAAAAAGCTTCCTTACTGATGAGGAAACTGAGGCACACAAGGCCCGATGATTGACAGGAGGTCACACAGCTGTCTCTCAGTGCAGTTAGGTGAGATACACACCTGCCGGTTACTGGTCTGTGCTTTCTCCACACTAACATCCCTTTGTATGTGCTCTTGTTAACAAAACTTGTCTTCAACATCACATTCTTTTGACAGTTTCTTGCTTTAAGCTTGTATTTCTTGGGTAAAGTGGTGGGCAGGCTACTATTTCAGCCTTCATTTAAGATGTTAATATTTTCAAGCTGGCAGTGTGTATACTGTTGCTTTCTAAACTAAGCTTGTTGCCTGGTACAAAAAAAAAATCTGCTAATTTTCACCTGGATTTATAGATTTAGTGTTTGAAGTTCACCTGTCCCCATTAAAGAGCTTAGCACAGAAAAAGAAATGTAAATAGAATTCTTAACAAGTACTCTTGGGTTTCAGAAAATACCATTTCGATGTCTCAGAAGCTATAAGGAGAGCAAGTAACTTGTTAGGTTATGAATCAAAGCATATATTCTGTGATCTTTGGGGTCATTTAGTTGGGTTAGATGGAATAGTCACTGACATTTATTTTCTTTTATTTCCTTCCATTTTAACTCTCACTCAGCCTTTATACTTAGAAAAGGGGCAGACATTGAATTTCTTTCTTGCCTGTACCATGGACCCACAGTGTCTAGGACCCAGCACTATTGTTCCCTGCACTAGTGTTTGGGGTTTGGGACTGGCTAGACCTTTTGAGAACTCTGTCTTCATTTGTCACATTGTTACTATGGGAAAGTGGCAACCTACAAATTAACTTTGGGGCCTCCTGCTCACAGAAGAAGAAAGCTCATTTCTTTCAAGCTGATTAGCTAAGCAGAGCTCATTAGCTTAGCTTGGGTTAGCAGTCTGATCTCATTAGCTAATGTGACATTGTAACATGTGCATCTTTAGCCACAGTTCAGGAAGATGGAGGTGACTGAGAAGGTGGAGGCTCAGACCACAGCACCGCCCCCTACAGAGAAGGGAGGTCTCCCTGGCCTGGGCTTCTGCTCAGCCAGCACCACATGGGCCTAGGCAGGTGCAGGGCACAGGGGCCACCCAAGTAGGGGGTCATTTCTAGTGTGGCCTGCCTGTGAATGCCAGACACCCCAGCCAATAAGAGGTACTGTTACTGGTTTCAGTTTACAGATGACAGAACAGATTAAGTTGTATATCATTAGAATCTGTTGTACATAAACAATATTTGTACAAAGTGGCAAAATGGCTGTTACCTAAAATAAGGGACAGTTTTTATCCTCTTACACTAATCTGTAGGGCTATTAATAAATATTCTGCTTTGCTAAGACTCCGCAATGCTGACAGAAGGTTCAGTGGATATTTGGGACTTGCTTGATTGAAAATGTCTCCCCATGTCCCTAGAAAGTACACATTTAAAGGGTAAAAATAGCTTTTGACAGTTCCTACTGAGATTCAGTAGGAATGAATGAACCTAGAGCATGTGGTATTGTGCGTGGCTCATAAACTCCAAGTGGAAGTTGGATCTGTTTCTTTAGTTAGATAACTTGCTTTTAAATTAAATTTTTATGCTGAATTCACGGAAAAGTTATGAAAAGAGTATAACAAAGTTTTTAGTTTGCTGGTTAATATTTCAGCTCTTCCTCATCTATCTTTAGCCATTGATATGTCTTTCTATTAAAGAGTTAGGAGTTAGTGAGTGGATTCTTCGTGTATTATTGATAGTTCAGAAGAAAAGGTATGCAAGTGAGATAGAAGCACTAGGTGGGGAAAAAACAGTTCTTCTGTGTTAGCCCATGCAGATGTGTACACATCTGCCTTCAGAAGTGGCGATTCCAACCTTGGTGGGCAAAGAACAACAGCTGAATCTCTTCCATTTAACTAAATTTTTTTCTGCTCATTAAAATATATATGTATGCTAAGTAGGTCAGGAATATTGTATGTTTGAGTCTGGATCCAGAGGCATGAAATATGAAGAGAAACCCATTTGGTAAAATTTTTTATACCATAAAGATTCTCTGCAAAACCTTTCCCAGGTAGACTTCAAAAATTGTGGGTTTCAGTTTTGTTTTGTTTTTTGATGTTCTTTACTCTTGGAGTGCAGAAATTTTGGTTGGAAAACCTCTTCAAGGATCCGTATTAACAATAATGGTAATGAGGAAGATGTGTCGTACATGCTGTTAATAATGATACAATGTGTATTTGCCTAAGGAAGTGGATTCTGAGCAATGCTTTACCAAGTATAAATGATTTTTTAAATCATAACTGTCTAACAGTGCTTGCCATTTTGCAAGTGAGCTGTAGTTAGCACTTCAATGTACTGACTGGCCTCAGAAATAAAGTTCTGTATAAGCTGCTCTTGGGGAAGGAGAAGAATGGGATCTGTGAGAGGAATGAGAAGAAAGAAGGTGAAAAGGATGTGAGTGTCAGAGTGGTGCACGTATCTGGCTATTCTTAAACCTGTGATGGATCCTTGGGTATCACTGTGAGTAGCGTCATGATATTGATAGGTTAAGATGTTGAATTAACAACCCATGGTTGGATGTTTTCAGAAAAATGTAACTCACAAAGCTGGCTGGAATTTGGCTCCTTGAGATAGTGAACATTCCCAGCCTCAGGACTATATGTCTAAGCCAGGGCGTCCCAGCAGGATCCTGCAGGCTCCATCTCTAACGTGTATGGCACCTTGTGTAGACCTGAAAAGCCACTTCTTCCTTAAGAAAAATGTAAGTATTTTTATTAAAACATTGCATGTCTCTGCTGTAAAATTTCCAACATAAAGCAATAACTCTATGATACCTACAGTGTAATGTAAATGGTACCCTTACTTAACAGTGTTGCTGACCACAATTTCCTTTGGTAAGCCAGAATTTGCTGTGTGCAAGAAAATTTCCCAGCGGTTCCTTAGGAGAAGAACTTACTCTTAGCAGTGATTTTTGTAGACTTCCCAGACCAAGTCACTTTTTATCTAAGAAGACACAGATGAAGAGAAACTTGAAAATTGCTGGCCTGGGGCAAGGCTCAAGTGGTAGAGCACCTGCCTACCAATTACACGAAGACCTGTACTACCAAAAAGAGGGAGGGAGGGAGGGAAGGAGGGAGAGAGAAGGAAGGAAGGAAGGAAGGAAGAAAGAAAGGAAGGAAGGAAAGAAAATTGCTGTGAGTGCTTTGTAATGAGATTGGTGCCCCTTCATCTTCAAATAAGGGCAGATCTAGGTGCTTGTATATGCATTTCATTTCAGTTTGATGAGATTGTTCCCATGTGCCTCTTCCTTATCTGTTCCCATCAGCCATGTTTATTTTGGGGTGACATGCAAACTTAAGACTAAAATCATTGGTTGAGTGGGTTGCTTGACAAAGGAAACTCAGGATTTACTTCTCAGAAATCAAATGTACACCTGCTGAGTACACCATTCTCTTGTAGGTTCTGCTATGTTGCTAAAAAATATGAAACTCTGTCCACCAGAAACAATAAAGGCCAAATGTAAAAGTAGGCTTAAGAAGTCAGTCAGATATGTTAATGATGATAAATCTTTAAGATGTGATTTTTTTTGGCAGGATGTGATATTAGGGTAAATCTCTATTTTATATACCAGATTCAGTGAGCACTAGGTTTTGCTGTAGATAATAGAAACTCCCAAGTCACAGTGGCTTAACCAAGATAAAGATTTCTTTTTTTGCCCACATTAAAAGAAATAAAAGTCAGAGGTGGCAGACCAGCCTGGCCTGGTGGCTTTGTCTCTACAACCCTTCAGAGACCCCAGTTCCTCCCTGCTCATCATGTCCTATTCCCTAGAATGTGACCCTTGTTCTCCTGTTCCAAGATGGGAGCCAGGGCTCTGGCTATTGCATCTGACTTCCAGGCAAGGAGGATAAGAGAAGAGGGGCAAGAGGAATCCCCAAATATTCCTTTAGAGCTGTTCATGGCATCCCCACTTGCATCCATTTTGCTGGATCCTAGTCTCTGTGTCCTAGCTAGCTAAAGATCAGTTGGGGAATGAGTATGAGTTCTGTGCTTCTGCATGCCTCACTAAATCTGTTACCACAGAAGATGAGGCAAACAGATACCAAGGGACAGCCAGCACTTTCTGCTTCCAGGTTCCAGGGGGAAGTAGCATTTGAATCCACATTGGGCCAGGCTAGGTGGCACATCAGTGGCCCTCTGTGACATTTCTATGACAGTGTATCAGGTGCTCTGGTGGCTCCTGCTTTCCAGAGGCTGAGGCAGCTGCAGCTGGCCCATGTCTATGACCGATGCCGTTAGCTCACTCCCTGTTGGTTCTTCTTAGTAGAAGTGATGTAAGAACTGTTCACTTAGGTGACTCCCTTTCTCTGCTGGTGAGGTGAGGACATGGCACCCTTAGGTGCTGGGTAAATGTGGTATTCCATAGTTATTTACTGAGCACTAATTTTAAATCAAACAGTAGAGTAGAGTAGGGGAAAAAATAAAACTCTGCCCTTCAGAAACAATAAAGGCTAAATATCGAAGTAGGCTCAAGAAGGAGCCATCCTTTGTCCTCAAAGCATTAACTTCAGGGGAGGGTGGAGTGATTGAATGAAAAAAATGAGTGAATGGACCAAGTCATCTCCTCCTTCCTTTTCTTCACCTTTATGGCATCCCATGCAAGTTCCTGTATGATTTCCTTTCACCTCTAAGGGCATGATGAGAGGTTGGTGTTCAGCCTCCATGGCCTCCCAGCAGCTGTTCTTACAGGCCTTCAAGTGCTTATTGATAGTGGAAAGAGGATGCTTATCAGTGCTTCCCAAATATCCTTTCCTGGTGGCTTTGTTTGTATCCGGGAGCCTACTGGTACCTAATAGCATTTGTTTTCATGGATTCTCTCTGTCCTAAGGTCAGCTCAAGCTGTAGTCAAAACATGTATTATACTAATTTTATAATCACCTTCCTTTGAAGGTGTGAAAAATAAATAAGAGTGGAATGTACTATTTGGATATAGGGGATACTTGGCATAAAATTGGTCAGATTTGTTGCAGTGCATTTTGTTTGAAAAAAAGTTGTTTGAAAATACAAGAATTTACATATCAAGACATACAGACATTTGAGCCAGAAATAATTTTGGGAAAAAAAATCACCAACTGAGTTACCAGGGGTTAGGGGAAGGGAGGGAGGATGTGACTCTAAAGAGGAAGTTCCAAGAGTTATTTTATTCAATAAGATGGTTCTGTATCTTGATTAATCTAACACACAATAAAATGCCATACATTTGTACCCAAAGATACACTTAAAAACAAATGCATACTAGGAATGGTCCCATCTGGAGAAGCCTGTAGTCTGATTTACCATACTGCACCAACCACTTTCCCTTTGTTGTGTAAGATGTCACTATTGGGGAAACTGGAAGATGGGTACGTTTTTAGAAAATAAGATCTGTGAAAAGAAGGTTAAGCTTAAGGAAAATAAGTAAAGGAAAGAAGAGAAGTTAAAGGGTTGAGGACTGTCTGCATTATTTTTGCAACTTCTATGAGTCTATAATTATTTCAAAACAGAAAGTTAAAGAGTTTTCCATGTGCCTGTGATATGAGGTTGCTGGTTTGGATGCACAGCTGTTGTGAGTGTGTGAGGTTGGCGGCTCTCAGTGAGTTAGCAGCACCCGGGGAGGAGGAGGAAGAATAGCCTTGAATCTGGTGTGTTGAGTGCTTTTTCAATGGCTGAGTAATAGAATACAGTGTAGAGTGGAAATTGTCTTGAGTGGAAATGATTATATTACTAAAGTGACTTTGGTGACCTGTAGAGGTGAAGTCAAGAGCACATGCTTCACCTGGGACAGGAAAGAGTGGACTAGGGCCCAGCCAGGTTCAGAGTCAGAGCAAAACTGTGCTGTGTTGTACACATGGAGTTCTGGGAATAAGTGTGAAGAAGGATGCAAGTGAGCACAAAGGGTAAGAGAGGAACGTGTAGGAAAGAACAAAGACTACAGAATTAGTGTTTTTGCTCCAGAGGTTACAAATACAACATCTTTCAAATAAGTGTCTTTTTAAGCCAGGCATGGTCGTGCATACTTGTAATCTCTAGCGAGGCACAGGTAGGAAGACCAGGCAAAAACACGAGATCCTATCTGAAAAATAAATGAATCACAAAGGGCTGTGGGTATTGCTCAAAGTGCTTGAAACCCTGAGCTAAAAAAGAAAAAGTATAATTTAAAGAGACATTAGAGTTAGCTGTTGGGGATTGTCAAGGAAGTAGAAGGAGGTTAGCCCACACTGCTGAGTGACAGATGGAGTGAGAATTGAGGAATAAAGCCCTGGATTTGAGGGAAGAAGGGAGGAAGCACTGAGGGAGGGAGAGGGGGAAGGGAGCATTTAATTTCTGCCTGTAGAGGTGTCAAGTGGCTGCTTTTGGTGTATGTATTTGAGTATGAGGGGACCTCCTGGGAGGCAGGGGTCAGCCCAATAATTCCTCTGACCTTTAAGTCAAGATCTCATTGTTCCAAGGCCAAACATCTGAGGCATACTCTCTGTGATAGAGGTTCTCTCAGGAAACCCACCAGAGATGTCTCCCAGAGACAGCTGATGGTAGCTCCTGGCCTCACAGTCCACTTGGTGTCCTGTGGGTGGACACAGCTTCTCTGATTCTGTTTCCTAATACTCAATGGTATGATATCACCGTGGGACAATTTGCCTCAGCAAGGAGAATTTAATTTCGTAGTTTTAAAATTACCTGAAATAGCAGGTAATGTTCTTTCACATTGGTGTGTCCCCACTCCCCTTTTAGGTATCTCTTTTAAAGCCTTTTTTTTTTTTAAGTCAGAAGGCAGCCAAACATTTCTCACATTCAGAAACTTAGTGGGAAGGATGTGTGGGTGCTGAAAGCTTTCTACACTGCATTTTCTAAAATGTCTTTTTTCCATCTAAAGCATGTCTCCATGGAACCTCAAAACTCTTCTCTACCCACAAATTATTCTTTTCTTTCTTCAGAAAATTTGTGCCTGTGTTCAGGGTTGCATCGGTGATGGTCTCCCATGAACATTTGTTGTGGGTGATGTTTCCTGCTTATTAAGTGCTCCCGTCTTCCTTCCTCCCCAGAAAGGCCAAGGACCCACGGCCCTGTGGGTCAGCACCACAGGGGTCCCTGAGATTGTTCTTTCATTACATACCTGCTTACTTTTATAGAAGTTAATGTATCACTCGCATTGCAGCATCACCAAGGCATTGGGCTCCACTGCACCTCATGCCAGTTACTTGGGAATTTGGACACTCAGTGTTGGCCTGGGGAGTACTCAGTTTTATGGTACGGTAAGGGCACAAAATTGATAAGAGATTCTGAATGTTTATATTGTAGGTTCCTTTTCCAAAATGACATATTAATTGTCTCACTCATTAATTCCACAGGTACACATGTAAATTACTGCACTAGGAGTTGGAAATTAACTAGCAACCAAAACAGACAAGGTCCTTGCACTCATGCAACTTAGAGTTAGGGGGTAGTTAGTCTGGGTTCTCAGAGAAGCATATGCAAAGGGTTTAGACATATTGGGATTTTCTTAGAAGTGGCCCAATAAGGGGGAGAATGGGGAGGGAGTCTGCAATCCTGGGGGAGCTTTTGGATCTTGCAGGGCTGGCCCCAGTGAAAGTGAGAGCAAGAGCAGGCTGGGTAGAAGCATCCTATGTGACTTAGGGAAGATTTGGAACAGCCATTGGAGAGGCTTTGAGTCAAAGCCAGAGGACAGAGGTCCCAGAACCCTCAGGAGAGCATCTGTTGTAATGTCCCTATTGAATTCAGCATCTGGCTGGGGCAACCCTGAGAGGTGAGGCCTCTCACAAACACATAAGAGGAATTTCCTCTTGGGGCAAGTGGTGCTCCTATCCATTATGCTCCCTGGGCTAGGCTATAGGAAGTTCAGTCTCCAGCTACCTCAGTAGTAGGGATGGGCAAAGATAGTGACCCCTGAATCAAAAATGTAAAATAAGAGCTGCAGTGAGGTTTATGTGAGCCAGGGATACTGTGTTAGGGGGTGTAGTGGAGCTATCTAACCCAGCATGGGCCTGATGCCAAGGAAGGCTGTCACCTTGTGGGGAGCTGAGCTCTGAAGACTGAGGAGGAGCCCACCAGGCAGGGTGGGCATGGAGAGGAGGGCTTTCCAGGCAGAGATTTCCTCCTGGTCCTTTTGTGGGCCATGCTCACATGTTAGATGCACAGTAGGAGATCAGGAGCTGGGGGAAGAATAGTGTCAGAGTGTGCTTGAGTTGACAATACTGGTTTGAGTGTAGAGCACTGACTGGAGGGGCAGGAGTGGATGGGGAACAGTAGAAAGGAGGCTGTGAGAAAATCCGGGTGTGGCAAAGGAGACAGCAACAAGACAAGTGTTTAGATGTGACATTCTGGAGAAGTAG
This sequence comes from Castor canadensis, assembly GCF_047511655.1. Taxonomy (NCBI): domain Eukaryota; kingdom Metazoa; phylum Chordata; class Mammalia; order Rodentia; family Castoridae; genus Castor; species Castor canadensis. The sequence goes on along the minus strand of NC_133386.1, from coordinate 9,850,322 downwards.
AGTGGGCTGCATGTAATGTTGAATGGGAAGAGTGTTGAAGACGAAGGGGGTGGTCAGGGCTAAATGAATGCCTGTGCTAAAAACAGCTGCTGAATTTGGTGGCATACTGGTCATTGGTGACCTTAACAAGAGCTGTTTGGGTGGAATAATGGGGATACCAGATTGTAATGGGCTGAGGAATTATGGAAGGCAGAAAGTAACAAATTCTACAAGTGGCCATGAAAGGGGAAAAGGTCAGCAGCTAAAGAAGGTGTTAAGCTAGGAGGGTTTTGCTGTCGTCATTGTCATTTTAATGGTAGATGCTTAAATAAATTTACTAAATCATCTAAGAGAAAGAGCTGGTTTATTAGGCACCGCAGGGCTCCTGAGAAGACAGGACAGGGTCAGCTCCAAAGTAAGACCAAGGCCTTGGCCTTGGAAAGAGGACCTTCACCATGTAACCTGAGGAAGAAAGGCAGATGTGGAAGTCCATAATGTCTCCCACAGTGGTCAAAAGACTACTTTGAAGTTCTTGTGATGGGTCCTCATTTGCTTTCTCTGACATGGTTCATGTACCTTGGGTTTTAGCCTGGATGATGATGACATTTCTTGTTTTGCACTATAAACTCTATTGCATATGAAGATACTGTCCTGTGCTTTTTGGGAATGTCTGTAAGTAGATAGGATTTTCTGAAGCATTTAACATTGGTGGTGATGTATGGGACAATAGCAAACCCTACAGCTTTATTACCAAGGAGGTGTGTAGGGAAGAAAAAGAAGGAGTATAAAAGGAATGTCATCAGCTATTTCAGAACAGTGAGCAGAAACAGATTAAAAACATCTATTTTCACATGATTACCCTTCTACCCAGCCCACTGGGCTTCAGGTGGGTTGGCAGAGCTAACAGGTGGGAGGTCACTGTTGGATTTTAAATGATCCTGGTCTGAGGCCAAGTTTCCCTCAAGCCTGCTAGAGACTTCTATTGTAAATGAATTCCCTGCAGATTCTGCACAGAGTGACAGCCAGGTGCCTTCCTCGGCCTTTGGTGAAGACTTTCCCACTAGAAACTGAGCTGGGCTTTCTTGTTTGTTTGGATTTACTCCATTGCATGAAGAAAAGTCACTTCCTGGGACAGAAATTTCTGGCTTCCTAGATTGATTCATTACTTCTCAAAAACTAAAGACCTGACGTATTAACATCATAGAACTTGGGGCTCTGTTTCCTGCCCTTGTTTCCAAAGTAAGGGAGAAGATCTAGAGATTACTTGATAAGTGGGGATGGCAGACACTGTGCATGGGACTTGCCTATTTTTCTAAGAATCAAATCTGAAGCAGCTTTAGTCACTTTAGTTTTCAGCTGTCTTCCTTCTGGGGTTGTTTCTCCAATCATTTCTGTGATGACAGTGTGGTACATTTGTTGTAATTGATCAATCTACCATAGTAGGTTCACTGAAAGAGCACTGGGTCTTTCCTGGCTCTGATGCTGTTTGGCTGTGTGCCCTTGACTAGCTCTATTCATTTCCCTGAGAGATCTCCTTTATCATTGAAAAATATTGAATAGTTTCTAAGCTTTCTTCCAGACCCAATGACCTGAGTAGCTATAAAATTAGGTTGGCTGGCATCCCTGATTTTGAAAGCCATGTCATAGTTCTGCCTCTTCCACCTATGAAATAAAGCCAGAAGGAATACTCACATTGGCTCATGCTGCACAGAGAGGAAGGGAACTTGAGGATGTGTGGTTCTGTAGTTGGAGGTTACCAGGAGGACAATATATGATGGAGGTGATAACCATCTGTGGCTGCAGCCAGAGATTTTTATCCAGGCTGAGACATCCTCAGCTGTAGATGTGCTGGATCATACTATCAGGCCACTGATGGACCCATCAGTGATGAGACCAAATAAATTAATTTCTAGGCAGTAAATTTTATATGTATATTTGTCATTTGAATTTCTGTGAATTGTCATAATTAAGACCTTTGACCATTTTGAAAATACTTTTCATTTTGATTTAATAAATTATAAAAGTAGTACATGCTATGGTAAAAAAAATTCAAATGAGATAGAGATGTAACTCAGTGGAGAAAACTTGCCTATTATATGCAAGACCTGGGGTTTGATCCTCAGCACTGCAAAAATAAACAAATAAATTCAAACAATACAGATGCTATTCATTGAAAACTAGCCCACCTCCCATTTGCTGCTCTCTCCCCAGGTATAGCCACTGTTAGCAATTTTATGGTGTCTTTCCAGAAATGCATATGTGTATGTTGATGTATTTGCATGTGTATGAAAGCATATGTGTATATATTTGTATCTCGCACAGATGAGATCATACCATGTATATGTTGTATACCTGTTTCCTTGTTAACTAATCAAGATATCTTAGGTAGCTTTCCATGTCAGCACATACAGAGCACCTGTCTATAGGAGCTGTCTTAGCATTCAGTAGTATGGATGGACCATAATTTATTTATCTAGGATGGATATTTGAGTTTCCAGTTTTGGCAAGACTGCAGTAAACATTTTCATACATACAGTTTGACACATATGTGTGACGTTATCTATAGGACTGTATCAGATGGCTTTAAGCTGCAAGTTATAGAAAAAAGACTTTCATTAGTTGACATAATATAAAAATGTATTATCTCCCTAAGGAAGAAGCTAAGGCCAGGCAGGCTCCAGGATGTGTGGATTTATCTGATCAAGGACCCAGGCTCTTTCCTGCCCTGCACTCATGGCAGCTCTCAGATGGCTGCACTGACTCAGGAGACTGGACAACATTCGGGGAAAAATGAGGCCACAGGTTCAGTGTGTCATTCCCAGAAATGAGGAAGCCCTACCTAGTCTGTCCCAGGACCCATTCTTAAGCCAATCCTAGGCTGGGTGGAATGTGTGTTTGGGGTGGGGGTGGGGGGTCAATTTTCATACCTCTAAATGGATAAAGTCCCACAAGTGGAATTTCTAAGTCAGCAATTCTAAAGACAAATTAAAACATTTGCAGGGTATTTCCAGATTACTTCATGAAGATACAGCACCAATTCACACTCCTGTAGGCATGAATGGAGCAGTTTTCAAGAAATGAATTACAGAGCTGCTTTTTGGAGGGTGTCTGTGAAACATGACATGTTTTTTAACATTATTTTCAATAATAATTGATATATGTGCTCTTTGTCTAGAAAAGATGTCCAAACAATGGGAGACAGAGAGGTTTAAAAAATCTAGGTCTGGGTTGGGGGTTTAGCTCAAGTAGAGTGCCAGTGTTCAAATAACAGTACTGCACCAAAAAAGAAAGAAGCATAGGTGGATGAGACTGTTCGTATTTTAAGAATAGAATGAGGCCTTTAAATTGTTAATTTTTTCAAGACTTAGGGTGTGTCTTTTAAATACACAATGAAAACCAGAGAATTATATTCTACTCTAGTCACCCCCTAAATGTTCCAGGAGATAAGCAGTTTAGTATCCAGAAACATTGTACTGCTAAACTTCTTTAAATATATCTATCAATCACCAAATAATTCACCAGGTGACAGCTTCCTTTTTGGCCAGAGCCCACACATAGGGCCCAAATAAGGGTATTTAAATAGTAAGTAACTATCTCAGTACCATGAAAGAAAGGAAAGAAGGAAGGAAGAAAAACTAGACTAAGTTACTAGGCTAGGCACAGTGGTTCAAGCCTGCAATCCTAGCTATTTAGGAGCTGAACATCAGGAGGATCATGGTTTGAGGTCAGCCCCAGCACAAAATTCTCAGGAGCCCATCTCAACCAATAAAAGCTGGGTATGGTGGCATGCACCTGTTATGCTAGCTATGCAGGAAGTGTAAATAGGAGCATTGTGGTCCTGTCTGGCCTGGGCATAAAGTGAGACCCCACCCCCAAAATAACTAAAGCAAAAAGGGTTGGGTACATGGCTGAAGTGATAGAGCACCTGCTTAGCAAGCAGGAGACCCTGTGTTCAAATCCCAGTACTGCCAAAAAAAAAAAAAAGAGTAAGTTAACTAATCTGTGTAGTAAGAGCTGGGGGAACTTTCAATGACTCAGTTTTTATATTGGGCTATTGAATTACATTGGACTATTGAACTTCATATATTGTGTTGTGACTTGTGACCAATTTGAAATGCATGCATGGGCTTGGAGGCCATTGGTGGAGTTTCAGGCCTGAGAAATTCAAGTGTTTCCCTGCTATAGGGACTGTGTTCTTACAGAGGGCCAAAAGTAAGGCGCTTTAATTTTCAGGTTTCCTCTAACTAGAGTTGTACCTCCTTTCTTTGGCTGTGATGATAGTGTGGTATATTTGTTAAAACTCACCAACCTATGTTGATTCACTGTTACTAACCAAAGTCCATAGTTTATATTGGGCTTCACTCTTTGTGTGGCACATTCTATGGGTTTATGTCTTAAGTAATGTCATGTACCCATAAATATGGTATTGTGCAGATTGGTTTCACTGCCCTAAAAATTCCATGTGTAGTCCAGGTGCCAGTGGTTCATGTCTATAATCCTAGCTGCTCAGGAGGCAGAGTTCAGGAGGGTCATGGGTCGAAGCCAGCCCAGGCAAATAGTTCTTGAGACCCTATCTTGAAAATACCCATCACAAAAAGGCCTGGTGGAGTGGCTCAGGGTGAAGGCCCTGAGTTCAAGTCCCAGCACAGCAATAAATAAATAAATAAATAATGTAAAAAATATATAGGATGCCAGTGGCTCATCCTTGTAATCATAGATACTTGAGAGACTGAGATTGGTTGGATTGTGGTTCCAGGTCAGCCTGGGCAAAAAACAGAAAAAAGCTGGTCATAGTGGTGTGCGCATCTGTCATCTCAGCAATGGCAGGAAGCATAAAATAGGAAGATTGCTGTCCAGGCCAGCCTGGGCAAAAAGTGAGACTCTGTCTCTAAAATAACCAGAGCAAGAAGGGCTGGAGGCATGGCTGAAGCAGTAGAGCACCTAACAAGCATGAAGCCCTGAGTATAAAACCTAGTTATGCCAAATGTGGGGAAAAAGATCCCTGTGTAACACCCCCAACCCCAAATCTGACAACCTCTCACTCTTTTTACTGTCTCACTGTCTCTATAGTTTTGCCTTTCCCTCAAACTGTTAGGCAGTTGGAACCATGCTGAATGTAACCTTTTCAGTCACATCTTTCATTTAACAATGTGCATTTCAGCACTTCCCCATATCTTTTGGCTAATTGATAGCTCATTTCTTTGTATTGCTGATAATACTACATTGTAGAAATATACATGACTATTTGTCACCTATTAAAGGAAATCTTGGTTGCTTCTAGTTTTTGGCATCCATTCATAAACATTCAGAACACGTTTGGTTTTGTTTTCAACTTATTTTAGTAAATACCAAGGAATGTGATTACTAGATATATGTTAAGGCTGTGTTTAGCTTTGTAAGAATCTGTCAAATTGTGTCCCAAAGTGACTGTACCATTTTGCATTCTCACTAACCATGAATGAGAGTTCCTGTTGCCCCACATCCCTGGCAGCATTTGGTACTGTCACTGCTTTGGATCTTAAGCCATTCTAATTGCTGTGCCTTAGTATCTCGTTGTTTTAATTTGCAGCTCCCTGATGACATATGCTATGTAGAATCTTTTCATACCCTTATTCGTCATCTAGCTGAGTTATTTTAAGATCTCTACCATAGCAAGGAATCTTTTGCCTCAGGAAAGCAACATAGACACTACTGAAAGGAGGGAAGTTGCAGTCACTGTTCAAGCAGTCGACTGGCATCTGAGACTGACTTTTTACCAACTAACCCGGTGCCCCCATCAGCTTTAAGCACATCTAAGTAATTGGTTCCCTTTCTTCACTCTATGGAAGTAGCCTGTGCTACAAGTTTAGGTTAGAACTTGGTCACATTTCAGTCTGTTGGAGAGAATGACTCAGGAAGGTAACTACAGGGATGGGTGGGAGCCACTGTTTCAGTGGATGGTTGTGCTAGGAGGTCCATAAAGTGACCTTCCTGGTTTCTGCCAACTAAACTTTCCCTTCTTGTCCCTATCCAAGCAAGCCTCAGCAGCAGTTAGTCTAGCCATCAGATCAGGATGGCTCCAAGGTCTCAAATAAGCCCACCTCATTGGTTAACCTAGCACAAGCTAGCTTTTCTGATGCTTTGCAGCCCAACACATCCTAATTCAGAATCTCTATGTTAGTAAAGCACATCCTTTTCTTCTGTACCAAACCCTCGTTGCTATTAGGAATGGGCACTGTCACTGAAGGTGGGTGCTATTTTTATTGCACAGCCCAGAACTAAAGCAAATTAGACTTCATACCAAGAACTTGAAGTCTAGACATTTTGTATAAACTAAGGTACATGCAGCTCAGCTTAGTGAAATGTGAATGATTTGAATATTATGAGCGCCTTCATGGAAAAGTATTAAAAGAATAATAATAACTAGCATTTGCATTTATGTGTTTCACATAATTATCTCGTCTGAAAACTCATTCTTTCATTTCACACCGTGTCTAGGTGTTTAGGAGCCTCATAACAACTCCACAGGGCAGGTAATTTAGCTCCATTCAGCAGGTGAGAGCCCTGATGAATGTGGGAGGCAACGCGACCTTATGTGTCTCTGTCTCAGTATGGATCCTTTTCCTACAGGCTGTACCACATACAGCCTGTCCAGGAGCATTCTCAGGGCCTCTGGAGGCTGAGATAGTCTGTTTAGCTTTATCAGTTAAACACAGGGATGTGTTGGGGGAGGACGTTGAAAGCTCTCTGTGTTTAGATAAATGTAGAAATCATTTCAAGTGTTACTGTCAGAGAAGCAATGCAAACTTTGTATTTTTCATCTACCTGTTGTTTCCCATACCTGTCCAGTGAATGTTCCAGATTCAAAAAAAATTCTGTGTCCATTTCAGGTTCCACACCTCTATCCCACCCATCCTGGATTTAAAGGAACAGAGAGGACCAGAATCAACTGTGGATCTAAGCTCCACTTCTAGTGTACTCCCCTCCCCAGAGGTATAGCTGCACCTGGACATAGCAAGACCACCCATGCGGAGCACTAGCCAGGCACCTTGATATGGCTTTGTGTGATGGCCAAAGAAAGCTCAGCCTAGTGGACATCTGAGGCGATCCAGGTCTCAACCTGTTTCATCCAAACAGTTCTAATTATGTGGTGGGAAGATGATCATTGGAAGATTACCAGTTTTCATAAAACCCAGGTTAACTGGAAACTTCTCATGGGTCATTCTATGGGTACACTGCATGTCTCATTTTCACAAAATGATTTTTGAAGCTATCCCCCCACTTTTTTTTGAGACATGTTCTTACTGTATAGCCTAGGCTGGCCTCAAACTAACGATTCATCTGCCTCAGCCTCCTGAGTGCTGGGATTACAGATGTGCACCTTAGTACCCATGTTGTTCAGGTTTCTTCTCCTGCTATTCGGATGGGGAGGGTAAGCCCTGTTTGTGATAACCAGTGGGAGGAAAAGATGGTATGTGTAAGGGATTTCCATAGACCTATTATGTGCTTTTTGTACATTTGTACATTTTTATTTCCTTCTACTTGGATTTTTCAGTTATTCATAAGCAGAAGCTGGGTCTTTCCTTTTTTTCTCTGACAGTGCAAATGAAATAGGATAAACATCCCTAAGGAAGTATATGAAATATTAATCAAACCCTTTAAACTTGCCTAGTGTAAGAAACTGAAATTAAAAAGCTGGAGTGGAATTTCAAGATTACATAATGAAAGTTTCCCTTTTATTTAATCCACATTTCAAGGCTTTACTAAGTATTTCAGGATATTTTCTAGCTATAAATTTTTAGCCACAGTAACATTTAGGTTAGAATGGGATGGTGTGGTTTGACCTCCAGGTTTTATTCACCTTCTGAAGAGACTTGACAGCATTTCTTGTTACAGCTGAGGTTCTTTGAGATGAAGCAGTGGCAAAATCTCTTCTTTGTAAATCAGGAGACTGCATTGCAGTCTACAGGTTTCTCATCCTTGAGAAAGTAGCTCTGTACTTGCTGAGGCTCTTCAGACTGTAGCTTCTTCAAGTGCTGTTTGGGAATATGTAGGATGCCTCACCTGGAGCTCATTAGAAAAGTAGAATTCCAGGCCCCTCCCCAGAGCTTCAGGCAGATAGCAAGACCACTCAGGTGACTATTGTGCTCTGTCAGGTGTCAGAGCACTCGTTATGACTTTGTGTGGTACCCAAAGTAAGCTTGGCCTAGCAGATATTTGAGGCGAGACAGTTCCCAAACCTGTTTTAGCCAAAGCCTCAGCATCTTTTGAGCTTTAATAGACAGACACATGGTTTGCATAATAGCCTGTTTATACCAAAAGCAAATATACTTCTTTTTCATATCGAACACTACATTCAATGAGCTGATTTCTGTAGATATTTGAGAGGCAACCACTGTGTGATATATTTAAACTCACTTTGTTCTGGTGGGACATGTGTTGAAAGGAACTCAGAGCAGGGAAAAATAGCTTAAAGGGCTATTGCTCCTGACAGAGTCGCAGGCCAATACCAGAGAGAAGTTTTGTTGTACCTTCAGGACTTATTAATTTATTAAAGAGGAGTAAAGGGAGGATGTTCGGCCATAGCAAATTGAACATTGATACTGATTAGGTCGGACTCAAATATAATTACTGCACTGTTTTTTTCCTAGCACACTTTTGAATTGACAGGGAAAAGAAAAAGAAAAAAACACACAGTTAGGAAAGAACAAGTCTTCCCAAGGCTCTCTAAGGCCTGGGAATCCTGTTCATCAGAGTTCTTGCAGACACCTAATTAGAGTCAGAATGCAGAAGTGGTGCTTCAGTTGACTATGAACAAACAATCAGTTAACAAGCCTTTCAGGAGAGCCTTGTTCAACCTCTGCTGGCCCCAGAGACATTGCCACCAGCTAGGGTGTGGTTTTAGGAACATGGGAATAAGTTTGTGGGGCTTTTGATTAATTCTCAAATGGGAAAACCTGAAATCGAGTCCTTTGACTTTTCGTGCTCACTTCCCAAGTCCAGTCTTTATGTAAATAGCTCTCAAATACTTTCTCTGCATCTCCACCACCACCCTAATACCAGATACTGGTCCCAGACTCTGGATCCCAGACCCTGGCCCAGGCCCAATTTTCCTCACCAGAATCATGGTTGGCTTTCCTGGCTCGTCCCCAACCCATCTTTTTTACTCTGTATTGCATAGCTGCACTGTAGCCAGGGGGAGCTTTTCATATAAGCTCTAAAATCAGATTGCTCTGATTTAAAAAAAATTCATTGTTATTTTTATTGGGATTATCTTACATTTATAGATTAATATAGGAAGAATTAACATCATTATGATGTTGAGTCGTCTTGTTCAGGAATGGAAATCTGTGTCCTTCAGGTTAATTTAATTCTCCTTATAAGAATCCTGTTATAATCCTTGTTACATTTATTTTTAAGAATTGCTGTTGTTTCTGTTATAGATAGAAGCTTTTTCTTCTAATACCTCTTCTAGCCAGTTATTGTTTGCATATAAGCAAGTTATTGATTTCTGCATATTAATTTGCTCTACCATCTCACTGAGTTCTTTTCTGGAGTGAAGAGTTTCTTAGTGGATTCTCTTTGGGGTATTTAGATATATGAGCATATCATATAGCTCTTTACCTGCTGGGTTTTCCATCTCTCATTTCTTTTTCTTACCCAAGTGTGTTGTCCAGATCCTCAAAGGATGATGAGGGTATGCCTTTTGCCCTGCTGCTGAGCAGTGAAATGCTCCTATGCTCCCTTTCTGGATGCTGAGTTTCAGCTTCAAGTAGTTGTGTGTCATCATGTTAGTAAAGTAGCCACTGTTACATCATTAAGTGTTTTTGCAGAGGGATCGTTCTAAAAGGCAGACTTGATCGTATTGTTCCACTTCTTCCCAGAGCTCTTAAGAGGATACTAATTCTAACCTACCTCCCCAGGCTTGGGGCCAACCTCCTGTGGCCAGACACTCCATTCTTGTTCCCCTTGCTCAAGCTGCCTTGTAGTATCTAGAGCACGCTGTGCCCCTTCCCACCTTAGGATAGTGGATACCTGTTCCTTCAACCTGAAATGCTCAAGTGATTTCCACCCCACATACCCAAATTTCCTTGCCTGGCCACTTCCTACTGTCTTGCAGAGGATAACTCAGTAAGCACTTTCTCATGGCAGCTCCAGGATTCCCTGACCAGATGATCCTACCTGGTCCCCTGCATTCCTCCCAACAGAGACAGACAGGGTGAGATCATGAGAAGCCTGGGCTGTAAATTCAAGGTGGCCACATCAGAGGTAGGAGGGTCAAAGTAGGCTGTCATATTGGTTCATGATCATATTGGTATCATTGATGGTACTAGGTGATTCTCCTTGGGTGACTAAATGGCACTGTTTGCTGAGGGGAATTCTAAGGACAGAAGCATGTATGAGGGGGAAAGCAATGCATTTGGTTTGGGATGTTTGTTCAGCCATCATTTATGGAATGCCTGTGGTGTGCTAAATACCCTGTTAAGTTCTCAAAATCCTAAAAATCACAAGGACAGCATGGCCCTCACTTTCATGGAGCTGACTGGCTAAGCTAAGATGAAGGCCTTTCACCTGAAGGGAAAATAGCAGTGAGTGGCAGGATATATGGATCTGGATCTCAGAGGACAGGGTGGCATGGAGTTTCACATTGGACAGGAAGGGACATCCCTACAATGACAAGAGGAGAGAAGGAAGGAAGGGAGGAAGAGAAGAAGGGAGAAAGGGAGAATGGGTGGGTGAAAGGGGCAGGTGAGAGTGTTCTGCTATGCCCAGAGGCCAGTTGATGATGGATTTTACCCCTGACTAATCCACCAAATGAGCAGAGGTATGAATTGGGTTTGCGAAGTTTGGTGGTGTCACTCATTGAAATAGGAAGGGAAGGTGTCTACAGTGACATGGCAGGATTCCCAGGCCTCTGCCATTGGAGACAGTTTGAAGTTTGGGGACTCTGTTCCTGCTCTGTGGTTTTCTGCAGCTGGGCCTGGGTATATACAGTTGAGGTGGACTTGGGGAAGGTTGCCTAGACTCATTCAGTGCTGGAATTGAGCAGAGCAAATGCAGGCTCAGGAGGCTGAAGTCAACAGCAAGAAAGAAACCATAGTGATAGACCATGGTGTCTAGGTGGCAGAAGGAAGTGAGGAGAAAAGAAGTTCACAGGCTTGAGGAGTGTGACTATCAAGATAGAAGAGCCAGAGCAGAACTGGATTTTACTTCAGAGAGAGCAGATGTGCATGACTACTGATCCTGCAGGACTGAAAGTCAGAAATATGCCATGAGACTGACCCACCTTCCCTTCGAATGCAGGACAGTCTTGTTTATGACATTATGACCCCTGTGGACCATGAAGTATGTATGGGGGCTCTCTGTCTCTTCCCAGTAATGACATAAAGAGTCAGTGTAATGACACACTGGTGAGGAAAACTTGTGATTAGAAGAGCATTTCCTTGGGGTAACAGTTCTGCATTGATGTGTTCTATTTCCACTTCCTATTGAACCTTGTTATCTTCTGCCAGAAAAGCTGTCAAGAAGGCTCAGAGAGCGCTACAAAGGCAATGTTCTAAGTGACCCAGACCTTGAGTGGGGACCCTGCCCAAACCACCCTGCAGCTCCTCTGGCCAGCCTGCAACTCTGCCTAAGAATCTTCTCAGCAGAGTGGACTGCATTTGCAAAGCAGGGTAGTGCTTTTCTAAACGAGTCATCTGAAAACTGGTATCAGTCTAAAATTAGTCTGTGAAAAGATAAGCTTTAATCTATGTCATTAGGTGGAAATGACAAGTAATTGAGAGTGAAAATTCCAATTTAAAAAATATCTCTGTGCAAATAAGGCTCTCTTACATAAAAGGGTACTGTGACTTTTTCAGCTGCTTTTTATAGCAATGCCCTCTGAAGCTGGTGGCCTGTGGCACCCTGTGGAGGAGCCCAGAGAGACACATTTTTGCTGAATGTGTCACCCTGGCACAGGCTTGCTAAGGGGCCCACCAGTTATTTTACACATTCAACTAGAAATTTTCCTTAGCTATGTCGGGTGATTAATAAAGTCAGTGATAGCACATTTTTAGTCATTTGGTTTTCTGCCCACACGTTCTGGTCGCTTCTTCTTACATAAAGTGTAATACCTGTGGTGGCTGAGACAGTCAGAGCTCTTGGCTTCCAGCTCCAGCTCTTTGGGTGCTGTTTGTTCTTCATTGCTCTGAGCCCTCTGCTATGATTTCACTCTAGTGACATTTTAGCCATGTACCTGGTTGACAGGAGCAGTGAGTCACAGCTTTCCACATCCCACACCTTTGATTTCTTCCCTTCAAGGGGGACAAGCTTGTGTGTCTTTGGGGGTGGTGATTGTTATTATTAAAATGACTGGGATCCCAGAACCTGAGTCAGCTCACCCTGAATAGGGGAATGTAGTGGGGTGGGGTAAGGAAGAGTCTGGGATCCACTCATGCCTGCATGCATTTTTGAGGCATAGCCTCTGTGGAGTAGGGTTTTGGTCATCTCATCAGGTGTTGGGTTTCTGAGTGTTCCCAACAGAGAGGTATAATCCATTACTAGATCATCAAATCAATTTGCTAGGTTGCTGGTCAGAATAAAGAATAGAAAGGAACGTAGTGGAATGGAATGGAGTGGAGTGAAATAGAGTGGAGTGGAATGGAGTGGAGTGGAATGGAATGTTGTGGAATGGAATGGAGTGGAGTGGAATGGAGTGGAGTGGAGTGGAACGGAGTGGAGTGGAATGGAGTGGAGTGGAACGGAGTGGAGTGGAATGGAATGGAATGGAGTGGAGTGGAATGGAGTGAAGTGGAATGGAGTGGAGTAGAGTGGAATGGAGTGAAGTGGAATGGAGTGGAGTGGAGTGGAATGGAATGGGAATGGAGTAGAGTGGAGTGGAATGGAGTGGAGTGGAATGAAATGGAGTGGAGTGTCACCTAATGTATTTCCCAGGTTCTGGGGAGTAGGACATGGACATATCTGTGAGGCCACTAGTCTGCCTACCACATATGATTTATGTTAACATTGCCAGTTTCTGGTGGCTTGCCAAGGATTTTTATTTGTGTGGAGTACAGTTGGGCTGGGCATGTGTGCTGTGAGCATCTCATAGATGTGATCAGTAGTTCCATTGCTACAGAACTGGACCATTATCCCATGAGAGAGACTGATCTGACATCTGGTATGGCTGGATTAGTTGCACAGCCAGGTTGCAATACTTTCTTATCTGGTATTTTTCCAGAGCTGTCATCGTGTTCTGATCTGCTTGATGAAGTTGTCTGTAAATAGCAGCTGTCTTCATCTGGCTTACCTACTCCCATCTGCCAAATTGTATACAGCACACAGGGTGACAGGAACCTAAGTGTGGGAAGTCCTAACTGAGCACCTAGATCAGGCTCTGTGCAGTAGTAACTGAACATGCACTGAATAGATGCCATCAGTCACCTTCTCTATACCAAAGCCCAGGGAAGCTCATAATTCATTCAAATAAATTGCACAGCTAAGTCCAAGTGGCTTCAAGCCCTAACGTCCTCCCCTACAGGAGCCATACATAGTGAGAGAGGTTCAGTACCACATTCAGGCTCCTAGCACTGAATGTGGCTCTGTTTATTGGGTTACCCACCTCTATACCAGTGATGATAGTATGGGTGTACTATATCCAGTGCAAGGGGATGCATTGTGCTGGAAAGAACAAAGGAGTTGTTCTGTAACTGAGAATTCTGTGTTAGAAACTGAAGATGGATAACCCTAGTATAGTTGATACAGGTCATGGGGCAAGCATTTCCTGAGTTTCGTTCAAATCTCCTAGCTATTGAGGCTACCCAGGGTTATCTCAACTTCTAGAAAATTTGGTGTGAACCAGTAATGACAATAAACCAAACAGGTTACCCAATAGTCTTTCTTTTTTAATTAATTGTGTATTAATTGTACAAAATGGCGAGTTTCATTATGACATCTTCATACATGTATATAAGGTAATATAATTGTACTTATTCTCCTCCCTTCCATTACCTTAATTTCTTTCCTCTTGGACTTCTGGAAATGCTCAACCAATAACAGTCTACTAAAGAAAAGTGACTCACAAGTCAGCCCCACAGAAGGCCATGAAAAGGAATGCAAAGTCCATTTGCAGTTTCTTTATGTTTGTGGTGGAATTCAGGGTGCAGTTTGAGGCTTTGCATGCTGCATAGATTTGATTCCTAAAATAAAATGGAAAACATTTCCAGCAAAAAAGAAAAAAGAACCTTGTCTTACTCATCTTTGTATCTCCAGTACTTGACAGAGTGGGTGCAAGACAACTGTGGTGAATGAATAATCAGATTATTCATCCCTTTATTAATAAAATGGCATTTGAGTCAGAGACTGTGTGGGACAAAGAAAACAGGATAGAGCCCTTCAGGGGGCTTACTGTCCAGCAGATATATTTGCCCTGTGCTTTTTTTAGGCATGTTAGTAGTTGCATAGAAGTTGTAAAGCTTAGTCAGCTGAGACTTGTCTGTATCACTGCTTTCCTGAGCAATTTGTTTTCTTTGTATTGTAGTTTCTAATAAAGAGGTTGAGTTTTTTGGGGAAATCTTTCCATTATAATTTAATTTAAAATTCAACTTCCTGCATGAGATAATAAAAGACTTTGCTTAGAGGCAGACCTGATTTATACTAGAAATCTAAATCAGAATTATTTTAGTGTGATTTTATGAATGACAAAGTGACTTCCCTGACACTTAAAACATTGGCATGAACCACCCATTTCAACCCATGGTGACCATTAAAGTAACACCAAAAGATGTAGTAGGAAAGACAGCTTCTCCATGCCTCTGGAAGTTGCTGTATATTGTTGACATTTAAACATGTGCAGATTTTTGGGACCATTTTTATGTTTTTGAATCCAGATGGTTGTTCCAAAAGGAGCACTGTCCCTGCTGATCAAGTGGGAAGTAAAGAAGCAACTTTCTTTACTGCGTTAAAATCCCCTGTGTAGGGAAGCTCTGCCGTAATCATGATGGGCTACAGCCTCTCACCTCCCAAGGGCAGTGCTCTGTCTCATGAAGGTTTTAAGTGGCCTGTGGTCACTTTTCTTTGAAAACCTGTCATGTGTCTTAGCAGATGGCAAGTTTGCATTTGGGCATGAAATCCAGCACAGCACTGGCATGATCACTCTATTTCTTCAGACATATTTGGGTAATGAGAATTTATAATTCAATTAAGTTGGCCCTTCTAAATTGTTCTAATTCTGATGATGTGGGCACACATTTGCAAGCTGAATAACAAATACCATTGTGTGTGTGTGTGTGTGTGTGTGTGTTTTCTGATTTGAAAGAAAGATAGCTTCTTTTAATAACTGTAGCCCTTCTTGCATAATGCATTTTATTTGCCTAACCACAGGCACTCACAGGTACTCACTAAATAAAGGAAGGAAAAATTGCAGAAGTAATGACCCAGAAAAAAACAGGCATTTGACCTTGAGAGGTGGGCCTGGGCTGTATACTCAGGGTTAGCACTCTCCTGCAGCCTGCTGGGAAAACCACTTACCCTCCACAGGACTATTTTGTCCCAATTACAAGTTGACCAAGGGACCTTTGGTGTCTCTTCAGTTCTATAGATTCTCTGCATGACTGTGATTCTTAGAAGGGCAGTTTGTTCAGGTAGCAGCAGCAGGAAGGGGTGGGAGGTGCACACAGATGCTCGCTCATGGGTCCTCATTGGCCTTGACGAGTGTCCTTTTTAAATGGAGACATTAACAAACTGTGATGTGACATGTGCTATAAAAATTTGAAAGCTTGATGTGCAATTGACTGGCTTTCATCTTCCCCAAACTTTTGTGTAGAGGAAATGGTAGTCACTAGGAAAAAGAGATCTACCCACCAAACATACACACACACACACACACACACACACACACAATTGTTCCTGGTAAATTATATGTGACTTAGCCAAGTGTACACATAATAAATGTCAACACCTGAGATGCCAGAGATGACACCTTGGAATGTGGTTTTTGACACTCCTTAAGATATATGCTAAAAGATTTTAGAAAAATCCAGCTCTGAGAATACCTCACCCCCAATGACAGAAAGAATGTAGAAGAAGAGAAACATTGGCTAATTTCCAAAGTTAGCTTATAAAATGTATAACTTTTTATATATTATAAAATATAAATCATAAATTTTTATAGAGTAATTCTATTATGTTTGGAATTTAGGGTCACTGAGCTATTCTGATGTTCAGAATTGATTAAGACCAACTGACCGTGGAGTTGGGGATTGGCCAATCCCTTCTCTTGGGGCCCTGCCAGCAGGCCAAGAGCACCCTTGGGGCTGATGTCTGTTCTCATCTGGTAGGCAGGTCATTTCACATTGGCCCAAGGTGTGGCCCTGCATTGCCCTGTGTTCTGCTCCAGAATGCCCCATAAGGACTCTTTGGTAAAGCCATTTCTCCTTGGTGGTCCTTTCCCACCTCGTCTAGGTTCCCTTAAACATTTTATTTGGGTCATTAAAAACACAGTTCCATGAACCATTTAGGCAACAGCAAGAGCTGCAATGGGGCTTTCTTTAATATCCTTTGGCTACTTTCAAAATGGATCTTTCAGCCCAGTTTTATTCAGTTTATCAAAGTTTTATCTGTGACTGGGCCACATGAAGCAGATGAACTCAAGCTTTATGTTACAGGGAAGAATCAGGTTTAAAAAACAAATAAACAAAAAAGGCAGCTCTGTTCCCTGCTCATTATTTTCATGTCCAAGGAGCTATTTGCTTAATGAACCTGGTCCTGCTCCATGATGGAGAATCCTCTAATGGCATGTTTGATAAGAGCCCCAGCAGGGTTGGCTGTGGTCTTGGGAGAGGGGACCTGCTCAGGGCTTCCCTTCCTGGATACCAGCAAAGCCTTCTTGGGCTCATTCTCTTAGGAAACTTTGTCTTTATGAACACAAAGACATAAAGCAAATTATTTGTGAATGTGGAAGAGCTCCACATTGTACTGGGATAAGATTGTGATTGCACCAAGGGAACTGCATGTCAGGGTCTCAGGACTTCTTTGCACGTGTCAAACCCACTCAAACCTACGCAATCCTCATACCAACCATAAGAATTTCACAAATGAGGACTCTGAAGCTCTGTGAAGTCACCAGGTAGGCAGAGGTAGGACTAGGATCTGACTACACATTTCCTGACCCTGGGAGAGCCTGCTTTCTAATTAGAGAGATGAAGTAAGAAGAGAAATCTGGGAAGAAGACACAGGAGGCCTGCTGGGCTGTGGAGATGTGGGTGAGAGCGAGGAGCAATGGGGGTGTTGCTGAGAGTCTTCAAGGCGCCTATGGTATTGGAGGAACCTGGAACAAAAGGGGACACATGCAGACAGACATGTGCTTCCTGGTTACTGGCTCTCGGGCACTGGCCTGAAAGCCAATAGGGCAGAGGCTGTCCTTGCCTCCCTCATTCCTTTCTTCACTGTAGCTGCATTAGTCAGTTTTCCATTGCTTTTTTTGGCTCGTAGTTTCCAGTCTGTGGTCGTTGGTCCTGTGACTTTGGGGTCTGTGATATGGCAGCACATCATGGTGGGAGCCTGCAGCAGAGCCAAGCCTCTCACCTCCTCACTGGGAGGAAAAAAAGAAAAAATGAGGAAGAGATTGGGGTCCCACAATCCCTTTCAAGGGCACGCCCCTCCCCATCCCCAGTCACCTGAAGACCTTGTACTAGACCACACCTCTTAAGGTTTGTACTGTCATCCATTAGCACCATGTCAGGTGCAATTACCAAGCCTTTACCACATGGACATTTGAAGGACATACAGCAATATCCCAAGGGCCTGGTGCATGGTGGCTGTGTGCCCAGTATGATGTGTTTGCATGGATGGTTGGGAGGTATCTGGACATGGAGGTACTTTGGGTAGGGAGAGTAATGGGGATGTAAGGAACCAGGTGGAGTGTCATTTATTTCACCTGGTGACTTGGGCAGGAGAGCACTTGGAGCAGGAGCCCACAAGACAAGACATGGGTATTGAAGTCACACTATGAAAGCCTTTGTATGCCGGGCTGAAGAAGCTTCAGAGAGCCAGTTCTTGTGCCTGCCAGGCATAGGTTCTGGGGGCTTGAATGATTTCTGTAAGGTTTTGGATCCTTGGTTTCTGTTTCTTTCTCATTTGTAAAGTGGATATAATGAGGGTGCTGGTGGAGTTAGGAGGTGTTTTGTAAGGTTGGTAACATAAGGCCCAATAAGTGCCTACTGCCAAGCAACACACAGTAATGGAAATGCTTGATAGCAGTTAACTATAATGATTATCATCTTTATTCACTACACAATGGGAAAGTGTTGCTGTCCTGTGGGAAAGTGATATGATTGGGGCTGGGTTTTTATGTCAATTAATCTGGCAGTAGTAGGATGGTTGGGAGTGGAAGCAAGTAAACATTAAGAGATGCAAAGATGAGTTAATATGTACTGGGGTCACCCAGGTGAGAAGTAATGAGGACTTGAATGGGGGGCAGTGGGAGGAATGTAATATAATGATGGGTACAGGGTCTGAGACCTGCTTGAGGTTTATAGGACTTGGCACCTAACCAGTGGGGAGGGGTGAGGTTTGACTGAGTCTCCCAGGGAATAAGGATGCTATTTGCAGAGAGAGGGAAGCAGGCACGTTTGCTTAGAAGGATGATGGGTTCAGCCTGGGTCATGTGCTTGACTGATGCCCATGGAATTTCCAGCTGTGGAAGTTCTGGAGAGTTGGACAAGGCCATCCTGGAGCTCTGGAGTGAACAGGAAGAGGATTTTCAGTGTCCAGAGGGAGAACTGAGGGGATCTGAGGGGCTGGAGTGGAGAGCAGTAGAAACTGGGGTGTGGAAGAGCCCTTCCTCTGCCGGCTGAGGTTGGCCCTGAGACTATCAGCAACTGAGAAAATGCAGAGGCCTGTGATTGTGTAAATGACATGGCAACAACTAGCCCTGCTTTTGTAGCCTATCCTGAGACCGTGGGTCTTATCAGTGCAGCCTGGAGCACTGCTGAGCCTAGCACTGTGTGGGGAGTACTTCCAAGACTTTACTGTTTATGAGCCTCTGTGGCTGCCTGCTGGACTCCAAGCTTTCATCACAGAGGCACCTGCAGAGACGATGTGGGGACACCAAATCAGGTTAATGGCCGCTTCCTTCCTGAAGGAGGCCGCTTCCCCAAGAGGACACCTGGATTCTCTTTATAGCTGTGTCAGGAAAATGAGTGGTGAGGGCTGACTTGCTCCTCAGTGTCCCAGACAGGCTCTCGTTCCATTCTTCCCTGGCCTTGAACTGGTTTCTTGTCATAGTGAGATTTAGGTTCTTAATCTTTTTAGAAAGAAGTAATGAGCCCTTCTCCCAGAACCTCCTGCAGATGCCTGTACACAGCACTTGGATCAATTCAGTGGGCTCAGGGCTTCTCCAGAGACTCTACCCTTACAGCTCAGCCTCAGCACTTCCTTATTTCTGATAAAATGATCTTCTATGTCAGGTAAAATCTATTCAAATACTTATTGTTGAAGGCCACTGACTCTTCTATGCAACTGTATTAGCTGATTGCTTATGGGATAATAAATTTGTGAATTTAAAACTAGGGAAAACAGCCCAATACATGATTCATGTAGGTCATATAATTTTAACAGAAGAAGAAAAAGTCCGAGTAGTTTGAATTTACTACCTTAGTGTTTCTATGAAATGGGGGAGTAAAAAATAAAACTCATCCATGTCTACTACTTTACTTTATAATTCATTCCCTCCCTCCCTTCCTTCCTCCCTCCCTCCCTCCTTCCCTCCCTCCCTCTCTCCTTTCCTCTCTTCCTTCATGTACTGGGATTGAACCCAAAGACCCTCATACATGCTAGGCAAGCCATCTACCACTTCAGCTATCCCCCCAGTCCTTTTTAAAAAAAATTTGTTTTGAGACAAAGGTCTCACTCCCTTTGCCCAGGCTGGCCTCAAACTCTTGATTTTCCTGCCTTTGCTTCCCAAGTAGCTTGGATAACAGGTGTGTCTTACCATGCCTGGCTACTTTATTTCATTTTCTAAAAAGGAATTTAATTAGTTTTAGAAAGGAATTAAGATAGTTGAGCATTATATGTACTGAACTATCATGTAATATTTTTGTTGAGCTAAAATGTATATAACAAAACTTAACAATTTTAACTATTTTAAGTGTATAGCTCAATAGCATTAAGGATATCATGTAGTTTTAATTAATCTGATTGTCAGAAGCTTCTAAATCTTCCCCCAAATGTGTGAGAGGTAGAAAAGACTATAAGACAGTATTTACCCAGGGGAAAATACTTGGAGACTAAAAGCCAGCTGGTCACAGATGTGGGCTTTTTCTGGGCTTTAAGATAAGGATGTTTCATGGAGCATCCCATAGATTCTAGAAATAGGGTTTTTTTTTTTTAATGGAGTGGATTTTTATCTTGTCAAGGAAGTAAGGAAATCTCCATGGTTGCCAAATTAAGATAATTGTAGAGGCTGAACACTGTGGCTCAAGCCTGTAATCCTAGCTACTTGGGAAGCTGAGATCAGAAAGATTGTATTTAGAAGCCAGCCCAAGCAAAAAAATTTGCCATCTCTACCAGTGGCAAGATTTGTCAGTACACTCCTGTCATCCCAGGAGTGTGGGAAAGCACAAATAGGAGGATTACTGGCTAGACTGGCCTGGTGAATAAACTTGAGACCCTATTTAAAAAATAACTAAAGCAAAAAGGGCTGGCAGTTAGCTCAGGTGATAGACCCTGAGTCCAAACCCCATGATTATAGAGAGTTCAGACACTTAAGCAATGAAGGACAGGAATGTGTCATGTCATGGAGAGGACATTAGTGGGAGGGGGAGGGTAAATGAAGGAGGATGATATGGCTGATTACTTTCTATACATGTACGAGTATGGAACACTGAAACCTTGTTGAAGTCATTTTAAGAAGGGGAATGGGATAGAAGGGAGAATAATGGAGGAGGGGATAAACCAAACTGGGGTATAATATATGTATACATGGAAATATCACAACAAAACCTCCTGTGTAACTATCATGTATATAATAAAAATGTTAAAAAAAAAAGAATGTGGGCTTTGAGTTTTGTTCAGAAGTATAGAAATTCAGTGAGGCTTTTAAACACAAATGTCCTGTGCAGACAAATCTCTATATTTTTTATCAACTAAAGTTAACAAATGTTAACAAATTATCTTCACAGTTACCTCCAAGTGCAACATACTGCTGAAATCCTCATGTGAATTTACAAATGTGAGGATCACTATAGCAACATCTATATTAAACTTTGCATTCTAACATTGTTAGCAGAAGATGCTTGTGTCTTTGTAATGCTTTCGCAGGGAATAACAAGTACTTTTCCTTTCACAGGTATTTCCTCTTTCTCTCAGGCATTGTTGTTGACATCCAAAAGTCTGGATGTCGTATCAGGAGTAGTCAAAACATTAGTGTTAGTGTTAGAATACGATTTCCAAAGGCAGCTGAAGCCAGAGCTGTGGACTTTATGGGTGTATTTGGCTGTGGAGGATAGCAAGGGCAGCTTTGGAGAAATGTATTTTACACAGTCTGGTATTGTCCAGACTGTGTGAGATCCAATAGCTGAATTCATCTAGAGTTGAGCATTTGTGCTGAGTTAGCCTCTTCAGTGCTTTGAGATGTTGCTCACAAAGGCTTTTTATTGCTGTTGCTGTCAGGGTCATTGAGTGGCTTTTTTTTTTTTTTTTCAATACCCTGTCATGTAAGTTTGGTAGAATTCTCTGTCCAAAAAAATGTCATTTCCTTCATCTAATAGATCCATGTATGTATCTGATTTCCTACTAAATATTTCCTTCATTCTCAAAACATCTTAGAATCCTTAAGAAATGGCAACTACAGTGGTGTATCATGCCTATTATCCCACCTACTCAGGAGGGGGAGGTCAGGAGGATTATGGTTGTAGTCCAGCCCTGGCGAACAGTTGGGGAACCCCCATTTCAGCAAACAAGCTGACCATGGTGGCATACACCTGTCACCCAAGACAAGGGAGGCTTAGTAGAAGGATCATGGTCTGAGGCCAGTTTTGGGCAAAACCACCAGAGCTTCTCTCAGAAATAACCAACACAAAAAAGTCTGGAAGAATGGCTCAAGTGGTAGAGCCATAAAAAGCCAGTCTGTCACTCTGTCCCTTGGGCCTGTGATGCTCCCAAGTTTGTTGTAACCAAGTAGCTTGTTGTCTGATCTTTTCTATATTAGTTTCTACCTGAGAGGAAGTATTGTTTTTTTTTCTTTTATTCATATGTGCATACAATATTTGGGTCATTTCTTCCCCCCTTCTCCCTCCCTTACCCCCCCACCCCATCCCTCTCCCCTGGCTACCCTTATCTCTAATGTTGTTGTAGAGAGAGTATAAGCAATAATAGGAAGGAACAAGGGTTTTTGCTGGTTGAGGTAAGGACAGCTATACAGGGCGTTGACTCGCATTGATTTCCTGTGCGTGGGTGTCACCTTCTAAATTCTTCTCGAAGTAACCTTTGAGAGGAGGTATTGTTGTAGGTACAACAGGACATGTTAGCAATAGCACACATGCCCCTTTGCTCTGCCAGAGCCACTCTGTAATCCAACACAACTTTTGCCGGGGAGCCCAGGGAGTACACATTGAAGGAGTCACTGAGCCACATGAATAGGGTGGAGGTTTCCTTCCACCCTGCAGAGGGATACAAAGACAAAAGCAGATTAGAAGACCCATAAGGATGTCAGTTGTGTCTTTTTTCTGAACAGTGGCTGGCTCTCTCCTCGGCGTTCTGATTGTAGTGGAGTCGCATCTGTAGAGGCATTCCTGCACTCTCCTGAGTCCTGAGTTCAAACCCCAATACTGCCCCACCCCCACCCAGAAAAACGTGTAGAGTACCAGAAATCATTTTTTAAGAATTTGAAGAAGATAGTGAAAGTTTCTAAAGATTAGAGATGGACTGATTTAAAGATTTCTTTAACCAAAAAGAAAATAAGTCCTGGTAGGTCTTGTGGCTTCATTTTATTTAGGAAAGGAAAATTTGATAAAGAAACCACTTACATACAAGCTCTGAAGGAAGTCAGGACATAATTGAGCATCTTCTTAGGGGCATTGTGCCAAGTTTCACCTGCAGAAATTGTCCCCACTGGATTAAGCCCCTAGAAGGAAGGAGTAAGAAAGATGATCCTTTCCCAGTGGGTTCAAGGAACTGTTTTAGAAGACAAAGTATCCATATATGAACAGTAAAATCACAAAAACAAAATTCTATGGCATCAAACAGAGCCCTGTGGAAAAAGAGGGAGAAGCAACACTGTTTCTAGAATTCAGTGGCTCTTTTTAGTATTCAGAGAGGCAGGATGAGTAGTGCTTAAGAGCACAAGTTCCAGTGCCAGGCTGCCTATGTGACCTTAGGTGAGATACCTAACCTCTCTGTGCTTCTGTTTCCCTGTCTTCAAAGTGGGCTAATAATAGAGAGATTTAAGGATTCAAAGAGGTAGTAAATGTGGAGCACTGTCCTCCTGGTACATGGTATATGTCAGTGTTTTCTGTGATTGTAATTATTCTACAGCCTTTCTGGGATAGTCAGGGAATCCTGACTACGCACCAATAAGCTCCCACTGCTAGACAGAGTATATTTAGCTCATTTGGCTTTGGGGTTCAGGGGCTCCTCCCAGGGAACCAGGTGGTTTGAGGGGTGCTAAGATAACACATGTAACTTTGGGTCCTGACATTACTGCATGAGTGTTTACTGAGCGTTCACTCCCCCAACTGCACTTTGACATGCAATGTGGCAAAGCCTGTTAAGTATTATCTTGTTTCTCAGGGCTGTTTTCTTGTGTGTTAGATTTGCATAAAGGACAAGCTGTGGCAGCAGACAACAGTGTCAGAATAAGGGACAGGCCCTCCTTTCCCTCTCTACTTTGATTTCCTGGCCTCTCCACAGGTGGAGTGAGGGGTGGTGGACACAGCACAGTGTAGGTTGTACAGTTCCCGCAAGCACAGTTTTGTGGCCTGGAGCAAGATCTCTGGTTTTTTTTTTTTTTTAAACTCAGGGCATTATGCTCACTTTTTGCCCAGGCTGGCTTTAAACTGCCATCCTACCAATCTCAGCCTCCTAAGTAGTTGGGATTACATATGTGAGCCACCATGCCCAGTCCAGCCTATAAGCCTTACTTTCTTATCTGTGAAATGAAACAGGTAACAATTACCTCATTAAATTGTGAGGATTAGAAGAAAGTAATGCTTATGTCCTTTGCGGAAACTAGGTGAAGGGTATCTGGGACCCCCCCCCACCATACAATTTTTATAACTCACTCTTGTTAGTCAATTATTATTTCAAACTAAAAAGTTTTTTAAAAAGTAAAATAATGCAAAGGGTTTGCCATTGTTTTTGTTCCACAAATGCTAGAAATTTACTGAGTGTATGCACACTAGTGCATTGAGTACAGATGGACTCAGAACCCGTTTCATACTCAGAACATCCCTGTGAGGAAGGTACAGTGCCAAGGTGACCCCAATTATAGACAGAAAAGCTGAGTTAAAGGAGGATGAAGCAACTGTCAGAGGCCACTGAAAGTAAGCAGCAGAGTTTGTGATCTGCTGTGATGCCCATGATATTGGAGGGGTGAGGGAGGGGAGAGAGAGAGAGAGAGAGAAGGAGAAAAAGAAAAAAGATGGTTAGGGGTTCAGCTCAGTGGTAGATTACATGCACAGGGACCTGGGTTCAAACTCCAGGTTAAAAGGAAGCCATGACACCTGCAC
This sequence comes from Castor canadensis, assembly GCF_047511655.1. Taxonomy (NCBI): domain Eukaryota; kingdom Metazoa; phylum Chordata; class Mammalia; order Rodentia; family Castoridae; genus Castor; species Castor canadensis. The sequence continues at coordinate 9,825,657 of NC_133386.1, read as the reverse complement.
ATCCATGTTTATTGCGGCACTATTCACAATAGCCAAGTTATGGAAACAGCCAAGATGCCCCAGCACTGACGAATGGATTAAGAAAATGTGATATCTATACACAATGGAATTTTATGCAGCCATGAAGAAGAACGAAATGTTATCATTCGCTGGTAAATGGATGGAATTGGAGAACATCATTCTGAGTGAGGTTAGCCTGGCTCAAAAGACCAAAAATCGTATGTTCTCCCTCATATGTGGACATTAGATCAAGGGCAAACACAACAAGGGGATTGGACTATGAGCACATGATAAAAGCGAGAGCACACAAGGGAGGGGTGAGGATAGGTAAGACACCTAAAAAACTAGCTAGCATTTGTTGCCCTTAACGCAGAGAAACTAAAGCAGATACCTTAAAGCAAATGAGGCCAATAGGAAAAGGGGACCAGGAACTAGAGAAAAGGTTAGATCAAAAAGAATTAACCTAGAAGGTAACACCCACACACAGGAAATCAATGTGAGTCAATGCCCTGTATAGCTATCCTTATCTCAACCAACAAAACCCCTTGTTCCTTCCTATTATTGCTTATACTCTCTCTACAACAAAATTAGAGATAAGGGCAAAATAGTTTCTGCTGGGTATTGAGGGGGGGAGCGGGAGGGGGCGGAGTGGGTGGTAAGGGAGGGGGTGGGGGCAGGGGGGAGAAATGAACCAAGCCTTGTATGCACATATGAATAATAAAAGAAAAATGAAAAAAAATAAAAAAATAAAAATAAATAAATAAATAAAAGGAAGCCATGAAACCAGAAACCAAACCAAAAACAACAAAAGAAAAGAATAAAAGTGAACTTTTCTTATGATGGTGAAGCCCTCCAGAGGCTATGGGTGCCTTTTTATTTTGTGAGCCACATAAGGGAAAAGACTTCCTACACGTCCCAGAATTTGGACTTGCATCAATGGCTGGCATTATTTGATGTATTTTTGGTAAGCTGGATGAGGTAATGGTAAATATGTTTATAACACTTACATATAATACTGCATTTGGTGGTTTTGTTAATATCTTGAAAGATGGCTGTGTTAGCTAGCCTTCTGTTACTGTGACAAAACAGCTATGAAAGACAACTTAATAAAGGAAAACGTTTGTTTGGCTCATGGTTTTAGAGGTTTCAGTCCATGTTCACTTGGCCCTGTTGCTTTGGACCTGTAGCAGCACAGTGCATCATGGTGGAAGCATGTAGTGGAGGAGATCTATTCACTTCAGGGCAGCTGAGAAGTAAAGAGAAAGAAACAAGAAAGGAACAGGGTCCACCAGTGACTAACTTATTCCCTCTAGGCCCTGCTTCCTAAAAGCTCCACCATCTCCCTGTATCATCACAGGCTGCTGACCAACCCTTTAGTAATTGGTCCTTTGGGGACATTTAAGATACAAATTACAGCAATGAGAATAGTGTTCAAAGTGGCTGTGACAACTGTGTTAGAGACCATGCATAAAACAGCAGGGGCTTCTCCTGGACTAGTGCAAGCAGAATCCTGAAGTGGGAAAAGCCTGCTCGTCACAGACATGGACACACAAAAGGAAGGACCTGGGCATCTTTCTGGAGACTGAATAAAGTACCAGTGAAAGAAATGTGCTTCAGAGTATGAACGCAGTCAATGAGGGGAAGTCATCTTCCCTCTGGCCGTATATCAGATTCTTAACAGAATAGTAGCTGTGCTTCAACATTTATTGTTCACTTTTAAAAGTAATATGGAACTGATCTGTGGTGAGCAGTAAAAATGATCCAGGATGCTTGCTGTCTGTTGGCAACGTCTCAGCTGAGAGACCAGGGGAGTGGTAGGCGGATTTGACACTAAATGTGTATAATCCTCCTTTCCCCGTTGATGGCGCAGGCTTTTATTTATTTGTTTGTTCATTTATTTACCTATCTATGTGTTTATGTGTTTGTTTATTTATTTTGGTAGTACTGGAGTTGAGCTTAGGGCCTTGCACTTGCTAGGCAGGCCTTTACCTCTTTAAGCCATGCTTCCGGTCCTTTTTTGCTTTTTAGGGGTTTTTTTTTCAGATAGGATCTCATGCTTTTCCCTGGACCAACCTCCAACCACAGTTCTCCTGCCTATTCTAGCTGAGATCACAGGTGCTTGCCATCATTTCTGGCTTGTTGGTTGAGATGAGGTCTCCCTAACTTTTTGCTCTGGCTAGCCTCTAACCATGTTCTTCTTGATCTCTTCCTCCCAAATAGCTAGTATTAAAGGTGTGAGCCATGCCTGGCCCTCAAGCTGTTTCAAGGCTCCTTCCTGTTGGCAGCATTGCTTGAGTTGTAGTCATCTTGAAGTTTGTGTTCAGAAAAGCTGCTCTTTTCTCCCCAGGTTGATCTGTGAGGTGGCAGGTCCTCTGTTATTGGCTCTCCTTTGTCATCTGGTATCCATTTCTCCACACTGCCTTTCTAGGAACCAATAGTGAACCATGCTCCATCCCCAATGCCAGAGAGTGGTTATCTTCAGTGACCCCCTAACACATTTATCACATTTCACCTTATGTTAGAGCACAGGCACTCAATGTGATGTGACAGATTCACACCTCTGCTGCCACTATCACCATTGCAGTGGCCTCCTGGGCCTCTCCTCCCCCTGCCCCTTGCTCCACCCCACCCTTTTTTCTACTGGGCAGGAAGAGTGAACTTTTAAAACAGAGGTCAGGTCACTCGCTCCCCTGCTCAGAATGTCAGAGCCCTCACACTGGATGGAAGGCTCTGACTGATGCTGCTTGGCTGACCTTGGCGGTGGTCTCTGCACCCTTGACCATCTGTCTGCTCCCACACCCTGCCTCCTGGCTGCTCCCCAACACATGGCGGTTCTCCCACTTGGTCTAGGCACTTGCAGTTCCCTCTGCTGGACTTCTTTTCCTCCAGAGATCATGTGGCATATTTCTGGCTTCCTCCATGTGTTTGGTTAAATGTCATTTCAGTTGAGACCACCCATGACTGCCCTATCTTAAGTGGCAGTTCCTCTGCTCTTCATCTCCCCCTTCCATATATTTGTTTTTATCCTTTGTTCTGGTCATTAACATAATGTATGTCTTACTTATTTTGCTAATTACCTCTTCTCACTACACCATATGCTTCTCTAGGGCAAACATTTAAAATTGGTTTGTTCTCTACTGAATCTTCAGTATCAAGAATGGGCCTCTGTGCCCATGCTTAAAATCCCAGCTACATGGGAGATGGAGGTAGGAAAAAAAGCAGTCTATGTCCAGCCTAGGAAAAAGTAGGAGACCCTATTTAAAATATAAACTGGGAGCAAATGAACTGGGGGGGGGATATGGCTCAAGTGGTAGAGCACCTGCCTAGCAAGCATGAGGAACCCCAGAACTGCCCCCCCACACCAAAAATGGGACCTAAGTATAGTAGGTGCTCCATAAATATTTATTGAATGAAGGTATGATTCATAATATTGTTTAAAGTTAGTGTAAGTTCCTTGAAGGCAGCTCCATGACTGACAGATAATACGCACTCAATTTTATATCTCTTATGGAGCCTGATACAAAATACACACACAGTAAATAGTTTTCTAAACCTGCATATGGGATAGAGAATCTCCTGTTTTGTAAGCTGTATGGTTTGCAGGGAAGGAATGAAGAATGGAGAGTAATAAGAATGAGACCTACCAGGGTCTTTTCTGACTCTAGGGTCTTGGGCATTTTCTGAATTAGCATCAGAGGGAACCTACCTGTGCCCCAAATTTCTCTTTCTGTCCCTTTTTGGTGGCTGTAATTGTTTTGTACCTGCAAAACAATTTTGCAGAGGGGACTGAAAAGAGAGGGACATCTTCTAGGAGGCAGAGGCAGAGATGGGAAAGAGGTATGCTCTTTGCCTAGGATCCCTATGGCCCAGGCCTTTCCAGCCTTTGTAAATCCATCATCTGTCTTGCAGGTTTTCTGATCATGAAAGAAGAGGTTTCTTCAGTTGGAAATTGTTTCTGGGAAAACACCAAATACTTGTTCTTATTTCCAAATTTCTGTTAATTTGGTTATTTATTCTCTGTTACTGTAACCTCCTCTCTATTCTCTGCCTCTGCAAGTGTTAGATTGACAGGTGTGTTGTGTGGGAGGAAGGAAAGGAAATTTCCTATGTTAATTTCTCTCTGAGGAGCACATATGCAAACGAGACACAGTCTCTTGTATAAAAAAGAAAAGGAGAAAAAAGTTTCTATTCTTTAATGCGTGTATGCTCATGAATTCCATACAGAAGAGGTCCCATGTTGCACAGAAACCTAAGTTCATTGAAAATAGTGGATTTCATTTCCTTCTTCCTCAGATGTAGGATTTACTCGGAGAGAAAGCCCCTTAGTCTGTCAACTACAGGAGTTACTTATTAGTGTTGGGGGGAGTAAAGTTATATGAAATAAAAGAGGAATCCCCTGTTTGCTGGCCATGGATACAAAAGTAACAGCATTTAATAGTGAACAGGTATTGAATTCTTACCCAATACCAAGCTTTGAAGTTGAAGGGTTTTTTTTTTTCCTTTTCTTTTCCATTTTTGTGGTCATGGGGAGGGAATCCAGAGCCTCATGCATGGCACATAAGCATTCTATCACTGAGTCACATCCTCAGCTACATCCCTGAAGTGTTTTTTGTTTGCAGTACTGGGGATTGAACTCACGGCTTTGCACTTGCTAGGCAGGTGCTCTGCCACTTGAGCTACCTCACCAGCCCTAATCCCTGAAGTTTTATGTGTGGTTCTTCAAGTACTATTAAAGGGAGACCTTGCTCAAGCTTGTACAGACACTAAGTGGTAGAAACACACTTTCAAAGCTGCCATTCTGATCTGAAAGGCTGTGTTCAGCAGGTATACTCATGGCCTGCCCAGCAAATAGGAAAAGACCCTTTGTGATGTGAAAAGCTTTCTGCATTTAACTGGTCATAGGCCTCCTGGCCTCTGCCTCTATAAACACCTAAATCCTAAATTCACATAAGACCATTTACTTTCCAAAAGTTTTTTTAAAAATAATCTTTGATATCAGTGAAATTGCTTATAGAAACAATAGTTTCTCATGGTTCCTGGTCTGTAAGTGGTACTTAATAAAGACTTTCAAAGTGATTTTTTGCCTAAATGAGACTTGGTAATGATGAATACTAGAATGCCAGATTAAACTAGAAAGGAAGCTTAGCTAATTTAGTTGTATTTAGCATAAATTGTTCAGAACAAGCCAGTAGTATATCAGATTAATGAATATTCCAATTCTAAATATGCATTGATTATTAACAGTTACTAGTCCTGATGAGCCTCCAACTTTCTGTGTGACACACACAGTGTGGACATGTGAGCACCATTGTCAGTACACCTGAGCCCTTCTGGTGAGCCAAAGCAGATCGACATTTGTTCAGAGGCATGGAAGTCAAAGACACAACTCAGTAGCCACGTGACTTGATGACCTGGGGAGCGTATGAGTCAACTTTGCTTCTGTTGCACAATCCTGAAGTTAAGTGGCTTACAAGAACAGATGTTTATCTCTTGCTCACGTCACACCGGGCTGCTCTTCAAGCTGCAGAGCCCCACGTGGCTTTTCTAATTCCACTACAGGAGCAACATTTGTCTGGACATGCTGTCCTCTTCGCAGGGGGCAGGAACAAGACATACAGGGCCATAACACTGAAGGTATTGCCTCTGTTGTGCAGGTATCACCTTTGTTCACATCTGTTGTCCAAAGCCATTCTTGGACATTGGCTGCGAGTCACATGGCAGATGGCATGGTGTCTAGTCCTGTTGGACTGGGTTGGTGGCAGTGAGTCTGCCTGGGAGAGACTGGATCTCGGGGCATCTGCAGCCTGGGCCTTCTCTTTGCCTCTGTGTGTGTGTGAGAGAGAAGGGGCTGGCCTGTGCTGATATTACCACTTGTGATTTAGGTATTTGACTTTGGTTTTGTTATTATGCTGTGTGTGACTAAGTTCACAGTCCAGTACTTTTGGGAGCAGCTTCAGGAATAGGAAACAGCTAAGTGGGTGCTCCTCTAATCTTTTGTATGAGAAACTCCAAGAACTTCCCTGACTTAAGAATCATGACCACATATATGACTTTCAGAATGTAGGACAGTGTTTCACACCCAGACTGAGCCACCATGAGGCCATGGAGTAAGAGAGAGGGCAGAGCCAGGGTAAACAAAGGCAACAGGGAGAAGAACAGCAGTGCCCGTGAATGTTGGCCCCAAGGTGGGGAGATGGCTGCAGAACAAAGCCTGTGGCTGAGGGTTTCTGAGAGTCACGTTGGGTACTAGAGTCAGTCAGAAAACCTGGTAGCTGCTGGGTTAAACATGAGGTGGAAAGTGAACTCATTCTGGACATTGTTGATCTTAGACACAAACTTCTTTGGCAATAAAGCCATTAGCACTTTGGATATAATTTGACTTTGGATACAATTTTCAGAGATAACAAACACCTTATTTTAATAAAACCTTATAAATAGCATTATTTCAATTATTGACGTTATTCATTTATTCAATGGGAGCTTCATTTACAATGTTCAGAATTCAAGGAATAGTCATGGCAGTCTCCTGACTTCTTTCAGGTCCACTCAGGGAACATTTTTTGTCTCTGTGTATCTCTCCTTGCAGACACCTTTTATGCCTATGCACAAATACACCTGTTCCTTTTGCTGAGGAAAACTCCCATAGAACATGAATAGCAGCTGAAATGAATCCTGGCACAAATTACATTTTGACTCTTCCAACAGATGTTAGTTAACCTTTGAGCCTGTTTGTTTCTCAGCAAAAAAAATTCTGCTACTCAATACACCAGACTAAGTCTATTTCATGTCAGCATAAATAAGTCTTTGCTTTCAAATTAAATAATATAAGAAGATGAAGTTCATTTTAAAAGGTACGAATCCCAAGTATTTTAAACTTTAGCCTCGGCATTACCCTTCACTCATGATAGCAATCTTTTGTCCTCTGGGAGGACATCTTTCCATTCTGACTAGCCTGGGAATGGTAGAATGGTGCTCTGTTGAAGGCCTACAAACTATTCACAAAGTTGTTTGGCGACTTCTACCTCAGTGTCCGTTGTGGAGTCTGAGCAATGGCTTTGATTATAGAACTGGTTCGGTAAGAGAAAGATGAGTAGATTGTCATGGAGTACTAGAGCCTGGCCTTCAGAACTGCTTCTGGGTTTCCAAGACCCTTTGGCCTAGTGTGCCTGTTTGCTGGTGGCAAAGTAAATATTATTTCCATTAACTAAAGAGAAAAAAACACACGTTTGCAACTCATCATTTCAGTGATACTTTTCCTAGAGCTATTTTATCCTGATGCAGAAAGCCTTCCCTGAAGGACAGCAGACAACATGTTTGTGTTGCCCCTGCTACAGTAACCGAGTCCAAAGTCCAACTACCCAGCAGAAGCCTCCAGACGACACTGCTCTTCTCTGTCACTCAGCAGGTGCACACCTAGGAGTCTCCTCTCCACCAAAGTACTCTCTGGATAATTTTTAAAGCAATAAGTTAAAGACTTTTTCAAAGACAGTTTTTCCAAAAAGTGGTCCAAGAACAGCCCTTGTTATAGCGAGGTAGTTGGTTTTTGTTACTGGTTTGAAGCCAACATAGATAACCGTCTGTCCCCAGTGCTTCCCAGATCCAGGCCCCGCTGCTGGAGTAAAGGGAGCCTTGAGCAGCACCCAGGGCCATCCTGTCCTAAACCCTGTTGCCCTGCTCAGTGGCAGTCCTTAACCCTAAGCCTTGACATTCATTTGGGGGAGAGGAGCACGGGTTACAAAGAAACCAAATTATGGACCTTTACTAAAACCAAAAATAGTAGTCAGGAAACACCAGAACTATTTACAGTGACCCACAGTGCTGCCATCAGTGTGATGGCGGAACCTAAGTCCAACTTTCAGATGAATGATTGAGTGTTCTCAGCTGAGCCTAGTGGTACATGCCTGTAATCTCAGCTACTCAGGAGGTATAGGCAGGAAGGTCATGAAGCCAGCCCAGGCAAAGTTAGCAAAACCCTATCTAGAGAGAGACAGAGAGAGAGAGACAGAGAGAGAGAGAGAGAGAGAGAGAGAGAGAGAGAGAAAAGGAGGAGGAGGAGGAGGAGGAGGAAGAAATGAAGGGAGGAAGGAAATTGACTAGAGGCATGACTCAAGTGGTAGGGTGCTTGCCTAGCAATCTTGAGTCTGTGGGTTCAATCCCCAATACAGGAAAAAAAAAAAGTAAAAAGTGTTTTCCAGGCCTTAAGCTGAGACAACTTAGAGTGTATGGATATTTATGAGAAGTGTATGGATATATATCCAACAAGACTGGCCAGATTCCCAGCAGTCTGTCTCTTGTTAGCTGTCTGACTGTGAGTAGTGCCTTAACCTCTGTGGTGCTTAGTTTCTTCCTCTGTAAAGTGGAGTTGCCTGCCGTTTAGGGTTTTGCTTGAGAGTAAATGTCTTAATCCACATAAAGCCTTTAGAACACTGTCTGGCATATGATAGGACTAAGAAATTAGCACATGAATAGTATTTTATTATTTTTTCACAGTCAACTAACATTTATTAGTTATATGTGCCAGGCTTTGGGCTTTATATATAGATGGTTCCTGACATGATGGTTCAACTTTCGATTTTTTCAACTTTGTAGTGGTGATTCAAAACAGTATGCATTCAGTAGAAAGTTTGACTTTTCTTTGCAGTATCAGGTTTTGAACTCAGGGCCTTTTGCTTGCTAGGCATATGCTGTGCCAATTGAGCCACACCCCCAGCCCATTTTTGCTTTAGTAATTTTTTAGGTAGGGTCTCCCATTTTTGCCCAGGGCTGGCCTCAAACCTCAGTCCTCCCTAGCTATGCCTTCCAAGTAGCTGGGATCATAGGTGCCTACCAACATGCCTGGCTTATTGATAGATAATGGGGGCTAGCCTCAAACCAAAATCCTCCCAATCTCTGCCTCCCAAGTAGCTGGAATACAGGTTGTACTGAACATTGAATTTTGAATGTTGATCTTTTCTGGGGCTAATGATAGGCTGGGCAACAGCAGTGAGACACAGCTTCCAGGCAGCCACATCACAACAAGGCACACAGCAGCTACTCTACAGCATGCCGTGTTGATGAGCTATGATGGTAAGACGGCTTCATGCATTCCATGTATTTTTGACTTATGGTCCCCTCCCCTCCCCTCTTGTCCCTTCCCCTCCTCTTCTCTTTCTTTTTTGTGGTGCTGGAGTCTTGAAATCATTACCTTGTGCACTTGGCAGGCAGGAGCTCTACTAATTGAGTTATACCCCTAGTCCTTTTAGCTTTAGTTATTTTTCAAATAGGGTCTTGCATTTTTGTTGGGTTGGACCTTGGAGTGAGATCCTTCTATTTATGCCTCCCATGTAAATGGAATGACAGACATGCACCACCATGCCCAACTTTATTGATTGAGATGGGGTCTTGCTAACTTTTTGTTCAGTTTGAGGCTGACCTCAAACTGAGATCCTCTGAATCTCCACACCCTGAGTAGCTGGGATGGCTCCTGGCTTTGCAGCAATTTTGATTAGACAAGAGATATCATGGTTTATTAAAAATACACAAAACCAAGTGAGCTGGAAGTTGATGAAGCTCTGGTTCCTTTGTCTTGCCTGTCTCCTTCCTGCCTCATCTCTGTACCATGTGGTTGTCTGTCCAAAACAGTTTCTATTTTTGAAGCAGCAGAGGATATTTTCATGCTTGGGTGAGCAAGGCCAGTGCTGGGGTGTTCCCTTTAGACCAATTGTCCCTCACAGTGAGTCACCAGCCCTCTGCCACTTTGCATGGCGAACAGGGCCCCATGCGTGACAGCATCATAGATGGGAAAAGAGAGAATTTCTTTTAAGCCTAATGACCGGAAATTATCTGGGAAACCTATTAAAATAGACTCTTGTCTGCAAGTGAAACATCTCCCACTTTTCTTAGCCTGGGCCTTTAATGAGTTTTTTAAAAAAATTCATTTGGATGCAGGAAAAAGTAGTCAAAGCAAGATGGCTCTAGTTTGGAAAAAATATGAGAGAGAGAAAGAGAGAGAGAGCAAGGGAAGAAAGAAGGGAAGGAGAGAGACTGAGAAAGAAAGAGACAGAGACATAAACCTAAATGCTGTCAAATGCCTAAACTTTTCATGGTTACACAACTAAGATACTAAACTTTACATCCTTCTCCCAGCAAATGCTCCAGAACCAAGCCATCTCTGGAGCCAGTGCCTTTTCCATAGGCCAAGCACCTTACAAAGTGCTGACGCCAAAGACTGAGTCAGGTGGTAGAATAGAGTATGTCTGGGGATTGCAGGTTTTGGCAATTGCCCTTCACTTTAATTTGATCTTACTTCTTTTTCATAACTCAACCCCAAAACAATTTGAGGTAGCCATGCTTTTCTTGTGCAACCCAGTCAGTTTTTGTCTGTTAGAGATGACTGGTGTCTATTTCAGTCCTTACCTGGATCTGGACATGCTATCATCTAGAAATCACCCCCTGAATCTCATCTTCCTTCTACCCAGTGGCTATGCCATGGCTATGCCATGACACTCAGCTCTTTGCATGTGTCATTTGTCTTCTTGGGTCTTTTCCACATAACCACATCCTCCCCTTCCTGAAAACCCAGCCCAGGTCCTTCATCCCCAGTGTGTGTCATGACCCTTCTGTCGGTGTCTATCACTTCCTTTTCGGACTCCTGTCTGCATCTCATACTGAGTGACTTGCTAGAGGGAAATTGTACCCTGATGAATATATGTAAAGTATGTACATGTGTATCTTTGCACATGGATGTGTACATTTATAAATGTATGCTGTCTGGGTGCAGTACTGTTTTACGTACTGAAGGTTTTATTTGTGCATTCAGTCTCCAGTGGGCAAGGGAAGAGGCCTTGCCCCCCTTCTGTTGTGTGGTCTTTTCATGGAGGGCTGAGACTGAAGTGCTGAAGGGATGCATCTCCCCCTTCTTATAGATCATGCTGTGGATACCCAGGATCCCAAAGTCTTTGTCTGACCCCTACAGAGGCTGTGAAGGCTCCTCCCTGGTTGTGTCCTCTGAGCGCTAACTGGGCCACTTGAGGGTGTGCGCCTATACAACTGTAGGGGTGCCACATGGGGCAGGAGTGGAATGATTAGTGCTTTGTCATGCAAGTTGAAAAGTCCCCGTGCAAGTGAGAAGGAATGAAGGCAAGGCAGGTAGGTGGGGAATGCCCAGGTGTCCCAAGAATCCTGAATTAGAACTTGGTCTTCAGTCCCTATGGCAGATACTTGCCAAGGAAGGACAGAGCCCATTTCATTTAAGTTTTGTTCTGTGACTGCATGTTTAGATATGTGGTACCTTGGTCTCTCCTGCACACCTGTCCTAGGTGCCACAAATGTTGGGGCTTTGCTCAGCAGAGTTTAAAAATATTTTAAATTTGATTCTTTGTAACTATAGTGTTTAAGGTCCCACTTTATGTAACTGCCTAGAGTTGGGGGGGTCCAACTCTGCCTTCCCCATTATCACCTTCTGTTGCTGACTCTCCAGATGTTGTGATTTAATGTGCTCCACAGGGAGCTGGGCACAGGGAATAGCACACAGGGTTCCTGTTCAGAATCTGTTTGTGTGCTGAGAGTAACAAGGGAACAATTAAGAAATTTTAGTTAGCAGGGTGCTGGTGGTTCATGCCTGTAATCCTAGCTATTTAGGAGGCAGAGATCAGGAGGATCATGGTTTTAAGCCAGTCCAGGCAAATAGTTCATAAGACCCTATTTGGAAAAAACCCTTCATAAAAAAAGGGCTAGTGGAGTGGATCAAGGTGTAGGTCTGGAGTTCAAGTTCCAGTACTGCAAAAATAAAATAAAAGTAAAGTAAAATAAAACTTTCAATTTTATGGTTTCAGCCACAGATGTTGTAGTAGCGTGTAAGTTTCTTACAGAAACTGATTTCTTATTTTTTGAGAATTTATTGGCATAGTAAAATAATAAAAATGAAAGTGCTTTCATTTATATTAGTCTACTTAGTGCTCATCAGCCCTTAAAGAGAGACTTGTTATCCCAAAGAGAAGATTTAGTCTCAGGGAGGAGTCGTGATTTGCCTTAGGTCTCACTGCTGTGAAGCAGAAGGGCCAGCCAAGAGGAAAAGTCACCTAACTCTGAGTGTAGGCCTCTCCACACACAGTTTGCACCTCCTGGGCACCCAGGGCCACACTTTTGTCATAAATAGCCACAAACTTTTGTTGGTTGATGGATAGAAGTTCAGAGAAAGATGCGTTTACTGGGGGATGGTAAAGAAATGAGATTGCCAATAAGAAGCCCTAACCTGTTAATGATTTTGACCCATCAAATACATTCGGGTTCCCCACCAGTCATAAATTTACCTGAATGTCAGATAAAAGGAGAAGAGGCAGAATATACATTGGGGGAGGGGGTGAGGGGGAGGGGGGAGAAATGACCCAAACATTGTATGCACATATGAATAAAAGAAAAGACTATACATTATATGTCGTGAATATTAGTCAACTTCCTTGTAAGCCCACTTTTTAGAAAACTCAGATTTATACACACAGTTTACCCTTTGGAAGTGTGCAGTTGGGTGAATGTGACAGATGTCTTCAGCTGGGAAAACCTCACCACAGGCAATAAGGAACTTTTGTCACACTGTGTCATCTTCTATGTCCCTTTGAAAGCAGCTCTTCCCTTCCACTGGCTCCTGACAACCACAGATTTGCTGTCACTGTAGTTTGGACTTTTCTAGAATATCAGATGGATGGAGTGATACGATGAGTACAGTGCTATGTCTAGCTTCTTTCACTTCTTTGAGCTCACTTTTGTCTCAGTTTTGTTCTTATAGTCTTTGGGGCATTTGAACTAGGCTTTTCCTTCTGACTTACTACTGATTAGAAAATTCACTAAAAAGTTAGGAACCTCAGACAAAACACTGCTGTGACTTTTCTCCCAGGGCATCACTGGGCTTTAGGGTGAGGCAGATTGATGGTTTGAATGGAAGCTTTCCTGCTTCCTAACTGTGTGGTCGTGAGCAGATTTGGTTTCTCTGAACCCTAATGTTGTCACCCTTCAAGTGAGGACAATACATTGGGCACTGTGTTGTTTGGAGGACTGAGGTTTCACATGTGAAGCCCTTGCCAGTGTCTGGCATATTGTAAGAGATTAATAAATGTGAGGATGACTTAGGCACAGCTATGACATCTGCTTTCTGTCTCATCAGAGGACTGTGGTAAGGACTGAGGAAGTGAGAGATTCAGTAAATTACCCATTTATGGTATTTCTCAAACTAATTTGCAGATTTTTCCATAACAGACCGTGAGCCTTTCTTACGGTGTTTTGGATTCACACATGGTAACAACTTGGGTAAATATTTATAAACAATAGCAAATAAGTGTATTTGAAGAGGAATAGTTTGGAATTCATGAAACACTCAGAACTAAGAATTAACTGAAACTTGTTTCATGTTGTTTAGAAATTCCTGAGCAGTCAATATTCTCTTTCTTTACTTTTGTTTGGAATGTTTTCTTTGAAACCTGAAGGGTCTGGAATTAACCAGTCCAGTAATGGATCAGCTCTGTTTCCTTCAAAAAATAAATTAAAACTAAGCCAGCTTCTTAAAAAGTCGTGTATTTACTGAAAGTGGCTGATGTCTTTTGAAAACTGGGTCTCCATACTCCTCGTCATATGTAAGCTGGGCTCAGGTCTTCTGTAGATGGTATATATTCACCAGGGAAGGCAGGTATACAACGAGAAACAAACCGAAAGTAGCTTGTACCTAAGGAAAGTCTTTAGTCAAATTTTCTCAAGGCATATATCTATAATTGGCAGATTACAACTGAGTTTTAACTTCTTATGATATCATGAGTCTCTTCATGTAAAAACATTTGTGTGTGTGTGTGTGTGTGTGTTTGAATTTCTACCAAGTATGGGAGAAAAAAAATCTGGTTTTGTGTTTGTGCTATAGAGGTTTCTGTGTTCTTTATGGATGCGATCTGACCTCTTGTCAAGATAGGATGTTGAGATGGACTAGGATGCACACATCATGCTTATGATTCCAAAGAAACCAATTAACCTTTGATATGCTCTTGACCTTCAGAATTTACAAGTGCTAATCCTTGGTGCATCTTCCTTTCATTAAATTTAGTACAAATCAATATCAGAAATAATAACAATTTTGACGTATTTGGAGGAAAATGGACCTTGTCCATTTTCCATGTCACAGGTTGTTTTCTGGGACAGGGAGAGGTGAAATCTGTACCTTGTTGACATTAAGAGCAGGACTGTCCCATGGCCTGGAGCTCTATCTGGATAGTGCATCCCAGTCCCTAGCATAAAACCTTGCACATTGTAGGCCCCTTATTCAATAAAAAGTGGTTTAATAAATGTTTAATAAACACAATTTTCTAATAAATGAATATATGAATCAATGGGATAGTAGAATAATTACTGGTTACAGTAAAAACATTTAAGAGAGCATTTGGCTCATCAATCAAGTTCATTTCTTTAGGGTAATGGAAGAAATTATGTAGAAATTAAGAAATAAATGTCCTCATTCTCAGATTATTTTTAGAAGCTTTATTTCTTGAATAATAATTCCTCGTGATGCAATATACTTTTGATAGGAAGCAAGAAACCAGAGCAAGAGAACATTTCTCAGGACCTGTTGCAGGTCCTGAGAAATGAATGAGGTCCTTGTGACGATGGGGTCCAGCAGAACTACTGACAGTTGTGGGGTCCTGTGAACTCTGATGAATAGTCCAGAAAGTAGAGAGTTGGCCCTGGTGGTGCTGAACTGACTTAGTGCAGTACTGATATCTAGTCAGTGAGTTCTAAGGTCAAAGTGATGGAGCTCCATAGCCCCTCCTTCCACCCAGTCTTGACCCTGGACCAGACAGACTTACACTGACTTAAGTTCAACCGGTATTTCTAAGTGTCTTACCACTTGCACTACAGAGTTCCTGATGTACCTGTAAGTGTCTCACTTAATAGGATTTAAGGGTATCCATGTAACTAACTTTGGGAAGCATGAATTTACCCATCTGCAACCTGAAATATTCCACCATTGCTTAAACTCCTCTGTGTCTAAGAAGTCACGTATGGGAGGTAGGGCTTTGTGTGTGGGTGTGGGTATTGTATGTGTTCTGGTGTGGAACTTGCCTAATGAAGTTCTGGATTCTTTTATTTTCGAGATTCAAAGCCTTAGGCTAATGCTTAGCTATAGTAGTCTCCACATTCTGCACAACTCTGTCATTTTTGTCTGCGCTTTTGGTAGAGCTTGTGATACCTTAATTTTCTGTAATATCAAGGAAATTTGGACTTAGATTATGTAACCTAAATTGAAAGGAAAGGTGTTTATCTAAAGATCATAAAAACGTGGAAACTGTTCTTTCTGGTAAAGAGGCTGTGCTGACCCTCCAGAGAGTAATGACAGCATAAATCTGTGTTCCCCACCCTCCCTGCTGCTGGTGATGTTCCATTTTTACATGACAGAAATCTCCTGTCCTGAAAAGCTCCTGTTCTGAGCATTTAGGATAACAGTGGGTGTAATTGATCTTGTGCCTACAGGTTCTTGGGGGCATTTTCTTCAGACAGGAATCCTAAAGGGATCTCTTCTTTTTCGTCTGTGCTCTGTACATTCAAAAGACCTTCTTGTGTTGATCTTTTATTTTTAAGCATTATGAAATTGGAGTGACAGGATGTCAATACGCAGAAACCTTGCTAGTCTGAAATTCACTCTTCTCAGATATCACATACAACTTTCGATTCCCGTGAACCAGAAGCCTTTTCTTTTCTCTTAGGCTGCTATATGGACACCTCTTACTGCAACCATCAGAAGGCTTTGGTTCTCAGGTCCATCTTCACTTTACTTTGAGAACACAACTTCATGTTGTGTTATTTTCTTCTCTATGAAAAAGGACTTAGTAATAATTGGACTTCAGAGCTTACATTGACTACCCTTGACTTCATCTTCCTCATTCAGTGGACATTTGTTGCACATCCTTGACTTCAACTTCCTTCATTCAGGAGAGATTTTATTGAGCATCTTCTGTGAGCCAGGTGCAGTGACAGGTGATAGAGGTATGGCATCTTTCCTTTGGAGGCCAGTTGGGTAACTAGCTGGGCCCACCTGAATGAACTTCTAGATTTCATTCATTTGAAGGTCATTGTATTTTCCTGAACCACGGACAACTCCGCTATATAACTGCATCTGCCTTACTTCTGCTGGTCAATGCATTCTATACTATTCTGCCTCTGAAAATAACCATGCTTATTAGTTGGAATCTGTTTCTCCAATCCTTATGCATACCGCAAGGTTTTTTAGGTGCAGGGTCTATAGGTTAGGTTGTGATTTGGCTGTAAGCAATAGAAAAAAATCATTTGCTTTAACAAAACAGATGTAATTGGAATATCAGTGCTGCTCCACGAAGTCTTCACAGCCACAGACTCTTTTTTGTTGTTGTAGCTAGCCTACATTCTCAAGGTCTCTCAAAAGGCCAAGGTAGCCACTCTAGCTCCAGTCATCACACCTGCATTTCAGCCACTGACCAGATGAAGGGACAAAGAAATAAGGTCAAAAAAATATACACAGCATTCTTTAAGCACTGCCAACTTATTTTCTCTGGCCTGCCCTCAATCCAGGCTACTTTTTGAATGTACTTTTCTTCTGACAGCTAGGGTTATTCTCTGTTATCTCTTTAAATACTTTATGGAAACATGCTGTGCTCTTTAATTTCAGAAGATTCCTGGCTATGAAAGAAAAAAAAACTCAATGTAATGTCACTGATTTTTTTTTAAATGCTTCTAATACATCTTTGAGCACAAATAAGCAACAATTTAAAAGCAGGTAGAGAGGTAGAGATAATGCTCCTGTTTTATTTCTGGCACATTAGAAAGTCTCTGAATATTTTGAGTTTTCTTCATACTTAACAGAGTTGCTTAACAGAACCTGCAGGCACAGCTGGTGCCTTCTTTTGTTAATGCTCTATTTGATGCTGGGATCATGTCAAATGTTCTCCAAGCCAGAGCATAAGTACAATATTGATTTCAGTTGGACCAAGATGCATCTCCTCACAAGTGTCTCTGTCGGCCTTGGGAATAATGCTTTTGGTTACTTTGGGCTGAAATCAGCTCCATCTAGGATTAACTCTCACTTATCTCAAATTGAAGAGCCTCACCCAGGCTATTTGTTTCCTAGTGTGTGGCCACTTTGAAAAGCAGTAAAAAGCTTTTAAATGGGGACTGAGCCAGGCATTTTCTGCAGTATCTTGTTTCCCAAAGTTCTCAAGTCCTTTCCCAGGCTGCACTGATAGCTCCCTGACGCTGCTTGATATAGACAGGTCGGTCTCCCTGAAGACACACGATCCATGTGGGCAGCAGTGGTGCTCGGGAGACACCAGAGGCAGGCAGAAGGATCAGTTGCTGTGTCTTATGGTGGAAGGATTCAGGAATTGAAAAACAAAATAAGCGAAGGAAGCATTCTGTCCCCAAAAGGGACACACATTGGCATGAGGCTCCTGATGGGCTAGCACCTTGTTATCCCTGCCCCTTACCCTCATATGAAGCTGGTAAGTCCCACGTGGGTCTCTTAGCTTTTTGCATAGAGAGAATTTTCTCAGGAGCCTTTTCTTCAGTCTGGAGGCTGATGCTGCCAGGCCTGGCGTTTGTTTTTGTGTTGTTCCCAGGCCCTGGTGCAGTTGGCCGCCCGCTGCAGGCTCTATAAGAGCCTCTCAGTGTCCTGACCTGCGCTCTCCTCCTTCTACAGGCCTGGGCCGTCTCGGGACCATTGCCATTTTCTTCATGAGGAACAGAATGTGATTTTTCTTACACTCAGCTGGGGATACAAGTGGCTCTTGTTAGAAAGAAAATGACTGTGGAACACAGCATTTCCCCTCAGATAAAGCCATTAGTCTTAGAAAAGAAATTAGAGAAAGAAACATGTTGGCCCATTGTGTGTCTGAGCAATGCCCCCCACTTATCTCAGTGTCAAATAACATCCTTTGATGGCTGCTACAGACCCCGTCCCACCCCCTCATCTGCCTCTTAGGAGAAAGAAAGAGAATTAACTGTAGGCATCAGAGAGCAAACAGAGGAAATGGGAGTTTTGCTTTTTTGGTGATGGTTTTGGTTTCATTGGAGTTCATTTGTGTTTGCAGATCATTGCCTCTGCTAGGAAAACACATGTGCTGCTTCTCCTTTTTAGCAACCCTGTTGCCAGGGGCACCTCTTGCTGACCTCCACTTCCCTGGGAAGCCACCTGCACATGTGACCCTAGACTCATGGAGGGGCAGTTAGGGCTTGAGCAAAGGTAGTTCCAATGATTGTCCTATTAGCCTGTCAATTTTGTGATCAGTCTCAAATGCCTAAGATACTCCCTGATCTTTCTAGTTTATTTGCCTTAATGCAGGTACCAGTGACAGTGTGGTCTGGTTGACCCTCTCCTTGTCCATCTTTGGTTGAAAAGCGATTGGTAGGGGATCCAGGTTGGCTATCAGCCTGGACTCTCTCTAGTTGGTAACTGGGAGAGGAGCCTTTGGTTCAGTAAAATGGCAAGGGTGACAGCTGCCCAATGTGCATGTAGAACTGTGAGGGGCTTCACATGACATAACTTATTTGCAAGCACTGTGAAAACTGTCAAGAATTAAATGAAGGCAAACTGCTGTCATTTCTTCTCTTGGAAATTTGTGTGACTTCAGTGTACAGGTGTGGGTAGAGAAAGGGCATTGATCCTCATTAGCTACTCTTGTTAATCACTTTTTTTCCCCCCAAAGTCTGGAAATTTGCCAAGGGCGGAGAAGGTCTAAAAAGAGTTTTATAATTATTTGAAGAATTCATTTAAGCCATTGGTTTCTGTCTACTCTCTATGTTAAATTATTGTAAAGTAACATTATCATTAGTAATGTCATTATGGATGCAAGAAAAAGACAAGATTGTGGTCTACTGTGGGTGCCCGAGTTGACCACAGACTGGGTGTTCATCCAGACCCCGGGCTCTTGGGCCCAGCGAGTCTTATGTGTGTTGTCACCACAGACAAAAGGGGTCCAGAGCCCTTGCTGGAACTCTGGGGTGGGAATATTAGCTGGTATTGTAAGATCTGACTTGTGTATTGGGTTGGTCAAGTTCATTTGAGAATGTTACTTTCAGGAACTGGAATATGAAACTGGCCATTTGCACTAGGAATTCTGGAGGAGAACTAGCCTAGAATGTTCTAAAATGGATGACAAATCTTATTCTGGTCTCTCCATCTTTCCCAGTGAATAAGAATACATGAAAGTTCACTAATGATACTGCAAGATTTCCTGAAATATTTCTTAGTCATTTAAAGGCTACATTATTGCTTTTTTTTTTATGGATATACAATTATAGAAGTGTGCTTTCTTGTCGACTGCTAGTAGGTGATATGTGAAAAATTATTGCCGTGGATGTTGGAGTCTCTTTAGGATCTGACACATAGATGCTGCATGATTCTGTGTCTTGGTTTTAGTTGTTCTGTGGGGGTCTCATCTGATCCCACCTGCCTTACCAACTGAATGTAGCCCAGAGACAGGGCGGCCTTGCCTCTGAGCCTCCCCACTGCTCAGCTTTTACAGCTGTGGAGCTGGGCATTTTTCTGTCCTGGGGCAAGGAGGAACAAACTTGAACGCCCCCCACCAGAAAATCAGCTCTCAAGTCTCCTGAGTGTATTGCTTAGACTGGCTCTGGAGGAACGATGCAGGAAGAGTGGCTTGTCTACACCCTCCTCCCATCCTGTGCCCTCAGGGCTAGTGTTTCTCTTTCAGTCAGTGTGTGTAAGAATCTAGTTATTGACATTTATTTATGTTCAAGCCTAGAGGAGTGCTTTTGTGGGTAGATAGGAGGGAGGATTATATAGGATAATTTTATGTGATTGCATAGTTCCCATGGTGATTTTTTTCATTTGAAATAGCATTGATCTTGTGGGTTTTAATTAGACTCTAATAGTCCCCAGGAGCAGACAGAGTTGTGATTCATTTGTATCTTTTTTTTTTTTATTTAATGTTCATTGGTGGTTAAACAAGATAAAATGGTGGAAAACCTATTCCATTGATTACTGTTATGTCATATCATATAGTAACAAGGTAGCATGAAAAATTTTAAAATAATAACAAATTATTTTGCTTTTTTCTCCTTGAAAGTGTCAATTCAAAATTGTTTTTGGATTATTATTAAAATTTTGGTTTTTAGAATTCACTAACAAGGATAGATCCCAAATGTTTCTGGACAGAGGGCCTTAGCCTGGGGAGGGTGGGAACTGGGGGGTAGTTGCAAGGAAGTAAGAATCTAGCATCATTTGTAAAGAATCAATAATATACCCATGTATGCTCTTGCTTCTTTGTGCTGGTACAGGCTTTCAAGTGCATCCTGTTGTTGACTTATCAGTAAACAAACATAAATACAATTAAATGCATTACTGAATGAACACAAGCTTTCTATAATTATTTTCTTAATAGTCTAAAGATATAAAATACAGCTGTTACCAGGTAGAGAGGCATATAATGTTTTAACCTTTAAAATAGTTCCTATCTTAGACATGGTCAGGAACCACTCTTCTTAACTGTTTACTAGAGTAGTATTGATCCATAAAGAAACCTAGAGATACATAGAATGAAAGGGGGGGTTGTGAAAGAACTTTTTATAAAGCAAGTTGTTGACATTCATCATAATACAGAAAATGTGCTCTGTGCTAGGCATGGTAGCTCGTGCCTGTCATCGCAAGAACTTGGGAGGTAGATATAGGAGGACTGAGGCTCGAGGCCAGTGGGGGCAAAAAGTTGCTGGGTGTGCCGATTCACATCTGTGGTCCCAGCTGCTTGGGAGGTGGAGGTAGGAGGATCACTGTCCAAGGCTAACCTAGACAGACAAAGTACATGAACATACCTGAATAACAAACTAAGCAAAAAGGGCTGGGAACATGGCTCAAGTAGTAGAGTGTTTACCTAGTAAGCATGATATCCTGAATTTAACACCCCCACCCCCAATACTGCCCCAAAAAAAGAAAGGGAAGGAGGAAGGGTGAGAGGGAGGGACCAGAGGAAGGAAGGAGGAAAGGGAAAGGGGAAGGAAAGGGAAAAGAAGGAAGGAAAGAAGAAAGATCAAAGAAAATGTGTTGTGTTTTTCCTTTGCCTCTGTTTAATCAGCAAAACTCCAAGTGACTGTTTGATGACAGCACCAAGCCTCACAGACAGAAGAAGCTTGTCTCTCCTTGGCTTCACCTCTAGACTTTTCCCTACCAGGCTGGCAGATTTGCTGAAATGTCAGGAGAGAGGCTGTTTCCTTGTTTCTGCCGTGGCAGCGGGAAGTTTGAGATCTTGTTGGAGGGGCAGTGTGAGTTATGAAGAGCAAGATACCTTGTGTTCTGTGACATTAGACCTTGAGCAGCTTGTATTGTGCCTGGGTATCCTTCACTGGTGAATGCTGCCCACAAACTGGCATAAGACCTGGGGTTCCAGGGAGTTTGCAGCAGTGGCAACTAGACTGAGTCTCAGGATTGGAGTTCCTGGCAAGCAAGAGGTGGTCTATGTACCCCTAAGTAGCTAGGAGATGGGGACAGTATGGCTTCATTCCTCTGAGTTGATATCCCCACATAGAACTGGGATGACTTTTAAAAAGTCATCCTGTGTCAGCTTCTCCAGAGGGCACTGTTTAATTAATGCCCAAATAGCAGGTCTTGAATTCCTGCAAGAAGAGGTCTGAAGAAGCTTACTGTTTGAGGAATAAAGCTGTAAACTCTCCAAGGAGGAAAGGAATCATTTAGATATCACCTAATCCAGTTTCCCACTCCAGGTAGGAATCCTGTAGAAAAACTTTCTAGAAGTCTGGAATGTGTATCCTTTTCATCAGGAGTTCCAGTTCTTAGCTGCATATTCGAGTGATATGGAGGCATACACAATGTGACAGGGGCAGGTGGTGTAGCTCAGTGGCAGAGCTACATGGACAGTGTCCTGGGTTTGATCCTCCAGCTTAAAATAATATGACTAAAACTGAGCTCTTGTGTGAGCACATCCCACTCACTTATGATGGTAGAATGTATTGGAAAAACAAATGAGGAAGGTAGAGGAAGGGGTTCCAAGGAGAAGGGCAGAGGCACGCTGCAGAGTGGGGAACTGGCTGTGGGTCTTCCTACAGCCATGCCAGTTCATGTTTCTTCCATTGGGCTCAGGTTAGCTCTTGATAGCAGGAGCTCCCAAATCATCCTTTCATCAGTTTGTTCTTGTCGGGACTGGGAATCAAATGTGCATATGGTCTAGAAAGCTTCTTTGCTGCCTGCTAGTCACCGTGACTGGCTCAGCAAGAAGTAACGTATGGCCATTAAAATACACAGGCAGTCGATGGTGGAGAATCTGATGTCGTCACTGTGTGCTTTCGTTTTGGGAATCTGAAATAGCACACGCAGTCTAGGAGCCTGGGAAATTCCCAGGTGGCCATGGCCACAAACATTTTCTACTTGAATCTTAAAACTATACGGGAGTCTAGACTCCTAGCCATGAATGCTGAAAGGTGTGACGGGTCAGTCCAAGGAAGGAGCCTGGAGAAAGCAATCCATGCTGTGGGTAAAGTCTTGAATACATTTGATGTAAATTTCTGCTCCTCCTTGAATAATGATTGTTTCTAAAAATAGCTTTAAAGAAGACATCAGGATACAGCTGTAGCAAGACAAAGGAAGCAGGGCAGATTGTGGTGGGGTTTGGGACTTTGCTTTCCTGAACCAACGCATTGTGGGTGCACAATTTGTTACTTGCCCAGCCTACCGCTTAGGCAGTTTCAAAGGCAATTTGATTGGTTTAAAACATGCCAGATAACTAGAGCCCCTCGCTCCTAGTTATTTCTATAATAGTAGCTACATTCTGGATTAGTGTCCTTAAATTAAAAGCCTCCGCCCCTCTCCTTACAGACACATTCTCCTTCTGGATAGGAAATACAGATATAAAGATAGCTGTTGTAATCGGAGGCTGTGCAGATGAGTTAGGAAAGCAGAGGTGAAGAGCAAAGAGGGCCAGTGGTGGGTGAACAAGCAGACTTGTGGTCAGACACCTAGTGACACTCTGTCTTATCCTGTAGGGGCACCAGGGACAGCAGCTCCAGCACTTTCTGGCCAGCGCTTGGCACATTGCCAAGACTTAGTCATTTGTCACATGCAGAAGCTGTCTATGGGAGCACAAAGGCCCCACAGAGGCCAAGCCATTCCAGGACTTGAGATCCTCATACATGGAGTCTACCATGAATTTAGGATGATTTTCAGGCTTTAGAAAAATACTTTTGAAAGCCTTGTGTGGTCCTTGGCTGCCATATAACAGTAACATCAAGGGGGGCCTCGCGGGGCCATCTGAGGGCTCCATTTCCCTTGGCACAACTCTGTGGATTGTGACTTTGAGTCATCGTGGAGCGTATGTGGAGTCATCCTCTTCATCGCCCTCTGCAGTGAGGGTCAGGGACTTTCCACTGCATGTAGTTTGCTCTTCTGCCGTATGTCCAGAACCTGCCTCCTTCAGTTCAGGATGGTCTCCTCGGCTTGGGGCTTTCAGAGTTGGTAGACATGCCTGTTCTCCCAATCCAACATGTTTTCAAGTGGAGCTCACTGTAGGTTTCCACAAATGATCACTTGATGATCATGGTGGTGTGTACAGTGGGAGATCCTGTGAGAATTTCACAGGCCACAAGCCTGTGTTGTCTTCTGACTTAAAAGAAAAACTATTTTTCTTTCTCTTCATTGTCATGGGATTTTCCTTTACCACATCGGGGGTGGGGGGAAAGTAGTGCCTGCCTGATCTTTTTTTTTGCAGATGTTACTTAAAAGGCATAGATTTCTGGGACTTTTTGGTTAGGGAGAGCAATTTCCTATTCTCTGGCTTCTGAAGATCTCTGAGAACTCCTTTGGAGGACTTGGCATGTCCTTGCTCTGCACTGCACTTATCAGAAGCAAAAATTAGGTTTGTGAATCTCCCCTTAGATGTTTGTTCTCTTAATTTGCTCTTTGGAGGGGGCAGGGGGAGAAACAGATGCTAGGTTTGTGATGCCTAGCCTGGGGCCTCAGCCGTGTGGTGCCCAGCAAGGGACCTCTTACTGCCTCCACCATCATCTTCATGGCTGTACCTGAAGACTGAGCTACAGGAAACTGTTTTGAGGTGCTGGATGATGGGCTGCCAGTGTGGGTCTGGTTGCTACTGTTTTAGTTG
Source organism: Castor canadensis (assembly GCF_047511655.1). Taxonomy (NCBI): domain Eukaryota; kingdom Metazoa; phylum Chordata; class Mammalia; order Rodentia; family Castoridae; genus Castor; species Castor canadensis. The sequence goes on along the minus strand of NC_133386.1, from coordinate 9,801,550 downwards.
TTTAACAGCAACTTTATAGAATTATTAAGAAGAAAAATGTCCCATTTCGTTCCTAAGGAAATGTCCTGAAAGCTTGTGATGATAATTGCTTTCAGGGAGCAGTTTCAGAGAGGTTCTTATGTCACCTATCAGTTAAGTAGAAGCATTCTTTATTAGAGTTTATTATTATTATGTTAGTCGTTAGGTAGATAGGTATGTATAATATATAGGTATCTACAAGACTATGCGAGACAGCTGAAAACTAGATCCTTCCATGGGAAATGTTTAGCTTGCAATTCAAAGACCTGGGAACATAAGAAAATGGGAAGCATCTCATTTTTGTGTTGTCACCTCAGCATTTGGAATATGGCAGGGGAACTGAAAATCATCTCTGGAGCCCATAGCCTTGCTGTACACATTTGTATATGGACAGCAATGTTTGCTGCCCACCTCTCAACCCCACCAGCCCTTTACCACAAGGGCTAATAGTTATTCAGACTATTCAGACTTCTGCTTAGGTTATTCCATTTCTTAGTTTTGTGCATAGTAAGTGCTCAATAAATATTACTAACGAGTTAACGATTACATCTTTTCTTTAGTTTATACCTGTAACTTATGAAATAGATTTTAGGGTGAATGTATGTTAAATTATCATTTGTCCAAGTTCACTATTTTTTCTCTTTTACTATAAATGAAGATTCATGAGAAATAATTACATTTCTCTTTTCCTGTCTATTTTAATTATCTATTAGTATTGATAAACCACCCTGAAGCTTAGTGCTTATTAATCTATTAACCACACCTAAACTTAGAGGTCCCAAATCTTGTTATGCTGTCTTACATACTTTGGGTGACTTATTTTCAATGTGCAGTTTTTGGTAAGCCACTCCATCTGTTTTCTGGCTGCACTGGGCTTCTTCACTTATAAGTCTGGCTTCTTCAATGGCATAGTGCAGCAGCTGGAGGCTGCCAGGCACCTCTCTCTTGCCATGTGGCCTTTTCATAGGCTAGCTTTGGCTTCCTCACAACTTCTAGAGCAGATACAACAAAGCCCAGGCTGAAGCATCATTGGAGGTCCCAAAATTGCTTCTGTCACAGTCTCTTACAAATTTCTATCTCACAATGGCAAGAACAGCAAAGAATTTGCAGCCTTCTAATCTACCATGTGACATATTAAAAATAGCTCTCCTCCTTTCTTTCATTGTAATGTTTGTTTATTAGGTTAGACCAATGAATGAAAAGAAACATATTTTTCTTTGTAGAAAAGCACAAATAGATTCAATTTTAGATTGTATTGGTTTTATATTAGACCTGACATGTTACAGTTTGAGCCTAGCAATATCCCCCAAAGGTTCATGCGTTGAAGAGCTGATCCCCAGCTCATGGGTTTTTGAGAAATGATTGGGTTATGAGGACTCTCACCTCATCAATGATTGACCCACTGATTAATATATAGCTGAATGGACTATTTGGGTGTGGGACCTAGTTGGAAGAAGTAAGTCACTGGGAGTGTGACTTTGAAGGGTTATCTTTTCCCTGGCCCTTCTTTTTAGTCTCTGCTACCTGCCTGCCATGAGGTAAGCAGCCTTGGTCTACTGGATGTTTCCTGCCATAGTGTCCTGTCTCACCATGATCCAGAAATAACAGAGCCATATAACCAAGGACTGAAACCTCTGAAACTATGAGCTAAAATAAACCTTTCCTCCTTACATTGATTTTTTTCTCAGGCATTTTGCCACCACCATAAAAAGTAGTCACTTTTTTTTTTTCAGTAGAATATATGACTTGTCATAAGTCCAAGTATATTTAGGCACCGACTTTGAAACTAACAGAATATCAATGTTTTCAGGTCTTCACTCACTGTTAATCATGAGAGCCTTTCTGGGAATGTCTCCTAAGACAATTCTGGAGGACAGAATGTCACAATGAACACAATAAAAATGCCTAATCTCGTGAAAATGATAACCTCCCTAATATAAGGTGTCCCCTCCAGAAATCACCAAAATTTTTAAATGAAATAAAATCCTGGAGGAGCTGGCATGAACCATGATGGCTGGATAGTTAATGCTGTTCTGTTTAGCAAGAGAAGGGAAGAAAGCTAGAACTCTCCCAAGCATGGTCTTCCAGGAGGTGCCACAAGGCTCTCATTAAGATGGAATACACGAAGATATTCTATCCCTGCAGGCAGGTTGACCTCTGCCTTCATCTCTCTCCAGAGGTCTAACTTGGGCAAGTTAGGAGAGAAGAGCAGTTTATAGCAGCTTAGCCGTCAGCTTGAGAATTTGTACTGTCTTGGCCTGATCCACTGCCACCTGTCTGAGTGCACTTCCATCTACTTGTGTGAATGCATCTGCCAGCAAAGCTGGTTTCCATGCTCTTGGGACATCAGTGTACCATGTGTACCATGTGTTATGCTCCATGATGGCATCATTTCATTGAAAGAATAAGAGTCCATTCCTTGAGGCCTCATCATTTCTGCATTCCCAGAGCTTAGGACTATGCCTGGCACACAATAGGCACTCAAGGAATATTTATTGATTAAGCAGTAAGTCAAAATCATATGTGTTACTGACAAAAAAAAAATTGAATGAGTTGCAAAAATTTTAACTAAAACTCAAATGTTTGTTTTTTTCCTGAAAAGTATGAAAATTGGTAACACTGGGCCTAAGGAGGCAATAATTGGGGGGAGGGTATAGAGTGGCAGTCCAGTCTGGACTAGACTGGGCTGGTTCCCAGGTGGCCGAAGGCCCCCTACCCCTGACTATTGCTTATACCTATCCTACTTCTATTTGAGTTTGCAGACTGCAATAAGGCAGATTCCCACCTCTTATTTAGAAATAGCCCCAGAATGTTTCCATTCGTTTTGAGAGAGGTCACAAAATTCTTACACGGTAAGATTTCTCCCTATAGTGACTTTATTAAGATATAATTCACATTCCAATAGGGTCACCCTTTTAAGGTACAAACTCTTTGGCTTTTACTAAATTCAAACCTGTGCAACTATCATCACCATGTAAATTATAGCATTTTGATCACCCCCAAAAGAAAGCCCCATACCCACCAGCAGTCACCTCTCACCTCTCATGTCTTTCTCCCTCCAGCACCAGGCAGCCACTAACTTGATTTCTGTCTCTATAAATTTGCCTATTCTGGACATTCATGGAGTCATACATTATGTGGCCTTTTGTGACTAACTTCTCTCATTCAGGGTTTTCAAGGCTCATCCTTGTTTTAGCACATGTCAATACTATCTTCCTTTCGTGTCTGAATAATATTACATTCTATAGATATGCCACATTGGGCAGATCAGTTCATTACCTGGTAGACATCTGGGTTGTTTGCACTTTTTGGCTATTATGAACAACTGGAAGATTTTAATCTAGTAAATAACTATTTTCTATATAGCCCTTTCAGGGATGAAAGAAAAGAAAGTTCACATCAGAAAACAAGGATAGGTTATCAACATTGCAAAAAGTTTGGAAAATCACTTTTCCAAAGTGTAAGGAGGACCCCAAAACTCCTGAAGTAGAGTGCAGAGAGCTGTACTGTACAGGGAAGGAACCCAGGAGAAGAGCAGGAAGGGGAGAACTGTCTTGTAGGAAGCTTTGGTGGAGGAAGTCTCAAGCAGTTTGGCTTGCATCTTTACCTCTGAGCTAATTCATCTAGGAAATAGTGAATCCCAGTGGTCACCCAGATGCACCTGACTCTGGGCACTGAGGTAGCAGGAACAGTAGCATCTCTGCATTTTATCAGAAGACCATTTGTTCCTTTAAATCTCTCTCTGGTTAAGCGAGTTGCCAATGTAAAGATGTGTGGACAGCATCAGACTTCCCCTCAACTGGTGTTTCCACACATCAGCTCTCAGGAGTGGTCCTGCTGAGGACAGATAGTGATCTCCTTTCTGGAGGGCTGCAAGCAATATGGTGCTTTGTGGCTATTGTACTCAGTGCATCTCCTCAAATGGCTGTCCTGCTAGAAAGTCTTTGTCCTTGCCTCTGTGGCCCCCAAAGACAAAGCATACTATCAGAATGATTGTCTAGTTGAAGAAGAAGCAAGTGAAAGGCCTGGCTCTTTGGTGACATCATTTTTTCTGGATGAGAACTTATGCTATCCCCTCTCTTTTTTTTTTTTTTTTTGAGAGGATGAGCCAGGAGGCTGCTTGTTTGACATGGCAGGCATGATTTATTGAGGACCTACTGTGCGTCAGGGATATTCTTACTCTTTTAAGCAGCCCTCCCCATCCTGTAGGTATTTTTAGTCCCATTTGGTGGATGAGAATTTGAGGGTCAGCTCTAGCAGAGGAACCAAGGTCATTCTCCTGGTGACTGGCAAAGCTTATAAGTAAGTCCTGAATGAAGGCTCCGAAACCTGGTCTGTCTTCCCCTGAGGCCATCTTTCAGGAAATGGTATGTCTGGGAGGGAATAAGTCTCAGTGTGAGTGGACAGAATCACATCTTTCTGGGACAAGGTAGCCAAAGACAGAATTGTTAGGTAGATGGATCTGACTTTAGTGTCTAGCTGCGACTGGGGACAGCAGGCATTCACCTGCTGTGAAGCTCTGTCAGGCCGGTCTTCTCTGGTGGGCACTTAGGGTCCTAAGCTGCCTTTCTTCACCCTGTACCCAAACACAGAACACAGCCCCGCATAGTGCTGCTCTCCTTCTAGAGAGCTGATGGGCCTACATCTGTAAAGGCAGGACTGACTGGGCTGCACACTGTCACCCTCCAGAGCCCATCCCACCATCCAAGTGGATGTCCTTCTTAGTAGGCATCACAGGTACAGAGTTTTGGGGCAGTCATACCCTTCAAGTCACCTTACGAAGGAAGTTAGAAGCCTACGCACCAGTCATTTTCGAAGTTGAGACACCAGGCAGCAGAGGCTAGATTGTGCTGGTAATCCAGTAATTTAGGACAACAAAAGTTTTTCTCTTGCACAAGTTCTGTGACCCTGGCTGATGGAGCAACTGTCACCTCACATGTCTGTGGTCACTGGGCAGAGGGAGAGAGTTCTGGAGGGCCTTGCGCCAGTGATTAGATTCTCTGACCTGGAATTACTTGCATTAATTGCCATTCACAGCTCAGTGGCCAGAAGTTGTCTCTTGGCTCTGCTCAGATAGTGGGGCCAGAAGCACAGTCTGCCAGGTGCCTGGAAATAGTTGGCAAAGAGCTCAAATGTCTAATATAGGTATCTCAAAGTATCCCTCTCTCCTTTCCCTTATTTTGGCACTTTCTCTTATTATGAATTATAACAGAGGGCCCCCAGTCACACTTACTATGCATCCTTGGGCATGTTACCTTTCCAAAATAGAGACTAGTACTCACTTTGAAGTATATGGCTTGAAGATTACATAAACCTGACAGCATGGTAGGTGCCCAGTGTTGATAAACAAGAGGTGTTATCTTATGAAAAGTTGTAGTTCCTCACTGGCCAAAACAATGCCCAATAGTCCATCTTCTTTCAGTTTTCTCTTTTCCCTGGACAAACCAATGTCAGTAATTCTATTCTAATGACAGGAGATAAAGTTTCAAAGGCTATTACATATACTTTTAAAAATCGAAGGAACCCAAATTAAATGTCTTAATAATATTAAATTACTATATACTGACTTCATGAAATTCTACATACCATAAAAATAAAAAAGATTACATAACAATATGCAAAATGCTTACGATGGTATAGTGATTGAAAAAGAGTTATTAAATTCAATATTCATTTATCACAAGCATTCTCATATAAATGTAGATGAAAAAAGACTGGAAAAGAAAATGCAAAAAAATGACAGCTGTATTAGAGTTATAGAATTGTGAATACGGCCTGCAATGTTCTTTATATGATGTGTGTGTTGCTAGCGTTTGAACTTGGGACCTCATACTTGCTAGACAAGCAGTCTACCACTCTACCACTCTCCCCCAAGACGTATTTTCTGGCCAGATACTCCCTCATCTGTGAAATGGGGGTTCTAGTGCTGCCTCCTTCCTGGCTTGTCAGAAAGCCTTATGAAATGATATAAGTCAAATCCTCTGCCCAGTACCTAATACCTGGTGAAACTTGGGCCTTTTCTGTCTGATTTTCTGAATTGGCTCCCTGAAGATAGAGAGTGGTTCCACCTGGAAATGGAGAAGAGCAGTTCCATTATGCCTCTGCTCATCCTGCTTCCAGCAAAGGGAATATCTGGTCAGGAGGCATGTGTGGTCTGTCTCCTCTTCCTGATGTGCTACAGCCTAAGTAGGACCCTGCAGGTCCTCTTTTGCTTGGCAGACTGTGTGACTGCAGGACCCAGGTGGGATAGAAATTCATGCCCACATCAGTTGGGCGGGTTTTTGGCTCCTTGACACTAACAAACCTTCAAAAGAGCTGTTTTCTGGGTTTGTGATGGGCCTTTCACATAGTGACAGGTGTTTATTCAGGGAGTGAACAGGTCTCCATGACCAAGTGCTGGGATTCCTGTTTTGACTTCAGACTACACTGCTTGTCCTAGCAAACCAGTGGAGTGGAGTGGCACCAAGGTTAGTCTCCAGGAGTAGACTGAGAAAAACATAGACTGAAGGTACAACTGTTAAGCCAGAATGTACACTTCCTGTGTGAGTCTTATTTTAAATCAATGTAGAGGTGAATTTCTTCTTTCGCCATTCCTGCTCCTTTGCTAAGAAGTGGTGCTTTTTCTATGAAAGGCGATTGAATGCACATGCTCGGGAAACAGTGTATTTCACCAGCTTACTGCAGCAGTGATGGAGGGTCTAACTGGAGAGGCACTTACATGGTCCTTATGGGTAGATGCAAAGAGCAGCTGTGCTTTCAGGAACCTCTGGTGCTTTCTAGCATTTACTGAACCAAGTGTGGGAAAATCACTGCCAAGTTTAGACCTGACCGTGTTGATAGGAGGCACAGTGCTTTGGGAGACCATGCTGTGTTGCTTTTCTGAATGAAATTAATATTTTCTAAGCACTGTGCTTTGAAAAGCAAAGATAGCAAGCTGACTGGTTCTTTTGAAAATCTGATTCATTCTAAGCATCATATTCACTTTTTATTAACAAAATTACATATATTTATGGTATATATGTGTGTGTATGTATATATCAAACTGTTTTAACATATGCATTACCTTGTACATTTGATGTTGTTTTATAGTGAGAACACTTCAAATCTACTCTATGCAATTTTTAAGAACACAATGTATTGTTATTAATTATCATCACCCTATGTACAATAGATCTCTTGTACTTACTCCTCCTGTCTAACTGAAATTTTGTGTCCTTTGACCCACATCTCCTCAGTCCCCCTCCCCCTCAGTCCCTGGTAATCATTCTGTTCTCGTCTTCTCTAGTTTTGACATTTTAGAATCCACATATAAGAAAGAATTTATAGTATTTGCCTTTCTGTGCCTGGCTTATTTTTCTTGATATAACGTCCTCCAGATTCTTCCATGTTATCCTCAATGACAGGATTTCCTTCTTTTTAGAGGCAAAATAGTATTATATTATGTGTATCATATTTTTTTATCCATTTGTCTGTTGATGGATACTTAGCTTAATTACCTATCTTGGCTATTGTAAATAATGCTGCAATGAATGCATATATCTCTTTGACATACTGATTTAATTTCTTTTGGATATATTCCCCAGAGTAGACTGCTTCCTCCTTCCTTTCTTCCTTCCTTCCTTCCTTCCTTCCTTCCTTCCTTCCTTCCTCCCTCCTTCCCTCCCTCCCTCCCTTCCTCCCTTTTTGACAGTACCTGGGGTTTGAGCTCACAGCCTTGTGCTTGCTGGTGAGCACTCTGCCATTTGAGCCATAGTCCTGGCCATTTTGCTTTAGGTCATTTCTCAGATTGGGTCTTGCTTTTGGCCTAGGGCCAGCCTCAGAGTGAGATCTTTCTACTTATGGCCTCCCACGTAGCTGGGACCACTGGTGCATGCCACCATGCTCAGTTTATTGATTGATATGAGGGTCTTGATAAGTTTTTGCTCAGGTAAATTAGGTGTAGAAGGAAAATACCTGAACACAAAGAAAGCCATATATGACAATCCTACAGCTAACATTGTACTCAATGGTGAGAAGTTGAAAGCTTTTCCTCTAAGATCAGATATAAGACAAAAATATATTTCTGTCTTATCATTTCTATTAATCATAGTGCTGGATGTCCTAGCCAGAGAAATTTAATCATGAAAAAGAAATAAAAGGCACCTAACAGGAAAAGAAATTGTCTATGTGCAGACAATATGATCTTACAGACAGAAGATCCTAAAGACTGTACCAAAAAACTGTTAGCACTTTTGATATTCTGATATACCCCCATGAATGCAAAAATGTAGCAGTGTCCTAAAGCCACCTGTGTTTTGTTTTCCTTGGCCTATATTGAGGAAATTTCTTTTATTTTTTCAGCCCATATTATCTAATATACATATATTTAAACTTACCCTTATTTTTAAAAAAACTTACTTAGCAAAAGGTTCTTATTTGATATAATTGAAAAACATGAGTTATAGCAAGTATAAAATTTCAGCTAGTTTTTGCAGTTTTTCTCTTTTGGACCTCTAATATATGGGAACCACAGCATAGCTCTGTGCCACATAGACGTAATATTTATTTACTTTTAGGAAGTTGTAACCCTGGTTTTGCCTCTAGGATATTTGTCAATTATTTATGTAGCTGGAACAAAAAAAAGTAGAAAAGATTTTTCCAACTTTTTAAAAAATGTATATTTGGAGTTTTGTAATATTGCTTTAGAATGATGTTAAATTTTGCTTGACATAAGCAAAATAATTGACAATTTACTATTGTGTTTTGGTGCCATGATTTTTTTTTATCCTAGTAGATTAATTAAATACCTACTCCTGTTCAGCAAATATACCTGTCTATTTAAGTCAATCTATCATTAGTGTAGAGCTTCCAGGTAATTAAAATGGTTGGCACATCCTGATTAACAAGAAAGTTCCTGATTCAATAGCATGCCATCAGAGAACTTTTGAGTTAAACATGGGTTCAGGAATTTGCAGCATATTAAGTCTTCTGTAGCCTCTACACAGAAGCAGTCATGATTAAGAAAAATTGGACAGTTACAGAGTAGAGTCCCTTCTTATGTATTATTTGGAAACATACATGTAAGTCATAAAGCACAGTAATAAAATGAACACTCATAAACCCACCATCTTGTATAAGAACTGGAATTTTACCAACTCCCCAGTACTTCTTCCATCACAATCTCACACTCTTACATACTTACCTTTCCCCAGAGTTAACCACAATGCTAGTTTATAATCAAATTAGACCAATTTGATCTCTCTGTGTATGTATATATGAATATCTTATGAGTTCTATGAGGGCTATAGCAAGTGAATCAGATTCTTGACCCTCCAACCCAGTGGCACCAAGGGGTGGTTTATGGGAGAGACAGTGCCATCCAGTTGCACTGGACTAGAGATTTCTCCTCTTCATATCCCCTGTATAAACCACTTATCAGAGAGGTAGAATAGCATTGTGACTCTAGAGCCCAACATTCTGTGTTCAGGTCCCAGCTCTGCCATTAACCCACCATGTGATCTTGGGCAGATTATGTAACCTCTTGGTGTCCAGCTTCTTTTTGTGGGAATTGGGTAAACAGTACTTACTTCATTGGAGGGTTTCGAGGATTAAGTGAGTACAGATGTGTAAAGTCTTAGAATCGTGATTGGCATATCAAAGTACAGTGTAAAGTTTGCTATTATTATATAGGTCTAAAGCTTTTTTGACCATGCAGTTGGATCTCACCATCTTGGGGAAATTGGTCCCCAGCAAAAGAAGTGGGAGGGTCCTTCCTAGGTACCTCTCTCAGGCTCTGGGAGTGCCCTCATAAGGGACTCCTGGGTGTAGAATTTGCCCCCTTGTCCTCTTGCCCTTTCTGAAATATTCCTGTGCTGGCTCTGTTGCAGAAGAGTCTCAGGTTTAAATAGATCTTAACTACCTCCTTAGCCTCTGAGCTCATAGATGAGTTCTACTTCTTCAATGTGTAAACAGAAGTGGCAAGGTGGTGTTTACCTTTAAACCTGAGCCAGTTGTTATCAGGAAAACATGTCAAAGGTAAGAATTTGCCCAACCCCAAATGTGCACCAAGTGAGGCTGAGTGCAGAAGAAAGGTGTGCATCTGGCCTGGCTTGCCTGTGTGGACACTTCACCAATCCCATCCTGGTCAGAAGTGAGCTGGAAGCTCAGGGTTTGGGGATGATAGAGGAATTCTGTGATTTCAACATGACTCTGACAAATAGGGCTTCCCACCTCCAGGAATCAAAGTAAACAGGTTCTTATCAGGTCGAATGTGCTCACAAAAAAAGAAAGAAAAGGAGCACCAGGATCCTCCAGGGAGTTGAAGGAGATGAGTTTGTGAACAGATGTGGAAGGCCACCTGGACAGGAATTGCTTTCTTATGTTACAGGTTACCGTTAAGAGCTGATGACCTCCAAGGATGGTGATAGGCACATGTAGTCCCAACCTCTCAGAAGGCTGACACCTGAAGATTACTTGAGTCTAGGCATTCAAGGCCAACCTGGGCAGCATAGTGAGACCTACCCCCTCTCTCCAGCAAATGGTTTGCTGTACAAGCGATGATGTGTTGTATTCAGTGGGGAACAAAGGGAGAACATTGGGAGAGGTTCTGGGGAAGGAGAGAATTTTAGCTGACATCTTTTCCAATCACCTGCACATGGTTATGCTTGGAAGCTGCAGCCTTTGGGTCAGGGGTATGAGTGATTTTTCAGATTCTTCTGGCCAATGCACCTGGCTCATGGCCTGTGCCAGGCAGACGGCTTCCACTCTGTTACCTGTGGGATGCTACAACTTGGATCAGATGATCCTGAAGATCTCTCTAAGGAAAACGGTTTATGAACAGCCTAGTCTGAAGGCATAGTTTACTGCCATTAGGGAAATCAGACTTCCTCAGAGTATAGCCAGGACTACCCTCGTGTTCCTGATTCTGGGTTGGTGCTTGCATGCTATGTTTGAACAGATATTCCCGTCTTTTTAATGAGAAAGACAATTTTTATGTTGCAATGAGAAAGGTATAAACATCATATAGCCCTATTCTCCAGTCTCAAAGATAAAAGTTTAGTAGTTTTTAGAATTACTTTGCATCATTTATTGTTATTACTTACTTTGCATGGGAAATAGAGAGTCCCAGAGTTGTCTGTGAAAGTTGTAACAGACTGGTGAAGACCCTGGCAATATTCCTTTCCACCTAACACATCATTTTCTGTTTCGGCCTGGAGCTAACATGCATCACCTAAAAGGCCATCCAGCTCTGAAATTCTGTGTATACTTACGTGTGTGATTTTTCCACACTCCCACTCACTTTTCCCTGTAAAACATGGAAAGAGAGTTGATATTTTCTTATAACGTACATAGTTAATCTGTGGAACTATGAGGCAGAGCTCTGTAGATGAGCAACTTAATTCCTAGTCTTTATCTTCTTGTCCCTTCCTTTCTTCTAGAAGCTGACACAGAAAAGGGACAGTTAATTAATGAGAGGTTTTGAGTCAATTATTTGCACATGTGGAGAAACCAGTTGTACAGTGAAACGCTGGTCAGGAGACCCCGCTGCCTTCCTGGCCTGATCCCCCACATTCCCAAACCCTGTGCTTCAGATGAACTGTTCTTGTCAGGTGTTCTACACCAAGCGTTATTTCCCTGATTACTTGCCTTTTCCTAACACCCTACTGCCAAAACCCTTCTGCCTCAACCTATAGAATATACCTCTAGTAAATTTGCTCTAGTAAATAACTGCCACAAGAGTCATCTCACTTCCTCTAGGATGTTCTCGGTGCTCCCTCCAGTCAGAAGTGAGTGAACTTGACTCGTTCTCCATACTCCTTTATTACCTTAATTTTTGCACTATGTTAAAGCATCTTAGTCCTTTTCCTATTACAATAACTGAATACCACAGAATAGGTAACTTCTAAAGAAGTTTATTTGGTTCACAGTTTTGGAGGCTGGGAAATCTAGAGCATGGCACTGGCAGCTGCCTGGCATCTGACGAGAGGTATTTTGCTGCCTCATAACTTGATACAGGACAACACGTGGTGAGAAAGAGCAAGCTAGCCAGAGAGAGCTCACTTTCATAACAAGGCCACTCTACTCCCAAGATTGCCCATGAATGGGTTAATCAAATCATGACCTAATCATCACCCAAAGGTCCTGCCTCTAGCACTCCTGCAGTGGAGACCAAGTTTCTAACAAAACAACTTTCAGGGGACAAATTCAAACCACAGTGGTATCCAGTGCTTGGAATTCTCTCTCTCTCTCTCTTTCCTCACCACCCCTCCCCTGGCCCCATGGGGACAAGCAGGCAGAACCCAAAGTTCACAGGGAATGGGACAAACTGAGCTACAATTGATAAGCCAACCTCTGGGGGCCTGAGGTAACCTGGAGTCAAGTAGCTCATCAAAGCCCCAGGCTTTGTGGTTTTGTCCCAAGCGGTGCCCCTATGCTGTGTGTCTACCTCTAGCTGGCAGCTGATGGCAGGCTTTTCCTCAGGCTGAGTGGAGAGCTGGGATCTCAGCTGAGGCCTCACTGTTGGCTCTTTCCCTTCATAGGCAGCTGAACTTGGAGTTAGTATTTCCGGCTGTAACTCTAGAGCCTTATGCAAATTTCTTGCAACTGGCAGGAACTTCATCAGTATTGTTGAGTTATTATATTATCTAGTTGGAGAAGTACCCCTGTTTCAGGGATGTTTTAGGATTATATTAAGGGAGGCCACTAATCCACCACAGTTGCCTGACTAGTCTCAGGTTGTAGTCACAACTCGAGCCACCTTGTCAAAGACACAGTTTTCATTCCTTTTGCTTCCTTTCCTACCTAGGCCACATTTTTGTTTGCTTAGACACTCATAGCAGTTATCAGTAAGATAGGATCCTTGATAGTCCCTTGAGCCTAAACCAGCAGGCTGTACTCTCTATTGATGGTCATTTTTGGCTCCTCCCTTGTACCACCACCCACAGGAAGGAGGAGTCCAGGGTCTAAGTGAGTTAAAACCAACCTGTCAGAGAGCCCTTGCTATGCATCACACTCGTGAGCTCCTGTCCTCAGAGCAAGAGGAGGACCTGGCAGGCTTTCCAAGCCAGAGGGCAGTGTCTGCAGTAGACAGAACCAGTCCAGACAGTGGGATTGAGCTAGAGGTATTGCTCAATAGCCTCACTGGCATTGGGCAGGACTAGCCAGGTCATTGGAGGAGGCCCAGCATCCCCAGCTCCACCTTCAGTGATAGAATTCTCTCCCCCAAACACTGGGCCAACAGAGAACTCTCTGGACGCCCCCGGATGCTGCTTGGAGGAGGGCCTGGCCTTGGTGGAAAGCACTGGGCTAGAGAACCTGGAGCACATCTTTCTACCTGCTGGGGCCCTAGTACCTCCTGTTCCACCAGGGTGGAACACCTGTGCCTTGTGTTTTTGTGTGAAACATCACACAGGACAAGAAGCTGGAGACAGTGCCTAGTCTTACTAAGAATGTGATTCACAGATGAGACACAAGAGTCATTAGTAGACCTAATGGTGTTCAGGGTACCAGGGTCACTATGCTGAGAAGGGTAGTGGGGTCTGCACTTACACAGGTATTCCATTCTGGTCAGGGGCAGGTCAATCAATGACTAAGAAGCAACGTTGTTGTGTTAGTTGCCTTTCATCACTGTGACAAGTACCTGAGAGAAACAACTTAGGAAGAAGTATTTATTTTGGCTCATGGTTTCACAGGGGGTTTCAGGGAGGACATTTTCTATTCTAACTGTAACAGCTGTAATTATGACTGTGGAGAGGACTGTTAAGAAATGGGTCAAGGTATCCTGAAGGAAGTCCAGGGACTGTGGGCTCTAGTATCCCCAAGGTCCTCTCTGAAGGGGTTACATGGTTTGGACCAGGCTACCGCAGAAAAGAAGGGCCTGCTGTGGATTGAGCTGGGGGAGCATTCCAGACAGAGGGCTCATGTGTGAGTGAAGGAGAGGCTGGCTTCCCAAGCTGGGCTGATCCTGTGAGTCAGAGGCCTGGGAAGGTAGGGCCTTGGGGACTTTAGAATTTTGTTAAAATGGTGGAAAGCCATGTAATGGTGTGAGAAGATCTCTCTGGCTACTGCAGGGGGAGCACATTTGTACTGAGGCTCAGATGCTTCTTTCTTCTTCTCTCAGATTATCCCTACATCCACTTCTGTGGATGGCAGACCAGCTCACGTGTTTTCTGGCTTCTAGGTGGGTTGGGCCAATGTAGAACACCAGGAGTGGGCTGGCGCAGGAGGAACGGGTGACTGGGGAATTTATTCCTACTTGTGCTCTGTGGGCAGCATTTTGGTGGCAGTCGAATACAGTAGAATGTGAGTGGACCACTTTGGGAGGACCTCCCTGCTCCGAGTCTCTGCTGGCTTCTTGCCAGTGCTTCACGTTCTCTGGTTGGTTTCTCTCAATTCTGCCTACACTGTCCTTAAGAATCCCTTTTCTTTTCTTTTTTTGGTGACACTGGGGTTTGAACTCAGGGTGCCCTCCCACTTGAGTCATGCCCCCAGTCCTTTTGCTCTTAGATTGTTTTTCAAACAGGGTCTTGCTCTTTTACCCAGTTGGACTTAGACAGCCATCCTCCTAACTCTGTCTCCAAAGAGTTGGAATTATAAGTGTGTACCACCACACCCAGCCCTAAAGAGCCCCTTTCTTTAAACTGTCTCCACTTTTGGGTGCTACATGTTTCCTCCTGACTGGTACAGGAAAGGAGAGAAATATTGAAGGGATCCAGTAGGATTCCGTTGGAACAGCCAGGTAAGAGATGTTGAGTGGCTTGGGCCAGGGTAGCAACCATGGAGATGGAGAGTGAGAGTTGAGTTTTAAGATACATATTGAAGATTGCGGCTCACTGGGTTAATGACTGGTTACCAGCACAGGTGGCTGTCTCTCCAGCCCAGGCAATGGGAACTGGGGACATTTTTAAATATCCTGACCTTGCATTCCAGCAGGGCTATCCTCTTCAAATACTGAGGCATGGGGTATGTTATCTGTTGTGCACTTCTGTGCCCTTCAGCTCAGTAGTATTGGTCCTTAAAGTACTATCTACTTCTGCGTGTCCCTGAAGCCCTTTGTTATGTCGATGTAGTTTTCAACACCGTGTCATTTTAATTGTGCAATTTAAGTCGCTTTTAACTTATGTCATTGTTTGAAAAGTGGAGAAAAGTACCATGTGTATGAGTTCTGCTAATGTACAGATCTGACCTGGCTGTGCCCTAGTGTTTTTCTCCTGTATTTCTAATTTCATCTTGCAGGCACGCACAATAATTTTCATCATTGTAATTGAGCTAGTCAAATGAATCTGGGTTCATTGCTCATTTATTGGAGCCCGGTGAGGGCAAGGACCTTATCTGTCATATTCATTGCTTCATCACCAGCCCTTAGACCTGTGCCTGGCACATGGTAATACTCAATAAATGTTAATTTGCTAAAATGTATAAATGAGTTGGCCATGAGGCAGCCTCATGCAGAGGGTTGACCTACCATTTTCTTTAACACTTATTCATTCCACATAGTGTGATGGAGTAGTCTTCAGGCAAAGGTAGTGGTTGGGGGTTGGTGGGGCATGCCATGAAGAGGTGCCATTGGAATCTGGGCATTTAATAATGGCTACCTACCTTTCTACTGTGTTGTAATCAGCCTTTGAGCCAGCTATTAGTGCATGTGTGGACAGCGAGTGAATCCCTATGAGCTGATTAAGCAAGGCATTGTTTTTTGTTGTTTTATAACTTGAACAGTTTTGGCACTAGACGTTCCTAGGGTTACCCCCTCACATCGAGAAAGCTCACGAAAAAGTCCACCATGTTCTTTAATTTCTGAGAATTGAAGTTTCCTGGTAAATTTTGTCAAAATATAAACTTGACCTTTAATAGTAGCCATTAGAGATGTTGCTTCAAATGCCTGGATGGAATGAGGACACCTACCATGTGTGCTGAGCATTCTAGTATCTGCATTTCATTTACTGTTTTTCCCTTGAAATGATCCCTGCATGATCAACTCTCTCTTCGCAGCCCTTCAGCGCCCCAGCTTAATTGGCCTGAACTGTTGCTGTCAGCGTGAACGTTTTGCAGTGTTTCACGTCTGAATTTGATAGCACCTAATGATTGCGAAAGTGAATTCGGGCAAGAGGAGTTATGCATAAGTGAGAGATGTGAGTCTGGCTGCCATAGCATGTTGATTGCATTTTTAATCATATTTTTGTCTCTGGGGAGCATTTTCATTGTGCTTCTCTTGCAGGGATGACCAGATACAGTACAGAAGCAAAGCAAATCCTGTCATCTCTGCCTCTCTTTAATCGAAGCATTTTTTAGAAGTATTGGTTTTTTCCCTGCTGATGCTCTGTGAGCCTTGCACGCAAGTCTTGCTCTGTGAGGGAGTTGTGATGCTTTCCAACAGCAGTTCTAATGCACAGTGTCTGACTGGGAGCCTCAGGCAGTACATGATTTGTCCATGAAGTTCATCTTCATAAGAGAAATGCCCATAAATATGGATAAAATCTGTTCTTCAACTTTTTTTTTCTCCCTCCAGAACTGGCAACTTGCTTTCTTTTGTGTGAAATCACAGTGGGAAAATGTCAAAGTGAATGTAGGCTTACAGTAATAATAACAATGATTGACCTTAGCTGAGACACAGTCCCACCCGTCAAAGCATTTCATGGTCACTACTAGCTAATTCCTAGAATCCCTCTGCTATAGTGGCAGTTTTTATTGTTCCTTCCCAAATGACATATAAGAAAAGTGGTTAAGGAAATTTGAATGTGGGAAAAGGCTTTTTTGCACCCCATTTAGCATCTGTAAGTGTGCACATGCGTGTGTTGCTTGTAAGGAAGAGGTCAGGCTTTTTTGTTTTGAAGGACTTTACAATGCATAGCTTGGTCCTCTCTTTATTTCAATCTGTAATCTGCCCAAATCTTTCTGTACAATGAAAATAGGAAGGTTTTAAATGATTATAGGATGCACACAAAATTGTGATCCAAAACCCTCCTTTTGAAAATTGCTTACTACATCTTAATTCTAGATTGTAAAGCTGAGATAAGTGGAAATATTTGGCTCATTTTAAAGTAATGTAGATGTTGGGTTCATAGACTTTTGGACCTGGATGTGAACTCAAGGCCTTAACTCCTGGCCAATAATGAGCTTCTGTAGTACTGTTGGGAGGGTTAGGCCTAGGTGAGGTTCTGTGGTGCCTGGAGTATCAGCAGGAATGAAGCCATCCACCTTCTTCACTCTTTAGCCAAAGTCCCAGACTCACCCCAAGAAGACAGTTTTGTTTGTGAGGTTTCCATGAGGAAGTATAGGAGCAAGAAAGTTTGGAATATAATTTCCATTGTCCTGCTGGTACCTTTCTTTTTATTAAAAAATTTCATTTCTGAACCTTAGCCAATATGTTATTTCTTTAGATTTTTACATTTGCTCATGTGGTTGGGATTTTGCTTTTGTTTTTTCACTCATTTTATGGCTGTCCTGTCTTGAAACACAAGGTTCTCCCACATTCATTTTTTGTGTCTCTGGCAAAGATATGCAGAGCTTCAGTGACTGAATCTTAAAAAGTTAAATCTTTTTAAAAATTACAATGAAGAATCCAAGCCTGTATCTCCCCTATTTTTTCTTTCTTTTTTTTTTTTTGCCTTGAAAGGCAAAAATCTCTGTGGGTGTGTTTCTCAAGCTGGTGTCCTCTGTGTCTCCTTCCATTTCGGCACTTGAGAAATGAGGTGACGTGTTCATGTTGCACCCAGTGGTGGTTATTGTTTGATGTGGTTAGTTGACCAAATGACCTGGGACTCTTTGTGACTGTCACCAGTGTGTTCTTGGCGACTGTTCAGAGAAACAAGACTGAAGCATAAGTGTTATCATACTGGCCTAGCTCATCAGACCACTAAGCTTATCCCCTGAGCTGAGCCCCACAGCAAATGCCCAGCCATTACTTGTGTTGCGATTCCACTGAACATGCCAAGCAAGGCATCTGCTTCCCTTCTCCTGAACACCCAGCAGATCTCTGGGTGACAGCCTTCATATAAAATGATGAGTGAAAATAATCATTCTAGCTCTAGAACGCTCCAATTAGGATCCTTGTTTCTCTGGGCACTTCTTTGTTCCAAGTTGGCTCTTGAGTCATTTATGTATATTTGCATTCTCACACCAACAAATACATAATGGGCATCTGCAAGGTGCTAGGAACAAGGCAGAGGCAGGAGATGTCAATCGCACTCTCTAGGAATATAGCATGGTTGGGGGCGGGGGGAATAGAAGCAAAAATGACCTATGGAATGGGGTGACATAATCAATCTCCAGTAGCCATCCATGCTCTGCCCATGTTCTGTGGACTTCCAGGGAGTTGGAGGGAGCTCCTTTCTAGAGCAGGTCATGCAGAAGGGATCTCCAAAGAGAACTGTTATTTGCCAGAAAGGGAAGTAGAGCAGAACAGGCACAGAGAGAATGGGAGAGACCTAGGGAACAGGGTGGATAAAGGGCAGACAACAGGAGAAAGTGAGGTGTGCTGGAATGGGACCTCGCTCATATCATGGTGAGGAGTCCATGGGAGAATGGTAGGATGTAGCCTGAAGATGGCTGTTATAACAGTGGTTGCTACTTACAGCACACCTCAACCAAGTTAAATAATTCGTAAATGTTAGTGTCATTTTGCAAGCAAAGATGCTGAGACTTAGAAAGGTTAAGTGGCTCCTAGAAGGACACGTAATTAATTATTTAAAGAGTAAAACTTAATCTTGACTCTTTGTAATCAAACCTTGAACTCTTTCTCTGTTCACTCCTCAAAGGATAGGGGATACAGAAACTTCCCTTGGACCCTGACTGGACTGCCTTGCCAAGGAGCATGAGTATCATCCTGGAGGCAATAGGGTGGATCTCAGAAGAATTTCAGGCATGAGGGAGACCCTCTTGGATAGAGAAGTCAAAAAGGGAAACAGCAATGAGACTGGGTCTGCCAGCCAGTTCTTCAAGGGGTGGGCTTGACTCTGGCATGACCTTGGAGAGACCTGGGTAGATTTTGGAATTCTACAAGCCTGGTCTGTGTCTCTTATCCATTATCCTTTCTCGTGGCCTTGGACCTCAGTTTCTTTGTAAACTTTGAAGGATTACAGAAAGTCCAAAATAAAGGGAAAAAGCAGTATCAACTTGGAATGAATATTGAGCCTTTCCTCTATGCCCTGATGAGCATTGAGCCCTGGATTCCTCATAGCAGCCCTATTGGATGGAATGATTAATATCCCTAATATGACTCACCTAGGTCTCACAGCTTGTAAAGGTGGAGCTGGGACTGAGCCCCAGATGAGAGCATTTTACCTCTTTCTATGTCGACTGCTATCCGGTAGCATAGTCTGGATAACAGACTTCAGTGTGAAGTGTGGAGTCAGAGCTTTTATTGATATTGTAGTTATTAGACAGGGTCCAAAAGCCAGGCAGGAACTGAAGGAAGCAGGCAGAACCTAGGCAAGCAGTTTTGTGACTGGCAGTGATTTTCTTCAATCTGGCAGACAGTGAGTGTGTAGAGGAGGTTTGACTTTGAAGAAGAGGTGTATGGATCTTCTCTGCCCACTGTGGTTAGGCTGCAAGCCGGGGACTCTCTGGCAGGGATCCATAGAGTCAGCTCCAACTGGACTTGAACTCCAGCAGGAGTTTAAGGGTGTAGTCACTTGGGGACTCTGACAGCTGAAATCAACTTCCCTTGAGGTCCAACCCCTGAATACCTGAATTTGTGTTGGTTCTAGGGGAGAGTGTGGTCTGTTTGATACATGCTGTCATCCTACAGACAGAGCCACAAAGTTTAATCTGGAGCTTAAGGTATCTGAATAGCATGCCCTTTTTAGGGGTATTTTGGGAGCTTAGTTTTTAAACCTCAAATAGTCACCAGGCAACTATTTGCCATGTGTTGCATGACTTTGTAAAAGAACATTTTCCTAGACCTTCCTTTCCTGGAGGTCCCTGGGTCATAAGATGTCATCATGGTACTCATATCCCATTTAGTACTTACCTGCTTTAGGCAGCTAGAACATGGCTGTCCAGAGGGTGGATGAGACTTCATACAAAGTCTCAAGGCCTCACCTGTTGCAGGTATGGGCTTATCTGCCAGCCCTGGCAACCTCTCTCCTTTCCTGGAGTTTGCATTCTAGCTGGAGTACCTGCAGCAGCATGCCACCAATGTAATTTCCATAAAATTAACTGGTCTGTGTGTCTTGTGAACGTGAGAAAGAGTTGTCGCTCAGCTTTTAATGGATTTACAAGATAACCTTCTGCATGCTTCGTTTGTTTACTATAGCGGCTCCATGGTGTTTTAAACAAGTCTGCAGAGTCCCTCTGGAATAGTTTAAGATGTCTGGCAAATCTTGGTTGAGCACAGTCTGCCTCATCCGATTAACAACTCTTCCTGAAAACTCACAGGGAATCTCAGATTGCTCAGTTTAGTTTTTTTCTTGCCCTTCTCACATAGAATACCTAGAGCTGAAATTTTTAGAAAATTAAAACATTCCTAGAGATTTAGATTGTAATGTTAGCCTGATACATAAAACAAACTCAAGCGTAACAGCTTTCTTTGTAAAAGTCATAGTAGCATAAAAGCTGCGCCAAGGAAAAATCCCCTGAGAAGCATTGGGTTTTGAAAGTTGCAAGAAAAATGATCAAATGTTTTTAAAATACTTTTTCTCCTTTTGATTGCTTTTATTAAATGTTGCAATTTTATTCTCATTTCTTTGAAGTTTAAATTTTATTTATTTATTTTTATTCTTATTTTATTATTAATTTATTCACATGTGCATACATCATTTGGGTCATTTCTCCTCCCTGCCCCCTCCCCCACCCTCTCCCGAAGTTTTAAGTTTTAACTTTTTAAAAACTTTTTAAGGGGAGACTGTGTATCTCGTTGAGGCTGTCTGAATTTTGGAATGGGGTGCTGTGCTGGTTACTCTTGGGACAGGGACTGAAGTGGGTTTTCCTAGAATCCATGACAGACTCTGCCAGTACACTGCTTGGCTATGTCCAGATCAGAAGATGACACCTTGCCTCTTTCAGGGCATTGTCAAGAGTTTTCCTTGGGGCCTCACAGTGCACTTGTGAGGCTGACAGAGCCGTGTTTCCCTCTGTTTCTGTGCACAATGAGTGTGTATCCCTGCCTCGGGGTCCTGTGCTCCATTGGAAGAATCCATCAGAGGCACAGTGGCATAGCATCTGTCTCTTTGTCCTTATGCTCCAACATGAGGGATCCAGTGTGTGGGGAGAGAAAACTGCAGGCTGACTCCATCAGAAGGAAAAGCTGCACAGCTTCTATGGCATCTGTGCAGTAGTGGGGACTCATCTCTGATGTCATCACAGGCACAGGTAAAGTCTGAGCCGAGCTTTTTTTAGCATGTGTCTTCAGGTACATCTCATTATCATGCTAGGAATCCACCTCAGGGTGTGATTTTACTGTTATATAAAGATAAATACACATTATTTCAGTGACTGTTCTGCACATGTGTTTGTCCCTAAGCTCCTGGAATTTGCTCCTTGTCATCTGGGATCGTCCCTGAAGGTTTTGAAGCAGGGCATGTCACTCCCCCTCAGTGCCTCAGTGGGTATGATTTTAATGATGTTGCTTTTCTTGACTCTAATTTTCTTGTCTCTGCTGACCATAGTGTTTGAAGGCTGAGCTTGCTTCTGACCTTTTGGCATGATATCTTTATAGCCTTGAAGACTGGTCTACTCTATTGAACTCCTGAGTTTGTTGTATGTCTTGTCATCCCCAAAGCCTGAGGGCTAGCCTCACTGACTCAAATCTGTGTTCCAGAGAGGCTAATGGAGTTGCTGAGACCCCCAGGACTGGTAAGTCACAGAGCTCTGCTAAGCTTCTGCCTTTTCCACCAGTTCCTTCATTCATTTAACCAACAAAAGTGAGCAGTTTATGTGCCAGGAACTATCTGTAAACAAGAGGAGCCTTGCTCAACCTGTGGAGATTGGCTGTCTAAAATTCTCTTCATTCACAAGGGCACTTTGTGAAAGAGAGTTTCATTGTTTCGGAGCCTTATACATTCAACAGTCACTGAGCACTTAATAAGACACTGGGTATTTAATAAGAAATAAGACACCTAGGATCCATTCCCTCATGGAGTTCACAGTCCAGTGATAAATGTAAACCATGAGTGAGTAAACCAGCACAGCAATGATGAAAGGTGATAAAGGAAGTCCATAGCATGTTGAGCCAGAGGAAAGTGTTTGGGGGAGTGATGGGAACAGTTCTCAGATAGACCTGGAGCCTGAAGGTCAAGAAGAGGCCATGCAAGATGGTGACTGGGCAGCAGCATAGGAGTGGGTGCCATAGGGCTAACTATGAGCTTGGAGAATCATGGAGCTGTGCTGCAGGTAGGAGGAAAGGGTAGTGGTTCCCAGGATGGTGGGAACCACTGAGATTCTTACTGGGTAGAGGTATGGGGGCTCTGTGGTTAGGAGGAAGTGGGGGAGGGAGGCAGAAGAACAGGTTGTTGTATGGTGAAGTGATGGTGGCTGCAGGGGGGAGGGAGTGAAGTGGACAGGCCTGGGAGGTGGAGTCTCTCCTTGTGTAAGTGGGATGGAATGAAAGGGGGGACTAAAGAGGGGATAAGGAGGGAGGGAAGAAACAGGATGGTTATTGGGCAGTGAGAGTAGGGAAGGAGGAATTATGAAACTAAAAAATTGCTTTGGGGGCCTCTAAACAGATAAAATCATTGCTTATTCACAGTCTTCCAATTCCGTTTAAATGCTTAAATTTGAATTGGGAAAATTACTTGGGCAATTTTATCCACTTAATATTTGAAATGTGACAAAGTGTGTGTGGTATATCTAGGGGCACATCACTCCTTGTAGCAAGGTGGGGAGGGGTACAAATAGAGTGGGGCCCATTCATCAGCTATGGAAACTTTAGTCTTACTGTAAAAGCAAGGCATATCTATACAAAACCATCAGTTAGCTGTCCCTCATATTATCTGGAAAAATCTAAGGGTACCTAGAAGCAAGTGCAAAAGGGAACCTGAACTGTGTTTAGGATGTAGGGTCTGCGGGGGTCAGGCACGTCCAGTCTGTCAAGGTTGGTGTTCTGAAGACACAGAGCCTTGAGTGGGATTGAAGGAAGTATTTGTGATTACTTTGCAGAGAGGGCGGGAAGAGGAAGCCCTCAGGTAGGAGGCAGAGGCAGAAGGGCATGGATGAAGCCACCAAGAGGAGAGGAGGCAGCTGGACAGCAGTAGTGATAAGAACAGTAGTGACAACTGCCAGTTTTTGAATGTCTGTAAACAATAAGCCCTGTGGGGGGATCTGTAAAAAAAAAAATTACGTCTTTAAATCTTAAAATAATGTTGCAGGACAAGCATCTATTTTACATAATGAGGAAAGCAGGAAGAGGGCAGGGATAGAAAGGAAAGGGGACAAGGCAAGATCAAGTGTATCTTGAGGATCTAAACTGTGGATCCTGGCCATGAGTCAGGGGGTTGCACTTCACCCTCAACACAGGCGCCTCCCATCGCCCTGCCCCAGTAGACCCATCCCATTTGTCCTGTCATCCTAAGCTTCCACTCTGCAGGGTGACAAGCACGTTAGGGGAGCAGGGAGGTGTGTTAAGCAGGTCCGGGTGCACAGAAGTGCTTAGCAACCTTCTCTTCTGGTTGAGAGTTGATCTTTCAATGAGGATAGCAGTACCTTCTGCTATTTCTTTGTTCTTAGAAGCCACTTTGACTGTGCTCCCCTAGTCCTGGCACACAGATTTGTATGTAGTGGGGTATTTAGTAAATATTATAGAATGACTGTTTGGGCTAGATCAGTGCTCCTGGAAGTGACAAGAAAAGGAGGAATCAGTAAGACTGTAAGTGGGGAAACTGTAGGGTTCGAGGAACACATTTATAATAGGAACATGTACCTTCCCTCTTTTGCCTCTTCAATCAGCGCCCGAGAATGAGCTGAATGTGAATTTCTACATTAAAATTTACTTTGTTAAACTCAGGAATCAGAGGTTCAAATCAGCTATTCTGAGAGGAAGTCCCCCGGCCTCAGGTGCCCCCCCTTTGTCTCAAGTCTCACTTAGGAGGTGCTTTATCCATAAGTGGCCTCAGCTGTCACCCCTGTTAACAGCTCTGGCTCTATAAACTGGTAGATAAAAGGGAATTGGAATGGGCACAGAGAGGCTGCAAATGATTGTAATGAAAGAGTCTGTAAGTGGCAAGCGTCCTGCTCATAATCCTGAGGATTAATTATTTTGATTATTGAATTATCTTTTGCACTGATTTGCCATTTTCAGAAGCACTCAGAGCTTATTCACTCAGCAACCGCAGAGGCTTCCTGGCCTCTGCCATGCCAGCTCCCAGAAGCCAGAGCACAGCTCCCTGCTGGCCCCACTTCCCCTCATCCTCGCATCAGCGTCTGCACTGATGGAACACCAGTCTAAGCCTTACCTCAGGCGGAGGGGAGTGGGGAGGGGACGTTGCCAGCCCCACCCCCAGGGGAAGAAGCTAGCCCCTCTTACCTTCTCTGCCACCACCCGACTCAACCACCATTGTCCCCTTCTTGAGTGTGGTTCTCCCATCCACTCTGCAGCCAGCCAGTTCTTTCATTCTTAAAGCTCACCTGTCACCTCCCTGCTGAGAATCACCATGGGTCTCCCAGCCTCATCCCTCCCCCTCCCCCACTCTCTGAGCTCTGGCCACCCTGCCTTTTTTTATTCCAAAAACCCTGAGTGCTGCTTTTGGTGGCCTATCCTTCCTGATTCTCCTCCTGGAAAAGGAAGGGATTGGGGAAGGGGGAGACTGAGTCCCTGTCCTCCAACAATGAACTCCTGAGCAAGGAAACTACTTTCAACCCTTCCTTGTCTGCCTTGTCTTCCTTGTCTGCTTCCTTGTCCCCAGCTCAGTGCCTGGTACACAGTAGGGACACAGATCTTTCAGTGAATGGATGAGATTTAGAAAGGTAGAAAACTTGTCCTTGTTATCTAAGGGAATAGGGGGCAAGTGGCCTTTGGCCCTTCTCAGCTCCAAGAAACTCTCTTCTCTGCCACCTACCCTGGGAGGGCTTCTGAGGGATAGCAGCAGCCCTGGGACTTCCACACAGGTTTTGCTTTTGCCCATCATTTGTGGTCTTGGAAGCGCACTTTCTCCCCTCCCCTCCCCCTCCCCCTTCCCCCTCCCCTTCCCCTTCCCCTTCCCTTCTCTCTTCCCCAACCATATTTTCTGAAGCACTGAAAACATCCTGGTGAAAGTGTTTGTTTTCCTATGTCACCCTCCTGATGTATGATTGCTCCCTTCTTTCAGGGATTTTGCCTTAGGTGTTCTGTGCTCTGTCAAGGTTGTAGCCTAAATTAGACCTCCCAGCTGTGTTTGGATTCATGGACTTCTACTCCCTCTGCTCTCTTCTCTGAGCCTGTGAATAGCTGCTGTGCTAGAAGAGGAAATCCAGCCTTTCTGAGTCTCCATATTTCCTTTTTCTTCCTCTTCCCACT
This sequence comes from Castor canadensis, assembly GCF_047511655.1. NCBI lineage: Eukaryota > Metazoa > Chordata > Mammalia > Rodentia > Castoridae > Castor > Castor canadensis. The sequence continues at coordinate 9,776,127 of NC_133386.1, read as the reverse complement.
AGGGTCTGGCCAGGGGGAGACACTGCCAGTAAATACAGGCTTAGCAGAAGCTGGCGAGAAGGACTGCTTTTGGATGGAGGTGGACCCCACAGTCCCATGGTGATAAAGACCGCAGGGCAGGGCGCCATGACCCGGTGGTGAAGGCCAATGTGCAGACAGATAAACCTCAGCAACCACAAGGGCAAGAGAGGACAGTCTGAGGGTTGGCACCCACCCAAAGCACCAGGGCCTGTCAAAAGAGAGAGAGGAAGTGAGACCTGTTAGCCTAGGAGAGTGAGGGGACTTTTCAGGGGCCAGTCACACAGAGAGGAGCTTTCCTGAGTACTTTATGGAGCCATTTCTACTCATTATTTGAAAGTCCCTGAAGCCAAAAATATGCCAGGTAGACACAGTATCTGGGAAGCTAGTTGACAATGGGAGCCCCACCTCCCGCAGCTGTTAAGAGAGGATCCAGGAAGGTTTCAGCTATGAGCATGACATTGGGGCCCTGGAAGTCATCAGGATCTGCTCTGTGGAGCATGGCACTTGATGTTCATGGGGTTCTATCAGAAAACTTCCCTTCTAACTCAGTAATGCTGTTCTATGAGTCTTGGGTATTTTGGGGTAAGAAGCTTTTCTTAGAAAACAGCCACCTGGTGTCTGCCATCTTGTCTGGGCAACAGAAGAACTCACACAGGTGATGCAGCCCCATTCTCGGACTGGTGGAGCATTGTGAAGTGTTCTTGTCCAATGTCACTGTGTCTATCTGCTGTTTCCATAGTTCAAGCTTGGCCCTTGGTTCTAATTATCAGCCTGCTGTTAAGACCATGCCTAGACATTAAAGCTCTAATGAGTGACAAGAGCTGGAGCCAAGGAGTGGGGTTTATGTGGTTTTACAGTGTTTGTAGAGAAGGTGGGTCAGTCCCTAACTCTTGAACAGCCTTAGATATTTCGCTTCTTTACCTTGAGCCTCAGTTGTGAGAACAGTGGGCTAGACTTGATAATCTCTAAGATTCCTTTAAAGTCCCTACATTGTTGAAATGCCAAGGCCATAGTCCACAGGAGGTCACTTGCATGTATTTACTGTGAAGTACTCTGACAGGCTCTGCATGTCACCTGTTTGACACAAGTGGGAGATCAGTTGTCCTTGAGGCCTATCCCTTCTCTGACCTTCCCTCTACCTCTTCCCTCCCTAGGTCCTACAGGCCTTCTTTCTGGACTCCTAAGGGCACTGAGAATGATATTTTTTGGTCCTAAAGGGATAAGCAGTGGTGAATTCCTGTTTCCACTTGAATGGTGAGGAGCCTGTTTTAGAGAGGGTAGCCATGACGGGGACTGGATACCAAGGCTCCTGAAGTTCTTTCCAGATCCATGCAGGACACTCAAGATTATAGGCAGATTTTTATAAAAGGACACATGATTGATTCTTCTTATAGATCGTGGCCCTTTAGAGGACACCTGTTCCATAAAAGTTTTTGTTCCAATGCAGTTCACTTTGCTTCATTAAGGAAGTTTAAAAGGAAATAAGAATTTAAGAATCTAATAAAGATTCTCTCTACAAAGAGAGAAAATGTTCAATTGCATTTTTATAAGCTTTATACTTCCCAATCCATTTCATTTCCTGAATGCGTAATCTCAAATCCATTTCATATCCTGAATACATATCCTACATTTAAACAACATCATGGACAGCCAAATCAAGAGTCAAGTGATAAAATGCTATTGGCAACTTGAAAGTGTCTTCCTGTCTTGTTGGCCGCAAAAAAATCTGCATGTTCCTATCTCGTTGCCCTAGAAATAATGCAGCTTAGAATTTGGATCTTACAAATCTTTACAGCTGTGTTATGCTATTACGTGGTACCAGAGCCCTTTATAGTGCCTCTTGAGTTTGTTTGTCTTTCTTTTTAAGATGGATGTAGAAAACGTGTATCCTAAGAAGATTAATAGTTTTTACAAACCTCTTCTCTAAAGCTTCCATCTGTAGATTCTTCACTAAGCACTGAAGAGACTATGTTTTGGAGCATATAAATAAACTGCAATTTTGTTGTCCTGTGTCACTATGAGATTTTTTTAAAGCAGTATAAAATTGTAACAGAATATAAGCTTTCTTCATTTCCTGTTTTCATTCATTCAACAAACATTTATGATGTACATATACTGGGAAAGCCCTGTGAGTAATAAAAATGTTAACTCAGCCTATTTCTGTCCTCACATTCCCTGCTTCCAGAAGGGCTGTCTGTACACCAATAGCTATAATCCAAGTCAGGGTCCCTGACTGCCTGGAAGGACAGAACCCACAGCATCATCAGAACAAGTAGAATGAGCCCATGGAGGGATCTGGGGAAGGAGGGATTGGATGGCATTCTGAGGGTCTGTGGGATTTTACTGGGAGAAGGTGGCAAAGAAGAATGCCATTCATAAAAGCAGAGAAGGAGACAATGTGAAGCCCTTTAGGAAATGTTGAGAAGTCTGGTTGAATTCTGTCAAAATCATGGGAGACAATGTTGGAGAGTAGACTGGGAGACAAGGAAGGCCCAGGCACCTGTACCTTACTTGGTAGTGGGGAGTGGTTGGAGGATTTAAAGCATGGAGAATCAACTAATGCAGGACTTTTGTGAGATAAATATGGTTCTAAAACATGAGCCTTGCTTCACACAGGAGTTTTCTGTGTACAGGACTAGCCCAGTGGACAAGAGGGGTCCACACGAGGCACTTGAACAAACCAGATGTGGGAACTGCTGAGGTTACAGAGCCTAGCAGGTGGCTGAGCACAGACAAGCTGACTTGAATGGAAATATGGGCAGATGTGGGCTCCAGAGGATAAGGAAAGGAAGAAACAGGATGGCGAGTGCAAGGTCCCAAGGCAGGTGTTGAAGCTGTGAGGAACGACTGGACAGAGCATTCAGATCTGAGGCTGCAGGCATCAGCTGTGTGCTTATTAAACTGCCAGCCTTCTAGAACAAGGATGGGCTCTTTGCTGCCTTTGGACTGCTAACTGCTGGGGTGGGCACTCATAAGCATAGTGCATGGGCTCTCCTTTATTTCACCCCAGTGTGTCCATAGTATGTGTCCCAGGCAGTCAGAGTTCCCAATCACAGACTAGACGGGGTAGCATCCTTTAGCGTGGTCCTCCTTATGTTTGACAGTGGATGGGCTTCTGAATTATTAAGCTAAATGAGCTTTTCTGAAAAATAGCATCCCATAGTTTTAAAGCAGTGTTTCCACTAGGGGAAAAAAAAATAAAGTGAAGGAAAAAGAGAGACTTTAATTCTTACTATTCATGCTTTTCATTCCCTCTGTTTAGAGCAATTCGGAAGCTGTAAAAATGTTTTGGTTAGGATGAGCTCTAAGTTTGCTGTTACATACTTTCTGTGGTGAATGCACAATGCTGGGCTTAGCCCTTCACTTTATTTAAGTGTGGTACCTGGGTACTTGATAAATGTTTGAAATGTCTCCGTCTATTTGCTTTAAGAACAAACTATACTTATCAGTGTTGTTCAGCAAACTTTCATGAACTCAGCAAATAAAATAACTACCATTCTTTAACAGCTATGATATTCTTGTGCTGGTCAAGGCTACACTCAGAGAAGCAAAATGAGCTAGAACTTATTTCCAGTCTCTTTTCTTTCTCTTCCAGTAAAGGATGAAAGGATAAAGTGCCATTTTGATGGTTCTCCCCACCAGTTAGGCAGCTTGCAGTGGATGGTGTTTTAAACAGTCCCACTCCCAACAGAGAGTGCCTAGGAAAGGAAAGAAGCCATGCAGATGGCTATGATGCCTACAGAATGGGAACAGGGTCAGTTAGTATAACATGAGCAAACACTTCTACTGAGCCAAAGATAACACATCCAAAAGCACATGTGCTTCTTTTGTTCATGGACACATTTCTTTACTTACTTTATATCCAAGGCCACACCTCTCATGGCTGCCATGTTCTCCTGATTTTTTTATTTTAAAGCACACTCCTCCTCTTTACTTTTTTGTTCTTGAAGGCAAGAGTCACAAAGTAGCTAGCCCCATCTTCCTAGTGTGGTTCTGAGGGGCATGTCAAGTCCAGCACGGCAGTCTAGTACGAGGTTCACTGGGAGAGTCCATCAGGTCTATGTGCACAGGCCCTATGGTTCATTTAGTGTGAGGGTGTAAGACTTCCACTGAGGGTTGGTCCACTCCCACACAAGGATTAAGTCACCTTTCTCTTCCCCATTCTTTTATAGGTTGAATTATATCCCCTCAAAAAGATATGCTAGAGTTCTAGTCCTTAGCATCTTAGAATGTGGCCTAGTTTGGCCTTACTTCTTCACAGATGTAATTAAGTTAAAAGAAATTCACGTGGCTGGGCCCTAATCAGATATGGCTGGTGTTCTTATAAAAAGGGGAAATTTGGGCACAGAGAGAGACACACAAAGGACAATGAAGAGAAAACACACAGAGAGAAGATAGCCATGTGACTGCAATGCTATATCTACAAACCAAGTGATGCTCAAGGGTTGCTAGCAGACACCAGAAGCTAGAGGAAGCAAGTAATGCACTCCCATGGCATCAGACCCTACTAACCCCTTAAATTTGGACTCCTAGCCTCAGAACTGTCAGGCAACAAATTTCTGCTGTATTCAGTCACCCAGTTTGTGGTTCTTGGTTAGAGCAGTCCTGAATATGCACAGTGACTTGCATGGCTTTCTGATATAAAGGTCACAGAAACCAGACTCAGCAATTCATTCTCTACTTCCTCTTGACCTTCCTGCCTGCCCTCCATGTGAACACAGTGACCTAAAACCATGGCGGGGAAGGGTGGACGTGGGCTACAGAGCAAAATCACAATCCAGTCCAGTGTGAGCAGAGGGTCTAGGAGGAGGAGCCTGTGCATTATAAGGATGAGGTCCCAGCCTCCATTTCAGTTACAGGATGAATTGGGGCTTTGAAAAATTTGAGATATGTGATGCCACCAGAAGACATCAGCCAAGGAGAAACCATGTCTGTGAGTGAGCACTTCGTGGATCAGCAAGTTGGTGCCAGCCTTCACCACAATATCCTGGTTTTCAGCAAATGAGGGATCTATGTCTTGGTGACTTGCCACTAACCATACAATAAAGAGAGTGAATCAGAACCAGAATCCAGTTTCCAGGGTTCTTAAAACCAGCTCTATCAGCACACATGTTAAAGCCAGTGGCCAGCATGGGCTTTCTTCTCTTCTCATAGCCTATACTTCTCTTCTAATAGCCTATAACCTAATCAGAGATGAAGTCACTATCCTAGCATTATCCACTAAAGATGGCAAGGGCAGTAGAAGGCACCGTGCTTTCTATCGTTCCTTCACCCAGGAAGCTCTTTTATCCCTCTGTAACCTTGCCTCCTGAGCTTGTTCTGTAAAACTGTTTTGAAGGGAAAGAAGGCAGTTCTGTCAACAAAGAGTTGGGAGAAGTAAGAGTCTGGTGTAGAATTAGAGAAGCAAGGTCGGGTGCAGCTCTGATCGTAGGCATGACTTGGACAGTTATGGTTGAGGGCAGTGATCAGGAGGAGTGATTATGGGCACAGGTGGGAAAGCATGAATTGAGGAGAGTATTGATCAGATTGATCAGTGTGACTGGGATGGGCGCTCTCTGCATCTTCCAGCAGTATTTGGGATCAAGTCCAAATCAATACTCAGGGGATTTGGTGCAGAAGTGTAAGTGCCACTGTAGATCCCATCATTTGCCCAGGTTATTATTCCTTTGTTTATGGAAAGTCTTTCAGGCATATTATTTCTGTTCCATTGAACAGGGAGAAAAAATAAATCTTCCTGAAACAGATGCCTAGTACTTTCTTCATTCTGCTTCTTATCCAATTTTGTTTATTTCTCATACAAAAGTTAAAATAAGGAATAGCAAATTCAGATGAAAGTGGTAGTATAGCCAAAGAATCGTGCAAAAACATGTTAATTTAAACCAGGGCTTTATTAATAGATTAAAGCTATGTGTAGCTGTCCGTGTTTCCTCTGCACCGGGTTCAGGGCCTATTGTTTAGAGACAGCTGAGCTGGCTTGGACCCCATATGCTGCATATTAATTACATTCATTTGGGTTCCTAGTTGCTTTGGTAAAGTGGAACTTCGATTGACAATTTTTGTTTGTGGTTAGATGATGTAGTATGTTCTGAAAACTTGAAAAAAAAACCAGAAAATGGTGATGGCAATCCCACTTTTAACCCTATTTTCCCCTGCAGCTCATGAAACCCTTGTAGCTGAGCTTTCCACTGGGGGTCAGGGGACATTTTTGGTGTATGGCCATTGCCCTTGCATCCTTGGCCATGGAATAGTGTCTTGTTCTCTTTGGGTGAATGAACTATCAAGCATTTATTTCTCACTGTTCCAGAGGTAGGGAAGCCCAGGATCCAGGCTCCAGCGGTCTGGTGTCAGGTGGGGGTTGCTGCCTGGTCTTCAGATAGCCAACTTCCTGTCATGTTGTCACATGGCCGAAAGAGCCAGTTCTTACCTCTTTGACTTCTTACAAAGACTCAAATCCCATCACAAGTTACTCCACCCTCATGACCTCATCGGAACCAACTAACTCCTAGTATCATCCATTGGAGGTTTAGGGTTTCAAAGTATGAATTCTGGAAGGACACAAACATTCAGTCCAGAGCAAGCAACATTTGGTCTGAGATCAGCAGTCAGAATTTTCCTCATGCAAACCTAGTGGGCTCAGTAACTGTCACTCCCCAAGTTTTCATTATGAGGCACGCTCACAGGAAGAGAGCAGCAGGAAGGTGGGGTTCCATGAACCACATTTTTGGTACTTGGTTCATACTAAGCATCCAGCCAGCCACCTGCTTATTGTAATTATCTGAAATATTTCATTTGAGTAAATAGGGATTTGCTTGAATTTTGTAATTCCTAGGCCTGCAGCTCTTTAGAGACCAACAGACTCATTCATTCACTCGATCACTCACATGCTCACTCATTCACTCACTTGCCTACTCACTCACTCACTCATCCAGCAGATATTTAATGAGGACAGGGCATTATTGTAGGTGCTAAAGAATTTAGCAATCAACAAGAAAGTGTCTGCTATCAAGGGGCTCATACTCTAGACAACAATCAAATGCACAAATACATGTATACCAAAATATCAGATCATTGTGACTAATAGAAGATTAAGAAGGGGGGGTGATAAACCAAGATTTGGGGAGATTAGGCTAACTCAAGGGAGTTAAGGAAAGTATTTTTGAAGAGGTGACACTGATCAGAAATCTGATGGAAGTGAGGGATTAGACATTGAATTATCTGAAGAAGAGCATTCCAGGGAGAGGGAACAGCAGAGGCCCTAAGGTGGGGATATTGGTCTTACCATTCTTTGAGGAATGATAAAATAAATATCCCTGGAGTGCATTGAGCAAGATGGGGAGTAGCAGGAAAATGGGACCAGAGAGAGAGCCATGGGCTAGATCAGGTAGAGCCTACAGACCATGGTGAGGACATTAGATTTTGTTGTAAGTACAATAGGAAGTCATTTTTTAAAAGGGATGGACACACTAGCACATGCCTGTAGTCCCAGCTTCTTGGGAGGCAGAGATACCAGGATTGAAGTACAAGGACCTCCCAGGCAAAAAGCCAGTGACTATTTCAAAGAACAAAGAACAAACCCAGGTATGGTATTTCACATCTGTAATCCCAGCTACTCAAGAGGCATGGGCACAAAGAGTGCAGTCTGAGGTCAACCCTGGGTGTAGCAATCACAAGTTCCTCATTCAAATCCCAGTACCTCCGATAAAAAGAGAAAAGTCATTCTGCTGTATGGGGAGTGGGAGGTAGGGAGTGAGAGGGGAAATGGAGGTATACAGACTATTGCAAGTGTTCAATCGTAAGTGTGCATGAACTTGGACTTGTGAGTGATGGGAGAGATGGGAAGTAACTGGAATTAGCAGTGCTTTGCTTTGTGATAGGTATATGCTGGGTGTGGCAACAGGAAACAGCTTTACTCTTACGCTCCAGTTAAAGAGGTCAGAGGGCCACAGGCACAAACCCACCCCACCATTGCCCAAGAGAGATGAGGCCCCAGGCAGTGAATCCATGCTCTTTCCAAAGGGGAAGAATGACCAAAGCTTTAAGTGGTTTTCATAATTTAAAATAAAGATTTCAAGTTTAAGTGCCATGCATTTTCTAGGAAGAAGAAAATAAAAGACTTTGCTTGCTTCATATCACCTTTACAAAAACCTTTCCCTAGCAACCTTTCAAAACCCCAACAGATGTTCCTCAGTTAGAAAAATAAATTACCATTTCCAGGAAGAGGAGACCTGTGATCGTGGGTCATCACCAAGTTCATTTTTTAGCACAAGAAAGATTGAGGTTAGTTTACAGTTTCTTCTGTGGGTTGTAGTCCTAGATAGCATCAGTTTTCTCTTCTTGGTGCTGGCATTTCAAATTTTAAATTATTTTCTTGTAAAAATAATACTCACTGTTGGCTGCACTCATTTGGGGTTTCCTGTTTCCTTTCCTTTTGTTCTGCTCTGATTCCTTCCTCCAAATCTGTTTATCAAATCTCCCCTCTGCAAAAAGTAACTTGACATGCTTGTATGCTTTCTAAATTTTTGAAAGACAACTCTGCTGTTGGATAGGCTACTTTTGTAAGTAAAGAAGTGTGTGAAATTGAAATAATGAGATGGGAGGTCATCAGTCATTTCTGAAAAGAATAATGATTCCAGGAATCGGTACTACTCTAAATTATTTGTATCGTTGGATTTTTTTCCTGTTCTTTGAGATTACACTTGCAGCCTGTGATTACATATATTATATTTCACTGCACTGAAATTTAAAGCTTGTTATCAAACCCTGCATCAGCTCTGTTCTGTATCTGTGAGCACAGTTAATAAAAGTGAATTCACATTCAGAAAGTGCCTCGTCTCCAAGGTCAATCTGGCTTTGTTTTGGAATGCACACACAGGACAGGCAGTGGTGATTTGCTTTCACCCTAGACCATTGACTGACCATTTGACTAGTTCATGGAGCTGGTGGCTTTGCCCGTGGCAGGAGTTCAAAGGTTAGGTTTTTGGTGGCTGATTTGATATAAGATCATCTTTATTCAGTGTACATAGGCATCACTCAGATTCTTTATTGGTGAGAATAGAACTTAAAAATGTCTTACTTCTCCTGAAGAGGAGACATGTTGCAGATTCTTTAGGGCACAGGAGTCTATGTTCTAGGTTGAAAGGGATTCTGAGGCCAGGTTGGCCTCTGGTCCCAGTGTTACCAGATTTGGGTCACAAGGTCTGGGATCTCTCATCTCAGAGAAAGAATTTAGGCATGGACACAAGGGAAGCCTAAGCAGCTTGCTTGCTTGCTTGCTTGCTTGCTTGCTTTCTCTCTCTCTCTCTCTTTCTCTCTTTCTTTCATTCTTTTTGTGGTATTGGGACTTCAACTCGGGGCCTCATGCTTGCTGGGCATCAGTTAAGGTTATGTATCATCGACTCCTCCCACACATTGGATGGGGGACTTCTTGGTCTTGAATGGTCAGACCATTTTCCACAGGCTCTGTGGGGTACCAGTCAGCAAGACCCTGCTGTGTATCACAAGTCATTCCGTTAGCATAAGCGATCCAGGATATAAATCCCTTACCAATGTCCAAGTCATTGTCCTCAGTCATCAGGTTTCCTAATTCCTTGCCTAACTCCTATGTCACCAGCAGGCCACCCCAGACCCTGGCACTCACCTACAGCAGCAATGATACTGGCAGCTATTCATCTAGCACTATCTGCAAGAAAGAACGCTGGGACTGGATACAAGCCAGTGGTTCACATACATGTACATACATGTAGAGAGAAAGCACATAAATCAGCAATCAGACTTTGGTGGTATTAGTCAGCTCTTTAAGGAGATACCTTGAGTAGAATTTAATTAATAATGACTATTCTGAATGACCCTATTCAGGGAGCAGGGGGTTCAAAGCCTGCTGTAGTAACAAAGCCTGTGTTTGGCAATCCCAGGTTTCCAAGAATCGTCCCTAATGCACAGTCCCTGCCTTGCCATCATTCACCCCTTCTCCAACATGGCGATGAGAAGGGCATCCATTTGTTACTGGTCAACTCTACACAAGGGTCAGCAATGCTATTCATGACTCATAGTTTTTATTGTGTTTGTTCGTTTCTAAACCACATAACTTGAATGAGGATGCTTTCAGTTGTGGTAAAAGAAAACCAGGTCTTAAGCAACTTGGAACTTTATTGATTCACAGAAGTTGGTACCCAGAGGCACATCCATCTCATGTGGCAGTTCCAAAATGTAATCAAAGGCCCGTTTGTCTGTGTGCCCTCCACAAGACACTTTCATTCTCTTCATTCTGTGATTGCTTCTCCTGATGGCACCGGGTAGCTGCTGGAAGTAGATGTGTCTATATGCTTCTCTTTCACATCTAGTGTCAGATGGATCCTGGCTTTCCATTGCCACTTGTGATTACAAGGAAGGATTTTCCCAGAAACTCCCATGGCTTTAGACAGACTTGGTTTACATCTCCATTCCTGAGCCAGCAAGAAAAGGTGGGATTCTCTTAGACTACCCAGACTACCCTGGGTGGCCCCCTTTTAAGCTGGGCTTGAGATCCCTGAGCTACAGGCTATTGTTCAGTGAGGGAAAAGCTGGATGTTTTACAGAGTCAATAATGATGTTGTTGCATAAAGGCAAGTGGTAACTCAGAGATACCAGTGTTTCCTCATGTAGTTCCATCCTCCTGAGCAAGGTTTTGGGCTGCTGAATAGTTTGATGTGCAATGTTACAAAATGAATTCCCTAAAATTATTAGGAACCAGGTAGCAGACAATCTAAAAACATGCAAACATGCTCAGTCTCATTAGCAGTAGGGAAAATGTAAACTAGAAGCACAATGACATGCTATTTTACTCCTACTAAATTGGCAAAAATGAAGAAGTCTGACATTACCAAACACTGGCAATTATCTGTAAGAGGAAACAGAGCCTCTCATATAATGGGAGTATAATTTGGTACCATCTCTTTGGAAAATAAATTTTGGGATCATCCTATAAAGCAGACTATCCATATAACCTTTGACTCGATTCTGTTTCAGGTATATATACTAGAACAATTTTTGCAATTTCTTGAAGAGACGTATTTGAGAATGTTCATGACATACTGTTCACGATACCAAAAATTGTAAATAATCTAAATGTTCAAGAACAAATAAATAAATGCATTGTGTGGGAGATATTCATACAGTAAAATATTGCACAGCTGTGAAAATGAAAAAACAGTAGCTACATGTAACAGCTTGGACATATCTTAAAAACTTAACTTATGCTCAACAAAAAAGCAAGTTCCCAAGTCTATAAACAGTGTAACATGTTTATAAAACTCAAAAATACTTTCAAGCAATGTGTTTGGTAAGGCTTTTCATCACTGTGGCCACGTACCTGGGAAGGTCAACTTAGGGGGAAAGGATATATTTTGGCTCCAAATTTCAAAGCTTTCAGCCCATCATGGCAGCCAGGAAGCATCGAGGCAAACAGAAAGAAGCTGGGAGCAAGGTATGCCCTTCAGTGGCATGCCCCCAGTGACCCTCTCCCAATAATGCCATCATGTTATAAATCTATCAAGGGATTAATCTGTTGATTAGATCAGAGCTTTAGGATCCAGTCATTTCCCAAGACCCCATCAGCTGTCAACCATGCTGTGTATACATGAGCCTATAAGGGACATTTCATATTCAAACCATAATAATATTGTTGGAAGACATCCATATGTCAGAAAACTATGTTTAAAAGCAAGGACTGTTTCTAGGGAAGGAGGAGCCTGAAGAAGGGGTCCAAAGAGAACACAGTTATTTCCAATGATATTGGTCAATGGGATCTAATCTTTAGTTGGGTGATAGGATTAGAGGTATACATTTTATTTGGGTACTTCATAACTTTCTATCTATAAAATATTATGTAATAATTTTTAAATACAGGCTCACTGAGCTCTTAAAGCAAATGTGATTGATTACAGTAGAAGGGCAACAAAATAAAACAAAACCAACCAAAAAAGACCTCATGATTCTTACAAGAGGAACCCATGTCTGATTAATCGATGTCTATGAGAGAACAGATAATTATATGGTTGTGGGAGCCAATGTCTACAGTCTCTTTAGGCTTTGAAAAGTGTGATCAAAGACTGCATAATGAGTTGTTAGAACCTAGGTGTTACAGTGAGTTGATCAGAGGTTCACTCACAGAGGAAAGCAGGAATAGGAAAGTTAAGAAAAAAATGTTAACATGGAATTAAATGAGCCTTCATGTATATGAAGGTTCTTAATTTCTGTAGTGATAAGAGTCTGTATTTGCCTTCTAGCATATTTTTGATGAACGATGCAAAAGGGGAATGTGCAAGCAACAGGAAAAATGTCTTGATTAACGGGTGAGCTGAGTGAACCAGGTAGTGAGACCCTAAGCACAGCATCGGGGCCTTCCTGACTTGGAAATGCAGAAGATGAGCTTTCGTGTAGGTATCACATCCGTTTGTTAATGTCCACTTCTCATTAAACTCTCTTCTGGGCATTGCTCCTAGTGGAAAAACACTGCATAATGTGATCTAGGGGCTTTTCCCCATCACATAGCCTGTGATGAAATCTCTTAATGGTTAAATGACAAGTTCTGTTCCTGGTATGGCTTCTGAAGTCAGTTGTGTGATTCAGCACCCTCTTTTTAATCCTGTATTAGAAATTTTCATGTCTGACTTAAAATGCAAATCCCAGACAGAGCCCAGTTCTGAAGTCTATGCCCAACCAGAAGGGACTACATAAGCCATTTGTTATTTTGTCAACTTGTTTCCTCATTAATGAAATGACATGATTGAACTGGATTATTTCTGAGATCTCTCAGATTCGAATAATGTTCTGCAAGTCTGGGAATCCCTTTATAGAGCTACACGCTGGTAAATCCCTCTTCTAGCTCAGAACGGGGCTAGCATTAGCTGCTCTCTTGCCCCACACTCTTATTTGTGTAAGGTTGTGAAGACCTTATCCCCTCTGCACGTTATTTTTCTGTCATCTTAGCTATGTTCTAGTTGCCTCTCTCTGAACCAGGTGAATGATAGCTTAGCAATGGCAGGACAGAACTTCCCAGAGTTATTAATTTGCTTCTGCTGTTGTATATTAGGCATACAACTCAGCTGATGTGTCAAAAAAGCCCATTAGGACTCTAGGAGCCCTCATATGTTGAAAAGAGATAAGTTTTACATGAGTCCCTGGGGAAAGGTTAGTGCGAGCTGTCTTTTCTCCCTACAGGAAGAAGCAGCCCTCAGGATATCTGGTAGTCGACACTTGTGAACTCGCACAAAGTACTCTGAACCCTGTGGCCAGAGTAGTAGATCCAGAGAGAATGAAGCTACTGCTTTTAATTTTTGTTTTGATCAAAGTAACACCTGAACATAGTTTTAAAAGCCAAATTGTTATGGAAAAAAAAACCTTGTAACTGAAACCACCCCCTATTCTGTGTCCCCTCTCCCTAGTCTGACTTACTTTTAATTCTTTTTGGTGTTAATCTCCATGTTTCTAAATAATTTGCAGGTATTTTTCTCTCTCTGATTATTCATGTTAGACATGATATACTTACAATCCTCTCCCAATCACTCACAGTCCTCTTCCTCTCTCCCCTCGTCCTTTTAGACTACTTACACATTTTGACTAAATCCATATCCATATTCTTTTTATTATTTTTAGCATGTGAATATTGTTCACATCTGTGCCAGGTAATAAACTATAGATATTTCCTTATAAAGTATTTTGTGTTCCCTGACTCATTGTTTTATCTGGATTTTTCTGCATCTTCCGACAGCACTGTAGAACTATGTACATACACTTACACACATAGTTGGTTCTTTAGCTCGATTTGGAGGCTCCTTCTGCTTCACTTTGAACTTGTCTGATGCTGGCATTGTAGGATCTCCCTTCAGCACATTCCTCAAGGTTTTCTCTGCTCCCCTCTGGCTCGATCACCTGTTCTTGACTCTATGTATTCATTGTCACAGTTTTCCTCCCTGTTTTTGGTGGAGCATAAGAAGTAGAACTTTCTTGGAGATTTTTTTTAACATCTGGAAATATGTTTACAGGTGAATTGATAGCTGAATTGGGTATAAAAATTCAAACTGAAAGTCACATTCACTCAGAATTATGAAGAAATTATTCCATTATCCTCCATCCAAATTTGCTGTCCAGATGTTCATATACGGTATGAACTATTTGAATCTGACTTCTTCCTCATCTGTTTGTCTCTTCCAAATGTTTTAGACTTTTTTCTTTATATCTGGTATTTTTAAAAAATTTATTATTAGTCATTATACTAAACATCAATACAATGGTAGTGAGTTCTGTTCATGTGGAAACTTAAGTCTTTCATTTCTGAGACGTGTCATTTGATAACTTTCTCTGCACCGTTCTTTTTATCTTCTCTCTACAGAACGTCTATGTATATGGAACTCTTTTATTTGCATAATGATCCTTTAATTTTTTTTTCTAACTTTTTTTCTTTGAGACAGTGTTGGGTTTGACCTCACAATCCTCTTACCTCAGCCTCCCAAATGTTGGGATTATAGGCATGTGCCACACATCTGGCTTTTTTCTAGCTTTTTATTGTTCATCTCTCAATCTTTTTGCTTTACTTTCTAGAAAATCTGTTTAACTTTATCTTCTAATATCTTCAATTAAGTTTTAATTTCATCTGTAATATTTTTTGAATACTAAGAACTTTCTTATTCACTGACTGTTCATTTTTAGAATGTCCTAATCTAACTTTATTTGTCTCAAGATATAAAAAAATCTTAGTACTTACAAAGTATTCTGCATGTATTAACTCATTTGATCGTCACAGAAACTGTTTGAAGCAATACCGTTACCATTCTTACTTTATAGTTGGGGAAGCTGAATCATAGAGAGAGTAAGTGGTTTGCCCACGGTCTCACACACAGAGCATGGTAAGGCCAGGATTAAAACCAGTTTGGTTTTGTGCCTGACCACTGTGCAATATTGCCTGTGCCCTCTGCATTGTCTTTTTTCCTTTTGAGTTCTTCACATCTTTGTTTTTGTGTGTTTTTCATGTGGAAGACTGTCTTCAAATATCTGGTGACATTTGGCCATCTGTTCACATGTAAAAGTGAATCACTTTAAGCTGATGTGAGCTCTGGCAGCATAGGGCTTTTTGACCAAGGAATTGTGGAACCATGGTGGGAGTGGGAGGTCAGTCACCTCACTACTGGAGAACCCCAATAACCAGTTTTTTCTAGTCTTTAGTTTAGCAAAAGAGAGGTCTTCTAGTCTCCTGCAATGGAATTTAAACTTGACTGATGGCACTCGTAAGTGGGAGAGAGAAGGACTCTAGGTCTCATTCAGCATGCCTATTCTTTATTCCCATTTTCGGGTTCTGGTGTCCCTGAGTACAAAGTCTGTCTAAATTTATTCTTCCAATTTTTGCTTCCTGTCATCTGCCCAGGAAAATCTGGAGTCACACTCCTTGAACAGACTTCCCCACACACTGCCTGACTTGAGTCTCTAGGCTGTCTTTTTCCTACCTGGGGGACCGGTTTGCCTGTCAGCATTTCACCCCGACCACCCACACTTTAGGCACTTAGTCTTGACCTTCCTTGATTCATTAAGTCATTTTTCATGGCTCCATGCACTTTTAGTTCTAGTTGCACACTCATCTTTGTGGTGTTATCCTTTGTAACTGTACCCTTTTTGTAAAAGGCGGTTCTATGTTCTGTATTAAACAGTTATAATGGGAGGGCTTGGTCTGTTCTTCTTTCCTCTGATTTCCACTAATCTTAGCTTATGTACTTAGTAGTTGCTGTTCTTTGCTTGTGAACTAGTGGCTGTTCTTTATCTGTGGAAAATCCCATGGATCTAAACTGGGGATGCTGTCTTCCAGAGGATTTATAGCTGCTCTTACAGAGAGCTAGGGGCTTCACAGATCTTAGATAATTCAGTCTCACTTGAATGCAGCACTGGGTATAGCTCAGTTACTCTACCTTGCAGCTGGCCCAAGACTCAATGTCTGAGCTTGAGGTGGATATCCCTACTGACATCAGCTATCAGTGTAATCCACTGACATCAGTTATCAGTGCAGTCCTCCCCATTGTTTGCCCACTAGTAAGTGCTATAGCTCTGCCCCTCTTTCTAGGAGAAAAAGGGGCCTTGGAGACTTTCCTCGTCTTTCAAGAGCTCATTGATGCATCAAAAAAGTAAGTCTCATCTGGGATCTGATTGCTTTGCAATGTCAGGGGTGCTTTGAGCACCATCCTGCCACATTATCAGAATCAGAAGTCCTCATTTACTTTGAATTTTCATATATTATTGTTTGGAGGAGTTTCACATGTCTCCTAATTCCACAGAAGTAGACTTTGTATTTTAATTTCTTTTCTTCCTCCTATTTGGAGAGTAATTTTCACAAGGAAAGGCTATGGATGTAATTTGGTAAGTGAGCCCTGTGCTACCAACTCTGTAAAGATTCCTTTTCCTGAGTGTGCAAAGTCCTGCATGCTCCAGCCCAAGCACACACAGTCACAGCTGTGTTGTAGTAGTTTTCTGTTGCTGTTGTAATGAATTAATACAAACTGAATGATTTTAAACAATTCTGTCTCCCAGGTTCTGTGGGTCAGATGTCCGGGCACAGCACAGCATGGCTCAGGTAGTCTTTCGTGTACGGTGTCACAATGCTAACACTAGTGTGTTGTCAGGGCTGCACTCCTTTCTAGGGGCTCCGGAGGAGAACATTTGGCTAGACTCATTCAGGCTATAGGGCAGAGTTCAGTTCCATGTGGCTGAGGATGGAGATCCTATTTCCTCACCACTGTTCATCAAGGGTCATTCTCAGCTTGTAGAGGTACTTGCACTCCTTGACTCAGGCCCCCTTTGTTCCAGCAGTAGTGGACTGGGTCCTCCATCTTGGATCCCCTGCCTGTCTTCCTCCCTCGTCTCTCCAGTGCATTTCCTCTGACTCATTATTTTACCTTTCTCTTCCATTTTTAAGGACTTGGGTGAGTACATTGGGTCCCCCTGAATGACAAGCTGGTTTGAGGCCACATGATAAGTGGCCTTAGGTACATCTGAAAAGCCCCTTCCCAAGAAACATCTAGATTAGGGGACAAGAGTCTCGGGAAACCTCTTCTGAATCCTGCTGCCCCATCTGAGTCTTCTGGCAACGGTATTAGGTAGGTGGTGTTACCGTCCCCATCGTAAAAATACAAAATTGAGACAGAGAAGTTACCTGGTTTTCCACAGTCATAAGGTCAGCAGGTGGCAGAGCTGGGATCAAACCCAGCGGTCAGTCTCATGGCCACTGTGCCGTGCCGGCTCTTGATTATTAACCAAGACGCTGTACAGACACGTGCCATCTAAACACTGCTAGAGGATGAGCTGGTGTTCAATACTGATAAAATGTTAGAGGTAAAAGCCGTATGTGAAAAATGCCTGTTAAGGCTCTTCAAGCCTTCTGGACATAGAAGGTGTACTTTTTTTCTTCATAAGATTTGTGTATAATCTTTTAAAAATACAATGTTTGCAAACTTTGTGCAGATAACTGCAAAGGAAAGCACGCGAAACACTTGGCATGCAGCACTACTTCTCATTTACAGGTGGAGAAACTGAGGCAAGAATTACATCCTTTGTCGCCCTCCCTGTGGCCCACATTCTACTCATTTCTCTTTCATCAGTTCAGTGCCCAACTATTCATCTTTCACTGCTGCTTTTGCTTTTCTTGATTCTTCCTGTCACAACTGAACCCCTGAAAAGAATATTCTAGACTCGCATTCTCAACTACTCCTTAAAGCTGCCCTGATATGGTCACAGGTGACTTTTCCCAGCCCAGGATACCCCTTGGCCACATCTTACTAAACCCCTTAGCACTGAACCATGTGGCCACTGCCTTGATCCAGCACTTTCTTCTAAAACTTGGCTTCTTTGCAGCTGCTCTTACAGGCTCTCCTTCCTTCTTAGGTCCCTTTCTCAGTCACTTTTACTGGTTTCTCTATCTCTATTTGCCTCCTTCTTTGCAGTCTGCAAAAGGAGAAGCAAATGTGGAGCTCTGATTGGCCAAAAAAGGAAGCATGGGGAGGTGAAAGGCAGTCCTAGAGGAGCCCAACCCCCAGGCTCCATGACCTCTGTCCCAGGGGACCTCTGTCCCAGGGAACCGCTGCTGGTCAGTAGCTTCAGCTACCACACCTGGGCTGCTTGCTGGCAGCATTTCAACGTGTTTCCTTTTCCTTTTATCTCTTCTTAGAATTTAAAAACTGAATGGTGTGCTTTGTGCGTCATAATTTACCTTTGTTGCTTGGAAATCAAATCATGGAACACAACTGTCTTCAACTCTATCCTGGCCCCTCACTAACCCCAGCTGAGGCCTCTAGCCTCTAACAATCTGCTTCTAATGTCCGGCTTTTTTTTTCTAGTTCCAGGGCCACACTGTGGGGAGCACAAAAGGATAGGTTTATTTCCCTGGCATTTCTACCTGGAGGGTGGTGCTGGTTCTTGCCAGGGTCAGGCAGAAGTGCAAGGTGTGAAGCAGGAAGATGAATCACCCCTTCCAGATGTTTCTCTCCCAATATATTTGTTTCCTGATAACATGATTTATAAAATACAGCTAATTACTCTGCTTGGAGTAGAGTACGGTGGGATCAGTGCTGATTAGAGAGAACATGAAGAAATGTTTTATGTAACAGAACTTCCACTTGCAAACCCTGCAAATACACATCATACTTAATTTCCACATTTGCCTGCTCAGTGTCTGCGTACTTGTCATCATTGTCCTTTGTGTACCGTGCATCTCTGGAGAACCCATGCACAGTATCATAAACAAGAAGAGGTCTGTGTGCGCATTTGTATGATACTGGGTTTTGAACTCAGGGCCTCAAGCTTGCCTGGCAGGTGTTCTTCCCTCTGAGCCACACCCTCAGCCCATTTTCCTTTAGTTATTTTTTGGATAGGGTCTTGCTTTTTTGCCTGGACTGGCCTCAGACCATAATCCTCCCATGAATGCCTCCTGAGTAGCTGGGTTCACAGCTACATGCCACCATAGCGGCATACTTGTTGAAATGGGATCTTGCTAACTTTTTTGCCCAGGCTGGCTTTGAATCTTGATCCTCCTGATCTCTGTCTTCTGAATAGCTAGAAGTTCAGGTGTGAACCACCATGCCCAGTCAACAGATAGACTTTTAATGAGACTTAGAATGTCAGTCTTTTCCATGAGAGCTCAGAGAGCTCTCATCTGTCAGGCCTTGATGTATTAGAAATAGGCAGAGACAACATGATATAGGCAGGGAAGCAGTGAACTGGAAGTTTGAACGGGTCACAAATCCCTGACTGAGGAAGAGAATAACAGGCATTATTTATTATTTCATTCTCACAGTCCCTCCTGCACTAGGAGCTATCATTGCCCTCACTTTGGAGTGGAAGAAACCCAAGCAGAGGGAGGTTAGGTGAGGAACTTTGTAGCATCACGTGGAATGAAAGTTGGGAGCCTGGATTTTAACCCAGTGCTATGGTGTGGGTGTCCCCGCCAGAACTTACATTGAGATTCGTAGGCAGCGGGACCTGGCAGGGGTGACTAAACCACCAAGCCTAGCTTGCAGGAATGGATCAGTGTCATCACCGCAGGAGTGGGATAGCTGCCCCAGGTAGAAGCAACATTCTGAAAGTGAGCTCTCTCTAGATGAGCTGTCGGCTGTGGGACAGCCCAGCTGCAGGCCCTTACCAGATATGAGCAAAGTGGCCCTGTGCCTTTGGACTTCCCATCTCCAGAACTGTGGGAACTAGATTGCTGTTCTTTGTAAATTACCACGTCTCAGGTATTCTGTTACAGCAGCAAAAGGCAGGCTAATATCCCTGGTCACCTTGACCCAGGGCCAACGCCAGGCCGCCTCTGGTAGGCACCTTGCCCACCTGAGAAACCTTTCCTTTGCTTATGGTCAGATGTCCCTCCTACAGTTGTCACCTCCAACTCTGCTCTTAATTCGACTGCTTCCTCCCTTAGGATATCAGTGATCCATCCTTCAAAGGGAAACCATGTTCTGTGTTATGTAAACCCACACCATGCCAACACGTGCAGACACACACCGTGACTTCTTTGCAGAAGGAGAGCAGTAATATAAGGTTCATTTAGAAGTAAGTGAACTGGTGAAACAGGACAGAATACATTCATCTTTATTTCAAAATACATCCATCCGTATTTCTTAATGTGTAATTCATCGGGGTTTAAGATTACACTGCACTATATATTCTTAAAGGTTTTTTTTTCATTCTTTAAGGAATTGTGTATTTTATACATTCCAGTTAAATATGTTTTCTAACCTCAGGAAAAGTATGTGTTTCTGTTTTGTATGCAACTAGCATTTCATTATCAGTGGCAAAAAGTTCAAAAGTATCCAGAAATAAAGCAAAGTCCTAGTATTTGGGAATACAGAACAAGTCATGTGTGTACTTGCCTTCTCAGGGTTCTGGAATAAGCAGTGTATATGGGCCTTCATTGAATAGCCTGTCCACTTTGGAATAAAGGCAGAGTTGATGCCATTACTTTGCAGGCAATCCTGTAGCCACAGACCCCAGAGGAGACGCCCCGGCTTTGTGTCACATCTGACTGATGGACAGGTTACTCTTACTAGCTTTAGTGATCTCCATAAGAGGAAAACAGAATCAACTCTTCACTCCATTCTCCTTCTCTTAGCCTCTGTAAATGTACTGTAAAATATGGGGAGTCACCACTGATGTGGCCATGACTGTGGGGTGGCCTCCGTAGCTGCCAGTTATCCAGGGCAGGGGACTCAGGGGTCAGATGGGAGCTGACTGCAGTTCAGCCATTCTGTGCATGTCACATCATTACCTCAGCTGTTGCTACTCTGTACCTGAGGGCAGTTTGCACCCCATCATGTATGGTTACTTACATGGCCCCAGGCATTTCACTAAAGGGCAAACATCTCATTCATCCAGTACTAATTGAGTATAGTATTTACATATTACATACTGTATTATAGACTGTTATTATATATGACTCTTTTAGCTTTGATTTTACAAATTAAGAAGGCAAGGTTCCAACAGGCTGTGACTTCACCTGCATCACGCAGCTAAGTGATGGAATCAGAGATTAGAATCTAGGCCTCCTCTGACCCTGAGACAGGACCCTTACTCATCCATCATGGAACTGGACAGGAGCTTCGAAATCATCTCTTTCCAGTCCTTCTTTTATGGGTGAGCAAATCTTGACTCAGAGAAGAAGAGTGACTTGGCCTGGGTCCCCGTTTAGTTGTCTCCAGATCCTGGACTTACACTTTTCCAACTGGGACTCACAACCCTTACCTTTTCTCTCTGACAGTGGCTGATCCCTCACACTAGTCATATTGACTTTGCTTCACAGGATTGCTTTTGTAGAAAGCAAGTGTGAAAAATTCAGAGATTAAAAGTAAAATCAGCTGGGATATAATAGATTAAAGGTAACTGGTACAAGTGGATTCTGAAATTGTTTTGGAACACCGCATTGTCTGTGTAAACAAGCAAGAAGCAAGCTCGTGGCTGTTAGGCCAGTGCTGTCATTCCTCCCTTGGGATCCAGTACAAGTAGGTCCAGCCCACTGTCATCTCTTAGGAATTTCCATTTTCCTATTCGGAACACTGAATTCTCCTTTTCTTCCAAAGAACAAAACCTGGATGCCCCCCTGTGGCTGCCAGAGCAGGGATGGAAGGCTCTGCTTCAGAACAACAGAGCAAATATATCCTGGGTGATTGTCATGACTGTTAAGCACTAGATCTTAGCGATGTCATGTGGGAATGGGTCCCAGGATTCCCAGTCTAGAACTTTAGTTTTCATATTCATTGGTTGGTAGCAGGACAAGAGAGTATCAAGTGTCATGGCCAATGTCACAATGTCATATAAGTCAGAGGACCACCTGTGCAAGGGAGGAATCTCATAGTCTTGCTGTCTGAGCTCCAAAGACTAGATTGTTGAAAACCTTCACTGGCCTTTGCTTTGGAAGCCATCCCAGCCTCTCCTCCCTGCTAGGCAGTAGAAGTAAAGAGAAGTCCAAACCTACAAAGAGCTCATTCCAGGAGCATGAGCCACTGGGGCCTATGGCTCAGTGGAGTGTCAAAGCTGGCTCTTGGCGGGTCCTGAGACTCAATTTTGTCACAGCACTTTCAGAAGTGTATACGTCAGGGACCCCACAGATGTTTGAGGTATCAAAAGGAAGCCAGTAATTTAGTGTGGCTGTTTTATAGCAACCAGAACACTCCCTTTAATCTCTCCGTATGGCCTTGGCTGTAAAACCTGAATTTGTGGCTGGAAGGTTATGTGGTGAGTGGGAAGATGAAAACAAAGGGAAAGAGATGACCCTGAACCACACACGAGCTCCATGCTGGCAGGCCTGATCAATCATCCCACAATCAAGCATATCTCTAGCATCCAGAATATTCCTGTCTTCCAGTTACAGCAATCTCTGCTGGACAGTGAGGGGTAAATTGTGAGATTCTTCCCCTCCCCTCAGCCTTCTTTTTCACTGTCTTTTGAGGACAGTGCAGTGTAACTGATTACATCCTGCTCACCATCACGTTTTAGCTCCTCCTTTCTGGGCTTACACCAAATCACACATCATGGACTGGAAGCATCTCAAGTATCTTTAGCTGCAGGCCTCAGTCTCTTGTGTGGCTTCTGTAGTTGCCTACTAGCACGAACTGCATATATCTATATTTAAGTAACATTATTACTGATGTATAATATACATACAGAAAAGTGCACATTACAAGGGCATGCCTGATAAATTTTCACAAAGGTATGGAACTAATATTACCAGTACTCAGAACAAGAAATAGGACATTATTGCCATCTCCACAAGTCTCTTTTGGGCCCCCTGTTAAGTCACTACTTCCTGTGCTGTCCTGCCCTCTAACATCAAAGATTTAAATTTTTCCTGTTTTAGAACTTTATACAAATCTTATAGTATCTTTGGCTCAACATTGTACTTGTAAGATATGTCTGTGTCACTGCCTTTAGGAAGTAGTACATTTATGTCATTGTCGTGTGATACTCCAGTGCATTCATATGTGATTTATGAATACATTCTTCTGCTTATGGTCAGTCAGGTTGTTTTCAGTTTGGGGCTGTTATAACAGTGATGCTCTTGCATATATCACTGGGGTGAATAAAATATGTTTTGAATTTGAATTTTTTTCTCAAGGTAATTTTATCTCAAAGGTCTAGAAGTACATTATTGTCATTGTCACAAGCAGGCTACAGGACCTTGACCAGGTGGTCTATGCTCTTTCTGCCATGCTGTGGTGCCATTTGTAGATATGGCCAATCTTCTGCCAGACTGTAGATCTATAGGGATCTCTCCTGCACAGAAGAAGTAATCCATGATTTTTAGTTGAATCAGCATTTTGAGCAGAGAATAGAATCCAAAATACTGGGTTGCAATGGAAAATGAAAATTAGGTTAGATTATTTCTGTTTTACCAGTACAGTATCCCATAATGCTAAAATAATTGTTCAAGGATGCACAGATCAAGATGATAGAAGGTCAAGTTAGAGATGAAGAAAAACAAGGGAATCAAAGGGCTAGTCAATGAAGATACTCTCTGACCTTGTGGTAGACATGTTAGTCACTAGGCATACAGGGAAGTATAAGTTAATAAATGTCAAAAGCTGTGCAGGTGCCTGTCATCTTCCAGTGGCCCCTGTTTCCATTGTCTTTTCCCATCTGTGTAAATTGGACATCAAGATATGGCAATGCCTTGGTGAGGCAGGAAAGGCAGGGTTTTGGTTTTATTTCTATTATTTCAGAAAGCTCTAGCAACATACTGTAAAAGAGGGTAGAAGTCCCAATGCCAGTAGTTCTGCGTGGAGCACACAGGGGTTATGTATGCTGAGGCTGCACCTGGGTCACAACATCCCTGGACATGCTCAGTACCCCTGGGACGGTCAGCCCAGGCAGCGACATAGACATGTCTCACAAACATAACGTTGATCCAAAAGAGAACATTGTGGAATTGACATAAAGTTCCCGGACAGTTAATCAAGGAAATAGTGTTGTCACCCTCACAGGGCAGGTTTTGCATGAAAGCCTCATGTGTCAGCCATAGCTGCAACTGGTGACTGAGACAGGGCTGGTTGGGAAAGTTATCATGAGACCACAGGTAGCTCCTTGAAAAGACATGCATGTGTGTACTTGTGGGTGTGTGCATAGGTATGTGTGCACATGTGCATGTAACTCCAGACACTCCTGGGTGTGATTATACAAGCTGGCATGAGGAGGGGGCAGTGACCCTGTGGGTTTCGTTGCACACAACAAGCTGCTTGTGGCTTTGCTTATTTTTCTGAAGTTTGCAGTCCCATCCATTCTTGGGAGGCTCATTGCCTTTCTTTTCTTCTTTTCCTTCCTCCCTCCTTCCTTCCCTCCTTCTTTCCTTCCTTCCTTCCATCCATCCTTCCTTCCTTCCTTCCCTTCCTCCCTCCCTCCCCCTCCCCCTCTCTCCCGCTCTCCTTCCCTTTCCCCTTCCCCTTTCCCTTTCTCCTTCCCCTTCTCCTCCCCCTCCCCTCCTCCCCTCCCTTTTCCCCTTCTCTTCTTTTCATGGCAGCCCTGAGGACAATTGTGCTTCACCACACTAGTCTGGCCACTAGTTACATTTGGGATTTAAGCAAAGCAAGTGGGGGTCCCTGATGGTCCCTCACCTGCTGGCCTGGCCCAAGGTCTCAGAAGGGCCGGTAAGTTCCTGGAATGATAGGTTCCTGGGGTAGGGGTTGCATTTTCCAAACCACCTGAGACAATATGTTGCTTTGGGACTCAGTGCATGTAAAACAAGAGCCAGAAAATCTCATTGTAGACCAGCTGTTTACTACTTGAGCTACACCCCCGGCCCTTTTGCTTCTATTTTGTTCTTGAGATAGGGTCTTGCTGACTTTTTCTTGCCCAGGCTAGCCTCAAACCATGATATTCCCATCTCAGCCTCCTGAGTAGCTGGGATTTTTGGCATGTGCCACCACAACTAGCTCCCTGTATTGGTTTTGAAGGCAAATCCCAGGCACATTCTACACATTTAGGGTTTGAGATCCCCTCTTCCCATAGGGGACACAGAACAAGAGAATTGGAGAAGCCCCACAGCAGCCAGTGAGAGGAACGCTGTTCATGGTGATGAGTGTGATTATTGAGGGGTTCAGAGTTGCTCCTGATTCCCACTGCGCCCAGTCCTTTTGTTAGCTACAGTGATACACGTGCGACTCCCACCTCATGATTCAGGTAAGCCCAGGTGAAAAACTTCTGTGAGCTCAGAAACACATGTGGAGGTGGAGGTTTTTGTTGGTTTTTTTTTTTTTCCTTAAACAAACGAAACGGCAGCTATGTTCAAATCCTATTTTTTTTTTTTTTTGGTCATACTGAGGCTTGAACTCAAGACCTTATGCTTCCTACTCAGGTACTCTATCACTTGAGCCACTCCACCATCCCACCCTCAAATCCTAATTTTTACGTTATATTTTGCAAAGCCTGGTATTAAAACTATGACAGCATCTTTACTTCAAACTAGAAGCAAAGAGATGAACCAAGTTTGATATTTATTTTTATTCGTCTATTTATTTTTGCTATGAAACAATTTCAGGAAATCATACCTGGTTTTAATATACTCCAGTGTAAGTAGGCCCTTCCATGGGGAAAAAAATAGATATTTCCCTTCTCTGAAGTTATATCATAGGGTGCTCAGTTAAGAATGTTCAGAGTAGCTTTTACCAACTTGCCCAAAGAGATGAGCTCATGGGAAAAGTGAGGGCCTAAAAGTGTTCTGGCTTGTTCTAGGACCATTTGTTGCCTTTGCCTAGATCCTGGAAGCAACTTAAACCAATCCACTGAAGGTTCAGAGCCATCAGTATCCCCGGCACCAACAGCAAGGGCCTGGACATCAGGAGACTAGAGAGTAGTCTTTTCTGGACCTTTAAGAGTTGTGTGGTCTTGGGTAGGTCTCTGCACTTATCAGCACTTCCTCTGTAATAACAAACAAAAGCATTCACCTGGTTTCTTTCATTACTCAGACATCTACTGAGCACCTGGGAAGCCTGCTGCTTTGCTTGTTCCTGAGGATAAAACACTGACAAACCAGTCCCTGACCAAGGGACTGACTCAGAGTCCTGATAAGAAAGAGAGACAAGAAAACTAGCAATTATAGTGCACTAGGGTAAGTGAAATGAGGTCCAGCATGCACTCGTGGCCTAACGTACCACTAATGAGTCTGGAAATGTTGTTCAAGAAGGATTTGTCAGGGCCAGGAGTGGTGGTTCACACCTATAATTCCAGCTAATGGGGAGGATTGTGGTTCAAAGCCAGCCCAGGCAAAAAATTAGCAACAATTATCTCAACAAATAAGTTGGGTATGGTGTCACATACCTGTAATCCCAGCTATACAGGAGGTGTAGGTAGGAGGATCGTGGTCCCAGGCCAGCCCTGGAAAGCCAAAATAATGAAACCCACCAAGCACTTTGAGAGAGGGAGGAAAAGAGAGAGGTGGAATGGGAATATAGTGGGGGGTAAACTAGTTCAAGGTGCTTTGTGTACACGTATAGAATTATCACAATGAAACCTCCTTGTGTTGTTATGTATGATAATTCAAAAATGAAAAAAATTTAAAAACCAAAATTGAAAGAAAGAAACTAAAGTATGCAAGGGCTGGGGGCATGGCTGAAGTGGTGAGCACCTGCCTAGCAAGCATGAGGCTCTGAGTTCAAACTCTAGTACAGAAAAAAGGCGGGGTGGTAGGGGAAGGACTTCTTGTAGCAGGTGGTTCTTCAGCTGAACTGAAGGGGCTAGTGGGATGCTGGAAGCAGGGAATGGCTCTCAAAACCCCTGCCAGGTCTCAAATGTTGAGTCTGGAGTTGGGGTGCAGGGTCCATCCACAGGTATCACAGGGTCCCATCCCGTCTTGTCCTGGTCTGAGTCAGTGTCCCTTCCCCATGGGACTGCCATGGGGGACCTTGAAGAAGGCTCAGTTGTCCTTCTCAAAAACTCCTGCCCACCATGTACTCTGGCCTCCCTGCTTCTTTCCTACCAGGGGCAGGAATGTGTTATTGTCAATTATTAGCTGGAGAGTACCTAGCAGTCACAGTTTATGCAAGAAATTATTTCATGGTGATCTCATATTATTTAAAATTCTCAGAATTTGAGACAAGTCTTTTTCACAGATAGAAGTTTGTAGAAAGGGAGATGTAGTCTTCAAAGGCATAAATCTAAAACCACTGAAGAGTGATTTTGTTTTGGGCAGTCTTAAAAACGTATGGTGAGGAATTCTATGCAGCCATGAAGAAGAATGAAATGTTATCATTCGCTGGTAAATGGATGGAATTGGAGAACATCATTCTGAGTGAGGTTAGCCTGGCCCAAAAGACCAAAAATCATATGTTCTCCCTCATATGTGGACATTAGATCAAGGGCAAACACAACAAGGGGATCGGACTTTGAGCACATGATAAAAACGAGAGCACACAAGGGAGGGGTGAGGATAGGTAAGACACCTAAAAAATTAGCTAGCATTTGTTGCCCTTAATGCAGAGAAACTAAAGCAGATACCTTAAAAGCAACTGAGGCCAATAGGAGAAGGGGACCAGGAACTAGAGAAAAGGTGAGATCAAAAAGAATTAACCTAGAAGGTAACACACATGCACAGGTAATCAATGTGAGTCTATGCCCTGTATAGCTATCCTTATCTCAACCAGCAAAACCCCTTGTTCCTTCCTATTATTGCTTATACTGTCTCTACAACAAAATTAGAAATAATGGCAAAATAGTTTCTGCTGGGTATTGAGGGGGTGGGGGGGAGAGGGAGGCGGTGGAGTGGGTGGTAAGGGAGGGGGTGGGGGCAGGGGGGAGAAATGACCCAAGCCTTGTATGCACATATGAATAATAAAACAATAAAAAAAAACAAAGCGTATGATGATACACATGTACTAATAGTGTTCCATGACCGCTAACTTTCTCTCTGAAGTTATTAAATTTCTGGTGTTTTCTAGTCCTCTCTCTAGCACCTACCTGGTAACGAATGCACAAATGGCATTTCCATAGAATGTTCTTTTTTAAAGACTTCAACTTAAAATGGAAATAAGTATTGAAAGGACAATGGAATAGTTACCAGAGTCACTTACATGAGTTCTGAGACGTGAAATGTGATTGTCAGGTGTGGATTCAAAGGCTGGCTGGGAAGTGGCACTAAATCTAGTACCTATCAGAAGAGGGAGCAGCCATGTGACATAGATACCAATTCGCTTTCTGCCAACTTCAGAATTACCTGGTTCTTGATGCTTTTTTTTTTTTTAGCTAGAGCAGCAATTTGGATTTTTGCACAGAAAAATGAAACTAACAATTTATATCCTATTTCAAATTTATATGAATTCAAATTCACATAAAATGTTCCTGTACACCATGTTTACCAACCTGTAAGTGACTTGGGAAGAGAAGGCAGAACCATGGAGTGTTAGCACTCAAGGGCCCTGGGGAGCAGTCAGATGAAGAAGTGGGGACCCCAGAAGGCAGAGGCAAGAGTCCACACAGCAGGTGGGACCTTTCCTGGTTCTGTGGTTTGGAGTCAGGCATAACAGCTCAGTTTGAAGTAAAGGTATTCCTGCACAGTGCCTACTATATACTAAGGATTCAGAAAATTCTGGGAGCATCCTTGAGTAAGGGATGTTTGTGGTTTCACTGAAGTTTAGCTTTCAAGCAGATGGCTTCCGTCTTAGTTCATTTGGGCGGCTATAATGAAATACCATAGCAGGGTAGCTTAGGAACAGCAGGAATTTATTTCTCACCATTCTGTAAAGTTCAAGGTCAAAGAGCCAGCAGATTTGGTGTTTTTCTAGTTCACATATGGCATTTTCTTGCTGTGACCTCACATTTCAGCAGAGGCAAGGCAGCTCTTCGGAGACTCTTTTCCTCTCTTATAAAGTTGCTAATTCCTTCATGGCCTAATCTCTTCCCAAAGGCTCCATTTCATAATACCATCACATTGGTCACTAGGTTTCAACATATAGATTTGGGGTGGGGCCATAAACAGCAAAAAAAAAAAAAAAATCATAGAAGCTTCTCAGGTG
Source organism: Castor canadensis (assembly GCF_047511655.1). Classification (NCBI taxonomy): domain Eukaryota; kingdom Metazoa; phylum Chordata; class Mammalia; order Rodentia; family Castoridae; genus Castor; species Castor canadensis. The sequence goes on along the minus strand of NC_133386.1, from coordinate 9,747,103 downwards.
TGAGGAGAGGCTACTTGGTTTCCTAGAAAGGTGGAACCGGGATCAAGGAGGGAAGGAAGGCCCACTGTGAATCTCTGGTTGACCAGATCCTCCAGCTGCACACACCCCTCTGAGGCCATAAAATAAGTGGTGGACATTTGAGACGGTTGCATTGTCCAAACTAACTTAAGAATTGCTGAGTAAGTAGTGAATTGTGACTTCCACAGTTACAAAGATGCACAGACACCCAACATTAGCATGAGGCTGGTGGTTGACTTGCCTTCCTCACTTCCACTTAGATGACCTTTCACAAGTCGCACCTGTAACAATCCCTACTCAGAGGATTACTGTGAAAACGCAATGTGTTCTCTGTGGCAGGTTCCTGGACTATTTCATTCAATATGTATCTCTTGCCTTTGAAAAGTACAACTATTATGTCAAAAGCCAAACTCAGATAAAAATGATTTTCACAACTAAAAATGAGAAATTCTACCATCAGATAAAGTTTAAATGTGATATATACTCTCAAATTAAATGCAAATGGATTCACCAGCGTGTCTGTAGTTTCACACCGCTTTCTTTTTTTTTTTTCCTTTTCTTTTCTTGCTCCTCCTTCTCCTCCTCCTCCTTTTTTTTATTCATTTATTCATATGTGGGTACATCGTTTGGGCCATTTCTCTCCCCTGCTCCCTGTCCCATCCCTCTCCCCCCAGCCCCCTTGCTTCCAGGTGGAACCTGTTTGCCCTCTTCTCCAGTTTTGTTGAAAAGAAGACATAGCAATAATAAGATAGACATAGCATTTTTGCTATGATATATATAGATAAGGATAGCTATACAGAGAGATTCCTAGCATTGCTTCCATGCACATGTATATTACAACCTGAATTGATTGATTTCTACCAGACCTCTTTACTACTTCCCAGTCACCTTCCCATAGTGACCTCTGTTGTTTTAAGGTTACTGTATTAGCTCCTCTACAGTGGGCACATCCAACACTTTCAAGTTTTGGGTTTCCTACCTTTCCCTATTCCTCCTCTAGACCCAAGTCCAGTAGAATTACTGAATTTGTTTTAGGTTTAAAGTCCACATATGAGGGAGAACATACGATTTTTGGCCTTCTGAGCCTGGCTAACTTTGCTTAAGATGATGCTCTCCAGTTCCATCCATTTACTTGCGAATGACAAGATTTCATTCTTCTTCATGGCTAAGTAAAATTCCATTGTGTATAAATACCACATTTTCTTAATCCATTTGTCAGTAGTGAGGCATCTTGGCTGTTTCCATAACTTAAATAGCGCTGCAATAAACATGGGTGTGCAGGTGCCTCTGGAGTAACCTGAGTCGCATTTCTTTGGGTATATCCCCAAGAGTGATATTGCTGGATCATATAACAGATCTATGTTTAGTTTTTTAAGAAGCCTCCGTATTGTTTTCCAGAGTGGTTGCAGTAGCTTGCATTCCCACCAGCAGTGTATGAGGGTTCCTTTTTCCCCACATCCTCACCAACATTTGTTGTTGGTGGTGTTTTTGATGAGAGCTATTCTCACGGGTCACATCGCTCTTTTAGTAAGTCTGTGGGGAATGTGATCTGTTGTGGTGGTCCTTTCTGGTTTTCCCCACTTCCCACTTTTGTGATCTGACAGAAATAACTAACATAGGAAATACAAGCTTAGAAAAAGAAACAGCAGTCTAGTTTTTGATGGTACAGACTTTTTAAGAAATTATGCCTTTTCTGTCCTCAAAAAGCTACCCAAACCATTTTTATGAATTTTTGCTATTTGAAGAGTAATTCAGAAGTAATTTCCTGTGTTTGTAAAAAGTTTTAGTCTTTTTTCTTCTCTTCTTCTTTCCCTCCCTCCCTCCCTTTCTTACCTTCTTCCTCTGTCCTCTTTTCTTCCTTCCTCCCTCCCTCCCTCCCTCCCCTCCTCACTCCCACCTGTGCTTTGTCCCTATTCCCAGACAGCCTTCCAGGGAGGCGGCACTGATCTCAGGACTCCCACCCAGAGGGCAGGAAGAAGTCTCTTTCTCCATAGCCTTGGGAGATTTGTCAATGGGAAACAACAAATGATATTTTTAATTTGCCTTGCTTTGATTACTAGTGAAGTTGATGACTATTTTAATCCTCCTTCTGTGTTAAGGTCCTTTCCTGCCCTGTTCTGGTTTATGGTGTATGGGATTCAAAATCCTCCTTTTCAGTTCTTCACCATCAACACCACATTAATGGACATGCTTTATCTTCAGCCTTCATTGCTGTCAATGTTTTTTTCTTTTTATATATCATCACAAGGATTTAAAGGAGAGATAAGGAGGAGAGAGATCAGACATGTCTCACCAGGTGCTGTGCAAACCCCACTGCAAAGACTTCTGGCTTTCTTGCTTTCTTTATGCCATTCACAATAATACTGAATGACCAGACATAAAAGTTAGCATAGCCTGATCATGGAAAGAACATTCTTTAAACTCATTTGAAAGTAAAGATTCACTGGAAAATGTTTACCTCTTACTATTTTGTATCAAAGATGGAAATATTTTCTTACGAAATAAACAGAGAAAAACTAGGTGGTGGTTGGTGATGTCTAGCACTGGATTATGGGAATGTGGCTGGTGACAGATTTGAGAGGATATGTAGGAAATGCCAGATGGCTTGTTTGTTGTACTCATTTTATTAACTTACGTGGACTTATTGAGGCTCTCCAAGTTAATTTTAAGTCTTTCTGCATGGCCTGTGGTTGTGCATAGAAATGTCTTCTCTTTCCATATTAGTTCTCTGGAAATCTTTGTTTACGTTTATGAAAAAAATCAGATTTTTTTGGTCAGTGTTTCTGTAAAATTTTTTCAACATCATCACTTTGAACCTAGTCATTTGGGTGGAGGCAGCTCAAGCTTCAGCTAAGCAATGACAGAGCCCAAAAGAATCCTTGACAAGTCTTCCCATATGCAAAGGAGCCCTGCACATCTCTTGGCTGGCCAGAGGAAACTGGAAATGGACTGATTCCCTTCCTTGGGATTCTGTTCTCACTGTAGCAAGAAGAATATTCTATCTCATTTGACATACGTAATTTCTGCCTAGCTTGTATCTGATAGAACCATGTGTGTTAGTGATCTATGACTGCAAAACAAGTTACTCCAGAATCTAGTGGCTTAAAACAACACGTTATCTCAGAGTTTCTGGACCAGCTATCTGGGTACAGGTCATCTCTGGATTGGATCTCCCACAGGGCTGCAGTTTGGGACGCTGGATGGGAGAGGGTCTACCCGTAAGCTCACTCACTAGGCTGTTGACCAGAGGCCACACTCATATATCTACAGTGAGCTTCTTCATTAGGGCAGTTCATGGCATAACAGCTGGCATCACTTAGAGAACCAGCAAAAGAGTAAAAGAAAAAAAGAAAGTTGGAAGTTGCCATGTTTTTTATTTTTTAAGTTATCTTTCAAGGGTGACCCCATCATCTTCATCATTTTCTAGAAGTAAGTCACCATGTCTGCCCTCACTCAAGGTGAATGTGAGTGGCAGGAGGCAGGGGCCACTAGAAGCCTCCAGTAGGTTTCCTACCATACTGTGGGCTATAGTCTGAGTGTGTCCCCCCAAAAGCATATGTTGGAAATGGAGTCTTCCATGCAACAGTGTTGGGAAGAGTAAGTTAGGCTTGCATGAGTCAATGTCATTAAAAAGGGTTTGAGGCTGAAAGTTTGATCACTAGCTCTGTCAACCTTTCTGCCCTTCCACCATGGGATGCTGTATCAAGAAGACCCTTACCAGGTGCCTCCCTTTGTTCTTGAAACTTCCTGATCTAAAGAACCAAGAGAAAAAAATTCTACCTTTTATAAATTACCTAGCCTCAGCCAAGCATGGTGGTACACACGTGTAATTCCAGCACTTGGGAGGATGAGGCAAGAAGATTGCCTGGACTACATAGGGAGTTTGAGGCCAGCCTGACCTAAATGGTGAGACACTATGTCAAAAATTAAATTGCCTGGTCTCAGGTATTCTGCTATAGCAGCACAAAACGGACTAAGACACCCTATAATGACTTCTCCCATAGTGCTTCATTTAAAATGATTTGGGGCATCAGGAGGCCTGAAAATAACATTCCTTTCAGGTCTGCTGCTGTTTGGTGGTGGTGAGAGAACAGGGCTTCCTGCAGTTCAACCCACAGACTCCAGTGTCTCCACTGTTGGGTTCAGACTGCTCCCTAACACACACACACACCCCTCTTTCACAGATATTTTAGAAATTGGCTCACTCACCCAGTTTCCAGAAGACACCTGTCACTTTCTGCCTAATTCTTTTCTGAGCTTCAAAGCCAAACTTCTTTCCGACTCTGTGGCCTCTGAAGCAAGCAGAGAACTGCCATGAGATTTTACTTTAAACTTCTGGGAAACCAACTGAATTGACCAAAATGAGGAGCAACAAGGGAGTGTGGGAAATTACCAGAAGTTAACACAAGCACAAGACCAGCTCTCTGGGAGGAAGGAATTATATGAATAGAACATCTAATATATACCCAGAGGCTTTGCCAGGGGTCCTCCTAATACCAACTCATCAATTCTCAAACCAGCCTTAAAACAGGGCTATCATAACCTACATTGTTCTAAGTCAGTCCATGTTGAGACTAAGACTCAGAGATAGTGAGCAACCTCCTCAAGTTTACAGAGTGAGTGCCAGGGTTAGAGTGGAAGCCAAGAGGCCTGATTCTAGTGCCCAGGGTCTTCCCACAATACTATGGATCTTTTCATGGTGGCCCTCTGGGCCCATCCCTTAGTTTCTGCTATGTAAGTGACTCAGGTTCTCGCCTTAAACATCAGTCTACTTGGCCTTGCCAAGGTAAAGTTCTTCAGACTGCAGACCAAGCTGAAGATAGGATGGTGGCCCTCAATATTTTCTAGAACCTTCTTCCCATACTTCCACTGTGCTGTGGACTATTTTTCTCTGTTACATAGGCGTTGCTTCAGCGTTTAGGAGTCTGACCCACCGTCAGGCTCATAGGTGAGGAGGCTTCCCTCCCTCGTTTGCACTAATCCCAAAATGGCCCTGTCCTCCTCCCTACCTCAATGACTGTGAAGCACGGTCTTTTCTCACTGTGACCAGGAGACTAACCAAAGGCTGGCTGACAAGGCCAAATGGCAGAGATCATGGCCAAACTACTAACTGTTGGAGCAGGAACCTGGAGACCTCCATGTGGAGCAGACATTAACTTACACTTGCTGGGCTGTGGAGACGTCCCAGGGAAACGGGAAGAAGAACAAGAGCTCCTAATGGTGACTGGGAAAGCCGAGGGACTTAGGGCAGCACACTTAGCAGCCCGCGCAGAAGAGGATTGCTACATAGGTACATGAGTACCTGCCTACTTTCCTGGGAGTAATAATTCATAACACTCTGGGGGGTCAGAAACCCCTAGGAGAATCTATACATTGTCTCCCCATGGAACATGGGACCCACAACCTCCAGGTCACAACCACAGCCTAAGGTAAGTCTCAACTCCCATTGCTGTGGACCTCTGAGGCCTCATCCAAGCCCCTCAGCAGCTGGGAAGCCTGGAAACAGGTTGTCATCAGTGTGGGAGTGGCTGCATCCATGCCCCACCGCCTACCACACTTAGGGGTCTTTCGTCTGTGATAGCTCCCTGGCCACTGTTTCTACTCAGAAGGAGAGGCCGAGTTCTCAGTTCATTTGGAGAAGAGGAGCAATTGATAATCCTTGGCCCGGTTTACTCATTTTCCTAGGTTCTCACCTGGATGTCCCATTCAAGAACTCTTCAAAGAATGTTTTTACAGAGCTCACACTTATAGTTAGATGACAGAACATTCTTTATTTGTGTCATGGAACAGCAAGCATACTTTCCACTGAAGTGAGAGGCAGTGTCAAACCCCAAACTGTTGGAAACTTGTTTGAAAAAGTCTTCCGGAACTGTCCAGAATAAACACTGCAGTCACAAGATTTTGCCACTAGCCACATAGGCATAGCCTGTGCACTTTGTCTCCATAGTTCTGTTTGGTGGATCTCTGCTTTTTGACCTCAGGTTTCACAAGTACTTCCAACATGAAGCAGTGGCTTTGTGGCAGCCACATGACAGCCCTCTCAGGCATTTGTCTCTGAAAGTATTAAAAAACCATCCAGAACTCCATAGTTCTGTGGGATACCCCTTCCTTCCACTTACTGTTACACCTACTTCACGATGAGTGGCACAAGCCAATGGACAGGACTTAGCAGTCAGAGATGCTTTCTGATCTTTTTCTCTCTCCACTATATCATTCTACAGCTTCCCAACTGATTCTCCAGCTTTGCCATCTGCTTGGCCAAAATCAAGGAATGCAGCAGTCATTTCATTTATTTCACCTTTCATGGCAGCAAAGTCTTCCAAACATTCCACCAAGACAGCCAGCCGTGATTCCTATTGCCTGAATCACCCTCTTGGTGAGCTCTAATCAAAGCTGCTTTTCCCAGAAGCTTCTCCCCCAGATGTCCTGTAAGGTTGTCTTACTGGTTTCTCTAGAACTAATATTCATTTATTCTGCCCTTTGACTACCTCTTTTTAAAAATTAACTCACAGTTATGTTTACCACTGGGCAGCCCTCAGGATTCCTTTTGTTCTATTTCAAAATGAACTGAAAAGATTTTTTATCTCAGAAGCATGTGTCTTAAAAGAAAGCATTTAGAGAACTGACATTCATGTCTAACAACAAGCAAATATACTTAAGAGCATTTTGATGAAGACTGGGGTAAGTGTATCATTGTACTTATTGGAATCTCATGAAAACCCTGACTTCCAGGCTTTCCCAGCACCTGCCACTTGTATTCTTCTGGGGTTTGTGGCACCCTGGCTTGATAGGCATGTATGATGAGCAGAAAATTCAATTCCACACTGGCTTTTCCCAAGCCCTGCCTTCTTCCAGACAGGGAGGACTCTGGTGGTGGATCTGAGCACTATGTTACATAGAAACAGGGAGCTTGCTATTCACCAAAGAGCAATGTCCTTGCCCTTCACCTGTGAAGGTGTTACTTCCTCTTTAGTCGGAAGGTTTCACACTTTGGGTGTCCTTAAAGGCACAGAAGCCAAAACATGACCTGGATCCTTCCCTTGAACCCCAGCATGGGGTTCTCATCTTCCTCTGAGCCCATGCCCTTGGCATGGGGACAAAGTCTCCCATCTCCTGCTGTTCTCCCCTCGTTCTTCTCATCTTCCTCTGAGCCCATGCCCTTGGCATGGGGACAAAGTCTCCCATCTCCTGCTGTTCTCCCCTCGTTCTTCTCATCTTCCTCTGAGCCCATGCCCTTGGCATGGGGACAAAGTCTCCCATCTCCTGCTGTTCTCCCCTCGTTCTTCTCATCTTCCTCTGAGCCCATGCCCTTGGCATGGGGACAAAGTCTCCCATCTCTTGCTGTTCTCCCCTCGTTCTTGGGCTCCACATGTGCTGAGCAGCAGTCAGGTACTCTGTGCTTATGTCTTTAGCAGACCTGGGTAAGTTTTCTTTTCCTTCCTGTCTGTTGGCAGTCCATCCATCTATCATTGAAAAGCATGTTGCCAGGTACCTTCCACTGAAGTCGGCTTTCAGGTGATCAAGGCGTTCATAATTACATGTAGCGAGGTTGCCTGAGCTCCTTGTGTAAAGGTTAAAAAGAGTACCTCTGTGCAGTCTTCTTCTCCAGTGTGTTTGTAGGGCGCATATCGGAAGTGAGGAGCACCCATGCCGTGAGGCTGTGGGCTTTGGAGACTGGTCCTGAAATTTGCCAGCTGAAGTGTCCTCAGTCAAGTTAGTCGACCTATTAGGAATTAGTTTTTTCCTTTCTGAAATGGTCTCAACAATACCCATGACATAGACTTTTTGTAGCAATTATACAATGTTTATGAGACATTTCAATGTTTGAAATACAGGTAAAACTGATTGAAATGTGGGTAGTCAACCAAAACAATGTGAATCTTCTTCCACTCTCTGTCATCTTCCTGGTCTGGCTGTGTGTTGCTTTGAAAACCATGTGTGTGACCACATCTGTGTTTGCAAGGGTAGACCTCCCCCAAATCTGTTTGTGCTGACCTTGTCTTCTAATTGGACTGGGTAATTACATGGTAGATCTCCCAACTGCCTTCCCCATGACTTAATGCAAAGGCACTTTACCAAGTAGTTAGGCAATAGCCCAGACAGTGTTTTTGGTGGGAAAAGAGAAACACATATTAATGGATTATATAAGTGCTGCCATTTAGGGAAGGGAAAACTGAATCAGCAGCCCCAGCAGCAACCCCATCCCAGGAGGTGGGGAGGAGTGGGGGATAAACGTCACGTCTGCAAAGAGGAGAGAGTGGTCAGTGGAAGGTGGTCCATGGACAGCTGCTTTCCTTGTTTCAGCCATATGAAAACCATCAGTCACTCAGCCAGTCAGTCTAGAAGGCGTGGGAGTAGCAGCTTCAGTCCTGGCTCTGGCTCTGGCCCTGGCTCTCATCTGATGCCCTTGCTCTTGGCTGGTCTAACTTCTGCTTACCCTTTAATGTCCCCTCCAGAGAGCTTAGTGATTCCATCCAGGCCCACTGAACTGGTCACCCACACTGTTCCCTGAGCACACTCTGCATGTCTTCAGACTTGGTGTTTTGTTTGTGGTTAACAGAATGGAGGACACCTGAAAACAAGGATCATATCTTGATCTTGCTTTCCCTAACATTGGGTTTAGTATGTTGGCATGTAGTATGTACTCAGTAAATGTACTCAGTCACCTGAAGTGACTGAATGAAGGAGTGAATGATGATTTGTAATCAGTATCTTATGTCCACAACACTCCCAGTACTTGCTTTCCATCTCTGGAGAAACTTTCCAGAATTCTCATATGAGTTCATGCTCCTTTATAACACCTGAGACCACTCTTCCTGAGCAGAAACTTCTCAATGTTGGGAGAAAGACTTTGCTCAGTGTGGCAGTCCTGGGAACCAGGCCTTTTCTGCAGGGTGGGGAGGAGAACAGAGGTGCCATGCTACTTGGCAGAGGCCTCAGGTATGACAACGCTGGGTTCACTGCTTTCATAGACCTGGGCCAGCAGATGGACACCCTAGGATGGGGCTGCTGCAAGATGAAGTCCTGGAAAGGTGGTGGCTGTGAGGGAGGAGGAAACAGGCCACATAAACAATGGTTATATGCTTGGTGGTGCCAGCAGCACGGCAGGCCTGGGACCACATCCCAGCATAATGGGGGCCTGCTGTCCTCTTGCGTGCTTGGGACAGGAGGGGCTCAGTGGAACTGGTTGTGTAGTCTGAAACAAGGCCATTGTCCTCCCCGAAAGATTTTCTTGAACATGTAATGAGTAAACTAATTTGCATCAAGTTGAAAATGTCCCTGTGTTGAACAATTCATTCTTCAACAATGCTCATCAGTGAGACAGCTAGCCTTCATTTGGGTTCACCTCCATGACTATTGCCAGTGTTTAGCAGTTTTAATTTGTGTAGTTTTCATCTTTTCTATTCCTGGAGGCCTCCCATCTCATCCTGCCATCTCTGAGCCCAGACCCAACCCAAAGAAACAAAAAGAGACTCTACCATGACCCTGGGGGTCTGGGTCTCCCGGGGTTTGTGGGAAGTGAGGAGAGTCTAACGCAGCATGTGTGAGCATCCTTATGGACCATCTTCTTCTCCTCCCCTCCTTCCCTTCTTTCTCCCTGCCCTCCCTCCCTCTTGTACCCCTTCTCTTTCTCTTTCTCTCCCCCACCCCCGCCCTCGCTCTCTCACTCTCTCTTCCTCCCTTCCCTCTCTCCCTTCCTCCCTCTCAAATAGGGGATGACAGGGTATAGTTGTCTCTGTCTTTAATAAAAATCGATAATAATGTCCAGTTTAATACAGAAATCCACAAGAACGGCAAAAGAACTTCACATCTTGTAAGAAATTGCATATAGACAAGGGCTGAGATGGGAGATGACTTGGGTTGTCTTAGTGGAGAAGATGAGCCTCCATATCCAAAACTAAGCCTGTCTACCATGGGTTCAGTGCTCTGCGGGTCTGATGCAATCGAAAATGTGCATTATCAACAAACATCTTCTTCATTGATAGCTGAGTTTTCAAAAGCACAGGCAGATTTTAATATTTTGGCAATTTCCTTTTTTTCAGTTCAGTAAGTATTTGTGCAATTTATTTCTAATAATATATTTTTCCAGTGCAGAAATAAGCTGAGATTTAATTAAGAAAAATTGGAAAGTACAAGAAAGCACATATGCACAAAATCACCCTAATGCCATGGGCAATGAGGAAATATTTTAGGGCGTTTTCTCCCATTTATGAAAGTAAGTGTGTGTTTGAAATGCAAATTTAATCAGTTTAAGTCTACTTGTTTTTAAAAATACCTTTCATTACATTAACAAATATTCATTGAAGCCCTACTTTGTGCTAGACTGACTTCTAGGCCCTGGAGTTACATCTGTGAAGCAAGCAGACAAAACTCCCCTTGCACTGAGCTGTTTTCTGGGAGAGTCAACAATACATAAGTCAGCGCAATGGCTGCCGAGAGAGGGTAGAGAAAGCCTGAGGAGGGTTGGAGTGCAAGCGGGTGCTGGTGACTTTGCCATTTTATGATTTCACATACCATGGTCAGAGAAGGTGCTACTGAAAGATGATATTTGGGCAAAGGCCTGGAGGAGCTCTCTGGGGGAAGCGAGTCCTAGGTGGAGGTAGATGTCCTGAGAAGATCCAGGCCTGGTGTGTTCCAAGAACTGCAGTGGGTCATGAGGAAGGAGCAATTGGAAAAGGTGTGGGGTAAAAGGTGATGTCTGAAAGGTGACCAGAGTCAGGTGGTTTTGTGGACCTTGAGCCCCAAGCCTGAGTTCTGAGCAATAGCACCACTGAGTTCTCAGGGCCACTCCTGCCTGTGTGGGGAATGGACCATAGGGACAGGAGCAGAGCAAGGAGAGGAGTTTGAGCAGGGGCTGTGGAGGCATTGAGGATGCTGTGGGAAAGACTCAGCCTGACACCTCCAAGGCAGGGAGAGAGTCAGTAGAGTCAGGGTTCCAGTGTCGGGATGATGTAGGAACACCCTAGCCAACTGACCTCACTCACCTTTTTAATGTGTGCACGATAGTGATGTGTGATTTTAAAATTGCTAGTAAGTCTAAAATAGCTCTTTTAGTGGTTAGAGAATATCGTCTTATTGGCACAGTCTTACTTAATGATGTATCTTAAAACTTTAGTATCTAGAACATTTCATGAAATCTTCTATACAGAGTTACCAACAGAAGCAGAGTGGGCAGCTTTTCAAATGAAAGACAGGGTCAGAAACAACCAAACCTGTCTAGCATCTGGTTGTATGGCTGCTCTGTAGGCAAAGACCTCCCCAGAAACACAGTAGCAGCCTTCTCTGAGGTGAAGAGCTTTCAGGAAGGCACGTGCCAGGCCTGTCATTTCCTTATGCTTCTAGGACACACGGAAGGCAAAGTGATGAAGTCAGTTCACGGCCATACATGATCTGAAAATGACAGAACAATCGTTTCAGTCAGGACTCTAATGGAAGATTAGCCATGTATGGTTGTCATGCCTAAGCAATCATGTTAGGTCACTAAAAAGCAGTTTGGGCAGGAAAATGTTGGCTTTCCTTCCTGTGATTCACACACTGCCCAGAAGCCTCTGGATTCCTGGAATTTTAAATGTAACTCAGAATCACTTGGCAAAAAAGTTGAAACACCACAATTTTCCCTGACAAGCCCTTGCCATTCACAATAGCAGATGGATAAATTGGGTTGTCTACATACTATGATTTGAAGTCTGTATTTTTAAGCTGCAGAGATCCATGTATCTATAAGTAGATCCATCTGGGTGGTCTAGGAGGCCCTGAGTTAAGAACAATGACACCGATTCTGTCCTGCACACGAAGGTGTGTGTACAGCTGGCTGGGAGACTGTCTTCCCCTTCTCCACTGCTCTCTGCTCCCCTGAGTGAGTGAGGCCTGGAGCCCTGTCCTCACCAGGAGCTCTACAGGTGGAAGGCCAGGTGGTATTGTATTTGAGTCATCCAGTTTACCACTGTATCTGCAGGAACAAACCATATTCCTTAGTGACTTTCCTCTCCTTGGTAGTGTAACCTTCACTTTCCTCCTTCCCTCAGCCTGAAAATGACAGTTCTTGAAGAAGGAAGGCAGGCAGAGACTAGAAGTGAGGCTGTTAAGTTTTGGAGAGATAGACCAACTGCACAGTCCACATGTGAATGTGTGCAGTTCCAGCACCACCCTTCTTTCTGGCTTTAAGCTCTTCGTTTTCTGTTCCCATATTTTTACTTTTACTCCCTAGGTCCATTTATTTAAATCCCCTCCTTTGGTAAAAGTACTATCCTGTGCAAGTCTGGGACACAAACATAATTAGTGAGAAGAGGGCATTTCCTTGGGGTCTTCTAGGGGAATGTCATTCTTGGGAACTTTGCGAAATCAGGTTTTTCTATCTAGCATTTGAGTGGATTTTATTTCTAAACCAAGTTTTTTTCTCTGTTTATCTCCCAGTAATGTGCTTATCTTTGCTGTACGGTGCTAATGTATTTCTAATATGTGACTAAGCAGCAAATCACAAATAGAGTGGTGCTTAAATCCCTGTCTATAAGTAAGAAATACATTTGCATTACAATAACTCATATGAAAAGGCAAAAAGATCACTTTTATTACAACCTCCATTTGTCACGATGCTGCTCTGCTATTTCAGGTGTGAGCCATTGGCTCACATTATTGTATTTTATGATCATTTGCCTTACCTGCTTATTATTGAAATGCATTGTGATCGAGAATCTGATCAAGTTACTTTGTGATTTCTGAAACACAGAGAACTTATTGAAGTGCAGCATCAATGAAGCAAGGCTACTTCTTCTTGCAAAATAATAAATGTGTGCATTGATTTTATGTCTAAAGAATAATTATTGTCTGCTGGGCGCTGGTGCCTCACACCAGTAATCCTAGGTACTCAGGCAGCAGAGATCAGGAGGATCATGGTTTGAAGCCAGCCTAGGTGAAGAGTTGGTGAGACCTATCTTGAAAAAAAAAAAAACAAAAACACCCATCACAAAAAAAGAGCTAGTGGAGTGACTCGAGCCCAGGAGTAGGTCCTGGAGTACCACAAAAGAAAAAAAAATTATTCTCATGTCTAGGCTTTCGTATACAGGACAAAACAGAAATATCAAATGTAGGCCATTTGTTGTTAGTTAGGAATAATGAGCTCTAATTAACAGGAACTTTTTGTATGTGTACCTTTTCACAGACAAAAAAAATTTAAAGATGACTTGAATTGTTTTGATATGGGAAAGATTCTCTACTTCTTGTTCCAAACGCCACATGGTTGTAATGTCTCTGCTACATCTTGTTAATATTATTTTGTTTTGTTTTTAAGTAAAGTTACTCTCCCAAAGACTATCTTATGGAAAAACAGGGAGATCTAACTGCCTAATAATGAAATCCAAGCTTCCTATCTGAAATGTTTCAGAAATTATTTTAGTATTAGGGAGTTTGTCCAAGGAATCAGCTTTCTATCAAATTCTGCCCAGGGAGCCAGTTCTTGAGTATGAATGTAGATTAATGACATTATTGATTCAGAGATGTCTGTATCTGATGGTAAAATAACTTTATATCCAACTAAATATTTTAATAACAAAATACTCTGATTTCATCATCTCAGATAATATTACAGCCAGCCAACAGATGTATTTTTCATGTATAAACATCAATTTTCCTAAAGATTTGATAACATTGCTATTAGAACTGAAAAAAAAAAATCCTGCATTTTCTAGTTATTACCTGGCATGGCCTTTCTTTATCTGAAGTATACGACATGGTGACAGTTTCTACATAGGTATTTCATCATCCTAGCTAAAATCAGACAGCTGGCACTGCTGCATATGATTGCTGGGGGTAGGGGAGGGTGCTTTGTGAAGTCGACTCATCATTTCAGCATTTGTTTTGTCTGGTGCTAAATTAGCTAATTTCCTTTATGTTCTGAAAATGCATGCCTTCAGATTCTTATTTTTGTCCTCCTGTCACTTTCCAATTGAGCTTTATGAAGATGAAGATGCTCGTGGCCTGTTTGTGCACTGCCCTAAGTTGTATGTAGGTCACAATTCTTAAGACAAAAATAGAACTCCATTTGGTGTTTGTGTCTTTGGCGGCTGTATCATCATCTTGTCTGAAATCCAGGCCCTCGGGGGTGGAGTCTTCCTCATCACAGATGGCACTCAGAAGTGGAGCTTCCATCCATGGTTGCTCAGAAATGTGAAGGCGCCCTTTCCAAGTGATCTGTGCTCAGGCTGAGAATTTTCTGTGCTGTTCACAGTGCTTTAGCTGTTGAGCCACGCCAGTTGCTGTGAGTCGGCAGAGACACACCACTGGTCTCACATCCCTGGTAACAGTCATAGGTAGGGTCTACTTACCACCTTTTCTTTACTGGAAGGACTACAGATGCCGTCTGCCTTTTCTGAGCAGCAGTTTGGTGTCTCTGTAGCACTGATTTCATTGTTTAGAGGTGTGGATTCTGCTGTTTTTATAAAAGGAATTGTTAAGGATTTCCAAGAGAACTTAGCACTATCCTTGTTTTATCTGCCACGACTTTAGAGTTTGGAGGGTGTTTGAGGGTCTAGGTAATGCTTACAGAAGGGGTACCTAATATATACTCAGAGAGCTCAGTGAGCCAGCAGCATTCTCTCCCTCGGTTGAGGAAGCCACATGGGAATGGCAGCTCCTCTGCAGCAAGGAAGTTGCAGGCCCGAGCAAACTCAGATGGTAGAGAGGTTGTAGGCACAGGTGCACTACTGATGTAGAGGGCAAAGCTCACATGACCTTCCTCCTCTTTTCTGGGCCACAGTAAAAGTCACTAAATGGATTCCATTCAGTTACTCAGCAGGTGCTCAGCAATCATGGTATCATTTTCTCCCATGTGGGAGGCATTGTTCCAGGTGCTATGGAGGATGCAAAGACCCAGGTCTCCCCCCCGAGGACTTCCAATCCAGTGAGGTTCATGAGGCATGTCCACAGACAGCCATAAGTACCTTATGGGAGGAGCAAACTGTTATGGGCACTCAGAGAAAGCAATAGTCACTTCTGCCAGGAAACACTTCTGACCAAGTCTTCACAGGAGCAGTGCTGAGCTGCAGCTGGAAAACTTTAAGGCACTGAGGTTGGTGGTGAGGGCATTGCGAGCCAAGCCAGATGGGCAGGGAAAAGGTCTTGTGAGCCTGAGAGAATGAGAGGTTAGTTTGGCCATTGCTCTATGTGCAAAAAGGGGAGAAAATGGGAAAGAAGGCGAAAAGCAGACTGCAGACCAGGTAGGATGGAATTCAGACACCAGCTGCGGAACACACAGATGTGCACTTACAGAAAGTCAGTTTTCAACATCTGGTACCTAAAGTGTGCAAAGCCACCTTGATTCAGAACTATTGGAATTGGTACTGACTCCCTTTCCATGCTCCCTGCCTTCTTCTCCAGCCAGCAACTACAGCTGGACAGCTGGGACATACAGGGGCCTTGCTTAAACATCCACTAAACTTTTATTTAGTCAAATATTTGCTATTTGGAGTGACTGAAGGACTTCCTACTACTTTCATACTATGATGAAGGAGTTAGGAGGCCATCTGACTCTTCCTGCAGGAGCTGGGCAGGAGCAGGCTCACCAGAGAGCCAGAAAAGGCAACCTCAGATTCACCCCACCATTCCTCTGAACCCCTAGCAGGTCACCTCTACTTCCTCCTTTCGTGGGATAGGTTTGAAGAAATTCATGTGCAGTTGAGTGTAAATAGCTTAAGACACAAGGCACTGTCTCTGTGTTGAGACTGTGCCAGGGACCAATAACTTAAGTTAAGGACATTGATGTCTGTTGAGTGTCAAGACAGTAGCAAGGGAAGGGTCTTCCTTATTGGGAAGATGGAGACCATGAGAGGCCACCAGAGCATCAGCCTGGTGTCATTCAAGACCACAGCCTTGCCTCTGTCACTTGCGACAAGAAATAGTTATGGTAGGGCAAGGTCATTCCTCTAAGTCACTCTAAGGCTTGAAGCAGGCAGGTTTTGAGGTCAACCAAGTTACATTTCAGACCTAAAAAGAGGAAAACACATCAAAACCTAAGCTCGACGCTGTCACCTTCACAAAAGAGTTTTCAGAGCTCTGAGGTATCCATCCTTGGAGTTGCTAAGTGGAGCTGAACAAATCACAACTCCAAACACTGGAGGTGGAGCTCACCCTACTGACTGGGCCTGAACTGGCTTACCTCATCCAGCTGGGCTGATGCTGGCTTAACAGCTCTGCCAATTTTTTCTTATTGCAGTTCATTAATATTGAGAAACACAGAGGACATGGGCTATTTTATTCTCTGCCGTTATTCAAATGATGGTCAATGGTGGGTGTTTCTGGAAAATCCTCTTTTATATAATAAATTATTTGCCTAACCATTTTGAAAAAATAATCCCCCATGACATCCATCCATCTATCTATCTGTCTGTCTATCTATCATCTGTCTATGTTGGGATTTTTATATATACATATATATGTGTGTGTGTGTGTGTATGTGTGTGTGTGTGTATAAATCTATTATTTAGTACCATGGTTAATTTTGTGTTTCCAATATGGATTGTGTTTCTCTTTTTTAACATTTTTATTAGTATTTGATAGTTATATGGGAGGTTTTGTTTATATATATATATATATATATATATATATATATATATATATATTTCTTTTATTTTTTACCCCAGTTTGGTTCATCCCCTCCATTATTCTCCCTCTTCCCCCACTCCTGTTTTTAAAATGATTTCAACAGGCTTCAGTGTTCCATATTCATCCATGTATAGAAAGTAATCAGCCATCTCTGCCCTCCTTCACCCTCATCATTTACCCTCCCCTCCCACTATTACTGCTTTAACATGACCTCTTTTACATTCCTGTCTTTCATAATTAAGGTCTGTTCATTATTTGCTGGAATTTTTGCCTTGGTATTTTATCTGTAAATATATTAGATTGTAATCAGTCTAACTGTCTGTTACTCTTCCTTACCCTTTCCCCCTACCTTGTATTATTCTGCAGTCTTCAGTGTGTTTCACTGTGGCTTGTTCAACATAGATGTGATGTATTTCAGTATTATTCACTCTCTATTGTTCTTTTCTTCTTTGCTTCCTCCTTTAATCTCCTCTAACAAGCCTACTTATGGAAACTTCATTACATATACATGTATATATATGAATGATAATGCTTATATTTGTATTTGAATCTGTCCTCCAATTATGAGAGAAAACATGTGACCTTTGTCTTTTGGAACCTGACTTACAGAAAAGTTATAAGAATAGTACAAGAACATATATTTGCCCTTTACCTAGATTCACCTGTTAATATTTATTCCATTTGTTCTATCTACACCACTTTTTTCTAAAGCATTTGAGAGATGGCTATATACTTTGTGGTGCTTTATTTTTAAATACATCTGTGTGTATTTCCTAGGAATGAGGACCTGTCACACAACTAGGTAAAAATTATCACCTCAGCAAATTTAACATTGTCTCACTGCTTTGATTGAATTTGACATGGGTTGTTTATTACTGATCATGACACTCTGGTGTGTTTTCAAGGCTTAATTCAACCTCAGGTTATTTTTTTTATATGTCCGTAAGAGCAGCAAAGCTAATGCCATGTTGTGTGACAGCACGTAGTATTTTAATGAACTCCTAGATTGTGAGTCCTGTCATATTAACCCCAGGCTGATGTCTCAGTCTGAGGTTAAGACACCAGACTTGCAGTGACTGACTTTTATCACTAGCTGTTTGTTGGATGTGCCCCACTGACATATTAGACATGCCCCCAAACAGGTACCTGTCCCTACAGCCTGCTGCCCCACACCCTGTCATGGAGAGCAGCAACTTGTAAACAGTTTGGATTTCAAGTTTGATGAGCTTTTGCTTGTCACTTTATATTGGATTTATAACAGGAAAATGGTCATTCCCTGTTAATACTTTTCTATTCTCTACATATTTTGAGTTGAAATGCAAATTCTGTGCTAGGCCCCAGACCCAGGTCTATACCATGGAATGGTATCATCTTTCAGGAAGTCTCTGCTGCAGGAAAAGATTCCCTTTATAGGTTCTGGAGTAACTAAGACCTATTTATCTGGTTATGGAGTCCCCAGTTTCTTAAATGTTTAACTAGGTGTTTTTCAGTCCTTAAAATCATGAAATCCAATGTTTGAGAAAAGTGTGAAGCCTGCAAAAAGAGTATTAATTATTGCAGAATTTACCTGAAGCCACACAAGGAATAGCAGTGATTCCCTTTTATACATAGCAATATGAACTGGATTAAAGTCATTTCCATAATGTAAGAGAATACTTTTCTAAAGGGGTGTCTTAGTTCATTTTGTGCTGATATAACAGAATGCCTGAGACTGGGTAACTTATAAAGAGCAGAGGTTTATTTCTGACAGTTCTGGAGGCTGGGAAGCCCAAGGTCAGAGGCCTGCATCTACAGAGGTCTTTGTGCTGGGTCATCCCACGGTCATCCCATGGAGAAGGCAAGAGGGTGAGAAAGAGAAAAGGACACAGAAACAGACACAAAGGGAGCAAGCTGGAGAGGACTAAACTCAATTTACATTATAGAACATGCACTCTTACAGCCTAGAACCCACTCCTGTGATGGCAAAATTAATCCATTCACCAAAGGTGAGCTCCCATGACCTAATCACTTCTTAAAGGTCCTGCCTCTCAGGATGGCTGCTTTGAGGACAAAGTGTCCAACACATGAACTTTGAGGGACACAGTCACACCATGGCAGGAGTTCTTTAGGTCCTACTTTCTTGTGTTCCATTTTTCTTCAGCAAGCCCTCTGTATCATTCGCTCTCCTTGCCAGACTTGCTTTCCTATGAGGCTCTCTGGGGATATTCGGAAGGGCTCACATGTCTGGAAGTTGATGTGGGAAGGAGAGCAGTCCACTTTTCATGGTTTCCCATGAATCCTTTGTAAAGATGTTACAACTGGCAATCCAAACAAGGTATGACATCACACTGTGATGTGGTTTTGCTTTGTTCTGTTTCTTCAGGGGAGTTGGTGCGAGCAGTGAGAGATGTTGGAAATGTCACGGATGTTATGTCTGTCTATTCAGGCAGTCCTTCTAGGGTCTAGTCCACCTGGCAAGGAGGAAGTCAATCCTACCTTCTTAAAGTCTTGGGGAAGTCTCTGGGCTTCTGTAGGGCAGAGGATTCTGAAAGACCTTTGGTCCCCAATTCATGGTAGTTGCTTGCTAGGTACCATCTGTAGGCCTCCCAGAGGCCAGTGTTCCAACATTCCTGTAACTATCCCCACAAAGGGGCTCCCAGACTGTGTCCCTCAAGAGCACAGTATCCCCCTGACATCCTGTGTCACACCTGAATGCAGTGGGGTGCTGGTCCCCAGAACTCTTGAGTCCACACCCCCATCCAGCTCCTAATCTGAACCTTCCTTCTTCTCTAGCTCCTCTCTTCACTGTCTTGCTGATGAAGACAAGCTTGGAGTGCTTCCCACCAAGATGTTAGGATCCTATTATGGTGTGTGTGTTCTTCCACACCCATGATGCCACTAAACGTGGTGAAAAGAGACCCACCACAGTCATGGCAGACTCCACCCATCACCTCACTTCTCATATTGAGCTAACTTCCACCTCTGCCTCCCACCACCTCTGTGGAGCCAAGGAGAAATGCATAGGTCAAGGCCAGCTGCTTAAACCTGGATACTGGATGCCAGCTCCTGGACACTGCTAGCTGAGGCCAAATGTCAGGCACCAGCTCCCTAGATGGCTGAGCATAGACTTTAGTCTGTCCGAGTGCACCTGTCCCTAGCTCTGTGCAATACCTGGTGCACATCAGCTTTCTAGACCACCAGCAACAAAAAAGGTGGACAGTGGCATACAGCTATAGTTCCGGCTACTCGGGAAGCTAAGGCAGAGGGGTCTCTTGAGCCCAGGACTTAAAGGCTAGCCTGAACAACAGAGCAAGACTCCATTTCTTAAAAAACAAACAAAATAACAACAGAAGAGTTGGACCATGTTCACCAGTTGGTAGTTCAAATGATTTCTGGAAAAAACATGAGATTAGCATAGTCTAGCTACTGAAATCCCTTTAAACCTCTACAGAAACTCCCCTGCAAGTTCATTTCCATAGCTCATTAACCTCTTGGAGAGATTACCTCCAAAATATTGAAAAATGGCTTCTTGCCTTTCGCAAGCAAATTCACAGTCCGAAGGGTTTTGTGCTGGTGGAGAGAACCTGTGCGGTTGGACCTGAGAAGGAAAATGAATCTACGTTGGTGTCTGTAATTCCACAGGCAGGTGGAGGACCGTAAATTGATGAGAGGTGTTTACCGTGCAAAGGGCATGTGGATATTTATTCAAGCTCTGTACATCTTAGGCCAGTTGTGCAAGCAGGACTCTTCATTCTTCTGCCAGCATCTCTCCTTTGGGAACAGAGAGCTTGGGCTGTCGTGGCTGGGGAAGAAAGGCTCAATTGTCCAGAGAGAAATGCAGACCTCCCCAAATGTAAATTCTTAATATAGATGACTTTTTAATGGAAATCACTTTCAGTTCTCCAAATTACCTTTGGGCTTCTTGGAAAGTGCAGACAGCTTTCTGTTGATCCTAACATTGTATCTCCTTTCTTTCTCCCCCCTCCCCCACCTATTGGCAGCTGTCCATACCTAGCAGTGAAGATCACTCCCGCCATCCCTGTGGTCGGTGGCATCCTGTTCTTCTTTGTGATGGGGACCCTGCTTCGCACCAGCTTCAGTGACCCAGGAGTCCTCCCACGAGCCACACCTGATGAAGCCGCTGACCTGGAAAGGCAAATAGGTAACATGAAGGTCTGCCCTTAGCCTGTGGTCACTTCCCATCTGTGCCAGCCCCAGTGTGGGGGCAGGCTGAGGTGCCCATGCAGGAGAGCAGGGTGCTGGCTGGTGTGAAGAGTGACCAGGAAGGAAGAAAGCCATAAGCGGTGACCTGAGTAGGAGGTGGGATGTAAAGTGGTCGAGGTAAGGTTGCAGACCCTGTGGTGCTGAGGCAGGGGCTGCTGGCACCATGCAGAAAGGCTGGCCAGTGAACAGAGTTTCTTTGAAACCCAAGTGTCCAGTTCTGCTCTCATGAGGCACCCCAGTGGTGACAGATCTGAGCTGTAGGTTAGTGTCCCCATTCTGCAGTCATTGTAGCTTAACTAGGGCCCGTGATAAAATAAAATAAAATAAAAAACTAGGCAAGGTTACATCTTAGACAGCTATCTTATTTATCCAGCCTGGGATACCGAATTTTCTTTATTTAGACATAACTATAATGTACACCAGTGACGTATATTGAAATGAATAGCTTTATTTTTCCTTAGAAATTAAAGCCCTGTGCTAAAAAGTTTGTAGCAATCCATTCTGAA
The DNA here is from genome assembly GCF_047511655.1 of Castor canadensis. Classification (NCBI taxonomy): domain Eukaryota; kingdom Metazoa; phylum Chordata; class Mammalia; order Rodentia; family Castoridae; genus Castor; species Castor canadensis. The sequence goes on along the minus strand of NC_133386.1, from coordinate 9,725,780 downwards.
GATATTGAAACAGATTCTAATTCTCTACACCATGCACTTTTTTTAATTAAAAAGTTTTTTCTTGCTGTTAGAATGTTCTTAAAAGTGTGCTCTTGTGAGCCTGCAGCTTTGCTGTGGTGCATTAGTAAGTTTAACAAGAATGGCAGAGGGGCTGTAAGGAATCAGTGTGAACATAAATTTAGGCCTGGAAAAAAAAAATCACTCAGCAGAGCTATTTCTCTCCCAATATTCCTTCCATTCTATGGACTTCTTTTGCAGCCTCCACTAAAGCTGGAGAGGGGCCCTTTGTCACAGCATAAGCAAGTGCAAGAAATGGGTCTTAGCATTCTCCAGGTGTCCTTCTCTCAGCATTTGCCCTCACATGAGAGGGGAGCAGCAAAAGAATCAATAGCAGTATCTGATGGTGTTATCTGCTATTCTTCAGCCTTCTTGTTTCCTGAGGTAAGGGAAAAAGTGACAATGGGGAAGATGGTCTCTTTCCTAGCCACTGAGTCTTAAGATTTCCAAGTACATCATTTGCATTTTATAACTCTTTAACCATTTTTAAAGCCCAGTAATGGTTATCACTGCACTTTCATATCAAGCAACCTTGTTGAAGGTAATGTTATTATGACACCCACTTTACAAATAAGGAAACTAAGTACCAAAAAGAGGTTTGAGTGGGAGGAAGTAGCAGAGCTGGAGCCTAGAACTTCGGTCTCCAGGTCTCTGTCCTTGTTCTTTCCAGCTGCTCACATCACTGGGGAGAGAAGGAAGTCAGGCCAGTTTCCTTAAAGGAATAGAACTAGATTCATCGTCAAAGCCCACCCCTGATAAGGACCAGCACGCAGCTTAAAAATCTTCTACATAGAGCAAGAGCCCAGCCCCCACACCAGGGGAGATGCAGAAAGAGGGCTAAAAAGTCAGTTGGATGTGAGTTTGAACTGCTCCTGAGACTAGGTTGAACCTTTCCCCCACGTTGTCTCTGCAGTAGAAGTAACGGTGTGAACCTTGTGAGGTTCTTTTCAGGACTCAAGATTACAGGGGTAGTAGATTGCAGGTGCACAGTAAATGGTGGTTTCTTTATTTTTTAAATTCTCCTCTTTTCCTACCCAGTTGTCTCTTCACCTTCTACAAATGTGGGTTCTCATAAAAAGCTACTGGGTGTCACAGGAGTAAGTGTAGAGCAGGAGCAATGTGTTTTGGGACACTGCACCTCCCCAAGGTTGAAGAAGAGGGTGTGGGCATGTGATCTTCATCTCAGCTCTAATTCTTCTTCATATACTACCTGGCTTTTAAAAATAAGATTATGTTTCAATGAAATCTTAACATTTATTTTGTGCTATCTGGCTGAAGAAGGAAAAGGAAAAATTAACTTTGGAAACTTTTTATTATTAGAGTCACTGATTGTAATTTTCTATTGTGTATCTCTTGCCTATAAAACCCGTAACAGCCACTTGGAACCATCAAGTGAGTGATTTGTTGAAAGTCTGGTGAAGATTTGCACAGCCCCCCGGCTTTGTGCTTCTGTAGAGGAGTAGGAGGTGAGAAGGATGACTCTGGGCTTTTGAGTCAGTTCCAAGGTTCTTAAAATGCCAAAGAATGTCCACAATAGCTTAAGTTACAGCTAAAAAGACACCAAAGAGAAACAATGGACACCCAGGGGCCATGGTGGGGTCACTGGAGACCTCCTTGGAAACCATAGTTTCAGAAACTGGACTTCATCAGTTCCCCCAATGATGAAAGACACTGACTTAGGGTTAGAAAAGAGATGGCAAGGCACTGTACTAGAAATCTCGGCCCAACAAGGGCCAGACCTTCCTAGTGATGGACATAGAGGAAAACACAGGCCTGCCTCTGTTCTCCAGTCCCCTGCACTGTCTCTTCCCGCCCTCTCAGCCATTCTGAGACTGCCAAGACCAGGGACATTAGTGGAGAGAGTAGGTGACAGCTGCCATGCAATCTTGGCCCATTTGGCTCCCAAAGCAGAACCAGTGGTTTAAGGAAACTCCTTCCAAGACACAGTAACCCAAATATCAAGCAGGAGATCAAACTGTTCTAATGAGGACAGGAATGGATGGAAGGAAGCCTGGTGGGCTTTAAAAAATTCTGCTGCACTGGTAGTGTAGCTCAGTAGTAGAGTGCTTGCCTAGTATTTGTGGGCTCTAGGTTTGGTCCCCAGCACTACAGAACAAGCCACCTGTGCCAAGGCAAAATCTGAAGAATTATTTTGTCCACTCTGCACCTTTCACTGATAGGTAGAATACCACTGTCCCAAGACACAGTGTATTCATGAGTGCATGTCCCTTCTCTCACTCCCTTTTCCTGTCTCCTGCTTTTCTTCCTCCTCCTCCTCCTCCTCCTCCTCCTCCTCCTTTTGGCTCCCCTGGTCCTCCCTCCCCAACACTTGGTCAAACTGTTGTCACCTTGCAAGTTTTCTTATAGTGCACAGAGCTGGTCATCATTTCTAGCAGTTAAGTGTTCTTTGTTATTTCCTAAATGAGTCTTTGGGATAATATCCTCTAGGTGAGACTTTTAGGAAATATGGTGCAGTGACATCCTGATTTGGGGAACCCCTGGACTGTCAACAGCCCAGTTCTGTACCATTTTGTGTGCTGCCACTCCTGGGAAGGTTCTCGTGGCAGCCAGAAGTATTGGCCCACCTACTGACTTGCTGGAGTTTCTCCCCTAAAGACATCTTAATTCTGTGTTTAAGAGAAAAAACATTTAAATTGGAATTTTAGCAACACTAATGTATTTTTGTTGAAGAAAATACTTGCTGAAGAGAATACTGTTTAAGCCAGTTGAAGACCTTCATCAGTTTTCTCTGTTGCAGTTAAACTATTTCCAACTTTTTTCTATTTCCATTTTTATTTTACTAAAATTACTTTTATTGGAATAATTTCTGCATAAAATCTGCAACTAAGATTTTTTGATCAAGTTTTTTTTAAGACTATGAAAGTGGCCATTATAAATTTTCTCATAGAACTTATTCTATTGAGACAAATTTTCTTGAAGATTTAATTTTTTTTTTTGGTTTAGTGGTTTCTTTAGACACTATTAGTTTCACTTTGTGTTGATTATTGCTGTTGGTAATGTCCACCATAAAATTGCTCTAAAATTTGATAGTTCCATTTATTTTGAGTAGTCCACTGGCTATGATTGATCTGTGATGAAATCTTCCACACTCTGCGCTGTCACTTTATGTACTGTGCCCTTGTTGGCCACATAGTTGGGTACACAGTCCGCTGCCCAAAATGGCAGGATCAAATGGCAGGCATCATTGATGGCTATTTTTTTTTTCATTTTTCTTTTATTATTCATATGTGCATACAAGGCTTGGTTTATTTCTCCCCCCTGCCCCCACCCCCTCCCTTACCACCCACTCCACCCCCTCCCGCTCCCCCCCTCAATACCCAGCAGAAACTATTTTGCCCTTATCTCTAATTTTGTTGTAGAGAGAGTATAAGCAATAATAGGAAGGAACAAGGGGTTTTGCTGGTTGAGATAAAGATAGCTATACAGGGAGTTGACTCACATTAATTTCCTGTGCGTGTATGTTACCTTCTAGGTTAATTCTTTTTGATCTAACCTTTTCTCTAGTTCCTGGTCCCCTTTTCCTATTGGCCTCAGTTGCTTTAAGGTATCTGCTTTAGTTTCTCTGCATTAAGGGCAACAAATGCTAGCTAGTTTTTTAGGTGTCTTACCTATCCTCACCCCTCCCTTGTGTGCTCTCGCTTTTATCATGTGCTCATAGTCCAATCCCCTTGTTGTGTTTGCCCTTGATCTAATGTCCACATATGAGGGAGAACATAAGATTTTTGGTCTTTTGAGCCAGGCTAACCTCACTCAGAATGATGTTCTCCAATTCCATCCATTTACCAGCGAATGATAACATTTCGTTCTTCTTCATGGCTGCATAAAATTCCATTGTGTATAGATACCACATTTTCTTAATCCATTCGTCAGTGCTGGGGCATCTTGGCTGTTTCCATAACTTGGCTATTGTGAATAGTGCCGCAATAAACATGGATGTGCAGGTGCCTCTGGAGTAACAGTCTTTTGGGTATATCCCCAAGAGTGGTATTGCTGGATCAAATGGTAGATCGATGTCCAGCTTTTTAAGTAGCCTCCAAATTTTTTTCCAGAGTGATTGTACTAGTCTACATTCCCACCAACAGTGTAAGAGGGTTCCTTTTTCCCCACATCCTCGCCAACACCTGTTGTTGGTGGTGTTGCTGATGATGGCTATTCTAACAGGGGTGAGGTGGAATCTTAGTGTGGTTTTAATTTGCATTTCCTTTATTGCTAGAGATGGTGAGCATTTTTTCATGTGTTTTCTGGCCATTTGAATTTCTTCTTTTGAGAAAGTTCTGTTTAGTTCACATGCCCATTTCTTTATTGGTTCATTAGTTTTGGGAGAATTTAGTTTTTTAAGTTCCCTGTATATTCTGGTTATCAGTCCTTTGTCTGATGTATAATTGGCAAATATTTTCTCCCACTCTGTGGGTGTTCTCTTCAGTTTAGAGACCATTTCTTTAGATGAACAGAAGCTTTTTAGTTTTATGAGGTCCCATTTATCTATGCTATCTCTTAGTTGCTGTGCTGCTGGGGTTTCATTGAGAAAGTTCTTACCTATACCTACTAACTCCAGAGTATTTCCTACTCTTTCTTGTATCAACTTAAGAGTTTGGGGTCTGATATTAAGATCCTTGATCCATTTTGAGTTAATCTTGGTATAGGGTGATATACATGGATCTAGTTTCAGTTTTTTGCAGACTGCTAACCAGTTTTCCCAGCAGTTTTTGTTGAAGAGGCTGCTATTTCTCCATCGTATATTTTTAGCTCCTTTGTCAAAGATAAGTTGCTCATAGTTGTGTGGCTTCATATCTGGATCCTCTATTCTGTTCCACTGGTCTTCATGTCTGTTTTTGTGCCAGTACCATGCTGTTTTTATTGTTATTGCTTTGTAATATAGTTTGAAGTCAGGTATTGTGATACCTCCTGCATTGTTCTTTTGACTGAGTATTGCCTTGGCTATTCGTGGCCTCTTGTTTTTCCATATAAATTTAACAGTAGATTTTTCAATCTCTTTGATGAATGTCATTGGAATTTTGATGGGAATTGCATTAAACATGTAGATTACTTTTGGGAGTATAGACATTTTTACTATGTTGATTCTACCAATCCATGAGCATGGGAGATCTCTCCACTTTCTATAGTCTTCCTCAATCTCTTTCTTCAGAAGTGTATAGTTTTCCTTGTAGAGGTCTTTCACATCTTTTGTTAGGTTTACACCTAGGTATTTGATTTTTTTTGAGGCTATTGTAAATGGAATTGTTTTCATACATTCTTTTTCCGTTTGCTCATTGTTAGTGTATAGAAATGCTTATGATTTTTCTATGTTGATTTTATATCCTGCTACTTTGCTATAGCTATTGATGATGTCTAGAAGCTTCTGAGTAGAGTTTTTTGGGTCTTTAAGGTATAGGATCATGTCGTCTGCAAATAGGGATATTTTGACAGTTTCTTTACCTATTTGTATTCCTTTTCTTCCTTCTTCTTGCCTAATTGCTCTGGCTAGGAATTCCAGTACTATGTTGAATAGGAGTGGAGATAGTGGGCATCCTTGTCTGGTTCCTGATTTTAGAGGGAATGGTTTTAATTTTTCTCCGTTAAGTATAATGCTGGCTGTAGGTTTGTCATATATATCTTTTATAATGTTGAGGAACTTTCCTTCTATTCCTAGTTTTCTTAGAGCTTTTAATTGATGGCTATTTTGATCACCTTTTGCGAGTTTTCTTTTCAGAAGGTTGACATTTTTGGCCATTTCCCCAATTCTTATTTGTATCTTCCTACTCACCTCCAAAATCACAATTTACCCTTGGTATAGTTTTTATTTGCATTGATCATTTCAGCCTCTCATAAACATTTAAGCATTGGACCAGTCCTCAGAGTTCCATTCAGGACCAAATTCCATCTGCCTCTGAGATTCCTTTCTGCCTTCACCCTTCTCTCCCGCCTGCTGCTTTCTGCCTGGCTCTTGCCAGAATCCTCAGGATGCCACCAATGGGCTTTTGAACTTTCTCTTCCATCAACAGCTCAAGCATTTACCTGTGCCTGTGAACTAGAACGTTCTCCATGCTTTTCCTGCATCTTTGTGTTTTTGGCTTATTGGGCCATGGTGAACAGGTGTTCAGAGCTCTTTTTCATTGCCTGCTTCTCATTTGCAGGCATTGCGCTATGTTCTTTCCATGTAACATCTCAGCTCATACTCAAAATAGCTAATCCATTATTTTTAGGCACTATTCACACCCCTGTTTTATTTATGAGGAAGCCAGTGCTCAGAAAAGAAAGTGATTTGCCAAAGATGATTTGGCCAGATCTAGGAATCCTGCACAGGTCCATTCAGCATCACACCCTATACCCTTAGTCACTACCTAATCCTGTCCCCATCCTGCTACCATAGGAGCCAAGCCTTGGGAGGGAGATTTCTGGTCTCACCTGAGCTGGTAGCACTTCCATTTCCTTGGATTGTATTCTGTGTCCCCACAGATGGTCAGCATCACCCAGCCCTCCAGCTTTCCTATCCCTTTGACTCTGAGACCACCACATTCATGGGTTCAGACACAGAGCACTGGGCCAGCATCCTCTGGCTAGATGGCTTGATTCTTAAGCCCTGGGCTTAAATGGATGGAGAAGGAAAACTCCAGGCAGTTCAACTGCCCTCTTGGAGCTGCCTAAAGATATAGGGCCTTTTGTCCAGTGATAATAATGCTGATGTCTAGATGGTTCATGATGTTTGTGAAGAGTTTAGGCAGTTGGGAGCCAGGGAGCCTTCCATGTCTGAAATACCTTCTGGGACAGACAAAGGCCTTTGAAGAAAATAGCATCTTAGGAATAAAACAGAGAGGGAATAGGGAGTAGATTTCTTGTCTAGGGGAAAAAGATAGAATTACCTAGTGTAATGCCAGGGAAGGGTAGACAGTAAGTCTCCCACACAGATGCAGGGTGGAGGCTCAGAATGTCAAAATTCTTGATTGTCTGTTTTCTTTTTTTTTTTTAATCCCAGCCTTGGAGAGCTGAAAAACAGATGTCACATCTCAAAATTATGGTATTTGGGGAAAATACCGCAAGATTTTGAAGGATCTGCTTCTGAGGGAAGGAAAGGTCTGGAGATTCTGTTTTTCTACCAGATTTAAAAGGATGTGTGGTTTCCATCCAGGGCATGCATGGAAACCTACATTATTTCTTCTTCCTAAAGAAAGTCAAACTTGTGCAAATGCATCAAGTGCTGGAATTGAACCCAGTTTCTGTTGCCAATGTGTTTGCTTATTTTTGAGGTTGGGAAACAGTACTGTGTAATGCTTCTAGTGATGGCTGTACAAAGCGTCTTGCTGCTCCTCTCTTTTGGTAGGCACCCTGTACACAGTTGTCTTCTCTAGATGGCTTTGTGGGAAACAAGTGGCATTTCTCTCCTTCTAACATGAAAAGAAATTGAGACAAGGGGACCTGTTCAACCAAATGTGCTCCCTACACTGAACCTAGGAGCGCCAGCCCCTCAACCCACATAGGTATTCTGGTGATTTCGGTGTCCACATCCTGAATGTCTTAGTAGAAGTCAAAATTTGACTACACAGAGAACACATTTTTTATATAATTAATGAACTCCCCAATAGAAAAGAATTATTACTTCATTTCAGATAAGGGGAGGTCTCTCTCTGTCTTACTGTACCAACACCACTGTCTTTAGAGTTTGTGTTAAATCAATACAATGATTAGAGCAATGTTGACATGCTTTGCAAAAAAATGGAAATGTACTATAATTATAACCAGTTCTTTTATATTAAGGCCATCACAGAGAAAAAAGGTAATGAAATAGGCTCAAGTAGATAAGAAAATGGCTTAAGAGAGCTGGGGGAAGATAGGCTGCAAGGAGAGGAATGAGAAGACCAAGTGGTAGGAAATGGATGAAACAACTGAGACCACATGGTTCAAAGCCATGGTCACAGGGAGGAGCAAGTGGTCTCGAGCATGTCCATGTTCCCTTCCTTGCCAGCCAGGGGCACTAAGAAAAGTGGGGGTTCTAGATCCGTCCATGAAATATAGTAGCTTTCCATTCTTATCTCCCTTCTCTAGGGGAGCTGGTCAGAGGCACAGAGTATTTCAGCTTAAAGGGACCTCAGCTGTCATAGAGATCGTCCCAGACAACTTTAATTTACATATGAGTAAACTGAGGCTCAGAGAGAGGTTAACTCCTCCCAAGCTCATACAGAGCTCATTAGCAACAGGTCCAGGACACCATGTGCCTCTCCTTTGACTATTTTGCTTCTGAAACAGAGTCTCTTAAGTCCTTGCTTTTCCACGTGATGTATCTGCAGAAGCAAATTATCACCAGGGAGCATTTAAGAAATGCAGAATCTCAGACCACAACCCACCCATGGGGCAGAATCCATATTTGAACACGGTAGCAGGCGAGTCACAGGAGAGCTGAGCAGCCCAGCCCAAGGGCTGCCCTTTGCCCACCCCGTAGTCTCCCACCCTCAGCATCTGCTTCCTCTCCCTTAAATTCTCAGAACTGCTGTATTTTCAAATATGTAGTCAGCTAACTACATATTTGAACATTTAGCCTATAACCTCACCCTGTAGTGCTAGTGAGATAAGTGGTGTTTTATTCACTACAATTACTTATTTTAAATAACCATATTAGTAAATTCCTTCTTTTTAGATACAAATTTCAAAGTCTGTATATGCTCATACTTTCAGCCAAGTGTACAGTGATGAGCATGGGTTCTATGGTTGAGTTGACTAAGATTGTATGATTAGGGGCACAAGGTCTGTAGTTAAATTGACTGATACTGAGTCCCAGCCCTCCCGTTTATCATGTGACTTTTTTTTTTTTTCAATAAATGGGGTTTTGAAGCACAAACGCAGGTGTGTACTTCTTGGCAAGCACCTCTACCACTTGAACCACACCCCGACCTCTTTTCACTTTAGCTGTTTTTCAGATAGAGTCCATGCTTTGGCTCATATCAGGCTCCTACCTCTACCTTCTGTGTTGTTGGGATTACAGGTACGCCCCATAATGCCTTGTGCTTTGAGACAGGGTCTTGCTAACTGTTCTTTTCCCCAGGCTGACCTTGAACTGAGATCCAACTATCTATGCCTCCAAAGTAGCTGGGATTATAGGTGTGAGCCACCTCCTATGTGACTTTGCTTAGTGTGTTGACTTCTTTGGGCTTCAGTTCCAGTGTCTTTTAAGTAGACTCACTGAGTGCAAAGATCTATTTCGACGTTATCATTCTATGATTCTAAAATAAATCCTTTCTCCTTTGCTTACCCGTGAAAATCCTAGAACCAAAATCCTCTAAGTTTTTTAGCTTGTTCAGCTGCTGGTACAGAATGAATGGTGATGTATTCTGTTCATTTTAGAGTACAGAGCCAAACACACACCAGGGACATTCAACAAGTAAAATGTAGCTTGTGCAAAATAAGTAAGGTATTTAAACGACTAACTGAATATTAATTACTATCATTAGAACTTTAACTGACATGTTTGAGAGGCGAAAACAAGGTGACAAAACAATAGCTCTTTGGGGTAGGGGACCTAGTCAGTCAATCAGGTTTTAATAAGAAATTAAAGATAAAGCACTTCATCAGAGAATCGGCAGGGCATCATGTTGGTCAGAGAGGCAGGAACAGTGATGTGCCCCCTGCAGAGGGTGGGCACAGGAGGAGGGAGGTGAGCCTGACTTTTCAGAGGAAAATGCCCTGGCAGGAGGCTGATGGGCAGAATGGGTGGGTGCTGTGTGCTAGGGAAGTGAGGGCTTTTCTGTTCTGTGTGTAGAGGTAACATGCAAGGCAGCTCAGAAATAAAAGGGAAGAGAGGCCTCCATATGGACAGGGAAAGTGGGCTGGGTGAGGAAATGTGGAGACGCCATACTGCTGGGAGGAGCTGAGGAAGGCTGAGCAGACACAACTTAGGCACAGGTGTTGTGGCCAAGGAAGCACAGTCCTCTCTGTCACCTCTCACTCCAGGAGAGCTTGTTTCTTACGAAGCTTGTTTTGGACGAAGGGGAGGCCCTTCACTCTCTGCCTCCAAGGGTTTTGTGGCTGGAGGAGAGGAGGGACCAGATTTGCTAAACAGCACAGTCATCGTGTCCTTGATTATCCTTGTCATGCTCAAGGAAGAACCCCTTTGTGGTATTGGTTAAAACGTGCAGGCCAACTTTACTCAGGAGACCATGAGAGGTAGTAGGAGCTCCTACAGTGGGACTTTGCAGAAGGGAAAACACATCAGACTCAACTCCAAACACAACAAGGGAAAGTGGGAATTCGAGCTGAGGAGCTGGGTGGGGAGATTGGTAGAAGTTGATGGTCAGTGAATGGAAAATTACTAAAAGGAAACATCAGGGGTAAGGAGGCACCAGGCTAAACTAACCTCTCAGGATTCTAGCAGCAGGCAGGCCAGTGATTCTGTATTCCTAGAGATTGTAGGGAACAAGAGACCTGATCAGATACTGAGTGACCAGATGTCAAGGCAGGGGGAGCGTTCCAGGCTAACCTGACTTAGCTGGATTCTTGGGAAGACATTGCAGAAAGGAACACAGAAGCTCCAAATCAGAGCCTAGTGGAGAAGAGTGCTCAGAGGAGCTTGACTGGAGTTTGGTGGAGGCTGGAATCCCTGTCATCGCAGATGCCACGTGTCTTTTAGGTGCTCGCATAATCTGTGAGCAGAATTCTGTAAGGGGTGGGGTTCCACATCAAGTGGAAATTGAAACTATGCCATAATAATTGCCCTTTAAAACTATCATGATCACACCAGCACCCCATTTCCTTGCCAAGTGACCCCTCTCCCCCTTTCTCTAGAGTCATATACTGTAGAGTAAGGATTGTGCCAGTTTTGTAGGGGGCTGTGTCTTCCTTCCCTTTTATGCTCTGGAAAACTTTTGAATTAACTGTGTTTTTGGCAGGTAAGTTTTGAAGGTGACAATCACTGCCTATATACATCCAATGTTGGATGCGGGCAGCACTCAGAGGTCCTCTACCTAGAGAGAGGACCATGAAGCCCAAGGTGGTATGACCTGGGAAGACAGTGGGTCATCCTGCGAGGGCTCTTCCTGCCACCATGTTTGGTAAGGAATTATTTCTCACAATTTTTGTTTATCCTCATTTACATTCTGAAGCTTCTGTGGGGAAGAAAATAACTTACATAGGTGGATTGAAAGTGAATACCATTTATTTGAAACTTAGATTAACACTTTCTAAGAGAAAATGGAAGTCCAATTGGATGCATGCTAAATTAGACACTAACATAATTTGGAATGTATACTTTTTAAAAATCTCTTTGTTTCCCTATGGGGAGAGAAAATTGAAGTCTTGAGTGAGTGAAATGATGAAAGTTGCTCTTTATGCTCAGGAGAAATCAACAGAATAGAAAACCTCTCCTGACCCTCACAAAACTGAAATGTAGCTCTTGGAGTGATAGACAGTGGCATGCCCACTAGAAGTATAATGCAATATTATAATTTCAATGTTTATTCAGTATAAAAATATACTAATGTAATTTTTTGTACTGAGCCTTCACAACCTGGTTGTGTTTGTGAAGGCATACTTACAATACATTTCAGTTTGGACCAGCCACATTTCAAATACTCATTAGAATAGACCAAGGTGACTAGTGGCTACCATATTGGATCACACATATTTAGAGCATAAAGAAGTACACTAAATCATTATTGGAATCCCTCAGATTTATCCATCTTGTTTGGTTTTTTTGGGGATCATTTGAAAGGAAAATAAGAGATAATGGTTTTAACTTTATCATGTGTCTTATTTGTGAAGGAGAGTTTCATTCAACACTCATGCATTCACTCACTCATTCAACGTATCTTTCTGGAGTGCTTACTGCATACTAGACAGGTGATAATGGCAGCTTATCTTAGGTTTTCTCTCTTTGTTTTTTATTTCTGTCAGTTACAAGCAATGCAATCATGTGAGCTACCTAAGCAGACTAGTTGTTATTGTTTATTAATATGGTCAAATCTCATGCCTTTTGATTAGACATCTGGTTCTTAAAGCAGAATCTCCTGGAGAGTCTGCTGAAACAGGTTTCACCCCCCACACACACATATGAAGTCTCTGAATCCAAAGGTCTAGGTTAGGGCCAGAAATATGCATTCCTAACACGTGTCCCCAAGTGGCGCTGATGCTCAGGTCTGGAGCCACACTTTTGAGAACCTCTGGATTGTAGTGTCTCTCCTTTAAGATCCTCTACCTTTTACATAGTCCTCAAGTCTGAAGACAGAGTAAGCATCCCCACATCACCACAAGATTCGTATCTCGAAGGGATCCTTTGCAGAATAGGCAGGTCACCTTCCTGTGGCCTATTTTGTAAGATATGGATGTAGTGACACAAATGGGAAATTCCTGGAGAAGCTTACTTAGGAAAAGGATCTGGGACTGAGTGAGCTGGCAAGCAGTCATCTAAAGGAAGTGTCTCACATTTCTGCTCTGGGGATCGGCCTCCAGATGATGGCCTTACAGGCCCCCTGTGGTCAAAGCCAGAGTACTTTGTGCTCATCTACACCCCTATTCAAGCTGTGGGTGCAGCAGGATTCCTGCCTGCTAATTCTGCCAGCAGAGGGGCAGGTGAGGGCAAGAGCCTTTCTCTCTTCTGTTCAGTTGTAGTTTTGGGAGAGATCTGTGAGTGACCAGGCAACAGTGGCTCGGGTGACTTTCAGGACCATTATTCTTTTCCATCTGTGCCTTAAATGACTCAGCATCAACTTTAGATCATTTGGATATGACTTTCCCACATTTCCCTTCTAGAAAAGAGACTTGCCTTCTCTTAGAAAAACATGACAAGATTTTGCTAGGGTAGATAGATGATATCCATCCTGTGAGTGTCAGCCAAAAAGTCAAGTTCCTAGCAAAGAACAGAGAAATGAAACTGGTTGAGAATGGAGATTGTGGCTAGTTGCTGCCAGGAGGCATCTGACCCCAGTCCCTCTTGCAGCAGCACCATCTGTCCTATAGCTGGACACACTTGGTTAGGGATGACAGAGACTTCTAGATTTTTCTTTCAAGGAACATAGAATGTTTCTAGCATTTATGTGGCTTTTTTTTTATATTGCAGTGATGCATCCCAGACATTTAACGAAAATGTTCCTGGCTAGCTGTTTAGTTAGGAACTTAATCACCATCAGTTCATAATTTTATCTTAAGTACTATAGAAGAATCAGAAGAACTATGAGGGGAGAGGAGGCTGGCATACATATATAAAATCATGGAGTTTTTTTTTGAAAAAAAAAAAAACCCAGAAGATCAACAAGGACAGCCTCTTATAGGTTTGTGACACTGTTGCCAGATCATTTCTTGTAGTGGGCCTGTCCTGTGTACTGCAGGATGTTTAGTAATATCCATGCCCTCTGGTCACTAGAATTATGACAACAAAATCATCTCCCAGCATTGCCAAATGCCCCCTGGGGGGACAAAACCACCCCCCAGTTGAGGATCCCTGTTGTAATATCAGCTGCATTTCTGAGAGCCAGAGGGATATGAGCCTCAGAGAGGATCAAACAAGATTAATCACAGGGTATTGTCTGAAGAAAGCAAATCAGAGCTGAATTTCAGGAGACATGAAGGAAATGAATTGCCTGAGGAGATGGAGAGAGTGAGGGGTGGCAGAGATTAGGAGAGGCATGGTGTTATTTCAGAAACTAGTGATTACACAGGCAAACAGAGACCCAAGCTAGATTCCGGTGGCCAGCATGGTATTGTACACAGGGAAGAGCAACAATTAATGAGTCTGGCGCACGTGTAGCAGGGCATTAGCTGCTCAAGCCAGGTATCAGCAGATGAGAAAGCAGAACCAAGAGAGAAAGCCGGACAGTGGTGCACATCTGTAGTCCCATCTGCGCTGGAGATGGAAGCCAGAGGCTCTCCAGTGCAAGGCCAACCTGGGCAAAGGTAGCAAGACTCTATTTGAAAAACAAAATAAAGACAGTTTTTTAAACAAAAGGGCTCAGGGTAGAGCTTAAATGGTAAGAGTGCTTATTTAGCATGTGCAATACACTGGGTTCATTCCCCAGTATCAGAGAGAGAGAGAGAGAGAGAGAGAGAGAGAGAGAGAGAGAGAAAACAGTAAATGTTTATATAGTACATACTATATACCAGGCATTGTTTTAACGGTACATGTTAATTTAAACCTCCCAACAATCTATGAGGCAGATGCTATTATTCCTATTTTACAGCTGGAGAAAGAGTCCTGGAAGGGAAAAGTATTTTTCAAGGTTTTCTCAGCTTATCAATGTCAGGGCCACAATTTAATGCCTGCCCAGCAACTGCTCAGCCTTGCTCTTGTGCACTATGTTAGGGGAGCAGTGCTGGTGTGAAAGGACTAAAAATTCTGCCTTATTTTACAATGCAGTAAGGAATTGCAAGAAGAGTCAGATTTCACAAGAAAGCTAGAGACAAGGGTCTAGTTTAGGGCCTTACCCTCGCCAGGGAATGGTAGGCTGACACTGAGGAACAGGTTATGAGTGAAGGGACAGGCAAGGTGGAAGGGCAGGCCTAGGCTGGAGTTAGGGTGGAAGGAATACCTGCTTCCCATTGAGGGACAGTCAAACATGTGCCAGGTGGGCCCCAGCTGAGCTGAGGATGAATTCTGACTCTGTGTTGGAGCCAGGGAGAGGTGTGAGTGAGGTGAAGGAAAGGGTGGGGAATGGTGGGACTTGGCTTGGTGAGGCAGCTGGGCTTGTGTTAGGGAATGGAGTGCAGAGGATTCCTCCATGAGAAATGGCCAGATCTGCAGGGCGAAGGGAGGGGCCTCCAGCTAGGAGGCAGCAGCCTGGACCCTGGCTCTGCCACTCAACACCCCAGGATCTGGGCAGGGTGTTTGATCCTCCAGCTTCAGTCCTCTTTTCTGCAAAAGGTACAGCAGAATGCACTGTCCTGCTGGGTTGTTGGAGAGTTAAATGAGACACCAGGTGCAGACCTGGTTCTACTTCTTACATATTCATCATAGAAGAGGAAAAACATTCCTAAAGGTGATGAAGTCAGCTGGAGAGGGACAAACTAGAGCTAAACCAGGCAGGGAGGAGGTTCAGGCCTGGACATAGGCCTGGAGAGTTCCATGGTGCTCTTAGGATGGGAAGGGCTCTCTGTTGTGAGAATGGTGAAAGGACACCCAGTGTGTCCCATGTGAGGATTCTAGTCTCTAGTGGCTCATCAAGTACATATGCCTTTAAATGGGCAGCCCATGAACAGTTGGGGCTGCAGTGATTTTCACATTGGGCAGAGTTCATTGGTTAAATGTGTACAGCATGGTGTTAGATTGAAGCGTGAGATAAAAGCAAAGCATTATTTTAGGGAAAGGACTTTGGTTATTACTTGCAAATTTAGTTCTAAAACTACCTTCAGCAATACCTCAACATACTTGGGGGTTTGTAACACACAAAGTGTGAATAATAAATGGCTGTTAGCTCAGTGTCCCAAAGGCAAAACGTCTAGAAAGGAATGAAGGCACCATTGTGAGACTTTGTGCTGTGCTAATCTATACAGAGTGTTGGGCACTGCTGCCCTACAGCCTCCCAATAAGCAACATGTAAGTAGGGATCGTCTGCTAATTTCCAATTCATATTTTTTATTGCCTAAGCCAGCTCTTTCCAAAGAAATACAATGTGAGCCACAAATACAGGTCACACTGTCACGTTAAATTTTCCAGTAGCAACTTGATAATAGCAAAAAGAAATAGGTGAAGTAAATTTTAATAACATATTATACTTAACCCAATTATTTCATTTGAAATGTAGCCAAAATTTAGAGTATTGAGATAGTTTACATTCTCTTTTGTACCAAGTCTTTGAAATCTGGTGTGTATTTTATACTTAGGACACATCTTGATTTAAATTAGCCACAAAGGAGTGCTTAAATATCACCCTATACCAAGATTAACTCAAAATGGATCAAGGATCTTAATATCAGACCACAAACTCTAAAGTTGATACAGGAAAGAGTAGGAAATACTCTGGAGTTAGTAGGTATAGGTAAGAACTTTCTCAACGAAACCCCAGCAGCACAGCAACTAAGAGATAGCATAGATAAATGGGACCTCATAAAACTAAAAAGCTTCTGTTCATCAAAAGAAATGGTCTCTAAACTGAAGAGAACACCCACAGAGTGGGAGAAAATATTTGCCAGCTACACATCAGACAAAGGACTGATAACCAGAATATATAGGGAACTGAAAAAACTAAATTCTCCCAAAACTAATGAACCAATAAAGAAATGGGCAAGTGAACTAAACAGAACTTTCTCAAAAGAAGAAATTCAAATGGCCAAAAAACACATGAAAAAATGCTCACCATCTCTAGCAATAAAGGAAATGCAAATTAAAACCACACTAAGATTCCACCTCACCCCTGTTAGAATAGCCATCATCAGCAACACCACCACCAACAGGTGTTGGCGAGGATGCGGGGGAAAAAGGAACCCTCTTACACTGTTGGTGGGAATGTAAACTAGTACAACCACTCTGGAAAAAAATTTGGAGGCTACTTAAAAAGCTAAACATTGATCTACCATTTGATCCAGCAATACCACTCTTGGGGATATACCCAAAAGACTGTGACACAGGTTACTCCAGAGGCACCTGCACATCCATGTTTATTGCGGCACTATTCACAATAGCCAAGTTATGGAAACAGCCAAGATGCCCCACTACTGATGAATGGATCAAGAAAATGTGGTATCTATACACAATGGAGTTTATGCAGCCATGAAGAAGAACGAAATGTTATCATTCGCTGGTAAATGGATGGAATTGGAGAACATCATTCTGAGTGAGGTTAACCTGGCCCAAAAGACCAAAAATCATATGTTCTCCCTCATATGTGGACGTTAGATCAAGGGCAAACACAACAAGGGGATTGGACTTTGAGCACATGATAAAAGCTTTAGCATACAAGGGAGGGGTGAGGATAGGTAAGACACCTAAAAAATTAGCTAGCATTTGTTGCCCTTAACGCAGAGAAACTAAAGCAGATACCTTAAAAGCAACTGAGGCCAATAGGAAAAGGGGACCAGGAACTAGAGAAAAGGTTAGATCAAGAAGAATTAACCCTGAAGGTAACATACACGCACAGGAAATTAATGTGAGTCAACTCCCTGTATAGCTATCCTTATCTCAACCAGCAAAAACCCTTGTTCCTTCCTATTATTGCTTATACTCTCTCTACAACAAAATTAGAAATAAGGGCAAAATAGTTTCTGCTGGGTATTGAGGGAGTAGGGGGGAGAGGGAGGGGGCGGAGTTGGTGGTAAGGGAGGGGGTGGGGGCAGGGGGGAGAAATGACCTAAGTGTTGTATGCACATATGAATAAAAAAAAAAAGGAGTGCTTAAGAACCACATGTGACCAGTGGCCACCATACTGAACAGTAGGGGTCTAAACTTATATGAGGTGATACCATTGCAGGAAAAGACTGATAATTACTCTGAGCTTGAGGGCGCTCATGTCCCCATGCTTCCCTAAGACTGATGTCAAGTGTGTAAGATGTCACTGTGGTTCATTTCCTACCCCAGCTGGTCTGTGTTACCATAGGGAAACTGTTTAAGAGCCATTTATCACCCAGAGAGGCCACAGATGGGCCATTTAGTGACAAGAGTAGCCAATCAAGAGAGCTGACATCTAGCCATTCCCAAGCCTAGAGGAAAACAAAACCAATAACTGTGGTGCAGAAATAGAATCCAAGTTTGTGGGGAGAAGGAATTTCTAATATAAGAAAGGCACTGGCTCGTCAATAAAGCAAGATTGGATTCAGCTACAGCCATGAGAAACTCAGAATTGTGGTTTGGGTTTTATTTCTTCTGTTTGGGATCCTCATCTCAGGCCCTTATTATTCCATTTTTCTGCTTGACAGCACACAGGGCAGTTATAGGGAGTCCTTACTCAGATAAAAAATATTGAATGGCAAATTTTGCAAAAATCACCATGTGAACTTTGGGAGTGAAAAAGAATATAACAAAGTTCAAGCAGTGTGGAATGGAGATTCCTCATTCCTGCTACAGGCTCCTTTTCTGTCTTGGCCGAGCCCAGAGGGTGGGAGGAGACAGAGGGAGAATAAAACATCTGGAAGCGTGCCCTGCAGGCCCAGCTGTTCATCTCCTGTCTCTGGTGGCTGGATTTCCCTCCAACTCTCCAATACAAATGGCAGGGAGCCCCTCTGAGCCTAATCTTATTTCAGAGCCATTACAGCCAAAACACACTCACAGCATGATGACTGAGGGCTTCTTCAGGCTTCCTCTGACACCCTCTGGAGATAAAAGCAGTTAACAACTGTTCTTCCCTGCTGATAAATGGCTGTTGGTTTTCTTTCATCAATATTTTAATGACTATTTGCACATTTTGGCAATAATGGATACAGATTCTGATAGAGATTGCAGAAGCAGATTGCAGAGGTGACTCAGTCGACCATCAGTAGCAATGTAGGCTCTGTGACAAGTGGTTTCAGCCCTGCACCTGACTGCCTGGCAGTCTTCAGAAGCAGGTGTGCTGAGAGCTGTCAGTGCCGAGCAAATGTGAGACCTGCCTTGCCCTCTGATACTGCTGTCCAAGACAGCTTACCCCATCCCCAGCAAAAGCACTAAAAACCTCGGTCCTTACCGTTGCATCTTTATGTGGTAAGAGTAGACACTGAATTCAAAGCTGCGTTGGCAGCATTTTGCACCTGTTCTAGTAGAAAGAACGTCCCCAAGAAGAAGCTGTCCCTGTTGATTAGGGAGAATTAGACCATTCTGCCATCTTGGAAGATGCTTCCATTGATGCTTCCTCAATTCTCAGTGAAAGTCATGTCCCAGTCATTCACTCTGCTGTTCTGTTCTCCCCATTTCAAACACCAGGAAATCATGATTATTATTCAGGAATTACACCAGTTGCAAGTGGCCTGCCCAGTAAAGAGTCTAAGGCAAAACTCTTGACTATCTGGAATTTGCAGAGAGAGAATTGAGAACCATCTTTCCATATTGAATCAAGTTTTAGAAATGAATATGAGGAACCAAAATAACAGAAGTGCAATAGAAAATAAAACTGAAATAGACACCCATTTCTAGGGCTGCAGAGAGCAAAATGGAAACTTAACCCAAAAATACATATGAAAATTCTTATTATTTGGTTATTTATAGTAGTGTAAAAATTAGAAGCAACCTAAATGCATAACAGTGGGAAAATGAATAATTAAAGTGAGGCATACCTCTTTGATGACAAATATTAAGGAGGTCATTAAAATGTAGATGTTGAAAATACTTAATGGCTTTAAAAAGTTATCTTGATATGATTTCATTGATCATATGCTAAATACAAATGTACATTGCAATCTTAACATATACAATCACAGAGAAAAATGACTAAGAGAATATAAAAAAGTCTTTTTCTGCCTAAATTGACAAGAAATTTAATTCTTTTTCTTTGTATGCTTCTGATATTCCAAAATCACTATGATGGGCATGTAATCTAAAAGAAAAAAAAAACTCTATAATTGTCATTACATAAATTCAAGTAGATATTCAACAAACATTTATAAAGCAGTGCCACTCACTAGTTGTCTGGCCTTGACAAATCCTGGTTTCTGTCTAAGGGCTTTCTTTCCTCCCTGGAATAATGAGATCCAACGGCCTGGCCTAACATTCAGAAGCATTGTGAGGAATGGACGTGTTAACAAGAAGAAACTGTGACTACAGCAAATGACTGATGCAAGCATGGCACACAGATGTTATGAGGCATTGTGTTCTTGTTGTGTATAGCTGCAGACCCACTAGCGCATAAGGAATAAGAAGCCAGACAGAGGTTATGAGTTGTTTAGAATCAGAGCCCATGAGAAACAAAAGCTGAGAAGTTGCCAGCACTGAAATAAACATTGCAGGAAGATATCTCAGGATCCAGGTCCTTGGAGCTGGGATGTGTTAGCTGCACCTGGGCAAGGTCTCTCCTTTATGGCAAGTGGTGAAACACGTTACCACATGGCTCTTACACCCGGGACTGATGCTCACTGTTCTTCACTTAAGGCTGGGGGACAGTGGGGCACAGCTGAATGGGACACAGAAGATTTAAACTGCACACTAATTGGGTTTCATTAGATAGCTGTGAGCAGCTGTGTAATGCCAGGGACTGGTGTGGGCCAAGGGTTCCCATGCTTAATGCAATTAGAATCCTCATGCATATATATATATATGTATATGTTATATATGTGTATATGTTTTATATTATAATTTTTTTTTACCATGTGTGCCCTACTTTTCTGTAAAAAAAGGTACATATCCACAAGTGGTGAGCACCTTCTGGAGACCCTGATTCAGCAGGTGGGTCTGATTCAGCAGGCCCAGGCATGTGTTAACATTCAAATGTGAGATCCAACATCCTAGCACTCAACTAAATGTTAAAGACAGACACAATAAAACAGCTGCCCATACAGAAACAAACTCCACAGTCGAAGCTGCTGTACTTGGTTCTTAAATTGCTGGGTTAAGCTGAAAAATGAACATCCACATATACTGATAGTCCCAGAGTCTCAGGGACTTTCCTCTCCAGTACCTGAGGGTCTGTGGGTTCAGTGAGAAACATGGGTGTTAAAAAAATAACACACCAGAAAATAGCTCCAGTCCCTCAACACAGCTGTCTGCAGGGAAATTGTAGTTAACAGATGTTCAGCAAAGGTGTGGGGGCAGTCAGACTGGGTGGTGAGGTGAAGAAGCAGTGAAACTTCAGAGATAAACATTTCCTGAAGCTCCAGGGTAGAACCTGCACTGCTGGGCAGATGCTCTTTGCTGACCCTTTGTCTTGTGCTCCTGGAGCCAGCACAGGGGTGAGGGTTGGGGGAGTAGGGAGGGGGGCCATAGTGGGAACACAGGCAGCTGGAGCTGCTCCTTGGGCTCTCTGAACCTTTCCAAGGAGATTTAGGGACTCCCACCAGAAGGTCTGTGAAAACTGCCATTTCCACACCACAGGAAGACAAGAAGACTTCTTAAGTCCCTGTCTCTCACCCTGCAAAGGGTCACCTAAGCTGCTCGTTAAAATGCAAATTCCCATCCAGCCTGAACTCCTAGCTCAGAGTCTCTAGGAGGTACATCTAGCACATTACCCAAATGGTCTTTTTACAACATGGTGCTTGACATGTACTTAAAATACATAAGGAGCCTTTTATGCTTGTGAGATACAGATAGCCCTGTGCACAGACCTCAGAGATGGAGGTCCTGTCAGGATCCACCCCATTCAGAAAGGAAGCCACTCAGCCTGAGTGTCCTCATTCTTTGTCCTCTCCCTATGACCCACCATGCCCTAAGTACCTACTCTGCCCAAGTCAGGAAAACTACCTACAAACCTCCTTGCAGAGGCCACCTAGGCAGTGACACAGGACAATAGGATGCTGGGTGCAACGATTGTGGTCTTCACATTGTCAGAGCTGACTCCCCAAGGGTTCACAGCTTGTCTCCTGGGAACCAACTGCTAGGTTGGGACTCTAGGACATACAAGTGAATTACACAGAAGGTGAAGAGCCAAGCGGCCCCAAGCACCTAGGTGGAGGAACTACTGGTCAATAGACCAGGTGGACCTTCCCTGCCTCCTGGGGAATATACTGACAGCCTAGGATGAAGCTTCCTGGGCTGGCAACAAGTGAGTCTTATCCCAGGTTTCTTGTTAGGAAGGAAGCTGGGGCAGGTCTGGGTGACACAGACTAACTTCCAAGTTAGTTCAGGTGGTGGGGCTGCGGTGAGTGGATCCATTGCAGTTCTGGGACTTTTCTAGAAGCCAGATGAAAGTGAAATGTGGTACTCTAGTTGACTGATGGGTTTCAGGCTGACTGCAGTCATCTCTGCATCTGACTGCTCTGGGCTTTCCTGTTACATGGAATGGTTAGTCTGTAGACAAACCCAAGGGGCTACCAGAAAGGACTGCCTTGCCATGTCCCACTTCAAATGCCAGGGCCCTTGCAGAGATGAAACGGGCTGGAATCCTAAAGCGTTTCTCAGATTTCCTCTTAATTGACAAAAGAGTTGAGAAGCCCCTTCCTGGATGATCTAATAATAATAATAATAATAAACATTAGTTTCAGTTAAATTTGGTCTTGCCTGGTGGTCACAGTTGACACATGCTGACTCTTAACAGGAACAGGGCTGGGCTTCACTTAGATGATGAGAGGCAAAGGCATAAAGATTCAGATTCTAATCCACTCTTCATTTCAGCCAATCTTGGGATCTGAGCAAGTCTCTTTCTCTGCCAGAAGGGAAAAGGAACACTCAGAGCTATCAGCATGTCTGTGAGGCTGGAGAGGAAACTGTAGATGCTTAGGAATTGCTGTCTTTTGTGTTGTGCATGCTTTTCTTATCTTTAAGAACTGGTGATCATTATGGACTAGTTGTTAGAACTGGAAATTTGATTTTCTCCTCTTTCAATACAATACAATAGGTGTCTAGTGAGCAGTTGATCAGCTCTGAAAGTCACTGTAGTAAGCACTGAAAATAATACACAGGGAAATGAAGTAGGTTTTGTGTGTGTCACAATCTAGATTATACTGCTATTGACTACAAGCAGCTTGTTAATATCTGTTAACCCTTAACATTCTGATTTCACAACACTTAGGTGGTCCTTCTTTTAAATTTTCCCCTATTGCTAGGGATTGGACACAGGGCCTGTACCACTTGAGCTGTGCTCCCTGTCTTTTGCTTTAAAGTTTGTTTTTCAAATAGGCATTTGATCTCACTTTCCCTGGGCTGACCTCAAACCACTATCCGCCTACCTCTGCCTTCCCAAGTAACTGAGATTATAAGTATATACCACTACATCTACTTTATTTTTTGAGGTAGGGTCTCAATGACTTTTTATTTATCTGTTTTTGACAATACTGGGATTTGAACTCAGAGCTTTGTGATTGCTAGACAGTACTCTACCACAAAAGTCATGCCCCAAGTCATCCTCTGATTATTTTGGAGGCAGGGTCTTGCTTTTTGCCCACATCTGCCTGGACCAAGACCCTCCTACTTTTCACCTCCTGTTATTGCTGGGATAACAGGTGTGTACCACCACACCCAGATTTTTTCGCACACTTTTTTGGCCTAAGCTAGACTAAAACCTTGATTGTCTTGATCTCAGTCTCCCGTGTGACTTGGGATGACAGGTGCATACCACTGTACCCAGCTGTTGGTTGAAATGGGATCTCACTAACTTTTCTGCCTGGGTAGGCCTTGAACAGCTCCTCCCAAGTATCTAGGATTACAGGCGTATATCTCACTAAATTCTGTCCAAGCTGGCCTGAAGCTGTCATCTTCTGTTCCGATATGCTCCTTCTTTAAAGAGCCAATGAGCCTAGATGAAACTTATTTTTGCCTGATTTCCCTTTGAGAACACAGAGGCCGTAGTGGACCATGAAGTTAAGTTTGGGTCCTGGGGCCAACTCTTTGACACATGGACTTTGGAGGACACTCATTTAAACCATAGTAGAGAATAGTCACATACTTGGTAAGAGTACAAAGCAAAACCTTGGTCACTGGAGTCAAAAAATTGAGTACAGGGAAAACCCTGCACAAAATCCTCGTCCAACAGATAGGAACCTTTCTCCCCAGCACTATATTGCATGGACTTCTAACCCGGACAAGTCCAATCTCTCAGTGGGCACAGAGCATGGACACTATGACTCTGTGTCCTGACTCCCAGGAGAGTGCTTTTCCTGTCGCCCCTGGGTTTCTCATGGCACAAAATCTGAATAATATCTTGACAAATGAAAGAATGCAGTTCTCAGGAACATGAAAGGCAGTTTTCTTAAAGAAAAATATTGCACTCTGACAATCTGTGTTAATCACGGGAGCTGGTTTTTCAGCTGAGCCCCATGCATCAGAGTGTGGCTGCCCAGGAGGCAATTCAAGATGCCAGGAGCGCGTTACCTCAGTAAAGAGCAAAATAACCTCCTTTTCTCAGAGGCTTGGGAATGAAGCGAGAATCTGAAAAAGACCGTATTCACCCACACACAGCCTGCTGGAGAAGTAGAAAGGACACCTTCCAAAAATTATTAATTAAACCTGTGAACTTGTAATTAATTTTGTGAAGGCAGCAGACATACATCCACTGCCACATAAATTTATGAATTTGTAGGGAGCCAAAACTACCACCATCTCTTTTGCAAATGTTTTATGCCCTTTTCCAAACTCTGTGATAAAGGTAACTTTTTTTATTTTTTTCTCACTACAAAGTAGTACATGTTGTTTATGGAAGCCTTGAAAAGCACAATGAAGAAAATGCAGATAGATTTTAATTTATTAATGTGTTTAATCCTACCAATTAGAGGTATCTATTGGTAACATTTTGATGTATTCTGCTAGTATATTTTCTCTGCATAATATATTTTTACACAAATATGGGACCATGTTTTATATTACTACTTTGAAAACAGATTTTTTTTTCCTCCTAATATATTATGCACCATTCTACCCCATTTTAACAGGTGTGCAATAGTTCATTGTAAGATCACATCAAAATTTCTTTAACTATTCCCATTTGATAACACTGTAGTTGTTCCCAGTTTTTAATAATAAGTAACAGTATTGTAATCAACATTCAAGAAAGTTTTTTTAGGTCAAATTCCTAAAAGTGCTCTTACAGGGCCCAAGGATTTACGTGTTTTTAAAATTTGGGTTTGTTTTGTTTTGGTGGCACTGGGGACTAAACTCAGGCCCTACACTTGCTAGGCAAGCACACTGCCACGTGAGCCACACCCCTCAGTCCTTTTAGCTTTTGGGTTGTCTTTCAGATAGGGTCTCATGCTTTTGCCTTGGCTGGCCTCAGACTGCTGTCCTCCTACCTTTGCCTCCTGAGTAGCGGGGGTTGCAGGTGTATGCCGCTACACGCAGTTTGTTTTTGAGATAAGGCCTTGCGAACTTTTCCTCAGTCTGACCTTCAACCAAGATCCTCCTGTCTGCATCCCGAGTAACTGGGATTAGGGGCGTGAATCACCACACAGAGCTCACGTTTGGGATGGTTCGCAGTAGTGGAGTTGGACTCAGGGCATCTTGCTTGACGGGCGGGCATTCTGCCACTTCAGCCCCACCTCGAGCCCCTTGAGCTTTTGACATGCACAGCTTGTTTCCCCAGGGGTTGCACTGCTTTATATTCTCACCAAAAGCTTATGAGCAGCCTCTCCTCCCTTCCCTCAGCAGTATTAAGCACCATTGTTGAGGTTAATCTTGATCTCGTGCATTCCGAACTGGAGTGTGGGCACAAATCAAAACTTTTTGTAAATTATGCAGACTGTTTACATTTCTTCCTTTGTGTGAGTTGCCTGTTCATCTTCTTTTATCCATTTTTATCATGTAATATTTGTCTTTATTTTAGTCATTTGTAAGGGCTATTTAAAGATATTACTCTTTGTTATGTATGTCAGAAACTGTTTTTCACTTTTGCATTTTATGGAGGTTTTGGACATATGGTTTTTTTTTAAGTTTTATATAGTCAGACCTATCCATCTTTTCTTTATGCAGGTGCCTTGTCATATGTGTTTAAAAAGGGTCTCTCCATCCTCCAGATCTTACAAGTTTATCTACATTTTTCTAGTTCTTATGTGTTTTCGTGTTTTATATTTGTTTTCGTTTTGTTTTGGGTGGTGTTTTGGGGGGATGAATTCATAGTCTCACACTTGCTAGGCAGATGCTCTACCACTTGAGCTACTCACCAGCCTTTTTGGTATTGGTTATTTTTGAGAAAGGGTCTTTCTTTATGCCTGGGCCATAATCTTCTATTTGTGCTTCCCATGTAGTTGGGATACCAGGCATGTGCCACTGTACCCAGCCTTTGGTTGAGATACGGTCTTGTAAACGTTTTGCCAAGGCTGACCTCAAACTTTGATCCTCCAGCTCTCTGCCTCCAGAGTAGCTAGGATTACAGGTTTGAGCCACCATGTTCAGCCTATTTTTTTTATATTTAAATTTTTGGTGTATATTTGAGATTCATGCCTCTAACTTTAGATTTTTCCTTCCTAATTGATTAACTATTTATCCCAATTTCATTGTTTGAATAATCTATTCTTTCCTCACTGATTTAAAATGCTGTATTTTTTTATTTCTTTCATTGATATGTGCATATAATATTTGGGTCATTTCTCCCCCCTTCCCCCACCCCCTCCCTTTCCCCCACCCCTCTCCCTCTCGCCTCTACCCCCTCACTTCCAGGCAGAAACTGTTTTTGCCTTTATCTCTAATTTTGTTAAAGAGAGAGTATAAACATTAATGAGGAGGACCAAGGGTTTTTGCTAGTTGAGATAAGGATAGCTATACAGGGAGATTCCTTGCATTGCTTTCATGTACGTATGTGTTACATTCTAAGTTGATTCTTCTTGAACTAACCTTTTCTCTAATTCCTGGTTCCCTTTTCCTATTGGCCTCTGTCGCTTTAAAATTTCTGCATTAGTTCCTTTGCATTGAGGACATCAAATACTGTCATGTTTTTTGGGTTTCTTACCTGTCCTCATACCTCCCTTGTGTGCTCTCGCTTTTGTCATGTGCTCAAAGTCCAATCCCTTTGCTGTGTTTGCCCTTGATCTAATGTCCGAATATGAGGGAGAACATACGATTTTTGGTCTTCTGGGCCAGGCTAACCTCACTCAGAATGATGTTCTCCAGTTCCATCCATTTACCAGCGAATGATAACATTTCGTTCTTCTTCATGGCTGCATAAAATTCCATTGTGTATAGATACCACATTTTCTTAATCCATTCGTCGGTGGTGGGGCATCTTGGCTGTTTCCATAACTTGGCTATTGTGAATAGTGCCGCAATAAACATGGGTGTGCAGGTGCCTCTGGAGTAACGTGTGTCACAGTCTTTTGGGTATATCCCCAAGAATGGTATTGCTGGATCATATGGTAGATCTATGTTTAGATTTTTAAGTAGCCTCCAAATTTTTTTCCAGAGTGGTTGTACTAGTTTGCATTCCCACCATTAGTGTACAAGGGTTCCTTTTTCCCCGCATCCTCACCAACACCTGTTGGTGGTAGTGTTTCTAATGATGGCTGTTCTAATGGGTGAGGTGGAATCTTAGTGTGGTTTTGATTTGCATAAAATGCTGTATTTATGAAGAGCTAAATCTTAGAGAATTTGTGTCTGTTTAGGATGTTTTATTTTTTTGTTTCAATGTTTCATTTATTTCCTTGGCCAATTTTTTTCCCCTCATAATTTTACTTATAAATATTCTTACTCATTTATTCTTCCAGATGAAGTTGTATTTATTCTGTTAAATTCATCAAAATTTTCCCAAACCATATGGGATGTCAATTAACATTGCAGTAGATGTACAAAGTAATTTGGGAAAGATGGACAGATTTTAAATACTGTATCTTAAAGACTATTATTTTGTAGTTTGCTTTATATGGGGCATACCTACCATTTTTCATTGGGCTCATTCCTAGAGTTTTATGGATTTTTTTTTCTATTGTACATGGAATATGACCTTCATATTTTTCAGTTTTTTATGTTATTGCCATATATCTAAAAAGCATTTGCAGTTTGTATATATATTAATTTACTCTGGTTACTTTATTGAAGATTTTTATTCATTTTAAAACAATTTATGCTGATGAGAGGTACAAAAGAACATCACATAGGACCTAATGAGTGGGCATTTTTTGTTCTTTAAAGTACAGTGCATTTATGAATAGCACCTCAGTGTCTTTGCTGTAGCATCGTGGCTACCTCCTCTAGAGATAAGGTCAAATCTCACCACAGTACAGGACTGTGCAGAATGGGTATAAGCCAGCCCTTGCACTCAGGACCTTGTTCATGCCCTCCTATCAGTGCCCCTCAAACCTCAGTAGAAGCAAATCTGATTTTCCTGGTGATGACAGGAAGCATGACCCTGCATGGAGTGGTGTCTATATGGTGTGGTGCCCGTTATCCACTTTTGTCCTCATCTGCTTTGACTTACAATAATACAAACACTAGCAACCCAAACTATCTCTGTCACTGCACAATTATGGCTGTTTCTGAGATTGCAGAATCTATGCCCCATGGAGTAGAAAGACACACAAATATTTCTAGTTTTGGCCTTCAGTAGAACTGATTTTCATTCATGCAGCACACTGGCTTGTGTGTGTACTCAGAGAACTCTGGCAATTTGAGGGAAATTAAAACCCTTCAAGCACAAAGCCACTTTTCTTTCTTTTATATTCAAGGGCAAGGCTTTGCATCCAACTGGAAAAAATAGTGTGGCAAAAAATGAGATAGTCATTAATTCTCATTTTGCTATAAGCATATATTGGATTAACTCAGTTAAACTAAAAAGGTCATAGCTACTAAGCACTTTCCTTTTCTTCTGTCTTCAGTTGCACTAATTAGTAATATACTTATTTCCCTATAGGATATGAGCAGACTATGAAAGAAATCTTTTGATGGCTATGAACATCATAGCATCTGACATTTCCAGGTCTTTCCATGAATCACAGTGTTCCTGGACTACAGGAACCCCCATTGTCATCACCTAAATGTGGAGAAACTGAGGGCTGTTCTCTCCACCAGATCAAAAAAAAAATCACACTGATGGCATTCTGTGTTCCAATTTTCTGGAACATTTGCTTTCAGAATTGCTTTTAGGAATATTTGGGTTTACACTCATGGAATTATTTTCGAACATTGACGTTTGCCAAGTCCATTGTCATATTAAAATTCACACATATAGCCATGTCATTAACTTGATGAGAGTCCACATATGTGTACAAGATCTCTCCTTGGATAAAATTCAATCTGATAGAGCTGTTCCTACCTAAAATTGGCATCTACTCTACGCACAGCTGTTATCTGTCATGATCTTCAAACTGTGCCCATTGGAGCCAGGACAAGAGACAAAGGCTCATCCCTGTTAAACAAGCCACTTCACTCCTGTCTGTTGGGTATATTGAGGGTTTTTTGTAAATTTTTTTTTTAACAAAAAGTAATACTACCATAAATAACAATAGAAAACAAATAGTTTTGGAACCGGTATTGGCTGATTTCTTAGGCAGACTTTCCATAATTAACTATCAACTCTGCAAATAACATCATGGCATCTTTGCAAATGGTATGTTGTCCTGTCTGGGTCTCTCCATTCTTAACCAAACACTTAGGTTCTCCAGCCAATGAGACTCAGCCTTACTTTTTAGCTGTTACAAGTATAGTGTCTGCCACGGACTCAAACCTGTCTTCGTCAGATGTACACAAGGTACAATGTAAAAATCCAGATTATTTCTCCCTACCCCACCCAGATCAGCAGCTTCAGGAGTGAGGAATCTCTATTTTTTAAGTTTCCCAGGTAAGTAAACCTTCACACATGGTGTTTGTCAGAGTACCTAAAAGGAAGAGAGAGGGGGTTTCACCAAGCTTAGCTAACGGATTATCTAACTTGCTAACAAGTTTATCCTGCTTGCTAACTAGTGTTTGCACCTACAGAAGTGGTTAGCAAACTTTCAGATACAACCAACCACCTGACTAAGTATGCTACCTGGCTATGGAGTGGGCACCAAGATTAGTCATTTCCAACAAGTTTCCTGATGGTGCATGTGGTCCATGGACCACACTTTGAGTCTCAAGCCCTAGGTCAGCTTCTCAACCACAGCACCATTGGTATTTTAGGCTGGAAAATTCTTTGTGGTGCGGGGTTGTCCTGTAAACATTGCGGGATGTTCGGCAATGTCCCTGGTCTCTACTCACTAGATGCCGCTCACTGTGACAACTAAAAACATCCTCCGACATTTTCACATGGGTGAGAACCACTGTACCAGGTGATCCTAATAATCTAATTTCAAGTCTGATTTGCTTGCACACTTGAATCATCAAAAATCCATTCTCTGATGTACCTGCCCTCCCTGGAGCAAAGGAAAGAGGTCCTCCCCTGCTCACTGCTGTATCCACAACACCCAGAAGACTGTTGGGGACCTTGTGAATATTTAGACTTGTTAGATCCACTGTGTGTTGGTGGCAGCCAACAGCCGTACTCCAGCAACAGCAACAGATAGAGTCACATTTGCCCTGTGCTTTGTCTTCATCCTGACTAAGCTCCTCTTAGCAGAGTGTCCCATCTCTCTGGCAGATGCTCTGTCAGCTGGCTAATGGTCTATGAGATTTAAGTGTACCAGGGAATTCTATTGCTGTCAATTCTTTGGCTAAGGAAAAAATGCTAACCTGCATCTCCCCAAAAGTTGAGATTTTTTTCTTTTACATTTTAAGAAAGCATAGTCCAGTTTATTACACAATTTGATACAGGAATTAATTAGATGGGAGATACATGGATCTATCAGGATGTAAGCACACTTATTCCTTCAGGAGGAAAAGATGACTTATCTTTCATCTTAGCTTTTGAAGAGCAGATCTATATTAAAAAATAACTTGCATGAGGTCTCTAGCTAGCCCAGGACTTCTCTTGACTCAAATAACTCAGTGGCAGTTCCCTGTCCCTCAGCTCACACACTGGCCAACCTCCCCTTCCTGTCCCCAGGTCTCCTAATTCTTTGCCCACAGGTGCAAAGTTAGAACTAGACTTGGGGCCAGTAATTATTTCTGCCTTTCTTCCAACAACTCCTAACAATTTAGGGGGAGTGTTCTTTTAAATATAAAGACCACTTCAAGCTTTTAAGTTTTCTTTCCGAATGCTTATGTAAAAATGTCCTTGAGAAATACTGACTCATATGAATTTGCAGAAACTGCTAGAGATTTTCCCCTAAAATTCTAGTTCTTAAACCATTAGGTACTGTAGACTTTGATTATTCTTTTTCAATAGCTGTATTTAAACCACAAAGAACAGCCCTAAGAAGCAGAGGCACAATTGTTGTCAACAACAAAAGCCCAAAAAAACCAAAACCAATAATTGGGGATTAGATCAGAGTGCTCAGTTCTGCCCTTTGTGCCGTGGAACTTGGACCCTGGGTGCCAGTGATCTCCTCTGGTGAGAGAAAGATTTTGTGATCAGCCATCTGCTTGAGTCTGAAGGTTGAAGAAAAGCTTTTGTCCCCAGGGCTGGCACCTTGTAGAAGCACAGCACAGATCAACTGAGTGGATAAATAGATGAATTAAGTACAATGAGAGCCAAAGGGAGGAAATAAGCAACTCTGCTTGCCATCTGTTTTTACAACAGAAGCTTGAACTGGACCTTAAAGATGGGATTATCCCTGCACATATCAGCAAAGGAAAACCCAGCACAGAGAACATGATGTGCACAGGCCCCAAGGTGGGGACCAGTGTGACCACTCAGGGAGGCATATGGAGGCTGCCCCATTTGGGGCACAGACTTACACAAAGAATGTTGTGGGCCTCAGAGAGATCTAAAGGTCTTTTAGAAGATGGACTCTGAGGGCTACGAGCAGAACAAATTTGAACTGAAGCGACAGGGAGCCTGGTAGGAGGTTCCCTGGCTCCTCAGACAGCCGCGGGAGCCCTCCATGTCCCTGATCCCGACCAGCCCCGATGTGACAGCTCTAACCCTTCATAAATACTGGTTGACTGTTTTTTCAGTTCTCTGATCTTTCCATCACTTCATGGCATAGCTGAGCCCTAAATCCTGGTCTTCTGATCTTTCTTTTACATAAAGAGCGCTCCAGGCCGAACACAGTGTAATTTTACTTGCAATCCTGGCTATTCAAGAGACTCAGATTGGGAGGATCATGATTGGAGGCCAGCCTGACAAAAAGTTCACAAACCCCATCTCAGCTAATAAAAGCTAGGTATGCTGAGGTGGGCCTGTCCTCCCAGCTGCAATGGAAACCTAAATAGCATGGGTCAGGCTGGCCCAGGCATAGATGCAAGGCCCATTGAACGAGGGAAGGAATCGCACTCTAAATGTCTAGTCTGAGTGTTAGGGTTTTTGGTTCAATTCTTAAGCTTTGGTGTGCTCTGTCTATTGAATTCTAGTTTTCAGCTCACTTCTTACTTTTCAGAAAATGTACTTTGTTGCTACAAGATCATTCATCAGGAGTGCCCTAAAAGGCTGGCTTTGTCAAGTGGTTGCTACGCAGACCTAGTCTTTTTTAAGTAGTTCTAGTGCTGGTTAGTTTGTATTTCTGCATTATAAAATATTTGCCTTTGGATTTTGCCTTTAAAATTTTTCTGACTAAATTAACACTGATGTTTGACTGTATTGTCATCTTATTAAAGCGACATCTGACTTCTAGTTTTTCTACCCATGTTTGCAAGAACTAAATAGATACAGTTCATTTCACAGCAAATGTACAGCACTGAAGCACCAAATTCTTATTAATTTAGGCCTCAGTGCACCCAGGTGACACCCACAGAGGTCTGCCCTTGTCGTTGATGTGTTCCAAGCCAATTCTTTTGACCCCAATGCATAGGAAAGCCGCGACCACACCTTCTCTGTTTTCTCCTTAGCACAGGAGGGTTGGGGAAGTCCCGCTTTTCCCAGCATGCTCGCTTTCAGAGATCACTGAAGTTAGCACATTGACAGGGTGGCCACCAGGGTGCTGGGTGTGTCAAGAGACAGCATCCTGCTTAGCAAGGCCACCCACAGCCTTGGGAATGGCTCTACTGCTGTTAAATGGTTCCCCAGAAGAGGTAAAGGGAAGGGCTACTCCTGACCTCTTCCATCCCCTGCCCTTCTACTGTGTTCCGGAACCCTCCTTCCTCTCCATTCACAACCAGCTAGCAGAACTTTCATTTTTTCACACATAGTAAATGGTAGATAGCAGCTCCAAATGTTCTCCTTCCCTATCACTGAGGTTGATATTTTCACCAATCCCAAAGCCTTAGGATAAAGGGCCAGGGCAGATTACCCAGTCTCCCACAGCTTCTTACAGAAGGCTGGGGGCTGGGAATTAGCTGTTGGAGCCTCTGCTCATGGTGGTAAGTTATGGACTCTGTCAGTGAATGAGAGCAGCCCTCAATACCACCAGCCACTCTCAACTTGAGAAGGCTTGGGGAGCCAGGTGTGTCATCTGCTGCTCCTGTCATCTGAACGAAGCTGCATTCTCCAAGTTAACTCTTTATTTACAGCTTAGTGTACTTGAGTACCTAACAAAGAGGCACATAGGGATTGTGTGTGAATTGGGATCAGGGTTCTCAGACTTGAAAGACAAGACTCACTGGTGAGTCTCAGTAAAATGCAGGTTCTGATGCAGGGGTTGGAACAAACCAAGACCCTGCTGCTCTAATGAGCTGTCAGGTGAAATAGCCCCAGAGCAGTAGTTCTCAACTTCAGCTATAAACTGGCAGATCTGGGGAGCTGTTTAAAATCTTAACTGTACCCCCTGCACACCAATGAAATCCTATTTCTGAGGGCAAAACCATATCAGTAGTTTCAGAAGCTCCCCATGTAACTCCTGCTCAGGTTGAGTTGTGTGAAGGACCTGAGTAGATAACAAGATTAATTCCTACCATTTTAGAAATGAACAAAAGTATCTTTTCTCTGAAAATATACATGGTCACAATCTGATTGTGTATGATTACAGTGAGAAGCCACCTTTCCTGTTACCAGCTGTGAAGTTTCCCAGACCTTCTGCAGGGTCTCAGTGAGTCCACATGCTGTCCTTGCTGCTCACTGTCCACCGCAGCAGGTCCTTGCTGCACAGTTGGCTGCACTCGGTTCTTCCTGGCAAAGCCTAATGGGACTGTGAGATTCAAATTCACAGGACATAAAACTGGAAGTTTTATTTTCCTGTAGAGCAGGGGTTCTCAGCTTCACTACACAATCAAATCACTAGTCTAGATTCCATGTGTTAGAGTAATTTTAGAAGCTCCCAGGTGATTCTGATGTGAGATCAGGGAGAACCAGGCTGTGAGATAAAATGAAACTATAAAAAGGACATATTTGTTTTCTATTCCACATTTTTAGACTGGCTCTAAAAAATAAAGATGCTGGTCAGATGATAAAATCTGGAGATGATTTTTTGAGTATGCATTCAGTGATTCTTGAGGAGGCGATGGGCAAAGCAGAGAGACAGCTAAGGTGGATTTGGACACACCATTGAAGAAGGAAAATTATCCAGGGTTTTGCCTTAGTTGGGGTAAGGGTAGCCCCTATAACAAACAAAACCCAAACCTTCAGGAGAAGCTTGGTGGTCTGATGAGGAGGGGCAGCTCTCCTCTGCTGTCATTTGGACACCTCATCCCACACACCCCTTGGCTCCAAGGGTGACCTGGGAGGGTTGTTTCCAGGGAGGAAAGGGGATGGGCAGGGCCAAGTGCACTAGCCAGAGCCTAATCATGTGCCCTGGCTCTGCATGGTTTATGTCCCAGGTGCTTCCTGACAGCCCTGAGCCCTGGCTAGCAGCGTAAGCAAGGCGTGATGCGCGTGTCAGTGGCCACTGCACCACGAATGCAGACTCCAGGAGGACTGGGACCACGGAGAGGGTCGTGGGGCCCGCAGGGCTGAAGTGATGATCTGAAGAGTATGTGCTGTTTCTCCTTTCCTCCACAGATATTGCTAATGGCACCAGTTCAGGGGGGTACCGCCCACCTCCCAGAACCAAAGAAGTCATCATCAATGGCCAGACTGTGAAACTTAAGTATTGTTTCACCTGCAAGATTTTCCGGCCCCCTCGCGCCTCCCACTGCAGCCTGTGCGATAACTGCGTAGGTGAGTTGTCGGCGCAGCAGACACCGGGTTTGCTTTGGGCAGGTCTGTTCTAACTTGGTGCAAGTTCTCTTTAATCTTCTGACCCAAAGACCCAATAATGTTTAATGTGTCACGGCATTTGTCTGTTGCCACTGGTTGCCCTCACCAGGCCTAGGCTTACCAATCTTTTTTATTTTTTGTTTTTATAGCCCACCACACCCTAGGCCTCCTTCCTCAGCACATGCACCAGAGTGGGGGTCTTTTGTTCCCAGGGCTGCCAGAACAGCAAGAGCTTGAAATAAAATCATTCCAGCCCTAGGTCCCTCCATTGCCTGACTACTGGCCACACACAGGGTATATTTTGTGCACTTCTCTTCCCCTGACTCCTGGAAGGAGCTGGAGGCATTGGATCCCAAGCAGAGGAAAAGAGGCAGAGGAGGGAGACTTCTTTATTCCCAGGGCCAGAGTTGCAATCTTTGTTCTTCCCAGAGATTGCCAGGACCTCCTCTCTCTATCTACTAAACTTCTCCAGGACAGAGGAGAGAAAGACAGAGGGAAGGTGCAGCCCCAGAGGTCCTGGGTTGTAAGCCATTGGTCTTACTGCTGACCCAGCATGGGACATCCACAAATGACCTGTGTCCCACACCCCCAGAGTTCCTGATCAAGGCTTCCTGTCCCTCTGATTGGGACTTGCTGCCCACAAGCACAGGCCATCTTCCTTCCTAGGTAGGAGCTCCTTAGAGATGAGACTGGCAAGGAGATGGCACCTGACCCAAGTGACAAGAAAGGCAGGTGAAGGCTCGGCCACAGTGAGGAAGACCCACTTTTCCTCAGTCTCGTGGTCACCCTTTAGTGGAAGTGAGCAAGGAGAGGGATGCACCTTAGAACAAACCTTAGTGACATGTTATTGACTTCCAACACTCTTGAGTCTTAGAATTTGTAGTCTCAATTCCTGAGAAAAATAAAATTTTATAATGTACTTCCTGCTGGGCCAAGCAGTCTTATTTGCCTTAAATTTACTTTATCCTAACTTTAATAATCTATGATTTTGTACAAAGGCCATGTTTTCCCTGTCAGACTTTGTCTTGGTTTTATTAACTTAGATTGCTTTAGTTTTTGTCTCCCTAGTGGAATAGCATGGAATTTTGTTTTGTCTTTCCCATGTATAAGGAACCCAAATACTCACTGTGACTTAAATATGCTACTTAAACTCTCTGTGCCCCCATTTTCTCTTCTCTGTAATGAGGTTTATAACAATAACGATCTCATGGTTATTGATTAAATGAGTAAAGACATGTAAATCACTGAGAATAGTGCCTGGCATATAGCAAGCAATCCATAATTGTTAGCTCCTGTTACTGTTATTAATACTGCTACCTTGGAATTTCTAAGTGGCTTTCTCTAAGCAAGTCCTTGATGCACTGTAGCCCTGTGCAGGTGTGATGGACAAAACTACACCCAGTCCCCCATGTGTGGCACACTAGGGTTTCTACTACAACATGTAATAGGCTTGGTTTGATTTCATACCCTTCATGGCAACACCAGCTCCAGTGGCTATCCATCTTGAAGACACTTTTAAGCCAAAGCAGCACAGTGGCTTAAATATTTTAGGGGAACAATCTACAGCGATTCTTAACAACCTGGGAAGGGTGTCATTATGAGCCCTAGGGCTATCTATGATGGAATAGCATGAAACTTAACTCTTCTGTTATTTTGCATGCCCTCTCCAATGGGCCTAGTGACTTATCATGGTCTGTATTTTGATAAGTAGGGAGTTGTTGTCCACAAACCTGAAGTGTTTACTGGGTACCAACTCCTCTTTATCTTTTCTAAAAGTTTATCATTTCTAGTCACCCTTTGTTTCTACTTAGTCATTTTCATCAACTGGTCTCAACACTCTGTTTTCTGTCTCTAGGCTAGACTCCTAATCATGATTTAAAAAAAAATAACTCTTTCCCATCTCATAGTGACTAGTTGTTTTAAAATTCCCTTCAGATTATTACTTTCTAAAAGTTCATATAGTCACTCACAGTTCATTCCTGCTATTGCCCACTAATGTTTATGTTCAGTAAAGAGCCCTAATGGGTGGATGTAAAATCCTCTTCTAAAACTATGCCTGTCCCCAGTCAATGGTGTGCTTTTGTCATAGAAAAACTATTTAAGACAGTACCCCTCTCCTGTAGAATCTACCAGCTGTAGAAGTAAGAGACATAGGTCTGGAATATTCAGGAGCCAGGTGTGGACCTTTCTGAGGTATCAGTCACAGTCACAGTCTAGCATCCCACAGCATGCATAGCAGTGTTCCACAAACCAGAGACGTACACAGAAAAGAGAAAGAAGGGGAGGTGGCAAAGTCTGGGTGGCAGGAGGAAGGGCAGTCAAGGAGCAAACTGCCAACAGTGACCTCTAAGTGTTGGTCCACAACCCTCAGAGGACTAGGTCCATGGAGGACAGGTGAGATGAGTAGCATGCAGTTGATTTAAAATACAGCTGTTCCTAGTACTCCTCAAAAAAGCCACACAGCTTTCAAGCCTACATAGCTCTGGTTTTCCAGTTAATTAGACAACACTTAGGCATTTGGTGTTACCCATGAACAGGCCAGAAGATTGGACCTTCTGTATTCAGGAAAAATAGAGTGGGAGGCAGGTGTCTCCCACGGAGGAATGTAATTGCAGAGTTTATTTTTAGACAGAAAGTTTTTCTGAAAGAATTCTACTTTTTGCACCAAGGGAAAAGTACAACTGATGTGTTGAAAGCCAAGGATAGAATCTATGTGGCTTCCTTTACCTTGTAATGAGTGGCTTTGTTCTGGTACTTCCCAGGCATAAATAGATATGCTATTTTGCATTAGGGGAGAAGAGAGGAAAAATGGAGTTTCCCAGGTAACTTGGAAGAGTACTTTTCTTTGTTAAATAAGTTTGAAATGAAAACCAAGTCATAAGGGCTCTGCGTTACTAGTTGAGGACTGAGAAGACAGCTTCCTTGAGGATCAAATACTAGTGCAAATATAGAACCTACAGGCAGAGCCTACTTACTGGGACCTGGCTCTCAGATCCCCAGACCTATGGCTGAACCCTGGTCCTGTTGTTGAATAATCCTGGAACCTGGGCAGGTTGTCTGAGCACTCCCAACAGTTTTCAACTTTATAAAATTGTGTGAGCTAGTGCTACCTTGTAGGGTTTTTTAAGGCTTAAGTGAGATCACACTCACCAAAGCAGCTCACACAGACCTGGTGCACACGAAGGGGCAGTAAGTGCTGCCATTAATGTTCTCATCAGTAATGGGAAGAGTGCTGTTAATGCTTCCAGACAACTGATTAAAACAAGACTTGTCCTTGCCGTCGTTGTAAGACTCTCTTGTTTTAGATGACCTAGAGTAATGGAAGTGGATGTACTCTCTCTTCCTCTCTGACATGGTCTCTGTTTAGCTCCATTTCTGTCTCTCTGTTTCTGAATCTTCTTCTCTTTCTGGTTTGCTCCCTAGTGTTGCCATCATATCATTTCTGCACATTTGGCACAGAGTATCTGGGGTTGTTTGTTCATCCAGGCAATCTTTGACTTGCAAAATATTGTTAAAATACCAGCAGCTGGGAGCTGCAGTCACCTCAACTCTCTTAGATCCTCAGATCATTAGAGAGAGGGTGACAGGAGCGGCAAAGTACTAAATGTGGGCTCATGAGACCCTCTGCAGCTGACGTGGGTGTCCTACAGCACCAAGTGTGTGCTGGTCACCTCTCTCTGGGGGAAGTGTGTCCATTAGTGGGTCCTTGTTCATTATCAGAATGGCTGGCAACTTTCACCATAATTGGGTATTTTTAATACAACCCAAACCTATAATAAAAGGGATTTATTTGAAATATTTAGTTACTGTGAACAAATTAACAAGTAAATTTTCTAAACATGAACATAAAGCATCATAAGCATTTGCAAACTGACTCTGCAAAAGTCTATCTGATTTTGACCAGACAGAGGCAGCTGATCCTAGAGGCTGAGAGGGAGCCTCTGGAGACCACAGATGCCTAGATCACAGACCTGTTGTCTTGGCTGGGCTCAGGGATTCTCTCTGTACCTGTAATGCCATATCTGAAGGGACTGTGAGGACAAAGGAGGCAAGCACGAAGCCCTCAGGCTGTGCTGAACCCTGAGAAGCACCAGGCTGTGCCAGCCTCCTCGCACAGGGCAAGCCTTGTCCCATTGTCTTCTGTTGCCTCTGTCATTTCTGATCTGGATGCCAAAACCCTCCAGGAGTCCTCTGGAGGGACTCAGTGTTACATTACTGCTGTTTTTGGTGGAGCTTTACCACACTATTTAAAATCCTTACAAGTCCCTTCTGCATTAACCTCCTCTTTCTTGCTATGCTTCTTTTCTGAGAACTTGACCATGTTTTACTACATTCTTTCTCCTGTCCCACAGTGTCCCCTCCCATTGCTCCTGCTGCTTCCTCTGTGATGTGTGTGTCTGAGCTCAGATCATTGATGCCTTGTGTGCGATGTACACTGCTGTGTGCCATCACTGCTGCCCCTTTGGGACCCAGTGACTGCCTCACTGTCATACTGGACTTTAAGAGGTTTGACATGGCGGAGATTTGGCATTGCAGCTACCTTCTAATGTAGCTAGCATTTGGGTCTGGTGAGAAGGCTAATAATTCCCATAGAAAAGTGTGTCACCTGAGGAGCATGGAGGGAATTGGCATTTGTACCCTCCTTGGAACCCAAGTGTACACACTGTGTCTCCTAGTTTCCAGTAGCATTTTATTTCACCAACATTTAATGAGCATCTTTGTGTCATGCAGCATGATAGGATATATGTGTCAAAGTAACAGTGGTCCCCAGGGTCATTATTAAGAGCAGCACATGGAGAACTCCAGACAAAGTGCTTTGTATCCATATTACACAGATCAAAGAGAGTAATTTCATGTTGGTAAAGAGTGTAATTAAAAATTGTCATCAACATTTATGTACCAAATAACATTGCATCAAAACATATAAAGTAAAAATTGTTAGAAGGATAGTTTGGTATGAACATAATGCTAGTCAGAAATGATTGCATACCTCTGTTTTTGATGGATCATGTCAGCAAAACATAAGAAAATCAAGAATATCACTTTATAATGAGTAAATGTATATTGAACTTTGTTTCTACAAAGTATATCTTTCTCAACTGTTCACAGAATATTTACAAAAATTAATCATAACAGGCCACAAAAAATTCCTAACTTCCTAAAAGCAGATATGGCATCAGTGACATTATTTGATGACACAATAAGACTAGAAAGCAACCACAAAAAGATGAGTGCACAAACAACCAATTGTAATTTTAAGAAAAGAAGGCTTTTCCTGAACTCTTGTGTGACAAAAACTTCAAAACTACAGTTGTGGAATATTTAGAAAATGAAAATAAGAACAATGCAAAAAACAAAAATATACCATTCAGAATTCTAAGTTTTAAACACAAACAATACACTAAGCAGAAAAAGAGTTAATTAGAAGATGATCCAAAGGCTGGTAGAATCAATAAGAAGGCTGGAAAACCAGGCTGAAGGAGGCTGGGTGGCTGAGCACAACCAGTCACACCTGCTGCAGATGTTACAGAAGATGAGGGCCACAAGCAAGAGTTCTGTCTGCTGCAACATCAACTTAAAACTCTTCCCTGTCTGTCAAGACTATGGGCTGCAGATTCAGAGATCTTGTGGGAGCCCCTGGGTGGGTCTCACTTTCCTACCTGAACACACAGCATGGTAGGGCGGAGCCTTGTCCCACTTTCAGCTTCTGAGTGAAAGGGAGTAGGAGGGTGGGGCCCTTCCTTCCCACCTATTTTGGGATTCTTCTCAAACATGAAATTTATTTGGATGGTGGATGGCCAATAAAATGAAAGTTTTTTAAAGCCTAGTATAAAAAACAAAACCAAACTTAAAGCATCCATCTCCTTATGACAAAAAAGGAGTAGAGAAATAAACTTGAGGGAAAACAGGAAGAAACCAGTGACCTAGAAGGCAGAACAGTAAATCTAATGCTAGATCTGGTTCCTTAGAAAATAAACAACCAAGAGGATAAGCCTCTTGGTAATACTGGAGAGAGAAAATAGCAAGCAAGCGGAAATAACAAACTCAAATGAAAGTGAGACAAATATAACAGACAAATATAGATGAGTCTTTTTTAATTTATGAACTACATTTTTATTGGGAAACAAAAATATTACTTTCTTTATTGCATATCTGTATGCCAGTTGATTTGAAAACTCAATAAAACATGATTTTCATAGGAAATTGACCAAAGAATGAGTGAAAAACTTGAACAGATTAGTAGCTATGAAAAACTGAAAAGTTTGTTGAATTACTCAGGAAAGTACTAGACTCAGACAGTTTTACTTCCTATTTTCTGAATAGTGTTTTAGAACTTAGAAAAGTCTGGACAGCTTTTCAGTTCATTTCACCAAGACAGTGTAACCTAATACCAGAACTTGACAAAATGACATTCAAAAAACAAAAATAAAATCTCACAAATAAATGTATATAAAACATTAACATGAAGACAGCAAATTTAACCTACTAGTATAATTAAAATCTTAATCTATAACATAGAAGAATACATTCCAGAAATGCAATAATTTTTTATGTTAATAAAACTATTAGGGCTGGGGGTGTAGCTCGGGTGGTCGAGTGACTGCCCAGCAAGCGCAAGGCCCTGAATTCAAACTCCAGTACCAACTGTTAATATAATCAACAGATCAAAGGTCAAAAGGTATATGATCATAGTCGATTCTGAAAAGGGATTTAATAAAAGGGATCACCTATTTCTAGCTCTAGAACTCAATGAACCAAGATTGGGAAGTGGGGTGGATAGAATTTTGACCCACATGACCTCCTCCTCCAGTATCACTTGCTTGGCAATAGGGACTGTGCGGATATCATTAGATGTCACTCATCAGCTGACCCGAAGCTAGTGAGATCATCCTGGATTATCCAAATGCCCAACATACTCCAAAGAGCTCAAGGAGCTGACACAGAGTCCAAGTAGAAAAAGGATTTAATATGCCCTTGCTGGCCTGAAGACAAAGGGACCACATGGGAAGGCAAGAAGGAAATGAATAGACCCTGCCAATATCAGGGAGCTTGGAAGAGACCTTGACTACAGATGAGAACTGCACCCCTAGCCTATGACTTGATCTTGGCCTGGTGGGACCCTGAGTGTAGATTCCTGTCACGTTATCTCGGACTCTAGAAGTGATGAGATGGTGAATTTCTGTTGTTTAAAGCCCTTACACTTGTGGTAAGTTGCTATATGAAACTGTTATATGCAAGAGAAGTCTAATACAGAACGTTCCTTTAATGTAATTTTTAAAAGGAAAAAAAAGCTAACATTTTCTTTAGAGTAAAGCACTGGCATGGCTGACATTGAAGTTAGGAACAAACAGGAAGAGAAAAACAAATATGAACATATAACTATCAAAAAAAGAGGAAACAAAATTACCACTTTTTGTAGATGACAGGAACACCAATAATAGTGTCAGCAAACATTAGGAAAGCTCTTTTTTTTTTAAGTGGCTTTATCAGTTACCAAATAAATACATTAAAATAGTTTCCCATGTATCAGTTAGAAATCATGATGCATATTCTAGACAAATTTACTTACAAAAGTAATGCAATTTGAAGCAGGGGACAAGACAAAAGTAAGTATAAAGTTACTTGGATTAATAAGTAATAATGGTGAGTAACACTGTGCAAATAGAGCAGTGTTAGATATGAAGTCCCAAATGTGTTACTCACCCACAGATGAGTTTCAGAAAGGGACTTCAGAGCCCATGCACGTGTAGGGGTATGTGTGTGTGTGTGTGCATGCATGTGTGTGTACAGTGGTTTCTTCATCATCCATTTCCATCTTTTCCAAATCTCCAAAGTGATTATTAAAATTACAGTCCTTAAAGAGAATGATAGAGCATCAGTAATATCATAAAACATAACATGAAGGTAGAGGATATAACAATATGAATTGAAAGCTGTTGAAAAAAGAGGGGGTGGGAGGGAAGGGGTGAGGGAGAGTAATGGAAGGGGTTGAATGGACCAAAGTAAAGTAGACTCACAGTGGTACACATTGAGAAACCCCTTTGAACATTAACTTAGAAATTAGTAACAAAAGACAGGATTGTAAAATAGGTCCATTATAAGGGGACACTTGGGGGGGTGAACAAAGGAGATTAAGGAAAGGGAATATGGTTGATGGACATCATATATTTATTTGAAATAGAACAAAGAATCCTCTTGCAATTGCTTTAAGTGGGACAGGGAGGATGCTGAGGTAGAAAAATGGTAGGGGTGATCTATCCAAAGTACAATATAAGCCTATTTGGAATTGTCGCAACAAATTCCCTCCATATAATGAATATATCCTAGTAAAAAATTTGCTTTAAAATTATAGTCCTTGTTAAGCAGAGTCTTAAAGTCAGGTTGGGGAAGCCAGAGGTAAATGAACAATGTATTAAGTGTAGCAGAAGCTAGTGACCAGGTCTGGGAGAACCTAGATGCCAAGTTATAAAGCCTGAGGAAGAGTTACTAGGTTTTGGATGAGCAGGAGTCCCAGTGTGGATATATGCAGGGGACAAGGACTTAGAGATAGATGGGAGAAAGCAAGGCCTTCAGCCCTACAGGGACAGGGGAAGGCAGGCAGAACACCTGACTACTAAGATTATCAGGAACTGTGTGCTCTTTCTCCCCACATGGGGCTTCCTCTGAGCTTTCTGTAGTGGCCCCACCTGGGCTAGGTTCTGATGACACTGAGGTCCTGATACTGAGGTTATGACAAGACTGAGGTTCTGATGACACTGAGCTTCTGATGACACTGAGGTTCTGACACTGAGACCCTGACACTGAGGTTCTGACACAGGTCCTGACACTGAGGTTCTGACGACACTGAGTTTCTGACACTGAGGTCCTGACACTGAGGTTCTGACGACACTGAGGTTCTGACACTGAGGATCTGACACTGAGGTCCTGACAACACTGAGGTCCTGACGACACTGAGGTCCTGACACTGAGGTTCTGATGACACTGAGGTCCTGACACTGAGGTTCTGTGACACTGAGGTTCTGACACTGAGGTCCTGACACTGAGGTTCTGATGACACTGAGGTTCTGACAACACTGAGGTCCTGACACTGAGGTTCTGACAACACTGAAGTCCTGACACTGAGGTTCTGACACTGAGGTCCTGACACTGAGGTTCTGACACTGAGATTCTGATGACAATGAGGTTCTGATGACACTGAGGTCCTGACACTGAGGTCCTGACACTGAGGATCTGACACTGAGGTTCTGACAACACTGAGGATCTGACACTGAGGTTCTGATGACAATGAGGTTCTAATGACACTGAGGTTCTGATGACACTGAAGTTCTGACACTGAGGTCCTGACACTGAGGTTCTGACGACACTGAGGTTCTGACACTTAGGTTCTGATGACACTGAAGTTCTGACACTGAGGTTCAGACACTGAGGTTCTGACGACACTGAGGTCCTGACACTGACGTTCTGACGACACTGAGGTTCTGACACTGAAGTTCTGATGACACTGAGGTTCTGACACTGAGGTTCTGATGACACTGAGGTTCTGACACTGAGGTCCTGACACTCAGGTTCTGATGACACTGAGGTTCTGACACTATGGTTCTGACACTGAGGTTCTGACGACACTGAGGTCCTGACACTGAGGTTCTAACGACACTGAGGTTCTGATGACACTGAGGTTCTGACACTGAGGTTCTGACGACACTGAGGTCCTGACACTGAGGTCCTGACACTGAGGTTCTGACGAC
The DNA here is from genome assembly GCF_047511655.1 of Castor canadensis. Classification (NCBI taxonomy): domain Eukaryota; kingdom Metazoa; phylum Chordata; class Mammalia; order Rodentia; family Castoridae; genus Castor; species Castor canadensis. The sequence continues at coordinate 9,681,430 of NC_133386.1, read as the reverse complement.
ATTGAGATTCTGACGACACTGAGGTTCTGACACTGAGGTTCTGATGACACTGAGGTTCTGACAACACAGAGTTTCTGAGGACACTGAGGTTCTGATGACACTGAAGTTCTAACACTGAGGTCCTGACACTGAGGTTCTGTCTGACACTGAGGTTCTGACAACACTGAGGTTCTGACACTGAGATCCTGACACTGAGGTTCTGATGACACTGAGGTTCTGATGACACTGAGGTCCTGACACTGAGGTTCTGATGACACTGAGGTTCTGACACTGAGATCCTGACACTGAGGTTCTGACAACACTGAGGTTCTGACACTGAGATCCTGACACTGAGGTTCTGATGACACTGAGGTTCTGACACTGAGATCCTGACACTGAGGTTCTGATGACACTGAGGTCCTGACACTGAGGTTCTGACACTGAGGTTCTGATGACACTGAGGTTCTGATGACACTGAGGTTCTGACACTGAGGCCCATCAGCCTCTTCTTGTTTGCTTGACAACTTTATCTTCATGTCTGGAGTTTCACCCTCTCTTCTTGGTTAAGCAGCAGGTTCTTTAACAAAAATTAAAAACCTGTCAGACACGAATGGATCAATAAAATGTGGTATCTATACACAATGGAATTTTATGCAGCCATGAAGAAGAATGAAATGTTATCATTCGCTGGTAAATGGATGGAATTGGAGAACATCATTCTAAGTTAGGTTAGCCTGGCCCAAAAGACCAAAAATCGTATGTTCTCCCTCACATGCGGACATTAGATCAAGGGCAAACACAACCAGGGGATTGAACTTTGATCACAAGATAAAAGCGAGTGCACACAAGGGAGATATGAGGATAGGTAAGACACCTAAAAAATTAGTTAGCATTTGTTGCCCTCAATGCAGAGAAACTAAAGTAGATACCTTAAAAGCAACTGAGGCCAATAGGAAAAGGGGACCAGGAACTAGAGAAAAGGTTAGATCAAAAAGAATTAACCTAGAAGGTAACACACACGCACAGGAAATTAACGCAAGTCAACTCCCTGTATAGCTATCCTTATCTCAACCAGCAAAAACCCTTGTTCCTTCCTATTATTGCTTATACTCTCTCTTCAACAAAATTAGAGATAAGGGCAAAATAGTTTCTGCCGGGTAGTGAGGGGGTGTCGGGGAGAGGGAGGGGGTGGAGTGGGTGGTAAGGGAGTGGGTGGGGGCAGGGGGGAGAAATGACCCAAGCATTGTATGCACATATGAATAATAAAAAAATAAAAATTTAAAAAAATAACTTAAGGAAAAAAAAAAAAACCTGACAGACAATCTAAGCAATGTATTTAGGTCCAGGTCACCACTCAAGATTTGTACCCTCTCCCATTTATTGAAACCCCTGCAGCCTCAGCCCAGTGGACACTTCACACACACACACACACACACACACACACACACACACACACACAGAATAAATTCAATCATGAGATCTTTAGAGGAAAACAAGCTTGGAGATTTTTATTTTCACAGATAATCTAGGTATCCATAGGGCCGTGAGGATTTACTGACACTTGCAAAGTGACAATAACATTAAAGAAAGCTGCATGGTTGATTCATGGAGAAGGCTGCCACTTGTCCATAAAAGGTTTTATTGTCAATTTAAGAGGCTCAGAGCCGAATTTACCCACTCCTTGCAATGTACACAAGCCCTAAGGGGGTGGATTTATGGCATTAACCTTATTCCTGGTCTAGTCATTCACAACTCAGATCCTTCTCAGAAAAAATGAGGCTTTTGGTTAAGTCACTTGTCGTCAGTGGTTTGGCAACAAACCACTTTCCTGATTCCTTTGACCTAAGACAACCCTCCATCCTAGAAACTCCATTGCCCTTGGGTCACATTTAAATCATTCCTGGTTTTCTCTGTCTCTTCCTGCCAGTTCTCATTTCCTTTAACTTCACTCTTAGTTACCTTCTCCTGGATCCCTGGCCACCTCTTGCTCTTCTCTTGGTTCCACCCCATCTTCTTTCGATTCTCCCTGCTGCCCACCAAGCCACCTTTGTTGTAGCTGGTGAGCTGGCCCGTTCCCTGGCAACCCTTTTTCAACATGTTCCCCCATAGTAGGAGTCCTCGTGTTCTACCAAGGATTGCTCTTCCAAAGAAAACCAAAATTGAAGAAGTGTCAGAGGTGCTTTTGAGGCAATAACTAAAATTAAATTTCAGAAAGTCCTTCACCTTTCAGAAAAATTTTCTTTTTTTTTTTTCTTTTTTTGCAGTACTAGGGCTTGAACTCAAGGCCTACACCTTGAGCCACTTCACTAGCGCTTTTTTGAGAAGGGTTTTTTCAAGATAGGGTCTCATGGAACTGTTTGCCTAGGCTGGCTTCCAACCATGATCCTCCTAATCTCTGCCTCCTGACTAGCTAGGATTATAGGTGTGAGCCACCAGTGCCCAACCAGAAGAATTTTCTTTGAGCAGATTTGCTATAGGTGTAAGTACATGTAAATAGATATGAAGTCCTTAAAATGAAATGTGTGGTGTCTGGGAGCCTGCATTTTAGCAACCTTTCCAAGGGACCTTACTTAGCAACAGTCAAGGTTGAGAGCTACAGGAAGGCTTCTCTGCCCTCCCAGGTTTCCCACTGAGGTCAGGCCATCTTGATGCATTAGGAATTGCTCATCTCTCATAGAGAGTGGTGGCCAGCAGTGAGGCTTCCTTCTAGAAGGACACTGCTAAGGTGACTTGCAACATGAAAAATTAGTATTAATAAGTAGCTACCATCCTTGAAGGCCTGTTGGAAGTGATATATTATACATACAATTTTACAGATGAATTTGTTCCTTAAGGCTCCATTTCTCCTGACTCACCTTCAGGCCATTGTCCCCTTGGGTGTCTGAGAAGGACATTGTCATGGTTTGCCCACAGGGTTAGGAGTCCTTCATGCCAGTTCCAGGGCCTGAGGCTGGGTGTTGAAAGTCAAGGTAAGAAATCTAGATATATCTGCTGTTTGCTTTGTGAAGCAAACATTTACAACTGTCAAAAGAGAAAATTACAACAAATTTAAACACCTTAATTGGCTTTATTTTGTGATTCTAGAATCACCCAACACTTCATTCCATAAAATACAATAAATGTCCCAATGTGCCGAGCGGAGGACGTTGGTTTAATAGACAGAGAAAAGCCAAAGAAACTGAGAAACAACGTGGATCGATCACCTTATAAGGCAGGAACAGGGAATCAGGGCAACAAAAAAATAACAGACTAACATCAGGATACTTTAGGGCACTTTTTTATGGAAGGATTAAAGCAGAGAGAACTGTTACCATGTTAATTGCTAAAGACCTATTTGGAAAGTATGGCTCTTATTTCTTTTGTCCTGATTCCCAGTCACATAAATATTAGGTTTTGTTTGGTGACAGAACTTTAGCACGAATGACTCCATTTTTATTTTTAATCTTGTCTCTTGAGACCCAGTACAGAGTTTATTCCAAAATAATGGCCTCCTGTAACTTATATTGAATACAGCCAATCCAAAAGTTTTTAAGGGGATGAAGGTACTAGAATTTAAACTCAGGGCTTCACACTTGCTAGACAGATACTGTACCTGTCAAGCCACACCTCTAGCTACCAAAAGTATTTATTACTGACTGTACATGCAAGTAGAGTACAAGGAGATATGGGCTTCCTGTCCATGAGAAGTTTTCTGCCTAGTCATGAAAATCTAACATTATAAAGAAACATTTGACAAGGTTGTAGCACTCAGGATAACTACTCTGATCCTAGCATAGTCATCTTAAATCAGTTCCCACAAAGGGAAGAAATGGAAGAAATCAGTGGCAGCCATACTGAGCTGGGTGCCCACCTAAGGAGGGACTCAACTCAGCCTCTAGAGCATAATGCTCAAACAGGAAATGGAGAAGGCTGCAGTTCCACCTGTGGAGAACTAATCTGACCCCTGACATTAAGTGAATCAGTGAGATATATTAGTTAGTGGCTCCCCCGTGATGCTTTGTGACAAACACCCTCAAAAACTCTCATAGGTTTTTAACAAGTGGCCTTTATTTTTCTTGTGTACCTGGAGGTTTCCTGGGACATCTCTGTGGCTTGGCTCCAGCATTGACCGTGGCTCAGCTCTTCCCTAGGCTGAAGGGAGAGCAGCCACCTGGGGCATGTTCTCATGAAATATCATGAAGCCACACGATGGGAGGCTGAAGCAGGCAGTGTCTCTTACGACCTCTGCTTATGCACAGCTGCCTAGACTCCAGTGGCCAAGCAAGGCACAAGGCCATTGCAATTGTGCATGGTGCAGGGAAGAGGAAAGTGAGTATTTACTAAATGATACAGCCTATAGTATGAGGGGAAACTTGAAAGTGGAAGACAGCTACTTTCTAAGAAGTATTTTGTTTTTTTAACCCATAAGGGCCTTACAGTGGGTGTCCAATATTAATTGTTGATTTGAGTCTCCTAGAACCAGAATTCACCTCTAGCGATGGACTTAGGAATTAGGAAGGCAAAGGCTAAAACATACCTTACCAGCCCTGAAGTTTCTGAGTCTTCTAAGACATGTGTGGGTATATCATCTGATCCAGCTGTTCTCTGTTGGGTGTTAGGAAATAAATATTTCACAGAATTCCACCCACTCTTTGTAGGAGTTGGGCAGAACTGAACTGTTAAAGCTGGAAACTTTGAGAATGAACAATAACCCATGTGCTTTAGTTTTGAAAGCTTAATACATGTTTGTTCATTTAAAAAAAAACTATGAAAACAATTTGGCTTGTTGCAATAAATTTTATTTTTTGAAAGGTTAAAAATATTTTAAACACAGGACTAAGCAAAATAGAAAGACTATATTTTGGGAAAGGAAAGAATGCTTACTTTTAAAACCAGTAACATACCTATGGAAATGTAATTTTTATCTTTTCTGATTAAAGAACTAAAAGAAATACATAGAAACATCTTGTACTAAAATGGCATTTATGTAATGCCACCCCATCCTTATGTGTGGCTTTTTACTTTGGGAAGGTGGTTCTCCATATGTTATTTGCTCCTCACAACGAGTCTGAGCTGTCATTGATACGGAACTAAATTTAGAAAGGGCAGAGATCTGGCCATAGTCAGACATACAGCTATAACTGGGAAGGTCCAGGTAAGAGCTCAGAGACCAGACTCAGAACAAAGAGACTCTCAGCCAGGCCAGAAAGTGGACAAGCAGCAGGTGGACAAGTAAGATTTTAACCTGTGAGAATAGGTAATAACTTGTACCCCCTGCTTGTAGTTCCTCCAACAATTAGTGTCTACATGAATGAGACTGTGGATGCAGGGATGGGGGTAGAAAGAGAGAGCTGATGAATCCAAACTAAAAAATGTTTTAAAGACTCCAGGAGGAGTAAGGAATGTAAATGTCTGCTATAACCCAGCTGGGCCCATGAAAAGGCACAAAGATGCTCATCTTGCTAGCTCTTCCCCCAGGGGAAGAGAGATGTCAAGACAAGTTTTAAGTACTTTAAATTTCAAAAACTTGTCTCACATGCATCTATGAAGGTGTGTTTCCCCTCCTGAAATGCACAGTGAGCATTCTAGTTTTCAGTGAACAAAGGTTCTCTAGCCCTTGGATCAGGTCTTCCCTTCTCAGAGTTCCCTGGAGTCCTTTCTGCTCCAAGGAGGAGTTTAATGAGGTGAGCTGCATACTTGGAGTGGAAGGTACCAGAAATTTGATGGACCACAGAAGTGGTGAACCCCAAACATGAGGAAAAGTTAAATGATCTATCCTGATGGCCTGGATAGAGCAAGTTCCCTAAGAGGGATGATGACTGTGTCATCAGGGAACAGTGCTGTGAGGACAGATAGGCAAGGATGGTGACCACAGTACAGGGCATAACACACTCCCTGGGACTGACTGGCTTCCAGGGACCCCGCCTGTCCAGGGACCAAGAACCTGGCTTCTAGCGTTGCTTAGAGCAAGGATTACTGGCCTGGATGCCACAGATGAAATTCAGGGGCCCATAACCTTGGATGGGAAACAATCTTTACTTTCACTGAAATCTAAATGAAATTGAGCATTTCATCCACTTATGAATATGGGTAACAAACCACATTAGTAGATTTGTCACCATCAGAAACTGCAGATGTTCTCACGTGGTGTTATGAATGTTGCAGCCTTCTCAATATCACATTTAGACCATTGCTACTTCAGAATTAAGGTAGTTGATAAACCATAGCTGTTGTTAGTTAGCACATTAGTAAATACGCATGCATCTTACTATATCACAATGTCAAAATTACTCTGGAAACAGTATTTCTTTATTACTGATCTCTTCTGCCACCTAATATATTTTAAGTATTTCAGACATTCTGGAAAGAAAGCCATGGACCTCACCAGACTACTGAAGGGGTTCATAACACAGAAAAGATTAGGAAACCCTGTTTGTACTCTTGCATCCTTAGAAAACAGACTGCTTAAGATATGGGTAGCATCTGTCCACCCCACCAGAGGGTTTGTTATTTATTTTTCCAGTAATAGATAATAAAATTTCTTTCAGTAATGCTATTTTTAAAAGCTCTTTTTTTTTTTTTTTAGAGGCCCTGAGGTCAAACCTCAGTCCTACCCAAAAAAAAAGAAAACACCTACAATCTCTTTTTTAAAAAAGCAGAACAAACCACTTTGGGCTCTCTTTCTTCCTCTTTTTTTAATCTCAACCCAAGCACAGGTGTGTAGCACATGGCTTCTTAAGTGTGGGGGCTGTGGATTCTGGTGCTTAGTGACTTGGTTTAACTTGTCATTTAAAAGGAGGGACAACAGCTACCCAGCTGTGTGCTGTTTAAGCAGCATTGAGACTTCCTTTCTCCCAGTTGTTCTTGTCTTAATCCCTCTATACCACTCAGAAGTATTGGGAAGGAAAGAAACTTCAGTGTAAAGAAATTAAAACCTTCCCACAAATGAGAGAATTTTTATAGCATTGTCTTAAAGATGATACAATTTGATTGTTTCCAAGCTCCACACCATTTTTAGAATGGTTTGTAACACATACCTTTCCCCCTGAAAGTTGGCAAAAATGAGAGTCTGTTCTTGACTCACGAGTTAAGTTGCACTGACATAGTGGCGTGATATGCCATTTATCATGGATAAAAGTAACTACTCTTTCACTAAGTGGTTTAGGCTTAGAAAACCTTTGCTTACTACTAGCTGATTTATGGGTTTGTTTTTCATCAAGGATCAAAAAACAGTACATTTGTTCCATCTCTGATCATGCTGACACTTTGCTGTAGGACAGAAATCTACCAGTATGTGCACAAGATTACTGCACACCACGCTCAGGGAAGCAGTGAGCCCCAGGTCTAGGATGTCTCAGAGATGCACACATAGCCAGCAAGCACTTCCTTCGCTCATCTACTTAAAACTATGGATGACGTTGGTTGTGTCTGATTCTGTGCTGGGTGGTCACTGGGAGACAGTGGTTAATGTGACCACCACAGACCTGCTGAAAGAGCTTCCGGGTTACTGTGGAGGAACACAGGTTGATTAGCAAGCACTGTGTACAGGGAAGTAAATGGCATATGGGAAAGTACAGGTTGCAAGAGAGACACCCAGCACCAGGAAGGAGCATCCAATCTGAGGCCCAAGGGGTAAATTCCAGTTAGCAGGGCATGGGAGGCAGACCAGTAGATAGGCAATTGGGTGGCTGGAAGGACACGCTGTGAAAAACCTGGGACAGAAACAGGCAGGTGGGGCAAGGGACTAAGTGTAGCTAATAGATACACAGCACAGAGGCTTAAAGCAGGGATGGAGGGAAGCTGGTGCCTTACAAGCTGTACTAGGGAGTTCCCATCTTATCTTGAGGACAGAGGGTGAGTGACTATTAAATGGGGGTTTCAGAAAGCATCCTGTGTCCATTGCAATGTGAATTGGATGGTGGTAGGACAGAGCCCGGAGACATATTAGGTCTGTGACCACAGGGCTGGGATAGGTGACCATGGCCCTGACCAAGATGCCCCAGCACTGATGAATGGATTAAGAAAATGTGGTATCTATACACAATGGAATTTTATGCAGCCATGAAGAAGAACGAAATGTTATCATTGGCTGGTAAATGGATGGAATTGGAGAACATCATTCTGAGTGAGGTTAGCCTGGCCCAAAAGACCAAAAATCGTATGTTCTCCCTCATATGTGGACATTAGATCAAGGGCAAACACAACAAGGGGATTGGACTATGAGCACATGATAAAAGCGAGAGCACACAAGGGAGGGGTGAGGATAGGTAAGACACCTAAAAAACTAGCTAGCATTTGTTGCCCTTAATGCAGAGAAACTAAAGCAGATACCTTAAAAGCAACTGAGGCCAATAGGAAAAGGGGACCAGGTACTAGAGAAAAGGTTAGATCAAAAAGAATTAACCTAGAAGGTAACACCCACGCACAGGAAATCAATGTGAGTCAATGCCCTGTATAGCTATCCTTATCTCAACCAGCAAAACCCCTTGTTCCTTCCTATTATTGCTTATACTCTCTCTACAACAAAATTAGAGATAAGGGCAAAATAGTTTCTGCTGGGTATTGAGGGGGGGGAGCGGGAGGGGGTGGAGTGGGTGGTAAGGGAGGGGGTGGGGGCAGGGGGGAGAAATGAACCAAGCCTTGTATGCACATATGAATAATAAAAGAAAAATGAAAAAAAAAATAAAAAAATAAATAAAAAAAAAAAAAACTAATGCACAAAAAAAAAAAAAAAAGGGATGGGAAGATGAGAATGTACCCCAGAAATATTTCAGAGGAGGAACCAATAGAGCTAAAGCCTTTGGTAAATTCATGGGGTTGGGGTAAAGGAGAGTTTGTTCTGTCTCCTGAGAACATGGTTATTTCCCCATGTTAAAAATGAGTGCTTTTAAAGAAAGGTAGAGTTCAAGTGTAGCATGAGCATGTTACCTGAGCCTATGAGTCCCTAAAGTACATAATTCATTTTAACCACCTGGATCCTTCTGGCTTTTGCTCTAGAACTTGATCTCTAGCAGCTTAAAATAGATGTGAGGAATCAGAAACACTGAGATTAGCTCCACAGAGTCAGAACACACAATATACATCAGGCTGTGGCTGCTAGCTGGTGCCTATGAAGTCAGACACATAGAAGGAAAAAAGGGGGAAATAAGAGCTGGAAGGTAATAGGGAGGGTAATAGGTAACATGGAGGGAAAATGAGGGGCAATAAGTGGATCCTGTAGAATAGGGGTCTTGGAAAGGCCAAGAGCAGCCCTGATGGGACAGAGGAACTGCTGCTGCTGGCCATGACAGGGTGGTTGTTCCCACATGGGGCGGAGGCTCCCCCAGAGCTGCAGAGGATGCCAGTCATGCCTGAAGGGAGACCCAGAGTCATTCAGCAACTCTCTTAGCCCAGATGTCACCTCATCACTAACATGGTTGCCTCCTCTTTTACCCAGCTCTTTACAAGTTCACAAGATGACATCATTAAGAGCACTAAGAGTTTTGTGGTAAGCTGGCAGGCTGTTTCATGGTTTTATAAATAAAAGGTGTATGGCTGCCACAAAGGAGGACTCCCTTTTCAGTTCTGCTGTAGCAGCATCTTCCCCTCTCCCCAGACCACCAAAGAGAACAGAGGAGGCACACAGGCACAGTGCTCAGATGTGGCACCCAGGGAGAGCACAGGGGGAGCCAGGGAGTACAGAGACTGGTCTCTGGGCAAGGGCTTCAGCCACGATGGGTAGGAGGGAGAGCCTCAGGATGCCACGGGGAGCCATCATGGGACCTTAGGTGGACCTAGTGGAACCAGGGTTTGTTTGAAGCATCAGTAATTCTCTGGGGACAAAGAACTGGGAAGCATGCATACATGTTATGTGGAAGTTTTACCCATAATTTTGCAGGGTGAACATCGTGGTTCATCACAGAGGTAGCCTTAGATGCTCCCATGGAGTTAGCATCATCAAGGCCCCAGCAAGAAGCTCACTCACCTTAAATATTGCTAGACACAGATGGCTGGACTGGGTGGATTCAACCTGGCACAAGAGTCAAGAATTGACTTTCCTGTAATCCCAAGCAAAAAGTTAGTGAGACTCCTTCTCAGTCAGTAAGCCAGGAGTGGTGGCACATGCCTGTGATCCAAGCCAGGTGGGAGGCATAAAATAGGAGGCTTGGGGTCTAGGTCACAGGCAAAAACTGTGAGACCTTAGCCAAAAAATACCTATAGCAAAAAACTGCTAAGGTTGTGCCTCAGTGATGCCAAAAAAAAAAGAATCCAGACCACAAACTGTTCTTCATAAAGAATGAGCCTTGTTTTGTCTCTGTAGTCAAAAGTTTCAGGGTCTGTTAGTTACCCCTGAGTCTCACAACATTCTCTAGAGTCAGAGATGGAGGGATAGGTCTGCACATCAAAAGAGAAAAAGCAGGGCTGAGCTGGGCTATGCCCGGAAAGCAGAGAACATCAACACAGACCTTAGTCTCAGACCCTGCAAACTCTGGCTGTGTTGGAGTGCCAAGGACAGAGCCATCCTTTTGGAACTGACCTGTGTTAACTGAGCTCTCATCCTGAGTCTACAAAGCCAGAACATCATTTCATTCATTTCCAACAAATGATTACTGCCAGAGTTCTCCCCCCTTGCAGATCTAACCCTTTCTCTGTGTGTAGCCCAGCTACAGGCAGAGAATTGGGCCAGCCAATTCATAATCAAAAGACCAGTTGTAACCATCACAGGAAGCAGAATCCCTGCATGGTCAGTCCTGAAAAACTTTCTGGATACTTCTATCAGACACCCTTATTTACACGTATACGTGCACTTTTTAAAAAGTGCTTTGTTAGAGGACTCTAATAACATAAAATAATTAAAGTAAATTTTAAACTGTATGATACCTTTTTTATTCTGTGCATTTGTTCATTTGAAAATTTATTTTGACAAGAATGAGATTTCATATCTAATGCGATATTTTAGAAAGTGCGTGTTCTGCCAACAGGAAAGTCTCAACCACAATTTTCCAGTCTCTAGGGAACAGCTTCACTCTGTCCTGGATTAGTCAGTGACACCTCTATGGTGTCATTGAACATTGTCCAGAGTCTACTTCTAGCACAAGACTTGTGCCTGCAGGTCAGATCTAAGCCAACAGAGGGGGTGACCTGGGGTCAAGGGCTTGCCTCTTTTCTGCCTGGAATTGTCCAGCTGCAACTCAGCTTTAAAAATACTTTTCTTCAATATCCAGAAAAGCCACAGTTACTTTATGAAAGTCTGTTTCTACTTGTCTCTCTCCCTCTGTGTGCCTTTTGTTTTTTAACTTGTTCTGTCCCTTTATTCTGTGAGGTTCTTGGCTTTGTGTATCTGGAAAGTGTGTGCTTAGCTCTGGGTCCTACTCCTTTGTGCCTTCTAGAAGTCTGCTTCTCTCAAGTTTATGACTCTAGCTCAGATCTCATCTCAGAGCTCCAGACTTGCCTGTGCAGCTGCCTACTGGACATCTCCACTTGTGGAGATACAAACACCCCATGTCAGTCTTCCTTAGTGACTGCCACCTCATTGAGTGCCTACATGGTTCATTCCTAAGAGTCACAGCAGACACCTTCCTCTGCCACACCTCCCTACCTGACCCATTTCCAGGTCCTGCAGCTCACTAAGAGGATCATAGCTTCATCCATTTCTCTCTCTACCCTGCCACAAGCTGCCATATCTCTCACCTTACCTGTGCAGGGATCTCCTGGAAGACCCCCAATGCCCATTTCTGCTCCTCCCAGTCCAGCCTCAGCACAAATGCTAGAGGGACCATTCCCCAAGCATATATGACAACTAATGGAAGTGAGACCACAATCTCTGCCTGGTCTAAAGGCCTTTGAGGTCTGGGCCTGGTCCATGGCTCCAGCTCAGCCTGTGTCATGCTCTTCCATGCCACCAGGCTCCAGCCATTGGCCTCTGGCTCTTCTCTCTCAATTCTTCCTCACTCTGGCAGAGTGGGAAGGAAAGATTGGAGGGGGAACAACTTGGTGTGGGTGCCTCAGGGAATATACAGCCCTCCCATGACTTTCCACACTCTTCCTTAAGGACGCTGACCAGAGCTGTCATGATAGTCACACTTGTGGCTTCTTTGGGGAACATCTCTCTGCACCCAGCTTATAAGCTCCAAAAGGAAGGTGTGTTTCTCCCACAACATGCAGCACCAGGGTGGGCAACAGTTGCCCAGAGAGGAAGAGGTAGGAGAATTTTATTTTCCTCTCACTGTATCTGCCTTCTCTCCATTTTGCCTCTCTCTTTGGAAAAAAAGAAAGCTTTTTGGTTTTTTTCTGTATTCTCTTGCTTTTTTTTTTTTGGTTCTGTGATCAGGTTGGTATTCTTAACTGCAAAGCAAAAAAGTTTCCTTCGACCCGTCTAAACTAAATAAAATTCACAGCCCCCTCCTTCAAGCCTCCCAGAAGTACAAAGGAAAAAAATTCAGACTTCAAAAGAAATGATAGGTTTTTAAAGATTAAATTTGATCAGGAACTAGAATTCTGGCAGGATGGAAATTACATTGTTGAAAACGACTCAGCACTTTTTTAGGCCTGTTTCAGATACAATTTATACATTTATTTACTCAACAAATATTTTAGGGCCTCTCATGTACTAGCTACAAATTTAAATAAAGCAGTGGCTTTCCAGCTTACGTTTTTGTACAACTCACAGTAAGAAATGCATTTGTCCCTGGAACCCAGTGTATATCAATTCTGATGTAACATCTCACAAAGCAGCCCTTACCTCTACCACGAGATATCTGAATGCCTTCACTTCTATTCTTTTTTGTTTTTAATGCTGGTCATGACCCACTAAATTAATGTCATAACTCACTACTTGACTTACATCCTTAGTTACAAAAATCTTGGAGTGAATGAAGCACAAGTGAAGCTACTTCTGTTCTGAGAGAGTGACCACGCTATGCTGGATGAGCCAGGGCACTGGCCTGCCCATGGCTGGACTTTTGGGGCTGTTCCTTCAAGACCCTGAGGATGGGATATTAGCATGCCATGCAGTAGGTGGGTGCCTGCCTGCCTAGAACAACTCACTTTTAAGTTGGTTGTTAAAAAAGTCACTTTGATTCTATGAACTAAAGCAGTATGTCCACCATTCTTTTTTAGGAACAGGCTTCAGGAACTCCTATCTTAAATGTCGTGTGTTTGGGGTAGAGAAGATAGACCAGTAGTTTAAGTCTAAATTTTCAAAGCATTAGGGAATTTTAAAAAGTTCAGAAACCACTGCCCTAGAGGTTAAAAGCAGGGTTTCTGATACTCTAGAAACAGTAGATAAAAGGATGGGCTGTTTGGGCCTTTGCTGACTTTTCCTCTCTGGTCTTCCTGATACAGTATCCTTCTTCCTTCTTTACCTTGTTCCCATCACACCTCCATCCAGTCTACCTCACCCAGGCTCAAAAAAGTGACAGCAGTCTGAACCCTTCCTACCCAGCCAGGGACTCTCAGCTCAGCAGCCCTCCAAGGACCATCCATCCACTCAGCCTGAGTGTAGGCGGAATTTGTCTACTTGCTCCAGGGTTGTACATGTGGACAGGATGTTAGCTGTGGTTAGTTTTAACTCCTAATTGCAACTTCCTCCCTCTGCCTTGTTCTTAGAAACCCTCTGTAAATTCTGGCAGAAAAGCCAGTGGGACCTCTGGAGGTTTGTCTGCCACAGTTGAGAAAATAATATTCCCAGCCATAATGCTATGACTGGTGGCATGACTGGCTGCATGGATGTGCAACCTTTGAGCTCACACAGGACCCAAAGTGGATGTCCCAAGGTGGCTGGAGCCACCTTGAAATTCTTAATAATTTTTTTTTTATGTATTGTCCCATGTTTTCATTTTGCAGTGGATCCCATCAATTATGCAACTGGTCCTAACCACAAGAAAGACCTTTTAGCCTATTTTTCTAGATGCCTGTGTTTATAAAAGTAATTAAAGAGTTACTGATGAGACCACAGTGACTCAGTGAGGCACTTGCATGCTTCATGTGACCCTATATTTAGAGTCTAAGAAGTCTGTACATATCTGTGTCTGTGGGTAGGAGTATCTATGTGTACTTTGTAGTTTCTGACTATCTTCAGAGCCAGCAATTAGTTCTGGGCCTAGTCTAGGTCTGTAAGAGCTCAAGTTCTTGTAAATTCTTATTTATACTTTCTCTGCTGAGGCTTGCCAGCACTTCCTCATTTTCTGTAATGAAGACACTAGTGACTTCAATTCTTGAAAAGTTTTATGTAGCCTTGGGATCATAGTATGAGAGCTGGAAAGAACTTTGTCAAGGCCCGGAAACCTACCTGAGTGACATCACTAAATAGGCAAAAGGTCAGGACCTGAATTCAGGCCTGCAATTTAGAGTTCAGTGTCCTTTCAACAGGGTGCCATGATGCTCGTGTTTGGTAGCACTACAGTACCACACGCACTGGCACCTTAACTTTGAAAAGCGAGAATTGGCAGGAGAGGAGGCTTCCCAGCATTCAAAGAGCTCAATTTGAAAACCTGGACTGAAGTCCACTCAGATCTGCAGACACATGGAGAGCAGGTACCCGTGAGAAGAGGGCCAGGCACCTTCAACAGTGGGAACCACCCAGGGGAGACAGGTAAAGGGCTGGTGAGATCGCATTTGCATTGGAAGGTCCACCTGGCAATCAAGTAGAGGACACACCAAATTGGGCATCCAGGAAGATGTGATTGTGAGTCATACAAGAGGGGATGCAGACATGTGGGCCTTCAGACAGAAGGGAGGGAGCAGAAGGATAGAAAAGACCAGAAGGGCAATTACCAGTTCTGTTGACCACAGGGATGGAAGGGACAAGGGGCACAGATCAAGAATGAATGTACTTGCTCCCTGAGGCAACTGGATAGTGAGCACCATGGGCTAAGAAGCAGTTTTATGAGGAAGTGTAACAGAGGTTTGGCCCTGGTAGATGTGACGTGTCTATAGGACAATTAGGTAAAAGGCATGCGGATGAGCTGGGAGCAGTAGTGTCTGTGCACCTCAAATGGCACCATCCTGTGCTCAGCAGGAGTGACTGTGGGGCTCTCCACACCAATCGTGCATGCCAAAGCCTGTTGTTTGCCATGCATCACCAAAACCTGAACTGACGAGACCAGATGATTCTGGAATGTCTGATGCACACCCTCAAGTCCTGGCCACACACAAGGCTGGTACAGCAACTGCCAAAGGGGGTCAGGTGTCTGTGTGGAGTGACAGTGTGCTGTAAGAGTTATGGGAGCCCTAAAGATGACTCCGAGGTGTCAAACACCATTCTGCCCATCTGAGTCTGGCTTTGCTTCTGCCCCATTGTCCCCAAAGAACTGGATCAAACCTCCAGGATCCCTGACAGCCATGGAGCCTGTGGCCCCCAGATCTCGGACTATGGAATGTCAGAGCAGGAACATCTGGGAGTCTTCTAACCAACACCTTTTAGAGATGGGAAACCAGGGACCATCATGACTGTTCTGAACATTAGTAGCAGCCTGGTCAAAAGACACCCTCCAGGTGAAGTTGTCAAGCATGTGCAGAGAAGGGCCACTGGGTCAGCCTTTGTTCCCATCCTCTCCCATCTGATGCCAGCCCTTGCAGTCCTGTCATAGCACCAGCTTTGTGATTGTCACAATTATAATTTTGTCACCAGATGTATCATATGTTGAAGCATCTTGAGAAGTATAAAGCATGGTTTGCACTTTGTCTCCTTCTGTAAGCTGGTCTTATTTTAATACTAGTAGTGATAAAGCTGGGTCTTCAGTTTCAGCTTAGAAAATGAAATGTCTCCAGAGTCTTGCAAGAAGGCCTTGTGCTTCTAAATTTTTTTTTTTAAAAAGGTTCTCCATGGATAGATCACAGAGTGCTTCCTCAGAGGAGGACATCAGTTCCACTGAACTGTTGAGTAAGTTCTCTGGATGGCATAGATTCTCAGCTATGAGATCGTAGAAGCTGGTTTACTTTGGGAAGATGTACTAAATGGGAATATGACTTTCCAATTGCATGGATAAGTAGTCAATCTAAAAGGTTCTGAAAAGGCTGAGAATGGTGAGCTTCCCGTGTATATCTACCTGTGAGATAACTCGGTTCTAAAACTTAAAATGAATGAGGCTTCAAGAGGCCTTGGTAACTGGAACAAGCAAAAGACTCAAGGGTGTGGAGGAAGCCAGAAAAGCAGCAGGTGGACATCAGGAATGTAGCTTCTAGATGCTGGGAATTCTGTTGAACTCAGAGCCACTCTCCTAGGCTGTACTCCTGGGCTTCCAGGTATCTGTAGAGAATGAGCACAGTAAAGAATGCTGATGAGAACTGAAAACCAGAGGGCCCTGCAAGTGTTCAAGCCCTGTGGGTGTACGCTGGTTGTACCAAGGCCAGTAATTTCTAGAGAATATGGGGAAGTTTCTGAGGGGGATTGGTTATTGCATAAGCTTCTAAGCCAATTTGTTTATTCAGTAGAGAATTAAGGAGAACTCCCCAGACATGCCTTCTGACTCTGAAACCATGAGATAGTAGTGTAAGGCTGGTGCTGAGAAGGGGTTGGTTGGGGTCGGGGTCATCATTGGCCCTGAGGCAGAGATGGACCCAGTACTTAAGCACTTGCTGGTGGTAAAGGTCATTCCCACAAGTGACAGCTGGAGAATCACTGAGGACCACTAGCAGACTAAGACTGTTTCCTTGAGGATATGCAGATTTGAACTTCTGTCACTGACTTTATCATAATGATTCAGAGCACTAATCCAGCTCCTAACTTCCAGGCAGCTCAAAGACCTTATAGTGGGCTTTTTCTCTGTTCTTATGAAAAGGGAGAGTCCTGCCAGTAGGTACAGCCAAAGGGGGGACTCGATTCTTCCTGCCCAATTAAAATTTATTATTTCATAGGACCACCCTCCCCAGTCCAATATTGGGGAATTGGAGGATTTCCTTTGGATCCTAGCTGGCCAATTCAACTTTTAATGTAACTGTATCTCTATTCCCTTTCTTACTTCTCCTTTCAGAAATTAAGGGTATTACAATGGAAATCATCTTTTTCTACCTTATCCCTCACATTCTCTAGCAAGGCATTTTTCCCAGTGGCTCCATAATCATCTCTGTTTCCAATCAGCAAATATAACTCTTAGTATAACTCGGTTCAAAATCCTGGCATCTCCAATGCATGCTTATCTCTCCTTGAGGCACAAAATGTCCCCAACATTGGAAGCCAGAGTTAAAAAGAGATGATAGATCTAGAAAATTTAAGGAAGAACAGTGTATAAAATTGCCCATTTGGGGAGTGAAGGGACCTTTATTGTCCATTAGTCAGGCTGTGTCCAAAGAGACCCAGAGACCTTCCAAGTGGTGGAAGAGCCTGGGCAGAGAAGACCAAGGGGAGAGGGAGGAGAGGAGCATTTTAGAGACTAAGGTTCTGTTAAATTGCACCATAAAGGTGACAACAATTCTACATTAACTAATTGATTTTACATGAAAGGTTTTAGTTTTTTTTAACAAATGAAGCTAAAAGCTGCAGAATCTTAATTTATAAAACATTGGCAAGGACCCAAGATGAGAAGAACTCAGACAGGCACTAATAAAATACGGTGTCTTTTTGCATTTAATTTGCCAGCTCAGAGGTGTCTTAGAGCTTATCTAATCCAACTTTTTATGTGAAGAAATTAAGTCCCCATGTAGAAGAACTATAATACTTTAAGCCACAGAATTAGTGCATATGATTTCTTGATTTTGTTTTTCCATCAAATTAAGGAGAACTCATTTTCAGGAAAGGAACTGAGAAGAGAGAGTGGGAAAGAAACTTTCTCCTTGATACTCTCTTGGCCTCAAATACTCCCCAAACTCCAAAGTCCCAGCCGTTCATGAGCAACTCTGTCAAGACCACATGTCTGCATAAGAAGTGTTCACTTCTCTGATATCTGCCTTGCTGAGAATCAGGCCTCCTTCTTGTGCCAGAGAGGTCTCAATGGACAATGGGTGTTCACACACACACACACACACACACTCAACACGGTGTTTTCCACATGCTGCAGAGCGCAGACACCCTGGAGCAGGACCACTGATGGGAATAGCTGTCCTGGTGCAGACTATCCCATGCACTCCATCCATTCCTGTGGGTAGGCTGAGCTGGAACCTTCGTTACCCTTGTGGCAGTAGAGCCAAGTGGCTGTTCCAGGAGGGATGGACCAGGTCCTGGGCACAGCCACCAGCAGAGAATTGGCACAGGGGGCAGCCACAGGCAGCAGCTCAGAGTTTGGATTAATACCTGATTCCAGTGGCACTTCTCCACCTGGCAGTGTCTTACCTGGAAAATGTGAATAATCATGTAAGCCCCATCAGGCTGTGTGAGAATTAAATGATACTTCTCCCAGGCCCGGTGCATGGCAGGGTAGGCTCCAAAGATGGGACAAAAGCAGGAAGAAGAGGTGGGGTGAGGCAGGTGAGACCATTTCCAAGTCTCTCCAGCTTACATCTTGCCAGAGGAGGTAGAGCAGCATGAATTCTTTAGTGGCAAAAGACTTGGTCCTCGAATCCTTTAGCTTAATTTTTGAATGTTCCTATTATGTGACTTTATAAATTATGTTGAGCCATAAGGGCCAGTTAACGATGTGTACCACTGTATCTCAACATTTGCCCTAAAACAAATGAAAAATACCTTAGAAGGTAAAATCCTTCTGATTTAGGGGGTAAAAAAGCCTGAGGTTGAAAGAAAAGTAATTTTCCACTTCAAACCTCCAAAAACATTAACTTAATTTGAATGCAATTAGCATTTAAATTAGAAGTTTTAAACTTCTAGCTTGTGCCTTTTAGCCTCGTATTTCACATGATTCTCAAGTCACTATTGTGGAGCAAGGTGGGGGTTGTGCCCAGGTCACAAAGCCAGCGCCTGGAGTGGGGGGGGGGGTGCGGGGAGTGACAACCTGGCTCGGGGCCTCAGGCGGGATGGGTCCCTGTCTCTGGGATACTTCACGGCCACATTAGAGTCCAATTTCTGGGAGGTTTCAAATTCTTGACTTTTTTTTTTTTTTCCTCAAAAAATATTTCATTCTTTTCTCTGGTAGCCTTCAAGCACAACTTTTGCAAATGCTTTTCTTGCCACATCTCAGTGGGTTTTTTCTTTTTTTCTGTACCTGTCCAATCTTCGTAATTGTCTACTTATTTCTAAGGCCTTTTACCTGTCCCTGAAGTTTAGTCTTCCTTTAATCAGAGAGTGTGGGACTCAGGCCAGGGTATTCAAATGATGAGGACCTTGCTTTTCCCTAGGGTTGGCAAGCCCAGCACCTTTCCTTCCAGCAGCCTTGCCCAGTGCCTCCACTGAACGTCATTTATCTCTTTACTTGATACATAGTTATTGAGTGTGGGCCAGGGCTGTAAAGATGACTAGAAATGTCACCTGGGGACAACAAAGGAAAGCAAGTCCTCAGACCATTGCAGGTCACAGGAGGTGTGGTCAGGAAGCCCCCAACATTTTATTTTCGTTTTGGTTTTGGTTTTTTGAAACGGGCTATCTATCCCTTGAACTCCTAAACCTTCTGCCTCTGCTTCCCAAGTGCCAGGATTACAGACTTGTGCCACCACTCCCAGAAAACTCATTGTTTTAGAGAACTCTCATTATTTTAAAAAACCTCCTAGGGTTTCCAGCCATCACCTCCTTCCCCCAGTGTTCCATTCAGCAGCACTCCTGCAGGGAATAGCTCCATGTTCTTTTAAAAGGAATCCTGTAGATATGCTGTGGTACAGAGGAGAGATAATCCCTTCTGACAGGATCCAGTTCCAAAGTGTTCTTTTAAAGACACACACACACACTCACACCAACCCCAGGCCCCTCTACTACACCTGCAGACACCCATTCTGCTTTCCACACAGAAAATACACAAACTAACCTTGTTTGAAACCTCTCAGATGCTGTGGTTGCAAGCAACTAGCCTTGCCAGCTATAGGGTCCCCTCCCCTCCTCCAGACGTCTGTCTGCCCTGGCAGCCAATTACTGCTTCACTTTGGATACCTGGGAGCTGCATCACGTGTCAGCTGTGGCCACTCGTTCTATCCCCAGCTTAGTTTGTGCCCAATTCTTGTCTACTTTTCTGGCCTGGAAACAGACTTACACCATTCAGAGGCAATTCAGCTTCCCGCCATGTTGTATCTAATAGCAGAAGGACACCTCTCCCACTGTGGGACAGGTCCAGCCATCTCACAGCCTCCACTATTCTTCTCCCATTTTTATTCTTGGCCCATAAAAAAAGAATGTTGTGTGCTGCCAGCATGGTGATAGAGCAGACGAATTTAGAAACTAAAGTTTATTAGGAGTTCATTCTTTGAATCTGAGGAATATTTTAGACTCTGAAAATAGTGTCCTTACCAAATAAGACAGAGAACTCTTTGAAGCTATGGAGGCTTATCTTGTTATTTCCTTTCTGTATTCCTAGCACCTGGGAGGTATTGGGTACATGGAAAATACTTAGCAAGAGCAGTGTGGCATTTTCTGGTCATCTGGTTCTGAAGATGGATGGAGCTGGGCCATCCCAGCTTTATGACTCCTTACCTGTGTGACCTTGAACAGCTTCTTACAGGAGTGGCTCTCCTGGTGATATACAGGTGTACTCAGCCATCTGACAAATATCTGTTTGGCTTACTTCTTTATCAGTATTTCATCAGACAAAAACAAGTGAACACTCAACTGTTTTCAGAGAAGGTGGGACAGAGATGACAGACTTGTCTGTGGACTAGATGTGAGGGAGGGGACGACTGAGTTAGCAATGTTGTGTAGGGTTCTGGGCTGAGTAACTGGCTACAAGGGGAGTATGGAAAGGTTCGCATTTGAGGAGGAGTGATAGAACGTCTTTCTGGGACAAGGCATATCTAAGATGCCATGCCTCAGCAGGAATCTGCCACTGCAGACCAGAGGTGACCATTTTGGCATCATCAGATCATAGATGGGACTTGAACCAGGCACAGAGTTTGTGGCTAGAGAAGCAGTACACTGAGAGGGGGTGCCAGCAGAGAGGAAAGCAGAGCGGGGTAGAGAGGAGCCCAAGGGTGGGGGTTAGGAGCAGGAGGTGGTTGATCAGGCCCATCTCTAGCCTTCCGGGCCACGCTGGCCAGGTCCACAGAGGGACCAGGGAGTGTCAGACCCAGTGGCCACCAGGAATTCAGCAATCAGCAGAGGATGTGAGAAATGTTCCTTGGAAGAACTACTCAGTGCACCTTTAGCTTTGGTGGGATTTTGTCAGCCAGGATAAGGTTTTCAACAGTACACGTTTCAAATGGAAACAGCTCCCAGACCAGGGCTGCTGGAGAGCCAGGCATCAGAGTGCTGACTTCCAAGAGGCCTCCCAAGCCCTGGGAGCCCCAGTCTAGATGTCTGCCCCTCCTCCCTCAGTCCTTCTGCTCCCTCAGGAAAGCACAGCAGAGCCCCTGGGCTATTGTTAAATTTTCTCAGCAAAAAATACAAGGCTGAGGCTGCCAGTGGAAATGGAGCACAGGCCACACGACCTTGTACCGCAGGGGGCTTCCAGGTGCTAACAACGCCCCTGGGCTCTGCAAGTCCTTCCCTGAGATTTTCCTGCTCCTGGGTTTGGAAATCAGTACACACAGTCGGTGGTAGATTCTAGCCCAGCATGGTGCTTTCCTGCTCCTGGCCTCTGCTGTCATCCCCATTTTCTAGTCAGAAAAAAAAGACAGCCTCAAAGTCTTAGGGAAATCTAGCTGATTCAGATACTTTTTTCTCTTTTGCACTACTTCATTCAAATCTTTCCTCATTGTACAGCCCGTAGATCAGAGACTGGTTTAATATTTAAAGACTTTTTTAGAGCAGTTTTAGGCTCACATCAAAATTGAAAGGAAGGTATAGAGAGGCTGTGCGTAACCCCACCCCATAGGCACACACAGCCTGGCCGGTAACAATATCCCTACCAGAGTGGACACATTTGTGACAACTGATGCTTACATGGACACATTGTATTCCCTTAAATCCATAGCCTGCCTTGGAGTTCACTTTGGACCTTGCACATTCTGGGGCTTTAGACAAATACATAAGGGCATGTATCCATTATTGTCCAGAGTGTTTTCACTGCCCTAAAACTTCCTTCTGCTCCCCCAGCAGCAGTGAGGTTGTTTGTACCCAGGGCTTGGCTTTTCCAGCCACGTGGGACTGGCCATGCATAACGAGTAACTCAGGGGGCCCTGCAATACTAACAGTTGCCTTTGGGTATCAGCGTCCTATGATTTTGAGCTCTGAAATTTGTCCTCATGTCCTCTGCTCACATTGGCAGCTTCTTGTCAGTGCCACTTGCAGACCACAGTGTTCCCATACAGTTCCTGTGCCACCACCTCATTCATGTCGCCTTGTGCTCTTTTCAAAACATGTATTCAACATGAGATGATGGGGTTTACAATACAGTGACCAGAGAGTCAGGAAAGTGACCAACTTGCTCACCTGTGAAATGCTGTATTTATGTAGTCACACCTCACAGAGCCTTCTCTGCATGTTTTCAAAGCACATAGAAATAGGTAAAACAAGAAAATTCGGTAGAAGATAAGCTTAGGAAGGAGCCGAGTACGAAGCTAAGTTACAAGTGTTTTCCCCAGCTACACAGCAGGCAGTCTGACTGAGAGGGTCATTAGGATGACACGGAGCAGCCCAGTCATTCTGAGTAGATCAGCCGAGCAGTAAAGAGAAGCACTTTGCCATCACTTGCACAGGGAAGAGCAAATCACAAATGTGAGATGCCGAAAGTGAGGAACCTTGGGTCTGCACTTAGGGGATCATACAGTAATGGCATACTAAAACCCAAAGCCAGTATTCTGTCATTACAAAGTACCTGAGTGAGACTCTGAGAGGCTTGGCCTCACACACTAGTTCCACTGCTCTGAGCTGGTGACGTGCGCACAGTCTCCATCTCCCTGAGCCTCTGTTTGCTCATTAAGACAGGGCAGAGCCAGGTACTGGTGGCTTGTGCCTAAAATCCCAGCTACTTGGGAGACTGAGATCAGAAGGATGGTGGTTCAACGCTATCAGGCAAATAGTTCATGAGACACACACCCCCCCCCACCGCCATCCCCAAAATAACCAGAGCAAAATGGACTAGAGGTGGCGCTCAATTAGCAAAATGCCTGCTTTGAAAGCTTGAAGCCCTGAGTTCAAAGCCCAGTTCCACAGGGAATGAAAGGGAGGGGCAATCATGGCTTTCAGATGATATGCGTTAACGCATGTTACTAGTTTATGTGAGACTGTTGCAAATAGGATGGTTCCTCTGTCCTGCCCCATGCCCCTGGTGACCTTGTTACTAAACCAGGCAGTCACCCAGTGCTACATCCAGCCCCGCCCAGCCCAGCACTGACTGTTAGATGGTGTTGTCTCCATCTTAAGGAAAGTTTGCTCTGTGAACTCTTAAGAAGAAAATATTTACTTCTAACTCTAATGCAAATTTGTACTCCTTTTTCTTTAAGTGACCACTTGAGAAAAATACATACACTTAGTTTTTTGAAATAGCAAAGTTCTGTTGAAAAAATAACCATGTTCTTGTAATGTCTCAATGTTAAAAGCGTTTCTCTGAGTAATTTGGAAATTCATAGCATGATGTTGTTTTGTCATATTATCGGCGCATGGGGGGAGGGGCTCCTTCAAGTGAAAAGACATTTTATTAATTGATTTCCACTTTTTTTTTTCTGCCTCTCATTTCAGAACGGTTTGATCACCACTGTCCCTGGGTAGGCAACTGTGTGGGGAAAAGAAACTACAGATTTTTTTATATGTTTATTTTATCCCTGTCTTTTCTGACAGTCTTTATATTTGCATTCGTTATCACCCACGTCATTCTTCGTAAGTATGCTGGCAAAATCAGTTTACGTATGTAACCATTTGCCTGACTTTGGTTTTCTGATTTAATACTTTGATCATTTCTGGCTTTCTCTTCCTTCTCTTTCCCCCTTTCCCCTCCTCACTTCCAGCCTACCTCCTCTCCATATCTCACTTCCTCCATCCTTCTTCAGCCCTCTCTCTTCCCCCACCCCATCCTTCCAACAGCAGTTTCTGGGGTCTCACCTGGACCAGGTTTCACTTCCACTAACAAGACTTTTCTCTTGATACACCTGTCACTGTAGCAACTGCAGTGATTTCTGCTCAGAAATCACTAAAAGATTCACCCCACACTTTGTACAAAGAACTGTGTGTCACAGTGATGACCATTGAATAAGAACCTGTTTTCTTAGCATATCTACTTACACAGGAAGTCACCCTCCCTAGAAAAAAACATCCAGGAATAAAGATTGGGTTTTCTTACACACAACTTTTACAATGTTTAAAATATACATTTAATGAAATATTCAATTATTTGCGAGAACATGGGCAAACTACCCCTGGCACATTGAGAAAGCACCTTTATTAAAAGTTAGATTTGGATGTAAATTATCTTAATATATTTGCCTAAGCAAACAGCATTTTTTCACTCTCCATTCTGAAGGTAGTAACTTTTTTCCCCTGGCCATTCACTTTCCTACAATAGGAAAAGAAAGTTAATTGGCTTTGAACTATAAATTCAAGAAAGGCCAGCCTTTATACTTCCATTACATGCTGTTAGCAATGTTAGAGACCAGTCTTTCCTCTCCTCCACACTTCTGAATTATAACCACTCATTAGCAAGTCCACAGCCTCTCTCTGACATGTTTTTACAAGTGTCTGAACAGGGAGGCCTCACTTGCTTCCCACAGAGGCACTGACCCCACAGTGGAGCAGGCTGAGGTTCAGCAGGTGCACGTCTTCCCACCTCTTCTCTCTGGGGGTTCATGTGCAGGCTGTGGAAGTGGAGGGTACAGAATGCTTCTCCTTAGTTCTTTATGAGCATTAGTCAGTTGTGGTCACTAAATGGACTATCCACATTTTTATAGATATTTTAAATCCTCATTTCCATCCTTTTTGACTGAATCCTTTTGCCTAAATGTGAGACAAGTTTATAGCACGTGTGAAAGCCATAACTTGCTGTACTTGCAAGAGATGATAAATTCTGGTTAGAGTCCTCTTCCACCCGACCTGGGGCTGGTGCCCTAGAGGCTTTGCAAGGGTCTCCTCTCTGTCAGTTTTCACAGTGCAAACATGGGAAAAAAAGAATCAGGATCCTGTTTATGGATGTAAAAACAGAAGAAGCAGAGAGGAAGCCTAGGGCATTCAATTTATTTTCCAAGAAGCAATTGTCAACACAAACAGAGAATAAA
The DNA here is from genome assembly GCF_047511655.1 of Castor canadensis. Taxonomy (NCBI): domain Eukaryota; kingdom Metazoa; phylum Chordata; class Mammalia; order Rodentia; family Castoridae; genus Castor; species Castor canadensis. Next base: position 9,656,320 of record NC_133386.1, on the reverse strand, counting down.
TAAGTGTGGGCACTCTAGCACACGTGTGACACTAAAAAGGAGTATTTTTACCCTACATTCTTATATCTTCCTTGACAAGCTCACAATGTTTTCATATATATATCAAATTGCATTTAAAACTCCACTGTGGTCCCACATTCTGGATCTCAAGGGCCAGGAACTCCAGGAACACACACACATACACGTGCTTACACACTAACACATACATTTATACATTCTTTCACATTCACATCCACACACTGTCACACTCACACACCCTCACAGCACACACTCACGTACTCACGGATCCAAACGTGCTGTCATACTCACACACAGTGACACTGACACACCTTCTACACTGTCGCACTCATACACCCTCACACCTGCTCAGACCTACTCAGTCCTCCACATGGTGACCTCCACTACCCACACACACACATTCCACCTTCACCTTACTAAAGTCTCACCATGGAGTTTACTGTAGTTTATGCTTTAAATACTGTTAATCAATCTACAAAAAAAAAAATAGAAATTTATCTGCCTGAAGAATATCTAAATATTGTGGACAAAAATGATAAAGCTTTTCCTTTCTCCTTGTTCTGCAGCCCTAATAACTCCCACAAAGCATCCGCCTTTGGTTTGGCTGGGCACATGATGCCTTCAGGAAGGCAGTGTTTGCACAGTCCCCACAACCCCTAAAACTCAGAAAACACTGGCAGAGGCAGAGAGCTACCAGAAGCAGCTGGAGACTCATCTCCTGGGCCCTGCCTGCTGGGGAGTGAGCTCTGGGGGGGAGTCATGACAAGAGGGTAGGGGGAATTCTGGGGTCTCCAAGTTTCCTGGGAAGGTGAAGTCTGGATTTCCTTATTGGAGAAGGAGAGGCAGCAAGCAATGCAATGTGAATGTAGTAGAGACAGAACTCACTTCTTGATCTCCTCATTTTGCCTCAAGATTGTGTTTGCCCGTGACTTGCAGCACATTTGCATGCTGGCTGTGCCCTGCTGGCCTCTGGGAGATGCAAGAGGAAGCTTTAAGCCCCTGTCTTTCCTTATCAGCTCTCCATGCAGCCCCTCTCCATACCTCTTCCCACCCTAGACACCCTGTGCCTCCATGGTGGGCAGTGAGCCAAAGGGAGGGAATCTTGGGAAAGAAGATGGAACCAAGCCCCCAAGGTGACTTCAAGTAGTGGGACATAGTTGCCGGTGACACAGACGGGCCTGGGACCCTGCCACTGGCTAACTCCACCCTGCAGCTGTGCCAGTTAAGAGAGCAGAGATGCAGCAAACACAGTGTCTTCTTACCAGTTCTGCTGTCTCATTGCTGCACGAGGGCAAACTGTATCCCTTGAAGGACAGTGACTTTGTACTGAACAGGGAGACTAGGCATCGTCACCCAAGACAGGAGTGTCAAGACTTCCTCCAAACAAGGTTTTATTGCTACAAGTATGATATTAACACATAAAACAAAAATTGCTTCTCATCAGCTGCATCTTTTCTAAAGCCCCTAAAATGTTTTCTCGCACAGGCAATTTCATATTACAAGTCTTAAACCCAAAAAGAGTCAGTAATAAACTTCAGCTTTAGGACTTTGTTTACTCTGGGTGTGGAGAAAGAAGTCTATTTCAAATGTAGTCTAGTTCATAGTAATTCTAGGGTCAAAATTTAACAAATTTGGGAAAAATAGAAAGAAAAAAACAGCATATAATATTTTGTTTTCCTGTTAAAATGAGAAAAACAAAGGAGTAATCAGAAGTATAATTTATGGGAAGTATGGCGGCATCCATCTGCTTTTATTGAGAAAAATGTCCTGCAGATATTGGGTTTAATTATGCTTCTGCCATTTTCTTGTTGAATAACTTTAGTGGAATCTCAGTCTCCAATCAGTAAGCTGGGTGCCATAGCACTTACAAAAATATAATTGTTCAATTGATCTTTAGACATCTATTATTTTTATGTGGATGAGAGCTTTCAGCATGAGGCTATTTGGAGGTGAATATTTGAATACTAAATGTTGGTTTCATTCCCACAGGTTCACAGCAAACAGGATTCCTCAATGCCCTTAAGGACAGTCCTGCGAGATATCCTTTCTGATGCTTCTGTTGGTACAGTGTTAACGTGTTCAGTATTTCACAGACACCTACACTCTTACTTCCTCATCTTTGGCCTTGGCTTTTCTTCTCATAAATCTTATTCTGTCTCATTCTGTAAAGCATCCAAGAACTTCCTAATATCCACATTCATGATAAATGGCATCTGAATCCCTAGATGACTCATCTGGCCTTGTCTACCTCGAAGTGTTCTTTATCTAGAAAACTAAGTGTGAATTCTTACCACCCCCAGAAATCAGCACTGATTAGTGTCAAATCAGGTTGGGTTGGGGAGAAGTCTCACTGTGATCAGCAGGTGGTTCACACAGAATGTTTATGAATGCCCAAGTGTGGATCTACTTCTAGGCAGGTGGTCACCAGGTAAGCCCTCCAGGCTCTGTGGATAGATTGTGCCTGGGGTACAGTGTGGCATTCCTTTGGGAGTGACCTGTGTTATCTCTGGAAAGAGAACTCTCTTATAACCCTGAAGGGACTGAAGATGGTCAAACTTAGGTTATTTGGCTCAATGAGGACTGTCTCCTTTCCTCCCAAATAGGATATGTGACCATGTATCATAGTATTTTGAATCTTGAAAGAGAAATGTGCTTGAATGGGCTTCCCCTTAAATGGGCCCGAATTTGCTATGGAATCAGCTGGTTGCATCCAGTCACCTGGCTCCTTGGGGTCCATCTCTTTTTATTCCTCATGTAACTGGGTAAATTGTACTTGAATGCCTCATTATTCTCACAAATGATTTGCACTTGTAGTAGAGAAATTGCCACATGTTCTTCTTAAAGTGAGGTGGCCCCTGCTCCTGAAAACTGGTGAGAATGTATGAGGTGGTAGTGGAGGTATTTAGATAGATCTAAAACAAATGATGTTATATGCAGATATATACTTAAAAAGTAGACAGCATCCCCTTTTCTGACACCTCTGTGTTTATGGGAAGTATAGGTTGTTGGTTACAAGTCCAGCTCCTATAGTCAGCTAATATCTATTTAATGCAATCAGTGTTGTGGAAGAGGACTGGGGACAGGGATGATGAATAAAAGGGGCTTGGTGTATACATTCTATAGGTATGTTCTGCCTTCTGTTAATCACATGGGAAACTGGAGGAGCTAGAAGTTGGCTACAAGGAAAGGTGGCCCAGGGGATGAAATCCTCATCTGTGCTTCTAAGAACAGGTCCAGTGAGAACAGACATCCTTCATCCCTGTCCCCAACCTGCCAGGTTGACTATCCCCATTAATGTTGACTCCATGCCCTCCTTTGTCCAGGGAATGTTGCTTTGGCATATCTTAACACCTAACCTTATCTGCTTTCCTGAAGACAGTTTTGTCTGAGTCTTTCAGGGATCAGTCACATATGAAACCCAGCACCGATGATGGTCATTGATGGTAGGTGGGTAGCCTTGTCTATGACATCATACACTCACAAAAGCTGGCCTTTGACTGATGGCTGTGCTCCAACAGCTCATCCTCTCTCAATATGGAGCAGGAATCTATAAAGTCCCAAGTTCATAACACTGGAGGAAGTTTCCAGGCTGGACTGCCTGAGTGCAGGACTGGACCTAGTGTGACCTCGCAGGTAACCTCTGCAGAGTGGGTACTGTCAGGCAAGATGATAACTTATATTTTCAAACTTTCATTGGCCTCACATCTGGTCTCCTGTCCATGATATAAAAATATTTTGATGAGAAATAAGGACACAGGCAAAGGTTTTCATAGCAGATTTACTCTAAAAAATATTCAACTGAAAACAATGTCATTGAAGAAGTAAGAGAGATTAGAAACAAAAGTGACTAATTAGCAACCAACCAAGACATGTTGACATAAATGATGGAAACATTGATAAACTTCAGGACCTTTATCAGGCCACATGAGACCCCAGAGGACTTTAGGAGATAGAAAACCAGCCCCTACCATAAGGAAGCCAAAACTAGATGATGTGTAGGACCAGGTTGCTGCAGGGAGGAGGAGTCACAGACAGCTGTGGGTAGAAGGAACTTACAGGCCCCTTCCCAGTCTGCACCTCAGCCCTGCAACGGTGAGGGAAGAAGGAAGGATCGACTAGAGTCCATAGCTGTCCCTCCCTCCCTCCCTCCTCTTCCCCTGCCTCTTCCCTCCCACCTCCCATTGCCTGCCCACTGCCTCCCTTTGATCTCTGACAGCAGGAGGGGGAAGAAGAGGGGATGCGCTGGCCAGTGGCCAGTAAAGTGGCTGCGCCTTACTGTGGACTTGTAAGAGCCCCAACCTCCCTAGGGAAAGAGATGGAAGAAGAATCTGTCCCAACAACATGGGACCAGGCCCTTCATGTACCCAGCCAAGTGGGTTGGAACAAAGATCCCTCAGCCGCTATTTTCTTCAAAATCACTTTTACTGAACACCCACTGTATGCCAAACCTGTGGGTTACAAAGTCAACAGTGACTGCCAAGGCCTTCAAAGTGTGTTTAATCCAAAGGGGCAGAGGGGACAGGGCAATGTGACAAGCCAGAGCACGAGCACCAGTGGCTCCGCGAATATCTGCAGATGCCCAGATCTGGGCTCTGTGATGTCTTAAAGCAGAATGAACCTTAGGTGCCATAAAAAATGGCTTGGAGAAAGTACTCAGAGGGAAGCTGCACATACAGGACAGGTTGCGGCTGTGGCCTCTTCACAAAGTTTTGGAAGACAGTGGGTTCTAGCAGGGAGCAGAAGGATGGGGAGATTATCCAGCAGAGATAGTGAGGGGAGCAGAGAGGGCGGGAGCTCAACCAGGCTGAAGTCAGGGACAAGTGTGTGTTAGGGAAGATTCTGAGCCTGGCATTGTTCCCACCTCCTCCACACGGACCCACAGGGTACCCAGGCTACCCTTGTACACTTACAGACAATGAGGAAGCAGGCAGGTGCTGTGATAGCTAAACCCTGATGAGGTGGATGCGTATGCGGCAACATTGAAGAATGAAGGTGGTGGGGCCCTTTGTCCCTAGATGCTGGGGAACCAGATATAATTTTGGCACATGAATGGCATCATCAGAGCTGGCTTTTTTTATTTTGTGTTTAAGAATGTTCATATGTTCATCCTGCAGTGGGGAGCACAACAGAGTGAAATAGTGAGTGCCATCACTCACAGAGGAAAGACCTCCAAGATGGACATCTGTGACGAGGGTACAGCTGAGGAGAAGCAGGGCAGTGGGATTTGTGACCCTCGGAGGGAGAGGGAGTAGACAACAAAGCTTATACTGAGGGGTCCACCAAGGATGCCCTAAAGAAAGAGGGTCATGGAGGAAAGGGGAGGCAGCTAACACTAGGTTGTGGAGAAATAGTGAGTCCTGTCTGAGATACATTTTCCTTGAAGATCACACACATGTGAGCCTCCACACCACCCTACCGCAACTTTAGGATCCTCTATAGTTACCTTCATGTAAAGTAGAAGGGGTCTGAGAATGTCACAACCCAAAGAAAACACTGCAGTCGGGCTTGCCAGAGGAGCCATGTGGTGACACCTCCTTGTGGACTCATTCTCAGAGGTGAAACCCCTCAGAAACACGTGCAGGGAGAGGCCCCCCCAGGGGGATCTGAGCATCCTTGAGGAAGACCCAAAAAGGGGATCCCCTGCCATCCACAATCATGTTAATGTAACACAGCATTAACATCCCATTAAAGGGATTATAGTCATTTTTAATCATGACTTATTATTCATCCCTTCCAAAATGAAAAGGATTTTCTGTGACTGGCAAATCAAATGGTAATTGATTCTGCATTCATGGATGCTTTCTGCAAAAAGGAAGACTCTTTATCCCCAATTTGCATTCATTTCCACGATTACTCCTCTGAAGGGCATTCCCAGTCCAATGGGCAAGTCTCTGTTTTAGTGGAATTTAGTAGAAGGTTTCATTTGGACCAAGTGCCCACAGAAAGAAGGACACCAGGCATCTCCTTGGGAAAGTAATGAAGGCAGCAGAGGCCCTCCCTACCTGACCATCCTGATAGCTGTTGATGCTCAGAGGGACCCCAGAAAATAGAAGGGACTAGGGCTGCTTAAACTGCACCTCTGCTGAAGAGTTGAGCAATGTCTCCAGTGTATGCGCCACAGTGTCACAAAAGCAACTCCAGCCCTGCTCCATTCAGGAAATGGGATGCTTTCGCAAGGCCCTAGCTAATCAGATGGAGGGAGTCTCATGAAGAATAATCATCAGGAGCTGGCGGAGTGGCTCAAGTGATAGAGCACCTGCCTACCAAGCATGAGGCCCTGAGTTTAAACCCCAATACCACCAAAAAAAAAAAAAAAAAGAAGAAGAATGATCATCAAATTGGTTCACCCAAGATCACTTGGGTTTTTTAAATCAACCACGTAATACAAGAACACACTCTCATTGTAACAAATTTCAATAGAAATTTGAGAGTAGGAGTGAGACAAGTCCAGTGTAGTGGTACATGCCTATAATCCCAGTTACTTAGGAGGCAGAGGTAGGAAGATTGAAATCCAAGTCCAGCTCAGGCAAAAGCACAGCACTTTATCTGGGGGGAAAAAAAAAAACAACAAAAATAAAAGGTGGTGGGGTATAGCTCAAGTGAGAGTGCCTAGCAGGCATGAGACCCTGATTTCAAAACTCTAGTATGCCCCCCCAAAAAAGTGAGAGTAAAAAACAGAAGTGTGTGATCCTTCCTCCATCTTTCTGTAATATTCCTTGTCAGTTGTGTACATCTTCCAAAGGGTCTTCACAAACTTGGAATACAAACATGTGCATTCACACACATTCCCACGTATGTGGCTGGGGAATCGCTGGTAACTATAAAAGATCCTGTTCTTTGCATTGTTCTACAGTTTGACTTTTAAAAAATATTCCCTGGGATATTTCCACATCAATCTATAGATCTGCCTGATCTTTTTAAATTGCTTTTTAAATCTCCAAGATGTGGCTAATTTATTTATATCCTATTGATGGATATTTAGGTTTTTTGTTTTTTTTTTTTTTAACTACTCAAAAAATGAGGTAGTGGGGCTGGAAGCATGACTCAAGTTGTATAGTCCCTGCCTAGCAAGCACATAGCCCTGAGTTCAAACCCCAGTACTCTTTTTAAAAAAAGGTAGTAATACTTTAAATGTTAATATTTCTCTGAAATTAATTGCTAGTTGTGGAATCTCTGAGTTGAAAATTATGCATATTTTAAATGTCGACAGGTCTGCCAAATGATCCCCAAACCAGATTGTATCAATTTCTTCTGTCCTGTCCCCATAGCTACACCAACATGTGTGTCTTCAATCTTGTCATTTCTGCCAGTTTGATGGGGGAAGAAATATCTCATTATTTTAATTTGTATGTTCTAGATAGTAATCATGTTGCAATCTTTTCATGATTGTTGGCCTCTTTTATACCAATTCATACCCTTTGTCTATTTTTTAATTGGTTGTTCCTTTTCTGGTACCACATAGGAGTTCTTTATATACTCTTAATAATAATCTTTTTTTTTTGTAGAGGTCAGAAAGATTTTATTTGTACAGAATTTATTTGTAGAGAAGAGAAGAGAAAGACTGCATATTGGGGAATGCAGGGGGACCCAGAAACCGGTGATCCCCAGTAATAATCTTTTAAATATCTTTTGCCAGTGTGTTTCTCCTAATCCATTACTTACCTTTCAACTTTACTTTTTATGTAAAGAATGTTTATTAATGAACTCTTATAAATCTTATACTCTGTGGCTCCTAGTTTTGTCTCTTAGCCCTTCACCCCAAAGGCTCTACAAAGATTTGCTTTGCTTTCTCAGATTTCCTTTATATTTGTTTCTTGTATATGGAACAAAATTTGTCTATGCTATAGCCTTGTGTGCGGTATGTGAGCTGAAATTCTTTAACAGTCGCAAATGCTTAGCGATCTGCCCAAATATCACTTTCTACTCTATTCCTGCATTTTTCAAACTCTTTGGACTCATCATTTTCACTTTTAAAAATTATTCAGGACCCCAAATAACTTTTGTTTCTATACATCCATCCATCCATATACGCATACATACATGTATACGTTTGAAATTAAAATGGAGAAAAGCTTAGCACAAGAACACTGAAGCCCGAGTTGCATTGGCAGAGAGGAGAACACCCCTGCCTGAGTGGCTCTACAGGAAGCCACCACACAGCAGTGGGAGGGGAAAAACTGGCAAACAGTTTCAGATTGATAGAAGCATGGTTTTGATCTGGAGGGTCCCTAAAAGCATCTTGGGAGCCTGAGAGTCCATGTGCCATACGCTTAGAACCCCAGACTGTTCCTCTGACACTGACAGAGTCAGGACATCTTTATCCCTGTGCCCATGAGCCCATGTGTGGGCTTAGTCCCATTGCCATCTCATATTGTTAGCACCTAGCTTTGTGGACTAGAAAAATAATCTTCTCACACCCATGATGATTCTTTTTCAAAGTTTCTTACTGTTCTTGCACATTTTGTCGTCTGGAGGTCAAATTCCATTTTAAAAAGTCCAGCTGGGATTTTGATTGGGATTCTAGTGACTTCCTTTACTAATTTGGGACAACCATGCACCTTCATTGCCTGAAAGCATGAAGAAGAGGATTTAAGAGAAAGGTGGTGGCCAAATGGTCCAATTTGAGGCATCTGGGCAACTCCCCCTTCTCGCAGGGTCTATCACTCATGTAAATTGTCATAGGTCTCTGCCCTGGCCACAGTGGTGGGCACTCAGATGTGTTTTCCCATCTCTGGCTGGTGAGGAAAACATGCTGACCTAAGTATCCAAAAGCATTGATTGCTGACCTTGACACTACCTAGAGGCTGCCATCAGAGCTCCTCCTGTGACAGGCACTGCCTGTTCCTTTGTAACTGCTGGAGAAAAAAATGATGCAAGCAACATGTTTTCTTATATTTTAAACATCAGAACCCTTTGTGTCCAGTCTTCCAAAAGCACAGAAGCAGGTGCTGCATGAGACTCAGGCACACATAGAGAAACACCCAGCACAAGGTGGAGAGGGCAGGTGCAGAGCCCTCACCTTTGGCACTCTGTGGATATCCAGGAAGCCCAGAAATGTTGGTCAATAAGGAAACACACACCACACACAAACACACAGACTTTTAAAAGTGCTATCTGGATTTTTTTGTGTTTGTTTGTTTTGGTGTTAGTGGGGTTTGAACTCAAGGCCTCATGCTTGCTAGGCAGACCCTCTAGCCAGCACACTGGAGCCACACACCCAGCCCTGTTATCTGAATTTGGCACATGGCAAAAAAATACCATTCCCTAGCCTAATGGCTGAAAAGGTGAGGGTGGGGCAGGTGGGTGATGACATGTTGGCAGAGACACAGGTGGCTCTGAGGCTGTGGAGCTAAAACCAAAGTACAGTGTCCTCTGCAGTCTTAACCCTGCCACGATGAACACTGAGGCCTCTGAAGTTATGGCTGTCATGTGACATTGCCACAGCTTGGGACCTTGGGAAGGCTTCTTTCCTAGAAGTCCAGGCCAGGTTCAGGTTGTCATGCCCTGCTGTGTGAGCTCTCAGAAACATCCTGGTCTCCCTAGGTCTCAGTTTCCTAGCTGTAAAATGAAGGGATTAAGATAAATCAGGGCATCTTAACTTGAGGTTCCATGCATATCCATGTGGGAAGAAGGGGTTTCAGGGAATTTTCAAACCTCCCGAAATTATAAGGAATATTGTGTTTCTATGCATTTTTCTGAGAAAAAAGAAGGATTCTCAGAAAGTTAAAGATGTGGTTCCATCAGGTACTCTCACTGTTAATGATGCTCCAAATCCTGCCTAGCTATGTTTCCATGTCCCTTGCTTACTTTTCCTTCCCCACCTTGCAGGGCTCAGTACCCAGGCCACACTTTTGGGATTTGGAGGATTCAGGGGAGGGGGTCTGCACACTCTACAAAATCTGCACATTTCAGAGGCATCTAGTGAGTGTGGGTCGGTGCCCAACCTCTCAGCTAGGGTCAGAGGAGAGTTCAAAGCCACCCCAAGCCAGCCAAGGAGGGCTTATTGAGGGTTGTGCGAGACAATAGAGGCCAGAATGGGAATGCCATCATTTGAAACCACATCTGATGCAATAAACACATCAGCCATTTATTAAGTTGGCTCCCAGTGGAGTTGGCTTATTTCCCATCATTACTTGTTTTTAAAAACCAGTAAATCAGTTTTGAAACAGATTTCTATTTCATAGTCTTATTATGGTACAGATATTTTCAACATCTAGCCGTTGGATCAGTGAGACGTGTTGCTTGGGAATTTGTACCTCCCTCTGAGAGTAGATGTGCAGGGATGGCCTCCTCTAGCTGCCATGGGTTCTTCACTCCCTCACAAGACATGGCCCACATCCCCTAGGGCCACCTGTCCCCACACTCCCAACCCTCCATCCTCAATGCCCTCACCCCCGCCACCCCCCACCCATCCCCTCAGGTTCTTCTGTCACACTAACCATCAGCATTCAATTCCTAGCTCTGCTGTTTCTTTTTCTTCCTTTTTTTTTTTTTTTTTTTTTTGGTGAGGGGCGGCAATAATGGAGTTTGAACTCAGGGCCTCATGCATGCTAGGCAGGCAGTCCACCACTTGAGCCACTCCGCCAGACCTTTTTTTGTGATGGGTCTTTTTTTTTTTTTCAGGAAAAAAATAGGGTCCTGCAAACTATTTGCCAGAGACTGACTTTAAACCATGATCCTCCTGATCTCTGCCTCCTGAGCAACTAGTATTACAGGCATGAGCCACGGCGCTTGACAAGTCTGTTTCTTAAGCAAACTACTTCATTGCTTTCCTGCTTTCTGCCTCAGCTTCCCCATCTGTTAAGTGGGAATGGCACTTCTCCCTGGGCTGCCCTGAGGGTTGAGTGAAGGCTTTGAAACAGTGCCTTCCACATCACCAGTGATGGCAGCCATTGTTGTGAGTGATGATTCCTCCAGACACACTGGAGTGGGGCAGGCAGTGAAAGTGGACTGCATCTTGCATCCTCTCTTGGCTTTATGTCATTTTGCCACAGCTGCAAGCTCACAGGGACACTGCACTCTGCTGTGGATGGGAGGTGTTTCTGAAGTCTAGATACCAATACAAGAAGCTGCATTTTGATGTTGCTATAAACCTTTAAAATTCCCTGTCCACTGGTTGTGCTGCTCCCGATCGCATAGTAATTACAGGTAGAACTGCAAAGGGAACAGCACCCAGAAAATGGGCAGGAGCCCCTCCACAAGCTGTGACTCTCCCCCATTTTACCCGATAGCGTTTATACAGTTGACTTATGTGAACATCATGTCCACTTTGACTTCGAATCATTCTACCTGGGTTGTTAACACAAGTAATTTTGAGATTAAAGTTCAGCTTTCCGTGTGTTATTCAGTCAACACGTCTTTGGGTTCTGTTCTTTATTTTCTCTTCTAACCCTGGGGATCTCTCAAGATCTCTCAAGAGGTTGTACTACCTCTTGCTTCCTCTCTGCTTCATCACTTCCTCTTTGATCTCTCTGGCTTTTCCTTCCAGCCTTGTGCTCAGTACTGGTGTCAGCTCCTTCTTGCACTGCCCTGTTTCTCTGACTCCCATCTCCCCTCTGGTTACCTCATCCTTTTCCCTAGACTCCACCTCTGCTTTCCAGCCAGTATAGAATATAAAACTGACCTGGGCCACCTCCCCATGACTGAGTGGGGGGATAAGGGGGACAGGCATCTGAGTGTCCTATGTCAAGGCTGTTGAGAACAAGGCCATCTGTGCTTCCTGGGCCACCATTTTTGTATGTGTCCCACGTACACACGAGGCTCCTACCATAGCCATTTGCTTACTGGGGTAACCATCAGTGAAGCAAAGAGCTGGCCCAACCCTGTGACAGCCCTGGATCAGGTTGCTTCCTTACATCTTTCTTGTCCTCTGGGATCCTCCTGCTTCTCAGAGACCTTGTGGCTTTTGTGATGCTGATAGTCTGCAGAGGCACTTCACTCACATTTTGTGTGTAGCCTCAGGTGCCAGACTGCAGCATGTGTTTAATCACTCAGTGACAGACAATGGCACTACCCTGGCTGATGCATTCAGTTCCTCGATCTAAGATGAATTATCAACAACCTAGAAATATCACTGGTGACTAGTGGCCTATCACAGTCAGATCTGTATGGCTCCATCCGTGGAGTCATAAGGAAGGCATGAGTTTTACTTTCTCCAGCCTGTAAGTCATTAGGCGAACGCAAGATGTGTGTAGAAACCAACAGGCCAGCCTATGATGAATGGGGTTCTTCCTGAGAAAATCTGCATCTTGTAAATGAAATATTCTAAACATTTGTGGGAGGAGAAATTCTCTCATACCTTCAAACCATCTCACTCTTGGTTGATGGAGCTCACCTGATGAAGAATGCCACGCATTTTTGCCTGTGGTGGTAACACATGGTGTGGAACACCTGGCTTCCTCTTTCTCTGCCCGTGAAAAGAAAGTTATGTTTCCCAGCAGCTAAGCACAGCCTTGTATGCCAGGGATCAGCTGAGGGCTGGGCAGAAGTCTCCCTCCTAATGTCACTCTAAGAAATGCCCCTTCTGGTTCAGAGGCACAGGCCCCTTCCTCACAACTTCGTAAGTCAAGAACACATGGTCCACAGAAGCAGAGGGCTCTGGACCTCAGAAGCAGTCCTGCTCTGGGAGATACCTATAGTTACGACAGTTCTCAGCCTTCAGGAGCCAAAAGCAGTGTCTAATTAAAGAGATCCTCAATATTTAGTCCTTTTCCAAGACCTGAGCCTGATTAGATCAAAGCAGTGTGCTGTCTGATTTGGTGCACCATCATTGCTCTGTGAATCAGAGGAGAAAGTGAAGGTCAGTGGGTGAAAAGTCAGAGGCCCTGTCCACCATAAAGGAATAAGTGATGCTCAGGGAGCCCATGAGCTATTTACCTATCTAGAAATGCCCCTCTGTGCTGGAAGGTGATGGGAGAATATGGTATAGCCCCCCACCCGAAAGAGGTCTCCCTCTGGTTGTAGAGAAACTGATGTGGACAGGAGAGCGAGAAAGGACATGAGGCTAAACAGGCAAGGAGCCTGAGAATCGGCCTGCCTAGTCTCAGGTCATCCCACCCCCTGAGCAGCCATGTGAAGCCCCCTCTTCGTTTACCTCCTTGACTCAGCCTCACCGTGCTGGAGGCTGTGGTGTGCTTCTTCTCCGTCTGGTCCATCGTTGGCCTCTCAGGTTTCCACACGTACTTGATCAGCTCCAACCAGACAACAAATGAAGATGTAAGTTCCTAACTGCATGGCACGCAGGTGTTTAGCATTGAAGGAGGAAGGGAGAAGCCAGGGGCCAGCCTCTTCCATGCATCCCACCCCAGCTGTGAGACCTTGGGAGACAAAGAACGAGCAATGGGAGTATTTCCATGTCCTACTTGTCTCTACTAGCCACCTCTGTATTCTCCTGGTCTTTTCTGACCATGTTGGTTGGATGCTAAGATTGGCCTCATGACACCCAGCCAGCTGGGTCCTAAGAAGATTCTTTCTATTCCTCTTAAATAGTTTTGGAAGAAACTTGTCACATCTTACCTAACAGAGAGTCTATGGCAGTCTGACATCTTGGGGTGGTTGTTATGAATGAGTCTACCTTTCACACTAAATGTCTCTCTTTAGTTTTTGGAGGAAATTGCCCTGGACCAAAGTTTAACTTTGTATCCAGGGCCATCTGCCTGTTAGTAATTCAGGTAGAGCGGAGGGAGAGAAATACAAAACAAAATGTTACAAAGTGTTTCTCAGTAAACACCGTCCTCCATGCTCTGCATGTTTAGATTTTGATAGAAGTCTGTATCCATGCATGAATTAAGTGTCTGGGAATTGGTCAGGTTACCTTAAACAAAAGCTTGAGAAAATTTGATGGTATCCAGGAGTGGTGGCACACATCTATAATTCCAGCTATTTGGGAGGCAAAAGACCAAAGGATGGTAAGTTCGAGATCAGCCCAGGCAAAGTTAGCAAGACCTTATCTCAAAAAGAAAAGAAAACAAAAGAGCTAGGAGCATAGCTAGACTGACTGCCTAGTAAGAGCAAGGCTCTGGGTTCAATGCCCAGTACTGAAAAGGAAAAAAAAAAAAAAGTACAAAGAAAGAAAAGACAAATTGATGGTGATAAAATAGACAAGATAAGAGACTACTAAACCAGTTCATTTGATTTAGTAACTGAATATTAGTGTTTGCACAATAGACTGTTTTAGCATGACTGTGAGGCTGAACTCTTAGTCTAAATTGGCAGTTGGGGTGTGCATTAACTTTTTCAGCTACCATTCATTTAATTATGATTTAGGGTACAAAATAAGAGTAAAAAATTGTCCACTAGCTTACATGAAAAGACTCCTTAGTACCATGTGGTACAAATAAAGATCATTGTCCCCAGAGGATGTTGCTCTGTCCCTAATCTAAGCCGCTGTCTGAGGCTATTCCCCAGTTTGGGTAAATGCCTGTCTTCCTCTACGAAGGTACTTCAGTGGACATACCTCCTGGTGAAGAAGTGAGTACAGACTATTTACATTCTTTATGGGCTCCTCTCAGTACAGTTTGCCTGAACTGTGGCACCGGTATGAAGGATATTGTGTTATTGATTCTCCTTTTCTTTCAGATTAAAGGATCTTGGTCAAATAAAAGAGGTAAAGAAAATTACAATCCCTACAGCTATGGAAATATCTTTACGAATTGCTGTGCTGCCCTGTGTGGGCCCATCTCTCCAAGGTAAGATTCATAAAGCTTCCTGCTCTGAACAGATCTGGAAGAGCAAATACCTTATCTGTGTTAGCACAGGCTTACAAGGCAGAGGCCTGGCCGCTACCTGGTGAAATTGGTCACACCCACTGATTATGTCAGCTCAGTTCTCCTTGCTGTGTCTTATAGACACAGCCTTAATGAAGTAGAGCTCTGGCTTCATTTGGTCATCTTTTTTGATCTGAAACTGAATTTGTGAGAGATTCCCTAAAGCTCAGAATAGGAAAACTGAAGCATTAACTATTAATTATTGAATGACAGCTGTGATGAGCAGGGGCTGTGACTAGCATAGCGAGGGAGCCAGGGCGCCTATGAAGGAAACAGTTAGAAACTAGTGCTCAAGGGTAAAGGGCACAGAATATAATGCTGAGATCGTTCTGAGGAGGAATCCAGGTGAGCTGGAGTAATTAAGATGTGGGGATAACGATAGTTTTAATTATGGTGTTCACCGTGCTTCAAGTGTTGTACACAAGTTTGAAAAGCTCACTCTGCACCTGTGAGGTAGATACTGTTATCTCCCATTTTATGGATGAGGAAACTGAGGCACAGAATTTAAATAATGTACCAAGATCACACAACTAGTAAATGCTGGCTAACATCAGCACCAGTGTGTGTATCCGTAAATACATGCTGCCTATAGGTTATAACTGTGCAAGTTCAAAGTCCAGTCAATGTTTGATTATCTGTGAGTGATGCCCAAGTAGACTATTTCCTACATGCTAATCCACACACGCTGATTGGACAGGTGTACCAGGTGTCTGGCTGAGTTTCTAATCAATTACTACTTCCTCCTTTTTGATCTCAAGTGTAAAACAGAGAAACCACAAAGGCCATTGCTTGTGTTCAAGGCAGTCTCTGTGTGTGCCTAGACCTCACCAATTTGTCCTCATGGATGCACACTTCATGTTATTACCAGCCTCAGTGCACTCTCATTAGGAAAGTAAAAGGAAAGGGGAAAAAAATAGTGAGTGCTCAAGTGTGAGGCTTGGGTCCAATCCCAGTACTGTAAAGAAAAAGAAAAGTAAAGAACTGCGCCTCTTCTTTCTTACCTGAAATATGCTTTCAAGTCCAGGAAAGGAATTGAAACTCTGGCATTCTGTCCAAATCTCTTTTTATCTCTGGGTCCTGGATTCACGTGTGGTACTGCTTTATCAGTTCATAGATAAAATCTTCTCACAACCAAAATGACTTCTTTCACAATTGAATTAAATTTGCTATTTTGGATAAGTTGGGGCCTTCTTCCCAAATCCAAGTTCTTTGGGTGGGGTTCTTCTCAAGGATGGCCCTCCTTTGGAACTGCTTGTATTGCTTGTTAAAAGGGAAACTGAGGCCCACTGAAATGTTACAGAGTTTATTTGAGCAGGCAGCAACTCCTGAATTGGGCAGCTCTGGTCCATAAATGGTTTGGAAGGGACACAGGGAGGCTTGTCTAGGGTGAGTGGGAGGAAGGTGAAGGAAATGCAAATGCTAGGTTGCTTAAAGTGGAGTAGCACCTCCTTCAGATCATTCCAGTGAAGTCCCTGGCTAAAGGTTAGTTAGCAGCTTCTGATTGGTCAGGATGAGTCACACCAAACTGGGTTTCATTTTGCACACATAGGGACCCAGGGTGCTAAAGTGACCTCAGCCTCCTGGCCTCCCTGTGCATTATTTTAACACACTCCAGCTATGCACAGGGCAAGGGCCTGGCTCCCCTCACTTTTCTCACAGGCTCCCCGACCTGGCCCAAGGCAGGGGGCGGGTGTTCATCTCTGCTCCTTCCCCCTCTCCCCCCCCCCACCGGCTTCTTCTTGCCTTCTCCTCTCTCTACCTACCTGACCCCACCTCTGTGTCTTCACATGGGCCAGAACCTTCCCTGGGCAGCCCTGCTCAAATAAACAGTGCCCCCCATCTCAGTTCTGTGTGCCAGAATCATGGGTTAAGTTGTCTCTAATGTGTTATAAAGCAAGTCTTTACATTCCCATTGAGTCTATGGGGCACAAAGACCCACGTCCTGACCCCTGCTGCAGACTGATCGCTACAGTCTCTTGTACCCGAGATGTGGGTGGCACCTCCCTGGGAGCAGCCAGATTTGGGGAAAGGGAATCCTCAGACATGTCTAGCAGGAGGAATGGAAAGTCAAGAAGACAGAAAGTCCCAAGGAAGGGCCAGAGCCAGGCCCTACTTGAGCCTGTTCTGTGGGTCAAACAAGTGATGAGAATTCACTTGGCCACTACTCACTGAGCATGTGCTGTGGGCAAGCTCGGTGCTAAGCCTGGGGTATACATGAGAGAGGTGCTATCTCATGGGCCCCATGCTCAGTGGACCAGTGGTGCACAGTGACAGTTCTATAGGATGCCCAGAAGGGAGCAAAGTTTGATCTGTTCTAAAGGATAAGTAGGAATTAGGGGGAATGAATTGGGGTGGGGAGTAGAGCAGAATTTGTACAGATGAGACAGCAGGTGCTGAGGCCGTGATGAAGAGAGGACCTTGCTTAGGAGAGGAAGAACCAAAAGAGCTTGTATGGGGAATGAGGGGATGAGGAGAGACACCCCTCCCCCAAGCTGTGCCTCTCAGCTAGTCCTGCTTCCCCAGCTCCCTGGTCCATAGTTGGGAAGGATTCTGGAGAGTGTACAAGGAAAGGCCCATCTTAGGCTGTGGTGTGGCAGGATCCCCACAGACTTTCTAAGCCTGTGGGTCTTTGAAGCTGTCGGGTCCTGTCCTGGGGCACTCAGAGGCCCTCCAGTTGCAGCGTCTTGATGCAGCAAGGCTGTTATCCCAGTGGTCATTTGCAGACTCAGCCCTAGTCTGTAACCAGCCACCTCACAGGCATCAGGGGGCCTCTCTGGGGTGCTCTTGAGTTAAATCCTAAGTAGCTTCCTATGGTGCCATAAAAGGGGGACTTAAAACAACATTCTCACAGTTTGGAGTCTGGAAGTCTGAAATCAAAGAGTTTCCAGGGCTAGGATTGCTTTGAGACTCTGGGAAGGGTCTTTCCTGCCTCTTCCCAGCTTCTGGGTGTGGCTGGCAATCCTCATCGTTCCTTGGTTTGTAGCTGCTTCACTGTAGTCTCTGCCTCTGTGTCCCATGGCTTCCTCCCTGGGAGGCTCTCAAGGCCCACTGCAGTCAACTATGAGCTCATCCTAACTTGGTTCCATCTGCAAAGACCATTCTTCAGTAAGGTCATACTCACAGGCTCCGAGGTTGAAACCTCAACATATCTTCCCACCATTCAACTCCACAGTATTCCTCTTTACGCCAATGCCAGATGTGACTTTGTGCAGGAGGATGGGGAAAATCTTTTTTTTTTTTTTTTTTGCAGGACTGGGGCTTGAACTCAGGGCCTTCACCTTGAACCACTCCACCAGCCCTATTTTTGTGAAGAGTTTTTCAAGATAGGGTCTCATGAACTATTTGTCTGGGCTAGCTTCAAACCACAATTCTCCTGATCTCTGCCTCCTGAGTAGCTACGATTACAGGCGTGAGCCACCAGCGCCCTGCCCAGATAGGGGGATCTTGAACAGAAACAGAGATGGCAAAGCACAGAGTTCACACTGAACATGAGACTAGAGGAAAGCTGGGGACAGATCGTGGCGGGGGAGGTCACCAGGAGGGAGATGTTGGGGTCTGCCTCGGGGGCCAAGCATTAAGACCAACAAGAGGACAGCCATTGGCACAGGCCTCTTTAAAGGCAGAAATAACAGCACTTGGTAGCTGGTTTTATGTGGAAGGTGAATAAGGTGTATCCCAAGGTGCCGAGGTAGGGCCATCACAAAGAGTAAGCTAGATTCAAACATTTAAATCTTGTTGCTATCATCTTTGGGTTTTAATTCACATGCCTTCCTGTGTTTTCTTCTCTCTTGCAGCCTAATCGACAGAAGAGGGTATATTCAGCCTGACACTCCACAGCCAGCAGCGCCCTCCAACGGGATCACTATGTACGGGGCCACACAGTCGCAGAGTGACATGGTAGGGACCACCTGCAGGGGCGCCAGCACTCCCTGTCAAGGCTTCCATTTTGCTTCCACATTCTTTAGCCCAGTAACAAACTATGTACCTCCTGGCAGGAGGGGCAGCTGGGACATCCATGTGACCAACAGGCTCACTCAAGGAAAGTGATTGGCAAAAGAGGGACCATGGCCCTGATTCTGGCTGGCTCATGGTGTAGGGAAGGCACATAACACACAACGTCTGTGCACACACAGGCTCACTGATAGGCCACCCATTTTACAGAACCAGGGTGTCATTGACGGATAGGATTCACTTTTCCCAGCAGGGCCAGTCCTGCTTTATAGAATTCTGTTTCCTGTGCTGGCAGTGGCCCTATCTGTACTGATTCCCCACACACATACTTCTGTAAGTGTGCAGTGGGCAACCCTGACAGTTCTCCATACTTCCAGCCTGAATCTTAGAGTGGCTGTGCACCCTTCATGCAAATCGCCAGACCAGATGCTTCTTCATTTACCACACAGGCCACCTGAGCACCTCTCCAAAGCACCAATACTGAGCACACACCAGAGCAGGGACAGTCACAGCAGAAGCCTGGAGAGGGCCAGAGTCTCTCTATGACCACCACAATCACAGTAAGGCAACCCTGACCCTAAGTGCCTTGAGTCCACAGGTGTCTGGAGGCCAGTGGCCTCTCTATTTCCCTTAAAAAGTTCTGTGTTTCTGCAAAGGAGCAGTCTTTGACCCCCATCCCCAGTGCTGTTTGCTCTGTAGAGCTAAGTTTCCCAGTTTCTGTGACACACAGGTCAAGGAGCTGACTTTAGGAGAGACTGGAGTGGAGGGGAGCAGATCCCCAGGGCACCTTGCTTCTGAGCACAGAGAGCTGCAAGGTGAAGGCCAGCAGCCCCTGACTATCTCTCAGAGCTGGGGCTGGGGGAACCCTTTCATTCTCTAGTCACCCCTGGCTCCAGCTGAGACTGGCCCTGAGTAAAACCATGAAACTCTATCCAAAAAACAACTAAAGAAAAAAGGAGGGCAGTGGAGGCATGGCTCAAGGGGTAAAGTGCCTGCCTAGCAAGTGCGAGGCCCTGAGCTCAAACCCCAGTACTGCAAAAAGAAGAGGACGGAAGGAAGGAAGGAAGGAAGGGAGGGAGAGAGGGAGGAAGGGAGGAAAGGAAAGGAAAGGTAAGCTATCTTGAAGGTGTTGTCACCAGCAAACCATTTTAGGTCAAGATAGAATAGGGCATAACTCATTAATTCAATAGACCTTTATTGAACACCCACTGTGAGCCTCTGTGACAGCAAGGGCCAGTGGGTTTGCAGAGGAAACCGGAGGGGGTTTAGCTCTACTTGGTTCATCAGCTTCTCTGCTGGAGGCCATTCTGTCTGGAGCTGCACTGTGACTCTTGTTAAGAGTGTGCCACCGTGGGCACTAGTGTACAGAAATGGTTAAAATACGATTGCCTATTCTCTGGGAAAGCTACCTCCCACGCAACCAGCAACCTGAAGGCGCGGGGCTGTGATGGCACCAGCCTTGTGTGGAGAGACACTGCAAAGACAAGGAAGCAGCGTGTGACAGTGATGCAGTGGCCCCTCACTGACCCTCATAGCGCCATTCACATTCACAGCAGGGTGAGTTTTATGGCATCTGTTCACTTACGAGTTTGGGCGCTGCACCAGGAAGCAAGAGGATATGATAATATGTGACTCCTCACCCTCCTTTTGCTGTGTCTGGAGATAAGAATCCATGAGGGCAGCCAGGAGAGAGTTGTGTGCGGTACCCACAAGCCACATGGTGCCAGGCAGAGTCACCAACTTGGGAAGAGCTCTGCACTCTGATGTGGAGCCTCTTCTGTGCTGGCCAGGGCATTAGTGGTATGAGTCCTGATGTGGACAGAGAGAGGACCCGTGGCCTGGATCACCTCCCCAGATGGACACAGTGCTCAGACTTCATGCCCTGCACCGTGCACACCTGAGCACAGATGCCCAGCGCTTTTCCTCCCACACCCCACCTCAGCATCAGCACACACAGGGGAAGGCGCTCCCTCCAGCCCTGGGTTTGGGTCTTCCTGAAGCATTTTTGGGAAGAAGGCTCGAGAGGTCCCATGGATGCAAAAGGTTGCATAAGGCCAGAGCTGCCACAGGTGCTGTGCTGTGGACACTGAGTGTCATAGCCCTCATGGAGTCTGCTCCCCGTGCGCTCTGACACATGCCATTTTGCATGACATCAGGATCCAGCTCTTCTGAATGCCCATGTGCCCCAAGGTAAAGAAACTCCATCCACGCATACCATCATCTATATTCTCCCTGTCAGAGACAAATCTTTCAAAAATCTAAAAACCCTAGAAGTCCTGTGCCTGTGAGCACCACTCCAGATTCTGGATAGCCCAGAACTGTGGGGTCAAGACCCTGAGTCAGGATGCTCATGGAAGAGTGCGGAGGCGACTCTTCCATGTGGTGACCATGCAGTCATCCAGAACCTGACTCTCAGATGCCTTCCTTGGCCCCTCTTGAAGAGGAAAAGAGGGAGAGGGGGACTAACTGTGCAGATACAAGATTGCCACCACTTACCAGATAAGTTAACACTGGTGTCCTCAACTGGTAGGGTTTCTATGAGGATTGAGTGAGTTAATACATGTACAGCACTTAAAACCTTATCTAGCACAAGATAAGTACTACGTAAGTGTCAGCTCTTATTATGCACCTGGCATCCATGACTGGACAGATCCACCAAAGCGACTGTATCCTTTCTGAGCAGTTGGACGATGATGGATATGACTGGATTGAAGGAACCAGGCTCCCACCAGATAGCTCCCTCATGATTAGCAAGTCACTGCCTCTCTGCCTCAGTTTCCCTCTTTTGCAGAGTAAGAGCTGGAACTAATTTGTACATCAAGCCATTTGTGAGTCTCTGATCTTTGTAGCTCGGTCAGTAGGTCAGGACAGAGATAGCATCTCAGCACCTACACACAGGAGAGTCTCACCTCTAAGAGAGTAAACTGTGACCCTCAGCTCTTCCTCCTTCTACCCATCCTATCCAACAAGCCCAAAACTGAGTAAGTCATCACTTGCTACAGATCAGAGGGGATGCTGTGTCTGGTCGTAACATAAAACTTCTCTGACAATAGGACTGTGCCTTGCCTTTCTGACTTGTCTCCTATTTCTGGGTAAATGTTTCTGGTCATGATATATATACAGTCATCCTTATATGTTGCTGGAGTCAGCTTGCTCATTTATTGCCGATGAGTTTTGCAGCATATTCATAGGAGATATTGTCTGTACTTTCCTTTCCTTATAAAATCTGTGGTATCAGGACTAACACTGGCCTTTGGAATGAGTTCAGGAGTGTGTATATTACTTGTGCTTTTTGAAGAGTTTGTGAGGCATTGGGGCTAATTCTTTAAAGATTTGGAAGCCCACTGGTCTTGAGCTTTCCTTGGTGGGCAGTTTTTGCATTGTTATTTGCCCTCTACTTATTATGGCTCTTTTTGGGTTTTCTATTTCTTGCTGGGTCAGTATCAGTCATATGTATCTTTCTAGTAATAAGGTTATCTCATCCACTGCCATTGTCCCAATGTCCACATCAGTATTGTTTTAGTCTGCAAATAGTAGGACCACTTGAGGACCAAGAAAGTTAAGTCAAAGAGAAAATGACAATAATTTGTAAAAGTGGAGGGAAGGAGAAGTATCCAAAGACTTCACTGAGAGTAAAGAAGCAAGTGGAGTAAGCCCTGAAGAGAGAAACTGGATCTTTGCATTTGGTTTTGGTTTTGGTTTTAACACTCTACAAAATGCATGCTACTCTCCCAGCTAAGAGAGCTGGAAGCTCTAGCCAAGTGGATCCCAGCATGCATCAGAGGTTCTCTGCTGCTTGCTTTGTGTTCCCTACCTGTGAGTTATGTTGAAGCTGAATGTACATGCCCAGCAATTTCCGGGGTTGTCAAGATAGGGAAAAATGGGCTAAAATATATCAAGACTGCCAACAAAGTTAGTTCTTTGAGGCAGTTGCACCATTCCTTTCCTTTGACTTGCTTAGACTGCCCATACCAGGCATCCCAACCAAGACCATCACAGTTAGCCAGCTGGCAGGACTGACCAACAGGAGCCCAAAGCTCTGCAAGTTCCCTAGTCTCTGGTACAGCACTGGACACCCAGGCCCTTGGAAAGCCAGCCCCACCATCAAGAGCAGCTGGCCCAGCAACTTCCCAAGAAACCTATCAACTTCCTTTTTATTTACTTATTTCATATTTTGGATACAGTTAGAGCTCACAATCAATAAAAAAAGATCTTGTGTTCTGCTCCTCATTTAGACAGTCACGAAAACAAACAGTTGAGTCAGTCACAATCTCAGGTGAACTTTGCGTCACTGGAGTAGACCGACACAGTGTGCCAGCGTGGCTCTGCTGAGGTGCACCACTCTGGCCCCTCGGTAGAGTCGCTGACGCATTGCAAGGATCATTGTTTCATCTCCACAGCCACATAGAAGGGACCCTCATTTTACAAAGGATGAAACGGAGGCTTTAAGTTGTTGAGTAACTCGCTCACATTCACACATGTGCTTTCTAAACACATGCTGGCTTTCAATTTTAAAAGCCCTTGCCTGGTATCAATGCCCCTCTTCCGAGGCTGCCCTTTCACCTGGACTGAGGAAACAACTTAGCGTGACCAATATTCCCTGACCTGGGATGCTCACCAGCACCACATCATGGACATCTGAGCTCAGTTGTCAGAACCCCAGTGGGGGCCCAAGCACGGGATTGTTACAGTCATCCGGGTGATTTTAGGAGGAGGCCAGCACTGAAAACCATCACCATAGCCTTCAAGTTCATACATTCTCCAAAAGTTTGGGCTATATGGAATGATTTTAAGCCTTTTCTTTTTTTTGCTTTGGTACAAAGAAAGTCACATTTATCTCAAAAAACTTCAAGTCAATTTCACTCAACTAACACATGGTCTACTCAGAGAAAAGACCATAAAGTGGTCTGCATTCCGTGAAGATTTCAACAGAATGTGTTAGAATTTAAGCAAGGTAGAGAAGGGCAGTGGAGGACTTCAAAAAGGAGCACTCAGGTTTTAGGCAAAGCTTCCTGGAGCAGATGACATCTAAGCTAAAAATTTAAAAATAGATGACTCTTCATTAGACCCCAAACATGGGGAGGGGGGAGTGTTAGCTTTCTGTCACTATAACAAAGTATCTGAGATAAGTAGCCTATAAAGAAAAAAAGGTTTGCCTTGGCTCATAGTTCTAGTCCATGATGAGGCAAACAAATTGCTTTTAGGCCTCTGGGGGTGGGGTGAACAGATGGCATGGCAGAGCAAACCACTCATCTCTTGACCAGGAACTTGGGGTGGAGGAAAGGTCTGGGGTCTCACACACTCCTTCAAGGGCACATCTCCAATTACCTGAGGTTCCAGTTTCCTCCTGGATCTCTAATTATGCATGTTAGACTATTTGACATTGGCTCAGAGGCTAGGTCCCCGAGGCTCTGGGCATTTTTCCTTAAAAACTCTCTCTCTCTCTCTCTCTCTCTCTCGTTCTTTCTTCTGCCATCTCTAATCCAAAGAATTTTTCATTTTGGTTATTATACATTATAATTCATTGGAAAACCAAGTCTTCATTTGTTCTGTCTTCTGAAGAAAATGTTAGAGAAGTATTAAAGTAACACCTAAAGCATTTTAAAAATTTCCAGATATAGCTTCTGTCATCTGCAGTCCTGTGAAATTCTGAGGAGTCAAATGAATTCTGTACATATATCCACTTTGCAAGCTGAGGAACGTATTTTCATTCTTCCTGCTTTCCTCAGGTTTCCTCATGACTGGTTTTTCTTATTCCCTAAGATTGAAGTTGTCTCTATGACAAGGTGTATGTACAACACTCGTGACAGCTAGTTATGGTCTAGCTTTTAGTGTGCATATCTCATTTGATTTCCAATTAATTTAAGTTCTAGGTAGTGCCAGAGTCATAGCTTATGTTTATATCTGACACTTGTAGCTACAGAGGTCTTTTGGGATCATGTGTTAAAGCAAAGATAGTAACGGTACATAGTTGCTGGAATTTTTTGTTTGTAGAAAATAACTTGCTATAATTTCTTAACCTTATATTTGACAATCCCCTAGTTACAGTTTATCTGAAATGTCCTCAGTTTATCTGAAATGTGTTGATGGACTGGTCCCCAGCCCATGGTTTTCTTGGGAGATCTAGAACCTTTAAGAGGTGGGGCCCAGTTGAAGGAAGTTGGGTCCTGAAGGTACAGCCTTGACAGGGACACTGGGACCCAACTCCTTTTTCTCTATTTGTCTTCTGACTGCCGTGAGGCACCAGATACTCTCCACTATCATGTTCCCACCATAATGTACTGTGCCACCACAGGCCCAAAGCAACAGGTTCAACCAACTGTGGACTAAATAATCTTTTCCTCCTTTTAAGTTGATTATCTCAGGTATTTTGTCACAGGAATAGAAAGTTAACAGACACATCCCTTAATCCAGTACCAAATAAGACTAAGCCAGTAGCTGCATGGTTTATTAGGATTATAGACTTCTCCATGCATAATCTGAGAAATCAAATACAGTAGGGAAAAACAGCTTGAACAAACTTAAATATTAATATGAAGTAAAATAATTAAAAGCAGCTCTCCTCCTAACCTGCATCTGTGTTTTGGATAAACTTTAGAAGCGTATGGCGTTCTTGCACCTATAACTGAGCATTTGTAAGATCCAGCTCAGGGCTTCACAGATGGACAGAAATGAGCTATGCCCAGCTCTAATACTTTTGAAAAAATTGGCACGCAGGAGATAAGTTATTTCAGTTCATTCTTAGTTTGTATACAGACCACCTAGAAAACTCCTTGTTCTGCTATGAGTAGCATGCGGTCTGCTTAGACCAGAAGTCAATCAGGAGAGGGTCAAATGGATTTGGAGATAAGCAATTTTATTTGAGAATCTGTAGAAATGAAAAGCAAACAATCTCTATGGCGTCTTTAACTTGTTACCTTAAATGCCAATGTGGGTGACATCCAAACATCTGAAGCCATGATCTGTTTTGCAAGTTAACACCAACAGTCCATCTGGGCAATAAATCCGCTATCTTGGGGACTTATTACGAGAACAGGAACCCAGTGCTCCAGACCACGGCCTCTTCCTGCTGCCAGCATAGAGCTCTGTTTGCAGGGCCCTCACTGAAGAGCCAGCCTCTATTCTCATCCTAATCAGCAGTTGACTGATTTTTGACCTGAAAAATGGCAATTCCCTCTGATTCAACCTACTATTTGATACTGTGAGCCTTGAAAGGGTTGTTTTAGGAATTAAAACGTGTTTCTCAATTTGATGCTCCGTAGTACATGGAATGTCACTGTCAAAAATCTGGGAGGTTGCATTTTTTCCCTTAAGATTATATAACTGGTTAGATAAATAAAATGTACCTGCTGCTTCTCTGTGTTAGCTGGAATGCTCACAACAGCCACCAAACTGCAAGAGAAACAAGCAAGCGGTGATGTCTCCCTCTACTGGTAGAAAGTAAAAGAGTCCTCAAATGAAATTCCAGGAAGGCAGGTGCGAAGTAAAAAATGGTTCAATAGAACACAGAGAGGTAGAAAGGGAGAGAAGAAACAAAGAGAAGATAGAAAAAAAGAAGGAGAATTGTGAGGGAAGTCAAAGAGAGGAAAGGATAGAGGAGAAAGAAGGAAAGAGAATGGGGGAAGCCAGAGAGAAAGAAAATGACATAGAAAAAATCAACAGGAAAAGGTCAAAGAAGAATTAAAAGCACAGGGTGAAAGAGAAAGAGGCACTTGAGTGTTTTTCATGGGTTACCCTGAAAATACTGGCCATTTCCTCCAAGAGCTTCTCCAGGACAATCACAACCAGGAAGGCTAATCAACCCATAGTCCTTGGAATTTTGACAGTGGAAAGGCTTGGACTTTAAAAATATATGTCCTGTTTCCCTCACTCATTTGATTGTGAGCTTTGTTCTAAGAGGGGGATGTTAAAAACAAGCAATGTTTAAATCATGAGAACTTTAAGTTCCAGTGGTTTGGAATCTGATTAAAAACCTGTAAGTTTCCCACTCTTACCCAATAAGCCAACAGAGATTGACACGGGCAATGCCTTGCAGTCATAGCCTGGTCCCTGTGTGTCCCCAAATGGGATTGGTCTTCTAAAATGAAGTTAGTTTGAATGTGACAAATGATTCCAAGTCAAGGCGTACAGCAGGATCCCAGACACTTAGGATCATAGTCCCAGAACCTCTGTGCTCACTGGAAGCAGGTAAACTGAGGAGAGGGCAGAGCAGGTTAATTAGTCATTTGAAAGCAGTCCCTACAGAGAAACACCTGTAATTGTACTCGGAGGCATGGTCGTCACTTACAAGGCTCAGACAAATCTATATAGAAGAGGTGCTTAAACTCCATCAAGTCATAATTCCAGTAGTCATTTGGAAAAGTCATTTGACTTATGTGGAGGTTTTTAAAAATTCAATGACTGAAACTAAACTTTTTTTCTATTTTCTTTTTTCATATTTTCATTGATGTCTTTAAGCATTACCTGGGATAAACTAGACAGCATTTTCAATGGGATCCTGGCCAGTGAGGCCAACACTGGGTTTGTACAGTTTCTAGCAAGCTGTGAGTCTGGCCATGGGAGAGCACCAATGGGTGTGCACAGGAGTGGATAAAGGTGCAGAGGGGCAGCCTCACGCCCTGTACCAGGTGTAGATAGGAAAGAAGTGGTCCTGGAAGAGTAAAAGGCAATTCATGAGGAAGCTCAAAGTAGAAGAATGGCCCGGCATTGAGAGGCAGCAGCTACCTGGGCAATTTAGCCAGACCCTGACCTTGTTTCAAAACAACAACAACAAAGTAGAAGAATGAACAACAGAGAGAGAGACAGAGTTGAGGGGGGGAGGAGAAACTCCCCTTATGCCCTACCACTGGCCTTGAAAACCCCCAGCTCCAAGCTCTAACATCTTTTTTCTGAATACATAAGGGCCAGTTATGTATTGGCCTAATCCCTAAAATGGAATTTGCCAATTAGTTTCAATACAAAGGGCTTTCTTCAGGTCACAGAGACAAATCTAATTTGCAATTTCCTCCTTTCTTAGAGCTGGGTATTGTGCAAACAGAGTAGAGGATGAGTGAGGGCTCCAAAGGGGCAGGTTGACAGCAAGACTCCCTCATCCAGGAAAGGCCATGAGGTTGCAGCTGGAGCCCTCTGACCCACCTGTGCCCTGGGCTCATTCGCGTTGTGACAGCTTTGCTGTCCCTGCCAGCGAGAAATAAGCCCTCACAAAGCTGCCTATCTGGCTCTGGCCTAGTGTCCTCAAGATGAATGTTTAATTGGTGAGGCTGCTCTTCCTTGGCCAGTTCGGCCACTGCTACCCTCTCAGGACTGGCTATGCCCCAAGTGGAGCTGATGGTGGTGTGAGCAGGAGCAAGCTGGCACCAGCCCCGGTGTATGCAGCCTGACCTGCCAGCTCCAGGCAAAAGCAGAGAGAGCCAGTGCCACCCAATCCCTTTGGGATGCACTGCGCTGGCAAAAGTGATTTGGGAAACTATGGGAAGGATGAATTTGTTAAAGTATTGCCCATCACAAGTACTTCTTAGCAGCTTTTTAATTCCCTTAGAGTGCCCCCCACCCCATTCCCACCACCTAAGCCCTGACTGTTTTCTTGGAGCTCTGACTGGCGGGGATGAGGCATGACAGAAAGCAAGGAATGTCCCTGAGACTGACTTCCTGGTCCTAAGGCTCCCCTTTGAGCTTGACTCTTGCTAGGACCAAGGGCTTTGAACTTCTAAAACCTGCCAGTACCTCAGAACCTATAGCTCCTCCACCTTTGCATCTAGGCTTCAGAGGAGGGAGGAGATACCCTACACCAAACTGGCCAGTGTAGTGACTTACTACTGTAATCCTAGCTACTCAGGGGGCAGAGATCACAGTTTGAGGCCAGCCCAGGCAAAAAAGTTCAACACCCCTATCTCAACCAATGGCTGGGCAGGATGGTGTTATGCAGACAGTGCGACTAGCAAGATTCCAGTCCAGGCCAGTCCAGGCAAAAACTCAAGACCCTATCACAGAAAGAACTAAAGTAAAAAGGGCTGGAGGCTTGACTCAAGTGGTAGAGCGCCTGCTTAGCAAGCACAAGGCCCTGAGTTCAACATCCAATAGTGCTGGAAGAAGGGAAGGGGAGGGAGCAGCTGCACATTCCCGTGAAGGGAATGCTGTGCTGTGTGAGTCTGTGCACATTGCTTCCAAGGCTGCAGGTGGCAAATGGGACACATGGGTATGTCTAGGCAGGAAGAGGGGGATACCTCAGTCACAAGGCTCTTAGTACAGTCCCCCCCAAAAAAAAACACAGGGTACTAAGCCAAGCGACATTAATTATGCACTTACTGTGTCTACTGTACAGTAGTGGATTGGTTTGCAGTCAAGCCCAAGTTCAAATGCTAGAACCCTCCCTGGCTTTCATCTGTGAGGTCCTGAGCAAGTCCCAGCCTGCCTAAACTTCCAAGTCTTCCTTTGTAAACAGGAAAACACGCTCATTCTAAAACTTCCAGAAAACTGAGCTGGGCACCCAGCTGGAGCCCAAACAGAGTCAACCAAGGACCGCACCTGTTCCTCCTCCTTGCTATAAACACCACTTCTGACAGTAATGAGGTACTGCACAGGGTCAAGGGTCAAGTGTAGACTTCCTGGGTCCTGGGGAGCGTCTTCTAGCTGCTTGGAAGCTTAGGAACACTTCAGGGTTGGCAGAGTAACAGTGATTCCCCTGGCCCAAGGCTAGAAATGTCTTTCTTCTGTTTTCTTTGCCATCTGATGACTTCATAGCCCTTGGAAGAAAAGCAGCGGCTTCTTGAGTTGGCATTATCAAACCACAGAAGCCTGATGAATGGTTCTAGAAGCTGATGGAAATTTAGCAGCAGGAATCCTAGACTTCGGCAGCACAGTCCGATGCAGCCCCCAAGGGTTTCTTTGATCTCTGTATCTTCTTTTTCTGGTCAAATAGATACAACATAAACTTGACCATTTTTCACAATTTTCAAGTGTACAGCTGAGTGGTGTTAAGTCACATTCATGCTGCCCTGCGGCCATCGCCACATGTAGTCCAGAGTGTTTTCATCCTCCCACCTGAACCTCTGTCCCCATTAAATGGTGCATCCCAATGCCCCTCACCAGCCCCTGCCATCACCCTTCTGCCTCCTCTCTATGAACCTGACCGCTCTGGGCACCTGTGTCCTGGAATCACACAGCATCTGTCCTTTTGTGACTGACCGATTTCACTTAGCAGGATGTCCAGCGTATTGTAATGTGGCAGTATCTCCTTCCTTTTTAAGGCTCAGCAATAAACCATTGTATGGACAGACAGCACTTTGTTCGTGCTGTTACCCACCAGTGGCCACGCGGGTTGCTTCCACCCTTTGGCTCACTGTGACTAATCCTGCTGCGAACATTAGTATATTTTTAGAACAATATGGTAAAGGTGGCTCTCTGCCTATAAGAAGTAGGTGCCTCAAACTGCAAAGTGGCTCTCTGCCACCTTTGAGAAGTAGGTGCCTCAAACTGCTATGTCTTTGTCCGTGGGATTGCTTTTAACTGATATCTTTTAGGTTGTGACAAAGGCCACACATATCATAGCCTGGTGTTACTCCCTGGAGGCCCACTGGGCACTTATGGGTACCTGAGAGTGCTTTATTCTGTGTCGGGTGTTGGTATTTACCACACACTGGGGTCCCTGCAGACGTACCTGCTGTTCACACCTCCTGCCTCTGCCCAACTGATGTGTCACTAATGGTTTCTCTCTTCTCACACCTTCCCTCCCCCTGCCCCACCTTTCCCACCCCCTCCTGTCTTCTCTTTGCTGGCTCCTGCCGCTCTCCAGTGCGACCAAGACCAGTGCATCCAGAGCACCAAATTCGTTTTGCAGGCCGCAGCCACACCCCTGCTGCAGAGCGAGCCCAGCCTCACCAGTGACGAGCTGCACCTGCCCGGGAAGCCAGGCCTGGGCACGCCATGCACCAGCCTGACACTGGGCCAGCCTACACCTCCCTCCTCCATGCCCAACCTCACCACTGAGACCACACTCTCCAATCTTCTGCCTTTGAAGGACGAGCATGGGGGCCACCAGTTCCTGACCCCGGATGAGGCGCCATCACCCCCTCGGTTGCTGGCAGGAAGCCCCCTGACACACAGCCGCACAATGCACGTGCTGGGCCTGGCCAGCCAGGACTCTCTGCACGAAGACTCTGTGCGTGGGTTGGTAAAGCTCAGCTCCGTGTGACCTGTGTGGCCAGCCCTGGGACCACAGGGCTCATCCACTGGTGGTGGGAGCAAGCAGAGGCTGTCCTGCAGCTGGAGATGACAGCCCTGGACCCCGGGCAGAGACCTCTTAGAAAGCAAACGGAAGCCAGTGTGGAGGTAAAAGGCCGGCAGACACCACATGCTCAGAGCTTGGTTTTATTTGAATTTTCTTCTCCACCCTGAGCACTTGGACAAAAAAATGAATATAGTGACGTGGCTATTTCCAGGCATTTGGAATCTATCTGCAGGGTGGGCCAGGGGAGGAAGGACCCTCAGGGAATGGGGTCGAACTTGGGATGGATAGAAGCTGCCTGGATGCTATGTCTTCTGTCTGCTGTGCTTGGGACAGACTCACTGAAGTTTTCCGACACTTGTGGCCGACTGAAATTGCACTTAATGTTATGCTACTAATATTTGAAATAGACATGCCATTCCATTTGTTAATTTAGAAAAATTCTAAAGGGAAAAAAACTGACCACGTGTGGGTTTGCATGCCACGCTACAGTCTGTGTTACAGTGGTGTTGGTATCCCAGAGGAAATGCTGCTTTCTTTGTTTTCCTTTCTTTCCTTTTTTTGTTTTATGAAGTTTTCAAGTGCTGCTTTGTTGGAAGACAGTGCGACAGACCGAACCTAGTGGATGATGCGATCCTGTGTCACTTACTCAGTTATAGGCAGATGGGTGGCAGTTGCTGCAGAGGGCTGCTGGGGTCTACCCTCTCCTGGACCGTTTAACCTTCTGTTCAGTACTTAGCCGAGGTGTTGTGTTGTGCTGCCCCGAGCAGTCCTCGCCTCCTATGTGACGAACTTCCCATGGACAGCCAATAAAAAGACATCCTCTGTTATTTTGGATCTGTGTACAGTTATCCTTAGCAACTTACACAAAAGCAAAGCCACCTGAGAGAGTTAGCTTTTTGAAAAATCCCTAGCAAGGAATGGCTCAAGAACAACCAAAATTCGAGTGTTTTGCTGCTGGGGTACAGGATGGTTGTTGGGTGATTTCTCAGATAAGAGCCAAGCTCTCCTCCCATCCCTCCCCACCTCTGGCCTTTGAATTACCTCCTTTGCCACAGTCTTAGCAGAGTTTGCTCTACATTTAAAGATTTTCATGAAGTTAGTCTGCAGTAGAGAGAGGGAACACTCAGGAGAGGGCTGCTCTCTGCCATCCTCTCGGTTCCATGTGGCGCTTCTGTGTCACCAAGCCTCAGGTGCACAACTTGAGGTCCTGGTAAAGGTATCAAAAATGTGGAGGAGAAAGCAGCTCAAAATTTGGGCTGAGATCCTGTAGACTGCATTCTAAACTAGGCACTAATCAGAGTGCAATGAACAAAATCACCACATCATTTCATTTATCATCTAGAAGGGTCTCCAGGAAGCGAGTCACTTGGGGACAGCTGCAGGGAACTCACCAGGCTGTCTCCAGCCTTCTTCACATGCTAAATGCAGCAGCCACATTCACTTGGGCTCTTCATGGTCTTCTGCTCACAGTCATATGAAAGCAAGCTATGTCGGTCAGTGATACAAGTAGCCTAAGTGACTTGCATTGATAGGAAAAGGCTGTCTCTCTTAAGAAAGAGTTGCCATTTTATATAAAAGAAAAGCATAATTTCAAGTTTTACTTGGAATAAAACCTATTTGGGACATAAAACAATTGTGCTGAAAAACCCCACAGAATTCTTTCTCTTGATATCTTTGAGCCATCTTTATTTTCACACCACACACAAGTATAGAAAGTGGATAAGATGAGTTCCATGTAGCCATTTTTTATTTCTTAGACCCTCTACCACTTACACCTATTTGTAATTTAGGTTAAAGTTTCTTTACACACTCATGCACACACTCACACATGTGCTGTCTGTGAACACAAAGCGGCAGCCTCGTGAGGACCTTCCACAACTTCCCGAACCATCTCTGCCTCCCACCTGCTCCCTGGGGAATCCCAGAAGAGAGCTGGGGTGATGAGAAAGGAGGGGGACTCAGCCTTACTCTGGGGTCAAGTGTGACCAGTGGTCAGTTTTGGCTCCTGGAAGACAAAAGACTGGTCTTCAGAGCCCTTTCCACATCTAACATTCTTTAATACAGAAGTTGCTGACTTCCTACAAGCTCCTTATGAAAAAATCCAAGAAGCAAGGATCATATAAGGAATGTTTGCTGCATACAGTTAGCACTCAGTCTCCTCCAGTTCTACATCTGTGGATTCAAGCAACCCTGATTAAAAATATTTGAAAAAAACACTGTGTCTGTACTGCATGTGTGTGGGCTTTTTTGGGTCGTTCTCTAAATATTACATTATAACAATTATTTACATTATATTAGGTGTTGTCAGTCATTTAGAGGTGACTTGAAGTACACAGGAAGGTGTACATAGGTTGTATATGGGATTTGAGCAGCTAAGGATTGGGTATCCATGTGGGCCCTGGAATCAGTTCCCCAAGGAAACTGAGGAATGGCTGTATTCATTATCAACTATTCCACTCCAACCCTATTCTCTGTGTGCACTTGACATTATTTATTAGAGAAGGGTTTTGGAGTTTGGGGTGAAATGAATTGAAGCCCTTCAGAGTGAAGAAGGAGACTACCTTAAATGGGCCAATCTGCTAAGAAAGTTAACATCTTAAAAACCCAAACCACAGGGCTGGGGCATGGCTCCATTGGCAAGTGCACTTGCCTAGCAAGTGCAGGGCAAAGCCCTGAGTTCAAACCCCAGTACTGCCCTCCCCAAAATCAAATCCCAAGCCACAAAGATGTCCATGGCCTTTCTCTGTGGTTTAGGAATAAGCAAGTGTGCTTCCCCATTCTGTGAGCAGGAGGGATGGTTGGGTGCGGGTCCAGTAAGTAAGGGCCCTATGTTTCCCAGTAGCTGATACGTACATTTGTTGAGTGGGTCCATCTGGCGTGGCTGAGTAGACCTGGCTATCTTTAAAGGCCTTCGGTGACAGCAATTGATTGCTAATAGAATAAAAATCCAATAAATATTTAGCTTGCTATTTAGGCTGGGACCATTATATCACACATGCACACACACACAAATGTTCATTCTGTTGCTTAAAAATTCATCTGCTTTGATTCCAGGAATGCTCCAGACACCGTAGGCCTCCCAGGCACCCGAAGGCTGAATGTAGCCTGAGTATCCTGGACTGCAGGCTGGAGGAGCAAGAGAACGGCAGCCTGGTTCTAAGAGGACACAATGACATGCCACTCTGTGCTGGGGGCAGTCAGCCTAGCATTTGTGCTGTGCCCACTTGAAAATGTGATCATTCAGCCTGGGAGAATAATGCCATATTCCCCCCACCCCAAGCTGACAAGATGCCAGGTACCTGTTCTGGTCCACGGTGGCACAGGGAAGTCTCTTCAGAACTCCCCACCCGCTGGGTCTACTCAGTCTGCCCATTGTGACCAGGATAGCTGACCAGTTCACATGAGCTCACGCCCCATTTTGTATGATAGCTCAGTGGTCGGCCCTTAGCTCTTCGTGTCTGGGCCGTGGCCTCTCACCTGACTCAGCAGAAAGAAAATGAATTTGCCACAGCTGGCATCCTGAGCACAGCGCATGGCGTGGGCTCTCCAGGGACAGGCTGGAACAGAGCCTGCCAGAGACTTGGAAGGGCACAGCCTACCAGGCTGCTCCTGAGGGTCCCAGGCTGCCCCACCCCTGTCCCCCGGGGCCCGTGCTTACTCCTCTTCAGAGCTGAGCCCATGCCATCCTCTTCAAGCTGGGGGCCAACTGCTCCCCAAATTTGGCTTCACCATTTGGGTTCATGTGAATATTATAAAGACTCTCTCCAGGGGCGCCGTCTCCCAGTTGTCCACACCAGTGCACTGGCCGGTCCCTTTAGTTCCTGAGCAGGTAGGAAGAGCGTAAGAAGGTTAGACATTAGATATAGTTTCTCATTAGTGCGTTACAACTGTTCCAAAGCTAATCCTGAATCAAATCAATGTTTAGATTTTTCTGTGAAATACATGAGTTGTGGGAATCTACCATAGTCTTTTCCAGAAGAGATCCTTTCAAATGAATTCTTATTCTATTCCTCCTGGTCCCCTCACCTATCTGGAGGTTTGTGTATGGCACTCTATGCCGTTGTCTCATTTTTAAAAATGCCTCTTCTTATGGTTATTCCCCTAAAACACCTCTCTCTCCCTCTCTCTCTCAATCTCTCTCTCGATCTCTCTCTCCCTGTAAAAGTTGTCATTGAAATATTAAATGAGCTGAAGTGTCATTTTCTTTCAAATAGATGCCAGAGATACTCGTAGTTTTGTAAATCAGTAAATCCTGTTCTGCTGTCCGTTGTGCGTAGTCCTGACAATGCAGCCAAGGTGGGTTGTGCAAATGTGAGAAGTGAGCACATTAAGGCAGCATTAAGTAATTGGGAGATGGAAGATTAGGTTGTCTCTGGAGCAGCTGTGTTTGCAGGTGCCACAAAGCTAGATAAGTGGCTTCAAGTGGAATTATGGTTCGATCTCATAAACCCCAGGAATTAAATCCAGAATGGAAGAAAAGGCAGATGAGCCTTTTTGATTTTTTTATTTTTCTATCAATTGGTAAGTTTAAAAAAGAAACTCATTTTTATTCTGATGAAGATATGAACAAGCAACCTTCCTAATTGGCCTAGATACTTGAAGATCTGTAGTTAAAGCTGGGATCCACCTGCAGACCCAAGGAGACGTGGCTTGGGGGGTCTTATGTGAACAGCGACGACCTTAGCCCACAGGGAAGGAAAGGGAAAAGGGGGTGGTCTTGACAGTCCTTTGCCAGGACCATACGGAACTGGAGCTTCACAGCAGCCAAATATGGCACAAAAACAAAAAAGTACAGCATTTCAAACTCTTAGAGGTTTCAGAGCCCTGGGGCTCAGCGCTGCTGAGCACGGGCCCAGAGGCAATGGGCTTCACGCCATTTGTGTTCTCATCGGTGTTTGTGGAGCTGATCTTAAGCCAGACGTGACGTTAGAAAGCTGCTTCCTCACGCGGTAAAACTCGTAAAGGCACCAAAGGAAACCGCAGGCTTTATGAGAGGCAGTGTCCGGGGCAAGGAGGAGCAGGGTCAACTTGCCCTCGGGTATGGGCACCGTGTGGACCCCCAGCTGGGAGGAATGTGGGTTTTCTGCTTTCATGTACTCAAGTTGGTTTCCCACAGCTTTGTCCTCAGTTGTTTGTTGTTGTTGTTTGCTTGTTTGTTTTGTTTTGTTCTTTGGTGGGACTGGGATTTGAATTCATACTTGCAAAGCAGGCACTGTACCTGGGGTCTCATGAACTATTTGCCTGGCTAGCCTTCACTCATGGTCCTCCTGATCTCAGCCTCCCAAATAGCTAAGATTATAGGTGTGAGCCACTGGCTGCCAGCTTTTTTTTTTTTTTTTTTCCTTTGTGGTACTGGTGTTTGAACTCAGGGCCTCATGCTTGCTAAGCAGGTGCCCAGGTTTTTCAATTCATAAGTGACTTTAGAGCAATGCAGAAGTCAGCACCCTAACCCATGTGTTCTATGGCAACTTTCTAACATACACACACTCCAACCCTCAACAAAATCAGATAGAAATTGTGTTAAGTACAGGTAACAAAATCCCCAAATAATAGAAGCTTAGAAAAACACCCATCTTTTCTGTCATGCAAGTAAATGCAGAGCTAGGCAAAACAGGGTCAGTGTCATGACTCTACAATGTCATTAATATAGCCACGGCTGTCCTTCTGCTTATGTTCTGCCATTCTTAGCACTGGCTTTCATCCTCATGATCACAAGACAGCTGCTGCAGCTCCAACCATCAAAGCCATATTGTAGAAAAGGGAGACAAGAAAGGGGAAGGAGCAAAGTGGGTACAGAACACTTAAGGTTGCTCCCTTTAAAGAGCCCCCCCAGAAGCCCTACCATGATTTCTCCATGATCTTCAACGACTCACACAGCCTCCCCTGGATGAATAAGAAGCTGGGAAATACCATGTTTTAATGTGGCACGTTGCTCTCCCAAGTATTGGGGTTCTGTTACTAAGGAAGAATGGGGAAATGAGTAACCACAACAGCTAACCTCACCTCCTTTAGCGAACCATCTCCTCCAGCTCAAACTTCGCCACCCATTCTCTGCCAGACAATTCTGCCTTCATCCACCCACTTTTCTCTAAAGAGTTACTCGCAAAGCGGCTTGACTCAGTCTCTTCAAGCCTCTTCTCCCCTCCAAGACCCCGGGACCTGGCCCTTCTGTCTCCCAGGGCCCTGGGACTCCACCCTTCCTCTCACACTTCAGTTTCTCCGTTGCTGTCAGTTGCTTCTGCTAGGCCTCCAGCCATTTCTCCTCTCTGATTTTTGTATATTTGCTTGTTTAGGGGTTTTTTGAAGGTCTCTCTATGCAGCCCAGCTGCCCTCAAACTCTCCATCCTCCTTCCTCAGCCTCCTTCCTCAGCCTCCTGAGCGTGGAGTACAGGTGTGGCCACCATGCCCAGCCCTCCTACTTGAAAACAAGTAAGAGAAACCTCTTCCTCGCCCCAGCTGTTCCCTCGGAGTCCCCATTCCTCCCCTTGCCCCTTGTCACCTCCTCCCTTCCTCCTCGGTGGCCCAAACTCCTCTTAATTAATGAATTTGTTAGGTCAACCTGGCAGCTGGTCTAGAAAACACATTTGCTGGAAATGATGAGAAAACCTGAAAAAATTACATTTTTCTAATTCTGGAAATTTCAAAGTAGCTGAGACACTTGTAGTTAAGGATCTTTTGAAAATGAACTTTTCCGTTTTCTTGAGAGCCTACAGGACGTTCAGCTGAGACAGTTTCCTGGCAGAAATTCCAGATAACTCAGCAGAGAAATCCAACTTGCCCTAACACGGATGAGTCACCGGGACTGAGGCTTTCTTTCTTTTTCTTCTTGGTATCCTGAATCCAGACACGAACCGTGCTTTGAGGCACTTCTGGCCGACAGTGCCTCGTGCTGAAAGCATTGTCCCGTGGAGCTTTGGGGAGGGTTTCTTGACCCCCATCAGCACAGTCTGGAAAGGAAAA
Source organism: Castor canadensis (assembly GCF_047511655.1). Classification (NCBI taxonomy): domain Eukaryota; kingdom Metazoa; phylum Chordata; class Mammalia; order Rodentia; family Castoridae; genus Castor; species Castor canadensis. The sequence goes on along the minus strand of NC_133386.1, from coordinate 9,618,400 downwards.
TGGCAACATGTTGAGGTGCTTTACATCCTGGTTTGAGAAATTTGGTCAGCAAACATATCTGTTTGTGGCATCTGTGTTTTCTGATTGAGATGGAGTCTGAAGATTGAAATTTAATTAATTGGTTAGGTCAGTCTGGCAGCTGGTCTAGAAAACACACTTTCTGGGGATAATGAGAACAGATGGCTTCAGAGGCCACCAAAGATGGCTCAAAACTCATTCTTGTGGAAAGGCCAAAGGGGATTCTCCATGTACCCAAACAATAATGCAGATTGGCTGCGTTGAGGCCCCAGCGGGACCCTATCAACTGGTACCACTTCCTCCGAAAATCATGGAGCACCTTGCCCAGTGTGACTGTCTTCTTCTCTGTATATGATTGTTTTCTTTTTGGTGGTACTGGGGTTTGAACTCGGGGCCTTCACACTTGCTAAGCAGACACTCTACCACATGAGCCACTCCCCAGCCCTGCAACCGTCTTCTTAAGCTCTTAAGTACAGTCAACTTCCAGCGAGCAAATCTAGTCCCAGAGCATGGCAGAAATTAACCGACAATGTGACCACAAACGGCCCTTTTCTGAGTATGTACCCGCCTCAGGTTTACCGGCTCCACTGCTTTGAATTTGTGCACCTGTCCCCTCCTCTTCCTAAGGACACCCCCTCCCTCCCACAATGCATAGGACATCTACCAGGGACCTTGTGAAAGAACCTGGCCACCTCTGGACCTGTCAGCTCCCCTGGGATTTGACACTTCTTTGTGACCAGCAGGGTTCTAGATGTTTCCAGGAACCAAAGTCTGAGCTGCCAGCACAGGAGGCTGATCTGGTCTCCTTTCATGGAAAGGAAGGTTTTAGCACTTGTCTCCGCTGTGTACTTCTTTACCTGGTCACTGTCAGTGACATCTGCTGCCGAGTGTCCCTCAGGCCTTTTCTTCGGTTCCTCTCCCCCCAGCAAGTCGCTTGTAAGGGAGGAGCCTGAGTCTCTTGAAGCTAAGCAGAGGTCATAAGGGGCAGAAGAAAGAGCAGAAGGTCTTTTCCATTTTTTCCTTTCATTTCCTTTTGGTAAAACAGACTGTACTTACCCATGGTAAGCAGGGAACTTCTTAATGTCCGGTGATTTTTCGCAAAGGCGATGAGTACACGGAGACCGACTGGCTCCGAGATGCTTTGCAGCCTTTCAGGAGTGAGGTGCTCACAACACTGGCACCAGGCCCTGGAGGAAACCCAAGGCCAGCACACTCATGACCGCAAGCTGGACACGCAGGAGAAAGAGCTAGCTGCTCAGTATGTCCCCAAACCTGCCACCTCCTTGGCACAGACGTAGGGAGCTCCCGTGTGAGCATTTGGGCTTCCATGTTTTTTTCTTGAACTCTGAGAAGTAAATGGCGGGGGTGTTGAAGTCCCTGCTTAGCCTGCTCATAGAAAGAAAATAACTGGTTAAGAACAAGTCAGTAGTGGGCAAAACTACTCAGGCCAGCCAGCTCTGGAAAGTGGCTTGTGGCTCACCCTGCCCTAAGTGGACACATGCAGGAACCTTATCTACGGTCCCTCCAGTGGCAGGAAATAATTTAAGGACCACCTGCAGTGTTCCCACCTCAGGCTGGGTGCCAGTCAGTCCAGACCCACACTCTTCCTTTCCAACGGAATGAATGAGAATGAAGGATTGGAACAGGAAGTGTCACGTCGCCTCTCCTGTGGCAAAGATAAGCCCCACATTGGGTCATGATAGAAATATATCTTCTTACCATGCTCTAAAAGAAAATTTGAAAAAATACTGATCTAGTCCACTCACTCCTGCCCTGTCTTGCAAAAGAGAGCCCTGTTCATCAGCTTTCGTCACCGTGACGAGATACCTGAGATAAACAATTTGTAACGAAGAAAGGTTTATTTTGGCTCAGAGTCTCAAGGTTTCAGTCCACAGTGATTTGGCTCCATTGCTTTTGGGCCTTTGGCACGGTGGAACATCACGGAGACTCTGATGGACCAAAGCTGTCCAACTCACAGTTGCCAGGAAGCAAGGACAAAGAGCAGGAGCCAGGGTCCCAACATCCTCTTCAAAGTCATGCCCCCAGTTACATAACTTCCTCCCATCAGGCCCCGCCTCCTAGAGGTTCCACCACTTCCCAGAAGCACCACGGGCTAGGGAGCAAGCCTTTATCGTCTGGCCTTTGCGGGGACATTTAAGATCCAACTATAACAACAGAAAGGTGAAATGTCACATCTAGCAGTTGAGACAGAGCTGGCACAGCGTGGAAATCAGTGCTACTCCAGCCATCTGTGATAAAGAACAAGGTTTTGCTTTTTAAGAATTTTTTTGTAAAATGTGTCTAAAAGGAATTACTAGAAAAATAAAACTAAAAGAGGCATGCAAAAGTCTAATTACTATTAGATTCAATAGACATAAAAGACTCTGAAAGACTGCTATAGAGGTTTCTGAACTCCTGGACAGTGTCTGCACTTATCTCCTCGTGGACCACACTGGTTCACATGCCACACTCTGCGTAGCCCCAGGCCTGTCCGCTGCCTTGCCTCTGGGAGGCAATCTCTAAGCCCTTAGAATGTTCTGCTTTTTAAGAGTATCTTTGTTTTCCCAGGGGCATTGGGCCAAGCCAGAAAGGCTAGGCTAACAGTGTGGCTTATGACCACACAGTATCAGCTCAGTCTCTGGAGGGACAAGAGACTAAGTCAGTCAAGTGGACGGCCACCATGGTTACACGACTGCCCTCCAATCAAAACTGGCCTTGGGGTGGACAGGCTTCCCTGCTTGGCAGTGCTCCATGCCCATGCGCCATCCTTGCTGGGAAAGATGGGTGCTCCCACTGGGAGCAAACAGGAAGCCCTGTGCGGGGATCTCCAGACTACGCTCCCACACCTCCTACCTCTGTTGACTTTAATCTAGAACCTTCCATTGTCATAAAACTGTGACTAGGATGGCTTTTCTGAGTTCTGAGAGCCTTTCTAGCATATTCGAAGCTGAGTGTGGTCTTAAGGGACCCCAGCCTTAAAGCTGGTATCAGAATCAAGGGTGGTTTAGGAGAATTCCAAACTTTGCCCCAAGTGCAGGCAGCACCCCTCAAATGTTGGGGTGTAAACACGTAGGGCCTCTCATATAGAGATGTGTCATCTGAGAGCCACAGGAGCCACAGGCATTGTGGGCTTAGAAACTTTTTTTTTTCTAACTGTAGTTAACTGGCAAAAGCAAGAAGCAGAGAGCAAGAGGAAAACAGAGGGGAAACCATTGTAAACCTAGCGCCAATCCTCTTTCAAGGCGTTCTGGACTCAGACCCATGAGTTGGCTTAAAAAGGAAACGCTGCGCGCGTGCTTCGGTTTGCTTTTTATGCTGTAACATTACTATCCTTGGAAATGCAGAAGATCAGGGGGAGTTAAGGAGATTGGGGGCTCCCCCTCCTCATTTTCTGGGGGAAAATGACAAAATCCTTAATTAAAGACATACATTGTTATTGAAAAAAGAAAAACTATCAAGAGGTGTCCTATGCTGTGACATTTTAAGATGCCATTGGTAAAGAAGGAGCGGATGTGCCTGGGTCCCTGCAGCCCCACATGTAGGGGAAGGAAGCAGTCCTGCAGCCAGCTGGCCTGGGACCTCGTGGCCACCCTCCCAATGCCACTCTTCGGAAAGGGCACCAGTCTTCTTACCATTGTCTTGAAACATGGTGGCTGGCTTGACTCTGAACAAAGCCACATTCAGCAGTGCAACGTCGGGATCTTGTGAGCACTCCCCATCCCCAAGACTGTGCAGCATCTCTGCAGATCTGCTTGAGTAAAAAATAGCTTCCAGAGCCAGGCATGGTGGTACACATCTATAATCCCAGCTACTTGGGAGGTAGAGGTAGGAGAATCAAAGTCTGAGGCCAGCCCTGGGCAAAAACTCTAGACCCCATCTAAAAAGTGAAAGGGACTGGGGTGTGGCTGGAGAGGTAGAGCGCTTGCCTAGCCAGCATGAAGTCTGGAATTCAATACCAGAAGTGACAAAACAGAATCATTTCCAATGCCAAGGTCTCTCAGGAACTGGAAACCACTATGTGACTGCCACAGGCCAGCAGTGAAACACTGGGGACAAAGGTGTGGGTAGGTGAGACAAGACTGCCTGTGGCGTTTGCAGAACTCCCTCTGCCTGGGAGACTGTAGCAGCCTCCACCTGCCTCTGCACAACTCCCATCCCCCACCTCCCATCTCCCCCAGGCAGCAGTGTGGGTGGGAGATGTCCAGCTGTCCTTCCAAACAATCTCCTCAGACTTCTGGGGTCTCAGAGCCCCTGCAGGGCTGTCTGGGCCAGCCTCAGACAGTCTGGTTCACTAGGCCCAGGATGCACCCTGGGACTTTGCATTTCTAACAAGCGTCCTGGTGAGATTGATGCCACTAGCTGGGGACACACTCTAAGAGTGGCAGGTTGGACAGTACTGTGGCAGAGAGAAGTCAGGGTATAATGTGAAGAACAGGAACACAGAGAAGGCCCAGCCATGACATCACTGCTTGGTGGACTGTCACTGGCCAAGAATTGACAGGTGAACCTGGATGAATCCCAATTTCTCACTCTCTCAAGGAGCTGAGTGACCACAGCTGAGAAACTCTTAAGATAGCAGCCAGCCCAGAGCAGTCGCCAGTAGTCCTCCTTTGGGCAAGACTAGCCCATCACCAATGGCTGGGGGAAAGGATTTACCTTTCCAGTGGCTATGTTCCTGTCCACCCACTCCTGGAAGGATGAACAGCTCAGCCAAGATGGCCACCGTGGGGATAGGCACGTCTTCTCACTTTGTTGTGTTGAGTCAGTGGACCCCTCGGGGATCCTGGTACAGCCCAGAAAAATCCCAGTCAGTCCTTAACTTGAGCTGCCATGTAGACTTTGTGTAGACTGATCAGAGGAAATGGCATGAAAAAAAGGGCCTTTGGGTCCAGGTACAAACACCCCAAAAACACTGTGAGCCAACCTCTTTCCACCCCAGGGAGAAGGGGTGAGAATTGTGCTGGAGCCGAGGGAAGACTGTTTCCCAGGTGCACTGCAGCCAGTGATGGGAGCCTCCCCTTTCTGTGGGACAGCACAGAGACTGGGGCCCTGACCCTTGGGTCATGTCTAAAAGACCATTGGTCTCTCCACTAACTAAGAGCAGTTCATGTCATCAAAGCAGAAACACAAAGAGCCAGATCCTCCCCCTCACTGGATGTGTCTTGGGCCTGAGTCGTGCCCAGCAGAGCACCTGTATACAAATTAGGAAAAGGATCCCCAAGTCAGTTACTTTCTTCTGTTGGGGAAATGTCATAATAAACTGACTTTTGTAAGGAGGCAGCACCTTGCAGCCATACCCACAAATAAGGCACCAACTAATAACACTGTCCATGTCGGCAGCACTCAGGGGCCATGGGAGTCGCATCTTTGAGGAGGACATCGAGCAGGGACTGGAACAAGAGCCAATGACATCTTTGCAAAGGGCCTCATGACAAACAACACACTCATTCTGGGAAAAGCTCCAGGAGGAGGTGAAAGGAAAACACTATGGCGACCGAGTTCACCTGGAAACGCCGGGAAGAATTGTTTCCTCACAGATCAGGGACTCAGAGTTGAAAACAAAGTAGTTAAAAATGAGCTTTTTCACACCCAGGTGAGTGACTATGCCTTTTGTGCCTGTCACAAAGAAGTGGTCACTCCCTGACTTCACAAATTTCTAGATTGCTAGAACTCAGGGATGAAATGGTCTCCTGCCCAGCTCAGCTATGTCAGCCTCCCTGCCTCCTCCCACACAGTTCCCAGGTGCTCGGTAGGTCTGGCCATCCCTCACCTGTAGCCCTTACCTGGCTTTCTGTATTCCTCATAGCAAACATTATATAACACATGACATTGAAGTTGTTTGTATTCTGTCTCCCCTCATAGAGCATAAATTCTTTTAAGAAGGGGCTTTGACTTGGACACAGTCGTGACACCGAATTTCTAGTGCCCAAAGCAACACCTGGCACAGAGTAGGTACTCAACCTTTTTGGAATGGGTCAAGCACCATTTTCTTCATGAAATGATTTTCTTCCATGGCACAGCAGGCCACCTCCCAGTGCCATCCTGGAGACACTGTGCCTGCTGTGCTTGTCCTGTGTCCATGGCTCCCACATCACAAGTCCATCCGTGTGCAATTTCCCTACTGTTCTCACCAGGTTGAGAATATTGACATCTTGTTTGTGGGAAAGATCTTACATTCTTCTAGTTCATGGATTGTTAGCACAGTTGTCATAATGCATGGACTCGACGGTGTGCAAAGGCTGCCAGTTTAGCTTCCTTTAAAAAAAAAAAAAACGAAATCAAGTAGGGAAATAAGAAGAAATGGCTGTCTTCCATTTTAAAGCGGGATGAAGTACCCATCATGACTGTCTCTCAAGAAGTGAAACGTCACAGACAACGCATGAGGATGCTGATCAAACTGCAGTCTCCTTGGGGCTGTGCACTCCTGGCCATCTGTCACTCACTGGCCATCTCCAAGCCCTTGGGTCCCCTCTCCCTTCTCCACACTGTTGTTAGCACTTCATGACTCATTGGCCTTCCACTGGCCCGTGAGTCAAGGAGAGGAGAATGAATAACCTGAAATCAGCCTTTTAGAATTATTTTGTCAGCAGCTCTGGTCCCAGCTCTGAGGAGTAAATAGAAGAGGACAAATGTTTCCCTGAAGTGAGACTTTGGATATCCATAATCAGCCAGAAGCTCTCCAGGACAGGGATTTGTGCTCTCTGCACATGTGCAGAGCAGCTAAGGAATGAATGAGGTCCACTGCAGATCCCTCTCTCCAACTACAGGTCCTGTCATTGTGTCCCTCCCCGCTGCTGGCAAGCGATCCTGCAAGCATGTCTCTTCCCTGGCTGAGTCCTTTCCTCCAGCCCTAAAATGCAAGGCCTTCAAATACCCACAGCTTTATCTCCCTGTGCCTCTGTGCCTCCACCTGTCTGCCTGGAACAGGGTTCCCTCCCTGCTAGTCGCTCGCCCCACCCCCACCCCTGGCATCTGCCCAAGTAGCCTTGTCCAGCCCCCTTTGGAACTTCCCCCTTCCTTTACCCTCTTCTGCACGCCCCCTTGTGCTAATTGGCCATCCACTTCCTGCCACCCCATTGACTCCAAGATGTCTGAGAGCAAAGAGAGCTCTTTATCAGAGGATCCCCCCATAGAGCCTGGTATGCAGCAGCCCCTCAAAAATGTTTGATTAGTAGGTCATGATAGATACATGAGTTGTTCCGTTACACTTTTCTTTTACTCAAGATGACAAAACAGCAGCATCTGAAGTCAGCATTTGAAGCAATGCCCCAAATATAATTACGATCATGACACATCTACTAGAGTGGCTAAAGTCCAAAATGCCACCACCAAAGGCCAGTGAGGATGTGGGCCAACAGGAAGTCTCATCCATTGCTGGTGCGAATGCAGAATGGAACGGCCACTTTGGGAGACAGTTTCTTATAAAACTAAACGTTTTCCTACCATATGATCCATCGATCACACTCCTTGGTGTTCACCCAAATGAATTGAAAATGTATGTCCACACAAAAACCTGCCCACGGATGGTTATAGCAGCTTCATTCATAATTACCAGAAATCGGAGGCAACCAAGATGTCCTTCAGTAGGTGAACAGATAAATAAACACCAGTATGTTATTCAGCACTCAGAAGAAATGAGCTACGGAGCCATAAAAAGACACAAAGTGACTCCGATGCACATCGCAACAAAGCCAATCGAAAAGAATGCATGCTGCAGGATTCCAACTCTGACATTCTGGAAAAGGCAAAATGACAGAGACCGAGAAATCACTCATGGCCAGGGTCTGGGGGAAGGTGGCTTTGAATAGGCAGGGCACAGAGGATCTGTAGGAAATGGCCTTGCATGATAGCATAATGGCTATCATTACCCATTCAAACCCACAGAACGTACCACAGTGAACACTGGTGTAAACCAGAAGACTTTGGGTGACAGTGATGTGTCAATGTAGAATTGTAACAAATACGCCACTTAGTGGGGGAGGCTGTGCCTGTGTGGAGGCATGGGGGGCTGCATGGGGGGCTACATGGGAACGCTGTATTTCTGTTCAATTTTTCTGTGAACCTAAAGCTGTTCTTTAAAAAAATTCCCTCTTAGAAGGAAGGAGGGAGGAGGAAGAAGAAAGGATGAAGGGCCACTTCTCTAAGAAAGCAATGACCTGATAGGATCAAAGCAAGCATTCATGCACAGGACCGTGCCAGTGTCTATCCCGGGAAAAGTCACAGCACTCGTGAACGTGCATCAGCTGACCTTGGCACCAAAGCTGGCGCTGGGACCGGCACCAGCAGGCTCTCTTCTCGAGGTCAAGGCCCTGTTTGCGCATGCCCATTCCTGTCTAAAGACAATCCATCTGCCTCTCTGGGGAGATGGGAACCCTGGCAGGTGTAAGCTGTTCTTCGGCTTACATACGGCCCACTGCCTGGCTTAGGACTCCAGAGGATCCTAAGAGAAAATGTGTTTGAAGAATATAGGAGCCACTCAACTGCTCCCAGAAGTACCTGGCCCTGAGTCCAAACGTTTGTGTGTGATGCCTCAGAAGACTGAGCAAGGAAACAGGCTTCCCTGCTTCTTTGCAATTGTACTTCCTTAAAATGGTTTTCTAGAATCTTTGCAGTCAAAATACAATGACCTCTGCAAATGACTGCCTTTTCCTAAACCTCTAGCTAGAGTAAGGATTGCTATGGGGCTGTTCTCCCCAGCCTCTCCTCTCAGAGGCTGCCACAGAAGGGAAAGCCTTCCTGTCTCGTGATCGCTGCCACCCAGCAAGTATTGAGGGACATTTATTCTATGTATTCAGTTTTCAGTGTTAAAAGAGGATAAAATGATTGTGTAGAGTGACATGAAGAAACTAGACCTTAGAAAGGTGAGTCATGATTCCAGTAAATTCCTCTGGGCTAACCCTACCCCAGGGCTCTGCAGAAGACACCTCCAGGAAGGAAAAAAGGAACCAAACCAGCCGTGCATCCCCCTTGTGCAGAGTCCTGCATCCCCCAGACTATCCGTCTCCCCAGTTCATTAGCACATTAAGGTAAATACATTAGGATGTTAGTTAGGAGATTAGGTGAGTGACAAAAACCCACTCAAAGGAGTTTAATTAAGTAAATTAAGAGAAGGAGTCATTGCTTCCCAGGGATAATCTAGTGCTGGACCCAGCTTGACCCCAGGACTCAAGTCATGTAAGGACCTGATCGCTCAGTGTCTCTTCAGCTCTGCTTTCCCCCAGGTCGGCTTCCCACCAGATAGTCTGAGCCCTTCCAGTGACAGATGGTCACTGACAACTCCAGGCTTCTGTCTTGCTGGGTAGGCAACCCACCAAAGGAGAGTAGAAGAGACCCTCTCTCCAGCCAGGACACCATTCACCTGGGACGTATCTGGATCACATGCATAGCCCTCAACCACCCACGGGAGCTCAGAGAATGAGGAAGGGTGTGTTGTCCCCAACCTAAGTACCCACCCTGCAGCAGGATGGGGAAATGGCCATTCAAACCTCACGGACTAAGCCCGGCAGACAAAACAACTGACCACTGACCACTTACACACGGCCACCACAATGTGATGCCAGTGAGTAGAAAAATCAGGAAACTGCACAACCTAGCCAATCAGACAAGGACTGGCAAGGCTAACAAAGGCTGAATTCTGTGACTGAATCACAGAAAACAGGAGGAGCAGAGCAAGTGCCAGATCCAGACCGGGGGTGACAACTGTGAGCCTCCCGACCCCACAGCTGATAGCTGATTTTCAGCCAGGGAAAACTGCAGTGTGACCTTCCTTCCCTGGGCTGCCACTGCCCCGGGCAGCCCACCACCACCTATGTGAGAGTCTAAGTGCTGCTGTACAATGTCCTGCAAACTTAGCCAGTAGGACAGCAGGAATTTATTATTTTAGTTTGGAGGTCAGAAGTGGAAGCTAAGGCATTGGCAGGCCAGGGTCCCTTTGAAACTCTGGGGAGGGTCCTTCCTTGCCGCTTCCCAGCCTCTGGGGGTGGCCACAGTCCTTGCTCTTGACCTTGCAGCTGCATCACTCCTGTCCCTCCCCTGTGTCACATGTTGTGCTTCTGGGGTCTGTGTCTTCACAAGGTGTCTTCTCTCCTTGTAATGACACAAGTCAGATTGGACAAGGCCCATCCTAATGGCCTCATGATCATATCTGCCTTTTTCCAAATAAGGTCATATTCACAGTTACCAAGGTCAGAGATCACCTGCCCTTTGGGAGACACACTTCACCCCCACATAATCACCTCTTAGCGCTCCTTTCTTACTCTCTCCAATTAAATCTCCAAAATACAGCAGAGCCTTTTCCTGAATACAGTTCTGACTGTCCTCCTTGGTCCTTCAGTGGCGCCTATGTGATCTACAGCGCAAAATCCCAGCTCCTTAGGCTGACACACAAGGAAGGTCTGCTGGCCTCCTCTCCCTCTGTTCAGGTTTGCAGCTCTTCCATCAGGAAGCCTGGTCCCCTTCACCTACCCTGAGTCTCAGCTGCCTTGTGACTTGCTACAGCCACTCCCCACAGTGCAGCAAGGATGCCAGCCAGATCCAGCATGGCCAAGCCTGGTGTGTCTGAAGTGATCTTCAGAACAACAGAGGACTAGTCTTAAGGGTGGACGGGATATGGGTTTTGTTTTGCTTTATTTGTTGTTTGTTTTGAAAAAGGGATCTCACTATGCAATCTAGGCTGACCTTGAACTTGCAATCCTCCTGCCTCAGCAGAGTGCAGGGATTACAGGTGTGTATCACCACACCTGGCTACCAGGGTTTGTTTGAATTGGGAATGGTAAGACACACAGATAGGAAAAAAACAGTCATAAGGGAAGAAGTTTCAAATTGTGGTTTCCTAGAAGCAGGAGGCCCAGAAAAATGTACAGGGCCATATGGGAATTACCAGGGTATGTCAGGAGGTGTGGGTAGGAGGAAAATCGGAGCAAAAGCCTTTATGGTGGTTCCTGCAGTGGGGGAGTGGTGAGGAGGACACTCGGTTTAGGATTGACTTGTTTGGATAATGTCATCATGCTCTGGATACAGAGGCTGCCCTACTTGTCTGGTGCTTGACCCTGGGTGATTCAGACAGGTGGACAGTGGCCTAGAGTGAGACCTCAATGAGTCTGAGGGTAAGGGCTTCGATTCATATGTTCACACTTTGGGTGAGCTGGTCGCCATCTCCAGGAACAGGCTGCCTCTGGGAGGGGCCGTGCTCCAGGATCAGCAGGACCCCAGGTCAGAGCCACAGGGACACGGTTAATACTGAGTCATACAAATTCTGTTTTCTGGGATCCGTCGGCAGGGGTCCTTGGTCTGTTTCTTCTCTGCTGCAGTTATTTTAGGAACTGCTCCCTTTGCATCTGTGACATGAAGCGATGCAGACACCCTGGACAGAGCTTTTCCTGGGGCCATTCAATTGCCAAGTTTGGTTAATCAAGACACCCCCTGGAGGACTGCGTCGCGCCCTCCATGTGAAAGGCAGCGGCAACATGGCACGGGAGACGTTCCAGGCCCCGTGCGGAACGCCTGCCATCACCTGGGAGCAGCGAACTGACCACGTGTTGACTCCAAGGCAGGTGTGCGAGCGAGATGCTGTCCAGGGGTTGACCCACGGTGAGTACATTTTGGCAGGTGTGGGTAGCAGGTTCAAGGCTGTTCACAGGCCCTGAGTGCGGGTGAGTCCGTGCAGCAGAAGAGTCTTGGACGCCTAGACCATAAATATTAGAAAGCCGGCTGGCCTTGAGTGTGGCATAAAATAATGCCATAAAATTTCTGAGGGAAAAAAATACCCTGAAACTGTGGAAGCAATTCCAGGCAGTGTGCATCCCCCTCCCACCCTCCAGGGGTCCTTTCCTTTATTTTCTCCTCATGGATCCTGTGGGGTCCATGATGAGACCATAAATGTTTTATATCCCCATTTTCTTATAAGTCAAGGACACATATATCTCTTGAGCTCAGTTTCTCAGAGATAAGCAGTGTTTCTGGTGACTTTGTTTAATTCTAGCCAAAAGCTAAGAAACATGAAATATTGGTTAGCCCAAGGGAGCATCATTACACATTCCCACAAAGCTTGGGACACACTGAAAATAGGCCTTGAAGTCCCACAGCTTCAGCCAATCCTTTTATCAGTCTTTAGAAACCAGCTCACAGAAGTCCAGTGAGACCCAAAGTGTGCTGCAAGGGAAACCCAGTTGTGATGAACTTTGCTCTCCTTGACCTCAAAGCCTAGGTATGCTCCATCTTCATGTTAGGCTGGAATTTCTCTGAAAAAAATTGTATGTTCCCACTCAGGCTGCCATAACAAAATAACCCAGGCTGGGAGCCTTAGACAGACATTTATTTTCTCACACCTGTGGAAGTTAGAGCTCTAAGATCAAGGTGCCACCATGGTTGGTTTCCAGAAAGGCCTCTCTTCCTGGCTTCCCAGCTGTCTTCTCACTGTGCCACCCAGCTCTGGTCCTACTTTCAGTTCTGACTGAGGCGGGGTCGCTGGTGCCCTAGGCTCCTTTCTTGGGAAATGGCTGGCTGCTTTGTTGACGGGGTAGGGCTGTTTTCCAGGGGAAAAGCAGAGTCTCCCTTGCTGCTCAAAGACTAGGTGTCTCCCTACAAGCCCAGGTCAGGGCAGCTGGATTCCAGGGCCCATCCATGTAGTCACAGGGCTGCTCTCCCTCGCTGTTTGGGAAACTCTGCCCTGGAAAAATAAAATTTCTTCATTCCTCAGTTTGCACGCCATGAAGTTACTCATAAATTTAATGTAACTTGAGCTTTTCTCATGGGCGTCACATGGTATGTGCCCAGAGGAGTTGGCCAGACACAGCCAGATTCCTAGTTTTTAAACTTCATCTTATTTTTTTCTGTTTATAGGTCATCATTCCAAAAGAGAATCATAAAAACAGATACAGATAAAACTATGCCCATAATGCCTTAGCTAGGACTTAGAATGAAGCTTAATTTTAGAAGACCCTCTCCATTCAGCCACTGGACATGGGACAAGCAGTAAAAAGTATTCCCTCAGTTTCTACGTCCAGGTGGAATATGGCTAGTTTTCCTTTCCTTGGACTATTTGGTGGAGGCCCACCCAAGACCCACCCAAAACCCACCTATGACCGGGAGGTCAAATCTGTGGCATTTGTGTCATTCTTGTCCTTTGTTCCTGGTGGAACTGGCACCCAGGGCTCTTTCTGGAACAGCCTCAGAAGCCTCCTGAACCAGGCACTCTGATGGTCACTAACACCCTGCCCACACCTGCCTACGAGCTGGCCTGCACCCCTGCTTTTCTCTGGGGTCTGGCCTGGGGGGTGAGAGGTGGAGAAGCTGGAATTGACCAGTTAGCTGGCTCCCCGGGGTGGCCGCCACCCACCCACCTCCTGTTGGAACCTAGGACCTCAGTGTCATTTTAAAGAAGTCAAAACAGAAGCCCAGAAATGGAAATGGCCAATTTCAGCCACTTGGGGCAGCAACAGTACTAGTTATTCAACTCAGACCTCCTCCTGCCCTAGAGACAGTGCTGGCTCTCAGACCAGTCTGGCCAGATCAGGCCCTGCCCAACACCAGGACTTGGATGACCAATGTGACGCTAACCTAAATGAATGTGGACCACAAAAGGCTCACGAGATGGGCGGGTGTACATTTGAGGCGATGTCTTGGGGACCCTGAGTTGATGGACCCTGCAGAAAAGTTGAAATTTATCTAAGCACTTGTCAGGTGAGAAAAAGGCTGAGCTCTGGTCCAGTGCTGAAATCAGAGGCCAGTGCTGTGGCTGACACCTCGCACATGCCTAAGGTTTTCTGAATGCTCTTTCAGGTCAGGAGCAATATACAAGCTGACTTACCTGAGCTTTGCCTGTCAGAACAGCCCTGTGGGCAGAAGGTGGTGGTGCCATTTTAAAGTTGGGAAATGTGAGGTTTAGGAAGATTGAGTGACTTGTCTAAGTTCACATAGTTTATAGGTATCTGAAGTGGCCTTGAGAGCTGGAGGCATGACTCAAGGGACAAAACACCTGTCTAGCAAGCACAAGGCCCCTCGTTCAAGCCTCAGTACTGGAGAGAGAGAGAGGGAGAGAGAGAGAGAGAGAAGTGGCCCTGAGTGCAGAGCTTCCGAAACCACCACACATCCACATTCTTACCATTAGTCCAGATTCCAACGCCAAGGACTTTTCTGCTTGCAAACTCATGTTTTCTGGAAGCTAAAAATATCTGAAAGATGGTTAGAAAGTCACTTTTCTCGTATTGGTAAGCCTGGGGACCAAGTGCCTGGGCCTCAGAGGTGAGTCTGACTCCACCTGGAAAGAGATATACATGGCCTGGATCCCTCACCTGCAGCGCCTAGATGGTGGCTGTCAAGTGGATCTGTAAAATAATGCCGTAGCTTTTGTACTGGACTGAACTGTGTCCCCAACGTTCCCAGGTTAAAGCCCCATCCCCCACAATATGACTGCATTTGCAGACAGGGCCTTCAACGGGGCTGTCGGGATTGAATAAGCTCACAACGGTGGGCTTTAATCCAATAGGACTGTGTGCTGTAAGGAGAGGAAGATTTGGTGCTGGCTGTCCCCTCCACCCTCTGGGATACCGCACACTCCAGGACTGTCTCTGCAGTCATGTAGGTCATTGTGTGCTTTGCTATTTAATGAAGCAGACACACTCCTTCATGGCTTTTGTGCCGGTCACAGGTAGAAAGCAGAAGCTGGTCCTCCCTTAACCCAGACCTCAGGAAGCAGTGGCTGAGGAAGGATTGGATCAAAATTTAACACTAAGGTGCACGATGGCTACCATGTTTTAAGCAATTGCTATAAAGCAAGCACTGTCTAATAGCCTTGTAACCTTTATAGTCACAAGAGTCCTAGGTGTGGTGAATATGACCAAAATACATTACAATGACATATGAAAATATCACAATGAAGCCCATTCATTCTTTTCATTAATATGTTCTAATAAAAAGATTTAAGGGCACTGTACCTACTTGATGGAGTTGCAAAGTATAGCTCAAAGCCCATTGGCCTGAGGCTGCATAGCTAGCGTGCCAGGGCTGGGCTCGTGCCCACATTCTTCCTGCTGTCTTAAGAGCCAAGCCATGAGTCTGTGATGGAGTCACCAGCAAGAGAGAAGTGGTCATGGCCTTGTACCAAGGAGGAAGGAAAGCTTTTAGCGTGATGGATTTTACTGCAGAAATGTTCAAGCTAGTGTGGTTTTCGGGAGAGGTGCCCCCCTCTCCGCCCCTGCTTAATGCATTCCATTCTAAATTCAGTGCCCTGGAAGATACTGAATAGACAGGACAAAATCCATTAGACTTGTTGATTTATAGTTTTCAGCATTTCTAAAAAGCAGCTCTCAATGTGAAATTGGTTGCACACGCCAGTCCCTGTTAGGAATTTGTCTTGTATTGCCAGTAAGTGATTTATGTCATGCTCCCATGATTGCTTCTTTTTGGAAAGAGAGGGAAAATATTAACACCAAGCAAATTCAGCATCCAGTGTCTGTGAATCCCTGCTCAGCATGCCACAGCTCATCCCACAGGCTCCAGGCCATGTTTGTTGACTGACCTGCAGTGACCATGACAGCTGGTTTGAGGTCACCCATAGGGTGCAGCCAGAGACTATCCACAAATGTATAGTCTCTGGAGTGGACAAGAACAGAGGCACTGGAGTTAAACAGGAGCCAGCTGGAGCCACTCTTCATTGTTTTGCTCATCCTGGCAGGCAGACTCTCCTCATGCTGCCATGCATACCCATCTCTGCCCTCCCTCTTGGCCCGGGGAAAGAGAAGCCCCTCCCTCCCCCTGCAACTCCCCCACCCTGCCATTCCTCAAGGCGGTTGCTCCATCCTTGCATCATTTCATGGTGCTTCCTATGTGGAAACATCCAGGAGAAAGCAAATTTGTGATACATGACCTCACTTCCCAGCGCCGAACACAAGGCCTCACAGCAGGGGCTCCATAAATGCTTTCTTGAAACAACAAGTCACAGAGGCTGAGCAGGGCCTGTTTTGGAATGGAGCTTTGAACCACAGCTATGGGGATACATCTTGGATTTGTCTTGAGCCTCTTTGAGCTCCAGTCCTTGTTCCTCTTTCTCTGTGCATTCTAAAAAGACCTCATGATATGAAAGATACAAAACACTCTGACAGACACTCTGGATCTATGGATTGCAAAGTCCTGAACTAAAAGTATAAAAGCCTTATTGATCTGGAATAATTCATATTAGACATGTGCAGCTGTTTTATTGAGCAAGTTGTACTTGGCATTGAACACTAAACAAATAGGAAATTGCTTTATTTTTCTCAGTAATTCCTAGGCCCTCAATGACCTTATTCTGATTCTGTACCTCTTTAATAACACAGGGTTAATTTAAAAATAAATAAATAAATAGTCTTGTCCAATCCACTTTATTCTGCTTCCTTGCCTCAGAGGCAGAACAAGGCAGCACAGTGAGTGCTGTCACCATCCTCTCTTCCTCACCCCTTCACGCACTGTGCTCTGAAGGCAGAGGCAGACAGAGAAAGGCACACTTCTTCATTCAGCCAGGGCCATTGTGGTCATCTTTGCCTGCTAGGTGGCAGGTGCTTTCTCTAGAAGCCTCTGTAGGGTCATTTTTCACCCTTCCCCACCCACATAAACCCACGCACACATGGTGAGGCCTGGCCCACTCTGCCCCCAAGTCCTGTCCAAGGGTGCATCCCACAGCCTCTGGCTTGGGACAAAGGCCAAAGGGCCCAAGTATAACCACCTTCCAGTGTGATTTTACCCACCAGCAACACACACTTCTTGGAGGGAGAACTGTGGCTCTATAATAGACCCTGCCACTGCCATCTCACTTGTCATATCTGGAATGATAAGAAAATAAGGGGCTCCAGACAGACTGTAGAAGCAAGAAAAAGCTTTATCTCCACTCTTTTTCCAAGTTCATAAGAACTATAAGGTTGGCTATTGTGTTCACGGAAGACAGCCAAAGGTCAGAGAGCACAAAATAATGATCAATCCTAAAGCATTTACAGGTTATGGAATTAAGCCAAAGATTCAAAGATGAAAGCAGGCACATTTGAACTCCAAGAGACAGACAGGACTCAGTCTGCTCCTTCCTGACTCACTCCCAGTCGCTCCTGGTCCTGAGCAAGTATAACTGGGTTAGATGTTAACTCAGTTTAGAAGACTCCTCAACTAGAGATCATGTGAAGGCAGAGTCCCTATATCCTTAAATAATAAATATTTTATTATTATTTAAAATATAAAAGAGAGCAAACTTACTTGAGAGGTAGAGATTCAAGACCAGCCAGGGCAAAAAGTTAGTGAGACCTCATCTCAACATGTGGGAGGACAATGGTCCAACCCTCACCCTGGGCAAAATATTGAGACTCTATGAAAAAACAAGTAAAGCAAGAAAGGGCTGGGAGAGTGGCCCAAGTAGAGCATCTGCCTAGTAAACATGAGGCCCTGAGTTCAAACACCAGTACTGCCAAAAAACCAAAAGAATACAAAAAAAAGATTATGAAAGAGAAAACACTGGAGTTTAGTGACACTAAGGTGAAAGAAGGAAAAGTGTACAGGGAAATTTGAACTTCCAAGATGAATCTTCAAAAGTTAAGATTTAGGAGATTCCAAGATGGCGGCTAGAGGGAGGAAGCAGAAAGCATGCTTCCTAAAGTAAAATCTTGGAGAGACACTGGAGATACACCTTACAGGAAAAACCACCGAGAAGAAGCAAAACTTTGACTCCTCCACACCCTCAGCCCACGCAGAGCATCTCCACTTCACATTAAACGGAGAAACCAGGAGGGCTCCCATGCTGCCACCAGATGGCTTGGGAAGACATGGACCACAAGGTGAGCTAAGAGGTGCGTGGTACTCCCAAAGACAACCCTGGGCCAGATCAGCATAGCCCCCTGGACAGACTGACCACCAACCAGGGAAAAAAGAGAAAAAAAACTGAATAATAAGCAATAACAACAAAAAAGACATGTAGCAAAGAGGGCAGGGAACCCTGAGTGCCGTAGAGGAGGGGAGGGGCAATCCCTCACAAGCTGACCAGAGAAGGCAGGAGCGGCAGCACATGCCCAGCAACCAGGAGCGGGAAAGCTTGTAAAAGTGATGGTGGGAGGAAAACTCCACAGGAGAGTGGGAAAGACCCACTTCCCACGTGAACTGTAAATAAACACACAGGCCTAAGAAGGCGGGTGCAGTGTCACCTCCCCTAGTGTGCTTGGAAAGGGGAAAGTTTGTAGCAGTGGTGGTCACACCCAGGTGAACTCTAAGTAAACAAAGCCTGAGGGGCCTGGTGAATGTTAAGCTCATCCCTGAGATCTGCATAAATAAAGCCTCCAGCAACAGCAGGCTGACACCAGTGGGCAGGGGAGTCACAGCTTCAGATACTGATTCACAGAACTGTATCCAGACTTTTTTTCTCCCTACCTTTGATGAGACAACAACTGAACTACACCTGCATGCTGAAAAACTTACTGAAACTGTATTGCACTTGAACTTGGGACACTTTGTGGGGTTTTTTTGTTTTGTGTTCTTTTGTTTTGTTCCTTTTAGTTTTTTTCAGCTTTGATGAGACAACTACAGAACTACTTCTGAGACACCATCTCCAGGATTGGAGGCTGAGGGACAAACACCAAAATTATTAAGAGTGAAACTTTATTGCATTTGAACTTGGAGATTTTTATTTATTATTTTTTATTTAATTTTTTTCATTTATTTATTTTTATTTTTATTTTTATTATTTTAGTTTTTATTTTCAATCCTCTGTCTCTCTAATGCCTGTTCAGCTTGCTATTGACTAGTACACTATCTCTTCCTGTTTAAATCTTTGAAACTTTTTTGTTGTTTGTTTTTTTTTCTACTTGTTTATTTGTTTTTCCCTTTTTCTTTAATTTCTTTGCTTTCCATCTCCTCTCACCCTTCCATTCTAAATATCACCAGTGTTATTATTACAAGCTAGAAAATACTTAATTGCACACAGTACAGGGACAATAACAACACCAAGGACAATGACGGAAGACAGAAAAAACAGGGAATCCAGTCTCCCCACAGCAAAAAATTAGTACAGGAGCCAGAGGAAATGAAGAAAACAGATACTCAGATCCAGACTCCAATAAAATGAAGATAAACTATGCCAAAGAACCCAATGAAGCTCACAAGAACAATCTAACAGAAAAAAATACTACAGGTAATCAATGAGAATTTTATAAAGATAATACTGGATATGGTCAACCAAAATGTACAGGAGACACTCAAGAAATTCCAAGACAACAAAAATAGAGAATTTGAAAAAGCAAAAGAAGAAATAAAGGAAACCATAGAAGCACTGTATGAACACCAAAGTGAAACAAAGAACACGATTAATAAAGAGATAAATGAACTCAGGACAAAAATAGACAACATTAAAGAGGAAGTGACTCAGAATATGGAAAACCTCAGAAAAAAGAATGAAACAGAATTGCAAAACAAAATGGAAGGCCAATCCAGCAGAATAGAACAAACAGAAGACAGAATCTCAGAACTCAAAGATGAAATGGCAATTAAAGGAAAAACTGAAGAACTATTAGTTAAACAACTGAAGAGCTGTGAAAAGAAAATGCAAGAACTCACCAACTCCATCAAAAGACCAAACCTGAGAACATGGGCATTGAAGAGGAGAAGAGGTGCAAGCAAAGGGAATGCATAATATATTCAACAAAATAATAACAGAAAATTTCCCAAATCTAGAGAAATCTATTCCCATACAGATGCAAGAGGCCTCCAGAATACCAAACAGACCAGATCAAAATAGAACTACCCCACAGCATATCATCATTAAAACAACAAGTTCAGAAACCAGAGAAAGAATATTGAAGGCTGTAAGAGAGAAAAAACAAATAACATACAAAGGTAAACCCGTCAAAATCACAGCCGACTTCTCAACAGAAACATTAAAAGCAAGAAAAGCTTGGGGAGAGATCGTCCGGGCACTGAATGAAAATAACTTCAACCCCAGGATACTCTACCCAGCAAAACTATCATTCAAAATAGATGGAGCAATAAAAGTCTTCCATGATAGGCAGAAACTAAAACAATATGTGACCACAAAGCCACCACTACAAAAGATTCTGCAAGGGATTCTGCACACAGAAAGTGAAACCCAACATAACCATGAAAAGACAGGCAGCACCAAACCACAGGAAAAGAAAAAGCAACACAGTAGAGAGTAACCTCAACTTAGGTACACACAATCAAACCTTCAAACAACTAAGACAACTAAATGACAGGAATCACCACATACCTATCAGTAGTAACGCTTAATGTTAACAGACTTAATTCACCCATCAAAAGGCACCGCTTGACGAAATGGATTAAAAAGGAAGATCCAACAATTTGTTGCTTACAGGAGACCCATCTCACTGACAGAAATAAGCATAGGCTTAGGATGAAAGGCTGGAAGATTTACCAAGCCAATGGCCCCCGAAAACAGGCAGGAGTAGCAATACTTATCTCTGACAAAGTAGACTTCAAACCTACATTGATCAAATGAGATAAAGAAGGACATTCCATACTAATAAAAGGGGAAATTGACCAAAAAAATAACAATTATCAACCTATATGCACCCAATGTCAATGCACCCAATTTCATCAAACATACTCTGAAGGACCTAAAGGCATATATTAACTCTAACACAGTGGTTGTGGGAGACT
Source organism: Castor canadensis (assembly GCF_047511655.1). Taxonomy (NCBI): domain Eukaryota; kingdom Metazoa; phylum Chordata; class Mammalia; order Rodentia; family Castoridae; genus Castor; species Castor canadensis. Next base: position 9,597,742 of record NC_133386.1, on the reverse strand, counting down.
TTAACACCCCATTATCATCAATAGATAGGTCATCCAAACAAAAAATCAATAAAGAAATCCAAGATCTAAAATATACAATAGATCAAATGGACCCATTTCATGTCTATAGAACATTCCATCCAACTTCTACACAATATACATTCTTCTCAGCAGCCCATGGAACCTTCTCCAAAATAGATCATATACTAGGGCACAAAGCAAGCCTCAGCAAATATAAGAAAATAGAAATTATAACATGCATACTATCTGATCACAATGCAATAAAACTAGAATTCAACAACAAAAGTAAAGACAAAAAACATGCAAACAGCTGGAAACTGAATACCTCATTGCTTAATGAACAATGAGTCATTGATGAAATAAAAAAGGAAATTAAAAAGTTCTTGGAAGTCAATGAAAATGAAAACACAACCTACCAGAACCTATGGGACAGAGAAAAGGCAGTCCTGAGAGGAAAGTTTATAGCCATGAGTGCATATATTAAAAAGACAGAAAGATCCCAAATCAATGACCTGATGATACATCTCAAACTCCTAGAAAAACAAGAACAAGCAAATCCCAAAACAAATAGAAGGAAAGAAATAAGAAAAGAGCTGAAATCAATGAAATAGAAACCAAAAAAAACATACAAAGAATTAATGAAACAAAAAGTTGGTTCTTTGAAAAAATAAACAAGATCGACAGACCCCTGGCAAATCTGACTAAAACGAAGAGAGAAAAAACCCAAATTAGTAGAATCAGGAATGCAAAAGGGGAGATAACAACAAACACCATGGAAGTCCAGGAAATCATCAGAGACTACTTTGAGAACCTATATTCAAATAAATTTGAAAATCTTAAGAAATGAACAGATTTCTAGATACATATGATCATCCAAAACTGAACCAAGAGGAAATTAATCACCTGAATAGATCTATAACATAAAATGAAATTGAAGCAGCAATCAAGAGTTTTCCCAAAAAGAAAAGTCCAGGACCTGATGGATTCTCTGCTGAATTCTATCAGACCTTTAAGGAAGAACTGATACCAACCCTCCTTAAACTGTTCCACAAAATAGAAAGGGAAGGAAAACCGCCGAACACATTTTATGAAGCCAGTATTACACTTATCCCAAAACCAGGCAAAGACACCTCCAAAAAGGAGAACTATAGGCCAAAAATCCTCAACAAAGTAATGGCAAACCGAATTCAGCAACACATCAAAAAGATCATTCACCACAACCAAGTAGGCTTCATCCCAGGGATGCAGGGGTGGTTCAACATACGAAAATCTATAAATGTAATAAACCACATTAACAGAAGCAAAGACAAAAACCACTTGATCATCTCAATAGATACAGAATAAGCCTTTGATAAGATCCAACATCATTTCATGATAAAAGCTCTAAGAAAACTAGGAATAGAAGGAAAGTACCTCGACATTATAAAAGCTATATATGACAAACCTACAGCCAGCATTATACTTAACGGAGAAAAACTGAAACCATTCCCTCTAAAATCAGCAACCAGACAAGAATGCCCACTATCTCCACTCCTATTCAACATAGTACTGGAATTCCTAGCCAGAGCAATTAGGCAAGAAGAAGGAATAAAAGGAATACAAATAGGTAAAGAAGCTGTCAAAATATCCCTATTTGCAGATGACATGATCCTATACCTTAAAGACCCAAAAAACTCTACTCAGAAGCTCCTAGACACCATCAATAGTTATAGCAAGGTGGCAAGATATAAAATCAACATAGAAAAATCATTAGCATTTCTATACACTAATAATGAACAAACTGAGAAAGAATATATGAAAACAATTCCATTTACAATAGCCTCAAAAAAAATCAAATACCTAGGTGTAAACTTAACAAAAGATGTGAAAGACCTCTACAAGGAAAACTATACACTTCAGAAGAAAGAGATTGAGGAAGACTATAGAAAGTGGAGAGATCTATCATGCTCATGGATTGGTAGAATCAACATAGTAAAAATGTCGATACTCCCCAAAGTAATCTACATGTTTAATGCAATTCCCATCAAAATTCCAATGACATCCATTAAAGAGATTGAAAAATCTACTGTGAAATTTATATGGAAACACAAGAGGCCACGAATAGCCAAGGCAATACTCAGTCAAAAGAACAATGCAGGAGGTATCACAATACCTGACTTCAAACTATATTACAAAGCAATAACGATAAAAACAGCATGGTACTGGCACAAAAACAGACATGAAGACCAGTGGAAGAGAATAGAGGACCCAGATATGAAGCCACACAACTATAACCAACTTGTCTTTGACAAAGGTGCTAAAAATATACAATGGAGAAAAAACAGGCTCTTCAACAAAAACTGCTGGGAAAACTGGTTAGCAGTCTGCAAAAAACTGAAACTAGATCCATGTTTATCACCCTATACCAAGATTAACTCAAAATGGATCAAGGATCTTAATATCAGGCCCCAAACTCTAAAGTTGGTACAGGAAAGAGTAGGAAATACCTTAGAATTAATCAGTATAGGCAAGAACTTTCTCAACGAAACCCCAGCAGTACAGCAACTAAGAGATAGCATAGATAAATGGGACTTCATAAAGCTAAAAAGCTTCTGTTCATCAAAAGAAATGGTCTCTAAACTGAAGAGAACACCCACAGAGTGGGAGAAAATATTTGCCAGCTACACATCAGACAAAGGACTGATAACCAGAATATATAGAGAACTTAAAAAACTAAATTCTCCCAAAATTAATGAACCAATAAAGAAATGGGCAAGTGAACTAAACAGAACTTTCTAAATAGAAGAAATTCAAATGGCCAAAAAACACATGAAAAAATGCTCACCATCTCTAGCAATAAAGGAAATGCCAATTAAAACCACACTAAGATTCCACCTCACCCCTGTTAGAATAGCCATCATCAGCAACACCACCAACAACAGGTGTTGGCGAGGATGCAGGGAAAAAGGAATCCTCTTACACTGTTGGTGGGAATGTAAACTAGTACAACCACTCTGGAAAAAAATTTGGAGGCTACTTAAAAAGCTAAACATTGATCTACCATTTGATCCAGCAATACCACTCTTGGGGATATACCCAAAAGACTGTGACACACGTTACTCCAGAGGCACCTGCACACCCATGTTTATTGTGGCACTATTCACAATAGCCAAGTTATGGAAACAGCCAAGATGCCCCAGCACTGACGAATGGATTAAGAAAATGTGGTATCTATACACAATGGAATTTTATGCAGCCATGAAGAAGAACGAAATGTTATCATTCGCTGGTAAATGGATGGAATTGGAGAACATCATTCTGAGTGAGGTTAGTCTGGCCCAAAAAACCAAAAATCGGATGTTCTCCCTCATATGTGGACATTAGATCAAGGGCAAACACAACAAGGGGATTGGACTTTGAGCACATGATAACAGCGAGAGCACACAAGGGAGGGGTGAGGATAGCTAAGACATCTAAAAAATTAGTTAGCATTTGTTCCTTCCTATTATTGCTTATACTCTCTCTTCAACAAAATTAGAGATGAGGGCAAAATAGTTTCTGCTGGGTAGTGAGGAGGGGTGGGAGGGGGAAGGGGCGGGGGGGAAGGGGGGAGAAATGACCCAAACATTGTATGCACATATGAATAAAAAGAAAAGTTAAGATTTAACTCTCCTCATCCTTGTATGTTCTTGAATATTCTTGAGTGTGTGTGAAATATGAGTAATGAAGAATTTTGTGTTCCTTGAGCTCTCACTCTGAGGACACAGGAGCAGGGATGTATCTGCTTGTGCCCTCTGTGGTGGTAGCATCTTATGAAACACCTCATCCCACAGGTTGATGAAATGAACAAGTCTCAGATTTTAAAGACTAAAGCCACACAGAAATCCTGAAAGACCCATATTCTGAGTTCAAAGTACCCCTGCTCTGGTAGGTGGAGCCTCTTCACCGTCTCCAGGGTAGACCAGTTCCCCATCTTGACTCCTTTGCCTCCAGAGGCTTCCCACCAGTCCTGCAGAGCACTTGGTGTCAACAGGTCAATGTGCCAGGACGGGACTTTGCTGGGGTCCCTCCCAACCATGAGGTCTGATGTAGAGGCTCTTGCCTCAAGAGAACAAGAGTTCTGATGGCTTTTTCATCCTAAACTCCAAGCTGGAAAGAGTTAATTTTTTTCTTCTACTCTGTTACCCAAAGGTCAAATCCATCTCTTTGGTAATTACCATCTCTTTTTCTGGCTGGCACTCATGAAGAGAAAAAAATCACTTCTTTTGTTATCTTTGTCCGCTAGTGAGCTGCCTGAACACAATTCCTTTGTAATGTTGGTGTAAGTGCTCCAGACCAAAGCCGAGTGCAAACCCCGTCCTGTCTTGCCTGCATCTGTGGTCACCAGCCATCTTAAGTCTATAATTATTTCTGTTGCAAGTTCACTTTTTCCTCCATGTTCTCTTAACTCCAGTGTCAGCTCATCCTGTAGCTTGTTTTGCCCTGTGAGATGACAACTTTATCTCAGGCTTCTCTTTGCCTTTAGTCACCTTGTGAAATAGGAAAGGGGTCGGGGGAGGAATAGCAGCTCAGAGAAAGCCCAGACCTCAGGTCAAGCTGCAAGCCAGGCCTGCCCACCTATCTTCAGTCTGGTTTAAGTTTTGATATTTTTGACAAAGTCACTGCAGAGACATTTTCATGCCCTTCGTATGAGATTTCACACACATGCACACACACACACATACACAACCCCTCATAAAATTCAGTGTCTGGAAAATATTCGTCTCTACCATTTCCTTCAATTCAGGTATTGTGAGCTACACAGTCTGTCACCACTTCCTCTGGGGTCAGAATTAGAACCTTCTGGAATGAAAGTTAAATTCCTCCAGCTCACCCAGGCCCCTGACCTCTGGCTCTCTATCTCTATTTTCACTGTCTTGTGGTATTTTTAACCATCTCAAAATCCTTTTTCAAAGTAGAGGGGTACAAATGATAAAAATTCTTTCTCTAATATTCAGTTTCCTTAATCTTGTGAAAGCACATTCTCTTAAATGAATAGGTCAGAATCACATTTTTAAAAAACCAATAACCTCTGAGCCAAGAGAGCTAAACTCACGCTGTGAATGAATCACTGGGGTCAGCTCTGCGGCCAGCTAGCTTCCTTGTCTTTTAACTTCCCCCATCGCTGGGTTTTCCCTTCCTGCATTAAATCTGTTGTCCAGGATCAGATGGAGAAAAACTCTCCGGGCCCCAAGAAACCCAGCCTGACCGAGGTCCCCAAGAGCCTGCAGGCTTTTCTTGTTTGGGTTTGGATGAATGTTTTCTATGAAAATCTGATCACCCCTCAAAAAGTGAGATCTGGTGTTACCAGAAAACCAGTCCCCCAGCCTCCATGCCAATTTACCATTTACAAATAATGGAGCAGGGTTTTGAGGAAAAAGAAATAAGGTTCCTTATTCATCAGATGAAGAGGAAGATAGGGAAAGTCAGCCTTTTGAAAGGGAGTTCAGGGCTCACCTTGACTACGTGACCTGATACATGGTCACCATGGCTGCTGGCCTTGATTCTCCAGGTGTCCAGCTCCACTTCTCTGAAGTCATGGCTGGCAGGTTTGCTACTCTGGTGGTCAGAGAGAGATAAGGGGTAGAGATCTGCCTGGCCTAACTGGAGCGCAAAGGGAATTCATCTTTGTTCCTGGATTCTCCAGCAATTATACAAACAGGAAAATAAAGTTAGCTTAATCAACAAACAGAGTAAAATGACCAGCAATAAACTGGCTATCCAAAAAGGTAAATTTGTGGTCCTGGTTACATTTTCCCCTCTGTCAATTCATTCTTCCATTTTATGGAAAAGAGGCATCTCAATCACATTTCCTGCCTTTAGTTCATTCCTGGGCCCACGTAAGGATTGGTGCTCCTCAGCAAAAGCGGCTTTCAAGCTCCCCGTTACACTGGTACTCACGATGAGAAGAAGAATCGCTCCCAATACAACTGAATAACAAGGACAGCCCAGCCTGGGGACACGTCCAACCGTGCCAGGGCCAGGTGCCAAGGTGGACAGCTGCCTCCCTCCATCTGAAGCAGCTTTACTCACACTTCTGATGTTAAATGGGTGGACTTTTGCCTCACACCAGTCAATTCCCAAACTCTCCAGTCACTAATGGATGTCCCTCAATTCAGTTCAACCCTGATGTTGACAACCTGATTAGTGCAGATCCCATAGGATAGAGGCTCAGTACCAACCCACTTCTGACACCAGTGGCAAGTCCAGACCACCTGTACTTCTGACCAATGAGCTATAAAGCCTGAGCGGTTCCCTCAACCCCATCCTCAAGTTCAATCATTTGAACAAATTATAGAACTCCAGAAAGTGCTCTATTTGCTATTACCAGTTCATTATAGAGGCTATAACTCGGGGAAAAGCCAAATGGAAGATGCAGAGGGCAGGTATAAGGCAAGGGGCACAGATCTTCCCTGTCCTCTCTGGGTTCATCTCAATGGGTTCACCAACCTGAAAGCTGCTGACTCTGTCACAGGAGTTTCTCTGGAGGCTCCATTATGTAGGCTGAAAAATCACTGACCACTGGTAGTGAACTCAATGTCTGGTCTTTCTCCCCTTCCCAAAGATCCAGAGTCAGGGCTGAAAGTTCTATCCTCTAATCATGATTGGTCTTTCTGGGGATCAGCCCCTGTCTTAACACTACCTAGGGGATCCTCAGCCAAGAGTCATGTCCTTAGCAAGCCAAAAGTACTCTTATCACTCAGAAAATTCCAAGGGGTTTAGGAGCTCTGTGTCAGGAACCATAAACAAAGACAAATTCGTGTATTTTAGTATCACTCTTGGGGACAGAAGACTTCCTATCTGCTGATTACAGCTGAATGTGGCCTTTCTGTAAACCGACTTTTCTCCAGCTAATCTTAGACGCCACATTCATTACACCATCTGTCAACAGTATTGCTGCTGATTTTTAAGGCAGTGATCAGACACCATGCCACAGGAGCACATGTAATCAGAGGGTGTTATGATCAGAACTTCACTAGGGTACATAATCCTTTGTATGCTTTTAGTCCTAAGATGGTGAGCTGCATGAAGACAGGACCGAAAGGGTCAAACCCTCTTCGGTGTCCTGCATTTAACTGGGCACTTCCAGCTCCAAGCCGAACTGGGCATATTCATGGACACCTCTGTCCTGGGCTGCCAATGTGACTGGAGTGAGCCATGTCCTCACAGAGCTCAGCATGCATGGGACTGCTGCACAGTGCCAGGCAGGGAAGCGGGTACCTAACCGCCAAAGGTCACCAGTGCCAACAGGGACAGTTTGTACCCTTCCCCTTGTCAAGAGGAGCTTCAAGTCCTGTGGATATTTAAAAAGACCTGACTCCTGGGTGGTCGGTGCCTGCTGAGCTGGGACGCAGCAAGGACTCTGCTTAGAAGATCCAGCAAGAGGCCGGATGGCAGGTGGCAAGGAAGATGCTCCATCTTCAACAGCTCCAAGGCCCCAACTCCTCTCGCCAAAATCCAGGACTTCATAAGCTGCTCTCGGAGCCCCCAGCACCTCCCACCATTCCATGCTCCCCATGTCTGTTCCAAGGCTCTAACTGGCTAAGGCCTGGGTCACCTACTTACTGAAATATAGTTGATAAAAACTGTATGATTCAAGGTATACGATGTGCTCTCATGACATATGTACACATGGTGAAGTGAGTGCACAACCAAGTGTGCTAACATCTCCACCACCCCAGCCAGCCACAACCTTCGGTGTGCACGGTGAGAACACTTACGATCCCCTCATTAGCAAATCTCCACATACAACGTGGTGGTGTAGTCACAGGCACGTGCTGTTCGTTAGAGCGGCAGGATTTGTGTGTGGCAGTACTGGGGTTTGAACTCAGGGCTTCACACTTGGTAGGCAGGCGCTCTACTACTTGTGCCACACCTCCAGCCCTTTTTTGCTTTTTAGTTGTTTTTCAAATCTCAAGTTTTTGCCCAGGGTTGGCCTTGGACCACAATCCTCCTTCCTACATCTCCCAGTAGCTGGGATCACAGGTATGCAACACCACTCTCAGCATGTTAGTTGATATGGGATCACCATAGCTTTTTGCCTAGACTGGCTTTGAACCATTATCCTCATGATCTTCACCTCCCAAGTAGCTGGGATTATAGGCATGAGCCACCAGGCCTGGCTAAAACTTTGTACCCTTTGATCAACATCCTCCCATTTCTTCCATTCCCCTCGTCTATTCTCTGCTTCTACTCTCTGCCTTTTTAAATTCCACACATCTGTGTCTGGTTTATCTCACTTAGCATAATATCCTCCAGGTTTATCCCTGTATGTTGCCAAAAATGTCAGAATTCCCCCTTTTCAAAGCTAAATAATATTCCATTGTGTGTAAGCCCACATATCCCATTTTTTTAAATCCATTCATCCATTGATGAACACTTAGTTGGCTTCCCTATCTTGGCTACCATGACAGTGCTGTAATAAACATGGAGTGCAGATATTTCCTTGAGATACTGATTTCATTTCTTTTGGATAGATTCCTAGAAATGGGATTGCTGAACCGTCAGGTAGTTTTGACTTTTATTAATTTGAGGAACCACATGCTATTTTTCATAATTGTACCAATTTGCCTTCCCACCAACAGTGCACAACCCCTCCCTTTTCTCCACCTCTTCACCTGCACTTGTTGTTTTTTTTTTTTTTTTTTTTGCTTTTTGAAACAGCATTCTGATTTCCTCCTGGGCAACAAGGCCTGGTACCACCCTCGAACAAGAGCCTCATCAAGATTTCTCAAAAGACGTATGAATTCCCTTATCATCAGGGAAGGGTCAGTCAAAACCACCTCATACTTGTTAAAATGACTGTTATCAAAAAGTAAAAACCAATCCCCTATGGAAGGGGCCCAGGTGGTACAGTGACAGCCCAGGACAAGCAGTGTGCATTGTCACATTAGTACACACACTTAGTCACCTTCACTTGATGGGACACCACTGTGAGCAGAGAGACACTATTCACTGGTGTGCACAGCAACCACAATTATCCGGAGCAAGAGTGATGAATGATGGTGACTGACAATCGTCGCGATAGACGTGGTCGTCCTTTTAAAGATAATAATAATATTAAACTAAGGAGAGGGAAAATAAATACATAAACGAAGTCTTAACAGTGGTCAGCCCAGGTGTCAGGATTGTGTTTGGTTTGGGATTTGTGTGTGTGTGCGTGCTCTTCAGGGATGTCCTCATCTGTGTAATTGCATTAAGTGGAGAGGAAAGTTGGGTTTTTTTAAGAAAAACCCACTGAAAATAATTTGCTCTATTGTATTTTCTTCAAAGAAATCAGCTGGCACCTTTCTGAACTGGATTCAAGCTGAGACACTCCCAGCAGATTAGCTGAGGCAGACCAGGATACCAAGGATTGTCCTGTGACGAGGTGGGGACCAACCAGTAGAGTCAGGAGGGACAGAGTTGTCCCCATCCTGACAAACTGACACAATGATGTCAGCTAAGGAAGCTGACTCCTCCAGATGAACTTCCTGAGGAAGTTATCAAAGTCCCAGAGGAAAGACAGAGACCGAGCCCTGCAGCTGCATCGGTCAGCTCAGGAACTGGGTCACTCACTGGATCCCGGGTCTGTGACTGCTCCACCAATGGCACAAGATCCCACCTGAGCCTCCCACTGATTCCAGACTGAAGACATTTATCCTCTCATGAGGGCTTTAGCATGCCCTTCGTTTAAGACCAGAACTTGGCTCTGTTAAGTAGGGAGCAGCAGTTTAACCAGAAAGTCTTCAAGGCCTAGAAAGTTCTGGCTTAAAAATCCTTATTCAGCTGTTGGGATTGGAAATTTCCAGTGACTCACTTGGAAAGTCAAGCTCTCTCTTTGTGCACCCAGCTCCAGGGGACACCCTTCACCCTCTTTCTGTGTGTCCAGCTCCGTGGGGCTCTGTTCACATGGACTCCAGGTCTGGTGCCCCCAGGAGTTGGGCAGCAAGTGGGACCAGCCTCTTCTTACAGCAGATGGTGGATCCTTGGTGAGGCAGGTCTCCTTGGACACCTCCAGCACACTTTTCCTTCTCACTGATAAAAGCATGCCACTGGCCTGGTCTGAGTCACTTGTAAGCAGAGTGGATCTCCAGTAGAGGCCTGGTCCCTCCCTGGAGCACACAGCCACCCAGTACAAGAGACCAGACAAGTGTCACATGGGTTCCCAAAACATCTGTTCATACCTGTGACTCATCAGAGTTTCCAAAAGATGGTCACCCAGGGTCAACAAAAAGTCCCCTGTACAGTAGAAACATAGACTCCTGAGAGCACTGTCCTCTCAGTCAACAGGAGAATAAAGTCAGCCATCAACGGACAAGAGCATCCACAACTGCCTGAGGGCCCCCACAAGCTGGGGTCTCTATCACATCCATTCAATGCAGTCTCAGGCTGCTGCAGTGGTCTGGCAGCCAGGGGCCCTTGAAGGGATCGTGGGGGCAACATGGAAAGGACACAGGCCTTTGAATGAAATAAGCACTGGAATTCAGCACTTGCATTTACTAACTGGGTGACCTTGCTCTTTGCTCAATTTCTCAGAGTTTCAGTTTTAAAATGGAGATAATAATACCTGCTTCATAAGATAAGAGATTTTTGTGCCTACTTTCTTACCAAAATAGGTACCCACACAATTGATGATTCTTAACCTTCAGTGTTCTAAGAATCACCTGAGAGACTAGCTAAACAGGCAAATTCCTAGGCCCCATCCCCACCCCCGTCATTAGGTCACATCAGTCTAGGATTCAGACGTTGAGCAACCACCCCAGTGCTTTGGATACAAGTGAATCCCTGGCCGCAGGTGGAATAGCACTGAAGTCAAGCATTGCTGCCAGTCCTGGGGTCACTGTGCTGTTATTAGGTGAAATCTGAGCACGACGAAGGGCTCATGCAATAAGACAATTCATCTTCATTTCAGTTTTCTGTAATCAGCTGCATGCCATTAAAATAATTAAGCCTGCAATTTCTGAGATATGTCATGAGCCTGCTGGTAGATACTGAATTCCAGCAGTATTCCTGCACAAATCAAGCAAGCACAAGAGCTGGAGGAGGGGAGGCCTTCCCCAAGGAAGAAAAGCATCCACCTCAACCTTTGCAGCCAAGTAGGACTCTTACTAAAATTACCAAAGCATCATATTTCCTGCAGAGAACCTCCTTCCAACCTCCAGCCTGGATTAGTAAAGTCAGCCCAATACCCGACTTCGTAATTCTGCCCATCCAATTGACTTCCTGCCCAAGGAAAGGTGACAGATGTGCCCAGAAAAGCAACTTCTGTCTTCCCCTCCTCCTACCTCACCCCACCACTGAGGCTTTGCTGATGGTCCCAGGAGGATATAACACTGCTTACTTCCCATCTCCACCCTCTTGGCCTCTAGCAATAAGAGCTCTGAAATCTTTGCTCTCTGTTATTGCAAAAGTAGAGTTGAAAACATGTTGCAGAAACTGTGACTTGGATGAAAGAGTGGGAAAGAGAAAAAGTGACTCCAGCCAGCATCTGAGACTTGAAAAGGGCGTTGAAGGAAGGTGCCAAGGATGAGAGGATGGGGGAGAGGAGTTGCGCTGGGAAGAAAGGTATTAAGGTTGGGAGAGGTGTGAAAAGGAAGGGGCTGTACAAAGCTGGATTGACTATGGTAGTCATTGGGCTCATCCTGCCTGCCTGAGAAACACTTGGGAGTGGTCAAGTTTATACAGAATGTGGTCACATGAGAATGATTAGCTGTTCTTTTCAAAAGGGCAAACCAAGGACAAAATGAAACATAGTGACATGGGATGAGATGGGTTGGAAGGACCTTTGGTTAAGGCCAGTGGTTCTCAAACCTGGCCCATTGTCAGAATCACTGGAGTCTAGTTAAGAAATCAGGTCCCAGCTCCGCCCTGCTGCTCTTCCCCAGCAATGTGGGCAGTCAGGTAGATGTGGGGTGGTTCCCAGGGGTTGTTGGCTGATGGTCTTTGAGGCAATGGTTTTCCTACTTTGTATTTATTTTTTGTGGTGCTTGGGATCGAATTCAGGGCCTGGCGTATGCTTGGCAAGTATGCGACCAAGTTAATGCATTTTTGTACAGTGCAATCATCACATTGTGAAGCCCTTAATCCTCACAGCCAAAGTCACTTGACGGTCTCCTCAGATCCCAGGACTCTGATTTTGAGGCCCCATCTCACACCAACATCCCACTGTTTTGACTTTGTTGTTTTGCTCTTGATGCGTCATTTAACTTAAGTTAAACAATCATTTATTAGAGGAGAAGATCATCTGAATAATCAGGCTTTTTTACAAAATAAACAAAAAACATTAATCCACAGATAATTTGCCGATATAATGAGCTTTAAAAACACTGACTTTAACAACTGAAGGCAAGGACCTGCAATGTTCTGTTTTTTAGACGTTTATTAACATTGAATTTGAGACTTTTTTCATGCTTTGGATTTAATTCTCTGTCTCAGGTCTCCATTGTTTTTGGAAGCCTTTGCTAAGTCTGAGGCATAGCTCCAGTCCTGTCTAATGGACCAAACAGCTCTGCTGATGAAGACAGAGTGGGGTGATATTACTTGAGGTGAAAAGATCACTGCCGTCGATTCTCAAGGCCTAAGTCCTGTGCAAAAGGTGAGCTTCAGAATGGAGGCATCCAAGACCTGGTGTGGTGAAAACTGTACCAGGGAAAGTCCACTGGCCTGGCTGTTTTTATTCAGCAACTCTCTGTGAATCACTGCTCCTGGAGTTGCTGTAAGCCTTTGGTTCATTTCCAGAGCTCTGAAAAAAGCTGTTTTTGACAATGCTCTGGTTGCTTTTATGGAAACTGGATTTTCCAAGTTCCTTAGCTGCCATTCCAAAGTGCTTCTCCAAATTCTTATTTTAAACATAAGCAAATCTTTTAAGAGTGAATTGTAAGGCTGGAGGTGGGGCTGAAGTGGTAGAGCAACTGCCTAGTAAGCACAAAGCCCTGAGTTCAAACCCCAGTACTGCCAAAAAAAAAAAAAAAAGAGTCCATTAAAATGATGCACTGTATATAAAGCAATATAATGTCTGCACTATGCTAAATGCTCAATATCAAAGATGGCAAATATTCTTCTTATATGATCACAGTTACTCCTGGCTGACCCTGAGTTGTTCAGTGGCACTGAACCCCCCCAACCCCTTTCCAGCCAAAGCCTTTGTACGCACCCACCTGTCTCCACAACGTCATCACAAATGACCCATAAACACGAGAGGCTCATGTTGCCACTTAAATATATCAGTGAAATTCGAAGTATAATCTTAAAATAATTTTAAGATGACTCATGGAATGTGTAAGGAAATTGGATCCAAGTGATGACATACACACAGGTAGAGGCAACATTCAGCAGAAAAAACATTCATTCTCTCCTGCTTCGGGGTTTACTCAAATGCAATCAACCCCCCATGGGACCCCTCATTCCTCACTCCCCCCTCACTATCTTCCCATCAATTGGAGCCAAGAAAGGTCTAGATTTTGTTCCCCACTGCACCTTGTTCCCTTTGACTCTCACAAGGGTTGCAGTATTTTTCATTCTGCTTTAAGGAGAATAGGACCTCAGCAAGAAGCAGAGGGAGATTGGTAGATAGGAAAGGAACACAGTTGTATCAAGCAGAGCTGAAGTCAAAGCCCAGTTTCACGATCTACTGGATATGTGATTTGGACGTGCTACACACCCCATCCCCCAAGCCACAAACTTCTCTGAGCCTCCACCCACCTCATCTACAAATGAGAAATAAAATTACCTTTTTGTGTAGGCTATTGTGCATGATTGAGAAGGATTGTGAAGGAAGAGGATTGAGGAGTAGAAATTACGTATGATGAGAGCCAGGTATACAGTAGGCACTAAATTAGTAGCAGCAGTGCCATGCTCTCCTGGGTGGAGAAGGCATCTTTGGCTACACTGACAGTCCAGACCTGGAGTTTTCTGTTTTGCTCCAGAAGCTTCTCTTCATCCTCTTCTTTCCTATTCAAACCTAATAAACCTAATAAACTCCTCTACAGGTGCAGGAGTCTTTCCCGTATATTAAGTGACATTGTTGTTGCTCCCCCTATGATTCCTTGAGCCAAAAAAAAGAAGACTTAATCCCTCCCCGCCCTGTTTGATTTTAGCCCAGGAAAAGTTGACTTAGAAAGTTAGACATTTCCATTCTGCCTGGGAGAGTCTTGGCTTTAAGTTTCACTTAAACCAAAAGATCACATGTTTTTCTTCTTTTAATGAATCCAAGGATGATGCTATGAAAGATTTACTTAAAAGCAGGGAAAGCCAGCTGTAGAAGTGTATCACGTGAGCAAACACCCAGCTTGGGCAGGGCCAGGGAGGCTCTGAAACTTAGAACTGCCCTGTCCACCTTGATCCAAAATTGTTCTGCTTCCTTCTCCAACTACTTAGAGAACGCTCTCCAGAAGAATTTTTAATCTTCTTGCCTAAAATACAACTTTCTGAAAATACTCCGTTATTCTTCATTAAAGCCCTCTAGCTCTGGAATTTTGGTTCTCCTAGACATAGGAGCACAAAAAGACATTATGGAGTCCACAACAAGGATCAGTTAAAAAATGTCTTGGAGGCTGGAATTAATAAGTGGCAGCCTTCAGGTGGAACCCCAGGAATCTGATGTACTGGAAGTTACTGTCTAGTTTAGATTAATCATCAATTTTAATGTAAAGATTCTATGAAATACTGAAATATGGAAAGAGCATTTCTCCTAAAAGTTGAAGCATTCTAAGATTGAGCTTGTTTATGTTTATGCCACTAAGTTGTTTGTCTTAAAAAAGAAAACCATTAAAAATGCATTTGCAAAACAGGTTAGAAGTGGGAGTCTGTATTCTATAGGATGCAGACATAAAGTAGTTAATAAGTAATCCCCCGAACTTCTGTTTCCAGGAAGAGGACGCCACATGACCTTAAATATTACATATCAAGGGACTAATGGAGTAATCTGTTTTGAGGAAGTTACTCTTCCCTGCCAATAGAGAACAACAAGACACCCTCCCACCCTTAGCCTAGGGCCAAGACAGAGCGAGGGGGTCCCTGCCAGAAAGAGAGGAGGGACCCTTTCCGGGTGCACACACGATGAGTGGCAGCCTTTTGAAAGGACTTGACTCTGGCAATTAAAATTAAGAAAGACTGTATTATGCACTCATGTAAGAAAATGGAAAAGTGAGACCTGTTGAAACTGTTCCCAGAATGAGGGGAGGGAGATAAAGGAGAATGATGGAGGGGTGAATTCAACTATGATACAGTGTAAGCACTTTGGTAAATGTCACAGTGTACCCCAGTTCAACAATAACGAAAAGATTAAAAAAAGAAAGATAAGCATTTGAGGCATGAACTCTGAAAGTATACCCTATAAGACAAAGAATAAAAACCTCCTACAAAATTCAGTGTCCTAGCACAGACAAGCACAGACAGAAGAGGCCAGAAGGAGCTACATGAAACAAGGGTGTGTACACACATGTGCACACACACACACATTTTACTGATACTCTCAGTCTGTTCTCTTAGCCCTGCCTGATCAAATCAGACCTCACAGGAATTGTTCACATTTTTTAAAAAGCAGTCAGAGACTTGAGATTTCCCAAGTACAGGGAGAGCTTGGTGATTTTCCCGTGAGTCTCTGGGTTTCTATCCATCTTCATATCAGCCTGCCATGAGTTTGGGAGTAGGAGTGTCTCCTTTATGAATTTCAGCAATGACAGCACTAACTACTCACTAAGGCAAATTGCCTGCTGCCTCAAACTTTCAAGATCTTCAGATGACAAACTGAGCTTTTCACTGCTACTAAGTGATGTCTCCTCAGCATTTTTAGAAGAAATCCTACTGAGATGGAGGTTGAAGAACTGATATGGCCAAAAAGGAAATTATAGAAAAAAATCCCACTTACAATAGCATCAAAAAAATAAAATACATAAGAACAAACTTAACTAAGGAGGCAGAACATTTATACATCGAAAATTAAAAATATCAATGCAAGAAATTAAAGAAGACACAACTAAATGAAAAGATAACCCATGTTTGTGGATAAAAAGTTACTGTTAAAAATGTGTATACAAGGGCTGCAGGAATGGCTCAAGTGGTGGAGCGCCTGCCTAGCAAGCATGAAGCCCTGGGTTCAAACCCCAGTACCACCAGAATAAAAAACGAAAGAAAGAAAGATGCATGACAAAAGTCCCTAGGTGAATGAGGGACTGTTTCTTTCTTTTCAGAAGCCTCTAGATTACCCCCAATCCCTGTTTGGCCAGAAATAGGCCATATCATCACTGTTAAATCAGTTCTGAGTCACTGTCACTTCCCTGTGTGTAGGATAGGAACAGGAAGCTCAGTGAGCACAGTCTCAACAAGGGAGCAAGAAGCCCAGCAACTCAGCTAACATTGACGGATGCCTTCTGTTTTGAAACAGGACTGTGCTTTCTTAAAGGCAGCTCTGTATCCACCACACATTGTATGACATGAGCTCACATGCGTGGGGTGAAGAGGACATGACCGCACCTGAGCTCGCCCTGTGCCTGTGAGCTCTGAAGCAGAAGAGCTAAGGGACATCACCTAGAACGGAAAGGGCGCGGGCCCAGATCTGATGGACGCTGAAGGACCTCCCAAGCAGCCTCGCCTTTGCCCAACATGAAACACTTTGGCTAGCCTGACTGCTTTCTGGTTTCAACTTCCTTCTGGGAAACTATTTCAGGAGGTAAAAGCATTTCCAGAAGAAGCAACAGCCTTGGGAAAGGAAATGCTGCCCCGTACCGGATGTTTGTGAATGGTAGGGAAGGCTGGTCTCCAGGACAGACAGAGTTGGCATTTCCGAGTTAAGCTCCTGGAGGAAACAAACTCCTGATTGTCCTGCATTCAGTGGCCCCTCTGAAACCTTTTGGGTTCGTCTCACCTTATCATGGACCGCTGACCCTGAATCAAAGGACTTTAAATTTGGCTCAAAGTAACCTGCTGCAGTAAAGATATTCTGGCAGTACCAAGGCTGCCCAGATGCCCTGAGAGAGTCTGTCCACTGCCAGGCAGCCAGGCAAGAGCAGGCCATGGAGAGGGATCCAGAAAGTCACGTCTCTCTGCTTGCTAATGGGAGGGCTCCTGGAATACAGAAGTTTTCACAAGTTCATAAGTTGTCTGCATGCATGAAACAGGTATGCCCTGCTCTTCAAATTTGGGGTACAAATATGCTTGCATTCCTTATTTTCAGTTAATCCCCCAAAGACCCTCCATGAGGGAGCAGAAAGTCCTCTTACCTGTCTTAAAACCAAAGAGCTGCCCTGGCTGTAGGATTTACAGTTACAGAATCCAAAATGGTAAATGGCTCTTCAATATTCATTCTATCCCCAAAGAAACCTCCAAGTCACTCAGGGTAACCCATTTCTCCTGGCCAGTAGGTGATTTAGACATGAACTAGACATTAATTCCAGTCCTAGTGCCTGAGGTGAAAGCACTAGGTGTGAGGCTCCCCCGGGAGCTCCTGGAAAGGCACTTTTCCTGAAAGAGAGAATCTCACAATCCCCAGGAGGAAATTCTCTCTCAGCCACCTGTCTTCCCTAGCAGCCTTTCTTGGCCTGTGCTCCTGAGTGTTAGCCCCTCCTCCCTCCCTAGTAGGAACAAAAATGCATCTGAGATAGAAAAAAGACCAGCCAGGTTTTGTGAATGCTTTTGTTCAAATGTGTGATAGATTATTTGGCATAAGTTCATAGTTTGCCTCTTTTTCTCAAGGATTAAAGGAAGAAAAGGCACCTTTCCCACTATTCAATTTAACTCGCTCTGATTGTAATATGACAGTGTCACTGCTTTAAGCTCCAATGTGAGAGATTTTAAATCAGTTGCTTGAAAGAAGTTGTTTTGCATCTTAAAAAGAAACCACTTCTTCAGAATGATTTTGAATTTTCATTCCTGGGAAGAAATGAAGCTAAATGCTCTTAATCCCAAAAGCACCCTTTCATAATTTCTTGGATCTTGGCTGCAAGACAGAAATAAAATTACCCTTAAGATGTCTCTCCAATAATCACGTCTGTCTACCTCATCTTTTATCTTTTCAGATATTACTGGGAAGCAGGGGTAGAAAGCTAACGTGCTATGGGAAGGCAATGCCAGCAAGTCACGCCCATGGCATTTATTTCTCTGAAACTAGACTTTGTTTCAAGTATGACCTTTGAGATGAGACATAACATCAGCAGACTGACAAGACGGTTGCCAATAGTCACATCTGATGACAGTGAACGTCAATCTTCCGATACAATTTCTACTTTGTCTCTTCAATGCCATCCTCGTTGGCGTGAGTCAGAGAGTTACATTAGAAAGCATGGATCAGTGCTCTGTACATTACTAAGCTCCACAGAAATATAATTCCCTATCCTTATCCGTTGTAATCCACCCAGGCACATTGCATACAGTTCTTCCAATTTTCAGTTCCTGTTTATGCTTGTCCACAATTTTCAAAATTTCTTGCTCTTTGAAAGTGGAGTTTGAGGATGGAAGACTCCCGTACCCATGTGGCTTCTGACAGCTCAAGCAGATGGTAGATACTCCAGCTAGCAAGTCAATATCCCTTGAAAAATAGATAGCCTGGGAGACCAGAGTTGGATCCCTAGAGGGCAACCTAAGTCAACTTCATGGAATGACCTGCTTCCGGCCAGTAGAGGGCGATGGTCAGGGGAAGCCAAACATTTCCTCCACAGTGAAGTTGTGCCAATATGCAAATGAAAGGAAGGCTTAGAGCCCTAAATAGAAGATCCAGCTAATCCTTCCCTTGGATTTTAGCATAATAGACGTGTGTTACATTATCTCACCCATCACCACACTAAATTTTGGATCAGCAATAAATCTTTTACACCCAAGCCCTTCTCCTAGGATCTGGCAGTTAAAAATACTTATATCATTTTTAATAAGCTGTTCTGTAGTTAAAATCAGTAGAATTAGAATAATAATAAACACAGTGACGAAGGAAGTCCAGAAAAGTGAACCTCGAAGCACGACACAGGAGCAACTGAAATGAATTCAGTCATTATAACAGCTCCCATTCGTTCTTTGTATTCCAGTTGCTTTTCTCGCTCAAACCTCCTGCTTGTCAGAGGAAATAGTTACTTGGTGCGATGATAGGCCCAAGTCACATTATATGGGAGAGGCAGCACTGAGATGGAGACTCAGAATCCTGTGCCCTCAGCCAACTCCCTGAATCACCATCCACATAATCATTCATTCAACAAACCTTTATGGACCACTCACTGGAGACCCTGCCCAGTTCTTGCTGCCAGAGACAAAAGACACAGACCTCTCCTTTAAGAACTCATTTTCCGAAGAAACATGGAGACTAATAAAGAGATGGTTACAAGCCAGGCATGGTAGCTCCCTCCTGCAATCTCAGGATGAGACAGGAGGATTGAGAGTTTAAAAAAAAAAAAATGCTTACACTGTGGTATGATGTGGCCATGACAGAGAGAGAACTCTCCCAGTTCCTTGGCTGGGAGAGCCAAGGAACACATCTAGAAGGAGATGACTTTTGTCACCTCTGCTAACAGCGTTAATGGCACCATTCATTTTACCACCATGTGCCATAGAATTGCTATAACTTACACTGTCTACAGATATAGATGGGACCTCTTGCACTGTTTTGTGACACCTCCCTACACAGTCATTCTGGCAAACTGGCCCCTGAATTAAGTTTTGAAGGCTGAATAGGAGGAACAGGCAAAGAAGGAATAGGGCTTCGGTGGTATGGTGTGGAGGGATTCCAGGTTCAGGGAGTGGACTGGCAAAGGGAGAGAGGGACCAAGAAAAGTCTGTGTGGCAGAAGCACAGGTCTGAGGAGGATGGTGAGAAGACTAAGAGGCAGACAGGTACTGGGTCACTTGGCAAGGAGCACCGGTGTAGTTTGGAGGGGTAGGGGGCAAATGGCAATATCAAAGATGTGACTTCAGAGCAATGGGGATCTTCTGCCAGCCCAGGAGAGAAATGACAGTCCTGGAGGCAGCTGATGGAGGGGAGGATTCTGTAGTTGTTAGGAAGTGGGAAGATCAGATTTGTTGATTTAGTGGTCACCAGTGAGTGGGCGAGGCAGGAGTCAAGGGTGACTCAAGGATTCTGGCTTGTGACACTGGGCAGATGGTGACATCATTTGCCCTCAATAAGCTCAATGAGTGCCATGCTTGTTAACCCTGTCTTATCAGCACGTGGCACAGTGACTAGCATGTAGCAAACATTTATGGGGTGGATGGCACTAGGGCCCAATGAGGTCAGATCTAAAGAATGCATGGGGGAGGGGTGCTTGCAGCAGGGAGCTGCACATGTGAGCAGGGATCTGCACCAGAAATCTGGGTTTAGGAAAATCAGCATTCACATTCAGAGTCAGGAACAGACCAAAAGAACTCCTGGTCACACCCTGGGGAGCACCAGGGTTAAAGAGCCAGCAGAGGAACATCAGTCCTCAGAAGGGGCTTGAAAAGATGGCAAAAAGAATGCAACTGTAGGAGTGTCAAAAGGAGGGGTGTCCCAGGCCCACTGTGGGCCAAGAAGCAGAAGGCCTGAATTTAGCAGCAGGAGATGAGGTGTCATGTGTCCTGGCCAGTAGGAGTACTGAGACCTGTAGGTAAAGTGGAGTGTTCCTGAAGCCAGGAAAAGATGGGGCTGAGAAACCAACCAAGCTGTGACTCCAAGAGGCCCAAAAGAAGCACATGTTAAATTCAGGAAGTTTGCAAACTGATTGTTAACATAGCCACTAGCAAAAATGAAATGATGCAAAGTCACAAAGTGAATGCATTCTACTGAAGACAAAAGTAGTGAACACTTAAAACTCTGATAATTTACGTTTTTACTATTATCTATGCCGTCCAGATTATTTACATATATTCTGTGTAGAAGAAACATCACATAACTGTGCACCACTGAGCGTGTCTTCCCCACCTCCACATTCACTAATGTCATGGGGCTACCTTGAAACTACCCTGGTGGGAGTATTTACACCATATGAATCGGCAAACACACATTTCAGGGCTGTTTTCATCCCACCAGCACACAACTGAAACCAGGCCAGAAGGTGCTACCTTCCCCATTTCTCCCCTAAGAAGTACCCAGGGGCCAAATTACAAAGTCACATCTTTGTGATGCCAGAGTGGCATGGATCTCCATCCATGTGGTGAGGCCAGGGAGGGGGGCAACAGGTCATCTCAACCTCTAGAGAGGTTCTATTCCAGGGTAGGGGCCAGCCATCTTGGACACAGAGGATTTGAAGGACCAGAGGAAGTGAGTTCCAGTTCCCTGGCCTGAAATTCAGGGCTGGATTTCAGGCCCAAAGGAAATCTGGGATCAGAGAAAAGGCCAAACTGTGGCTGATCACTGCACTGTGTTTGGTTGGAGGGCAGGAAGCAGCAGCAAAGCAGACTGACCAGAGACCTTCTCCCAGATGGGGAAGGGTCTCCCGTCTACTTACAGGCCCACTTCCCATGGTGTCAGCCTGGCTGCAAACTTGCAGGCACCTGCCAGGAAGCAAAAAGTGAGATAGAGTTAATTGAAAGAGAGAGGGAGAGAAGGAGGGAGGGAGGGGAGGAGACAAAGTTAATAGAAGGAGGGAGGAAAAGAGGGAAAGAGAGAGGGATGAAGGGAAGGTGGGAAGGGAAGGAAGGGAGGGAGTAGGGAGGAGAGAGAGAGGAAGGGAAGGGAGTAGAGAGGAAATGGAGGGAGGGAGGGAGTAGGGAGGGAATAGGGAGGGAGGGAATGAGGAGTAGGAAGGAAGGAAAAAAAGGGAGGGAAAGAGGGAGGGAGGAAGGGAAGAAGGAAGGAAGGAAATAAAAATGAGTTTTGAAAAGTCCCCTGGATAGCATGAAGGAGTAACATGAATCACTTGTTACACTTGATGGCGTGCAGAAGGGGAGAAGGAAGCCGGGGGAGCTGAGCATGCTGTTTAGAGAGAATTAAAAAATAAGAAGAAAACCACCCAAGCTGTCTGCTCTTTGTTATGACAGTTCTAAACAATGCTGTGCCACCCACACACATGGCTGCTTGCAGCCAGATGTGCAGTGTTGACCAGTTCTAGGTAGTGAGTTGATTGTATCAGAAGAGCTGACGCAGGTCTCTAGTTCCTTTTCATGGTGCTAGTTTCGTAGAATCAACTGTTTTGGGGGTGTTAAAGGGTATGCCTCGCTTTCCCATTCAGAGGACAACATGTATCAAGCAGTCTACTATGTGCCATCTGTCCGTCACACTTGGAGTTGAAGAATACCCTTAAAGAAGTGCTGTGTGTGTTGGAACAGTCAGTAGAGAGCTTTGTGTGTGCTCAAGTGACACAAAACAAGTCGGGAGCTGGTTGTGAGTCACCACTTCCTATTATTCTAGCCTTGTGCCCTGCATAGCAGAAACAGGTTCAGCATGAACAAGGGCTGTTGAAAAAGACATGTGCACAAGGACATGGAGGGCTGGCCTAGAAGCAAGCTGATGCTTGTGAGCTCTGCGGCCTTAGGAGGAGTAGCCTAGCAAACTGCTGGGAGCCTCAGTTTCTCCATGTGTGAAATGGCCAACCAGCTCTTCCTGGACTACCATCACGAGCCAGCAGAAGCAGGTACAGAAAAGGAAAGGAGAGCACAGTGAGCCTGCCGGGCAGGTGAAAACCAGCCTAGGAGCTAGAATTTCAGTTTCCACTGCAGGGACATAATGCTTAGAAAGCTCGAGAACCTCAGGTAGAAATTGAACTCAGGGAAGATGGTAAACTGAGGTAGGGAAAGGAGCCAGCCCAGGGCCCCTGGACTGAGGCTTAACCCAGGGAGCAAAGAAGAAAAGAAGCTTCTAGAGCCGTAGACAGTCCAAGCCCAGACTAGAAAGGAAAGGGCAGGTCAGAGGCACTGCTGGAGGCCGTGCCACCCTTGCCAGTCACCAGGCAACTGACAGGTACAATTCATTTGTCTTTGTTTTGGGGTGCCAGAATTGAACCCAGGGCCTTGCACCTGCCAGACAACCAGAAACCTCTTCACTCCTCATTGACTGCACTACACTTTTGAAGAATGGATGCTTTTTCTAAAAGGCAAGAATCCTAAGAACTGCACCAAATGTCCCAAACCACATGGAAAGTAACACAAATTAAAACACACTCAGACCTCTTTCTGGCTCACTACTGTAGAGGAGGAGAAGTTAATTATCCTCAACCCTCGTAAGTCCTTCATAAGCACCCATGTTTCTTGTCATGTATGCTTCACATGTACACGGGAGATATCCAAGGAATGAGAAATTCTCAGAGAAGAGGCTTTGAATTCCAGCTATCACCAACAAAGAACAATAAATTTCTAGAAAAATGACGAATCAAAGAAAAAGACCTTTTGCCTCTGGGGACAGCAAATTGGAGGGAAGCAGATAAATAAATGGCAGATAATGACACATTAGTGTAGCCGGTGAGTGCTACACTAACATTCATCTTAAGGCAGCACCTTCAGGCCCGAAGGGTCATCTTCAGAGTCAACCTTTGTCCCCTTGTAGACAGGGCATCTTCTGTCTTTGTGAACTCCTGTGATGATTTATGCAAACAGAGCAGGGCCAGAGCTTTCCTCCATTTGCCTCGTCTTGCCTTCATCTCCACCATCTTATGCCAGGAAGGCATGTACTCATCAACCCCTGGACAGACTGTAATTTCTGCATGAAACCTTTCCAAAGGGGCTGGTGTTGGTCTGGCGACATCAGGTCAGGCATGCAGTCTCAAATCTATTGACTCACTTTTCCTACCTGGAAATAGCAGGTGAGCATCCCTCCCAGGTATGCTCCTCCTCCACGAGTCACCCCTTCTCTATGCACCTGCCTGATTCCAGCAGCCCAACCCACAGAAGCCACTTCACAACTTATAATTTCCATGGACTTCACAATCTGAACCTATTAGCAATTCCTCAAAGTGTTTCCTCAGTGAGGTGAGGTAGTGTGAAATTTTATCCTGGAAAACTCTGTGAAATGTCCAAGGGCTGGTCCTTGTTGTACATGCTTGTAATCTCAGTTATTGGGAAGGCAGAAGCAGAAGGATCCCACGTTCAAGGCTAACCTGGGCACCTTATTGAAATCCTGTCACAAAATAAAAATGAAAAGAGGGCCAGGGATGTAGCTCAGAGAAGAGAAGAGAAAGAAAAGAAAAGAGAAGAGAAAAAAGAAGAAAAGAAACAAGGCTAAGAGTTCCCAAGGATTACTGGCAAATCTAGAATTTACCTCATTACTTTTCTAGGGTGATACACAAACCTCCCAGCCTTGCTCCTGCTTATTCTCCGAATATTGAAGAATGCCAGGCTCAGCAGGCAGGATTTCTGAGGCAGAGGAGGAAGCAAAGAAGATATCAAAGTTCATCATCTCATGTGGTCCCTTTCTGAACACTGACACACCGAGCTGTCCAGTTGTCATACAAAGTCCACACTTTGTAATGTATAAGGCAAATTTGTATTTGCTTTGTAGATGTGCTGAATTGTTAGTTTTACATCTGATATGCTGGATCTAAAACAGTCTGCTGTGGCATTCCCCAACCTGGCCGGCTCTGAATGTTTGCATTTTCAACCCTGTTCATGTTCAATAGCTCTCGCATCGGAATGGCCAATGGAGACAGAATAATATAACCTTACACTAAGACCTTTCCCTTGGCAAACATACATTTCCGTGGGGAAATATAAATTGCAGAAGCAGTGACTAGAAAACAGACCTCCTGCCATGCTACCATAAACTGGCTCCCTGCCCCCACCATGTTCAAAAGCCCTTACTATAAATGAGCAGAGGAAGTAAGCAGTAACCACACTGAGGCTAAAAACATTACACTGGTTTCTCTATGTGGCTTTTGTAATCAGTTTCAGTATGTCACATTTCCACCTCAAATGTGTGATAACAAGGTCAGGATTACCCAGTAGAAGGCAGGGAAAAACCCCGGATGTAGTACCATATGGCACCTTCCCACACCGTCTGTTTTTCTCTTGAGCTGACGATGAATCACGTGTTGACATGATGGAGCCATCATGAGGCAGGCAGGAAATTCGCCTCTTAGACAGTCACCATTCCTCTCAGGCAGGAATGTCGCCACGGGGGAGTGGCTCTGACCCTTCCTCATGGAGGCCAATTGGCACTGAAACTCTTTCTCTGTACTGTACTGTATGGAATCAAAAAAACAGATGTCAAAATTTTACAGCCTCTCTGCCTTGCAACACTAAACTATAAAATGTGCTGGCAGCGCCTAGAATCTCTTGCAAAACATAATGACAGTTACCAATGCTCTGAGAGCTCACATGGAAATAAGTCAACCTAAAATAGTGACAAAGGGTGTGTGCACACCTGATGTGGATAACCTGCCAAGGTAGGAAGAAAGCCACAAGTTACCGAGTGGGCAAGCCTGCTAGGATCAAAGGAGGCTGGTCCTGATTCACCCACGGACATCACCCTCAGGCAGCTAGCCTCCGACCCTTTTCACCTCACAAAGAATTAGACCTCAGATCTAATAGGCAAGTGTTTCTGCGTTGACAGTCATGCTCTTGCATACTGAGGAACTGTGGAGGCTTTGGGTATCCATTTTTAAATTTATTTATTTTATCATTTGAATGACCCTGAGTAATTTTCCAGAGAGGAAGGACCTGGTGTCGACTGGGTAGCATGCTACATCAAGAGCCAAAAATTTTACGTCTGCTAATATTCCATTCTGACTCTCATACAAAAAGACCGTAGTATCTATTCACAAGGGAGCTTTGGAAACAAGGAGGATAGTGGCCAGGAAAGCCTATTGTACTCTGCTGCTCCAAAACCCTTACAAAAGGCCTTGGGCCCATGAGCAGAGTTGATCGGGAGCACAACTCTGAATTATCCTTACAAAGAATCTTTTCAGAATGTTTTGTAAACAGTTAATTGCAATCATCAAGACAATACTTAAAGCGCATAATGTATTTTCCAGAAGGTCATAATGAAATAAGTAGTTGATTATGATACACAAGGAATACCTACTGAGTCGTTTGTCCAGCTCACAACAATTCCAAGGGGTTGACAAGCCTTGTTTGGCATATGTCATCTGTCCCATCTATAGAAGTGTGGACCAGGATGCTCATTCTACCCAGGCGTGGCCACTAACTGGTCCTTCTGAAAAAGGAAAGGGAACAAGGAACCATTTCCCATCGCTGCACTTACAATGTGTAAACGTGGGTGCTGCTCGTGACTGTGCCCCACGTGCCACCCCTTACACTGAGAGCCATGGAAGCTGGTCTTTAGAAACGAGAGGCAAAGCTGGGAGGGCTCTCGGCCTTTTGCCTCGCCCTTCCAGAGCCTGGCTTCTGCTCAGTTCTGGTTCTGTCTGATTTTCCTTAGTATTTTTCCTTGTTTGTTGCACTCTGGATGATTCTGTCTCAGATCCCCAAAACAGCCCCAGCTAGTTCAAGTTCATATCTTGGAATCACACCCTTCTCTGGAGCTTGGACTCCAGGTGGGTTTGACATGGAAGGCCTGCAGCTTCTCACAGTCCCTGGCTCTGAGCTCTCTGTGCAGAGGCTTTGGACAGCTTGGGTGTGTCATCTGGCCCTATTTATTCCACAGATGGAAAGTCTTTTAGCCTTAGTTCCTTCCATGGTAAAACGAAAGAAACTAATTTCAAAATGATAATGCACTGAAGTCCAAAAAGTTCGGGGTTTAACCCTGGGATAAAGTCACACTTGGCCACCTCCCAGAGGCTTCGGTTCCCTCGCTAAATTGTTTCGACAATTAAAAAATGATACGGACAAATGCATGGGGCACTTGTTGGGTACTAGTTATTCCTACTCTGTTACCCTTCACTGTTGCTACCGCTGTCCTTCCTCCTCTTCCAAATGACCACAGGGGGCCTAAATTCAGGGTGTTCTTAGAGAATCTCCCTTAAATGAACAGGGACTTTGACTGTTTGTCTTTCTCCCTCAGCTGGAGGTATTTAGCCCTGACACTACAACTTCCCTGCTCTGGTCTGTGGAGAGCCAGAGAGCTGTCGCCAACACATGCTCTCCCCCTTGGAGGAAAGTGGGTGCAGCAAAGCAGTACAGGGAATGCTGTTGACCTTGGAGACATCACCTGGAGGCCAGTCCTCAGACCACTTCGCCCTCTGAGTTTTCTCTTCTATAAAGCCGGGATGAGAATGGTGCCTACTCCCGGGAAAAGTTAGAAACACTGGAGGCCCTGCATGGAAAGTGGTGCTAATTATTTTCGTGGCACCCCAGCAGCCATGTTGTGTTTCTCTATTAGCGTGAACCTCCCATGTGTGTTATCTCAGTCAGCAGTTTTCCTGCGAGGTCATCATTTTGGAAAGAGAATAAATGAAATCTCCTTCCCTTAATACTTATTACCTTATTTGGGTTTTTTAGGAACTGAAATTTGCATTTAATGCAAGTTTAAGAGAACAATTTTGGCAGTTTGAATTTGTTAAAATCTCAGGATCCTGTTTTCTCTTTAATCACAAATGATTTTAAAACAAAAGTTAAAGGGGCTTCCTTTTAGGAAATTTTTTAAAGCGGCATGCTAAAGATAAAAGTATGGTCTGGGTTCCCAATTTGAGGCCAGAGTTGATCTTCAAAACTTCCCTGGAAAGTGGTAATCTAGAGGTCCTCAGATGGCACCTTGGAGACACTGGGACATGTGTCATCACACTGGGTGTTCTTGGGGCCACATCTGCTACTGCACAGGCTATTGGGTGGTAGGCTGATCAACACATCCTGGTCTGTCAAGAACCATCCTAGTTTTAAAACTGTAAGGCCCAGAACAACTCCTCAGTCCCAGATAATCCAGGATAGTGGGTCACCCAGTTAGGTACTCATCTGACCTGACCATCCGTGGTCACTCAACCCTTCAGTCTTGCTAATAGTTCAATCTCTGCCCAATCTACTCCGTAGACTTTTCTTAAATTTCTTTCTTTGCTTTGCTTACCTCTATAACAGAAGACAAATAAAATGGGAGGAGAAAAGTGTTTGAAGACAGACAATCCAGTGAGGTCAGAAACCATGGCTTTGTATAGCCATGGCCTTGGAGGCCACCGCCCTCGCTCTTCCCATACTCTGGGCCTCAAGGCGTGAACTCCATCCTCACTGGTCAGCAGCACTCGTGGTTTATTTAGCTCTGTGGCTGTGTTTTGCTTTCTTACCTTTTTATAAGTTTTAAAAAGACTCACTGGTACCATTTACAGCACGCTTCGCTTCCTCTTCACATCCTTTCTTCCGTGGTGGGTGGACAGCGGAGGAAAGCTGTTTCCCCTTTCCAGCCAGAGGAAATATATTTGCAAAGAAAATGAACCCTAACAGCAAATCCCTCTTGCCTGGTTCTTTTTTTTTTTTTTTTTTAAAGAAGTCACCTCATCTGGGGAGGGGCTGTTAGTTTCAATCAAGTAATGCATGCATGCCGTCACCAACCAGAAACATAGAAAAGGAAGTTTTAAACATCACTGACGAATGGATTAAGAAAATGTGGTATCTATACACAATGGAATTTTATGCAGCCATGAAGAAGAACGAAATGTTATCATTCGCTGGTAAATGGATGGAATTGGAGAACATCATTCTGAGTGAGGTTAGCCTGGCCCAAAAGACCAAAAATCATATGTTCTCCCTCATATGTGGACATTAGATCAAGGGCGAACACAACAAGGGGATTGGACTATGAGCACATGATAAAAGCGAGAGCACACAAGGGAGGGGTGCTAGCATTTGTTGCCCTTAATGCAGAGAAACTAAAGCAGATACCTTAAAGCAACTGAGGCCAATAGGAAAAGGGGACCAGGAACTAGAGAAAAGGTGAGATCAAAAAGAATTAACCTAGAAGGTAACACCCACGCACAGGAAATCAATGTGAGTCAATGCCCTGTATAGCTATCCTTATCTCAACCAGCAAAAACCCCTTGTTCTTCCTATTATTGCTTATACTCTCTCTACAACAAAATTAGAGATAAGGGCAAAATAGTTTCTGCTGGGTATTGGGGGGGGAGCGGGAGGGGGTGGAGTGGGTGGTAAGGGAGGGGGTGGGGGCAGGGGGGAGAAATGAACCAAGCCTTGTATGCACATATGAATAATAAAAGAAAAATGAAAAAAAAAAAAGAATATCTATGGCAAGAATATAAAAAAAAAAATAAACATCACACATAATCCAAGGTTTCTTCTTACAATGTACCTAATGCCCACCCAATCAGTGACATCTTCAGTGAGAAGCACATCTTCAGATGAGTCACGCTGTGATTCCATGGAGCCACATCTGCCCAGAACCTTCTATAGGTCTTTCATGCACCAGCAGCATCAAGCACATTTCCCTCATTGGTAAATGACAACAGTTGTCTCCCTGTGTGATACGGAATTCACAAGAGAGCCATGGATCCCTCCCTCCATCCATCCACAAACACTTGCAGAGTTCTAAGACACAGGTACCCTGGGATGAGGTAGCATCAGATGCTACCTTCATGAACAGGAAATACGCTGAACAAGAATAACATCTGTACCAACAGGAAGTCAGGGCTAGGGGCGAGGTAAGCCTGGGGTTTTAACCTGGTCTGAAGGGCAGGAAAGCTTCCTGAGGACATTGTACTTAAGCTGAAAACTGATGACCAAACAGATGGGCAGGTGATGACAGAGAGGAGGATGCAGGCAGAAGGGGCTGGAGAGCATCGTTCCCTGAAAGCAGCATGGGAGAAGGCCAGGTTAGACAGCCCTCAGGCCGGGAAGCCTGGCATGAGCTGAGCATGCAGAGGAAGGAAGCGGACAGAAAGGCCAGGTGCTGAGGCTCACGGTCAGGTGTTTTGCCTTCTGTCCAGAAGCAATGATAGCTCCCCGAGTCTCTTCAGTGGTGGGCCAGCCTTTGGCTGTGAGCTGGGTAGGCTGCAGAGCGGATGACTGCAGGGGAGTACCTAGAGGCGAGGAACATGGCAGGAGGGGGGGAAGGAGAAGGAGCGGTCAAGGCCACACACTCCGTCGACCTTGCTGATGGATTACATATGGAGTGAGATCTAGGTTCTGATGCCAGCCTGAAGAGAGTGGTCAGGGTCAGAAAGCAGCAAGAGCAGCCCCCAGGCAGCCCTTTGGTGGCGTGTGACCTGAGCTGTTGCACAGATTGGCCTCACACTTGATTTAAAGCTGTTCTGTCACCGTCTGACAAGAGGTGGTCCCACGATCTCACTTTGCCCTAGGCCTGCACATTGGTGACTGGTCCTGCCTAGGGGGTCATGTTCCTCCATATTTATCAGAATCCCCCTGGCTAATGGCATCTGGACTCCATCCAAGGCCTTTGGATTGCATGTGTGTCCCATGCGGAGGACCCCAGCACAGAGAAGGCTCGAGACACCCAGCTCTGTGCCATTGGTGTCTATGAATGTCAAGTCTCGTCTATGGGTAAAGTTCCTGTGAGCAGGGCAGACACAGAGGACTTACTGTACGCTTGTTCTCAACCCAGAAACACCAAGCTTTGAGTTTGCTGCTCCAGTAAAACAGGGATTTCCTTCACCCAAGTTTCATCTAGTTTAACAAGTCAAGCTAAAACTTTCCATGAGTTCCAGCCCAGCCTAAATGGGTCTGCCATGTGGAAAAAAAAAAAAAAAGACTTTTTAAAAAAATGAACAACTTATTTTATTTGTCTAAGAATTTCCATAGGATGCCTGAGTCTCATGCAACACAAATTTGCATTCAAAACAAAATTATTATTGAAAAAGTTTGAAAGACAATTTGCAAAATATACCTTTGCTTATATTTTAGGGATCAAAAAAGACAGATTCCTTTACAAAACTTAAAATATAAGCTCAGAGTGATGACTTATGCCTATAAGCTACTCAGGAGACACAGATCAGGAGGACTAAGTTTCGAGGCAACCCTGGGGGAGGGCGTTAGTGAGATCCCATCTTAACAAAGAAGCTGGTGTGTTGGCTCACATGTGTAATACCAGCTACTCTGCAGAGATAGAGAGGAGAATTATGGTCTGAGGCTAGCCCCATTCCAGGCAAAAATGTGAGACCTTACCTAAAAAATAACTTAAGTAGAAAAGGGCTGGGGATGTGCCTCAAGTGGTTGAGCCCCTGCCTAGCAAGCAGGACCGGACTCACAGTCTACCAGGCTCTTTAGGGCCTGCTGGAAGGGTGGGTAGGAGGAAGAGGAGGAGTGATTAAGCTTTTGTGGCCTTATAATGCAAAGAGGACCAGGACAAGACAGGGGAGGGGAATGGAAAGGTATTTAAGAAGTGGGACCGACAGCCCAGGATTTGAGAAGTGAAGGGGAGGACAAGGAAGACACAAGATTTCTGGGGTGCAGGAGAGAGTGGAACTTCCAGCAGGTAGACTTACAGTCCTCAGAAGATATATTAAGTCCTCACCCCCAGGCCCTCCGCCCTTATTTGGCCTATTTCTTGTGTGCATGGAGAGAATGCAAGGGAATGAGAGCTGAGCACCACAGGTAAAATCCACACAAACTCCAGACAAAAGAGAGTGACTGGGGCCAGTGGGCGAGCAGCAGGGAGTGATGAAGGATGGGTAGGAGTTAATAGACTGAGGACAAGGACATGGTGTAGTGATAAACACCGTTGCTCTGTCACCTACGTGGCCCTTGACACTGTGCTAAATGCTTTGAACACACAATCTCTAATTCCCGTGGTGGTCCATCTGTTAGAAGTGAATTTTCAAGATATGAAAATTCACATCTCCCAAGGTTACACAGTTGGACAGTAGTAAAGAGAGAATTTGAACCCAGGTCTGACTGAAGCAAACATGACCCAGTTGGCTGCACTATTCAGAGTCCTAGCAGGAGGCCGGGAGACAAGGGTGTGAGGTGGGTTCTATGAGTGCATCAGAGGGAATTGACCTGGGTGGCCTGACTGAGTGACTAAGCACCCCTGCAGGAGGATAGCCAAGGAGACTTAGGTAGGTAGGTGAGAGGCTGATGGTGAACATCACTCCAGATTGCTGGAATAAGGGAGCCTCTGACAGTGGATTAGCATGGGAGTCCTGTTCTACCTGCTGGTCCCAGGATGGGAGGGAGGGTAGAAAATATATTTGAAGGGAAAAATGAATATTATTCAAATTGTAGCTTGGGGACTGCTGTGGTCAGCTTTCTGTTACTGCAATGAATTCCCAACACAATCGACTAGAAAAAGTGTATTTGGCTGACAGTTTTAGAGGTTTCAGTCCAGGGTCAGTTAGTCCCATTGCTTTGGGCCTGTGGTGAGTCAGCACATGACATCAGGAGCAAGGAACAAACTGTTCATCTCATGGCTGGGATGGGAAAGAGAGAGAGGAGGAGACTGGGGTGCCACAATTCCCTTCAGTGACCTACAGGCCTCTCACTAGGCTCCACCTCTTGAAGATCGCTCTGCCTCTCAATAGCCACTCTGGGGACTTGGGGACATTCCAAATCCAAACTATAGCAGGGAGGACTTCTGTAACCTCCTCAACTTCTCAACAAGAACAACAGAAATAACCAAAAGATATGTCTGGTCCCATTCCAGCCATCTGGTACCCTTACCCTTTCTGAGTCCTCATTTCTTCATTCCCCCCCAGGGAGGTAAGGGGGCCTCCCCCAGCCTCCTCACAGTGCGCACTAGGGAATGTTACTACCAACACTAGAGCCTTGACAAGACTCTCCATGTGTCTGTGCATGGACTTTGTCCCCAGTGGTTTTAGAATTCATAAAAATGACAAAATAAACAGTTAATGTAAACAGTATCTTAAAAGACAAATTATTTAATTGGGTTTCGGTGTTCTAGGTTTTCCCTTTGTGGTGTGGAAGGATCACAGTGGTGCATGCACTTAAGTCCTGCAGGGCCTGGTCTAGATTCTCACCTTATCAGTGGTGTGGGTCTCAGTAAGACTCAGGTTCTCTGAGCCTAAGCTTTCCTATCTGTAAAAATGGGTACAATTAGCATTGAGACTTTTTATAAAGAGTAACTGTGAGCAACTATGTAATGTACCTGATATAACAAATTCAATTGATATCTATTATTATCATTACAGAGTGGACAATTTTGCTTCTCTTATTATCTTGTTTCCCTAGGTACAGACAAGAAATTGCATCAAAAAATGTCTTCAATGCCTTCCTTTGTGCATGTTTTCATTCTGCTTCATTTACACTGCAACTGTTTAGAGTGTGAAGCTTTCATGAGTTTCAGGATATCTTCTTTATTTCTCCTTTCTGCATTTTATTTGGGCTAGAATGGCCCCAGGCCAGCCTGAAGGCCATGGGCTGCAGGACACTGAGGCCCTGCTGGCGCTCTCTGTCCATGCTCACCAGGCTGCCTGGCGAGTCAGCCTGCTGCCCTGTCCCGTTTACTCCTGACCTCGACAGGATACAGCGACAGTTAATGAGCGAGTAGTTAGAGAGTAACTCACACGACAGTTCCAGATAAAGCTAAATGTGATTTTCATA
The DNA here is from genome assembly GCF_047511655.1 of Castor canadensis. Taxonomy (NCBI): domain Eukaryota; kingdom Metazoa; phylum Chordata; class Mammalia; order Rodentia; family Castoridae; genus Castor; species Castor canadensis. The sequence goes on along the minus strand of NC_133386.1, from coordinate 9,564,446 downwards.
GTCCCTCTCAAAAGGAAGATTTTCGTTATTACACCCACTGGTGATGCTCAGGTGGCTTGTGAACATGGCTCTGTCCTCCCAGGCACAGGTTTGTGAGCATCCCAACCACAGGACATGTTCTGAAACATGACCTTCCAGGGGTCAGAATTGGGTCCCTTTTGGCAACATTGAGTGGAGATCATAAAGTTCCAAGTTCAATTTGCCAGGACTTCCAATTAAATTTAAATTTCAGATAAGTGACAAAAATTGTTTTTAGTACAGCTTGTCTTGCTTTTCTTACAACTAAGAAACATACTAAAAAATTATTCATCACTTATCTGAAATTCAAGTGTAACTGAGCATCCTGTTTTTACTTGTTTCTTTCCTTTTGCTAAATCTGGTAACCCCAGGGGTCCACCATGTGGTATCACGCCCTCTCAGAACCATGACATGTAGAGACGTGATTATCAACTTTTGCCATTGAGAACACACAAATCTGTTATTGGCAATGACGTTAACTTCTACATATGACATGGTTCCCGTAACATGTCACACGCCTCACGAAGGCAGTGCGTCCAATACAGAGAGTGTAAACTCGAAGACCCTGTAAAGACCAGAAAATGAGAGGGACTGAAACTCACCCTATGTTAGGAACTATTTGGCTGAACCAAATAGTTGAATAATACCATTCTTGTTTTTCAAGGTCAAAAACACTCAGCAGTGGAATTTCCCAAGTTCAACCTATCCATACAGGCTGCCAGTCAAGAAACCACAGACCATAGAGACCAGGCGGGCATCAGCAGCTGGTCCCTCCTCAGGAGCCCAGTTGGGATCCCTCTGTGATGAGTTGGTGGCCGGGTCTCTGCTTGACTGTTTGCTTGCTGCCTCAAGGCCGTCTAGACAAGCCTCCTCCAGCTCATGTTTACAGATTTCAACGGAAAGCTTTAATTTCCTACAAAACTCTCTGAAAAAGGTCAACTGTGGAGATCAGGCTCTGGTGATGACTAAGTAGCTCAGTGACGCTAAAAGCTCAGATGGTAACAACAATTTAAAACAAGGTTTGAAAACACTGCAGAATAAACAGGCAGAAACCCGAATGACGCTATCCTTCCCAGGAGAGCGCAGTGCCTGGCAACAGTGGAGGCCTGCCAGGTTTTTTTGTCTTGAGGGAACTTTCCCTACCCCCATGCTTCTTATAACCAGAAAACATCAGCCTTGCTGCCTTGAGGTGGGTGTGATACACAGGACCACAGTAACACCGTGTGCACCCAGTGTGGGGGATCACAGAACATCACCCCAAAATATGCCTCTCTGGTGTAAGGCCTATTTTATTTTGAGCCGGAGGCAAATGAAAATCAACAGATGCAGGAAGAAGACTTCCCAGGGCTTTCCTTATCTGACAAAAAGCAGAAATTCTAGAAACTAGAGCTGCCCCATCTCCCCCCTCCTCGGGGAGCTTTGTGGTCATAAAGAAGACAGAAAGTTAGCCCCAAGATGGGTGTGTGAACAAGTCTTACTAAAATAACTTTTATCTACCATTGCTTTCCCTTAGTTGGTGGCCTGTGAAAGCCAGACTCGCCTTTTTTTGTTTTGTACTTTAAAAATTTATTGGTGTGTGTTAAGATACTAAACAACCCCAGGCTGACCATCTCTGAGTTGTTCAGGACTGGCTTTCTCCTGTGTGTGCCTGCTGCAATAAACTATTTGTTTTTCTTTGGTTGATCTGTCTTTCATCAGTTTAATTTCCAAGGCCCCAGCTGGAGAATCTCAGAGAGCAGAAGAAAAAAGTTTCTTGCCTTTTTTACAGCAGCATGTGGAACTGTCCTGAGGGAAGTTTCCAGCAAAGTGAAAGAGCCTGAACAACATTCTCCCTAAGTGCACTGTGATAAATTAAAGAAATATATTGTAATAACTAGGATAGTGACTGCAAAATGAACAGGCAAAAATAATAAATGTGACCTTAATTTTTTTGTGTGACTCTGGAGGTTGAACTCAGGACCTCATGCTAAGCAGGCATGCTACCACTTGAACCACTCCACCAGCCCTCGTATGTTTTAAGTGCTAAAAATATTTCATGTGAAAGAAGATAGGAAAGAAGAGCTGGAGGTATGGCTCGAGTAGTAGAGTGCCTACCTAGGTAGTGTGAGGCCCTGAGTTCAAGACTCACTATGTAGGGGGGTAGAGGAGGGAAGAATATAGGAAAGGAAAATGGGGGAGGGGGGAGGAACCCAGATAGAATAATTAAGAAACAAATATGAAGATAGTAGACCGAAACCCAACCATATGGAATAGGCAAGACCTGATTAGCATGCTAAGTGAGGCAGTTTAAACACAGGCACACAAATATGATCAAACTAAAAAGAAAACTGAGATGACACATAAAACTTTTACCAACTAGATGTCAGGGTGAGGAGTATACTGAAGAGAAAGAGGGACATTTTATAACCACAAAAGGGCCAAGATACCAGGAAGACATAACAAAGTACAGTGCTGCAGACAGAATGTGACAAAAAAAATGACAAAAATGAAGGAAGTTACAGACAGATCCCCACTCATGGTTGGAGATCTTAACACCCTCCTCCAAAGAACTAATAAACCCCAAAGAAAGAAAGAACTGGTAGAACACATACAATCATTGAGACTTGAAGAACACAGTCAGTACCTTGACCTGACAGACGTTTAGAAAACACCAATCCAACCCTGACAGAACAGTCATTCCTAGGAAGTACACATAAAACATTTGTCAAACTGGGGCCAGGACATGGCTTAAGTGGTAGAGCACCTGTCTAGCAAGCACAGGCCCTGAGTTCAAACCCCAGTTCCACCAAAAAAAAAAAAATTCACTCAAGCTGCATGCCGAGTCAGTCATGTCTCAATGCATTTTGAAAGATCCAAAATTTTCAAGTCCACAAGTGAGTTAAATTAGAAATCAGTACAGCAAGATAGCTAGAAAAACCTCAAGCATCTGGAAATTAAACATTCTTATAAATACCTCCTGAATCAAAAGAAATCACAAGTTAGAAAATATTTCACACTGAACACTAATGAGAGTATGACATATCAAATTTATAAGCCAGAGCTAAAGCAATGATTAAAGGAAATCTTACAATTTTAAATGTGTACATTAGAAAGAGAAAGAGAGATGAGAGGAGAAAGCAAAAAAGGAAGGGAGGGAGGGAGGGAGGGAGGGAGGAAAGAAAGAAAGGAAGGAAGGAAAGAAGAAAGAAGAAAGAAAAGCTGAATGTTAATTATTGAAGTATCAAGTACCTACCTTAAAAAGCTAGAAAAATATGAACAAGATAAACTCAAAGTAAGCAAAAGAAAAGAAATAACAAAACCCAACAGAAATCAGTGAAATAAAAGATAAAGATGAATAAACTTAATAAAACCAAAAGTTGATTTCTTGGAAAGGTTAATCAAATTGATAAATCCCTAATAAGACTGATCAAGAAAAATAAAGAGAGGGAGTCTTTACTCACATTTCCAGCATGGGGAGCAGGAAATGTTTCTCCCTTTTTTTTTTCCCATTTCTTCCCACTTTTATCTGTTATACTAAATTCCTTCTCTAATAAACTTTACTATTATTTGTACTACAAAAAAAAAAAAGTAAAAGAAAGGGAGGAAAGGTAATTTTTCAATATAAGAAATAAAAGACTATTACTTCAGGCTCTACAGTTACCAAAAGGGAATGTTATCAACAGCTTCATTACAATCAATTTGACAACTTGGATAAAATTAATAGATTTTTTTAAACAATACAACTTACAAAACGGACATAGATGAAAGACTAAATCTGAATAGCCCTATATCTATCAAAGTAATTGAATTCACACTCTAAAACTTCCCCCACACCATTTCTCTGGTGAATTAGGCATTTAAGGAAGAAATAAAACCATATTAAATCTTTATTAAACATTTAAGAAAGAAATAAAACCCACCTTACGCAAACTCCTAGAAAAATAGAAAGAGGACACTTGTCAATTCATTTTATGTAGCCAACATAACCCAGATACCAAAACTTTTCAGAGACATTATGAAAAAGAATAGTTATAGGCCAATATAACTTCATGAACAAAACCCTTAACAAAATATTAGCAAATCAGATCCAAGAATATAACAAGATATATCGTACTGTACCCAACAATATAAATGAGATGTAAATTCAGCTGTGGTGATGCACACCTGTAGTGCCTATGTGCACGTGGGAGGCTGAGGCAGGAGGATTGCAAGTATGAGTTCAACTTGTGCAAAATTAGTGAGGCCCTATCTCAAAAAACAAAATACTATAAAGGGCTGGGTGTGTGGCTCAAATGGTAGAGCACTTGGGTCCTGGGTTTAATCTCTAGTAACTAATAATACTAGTAATAATAAATCAAATAAAAAATAATAGATCATGACTAAGAGGGTTTATTCTAGGAGTGCAAGGTTGGTTTAACATTCAAAACTCAAAAGTATAATCAATTATATTAACAGAATAAAGGATTAATAAAAACCATACGATCATTTTGTAGATACAAAAAAATTCAACAAAAATCAACACTCATCCATGAGTTTAAAAACTCTCAATAAACTAAGAACACATGGTTCCATCTCCAGACCAATGAAGAGACCTATGGAGACTACATTGTACCTAACAGAGATGTACTGAATTCTCTGCCCCATAAGCTGGGGAAAAGGGTAAGATACCCTCTCATACCTTCTATCAACATGGAACTAGGCTCTGTGGTGGCACACATGCACTAAACAGGATGTAGTTGAGCAGTGGCTCCAGACACGAAGCTCTGGAACTGATCAGAGTCACAAGCCTCCTCTGATGGTGACCTCTACCCATGACCTTACAGATCTTCCCACACAGCTCCAAGGTCACTACTACTCAACCTCTCTTCTCCTTCCTCACATGATTCTGAGGCTCTGTCAGCTGTGGGTCTTCCTCCCCACTCTCTCTTGCAGGTACCTCCATGATAAAATCCTTGCATTTAACCATCTTTGCATCTACTTCTTGGGATAGCTAACTGACCCAAGATGCAATAACTTGCAATAAGACAAGTGCAATAGACAAAAAAAAGAAATTAAAAACATGCAGATTATAAAGGGAAAAAGGGCCCTATTTGTAGATGATGAATTGTTTATATAGAAAATCTTAAAGAATCAGCAATAACAAAAATGATTAGAACTAAAAAGATGTTTGCAAGGTCCCAGGACACAAGGTTAATAGGTAAAGACCAAGTGTATAATTATATACTTAAAAAAAAACTATAAGGAAATAAAAATCTAAGTTTCATTTAAAATAGCAAAAAATATTTTGGGGGGCAGTCCTGGGGGTTGAACTCAGGCCTTGCAGGTATTCGATCACTTAAGCCATGCCCCGGCTTTAAAACAGCAAAAAAAAATTTTTTTAATTACATTTTTGGGGGGAATACATTCTTACAAAATTATATAAAAAGTTTACAAAGTATACGCAAAAAGTATCAGAAAGCAGACTTTAAACTCACAAGATTATAAATATTCAAATATATATTCCCACATTTTGAAAAATAACATTCTCAGAAATAACTCCACAGAAAATATACCTCATTACTACTGAAGATAATTTTTAAAAAGTAAAAATTAGATTTAAGTATATATTTTAAATGACAGAACCATATAATTACAGAGGTCAAATGGAGAATGGGATGAAACGTAGCCTGTTGTATGCTATTAACTACTGTTAATTATTATCCCACTCTTAACAGTTTTGCGTGTGTGATTTCTAAAGTTGTTAAGGGAAGAGGTGTTGAATGTTTAAGAATTAAATAAAGAAGAGCTAACCAATTTCAAAGACTTAATGTATAGCAATGCTTTTCAAAATTACAGTTTAAAAGGTGTTTAAAAAATAAAATAAAATAAAGACCTTGACCCTGGAACTACAAATCATGTTGAAAGAAAACAAGGTTAACAGGTGACTGCTGAATCAACAGCTCGCAGTGTCTCTGACCTGAGTGCTATTCCCTATAATCACGAGAGGGGGTCAAGGAATCCCCACTTGTTTGACTCTGATAAATGACCTCCATTCCACACAGCCATGGATGCCCTCCTGCTTCCCATGCAAGGTCATTAACTGCTTAGCCTGTGATGGTAGATTTTATGCATCAACTTGACTGGGCCACAGGATGCCCAGACATTTGCTGCACCGACATTATCCTGGGTGTTTCTGTGATGGTGTTTTTATGAGATCAACATATGAGTCAGTAGTGTTGCAGGCCAGGCCAGTGTCGAGAGTTCTTGCCTTCACAGGCCAAAGAACTGGCTTGTGAGGCAGTGGATTGACTCATGAGACAAGAAAGTCAGGATACAAAGGGATACAAAGTAGGATTTATTAGAGAGAAAGGAAAAGCTGCCCAGAGAGATGGACATGGAGCCCGGAAGATCGGTAGCTCCCTGTTGTTTACATGGTGGGGGGGCGGGGGTTACTTGCTCCTTTTTTGTTGGGGAGGGGAGTCAGGAGTCGGGGTGGAGTGGTCTTTTGACATATCTCTGCAGGAACATGCACATGGTCCTGTGTATATGCCTTGTGGCATTTTGAGGCATCCCCAGGAGGCCCTAACTTGTGAACTGTATGTCCCTTTACAGGATGTAGGGCTCACAGTGCTCTCATGGGGGATGGGGGCACTGGCCCATCTTGTCATCTGATCCCCCAGACCCAACAAGTCCCCCCTCTGAAACGAGCACCCAACTGCTGTTGGAGAAAAGGGGTGGCATCTCATCTGATTGATTCCTGTTGACAGCAGGGTGGAAGAGGTGGGGAGGTGCAGGGGCTCTCTCTCAGGGGTTGACCCATGTGGTCTCCAGGGGACTCTGATAGAACTGGACGGAGGGGTCATGCATCGGCAGAGGTGAGTATTCCTTGACTAAGAGCTGGAATTTTACCCTTTGTACCTGTCAAAATATAAACTTGGAAAGAGCATTTAGTATATAAGGCCTAAATAGGAGTGCCAGAAGAAGCATAAAGGGGGGCCAGCTAGAGGTAACACCCAGGGAGTCCAGCCCCACGTGCTGTCCCAGAAGGACCATGAATTGGCTAATTTCTGTCTCCTTTTTGTAATGCATTCTCTTAACTGTCAGGCTATGTCTCTGACCACCCCAGATTTGTTAGCATAAAAACAACACTCTTTGTGTAAGAAGAGGCATGCTCCACCCTTTTCAGCAGTTCATAGGTCAAGTGCATGCCAATTTTGGAGTATTACTGACTCAAGTGAATCTACTTGGCCTTATAAAGCCTCCAAGGACTGTGTAACTTGTTCTATGTCATTAGAAAATTCTTTTGATAATTTTTGATAAGGTACTTATCAAATAAGGCACATTGCTTCTGACAAGGCAATGCCCCCGATGCCAGCACCTATTCCAGCAGTGATCTCCATGGCTACTAGCAGGGGAATGATTTGAATGGCCCTCTTTGATCCAGGGTATGCCGCTAGAGGAATAGGGAGAGATAGGTTGTTAGGGATAATATTGATTTGTGGGATTAGAAAGGCTAGAGTGCAGATTCCCCTCCAATCCGGAGGCAGGCAAGCACAGCTGCAGTTCCACAAACAAAATAAGTTCCAGGAAAGTGCAAACACTGAAGATGAAATGTTAGGTCAGTTGACAGCATTATTTTAACACAAAACTCTTTAGGAATTTTCCCAGTGGCCTCGACCCATGTAGGCTTTGGAGGCATTGGGAGGCTGGATGGGTCAGTTTTACCTTGGCAATATTGGGTCTTGTTAGGGGAAGTCCCAATATTTTACCTGTGAAGTCCCAAGTGAGTCCATGGGGGTAGCCAAGACCTGTGAGAGACTTGAGGAGAGGCACAGCCAGCAGTTCTTGGCTAAAGAGGGATTTGCATTATTTAGGAGTTTATGGGTAGAATTAAGTAGTCTGTATATCTAGGAGTCTAAGTCATAAGTCCTATTGGGTTGAGGGAGGATTTTAAGCCTGTCATTTGGGTTAGACACCCAGCAGACAGGGCAAACTGGATCTGCATAACCCCAATAGTTTTTAGTTGTTAAATTTCCAATTGAATATTTTCTCCCATAGGTAAGGGAGGTGGGGGAAGGGGAGAGAAATGACCCAAACATTGTATGCACATATGAATAAAAGAAAAAAAAGAACATTTTCTCCCATTTGTATAACAGGAAAGGACTCTTGTCTGTTCTGTAACATGTTTGTGGCATATGGGGACAGGCAGAGGTGCAGGGACACTGGCAGTGGTGGGTCTACAGAGGCTGGGGTTGGGTTATCAAGAGGTATGACTGTAAGTAGAGGAGAAGGGAGGGTCATTATAGGAGGAAGAGGGACAGGGGCTGGAACTGGATCTCCAGGAGGCATGGCTGGATAACAGATGTAACAAGAGTCCCAGTGTGGCCCCATTTTGTAGGTTTGTCCCCTATGGAGGCAGAAAGTGTGTCCTTGTTTGACACATAAATCAAGTTGACTGCCCCAAGGTGGGAGGTGATATACTTTGCATCTATGGGAGGGGAGGGGTAGGAATCCATTGTTACAGGGCAGAGTAAAGCACAGATTGTAAGAGTAAGTGGAGCACGAGGAACAGGGCACACAGGATAAGATACCCACTACTAAGGCCAATTGCTGGAGCCATGTCCACTCAGGGGGAGAGGTTGCCCACAAATCAGCACTCAAGATGAGGAGAACAAGAATGTAAACAACCCACAAAAAGAGAGAGAGAGAGAGAACATAGGTTACATGTCCGATGTGGTTCTTTTGAAGAGGTATTTGAGGTCTTCCACCGGTTCACAGTAGTAGGCTCATCTTGTCCCAGCTCGAAAGAATCTGTTGGCATCTGGCTAGCTGGGTGGTGTGGGGCACCAAATTGGCAGTCTCAGTGTCCAAAAGCCCATATAGGGCCTCAAACACTGTCAGACCCAATGAGTTTGGGGTATTTCTGAGTCGGGTCAGGGCCAGCGGTTAACAGCCTTGGCCAGGGGAGGTGAGTTTCTTGAGCCAACTTAGATAAATGTCTCTTAAGCAGTCCATTGACCTGTTCCACCTGACCAGAGGGTCTCCAGGCACAGTGGAGGTGGTGTTTGATTCCCCAAGCCTTAGAGATCCCCTGGGTGACTTCAGCTTGGAAGGCCAGCCCATTGTAGCTCTGGAGAGTCCAGGGAAGCCCAAATCTAGGGATAATCTCATTAATTAGGACCCTAATTACCTCCCGGGCCTTTTCAGAGGAACAGGGGAATGCTTCTACCCATCCAGTAAGTGTATCTACCAAGACCAGGAGTGATCTAGAGGTTGGGCCTCCTGGCAGGTGAGTGAACAAGTTTCCAGTCTTCCCCAGGATATGTGCCTCATCTCTGGGTCCCAGGGACAGGCAGGGCAGAGTTGCGGGGATTGTTGCACTGCAAATTTCACATCCCCTGATAAGATCTTGGAGGGTATCTTTGAGTTTTTATCCCCTCAAATATTTCACTAGCCAGTAAGAGAGTCTTATGAATCCCTAAGTGATAGGACTGGTGTAAGGTTTTGAGGACCTTCCATTGCATATTTTGTGGAAGAAATAGCTTGTCCTCAGGAGTTTTCCACCATCCCCTATGGTCAAGGCGATACCCCTGCTCAGAGACCTGTTGGAATTCGGTGGGTGAGTATTGAGGATGAGTAGGGAGAGAAGGGATTGTTCCTGTAGAAGGGAGGATTGAGCTTAAGGTTTTGAGGCAGCCTCTTTTGCTGCCATGTCAGCTCTATTGTTTCCTTTTGTTATTTCATCCCCAGATCATTGGTGCCCAGGGCAATGAATTACTGCCACCTGCTTTGGGAGTAGGGCTGCCTCTAAGGAGGTCTAGGATCGCTCGAGAATGTTTAATGGGAGATCCTGTTGTAGTTAGAAATCCTTGTTCTTTCCAAAGAGCCACATGGGCATGGAGGACCAGGAAGGCATACTTAGAGTCTGTATAGATATTGGCACTTTTTCCCTGAGATAGTTGTAATGCCTTGGTGAGAGCTATCAACACTGCCAATGGGGCACTAGTGGAAGGAGGCAGGGGCTTAGCCCACAGGGTGTGAGGGAGAGATATCACAGCTGCTCCCACCCGTCTAATTCCCTCTTGGACTTATGAGCTCCCATCCATGAAGAGGATGAGGTCTGGATCTGGAAGTGGCTGATCAAGGTCAGATCTAGCAGCTAGTGCTTCCTCACCTGAGTGTGTGATCAGGCTCTCCTCTGTAGGGTGAAGGGACGCCAGGTTTAAAGCTGAACACACCAGAGGCTTTTATCTGGACATTTTAAGAGCTGAGCTGGTATTTGAGCAGTCTGTTATCTGAAAGCCATAGTCCCCCTTTTGAGGTTAGGAGTCCTCCCAGATCATGATGAGTACATATGGTCAGGGGCCAGCCAAGAATTAGTTTTTGGGTTTTGGGGATTAAGAGACAGACTGCTGCCAAGGCTCTTAAGCATCCTGGCCATCCCTTAGCCACATTGTCTGTTTCTTTGTTCAGATATCCCATTGGCTGTGGAGTGGGCCCTCAGAGCTGAGTGAGTACTAAGGGCTAGGCCTCCCTTTTCATATACACATAGCTGGAAATGGTCCTGAGTAGGCAAGATCAGGGCTGGAGCCAATTGGAGTGCCTGTTTGAGTGTTTGGAAAGCCTTTTTGCCTTCCAGGTCCCATTCAAGATAGGACTGAGAGTTCTGTTGAGCCTCTTTAAGAAGTCAATGTAAGGGCCTAGCTAAGTCTTCATATCCCAGAATCCAAATATGACAGAACCTGATGGCCCCCAAAAAGGCTTCAGCTGGTACAAGGTCTGGGGCAGGTGATAACTCCAAAAATGGCTTAATCCGTTCAGGACTTAGGAGCAGGTTTCCCCCTCTAGGATCATGCTAAGGTAGGTAACCTGAGGAAGGCATAGTTGGGCTTTTTCTCTTGAGACCTTGTAGTCCTGAGAGACCAAAAAGTTTAGAAGGAATTCAGTTGCTCTAGAAACGAGAGGCTCAGAGGACCCACACAAGAGTAGGTCATTAACATACTGGAGAAGGGTGACCCCTGGGTGTTGCCAATCCAGTAAGTCTTTGGTTAGGGCTTTCCCAAAAAGGTGGGGGCTGTCTCTGAAGCCCTGAGGTGACACCATCCATGTCAGTTGTTGTGAGGGATTGGTGGGGTCCTCAAAGGCAAACAAGGGCTGGTTGTCAGGATGTAAAGAAATGCAGAAGAAGGCATCCTTTAGATATAGCACAGAGTAGTATTAGCTTCTGGGGGTTTCTGGGCCTATAGAGTATAGGGGTTGGGGACAATCGTATGAAGGGAAATGACAGCCTCATTAATGAGCCGGAGGTCCTGAACCAACCTCTATTTATTTAGCCCCTTATGGACAGCAAGAACAGGAGTGTTATAGGGGCTTGAGCATTCCACTAAAAGTCCCTGCTATTTTAGGGAGTTAATAATGGGCAATATACCCTGTTGCCTCTCAGGCTTTAGGGAATATTGCTTTTAATGGGGAAACTGGAGGGGGTTTTTTAGCTTTATTTGTACAAGAAGAGCCGTTTTTGTTCAACTGACAGTTGTACCATCAGTCCAAACTGTGGGAATCTACCTGTTCTTCAATGAGGGGGAAACAGAAGTATTCCCCAGGGGGAAGTAGAATTTGGGCTTTAAGTTGGGACAGTAAGTCTTGCCCTAGCAGTGGTATTGGAGTTTCAGGGACCACAAGGAATGAGTGACAGAAGTGGAGGTTAAGCCAGGAGCAGGCCAGTGGCCAGGTGAAATAATGCTCAAGAGGCTGGCCAGATATGCCCCGAATGACTATTTTATTTTTGGATCTGGGACCTGGAGAGAAAGGGAGGACAGAGAAGCAGGCTCTACTGTCCAGAAGGAAATGACCTTTCACTTCTCTATCATGATGCAACCCAAGGCTTCTCAGTTTTGATATCAAGGACTTGAGCCTGGACAGGAGGCCCCAGGACCCATCAATCCAAGAGAGGTGGCACCCCACCTCCTGTCCAGAGATGGGGGCACTTAGACATCCAATGGTTGACCTTACATATGGGGCATGGTCCCAGAGGGGGCCAGGGCTGTGTCCTGGGCTGCCCCTCCTTTGACAATCTCTACAGAAGTGTCCTTCCTGTGCACATTGGTAGTGTGTCCTGGGAGTGGGGCCCCATCAGGTGGGAAACTCCCTGAGTGCAGCAATAAGGTCCTGGTGTTTTTTTATCCTTATCTCTCCTTTTAGTTAGGTCCTGATTATAATATACTGAGGCGGCAAGCTTCACCAGTTGGTCCAAAGATCTTTCTCCTTTGGCTATGACCTTTTGGAGTTTTCTACAGATGTCAGGTGCCAATTGAGTCAAAAATTTATCTTTGAGGAGAACCTCCCCCACCTGTGACTCTGGGTCCACAGTGGTATGTTTTTGAATTATGTCCTTAAAACACTGTAAAAAGGCAGAGGGAGATTCATCAGGGCCCTGTTGTATAATAGTCACCTAGGAATAGTTCAGTGGCTTGACCTTGGTCCTTTTTAGTCCCTCCACTACTAGGTAGATAAAGTGATGCCTCCTCTACTGTCTCCCAGTGAGGGTCTGCTTAGGGAACTGCTTTATGCCCCTGTTGGCATCTGGGGCATCTCTATTCCCTCATTCCCTGGGGATGGGGACATAGGGACCCATTGGAGGTGGAAATCATCTCCCATTTGGGTGGCCTGGGCTAAAACTTGCTGCTTTTCAAGGGAGGTAAGGGTTTGGTCCGGTAAGAGCATGACATCCTTCCAGGCCAAGTCATAGGTTTGGATTATGGTTATAAAGGCCTGGAGGCATTGATCAGGATTGTCTGTATAGTTGCCCAGGTCCTTTTTCATCTCTTTTAGGTCTGACAGTGGGAATGAAAACCTACCTCTCCCTGCCACTCCCTGTTGTAAGGGGTAGCACCCATGTGGAGGCCCAGGATACTAGGCAGCAAGGGAGGGACTGTGGCTGTTAATTGGGGAGTATTTTTTGATCCCTCATTTTGGCTCTGGGGTGTTTGCAAGGGTTTTTGGCCCTGAGTTTCCTTAGGGGGCTGGAAGCTGAAGACCATAGCCATGATCAAGGCATTCAAATGGCACTTGTTGAGCCATTATGGATGGTCTTGGAGGGAAAAGAAAAGCTGAGCCTAGGGAATTTTGGTCCATTTTTCTTCCCCTTCTATAGAAAATATCTAATTACAATGTATAGAGCCCTCAGAGGGCCACCTCTCTCAATCCCCCAAAGGATATTTGGGCCACGCCTCAGTACAGAGAAAGGTGAGCGTCTTCTTAAGGTTGTCAGGGTCTAGGTTTTTCCAGTGTTTCAATAGGCAAGCCAGTGGGGATTTTTCAGGTACTGAGGCCAGAAGACTGGAAGGAGCAGGTCCCATCTACAAAGCCAAAGAACTCACAGTCAGAGTTCTTCCTTTATTTGTGTCCCAATGGGGGCTGACTGAATGACAGCAGGTGTCCCATGATGTCATGACTCCCTTCTGCCACCATGGCTAGGACCGAAGGAAATAAAACTGTGACTCAGATTCCAGCCACCCTACCAAAGCCACTAACTGATGAGGTGCCTTGACTCCTTATCCTATATCCCAAGCATCTGAGACATTTCCACCAAAAAAAAGCAAGCCAATTCAAATAGGACCCTGTGAATAAGTGGACTGATAGCCACCACAAAGGCTCTGTACATGAGGGGAGAGGGCTGATAACATGTCTTCTTTTCTCTGGGGAGGTATAACCCAGGAGGACCCCAAAAGGGAACATTATACTTAAAAGGATGATAGGGGTGCCCCTCTTCCTCCTAGGAGCATTCTCCCAGACAAGCCCAGAGCAAAGGCCAGGCCACCATGGTGATGCCAAATTCCATAGTCTCTTCCCTAATCATCACATAATCATGACCCTTGGGCCAGGGAGGGTGGTAGAGTAAATGCTGAAGGAAGTCAAAGAGGTCACAAGAAGACAGAGAGCATAGTCCCCATGGGAAAGTGGGGTCACAGTAAGGACAGGCTTGGGGAGGAAGTGGAGGACAGAGATGACTTAGGAAGCAGTGAGAAGACTGAGAGAGTGTCTGTTCCCAAAGGTCCAGGAAGAATGTTCACCACCTCTGGCCAGGACAGAAGGGACAACCTGACGTCCCAGGGGAGGGAGGGGGAGCAGAGCTGAGAGACACAACACATGCTTGCTTGAGGGATTAACAATTCGGTGTGCTTTCGGGTCACTCCCACTAAGTGGTACTGGAACACTGTCAGTCACACAAAATCTCCACTCTCAGGTCGATGCCTCCAGCAGAAGGGGGTACCAACAGGTGGGGGAAGAAGAAGAATGCCAGGTGTCAAAACCAAACAGGCCTCCTGCAACGTAGCAAAAGGCATACCCAAATCAACCCCAGGCTCTGTTTTGACTCTCAGGGAAGGATCAGAGAGCACCCCGAGAACTGGAATCACCGTGAGGCCAAAGTTGGCTAGAAGGTGTTGCTCCAATACCATGATGTAGAAAACAGAAACAGAGAGAGAGAAGGGGAATGGCACAGGGAAGTCTGCTTTTGGCTAGTCCTCACCAAGTGGTCTCCCCCAGCAGGAGTATCCAGCAGGATGCCAGAGGCTCCTGGTTACACCTTAGGCAAACTCCTGCTTGTTTGGCGCTCAGACATACTGACCTTGGTCCTAGAGAGGTGTCCCTTCCTGGTTGTAAGAAACATTGCAGGCCCGTGTTGAGAGTTCTGGCCTTCACGAACCAAAGAAATGGCTTGTGAGGCAGTAGATTGACTTGCGAGACAAGGTCAGCACACAAAGTTGGAGTTTATATTAGAGAGAAAGGAAAAGCTGCCCCTAGAGACAGACAGGGAGCCCAGAAAATCAGTAGCTCCATTGTTTACATGGGGGGTGGTTATTTGGTCCTTTTTTGTTGGGGAGGGGGAATCAGGAGTCAGGGGTGGAGTGGTCTTTTAACATATTTCTGCAGGAACATATGCACACAGTCTTGTGGAAGCCTCCCGTTTATCGGCCTTGTGGCATCTTGAGGCATCCCCAGGGGGCCATGACTTGTGAAGAGGCATGTCACTTTACAGGATGTGGGGCTCACAGTGCTCTTAAGGGGGATGGGGCACTGGCTCATTTTGTCTTCTGATCCTCCAGACCCAACAGTAGGCTGAGTAAAGAAGATTGCCTTTTCTAAGGGATGGGTGGAACTTATCCAATTACTTGAAGGCTTTCATAAGATCAGAAAAAGATCACTGACCCTCCTTCTAAAAAGAAAGAAATCCTCCCACCTGACTGCCTTTGAGATGGAGTACCATCTCAAAGAGAGTTTACTGAAACGTAAACTCTCCCCAGGGCTGGAGCCTGCCAGCCTTCAGACTGGAGCTGCACCATTGACTCTCCTGGGTCTGTGGTCTTCAGACTTGACCTGGTGATGCACAGCCAGCTCTCCTAGGGCTCCAGCTTGCCAACCCATCCTGCAGATCTTCACCTGCAGGGACTTTACCTCTGTAATGGCATAAATCAATTTCTTATAAAAAAAATGTTTCCTCCTCTGTGTGTGTGTATTTCTATCTTTCTGGAAATCCCTAATACACACCTTCAGCAACAGTAGTCAAGGGTGTGTAAGTGTAGCCCCACCAAACCTGGCTCAGATATTTATAAAAATAAGTTTGATTCTGAGCCAGGCATGGTGATGCCCATCTACAATCCATGACTTGAGAAGTGGACACAGGAGTGGGCACAGGAGGATTGAAAGTGCAAGGCCAAACTTGGCTACATAGTGAGACCCTGTCTCAAAACAAAGTTAGACTCCACTAATAGAATGTCCAGGCCAGCCTGGGGAAAACACTTCCCAGCATCTCAATTTATAAAAAAAAAAGCTACATAGGAAACATAAATAGAAGATTTTGGCCCAGGCCAACCCAGTCATAAAAGTGACACCCTATTCAAAAAATAACTAAAGCAATGCTAGGTGTGGCAGCACACATCTGTAATCACAGCACTTGAGAGGCTGAGGTAGAATTGCAAGTTCAAGGCCAGTCTAAGCTATGAAATGAGACCCTTTCTCAAAAAGCCAAACATAAATAAGTAAATAATAACTAAAGCAAAAAGGAGTGGGGGTAAGGCTCAAGCGGTAGAGCATCTACCCCATGAAAAACACTTGAACCCCAAAACATTCCATCAAGGTTGTCTGAGAATACAAGAAGAACAAAACCTTCAGATCATAGGTTGTTTGTTTCAGAGTTCTGCAGGCCCAGCATTTTGCATTCAGTCATTTTATTTATTTTTCTTTGTTTTTCTTTCTATTTTTACCATGTTTTTTATCATTTAAAATCTTTTAATTGACAAAACTTTGGGTATATGTATCCTGTGTGGTATGTGGTTTTTAAATGTACATACATTGTGGAATGATTAAATTCAGCTAATTAACATATGCATTACCTCACATCCTTATCATTTTTGTGATGAGAACACTTAAAAATCTACTCTTAGCAATTTTCAAGACCACAGCATGCTATTATTAGCTAAAGACACCATGTAGTACAATAGATGTCTGAACGTCTTCCTCTTGTCCCACATTTTGTAACTTTTTTCCAACATCTCCCCAGCCCCAAGCCCCACGTGGTCCCTACCACTGCATATATTAAAAGATCACGCATGTGTTGTTTAACTAATTTACTATTAGTCTGTTTGGGCTCCAATCTTGCCAAAAGTCTGTGCTGAACGTTTTAACTCCCAGCTATTGTTCGTATACCCACCCTGTGCTGGCCTGATGGCACTAGAATCACTTTTGATAACTCTCAAGTGGGAGTCACCTTATCAACTCCAAAATGTCAGTTAATGTCTTCATAGCTGAAGAAGTCTATTTCTCAAACCCAGAGACCTTGGCTTTGTCAGTATTCGTGCTGTGCTGAAGTATTCCACATCTCCCCAAGATTTATTCATTCCCTTCTGTTGTTCTGTGTCTGCTCCCTTCTTCCCTCCTCCCCTCTAACCAGACAGCCCTCTTCTTTGCAGGCAGGAGCTTTGTCTTCTCCCCTGCCTTCCCCTCCCTTTCTCCCTCCCCTGCTCTTCTCTCCCCTTCCCTCTCTTCTCCTCTCTTCCTCTTCTTCTCCTTCTTTCCTCCTCCTCTCCTTCTGCCACTGTCTAGGCAACCCAGGCATCTAGCAGAACTCTTCATGGAAGCAGCAAGTCTGTAACAACTGCCTATTAAATAAAATAAAACATGTAACTATTAAATAGCAGCATTTATTTTCTTGTGCGGTTTGTAAGTTGACTCTGAAAGTATTTACGAAAATGTCTTGAGGGATGACAGCATCAGGGTAAGGAGAGCATGGCTCCAAGGGTCCTCCTTTGAAACCCTAAGACCTGGTATTTTATTGGAGGGATGAATGGTTTTGTTGTTTTCCAGTCACTGGCATTATCAACTTACAGAAGGTTACAAGACTCTCTTGTCCATCAATTAAGACAAGCTTTCTTGTAAAGAAATAAAGGCTCAGACAATCTACAGAACTTATTTAAGCCATTAGTTCATAGTAAAGCATGACTAGACCCTGGTCTTCTAACTCCCTAAATCATTAGCTGTACTGTTTTACTTCTACTACTGCCTCTAGGGACTGCTGAAAACAAACAAACAATATGTCTTCATATCTTACTTATTTATGACAAGGAAGCTTCCTTGAAGAATGAATAAGAAAAGTCTTACTTCAAGAGACCACTACATCTTGTTGTGATTGAGACAAACTTTACAAACATGAAAAACAGAAAATATAAGCTTTATGATCCAAAGAATTTCTGCTCTTCTTCTCTAGCTAGATATTTTGAATTATTTACTTTAGAGAGACAGTATTTGGCTAATATATGCACATATATGAACATGAATATAAGATGCTTAAATAAAGATAATAGATTTTTCCAATCTAGTAAAAGGAAACAAATTGAAAGAAATTTTACAATAAAATAAATTGATTAACAGAGACTAGAAACTGAACAATCCTATCTAATATATGGACCTAGTTTAAATTCTAAATCAATAAAATAAAATAAAATAAAAATAAATAAATTCTAAATCAAACTAAATATATAAATGAAATATAAAAATACATCTTGGGGAGATTTTAGAAAATTTGAATATAGATTCAGTATCAGCTATTATGAAGGAATTATATTGGTAGTTTTGTTATAGTATTGTGGTTATGTAAGAAATATTCAGCCCTGCCTTTTTTTTAAGAGATGGTCTATAAAATATTTAAGAGTTAAGTGTCATGATGTGTGTTTTAAAATACTTTAGCAAAGGGAAGATAGAAAAACATATGATAAAATACTAATAATTATAACATCAAAATCACAGTCTTAAAAGAATTTATTATATGATTCAATTTTGTACATAAAATTACTGTAAGTTTCCATGGGAATAGCATTAACAAGCCCACCATTGGGCAAAGCAAGTACTCTTGCTAATGGTTAAATTAATTAACCATTAATAGTGATTAATGGTTAGTCACTATTTCATTATGGGAACACCTTAGAGTCAGCATAACGCTAACAAGGTTTCCAAAGTATTTTTTGATGTAAAGTTGTTTTTCTCATCTTCCAGTAAGTGAAAAAGACATCAGAATTTAAATATATATATATGTATATATACATATATAATCAAAATCATTATTTTCTTTCAAGAGAAGTGTGACGATATAGGGATAAAGAGAGATTATAGGAATAAAAAAATTAGGCTGTATGTCACTCTTAGGAACAGCTCACAGAAGGCAATAGCTCAAGGAGCTCTGACAGTAAGCCTGGGACTCCAGGAAATTGGGCGCTCATTTCCCTTGGTAACTGACAATGCTTTTTTTTTTTTTAGGAATGAATGAATGAATTGACATTTGCTTACACTGTCAGTTGAATGGTGTTTGTGCTATTAGGAGGGAGTATGACTTTTTTCCTATTTCAATGGGATCTGTGAAACTATGGAAAGAGACATGAGTCAGGATAAGCTAGGTTATGCTGCAGAAACAAGTTAACCTCCCTCAAAAATCTCAGTGGCTTTAAAAGCAAAAATCATTTCTCACAAAAACTCCACTGTGGGTCAGCCAGGTTAGAGACAGGGAGGAGACCGATGTGGGGAGCCGGTGAACAGAGCTGTGCCACCTGGAACCTACATCTCAGGGCAAGAAAAACGGGCTTCCTGCTGGTCACTGCAGTGCACATTCCTTTGACTAGGACTGGTCACATGATCCCACCAAACTGCAAAGAGGCAAGGAAGTGGGTTCCCTATATGTCAATGAGGGGAAAGAGGGCTGTGTTTGGTGGGCATTCTGTCTACTGCATTATCCTGACATGCTTTACAGATGTGTTGGTCATTCATTCGTCCCTGAAGAAACTACTACTGTAGCACTGTTGTAGGTACCAAAGGAGACACTTAAATGGCTACACTCCACAGAACAGCACTGCTGTCCTGAGCTCAGAGGAAGCTCAGGGTTTTTTTATTGCCCACAGGAATGTTGGTTTCTATGGGAGGCTGATGCAGGGGCATTGCAAGTTTAAGGCCAGCCTGGGAATATCGTGAGACTCCCCCCCCTCCCCCCGCCCCCATCTCCAAAATAAAGCAAAAAAAAATCTGAGAACCGAGATAACAATCTGTTCACTCATCTATAGGTGATACTATAACAAGCACTTAGAAACTGCTTTTGCTGAAGAATACTGACTTCTCATTGGGGCCTGCAAATGTCCAAAGATTAACAGGAAGCAGAGGAAAAGCTTAGTGTCCCTACCTCTATTTCATATCTGTCTTTGCTCTAAGCAGTTCTCTGCTGTCACCTTGGGCTCCAAGGAGAGGATTGATGGATAGTATCTTGTGACAAGAGTTGAAACTACCCTCCCCCAGCCACCATAACTTTCTAATCATGACCAGGCTCCACCTGGCCAATCCTGAGTTGATGATCAACTGGACCACACCTCTGGCCATTGAACCACACCCATGACCTCAACTATTTAAAAACTACTCACACTTCTCACCCCTGCCCCATGCTCTGTTTAAGACTAAATCTCTTGCTGTGCCCTGAGGGTGAGCTGTTGCTTCCTGGGCCTTTTTCCCTGATGAATACAAGTGCTGCTAGTATAGCTCCTTTCTCTGCCCTTCACCACTGCTCATCTCTTTACTTGGTGTACTGGGGTGAGGGGCTGGACCTGACACACTGGAACCCCTGGACCTCTGGCCTAGAACAATATGTACTATATATTAGAAATACTTAAATTTTTAATGTTGATCTTGAGGATGACTGTTAGAGTGAGACACATCAGGTTTTCATCCTAGCTGTGCCACCTATGTGTGACTTCTCTTAGACACAGTTGCCTTCTTTGTAAAATGTGTAAAATAAGAATATTACGTACCTTATAGACTGGTTGCAAGGATTGAAAGAGATGATGGATGAAACGTGCCCACAGCAAGTGCTCTATAAATGTAAAACACATAATTTCTACTTAAATTTCCTTAAAATCATAAAACAATGGAATTTAAATTGTTAGCAAGCTTTCTTCCTGCCTTTCTACCTGCCACCCACGTGTGGGAGACTGGCATCAATGTTGGAGCCCAGGAAGGATGAGGAAGGCTTCTATGGAGGAGAGGAGGTGGCAGGTTGATTACTATGGTATTGGTATGAATTCGTGGTTTTTAATATATAGAGACAAAGAAAGAAAGAAATATGAATATAAATGTCTGATACATATGTAGAGTCATCTGTGTGTTTAGATAGATAGACAAGTGAATAGATAGATGTTAGGTAGATTTGATAGATTAGGCAGATTGGATAGATGGATGTATGGATAGATGAATAGATGGATAGAGGGATAGATGGATAGATAGATCCCTAACTCCCCCTGAAAGTGGTGATAACCCATTAACACTGTGCACACTGAGAGTCTAGACCTTGATATCTCAATATCATTTTTACTGAAAGGACTCAGGGATTTTAGAGAAATGGTTGATTCCAGGGATAGGGCAGGGAAAATAAAAGATGGGCCTAGACTAGTCTGCTGTTCCAGAAAGTAGGGAAGGTCTGCATAAGTGACAGGGACATGTTAAAAGGATGCAGAAACTAGCTTGATAGGCCTCCCACCAGACAAATCCAGGACAATTTGGCATCAAAATAAGAAATCATGGCAGGGGACAATAGCCTGCTGGATAAGATAGGAATCATGAATCTATACTGGTACAATGAAATGATATAATAAATAAATGGAAGAAAAGAAAGGGTCTCCTTACCATAAATGTACAAAGGATGATGGAAATGAAAATAGCTATCTGACAACAGTAATTATTAGCACAGCCAAACAAACACTGTGATGAACGTGGATTATTTCTTAGTCTCACAGAACCTCCTCACAAGAGTCTTATTGGCAACCAGAGAGAAAAGGAAACGCCTCATAGCTGAGAAACCTGGAGGACAGCACTTTAATTAGGTGATCAAAGTTTATACTGAAGGCAGGTGTGGTGGTGCACACCTGCAATCCCTGCTCCTCAGGAGGCTGAGGCAAGAAGATGATGAGGTCAAGCCAGCCTGGGCTACCTACAATAGAAATCTTGTGCAGTCCACAAGGGTGCAGTGAATGAGTTCCCACGATTTCTATTCCTGCCCAGAAGCATAGTCTGAATCTAATCAGGAGGAAACAGCAGAAAAACCCAAAGTCAGGAACATACTAGAAAATAACTGGCTTGTAATCTTTTAATGTGAATTGTTCCAGATTGATGAAAACCAAAGCAAAATGAGAATTGCATGCACGATCTCATCTTGATCCATTTGCACTGTTGGCACACTTGGTGACCATTGACCCAGGTCCTGTGGCTGAATGGCTGCACTTAGTTAATTTCCTGGTGGCGATGGCTGTATTGCAGTTCTTCAGGAAAGTCACAATGAAGCATTCAGGGGGAGCAGGACATCATAGTGGCATTTTAATCTTCAATAGCTCAGGAGAAAAAGTTCTTTGTACTGTTTTTACAAGCTTTATCTAAGTGGAAAAATTCAAATATAAAAAAATTAGGGCTGGATGGCGGTGATAGTTGCACAACAAGGTGAGTTACTTGATACCACTAAACTGTACACTTAAATGTATGTTGTGTGCACCACAATCTGTCTAAAGACTAGGAAAAAGGTGAAAAATAAAACTAGAGAATTACAGTTGCTCGGGAAACACCTTCTGAGCCAGTTTGTTCTCTGAGCCAGAATGCACATGTGTGCAGGAGGTCTGGGCACAGTCACCTTGCCTGTATATCCAAGCGAAGGGGTGAAATCGGCTAAAGCAGAGGCCCCTCAGGGTGGCAGTAGCCTTGAGGGCTATTTAGAGTCTTGCGGGGACATTTTCTCTCATCACTATTATTGGGGAAGGAGGGTGTTACTGGAACTTGGCAGGTAGTGGCTAGAAATGCTAACCTTGCTTCAGTGCGTGAAGCTAGCCAACCTGAGTCGTGTATGAATATGGAACACTGAAACCTGTCAAAGTCATTTTAAAAAGGGGGAGGGAGAAGAGGGAGAATAATGGAGGGGAGGAACCAAACCGGGGTACATTGTCCACATATATGGAAATGTCATAACAAAAATCTCTGTACAACTATTATTGCTAATAAAAACATTTAAAAAAAATAAACCAGATGTATTGGTACACAGTTGTAATCCCAGCTACTCAGGAGGCATTGGTAGGAAGATCACGGTCCAAGACCAGCCCGGCCCAAATCAGGAGACACCACCTGAAAATAGCTACAGCATCCTCTTTTTAGGGGATGTATCTCAGGTGCATAGCTTATCTTGCCTAGCAAGCACAGGAGCCTGAGGTCAAACTCTGGTACTGCCAAAAAATTAGTTTACATTAGATCCAATATAAAGATCTACTTTAATTTCATCAAAGGGATTGTTTTAAAATATTTCACATGATTGCTCTCAAGTATGTATTATTTTTTACTCGTTGATAAGAAATACCGCATGAAATTGTATATGGCAAAGATTTTTTCGTTTGTTTTGACAGTTTGATCAGCTCCTTATTTCTTTCTCTTTCCCATTTTCTCTCTGCCCTTTGCCTGTTGAAGCCTAGTTACTCCGAAGTGAATTTAAGCTCAATCTTGGAGATAAACTCTCAGCAATTCTGGGTCACAGCCCTGCCCCTTGTCCAAGGACAGGAAATCCTGTTGACACTATACCTGCAGGTAAAGTCCAAGTTCACCAGGGAGGATCCCTCACTCATCTGCCAATGTTCTAGCACATTTCATGACTTCAGTCTGATAGCTTCCTCTTTCTTTAATCAGATGGGAGTGATTATTGCTTGTCCTCTATCCCCATGCACACTCATACCTGTACTCTTTCATTTTCTGTGCTTTTTCTGCAGAGGGGCTTCGGATCTTCCTACTTCTTGCAAGTGAAAATATTTATGATAAGCAGGTGCAAAATCCATTTCCCAGCTGTCCCTGAGGTTTACACATTATTTTTTTCATAAACTACTTCCCTTCTGTCCTACTTAATTTTAGAATTAGTACATTATATGCATTTTTAAATTGCATGTGTAGGTAGTTACATGTATACAGTATTCATTACATATATGAACAGGAATTTTATTTCTGGATGATAGAGGGGACACTACAGAATATTCCTGTGAGAAGGAGGTGTGTGTTGTTAAAGATGTCAACCTGGCGAGGTACAGTGGCTCACACCTGTAATCTCAGCTACTCAGGAGGTAGAGATGCAGAGGTTTGAGTTTTGAGGCCAGCCTGGGCAAAAAGTTAGTGAGATCCCATCTTAACCAATAAAAAATTGGGCATAGTGGTGTACGCCCGTCATCCCAGCTATGTGGGAAGTATAAATAGGAGGCTCACAGTCCAGGCTGACCAGGGTATTTGAAAAATTACAAAAAGCAAAACATGGTAGAGTGCCTGCCTGGCAAGATCAAGGCCCTGAGTTCAAACCCCAATGCCTCCCACCCCACCCCCGGCCAAAAAAAAAAGTGAACCTGTTCTCTGACGTACCTGAGAGTCATTGTCATATCAAGGGTGGCTCACACATCTAGGCGAATTATGAACATGGGGATCAGGATGATGGGGACACTCTCTAAAACCCTGAGGGTTAAGTACAAGAATGGAAGACACCAAGTCCAAGTGCAAAGCCTCAAATATCTCCAAGGTAGTCATGCAGCCTGTTTGGATAGACTCAGATGGCCCAGAGGACAGAACTTGGTCAATGGGACAATTTCCAGAGAGGCAGATGTCAATGCGACATGGGGAACGACTGGCTCAGTTGTGGCTGCACAGATGGGCTCCTCGTCTTCCCCCCACCCCTTCACCACCACTGCTAAAGGTGACTGGATGCAGGAAACAGAGGCTCTGCGATACTGTCCTCATCTGGACCCATCCAAATTGCAGAGCTTGGTGGGACTGGACTCTAGAACGAGGCTGCTTAGGTTCAGATTCTGTGCCTGCCACCTCCTAATGGGGTGAGTAGGCAACTGTCTTCCTCTGTGTGTCAGGCTCCTCACAGGTGTAATGAAGACAACACTACATGCCTTTCTGCAGGGATTCTGTGCCACAGACTAGGCACTTAGTTGATGCCAGCAGTCTCTATTAATCTTTATGAAACACCACAGAGAGAAACAGAAATAAGAAACAGTCCTACAACCCTCCACTTCCCCACCAAGAGGCGGTTACAGTTTTACCCTGAGGTTCCATGAAACTGTCCTGTGTTCTTCGATAATATTCCTTTTTCTAGTTTAGCTAATTCAAGTTACTTTCAGTTGCTAGCAACCAAAGAGATTCAACAATATAAAGGAAAAAGATCTAAAATAGCTACTGCAAACAGAAGAGCTGATTGACAGAGTGCCAGCATTTGGGGGTCAATATTGCTGGTGTCAGAGCCACAGCTGTCTTGGTAGACCCTCTGCAAACTTGCCACTTGCATGCTTAAGAGTGTGCATAAAAATCTTGCAATACCAATGGGCATCACAGAGCACAGAAAGCCATGTGCCAGCATGTGGGGAAATTTCCACTAACTTTGGGTTGGATGCAGCTGGGTTGAAAATTATCCTTGAAAATTACCTCCCTGGCTGTGAAGCAGCACAGCAGTGGATGGCTGGGAAGGAGGGAGAGAGGCCCTGATACGCCTGTATTAGAAGTTCCTATTAATAACCTGAGAACACCCCACTAAGCAAGCCAACTTCTAATTCATATGTGAAAATAACAGAATGGTCTCAAATAGGCAAGGGCTCAAAAGATACCCCACATACCTTCGTGGAAATGCCACTCAAAGAGTAGGAAAGTCATGCAATAAGCATTGACACCAATTGAACATGTCTGCAGTTGTTCTGATATGATTTCTGAACTAAGGGAAAAGTTCTTTTTTCTATGAGAAATACAACCGCACATTACAGTATAGCAAACAAGCCAACCAGGGAGGGAGTGTGGGGAATTCTCAAACTTAGAAAATTGAGACAATGACTCACGCAAGTAGCTCATAAACTCAAAGGTAACTTCCAAAACACTTAAAACAGATTGTCTATTTCCAAATCACTTTAGATGAAAGTAAATAAAGCCTAGCATATGTCCCAGGTGAGAAAGGACACGGGCAAAGATTGTAACAAGGAAGCATAGCGAACAGAAAAGCACACATCAAGAGCAACAGTAAAGGACTTGGGGGTGTGGCTCAGTGGTAGGGTTCCTGCCTAGCAAGCCCAAAGCCCTGAGTTCAAACCTCAGTGCCACCAAAGAAAAAAAAAAAGACATAGTATTAAGAATTTCAGTAGTTACTGACACGTGGGGGATCTTTATGCCAGATAGCAAACACACATGAATACAGTTGTGTAGGACATGTAGAGAACATTCTGAAAGGATAGATGTTTAAGCTAATTGCATCTGCTTGTATGTGCATTCTTTTCTATTACTTTGTCCTTCACTGAGGTTTGCAGCTTGTCAACAGTGAAATGTATTATTGTATTAGGGTTCATTATCGTAAGCCACAGAAACAAATGCTGGCTACCCTAAGTTTAAAAGAACGAGAATGTATTTGAAGGTTGTTGGGAGTTCAGGGACTTAAGGGGACCCTGGAGGACTTGCCCAGGATAGTAGCAACCATGGTTGGTTCCTACGAACCGCTCTCATTGGTGACAGGGACAGATTGACTCTTATGATCCCACCCAAGGTGTTCTGACATGTCTACCCACCCTCCCTTTGCGCTGTGGTTGCTAATCTACACATTGCTCTGTCCCACTGTGCGACCCAGGGAGGGCAAGTTCATCAGGGTTCCCCAGAGAACCAGATGACAGCATCATTTTCTACTCATAGGCTGGGCGGTCAGCTCAGAGAGTCTGAAGGCCATCTGCTGGCAGTGTCCCTCTGCCCAGGCGATCAGCAGTCTTGTTCTATGAAGGCCATCTTCTGACTGGGGGAGAACTTGCCCACCCTATAGACCCTATAGGGGGTGGTCATATGCTTTCTCAAAGTCTTTTGATTTAAACGTTAGTCTCATCTAAAGAAAACCTTCATAGCAACAATACATTAGCATTTGACCAAATATCAGGGTACCGTGGCCTAGCCAGGTTGACATGTAAGGCTAACCACCCAGAGCTCCACGCATAGCTCAGCAGTAGAGTGTGTGCTTAGCACGTGCAAAGCCCTGGGTTCAATCCTCAGCACCACCAATGCAACACCCTATTAGTTTAACCCTGGGGCATGTGCAGGAATGTAGGGGAGGGAGAAACCCTTCACTCCTGCAGTGAGAAGCAGGTCTCTGCACCCCACTAATTACACATAGGGGGATGCCCCAGAAGCAGGAGTGAGCCAGTTATTACACAGTCTTTTAAGAAGACAAATGTTTAAAGCTGGCTGTGGTGGCTCTTGTCTGTAATCCCAGCTACTTGTGAGGTGAATAAGAGTTCCAGATCAGCCTGGTATGGAGTGGAGGAGAAGGGAAGTTAGCAATACCCCATCTCAATTAATAAGTGAGATATAGAGATGGTAGTACACATCTATAGTCCAGCTATCCTGGTATAGGCAGAAGGACCATGGTCCAGGTCAGCCTGGGCAAAATCTCAAGACTCTACTTGAAAAATAACTAAAACAAAAAGGGCTGGTGTGTGGCTCAAGTGTAAAGCTTGAGGCCCTGAGTTCAAACCCCAGTACTGCCAAAAAAATAATAAAGACAAATGTTTAGCATGGTTACATTTATAAATAAGAAGAAAAAACCTTTTTTTGTGAGTTCCACAGAAACCCTCCCTGAGATGTAAGCGTGGTTATGTGACTTCATCCTGAAACTCCTCCCCCTCGGTCCTCCCCACTTCCAGTCTTCTCAGTTGGGTGACTGTGTCACAAGCTACGCAGTCACCCAAGCTAAGAAGCTGGCTCCATCCTGCCTCCTCACTCTGCCTCACCACACACACCCAAGCCGTCACCCAGCCTGTCATGGCAGACACCCCTGCCGTCCATCCCTGGAGTGCCATCCTGAGCCAGGTGCTCAACATCTCTCACCTGGACTCTCACCGAACTTCCCAGTTGTTCCTTTTCTCCCTGGTTGTCCTTTTTACCATCGCTGAGCCTCCTAGTAAACTCCAGGGCTGACTTTTGAAAAACAGGGCACACTGCCCTTCTTTCTTTCTTTCTTTTTTTTTTTTTCAGTACTGGGGTTTGAACTCAGGGCTTTCACCTTGAGCCACTTCACCAGCCTTTTCTTGTGATGGGTTTTTTAAGAGATAGGGTCTCGTGAACTGTTTGCCCAGGCTGGCTTCAAACCTCAATCTTCCTGATCTCTGCCTCCTGGGTAGCCGGGATTACATCTGTAAGCCACCAGCTCCTGATGCATACTGCCCTTCTGGTGCCACCGTTTACCTGCCTTCCTAGGCTCCTGAGTGCAGAGACAGTCTGCTCCGTCTGGCTGTCTGAGGGAATTCTAGATAAAGTTGTCGTGTGTTTTGTGACAGACAGAGCTCTGGAGTGCATCATACATCGTGTCCCACCATAAAGGAGACAGAACCCAAAACACCAGTAGAAAGTCAGACGGGTTGAGGATTTAGCCCAGTGGCAGAGTGCGTGCCTAGCAAGTGCAAGGCCCTGAGTTCATCCCCAGCATGGGGAAGAAGGGCAGAGGAGAAAGCTGGGAACTATAGAACTAAGAATAAAATCTATTTTCCCCACCTGAGGAGGTAAAACAAAACTTAGATTCATTCTGCTCCAAGTGTTTTTCTGGATAAAGAGTTCCCTCGCTATCCTGTTTACAGCCCCTGTTGTACTCTGGTCATCTGAAGTGTTTGTGTCACTTGGGTTATCTCATTATGCGTTCATGTGTACATGTGATCAGTCACTTGGCAGAGCTCCCTGGAGTGTCCACCCTCTGTCGGGTACTATGTCAGGTGCTGGTTACACCCAGATGTGTAAGAAAAGGACTAGGTGTTAGCGTTAAGCCCATATATCAATTCCTGACCTTAGGCCTGGCATTGACAGTGCCTGTCACACCACTAGACACCCATCCCACTGGTAGTCTGTGACTCGAAGGCTGCTATTTGAATATTTTATTGAAACTCCATACACAAAAAATAAACGTATGTTAATCTCTTTCATCAGACTCTTAACAAGAAGAATAAACAGTCAAGAGTGACAGCCTAAAATTGAACTGGTCTTAAAGAGAAAATCATCTTTGAAAGAAAAACCATCTTGAAAAGAAAAATAGCAGGCATCTTTTTTTATTGGCTTCTGTTTCTGTTCTGTGTGGTAAAGCCATCACCTCCTTTCTGTCCCTCTGTTTCTGGACAGGTCCAGTCGTTAACAGTGACTCACACTCTCCAAAGTATTTGATCATTGTGGAGAGAAGCACATTTGTAAAACAAATAATCCACAGGCATAATTTTGGCTTTGCAACTTTTAGTGGGAGAAATAAAGGAAACGTCTTAATGTTTCTTTCTAGAAACTCACAAGGTATACAACTCCAAAGTAAATCTCAGTTTTTAAAGTCTAAAACATCCATCTGTATCCTGCTGTCCACCAAATAATCTTAAAACCAAGTAAAAAGTGTCAGCTGGCAATATCCAAAGCACCACTTTGTCTTGATGTTGTCAAAAGTGGATGGTTCAAATCAATTGCCAAACACTTACTTGTTTCTGACATTGAAGCTCAGACTATCATGGTGACAGAACACTTGAATGGGACAACTACATTTTTTGACCCAACTTCCTTCATATAACAATCTGAACAAAATACTCTTTTTGGCTTCAGTGCTTACAATGTTTGCAAAAATATTATCAAACACCAACAATGAGAATATTCATGGGGC
This sequence comes from Castor canadensis, assembly GCF_047511655.1. Classification (NCBI taxonomy): domain Eukaryota; kingdom Metazoa; phylum Chordata; class Mammalia; order Rodentia; family Castoridae; genus Castor; species Castor canadensis. The sequence continues at coordinate 9,535,234 of NC_133386.1, read as the reverse complement.
ACTAAACATCTCCCAGATCTGATCCCCTTTGGTTATTCCAACTACCTTCTACTCCACCATGGTCAGTTTTGCTGACCCCAATCCTTTCAGAAGCCACAGGCATTCCTACTACTTCCCTTTTTTTTTTTTTTTTGCAGTACTGAGGTTTGAACTCAGGGGCTTCACACATGCTAGAGAGGTGCTCTACCACTCTGCCGGCCCTGTTTCCGCTTCTTAGCTGCATCCTGCTCCTTTCCACCCTCAGAGAAGCCTCTTTTCCCTTCACGCCATCTAAGCAATTCCTTCCATGACAGGAGCTGTTGTCACCCTCTTGAGCCTCCCTTGCCAGATGGCAGCTGTCTTCCCTTCAAAGGAAAAGGGACAAGGGCTCTCAAGTGAGGTGGGGGAAGGGAGACCCTTCACTGACTCATCTTTAAATCACAGTTATTATAATTGCATTCTAACTGATCCCCAAGTCATGATAAGTTTGTTCTACAATTCATTCTTAGATCTATCAGAGTCATCATAATAAAATAAGTTTGATCATGTCCCCCTCCTGTTTAAAATCTTCAGGTATAAATTCTAGAAAATCTAAAATTCTGGTTCCAGAAAAATGGCTTACTGAGCCAATGCAGACCCTGCTCTTCCTTACCATGTTTCTCTACAAACACACAGAAACACCAGATGACATACAACAAAATTTATTTAAAATTTTAAAAGGCACAGCTAAGCTTATAAGGTCCAGGTACCAGAAATGAAGAAGGAACTTGATGTCAGAGTAAGTGGTAAGCTTGTAGCTTGAGGTCTCAGACATTGTGATGCAAGCAGGAATTAAGTCACCATTTAGGCCCCAAACGATCGCGCTGGAAATCTAAGACTCAGGCAATGGCAGGAGAAGTACTCTTGGGCCACAGGAGGCAAAGAGCGATAACTGAGACTTCTACATAAACTAAGACTCTAATCAGCTGTCTTTTCAATGGAGGGGGAGCTAACAAACTTTTCCAACTTTCCCCACAAGCAAAAAAAAATGTATCCTGCCCAGGGGGAAGGAATTCCTCCTGTGAAACATTGACATTCCAAACTTACACCATGCAGAGATGTGAAATCAGAATCGATTTCCTTGGGTAGGAATTTCCAAACTAAAATTTTAGTACGAGAATTAGTTCAGGCTGGTGAAATCTCTAGTTGCCTAGGACTGTTTTACAAGTTTTGTTTTTTATTGCTGGGAATCAAATCCCCACAGATATTTTTGTTAGTTGAAAATATAAGTGACTTTCTCGGAAAAAAAAAATCCTAAAGAAATGGACTCACAAACAAAAATTACAAACCACAAGAACCAACTCACTACAGAAAGATTAGCAAGAGCTTGGGAAAATAGTAGAATTTGAAAGACCTGGTAAAATAAGAGCTTAAAATCATATTTTAAGCCCACACTGGTGGGTGACACCTGTAATCCTAACTACTGGGGAGGTAGAGATTGGGAGGTCTGTGGTTCCAGGCCAGCTGTAGCAACAAGTTCTCAAAACCCCATCTCAACCAATAAAAGTTAGGCCTGGTAACACACACCTGTTATCCCAGCCATGGTGGAAAGCATAAACAGGTAGATGGAGGTCCAGACCAGTTGAATCATAAAGTGAGACCCCCATCTCAAACAATCTGAGCCAAAAGGGCTTGGGGGAGTGGCTCAAGTGGTAGAGCGCCAGCCTAGCAAGTGTGAGGCTCTGAGTTCATACTGTAGAGCCACCGAAAAAATTATATTTAAAAAAGTGTAGAAATCATTAAAAAAAAAAAAGAACTACGTGACAAGAGAAAATCCATATAGCTCCTCTACAAATTAAAAAAGTAGCTTTAATATTTAAAATTCAATCATTAGGTTGTCCGACAGAAAACTGAGGGAAGGTAGGCGTCTTCAAGAAATTTCCCAGATTGCTGGCTGGCAGAGTGGCTCAAGCAGTAAGAGCACTTGACTAGCAAGCGTGAGGCCCTGAGTTCAAACTCCAGTGCGGCCAAAAAAACAAAAACAAAAGAAATTTCTCAGATTGCAACATAGGGAAATAAAGAGATGGAAAAAATGCAAAGAATTTAAGAGGGTTGGGAGACAAAGTAAAGTGAACTGTTGTGCATTTCTGTCTACTGGCTTTTGTTGTCTAACAAACCTCCGTGTGTCTGTGTATGATTTATTGTTTCTAGCTCCAAATTCACCCTTTTTGCTGCTCTGTGAAAGCAGGTCGGAGCCCCTCAAGTATTTTTCTTTTGCCAGATGGCTTGATTTTAAGGTGGGTCAATACAGGATGTTTGGGAAGCACTGCAGGAGGGAGAGTATGGCCTTTCCCAGCACTGAGCTCCATGCCCAACCCTGGGCTCCTGCATGGCTTGCACCTTCTCCAGAAAACAATGCTAGCAAAAATACAAGTGAAAGAGAGGACATCTCTAAAGATGGTACAACATTAAAAGATTTAAAAAGAAAATATAAATAAACCTATATCCACTGAAGAAATTGAATTTGTAATTAAACATCTTCCCTGTTTTTGTTTTGGGGACAGGGTCTCACTATGTATGTAGATTGGTCACCAATTCGAATCCTCCTGTGTCAGCCTGTCCAAATGCTATGATTACAGGTGTGCACCACCATGCCTGGCATTCCTTTTCTTTTTCTTTCTTTTCTTTTTTTTTTTTTTTTTTGCTGTACTGGGGTTTCAACTTGGGGCCTTCCCCTTGAGCCACTCCACTAATCTGTTCTGTGATGGGTTTTTTGAGATAAGGTCTTGAAAACTACTTGCCTGAGTTGGCCTGCAATCCACCCGATCTCTGACTCCTGAGTAGCTAGTATTACAGGCTTGAGCCGCTGGTGCCTGGCTCCTTTTTATTTTTAATGGTATCCTTTCACAAACCAAAAATTTTAGTTTTAAAGTCCAATTTGTCATTTGTTTCTTTTATAGTTTATGTCACATCTAAGAAAACTTTTCTACTGCCAGATCTCAAAGGTTTTCTCATTTGTTTTAAGACTTCAGCTTATACATTTAGGTCCATAATCCATTTTGTGTAGAGTGTGAGGTAAGGGATGAGGTCCGTGTTTTTTTCTTTATAGACACCATTTATTGGAAGGACTCGCTCTCCATTGAATTACCTTGACAGCTTTGTTGAAAATTAATTGAGCATAGAATTGTAGGACCTACTTCTGGCCTCTATTCTGTTTCACTGATCTACATGCGTAATTTTCTGCCAACACTATATTATCTTAAACATTTTTGGATAATGTAAAGCTACCTAATAAAATCAAAGGCCTAAACCTAGGATTTTCTTTTTTTTTTTTATTTTATTATTCATATGTGCATACAAGGCTTGGGTCATTTCTCCCCCCTGCTCCCACCCCCTCCCTTCCCACCCACTCTGCCCCCTCCCTCTCCCCCCCACCCCCTCAATACCCAGCAGAAACTATTCTGCCCTTATCTCTAATTTTGTTAAAGAGAGAGTATAAGCCATAATAGGAAGGAACAAGGGTTTTTGCTAGTTGAGATAAGGATAGCTATACAGGGCATTGACTCACATTGATTTCCTGTGTGTGTGTGTTACCTTCTAGGTTAATTCTTCTTGAACTAACCTTTTCTCTAGTTCCTGGTCCCCTTTTCCTATTGGCCTCAGTTGCTTTTAAGGTATCTGCTTTAGTTTCTCTGCGTTAAGGGCAACAAATGCTAGCTAATTTTTTAGGTGTCTTACCTATCCTCACCCCTCCCTTGTGTGCTCTCGCTTTTATCATGTGCTCAAAGTCCAATCCCATTGTTGTGTTTGCCCTTGATCTAATGTCCACATATGAGGGAGAACATATGATTTTTGGTCTTTTGGGCCACGCTAACCTCACTCAGAATGATGTTCTCCAATTCCATCCATTTACCAGCGAATGATAACATTTCGTTCTTCTTCATGGCTGCATAAAATTCCAGTGTGTATAGATACCACATTTTCTTAATCCATTCGTCAGTGGTGGGGCATCTTGGCTGTTTCCATAACTTGGCTATTGTGAATAGTGCCGCAATAAACATGGGTGTGCAGGTGCCTCTGGAGTAACCTGTGTCACAGTCTTTTGTGTATATCCCCAAGAGTGGTATTGCTGGATCAAATGGTAGATCGATGTCTAGCTTTTTAAGTAGCCTCCAAATTTTTTTCCAGAGTGGTTGTACTAGTTTACATTCCCACCAACAGTGTAAGAGTGTTCCTTTTCCCCCTTATCCTCGCCAACACCTGTTGGTGGTGTTGCTGGTGATGGTTATTCTAACAGGGGTGAGGTGGAATCTTAGTGTGGTTTTAATTTGCATTTCCTTTATTGCTAGATGGTGAGCATTTTTTCATGTGTTTTTTGGCCATTTGAATTTCTTCTATTTAGAAAGTTCTGTTTAGTTCACTTGCCCATTTCTTTATTGGTTCATTAGTTTTGGGAGAATTTAGTTTTTTAAGTTCCCTATATATTCTGGTTATCAGTCCTTTGTCTGATGTGTAGCTGGCAAATATTTTCTCCCACTCTGTGGGTGTTCTCTTCAGTTTAGAGACCATTTCTTTTGATGAACAGAAGCTTTTTAGTTTTATGAGGTCCCATTTATCTATGCTATCTCTTAGTTGCTGTGCTGCTGGGGTTTCATTGAGAAAGTTCTTACCTATACCTACTAACTCCAGAGTATTTCCTACTCTTTCCTTTATCAACTTTAGAGTTTGGGGTCTGATATTAAGATCCTTGATCCATTTAAACCTAGGATTTTCTTTACGAGAAAATCTTTGAGAGTAGGAAAACATTTTTTGTTAAGCTACTGAAATTTGGGGGTTATTTGTTACAAAAGATAAGAAGATGTAAAAATCAAGAATGAAGACAGCTTGGCATTGACAGAGAATACAACAAAAGGATGGCGCAGAAAAGCCAGCCATATACCACACAGTGCGATGTGATTGGCGTTGCAGATCAGGGAGAACACGATGGCCCATACAATTAATGGGATTGACTGATGGCTGAGTGACCATACGTAAGAAACTGAAAATACGTTTCTGCCACCATGCACAAAAGCAACTCCATTATGGCTTAAATGTCAACACAGCTATTGTTCGTGATCACAGTGGCCCGTGTACAAGAAAAAGAAACCAGGAGGATAGAGCACAAAATCCCTCCGAAATTCTGAGAGTAGAGCCCACACCCCCTTTAGTCTTTACCATCTAGTACCAGTTTCCGTCTGGCCCAGTCAGACCCTGAGGCCTCCCTACGGTACTCTTCCTGGTGCAGCTTCTGCTTAACAGCAACTCGCCAGCCACTGCAAACCCCAAAAGGTCGCAAGCTGTCTTACAACACAAACTTACCCCGGATTCAAAAGCCAAGCTGATCAGGGACTCCATGTAAAAAGAGCAGAGTGTGACGAGAGGGGAACTTACAACAACAGAGCTCTGTGAGGAAGGTGGGGGACTTTGAAAGGGGTCAGCGATGCCTCTTCTGCATTCCTCAAGGGGTCTTGTGAGCTGTCACCAGATACCGTGAAAAGAGAAAATTTCCACAAATTTAGCTTAAAGATCTTCATTAGCTTTTATTTGTAGTTCTAGAATCAGACAACACTTCATTTTATAAAGTAGAATGAGTGTTCTGATAAACCGAGCAGGGGAGGTTGACCTGAAAGGGCTTCTGAGCCTGCAGCAAAGGCCTCAGAAGGCTGATCGGCCATTCTAAAGTTCCTTCCTTTATGGAGGTTAAAGAAGGTGAAACTTCCTTCTCAGGTTGCCTAAAACTGGCCTCTGTGGGATTTGGGTATTCCCTCTCTTTCTGCTGATTTCTTGGGAGGTCAGATAAATAACGTAGTTTTGGTTTAGTGGTATAGAACGTCAACATGACTAATGCCATCTTGGTTTGGTCTGCTGGGCCTCACGCAGCAGCTCAGAGCAAGCCAATGGCCCCCTGTAAATCTTATTTACCATTCCAAGTTCCTGGGGTAGAAAACAGGGGCCATGTTTCTGAATAGTGTGGCTATCAACAAATATGAGGCAAGCTAGACGTTAAGGAAACTTCAGGACTTTTAAAAACCATACAGCCTGGTTTAGAGCACCTTGTTCTTCACTTCCTGACCCATCCCCTCTGAACCTAGAGAGCTCCATTTCCACTTCGAGTCCTTTGTTAAATGAGAGTGGAAATTTCCTGCATGAATTTAGGGTACCTGAGAATTAGCATAGGTGTAGGCATGAATCTGCTCAGATCCTTCCCCTGGCCTTAAGGCCATTAGAGAGGGAGTGACTCTGAGTTCTCCCCATCTCCAAGTTAAGGGCAATATAAAAATGACCTAAAATTAAATTCTGCCTATTTTTTCCCCTGCATGCAGCGCCTCTATTCCACCTGGCAGAGACCCCACTGTAATCCCTTCCCCCTTTCTGATAATAAAACACCATTATTTCCCTCACTATATCCATGTGTTCTGCTTGGATTCTTCCTCATCAGAGCACAAGGACCAAGATCTGATGAGAATCACCTGTGACTTCAGCGAATGCTTTCACGCAAGGGGCCTTTACTCTAGTGGGCCTGCTCCAATGCACCCTCCACACCACTGCCAGATTCATCTTCCAAAAACATTAAATGTGACCTCTGCCTATGTTTCCAGTCTGATTCCCACACAACTTCTGTCCCACCAAGTCTGGTTTGCCTGACATCAGCAGAACACAGCTAAACTGTTTCATTGCTGTGTCTTTGCTCACGTAATTCCTCCTACCTTGAAAATTGAAAATATACCTGCTTTTGAAATGCAACTCAAATTCCACCCATTTCTGAAGTGTCTGGTTTATACCTATCAAAGGTGACAGCTAGCTCTGTGAAAAAACAATTGTCAGGTCTGGCATCATGGATGTAAGGCCTGTACAGTTCACAGGGCCTCAGACTAAGGTCACACGCTTGGCCTAATAGTCTGCTGCTGCTGTCTTGAATTCTCAATCATTTTTGAGAAAGGGCCTCCATTTTCATTTTGCTTTGGCCCCACAAATTCTGCAGCCAGCCTGATACCTGTGTCCACCAGAAACAAAACTTGCATTCCTCTCTTACGTGCCCAGGGCTGCACAGATGAGATCTTGGGTGCCTGAGTCCTCAGAGCTAGTAACCCTGTCACAAAAGGATTCTCTTCCCCTTCAGTCCACTCAACTCCATCTATTGCAAATGCAATAGGCTGGTTTTATACACAGGATAAAACCATCATGGTGGTAATGGTAACAGGTCCTACCCCCCCTAAAATAAAAACCAATTACATTTGCAAAAGAATATGCCACTTACCTGGCCCTGGTTGTCACATTCCAGTGGAAGGCTTTTGAGTTGAGCTGCAGGTTGCAAGCTGCTAGCTCTGGAGCCAGCTGTGTTGGGGTCTGACCGGGAACAGTGTGGTTTGACTAATTCCCTAAAACTGTTCTGCTTTTACAGGTTTCCTCTCTTTACTTGTGAAACCACAGGTTCTCTGCAACACAGGTGTTTCTCCCAGTGCTTCTCATCTCCATAACAGGACGGTTCTGTTTGCGGGAAGGAGCAGAGGACGTTGGTTAAGTAAGCACGAAGAGCCAGACAGGGCTGTCTCTACTGGGCTAGGGTGGGTGTTTTTCTTTTGATAATTTAAATACCAGGAGGACACAAAGTGCCTTTTTCATGACTTTGACCTATCTGCGCTAGCTCTTTGCACATTGTAGGCTCTTGGGAAATACCTTGTGGATGAAATAAAAAAGCAGCTAGTAGGCCACACTAGAGGTAATCGAGGCCAAATTTTGGGGCCAGGGCTCTTGTGTGCGGTCTTTCCAGTGAACGGATACACAGTAGCCACAGACACTGACATAAACAGGTAACAGGTACATAGTCACTGCATCTAAAAGCCGTATGTATTTCTGAAGTTATTTACTTAACACTTTCTTATGATTAGGCTTAGAATTTCTACAAAGTATAGTAAACTTGTTACGCACTTTGAAATTAACATAAGGCTTCTGTTAACTATATTGTGTACTCAAAGGAATTTTTATATTTTAACATTTCCTTTATATTTTGACATTTATTGATGGTAAGAAGCAGAAAAATTGCTGAAGTGTCTAAAAATTTGCAGGAACTAGAGATGCTAGACATATTAAAGGAGAAAGTACATGTTCTAAGGGATGGAATGGAACACAATGAGGTCAAAGAAAGTGAATTTTGAAGAATGAGAATGGAAAAGAAGAAAGAAAAGTCATAGGATTAGCAAGTGCAGCTAATGGGCGTGAATAATAAATACACCATTAACCACTGTGGCACCTCGTACCAGGACCTTTGTTCTAGAACTGAGATCTGCAGTGACACCCAGAGGGAAGCCCAGCATGCTACTGGTGGTACCACTGAATCTTCACAACAACTCAGGGCTACATCACATCACTATGCCACAGGCTGAATGCTTGCACTCCCCTAAAATTCATATACTGAAATCCTAACCTTAAGGTGATGGTAGGTGATAGAGGTGGCACCTTTGGTATTTGGATTAGGTCGTCCATGAATGAGACTAGTGCCTTTATAAAAGAGGTCCCAGAGAGTTAAGTTCCCTTTCCCTTAAGTGAGGACACAGTGAGAAGACCCACGAACCACGAAACAGGCCCTCACTAGGTGTTGAATCTGCAGGAGGTCTGACCTTGGACTGCCCAGTCTCCACAACTGTGAGAGAAAAATATTTACTAATAAGCCATTCAGCCTACCATAGCAGCCCATGTAGATGAAAATAGAAATGCATACCAAGGATCAAGACTAATGTGCGGAAGATCACACAGGTGGTAGGAAGCACAAATGAGCTTTGCATCTCCTGGCCATCTGCTCACCATTCAGCACTCAGTAGTGGGTGACCTTCCCAATCAAGGGTCTGACTCCCAGGGACAGAGAACGTAATTCTCAGCGTCTGGCTCTAAATGGTGGTGGCAATGGCAAATGCCCTGCACTCACATTTAGCAAGCACTATAGTTAGAATTGCCTTCAGAAAGGAGTATGGGAAAGTGTTTCTGTGTGTTAGCAAGTTACACGGGGCTTTTAGCTTTAAACATAACTCTGCATAGCCTGTGACTTACTCAGCAGCACATGAGCCAGAAAAAAATGTTCTTTGCTACCTGTGATGCCTGCTCCCACTGTTACTTCCTTGTGCCTGATCTTTTTGAAGGACACGTACCAGAGTCCTCCTCTAACAGCTCATATCCCAGGGCAAACTTTCAGAAGACATCAGGGATCTTGCAGGCTGGGGCCTCACTTGGGAAGGCAACTGGAGAGCCAGTTTTACCATCAGTGCCTTTACCTCATCGTCATCCTTCCCTCTGGGAGTCAGGACCACCCAACCCAGCAAACAATCTAGCACAGTCCCCACCCAGCCTTCCCTGCCTGCCCATGCTCCCGTCACCATCTGTGCCACCTCATATCCTCTAGCCATTTCTACTGTCCATTCCTTGCCTGCACAGAGCCTAGCAATCAGATCCCTTCTCTGGACACTATGTCCCAATAGCCTAGGAACTAAATTTCTGTTTTATTTAACCATCAAAGCTGCGTCTAAAACACTGCCAGTTCTTAAAAATCTAAAGTTTAAAAACTACCATTGCAACATGAAAATGTGAGTTTGGAGCTAAAGATTTTCTGAGTGACAATAACAAAATTGTTACTAACTTCTGCAGTTAAAAACAGAAGTGCTTTAATTTCAAAAGTGTATGATTCCTGACTTTCTGAACAAACCCAGGGTAAGAGTTAATAGCCATACTTTTCCTATGACCACCTGTGTCCCTAGCACAAGGCTTCCAGTCAAGCTTTATCCTCCTATCTCCTTCAGCATGATAAAAAGGGAACAAAACCTAAACAGAGAGGCTCTGTTGCTCCTACTATAGTTCCTTTCTTTTGAAGGTGCAAAAGTGGCTGCTGATGCAACTCCAATCTCTTAATTAATTGCATCCTTACTAATGGGAGCAACAGCTCATAGTGCAGAGGAAATGCTTGCGTTTAGCATGCCAGGCTCAATGCCTGGGGTTCTGGGTTCTGGGAGCAGGCTCAATAAAGGCACCAGCAAGGAGGAAGAATGCCCAGAGGAAGAAGGGAGGCAGGCAGAAGGGAAGAGGAGTCAATGGGGAAGACCAAGAGGAAGGAGAAGGCAAAACCAAGTACTTGGCAACTTTGTCCAGAGCACTTCGTAATTCTCCCTCTTCCCCTAAGTCACTTTCTAGTTTGGGAGAAGCCACTGTTCCACTGGGCAGTTGGATTTCATGAGATGAAAAGATGTCACAATTCTTGTTTGCCCCATGTAGATGTGGCCCCTAGAATAGTTTAGGACAGACGACTCCTTATCCTGTTTTTAGCAGGGACTCACTTGATTTTCATTACTTCTCACTTAAAATGTTTTTGCTTTGAAAATGACATTTTGGACACCTACAATAAGAGAAGTGAACTTTGGCTTAATTTATGGCCATGGGTAAATCATCTCACATCCCTGGCCTCCTTACTGCACCTATAAGTGAAGGGGTTATCATTTTATAATCCCATGTATTTGGTAATTACATCCAAGACGAAGAAATGCCAACCCAGAACTAGGAAATAATGAAAAGAGAAAAACATGCACTTCAACGATAAGTCACACCAAAGGAATCTTAAATATAATGAAAATCTTTATTCATCACATTTTAAATAATTGGCCAGTAAATACTGCTAACTTTAGCAATTTTATTTTCATATGTACCAAAGGCAACACTACTTCATAAAATGTCACTTCTCAGAGTAGTTTTTGAGGATAGACCATCACTGAGTAATAAAACTTGCAGAAAACTTGTCTGTGCCATGTTTCACATTAACTTAGGTAATGCTGGAGACAGTGGTTTTCCAATGGTCTCCACAGAACCCTGTGAGTTGCTTAAAGTAGATTGTTTAATTAGTGAATAGTGTATTGCTTAATTTGTGATCTGCAACTCCTCTCATTCATTTATCAGACGTGGTGGGGCTTACTCTGAGCTGATTATTGCATTGGGGCCAGGGATACAACGGCCAGTGGCAGGGCACAGATCCCCTCTGCTTAGCTTACAGTGTGATGGGGGAGACAAACAGTGACTTGAATGGGTTACAAACAGATGTTGGGAAGGGCAAGGAAACCAGTAACTGGGAGACCTGTGTCAACAGAACTTGACTTAGACTGGGAGCAGGGAAGATTCCCCCCAAGGAATTGCAACTGCTAGGACACTGGAGAGTAGCTGGGAAGTGGGAGGTTGGCAGGTTGCATGGGTGGGGATGGCCCATGTGGGAGGAATTTTCAGACACAGGTACAACATAGGCAAATCTCCTTGCCAAGTCAGCCTGTGATTTTCAAGTGCCAGTGTAAAATGAAAATGTGAGGCTCCTTGTTTCAAACTATGCAGAACTCAGGGATTTTGTGCATGCAAAGCAGTTACTGCCTGAGCACACCTCCAGTCCATTTTGCTCTGGTTATTTTGGAGATGGGGGTCTTGAAAACTGTTTACCCAGGCTAGCCTCAAACTGTGATCCCTGGATCTCAGTCTCTCAGGCATGAGCCACTGACACCCAGACTCATGGCATTTTTACTACCTCAATGCTATAGGTCATGATTTCATTTTCATTTAACTATTATACAGATTTGCATTGGCCATCCTGAGTTTGGTGTTTCTATCATTACTTCCTCCCCACACCCCCAGCAATTGATGCATAATTTGCAAATAAAATTTGTATGTATTAAGGTGTACCATGTAATGTTTTGATAGACATTGTGAAATGTTTACAACAAACTAATTAACATATCCATTGCTACAGATACCCTGCTGTACATTGGATCTCCAGAACTTCCTCGTCCTCCATATCTCAAATTCATACCTTTTGGCCAACATTTCTCCATTTCTTCCATCACAAGCCCCTAGCAATCACCCCTCTACTCTGCTCCTAAGAGTTTGACTTTTTTGGATTTCATATTTAAGTGAAATTATGCAGTATTTGTCTGGCTTATTTCACTTAGTACAATGTTCTCCAGATTCATCCATATTGTCCCAAATGACCAAATTTTCTTTTTATTTATTTATTTTTTGGCAGCAGTGGGGTTTGAACTCAGAGCTTCATGCTTGCAAGGCAGGCACTCTTACTACCTGAGCCATTCTGCCAACCCTTCCCCCTTTTGAAAGAATGAATATATATCACATTTCTTTGTTCATCTGTTGACGGATACTTGGTTGTTTCCATATCTTAGCTATCCTGAATAGTGCTGCAATGACATGGGAGTGCAGATTTCTCTTTCACATACTGATTTTTTTTTTGATACATAAGTGGGATTGCTGGTTCATACAGTAGTTTCATTTTTTTCATTCTTTGAGGAACCTCTATACTGTGTTCTATAATGGCTGTACCAACTCCTCATGCTGGAGACATTGCATAGGTGCCTGTGATGACTGGTTGCATGGAACTTACCAGTTGAGTGTGTGAAAGGCCTGTTCCCAGGTGTGACCCTGACTTTATACCTTCCTACCAATGCATACCTTGTTAAATTGCTGCAGAGTTGTACCCAATCTTCAAATTTAAAAGAGATAGAACACTAATTATTTACAGCATTGCTTGAGTTCAAATCCTGGATTTCCTACATACTAGCATGTGCTCTTAGCCAAGTTGCTCATTAAGTTGTTTATTAAAATGTAAACTTATAGCCAGGCATGGTGGTTCACCTCTATAATCCCTGTACTCTGAGACTGAGGCAGGAGGAATATGAATTCAAGGCCAGCCTGGGCTACACAGTGAGATGTCTAAATAAAATAGTAAATTAATTGTTTTTAAATAAAGTAATACACGTAAAAAATTCTGACATTAAGGCCAGGCTTGGCCCTATGGGGCCCTGGGACCTGTGGTCCCAGCTACTCAGAAGCAGAGGTAAGAAGACTGAGATCTGAGGCGGCCCTGGACAGAAGTACAAAACCCTATCTGAAAAATAAACTAAACGCAAAATGGCTGGGGGCATGACTCAATTGGTAGAACACTTGAATGTTAGGTCCTGAGTTCAATCCCCAATACTGCCAAAACAAAACAAAAAAAAATCTGACAAAATCTGATGAATCTTTTCAGAAATTTTCTAGGTATGTAGAACATATTTCCATATTTTTACACAAATGGATTGTACTGTACATATTTTTTAAAATCTTTATTAAGACCTCTTAAAATACAATCATCCCTTCATATCTAGAGGTGATTGGTCCCAGGAACCCTCTGGATGAAGAATCAGAAGATGCTAAAGTCTATGAAATGGTGCAGTGCATGCATATAACCTCCACATGTTGTCCCATGTAAATTATCTCCAGATTATTTATAATGCTGAATCCAAGGTAAGTGGGATGTGAACAGCTATAATGCTGTACTGCGTAGAGAATAACAACAAGGAAAAAAGTCCGTGTATGTTCACTGCAGACACAATTTTTCTTTTTGATATTTTCAATCTGAGGTTCGCTGAACTGGAAGATGGGGAGACTGGGGATATAGAAGGCTGACTGTGTTATTTTCTTATGGACTTCCTAGAATTTCATTTGTATGGATGAACTTATTTCTTTTTTTAAATAATTTTTATTATTAGCATATAGTAGTTGTACAGGGGATACATTGTGATTTTACATATGTATTTACGATATCATCTTAGATTCACCCCCTCCATCATTCTCTTTCTTCCCCTCTTCCCCCTTAGAACATTTCAACAGGTTTCATTCTCTAGTTTTATATATGGATACAAAATACATCCACCATATTTACCCACATTCAACTTTCTTTATGCCCACCCCCCCTCCCACTGGCACCCACCCCTGGAAAAGACCAGTTTTACCCTCCCCTCCTTTATTTTTTTAAAGTGTTTATTGATAGTTCAAGGGGGTTTCACCTTGGAATTTCAGACATGTATATATCTGGATTAATAGGATTAATCCATTACTTTTTATCACCATGCTCCCATTATTCCAACAGCCTAGTGTATTATATTGAAATATAAATGGGATTTTCAGTATTTTTCATTCTCTAACATTTTCTTTCCTCTCCTGCCTCCTGTAGGCCCCTCAGATGGACCCACTAATACAATCTTATTCTTTCTTATTGTATGTATGTATGTATATGTATATGATCATATATGTATTTATGTGTGCATTTAACTTATCGGTCTAGCTTCCACAAATGAAGGAAAACACTTGACCTTTGGCTTTTTGAACCTGGTTTACTTTGCTTGCCATGAAGTTCTCCAGTTCCATCCATTTACCTGCAAACATAATTTCATTTTTCCTTACGGCTGAATAAAACTCCATGGTGTATATATAGATCACATTTTCTTATGGGTTACCTTATTTCTTGAAACAGTCCTATTAACAATCATGTGGGTGGCTTTCTGTTTGGGGTTAGTATAGAACAGCTTTGCTCACTGTACAAGTCCAAAAGGAGGATATATTCCTAGAAGTAGAGCTGCTGAGTCCAAGGTTATGGTTATTTTTAATTTTAGTAAGTATACCAAATTTGAGACATTTGTTCATCTTTGCAAATAATGGATGCAGATTTTCTCAAAGGATGAAATGAAACAAGTGGGCTGTTAATGACTCTTAACTTTCCTTTTCTCCAACTTAGAAAGAGCGATTTATATTACCATGATTATAGCTTTGACAAAGAGCTAACACACAAAAACGCACAGAAAATTCTCTAGCACCATTTAAACACCATTATTGACTGTAACTAGTAAACTCTGTGCAAGTCAGATATAATCATTTTGAAAAGACACTTATTTTTGGGGAGGGGAGGTTGGGATCGAAGCTTGCGCGTCACATATAACTAGGCAAGTGCTCTACCACTTAACTATGTCCCCAGCCCAAGACCCAAATTTGGCATTAATCCTAAACACCAATTTCTTAGCATTAAGAGTTGATGTGACCCACCCCCCCCCGCAGTAATAAAAAAAAATCCTAAAAAATAGTGATGTTAGTTGCCTATTTTAATAAGCATATCCCTAACAAAACCAATTGAAGACGCATCTTCCAGTAATGATTATTTTTTTTTAATTTAGTGAAAACCTTGCCGCTCAACTTAAGTCATCATTTATTTAGAAACTCATATACCTCCAACTCTGGGGAAGAAGCACTTTGACAAAAAGATGAAAAAAACTGTATCTCTTTCCACGTTGGGAAGCCTGCTGTACGCCCCCAACACTCCCAAACCCCAGGGGGCCCGAAGCATTTTAAGTTTTATGCTGAGCGCGGAAGAGCGCTAATGGGACACTTGAGAACGAAGTCCCCAGCGCCCAGGCCCAGCAGCCCGGCCGGCCAAAGCCTGGGGGAAGCTCCAGGCAGGAGGCCCAGCCTCGGGGCCGGGCCCGTCGGAGCGGGAAGCCGTTGCTCGCGCCCGGCCGTTTCTGTGGCCTCACGGTACTCAGCCCCCAGCGCCCTGACCCCACAGCGGGACACGGGCCCGGGGCGGGCCGGGCCAGGGCGCCGAGAGCGTTCTTGTCGCCCCCCGCTCCCGCCTCCAGCTCGGAGAACCGAGCGCCACGGGGACGCCGGGAGCAAGCGGGGCCGAAGCCCGGCTCCCCGGAGGGACGACCCCACCGCACCCCTTCAACGTGTTCCGCGGGGCGGCCGTGGAGGCGCCGGCCCGAACCCCGCCGCGGCCCCGCACAATGCGCGCCCCGGGCGGAGGCCGGGCGCGGGGGCGGCGGCGAGGAGGCCGGGCCGCGGCCTCGGGCCCCGGGCGCGCTTCCGCCGGCCGCGCTGCGCCGCGCACGCCGCGGTAAATGGGAGGCTTGGCCGGCGGGGGCGGGGGCCGCGCAGCCGGGGACTTTCAGGAACTGCAGGAGCGGGCGGCGGCCGGAGTCGCCTGGAGCCCAGCGGCCGGGCCGGAGCGCCGACACTCGGGGCCGAGGCGCAGCCGCCGCCGCCGCCGCCGCCCTCGTCCTCGTCCTTGTCGTCCTCGAGCCGAACAGCAGCGGCGCGGGACACGAGCCGGCCGTCCCGGGGCCGGGGGAGCCGCCCGCCATGGCCACCAAGGTGAGGGGCGCGCGGCGCAGGCCCGGCCGGCCGGGGAGAGCCGGGGCGGTGGCTTCGCGGAGGCCCAGCCGGGCCCCTCGGCCGGGGTCACGCGAGGGGGCAGGTTGAGGGGAGCATGGGGTCGGGACCCCGGCGTGGCGGGGCGCCGAGTGGCGCCGGTTGGAAGTTCGCACCTGAGCGTGGGCTCGGGCGACGCCGGCGGGACGGACGGAAAGTTCCCGCTGCCCGGGGACGTCCCGCGCGGGTGGGGGCCGAGCCTGGCGGCCCCGGAGGACGCGGCGACGCCGGGGAGGGGACTTCTCCCTCTTGTTTGCCTGCCTTTTCGATTTGAATGGTGTCGCCTGCTCCAGGGAAATGACGGTGCTTTCGATTACGTGTTGGTCTGAAAAAGGCCCAGGCCCGCAGTACGCGGGGGGACTTCGGTTTGGTAATTGGCAGGGAGCTGCGGTTTTGCTTATTTATGGCATTGTTTGTGAAATTAGCAATCTCTCCCCACCACCTCCCCCGCTTTGCCACCTGAGCGCGCCGAAGCCGCCTGCCCCCTTTCCCCTGGGCGTTTTCAGGCGTTTGTTGATGTAAAATAGGGACCGGGGACGCCAGGACCTCGATGGGGTAGATTGTGCAGTGGGCAGAGCAGCGGGTTGACTTGTGCACCCCGTTTTGGTAAAGCCACTTTTATAAACGTCAGCGCCCTCTTCCAGATTTATTTTTGCGATCACTTAAGCTTTTGGGTGGGTGAAAAACTTTTTTTTTTTTTTTTTTTTTTTACTACTTTGGTTTTATTTTTTTTGGTGGGTGTTGGTGGAGGAGTGATGTAGAAAAGTGGTAAGAAATTTGAAATCTCGCGGAGAGATCAGGATTGTCTGATTTGATTCCCGTCTGCAGAAGTTGGGGCTTAGATAAAGTCTGTGTGTTCTGAATCTGTCCGCAGGAATGGGGGTGCTCCCCTAGTGAACCTGTTGCTGCTGTCGTTGACATAATTGCATCGTTAATGTATTTGGGCTGTCTGTTCTTTGGTTTTATGGGATGTGGTTTTAGCAGATGTTCGTTTTGTGATGGCCTTTTTAGAAATAAGACAGCACAAGATTTTGGGGGAAATTTGATTTTGAGGTTTTGCGAAACGTTGTAGAAATGGCCGCTTTTTCATCTTTATTACACAGTCGTCTTGCAACCTTAAGTGGTTTGTGACATAGTCTGTTAAGTAGTGCTCGCCTTAGTGCAGTTTTCATTCAGAGCTTCAGGTGGAGCACAGCTTATCAGCTAATGCAGTCAAAATGTTCTTTGATGGTGAAGCTTGCACTTAGGTTTTTATCAAATTGAAAAGGACATGGTTCTGAACTTGAATTTTAAGCAGCCTCACTAAACAGGAGCTTACAGCATGTGTAAGCACTTCCTACTTTGTTATCTGCACTACTCTGAAGGCGAATTCCAGTAACTGACTGCTGGAGACTGGTTTTCTAATCTCTGTTCCTTGGAGCTCATTTCCACGTTACACAGGGAAAAGCCATTGCCGTTTGAAGAACAGGACCAGCAATGAGACACATCCTAGAAGCCAGCCCTTTCTCAGTTTTCTGGTTTTCATATGTCCAGGTGATTCTTGTGTCAAACCAAAGTCCAAATGTTTAATTGCTCCCAGAGAGTCAAGTTGCTCCCAACCCCCCTGGCCCTACCCCTTTCTTTCTCCCAAACTGAGTAGTTTGATTTTTTTCCTTTGCTTTCTTTAATCAGATAAGTGAGGATAATGTACTTGATAAGTAGTGGCAACTAACTTTTAATAAAATTTTAGGCTCCAGTGGCTTTAGACTTTTGCTGTGAGCATTATAGATGGATATTTTAGGTAGTGTTGAATTGATCAGAGAATGGCTTTAAGGTAGTTTTCTTATTTATTCTTACATGTGTTCTTGAAGATTCAGTTATTTCTGACTTATCATGAGTTTTGAGACCTCTTGGTATATTCAATATGGAAAAAAAGGAATTGTCTTTTAGAAGTAGTTTAATTGGGCAGTTTTCTGTGCTGAGGACAGTTACTCAACAACTGCACATTTTACAGGGATTATCTGGTTTTTGTCTCTAATCTTTCCTCAGAAGAATGCTGAATTCAGTCTTAAGTGTGTACACCATCCTGAGGGCAGACACATCACATTTAACAAATGTGGTGAAAAGCTAAGTGAGCTTTTAGTCTTGCCCTCTGTTGGAAGCCTCCAAGGTTATATTTTGACATAGTCCTTTGGAATTTGAGTAAATTTAAGTTTCATTTAAAAGGTCAAGTCTTGAGAAATGTTTCTCTGCATATCAAAAGGGACATAAAGAAAACAGTGGCAGTTAATCCATATCTATATAGTTTAGCTGTAATTTCCACATCAAAGTTAATCTTTGGTAACTGATTTGGATCCTTTTGTGCTTACATAGCCACTTTTAGGAGCAGTGAGAACAAGATTCGTGGAGTTCCTGATGCCCCCCGCCCTTTTTTTAAACTTTTCTGCTCCAATATCTAAAGTTACATGTGTTACACAGCTTGTCTGGTTGAGTTAAGTGGGGGACGTTCCACATCCTGGTAGGGAATGAATGCAGTGCTTAGCTATTAGAACAGTTGAGAAAGCATACTTTGTACTTCCTAATAAACACAAACCTCTTTAGATGAAATAAAGAATAGAATAATATAAAGAGTCATGAGGATTAAAGTTGATTTTTATGGTTTTCAAAACCCAGTATGGAAAATGCTTACTGATCAGTTTTTACAGCTGTGTAGTCAAAGAAAAATTCTGTGATAGTAGAAAGATGAAAAAATTTCTTAATAAAGTATGGATAAGAAAGCATAACAGTTTTGCAGTTTTTTAACTTTTTGCCTCCCCCCTTTTTTTTTTGTGCTGGTACTGGGGTTTGAACTCAGGACTTTGAACTTGCAAAGCAGGCGCTGTATCGAATTTTGCTTTGGTTATTTTGGATGTGGAGGTATGTGTGTGGGGAGGAGTCTCGTAAACTGTTTGCCCAGGCTGGCCTCAAATCACAGTCCTCTGGATCTCTGCCTCCCAAGTAGCTTGCATTACAGGAGTGAGTCACCAGTATCTGGCTGCTCTTGCATAGTTGTTTTTTTTTTTTTTTTTTTTGGGTGGGGGGCTCTGTTTTTGTATTAACCATCTGAAAATTAAACTACTTTAGCTACCTACCTAAAACTTTGCATTGTTGCCCATGCTGTTCCTTTCTGTTCTGGACTGCTGTTCTCTGTCCTCTTACCCTGTGTACCTTCTTTTTCCACATTAGGCCTTAGCCCAAAGCATCATTTCCTCCTGATGTCCCTGACCTCTGTTTACAGGGTCATGTCATGCTTCCTGGCTGCCAATTGCATTGGTTTCTATGACTAATGGCTGCTTCCTTTAGGATGCCATCAGCCCCAGTAGGCTGGAGGGGAGGTGTTTGCTCACCTTTGTCTCCTCAGTGATAGTGTGGAAGAGCAAAAAAGATAGTGCAGTGAAACAGTGTCACTTCTGGTAAGATCAAAACAAAATGAAAAAACGACCTTTGCTCTCCTACATAAGTTTTGGTTTTTTTAATGGTGTGTTTTAGTAAGAATGTAAAAAAATATACATGCACAGTGCAAATTTTACACCTGCAGCTTAGGTATTAGCAATGCTTTTAAACAGTAATAATAGATTTACTAGTGATTACATGAGAAATTGGTTCTTATATTTTAGAGGAATTGTAGTCATCCTCACACTTCGGAGACTTTAACCCCTGAGTTGTCAGCAATGTGTTTAGTTTTCAAGGTTTTCCTGTTTATCTTTTTTGTTGGTGATTTCTGACTTCATTGCACTTAATCAGGGTATCTGAGTAATTAGTACCATAGCTGGAAATTTGCTGAGACTAACTTTATGCCTACATGTTAGTTACCTTTCACAAAGGACCTTCTTGTGCACAGAAAGCATATGTATATTCTGTAATTGTGTGTACACAGCCTTTCAGTCCATTAGATTGAACTGTTAAATACACTGTTCACATCTCTGTCCTTACTAACTTAGTTTCTCTCCTTGGTCTCTTGGCTCTTTTATTTACTTGATGAACATGTTAAGGTGCTGGGATTTAACAATTTCTCTAGGTTTAGTAGTAGTATCTCCCAAGTAAATTGAGGTTTTTATTATTACAAAGTGACCCTCTTTATTTATATTTTTTTTCTTAAAGATCGTTTGTCTGTTATTAATGTGATTTCATTAGCTTTCTATTGGTAAACACTAGCTTGGTTTATAAGGACGTATGGCTGAATAACACCTTTTTCATCCAATCTTTGTGGCTAGATTTTTGTCTGTCTTCATTTATATTAATGTTTGGATTTCTGTCTACTATCTTACAGATTGACTGAAGAGCAATCAACCCTTAGCTCTTTGAAAGCTATATCCTTGCCCCCAGCTTTGAAGGTTTGTGCTTTTTCCCCCAGTAGTTATCATAAGCATGTTAACATTTCTAAGTTAAAATCTGAAATTATCCAGTATCATTACTCTTCTGAATTAGAAAATGTCCTAAAGATAAATTTAACTACTTATTTCCCCAGTATAATCAGTTATGGTTAGTATTTTAGTTCTGTATTTCCAAACTACATGTTAGACATTATTTTTATTGTTTACACAGTTAATGTTTATTTAGATTTATCCCACTGTATTGTCTTTGAATGCTGTTTTTTCTTAAACTTCAGTTCTTTCTTGGGTGAATTTTTCTTCTGCCTAAATGGCAACAGAATTCCCATTAAGAAGAGCCTGTTGGTAAATCTGTCATTTATGGAAATGTACCTTGCCATATCTGTCAGAGATGGTTTTCTGGGTACAGAGTTGTGGTTAGCAGCATTTTTCCTCTTCATCCCTTGTATTCTGCCAGCTTTCAGATTCACTGCTGAGAAGCAGCTGATTATCGCTCCCTTAGCGCTGACACATCTCTCTGCCTGTTGTTAAGATCTTCTTTGTGTCCTCACACGTTCTGCAGTTTCACTATAGTGAGTCTGCGTGTGGATTTATCTGCACAGCTTGGGTTTTATGGAGTGTCTTGGGTCTGAGGACAGTGCGTCAGTGGTACAACAGTGCAGCTCAGAGAGCCCTGTGTTGACTGAAATGTCCCATCTGTGCAATCCCAGTGGAATTGCCTGTCACATGAGCCAAAAACTGAAAATGTGCTTAATTTTAATTTAAATGGCTATATGTGGCTAGTTGGCTACTGCATTGGAGAGTACAGTTCTAGAAAATTCTCCACAGTTTTTTGTGAAAATTACCTTTTCCCCAAAAAGTCCAAAAGTTACCCAGTTTCCCAACTCCACCTGTTGTTTTATTATTTATTTTTGTTTTGATAGTGCTGGCTTTTGAACTCAGGGCTTCATGGTTGCTAGGCAGACACTTTACCTCTTGAACTCCTCTACCAACACCTGTTGTTTTCTTTGTGCTGCATTCTAGATAATTTCTTTGGTTCTTACCTTGCTTTCTCCCATCAGGCTTCATCTATTTTATCCATCCATTTAATTTTCAACTTCAGTTGTCCTGTTTTAGAAATTATATTTGGCTCTACTTCAGTTTGCTTCGTTCTTTATAGTCTGGTTGTTTGTTCATCTTTTCATAGTTTTGTGTCTTGTTGGTTCTCCTGTCAGAAGTGTGATTCAGCATCTGTTTCTGCTCACTCTCATTCATGGTGCTTTGTTGTGTGTTTTGTGATTTGATTTGATTTTTTCCTCAGAACTTCATCTAAGTGCATCCTGATAGCTAGATTGAAGTTGTATTCTTTAGGGATAATTTGCATTTGACGTATCAGTTTCTTGGGGACATTACATTCTTGGGGCCACTGTATCATTACTGCCTGACTTAATGTTTTTCCAGCCATACCGGGTAACAGAAATATGGACCTTGTGTCTCAGGATGCATTTCCCTTATCCCACCAGCTCTGCACAAGTGATAAGTCATCTCCTTGTTGCCTCCTTTTACATGCGGGCTTTTCTCTTTCACTGTTACTTGAGGTCTTTCTGCAGCCCCGGCTTGTTGCTGAGTATGGAGTCTTCATCTCTTAGTTCTCCTGTTCCCTGCAGGTCTGAAAGTCCAGCTCAGGTCTCTAGGGTTTGGTGGAGGCTTCCCAGGGTGAAATCCAGCCTCGGCACATGTCGTTCTTCCTGGGCGTCTGCTTTCACTTGCTTGGTAAGCTCTTCACAGCCTTTCCTTTTGTGCTCACTCAACAGTGTGTCTTACAAGGCATATGGTTGGGTACGTGTGCCTTTTGCTTGTAGTATTTTATTCAGCACTTTGTTGTTTCAGCCTGGTGGTGGCTCAGGTATTAACTTGCCATACTTGTTGGAACAGAGTCCAAGCCAGAGCATCTTGATGGCAGACTGGAGAGTGAAGGGAGCGGAGCATGTATGCATGTTGTGTGGATGTGGTCTTTGGGGGAATAGGTGGAAAAGCAAAGGTTTTAAGCATTTTGGTTAAAACCAAAGTTTCAGTCAAGCTGTCAGAATTATATACTGTGAGCATTTCACAACTTTCCAATTGGTACTTCTTTTTTTCTTCTTTATTTTTTTGACTCTTTAAAACATGATGGCCTTTGTCCTTATTCTTTTTTAGGCATTGAAAATACAGTATTTAAGGATGCTAGTCAGCCTGACTCAATTTTTCTAAGCTATTTTAGTATCTCAACATTGAGTCTTGTATTACTACTTGCATAGGCAGCACTCAAAAAAAATCACAAACTTGTGGTTGTTCATTAAATCAAAGAGGCACATAACTTTAGGGATAAGTGGACCAGGGAGAAATGCGGCTTTATTCTGGTAACTGGTACCCATTAGCATCACTGGCACATTTGTCTGAACTTCCAGCGGGCCCAGTGCCAGTTCTGTCTGCTCCACGTTGGGATGGCAGAGCAAAAGGCCTTGCCTTGCCTCGCCTCAGAGCACCTTCCCCACACTGAGCCCTGGAGTGGGATAGGCTGTCTGCTGGGGCTTCACCAGGCTCCTGATGCTGTTCCTCAAGTCAGTCAGGCTGACTTTTTTCTTTTTTTCTTTTCTCTTTTCTTTCCTTTCCCTTTTTCATTCTGCTCTCCCTCTTCTCTCTCTTTTGGCACTACTGGGGTTTGAAGCCTCACACTTGCTAGGTAGGCGCTCTACTTGAAATCAGCCAGGCTGTCAAAGGAGTGGAGTCTTGAGATGGCCAGTTTTTCCCCTTCAATTCTTGGATTGGGTTTTAACTCTTATTCTCTCATAGTAGTTGCTTTAAAATATGAACTGTATAGCTCAGTCCTCAAGTCTACATTTTATTTGGTTGGATCCTTAAGACAGGTCAGCAGACATTTCAGTAGATTCTGTGTATCTCTCAGATACTAGAAGTAAAGATTTGGATCCTCCCTAAGAGTGTTCACAATCAGATATTAATGAGCTATTTAAAATGTAATGCAGATTCAGAGAATATAGGTGTTAAAAGTAGTTTATCTTTTAGTGGCTGCACTTAAGAATGTGTTTGCATCCTAGCTTTTTTTTGGTATTCTCAAAATTGTGAGCAATGAGTATTTGGTGCTTTTGTAATAAGGAAAAAATTCATTTTTTGAACTCAGGGCCTCATAGCAAGTGCTGTGTCAGTTGAGCCCTTTTTGTTTTAGTTATTTTTCAGATATGGTATTGCACTTTTTGCCTGGGCCAGTCTGGATCGCAGTTCTACTTATTGTACACCTCCCATGTAGCTGAAATCACAGGCCTGGCCAAAAACTTACTGTTTTTATTCAGGCCTTTACGTATCTGCCTTCTATTACTTTGTTTTGAATTATACTGTGTTAATTATGTGTATAATTAATGCTTGTAAGTAGTAAGTGGTACTTCAGTAGAAAAAAGATCCTGCATTCAAGATTACAAATATTATTTTGCTGTTTGCAAAGTAAATTACAAAATTTATCTCTTTAAGCACCTTATTTTCTTCTGAAGGAGAAAAAGTTTCTTTTTTATTTTTTGAAAATAACTAGAAACTTGGGCTGAGATGTAGCCGCACTAGAAGTATGTGAGCTTAACAGTCTTAGGTTTGATCCCCAGCACTGCAGTCCACACACCAAAATCCACCGTGAAAACCTACTGACCAACCAGCACTGAACCTAAAGATAGCCATACTTGTATCTGTGAGCCTTTCCCTGTGGGACCATGTCCATCACGTCTGTCCTTTGCTCCTTTCTAAGATCACTCAGGCCTAGGATCTCAGAGTGGACAATGAGTTTTAAGATTTTATAGCCATTTTGGAGGTGTGGCTCAAGTGGTAGAGCACCTGCTTTGCAAGCACAAAGCCCAATCTCACCAAAACAAAACAAGAAAAAAAAAAACTTGGAAGGTTTTATAGTAGTTTCGTTGATGTCACAGATTTCCTTTGTCCTGTGATGGCCATTACCAGTAAAGTATAGTCTGTGTCCTTGTAACCATCTCCCCTCCACACACAGACTCTAGGAAATAAGTAGAAATTTGTGTCTCTTAGAGGTCTGTCTAATCATGTGAAGCCGAGTGGTACCAAAATACATGAAGATTTTTAAAATTCTGATAATATTTAAAGCTGCCTCTGTTCTGGTTTTACTACTGTCTCTATGGTGTCCCAGAGTGAAGTTCTCAAACCTTTCCCTTTTTGATAAGTCAAAACATCTCACTACAGACATGATAGATGGTGTTCTTGAAAAAGCTAGTATTGCCAGGCAGTACTAAGTAGTCTTAGCTACTTGGGAGGCAGAGATTGGGATGATTGTGATTCGAAGCCAGCTTGGGCAAAAAGTTAAGGAGCCCCCATCTCAACCAATAACTGGGTGTGGTGGCACGCACCTGTCATTCCAGCTGCTGCAGGAAGTATAAAATAGGAGAATCCCAGTCCAGGTTGGCCTGGGCATAAAATGAAACCCTGTCTCCAAAAATAAACAGAGGAAAATGTGCTGGAGGTGTGGCTTAAGTTCAAACCCCAGTAACACCAAAAAAAAAAAAAAAAAAAAAAAAGCAAGTATTGTATTTTTTTCTTCGTACTCTCTTCCCTGACTCATTTGGAATGTCTGCTGTACAGAAAGAATATGGCAATGGTAGTAGGTTTCCCTGTGTTAAATTGGAAGCTTACTAAGTGCATCAATATTTTCCAGGTAATTACAGTGTCCTGAGTTGTAGGCAATAATGATAGAAAAAGAGAAGAACCTGAGTTCTCTCCTCGGGTGGTCCTTAAAATCTGCGAGGTGTAGAGTGGGTGGGCTGTATTAACAGGTCCTGTGCAGTGAGTACTCCTGTCTTGTTGGAAGAGTTCTTTGTTTAACTGGGTTCAAATAATGCTGAAAATTCAAAATGTGAAACTTTTTTGAGTACTGACATGACACAGCAGTGGAAAATTCCACACCATGAAACTTTGTTCCATGTACAAAATTATTGAAAATATTGTATGAAATTGCCTTCAGGTTACGTATGTAAGGTATATATGAAATAAATAGATTTTATACTTAATTTAGATGTGGGTCCTATCCCCAGGATTATTTCATTATATATATAATATAATATATTAATATTATATATTTCATCTGCAAATATTCCAGAACCTGCAAAAAAAAAAAAAAAAAAAACACACTTCTTTTCCCAAGCATTTTGGATAAGGAATATGACATGCACAATGCCTCAGTGCTGTTCGAATCTCAGAACATTCTGGTGGTGACGTCTCTGTGGCTGGTTATTAGTTTTCCTATTGCTAACCTATTGTTAACCAGAAAACATGCCATACATTTTTGTGTGTGTGTGTGTCACTGTAGGTCACAGAAATGAGTCTAGTATGTTCTTAAAGTGGTTGTATAATGAGAATAATTTAAAATTCACTGGGGGGATTATTATGTAAAAGAATCTCGTTTCCTGATTATTTTATAATTCAGATAATCTATATTTGTTTGTCTAGTTTTTATCTTATGTGTACAATGTGTACCTATAAGCTAATTTTTATTAGCTTGAATTTTAGCACCTTTAGCTTTCCTGTTTGCCCACTTAGGCAGAGCATGGTGATGCACTTTTATAATCTCAGGAGTTAGGAGGTGGAGGCAGGAGGATTGCACCGACCTGGGCTACATAGAGAGACCCTGTCTCATAAAACAACAAAACCCAAAACAAACCAAACAAAAACACTCAAAACCTGTTTGCCCATTTAGAAATCTTAAAGGAGTAAAAAGACAAACTTTGTCAAAGCCAAAGAAAAGAATAGGTATAATCTCTAACTAGCTAACTCTGCCCTGAGTAATCATAGCGATTTGTTTACGCTTCAGCTGGCATGAAGGCATTTGTTAATAAAACATTATATTCATATACTTATCAAATAGCTTTGTGATTGAGAGGTCTGTAATGTACCTCTTTAGTATCAATGAGAAATGATACTTGTCTAAATAAAAAAAGGACTGAAGATGATCATGAAATCCTTGTTGGAATTTATACCTGTCCATTTCTTGATGGGTCCATAAATGGCACACATTGTTAGTTATGGGAGGAATACATTTCATTTTCACTGCCTGCAAACATTAGAATATTACTGTACTTGAATATCAAGGGATATTTACAATATGCTACCAAAAGTCAAAAGCAAGTTATTTTTCATTCAGCAGTCTCTGCAGAATTTATACTGTAAGTGAAAATGAAGGTACATCTTCCTACTGGAAGGGTTTATAGTCTAACAGGGAAAAGAGACACTTTACTGTCTTCTCTAGTGTTATAGTTGCTCTGGTGGAGGTTTGTGCAGGGTGCAGTGATAGCATAGTTTTTGAGTTTGAAGAGAGTCTCTCTAATATCTCTTCCTCATTCTCTGCCACTGGGAATGACATAAGGGTAAAATGAATTTATGACACTTAGAGGCCACAGTTTGAAAGGTATATGTGAAAATAAACAGGACTAAGCGAGGATAAAGAGGATAAATGAGAGTTGGAAGAGTAGGGAGAAAGGCTTGTTGTGTTTAGCAAAATAACAACAGCAGAAAAAGTTTAAACACCATCACTTTTTCTTCATTGTAACAAACAAGTTCTGATTCCAAGTATTTTCTATTCATATTCTTCATGAGTTTTGTTTTGTATTGTTGGAAGATCAACCCAGGCCCTTGTGCATGCTAGGCAAGTGTTGTACCAATATGCCATAACTCCATCTCTCATATTCTTCTCTATACAGCATTTTACGAAGAAATTGGAGCTTAGACTAAATTGGACATGTGCAAGTTTGTTAAGGAATCCAGAGAACTTCCTTAAAGAATTTTTCTTGTTCTGAATTCTGCAAAACTGTGAAGATCTAGGAGTTTGTAGTTTTGAGATCTCCCCCCCCCCGCCCACCCCGTGTGTGTGTGTGTGTGTGTGTGTGTGTGTGTGTGTGTGTGTGTGTGTGTGTGTGTGTTTGCTAGGTAAGAGTTCTACCACTTGAGCCACAAACCTCAGTTGCATATATGTCTTAGGCAAAAACTGTGTCTTCTGTTCTTTTTGTTGAAATTTATCAACTTACACTTAGCAGTCCTGAGGGACAGAGCTGGGGCAGGGCTTTGTTGCTGTGTTATCTGGCTACTTCTCTAGTGATCTGCATTGTGTTTTGTTAATATAGATTTTGGGAGGGAGGGAGGGAGGAAGGAAGGAATTTACAGCAAGAAGATAGCAGCTGAGAATGTAGCAGTGGTAGAGCCCTTGCCTAGCATGCACAAGGCTCTGGATTCCATCCTTACCACCACAAGGAAAAATAAAGCAAGAGGATAAATGAGATGGAAGAGTAGGAAGAAGAATGGGAGAAGAAGGGCTTAAAGTGTGGCTCAGTGGTGAGTGCTTGCAGCATACCCAAGGCGCTGGGCATGACCCCCAGCACCAGGAAGGAGAAGGAGAGCAAAATAAAAATACTAGTAAGTAAATGAAACTACCTTTCTGTTAAAATTTACTACAGCTATGTCTCCATCCTACTGGGGAAGTGGAACAATAATCCATTCCTTTCCAGGTCTTCTCCCCTTGCCCAGGTTTAAGCATAATCTGAGAGTAGGGCTATTTATACCTGAGAGTGGCCATGACCTTGAGAGAGTGAAGGACCCCATCTTGCCCTGCAGTCACCTCATCCCATGGGTAGTGAGGAAGAGGAGTTGCTCTTTAGTCCAAATCCCTAATTTGAAAAGTTCTCTTCACCATCCTTGCTGTGTCTGAGGGCACAGAGCCACTTTGCTGGTTCCATGCAGGGTGGAAGCCCAGGTCTCCACATATCTCTAACACTTTCTGTCCTGACGCAGTAAATAGTATTGTTTTCCTCCTGTCCCTTTTCTGTTTCACTGGGGTTCTAGAGGCCGGATGAGGTCCTCTCCAGGTCTCACCATTGCCTCCAGACTCTGCTTGCTAGTCCCCACTGTCCTCTCCAGCAGCTCAGAGCATCTTTTCCAGGCTTTGGGGCTGGAGGTGGAGAGAAACAGGGCTGTTCTTCCCCTGTCCTTTGTAGTATTTCTCACAGATATTTTCTGTCTAGGCCTAGAGACCCTGCTACTCTCAGGGTTTTGGAAACTCAAATCAGAAAGACATAACTATTGCTGCCTTGTCACATCTGTCTCTCAAAACAGTGGCACTGCTGGTTTTAGTTGGAGAGGTGGAATCAAAAATAGAAGAATAAGCTAAAGATGAGCAGTCACATTTCGAAAGTATCATCTCTACCAAATGATCTCAAAACTTAAGTAAAGTTTTACTCAGCAGGTTTACCAAATGTCTGATTTATAGCGAGGAACAGTTGTTGTTATAGGGGTATTCTTATGATTATAAACACAGTGTGAACTAGCATCTGTCACACCCCTAGATCTAGGGTCCATCTTAACAGCATGTGGCAAGCTGACACCAGTTTTCCTGATTTCAGGTTACTTTTGTTGTGGAGGTGGTGAACTTTTCTCAAAGGTTGGGGTTAACCCGTTTTCCCACATCTGGATGTCTGGCTGTTAGTGGTTGATTCTTTTGCCATTTCCTTAGTATGCTTTGTTAGTTCTGGTAAACTGCTCTCATACATCAAAATGATAAAATCAAAGCAAGTGCTGTAATCTAGAGGACAAAAGTATGAATGAGATTAAAAAGCACACTGGCATTGCTAGGCAATCTATGCTATGAACCAAACAGTTCATGGACAGCAAACCTCATTGTGTCCTTACAATGTATTAGAACATCATGTTGTTTTGTTCTTTTAGTAACTTGTTAACTACTTGCTCTGGACCATAGACTGTTGAAGTGTTAGGAATACAGCATTAAAAAATAGTAGCTTTTAAAACCCTTGCCCTCAGACAAAAATTTCTGCTTCTGGAGCTCACCTTCTAGAGGAGGGAGATGGCCAGTAAACAAGTTCAGTAGAAAGAGAGCTAAGCTGGAGGACAGCGAATATGTTCAGGAATAGGTTTGTGCATGCATGATATAAGATGTCATTACAAGAAAGTCTTACTGGAAGATGACAGGTAGACAGACCTGAAGGAAGGAGTTGTCCTATTATTGAAATCTCTAAGGAATGAGTACTGTCCTCAGGGGCATGCATGGGGAACAGCTTGAGAGGAGGCTTGCACTAGAGGCCAGGTAATGATAGGGCCCTAGGAGCCAATGGTGAAACCATTGGAAGGGTCCACACACCCCAAATAACTGACTCCTCCCTCCTTCCTTCTTTCTTTTCTTCTCTGTTGAACTTACCTTTATTGGCCAGAGCTAACTGCAGGGAGTTAATGCTCTGTTCACTTTGCTACTGGATTTAAATCTTATTTTATGCCTCTTAAAACTTAATTGTTTTTATCTAATTCAAGTCACACTAGGAAAATCATGTGTTCCATTTAAGTCAATCAGTAAGAGAGTTTCAAAAGGATTGATAGATTAGCTTTTTACACATTAGGAATATCCCAGATCAGTCTGATCAGTTGAAAAACATCTTTGAGGGAAGAGGGGAGATATGACCCAAACACTGTATGCACATATGAATAAAAGAAAAAAAAATCTTTAAAGAAATGACAAATATCCTAAAATACTGAGTTTCAGTTCTATCTGGACATGCTGAAAGTGAATGCATATGGCCCATTAAACCATTTGTCCCTATGAGCTAAAATAAGTTAGTTTGGTTCTGTCATCATCATTTTACTGACTTGAGTGGTGTTACCTAGGCAAAAGTAGACTCTTTCCACACCACCAGATTTCAGGAAGAGTACAAATGTATACTGTTGAATAGAGCTGACTCCTTTTCTCTTCTGAGGAGACTGCTTGATAGCTTCTGGTGCATCTTCCTGAAACTTCAGCAGTCTTGAGCGGAGCAGTGTAAGAAGAAGCTGGAGCACTGAGAACTGGGTCAGAATGTTCTCGTGGGCTTAAACGCCATCACCTGCCTTAGGATTTTGCAATTCAGTGAATCTTTATTCTTCTTTGGATCCATTCAGACATTTTTTGTGTGAAATATGTTAGTGGAATTTCATGTTACTTGTGTTTAAAAACTTGTTGCTGAGTTCTTAACATATTATCTAAACAGTTTGGCATAATAAAAAGTAGAGCAATACAGTGTACCTCTAGGGACTTCTACCAGTCCGAACAGTGACCAATTCCTTGCCAGTTTCATTTCCTCTAGCTTCATTCCTCATTCCCCTCTACCCCATTATTTGAAAGCAAATTCCAGACATTATTTCATGAATGAGGCTTTTGTTTTTTTAAGATAGGGTCTGGTTATGTAGCCAGGGCTGGCCTCGGGTTTGTGATCCTTCTATGTGCTGAGATTATAAGTATGTGCTACACACCAAACTATGAGTTATATTTTTGAGATTTGTGGCTAATTGCCTGCATTTGCTTAGGTTAGGGTTCTTACGGATTCAAGACTGGGCTTTGAAAAAAGTTGATCTAGGCAGATTCAGTATTGTTTTATTCCTTATTCTTGTAACTTGATCAACTTCCTTTAATACTGTCAAGTATCCTAGTGCCATCACAATTTACACGATGATCATTTCAGTGAAAATAAGTTTTAGAATATTATTTTTAGCAAGAATATTATTTTTAAAGCATATCAAAATTATTATAATTTCTTGAAGTAACATGGTGGAATCACTTTTTTATTCTCCTGCAAGCAGGGGAATATTTAATCTTTTGAGAAAATATATTCTGCTGATAGTGACAGGATATGCTTTCTCTGGGTTTTTCAAGATAGTCTATGTCATTGTTTGTAATTTACAACTAAGGTAGGTTTACTGATGAGGCTATAAAGGAAGTAAAGTAAAAACAGGTGTGTCCTTGAGGCCTTCCTGGTTTGTGTTGTCAATGGGATCAAAAAAACAAAACAAAAAAATCCCCAGAAAACAAAATAAGACTTCCCAGCTCTACAGTGCTATAATAAATACCCATATGGAAGATGTGAATTGGAGCTGGCTAAGGCTTTGAGTATGCCTTGCCCTTGCCCCCTCCCTGGTAGCCCCTCTTTCTCTCCCACAGATGGGTTATTTGTCCTGCCTGCTGTACAACTATCTTACCTGTGCATCACACTGCAACATTGTCTTTCTCCTTAGCCTTTGAGGGCAATTCTTCTTCCTTACTGGTTTTTCAGAAGCTTGTGGAGTGATCAGTGGCAGGTATTCAGTAAGTGAATTTTTACCCAAGAGTCAGGAGCCACTGTGGTGTATTGGAACAGGCCAGGCTTTCCCCACAATCTCAAGCAAGCTTTACTGTTTCCTAGCAAATTAATCTTTTGGGGCTGTAGATTCTCATCTGTAATTATGCCAAAACCAATCATATCCCTTATAGGGATGCTAAACTTGAATTGTGCACAGGAGCCCCCATGCTAATTGCACCCTAGACTGGATACTAGTTTACCTCCCTGATTCCACAAGAGGTTGGGAGGGGGTAGAAACCTTAACAAAATGGGGGCAGGAGTCCAGTAAAGAAGGAAGAAGGGGCAGGAATGTTGTGACCACTTCATAGTGTTTTACTAGGTGAGAGAAGAGAGTGATCTGGGAGGGGATTTGGCATTATGGAGTGGAAATAGCGGTGGATTTTTAGGGTGGGATTAGACTATGGAGGCTCTTAAATGCTAGGGAAATGAACTTGAAGTTGATCCCAGGTAGTAGAGACTCATCAGTAACTTTTGATGTGTCTCTTCTTGCCTCTAGCAGTAGTGTGAAAAGTTGAGTGGATGAAAGGAAAGATGAGTGCAGGAAGATTATTTTACTGAGCCAGGGTGTGGTAGTGTGGATTGATCAGTGACTGGGCAGAGAACTGTGTTTAAATTCCACTTGTTAGATTTGTTGGTCATTCTTCCTCACAGCAGATTACTTGTATATAATCGATGTGAGCTGCTGTTGCTCCAGCAAATCTGAGTGAGAGCACCATTTTAGGAGTCTTCTAAAGTGAAATATGGACTTAATGTGCTGCGCCTCATGCTCAGAGAAGCTTACTTAGCGCCACCTCACCTTTCCTCATCTATGTGGTCTTCCTCTTTGTAGATTTATTAGTTTGCAGGAAGGATTGAATGGAAGGGGAAATAAAGATATGACAAAGGTCCGATCAGGTCTGTCTTGCTGCGTAGGTGTCTAGAAGGGCCTGCCTTCTGGCTTTCCACATAATGAGCGCTTTCTTCTGATCTCTTCGCTTCTCTTGGTTGCTATTCAGTCAAAATCTCTTCCTTTGGCCAAGTATGATTCATCTTCCACTTTTGTAGGTTAGCTCTTCAAATTGTATTTTATTTTTCTACTTAATACTTTACAGTATCATTCACCTTACAGCAGTAAAACAGCAACAACAACAACAAACCAGCTCTAGTTCTATGGTGAGGTTTATGTTAAATACATGAATCTAAAAGAGAAATTGCCCCAAAGAGGAAGTGTTGATAAAAAGAAATCCTAGTTAGGAGGACTGATTTTTGTTTAGGAATTGTTTAAAGCAGAGACCTTATGCAATCCAGTTGCATTTATATTCATGTAGATGACCTAGAGCAGAAGTGTCATTTTGAGCAGCTTAGTTTTAAAGATCCATACATTTCACTTAAGAATAGTGGTGTTCTTAAAAACTTTAATAGAAAGTATTTAACCTAAATTCTTTAAATAAGCCCAAAGGGATTTGCAGGTCATCTGTCTTGTCATTTTTCCTGTATTAAAGCTGAGGCTAAAGCCAGGTATAGTGGTGTGTGTCTGTAATCCCAACACTTGAGAGGCTGAGGTGGGAAGATTGTGTGTTTGGGGCTAGCCTAAGTTATGTACCAAGACTCTGTCTGGGGGTGGAGTGGGGGGAAGCTGCAGTTGAGAAAATGAGTAGTCAGAGTCCTTTACCTTATACATAATTCATGGATAGGGTGGTGATCTGAATTATTGAGAGAAGATTCTTAATTATATTTTCAGGATAATCTTTTTGTGAAACTCAGAATGTAGTAGTTAAAAAAAAAAAGTTCACGCTAAAATTTTCCTGATTTTAGATTTCTGGAAAACTTAAATACCTCAAATTATACATGTTCTTAAGGTGTTTTCTGGGAATTTTTTTTCTTAAAATGTCATCCATTTTCATTATTGCACTCTGGGACAAAGGTGGCAGTGCTGAGAAGGAATGAGGTGGAGTATAAACTGTGCTGCAAGAGCAATCCCTTCTGCCATGTGCCCATGGCACATTACACATTTTCCGGTCTGCTTTCAATAGTGCTCAAATCTCATAATTTACTCTTCAATATGTTTTACTCTTCAATATGTTTTACTCATAGGTTATGTAAACAATATTCCTTTTTCTCTTAATGCTAGTTTATTTGCATAGAAATAGGAAGGAAGTCCTCCTAAAATTAGATGTTAATTTAAAAGCTCTTTCTGTCAATATGCCTTCCTGTTGTTTGACTTCTGATCTGTATTTTCACACTTGGCCTTTTACAGCCCCTGTCTGGGCCTTTGCACTTGCGTGCCCTTCTGCATAGCCAACTGAACTGCTTCGTGATCCTTGTTTCCCAGTGGCTAGCTCTCTTGCTCTGTAAGTCTCAGCCCAAATGACCCCTCTTCAACTGCTTTATTTTCATAACTCTCCTCTAGCCTTCCATGTCACTAATGTCTTTTAATATGCTCCTTACAACCTGGACCTACCTTTGTGTTAACTGGTGTCCTGTCCTACAAAACAAATGCTCTGAGGGAAGGAAGGGGCCTTGTTTGCTTTTCACTACTGTTCTGCCTAGGACAGTCTCTGGCTGCAGCAATGGCCTGCCTATTCCATGTTTGTTAATAAAATTAATGCAAATTGACTCCCTCACTTCAGTCTGGTATCTAGTTATCAGCTTTAGCAACCACATAACATCCCATGAGAATGCAGAATTTAAAAATAGCTCTAATGACTGTAAGTAGAAAAACCACAGCTATTGGGGGAAAATCCTCTCAATGGGAGAGATGTAGAAAGAGTGCAATTCAGAAATGTGTGGGGTAAGCATTGGCTTCTTGCAAAATAAAGCTCCCTGTATATAAATTTAACAGTTTTATGATTGCCTATTAAAGTATTGGCCTTTGGTTCTTAAGGTGAGGCAGTAAACCTAGACAATGAGCATTTTCATCTTAAGAAAACTGCATTTTCTATACTTTGAAAGCTGAAGTAGTGGGATTAATTTGGAAATGGCAATGAATTCATGAGGTTGAAAAGCTAAGCACCTATTAGGTAGTAGACATTGGGCTACATGGCAAATGGATTACTAATTTATCTGTTTAACAAATATTTGCATGCCTGCTGTGTTGGGTACTGTGCTGAACAAGATAGAGAACTTAAAGAAGGCAGACATGTAAATAAGCAGTCATAGTAGAGTGTACTTACAGGGATAGGAAAATTTAGTGTGGTAAAGCAGACCATTAGAGGTACAGATGGATAACAGATTTTTGAGGTGGTAGAATGTTATCCACACATGAAATTGAAGCTGGAATCTGGAAGATGAGTAGGGCTGACTCAAGTGAGGAAAGAGGGACGGTGAGTACAGAGCTCCAGAGGCAGAGGCATGAC
Source organism: Castor canadensis (assembly GCF_047511655.1). Taxonomy (NCBI): domain Eukaryota; kingdom Metazoa; phylum Chordata; class Mammalia; order Rodentia; family Castoridae; genus Castor; species Castor canadensis. The sequence goes on along the minus strand of NC_133386.1, from coordinate 9,500,326 downwards.
ATGTTCATGGAACCAAACATACTTCATTGAGTCAGAATTTATAGTCAAAGATGAAATGCTGAATAATCAGGCCATGGAGGTGTTTAGGGGACAGTGATCATACAATTTTTTTTTGTTCAAACTGGAATACTTTAGAGATCCAAAGAAGGTACTGTTGATTCACTAAGACAACAAGTACAAACAGGGACTGGCCTGGGTAGGTTGGAATATACAGTCAACCAACTGATAACTGTTTGGTAGCGTTTGGACTTAGTTTATTTGGATGCTAGGCATGGAGTGTGTACATAATAGTAAGAGTTCAAAAAGCACTGAAGTGTTTAACGCAGAGAGGCTCAGTTTGCATGCTGGAAAGATCCTTCTGGCTGCAGGGTAAAAGATAAAAATTGGAGTGAAGAGGGACAGGTTTTGGGAGACTAGAGGAAGATTTTGAAGACGGAAAAAAGGATGACTTGGGCTACAGAACTCACACATGGAATGGAGAGAAATGAGTAGATTTTAGAAATATTTAGAAAATTGACTATTCAGGTCTTTTTTGGATATGGAAGGGAGCGAGAGAAGGAGTTAAGAATAACCCTCAGATTTCTCTTTAGGGTACTTGCATAGGTAAGGTTCCATCTACAGTGGAATGGAATGTGGATTTTATGATGGAATACTGATGAAGTCGTTTTCTTAATGGACCCTTTATAGTCACAGAACAAAGGAGAGTCATAAATCGGTACATTTCCCATTCTGTTGGTGGGAGCATCAGGTATGCAGCTACAGCAAAGCTAGAAAGTCTTCTGTAGGTTTCAGCTGTTGTCCTACAGCCTTCTTAGCTGAGGGTTGGCGGAGGCTAGAGGCTGAGGCCAAGCTCACTGTTAGTCATGAGAATGCTAGGTGAGATGCAGAAGTTAAGGCAAATGGTTGTTAAAGACCTAAGATCGGTTAAGATAATTTTGGCTGTGGACCTATATTACAACATTCCAACTCTCCACAATCTCCATGTTCTAGTCAGCCAAGGTCAAGCCTTCTACAGGGTCTTTAATGTAGATGCAGCTTCTCTGAAGATGTGTAAGTTGAAGCTTAGACTCAGAAAGGATAGGAGGCAGAAAGAAGCAAGAAAACCAGAAGAGGACATGCGTGAAGCTAGGGGAGAGTGTTCTGAGAAGGAGGAGATGAACACCATGTCCCGTGACATCTGAAGGCTAAGGGAGATGAGGGCCCATGGGGGTTGCAGGCGTCCTTGGCCAGAGCCTCTCGGGGATAAGATATAGGCAAAGTTTGACTGAAGAGGTAGTAGCATATGGGGTGGTGAAGTAAGAGGTGTTGATCAGAGGACTAGATGGTGCTGAGGGAGGGTTTTTCTGTTTAAAGTGTGTGAAGCAAGTAACTTAAATGCAGATGGAGAGATTTGAAGAAGTTAACCATTCTGGGTCCTGGATGAACTGGGGACGGTCACAAGTGGATTATCCGTGTGCTGAGGGAGGTAGGGGAGTGCTCTTTTCACACTTCTTTCTTCCTTTGCTTTTTTCAAGTTGGAGTCAAGGTCCTGTGCTTACACTAACCCTGGGAGTTCCCTAAAGCAGAGCTGACAGTGGCTCTTCAGGGCTGTCATTACCTCTGCACTCTCTGTGGTGAGTGTGTGGAAAGTATCTGCCCTTTCCTGAAGGCTCTGGCAGGCTGCTGTGAGAGCACATCTCAGTTTCTCTGATTTTTTAACCCAGAGTACTGCTGGTCACCAGTACCTGTGAATGTGCTTGAGTGTGGCAGGTCCATGCTGCTAATTCTGAAGGAGGAAGAAAATGAAACTAGGGTGCACTTCCACAATTACACGTTTTTACTTATTTGTATGAACTTTTAAAAACAGGGTAGAATACATGTAACAAAATTTACCATTTTAATTTTTTTTTGGCAGTACTAGGGTTTTTAGGCAGGTGCTCTACCCCTTGAACCACACCCCCAACCCTTTTTGCTTTAATTTTATTTTTTGGCCCTTTTGCCCAGGGCTGGCCTCAGACCATGATCCTCCTACCTCTGCCCCTCACATAGCTGGGATTATAGATGTGAGCCATTGCACACATCTGCTTTTTGAGACAGGGTCTTGAGATACCTTTTGTCTGGGCTGGCCTTGAACTGATGATCCTCTTGTTCTACCTGCCAAGTATTACAGGCATACAATACCATGCCTGGCTAGGTCTTCTTTCTCTGTAAGTGAATTCTTAAATAGAGAGTGGGTCTTTCTTTCCTTTGTCAAGTCAACAATCTCTGTCTTTTTACTTGTGTTTAGACTATTTATATTTATTATAACTATGAGGTTTATTTAAATGTACTATCTTAGTATTTTCATTCCTTTAGTATTATTTTTTACCCTTACCATTGGCTTACTGGACATACATTCACACTTTATCCTTCTTCCTTCCCTCCCTTCCATGATGACTCTTAGTTCACAGTTCACAGTATGGATCTGCATCGAAACACCTTCTAACTTCAAATAATATTATGACACTTCACACAGAAGAATTCTATAACCATGTACCTCCATCTGCTTGTCCTGTCCATTGTGTTACTTTTATCATTCAGTTTATTTCTCAGTACTACAAATTTCATAATATGTAGTTATTCTTGTTTTAAACTTCAGTTCTATTTTATAGAAATTAAAGTTTTTTTAATGTGACTCACCTAGTGACCAATTTTAATATTCTTTCTTTTGCGTAGATTCAATTTTCAATCTAGTGTCATTTTTCTACTAAAGAGCTTCTTCACATTTCTTTCAATGTCGGTTTGCTGGTGACAATTCGCAGCTTTTGTTTGTCTGAAAATGCCTATTTCACCATTTGTTATTTGACACGTTAATTGTACAGTATCACAATTTGATACATTTATAGAATGTGCAGTGATGAAATCAGAGTAGTTAGCATTTCCATCCCCTTAAACATCATTTCTTTGTGTTGTGAACCTTCGAATTCTTCTCGTCTTGAAGTTCTTCATAAACTGTACCATGAATTGTGAATTGTCATCCTCTTGTGCTGCAGAACACAAATACTCTTCTTATTCGGCTACTATTATCTGACCTCCCTTTGTCTTCTCTCCCCCTTTCCTTTCTACCCTCTAGTCAGTCACCAACGTTTTTTAAGAATGTTTTTCTGGGTATAGAACTCTTGGTTGGTTTTTATTATTTTCATCACTTTAAAGATGTCATTTGGCTTGTATTGTTTCTGATGAGAAGTCTTTTGTTTTTTTATTACTCAGTAATTTCCTTTTTTTGTTCCTGTGTATAACATCTGTTTTTTTCTTTCTGCTTTTAAGATTTATCTGTCATTGAATCCTATAATTTGACTATGATGTCTTGTTTGGCAATTTCTTTGTGCTTTTCCTATGCAAGAATTAATTGGCTTGTAGGATTTGTGGATTGCAAGTATTCATCAAATTGGAAATTTTTTGCCATTTTTCACACTTTTTTTTTTCTGTTCACCCTTCCATTCTTGTGGGATTCCAGTTACATGAATGCTGGGCAGCACATTACTGTCTCACAGGTCCGTAAGGCTGTGTTGGCTGTCCTGGCTTATCTCCTTTCATGTGGTTATTTTATTATTGAGGGATTTGAGATGAGAATGTAAAGGAATTGGGCCAAGTTTTTAGGGCTGATGAAACGGTATAGTGGGAATTTGAACATGGCTTCAAAGCAGCTCATCACTACAGTGCTGGTGAGGGGTGAGAAACAGGCCCTTTAACTCGAGTACCTTTCTTTCTACCGTTGTCTCTGGGGCTTGAGGTTTGAGTGATGTTTGCTTTTCACCTTTTCTATGTAGTTTTTTCCTAAATCAGGAACACCAATACAACGATATCAATTTGAGACTGGGGATGAGGTTGTTTTCTTAGCCACAGCTAAATTTTACTGTGTTTTGCCCTGGAGGTGCAGAAGGGGATTAGTGACCTTGTATGGGTGATAAACAAGGGTAGATGAGCCGATAGGAAGGCCCTAGAGTCAGGAGAAAATGAAGCCCAGTAGACTGACTATACTGTGGCTCTGTTGGCTTTGTGTACGTGTGTGCGTGTGTGTGTGTGCGTGCGTGCGTGTGTGCGTGCGTGCGTGTGTGCGTGCTTGCACGTGTGTGTGACATGCATAACATTTTCAAAGGCCCTTATGTCCTTTGGCTGGGGAGGAGGAACTATTTTAAACTTTTCCAGTTTAACTTCCTTCATTGGCTTCCTTGTAAGATACACAGTATTCTCATATAGAATATTTATAGAGACATTGACAGTACTCAGAATGGGCGCTCCAGGAATACGGTTTAGTATGGATTCTTTCAGCCTTCCCACCAGCTTTTGAGTTTAATCCGTGGGTGTTCCATACATTTTCAGTGTGGTTTTTGAGCATCACATTTAAAGGTATAAAACACTGCTTTAAATTTTTAATTTTTAAGGCAGTTTCTTAAGTTCATTACTAGATATTTTACCTTTTTTTTTTTAAGGGTTTTTTTGGGGGGAGGGAAGGTGAGACTGGTGTTAGAACTAGAGATTTTACCTTTTGCTTTTATTATAAGAGGTGCATCCCCATCTTAATTTGGAATTCTTAGGTAATGTACACAGTTAAAATGAGAAATGTGCACTTAGAAAGCTCACTCTCACCCTGTTCTTAACTACTCATTTTCCTCTTCTGTCTCTCTAATACCCAATTTGAAATCAGTTTATTTTATTGTCTAGTGCTTCTTTGTGGAATTACTGGCAAATATAAATATGGTTCCACCTGTTAAAAAAAAAGGTAAAATACTGTATGTCTTATTCTGCAGCCTGCCTCTCTTACTTGACTATACATTCATTCTGTATCTGCTCATACAGATGATTTTCCTCCTATCTTGCTATATCATATTCCACATGATAATGTACCTTGGTCTATTTAAGCAGTTCCTTGATGCAGACACTTGGTCGTCTCCAGTCTTTTGCTATTGCACATTATCAGGCTGCAATAAATAACAGGGCGCACAAGTGCATTTAGAGAATGGATACTCTGAATGAAATCCCTAGGTTGTTAGCCTGCTGTCACTATAGCAAATGCCTGAGATAATCGACTCAGAAAAGCTTTCTCTTGGCTCACAGTTTTGTGGGTTCCAGTCCATGATCGGTTGGCCTGGTTGCTTTTAGGCCTGTGACAGGCAGCACTTCATGGCAGGAGCAAAACCACTCAACTCATGGCCAGCAAATTAAAGAGAAGAAGAGGAAGAGGTTGGGGTCCCCCAGTCCCCTTCAAGGGCACAACCCCTGTGACCCAAGACCTCCTGTTACGCCTTACCTCTAGAAGTTCTACCATCTCTCACTAGTGCCATGCTCTGGGGACCAAACCTCCCAACACATGGACCTTTGGGGAAGTAAGATTCAACTGTATTTATAACTATATTGGGGTAGCTTTCCTCATCTATCAGATTAGCAGAAATACCAGAGTTGAGTGATTTGTTCAGGTGGTGAGACTGGAGAACTTTCCTATATTTTACTGGTAGATGTTTAAAGGGTGAAAACTCCTAGTGGAGAGAAATCTGGCCACGTCTACTAGATTGGTTTATCTTTCCTTATGTGTTAGATTGAGTAATTTTTTATCTGTGCTGAAGGGTTATTTGTATTTTTCTACAAACTGCTCTCTGCCCATTTTTCTTTTTTTCCTTTGGCAGTACTGGGGTTCAAACTCAGGGCTTTGCATATGCTAGGCAGGAGCTCTACCATTTGAACTGTACCCCCAGCCCTTTTAGGCTTTAGTTTTTTTTTTTAATAGGGTCTCATGTTTTTGGCTGGGGCCAGCTGGTCTGAAGTAGCTAGGATCTTAAGTAGGCCACTGCACCTGACCTCTACCTATTTTTCAGTTAGGTTTTTGGTCTTTTTCTTGAATTATAGAAGCTCTTTTATATGTTAGAAAGCTTAACTCTGTGATATGAATTGCAAATATTCATTGTAACTTCTTTTGTGTTAAGGCTAGCGATACATTTCTTTTCGTGGTACTGAAGATGGAATCCAGGACCCATTGAGCTACATCCCTAACTCTAGACTAGTGATTTTTATAGTCACTTGGAGCCAGGCAAGAACAAAAAAGGTGATGTAGGCCATACAAAACAATAGATGTGAATAACATAGGTAAAAAAGAGTGAACTTGTGCGTTGTTCCCTCTCTTCTCAGAAAAGGAAGTATGTGTTTGGGATGAGAGATTAGGTACCCAGCAGCAGGCATATTGTGGCACTCTCAGTGTTCTGGTATCTGGGGCATTTAATCTGAGTGTTTTGAGCCAACTTTTTTTTTTTTTTTTAATAGTACTGGAATTTGAGCTCAAGGCGCATGCTAGACAGGCGCTCTATCACTTGAGCCAAGCCTCCAGCCCATAATTTACCATTGTTTATTTTACTCATAACTAGAGCAGTAGGTTAATGGAACAGATGATGTCCACTAGCCATTTATGTTATCTGTAGTTCTTTTTGAAGTTTCTGTTTAAGAGATCATTTGTGTTTGACAGTGTGTATCAAATATGCAGCATGAAGTTATCTGCTGACCAGGAACTTTGTGGAATTTTAGCTCTTATAGATACTTGAGGAAACATTTCTGAAAGTGTAGCTGACATTGGAAAAGGGAGTGTGCAAAAATGGACCTTTTCTTTCAAGGCCACATAAGAAACAGACTGATTGGCATTTGGGTTGAGGGTAGCATCTTTATCCGTTTGGATACTGACATTTGTGAGTAAGAAGAAAAATAGGGGACGAAAAGGGGAAAAAGTAAAAAATAAGTAAACAGGTGGAAGCCAAATACAAGGGTAGGGAAGAAAAAGAAGTGGGTGATGGGAGGGTGTGCCCAGAGGTTTTCAATGCTAGAGCTTCCCTGTCTTACCTAAGCCTCTCTGGGCTAAACAGTCGTCTTTTTTTTTTTTTTTCTAGTGACAGGTTATACTCTTACTTGAAAATATGCTCATTAAATATTTCTGTTCTCCAAAATTATTCTCAATGCTAATTTCTTTTTTGGTGGTAGTGGGGATTGAACTCAGGGCTTTTCACTTGTGAGGCAGGTGCTGTACTGCTTGAGCCACACCACAAGCCCTTTTTGCTGTGCTTATTTTGGAGATAGGGTCTTGTTTTTTGCCCGGGCTGATCCAGTCTGTGATCCTCCTATTACACTTGCCTTTGTAGCTAGAATGACAGGCGCATGCCACAAACCAGCTTTTTCTGTTGAAATGGGGTCTCTCCAACTTTTGTTTTTGGCTGTGACTGGCCTTGAATCACGTTCTTCCTGATTCCAGACTCCCAAGTAGCTAGGATTATAGACTTGAGCCTCCACACCTGACTCAAAATTATTCTCAATGCTAATTTCTAAGAAACATCTCTAGTTGTTTGGTATAATGTTTTAAACAAACCTGCAATGGTAGTAAATACTTTTCCATGAGGGTTTTATGCTGCCATAATGGAGCACTGGAAACTGGGTACTTTTATAAAGAACAGAAATTTATTATCTCACATTCTGGAGACTGGGAGTTGAAGATGAAAGCTCTGTGGGTTAGAGCTGGGCTCTGCTTCCAAGTTGGCACCTTGAATTCTTGGTCCTGCAGGAAGAGGTGGTTGTGCCCGCACATGCAGAAGAGCGGAGAAGAGTGAACCCATTCCCTGGGGCCCGCTTTCAGCATTGGCCCAGTCGTGAGGTCAAAGCTCAGGAGTAAGCAGCCCACTAGGCCCCACCTCCCAGCACCTTTGCACTGGGGTGAAGTTTCAACATCGACTTTAGAGAGAACAGAAACATCTGACCCAAGTGTTCACTTAGTGTAAATGTATGAGAGAGCATTCAGTGCTTAGTTTTTACCTGCTTCATATTCTGTTTAACCCAACCAGAAGGTTAGTAAATGAGGTTTAGGAATTCCGTATTGGATTTAGCTGGATTTAAAGAAAATAAGCAAGATTCTTAAGGAGCAGTAAGGAAACAGCAGCCTCCCTGGAGCTTGGGTCTGTTAGCATGCCGGGCTTCTCTCCAGGGGAAGCGCACTTCCTTCCTGGTAGCACCCTCCTGCATTTATCTCCTAGCTGTACTATTGCATAGAGGACTGAAGTTGGTGCGACATGTTTTTCAAAAATACCCCACAACATGACAGGCACAATTCTGCCTGCAGCTGTGTGGGAAAAATACCTGCACGTGGTTTCTTTGTCCTTTGTCCTGACCCAAAGTGACTGCAGGGCTGGCAGTGTTTACTTGCCTGCCTGTGTCCCTCAGCGCCTTCTTCCCTTTCAGCGTACAGAGCTGATGGAATTTCTTGACTGGCAGACTCCACTACTACCATTTGTTTTCCATCCAACATTTATTAGGAAATTCAAACGTAGAAAAGTTGAATAACTTTCCATTCTGAGTTTATAAATACCATAAACTCACAACGTAAATTCTGTAATATTTCACGGTACCTGCTTTATCACATATTCACTCATCAGTCTTATTTTTTATGTATTTCAGGATTGTAGGGTTCTCTTACCCCAGTCTTTTATCACTAGTTATGAGTCCCTCATCCCCATTAGAAGAATTTCAGGCACAATTAAGCAAATACAGAGGAAAGGCAATGGTGAGCCAGAGGGCCTTGCAAGTTCTTGCCATACGGGTGTTCAGTAAAGATTGGTTGCATGAGTGCAGTTCACCATGCTCTTTGGCTAACCCTGTATATAAAGTTGAATTTTTTTGTGATTCGTAGATTTATTAAGTCATACATGCAAAACATACTGCTAACTGTACTAGCAAAAGATCAATGTGAAAACACTCCACAATTCTGCAACTGTCAGTTAAGAAAAATTTGCTCTAGTGGTTGAAAGGTCCAACATTGTGTTCTTGCCAGTGAGTGAAGTTGTATAAAACATCGTTCACTCTTGCACGGTTTACAGAACCTTGCAGACCCAAAGGAATGTTGTTAGGTGAAGCCACAGACATTAGGTGTCTGTCTGGGAGATGGAGAGGGGCAGGGGCAGCATTAGTCATGTGACAGTGTTGGTGATCTGGCAAGACAGTGATGTTTGGAAAGTTTATAGTTTGAGAATCTCTAAAATATTTGAAAAACTGTAAATCTGAAACACATGATCTTTATACTGAGTTACTAGAAAACTAAGGAAAGCACTCAGCAGCTTTGAATAAAGTAATGTGAAGACAGCAGTACACTTTTACCAGTCTACAAGAAAAGGGATGGAAAGTGTAGGAAAAAGGAAAAGCTTGACAAAAGACACTTACTGGTAACACCAACCTTTCTTCATCATCTACTGCATTTGACAGAAATTAACCTTTAAAAATCTTTATCCGTGACACTTTTATTCAGTTGAATTATTCCATTATATAATGTAGTATAAATTAGTCTCCATATTTTGTTGAAATAATACTGTCTTCATCCTTTGATCATGTTGTGCTTACAACTCCACCCAGCATACCCACAACCAGGAAACGCAGAATGAGTGTTCTTTTTCAAATTCTCCACAAAAGTGAGGCAACTGATTAAAAAAAAATACTCACTACAAAAATCAGAAAGACTGATCCAAAGAACTGAATTGTTCTACTCATGCCACCATGACATGCAGTACAGTTAGGTAATGAGCACAGGCCGGGAAGTGACCGCTGCGTTACATGGCAACATTTCATCAAGGAGGCCGGGCTGCTCAGGCAGTGCTCACCATCTGCCTACTGAAGCTGCAGTCTTGGTAAACACAGGGTCTTTGAACAGGTCCGTGCTTAAGCGTTCTTAGCACAATGCAACCTAAATTTAGAAGGTATTTTGGCAACTCTAAATCTGAGCAAGAATAGGGGCTTTTGAAAAATAAGGCTTTAAGGTTTGTCATTTTAGGGGTAAATTTTAATACAATGTGAGTTTGAACTCTTACATTTAAAAGAAAACCTTAAAATTACTGATTGCTTCAAAATGGTGTTATGGAAAAATTAATCCGTATCAAAACTTGGCATGGAGCACGAAAACTCCTCTGTTTTTTGAGCAAAGCAAACAAAGATTCCAAGGGACAGGACCAAGAATGGGAGACTCAGGACATTTACAACAGCAGGCATTTTCTCTTCCTCTTCTTGACGGGTGGTGGGCAGAGAACTGCTTGGATAGCATCATCAAACACTGTCTTGAGACCTTGCTGTGAGAGCAGAGCCCTCTAGGTATTTTACAGCTCCAGTCTCCTTAGCATTGGCTAACCCCTGCGGGTAGTGACGGCAGTCAGCTTCTTCTCCTTCAGTTTTTGATCACATTTTTATCACCCCTAAGATCAAGTTCGTTCCCGCTAGGATGATGGAAGTGTTATGACAGTGGTGTTGCACTTCCACATACCACTTTGCACAGACATTTTCAAATGACGCAGGACTTACAAGGGAAAAGCAAATTAAGAATACATCTGTTTGAGGATATATTCTTGTCCAGCTGCTGTAATCTTGTCCAGCTGTATTCTGTAGAGTCGCTGGTTTTCCATCGACTGTAACATTGGCAGAACAATTGCCAAAGACCATAGGGATGTATTTTCCAGGAAATGCATTGGTGGTATAACTGATCAGTAAGCAAGTTTCACCTACAGCTTGATCTCCCACCACCACACTTAATGGCTTGGCCTGCATCTGGGCCACTCACTGGGCCACTACTGTGGCCGGGCTCTGAGATGGAAGCGGTAGGCTGTGGGGCACATAGTGTCCATGTTGCCTAGCCGTCCTTGGACTGGAAGCTGAAGCCCAGCAGCAGCCACCACACAAAGCTCTGTAAACTTGTATTTGCCTTTTAAACATCCAGTTACTGCTAAAACAAACACTCACTTCTGCATTGCTGTCTCAAGGTTCCTCTTGAGGAAGAGGTTGAAAATAGCTCTCATACCAACTACAACAGCTTTTGTTAGTCTGTTTTATTTGAAATGAAGATTTTATTTCAGGGACACATTGAAAATTACAGCTGTTTAGGTAACCTGGACTAGCACACCCAGCCCGATGTAAGTCATTGCTCAGTAGAAAGCACAAGAGTGTCCATCTTGCTAAATGAATCTTAAACTTCAGAGTTAAGATGGCTGGGATGCCACCTTACCACAATTTATCCCAGTTGCTGCTCCAGATAAGGAGTGATGAGAGTGTTCACAGATGCATGAATCTGGCATAGTGTTGTGTTCCCAGAACGAATGTCTATAGTTCCTTCCTACCTCCTAAAGTGAAGGACATGCTTTTTTCCTTTATGAAATGGATGTGTCTGGAGTTGGTTTTTGTGGAGCTGATCTCCAAATGCAGTGTGGACTGCTGTCAGAAACTATCTTTGCTTTCAGAAACAGACAGCATTGTATCTTCCTTTCTTCCAAATCAGCCCAGTAGCTGCTGTCAGGTTCACAACAGCACACCTACAAAACCAACTCCAGTCATTTGCATTTTTTACTGTTTGGTTTACATTTATAACTTCTTCTTTTCTTCTCCAATAGGCTCGGGTCATGTATGATTTTGCTGCTGAACCTGGAAATAATGAACTGACAGTCAGTGAAGGAGAAATTATCACAATTACAAATCCGGTAAGAACTATATGTTTACATCTGATTGTCCTCTATGGGCTTATTTTAAGATTTGATTGTTTTGTGGTCAATCAATCCACATTGTTTTTACCTGCTGCTATGAAATGCTGATGGTGCAGTAAGAAGCTGTTATGCAAACACTGAGAAAGGTTCACTCCCTTAAAGATAGCTGAGTATATGACTGAATTTATTATATCTCTTTATTTAGTGTTTTTCTCTATTATTTACAGCCTTTTGGGCACCCTGTAGAGGTTCTGGAACCACTGCTTCCTGCTCAAAACGGCCTTGGCTTTCCTAAATAGCTTAGCTTACTGATCACTCTAATTGTTCTAAGCTTTATCCTTAAATTAGACTACCAGAAAACAGTGTATACTTTTATTAGCATAGCTCCCAGTGAAGTTATCTTTCCTGAGTTACAAGTTAAACTGTTTCAACTTTTATTCAAATAAATAATTATATGTATAGCAAGCACTTATGCATCTTTGCAAAACCACATTTAAGCGTGTGTATACACACACACATTCATCCTCACACATGCACATGTATTTCTGTTCACATACTTAGGTATATTGCTGCCCTCTCTGAAATATCCATGCAATCTGTTATCTCATGTTCTTTCTGTTGGAAATTTGCCATGATTTCTTTCATAAAATAAAATCTTTATAGACTATTCAATTTCTTTTGTGATCTTTTTAGCTAGGAAGCTCAGAAGTAAACATAATACTCATTTTAAAACTTATCTTAGGCCCAAGATCCTGTTACTGAGTTTCATTACCTCTGTGTGATATCTGCCTCAGTATGTTTAATAGTTCTTTTTATGTGTAACTTTATTGTAAGCATCCTTAAAGTATATAACAAAATTATGAGATGAACCCCATTTGAAATAAAAGTTCTAAGAAAAATTATTTCAATTACTACTATTCCATTAAGGACTTACATGACTGGCAAAGGGACAAAAGCAAGTATGGAGAATTATTATTTATAGTTTTAAAATGAGCACAGTTTTATCCATTATTACTTTCTTTCTTCACCTCTTCCCCCCACCCCCCAGCACCACTGAGAATGGCTGACTTTGTGATGTGGCTCTGTGTACCCTCCTGGCCAGTGCTCCTGAGCCAGGTGTCCACCTTACTCCCTGCCACTGCCTCAGCATTCCACACTGCATATTTTCTTTTTTTTAAGTCTGTTTTTTTTTTTTTCTTTTAGTTGTCCTGGGGTTTGAACTCAGGACCTCACATGTGCAAGGCAGAAGCTCTACCATTTGAGCCACTCAACCAGCCACACTGCATATTTTCTATAGCCATCCTTTTTATTAATCTGTTTCACATTTCCTATCTTAATTTTCTGGATTGCATGTGTAGAATATCTATTCAATATCCTTTTATTCCTTAAAACTAAAGCATTTCAGGTTTGAAATTCATCCACTTTTTTTTTTCCATATGATAAAGTCTTATTGGATACCTGCTGTGCATGAGGCTATGTCCTAGATACCTTGCGGGGTAAACTTGAAGACATACCAGATGTTCTCCTTCTCCTCCTTAGGAGTTTTGATGTCAAAGAGGAGCAATTCACAGTGATGTAACAAAAACACATAGAGTTGTTGACAAGTTACTGTTGAAGAAGCCCATTCCCATTTGTGTTCTGATCAGGGCAGGCTTTATTGCAGAAGATGAAATCTGACTGACTAGATCCTGAATTGTGGGTGGGGTTTCATCAGACAGAAATGCAATGTTATTTCAGACAGATAGCCCTCGCATCATAGGTTTGAAAGTATGCAGTGGTTTTTGGCAATCTCGGCTACCGTTTATTGACAACTCATAAGCCATGTGTTCGGCTAGGTTAGGATTATGAACAAGCATAGCAGGACAGAGGGTATGTATACACCATTAGGAAAGAGACTAAGAAAACAGGCCCTCAGAACCAGTCAGACATGCCTGTAGGCCAGGCCTCAAGCCTGTGGACTTGGTTGGGTAACTGGGCTCCTCGAAGGGCTTTGTTTGATTATTTTAGAGATGACATGCTGGGGTGTGTATGTCACAGAGATTAGTCTGATGGGTGTACAGAGTGAGTTGGGGTAGCTGCAGGCAGACAAAGCATGACTTTGAGTTGTGGCAACGGGAGGTGAAAGAAGGGTGCAGGAGGCCATGGAATGTAGTTCTTGCGCAGATAGACATTACTGCTGAGGAAAGAGGGAAGGGGTCACTGAGGTGCTTGGCTTTTGCAACTGAGAAAGTAGAGGCTGTAACCAGGCAGAAGAACTTCAGAAGGATTAAGTGAGTTTGGGATACGTTAGGTATATAGAGTTAAACCTGCTCTGTAGTACTGTGTCATTTAAAGTCAGTAGTGCAGAGCTGGGACCAGGCTGGAGCTAGGCAGCTCCTGCACAGAAGAAGGTTCCAGGAGGGCTGAGGATTCCCTTTAGGAGAAAGGAAGGAACAGGTGCAGGTGTGTCCCACTGGATTGGAGGACAGTAAGGACTGTGGTGGCACAAAGGTCAGGAAAGGAGAATAAGGGTGGCGGAGGTGACAGCAATGTCTTCACAGGGAGATCATTTTGAAAACCTACTTTATGTCTTATATACAAGAAAGAATTGCTGGGTAGAACAAGTACATGTAGAAATTTTGGATAATATGCTAGGTATTAATAAGCAAGTCAGTTCATTTTTAATCATGAGAGATTAAAGATTCTTTTGTCTGCCTAATATTTTTCGGTGAAATGTTTCTTCAGTTTCTCAGTAAAATAGTATTGTTGCTTTTGTAGTAAAAAAGTGACAAAGCTGTGAGTTAAAATGATTTTTAAAAAGAATGTGATTAGATAACTGTATTGTGCTGTTTATTTCAAAACTAAAAGAAAGGATTGTGAATGTTTTCACCACAAAGATATAGTGTTTGAGGTTACAGTCATATGTACCCTGATTTAAGCACTACACAATTTGCACACATATTGAAATATCACATTGTACCTCATAAATATGTGCAGATTTTAATGTGTCAATTATAGAATGTGTTATCCAGCTTCAGGTAATTATCAGTTATGGCATTATTTACAAACTTAAGAAGACTCTTTACTGTTTTCAGAGGAAAATGGAACTTTGCCAAGATAATAGATTGAAAAACAGGAGGCTTGATATAGAGTTCTACTATATTATTTAGTCTATTAATATTCTATATTCAGAAGAACCTAAGAACAATGGGTCAATTAGCTCTTCTTATATAACGGACAATCCAGAATTTAGTGGTTTAGGGCTGGTTCAGTGCAGAGTGCTTACCTAGCCTGCACAATACCCTGGCTCTGAACCACAGCACCAGAAAACAAAAATGACAATAAAATTTAGTAGTTTAAACTAATACCCAGGATACTCAGGAGGCTGTGAGCCAGCTGGATGGCTCTGCTGACCTGTGCTGTACACTGGTGTCAGCAGTTACCTGTCCTGACTGGGGGCTAAATGGTCTAAGGTGGCCTCGCTCATCTGTCTGACAGACTTGCTGGTGGGCTGGCTCTGGATGGGTGGGCAACAAGGAGGCTCGTCATCTTGCAAGTTAGATATTCACATAGCGACCTGGGGTTCCAAGAGGGTGAGATGAACTGTGCAGAGCCCCTTGAGGCCAGGCTCCGAACACCTCTGGGTTATTTTCCACCTCATCCTGAGAGGTCAGTGGGAGCAGTGTAGGCTCAGGTGGAATGTATATTCCACTGCTCAGCAGAGCTACAAACCACTGTTGTCATCTGCCAAAGACCAGTAAATAGAAGGGAATCCTACAATGCTGGTGATCTAGTGAAAGACTTTTTTAGTATTTGATTACCTGTTGTTGAAGTTCAGTTTGTCTTGTTTCTAGATTATATTGTTTGCTGGAGTAAAAGAAGTCCACCGATTTAAAGTTTTGAAGTGTTAGCTCTGTAGTAACAAAAAAGCTTAATGTTATTACTTTTTAATGTAACAATTTACATTCATAACAGTTTATAAATAAACTTGTGATAATTCCCAAAGGAAGTTTCTGCAGGAAATCTCAACCATAACCCTTTTCTTTTTTCTTGATAATTCTATTAGGATGTTGGTGGAGGATGGCTGGAAGGAAGAAACAGCAAAGGAGAACGAGGGCTTGTTCCCACAGACTATGTGGAAGTAAGGACTTACTGTTGTTGATCAGTTAAAGCTAATCTTGACCAAGTGTCTTTTCATCACTTGTCAAATTAAAGGTCAGCCAGGAAGATAGCACATTTTTTAAAAATACAGTTTCCATGGTAAAAATAATAAGTTCTAATTATATAAAATAGGGAAAATACATTGAAGTAGAACTTCAATGTATTTTCTTAGTAGAACTAAGAAAAGGTTATTGTCTATAGACCTAAGCTCCAAAGAGCCTATGGGTATTTTGAGTAAGTTCCTAAGAAGGATAGCAATATTAATTTTTCTGAATAAAAGTCCCTATTTTTCTTTTACTAATATTGCAGCTGCTGGCTACAACCCTGTTTGTTGTAGAACTGTTTTAAGAGGACATGCTTCTTAGTTCTTTCTCTCATTCTCATAGATACAGGTGTCTTAAATGGGCTGCTATGAGAATTCCCTAGCAAAAGCTTTGCTGTGGTAGGTACCAAAGGTAGTATACCATAGCATTGTGCAGGAGCTGCTCTGCCTGGCCACAAGACTTGGCAACAAAACCCTCTTCTGAGTCAACCGCCTGGCACCCCCTGCTGGTTGGCTGTAGGTCCCTCAGAATGGATGCTAGGTACTTGGTGAACTTGCCTCTCATCTTGGGTGACAGAACAAAACTAAGGTTGTCTGGTGTACCTGGGAGTAAAACTGAAGATAGATCAAGAATTAAGGTACTTTGGTTCACTTCCAGTAGAAAGGAAAGGCTGCCGTGCCCCAGGGGATGTTTCCCTGGGACCTGTCTGTACAATGAGGAGGACGCCTGTCTTTCTCTTGTCCTTGATTGAGTGAGCCAGGGAGTCTCAACCCTCTGGGGAGTCTGTAGATTTTCCTTCAGAAACAGGTACACTCACACACATCCCTGCTTTGTTCATACAGTTACAGACAATTCATAGGCCTCTGAGCTTTGTCCACAGGTCTGAGTTTCATACCGTGTTTTTGCTCTATGCACTGAGCATCTGTCCATCCTAAAATGGACAGGACTGAGGAAAAAAATCTGATGATTCAAGCTGATATTGGCAGTATTTTCTAGAATTCTGCTTAATTCTAGAAAAGAATATTTATTTCAGACATTATTAGATTTGCTTATCTATTAGGAATATAGACTCCCCACATACACCATATTCAGAAGTGGACAGATCCCAACAGGCAGAACTCAGCAGAGCCATCAGTCATCTGGATATGATAGATGCCTGTGGACTACATCATCTAACAACAGCAAAAAGCGCATTCTTCTCAAGGTCACATGGACCATCTAAGATAAGCCATGTTCTGAACTAAAAAACTTAGTCAACACATTTAAAAGAAAGGGCTGGGAATGTAGTTCATACTAGAGTACTTGCGTAGTGTACCCAAGACCCTAGGTTTGATCCCCAGTGCCACCAAAAAAAATTAAAAATAAAGTATATTCTCCTTTAAAAAAAAAAATAAGAGAACTCATACATAGTCTGCCCTCAAACTGCAATGGAATGGTGCTCAAAACCAGTAACAAAAAGGTAACTGGAAAATACCAAGGTACTTGAAAATTAAGCAGCAGACTTCCAAATTATACAACTCAAGGAAAAAAATCTCAAGAGAAAATTTAAAACAATTTAAGTAAAAATTAAAACACAACTTATCAAAATTGTAGAATGCAGCAAAAGCAGTACTTAGAGGAGAACACATAGCATTGGAGAGTATAAGCCCCTTTTCTGTCATAGATGAACTTGCTTGCCTTCAGTGGCTCTCACTCTGAAATGACCTTAGTCTATGAAAGTAATCGTGGTTCTTTCTAATATTCAGATTTTACCCAGTGATGGAAAAGATCAGTTTTCTTGTGGAAATTCAGTGGCTGACCAAGCTTTCCTTGATTCCCTCTCAGCGAGTGTAGCTCAAGCCAATTCGTCGGCTGCCAACAGCAATAACCAGGTATGTCTTCGTCCTGCTAGATGTGACTTGCTTTCCCCAGAGCAAAGTGCATTTGTGGAAGCTTGTGTTGCATCATAACTATTGCCATTCCCTTAAAGCATAATCAAAGTAGCTTTTAGGATGCATTTCCGTTGGGTATTAACAAAGAACTCACCTGTTAAGCCTGCTAAAGATTGTTTTCAAAACTAATTGTAAGACAAATGAGTGTTAATCAAGAGTTGCTCTTAAAAGTCTGTCATGATATGAATGCAGACCCCAGAAGTCACAAACACTCTAGGAAATGAAGGCATGGGAAGGAAGGGTCCTGTTGTTGAGGAGTCAGAGCTTTGACTGGTCGAGGACCTTGGCACGTGGCTCACACTGTCGGAGCTTGTGCCCCCATCCTGCCGATGGAAGCAGTGTAGATGAAAGTCTCAGCAAACCCAGGCACTCGGCGCTTACACTGTTACTGCGTTGCTTCTAGAAAACACAGAACTGTGGGGTAATTTGAGAAAAATGCGGTGGAACTTTATATTAGTTTTAGGATTTGACCAGCTTAGTGAATCTGCCTAGTTCAATTGTTTCTGAATGCTTAGAATGAGTGACAAGAAAATTGAACAAATGGTGTCAGCATGTTGCTATGTACATCTTTAGAGATAAACGGCTTTAGGAGATGGGATCTCTTTACTTCTTAACTACACGAAAGTTTTAAGTTATGCTGACCATAATAATTATATTAGTTACAATCATTTGCTTACATAATGTATCTGAACCCTCCAAGAGAGTTTATCAAAGCACTAGTACCATATGTTAACTAAATTCTATACATTTAAAAATAGCTTTTGTAGACATTCTGAACTGCAAATTAATGTGACCCAGAAATTTAAAATTCAGAGACAAATGATCACCACAAACATTTTATCTCTATTTTGTCACTCACAGTACTTGAGAACATTGGTTGGTTAAAGCTTCCTCACTGTGAAATGTGAAGAAATGGTAGTTATGCCTTATTTTGTTCTCCCAGGATTCTCAACCTGAGTGAATGCTGTTGAGTGCTGAGTGAGTGCTATGTCTATGTTATAGACAGAGGCTAACTTATTATTATGTAAAAAACTCTTGGAAACCTATCAGAAAAAAATTAACAACTCAGGAAAAAAAAATGGAAAAGGGGTATAAAGAGATTGCCCATTGGGAGTGGAAGGGGGATGAAGAAGAATGGTGGTGGGAGGTCTGAACCCATCCTGTGCATAGAGGGGGTTCAGAAGATCTCTTGGCCTCTTCCCATTCTGTGCCCTCAGTTGTGATGACCCTAAATGTTTCCCAGCATTGCCAAGTGTCCTCTGGGAGCAAAGTCAGCCCAGTTGAGTTATACAAAACATCTGTAAAATGGGTTTGCATTAAGTAAATGGCAACATTTTGATAAAAGGGAAGTAGAGTGAAGTGATTCTTAAATGAACAAAGGAAACAATATAGAAACAGGCATTTATCTTAACTCATAGAATCTCCTTCAGTTGTCAAAAGGCAAGCTAAAGCACATTAGCCAGTGACCAAGATTTAAAACTAAGTTGATCTTGTTCTGTTATCAAGTTTCTCAGTATTTAGGTACTGTAATATTAACTGATTAATTCAAGTCTAAATTTCTTCCATGCTATTTAGAAAGTAATAAGAACAACATTTAAAAAAGAAAATATTAAACTTTACTAATCCAGTCTAACACTGAATCTAAACAAATCCTTTGGAAGCAAAGAAAACAATGAACTGCAAATGTAAATGAAATCCAGAAAGCATGACTATCATTAATTTGAGTATTTGAGTTTAATTTAAATTAAGTAAAAATATTTTAATAGCTATCTCTAATCTGTTACCTGGGATATGAGAACAATTTATTTAGGCCAAAATTAAAGGTTTATTTTTGCACCACGAAAGATGTCATGAGTAAGGAAGTAGATTACGGTTATTAATTGGTACCTTTAACATTTTTACTAACAAGTTTGCCTATTCTTTCATTTTGCTGAATGTCAGTGACAAAGTCCTACATTCGTTCTGGGAGTGTGCTTCTGGGGATGCTCTGCTTTCCCTGTGTGTTCTCCTCTGGGGACAGTGTTGATTTGTCAGGGAAGCCAGGCCTCCCTACTTCCTCTACCCCCAGTCAGGTCCCATGGCCACCACCCCAACCTCAGGGCCACATCTTTAGAGTGTGGTCCCGTGCTGCATTGCGAGCAGTAGTCAGTGTAAACTCAGCTCCCACACGGTACCCAACCTCCCGACTCTCTCCAGTTCTCCTGTTTTTCTTTTAAATCCTATCTTTCCTTCCATAACTTATTTGAGCCTGCTGTTCTTTAGCTGAGCCTTCCTTGACTTTGTATAGTAACTGCATTTCAGAGTAATTCATGAATTTGCAACTTGATATGTGAAATAACATTTTTTTGTGGTACTGGGATCGAACCCAGGGCCTTGCATGTGGTGGGCAAGTAGTCTACCACTTGAGCCACACCCCCATAGTTCTGTATTTCTTCAAACTCCTACTTTGGGGTTGCTCAGGTGCCCTCTGGTCTCAGACTTTCTAGGCAATCATTGAGGTAAGTGCATGGGTGGTGTTGGCCGGGCCATTACCATGGCCCCCTGTGATTGCTTTCCTTCTTTAGTAGTGGGAGAGTCCATCAGCAACCAGAGAGTTATTCACAGAAAAAGTTCAGGCACTTGGCCACAGTTCAGAGTAGAATGGCAAATGTTATTCTTCAAACAATTTCATCTAGAAAATTATCAAGCTGGATTTAATTTTTAAGCACTTGAAGAAGTTATAGGTGGCATTTTTTTATATTTACCCTTGGGTTACGTGGGAACTTTCTGAGCCTGACACATTTTGTAGCAGCCTTTAAGGAGAAAATTGATATATTTAGACCAAAAAGTAGTATTAAACTAGGAAGAGTACTTCTAACATGTTATAGACATAGGCTAACTCATTATTATGTAAAGAACTCTTGGAAACCTATCAGAAAAAAATTAACAACTCAGGAAAAAAAAATGGAAAAGGGGTGTAAAGAGATTGCCCATTGGGAGTGGTAGGGGGATGAGGAAGAATGGTGGAGGGGGTGAATCTAATTAAGTATATTATAAGCACATATATAAATGTCAATGAATATACCCTGTACAACTATTAATGCTAATAAAAAATTTTCATTGCACTGGCGGCTCATGCCTGTAATCTTAGCTACTCAGGAGGCAGAGATCAGGAGGATTGTGGTTCAAAGACAGCCCAGACAAATAATTCATGAGACCCTATCTCAAAAATACCCATCACAAAAAAAGGGCCAGCAGAGTGGCTTAAGGTGAAGGCCCTGAGTTCAAGCTGCAGTACAGAAAAAAAAAATTTCATTGCCAAAAAAAAAGATTGCCATCGGGAAGAAGCACAAATAGTCAATGAGCGTGAGAAAGTGAGGTGCCCTTTCATTGTTTCTTCTACCTAACTAGAGAGAATGGAGGGAACGGTCAGCTAGGCACTGTGCCACCAAGCTGCCGAAGGGTGAGTCGGTGGCACTCTGGCGTCCCTATGTGCAACGTGTATTCACATGTACAGTGCATAGCTTCTCCCACCCAGCAGTTCTGAGTTCATCTTGCAGATCTCATCTTAGAACACAGATTCGGGGCAACAAGTTAACTGCAGCCTTTCCACTAATTGCAGAAAACAGTCAAGTGTCAGGGGGACTGGTCCAGTGAAAAACAGGGCACCCCCCAGTGGTAGAACCTTAGCATTCCTTTAGGAGGAATGGGAGCAGTAGTGGGGTCGACGACAGAGATGCAGAGATGGAGATAGAGATGCACACACTCCAGAGACACAGTCTGTAGAAAATTTATTGAAGGAAACCAAAGAAATGAGCAAAATCCTTATCGTTTCCTCCCTCTACCTCAGATTTTGTATAGGTGAATGAGGATAGCCATCAGAGTACCTTTCAAGGGAAAGAGTATTCTTCAGTGGTTCAATTTCATTATTAGTTATCTGGTAACTTACAATTTCAAGGGCATTTCCTATTAGTGGCTGTACCATTAGCATGAATTCACTGGTGTATGGGAATGAGTCTCAGAAGCTGTTAAAAAGCATATTAATAGTTGTCCTCATCTTGTTTTCATTAGTCAGTGGTGTGTAAAGTGTATCATTGTCTTGATATTAAAGAAAATTACTAGATCACTGCTTCTGTAAAATACTTTTGAGAAATTAATGGAAAGTTTTTGTTTGTACTTTTCTTTTTTTTGAAGAACAAGAATAAAGGGGTTAGTTAAAAGTTCTATAAACCAAGCCAGGATTTGGTGGCTCACACCTATAATCCCAGCTACTAGGGAGGCTGGGAGCAGGAGAGTCGAGGTTCAAGGCCTGTCAGAGCAAAAAGTCAGATCCCATCTCAACAAAAAAGTTGGATATCATGAGTCATACTTGTAATCCCAGCTACGCAGGAGACATAGGTAGGAGGATTGTGTTCAAGGCTGGCCCAGGCAAAAAGCAGAAGCCCCTAGCTTAAAAATAGCTAAAAGCAAAAAGAGCTGGAGCAGTGATTCAAGTGGTAGAGCACCTGCCTGGCAAGTGCCAGGTCCTGAGTTGAAACCCCAGTACCACAGAAAAACAAACACATTTTAGAGGGGCACGCATACGTGTGTGTGTGTGTGTGTGTGTGTGTGTGTGTGTGTGTTTATATATATACCTGGTAGACTGAGACAGGAGACACGAGGATCACGATTTTGAGGCCAGCCTAGCCCACATAATGAGACCCTATCTCAAAAAATAAGAAAAAAATCTCTGACCCTAGGTGTTCTATCTGAAGGTTTTTGACTTGAGATGTTTTTCCGTTTTCTTTAAATACTGGAAAGATGTCTGTGCTTGGAAAGTAATTTTTGCCTTCTGTGACATTGATTCCCTTGAGTATCTCTGGTTTGGGGGTTCCACCCCCATCTGCGTACCATGGCAGGGGGGATGCATGTGAATGTTGAGTTAGAGGTAGGTCGGACATCTGGCTTCAGAGTGATACCTGCTTCCTGAATTGCTAGCAGAGCAGGCCTCAGTACAAAGTGTTGTCAGATTCGTGGAAGACATTTAATAAGTCTTTTCCCATCTCTTCCATTCTCCAAACCGGTGTTCTCAATCCGCTTGTCTTTTTGCTCCCACCTCTCTCCCTCTTCTTCCCTCTCTAAGCACATGGATGATTTCTTATAAATGTCTCCTAATCTCAGATTTTCAGTTTGCCCAGGTTCCAGCTTTTTGCCAGACAACTCTGTCTGCATATCTCCTCTGTGTCTCTAGCTTACCTGGAATAGAATTACTCACCCTTTCCCCACACAACTATTTCTGTTCCTGACCTTCTCATTTGTTTCTCTGAAGTACCACTTTTTTCTGTGCCTTTTTTTTTATTCTACTTTTAACACCCTGAGTGCCACTGTGAGCTCTTACTGTTTATTTATTTATCTATGTATGTATTTATTTATGGCTGTACTAGAGCTTGAACTCACAGGGCTTTGCGCTTGCTAGGCAGGCACTCTACTTGAGCCATGCCCCCAGCCCTTTTTGTTTGTTATTTTTCAAATAGGGTCTTGTGTTCATGCCTGAACTGGCCTGGACTGAAATCATTCTATTTACACTCTTCGTAGACATGAAGGCAGCTTTTATTAGTTGAAATGGGGGTCTCACTAACTTTCTGCCTGGGCTGGCCTCAAACTGCAATCTTCCCAATCTCCACCTCTCAGTAGGCCACAGGCATGAACCACCATGTCTAGCCTGAGTCCTAATTATTGATTAGTATGACCTGCATCCTTTGCATGTGTGAGGGCAGGGAATGACTGAGAACCATTGTTCTAGTGGAATCTCTATCATTGATCTCCGGAGGCAGCATAGCTTGGCATGAGGCTCCAGGTCCAGATTACCTGGGTGTTCATCCCGGATCCCTGTGTGACTCAGGCTGGCCACCTAGCCTTTCTATATCTCACTGTCCAACCTCGTAGGATTATTGTAAAGAGTAAAATGAAAAAGTAATTCTCAAGTATTCAGAGCAGTACTTGATATGCAGCAGTGGCCTCATAATTACTAATTACAGTGATCTATATACCACTGCCTCTAAATAACATTAAGTATGTCAGTTTTACTTAAGAAAACTTAAAGGCTCCCGAAATAACTATTTCCTACATGTCAAAGGGCTCTCCCAGGAGGCAGTCACTGAATCAGAGTTCTGCAAGAAGACTTGAACATTTGAATGGTGTGGAAATTGCAGAAGTTCATTTGTAGATACTTTTCCAGACCCAGTTAGATTTCTGTGATTCCTCCACAGGGCCCCATCCCTGCCTTCCCCTTAGGTGTCTGTCAGGCTCTGTCTCCATTGGCTGACCTGCCCTGTGCTGTCCCACCTTCTCTATGTGCCTTTGGCTGTCTTCTAAGAATTAAGAATGACTCCTTCCATCTTTCATTCACCTGTCCATCCCTCAAGGTTCAGCTCAAATACGATGTCTTTCATGAAGCCTTTTTAAATTTTCCCTTTTACTTCCTTCTCATCTTTCCTTTCTGTGTATTCTCTGAACACTATTTGTGATTCTTATCAAATTATATTACTTATTTGTAAATTTGTAAGCTTGATAAGCAAAGATTTTGTCTTAACGTTTTTTTCCCATTTCCAGTAACTTATAAGAGGCCTCGCACTGTAATAGAGTGCTCTGTACTTGTCTGAATAATTTTTTGTTTCGTCACAAATACATCACAAAGTGCTATTCAGTGTAAAATGTTGTGAGACTTAACAGGTCTCCACCTGCATCCTGGTCTCAGGCCCGTCTGTGCGTTCTCAGCTTGGCTGCAGTGCTGGGAGCACTCTGTCACAGTCCATCATTCTGTCATCTGATCAGTTGCCCAGTCAAAAACAGTTCCACTCTCTTACAGAAAATCCTCTGGGATTGTTCATTGTTTTTATATCAGTTTGGGTATGAAATATGCAAAGTTTACTGAGCATTTAGGGATAATATCTTTCTGTTATGCAGAAATTTTCTATTTTGTGATATTTATTATAAAGTAATTTTTATTGGCTAAGGGATAATGAAAATGATAGTAATTTTGTGTTGGAACTACATTTTTGCTTTCTCAATGTAATCTTAAAAAAATTACATTTTTCCTAGGCATGGTGGTGCATGCCTGTAATCCCAGCTACTCGGGAGTCAGAGACAGGAGAATCTCAGTTTGAGGCTAGTTCAGGCAAAGTTAGTGTGAGACCCTATCTGAGAAAAACAAAAGCAAAAGAACTGGAGGGCTTGGCTTAAGCAGTAGAGGTTCTAAGTTCAGTCAGTCCCCAGGTCTGAAAAAAAAAAAAAAAAGGCAATTTTCAATCCATTTTAAAATAAATCAGTAAAAGAAACCCTAACAAAGATATTAGCTTTGCTTATTTCATTTCTTCAACTGCATCTTATAATGCTGCAGATGTCTTCCAATTGCTTTTGGGACTGTCTCTTTAAAAACCTTCTTGGAAAAGGCTATCTCTCTCTCTCTCTCTCTCTCTCTCTCTCTCTCTCTCTCTCTCTCTCTCTCTCTCTCTCTCATTCTCTCTTCACTCCAGCCTCACTCCCACTTGGTTGCTGGACTCTCTAAGGAAGACTGTACGCCTGTGTTGAGGATTTTGGGCAATTGCCCTCAAAACCACAGGAGGCTGTCAGTACCAACTTTCCTCACAGATCCTTGAGGTAAATGACAGGACAGCTCTGCTCATCTAGGGAACCTTTCCAAAAGGTTCATGTGTTAGCAAGTCTGCTGTATAGGGTGGTTTCTGTTGTTGGTTGTTTTTGTCTAACTTGGAACAAATGACGCAGGCAATGTTTTGGGGGTTTTTTTTACTTTAAAATTGCTATGCTAAAAGGGCCAATAAGCATTGTTTATATGCACAACCAGGAGTGTCCGTAAGCACATTGCCTTGGTAGTGGTTGCATCCTGTCTTGTACAGAGTTGTCTGTTCTTAAACTTCGAGCTGCATGAACTCTCTGAAGTAATACAGGAATTACACATTTATTTTATCCAATTTATTTTAAAATTCTCTTTATTTAAAAAGTAAACACCTGAAACAGATCTGTGGGTTTCAAATATGAATTAACAAAGCATGTGTTAATTCCAAAAACTGATTTGAGTAATTTCTAGCCTGTAGTACCACTACAACTGACTCTTAAGTGGATTCAGTGTGTTTTTGTGATTCATCTTCATTCTTAAGAGAATATACATGTTTTATATTTCCATTAGTAATTTTCTAAAGTCACTAGAGATTCATTTGTAGAATTAGATCATGTCTTTTGAGCTAAAAATCTGTGAAGAACAAAATAGGAAGTGTTACAAGATCTTCTGTATGTTGAACTGAAGTGGTTAGGTTCTTTACATAAGAAGATTTTATAACCTCTGTAGGCTCTTTTGAAGAAAAGAGTTAAATGTTCACTGGTCATTCTGACCACAGTGTTGTTGGGTATAGGAATCAGGTTTTATTTGACTCCTGTACCCACATTCTGACACAATTAGTGCACGATTATAAAATCCAAATGAATGAGAAATGTCTAATAAAGACTGTTTTCTTAGTCATGCAGATGAGTTGCAAAAAAAAAAATCCTCAACCTTCTTGTTTTATGAACTTTCCACTCATTTTCATTATATACTCTTGGGAAAAGTCTTGCTCTGGAGGCTTCCACATAACCAAATTCCTGAGTTCTTCCTCTGCTTCTTTCCTTTCAAGCAGGAAACTATGTATTAGGGTGTAATTGCCTGGTAGGCTATAGCAGGAAAGGCCAAGTGACAGCACGATAGTCAGAATGTACAGTGTGTGCCTGAGGCACTATAAGAATCTCCTGGTATGGTAATAAGGAGGACCCTTCATTGCAAACAAAGCCTCTTCTCCAGTTAACAATACAAAAGGCATTCAGGCTCCTCTTTCCTGGTGGACTTACCAAACTGAGTCTTCTCCGTTGACTATATTGAACTTTGAGTGTCTTCTGAAAGGAAACAGTGGGCCACAGGAGCTGGAGGCCACTCCTGGGTATCTTTTGAGCTTTTGTATTTATTTTGTGCTCTTGTTTTCTGGTTTAATGAAAAGTGAAATAGAAGACAACCTTAAGGAAACTTCTGTTAATTCTCAAACTTAGCCCTCCTTTTGATGCCTGACCTAGTTCAGGCAGACACAAAGAGAAGTCATGGCTGTTACTGTCCATCTTCGCCCAGTTCCTCTCCCAAAGTTATCCTCATGTGTGTGCAGTAGGAGTTCCTCCTCTTAGACCATGTCTTGCCTGCTTACTGAGAAAACAGAGAAGTGAGTCAGTTCTCACCATGGTACCCAAACAGCTCTTGCCCTGATCTTGTTGCAGTTTTGTCAGATATAGGGAGTTTGCTTTTTTTTGGTCCAGGTTCCCCAAAGATGTCATGTATAAGAAGCAAAATAAACCAAACAGCAAACATTACAAAACCAGAACCTATGGTTTTGTAGTCAGCAGTTATGGATTAGAGTACAGTAGAGCCCTGTTGCCCTCTGGAATGTAGCTCCAAGGAGAATGCTATTGAGGAAACACGGCATAAGCTCAGGACATAGTGCTGTCCTGCACATGCTTGATTCATTTTCCCTGTAACACAGGCCACCTTCCACTAGAGACATGCTGCCTTTCAACACGTCTGTTAATTTTCACTTTAGCACTTCAGTTAAGCACGTTTGCTTTGCTCTTTGGGCACCATTTGCTTTTGGGAGGCATGCTTTTACAAAATGAAGGACAGGGGAAATAGCAGATCACACAGTGATTGAAACACAGCTGAGAATAACTCAGCACTGGATGTGGAGCTTCTCCATCGCATGAGTTGTGTACTGGGGCTTGGGAATTTAAAATTTTTGTTTTTGAAATTTCTTTTGACTTTTTAAATTTTATTTTTTTACTGCACTTGGGACAAACTGTAGTAAATCCTCAAAAAGGGTGGACTTACTATCACATTCCATCATCACAACTACCTGTATATGCCTGTTATTTTCTCTGTGTCCACATGGATGTATACACAAGCACAAATGTAAATCTTATGCATACATTAAAGCCATGATAGAGGGTATGTAATAAATAATGTGTATTGTTTGTAACATTTTTAAGGTTGATAATCCTTACCTTTTCTCTCTCACCTAATATCCTGATCAATTTTAACTCTCCCCCCCAATGTCCTTGAAAGCTTGTTTGTGAGTTAGTATCCATGCTGAAATCATGCATCCCATTTAATGATGTCCTTCAAGTTTCAGTTTTTATGAGCATAGACCCTCCCTTTTAGAAGAAATTTTAAAAATTCTGACTTAACCAGTTGTCCTGTAGAATTGCTGCCTTTTAGATTTGTATGGTTGTTTCCTTATGATCTTAAATCGTTCCTTTATCGTCTATATTTCCTAAGTTGGACGTTATACTGAAAGGCTTAGTGGACTCAAATTAGACATCTGGGGCAAGGATGTATGTACCACAGGCAATGTTGTATGTCTCATATTACACCACATTGGAAGACAGCATATGTGGTCAATCCACTGTTACTGATCAGAATGACCCTGGGATTAAGTTGACCACAGTCTACTACCTCCCTTACGTCGTGTTTTCTCCTTCTGAACAGAAGTAATCGATCTGATAGGAATTTAGCACCACTAGCCATTCCCCTAATGGCTTACCCCAGTTGCTAATCCTTACCTGAATTAATATGCTGTTCCTTCTACATGTGCTGACTTGGCTTGCTTTTGTAGAGTACCACTTTCCATCATAATCTGTCTGCTTGAGTGCCAGTTTCTACTGGAATTCAGGATAGACATGGTTCTTTCCGTTTAATTGCTAGTTTCAAAGTATGAAGTTGTTTTATAGCTACTTCAAATAGTAACTAAAGGATTTCTCTGTCTCTTTTTTGTAGTATTGTGAAACACATTGATTGAATGTGTTTCAACCCACTGAAGTGTTTTATTTACTTTGTGCTTAAAGTTGTCACTCTTGGGAGCCCATTCATGCTGTCTTCTCTTACTCATAGTTTTTTTTTTTTTTTTTTTTTAACAGAGAGAGCTTGTGGAGGTACTGGGATTTGAACTCAGGGCCCTCATACTTGCTAGGCTGGTACTCTGTCACTTGAGCCATGCTCTCAGCCCTTTTCTTGCTCTTAAATATTGCTGATTCTATCATTTGTGTCATTATTGGGTCAGCTTCAATTAATTGATTTTGGCCTTTGTGATGAGTCATATTTTCCTGCCTGGTAATTTTTTTACTGGATGCCAGACATTATGATCTTACCTTGTTATATACTGAATATTTTTACACTACATATTTTTTAGCCTTATTGTGGGATACACTTAAGTTACTTTAAAACAATTCAATTCTCTCAGGTCTTATTTTAAAGCTTTTATGAATGGGACCAGAGTAACATTTAGTTTGGGTTTATTTTTGGCCCTTTACTGTATATACCTGATACACTGTGAATTTTGAGGCTTTCTGTTGTGACTGGTGAGAACAGCCCTGTCTCTATGAAGGTGTTTTCTTAATTCTCTCAAATAGTTTTTCCCTGACTTTGAGACAGTCCTTACATGACGAGCTGATCAGATGTTAGCATCAGGCCTTGGGTACCCTCTGTGTGCAGCTCTCTCTTAGATGTGCAGCTCCACTCCTGATCCATGGCCTGGGAAGTCTCTCCAGGCAGTAATTGGGGCAGTTGTAGAGATAATCATGTTTATTTTCTGTATCTCAAGACCACTCTCCTTTATTGCCTGGTACCCAGTGATTTGAAAAAAAAAAAAAAATCATGTATTTTGTCATATTTTTTTAGTTTTAAGTGGGAACATACTGAGTCTTTGTCACTCCATCTTGATTGTCTTCTTTGTGCATTAGTGATTTCCAAATTCACTTTTATTTGTATTTACAAAATAATATACCACCCCTTCTCAAGAGAGCGGTATCTGGAAAAGTATGTAACGCCATATAAATGTTACAGTCCTGGCTTCTTTGCTGGACAGTTATGCAGCTGAGATTTGAGGCCTGGAAATCTAGTGCCAGAGTTGTCCTTGACAACAGTGCTGCAGTCTGGCTGTTGCTTCGCCTCATAGGACGGTGTCACATGTCACAGGACACAGCCTTATAAGCGAGGTGGAACCTCAGGACCACCCACCAGAAGATGTTACTTTTGCCCCGGAGTCCACAAACTGGCTGGGCTACGCTGCTCACAGCTGAACTAGGTACGACTCACTTGTGGCTTTGTGTTAGCTTCAAGGTGACAGTGGCTTTGTTCACATTGGCTGAACTCTCACATGTTAGTGCTAATGCCTTTGAAAGCAAAAGGTTCAAAATCTTAAAATTTTGGAATCTTGGCTGTACATTTTCTCTGAATTTGTTACATTGGCCATAGAACGTGCATGATATTTGTTCCATTCCTTCTGTGCAGCTTGTAATTAATTTAGTGCTCTGGGGATACTTACTGTGTTGTGATAGCAGCCAGCAGACTTCCAAAGATCCAGTGCATTAAGGATAGCCCATTGCTACACACCTGGGGCTTTTTGCATGTAATGTTTGCGAATGAGTGGCATGCTGAACTTTCTGCTGGATTTAGTCCTGCCATGAACTTGCTCTGCTTAGTTAAAAGCTTTCTCATGCCATTCACTGAGTGCCTTTTTTATTTTAAGGTGCATATTTTGGCTCAGATTGGTTGTGTTGAAAGTCTTAACCAGTCACCACCTTCTTCTCCTTCTCCTTCTCCCATAAATAAGGTAAATTTCAAACTTGAATTCATGAGAAAATAAACATTTAACAACCCTTAAAGTAACCTTTTCCAAGTGAGGTGGTTGTTTCAGGTAAAGTACCAGGCCCTTCTGAGGCGTGGTCAGCTAAAGGCAGACTGATGAAGAGTTAAGACCCTGAAGGCTTTTAGCTGAGACTTTCCTGAGAGACTGAAGCGCTTGTCCTGTGGGCTATAAGATCTAATGAAGAGTTTTAATTCTGTGGGTGACAGTGAGTCATGCAGAACCTTGTACCAGGATGGAGCAAAATAAGCTGAATATGATGTTGCTCGATGGAAATGACTGAGGAGGGTAAGGGAAAAGTAAAAGCTAGAGAAGAAACCTGCAAGCTTGATTCCATAGCCAGTAAAGCAGAGTGGGTTCCTATGTGACCAGGTGCCCACAGCTGAGAAATAAAAAGGGTCAATGGGGTTGCGAGCAATGAAGTCAGTGATTAAAGGATCCTTAAAACAGACTGTGTAGCCCAGTTTGTTAGGGTAAGGGCTAGATTTGGAAAACACCAAGCTTTTAGCATTTAGCACGCAAAAGGTATTTTTGCCAAAAGCCCCAAGAATTAGAGTTTGCTATTGAGCTTTGTGGTGAAACAGTTCCATCTTCTGCCTCTTTCTTTTATGTATGTGAAGGAAACAAATAGCTAAAACAGATGCTTAATATCTTCTAAGCGCTTAATATCTTCTTTCAGTTTCTCTAGTAATATGACCTGGCATTGAAGCCATTCGGAAATATAACTATCTGGTCTTTTCCTTTGTTGCATAAACTAATAGATGTACTGCTCAGATGGGGATTTACTCAAAGAACTACTGGCCTTTGTTCTCTTTAAATTTTATTTATTCATTTATTTATATATTTTTTGAGACAGGGTCTCCCTGTAGCCCAGACTGGAACTTGCCTATAACTTGCTGTATAGCCCATGCTGGCCTTGAGCTAGCAATCCTCTTTTTTTTTTTTTTTATTGTTTTATTATTCATATGTGCATACAACACTTAGGTCATTTCTCCCCCCTGCCCCCACCCCCTCCCTTACCACCCACTCCGCCCCCTCCCTCTCCCTCCCACCCTCTCAATACCCAGCAGAAACTATTCTGCCCTTATCTCTAATTTTGTTGTACAGAGAGTATAAGCAATAATAGGAAGGAACAAGGGTTTTGCTAGTTGAGATAAGGATAGCTATACAGGGAGTTGACTCACATTCATTTCCTGTGCGTGTGTGTTACCTTCTAGGTTAATTCTTCTTGAACTAACCTTTTCTCTAGTTCCTGGTCCCCTTTTCCTGTTGGCCTCAGTTGCTTTTAAGGTATCTGCTTTAGTTTCTCTGCGTTAAGGGCAACAAATGCTAGCTAATTTTTTAGGTGTCTTACCTATCCTCACCCCTTCCTTGTGTGCTCTCTCTTTTATCATGTGCTCAAAGTCCAATCCCCTTGTTGTGTTTGCCCTTGATCTAATGTCCACATATGAAGGAGAACATACGATTTTTGGTTCTTTGGGCAAGGCTAACCTCACTCTGAATGATGTTCTCCAATTCCATCCATTTAGCAGTGAATGATAACATTTCGTTCCTCTTCATGGCTGCATAAACTCCATTGTGTATAGATACCACATTTTCTTAATCCATTCGTCAGTGGTGGGGCATCTTAGCTATTTCCATATCTTGGCTATTGTGAATAGTGTCGCAGTAAACATGGGTGTTCAGGTGCCTCTGGAGTAACCTGTGTCACAGTCTTTTGGGTATATCCCCAAGAGTGGTATTGCTGGATCAAATGGTAGATTGATGTCTAGCTTTTTAAGTAGCCTCCAAATTTTTTTCCAGAGTGGTTGTACTAGTTTACATTCCCACCAACAGTGTAAGAGGGTTTCTTTTTCCCCACATCCTTGCCAACACCTGTTGGTGGTGGTGTTGCTAATGATGGCTATTCTAACAGGGGTGAGATAGAATCTTAGTGTGGTTTTAATTTGCATTTCCTCTATTGCTAGAGATGATGAGCGTTTTTTCATGTGTTTTTTTGGCCATTTGAATTTCTTCTTTTGAGAAAGTTCTGTTTAGTTCACTTGCCCATTTCTTTATTGGTTCATTAGTTTTGGGAGAATTTAGTTTTTTAAGTTCCCTATATATTCTGGTTATCAGTCCTTTGTCTGATGTGTAGCTGGCAAATATTTTCTCCCACCCTGTGGGTGTTCTCTTCAGTTTAGAGACCATTTCTTTTGATGAACAGAAGCTTTTTAATTTTATGAGGTCCCATTTATCTATGCTATCTCTTAGTTGCTGTGCTGCTGGGGTTTCGTTGAGAAAGTTCTTACCTATACCTACTAACTCCAGAGTATTTCCTACTCTTTCCTGTATCAACTTTAGAGTTTGTGGTCTGATACTAAGATCCTTGATCCATTTTGAGTTAATCTTGGTATAGGGTGATATACGTGGATCTAGTTTCAGTTTTTTGCAGACTGCTAACCAGTTTTCCCAGCAGTTTTTGTTGAAGAGGCTGCTATTTATCCATCATGTATTTTTAGCTCCTTTGTCAAAGACAAGTTGATTATAGTTGTGTGGCTTCATATCTGGGTCCTCTATTCTGTTCCACTGATCTTCATGTCTGTTTTTGTGCCAGTACCATGCTGTTTTTATTGTTACTGCTTTGTAAGATAGTTTGAAGTCAGGTATCGTGATACCTCCAGCATTGTTCTTTTGACTGAGTATTGCCTTGGCTATTCGTGGCCTCTTGTGTTTCCATATAAATTTAACGGTAGATTGTTCAATCTCTTTAATGAATGTCATTGGAATTTTGATGGGAATTGCATTAAACATGTAGATTACTTTTGGGAGTATGGACAGTTTTGCTATGTTAATTCTACCAATCCATGAGCATGGGAGATCTCTCCACTTTCTATAGTCTTCCTCAATCTCTTTCTTCTAAAGTTTATAGTTTTCCTTGTAGAGGTCGTTCACATCTTTTGTTAGGTTTACACCTAGGTATTTGATTTTTTTTTGAGGCTATTGTAAATGGAATTGTTTTCATACATTCTTTTTCAGTTTGCTCATTGTTAGTGTATAGAAATGCTAATGATTTTTCTATGTTGATTTTATATCCTGCTACCTTGCTGCAGCTATTGATGATGTCTAGAAGCTTCTGAGTAGAGTTTTTTGGGTCTTTAAGGTATAGGATCATGTCATCTGCAAATAGGGATATTTTGACAGTTTCTTTACCTATTTGTATTCCTTTTATTCTTCTTCTTGCCTAATTGCTCTGGCTAGGAATTCCAGTACTGTGTTGAATAGGAGTGGAGATAGTGGGCATCCTTGTCTAGTTCCTGATTTTAGAGGGAATGGTTTCAGTTTTTCTACATTAAGTATAATGCTGGCTATAGGTTTGTCATATATAGCTTTTATAATGTTGAGGTACTTTCCTTCTATTCCTAGTTTTCTTAGAGCTTTTATCATGAAATGATGTTGGATCTTATCAAAGGCTTTTTCTGCATCTATTGAGATGATCAAGTGGTTTTTGTCTTTGCTTCTGTTAATGTGGTTTATTACGTTTATTGATTTTCATATGTTGAACCACCCCTACATTTCTGGGATGAAGCCTACTTGGTCGTGGTGAATAATCTTTATGATGTGTTGTTGAATTCGGTTTGCCATTATTTTGTTGAGGATTTTTGCATCAATGTTCATTAAGGAGATTGGCCTATAGTTCTCCTTTTTGGAGGTGTCTTTGCCTGGTTTTGGGATAAGTGTAATACTGGCTTCATAAATTGTGTTAGGCAGTTTCCTTCCCTTTCTATTTCATGGAACAGTTTAAGGAGGGTTGGTGTCAGTTCTTCTTTAAAGGTCTGATAGAATTCAGCAGAGAATCCATCAGGTCCTGGACTTTTCTTTTTGGGGAAACTCTTGATTGCTGCTTCAATTTCATTTTGTGTTATAGATCTATTCAGGTGATTAATTTCCTCTTGGTTTAGTTTTGGATGATCATAAACATCTAAAAACTTGCCCATTTCTTGAAGATTTTCCAATTTATTTAAATATAGGTTCTCAAAGTAGTTCCTCATGGTTCCCTGGATTTCTTTGGTGTTTGTTGTTATCTCCCCTTTTGCATTTCTGATTTTACTAATTTGGGTCTTTTTCCTCCTCATTTTATTCAGATTTGCCAGGGGCTTTCAATCTTACTTATTTTTTCAAAGAACTGGCTTTTTGTTTCATGATTCTTTGTATGTTTTTTTTTTTTGGTCTCTTTCATTAATTTTGGCCTTATTTTTATTATTTCTCCTCTCCTGCTTGTTTTGGGTTTAGTTTGTTCTTGTTTTTCTAGGAGTTTGAGATGTAGCATTAGGTCGTTTATTTGGGATCTTTCTGTCCTTTTAATATATGCACTCATGGCTATAAACTTTCTTCTTAGGATTGCCTTTTCAGCTTCTTTTTTTTATTGTTTTCTCTGCTCTTTTAAAAGCCCACTGTTCTGCTATTGCCCTCTTGGAGCTCTTATTCTGTTTTGTAGGTTGCCAATTTAGATCTCCATGGAAATTTGTAGTTTTTTTCTTTCTACAGTAACAGTTGTCTTTGACAGAATGCCTGACATCTTAAGTAAGCCTTACTGACTTGCCTATCCTTTTATCCCATTTGAATTTTTTTTTATTGTGCATGTATTACCTTTTCAAGTAAAAGTAAAAATGTACTTAAAAATACAATGGATAGTTATGAAGAGTTAACATGTACAAAACAGTCCTCATCACCAGCAGGTATAATCTCAAAACAACATTGAGTGAAAAAAATAAAAAACTTGTGCAGACACACATACAGTATAGCATTGTATAGGCCAATTTAAAAAATATAAAACAGTTATTACTTGTGGGTGTGTGCACACTCAAGGGAAGTGTAGAAAGGCACGTCGGAGTAAATGCACAACTCAGGACAGTAGGTCCTTCTGGGGAGAAAAAAAGAAAGAGGGCTTTAGCTAAGTCTAATACTTTCTTTGTTTCTGTTTTCAAATTCAAGTTCCTAAGCAAATATAGCAAACTATTAACATCAGTCATGTTTTGGAGAAAAAAGTATTGAGATTTAAGATTACTTTAAATAAATTTCTTTTGATTTTTCTAGCACCTCTGTTCTCAGTTGTATCAGTCCATTTCTAAGTGGACTCACAGTTTCTAGAAGTCACAAATGTTCTTTCTCCACCCTGCCCCCACAGGTCGGTGGTAGCAGTGACCCCTGGTCAGCCTGGAGTGCCCCCAAATCTGGGAACTGGGACAGTTCGGATGGCTGGGGGGCCAGACCAGAGGGGACAGGCACTCAGAGAAACACTGCCAATAACTGGGACACTGCCTTTGGCCACCCTCAGGCCTACCAAGGACCAGGTGAGGAGGGGCTCTTACTGTAAGTGACTGATGGGAAGCTGGGTGAGAGGCAGGAAAACCAAACTGTTTTTGTTGTACAACACGGAACACTTCAATGACCAAACCTCAGGCACCATGTAGTTCTCCAAAAGACATTGGCTAGAGGGGCTTCAATTTCACTCTGTTTGCCTGGAGTCATCTAGGGGCTTCCCACAGTCCCCTCCCTCCTTAGGCTCTATTAATGTGCTACAGCAGTTGGCAAAACTCAGGGAAATACTTGACTTACAGTAGTAAGTCAGTTTATTGCAGCAGGTAAGCCAGAGGATACAGATGAATACCAGGTGAGGAAATGCAGAGGGCCAAGCTCTGGAGATGAGGTAGAGCTTCCATGCTCTCTCCAGCATACCACCCTCCAGCACCTCACTAGGTCAGCATCCCAGAAGCTCTTGAACCCTGCGGTTTAGGGATTTTTATAGCAGCTTCCTCATATTGGCAAGATTGATTTTTAAATTGTTCTTTAGCCCTTCTCTTCCCAGAGGATGGGGTTGGGGTAGAAAATTTTGAGCTGCTAATCAGGACTTGGTTTTTCTGGTAGCCAGCCCCAATCCAAGAGCCCACCATGAGTTGCCTCATTAGAAAAGAAGATGCTCCTGTCACCCAGGAAGTTCCAAGAACTTAAGACTGGACTGCACTAGGAACTAGAGCCAAAGACTGGCCTTTATCCACATCTTTGCGACCCTGGGTCCTATAACCTCAGGTTCAACCAGCCTGAGGTTCAGTCAGCTGTGACTTCAAAATACTCTTAAAAAAAATTGCTTCTGTGTTGGACATTTACAGATTTTCTTTATCATTAATTGTCTAAACAATACAGTATGACAACTATTTACATAACGTTCATTTTCATAGTATTCATATATAGTAATGTAGAGATTATTTAAAGTATACAGGAGGATATAAGTAGGTGATATGCAAATATTGTATATCTTATATGAGGAACTTGAGCATCCAAGGATTTATTTGGGGTTCTGAGGGTGTAGGTACTGAAAGCAGTGCCCTGAGGTTACCAAGAAACACCTGAAGTAGAACAACAGCAACAAAAAACCCAAACCTGACACCCCCATTGCTCAAGAGATTATAAGAGGGGCTGGTGGAGTGGCTCAAGTGGTAGAGTGCCTGCCTGGCAAACATGAGGCCCTGAGTTCAAGCCCCAGTGCTGCCAAAGAAAAAAAGAAATTATAAGGATTTCAGAAGCACTGTTCTGGTAGCTGGGGCAGAGACCAGTAATGTGTTTATTATATCGCAATATCACACTGTGTCATCTGAGTTAAAATAGAATTTATTCAGAAGAACTGCTCACAGCTGCTTTTGTTCACTAATAGCAAACTCAGATCCAAATGTAGTCGTTTTCTGGATCCATATGTAAACAGCTATGATTTATAATCCCTCAGTCCAGTCTTAGTCAAGTTGTTCTGAGTCAAATGCTTGAAGGGTCAAGTCTGTAAAGAAGAAGGTGGGGCCGTGTGTGCTGTGGACAGGTAGGAAACACTTTCTAAGGGGAGCCCCTGCAGGAAGCTGACTCAGTGCTCTCGGCACATATTCAGAGACTGGAATTGTTTGTTTTTGTTGTCTTCTCATTTTAATATCTCAGCAAAGACTGTATTTCTTTAAAAATATTGAGCCAAAATATAAATGGGGGTAGAGTCTGATTCATCACCTCTGCTTGACTTCTGCTTCAACTCTTTTATGTCTTCCTCTAATTACCTGTTTGACTTCTGGGCTATTAGCACAAAAACAGGCAAGAGGAAAATTTATAGAAGAGGAAATAATTCAGGAATTAAGAAAGGGTATCTGTGTCTATTCTGAAATTAAATAATAGAGATAGGCTTTGTTTTGTGTGACCCTATATCCTTTATCCTGCGAATATGTGTGCCCAGAGCTGCATGTCTGTTCTAAAGAGCAAGGAACTTGCACTGACAAACCAGAAAGGAAAGCCAGGTGTGGTGGTACATGCCTGTAATTCCAGTGATTTAGGAAGCTAAGACAGGAGGATCACTTGTGCCCAGGAATTTGAAGCCAGCCTGGGCAACAGAGTGAGACCTCGTCTCTTATTTTTTTTCTTTCATTTATTAGCATATTACAGTTGCACTGGGGCTACATTGTGACCTTTACAAAAGTGCTCACAGTACATCTCAGTTAGTTTCACCCCCTCCATCATTCTCCTTTATCCCTTCTTCCCCCCTTCTTTTTTTCCATTTTTATTGGGATATATTTATTGTACAGGGGGGATTCATTGTGACAATTCCAAATAACTTTACACTGTACATTCGTTAGATCACCTCCACTGTCTACCCAACCCCTTCCCTGCCTCACTTAAAGCAATTGCAAGAGGTTTCATATGTGTATGAAGGCCATAAACCATACACCTTCACCTTCATCTCCATTCACCTTCCCCCTCCCACAAGTGCCCCCTTCACAGTGTACGTATTTCACAGTCCTATCTTTCATTATTAATTCTAAAGTCAATGTTCAAAGAGATCCCAAATCTTAGAAATGAAGAGAAGGGAAAAGGGAAAGAAGACCCAAAAAGACCCTTGTACTGGTTCAGAGCTAGAGATCATGGTCACGGTCAGCAGGACCAGAGTTGTGGGCTGAGCGGAAGTGCTG
Source organism: Castor canadensis (assembly GCF_047511655.1). Classification (NCBI taxonomy): domain Eukaryota; kingdom Metazoa; phylum Chordata; class Mammalia; order Rodentia; family Castoridae; genus Castor; species Castor canadensis. The sequence goes on along the minus strand of NC_133386.1, from coordinate 9,462,057 downwards.
AGGTGGAACTGCTGATGTCTCGTTCTGTAGTAACTGAGCCACATCTTTCTGATAGTTTCAACTCTTACCTTTTGTTTTTGACATTCATCTGTCACTTCCTCTATAGTGGCACTTTGGGCCATTGGGAGTGGAGAAAGAAGCATAAAACAATGGGAGGAAGAAGAATTAGGAGGAGAACTAATACAAGGTTGTGTGTCAGAATATTAGGCTGTGATGCTGGCCACCTTCTGTCCCCCCATTTTTCTATTTTTTGTTTTCTTCCTTCATACTCCAACGCATCCCTTTCCATCTCTTCTCATTGCCCTTCTCTCATCTTCGTTATTAGTGTTAATTGGTTTTCAGAGATCTTACATCCCTTTTGTCCTCCCTAATCTCCTTAATCAAGAGGTATTTTTTTGCTTATTTGTAAGTTTGTAAAACATTTGTGTTGAGGCCTCTAGAAGGACTTCTCTTGGGTCCCACTCACATTTCTATAATCTGCATTCATCTAAAGCTACTTAGACCAACAGCTTTTTAAAAAAAAAAAACTTGTCTGCTTTTTAGTTGTACACCATGCTATGATGTATATATACACAGTGATTACTGCAGTCAGCAATTATCACCTCACATGCTCACCTCTGTGTGTGTGTGTGTGTATGTGTGTGCGTGTGTGCGCAATAAGGTGCAATAAGAGCACCTAAAATCTCTCTTGGCAAGTTTTTAGCATCCCAGCATACAATATGTTATTATTAGCAATAACCTGTATACAAAAATTTTCAACTTAATATTTTCAGACCATGGTTGACCACAGGTAACTAAAACTGCAGAAAATGAAATCTTGGATAAGGAAGTCTACTGTATTTGTTTTTGCATTTATTGAATTCTGTGAATTCCTTATTTGTTTTGGATACTAATCCCTTATCTGATACATGGCTCACAAATAATGTTCTAATAATCCATAGACTGTTTTTTTCATTTGTTGATTGTTTCCTTTGCTGTATAGAAGATTGTTTGATATAGTCCCACATGTTATTTTTGCTTTGGTTGCCTGAGCTTTTGGTGTGATACCTAGAAAGCATTGTCAAGGTCATTGTCACCTGGATGTTTCCCCTATATTGTCCACTAGGAGTTTTATGGCTTCAGGTCTTACATTTAGGTCTTTAATCCATTTCGAATTGACTTTTGTGTATGGTGTAAGATAAGGGCCCAATTTCATTCTTCTGTGTGTGTATATCTAGTTTTCCCAGCACCATTTATTGAAGAAACCGTCCTTTCCTCATTTTGTCTTCTTGGGGCCATTGTCAAAAATTAGTTGTTTAGTTTGTTTCTGATTTGTCTTTTGCACTAAAAAGCAGAGTTATAATGTAAATCTTCAAAGTGTCTGACTACAAAGCCTTTACTCTTTCTTAACATCAACATTATACTCTGGACTGTACCCTTTTTCCCATCTTTTAAAAAATTGACTAGGTCAGACAGTAGTTGTTATCAGAAATTTAAGTAATTTCATTTTTATTTTGTTTTCTTGTACTGATAATCTTCCGTTTCCACCTCTAGCAACAGGTGATGACGATGACTGGGATGAAGACTGGGATGAGCCCAAGTCCTCTTCACCTTACTTTAAGGATTCAGAATCGGCTGAAGCAGGAGGTCTCCAACGAGGAAACAGTCGTCCTGGTGCCTCTTCCATGAAGCTGCCACTGAACAAGTCAGTCCAGAGGGAGTAGAGGAAACCAGGATTTGAGTGTAGAAATGTATATAAAATACAAATAGGCAGCTGGCTTTTTCTCTGTCCAGTGATCTACTGAGTTTGGGGTATAGTTTGGCCTTCTAATTTAGATCTTAGCTTGGAAGCTGGTTTTTTTCTTCATTCTTTTTACAAGATTAGTAAATGAGGTATTTATTTAATGCTCTGCCAAATAGTTTTTATTGCTTTATCTTTCATCAACTCCATACCATATGTGGATTAAAGTTTCATTGCTAAAAATACTAATTATTAGGAAACATAAATGTAGATGTGGAAAGTTAAAAATAGTAACATCACTCTTTTAAATGTTTCATCATTTTATTAATCACTTACCATGTCCAGCATTGTACAAAGTGGTTTATTTTCATTCTCAGGTCCCTTTGTGGTGTCTGTGATCCCTGTTTTGCTATGTGAAAGACCAGCTCAGGGAGGGTGGGTAACACCAAGCTCACACAGGCACAGGTGATGTAGTCAGGATTCCAGGCCTTTAGTGCTGGAAGCACAGGCTCTCAGACTACGCTGACTTGTTTCAGTTTCTTAGAGTAAGAGGAGTATTTTTACAGTACTTGTAGATTTGCCACTTAACAGGAAAGCATGTGGGAAGTGATGGATGGCCACAGCACTGTGGGATTTTGGGGAGAGAATTGTAGGTAAATCTATAGTGCACACCAGCACACCTTGAAGAACGTGATGTGTGACGTGCCTAAGAATTTATTATTCTCCCCACAGTTATGTTTAAAATAGTTTATTTTTTTTTAATAGCTTATATTTTTTCTCAATATTACAAGTCCATGATTCAAAGTAGATATCAAAGAATGTTAACCTATGCCTGGAAAAAAATGTGAACGCATACTGTGTGGTATAAATCTAGATGGCAGGATTGGTGCCTCTACCTAACATGATGAGACCTGTGAGGATCTCTCTCTCCAGTTTCTTCCATCATATTATTTCCTCATTAGTTGCATGCATAATAAAATTATTCATTCATTATTGACCATATCTTATTTTTCTTAGGCTCAAATTTGGAGTGCTCAATTTGGTCAACAGTGGTATATACTACTCTCAGTTGTTCTTTAAACCTAAATGTGAAGTGTTTAAAACCCATTTAAATGTAATTTTCCTCTTGGCCCTATTTTGAAAAGCCAGAGACTGAGAAAATGAGAGGGTGTGACTCTAGCTCCCTTCTCCTTTCTGTGTTGCACTCACTCATAAGTTTGCTGTGAGTTTGGTGACTTATTTGAAGTTCACTTTCCTCATCAAAGCAAACAGGTTGGCTTTAATTAAGATTCTTTCTGCTGTAAAATGTTATTCCATGTTGAAACCAAATTAGTGCTGTCCTAATTTGAACCTGTACTTCTGAAGCTTCTTAGATGCTGGGAACAATTAAAACCCCTATGTGTTTTTATTTAAACTAATGTAAAAAATTTTTAAAATATTAACAGCATTTCAGCACTTCATTTTATATGACAGCAATAGTCTAGTCATAGAACATAAACTAGAAAGGGAGATCAAAAATTTAAATATGCTTAAACCTTGTAAGAGTCCATCTCAGTAATGCTCTAGTAACTAATAAAATACATTGCTGTTCAGTGTATACTAACTGGGTGTGCAGAGTCAGTGCCAGAGTTTTTTGCCGTGGTCCATAAGAATACCGAAAAGTTGAAATGTGCTTTCTACACTCAGCTGCTATTGGTCCAGGAGTTGCTAACATTTGTAATCCCCACAAAAGTAGGGGTTCTTTAGTGAAGGGGTTCCACATTAGCTCATTAATTCTTTAAGTATTTAGTATGCTCTCAGAACTCTTCCCGGGAGCTGGGAATACAGTATGTCGTCTAAGTTACCTCTAGTCTGCTGTAATATATAAATGGAAGGTGCCAATTCTGTATGACAAATTGTGAAGCAAAAGTGTACTCAGAATGCTGAGGAAGACAGAGAAAGCCCTTCCTGAGGCTTCAGGGAATACTTTCAAAGGAATAATGACATAGTTATCAGTGTTTTAAACTTACCAAGGACAGACAGCACTAGGCTCTTTATATAAATCATTTCATCCCCATATCACTGAACATTCTTCACACGGGGGGGCTGAGGCTCCAGTGCCACAAAAGTGCTGGAGCTGCAGTTCAAACTCAGAGCCCTTCAGCTCCAAGACTCCTTTTTATCTTCTGCATATGCTGCTTTAAAGAGTGTCTGAGGGAGGGACTGCAGGGAAGCCAGTGGAGAATGAAAGAAGAGGTAGGCCCTTGGGAGTGTCATATTGGCCTTTGGCTTAGTATGTGAATGAAATTAGAAGTAATCCATCTAGGATTTTCCCATGTTTTAAGTATTTTGCTTTCCTGAATTTTCTAGAAAGGAAAATTCTAAAATTCAAGCGAATGCTTTCTTTCTGAAAAGTAGCACTTTGGATGGCTATGCATTCTCCAATTTAAAAAATTTTCTTTGGATACAGATTTGATTACTAGAAGTAGCTAAATTTATTATGCTTTGAATTTGTTTGCTAAGGAGACTTCTTTTCTTCCCTATTGCATAAACTGGTTCTAAACGCAAGTGCAAAAACAAAACCATCACAAGTGGTTGAAACAGTGGCAGTGACTTTGGGATAACTAGCTTCCCAGAGTGAATGTGCTGAGTGGCAACTGTAATTTGGACACATGTGGCCACTTCATGATGAAGTACTGGGTGTTAGTAGTGCTGTGGCTGGGTGGGGGGTACTTTTTTCAAGTCTGTCCTTTGCTCTGTATGGGTGATAGTGTTTTAGACATCGTTAACCAGTGAGCATACCCGTGACTATCACATCTGCTAGAGTCACACTGCTCTTTTCCCCATATCGAGCTTAAAGTGACCAGCTGGCCATTAAATCTGCTTACATCGGCTTCTTTTGCCACTGTTTCCAGTTCAGGTTCATCTGAAAGACAGAACAAGTTTAAAAGTGGTGTGTTAAGGTAACATGGGTAGAGTTGTAGAATGCTTATGAGGAAAAATATAAAACTCACGAGCACTTATCTTCATGATTAGATTTCCTGGATTTGCAAAACCTGGAATGGAACAGTATTTGTTGGCCAAGCAACTAGCAAAACCCAAAGAAAAAATTCCCATTATTGTAAGTTTGTTCATTTTTATTTGCTTGCTTTGTTTCTAATTAGGGCCTTCGTAATACCATAAAGCTAAGAGGGTTATTAATCTTTTGGAAAGTATTTTTAAACTTACTTATTGTCCCAAATAACTGATAATATGTTAGCATTTTAGAAGATGTACCAAAGATAAATAGCATAAATTAATGCCTATTTTTGTCCAGATATTCTTTGTGTTTGTATTTCAAACTATTAATTGTGAACCAATAATGCTCATAATATATATATTTCTAAATACTTTTCTTTTCTAAAGCATCTTGAAGCATATTTTGCATGCTGTTTTTCTACCATCTCTGTATATTTGGCTAATAAGTCTAGTTGAAATATTTAGGCTTCTACCCCAGAAAAATACAAGCATATTATCAGAATAAGGAACCTTTTCCAATATGCTGGAATAGTGTATCTTCCAGTAAACCAGCTGTTAGCTCAAGATAAGGAAGAAGTAAATAAAAGCTGGAAATTAATGACACCATTAAGAACTTAATCTTAGAGTAATGATTATTATATAACATGACACAGGGTCTTCAGAATCATCCTACATTTTGATTGCTGATAGAATTTCTATCTAGGCACTGCTGTCTACCTCTGTATCTCAATGAAATTCTGAAATAGAGAACTAGTATTTTTGACTCTGTCAAACTGTAATTATAGGGGAGCCTTAAGAGTAATTGCCGTGGATGCAAACAAGAATGAGGAAACCCTACTCTTACTTTATAATCTTTGGGTCCCAGGAAACTTGAAGAAATTGGAGGGGTGCTATTGGACTTCTTTAATTACTTGTTTCTACATCTTTGCAAAGCTCAAAATCCCAGAAACCTCTAGATAGAAGAGGGCCCCTTTTATCCTTTTTTCCTCACTGCAAATTTGAAGTAATTATCTTCTGAGTAATTAGATTAAAAATTCTTTTAATTTTTTCTGTCTCTGCCAGGCTGTCAAAAAATTATCATTATTCTTTTCATTAAATTTAAAACTCTGCAGATTAAGCGCTATGTCCCTGCCACTCATGTTCTCAAATGTGAACTTTGTCACAGGTGTGACAGTGGTGGAACAGAGTGAAGGGTCCAGCCCCATGCCTTGTCCTATGAGTTTTAGGCAGAGCTGGTTCTTATGAATCTACCTGCATGGGCCTCTTGGATGGAAAAGGAAGCTGAGAAAACCATTAAGTCTTTAGTAGACAAGAGAAAGCAGAGGCCTGGTTCTGTGCTACCCATTATTAAAATAGGACCCCACGAGTATGGGGGTCATACTCACCAGCCAGAGTTGCCCCTTGGTGTCCCAGTCACTGAGGGACATTCTCCAAGGTGGCCATCAGTTGCTGCTCTGAAGTTTTGGAAGAACTTTCTGGGTTTGGATCCCTCTGGGAGTGACATAATTGTTCTCAGAGGTCTTCTCTTTCATCCCTATTAAACTGTGTGGTCCTCTGTCACCCTCCTGACATAATGACCTCTGAACTTTCATCCTCCATCCTATGTTTTCCCTCTTCCACCTTGAGAGAGAATGAGAAGTGGGTATCCTTCTTTTCTGCTTGCCTTGCCTAGAAGGCAGCCTGCACAAATCTCTCTTTTTTCACTCCACTCTGCATGATCGTCCTTATTTTCTTTTTACTTTCTTACTGTACTTTTACTAACTTCAAGTTTAAGACCTGTTGCATAACTCTTTTCTTCTCTCCTTGAATCTCTGAATAGATCTCTTTCCTAGAAATAGTATTACAGACCACATGTTGGTTTTTTCACCGTACTCCTGCATTGTATAATTCAGTTTTTTCTATTCCAATGCAAGAAAGTAATAGTCTCAAGATAAGAATTCCTGTTACCTTTTTAAATGTTATTTTTATAAGATCCTCAACCCTGGATCCCTGAAATCTATAACCATTTCTATAATGGTAATTTTGAAATGGATGATCCAGAACCTACTTGAGACTGTTGGGGATGCAAGCTATGATCCCAGGAATTTTTGTGTAAGCCCCAGGATCCAAGGCCCTCTATAGCCACCTTCATGACCTTTGATGCAGTTTTAAAAATAGATGGAAATACCCAGATTTAAGACAGAAGACCCATTGTCACTTAGCAGTGCTTGGCAGAAATGATCCACAGCTCAAGAGTTACATGCAAGTTTTCTGTACTCCATATAGAGCTTAGCTGGTTTCCCTTCCTCACATCACTCCAGGCAAACCCTCAGTGCTCAGTGCAAGCCTGGTAAGCCTCACCCAGATTTCTAAATTTTTGCCCCCAGTCACAGATGAAAAAGGACAATAGGAAAAGAATAGGGCCTGCATTTCTTGTGTAAGCTCTGCCTGGTGGGCATGATACCCAGCTGAGGAAGTGAGCTGGCCCACTGTGCTTCTGTAGCCTGGGTCTTGCACCTTTTTTTTTTTTTTTTGAGACAGGTCCTCATTGTGTAGTCCAGGCTGACTTCCAACTCATAATCCTCCCTCCTGACCCTCCCAAGTGCTAAAATTATAAGTGTTTGTTGCCACTTCTGACTCTGTATTTCCCAGTTTCAAAATTAACTTTTCCGGGAACCTTGTAGGTTGGAGATTATGGCCCCATGTGGGTTTATCCTACCTCTACGTTTGACTGTGTGGTAGCGGATCCTAAGAAAGGCTCCAAGATGTATGGTCTGAAGAGCTACATTGAATATCAGTTGACACCCACTGTGAGTACCATGATACCAAAAACACAAGCATGCTTACAAAAAAAAAAAAACCTCACTTCTACTTGCTTTTCTCTTCATTTGCTATAGTTGGCATTGGTAACTTTTCATCTCTTTCCCTTATTTTGTAGAACACTAATCGATCCGTAAACCACAGGTATAAGCACTTTGACTGGTTGTATGAGCGTCTCCTGGTTAAGTTTGGGTCAGCTATTCCAATCCCTTCTCTTCCAGACAAGCAAGTGACAGGTGAGTGTGTGTGTAATGCTGAACACAGGATAAGTAAAAAGATGCAGACAGATTGTCCTTCTGTAAAGCAGTAGTGACATTGTCGTCCTTGAGAGCAACAAGATGCATGGGCATGGAATAGTCATTCATAACAGCTGTAAAGGGAGAGCCAGAGAAGAGTGTATACATACATGATGTCACATGAACTCCTAATAGGGATGTTTGATAAAATTTGCTTTCAGAGCTCTTGTACATGTGCTTTGAATACCTGTGGAGTCATTGCCTTTATTTTCTCCTGCAAAAGAAATATGTGCACTTTAAAAATGTGACAAATGGAGCCTGAGAAAGTAGAAATGATTGGAACAGCCTAAAATGAAAATAAAAATGTGTGACCCAAGTGATGGAGATAGGTTATGCAGAGCCATTGCCACGGAACTTCTAATTATTAAAGAATGAAAGTGCCAAGTTTTCTGCTGGATTATGCCATTGATTATGATCCTCTCCCTTATTTATTTATTTTAAAATGTCACTTCCTCTATCTCTCCCCTCCTCCCAAAATCTGGTAAGTAATCCATGTGCTACCATTCCGTGATACATATGCAGTCAGAAAGGATTTGCTCCTGTCCTGGGAAACTGTTATTATTCTGTGCTCTTCCTCTCCAGCCAGGTGTAGAAGTACTCACAGACTCAGCACTTACATAAAGGGACTGAGTTTTACAAAAATTAGAAGAGGTTTCAATAGATGGCTAGCAAGTGTTCAGATAAATGAAACTTGTAAGTATAGAAAGGAGTAAGTAGATGGAAGGCGAGAGTAAGGTTTAAATGGCCAGAACCAGCGGGGCCTGGGAGAGAGGCAAAGGGGACAGTGAGGGAGAAGGAAAGACTTTTCCCAGAGGTCAGGGGAGACCAGAAGCTTTGATCCTCACTCAGCAGGAGTTTAGGTAAGTTTGGATAAGTAGCTCAGGAAGGGCCTTCACCAGCCACATGGCAGTACCAGATCGAGACGCTTCAGTGCTGCCATGTATTTTGTCTCCATGGGTTAGGGTCACACAGGCCTGGACACTTCCCAACTGCTTTCTCCTGTGCCCTCAGAGGTAGGCATTTTCATCTTCACCCTGCCAATGGGAAATGGATATCCAGAAACATTAATCACTTTCCCTGTATTTTGCTAAAGAGGGAATTTGTGTTAAATCCTGAGGTTCGGTCTGTGTATGTTATGGTGAGAACCAACTAATCTTTAGCTACAGTTATTGTCCTTCAAATAAATAACTCATTCTCCTCAAAACCTTGTATATACTTTGCTTTATGTTTACTTTTCTCTGAAGTTTTGGGGGTAGATGGAAATTTTAGTCTTTAAATTTCTGATTTTGATGTTTTGGGAAAACTTCAAAAATTTCAAGTTGTCATAGCAGAGTGGAGAGCAGGAGCTGTTGTGCTGGGTTGATGAACACATCCTAGCAGCCCTGTGGGTGACATGGAGTAGTCCCTCATGGAGCTGGGGCCAGCGAGTGGTATAGATGGCAGCTGTATTCCATCCAGAGGGGCTCACCATACCCCTAACACTCTTTCCTATAATCCTTATTGCCTTAAGTGGTAACTTTCTTTAAAAATCTTTAGATTTCTTCCCCTGAAGTCTTCAGCTCTGCCTTCCTTCATATTTTTAGGTGTCAATTTGTGTCCTTGAATTACTTTCCTTACCCACTCAGTACAGCATTGTGCTTCAGTGTTTAAATAAATGGGTTAACAAGCTATTTCAAGGTTTTAATACATTGCTTATTCTGGATCAAATAATTCAGTACTATTTTTAAAGCATCTTAAGAGTCATGATTCTCCATATTACAGTTTGTTAAAAAAAAAAAACAAAAACAAAAAAACACAGGCGTGCAGCCAGAAGGGTGGTACAGGAAAGCAAGAAGCAGCAGCCCTCAGTCTGAAGAAAGTTGAGCTTTGACGTGCTCGCTCACTGGGATGGATGCATGCCGAGGAAACTGAGAGGCACAGAGTAACATTATTTCCCTTCTCTTGTTTGCCTCCTGCCTGTGTTACCCACAAGATCACTGCTGAACACAAACTCCCCTCTCACTGAACTCGTGGACAAAATAAAAGGAAGCCCAGTAAATGATGCCATGACTGTTTCTGGGGACTTCATGATCCACGGAGTCTATAGTCAGCATTTTCTGTTTGTTTGTTTTGTTCTTTGTGAAGTAATACTGAATGGATTGGGTTTTATTCCTGGGTACCAAAATAGTTTATTCACACACTTAGTGAAAATATAAGTAAGATTTATTAAAATGAGGAAAAGAAAGTCCCTCTTTTCCCTTTTTCATAAATCTCTGGAACCTGGTGTGTAAATCTTACAAGTATAAACTAGTAGCTGAAGTCCTAGTTTGCAGACAAACCAGCTATGTCAGAAGAATTTTTCAATAAAAAAATCATTAAATTTCAACCACTGGTTAGGTAACAAACTCTTGTCTTAAATCACTCCTGATAGAAACTGAGTCCCTCCCAGGGCCATGGGAACGGTCAGGGTCTCTTCTGTCCAGGAGGGTCATTGTCTTTCCAAAGGATGAGAGAGCAGAGTACTTGCTTTCTGCTGCAACTAAGCATACCATTTGGGAGTGCTTTTTATAAACCAGGGGTGTCTAGACCCATGGTGCTCATGTGCACTGTTTAGATAACACATTTTTATATATGGGCCCATAGTACTCATATTTTAAAGAAAAGTTCAGGATGCATTTTTGTAAAAATTTATTTTTAAACTATGCACAATTAAATTAATTCTCTTTGACATATAGTCCTATGAATTTTGACAGCTACCACTATGGTCTTGTAACCATCACTGCATTTGTGACACAGGACAGTTCTGTCACCTCCAAAACTCCCTAGTGCTATCCCTTTATTTTAACCCCTTCCCCTCGTCCTACCCAAGTCAACAACTGATCTGTTTTTTGTTCCTATAATTTCATCTTTTCTAGATTGTCATTATAAATGGGAGCATAATGTAGTTGACATGGCCTGTCTTGTCTCAATAGTTTGTTTTTTTTGCTGAGTGGTATTCCAGTGTTTGGATGTACCATAATTTTTTAGCCATTTGCTCACTGAAGGACACTGGGATTCCAGTTTTTGGCAATTATAAATGAAGCTACTAATAACACTGGCACACAGATTTTTGTATGATCACAAGTAAGTTTTCATTTGGGTAAATACCTAGGGGTAGAATGGCTGGGTCATTTGGTATGTATATGTTTAGTATTTTATGAAATTGTCAGACTGTTTTCAAAGTAGCTGTGCTGTTTTGGAATCTTCACCAGCAACATATGAGAATGTTTGTGGTTCCACATCCTTACCTGCACTTGATAGGGTCATTTTTCTTTAACTTTGTTTAACCACTCTAATATGAGTGTGGTGGTATCTCATCCTGGCTTTAATTTACATTACTCTACTGACTAATGGCATTGATCATCTTTCCATGTGCTTACTCTCCTTTTTAAAAACAATTTTTATTAGGATATATTTGTTGTGCAGGGTGGATTCATTGTAACAGTTCCAAATAGGCTTATATTGTATATTGGTTAGATCATCCCCATCGTGTCTCCCCTCAACCCCTCCCTGCTCTACTTAAAGCGATTGCAAGAGGTTTCTTCTATTTCATATAAGTACATGAAGTCCATCAACCATATACCCTCACCTTAATCTCCTTCATTCACCCTCCCCCCCTCCCACAAGTCCCCCTCACACACACAGTACACCTATTTTATAGTCCAGTCTTCCATTATTAATATCTAAGTCGATGTTCAAAGGGATTTCTCAGTTTATCCCTGCTGTGAGTCTACTTTACGTTGGTCTGTTCAACCCCTTACTCTCCCTTATCCTTTCCTTCTCACCCCCCATTTTTCTTTTTTTTTGTTGTTTTATTATTCATATGTGCATACAACACTTAGGTCATTTCTCCCCCCTGCCCCCACCCCCTCCCTTACCACCCACTCCGCCCCCTCCCTCTCCCTCCCACCCTCTCAATACCCAGCAGAAACTATTCTGCCCTTATCTCTAATTTTGTTGTACAGAGAGTATAAGCAATAATAGGAAGGAACAAGGGTTTTGCTAGTTGAGATAAGGATAGCTATACAGGGAGTTGACTCACATTCATTTCCTGTGCGTGTGTGTTACCTTCTAGGTTAATTCTTCTTGAACTAACCTTTTCTCTAGTTCCTGGTCCCCTTTTCCTGTTGGCCTCAGTTGCTTTTAAGGTATCTGCTTTAGTTTCTCTGCGTTAAGGGCAACAAATGCTAGCTAATTTTTTAGGTGTCTTACCTATCCTCACCCCTTCCTTGTGTGCTCTCTCTTTTATCATGTGCTCAAAGTCCAATCCCCTTGTTGTGTTTGCCCTTGATCTAATGTCCACATATGAAGGAGAACATACGATTTTTGGTTCTTTGGGCAAGGCTAACCTCACTCTGAATGATGTTCTCCAATTCCATCCATTTAGCAGTGAATGATAACATTTCGTTCCTCTTCATGGCTGCATAAACTCCATTGTGTATAGATACCACATTTTCTTAATCCATTCGTCAGTGGTGGGGCATCTTAGCTATTTCCATATCTTGGCTATTGTGAATAGTGTCGCAGTAAACATGGGTGTTCAGGTGCCTCTGGAGTAACCTGTGTCACAGTCTTTTGGGTATATCCCCAAGAGTGGTATTGCTGGATCAAATGGTAGATTGATGTCTAGCTTTTTAAGTAGCCTCCAAATTTTTTTCCAGAGTGGTTGTACTAGTTTACATTCCCACCAACAGTGTAAGAGGGTTTCTTTTTCCCCACATCCTTGCCAACACCTGTTGGTGGTGGTGTTGCTAATGATGGCTATTCTAACAGGGGTGAGATAGAATCTTAGTGTGGTTTTAATTTGCATTTCCTCTATTGCTAGAGATGATGAGCGTTTTTTCATGTGTTTTTTTGGCCATTTGAATTTCTTCTTTTGAGAAAGTTCTGTTTAGTTCACTTGCCCATTTCTTTATTGGTTCATTAGTTTTGGGAGAATTTAGTTTTTTAAGTTCCCTATATATTCTGGTTATCAGTCCTTTGTCTGATGTGTAGCTGGCAAATATTTTCTCCCACCCTGTGGGTGTTCTCTTCAGTTTAGAGACCATTTCTTTTGATGAACAGAAGCTTTTTAATTTTATGAGGTCCCATTTATCTATGCTATCTCTTAGTTGCTGTGCTGCTGGGGTTTCGTTGAGAAAGTTCTTACCTATACCTACTAACTCCAGAGTATTTCCTACTCTTTCTTGTATCAACTTAAGAGTTTGGGGTCTGATATTAAGATCCTTGATCCATTTTGAGTTAATCTTGGTATAGGGTGATATACGTGGATCTAGTTTCAGTTTTTTGCAGACTGCTAACCAGTTTTCCCAGCAGTTTTTGTTGAAGAGGCTGTCTTTTCTCCATTGTATATTTTTAGCTCCTTTGTCAAAGACAAGTTGGTTATAGTTGTGTGGCTTCATATCTGGGTCCTCTATTCTATTCCACTGGTGTTCATGTCTGTTTTTGTGCCAGTACCATGCTGTTTTTATTGTTATTGCTTTGTAATATAGTTTGAAGTCAGGTATTGTGATACCTCCAGCATTGTTCTTTTGACTTGAGTATTGCCTTGGCTATTCGTGGCCTTTGTGTTTCCATATAAATTTAATGGTAGATTGTTCAATCTCTTTAATGAATGTCATTGGAATTTTGATGGGAATTGCATTAAACATGTAGATTACTTTTGGGAGTATAGACATTTTTACTATGTTGATTCTACCAATCTATGAGCATGGGAGATCTCTCCACTTTCAATAGTCTTCCTCAATCTCTTTCTTTCACCCCCTATTTTTCAACAGTTTTCATATCCTTATGTCCTCTGCCTTATACATATCTTTTTATCCTCACTGATGATAACATAAGTTTTATGATATTGTTGATTCGCTAACATTCTCTTCCTTTCCCTCCTCTGTTTAAAACATTAGCCCAATTTTTATTAGGTTGTTTTCTTATTGTTGAATTTACTCTGTTGCCTTCTATATTCTGGAAATAATACTGTCTACTATCAGATGTGTATGAGCAAATATTGTCCCAGCTGTGACTTCTCTTCATTTTTCTTAACAGTGTCTTCTTGTGTAACAGGTGTTTAATTTTAATGAAGTCCAGTGTGTTAGACTTGATCTTTCTAACAAATATCTGAGAGAAACAATTAAAAGAGGAAAATTATCTTGGCTCACAGTCTCAGAGGTTTTAGTCCATGGTTATTTGGCTCCAATTCTGTGGGCACATTGAAGTAGTTGGAGCAGAGCTGTTTTCTTCTGGTGGCTGGGAAGTCCCACAATACCTCTACCAGCTGGAGATCAAGCCTGTGGGGGACATTTCATATTCAAACCATAACATGCACTGTGTTAATTTTTTCTTTTATGAGTTGTGCTTTAGATGTTATGTAAGATAATATAGAGATAGAGGTCTTTTTTTTTTTTTTTTTTTGCATCTGGATATCCAGAGGTTCTCACACCATTTGTTAGAAGAACTGTCTGTTGAATTTTGTTTGCACTTTATTAAAAAAAAAAAAAATCACTTGACCATTCTGTTTTGATTAGTATGACTTTATGGTATCATTAAACCAAACAATGTGAATCCTCTGATTTGATTCCTTTTCAGTTATTTTGATTTTCTTGTTCCTTTCCATGTAAATTAGAGCTAGTTTATAGATACCTATAAATAATCATGCTGGAATTTGGGTTGGAATTGCACTGACCCCATTGATCAGTGTGAGGAAAATTCAATCTCAGTATCTTGTCTTATCTATGAAAATATCATTTGATAGTCATTAATGTTTTGTAGTTTTCAACATATAGATTCTTTCACATACTCTGTTAGATTTGCACATGAGAATTTCATCAGGGTGGGTCTATTTTAAGTGATTCTGTTTGTTTTTAGATACAGTTGATTTTTGTACCTCAACTTTGTGTCTGTGACCTTGCTGTACTTACATGTTGCAGGAGGTTTTTTTGTGGACTCTTTATGTGTAGGCATTCATGTCATTTTTCAGACTGTGTACTTTCTGGTTTTGACTTATTGCATTAGCTAGGATTTGCAGGATTACAGTGACCAGGAGTGGTGAGAGCAGATGTCTTTGCTTGTTCCCAGTCTTAGGGAGGAAGCATTCAACTTTTCATCATTAAGCAGAATGTCCACTGAAGGTGGGTTTTGTTGTTGTTGTTGTTTTGGGTTTTTTTTGTTGTTTTTTGTTTTTTGGTAGATGCCCTTATGTCAAATTAAGAAACTTCTGTTTCTACTTTGCTGGAAAGTTTCTTCATGAATGGAGGCTGAATTTTGTCAAATTTGTTTCATGCATCTATCAAAGTGATCATATGGTTTTTCTTCTTTAACCTATTAATATGAAGGATTACTTTGGCTTCTTAGTGCTGAATCAACCTTACATCCCTAGGAAAAGCCTCACTTGATTCTGGTGTATTATTATTTTTGCATATAGCTGTTGCATTTTGCTGACATTTTAAAGGATTTAGTGTGTGTACTCACAAGGGTTTTTGGGTGTGGCTTTCTTGTAATGTCTTTGCCTAGTTTTGATATCAGAACAATGTTGGTCTATATTCTGGAAGGGATTCTCTATATTATTCTATAAATTTTTGATAGAATTCACTTCTAAAATTATCTGGACTCCTGCTTTTCTTTATGGAAAGACATTAATTACGAGTTTAATTTCCTAAATTAATAGAGGGCTATTCAGTCTATCTCTTCTTTAGTGAGTTTTGGTATTTTGGATCTTTGAAGGCATTTATTTAGTATGAGTATGGATTTAGAAGTGTTTGTAGAGTTCCTTTATACTTCAGTACCCTTCAGGGTCTATAGTAATATCCACTCATTCATTTCTGATTTTGGTTACTGGCTTCACATCCAATGATTTTTCTCAATACTGTTTTATTGGGCTGGAGATACAGCTCAGTGGTAGAGTGCTTGCCTGGCATGCACAAGGCCCTGAGTTCAACTCCCAGCACCACCAAAAAAGAAAAAACAACAAAAAAACCTGCCTAGCAAGCATGAGGCCCTAAGTTCAAACTTCAGTACAACTAAAAAAATATATACATACTATTTTATTGTTTTCTACTCTTTTATTATTTTTTTTCCATCTGCTTGCTTTGGGGTTAACTGGGCACTTTTTAGAAATATTTTGGAGTAGAAACTTAGGTTATCATTTTGAGACCTTCTGTTATCAGCATTAAATGCTGTAAGATTCCTCTTAAGTACAGTATTAGCTACATCCAGTAGTTTTGACATTGAGTTGTCATGTTCCCTTGTAAGTTCTTTTTTTGTGGGGGAGAGATAGTGGACTGGGGGGTTGAAATCAGAGTTTCACTTGCAAAGGAGGTACTCTACCGCTTGAGCCACACCTCCAGTCCATTTTGCTCTGATTACTTTGGAGGTTGAGGGGGGAGGGTCTTACAAATTACTTGCCAGGCCTGGCTTCAAACAGAGATCCTCCCAATCTCACTCAGCCTCCCAAGTAGTTAGGATTACAGGTGTGAGTCACCGGCGCCAGGGTCCCTTGTGAGTTCTTTGAGCCAGGGTAGTTATTAACAACTATATTTAGAAATCACAAACAGTGACATCCTTGAGATTTCACCCAGTGAAATCATTTGTTAAACATCATTCCAAGGTTTCAGGGTCCTATGTGTCTCAAGGAACAAAAGTGCCTTCCTAAACATCTAGCATCCCACTAGGAGGAGCAGGGAAGCACCTAAATCCCCAGTCACGTTCCAGTCCATTTGTCTGCACATTGATAATCAAACATCCTTTTTGTGCATTTGATGGGACAAGGAGAACACAAAAAAATTGGTTGGTTGATGAAATTCAATAAGTTTTAAAAAAACTATATTTAGTTACAGACTATTTGGGCAGTTTTCAAATTTCAGTTTGGTGTTCTCTTAATTTGTTATGCTCAGAAAATATACTCTGTACTGTTTTTTTGTCCTTTTAAATTTATTGAGACTTGTCTTATGGCCCAGCATGTAGTTCCACGTGTGCTTCAAAAGAATGTGTGTCCTGCACGATTAGGTGGAGCATTTTATGTATATTCGGTCAGAGTTTGAAGTGTTGATGCCATTCAGGTTTCTAAGTCCTTTTCAGTTTCCTTTCTAGATCTTTACATTGTTGAGAATAGCATGTTGAAATCAGCTACTATTATTGTTGGATCCTTTCTCCTTTCATTTTGTGTTTGTAGGCAAGAAATTGGATCTTGCTTTCTAACTGGGCCTGAAAATTTCTGCTTTTGCTTGGGGATTTTAAGACCATTTGTATTTAATATAATTATTAACTCGTATAGCTCTACTCTTTTCCCTCATTTTATGATTTATATTATACCTGTATGTTATAAATCCAACAGTACAATATGATAATTATTACTTTATAGTCTCACATGTAATTTGTTGTAAAACCTATCTGTAGTCTTTCATATTAATGCACATATTCCAGTGTTCTTCCTGTGGATTCCAGTCACTTTCTAGTAGTTTCCTTGTAGCCTAAAGAAATTCCTTTCATATTTTGTGCAGTATAAGTTTGCTGTCAATGAATTCTGTCATTCCTTATGTATCTCGGTATATCTTTATTCCACCTTTATTTTTGAAAGATAAAGTACTGGTTATATGACCCCTGGCTGATAGTTTTTCTATCTTCACCAGGAGTATGTCTTTCCATTCCCTCTGGCCTGCATTGTTCAGACAACAAGTCGGCCGTTAATTCTGCTGCTCTCACACACAGAAAGCATCACACTGGCTGCTGTCAAGATTTTCTTTCCATTTTCATCTTACAGCAGCTTATGTTGTTGAGTTTCTTACAAGTATAGGTTAAAGTTTTCTATCAAATTTGGGGAGTCTTGCCATTATTCTTCAAGTATCTTTTCTGCCTACACTTACAAGTGTTGGTGTATGAATGATGAAGAGACTCGTTCATTTTACATTGGGTGTTTTCTGTCTGTTTTTCATGTTGGACAACTCCCATTGATCTGTCTTCAGAGTCACTGATCCTGTCTTCGGCCATTACAGATCTGCTGTTGAACTCAGGAGTGAAGTTTTCATTTTCATTTACTGTGCTTTCAACTCCAGAAATTCCATTTGGTTCTCTTTTTGTAATTTCTTTCTCCCTCTTGAGAATCTTTATTCGTTGATTCCTGGTCTGTCATATTTCTCTTTAATTTTTAAGCATGTTTTCCTTTAGTTCTTTGAAAATATTTATAGAAGCTTTTTTGTCTGCTAAATTCAACATCTAAGGACACTTGGAGACAATATCTGATGACTTCTTTTTCTCAATGTAGGTCATATCTTGCTATTTCTTTACAGAATTTTTCATTTCCGAGCATACGTGTTAGCATCTCTGGATTTTTATCTTTGCTTCTAAAGGTGGTCGTCGTTTCTGCTTGATGTTCGTTAACATTCCTCAGCTAAACCTCTCTGAACTGTCGCCCTTGCAACTCAGAGTTTTGGGGCTTTTTGTTGTTGTTTGTTCGTTTGTTTTAACGAAAGTTATAGTTAAGATTATCAGGAAAGGAATTCACTTTTAATTGCATGAAAGCAGGTCATCTCTAGAAAGAATGAGAATGACCTTGTTTGGGGGGTTTTGGTTTCTTTGTTTTTGTGGTACTACAGTTTGAACACAGGACCTTAACGCTTGCCCTGTCTGGCAAGGCACTTTACCGTGTGAGCCGCAGGCTCAGGTTTTTATGTTTGTTTCTGTTTTAGCCCAGCCTCCTGGAGTTTATACCTATGTCCAGGTAGATTGGCAGGAAGCCTGTGAGTGTGGACACGTCAAGCCAGTAAGGCTTGTCTCCTCTGTCAGTGGAACTGTAGGGACATGCCTTCCCAGTCACGTCATTTTCAAGTTAGCCCCAGCATTTGTTCCTCCCAGGCCCTTGTTTTGCTATTGCTTTTGGAGTTAGAATCTCTGTGTTGCCCAGACCAACACTGAGCTCCCCAGCACTAGTGATGCCCCTGCTTCAGAGTCCCGTGTAGTGGGGGTACAGGTACACACCACTGTCCTCATCTTGGTGAGCCCTTTTCTATCTCCTTCACACCTGTGTGCAGCCTCAGCCCCGGAATAGGCTTGCTCAACCACTGAGCCTGGACACTTCCCACTGCTCCCTGTCAAGTGAGCCTCATCCTGCCCTGGCAAGGAAGCCACAGCTGCCTATCTCCACAGCCTGCTCTGCCTCACATGTCCCAGTAGGAGAGGGGAGTACAGAGGAGAAGGCAGAGATGGGATAGACAGAATGCCACAGATTCCCACTGTTCTTGCCGGAAGTTGAACAGTTTTCCAGCATAAACACTTCTCAGATGGCTGTTTGCCTTTGGCTGGTTGCCAGAGCACTGATGTGGTTGTTTGGTTAGCATTGTACCAATGCCAGCCTTACAGTTGCTGCTTGGGAATAGGATTATCTGATGCCCTTTCATGGCTTCAGAAGCCTCTCAGCTGACGGTGAGTTTGTTTTGTAGACTCATAAATTCTCAGTGTCCTTTGAAGTTGGGTATACTGTGCTTGTCAAGCCGACTTTCTGCTTTTAAAACTGAAACAGTTGCTCACTAAGCTCTATCTACTGTAGCCTGGCTGTGAGCTCAAGGTAGTAGCTTTTACTATTCATTCATGCAAAAATTGCCTTTTGCTATTTTCAGTTTAATTTTAAAAAAAAAAATAGGGAACAAATGTACAGTCAGAAATTATTTTTCTTTCCTAAAAAATTATTCCAAGCTGCCCTGGAACTTACTGTGTAGCCCAGGCTGGTCTCAGACTCACCATCCTTCTGCCTCAGCCTTCTCAAGAGCTGGAATTGCACACATGCACCACCACAACACCTGGCTGTAGAGTTTTCTTAGGTACTGAGTACAAGTACCAAGTACTTCCATGTCTGAGGATTACACTACATTTAGACAAGTGTTTATAACTAGAACTGTCATTTACTTTATAAGAATGGCTTATTAAATTCCACTTACCATGCCTTTCTTGCCTCTAGGGCCTCATGTGGCCACCTAGAAACTGGCCTAGTGTTTGTTTATAAACTATAGGTAGTTTTTCACACTGAGATAAGAGTTACTTTAAATTTTTTGGTCTTGTCCCAATTAAAAGATTTGTTAATGTGTTTAATTTGAATTTCATTCTTAAAGACTAGAGTCTGTTACATTTTCCTTCAGATCTTTTCTTTGAACATCCTTCTGTTGTATGTTTTTATGATAGTGAAAAATCACCTGATACATGATTTGCCTTCACAAATAGCTTTCTACCAGGTAGCTAGTAGTCATACAAATAGTTTCTCAGTTATGATAATTCACTTTAGAGAGAGTTGTGTGGACTCTTGGTCTATCTCTTACAGGTCGCTTTGAAGAGGAATTCATCAAAATGCGCATGGAGAGGCTTCAGGCCTGGATGACCAGGATGTGTCGGCACCCAGTGGTCTCAGAAAGCGAGGTTTTCCAGCAGTTCCTGAATTTCCGAGATGAGAAGGTAGGACGATCTATCAGTATGGTCTTGGTGAAGTGAATGTTGTCACTTCACACTGAATCATGTCTAAACCATGTTGGTTACCTGTCTAAAGACAAAGGGGAGACAACCCTAAATCGCAGCCATAGAGAACTGGTTGCACAAAATGAAAGAACCACCAGCCAGCCAGTAGGCCCTGGTGAGTGGGGTAAGTGGGAAGCCCGTATTTGAGTGAGAAGTTCTTTTGGAGATACTGTTAAAAAAATAGTACAGACCACAGATGAAAAGGTGCTGTCAGTGTGAAGCAAAGGGAACGGGGGAGTGGTTCCTCTGATCACTTCAACCCCACAATACTACAGCATCATGGAAAGTAAGTCCAGTCAGATGAGCCATTTTTCTTGGGGCCAAGTCCTGTTTTTATAACCATACTTGTGAGTCCCTTGGGGGTGACCATCTGGTCTTACTAAAATCAAGAGAAAACTGGCTGCTTCACATCTCATTACTGGTTACTTTGGAAATTGTTTTCTCTCAACAAGCTCTACTTTACTCTGTGTTATATTGTTTTATTCTCTAAAGACATTTTCCCCATAATTTTACTTCTTTCCTAACAAATACTGCATATTTCAGAAACCACTCTAAAGAGTAAAAACATGAGTTAGCTCAGAAGCAGCAGCAGGTGGGAAATATGTTATGACCCTGGAAAAAATTAGTCATTTTTGTCTTTATTGAAAGTTAATAGAATATCTTATACTTTGTTGGAACTTTCAGAGATTTACTCACCAAACATTCACTAAAGTGTTTTTTCCTTGCTGAAGTGAACACATTTACAAAAACTGTGAAGTATTGGATCTCTGTGCATGTTTGCAGATTCGTGTGTATATAGCTCTTCCTAAATTTGACAGGTGTATTTGGTGCATTGTGTGTCACCAGGTAGGGATTAGCAAACACTGAGGTGCTTCAGCATGTCTTTGTGTCTGTCATATAGATGAGTCTTGCAGGCTACTCTACCCAGCCCTAGTTTGCCTAGCAAAAAATGGTATTTATTCACAATATGTATGTCCTGGTGCTGTAGTGAAAGGAGTTCTTTGAATGAGTTCTAACTGTTTTGTAGTTACAGAAACTATTTGGAGCCCCTCCGAGTTATTGTCTTTTAATGACCCATAGGACTTTATCAAGGGCTTATTACACTGATTTGCCAAGAGTGTGAGTTAGAAAGCATTTCTGAAGGTCATGTTTGATCCATAGTATGGTTTAAGAATAATAGTAAATCCCAGACATTGGTTGTTTTGTTTTAATGGGTACCACCTTCAAAGATCAGCTCATCATAAAAGTGGTACAGAAGAAAAAAGAATGAAATTGGAGTCAGGGCACCTGCCTTCTAGTCTCTGGCCTACTTCTGATTACTGCTGTGATCTTGGTTAAGGCATTCATTCTCCTCAGGCCACAATTTTCCTCACTTGCTAAATGACTGTATAGAACTAGAAAACACTATTTCTGTGGTTATTACTAGCTAATACAACGATGAACATAGAACGCCTCAAAGAATCTACATAATTACTAGAAGTAAATAAAAGTAAAAACATAGCTGTGGTGTTCTTTGGAGAAGGCAGAGGTAGGAGAACTTTCCTGGATGTCAGACTCACTGTAGAGCTGAAGTCATTTTAAACGTGGTGTTGGCATAAAGGTAGCACTATGGAAACTGCATCAGGTGATGCTGGCCATTCCTGTGAAGTTTCATGTCCCTCTTAAACTGATAGTAAGAAGTGATTCAGATGTTGGTAGTTGTTAAAGCCATCTGTGGGAGTGTACTTCTGTACATGTTTCAAAGTTTCCACTGTGTACAGACAGGATTTAAGACCTAGTTTCAGGTGGTTCACATACATAAATATGAAAGGCAGCACAATTACCATTCTACAAAATGACTGGTAGAACTCTTTCTCCCTAGTATTGGAGACAATTTCTAAAATAAGATTCAGGAAAAAGTGACTAGACAAAAGGATGTAAATAAGTTACAGTACACTAAAATTATGAACTTCTTTTTATGGGATGAACCATTAAAAGTTCAAAAAGTAGCTGGTAGAGTAGTTCAAGTGGTAGAGTGCCTGCCTAGCTAGTAAGTGTGAAGCTCTGAGTTCAAACTCCAGTACTGCCAGAACCAAAAAAAAAAAAAAAAAAAACTACCAAATAGACAATATTTGCAACAAACCAACAAAGGGCTAAATTTTGAAAACCATATAAACGATAGAAAGATAATCTAGTAGAAGAGATTTAATAACATACTTCACAAAAGGAGGAGATACCTGAATCATCAATAAATGTACAGAAAATACTTAATACCATGCAAATTAAAACCACACTAAGCTGCCACTCTACGCATCAAAATGACTAAAATAGAAAGACCTACATCCCATGAAGCGGGATGCCACTGGAGCTCAGGCTCTGCTGGTGGGAAAACTGCTTGGCATCATCTCCTGAGACTGGACACTCTAAGGACCCAGCATCTCTGCTCCTAGGAATGTACCAAGAAAACAACAGCACATACAGCCCAGGAGGCCTGCACACATCAGCCTTGTTCTACCTTGACAGAGGCGGCCACCACTAGACTGGATAAGCAAGCCAGGAGTAGCCGTACAGCAGAGTATCACACCAGCAGTGCCAATGCAGGCCACAACCGTTGTGTAAAAGAAACCAGGCACAAAACAGGACATATTATTATGAGTTTCTCTTAGTTCAAAAAAGCAAAACCATAATTTGAGGGTGCATGGTTAGATGGTAAAACTCTAAAGAAAACAGGAAATGACAGTCATAAAAGAGGATAATGGGGAGAGCAGGGGTGTAGTGGTTAGGAAGAACCTGAGGGGTTCCAGAAGGCCCATTCTTCTCTTTGTTGTTACTCTTGTTGTGGTGCTGGGGCCTTACACATGCTAGGAAAGTGCTCTACCACTGAGCCTCATCCCCTGTCCCCACTCTCCTTTTTTTTTAGCCAGAGTGGTAGTCTCACAGGTATTCACTGTGTGAGGATTTGTTGGCTGTTTCTACTTTGGACACTGTGTGTGTGTTGTTTTTTTTTTTTTTAATAAGGCTCATAATACTGGTTCCTGTCTTGTATTTTAGAAGAAACATTAAGCTTTTTTAAGAAAGCAATTAAGTTTGTTAAAATTCATATATTGTGTTTGTGTTTATTATGTTGGTCGCCACTGGAACAGGAATATGTCTGAATCTGTTCACTTTCAGAAGACCTCACCTCCTAGGGCCCCTGTCTTATGCTGTGATGCGGGTCATGCCCTGAGGTTATATAGAGGTATATCAGGCATCTTCCATTGCTTCAGAGGAAATGGAGTAGAAGCTTCCTGGAAAGAGAAAGATACAGATGACTAGTGAGCTGCTTCTGTTGAGGAATTTGGAAGGCCAGTTGGACTGTACTGTCACTTTAATATTGTCCTGTTGTTCTCATCTATAGGAATGGAAAACTGGAAAGAGGAAGGCCGAGAAAGATGAGCTGGTGGGAGTTATGATATTTTCCACCATGGAACCAGAGGCACCTGACTTGGACCTAATAGAAATGTAAGAGCCACTGCCAAACTTTCCTTCTGTTCAGTCTGCATGCAGACTTAGCTTACAGTCTTTCCCAGCATTGCTACAGTTGGAATTCACTTGGTCAGATAAGAGTTTGCAGAGTGAGTGGGCTTTGTAGTCAGATGACAAGGAAAACACCTGTGTACGTGGAATTACCATCTTTCTAACCACATCAGATTAAGATCTGCTTCCTTGAAGTCAGGGATTTCATAGTTGACACAGTGTTAGTTATTTCCGATGAAGTGTGATGAGACAAAATGGCACAGAGCCACCAACACCCACATAGTATCCAGTGAAGCAAAGTGGAAATCCTTTTTTTGTTTTATTTGTTTTGGTTTTTGACAGTGCTGGAGATGGAACCCAGGGCCTACTGTGTGCTGCTAAACCAGGGCTTTACCATTCAGCTACTTCCCCAGCCTGGTAGAAATCTTTTGAGCCCTGCTTTGAAGGAAACAGTCTCTAACCTGCTTTTTCTGTGTGTTTTTAATCTGTTGGTGTTACTCATTTAATCTTTGTTAAATACAAGTTCAGTTGAAATTTTCAGTTAGCTTCTTTTCTATATAAGGACTAATAAGAAATCTTGGATATTTTTTATTTTAAGAATTTGTCTTCTTATAAAATCATTACTATGTGTTGTCAAAAATTATATATACTTTTTTTTTTTTTTGGTGTGACTGGGGTTTGAACCCAAGGCTTCTCATTTGCTTTAGGCTTGCTAAACAGGCACTCTGCTGCTCAAGCCACACCTACAGTACCCAAAAAACACAAACACAATACTCTAATTACCCAGAGGGGGTGGGGAGAACTCAGGATATTATGTGGGTATATAGGCTTCCAAATCCTCTATACGTGACTACTGGAAAATTTTGTCTAAATATAATGATCTTACTATATATTCTGGCTTTTTTGCTTTTGGTTTGGTTTATAAATATTTGATGCTAGGGCCTGAACCCAAAGCCTCACACAAGCTGGACACTAAGATACACCCTCTGGCCCTACATTCTGTTTCATAATCTTTGTTTTCATTCAGTATTACACTGCCGTCTTTGCAGGTTGGTAGATACATGTACATCCTTAAATTGGTCTTACCGTCAGTACCACTAGGTGGCGTGGTTTCTGTCTGTGTTCCATTAAAATATTTGTTGGAGTGAATGAACAACTACCATTAGTGCCCCCAGAATTTTCCTAAATAAGATACTCAAGGGATGCCGAGTTCACTTCCTTTAGAATAATTGTTAGTTAATCCTTATCTCAACCAGCAAAACCCCTTGTTCCTTCCTATTATTGCTTATGCTCTCTCTACAACAAAATTAGAGATAAGGGCAAAATAGTTTCTGCCGGGTTTTGAGGGGGTGGGGAGGAGAGGGAGGGGGCGGAGTGGGAGGTAAGGGAGGGGGTGGGGGCAGGGGGGAGAAAGGACCCAAGCCTTGTATGCACATATGAATAATAAAAGAAAAAAAAAAGAATAATTGCAGTTAAAATTCACAAAGAATTGAGGAGGAAAAGAATCAAAGTTAAAATATAAATGGCAGACTTCTAAGCAGTTCATTAAAAATCAGAATCCAGCCTATTTGAAGACTTAATTTTGTTGAAGGGCAGTTGCTATCACGGAAGAGACATGGTTCTGTTTGGTGTGTGTCTCTCTGACAACATTGCTTGTCCTCCTCGTGTGACTGACAGCTCTCTCTGCCCCCAGAGAACAGAAGTGCGATGCTGTGGGGAAATTCACCAAGGCCATGGATGATGGTGTGAAGGAGCTGCTGACCGTGGGGCAGGAGCACTGGAAGCGCTGCACAGGGCGTAAGTGCCACTCTTCACGACTCAGCTGTTGTGTGACTTGATCTTTGTGGGGACCCTGTCCCACCCCCAGAAGTGACCATGATGAACTGCAGTAGTGTCACTCCCATATGCTTGGCCCAACCTCATTTTGCTACTGTAATTGAAAACCGTAATTGACCTTATCATAGCCAAATCAAGAAATCTCATAATGCTGGTTTAAATTTAAATTCTGGTTATTTGGGGTTTTATAATATGTGGATAGTTAAATGTTTGCATGTTTAGAGGGTCCTGGGAGTATTTTTAATCTTAACATTTTATTTTATTTTTGAGACAGAGACTTGCCATGTAGCCCTGATCCTCCTGCCTCAGCCTCCCAAGTGCTAGGCTTACAGGCATGCACCACTATGCCTGGTTCATGATTTTGCTTTTTAATCTTATCCATGTGGTGAGATGTGGTATGTTTGGCTAAATTCATAATTTTTAGGAAAAAACAGTATTATCAGATGGGACACACAGGCTAGGTCACCTCTCAGGAGGGATGATTGGTGAGCTACGGTTCTACCCTCTCTTCCCAGGCTCTAACAACTTCCTCTTTCCCTGTCCTTCATGTGCAGACTGTCATGCTGTTGAGCCTTTTTTTTTTTTTTTTCCTGTATCCCCAGAATTAGGCAGCTGTGCTGTCAAATAGCCCAGGATAGAGCAGCACAGTCAAGAATCCAATGACACTGTTCTCTGAGTATAAATAAGACGGCTAAGGTGTAGCTCAGTGGCAGAGCACCTGCCTGGCATGGTGAGGCCCTGACACCAACATCATAAAATAAATAAGTTAGTTAATTACTTATTAACTAATTAAATTTAAAAATTACAAATTCAGTTTTTAAAGTAATGAATTCATTTTAATTTTAAACTTCTACAGGGCCATCCTAACAAATCTTAAATTTATGTGTTTTAAGTGACCGCAGATCTTACAGTCATACTTCTTGAGGTCATCATGCAAACCTGGATTATGGTTTTGCTTACAGAATCAAATCCCTTATTTCTGATGCCTGCCAGCTCCATTCTTACATAATCCATAGACCAAACTTACAGGGAATACTGACTCAAGGCTGCTTGTTAGGGGTAGAAGAGAAAGATTGAGACCTTTGTGTAGGATATAACTTCTCTCACAAATTTGATTTTAAAAATTTCTAATCCATAAAGTGAAAATTCTGTGTGGTAGAGTACATAATGAGTGTCTTTAACCCCAGGGAAAGGCAAAAAGTACAGTCAGTACAAAAGAGTAAGCAAGGTATTAAAGAACAGAGTTAATGAAGTTTGGATTCAGGTGTCCTGATAATCTGTAACTTAGATCAAGCAGAGGTTCTTTGGAAAGGCCACAGGTACCCTTTAGGGCACCAAGTGCAAATGCAAGAGCACTGTCTGAAATTCAGGAACTTCTCCGGAGGTACTCCAGAATGACCCTAGAATCGTAGAGTGTGAGCACCCTAGGTAGGAACCTTAGTAGCGAGTCATCTCGTACTGGCGAGGAAACAAACACACCTCTCCTCTCTGAGCCCATTTTTCACCTCACTTTGTTCTTTGAGCTTCTGTTTGGTTGGTTTTGGTTTACATGTGACCTTGGACACATCAGTTACTGGCAGCAGCTTATATTCCTAGCCCTCCAAATGGAGATGGTGTCTCTGTGTCTGCTAGACAAGATTATTGTAATGACCAAGTTGTGTGAACAGGTTTTACAAGCTAGGAATCTTCCAAATTCCATTCAGTGAAGGAGTATACAAGGTGGTTGATCATAATAGCATCCATCATTAATTGAGCAACAATTTGAAATGACAGTTGATTAAAGAAATGACAAATTGAAAACTCATTTTGCATTAACATTTTATTAAAAGAAGATGAATTCTTTTCGATCACCTCAAATGTCTTTTACTATGAAGTAATCACCATTTTAAAAAAAACAGTTGAATCTCATTTCAGTCTTCTTAGAGGACTAGTTAATAATTTATTCTTTCTTCTTTTTCAGCATTACCAAAGGAATATCAGAAGATAGGAAAAGCCTTACAGAGCTTAGCAACAGTGTTTAGTTCTAGCGGTTATCAAGGTACGTGTTTGTTTGCTTATAATATTTTTATTTTTAATGAGCACACAATAATTATACATATTTATGGATTATAGTACGATATGTCAATACTTGTATGCAGCATGGACTGATCATATTGGGGTGATAGCATTTCCCTCTCCTTGTCATTTCTCTGTATCTGCAGCCTTCAAGCACCTCTCTTTTAGTTCTTAAAATATGTAATAGTCCATTATGAACTATAGTCGCTCTGTTGTGCTATAGAACACTAGAATTTATTCCTCCTAATGAACTTTCCCCTGCTCGTCCTACCTCCTCGTAATCATTGTTCTGTCCTCTTCTACTTTGAAATCTATTCTTCTGGCTTTCACATTTGAGAGAGAACATGCCTTTACTGTCTTGTCTAAACCTGTCATCTCTTCAGGATCTTACAGGCAAACAATAACCTTGTGCATTTCCTTGACAAGGCTGCACACACACACAGGATTTTGCAGTCTCACCTTTGACTTTGGAGAAAAGTGGAGGGTAGTTATCACACTTGTATTTTCTTGCCAGCCTGTTTACCTTCCTTTGCTCTCAGATATAGCTCTTGTTTAAATGTAGCAAGTTTCTGTGGAGAGTAGCACTCTCCCTTCATCTCTCTGCCAAATTCTGTCAGGTTTTATCGTTAAGAAGGCAAAGGGGAAAAAAGGCCAGATTTCATCAAGTCTCTTTGAAGAAATGACGTCTGAAGTCTTTCCTTAAAGCACATTGTTTTTAGTATATCTCATAAGTGAATATCTTGTGTGGGAGTTAGAGTTCCTTGTACTTACACATTGGCAACACTTGCAAGTGTTCCTTAGGAAAAGGGAAATGTTTTTGTCAGCTGGGTGACAGGTGTTAAATTTGAGTACAGGAAGCTGCCTTATTTGTGGATTTATTACATGCAGTTTTGACCAAGCACAATCAAAAAACATTCCGCCCTGCATAACCCAGCTCAGTTGATGCAGAGAAGCTCTAGGGAGGCCTCCGTTGCCATCATTTGTGTCAAGCTCTACTCATGCTGAGCATTTGCAGCTTTTCCTCAATATCATTTCCTAGAACCATGTATCCACGCAGATACCAAGGGCCTACTGCATCTCCCATCACTTATAGAAATGATAGAATTGGTGCTTCACCAGGGTGTCGATCCTGGTACTCAGCAAAGACAAGACAGTTTCTGAATATTTTAAGGAATAAGAAATTGTCACCAAAATGTAAGATTTGGGGTCGCATGCATGAATAGTTCTCATGGGCCTGGCTTGCCTGTGCCTTATGAACACTTACAGACTGAAAGGTACCTAGGAGATGTGGTCTAGATGAGGAACCTGAGCCTCTATGACAGAAGCACCTTGGCCTGGGTGACAGGTGGTTGATGGAAGCACCAGGACTAGAACTGGAGCCATTGTTTGGGTCCACGTGGGTGTCCAGGCACCCTTTCACCTTCAGGGTTCTGTGGTAAGTGCATAGGATGAAAACGTTTGTTCTAGAGTCTCCAGGAAGTCACTAGTTGGCCCCCATCCTTATGTGTCAAACTCACCTGTAGCCTAGGGTGGCAGAGCTCTCCCCTTTCAGAATGTGGTTGATTTGGATTCTTTCATTTGTACAGTGCTTCAGTGATACTTAAGGAAAAGTATGACTTTTTTACTTTATTTGGTATTTTCTTATGTCAAGAGCAGTGGTCTCTTGTGTAGTGCACATCCTAACTGGAAGTGAAAGCCTAACAATTATCCTAGTAATTTTAGAGCTAGGCACTAGGTTATAATACACATGCCCAGATTTGGGAGTTACATGGAAAACTGAGAAATCATTCAGATCTAAATTATACAATTTTAAAATATTAGCTCACTTTGTCCAAGGGAACAACTTTAGCAATTCTGAAGGAGATGAGGGTGTCTCACCACTCACTAGATATGATGCTGGTAACAGAGGGTGCAGAAGATTGACCAAATGCCTTGAAAAGAGACTGGATGTGATGATACATGCCTGTAGTCCCAGCTATTCAGAGGTGGTGATTGGGAAGATTGTATTTCAAGGCCAGCATGAGCAAAAAGTTAATGAAACTCCCATCTCAACAAAAAAGCAGGGCATAATGGTGCACACCTGTCATCCCAGCCATACAGGAAACATAAATGAGAGGATCACGTCTGTGGCTGGCCCAGGCAAGAAGCATGGAGATTCTACCTTAAAAATAACTAAAACCAAAAGGGATATGGGGATGGCTCAAGTGGAAGCCCTGAGTTCAAATCATAGAACTGTAACACCGCCCCCCCCCAAAAAAAAAAGCTCTTGAAAAGAGAAGACTTGGCAATGTGGGAAATGATTTCCAAAGAAGTTCTTTCAGAAGCTTTACACTGCAGACATATCTATTCACATACTGTCATTGTCTTTAAAATAGAGCAGAATCCAATACCTTCAAAAAGATCAGGTTTTCTCCAGAGTTTTATACTCTGTGTAATTTTAGCCTGAAGTAACATAGAGGAAAGGAAATGTAAAGAGCGGTGTGAGGAAAGGAAGAAACAGCAGTAGGTTGAGGCCACCGCAGAGCTAGTGGACACCTAGCTGGAAGGTACGCAGCGAGAGAGGTGACCAGTCAAACACTGTGCCTGCCCGCAGGTGTTCTTCCCTTTAATCCTTCAGAGTGCTGCAAGCTGCCTAGTGAGCCCTCCTACTTTCTGTACTGTCATCTGTCCGTACGTTATTGGATACCCCTGTACGTGGCACTTCTTCTAGTATTAAAAATACACGCTCTAACGTTTTTATGTTAAACATCATTCAATTTACTAAAGTTATTAGTTTTTAAAGAACCATTCAAGTTCCTATTAACTAGCTTCTCCCATTAAAGAACAATGGAGGTCACTACTGTTGAGTACTGTGTTTTAGAGCAGTGCTTATATGATGTGGTGTTGCAATCATGCAAATCATTCCATTAAATATTACTGTCACTGTCCCTTTAGCAGTAAATGAGATAACATTGGAATAATGCAAAGACTGTTAGTGTGACCCCTGCCAAACTCATGAAATACTTTACATTCTATGGCTTAGCATATGGCAATAAGTCAATAAATAATCTTAAATTTTTATCTTTGGAGGAAGACAGGGACAGATATAGAAACCAGACTTCTGATAGCATCTGGTTTTATGGATTTGATTTTGAAACTGTGTGAATGTTTTACACAATTATTAGAAAACAAATTTAAAACACAATGGAGGGAAAAGTCCCTTATAACCAAAAAGCAGAATCACACACATGACCACATACACCAAGGTGAAGACATGACCCATGGAGAGGAATTTTCTCAAATCCCCTTCAAACAGCATTGGTTGTTCATTCCTGCTAGCAGATGCCTGAAGGTAGAAAGACTGCAAAATGATTTTAGTCATTTTCACTAATCGTGTAATTAGCAATATAATATTGATATTCTAAAACTATTTTATATAATATAAGGTAAAGCAAAGATAATACTGTTGTTAGCAATTAGGATTTGTAAAATAAAAACTTTTTTAAATCAAGAAAACCCTTACAGTCCTAAGTTTGAATTGGAAGTATTGGCATGAGCTCATTATGTGTTTGCCTCTGTTAAAAAAAAGTTACAATTTGTCCTGAAAAGGCCTAGAGACAGTTAACCCATCCAGTAGTAAGAAGCATCTCCTAGTACCACACCACATCCCAGCAGAATGCTCTTGGCTCCTCTCAGAAGAACACAGGTGCCAGTTTTAGAGCCTTGCATAGGCCAATGGAAGAGAATTGGAGCATTAGTGAAAGTAATAATTGCTGTGGAATGAAGCATGTCAAATATATCTAAATCCAGAACTGTAAAGGTACTTTAAAAGTTAATCTTGCCTGTATAGCTATCCTTATCTCAACCAGCAAAAACCCTTGGTCCTTCCTATTATTGCTTATACTCTCCCTTCAACAAAATTAGAAATAAGGGAAAAATAGTTTCTGCTGGGTAGCGAGGGATAGGGGGGGTGGTAAGGGAGGGAGCGGGGGAAGGGGGGAGAAATGACCCAAGCATTGTATGCACATAACAAAATAAAAATTAAAAAAATAAATAAATAAAATAAAAGTTAATCTCGGCTACCTTTGGAAGATGGTGGGGATCAATTTATTATTCTGATACTATTAAGGAATCAAGCTGGACATGATGACTCACTTGTATAATCCTAGCTACTTGTGAGTCACAGATCAGGAAGATCACAGTTCAAGGGCAGCCCAGACACAAGTTCATGAGACACCATCTCAACCAGTAAGAAGCTGGGCGTGGTGGCTCATACCTTTCATCCCAGCTATGTGGGAATCATAAATAGGATTGCAGTCCAGGCCAGCCCAGGCATAAAAATGAGACCCTTGTCTCAAAAATAAAGCAAAAAGGGTTGGCGGAGTGGCTCAAAATGTTAAGGCACAAGGCCCTGAGTTCAAACACCAGTACTACAAAAAAGAAAAAAGAATGATAGAAGAGGAATAGCACCACTAAGTAGAAACTATTGGAAACTGTATCTTCTGGATCTGGTCAACCACTATGTGAGGACATGGCAGAGACAGAGGAACGTGTAAGCATCACTACAGAGATGTGGTTGGTGACACTGAGTGTGGGGGATAAGGCACATGACCCATGTTCCTCAACACTCCACAAGAAGGAAGTTTGCAAGAAATAAAAACTGTAGGAAGAAGAACCCACAGAAAAATATAACATATATCTCCTGTCTGCCACATGAACCTTCCTTGTATCCTGCTTCAAACAGCCAGCCTGCCCTGAGATGCCAGAGGCTTACACGCTGGCAGTGTATACAGCAATGGTCTTCTCCTAGGTGTCCAGTGGTAGTGCCCTTATTTTCTAAAGGGTCTTTATCTTTTGTGGATGAAGGTTGTATGTCCCGCGAAAGGGGAGGTAGGGAGTAGAGAGATAGACCAGTTGCGGGGGTGTGGGGGGGGGTGGTCTGATGAGGAGTCATGAGACATTCTCACTTGTTCTGAAAATTTATATAATAAAACTTGCCCATAAAACATGTACTAAAAATCTAAAAATTATTTTAATAGAAAAAATGCAAGAAAAATATTCATAACTTTTAGCCACTGACAAGACTGTGATCTTTTTTTCAGGTGAAACAGACCTCAATAATGCAATAACAGAAGCAGGGAAGACTTACGAAGAAATTGCCAGTCTTGTGGCAGAGCAGGTACTCACATAAGCACACAATCCTAATTAAGATCATATGCTTTCCAATCCACATATTTAATTTAAAACCTATTTTAAGATAGAGCCAAATAGAT
Organism: Castor canadensis; assembly: GCF_047511655.1. NCBI lineage: Eukaryota > Metazoa > Chordata > Mammalia > Rodentia > Castoridae > Castor > Castor canadensis. The sequence continues at coordinate 9,429,100 of NC_133386.1, read as the reverse complement.
ATCCTTTTCTTTACTGTTCCTGTGTACCTTTGCTAATTGTGTTAGGTGAGAATGTTTCTCAGAATGTGTCATCAAGACCTGAAAGAGGTTGGGGCTGTAGCTCAGTGCCTGCTTAGTACTTGTGAGGCCCTGGGTTCAATCTCCAGCACTAAAAAAAAAGAAACCTAAATGACTGTTTACTTGGCATCTCTGATCCGCTCTTAGCCATCAAGGGGTTAGGGGTTATAATGTAGGCAGGAGAACACTGGCTCGGGTCTTCTTGGACAGTTGCTTAGCTTCTCTGAGCCTGTGTTTCCTTACCTGTTATGTGGTCTTGGTAGTACCTACTTTATCTGGTTACTAGGATTTAAAAAAAAAAAAAACAATGCTGGGGGGCAGGTTATAGCTCAGTTGTAGAGCACCTGCGTAGCAAGCATGATGTTCTGAGTTCAAACTCCAGTACTACCAAAACAAAAACAATACCTGCCACAATTCCCAGCCCAGGGGAGTCTTTACTAGACCCATTTCAGTTCTTTTTACAGATAACAATAAGTTCCCTTAAGGGGAATAATCATAATAAGCTGTCTTAAATCCCTAAATTTAAAAATATAAATAAATTCAGATGACTTCTTGAAATAATGTGTTAATATATGAACACACATGTACACACAATAATGTGGTTAGTATCTACATTGCTGATACTTAAAAAATAATACTTTTTAGAACTGTAACATAGATGTCAAAAATAATAATTCAGCAAAAATGGAAAAAAATTAAAGTTGCCACTTCAGGATTAACAGGGTTTTAGATAATATCTTTATATTCTCTGCTAAAATATAACAACGTCCGCTTTGTAAACATACATTATTGACTAATTTTTTCCCTCATAGTGTTGTGTTTCAGACCACCTCAAAAAAACCTAATTTTATAAATCAATCTAAAAAATTGTGTAATAGTCTATCATTTTCTTTACAGCATATCATTTGGAGTCTACTCATCTTGGAGATTGTTTTCTTTTAGGAAAACTGGTCTAAGCCCAACCCCAGTTATTCAGTATCGTACAAGAGGGTTTGGTTATCATACTTCCACATCCTAGTTCTTTTCCTTGATTTTCTGAACTCCTCTGCCACTGACAGCCAGCTTATGTCTTGTAGCCAAAAAAGGACCTTCATTTCCTGATGGAGTGCAATCATGAGTACAAAGGCTTTCTCGGCTGCTTCCCAGACATCATTGGTGCTCACAAGGTAATGGCCACAGTGTTCATGAGAGAGGGTACAGGTGAATCCTGGCAGATGTGCACAGTCCTGGTTATTGTTTTATTTACTTTTTTTTTTTATTGTGCTGGGGGTACATCGTGGCATTTACGAAAGGTCTTACAATATATCAAATATATCATACTTGAATTCACCACCTCCATCATTCTTTATCCCCTCTCCCCTCATTCCTAGAATAGTTTCAAGAGTCTCATTTTTCCATCTATATACATGTGTATATGGTATTTGCACTATATTTATCCTCCTACACCCTTTCCATACATCCTCCCCACCACACACTGGTACCAACCTCCCAGACAGGACCTGTTGGCATAATTGTTTTAAATGCTCAGTGTTGTGTTGTTTTGGGGGGACAGGGTCTTGTTGCATAGCCCAGGCTGGCCTTGAACTCCAGATCCTCCTGCCTCAGCCCAAGTGCTGGGATTACAGGCAGCTTAGATGTTCATCTTTATCAATGAAAAAGAAGCTGTAATTCCCACTATGAAGGTTTTTAAACTATTTTAAAATTGGTTTTGGAGTATCATCACATTTTAATTCAGGTTCATTTTTCTCTTGCTTTTTCAAAATCTGTTACCTTAGTCATGAGTATTTGGCATGTGGTACTCTGGTATATTGGGATGTCCTTGGATTTGTTAGAGAAGTCTTCATAAAGGGCTGGTCTGTGATCTAACAATGTGGGCATGTTTGCTTTATATGCAATGTTTGCATGTATGTTTGCTTTATAATTTAAGCACCATGAAGGGGTGCATAGGTAAATGAACCTTGTATGACTTCAGATAACTTAATATAGAACCCAAAACAGTTACCTTCTCGTAGGAATTTATACCAGCAAGTTAGAGTTCTAGGCATGGAGCCTAATTATGCAGAAAAGATATAGTTTTCCTTTGCAGACGGCCCTAATCAACTAGCAGTGGATGCTACGGAAGCAGATTATACAACTACTTCTTTCTCAGCATAAATTTGAGTCAGTGCCTCTTACAAAAATCAAAGTAAAGGCAAGCCTTACAGTTGGCACATTCAAACACCAACTCATAAAAACTCCATTTTATAATAAAAAAGAGACACATTGCATTGTACCTAATCACATGACTTTCTGAACCTATGGGATGCCTGTTTTCTTATTTTATACCACTCTTAGAAATATTTGAGAGACCATGTGCTATTTGGTTTTCTCTTCTGTTGTAGCATAAAGCTGAAACTTTCGGTTAGTTACATTTATCAAGCAGTCTTTTGGTTTCCAAGAGACTTGAAGGAAATTGAATTTAGACGTTTTCCTCTTTTCTTTTTTGTTGCCATGTTTTCTTGTTAGGGCCAAGTCAGTTACAGAATATATAAGCATTACTGTATTGTATGTATATATGTGTGTATGTGTGTATTGCAATATGGGGAATTGAACCCAAGGTCTCATGAATACTAGGCATGTGCTCTACCACTTGAGCCCTGCCCCCTCTGCCCCTTTCTGTTCATTTCTGTTTTTGAGACCAGGTCTCCCTACCTTTATCCCTGCTGACCTCAAATGAGATCCTTATGCTTCTACCTCCCTAGTAACTGTGATTACAAGCCTGAGCCAGGCCCTGCGGCATTGTTATATTTGTAAACTAATGACTAATCCTTTTGTTTTATCTTAGTAATACTGTTGCATTTTATATTTCACAGGGAGCAATAGAAAAAGTGAAAGAAAGTGATAAGCTAGTTGCAACTAGTAAAATCACCCCACAAGAGAAACAGACTATGGTAAAGCGCGTGGGCACCATGTCTTATGCTTTGCAAGGTAAGAAAAGGGGTCAGGAGTAGCAAAGTCAACGCTTCCCTTTCTAGAAGACCAAATGTGAGCAACAGTCAAATAAATAAGAATCAATTTAAAATACCTTCTTTAGCCCTTTGCTTGCAGGATCACAATGTCAATGAAAATCTGTAATATTTCTTTTTGCACACATGTACTTGTTATAGCAGTGAATGACAGCTTGATTAAACCTGTACATTTTGTTACTTCTTTGAGCTCTTGAAGATTCCTTTTGTAGTCCTTAATGTCGTAATGCTCTATTAAAATTCCAGAGTTTGGCTCTTAGCAGTCTGCAACTCTCATGCCTCAGGACCTGGAATGTAAAGGGGATTTTGTAGGGATCAATAGGCATAGTTTGACTATTCATAAGAGAAGACATTAGTTAATTTTCAGAGATTTGAGTGTGTTTGAGCAGATAGCAGCAGTAAATGGCTGTTCCTGGGTTTGGGTGGATGGGTGGCTTGCACATGCCTAGGCAGATGAAGAAAGATGTCCACCACTGAAGAGTTCAGTTCCTTTTTCTAGCCTCTTTCTAGGGCGATATGCTGAGAACTGGCCCTTTGCCAAATGCAGCCAAATTAGGTCCACTTAATGAGTTTCACCTAAGAGAGAAGACAGCTGTTGCTGTTTAAAATCTTGGGGGAAACTGATCGCTGTGCTGGTTTTATTGTAGCTGAGATGAATCACTTCCACAGTAACCGGATCTACGATTACAACAGTGTCATCCGCCTCTACCTGGAGCAGCAAGTGCAGTTCTATGAAACAGTAAGTGGCCCCTCCTATTCCTTTCGGCCATATAAAGTTAATGTTTGTAATCTTTAATCCTAAGTAATACATCAAAGGAGGCTAAATTTTTAAAAAAATCTTTATAAATTCCATCTGCCCTTTCTTTTTGAGTACCACGGGCTCTAAGGGCTTCTTCTGAGGAAGAGGCCTCTCCTCCTTCCCAGCTTCTCTGTGCCCCTGTGCACAGGGACAGTACTGAATGTGATGAGGTCACCTTGCCGCTCTGGAGGCTGCATCCTCTCAGCTGGGAAAGGAAAAACCAAACACTTCCTTTGTTCGTGACCCAGGTTCTCACAGTTAGCAAACAAGTCTCTGCAGGAAAGGCAAAGAGAGCATGAAACCCTAAATATTTCATTCAGAAAACTTAAACTTGAACAACTCTATTTTGTGGTGTTTTTGTTTAACAGAGTATATGGAGAACAGATCTGTAAATGATTCAGCTGTCTAAAGATGAGCTCTGTAGCTTTGTAACAACTACCTGGGGCCTGGCTTGCTCATTCTGGCCAACCAGTCCATGGAATTCCCTCCTGTGTATTCTCTCAGCTTGCATCCCTGCATATGTGACCTTTGGGCTGCACTCTGCCAAAACACCTGTCCTCAGTGATAAATTCTTGAAAGGAAGCTGATTCATCCTTAATGCATATTTGTGAATTGTGCATTTGAAACAATTGGCTTGGGAGACAAGCTTGTAAGAACTCACTTAAGCAGCATTCTCCCTCACAGTATGGGGGTCTCTGTCCTTTAACTGAACGCTTTTTCATAAATTGGTGCCATTAGGTCTTTGCCTTTCAACATGTATTAGATTGCATTTGTTTCAGAAAATTAGATTATACTTGTAATCTAATCAGAAAATTAGATTTGTTTCAGAAAATACTGGAAGGACAACTCTTGAAATTCTGATGTTGGTTTGTAAGAGTTTGTTATTAATGCTGTTATTAATGACATTGTAATTCAAAATACAAAATTGTTTTTACATAAATACAAGTGACCAATACAGTGTTGCCAGATTTTAGATTTAAGTTATGGCAGAGTACTCCTTAAATTGCTAAAATTTGTGTATTTGTTCATAGGGCAAACATGAATTGAGTCCATACCTCATATTTAGCTCCTCCTCCAAGTGTTTAGGAGCTGGGAATGAATATGACATCCGTGCCTTTGGTTGCACCTGGTGTCCTTAGGGGAGGCATAGGCACGTAAACAAAATTGCAGTGCATTGCATGCTCTGTGTATGTATTGTCCACACCCTGCATGGTAACAGAGCAAGGTGTACTCGGGGTGCCTTGACCTCCCAGGGAGCCTGCGGCCTTCATAATTACCCAGGAAAGAAAAGGACTGTGGGCAAGGGTGGTGACCTGAGCTGCTACACTCTGGAGGAAAAATAGCTGGTCTAGAAATGCACCCACAGGGCTGGGCTAATTGGGGACGGGAGCAGGGTTTCCTGTGGGCTGCCTCACTCCACAGTCAACAGTGCACTGTGGGGGAGGAGGGTCTCCAAGCAGTGCATCAGAAGAGACAGGAAGCATAGACTGGTGAAAGTGTCTGACAAGTTTGTAATGTTTAACTCATAGGAGTTGTAAATAGAGAATACTGTGAAGTCAGAACAAGAGTAATGTCTCAAAATTGCTTTGCTTTTTTGCCAGATTGCAGAAAAGCTGAGGCAGGCCCTCAGCCGCTTTCCTGTTATGTAGAACAGAATGGAACATGAAGAAAACTCCGAAGTGCTTCCTTCTAACTTGGGGCAATGCAATTCAAAGTATTTTTTTCCCTCTCCTAAGAAAACAAAAAAAGGAAGAAAACCAAAAAGAAATAGGAGTTTAAGAAACCTATTTTCTTTATTAGCCAGCATAAATGCTGTTATTTAGGGATGGTCTTCTTTGGTTCATTTCCACACTCATTATTTAAACCAAGGGAAATTGTCTCTATTTTTGGAAAATACTTAAGTTTATCAGGATTTTGGATGGAGAATTAGGGGATCTCCCCCCCACACTTGTATTTTACATAGAATCAAAATTTATACATTACCCATGATCTTCTAGTTCTTACCTAATATCAGATAATTAACTACTAAATGCTTTCTTAAAAATATGCCAGGATAAAGAAGTATGTTTGTATATTTTTATAATTCTCAGCCCTTTGGGGTTCCTGTCTGTTTGGAAAGTCTGCACACCCTTCAATGGCATAGCTATGACACAAGTGCTCACCTCTCAGGAGGAAAGAAGCAGAGAGTCTCCCAGGCTGTTCACGTCCTCGAGGTGCATGGCAGATAGGCCATCGCAGGTCTCTTTGGTGGTCACAGCCTGGCAGATGAGCAGGTCCACCTGGCCCCCAATGCCTGTTGGGTCGTTTTTCCTGTGCTGCTCTTAAATGATGATCAGTACTTTCTCTTTGCACTCCTTTCTAATCCCAGGTAAGGCATGTTTTATACTGGAAAGAATGAGTCAGAAACTTTTTTAAAAGTCAAACTTTTTAAAAACTTCTCCAGCTTTGCCTCCCGAGAGGATACCCATCCTGATTCCTATGCCCGGGAAGGCCTGGGGAAGGAGCATCCAGCTTCCTACAGTGCTTCCAGCCCCCCTGCTCTTAATCCCTCAGTTGTCAATAGACAGAAGAAGTGCTGGCAGTAGCCTGGCGTCCACTTACTCTGCAGTGTAGAGCAGCAGGCTTTCAGGTGTTCTCTCCAGGAATGAAATTGAGTTTAGCGCCTGTCCTCTCCACACTGCATGGGAAAGTTTAGGGTCTCAACTGGTGGTGACCTGAACTACATGCAGAAGCGTGCAGAGTGCAGAATGATGGTCATCCTGACCATCCTGGCCTTCAGGCAGAGTGTGCATCCTACTGCGTCAGCTAATGGCACAGGGTCACAGCTGCCAGCTTGAAATCTGGCCACTCTCACACTGTGTGTCCTGCAGGCGGCAGCTCTGCCTTCCACAGTGGCCTTACACCTGACCTACTGTGTTCATTTTCCTGACCTCATGATTACACTTTAGAAAGTCTGGGCCAGCATAAATAAACCAAAAACTAAGTGATGAGGAAATCAAATGAACATGAATGTGAGGACTTGGGCTTCAGTATCACGGGTTTTTGTTAATGGTTTATAAGTAATTTCCCCATTGATTTTTCTTTTATAAAATTCCATAGAATAATGTTTATGACACAGTCATTTAATATATGTACAAATTGTAAAGAATATGTATAAATATTTTACACAAATGTAAGAGCATGTAGAAGTCGACATATAAATAAATTGTTTAGAAAACTGTGCAGTACATTCTCAGTGCACTTTTTCCAGACACTTTTGGTGTTTTTGTGTATGATTGGTTTGTTGTTGTTATTTGTTTCTCCTTCTGGCTGCCAAAAAAGTCAAGTAATCACTTTCTCCCACAAACATTTCTCCTGACATGAATTAATCTTTAGTTCCTTAAGTCTGTTATCAGTCCTGGAAGCATGTCATAAGCTATAAGAAACAAATGCAGTTCTCCTGTGCCCTCCTCCCTGGTGTGATTTTTTTTTTTTCTTTTGAGGTACTGGGGTTTGAACCCAGGGCCTTGCATATAATTAGGCAGGTGCTCTACCACTTGAGCCACACCTCCAGACCTCCAGATGTGCTGATTTAATTATAGAAGGACTGGGCCAGGAAAATGGAAGTCTAAGAAGAAGGGATAACGTGAACACGCTGAACAATAATAGCTGATTGTGAACCAGGGAGAGTAAGAGAACTTGAAAGAAAATCAAAGATAATCCACTGGGTATTAGAACTGAGAGGATTCTCCTTCAGGTGAGAAGTTTTAATGATGTGGTGTAGATTTCATTCTCTAGGGTGGCTCTTATATGTTGATGTTTGATTTCTAAATACTTCAGATACCACAGAAAGAACTACTGTTATACCTTGTAACTTTTGCAAATCTTGACATTGGTCAAATAGCACATAAGTATTTGGAGAGAGGGAAAGTATGGTAGGAGAGAAGACCAGTCTATTTGTCAAGCAGGTAACACTGTTTGCCCCCAGGAATGGCAGTCCGAGGATGTCAACCCACCTCAAGGTTGGCAGGTGTCGGGATCGACATTCCCCACAGGTACTGGGTATAAAAAGGCTTTCCTCATACAGAGGAGAGATAGAGTCGTGGTCAGCTTCACTCATGGGCACCAGTTCCCCATGGCAGGAAGTGCCAGCATACACCTCTCTGCACTGCAAGGTAAGGACCCCATTTCTTCCCTCTTGGAGCAGAGCAGTGGGGTTGGCCAAGTGCCATATTGGACTCCTGCTGAAGAACAAAAATGCAGATCACACAACAGGAAAGATATTCCCAAGCACAGACAGGCCCAGCACAGGCCCTTATCCCTACATGAAGAAACATTCTGGTTGAGGCCACTGTCATGGGCCATGTGTGATTCCCTTTCCCAACATGATCAGTCCCATTGATCAGAGGAGATGAGGAGATCCGACCTAAAGGTGGGGAATTAAAGTACTGCAGTATATTTCTTAAAGTGGTAAAACTATAAAAACAAGAAAACAGGACACGTTGAGCACAATGACACACACCTGTAATCCTAGCTACTCAGGAGGCAGAGATTGGGAGGATCACAGTTCAAGACCAGCTTTGGAAGAAAGACCCCATCTCAACCAATAAATCTGGGATGTGGTGGCATGTGCCTGTCATCCCACCTACTCAGGAATCATAAGTAGAAGGATCACTGTCCAGGCCAGCATAGGTGAAAAAAAAGTCTAGACAATATTTGAAAAACACCTAAAGCAAAAAGTGCTGAAGGTGTGACTCAAATGGTAGAGCACTGCCTAGCAAGCTCAAATCTCAGTGCCACCAAACAAAAAAAAACAGGACAGAGCTTCATGGTGGGCCTTGTCTGCGTCATGCAAGGTGAAACAAGCTGTTCGCAAAAGGATGGCTACTATCCTCATTGCATCCAAGAGACAGAGAGAGAGTGGTCAGTCACAAGGTGGGACTGTGGGAGGAAGAAATGGAAAGTTACTGTTTCCTGGGAAGTTTCATTTACAGGTTTGCTGTTAACCGTTAGCAAGTGGGACCAGAGCAGCCTTTAAGTGTAGAATTTGTTTTGTCCTTACTAAAGATCTTGTCAAATGCGTTACCTAACCATGTCTTCAAACTCTGGCTGGGACTGTCCGTCCTGCATCCAGTCCTGGCCAGGGGTTCCGGGAATGTGTGGCCTGCTTATTGATTTTTGGGGATGCTGCTTCTGCTCTCCTGTGAATACATAGGACAACCTTCAGTCAGTGTCAAGGGGACTCCCCGCTCTTCTCAGAGCCCTCTAGGGGGATTGGTGCCGTTATGAAAGAGGCCGTGAGATACCGTTTGCGCCTGTGGTAGAGGACACAGCAAGAAATTGCCATCTACGTGACTTGTCAAAAAACATATTTGGGAACATATAATTGTCAGTGCTCCTCCCTCTGGCCCTTCCTTCCCATGACAGTGGAATTAAGTGTTGACATAAAAAGGCTGAACTAAAGTCACAGGGAGAAGAAAGAGATGGCAGTTTGCATGAGCAAGAAACAAGGTGCTATGCTGAACCCTGGAATTCAGATTTGTTATGCAGTGGGTGTTGTCTCACTTGTCCTAACTAATACATCCCTTTTTCTTTATCGAACTAGAATATGCACACACCCTGACCCTAAACAGATGTCTGAAAATGTGTTGGCTTAATGAAGCAGGAGGATTTGAAAACCATATGGAAACTTTTCAGTCCATCCTGACATGAAGAGCGGGAGGAAGCAAAACAAACATTGACAGAAGCAAATGATTCATTGTATTGAGATTGAAATCTTTCAGTGATGACTTTAAATTACTTCCAGTGGCTGGTAATTCACACACCTACACAGAGCATGGCACGTTAGCACACGTGGTGGGTTTGTGGCACAGCAGAAGCAGACACTGGTGAACTCTATCACTGCATGGCGTGTCTCAATCCTCTTAATGGCAAAGGACATTTCTTTGAAGTTAAGACTTACTTTCTAACCACCTTTAGAGGAAGTTGGACAGCAGCTTCTTGTAACTTCTAAAATAAGATTTCTTGTAGCAATGGCCTATATAATCCTGAAGGAGAAACAGGATTATGGATGACGCACAGACTGGAGGCAAACTATTCGTGTGCATTATTCTGCTCTTTTCCTGGGGAAAAGATTTGTACCTCTCATCAGATCCTTCAAGATTTAGGGCTGCTGCTTTAAGACAAAATCAGTGTCCATGCCCAGCCAAACCTTGATCTCCTTTGGTGTTACTGCTTTCTGTTCTTGGAATTGCTTCCCCTCCTCTTGCCTTTTTCTGACAGCACGGGGTTGAAGGAAAGTCATGGGCAGGGGCCGGGAGGGGTTGAGTACTTTGTCGTGTGTGGAGTCAGTTTCCCCTCAGCCCTCAAAGGTTCTGGCTGATGGCCCCAGGTCAGCAGTGGAAGTCTTTTCTGCTCAGGCTGACTGTGTGAGTGACAGCACACCCAAGACTTCCACACCTTTGGCTCAATGAGGGAGGCAAGGCAAGCAGCCCAGTGTGGGGGAGGAGAGGGTTCTGAGAGGCTGCCCCCTCCCCTAGCCAGTGCCACATGCAACTACAGATTTGAACTAGGGTTTGGGAAAGAAAACACAGGCATGGCAGAGGAGAGGAAAGGAAAGCAGAGAAGGCTTCACTGCTTCCTGCCCAGCCCAGCATTGAGGCAGAAAAAGCTTATTTAGCTGACTGAGCAAATCCCGAATGCAGTGGGAAAGCCCAGCTGTCCGGGCAGTGGAGTCTGAAGAGGGAGGGAGTGAGTCACTGCTTGCAGCAGCTGCAGAAACTAAGTCACCCACTGGTCCCGGGGGTTCCAGGCAGGCCACCTCATGCAGCTGGTGTTTAATTTGTAAATATGCCTACAGACACCAACCTCAGGGCATTTTTATATACAGAGCGTGGGTGGCTGAGAATCAAACCTAATACCCCCTGTAGCCAGGGTTCTTTAGGGAGCCAGAGAAGGCAGGCCTCCTCAGGTGGAACTGAGCCAGCTGAGTGGACAATGGCCTTTCCCTTTAGCGGTGCCCACTAAGCCCTGTTCAGTTCTGGGGTTTAAACAGCCACACAGCTTGATCCTGCAAAAGTGCCGTCATGTGTCATGTTTATCCAGCATTATCTACCACCCCACCTGCTTCTGGCACTCTTCCTGTGGCGATCTGCCGTGCATATGGTAATAAGTCAGCCTCCTGTTTCTGGAGCTTGTCGCAAAGACCAGTGACCTGTGCATGAGTCAGCAGCAAGTGAGGAAACCACCCTAGCCTGCTGAATTTGCCTATGCCACGGTAGGAAAACAAGTTCTCTCAAATACATCAAGAGTGAAGCCAGAAGCCAGGCGCTAGTGGCTCATACCTGTAATCCTAGCTACTTGGAAGCTGAGATTGGGAAGATCAAGGTTCAAGGCCAGCCCAGGCAAATAGTTGGTGAGAACCTATCTCCAAAATAACCTGAGAAAAATGGACTAGAGGTGTGGCTCAAGTGGTAGAGCAACTGCTTTGCAAAGCCCTGAGTTCAAACCCCATCCCTCTAAAAACAAAAAGAAAAAAAAAAGTGAAGCCCTGGGTGAGGAGCTGGCAGGCCTTGAGATGTCAGCAGTCCTAGCAGGGCCTCAACATCCTTCCAAGCAAATTGGAAGGAATTCCTGTCCTGTCCACGTCACTATGCTTGCCCTGGGAAGGAAATAAGTAACATATGGGAAAAATGAAAATAAGTTTATTTTAGTAAGAATAGCACGCATTATTCTTATGAGTTTGAAAAAGAGTTTTCAACTGAGTTTCTAAGACGGCACCAAGCCCTAAGCTAAAAGAACGAATCTGATAATCAGATCCTGGCTATGCTAGACAAGGCAGACTCTGCGGTCACCTAACCCAGCCTATTCATTTCCAGCCTCTTTCTGTCCACCTCAACTGAAGGAATTGGAGACTATCCACCAAGGCCATGTAACCACCATCATGGCCAAGGAATCTTTTTTTTTTTTTTTCATTTTTCTTTTATTATTCATATGTGCATACAAGGCTTGGTTTATTTCTCCCCCCTGCCCCCACCCCCTCCCTTACCACCCACTCCACCCCCTCCCGCTCCCCCCCTCAATACCCAGCAGAAACTATTTTGCCCTTATCTCTAATTTTGTTGTAGAGAGAGTATAGGCAATAATAGGAAGGAACAAGGGGTTTTGCTGGTTGAGATAAGGATAGCTATACAGGGCATTGACTCACATTGATTTCCTGTGCATGGGTGTTACCTTCTAGGTTAATTCTTTTTAATCTAACCTTTTCTCTAGTTCCTGGTCCCCTTTTCCTATTGGCCTCAGTTGCTTTAAGGTATCTGCTTTAGTTTCTCTGCATTAAGGGCAACAAATGCTAGCTAGTTTTTTAGGTGTCTTACCTATCCTCACCCCTCCCTTGTGTGCTCTCGCTTTTATCATGTGCTCATAGTCCAATCCCCTTGTTGTGTTTGCCCTTGATCTAATGTCCACATATGAGGGAGAACATACGATTTTTGGTCTTTTGAGCCAGGCTAACCTCACTCAGAATGATGTTCTCCAATTCCATCCATTTACCAGCGAATGATAACATTTCGTTCTTCTTCATGGCTGCATAAAATTCCATTGTGTATAGATACCACATTTTCTTAATCCATTCGTCAGTGGTTGGGCATCTTGGCTGTTTCCATAACTTGGCTATTGTGAATAGTGCCGCAATAAACATGGATGTGCAGGTGCCTCTGGAGTAACAGTCTTTTGGGTATATCCCCAAGAGTGGTATTGCTGGATCAAATGGTAGATCGATGTCCAGCTTTTTAAGTAGCCTCCAAATTTTTTTCCAGAGTGGTTGTACTAGTCTACATTCCCACCAACAGTGTAAGAGGGTTCCTTTTTCCCCGCATCCTCGCCAACACCTGTTGTTGGTGTTGTTGCTGATGATGGCTATTCTAACAGGGGTGAGGTGGAATCTTAGTGTGGTTTTAATTTGCATTTCCTTTATTGCTAGAGATGGTGAGCATTTTTTCATGTGTTTTCTGGCCATTTGAATTTCTTCTTTTGAGAAAGTTCTGTTTAGTTCACATGCCCATTTCTTTATTGGTTCATTAGTTTTGGGAGAATTTAGTTTTTTAAGTTCCCTGTATATTCTGGTTATCAGTCCTTTGTCTGATGTATAATTGGCAAATATTTTCTCCCACTCTGTGGGTGTTCTGTTCAGTTTAGAGACCATTTCTTTTGATGAACAGAAGCTTTTTAGTTTTATGAGGTCCCATTTATCTATGCTATCTCTTAGTTGCTGTGCTGCTGGGGTTTCGTTGAGAAAGTTCTTACCTATACCTACTAACTCCAGAGTATTTCCTACTCTTTCTTGTATCAACTTAAGAGTTTGGGGTCTGATATTAAGATCCTTGATCCATTTTGAGTTAATCTTGGTATAGGGTGATATACATGGATCTAGTTTCAGTTTTTTGCAGACTCCTAACCAGTTTTCCCAGCAGTTTTTGTTGAAGAGGCTGCTATTTCTCCATCGTATATTTTTAGCTCCTTTGTCAAAGATAAGTTGCTTATAGTTGTGTGGCTTCATATCTGGATCCTCTATTCTGTTCCACTGGTCTTCATGTCTGTTTTTGTGCCAGTACCATGCTGTTTTTATTATTATTGCTTTGTAATATAGTTTGAAGTCAGGTATTGTGATACCTCCTGCATTGTTCTTTTGACTGAGTATTGATGGCCAAGGAATCTTCAGTGGAAATTTGTCTTTAGTGCTTTCGCTTTTTCCTTATAGAAGGGACAAATTCAACTGACTTTATGTCCTGTCTTTGTCCTACCTTGAACATCAGTGAGATCCCTCAATCTGAAGCAGCTGCTTTTAACCATAAACAAAAAGCCATCATGCTAAGGAAAGGCAAAAGAAAGAAGGAGCTCACTGGGATCCTTGGTGGCATTGCTGGGTGGCTGCCCCAGTCCTGCATGGTCCTGAAGGTTCTTGTTGATCTAAGACTTTAAAAGTCGCTGTGTTGGTTCACACCTGTAATTCCAGCACTTAAGAAGCTGAGGCAGGAGGATGTTGAGTTCAAGATCAGCCTGGCTACATAACAAGACTGTCTCAAAAAAAAAAAAAAAAACGATAATTGAGTTTTCTGTTACTTTCAGCCAGTTCCACAGTGCAGCTTATACATTGGCTATGAAGTTACAAGATTTATAAATATGTTACAGGCTACAATATGTTTAAACTTAAATTGATTTTATTCAAAAGGGAATCACCATGTAGTAATTGGCAGCTTCACTTTACTTTTCAAAACTTTTTGGTGAAGCAAATTTTAGAATTTTAAAATTTCTATTTAAACACACATTAAAAACAGCATTGTATAATGACTCCTTTCTCACATAGTCATGAATTGGGGTCAGCGCTCAGCTACTGTTTGCCCCCCTACTGGAATGGGAGCTGGTCCTCAGCACCCCTCTAGTGCTAGAAAGGACTTCTGGATGTTGAACCAAAACTTACCCCTCTGTAACTTTTCTGCTGTTCTGGAGTGGCAAGTGTCCAGGCCTTTTTATAAAACACTTCGTGGTATTTTTTTTAATGTATGAATCTCGTAACCCAATCAGAAGAGGGCAGTTTCTGGGGAAGGATTAAAGACAGGAAAGAGTTAGGTTGCTCCTCCCCTGAATGGGAGCATTGTGGAGGGTGGGGGGTACCCCCTGTGCAGGGAAACCCTGGGAAGGCTTGGTAGCTGTGACCCCCCTCCCCATCCCCTGTTGCTCGATCTGCCAGCTTTTGTGCCAAGGGTGCATTGTCAGAGGCCCTACCAATCTTCCTCAGGTGACTGTTAGGGAACAGCCAGATTCCAGTCTGGAAACATCTTGTCCCCAGCGGGTTCTCCCTGAATGGAGCACCATTCTGCTAATGACAAGGACAGCTTGCTGTTCCTGGTTTGGGAAGCCCCCCACCTGTGTCAGGTGTGCTTTCAGTTGTTTTGCCAGCTGTGAAGTCCAACTGCCAGTCTAGCACCTCTGTGGGGGAGCTTGTCATTGGCTGCAGAAGAGAACTAGGCTCCCTGGTCTCAGAGTGACAGGTGCCCACATCAGCCATATTCTCTGTCATTCCACCCAACCAACAGGTTTGTTGACTTTCAGGAATAGACCAGGAAGAAAGGAGGCACCAGGACCTGGGGCCAGAGGACCTCACCACTGTTTGAAGGGTGGTCTAGAGCAGCCAAGCACATGCTGGTGGGGGTTTAATTTGTGTCTGGGGAACCCTTGACCCCTGGCTGACTTGGTGCCATCTTGAGAGATCACAGTCTGGAGGGCTGTGCTGCTTGGAAAGCCCTGAGACCCATCTTAATTCATGTGTACCTGTGGGCATGGACTCATATTGGTGCTCATGGGCTGTTTTTACCAAAAGTAACGTAACAAATTTCCAAACCAACTGTTCTGTCAGTTGCTCTCCATCACCTGGCCTGATAGTCCACAGCCCCAGAAAAGCTTTCCAGGAACTGGGCTAAGTGACTTCAGTCCTCACCGCCATGACTTGAGGCTCCTCCTAACACCAATGAGGTGGGCTTTGCAAAGGCACAGCTGTCTCTGTGATGACGGACACCAGAAAGCCAGGAAGGGACTGTCTTGTTTTCCTCCCAGCTGGTAACTGTCTGCTCAGTCTGAGGGTGAACTCGTGTTGATCCTGGGCCTCAGGCTGCCTAAGACGAGAGCACAGAACACTACTTCTACGTGTCCGGCAACACCATTTTTTTCTTGTGTTACTAGTGCATCTGTTTTAGGGTTTGGATTCTAACTTAC
Source organism: Castor canadensis (assembly GCF_047511655.1). Classification (NCBI taxonomy): domain Eukaryota; kingdom Metazoa; phylum Chordata; class Mammalia; order Rodentia; family Castoridae; genus Castor; species Castor canadensis. Next base: position 9,413,491 of record NC_133386.1, on the reverse strand, counting down.
GGAATGAAAGACCAAGACCCAACCCAGCCAAGTTGCTGTTTACCCAGTATCCACTTCACAGGCTCAGTCTCCTACCCAGCTCTGATGCAGGTGTTCACGCCCCATTCAGTTCTTCATGCTCACTGAACACCCGACACTGTCAGTCCACCTGGGGATTCTGCAGCTGGGGCCAGCAAGACAGCGGGGAGACACATTGCAGCAATAGCTCGTACTTAAAACGGCCTGTTGCACATAAGCCTTTGGCAGTTGTCACTGCGCCTCATTCTCATCACCATGCAAAAGATGATTTACTTAAAAGATGATGTTTACTTAACATCCCAAGATATTAAGTAAATTGCCAAAGATGGAAAGGGTAAACTCAGGATGCCAACCTGGCTGCCCGGCTGCAGAAGCCCCCTGTGGGATTCTGTCTGGCAAAAGCAACCCAGTAAAGCACAGATCCATGGATGCTTGCAGAGCTAAGCTTTGGGAAGGAGAAGAAGAGGATGGTGTGGTAGGGGAACAGAGTGGCAAGTCACCTGTAGGTTGAGGAAAGAAAACTGGGAAGGACTCAACCAGTGGAACATGGTTCGTGGAAACTGGGCAAAGGGGTGTCCTGAGTCAGGACTTAGCACAGTCACCAAGCCAGGGTGGTATACGTGGAATACGGCAGTGGAAGGGAGAGTGAGGAAGGTGGATGGGGGAACAGCAGGGCCAGGCAAGCCTCGTGAGAAGAGCAGGCCCTCCCCAAAGCCTGCTGCCCACAGCCCCATCTCACTGTGTGTGCCATGCAGGGAGGACCTTGGAAACAGGAGGCCAGTTGCCACCAGAGTCCAAGGAACAACAGGGTGGTGGTGATCAAGAAGAGAAACTACCCCACGTGAGACTGACTTATGTTGGGTTTAGAATTGATGCTCAGTGCCCAGGAGACAGCTCCAGTCTTATTTCCAACCCGCCTAAACAATACTCCCCCAAACTCCCATGATCCTACAGACTGGCTCCAACTAATCTCCAAGATCCCTGGAAAGAACCACAATGAGAAAGGGTGTAGTGTGGAGTTGTGTGAGAGTCGCTGGAATACATTTATATCCTGCTAGGAACCAGCTGGGAGAGGGGGAGAAATGGGGACAGGGTCCTTGGGAGAAGCAAATGAACAGGTGGATGAGGTGGAAGAAACAGGGATTTTGGAAGAAAATGGGGTAATTCTAGCATACTGGAAGATTCCATAATGGGAAAGTGAGGAAGTTTTTTTGTGGGCTGTAGGAAGCTGGAAAGCCTTGGAGGGGAAGAAAGGGAATAAGATGTATGAGGAAAGAGAAGGCTAAAGTCCTGGTTTTAGAGAAAATGAACTTAACCATAAAATTGTCCTGGGATGATCAGGCCATTCCTTTGTGAGATCATGGGGTCAAATTAGCAGGTGCCAGAACACCTACTGTGGTCCTTAAATTCTTTTTTCCACCAAGAAGCAAGGCTTCTTGAAAAAATGGTTGATTCTGAGACAGCAGCATAAAATGGGCAAGAAGAGGCACCACAAAAAAAAAAAAGGTATTTTCTAATTTATAAATCCATTTGAGTGAAAACTCTTACTAAAGTATAAAAATTAAATCATGACTAGTAGTACACTTAATGAAACTGTTTTAAGGAAAACAAACGTTGCATGAAATTGAAACCAGCCCCGAACATTGTGGGTCTCCTTGTTTTTTTTGTGTTCCACCTGAGTCAGGCCCTTCTTAGCGATTATGTCCAACATACCACCACATTTCTGAAGCAGGGAAACTGGATGACATCCCAAGACAAACAAGGCTAGTGAGAGCAGTGGAAGGAGTGGGCATGAGGGGCCATTCCAGGAATCAGAGTTTCCCTGGGAGACAGGGAGGAAGGGCACTGTCATCACATCCTTTTAGTAATCAAAAGTTGACAACTAGAGGGAAAGGTCAAACGGGCTATAAAAACACTCACTACTTGTGTCCCCACCCGTTCTCTGAGATTGCTCCCGTAAAGGTCAGTCAGCTATGACCTTCACACAGCTAAATCCAGAGGACACTGCATAGTCCTCATGTTTTGTGCCCCATCACAGCCTTGGCCATCACTGACCCATGGCTTGAAACACTCATTTCCCCTTGGATTCCTGATGCTGTTGGCTGTCCTCCAACTTCCCTGGACCTCCTGGCCTGACCTTTGCTGGAGCCTCTTCCTCTGCCTCAGGTCTTCATGGCAGAACTCTTGAACTCAGGTTGGGCTTCTTCCCCTTTCTCACCTTGTGAACCTGACCTTAGCTGAGCACTAAGCCCTGGTAAAAGCACTCAGGCTCAAGACTTTAAATACTGTTTTGCTGTGGTCAAAGAAAAACAAAGACGGCGGCCATATCCAGTTATACCCAACCAGTAGCCATAACCATGTAACCAAACCTAAGTCTTCCCAATTCCCTCACACACTAGCCCCTATCATAAGCCACAAAGAGTAAGCCTATGTCCTTGTCAGTATCAGTCAATGAAATGAAACCAACCAGCTCTACTTGCTTAAACAGCTCTACTTGCTTATAAAGAATGTTACTCTTTAATAGCCAATCATCAAACTGTCAGATCCCTCTTCCTTATGCTTTACAGTCCGTGCCATTTCTGTAATGAAGGGACTTTTTGACACTTTGGGCTGCTGGTCTCCCAATTAGCAAATTGTTTTTATGTATACACACTAAACTGCAAAAATTCAAAGTTGGATCTGATTTTATTTTGGACACTGATGCTTCCATACTTACATCTCTATTCTGACTGCACCCTTAGACCGTAGTCATGCATGGCCCATGGTCACTCGATGTCCCCCTGAATTTGTAACATGCCCCTCCTGCCTGCCCCATCCTCTGCCCCTCTCATAGCCATCGCATCTCAGCTGATTCTTCCAGAGGCTCTGGCCAAAGATCTGAGTCAACTAAACACCTGCTCTCCTCTCATCCCATCAGCTTCAGCAGTGCGCCTTGTGAACCTGACCTTCAGAGTTCAACCCTGTCTCAAGAGTGATCATCCAGGTCCTGGTAGCACCAGCAACAATCTGGGTTGTTGCAGTAGCCTCCTACCAGCCTCACCTTGTGCTCAGGTTTCAACTCAGCAGGTAGAAAAAAAATCTGAGCATGTTGCTCCTCTGCCCATCACTCTTCACAAAAGCCAGTGTCATCACAGTGTCCTGTAGCACACATTGTCCTCTGAACCCCTCTCCAGCTCCTCCCCTTGCTCCCTATGGGTTCCTGAACTTGCCAGGCTGTTCCTCCTCAGAGTTTGGTCCTGGTTGATCCCTGAGCTGGTTGATCCCAGATGCCCATGTTACTCATCACCTCACTTACTTTAGCTCTTAACTCAAGTTTCACTTCTCCAAGGACCTTATGGCCCCTGCTGAAAGTCGTGCAGCCCAGCCCCTCCTACCACTCCCCATCTCCTTGTCCTTCATGGCACTCCCACCACCTGGCACATCTCTGGCAGAGATTTGTGTCTGGTTCACTGCCATATCCTACCCCTACCATCTACAATGCTTAGCACTTAGTAGTTGGTTAGTGCATATTCAGTTAAGCAGATTGAGAACAACTCTTACAGACAACCAAAAGAGCAAATCCTCCACTTCCACAGAGACTGGATGACACCTAAGAAGATCCATCCATTCCAGGTGCCAACTATGTATCAGGCTTAGTCTTGGCACTAGGGATACACTGGGAACAGATAACACTAAAGAAAACAAAACAAAAACCCTGACTGGGAGCTCCTACCATAGGATACTCTCTTAATTGAGAGTAACTCAACAAATTTGTTAGAGAATGGTAAGAGCTAACTAGACGAATAAAACAGGAAAGAGATACAAAATGTGGGGAGTGTGCTATTCTGCTCAGACAGCCATAACAAGGAACTTCTTCACAGTTCTGGAAGCTGCAAGTCCAGATCAAAGCATTGGCACCTTGGCTTCTCCTGAGGCCACTCCTTGGCTTTTAGATGGCCACCCTCTCCCTGTGTCTTCACATGGCCTTCCCTCTGTATGCACAAGGCTGTGACCTAACCTCTTCTTGTTATAAGGCCACCAGTCATGTTGCATTACAGACTGCCCTAATGATTTTGTTTTGATGTAGTCAGCTCTTTAGAGACCCCCATTTCTATATACCATCACATTTGGAGGAACTGGGGCTTAAGACTTCAATGTTTTGGGGAGAAAATGAAGGCAAGTGCAAGGCCCCTGAGCAGGGAGCACCTGGTGCATTGGAAGAAAGACAAGAAGAGCAGTGAGGTCAAAGCTGTGACAGGTCAAGCCACGGACAGCACAGCTGAGGAAGCTGAGCAGGTGTATGCCAACAGGACCACTCCAGCTGCTCCCAGAGCCAGGGGAGTAGGAGGGTGACTCCTTCCTGACTTCAGATGACAAACCAGGTGGTAACAGTGGAGGTGGGGTGCCCCACCCAGACCCCACCTCCAGAGGCTGGCAAAGCTCCCTTGCCTGCTTCTGAAACAGGCTGTCTGAGAGCAGCCCCAGCAGGGGCTCTAGCCATTTGACCTGAGAAGCAGCGGGCTACTGTGATGTATTTTTAAGGTAAAGACAAAAGGATAGAGAACGTTGCAGAGAGACCAGAGAGATGATCAGCCCGAGGCTGCCTCCAGCTCTGCCTATTTGTCTCTGCTCAGACCCAAGGATCTTCAGAGTGTGCCTTGGATTCTGCAGGCCACAAAGACATGAAGATGCTCTGGACTTTTCCATTCTGCTCAATCCCATGCCCACTTTTTTTTTTTAGCATTTTGGGAGCTCTCTCCAGAGAGAGAAAATAGTGCTCCTCCCTCCACCTTCATTACAGGCCCTGTGACCGCCTCTTTTCTGTCTCCACATGGCATTGTCCTCTCAACCCCTTTCCCCCCCAACTCCCCCAATGAGAGGTGGGTACTTCCCTTCCATGCAGGCATCTTTACCTTTCCTTTGCTCCTCCCCTGCCTTCCAACATGCACAGGTCTGGCCTGCCGGTCCCTGGTTTTCCCTCTGCCTGCCTCTGTATTTATTTTCTTAGCCTCCATTCTTTGCAAGCAGCTTAATGAAACTCTAGATGAGTCAAAGGTCACCATTACCTCTCACCAAACCAAGGTTCCTCCTTGCTACTGCCTGGGACTTTTAACTACTGACCGACTGCTCAGGGCTCCAAGGGATGCCCTAAGCGCCTTCTTGCTAGTCTTTCCCTCCCCACCCTTCCCTGGGTTGCAGACACCTGACTTCTCCTGCCTGTTCCACTCCCCTGCAGAGAGCTGCTGCCTTTGGGTGTGGCTTTTCCTTGCCTGCAGTGGGGGTGGTAAACTCTCCAGTTTCTTTCTTTTTTTGGCGGTACTGGGGTTTGAACTTAAGGCCTCAATGCTTGTTAGGCAGGTGCTCTACCACTTGAGCCACTCCTCCAGCCCTTTGTTGATTGGGTATTTTTCGAGATAAGTGAGATAAGGTCTTGTGAACTATTTGCTGTAGCTGGCTTTGAACCAAAATCCTCCTCTGATCTCTGCCTCCTGAGCAGCTAGGATTATAGACGTGAGCCTCACTACAGTCTCTTGTTATAAGGACACTGAGCCTATCATTCCCATTGTGTAGAGTTCACTCTCAAGACCTCATCTAACCCAATTGCCTCCCAGAGGTCCCACCTCCAAATAGCATCCCTTTCTGGGTTAGGGCTTAACACATGTCTGCTAACTACCCCCTCTTTCTTTGCTTTGTTAACTTGCTGTGGCTTTGTTTGCTGTGGCTACAGGGTGTGGGAGGCTGGGTGGCTTCTAACCCAACTCCTCTCCCTCCCCAACTCTGTGCCCTCCAGACTGTACACCTCAGGAGTGAGATGTTCCCTATCCTCCTGACACAGAAGGGCCCCTTGTTCCCCAGGCCGTGTGGCCTTTCTCCTGAGTGCCTCCAGGCGGTTACCCTCCACTGCTAAAGTGCCAATGTCCAGCTGCTGTGTGGTGGACAAGACAGTGGGCATGGAAGGATGGCGCTGCTTAACTGTGCTGCCTGAAACCAGAGGGCAGAGACTTGAAACCCAGTAGGCTCTACGTTGTCAGAGACAGGGGATAGCCTCCCCGTACATTTCTGAGCCTCAGGTGTGTATTTTAACATTGCCCAAAGCGGAGTTGAGTTTCCCATCTGTGGCATGTTACAGTTGAACTGGAAGTTTGTTGTTGCAGGCCATCGTGCAGAATTTAAAATTATGTCACGTTGGGCAGAAAAGAGGAGAGAGAAAATAAAATAGAAACGTGGTCCCCTCCCTGCTGCCCTTAGTGCCTATTTTGTGGAACAGTGCTTAAAAAAATAATAATTAATATAAAAACACTTCTCAAGCAACCTTTGAGCAAGTGAGAACTGATGAGTCCCTCTCAGCATCCGAGTGAATATAAACCGTGTTGCCTGGGACCCAGCATTCCAGGAAGGCTTCCTGAAGAACTGAGTTTGAATTAAAAGGGAAGAAAGAATGGACCACAGGCTAATCTGCTTAATTTAATGGCCACACTGTTTTCATGAGGTAGTGATATCTCCACTTACAGAGAAAGGAACAGTTGAAGCAGCTTAGGAGCTCCATGCCTGGGTTTTCCACCAAATTGTGGTTGAATCTGGGCGAGGTGCTGATGGCACAAGAAGATCAGAAGCTCGGCCTGGCTTATTTGTGTTTATCTCCCAAATCACTGCCTGGGGGGTTGTCCCTTGAGGATCAAAAGTCTGCTAATCCCTGGGGAGAATGTTTACAGGACAGCACAGTGTCCTGCTTGGAGCCAGGGGCAGCTGTCTGGGACAGGCCCAAGAGACAAACAGCTTGGCCCACGGTGTTCTAGTTCTCAGTGCAGCAGAACTGGGCAGGACAGTGGCATCTGGTTGTCTGGGGGCGCCTGATGGGTGCCATTGCACTAAGTCACTGCAAGAGAAGGCAAGGAAACCTCCAAACCCACCCAAGGGTGAGTCGGAGTAAGCCTGACTGCCTGGACAAGTCTCCTTGCAGGCCAGTCCTGCTAGACCTGGGCTTAAGGACAGAATGCAATGCCTGCCTCAGTTGCCCAGCTGTAGGCCGCACACTATAAATCCCATACAGGGACATGTGCTGCAGTCCGTTGTAGGAAAGGTCTGTCACTGTCAGGTGAAGGTCATAGGAAGTCAAGGTCATACAGTACATGAGGGTCATGGTCTGGGGGTCACGGCTGGTCCCTGTTGTCTCTGGCAACTCCAGTGCCTGGCGTGGACAGTGGATCACAATGCCCTGCGGCACAAAAGACCAGAAACAGGTAGCATTGTCCATGGCGCCAGGCCCTCACTGAGTCTTAGTTAACTCAGTCCTCACTGTCACCCTACAAAGCAAGCCAGCCATACCCGCAGCTTCCCCATCAGGGAGACTGAGGCACAGCGCCCAAGTGACCCGTCCAGGGACAGCCCGGGCGGGGGCGGGGTGGGCGGCCGGTGGTTTCCAGCCGGGCAGGGCTCAGCGGCCCCGGGCTGCCCATATAAGGCTGCGGGCGGGCGTCGGGGAAGGTTCTGGGCTCCCCAGGCCCCCCGCGGCTGGCAGCCTCCTCCGCAGCGAGGAATGTGTGGAATCTCCGTCCCCGGCTGCGACCCGGGCTCGGCCCCAGCCCGCGGCACGGGGAGCGCACGCCGGGTCCGCGCGCCGGCCTCGGCCGCGGCCGTCTCCACGCGGGCGCGCGCGCAGCTGCCTCGCCGCGGAGGGAGCGCGGCGCCGGGGCCGAGCGGGCCGGGTCGGGCCGGGTCGGGCCGGGTCGGGCGGCTGCGCGCCCTCACCTGCCGGGTCGGCGCGGCGCGGCGCGGCGGCGGCGGCGGCGGCGGCGGCGGCGGAGGGGGAGGAGCCCGGGAGGCGGCCCCGAGGCGGCCGGGGAGGAGCCCGGCGGGGCGGGAGCTCGGCGAGTCCAGCGAAAGTCCTGGAAGTTGCGGGAGCGCGAGGAGCCGTCGCGGGCTGCGCGCCCTCGGCCCGGCGCCCATGGCCCTGAGCAAAGGGCTGCGGCTGCTCGCGCGGCTGGAGGCGGCGGGCGACAGCAGCGTCCTGTTGGAGGCGCGCGGTCGCGGCGACTGTCTGCTCTTCGAGGCGGGCACGGTGGCCACCCTGGGTGAGTGCCGCGCCCTCGGCGTCCCGTGCGGTCGGCGACGTGGGGACCTCGGGAGACCGGCGCCGTCCTGCCCCAGGGGACCACCAGGGCGGCGGGGGCGCGGGGCGTCAGAATGCACCCCTGGCTGGCCGGGCACCGCCGCTGTGTCCCCAGAGAGAGTTCTGGTCCTGGACAGCCAGGGGCGGCTCTGACTTTGTACGCCTGGCCCTTGGTCAGGGCGCTGACGACATCAGTAGATTGACTTCGGAATCTCCAGGTCATGTGTCCCGTTCGCTCTCTTGTACACCTGTTGGGGAAAGCGGCCATTGCCCTTTGGGTTGTATTGTGGCTCCGCTCCATTAAGGCATGGGACCCAGGTACCGAAACAGACTTGGGGAAGCCGTCCATGGCACTTCTGTCTCATGTAAATTCTTGGTCGGAAGCATCAGTACGGTGATCTATAGACATAACTGGAAAGCAAGTGTATTATCTGGTGACTTGATCTTTCCGTCGGGCGTTAGGCGATAATAAACCGAAGTGTTTCACCTGTAGACTTCAGACACCTTGAGACTGCCGTTGTGTTAAGGACTTTAGAGACAGTCTCACTTAGGCTTCACTATAACCCTGTTACTGTCCCCATATTACAGATGGACAAACGGAGGGTTTCAGAGGCCTCTAAGATACTTGCTTCGCCATCTGACTTTTGTGTGGCTATTTGGTAATTTCATGCCATGACTTCCAAGTGCGGCCAGCTTCCTGATCACTAGTTTTGTGGTTGACTTTCATGAGGATTGCTAGAATTTTAACCTGGAATCCCGGAGAGCAGGCTTCCAACAGTGGGTTCCACCTGGACCATCTTTCTGGTGTACTTTGATAAAGTGCAGAGCAACATCAGTTGTACTTTAGGTGGTGGCAAATGCACCAGACAGCACACTTTTTTTTAAAAAAAATTTTTATTTTATTCATATGTGCATACAATGTTTGGGTCATTTCTTCCCCCTTTCCCCCTTCCCCCTCTTCCCTTTTCCCCTCCCTTACCCCCCCCTTACCCCTCGATACCCGGCAGAAACTATTTTGCCCTTATCTCTAATTTTGTTGAAGAGACAGTATAAGCAATAATAGGAAGGAACAAGGGTTTTTGCTAGTTGAGATAAGGATAGCTATACAGGGAGTTGACTCACATTAATGTCCTGTGCGTGTGTGCTACCTTCTAAGTTATTTCTTCTTGATCTAACCTTTTCTCTAGTTCCTGGTCCCCCTCTCCTATTGGCCTCAGTTGCCCCAAAGTATCTGCTTTAGTTTCTCTGTGTTGAGGGCAACACAGACACCACACTTTTAAGGGTCTTGTTTGAAGATTGGTATGTGTCAACTCTGGTTAGGGTATGTATGTGTGTATACATCTATATGTAAGTTAGAAGGAATCATGTCATTAGATCATGCCATTAACAGTTTATCTAGCCGGGCCTGGTGGTGCACACCTGTCAAAGTCCCAGCTATCAGAGGCTGAAGTGGGAGAACTGCTTTAGCCCAGTTGCTGGAGATCACCTAGGCAACATTGCCAGACCCTGTCTCAAAACAAACAGGAACATAAAAAATAAAAAAAATATGTAGTTTTCTGGCTTCCTTTCAGTCACTTGATTACTGAAACAATGTCTTCAGTATTCTCAGTATCAGAATTGTGCAGGGAATCGCGGATTAAATTACCAGATTCTTCCAGATGAGTTCTGTCCTAAAAAGTCCAAGCTTGGTCATTTGTTATATGGCCTTGAAAGAAAATCATAGAAATTTCCACTCCATTTTAGGTGTCTGCTTCATACCACATTTATCGGAACCAGGAGATTAATTTCATGGTACAAGGCTACTGTTTCATCAGCAAGATTAAAATGCCCTTCAGTTGAACTGCAGCAACATTAAGCAAAGTTCCTGGACATGTAAGAGTTCCTTTGAAGCCATTTGGAACAGTGTACTTTGTTTTTTCAAAAGTGCACATTTAAAATGATTAATGAAAGCAATATAATGCATGCCTTCCATTAGGAAATTAAGTTTGGGCTGAGATGCACTTAGAGTGCATCAGTACTCCGATACAGTACTTGATGTTACAACGGGAGAGGTGATGAAAGGAATTGGCCCATTCCCAGCTCATGTGCAGCCCACGTTTGTCCTAGCATGTGTTCTGCAGGAGATCTCAGGCTTGTAAGTTTTTAAAGTTTGTTTTTCTTCATTAAGTGAAATAAAGCTACTTTTTAAAATGAAGCTACAGCATTTGAGGATATTGGGATTATAAGAGAGAGACTTCTGTTACTAGGAAGTTACTGATTCAAACTTTTAAAATGTCCTAAACGCATCACTGATGGATAAAGTGGCTTTGAGCTTGAAATTCCTATCTGTGTTCTCCGGTCCAGCTAGCTGTGTTGCTTTCTTTTTCTTGACAAGGATAAGAGTGCTTTCCTTTTCACAAGAAGCTTGCAATCTCTCCTTTTTGGGGGGAGGGAGACAGTACCTTTGTGGCACCCTAATCCTGACCTTTCACTCTTTTCTTAAGGGCACAGGGTGGGGCAGCTTCCTTTTCTCTCCAGCTGTGGTTTTCCTGTGCTGGGTGTCCCCAGTGAGTGACGAGAGACTAGGAGAGGAACAGCATGAGTTATTGTCATGTGGGTTGTGGTAGTTCTAAATTCTGCCCAGCTCTGCTACAGATGTGCGTGGCTGCCTTTACAGGGAACAGCAGTTGAAGGCACATCCTGTCCTGTGCTGGTGGCTAGCAACTTCCTAGCATCACCTGAGGAGCTCAGCTTGTGCCTCTCACTGAAGGGCTCAGCACTTCCTTAGCGTCTTCAGGCAGTGTATGGAGATGGGGTCTTGAACTGGATGGTGCATGGTGCATGGTTGGTCCAGGAGTGGACTCTTCCTGTTCTAACCTGTCCTTACCTGTCCTCCTCTTCTAATGGGAACTTTGCATATGGTCTCCAACAAAGCCATCTAGCCTGCTAGCAGGAGGATTTTAGAAGGAGTAATTACAAATTTCCTGCTTTTAAAAGAATTAAGTTGAAACTTTTCTATGTGAATCATGGGAGCAGGACTTCCAGAAGCAGAAAAGCCATGAGTATGGCTCCGGTTTAAAAGGTTCTCATAATCTTCGTGGTCTCCCCAGCTGGAGCATGCTTCAGTACAAGGGAAAAGCCAGAGTCCAGCAGCTTGCCCTGTCCACAGTCCAGCATCAGTAGGCAGAGACCACAAGCACTTGCTGGCGTTGTCTCTCTATCTCTGTTAGACTTCGGGAGGACCTGATACGCTGATCTGATCATCCATGGATGGCATCCATTTTCAGAGTGAGCACCAGTGCTCCAAACAGCCCCAGGTGGGACAACTGCAGAATGTCCTGGTGTTGACAGGAGATGTGTTTACACATGGGTTTGTGAAACCCTGCTTCTTCCTCCCCAGCCTTGTCACAGCAGGGAAGCAGGGAAGGGACAGAGGCTGGGAGACTTCATTAATTAATAAGTGTCCCTACATTTCTTTGACCTTTTGGGGGGACGGTTGTATGGAAACAGCAGGCTTCCTGGTCATCCCAGTGGCTTTGCTATAGAGGTCACAAGTTTGCTTGGTTTGATTTGGTGACATGCCATAGAGCCTAGAAAGTGTCCATCTGAAGTTTTGTCTTGGTTTCTTTCTCAGGCCTAGATTTATTAGGGTTGCTGGCTTGAATTTTGACTGGCTGAGGAGCATCAGAGAGAACCCAATAGGTGCTGTTCTTTCAGGTCTTCTGAATAGAGGTGGTAGCACAGGTGTGGCCAGGGGAAGGTGTGAGGGTCCTGACTTGGAAAATGGTCCCAAATCTGAGCTTCTTCTTGTTTTGGCTACATGGCTCAAAAACTTTTTTAGCCTTTAATTGTGAAACCGTTCAAACATACCCAGAAGTATGGGAAAAATCAGCCTCTGTGGACACATCTCTAGTGTAAACAGTTACCAGTATTTTTCACTCATCCCTGCATATTTTATGAAAAATAACCTGAATTTCCTAAAATATTCAGATCCAGGAAAGGTTTTGATTTACTTCTTTCCCTGACTTGCATTTATTTATATAAACCTATATATAGGTTCAGTTTTTTAATTTTATTGCAAATTATAAATTATAATTATACAAATTTAGGGGGGAACAAAGTGATGTTGTGATATATATATATCTCCTATGAAATGACTAAGCCAGTTAACACATGTCCTCTCAAATACTTACCTTTTTTTTTTTTGTGGTATTTGGGGGTTGAACTCGGGGCCTTGCACTTGCTTCGTAAGCACTCTGCCACTTGTGCCACACCTCCAGCCATTTTGCTCTGGGTATTTTTGAGATAGCGTCTTGTATTTTGCCTGGGCCAGCCTAGACCCAGCTTTTGCTGGTTGAGATGGAGTGTTTTGAACTTTTTGCCTGGACTGGCCTGGAACTGAGATCTCCCAGTCCCTCCTTCCAGGGTGGTTTAGGATTGTATGCGCAAGCCACTGAACCTGACCAGATACCATTTTTTTTGTGGTGTAAACATTTAAATTTACAGCCATCTGGAGATAGCCAGTACATTTCTGTGAACAGTAGTCACCTGACTATGTAAGTTCACAATTTACTTGACAGATTTCAGTGGCAGAAATGGTGGTGTAGCAGATTCTGAAATTCTGGCCAAGAGTACGTATTACAGTGACCACTAGGAACAAGCACAGCTGGTCGAGCAGGGCACTCTGCAGGCTCCCTACTGCCTTCCTTTGACCACGTTATGGGCTCAGGAGAAGGTCTGTACCCTTCAGCAGCATCAGCCCTGGCCATATGCATAAGGTCCCTCAGCCTTCTGGAGGACACTCCTGCTACCCAGCACCTGGAACTTGCTATGCAAATGGCCCCCCTGCTTCCTGCTGCTGGAGGAAGGGGCCTCCTCCCAGGGCCCCTGACTGGCTGCGCAGTGGGGTGTCCACCCAGGCCCAAGGGGTTGAACTGGACCCAAGCTGGCTGGCTGTCCTCTGTGCACTGCAAGCCCTGGCAGGGAGTAGAGAAGCCCCAGAGAAGGTCTTGGAAGAGAAGGGGCCTGCAGGGCGGCTTTCCCTGGGCTTGGTTTTCCGGTTAGTCACTGGGTGTGCTGCTCAGGATAGGAGGAGAGGATGTATTTTATTTAAGTTCATTAGTTTGTTTGTAGATGGCAAAATTGTCTAACATGTGGGATATAGGGCTCCACTGGTTCTCAGACCCCAGACCCTGCAGATACCAGGTTGGTTTGCCTCGGGTACCTGCTCAAGTCTGTGTCTTACTTCTGGTGTGTCCTTGAGGGCTCAGGTCCCACTTTGTGACTTTTAGCTGCTCAGTTTCTGTGGCCTTGCTACCTGAGGATGGGACTATTTTCTGTTTTGTCTTTCCCTCACTTGAATTGTCCTTTAAGCTCTTGGTAAACTGACTTAGACTCAAACTTTGGAACGAGGTCTGTAAGCATTTCTGGGTAGGGCTGGATGGTTGTAAGGCAAAAAATCAAATTGGGCCAGAAAGATGTCCACGTAGGACAAAGCTGAATGCTTAAAACCGAAGCCCCCACCCAGTGCTGCCTGCCATTCCTGGCTCTGCACACTGGTAGATTCCAGGCTGTCTGAGGTCAGGCTGAGTCCACCTTCAATACAGAACAGCCTAGGAAGGCCACTTCCTGTTTTAGGGCCCCACTGGAAGTGGCTTTCCCCCACCATTCCCATAAATGTGAGTCATTGTTTCTGTAGGAAACTTTAGACATGTAAATAAAAACCTCAATCCAGAATTCTACCTGGAGAAATTCATCTCAGGAAATATTCTCAGATCATGAGCCCGTATGCTTCAGGAATGTTTGTTGCAAGCTGTCTTGAAATTTTAAGTAAACTTGGGTTCAATTTGGTAATAGCTAGCATTTTATTACCGTACATCAGACGCTGTTTTAAGTGGTTTCCATATACTAACTTACTTAATTCTCACTATGAGGTAGGTGCTAATAATCCCCATTTTACACTTGAAGAAACTGAGGCACAGAGAAACATAAGAACTTGCCTAGGTTCTACTCCTAGTTAGTGGCAGAGCCATGATTTGAATCAGGCCCAGAGGCTCCAGAGGATAAGTGTGTTCAGTAAAATCTCATTCTCAGTAGAAAAACAAACGTGTATGGAAAAACTCCCTTTGTCCCATTGTCTTGGTGCTTATCTTGGGTTTTAAAACTCACCTATCAGCAAAGACGAGGCTTGCTGGTGATGGTACACACTTTTCATAGAGGAGGCTCCTGCCTGGGGAGCCAGTCACCCACTTTCGAGTAGCAGTGCAGCAGCACTACCAAGAGCAAGTGTGATGTTTATGGGAGTGTGTGGGTTTCAAGCCTGTGTTCCTTGGGGGCAGAGCTGAGCCCCCAGCTGTTGCATTCTTTTTTAAATTGGCACATATTAAATTGCATATAGTAAGGGGTTTCATCATGCCATTTCCATGTATGTATAAAATGTTCTTTGATCATACTCACTCCCTCTATTACTCTTTTCTTATCTCTTTCTTCTCCCTCGCCTTTTCTTTCCCCCTCCAACTCTCTAGGAGTCCCCATTTTATTTTTGTGACCTTGGTTGTTTTGCTTTGTTTCCCCCAACTTCCACAAATGAGAGAAAACGTGCAGCGTTCGTCTTTCTGAGTCTGGCTTGCTTCATTTAACACGATCTCTTGTTCCATCCACTTTCCTGCAAATGGTATAATTTCTTTCTTTTTGGCTAACTACACTCCATTGTGTGTATATACCACATTTTCTTTATCCACTCACCAGTTGATGGGCACCTAGGCTGTTGTGACTAGTACTGTGATAACACGATATACAGCCATGCTGACTTATTCTCACATGTGGACGTCCCAGCACAGTGTCAGGGTGCTGAGGATGAGCTAGGTTCCCCATGGCAGAGCAAGCACTGAGACCCTAGGCTCTCCAAGGCTGTGCTCTGAGTGCGAGGACTATCAGATGGGTGGGACATGAGCTGGACCATTCCAAGATCTGGATTTGAGTCAGAAGAAGTTCCTAAGTGAGGCACGCTATTATGGTGGATCCACCTGTCCCTATTGGCTTGTTCTGGGGGCTGGAGTTGTCTGCCAGCTGAGGCACTGGGCAGGTGCTGGCCCCTTCACCAAGGGCCTGTTCAGGAAGCTGGGTGCACCTGGTCAGTCCTGTGGGCCACAGTCGTTTGCACTTGTGATATGCAGTGCTGGCAGGATGCCACTTGTTCAGAAAATGCCTCAGAGCAAGAGGATTCCCTGGACACACCCAACAGCTTTGAAGGACAGGTGGGAAGCTCGGACCTCGTGGCCCGGCTGGCTCCAGGTTGCAGGAGCATATCCCAAGGTAGGAATGTGGAAGGCCAGCTTAGTTAAAGTAGTGTTTTGAGGAAATGGGTGAGGCATCTGCAATGTTACTACAGCTGACACTATTCTCTTCCTGCATCTGTGCCCATTCTGGTCTCCTCTCTCCTGAGGCTGATGGATGTCTCTCCACTCCTGGACCTCACACCCACTGTGATGGCAGTCCTTGTCTTCTGTCCTCAGAGCATATCTGTTTTCACACCCTAAGAACAGGGAACCCACCTGTGCCCTGCTGCTTGTGGCAAGTCTGGGGAGGCTCTAGGCACCCCCATCTCGGAGGCATGGTGTGGGCTGCCTGAGCAGCTCTTGGGCCCACAGGTGCGCCTCGTTGCTTTGGTGCTGCTTCAGGATTTGGAGGTAGGGGAAGAGGAGACAGGTTGTTCATGGCTGATGCTCAGACCCATTGGAGGACTGGCTCATTCTCTTGTCACTATTAAGGCAGTGGTCACTATTAGGAAGGTGAGCCTGGCGTCCCCAGAAGTTTCTAACCAGACCTGGAACTCCTGTTTTGCCATCCCAGCCACAGCTCCTAGTCACCTTCAGGGTCACAAACATCTTCTCTCCCCGAGAGGAAGCATATGCCCAGCTATAAACAAATATTGCACCCTTGGATCTTTCAGAACAAGAGACCACCTGCCAGCATCACCATATGGAGCCTGGTGTACATGTGCTGGAGAAATTGGTGATTGTTGTGATCATAGTGACCAAGTGAGGGACAAACCAGCCTGCAGGATGTTGGCTGCAAATTCCTCCCCTCCCCTTCTCCCCATAAATCAACAAGCTCAGGATAGCAGTACTTCAAAAACCTGCCCGTCCATCCCTATCTTCCAGGGATGGCATTAAAATGCAGGTCCTGGCCTGCAGAACAGATAAGACCCAGGGGTTGTGTTTGCACTGTCAACCGTGAGCACCAGTCAGCTGCTTCATGTGGAACCTGGGAGTAGAAGTTCAGGTTTTAATCTCTTCTCCCCCCTCCTCCCCCTCCCTCCCTCTCCCCCTCCCTCCTCCCTCCCCCTCCCCAACTGTGAGGTGCTTTTGATCTTCAGCTACATTTTGTGAGGAGCCTGTTATCAAACACAGTGGCTAGCACTATTACCAAACAGACAGGTCCTTGCTTCATGAGCTCTTGTGAATTCATGGGAATCGCAACCCTCTTGTGGTCCAGGAGCCAATGATGTGGAGGCAATTCTCTTGAAATATGACAGAATTATGGGTTTCCCTGTTCATAAGGGCTTTGCCTTCATCCAGTGTGTTAATGAGAGATGCCTGGGCTGATGTCACAGGAGAGGATGGCAGAATGATTGCTGGCCAGGCTTTAGATATTCTTCTGGCTGCAGAGCCAAAAGTGAGCTGAAGAAAAGCAGGTGGGCGATGTATGGCTCCTCGTTTGACTTCGACTGTGACTTTCATTGGGACTATAATGGCAGGATGGACCATTACCAGTATGTGTGCTTCCTCTCCTGTTGCTGAGGCAAGTGTCCTCTAAACATTGGTGTGGGTCAGGAAATGCAAAAGTGGCTTCAATTCTAAGAGTGGTCAGCAGAGATGTTCTTCCAAATCTGGAACGTTGAAAGGAGATGACCTTCAGGCCATTACGAAGGAGCTGACCCAGATAATACAAAAAGTGGATTCTCTACTGGTAAACCTGGGAAAAGTTGAAAAGGAACAGAGCAAACAAGGAGAGGGGTGAAATGAGAAGTCAGAAGCTCCCAGAGGAAAATGAGACCAGTGAGAAGATGGAGGCCAAGAAGGAGGGGGAGATGACTGCTGAGTTGGGGACCCTGCTGGATGCTGCTGATAATAATGAAGACAGAATGACCAGCTGGAGTTGATCAAGGAGGATCAAAAAGAGACTGGAAGGGGAGGATGGCTGAGGCAGTGCCGATAGTGGGGCTGATGACTCTTAAGCACATAGTGGGGTTTAGAAATCTCATCCCATTATTTCTTTACCTAAGGCCAAAGTTTCTCCAGATTCTCTCCCCCAGTACCCTCTGCACGTGCTCACTGTTGTCTTTCTCCTGTCGTTCATTCATATTGGTCAGTGCCGTCTCGCTTCTGTGGATGCTCCTCGTAGTTTTATTGAGTCTTACCCTGAATTTTTTGCTTTTAATTTTGATACCTCTTTATGATTTAACAATAAAAAGGATGTATTTTCTGTTTGTTTGTTTGTTTGTTTGTTTTAAAGCAAGTTCTGCTTTGGTGGCTCTGGGGGCCTTGAGAGTTTGTGTTTCTCCAAACTCCCAAGTGATGCTGGTCCATGGACCATGCTTGGGAGTAGCTGGGGTCCGGCAGCACCTGGGGGGTAGACCTGAATTCTAGATCTGGCTTCTTATGCTGCGAAGTTAATTATTCCTTCCAGACCTCAGAACCTTAATTGGAAAACAAATGAATGATATCTACATGCCTTTTGGAGAGTCCATACATCTTTTTTTAAAAAAGACTTAAACACTAAGCATAAATACCATCACTACTTCACTCACCTAATAGTTTAAACTACCCAGAAGTTTGAATCTTAGAAGTGATCTGGCGAAGTGCAAGCTATGATTTCCTTGAGATCTGAGCTAAGCCTAGAAATCTGATGTGATATATTTTTATTGATTGCTTCTGAAATTATAAAAATACATAAAATTATCTCCTTGATTCTGCCATTTTCCTATTACCAGCAAAAAACTTACAAAAAAAAATGGCTTGAATTGGGAACACAGAGTACTAATCTATCATGAACCATGCTAATTGCATGGCTACTTTAACAGATTCTTAAGAGCCATTGTCATTCTTGGGGTTTTTTGTTGTTGTTTGTTTTGGTTTGGTTCTTTTGGCAGTGCTAGGGTTTGAACTTGGGGCCTGTGCTTGCCAGGCAGGTGCTCTGCCCTTTGAGCCACTCCGCCAGCCCTTTTTGCTTTAGTTATTTTATGAATAGGGTCTCATTTATGCCTGGGCCTGCCTGGACCGTGATCCTCCTATTTACACTTCCTTCATAGCTGGGACAGCAGGCACACATCACTATGCCCAGCTTTTATTGGTTGAGATGGGGGGTCTCTTGAACTTTTTGCTCAAGCCACCATTCTCCTGATCTCCCCTCCCAAGTAGCAGTGTTACAGGCATGAGCCATGGTCCCCAATCAGGAGTCGTCGACATTCTTAAAACCATAAGTTTCATTATGGAATAACTTTTAAAAGAAAAAAAAATTACTGGCCGTCCTTTGGCTAGGCAGGGGAGGCTTGTGTGTGTGGTCTTTTTTGTGCTGTTGTAGTCTTTTACACATTGCATAAACTTAGCATCCAGGAATCTCACCAGTGACTGATAAAAGATCAAAACTGTGTCAGAAGCCTTCTCTTTAAGAAGAGGAGGCTGTTGTCTGCGGAGCCCAGCTGCTTCTGCTGGCAGAGATGAGTGATGAGGATGCAGTCACATGTGGCAGCAGTGTACAGGCTCTGGGACAAGAGTCACTTTCCACAGTGGGGGTTGTTTTTATTTCAGTGGTGTGACAAAGAAAGGAACACTGGAAAGCCAGGGCTGGAAATGACTTACCACTGTCTGGGCCTGAGCCAGGCCCTTGTGATAAGGTCCATCCATGACCAGTGTTTGGTTTTGTTTTCACTGGGACCACCAGGAGGGGAGGGCCTGGGGGTAGGGGGGTGGACAACATGGTCACAGCCACATCTGGGTGGTAGCATGGGGGCTGGGATGGGGCTTATCAAGGAATCCATGTTGGAATCGGTGTCTCCAGTGTGAACAGTGTTTTGTCATGAAGGGCCGCCCGCCTCTTCCTCCACACAGAACCTAGAGACGGTTTTTGGGGTGGGGACACAAGGGTTTGTCTTGTAGTGTGCATTGATTTTGGCCAGAGGCAACAGAACTTAACTGTTTTTTCTATTTTAGTTTTGCTGCTTATTGACAGCGGAAGAGCTATGATTTCAGTTAGAATGTTAAAAACATTAACAATTCTAGAGATCCTAGGGAGTCCTGATAGGAACAAGTAAGTCCAGACCTCCTGTGAGGTCTGTACGGGGCTCTCTCCCTCCCCCCACAGCCCCTCTTTCCAAGCAACCAGTCTATCTGGATCTGTCAGGAGCTCTTTCGTAATTCACTTAAAGGCTCTGTGTGGGTAAAGCCTTCTCTGAACTGTGTGGTGGTAAGGACATTTTTCTGATTTTGGTTTTTAATTTATTTTTGTGGTGCTGGGGATGGAACCCAAGGCCTCCAACATTTTTGGCAAGTGTTCTAACACTGAGCCACGGGTTCAGTGATAAGATATTTTTTGGGGAGTTGGTGATACTGGAATTTTTAACTCAGGGCCTTGTACTTGCTAGGTAAACGCTTTACCACTTGAGTCATGCCCCCAACCATTTCTGCTTTTAGTTACTTTTCAGATAGGGTTTTGTACTTTTGCTTAGGGCCAGCTTCAGACCATGATCTTTCTACCTCTGCCTTCTGTGTAGGTGTGGAATATAGGTGTGTGCCACCCTGCCCAGTTGGGAACTTGCTAACTTTTTTTTTTTTCAGGGGGGAGGGTCTGGGTTGGCCTTGCCTCCATCCTTGCCTCCTAAGTAGCTGAGACTACAGGCGTAAGCCACTGCACCTGCCCCCTTATGATGAGATTTTTAATCTACTATGGAAGTTTGTTTGTAGCTTACCCCTGAAACAAGATCAAAGTGCATAGGTCCAAATGTATGAAATGAAGAAACAGAATTAAACTCTGTTGTCTGTGTATGAGTGGCCCTGACTTCCCAGGTTTCTGAGCATGCTTCTGACTTTGGCTGCATGCTCCCTTTTAAGTTTCTGGTTCAGCTTGCTGCCGGAAAAAGTAGGTTACTGAGAGCTTATTAGAACATTGCCTTCAAAATGCAGCTGGGCTCTAAAGAAAGACTTGGTGGTGGGCCTACTAGATGACCTCAATCTGGTACTCCTGTCTTCTCCCTCCTGAACACTCTGGAGACTTGGGGTGTGGGTGACAGGATGGATCCTGCAGTACCTGTGAGGGAAACTATAGTCACACTGGACTGTTTGGCCTCCTGCAGGAGACGGACAGATGGACATGTAGGTGCACAAACACTGGGGCAGGAGGAGTAAGTGAAGTCAATATGGGAAATGTTGATAACTCTTGGAGCTTTGTGATAAGCTGGCTGGTTCATTAGACTTGGTGAATTCATAAATTGCTTTTTACTGTCAGCAGCTAAAAATCAATAGCCTTCCCATATATCATCATTCGTCCATTAGAGTATGTAACAGGAAAAGGATCCCCCCCCCCCACGGTTTCTGGGAATATACAAAATATGTGAAGTTCAGAAGAAGAAAGTTGTAAAGCTTTGTAGAGGCTCTGATTCATGGGAGGTGAGCCATGCTCTTGGGATGGGACAGTGATCACTGCGAAGAGGCTAGTCCTCCCAAGTCACCCATAAACGCAAGGAGCTGTGAGCAAAACCCAGTGAGTTCCAACAGGACTTTTACATAAAACTTAACAGAATGGTTTTGAAGTGTATCTGGAACTCCCCTGCACCCAAACTTATTCTTACTTCAATCCTCCCATCTTGGTTCCTGCCAGTCCTGTCTAGGTACTTGCTCATGAGAAGAATCTGATAGGTCTCTTGATTCCCCTACCCTTAGCCCTAGCCAGCCTGCCAGCAAGTCTGACCACTCTACCTTCCAAATGCACTGTTAATCCTACACTCCCCACAGCTGCTGCCACCTCTAGAGTCCAGCCCCTGCCCACCCTCACTTCCTCCTGGACTTTGCAGTGGCTTCCTAACTGGTCCACTGATTGCTCTCCGGCCTCCCCCACCCCCAGGCAGGGCCTGCATGGCCCTGTGTCCTTACTCCCACCTTTTCCAGGCTCAGTCCCCTTGAGCAACCTGCCCTGTTCCTATCTAGGAAGCCTTGTCTTTGCTCTTCTGCCTTCCTGCAGCGACTTCCCCCAGTCAGTGTTCGCCTGGCCTCCTCCTCATTCAGGGTTTAGCATGGTGACTTCAGTGGGACCTTCCTGACCATGGTAGCTGGAATGGCCCAGGGCCTCCACATAGCAACTGTGTCTGTTCCATCACCACCTGCTTTCCTTTCTCTGTGGCACTGATCACAGAAATGACCTCATGGGTTTGCTTGCGTGTATGTCTTCTGTTGTCCAGCACAACAGTGCAGGCTCCATGGGTCTTGTGGGCTGAGTCTTGTTCCCCAACCCACCCTCTCATGCCCTTGAATGTGATTTTGTTGGGAAGTTGAATGTTTATAGATGTAATTAAGATGTAAGTCAAGGTGAGATCATACTTAGAAGAGAACACACACACACAAATGAATGCTGTGTAAAGACAGACAGGCAAAGGAATGTGGCCACGTGGAAGGAGAAGTCAGAGTGATGCTGCCACAAGTGCCTGAGGCCATCAGAATCTGGAAAAGGCAAGGAAAAATGGCCCTGGCCACAAGTTGATTTTGGGTGTCCAGCTTGCAGAACTGGGAGAGTAAGTTCCCATTGTTTTTAGTTCCCCAGTGTGTGGTGTCTGCTAGAGCAGGGAACTAACTGGTCCAGGGACTCCTGTGCCTTGTTCCTTAATGTGTTCTCAGCACTTCCTGGTTTGGGAATAGGCTCAGGAAACACTGTTGAGCCGTGAAGAAAGGTCAAGAACTAGCCCAGAAGGTTTTGAAAAAGATCAACAAGGGTTGATCGATCCACTGGACAGCAAAACATTTTATGAAGCCCTGATGGTAGAGGCTGTCAGCACAGATCAGGGGAGTGGGTGAGGCCTTAGAACAGACTTGGGTGAATGGAATAACTTAGTTTTTTTTTTTTTTTTTAAAGGACGATTTAGATCAGCTGGAGAAAGGATAAACAGCTGGTAAAGGGTGTTGGTGTGTTTGACCAGTGCAGTGCCTAACAGGACTCTTGCTTTATTCATCCAGAATAAAGACCAGACCAGAGACCTCTGCATGCCAGCAGGACAGGGCCACTGCTCCTGTCTGGGAGAGTGTGGTTTTCCCAGCAGTTCCTGCTCACACAGCTGTTGGTTTAGTAACTAGCTCCTCCCCCAGCTTGAAGCCCCAGGCCCCACAGGAGTCAGGATCCCTCATAAAAACCCTGTCTGCACAGACTCCAGGGTTTATGAAGGGGACATACCCCATTATAAAAGTTACCAGAGCCCAGGAAGTCCCAAGTCTAGCATCCCACCCAGGAGTCACAGTTCACTGTACTTTCCTGTCCAGAGGCCGTTTGCTAGTCAAGGTCATTTTTACCAGAAGCACTGTTGAAGCCTAACATTGACCTTCTACCTTTAGGGGCTCGTAGTACCTTAGTCTGTTTTCTGTTGCTCTAAATAAAATACTCAAGGGTGGACACTTCATAAAGAAAAGAGATTTGGTTAAGGGCAGAAATGGTAGGGGCGACCTAACCAAAGTACAATGTAAGGGTATTTAGAATTGTCACAATGAATCGCCCGTACAATGAATATGTGCTGATAAAAATGAAATGAGATTTATTTAGCCTACAGTTGTGGAGGGCCAAGAGCGTGGTGCTGGCACTGACTTCTGGTGAGGGCTCCGTGGTAAATAGCACCATATAATCACATGGTGGTAGGGGAGAGAGAGGGAAAGAGAAGTAGAGGGAGAGGCAGAGGTAGCAGTAGCACCTTGAGAGAGAAAACGACAGGCCAGGCTCTCTCTTTCTTTCTTAACAACTCAATGTGGCTTGCTAGGCGTGTGCTCTACCACTTGAACCACTCCATTAGCCTTTTTTTTTTTTTTTTGAATAGGGTCTCACGTTTTTTGGCTCTGGTCATCCTAGACAGAGATTTTCCTAGTTACATCTCCCACATAGCTGGGATGGTGATGACAGGTATGCACCATCACACCCAGCTTTATTGGTTGGGGTGGTGGGCTCCCTAACTTTGGGCTGAGCTGGGCTTAAACCATGATCCTCCTGATCTCTGCCTCTTGAATATGGGATTACAGTTGTCAGTCACCACTCCTTCCCTGTGCACTGTCATGCTTGAGGGAACTAATCTGCACTCTGACACCAGCATCAGTCCCCTCATGGAGTCATGAGCCATCATCCTCTACTTACCACCTCTTAAAGGTTCCACCACCTTTCAGCACTGCTGCACTGGAGACCAAACTTCTAGCACATGAACCTTTAGGGTCGAACCATATCCAAACCATAACACCAGGAAACCAGAATTGGAGAATTAAACAGATGGTGATTTCTCAAACAGAAGGGAAGAAAAGATTTCACTGAGCCTTTGAACACAGCTACCCACATGGACACGAAGTGAGAGCTCCACATTATACCGTATGTTAAAATAAATTCCAGAGATCGTTAAGAGTTAAACGTAAAGAAAAATCCAACTGTCAAAGTATTAGAAGGTAATACAGGAATTGTGTCCCAGTTGTATGGTGTGGAAAGACTTTCTAGGAAAAGCATAAAACTCAGAAGTCATAAAGGAAAAAATGGACAGATTTAAGAAATATTTTTGTTGATATATAATAAACGAAAAATGGACACTCTGAGTGCAGCTCCATGAATTTCTCCCAGTGAACACACCCAAAAGTCAGTGCACAGATGTGGAGTTGGGGTGTTGGCTGCACACTGAGATCCCTGCCTGCCCCTCACTCTCTGTCACCTTGATTGAGTTGACTATATAAAAATTTAAAGTCATACTATATCAAGATATACCATAAGTGTTATTAGAAGACAGGAATAGCTGGAAGGAAACAACAAACAACGCTTTGCAACACTGAAAGGGCCAAAGATTGATCATCACAGCATAAAAAAGAACCCTGATGGGTCACAGATCACTGAAGAAGGACAAATAGGGCAACAGAAACTGGCAAGGGTTACAATAAGTGATTCTCAAGAGGAGAAGTACAAATGACTGAAACAATGGTGCCCGTATAGCCGGCTCTGCCTGGCACCGCTGTCTGTGTGACCAGGCTGGGGTGGGTGAAGGCTGAGTCTCCCTTCTGCTGCCTGGTTGTCTTGTGGCCTCCTGTGATTCAATTCAGGCACAGAGAATGGCCCCCCAGTCACCCCACTCTCCTGGGCCTACCTACACCTGTGCCTTCAAACCTGTCTCCCTCCCCAGAGTCTCCCCCCAAGCCCCCCAGACATTTGGTTCTCCCTTGTACATGCTCCCTGGATGAGCCCTGAAGGCTTCCAGACAAGTCCTGACTGGACTTGCCCTTCAGGGAGACGTACGCTTAGGTTCTAGCCAAGACCTTGATCCCCAGCCACAGGGTGGGAGCATCAGGGCAGGACTCAGGTGTGTGGGGCCTGAGCCACAGACTGGGGGGAAGGGTGTGTCTGGAGGCAGTTAGGGGGTTACAGTGGGAGGGGGCAGGTGCTAGGTAAGGCAGCCCATCTCAAAAGACCAGGGTTAGGGAGGGCAAAGCAATGCCCCGCTCCCCAGGCATCTGGGACTTCGGGCAGCCAAAGTGCTTACTCTACAAGCGTGTACCCCCGGAACCAAAGGTTTCAGGGCAAATAGCTGGACACCCTGTCCCCCTTGCATGTGAAAGATCCCAGTTGCTCAGCCCAGTTTTTCAAACACGTTGACCTTTTGTTCCCAGGACACATGGTACACCTCAGGTACACCAGTGTCCCCAAATGATGTAATTAAGCTTCCAGAGCTGGGTTCCGGCCTGGACCAGAGGCTGCTGTTCGTTCAAGTGAGGTGTTAACTCAAAGCACAGAGAGCCTTTGGCTGGTAATTGGAGGAAGCAGTTTCCAAGTGACAGTCCCTACTGAGGTTTCTTCTGCCCTTTTGTGGAAAATGTTGTGAATATTCTCTGGTGTTGGTCAGGGCCTCTGTGAGGAACAAGTGTGTTTAGTTCAAAAGTCATGTTCCGAGAAAGAACCAAGAGAGTTACAGTGTGTGCCTCACATGCCATGGGTGGTGGGGATGTGACCAAAAGCTGGTGGTTGTTTATTCCTTTTTTCGTGGACTATGTACCGTTGTGTTCACCAGAGACCCAAGGCTCCTCCAGAGAATGGGCTGTAAATCTGGCAAGTGTCCTTGTAGTGTACCCAACACAGGTGAACACGCAGGTCTAGTTCACTCCTAATACAGCGATGCCTGAAAAAGCAATTATGGCCTGTCTTCTGGATTCAAACATGAGATAGGAATGGACTTCAGTGGATGGTCTGGCTCTTCCCTTAGCCTGCTGGAACTGTGTCCTGGCTTTAGCAACCCCATTCCCTATGGTCAGCCTCTCCTTCAAACTCTTCCTTCCCTTCCCTGTGCGCACTCCCCCAAACTGGGCCTTCTCTTGAGGCCACTGTGCCTCTGTCCATGGGCTAGAGGCAGCTGTGTGTCCTCTTCCTTCACTGCCACTCCAACCTAGGCTCCCCCATTCTCTAGGAAGAAGCACCTCCAGAAGTCATGCCCCCATGTGTGAGGAATCTCCTCTGGCCATGTGGCTCCCTCCATTCCTCACTCCTTTCCCTACTTGGTCGCCACCCTAGATGAGGCCATGTCCAGAGGATGCACCACCTCCTCTTCTGGCCTTGCACCTCTGAACTACTCATGGCCAGTTCTTTTTCTACTCACTTTACCACACAGAGCTGATCCAGGATGAACCTACCCTGGGAAGCTCAGTCTGAAGCCCCCTGCTGCCTGCCACCTTCAGTCCTCACTCCACTCCATACGCCTTACTCAGGGTCCTGCAGCCCACCAAGGCCTTGGTGCATCAGTCCTGAACCTGCCCTGTCTCTCCCATCCCACGTCCCCTCTTCCCTCCTCCTCTTGCATTCCTGTCCATGGCTGACTACTCTTTTATACACTCTCTCTAGTCTTCACCTGTCTCCTGCCTTCATTCTTGTCAGTGAACTTCCCAGCCCTTCTCCCTGCTTGGGTGTATTTGCGTTGCTCATCATGGCCAGAGAAAAACACAGGGATGCATACAGTGCTGCTTGGTAATTTTACTGCATTGTCTAGTCAGATTTCTCTTCTGGTCTCTAGGGTGACTGTCCCACATCTTCTCCAGCCCTCAGCACCTCCTTCCTCTCACCTCATGAGTTTGCTTCCTGTTTACCTGAGAAAATGAAAGTAACTGATAGCAAACTTTCACCTAGTCACTGTCTTTGAGTTGTGGGCACTCCCCTCCCTCAGTCATCTGGGACAACCTCTTGTCCCCCTCTCCTGTCCCCCCTTACCTTCTAAAATCTTGCTCCCACAGGCTACCCCATAACTAGGCCATTCCCACCACTGCACCAATAGACTGTCACACCTCATGTTAAGAAACCCTGTACCAGCAGAGTGCCAGTGGGTCATGCCTGTAATCCTAGCTACTTTGGGAGGCTGAAATTGGATCACAGTTCGAGGCCAGCCCAGGGAAAATAGTTCTCAAGATTCCATCTCCAAAATAACCGGAGCAAAATGGTCTGGACGTGTGGCTCAACTGGTAGATTGCCTGCTTTGCAAGTATGAAGCCCTGAGTTCAAACCCCAGTCCCCCCTAATAGGTAAATAAAATTTAAAAACTTTGTCTTGACCCCAGCCCCCACTTCATTTCTTCCTTCCTTCCTTCCTCTGGTCCCCCGTATGAAGGGGCATCTACATGTACTGTCTACATAGGCTGTGTTTGCTTTTCCTCCTCTTCCCCCTTGAAGCAGCTCCAGCCAGGCCCTGTCCTCACCACTCCTGTGAAACCTTTTGTCAGCCCCTGCTCCCACTGTGTCCCCCAGGTACTTCCACACGTGGGTCCTCTTCCAGCAGCATCCCACAGGTGTTCACACCTGCTTCTGAAGACATTTTCAGCCTAGGCTTCTGCTACGCTCTGTGCTCCTGGTTGGAGTCCTTCTCACTGTCTCTGTTCCTCCAGAGTCTAGGACAGGCGCATTCAGAAGCTTTGTTGAGTGGTGGGGCAGAAGTGGGGACAGGAGTGCGACTCTCCCCTTCTCTTGGAAGCCTGGCTTCTGCATCTCCTGCAGCACATGGAGGTGTGTGTGGATCGCACCACACAACTTCTAAAGGAGAGTGTGAGAGAGTGCAGAGGGAGGAGGCAGTGAAGTGGGAGGGGCCTTCCTCAGGATAGGAATCACCTGGGCAAAGAAGAGGCTTGGGGAAGAACCTTGGAACCAGTTGGACTGGTCTGTTCAGGAAGAAGTGTTGGGGATACTGGAAGGCGGCCTAGGGCAGACCCCCAGCCTCCAACCCGGGGTCGGGGTCGGGTACCTAGTGTGGTGGTAGTTGGAAGCAAATCAAAGGAATGAGACCCTGGAATCAGACCAAAGGTCCGGCCAACACACCTTAGGGGACCCCATCCCATTTCTAAAGGAAAAGTGCACGCAGTGAAATGGGCGTTTGTGTGCTTCCTCTTGCTCCCTGTTGGGTGGAGAGCCAGTGAAGAGACGGCCCTGCCCTGCCTGTGCTGGCCCTCGGGGCTGGGTCTCCCAGACTCTGCCAGATGCATGTCTGGCACTGTGCTGGGGTTTTTTTAAAGGTACAGATTGCTTTTCTGGATTCCTTCTTTTTAAGGAAAAAAGACCCCACTACAAAGACTTATTGGCCAGTCCTGTGTACTCAGGCAGGAGCCAGCCTCTGCCTTGGGCCTGGTCACCCCAGCCAGGCTGCTAGCTCTGAGCAGGGTCGGGTATGACAGTGCTGGGAAGTTCCCTGCCTCAGCTGGTACAGCTCTGGCTGCAGGAGACTAAACTTGCCTCCATTTTCTCTGGTGAGCTGTGACATTAGCACAGCTGGTGGGAGGCAGGGCATTCCCTTCCCTAATGCCCTTTTTGGCCTTGTGCCTGCTAGGCAAGTGTTCTACCACTTGAGCCACACTTCCAGCCCTTTTTGGATAGGGTCTCACATTTTTGCCCAAGCTGGCTTCAAACTTCGATCTTTGCAGTCTTTGCCTCCTGAGTCGCTAGGATTACAGGTGTGAGCCTAGACTAGCTAATTGCACCTAGACTAGCTAATGATTTTTGATGTCCCCTTCCCGAGGTTCTTTGTAGCCCGGACTTTGTGTGTGTTTGTGTCAGTACTGGGAACTCAGGGCCTCGGGCTTGCAAGTGCTCTACCACTTAAGCCACAACCCCAGTCCTTATGCTTTTAGTTTGTATTTCAGATAGGATCTTGCTAGCTTTTGCCTGAACTGACTTTGAACCATGATTCTCCTACCTCTGTCTGCAGAGTGACTGAGGTTACAGATGTGTCCTGCCTCAGCTAGCATTGGCCTGGACTTTTTGGTGAGGAACAGACAGTGGGGAGGACAGAAGAGTTTCTCAGTGGCTGACTGGCCAGTTGGCTTTTGTCTTGGGCTCAGCTTCTGTGTCAGACAGATGTTTTGATTTCCATTTTGCTTAACAACCCTGGTACAGCCTCTCTGTGCCCTGGGAAGCCATTGTCTTTCTGAAGAGCTGCCTCAGCTCCAAACAGACAACTGTTGAAGGAATAACCACCAGCCAGTCTGCCTTGAGCTCAACACTACAAGGAGACTTTGACCTTGAGCTGGACCAGTCTTAAAACCCTGAAATACAAGAAGATGGTTTCATGTCATACCCAGGAATGTGACCACAAATGGAACCTCAGTCTTGAGCCATTGACCTGCTTATTTTTCTCACCTATGGGCAGGGTTTTGCTGGTATTTCCTTATGGCAGGTTACTGTGGAAAGTGTTATTACAGAAAGAAGTGCCTGTGGTTTGTGTAACTGTGGAGCTGGACTGGTGTCTGCAGCCCAAGGAAACGGCTATTCCCACCTATGCCAGCCCTGCCCAGATGCACTAACCAGAATCCCCAGGCTACTGTGTTAATTCCCTGCTTGTGTTAATGGCCCTTGTGCAGTCTGTGATCAGAAGATCCTGGTTTTTGTGCTCCAAATGGAAAAATCCAGAAAACTGGACACCCACTGCGTGCATGGGGTGAGGTAGAATAGCTTTATTGAGAAAAGGGGAGTCACCTATTCTGCCAGGTGAGGAAAGGGAAGAAGGAGAAGAGGACATGGTGGGCACAGGTGGAGTCCGCTGGCAGAGCAAGAGTTTTAATACCTACACTATCCCATGGGAGGGCTGGTCCAGGAGGTTCCCACTCAATAATGAATAAGCAGAGAGAGGTGTGGGCAGTTTCCAGCCAGGCAACCTACATGAGCCCCAAACTTTTCCTACTTCTAGCTGCCTTACTTGGGATTCTCTTGTCCTTTGGAGCGGTGTGAGTGATGGCTTTTTCTCTTCCACTCAGCTCTGGGCCTGGAGGAGGAGACCTTCTAGGGTCTCCTCAGGTCTCTGGTGCCCCCATGGTTTATCTCCAGTCCACCTGTAGATCCTCAGTCCATGTGGTTTTGACCAGTGGCAATTAATTGTATTGTAAGACATATTGTGTTCAAATAGACAACTTTTCTTAGGTTACCAAGGAATCAGTACCACAAGTCAGTCCACAGTCACATTCTCTGGCAGAAAGGGAGTGGGTTCTGTTAATCCTGGACCCACACACATCGTGAGACTTGGCTCCTGATGCCCCTTCTTGCTGCTGTGGTCAGGTGCCTTGGTGGTTTGTCTTCCTTTTTGTCTGTCAGTGTGTCAGGTATAAGTCCTGTCCTCACTCTTGGTACCTTCAGTCTCTATGTCAGTGACCGTCCTGAAGATCTTGACCTCCTCTCCCACACTGAGTAGGTCCCTGTCTGGCCTAGCTACATCTTGTCCCTTTGTCATCTGTGTCAGACAACGGATTCTTTGTCTCCCACCTCCACCTTGTTTGTCATCCATCCCTCTGTTCTCCAATCTCTGCATCTTTGGCCTGCTGGATCCAGACCCCTTCCACAGCCTCCCTCCCCCTCCCTGGGCCCTCAGCCCTCTCTTCTCTTCACCAGGACAGAGACCAGCCCTGTATTGCGCCTGCTCCCTCCCCCACCCCCTTTTACTGGGTCCCAGCCACTTGCCAAACCTGAACCCTGGTTGACTCCTGTCCTGCATATGTGTCCTGCCTCTGGCTGGAAGTGTTGGGAGATGCCCCTCTATTATGTGGATGGATCTTATCACTGGCTCAGGATCCCTGGGTCCGGGTAAGCCCTTCAGTCAGGTTCCTGTGCTATGCCCATGTTCCCCTGTCTGCCTTCCACCCCCCCATGCTTACCTCTCACTGATGGCCTCTTTCCTCATTGTACTAAGAACACTGAAGCCATCAGAAGAGACCTGACATCAGCTCCTGCATCCTCCCCGCAACTCCTACACCATGTCTTCCTGCTCTCCACCATGGACTGCCGTGCTGAAGGCCAACCCCTGTGTTGGGTCCCATTGGCCTGCCCAAGGAGATACTCCCTTAGCCTTCCTCCACCTCCCTGCCTTGGGTTGGTTTCAACCTTTTGGACCACACAAGTGCGTGACAATGTTCATCTTAGAGAAACCTTCTGATCCCTCTCCAACAGTTTCCCTGTTTCTCTGCCCTATGCACACACATACACATCCATCCTCACGCATCCATGCACACCTGAGTGCCCTCATACTCATGTGCACACAGAGTTCCTCGGAGAACTGCTGTACTTAACTGTATCTGCTTCCTCACCCCACTCCATGCAGATTTTGCCCTCAACTTTACTGAAGCTGCTTCCCTCTTGGCACCAGTGTCTTTCTAAAGTGACCCCTTCACAGTGCTCATGTCCTGGATGTAGCAGTGGCCTCTGGCCTCTAGGCCCCACCCTCTGGGTTTTCTTACATCCTCTTGGCCACTTCTTAGTGGCTCAACGTTCCAACACCCTGCCCCAGAAGGCAGTGCCACCCTTCCACCCACAGGGCCATCCTCCAATCCCTTGGCTTTTGAACCTCCTGTTGGCTGGGGCCCTGCTGGTCTTGGCTTGTAGAGCCCTGTGCTCACATGGCTGCTTGTGGGTCAGCCGGGTAGTGCTCCACAGAGCTGTCCTCAGGTCCCCACCACCTGTGGTTCTGGACATAGGTTTGGCATCATCCTGGAACTTGTCATTTTCCTGTCCTACTTGCAGCCTGCTCATCAAGCCTTTTGGTTTTGCCTTGAATGCATCCAGATGTTTGATGAGTTGAGAAACTATGATTTAAGTTTCTTAGATGTGGTGTTAGCACTATGGTTCCATTTTTTAAAAGAGCTTCTCACTGAAGTCTGTACAGATGGAAGGATGCCTTGCCTGGGGCCTACTCAGAGTAGTGATTCTCCAGGTCTGGCCTGCGTTGCTGTCTTGGAGGGTGGTGATGAGGCAGGTTTCAGAGTCTCAAGCCCAGAGTCTGTGATTCAGTAGCCTGCGTGGAGTCCAGTCAGTTATGTTGCTAATACTTGGAGGACCACGTTTGGGGAGTGGGTAGGGACATGAGTGACACTGGGTAGGAAGGGCTGATAGCAGGTGGGGCAGGTGGTACATGGAGATGTGCGTCCACAGGCCTGATACGCTGCTTGGCTTTTCTCTGGGGAGTGGGGAGAGCTGCCTGCTTACTTGTCCAGCGTTTGCCTGCTTCCCAGAACTTCCTCTGCTACCAGCCTGTGTCTCTTGCCTGGAACATCCTTCTAATTGGTCTCCCTGCTTTTCTCCTCCCTCCAGAGTCTGTTCTCAACAGCAGCCAAAATGATCCATGGAAATCCTGCAGTGGCTGTCATCTTATGCAGGTGACATACCTTTTTATGACCTACAAGATGCTATAAAGTGTGTCACCTCATTGTTCCTCCATTCTCTCCAGGGCCATCTCTCTCTCTTTCTCTTCCTTGAAGCCTGCATTCAAATGTTGCCCTGGTAGTGAGGCTTTCTCAGACTAAAATAAGATTTCATATCCCTCCCACTATTCATTGCAGTGTGAGAAAGCCTTCAGGAAATGCAACACAAGGTATAGGAGGCAGGGATATTATATTTTGAGACTTTTAAGTAAAAGAGGGTGTGGGGTGCCGAAGTTGCAAATGGGCTGGGCAGATTATGGCCTGCAGAGGTGTGCCAAGCCTCATGCCTCACCTCTGCCCCACCTCTGCCTTGCCCACTCCCTCTTCCCCTCCCCCCCAGGCCTTGCCTCTGCTCCACCTCTGCGCATGGGGTGTTTAACACCAATGGAGGTTGGTTGCCAGTACTGGAAACTCAGCGGTGTCCCATGGTAGGTGTGCCCACCTGGTGGCTGCTGGCTACAGTTGTCCATCTATGCTTTTTGAGAGGGGTGGTACTCTCTGCCACCATGGCCCCTTTGGTGGCTTCATTCATTCCTAAGCTATCTCATGGTTGCAGACATCTGGTCTGTGATCTCCATTTTGGACAGCAGAAGGGCTTTCTTCTCCCCGTAGACCTGACTGTGAAAATACAGCTGCTTGTGGCAAGCAGCATGTAACATGATTCTGGACTGTGTGCTGGGAGGCCAGGACTCTGGGCACAGGTAGTGGGCAGTGTGAACAGCTGGGGCATTGCAGCCTAGTGTTGGGGTGCTGGGGAGAGGGTGCAGAGAAGAGAGGGAGATGAGGCAGTGAGGAAGAAGAGCAGCTCACTGGAGAGGCGTCTGCAGGAGTCCAGGCTTTACGGGGACAGGCTTGCCAAGTAAGAATATTACTAAGCGTCGGGGTCTGGGTTGTAGCCCCAAAAAGATATGTTGAATTTCTCACCCCAGAACATCAGAATTGGCCCTGTGTTATGTCCCTCAGAATGTTGGGCCTCTGTGAAAATACCTGAGAGAGATCGACCTAAAGGAAGAAAGGTTTATTTTGGCTAGTGGTTTCAGAGGTTTTAGTCCATGGTCACTTGGCATGATTGCTTTTTGGCCTGTGGGGAGGCAGAACATGATGGCCAAAGTGTGTGGCAGAGGAAGTTGCTTACCTCACAGCAGCCAGGAAGCAAAGAGAGAATGGAAGGGGCTAGGGTCCCAATATACCCTTCAAGGAGACACCCCTAATGACCCACTTCCTCCAACAAGGCCCTACCTTCTGAAGTCCCACCACTCCCAACAGCACCATTAGCTGGGGACCATGCCCTAAACACACAAGCTTTTGGGGGTATTAAGATGCAAATCAGGCATGGTGGTACACACCTGTATTCTCAGCACTTGGGAGGCAGAGGCAAGAAGATCGCAAGTTCTAGGCCAGCCTGGGCTACATAATGAGTTAAGGCTATCTTGAGCTACAGTGCAGGACTTTGTCTCATCACCCATTCACCCCCAGCCGAAAACAACAAGATACAAACCATAACAGGACCATTTTTGGAAATAGAGAGGTTGCAACTGTGATGTGAGATGAAGTCCTGTTAGAAGAGTGTGCCCCAATCCAGTTGGGCAGCCATTATGAGAATACAGCCATGGGAAGACAGAGGGACACACAAGGAGGAGGCAGGCATGTGACCATGGAGGCAGAGTGGAAGTGCTGAAGCTGCGAATGAAGAAACACCAAGGATTGCCAGCAGCAGCCACCACACGCTGGAAGAGGCAGGAGGGACCCTCCCCTTTCCTGCACACACCTTGGTCTCAGACTCCTGGCTTGGGACCAGTGAAAGAATACATACTTATTTCAAGCCTGCCAGGTTGTTTGGAGTTAGTCTGTTTATGAGGGGAAAACAGTGCTTCACACTTGATCATCACACTCACAAAGGTTAGGCCTGTTTGTGTTATCACATAGTGTAAGTCAGTGATGGGGCTGTTTTTATTAGGTAGTCAATAATTGACAGGAATAGAGTGGGAAAAGTGGCCCTGTTGAGTTTTGTTGATTTGTTTTTAAAGTATGAAGGTGAAAGGCTTGTGTTTGTTTAATTGTCCTGGTGGGGGTAGGGGGAGATGTTTGCTGCTGTCTGTGATCCTGCACTGTCAGGGGTGAGTCACTTTCCCACCTCTGGAGTGTGAACTGGGCCCCATCACTTTGTTTAGCAGTTTCCTGCCATTTTGCTTTATTTGCTCAGTTTTATTGGCGTAGCCAATGAATGCACAAAGACTTCTTTGTTTTATGGTGAACAAGGCGAAAAGCAGATAACCCTGGGGGTCTGTGTGAAGGCTGCCTACTGCTGCTCGGGGGAAACAGATGTTGCTGGTATGAGAGTTATTTTCTTGCATTTGTCTGCACTTCTAAGAGAGGGCCTGGGCCCTGCCCCTCCTGGAACTGGGGCGGCTATGGACGATTATGTGGCCCACAGGAAGGGCCCTGGCTTCTACTAGGCAGGGATTCCACAGCCTTAGAGCAGGGCCAGGTCTCTCTCCCAGGAGGGCTCCCAAGGCACATGACATTGTCCCAGTTTAATAGCGAGCTTGTCATTGACTCTGGCTGGCCAGGGACTCTGCATCTTGTGGGAGCGGACACCGAAGGCTGCGTCCTTGCCATTCATGAGTCTTCAGGCAGTGGGGGAGGACTGTGTCCCTCTGTGGGTCTCACAGAGACCCAGCCTGTGTGTGTGGCACCTGACACAGCAAAGGGGATTCTGTGGAGGGGCTTAGGTCAAAGACCTTGACGTAGGGTGTGATCCTAGACTGTCTGGGCGGTCCAGTGTACTTGCAAGGGTCTTTTTTTAAAAATTTTTATTGTTTTATTATTCATATGTGCATACAAGGATTGGTTCATTTCTCCCCACTGCCCCCACCCCCTCCCTTACCACCCACTCCGCCCCCTCCCTCTCCCCCCCCTCAATACCCAGCAGAAACTATTTTGCCCTTATTTCTAATTTTGTTGTAGAGAGAGTATAAGCAATAATAGGAAGGAACAAGTGTTTTTGCTGGTTGAGATAAGGATAGCTATACAGGGCATTGACTCACATTGATTTCCTGTGCGTGGGTGTTACCTTCTAGGTTAATTCTTTTTGATCTGACCTTTTCTCTAGTTCCTGGTCCCCTTTTCCTATTGGCCTCAGTTGCTTTAAGGTATCTGCTTTAGTTTCTCTGCGTTAAGGGCAACAAATGCTAGCTAATTTTTTAGGTGTCTTACCTATCCTCACCCCTCCCTTGTGTGCTCTCGCTTTTATCATGTGCTCATAGTCCAATCCCATTGTTGTGTTTGCCCTTGATCTAATGTCCGCATATGAGGGAGAACATCCGATTTTTGGTCTTTTGGGCCAGGCTAACCTCACTCAGAATGATGTTCTCCAATTCTATCCATTTACCAGCAAATGATAACATTTCGTTCTTCATGGCTGCATAAAATTCCTTGTGTGTAGATACCACATTTTCTTAATCCATTTGTCAGTAGTGGGGCATCTTGGCTGTTTCCATAACTTTGCAAGGGTCTTTAAAAGATGGAAGAGAGAGGCAGGAGAGGGTGAGATCATGAGGTATGAAGATAGAGGCAGAGGTCAGTGCTTCTGTGACTGAACTGGAAGAGGTTGGAAGGCGCCAAGAGCCAAGGAAAGCACAGCCCATAGGTGCTGGAAGAAAGGGAATGGATTTTGTCCTGCAGCCTCCAGAGGGAGTACAGTCTCACTGACACCTTCACCTTAGCACAGGGACTCCCATGGCAGGATTGTGACCTGTAGCCTTGTAGGATCTTACATTTGTGTTGTTTCAAACAGTGGCGTAGTAATTTGTTACAGCAGTGGTAGGAGACCTCTCCCAGGTAGGGAGGGATAGGCTGAGAAAAAAGGTGGGGCTGTGGCTTCCCAGGCCTCTTCTGAGACCCTAAGCCCATAGTTACTTTGTTTGTTGCCAATAAAGTATGCTTAGTCGTCAGGGGCTTTGGCTGCTCAAGAGGTCTGTGATTTCCTTTGTCGTCTTTATGCTACTTTGCCCTCTCCTGCAAACAAATAAACAAAAACCCAATTAAGTTTTGGGGAAAAATTAATTCCTTAAGCTGGTTCTTAACCTTTTTGTAGGTACTAGCCTCTTCGAGGTCCTGTTGAAAATTGGATCCTGGCTCCATAAAAATATATAAAAAATTTGCATACAATTTTAGAGATTGCATAGATTTCTCAAAGCTGCCCTTTGGTGCTTGGGAGGCTACTAAGGACTTCCTCTGACGCCCAGATAAGAGCCCTGGTGCTAAGTTAATTCCCACTCAGGCGGAATGGCTGCTCTCCTAGCAGGGTTTCCAGTGGGCTTTACCATATCTTTCTTCATTGGAGCCTCATTATTTGCTAACTCACCTATTCTCTGAAATTTGTTGTAACCCCAAGATCAACACTAATGGTGTTATTGAGGTCATTTGTGCACATGGACAGTGTGGTGAAAATTTCTGTTTCCCAATGTGCATGTTCCCAGCTAAGGTAGACCAGGGTGACACTCTGCCTTCTTGTCTCATACTGTGAGCAAGGGTCCTTGTCAAGATTTACTTAGAGCCACAGTTTTTGTGAGTTTTTTTTTTTAATTTTACTTTTTAAAATAGCCCCCAGCATAGTGCTGAAGTGCTGTCTGACATTTCTAAGTGCAAGAAGGCGATGGCTGTGCCTTGTCTTCCTAAAGGAAAAATGCTTGTGTTCGATAAGCTTTATTTTTGTTGGAGTTATTGTCTAGGATTCACAGGAACCTAACTCTGTACTTCCCCAGGAGCAGGGTGGTGACTTTGTACAAGGGAACCATGAATAATGGGGCCTAAGGGCAAATGCAAGTTGTTGGTCTCTCCCTGCCTTGCTGGAAATCTGCCTTTCTCTTTATACTATATCCTAGCTACAGTCCTGCCTGGGGGGGTTGAGGGCTGTCTCGGCTTTATGATTTGCCCTGCCAGCTGCCACCCATGTCTGTGCCCCAGCCTGGACAGACACATTGTGTTTGGCGGGGGATGGCAGGTCCTATTGTGAGACCCACGGGTATCCGTCTACCACCTTCAGGAACAGCGAGAGGAGAAAGAGGAAGGCCCATGATGGCTGCGGAACAGGTGGCTCTGAGGCTGCCAGCCCAGCTGGGGGCTGAAGATGGGACAAAGAGGACCCTGAGACTGACTGGGATCTGTGGTCTGATAAGTACAGGTGCTCTGAGGGGGCAGTTGAGAAGGGCAGGAAATCAAGTATCCTGGAAAAATGTGGGGCAGTGGATCTTTTGAGTTTGGGGTGTCAGAACATGTGTCAGCCAAAACTTAGTCCCACCCCCTAAAGTGCTTGTTAATGCTTTCCACCCTGCCTGTTGTGAGTGGACATCTGCAGAGACAGCAGGGGCCAGGTCGTTCCCAGAGCGGCTGCTCTCAGGGCTGGGTGCAAGGATCTGTTGTTTGCTGCCGTTTTGTTAGCGGCACAGTATAGTCTGTGATCAGAAAACTTCCAAATTCTTTGTGTCCCACTGGGAAGACTCCATGGCAGGACATGTGGGTGTAGATGGAATTCATTAAAAGTTAGGGAAGAGAAATACAAAAGTGAGCATGGTGAGCACAGGTGGAATCTGGAGACAGAGAGCGTGCTTCTCTTCTCCAGGTGCTTTAAAAACCTATGCTGACCTAGAAGAAGGAACCAGGAACCAGGAGATTCCCATCCAATAATCAATGAGTGTGGAGAGGCATGTTCCGCAGATGAGGGCCGTCCCTGAGCCAGAGTGTGGGCAATCTGAAATGCAGTATTAAGTCATATATTTTCTATGAGTCCTGAACTCTCCCTACTTGTAGCCTGCCTCAATTTTTCTTTTTAACATTTCCCTCTGGGACCTTCATTCCTAGTTGAAATTCCTGAGCTCTGGGAGTGGGGACCCCTTTCCTGGTGCTTGTAGGGGACTGAGGATGCAGAGGTAACTCCATCCTGGGCCCCTGGGCCCCTCAAGGGCTCTGGGCATAGAATTGGAGGTCTGATGCTGTTGGATGGGAAAAGGCCCATCCTTATTTTCATACCTCCTAACTAAAAT
This sequence comes from Castor canadensis, assembly GCF_047511655.1. Taxonomy (NCBI): domain Eukaryota; kingdom Metazoa; phylum Chordata; class Mammalia; order Rodentia; family Castoridae; genus Castor; species Castor canadensis. The sequence continues at coordinate 9,375,444 of NC_133386.1, read as the reverse complement.
TTAGCACTTCCTTCAGTTAGAGAAGTAGGCAACAAATCCACATCTCTAACCTTGTCATCAGTAGAAATTATAGACATTTTCATGTCACCTGAAACCTTCAAACAGCATCGATTCCCTTCACTAGTTTGAAGTTATGGTAGTTGATAGACATACCCCACTAGATTTTGTTATTTAAGATGCTAATTATGAGGCACATGAATTACTATAATATTGCATTAGAAATATTTTGATAACTAGGTTTCAGTAGGATTAGTATCCTTTGTCATCTTATTTATTTTGTTGTCACTGATTTTTTAATAATAGCTTTATTGAGATACAATTCAAGTACCATACAACTTATCCACCAAAGTGTGTGATGCCTTTTCTTTTTTTTAGTATATTTACAGGGTTGTGCAACCATTAACATACTCTAATTTTAGAATATTTTCATTCCCCTTAAAAGAGACCCTGTAGTCATTAGCAATATCACTGCATTCCCCCTTTCTCCACTTTCAGCCTCTGGCAACCACGAATCTACATTCTGCCTGTTCTGGACATTTCATGTAAATGACATACTCATAAGGTCTTCTGTGATTAGCTTCCTTCATGTTTTTACAGTTCATCCATGTTTCTATTTTGTTTGATGCATCTATTCTGAGAAGGGTCCCATTGGCCTGCCCTGCCTTGGAATCACCAGACGGTCCCATGGCATCCTGAAGAAGGTCAAGGTCCCCTGCTTCTAATGGGCCTCCCCATCTATTTTGCTCTTTTTTGCTTATAAACCAGGCTGTACCTTTGGTGTGGGCATTGTTGATTACTACTAACGACCTAGTGACCCAGTGGGCAAGGCTTGCAACTTGCCTTGGGACTTCTGGCCCTAGCCCTGGGTCATCCAAGGCATGCTGGCCCTTCTGCACGGATGTCCCCCGGGTAGAAGCAGTTTCTTGGGGAATTTCAGGATGAGTCCTGCCATGGCTGACGCTAAAGAAGGAAAGGCTTCACACACGGATAACGGTGCTCATCCTGTTTCTGAGCATGTGCAGTGGGATGCCAGGGGACAGGCCAGCCCAAGTGTTTGTTTTCTGCTCCCTGTTGGAAGCCGGAACCCCAGCACTGCCAGCCCCCTGGGGCTTACCCACCTTTCCCAGCCCTCAGGAAGCCATCGGAACTTCCGAGAACAAGCTGGTGGTGGGAAGGTCTAAATCCTTGCAGCTCTGTGTTTCTCCACACGGGGTTTGTGGGCTGAGCTATTGTCTGTGCGTTTCCTTTCTCACGTGGGTGGGAGCCAGATTGGCAAGCACGGTGTGAATGAAGGGGCGGGAGCTTGCTGATGTCTTAGCTGATGTGCTTTCTCCCCTAGCTCCAGAAGAGAAGGAAGTCATTAAAGGACAGTACGGAAAGCTCACCGATGCATACGGCTGCCTGGGAGAGCTCAGGTTAGAATCGGGTGAGTAGCCATCACCCCCACTGCCTAGTGTGTCCCTTGGGTTGGTTTGGGGAGGCTGCAGAATTAGGTATTCTGTGTTGACCACTTTCGTCTCTAAAGATCTTTATATCTCTCAGTGTGCTCCTCCAGCGGGGAAAGGGGTCCAGATGATGGTAGCCTGGCTGTCACCTATATGGTGTGGAGGAAGATGTAGCTTCTGGCCCTGGGTGCCAGGGACCTGCATCATTTGCCCTCCAGAATTAAGTTTTTCCAGTCTGATCTGAAGTATCTGCCCTGGTGTTTGGTTGTTTCCAAGGGATCTGTGCTTCTAAGGTGAACCTGGTGGGTGGCTAAGGACGAGAGACCAGGTCAGACACTAGAGCATCACTGGGCTCCTGGGTATACCTGAGGGAGGAGGGGCTGGACTAGGGCTTGGTCACCAGAAGAGAAAAGCTGTTGAGGAGTGTGGGAGGGAGGGAAAGGAAAGGAAACTGCCTCCAAACAAGTGGTCTGACGGAAGGAGAGGGAGACGTGGGCGTCCCTACTTGCTCTGAGCCTAAAGGGCCCTGCCAGTGGCAGCCACTTCTGCATCACCTCTGCAGCTACTGGGCTTCAGATCCCAGGATCTTCTGTTCTGCAGCTACCCTTTCCTTCCTCCTCCCTCAGGCACACCTATTTGATTTCTCCCTTCACCCCACACCCACCATCAGAGACCCCAAAGTGGAGATTCCCGGTGGCCTCCAGGACCAAGCATGGGTCACATTCCTGATGGGAATGGCTATGAGTTGTACAAATTCAGGCTTTGGGGGGCTTTCCCAGAGCCACACTCGTGACACTTCTCTGCATCACACATGTCCTCCGTTGGCAGAGACTGCGAGTTTGGAAGTTGACAATACAACACTGATAATTGGCCATGACTTTTCTGAGTCTTTTCTGTCATGATGAGAATATGCATCGTGCATCCCTAAACATTTCTGTCATGCATGAGCTATGATGATTACATTAATCATACCCAAATAGGAAATGTTTAGGGAAAACAGTACTTGTGCTGGGCACCAGTGGCTCATGCCTGTAATCCTTGTTACTCAGGAGGCAGAGATCAGAAAGACTGTGGTTCAAAGCCAGTGTGAGCAAATAGTTCTCGAGACCCTATCTCAAAAATAACCTTCACAACAAAAGGGCTGGTGGAGTGGTTCAAGATGTAGGTCCTGTGTTCACGCCCCAGTACCACAAAAACAACAAACAAAACAAAAACAGTACTCGTGTGACAGAATGCACTTATTAAATGTCTGGTTTGTGCCAAGGGATAGACATAGGTTAACTTCTAAAAATAAAGTCATGCAGTAATCCCTGTTTGTCCCTGTTTTCAGTAAAGAAAACAGGCTCAGAAGGTTCACGTAATTTGCCTAAAGAGGGGAACTGGGCTAGGACTCAAACCTCCATCTACCTGCCTCTGAACACTTGCTTTTTCCATGAGAAGGAGCTGCCTGCCAAGGGTGTGGGCAGGCTTTGCCCTCTGCAGTATCTTTCTGAGATTACAAGGATTCCCTGTGATGAGGTGAGGATGCTGGCTAACAGCGATTTACACTTTGTCTGTGTCAGGTTTGGTTGAAAGGATTTTAACTTATTAACTCAGTGGGGACAATGGGCACCATTGCTGATCTGCTTGGCACACACAAAAAGGAAGCCCCAGACACTTCTGTACTGCACTCCTCCTGTCCCAGACCCTTTTCTTCAGGTGTAACATCCAGGTACTTGAGATGGCTTACAGTCAAATCTTACAGTTGTAGTTGACACATGTAGTTTTGGAACATGAGTGAATGATTCACTTTACATCTGACAGGGATGTGGATTTAGGGAAGTACAGTGACTGCAGCAAGTTCATGTCATTCTCCATTGATAGCCTAGGTTTTAAAGCTGTACCTTGTGCCTCCAGGAGCTGTTCCATCACCAGGCTGTTTGCCTTTCTGTAAGGGGCAGGCATCTGGTTTCCAAGGACAGGAAGAGTAGCACCTTCCGATTCCATGGGACTGTGATTTTCTGGACTGTGATCTAAGATCAGCTATATAGTGTTGATCCTGAACAACAGGGTGCAGCCCCCAAAGAAATCCCATCAGAGTGAGTCAGTGTCTCTGCAGGGTCTGCAGTGCAAGGTAGGCAGTGTGACCCTAGTTGGCCTGGCCAGGCCCTCCTCCATTCCTCAGATGTGTCCCTACCCCTTCCCCCAAAGGGCATGGACACAGCCCCCTGTGGGCCAGGCCAGCCCAGCCAAGCAGGGTGCATGCCAGGTGTGGAGGTTTCCATGTGTTGAGGCCGTCAGCACCCAGTCCTATTTCTGATGACTCCTCAGACCCAGGCCAAGCGTCAGAGCCCGCTTTCAAGGTGGGCTAGAAGTCTCTGGATGTGGGGAGGATAAGTGTGATTTTCCAAAGGTCATGGTTACTTGGCCTATTTTCAGTGCATTCTAGAAAGTGCCCTGGGGTATCTGAAGGAAGAGACAACTAGGCATTTGGGCCAATTCTTTCAAACCCCTTTGGTTATGTTGAAGAGTGTTTGGCTCTAAAATTTTTTTCTTTCCTCCTGGAAGTCCCCAATCTAGACTGGGATCTACTTCCTTTTGTGTTTTTCGCATGTTGGGTATGTTGGATGGTGTGGAGAAAAATTCCAAGTTACAATTGACCTGGGATGACCATCCACTTTGTGAGTGGGCCTCCCTATTGATATTTTAGATTCTTTGGAAAGAAAGAGGCCCCCCTCAGGCTCTCAATGTGGGACAAGTTGTTAAATTCTAAACCACCTAAAGGAGAACAGACTTTTGAGTAGAAATTAAGAAACATGCACCAAAAGGAATAGGGCTTCCTAGTGTATCCATGGTACAGAGCATAGAAAGTGAGTGAAACAGAAAAGAATTTATCCCAATGATTGTAGGGATTTAACTCCTCTTGAACCTGAACTCCTAAGACTATTCTGTTTCCTAGCCTCAAGAGAATATTCAAATATAGTCTGTAATAAATTGTGTTTCCAGGAGTTGTGTAGTGCACATTCTATGAGGCTGTATATAATAGCCCAATACCTTCTCCACCAGACAGACCTCCTGGCTCTGTTCTTTCTTCATGACTAACTGACCTTTTGTTCATTTAGCCTCTCTAGGGCTGTTTTTTCTATCTGTAAAACCAGGGAAACAGCCTCATTTCTGCTCCACACAGTCTTAAGAGCTCTTCATGAGGGGATGAACTGATAGCCCTGAAAACTATGGGGTACTTCTCAAACTCCAGGCAGGCTGGCCATGGAAGTTCATTAGGGTGTCACCTGTGGACAGTACATTTCTGGGGAGGATCCTGTACTCTCTTTGCACCTCAGAAACTCTACTTTCCCCCTCCTCTATCTCTGGCATAGCCAGAGTGAGGAAGGGACTTTGGGAGGACAAGGCAGGAGGTCAGAGGCCAGGCTGGTGGCTTCAGGTTGTCACTCCACATGGGCTGACAGAAGGCTGGTTTCTGTGAGTGGTTAACTCAGGAGGAGATTTCTCTGCTTAGGAAAGTTTGAGTCTTTAGTCTATTGAGATACAGGGTGTGCCTTATTTAGTATCCAGTATTGAAATGGACTGGCCTTTGTCAGCCTTAGAATAATTTATTTTACTACTCATTCCCAAGGGTGTGCCAGTTAAATATTTGACAGCCAGCTCTGAGGGCAGGGGCTCTGATATGCAGTGTTTGCTGATTTTCATGGTGTAATTGTGCCAGCCAGTCTCCTCTGTGGGCTTGGGAACAGATGTGCACCATGGACTCTCACAGGCTGGGTGAGCTGGACCCCAGCACAGCACTGAATTGTTGCCACTCTGTGTTTCTCAAAGGAAGGGGGAGAGGGACTGGAGACCGTGCTTTGTGGGATTGTTAGAAGAAGGTACTCTCTCAAGTACTTAGAGACCACCTTGTGCATCTCCTCTGAGGCCCAGAGAAAGTGAGCAACTTATCTAAGAACCCACTGGCCATTGGAGGGGTATAGAGCCCAGGTCTTCTGAGTTTGATATTTCTCTTGCTGTAAGATTCTCTCTGGCTTCAAGCCCCTGGGCTCATCCTGTACTAACCATGCCTGAGACTCTCCCCAGGCCTGGTTTGCGTCTTGGTGTCAGAAAATTGATCCTACCTCATAAGAGCAAAGCCCAGGTCCTGTGCACAGAGTGAGCCTTCAGAGGGGCCTCACATACCTGGGGCAGGTGAACCCCACAGACCTTGCTTTGTTCCCCAAGACATGGACAGGTGGGCAGAGGCCAGCAACTCCCAGCAGTCTGCAGCTGGGTTTGACCCAGGATGTTTCTTTACAATCTAGTGGAGTGCAGACGAGGCTGTTGAACAAGGTCATGTAGGAAGGGGTTACACCTGTATGGAAGAAGAGGATGCTTGACCCTTGCTGGGTCAAGCAGGGCTAGGTGAGCCATTCTTGGAGAGGCCTTGGTCCTGAGCTCAGAGCTGTGTTCCTCTGTGGCCACACATACTGTCTAAAGTGCACAACTCCCAGACCCTCAAGCCTTTCCTTTAATGGATCTGCCCAGTAACGTGCCCATGGTGGAGGGCAGGTTTCCCATCCTGTCTGTCCCACCCGCAGTCCTCCTTCCATGTTCCATCCAGAACATTAACAAGTTCCTTGCTTGGGAGTGGCAACCTCTAGGTGCCAAACAGAGCCACAGTGTTGTCAGCCACATCAGGGACTGTGTACCAAGTCTGTTTGCAAAGCAGGGGCTGGATACTTGTCTGCTCAGAAAACTGAAGGACTTAATTGGGGATCTGCTGTCAGCATTAGCAGTGACTTTGTTAATAGGTCACCAAAATTTTTTTTTAGTGCTAATTACAAAGGACTTTGAAGAATTGTGGCATTTCTGTATTGAAAATGTGAACAAGGTTGTATAGTGTTTACGTGTACACAAATGAAAGACAGAGTTAGAAATGGCACAGAATCTTTCATTCCATCCATTAACAGTGTTCTCTCAATATTTACTTGCCTCTTGATGAGATGCCTTCAAAACACATTTTTACATTTTATATTGAATATTTGCAAAGTGCTTTTTTTACATTGTACTGTTTATATTGCTTGACCAATTGGGTATTAAAAATAAGTACAACAATTAACTAGAAGAAAGTTTTCTTAAAATGGCTATGTAGTGTGATGGAGTAATTATAGAAAACCTAGAAGTTCAAAATATGCTACCATAGGGTAAAAGTCTGGGGCAGGTAGGATGACTAGAGATTCCACCTGCAGTGGACGAACGTGTTTGTGTGGTTCTTAAGTACATGATGGTGCAAGTCCAATCACTGTGCATCCTGTAGGATACTGGGACAGAGACTGCGGCACTTTTATTCCTTCCTGCCAGTATGTCAAATATGCTGAAAAATTTATTTTTTTAAACTAAGGATGAAAACTGTGGTGTGTTTTAAAGTGAACGAGGAGTGCTGACTTGGGCTGCTTGGGCTGCCATAGCAAAGTTCTCTAGACAGGACCTGTTGTTTGTAAACACCAGGAGTTTATTTCTCACAGCCTTTGAGGTTGTAAGTTCAAGGTTAAGGTGGCAACAGGTTTGTGTCTGGCTGGCAAGAGCTCATTTCCTGGTTCACAGATGGCAACTTTGCTCTGGGAGGGATTGGGCCTCTTTAATGAGGGGCTTATCCGATGCTGAGGGCCCCATTGTCCTATTCCCATTGAGGGTGAGGACTTCAGCATGTGAATATAGGGGTGACACACCGAGCCCTTTTGGAGAGTACAGCAAGCCATGCTAATTGAACACTACTGGACTTAAGAGTGTGGGCTTAAAGTGAACCCCACATTTTAGCTCAGTTCCGGCACAGACAAGCATTGTGTCTGGATGGTGACTCAGCTCCCCTGGGAACACTACTGGTGTGTGCCTGGTGATGGTGGCCCTGCAAGAGCAGCCTTTCTAGACAGGTTGTCTCTGCCGCCTGCCAGGAAAGAAGAGCATTGCTGTGGAGCCAGAGTTGGCTTGAGCCACTTGCCCGGGTGCTAGAAAGTGGATTTGGATCCCAGCTCCCTTGTGCTGTCACCATGGGCAGGCTACTTGACTTCCATGTGCCTCTGTTTCCCTCCTTATAAAATGGGCTGATGGCTGTGCTGCTTTGGGTTGCTGGGAGGGCTAAGGCAATGCTTATGAAGCACCTGGTGTGGGAAGCACTGTTCCAGGTGTTGGTTATATTTAAGCACCTGACTCTGTGTATTCCCTCCCAGCCTCTTGCACAGCCAAATCCCCTGTGCATGCAGCACCTTTCCTTCCTCTCATTCGCTTTTAGAGCCTCCCATGCCTGCAGGACAACCTTCCCAGCCTCCTCCAGGCTCTGGCCTGTGCTGGAGATGCTGGCTGTCTTCACAGCACCCGGGACTCAGCCCATGCAGAGGCTCTGAGGGAAGAGGGAGGGGGCTAGAAATCCACTTCCTGGCTTGGGTGAAGGGATAAAAGGCAAAAATTACCCATGTCTCATCTTGAGCCTAGGCCATGGGGCTGTCCTGTGGTCACACTAGGGGACTTTGCTGAACATCAGTTTCCTGGCACTTAGGCCCATCAGATCAGGCAGGTGGGTGCTGGGAAATGCTGCTCCCAGAATCCATCCACCCACTCATGGGGAGGAACAGAGCAGGAGGGTCTTGAGAGGGGTTCCCATTTCAGTCCTAGGGATCAAGGAGGGTCATGGGAGGCATTCCAACAACAGCTGATAGGTATGAACACTGGGACTGAGGCATGGCAGTGACTGGCAGGTTAATAGGGAGGGTGGATCAAGGTCTTTGGGTATAGATAGGGAAGAGGGCTGGGTTCTTGGGTCACAAGAACCCCGAGGGACTGATAAAACAGAGGTTGTTGTTCCCACCCCAGACAGCTGGGCTTGGCCCAGAACCCGAGCTTCTAATGAACTGTAGTAGCTGGGCATGGACACCCAGAGAGGCACTGTCCTAGGGTTAGGTGACGAGGGTTCCTTTAGGACTGGGACACCACAAGTGAGCGATGAGCTTTCAGCTCTCTTGTCTGATTTCCCTTCCAGGTGGTGCCTCCCTGAGTTTCTTGGTGTTGGTGACAGGCTGCACATCAGTGGGCAGAATTCCAGATGCAGAAATCTACAAAATCACGGCTATTGAGTTCTACCCTCTGCAGGAAGAGGCCAAGGAGGAGGACCGCCTGCTCGCCCTGAGGAAGATCCTCAGCTCAGGGGTGTTTTATTTTGCGTGGCCCAATGACGGCTCCTGCTTTGACCTGACTGTCCGGGTGCAGAAGCAGAATGATGATAGCTCTGAGTGGGGAACCTCCTTCTTCTGGTGAGGGCCCAGGTTGCACAGAGGGTGGGCTCTGGGTGGCACCTGCACCCTTGACCTCCACCTTGCATCAGCCCAGGATTCTGGGTCATCTCTGGAGGGTTGAGCTCCATGCCCACTGTCTGCATAATGAGAAGAAAAGTAACCCCGAAACCCCACCCTGAAGGCTTGGGGAAAGTGTTCACCTGCAAGTGCTTCCTGTGTCCCAGGCACTAGCACAGTGCCTCTTCCTGAATAAGCTCTTTGTGGCATCTCAGCAGCCCTGGTTATCTGCCATGTCCAAATATTACCACTGACATTTATGAGGCTCTTATGTTCCAGGAGCGTTCTAAGCTCTGTGTGGGATAGGGTCTGTTGCCCCATTTTTCCATAGAGAGACTGAGGCATGAACAGTGAGGGGAGTTTTCCCAAACTCCACATACCTGGGAAGTGGTGGAGGCAGGATTTGAACCCAGGAGTTCTGGCTATACACTCAAGCTGGTAATCACAAAGCTAAACCAGCCCTCTGCGTGGAGAAATGGAGCAGCTTGCCTGAGGTGACTTGTAGGAATGTGAGCAGAGAAGCCTGGCTAAGTTTCTGGATGTGTAGGATCATTTGGCCTTCACTCCACGTAAGGATATAGCTGAGCGGACAACCTGTAAATATGTCAGTTGTCTATGGTCTGTAACATGGTTACCCTCAGCCTCCCCCAGGGGTGGGAGAAGCAGGCACAGTGATGGGATCCCACAGCCTTGTGGGAAACCATGCTTGGAATCCCAGCATCCCCTGAGGCCTACTCCAGCCCTTCCTTGGCTTCTCCTGGCTTCGCCCTCAGGGACTGGCTGAAGTTTCCAGGGCCAGGTGAGAGTTCTGTCCTATGAGCTTCAACTTCTGCTCTAGCTCATTAAGTCCTGGCCTCTGTTGAGAAAGCAACCCTTGCTGTGTCCTCACCTGCATCCCCACCCCGAATCCTCTTGGGTCCTCTGCTGTGGTTGAGTTTTGTTTTGCTTTTGTTTTTTTTTTTTTAGTTAAGGTGCTCAGACTTCAAAACACATGCAGAATCCCTAGGGTCTCATTAAGATGCAGGTGCATTTCCAACCAGCTGCCCCCTGGGCTGCAGATCACATGCTGAGTAGCAGATGCCAAATGTGGCATTTCTTCAAACCGCAGCTTCCATGTTGTGAAGGTCAGCGTGTGTCCCTCAAGGCCGCTGGGCCCAGAGGCCACTTTAACGTAGGGGTGTGGATGAACAGAGGCTGAAGCCTGCAGAAGCCAGGAAATTCCTTGAAAGCAGCAGGGGACCCTGGAGTGTCTGGATTGTCCCACTTTTTTTTTTTTTAGTTATCGAGGTTTTGAACTCAGGACTTCACACTAGCTAGGCAGGCTCTCTATAGCTTGAGCCACGCCTCCAGCCCCTTTTGCTCTAGTTATTATTTTTGACATAAAGGCTCGCTTTTTGCCAGGCCAGCCTGGGCTTCAATCCTTTTATTTTACTGTTTTATGCTTCCTGCCCACTCTTGGTTGAGATGGGGTCTCCAGCCTCAAACCATGAACCTCCCGATCTCAGCCTCCCAAGTAGCTTGGATTATAGGTATAAGCCACTGGTGCCAGATACCTTGGCACTTTAATAACTCCCTTCCTAGATGCTAGCTCTGTGACTGTAGATGTGAGGGACACAGAGCCAGGAAGATAAAGAGGTGACTTAGTGGAGTTGAGAGGGGATTGGGGAAACCCATGGTTTACTTTTTGAAGTGGACACAAACTAGATTTGGAGTTGGGGAGGAAGAGGGATCTGTGGAGAGCCCCGAGCAGCTTGGCTGGTCTCCAGGGTGTTGTATATGGACTCAGGGTAGAGCCCATGAAATTGACTGCAGCCGAGTCACCAGGCAGAGTGGCCACAGCTTGATGGCCCAAACCCACTGTTGTGGTGCAGTGTCTGAGGCCTGGAGAGCCACGCAGGAGTCAGATGGCATCCACATTGCATGCAACTAGTGAGCAAGAGAGAGAGGACCATGGCAAGGTTGTCTTTCCAGCTGGTCTCCATCACACTGAATTGCTTCCAGTACACTGAAATCCTGGCAGGAAGCAGCTCCTTTTTGCTCCATAGATTTGGGACTCCTCCTGGAGTGTGAATTGTCCTCTCCAGAGGGTCAGGCAAGTCTCCAACAAATTGGCAGAAGCTCCTTCTCCTGCCTCCTGGTGCCAGGGGCCACAGCTGAGTGACTGGCAGACTGGACCCTGGAGGTGTGACCTCGATGCCGTGGTGGATTTAATGTATTTGTTATGAAAGTGGTTTGTCATCTGAGGTTACAGAGTGACTCAAAAGACAGATCCTGTTTCAAGGAAGTCACCTTCTTAGTCATTTTTCAAGCAGAGGAGCTCAGTGGGGCAGATGTGGGCTGGGCTCCCTCAGGGTAAAAGTGGCCATGGTCACAGTCCAGGAGGCCAGCCAGAGAGTAGGGGCCTTGGAGAAGCCCTGGAGCCCCTTGGACTTACAGTAGGATTTCCAGCAGTGAGAACATGCTCCTGCCTTTGAAGAAGCACCAGGGCAGGAATCGCATTGCCTTTTTTAAATAAATAGGGCATTGTCATCTAGATTTGCTCCAGCCTCTGTAAGAAAGACTCCCCTGGTGACAGGCCTCAAGAATGGCACTGCTCAGGTCCCCTGGGTGGTGGGGGACAGAAGGATGATGTGGCTGTCCATAGCTGGGGTGTCACTCAGTGATAGAGCACTCTCCTGGCACGCAGAAGGCCCTAGGTTTGATCCCCAGGGCACCACACACACACACACACACACACACACACACACACACACACAAAAGAAAACAGAGGAAGTGCTCTGGCTGAAGAGCAACACACTGCCCGTTGCTGGCCCCATGATCTTGGGTAAGTATTTTACTTCTCATGCCTCAGTTTCTTCTTTTTTTGAGACAGTGTTGCTGTGTAGCCCAGGCTGGTCTTGAGCTCACAATCTTCCTGCCTCAGCCTCCCAGGTACTGGGATTATAGGCATACACCACCATGTCTGGCTCTTGCCTCAGTTTCTCTATCTGTAAAATGTGGTTTTGATAGTACCTTTGACATGCAGTCAAGGCTGGGTTGAGTTAATCCATCCCAGAGCACCTGGCACTCAGTGCACTTGTATGAGTTGGCAGTTTTTAGCATCATTACCACCTCGGACTGCAGATCCCTGGACAGTCCACCAGGAAAAACTGGGGCTTTCATTAAGTTTTATTTTTATCTAATACTTTTTGGTGATTTTGGATTGCTTTGTAACACTTTTCATCATTCACCTCATGTGCACATGTATTTAGGTGTGCACATATTCTGCATTAATGTGGTTCCTTTTTACTTGTCATTTTTATCACTGACCATGAGTATCATTTAGTCAAAACATTACATTTTTTTACAGCTGGTGTTCTAATTGAAAAAAAATCCAAAAATCTATAGTGGCCATGCTTCTACACAGAGGTGCCTGGTTGACTTGCACTCCAGCTTTGCTCCCATCGGCCGCTACTGACACCTGGTAGTAGCTTTGGGAAAGGGGTTCTGTCCCATTCCTATATGTCCCAAGTGTAGGTTCCACTGGTCTGAGCTGAACGCTAGGCCTGCATAGGTACCTCCTCACTACCTGCTCTGGGTATTGGGTTTGCTGCAGAGTGGAAGGTGACCTGGATCGCTGTGGGCTCTGTTTTGCAGGAACCAGCTTTTGCACGTGCCCCTGAGGCAGCACCAGGTGAACTGCTGCGACTGGCTACTGAAGGTCATCTGTGGGGTGGTGGCCATCCGCACAGTGTATGCCTCGCACAAGCAGGCCAAGGCCTGTCTCATCTCTCGCATCAGTTGTGAGTGTGCCGGTGCTCGCTTCCACACCCGTGGCGTGAATGATGACGGCCATGTTTCCAACTTCGTGGAGACTGAGCAGGTGAGGGCCAGGCCTATCAATGGCACTGAGTGGTCAGATTCAGTGCAACTCAGGCAAACATATGTTCTGTTGTGGGGCAGAGGAGGCCTTGATGTGTGGGAGCTGATTTCCCATCATGGCTCCTTCCTGCATGTGTGTAATTGGAGCCTTGAACGAAAATGCTTGCCTGGCTTGTCTTTTTTGATTTACATCTTATTCTGGGAAAATGTTGCTGAGCTAAGGTATTTTTAACTAAAAGGAATCAGGAATGGTTGCTGTGGTCAGAAGGGTGTGTCTTATTCTGAGAGCAGCAGACAGATGAACCAATAAGAGTTGAAAAATCTTTTTAGGACAGAAAAAAAAAAAGATCAACATAATGGAAGGATGAAACATTTTTAATTCTCCCTCAGTAGGAGCGTCATCCAAAAGTGTGTTAGCCCCTGGGAGTTGTGAAGTGTGTGTTGAGCAGCATGTTGCACTCCCTCCGAGTAGAACCATCTGTGCCATTCCTCCCTGATTCCTTTTCCTAAATTCTGTTCTCACTCCCAGAGACGCTGTCTTACACCTGTTGTTTTTTGCTCTGACTTGCACTCTGTAGGATAATGCCACCTTGCAAAATAACAGGTGGAATCGGCTGGAAGGAAGGAAATCCCCAAGAGAAGTACAGGTGTGATGCTGCTCAGGGTGGCAAGTTCAAGTTCAGTGGCTTCTGTATCACTCAGCCTGAGAGGCTTCAGGCCAGGTTAATGGAGCACACAATGGTGCGTTTTCCTCCACCACATGTGAGCTGCGTGCTCAGTCTTCAAAGGCCAGTCAAACCTGCATGGTGCTCTGCTGTGCAGGAACAGGTGGTGGTATGGAAATGAGGCAGCTGCTCTTGAATAAGGCTCTTTAGGAGAGGCATTGGGCAGGAGCCTCAAGTGAGAGCAGGTACAATTACTTCCTTGGGGCTCTGCTCAGAGTTCACACACTCCTCCATACTGACAAGAGAGAGAAATAACTGTGTGGTTAAAAATGAGAGAGAGAAACAGAGACAGACAGACAGACACTATGTGTGGAGGCTGCTCTCTTTTTTCTTGCTCATACCTGCACGGTGATCACTTTCATTACCACTTCTCTGCTCTTGTTTTTATTCTGTGATGTTAACTTCAGATACTCATTTCATTCGACAGATCTTTATTTTCTGTCACCTGTCATAAGCTGGATGCTGTGCTGGAATATGGGCCTGAAGGCGCAAAGCACATTTGTACGAATCAGCATGCCAGAGACCCTGAACTTGGTGCTAGAGCCAGATTCCAGATCTTGTGCTGGCCTGGAGGGAGGGGTACCTCCACTCCTGCATCCAGCCTGAGAGTAGACTAGCCTTTATTTGGTCCTGGTGTTGGTGGTCCCCAGGTTTTTTGGATTTCAACCTTTTTTTTGTTTTTGTTTTTTGTTTTTCAAACCATGTTTTCATCTGCTATCTTATTGAGAATGTCAAGAAAATCTGTGTGTCACCATTCTTTCCTAAAAGATGTGACTTTTTAACACTGAGCATCAGAGGGGGCTGTATGAGTTCCTAGGGCTGCTATAAAACAAAGCCATACAGTGGGGAGCTTAAAACAACAGGCGTTTTTGTCTCTAACAGTTCTGGAGGCTGGAAGGCAGAAATCAAGGCTAAGCAGGGCTGTGCTCTCTTGAATGACCTTAGGGGAGCATCCTTCCTTGCCTCTCCCAGCTTCTAGTGCCCAGGCGTAACCAGGCTTGGGGCAGTATCACTCTGGTCTCTACCTCTTTTCCTTGTTTCTATCTTTATAAGGACACCAATCATACTGGATCAAGGGCCCACCCTCCTCCACTATGGTTTCACAACTAATTATGTCTACAAAGACCCTATTTCCAAACAAGGTCACAGTTTGAAGTATTGGGGTTTAGGTTTTTAACATACCTTTTTTGAAAGAGACACAGCTCAACCCATAACAGGACATAAACCCATGTTAAAGAACTGTGCTTTGAATGCAGTACATTTAGCGAAAGATACAGTCTTCCTGTGATCTTTGCTTTTCTCATATTCTAAGGGCTGTCAGACATCGTCAGACTTGGGCTGGGGCCTTTACTCTGTGCCTGGTGACTTGTGTGTCTGCTGTTTTCCCAGGTTACCTGTTAGGGCTTAGGAGCAGGGACCTTGACCATGTCTCCTGAATCTCTCCCTTGGGGCAGCCCCCCGCCACCCCAGCCAGATCTTAGAGAAGTGAACAGCCTGCCCCTCCGGCTCCTGTGATCTGTTTTCTATTGCTAGTAACATAGCACCTCAACCGGAAGGGTTATGAAGAGCTTTATTCTGGCTCACAGCTCTAGTCCAAGTTGAGGAGCCACGTGTAGTGATGGCTTTCTGCTGGCAGAATCCCTAGGTTCAGGGTATCACCTGGTGAGAGCCCAGGGAGCACACAAGAGGCCTAGTGAACTGGCTGTTGTTAGAAGACACACTCCAGATATCCGTTAATTGCATGAATGGATTAATCAGTTCATGAGGGCAGAGCCCTAATCGCCTCTTAAAGGTCCCACCTCTTAATATGTCATTATGGAGATTACATTTCAACCTGGGTTTCAGAGGGGACAAACTGTAGCAAGGTCATTGCTATTTAAATTGATTTCTTGGTTTCCATTAGCTTTTTCAGTCTCCCTAGTTTCTGGTTTTCATCCTTTTTCCTCCCCTGGGCTAGACAGTGCTGGTCTTTGTGAAGTCCCCCCTCCCCCCCAGCACCTACTCTCAGGAGCAGAAACCACTGATGGGCAGCTAGACACCTGCTGTTCACCCAGAGATACAGACAGCTATAGACTCTGGCCTGTGCTCGAACCAGAGGGTGTAACTTAACCTCACTGTGACTCCATTTTCACCAGACACATAACAGGCATAGGGTTGTGGCCTGTTCTTGAACTCAGAACAGTTCTTTGTTGGGCATGTGCATTGAGGGTGCTCCTCATGGACCACGTGGGAAACAGGGAACCCAGGATGGCTCAGGCCCTCAGAGACCCTGGGCAGTCTGACCATCATGATGCTGGGGAGAAGACAACCACCTGGGACTGGAGCATCACTCCCCAGAGCTGTGTCCAGGGGTGTCCTCACTGGAAACCAGGAAACAAACCCTTGGGCCCTTCAGCAGAATCTGCATGTGAGCCTGCCCCTCTGTGTTGAAGGGTGGGGTAGAGTGGTGAAGAATGCGGCAGGAAGGAGACTGGGAGGCTTTTGCCCTTTTGGGGGTGCTCAGCCCTTGCTTCCCATCTGGCCTTCTGACCACCTGCTGACAAAGGTGCTTCTAATGGAGCTGGGTGGAGGGCAGCTGAGCCTTTGCTGAGCTCAGGGGCAACTTGGTGGAGGGGCACCATGCTGTGAGTAGGGCCCTGCCTGTGACCTATTTCCCACAAGGACTGAGGTATTCCTTGGGAGCCTGGCATGTCCTCCTCTGGAGCCTACTGGGCTGGGACTGTGGGTCCCTTGGTCGATTTGGTACTGGGGCAGAGGTGTCCGCTCATGAATTAATTTTCAGGGAGCCCAGGGAGGAAAGGCTTCAGCACCTCCACTTTCACACTGCCTTAGCATTCTTCTCAGACGAGTAAGCAATCTTCCTCTTTCCAGGCTGTGTATGTGTGTACATACACATCTTTGTATATGGCATGAATTGCGTGTTGTGTGTCTTTTTCTGTGTGGTGTGTGTAGTGTTTGTATATTGTGTGCTTGTGTGCTTGGTGTATACTCGTGTCATATGTGCATTGTGTGCTTGTGTTGTAGGTGTATGTGTGCCATGTGGGTTTGTTTGTGCACACATGTGCTGTGTGTGTGTGGATGGCCTTGAAGGCTGTTGGGGAGAAGCCTGGAATCTTCTTGGCTCAGCCATGAGTCATATGAGGTGGGCTTCCTCTGCAGCAATGACTCATTGTACAGGAAAACATCCCCCAAAGTACCTCTGCCCAACACTGAAAGGAGGCAAGATGAATCTTTGGCCATTGCCGATGAGGCCACTGACCAACCCAGGGAGGTTAGGATGACTGCTAAGGCCTCCTGAGAGTGCAGACTTGGAAGGAATTGATTTATAATCACACATCTGGAAGTGGAAGCCCAGCAAAGCTCCATTCAGGTGAAAGTGCTTATGCATAGCTGCGTGCCTTCCTGCTTTGTCCCTCTTTTTGTGGTCCTTTGGTGATGATGGGCCACTCAGGGTGGCCCTTCTGGTCACCTAGTTTAAGGGCCAAAGCCCCTCTTGCAGCATTGGCTGGGCTCTCACCTTCCTGAAAGGGTTCCTGTTTGCCTTTTGGGGTCTTTGCTTATGCTGGTCTTCCTCCCCATCTTGTCTGTCCTTGGATTCCTCCCCCTTCTCAACAGCCTAGCCGTACCTGCCTTGGTGTCTGCCCCTACCCTAGTAGTCCTTGCTCTCTGAGTGACCTCATCCATACTCACAGCAGTGATGTTTTTTGAATGACTCTGGGCTGGAAGTGTGTGCCCTCATTTAGTCTTTATTCACCAAGTAGCACTGATTCCATTTAGAGAGGGAAACTGAGTCTGAAAGTGGTTTTGTAATGTACCCAGAACAATCCTGCTAGGCAGGTGGGAGTTTGCAAAATGGAAGTTGGACCAGACTGACCCTCTCCCAAAGCCATGTTATCACCTGTGTTGCTTTCCATCCCACCTCCCTCCCCAAGCACACTGTGAAGATGACATCCAAAGGCCAGGCTTGGTAGCAAACATCTATAATCACAGCTACTTGGGAGGCGCAGATAGGAGGATTGTGGTCCACAGTTGGCCAAGGTGAAACCACAAGACCTTCTGTGAAAAACAAACTTAAAAAAAAAGAAAAAAATGGGATAGGGCTGGTAGAGTGGCTCAAGCAGCAAGAGTGCCTTCCTAGCAAGCATGAGGCCCTGAGTTCAAACCCCAGTGCTACCAAAAAAAAAAAAAACAAAAACAAAAAAACAAAGGGCTGAAGGTGTGGCTCAAGTGGCACAGCACTTGCCTAGCAATCATGAAGCCCTGAGTTCAATCTGCAGTACCACCAAGGAAGGAAAAAACAAAATAGGCATCCAGGAAGTAAGATGGCCCCACAAGCGTTCAGATTCCTTCTCCTCCTCCCCCGACCCTTCCTGTTCCTCTGTCCCGAATCCCTGACTGTTCTTTTGCCCAGAATGGAAGCACAGTGGAGCATCTTTGCACCAGTGACTAGTTCTAGGCCTGATGGGAACACAGACATTTCCTGGGGAGGAAGGAGTGCAGAACTTTGCAGTGTCCTTTCTTCATGCCCCAGTTGGGGAGTTATCTCGGGCATTGCCTGCCCACTGGTGTTTTAGGAAGCTCAGGAGGAACGAGGTTGGTGCTGAAAGTCACATCACAGCATGTGTTCATGAGAGTGAAGGATGGGAGTTCCTGAACATAGGTCAGATGCAGGGCATTGTGAGCAGCTGTCTTTATGTAGTAATGTTGGCTGGGTTGTTTTCTTTCTCAAAACCTGAGATTATGCAGATCATGGTGCCAGTTAGGCATGTGTCCTTAATCGTTCTGTTGCAACCATGCCTGCCATGTTTGCAGCAAGCTGCTCTTTTGCCCCGCTTTATTAGTGGAGGGTAACACATTTGCTTGCAGTCAATACTTGGAAACAGGCAGCGTGTTTTTAACCAGTGCTTTTTTTCCTTTAGAGACTAAAGCTTAGAATTACAGTTCACAGCATAGATACCAGGCTGTGTCATTCCTGTGGTCCAGGAACTGTGGGTCTCATTGTCAAACCCTCTTCTTCCCCTGCAGAATTACTAATGCATGTGTGATCTGAGCATGATCTAGCCAGCATGGAAAGCTACCCTGTAAAGGAGCAGGCTGGTGAGCAATGGAAAGGGCTTGCAGCAGCGCTCAGACCAGCCCTGCCAGGCCAGGGTAGGGTTGCTCAGATAAAGGCCGGCATCTGATAACCACTGTGGCTGTCCCCTGAGGGTGCTCAGGACAGTACTTTTTGTTCTTTAAACTCCTATGCACTCCAGTGTCATTGGAGGCTTGCAGGACACTTGGAATAACTGGAGGAGGAGTGGTTTTTTTTTAAATGTGTCATTTGTTTTTATGCAGGAAGTGTACATTGTGGAGACTGTGTTGTGTGTGTTGACTGAGTGGCATGTTTAAGAACACAGTGGCACACGGCCAGAACCGAGAAAAAGCTCAAGTTGAGTCTTGTGTTGTTAAGTCCAAGACTGACAGGTGCAGTCAGCTGGGTCCTTTGGGGTACTGGTTGTTTTATTTTGTTCTGTCCTTTCCCAATAGCTTCCTGCTCCTTAGCAATTGGGCAGGTAAAAATAGAGGGCTTTCATGAAGATCTTAGCTAAATCCCAGGGCACATTTGCTTCTGTTCCTAACATGAGGGATAGGTAAGGTTGCACTCTAAAAGTGCAAATTCCCAGAGACCCTTAGGAGGCACCAGGTCTGGGCCCTGGGGCCCATTCCAGGTCCCTCCTTGGAGGCTAGTCAGCAGGCTGTGTGCCCTGCTGCCCGTCCAGTGTTTGGGGAGCAGCGCCAGCCATGCTGGGTGAGAGCAGAGGGCACGGGAGTCCACTGTCCGCCCTTCATTGCTGGTGTCGGGTCGCAGGCACCAGCTCCTGTTACCAGCCCAGGACGTTGGGTTTCATTGAAGAACACCTTTCCCTTTCTGTTTCCTTGTGCTGCAGACAATATACATGGATGATGGAGTGTCGTCTTTTGTCCAGATCAGAGGCTCGGTTCCACTCTTTTGGGAGCAGCCAGGGCTTCAGGTAGGTAATTTAAACAGAGAACAGCCTATTGTGTCATTATTCCCTTTTAACAGCTTTGGTTGGTTTTTTAAAATGTGTTTCTTTCATGATGTTGTTTTTTGTCTTTATCCTCAGCCCAGTTGTATTGATCCAAGCTGTTAAACTACACGTGTGTGGTGGATGGGGAGATGGCTCAGTGATAGAGCATTTTCCTTAGTACACGTGTGTGTGTGTGTTGTGTGGTGTGTGTGTGGTGTGTGTTTGTGTATAGAACATGCATGCTGGCTGCATCTTGGGACCAGTAAGTGTGTGCTGTGCTCACTGTTGACCCAGTGCAGTGTGGATGTCTGCTGAGGAAGTGAACCACAGAGCTCTTGGGTGGGATTTCCCCAAGTAAGACCCTAAGTCAGTGTATCAAGAATGAGTGTGTCCCTCACAGAGAGCTTCAGAAGGGGCTGTGGGGCCCTTTGTGGCCACGTCTTGGATCTGGCACTTGGTGGAGCCACATGAGGATTGCACAGAGCTCTCCCGTGGTTTCTGAAAATAACCCTGTACCATGCAATGCATGGTTGTGGTCAGTGCCAGAAGGATTTGGCTTCTGTGTCCTGGAAAGCGTTCGGGGCAGAGGACACAGCCCAAAACATGTGTATTATCAATGAAAAGATGCACTGCCTCCTCAATGGGTTCTAACAAGGTGGTCTGGGGGCAGATCTTCTGATCTCCTCTTCTGTCCTCAGGGAACATGGGGGTGTTCAGAAAACCTCTCTTCTGGGACCTTTGTCTCCGGTTCTTCTTACCAAGGGCTCTTGTGTGACTGTTGGGTTATCAGCCAGTGACTGAAGAGACCCAGGGCATCATGTGCCAGATTCTTAGGGGTGTTTGACAACATGGGGCTCAGAGTTCCAAGTCTTGGGTTCTGCTTCTTACCTCAGACCTGGACTTGACCCATGTCACCCGTCGATGAGCCTCTTGTCCTCTAGGCTGCCAGCATGCTGCGTTAACAGCACTGGCAGTGCCATGTCAGCCCATAGAGTGAGATGGATGGATTGAGTGTCTCATTTGTACTCTGAGTTCTCTAGGTGGAAAAGGCTTCACTGACATTCAGTGTTTCCCTCAGAAAGGAATAATTCAGACATATGAGCATGGTAAGTGCCATTGAGAGGTAGCACACACCTTGAGTTTGATGCTAACATAGAACACTATCTTGGAGCACTTCCTAAACAAGGTTTTGGACCCAACTTTGAGATGTAACTTCTATACCATAAACTCCACCCCTATGAAGATCAACTCAGTGGTTTTCAGTGCATTTATAGAGTTGTATAACAAGCATCTTGATCTAATTTTGGAACATTCTTTTTTCTTGTGCTAGGGATCAAACCCAAGGCCTCACATATGCTAGGCAAATGCTCTACTGCTGAGCCATGTCCCTAGTCCCTAATTTTAGAACCTTCTCATCACTGCTGAAAAATTCTGTGCCATTAGCAATACCCCTCCCCACTTGGGACTCAGACCTAAGCAACACTTAGTCTATTTCCTGCCTCCAGAGATTTCCTATTCCAGTCATTCATAAAGGGCTTTTGAAATTTGATTTTCTTTAAATTTGGGGGTTTCTTTCTGTAATGTCTTTAGCTCTGTATTTATGAGGATGAAAAACATAAATTAGGTAGACATGGTGGTGCATGTCTATAATCCCAGTACTTTGGAGGCCGAGGCCAGGAGGATCCCAAGTTCCAGGGCAGCCTGAGCTACATAGTGAAGCCTTGTCTCAAAAAAACAAAACAAGCGGGCTGGGGTGTGGCTCAAGTGGAAGAACACCTGTCTAGCAAGGGTGAAGCCCTGAGTTCAAACCCCAGTACTGAGAAAAAGAAAAAAACCCTTAGAAAATAAACTAAGCATAGGTCAAATGAGTATAGTATAAGAAGGAATCAGGGAGCTCTGTTACTTTTCATGCAAAATTTGTAAGAAATCTCCAAATTAGTTTTGACAGAGTTTTAGAATTTGAGAAGGAATGTTGTGAAATTTGCTCATTTCACCCTCCCACCCAACTTAAGGATCCTCTTTCTAGTACCTCAGAGAAGCCAGGCTCCAGGCCATACCTGGGGACAGCTCTGATTATCCACAAGTTCCAGCTTGTACTGGGCCCTCTCTGTCTCGACACAGTGTTCATGTATGCACAGAAAGGTGACTTCTCTGTGTGGGTCTCTTGCAGCCCTGGAGGTGGAGCCTCATGGTCCTCTGTCTCTCTCTTGTCTTCTCTGAGACCTTTCAACTCCTCTGGCCATCTTCTGTCCAGAAGGACTCCAGTGTTCTGGCCTCCTCCCTCTAAAGAACAAGCTCACACTTGTTTGTTATTCCCCCTCAGAATTTACCAAAAGGTCTCCAGCTTTAGGGCTGGGAATGTGGCTCAGTGGCAGAGCATTTGTCTAGCATGCTCAAAGCCCGGGTTTGGTCCCCAGCACTGCCAAACACAAAGGTCTACAGCTTAACCTTCATGGTCCTCCAGGTGCAGCCTGGCTCTGCCATGGGGTGACTGTGCCTCAGTCGGACATGAGCCAGCATCGGGGGGATGTGACAGCTGCATCAGCCTTTTAACTCCCTAACTTCTGTGCTTCCCCAAAGCCTCTGTGATGTCTTCAAATGCAGTTTCAAAGGCTTTAGCTCTCTGTTATACTAGGGACCTGCTAACTTTTGGGCTTCATACCTGTGCTTATTCTTTAAGGACTGTCTGTTATTGAAGAAAGATTAAGTCATTTTCAAAGGAGAGGAAGGGTGTCTACAGTCACCCAGCCTGAGCTAAGTGTCAGTTTGGGTTGTCTCCATTTTGAGCTTCCCTGTCCTTCTTCACTTATGTAGCATGAAGAGTGCAGAGGTTTGTGGGCAAATGGCTTGCATTCTAAGTTGCACTGTTGTACCTACTTGGGGACTGCCCCTGGGAACAAGAGCCCTGCCAGGGATGGAGGAAGGGAGGAGGAATAGGCAAAGAAGGCCACGAGTAATGAGCTGTCTGTACATGGTCGTGGGCATGCTGCCTTCAACACAAACTCCTGAGTCCTGAGTTTCTGTCTGGCATTGATGGACCTTTAACAATTTCATCTTTACCCTGTAAATAGGTTGTGTGGTTTATAAATAGCCACAGTGAAATTTGCCCTTATAACTCAGGGCTCCACTGGTATAACTCATTCTAGGGTGTCTTTATCATCTTGTCAGCCTGGGGAAGACTCTGCTCTCTTTGCCACTGTAAGACCTTCCTCCCTGTGGCATGCATAGACAGACACACATCTAGTACATAAGTCTGACCTGTGACCCTGTGACCTGACAGGACCAGCCAGAGAAGGATGCACTGTGGATTAGGGCCTCTTGCTTGCATTCGTTGCTTCTCAGTCAAATACAGTTTCTTGAATTCTTAGACGCGTGGCACTGCATGTGTTCATGTGTGTGTTCCTTTCTGTGTTCACTAAGGATGTGAAATGTGGTAATAGCACTTCCCAGGATAAGTGGCTAAAGGGGAGAAGTCCTCCAGATGGAAAGGGACTGCAGCAGTGCATGCGTGGGCTGGTGAGCTCTCAGGCAGCAGCTTCGTGTTTGTCTTGGGCTCTGACAGCCACCATAGAAGGAACCGAGATTGCAAGATGACTTATCACAGGGATCCAGAGCACAGGCCTTGCAGCTGTACAGACTAGGGTTCAAACTCAGGTTCTGGCATCCCATTTATGACCTTATTATTTTGAGAAGTTCTTATCCTTGCTAAGCCTTAGTTTACTCTTCTGTAAAGTGGGGTTAACAATACCTACCTTGTAGGACTCAAGTGGTAGAGCACCTGCCTAGCAAGCTCAAGGCCCTGAGTTCAAGCCCCAGTATTGCTAAGAAATAAAGAATTTAGCACAGTCTCTGGAACCCAAAATACTCAATGGTAGCTGTGATTATTAATAATAATGGAGATAAACGATAATATTGGGGACAAACTCAAGTTGCATTGGGAGAAGCATGCTGTCTACATGCCAAGGGCTGAGTAGAGTCCTCATGAAGACTCAGTGTAGTGACACTGCACCAGTTTCCCTTGGATGGACGGGGAATCAGCAATGCCACGCTGAGCTGTGAGTGCTCATGGAGTGTCTGCTGGGTGTGGGGGTCACCTGGGATCAGACGCAACCCCTGCCTTCAAGGAGCAGGGGTCAGGAACATTGACAGTGGTGTGTGATAGAGCTTTGACAAGAAAGCTGAGATCAAGTGGCAGCTCTTGGAAGTAGCAGCTGGCCAGGTCAGGCCCAGAGTTGTCCTTTAGGTTTCTTGTCTGGGAACACTTGGGGGAAACCACTCAGGGAAGAGATGAAACCCCAGCAGAGGGAACAGCAGGTGTAGTCGTAGCCCCTGAGGTCATGGCATATCCAGGGAATGGCTCAGTGCCTGGGGCCATAGGCACGGGCCACGGGAGAGGTGGGCAGTTCCAGGGCACAACAGCTGTGTTCGAAGGAGTTGGAATTCCACACCATGAGGCACCAACGCAGTGGTGGCTAATGCTTCCACATGTTAGAATCACCTAGGAATTTAACTGTCCTGATGCCCAGGCAGGCTATAGCCATTAAATCAGTGTCTGGTGGAGAAGCCAGCAGCAGTACTTCTGAAGATCTCTAGGTGGCTCCACTGTGCAGGAGGATGTGGGGACCACTCTAGTGTGCAGAGAAGAGTTTTCTTGGGATGTGCCTTGATCTGTAGCATCTGTCAGTTTCTGTAAACAGTTCCAGCCCGCCAGGGTGTCCCTGAGCTGGAACTAGAATGAACCTGCTCCACAGTCAGCCGGTGGGTCTCATGTGCTCTCATGAACACCACACCACTGACTGCACTGATGGCTTTGGGGTGGGGACGTGACTAGGCCTCAGGAGTGCTCCTGTGAGGCTGGGGGACTGGAGGCAAAGAGTCCCCATGGGAGCTGTTGCAGGTGAGCTGAGCTGGCCGGCAGCCTTCCCGTAGGAGCAGTGGGTGCTAGGAGTGCTGGAGGTACTCTGTGGGATGGCAGGGCCTCTCATTTGGCCATGGGGCCTCTGCTGGGACCCATTGCCAGGTATACTTGAGATGTGGATGATTAGTGCAGTGTGTAGGCTGTAGGTTGAACTAATGACCCTAGGGACCAGATGAGTTATTGGCCCTTTAGTCAGAGCAGGAAGGCTGGGGTGAAAGAGGAGGAGGGGAAGCTAAAAAAAGTAGCACACTCAGCTCCAGGGGCCCCAGGCCAATGAAGTTTCATTCTGCCCTGGCTGCCACTCCTTAAGTCTTCTGACACATGGGACCTTAGGAGTGACCCTAGAGGAGGGCCAAGCTAGTTGGCACTGGAGTTGGTCAGAGGAGGAGGGACTGGCAAGGTTGGGGCACGAGAGGCAGGATACAGGACTTGAGGAATCCTGCTAATGGGATGCATGGGTGATGGAGGAAACTGCTCCAACCCCTCCATTTCCACCTGACGCTCCCCTGTGCTTTAGGAAATGGGGGGACCCAGTCTGAGGCCATGATGCCAAGAGGCCACCGAGGCCCCTGTGGTTTGCCCTGTGGATGTGACCCAGAGCTGCTCTCCCTGTTGTGCCCTCCTCTGCCCCTTCACAGGCCTCTGCAACCTGAGCAAAGGGAAAGGAGAAGATAGGAAGTGAGTCAAGACCAGCCTGCCGGAACTGCCACAGGTGTGCATCGAAAGCACGGGCAGGGCAGATGACATTGCATTCCTGGCCTCTCCCTCGGAAATTTGGTTCAGCAAGTCTGAGCTGGACTCAAGCCCTGGCCTTTCTATCAGGGGCCCAGGTCATTCGTGCAGGGTGTGCCTTGACTTCTTTGTGCCCCCAGCTGGGTTTTGTCAGCAGTGATGTTACACTAGCCACGATGGTAGATGTGACCATGGTGACAACTGTTGTGCACATTCTGTCCCCATGGAAAGGTCATCTAAGCCCAGGGTAAGAAGCATGCTCTACCTTCCGGTCTGGGTCATGCCTTTTCTGGCCCGTAGCTGCTGCTTCCCGGCATCCTGTCTGCTTCCCACCTTCTGAGTTCCTGCCAATGTAGTGGAAGGGCACAGATAGTGAGGTGCCTCACCTCACCCCGTGATGCTGCTGTTCTCAATGCAAAAGGCACAGTCTTCCCCAAGCTTATTTGCACTTGCCATGCAGACTTGTTAGGAACTTTTCAGTGTTTCTGGGAATCATCCAGGGACTCTGTCTTCACCTCATTTCTGATGCCCTGTTGACTCCCACTCACTTACTCAGCAAGGGGCTGAGTTCAAGAGCCTGGGAATAGCACTGCCAGGTGTAGTCAGCTGGGCCTTGCAGGCTCTATCTGCCTAAAAGAAGAGCCTTTTATAATTTTTTAATTTTATTTTATAATTTTGCATTTACTTACATGTGTACACATTTTTTGGATCACCCCTCCCTTCAACCCAAACCGGTTCATCTCTATCAGACCTCTTCACTACTTCCTAGTTCTCTTCCCATAGTGGCCTCTGCCAGTTTAAGATTACTGTATTCGTTCCTATACAGTGAGCACATCAACTACATTCAGGTTTTTGGTTTCCTTCCCTTTTCCTATCCTTCCTGTGCATAGTCTCCCCTTAGTGTGTGACCCCATGTCCAGTAATATTACTGCATTTATTTTGGGTCTATAAGCTGCACATGAGGGAGAAAATGTGATTTTTGGCCTTCTGAGCCTAATTAACTTTGCTTAAGATGGTGTTCTCTAGTTCCATCCATTTACTTGGAAATGACAAAATTTCATTCTTCTTTGTGGCTGAATAAAATTCTGCTGGTGGGAATGTAAGCTGGTACAACCACTATGCAAAACAACATGGAGGCTTCTTAAAAAACTCAACATAAATCTGCCATATGATCCAGCAATATCACTCCTAGGGATCTACCCAAAGGAATGCGACTCAGGTTATTCCAAAGGCACCTGCACACCCATGTTTATTGCAACACTATTTACAATAGCCAAGCTATGGAAACAGCCAAGATGCCCCACTATCAACGAATGGATTAAGAAGAGCCTTTTGACTGTGATGCAGGAACACAGGCAGACCTATCCTATGCCAGAGCTCCTCATGACTAAAGACTGGTTTCTGAACTTAGACAGTTGACTTTGGTGGTCTTCTTCTTCTTCTTTCTTCCTTCCTTCTTCCTTCTTCCTCCTTCCTCCTTTCTTTCCTTCTCCTTCCTCCTCCTTTTCTTCCTTCTTCCATACTGGGGGTTGAACTTAGGGTCTGTTACTTGCTAGACAGGTTTGCTACTCCTTGAGCCACACCTCCAGCCCTTTTTCTCTGGTTATTTTGGAAATAGGGTTCTCAGCTTATGCCCAGGTTAGCCTAGACTGCAGTCTTCCTATTTGTGCTTCTCTGTGTAGCTGGGATGACAGTAGTATGCCTCACCCAGCCATTGGTTGAGATGGGTCCCTGAACTTTTTGCCTGGGCTGGCCTACTACCACAGTCCTCCCCATCTCCACCTCCTGAGTAGCTAGGTATAAACCACCTTGCCTGACCTAGTTCTTTGTATGCTCCCACAAGGACTACTGCCTGTCCTTGACTGGGAGATTTCTCATGCTGACTGACAAGTGACACGGAACAAGCAACTCCTCCCTCAGACCCCAGCCCTTGGTGATCTCAGAGTGCAGCTAAGGGAAGCACAGATTGCTCACCAGTGACCACCTCTCTGTGAGCCCAAAAGATGAGCCAACCAAGATGAGTGGTTTTCTAAGTACTGGATGCCCATGGGCGTTAAATTTCTGACATTTCCTCAACCAGGCATTGGTGGCCACTGGGGAAAGGAAAGCAAGGGAAATCCAAGCAGCAAAATGAAGACATCTGGCCAGGTCTTTCTTGGGGAGTTCCATTAGTTCAGAGCCAAGAGGCCTCATTTTATGGACTTGTTTCCCTTGTGACCACAATCTCATAGGACCAATAGGGATTTGCATTTGGTGGATCATTTGTATAGGTACCTTTCTCCCACAATTTCTAAATCTCTTGCTGAGAAACCCATTTGTTAGGTGCTTTCATGTAGCCTGCAGTGTTTTGAGCTGTAAGAGTAATTAATGCACAGTATACGCTCAGTAATGGCTGTAGCTGGTCATGTGGGCCAGTCTTAAGACACCACTCCTGCTGCTTTCCAAAAGAAGCTAAATACTTGGTACATTTTCCAAAACTTCAATTTCAGACCTACAGAAAAGTTGTAATAACAAAAGAGAGAGCTTCCCTACTTTCTTTATCCAGAGTCTCTAACTTGTCAACTGTGGTCACCACATGTGTGTTATTTATTTTCTCAGCCATTTGAGAGCAGGTTACTTGCATCGTGTCTTTTTGCCTATTAATATTTCAGGATGTTTTTCCCAGAACAGTTCTACTGTCTTGCAGCACCACAGCAAAGATACACATTTGGGAAATTTGACATTGACAGAATACCGTAATCAGATTGGTAGTCATTTTCCAAATTGATCAGTTGTCTCCGAAGCACCGTTGGTAGCACCTTTTCCCCTGGGTCACACTCTGCGTGTAGTTGTCACATCTCTTGTCTTAACCTGGATTGCTTTCTCAGCCTTTCTCTTTCATAGCAGTGACAGTTTTCAATATGCAAAGATACACAATGCCTTCTTTATCTTTACTAGGACAGTGTCTTGCTGTGGGTTTTCCTGGTGTTTTGGGGTATGGATCCTTGGCCAGAATGCTATTTTGTGACACTGTGTCCATCTGCCCCTCATGGTGATGTTAATTTTGATCACCAGTCAAGGTGCTCTTCAGTTTTACTACTTGCAATTATTGTTTTCTGTTCCAACTAATTTAACAGTCTCTGCTAGACTCTTAGAAGTCATGAAAATACCTTGCTGCTCACCAAACTGGATACTTTTCATCATTGGATGACTCTTGCTATTCTTTACAATTATGGTTATAAAATGATGAATTTCCACTCCTCCTCCACGTTTATCAGTTGAAGTTCTATAAGGAAGAGGCCTCCATTCATCCCTCTTTTCCCCATTTCCCACTCACACCCACCCATCTGTCCATCTAGCAGTCATCCATCGAGTCATCCGCCCATCTGTCCATCCATCCCTTCCAGCAGTCATCCATTGAGTCATCCACCCATCTGTCCAACTATCATTAATGAGGATGTGTAGATTCTGATTTTATTCATTGGGTTTTAAGCTACTACTGTCCTATAGTTCTATGGTCAGATTGCCCCAGATTTGATCAGGGAGGCTCAGGTAATGATTTGTATTTCAGAATTTTTTAGAGTAAATTGAATTTTAAATAGGTAGTTCTAAACATTAAGACAAATCAGATAAGTAGGATAATTCAGATTTTAGGCTTAATAAGGAGGCTGGAAAGCAGTTTCCCTGTCCCCACGTGGCTGCTTTGGATAGTTTAAGGACCTGACATCTCCTGTGGTCTCACTCTGGAATTTCTGGCTGTGGAAAGATTCTATCCAGCAGGGCCCATGCTGCAGTCAGGATCCTGCAGCAGCAGAGACAGACTGGAGGCTTCTGGGCCTGGCTTGGGAGTACTGTTAGCCCAGTCTAGTGAGCCTGACCTGCATGAGCAGAGAATGGATCACAGAGGTGGATGAATGGCTGTCTTTTGTGGCCCAGCTGGCAGGGAAAACCCTCAGTCCCTCCCTGGCAGAGCAGTACTATCACTCTATTCTCTCTCTTTACCGTAGGTTGGCTCCCATCATCTGAGACTTCACAGAGGCCTGGAGGCCAATGCCCCTGCTTTTGACAGGTAAGAACTGTTGGATCCTACCTGAGGCTTATCGTCCTCCATTCAGACAGTGGCCCCAATCCTGAATCCAAATCTGCCTTTTACTTTGGTTCTTTATGCAAGAAAAGAGTCATCAAGTGGGATTTTCACTTACTGTCAGGGTTGCCTGAAGACTCATCAGTCAGTGTTCAAGTAGTGCTTTGTGATTCGTGTATCAGTTCCTTCTTACAACTAAGTATCATGCATTTGTCCTGGTTAATACGGGATGATCTAATTTATAGGGTGATAGTAGCTATTTGTTTTTGTTTCACAAAGTACCAAAAGATGTGAAGTGAAAGAATACCCTAACTCCCAAACTTCACGTTTAAAGACTTTGCTAGTTTTAAGTATAATCCTGGACCAGAATTTTGACACATATATTTCACTTTTTAAAACACACTGGATCATAACACACTATTTTGCACCTTGCTTAAGAAAAGCTATTGCCAGGCTAAACTAGTTGTAATCTATATCTGAAATAGCTAATTGCTTGTTAAGTGATTTGCTTTTACATCTAAATATGATTTAAGAAATCATCTTAGTAACTATAATGAAAATTCTCAAAAGTAATTTCATGTGTTTAATCATTCCACCTGGGGCTTCATTGAGCTGTTAAATGTGTTTGCATACTTTCTGTGGAATGCAGCACTAGTTACATGAGCACAGCTGTGGCCCTAATTAGCATGTTACAAACAATGGGCTTTTGCTGTAAAGAGAGCTATAATCTAGTGATGAAAACACATTGCCTGTTTCCAGAGTGTGATTAGTGTGCTCTGAGGACCGTACACATGGACTTCTTTTGATTGACACTGATCTAAAAATGTTCTCAGAGTAGTAGACATGTAACTGACCTGAAACATGAGGAGAGAGTCATGCTGGGAGCATTTCAGAACCCATGCGTGGGAACTGAGCACATATACGTACTTACACTTGAATGCGGCACAGCCTAGTAAGGCCAGTGGGTGTGATGCATGTACCCGAGAGTGAGACCTCTGCTCACCACACCCCACACACCGCCTTGCCCCTTGGAAAGCTTCCCTAAATCTAGGAGTAAACTTAGAGCTCTTCTGCAAAACCCAGAACAACTTGCTGAAACTATTAAGTAAGTCTGTTTATAGATTCCTATTGTTTATAATTTGGCCAAGCGTTGTCTTTATTTATTTATTTATTTATTTTTGGTACTTGGGCTTGAACTCAGGGCCTTGCACTCACCACGCAAGCACTCTGCCATTTAACCCACACCCCAGTCTTTTTTGCTTTAGTGATTTTTCAGATAGGGTCTCAGGCTTTTGCCTCAGCTGGCCTTGGACCTCAATCCTCCTACCCTCTCACCTGTACCTTCTTAGTAGCTAAAAATGCTAGGCTTGGTCTTTGAAATAGGATTTCGCTGACTTTTTGCCCAGGCTGGCCTCAAACTGCAGTCTTCCTATAAGCAGCTGGGATTACAGACATGTGCCACTGTATCACAATAAAACTTCTTTAATGCTTTTTAACCATGAAATTTGGAAGGAACTTGGAAATTCCCTTGGAAGGAACTGCCCATTTTCATATTAATTGCTGACCTTGGTGCTCTCCTTTGAGAGTAGTACTTGAAAGTAAGGTGACATGCTGTGAGATCAGGGCTGCTATGACCCCTGAAGGGCAGCGAGGCGTCCCTGGTCTGGTATACCAGATCCTTCCCTCTGGGTCAGTGTTATGCAGGCAAGAGTTTTCCAGCTCTTTGATGGATTTGGTCGAGCAAATCTTTCTTTTCCCATCCTACAAAAAGCCTTCACTTGGGTTGGTTTCTTACCAGAGTGCTGTTTCCCCATCAGTGCTACCTTGGCTCGCTGTGTGTCTGGGCTGTCTGTTCTTGGATCTGTGTGCTCTGTCTGAGAAGGGGGTGTTTGGAGCAGGCCTTTGGCTGTGATTGCTTGAGTTCGGTGACCGGTTTCCATGGGTGCACTCACCTTTCATGAGGGCAGTGCCATGCCTGCAACTTAGTGTGGGCATAGGATTGGTCCCTCCCCAAAGTTGAGAGGAGGGAAGCTTCCAATGGAAATCTGACTGCTCTGAGACATGCCTCCCACCAGCAGGGAGAGGGAAGAGAAAGCACAGATGTCCAGAGCAACCAAGGCCAGGAGTACGTCTTCACATCACTGGCTTCAATGGATGCCAGATTCTTCCTATGCTCTGAGACAGTGAAAAGAATCTTTGATCAACAGCAAGGATATTATATTATTTTAGATTAAAGGCAAGGAAGGAAAAACCAGCTTCCATGTGCTGAGCACTGTCCTTGTCACTTTCATTCATCTTTTTTTTAGTCCTTGAAACTCTTCTTTGCCCAGAGAGGATGAGCTGAATCATGCAGCTGAAGGAACTGGATGATTTGGTTCCGGGGTCAGTGTTGGTGACGGGAGAGAGGATAGGAATGATGAGTAACAGTCTTTCTCGTTCAACCCTGGAATTTAGAGACAGTGAGAAGTAGGGCAGATGGAGATCAGACATTAGCCTTATTTCTGAGATGCTGCATTGTAGAACATGGCTTGGGTGTATGCCTACAATGGAACTTAAGTCACCCCGTGACTAGCAGAGCTGGTGACTTGGCTTTTCTCACTAGAAACACCAGGACACACCTTCTCTGGGCAGATCCCAAAGAGCTGATCTTTGCACATTATTTAGCCCCATCCCTGGGCTTCCAGGAACATTGCTCTAGCAGAGTCCTCCTAGAGACAGGAGACCGTGAGGAGGCTCGCCCTTAACTAAGGTCAGCAACCAAAATAAGTCCATAACATCCACTTCAGAATCCATTTCCTCTCTACTCCAGTGCTATCTGTCCAAGTTAGTAAGAGAATGGCTTTTTTTTTCCTCTTCTTGGACTAAAAGTAGTTCTTTTATGATTAAAAAAAAATCTGTTTATAAAAGAAATATGTCATTGCAGAAATTTGTAAAGGTGAAAAATGTTTAAAGAAAATAAACATTTATATAATCATACAGTGTTCCATCCTTTTATCATCAGTGTATTTTCTTACAGTCTTCTTTTCTATATTTACACATGAATTTAGAAAGTTGCACTACTAAGTTACAGTTTTACATCTGCTTTTCGTGTTGTATCTTTCCTTGTTTTTTAAAGCACTACATTTAAACATTTCTAACATTAAAATTATAAATTTACTTTTAACAAGCTGGAGATAAAAGGATAAATATTGGCCTCTCTCCCAAATATTTTAAAATAGCCTCTGATACAGGAATATTTTGGGTCCAGCATGATGAAATGCAGCACAGTTGGACTCTGTGGTTGAGGCTTACCCACCAGTGTTTATAGATTGAGGAGGATGAGCCCCAAGGGAAAAGAGGGACTAACTGTAGCTATCTGCATGTTGTCCTGACAAGACTGCTCCTGAAAGGTCAGGGGCTGTGTGAAATTTGATGGTGGCACTTTATAGAAAGTACCAGTCTTTGTGTAGAGGTCTGACATGCTGTGCATTACTCCTGGCCCCAGCTATTCATGCAAACAGCACAGAAGGTCTAACTGCTGTCTGTGGGATTCTGCTGAGCAGTGATTGTGGAGGCAAGGAAATGATGCCCTCCCCCATACACGCCCACTCTGGGCCAAGGGCACAGCCAGTTGTGGACCACTGATACTGAGAAAGTGCCACCCCTCCTGCACCTCCTCCCTTGAGGGGCTGCAGGGGCCAGTCTGGCTGATTCCATGGTGTCACCTCTGCCCTGGTGCCGTTGCAGGCACATGGTGCTTCTGAAGGAGCAGTACGGGCAGCAGGTGGTTGTGAACCTGCTGGGAAGCCGAGGCGGAGAGGAGGTGCTCAACAGGGCCTTCAAGGTAATGCTGCCCCTTCTCCACAGTTGGGTGACGGGGTAGGGACGCATGGGGTGCTGATCAGGTAGCCGAGCCCTGAGGCTCAGGCAGTACCTGTGGGCACTGAGGATGGTAGGTGACCCTGCTTAGGTTTTCAGAGGTTCCCCTCCCCCGCTTCTGATGTGTTGAGGGATGATGTGTTTGAGCTGAGGGATGGGAGAATTTGCTTAAAGTCAAAGCAAAGCTGACTTCCCAAGTGTCCCATGGGTATGAAGTTTTC
Source organism: Castor canadensis (assembly GCF_047511655.1). Taxonomy (NCBI): domain Eukaryota; kingdom Metazoa; phylum Chordata; class Mammalia; order Rodentia; family Castoridae; genus Castor; species Castor canadensis. Next base: position 9,342,279 of record NC_133386.1, on the reverse strand, counting down.
CTGCTCTACTCTCACTTTTTTTTGGCAGTACCAGGGTTTGAGCTGAGGGCCTCATGCTTGCTACACATGTGCTCCACCTCTTGAATCATGCCCCCATCCTTCTAAAGTAGTTGCTGTAGTCCAGAAAGGGAGAAGGGGAAGCCCAGCAGCTGGCCTGGCTGCTCTGAGGGCCTTCTTGCCACAACTGCAAGGCATTTATGCCTCAGTTGCTCTTCAGAGCCCTGCTTTTCAAAACAGGACCTGTGTGGCCCCTCCCGGTGCCTGGGTGGCCTTCAGGTCTTTCATGGGACCATGTGCCAGCTCCTAGCAGATTCCTCCCACCTCCTGTGTGCCCATTTCAGGGGAGGTAGGTCCTCAACAGGGTGAGAAAGTGGTGTCTCTCCCTGGTTATTGTGCCCGGGCCTTCCCAAGAGCTCACAGTCTGCCACAGAAGACTCCAGAGTGAGCTGGGGGGATTCCTCATTCCTTGCCCATGCTTCCATACCCCCTGGCCTCAGCCTTTCATGCTGAGACCCTGTGGTTGTCTGAAGCTCAAGGAAGGACATCCCTAATGGAGAGAGCCTAAGGCCACCTCAGCAGGGGTTGAGGGCTCCCCCCTCTCCCCCTGTGGAGGTGGCCTCCACTGCTACCTTACCCCTGACCTTTGGCTGGAAGAAGCCAAACCCAGCTGGAGTACTTCTTTCACCCTGCTTGGAGAAGTCACATGCTTAAAGCAGGGACTTTCTGGTTCCCAGTTTTATTTGGCCAGACCTGCTTTTTCCTGTTTGGGGTGTTGCTATGAGCAACCAGCTCAGGAAATAATCTCTCTTCCTACCCATCTTGGCAGCGATGCTGACTTGCTTATTTTAAGGAGAAGGAATGGGAAAGCAAAAAAAAAAAAAAAAAAAAAAAAACCTTTTTCCCTTTTCTGCCTTGGGTTGTGAGGAAAGGACATCCTCAGTCCCTCCCCAGCAGCTGGTGGCAGTTCTCATGCCACCAAACTGAAAGGCCTTTTCTCTACCTAGTGCACAGGAGATAGCCCTGGCAGGGAGAGCAGGCAGAGGAAGAAGCGGCACTCCAGCTGGATATCTGGGGCATAGCCCCAACTAGGGAGTTCCTCAACCAACTGAAACTGGTGCTTGGCAGCTTGCCTGGACCTTGAAGGTCATCAGTCCACAGCTGGATAAGGCGCTGACTATAGAGTGTAACTCTTTAAGCCACTGAGCACGCTGTAGTTCCACAGGCTTCTTTTCCCCAGAAAGACTCTTAAAGATGGCAGTGTGTGTTGATTTACATTCTGGCCACCCAGGGTAACTTGGAGTCCTTCTGGTCCTTCAGACCTCAGAACCTTTGGCTGAGCAGATGCTGGCCTGATCTTATCTGAAGCCATGGTGCAGGTGCGATGAGGCTGGAGCTGGGAGGCCTGGGGTGATGGCAGCCAGTCTGTCTTTGACCCTGGGGTGCCTTGGTGGGAAGGCTGAGGAGATGCTGGGCCAGAGAAGCCTCAGGTGGAAGGGAAGACTCACCTCTGTGAGGAGTGTCCCGAGTCATCGGTAGTTCCAGGGATATGCTTCTCCCTCTGTCTCCACCTTCACCCTGGCTTCTGGATCACTTCTCCTGATGTGTCCTGGCTCCCATCCTGAGGTTTCACCATGCTACATGTCCCACTGGTCCCCAGTCTGGAGACTCAGCTGTTGCAGAGCCCACCTCCTTGGGGCTGGTGCCTGTCAGGATGGGGCTGGTTACCAGGGCAACAGGAGCTGGATTGTGAGCTCTGCAGCCTGCCTGCTATGTGCTGCTGTCCTTGAGGACTGGAGCGCTTGGGACACCTGAAGAACAGGGCAGCCCTTCCCTTGCCTGTGCCCTCCAAGAGCCCTGCAGGAGTGGGATGTCCCCAGGGAGTCACCCCTGCTCTGGGCTCTTTTGCCCAAAGGGGACCTTCTGCCCTTGTGCAGGCAAGATTTTCTTTGTGGCTTCTGTGCCCCCCAGAGCCTTTGTCCTACACTTCAAAGTCAGGGCTGATCAAATGTCTGGTCCTCCATGAGCCTCCCAGCTAATGTACACTCTAGTGGGTGACTGTGGTTGGCCACAGAATGCAAGCTACCAGAGGAAGTGTGCAGTCACTGCCTGTTGCCTTCCCCTCCCTGAAGTTCTCATGCCCTCCCCCTTTCCCTTTCAGAAGTTGCTCTGGGCTTCTTGCCACGCCAGTGACACGCCTATGATAAATTTTGACTTCCATCAGTTTGCCAAAGGCGGGAAGCTAGAGAAATTGGAGAACCTTTTGAGGCCTCAGTTAAAGCTTCACTGGGATGACTTTGACGTGTTCGCGAGGGGCAAGAATGTAAGTCCACGGTGAGTCTGGCTGCAAGCTCCATCTTCCTGCCAGGTGAGGAGCCCAGGGCTGCCGTTGCCTCAACGGGCCTCATCAGGGAAGTGTTCCCCTCCCCAACTGCTTGGCCGCTGTACTTGCAGTCTCCTGGGCCCTGTCACACCTCTGGGCTCCTAGCCTTCTTCCCTGCCTTCCTGCAGTCAGAGGTGTGCATATGAATTTTGTGTGCAGATGGTAAAGCCTGGTTCTCTAGAAAAATGAACATCCTAATGTAAGGGACTGTGTTGAAATTTTGAGCTCAAATGACCAGGCAGCTTATCCACACTGTGACAGGACTTGTGAGAGAGAGAAGGGACTGTTGCTGATCATAGCAGGAGAGCTGGCTTAAGGATGAGCAAGGAAATGGGGCTGTGCATTACCCTTTTCAGAGCCAGAAAGGAAGCTCAGCTTCCTCCATACACACACAGTCCATCCTCATTATTTACAGAATTCACCTACTCACTACCTGAATCAAGTCTGTCACCCAGTGTGCACGTGCCCAGTGAGGTCAAACAGGTGGCACTCTCCCTCGTCTCAGCTCTCATCCTGTAAGCAAGTGTCCTTTCACTATTTAGTGCCACATTTTTCACATTTTGTGCTTTGCTTGGTTATTTCAATGTTAAAATGGCCCCCAAGCAGTACTTTTGGTTGCATAGAACCTGAAGTACCACTTGGTGTATCTAAGAAGGCAGTGGTGACATGCCTTAGGATGCACATTAGACAAGCATCATTCAGGCAGGAGTTGTATTCCCATTGCTTGGGACTTCAGTGTCAGTGAAGTAGCCATTGGGAGATGCCCTTGTACTTAAAATGGGATCATCTTAAGTTGTGTCCTGATAAATTCATGGTATGCTGAAAATGTCTTAAGTCAAAATGCCTCTAATAGTCCAATTACACCTCAAAACTTTCTCAGTTGAGCCATCCTGCGGGCTGTCTGTATATATTTAGTAATGTATCTTTAAATAGAAACATGTAAAACAGAGTCGTTTTTGAGGAATTGATGGCACTGTTGTGGCCAGAGGCTTTCAGGTACTAACTGCACTTTTCGCAGGAGTAGGGCTTCAGTATTTGCTAATTTAGTGTCCAGCAATTTTATAGAAAGGCACTGCTGTGGAGCCTAAAGGACTTTCAGCGACCTGGGGGTGGAGCTGCTGAGAGCATGTTCTGGGGACTACTTGCCATTCCTGCAGGGGAGAATTCCTTTGGATGTGTCCCTGGGATGCAGGTGGGCTGCCAGGAAGGCCATGAGGAGTTCTCTCTTGGAACAAGTCTCCATTAGAGTCGATAGACTTAGGCTGTCACGCTATGGTTGCTCTCCAAACATATCTGGTAATTGTTCCCATTTCTTCTTGTGGTCCCAAGTTTTCAGAAAGGCACTTTGCGGATGAACTGTCTCGACTGCCTGGACCGAACCAACACTGTGCAGAGCTTCATCGCACTAGAGGTCTGTCCCCTGGACCATCTGCATCATGTTCCATGCCTTCAGTGGGGCAGGCTGGGACTTTAGCAGCAAGATAGGGTGGCTCCACTGGGTTGATGTTTCCAGTGATGGAGCAGGTGATGGAGATGTACTGGTACATCTAGAGAGGTTCCCTTGATGGATTCTTTCCTGTGCCACCATGAACCTCTCCTGTCATAGGCACACCTAGTCACATACTTTCTGGGATGCATCCCAGCCATGGTAGCCCAAAGGCTCCAGGCACCCTTGAGAAGCAGCACTTCTAGGTAGTGATTGTCATGACCAGTGGCCAGGGCAGTGTGAGGCTGGCTGAGATGAGGCTGGATCTGAAGCCAGGGGAGGGTCACACCCAAGTCTGTTAGGATGGACCTAGCTGCCTGGCTGACCTCTGAGCTCTGTCCTAAGAGGAGTGATCTGGAGTCCCCACACCTGCTGTACCCACTGCTTGCTACCTAGCTTTTTGGCAGTGGTGGGGTAGTCAGACTTAAGGAAATCAGAGGAGAGAGGCTGGGAGATCAGAGGAGGAGCACAGGGCCTTTCAGAGCCCAGAGCATCTGTGGTCTGCTGAATGAGGGGCTCAATAAGAGGCAAATTCCCAGGGACATTCCCATTAAGTAATCAAATGTAACTGCCCCTCATTTCTCCCCCAGGTCCTTCACCTGCAGCTCGAGAGCTTGGGGCTGAATTCAAAACCCATCATTGACCGCTTTGTGGAGTCCTTCAAAGCCATGTGGTCTCTGAATGGGCACAGCTTGAGCAAGGTGTTCACAGGCAGCAGGGCCCTGGAAGGAAAGGCCAAGGTAAGAACAAGTCAAAGGGAGTGCGAGGGGAGCCTCATGAATCCCTCTTACACCTGTGCTTGGGTTCACACAGGTGGGGAAACTGAAAGATGGGGCCCGGTCCATGTCTCGTACCATCCAGTCCAACTTCTTTGACGGGGTCAAGCAGGAGGCCGTCAAGCTGCTGCTAGTTGGAGATGTCCACAACGAGGAGTCAACAGACAAGGGGAGGATGCTGCTGGACAGCACGGCCCTTCTGGGTAATAGGCTCTTGCCCTGCTTGCTTGGGGGTGCCCCTAGCCTCCCAGTTCAAGGGCATAGGTAGAGGTGGTGGATGGAGCTAACCAGACCCACCACCCCACCACGAACCCACCATGGTGGGTGGCAGACACATCAGAGCTTCTGATCTGTGGTTTCTTGGTTGACCAGTTGATCTAAACAGCTTGGAGCTGTCCTGTCACTGCACAGTTGTACCTCTGTATCTGTGGAGCATTGAGTCTAGGATCCCTGAGGATACCAAAATCTGCAGATGCTCAAGTCCCTTAGGAAAATGGCATAGTCTTTACATAGAATCTACAAACATCCTCCGTTATACTTTAAATTGTCTCTAGATTACTTGTAATAATTAGTGCAAATGCAAACAGTTCTTCTGTGGTTTTATTAGGGAAAACGACAAGAATAAAGTCTGTACAGTATGTGTGCAATTTTTGTCAAACGTTTTCAATTCATGGTTGAATGCATCTGATGTAGAACTGCAGATGCCCAGGACAGATACTGTGTGGGAGGAATCCTGTGCCTTCTGGTGTCTTCTACTCTCTTAGCTTGGGCTATTTCCTAAGCCAAGAGTTGGGGAGGCAGGTAGAGGGCTCTGTTGAAAGTCTGTACTATTCTGAAAGTCTCCATGCCTCTGACTTAACTTACTCCAGAAACATCTTTAGCACCCTGGGCTCTTGAACCCACTGTCCTGTTCTGGGCCTTGTAGAAATAGAGAGAATACTGTTGAGAGCTAGGGGTTGAGGGGATAAAGGTATGTCTGGTCTTGACAGGACTGTTGGGGATCCACCAATAGCTAGAGGTTTTTTAGGGGAAATTTTAATGGCATCTTAGTCCCTGGAGCTTGTGAACTTTGTAGGTCTAATGAAAAAGAAAGGGAGACTCAGCATTTTTCCTTGTAAGAGTAAGTTTTAGAAATTCTTGATGTGTTTGAAAGAGGAGTGAGCCCATGTTTAAAATGGCTTCATAGACCTTTTCTCATTCTTCCACATTGGGAAACACTAATTTGGCCTCTGATAGCCAAGGTGGCTTTTAGTTTCTGCTCTGGGGCTGACTCCAGCTCAGGTGAAGCTGAACAAAGTTCCAATACCATAGCAAGGCTTGTCTGTGGCACAGCAGAAAGGATTTGGATTAAATTACTAGTTGAAAAGATTAGATATATTTTGCCTTTCTAAGAGGATGGAGATGACGCAGTGTCTTGATTTTGTCCTAATGCCTCAAGTCTGAGGCCAAGTAAACAGACATCCAGGCTTGCAGGATGGAAGGTCAGAAATGCATATATGGGGGTTTTGGTTGATATGAGTTAAAATTTTATATACATGTAATTTATATACATATCATTTATTATTGCTTATATATATACTGCATGTTTATACACATGCATTTATCTGATCCACTGCATGCCCCTTTGCTCTCATTCTTGTTCCTCCTTCTATGGAATCAGGGCTAGGTTTTCTCCCTGTGCGTGTGTGACATTTCCTATGGCCTGATGTCACATGACCTGGGGCAAGAGCATGGAGGGGAGAACTTCCGGTCCTGCATTTTCATACCTCTATTGCAAATGGGGAAGTGTAGCAGTTACTGTGGTGTTAGCTTTTAACCATCTTTCTAACACACATGTTGGTCCATATCCATGGGCTTGTGAACAAGTTTTCCCTGCCAGTCCACCCCTCCTATAATTTTGGAAGATGTTTGATATTTGGGCATCTTGAGAAATGTGCCCTTTTTTGTGCCTCTAAACAGTGACTCCCAGGATCCTGAAAGCCATGACAGAGCGTCAGTCAGAATTCACTAACTTCAAGCGGGTCCGAATCGCTATGGGGACCTGGAATGTGAATGGAGGAAAGCAGTTCCGCAGCAACCTCCTGGGGACAGCAGAGCTCACTGACTGGCTGCTGGATGCACCCCAGCTCTCAGGAGCTGCTGACTTCCAGGGTGAGGGTGGTCACTCGGTAAAGAACAAACACAATTCTGTCTAACCTGCTGCAACAGCTTGACCTTCTCCATAGCTTTGCTTTTGGGAATTTAGTATTTGGGATTTTCACTCCTCAAAATGTTTATAAGGACCATGGTCAAACCCACTAGAACACTGCCTAGCCACTTAACTGTGAGCCTCCTTTTTTTCTCAAATGTTTGGAAGTTATCAGAGGGTGGATCTGTTTTCTCTTCACTCGCACAGATTCTGTAGCCTTAGTTTGGGGTCGTTAGGACCCAATTGTCATCAGAAGGAGATGTATGTGGCCTCTAGAGCTGAGCTACTGTCAGGAGGCAGCTAGAGCCAGGTTCACAATTAATGATACTCCCACCCAAGATCACCCCTGTCTCAAGCTAGCCAGTTTGGCTATCCCTAATCTGGGACTCTGAAATCCGAAATGCTCCCATGTCCAAAACTTTGTGAGCACCATTGTGACACCTCAAGTGGAAAATTCCATTCCTGATCTCATGTCATGGGTCTCAGTCAAAATGCAGGTGCACTAAAAACGTATAAAATGCCTTTCAGACTAAGTGTATAAGGTATACACAAAACAAATGAATTTCATGTTAGACTTGGGCCCCTCTCCAAAGGTGTCTCATTATGTGTATGCAGATGCTCCAAAATCCAAAATCTGAAATTCATCTGGTCTCAAGCATTTTGATAAGAGATACTCAATCTATAAATAATATTCATCCACTGTAGTCACAAAAGAATTTTTATGCTGAGAACAAAATAACTCCACATTTGTCTCTTTGTCATATCCTGTTCAGTGACCTCAGGACTCAGATTTGAAGAGCAAATGGTTTTTGCCCAGTGTTAACTCAGGAGCCTTGCTTTTTTCCACATTTTTAAACTCAGGAAGAGGTTCGTGACTGAACGAAAGTAGCTGTGATTGGTGGTCCCTGATGGTCTATGCTTAGGTGCTCAAGTAGTAAGAGCTCTTGTCTAACAAATGTGAGGCCCTGAGTTCAAATTCCAGTTCCACACATACAAAAAAAGCAGCAATGAATGCCACCAGAGGAGAATGCCCTCCTAATATCAAAGGATCCCCTTTCTCTGCCTGCAGGAGAGGGCAGTGGTTACAGTGCACTGGTGGCTGTCTTGCAGGATTTACAGGAGTGGGTTCACCAGAAACCTGCTAGGTTCAGGAGAAGAAGGAGTTGAACTTACCGTTGCCAATCAGAGCAGACTGAGGATAGGGATTGTTTCTTTTTTATTCATTCATTCATTCATTTATTTGTGGCACTGGGGTTTGAACTCAGGGCCTCATACTTGCTAGATAGGTGCTCTTACTGCTTGAGCCACTCCACCAGCCTGGGATGTTTTATTTGTAAAAAGAAAGTAGCTTTAAGCTTTATGCTTTCAGCCAGTTTAGCCAGAAGTGCTAGGTGCCTGTGTGACCAGTGGAGAAGGAAGAGGAAAGCCAGCCTTGCCTTTTGCTGTGGAGCCTTCTTCCTCCCCATAGAGCCCAGGGTGGGAGGCATGTCATATCCTGCAGCTGAAACCCTGTCTAGGCCTGATGGTGTGGGGACCTGGGTGTCAGAGGATGTGGCTAGAGATTCAGAAATTCCTGCAGGGATTATATGGAATCCTGGCCTCCTTTGTCAAAGGGAGCAGGGACAGATAGCAGCTCTGGGCTTGCTGCACAGCCAGGTGCTTCTGTAGCAGATCCCATCAGAGCACTTCCTGGGCAGCAGTGGTACCCACCTGGATCTCTTTTCTGACCACCAAACAACCAGATGGCACCATGTCAATCTGTCATTAACTGGGCTATGCCCAGCTCTGTGAAAAGTACTTAGGAGACACAAGCTAAATATGAGATGGTGTAGCCCCTGCATCACATAGGGGGAAGACTAGCTGGAGAGACTGGTCATTAGGAAGGGCCAAGTATTTCACTCACAGTTTCTAAGTTATATTCCCCAACCTCTGGTGAGGTGGTGATTACTGTCTTACAGAGATGTGCACAGGGAAGGCCGTGGATGGTGAGGGAAATAAGTACAAGAAAAGAGGGGAGGAAAGTCTCCAGTGGCTTGTCCCCTGTGAGTGGTCGGGTTGAGTGGACTCTGGCAGTGATCAGAGTGGCTCAGAAGAGAGAGAGGGAACCTCATGAACCAACAATGCAGGACTTGGCAGTTCTCATTTCCTTTATCTCCCACCTTGTTCTCCAGATGACAGCAGCCCAGCTGACGTGTTTGCTGTGGGGTTTGAAGAAATGGTAGAACTGAGTGCAGGAAATATTGTCAATGCCAGGTAAGGGGCCTAGTGTAGAGGACCAGATGCCCCCAAGCCAGGAGTCTGGCTGGGAGCAGGGCCCTGAGTGGTGCAGATCCAGCAGTCTATGGCCATGGCTTTGTGCACACTTCTGGCTGGCTCCTTCCCACACTCACAGAGGGCACTGCCCTGTACCTCTTTCCCTGCCAACTAAGCAGGTAGAAGGAAGGGCTGGTTTCGCTGTGTCTTCTATGAGGTGTTCCAGCCTGGGCCACATGCTAAGGTTGATTCATGCTGCTACAGGGAACTGGTATGTGTGAACCTGGAGCACAGGACAGGGCAGGGCAGGACTGGGAGAGCATCTGACTTGTGTTTCCTGGGGAGAGGTGAGAAAGTGAGTGGGGGAGGAAGTGCTTCTTTTTATACCTGGCACCAAGCAACGACCCAAAACTAGTAGATTAACATTTAGTGTAAGGGAATCCAGGCCTTCTCCCAAACTAGCTACTTTTATTTCCATCGTCTTTCTGAACAAATAAATAAAGCTAACTCTATGGAGCTCTTATGAGCAAGTCCTGTGCTAGGTGCCAGGGAATGAGGAGGGGATACTGTGATATATAAGACTCCTCTGAAAATATTTAGGTAGGACATGGGAGGAACCATATTGGGGTGCAGGCAGCATGGGATCACTTCTGTAAAAAGAGTACTACAGGGGTTTTGGGTGAGAAAAGGCACTTCTGCTCACGGTGAACAGCATGCTTCCTTTTCTTCTCCAGCACCACCAACAGAAAGATGTGGGGCGAGCAGCTTCAGAAAGCCCTCTCACGCTCTCATAGGTACATTCTCTTGACTTCAGCACAGCTGGTGGGCGTCTGTCTTTATATCTTTGTACGTCCATACCATGTCCCGTTCATCAGGTAAGAAGAACATTTAGTTTATAGACATCTGGGGAATGAGGGGCTGTGAGTCTTTGTGTTTTGTTCTGGGACTTCCTCTTAATACCCCACTCCTACAACAGGAATCAGGGCCTGCCATTATTCTAGATAAATGGAGCAAAACTCCTGAGGAAAAACAAGGATGAATAGAATTAAAAAGCCACGACAGAGAACTCCTAACTCAGGAAGCTGACCTCTGTTAAGCAGAGTGTTCCATGCTGGTTATCACCGATACTCAGTTCTGTGCAAGGAAGGGGTTTCTCGTTCATGGTTTACAGACAGGAAACCTCTGAGCAAGAGCTGAGTAACTTACCAGGAAATGCCAAGTCTTTTGTCTCTTTTTGAAAGAATTCTAAGTAGAATTTTTCTCACTTCATTATTATTTCTTCAAGGTGACAGCTTTGTGAGCGTGAGAAAGGAGAAACCTTAGGAAACAGGTCTCTTTTTATGAAAGTTTGTATGTGTGTTTTAAGATTTTGGAGGAACTTGATTTTTCCCTAATGGCCTCCTATTGTTACCTGGTCTTGATCATGGCATTCTAACTGCAGTTGCCAGGTGTTGAGCAGACCTTCCTCCGAAGTCAAGGACAAGACCTGGCCAAGCACCACTGGCATGCCTGTGGTGGCCCTTAGGCTCTGCTTTCACAATCCTCTTCGTGACCTTCAGAAGATGTTTAGGTCCCTGCCCCTCTGACTATGTTCCTGGGGCAGCATGGACTCATCCCAAGTTAGTACAGGAAGGGTCAGGGTGAAGGTCAGCAATAATCCTCAGGGAAGGTGAGGCAGAGGGCCTGCAATTTCCCACATACTGCCTGAGGTCTCGCCACTGTGTCCTTACCTTCCTGCTCCTTGGCCTCCAGCTTATTTAGCTTGTACACCTTTGGCAGTTGTCCCTTCACCTTGTCTACCAGCAAGTCTGTGGCCATGGCCTCCATCTGTGGCCTGGTCACAGAAATAAACAAGAGCTTGCATCATGGTTCTAGGGTCCTGCACAAGTGTGTGTTCCAGGTTGGCATTTAAAGTGAGCAGGAGTCTGCTTTGTGGGAAAGTCAACTTGAGAGCACTCCTGGGGCCAGCTCACGCCAGCCCGAATGACTGTCTCCTAAGTTCTCATAATGTGTTGATTGCCAAGTGAACCCTCCCGTGCTGTGCAGGAGAGCTGTGTGGGGCAGGCTGGGCGTCAGGGAAGTGCTTGCTGATCCTGCTGGTGGGAAAGCTGGGGCAGACACGGGTACAGTGCACCTATAGCTTCGCGGGTATTTGTGGAGGTTAACGCTCTTGCCTTGTACCCCTGCAAGGCCACACTCAGCAGCAAGGGGAAGCGGCCTCCTGACCCCATGGTCGATGATACTCAGGGTGACCTTAGCCGTGAAAGACCGCGTGAAACAAGCCTCTGGGCCAGTGCTTCAGGGTCTCAGAGCACAGACCTCGTGCTGCTGCCGGCTCTTCTCTGCGGCAGGTTGGCACTTTTCTCTGGTCAACTGAACATGCATGTTCTGCTATTCCAGGAATGTGGCCATCGACACAGTGAAGACTGGTATGGGGGGAAAGGCGGGGAACAAGGGTGCCGTGGGCATCCGTTTCCAGTTCCACAGCACCAGCTTCTGCTTCATCTGCAGTCACCTGACAGCCGGGCAGTCGCAGGTGAAGGAGAGGAACGAAGACTACAGGGAAATTACCCATAAGCTCTCCTTCCCTGCGGTGAGTGGGGAACCAGGGCTGGGGCTGGGCCTCCCTGCTCAATTCCACCACCTCTGGCTTTCTGAGCTGCTAGTAGGTACCAGGCACAAGGGCCATAACACACAGAGGGTCCCTGCCATGGTTCCATGCTTGGGGGGAGGGAAGATGCAGGCAGGGTCATACCTGGGAATGACTGTGGATGGTGTGACAGAGGAAGCCCAGAGGAACCCAGTTCTGCAGTGTTCTGTCCCCGCCTACCTACTTCCCCGATATCCTTAGGTACCCCAGCTTTTCTTAGGTGCATTTTCCAATTCAGGTGATGGAATGGGGAGAGAGAACCAGTGTGTCCGTGCTTTCTTTCCAGAGAACATTTGCATCCAAACAGTATAAGATTTCATTGTCTTGGGAGTGAGACTGTAGACTTAGTTTTCTTGGGATGCACAATCTTCGCATATGTTCTGTTACAGTGCAGCTAAGAACTCCCTCTTCCAAATCAGCCAATCATGATTAAGGAGCCTGGGTTTCCCTTCCCACACACACCATCTGCCCTGAGGTTGCCAATAATGCAGGCTAGACTGCCCTCTAGTGGTGGTCCAAAGGTGTCCATGCTGAAGCTAGTGGGTTTTTATTTTCCAATTTAGATTTTTAAAAATTTTGTTTATTTATTTATTTATTTTGTGGGACTAGGGATTGAACCCAGGGCTTCGTGCTTGCAAAACAGGCTCTCTACCACTTGAGCCATACCTCCAGTCCATTTTTTTCTGGTTATTTTGGAGATGGGGGTCTTATGAGCTGTTCCCCCCAGGCTGTCCTCAAACCTCAGTCTTCCCAATCTCAGCCTCTCAAGTAGCTAGCATTATAGGTGTGAACCACTGGTACCCAGCTCAAATTTTGATTTTAATGTCCTCATGCAAATATGTTGCCCTGCTCACCTCCAGCCTAGATGCCTGGGCCACCTCTTCCCCAAGGAAGATTTCACTTGTCCTTGCCACAATTTCTTCCAGCCTCTGAGCAAGGCTGGCTGGGACCTGGAGAACAAGACAGTAGAGAACAGGGTTCCTAGAGAATATACCTATTTCCTTTGAAAACAGATCCCTTAAAACTGACACCCTATCAACTGGGATGCAAGTCTGCAATGCAAAAACATTCTTAATTTTCATTCATCATAGTTTTTGATTTTTGGGGGGAAAGGGGCTTGCTCTTGCAAGGCAGGTGGTTTACCACTTAAACCACATACCCAACCCTTTTTGTTTTAGTTTTCATTCATTTATTTTTTTTGGCAGTACTGAAGTTTGAACTCAGGGCTTTGCGCTTGTTAGGCATGTGGTTGACTGCTTAAGCTGTACCTCCAGCCATTATTACTCCGGTTATTTTGGGGACAGGGCCTCACATTTTGCCCAGACTGGCCTGGACTGTGATGCTCCCATTTCAGGCTTCCTGCCCCTGCTGGGGTGACAGGCACACAACACCATGCCCAGTTTTTTATTGTTTGAATTGGGGGGTCATGAACTTTTTGCCTGGCTGATTTTGAGCCACGATCACCCTGATCATAGCCTCCTGAATAGCTGGGATGACAGGTGTGCACCATCCTGCCACACTTTATTTCTTGTTGTAAAGAATGAACTACATTTTAACAAACGTAGTTAAAAACAAAGTCCAACCCTTCTTGCTTGGGTCACATTCCAAATGATTAGTTTATAGTACGGCTCTTTTTCCCCCCGACAACAGAAATATTGAGGGCACCTGTACATTAATTGTCAATACCTGTAGTATCCAATACAGTAGCCACTGACCACAAGTATTCATTTGAATTAAATTATCCCTTGCACTGGCCACATAGGAAGTGCTCAGCATTCCCTGGCATGTGGTTAGTGGCTCCCATGCTTGTAGAAAGTTCCGCTGGACAGTGCTGTCTGCAGACTTGTTTTATTTGGTTGTGATTATCTTGATCTTCTGTCTAGGTCATCATTATAGGGTGAGGAAGTGGGAACCCCTCATGGCAAGGGGTAGTAGATACGGGTTTTGAAACTAGGCAGATCCAAGTTCAAATGTCATATCGTGCACCAGCTGTGCAGCCTTCAGTAAGTTGCTTTGTTTCTGAATTTTTTTTAACCTAAAAGAGAGCCCATAGAATCTGCCACCAAGGTGCTGCTGTGAGGATGGGGTGCACCCAAGTAAAACCCAGCCCTGTCTGTGGACAGTGGTTGCATAGCAGCTGCTGTTGTTATGGGGGAGAGCGCTCCAGGACTGAGCTGGGATCTGTGGGCTGCTGGCACTGTGCAGGATTGGGAAGAGGGAGAGTGATGGAGAGTCACAGGCACAGTCCATCAAGTATAGAAGCTGTACATTCTCACCACTTTGCATAACTTTCCTTAAGCCTAATGCTGTTTGTGCTTCTTAGCATGTGGGCATTGCCAGCTATGGGCCTGTGTTTGTGGGGGGTCAGAACTGGTGGAATAAATACTGGCAGTCATGCTTCCCAACTGGAGTTAGACCTTTGTCTGAACCATTCAAGGACACTGTTTACAACAGAAAATCCTTTACAATAGAAAATCCTGACATGATTTGTAAGGATTTCTCAGTAGGTTCGTGGGATTAGTGAAAAAATGAGAGACTGTAAAAGAAAACCTAAAAGTAACAATTTAAGAAAAACTCCTGTGCTGATCTCCCTCTGATGAGTTGTTTCCCACCCCTCCCCCCATTCTGCCTTCTTTGCAAGATGGACTGGAATAATTGTGGTTTTCTTTACAATTTTAGGGGAGAAATGTTTTTTCTCACGATTATGTGTTTTGGTGTGGCGATTTCAACTACCGCATTGATCTTACTTATGAAGAAGTCTTCTATTTTGTTAAACGCCAAGACTGGAAGAAACTTCTGGAATTTGATCAGTTACAGCTACAGAAATCAAGTGGGAAAGTAAGTTGTGCTTTTAAGAGATTTTTAGCAGCTGTTCTGATGAGGAGTGAACACCTCATTCCAGTACAGAACAGTGTCTGCTAAATGTATCTGCTTAGTGCTCGGCAGAGTGAGTTCCATGAGTGGTCTCAGTTGTGTTTCTGACAGGGTAGAACATGTGTGGGGCTTATGAAGTTAGGGAAATAGGAACGTGTGTCCATTCCCACAATTTCTGCCCTTTTATTTTGGTTTTTGGGTTTTTTTGTTTGGTTGGTTGGGTTTTTTTTTTTTTTTGGTGGAACTAAGGTTTGAACTCAGGACTTTGCACTTGGAAAGCAGGCATTCATAAAGCAGGCACTCTACCACTTGACCCACAACTCTAGTCCATTTTGCTTTGGTTATTTTGGAGATGGAGTCTCGCTAACTAGTTTCCCTGGCTGACCTTGAACTGTGATCCTCCAGATCTCAGCCTCCCAAGTAATTAGAATCACAGGCGTGAGCCACAGGTACCTGGCTACAATTTGAATTTTGCTCAAAATATTTTGGTGATATCTCTATTGTTGGTGAAAACACTAACAAATTATAATAGTATATAATATACTATTCACAGCAATTTGTACATATTATTTTTAAAACTGCGCTAAAAATAAGATGTTATAATCATTTTATGGATGAAAAAACGGAGGGTAAAGTGAGATTACTCGTTTAGGTCACAGCCAGTACACCAGGCCAGGATTTGGTTGAAGATGGTCCAATGCAGAACCTGTGCCTCCCCTCCATAGCCCATGTGCAGGTTTCTAGGAACTCCGTAAGCTATGGCATGAATAGGAAAGATTCAACTATAGAGTCTTTCCCCAGGGTGTCAGACTCGTGCCAGCCAGCTTCCTGATGTCCCCAATTTGTCTTCTCCTCCAGCTGATACTGTTGCTATGTCAGTATCCTACGTTCTAGCTGGATGGGCCAAGTCAGAGAGGTACATCCAAATAGCATTTGCCTTTTGAGAATGGGGTGGGCCTGGATAGGTGTCTGAGGAGAGGGAATTTAAGGTTTCTTCTCCCACCCCCTACCTCCACCTCCTGAGAGCAAGACTTTGAGGTTTTCTCTACCTTCCTACCTTAGTGCCTGCCAGTGCCTGGATCACTGAAGGTAGCCACATGGGCAAGTGACCACACCAGACCTCCCAAAAAGGATTTTCTTTCTTCTTCCTACCAATATTCTTACCCTGTGCACTGAGAGAATAAGTGAGCATTTGTTCTGGGCCTTCCAGAGCAAATCCAGGCCAGATCTAGAGCTAAACAGAGGTGAGCTTGGCTTCCACTCCCTGCTTCCATACTCAGCCTGTTTACTAACAAGTGCTGATTCAGGCCTTGTCAGCCATAGGCTGGGCATTACACAGGCCTGGGAGTGCCCTTCTCTGACCCTGGGGGTGACAGCAGATGGTGGCTAGAGGGGATGCAGGAAGGAGGGAAGATACTGAAGTGGTGTCTGTCAGCAGAACGAGGAAAGGCTCACTACCCTTTTTGCTACTTAAGAGCCATATTTATGTCCAGTATAAGACTTGCAAATATTACACAGATTTTCTTACTTTTTAAAACATTCTATTTTTCTTTCTTCCTTTTTTGGGGGGAGGGGAATTAGACTAGGATTTGAACTCAGGCCTTTGCACTTGCAAAGCAGGCACTCTATTGCATGAGCCATGCCTCCAGTCCCTTTTGCTCTGGTTATTCAGCCTCCTAAGTGGCTAGTGTTACAGTCGTGAGCCACCAGTGCCTTTTTTCTTAAGGTGACCTTGTCACTTTTTTCTCCCAATAGATTTTTAAAGACTTTCATGAAGGAGCCATTAACTTTGGACCTACATATAAGTATGATGTTGGCTCTGCTGCCTATGACACAAGTGACAAGTGCCGTACCCCAGCCTGGACAGACAGAGTGCTGTGGTGGAGGAAGAAGCATCCCTTTGATAAAACAGGTGTGTGACAGGCAGGCCAGAGAGCTGGTCAGTGGTGGAGAGTAGAAATACCAGAGGGGGAGAAATCAGTCCTCAGCCCAGTGCTCTGCTATGTGTATCAGTTTTCCTCATAACCCAAATTACAAAGAAGCACCCCAGATATCAAACCCTTTGGAAGCTATGCTTTGGGGATCCTATCCTCCCTCTGGCCTCTTTCTGGACTGCGACCTACAAATGGGTCTGTGCTGGGGTGACCTGTCTCTGCATCATGGTGCCTCTACCCAACCCTGTGCCTTTTGCCCTGGGAAGAAAAAGGAGCAAAGTATCAAGGGCCCTCTCCCCTCCCCATACACCACTCAGGTACTTCTTTTTTTTTTTTTTTTCATTTTTCTTTTATTATTCATATGTGCATACAAGGCTTGGTTCATTTCTCCCCCCTGTCCCCACCCCCTCCCTTACCACCCACTCCACCCCCTCCCGCTCCCCCCCTCAATACCCAGCAGAAACTATTTTGCCCTTATCTCTAATTTTGTTGTAGAGAGAGTATAAGCAATAATAGGAAGGAACAAGGGGTTTTGCTGGTTGAGATAAGGATAGCTATACAGGGCATTGACTCACATTGATTTCCTGTGTGTGGGTGTTACCTTCTAGGTTAATTCTTTTTGATCTCACCTTTTCTCTAGTTCCTGGTCCCCTTTTCCTATTGGCCTCAGTTGCTTTAAGGTATCTGCTTTAGTTTCTCTGCGTTAAGGGCAACAAATGCTAGCTAGTTTTTTAGGTGTCTTACCTATCCTCACCCCTCCCTTGTGTGCTCTCGCTTTTATCATGTGCTCATAGTCCAATCCCCTTGTTGTGTTTGCCCTTGATCTAATGTCCACATATGAGGGAGAACATACGATTTTTGGTCTTTTGAGCCAGGCTAACCTCACTCAGAATGATGTTCTCCAATTCCATCCATTTACCAGCGAATGATAACATTTCGTTCTTCTTCATGGCTGCATAAAATTCCATTGTGTATAGATACCACATTTTCTTAATCCATTCGTCAGTGCTGGGACATCTTGGCTGTTTCCATAACTTGGCTATTGTGAATAGTGCCGCAATAAACATGGATGTGCAGGTGCCTCTGGAGTAACAGTCTTTTGGGTATATCCCCAAGAACCACTCAGGTACTTCATGCAGCCTGTTTTGTTCAGCCAAACTCTTGACTGCTTAAAGCCCCAATTCCAAACTGAACATGAACATACCTGAACGTTACATAGTAAAAATAAGAGTATTTTTTCATCAGTGTGTTGTCAAGTATGTTTTGAGCAGTTACTCTGCCAGCTGAGAAGTGAGGCTTGTTAACCTAGTGCATAAACAACAGGCCACATTTTGAGAGAGATCTGCTGAAATTTCAAAGTCAGGGAACTACATTTGCAGGTAGAAGGGAAATTTTTTTCCTTCAGAGAAGTCTGGGACCATCTGCGTGGCCTGAGGGCATTGAGAGGCAGGGGCCACAAGAGTCTGGCTTCTCAGCCTCTGCACCTGTCTGTGCAAATGGCTGTAGGTTGCCTGTAATTCCTGGTGCCTGCAGGGCAGAAACCCAGAAACTTGACTGACTGCATCCTGGACCCACAGTCCACAGGGAGGAGAGGAGATGGTCGTGGTCATCACTGTTCAGGATAATCTGCATGTGAGGAATTTCTGAACCCCAGGTCCCAAAGCAGCCCAAGCCCAGGTTTGAGCTCAAGAGGGTAAAGCAAAAGAGCCTGAGCCATAGGTGGTTTGAGGCAGATCTGTGCAGTGGTTGCTTGTGATGCCCTTTGTGAATATTGATACGATTTTATGTTCTCATGGGTCTCTTGATGGAATCCTGTGAGCAGCTGGAGAGCTCAACCTTCTAGACAACGATCTAGATGTCAGTACTAAAGTCAGACACACCTGGTCTCCCGGCACCCTCAGGTACTATGGACGCGCAGAGCTGCAGGCATCTGATCACAGGTACAGTCCTCCTGAGGAAGCTAGTGCCTCTTCCTCGTGTGTGTGTGTGTGTGTGTGTGTGTGTGTGTGTGTGTGTGTGTGTGTGTAAAATACACCATGGATCAAAGACAGACTGTGTGTGTGTGTGTGTGTGTGTGTGTAAAATACACCATGGATCAAAGACAGACCGAGTACCCACCACCAAGCATTAACAGTTGTTAGTATTGTGTCATTGCTCTGTAAGGTCAATGATGTCATTTATGAAAATAAATGTAGCCTATGCAGCTGTCTTTGAAATGTTCCTATGCAGTGTTGCACATGGCCTGTTTTTCTTGGTGGTATTTTTGAGCTGCAGTTTTGGTAGTATGGATCAGGTTCACACATGTGTGACTGCTGTCCAGCATTCTGACAGACTTATGAAATGGACTCACTGACCTGTTAATGAAGAGTTTTTCTAGTATTCTGTTATAAACACCATAGGGTTTTTATATCTTGGATTCAGGGCTGTTAGATGCTCTGAGCTGTTGGCTTGGCCATGGGCACTGTGCACTGAGGATGGAAGGAGACAGCAGATGGCAGGGCAGGTGGGGAGATGGCAGAGGGTGGCATCTGAGGGTGGGTAGGAAGAGTCTGATATTCTTTAGATGCCCACTGTTGCCAGGACAACCCTAGACATGACTCTGGGGAGCTGGGGGGAGAAGGCAGTAGAGCAAGTGGTGAGCAAAACAGATGAGACTGTGCTTCATGGACTTTTCTAGAAGGGACAGATGATAACATATAAGTGCAATAAGAGAAAACAAAGTGGTGGCAAGGGTCAGTCACACAGGCTTGGTTCTGTCTTCTACCCACTGTCTAGGGAAGGCCTCTGGTTAGATGGCCTTAGAGCAAGAATGAGAGTGGGAGGCATGTGGATGTCTGAGGGAGAGCATTCCTGGAGGGCACAAGTCTGCCAATACCAGAGAGCCTGGGATAGTAGAGAAAATGGAGCAGAGGACTAGGGGAAGAGCCACCGGTGGGAACAGCTGCACCCCCGGGCCCTGTAAGAGTTGTGCTGAGCTGAGGAGGGCCTTGCCCCATACAGGCTTGATGGAATCAGTCACCCCACCAGGCTCCAGTGGGACAAGTGTGGGCTCAGAGAAGAAGTAGGGCTGGCTTTGGCTTGGGAGCCTTGGGTCCTGGTGGTGGAACATGGTGCCTTCAGTGGAGACCACTGGTTGCCCACCTATGTCAAGAGCTCAAGCCTTACCATTGCCGAGTAAATAAAGCTGCCTGCTCCAGCCAGTCCCACGTGAGGGGCTCTTCCAAAAGGTGCTTTTGCTAAAGTCCCTGTGTAAGGTTTCTACAGAGAGAGAGAGAGAGAAAGTGGGGAGCTAACACTATAATAGTCTCTGATTTTAAAGGTGAAAACCTTATTATCTTTTTTTTTTTTTTTTTTTTTTGAGACAAGCTCTCAATTCCTGCGCTCTAGCAATCTTTTTGCCTCAGCCTCCTGAGTAGCTGGAGCTATAGGTGTGTGTCACGGCTTGGCAACAGCCTTTTTTTCTTTTGTGGTGCTGGGGGTCTAACACGGAGCCATGCCCATGCTAGGCAAGTGCTCCATTACCAAGCTGTAACCCAGCCTGCCACCTAATTATATATTATTTCATATTATACTTCATTTCCACCTAATACAGTGTTGTAAATCTTCAGTAAGATTACATAATTTTAAGCTTGGTACCACTGGGTCACACCTGTCATCCTAGCTACTCAGGAGGCAGAGATCAGGAAGATCACAGGTCGAAGCTAGCCCAGGCAAACAGTTCATGAGACCCTATCTTGAAAAACACCCTTCACAAAAAAAAAAGGGGGGGTGGCTGGTGGAGTGGCTCAAGGTGTAGGTCCTGAGTTCAAACCCCAGTATTGAAAAAAAAAATTACACCAATCTTCAGAAGGGATTTTCTATATTTTTGTAAGCACAGTATCACCGTCACAGTAAGGATTGTATCACTTTCTGCTCACCTGCTCTCTGTGTCTGTCAGACGATTTCCCCATCCTCCCCAAGGCTGTGCAGCACTTATCACCTGGGTGATTATATCTGCCTGCTGTGAGGGAATAGATTGTTCGCTTTTTCCCCTCCCTCAATAATGCTATAAACAGTCAGCCTTTCATATAAATCTTCACGTGAGCCTCTGGTCATTTCCTTGAATGAAGTTTCTAGAAATGAGATTACTAAGTTAAAAGAGATGGATAGTTTTGAGACTTTTTTTGGAGGAGGTACTGGGCTTTAATCTCAGGGCCTTGCACTTGCTAGACAGCTGCTCTGCCACCTGAGCCATGTCTCCAGCCCTTTTTGCTTTAGTTTATTTTTCAAATAGGGTCTCGACTTTGACCAGGCCAGTCTGGAACTGATTTCTCCTACTCTCTTCCACGTAGCCTGGATCATTTTTGATATAGGGTCTTGCTAACTTTTTGCCCAGATGGGGCTAAAATTGACATTCTCATATCTCCACCTCCCAGGTGGCTTGGATTACAGATATGAGCCACCACACCTGGCCCTAGTTTTGAGACTCTTAAAACAGAAGGTGCCACATAGCCATGTGAAGAGTTTAAACCCTCAGCAGTGTGATGACCATGTCTCCACATCCTTGACAGGACTAGGGATTGTCATGTAAGAAGTCCTGGAAATGACTGCAATGTTCTTTTTCTCCCTTAAATCATCCTTGGATAGAAATGCCACAATACTACTAAGACTGGGGAAAAATAAAGACTCAACCCCATGGGCTTACGGGTTCACAGTACAGCTTACAGCAGAGCTCCGGGAGACAGAGGCTGGGGTTGGAGGCAGGTGTGACACCTGCCCAGGTTAATGGTTATCCTCTCTCTTCCCTTGGTGTCTGATGCAGACCTGTGCTGGCCATCGTGGAGGTGGAAGTACAAGAAGTCGACGTGGGTGCTCGGGAGAAGGTTTTCCAGGAAGTGTCCTCTTTCCAGGGCCCCCTGGATGCCACCGTTGTTGTAAACCTCCAGTCACCAACCCTAGAAGAGAAGAATGAGTTTCCTGAGGACCTGCGCACTGAACTCATGCAGACCTTGGGGAATTATGGGACCATCGTCCTCGTCAGGTAACCACTGCCCCTTGGATGCAGGATCTGTGAGTACTCCTGCTGTTGTGAGTCCTCCTGGTGTTGACTTGACTCATCTCCTGTGTTCCAGGATCAACCAAGGACAGATGCTTGTGACATTTGCCGACAGTCATTCGGCTCTCAGTGTCCTGGATGTGGATGGTATGAAGGTATGTGGCCTGTTGTCATTCCGTGGAGTGAGGCTGACTGGTCCCCATGTTTATAGAGCCCTGTCTTCCCCTGTCCTCTGGGCCTGATGTGCCCGACCTGTCTGTATGAGCAGATGTTGCACAGGGGATGAGCTGGGACTCTCCACCTGGGTCTTGGGTGTCTCCAGGCTGGGTCAACCCTGGCCACTTGCAGAAGCTTGGATCCCTGGTCATTGTCTGTGCCTCCATGGGGAAGAGTTTTCATCTTTCTCTGTGTTTGGGGGCACACAGCTCATAAGTAGTTTCTGTTTTGATAAAATCCTGATTTTAGATTCGTACAGGATGAAAAGCCAGTGATGATATTCAACTTTCATTTAGATCAAATGTGTGAGACCTGTGCTGAGCCTCCCTGAGGTCTGGA
The DNA here is from genome assembly GCF_047511655.1 of Castor canadensis. Lineage (NCBI taxonomy): Eukaryota > Metazoa > Chordata > Mammalia > Rodentia > Castoridae > Castor > Castor canadensis. The sequence continues at coordinate 9,320,148 of NC_133386.1, read as the reverse complement.
CCTCAGTTTTTCCATGTGAAGATTGGCCTTGGGAGAAGCACTGTGTGATCGAGGGAACCAAGTGACTTTTGTCTTTTTTTCTTGCTTGTCATTCATCCTCCAGGTGAAAGGCAGAGCGGTGAAGATTCGGCCGAAGACCCAGGACTGGCTGAAAGGCCTGCGAGAGGAGCTCACCCGGAAACGGGACAGCATGGCTCCCATGTCCCCCACTGCCAACTCCTGTTTGCTGGAGGAAAACTTTGACTTCACCAGTTTGGACTATGAGTCAGAAGGTTAGTGACCCTGTGAGGAGGGGCGGGCAAGCAGTTCTCTCAACACTGGGCAGGCAATCTCAAAGATGCCTCCTCAAATCCTACTCCACAAAGGTTAGAGGACCTTTGAAGTACAGCACCACATCTGTGTGATGGGTGCGGTCCAGTGTTCCTGTGTAGAGATGATTCAGGAATCGGGGAAGGGACCCAGAGATATCCAGACTTACATCAACAGTGGCTTCGAGGCTGACTGTCAGGGCTGTGAGCATGAATGGAGGTAGAGAGCTGGCCCTGGGATTGTGGCTTCCGTGGCTGGGACATTTCTCATACCATCCTTGTATTTGTTGCTTTAGCATCACATCACCAAATACCTGATATAAGCAATGTAAAAGGATGAATTATTTATTTTACAGTAGCAGGAATTGGAACCAGGGCCTTGTGCTTGCTAGGCAAGTACTCTAAAACTTGAGTCCAGAATTACTCATTTAGGCTCATAGTTTCAGAAGTTTCAGTCCATATTTCTTGGCCCCATTGACTCTGGGCCCATGGTGAGGCAGAACTTCATGGCAGTGGGAGCACATGGCAGAGGCTACCGACCTCACCTGCCAAGAATGCAAGACAATGGTGGCACGTGGGCTTTCTCCGTTTCCCTCTTTTATTCCCCCTGGACCCCAGCCTAGAGAATGGTGTCACCATATTCAGTTAATACTCTCTGGATATGTCCTCACAGACACCCAGAAGTATGCTCACCGGTCTTCTGTGTTCTTCTTGATTCAATCAAGTTGACAATCAAAAGTAACACCACAGTCCTGATGTCAGCCAAGACAGACCTGCTGGTGAAAGGCCGGGCCATTGTACCATAATTACCACCCTCACTGTCATCCATTTTTCCTCCAAGGGGATGTTCTTGAAGATGATGAAGACTATTTGGTGGATGAGCTTGGGCAACCTGTGGTCTCAGATGGTGAACTGGGTGGAGATGACCCTTCTGATGCCTCCAGCTCTGCAGCAGTGGCACCTGCCAGCAGGTCACCTGCACTAATCAAAAAGAAGCAGCATCCAACATACAAAGGTAGTTCAGCCTGCCTTTTCTCACTTGGGCAGGACAGTGGTCAAGTCAAGTCTTCAGGTCCCAGGAGAGGCCTAGCCCAGAAGGCAGAGGGTGGTAGAGCCAGGTTCCAGGGAGGGGTCCAGCCTCCACACACTGATTTCTCTAGGTATTTCTTTCTTTCTTTTTTCTTTTCTTTTCTTTTAACAACCTGTGCCCCTACAACACACTAGACTTGAGAGAGCATTCCTTTTATATTCAAGTGGTCACAGTTCTCAACTAGTTTACATTACTGATTCTACCCGGCAAAGCTCTTTGAGTCAACCCCTTAAAAGGCTTGTTTAACATCTGTGTCCTGATGTATTGTTTCATTCACACAATATTTTATATAGTCATATTACACAGTGGCATCATTATATCATGTAGACTTAAGAGCAGCTAAAAGGTCTTAGAACTGCCTCTCCCTGGAGCAAATGCTAGTCATTCTTTTGAGTGAGCATTGCATGACTAGATGCAGTGTAATTCACATTTCAGTGTTAAGACAGTTTGATGCTATTCAATCTACAAATGCCCAAACCACCTCCCACTTTGGGTCCCAGTGTTCCCCAGTTGGAGGGCAGCTCTAACAGCAGGTTCAGGAGCTTAGCTCCATGTCAGAACCTGTGAGCTGGGGCTGGGAACAGAGAGTAGGGCTGAAAGGGGATTAAGGGACTTCCCAGGGAGGAAGGTACCTCACCCGAGACAGACAAAAATCCCCATGTCCCCTTATTGTGTCATGGTCCTCAAACTGAGCAGTAGCTTACCTGACTAGAACCATGGGGAGTTTTTAACCTTACAGGTTGCAGATCCCTACCACTGAATTTTGGATCTGGCGTTTCACAAAGCTTCCCAAGTGGGTGGGATGTACAGCCAGGTTTGGGAAGTGGCTCCCAGGTTGGAAGCCATGGCCTTTATCAGAGTATGGAGGGGTTCTGTGCATTGCTCACAAAGGGACTTCAGCCCTGGTGTAGAAGTGACTGAAGGCAGGTGCTCTTCAGAGCAGAGGCGACTTTTTCTCCAGGGCTGGCCATCATTCAGGCAGCCTCTGGGGTTGAAGCGAGTGCAGTGCAAATGCCTCTTTGAATGAAGAAGTGATAGAGCAATGTAGGATACTAGGCTGCCTTGGCCCATGGCATCAAGAGGGTACCTTCTCCATGCTGTGGGTGTTCATCCATTCTGGCCAGAAGGAGTCCCTGCTTCTCCCCAGTTCATCCTTAGACATGGAGGGAGCTGTTGGTCTCTTAGAATAGATGGCACACTCTTGGAAGGTGGCTGGCAGAGGCTTTGGGTGTTTAGGAACTTGTCACCAGATGCCAGGCTGGCAAAGAAAGGAGAATATCCTCAGCTTCTGAGCAGTGGTCATGTTTTCGAGTGAGGAATGAAAGACTTGTCTTCCTGGTTAGGTAAAGCCTTAGGGGCTCTGGTTTCCCACGGTCTCTTCCACTCTGTGGATGACTGTTCCAAAAGAGAACAGACCTATTCTTTAAAATACATAAGTGCCTCTCAAATCTGGCAAACAAACCACATCCTTGGTTTACTGAATGTTCCAAGCAGGCATTAGATGCCCCCTGCCCCAGCAGAGAGAGGTGCCAGTCCTGAGCAGGCCCCTCCAGCTGACTCACAGTGGCTCTGCCTGCTGTGGTCGGGTCTGTGTTTGGAAAAGACTATCTTTCTCACCGCCACCATGTCCTCCAGACGATGCTGAACTGGTGGAGTTCAAGCAGGAGCTGGAAGCTGTTGGGGATTTCCGCCACCGTTCTCCGAGCAGGTCTCTGTCCGTCCCCAATAGGCCTCGGCCACCTCACCCACCGCAGAGACCCCCCCCTCCAAGTAAGACTTTGCTTGCTTTGAGCTTGCCACAATGCCTGCTGGGAATAATTGCACACCTCCTGCTGCTGAAAGCCTCGCGCTAAACCTGCTTCCTCCTGCCACTGAGTTTCCACGATGCTTTTCCCCACCGTGCACTCCTCCTTGTCTAAATCCAGGATGTGATTGGCAGCAGAGATCACTAGGTTTCTCAGGGCAAACAAAACAGGTCCTTTGTAAAGTTGTTTATCCTGTAGTCTGCTTTTGCTTCCAGCTGCCTTCAGCTTGTAAACCTTTAGAGTGGAAAACTGAGCTGGATTAAGGTGCACACCAGTAATCCCAGCACCCAAGACATTGACCCCAGAGGAGCACAAGTTTGAGGCCAGCCTAGGTTATATAGCAAGACCCTGTCTCAAAAAGACAGAAAGAAAAATAGAGTGGAAAGTGGAACAGCAGCCCCATTCTAAGGGAATTTTCTAGCTTTTCTAGGCTGAGGGGTGCTTCCTTGCCAGCTACCTAGGCCTCCCTCTGCTTCCCAAGATCTGGTGACCAAGGCTCTCACACACATTCCTGTGGCCCAGGCCATGTCCTCGCCTTCTGTCCTTGGCATTCCTAGCACTCTGAGAATGACCCTATCCAAGCCTGGGCCTCGCTGGAGAGTGGTTTTCTTTTGACTCCTCAGACAGTGCTTTTCCATCAAACTTGCCTTACTAATCTAAAAATAAAGTCATAAAAATAAAGTCATGACATGCTTTGATCCATTTCTGCTTACTACTACAGTTTGCTTCTTCCTCCCGACCAAACTATTTTCCTAAGCTATTCCTTTCAGAGTTAAGCTTATGACAGCTTTCATCACAGTCGGTGGCAATCACAGCACATAGTCGTTGAAGCATATTTTTGCCATTCTTAGCTTATCAGAAAATAAAATATAAAAATGACATAAAAATTTTATAAGCCAGGTGTGGTGGTGTGTGTCTGTAATCCCCACACTTGGGAAGCAGAGGGAGGAGGATTGCAAGTTTGAGGCCAATCTGGGCCACATAGTGAGTTCCATGCCATTCCGATGGGACTGGGGTTTGAACTCAGGGCTTCATGCTTGCAAAGCAGTGCTGGTCCATTTTGCTCTGGTTACCTTGGAGGTGGGGTCTTGAAAACTGTTTGCCTGGGCTGGCCTCGAACTGCAGTCCTCTCATAGCCTCCCAAGTAGCTAGGATTACAGGCATGAGCCACCAGCACCCAGCTCAAAAAAAACCTTTTAATAAATAAAATTTGTAGGTCACATATTGTAAACATTTTATAAAGACAGAGAACTATGAAGAAGAGTCAAATTTAAAATTTATTTCATTACCTGCAGGTAATAGCTGTTAACCTTTTCTAGTTTACATATATCTACACACAGTGTAAAAAGTTTTTGAACAAAATTGGTATCTAATTTGTTTGGTTGCTTTTCTTTCATTTAATGTGTCCTACTTTCTCTGTGCAATTAAATATTCCAAAGCATGACTTATTAATGGCTGTTAGAAGAATTTATTTCTCTGATTGAGGACTTTGGGGATTTTGTTTTCCCTACAACACTTAAAAATGTGGTCTTAATAATAGTTATGTGTCTTAAACCACTTAAAAATCAGTTGGTTCTTAACAGCAAATTAGAGTGCCCCAGAGGCTTAGACTTAAATTTGCATTCAAACCTTGTTTCAGAGAATCTGCATTAATAGGCCAAGCTGTTAGAGAATGGAAAGGGACACCTTTTTTTGTGGTGCTGGGGTTGGAACTCTGGCCTAATGCACACTAGGCAAGTGCTCTACCACTGAGCTACACCCCAGCACCAGAAGACAAACTGGAGCTTTCATATGGCCCACCCCTGCAAGCGAGTGTCCCTGTGCCATGTAACCTCACAGACCTACATGGCCACTATCTCCTTCTCTTTCAACTAGCTGGCAATTTGCGACTTCTCTGAGGCTGACATTGTACCCTCGTTGATTTTTACAGCAGGTTTAATGGTGAAAAAGTCAGCATCAGATGCATCCATCTCCTCTGGCACCCACGGACAGTATTCAATCTTGCAAACTGCAAAACTCCTGCCAGGAGCCCCTCAGCAACCAGTGAGTTCCTTCATTCTGCTCTCAGACAGGCATCAGCATTTCAAAGCCAAGGGGCTTCTCTGAGATCACGAAGCACACCTTTTAGCCCTCTCCCTGCAGCTGCCTCAGCCCAGGGCCCCTAACTCTTAGTATAGCTCCTTTGTCTTACTGGGTACTGTAGAGAGAGGCACCTTGGTGAATAATCCCGAGGGTCTCTGTGAGGCAGGGCCACTGGCTTCCAGACTCCTAGTTTCTCTGCCTCTGACCCTTGCCTTTGCTCTTGGTCTATAAAGCATTGGTTGGCAGAAGGAAAAAGAGAAATTGAGAGTGCTGGTTAAGGCTAGTTGACAGAAGAGGCTAAAGAGAGACCTACAGGACCAGAATAACCAGGTAGAGAGGAGCACGGGGTTGGAGGGTGGATGCGGAGGTACAGGATGGCAGAGGGGAGAGGCCAGAGCTGCTTATGGAGTGTGTGGATGGTCAGCAGGGCAGAGGTGAAGGAGGGCAAGCTAGTGCCGATGTGGCCAGCCCAGGATATTATACATGGTGGCCAGCTGGGCTGGACAGGAACGTGCAGTCATGGCAGGTGTGAGGGTAAACCAGGTAACAGTGTGTATAGGGATGAAGGTGGGGCTGTGAGCTGAGCAAGCCGGGTGAGGAGGGAGCAATTGCACTTTTGGGGAAATGTATCTGGAAGGTGTCTTCATGCTCAAGTAGTCCGTGGAAGGCACGGCCACAGTTCTCTTCCCTGGCTTTTGAAATTAAGACAGAAGATGGTTTGCCCCCACTGCAAAAATCTGTCCCACCACCCAGTTTAGGAGAGGAGGGACATGAGCTCTGACCATGATGGCATGGCTCTTCTTGCAATGGGGTGCTCCTATGGGTGGTGGGGTAGATGTAGTGTTTTCATCACCATCTGGTGGGCTGTGCACATCTTACCTCCACGGATAGACCACCTACCACCTGTCCAGACACGGAGGCTCGTTTCCTGCCCATGTTAATATGCTTCTCTCCCCGATTCTGTCCTCAAGCCCAAGGCTAGGACTGGAATAAGTAAACCTTACAACGTCAAGCAGATCAAGACCACCAACGCTCAAGAGGCAGAAGTAGCGATCAGGTGTCTCCTGGAAGCTGGTGGAGGTAGGTGGGCTCTTGGAAATCTCCCCTGGCAAAGGGGGAGAGTATACTGTTCTTTGGAGAATCGTTTTTGAGAGACACACCACTGAATGGAAGTAGCCTTGAGCAACATTTTATTTCCTCACTTACATCTGTTTTCCATTTCAGATTACATGTTCAAAATTCAGTAAGTGTATAAAACAATCCCAAGATATTATTAGTAAGCAACACTGAAGGGAGAAATAAAATGAATTTTTAAAAAGGTTAATGCAGCAGGCACGAACTCATTATGCCAGCCCTGTGAAAAAGACAGTTGTGGTGTGTGTATGTATTTCAGGCACAAAGCCTACTGTTTATGTCACTGGCAAGTATAAATAAAGGCAGGGACCTTCATCCCATCACGCTGCCTGTCAGTTTTTCACTTCTTCACTGAACCCACGTGATCAGGCTTTACCTTGCAGTCTCTCCCCATTCCTTCACAGTCATTGCTAACTAATGTTTGTTGCTTTGGTTTTGGCCTTGTTCCACAGTGTCTTCCGGAGAGAGGTAATTATGGCCTTTGACAAGGCATGTATTTCTCATTGCCTGATTTGCTTTTAGTCAGTGTATTTAACCTTGGAATTCTTTTTTTTTTCAGTACTAAGGTTTGAACTCAGGGCCTTGTCTTGCTAAGGCAGGCCCTCTACCACTTGAACCATGCCCCCAGCCCTGCTTGGAATTCTGTAACATTTAAGGAGGGCATGAGTTAGGAGGCTACAAAATACTATTGTAGGATTAGACAGAACAGATGGTTTCTTTTTTAAATACTAATAAATAAATAAGGGGTAGGTACAGTGGCTCATGCTTGTAATCCTAGGTACTTGGAGATGGAGATTGGGAAGATCATGATTTGAGGCCAGCTCAGGCAAAAAGTTTGCAAGACCCCATCTCAACCTGTAACTGCATAGTAGTGTGCTCCTGTCATCCTGCAATAAGAAGTGTAAATAAGAGGATTGTGGTGCATGCCAGCCCTATCTCAAAAATAACCAAAGCAAAAAGGTCCAGTGACATGGTTCAAGTGATAGACCATATGCCTTACAAGTATGAGGCCCTGAGTTCAACCCTCCAGTACTCCCAGAAAAAAAAAAAAAAAAAAAGGGTGGTGGTGCCATACTTGTAATCTCAGCTACTTGGAAGGTAGAGATGTGGAGGATCACAGTTAGAGGCCAGCTTGGACAAAAAAGTTAGTTGCAGGATCGCTGGTCCACCAATCTAACTGGGGGGGCGACTGGAGATGGAGAAAGGACAACGGATAGAAGACAAAGCTGCATAAAGTTGGGGCCAGGTGTGCTGGGTGCTCGGATGGAGACACACAACAGCCTCATTACTTCTTTTCTCTAATAACTCTTATGTTGCTTCTTTTCTTCTCTATTCTTTTCTGTTCTTTAAAGTCTCTTTCCTTAGACTCGCACTGTCCCATGTTTTCTTTAATCTCTCTTAACGTCTTGGTCCTCGTACTTGCAGACACACGACAGCAGCCACGTCTAAAAACTGCATTAGTATAACTCTTAAAGTCTTGGTCTTTAGATTTGCACTGTCCCAGGTTCTCTTTAGCTTTTCTTTAGCTTAGCTTTTCTAAAGCCTATGTATAAAGTTCTTAGTGCAGAAAGCTGCTCTGATGGAGACACACAACAGCCAGCAGCAGCAGCAGCAGCCTCACAAGCAGCCCACAGGCAGCCAATCAACAATCCTCCATCCTTCTTCAGTGAGTCTTTTGCATCCAGTGGTAAACAAGAAGGAGGAGCAACAGTTCTCTGGGAGGGTCATGACATTGTAACAAAAGAAACCTGCTTTCCTGCTTCTCTGAATGTAAACAACTTAGGAAAAGCAGCTATGCTGCATTTTGTTTCTCCCTCTCTTCTGCGGCTGGGGCCATGCCACACACAGCCTGTAGATCACTGAGCACAACTGTGCATGTGTCAAGTTCTCATAGACTTCTCATTATCTGCTCCTCACAGTGAGACCCCACCTCTACATGAGAGGCAATCACCATCTAAGGCCAAACCTGGGTAAATAGCGTAAAACCCTATCTGGAAAATAACTAAAGTATAAAAGGGCTAGGGGAGTAGCTCAAGTTGCAGAGCACCTGCCTAGCAAGTCCAAGGTCCTGAGTTCAAACCTCAGTACCACCAAAAAAATAACTAAAACTGTGGGTGTTAGAACACATATGTCCAGCAACTGATAAATGTGTAAACAAAATATGGTACATATGGTATGTCCATACAGTGGAATATTAATCAGACGTGAAAAGAATATATGCTACAACATGGGGAACCTTGAAAACATAATGCTAAGTGAAAACAATCAGACACAAAAGGCTGAATATTGTGTGATTCTGTTTATATGAAACATCCAAAACAGCAAATCCATAAGGTCAGAAAGTTATTAGTGGTGTCCAGGCTAGAAAGAGGGAAGGGGCATGACTGACACGGGTATGGGGTTTCTTTTTTGGCACAATGAAAATGTTCTGGAATTAGATAATGGTAATGGCTGTACACTTTGTGAACATATTAACCACCACTGAATGGTACGTATGAAATGGTTGAGTCTCATGGTATGTAAGCTATATTTTGATAAAGTTGTCACTTAAAAAACCTGTGGGACATAGACACCAGTAGTGGTTTGAGGTTCAAAAATCTACCCATAGTCCCAACGTAGCATCTTCTGGGTTATGGGCCTATTGAGTTTTTGGATCCTCTCCCCCGAGAAGTTTAAGTATGCACAAGGCTTAGCCATGGTGTGAGGGTCTCACTGACCTCTTGTTGGGACCGTTCATGGATCCCAGGCCACCTGCCACTGTGGGGAAGATGAGTGTGAAAAGCCAGGGCCAGACCCAGCTGGCTGGGCCTTAAGGACTTTTGTTTTAGATAAAAGGAAATGCACTGCTTAGTAACTCCTCACTGATATGTAGACTCTGTCCTCAATGCTTGAGTCATGTGACTTTATGTTTCAGGAGCCCCAGAAGCAGCCCTAAGTGCCATGGCCCTGCGGAACCAAGGATCCTCCAGAGCAGAGCCCACCCCCGGGGAGGCTACACTAGAGACCTCCCAAGGGCCCCCACTCCTGCCCCGTCGGCCCCCACCCAGGGTTCCCACCATCAGGAAGCCAACTTTGAGAAGGACAGGAAAGGTAAGAGCCCTCCACAGTGACCCGCTTGCTCCTAAACTGCTCAGGTGTCTTGTCAGAGAAAATGACATCTCAGACAGAAGTCTAGCTGGATTTGATTTCTCCATCCACGTCCCTGAGCTCCTGAGCTGCATATTTAAGGAAAACAGTTCTCTTGGCATCTGCTTTACCCCCCATTTTCCTGTTGGGCAGAACAAGGAACTGACTATCTCCTTCACAGGTTCTTACTGTGCTGAGAACAGTTTGGAGCGATGATGCTTCCTGAATGACTGAGGCTTTTTCCCGAGTGGTCCACTGCTGCCATTTGTGTGTTCTATGTGTTGTGCACATGTGGTTGCACACGCATGGGGTTTAGTTGGTTCCTAGATTAGCAATCCTGACCCTCACGCGGCCCAACAGCTTTTCTTGCCACTTTTCTTGCAGATCGTTTTTTGTTCTCGCTCTCAAGCTTCTCAGCCTTGCTTACTGCTTCAAAGACATGAGTTTGTAAGGACAGTAGCTGCTCAAAGACTGGCACCTATAGACACATCTGGCTCTTCTGTTTGATCCGGTTCTAGGACCGGGCTACTCGGTAATCGCTGCCTGGGCGTCCGGGACCTGCTGCCTTCTGCCTGCCATGCAAGAGGCGGTTCTGCAACTCTCTTCACTGTGCTTGCTGTGTTTTCTCAGTTGCGCTCTGTCCCTCATTGGCTCATAGCTGTTTGTCCATTTTCCATGCCTTTTGTAAAAATGGACCTTTTCCCTCTTCCTCTTCTGTACTTTTGCTTTGTCTTTTCCTTTAAAAGCCAGGAGCAGAAGTGGATTCAATTTGGGGTCCATGGCACAAGGCTGGTGGAGAAGGGATTATGATTTAGTTTGTTTTCTAAAGAACCAAAGGAAACATTGGGAAACCAATGCTTACCTCTTGATTGCCCCTTCCACGCACAAGCTTCATTTCGTGTTGTGCAATTGTTTTCTTTGTGTGCAGTTCTCTTTCTTCTGTACTGAAGTAGAAGAAATTTAAGGAGAAGGTGTCCCCTAGTTTTTCAGTTAGCTTCATGCTCTGAGTTCCTTCCCCTAGCATGGCACTGACTGTGAATTACCTGCAGAAGCTGCAGCCTCGGGAACACTGAGTAAGAGAAGAGCTAAGCTAGTTCTTAAGTTAACAAAGATGACTTTGTCTCAAAACAGCCACTGCAGCTCTGGTTTTAAAATCCACACTCATCTTTCATTGGATACTGGGCTGACCTGGTCCACGTGTGCTTCTGCCATGCTTCTTTGTGTCTGGCATCCCGGACATTCCCCAACCCGAAATTGGCTGGAATGTCAGCCCAGTCTCATTCTTCTCTGTTCCCCGCTGACCTGAGTGTTCTCTGAGTCTCTTCCTCCCCAATGCTGGCTTCGTATTTACACTGTGCCTTGCCTTTTCTCAGCCCATGTCACCAGAAGAACACGTTGAGCAGCAGCCTGTCTGTTTTACAATCGGTCCCCTGGACTCAAGCCTGGAGACCCCTCCTTTGTCCACAGCCCCTCGAGTCCCACCTGTTCCCAAACCGAGAACATTTCAGCCTGGAAAAGGCACCGAGAGGAGGCTCAGCAGCGGAAGGCCAGCACCAGATGAAGCCCCTGCCCTAGCAGGAGCCACCGAGCTGCCACCTCCAGAGGTTTCATCCATGGCACCCAAGGTGCCCCCGAGGAGGAAGAAATCTGCGCCGGCAGCTTTCCACCTGCAGGTCCTGCAGAGCAACAGCCAGCTCCTCCAGGGTGTCACGTGCTGCAGTGATAGTGGCAGCAGCCGTCCACCCGGACTCCAGCCTGATGCTGACTCTGTCTGTCCACAAGTGGATTTTCTTGGCACTTCATCTGTCACAAGCCCCAAAAGTGATGGCCCCAGAGGGACAAAGCTAGAGACAGCCTCTCTTCTTGGTGACTATCAGGATCCCTTCTGGAGCCTTCTCCACCACCCGAAACTGTTGAATAACACCTGGCTTTCCAAGAGCTCTGACCCTCTGGACTCAGAGGCCAGGAGCCCCGAGAGGGCACAAATAGACCCCACACAGGCCAGCGCGCCAGCAGCTGAACAGGAGCTGCCACTAGACCATGAGGAAAAGAACTTCAGTCACTGGGTGACCATCAGTAACAAAGACAAGAGGACAACTCTGCAGGTGTTCGACCCACTGGCAAAAACATGACCAAGCAGCTTTGACAGCACACTAGCACAGACCACTTACTTCTTCCTGTGGGCATCTCTTGACCGGGTCAAAGGAACATCTATTTAAAGGCACACTGGAAAAACCACTCGTGCATCTGTCATTCTTGTGTCGTTTACAAAAGCAATGTCTCTTATTCGATAAGATTATTATGCAGCCACCAAAATTTGTTTACTTAAGAAGTGTGCGTTCTAAGTTTGCCCTCAGGGGAATGGGTGCCTCTTGTTCAGATTTGGAGCATGGATTCTAAGGAAGGAAATATAGCCAGTGAGGCCCAAGAAGTTCTCTCCTGCTGAATTTTAAATGGTTGTTTAATTTATGTGTGTGTGGTGAGTTTTTGTTGCTGTTGTTCTTTTTGTGTTTTATAGATTTGGACTGTCTTTTGGATGACCCACCTGAAGGTGGGTGCATAAAAGATGATATTAAAAGTAGTTGGGACCTTTAAAAGCTGTTCTGGCCCACTTTAAATCAGGTTTAAAGAAATCAAGATTTGGAAGCAGCGATTAGGTCAGTCAGACTAGAGTGTGCAGTCCGGAGCCCTCAAGTCTGTAAGTCAGCTCTTCATAGCTGCAGGTTCTCCGGCCACAGGTTCAACCAACTGCCGATGAAAATACTCAGAAAATTGCATCTGAACGGAACATACATGCAGACTTTTTCTTGTCACTGTTCCCTAAAGAACACAGCACAATGATTTGCATAGCATTTGTACTATGTTAAATATGCTTAATAATCTAGAAATGATTTAAAGTACACGTGAGGTCATGCATAGTTCTGTGTAAACAGCAGACCATTTTATGCAAGGGACATGAGCACGTGGGAATTTTTGTATCTAACAGGGTCCTAGAACCCATCCCCCACAGGCACTGAGGGATGACTGTGCATTTATATTAACTTTGATTGTCTGTGAATCCTTTGGGAGCTGGTGACATACACTGTTACAGTTCTGTAGTATGTAACATTAGCTTGCACTTGGTTTAAACTAGCTGAAAACTCCTGTTCCATGGCTTAGACACTGACCTCCCTGTGTGTTGCTACAGTCTTGAACTGTATGTGCTGTTTAAACTAATTTGTGTCCACCAGTTGTGCCCTTATCCAGCCTCGCATTCATTTTGTATTCCGTATCCCATAAAGACACACAATGAGAAAACTCATACAGGCACATAAGTTTGTCATTATGGTATAATATTTGTTTCAGCCTCATCTGCCTGGCTGTGGGTTTAGGAAGGAAAGCACTGTGTGTCCCCAGGGCAGTGTGTCTGGGTTTGCTGCTCTAGTGTGTTTCTTTTTTTTTTTTTTCTCTTTTTCTTTTTTTATGCTTTATCTACTTAGGTATATCCTTTTTTTAGTGTGTTTCTTTTTGACCCGTACATTTTTCTTACATGTTTCCAACCACTCATCACCTGTTCAAGGACTGGAGAAGACATCACCATACTGTTTTATGTTAAAATAATGTTATAAGGTCTTGGGTCCATTTAGAGCAGATGCCATACTTTTGTTAAGAAGTTCAATTGTTCAGGAGGCTGAGGCAGGAGGATCATGAGTTCAAGGTCAACCTGGACTACAGAGCAAGACCCTGTCTCAAAAAAAGAGAAAAAGAAAAAGAAATTCATTGCAATTCTTATTGTGCCACCTGCATATTTAGGAGTCTTGAGAATCACAGAATCGCACAGCTGTGTACTGTGTCAGTCCCCACATGACGTGGCTGAATGCTAACACTTAGTCATTTTGTCTGGGACACACTACTCTGTTTGTGACCCATCAGCCTCTGGGATTTCAGAATTCATTTCATTGTCACTATCAAGATATTTTGCAAGTTACTTAAATGCAGCACTCACAAACAAAATTTCACATACCTCATTTCATCTGAAAACTGCTCATAGAAAAAGGAACTAGTGACCCACAGAGATAAACAAGTACTTGACCAGATATAAAAGGTGATTTTTAGGTGATTAGGTCACCTTCTGTGGCACTTACATACTTGAAAGGAGTAAGTTGTTCACCGCTTGTGTTTGTTAGAGTTAAAAATCTTATAGAAAGGTTTAGAGGGAGAAAACAGGGTGGATTGCTTAGAGGAGTTAAATGAGTGGGCACGACATACACCACTATTAACAGGTACATCAGGAACACAATTGAAGGCTGCTTCTTTCAAGTGCTGTTGTTCCCAGTGGAGAGGAGCTGACTTTGAAAGCAAAGCAGACATGTAACCAGTGAGAAAAGCAGGGGTGGTCAGCTCCACAAAGTTGATCATGAAGTCAGGAAGAGGCCTAATTTGTAGCAAATGAGAAGTACGGGGAGCAGGTGTTCCAGGAAGACAAGGACTCACCAGCCAGTGGCTCTTGAGTATGTGACAGTGTTAATATCAAGCATTGTGTTCACCTGAGGAAGGTCACAGGAAAAATTACAAGTAGTTAATGTTAAGAATTTTTGAGGTGTGGTGGCTCCAGCTTGTAATCCTAGCTACTCGGGAAGCAGAGATTGGGAGGATCATACTTTGAGGCCAGATTGGACAAAAAGTTCTGAGACCCCCCATGTCAACCATAGGCTGCGCACATCATCCCAACCGTGTGGGATAAGTAACAAGGTTGTGGTCCAGGTTGGCCCCAGCATTAACGTGAGGCCCTATTCAAAAAGTAACCTAAGACAAAAAAGTGCTGAGGGCATGCCTTGAGTGATAGAACACCAATGTCACAAGCACAGTCCCCAAGTTCAAACCCCAGTACTGCCAAAAAAAATAATTAACAAGTGTTATTTAATCATGGGAGTTCAAGTGTAATGGGCAGCATAGACTGGATTTTGAGTTGGTAATATGTATGGTTCACTTAAAAAAAACCAAAACAAAAAGCAATTGGAATCACCTTACCTATTTTTTAAATCAGTGCTCACCTACCTGGGAGGTTTCCCAAGTCAGCAAGCAGAGTCAACTGGATAACCTTGATCATGAACAGCTGCCACTGAGGGAATTTTATTCTGTGGATTTTAAGTTTTGGTGTGCCTTTGATGCCACCACAGGCCTTGTTATTGTGACCTTGTCCTCATTACCACTGTCTGTAGCATGATACAGTCGTCTGCAGAGGGTTTTAGGTACAATATTTTGCAATTTACCTCTGTCTCTGGCCCTTTTACAACACAATCTTCTTAGACCCTCTGCCCATTTTTAAAACTTGTTCTAGTAAGTGATTGAAATTAGGAAATACGCTCATGTCGTTCCTGTAAAAGCTTACAGTTGTTGAAGTTTCAAGACACGTAAAAATTTTCCCTGCTGTGCGTGAGAGTAAGCAAAGGAATGTGTTAAAGCTTTCACTTTGTAAAGAAGTCATTTGGGAAGCTGCAAAGATGATTTGTTGGGGTGCTAGTGATTAATAAAAACCTTGTAATATTTTTTGAGCTATAACGTGTACTGATGTATAGGATACCTATTAAATACTTTTGGTTTTTTTTTTTAAGTTGGACTTATTTTCAGATATGAAGAGAACCTTGAAATATCTTCTTTGGCTAGGCTTCTGTTCTGGACAAATGTAATTGCTAGTTATTCCTCTGTGTGAGTTTTTTTATTTGTTTGCGTTCTTCTTTTAGGTACTGGGGTTGAACTGAGGGCTTCTTCACACTTGCTAGGCAGGTACTCTACAACTTAGGCCTCATCCCCAGGCCTCATTCATTTTTTTTAAATGATCAGGTTTGTTGAAAAAGCAGGAAAGTAGTAAGATTAAAGATTTCTGACTTGAAAACTGCCGACAGGACCCACACCTATACATACATAGTAACTGTTCCACTGTGTAAGACTTCAGAGATTCATTTTATAGGACCTTCCGGCAAACTCAGGACAGTGTGAACTGCTGGGACGACCTGAATACATTACTGCAGAGAGGCAGGGAAAGGAAAGACACATTCTTTAGGCTCTGCCCAGGTTTAGTCTAAGCTAATTAACACACAAAGTACAGGTCATACTGTTCTTTGGTGGCCTTCAGGAACAAGAATGTACTGGTAATCTCCAAACCGTAAATTCAGCCAGTCCTTCCTGAGCAGTAGGAAGTACTGCATTGAATTCACTTGATCGGAGCACCCAGCACAGAGACGTGGATGAGGAGGAAGGAAACAGCCAGTTTCAGGACCTTTGTTTTTAAGGTAGTGGTGGTGGGCCTAAAACTCTCTTTCACACATGCGTGTCTCAATGAGGTAAGGAGAGCTCAGTGAGTGATGTCAGCAGAGGGTTAGGGAAGATTTGAAAGAAGAGTTAAGAATTTCTGACACTGTGTGTCTTTCATTAAAATTTCTCCCTGCTTCCCCATTCAGCCTCCCCTATTATCAACACCCTGCAGCAGAATGGTGCGTGGGTGTACAACTGATGAACGTGCCTGACTCATCAGTGTCACCTAAAGGCCGTGGTTTAACCTCAGGCTTCGCTCTTGGTGTTTGTGCATTCCAAGGGTTTTGGCAAATGTACGTGGTGTATCTACCACTGTAGGATCACAGCAGTTTCACTGCCCTAAAAATCTTCCGTGCACCTCCTGTACCTTCCCCTTTCCTCCAGACCGGAGCAAGCACGTTTTTTACCTTCTCTGTGGTTTTGCTCTTCCCACAGTGTCAGAATTCGAGTTGATACTGACCCTTTTGCTGAGTGATGGGATGCGGGATCCGGCACCTCTTTTCATGGTTGGCAGCTTGTTCCTCTGTACTCACTGCCCCACTGTCTACATGGACCACAGCTTATTCAGTGAACCTACTGAAGCGTCTCTTAGTTGGGTCCCCGCTATCAATTATGAAGCTGCTATAAATTCCGATACGAGGTTTTTGTGTGGACACATTTTTTAACTCATTTTGGTGAATACCAGAGAGTGCAGTAGGGGCTTTGTAAGAAACTGTGACATTGTCTTCCAAAGTGACTGTACCATTTTGCGTTTCCGCCAGCAGTGAGTGAGTTCTTGTTGCTCCACATCCCTGGGAGCGTCTGGTGTAATGTTTGGATTTTAGCCATTATAATAGCCATGTAATGGTATCTTTTTAAATTTGAATTTCCTAATGTTCTGTGATGTACATATCTTTTCATATACTTGTTTATGTATATATTTGGTGACTTGCCTCAAATCTTTGGCCTGTTTTTTAGTTGGGTTGTTCATTTTCTTACTGTTGAATTTTAAGAGTGCTTTGTATATTTTGGATAACAGTCCTTTATCAGATGTGTCTTTTGCAAATATTTTCTTCAGACTTCTGGTTCTCTTGACATTGTCTTTTGCAGAACAGAAGGATTAAGAATTTGAAAAGCATGGATTGGTGGAGTGGCTCAAGTACTAGACTGCCTGCTTAGCAAATGCCAAGGCCCTGAGTTCAAAATCAGTACCACCCAAAAAATTTAAAAGTAAAAAAGTGGATTTATGCTCCTGGAAAGGATGCTCACTGATGAGAAAGACAATTTCAGAGGGCCTTAAATGGCAGTTTAGGGTTTTAATCTGTAGATAATAGTGGGCAGTGGGAGTATGAAGTCTACGGTGGAATGAATCTGATCACAGGCTTTAAATGAGCTAACAGCAACTCTTCAGAACATCTAGAGATGGTGTGAGGTAGGGCTCCCACATCTCTTCTTGAGGAATAATTACACTAGTTCCCATTATTAAATAGGAAACCATTGCTCTTGCTTCTTTTAGTAGGCTTCTCAAGAAGTTAATTTTACTGACATTTTCAAATGGTGAGATTTATTTACCCTAATTATTTTTATTTTAAACATTTTCACTAATTTCAACTTTAATTTGTATACTTTTTATTTTTGTTTTCCTTAATTTAATTAAAAGCACTGGGTTTCATTATTTTTAGTCTTCTGTACTTAACAATAAAGATGGTTAAATTTTTTATTTTAAAGATAATTTTATTGGCTTGTGACCAGAGAATATGCCCTAGAGATACTTTTTTTTTTTTTTTCCTCAAACTCACTCTTCTCCTACCTCAGGCTCCTTGAGTGGTGAACATAAAATTTGTCTGGGGCCATGTGCAGGACTGATTTTTTAATTGATTACATTAATATAATTTTTTTAGTTGTAGGGCATAGATAGATTGTGTGCATGTGTGTGTAAAGAGGAAGAGAGAGATAAGTTTGTGAGTTGGAGGGATGGCCTAATTTGTTACATTAGTTCCTCTATACCTTTGTGGGACAGGTTGTCTGTGGGACAGGTTGTCTGCGAGACAGACCTTTGGGGGTTGGGGGAGGGCTCAGCCCAAACTCCATTGCAATGGTCTCCCACTGTTCTTAACAAGATCCCTAAAGATCTTGCTGAATAAATGCTTCTTAATTTGTTTTAAGCCTTTTGATGAGTCTTTGAATGATGGATTGCCTTTGCTAATTTTGACCAATGTCAAAATTGTATGAGTTCCTCATACAGAATTCTGATCCTCTGAGCTCTCAGTTCTGTGCCATTGGTCTGTTTATCCCTGTGCCAATACAACTCTGTCTGGTTTCATTTCACTTTGATATCTGGTAAAACAACCCGTCCTACATGATTCTTTTTCTTTAAGAGTATCTTCCCTATTTTTGACTCATATATTTTAGAGTCAATTCATGAAGTTCCATTTTAAAATGTTGGCCTTTTTGCCTGAGACTACATGGATGGAACAGTTGAGTCTTCAATCCAAGACCATGGTGTATCTCTCCACTGGAGGGTTCTATTAATGTTCTCAACACTACTAATTCATTTTAAAAATTGAAAGCATACATAAAATCAAGAGGAACAATTTGAACCCCTATATATCTCTTGCCTAGATTTAATACTAATTAACATTTTGTTAAATTTTTTCCTTTGTCAAAATATTTTAAAGCAATTCTATTACATTTGACTCCTAAATACTTTTAATATATCTCTAAATATCATTTTCCTTCATAACCTTAATACTTTGATTATATTTATCAATAATTCTTATTTTCAAATTTCATTTATTTTTTGCTAGTATACTTATCAGCAATCTTGCCAAACTTTCACAAACTCTAACAATTCACTGTATTTTCCTACACATATGTTCCATCTCGTGCAAGGCACGCCACATGTGTCATTCTTCTTAAGACTGACAACTGAATTATGGCAAACCATGTATTAGAGATACATTCCAGTTGTAGAGATGTTGGAATTGAAAAACTATAGCATGTATCAATTCTTTTGGACTTTTTATATAGCCAGTCTCCTGTAAACAAAGTTTTGAAAGTTGATATTTTTGCCATTAAGTATGATGGTCATTGTTTTTTCTTCAGATAGCCTTTACTGAAGAAATTCTCTTTCTGGCCTGCAAAGTTTCTTTTTCCTAAATGGTTGTTGAATGTTATCAAAAGTATTTCTGCATGTATTGAAATGTATTCTTCATTTTGTATGCTGGTATGGTGAACTACAGTGAGCAATTTTTCAAAGCTAAGCAAAGCTTGCATTTTTGGTGCAAATCCAGTATTGGTGGATTTGGTTCGTCAGCACTTTGGCTTAGGATTTTACCACGGAGTTTCTAAAGGAGTCTTTGTACTCCCTTGTACAGTTTGGTATCCATCAAAGCTATGTTCACCTCAGATGAGTTGAGTGCATCTTTTCTATTACCTGGAACAATGTGATATTAGAACTACGTCCTCTTTACGCTATTGGAAGCACTCACTAGCAATGTCTATTGGGTTTAAGAGTTTGTGAAATTTTTAGGCACTAATTGTGTTCCGTTAATGGAGGTCATGGAGCACATGGAGACTCGTGTTTTCTACTTCAGAGTGATGGTTATCTTGATGATCAACTCCATCGGATTGAGAAGTGCCAGAAGCACCTGGCCTTTTCTGTCTTCTTGAGATAAGTGTGCTCATCTGGCTGTACAGTCAAGTCTTAAATGAATGTGTTCTCCATTCCTTGGAAGCATATCTTGGTCCAACTATTCCAGTGTGTTAACTCTGACACTCACATAGTTCACATTTTACATTCTCTGCCACCCCCACCTTTTTTGGTCTCCTATGCTCTCAATACCAAGAGATGTGTTAAAATCTCCCATGGTGTCTATTTCTTGTAGTTTTCTCCATTTTCACATTGTGTAATTTTTTTTTTTTGTGGCACTGGAGTTTGAACTCAGGGCTTCACACTTGCTAGGTAGGCAGTGTAGCACTTGAGCCACATCAGCCCTTTTTTGTGTTGGTTATTGTTGAGATAGGGTCTCGTGAACTATTTGCCCGGGATCATCCTGATCTCTGCCTCCTGAGTAGCTAGAATTAAAGGCGTGAGCCACCAGCACTGGGCTGCATTGTATAATTTTAGATGATATGCTCAACATTCATAAAAAATTAAAACACTTTCTAGCAAATATAATTTTATGTGTGTGTGTGAACAGCAGAAAAAGATCATGAAGCATAGGCCTACCACAGGGAAGGGCAATGTATACATTCCAGCCCATTATCAGGGTGCAGACATGAGCTTTAGGCTTAAATAGAGGAAGAATTGGAGGGAGGGGAAGGTATGCATAATTATTCAATAGTCCTGGTCATGGGTGTGATCTGGTTGGTCATCTTGTTGCAGGAGGCTTTTAGCGGAGATTTGAGACACTGAGGCAGTTTAGCAGGAAGCAGTGTTTGTTGTGCCAACACAGACCCAGCAGACTCGTGTCCAAAGGCTGAGCCCTGAGAACAAAGGGGTCTCACCTTATGTACCCTTGCAAGCAGGTTCCAGAGGCAATAAATTTTTTTTAAAAAAAGGTTTAACCCATATATGGTTCCATGCAATTCTATAGGCTACTTCACTCTAGTGCCTCTCTACCCCTAGTGCTATGTGACCTTCTTCACCTTTGAATCCCTTAGGTTTTTTCTCTCTGCTGTGCTATCCCTTCCTCCCCTGCTACCTTATCCAAACTCACGCCTGTTTGTTTTCTGATCCTCCTCCCTGCTACAATCTTCAGCCTGGTCACAATGAGAAAGTCACTATTGGCTGGGAGTAGTTTCAGCTCACGTCACACTGCCAAGCCTGTCCTTCCTGGATTCTAAGGTGGGCTGCAAGGGAGCTGCTCTTGACGCTCTTGACCAGTGTCCTCCAGAACAGGTGTGGCCAGGCTCCCAGAAGGGGCTGTCTCCCCTCAGACTGGACACTTTCTCAGGGTAGCAGCTCTTACCCTTGGTCTGTGTAGCCCAGCTCCCATAGCCTGGGGCCTGGTTCTCCCCGGTACAAGGCTGAGGATGCGCTGAGTGCTGCCTGGCTCCGCCGTCAGCTGGCAGAGTCTTCAGGAGCAGGGTCTCGGCAGCTTGTTCTCGCGCTGACCACCAGCTCTCCACTGTGATCCACTGGCCTGTTGAGGAAAGCAGGGGAGGAACAGTGGGGAGACTAGCCAGAGAACCCCGGAAGACAACTAGGGGAAAGAGTTGGAGAGAGGGACCGAAAGGGGACCAGGGCAAGGGAGGAGCTGTGACTGTTACTGCACTGAAATGACCCTTATTTTCTCGCCCTAACGTCTGTTTGGCTAGCCATGCGAGCTTGCTGTGGGTGACTGCGTGACGTCTCTTCATCTTTACTTGGAGCCTTCCTGCACCCTGGTGCCGGTGTGGCTTTGTGTCCAGTCTTCCGCTTTGCCTCACCGGGGCAGTCACCCGTTTACACATATCATAACCACTGCTGTACCTGGGGGTTAACTATGCTATTTTATGCTCTCTTGGTTTCTGTGGCTTTTGCTTTCTCTGTATCTTTTGGATTTTTATTCCCATTTCCTCCTCTCCTAGTTTGGTAGTCATCATCCATGATTTTTATACTTTTAGAAATCACACGGATCATTAAATTCAGTGTAATGTTGATCAAGACCTCCTTCCTCAATTCACGTAACAAACGTGGAGCATGGTAGTTCCATTTTTACCTCCCAACTTACATGCTATACCTGCTGTGTATTTCTTTACTTATCTATATTAATACCCACTTGATACATTATTGCTGCTTTGTAAAATCAACTTTTAGTTCATTTATATAGTTGACCTGTTTTTTCATTGTTTCTTCGGGTCTCAGTCCCTCTGGCTAGATCACTTACCTTCTGCTGAAGAACACCTTTAACATTTCCGTTAATGAAGTTCTGCTGGTAGTAAGCTGTTTTACTTTATATAAAACATTTAATCTTAATATTTTCTGGACATATAATTCTCCCGTGACTGGTTTTCTTTCAACGCGCTGACCTGTCATCTTGGAGTCTTCCTCTTCCATTGATGCATGACTTTAAACAAAAGCAGCTCTGGACTGGGCAGTTCACACGGTTGTGCACTTGGCTAGCAAACACGAGACCCTGGGTTCAAGTTCCATATTGCCAAAGAAAAACCAAAACAAACCAAACCCCCAAACCAGCAGCCGCTCTGTTGTTCCTTTCCTGTCACTACTTTAAAGGTTCTCTTATCTCTGCATCATTTCCCTCTGTTTTATCCAGATGTGGATTTGGTTGCTTCTGCTCTGCGTTACATTTGTTAACATCCAGTGGTGCCTTTTGTTAGTTCTGGAACTTCATCATTTCTGAATTTCTGGGACATTTTTTCCTTCCTTTCTAGTGCACTAAACAAACTTCCAACTTTGTTTTTACCTACTGTGTCTAACTCTCATTCATATTTTCCAGCTTTAGTCTCATACTGCATTCTGGACATTTTCTTACTTCTTCAGGTTTGTCAGTATAATTTCAACTATTTTTCTGATCTAGAATTTATTTTTGGTACTTTATATAATCTAAGTCATTATAATAGTTTCCTGTATCTGAAGAAATGCCAACTTTCTCTTCAAAACAAAAATCATAGGAAGCACTGGTGTTGTAACCATGTCTGGCAGACCTGTTGTTTCCTGTGTGTCGTGTGCAGAACGGGTGGGAGTATGGGGTTCTGTTCTGTTCTCTCTCATTCGTGGTATTTTATTTCCTTACACACCCAGTTATCGTATATGAATCTTGAAAACATGCTAAGAGAAATAAGGCAAAGAAGCCACCTGGTGGGTAATTCCATTTATTTGAAATCTCCAGAGTATGCAAATCCAGGGTAGACTAGTGTGTACCGGGGCAGGGGACAGAGAAGGCAGTAAATGACTGCTGATGAGTGGGGCTCATTGAGAGATTAGATGTTCTGAACTGTTCTGAAATTATGCTAGTTGTGCAACTCTAACTATACTAAAAACCAATGAACTTTCAGGTACATTTTGGGCTGGGGATTTAACTCAGCGGTAAGAGTGCCTGCCTAATGTGTGAGGCCCTGGATTTGATCCCCAATACCACAAAAAAAGTCAATTTTAAGGTAGGTGAGTTACATACCGATAATGCTGTTATTCAAAAGATAAAAAAAAAAAAGGTCCATCAACATGATTTCCTAGAGTTAGTCAATTAGTACTACTTCCAAGAAAGCAAGAAAGACAGGTATCCTTTATTTAGCCAAAGAGAATCTGAGAGCCTTGATACCAAGTACTGTTAGTACATTTAATGACTTGGACTAGTTTCATTTCTTACTCTGATCAGTAATGGCTTAGCTATTTTAGCCTTATCAGGAAACATAAGCACAGCAGATACGATCTGGAATTACTATAAGCTAGAATTTTTTTTAAGAAAATTGTTCTCAGCAATATGAAACAGAAACATACAAGGCAACTGACCCATGCATAACCAAGGCTATGAAAGGCCAGTGATGATGTGTTGAGATTTAAACAGAAGTTAAAAACTAAAATTTTATAAAACTGACATTTAAAAATGTTACAGCACATGGATCCCCACAACAAAACAGTCTTTTATGTTCTAGTTCATTCTACTTTAGGTTCTCTTGTGGCATCATTTTTATGGTAAGTGGAGTTGCCAGTGGCCTTCCCACTAGAACCTGCCAGGGATCCTACAAGAGCTGGGAGCGTCCCAGCCACAGCAGCTGTGCTCCTAGTCAGCAGACCCAGCACTCAGGGGTTTAAGTTAGATGAACCCAACCTAGCCCCTCCTCCCGGGATGGCCAGTTTGTGTCCAGTGTGCTTTCCATTGTGCAAATGGAGCGTCACGTTCTGCTATCTGCACCATGATTCCAGACCATGCAGAGGCCGTACTGACAGTGTTTGCAGGACTGCTTAGCACTTAAAAAAAGAGACCGCCAAGTTTCTTGCAGCACTGTATTCACATGAAAATGAAGACATCAGTTTTTGAGGTCTTTGGCTAAAGTTTCACGGATGAATTGCAAAGTACGTTGATATAAAAAAGCATCCTTTTTCTTTGGCTTACAAATGTTCAAATGGTTGACATCCACAGGGATCAGATCTCCAATGCCTAAATCTGAAGAAAACAGAAATGTCAATAAAGCTGAGTAAAAATGAAAAGGACCCAATAGATGCTGTACTTCAAGTTCCACTGTAGCTAAGCTACAATGACACATCTTGTGAGAAGGGGATCTCACGTTCTGACCTGCTTCCTAATTTAACGGGGCAAGCCTGTGTGCACTGACATTGCAGAAACATTCCTACACCTGCAGGGGTATTGCTAAATCATCCCAGAGCTTCTATTACAGACTTCAGAAAGAGCTCCCTTTTCTAATGAAAAGAATGGGAATATCTCACATGTGACTCGGTTTATTACTCAAATCCCCATGATCACTTGATGGCTTGAGAAACCTAGAAGGGTTTCTGATGGCTTAGTCTGACAAGTCCACCTGGATGGAAAAGAGGAGTCACTAAAGATTGCAGGTGACAGGAAGGAAGAAGAGCTTCCTGGTGATGTGGAAGGGGCAGATAGAATTATGACAAGGCTATGACACTATAAGCAGCTGGTTATGATACTAACTTTGATTTTACTTCAAAATTTCCAAAATTCTTTTTTTTTTTTAAAGACATCTGGCAGCTGTTCTAGCCGCTCTTTGAATTCCTAAGTAAGTACATAGAAACTCCACACCCATGGCCTGTTACCTTGAGGTAAAGTTTCCTTAAGATCCATTATAAAGTACCAAGTATTTTCCATTTTACTTAGTGTATAATGAGGACAAAACTCAATATATGTATGCTGAAGAGTCATCAGGTAGGCACTCCAGATCACTGTCCCTGGCCACAAGGAGCTCATTATGGCTGAGAGCTACCAAGACAGCACCTAAGTCAGCCTCAGAGGTGATCAAAAAGGAAGGAACCTCAGAGATGACAGACAAGTTGAGGCAGTGGCCAGTAGGGAAAGCATTTCAGGTAATGGAATGCATGTGCTATCCATGATACACAGAGGAAGTTATAAAGAGGTAAGTGTGGGACCTACACTCAGCCTGTAAAACATTACAATACAGGATCACGAAGAAATCACATTTTCACACTAGTTTTTTGCCCTCTTTAAAATAATTCCTGCTTGAATATTTCCCCTATATCTTCCACATTTATCAGCAGGTTTTAAAAAGGTTTTTCTATGCAGCTAGCAATTAAAAAGGTTTTTCTATGCAGCTAGCAATCTGTAAAATAAACACTGGTTTTAATGTAGCTGAGAGAAGAGCTTGGTGTTCCTACCTTAATGCAGTAGACGTCAATGTCAATACCTAACTTAGAGTTGGCCAACTCATTTTTGTCATCTAATCAATTAAATAAAAAGGAGAGGAATAATGCAAAGGCTGGATCCTTGCAGTGAATTTTCATCTATGCCTAAAAAGAATGGCATTGGATTCTAGGTCTCCATAAAACTTTTCCCTGAAAGTGAGAAACCGTATGTAAAAACTGACATTCACAATTAAGTGCCAGACACCAACTACGAGACATCCGCTGGCCAGCTACAAGAGTCAGTGTACAAGAGTCAGTACCTGCCGATTCCACAGGCACCACGTGGAGCTTAATCATGTTACCAATAAAGGTTGGCTGAGTTTCTACAAAATTCAGCACCTGGAAGTCTTTCTCTTTTGCAAACTGCAGAAAGTCATCCTGTAGTGTTTTAAGTGCAGGACAATCTGAAAAATTATAAAGAATAAGACTGTAATGAATTGTGTTTCCCCAACTCAGAACAAAATGCATTACTCTTTCCCATTTAAAGAGGACATTAGGATTCTGACTCTTACAACCTCAGAGACAGAGCCTACTGAAGAAGCAAAAAGGCTTTTAAAAAAACACTAAGTGTTTTAGAACTTCAAAAAATAATGGAGCCATAAAATAAAAGGTATGAATAAAAACAAACAGAGAACAAGAAATAACTTGTGGAAAATAAAGTTGACTTCCTTCAAGAAAGTTAAACTGGAAAACCAGAGGTGGTTGAATAGAGGCGAGCAATTCAGCACAGAAGAGCCAGGGTAAAAAAGGAAAAACTGTTCAGAGGACAGTGAGGACTCTGGAACTGAGTGTGGAGTTACAGCAAGTCTAAATAGCATGGAGAGTTGGAGGGCAGCCTGCAACTTAACCAGGCACCTGTGTTTGCCCGGGGATCCCTACAATGCCAGGAAAAGGTAAGAAGGAAAGACCCCAGCTACAGCAGCATAGCAGCAGTCCAACTGTAGGAGAATCCCACAGCCCTTACAGGCTTGAAATCCAGTTTGGGAAGCTGACTGGAATAGTGGTCACTACAGACTGGGGAGGCAGGGAGAAGTGGAGACAGAAGTTTAATATGGGGCCCCAAAATACAGAAAGGAGAAATTCTGTTTTTTCTATAGCACAGTAGGGCAACTATTGATTTAAAAAATCAATGATATTTCAAAATGACTAGAAGAATGTGGAGTTATCAACACTTAAAAGTGATTGTTTGAAGAGAAGAAAATGCTTACTGACTTAATTTTGTAATTACGCACTGTATACACGTACCAAATTATGCTTAACCCTGTAAAGATTTACAAAAGTTATGTCTCAAAAAGTAAAATTCATCAGAAGACTTAGAAAACATTGAAAAACTCTCCACAAAGCAAAACAAAGAGCCAGGCATGGTGGTTAACACTTATAATCCCAGCTACTTAGGAGGCTGAGGCAGGAGGATCAAAATCGTAAAGCCAGCCTGTGCAACTTAGTAAGACTCTTTCTCCAAATAAAGTTGAAAGGGCTGTGGCACAGTGGTAGAGAGCTTGCCCAGCATGCATGAGGTCCTGGATTCAAAATAAGAGGAAATGTGAGCAAACATTAAGGCTAGAGGTGTTCCAGAGAGAAAATGCTCATCAATCAAAACAAATACAGTGCTTGGTAATTAATATGCTGAAGTCTCCAAAGCTCATTTATATTTTAATGGCTGATGATTTTCCAAATTCATGGAAGAAAGCATAAGTAAGCTTAAAGCAAAGCATTGCATAATTGTTCTAGTTTGAAATACACAAGGCAAAATCAAAATTATAGCTATCCTTGAGTAAATAAGAATGCAAAGAAGATTGTGGATGAAAACTCAAGCCCAAGTCAAAAATTCTCCATAGACGGTCTAAACACAATTATATATGAATAAAAAAATGAAGCCAGCCCCAGTACCACCCAAAAAGAAAAATGAAGCCAGGAACAGTGGCTCATGCCTTTAATCCCAGCTACTCAGGAGGCAGAGGTCAAGAGAATCATGGTTCAAAGCCAACAAAAAGTTCACAAGAACCAATCTCAACAATAAAAGCTGGACACGGTGGTGTGAGCCTACCATCTCAGTTACACAGGAGGCGTAAACAGGAGGACTGAGGTCCAGACCAGCCCAGACACAAATGTGAGCCCCTAGTCAAAAAACAACCAAAGCAAAAAGGGCTGGAGGCGTGGATCACTTGCCTAGAAAGCACAAGGCCCCAAGTTCATACCCCTGTACTGCCAAAAAAAAAAAAAGATAATACATTCAAGGAACTTTTTTCCTCCTCCTCTTACACAATTAATATTAACACAATCCCAACTTCCTTCACAACAGAAAGGATTACCCTTGCTGAGTTCTTTGACTTCCAAAGAGGGAAAGAGAAGGTACCGAACATTAACTGAGTATTCAGCCAGACGTGAGCCGTGATGAGGGACACTGTAGAAAATGATTCCCCTGGTGTTGTTGATCAAAGCGCTCAGCTCTGGCTGCCGAGAGGCTTCCAGCAGCATCTTCTTCACAAGAAGACCTGCCACAGAAGAAAGAAGAACAGTGTGTAAGCTACTTTTCTTACCTCTAGTATTCTTTAAAAAAAATATAAGCAAAACAAGAAACACACAGTGATGCTAAGAAATCTTCAAACAACTTTTTGCGGTACAAGAAATAGGGCCTTAAAAATAATAAAATGTTAACACTTCTCCTTGAGAATGTATAGTACAAGCCTACAAACAGGTAAACTCATTTGTAGGGTGGACCTTCTACCACAGGGTGTGCTGTCCTGCTGAGAAAGACCGGGCCCTGAAGGGGCTGCAGTAGCTGGTGTCCCCACCTGCCAGGAGAGTACTAATGTGCAGTCACAGTCCCACCAAGGAAAATCAGCTGCTATGGGTGGGAAAGGCACCTTCTCTCCTCCACTTGCACCAGTAATGAAAAATCGTAGAGACGGTGACAGCGGATCTTTAGGACGGGAAGGCCAACATCCACCTTTATCTTGCACAAAGCCCCAGCTCTGGGTCAGCCATCACGAGACTCCCTAGCTGAGGTTGGTAGGCAAAGGATGTCTGCGAGGTGGATGGGGAAAGCTGAAAGCCGGGCTGGGGAGAGGGCAAGGAGGGCAGGGCATGCAGCTGGAGCTGCAGCACCAGGACCTGAAGTGCAGCAGTCAGGCATGGTGCACGGTGGCTGGGAGCTGAGGCTGTGAGCAAGGAGGCAACAATGAAATCTGCAATGGTGAAGGGTTCAGGGAAGAGGAAGGGGAGTCCCTGGGGCCACCCAGGGATGCATATTTAACTAAGCCCAGCTTGTAGACACCCTTCATCACCACGACACAAAAGCAAAAGCATCAGATTACCAACCCAAGCCCTCCTGCGTGGTTTGTTAATGGTTGTCCCCTTCTAGAAAAACAGCATGGAGGGAGAGCAGTAACTTTAAAACTCTTAGCCATAGCCCAAACAGTAACTTGGGGGTGCAGAAGGGCTGTAGTAAGTAAAACTGAGATGCAGGAACTTCAGATGGTCACTCTGTGAAATAAACCCATCCTTACCTCCCATGCTATGTGATATCCAAATCACTGGCCTATCCCCAACACCAGCAGCTCTGAGCTTGCTAAGAAGTTCGTTGCTTCTGAACGCAATGGACTTTCTGAACAAAAATGAAAACAGCAGGCATGACAGGAGGCATCGGTCCCCCAAATCTTGCTTCCTAACTTTTAAAATCAAGAACTTCTACTGATTGGATGAATGCTATGAAACTACTTTGGAATAAGGAATATTCTTTCTGCTCAGATTCTGAAGTTGCTCATTCTCTATCTGAAACTTACGCACACCGGGCTGCCTAAGCCCCCCCCCACCCCGAACAGGCCATTCATATATTAAACAAGCATTGTTTGAGCATTATATTTGTCTGGCAATTTTTATAGGTCGAACTTAAGTCTCACCCCAGCTTCCCCAGCACTCAGGGTGTGCGTGTCCCTTCTCATCCTGTGGCCTGAAAATAAATGTATCCCTGCAGACTTGGTTGTGTTGTCTGAGTTTTAGCTCCACCTGTATTTACGCCACAAATCTTAAACTTCCATCATTTTGGTTTGTTTAGAAATACTAGAAAACTATCCAAATCAGAAAGTTCAAAATAAGTGGTTTTCAAACTAAAAGGGAACTTCAAAACCATCCAGTCTGGCATTTTCACATTGTTTATCTATAGCTACAGTTCTTCAGAACAGAGGTCCCCCAGACATACTCCAGTAGAAACAGAGGGGGCCTGGGTCCTGCTTGCTTGCCCTGGCCCCCTTCTCAGGCACTTACGTGGGATCTGTCCAGAGAGCTCAGTTTGATAAGCCTGAAAAGACCACCTCTTTCCATCTGTGGACAAAGCTTCTCAGACAATACATGACTTGTCCAAGGGAGGATCAGGCTACAATCTAGGTCCTGTAACCCAGGAACCTAGTGCTCCTTCCTATGGGACATAAAAGGGACACAGGAGCCACAAGTGCCCAGCATATTTTTCTTTTGTTTCCTTTAGCCAGTAGGATTGTGAACTCAAATGCAAAAAAACATCACTTTTACTTTCAGTAGTAATGAAGACTTTGACATGGAGTCTATGGTCTTTCACTATTGAAAGAGGAGTTCAACATCAACACTGTATCTTAGCCTTCTGCTATTTTATTGTTTAGAGCCAATTCCTTCTAGAAGGAAGAGAAAAGAGGTTGTGGAGCATTTGCCTAGCATGCACAAGGCCCTGGGTTTAATCCTCAGCACTGAAAAAAAAAAATCTGCCTAAGTCATCAAACAATAAAAATAACCTTCCTTCCCAGGGGATCTACTTATGGCCTGAGCCCTTCCACTTCCTCCTGGTCTAACATCCCCCCTAAAATTACCTTTCCATGGGGCACCTTGCTCTCCAGTCACTGAGGCTGGTGTCGTACTCCACAGAGATAATTCGGAGAGCAGGACAGTCTTTTGCTAACCATGTCTAAGTAAAATGAAAGGTATATAAGAACATGCATGAATTCCTACTATCCCAGTTACTTTCTAGTAATTGAAAAGAGGCTGGCATGGTGGCTCAAGCCTGTAATCTTAGCTACTTGGAAGGTAGAGGATCATGGTTCAAGGCCAGCCCAGGCAAAAAGTTTGAAAGACCATCTCAACCAATGGCTGGGGTAGTGGTACACGCCTCTCATCCCAGCTAAGTCACAAGGTCATAGTAAAAGCTGGCCTGGACATTAAGTAAAACCCTATCTTTGCGTTGGCAAAAAAGTGCAAGAGATTTGGCTCAGTGGTAGAGCGCCTGCCTCACTAAGCCTAAGTCCCTGAGTTCAAACACTGTACCACCACCACTACCACCACCAAAAAAAGACCTCTTTCAATGGACAATTAAAGATGGCATTTAAATAAAATTTGAAGGTACCTATAAAAATAAGTATTTTATTTTTTTAATCTCTGGTTACAAATATGATAGACCAATCAAGTTGTGATGAGAAATTTCTGTTTTAATCTGCTGTAACAAACTCAAGGTTTGTTTTTAGAGACTACATGGATGTAGCTTTTAAAAGCATTTAGTATAAACCTATGATCTCAGGAAAGACTGCACATCCTGAGGGTGCCATCTGGACCTGAGAAATTCACATATACTAATGACAGTCATAGTTTGTCTCTGGGGAACTTGGGTTAACAGTCATTCTCCAGACTTCAGCATTACCAGACAGAAAGTAAAAACCAGTCTTGTTTTCTTTTACTTTTCTTTTTTTTTTCCCTGCGGTACTGGGGTTTGAACTCAAGGCCTTGTTCTTGCTAGGCAAGCACTCTATGGCTATCATGAATACAACTGCAGTTATATTATTTGTTAAAGCATGTTTCAATGGAAGAGAACTATTACGCTTTTGCCCCTATTTTTACTTATGGGATATTCTTTTACAGTCACAGACTACACCCTAAGTAGAAATTACGCAACATGGGATCACAAGCCCAGCTGTTAATGTAATAAGCTATGGGTTTCCAAAGGGAAAGAAGAACTGCACAGGAAATCCAGTAAAAAGAGACAAGGCAACAAGTCACAATGAGGTTGTGACAGCAATGGCACTTCAGTGTGTGTACAGAGGGGGCTGGCCACTGCTGCTGCTCCTTACCTTGGGCCAACATGTAGTGTACCTGTCTTCATCCCCCAAAGCATTTTCAATCAGAGCCTTCTCGCTGTCCTCCTGGCGCCAAGTTTTGAATGCTGCTCCCATAAGGCCATGAATAAAAAGGACATCGGCTTTAATGGGCTGACTAAGAGGGAGAGAGGTTTAAAAAGAAGCAGAACAAATGAGTTACTACTATGTAAGAACCTAACTCTGCTTTCTCTGCAGATGGTGCTGTAGCAGGTTATGTGACATACAGCACAATTTAATACAGCAAGCTTTACAACCCAGGCCTGCAACGCATCCTAGGAGTTTTGGCAAAGACACACAGAGTGTACCCACTGTTCTTTCTATAAAAAGTAGAAACATATCTAGCCGGGTCAATGTACTACAATCGACTGTGATGAGTTCGGCAACTGACCAAGTGACAGGTGCCACTGTCAGATTACCCTGCAAACAAGCTGGTGGGATTATTCCCCAAATCAGTGAGAACATGTAAGAAATTAGGTAAGAATATGCTGATGAAGTTTCAAAGTCATTATACATAAAAGAGATTTCAAAATTAAGGAAAGTGATGTTTATCAGAACGAGAGCAAATCAAATTTTGAAGTGACCTTCTTTCTTTGGATATAACATATTAGAAATTACAGATAACACATCAATTACAAGCTATTTACAGTAAACATGTACATACATTCACAAAATAATTACAATATTTTATTAATAAACTGTAATTAATTAACCAGGCAATCTATTTTTCAAATTTAAAAAAGATTTTTACAGAGTTTTTTTTTTTTAATTACCCTATGAAAATCCAAGAAATAGGGACCTTTTTATTGCAATCCTTTCTGTACTCACAGCCTTAGCAAGCTACAACTAGAAATGGCGGACCAGCAATGAGTCAACTTTATTCTGAGTTATTCCTTCCCACGCATGCTGTGACATCTAGCATACACAGTCTCAGGAGCTCTGAGCCAGGGCCAGGCCCACCTGCTTGTCTGCATACAATAGTGTCTCATCTCCTTCCATTCAGATCGACTTCTGCAATCCAAACCAGTTATTAACTCAGGGCTAAGTGAAAGCACCTTGAAAAGATATGCATTGCAAAGGTAGGCACACCCCCCCCCCCTCTGCCACCAACAGGTGAATCCAGCCTTGTTGAGGGTGAGCCCTTTGTAAAATAGCCCTGAAAATTCATGTGTTCATGGCAACCTTTAATTCTTAGCTTACTATGGACAAACTGTTTCTTATTTATAAAGCATTTAAAGGTATTTACTGGACATGGTGATACATGCCTATAATTCCAGCCCTCAGGAGGCTAAGATAGCACTTAGGAAACTAGTCTGAGATATACACCAAGACTGTGTCTCCAAAATAAACAAATAAATATTAAAAAATAAAAGGTATTTATAAGGTATTTGGCTTCTCTAAACTATGCAGAAGTTAATTACAATGTTAAGCCCTCTGGATTTAAGTTCCTGAAGAGGACAAAGCAACTGTTCTGCTTGCTCACCTGGCTCGGTACTGGGGATGGAGCACGTACACACCATCCTGGTATTTCTCTTGCACAGTTTCTCGGTCCAGATTAGCCAGGGTTCTAGCAGCATGTGAAGCCTCCATAATGTGGTGAGATTTCAAGGCTTCAGCCATGATGGAAACCCAGCCTGGAGAAGAGAACAGATCTCTTAAACACTGATGTGAGTCCATCTCAGATTTCAAAAGAGAGGTCAGAGAAAGGGTAGTCTCAAGTGTGTGTCTCGGGTGGGGAAGCCAGCCACTCCAGTTTCATTCTGCTGGAGTCCTATGATACAATACAACTTCCTGACAGATCTCAAAGAAGGAAAGAGGGGAGCAAAAGCCATGTTCTCTACTTAGGAAATTTAGTATAAATTGTATTACTGGAGGTGAGGTCATCAAAGAGAACAAAAAACTAAGATGTCTGGCTTTTAAGTCAAAATTAT
The DNA here is from genome assembly GCF_047511655.1 of Castor canadensis. Lineage (NCBI taxonomy): Eukaryota > Metazoa > Chordata > Mammalia > Rodentia > Castoridae > Castor > Castor canadensis. The sequence continues at coordinate 9,286,949 of NC_133386.1, read as the reverse complement.
AAAACCCGGGGTTTAACACTAATTACTTTATCCTGATTGTCAATCACATTAGCATCTTTTAATACAATTAAGGAAACATTTCTTAAAGAATGGGTTTTATACACAATAGTTTTACTAAACCTAGAACTCAGAAAGGAAAAACTTTTTTAATATTACTTTTTTTGGCTGGACTAGGGTCTGAACTCAGGGCCTCGTGCTTGCTAGGGAAAAACTATTTTTTAAAAGCAGCAAACAGACAAGGCATGGACAAAACTGTGTGAACTATGACTCCGTAAATACGTGTGAAGATGCACACAGCCACCCATGTGCACAAGAGCACATAAAGGCCTAGAAAGCTACAGAGCACCAAACTCACCAACAGGAACCACACTCCCTCTCAGGAGTGGAAGAGGATCTGTTAAAAGGGGAAGTTTAACATTTGTTGCTTATCTGTTTGCATAGTATATGTAATGTAAAATAAGGCAGAACAAGGGCCTGGGGTCACAGACGGGCTCAAATTTCTGTTCCCCACTCATATACTACAGAACCTTAGTCAAGTTATCTGGCAACTCAGAGCTGGAGGAGGCTTAACTCATTTATGTATGTGACCCCTGCTGCAGGCATTCTATAGCTGACAGCTACTCCTGTGTTTTCCCCCCACTCTTTATGAAAGAAGTGGTGAAATCAGTGTGATGCTGGGAGGCCAGCATTTCAAAAGCCAAAAGAAAGGGCTGGTGGAATGTCTCAGGTGGTAAAGGTACCTGCCTAGCAAGTGTGAGGCCTTGAGTTCAATCCCCAGTGCCACCAAAAAAAAAAAAAAAAGACCAAAAAATGAAAAGCCAAAAGAAGTTTCAGACCTCATCAAACAATATTCAAATTTATGTCAGAAAATTCCTCTTCAAAATCTATTAAGAACCTGGCCCAGAGGCACATGCCTGTGAATCCCAGCATCACCACGACACTTTTATTGATTGAGATGGGGATCTCTTGAACTTTTTGTCCGAGACAGCCTTGAACCAAGATCCTCCCAATTTTTGCCTTCCAAGTAGCTGGGATTACAGGCATAAGCCACACTGTTCCAGTTGCAATACAAGTTAATTAGCTTGACTTAGCCACTCCACACTGAATATGTATTTTACAACAACGTGCTGTACCGCATAAACATAGGTAATTTTTATTTGTCAATTAAAAGTTTTTTAAAAAAATGCAACCATGGGGGAAAAAATGAACAATTCACCAGGAAGAAAAATCTGATAGAACCAAAGGGAGAAACAAACACATCCATCCACAATCATAGCTGAAGATTTGGCACACCTGTGAGTAACTGAGAACCAGACGACCACCAGCACAGATCTTGAAGACACGCCCCTCAACAGCCGAGGAATAAAACAGACTGGTTCTCAAATAAGCCTTGATGGTTTCCAAACACTGAAACCTTACACTGTGCTCTCTGATTGCTAGAAAACCCTCAATACTTTTAATTACACACACGTGAAGCAAAGAAGAAATAAAAAGGGAAATTAGAAAATATTTCAGAATGAATAAAAATCTACAAGCAAAGTTGGAGGGAGATTCATAACTTTAAATGTCAACATGAGAAAATATTTGTAGTCATTTCAAAGCATGTCTTCAAAATCGTTGACACTATTCCTATCAAGAAATGACAGGCCAGGCACAATGGCTAACCCCAGTAATCCCAGCTACTCAGAATGCTGAGATCAGAAGGATGGAGGTTTAAGGCCAACCAAGGCAAAAAGTTAGCAAGACATCATCTTAATCAGCCAGGTGTGGCAGAACATGCTGTGATCTCAGCTACACGGGAGGCTGTAGGTAGGAGGATTGTGGACTGAGGCTGGTCCCAGGAAGAAATACTAGACCCTATCTGAAAACAAAAAGGGCTGAGTATTGCTTGAGTGGTAGAGTGCCTGAGCTCAAACCCCAGTCTTGGTGCTATACTCCTTTGCACAACCGTCTGTCACTCTACCTCCTTTCAATGGCATCCTAATAAATCTTTAACTAGAGAGTGGCTCCAGTGGTACAGCACCTGCCTAGCAAGCATGAGGCCCTGAGTTCAGCCCAAGTACTGCAAAAAGAAAGAAAGAAATGAGGGGTCTGAATCTCCTCCAAGTATTAACTTCTATCAATAGATGAGGGTAGAAGTTACTTCCAAGGATGGGTTATGAAAGAAAAATTTACACCTGACCTCTTCTCTTGGAACATTTGCTTTCTGGACCCATCATGCTTCAAGGTCATGTGGGAAGAAGCCAGTGTCCAGGCTGCCAGGTGGAGCTGTCCCAGCCCAGCTCCATCAACTCCCAGTCATGTGAGTTAGCAGCCTCCATGTCTGCCCAGTACCCACAGCCAATGCTACAAGGGCAGATATACACCTTTCCTATAGAACTTGGCCCAAATTTCAGATTCATGAAAAAACAAAACAAATGACAGTGCTTTATCACAGAGTTCTAGGATGGACTGAAACACAGCAACAGATGATTGAAACAAGAAAAAGGGTTAAAATCAGTCATGTAAATTTTTACCTTAAGAACTTATAAAAAGAGAGCTGATCATGGTGACTCACAGTTGTAATTCCAGGTATACAAAGGCACAGTTGAGAAGGATCACAGTTCAAGGACAGCTTGGAGAAAAAAATTAGTGAGGACCCCCATCTCAATCAATAAGCCAGGAATTGGTAGTGCACACCCCAGCTATGCAGAAGGGCAGACCCTATCCAAAAAATAACTTTAAAAGCAAAAAGCCATAAAATGCCTGCCTAGCAAGTACAAAGTTCTGAGTTCAAACACCAGTATGGGGGAAAAAAAAGCTATAAAAAAGGAACAAACAGTTCAAGTCCAGTTAGGGCAAAAAGCCAGTGAGAGCCCATCTTAACCAATAAGGTAGGAGAGTGGCACACACCTGCCATCCCAGTTACACTGGAGCATAAATAGGAGGTTGGCCTGGGCAAAAATGGTAAGACCCCATTGGAAAAATAACTAAAGTAAAAAGGACACATATGTAAATACTGCAATGCAGCCCTGTACAAGTATTACATGCTAATTTTAAAAAGGCCTGGGGGCATAGCTCAAATGGTAGAGTGCCTGCCTAGCAAGCTCCAGGCTCTGAGTTCAAATTCCAGTACACCAAGAAAAGCTCACAATAAGTATAAGGAAGGAAATAATAAATAGTAGCTTTTATATTTGTAAAGAGTTGTATAAAAACATGGAAGAATATGCAGCAGAAGCCGTATTTAATTCTCAAAGGCTACTATGTTTTCCACTTGGTCCTTTATTAGGTTGCTGATCCCTGAATAAGACTTCATACAAATTAAAATCTCTGCTCTTAAGTGTAAAGTCACAGCTTCTTACATATGTATATGAATGAATACATGCAGGCACATGTGCACATATCTATGAACTTAATGTATGTGTGTGTCTACAGCATAAAAAGCCAAAAAGGAAAGAAAGGCCAGGAGTCACAAATACCACTGGCACCTGTATCATTCTCCGCTTAAAAGGAAATAGATTCCTCAGAGAAAGGAGCCTGAAACACCTTAATATACCAGAAAGGAACAAACAGCCCTCCGGGGGTATCACCCAACCTAACACAGATGCCCATCAGAAGTAAAAGTGAGCTGAAGTAATGTGGTGTTGCTACAACACATTAAGTGAAGTGATTCAAGATTCCTGTAATTTAATGACCATGAAAGCCACAATACGTTCACCTGCTTAGAAAAACCATTCCTACCAAGTGCATACTTGTGACACAAGTGTAGGTTTCATTTGCCATATTAATGTATTTGCCCAAGCTGAAACTTTCATTTATTCAATTTGATAACTCCTTCTCTATTGCATGGTAAATCTGAAACTGCTGTGTCTCTAAATGTACTCAATAAAGGATTTATAAAAATTAACAAGAAAACAGAAATGCCCCTCTGAAATGACATGGGCTGTCACAAGACTTAGGGTCAGCTTGCTGAGGCTTCCATGCCACAGCTGAGATGATTTTGCATCAGACTACTAAGCACAGCAATGAATTACAAAAGCACTGAAAATGGTGATCCATGTGCCCACACTGACAGAGAGGAAGGGAGGGAGGGAAGTAGAAGGAAGAATCGAAAAAAGGGAGGGAGGGAGGGACGTAAGTACCTCCCTCAAATGGTGTATGAGTTGCCAGAAGAAAATAGTTACACAGTGAACCTCCTTTTGGTCTATGTCTCCTGGCATCAGCAATTATACAATTAGATGGTCACCATGGCAAAACGTGCTCTTCTGTGATCATCCACATGTTGATTTAGTGTGGAGTATCTACAATCTCAAGCAATGCCTTGCCGCTACCAAAATAACATGCTCTAAGGACCCATAATAATCTTAAGTCTACTAAAAAGTGAGCGTGTCAGGAGCAGTTACCTGAACGGATGAGAGCGGGATGAAGACGCTCACTCAAAGCCATATTTCCGACGATGCGCATTATATTCCTCTGCACCTTAGGGCAGTCCTTGTGAAGTTGGTACAGCCTCTGAAGGAGCTGTAGGCCTCCATTTGCTTCAATTCGATCACAGTGTGCAGGTATCTAGCACAACAAATGAATGAAGGCTCGTGTTGTGGCGCACAGCTCTCTACACAAGACACAGCATGCTGACAGGGACAGCCAGGTGGCTTCTACTCAAGGGCACACACGCAGAGCAACTTCAAAACTCTCCTCAGCAGAGTGACATATGTAAGCAAACCCTACTTAGGTGGGAAGTACTTCAAAACCACTGACAAAAGTCCCAAGAGGCACATCTCATCAGACTTTCTAAAAATTTTTTTCTTCAAGTTATTTGTACTTGGTGGGATGTACCTGACAATGTCATTATTACAAAATTGCTCCAATTTATAGTGTTATTTTGGCTTGAAATTACCTTAAAATGGTTCTCTAACTTTGACAGATCTGCTACAGGAAATGGTCCTCTACGCAAGCAGGTAGATTTTGCTTCTATAAACAAAGCCTCACAATGATCAGGCAGGTGATGTTTGCAGCCCTACCTGCCCTACTCCTCAGTGCCCACAGTACAGGGCTCAACTAACACTCAGAAGTTGAAAACATGTCTCAAAAGAGAAGTATTAGGGCTGGGGATATAACTCAGTGGTAAAGAGCTTGCCTTGCATGGGTTAAATCCCTAGCACAGAAAAGAGAGAGAGAGAGAAAGAGACAAAGAGCAAATAAAAATAAAGAAAAAGGAACTTTAATTTGTGTGTGTGTGTGTGTGTGTGTGTGTGTGTGTGTGTGTGGTGCTGGGTTTGAACTCAGGGCCTTCACCTTGAGCCACTCCACCAGCCCTTTTTTGTGAAGGGTTTTTTAGGATAGGGTCTCGAGAACTATTTGCCTGGGCTGGCTTCAAACTGAAATCCTCCTGATCTCTGCCTCCTGAGTAGTTAGGATTACAGGCGTGAGCCACCGGCGCCCAGTGGAACTTGAATTTTTAGTGGAAAGAAATAAATCAAAGAAAAAGAAGACCAAATGAACTGTGTGTACTTAGGGAAGTAACAGAATTGACCAAGTTCTTATAGTCATCTGACATGTCACTAGGCACAGCTTTGCCTCTCCCATCACTAGTTTTACTCACTAATATGACACCATGCTACAAATACACAACAATTCATTTTCTAAATGTTTTTAATTTTAGGGGGGGTGGTACTGGGGTTTGAACTCAGGACCTGTGCTCGCTAGCCAGGTACTCTACCAGTAAGTATTTTTAGTTTTATCCCACATTAAATGCACTGAAAAAGTATGCCTTTTAGATATCTACCAAATGAGATCTGTGATAACCTGAGAGATTTCTAGAAAGACAGCTGTAACACCCCCCCCCCACCACCGACACACACACACACACAACACTCTGCTTTCTGCTACAGTGGTGCCCACTGCTTCAGGCACCACTCAGGACTCACACTCAGCTGGGTTCCCACATCTGCTCCTGTACTACAGTGCTGTGTTTACTCTTTTTCCTGCTCAGTTTCATTCTGCAGGTAGGAATGAAAGATGATTAGGCAATACCATGTTTTAAGTCATGTTTAATGTCATCATCTCTAGGATGGTATTTCTGTGACAAGGGGTGGACCACCTGCACCAACCTCACCAGGGATGCCAGCCCTAAAGGCAAATTTCCAAGACCCCATTCCAGAGCCCTAAATTAAATCTGCCAGAGGCAAACAGGAAATGTTTAACATGCTTCCTAGGATGGTGATGTTTATGCTTTATGTTTGAGTACCACAAGGCCTGTTGCTTTATTCTGTTTTAAACTATGATCATGACAGAAAAGTTTCCATAATACCAAAAAGCTTAAAAATCACTGATATTTAAGTCTTGTCCTCTAATATTTCCCTTCTTTTTCTATCTTCTGTATCTTTGACAGATGTTTGCATAGAAATTAACTATCTGATGATATGCAAAACTGATCTGAGAACCAGGCACAGTGGTACGTATCTGTAATCCCAGACACTTGGGAGGTTGAGACAGGAATATTTGAAAAATAAACTAAAAACAATAGAACTAGGGGTGTTGCTCAAGTAGGAGAGGGTAAGGCCTTGAGTTCAATCCCCAGTACCACCAAATAAAACAAACAAAACCAAGATCTGAGAAAGGCATTAGAAGGCAACATAATACAAAGACAAATTCAAATTTAGACAGTGGGTTGTGATTTAAAACTCTTAGAAACATTTAGTAAAAATGAAACTCATGTTGGTGCTAAGTTATGATTATTAATTCTAGCAATTATAATGGGAAACACAGAATTTAAAAATAACAAGACGGGTTTTTTTACTTTTAATAAGAAAGGATTATTTCCCTTGCACGAGTCAACTTGTAATTTTTTCCAATGTAATCATAAAAAGTAAACCACAGTTTGGGAATGTAAGTTACCTGTGAATGTTTCACTATAGCTTCTAAACTGAACATTTCCACTGTAGCTGAAGGAACTTCTCCAAAACTTTCAGCATAAGGAAGTCCATTTCCTCCAAAACACCATAAGCCACCCTGCAATTAAGATAAGTAAATTGTTTACTGAAAAGTGACTAGTTTTTGTACTATACACAGTAGCAGAAAATTCTAATACATAAGAGACTCAAAATACTTTGGAAATTTCTGCTGCTTATGAGTAGAGCACATAGGATTACTCCCAGCAAGAGTGCTTTTCTCAATCTTTCCTCTGTGTCTTCTCATCAGGAAATCTGAAGACTTGTGGCTGAGTAATATTCCACTGTGTATATATACCATAATTTCATGATCCATTCGTCAGCTGTAGGGCATCTGGGTCATTTCCAGAGCTTGGCTGTTGTAAATAGTGCTGCAATGGACATCAGTGTACAGATGTCTCTATTGCATCCTATTTCACGTTCTTTTGGGTAGATGCCCAGAAGCAGTACTACTGGGTCATTTGGCAGTTCTATCACTAGTTTTTTTTTTTTGTTTGTTTGTTTATTTTTTCATTTTTCTTTTATTATTCATATGTGCATACAAGGCTTGGTTCATTTCTCCCCCCTGCCCCCACCCCCTCCCTTACCACCCACTCCGCCCCCTCCCGCTCACCCCCCTCAATACCCAGCAGAAACTATTTTGCCCTTATTTCTAATTTTGTTGTAGAGAGAGTATAAGCAATAATAGGAAGGAACAAGGGGTTTTGCTGGTTGAGATAAGGATAGCTATACAGGGCATTGACTCACATTGATTTCCTGTGCGTGGGTGTTACCTTCTAGGTTAATTCTTTTTGATCTCACCTTTTCTCTAGTTCCTGGTCCCCTTTTCCTATTGGCCTCAGTTGCTTTAAGGTATCTGCTTTAGTTTCTCTGCATTAAGGGCAACAAATGCTAGCTAGTTTTTTAGGTGTCTTACCTATCCTCACCCCTCCCTTGTGTGCTCTCGCTTTTATCATGTGCTCATAGTCCAATCCCCTTGTTGCTATCACTAGTTTTTTGAAGACTCTCCATAATCCTTCCCATAATGGTTGTACTATTTGCATTCCCACCAGCACTGAATAAGAATTCCTGTTTTGCCACATCCTCACCAGCAACTGTTACTGTGATTGCTCTTGATTATGGTCATCCTAACAGGGTGAGATGAAAACTAAGCATAGTTTGCATCTCTTTTATAACCAGGGAAGTTGAATACTTCTTCATGTATTACTGGCCATTTGTACCTCTTCCTTTAATTCCATGCTTAATTCATGTGCCCATTTCTTCATTAGGATATTGATTCTTTGGGAGCTAAATTTTTTGAGTTCCCTGTAGATTCTGGATATTAGATTCTTATCGGATGAATAGCTAGCAAAGATTTTTCTCCCACACTGTGGGCTGTCTCTTGAGTCTGGTGATTGTTTCTTTTGCTGTGCAGCTCTTTAGTCTGATGCAGTCCCATCTGTTCATTATTTCTCTTAGATGACGAGCCTTCTGAGTTCTGTTTTAGAAAGTCATTCCCTATACCTGTCTCTTCTAGTGTGTTTCCTACTCCTTCTTGGAGTTGTTTCAAAGTTTTAGGCCACAAGGAATAATGACATGGGGTTTGAAGTAAATGGATGCAATTGGAGGACATCATGTTAAGTGAAGTTAGCCAAGGTCAGAAATACAAAAGACATATGTTTTCTCTCATATAAGAAAGACAGATCCAAAGATAAACATACACAACAACAAACATGATCATATACAAACTCAGTTGTAGAACATGTTTGTAACAGTGGAACTACTCTATGGAACTCAGGGAAAGAGGGAAGGGAAAAGAGAATGATACAGCAACAGTAATATTGCATACCACAAGATGTGAAGGTAGAGGATATAAGGATGTGTACTGAAAGATGTTGAAAAATGGGGTGGTGGGAGGTAAAGGGGTAAGGGAGAGTATTCGAAGGGACTGAACAGACCAAAGTAAAGCACACCCACAGAGGGCATACACTGAGACACCCCTTTGAACATCAACTCAAATATTATAATGAAAACCAGCACTTTAAAATAGTCACAGTGTGTGTGTGGAGGGAGTACTAGTGGGAGGGGGGAGGGTGAAGGAAGGAGATTAAGGAGATGGTATATGGTAGATGGATTTCATATACCTATATGCAACAGAGCTAGAAAACCTCTTGCAATGCTTTAAGTGGGGTGGGGAGGGGGCTGAAAGGGAGAGATGGTGGGGGCAATGTAACTAGTGTACAATGTAAGTCTAATTGGAATTATCATTATGAAACCTTCCTGTATCATGAACATATTCTAATAAAAATTTATTTTTAAAAAAAGAAAGTCTGAAGACTACCAATACTTCACCAGTTGATCAAGTTCTCATGTCATCTCTTTCAGCACCTAGCAATTCACATAGTATGTAATTTTCCAGATGATGCTAACAGAATTTACTGAAAGCCTATGAAGCAGAACTTTTTTTTTTGGTGCTGGGGAACAAACTCAGGGTCTTGCACTTGCCAGGCAAGCACTCTTACACTGAGCTAAATCCCCAACCCCAAACCAAAACTTTTAAAAAGAAAAAAAACACCACTGCACAATTTAAGAATAAAGACCATGATGACAGAGCATTGCACTGAATTCTTCCCAAGTTGAAATTCAAGGTTATATGAAAGAATAGTTCACAAACAAGAATAGTTAGGAAAACTATAAACAGAAGAGTAGTGGGGAATATTTCTAATAGATATTATTAAAACATTAGGGAGAATAAGATGGGGAAAAATTTCAACTCTTACAATACATCAAGGGGTAATGTCCTAATATCCTTATATACAGTCACCTCCTTCCTACAAACCCATGTGAGACATAGCAACACTGCTGTGGAAATATGAGTAGCAGTCATAAACAGAAAGTTTATAGGGAAATAAATGTAATGCCTCTAAAACATGAGGTATGTAAATTCAAACTACAGAGAAACAGTTTTCATGTATCAGATGAGTGAGGTTCTGGGGAAAGAGGAAATCTTATCACCTGCTGCTGGTAACATCAATGGTGCAACTCCTATGGAGGACAACTGGGCAGTAGCCATCAAAATTACAAGTGCCTATGTCCTTTAAAAACTTATCCTACCAAGAAACACAGCAGAAAGGGACAGAAATTGAGAGATCTACAAATTTACTCACTGCAGCACTGTTTAGAAGAACAAAAGGTTGAAAATTAAAGTCCATCCACGGGGGTCAGTTAAATATATATGGCACAGTTGTACAAAGTAGTGCAGCTATAAAGTATTAATTTCTTCATATGTTCACATACACAAACTTCCAAGAAGTGAGAAGGCACAAAACAGTTCATTTAAAGAGCTATCATTTGTCATAAGAGTGTGCAGCACATGTGTGTGTGTGTGTGTATATGTGTGTGTTTTGGGGTAGGAGAGATGGAAGGGTTGGAAGGAACACTCACTACTGCATCTCCTTTTGAAGTGAACTAGGAGTCATGTGTGCATACAGACCACCTGGTAGCAGCTACAAGGTAGTATCTTTTAAAAAAAAAATGCATATAGGGCTGGCAGAGTGGCTCAAGTGGTACAGCACCTGTCTAGCAAGCATAGAGCCCTGAATTCAAACCCAGTACTGCCAAAAAAAACATGCATACAGAAAGTTCACTGTCTTCCATAGGAAATAAAACCTATAAAGTTCTGCATTTTGAATTAGCTCATAGGGCCCATGGTTGAGTAAACAAACTAAATGTTTGAAGTACATTTGGGCCATCCTACAATTTTTAATCATGCATTCTTCTCAATACAGTACTTTGTTTTTTCCAAGATTACATGCTTGGATCTTAAAGATTCACACTATCTAAATTGAAAATTGTGAAGGAACTAATTCTTTGAAAGTCATTCTCTTAACTAGCAGAGATAATGCCATAGAGAGTGGGTTGGTAGACTTTCGGGGATGGGAAATTTTTTAAGATTTATTACCACACCCTAGCATGTCCAAGGCTCTGAGTTTGATCTCTAGCACCAGGAAGGAAAAAAAGAAAAGAATTATCATCACAACCTGGTGATAAATATTTACTTCAGAAATCTTATGTATGAAGTACTAGGTACCGAGGAGGTTGCAGGCTACTGGAAAAAAGAGAAAACTAACTAAATAAATAAGAACACAAAAATCACAGAATGGGGGCTGATAGAGTGGTTCAAGTGGTACAGCACCTGCCTAGCAAGTGTAAGGCCCTGAGTTCAAGCCCCAGTACCACAAAACAAAAAATAAAAATAAAAATAATTACAGAATGGAATCCGTGCTATGAAGGGTTACCATTGTAATGAACATTTGAGATAAAGACAAGGGTTTCCCTGAGAAGATCCCAGCAGATCCTAGACCTAAGGATGAGAAGGAGCAGACACATGGCAAGCTGGAGACACAGAGCTCCAAGCAGAGGAACGTAAGTTGATACACACTTAGCAAGTGCCAGAAATGGGAGAAAAAAGGCCAGCAAGGCAGGACCACAGTAAGCATGAGGGAAAGTGGGAGGGGACAGGTCAGAAAGACACTGAAGAACCCTGTCTATAAATAGCATGGCCCCTAGATAGCTTCAGGAGAGGGACTGGCATCAAAAAGACCAGGAAGGATTAGCATATTGGGACTTTTAGCTCTACCCTTCAACCTGCAGGGAGGGAAGAGGGGCTGAAGGCTGGCCAGTGGCCAGTGATGTAACCAGTCCCCACAAAAACCCCAAGGACAGGGTTTGGAGAGCCTCTAGACTGTGAACACATGGAGATTCCGGAGGGTTGTGGGAGAAGACATGGAACTCCACAGACTTGGCCTCTGCATCTCTTTCATCAAGCTGTTCATCTGCATCCTTTGTCATATCCTTTATGATAAATTGGTAAGCATGTGCTCTGTGAGCCATCTAGCAAATTAAGCAGTTCTAAAGGAAGAGTTAGGGGAACCCTTGATTTCTGGGCAATCAGAAGCACAGGCAACAACCCCGGAATGGAAACTGGTGTCTGAAGCAGGGGAAGTCTTGGGGACAGACTCCTTAACCCATGAGCCTGACACTATTCCCAGGCAGTGTCAGAACTGAGTCGAACGAGGAGATACTCAGCTGATGTCTGCTAGAGAACTGTATGGTGTGTGGAGAAAACTCTCCACACATCTGGTGTCAGTAGTGTTAAGTGGTATGTAAGAATAGGAAAACTCCTATCTCTTTCAGTACTGTAAGAATCAGCTTAGGTCAGGTCTTTCTGTCAAAGAATTGAATCAGCAATAACCGCCTTATAAATTCGTTTCCCATAGGCTTGCTTCACGGAATCAGCTTAATAGGATAAAAGTCTCTATTAAGAACAAAGGGTTGTTATCCTCAGCTGGTCTGGAGAAAGAATTCTGCTTGGTGCCCTGGTTCCAGAGCTAATAACCAAAAACAGTTATAACTTCCCTAAACTTTTAAACTTCTTTGTTCCCAAAGCCCCTCCTAACCCGGCCCCTTTCTAATTAGCCAACCATGTAGACAGTGAGCCCAAAACCTGCCCAATCCAGGGGTGGGACAGCATGGCATCAGATAAAACCCCTGCAGACTTCCCACCCAGTATGCTTGCCTCCCAGACTTCCCGGTGTGCACCCTTCTGCAGAAGTAAATTTTGCTTTGCCTACTGACTTCTGAGTAGTGTCTTCTCTCTTGTGACACCCCAATATCTTAAAGATATTTCTAACAAGTACAGTTTATTTTTTTCCTAATCAGGAATGTTCCTAGAAGCATTATTCACAGTAGCCAAAAAGTAGAAACAACGCAAACATCCATTAACTGATGAACGGGTAAATGTTGTACAATCATACAATGGGAAATGATTTGGACATGAAATGAAATAATCTACGATGTTGATGAACCTTGAAAAGTTATGCTAAGTGAAAGCAGTCAGACACAAAAGGTCTCGTATTGGATGATCCCACTTGTATGAAATGCCCAGAATAAACAAATCCAGAGAGGAGGAACAGCCGGGGATGAGGGGAAGGGGAAGGGGAAATGGATAGTGACTGTTGGTGGTCACAGGGTTTCTTTTTGGGGTGGTAATAATGCTCTGGAATTGAATGGTGATGACTGCATACTCAGAGTATCAGTAAAATCCAATGGATCGTATACTTTAAAAGGATAATTTTTCTGGGCATGGTGGTGCACTCCATGGTTCCAGCTACTCAGGAAACAGAGACAGGAGAATCACAGTTGGAGGTCAGTCCAGGCAAAACTTCAAGACCCTATTTGAAAAACAACCTAAAAACAAAAGGACTGGATTATGGCTCATGTGGTAGTGCCTAGTGCCAGTCCCTGAGTTTAATCCCTAGTACTGGCAAAAATAAACAAAAAATAAAGGGTAATTTTTATTTATGTGAATTAGTATCTATCTAATCTATTCAATTAGATCAAAGTTCAATTCACTGCAAGTCAGAGTGTGGTGACAGCAGCAGTTGGGAGACCCTGTTGAATTTGAATTCAAACTAATTGAATTGAAAATGTCATCATGAACTTAAAGCCTTTTAAGAGAAAAGGTAGTTGTTCTGTTCTGTTACTTAGAAGTCTAAGTACACCAAGGTCCACCTGCTCTACCTTGATATAGAAAATATGTGTTCATGGTGCCTGACTTTTGCACTCTAACACTATTTCACTAGGAAAAACCAGATCTCTTTGGAGGAACAGTCAATTCATGTGAGCGGGCAGAGTAAGGAAGAATCAAGGACATCTTACTATCAGAAAACTAGGGCTGGCAGAGTTACTCAAGTGGTAGAGCATCTACTTTGCAAGCATGAATCCCTGAGTTCAAACCCCAGTACCATCAAAAATAAATTTAAAAAAAAAAAGAAAAAACTATCAGAAAACCAAGGTGGGACGTGGTACCAGTGGCTCACCTTGTAATCCTAGTTACTTAGGAGACTGAGATTGGGAGGATCATGGTTCAAGGCCAGCCTGGGTAAAAATTTGTGAGACTCCAACTCCAAAATAACAAGAATAAAATGGACTGGAGGCATGGTTCAAGCCGTAGAGCCCGAGTTGAAACCCCAGTATCACTGCCCCCAAAAAAAAAGAAGAAAAAAGAAAACCAAGTGGTTCTTAGGAGTGGAAGTATAAAAGGAGGTCAATCCAAAGAAAGGGACAGGCAATGGCATTCTGAGCATCAGAAAGGAAACAATGATCAAAATTCATTGGAGTGATTCCAAAACACAGCCCAACAGGGGACATTACATAATGCACACTAGAAAATCCTATCTACTGGTGTGTCCCTAGTTTCTTATAAATGGAATGAGAAAAAGATGTCATTGTACTGGCAAAAGAATACAGAGCATTATTATTTGTTTTACTAATAAAACACTTTTCCCTTTCTGCACAGCTCTCCTAGTGGTGGGTATTTAATTTCTCTTAGAGATTCAATGAAGATTTTATAAAGATAGAAAATCTGCTAAGATACAGCACAAGACTGGAATTTGGTAACAGCCATAGGTGGGCCTGAAGTGGGAAGCTACTTAGGATGGCACGCCTATAACACAGTCCCTTGATTCACTTGGAAGATGTCCTCAGGTATGTGTCAGGAAGTTTTAGACCATTACAAATCCAGTTGAGTGGGCCCACAGCTAAAGCAGGAGGAGCAGGAGACTCAAGGGGTGGGAGAGAAGTGAAAATCTGTATCAGAATAACTTTTCATGTCTGAGAGCCACTGCACTCCAGAGTGTGGGGACAGCAGCAGTTGATGTCCCTGGTTAGCATGTGTCAACTCTGATGAGACTGGACCTACAGCTCAGCTGTATTCTCCTGATCCAAGTTAGGTTCTCCTTTGCTTTTCACACCCTTTGTCACTAAACAACTTTATATCCTGCAACTGCCTACTGGCAACCTCCCGCCAACCTCAGTTCCGTCCTTGGGGGCAGTCACACTGGCAGACCAGTACCTGAGCATGATTCCAGCACAAAATGGAAAAGGCTTAGGTTTAACAAGTAACAGGAAGTCTTTGGAAGGCGTTAATCTCGCCAGTGTTTTTTATAAGACTACTCTGGCTTTACAGTGAGGAAAAGGAACTGCAGAAGCAGGTAAGGACTTTGCCACATGGTCTAGCTGAAGGGTGATGGGGACATAAAGAGGAGGTCTTCTCGACCCAGCAAATGGGTGAACTTGGCTTCTACTAAAGTCCTCCCACCACAGGCTTATAGGAATGTTTGATAAAATATAATAAACTTTTAAACTTAGGCAATCTCTAAAGAAAGAAAGAAATCAAAAGGAATCCTTGGAGCTAGAATTGGAAACAGCACATAGAGCCAGGATGCAGATGGAAAGTGCTAACGAGCCCCTGAATGCAGGACTTGAACGGGCATCCAGTGCCAGGGCAGGAAGTGCCATCTTGTGTCTCACTCTACGGGAGCTGAATTTGAGATCTCTGCATAAAGTGAGGCCCTGGAAAGGTCCCTGCAAGAAGGTCTGGAAAACTGCCTACCAGCCCATGCAAGTAACCAGAAAGCCCACTTCTGCTCAGGGTTTTAGGTGGGAAATCACAATGTTAAGGCCAGGCCATCTACATATGTATATGAATTTACACTACCTCAGTGCCACAGCAGTCCCAAATTAAGAAATGAATGTGAAGATCTAGTCCCAAACAATGAATCTCCCAGGATATCCAGGAGAAGCAACAGAAACATCGTTCTGTAGGGACAAATCTATAATCCATGGTTCTTGGGACTCCCCTAGAAAATAATCAGTTCAGCCAAAGTTAAACTTGCAGTCAAAAGGTACACCCAGGTAAAGAAACCACTAACTACCATAAGGGGGAGCACAAACTGGCTCATAAGAAGTAAACCAGTACAAGATTCTGAAAGAGATTTGGAAATTATTTAGGAAGTAAAAGAAAGAACAGAAGCCAAGATTAAAGACCAGAACACCATGGAGAAGTGACACTGGCCAGAAGCAGGTGGTTGGAGTAACATGGGGAGACAAATGCCAGGAGTTGCTGATTAGTTGGACATGCAAGAAAGGAATCGAGAAGTTTTTCTAGTGTTTGGCTTAAGCAACAAGGTGGATGCTCTCCCAATCACTGAGATGAAAAGACCAAAGAAGAATTCTGCAGAGTGAAGGCAGGTTCAACATGCTAAGTTAAGGCTCCTCCCATACATCCAAGCAGAGACACCATGTAGAAGGCTGAATATTCAAATCTAGAGCTTAGGTTAGAACTCAGAGCTAGAAATGTCAATTCAGACATCATTGATGTACAGCTGATACTTAACAACTATGCAAATTACTTTCTTTGTTTGCTTTTGTTTTTTTTGTTTTTGTGGTGCTGAGGATCGAACCCAGGGCCTCAAGCATGCTAGGCAAGCACTCTACTATAAGACACATCCCCAGCCCTATCTATTGACTCCTTAAGATGTAATTTAAGTGAAAAATAACTAAAAAATAAAGATTAAAAAAAAGATGTAATTTAAGGGTTCCCTCCTAGGAAGCCGTAAGGACTCTTGAAGTAAACTGTACCTCTCTTACACACTTCTGTGGATGCTTATTACATGTCTCCCTCTTATCCCTGACACCTCGCCCAGTGCATAGAACACAATCACAAGTCAGAATGTTTACTCAGTAACTGGGTGAATGACTACAGCTCTAAGTGCTAGCCCCTGGTACAATATCTTGAAAAGAGTAAGCACTCAAACTAGTTACTGAATGAATAAATAAGCAAACCTTCTGAGCAGCCAGGCTCTGACTGCTTTCATTAAGAGCCAAGGATGTAAAATACTGGATACACTCATCTAAATCTGTTTGAGGTAAAGAAGCCAGCAACTTTCTGAGCTCCTCTTCAATGGAAGAATCCTGAAATAAAAGGAAAAGAAAATCTTCAGACACAAACTCAACTGAGTAAAAACATCCAAAGAATCAAAGCCGAAATACAGACATGCACTCACATATACGGGGGTGTGTGTGTGCGCGTGTGTGTGCATACACACAGAGATACATTAGTGCTTTCAATCCTGAAAACAGTCACCCCCAAGGTAAAGAATCATTTATTTTTCAGATCTCTCCACTCATGTCTGCTACTGCATGAGAAGACCTGTTGTAAATTATCAACTCTCAATTTTCACATCATAGGCTTCTTGACATCTTGACTCCAAATGAATTTCTAACTAAAGCTGTCTTTTAAATCCAGAACTTGTTACTATCTCATTTTCCCTGATAAAAAATTCATTCTTCTATTTTTCAAAAATCAACCGGTTGCACAAGTTTTAGGAGTTTCATTTTCTACTCTAAGATAACTGGTCTAGCTGGGTGCTGGTGGCTCACACCTGTAATCCTAGCTACTCAGGATGCAGAGATCAGGGAGATCATGGTTCAAAGCCAGTTCTGGGCAAATAGTTTGTGAGATCCTATCTCAAAAAGACCTATCACCAAAAATAGTGGTTTAAGCAGTAAGAGCGCCTGCCTAGTCAAATGTGAGACTCTGAGCTCAAACCACAGTGCAGCCAAAAAAAACCCAAAACCAACCAACCAAACAACAAAAAAAATCCACACACAAAAAAGTGTTGAGGTAGCAAACTTAAAACAAGGGATCAACTCATAGATGTCGGTAAACTATGAAGTTACTCTGCAGCGAGACTCCCAAACCCCACAGGCAGAAAATATCAGAGGAATAGACTCTCCTGAGGAATCAAATCACTACATGTGAAAACTAAGATGGCACTTTTACAGCCTAATTTATGTGCTTGTGAAAGTTAGCTAATAACTACTATTTGAAAATTATACCCAAAGTAAAGATAATACATCAAACAATTTTTCACTCTCTGGATTATTTTATTTACTTACTTCCTTTAAAGATGGCAACGGAGGTGGAGGAAGAAAAAAGCGAAGATCACTCTCTTTGCTTCGTGCCAAACCAATAAGAGTTCTTGGGTCACAAGCTTGAGCAATTATTCTATACTGATAATCTGTTGTAAAAGTATATTTTTTGTTAACGTTACATTTACTTTATAGTTGTCACAAGGATTAAATAGACAAACCACCTGGGAGCTACAAGTTTGTAATTCAAAATTTCTATGTATTCTCTCACAACTACATTGCATTTACACCTTTAAACTCAGTACCTGATGACAGTTCTACCACCAATCCCACAACTTTCCATATTTACCTGGGGACCAGGTCATGGTCTGAGAAACTTTTTGAAAAAAATTGAAGCTCAAATGTGAAAAATGGTAAAATCAACTTAACTTTTGATCACTACTCAAAAACTGGAGGCTGCGTTGAAGTCTACTGTCTGCTGGAGATGGTATCATGCTTTGGCACCTGTGTTGGCCATGAATGTTTAGTATGAGGTTCCAGATGGTATCAATCTGATTTAAACATGTCATCATTATGTATCAAAAACTAAATTCCAACCACTGAAGCAGATATTCCTTTCAATAATGGCAGCTCATAACCTAGGTTAAGTACCTCAAGATTAGGAGGGGAACTTTTCGAAATCGACATGCCAAGTCTCCTCCCCTGATTTAGTGAGCACACTAAGTCTGCAATGGAGTCCTGGAAGGCAGATTTTGAAAAATATATTTTTAAGTCTCCACTAACTACAAGTTAGCTTATAATTATATTGTAAGTTATTACAATATCACAACCAACAAATCAATGACTTAATTTGTCTCCTATTCTGAGACTTAATTTTCTTTTCTAATGCTGACCTTTTTGCTTTTCAGTTGTGGGGATCAAACCTAGAGCCTTGCACATGCTAGGCAAGTGCTCTACCACTAAGGTATACCCCCTGACTCTACCAATTAATTTTACAAGATGAGGACTCTACTAATAAGTTATAGTTTAGTCTAAGTATTAAAATTGGAGATTTCACCTCTTATTCATGTACCTTCACTGCAAAGCTTATTATTTTTAAATAAAATTAAATATTTTAAAATATTCCTTCAAAAACATTTATATATACACTCACACAAATCTGGTATATTTAGCTAATTATTAGTATTAAAGCCAAGTAGATTTTATCAAAGTGAAAGCAAATATAATCATATAAGCAATCAACTATATTTCATTAAATATGAACCAAAAGAAAATGCTAGAATGAAGACTCTCTCTCAAGGAAACACATAATCAAACAAAATTATGTTCGGGTAGAAAGTCACATGAATGTATACACACCTCAGTTTTGAGGTTGCTCTTACCAAACACATCTCAATCTTCTCAAACTTCTGAACATATGTTTTTTATGTATTAAGACTGCCTGAATTGTCTTCCTTCCTTAGTCTCATTCCCTTCTCTTTTTATATCAGAAATCAAGAGCTAGCTAATGGTGTACCCAGTTCGCTGGCCTCATTACCATGCCAGTGGTGGGTCTCTGACATTTCCTGCACAGCCTCCAGTCGAGCGGCTCTGTCATCTGCCTGGCTCTTCCTCAGGAGCAGCCACACAGCACATTCGTAATCCTCTATGTCAACTGTACTAAACGTGTCTTTGCACAAACAAAAAGACAAACACATAAAAAACAAGACAACTGAACAGTTAAAACAGCATTTTTATCCTCACTTTTACTTCAGATGGCAGTTTACAAATATTTGGAAACTACAATAGAATGAAGTCCATATACAGGTACTGATGACTGATAATGTGATCTCAGCTATGTCATATTATTTCTTCATATTCACTATGAGTGTTATGCTTATGTGCTCTTTTATGTACTATGATGTCTTTCACTATGGGGTCCTTTTTTTCTCTTTCTCCCTAAAAATCATTTTGCTTTGAAATAAATATATGAAGAATTGAAAGAATGATATATTAAAATCATATGCCCATCACATCTAGATTCGATAATGGTCATTCCGTATCTGCTTTATCCACATGCATGTATGTATATAAGCCATCTGAAAGGAACCCCTTCATGGTTCAAGTTGCATCTCTAAGAATGAGCCAGCATTCTCTCACATACTTGCAGTGTATCACACCCAGGAACATTAACAAAAATCTTCCAAAATTATCTAAAATTCAGTCTAACTCCATATTCAAGTTTTTCCGAGACATATCTTTAGCAACGTTTTAAAACGAGGATTTAATAAACTCTCTTTAGTCTCTCTCATTCTAGAAAGCTTTCCTACCTATTCTTCAGATATCAACTTTTTAAAGAGGTCAGGTCAGCTTTCTTATACCCAACTCCACATGTAGATTCACCTAATTGCAAAGTTTACATTTTTGATGCAATATTCTCATTATGAGAAAGCCTGAGAGTGATTTTCTAATAAATTTTAAGTTCTGGAGCACTCATCAAGAGAATAGAATATATTGTAACCTCAATATTCATTTACAATATTTAACAAAGATGAAAGAAAAATGTCCAAAGCATTAAGCCCTTAAAATTAAATATAGCCTAAGAGAATAATATTACTTATTATTTCCCCACAGACATTAACAATATTAGTATAAGAATTTCTTTTAAAGTCCTAGGTTGGTCATTTAAATAACTCTCAGACTACTGATGAGGACTCAAGTTAAGTGTATGATACTTACCAGCAAATGGATTCCGGAATACCTGGGCTGACGCTGCCAGTACTTTCCTCACTGCTTTGTGAAGTTCTTTTCTTGCCTGCCATGCAATCCCTAAAATGATGACAATTTTTAATAAAACCAAGTATTTACTAGTTTTTGTTTTGAGGGTTTTTCTCTTCTTCTAAACATGCAATCTTAAGTATTTGCCAATACTTCAAAAAGAAATGCACAAACTAAGCTCCAAATTTTCTCACAGAAACTATAAAATATGTGACCCCAGCTATTCAGGAAGAAAAGACAGAAGGAACAGTTTGAGGTCAGCCCAGGCAAAAGTTTAATAAGACCCTATCTCAAAAACCAAGCCAGGAATGGAGGCACACTCTCTAATCCCAGCTACTTGGGAGGGAGAGGGAGAAGGATCATGAACAGCAGCCAGCCTGGGGAGAAAAAAGTATGAGACCCTATCCCAAAAATACCCAACACACACAAAAAGAAGGGGCTGGCAGAGGGGCTCAAGTGACAGAATGCCTGCCTAGCAAGTGTGAGGCCACATTCAAGCCCAGTACTGCAAAAAAAAAAAACTAAAGCAAAAAAAAAAGGGTTGGGCTGGAGGCATGTTCAAATGGTAGAGGACTTGCCTAGCAACTGCAATGCTAAGTACAAACCCCAGTACTGACAACAAACAAATAAAATCAGGTATCTGCCTTTTTATTATCACCATCAAATACAACTAAAACATAGAGCTCTAGTCTCCAAAATAAGATGACTCTCCAAGCTAAGGAAGAAATAAAAACAAGAACACTAACTAATGCTATCAAAAATCCTCATGAGTAGGTCTGGGATGTAGCTCAGTGGTAGAGCGCCTGCCTAACAAGTGTGAGGCCCTTGGTTCTATCCCCAGCACCAAAAAAGAAAAAACAACAGCAAAAATCCTCATGAGTAACTTAAGAACAGCAATATTCAGAAAAATGTTCTTTTAAATAGCTCGCCTAAAATTAAAATTTGGAGATCCTGCAGTAATGAGACTAAGCCTCACTAAATACGTAAATTAAAAGATGTAAGAGTAATCCATGTAATTAAAATCATAAATGCACCATAAGGGCACGCAGAAATACAGGGTAGTTGTCAATACAAACAAGACAAGCATGGAAACAGCTCAGGTCAGAGCAGTGCAGCCTGCCCCTTGCAGGGCTCCTACCACATGCAGGAGCACATGCAGCACACACCATAGGAACAGGCAGCTGCAGTCAAGAGCAGGACTCAGCTACCCACAGCTGATGAAAATATTCTCCCCTGCTCTAAAACTGCACGTTCACCGAGCAACCAAGAGGCCTGTGTGCAACCTCAATACCCATCAGGGTGACATTCGAAATGGATACACTTTTTGGCCTTTGTGACAGGACGTAGTAATAAATGAACTGGTATTCGTGTTTATGAGTGCATCTCATGAGCTTGTTTGCATGAGTAAGTCCCTTGAAGCAAAAGTATCTCTGAGCTAAATGACAAAATGTTTTTGTACTTGCCAAACTGAACTGACAGCCCACACAGAAGCGCAAACTCCAGGTTCAGACTCAAGCAACCGGCTAGTCCTCACTTAACTTTATCCTGGGAGAATTACAAACTTGGGTAAAATACACAAGTCAAAATTTAGTCTTCAATTGACGCTTTAGGAACTTGGTTCTCACAGGGTTTGGTGATTCTCTGAGTTAGCTGGCTCTATCTCATTAATACTGTGTTTTAAATAGATTCATTTTTAAACTCAATAACTAACATCCATTTTTAGAAATACAAGATTACTTTACAATAATCTTACCATAATTTTCTCCTTTGTCTGAAGAAATGGTGCGCACATATATATATGACTTCATTTTTTCTCTTTCTACCACTTCAGTATCTAATGTCAAAGACTTCTTCAGGGCCAGAACTTCGTATGTAAGAAATACAGAACCCCTTAAAAAGAAACAAAAAAAAAAATCCATCATAAATATCATAAATATAGGATCTAAATGTGAGACAAGAGCTTTTCACAGTGAACTGGTTTCTTTCCTGTTGGGAAACCTAACACGCAGTAATGGGAACATGACACTTTATGTGTGTGTGTTTATGTATATGTGTGTATATATACACACATATACACACATACGTATATGTGTTTATGTATATGTGTGTATATATACACACATATACACACATACGTATATATTTCTTAGTACGCGTGTATACACGTAATATATATACATATATATATATATACATATATATATATACATACATATATATATACATTTCTTAGTTTAAAATAACAGCAAATAGCTGCATCATAACCATATTCAGGCAAGAAACAGAATATTAACAGTACCCCAGAAGCCCACAGTGTGTTCCTCCCTGATCCTGATTCATTCTCTCAGCTCTAACTGGAATTATTATACTAATGTTCTTGCCTTAGTTTTACCACCTATATGTACATCCTTAAACAACAGTGCTTAGTCCTGCCTGTTTCTGAATTTCATTTGAATGCAATTCAACTAAATGTATCTTTTTTTTTTTTTTGCAGTACTGGGGCTTGAACTCAGGGCCTTCACCTTGAGTCACTCCACCAGTCCTATTTTTGTGAAGGGTTTTTTTGAGATAGGGTCTCATGGAACTATGCCTGGGCTAGCTTTAATCCTCATGATCTCTGCCTCCTGAGTAGCTAGGATTACAGGCATGAGCCACCGGCACCCAGCTAGATGTATCCTTTTGCTCAGTTTTATGTTCGTGTGACCCATCCAAGTTGTTGTATGTAAATGTAGTTCCTGCATTTTTATTTTGATTTGTTAAGCAATTCACCCACAGCCCATTTATCGACTCTACTGCAGACGGACATTAAGGACATTCTAGTTTGAATCTACCGCAAACTATTACACATCTCACACATCTGTATTGTGCACATGTGCGTATGTTCCTCTAGAGTGCTTATCTAGAGCAGAATTACTTACTTTTTGACATGCCATATATTGTTCAACTTTACTATGTAATATCAAACTTTTTTCAATAAGATTAGTCACTTTATACTCACATCAACAGCATATAAGTTTCTCCTTTTCTAAGAGGTAAACCTAAATTTGTTTTAATATGAGATACAAAGTTGTTTCCCATATACCTCAAATGTAGACTTTTTTTCCTGTTCAGATTGACCTGCACCCCTTAATCTAGACACAGAGACTACATTCCACCTGGACTCAAAACTCAGCAACCTCAGTTATCCTACACCTGTGGTTTCTGCCCTAAAGCAAACAGGTGAGGCAGAAAGGACAAACCCGGGCCACACCAGAGGAATACAGAGTAGGTGTTAAAGAATCCTCTGCTCGCTCAAGCACCTACCTAACCAGTAAAGAACAACAAAGGTCTTCTGTACCTTCACCATGTTTTCCAGGAAAGACAAAGTCCTTTACTAAAGTTGTGATTAATTTTCACTATATTCCTGAATATGTGATCAAAACAAAAAAATTGCTGCAGCGGACAAAAGGGTATACATTTACCTTTGCCCAGAATGAGTCAACGGGAAAAATCACCTAAATATGTTTTGCTTTACATTACAATGTCATGAAGGAATGTAGGGATTTAGATAAAATGCCAAATATATCTTCTTTATCATTAGCCAATTTTGTATTTGTGCTAGTGAAACAAAGTATTAGCAAATAAAATAGTATTACATATGCATTTAACATATTTATCCCTTACCCTAAAAGGAAAAGCGAATGAAAAATAAGTTATTAGAAAGAGAGAGGGTCACTGCAGTCACTGAGCAAGTGTCTTTGATGGCAGCCGCAATCTGTTGGTTTTCTCAGCCTCAATTTCTTTTAAGAGAGCTTCATAATGTTTAAGAGCTTTTCAAAAACAATTTTGACCACGTTGATTTTGAGTCTTTTCCCCCACTTCAAGATCTAACACACAATGTGATTTTAAGTGTGTGAAGGCTGACCAAATGCCCACTATATGTGTGTCTCTTCACAGCACCAGATAGGGCCAGGTGTGTGGAATCCCCGGTGCACACTCAAACCCAAGAGAAGAAAGCAGAGTAAAATGGATTCAGATAACATAAAGTAGTAGAACCAGTGATTAAATTATTGTGATCATGCTACGTGTAAGTTCCCTTCCATTGAGACTTAGACTAGTAATATAATGGAGCCAATTAGTATTTTGCAGGAGGGCTGGCGGTGTGACTCAAGCAGTACAGTGCCTGCTCTGCAAGCATGAGGCCCTAAGTTCAAACCCCAGAACCACAAAATTTTACAGGAGACACTTACCCTAAAATAAGAGATCCAGTAAATTTTATTATATTTCCTTCAAAAAGAAAAGGAAAAAATGTGATGAATGTCATTTCTAACAGTGTGGCAGGAAATAGGCAACAGTGTAAATCTATTTCATATATAATTGGACAAGTATTGAAATTTTTCTATTAACATAATCAGTTACTATCAATACATGGTTTCTTAGCCCCAAAATATAAACCAACCAACCAGTAAGCACTAAGTGTAAAAATATAATTTATATTTATAGCTTTTCACACTCATTCTCCTCTTTCTTGACCTCCTATTCTACCATCCCCCACCAAATCACTAGGGACCCTAGTCCCTGTTCCACTACTGAGAGTACCAGGCCCATAGCCATCCATGGAAAGCAGCCTCCAGGAAGCTCGCTTCCCTCTGACTCCTCTTAGTGAACAATTAAATAAAGGAATGGGGAGAGTTATCCCAATCATAATAGGACTATACTGAGGGATCATATTTATTGAATGGGGACACAAAATGATATTTTCTAAAGTAAGCATGTTATAATTGCTGGTTAAGTCCCATATTTATATTATAAATATAAATTTATACTTTTTTTTGGAACTTGGAAAATAATTTGTAACATTAAAAAATTTTGGGCTGGTGGAGTGGTTCAAGTGGTAGCATGCCTGCCCAGGAAGCGTGAGGTCCTGAGTTCAAACCCCAGTGCTGAAAAAATCCTACTGGTAGACTGTTAGTTACCTATTCAATACACAACACCTATTCAAAAATACTCAAATTCCTAGGTTACTTGGTAGCTATGCTGGCTGTGCTACACAATCAGGTATCAGTGTAAATCTATGCGAAGGATCAATCCCTCCCCAAATAAAAAGACAGAGCCTCATAAGATGGGGCTTCTGCCTTCTTGATGCCTAGGGATTCAGCAACCATCTTGTGACCATGAGGAAAAGATAATGGCAAGAATACAGGAAGATTGGTAAGACACAATTCCTGCACTAAATTTTCTGAATCTTGAATTCTTGTTATGTACGAAAAATGAAAACCTTGCTAACTTAAGCCACTGTAATCGAGTTTCTGTTGCATTTCCTGAACACAAATTTAACTAGTGTATTACCCATGATGGTCAGATATGGAGGCCAGCCCACAAAAATCTACATGACTTACAATTTATGGGATGTATAAAGGTAGCCTTTGTTCAGATTGTCCGTTTAGGCTGCCAAGAAGACATCTGTCCTCTCTACTGAGGGGTAAGGAACTCTCCTTCACTGACTTCTTATGCATCAGGCAATGGACATTCCTCATGAACTCTAGGATCCTCATGGTGGTTCCAGAGTAGGGAAGAAGACAGTTTTAGGAGGTTTGTGGAGATGAGACCAAAAGTTGCTTCTAGACTATGCAACTCCTCTAGGACAGTTCTCATTCCCAGATGGCCTCCCTGACTTCCTGCCCATCATCATGAACCACTGTTGCCAATTGTTGCTTCTTACTACAATCTCTCTCTCTCTCTCTCTCTCTCTCTCTCTTTTTCCTTCCCTCCCTCCCTCCATATAGATAGGTATTTTTCAGTGCTGGGAATAGAACCCAGGGTCTGCGCATGTTAGGAAAGTGCTTATAATGAGCATTTGGTGATACTAGGATTTAAACTCAGGGCCTTGTGCTTGCTGGGCAGGCACTCTTATCACTTAAGCCATGTCCCCATCCCTTTTTGCTTTGGTTATTTTTGAGATAGGGTCTGTGTTTATGTCTAGGCCAATCTGGACTCCATCCTCCTATTTATGCTTCCTACGTAAGTGGGATATTAGGCACACCCAGCTTTACTAGCTGAGATGGGATCTCAGAAACTTCTTCCCCTGGGCTGGCCTTGAATTGCAATCCTTCTGATCTCTGTCCCCAAGTAGGTAGGATTACAGGTGTGGGCCGTCTCTGTTAGAGAATGTCTCCTTTTTACTGGGCACATGGAACAGAATACAGCCTCACAGACTTTTCTCCTACCCTCAATAAATTAATTATTTTTAAGTTTGATGTACTAGAAGAGAAGAAAACCACCCTTTTCTGTCCCCTCTTCTCTTTTATATTGAAAATAACCAGAATTTTCTAGACAAAAGATCTAAAATCTGACCTATCTTAAAAATCAAAAAGTGAAGAACTTGAATGAATTGTGGCTATTTATATCATGCTTTCAGAATTTGCGTAATTATTTTTTATTATATACGTAAGGAACAGTTTTCTAAATATTTTAACTTAAATTTTAAAAAATCAGGAAGAAGGTTCACAGGACAGGGACTTTGTTTTATTCAACATTGTAGCCATGGGGCTGGGAACATTGTAGCCATGGGCCTGGCACATGGCAGGTGGCCAGTAAATGTTTATTGTCAAATGAATGAAAGACGTGCTAGACTAATTTAGCTAGACTGGGGTTTGAACTCAGGGCTTTGCACCTGCAAAGCAGGCACTCTACTGCTTGAGTCACACTTCCACTTCATTTTGCTCTAGCTATTTTGAAGATGGGGTCTCCTGAACCACTTGCCTCAACTGGCTTTGGACCACAATCCTCTCAATATGAGCCTCCCATGTAGCTAGGATTACAGGCATGAGCCACTGGCACCCAGTTCCACTTCTCTTATTTTACTAATAAAAAAAATTAGTGCTCATTGTAGGCAAGTTATTTCATTCTTCCACTCAACAAATACTATTTAAACATCTTCTGTATGTCACAGATAATAATAAATAAGACACTGCCCTCACAGAGTTTACAGTCAATGGAAGAAATCAGATAATTAACCATGTTCTATACAAACTCTACCAATAACAAGTGACAGATCTAAACTGGCTTAGGATGCCAGGGAAGCTTTTTGGAAGAGCTCATGGATACTGTGAGGGTAGAACCAGAGCAAATCACAAGCTCAACAGGACAAGGACAATGGTCTCCTTGCTCACCACTGTATTCCCAGAACTTAGTACAGGGGTCCGGTGGCACCTTGTTTTGCAAGAGCTTAAACATTATCTGCTGAATGAGAATGCAGTGATATTTAAGTTTAGAAGAATAACTATGAATTTGACAGGAAAAATAGGAGAAGAAAAAGAATTCCCAAGAAAAAAGATCATGTATGGCTTTAGGCTTACAAATTTAGGGTGAACTATTAGTACTAAAAGACATAAATCAGAGACTTATCATGGGTTATTAGTTTTTGTGGTCCACCCTACAAATGTAACCACAATTCTTCACTGTTTCTATAAGAAAACTTTTTTGTTCAAACTGTACTTACGGATATCTCTCCAGTATGTGTGACTTTTTGGCGGAGAAGTAGAGGTTCCTATTCTTTTGCAATAGATGACACAGTAAGCACCGAGGGACATTCTGTGTAGGTACAATTGTAACAAATTTAACTTAGCATCTAATTAAAAACTGTTCTTTCAACTATAAGAACATGTTATCATCACAGTAGATTGCCCATGAAAGATTTTAACACTAAGAAAATGCTTTTTGATTAAAAAAAAAAAATTCTCCCTTAAAAACTTAACAGATATGAGCATAAATTTTGCAGGTATTTCGATTATTCTTTTTCAAGTCCTGCCTAGTTGTGAATAATGATTAACAGGAAACCAGGAAAATACAGATTATTGATCAGAATATCAATATAGGTATTTAGATTTTTAAAATGCTTAAAAAATACATATGCACTTATGATACAAGCACAGTGGCTCACACCTGTACTCCTAGCTATACAGAAGGCAGAGATGAAAAGGATCACATTTGAGGCCAGCCCAGGCAAAAAGTTCAGGAGACCCCATTTCAACCAATGGCTGGATGTGGTGATGTAAAGCTGTCAGTTCAGATATAGTGGGAAACACAAATAAGAGAAACACAGCCCAAGATAGCCTGGAGATAAAGTAAGACCTTATCTCAAAAGGGTGAGTGGAGCAATTCAAGTTGTAGAGCTTCTGTCTAGCAGGAGTAAGGCCCTAAGTTCAAACCCCAGTGCTGCCAAAAAATACATATGCATATATAATCATATTTATTCCTGATTACTGAGGGCCCTCCAGAAATGAAAAGAATTTTTGAATGGAGGATACATTTAGAAAACATACAAGTGTTTAACTTTTCTCCAGTTCCTTCAAGAGAGTACCTGACATTTGTTTAAAATCTTTGAAATTTAAATGCTGGCATCCTATCAAGAAACTGTTGATAACTTATCAAATAACTTATCCACTAAGAAAAGGTACTCTAATTGTGATGCAATTGTTTCTATAACAACTCAGTATTCTAGAATCATCTGAGATCTTTGAAGACCAAGGCTTTGTTCTTTTTCACTTTGCTAGTGAAGGAAGATGCCTTGAAGGACTCATGTGAAAAATGGTCCTTTGGCTCAACATACTGAAAACATGTAGTAGCTTGACAGGGGTTGGGGTGAAATTTCTTGGTGTGAGTAAGTAAGAAGAGCTGTTAGAGATAATTCAAAACCAACAGCTTTGAAACTGTTTCTTGTGATTCCATCCCATCAGCTGGTGACGAAGCTATCCCATTCAGGTAATTTGTGAAGGCCACAGAACTAATGTCATGTTTCTAAACTCTTACTTACGGGGTTTGCTGCCACTTAACTATGAGACTCCAATAATGGCAAAATGATCAAAAGAAGAAGGTGTTCACAAAACCAAAGCAAAGTTTGTGCACAGCTTTGTATATCAGTTGCTCCATGAAAACTGCACTAAAAATACAAAGCAAACATATGCACTGCTTCCTTCAACCCTGATACCACCAGGAGAGCAGTCAACAGGAAAACATAAATATATCCTTTAGGATTACTTCTCTCCTCTAGCTTCTACTGACACCCTGTCTTCTAGCCTTGTTTTCATATCTGTGATTACCCTTTCCCATTATTTGCTCAACATTTATTATTGAGTACCTATCACCTGTCAGGGACAGGAATCTGAGAAATGAATACTTCAGCAGAGCTCCTACCCTCACTGGACTTTGGACTGCCTCTGCAGGTAGTCTCCACTCAGCACTTAATATATTAGTATTCCAGTGGTTCCAGGGGTTCCACCTATGGTCCTGTTTATTCTCATGCTACACTAGCTAAATGATTTCAATCTTTACCACAAAGCTTTACCTGTAAGCTTATGATTCTCAGATCTCCATGATTAACCCAGATATCTCTGCTAAGTATCAGACTCATATATTTAATGAACATCTCTACTTTTTTTAAGTACCACAGACATCTAAAACCAAGAATGTCCAAAATCAAGTCATCATACTCTTAAAGTCAACTGTCCCAATACCATTTATTACTAGACCAAATTTGCACTTTAAGAATAACTCCTCCATCCACCAAGGTCTACTTTATGATAGGATCTATTTCTGGACAATTCTGTCCAATGCTATATCAATGATGCCATGTCTCTGCGTCATTATGAAATGTCTTTCATAATTACTATAGTTTTTAACAAGCTTTGACAGCAAACTACCACCAACATTCCTTCAGGATTGTTTTACCCTACTGGGATTTTGATGAGAACTGAATTTGCAGATAAACTTGGGGAGAATTGATATTATATGGAGCCTCTCCATTCATGAAAGTGCTTCAAGTCTTTCGGATCTTTGTTCATTTTCTTCATGAAGATCACTTTTGGGTTTTTGGTTTTGTTTTTTTTTTTTTGCTGTTGTTTCTTCATAGAAACTGTAAAATGCATACAAATGTAGAGAGAAATAAAACGAACCCCTCCAGTCAGCTTTGATAATTGTCACCATGTGGCCAGTCACGTTTAATCTATACCTGCTCTATCCAACAGAACCTCTGCATGATAGGCATTTTCTGTATCTGCCCTAATATAACAGATACTAGCCACATGCTACTACTGAGGACCTGAAATGTGGCTGATGTGAAAACAGGGCTAGTATGACTAAGGAACTGAAATGATCTGATTTAAATCATTTAAATTGAAATAGACACATATGGCAACTGGCTATCAACAGTGCAGTCTTTACCCAATTCCAATACACTTTCTACCACATTTAATTATTTTGAGGCAAAACTAAAATGTTGTGTCATTTAACTGCAATTACTTTAGCATATACTTTTCCTGAAAAAAGAGAACCATCATACCCCTGAAACAGAATTCCTTAGTATCATCTCACCAGTGTTCCAACTACTTCGTGAACTTTCATTTTGTTTTGTTTTGCAATATTGGTCTGTTAGAATTAGAATCCAAGCAAGGTTCACACATTCCATCTGGTCCATCATGTACCTCTTTTGTAGAGTAAATTGCTTCTATAATTATTGGTTTATTAACATTTTCTTTCTTGTTGAGTAAGTCTTGGTAATATCTATTTTTCAAGAAATGTGCAATTAACTTCAAAGTCATTTTATAAGGTTTTTTTCTTGCTATTCCTGAGATTTTTTTTTTATCCTCAAAATTATCTACTTTCTTTTGTTGCTAATATTTTCTCTGGCTTTTTTTTTTTCCTTTGTGGGTACTGAGGTTTGAACTCAGGGCCTCACCCTTGCCAGGCAGGTGCTCTACCACTTGAGCCACTCTATCAGCTCTGTTTTGTGTTGGCTATTTTTGAAATAGGGTCTCTCAAACTATTTGCCCACGCCTGGCTTTGAACCATGATCCTCCTGATCTCTGCTTCCTGAGTAGCTAGGGTTACATGTATGAACGACAGGTACCTGGCTCTTTGGCTTATTTTTTGAGATGGGATCTTGCCATGTAGTCCAGGCTAACCTCAAATTTGCAACCCTCCTGACTGCCTCCAGAGTGCTAGGATTACAGACATGCACCACCACACCTGCCTTTTTAAATTCCAAGCAGTCTTCTAGATGTTTATTAATATAAAAACTGTTTATTAGTTTTTCCCAAGAATCAGTCATTTGTTTTATCATCTCTATTTTATTTCTGCTCTTCTTTACTTTCTTTTTAATTTACCCTAACTTCTTCAATAATGCTAATATATTATAACACTTCTTTTGCTTTTACAAATGCACTTCAGACTATAAATTTCCCTCTCTAAATTTCTACCATGACTTTTTGTGAACTGTTCAGAAATGTGGTTTTTAGTTTCCAAACTTGAAATTTCTAACATTTCTAAGAATGGGCAAATAGTTCTCAAGACCCCATCTCCAAAATAACTAAATAACTAGTTAATAATAATATTATTAATATTTATAACTAGTCATAATAATATATAACTATATAAATAACTAAATAACTAGTTGATATTAACTATTATTAATAACTTAATAATAAGCACATGGACTGGAGGTGTAGTTCAAGGGGTAGAGTACCTGCTTTGTGAGTGTGAAGCCCTGAGTTCAAATGCCAGTCCCTCCAAAATAATAACAAAATAGTTGCTTTGGCTACTGGGCTTAGGATTATTATATGATGTTGCAACAAGCCAACGTGTGATTTCTAAGTTTTCCTTTACACTTTAAATGGTTTTGTTTTAAAGTCTCTCGGGAACCACCATTTCTAGTAAACAGGGCTGCCTGGGCTTCATGGCGCTTTGTACCTTTAAGAGCTCATCTTCACTGGGAGTATTTCTTATGGGAATGCTATGTGCTCTGGTCTGTAGTACAGTTTCAAGTTTCTCTTTGCCAACGTATCACTGGTATTATAAACTGATAGATTCAGTTTTGGTTCCCAGCATTATGAGGACACTGTGAATTCAACCCCACAACAAACTGGATTTAGAGTTCCAATTTCCACTCCTTCACACTCCTGGTAAAAGTAAGTTTTCACAGCTTCCTCAGTCTAATGGGAGGAAAAGACTGTCACCTACACACTAGGCTGACTTCTGCTCTACAACCACTGTAAGCCTCACCAAGTGATTGCTATCTCCCCAGATTCTGATAACAATGTAGTAAGCTTCAACCTCTCCCTCAGTGCCTTGACTTTCTTGTTTTCTCTTCCTTCACAATTCCAAATTCTTCTGCTATATTTTACCTAGGATGTTCATGTGCGTGGAGGGAACAGAGGACGTTGCTCTCAGTCAATCCAGCTTTTTAAATCTAAGCACACTATTCCCCCCACTTTAAATCACTAAAACTGTTTCTCTGAAAAATCAGTGGTGGTTAGTTGTCTTCAAGAACAGTGCAGGCATTCCCAGGTTTGGGCACATGTGGTCTGTCACATACCTCCTGAGTGCTAGGTCCACACTGGGGCCCTAAAAGCCAAAAAGCCAAGGGGACAGTGGTGAGGAAACACTCCCCAACACTCACCTTTGTGCCAGGGAGACATTCTTTTGAAACCCATTCCTAAAATAATTAAAGTTTTATTTTGTTTTATTTCCAAGTCACAGCCCCTGAACTTTGTACGACTCTCCCTGGACCCTTGGCTGCTGGCCTCTGCTGACTTCAGCTCTAGAGACATTGGCCCAGACGTCCCTCAGCTCACCCTGGGCTCACATCACCACTGCCATCACACAGGGTGGCCTAAAAGTTGTAGCCTACCTATACTCCAGGTGGAGTAATTAAGCCAAGAAACATTATAGTCTTTTTTTTTTAAATATGTCGCAAAAAGATCCATGCAAGAAACAAGCCTGCAAGAGACAGAAGTGTTTACAAGCCAACAACTACAAGGAATCCAAGTGTCAGGCTGTCATCCAAGAACTGCGCAAGTGCTGTGCTCGGTACCCCAAAGGAAGATCTCTCATCTGCTCAGGATTTGAGAAAGAGGAGGAAGAAAACCTGACACTGAAGTCTGGTTTAAAGCCTAGTTCTGAGGGAAGTTAAATGCTGTTCCAGGTTTCCACCAAGCCTGCCTCATTTATACTGTGGAAGGTCAGAAGGCCAGGAAGCAGCACAAAGCAAATGAAAAGGTCAGCTATGAGAGTGTTGCATGTAACACCTGTGTAGAACACAAATACAAATGCACTGAAGGACAAACACACAGAATGTAATAGAACTGAGCTGCTAAAATACACCTGTCTTAAGTGGGGGAAAAAAAGAACACTGCAGATTACCTCTCAGCTTCAGGAGGAAAAAGCAGTGTAACAATTTTGTTCATACGCTTTTCATTTTTAGATCCAGTAATAGTCACCCTTTTGAATGTACAGCTACAAGAGTCTGGACAAGCACAGTCAATTCGAAGTATAAAAATTCTATCAAACCAAACATTCTATGCCTCTCTGAAGTCAAACCTCTTCCCACCCAGCTTTGGAAACTGCTACTGTCCCTATAGTCTTACCTTTGTAAAAATTTCATGTAAATGGAATCATACAGCGTGCACCCTAACTCAGAAAAACGCACTTGACAATCACCAATGTTGGTGGTGTTTTTGTTGTTGTTTTGGGTGTTACTGGGGTTTGAAATCAGGGCCTCACACTTGCTAAGCAGGCGATCTACCACTTGAGCCATTCCACTAGTCCTGAGAATCACCCATGTTGTATGTATCAAAGTGAGTTCTTTGAAACATACACAAACTAGACACACTAGTTTGTATATTCCCCAACTGAGTGGCATTTGGATTGTTTTCAGTTTTTAGTAATTAGAAGAAAGCAACTATAAATATTTGTATCCTGGTGTTTATATGACTATCAGTATTCATTTCATACTGCTGGATTTGACTTGCCAGTATTTTGTTAATGACTTGTGCATTAATGTTCATGAAAGAGGTTAATCTCTAGTTTCGTATGATATCTGTCTTGTCTTCATATCAGAGTAATACAGGTCTTATAAATTGGTAAATGTTTTATCTTCTTCTATATGCTAGAAGAGTTTATAAAGAACCTTTATAAACCTTTTCCTTAAAAGGTTTTTTCTTGGGGACAGGGGAGGGAGGCAAGAAATACAACCCAGGGCCTCAGACATGAAAGCACACACTTCCACTGAGCTACTTCCTTAGCGCCTCTTCCTAAAAAGACTTTAAGTAATATTTCCATATTGTTTTAGGGCCTAAAGTGATGTCCTCTCTTTCATACCTGATTTTAGCAATTTGTGTCTTCTTTATTTTTCTTGCCCAGCCTAGTTAGAGATTTTACTGATATTTTCAAAGAACTAGCTTTTAGTTTCATTGAAGCACTCTGCTTTCTATTATCAATTTCATTGATTTGTATTATTATTCTCTGGCTTCTGTCTACACTGATTTCACATAGTTCTTTTCCTAGTTTCTTAAAATTGAAGCTTATGTCACTGATAACAAGAGTTCTTCATTTCTAATGTAAATATTAATGCAAAAAATGTTCCTCTAAGTACTGCTCTCTCTACAGCCCTCAAATCTTGATCTGCAGGGTGGTTTTTTCTTTCATTCAATTAAAAATACTCTATTTAGTTGAAACTTGACTCATGAGAAGTATGCTAATTAATTCCCAAGTATTTGTGATTTTTCCCAGTTATCTTTGATATTTTAATTCCACTGTGACTGAAGAACAGACTTTAAGTTCAAACTCTTAAATTTTGTTAAGGTTTGTTTTATGGCACAAATTGTGACATGTTAATGAATGTTTCATATGTTGAAAAGAACACATATTCTGCTGCTGTTAGGGAGAGTATTCTACAAATGTCTATTAGGTCAAGTAGGCTGATAGTATTTTTCAGGTCTTCTTTTCCTTACTGGCTTTCGGTTAACTCATTCTGCTGAGTGAGTTTGAAACTAAGGGCCTTTCAAGTAAGATAAAAGAGTGGATGCTTACTCTGAGTTACACGATGCTGTTTGAAAATTAACCTTAAGAAATGTACTAACACATAGGGCTGGGCATGTGGCTCAAGTGGTAGAGTGCCTGCCTAGCAAGCACAAAGCCCTGAGTTCAGAGCCCAGTACTGCCAAAAGAAAAAATGGGAATAACACAATGAAAATTTTCATTGTTTTTAGAAAAATTAACAAGATGGAAAATAAGACTGGAGAAGAGCCAAACTAGAGAAGAAATAATATGGAGGCTTTTAACAATAATCAAGGAGAAAAATGTACTTAAAAGTTAGGCAAGTGCTCTGAGAATTATCAAGAAGAAACCAATTAGCCTGACATAGTGGTGCACATCTGTAATCCCAGGTACTTGGAAGGTACAGGCAGTAATATCTTGATTTTGAGGTCAGCCTGGCAAAATCAGTGAGACCTTTTTTCAAAAAAAACAAAATACAAACAAAACGACTAGGGGCATGACTCAAGTGGTAACGCACTTGTTTGGTATGCATGAAGCCCTGGGTTCAATCCCAACTACAGAGAGAGACAGACAGACAGACAGACAGGCACACCAGACTTATGAAATACTAAGACAATAGAATCACCAAATCTGATAACCAGTTGAACAAGAGCTCAAGGAGAATGGGTTAAGTGGAAAGAGGCAAATATGGTTCTTAGTTTCTGACTTGAATTACTAAGTATATAGGGATAAAATTTACCATGACAGGGAAATACTGGAAAAGAAATGGATTTGAGCAAGGATGAATTTCCAACTTTCACATGTTGAGATTAAGGTTTTTGTGGAATATTCATTCATGTAAGATAGCCAATAAGCAATGTGGGCTCGGCAGAAAGGTCTTATCTTAGATTATAGGCATAAATGGAAGTCATCAACATATATTACTAACCGAAGTCATGGGTTTGGATGAAGTTATCAAAGAACAGGATATAAAAGTATTACTCAAGGCCTGCCTAGCAAGCATGAGGCCCTGACTTCAAACTCCAGTACCACCAAAAAACAAAACATACCACACACACACACTACTCAAAATGTCACCCAAGGACTATCTGCAGAGGTACTTAATAAAATGCAGGTTCCTAGACACTACCTTACATATAATTTCTCTACTCCAAGTCTCACAAGACAGAAACCAAGGTGTTGGCAGGGCTGCTTTTCCTTACTGAAAGCTCTGAAGGAGAATCCTCTTCCAGGCTCATTCAGGTTGTCCACAGAGTTCAGTCTTCAGCTTATGAACAGAATCCAGTTCCATTCAGCTATAGAATTGAGGTCCTTATTTCCTTGCTGCTGCTAACTGGGCCACCCTTAGCTCCTACAGGCCTCCCTCTGGTCTTTGCAAGTAGCCCTCTATATCTCAGAACCAACAAGAGCTTGTCCTTCTCCAGTTGTCCCATCTCTGTCTCTTCTGCTTTCCTATTCCATTTCAAGGACCTATGTGACTGAACCAGACTCTCCCAGATCACCAAAAATAATCTCATTTAAGTTCTGAAAGCTTCATTCCAACTGCAAAGTCCCTTGTGCCATATAGTAAAACACAATCCACAGGTTCCAAGGATTAGAGCATGAACATCTTTGGGGGATCACCAATATTCTGGTACATCTTTTTGTGGATATATGCTTCCGTATCTCTTGAGTAAGTGCCCAGGAGAGAAACTGCTGGGTCACAGGAAAGATACGTGCTTAACTTTGTCACTGCTAAATATTTTCCCAACACAACTGTACTTTACACTGCACCCGACAAAGATGGAGTCTGAGGATTCCAGTTGCTCCACATTCTTGGCAGTATTTTATTTTTTATCTTTTGGTGGTGCTGGGGATTGAACTCAGGGCCTTACACATGCTAGGCGAGCACTCTACCACGTGAAGCCTCCAGTTCTTTTTGCTTTAGTTTGTTTTTATAGGTCTTGCACTTTTGCCTGGGCTGACCACAAACAGTAACCCTCTCACTTCTGCCTCCTGAGTAGCTGGGACCACAAGTGGGTGTTACACAATGGGCTTGTTTTTTGAGATAGGGTCTCACTAACATTTTGTCTGGGCAGGCCTGGATCCATATGGACCCTATCTCTGCTTCTCTTACCAATATCTGATGCTATCAGCCTGTTTTGATTTTAGTCTTTTTAGTGGGTTCACTGTAGTATCTCGTTGTGCTTTTAATTTGAAACTTCCAGAAACTAACCATGTTGAGCACTTTTTCAAATGCATGTTAACCATTTAACATATTCTTTTGTGAAGTGTCTTCAAGTCTTTTCCTCATTTTTAAATTGGTTTGTGTTTTCTTTAATGCATTTCAGTTCTTTATACATTTTGTAAACAAATCCTTTATCAGATATATGTACACATATACTGCAGTTATCTTCTCAAAGTCTATGACTTATCTATTCATTTCCTTAAAGGTACCTTTTGATGAACAGGAGTTTAATTTTGAAAATCCAGTTTTATCAATTTTCTTTCTTTTTTGGTTACTGCATTCTACAGCCTATCTGACAAACTGCTGCCTCTTTCATGTCATATTCTGCTATGATTTTATCTAAAAGACATCTTTGTTTTAGCTTTTACAGTTTAGGTCTATGATCTACCTCAACTTAACTCTTGTATCAAGTAAGATAAAAGTTGAGGCAGAATTTTTTTTCTACATGGATATCCAATAGTTCCAGCAAAATTTGTTGAAACAATTTTCCCTTTCTCATTGAAGGGACTTTGACCTTGTCCAAAAATCAACTGACTAGAACTTATTTCTGGACTCCATTCCATTCCACTGATCTGTCTATCCTTATATAAATATACATTGTCTTGATTACTGTAGTTTTCTGATAAGTCTTGAAGCTAGGTAGTGTACATTTTTTTCAGCTTTTTTGGGTTGTTTTTGAGACAGGGTCTCACAGCCCAGCCTGGTGTCAAACTCCTGATCCTTGTGCCTCAGCCGCAGTGATGCCAGGATTACAGGTGTACACCAGCACACCCGGCTTCTTCTTTTTCAGAATGAACTATTTTAGTTCCTTGGTACTTCCACATAATTTTATATACATACACACATACATACACACACACATTTAGGTGGGACTTGGGTTTGATCTCAGAGCTTCATACTTGCAAAGCAGGTATTCTACCTCTTGAGACACACCTCCAGTCCCACCCTCTCATTCTTCTTAATATAGCCTAAATTGTAGCTAGGCAGACAGATAATTGAACAAAGATTACATTACCTTTCTTTCTTTCTAGTTAAGTGTGGTCAGTGACTAAGAGTCAACTAATAGAATATAATAAGTGGCTGTGACATGTGCCACCTTCTGATAAGTGTCCTTAAAGAGTATGTGCCTTTCTTCATTCTTCCCTCCTCTCTCTTTCTAGAATAAGCAAGTGACAGTGGTATTAAATGGTCTGTCTTGCTAAGGATGGCACAGCAGCAAGACAGAATAATTCAAGTTTCTGATGGCTGCTTTACTATGTATGGATGGCCTACCTATGTAATCAGGCCATTACTATGTTGTATTTTCTGTGTAATAGAACTAAAACTAATCCTAACCCATCCCAGCAGTAAATATCTACATGCCAGTGATTCCAAATCTTTCTAGACTCAACTATTCAACTGCTGCATCCCCAACAAATACTTCCACTTAGCTGTCCAATAGATCTTTCAAACTTAACTGTCCAAAACAGAATTAGAACTCTTTTTTTCAGCAGTACTGGAGTTTCAACTCAGGGCCTCACACTTGCTAGGCAAGCACTCTACTACCTGAGCTTCACCAGCAGCCCCAGAATTTTTTTTTCCCCAAAACTATTCCTCCACTCATCTCCTCCATCACCATCAACCAAACTGTACTGGTTTTTGTTGTAAATAAGCTACCTTGTAGCTAAAGCGAAACACCTAGATGTTGCCACTGATTCCTTATTTTTTCTCCACTCTATGGCCAAGCCGTGCACAATTCCTCTCTGTCATCAAAACATATCCCAAGGGCTGGTGGCATGGCTCAAGCAGTAGAGTGCCTAGGAAGAGGCCCTGAATTCAAACCCCAGTGCTGCTAGAAAAACAAAACAAAAACATATTCCAGAGCAGTCTACTTTTTGTCATCGTCATTGCTACTAATCTTGTCTAGTTCAAATCACCATCAACTCTTGTTTGGAGTGACACAGCAGCATTCTTAACAGTGCTTTTTATAACAAAAAAATCCTTCTTAAGGGCTGGAGGCATGGCTCAGGTGCTTGTTAGGAGGCCTGCCTACCAAGTGCAAAGCCTTGCCAAACCCTGGTACTGTCACCAAAAAAAAAAAAGAAGAAAGCAAGCAAGCAATCCTTTTCAAGAAGCTGTAAAAGTTCTGGAGATGGATGGTAGTAATGCTTGCACAGTAATATGAAATCCACTGAAATGTGGACTGACATTCACTAAAGGTAAAGCAAGAAATCTTTCCTAGAGACAATAGTCTCATATTTTTTCTAAATATCTTGCAGATGCATCTTTCAGTCACGTTTAGGTCTTTAATCCACCTGGAAATTACCAATGTGAATAAACAGCCTTTGCTTTTATCTTTGCTTTGTGACACCACTTAGTGTACTAAGTATCACATAGGTACCTGGTGTGTTTCAAGGCACTTACTACGCTCCATGAATCTCCTTTTATTGTTTTTACATTTACTTACATGTGTATACAATGTATGAGCCCCCCCCAACCCCCCCCTTGCCATGGATCTACTTTTTTATCCCAAATCAATACCATACTGTCTTAACTATTACAGCTTTCATAGTAAGGTTGGATACCTGATAGGGAGGGATCATATTTAATTTTCTTCTTCAAAAATGATTTAGCTACTCTTGGTTTTTTGCCTTTCTATATAAATCTTAGGTTTAATACCTCGAGTTTCAGGAAAGACCATAGTGATTTTAACTGGCACTGCACTGAATTTATACCATTAGAGAACTGTCATCTTTTTTGATACTGAGTCTTTCCATCCATAAATATTGTATAACTCTTCATTTATTAGGTCTTCTTTTACATGTTTCAATAGAGCATAATAATTTTCTTCCTAAAGAATTACACAGGGGCCAGGCACTGGTGGCTCATACTTGTAATCCTTGGGAGGCAGAGATCAAGAGGATCAAGAGGTTCGAAGTCAGTCTGGGCAAATAACTCAAGAGACCCTATCTTGAAAATAACCAACACAAAAAAGGACTGGCAGAGTAGCTCAAGTAGTAGAGTGCCTGCCTAGCAAGTATCAGGCCCTGAGTTCAAACCCACAAAAAAAGACCCTATCTGAAAAACAAACTAAAAGCAAAAGGGTTGGAGGCAGGGCTCAAGTGGCAGAGTGCTTACCTAGCAAGTGCAAGTCCCTGAGTTCAATCCCCAGCACTGCCAAGTGGTAGAGTGCCTGCTTAGCAAGCATGAAGCCCTGAATTTAACCACCAGGAACTCAAAAAAATAAATTTAAAAAAGTTTAGCTGAAGGTGTGTCTCAAAATTTTCAGCATGGGGGAGAGGAGAGAAGAATTACACACCTTTAGTTCTGGGTGCCATTGTGAATAGTATCTCATTAAAACTCCTGGTTTATACAAATTTAATTTGGAAGTCTTCCTGAACTGAAGACCATTTCTGATTCCTCTTGACCAAAGTAATTCTTCCAGTCACTATCACATTACATCTGGTACCTTCTTGTTCACTGACTTAGTGTCTCTCTGTTCCCACAAAGTTAGTTACTTGTTCACCACTGTACCCCAAGGGTCTAGTATCCGGTACATGTCAGAGGTGCACAGAAACGTTTGTTGAACAAGTAGGCGGAGGTTTTATATCTGGATAATTTGGAGAAAAGCAGGTTTTGAAGTGAGGGTGAGAGGTGAAAATGAGCTCAGTTTGACAAGCGGAGTTTAGATTACTCAACAGGTCATTAATGTGCAAACCTCAGTCGGCACCTGGAGCTGGAGTGGCAGTCCAAAGTGAAGATACTCATGAGATGGATGACTGACTGTCAAGGATCAAAATGGAGTGAAGAAGGAAAGAAGCGAAGATACTTGGGGACAAATATGAACGAGAACGGAAAGATACGGTAAGATTTGAGAGGCAGAAACGGGAAAATAAATGGAAGGCTATGTTCGTAAGAGATCACACGCGCGCACACAGAGCAAAAAGCAGCCTGGGCTTGATGTGGAAGCACAACCTAACCTAAGGAACAGAAAGCAACAACCTCCTACCAAACTGGTAAAAATAATGAACTCTGTTAGACCACAGGTTAGAATTCGGGAACCTTCTAGAGGCTTTCATTCGAAAATGCCCTTTTGGGGGTTTAGAGACCATCCGTATGCGATCTATTCAATGTCCCGGGTCAGAGAAAGGGCAAAGAAGCTGCGGCCTGGCGGACTCAGGTGTGACTAAGGTGTCTGCCTCCTTGTTATTCCTACGGAGGCCGGCACGATGCATCGGTAGGTGCTTTTTCTCTGGGCCTCGGGCTGCGGAAGACCGGACAGAGGCCCTCACGCCCGCGGCGGGTCCTGGGGTCCGTGGGCCGCGCGACTCACGGCGGCGCTTCATCCCTCTGGGGGTCGCCGTCCTCCCCCACACCCCGCCGCGACAAACCCCTAGCCCCCTCCCCTTCCTACCTGCCCGTGGGCGGATTCAGCCTGCCCCCAACAGCGCCCGAGGGATCCCGCCGACCTGCGAGTAAACCTTCCTCCGCCGCTAGCAGCAGGCGTCCTCAACCAGCTGCCGAGGCACGTGACCCCGCCCCTGCCCCGCCAGCCCCGCCCCGTCAGCTCCGCCCGGCCCCGCCTCCTGCCGGCGCGCTCCACCCACAAGAACGTCCCTGGCGCGCTGACGTAACGGCACAGGCGCACTTTGTCGGTGACGCCGAGGCGCCGCTGGGTCTGCTGGTGGAGGTGTGTGTGGAGCTTCGGAGCCGCTAGGGAAAGTGGAGTGGGTGCGATACGGCATAAAGCGGGGAGGAGGAAAAAAGACCCAGATCCTGGCCTGTTAGCGCTGGGGGTGGGGGGACGGGCAGGACCGTGTCCTTCATGCTCCCACGTGCCCGGGTCGGGCCGCCGTTCCGTGCTTACTTCGCGGGTTTCCTGTGGGGGCGAGTGACCCCGCGCCCAGGTGTTGAAGTTGAAGGGTTAGGTTGGAGCGCACTGAGCGGCGATCTTCCTGCGCAGATCTTTGAGGGATCCTGTGGCTTATTTAACGAAGGAACACGAAATCTGGCCATCTGTCTTGGATTTTGGGGGGGAGGGGCAGAAATTATGACTTAAGTCTCCCACTC
This sequence comes from Castor canadensis, assembly GCF_047511655.1. Taxonomy (NCBI): domain Eukaryota; kingdom Metazoa; phylum Chordata; class Mammalia; order Rodentia; family Castoridae; genus Castor; species Castor canadensis. The sequence continues at coordinate 9,244,421 of NC_133386.1, read as the reverse complement.
GGTCTCCTTTATAAAATAAATTGGGCAGGCCAGTGCAATTTTTGAGGGTCCTTTCAGAACAGCTATTCTGTAATTACTACCTCCCAGGATCTCACACTTATTAATTGGCCCTTGCTAAAATTTTGTTTGCAAGTAAGATTCATGCCTTGTTAATATGCTAAGTAGGCTCACTATGGTTTTGTTAAGATTGGAATTTATGTTTTCTTAGTATTAACTGTCTTCCATGGACTTAAATATTGACATTTAATATTTTGTCTCATTTCAGAGATAAATCCCCAAAGTATATTGAAGTTGATGCTTTTGAATTTTTTCTTTGTTACTTTATCCTTTTTTATTAGCATTCTTGAGGTCATCTGCACCTAGCTGGGAAAAGATGGTCAACGTCTTGAAAGGAGTGCTTATAGAATGGTTAGTAGCTTTGAAATTTCATGAGTTTTAAAGTTACATTTTGAATCTTGATTTACATGTATGCGTTTTCTAAAATCCTATCTGGTTTTTCATTTTGTTGCTAAGTTTCTTTCTGATGCTACATTTAAGTGTCTCTGTTGAATTGATGTAATTGGCATTGTTTCCAACAATTTTTTTTAAATCAGAGGCAGTATATTTGTTAGACGAGTTCCCATTAGAAAATCTGTTTGCATTTTCCTCAGACCTTAGGAGTTGACTAGTTATGTTAGGGCTGGCAAGAGTTCAAGAACTTAAGTCTTCCCCATTATGAACTGTGGTGTTTAAAAAAGAGAAAAGAGAGCCATTTTTCCCACTAGGAGAATAAGAAAGGACCTTGGAGCCATAACAGGGTTGAGTTCCTCAAGGCAATCTGAAATGCAGGGCTTAGTTATCACCCAGTCCTCAAACTTGCACTTCTGGAACAACCCTGCAGTCTTCACTTGATTGTTTTTGCCCCATTCTCTCATCTGGGAAGCCTGCCTTGTGGACATTCCAATTGTCTGATAATACTATCTACTTTTTTTCATCTCTAATATGAGCTGTTGCATGGGTAATGTTACATTTACTGTGTTGGCAAAGCTGGAGGAGGAACAAGGCCAAACCCTAGAATACCTCCAACACTTAGACTAGCACTGTCCAATAGAAATATAATTCAAGCCACATAAATTTTCTAGTAGCTAAATTTTTCTGGTAGCTAAATCTAGTCTTAAATTTTCTAGTAGCTACATTGAAAAGTAGAATGAAGTGGGTGTGATGATACACACCTGTAATCCCATCTACCTGGGAGGTGGAAGCAAGAGGTTCTCTAGCTTGAGGCCAGCCCAGGCAAAGTTAATGAAACCCTATCTCAAAAAAAAAGAGGTAGGGCATGGCTCAAGTAAGAGTGCATCTTTAAAGTTAATACAACACATTTTACAGCACATCTCATAGACTATTTTCAATGTTCATAGTCACATCTGACTAGCAGGTTACCTTATGAATAGTACAGATTTATGGTTTAGGCAGAGGAGATTCCAACAAAGGCAGTGAAGAAAAAAACAGCTAGTGAGGTAGGAAGGGAATCTAAGACAGGAAGTATTTCAGGAAGTTGATGGCTGTACCAGTGAGGTGTGGGATGAGGCCATAGATGAATGCTGCTTTAGTGGAGTGGTGACTGGACACCAGATTGGAATATCATCCATCCCTGGGGGATGGAGTCCAAGACACCCTAATTGATGCCTAAAACTGCAGATAATACCACAAGTTAAAACCCTCTCTCTCTCTTTTTTTTTTTTTTTTTTTTGGCAGTACTGGGGTTTATGCTCAGGGCCTCAGGTTTGCTAGGCAGGTCCTCTACCACTTGAGCCACTCCACCAGCCAGCATCTGGTTTTTTTCAGTTCCTTTTATCCGTACTGAGGATTGAACCCAGGGCAGTGAGCATGCTAGGCAACCAATCTACCAGTGAGCTGCATCGCCAACTCAAGAACTTTCTCCTGAAGAAAGCAAGAAGACAGAACCATAAAAAAATGAAAGATTACATCAGGTTATTTATGGTTCCTTTTTTGCATATGGATTAAGGCAAAAGCAACTTCATTATCATACCAATTGAAACTGACCTATTTAGGAAAATCTGATCTGATTTCTCTGCAGATCAGATAAACAGTTTAGTGACTTGAAAGTTTAGCATGAGTGACTCTATTTTTATTTTTAGCCTAGTCTTTATTGGAGCTTAGTCCAAAACAATGACCTGTAATTTTTACTTACAGAGTCTATAGTAAAGCAAATAAACCAATTATTTTGGTGGCCATTTGGGCCTAACTTTAGTAGACTGAAAAATCAAGGCACTTCAATGTATGATTCTTTCCTCTCATGGCTTATCAAATACCAAATCGAAGGTGAAGGTGCTGGAGTACAGTTCAGTGTTAGAGTTTGTGTTTAGTGTATGTGAGGAAAGGGTTCAATCCTCAAAACAAAAAAAACCGATCTGGAGTCAAGTAAAAAATGTTTATGAATTTGTATTTTTATATCAAAACAAGGTCAGTGAAAACATCTTTTTTGGGATGTACCATCAACTGCCAGACTCACACCCAGCATTTGCTCGAATCTAGACAACCACAGTGATTACTGAAGCAAGCAGCATATGCCAAACATATGTCCCTGTCCAATTCCAGGTGCTAGAGCAGACCTCTGGTGTGCAGTTACCACAGTTAGTTTGACAAGTGCTTCATCAGGGAAGGTTGTTTTACAGAGGTACAAATCCCAACCAGTTTGCAGCACATAAGCAAACAATTGGAGGAATATGTATTAGTAGGTCAGTATTAGGTATTTAGGTAATTAGGTAAAATTATTTTTTGTAGGTTTGGCTTCTAAATGTGTTGCATGAGAGAAGCAAGAACTCAGGCAAAACTAATCTCTTCTTTCACAGTATTTATAATTCTTTTGTCAGTCTTTGCTTTTTTGGAGGGCCATGTTCATTGAAGTTTCTCAGGCATCCAAACGGTACCCGAAAAAAAAATTATACACACATACATACATACATATATACACACATATATATTACTAAGTTCTCATGTACAGATATATGTATGTATATGTGTGTGTGTATATATATATATAAATCATTTCAAGTTGACTAGAACCTATGTTTGTGTAGGAAGTGCTTACTAAACATTTGTTTACTAAATGAATTTGGTTAACAGAATCAAATCAGGTTTTATAATCTCAGCCTAAATCCTAGGTTGTTAATGTTCCTTGACATCTTCTCTCTTCCCACAGGGAGAATCATAGTAGGTGAGAGTGTTGAATAAGGCTTACAGGAGGCTATTGTTTTGAACTAGGCTCCAGCAGACTAGGCTAAAATCAAAACATAGTCACTTGGGATTTAGCTTTCTGAGTCCAGTACACTCTTTGGAATCTTGTGTCTTGAAAACAGAGAAACCTAATCGAGAATTAGAGGCTGAGGTTCTGGATAACTCACTGTCCCCTGTGGTATCACTTTTTTCAGACCTTAATATACCATATAGTCATTGAACACCTACCATACACTGGACCATAATCTAGACACCCATATCTCATTTGGACGAAACCCAAATTCAGAAGACACTTGGAAATTTATCATTTCTTGTATCTGTTTAAATGGGTGACTTTTGCACTCTCTCACCCATCTATAGCTATTGCCGCCTTTCAGTCTCTTGTCACCATTTGCCTTGAGACCCATATGCTCTGTAATTATGCCCTTTGTGCCTCCTTTTCCTGTTTGTTGGTCACCCAAAAAGCCACAGACTCCCAAACCATCCCTCATCCTTTAGATTTTCATTATCTTATAGCTTGTATATTGTAAGAGGGAAGTAAATCAGCAGAACTATTTCACACTCATTTGACTCCCAGGAAATACAAACTTTATAAAGAATACGTTAAAAATTTCAGTTCATATACCAGTTGGCTAATTATTACCTGGGAGGATAGTTTACCATTGATAAAGCCAAGATTATCTTTGTAATTAGAAGGGACCGTGCTTACAACTCTGACCATTTAATTTTGTGGTCTGTTTTACAGTTAACTGCATGATCTTGGTAGACCCAGTCATGGTATTAGACTTTTTAGAATCTTTTTTGTTGTTGTTTTACAGTACTGGTGATTAAACCTAGGACCTTACAGATGCTAGGCAAGTGCTGTAGCACTGAATAACACCCCAACCCTAGAATCGTATTTTATAGCTCAGATTAGACAACCCCAAGGTTGTTTAGGAGGCAGTCGATTGATCTGCTCTTCATATTTCTAAGGCAAAGAAATTTTTTCCTGCTATATATCCTTGATCTCAGGGTTTCAACCAAGTATGTATATGCACTTAGTTTTAGAGTTTTTCCCTACCTTGCCATCAGGATTCTTCCAGAACCCCCTTCTATGAAGAAGTGAGATAGCCCTGTATTCAGACTAGAGTATTTGAGGCCCTCCATGTTTCATATCAGAATGTCCCTGAAACTTTGTTGTTTTTTTTAATAGAACATGTTTTGAATTATTACAATTTATATTTTAAGTACATGCTTTAGAATTCAACTTGACTTCTTTTTTCTCTTAAATTTAGTGGGAGGGCTGGAGTTGTAGCTTGATGATAAAGTACATGTTTAACATATGCAAGGCCCTGGGTTTAATCCTCTACACCAAAAAAAAAAAAAAAAAAGGGTTCAATTGAGGCAACTGACATTAAGAGAAAATTATTTCATTGTCTCATTGGTCGGTCAGCCATTCTTCTGAGCAAAACTCATTTGCTAGCTGGCAGTTTCCCCCAGATACTGGGGGGTTTAAATTATTGGTGTTTAAGATGATTTTAGGGTATAGAACACACAAGGTTTTTCCCTATGACCAGTTTAAATTTTTTTGAGAGGAAAAAAATGGAACTTAACACATTAAAATCTTGTATTTAATTTAAAGACAATTTAAAGAAAAATACGGAGTAATTTCCAGTGAAGATGTTATAAGAGGTGACTAAACAACAGTGATAAATATTCGAATGGCAACAATTCTGGAAGTGCTGGCAGGATGATTTAGCAGGCGAGCCCCACAGCGGTCCTTTGTTTCTTTGGTTTATCTTTTACTTCATTGAAGTGATATACGTTTGTTCCATTCAGAAAATTTCTATAGATACTAGACTTCATAACCACTTATCCTTGCTGTCCTTAAACCTCTTAGTCCAAACCAATTATTTTTATTTTATTTATTTATTATTTTTTTAATTTTATTTATTTATTTCCAGCACTGGGGTTTGAACTCAGGGCCTCACACTTGCTAGGCAGGCGCTCTACCACTTGAGCCACTTCACCAGCCCTCCAAACCAATTACTGAGAGTAAATTTGAATCATCTATGAATGCCCTAAACTCAATCAGTGACAAAATAATATAGCACATTTAGACAGTAATTTTGTAATGTCTTGTTATTATTGCTACATTTGGAACTGAAGTTTATTTTATAAAACAATTGTCCCTCCCATTGTGTAAATTGTATTTCTTCCAAGAAACCTCTTGAATGTATGATTTTTATAGAATATATGAGGTTTTTGTGGGAATTGAGACAGTCAAGGACAAAAAGAAGATAAAGTGACACCAAGGTCACCACCTACATCTTCTCTTGTCTCTTGTTTAGATGGAAACGAGGAATCAACTTGGTTATAGACGACTAAGCTAAGGGGTTTTGCCTATCTCCTTTATCCCCCAGCTCTCACACCTGCCTCTTTCTAAACTGATCTTTTATTCCCCACCCTAACCTCACACCCATATTTGTATAGCAAAGTGAGTCTGAGAAGGAAAAAAAACAGTAGTTTCAGAGGAGCTGAAATTTTGGTTTCCTGGTCCTATGGGCCTCATTTTCTTTTCTGCAATATCATCTGGAAGCACCCTGTTAAACTGGCTGCATCAACCCCACAGTCCTTCTAGAATTGCTCTTTAATTCCTTTTTCTGTTTCTCCCAGGGCTCTTTGTCCATAATGGATAAGTTGTTTACCTCAGTGAGATTTCTCAGTGTATAGTTGCTGCTGCTTTAGAAAGCTTTTTATTTTTTATTCAGTATAATTGCCAAAAAATGTGAAATTTAACATTTTTGTATCTGCTTAGATCTGCGACTATTGTGGTCTCTTTGCCATTCTCACTCCCACCCACCATCATTTGTTTCTCCCTTTCAGTCCTATGTCTCAGTTTGCCTGGAGACCCTTATTCTTATTAGGCATTTTGTGCTTCCTTTTCCTGTTTGTTGATTACCCAGCAAGCTGCAGACTCCCTAACCATCTTTCATCCCTTGGAGTACCATTATCTTATAAATTTTCTTCTCCTTAATCCTTTCCACACTGCCTTCTGGAATGTAGCAAGGAATCAGCAGCAGAATCCCATGTCTTCTTTCCACCACCGTCTTTTCCTTTTTGCTACAAGAAAACTGGACTTTCTCCTATGTGCACTGCTTCCACAGGCCTACCAAGTGGTAACTTTTTCCCTCTAATAGCTTCTTTTTACCCCCAGTATTGGGATTTGAACCCAGGGCTTGCAAGGCAGGCACTCTTATTCCTTAAGCCACGCCATCAGCCCCCTCTAATACCTTTTGTATCACTGGATCAGAAAACAGGACAGGTACTTACCTTGCTCCCCACTGTCACATCTCCCACCCTATTCCACAGAAATTCCCAGTTATGAATCTCAGATTTCAGGCTTGACCACCCATTAACCCTCCTTTTTTATAATCATCTACAAACATCCAGATCTTTCCTAAAGGTTTTTCCTTGAAGGCTACTTGTTAACTCTTCAGTAGCTTTCCTTTTACATCAGCCTATCTAGACCTGTCCTTTCCAACACCACCGTCTCCTCAGAATCTTGTTCTCAGGCATCTGACTCTGACCACTACTTCCTCTTCCCAGTTGGCTCTGTGTAGGACCCTCTCTATATGATTTCTTCCAGTTTACCAGACCTGCAATCTGTTCATCTCCTACCTTTTCAGCTCCCATTCTCTTTTCTGTTTGCTGTAGCGAAATTTCTCAGAAGATCTTCTATTCACTTTCTTTAATTGCCCTCCTATTCTAAAGCCCGCTCCTGGCACTCCACCCAAATTATTCTTGTCAAGCTTGGTCACTGAATCCAGTGGTCACTTCTCTGACTTTACCTATTAGCAGTATATGGCGCAATTGCTCACTCCCTTGTTCTGAGTAGCCTTTGTTCACTGAGCCCTAGGACTTCAGAACTCTCTGCCTCTGTGACCGCTTCTTCATGATTTTCTTTACTGAGTCATTTTTTTCCTTACCTTTTGATACTGGAGCACCCAGGGCTCTATCCTGGACTCTTCTTTATAGCTATACTCACTCCTTTGTCAGCTTTAAATACTGTTTATATCTTGATGACTGAATTTTACTTTTCACCACTGACCTCCAGAATTATGTAACCAGCTTCTTCCTTTGGGTGCATAGGCATGTTACGTGTAACCTACCTAAAAACAAAGTCTTGATCTTAACTGCAAAGCTGTTCTTTCCACATTCCTCCTTATCTTAGTAAAAGATTGTGCCATCCTTCCGTCTGCTCAGACCAAAACTCTTGGAATCTCTTTGGTTCTGTCTGTGAAAACTCACGTCTAGACTCAAGTTACGTTAGCTTGTTTTCAACCACTTCTCATCTCCACTGTCACCACTGAGTCCAAATCATCTGCTTGGATTATTGCGGTTACCAATTGCTTTCCCTGTTTCCACCCTTGCCTCTGCCTCTCCTGGTCTTTCTCAGTCAGCAGCAAATACGACCTTACATTTAAAATTTAAGTTAGTTTGTAAGTTAAATCATGTCACTCAGTAAAAGCCCAAATCCCCCAGATCATCTCCAACGTGATCTAGTAATTGAAATAAACACATGGATAGCTTTATTTAATGCCCATGTTTATACTTGAAATCATAAAAGCTTGCTTTTATTGTTTTCAGTAAATTACATGACCACTTTTGTATTAAACTGTTACCTCTGTAATTGATTAAAAAAATCTGTATTGACATTTTTATCATCTTTTGTTAAATACATTATTATTTTTAGATCTAAAGAGTTGTCCTGTATCTTGATTCAGGGTTTTTATGAAAGAGTCATATTGCTGTAAGTCTGTACTGCCTGTCAAGAAATTAATTGTATTTCTCTTTCCCTTTGACCACCCTGTTCATTCCAAACTAAAAACAAGTAAACAAAATTTAATTTGGATCTCTTCTTTGAGCTCAGTAGTCACAAAGCAGTTTTATTGTTGTTGTTGTACTGGGGATACATTGTGACATTTCCAAAAGTTCTTACAATATATCATAATTGGATTCTCCCCTCCATCATTCTCTTTTATCCTCCCTCCCTCCACAAAGCAGTTTTATTATTAGGATTTCTTTCAAAGAATCTTAGTGATAGTTCACACTAGTTCAAGTCTAAATTTTAAGAAGGAAAGAATCTTGACTACCTACTGCTAGCCCAACACTGTCCTTAGTACCTTTTGCCTTTAATTTCCATAACAGTTCCCTTATGTGGGCTCACTTATAGTTGGGAAGAGAGGCTCTGGAAGATTCAGAGTTCAAGCCCCAGTACCACAAAAAAAAAAAAACTTGCTTTAACTAAAGTTGTAAAATGAAGTCATATCCATAAATCTCTCTTGAGGCAGAGAGGAAATGAGGGGCTGAGTAATGGTGCACAACTTTAAAAAAATCATCTTAAAAATTCTGGATGCTCAAATTTAATTGCTCAAGTCTTTGTGCTGTGGTTTAACCACAAGATGTCTTGTAATCATGTGTTTGTCTCTACAGCGATCCTGCCATGAAGCAATTTCTCTTGTATTTGGATGAGTCCAATGCCTTAGGGAAGAGGTTCATCATTCAAGACATTGACGACACGCATGTCTTTGTAATAGCAGAGTTGGTTAATGTCCTTCAGGAGCGAGTAGGTGAATTAATGGACCAAAATGCCTTTTCTCTTACCCAGAAGTGAAAATGCTGCATGTTGACCAACTTAGGAATTATAAGCAACAAATATGAAAGATGGCTCCCTTCATTCATTATCTTATGTGACTGATTAGACTTAGAAGATTGTTTAGGAGCATGTTGTGGGAAAGAACATAGGATTATTTGTTCAGACAAAAGCCCCTGAACTGATTTTGTTGTACCTTAGAATTTAAAAAAAAAAGAGAGAGCACAAGCATGCCCGCTTTAACAAATGGCTGTAATTTGGCTTTTATTGCTCTTTATTAAAATGTTTCTTTTTTAATATCAATTTAATGCATTAAGAATGTAATGGAGTATGCCTTTAGATTATCAGTATAACCTAGATAACTTACTTTGCTTGTTTCTGTTAATAATTGTGGATTTTTTTAGTATACATGTAGTTGGTTTTGTTTCAATTAGAAGCTTCACAGATTTACTGCTTAAATATGCCAAGGTGAAAACTTTGGCAATACTTATATCTCAAAAATAATAAAACCTACTAGCCAGCTCTAGTGGGAACATGTAATATTACTATAAATTACAGTTTGCATTTCCCTGAAAGTAATTTTTTTTTAATGTAGAGAATTAGAAACAACCAAATGCTTTTCCTTGTTCAAACTTTGTTGGTCACATTTCTCTGTCAAAGTGAGTGTTCTGCCAGGTGCTGGTGGCTCACGCTTGTAATCTTAGCTACTCAGGCATCAGAGATCAGGAGGATCATGGTTTGAAGCCAGCTGGGCAAATAGTTCTCAACACTTGATCTCAAAAAAACCCATCACAAATCAGAGTTGATGAAGTGCCTCAAAGTGTAGGTCCTGAGTTCAAACCCCAGTACCAAAAAAAAAAAGTGAGCACTCTGTTATTAGGAAATCAGAGCAGAGCAAATTAGCAGCTGAAGTGTGTATGTGTGTATAGCCAATAGCTGGAAAAATACCCACAATCATATAATTATTTTTGGGGAGTACGGTAGCAGGACTTGGATGTTGTATTTCGTAACACCTATACTGTATGAAGCGATAAATACATACATATATAAATATTTAAAATATACACATTGTAATGGTTAAAACATAAAATAAATACAGTCAAAATCTGCATTAGTTGGAGTAGATATTACATTATAATCCATATGCCCTAAAATCCAGTTAAACCAGGTGATCCTCTTCTTTTTCATACCATTTGGTATTCTGGTTTAGTGTACATCTCAGAATAATGGTACTAACAGTATAAAGTATACTTCATACAAAAGGAAGTATATTGAAATTAATTTTCAAAATGTTTTTAAAAAGAGAAAAATGAGATTTATTTATACCTTATCCTCTATGAGAATTCCTATTAAACTTGTCCAAAAAAGAAAGGAACAAGTTGGGTACCATGGCTCATGCCTATAATCCTAGCTAGCTACTCAGGAAACAGAGATCAGGAGGATGGTTTGAAGCCAGACCAGGCAAATGGTTTGAGAGAACCTATCTCGAAAAATCCTATCACAAGAAAAAGAAGTTGGTAGAGTGGCTCAAAGTATAGGCCCTGAGTTCAAACCTAATACCTCAAAAAAAAAAAAATACAAAACTGAATACCTTTCATATTAACCCGAAACTTAAAGGAAATTTTCTTAGGATCTTACAGTTAAAAAGATATGAAAAAGCAGAGTATCAGTCATTCATGGTTCACGCCTATAATCCTAGCTTCTCAGGTGAGATCCAGGGGATAGTTTTGAGGCCAGCCTAGGCAAATAGTTCATGAAACCCCCATCTTCAAAATGGACTGGAGGTGCGGCTCAGGCACCTTCTTGCAAGCACGAAGCCCTGAGTTCAAACCCCAGTCCCCCCCCACACACACAAGAAAGATATGAAGAAAACTATACTGCCAAAGACTGCAAAAAGTGTTGAGTGAAGGGAAATCTTTATTTGAGCTCTTACTTTTAAAAAGTCGTGCACAGGCAAATGTTAAATCTCTTTCTCCAGACACTGTGTTAAGAAAGATGAGACCATATGACAATGGTGAGCCCGCTTACGGCCACGTACCTGACTTCTGACTTTCCAACTATTAATGAACGGAGAGAACTCCAGTGACATTTTATCTGGGCTCTGTTTCTTGGAATCTGATTGTCTTTATTTGATTTGGCATATTTTAGGTGTCCATGACAAGAGATGGCTGCTTATCACTGGAGCTATTTATTACTGCTTTTTTACTTTTAAAAAAGTCCTAAATATTCTTGTTACGGGTTTTGTGGAGGGGGGTTCTGGGTTTTTTTGTTTTGTTTTAAATACTTTGTCAGGTCAAAAACTCTTAATTCCTTGAACCCAGATTTTCTTGTAAAATTTAGTATGGTTCTCTTAAAATTCTAGGGATCTGAGTGTGCATCACAGTTAACATAAAAATCTGTATTAAATTGGACATGATGGTGCGTGCCTGTAATCCCTAAGGACTGGGGACATTACTCAATCGTAGAGCAAGGACTCAGAGCAGAGGTTCTACAACAGTAGTAGTGCACAAGGTCCTCGGTTCATCCCTAGCACTAGCAAGCTGGAGGCCCTGAGTTCAAACCCAATACTGTCCCCCAAAAAAGGTTCTGCTATAACTATAATACTGGTATTCTGCCTCAGTGAATGGGAAAGGGTATATTTTTTGTTGTTGTTACTTTTGAACTCAGGGCTTCATGCTTGCTAGGTGGGTGTTGTACCACTTGATCAACTCTGCCAGCCCTTTTTGTGTTACTTATTTTTGAAATAGGGTCTCTTGAACTGTTTGCCCAATGCTGGCTTCAAACCGTAATCCTCCTGATCTCTGCCTCCTGAGTAGCTAGAATTACAGGCATGAGCCACTGGAACCCAGCTGGATAAAAAATATTTTAAACATGTAGAATAAGGTGCAGTTTGCAAATAGAATCAGTAAATATTCTCAAATGTACATAGCTGTATTTCATTTGCAGCAAAAATAAAACTGAAAGATCTGTTGAGGAAATTGTTGAATAAGCTTTTTAAAACAGTGTTGTTGAGCCTGGAGGCATGGTTTAATGGTAGAAGCTCTGGCTACAGTAGCAGATCCTGGCTGGCTAGCTTAGGGATCTCAGACATGTCATTGAATTTGGATTTCTCTGTGCCTCTGAGTCCTTGTCTGTAAAAATAGGAAACCCACCTTCAGAGATTGTTGGGATGATTGTAAACTGGCACTTGTAAAGTAGATAGCTCTGAAATTTAGTTTCCTTGAATCTGGAAGAACACAGCGATAAATCTCGCGAGCTTCATGAGCTCTTGTCCTACTGACCTAACTGGGGGCTACTGGAGATGCAGAAAGGACAAAAGATAGAAGACAAACATGCAGTAAAGCTGGGATCAAGTGTGCTGGGTGCTTGGATGGAGACGCATAGCAGCCTTGTTACTTCTTTTTTACTTCTCTTCTTTTACTTTGCTTCTTTTCTCTATTCTTAAAACCTTACTTTTCTGTTCTTTAAAGCCTTTCTTCTTTTCCATTCTGTTAAGTGTGGGTCCTCAGACTTGCACTGTGCCATGTTTCTTCCAATCTCTAGCATAACTCCTAAAGTCTTGGTCCTTAGACTTGCAGACACAACATTGCCATCAGCAACATCAGCACAGCGGCCAGCAGCCAACCAATTCCCCACATCCTCCTTCAGCAAGTCTTTTATATACCATGGCAAACAAGGAGGTGTAGCAACAGTTCTTGGGGAGGGGTATAACACTGTAACAGGAGGAACCTGTGAATGCTAATTCTCTGAACATAAACATCTTAGGAAAAACAGCGGTGCTGCATTTTGCCCTCACCCTCTTCTGCAGCTGGGGTTGTGCCAAATTCAGCCTGCAGATTATTCCATATAGCTGTGCTTTTGTCAAGTTCTCATAGGCTTCTCATACTCTGCTCCCCACAGATAAAGGAAGCAAAAGAAACCAGCACACAAACACATTCCTTTTCCCTATCCCCCAGTCACCATGAAGTTCAGAAGCAGATGAGGGAAAAGGGAAATTCCTAGAAAAAGAGCATTGTGTAAATTGTTCAACGGGAGTCCACTGCTGTCATGTGAAACTGTCTCTGAGAGAGTCAGGAAATATCTGAGCATCAGGAAAGCTATCTGGGAGATTTAGCATAAACCTTTGCTGTCTTTTTTTTTTTTTTTTTTTGATGGTACTGGAGCTTGAACTCAAACTTGCTAGGCAGGCATTCTTATCGCTTGAGCCATCTAGCCAGCCCTTTTTTGTGATGGTTTCTTTTAAGATAGGGTCTTTTGAACTATTTGCCGGGCTGACTTTGAGCCTTGATCCTCCTGATCTCTGCCTCCTAAGAAGCTAGGTGTGAATCACTGGGGCCCAGCCTACCTTCATTCTTGAATAACTAGTTTTATATAAAGTATTTGGGTAACAATCCATTTTCATCCAAACTGGGCTATTTTTTTCATTGTCCTCAGACATTTACTAAGTCCAGATTGGATTTTTATTTGGTAACTTCAGTTTAGATTATAGGAGTGTTAACTCACCTCTCTTGTTTTCTCACCCTGCTGCTCTTTTCCTATTTGGCACAGTCCCTCTCTCCTATTCCTTTAGTCCTCTGCAATATTTATTATTTCCTTGACATTTTTATAAAATTCTTTTATTGATGTATATTAAATTGTACCTACTAAGGGGTCTAGTCATCGTGATATTTCCATACATGCATATAATGTACCTTGATCATATTCACCACTTCCCTAGCTTGCATAAATTACCCTTTCTCCCTATTTTCTTTCCTCTTCCACCTCCCTAGTAGTTCCCTTTTTGTGACCTTGGTTTTGTTTGTTTTGTTTTCCCCCTTGCTTTCACAAATGAGAAACTTGGATACTTGTCTTTGTGTAACTAGGTTGTTTCACTAAACATGGTGATTTCCATTCTGTCCATTTTCTAGCAGATGACATAATTTCATTCTCCTTAATAGCTGAGTAAACTCCATTGTGTATATATATATACACCATATTTTCTTTATGCACTCATCCATTGATGTCACCTAGACTAATCCCATAAAATTATGAATAGTGCCGTGAGAAACATGGGTATACATGTGTCTCAATAGTAAGATGACTTTGATTTCTTTGAAATTTTAAAAGTTAGCTGGAGTGTGTATATCACTTGTTAATTTTGCCTGGAATTTGTAAGACTTCTTGATTTCTTAAAATTCAGGTGGTTTGTTTTGCTTTGCATGGGGAGGATTCTTTTTTTAAGTTTTTAGATGAGCAGGTTTTCTATTGTAACTTTTAATACCTCTTTTTGTTAACTATTTTTTAATTATCCATGATTTACATCTTATTCTTTTTTAAAATTTTTGATTGACACATAATTATTCATACTTATCAGGTATAGTGTGATAGTTTGATAAATGTGTACAATGTATGATGATCAAGTCTGGGTAATTAGCATTTCTACTTTCTTAAACCTGGGTCATATCTTTGTGTAGAGAACCTTTGAACTCTTCTCTTTTAATTAACTTAGAATAAATTGTGATAAGCGGTAGTCACCCTAGTATACTATTGAATACTTGAACTTATTCCTCCCACCTCTGTATTGTTCCTCATTATCTACATTTTTATTACTTTTAAATTTTTCTGTTCCAGGAATGCTTTTCAGATTTGTTACTAAGCTTGATTTACTTTAATGAAAATGTATCCCTATCACTTTCACCATGGTTTTATCTTGGCTACTGAGCCTTTGTTACATCATACTCTTTTTAAATTGCTCCTTGTTGAAATGGTTTTTGTTTAATGAAGGTAAGATCCCCTTATATCTTTTTGATTTTTAATTGAAGTTCTCTTTTTTAATAAGCAATGCATAATTATTGTAGATAGATTGGGAAAGAGATGCAAAAGGCAAATATACAGCTCATCCATAGTCCCAACACCCAGGAATAACCATTGTTAGAATTTTGGTGACAATCTTCAAACCTTTTTCCAAGACTAAAAACAGACTTCCATCCCAATGAGATCACACCATTTTGACTCTTGCCTTTTCACTTATTTTTTAGTGATCTTTTATTTATTGGAAACATGGAGAAGAATTTCTATTTCAGAGGAAGGTTTGTTTTTATTTTTGTTTTTCAGATTTCTTGAGTATGGTAGGACTAGATTACATGGGGAACTTTTAAAAATATTGATTCCTTCCTATAGTCCCCATTTACTCAAATTCAGTTATTCTGGGATGAGACCAAGGCATCAACATTTTTATTTTACTTGTTACTTCCTTTTTTTTTGTTTTTGCAGTACTGGGGATTGAACTCAGGGCCTTGGATCTACCACTTGAGCCACTCCCTCAGCTCACCATCAACATTTTTAAAAGGCTTCCCTGGTACTTCTGTGCGGTCAGCTGAGAACCCCTGGTCGGTTGTGTGCAGTAGAGACTTGAGACAGGAGATTTTTATTGAAGGGTTTTGTTTGGTTTGCAGTAGACTAATTCGCTAGCACATTTGTTTCCTTTCATTGCCAAGGAAATGCTGAGCCTACCCAGCAAGGAACCGACTTTTATTAATTAGAACCAAATTTTATTAATTAGATAACCAACTCCCCACATAGCTGCAAGAACTTATTTATTATAGTCGTATAATTAGTTTGGCTTAGATCCTTTGGCTAGGTTGTATTTATGATCTAGTATTCTATTATGAAAAGTACTTAAACTCAATTAAAATACCAAATGTAAGTTTATAGGTAGTCCTTCTTGTATCAAATCTGATGAAATCTCCATTTCCCTCAAAGTTTTCAGACTGTCAGGTTAAAGCTAAGGAAAATTACATATTTCTTATTCTTTTTTTGTTTTTTGACTGGCCTCTAATTCACTATGTAGCCCAGGCTGGCCTTGAACTTTTGATTGTCCTTCCCCGAGCTCCTGAATTCTGGGATTACACATTGTGCCTCACTGTTGTTTCCAGTTCTTGATTATGAGAATCATTAACATCTCACTGAGGGAAAAAAACAAAAAACTTTGACTCAGACCAATGACTTTGTTTGGAATTTTGGGGGGCGGGGGCAGGATGGTATTAGGGTTTGAACTCAGGGCTTCAAGCTTGCTAGACAGGTGTTGTACCACTAGAGCCACTCTGCCAGACCTGTTTTGTATTGGGTATTTTCAAGATAGGGTCCCACAACTGTTTGCCCAGGCTAGCTTTAAAACTCCATCCTCCTGATCTCTACCTCCTGAGTATTTAGAATTACAGGCATGAGCCACCAGAACCTCTCTCTGCCCAATGACTTTGAATGTGAATACAAAGAAAATAATGTGGAATTATAAACAACAAAACTATTGTATTTCTTTATGGGTGAGTTATCTGTCTTTCCTATCATTAACATATATAACTAACATAATAGAGAAATAATAAAAGAAAAAATTGTTTAATGAAACAGACACTATGATCATGTGGGTAAGTTTTGACTATTACATGTGTGTTTTATATATTTATCTCCCAGAGTTTAAATGGAACAAACCTGACTGAAGTTTCCTTTTAAAAAGTTAAAGATTCAGCTAGGCATTGTAGTACATGCCCGTAATCCCAGCTACATGGAATGGGAGGATCGTGGTTCAAGGCCAGCCCAGGTAAAAAGTTATGGAGACTCCACCTCAACAAGAAAGCCAGGTGTGATGGCCACACCTAAGATAGAGGTAGGAGAATCACTATCTGAGGACCCACCCGACAAAAACATGAGACCCTATCTCTGAAAAATAGGGCTGTGGTTCAAGTGATGGAGGGCTTGTCTAGCAAGTGCAAGGTCCTGAGTTCAACCTACTGCCAAATAATAAAATGAAGTATGGTTTGTACTGAATGTGTATCATTTTGGCACTAGTATAAAGTCAGACTGGGGATGTAGCTTAGTGGTAGAGTGAGTGCTGAGTATGTATGAGGCCCTGAGTTCAATCTCCAGCACCAAAACAAAATCATAAATTGGGCCATTCTGAGTTGGGTACCATGTGTATTGAAATTCTAAGATGAAGATAAAAATTGCCAGAAGTGAGAAAGGAACATTGATAATTAAGCAGTGACAGTCAAAAATATTAACATAGCAAGTCAAACAAGTATTTAGGATTCTAAATCTATAAACAGTGCACATTTCTAGATTTTAATATTTGTAGAAGGGATAAATGCAGAGGGAATAATACAAACAAGAAGCACAGTGGAAAAATGTCTCCTTTGTAGATCTTAATTGTTTTTTGTCTTGTTTTGGCAGTACTAGGGTTTGAACTCAGGGCCTTGAGCCACTCCACTACCCCTCTTTTGTGCTGGGTTTTCATTGAGATTGGGTCTTGAGAACTGTTTGCCCATGGGTGACTTCAAACTGTGATCTTCCTGATCTTTGCCTCCAGAGTAGCTAGCATTATAAGCGTGAGCCACCAACACCCAACTGCTTGTGTTTTCTTAAAACCTAGCTTAGGTACTTAATAAAGTTCACAAGACTTTATCCCCCATCCCAAAAAAATATAATGTGTTACTTACTCACATAACACTTCTATTTGGGAAGAACAAAAAAAAGCAGCTTAGCACATTAACTCTTCAAACAGGTTTTTTGAAAATATTTGTTCTTACAGCTGATCTTTCTGCCAACCAGGAAGGTGGCAAAGCCCTTCCAAATGCACTGGAAGTTACTCATCTGAGGCTATTTTTAAATCATTCTGCCTCAAGGGCAGGGAGGGCCTGATCTCTCACAATCCTCCAGAATCTGGCATTCCCCACACCCAAGCTGCATGGCCTCAAGCTGATGAACTGAATGTTCTTCATCTTACCCTCTGCATCTTCTGATCTTGTCATTAAGCCAGGAATCTCAGAATCACCACAGTAGTAGCTTCTTCCCTGGAAAGCCAACATTTTGTGGCTGTTAGACTGTTCTAGGACATCCCCAAGTGAGTGGAGAGAAGCAGTGGCCTCCATGTTGGAAGTAACCCTATGTAATTGGAGCCCCAAGTACATAGGGGTCTGGAAGTCCCAATAGAGGTGATAACCCAAAGGTGTCCCCCAAACCAACAGCATTGGCCTCAGGCTTGGAGCCCATTCCAAATTCAGGGTCTGCATTTCAACTCATTCTCCCAATGAGTTTTATGCACATTCAAGTTGGAGAACTGCCATGAAGGATCCACTGTTTTGGACAAAGGAAAGAATTTGAATGTTGACTTGAGGCCTTTCCACAAAGTGGTGCCAAAGGTGAAGAAAGAAGCTCCTGCCTCTCCTAAAGCTCAAGCCAGAGCAAATGTTTTGAAGACCAAGAAGGCAGTGCATCCACAGCTGCAAAAAAAAGATCCTCATGTCACCCATTTGCCAGTCCAAGACACTGGCGCTCTGGAAGCAGCCCAGATACCCTCAGAAGAGCAATCCCAAGAGAAATCAGTTTCACCACTATGCCATTGTCAAGTTCCCCTGACCACTGAGTCCACCATGAAGACAGAAGACAACACACTTGTATTCGTTGTGGATGTCAAGACCAACAAGCACCAGATCAAACAGGCTGTGAAGACGCTCTATGGCATTGATGTGGTCAAAGCCAACTTCCTAACAGTGCCTGATGGAGTAAAGAGGGCATGTGTTGGACTGGCTCTTGCTAATGTTACTTTGGTTGTTGCCAACAACAGTAGTATCATCTAAACTGAATCCAGCCAACTAATTCTAAATATACACTTTTTTCGCTAAGAAGAAAGGAGGGAGGAAGCTAGATAGTTGTCTTGGGGTATGTAAGAAAAATGATCTTTTTTATCAAAGTATTTGTTTGTTACCCTCTTATGTTACTTAAAAATTCCTCAAGTCACCATCTTAGGTGACTTGCATGTTTAAAGAGTCCTTGCTGCTTCCGGATTCATGTATGGCTCCATTACCTGCCAAACTTTATGCCTAGCCCATCCCCCAAGCCTTTTAGCCAATTGAAGGAGATTGTGAACGTTTGACCTGGACAAATCCTGGATTGGGGCAGGTACAACTGCATCAGGGATATAAGGAGGAGCCATGGTCGGCCATTTTGTGCTTGCATGTCTGCTCAGCTGGAATAAGTACATGCTTTCAGCCTTTTGATCAAGAATTTGCCTTGTCAAAATTTTCTGTCTCTTGTGTGTCTGTTTTTGGCTTGGAGGGTCTTTAATTCCAACAGGGTACCACAAGAATGGGCCAATTAAGGGGTCATATGAGGGTCTCTCCTATGCTTAATGTCTAGCTTTTAATCAACCTATTGCTTTACAAACGTGTGACTTGAAACTCCTTTCTACTCCCTTAATTCTGGGGAAAACCTGAAGATTAAAAAGAAGTGATTGCTATGGTGTTAATGTGAATAGCTTTTATAATGTCACCCAGTCTAGAGGGGGACAAAACAAAGCCAGAATGAGTACTTCACAAGAATAGGGTCAAAGTTATATTAGTAAAAGAAATTCCAAGATGACCTACCTTACAGATGGGAAGTGTAAAACTGCTATATACAGTGTCTGTGCAATTTAGGAACTTGGTTTTGCTATAGATTTTGCTACAGTACCTTCAGTTAGAGAAAAAGTACCCTTTTTCCCCTAGTACGTCACCCCCTCCCTGCTGTCCTGGCAAAAGGATGCTCTTGAGTACAATCTAAACCAGGGCTGGAAATTGGCACAGAAAAGATGATAATGTGATGGCAGGGCAGCTAACTTCCCAAGTTCCTTCCAGCTATCCCAATGAAGTAAATTTTCATTTACTAGTTTTATACAACATTAAAACAGAATTTAACCTACTTTGGATCTAAAGTCATTAGGTATCTACTACTTATTTTTAAATAACTGATTTTTCTCCTTATAAGAACAATATGACATTATAGTAAAAAATAAGAAAAAAAATGGACACATCACCACTCATTTCAAACCCAAGTTAGCATTTTGTTGTATTTCCTTGAAATCTTTTCTCCTCTGCTGTGCTCTACTGCCGTGTGGATATCTGGCCCAGTGAAACATTCCAGGCTCTGCATTTGGGGAAGATGGTGTTTGAACTCAGGGCTTTGTGCTTGCAAAGCAGGCACTCTACCCCTTGAGCCAGTAACACCTTTTGCTCTGGTTGTTTTGGAGGTGGGGCCTCATGACCTGTATGTTTGCCCAGGCTGGCCTTGACTGTGATCCTTCTGATCTCAGCCTCCCAAGTAACTAATATTATAGACATGATCCACTGGCACCCAACTTAAAGGATTTTTTTTTTGAGAAAACAAATCATAAATTAAATACAGCATGGAGGTGTAGGAATAGCTCAGTAGAGCTTGTTAGGTAGAGCACCTAACAAGCAAGCACAGAGCCCTGGGTTCAATCTCCAGCACTCCAGAAACTACTAGAGCTGAAAGAGCAAGTATCACATAGGCATGCTGGTACATACCTGTAATTCTAGCACTGAGGAGGCTGAGGCAGGAGGACCATGACTTTGATGGCAGCCTAGGCTACAAAGCGAGCCTGTCTCAAAAAAATTGTGTATGTATGCATGCATGTGTGTGCTAAATAGTCCTTAACACTATTAAAATTTAATGTATAATCAATTATCTTCCTTCACAGAAAACTCCATACCTAGTTTAAATTCTATCAGACATTTAGGAAAGAAAGTTTTTTTGGGAAAATAGTGGAGAGCACTCATTTTATAAGGCCAATATAACCCTGACACCAAACCTGTGCAAATATTCTTAGAAAAATTAACCAAAATTTCTCATGAGAATAGACTCAAAATCTCTAGCAAAATATTACCTAGTGGAATGTAAAAATATGTTAGAAGGTTATATATATATAATGTATATATACTGTATAACCTAGGGTTAGTTCAACATTTGAAAATCATTAAGTGCAATTCACTACTACTAAATACAGGAGAAAAACCCATGTAATAGATGCAGGAAGCCCATGTAATATCTGATAAAATTTAACACCCATTCATGACTTTTAAAAAAAACTTTCTACAAACTAGGAAAATTAACAAACTACATGATTGTGTATGTAGAAGACCTTATGAAACCTGGGGGTGAACTTGTTCAAGGCACTCTGTATGCATCTGTGGAATTATCACAATGAAACCCCCTTGTGCTATTAATGTATGCTAATGAAAAAATAGTTTAAAAAAAATCCAAAACCTGCAATTAATAATTGAATTTAAGATAACATTGAGGGGTGAATTCAACTATGATATATTGTAAAAACTTTTGTATATGTCATAATGTACCCCCAGCACAACATTTTTTAAAAAACAAAGATAGCATTGAGTACTGGTCAATAAAAACTTTTTCATAATAACATTAAAAATTGGAAAATGAAATTTTAAAAATATTATTTACTATAGCATTTAGAAAATCAATCCCTAGGAAATAGACCATACATGTTTGTTCAGTTGAATTTTTACCGAGGAGCCAAGCCAAAACAAGTTAAGTCTTTAACTAAATGGTGCTTAGCACCTAGGGACCCTCTTCATACGTAAAAATTAGGTTGAGATGGTCATTGACTTAGCAGCTAGAACTGCAAATCTTTTAAACAGAATATTGGAGAACATCTTCACAAAAATTGGTAATAGAACATAAAAACTAACATTTTTCCTATCAATATATTTAAAACTCAGATTAGGAAAAATAATTGCAATATTTATATCTGATAAATGAGTCATATCCAGAATAAATGTAGTACTTCCACAAATCAGCAAAAAGACAACCTGAATCTTAAAATGTGCAAAAGACTTGAACAAACACCAAAAGAAAACATTCACAGAGCCAACCAGTATGTGAAATTTTGCTTAACATCATTAGTCATCAGAGATGCAAATTGAAATCACAATGTGATCACATTTTACACTCACTAGAATGGCTAAAATTAAAAAAAGACTAGAATGGCTAAAAAAATACCCAATACAGAGAAAGATGTGGTGCAACCGGAACTCTCATTTATTGCTGATTGAAATATAGAGTGGTGTAACCACTTTGGAGAACTATTTGAGCTGCTCATTAAGTTAAACAATCGTCTCTTGCATTACCAATAATGTCGCTCGTAGGTATTACCCGAAGAGAAATAAAGTATATTCCACAGTGAACCTGTATGATAATGTTTACAGCAGCCTTATTCACAGTAATAATATGCCTACTCATGTTAATATAAGGATAAGAGGTATTCACAACAGCAAAAAGGGAATCATCTCAAATATCAACAGAAGAGTAAATAAATTATATATGCACACATTGAAGTGACATCAATCAAAAAGAAATGAAGGACCAATCTTGGTGGCATACTCTGTAATGCTAGCACTTAGGAACCTGAGGCAGGAGGATTGCAAGTCTAAGATCAGCCTAGGCTACAGTCTTGAGGGAAAAAGAAGAAATGAATTGCTCAGCCATAGTAACATGGTTAAAACTATAGTGAGAATATGAAGCAAGATACAAAAAAGTACATACTGTATGGCTCTTTATTTGAAGTCAGACAAATTTATAATAGTGGAAATTAGAACTGTGGTTTTCTGGAGGGCTGGGGGAAGGAGTAACAGGATGCAAGGGAACTTTTCAGATTGACGGAAATAAAACTTTCTTACTGTGGATATATTTACATACATTTGTGAATATCATCTAACTGCTTAGGTTTTATTCATTTTATTGTATAAGTGTACCTCAACAATAACAAAAACAATTTTCAAAGATTATTTCAACATCACTGACTCAACACTTTAGAATCTTTCTTAAATAAATACTGAAACATATTCCACTTAATCCATATTTGTGGCAGCATAACCAGGGCTGAGGTAGAGGATTTACCTGCCTGCAAGGCCCAAGGTACCATCAAAGAATCTGGAAATCTGTAGCTAGATTACCTGGGTTCAAATTCTGTGTCTGCCATTTACCAGCTGTATGACATTGGGCAAACTTTTTTTTTTCCCCAAATCATTTCTGTCTCATTTTTCTATTCATGAAAGGAAAATGTTAGTAGTATCTCCCTCATGTAATTGTTGGGAGGATTAAATTAATATATTTAAACATTTAGTATAGTGTTAGATAGTGTTAGACAGGTTATAAGGCCTATGTAAATGTTAAACAAAAATCTCACTGTACAGATAAATTACAAGGGACATGGGGAGGGGATAGAGTGTACTGAATCTTAATCTGGCGTTCCGATCCATGGCATTGGATAATTTATTCCAGTAGGGGGAGCTCTGACCAAGCACAGGCACATGCCAAGTTTCCTGCTGGAGGGATCCAAACCTTCCACACAGGAGAATTTGTCCTGACTTGTCTCTGGGTCATGGTAGGGAAATAAAGTACTGCTACAACCTATGTATTTTTTCTCAGAGATGGTATATTGTAATAAATGAATTTAGTTTGGATTTCTTTCCACAAGAAAAATAATGCATTTACATTGTATTGGCAGAAGAGTGTAGTTTCTTAGTTTCTAAACTTCTATACTTGGGGGTTACACAGTCTCTCTGTATTTTTCCCTTGCTTGACTCAACTATGTAGAATAATTTACAAAAGATTTCATGGCCTCGGACCTCAAATTTATCATATATGTATACATATAAGACTCTGGAGATCATGTCCTCATCAGCAAGAGGCATTTTAAATAGGGTTAATCACCAGAGGAAAAAGAGATTCTAGACTAAAATTAATATTTTCCAAATCAACCTCAATATCCTAACTTGCCGGGTGCTGGTGGCTCACACGTGTAATACTAGCTACTCAGGAAGCAGAGATCAGGAGGATCACAGTTTGAGGCCAACCCAGGCAAATAGTTCATGAGACCCTGTCTGGAAAAAACCTTCACAGAAAAAGGGCTGGCTCAAGGTGTAGGCTCTAAGTTCAAGCCCCAGTACCACACACACACACACACACACATCTTAACCTGTGGATCGCGTAGTTTTGTTTTTCCTCCTGAAGTTCATTGCACAATATGAGCTTTTATTTATATTTTTAATTTCATAGTTGCCCTTGAAGAGCTTGATTTAAAATCAAGTCAAGAAAAGGGGAAATGTCTCACTGATTTCAGGTTGCTAGGCAACTGGTCTAACACGTCTCTTCTATTGCTCAGGAGATGTGGAAAGGTTGGGGAAAAGCATGTACATGTAAGTCATACATGTATATGTGTATATATATATATCTATATATATAGATATATATATGATTTTTTTCTAAAATAGAGTCATGTCTAGGACAATTATCCAGCCTATAGGCTTTGTATTGTCTTTTTTTCTTCAAGCCAACTTCCTATTCCATCCTTTAATCTTAGTAAGAGAAATATTAATATTTAGAATTCTACTTAGAGAAATGAAAAAATGTCTCTCATCTGACATTTTTCATATACAATCTAAGTTTTTCTTAAAATATATCAAACACAAATATTGTCCTTATTTCTATATTAATTGATATTTATTGTCACTTTATGTCTTCAGAATTGCAAGGTTTGTGCTTCAAAGCTGAATTTTTTTTTTTAGGGAACCTCTATATATATGTACTCAATTTACAGTGATTGCTATTGTATGTGATCTGAAAACTGTTTATAGATATGGGTTTATCATCTCATACTTTTACTTCTTAAAATAACCGTTTTAAACCTAAAACTAGTGTTGGAGGTGTAGCTTAGTGGTACAGCGAGTGCTTAGCACGCATAAGACCCTATGTTCAATCATCAGTGTCACACACAAATGAATAAGTACCTAAAAACAGTGCTCATTAAACAGCTAAAGACAGAATCTTTAGCTAGTCTACATAATTACTTAAAAGGTCAAAGACTACCAAGGCAAAACTCATCCAACCACTTTCCCAAGCTTGAACCATCTCTATCACTCACACTCCTGTTGCCTGGTCTATTCAGAGAAACTCACTGCCTGTCAAGTCAGCTTTATCTAGTTCTTCCTTTATTTAAACAGAAGTCAATGTGTGTTCTTGTGTAGAGGCTACCTCATAAATGTTTAGTGTTATATTTTTCCAAATTATAGTTCTCATATTGATTTGTCTGACCTATCCATTCAATCATTCATCACATATCTAAGGCTTCTGCCACTTACTAGTCCCCAGGGATGAGGATTCAGTAATGAACATGAGACTTGCTTTTCTTTCTCCTAAAGTTAAAAAAATTTCTGATGTGTACTTAGAACTTCAGTGCGTCAAAACAGGTTCACATTTATATTGACATTAGCTGCAGTTTCCAAAGGCTTAACAAAGTAAAATGTATTCTGTGTTGTTAGTAGTCCCAGGTAGCTATTTCTTGTTGGCAGGTAGCTCTCCCCCACAAAGTGACCCAGTAACCCAGGCCCTTTCCATCTGATGACTCTGTGCTCTGTGCCTCAAGTTTTCTGCATCTACCTGACGGACAAGTGAGGAGAGGGTGTGGAGAGCACACCTGTTTCTTAACTGCCTTAGCCAGAAGCCAGAAGCATCACTCCCATTCCCTCACTGGCAAGCATCAGTTACATGGCCACCTAGGTGGAAGGACTGTCTAGGGAAAGACATGGTGGAGAACTGGCCAGCTTTGTTACAGTCTCCAAAATTCTTTCATGTATTTGCAGCTGTAAGGTTATTTCAGGCTTTTTTATACTGGGGCTTGAATTCAGGGCCTCACACTTACGAGTCAGGCCTTCTACTACTTGAGCCATTCTGCCAGCACCTATTTCAATGTACGTAAATCAGTGCTGGGATTGCTTACTACTGTAGTCTGAGACCTAAACAGTACTTAAATAAATTTTCCCAGACTACCTGGTTTTTATATGATAAAAGTTATTTATTGTCTAATAAGTTATTCTCATTGGAGCAATACTTAATTTAATAAATATAAAATGATATTTGTATCCATTGATCCTACTTGTAGTTATAAAATCTAAACTTTTTACTGAGTTAAGCTGCAAATGGCTAGTATTTACATAAAAACTCAGTTTTACAAAATAGAAATTGGAATGGTTTAATCACAGTCTTAATTAGAAGGCTTACTTTCTAATTTCCAAGAGTTTGTGAATCCTAGTACGTTTTTAATAGGTTTTACCTGTTTTTTTGACACCAGCTTTTTAGAGTCCTGATGATTTGTGTTCACATCATAAATGAAACCTATATCACATTTTATTCTCTCTTTTTAGAGCTTTGGCTTGGGGCTTCAGTATCTTCAATTGGTAAACAGTGGCAAGAATCCACCAAGACCTGGAGATACACACACACATACATACATGTACACACCTATGCACACATGCATGCATGCACACACACATAGACACATACATACACATATACACACACACCCAAACATATACATGTACACACATATACACACACCCTACACACACATACATATGCACAAATACACATACACATGCACACACATATACACACATGCACACACACAATATATGTACACCCCACACACACATACACACACACCCATACATATACACACACCCCACGCATACACACATACATATACACATGCACACACACACATATAGACACATGCACACATACACACATTCTACACACATAAACACATACATATATGTGTTACATATACACACATACACACATATACACATTCCCCACACATACATACACACCTGCACACACACGTACACACACGCACACACATAAACATACACAAATGGATGTAACGGTCATCGAGTTCCTCAAAGCTAAATGTAAATTGAAACATCTGGAAAGATATGTGAGTAAGAGGAAGCCAAACCTAAAACTGCTTTGTTTTTAAATCATCTCAGAGAAGAAAGTGTTCCAAGGCAGTAAAAGTGTGAAGAGCACACACAGGCTGGTTAGTTATGGTCAGTAACCCAGTCGTTGTCTTCTTTCTACTCCACAGTCCTCACTTGTTGTTGGTTGGCTTCTCTCATGGGCACAAGATGGCAGCAGCAGACCCAGCACTGCGTCCTCTCACAGAGGAGCAGTTCTTAAGACTTTCTAGGAATTTCTTCTCCTTACATGCTTAAAAAATTAAAGATTTCAGCTAGCATTTTAAGTGAGTTTGTCTCTATTTGCTATTTTATAAACAAAAACAAAAATTTTAAATACTTATTAACTCATTTAAAAGAATTACAAACCTATTGTATGTTGAGATGTATCACAGCTTTTTTTTTTTGATGACATTGGGGCTTTGAACTCAGGGCATCATGGTCTACCATTTGAGCCAAGTCACCAATGCCTCACCCCTTGGTTTTTTTTTTTGTTTTTGTTTTCATTTTTTTGCTATTTTTAGATAGATAGGGTCTCACCCCTTTTTGCCCGGACCAGCCTCAACCATAATCCTCCTACCTATGACTCCTGACTAGCAGGAATTGCAGGAGCACACCATCACTCCCAGCATGTTGATGGAGGTCTCACAAATTTTTTGCTCAGGCTGGCTTTGAACCTCAGTCCACAATTTTTGTCTCCTGAGTAACTGAGATTACAGGTATGCTCAACCATGCCTGGCTTATATCACATATTTTGTGGGAAAACATATGTATATATACACATATATATTTTTTAGTACTAGGGATTGAACCCAGGGCCCATGCTAGGCAAACACTTAATCGCTAAGCTACATCCCCAACACCACCCCTATATTTTCTAAAACAAAACAAAATTAGAATAGTGGCATGATTTGATATTTTTACAAATCTCTTTAATGTTGGTATGATAGAGAAGAGAGTTTCTCGTATCTGCTTCTCATTCAATCTGTGTGTATCACACATCACATAGCCTCAGGAAAAGTCCAGTGTACATTCATGAATGAATGAGAGTGAAAAATGCAAATGATATCTCAGCATTACTATGAAAACATTTTAGCCAATGACCCCCTGAAAGAGAGGTCTTCTTGCCTCTTTTAAGAGCTAGGGAGCCGTTCCTGAAAGTTTTCTCCAGAACACTACCCTCATGTTTAATTGACCAGAACTGGATCATTTGCCCATTTCTAAGAGAGTAAAATTGGCAGGACTGGCTTATACTAATGGCTCTCCAGAGTCCTGGAGAGTGTGTGAAACAGATTGTCCAGCCTCCAACAACAGGAGCCTGAAAATTCGCATTTTTAATGATTACTAAATGCTGCTTGCTGTCCACTGACCGCCTGTGAAAGTCACTGGTTTCAAACAATCAGGAAGAAGGGGCTGTGGCCAGGCTTCCTGGAATGTTATTGCATGGAGGAACGTGGCTATCTTCTTTCTTTTCTTTCCTTTATGTGGTGTTGGGGATCAAACCCAGGGCCTTGTGCACGCTATACAAGTATTCTACCACTGTGCTCCACACCCAACCTAGAACATGGATATCTTACCAAAAACTAAGACTCATTAAGAAGTATGAGAGGGCCACCTGTAATCCTAGCTCCTTGGGAGGCAGTGATTAGAAGGATCGAGATTCAAGGCCAGCCCCAACAAAAAACAAGACCCAACACAAAAAAAGGGCTGGTACACTTGGTGGAGTACCTCAAGTGGTAGAGTGCCTATCTAGCAAATGTGAGGCCCTGAGTTCAAACTCCAGTACCACCAAAAAAAATAAAGAGCATGTAAGGAAAATGGCTATTGGACAGCCAACAGTGTTTACTGTACTTACAATTCTCAGAAAATTTTTGGTATTCTCTTCCAAAATAGAGAAATACCTGAATACTTGGGCATTGGTTAGTGTTTTTTTTTTTTTTTTGGCAGTACTGGGGTTTGAACTCAGGGCCTCTACCTTGCGCCACTCCACTAGCCCTTTTTCTTGATGTTTTTTTTTGAGATAGGGTCTCACAAACTATTTGCCCAGGCTGGCTTCGAACCGAGATCCTCTTGATCTCTGCTTCCTGAGTAACTAGGATTACAGTCGTGAGCCTCTGACACCCAGATGTTAATGATTTTTAAAATGACTATCAAGTATATCTTAGATCATGGACAAGTGAAGAAAAGGGTGAGTGAGAGAAGAGGGACAGAAATAGGATGGGGTAGAGGTAGAAATTTAATTTTAAAAATGTCCCTTTTTTTCCTCCTCTTCCTATGTAGCTCTTCTTGCTTAGGTAAACTTGATGTGGAGAAACAAAGTGTAATTGGAGAGATCTTATTTGCAAATTTATTTTGATAATTTATGTTTTAAGTCTGCTGAGGTGTAAAATTGCATGCAGTCTGTCCCATGTCACCTTGTAATTAGCTTTGCTCTTCACTTTCACATGACTTAGTAAAAACAAATAAGCAAAACAAAAAACTCCTATGGGAGGTTGGTGTAAACATTTAAACTATGCAGAGGTCATGGTTCAGGAAATGGCCTTCTATGTTTTCTCTCCATTCATGAACTTCCATGAAAGAGGTACAGAACTTCAGTGTTGGAAAGGATCAGGGACCAACACCCCATTGTGCTGATGAAAGAACTCAGGCTGGAGAGATGCAGTAATGCACCCAGCTCATCCAGTTACCACATGGGGGTACAAATTATAATCCAGGGCTGTAATTGTGTCTATTTTTTTGAAGTTTTTTTGGGGGGAGGGCAGGGATGCTGGGAATTGAACTGAACTAAGCACACACGCTTATCACTGAGCCCTTTTCATCAGAAATTTTGGTTAGTTCGACAGGTGTTGTAAAACAGATGAGACCAAAGTGTTTAAGGTGTTTGATATCTGTGAGAAGTCACTCCCACTGTATTTTGCTTCAGGTGCAAACCTTACCTTACTACCTTCAATCCCAAACATCATAGCTCTCAGGGCTCCTGCTGCTGGAAGTTTGAGTCAAAATCCATCCAGTCTCTGACACAGCCCCACATGTGAGCCACGGAGTCCCATTTCCCTTTGCTCTCTCAGTGACTTCACTTCTGGGGTCTCCCAGCCCTTCCCTGCCATTGGCCTTTGCCAAGGTCAGCCTGTCATGCCTTTGACACTGAGCCTTAATGGAGGAAGGTGTCGGCACTCCTTCTTTCCTGAGACCACTTCTACAAATCAAGTGGTGAGGCAGTGTTTAACACACTGCCAGGAATGTGTCTATCTGCCTTCACAGTTGCCTAACTAAGGCCATGTCTTTTGGAAAACCACTGGCTGTTCTGCTTAAAGAGAAATTTGTACCCAACTACACTTGTCTACTCAGGGAGGTATTTGTCAACTTCAGAGTTCCTAAACCACTGACATCAAGAGGAAGGAGAAAGTGCTTCAATTGTAAGCAAAGCATGTAACTATTTCCTACTTTTCCCTTTCCAGAGTCAGCCAAGAAGTTCTTTTGGTCCTAGATCTTGGGTCCAGGTGTGACTTTGTTTTGGGAGGCATGGAGCAGGATAGGGAACAGGAGATCCAGGCTCTCAGACAGAGTTATGAACAGGACCTTGTAGTTGCTCTGAGTATTCAGCCCATCTAATCAGAGGAAGAGGACAGCTATAGCAGGCCCAAGACTACCAGCCAAGGCTGGCTACCCACTTCCCTGATGGCCACCATTAGCCGACTCTTACCTGAAACAAATGCCCCCTCCTGTAAATTCCCATACACTGCTTCTTGTTCTGGACAGTGCCCAGTCCAAAGTAGGAGCTAAATAAATGATGAAAAAGGAACAGCACTCCCACATTACTACTCTGAAACAGACAAGAGTGAACAGCAATGTTCTAAGTCTTTTCCTTCCCAGTTTAAACATCATTGTACCCAACAGCTATCTGTGAAACTTTACGACACTGTAAGAGCTCCTAGTTGGGCACTGGTGGCTCACTCCCTATAATCCTAGCTACTCAGGAGGCAGAGACCAGGAGGATTAAAGTTTGAAGCCAGTCCAGGCAAATAGTTTGCAAGACCCTATCTCAAAAAAACTCTTTGCAAAAATAGGGCTGGTGGAGTGGCTCAAGGTTTAGGCCCCGAGTTCCAACCCCAGCACTGAAAAAACAAAAGATAGCTCCTAGAGTCCTCACCTCCTATTCACCCTTCATAGGATGTGCTGCAACTTATCACTCCCTCTCTACACGAGCTGTAGTGGCATCCAGAATTGGTCATGATAGTCTGCACATGGCATGGCTCAGAGGAGCACAGGGGATGTGGGTATTTCCTCCCTCAGATTGCAGGTTGTATTTCCAGTAATGAATCCTAAGCTGGCACTGGCCTTTTTTGGCTCTCAGGACACAATGAAAGACAAAAGGCTTTCTCATCTATTCTCCAAAAGCTCTGGCTCCTTTGCCATCTCCCGATGTCCAGGATCCAGCTTCCCTGTGCTGAGTGTCTTGGTGGCTGAAGGGCTTGAGTCAACAGAAAGTTGGGACTCTGAATTATGTCACAGCAATAATTCAGATGAGTTATGAGTTATTCAGATGGGTGATGAGGAAGCAGGGAAGAGACCTATTGACAAGAGCTTCTGGGCCTCCAGGATCTGAATATCTCAGAGTAAATGTGATAGGTTGGTGGCTGAGAAGTGGCAAGAGGTGAGGAAGGAATAGACAACCAAGCACTCTGCTGTGACTGGGAGCCCTTGTGCCTTTATGGCCAGTTTCAGAGTAGGACAGTGGTGTTCGATCACCATGCTGTCCCTATAGTCCTTCACAGGTGCTCAGCCACATTTTGGTGAGTGTACAATATTTGTCTTAACTATGTTTTCACACTACTAATCAAAATTCCTATCAGATTCACTGTGAGTTCTGAGCAGAGGTAAAGATAGTGTACCTTTCAAAGAAAGGTCATATATCCCTCCCAACCTATGGGAGCAAAGGGAGGCCAGTTAATAGAGTTAATAATACCAAATGAGAGACTTTGTTTCTTATAGTAATTATTAGTCAGAAGTTACTGTGGATTTGTCTAATTTCTTCAAATGTGTTGGCATAAATTCTAATATTAAAAAGTATTTAGACACAATAAAATGAGAATTATTGGACCAGTGGGATTTCAAAGGCTTGTGGAAGGGTTCCCCTTACCAAATCTCCCTCCTACTGATTTCCAGTTGCCTCAGATTTCTAAATAAAAGGTAACCCTTTTCATTTCATTTCATAATTAGAAAACTTTAAAAAGTTATCAATTTATAACTGATTTAACAGGTTACCATAAATTAGTCTCCAGGTTAAAGGTCTTAAGCAAACCATTTTCTTTCGAGGAGAGTAGAACTTTAAGGTGCAGGGGACAAGGTGAGGGATGGAAGGCAGCTACTGAGAGAAACAAGGAACAGAAAGAATAGCAAGGAATAGAAAGGAAGGAAACAAGGAATAGAAAGACAAACATGATATCAGCAGAATAATTTCAAGGTTAGTATTTTTTCATTTTGCAAGAACGAACAACTGTGTTGTTCAGTCTTGATGTTAAATAATTTTTTGTTATGTAGATTGCATTTGTTGGCTCAAGGAAATTCTTCAACTGAGTATTTTCATCTTTTTTTTTCCCTATATCCTTTGTGGGGTATTGGAATTTGAATTCAGGGCCTTCCTTGCTGTACAACTTGAGCTACATCCCCTGATCATCATCTTTCATCCTTTTGCTAACTCTTTAAAGTCTAACAGGGTCACAATGTTCATAGTTTGCTTCAGGTCCTTGATTGCTGATCCTAGTGTGTGTGTGTGTGTGTGTGTGTGTGTGTGTGTGAGAGAGAGAGAGAGAGAGAGAGAGAGAGAGAGAGACTTAAAAATCTTATGTAGCGGGTAGCAGGCTGGAGGTATGGCTCAAGTGGTGGAGCACCTGCCTAGCAAGTGCAAAGGTGCTGAGTTTAGACCCAAGTACTGCCCCAAAAAAAGTTCTATGTATATTTTAAAGTAATTGTTTAAAATATTGTAAAATTTGAGGGCAAGGGCTGTTGGCAATAATGGCGTCCATAGGTTTCAGTTCTTACTGCACCCTTAAGCTTTGGTTTCCCAGGGTCAAGGTCCTGCCTCAAGTCTAGCTTGAATCCTCCTTCTGCCCCAACCTCCAATCAGCATGAACCACAAGATCCTAACCAATCAGATCATGCGGAGTCTCACTGAGGGGTATTTAAGCCCCTGCAACCCCCACTCTTGGCTCTCTCCCTCTCCCACCTGGCAATAAAGAATCTCTTGGCCAGATCACTCCTCTCCACGTGGTCATTTTGGGGCCTACATTTCCAACAAGGGCCATGTTGTATTCTTCATCTGGTTTCTCCAAGGCATGATATGGACACTAAACTGAAGCATAATACTTATATGGAAGATTATCTTTTATGTTTAATGCACTCTGAGACCTAAATGTAGTTTTATTTCCCAAAGGGATTCACAATTGTTTAGGGATCCTTATTATATTATTGTTATTAACTAATGGTAATTTTAGTACTTGTACTATATTCACCTTCATTCATACGTGAAGCAAATATCGTTTTAAAATTGCCTTTTTAAAATGAAAAATCTATGTAACATTGTCAATATTTGTAAAATCAGTCATGGAATTTTAGAACTTGACTCAGTGTAACTCCTTTCCTTTCTGACAGAATTGACAGAAGCAGGATTTTTTCTTTTTTTTTGGCTGCACTGGGGATTTAACTACCTTGCACATGCTAGGTAGGTGTCCTATACTTGAGCCAATCCTCCATCCCCAGAAGGAGGAATTCTTAAATCCAAAACTGATTTGAAACTTTTGCAGATAGGCAAAATGGAAAATAGTGTTTGCAGAGTGGCTACTATTCTTAACTATGCCCCAAATCAAGGAAGAAAGGATGCTGATCTTGTCTACTTTTTATTTTTAACTACACATACGTGAATAGTCCCACAGTCAGCAAGGCTATTTCTCTGTAATGAAAGCAAATGGAGGCGAGATGACTAAAGTTTTCCTTCTTAGCAAGCAGAACATCAATAGATTCCAGCCGGCTCTGCGTTCTTGCCTGTGAGAGCTGAAATGACGTTATCTGGTCTTAGTACTCCCTAAGACCTACTGAGGAGACTCTGTATGTAAGACAGTCACCACCAAAGACACTCGAGTGACTGCTTCATGGGGGCCAGGCTGGCTCGCAGCGCAGCAAACCTGCTTTCTAGTGGTTCCCACTTGAAGGCAAAATGTGATGCCCACTTCCGGCTCTAATTAAGATCGGACGGCATCGCATGCTGACACGATGGGGTTCGAAGGTTCCTCCAGCGGGCGAGGCTCTGAGACCTGTTTCATCCAGTTATTGTCATCCAGGCTAGGTTCAGCTGCGGTTTAGCGATAGGCGGCAAGAGTGCGTGTCTGCGCGGGTGGGAGGCTGGGGTCTCGAGGCTGGGGACGGGCGGCCCAGCTGGGCCTCGGCTCTAGTCCCGCGGCGCGGGAAGGGAGCGCGGTGGCTTGGAGTGGGGGGCTTAGGGCGCGAGACTCCCGGCCGATGTGCGGGGCCCGGGCAACGCCAGCCGCTGGGCAGCGCCAACGGCCCCGGCACGGTCCAGGCGGGCGGGCTCGCTGGCCGGGAAGGCGCCGCTTGCCGCGCCGGGTCACGTGGCGCGGTCACGTGACGCGCAGCCCGGCCGGCGGCGGCGGCGGCGGCGGCGGCGGCGGCGGCGGCCGAGGGAGGCGGAGACTCGGCTGAGACGCGGGGGGAGGCGGCGGCAGCGGCGGCGTCGGCGGTGGCGCGGGGCTGGTGGAGGCGGAGGCAGAGAAGCGCAGAGAGCCGTGGGGGCCGCCGCCGCCACGGCCGCACGGGAGGTGAGACGGCGCGGCGGAGACTGTCACCGACCGCGGCGGGTTGCGCGTTCGCGCCATCCCGCGGGAGGGGCGCCCTCGGGGCCGCGGGCGAGCGTCCCGGTCGGCGGGCCGGGTGCCGGCGCCCTCGGGCGTGGTGGGCGCGGCGGCCGGGGGCCGTCCGGGGGCGGGCGTGGTGCGGGGCTCGGCTGCGGGGGCCGGGGCTCGGGGTTCGATCCCGGGTGGGTGGGTGGCTGGGCCGCCGCCGCGGGGCTCGGGAGCGGGGCGCGGCGGGAGAGGGCGTCTGAGCCGGAGCGCCGGCGGCTGGGGCCGCCGCGGTGCTGTGCAGCCTTTTGTTTGAGCGTGTGAGGAGATGGGGCGAGCGAGGAGCTCGTGTGCGTGTGTGAGAGAGAGAGACTCAGGAGGCGTTTGGCTTGGAGCCATTTTTTTCTTATTTGTGGAGACAGAAAACCCCTTCACGGCTTTCCCGGGGAGGCGGGCTGTGCTCCCCGGCCGCCTCAGCCTCGCGATGGAGGGCTGTCCCCTCCCACCCCGCGGCGCTGCCCACCTTCTCGTCCTGTGCCCGCCCCGCTCCCCCACCCTCGGCGAAGCCCGCTAGCCCGGGGGCCGGGTGTCTGCAAAGCGGCCCGGTCACCTGTCGTGGCAGCTGCATGGAAATCCCGGCGTTGTGCTGTGTCTGGAGTCTTGCTGATTCCTCTGCAAATCACTGAGATTCCGCTTTCAGCACCAACCCTTCCGCCCTGTGCATGACGCCCAGGCAAAGTTTGACTCGCCTGGGCCCCGAGCAGGGAGGTGGCTGCTCTTCCTGTCACGACACTTCTTCAGGGTTGGGAAGGTTAGGGCCGGGGCCGTCTATCTTTGTGGAAGGAAATGGGGGGGGGGGGCGGGTGACACAGCCCTCTGCGGCCGATGTCACCCTATTCATCCTACCTGCTCACCTGCCCAGGGGATCAGAAAGTCCTGTAAGACTTCTCCCTCCTTGGCTAGGGAACAATGTCCTGGGTTTCGAGCACTTTAAGGGTATCCATTAAATCTTCTTTAGTAGGCAGGTTTTAGCAGAGAAATTGTTTTGAAGGTTTTGAAGAGTGTGCAAACCGTTCTGGGATTCCCTTTCTTTGTGCTTCTACTTCTGTCTGGGGTCTGCACTCCTGAGCTGGAGTTTAGTTCTTATAGGCAAGACCCCGGGGCGTTAGAGGCCGCGATTGCACCTTATAACACATGCCCATACTGCAACCCAGAGAGCGGTGCCAAGTCCAGGCTTTCAGGTGGGGCGGTTTGGAGCTGATCGTAACGTAGTGCAACTGATAGCCACTTTCAGAATGGGGGCCACACCTCTCCTTTTTCGTGAGCCTTTACTATCGTAGACATGAGTATATGATACATTATGAATAACAAAATCTTGTTTTTCAATTTAGAAAATAGTAATCTGTGTGAAAGAGTTACTAGAGGGTAATAATTTCCTTTAAGAATATTAAGAGCTCTGTGTTAGTTAGCAGTTTTCCATATGATGGGGGAGATGTTGCTCTTCAGACTTACAAGAATGTAGTACTGATTTAGAAGGACTCCTATGCAGGAAAAGTGTTTTTAACACAATGGAGCTTTCAGGCATGGAAGAGTAGAAAACTATGATTACTCATGTGTCTGAGGAATAACATAATGTATTTACTACTGCATATTTCAAAAATAATGTCCTCTCCATTTAGAAAGGATATATTGTATCGAATATTCTGGGTTTCATATGGAGCCATAAGAGTGGCAGTTTGGTTATTCACACTTGTTTTTCTCTAAAACCCTTTAAAGGAGGGGTGGTATATGAAACTTGTTTAAATTGAACTGTCCAGTGTTAACACTAATATACCAAGTAATGCAAGAATGATAGAGACAGCAGCTTTTCTTCAGGCCAGATTTCAGCCCTCTAACTAGATAAAGGACAGAATGCAAAGCCAGGATTTTTAAAAATTTTTTTAAGTTTGCTTACAGATATATTGAGTATCTGGATTTGGGGAGGCTTATTGAGTGACTGAAGTGAGGTGGCAGTCAGTGTCTTCACGTGTTACACAGAGTTTTCAACATCAGTCCCTCTTCTGTTCTCTTCTGTGGAGGGAGAAAGAGTGAAGACAGATGGAGTGGCCCAACTGTGCATGTACTTTGTAAAATGCACTTTAAAATTGAGTTAAAACCCTGGCATGAAATGCCGTGATTTCTGTGTAGGATTCTGTGAAGTGTTTTCAGTATTACCAAAAGCCTTACAGAAATTGTACACTTGCCCTTAGTGAGACTGCTGAAACTGCCTGGAATATGTAATTAATATGTCACATTTCTTTTAGTTTGGCTGGGATGTTAATTTAATTACTAAATTTTAACATTCTAAATTTTCTGTGGTATAATATGTTACATATATTATTACCATTTTAACCATTTTTCAGTATAGAGTTTAGTGGCATTAAGTACATTGATTGTCATTAATCTGTTACCGAAATGCAGCTTCAAAACTTTCTCAGGTTCCTAAGCTGAAACTGTACACCCAGAAAGCAGTAACTGTGTATTCTCCCCTTCTCCCATCCTGTAGCAGACACACTTCTTTGTCTATGAATCTGACAGCTTTATGGTACTCACATAATTTGAATCATACAGCGTTTATCCTTTTGTGACTGGCTTTTTTCACTTAGCATGCTGTCTAAAGGTTTATCCATGTTACAGCATGTTACAGTACATGGTTTTAAAGTAAAAAGGCTCCCTAAATAACCAAAAATACTGTTTCATCTTAAAAAATAATTTCTTGCTTGGCTTGAGTTCAGTGGCAGAGTGCTTGCCTAGTATGCTGTAAAATAGCCCTAGATTCCATCCCTGACCCTGCAAGAAAAAAAGATTTAAAAATTCTTAATAATCTTCAAATATCCAGTCATTACTTCCAGACTGCCACATGTAAGTTAATGTATACGAGCTAAAGACATAAACAGATGTTTTTTCTTTGAATTTGTACTTTTTTAAAATCACTGAATGTTGTGTGTGCTTGTGAGATTGCTTGAATTAAGACCCAAATACCACCCATACATTACAATTGTCTCTTAACCATCTTGTTTTTGTTTGTAACTTTTTATTGAATTTTCCTGATTGTATCTCCGTAATGTTAAATATGTTCTTTTATTTCTTGTATTCTATACATTGGAAGTTTGATGTAAATGCTATGTGAGATGATTCAGATTTTTGGAGGGGGATGTGCTGGGTATTTGACCTAGGGCCTTGTACATACTAAGCATACACTACCACTGAGCTACACCCCCAGCACAGCACAGATTTTAATTTTTCTGCGAGTAGGATTATTTATCTCAGGAGTTACATAATATCTGAGTCCTTTTTTTCTGGAATAATAGCAATTATTCTTTTTTTTTTCATTTTTCTTTTATTATTCATATGTGCATACAAGGCTTGGTTCATTTCTCCCCCATGCCCCCACCCCCTCCCTTCCCACCCACTCCGCCCCCTCCCTCTCCCCCCCCCAATACCCAGCAGAAACTATTTTGCCCTTATTTCTAATTTTGTTGTAGAGAGAGTATAAGCAATAATAGGAAGGAACAAGGGTTTTTGCAGGTTGAGATAAGGATAGCTATACAGGGCATTGACTCACATTGATTTCCTGTGCGTGGGTGTTATCTTCTAGGTTAATTCTTTTTGATCTAACCTTTTCTCTAGTACCTGTTCCCCTTTTCCTATTGGCCTCAGTTGCTTTAAGGTATCTGCTTTAGTTTCTCTGTGTTAAGGGCAACAAATATAGCAATTATTCTTGATCATTACCTTGGTACATTGATTGATGAATATTATCATTTGGTTAGGTTCTACTTCTGTTATTCTCTCTTTAGTTATTAACCAAAATATGTAAGTAGAACCTCCCCTTCATCAATTATGTACTTATCTTGAAATCTAGATTGTGAATATAGGTGTGAAAAATATCTGGTTATTTCAATTTTAAAAGTCTTGAACTGGTCCCCCAGAATCTTCCATCCAGCAGTCATGGATGAGAGTTTTTTCCTTTTTTGTTTTCTTTTCGGGTATCTGTCTGAACTCCCGTTATGTTAGTATATGTGACATGTTTCAGTCTATTGCAGTTGTTTTTTGATGCTCAAATTGACCCATCTGTGGGCAAAGGAAGCGTTTTCAGGTTGGTGCCTGAGTTCTTCTGATTTGCCTCTAATAATATGATAGCTTCCTTGCTTTCTGGTATGAGATGTTCCAGGCTCATCCTGTATATTTCCTGTTTCAGAATTGGAATCAGAACTGTTCCCTCCCTTCCTTCTTCCCTTCCTTCCTTCCTTTGTTTCTTCGTTTCTTCTTCCTTCCTTCCTCCCTCCACCCTCCCCCTCTTCTTGTGTTGAAGATTGAATCTGGTTGCTTTGCATGCTAGGCCAGCACTCTACCATCAGGCTGTATCTCTAGCCCAGAACAGACATTTTATTTCACTAATTAATTAATTTTGGCGGTCTTGGAGTTTGAACTTAGGGCCGCCCATTTGCTAGTCAGGTGCTCTGTCATTTGAGCCATTCCGGCAGCCCTTTTTTGCCTTGAGAATTTTCAAGATAGGGTCTCATGAACTATTTGCCCAAGCTACCCTGGAACCATAATACTTCTGATCACTACCTCCTGAGTATCAAGGATTGTGGATGTGAACCTCCAGTGCCTCGTATAAACAGGCCATTTTAAACAGAAAAATGAATGGCCAGTAAATGTATTAAAATACTTAATTTCAGCAGATATTAAAGAAACAAAATTCAAAGCAAAAATAAGGTATCATTTGCTGTGGACTGAGTATTTTTTCCCTCTACCTAAATACTTAGGTTGGAACCCCAACTGCCAGTGTGATGGTATTGGAGATGGGGCCTTTACTATGTAATTAAGGTTAGCTGAGGGCATGAGTTTAGGGCCTTCATGGTGGGATTGTTGCCCTTAAAAAAAGGAGACAGTAGAGATCTTGCTTTCTTCTACACCCCGCCTCCCCCAGAGAGTAAGTCATATGAGTACACCTTTAGATGGCAACTGCCTGCAAACCAAGAGAAAAAGCCTCAGAATGAAACCTACTCTTGCTGGCCTCTTGATTTTGGTCGTCTTGCCTCCAGAACATTGAGGAATAAATTTTTTGTTGGTGAAGTTACACAGTCTGTGGTACAGTCAGCCCTTAATATCTGTAAGTTCCAACCCACGGATTCAACCACAGATTGAAGATAGATGAAAAAATTTACATTTGTCCTGAATGTGTACAGACTTTTCCCCCTGCTTATTCTTCCCTAACCAATATATGATATTTATATTGTATTTAGATATCAAAAGTAATCTATAGATGATTTAAAATATACAGGAGCATGTGCTTTGATTATATGCAAATAATATGCCATTTTATGTAAGGAACTTGAACATCTGTGGATTTTGGTATCCATAGGGAGTCCTGGAACCAATCCTTCCTGCCCCCTCCCCTACTTTGTCCCTGTGATACTGAGGTAGCCAGAGCAAACCGAGACCATTTTTCAGTTATGTTGGCAATCTAGACCTTAGTGGATGTGAATCAATTTGGTGATAAAGCTTAATATAAAGTATAGTATTATGATAACTGCTTCGGTTCCTTCTGTTGGTAATCTTAATATTTGGACAGCTGCCAGGGATGATGGTGCAAATGAAGGGACGTATATACTCTCAGGTAGACACAATAGAGGGTAGAAATAAATGTACTCATTCTAGATAGCTGCTGTTAGGTATCAATACAAAATGCACATAGCCTTTGAGAAAGTATACACTTAGTAGGAATTTATCCTAAAGAAATAATAGAAAAGTTTTCAATGATATGTGTATATAGTAAAGAACTAGAAATAGCTTTAAATAAGAAATTTATTGGATTATGACAAATTCATTATGTGCAGCCATTGAAAATAATGATATGTAGCTATATTAACCAGTCTGTAAAAATGCCCATGATATATTATTGAATGGAAAAGGTAGATTTCAGAACTATAGGAATAGCACTTAAATTTAGTATAGGCATAGAACATGCTTAACAACCAGACTTTGAAAGTTAAACTTGGAGGATCTAGGTTTCAGGAACCACTTCATAGATAGTCTGTTTAGGTTACCATGTGTCAAAGTCTGCACCAACTGATTTCATTCTCCTGTGATTCAATTGAGATTTCCTGGAGTGAGTCTATGATTGGCCTCATTTGAGTAATTGGCTTAGAGAGAGAAAAAGAGCAAGAGAGAGAGAGAGAGTTTTCATAGGGTTCAGGTCCCTTTAACTAGAAAAAGGGAAAGACAGTCTAGGAAGCAAGGAAATAGATACTCACTACCTCTTTAGTTCAAATTAAATGCATTCTTACTTCAGAAATGTTGAATTGATTATCACAGCTCCATGAAATTACTGCCAACATATAAACTTGAGTTTTTTTCCTTTAACCATCCCATTAACATGTTAGGACTTATATTAGTGTGTCGACTATGGTTTTTTGGGTTCATAGAAAAGGACTGGTCAAAATAAAAATTTTTATTCATGGATTTAAAATATGCTGTTTTCCCCTTTAAATATCCAGTAAATAGGGTAGCAGTCTTTGTGCTTACGTGCTTTCAAGATACCCTTGAGAGAAATAATACTAAGAATAGAATTAAGACACACTGTTTATGGAAAGTCTTGGTAGTAATGGTGTAGTGAACTACAGAGTATAGAGAGTGATTCTGTAGGTATGTAGAGGTGACTTATTTGGACATCTTTCTCACTGTTATTTTAATCAAAAGCACAAGTAGAACCAGAGTGTATGTGAAAGAGCTTTGAGAAAGATAACATATACTGCTATGTAAAATAGCTTTCACTTTTAGAAAATAATTTATACATAATGGATGTGAAAGGATTTGAAAACACATTAGATGATGTATTATGTTTTAAAAACATTATAGGAGGTATTATGTTATAATTATTTGTACTTCTTTTGGTAATCTTATTACTTGGGCATCTTTTTCTAGTTTGTAACAGACATTAGAGCCACTGGGCTAATATTTTTGTAATATCAAATCTATTAATGTTTGGTTAAGGCTAAGAATTTGGCCCTTTCAGTTGAGTGCGATGGTTCACTCCTGTAATGCCAGCTACTTAAGAGATAGATTGGGAGGATCTCTGTGAGCAAAAAGTGAGTTTGTCTCAACAAACAGGCTAGGGTATGGTAGTGCATGTCTATAATTCCAGTTATGTGGGAGGCTTGCAGTCTGAGGTCAGTCTGGCAAAAAGTGCCAGGCCCTACCTGAAACATGACTTAAAGCAAGAAGGGCTGGTGTCTTGGCTCAAATGGTTGAGTGCTTGCTTTGCAAGCACCAAAATAAAGGAATTTGGCCATTTTAATGAA
Organism: Castor canadensis; assembly: GCF_047511655.1. NCBI lineage: Eukaryota > Metazoa > Chordata > Mammalia > Rodentia > Castoridae > Castor > Castor canadensis. The sequence continues at coordinate 9,202,720 of NC_133386.1, read as the reverse complement.
TAACTGAAATGTCTCACTTTTATATCTCTGCTATTGATTTGGCTCGTTACTAGTTGGAACGTTAGATTCTGTTCACCATTTACAGCTTCTACTCAGAAATTATAGACAGATGTTACTGGGTTCATAATTTTTCCATCCTATTGGATGGATTTTCTTTTTTTTTTTTTTTTTTGTCGGTGCTGGGGTTTGAACTCAGGGCCTCATGCTTGCTAGGCAGGTGCTGTATCACTTTAGCAACTCCACCAGCCCATCCAGTTTCTTTGCAGCAACACAAGACAGATTACTTTAAACTTCTTGAGGCATTTACTCTTGATTTGCATGTGTATGTAACTTTCAGTCCTTTGTTAGGGAAATCAAGAATCTTTTGTAGAAAATTGTTTCAGTGCCATGTTACTCTCTGTGTCTTTGGTTATAAGAGTATATTTTACCTCTCTTCAGAAATGTCTGTCACTGTAACTGACAGAATAGTAATGCCAGAGGTCTTCAGGGGAACAGTAGGCTGAACTGTTAGTTCTGGGACAATTTAAATGTTTGTGAAAAGTTGATCAGCAGGGCCAGGCATGGCGGCTCATACCTGTAAATCACAGCTACATCGGAGGTGGAAATTGAGAATCAGGTTTGAGGCTAGCCCTGGTAAGAAGATCCTGAGCCCCCATCTCAATCAAAAAGGCAGACATGGTGGCACCTGTGGTCTCAGCTACACAGGAGGCCATAGGTAGAAGGACTGGGGTTCAAGGCCATCCGAGCAAAAATTCAAGACCTTACCTGAAAAATAACTAAAGCAAAAAAGAGCTGAACATGTGGCTCAAGTGGCAGAATGCCTTCCCAGCAAGCACAAAGCCCTGAATTCAAACCCTAGTGCCACCAAAAAAAAAAAAAGAAAAAGTTTATCAGCAGTGATACTACCATATGCCCAGTTTATATAGGATTACCTGTACACATAGTCAGTTTCTTAAGCTACAGACAACTCTCAGCCATAATAGCAGATGGACAAATTCAGCTTCAGTGTTAGAATATGAAAGCCCACATCATAAGAAGTTAGGCTTATGCTGTGCAGTTACAACCCTGCTCAGCCAAAGTTGACATTTTAGGTGGCCAGAGTTAATGTTTATAATTGTTAAATAATCAGAAAGTTTGACCATTTGTTAACATTTGTCAAAATAGAAAACGTTTTTAAGAAAGTAATACTTGGGTTTACTCTATCTCGGAGAAGGAGGTTTAAGGAGGCTGGGTCATGGGGAGAGTTAGGTAGATGAATATGGTTGATATTCGGGTCACATTTTCCAGCCCTTACAGATAATTTGAACTGTTTCCATTTTTTTATTCTTGTCATCTTTCTCTATGCAATGAGAAACTCCCTCTTGTGTCTCATCTGTGGGAAACTTAATGATATAAATCCTGTAATACTTGAAATGTCTGAAGTAAAACAAAATAACTCTTAATAAAAGATGGAAAGTTCACAATTTGCTTATCTTATTCCATTAGGAATAATTTTTAATACTGTGACAGAAGTGAGAATGCAGGTGGCACATATACTGTTTTGTCTTCTTACCCAGCATGGATTTGGAGGGATTTGGATATAAATTAAGCAGTGTAGGATTGGGGTACTGCCCAGAATCCATCCATTATAGCTTACTAGAGCATTAATTCCCAACCTTTTCAGATTTATGGCATCCTGTTTGTGTTTCTTTTGCATCTTCCTCCTCATCATGACTCTAGAGGCTATGCCAGCCAGGTCTCTCTTATCAGAACAAAGTGCTGATAATGTGAAGTCCAAAAGTTATTACCATAATTCAGTTTTATTTAATTACATCAATCTTTAATTTTAATGGCTTAACAGACCTTTTCTAGACATTATCAAGCTGCATGACTGCATTGCTATAGGTAGTATATTTTAAAAAGTTTTGTTCAATTAATGTTTTGAAAAATTTCATGACATAGTGTAGAAAGTAGTTATAATGAATGAGATTTGTATCTAATATGCATTTTTTTGTCAGAAAAGTGAATGAGATTAGTATTATTGTAGATCCCTCCTAGACTAAGATATTTTTCTTTCAGAGGTATTTATAGAAGTAATAATGTTTATGAGATGCACTATAATCAACTTTCTATGAACTTAATAAGTTTATTGTAAAATAGAGGAGTCTCAAGGCTGACCACATGGTTCAGAAATGGTATGATTGTAGTTCTTAATTCTCAGAGTCTTGGAATATCACATTTTCTCCATTTCCCTTGCTTTCTGTGTTTCGCAAATAATTGTGGTCTTTAGTTGACTGGTGATGGATGATATAAATGGAATCTGCTTGGTGGTCCTTTGCCTGTGTTCAGATAGTAAAGTTTTTTTCTCCTCCATGTGACCCAGAAAGATGTCATGCCCTATTTCTCTGGTATATAGAAGAAGACAGTCAAAATTTGTGGCGACTAGGGTGAGCATTTGTCAGGTGAATGATAACAATAATCTCTGGAGGTCAATTTAAGCCAGTTACTTCAACCTTTTAATTTTAGTCAGTTATCAAACCTTTCACTAGATTGTTAATGACTAGCAAAATTGGATTGAGTTAGACCTCCTTCAGTGCTAATGAGCAGTAAAGTGGATCCCAAGGTGACATGTCTGAAGGAGGTATGCTGTGGAATTGGACTCATTCACAAATTAGAGCATGAGTGACTCCCGGAAGCTAAGATGTGGTTCAATTCCTTTCTCTTCTTCTTGCATCTACCTGCCCTTAAGTACCATCTGTTACCACTTAATGTTATTTTGGGAAGCAAACTATCTTATATAGATTTGATTTGCCTAATAGTATTAGAAGAAGAAAATCAGCTGGGATGCCAACCTTTACCTACTGAATTTCTTGTGCAGTGATTTAGTTATGGCCATACTCTGTTCTGTGTGAAAAATACTTTGTTTCTTGGGCTTTGTATTTTTTTGTGTGTGAAACTTCAATGTCATCTGATATATACATTTTTTTTTTTTTGCTTCTTAATTCTTAATATAATGGTATGAATAATATTGAGATATTGAGCTTTTTTTTTTTTTCTTTTAGTTCTGGGGATTGAACCCAAGGCCTCATGCTAGTCATGCTCCCAATACCCCCTCACCCTTTTTCTGAGATAGGGTGTCTACAACTTTGCTTGGACTGGCCTTGAACTCTCACTTGCTAGGCATGTGCTCTGCCACTGGAGCCACACCACCAGTCCTTGGGTTTAGTTTTGATAGTGTATTTCTTTGCACTCCTTAATCTCTTCTCAGAACTTCCACTTGCGTGGTCACTAGCGTAGGTACCAAGAAGCAAAGCTTGACATACGGAGTTCAAAGAGGACAAATTTTTTATTTTAGAGGGACACTTTTGTTGTTAGTGTTCAAACAGAGGGTAGATGTTTTCTGGAGAGGCTACATTGAAGCTCTGCCTTTTCTAGTAGAGCCTCTTGGCTATAGAGAATTGGAGGCATTGGATGCCATGAGAAGAAAGAGGTGTTTAATGAGATTTGGAATGTGAGTCTGGACATTTATATTTGAAATGTGTGAAATGGTTGCAGCAGAGTACTTACATAGTTTTTTTAGGTTTTTTTTTTTTTTTTTTAAGTTTACTATGTTAGGGAATTTATTATGCCTATTATATTTTCTTATAAGTATTTTTAGTTTGTTGGTTGCTCTATGTTCATGACATATTTTTATCAAAGTGTAAATTTCTTATGTAGGCAGACTTGTCAATCTTGTTCCATAGTTTCTACTTTCATGCTTTTTTTTTTTTTTGGTGGGGTTGGGGTTTGAACTCAGGGCTTCCTGCTTGCACAGCAGGTGCTCTGCTGCTTGAACCACAACTCCAGTCCATTTTGCCCTGGTTATTTTGGAGATGGGGTCTTTTGGGCTGTCCTTGGACCTCAGTCCTCCCAATCTCAGCCTCTCAAGGAGCTAGGATTACGGAGTGAGCCACTAGGGCCCAGTTTACTTTCAAGGTTTCTTAAAAAGCATCTTCCCATGAAGTGTCAGAGAGGAAATGCTGAGGCCTTAGATGAGAAAGATCCCTTTTAATTCTGAGCCTTAGGTGCCATATTTAGGGATTTTGATTTTTATTTCAAGAGCAGATTTCTCAAGGGTTTTAAATACTCAGTATGGCATGAATACAGTGAGCTGAAGTTAATTTAAGCTGCCCTTGCTAAAGAAAACCTTGGTTCAATTTCTACAGTCCAGTTTGATTTGCTGAGCAGGCAAGGAAGGCAGTAGTAAGTGATTAAGGCTTTGGTCATTAGTAGATGTGTCTAGAGAACACAGAAGAGCAACTTTGCTTGGAATCCTATGAAGTAACTATCTTTTCTTCCTCCTTTCCAGTGTGGATGGGAGTGTGAGTGTGTATGCTTTCATGCTTTTTACCTTAAGAGTAACTTGTCAACAGTCTGTCATTCTTCTGGTCTTTGATTATTTAAGTTAAAAAATTGCAGCCAAGAAATTTGTTAAGATAATAAAACTAGGGCATATGACTTCATTGTTTATAAAATTTTAAGTTTATATTAATGTATCTCAAATTGAACTTTTAGCATCTCCAAAGGTACCTTCAAGTTTGATGTAATAAAATCTGCTCTGATTCTTATACATATGGATATATTAGCAAAACTGGATTCCATCCCAGCCATAATCAGGCAGGGAACCTGTCAAACCATATAATAAAACTGCAATGAAAAGATACAGTGTTCCTGTAATTATATTAGGATGTGATATGGTCCCTTCCTATTTTTATTAATTAGTGGAGTTGTAACACAACTCTCTCCCCCTATACATATAAGGATGCTGATCAGTGGGCATCTAAGCAGGATTTAGTTGTATTTGGGAGCCTTCTGTGTAAAGGTGGGAGGAATTGGTGTTTTAGGAAATGACAGGTAAGCCTCCTGCCAAGTTGGCATAATGTGAACAGGACTCTTCTGAGTTGCCATCTGTTTGTGGCTGGTAGAAACCAGCAGTGATTTCTGAAGAGTGAGGAACTGTTCCGTTTATGTTGAATTATTTAGGAATTAGTAATATTAAGACCGTGCTGATAGTCTTAAAATTACTGGACAGGTTGGGAGAAGCAGAGTGTATGGAATGAGTTTTTGTTCTACTAAATTTAGTAGATAGCTACTTGGTTCAACAACACTCCAACCCCCAAAAAAGAAAGCCAGGAGTCTCTTCTGCCCACGCAGACTAGCCACTTGAGTTCCATTTCAATTCTGTTCTGATCAGCTCAGGCTAGGGGGCGTGTTATTTACGTGTCAGTTGTACACTGCTGGTGGAATGTGTAAGTCACAAGGTGCGTATCCTTATGTATTTTTTAATTGTGGTAAAATATATTCAACAGAACTTAGCATTTTAACTTTTTTTTTTTTGGCAGTACTGGGGTTTGAACTCAGGGCCTCACATTTACTAGGCAGACACTCTACAATTTGAACCACTCTACTGGCCCTTTTTTATGTTGAGTATTTTTGAGATAGGGTCTCATGAACTGTTTCCCTATGCTGGCTTCAAAACAATCCGCCTGATCTCTGCCTCCTTAGCTAGAATTACAGGCCTGGCCATTTTAACAATTTTTAAATGTACAGTTCAGTGGCATTAAGTATTTATATTGTGAGACTGTCATATTGTGTCATGTTTTGTCTAAGCACTTTTCAATTTATTTTTTGAGAGAGGTTCTCCCTGTGTAGCCCAGGCTGGCCTGAAAATTCTGGCTTCTTCTTTCTCTGCCTCATGAGTACTGGAATTACAGATGTGTATGATTGTACACGGTCTTAGGTATGGGTTTTCTGATGGTATCCCTACAACTTTGCTTTGTCTCTCTTGTATTATATATTCTCTCAAAGCAGTAGTGTGGAATAATGAACAGTTCTTTCCCCTTTAACCCAGCTTTAACTGGTAGTTTACCTAGAGTAGTTAATCTGTGGCCCAAGAAAATTTCCTTGAAGTTCAGCTGTGACCTGGGAGGAGCAGCACTTGACCTTGTTCCGTTTGGGACCACTATATCTTTCTATTTTGCCTCTTCTAAAACAATCTATGGAAAGAGGCTCTAGAGCCCTCTTATTAGTCAGGAATTCTTGGTTACTAATTGGATTAACTTACACAAAAAAGGGAATTTGTTGGAAGGATTCTGGGCTGACTGCAGAATCTAGGCTGGGAGCCAGAGATTAGGATGTGGTATGGCAAGGGTCTGGGAAATGCCTTTTCTCCCTTATTTCTTAAACTCTCCTCACTTAGCCTCCTACACATGGTGCTTTTGAGTTATTTTTTTCTGATCACAGACCAACATCTTCTCCTTTGTCCATGGGGTGTAACGGGAATAGATACCTAAATATATTTGGTATCAGGGCAGAACCTGGTTGCCAGCCCCCTTGTTTTTTATATTATCTAGGTGTCTAGAGAGAGACTCTTCTCTGTGTAGCCTGGTTTTGACTTTGACTGACGATCCTCCCAAGTCATCTTCCCAAGTACTGGGATTACAGATGTGCTCCACCATGCTTGAACTAAAAATTTTTTTTAGTAGTTTTAGTTTTGAGAAAATTTTCATTTCTCCAAATGACTAGATACTTATTTCAAGATACATTGCAGTCTTATTGTCAATACTTTGAAACTACCAGCCATTGACCTCTGGAAGCACTGTAATTTGTGACGTTCTTGAATGTCACTTATGTTACCAACTGTTATGGTGGATGGCATAATGCTAATGCCAGGAGAGCTGGTCATGGAAATGCATTCACCACAGTTGCCAGTGGTCATGGGTCTGTCTTTGAAAGGAATTTTTTGGGTGCAAAATTCAGTATTTCCCTGAAAATGTGACTTCATCTTTTATTCTTATGGTCTATGGAAGACACAGAAAAAGGAGTTGCTGATATTACAGGGATTTTGGCCCATACTATGGTGGATATCTACAATTTATATTGTGAAGTATGCAGGCATCACTGTGAACTATAATCTAATTATGGCATGGTCTAGGTCATTGTGATATGTTTAACTCATATTTGTGACCAAATTTATGTGGGATAAATTTGGAAACAATGCTTTCAGTTCTGATTTGCTGCACAAATCAAGCAAATCAGATCAATTTCCTGTTACTTGATATGGTTTCTACTTTTGGTTTTAGCACAAATATCCAGGAACAAATTCTTTAACTGAATACATCTGAGAAACAGATTGTTCAGTATAATATAGCACTTTTTTTTCATGGTTCCGGGACATGAACTCAGGGCCTACACCTTGAGCCACTCCACCAGCCGCTTTCTGTGAAGGGTTTTTTTTCAAGATAGGGTCTCACAGAATTATTTGCCCAGGCTGGCTTTGAACTGAAATCCTTCTGATCTCTGCCTCCTGAGTAGCTAGGGTTGCAGTTGTGAGCCACTGGTGCCCAGCATAGTCTGTTTTTATAATAGCATTATTTGAGTTCAGAGAAATTCTGACCAAAGTTTAATCATGCAAGGTAATGATGTGGAGATATATTCCTGAAAAACTGAGTATAAATAAATAAATATGTTTATTTTATTATATATACTGGGTATAAATAAAATATTTTAAATTATACTTTAAATGCACAGGAAGAACTTGCTATCAGAATCCTTTGTAAATCCTTTTCTAAAATCTAATTTAACTTCATATTGAATTTTCATACATCACATTCACTTAAATCAGGGTTTCAGTGGATTATCCTTCCTTCTTTGCTGTCGTATTTCATTAGGGTTATCGGTTCATTGGCAGATAATATCTTCCACTGACTTATGAGGAAAATAGCTACTCCTCTATATTGGTAGTTTGGTTACATACATGGATACCCTCTATGATTTTGAGAACTCTGTATGAATTGGAATTAAGTTTGAACACCTGTGTGCATTATGAACCAAGGAGATGGAAAGTGTCATTTACTGATTGCATTTTTTTTTTTTCTGTGCTAGGGATCAAACCCAAGTCCTCATGCATGCCTGGTAAATGCCCTACCCTACACCCTAGTGATTGAGTGTTCTTTTAAATCACCTTTTCTGACTGAGTATCAGAACAATGGCTAAAAGGTCATAATGCTTCAATACCAGTTCTGACACTAATTGAGTATCCTGCAATTCAACTCAGTTCCTTGCTCGCTTGGACTTAGTGCCAGACTTAAAGCTTTTAGGACTGTCTCCATAAGACTGTTCTCATGGCAGATGCAAGGGGACTAGCTATATTTCTGACCAAGTGGATATAAATTTGGGTGTTCCTACCATCTTGTCAGTTTGGATAATTTAAACTATTGAAAGCATTTTTCTTAACCATCACAGTTATAAAATATACAACTCAGGAACAGCAGAATAGAAGAGACACACAAGGCAAGGATTGGGAAGATCCTAGCTGCTGAAATCCCATGCTTTCTCCCCATGGAGTCCTTTTGCACCCATGTTCACCAACCAGGAAGCTCTTCTAATTTGAGTGTCTAGAGTATGGGGTCCTATTGTCACATTGGCACAATGATTGAACTCAGTCTTTGTTCTTCTTCCTCCTGAGAGGACAATGGTAGGTTTAAAAGTCCTAGCCCTCTAATCACATGCTATTTCCTTTTGGGGTGGACAGCCCTTCCTTTGAAACTGTGTGAAGGTCTACTGTTTGTTACCTTTTTACTCTAAGCTCAGGTCTGGGTTAATAGGGATTCATAATGAATATGAAAAGATACTTTATCACCCAGGAAATTCCAAGGGTTTTAGGGGCTGTGTGCCAGGAACCAGGGCAAAGAACAGATTTGTTTTTATTCTATCACAATCGTGATTCAAATAAACCTTGAGTTCTTGCCAGAAGTTTCAGAGGATATTAAGATATGGTGAGTGTTTAAGCTTTCTATGTAAGGGTAGAAGTTGATGCTACAGGAGATCCCCCTAGGTGGAATGAGGAGGTAAGAGGGTCTTAGATAGAGCTCTGGGAAATGCCTGCATTTGACCAGTGGATAGAGGCTGAGAGGAGGAGGAATGCCTAATGAAGTAGAAAGAAAATAAGGAGAGCTGGTTGTCATAAAAGCCAAGGGGGAAAGTATAAATAGAGACCAGTGATCTCCAGTAGAATTTTCTGTGATGATCAAGTGGCCTAAATCTATATTTGTGTTGCCCAATAAGGTAGCTAACAGACATATGGAGCGACTGAGCAGTTGAAATGTAACAAGTACAAATGAGAATAGAGTTTTTGTGTTTACTTAATTGTACCTTATTTAAATAGCCAGACATGATGAGTAGCTACTATTTTGTATAATGTGATTTAGACTGAGGACATAGTCAACTGGTTAAGAAGGACAAAGACTTTAGGTACACTTTTTCCTCTCAGCCATTGGACTGTAGGGCTGAAGTTTTGTGGTCACTGAAGACTACAGGGTATTCCCCACAGAGGACCTGGATTATTGAGGGCAGTCTTGGAACCACTAGAGAGCTTTAAACTGGACATGGCTCAAGAAATAAATGACTTCTATAAGATGCATGTTCACTTTTCATGTGGAAATCTGGAGGCAGGCAAGCCCTGGGCTGATTGGGTGGTTTCTTGGTTGCCAGAGTCCCAAGATCGCTTTGTCATTCTCTCACCATCTTTTGCATCAGAGTTCCTAAAGTTGCAAGTGACTGCTGGAGCTCCACAATCACAATGTGACCAGATAGGAAGACAAGACAGGTTGTAAAGGGAGGGCAAAAGAATTGACTTGGCCAATACAGTCCCCTTTAAAGATCCTTCCTGGAAGGAACAACAACTTAAATTCCAGTTTCATTATAACACCTACATTTAACCACAGGGGAGGCTGGGAAGTGAGTTTTTATCTGGGCATTTTGCTGCTCCAAGTAAAACTGGAGTTCTGTTGGTGAGGAAAAAGAGGGAGTGGATAGTGGGTAGGTAATCAGCAATCTCTGCCTTGGTGAGGAATGGGTCCACCTTCATGCAGAGGGAGAAGCACCAATGCTCTCATTTCTAGCATCCTGTCCAGGAAGATAACCTACTGCCATAGACAGTGCACCATCATCCACATTGATATCTATAGACTTCTCCACAAGCCCTAGTATATTTGCCCAGCTTTTACAAGAACCCCTTTTGTTTCTCAGAGCTATTCTAGAGACCTTAGTTGTGGGCTGCCTGCTCCTCAGGTTCCAGATACTAGTAATAAGCCTAGAGCATCCCTGATTGCTCTCTACGAGGGTGCATGAATCAGAGGTCAGTTTGCAGAGGTAGTTTCTCAGGGTAGTATCCCTTAGCCCACCTAAGTCTCAGATCTACCTGTACCTACTGCAAGGTTCTGGGGACCTTGCAGAATCTTAGGTCGTTGATTTTCCTAGTTCCCTTAAAGGAAATTAAACTTGTTCACTTCCCTACATTCTGTTGTCCTTTTCAGTAAGGATACAGAAGAGGCTGAAAGGAGGCTGTAAGGGAGGTAGTATTATGGGAAGTATGTGTGGATTTATAAGTGGGTAACAATGGAAAGTGTGGAAGAGTGGAAGGCTCTCCCTTGATTGCATCATTTGGACGTGAAGTCACCTTATGACTGATTGTGAAAATTTTGTGATTGTTTTGCTTTTGAAATAGTTACTGGGTCAAGCATTGTTGTTGTTCCACTAGGTTTTCAATTCTGTTTCTCACTAGCCATCATTTCAGCCGGTCACTTCTCTCTGGGCCTCAGGTGTTTTCTGTGTGAAGAGGAGTTGCCATATTATTGTAGTGTGTATGGGTGAATGCATGTTCTTTGAAAATGTTAACCTGGAGACGCCAGTGCCCAGACGGCTTGGGAAGACGCAGACCACAAGGTGAGCTAAGTGGTGCACAGTACTCCCACAGACAACCCTGGACCAGATCAGCATAGCCCCCTGGACAGACCAACCCCCACCCAGGGAAAAAAAGAGAAACTGAGTAATAAGCAATAAGAACTATAAAGACATGTAGCAAAGAGGGTGGGGCGCCCTGAGTGCCGAAGAGGGGGGAGGAGAATCCCTCATGTAACTGTAAATAAACAAGCCCGGCCAGAGAAGGCAGGAGTGGCGGCACACGCCCAGCAACCAGGAGCGGGAAAGCTTGTAAAAGTGGCGGTGGGAGGAAAACTCCACAGGAGAGGGGGAAAGACCCACTTCCCATGTGAACTGTAAATAAACATGCTGGCCTGAGAAAGCGGGTGCAGTGTCACCTCCCCCAGTGTGCTTGGAAAGGGGAAAGCTCATAGCAGCAGCTTGCACACAGGAGAACTCTAAGTAAACAAAGCCTGCGGGGGGCCAGGTGAGTGTTAAGCTCACTCATGAGACCTGCATAAATGAAGCCTCCAGCAACAGCAGGCTGACAGTAGCGGGCAGGCGAGCCACAGCCTCAGGTAGACATTCACAGAACTGTCTCCAGACTCTTTTTTTTCTCTCTCCCTACCATTGATGAGACAACAACTGAACTACACCTGCATGCTGAAAAACTTACTGAAACTGTATTGCATTTGAACTTGGGATACTTTGTGGGGTTTTTTTTGTTTTGTGCGGTTTTATTTTTCCCCTTTGATGAGACAACTACAGAACAACATCTGATGCACCATCTCCAGCATTGGAGGCTGAGGGGAACACCAAAATTATTGACTGAAACTTTATTGCATTTGAACTTGGATATTTATATATATATATATATATATATATATATATATATATATATATATATATATATATTTCCCCATTTATTTATTTATTTATTATTATTTATTTTTTATTTTCAATCCTCTGTCTCTCTAATGCCTTTCAGCTTACAGTTGATTAGTACACTGTCTCTCCCTGTTTATATCTTTGAAACTTTTTTGTTTCTTTGTTTTGTTTTTTACTGCTTGTTTATTTGTTATTCCCTTTTCCGTTAACTTCTTTGCTTTCCATCTCCTCTCACCCTTCCATTCTAAATATCACTAGTGCTATTATTACAAGCCAGAAAATACTTAACTGCACACAGTACAGGGACAATAACAACACCAAGGGCAATGACAGGAAGACAGAAAAAACAGGGAAACCAGTTTCCCCACAGCAAAACATTAGTACAGGAACCAGAGGGAAATGAAGAAAACAGATACTCAGAACCAGACTCCCAACAAAATGTAGATTAAACTACGCCAAAGAACCCAGTGAAGCCCACAAGAATAATCTAAAAGAAGAAATACTACAGGTACTGAATGAGAATTTTATAGAGATGATACTGGATATGGTCAACCAAAATGTACAGGAGACAGTCAAGATATTCCAAGACACCAAAAATAGAGAATTTGAAAAAGCAAAAGAAGAAATAAAGGAAACCATAGAAGCACTGTATAAACACCAAAGTGAAACAAAGAACACAATTAATAAAGAGATAAATGAACTCAGGACAAAAATAGACAACATTAAAGAGGAAACCACCCAGGATATGGAAAACCTCAGAAAAAAGAATGAAGTAGAATTGCAAAAGAAAACAGAAGGCCAATCCAGCAGAATAGAACAAACAGAAGACAGAATCTCAGAACTTGAAGACGAAATGGTAATTAAAGGAAAAACTGAAGAACTATTAGTTAAACAACTCAAGACCTGTGAAAAGAAAATGCAAGAACTCAGCGACTCCATCAAAAGACCAAACCTGAGAATCATGGGCATCGAAGAAGGGAAAGAGGTGTAAGCAAAGGGAATGTGTAATATATTCAACAAAATAACAGAAAATTTCCCAAATGTAGAGAAAGATATTCCCATACAGAAGCAAGAGGCCTCCAGAACACCAAACAGACCAGATTAAAATAGAACTACCCTATGACATATCATCATTAAAACAACAAGTTCAGAAACTAAGGAAAGAATATTGAAGGCTGTAAGAGAGAAAAAACCAAATAACATACAAAGGTAAACCCATCAAAATCACAGCAGACTTCTCAACAGAAACATTAAAAGCAAGAAGAGCTTTGGGAGAGATCTTCCAGGCACTGAATGAAAATAACTTCCACCCCAGGATACTCTACCCAGCAAAACTATCATTCAAAATAGATGGAGCAATAAAAGTCTTCCATGATAAGCAGAAACTAAAACAATATGTGACCACAAAGCCACCACTACAAAATATTCTTCAAGGGATTCTGCACACAGAAAGTGTAACCCAACATAACCATGAAAGGACAGGCAGCACCAAACTACAGGAAAAGAAAAAGCAAGAAAGTAGAGAGTAACCTCAACTTAGGTACACACAATCAAACCTTCAAACAACTAAGACAACTAAATGACAGGAATCACCACATACTGTCAGTACTAACACTTAATGTTAACGGACTTAATTCCCCCATCAAAAGGCACCATTTGATGAACTGGATTAAAAAGGAAGATCCAACAATTTGTTGCTTACAGGAGACCTATCTCACTGACAGAAATAAGCATAGGCTTAGGATGAAAGGCTGGAAGATTTACCAAGCCAGTGGCCCCTGAAAACAGGCAGGAGTAGCAATACTTATCTCTGACAAAGTAGACTTCAAACCTACATTGATCAAATGAGAAAAGAAGGACATTCCATACTAATAAAAGGGGAAATAGACCAAAAGGAAATAACAGTTATCAACCTATATGCACCCAATGTCAATGCACCCAGTTTCATCAAACAAACCCTGAAAGACCTAAAAGCATATATTAACTCCAGTACAGTGGTTTAACACCCCATTATCATCAATAGATAGGTCATCCAAACAAAAAAATCAATAAATCCTAGATCTAAAATATACAGTAGATCAAATGGTTCTATTTGATGTCTACAGAACATTTCATCCAACTTCTACACAATATACATTCTTCTCAGCAGCCCATGGAACCTTCTCCCAAATAGATCATATCCTAGGGCAGAAAGCAAGCCTCAGCAAATATAAGAAAATAGAAATTATACCATGCATACTATCTGATCACAATGCACTAAAACTAGAAGTCAACAACAAAAGTAAAGACAAAAAACATGCAAACAGCTGGAAACTGAATAACTCATTGCTTAATGAACAATGGGTCACTGATGAAATAAAAGAGGAAATTAAAAAGTTCCTGCAAGTTAATGAAAATGAAAACACAACCTACCGGAACCTATGGGACACAGCAAAGACAGTCCTGGGAGGAAAGTTTATAGCCATGAGTGCATATATTAAAAAGACTGAAAGATCCCAAATCAATGACCTAATGATACATCTCAAACTCCTAGAAAAACAAGAACAAGCAAATCCCAAAACAAATAGTAGCACAGAAATAATAAAAATAAGAGCTGAAATCAATGAAATAGATACCAAAAAAACCATACAAAGAATTAATGAAACAAAATGTTGGTTCTTTGAAAAAATGAACAAGATTGACAGACCCCTGGCAAACCTGACTAAACTGAGGAGAGAAAAAACCCAGATTAGTAGAATCAGGAATGCAAAAGGGGAGATAACAACAAGCACCATGGAAGTCCAGAAAATCAACAGAGACTACTTCGAGAACCTATATTCAAATAAATTCGAAAATCTTAAAGAAATGGACAGATTTCTAGATACATATGATCATCCAAAACTGAACCAAGAGGATATTAATCACCTGAATAGATCTATAACACAAAATGAAATTGAAGCAGCAATCAAGAGTGTCCCCAAAAAGAAAAGTCCAGGACGTGATGGATTCTCTGCTGAATTCTATCAGACCTTTAAAGAAGAACTGATACCAACCCTCCTTAAACTGTTCCACGAAACAGAAAGGGAAGGAAAACTGCCTAATACATTTTATGAAGCCAGTATTACACTTATCTCAAAACCAGGCAAAGACACCTCCAAAAAGGAGAACTATAGGCCAGTCTCCTTAATGAACACTGATGCAAAAATCCTCAATAAAATAATGATAAACTGAATTCCACAGCACATCAAAAAGATCATTCACCATATTTGCCAGCTACATATCAGACAAAGGACTGAAAACCAGAATATATAAGGAACTTAAAAAACTAAATTCTCCCAAAACTAATGAATGAATAAAGAAATGGGCATGTGAACTAAACAGAACTTTCTCAAAAGAAGAAATTCAAATGGTCAAAAAACACATGAAAAAATGCTCACCATCTCTAGCAATAAAGGAAATGCAAATTAAAACCACACTAAGATTCCACCTCACCCCTGTTAGAATAGCCATCATTAGCAACACCACCAACAACAGGTGTTGGCGAGGATGTGAGGTGAAAAAGGAACCCTCTTACACTGCTGGTGGGAATGTAAACTAGTACAACCACTCTGGAAAAAAATTTGCAGGCTACATAAAAATCTAAACATTGATCTACCATTTGATCCAGCAATACCACTCTTGGGGATATACCCAAAAGACTGTGACACAGGTTACTCCAGAGGCACTTGCACACCCATGTTTATTGCAGCACTATTCACAATAGCCAAGTTATGGAAACAGCCAAGATGTCCCACTACTGACAAATGGATCAAGAAAATGTGATATCTGTACACAATGGTATTTTATGCAGCCATGAAGAAGAACGAAATGTTATCATTTGCTGGTAAATGGATAGATTGGAGAACATCATTCTGAGTGAGGTTAGCCTGGCCCAAAAGACCAAAAATCTTATGTTCTCCCTGATATGCGGACATTAGATCAAGGGCAAACACAAGGAAATTGAACTTTGATCACAAGATAAAAGCGAGAGCACACAGGGAGGGGTGAGGATAGGTAAGACACCTATATCCTCTGCGTTGTTGCCCTCCACGCAGAGAAACTAAAGCAGATACTTTAAAGTAACTGAGGCCAATAGGAGAAGGGGACCAGGAACTAGAGAAAAGGTTAGATCAAGAAGAATTAACCTAGAAGGTAACACATGCACAAGAAATCAATGTGAGTCAACTTCCTGTATAGCTATCTTTATCTCAACTATCAAAAACCCTTGTTCCTTCCTATTATTGCTTATACTCTTCAACAAAATTAGAGATAAGGGCAAAATAGTTTCTGCCAGGTTTTGAGGGGGTGGGGAGGAGAGGGAGAGGGCAGGGTGGGTAGTAAGGGAGGGGGTGGGGGCAGGGGGGAGAAATGACCCAAGCGTTGTATGCACATATGAATAATAAAAAAAAAGAAAACATTAACCTGTCATTAGTCATAATAATGTCATGTATGATAATGGAGGTTCTGGGCAAAGAAATGAATACTGCCTAAGACCTAGACACTCCAGTAGTGAATGGCTATAGGTGAGCATAGCCAACCACTTAAGATTTCAACTTCAGGGCAGTTTTGCTATGCTCTTTTAATTTTTAAATAGTAACTCCCGAACTGCTGAAGTCCGTTTTTTTCCTCATGAAAAATGCTCTAGAAGATAGAGGCAATATTAAGTGTTGTTAAATAGAGGTGAAAATTCTGAGAAATGAGTTATTAATCATAAAATAGAAATTTTGAAAAAAATAAATTTTGGCTAAATAAAAGAACACATTAAATTTGGTAGTGGCTTGGTTCTGTAATGTGAGTGAATCTATTAAAAAGAAACAATGCAATGAAATATTTTGCTTGTTAAGCAAAAGACAAAACTTGAGTGAAACTTAAGGGGTTAGATGAGGTGGAATATGCCCAGAGAATCCACTGCTGTGGCACAAACACCCTTTAGGAAAAGCCCAGGAACCTCTTCAAAGGTTCCTTTGAATTAACCAGTACTGAGGCCTTGGTATCGCCACTGAAGTAGCCTACACTGTGAATAAAGGTTGGTCTGATGATTCTGGAAATTTGTGCCACTTGAAAATTTGGAAATTTATGTATGTACTGGTTTGTCTTCTCAAATGCCCAAGACCTTCTGTATTTACACATCAGTCATAAAATATGGTTTATTACCCACTTGACTTACTAATGTATTTAAAACTCAAACTCAAAACTATTTTCCCTCCCGATAAAATGTAGCCTGTGTGGTTGATATCTTAGTGAAGGAAGTGTATGTGTAGAAGGTTGCCACCTGAATAGATGGAAGATGTCCCTGGATGGCTGCTCTGACATGCCCCTTACTTTTTTGCCTCCAGAGGGCTAGGGAACATTTTATTACTGCCTTAAAGGATTTAAAACACAAAAGGTCTTCCAAAATAGTACTGAAAGAGGCCTGCTGTCACGTCAGAATTGGGAGCACTGCCTGTAGGTTGTGGAAAACATTTTATTCCATCTGACCCACTCCTTTGATGGCCCCTTTCTTCAGATCATCGGAGATGCTCCTGCAGTATCCTGTCTTAAATAGAATGACTTGAGCCATACCTGTTACACAAATCAGAGCTAGGGAGCACCACAGACTGGGGAGATTCTGTGCCTTCAACATGACAAGTTAAGTAATGTAAAATCAGAGGACATATGGGGGGACTGATTTCATGTGGTGACTTGACAATACAGAAAGATCAAATTAATACTGTATATTTGACACCTTTTAGTGAGCATGTTAGCTTCAGAGCATTTTTACAGATGTCGTCATCTTTGATCTTTATAGTGTTTGAGGGTGGAGCAGATCATCTGTAGATAGGAGAGGGGACTTTTTCTTTAAAAAAAATTTTATTAGCATGTGTTATACAAAGTGGTTTCATTTTGATATTTATGAACATGCATGTAATGTACTTTGATGATCAAATTCATCGTGACTGTATTAGTCTTACCTAGCCTACCTTCCTTCTCTCCCTTTTAAACAGTTTTTAGTGGGTTTCTTATGCTGGTTTCATACTTACATAATGTACTTCAATCCTGTTCATTCCCCATCACCCTCTCTTTTTCCCTCCCCTCTCCTGCTGCTTCTGCCTCAACAGTCCCCCTTTTACAATCATGTCCTATAGTGATAGTGATGGTGGTGGTGTCTAAGATTCCACATAGGAGTGAAACCATGCAATATTTGGCTTTCTGAACTTGGCTTATCTCACTCAACATGATGATCTCCAGTTCCATCCATTTTTCTGCAGACATGATTTTTCTCTTTTTGTTTGTTTGTTTGAACTCAGGGCCTACACCTTGAGCCAGCCACTCCACCAGCTAGTTCATGATGGGTTTTTTTCGAGATTGGGTCTTGCGAACTATTTGCCTGGGGCTGTCTTCAAACTGCAATCCTCCTGATCTCTGCCTTCTAAGTAACTAGAACTATAGGCATGAGCCACCAGTGCCCGGCTAATTTTATTCTTTATTACTGAGTAATACCCCACTGTGTATATGCACCACGTTTTCTTTGTCCATCAATTGTCTTTGGGCACCTAGGCTGATTTCATAGCTTGGCTATTGTGAATAGTGATATAAACATGGGTGTGCGGTATCTCTCATGTATGCTGACTTACATTCCTTTGGACATTCACCTGAGTAATACAGGAGGATCATATGGATGTTCTGTTTTTAGTTTCTTTAGGAACCTCCATACTGATTTCCACAATTGCTGTAACTTATTTACAGCACATAAGGCCCCCTGCCCTCCTGGCCAGCATACGTTGCTGTTTGTTTCTTGATGACTGCCATTCTGATGGGGTGAGGTGGGATCTCAGTGTCATTTAGATTGCGTTTCCTTTATGGCTAAGGATGTTGTACATTCCCGTATCAGCCATCTGTGCTGCTTTGAAAACCGTCAGTTCAGCCTGCTTTCCTAGCTAGAACTGTATTATTTTTTTCTTTTGGTGTTCAGTTTTTTGAGTTCTTTGTATATTCTGAATATTAATCATTTGTCCCATGAATAGCTGGTAAGGATTTTCTCCCATTCTGTGGGTTGTCTTTCACAAAAACCATGCACTATGCCAGAGCTCCCAGCCAGGTGCTAGTGGGTTGGGTAGAGCCTGTCTTCTGATTCCTCCCTTGATTCTTCTCCCTTCTCTTTTTTCTGTCCTCCTTTTTTTTTTTTTTGCAGTAGTGGAGCTTGAACTCGGCCTCCACCTTGAGCCACTCCATCATCCTTTTTTTGTGAAGGGTTTTTTTGAGATAGGGTTTCATGAACTTTTTGCCCAGGCTGACTTTAAACCATGATCCTCCTGAGTAGCTAGGATTACGTGCATTTGCCATCGATCTCCAGCTCCTCCTTTTAAAAATAAATTTTATTTGGTGATAATTTCACTTATTTAGCTTCTCTTACAGAAGAGTGAAGTAGTTTATAAGTGATGACTAAGAAGGAAGTTACGTTGGTGTAAAAGTTTGTCTCAAGTATGGCAAATTCTTTTTTTCTTATTAAACTTTGAAGGTGAGATAAAAACTGTTTATGGGACTAAATAAATCTTATCTGTGTGCCCAGGGCTTCCTATCAGTTCATTGTACAGCCTCCAAATATTACAAATATATAAAGTTTTCACATTTCACTCCACATATAGGACCGTATGAATGATGACAGAAGTGACAAATGAGGGAGCTTTGTGGTTATAGACACCTTAGCTTTGCTTTTTTGGTATTATATCTACTCTGTTGTTTTTGTTTTTATGAGTTTAGGCATGAAAAGTACAAAATATTTCAGTACATTTGTATTCTCTCCTTCTTCCCTCCCTTTGGTAGCGCTGGGGCTTGAACCCAGGGCCTTGCACTTGCTAAGCTAGAGCTGTACCATGGAGCTACATTCCCCAGCTCATAGTATATTTGTAAAATGGGGGAAAAATCATCTACAGTATTCACTGTCATAACTGTTTTTTGTTTTTGTCTTTTATTTTTAGGTGGTACTGGGAATTACATTCAGGGGCTTGCTCTTGATAGGCAGGCGCTTTACCACTTGAGCTATACCTCCAGCCCTATCATAACTTTTTTAAGTATAGCTTCTCTTGAATTTTTTTCTCATGTGTTTTTTATAATTATAATTATGCTATCTCTGCATGCTTTTCAAATTTAACACGGTATAAACATTTTTTCATATCTTCATAAGTCTACTTTTTTGAAAAAAGTTTTTCTTTTAAGGCAGGTTCTCACTGTCTGGTCCAGGCTGGTCTTGCAGTCACTATGTAGCCCATGCTAGTCTTGAACTAGTAATCCTCCTGCCCTAGCCTTCCAAGTACTGGTATTACAGGCAGGTACCTGGTCTGAAAAAAATTTTATTGTGGTAAAATATACCTAAAATTTACCGTTTTGAGTATGTAATTCTGTGGCAGTAAGTATGTTCACATAGCTGTGTAACCACCACCATCCGTCTCTAGAACTTTTTTCATCTTCCCAAACTGGAACTCTGTATCATTAAACAATTACTAATTGTCCTCTACCCCTAACCCCTGAAAACCACTGTTTTGCTTCTGGCTCAGTGTTACTAGTGTTTATTCATACAGCATATATCCATTCATAACTGGCTTTTTTCACTTAGCATAATGTTCTCGAGATTCATCCATGTTGTACCATGTGTCAGAATTTCCTTCCTTTTCAAGGCTGAATGATATTCATTGCATGTATTTATACATGCATTGTGTTTATACATTCATTGGTCAATGGACATTTGGGTAATTATATTTTTTGAAGACAGGATAATAGTCAATAAATCATAATATGCTTAGAAAATGTGATTCTTGCCTTCTAAGTTGTTATGTCAATATGTCTCACCCAGTTAGAAAACCAAAGCAACTCACTAATAAGAGAAGCTAGCATGGATTCATGCAAACTAATCAAAGGAGGCTATATTTCCCTTTTAGACAGTTACTAGACTGGGGGAGGTGGCTTTCCAAAAGAAGGTCTTCAGTTGGAAATCTTGTCCTTCCTCCTGCTCTGTGTTGCTCTGTTAGGTCTCTGTGTACAGGAAGCAGCCAGTTCATAATAGTAGATCATTTGTGGATTTCACTGCTCTGCCAAGGTAATCTGCACCAATTCCCCATCATATCACTTTGTAGCGGTCCAGAGTTAACTGGAATGTTACTCTGCTGCCTGTGCATGTGACACAAGAAGGTTTGTCAGGGTCAAATTCTCAGTTCTCGCTGGTCCTGTGTAGAAAGTCTATCTTCCTTCCTCCCTCTCTTCCTTCCTTCCCCCCCTCCCTTCCTTCCTTCCCCCCTCCCTTCCTTCCTTCCCCCCTCCCTTCCTTTCTGGTACTGGGGTTTGAACATAGGACTTTTGCACTTGCTAGGTGTAGGCACTGTACTACTTGAGCCATACCCTAGCTCTTTTTGCTTTAATTATTTTTTGAATAATGTTTCACATTCTCCTGATTATGCTTTCTTTGTAGGTGGGAAGAGAGATGTGCACTACCACACTCAACTCTTATTTATTAAGATGGAGTCTTGCTAACTTTTTGCTCAGGCTTGCCTGAAGATGATCTCCTGATCTTCACCTCCCAGGTAGCAGGATTACAGGTGTGAGGCACTGTGCCTGATACTCGAAAGCCATTCTTTTTTTTTTTTTTTTTTTGGTGGGACTGGGATTTGAACTCAGGGCTTTGCATTTGCAAAGTAGGTACTTTACCACTTGAGTCATACCTCTACTCCGTTTTGCTCCAATTATTTTGGAGATAATCTCAAACTATTTCCCAAGCTAGCCTCAAACCACAAACCTCCTGATCTAAGCCTCTGAATTAGCTAGGATTACAGGTGTGAGCCACTGGAGCCTGGCTTAAAAAGTCACTTTTGAGCAGCTTTTGCCTAAAGCCCTATGGTTGAGGACAGTGTGCTTGCCCTTGCTGAATGAGTACTCTTCGGTACTTTTCTGTCAGTCTGATCCCATCTGTGCCATGCCTGTTAGACACTTAGGTGGTGCATCAGTAGTACAGTAGTTCTCTGTTGTTTTTAGTTTTCTTTCTTGGTATTTTTATATTTGATCATTTTAATGGGAATTTGAGAGGGAATAGGTAAGCACGTGGGCTCATTCATCATCTTGAATTTATTCTTGTGTATTATTGTTTTAGTTCATTCCACTGCTATAATGATTGGGTAATTTATAAACAGTAGAAACTTGTTGCTCCCCAATTTGGAGGCTGGGAATCCAAGGACAAGGCATCAGTAGATTTGGTGTCTGGTAAGGGCTCGCTCTCTGCTTTGAAGGTGGCACCTTTTTGCTGTATCCTCACATGGTAGAAGGGGTCAAGGGAGCTCACTGGAGCCTCTTAAGAAGGGCCACTAATCTCATTCATGAGGATGGAGTCCTCAAGATATAATCACTTTCCAAAGGCTCCACCCCTTAATACTCTTGTATTGGTATTAGGCTCTTATACATGAATGGGGGGAGGGGACCAACATTTAGACTATTGCAATTATGTTTTTTCATTTTACTTACTTCTCTTACTAGTTTTGATTTCATTTAGTAACATTGGGTTTTCCAGATGGAAAATTATATTATTTATAAATAAGGGTGATTTTAGGCTCTTTTCCATTTTTTACAGTGTTTTTCTTTCTGTGATAATGTACTTACTGCACTTACTAGAATGATTGCACATTTCATGAGCATCTTTGGCTTTCTCTGCATTTTAACTGTTAGCACTGTTGGTGTTTGTCACATTTTGCATGTTGCCAAATTGCTTTCTGGAAAGGTGGACTAGATTGGAGACTGTTTGTCATCCACATCCCCATGTGCTAAGTGAGTTAAGTATTGTGAAGTTGCTTCCAAATCTATGGCTCTGTCATTTTAAATCAAATTTGAGTTTGGTCATTTGTCATTTCCTCTAGAATTTCTAGAGACTGAGAACAGAGTTGGCCTAGATTTATATTTCATTTTTGGTCTCATGAAATAATCACACAACTTTCTTTTCTTATTCAAAGCAACATTGGTATGGAGTGGAAATTACTGTGGTTAATCTTTTTTTTTTGTTGTCTGTCTGTTTTTTGGAGACAGTATTTCTCTATGTACCCCAGGCTGGTTTTGAACTTGGGATCCTGATCCTGATCCCAAGCCTACCCAGTGCTGGGATTACAGGTGTCTATCAGGCTACTGTTGTTAATTCTGGCAGTGTAGTTTGGTGGAAAAAGTATGGATCTTGAAGTAAAATATCAAATCTTAGTTCTCTATTACTCATAGCCTGGTGAATTTTGATAAATTTACTTAAATTCTTTGATCCTTGGTTAAGTATTTGTAAAATGGGGATCTTTACCTTCTCCCTGGGAGGTTATAAACGAGGAATAAGATGTTCAGTGGGCCCTTAGAAATGCAGAAATCCTTATTTCTTGCTCATCCTCTCTTCTCTTCCCAGTGGCTCATTAACATAGTAAGGCCATTCAGCTTCCGAGAGGTATTGTGTTTTAGATCTTATGTATTTACTTTTGGCACTACTGGGATTTGAACTCAGGGCCTCCAAGTGTTCTACCACTTGAACCATGCCCACAAGACACCGTATCCCTCCCTTTTTTTTTTTTTTTAACTTTTAGCAAGGTTTTATTTTAGTATAACAGGATAAAATATGGAGGAGAGAGAGGGAGTAGGGAAGAGAAAGAAAGAGAAATATTTTCTGTTCCCCATGCAGGAAATGGGAGCAAAGATTCCCCCAAGCCCTTTTTGCTTTAGTTATTTTTTAGGTAGCATATCACACTTTTTGCCCAGGTTCTCTGCCTCCCAAAGAGCCAGGATTATAGACTTGAGCCAACGCACTTGGCCCCCTATTATTCTTTATCCTTGATTTTCAAATGGAATCAGAGTGAATAATAATTTACTCTGCATATCCTTTTAATAATTTGATTCCAGATTTTAAAAACTAATTAGTGGTAGAATATGAATAAAATTACAATGGCCATCTCTACATTCATTGGGCATTCTACTATGCAGCAGGCAGGTAATTGAGTACTTTGTACATGTTTATTTAATTTTCCCAACATTCACACTTCATAGGGAATGGAAGTACAGAAAGGTGCAGTTAGGGAATGTGAGAGTCAAGTCGCACCCAGGCAGTCTGGCTGCAGAGCTATACAGGTTGATAGCTCTCATCTGAAAATAATATTTTAGAGCATGTCAGACTCTGGGTTTTCAGACCACGAATGCTCAACACTCCCACTATGCCAGTAAAGCCTGCACAAATATTCAAAAGTCTGAAAAAGCATGAAATCTGAAATGCCTCTATACGAAGCATTTTGGCCAAGGGCTGTCTACCCTGTAGGAGTCACTGCTTCTGTTCTGCTATTTCTGTGCTGCCATGGTGGTCTTTGTGGGATTGTTCTTTATTCTTAAGCCCTTTGTTTTTATTTCCTTTGTTTCTTAGACCTAGGTGTTAGAAGCAAAACAAAGTGACTGATTTTTTTTTGGGGGGGGGAGAAGCTAATTATTATGAAGTTAGACAGTATCTAATGTAAAGCATTTATGTCTATTAACTGTTAATTCTGGCCTATGTCATTAAGAGTTTTTTCTTACCTAGGCAAAATAATTTTTTTTTCTCCCCCTTCTCTCTCTCTCTCCCGCACCCCCCCCCAACCCCCGCCCCACAGTACTAGGTTTGAACTCAGGGTTTAGTGCTTCCTAGATAGGCACTGTAGTACTTGAGACACATCTCCAGCCCTTCTTATATTTTAAGAACACTGGTTTGACTTTCTCCTGGATTATGATAAAGGTATCCTTATTAGGATATTCTTGTCAGTATAGTTCTTGCCGCTAGATTCTTCTTGCTTTGGTCCAAGGTTGTTTTTTCTTTCTTTGCCTTGCTATTGTACCAGATTTCCTTCAGATTCTACGTTGGCTTATGCTGCCAAGAAGCCAGCATTCTCTCAGCTCTGTTCTGAGCATTTTTTGGCTGTCGGTGATGGCATTTATCTCTTAGTGTTAACAGTTGTCTGTCTTCCCTGTCTTCTCCCGATATGCCAGATGCCCCTCAGGGCCAGCGACTGAGCTTCACTAAGCTGGGCATTGCTCCTGCCCAGCTCAGTGCCTGGACCTGTGATGGGTGCTCAGGGGACATCCCTTCCATGAATGTCCTTTGGTGCTTTCCTCATTTTGCACTTCACTTTTTAGCTATGGTGGTGTCTATTGCAGCTAAAATTAATATATATCATCTGTTGATTTGATGTTTGTCTTTTTAAAGTCTTCCCTAAGCTTTCAGCATTTCTTCCTGATGTTCTGGATACTTCACTGATGAAATCATTTCTGAATTAGAGGTAATCTACTCTTGTTTCCCATTGTGCTTGAAAGTGTCAACTTTCAAGACTGCCTTCATTTTTGTTTATGAGTTTATATAGCAGCCTAGTGTAAATATACAATGTAATTTTATATAATGTAAAGCAGTTTTACAGTAGTCTCTGATCTGTCCTATTTTATTTCATCATTAATTGTTGCTTATCATGTGGTAGTCAAAAAGTATTTCAAGACTTAGTCAGGTGGTAGCTATTTTGGGCCTGCTTCTCAGGTTCTGTCATGACTCATCAATGAAGGAGAGCAAAGAAACATCTAATGCATATAGGCTTTGTCTATGTGGCTCAGAGAGGTTGTGTGTGTGTGTTTTCCTTGTACAAATATTTGAAAGAGTAGCTTTGATTCAGGTGTAACTATTTTCCTATAATAAATTAAATCTTCTGAGAAGTTGGATCTTAAAGTTAGAAAGCACTAGACATGCACCTGTAGTGCCAGCTATTTGGGAAGCTGAGGTGTTATGATCACTGGATCCCAGGAGTTTGGGGCCAGCCAGGGCAACAGAGCAAGACTGTGTCTCAAAAAAAGGAGAACAAAAGTTAGAAAGCACCTTGAATCTGTGCCAAGGGAAGCTTATTAAATGTTGTATATGAAAAAGTAGAATTTGCTTCAAGTGAGTTCAAAGGGTGTGCACAAAAGAACTTACTGGCAGTTGTGCAGTGGAGACTTTAAAATATTTGAAAAAAAGAGATTAGAATCTTATTTCTAAGTCAAATTTAGGAGTGAGTTTCAGAAGGAATAATGGTTAGGTACCAAGGGTTTATTCCACAGTTGTTAATTTATTGATCATATGCCGTATTAGAAATATCACGAGAGAGACGACACTACTCAGAAGTCAATAGGCAAGGCAAAAATTACTTCTGCAGAAGGGTGCACACTGGGAAGTCTGAGAGGTATGCACACGGGATGGGAAGTCCACAAGGGTTTTATCTGACATCATGCTTTCCCTCTTCCGCCCCTGAATTGGACAGGTTTTGGGCTCACATTCTACATGGTTGGCTAGTTAGAAAGGGGTCAGGTTAGGAGGGCACTTTGGGAACAAAGAAGTTTAAAAGTTCAGGGAAGCAATAACTGGTTTTGGTTATCAAGTTCGGAACCAGGGCATCTAGCGGAATTCTTGCCCCTGCCCAGGTGATGATGACAACTCTTCGTTCTGAATAGAAACTTTGATCATATTAATCCATGAAGCGAGTGTATGGGAAGTGAATTAGTAAGGCAGTTATTACTGATTAAATTCTTTAACAGAAAAGACCTGACCTAAACTGATTCTTATAGCTGTCAGATATGGATGCTGCCCCTAGGGAGTTGACAGTCTGGTAGAGGAGAAAGTCTTTATAGTTATGTTATGGAGGACAATAGATCAGTTTATATAAGCAATGATCAAGCAAGTGTCATTCTGTGAGAGTGTTGGGTGAGGGTGGACCCCTGTTATGAGATACAGGAATTTTGCCTTTCACACATACTTTCCAAATCAGAGCCCTTATCTCTTACTGAGCAGGGAGTAATGAGTGTAATAAGGATCTTTCATCTAGGCAAGCATTCTACCACTAAGTCACTCCTCTAGTCCAGGACCTTTCTTCTAAAGCAACAGAAACAACATGCTCTTTCTTAATTACAATTGAGGAGTGAACATGGCCCTCAATAATGATTGCTTCAACTGTTCTTTGCTCATAATTTGTACAGGTAACAGTAAATCAATATAGAGCATCCCAAGTTGACATGTTTATGCAATAGGCTTCCTTTTTTCCTTTTTAAGTTTGGAATAGTTGGGAAGCAATGGGTGCAAAGCAGCACTTCCTTCTCTGAAAGCCATCCAGAGAAGTGTTTCTGTTATAAAACTAGGCAGGGCCTTAGTTATCCTCAGATGTGGATTTGCCTAGATTTCCCTGTCTTCAGTGTCCACCTTTTTTGGGGGGGGGTGTATTGGGGTTTGAACTCAAGGCCTTGTGCTTGTTAGGCAGGCGCTCTACCACTTGAGCCATACCCTCACTCCTTTTTGCTTTAGGTTATTTTTCAGATAGGGCAGCTATTTTGCCCAGGTGTGCACTACCACCTCTGTCTTATTTGCTGAGATAGGATCTTGCTAACGTTTTGCCCAGCTGGCCTTAAACCATTGTCCTCCTTATCGCCACCTCATGAGTAGTTGAGATTATAGATGTATACTGCCATGTCTGGCTTCATTGTCTACCTTTAATGACTCTTCAGTCAGGGAGATCAGGAAAATGACCTTTCTTTCCTGCTTTTGTTTGTTTGTTTGTTTTTTGAGATAGAGTCTCACTTTGTTGCACAGGCTGGCTTCAAACTCCTGAGGTTAAGCAGCTCTCTTGCCTCAGCCTCCTGAGTAGCTAGGACTTAAAGCATGCTAGGAAGTGAGATTTCTTAGATATGAAAGAGTACCAGAGAAAGTACTGTTGATGTTACAGCCAGGTACATTGTGCTAGGTAACTTTTGCAAACTAACCTTTGTAGTAGTGGTATTTATAACATTACTTCTTTAGAAATATTATTCAGTTCTGAACAACCCATTTACATAGACAACTTCAGTAACATAGGCTGTGGCTTAACTGGACTCCCTAATGGGGTACCAGAAGCCTTGGCCTTGGCCGCACTGGCAAGGACGGCCCTGCCTCCATTGGATTTTCTAGCTGCTGCAAGAACTCAGTTTGGGTTGTGTAGATTCATGTCTAGTCTCTAGTGTCAAACTAGGCTTGGTTACTCTGACTTTGCTGGTGGTTGGCTTTGGGTTTTGTGTGGAAGCTGTTGGTCTATACCTTAACCACCACTTACTGACACTGGGACATTTTGGAATGATTCTCAGGTTGTGGTGCATTCACTTTGTGATGCAGATACTCTAAAATCACTTCTTTTTGCTTCACTTCCTGGTGTGTGGGACGACAAATACTCCTTTTCTTTTTCTGGCATGACAAATACTCCTTTTCTTTTCCTGCTTGAGGCAGCTCTGTTTTCTTTACTAAGAGACTATAACATCAACCCTCACTGCCTAATCCTGGAATTCTCTTTCCTTCCTTTGCTAATGTGGCCTGCTATACCAGAGCCCATGCTCCAGTTGGTGTTAGACCCTGTCTCTCAGCAGGAAGTTGGTGAATGTGGACTCCTTTTCTTTTGTGTTAAACTCATCATCACAGATGAGGAGTGACAGCTTTAAATAAAGCATTTGGAAATGTAGAGTCTTTTTCTTCACAGCTTCTTTTTTTTGTTTTGTTGGTCTTGGAGTTTGAACTGAGTGCTTGCAAGGCAGGCTTTCTTCCACTCGAGTCATGCCTGTCATCCACAGCTCCTTTGAAATGAGACTCCTAAAGGTATCCATTCTATACTGTGTAGTGCAGTGAACTGTATTCACAATTAAAGAAAAAACATGTCTAGCATTGTATCTTTCCCTTCAGTTTTGCCATAGTGCATGTTGGAGAATTTAGAGGGGAAATACACAAGAAAATACTGTTCTTTTGGTTACATGCTTTAAGTGTAAAATGATCTAGCATTTTTCAAAAGATGTTTTTCTTATTTGAACCAAAAGATTGACTTTATGCTTGTGTTGCTAAAATTGTTCAAAATGTTTAATTTCATTAATTTTTTTTGTTCATTGAGGCATTTGTGTATATCACATTCCATGAAAAAAAAAAAAAATCCAGGATTTTCTCTCCTTTGTTTTGTTCTTGCTTCCTCATGGTCCTTGGTGCCAGCTGAGGTTGTCAGAACAATGGAACAAAACTGATGGGATGGGAGCAGATTATTCTGCCATTTTTCTAGATCTTTGAGTTACACATCAAATCTGGGGCTGATCAGTCCATGCTTATTTAACTTGCCTGTGCATTTCACAATAGTTTTCCCAGCTCGGTGCTCATTAGTGATTTCAACTTGGTCACTGTAATTGTGCTTCACTGTCAAAGTGAGAAACTAGTTGGAGCACAGTCTACTAGTAACCTGACCTTACTTTTCTTCTCAGCATTGTTGGTAGGTATTCTTGAGAGTATCAGGCAGGATGTTCATGCTTATTGATATAGTGGTATTGAAAGATGGTAGAAAGACTGCAATACTTAATTTTAAACCCATTTGTTTAGATCTTCCCTAGAAAAAAAGTTGGTAGCATTTTGTTTGATTTAATTTGAGAGCATTTTTAGTGTCATGAATTTAGAAAAATAGTTTCTCTGACAGTTGTGAGATGTTTTTTCTGGATCATTTTGCTTTTTAAATATTTTTAGCAGAGTTCAGCAAGTATTCTTGTGGATGGCCTGTTACGCAAGGCACTGTTGTAGAAGTGGTGAAAGGGAGGAGATTCGGAGCTGTCCCAGCCTCTGTATTTAAAGTTTGCCTGGGCCAGGTTTGTATTCCTTTACACAGACTACCAGAGACTTAGAACACTTACTGACCATAGTTTTTTGATAACATTGAATAATTGTTCTGCATTAATAGTGAGGTAATATAAAAAAATATTCAAAATTTAAATCATATATGCTTTCTCCTGTCTAGTTTAAACTTTAAAAACATGAATTGCTTTTGTGCTTATCAGTGATTTTAGCTCCTTTCCCTTCACTGCTGTATTCTAATCTTTTCTATCTTTCTTGCTTTTTTCTTTTTGATGGTATTGAGGGTTGAACTCAGGGTCTCATGCTTGCTGGGCAGGTGCTCTCCCATGTGGGCCATGTCCCTGACCCTTTTTACTTTAGTTAAAGTAAAAAGAATTTTGCACTTATGTCCAGACTGGCCTGGACTGGAATCCAGTTTTTGCTTCCTGTGTAGCTGGAATGACAGGCATGTGGCACCATACCAAGCTATTTATTGAAATGGGAGTCTCACTGACTTTCTGCCTGAAATGGCCTCCACTGGCAATCCTCCTGATGACTGCCTCCCAAGTAGCTGGGATTACAGGCATGAGCCACCATGCCTGGCTCTGTATTTTAATCTTACTGCCATGGGAAGATTATAGTATCATGTTTCATACTAAATGTTTAGAGAATACTTTCTAAGCTTACTTTATGGTATCAGTATGTAGTCAGGAGGAATGTCTTCAGTTGCTTTCAACAAATGCTTAAATGTTGCAAAAATTGGTGTTTGACTTCAGATAATTATGTTAAAAAAAAAAAAAGAATACAGTGAATTTGCTCTCTCAGGCCAGTCATTTGATATAACATAATTGGGAAAATGTCCTAGGCCTGTCTCCTCCTTGCCCCATGTGGTATCAGTCCCTTTATTTCGTACTAAGATCACAGCAGACTTATTCATTCTCTTCCAAGAAGTTATCAAAGCAGCAAGCAGCTGTGGACACTTGACACTTGCTTGGCTTGGAATCCAGCGTGTAAACCTCTCTGCCTGGAAAGTGATTTCCTAAACCAGAGAGCTGTTATTTCAGAATGACATTGTGAAATGAGGTAATGGCTCTTTATGATGAAGCTAACTGTGAGGTGTTAACTGTATGGCCATATAAGAGAAGCACCATGGTGGCCATGAGGGTTGACTTTATCAGTAAGTGGGAGTTAATCAACAATTTTGTTAAGTGGGAATATTGCATATTTCTCAAATATTCTGATTCCTTTTATTTGCCAATTAATTGTTGAGTATTGACCTTGATTTAAATTTTAATTGACCCTCTAGTACAACATTGATCTTCTATCAAGACCAATGTACTTTGAGTACATAAAGAAAGAAAATCTTATATATCTCAAAAAGAGTAGTTGAAGCCATGCCAGTACATGATATGTCATTGTATCTTTTAAAAATTGTTTAATTTGGATATTTTCAACTGATCGTTTATTTCGTTTTTTTTGTGGGTGGGGGGGACTGACATTTGAACTCAGAGCTTCACAGCTGGAAAGCAGTTGCTCTACTGGTTGAGCCACATCTCCAGTCCATTTTGCTCTGGTTATTTTTGAGATGGGGTCTTGCAAACTATTTGCTTAGTCTGTCTTCGAACAGCGATTCTCTTGATATCAGCCTCCCAAGTAGCTAGGATTACACGTATGAGCCACTGGTTCTCGGCTTTCTTAGCTTTTTGAAACAAGTGGCTCTCTGGATATAGATTTTATTTTATCATGAAGATCAATTTCTTACAGAGTTCTTCAGTGAAGAAACTATTTCATACCAAGAGAGAAACTGGTCAGGAGGAATCCCTGCACAGTTTAATTTCTGTGCTTATTGTGCATTTTTGTGGTGATCTGTGTATGCAAGTGATAGTACTATATTCTTATAAAAATTATTTTTTTACATGGCAGTGGGGATTGAACCCTGGGCCTACACCTGAGCTACATTCCAAGCCCCAATTCTATATGCCTCTTTTGTTCACACTTTTTATTAGAACATATTAATTGTGTAGTATGGGGGGGGTTATGTGATATTTCCATAGCACTTTGATTATATTTACTCCTTTTTTTAACTTTTTCTCATGCCTTCCCCCAATTCCATATTTTTAAAATGCTCCTTTTATTGGTGGAAGTACCAATAAAGGTAATCATTGCATTCATTTACTTACCCATCATCATTTAGAACAATTTCTGAAGTGCAGATTAGTCTACTTGCCTTTAGGAAACAAGTTTCTACCTTTTGTCTTCTGACATTGCAGATATTTTCTTTGCACGGTCTTTTTCCACCAGTTCTAGCCTCTCTCAATTCTTGTGTTATTCCTACTCCTTCTGAAGTCTCCTTCCTTTGACTGCTTGGCTGCCTTCAGCTCCTGCTTACCTCGGAAGATAATTTCTAAATAACATCTGTGCTTGAAAAGTGGTGGAATATATACCCTCTCCTGGAAATGAGGCTAATTAGGTATTTTTGAAAACCCCCTTGCTGTAAACACTTAAAAATATTGGAACAGATATAACAAAAATCCTTTAAAAGTCTTTATCACCAGAAAGTGAAAGAAATCCACAGGTGGAGATAAAGAGGAATGTGTGTTCCCTAGAGAGGAAAGAAGGGAGGAGGGTGCGAAACCAGTGTGGGAAGTGAGCACCTAAGGCTGGCTCTGGGTCTCAGGCCAGACAGAGGCTAGGCTGAAAAGCAAAGGAAAAAACATCTCTGAGCAAAGGAAACAGGCTGCTTTTTAAAAAGTCTGTCTTGAGGCTGTTAGGTTTGGGATTTAGATTTATGATACCTGTGTGGTCTAGAAAAAAAATTGTTTTAATTTAAGATCTTTAAGATGGAGTGCACCCCTTCTATGATTAGGAGGAACACAGGTGGAAAATGAAATTTTTATTACTTACAGGTCCAGGGGTACATGGCATGTCTGGAGGCCATAGAACACAGAGGTCAGAGAGTGAAGAAGGGAAGGGGGAAAGGCAAGGGAGAGAGAGAGAGAGACTTAGAGGAGAGTTAGAGAGAGAAAAGGGAGAGAGAGAGAGAGAGAGAGAGAGAGAGAGAGAGAGAGAGAGAGACTTCTGTTGACCTGTGTGTGCAGTTGGATCCAGGGCATGTATTTAAAGCAAGTAGGCATAAGTTCTAGGAGGGCCACACTGTGACTGCGAGTTGGTCACTTCAACATATCTGATAGTTCATAAGGAGTGTGAGGGTCAGCGGCACAGTTAAATAGACTGTATATACTGTCCTATAGGGAGGTGGTCACCAGGAGGAGTTGTATAAGGCAGATTTCTGGATTGACCTCATTAAGGAGCTCTGAGGATATAGAACTAAAAACTACGATTGAGTCTGCTTCTCATGTGAGAAACCCCAAGTTCTACTTAAAATGGATGCTGAGGCAATATAAATCTATAAGCATTTATTTTGATTTGGAAGCAGCCAGGAGTGCTTGGCAGACATAAATGCAAATCCCCTCTAGAAGAATGCCATCCTCACCCTACTGATTAAGAACTGTGAAATACGAACTAACCTCATAAACATTACTGGACGTGTAAAGTAATGAGCCACCATGGATGATAGGTCAACATAGTCACTTATGATGTGCCTTTGTTTCATTAATTCATTCCTCAAGTTTTAATTGAACACTCATCATATACTGGATGCTATTGTCAGTACTGAGGTTACGGCAAAAAATTCTACATGGAAATGAGTACCGGGCTGTTGACATGAGGTTGGACACATTTGGCGTAGGACCCTGCCCACTTCAGGGCTCTAAGTCATTGCGAGAAAACTCTGGAGCTTTCTGGTCCCAGTTGTGTTAGTCTGTTTATTTTACAAATGAAAACACTAAGACCATACTGGCTTAAGTAGCTTGTCCAAGGTATGAACCTCTGTTTTCTTATCTGTAGAATGGGGATAGTATCTATCTCATAAAGGTGCTATGATCATGAAAGTTAACCAGTACGTCATCTGCCACAAATATATCAGGTCTTCCTTCTCGTCCCTCTTAAGGGTAACAGATGGGATAAAACTTGGCTGTCTCACTTTTCAAGCTGAACACCTTTCTGCTATTGGTCTGATTTCTTGAGATCTTTGATTAGTCAAGCCATTTTTACTCTTCATTCTTGGATTATTTCATGTATGTGACTTTACCTTCATAATAGATTGTGAACCATTTATAAAGTTCAAGGACCAGATCTTGTGTTTTCATATTAACTTTATATCACCTGATCTTGGTAGATGTGTTATATAATATTTGTTTGCTGTTACTTGAGTAAGCATAGTAGTGCCATTGTAATAAGGAAATGGAAATTTTTCTCTTCAAAAAGTCATTATGTGAGAGTTTTGACAAAACAAGGAAATATTTTTGCTGGCTGTTTTTTTTTTTTTTTTTTAAATCAGAAACAGTTTTTAAATTTTTCCAAGTAAATTTATCTCTACCGAGCAAATAGTTTTGTAGCTACATGAAATAGAAGTGCCACAAATTTATACATAAAAATTTAATTAGTACTGTAAGATTATTTTCAAATAAAGCTGAACTTTATTTCAGCTTCTCTTTTCCCTTACAAACTCAAATTTAAAAAATAAAAATAAAAATTTGCTGAGCCCTGGTGGCTCATGCTTATAATCCTAGCTACTTGGAGGCTGAGATTGGGAAGATCTTGTCACATATCCCACAGCCACTTACATGTAGCTCTAAGCACCTATCTAGAATTGGAGATTAGTCTAGAAGCTGGTCCTTGGCTGAGCTTTGTTCTTGGCTCCCTGCCGCCCTGTTGTGTCCTGCCCTACTCTTTGGGCTGACGGTATAGTCTGGACTTGCTTTTTGTGTCTACTCTGCTCAAAGTCAGGCGCTTCTGCCTACCATTGGAACCAGAAAGGAGTCACTTGAACTCATCCCTCTCATAGAACACCACTGCAGCTGGAATTTAGCCAGGGCAATGTTCAGTTGCTGGCTGCATTTTAGGTATTCATCTGAGCCCTTTCTATATGAAAAACATGAAAATGCCAGGGGATTATTTTTGTAAGTAAAATAGATGGCAGCAGATGTGAAAACAGATTTATCTTATGTAAATTTGTGTTTTGTTTTCACTTTAGCTTAACAATATATATGTATTCATGACAATCTTTGACTAAAAATTAGGAAAATTTCAAGCTGCTATTATATGTTAAAATCCTTTCAGTTAAGTTTCTTTGGGAAAAAAAAGAAAAAACTTCAAGTTGTAAGTTAAAAAAATTATCAGCATTGGCCCAAACAATGTATGCACATATGAATAAATGAATAAAAAAATTATCAGCATTTGTATTGGGTAAGCTTTACATGTTTGAAGGTACAACTGATTAGGCAATATCAAACTAAAATGTCTTTTGAATTATTACTTCAAGCATTTAAAGCTTACCTAATTCAGCCATATTAATTTTTAGGACTGTGGAATACAGTAGTCAGAGTAATGTGGAATTGTTTTGTCACCTCCTTTCTTTCCTCTGGCTAATATTTCTGTTTCTATAAAAGAAATTGCTTTATATTTACTCAATAGTCATGGTTGAGAGGGTAATTGATTTTTTTTTTTTTTTTTTGGTGGGACTAGTGTTTTGAAGTCAGTACTTCGCATTTGCAAAACAGCTGCTCTACTGCTTGAGTCACACTTCTAGTCCTTTTTTTGCGACACCTAAACCTTTTTTTTTTTTTTTTAATATGTTCTGGACCATAGACTAGTTTGAATTTTCTGTATTACCATGAGTTTATGAAAATATCCTTTATTATTCATGTTGACAGTAAATTTCAGTGTGGTGATAACACCTGGATGCTTGTAGCCATGGAACATTGTCAGGGATCTAGGGATATTTTTAGCTATTTGGAGCCTCTGGATTTTTTGTTTATTTTATTTTTTTGAGACAGCTTCTTGGTCTGTATTAGCATGGGGCTGGCGTTGAACTTGCTGTATAACCCAAGCTGGCCTCAAATTGGTGATCTTCTAGCCTTTGCAGGAACTCTTTATTGTAACGTAAGTATTACGTTACAGGTTTTATTTCATAATAATTTCCAATGTGTTTACTGTCACCCAAGAGTATAGTGTTTTAGATGACTAGAATTTAGCTTTTTAAGAGCCCATAGCTTTTATTTCAGCTTTTTGATGGAAAAATTTTCTAATGGGGTTCCTTTTTTAATCAGAAGATAGTATATATCTGTCCACAGTTTACCTGCAGTTTACCATTCAGGATCATCTCTTACTCTTTTGTGAACACAAAGTGATGTTTTTGGACAGAATTGGCATGTTGGACTTTTCCCTACATTTAATGGTCATTTGCTCTGCAGATATTTACTGAGTTCCTTTCTGGGTCTGGAGATTCTGTAATGAAAATATATTTCTTGCCCTAGGAAAGTTCACAATATAGTAGAGAAGAGAGACCTGGAAATAAAGACTTAGGACACAGTGGGATTTTGAGGAGGGGAAATAGACTGGGGATATAGAGCCAGGGAAATCAGGAATCAAACTACAGTGTGAATGAAGTGTATTAAGCTCTTTAGCATCTATGTGGCCAAAGGTGTGTATGCATGAGTGTTTTATTTCTGCTTGTGACAATGGAAAGACTTTTCCTATAGTTGTTACAGGCCTGTAGAAGAATACAATTTATAATAGCATTGAGAAAACATTTCTATTTCTATACAGGGTTATTCATTCCTGGAAGAAAACATTTTTTAATAACTTACACAAATAAAAGCACTTTTATTCATTTGAATGTACATTTATTTAATACTAATTTCTTTTTTTTTAATTTTTATTTTGTTCATATGTGCATACACTGTTGGAGTCATTTTCCCCCCTTCCCCCCCACCCCCTCCTTTACCCCCCCCTTACCCCTCGCTACCCAACAGAAACTATTTTGCCCTTATCTCTAATTTTGTTGAAGAGAGAGTATAAGCAATAATAGGAAGGACCAAGGGTTTTTGCTAGTTGAGATAAGGATAGCTATACAGGGAGTTGACTCGCATTGATTTCCTGTGCATGTGTGTTACCGTCTAAGTTAATTCTTCTTGAACTAATCTTTTCTCTAGTTCCTGGTTAATACTAATTTCTTGAGGAATCTAAAAGTTCTTAACCTTAAGTAACTCCCAAGTTAGCAGGGATGATAGGGGCTCAAATACCTATAATGCAGTAGAGAATTGAATGGGCAATTTAAGAAAGTTAAAAAAAATTCTATTTTTTACTAAAAGAAGTGCATAGCTAGTTGGGAGGAACTGGCAGGGATTTATGGAATAGGCAGTTTGACGATGTGCCATGAAACATGGCTAAACTTGGGAGATTTGGCATAAGCTTTGCAATTGGGGCAATTAGTTTGGGACCTGCTTCAAATAGTGAGTGTACTTTAAAAGGAGCATAATTTTTTGCAGAGAACAGAGGAAGAGGATAAGGCTGCAAAAACAGATGTGGGACCATTCTGTGAAGAGTCCTGAATGCCAGACTGAGAAGGATATCCTTAGGCAGTGAGTGTGATCAAGTGACTGTTTAAGGTTGGCAAATGGCATTATTGCAGCTGTCCTTGAGCCTAAAGGTCGAATAGAGTAGTGGTAACAGAGAGGATATAATTTGTTTAGTATTAAGACCACTGAAATTATCAGTTGGCTTAAATGCTAGTTTCAGTGCTTAATATACTAAGGGGCTTTAACTTCAGAACCTCAGTTTTCTCATAGGGAAGATAGAAATGATAATTCCTCCCTTTACATCACTGTCTTAAATGATACAACGTTTGTGAAGTCATCTTTAATAATTTGTAGGTTCATTCATTTGGGATTTCACCCTAGGCCTTTTTTTTTTTTTTTTTTCTCTTTACAGTCTTACTAACCTTTCTTTTTCATTTTTTTACTGTTATGGTTAAAACCTCTAGTACAATGGAATAATAAGGTTCTTGTCTTCCTCATCTGGCTAGAATTTTTAGTGCATAGTGGAAACTGTTACTTTGTTTCAATATTAAGAATGTTTGGTGTACATGATTGTTAAATATTCTTTTTCAGAAGAGGAAGTTTGTTCTTGATTTGGAGTTTGTAAGAAATGCCTGTTAGACTTCACCAGACACTTGCTATACTTGTGTTGTGATGATCTTTTTTCCTTCTCTTTAGTCTTTTTAATTTGATGGATTGTACCTAATAGATTAATACATTTTTCTAATGTTAAATTACCCTTGTATTTCTTGGATAAACCCAGTGTGATCACAACCTAACATTCTCTTTATATACTATTGTATTTACTAATGTTTTGTGAGGACTTTTGTTTTATTCATGAGTGATACTGCCTTTAGTTTTTCATTCCCATATTCTCCATGTCTGGTTTTGGTATTAAGGTCTAGTCCTATAGAATTATTGTGATGCCTTTTTCTGTTCTTCAAGTATGTAAGGTAGTAAAATGGCCTGTCCTTTGAATGAACTTGTCTGTAAAATATGTGGCCTTGTGTTTTCGTTGTGGGATGATTTTGAATTACTGATTCATTTTCCTTAGTAGCTGTGGAACAATTTAGACTGTACTTCTTGAGTTAGTTTTGTTCATTGTATTTCCTAGGAATATCATATGTTATCACATTTTTTTAGCATTAAGTTGTTCATGGTATCATTTTACCTTTGTTTCAGTTCCAGTATTTATTTATGCTGCTCTCTTCTCTTCATCTATCTTGCCAGAAAGTTGTATCTTCGGTTACTTTTTTTTTTTTTAAAGAATCAGTTTGGTTTCATTTAGCCTCTGATGTTTCTTTTTTCATTTCTTAAATTTCTTTATTTCCTTCCTGTATTGTCTTTTGTTTTATGGTGTACTTTTCAAACTTTTTATATTGAGCATTTAGCTCTTTATGAATTTCTTCTCTGATGTAAGTATTTAAATAAGTGAACTACCTGCAAGATACTGCTTTTGCTGTAGTATACAAGTTTTGATGTGTAACATTTAGATTACTATTCAGTGTCTTACTGTTATTTTTTAATGTGATGCTGGAGGATTAAACCCAGGGTCTTGCACTGAACCACACCCCTAGCCCAATATTTAGTGTTTTAAACTTTCCACTATGATTTCTTCAGTTTATTTAGGACTATGTTTCTTTTTCTTTCTTTCTTTTTTGGGCAGTGCTGGGCAAAGTGCTCTACCACTGACTAGACCTCCAGCCTAGAAGTATGTTTTTTAAGTTTGTTTACAGCTTTTCAAAAGATGAACTTTTGTAGTTTACCTTTTTTGTAATTAAGTTTTTGTAATTAGTAGCTTTGTCATAGTTTAAGAGCTATGGTCTGTCTCTATGATACTTATTTTTGTTAATTTTCTAGTATGCCTGAAAAGTGTGTAGGCATCCTCTGAATTAGATACAAGAGTCAGTATATGTTCATTAAGACCAGGTTTGTTAATTACAATATTCACATCTTTGAGATTTTTACTATTTTTTCCAATTTAAACTATAAGTAATTAGGACTATGGCCTGAGGCCAAATCAAGCAAAAAAAAAAACCCCAAAAACCTGTGAGACCCTGTTTGAAAAATAACTAAAGCAAAAAGGGCTGAAAGTATGGCTCAAGTTGTGGAATGCAAATAGAAGTTCAAACCCCAGCACCACACACACACAAAATGTAAATAATTGAGATTGTTTATTGAAATCTGCTTTTATGGAGGATAACTCATTTTTCTCTATCAATTTTTGCTTCGCCTGTGTCAAGGTATTAGTATTTAGATTATACCTGTGAAATGTTTAAGGGGAATAGGAATATTTATCACTGTATGGCTCCCTCTATGCCACGTGGACTGCTTTTTGCCTTAACACGTGTTCTGTTCAGTTACCTCAGCCTTCTTTTGATTTCTCCATGCGTGATGTATCTTTAGCTCCTCTTTTTTCATTCTTAACATGATACTAGATTTTTGGTAAGTCTCCCCTGAAAGCATGTAACCTTTTTCTTTATAATAATCTAATACTGTTACCTGGCAAGAATAGGTTTTTAATCATTAGTCTATCGTATTTACTGATGTATTTGAAGTCACTTTTCTTCCATTTATTCTGCCTTTTGTTTTCTTTTTCTCTTTTCAGGGGGTTGATCTGAGTATACTACTTGCCATTTTCTTTCTACATTGTCTTGGAAGCTTTATTTCCAGTCTTTTAGTGATTGTCCTTTAAAATTTGCCATTCTTATCTAAGACAGCCAAGTGCAAGTTAGTATTTTAGCCACCGTTCTGAAACTGTAAGGGTCTGTCATCGTTCTTTTGATCAAATGGTGTTTTTAAAAGTTTTCTATTCCCTCTCTACCCTCCAAACAGACACACTGTAGAGGTTAAAACAACGGGCTAGAAATTGGCAGTTTGGTTTGAATTCCTGCTCTGCCACCTACCATATGAATAATAATGGACAAAGTATTTAACCTCCCTGTGCTTCAGTTTCTTCATCTGTAACATATGGACAATTCAGTGATCTTTCTCATAAGATTAAGGCCTTTAACTGAGAGATTCAGAGCCTATAGTTTAATATTTACAACTGTACCTAACGGTTAACAAGTGCTACATAGGAAGGTTTGCTGTTACTACTGTTACTGTCATTGTGGTTATGTTTTGAACAGATATTATTCTTACCCACATGTCTTTTCTCATAGTTTCTTCTATTTTAGATCTCCTGAGTCATTTTCATTCTACCTGAAGAATATTTTTTACAACTCACATTGTGAGGTTAGCTGTGTTTAAAATTAGCTTTTCTTCTTTTAAAACTGACTTACTATTTTACAGTAATTCTTAAAAGACAGTTTTTCTGTGTATAAATTCTGCATTATTTCCTCAGAATAGAATTTTGTATTTTCTTCAGTGCTTTAAAGATACTGTTTGGTTAATTTCTGACTGCCGTTGTTGCTCTTACGATGTCTGCTATCAGCCCAATTGCCATTATATTTTATAAGGACCTATCTTTCCTCTTAGGTTCCTTTTAAACTCTTCTCTTTGTGTTTTATTGTACAGTTTTCCCCAAATATGCCCAGGCATGGGTTTCTTTTTTATTTATCTACTTGATATATATTGGACTTCTTGTGTCTGTGGATTTCTCATCAGTTCTGACAAATTATCAGTCATAATGTTTTCATATATTTCTTCTCTATTTTCCATGTTCTATCCTTTTGTTAATTACACCTGTACCCCTTACTCTGTATTCCATTTTTAAAAATATCTCTTTTATATTTCTATCTCCTTATCCCTCTGTTCTACAAAAACTTAATGGGCAATTTCATTCATGCATTCTTTTTTTCTTTTTCTTTTCTTTCTTTTTTTTGGTGGAACAGGGGAGTGCATAACCACTTGTGCCACGCATGTCCCCAGCAGTTTTTATTGCATTTTGTTTTTGACAAAGGGTCTCACTAACTTTGCCTAGGCTGCCTCCACCTCCCAAGTAGTGGGATTACAGATATGCAGCACCATATACGGCCTTTAATGGGTAACTTTTTTTTTATTAGCATAGTAATGCATAGTACAAAGGAGTTTCATTGTGATAATTTCATAAATATAGACATTATATTTTGAACCAGTTCACCCCCTTTATCATATTCTCTTAACCTCTCTTCTTCTCCCCCCAACTTTTTTTTTCCTTTTTCTTTTATTATTCATATGTGCATACAAGGCTTGGTTCATTTCTCCCCCCTGCCCCCACCCCCTCCCTTACCACCCACTCCGCCCCCTCCCTCTCCCCCCCCTCAATACCCAGCAGAAACTATTTTGCCCTTATTTCTAATTTTGTTGTAGAGACAGTATAAGCAATAATAGGAAGGAACAAGGGTTTTTGCTGGTTGAGATAAGGATAGCTATACAGGGCATTGACTCACATTGATTTCCTGTGCGTGGGTGTTACCTTCTAGGTTAATTCTTTTTGATCTAACCTTTTCTCTAGTACCTGTTCCTCCCCTCAACTTTTAAACAGTGTTTGATGGGTTTCATTGTGTAGCTTCATATGCATATTTATGTGTATGTAATGAACTTTGATCCCCTTCACTACACAATCCTCTCCTCTCCCCCCCCCCCCCAGTGACTCCTCCCTGATAGTTTCCTTCTTATGGTCATGTCCCTTCATCATCATTTTAGGCCTAGATTCTAGATATGAGTGAAAATATGCAATATTTGACTTTGATCTTGGTTTATCTTGCTCAATATGAACTCCCATTTCTATGCATTTTTCTTACAAGCATACTTTCATTCTTCTTTGTTGCTAAATAATACTCCATTATGTTTATATGCTACATTGTCTTTACCCATTTATCAGATGTTGGGCACCTAGACTGATTCCACAGGTTGGATATTGTAAAAAGTGCTGCAGTAAACATGGATGTGTAGGAATCTGTCTTTTATGTTGATTTACACTCCTTTGAATATATGACCAAGGGTGGTATAGCAGGGTCATAGGTAGGTCTATTTTTAGTTTTTTAAGGAGTCTCCATAAAGATATCTGTAACGATTGTACTAGTTTACATTCCCACTGAAAGTTTATGAGGGTTCCTTTTTTTCTCTGTATCCTGCTAGCATTTATAATATCTTTCTAATTTTTTTGACAATACTGGGAAGGGATTTATTTGAACTCAAGACCTTATGCCTGAGTTGGTATATAGAAAAGCTAATCGTTTTTGTATGTTGGTTTTACATACTGCTACATTGCCAAAAGTGTTTATCAGATACAGAGATTTTGGTAGAATCTTGAGGGTCTTTTAAACATAGGATCATATCATCAGCATATAGGGATAATTTCACTTCTTTCTCCTTGTTTGAATCCTTTTTATTTCTCTTTTTTTTCCTGTTATTTTTATTTTTTAAATTTTTTATTTTATTCATATGTGCATACAAGGCTTGGGTCATTTCTCTCCCCTGCCCCCACCCCCTCTCTTACCACCCACTCTGCCCTCTCCCTCTCCCCCCCCACCCCCTCAATACCCAGCAGAAACTATTTTGCCCTTATTTCTAATTTTGTTGTAGAGACAGTATAAGCAATAATAGGAAGGAACAAGGGTTTTTGCTGGTTGAGATAAGGAGAGCTATACAGGGCATTGACTCACATTGATTTCCTGTGCGTGGGTGTTACCTTCTAAGTTCATTCTTCTTGGACTAACCTTTTCTCTAGTTCCTGGTCCCCATCTCCTATTGGCCTCAGTTGCTTTAAAGTATCTGCTGTAGTTTCTCTGCATTGAGGGCAACAAATGCTACCTAGTTTTTTAGGTGTCTTACCTATCCTCACCCCTCCCTTGTGTGCTCTCGCTTTTATCATGTGCTCATAGTCCAATCCCCTTGTTGTGTTTGCCCTTGATCTACTGTCCGCATATGAGGGAGAACATACGATTTTTGGTCTTTTGGGCCAGGCTAACCTCACTCAGAATGATGTTCTCCAATTCCATCCATTTACCAGCAAATGATAACATCTCGTTCATCTTCATGGCTGCATAAAATTCCATTGTGTATACATGCCACATTTTCTTGATCCATTCGTCAGTAGTGGGGCATGTTGGCTGTTTCCATAACTTGGCTATTGTGAATAGTGCCGCAATAAACATGGGTGTGCAGGTGCCTCTGGAGTAACCTGTGTCACAGTCTTTTGGGTATATCCCCAAGAGTGGTATTGCTGGATCATATAGTAGATCAATGTTTAGATTTTTAAGTAGCCTCCAACTTTTTTTCCAGAGTGGTTGTACTAGTTTACATTCCCATCAACAGTGTAAAAGGGTTCGTTTTTCCCCCCGCATCCTCGCCAACACCTGTTGTTGGTGGTGTTGCTGATGATGGCTATTCTAACAGGGGTGAGGTGGAATCTTAGTGTGGTTTTAATTTGCATTTCCTTTATTGCTAGAGATGGTGAGCATTTTTTCATGTGTTTTTTGGCCATTTGAATTTCTTCTTTTGAGAAAGTTCTGTTTAGTTCACTTGCCCATTTCTTTATTGGTTCATTAGTTTGGGGAGAATTTAGTTTTTTAAGTTCCCTGTATATTCTGGTTATCAGTCCTTTGTCTGATGTATAGTTGGCAAATATTTTCTCCCACTCTGTAGGTGTTCTCTTCAGTTTAGAGACCATTTCTTTTGACGAACAGAAGCTTTTTAGTTTTATGAGGTCCCATTTATCTATGCTATCTCTTAGTTGCTGTGCTGCTGGGGTTCCATTGAGAAAGTTCTTACCTATACCTACTAACTCCAGAGTATTTCCTACTCTTTCCTGAATCAACTTTAGAGTTTGTGGTCTGATATTAAGATCCTTGATCCATTTTGAGTTAATCTTGGTATAGGGTGATATACATGGATCTAGTTTCAGTTTTTTGCAGACTGCTAACCAGTTTTCCCAGCAGTTTTTGTTGAAGAGGCTGCTATTTCTCCATTGTATATTTTTAGCTCCTTTGTCAAAGACAAGTTGGGTATAGTTGTGTGGCTTCATATCTGGGTCCTCTATTCTGTTCCACTGGTCTTCATGTCTGTTTTTGTGCCAGTACCATGCTGTTTTTATTGTTATTGCTTTGTAATATAATTTGAAGTTGGGTATTGTGAACCTCTAGTGTTGTTCTTTTGACTGAGTATTGCCTTAGCTATTCATGACCTCTTGTGTTTCCATATAAATTTCACGGTAGATTTTTCAATCTCTTTAATGAATGTCATTGGAATTTTGATGGGAATTGCATTAAACATGTAGATTACTTTTGGGAGTATAGACATTTTTACTATGTTGATTCTACCAATCCATGAGCATGGGAGATCTCTCCACTTTCTATAGTCTTCCTCAATCTCTTTCTTCAGAAGTGTATAGTTTTCCTTGTAGAGGTCTTTCACATCTTTTGTTAGGTTTACACCTAGGTATTTGATTTTTTTTGAGGCTATTGTAAATGGAATTGTTTTCATACATTCTTTTTCCGTTTGCTCATTGTTAGTGTATAGAAATGCTAATGATTTTTCTATGTTGATTTTATATCCTGCTACAGTGCTATAGCTATTGATGATGTCTAGAAGCTTCTGAGTAGAGTTTTTTGAGTCTTTAAGGTTAAGGATTATGTCATCTGCAAATAGGGATATTTTGACAGTTTCTTTACCTATTTGTATTCCTTTTATTCCTTCCTCTTGCCTAATTGCTCTGACTAGGAATTCCAGTACTATGTTGAATAGGAGTGGGGATAGTGGGCATCCTTGTCTCGTTCCTGATTTTAGAGGGAATGGTTTCAGTTTTTCTCCGTTAAGTATAATGCTGGCTGTAGGTCATATATAGCTTTTCTAATGTTAAGGTACTTTCCTTCTATTCCTAGTTTTCTTAGCGCTTTTATCATGAAATGCTGTTGGATCCTATCAAAGGTTTTTTCTATATCTATTGAGATGATGAAGTGGTTTTTGTCTTTGCTTCTGTTAATGTGGTTTATTACATTTTTGATTTTCTTATGTTGAACCACCCCTGCATTCCTGAGATGAAGCCTACTTGGTCATGGTGAATGATGTTTTTGATGTTCTGTGGAATTCGAATTGCCTTGGCTATTCGTGGCTTCCTGTGTTGTGTTTTTTGTCTTT
This sequence comes from Castor canadensis, assembly GCF_047511655.1. Classification (NCBI taxonomy): domain Eukaryota; kingdom Metazoa; phylum Chordata; class Mammalia; order Rodentia; family Castoridae; genus Castor; species Castor canadensis. The sequence continues at coordinate 9,157,978 of NC_133386.1, read as the reverse complement.
ACTTTTGTTGTTGAATTCTAGTTTTATTGCATTGTGATCAGATAGTATGCATGGTATAATTTCTATTTTCTTATATTTGCTGAGGCTTGCTTTTTGCCCTAGGATATGATCTGTTTGGGAGAAGGTTCCATGGGCTGCTGAGACGAATGTATATTGTGTAGAAGTTTGATGAAATGTTCTGTAGACATCAAGTAGAATGATGCATTGATTTGGGGTGCATATAGGTTGATCATTGTTATTTCCTTTTGGTCTATTTCCCCTTTTATTAGTATGGAATGTCCTTCTTTATCTCATTTGGTCAATGTAGGTTTAAAGTCTATTTTGTCAGAGATAAGTATTGCTACTCCCGCCTGTTTTCGGGGGCCATTGGCTTGGTAAATCTTCTTCTAGCCTTTCACCCTAAGCCTATGCTTATTTCTGTCAGTGAGATGGGTCTCCTGTAAGCAACAAATTATTGGATCTTCCTTTTTAATCCACTTCCTCAAATGGTGCCTTTTGATGGGGGAATTAAGTCCGTTAACATTAAGTGTTAGTACTGATAGGTATGTGGTGATTCCTGTCATTTAGTTGTCTTAGTTGTTTGGAGGTTTGATTGTGTGTACCTCAGTTGAGGTTACTCTCTACTTTCTTGCCTTTTCTTTTCCTGTAGTTTGGTGCTGCCTGCCCTTTCATGGTTATATTGGGTTACACTTTCTGTGTGCAGAATCCCTTGAAGAATCTTTTGTAGTGGTGGTTTTGTAGTCACATATTCTTTTAGTTTCTGCTTATCATGGAAGACTTTTATTGCTCCATCTATTTTGAATGATAGTTTTGCTGGGTATAGTATTCTAGGGTTGAAGTTATTTTCATTCAGTGCCCAGAAGATCTCAAGCCAAGCTCTTCTTACTTTTAATGTTTCTGTTTAGAAGTCTGCTGTGATTTTGATGGGTTAACCTTTGTATGTTATTTGTTTTTTCTCTCTTACAGCCTTCAATATTCTTTCTTGGGTCTCTGTATTGGTTGTTTTAATGATAATATTCTGTGGGGTAGTTCTATTTTTGTCTGGTCTGTTTGGTGTTCTGGAGGCCTCTTGCAACTGTATGGGAATAGATTTCTCTAGATTTGGGGAATTTCTCTTATTATTTTGTTGAGTATTTTACGCATTCCCTCCGCTTGCACCTCTTCTCCTCTTCAATGCCCATGTTCTCAGGTTTGGTCTTTTGATGGAGTTGGTGAGTTCTTGCATTTTCTTTTCACAGGTCTTGAGTTGTTTAACTAATTGTTCTTCGGTTTTTCCTTTAATTACCATTTCATCTTTGAGTTCTGAGATTCTGTGTTCTGTTTGTTCTATTTTGCTGGATTGGCTTCTGTTTTGTTTTGCAATTCTGTTTGTTTGTTTTTCTGAAGTTTTCCATATCCTGAGTCATTTCCTCTTTAATGTTGTCTATTTTCGTCCTGAGTTCATTTATCTCTTTATTAATTGTGTTCTTTGTTTCACTGTGGTGTTTATACAGTGCTTCTTTCGTTTCTTTTATTCTTGTGCTTTTTCAAATTCTCTATTTTTGTTGTCTTGGAATTTCTTGAGTGTTCCTGTACATTGGGTTAACCATATCCAGTATCATCTCTATAAAATTCTCCTTGATTACCTGTAGGATTTCTTCTTTGAAATTATTCTTGTGGGCTTCATTGGGTTCTTTGGCATAGTTTATCTTCATTTTGTTGGAGTCTGGATCTGAGTATCTGTTTTCTTAATTTCCCTCTGGTTCCTGTACTAAGTTTTTGCTGTGGGGAAAGTGGTTTCCCTGTTTTTTCTGTCTGCCCATCATTGCCCTTGGTGGTGCTATCATCCTTGTACTGTGTGCAATTAAGTATTTTCTAGCTTATAATAATAACAGTGGTGATATTTAGAATGGAAGGGTGAGAGGAGAGGGAAAGCAAAGAAGTTAAAGAAAAAGGGAAAAACAAACAAACAAGTAAATAAAAACAAAACAAAAAAGTTTCAGAGATATAAACAGGGAGAGATAGTGTACTAATCAACAGTAAGCTAAAGAGGCATTAGAGAGACAGAGAGAGGATTGAAAAAAAAAAATCTCCAAGTTCAAATGACTACTTCAATCTAAGAAGTATCTAGCTCTCAGTCTCTTTAAAATTACTAATCAAGCTGTTTGTCTCACAAGCTCCATTCCCTCCTCTCTGTACCAATAATTAGATGCTCGTGTTCTTGAAACTGGCTTTTGAGACCAAGCTCAAAAAGCAAATATGGAGTAACTTCCTATGAAAATGTACCTCTTATAACGTTCTGAAAATGGCAGTGGGCCCATAGTCTTCTCCCTTGGATTCTTTTACTCACATAGACCATCATACCTGTCATCCTTAATGCTTCCAGGAGATCCAGGGTTTCTGAATGGTTGGTATTGATCCCTGCTTCACATGAAGACCTTATTCAGTCTGTATTTATTGTTTCTTACTTCCTTATAAAAACTTTGAGGCACTGCCCTGTTCAGTACCTTACTAGTCACTTCATTAAGTGTAGGGATACTTGTGAGAGTAAAAACTCTTTAGGAGTTTATGGTTTAGTAAAAGTAATTAATTAAGTAATTAATTAAATAGAAAAAAATATCTCTACCACAGCAGAGAAGACCCTTGTCACATGCTCATCTGTTCAAGACTTCTGTGTGCTGCCTGTCAAAGAGTCAGTGCTATTCTCTCTCTCTTTTTATTTCTATGTGTTTTTTTTCTTTTATTATCATATTACTGTTTTACTGGGGTTACATCGTCACATTCACAAAGTGCTTACAACATATCTTAGTTAAATTCACCCCTTCTTTCATTCTCCTAATGTTATCCTTAATAAGATAGAACTTTCTGTGGGCTGCATCTCTAAAAATTGTACTGTAATCAATGGGAGGAAAATGATTTGATACTACACGATGGTAGTAAGAATGCATCATTTAATCCTGGGTATGACTTATCTGTGTGTCTTTGTAGCTTAGTAGCATGTTTTTAGAATTCATAGGTGCAGAATGAGAGCACAATAAATAAAAAAGTCATTATTGTACTTCATCATCTTTGCAGTTGTGTTGCCATTTTTCACATAAGTAGTTGTTTCTCTCTGTTTGTAAGTAACCCCATGGTAAAGTGATTGCTTATAGTATCCCTCTCTTAAAACGTCTTTGAAGACAACTTTGAGTTAGCCTCTAAGCAGCTATTGAAAGTGATTAGAACTGGTTAGAACTGCCTTGAACTCAATAGATATTCATAGGTTCTGGAAAATTCCTGAAGGAAATTAGTAACCAATTAGAGGTAGGTCCTCCCTTTTTCCCTCCCTCTCTCTCTTCCTTCCACAAAGGAATGTATATTATAACAGTTACAGGCCTACCTCCTCCATAAATAAACCTGTACTAAGTGGGAAATAGGACCATGATACATACAGAAGGAAAGAGCATGGCATTCCAGCTCAGGGATCAGGCTCAGCACTTTGCCATTTGCAAGTACATGTCAAGGCTGCCGCAACAGATCCCACTGAAGTGGAAACAGCAGAAACTCTGCTTCAGGATCTCTCATTTGTGTCCCATTGTAGGTTTAGCCTATGACCCAGGTCCAAAAATGCCAGCCTTGTCTGCCACCAGCAGAGCTAGCTTCAGGTTCTGTTCAAATAGCCCATACCTGATGGGCATTTCCAGGAAGTAGAATGGATTCTTGAGGGCAGAATCTGATAAAATCTCATAAATTTTTGGAGAAGAGCATTGATTCCAGCTTGTATAGGAAACAGCACCACAAACTTAATCCCTGTCAGTCTCTGGAAGCAGTGCAGCTTGAATGTGTCTGTCTCCAACATCTCAGTGTCTTGAGTTTCCCTGTTCAGGAGACAGCTGCATGCCAATGGCAAAGAGTGAGTGTAACATGGAGGCCAGTATGAGTTTCTCACTGGAGATGAGACAGCTGGCCCAATCAAATGGACACTTAGTTATTAGCAGAGTTACCCAGATATTTTGCAACCACTGTCTCGTTTGCCGTGTAGTTGTGGTTCACGTCCATGCCATTGATTACCAGCACTGTGTGGTCCACTGCAGAGGTGAGGCCAAGGGTCAAGGAAGCTCTAGCACTGGGCAAGAGCTTCCCTTTGCCAAGCTTCCCTACTCCATTCAAAATTTTCTGCTGTGTTCCTTTTTCTTTTTTACTTTGTTCTCATCTGGCAACAGACGTGGATATGCAGTTTTCCCTGTACCATTTGATGGTACATACCAGTGTATGTTTTTTGGCTCCTTTGCCAAAAATCAGATGGCTGTAGCTGTGTGGGTTTATTTCTGTCTCCTCTGTTCTGTTCCATTGGTCTTTGTGTCCCCTTTTGTGCTAGCATCACACTGTCTTTGTTTCTATGAATCTGTAGTATAATTTGGGGTCTTTTGACACCTCCAGTGTTGCACTTTTTGCTCAAGATTGCTCTTGTTGTTTTGGGTCTTTTATGTTTCCATATGAATTTTAGGATTTTTTCTATTTTTGTGAAGAATAACATTGGGATATCGATGGGAATTCCTTGAATCTGTAGTTTGCTTTTGATAGTATAGCCACTTTCATGGTATTCTGCTAATCCATGAACATGGGAGGTCTTTCCATCTTCTGGTGTCTTCTATTTCTTTCTTCAAGGTTTTATAGTTTTCGGTGTAGAAGTCTTACAAATCCCTTACTTACATTTATTGTGAATGAGATTATTACAGTGAGATTCTTTCTCAGCTTCTTCATTGTTGGGATATAGCAAAGATTCAGATTTTTTGGAGGGAGGGAGGCACTGGGGTTTAAACTCAGGGCTTCACACATGCTAGGTAGGTGCTCTACCACTTAAGCCACTCTGCCAACCCCCAAAAGCTACTGATTTTTGTATGTTGGTTTATATCCTGCTACTTTTCCAAAAATGTATTTTTTTAATCAGGCCTAGGAGTATTTTTTCTGTGGAATCTTTAGGGTCATCTAAGCATAGGATCATATCTTCTTTAAATAGGTATAATTTCATTTCTTCCTTCCCTATTTGAATCCTTTTTGTTTGTCTTATTGCTCTGGCTAGGAATTCTAGTACTGTAAACGCTATCACCTTCCTGACTTTAGAGTAAATGGTTTAATTTTTTTTCCCCATTTAGTATGATGTTGGTTATAGGTTTTTCATATATAGCCCTTATAGTGTTGTAGTAAGTTGATCCTCTTCCTAGTTTCTTCACAGCTTTTATCATGAAATGATGTTGAATTTTGTCAGTGGCTTTTTCTGCATCAATGGAGATGGTCATGCGATTTTTGTCTTTCATTCTGTTTATGTGCTTTATTTATTTTTTTGTGTATGTTGAACTATCCTTCCATCCCTGGAATGATAGCTGCTTGATCATGGTGCATGATCTTTTAATTGTGTTGCTGAATGCAGTTTGCAAGTATTTTATTGAGAATTTTTGTGTATATGTTCATCAAGTAAATTGATATATAATTTTTTGTCATGTCCTTACTGAGTTTCTAGATAAGGATAATATTGACTTCACAGAATGAATTTGGTAGTATCCTTTGCTTTCTGCTTTTGTGGAATAAGTTTGAGGAGTATTGTTGTTAGTTCTTTAAGGGATTGGAGATTTTAGCATTGAATCCATCTGGTCTTGGACTTTTCTTTGTTGGTAGACTTCTATCACTGCTTCGATATTGCCTATTCTAGAACTGTTTAGTTTGCTTATCTCCTCTTGGTTCAATTTTGGCAGGAGAAATTCATCTAGAAATTTATGCACTGCTTCTATATTTTCCAGTTTATTAGATTATATGTTTCTGAATTATTTCCTGATGATCTTCTGAATTTCCTTATTTGTTGTCATGTACCCTTTTTCATGTCTGATTTTATTAACTTAGATCTTCCCCTTTCTTGTGATTAATTTGGCTACAGATTCATCAGTCTTATCAAAGAACTTTTTGTGTCATTGATATGTATCAATGAATTTACTTATTGATTTATTTATTTTAGATCTCCATTTCATTATTTTCTGCCGTAATCTTTATTATTTTTTTCTGCCTCCTAATTTTAGGTCTGTTTTTTCCTTGTTTTTCTAGGAGCTTTTTGAGGTTTCTGGTTTTTTTGTTTGTTAGTTTGTTTTTATGTCGGTGCTCATAGCTATAAACTTTCCTCTCAGCATGTATTCTGTACTTTTTGCTCTATTCCGTAGGTTATGGTAAGTTGTGTTTTCATTTTCATTCGATTCTTGGAAATTTTTATTTCCTAACTTATTTAGCAATGTGCTGTCCAATTTATGTGTTTGAACATTTTCTGTAGTTTCTTTTGCTGTTGATTTTAGTTTTATTTCATTGTGGGCTGATAAAATACAGGTGCTATTTCTTTTTTGTTGTTGTTGTTGTTTTATTAACACTTGTTTTATTTCCTAAAATATTTATTTTGTAGATAGTTTCATAGGCTGCTGAGAAGAATGTGTATTGTTTAGTTGCTGGATGAAATATTTCTATAGATGTCTGTTAAGTCCATTTGGTATATAGTATTCATTTAATTTTGAAGTTTCTTTGTTAATTTTTTTGTCTGGATGATCTATGTAATGGTCAGGGTGAGGTTTTTAAGTTTCTGACTACTATTATGTTGTGTCTAGGTGTGCTTGTATGTCCAGTAATTTGTTGTATGAAGTTGAGTGTACCCTCAGTTGGTACATATTGGTTACAAATTGTTGAATCCTCTTCATGGATTTTTCGCTCTATTTATATGAAGTGGCTTCTTTGTCTCTTCTGACTAATCTTGGTTTGAAGTCTGTTTTGTCTGAGTATAGCTACTCTTGTTTGACTTTGGAATCCATTTGCTTGGAAAATCTTTTTTTTCATCTGTTCACCCCAAGCCAATGTCTATCTTTGTCAATGAGATGTGTTTCTTGTAGGCAAGAAATGGTTGTTCTTGTTTTTTACCTCAACCTACCATTCTATGTCTTTTGATTGAAGGATTGAAACCATTAGCTAATCATTGTTATTATTGAAAGGTATGTATGTATTTTTTTGTTGTTTTGTGATGTTTGCCTTTTCCCTAATACTCATTTGTTAATCTGTTTGTCTAACTGGGAATTTATTTTCCTGGTTGTGTTTATCTTCCTCTTCTTTGTGTAGGATTCATTTAAGTATCTTCTGCAATTCTGGTTTAGTGTTCATGAATTCCTGCAGGGTTTTTTTTTTTTTTTTTAATGAAGGATTTTATTTCTCCTTCAATTCTGAAGGATAGTTTTGATGGATAGAGTAATCTAGCCTGACAGTTTTCTTTCAGGGCTTGTAATATATCATTCCATGCCTTCATTGCTTTTACAGTTTCTGTTGAAAAGTCTGCTGTTACTATGATGAGTTTGCTTTTAATTGTTGCTTGTCTCTTTCAGTATTGTTTTTTTGATCTGTATATTTTGTGTTTTTACTGTAATATGTCTGGTGGTATTTCTTTTCTGATCTTTCCTGTTTTGTTTGGTGTTTTCAAAGCCTCCTGTACCTGGATGATCCACTCTATCTCAAGACTGGGAAAGTTTTCTGCTATTATTTTATTGAGTATTTTATCTATGCCTTTAGCTTATACTTCTTCTATGATTCTAGGTTTGGTCTTTTAATGATGTCTCAGAGATCTTGCATATTCTGTTCTTATTTTCTTAGTAATTTTTTCTTTGTCTTTGTCCAGTTCATCTGATTCCTCAACTTTATCATCTGTCCCTAATAGTGTATTTTCACCCTGTTCCATTCTTTTAGCAAGACTTTCAACTGAGTTTTTAATTTGGATTATTCAGCTTTTCACTTACAGAATTTGTTTGATTTTTTTTTTTCAGTATTTCTGCAGCTTTTTGAATTCTCTTTCACTGCCTGCATTGTCTTCCTTATTTCATGCAGCTGCGCATTTGAATTCTCTTTTAGCTCACTCAGCTGCTTATTTGTATCCTCTTTGAATTCATTCAGATGTTTATATATGTCTTTAATTTCATTGGCCATTCTTAGTGTTGTTTATTTGAGTTCATTGTTTGAGATTTCATCTGTTATTATTCAAGTCCTTTATTGTGGAGTCATTCACTTTTGGAAAAGAGATGTTGCCTTTTTTTTTTTTCATATTACTTGTGTTTCTCCATTGGAATTAACATCTGAAGCTATGTTTTTTGTTGGAGATTTTGTTCTCATGTCCTTTCAGTTGGAGTTTTTACAATGTTTAGGCAAGACTAGGTAGTGACTGAGTTGTAAATAAACAAATTTATTTAATAAATAAAAATATACAAAGTAGGATTTGTTTACTTAATATTAAGTATTTATTTACTTAGAAATAAGAAATTAGTAAGAAATAGAAGACCAGGTGCTGGTGGCTCATGCCTGTAATCTTAGCTACCTGGGAGGCAGAGATCAGGAGGATTGTAGTTCAAAGCCAGCCATGGGCAAATAGTTCATGAGACCCTATCTCGAAAAAACCTATCACAAAAAACGGACTGGAGGAGTGAGTGGCTCAAGATGTCGGTGCTGAGTTCAAGCCCCAGTAAAAAAAAAAAAAAAAAAAAGAAAGAAAGTAAGAATAAGAAATATTTACCTAGTAATTTATCTTAATTTTATTTTATTAATAAATCAAAAATTTACTAAAAGTGTATTTTACATTGTAGCCATATGTCTACTGTCTGGCTGTCTGGATTACTAAAAGATGCCTAGATTCTCATATTTGCTTCTGTATTTCATCTGTTGCAATATGTTGGTTTTTTTTTTCAAGCATGTGAAGAAAATTCAACCTTGCACAGATTTGTAATTGGAAAAGAAAGAAATGTTTTACTATTTTTCCAAATAGTTGTGCATATTTTTCTCTGATTACACAAAACTCAAATATCATTTTCTTTTTTTGATGGTACTAGGATTTGAACTCAAGACTTTGTGTTTGCTAGGCAGGCATTGACTTCTTGAGCCACATCTCTATCCAATAAACTGTAGTTCCTTAAAGGCTAGTCACAATATAGAATTTGAAATATGTCAATGAATTTTTTACACAAATAGGTATTAAATGCAAATGAACATAGCATTTTGTGTTGCTATGATAAAATACTTGAGAAAGTAAAAAGATTTATTTAGCTGACAGTTTTGGAGGCTGGAAGTAGAAGATTGGGCAGCCCCAGAAGGACTTCTGGGTATGTCATAACATGGAGGATGGTGTCACATTGCAGAAGTTTGTGTGAAAGATTATATGGCCAGGGAGGGGCCATGCTCAGTGTTTTACAGTAACCTGTCTTGGAGCTCATTCTTTCCTGTGAGACCCATCCCAGTGCATGAGATCAGCATGAATAGTGTTTGCAGGACTCAGTCACCTCCCACTGGACTCTCTCCACTCACCACTTTTTAGTACTGCCACACTGGGGACCAAGCTTTCAGTACACAAACCTTTGGGGGACAAATCATATCCAAACCATAAGAGCACACAATGAAATATTAAATACAAAATAAAAAAATTATAATCACCACTAGTTGCACGAGGAATGTCTTAAGCCCTGAGGAGGTAGCAAGCTCTTAGTGACAGATGCTGGCTTTTCAAAGATCTAATTTTAATTTGAAAGCTCTGCTTTTATCATTGGCAACAACTACTGTCAAAGTAACAGGCTCACTTTGTTCATGTTCAAGAAAATGTCTGCCAAATATCCAAATTGAAGTAGCTACTTTGTCATTCATTCTTTCTAGTAAATGTGGCACACCCTGAGAAAAGCAACTAGTTCAATTTGTAACTTGAACTGTAGCGAAAGTGGTTTTCCTCAGGATTTCCAAGTCCTGTAGTCATTAAAGTTTCTCTGTATGCATTTACAATTTTGGAACATGGAATAATTGTTAGAATGAAAGAGGCATGAAAGAAGCAGAGAGATGGCTCAAACACCAGGACAGGGAAGGAACTCTGCGGAGGGGGTCCCCAGTAAGAGAGCTGGAGTCCCACAGCTGCTTATAGATTTGGAATAGATAATAGGGCAGCTGTGTGGAGGGGAAACTTCACTGGGTGGGAAAATTATTCCAGAGTGTAGTAAACCATTGCTAGGGAAAGCTACAGGTGATAAGTAGTAACTAGGTAGATCAGTTGCACGTTGCTCAGGGAGATAGAGGAGATAAGTGGTAATTAGGTAGGTAAATTGCTCAGCTCTGGACCCTTTGGCAAGGTGGCAGCTTATCATTTCCTTGTGGCTAGATGTGGTTGTTAAGGTGGGTGGTGGGGTGTCAGTAAGCTGCCTGCAAGGATGGAGGGGGCATCCTAAGGTGGCTTCTTTTTGTTCACCCTAACAATAGTAAAAAAAGATCCATGTTTAATCAAATGAATGATTTTTACTGCTGCCAGGTGCTGTAGTGTGAAACTGTAATCCCCAAGGCTGAGGCAGAAAGATTGTGAATTCAAGGCCAGCCTGGCCAACATAGCAAGACCGCGTCTCAAAATATTTTTTTGTTTGTTTGTTTTAACTGCTGGATTAAGAGCATTCTGAAGTGAAACTGGTCCTCTGACTAGTAGAATTAGCATTTCTTGGGAACTTGATAGAAATGCAGACACCCTGGCTTTGCCCTGTTTTTTTCAGTGTATGGAGGAATTAACTGCTGCATATCAGAAAGGTCACTCTGAGGCCTCCTGGAATGGGGGTGGGGTGGGGAGGTTTTGGAAACAGTCTTGCAGCCTCTTCAGAGGATGTGATGTGGGCTTGCACTTCAAGAGATAAGGGAAGAAAGTAAGATGAATTTGCTAGGGATAGATTCTCTAGGATTTTATTGTTAGTCAACAACTTAAAAGCTGAGAAAACAACTGTGCTTTGCTCTGTGTCAGGGACAGAGGACTTTTAGAAAACTCCCTTGCTGCTTCATGTCTTTAGGAAATACTGATAGTGAAAAATCATTTTAGGTAACTTCCAGTTACCTTCAGTCTCCTTTTTGAATATGTCTGCTTAAACAATGCCTTTAACCTCTATGGGGTAAAGTCACACATTCAGATCCAGGGTCTTAGAAAGGACAGTGCAGTGCAGAAGAGTAGAGGCAGTGATTTCATTCAGATATACCCAGCCACTGACAAGTTAATGAAACGGTACGTGGCAGTCAGATTCCTCACTTTGTATGTTTTCTCATACATAAAAGGGATGTATCCTTTTATCACCTGAATTTTAGCAGTCACTGTAATCAGTGCTCCATTTGATAGATGTCATCTTAAAGATGGGTCTCCAATGTAATTATAGCAATTATTTTGTTAGAACCTTTATTCTTCAGTATCTTAAAGGTTTTTTGTTCTATATTCTTTTTTGTTTTACAGATCTGTAAGACTCCAGGGTCTTCAACATGATTATCTGATGGTTCCTCAAGTAACTGGGAAAGCAAATGCTTCAAGTACCAGTTGAAGAGTGTGTATATTTAAAATCTTCTCTCTATACATGCACATTTACACAAGAAGACAGGCTTATCCTTGTGCACATCTGAGAGTTTATAACTGATGAAAATTGATTTAAGAATCAAATGGAGCAACTTGACACCACTGGGCTCAGGAGCTCAGGGAGAAAAATATATCATTAATGGCCAGTTTTCCATATGGTGTTCATAGGTAAAGAAAGTTTGCAAAAAGAAGAAAAAAAAAATTTCAGTTTAAGCCTCAAAATACCTCTCCAGTTTAAAGAAAGAACTAAGGGAGAAAGTGACCAAGGGAGAAATGTGAATTCAGATCTTGTAGGTGGGGTCATGAAGTGTTTTTTGCACTTTATTTTTTGTTGGGTTTGGTGATTTGGACAGACTTTAAGATTCTGGACTGAAAAATAACTTTTACTGTGGTTGTGGCTGGAGAAAAGCAAGTTCAAGTGTGATGGGACAAGTCTGAACAGTGAACTGATTCCTTTGCCTTTATCAGTTAACTATATTTGAAGAATTTTAACTTATCTTTTCCCTTTTCCTTTTCTGCATCTATAGGATATTATCTTAAAATAGCAATTGGAATCGATAATTACAAAATAAATATCCAGGAAAACCCAAGCAAAGCTTCCATTTCCTTGGACTAAAGGTGTGGAAACAGGCCCTAAATGTGACCAGGAAGGCGCTCATCATCAAAGCCCAGTGCACTCTAGGGAGACTGTATGGTGTAGGAAACTCTCATCTGGCCTGGGTGTGTGATGAAGAGATTGTCTGCCCTCTTGAGTCTAAGAAGATTTGCATGTAAGAGGAAGATTACTTGATGGACTTAATTCTGAAATTACTTTTTTTCATTAAAATAGAAAAATACTTGCTTTTTAGGAGAAGCAAAGTGGAGAAGTAACTAGGAAGTAAGAAAGGAGTTGAGAAAATCCTGCAGCATGACTCTTTGTGAGGAAGAGGAAGTAGGACTCATCCAAGGCAAATATTTGGTTCACTTTAATAGCTTTAGCCTCTGTCTCTGCCAAGAGAAGCGGCTTACTATCTAGCTCTATGGCATGGAAGGGTGCGCTGGCCAGTGGAAGAGTCATCCTAGGGAGCCTTGCATTCCCTGGGTCCACAGGTCCCAGCTTTGAGGCAGGAAGTTTTTGGTTTTGATCAGTGGAGGAAAGTTTTTCTTCTAAAATTTGGACTTCTGTCTGCACAAACTGTGGTCTGTTTTGCATGGTGTGTGTGCCTTTTTTCCCTTTATGCAATCTTTTTCAGCTTCAGCAGCAGCAATTTGTCTAGCTCAGAAAACATGGCAGAGGATGACTTCAGAAAATGATCCTGTGTGTTCTCTGTCTACACCTGAACTTCAGAATGAAAAGAAAATTCCAGCTAGAGGGATTCTTAAAGCCTTAAGTTACTTGAAATCTATGTGTTTGCAACCCTTTGTCTCTGGAATCACATTACACAAAACTGGAATCTCAGGCTGAATGAGAATAACCAAGTCAAGTAAAACAGAAGAGAGTTCTGTGTCTTGATCACCACTTATTGATGATGCTCGTTCTCCAAAGGATCAGCACATTCCTTTCCTCTTCTAAGGACTTGAAAATAAAAATGGACCCCATGTTTTTTTAGGCATTACCTTTTCTTAGCAGACTGCCATCATCTTTTATAGAGGAATTTTTTCACTATGCATTTGGTGGATCTTTATAAAATACTGACCTTCTAATTGGTTCCAGGTCAGTCTTAATTAAATAGGGGACAGAAGCAACGCAAGATAACCACAAAAATAAAATAAATAAACCAATGAAAGAAATTGGTTCAAAGTTTTTGGTATTAAGCATTACTTTTTAAGTAAAGTAATTTATTGAAAAAAGTATGTATGCAGCAGTGGAACATGGGCCTGTGCTTTGCAGCGACTCCAACATCCTCTGCCTGTCCTGGAAGGGGCGTGTTCCCAAGAGCGAGAAGGAGAAGCCTGTGTGCAGGAGGCGCTACTATGAGGAAGGCTGGTTGGCAACAGGCAATGGACGAGGTGTGGTGGGGGTGACTTTCACCTCCAGCCACTGCCGCAGAGACAGGAGTACTCCGCAGAGGATAAACTTCAACCTTCGGGGCCATAATAGTGAGGTAAGCTGTGCTTTTGTTTTCGTTTTTGCCTGGTCACTTTTATTCTCATTCCTTTCTCTTCTTCCCCATTTTTTATAGTGTTTGGTGGGTTTCATTTATGCTGTCTTCGAACATTACACATGTAGTGTGTTTTAACCCTCTTCCCCACCTCCCTTAGTATCCTTTCCTTGGACTTTCCTGTACTTTTTGCAGATAAACTTAATTGTATTTAGTGAAAGGAATAATGGAAACTTACCTAATTTATATCCTAGAAAGAAATTTAAACTAATAAAATATATTTATTAGAGTTTGGTGGATGTTTCATTTTTATCTGCTAGCTTTATTAAGTTATTCAGGAGACTGAGGCAGGAAACTTGAGGGTTCAAGACCAGCTTGGGCTACATAGTGAAATTTTCTGGATGGTAAAATGTAAATAAAAGGATCTTCATGGCGAGAGTTGGATAACAAATATATGAATGAAGTAAACATCACATTTAAAAAACATGTTTATAAGTTGTTTGAACATAGCTATTGTTAACTTCACTGCCTTTTTTTAATAAGATGTGGCTATTGTGCTATGCTGATCTACTGAGCACCATTGTAGATCAGGGGATGATGTGCCATGGATCAGGGTGGTCAGAGAAGCTTCCTAGAGGAGTCAGAGGATGAGCTGCACTTTGAACTCATTTTGGTTCCTTAAACATTTGAGAGCCCATATTAGGCTAGACACTGCTGGGCTTTGGCGCTATTTGACTTGGGCATCTGAGATGTAGATATCATTCATGTGGATGTGACATTGCTCTTGCTGATGGTAATTGTCATGTATCATATGCCCACAATTGTCCAGGTGTTTTATGTCCATTATTTTTTCTTACCCTCATAATAACTCTGCAACTTTATATTATTACCCTATTATATAGATGGAGAATCTTGGGCTCAGAGATGTTATGCAAGTGTCCAAGGTTTTAGAGTAGATGATGGCAGAGCTGAGATTTGGATTCATGTCGATGTGTTTTCCTTCCATAAGACACTGTTTCAAAAAAGTGAAGGGAAGTGGCACTATTATGAACAGAGAAACAAGAGTTAGGAATGGCTCTGGCAAATGCTGTGGATGCTGAAGAGTTTGATGAAATGTTGGAGGGTAGTGGAAGGCAAAGCTGGATGAGCAGGTGGAGCCAGACATACTCATGAAAAAATAGTAAGAGATGCTTGTGGGATGTTTTTTTGGTCTGGGTTGTATTCCCAGGACTATTAGAAGATGGTTGTATTTAAATAGAAATGTCAAAATATCAAGTGTCAACATAAAAATTGATACTCTGTTCAGTGAATTTATTCACCAATGTAAAAAACTGAGACTTGACAGCATTGGCTATACAGTAGACCCTTGGTATCTTTGGGAATACCATTCCAAGGAGACTGCCCTTGAGGAAAAACTGTGAATGCTCAGGATGCATAGAGTTCAGTGCTGCATTCAATGATTGCTTCATTTTTCCCGTAATGCATGGTAATGTCTGCTAAAGACATACTGCCTTTCAGCAAAGCTCAGTAGTGTGAGTTTCATTTTTACCATGTTAATACTTTCACATGGATAAATACTACTAATAAAAAATAGCAGTGTTCTGACTCCTGCCTCCCTGCCCCCATCCCTTGTCCTGGCTGCTCACTTTATTATCTTTTTGATGAATTAAGTTTAGGACTTTGACTTCATTCTCATTCGGTCAGTGGAGTTTAATTCTCTTTTTCTTGGTCACTCAGTCTAGCTTTGGGCCCATGACCTAATCATCCCAATATTGCAATATTACAATAATTGTTTCACTCAGTATTCAGTGTTTATATTATTTAAACTATGGGAGTAGTGTTCCAGATGAGACAAGTAGGGGATATAATTCATATATACATTTCCTTTATTGTTCAGCTTTTGCCTCCTTATGATAAGAATTGCCCTGTGGTTTCTTTATTGCAAAGCCTTCCTAAATCTTCAGTGCAGTTTCACACATTTAGACTAATTAGATAGCTTATCTGTTCTGATTTCTTTTCCTTGGAGACTTCCATCTGGGGAATTTTGTCCTACAGCTGCTGTATGGATTGTTTGCTCAGTGGCCTGCTGCCCAACTGATGTTCTGAGTTTCCTTTTATCATCGTCTTCTTTGGAATCCCTTTGCTCCTTACTTCTGCCAGATCTGTTTTTGGATCTCATGTTTTTGTCTTTCTTATTCTAATTCCTTCTTTTTGTTGGATCATAATCTTCAGTATCTTTCTAAGAAAGAATGTGAAAGTCATAAATTTTAAGACTATATATTGCAGGGCTGGCAGAGTGGCTCAAGTGGTAGAGTGCCTGCCTAGGAAGTATGAGGTCCAGAGTTCAAATCCCAATAACACACACACACAACGGTATTACAAAAACTGTCTTAATTCTGCCTTCACTTGTGATTGATAGTTTGGCTGGGTATAGATTTCTAGGTTGGCTCCTTCCAAAATTTGAAGACATTTTTCCATTGTTTCTATCATTCAGTATTGTTACTCACAGTATTGTTACGATCTTAAGTATTATAGTTTTTATTTGTGAAATTGATTTATAAATAGTACTTTCCTCCTAGAGGAGTTTTTGTAAGGTTTATTAAATGAGTTACTATATAAAAAGAATTTAGTGTTTGATGTATTGTGAGGATTTTGTAAATTTGGTTATTACTTCAAGTCCTTTATGTGGTGACCTTTAAAAAAAAATCTGAAAGTTTTTGCATGTGCTCTTTGCCCCTAGATATTCTGAAGTTTCATGATGATGGGCCTCAGTGAATGGCTTTTTTCTCTTAATGTGATAGGAGGAGGAGACCATGTCCTTTAGCCCGTGACAAACATATATACATATTTGCTACTGGGGTTTGACTCGGCCTCAAGCTTGCTACCACTTGAGCCACTCCACCAGCCCTTTTTTTAAAGTGTTGAGTAATTCAAGAGAGGGTCTTACAAACTATTTCCCCTGGCTGACTTCGAACCCCAATCCTCTTGATCTCTGTCTCTTACGTAGCTAGGATTATAGGTGTGAATTGTTGGCGCCTGGCTCTAGGACATATTCTTTGTCCACTACAGTCCTCCGCTCTACCAACTGAGCTATCGAAGGACTTGCATCTAGGACATATTCTTAAAACTGATTTTTGTGTTTGCTTTTTTCTTTATGTTTTGATAATTGCTTGCCACCTGCACCCTGGATTCTCTCTGTCTTCTGTAACTTATTAGACTGATGTTGCATCTCTTAAGATAAATTTGTGATTTTTAAAAATTTTACTTTTTTGACTTTCCGAGAGGTTTTTTCTCTATTCTTCAAAGCTTTCTAATTAGTTTTCTGGGGGAGCTATGTTTTTGTTTTTGGTTTTTTTTTTATGTCTTAACAGCTTGATCTCATCCTCTGTCCTAGTTATTATTTCATGAACACTGTTTTCATGTACTTTTGTAAGGATACAAATTATGGCTTTAAACAAGTTTTCTTCTCCGTCATTAGATCTGCTTTTTTTTGAGGCTTCTTTTTTAGAGATATATGTAAGTATGTATCGGGATGATTATATTTGAATCTCTCCCCAGTTTTCATTCTTGAGGCCATTATTATTTATTATTTATTAATTTATGGTAACATTGGGATTTGAACTCAGTGTCTTGCATTTGCTAGGCAGGTGCTGTACCACTTGAGCCACCCCCCCCAGCCCTTTTTGCTTGAGTTGTTTTTTAAATAGGGTCTCACTTTTATGCCCAGGCCAGCCTGAACCATAATACTATTTATGTCTCCTGTGTATTTGGGGTGACAGATTTGTGCCACCACACCCAGCTTTTATTGGTTGAGATGAAGTCTTGCAAGCTTTTTGCTGGGGCTGCTCTGGCCTGAGCCACTCCACTCTGCTTACTTGAGGCCTTTACATGTTTAATGATCCTTGAGTATTTACTCAGATTTAAAAACAAAAGACTCTAATGTTGTTTGGTATCACTATCTGTATGTATGGGGGGGGGAGGTGTTTCAGCTGGGAGACTTTTTTGTTGAATCATCTCTGCGAAAGGCAGCTGTTTTGTTGGGGACCACTAAATGTTAGCATTCAGGCATCTTTCTCTGCAGTGGTTCAGTTTCTCTTGATATACAGTAGTCCTTCAAGTTGCATCCCCATGAATTTCCTACTACTGCCATCATTCTGAGAGCTGAGAGGTATATGTGATTGTGTGTGCATATGCATGCCTTGCCCTTGTTGCACACACTGGGCCTGAGTAGTCATAGTGTTGCAGGAAGTTGCTAGCTGAGATACGAGACACTGAGGCAATTTAGCAGGAAGCAACGTTTTTTTGTGCCAGCGCAGACTCAGTGGACTCGTGTCCAAAGGCGGAGCCCCAAGAACAAAGGGTCTCACCATATATACCCTTGCAAGCAGGTTACAGAAGCAAAAAGCAAGGTCCAATCCATATATGGCTGTATTTAATTTTGTAGGCTACTTTACCCTAGTGCTACATGATTTTTTCCCCTCTCCAGTGCTATATGACCTTCCTCATGTTCAGATTTCTCGGTTTTATCTCTGCTATGACATCCCTACCTCCCTGCTATTTTCTTAGGACTCAGGCCTAGTCTGTTGTCTTCTGACCCTCCTCCCTGCTACAATAGTAGAAGCAGGAGGAGGAGCTAATGTTGGTTACTATGAGCCACACAACACTCTAAGATGCTTTAACTCATTTGATCCTCATATGAACTATGGCTTCATATCTATTATTATCATCATTTTATAGATGAGGAAACTGATGTACAGAGGTTTTAAGCAGCTTGCCCAAGGTAAGGCATGTCTGCTAATTGACAAAGCTGAAATTGAACTGAGGAATCCTCTGGATTCTACAGTCTTAACTACTATGCAATTTGGTTTCTTGGAACATAACTCTCATTTTCATTTCTTGTCATCACCTTCATTTAGCCTGCTGTCCCACATCTATTTTTTATGGTTTACTTTGCCCAAAATTAAATCTTTAGTTTCTGATGTTGATGGGAGAAAAGAATCGCCTGATCACACCTCTAATGGTCTAAGAAGGTGTCTGGCTGTGTAGGTGGGGTGGGTACTTGGGGGTAGACTGTTCCAGGTATAGTTTTTCACAGCTAGATTCAGCTTGGCTCAACCTGTGCCTGGAACCTCATAATCCTGAGTCTTCCCAGGGATTCTTTTCATGGGTTTCTTTCTGCTGGACTTTGTTTGACCTTCCTTATTAATCTGTGCTATTTCTGTCTTCAGATATTGTGGTTTGGGGTTATGATGCCCTGTTTCTTAGCCCCCTTGAAGACAGTGTTTGTGTTTATTTATTAAAACACTATATAATGGAATTATATTTTATTAAGAAAATAAAATTTGTCAAAATAATGGCACTGTACATTTTTTCCTTTCAGCAATTTGTTTTCTTTAATTTTTTTCCCCTAATAGAAATAAATGAACATGTCTGAAAATAACTTATGTATATGGGAAAAAACCATCTTCTGGGTATAATTTTGCTTGGGGAAAGAGATATGAGTATAAACAGGTATTATTATTATTATTTTGATAATTGACTTCTAGGGAAAGCAGTTTTCATGTCAAAATGAGAGTGAAGGAGATGGTTACTGATGTCATAGACAAATAAATGTTTCCTTAACTATATAATCTGTGTTCATGATTTATTAACAGGTAAACCCCTATGGGTTCTTGAATCAAACTGCTTGGGTTTAAGCAGGAATTTCTGTGTGATTTGGGATGAATTACTTCCCTTCTGTGTGCTGTGGCTATGTTCTCTATGTGGTGGCTAACATCTGCTTCTTGAAGTGTCTGTGGTAACCGGAAGATTAGATAGAGTTCATCATAGCTCCTAGAACACAAGTTTAGTTCCTTCTAATTATACTAGTCATCCTTGGGTTTTTCATTCATCTGCATTTCCTCCTATAGTTGGGACAGTGGATCCATTGCCCCTTTGCTGAGAAGTGGCCTCATGATTTCTAAATATGTGCTTGAACTATGAGGCAGGAGGCAGGTGAGGTTATAGCAGCAGGGTGAGTGGTATCCCAGCTGGGAGGGAGGCTGGACCCCTGCCACTAGTCTATCATAGGTTTGGAATTCTGGAATACTAGGCATCTAATATGTGTTGCTTCTTACCTTCAGGGCACTTCTCACTGCATCTTACAAGTAGTTTGTACAGCTGCTTACTTTTACCTAAGCCAACCTATGGTCTCAGATGTGCATGTATATTTCACCTGTGAGGCTTTTAAACTTCAGCACAGAAATATATCCATAGTACACAGAACAGTGGGTATCATATTTTACTAGAGGGTTTTTGTGTAGAAGTCCAAAGCTATTTTCCTGGAATATGATATAGGATGGGGTGGAGAGGGCACTGGAAGGGAGAATGGGAGAATCTGTACCATGGAATAGTTTGGTATTTCCAGTTGGGTCCACCCACACATTTGACTCTGAGCTTCCAAAACAAACAAGCCTATGTGTTTTCCCAAGATTATACTGCTGGGTGTTTTTGTTGTTACCTTCTGATAACCTACATTTGAATTCTCTCCCTTATTGTTGCTGTTTTAGGGAATTCTTAGTGACATGTGTTGTTAGGAAATTCTTGGTGACGTGTTGTTTTTACACTGGGCCTAGTTAGATTTGGTCTACTAAAATACAAAAGAAACTGTTTCTACATCTAGGAACCTTTCTTTATCCTGATATAATCCTTCTGTTCAGACTTAGTTCTACCCTTTCTTTTTCCTCCCTGTGCATAAGCCCTATAGTAATACATAAAGCAAAACCCAATTTTGTCTGTTTTAGCTCTATTTTTCTCTTTCTTCTTTAAATTTTTAGATTTTAAGGAAGTATTTATTAATCAGGGCCTTAAATAGAAAAGTAACTGGAAGAAATTATTTATTGTTACAGAAAATGAAAGTGGGATTGATTGTGATTAGTTAGGGAATTACCGTGAGTAAAGAGTTCTTTCTTGTTGCTTAGGTTTTTTTCCTTTAGTTATGCTTAAAAATGCCTAATTATCTATTTATTTCTGAGACTTAAATCACCTTCAGGGAGTCAGGATTTTTAATGTAAATTGGCATTTTCCCTTAGCATTGAAGTACTTAAGTGAACAACACTTCTTAAAACAAAAAAGTATTACTATTTTTTAAATCATCACTGTGCAATAGAAATATTTTAGCCACATATATAATATTAAGTTTTAAATAGGAACCACCTTAGAATAAAAATAGTTCAAAATAATTTTAGTGTTATATTATCCAGTATATTTAAAATGTTATTTTAAATACATTTTATGTAATCATTATAAAAATCATTATGAGATCATAATTTTTTCACACTTATATTTTGAAATCCAGCACATCTTAATTTGGGTTAGCCTCATGGCAAGTGTTCATTTACCACATGTTGTCAGTAGTTAGTAGAGTCCAAGAGTCAGCTGTATATATGAATATAAAAATATTTTAGAAATCATGAGTTTGTACCAATACTTCCAATTCGAAACCAACTCACATTTTATTTGTATTTCCCTCTTCCTTAATTTGCTCATTCCCATAACTCATATTAAAATAATTTCAGAATTCTATTACTCTACTAGTACTAAAATCAAACTTACTGAAACGATGTTGTGAATCAAATGTTTGTATACTCGCAAAGTTCATATGTTGAAGGCACTAATCCCCAGTGCTCTGGGAGATGGCGCATTTGAGAGGTATTTAGGATTAGGGCCCTCATGATGAGATTAGCACCTTATGTGAAGGGACAGCTGTGTGCTTACACAAAGAAGAGGCATATGAGCAAGTGGTAGGATGGCAGCTACCGAAAAGCCAAGAGAAGATGCTTCAGAATGAAATCCACCTTGCTGGAATCTTGATCTGGGACTTCTCAGCTTCCAGAACTGTCACCAAAAAAAAAAAAAAAAAAAAAAAGTCAGCTTCTGAGCTGGACACCAGGCTTGTAATCCTAGCTACTCAGGAGGCAGATATCAGGAGGATCTTGGTTCGAAGCCAGCCCCAGAGAAATAGTTTGCGAGACCCTATCTCAGAAGTACCCATTACAAAAAAAAGGGCTGATGGAATGGCTCAAGTGGTAGAGCACCTGTGTGAGGCCCTGGGTTCAAACCCCAGTACTGCCAAACATTTCTGTTATTTAAGCTACTCAGTCTATGATGTTTTGTTATGGTAGTTCAGCTGATGGATAGGAAAAAGTTCAGAATTTGTTTGCAGCTTCTCCCAACATAGCCCACCCTCTCAAGCTAGATGTATATTGTCAAGTACTGGTGTTCATAAATTGCTGTGCTTAATTTCTCTGTACTCCCCTTTCAGTGTGTGCTGTGGTCTGAATGTGCCCCTCAGAATTCATATATTGAAATTTAATTGCCAATATTTCAATATTAAGAGGAGGGGGCCTTTAAAAGATGATTAAATCATGAGGCAAAACCCTTAGAGCGTGAGGGAGTGGGTTTACCTCTCTTCTGCCACTTGAGGACACCTAGAAAGTTCCATGTAAGAGGGACAGGTCTTTGCAAAAGTCACCTGTTTTGCTGCTATCTTGATCTTTGCCTTCCCAGCTTCCAGAACTATGAGAAAGTAAATGCATGTTCTTCATAAATTGCTCAGTATCAGATATTTTGTTAAAGCTATACACATGGGCTAAGACAGTGTGGTTAGATAATTCATTTGAAATACAATTGGGTTTCAGTTTGCCTTTTAGTTTTTGGATTTTTTTCCTCCCTTCCATTCTTGTTGATTTTATTATATATTTTGAATATGTAGAACATTAATATGTAGAAGTCAAAAACACATAAAAAGATAAACCTAGAGCATTGACATTCTTTTCCTTATCTCTTCTATTTTATTCACCTATCTTGTAAATACTGGCTGATTTTTTTTTTGGTTACTTTCTGTAAAAATAGCCCCAAAGTATGTGTGCATGTTTTCTTATTTTCTTTCTTTGATAAGAGAGCATACTATATATTTGTTTTGTATTTTGCTTTTTTCACTTAACTTCTAGAAAGTACTCCATGTCAGCTTTTTTCTTTTGGAAGACAGTCTTGCTAGACTGGCCTTGAGCTCACTATCCTCCTGCGTCCACCTCTCAAATGCCAAACATGTGCCATCACTCCCAGATTTTTACTCCTTTTCTTTGTTGTTGTTTAATGGTGCACAGTGCTCCATCATATACATGTACCATAGTTTATTCATCCAGTCTAAGTTGGAATGTTTTGGGGAGTTTTGTCTATTTTGCAATCACAAATAATACTGCAATGAGTAACTTATCTTCTGGGTAGATTCTTAGAAGTGAGATTGCTTCACTGATGTGTGAAAACATTTAATTTTGTTAGATATTGCCAAACTTCCTGCCATAATGCTGAACCACTTTGCATTCCCACCAGCAGAGTACTCCAGTACCTTTTCCTCCCAGAGTGTCATCGGCAGAGTATTTTATCAAGCATTCAAATTTTTGCAAATCTAGTAGAAATGACACCTCAGTGTGATTTTTGATATCTCTTATTATGAGAATAATTGAACAGCATTTCATGTATTTAAGGCCATTTTTCTATTTTATAAATTGCCCACTGACATCTTTTCTCCTTTTTCTATTTCCTTACCTCCCCTCTTCTTCCCTCCCTTCACCTTCCTTTCCCTGCTCCCTCCTCTCCTTCCTCTCTCCCCTTCCCTCCTTCCCTTCTTTTTTTTCTTTTTCTTCTTCTTTTTTTTTTTTTAAAGACAGAATCTTGCTGTGCTGTCCAGGTTGATCATCCTGCACTCATGGTCATCCTGCCTTGCCTTCTAAGTGGTTGGGATTACAGGCATGTGCCATGAAAGCTGGCCTCTTTTGTCTATTTGTATGTTGCAGTTTTGGTCACTTTAACTTTCAAATTTTATTTTAATTAATTAATTTTGGTACTGGGAATTGTACCGGGACCTTGTGCATGCTAAGCATACATTCTGCTATTGAGCTGCATCTCCAACCCCACCTTCTTAAAATTTTAAAAGTTCTTTCTATATTGGGGACATTAGTTCTTCTTTGATATATATTGTGAATATTTTTTCTCTGTTATTTAATTTTGACTTTGCTTATTATATCTTTTGCTATGCAAAAGCTTTTTTTTTTTAGTTTTTATATTGCCAAATTTATGTCTTTTATTGGAGCTGTGTTTTGAATCATAATTACTAAGTCTTTTCCTATACTTAGGTTATGGAGGAATTCACCTATATTTTTTTCTAGCTCAGGAAAAGACTCATAGATGAAAACTGTAAGAAAATCAGTATATACTTTGTACTCATTAAGGAATTTTTGTCCATGGTTTACTTAGAGCAAGACAAGTACTTATTAAGCACTCTCAGACATTGCCAGCAATCTGTTTTAAACTTCATTATATAAATAGATAAGAACAGAGAGTTTACCGTTTAGGTACAGTTAGTGACAACATTGGGAATATATCATTTTTAAAAACACTTTGATTTCTAAATCTGTTTTTTTTTATTCATTTATTTACATGTACATACATTGTTTGGGTCATTTCTCCCCCCTGCCTCCCGCCCCCACCCTCTAAATCTGTTAAAGATTTGTGTGTGTGTGTGTGTGTGTGTGTGTGGTGGTAGGGCTTGAACTCAGGGCCTCATACTTGATAGGCAAGCGCTCTCCCACCCTTTTGCCTTTTTAGTGCAGGGAGAAGGAATGTGGTACACACACAATCAGGTGGGAATATCATCTCTGGTGTTCTCCCTCTAGAGAAAGGAGGTTCTACAGTTCTCTGGACACATTCCCAGATCAAGCACTATGAGCGCATCCAACCCTGTGCTTTCTGTGACAGTATTCTGATATCCTCATCCTGTCATCTTACCTGGAGTTCTCAAGATGTGCTTTCTCCCTCTTAAACTTACCGGGAGAAAAATTGATTCCCTTTAGCTTTGCCTTTTTCATGAAGTGCTCCGACGTTTTGGACTCAGTGGCCCCAGAGAACTCTCCAGCTTCAGTATCTTAGGGTCACTCATCTGTTTGTAACACTTGCTGGGTGGATAACTTATTGCCTGCTATTACTTTTTAGGAATGTTTGTACATCTTGCTTCTCCTGTTTATCAGTTATTTGAGTTAGAACCTTTGAAGGACTGTTGAGTATCCCAAAACAAGCAGACATGAAGTAAGATTAAAGAGTTAATGACTTTTAAAGCTCTTTCTGTTTTAAAATCATGCCTAAGAATCTGCTGCACTCAAAAAGGTTAGTATGTGTAAACTTGTAGTATTTATCAACATGAGTCACATCTTTGCTTTCTTGTTCATTTGCACATACTTTAGATCTGAATCCTGAAAATTAGTGTTTTGTTTATAAGCCTAGGTTATCTGTGAAGAAAAAATAATTTCCATATGGCTGATCCATTCAAGGACATAATTACATAGCCAATTTTGTAGCTTAAGTTTGAAAGGTTCCTAGAATAATGAAACAACTAATTATATGTGTCTTACTTTTTATATTTCACTTTCTTTTTTTGCAGTACTGGGAATTTAATCCAGGACCTTACCTATGCTAGGCAAGTTCTACCACCTGAGCCATACCCCAGCATTTGATACTTTAGAGTGAAAGTACAGGCTCTGTTGCCTGTGTTTTCTGACCTTTCGAAAGTGTGGATAGAAGGAACCATGGGATAAAGAGCATAGGATTTGAAGTTAGACCTTGAATTGATTCTTAGTTCTGTCCTCCACTAGCTGTATAATCCTTAACATGTTCCCTTATCTCTAAAGCAGAGATACAAAATCATACAGGACTGTTGTGAGGATTAAGTAGGATAATGTACATTTATCTCATATATAAAATACCTGGTATGGTGGTGGCCCCAAGAAGATGCTCAGTAAATGGTAACTTCTAGGCTTCCTATAGTGAACAATGAGATTAAAAATAAACAAACATGTATGTATATATGGAGCTTTTATTATGTGTTGGGGTCAACACTTTTACTTTTGGGAATGCTTCTTCAAAATTATCCAATATAAGCATCAACATAATAGTTTGATGTACATATGCAGTTGTCTTTAAGTATTTGTAGGAGTTTGGTTCCAGAGCCAATTCAGATACCAAATCCATGGATGCTCAGGTCTCTTATATAAAAGCAATATCCTCCACACATTCCTCTATATACTTTAAGTCATCTGTAGGTTACTTACAGTATTTACTAACATAAATACTGTGTAAAGAGTAGCTAGACTGCACTGTTTAGGGGATAATGACAAGAAAGAAAGTCTGCATGTTTTACTTCAGACAGTTGTTTTTTAGTACTTTTTTTTAGGGGCCTAGCACTTGGTAGGCAGACATTCTACTACTTGAGTCACACTCCTGCTCTTTTTTGCTTTATTTTTTAGATAAAGTCTTATGCTTTTTGCCCAGGGCTGTGGCCTTGGACTATGATCTTCCTACCTCTGCCTCCTGCATAGCTGGTATTATAGGCATGAAATACCACACCTGACTGTGAGATTGGATCTTGTTAACTTTTTCCCCAGGTTGGCCTCAAACCTCTACTCTTCTGTCTCTACGTCCCAAATAGCAGGGGTTTTAGGTGTGAGCCACCGCACCTAGCTTTTTCCCAAATACTTTCTATTCAGGGTTGGTTGCATCCAACTGAAGGTATAACTACCCATCTGCTGCCAGGCAAGCTCCCTCCAGCATGTGTCACCAGGATGAGTTCCAGAGAGAAGCTAAACCCACATAGCGAGAAAAACGGGCCTGTGGTGATGGCTTATTTAGTGGGCCCGAGGCTCACAGATAGCTACCTGCAGGAATGGAGGAGCTGTGCTCGCTGAAACTACATGATTGAGCTTGGACTTTGTCTGAAAGGGAAGGGGCTCTGAGGCCTGTGAGGTTTGTTCCAGTTCCTTTTTAAGGGCCAAGCTGGACCAAAATTTAGATGTAGGTTACAAATAGGCTGAGTATGGTGGTACACCTTTATAATCCCAGCACTTGGGAGGCTGAGGCAGGAGGACTGTGAGTATAAGACTAGTCAGGGCTTAAAGGCCAGCCTGGGCTACAAAGCAAGACCCAGTCTCAAGAAAACACCCTCCCCCCCACAAAAAAAAATCATTTAGATTATAACTGGGTCTAAAATGGTAGTATGATTTAGATTCAGCAAACATTGGTTAATTTGCTGTTAATAAGCTTTTTTCTTTTTCAAACCATACCTAGAAGAACTCAAGTTAATACTTCGAGCCAGTGGTAAATGTTACAGGCCAAATGTTTGTGTGCCCTCCAAATTTATATGTTGCTATTCTAACCTTAAGTGTGACACTGCTACAAGGTGGTGCCTTTGACAGTAATTTGGGTAATGAGTGTAGAGTCCTCCTGAATGGGAGTAGTAAGGCTCCATAAGTAGGCCTTATCTTTTTTCTCACCACGTGAAGAAATCAGGTGGCCATCTGCAACCCAGTAGAGGGCCCTCATGGAACTGGACCATACTGGCACCCTGATCTCAGACTTGTAGCAGCAGGCCTGTGAGAAGCCTCCCACTCTGCCGTATTTTGTAACAGCAGTCTGAGCTGAGACAGCGGGAAAAGACAATGGCTACTGGCTGGCTTTTTAAATTTTAATTTTTATCTGTTGGAACAAGTTGTGTTTTAAGATGAAAGTACTAATAAAATGAAGTGCATGGGGAAAATACTAATAAAATCAGTATGTAAATTGTTCCTGTTACTCTTATTTAGCTTATCAAATATGAAAAGGATCTGTAATTTTATCCTTGGCTAATTTTAGTTCTAATATGTAAGTTGTAAAATTTCATTTAGACAGATACTTATTTAGGACTTTTCTAGATGTTAAGCTGTTGCTGAAGCAAAAGTCTTTAGCCACTCCTCCTTTCCTTCCTTCCCAAAGGTTTACATTTCTACCCTTTCCTCATGACTTAATGCTTATGCTTCCATAATTCTCTGATCTTCTACATGCTCTTTTTCCCTTCAATTTAAAGTTTAATGTGTGTGCATTTTTTTTTCAAACTTGAATGTAAAATATGACCACAGCTGTATCAAGTATCCAAGATAAATTAGTTTCTTTTGAAAGCCACAACGTAGAAATGTCAGGTAGTGTTTTTTCCTGGTAAGTAACTTTTTGTCGAACTTTATTTTTAAAATTAATCCGTACAGTACAATCATTTATATGGTTTTCAGTGAATTAGAATTCCTTATTTTCCTGTACTGCAAAGGTAAGTGATATTAATGATATGATCCTAAGGGCATTAAAATATTCCAAAGTATCTTGTGAATAATTAAAGGTTATTATTTTATTACATCATAATTAACTGAAAAGCCAAAGCCTGCATATTTCTTATAAATAAAAACTTTCTCACTTAAAAATAGCATGAATCATTACTATACATACATAAAATTATAAATACAGGAATATAAAGTGTATGCATGTTTCTAGTGCAGTCACAGTTTTACTCATAGCCACGGTCTGAGCTGCCACAACCCATTGTTTGGATTGGCACACTGACCTTGGTTGCCACCTTCTCTTCTTACTTTCCTTTACCTACACAGTGGCCATAGTGATTGTTTCAGCATCCAGAGATCCTTTCATGAGCCCTCCACTGACCTCTCCCTTTGTTATTATGGCCATTAGGTTCCCCCTGGTCTCTGTGCCTCAGACTCTGTCCTCTGCTCTCTCTCTCTGCAGGTGAGTTCTCTTGCCCCTTGACCTTCCTGAAGCAAGCAAAACATACCCTCAGGCCCCAAGATTGTAGGTGAAGGTAATTGATGAGCAGGGGGGGTGATGTGAGACTGAGTCAAAAGGAGATCTGTTCTTTCTCTGAGAGGCACAGGGTCTGGCTTCAGATTGGGTTGGGTACATATATGATCTTTTTTTTTGGAGGATGAAAGGAAGGGGACAAAGTGGAAAAGCTGGTGAAGCATTGAAATAACTCCTTAGGAAATGGAACTGACCAAGGGTGAGTAATGGACTGCTGAGGAGAGTTGTGATTTGGTTAAGACTAGTAACCACACAGTACTGTGCTTCTAATAGGAGAGAGCTGTGCCCAGCAACTTGGGGGTAGTTCTACTCTATCACAGATACAGAGTAACAGTGTCTAACATTTTCTTTAATCTGGATAGTAAGAGGTGCTGCTTTCTGTGCTGTGGGATATAGTATTTGCCCATGGCCCCCATCCCCCAGAGAGTTCCAGGGCAGCATCAAGAAGTTGGGTGGTGTGGCCCTCCATCCCTCCCATCTGCAATCCACCTTCACTGGAGTTGGATTTGTTGACTTCATGACTGAGTCAAGGTTTTTATTTATTTTCAGTGCCCTAAATCAAGGCTTCATTTGTGTAGAAATGAGAGTTGTTTTTTGTTTTTTGTTCTCCCACCCCTCCAGGAGAGCATGCTTTCTTGCAGAAAAAATGTGACCAGCAAGGTTGAACAGAAGCCTGTGTCAGATGTGTATCTGAGCTGTCAGGCAAGAATCATTTAGTTTTGGTCTGTCTTCTAGTGGGCATTTTGAAATGTAAATATTGGCCTTTGATAGGAGAGGTGTCTTGAGAAGATTCTTTCTTTAGAGTCAGTACTGTATGTGCATGAAAATGACCATGTTAACCCAGCAGTCCTGCAGATATCAGCATCTCCCTTAGCTTAGTAGAATGAGCACTGCACTATCTGCTTTTGTGTCCACTGGATGGCTGAACTACACCTTTGTTGAAATCCTGTGCGCAGAAAAGGAATTGTCTCCAGAATTTAGACATTTCTCTGGTTGTTATGCTAGACCTTGCTCTGCAGTGACTGCTCCTTGGCCTCTACTTCAAGGCACCTCCCCACACTAGTCTTCTCCAACTTCTGTTTGCAGAGTAGCTTTTACTTCCTTCTAGGCTGCTGACTTTGTTCTCTGACCTCTTATTTTTCTTTAGGACCTCTGTTACATGCCATATGCAGAAAGTGTTTGCACTCCTCCTCCTCCTCCTCCTCCTCCCTTTTTTTTTTTTTTTTACTAAAGACGTTGTTAAATAAAGATAATGATGCTTCTGTGGTATTCTTAGAGGCAAATGCAAATCTATGTGTGAAGTTTAAATGTGGTTTGTGAATATTGTGCTCAGAATCGTCTACCTTTACCCTGCTAAAGTCTCTTCTTTCAGTAAACCTATCAGTTCTTGTAGTATACACACTTTACACTTTCTTTAATCAAAATGGTCCATTTCAAAGAAACTTACTGAGTCATGTGATTTATATCTTGTTTAGGGCAGTTAGTACCTGTTTTGCAAAGAATTTCTGGTTGAACTGTTGCTCTGCGTCAGTATGTTACTGTGGATAATGATGACAAAGGAATTTTTTGGTTCTTCTAGTAAAGCAGATATCTTCTATGGGTGGGGTACATCAAGCATCTGCTTTGCCTTAGGTATAAAAGAAAAAAAAAAAAAAAAAAAAACAGTGAGAAATGGTTCTGCCCTCAAAGGGCTCTTACTCGAGGGTAGAATGTCAAATCATGGAAAATGTTCGAAGCAAATGGCTCACTAAAAGCACTGTAACTTGGAGGAGAATACTTAAACTTTGATGCCATCAGAGAGGTCTTTTCAAAAGCAGGAGCACTTTAGGTAATGAAGTTCCTTAAGTGAAGAATGGGAGACAAGCACTGCCCAGCCAGGGCATTGGTAGAGGGTATAAGAAGACCAAAGTTGGCTTTGGTGAGGAGTGAGAGGACCCAGTTAGACACATGGGGAAGCATACACTGGTCTAAGCTGTTTGGCTTTTCTCCCACTCAATAGCCAGCTACTGTGCATTTTTCTCTTCAATATAAATTCTTTGATAATGAATAGAGAAGAAGAGGTGACAACTTAAGATAGTCTTCACAGGAAGAATCTGCCTCTAATTTTTTTCTCAGTGCTGAGGTTGTGAACTCAGGGTCTCATGCTTGCTAGGCAGGCAGTCTACCACTTGAGCCACACGCCCAGCCCTTTTTTGCATTAGTTATTTTCCAGATAGGTTCTCCAGTTTTTGCCTGGGGTTGGCCTCTGACCACCATCTTCTTGCCTGTGTTTCCCATGTAGCTTAGATTATAGGTGCATATCACCACACCCCACAGATTTTTTGTTTTTAATTGTTTCTGTGCCAGCCAACCTCCCCTTTCCCATGTACCTAAAAAGGAAATTGTATCTCATTGTTCACAGTGCTGTATGTTGATGGAACTTTGGAGAAAGAACCACACCCCTCTCTTTTTTTTTTTTTTTTCAGGAAAAAAAATATTTTTTTGGTAATTTTGCTGTATTCCTTCCTAATTATGTTCTCCAAGGAAACTAGTATGACCTCAAACTCATAAATTAACCATCTTAAAACTTCCAGAATTTATCCTTTTTTGCCCAGCTAAAAGGCCTTGGAACAAAAAGAGCTTACATTTTCATCTAATTATTATTATTATTATTTGCAGTGCTGAGTTGTTTTGTTTTTTTTTTAACTCTGGGCCCACACCTTGAGCCACTCCACCAAGCCTTTTTTGTGATAGGTTTTTTCGAGATTGGGTCTCACAAACTATTTGCCTAGGCTGGCTTCAATCTGTGATCCTCCTGATCTCTGCTTCCTGAGTAGCTAGGATTGCATGTGTGAGCCACTGACACCCAGCTGATCTAATTATTTGATATGTTTTTCTGTGGATTAATTAGCTTTGATTTGTTGTTCAAGTCCTCTCCTTTGGCTCATTAGTGCCAGTAGTGATTCCCTAGGCTTCTCCCTTGACTTTGGATTTGGGGGACTTGATTTTTGGACCCACCTTGGCTAAGAGTCAAAATTAATGTTTTGATTTTGGTAAAATAATTGAACCACCCCTTTTTTTCTTCCAAAAAATGTGGGCTAGATTAACCATAAGCAGCACCAATTGCATATCTTATATGTAATATATAATTACATAATTATATATGCATGGCAGCACTAGGTAGGTACCTGTGGACCAAGAAGTAACCATAGTGGATAGCTTCTCTAGCTTTTATTTCAGTTGTGGCACTCAGCATTCCTATGTTTGCCCATCCATCTTGGTAGGCTTGGCAGGGTACTGAGTCTTGAGGCAGACAATTCCAAACTTGAAAAACCTTCAGTTCACCTTCTTCTGGGTTGGCAGTCTGATGGGGTTAGTAGTGTCTACCCGAGAAGATGTGTTATTGTAAACTGTGTATTTTAGGATCTCCAAGATGATACTGTGAGTGAATAAAAAAGGAAGCTGTTGGCATCAATAGCACCAAGTAGAATGTGGGGTTTTTGAAAAATTGGGTTCTGTTACCAGTGTTACCAACAACCAGAAAATTGTGTGAAAGGAGAAGAAATCCATTATCCATTAATGTTTAGTTGGCCATTATGTATTGCTAAGATGTTTACTTAATTTTGGAAGAGTGGAAGATTATCAGAACAATCCTGCCAGCTCTGAGGTAGTAAAACAGGCCTCATCCAGAAAGCAAGCAAAAAGTACAGTCCATTTCTGTTGTCTGATGTTCATCCTCTTCAGAAGTTAGCTTGCTGCTACATTTATGTTGCTGTTAGCAAAATTATATTTAATGTAAATATTGATGTGATTAGGTTCAGGCCTGCCATTTTGTTATTTGTTTTCTGTTTATCTTAGGTTTTTTGTGTATCATTGATCTGATCCTCTTTTCCTGTCCCCCCTTTTTTCCTTATTGCATGCACGTGTGTGTGTGTGTGTGTGTGTGTGTGTGTGTGTGTGTGTGTGTGTGTTAAACAAAAACATTTCAACTTTTGGTTTTAAGTTCTTGTTCTTTGCTCTTTAAGTGATTGTTCTGCAGATTATAACATCAGTCTTGAATTTATCACAATATACTTAGAGTTAATACTGAATCTTATGGTGAAATGAAGCTGCCTTCACCCCACCCATCCTGCTGTCATAAGTCTCAGTCTCTGGTGAGTTTGAGGTACTGGACAGTTTTATGAGAGGAATGACAGCAACAACTGCCATTTTTAACAGTGCATCTAGATGCAGTGATTACTTGAATAGAATAATAATTAACTGTAGCTTTTTTGAAGTCTTTAAAATGTTTGAGGAGGGTGGCTTTTACTGTTAAAAATTGTAATGTGTTGAGAGAGATGAGCCATAGGTCCCTGGAAGAGAACTTTGAAAGCCCATTTAATCAGTGTGGCAGATTATCTTTTTATGACTTCTTTTTTTCTTTTCTTTTTTTTCCTTCTCTTTTCTTTTGTTTTCTCATCTCTTCTCCCCTGCCCTCCCCTTCTTTCTTCCCCTCCCCTCCCCTTCTTTCTTCCCCTCCCCTCCCCTGCCATCCCCCTCCCTCATTTTTTCCCTTTTGAATAAAGACTACACAGTCCTATCTGAAGAGAATGAGATAGCAGCACCTCCTGATATTAGAAGCTAACCTATTTGTGGATGAGTCTGTTTCCCCACCCGTTTCTTATGACTTACAACATTTTTTAACCTTTAACATAAAAATTTTGAGTGCATTATTTTTCCTCAAGAATATCCAAACTCCTCACTTTTAAAAGTTCTCTGGTAGTTGGAAGACTGGCATGAGATTACTTTCATTGGTCTCTACACACACAACATTGTTGAAATACCTTTGTTAGGCTGAACATAGTGGCTCACACCTATATCTCCAACTACTCAGGAGGCAAAGATCGGGAGGATCACACCTGCAATCCCACCTGCTCAGGTGGCAGAGATTGGAAAGATGGTGGTTCGAGGTCATCTTAGGCAAAAATTTAGTGAGTCTCCATCTCAACTAACAAGCCAGGTGTGGTTTTTCACTTCAGTATTCCCAGCTATATGGGAGGTATAGGTAGGAGGATTGCAGCAGTCTGAAGCTGGCCCAAAATGAAAACATGATACCCTATCCAAAAAATAAAGCCAAAAAAAAGAGAGTGGTGTCTGGGAGCACTGTGGTAGAGTACCTGTCCTAACAAATGCAAGACCCTGAGTTCAAACCCCAAATATCATCAATAAAAAAAGAAAACAAAACAAACAAAAAAGAAGTAGCTTTCCTGTGTTTAGAAATACTCATCTGAGTGGCATCAGCTCTTTTCCAGTTATGTGAACCCCCACTCTCTGGGTTATTTGTACTGAGTCTGACCACAGACTGTCTTTCATTGTGTTCTGAAAAGTGATTCTCCAGGGAAGTCTGGCCCTGTTGTAGTTACAGACAACGTAATAGGCAGACTGCCCTGGCTTTGTGCTTCTCCAGCTGGGACCAGCCAACCTCTGAACCTCTGGGTTCAGAGCCTTATTTATATTTCACTAAGGTCTTTGGTGCCTGCAGTTGTAGAATGTCCCACTCCTACATTTCACCCAAAACTACAACAGTGTTTGCGTAGTAGTCTGACTTGACACCGTCTCTGTGCTGACCTGTCTGGCTTCACACTGTTTGAAATTAATATTAATTAATATTTTATTGCCTGTTCTATCACATGAAAAACTGTAAGACCTGCTCTCGTAGTCTTTTTGTACAAGTTAAAAAATAGGCAGACAACTGTTCTGGGATTCAGATGTAGAGTTTTGGAGATGACTTTATTAGGGAATGTGTTAACCTGGCCAGTTGTACAGAAAAAGTGGTATTTGTGTATGAATCACTGTTAAATCATTGAGAGGTTCCTATTTTTATCCACTTGGAGTATTAGCTAGATTTTTGGGTTTTTTTTTTTTTTTGTAATACTGGAGTTTGAACTCAGGACCTTATACTTTCTAGGCAGGTGCTGTACCACTTGAGCCATTCCACCAGCCTCAGATTTTTATCGATTGTTATTTCAGTGTCTATTTCTATCTAAGTTAAAGATATGATAGTCATGTCTGTAGTTTATTCTTAATTAGTTAATATATACACACTTGATATTTGTAACATCT
The DNA here is from genome assembly GCF_047511655.1 of Castor canadensis. Lineage (NCBI taxonomy): Eukaryota > Metazoa > Chordata > Mammalia > Rodentia > Castoridae > Castor > Castor canadensis. The sequence goes on along the minus strand of NC_133386.1, from coordinate 9,123,739 downwards.
TAATTTTATGAGTGCATATTAAAATTGTGAAATAATTAATGTCATATTAAAAGAAGAATTCAGATTTAGAGAGGCACAGAGAGAACTTCTCTTCATTTAGGTCAAACCAAGGATAATTATGAATTATTTTTCAAAATTTCACCTTTGAGAAAAGAAGAGGTGAAAACTATGATTTTGTGTTAAATCTGGAGTAAACAGCATATTGTAGAGGGCCTAATAATTTGACCAAACAAATGAACAGTAAGTAAATGACTTAATTTCTTGTGAGATTCTTCCTCATTTTACTCATACTCTAGGGAAGTTGTAATGTGAATGTTGGGAAAATGTTTTCTTAATATTTAAGAGCTCTCAACTTACAGTTTTACATCTAACTGAAGCTGAAATATAAGAGAGGTTGAGAGACGTTGCGTTATTTTATAGGAAAGAATTTGGAGTCAATATAGCAAGGGTCTTTTTGTCTCAGCATTGATTACTTATGAAACCTAAACAGGTCCTTTATTCTCTGTTTTACTAGCTTCTTAGCTTGGTGGGGGGAGGTTAAATTATTTCTGTTGAAGTGATTGCTGTAGTAACTGTCTGTAGGCAGTAAACCTACTGTTAGTTTCAGGAAATGTCTTTTTTTCTTCTCACTCTTCTGTGTTACTGTGGCCATGGCTGTTGTGGAGAAGCCTGCCATTAGTCCGTGTATCATTCCCTGAAACTCTGTTTTCACTCTTGGTAGCTTCCAAGGCTTTCTCTTTATTCTCAGTGTTGTGCAGTGTCACAGCATTTGTCTAGGAGGCCCCCCCCCCGCCCCCGTCTCTGCTGGACACTCACTGTGAATTTTCAGTGTCAAGATTAATCTCTTCAGTTCTCAAAGGTTTTTGGCAGTAGTCTTAATATTCCTTCCATACCATTCCTTCTAGTTTTCATTTCTAGAAATCCTATTGGTTGTAGTTCTTCTCACCTGTTACATCACTTAGCTTCTCTGTGTGCATAGTATCTCTTTTCTAAACTTGTGACTGGGTTTTACCAATTTTCTCATTGTGGCTGGTGTTGAGTTTCTCCTATCTATTGAGGTTTTTTGTGTTTGTTTTTAAGATAGTGGGGTTTCAACTGAGGGCTTTGGGCTTCTTAGGCAAGTGCTTCTATTGAGCTTTTAATCAGTATTTCTCATTTTTGAAACTTCAAATATATTTTGCTTTCAGATCTACCTATTCTTGTTCATTATCTGCCTGATTTTTTTTTTAAACGAGCCTTTTTTGTTTTTGGTTTTCTTTCACATCTCTTTGAAGGTTTTGACACATTTATATTAAGATTGTTTTTAGTTAGCCCTGTTCTCATTTTGACAGTAGTAGGTTTATCGCTGGTTTTAAGTTTCTGTCAGTGTTCCTTAAAGTTAGTTTCCTTCGGGAGCTTTAGGCTTTGAGTTTAGAAGACTGTTTTGAAGTGGGATTCTTTGCCCCTGCTGTCTCTGCCTCCTCCCCGCCCTATCTCTTTTTGCTGTTGTTTCAGTTCCCCCCCAAACTCCTGTTTGGGTCCAGATCTTATCTTGGAGGCTCAGGCTCTTGTCCTTCTGGATTTTGGGACTGAGGAGTTCTCCTTTTGGTGGGCTGTAAGCAGTCTGTGCTGCTCTAGGCCTGTGGCTTTATCTTACCCATCGACATGGTGCAGTAGTCACAGAAGCCTTTTCAGTTTCTTTCCACAAATGTGGTTAATGTTATGAACCCATTTGTAGAACATAAACAAACAGCTCCAGCTTCTGGATTGTACCCTTTGCCACTGGTTCCACTCCTGGTCTGTCCTATACTTTGTGAGTCACAGAGCTGTGGCTTCAGCCTTATTTCCACTCTGATGATATTCCATGTGTCTTATTTATAAACATGACTTCCTCTCAAAAAATACTTTGTTCATCATTGTTATCATTTGGAGTAGTGAGTAGTATTTTAAACCTGTATCCAAAGGCCAGAAATTCTGTCTTCATTTTTTTCATCTTCACTAAATAATCTTGAATGTCTCTTCTAGCTCCACACATTCTAACTTCCCAAGTGCACCAGGCAGCAAGACAAATTATTCATGAAGTTGGGTGTTTGGCATATTATTATCAACCCAATCACTTTTCTTTCCTGATGGATTTGGGCCAGACAAGATGTCCGAAGGAAGCCAGGTGTGGTAGCTCACATGTATAATCCTAGCACTTGGGAGGCTGCGGCACAAGAACCAAGTTTGAGGCATTCTTGGACTATCTAGTGAGTCTTTGTCTCCAAAGAGGGGAAAAAGCCCCCAAAAGTCCAAAGGGGTGTGCCTCAACAGAAGCTCTTCCAGATTTATTTGCTTCCCCAGTTAGTATTTTCCAAGCTGGACTTTGCTTTTGGAGGGGTGGGAGGGATGGAGGGAGTGGGGAAACATAGGAACATGCCTTGGCCTGTCCTCATTGGCCAAAAGAGCATTTCTGTGTGAATGGTGCTGGCCAACGGCTCCTTTTCTCTGCTCAGCATCCATCTGCTTTCTTCAGAGACCTGGATGCCTCCAGAAACAGCTTCATGGGAACTGAGGACCCTTTCATTTTCTCTGACGAAACTATAGTGATGTTCAGCAGCCCGACTATTCTGACTATTCCAGCCTGGCCCAGAACAGCTCAAGTAGGGAAAGTAACAGATCATTTTCCAGTCAGGAAGAGACAGAATTTACTTTTTCACAAGATTCTGAAGTCTGTTAGTACATGATTGTTGGATCTGTTTGTTTATGTTTTACAAATAATGTTTAATGAAGAACTGCCAAAATTGCAGTTAACATTTTTTGGAAAAGTAAGTTACCACGGAAGCTACCATATGGTATCTGTTTAGAACTGGAAATGTGGAATCTAGTTTGAAAAGAATAGACCTATCAAAACAAAAAACCTCCATCCTTGTAAAAATAATTTTGGTTAATTTTTTATATTAGATTTAAGATTTTTAAACTTTTACAAATAGCATGCTAAATTTGGCAAGTAAAAATTCTGAGGAAATTTAAAATTTGATTCCAGTTGGATGGTTCTCTGATATCCTCTTATCCTTCTACTAACCTTCTAAGAATCACACATGGCTCCTGCTTTTAAGGGAACTAGACACTGTTAGAGAGGAGCAGAGGGTTGAGGCTGGCATGAGGGAGGAAGGAACCAAGAAGAGAGGGATGCAGCAGTGGCCCAGGAGTGTGCTTTGCCTGTAGCCCCAGTCTCTCCAGCATACAAAGGCACTACCTCATCTTCAAAACTCACATCAGTGATGACATTGAATTGCAAGTTTGAACTATCCATGAATTTTGTTTCCTTGATTCCATCATCCTTTGATTGGTTTGTTTGAGTACCTGTAATCCCAGGTACTCAGGAGGCAGAGCTAGAAGGAACATGGTTTCAGGTCAGCCTGGGTAAAAAGTCAGCAAAGCCCCTTCTCGTCAAAAAGCTGGACATGGTGGCATGCACCTGGCATTTAAGTTACATTGCAGGCATAAACAGGAGGATCGTGATCCAAGCTGGTCAAGGCATAAAGTCACAAGACCCTACCTAAAAAACAATTAAAGCAAAAAGGGCTGCGGATGTGGCTCCAGTGGTAGAATGCTTGCTTAGTAAGCTCAAAGCTAAGAAAGGGGTGGGGGGAGGAAAAGATTATCTATAAAAGGACTTAATTTTTTTACATAAAAATATTGTTAATGTTAAAATGATTTACAACAATTACATTGTTCTCTTCAGTTTAACTGCTTGACTCAGTGTAATGTTCTTAGCTCTTTTTGACTTTTGAACAGCATCTGATAGGCCTTTTGTCTTACATATAAAATGTGAAAGGAATCCATCCTAGTAATGTTTGGTAGTAATTGCAAACAGGGCTAGTCAGCTCAGTTGTGTCAGCACTCTGTTGGAGCTTCAGCCTCTGGGTCACCCAGTTCATTTCTTTCAGTTTTCTGAGCCCAGAAGTGGATTGCCACAGATCTATCTTTGTTAAAGAAACAAAATTTGGCTATGCAACTTGGGGATGGAATGTATGCCAGTATCATTGTAACTAAAATATATAAATCACATTCTCTTTAAGTACATAAAAATGATATAGTTGCCTGTGGGACAGCAACAAGTTAAAAAAAATTTTTAATGTTTTTATCCTCACAGTATTTAGTAGATAATTTGTTCATTCAGCATAGTACAAAGAAGCCTTACCACATGATTCTAAGTCTCTTTGACCATAACCTTGCAGAACAATGTGCCATGATATATTTTTACTTGTTTTGAGAAGCTTGTTGCAATAACTTCACAGCTGTCAATCACTGTTGTAGGAAATATGGTGCCAAATTGCAAAAAGTCCTCTCTTTACATTAGAATCGGTTTAAAAAATACAGTGATGGGACACAGTGATTCGCACCTATGAGTCCAGCTTCTCAAGAGGCAGAGCAGGGATGACCACCAATCAGGCAAAAGAGCTCGTGAGGCTAGGGAAATGTGAGGCTTATTGTAGCAGCATCCATCTTCCAGCACTAGGAACCAGAGAAAAGGAGTGAACCTTGTGGTGTCTGATTGACTCTGGTTGGTCCTGGCTCAGGCTACAGCTGAAACTCATCCTGCCCCTGGCCTTGACTCAGCCCCTCAATGTGGGAGCTGACAAGTATACTTTTAGCTTTACTTTCTCGTCATATGTGTCAGAAATCAGAGTCCCAACTGATACAGGTAATACCATTTAAATTTTAGGATTATCAGATGATTAAATGATAATCTCTACAAAGCACAGTGTCTGACATACAGAAAGCACTCAGTAGTAATTTTATTAGTCAGAAATCTACCTAACATCTAATAACTCATTCTGAAGCAGAGTAGACGCTGCAAACAGAGTCTTGCTACATAACCCAGGCTAGCCTTCAATAAGAGATCCTCCTGTCTCAGCCTCTCAAGTGCTGGGATTATAGGCTTGTGCCTACTATGCCTGGCTTATAAGAGAATATAACAGAATGTTTAACTTCTTAACCTGGCACAGGTATGCTCTACTTCTGTGCAAGGCCACATAGTTTAAAAGTCCCTAGGGCCTATAATAGCCAAGAGCTACTAGATCTGCTTAGGTTCCAGAGTTGAGGCCAGTAGAGAGTATGCATTTGAGAGTAGATTTGAATCACCTGTTGTTTTCTATTTTTTTAATATATTTAAAAAATATAATTCAGTTCTAAGCCTGGGCTACAAAGCAAGTTCAAGGCCAGCTTGGGCTACATAGTGAGACCTTGTGTCAAAACCAAAAAAGGCCAGATGTGGTGGTGTATGCCTATAATCTCAGCAATTGGAGAGGCAGAGATAGGAAGATTATGTTCTAAAGCCAACCCAGGCAAAAATGTGAGACCCTGTCCGAGAAACAAAATACAGGCAGGCTGAGTGTGATGGCTGAAGTCTATAATCCTGGCTACTAGGGAGTGGTTTGAAGCCAGCTTGGGAAAAAGTTTGTAATACCCCATCTCAACCAGTGGCTGATGGTGCATGCCTGTCATCCCAGCTATGCAAGGAAGCATAAATAGGAGGATCAACAGTCCAGGCCAGCCCAGACATGTAAAGCGAGACCCTATCTAAAAAATAACCAAAGCAAAAGGCTGGTGGCATGGCTCAAGTGGTAGAGCTAGCCTGCCCAGCAAGTGTGAGGCCCTGATTTCAACCCTAGTACCACCAAAACAAGCAAGCAAACAAACAATAGCAGCAAAACCTAAAAGCAAAAGGATTGGGAACTTGGCTTAGGTGGTGAAATAGTTGCCAACTTAGCAAGCACTATAGATCCTGAGTTCAGTCCCCAGTACTGCCAAAAAACAAAACCAAATTCCATTCTATGTGCTATTTGGGGAAAAAAAGCATGAAAGAAAGCTATTGGGTAACTTGAAAAAAATAAAGAATTCAATAATAGCAAAACAGGCAGGGACTGGTAGTCTTAATATACTGTGATGCATGATATTTTGACTACCTTTCCTTCTCCAGGTCTTCCGAAGGGGAAAAATCAGAACAAGTAACTATAGAGATGGAGATGAATCTTTTTTTTTTTTTTTAAAGCTGTAACATCAAACCACAGGGCCCATCAGATTACATAATAGCAAAAGATTTTCTGTTACCTCATCATTTTCCTAAAAGTACAGTGTAGCGTATTTTTAAAGATTAAACTGAATTAAAGTCAATTTCTGTTTTAAGAGTTTGAGTAGTATTAGGTAATTGGAAAGATCCCTGGAATGCTTCAATAATGGTGAGAGTCATTGTTCTTAATAGTGGAAATGAACTCTGAAATTACAAACACTAATATTTATACACTCCAGCTAACAACATTTTAAAATAGCGGTATTTCCAATGCGGTGGAGCTCCTGGCCCATCTGTAATAATCCTGACTTTTTAATGGTCATCTCATCATAGACACTATACTTCTAAAGTGTTGCCTTTATTATTGGAAAGCGCAAAATGTAATCCTTGGTTTTTTTGTTTGTTTCTTGCTGCTTCATAGCACTCACTATAGCAATTAGTCAGAAAACATAGAACATAAAGGTAAAGAACTAGGAAATCAAGTTTATATTTAGATTATGTTCATGCAGTAATAATGGAAACTATTGATAGAATTTTCTGTCAGCATATAGTCTAATATTGAGCAAGACGTGACCAGCTTGGCTTGCTCAAACCAAAAGAAGCTGGAGACGAAGGTAGTAAGGGTGGAGTAGGAGCTGAACTGTAAAGGAATGTTGAGTCAGGCTTTACAGAGCAAGTTCTTCAGTGTGAATGAAAGTGTGGAGTCTGGTAATAAACATGGTAACAGGCACTATGACCCTAGCCTCTACCTCTATAGCCTGACTGTGTTCTAGGTGACATTCTAGGTGTGGGCATTAATCTGTTGAATTCTCCTAACAACCCTGTTAGGGAGGTCCTTTATTAGGAAGCTGAGGGCCGTGGCTAAATGGCTTGTTCCTGGCATGCAGTGAGAAAGTGGTGGAGCTGATACTTCCACCACCTGTTCTGCCTGCTGGTACAGTGTTCCTTTGAGGAGCCTCATTTTAAGAAGCCGAGGAGACTGCCGCTAGGAAGACATCTGGTATCCACTCATCTTCTGTGCCAGGAGGACAGATGCAGAATTCAGTGTGCAGTTGTTCCATAGAGTGGTCTTTTTCACCCCAGGTTGCTTCGCACCTGGACCAGACTTGTAAAACAGTGTGTTCAATCCCACTTGTCAGTTGTGGAGTTTATCTCTATGTGATTGATATCAGTGCTTTTTAAGGAAAGGACATTTGAGTTAAACTAGTTATACAATCTAAGGTGTCTGCAAGGCTTACTCCTCCAAGAAGCTGCCTTTTTTACCTCCTCAGTCAACATAGGTTTTTCCTGAGGACTTATTCTTAATACTCACCGCCACCTGTGTTGTAATGTTTTTAGGGGTTTGTTGACCTATTCAGTAGGTGCTTTTTGAACCCCTATTGTGTTTAGTCATTGGAGATGTGGATTTAGGACCAAACTGGTCCATGGAGACTAGGTAGATTCCAGATGGCCAGGAATCCAGGAGTCCTTACTAATTAGGATAGGGCAGTTGTTCAAGATGACTATGCTTTTCTTTGTTTTGAAAGAAATCACACTGAGGAAACTGGTGAATCTCTATGTTGACACATCCTTGTATTTGAGAAGGTCGATTATACAGACTGTCTCTTGACTTGTTTTAATGATACCATTGTGATAACTATTAGTGACAGTAATGCAGTGCTGATCAATGCAGTGATGCAGTGCTTACCTGTAAGTAGTGAATTGTAAACGTGGCTGTATTGCAAATGTGGGTGGTATTTTGTAGGTTCTACAGATTTTCCAAGAATGGAAATAAATTAGGGAAGAGTTATGAAATTCAAAGAGGATAACTACTTCATTTGTTTTGTAGGATCAGCTCCCAATTTTGTGTTCCCTCATGGGCGCTTACCTGGTAAGAGAGAAGAGCTGTCACACAGATGGAAGGGAGCTCAGGGGTTCTAATCCCACTCTGTCACTGACTTAAGTAGCAAAGTTTAGCCCTTCACTCACCATGGAATTTAAAAAATCTTTTTTTTTTTTTTGGTATCTTAGAAATAGTCAAGTTGCTTATAAGAGCATTTCCCCTTTTATAACAATAGTAATACAGTGAACATGGGAATATTTTGCTGTACCAGCTGCCATTATGTAAGAGTTCATGGTTTTTAGCTTTTCAACAGTGAATTTACTCATGAATGGTACCTTCTAGAATTCATTATATTTTTGTTTTAAAACAGCTCTGAAATGTGACATTTCCTAAAGTTGCTTATTCAGGACATTTTTGATGTGCTTACATAGTTATCATAGTATTATTTTTTTCTCTTTAAAACTGTGGCTTTGCTATGCTTACATAAGCTAAGAATTCAGGTTTTCAAATATGAGTTAAGCAATTAAATGGCTTTTAAAAAAATTTAACATGTTCCCTCTCTTCCTCCTTCCTTTCCTTACCAGTATCTCCCTGTGTGGCCTTGAACTCCTGAACTCAAGTAATACTCCTGCCTCAGCCTCCCTAGTAGCTGAAGATTATAGTTGCAAGCCACCACAGCCAGCTTTAAACTAATTTATAAAATATAGAAATATGTTGAGATGTCTACAAATAAGAATTCATTCTAGATTAAAGAAACCAGAATAGCTAGAGGAAATAAAATTGTGACTCAGTGTAACTAAATTAAAGATACCTTCATTGGGTGGTACAGTGACTCAAGTTGAAGAGCACCTATCTAGCATGCATGATGTCCTGAGTTCAACCCCACAGAAACACCACAAAACCAAAAGAAATATTTGTCATGATGTGGGCACTAGTGGCACATTCCTGTCATCTCAAGCTATGTGAGAGGCTGAGTTCAGGAGAATCTCAGTGCCAGACCAACCCAAAGAAAATAGTTTTTGAGACCCCATCTCAATGGGAAAAAAACAAAAAACGAAAACTGGGTGTGGTGGCACGTGCCTATTATCCCAGCAACAGGAGGATCATGTTCCAGGCCCACCTGGGTAAAAAGACCCTATCTCCAACATAACCAGAGTGAAAAGGGTAGGGGGCATGGCTCAAATGGTAGAGTGCCTGCCTTGCAAGCACAAAGTCCTGAATTCAAACGCTAGTTCCACCAAAAAAAAAAAACCAAAAAACGAAAAAACCTGTCAAGGACAGAAATAAGGGAGATCAGTGTGGCCTAATGAATGTAACAAGACTGGATCATAAGCTGGAGGACACTCTGCTTTGTGAACTAGGGCTGGAATTCAGTAAGAAATGAGCAGAGGCTAGAGACCAGAAATAGCATGGAGTCTCATTGAGCTGGATAGATATATGGGTGGAGGGCAGTGGCTAACCCAGCTCTCTTTTCCACGTCCCATCTCTTTTGCCTCCTTCACGTCCCAGTTAGTAATCTATTGCAGCTGAGGAGATAACTCCAGAATATACTGGCCTAAAATAACAGGAATCTTGATGGTGGCTGTGGATCAGGAACATGGGGGCAAAACCATTGGGTAGTTGTGGCTGGGAGTCTGCAGCTACAACTTCACCTTCAGTTGAAGCTGCAGTCAAGTAGTGAGAGGGTGGTGCTGGTGTCGTCTCTGAGGCTCTTCACTGCTGTGTCTGATGCCTGGTCCTGACAAACCGTCACACCTTTCTGCCTGTGTGTGGTGTGTCTCCATGGTCTCCTCAGCACACCCAGACTCTTCCTTTGATTGTCCAGAGCTCCAAAGAAGTTTAATAGAAAGATACATAAGGGCAGTTGAAAGTTTCATCTTTTCTCACTTAGCCTGAAAGTCCCACAGCATCATCTCCACTGCGGTCTGAAGCCTGCCCATATTCAAAAAGTTCTCTCCATGTGAGAGTATTTTTTTGTCTCAGTTTAAGAACAACATGTGGAGTGAGATGTTAGTGCATCCATCTTTGGGAAATACATTGTGCCACAACACAAGAGGCTGGAAGAGTTAGAACTGCTTCTTTCTCAGTTTCTTGTGGGACATCACTGAGGTAAAATGAGAACCTGACTGGCAACCCTGAGAAAATTTATTTTCCATGTAACAGGAGCAGATGTGGCAAACACTACCTCATCCTTACCCTGTTGGGCACAACTGTATGTCAGGCGCTGTGCGGTCACCTCATGCCACATGAGTGACGGAACAGGAATGGCTGGTTGTGGTACTTTCTGACAGCCATGGACAAATGACGTCTGCCAACCTCTAGACTTGTGCTTTTGTAAGAGAGTGAAGCTGTTTGAGCTGCTGTCACTAGTGTTCTGTTGCTTGTACTGAATGCCTTCAGTTGATGCAGTATGCGATACTATATAATGCCGGTTAGCTGACATGTTAAGATTGGGATTTTTGCTGGTACTGTGTTTTGTTTTTCCTGTGGAACTGGTATTTGAACTCAGGTATTCATGCTTGCAAAGCAAGTGCTTTACTGCTTGAGCCAAACCTTCAGTCCATTTTGCTCTGGTTATTTTGGAAATGGGTTCTCACAAACTATTTGTCCAGGCTGGCCTCAAGCCATGATCCTCCCGATGTCAGCCTCCCAAGTAGCTAGGATTACAGGCGTGAGCCACCAATGCCTGGTTGGTACTAGGGTTTGAACTCAGGGCTTCATGCTTGCTAGGCAAGCATTCTGCCACTTGAGCCACATCCCCAGCCCCTTTTCCTTTTGGTTATTTTTTGGACAAGGGCTTGAGTTTTTGCCCAGGCAGTCTAGACCACAGTGCTTCTATTTATGCTTCCTACATAGTTGGGATAATTAGGCAGGTGCCACTGTGTCCAGCTTATTGATTGAGATGGGGCTTTCACTAACTCCTTCGTGGGTAGGTGGAGACTGGCCTCCTCTAACTGCAATTCTCTTGATCTCTCTGCCTCCCAAGTAGTTGAAGTTACAGGCATAAACCATCTTACCAGGTTCTTTATTATATACATATTTTTAGGCAGTGTCTTGTTACATTGTCTAAACTGGTCTTGAATTCCTGGGCTTAAATGGATCTCACCTCAGCCTCTTGAAGGTTTGTTTGTTTGTTTGGTTTTTAATTATTACTAATAGAAAGAAGTAGTTGAACTTTATTGGGCAGTGGAAAGCCATTTGAGGTTCCTCTGCAAAGTATGCAGTTAGTTTGTTAATGAAGTATGTGGCATGTGTGTACTGCATGTTCAGCCCTGTCTTATGCACAAAATAACATCAGAGTGGTTAAGTAACATATAATTTACTTGTAAGGAGAAAAGCAAATGAATAACAACTACTCCAAAAGCAAATATATGGCTTTTTTTGTGCCAGGTTTTATGCTGAGGATACAACATGAGCCATTACTTCTTTTAAACCTTATATATGCTACCTGAGGAAGGTATTCTTGTCCTGTTTTTTACAGATAAGCAGGCACATACTTAGAAAGGTTAAGTAGCATGACTAAGTTTAATTGTAACATATTCTGTTGTTTTAAATATAAAAAGAATTTGCTCTAGAAGTACAGATTTTCTTCTTTCTTTATTTCTGTTTGTTGGTAGTTCTGGGGTTTGAACTCTGGATTTCACACTTGCTAGGCAGGTGCTCTACAATTTGAGCCATTCCACCAGCCCTTTTTGTGTTGGGTATATTTGAGAGACAGTGTCGTGAACTATTTGCCACGCTGTTTTATAACCACGATCCTCCTGATTTCTGCCTCCTAAGTAGCTGGAGTTATAGGCATGAGCCACTGGAGCCCCCTCCAGATTTTCTACATCTTCACATGACAGTTATTTTAGCTTAATCAAGTATACTGAACCTTTGCATCAGTGCTGGACACTGCTCCGGATGTTGAGACTATGTAGATGAGCATGGTAGGATCCCTGAGCTTGAAGAGCCAAGTCCAGTGGGGAGGCTGCTTTCTCCATAACCACATGTGGAATGGCACAAAACATTTATTGAGGGCCTTCTATGTGCTACAGAATGTTTCTATGTTATCTTTTAACACACGGAGTCAAATTTTGTAATGGTCATCATATATTGTAGCATAAGGAACCATTCCAAAGCATAGTACTTAAAACAACTGTTTATTTAGCTCAAGGTTTTGTGAGTCAGTAGTTGACATGGACTGAGCTAGGCAGTACTTCTGGTCTTAGTAGAACCAGTCATGTGTCTCTGATCAGCTGCCAGTCAGCTCTCAAATTGGCAGGCTGTCAGTTGGAATGTCAGGGCAACTAAGCCATATGTCTGTCTTCACTCAGCAGGCTAGCCTGGACTTGTTTTCATGGCAGCTGCGCAGGATTCCAAGATTAAGAGCTGAAGCACATAAGGTCTCATGAGGCTTAACCTTGGAAGTTGCATATCCTTTCTTCAGCATTCTGTTGGCCCAAACCACATGGCAAACCCAGATTCAAGGGATAGAAAAATAGGTCCCACTTCTTGATAGGAGTTGCTGCAAAGTCACATTGCAAGACAGAATTGCCGTGTTTCCAGTCTGCCCCAAGTTCCATAATAGTAATTTATACCAAGCTCACTGAGACTTAAAGGAATAATTCTAGGGTCTCTTTCTTAGAATTATGGTCATATCATGTGTTAAAATTGAGCAGTCCTAATTGCTAATGAGGAAATTAGTTTTGAGAGAAAGTTCAGTTGAAAATGTTGTTAGAGGTGACAGTGGGTTATCCAAATAAAAGTGAGTTTGGGTTTAATTGGAAATTTGGACTGAGAGAAGTCAGGGCTTGAGACAGAGCTTTTTGGAATCATCTCCCCAGGGGTAATAATGATGTTGCTTTTAGAGGGAGAGGGACAGAAATCTGTGTGCTGTGTAGGATGTAGATTGGCTTGAGGAGGGCCAAAGTGGAGTAAAGACTAGTTAAGAGGCTACTGGAGTTGCCTAGGAGAGCTCTCAGACTGGCAGTACAGGTATAGTTGACACTGACAGGATCTGGATATTTCGTGGAGGTACATTGACAAGATTCACCAGTGAATTCACATTTGAAGTGTGGTAGAGAAGACGCAAACCTTCCTGGCCTGATCAGATGGAAAGGTGGAGTTGTCTACTGAATAGTGAAGATTGAGTACAATGTTTGGTCTTTTCTGGTGAACCTATAGCTGGAGTTGCCCCAAAAGGGGAAAGAGGGAAGGAAGTTCCTATCAGGGACTTTCCACAGTACCTCAAAATAGGGCCAGGAGGGATTCCAAAGAAAGAAGCACTGAATGTCAGGGTGAAAAGTGTGAAGAACAGCAGCAGCAGCCCTTGCTGTGATAATGAGAGAAAAAAAAGAGATGTTCTGTCTAAGTATGTCCACTACAAGGGATCAGGGCAGAGAGTTTAAATGCTGCTTTAAGGCATTTGACTTAGGGCCGGGGCTAAGGCTCCTACATGTTTAGCCCTTTTCATTTTTCTTTTAAATAACTCTGGAAATTCCTGCCCTCTATTCCTACTGCCCCTACCCTATCCCCATATTATGTATATACATTATATATTATAGTCAATATAATGTTATAATGCATAATTATATTTAATCATACATAATTGTATTTTATATTAACTATATAAATTTATATATGTAATATAACATTAACACTATAACAGTTGTTATAGAATATTCTTAGTATGTTATAACAAATTAATTTAATTTAGAAAGTATGACCTGAATTCATGATCTGCCTGCTTTACTTCCTGAGTAGCTAGAATTAGAGATGGAAGAACTGTGCCTGACTAGAAATTCAACTTTGAATATAAGAACTTCATGCCTGTTTAGCATTTATTTATATGTCTTTACATATGTTGACATTGGTTAGTTCTTTTCTCAGGCCAAGCATTTGAGTTTGTTGACAGCGATTAGCCAGCTGTCTAAATTGGGTTGAGATGGCATTATAACCCTAACTAGGCATGAGCAGTGACTCCACATTAGTCAGAGGTGTCAGGCCTGAACATGGTTGTGGTCAAATGACTCTAGGAAAAAGACATTCTTGGACTTGCAGAACTGACTGGACTGTCGGTTAAGAGGATAGTCAAGGGCTCATCAAATAAATGTTTGGAGTGTGCTTAATGCCTAGTGACTACAAATCAAATTATTTATTTGGAAAACTTCCAGAGGTAGCTTTAGAAATTCTGAAGTTAATGACAGATTATATCCTCAGCTCCAACATCAGGTTCTAAGTTAAAAGTTAGTTGACTAACCCAGGCCCACCAACATTTAAGACCATTCTTGCTGACTTTCTGTTGCACCTGGCTGCCATTGTGTATTACACAACTCTAAACAGGGCTTCTGGCTTGCTACCAGAAGTTAGGTTTACCATAGGTGATAACCTACAGGCACTGATTTTGGTCCAAATAAGAAGTGCACTGTGGCAGAAAGAACATGGTTTGGGGATTAGACATTGGCCTTCAGATTAGTACATGTGTTACCTTGTGCGTGCTACTCTTTGAACCTTCAATTCTTCCATAAAATGGTGATACCATCTGCCTCAAATATGTTAAACTAATATATTGCACATATATGTAAATACATACATAAAAAAGTCTACGTATAAATATACATTATGTTAGTGTACATTTACAATATATACTGCATAAGTATGTATTTTAGTAGTTGTATGTAAAGGTCTTTTGTTCTGTTTTGGTTTTGGCTACACTGGGGTTTAAACTCAGGATGTTGTACTTGCTAGGCAGGCTCTCTACCACTTGAGCCACACCTTCAGCCTTTTTTGTTTTAGGTTATTTTTCCACTAGGGTCTTTTTTTTTTTTAAATATTATATATGCTTTTTAAAAAATTTTATTTTATTCATATGTGCATATTATTGTTTGGTTCATTTCTCCCCCCTTCCCCCTGCCCCCTCCCTTGCCCCTCCACCCCTCCCTCCCTTACCCCTCCTTACCCCTCACTACCAGGTAGAAACTATTCTGCCCTTATCTCTAATTTTGTTGAAGAGAGAGTATAAACCTTCTACATTAATTCTTCTTGAACTAACCTTTTCTCTAGTTCCTGGTCACCTTCTCCTATTGGCCTCAGTTGCTTTAAAGTATCTGCTTTAGTTTCTCTTCCACTAGAGTCTTGCCATTTTTACCCAGGCCAGTCTGGACCATGATCCTTCTGTTTATGCTTCCTGAGTAGCTGGGATGCCACCATGCCCAGCTTTTATTGATTGAGATTGGGGGGGCGGGTTCTTTCTCACTAACTTTTTGCCTGGGCTGGCCTCAAATTTAATCCTCCTGATCTCTGCCTATTTAGTAGCTAGGATTACAAGCATGAACAATCATGCCTAGCCCCATTGTATAATACCTTTATTTTTTTTCTTTTCTTTTTTTTTTGTGATACTCGAGGTTGAACACAGGGCTTCACACTTACTAGGCAGGTACTCTACCATTTGAGCCACACCTCCTGTCCTTTTGCTCTGGTTATTTTGTGTGTGTGGGAGGAGGGGTTACTAGGGTTTGAACTCAGGGCCTCACATTTGCTAGGCAGGTGCTCTATTGCTTGAGCCATTCCACTAGCCGTGCTCTGGTTATTTTTGAGATAGAGTCTTGCTTTTTGCCCAACTGGGCCTGACCACAATTTTCCTATTTATACCTCCTGCATAGCTATATGAGAAGCACATGTCTCCATGACATGCTCTTCTTCCATTGAGATGGGGTCTCACACACTTTTTTCCCAGGCTGGCTTGGAACTACAGTCCTCCCCATGTTAGCCTCCTGCTTAGCTGAAATGGCAGGCCCCCACCACTGCCCCCAGCTATTAGTAGAGATGGGGTCTCGTGAACTGTTTTTGTCCAGGCTGGCCTCAAACATTCCTCAGATCTGAGCCTCCCAAGTAGCTAGAATTACAGACATGAGCCACTGTGCCTGGCTCCTATTGTATAATACCTTGATTATAAAGATTATAGTTGAAATATTAAAAATTTAATCCTTTCAGATCACTACCCCATTGATTGTAAATTTTATTATAAATTTCAGCTAAGAATGTTGTATTACTCTATCTTGTTTTGCTATCTGAGTTTGGGTAGGTTTTATTTAGCTCACAGTTCTGGAGTCCCAAGAGCAGGGTACTAACGACTCCTTGCTTCTAGTAAGGGCTTTATGGCATTTCAGCTTATGATGGAAAAGCATAAAAAGGAAGCAGGCATGGGCAGAAGAGCACATGTGGGAGAGAGAGGGGAGGTGCCAGGCTCTCTTTGTAACAACCTACTTTTATAGTAAATAACCCAGTCCCAGAAGAGCAAGAATTCCTAGGAAACTGGGAGAAAGTAGTCAAAATGGAAAAAATGTAAAAGCAGAGGGTAAAAAATAGGAAAACAAAATCCTGCCTGCAGTATGGTAGGAAGTGTGGGTAGAACATTTAGGGCTAAAACAAAGGGAGCCTTGAGGGTGCTACTGAGGCCTCATAAAGGGAAACTGTGACACAGGTACAGTAGGGTGATGAGCATGGTGGCTGTTTTTAATAGGTTGGTTGATTAAAAGCTCTCAGTGAAAGTTCATTGTGTTCACAATAAAGCACAGTCAAAACTTGGAGACCACTGCTAGTCAAGAACATCTAAATTACTATAGACCTTGTGTATTAAGTGACCATCTGGCAAGCACATATGTACCTTTATGTTGTATAAAGTTCCATAACACAACATACTTTGATGTCATTGGACTGAAGGTTTTGATCAGAAACAGAAAGAGAGATTGAAGAGCTAACTAGCTAGATAGGTAGGTATATAGGTAGATAGGTAGGTAGGTAGGTAGGTAGATAGATAGATAGATAGATAGATAGATAGATAGATAGATAGAGGAAGAAGTCATTTTAAAATGATACATAAATACCTTAAACATTTTAACTTAAAGCCTAATTCCTTCCTTCATTCCTTCTTTCCCTCCTTCCTTCCTTTCTTGATGAAAGGAAAGAAACAGGTTTATTCGAGGCTTGCCTGAGGAAAGTGGAGAAGCCCATTGGCCGCAAATCCCCATCTTTGATGGTTCAGTATGAAAGGCTTTTATAGGATATAACGGGTTGTAGTGAGACTGAGTTGGAGATCCTCAGGCTGGGTGGAGTCATTCTCCTTGGAGCATCATCTCCTTGACTGACCTCTTGCTAAAAGTCATCTGGATCTTGACCTTCTGAGGCCAGTATCTTAAAGCATAATTTCTGAAGGGCAGGTTGACCAGTGAATAGTTTTAACATATGTTCACTACAGTAGATATCATGGTGTCTTTTCCATTACCCAAGGCAGGTGCTACTTGCTATAAACATAGTGTTACCAATATTTTATTCAAGGTAGGCTCTGATGGGATTTCAGGTTGTCTTTTTTTGTACTTGTGTGTATGCACACAAAACATGGTTTCTTTTTTCTTAGCAGTTTCACTGAGATATAATTCACATGCCATACAGTACGCCTATTTCAAGTTTTTACCTACTACTTAATGGTTACAACTGTTTATTATGAGCAACACTCTAAAGCTGCCTGAAAATGAAAGCTAGCAGTGTGTACTACCCCTCTAGATTACCGTCATTAATCTTTTATCACCCTCACTTAATTCGGTTGAAATCTTTTTAATGAGCTTATTTCATTGAGTCTTTGCAACTTTTCTTAGTTTTCATAGCTAAATTCATATTTGTGACTGTACAATTCAAACTCACTCCCTCAACAAATGAATTCTGTAACTGATCATGTTTACTGTCTTATTTAGTACATATTAACATAGTTACATACAAAAGTGTACTTGTAAGAAATTTAAGTACTCGCTGGGTAGCACATATACTAAAATTGGAACCAGAGAAGATTAGCACAGTCCCTGTGCAAGAATGACATGCAAATTTGTGAAGCATTCCGTATTTAAAAAAAAAAGTATCTAAAATTCTTTAGCCAGAGTAAACAATCACATCTTTTCTGTTTTCTATATAGTAAATCTCCAGATCCATATAATTAATATAGTGCAGTAATTAGTAATTTCTGTACTTAACTAACAAATAACCCAAAATTTTGTTTATAGATTGATAATAAAATTGGTCTTATTTATCACATCAGTTTCATGAAGAAAAATAGTGAGTTTCTAATGAATCAGACAAAGCCCTCATCATAGGTATAGTTATCTTGAAACAAGTACGATACTGTTTATTATTTAACAATCACCTGAAAAAATAATGTTTGCCATAAAAATAACTTTCTGAAGTTATCAGTATAAATTAACTTTGCAAATTATAGTCAAGTAGTATCATAATTGAAATCTTAGAAGTATATGGTACAGACTAGACTAAATTGAGTTTGTCCTTGAGTTCTACAGAAGCACCCTGGTGACAGCAAAGGTGGGACTTCCCACCACTGGTTGATTGCTGTGGTGGGTACCAGTAATCCACTATTGTCAGCTTGCCCATTGTTTAGTTATTTCTGATACCTTGTCTGAATTATGAAAATGAAAGTCCCAATTCAAGATGATGTGGGTTACTGGTTCATAGTTCCAAAGAAATGTATGGATCCAAAATAAATAAGTTTCATAATTTTGCCAAATATGGTGTATTTTTGCTGAAAATATCCAAATAGGAAAAGGATTTAATTTTCTCACTAGATCCTGCAACTGAAAGCAATAAAAAGCAGCTTTTCTCTGAGATTAAAAAAAGCATACCTTTTTCTTTTACTTCTTAAATATATTAAAAAGTTGTGTTTTGGTGTGGAAATCAATTTCAGAATTTTTCCTAATGTTTTAATTGCAAATTGCTGTAAAAGAGCATATGAATCATGCTGTGTACCTCTATCCTTTGTGTTGACAGTCAGTGCTTTTGACTTAAATCATGTGTTTTCAGTATGGATTTGGCCAGAAAGTGGAGAACCCAGTAGTTTCACTCTGACCTTATTTGTGGAAAGACCCCCTCAGTTTATGGTTGTAGTACATGTTGGAAAGTGAAGCCTGGTTCAGCTGTGTTGCTTATAAATTTATGTGCATATGAGCCAGCAATTTTGCCAGGTGGTTTTATATGCTTTTAATAGTATTAAAATATTTCTGGTTGCCCAAGCCATTCATATGCCTAGGAAAAATTTAAAAAATAAGGAAGTGTTTAAAATGATGTATCTTCCGCAGTATCTAGAGAAAGTCAGTAACAGTTTAGTATCTTCTTTTTAATCCTTTTTTAAACTTTTAAATTTTTTATTGTCATATTATTGTTGTACTGAGGGTTACATTGTAACATTTACAAAAGTACTTACAATATATCTCAGTTAAATTCACCCCTCCATCATTCTCCTTTATCTCCCCTTCCCATTCTTAGAATGGTTCCAGTAGGTCTCATTTTTCCATTTTGATACAGGAGAACATAATATTTCCACCAAATCCACCCTCCTACACCATTTGTCTATATCCTCCCCTCCCCCACTGGTACCAGCCCCCAGACAGGACCTGATTAACATTCCTGTCATCCATTTTTGAGGGGAAAAATGTCATTCTTATTTTTTTAAGCTATCTATACAGACAAGGTATCTATACAGTTTCATTATGACATTTCCATGTATATATGTATTGTATCCTGAATTGGTTCATCCCCTCCATTTTTCTCCTTTCTGCCTTTATCCTCTTCTTATGGTGAGTTTAAAAGGTTTAAAATTTTTATATAATTTTGTATTGAAAGTGTATCACCCATATTTACCTTCTATACTTCCTTCTTTTACCCTCCCCTTCCTGTTACTGCCCTCCCCCTTAGCATGACCTGTTTTTCATTCTTATCCCTCATTGTTTAGTTTTCTGTTTATTGGTCAGTGGGATTTTTGCCTTGTATTATACCTGTACATGCATTGTGCTTAAGTCAGTATAAGGCCCCTCCACTGCACTTTCTCACCACTTTCCCCCATCCTGTGTTGTTTAAGGTTTTCAGTGCGTTTCCTTGTGTCTTGTTCCTACACAGATGTGTTTCATTATTATTTGCTATCTTTGTTTTCTTCTTTCCCTACTCCCTTGTTCTCCTCTACCAGTCCCATGTTTGAATACATGCTCTGTATATATTTCTAGATACATATAATATTGCTTGTATTTGTATTGGGCCTGTATTCCATACATGAGAGAAAACATGTAGCCTTTGGTTTTCTGAATCTGGCTAACGTCACTCAAGATGATGTTCTCCAGTTCCATCCATTTACCTGCAAGTGACAAAATTTCATTTTTCTTTATGACTGCATAAAATATTGTATATAGATACCACATTTTCTTAATCCATTCATCAGTGTGGGACATCTTGGCTGTTAGCATAGCTTGGCTATTGTGAATAGTGCTGCAGTAAATATGGGTGTGCAGGTGTCTTTATTATACCCTGACTTAACATTCATAGTGTGGTTTTGAGTTGCATTTCCTTTATGGCCAGAAACATTGAGAATTTCTTCATGTGGTTTTTTGTTGTTGTTGTTGTTGTTTTGTTTTTGCCATTTGGACTTCTTCCCTTCAAGAATCTCTGTTCAAGTTCATTTGCCCATTTCTTCATTAGGTCATTTGCGTTTTGGGGAGTTTTGTTTTTTTGAGCTCCCTGTATATTCTGGCTATTAATACCTTGTTAGATGTGTAGCTGGCAAAGATTTTCTCCCATTCTGTGGGCTGCCTCTTCAGTCTGGTGACCATTTCTTTTCTTATACAGAAACTTTTTAGTTTCATATACTCCCATTTGTCAATCCTTTGGTCTTAGTTGCTGAGTAATTTAAGTTTATTTAGGAAGCCATTGCCTGTGCCTGTAAGCCCCAGTGTATTCTCTACTCTTTGCTGCATTAGCTTCAAAGTTTCAGGTCTTATGTTAAAGTCCTTAACCCACTTTGAGTTGATATTTGTACAGGGTGAACGACATAGATCTTGTTCAATTTTCTGCAGGCAGATATCCAGTTTTCCCAGCAACATTTGTTGAAGAGGCTGTCTTTCCTTTGTCGTATGTTTTGGGCACCTTTGTCAAAAATCAGGTGGGCGTAGCTGCGTGGATTCCTATCTGGGTCTTGTATTCTGTTCCATTGGTCTTCATGTCTGTTTTTGTGTCAGTACCATGCTTTTTTTTTTTTTTTTTTTTTTTTTTTTATTGCAATGGCTCTGTATAGTTTGTATACTACAGCACTGCTCTTTTTTTGCTCACTGTTGCCTTGGCTATTCGCTGTCTTTTGTGCTTCCAAATGAACTTTAGGGCTGATTTTTCAATCTGTGTGATGAATGTCATGGGGATTTTGATGAACATTGCATTGAACATGTAGATTGCTTTTGGTAATATAGCTGTTTTCACAATATTGACTCTGGCAGTCCATGAGCATGGGAAATCTTTCCATCTTCTGTAGTATTCTTCAGTTTCTTTATTCAATGGTTTGTAGTTTTCATTGTAGAGATCTTTCACTTCCTTTGTTAAGTTTATTCCTAGGTATTGTGTAAATAAAATTATTTTCCTATATTTATTAGTTTTTTCATTGTTGGAATATAGAAGTGTATTGATTTTGTATCTTGCTACTTTGCTGAAGGTGTTTATGATGTTCAGCACTTTATAAAGAAGGTGGTGGGCTGAGCCACCCCTCCCCTACCAGACAGGTGTAGAGATTTTCCTCCATTTATTAGGCCAACAGCTTGTCCAGGAGGGGTGTAATTTGCAAGCTGTGCTTGACTATGGTTTCCTCCACAACAGGTGGTACGACCTGAATGGGTTGTACTATTGGGGATCAGTAGCTCAGTTTGCAGGCAGAATTCATGAGGATCTGCATCCATAAATCTTGGTAGGGTCCAGGACATTCCAGGTGCTTTCGGACTCATTCTGATGTTCTCTTTGTTCAGGTTTTGCTCTTTAGAGAGTGAGAAGAAAAAAGACCAAAAAAAAAAAAAAAGTGTGGGGGGGGACTGCTCTCCATTGGTCCTATGTGGCAGGTGGCAGCCGCAGTGCCCAAGCTTCTAGGGCTGTTCTGTGCTATAAAAAGCTAATTTAAAGATTAGTTATTGTAGATGGATCTGTCTATGTATTGGCAGTATATTACTTGGTGGAGAAGTCAGGTTCATTGGCCTTTGATACCACGAACCTGAAGTTTTCTTTCAGACTTGTGAGAGCTCAGAGTTCTGGCATCTATCAGCTATCTGCCATCTTGGTCTCCAGTATTTTCCATGGACCTTTTTTGTGCACATAAGGACAGGTAAAAGTATAGTTGTACATTTAAATGTATACAACTTTGAAAAAAACAAAATAGAATCATGGTACTGCTGGTCTGTACCTTACCAGAAGAAAAGAAAGAAGGGAGGGAGATTATTATTCAAATTAACAAATGTATCATTTATATTTACTTATTTAGCCACATATTAATGGATGTTTAAATTGTTTTGTTTTTACTGATTTGTTAGCATCTTCAAATAAGAAAAACAAAACCAAATAAAAACACCTGAATTCCAATTTGTTTTTGTTGTTTACTGCTGTGTGGGGTAATACCCATAAATAGCTATGTTTTTATGTATTTGACTTCTTAAGCGTTAACTCTATACAGTAAAGTATTCATACCTCATCTGAACAGAAGATTGACTTCTCAAGGTAAATTGGGCGTAACTACCTATCTTTATACTTCATTCACATACATTTGTAAGTAGAAATGTCTTCAGAGACTATCTGTAGAGTGTAGTTCTTATGAGAGTTTCCTAGATAAGGAAAAGTCATTACTATGCCCACAGATAGAAAAATTCAATCACAACTGGAAAAGGAGCACATAGAATGCTAAGAAGATTGAAGGCTGTGTACCAAGCAATTGAAAAATCATGGAATGGAAAATAGTACACATTTATGGAATGGTTTCCTGGAAATTGAAGACTCAAGAAAAAAGAATTTTAGTCTGTAAACATATTTGTTTTATTTTATTTTGCATGGGTCCTGTGTTTTAAAGTAGGAATAAAGTGAAAATATTTGAAATAAATGGCAGCATAGACATACTTCAATGTCATAGATTTCTTATGTAGTGTGTGAGAAGGGTAGGTAGAAGATGTGTTAATATTTTTGTGAAATCCCAAATAAAAGCCTTAAGGATATATTTTGCTATGAAGTGGTGTACAGCAAGGTCATTAGCTGTTCTTCTGTTTCCTTTTCATAGTTTTTCATAATTGTATGTGTGTAGTGCATCATGCCTCACAGAGAGAGTATAAGCATCTGTGACTTAAGCCAAATAATCATTAACAACAGTTTATAATCAGCTATAGTTTTTGAAGGTTCTCTTAGGGAATTTAAATATACAAAGACAAAATTGGTAAATATTTATAAAAGTGTTTATCTCTTGACAATGATATTCTTTTCTTTAAAACAGATCAGGCATACTAAGTTGTGGGGACTTTCAAATACTTTTTCCATACCTATTATAATAGACATGGAATTCCTGGATTCAGAAAAATGAATTAGGAAGAAGGATGGTATAGGCTAGTTAGGTATGTGTGCCTGCTTGCTTTCTAGCTCCTTGTACCAGTGTACACTGCTGTGTTTGAGGGTAATAGTTGATTGTGTCTTTGTTAGTGTTGGCTATTATATTTTACTATTTTTTTTCGTTGTCATTACATTTGTTTATGAGTAGATGTCTGATGTTACCTACAGTGGTTAGGCATGCTCTCTGCTGAGGTGCAAGAAAGCTTCACAAGATTTGGCCTTTGCTGATTTTTTTACTTCTGTTTGTTGAACTTCCAACAGTGTCTTAATGTGACAGGCAATCAGTAAATGTCTGTTGAATGAATGAAATGACAGAATATCGTGTAGCTTGGACAAACAGGAATTTGATCTTATAGTAGGATATCCACAGGCAAGTGGCTGCTACCATTTTCAGAGGCTCAAGGCAACTCTGTGATTCCTGTGGCTGCTGCTTATTCACAGTGTTTAGGGCAAGAGAGAGCAGGATAGGGTGGGGTGGTCAGAAGGTTTCTGCTCACATCTTAGAATCCAGAACTATTTCCTGTGGTGTGGCCTGACTACAGGGGGTGATTTTGTAAATAAGCAGGGGCAGGCAAGGTGAGCTCATGTTGGGATTGATTGGAGGCTGGGCAAGCCATCCACCATCCTACATTGCCATTTACCAATTTGTTTAACTTTGTGTTTCTTTGCTCAATAGAGGGGAACTAAGCATTTCCCATTATTTAGTATTTTCTTTTCATTATCCTGTTAACATTTGACAGACACAGTTTAATAATTTTCATTAACATCTCTACTAGCTGCATAAATCTGACTTTAAGTAAATAAAAAATAGAAAATTCATTGTCTCTCCTAGGGTCTGACTGGTCACATTTTGGTCCTGGGACTTAGGCTGTGTCCTCAGGTCTCTGACCTCTCCAGGTGTCAACTTGATTCTCTTTCCAGCTTCTTCCACGATGGGGAGTCCCAGCTTTCCATGACCTTAATAGTTGAGAATGCCAGGTGAAAAGGTGGACCCTTTTCCCTCACGGATGCTCTCTAACTTCAGGAGTGATTATAGTGTTCACCTCTGGAGCAATCGCTGCTATTGAAAGTGTGAACCACCTAGCTGGCCTACCTGAGGCACAGTACTCTATGCAGACTTAAGGCTAGGAGACACAGTGGTGGGGGATTCTGAGAGAAACACCTGGGTAGACTAGGGTTTCCCACCGCCTTGTGAGACTGGGTGCTGGATATATGGAAATAATGGCTGTGGTGGACACCACAGGCCTAAATGTAATTTATGTTTCCATAGTTGAGTCTATTCTTGTTTGATTATCTTTTCTTCCCTCAAACTGTAGAAAAGTGTCATTTTTTAAACCTGTTATACCTCTATAATTTTGTTTTATTCTGGCTTTGCTATAGTTTGATATTTTCATATTTTGCTCAGTCCTGAGCAAAATTGATTTGAAAGATGACTTATGATGAGGTAGCAGACTGCTAAACACTGTGGGTTCTTGATTTAAATTGCCTGACTTCACATGTGGTTCTCCTATTCAACTCTGAGACCTTAGAAAAAATTATGAAGTCCTATGCTTCAGTTTTTTCATCACTAAAAATAGGGGAAATAGTATCTTACCAAATGAGAATGTAATACTGTGAGTACAGAATTAAGCAAAGTGCTCATACCCAATATGTGTTAGCTGCCATTATTATTTTTACTGTGTTCTCTCTCTAAAAGGGAAAAAAAAATTCAGTGTAGCTTTCTCTAATTTGCATGAAACTATATAAGTAGTATGTATTTATTTTAAAAAGCTTAAAATGCACTAAAAATGTAAAAAATCTCTTGTAATCTCATCTCCTAGAGATAAGCAGTGTTTAAGCAAGGGCCTATTCCCTCCCATACTTGTTTTCCATACACATACATTGTAATATAACTTAACATGTATCACTTAAATATCCATAACTGAAAGGGGTTTGCATTCTTTTTAAGTTTTCTACTAGAAATGCAGATGCATTTCTTTAAAAATACATGTGCTTTTTCTTAGGTGCCAGCACTCAGTCTTTTTTTTTTTTTTTTTTGGCGGTACTGGGGTTTGAACTCAGAGCCTTCACCTTGAGCCACTTCGCCAGCCCTTTTTTGTGAAGATTTTTTTTGAGATAGGATCTTGTTAACTATTTGCTCTGGCTGGCTTTGAACTGCAATGCTTCTGATCTCTGCCTCCTGAGTAGATAGGAACATAGGCGTGAGCCACCGGCGCCCAGCAACACTCAGTCTTGAGAACTTGGTAGGGGCTCTTTCTGTCTGTGATGTGGTGGAAGTACAGATGGAGGCTGCAAGGCTGCAGTCTGTATTGTTTTTACATTACATTAACTAGCGATTGAGGGGAGTGGATTAGCATGGGATTGTATAGCTGGTGTAATTATGGAAGGTGAAAATGTTTGCTTCATTTTCTCTTCAGGAGAGAGATTTTCAACAATGAGATGAACTTTAGATGGATACTCACAACTAAGTACAAAGCATTCAGAGGGAATCTGGGGAAAATGACCCTGGTAGACCATCACAAGCTATATGTGTCCATCCAGTAGCTGTTTGTGGAGACACACTTTAGTGAGGGACAGGGGACAGTCCTGGCTGGGGTAGGACAGGACTGCTAGGATTTGAGATGGAGCCATGTGATCATGTGTGCTCTTATTCTGACTTGGCCAGTACTGTCCAGGATGCAGTCTGTGATGCTGCTTCTCCTTCTCCTGGCCTTGTCCAGTGGGATGTTTGCAAAGACCTTGGAAAGCAAGCTGTGCTTGATCTTCCAAACTGCCTTTTCCAGTCAGTTTGTCACGGGCCATTCTATACATATTGTAGGCCCAGTCAGCCATGCCCTGAATAAAGACAGCGTGGAATACAGCCTCAGCTGGCCCACAGGGGTACTGATATATGATCAGGTCATAAGGCCAATGCTTTTGGAACCTACAAAAACAGCACACTACCTATTATGTGGGTAAAAGTACACACATGTGGGAAAAGTACCCACCAGTTCTCTAAACCAAACTCTACCCCAACTTCCTTAGCCACCCAGTGTGTCAAAATTCACACGTTTATCTGATGTCAGAGCCTACCCTTGAAATTACTACACTGCACTCAGAGATCTTTAGCATTCATATGGTTTTTGATTAAAGGGCACTCTTTGCCCTGATTTCTAGTCACATGATACTTGGGTAATTCTTACACTGCTCTTCAGATCCCTACACTCAGGCATGAGAAGGCACTTGTTAACATTCTATAGGTGGTGGTTAGCATTCTCCTGGCCTCAGAGTTTTATGCTACAAATCACATTTAACCTGATACAGAGTTTAAGAATTACCAACCATTTTGATAAAGTTTATCAAGAGTATTCATCTATAAACATTTTTTTTTTTTGGTAGGACTGGGGTTTGAACTCAAGGCTTCACACTTGCAACCCAGGCACTCTACTGTTTGAGCCACACCTCTGGTCCATTGTGCTCTGGTTATTTTGGAGATGGATCCTCATGAACTTTTGGCCCAAACTGTTCTAGAATCATGATCCTCCTGATCTCAGCCTCCCAAACAGCTAAGATTGCAGGCATGATCCTCTGGTGCCCTACTTCTATAAATCTTTTTTAAAGTTACTGAACTAAATTAATAGAAAGGTCTTTTTATACCCAGGCATGATCTACAAACTTTTCTTGAACAACATCTTTGTCAGCACAAAATAATTAAGCAGGTACCCAGAAAGTGGCATGTTTATATATGACCTTGCCATTGCCATACTTTATAAAATAAACTGAACATGAGATGACAGTGAAATCTTTCCAGTCAGATGGATTTGTTCTAATATATAATAACAGCTGGAGGTGTAGTGCTTTAACTCATAATTGTGTGTGTAGATCCATATGCAAGTAATTGTCCTGGTCATTTCTTTTTTTCCATCTTGGAGGACCTATGTCTTGTCAGGTCTGATTAACTCATCTTTATACTTACCTCTGATGTGATTGGTGTAGAAATCATTCTAGGAAGGGGAAAAATGTTGCTTTTTTTTCTTCTCTTTCTTTTCTGTTTCCCTCCCCACCCGTCCCCATACTGGGGTTTGAAATTCAGGGCCTTTTAAGACTACTTGTGGTTAATGTAGCTAAACTACATACACAGCTCAGAAGTCCACCTATCTGGTATGAGGTAGGGACCAGAAAGCCCCGCTGTCAGTCAGTAATGTTAAATATCAGTAACATTTAGTTTTTGTTTAAATTAAGACAACTACAATGCAAACTGTTAATGTTTTTCTCCCATACACCCTGATGGAGTATCTTATATACATCCTATGGGAACCTGACTCCTCTTTGGAAATCATTGGTAAGGTCAGTTGCAAGTGGTCATGGGTCTCTCTCTCCGTGTCATGAGCCCACAGACTTCTGGTGGCCTCCACAGTGGTAATGATACTCAGGAACATTCCATTTGCTTGGCAAGACTTTTGGGATTGAGTTCTGTCAGGGTAAGTTTTCCTTCATAGTATGAGCAGTTTACTGTTTTTCACAAATTCCCAGTGTCTCTGTCATCTCAAAAGATAACCTTATGTTCAAAACAGCCAGTTGCTAAGTGATACATCTCTACTTGGGATGTATCCACTGGGATACTTGGTCTGGGATCTACAGGGTGCATAGGACAAATTAACCTAATTTGAGAAAGTTTAACTCTACAAATATCCTCCTTTTTCCAAGTTAATCCCTTGTTCTTATCAAACATTTTACAAAGGGCATCTCCCCTTTCTTGTTTTCACTAAGGAATTAATTATGTACAAAATATGTACAAAAGACCTTTAACCCTGTGGCTTTCTTTCTAAGTGTGTGTTTGTTGTTCACTTCCCTTTTGGTCAGGCCTTCTCAGAGAGCTTCCTGGGGTTCTTCTAGAAGACTGGTTTGCCTCCTTAGCACTGGGAGCTGAAGAGTCTTGCACTAAATGGATTCAACTGTTCCACTGCTTTTAGTGCACACTTAAGTTCTCACACAAGCTTTTGTCAGAATCACTGGGCAGATGTGCAAAACTAGATTGCAGGCCCTGCCCTAAACTTCAGATTCAGTTGGTCTTCAGGTCACTACCTGAGAATCTGCATCACTCACAAGTCCTTGTGTAGGTCTGATGTTGCTAACCTTAAGACTGGACTTTGAGAGCCACTGACTTGAAATACCAAGTATCTCATTGGTCTCATTTTTCTCAAGTTACAAAGCTGAGATGGGGATTCTTGTTTCAGCAATATACTAATGTGGCTCTTGGGAGATGAAGGCATTGTAGGCCAGCCTTACCATGTGGTCCTGCTCACTCCTGAAGTGACAGAGGTATGAGCCAGTAGCTTCCTGGTGTCTGCCACTGTTTTCCCTGAGACTGAGGTATCCTTGGCTGGAGTTAGAGCAAGTAGCTCTCAAGACTTGGGAATTTGCCCTGTAGATGAGGCCTGAGGGCATAGGAATGAACCCAATTCCCCAAGGACAGTGGAAACTCAGACTTGGCAGAGGACAGATGCTTGGGGGACACACCCATTTAGGGTGGGATTTCAAAATGGGCAAGCAAAGCAGTTGGGAAAGGAGTGGGAGTGTTTTGCGGCAAAACCAAGAAAGAGAGGTGATTCAAGACAGGGACGAAAGAAAGGGAGAGAGACTTGGTTTTTGTATGATTGTGAAAGCACAGAATGGGATTGGGATACACAAGCTGCTGTCTTGGTTGAGGAACTTGGCTGGGAACTTGTCATATCCAGGTGCTGGCCAGAGGTTGTTCTTGCAGCATCTCTCAGAGAAAGGAAGCATTTTAGAACACAGGCTTTGGGGTCTGGTCAATCCAGGAACCATCATTGACTCTGTCCCTTCTCACCAAGAGCTTTGGGGCAATTTTGTGAACACATGTAGGCCTGTTCCCTCATCTTTAAAAGGGGATGGTTATAATTATCATTGAGGTTTTGCAGATGGATATGTGTCAAGAAGCTGCGAATGTAAGTCAAAATGAATGGTAATTGCTGCACTTCTTGCAGCAGTCCCGTTAGTTAAAAACTGTCCCCCTTGTTTGTAGATGGGGAAACTAAGGCTCAGTAACCTCTTCAGGGAGGCTAAGTAAATCACCAGAGTCACCTGGTGGTATTCTGTCCCATTTTAGACACCACTGATAATAAAATATAATTAACTTCTGTTTGTTTTGTGGTACTAAAGTTTGAATTCGGAGACTTGCGCTTGCTGGGCACGCACTTTACATGTGAGCCATATCTCCAGCCCTCTTTTTGCTTATTATTTTTCAGGTAGGGTATCATGTTTTTGCTGAAGTTGTCCTGGACTGTGATCCTGCTTCCTGGGATCTCCTGTGTAGCTAGGATCACAGGCATGTACCACCACGCCCAGTTTATTGATTGAGATGGGATCGTGCTTTTTATTTGGGCTGGGCTTGAACCATGATCCACCCTATCTCTGCCTCCTGAGTAGCTGGGTTTATAGGTATGATCCAGCACACCTGGCCTTGACTACTATCTTTATAGTTTATTGCTTGATGAATTTTTTGGTCAAATTGCCTGTGATAATTCCTTTGAAACGAGTGTCATGTGCATTTGTCAGCAGGCTGCAGGTATTTGTGGAATAATGGATATTTCAGCAATATGGGAAAAAGTAGATTTTAATAAATAGACTTATATCTAAAAACAAATGCAGAGCTGGGCACCAGTGGCTTACATCTGTAATTCTAGCTACTTGGGAGACTTGATATTGAGAGAATCGCAGTTTGTGGACATTTTGGGCAAATAGATGGTGAGATGCCCCCCCAATCTCCAAAATAACCAGATCAAAAAAATGGACTGAGGTGTGGTTCAGGCAGTAGAGCACCTGCTTTGCAAGAGTGAAGCCTTGAGTTCAAACCCTAGTCAAGCAAAAATAAAAAATAAAAAACAAAAAACAATCTTCCCAGTGAGGCTACACATGTTGGCTCCATCTGTAATCCCAGCCACATGGGAAATGGCGGTTGGGAGGATCAAGGTTTGAGGCCAGCCTGGGCAAAAAGTTAGTGTGACCCCATCTTAACAAATAGGCCAGGTTTTGTGGCATGCCTGTGATCCCACCTATGCAGGAGGTATAGGTAGGAGAATCATGGTCCAGGCCAACCCCAGGCCAAAACACAAGACCCTTTCGAAAGCAGAAATGACTAGAGGTATGACTCAAGTGGCAGAGCCCACATAAGGCTCTGAGTTCAAACCTCAGTCCCCCCACAAAACTTTGCAATGGTTTGTAGTATACAGCTTGAACTAGACCAACTTGTAGCAGCCCACTGCATCCACTACCTCTTACGCTATGCTCTGAAGACAAGTGTGACCTCTTGCTCTCCCCTCCATTTGGCCTCCTATCCTTACATTTCCTCCCCCAGCTGCAGGCTTATCTGTGTCTGTTCCTTGTTGTGACTGTTTTTCTCCATTGTCAGTGTGTCCCCACAGGAGCTTCTAATTATCCTTGTTTAGGGGTTTCCTTTTTTGCCTTAATCACCTAACTAGTAATTAGTCATCTAGTTTAAATTTATAGCTAAAAGTATCTCATTAGCATTTACTTTCATGTATGGAAGTAAACTTTGGAACTGAGTCTAGGTTTGAATGGTGGTGCTATCCGAAATGGCTCCGTGATGTTAGAACCAAAGCACCTGACCTCTGTAAGCCTCAGTTTCCTGTTTCGTAAAATAAGAATGGCAATATGTACATCATATGCTGGTCAAGAGAATTAAAACCTCTCACCCACCAGACTATCCTTGTATCTGATACAGATGTGTCAGTGTCTGGCTTCAGTTGGCTGAAACCTTTACTGTGGTTAGTTCATTACATCCAGGTGATTGCATCCCTTGAATGCCCACTGCCATACATATTGTGTTTCACTTAGATTTTCTTCCTACCAAGATCTCCTGTGTTGTTAAAAGACCCTAACTCTGCTGCTGAAAGATAGCAGAAAGTTCCAAAGCCCTTGCATGTATTTCAATTACATCTTTGATTTGAAGCATTCCCTGAGAGATACTTGGAAAGTGTCAGGTCAGGAATTTAGCAGGTGTTTGGTGAGAGTATGTTGACTTGCTGGAGATGAAAAGGGACTGTACTGGCAGGGGAACAGTCACTGGCATCTGTGATTCTAGGCAGTTATCCCTGAGAGTTTGGCATCACAGCCAAGGGTAAAAGGGCTGATCTCCCACCAGGGACTGGTCTGATAGCAGCCCCAAAGGAAAGAGTGTGACTTTAGGGAGGCGTGATCCTCAGCTTATGAAAGGTCTTATAAATTTGTACCACCCCCTGGATTTCATTCCTTGTAACAGACACAGGTGTGAGTGCATTGGTGGGTGGGTGAGAGATAAGCTTGATAACCACTAAGGAGATGCAGAACTCAAGGGGCCTGTGTGGAAAGAGGTTTTTGGTTGGGGAAGCAAATAATTGTTTTTGCTTCTCTCTGACATCACCTCAGGAATAATGTCTAAAAATTTCTACTTCTTTTTTTTTTTTTAACCTTTAAAAAATTTTTGTTGTGGCAATGAGAAAAAATAAAGCAAGAATCTGTAGAGATGGTTTTCTGCTAAAGAACAAGAAGCCAAGAGTTTTGGCCTGGCTTTGAATTTTCCATTAGAAAAATGACAAGGAGAACAATTGATCCTTTGGCAACAGGATTTCATAAAAATGTTGAGTTTTTGTATTTAAAGTGAAAGTCTTACCTCTCACACCCTTCCCACTTCTGCCTCCCTTCCACCTCTTTTGTTTGTTTTTTTTTAAATACTAGAAAGGTACATGAAATAACCACCATCACAAGAACTTAATCTTTTGTCTCAGTATGTGCCAGGCTATGCTCTACCTGCATTAATGGAATTAATTTACCCAAGTCCCTCATACCAGCTCTGGGGAAATAAGGAAGTCATCTAAAGCCACACAGCCAGGAAGCAGTAGAACTCAGATTCAGATCCTGGTAACCATCTGCACTGTCCATGCTGTATCAGAAGGCTTATGTGCTATGGACATGAATTTCAGTATCTTTGGATGATTTCTCTTTTCCTTAGTTCCCTTTCTTCCATGTCTCCATCTTTGTTTCTATCTTCCTTTCCTTCTGCTTGTAGACAGGGTATGTTACTGAGCAGGGGACTCTATGAAACAGGAAGTGGCCCAGAGATTTCAGGAGAGATTTATTACTTGTTCCCCCAGCATGGATAACATACAACTTTTGAGAAGAAATGAACACATACAACTGCGGTGAATATATTATTAGAAGCTGACAATTACCTTGAAGGGAAAGATTGATTTTGTTGATTAGCATTCAAATATGCAGTGTCTGTATGAATTTTTCCCAGTGAAAATAATGACTCTTGGCAGTGGATTTTCACTTTGAAGATGGCCCTTGGGGTGTGCTTGGTTCTCTATGCTGTCAATGAACATTCAGTATCAGCTGGTTTGTCCTTCATGATGCTAACCATTGTGAAAGTTGGGAATCCACTCTGTGATATCTCCTCTACTGGAAGCTGGGCATTTCTAGAAGATCTGAAGGACAGCCCTTCAGGAAAACTATCTAAGGGCTGTGTTGAAGCTTGATCAGTAGTGTCATGGCAGGAAGACTCCTGCAAGTTTCCTCAATGGGTCTTAATAAGAAGCTGCCCTTCCCTAGCCCTAGAGTTTCGTGACATTGGAGAGGTGGGAGAAGGATGTCCCCTCCTGCCCATGAGTTTATGATTTGATTAAATATAAAATACAGAAATATGAAATCAGCTGAAAGTAAGGTATTAGTATTGCAAAGCTTATGACAGGAAATGGAATCATAGAAAAAGAGGTGTCAGGAACTTACCTGTTCAAGAGAATGGGCACACTTTCACTGGAATTAAATGATACACATATACACACACGTAGTCATAACAAAACAGGGAAGAAATACTTGTGACTATTAAGTCATTTCTGTGACTGGTCTTGGGGTCATAGCTAAAATTCATAACTCCCCTCTTCAGTACCTATTCTATATTCTCTTTTTCAGCAGGTACCTCAGCTAGTCATGATTCTTTCTGTGAGGGGTTTACCAAAGATAACCTACACTTTCAATCCTGAATGGTCTGGAACATTCATAATCCTTTCTAGATTGAGTTTTTGCAGTTTTTCATTGACATCAACCACAGGGCATGATAATACTGGAGACACCCTACAGAAAGGATCTCCTATATTCCAAGAATACGCTTCCTGACCTCCATGTGGAGTAGCAGTCCAGTTTCCCCTTGGTAGTTAAGATCAATCAACCCAGCCAGCACAGTGACTCTCTTCTTTGCATGTTGATCCTGAGGCATGAGGAGCCCAAAGTTGCCAGCAGCAGTCTTAACTTTTAGTTCAGTAGAGTCATTGTTGTGTCTCCTGGAAAAAGCCTTCCTCCTTTTGGAACTAAGACCTCTAAGATGATAGAGCATAAGACCTGGAAATAGGAAGCAAAAATTTTGCTAGTGTATGACTAGGGGTAATAGTGAGTAATACCACTCTCATTTCCACTCTTAATCCCCATGAGTCCTGTCTATAAACAATATAACTATATATTTTGGTTGCTGATTATGAGACTGATGCGCTGCCTACTGCTCTAAGAAGGCACTTATTTTGGTTGCTGATTGAGGGCATATATAGCCTCGTGGAGAACACCCAGCCCTGCAGAGTATTGGCACCTACCAGAGACTATAATTGAGTCTTCAAAAGGCCATTCCACCATTCTATTCAGCCAACTGCTTCAGGATTGTAGTGTACATGGTAAGACCGGTTAATTCCATGAGCATGGGCCTGGTTGATTTACTTGTTTGGTTGATAATTGGATTTCTTGGTCAGAAGCAATTCTGTATGGAGTAAAGTCCACAGATTGTAGTTTTTGACAGAAGCAAAATCAGGGATGGGAAATCCATATCCAGACTGTCTATTCTGGTGAGAACAAAATACTGCCCTTTCATGGGCATTGAACTTTGTCACTAATGTGGTCAGCCTTGGTGAGTGGAAGTCCATGTTGTTGAGATCATATGTACCCTTTGTTCATGAGCTCATTGGATAATGACTGCTGACTGGGGAAAGATGCTGTCTGGTATCCACAGAAGAGGTCATTTTATCTATAGCCCTCTGCAAGAGCTGGGCACAATGGCTTACACTTGTAATCTCAGGTACTCAAGAGGTGGAGAGCAGGAGAATCTCTACTCAAGATCAGCCTGAGTAAAAAGATAGCAAGACCCCTCCTCAATCAATAAGCCAGGCCTGGTGGTACACACATGTGATCCCAGCTTCGTGGGAGACTGCAGGTAGAAGGATCTCAGTCTGGCCAGTTCCCAGCAAAAACATAACTAAAAGCAAAAAACAAACAAACAAAAAACACCCAGGGCTGGGGGAATGGCTCAACTGCCTAGCAAGTGTGACCCTGAGTTCAAACTCCAGTTCCTCAAGAAAAACAAAAATTTCCTCTGCAGAAAGGTACCCTTTGGTAAGCAGTTTCATGATATAAACATCTTCATGGGTTTTGCCCATGCAGAGGGGTCCATCCACCTACCCTTTCTCCAAATTTCCTTGTCACCAGTTT
Source organism: Castor canadensis (assembly GCF_047511655.1). Taxonomy (NCBI): domain Eukaryota; kingdom Metazoa; phylum Chordata; class Mammalia; order Rodentia; family Castoridae; genus Castor; species Castor canadensis. The sequence goes on along the minus strand of NC_133386.1, from coordinate 9,088,928 downwards.
TCTAATGGTCAGTTCCCTGACCATTGGCCATGGCCCATGGATCTGTGTATAACCACACATCTGGCCATTCTTTCTTCCAAGCAAAGTGAACAGCCAGGTATACTGCTGACCACTGGGAGACTGTTCTTTGAGTCATCGCAGAAAGAGACTATAGTGCTGCAGCCTGCATAACATGCAGAACAATCTGCAAATCAGGCCAAAATCTATTTTTCTGCCACCTCATCACAGGGGACTTCCCATGCCACCATAGGTGCAGGGTAGGAGAGAGAAGGTAGTGAAGCGAGAGTGGGAACCATGACATTTGGGCTACTTCTTCATGTAACTTTCTTGTTCCTTCAGAATCTGCTTGGGCCCAGTCATACATAAACTACTTCATTTGATGATGAAGTACTGCTATGCCCATCCAATTTATGGTGGTGGTCAGATATACCAAGCATTGCAGGAGGCTTATGTGGCATGGTAACTTAGTGGACCATGGTCAAGCATCTCGTCTCTACCAAGGCTTGCTAGCAGGCCACAAGCTGTTTTACAAAAGAAGAGTAGTCGTCTGTGGAAGATGGCAGGGTTTTGTTCCCAAATCTCAAAGGCCTTCACTGTGACTCTCCATAGAGGCACACCAAAGACTCCAAGCAGCCTCTCTGCCAAGCACCACTGAGTCTGCAGGACCCAAGTGTCAGAGCAGCTTATACACAGCAGCATGAACGTGTTGCAGAACATTCTTTTGTTCTGAGCCCCACTCAAAAGTAGCAGTTTTGGGGGGTTGCTCAGAAAATAGGCTGGAATTGACATACCTAACTAAGGAATGTGTTGTTCCTAAAATCCAGAGAGGGCCAGTCAAGTTGACATATAAAATTAAGCATCACAGGGTAATGTGCTATGATGCATTGAAACTCAATTTAGGGAGTGTTAGAGTAATCCAGGATAGCTACTCTGATCTTTGGTGATAAGAAAAAAATAGAGAACCAGATTCTCTTATGGTTCCTAAGAATGGGGTGAAGTTGGGGTCTGAGCCTCTCAAAGCCTTAGGTGGGAGATCTCAGAATTCAATACCATATATTGGCGAAATGTTCTGTGCTCCACAGAAAGGCTTTGGGGACTGTTAACAGAATTACAGAAAAATTTTTTAAAGAGTGATGGACCCCTCAAATAAAAACAACCATCCTTCTCTGCCAAAAAGTTGAGTTAAGGTCCTGTTGCAATTAGAATCAAATCTAAATGCGATGGGGAAAAAAGGATCATTTGCTTGTAGACGGTAATGGCTTATGGAAATTAATGACCTTTGCTAATTATTTATAGGGGTTAGTGCTTTTTGTTTAGACACTCTTTTCCAATTTGAAGTTTTCTTAATCCTATTTTGGTACTTCAAGTTACTGCCTTACTTTCAGCTTTATTGGTATTTAAGTCATCTGGCCTCTTTGTTTTCAGAGAGCGCCTTTCCAAACTGGAAATGCCCTTATCCAGGAACACACCTGAACAGCAGGTGGGGCCTGACATAGGTATTAGAATGTCATTTTCACCCAGAGTGGTTTGCAGGAAGACTGAATGGGAGAGAGGCAGGTAGGAAAGAGACGTTGCATCCCAGCTGAGCCTGTCCATCAAGGGCAGCTGGACTAGGTGAATAAACTGAAAGGCACAAAAATAGAAGTGCCCTCACTACTGTGAAAAGATGCCCTTTTCTTTCTCTTCCTTTCCTTTTACTTTTTATAATCGAGCAGTAAGTTCATTTTTTTAACATACTTTTTTATTTATCTCGCCAATTTAATGGAAATATATTACCTACTGGGTAATTAATTCCAAGGGATGCAATTAGATTATTTCATGATTATAAAGGTTTTTGGAAAGTCAATTATGAAGAAATAAATATGAGTAAAAGGAAATAGGAATATAGTCTTTAAATTGAAATTGGTACATGTGACACTTTGGTTTTGAGCTTTTCGTGTGTATGTGTAAATCACGTTTTCCATGATTCATGTAGTTCTATATGGGAGCCAGTGTTTCTTAAGATTCATGAATTTTTTTGGTAAAACTCTTATATTCTCTTTTAATATTATTTGAAATTTCAAAGGAAATGATTAGAAATCAAAGCATGCATATTATGCTTTATTAAGACATTTTAAAAGTAAAGCAGTTACATTTAATATGCTTTTTTAGAGATATGTTAATTTTTAAAATTATTTTGAATTCAGGGCTTTGCACTTGCTAAACAAACACTGTACCACTTGAGCCACACCTACAGCCTTAAACTGCTTTTTATATAAAGTATACATATATATATTTTTTAAAGAATAACAGTCTTAAGTGGCTTTCCATTTACCAACAAGATAAAAGCCAAATCTTTAGCCTCTCTTTTGGAACACACTGCTGGACCTGATAGAATACTTACGAAATTTATGCCAAGAGAGCAGTTGCTGTAATTCCTTTGTTTATATCAGAGGAGCATAGTGAGTACTTAAGCATTCTCAAAAGTTAATTTTGCCACTCTTAAGTATGTAGAATAGTCTCATTGTAACTGACTTTCATGTGCTTATTTGCCACGTGAATATCTTTTCTTTGGCAAAGAGTCTGTTCAAATTTCTTGCCTTTTAGGAAAAAATAGTGGTTTTTTTTTTCTTTTTTAGTTGTAAAAGTCCAATGCAAACACGGTCTATACATGGTATTAGGTTGGTATGTCTTTTAAATCTCTTTGAATTCATAGGTTCCTCATCTCTTTGTTTTTCTTGCATTAGGAAAATTCAAAGCCTGAAAAATTCTTTAAGATAAGTGAATTTTCCTAATTACATCTCTATGGTACTGGTTAGTATGTTTTCTCTGTATTTTTTTAGGCTGGTTATGTCTAATGACTTCAAGTTTACCTGGTGTTGTACTGGTACTACTTCATGCATATCCATAAGGATGTAATGTATGATTTTGGTTTTGGCATGGTGCTGGGAATTGAACTCAGGACCTTGCATGCTAGGCAAGTATCCTAACACTGACCTGCATCCCCAGCCCTTGGTTTTCTAGACAGGGCCTTGCTGTATAGCTCTGGCTGGCTTCTATCTCCCAAGTGCTAGAATTAAGGTGTACACCACAATACCTGGTGCCAAAATTGTCTTCTTGTGATGTTAAAGTTGATCAGTGAGTTAGGACTAGTCAATTTAATTCATTCATACTTGTATTCCCATCAATTTCCCACATGATTTCAGCAACCACTCACAACCATTCATAGTCATTGCTTACTTAGCAGCTGGAAAATGGTGATATCCTGATTTTATCATTTCTCCTTTATATAAAGAAAACCTTGCTAGGCACCAGTGGCTCACACCTATAATCCTGGATACTCAGGAGGCAGAGATTAGGAGCGTTGCAGTTTGAAGCCAGCCTGGGTGAATAGTTCATGAGACCCTATCTTGAAAAATCCTATCACAGAAAATTGGGCTGGTGGAGTGGCTTAAGGTGTAGGCCCTGAGTTCAAGCCCCGGTAACGCAAAAAAAAAAAAAAAAACAACTGAAAAACACCTTGCCTCTCCAACTATTTGGTTGTTATGGGGTACTGTTTATAAGTAATACCAGGTTAAATGTGTGTGTGTGTGTGTGTGTGTTGCTTACCAGTTTTCAGAGTAATAAATTTGTCTTATACCATGGTTCTAAGATTAGAAGTAATAATTTTCATTATTTAAGATCATCTTGCTTTGATGAATTTTAGCATACAGTAAATATTATTTTCAACATATTTGTTTCAGTGAATTCTTTTGTATGCTCAGATTGTTCTGCTCTTGGTCAGTGACATCCCCATCATGTTGGTTCCAGGTTTTGAATATCTGCCTTGCTTGTGGTATAACCAGATGTCCCAGGCTCATCTTACATGTTGATTTTTTATGTCAAAAGCCAGTTACTCACCCCAGCAACAATGAACACATCTAGTACCAAGACCTTGTTTGGTTTCTAATACCATTTTTCCTGTAAATGGAACCAGTGTTCCATGGAGAAATGTTTAATTCAAGGACTGAAGCAGTAAATATACATGATTAGCTGGGAGCATCTTATAGTATCAGAAAGTAAGATAGTGCCCCCAAACCAAAGTCAAACAACCCATCTGCAGTGATGATGGTATATCAAAGTGGTATAGGAGCCAACTAAAAGAACTTTATTGGCCAAAGCTGCAACAATCTGAGCAACAAAATGCAAGTGAGGTTTCATTGTATCCAGACTATAAAATAATTTATTACTCCATGCTAGTAAAACAAATGGAGCAAAATAGGCAAATCTCAAAGGCAGATGACTTACAGTTTATGTAGCTACTCCATTCTCAAGGAGGCAAATTATAACTCATCTATCCTTAAGTGTGGGCTGTGCATTACCACTTCTATGTGCAATATTTTCATAAGTTTATAGTGAAGAACAAGCACTACCTCAGCTAGGTGATCAAGGTTAGTATCTGCTATGGATTAGATGTTGAGTATCTCCCAAAGCTCCATATGTAAAGACTTTATTCCCAGGGTGGTGGTTTTGAGAGGTGCTATAGGGACCTTTAATAGAGTGAGGCCTTCTAAGTGGGGCTTATCTTCAAGGGCATGGCCTTGAAGGGGATTGCAGGAATGCCATCTCTCTTTTTCTCTCCCCTTTAATTCAAGATGTGACCATTTGCTCCTATACATGCTCCCACTGTGATGTGGCAACACCTGCTGCCCTCACCAAAGGCCAAACCAACCCCTCCCACTATCTCTGATCTTAGACTTTAAACCTCCAAAATTGTATGCTAAATAAAACACCCTTTACTTTATAAGCAGCCTGTGTTAGGAATTTTGTTGTAGTAACACAAAACTTACCAATCAATATCAGTAGCGTTGTCATGTTGATTGTACCATTGATTCGATATGTAGAGAAGGGCACTTCAAAGACCTCTTCTTCCCCCAAACCCGTGATGATAGTCTATCATGAGAAAAAACATCAGCACATCCCAATTGAGGGACATTCTACAAAATACCTCACGACAGTCACGAAAAACAAGGAAAGCTTGAGAAACTGTCATAATCAAGAGGAGCTGGAAAAGACATGACCACTAAGTAGAATGTGCTTCCTGAGATACTGGAACAGAAAAATGACACTAGGTATAACCCAAGAAAATCTGAATGAAGTATGGACATTAGTCAATAGTAACATATTTGTACTAATGCATTAACTGTGGCATGTACCCCACTGATGTAAGATGTTAATAATAGGGGAAACTAGGTGTGAGGCATGTGGGATCTCTGTAAAGTTTATTGGCAGTACTGGGGGTTGAACTCAGGACCTTTGCTTGCTAGGCAGGTATGCTACAACTCGAGCTACTTTACCAGCCTTCCCAGTTCTTGTTTTAAGTTAAGAAAAAAGTCTTTGGAGCACTGTGCATCTTCTTAGTGGTGCATCCTTCAAAATATTTATGACAATATCATAAGCTAATGTGAGTAAAAATGACTTGAAAACTATTGGGAAAGATTCTGAAACTTTCAAACAAGATAGTTTTTTCAGTTGTGGAAGTAAAATAGGTTTATTGTAGAAAAGTCAGAAAAAAGTTTTGAGTAAAAACCATAATCTACCACCATTTTAGTTTAATTTTTAGGTTTTTTTTTTCTTTTCTCAGAACTGGAACTTACTGTTATTTTCAAGGACAGGTTTGCATTGTAGCAGTATGACAGCATGAACAGCTCAGGCTTTGTGGCAGGAGGTTGCTTTCACCTGTGCATGTCCTCTCCCAGCAGCACCTGCTTGTTTCTTCATGAGTATTCATTGACTGAGTGATTGATGCCTGCAGGGCAGTTGGGTTGATTAGGATGGATCTCTAGCCTGGACCTTGACTCAGCCTGGAATCTGCCGTGAGCCTTTAGGCAAGTCAGCCCACCTCATTAGCCTGATTGTCCTCATCTGTGAGACAGTGTGCTTGGTTTTAGCTCCAAATTAGCTATTGATAACTTACTGTATACACCAAGGGTGTCTGAGAGTGAGTGGGAAGTGATGGTGGGGAAAAATGCTAATTTACGATGATAAGGCGCTTTCTACACATTGAATAGTGTTATGAGTTACTATACATTCCTGTAAATTTTTACTTGGGAGATAACAGCTGAAATTGAGTGGGAAAGAACAGAGGTTAAGAGTCATGGGGGGTATTATTTTACTGGATTTTGAGGCAAGTTAATGACTGGATATGGGGAAGAGGTGAAAGAAGTATTAACTGGTTTTTTTTTTTACAGACCATAGTTTTAATGTAGCTATTCAACATGTGCATATATTGCTTAAATGAAGGACTCTTGCTGCTACTTAGCAGACAAGAGGCTAGGAATGGTAGTTTTGCATTGATCTCAGGAGACTTGTAAAGTTCTTTTTTTCCTCCTAATTCAGCCCTGTCTGATAATATGTACTTCTATCCAATAAGAAGATGTATTCTTTTCCAACAAGCAGGTTTGGGAATTTTGGGAAGAAATATGTAGGTGTCAAGTTTCCTGGGAGGTGCCATGATGACACTGGGACCACAAAGTCATCCCTAACACACTCAGGTCAAGAACACTGTAGAGACCCCTTGGTTCCTGAATTCAGGGCTCTGATAATAGACTTATGTTCTCTGAATTATTTTATTGTCTCTAGATGATTTCATCTGTGCAGTTCTTACCAACAAATTGAATTATGTGAATGAATGGATGAGGGCTGGGATTGGGAACATTTAAATGAGAGAAATAAATTGGATTGCCTGGAAATAAAATTTAAAGTTTTTCTCAGATGTACTCAGTGTTTCAGAGGGCTTAAGATAAGAAACTCCTGCAATTAAATAATAAAAAAGATAACCCAGTTTAAAATGGACAAAGTGTATGAGTAGACATTTCTCTAAAAAGACGAATAAATAGCCAACAAGCCCCTAGAAGGACATTTAACATCATTGACCATCTGAGAAATGCAAATCACATTACTTCGTACCCACTAGAAAGACTGTAATAAAGACAGGTGATAGCTAGTATTGGAGAGAATTTTGTACAGCAACTGGAACAGTCATTTGTAGTAGGTAGAAATGTAAGTTAGTATAGCCACTTTGGAAAATAGTGTGGCATTTCCCCAAAAAGTTGAACATAGAATTATCATTTGATCCAACAAAGAGAAATGGAAATATATTTTAAAACTTGTCCACACACATTCATAACAGCCAAATGTGGGAACAGTCCAAATGTTCATCAGCTGATGAATGGATAAACAAAGTGTGAATCCATACAGTGGGATAGATTTGACCATATAAAGGAAGGTAGGTACTGACGCAACATGGATGAACCTTGCAAACATTATGCTAAGTAAAATAATTCATTTATAAATATGTGATTCCATTTATATAAAATACCAGTGGTTGACCTGGGTGGAGTATTGAGGTGCTACGTGGTGATAGCTAAAGAGTACAGGGTTTTCTGGGAGGGCATTGAAGTGGTTCTAAAACCTACTGTAATGGTTGTACAACTCTGAATACATTAAAAACTATCAAATTGTACACTTTCAGTGGATGGATGGTATGGTATGTGAATTTTTGCCTCAATAAAGCTGTTACTGAAATTAAAAAAAAAAATCTCATTTGAACCAGTTCTAACAACTCAGTGTTGAAAGAGAGAAGACAAAGTACAAAATTCTTTGAAGAGTAGTTAACCATCCTTCGAGAGCAGGTCAGTTTAGAAAGGTTGCTGACTGTCTACTCTGTACATGGCACACTGCTAGGTGAGAATGAAAGCAAAAGCAGATTCTTTCTTTCTTTCTTTAATTAATTTATTTATTATTCATATGTGCATACAATGCTTGGGTCATTTCTCCCCCCTGCCCCCACCCTCACCCTTACCTCCCATTCTGCCTCCTCCCTCTCCCTCCCACCCCCTCGATACCCAGCAGAAACTATTTTGCCCTTATCTCTAATTTTGTTGAAGACAGAGTATAAGCAATAATAGGAAGGAACAAGGGTTGCAAAATCAGATTCTGATGGGAGTGGCTCAAGTGGTAGAAGCACTGCCTAGCAAGCATGAAGCCCTGTGTTCAAGCCCCAGTACTTCCAAAAAAAACCTCTGGTGAGGGAATTGGGATAAGAAATCACAGGTTCCTCCATGACCAGACTGTATATAGAAGGTGCCATAGCCACTGTAAGAGAGAGTGGGAGGTCTGGAAGGGTTTCTCCACCAGGCATCAAGGGGCAGTAGGTGTTCCACACCAGAGTGTTCTTCTAGATCCAGAGGTGGTTAGAGGTATAGTTGTCAGGAGGTGGGTCTGGAAAAAGGAGTTAACTTTCAAAACATCCATCTTATACTAAAGAAGAGGACACTGCATGTAAATACTGTGCTGAAGCATTGTTTGACTTTGGGAACTTTTAGTTCAAACCTAGTGATTAATGATACAGAGTTCTTGGTTAGTGTGTATTTGCCATGTGCCTGGCAACCATTCTAAGGGCCTTTCTCATGCTCCTCACCACAACTTGTTGAAGATATGCCATAATGACCCTCCTTGACAGGCGAGGAATGGGACAGCAACAGGGTCCCAAGGTTGCCCACAGGCAAGTGGCAAGGCCAGAACTCAGGTCCAGTGGCCAGGCTCTAGTCTGCTCTCCTCCACATGTTTTACAGACGGTGAGCAGCCATCTGTAAAACCATCATGCTCCTTGAATGTCTTCCATTCTCTGTTTCAGTGTGCTTTGGGTTCTTTGTTTAAATGCTTAAATGCATCTAAAATTAAAGCGGCAGTCATTTTGTTTCTTTGGTACAATTGAACGCGTTGCTGTTTCGTTTAATGAATAAGAACAATTGAGTAATGCTAATCGTTTACAGGGGTTTCTTCCTCAAACTGTTTGCATTTAATGTTCATTCAAGTTACATTCCTTTTAGATTGAGGGAACTCTTTCTGAACACTGATGATCTGGCTGTTTGCTGAGGTAGTTTCCAGGTTGCTACCTCAGAAGAGTATCTCCACTAACTGGCATTTGTTTTGCTCTGCCTAAAAATAGTTCTAGATGTAAGAAATGAAGTCATTCATCTAGTGCCTTAAATTATAGCTCAAATAGACTTCTAGCAGTTATGCCTTATGCTTGTATTATAAGTTTCCCTACTTTTAATAGCTCTCAATAAGTATTTATTGATAATGCTAACTCTATAAAATGATAGAACATCATAAAGAGGGTAGCAGGCTGGTATTTTTTGACTAACCAAAGGTTTGGGACAAAACTTAGCTCATCCTCTTACTGTTTTAGTAGAAGAGTGCACACTTTAGCTAACACCTTAAATGCAAAAGTTCTTTGGTGCTTAAACTAAATTAGAGTTGTTTTCCTTTAAAAGGGCATGAACATTGTGCTTTAGGATGCTTGGGCAGATCCATAGCACCCTAAGAACCTAAGATTTGGGCGACTAAGAACCCAGATGGCCTCCTGGCTGGGTAATTTCTCAGCACTCTGGTATGTCCTAATATTGCCAAGTAGGCTGGAAGAATTTAGAGAACAGGAAATAAGCTGCTGTGAGATAAAATGGGCAGCTGTGCATTACAGACAGGAGAGGAAATGAGAATGAATACTAGCCCAAGGAAACAACATTAGCAGTTCCACTTCATTTTTAAGCCAAGAATTATTGGAAAAACGTTGGTCTCCAATTGAGGGTGTTCCCCACCTACTCAGTTATACCAGTTAGAACTCACAATGAAGAAGTATGTGAGTGGGATCACATTTCCAATTACTGCTGCATCTCAACTGATTAAGAATTACAGGATGAAATTGAGTCTGTGGACATTTCATTTACCCAACAATGGTGCTGTTTTAATACCAAGAAATCTTTAATGTTGGAAATAATTTTAAAATATCTTTTGCCTCTACTCTTTTGTGTTTGTATCATTCAGTGACTATGCAGGCTATTTTCATGAGGAAGAGGGGTTTCATTGTTGTTAACTAAATATGCACCCATACATGGCTTAGGTGAAAGTAAAAGCAAATAATATGACTAACCTCTGTCCTCTAAAATATGACACTTTATCATCAGAGAGGCTTGTGGTAGAATGAAGATTCACCGTGTTAACCTAAAGAAATACTTTAAAAATGGACCAGTCGTGATTATCATGACTGTTTTCAGATTCCATCCTATGGTATGCATTCTGAAGTACATTAAGAATTGTGGGCTTCTATGATTAATGTTTGTCTGTAGAGACCAAATTGTAGCTACAGGCACATTTGTGGATTGTAGTGTTTAGTTCAAATCACTGTTGGATCTAACAGGAGTTTATGAAGTTGGCTTTCTTAACTGTTTGGAAATTCTAAATTTTATGACACGTTCGATGTCATTTAAAAACTTCTATTGTTGTTGGCTTGACTTTTTAAAAATCAGTAATTTAAATAGCAAATTATTAGACATTAGGTAAGTGAATCTGAATTTGTTGTCCTCTTGTCTACCCATTGAGGTCGCCTGTGTATGTTCAGAATCCTGTAATTGTGTGTGATGCACTATATTATGTATGTTTAGTAAACTGAACTCTGATGGGGCCAAAATCCCCTAATCTGTGTCCTCATCACTTAATAGCGTCTGGTTCATCATAGGCAGACAGGCAATATTTGCTGCTATTAAAATGCATTTAGATAGGGCTGGCGGAGTGGCTCAAGTGGTAACAGTACTTGATTAGCAAACGTAAGGCCCTGAGTTCAAACCCAATCCCACCAAAAATGGAAAGAAAATGTACTGGAAACAGTCTTTAATATAGCTCAAGGATATAATTTAAAGGATCACAACTTCTAATTCAATATTATCCTTCATAAAATATACTCAAAATTGTTGTTAGTATTGAAGGGTCCCACACCTCAGCAGCACAGATCTGTGTCCACAAACTGATAATTAGGGTAGATGTGTTAGCGTTGCACCTGAAAAGCCAAATTATAACAAGAAAGGAGCTTCCACCTGGGATACAATTAGGTGGGGCTGCCTGGGAAGTTTTCAGTGTACACTACACATTCTTGCATGTTGACTCCAGTGTAGTTAGCCATCAAATGAATTAGATTTAACTAGTGATTGCCAGGTCTCAAGAAAGCCCAGTTTCCCAACTTCCTTTAGTTTTTGTAGGGTTTTTAAAAAGCAGCAGTATTTTTTTTCCTCTTGAAAATTTTGAGGATTTTGTTATACATCTTACAAGTGCTGATACCACTAAGTATGGTGAACCAAGGCTAAGGCCGACTAAATCAGACCATTCTTGGTGGATGGGGGGAGGTTCTCTCCTAGCTCTCTGATGACTTGGAAGCACATTTAAACACCCCAAAATCAGATGTGTCCATTGCGTAACTTTGAGAAGTATGGGGCTGTGCATTGGTCTGAAAACAAGAAGTATGCTTTAGAAAGATAGGTGAGAAGGATCTGGGCATACTAAGGGTTCTTAACCATCAGTCATTGAGCTCACTTTCTATTTCAGAATCTGTGTAAGAACTTGGAAACCCTTTACACTGGTGTCACATGTGCACGATAGTTGCTATGAATTTATTAGGCACAGGATGCTGGGAGAAGACAGAAGACGCATGTCTTGATGAATAGCAGGAGTACTCTGCTGACCAAGGTAGTACTCGTTCATCAACATGTCAGTGGTATTCAACCTCGACTTTTAACTTCTGAGAGTGGTGAGGACGGTTGTGTCCTCCATCTCAACATCAGCCCCATAGCACAAGCATAATGAATCAGTTCATGTCAGTCATCAGAATAGGCATACTGGGAGACAGCCTCAGGGAACACTCACCAAAGTGTTAGTTTTGTGGCTCAAGTTCTCCTGGGATCAGTCCAGATTCTCCTTCTCTTAGAGATTTTGCTCAACTCCGTGAGGACTGATCTCAGGTCCCTCAGGCATGTATTTACCCAGACTCACAAACCACGTGCCAAACTTTCTATCTTTTTTAGATAAGAAATTATACTTGAGAAAGAGGAAAGTAATTTGCCTCATTCAGAATTTTCTAAGTTTAAGCACTTTTTTCTAATTTTTAAAAATGTTTTAATTTAATATGTGAATTGTGTAAAAGGAACTAAGTTCTTATAACTTATGAGCTTATAACTTCTTCATGTTTCCTCTTTCCTTCATGATTATAAATCCTAAACAGCTTACATCTTTCAGTTGTTTATTTTCCAAATTGACCGTGTATAGATGTGTAACTATTCAGAAATACAGAGGTGCAGAAAAGAGAAAATTTCACTGCTTGTAGAAAATGAAGTTAAATAAGACTCACCCTTTTTTTGTGCTGAGAAAATAATACTGTGATTCAAAAACATGACAAATTTTGTGAAAACTGTTTCCCCACAACAGAGGACTAGCAGCTCAATGATCATTACACAGCTGTGAGAGACAGGTGCTGGATTCAGGTGGGTCCTCTGTGTTTTTATAGCAGTGGGCATATTCTAACTGTATTTTATTATTTGCCCAGGTGCCTGCTGTTTTCCAGAAAGCTATGTCAAGTGTTTGTGGATCTTCGTGAGACTGTCCTATGTGGGTTCCACCTGGTCCCCTCTACTTGTTCCACATCATCCCCTAGGCTTTTGCTGTGACTGCCTGTACTCTGTTTAGTTCTGGAGTCTGAACACTTCATGGAAGTAAGGTTGACCCTCTGTTTTCTTTCCTGTGATAAATATTTTCTTGTTGTTTTCTAGGTTGTGCTGGTGAGGTGGAATGAGCCATACCAGAAATTGGCCACATGTGATGCGGATGGAGGAATATTTGTATGGATTCAGTACGAAGGCAGGTGGTCTGTGGAGCTAGTGAATGACCGAGGGGCTCAGGTGAGTGGACAGCAGACCTCTTCCAAAGAAAGACTACAACACAGAGATCAGACCATGTATGCTAGAGCTCTTTCTTGCATGAGGTAAAGGAGAAGTAAATAAAATTAGAACCTTGTCTTTCATTCAACTTCTGTATGTCACTCTGGAGAGAGAGTGTGAAATCATACTTCCTTCTCGTCAGGCAGGCTGCAACTGTGAGAACTTTCCAAGCTGTAAGCAATCTGTGAATTATTTTGTACCATTCAGTGTTGTGCTTCTGGCATATCACTTTGTTCCCTTTTAGAAGGTATTATCCCTGTGCTGTGGTCTTTATATGTCTCTCACCAAGAGCACCACATGTTTCTCACAATCTACTGGCCTTAAAAACACTCTTTTCTGTCAGGTTTCAATTAGTGCAGCTACCTGTTGTCATAGGCCTTTATTTCTGATACAATTTATCTTTGCTCTGAGGAAAACAATTACTGCAAGGACATCCTGCTGAGCTGTGTTATTTCTAGAATGGCTTCATGGGTTGTTCTGGCTTGTGGTGCAGTTCCTCCTCAGATGGGAGGATGGACTGCTTTGGCATTTGCCCTCTCACATGTTTAAGGTCACGTCAGAGCAGGCAGTTCTTATCCTGTGGATTTGGCAAAACTGTGACTTCAGAATGAGTCCTTCAGAGGTCATCTATTGATGAAGTGTTTCTTGTACTGTTTTGACTCTGCCACTCTCCCAGTAGCATTTCCCTGTGATTGCCTTTCTATACTTTTCTAAAGGTTTGGATTCTCATCCTTTCCTTTGCCACCTGTTGCTTAAATAAATTATGAGCTTCTCAAGTCTGAAAGACACAGACCATTCAAGTGACATAAAATAACAAGGCATGAAGATACTGTCCTCATTGAATATTAGCAGGCTAAGAGTCTCTGTAAGATATCATCACAGAAGACCACCTACCTCTCTGGGAAAACAGAATGTTCTTTTTTTGTGAGTTTATTTAGTAGAATAAATATAACAACATTAACTGCTTCTGATAAAACCATATCAATTTTACCATGCCTCCTTGGAGTGGGAAAAGGAAGACATAATACCTGTCCTATGATAAGAGAGCTGCAAATGTGGCAGTCTCCATGACCATGAGAAATTAATATCACTTTGATGAGGGATATTGCGGTCAAGAGCATGAGCTCTGGCTTCAGACACCATAGATCAACAGTCTCACTCCAGGACTTCTGAATAGGAGATAGTTCTGTGTGCCTAGTTCCTCATCTGTAATACAGGGACTGGAATGGTCCTTGCCTCCAAGGATCACTGTGAGGATTAAACAAGAGTCTGTACATGAAAAGTACTTGTATTACTGTTTGCATGTAACAGCTGTCTTTGCATGTGACCATACCTTCAGTATTTTGCAGAACTGCTGCCTCCTAGCCTCTAGCACAGAGCTCACCTGCCTTAGAACAGTAGCTATATGTTATTCCCAAAGACAAGTTAAAGTCAGCAACTGTTTTTTGGTTTCTGTGAAGTGGAGACTTCTCTGAGGTTGACCACAGAATATAGCTAAAGTGCCATATTCTTCATCTAGGACATTATTCCCTAGAAAGGCCCAGTGATGGGCTGGGTGCATTGACCCAAGCCTGTAATCCTAGCTACTTGGGAAGTAGAGATAGAGAGGATCATGGTTTGAGGCCAACCTGGGCAAAACAGTTCATGAGACCCCATCTTAACCAATGTCTAGTTATGTTAGTGCACTCCTGTCATCCCAGCTACACAGAGAAGCACAGGAGGATCATAGTCCAGGCTGACCCAGCATAAAGTAAGACCCCTCATCAAAAATAACACACAAGTGGTAAATCACTGCCTAGCACAAGTGCAAGTCCCTGAGCTCAAGTCCAAATACCATGGCAGGAGGTACTGGGACTTGTCTTCAGAGTTAGGATGTCAAGGGTACTTTAAATCATTACTAAGAAGAAAAGAAAATTAGGAAACATGCCAGCTAAGGGTGTGGCTTTTTCATGTGTTATTTCTCTCAATGTCTATAGGAACTTTATTCTGAAATGTTGTTATTCTTAGTTGATATAAGAAAAATCCAGGTCAAGGATGTTCGGTAACTTACCCAAGTAGGTTCATTGGGAGTAAAGCAAGAACTCAAACTCCACTTTGAGTCTACAACATTCCATTACACCATTCCCAGATTAAAACTATATTCTCTTTTGGCAGAAATCCATGTATTCATAGTATACCCCAAAATTCCCAGTCTTTATTAATCATTTGAAAGGCCCACCCCCACCTACAAAGCAGCACCACCATTACATGGTTTTCTCTTGACAGCAGCCTGTCTGAGTAGGGGGCCCCTGTCATCTCCATGTAGCACCTGTGTGATCAAAACCACCTGTCGAATCCTTCCATATTTCTGTACAGAGTTTTGAGGAGTTAAACATGTCAGAAACAAGAAACGTAAGATGAAGTCAGCCTTACAGGTAAATGAGCTTATGCAGAGCACAGAACATCTGGCTGCATCCAGAGCTTCACAGATGCCTGTGGCTCCGAAGTGTCACTAAAGTAATCACTGTGTCTTGTGACCTTATTCCAATGTTTATGTAATTTTGCTGTTTGGAACTGATTCTTCAAACCTTGGAACCCGTTGAGCAGCTGTCATCATTAAACACTGGCATTCTGGGTAGGTTTGTTTGCTTTAAATTGTGTTGGAGTCAGATCTTATGTGAGTGAAAAAGACAGCACACACAGGTGATGGCAAGTCACTACTCAAGGCAGTGGTGGCAGTTTTACCTAGAGAAGTTTCTGGTTGCAAGAGCACTTCTGTGACTTACAGGAGGACCATCTTTGAAGCCAGCTCAGAGACAAATGTCTCTTGTGAAAAAGAATGACAAGGTGTTCCTTGCCTTAGAGCATGCCTTTCATTGTCATAATGTAACCAAACATTTGGCAAAAGCCAAGTGAAGCTTTAACACTTTCTTTTTCAGGGTATGATTATAAACTGATTATTTCAAATGAATCTAGAACAGTATGTGCATTACTGTACACTGTCAATCACTGAGAATGGTTCAGTACCAGGCACACACACTCTGAGACAGTCTCATGAAAACCTGCCTTAGCTTACTCAGGCTACTGCCCAGCTTCAATTAATCCACAACTAAGAACTCTCCTTAGTAAAGCAAGAGCATTGCAACCTTCTCTACTTGAAAAACAACCCAAAGAAGTAGAATTTTTGCTGGCTTTTTCCAGCATTTTATACTTGACTTTTGAGGTTTTTTTTAGTGTGCGTGTGTGTGTGTGTGTGTGTGTGTTTGCTTGCAGTTCTGGAAGTTGAATCCGGGTCCTACTGCATGCTAGACAAGCATTCTACCCCTGAACTACATCCCCAGTCCTAGATTTTTTGAGATAGGGTCTCTCTATGAAACCAATACTGGCCTTGAACTTACTGTGTAGTCCAGGTTGACCTCAAACTGACAACCCTCCTGCTCTTGCCTCAGAATGCTGGGATAAAAGACATGTACCACACCTGTCCAAATGTCATTTTATTGTGATTCTTATTGCTCCATGTTGACCTAATAAACCAAATTGGCTCATGTGAGCATCCTACATGACTTTTTTGTGAGATTGCTGCTGGCTTTTATTTCTTTGGGGGAATAAGACTCCCAAAGCACAGGAAATAAAAGCAGAAATAGACAAATAGAATTACATCAAACTAAAAAGCCTCATAACAAAGGAAGCAATTGACAGAGTAAGAGTCAACCTACAGAATGGGAGGAAACATTTGCAAATCTGCATTTGACAGGATTGGTCATAAGGAAGTTAATAGCAAAAAGCCCACATGATCCAATTAAAAACTGGGTAATAGACCTAAAAAGATGTTTCTCAAAACAAAATATACAAATCACCAACAAGTATATGAAAAAATGTTCAGCCTCACTAATCATCAGGAAAATGCAAATTTAAACCACAGTGAGATACCACCTTGTAAAGGTAACAAGTGCTAGTGGGGATGTGGAGAAAAGGGAATCCTTGCACAATGTTGGTGGGACTGTACATTAGTTCAGCTATTATAAAATCAGTATAGAAGTTCCTCAAACAATTAAAAATAGAACTCACATATGATCTGCAAGCCCATTATTAATGAATAGGTAAAGAAAATATGCAATATATATATGTACACACACAACACAAACATACACACATACAGAATAAAATACTAATCAAACTTTAAACAGATGAAATCCTCTCATTTACAACAACTTGAATGGACCTGAAAGTGAAATAAACCTGGCACAGAAAATACAAGTGCCACATGATGTCACTTATATATGGATTGTGAGAAAGTTGATCTCATGGAAATTGAAAGCAGAATCGTGATCACTAAAGGCCAGAGAGAGTAGGAGTGGGAAAGAGGAGAACGGTTGGTCAGTGGTACTAAGTTATGCTTGCTTAGATAGGAACAAGAAGTTTTAGAGTGTGGTTGTACTACAGAGTAGCTGTAGATAGCGATTATGTACTCCATATTTCAAAAAGAAGTGGAAGAAGGGATTCTTTAATGTTTTCATTACAAAGAAATAATAAATGTTTAAGGAGATAAATTTGGGGGTTGCCATTATCTCCAAGAACTTTCTTTTTAATGGCTGTATTTTTTAGCCTTCTATTAAGAAGATATGTTTCCTTTTAATACAAATCTTTTCTAGGATACATAGTTAAAATTCATGTCAGTAATAGCATTATCTTTACCCAAATGAAATACCTTTTCAGTTTTATTACAGAATATGAGTTGTCTCTAAAGGAATGTTGTTTTAAATTCTTAAGAAAAACTAAGTAATGAATTTATTGGAACATGATACGAATGAAGCTGAGGCTCTGAGTTTACCTGAGCAATACTTACTTCCATAACCTCAGAGCAGCTGTTCAAGACCTGTCTCACTAATCAGTGTCATTGTCATAAGAGACATTGCTGATCACTCAGCAGAATCCTTAGCCCCAGCTGAGAAAGCAGTCAAAAGTTATGTCCTCTGCTGTATGTTCATTTATTTTCTTATTGCTTGAAATGTGGTATTTCTAGTAATGTCACAAGTTTTTTAGAAAGCTGAAAATTATATAAGCAATAGTGAAGATTATAAATAGGAATTTTGTGGGAAAAGATTAAAAAAGAAACAAAAGGTAGTACAAACTAAAAAATTAAGGTGGTAGAAGTAGAACCAAATACAACACTAATGTAAGTGTACAAAATTCACCAATCAAAAAATATAGCTTGACAGAGTTTATTTTTTGTTTATTTATTTATTTATTTTTTATGGTACTGGGGATTGAACTCAGGGCCTTGTGCTTATTAGGCAGGCCCTTTACCAATTGAGCTACTCCCCCAGCCTACAGATTATATTTTTTAAAACCTGGATATATGCTTTGAAGAGCCATATTTAAAACTTATGGCTTATCATGCTGACGTAGCTACATTAGTATTTAAAAAACAGCTTAAAGAATGTATTGTCTATAAAGACCAGATAATAATAAAAACTGGGATTTCTCAAGATATTTTAATATGTATGCTTTTATGAATAATATACCATCAGAATATTTAAAGGAAATTGATGGAACTGAAAGGAAGACTGATATATCCATTGATATACTCTGAATTCAAACAACAACCAGAAAGATACAGAAGACCTGAGCAGTACAGTTAACAAACTTGGCCTTGTGTGCCTGCATGATTCTCAGTCTACCAATTAAAGAACATACATTTTTTTCCTCAAATGCACAGCACTGAACAATCATTGTGTTCTTGGTAAGATTCTGCAAACCTTTTCTTTACAGAAAGGGGTAAATAGTGAATATTTTAAATGTATTTATGTAAACATTATGTCACAAGAGAAAACAATTTTTTAAAAAATTGATGAAATTAAAATTGTATGAACATTAAAACTTTAATATCCTATACTTTCAGAAAATAACAAAATATTAATCTACTGATTTCTTTCTTCAGGCATTTAAAACCATTCTTAGCTTGCAGGATATACAAAAACGGACAACTGGACAGATTTGATCCACAGACCATCGTTTGACAACCCCTAATTTGGTGAATAAATAAAACCTCAGCAAATTTGTAGGCATAAGTCAGAACAGAAGTTTTTAATACAGTGCAACTGGGTTAGAAGTTAATAACAAAAATATAAATTTAAGAAATCCCTACATATTTAAATTTATTTAATGTATGGTTAAATAGTACTTGGGTTAAAGAATAAATTTATGAACATTTGTAAAATCCTAGCTCTGAATAATAATAAAACATATCAAAATTTGTAAGGTATGGTTAAAATGATAATGTGAGATAAACGTATAACCTTACTTTTTTTTTTTTTTTTTTGCAATGTTAAGGATTAAACATAGAGTCTCATCCATGCTAGACAAGTGCTGTACCACTGAGCTATACCTCTAGCCTAACCTTAATTATTTATATAGAAGTTCTCTATTATCCATAGGTATATAAAAGTAATATAATGGAAAATCCATGGAAGCAATTTACCACAGTAGATTAAAGGAGAAAAAAATTGTGGTCATTTGAATAGATGCAATAAATGCATTTGTTAAACTCAGAACCCAAGTATAAGTAATGTTTTCCAGTTAGATTTCTTTTCCTTCATTTTGATAAAGGGGATATTGTTAGCAAGACTGCAAGGGAACAAGAAACTGAAAGCTTTACTATTTTGGTAAGTGACCAACAGGCATTGATGGACAATCTGCTACTAATCATAAATGGTAGGCTGCATAAACAGTGGTTAAAAGCAAGGATCCTGGAGCCAGACATCCCTGGGATCATTGACTCTGCCCTTTGCCTGCCATGTGACTAAGTGTCTCATTTGTCTTTGGAGATGGGGTGATAATACTCACGGGTTGTTGTTATATGGCTTAATGAATTAGTTTACACAAAACATGTACAGTAGTGTTGGCACACAGTATACACTATATTACATTTCAGTTTTTATTATAGCTTTTCAAATGTCTTTTATATTGTTGTCTTTACGCCATCTTGATTATCAAAAGGCTAACTTAATTACTACATCTAGGCTTTGAAATGCTATCCCTTTCAGGTTACAAAATAAACCCTTCTCTGTGTGTCTCTCAAAGGTGAGTGATTTCACATGGAGCCACGATGGAACTCAAGCACTCATTTCATATCGAGATGGGTTTGTGCTGGTCGGTTCCGTCAGTGGACAAAGACACTGGTCATCTGAGATCAACTTGGAAAGTCAAATCACATGCGGCATATGGACTCCTGATGACCAACAGGTAATGGCTCTGGCATGTGAGAGTGTGATTTACTTACTGTGGTGACTGAGAAGGATGAAGGGGACAGGAGAGAGGGAGCTGCAAAAGCCTCTTAAAGAATCACAAAGAAAAGGAGCAATATAACTGTCCAGATACAAATTAAAACAAAAAGTTATATGAAACAGATAGGAGAAATTATATTTGCCACCAATGTGGTAAAAAAATGAGTTAACATCTTAATTATATAAAATTTCATAGAAATTAGTTTTAAAATCACATAAATAGCAAATTGATAAATAAATAATAGAAATACATAAGTCATTTACAAAATAGAAAGTTCAACTAATTAATAACCATATGGGAGAAAAATATACATTCTCGGGGCAAAATTAAAATTAGCACAATGAGGGTGTATCTTTCACTAATTAGTAAAAACAATAAAATAATATTATGATTTTGCTAAATATTGACAAGAGTATGAACAAATGAGCATTCTCATTGATTGCTGGTAATAATGTGTGTCAGACTTTTGGGGAACAATTTATCAAAATACATCAAAAGGCTTACAAATTATCCTCCACTTTTGTAATACATTTTGAATCTAGTCTAAAAAAAACAAAAGTGGAAAAAATAAGCTACAATTTTAAAGCATTATATATAATAATAAAAACTGGTCAGCATCCTTCTTGACTAAAAATAAGAGAGTGATTATATAAACTAATTTAACCACTTAAAATGAGTATAAAATAGCTCAATAAATTATAGATTGTAGTTATGAAAATCATATAATCTGAAAGAGCTTTTAGGACGTTAAGAAAAAAAATCTGGTTATGAAATGGTATGTGTGATATGTTTACACATAATAAAGCAATCAAAAGAAACTATCCATCCAGCAGAAAGCGCTGGAAGAAAACAAGTCAAAGTGCCACAGGTGGTATGGCAGTGATAGAGCTCCTGCCTCGCAAGCACGAGGCCCTGAGTTCAAAGCCAACCTAGTACCACCCAAAAAAGAAAGAAAACCCTGTCAATTTCAAATTTATAAACCTAATTTCAAAATTTTCTTAATTGTACTTGTTTGATTTAATGATCAATTAATACATAATAGCTCCATAAATTATATATTGATAATTAATTTTTAAAATATAAGTATTGACTAGTTAAAACCTTTGTAAATATAAAACTTGTGTTTTCCAGTATGGTAGAATCCATAAAATGCCAGATTTTTATCAGAGATTTAAGTTTAATACTGGTAAAGCAAGCAGTGTAGACTGAAACTGTGACTTTCATGCTGTATTTTATTTTGTGCTTGGCAGTACTGGGTTTTGAAGCCAGGGCCTAGTACTTGGTAGACAGGTGCTTTACCACTTGAGCCACACCCCAGCCCCCTTTGCTTTAGCTGTTTTTCAAAGAGGATCTTGGGTTTATGCCGACCCCAGTCTGGGCTGCAGTTCTCCTATTTACACTTCCCACAGAGTTGGGATGGCAGGTTTATACCACCATGCCCAGTTTATTTTGATTGAGATAGGATCTCATGAATTTTTTGTCCTGGCTGGCTTCAAATTGTGATCCTCCCAATTTCTGCCTCCTAAGTAGCTGGGATTACAAGTAGGAGCTACTGTGCCCAACTCATAGCATGTGCTTAATTTCATCTCTTCCTATAGCTGATTTATTCAAATGATGTGTCTTACTTCAGGCTAAAGTTTGTCTTCTGTTAAACTGCAAGAAGGAAATGTAATTCTACTGGATTTTATACGGTGGGTGAGGACTCTGCATAGTCTGCTAGGGCTGCCACAATAGAAAACCACAGAATTGGTGACTACACTGACAGAAATTTATTTCTCAAGCTGTGTGTACAAGACCAAGATGTCTCAGCAGGTTTGGTTTCTCTTGAGGCTCCTCTGCTTGGCTTATAGATGTCCACCTTCTATAAGCTTAGAGATGTCCATGTGTTCTCACATGGAGTTTTCTCTTCCTCTTAGAAGGACACCAGCCCTGTTGGATTAGACTCCCACTCAAAATGGCCTCATCTAACTTTAATTACCTCTTTACAGACTCCATATCCAAATAGTCACTAAGGGTATCAAACAAATTTAATCCATTTGCTGAAAAAAATCAGGATATTTATTTGGGGAGGCATATAATTCCATTTATGACATACTGATAAAAATATTTGGCTCATGCCTATAATCCTCCCTACTCAGAAGGTGGAGATCAAGAGGATCGTGGTTTGAAGCCAGCGCGGGCAAATAGTTCATGAGACTCTGTCTTGAAAAATGCATCATAAAAAAGAACTGTTGGAGTGGCTCAGGGTGTAGGCCCTGAGTTCAAGCACCAGTACTGCAAAAGAAAAAACAGGATGGTATACATAAAAGTGAGAAATAAATAAACATAAACATAATGGGAAAAAATATATGTGGGTCCTACTTTGATCCAGAGTAATGTGGCAGAGCAACTTTTGCCAGTCTTAGAAGGCCCTGACATCACAGCTTGGCAGGTATGAACGAGCATGCTTTGTTTCCTCTCATTCTCCAGAATGGGAGAAGACCATGATACTTGATTTATGAAGGTGCTTTGAGACACAGGCATGGAAGACTGTCCTTTCAGCAGGTTTTGATGTTGGCTGACTTCCTAGCACTGGGGAATGCTTCTCAGAGCTTGAGAGTCATCTCTATTTAAAGAAGCAGAAATGGTGACAGTCCTCCAGCAACACAATAGGCATGACTGTGGCTCTCCTTGGAGGACAGTGACCAGCTTGTCTATCTGTGCCCTCGAAGCCTCATGTTAATGTCATCTTTTCTGGACACTGCTCTTGCTCATTATCAGTCATACCTCTCAGCCAAATCTCTTGCTTCTTCCCTTTCCTCCCACCTCCCAAGGGCTGTCATCTTGCAGACATGCCCTCCTAGGTTGTTTCTAGGCTCCAAGCTTTGGGTCTCTTCCTTTTTGCCCTGTCCTGTTGGTGAGCTTTTCTACTACCAGCTCCTGCTGACCCATCACAGACTCCTTGATCCTGCCTGTTCTTGTACCTATCTCGTTCTTTACACAGTATCACTGTGCCTGCAGATGAACTCAGCCTAGACATTGCTCACCTCTAATGTGGTCGAAATTTGCCTTGTTCTGCATCCTGCTCCTACTCCCCTTTCCCCTCTTAGCCTCCTCCTCTGCTCCTGCTAATCGTGCACTCCCACCTGGGAATTTCCCTTGGTTTTCCCTTTTCTTTATCTCTACCCTTCTTCCTGGTTATCAAGACCTATCAATTCTATTTCCTTAATATTTTATATCAGAGAATTTTTTTTACATTTAAAAGTTAAAGATAGTTGGGTTAAAACTAGACTATATGAAGGTATTTAAGGTTTTGCAGCTCATAGTTCTCATGAAATACAAGTATATTCACTTTTTATAGTAGATGAATATATATAGTTGAACTGAGTTTTTGTAAGCATGGTTACATTTTAAATAATAACCTATGGGAATCTCCCTAGTTAAAGCATATGCTGTAAAAATTGCCCTTATTTAGAAGGTATTTGTTAGGTATCTTCACCTAATACATCTTTTTGTTAGCAATGTCCAGACTTCAGTTTTCTATGAATATCGGTAATATTTGTTTAAAAATTGTAAAACTATTTTTAAAAGGAAAGGATCTTAAATTTATTTTTAAAGGATTTTTAAATTTAAAAGGATCTTATACAGTCTTAAAAAGTGAATTGAATTCAAATAAAGTAGAAAGGGTCTGGATTGGTAAGTATTAGAAAGTTACCAGGATAAGACTTAAGTTTTCAGGTCTTCACACACTCAGATATAAGTGGGTAGCATTTACTTCTGCCACAATGCTGGTGGGTGGTTTGTTTTATGCTTTTTAACCTAGAAACGGAAGATTTTTTTTTTGGCTTGTCTCATCTGCTGGAAGGAGGCTTTCCACAAAATGTGATCTGATGTATGTATATGTGCTCCTGAGTCTGCTGTGTTTGTACTGCAACTGTGCACCACTGTTGATGGCACATGGGGAAAGCAACAAAAAGCCACTGAAAGTGTGATATGCCTCTGTGCCATCTGTGACATGCAGTACATTATTGGACTGGACTGGAATTAGGACTTGAATACTTGGTGTTACAGGATCACTAACATACATGTCAGTGCAGAATTTTTAAATGAAATAATTAGTTTAAATAATTTTTAAAACAATTTTTGTGGTATTAGGGTTTGAACTTAGACCCTTGAGCTTGCTAGGCATGCATTCTACCACTTGAACCATGCCCCCAATATTTTGCTTTAGTTTTGTGTTTTTTTGCACTTTATCTTTCATTAGCATAAATTAACTGTGCAAAGAGGTTTTATTGTGATATTTCCATACATGGGTATAATGTACTTTGATTACATTTCACCCCCTTATTATTCTTTCTTAACAATCCTCCTATGTAACAGTTTTTAGTGAATTTCATTATGCTATTTTCATGCCTATTTATAATGTAATCATATCATATTTGCTCCTCATCATCCTCTCTATTCTCCTCCCCCCCAAAAAAAAAGTCATTTCATATTGTTTTTTTAGGTCTAGACACCACATGAGTCAAAAAATACAATATTTTATCTTTCTGAGCTTGGCTTATCTCACTAAACATGATGATCTCCAGTTCTATCCATTTTCTGCAAACAACATAATTTCATTTTTCTCTGTTTTTGTTCAGGTAGTACTGGGGTATGAACTCAGGGCTTCACACTTGCTAAGGGGGCACTCTACCACTTGAGCCACACCTCTAGCTCTTTTTGCTCTGGTTATTTTTGAAATGAGGTCTTGCTTTTTGCCCTGGCTGGCCTGGACTGCAATCCTCCTATTTCTGCTTCTCGCAGTAGCTGGGATAAGAGGCACATACCACCATGCCTGGCTTTTTCTGTTCATCAGGATATCACAGATTTTTTTTTTTCCCAAGCTGACCTCAACCACTGTCCTCCCAGTCTTTGCCACCTGAGTAGCTAGGATTATAGGCATGAGCCACCTGATTTAATACTCCCAACGTGTTCTTGTACAACACTTTCTTTATCCATTCATCCCTTGATAGACACCTAGGCTGAATCCATAGTTTAGTTATTGTGAATACTGCTGCAATAGACATGGGCGTGCAGGTGCTTCTCTTGGATGTGGACTTAGACTCTTTTGGACATATGCCAAGAGTTGTCTTGTAGCATCATGTAGTAGTGCTATTTTCAGTTTTTTGAGGGACTTCCGTAAAACTACAGTGGCTGTACTTACTTATATCCACCGCCAGTGTATGAAGGCTCCTGTTTCTCAGCATCCTCAGCAACCCCTGTTGATTTCTTGGGAGCCATTCTGATTGAGGTGAGATGGAGTTTCAGTGGTGCTGATTTCCAGTTCCTTTGTGGCTAAGAGTGCTGAACAGTTCTTCATGCTTTCACTGGCTGTTTGTACTTTGTCTTTTGAGAAGTCTCTTCAACTCGTTTACTCATTTATGAGTTGGATTTGGTTTTTTTGCTGTTTAATATTTTGAGCTCTTTACATATTCCAGGTATTAATTTTGAAAGATTTACTCCCATTCTGTGAGTTCTTCTTCTTTATTGTCATATTCATTTCCTTTAATATGCAGAAGCTTTCTAATTTTTGTGCAATCCCATTTGTCAAAACTTGACAGTAATGGGGCCTGACCTCAGGACCTCTCTCTTTCTAAGCAAGCCTTGCACCACTTGAGCCATGCCCCCAACTTTATTTTTCAGGTAGGTCTTGTATTTTTGCCTGAGGCCAGCTTCAGACTACAGTTCTCCTACCTATGGCTTTCCATATAGCTGGGATCACAGGTATGTACACCAAGCTTGTCTTGTTGGTTAAGATGGGGTCTTGCTAACTTCTTGCCCAGGCTGGCCTCTTTACCATGTTTTTCCCAATCTCTACCTCCCAAGTAGCTGGGAGAAATTGCGTGATTCCCTGGGTGCTCAGACTTCTCAGCCTTCCTTGACAGTAGCAGAAAGTCAAACAGCTCTTGGAGGTCGAGCACTGTGCCAGCCAAGAGCGTGGTGTATTTCTGTAGTAATCCTCAGTCAATGAGTCTTGCTCTCATCAGGGAAGGCAGGGTCACTGACCACCTAACCTTTCATTGCCTGAACTCCCAGCTGCTTAAACTTTTCAGCTGGTCCACATCAGACACTTTCCTTTCCCATGAACGCCTGTTGTGGAAGTCACCTTCCCGGACACTATGACCCAGTGTTACAAGACTCTGAATCGTGATCGTTTCTTGTTTTCAAGTTCCCCAAGTGGCTCATTCCTCAAAACAATGGGGTCTTTCTCAAGATAGCACCTCTTTATATCTCTCTGAGCTACAGGAGTGAAAAATTCTGTCTTGTCTAATGCTAGCCTGTCACATAGTGAGAGTCAGTGTCCCACCCAATCCCCACACTGGGTTTAAGGCTTATGGGAGGTGTGGGCTTACCCCCACAGATATGTCTGCCAGTCTGTCGTGAGGGTCAGATTTCCCCAGTATAACCCCAAAAAAGTTAGATTTGACCAAAAAAAAAGAAAGAAAAGTAAGAGTCACAATTCATTATTTTCAGAGAATTCTTGCTCGCCATAAGAAAATACTTCCCTTGCTGGCCCTTGAGGGCTGGCTGTCCGCCATAGTGCCCTCACCTTCCCTGAAGCCGGCAGGCTGTGAATCCTACAGTACAGACTTCAGTTTCCCTGGAAAAGACTCCTAAGTCAGTGTACTCAACCCAACAAGAAAAGAGCATGGTAGTTTTTCTCACATAGCCTCTTGTATTGCGTATTTTCTGTTAAAAGTATATATATACAAAAGGTCAGTGAAGCGTGCCTATGCTGAAGGACCGGTGGGATGAACTGCTAGCTCAAGGCTTATAGGAGCACAGCTTGGAAATGAGATTCAGTCCAAAGCAATGCCAAGAGTGATTCTCTTCCCTCACTCCACATGACTTTGTAGTAGTGTGTGTACAGCAAAAGGGAAGCTTGTCTTTATTTTAAGCTCTGAACGGAACTTATATAGGAATTGTTCTTGCCAAAATAGGCAGGGAGTACATGAATCATCACAGTAAAGGAAAAGAGTAGAAACCACTCAGGAAAGAAGTTGGTAGGTGGACTCCTGCCCTTCTTGGCTATCTTTCTATTATGGTGGGGTTTTTTCCTAGTTACTTCTTTTTGTGTGCATTCTGTTGATTTTGTTAAACTTATTGTGGGAAAAATATATTTCTTTAGCAGAAGCAGGCACAGCTACTATATTTGTACTTTTCTTTCATTTTTATTTGTCAGTCTTGTTTTGGTTACTGACAGAGGCAATTAAGATGTTTGGAAATCCAAAGCTGGGTGTGGTTGTACACACCTGTAATCCCAGCACTCAGGAGACTGAGGCAAGAGGATCACCAATTTGAGTTGGCCAGACTCTGTCTCAAAAGAAAAAAGGTATTTAGGAATCTAGTTGCTCTTTATTCTCTCTGGACTCAGATCATCACTGAATCACTAACTAAGGAGCCATTATAGTTGAATTATAAAATATGTTGCAAAAATCCTTCTTGAAATTTACATTAAACAAATTATGCTAAGAATAAGAGATTGGAGAGAATTATTCATATACATTAGTTCTTATCACGTACACCTTCTTAAAACTGGCTTCTTGTGAATTTGCATCTTGGGTTTTCTTTATGTACCTTTATTACTACCACAACTTGACAACGGCCTTGGTTCTGACTCACAGATCTTATTTGAAAGCCAATGTTTTTACTGGTCAGATAGCTGGACTGCAGAAATCAGTCTTCCTGGCATTCCAAGTGAATTCTATGGAGTCATAGCTGTCCTTTCATTTCTGTCCACAGTAGCCCAGTCAGCATTTGCTGTCCTTGAAATTGAGGATATCCTGTGCCACACTGAGGGGAGATGAGATGTGTGCTGCTTTACAGTACTTGTCCACTACTGGGACAAAGACTTTCCTCGTCAACAGTCTGGCCGGGCACCCCTGAGCCCTTTTCTCAACCGTGCCTAACCTTGACCTATAAAAACTGCAGGATCTCATCACACATAGTTTTATACATGCTCCTTACCTCCCCCCCCATCCTATGCTAAGACTTGAACAAACACTGTCATTATTTCTAATAACTCATGGCTGTGTCCCTAGGATGATGACACCAGCCTCTTAAGTTCCTGCCTGGGAAAACTTAAGGCTGTCAAGAGAACTGACTCTCCTGGCCTCCACCCAAAGATAGGGCCCATCTCCAGGTTTCTGTGAGAGGGCAGGGGCCTAATGGTGATAAGCAGACTCAGAAGACCTAATCACATTAACAAATCCCTGTCCTATTTTTGTTTATTTGTACTCTGCTCAAGCCCCCAACATGCTCCCTCCTTCTTCATTTTCCCTTTAAAGCCCAAGGAGAAATGGAGTTCAGGTCACTCTACACTCTCATCCTGGCCACAGTAGTTATTATCAATTAAAACTTATCCATCCTGCTTTAATTTATGTCAGGCTTGGTTTGTTCTTGGCCACAGTTACAGAACTGTGGGCTCTTCTCCTGTCACTGTGAATCCAAACTGCCATGGCAGTACAGCCCTACAAGTCCCTTCCACCAGCCCTTCTGTGAGGAAGTTTATTAGTAGCCATAGGAAGAATCATTTTCATCTTTATTAAGAACATATTAAGATATATCTTGAAACAGGAAACAATTTGAGAGAGTATATTATACAGCTTTCATTGCTGATAGAGGAGCCTGGCACTCAGGGAGGCAGAATGAGCACTGTTATCATAACTAGCCCACAGGAAAGCAACACCCCCTGCTGAGTGCTTTGCACAGGAATGGATGCTTCCCCAACAGGCCTACCCTGTGCACACCAAACACTGGATGGATTCAAGCATCACTTGTCATCTGCCCTGCATCTTCTTTCTGGGCCTCTTGGTGATTGGCTAGCTTGGACATTTGTGCCTTACTTCAAAGACCTGGTACAGAGCTACATTCCAGAAACATTTTTTTCTTCTTCATTCAAAGTATATTTAAACATATTTTTTAATAAATAGTGCATTCACACTGTGTAAAACTAAATGTTCTAAAGGACATGTGATTAAAAAAAAGTCCCCTTTCTCTATCCCCAAACCAACCAGTTCTGTTGCCCAGATGAACCTGTTGTATGCTTATGGACATGTTCTCGTTAGATGCATTTTTTAATAGTTCTTTGGTCAAACTACTCCCCTTCTCCCCACAAATCATTATGTGGGTGTGTTTTACAAGGGTAACTAAATTTTAAAATGGAGGATGAAGATTTGTGGGAAAATATTCTAGTAATAAAAATTACTTAAGATTAAATTTGAGGCCTGAGGCAGATAGAATATTTCCTATGAAATATTGAATAATCTCTTGTCTTTGTGGGTTAGTTTACAAGTGGTCTTTTTTGTAGCAAAGAGATAAGATGACTTTCAGAATTATATATTTAGCCATAAGGTACAAATTTAGAAGTTATTATTCCAGTCAACTGTGAAATTACATTTTATGTCTCTTAAAAAAACAGTAAATATTCTGCTAAATGAGCAGTTATATTATTTATAGTTCCAGGTTTCAATAACTATTTCTTTAGTTTCAAAATATTCAGCCCTGGCCTTGAAGCTTCTGTAAAGGCCACTGTTCTGAAATCCATCAGGGATACCATTGAGAAAATAGTTTTATTTCATAGCATCTCAGAGCACCGGGCTCCTTCTGAAGAATGGGGGCATGTCCTGGCTATACTTTCATTTCTGTCCTCAGCAGCCCATTCAGATGTCTACCACCAGCAGTGCTGATGTTTCCAAGAGGAACTTGTCATCAGTTTTTCTCTGTTCCCCCAGCTTTAAGTCATAAAGCAAATGGGAAAAGTCACTACCTTCAGGGATTAGTTCCAATGCTGGAAAACATACTCCATTACAAAAGCGTGAACATTCATTAAAGCATGTATTTTTAAGTGAAATTTCTCAATGTGGTTTTATTCAAGCATTTAAATGAATATTGTTTCCAAAGATAGAGGTACTGGTGACATGCTGCCGCTTCCAAAACATAGATCTTTTGAATAATTGCATGTCCTCTCCCCATTCCACTTTGATTTGTGGCTTGGATCATTTTAAAACACTGGTAATAATTGTGTTTATTTAAAAATCATTGCATCTGGAGCTCCCACCCCCTGCATTTGGGAGGGGGTGCTTTTTTCTCCCTTTCTGTTTCTCCCTGCTTTACTAAATAAACCTTTGCTGAGCTTCAAAAAATAGTAATTGCATCTGTTTGTTTTAAATGTACTGAACTGAGGAAGAGATTGTGTATAGATACCATAATTATGTTGTATTAAAAATTGCCTTGCAGTGTATGTTCAAGGTTGGAAAGTGAATTAAACACAAAAAGATAGCATCGAACTAGAATGGCCCAATCCACAGGTCTGCACTAATTTATGTGCTCTTGGTGTATACTTCATAGAAGGAGTGTCATACCTGCCTTACCCTGAAGCATGCAAGCCACCAGAAGAAACAGCAGGACAGAAATTTACATGGTTCATCATTGAAAATATTGAGGACCATTTGGGAGGGTGAGGAGGCAGGTACGGTGGTTTGAACTCAGGGCCTCCTGCTTGCTAGGCAGGTGTTCTTCTATTTGAGTCACTCCACCAGTCCTTGAGGGGCAATTTTATAGGGGGATTTAAGCATTGATTTCTGGTTTAAGGAAGAAAAGAAAAGAAATTTACCCTTTGTAGGAAAACGGGTACAAATGAAAGATTTGGGGTAGAAATTTGTTAATAGTTACTGATCATCCACCTGTGATGGCACTGTGAGACAACCTAGGAATGCAGACCTGCCCTCTAGAAATTTGAGGGAAGCTGGCTCATACCTGTAATCATAGATACTTAGTAGGCAGGAGGATTGCAATTTGCGGCCAGCCTGGGCAAAAAAGTCTGTTAGACCCCATCTTAACCAGTAAAAAACTGGTTGTGGTGGCTCTCACTGTCACCCAAGCTATGTGGGAAACGTAAATAAAAGGATCAGTGCCCATGCTAACCTGGGCATAATGTGAGACCCTATTCAAAAAATAACTAAAGCAAAAAGAGCTGGGGGTATGACTCAAATGGTAGAACGCCTGCCTGGCAAGCGCAAGGCTGAGTTTAAACCCCACTACCAAAAAAAAAAGGAAAGAAAGAAAAATAAAAAACAGCAGCTTGAGAGAGGCAGACACTGAAAACCAGTGCAAAGCTGAGAGTGCTTTGGGGGCCATGATTAGAATGAGATTAATTCTGTGTGGTGGGTCCCCACATAAGATGTCTGAGCACCTGTTATGCATCAGACTGTGTGCTGGACATTAGAGATAGAACATAAGCCACAGTCTTTACTGGAAGGGACTTGGTTTGCATGTGTTTGCTCAGAAAGACACAAGCATGTGTTCTATGTTGGACAGGTTAAGCTGGAAGGGCCTTTGACACATTCAGGGGGAGATAGCTGGTAGGCAGTTGAATATGTGATCCTGGGGCCCAGGGAGAGACTTGACAGGAAGTTGGCTATGAATGGGGTCCGTGAGACTGTAGATGTGATTGTGTTCTTTGAGTGAGGAAAAAAAAGAAGAGGCTAGGACTAGCCACAAGGAATAAGAAGGGGAGGAGCCTGGAAGGCGAGGCTGTGCCTGGAAAGGAGCTCCCAGCACCAGCTTGTCTCAAGCACACTTGTTATTTGGCCGGGATTTGAGAGGAGATGCAGCAGAGACTGGTGCCTTTGACGTGTGTGTGTTCATTATGAGACTGTCTGTCTTGTTCTTCTGAAGTCCTTTGCTTGCATGAGCTTTATCTCATTGGAAGTGATTAGGCATGAAAAGAACTTATAATGGAGATTTTTTTAAAGTCAATTTTCTTGTTGTATCAGTGTTCCTCAATTATCTGTGACATATTTGTTTCAAAACAGAGTTGCTTCCTCCATCATTGCTGACAACCATATTGCAAATGCTTCTTTCCTCTTTCCTCTTGTCTCAATGGTGAATTGTTTTCCTGAGGGAGCTGTGACTGGAATGGATTAATAGTGGGAAACTTGGGACTGGAGTTTTGTTCTGTCTTGTTTTAGTGTGTGACGCTAAACACTGATAGCTCATTAAATCACCAGTTTTCATTCAGGAATTACATGTCTGTTCTTCTGTCTTGTAGCTATTCATTCTCTGAAATGGAAAAATATGTGACTCAGTGCAGAGGCATGTCCTCCGTCCTTTCACATATGCTTTGCTGGGCACACCAAGACACACACCATGACAAGTCCTGGGGAGATACTGGCGCACAAAGCTCACATGGTTCAGGTTTCAGCTCAGGCTGCTATAAAAAATACTACAGACTAAGTGCCTAAAACAACAAATGTTGCCTTCTCACAGTTCTGTAGGCTGGAAAGTTCAAGATTAAATTTGGTTCCTGGTAAGGATTCTCTTCCTGTTTCAGATGACTGGTCTTTCCCTGTGTCCTCACATTGCTTTTCTTTGGCTTGGTAGGGGGTTGGGTGGGGGGGGGGTGACACCTGGTACTCACAGGAGACACCAAATGTCCACTGAATACCCAAAGCTTTGACAGATGCCAGGGGTATAGCTGTGAAGGCTCTGTCCTAAGGAGCTTAACATCAGTCTCAAGAGCAAAAAGAATCCAAAATGGAGACTCCTTAAATAGTAATTTGTCTTGTGTGTAAATTCCAGTCTTTCTAGTCAGACAGCCCTGACTTCACCACTTCATGGCTTTGTCAGCTTACTTGGCCTCTGTTAAATTGTTTGTGTCTGTGAAGTGGAAATAATGATCTATGTGGTTGTCAAAAATATAAGAAAGTTTTTAATGGAAGTAGGTGTAAGAAACTCTAGAGATGATCACACAAAGAGGAAGGTAGCACCAGTCCTATTTCCTGGCTCTAAGGTTCCTCTAGGGACGTCCTGCTGGTGATGCACTCATGCCAAGGGGAGATTTCTAGCAGCCATTGGGTGTCCCATGCTGTTCTTAGGAAGAAGGTAACACCTTCTTCTCTGCAGCCTTCCCTGAGCATTCTTTAGCTCAGGTCATGGGCATATTTGTATGTGTACTCTGAGATCTGGTGAAGCTAAGGAAAAACTCTTGGGAGAGACTCACAGGGTACTCAGGTATCAGGCCCATCTGAGGTCCATTCCAGCAGTGCTAGTACCTATTGTTTTGATAGTTAATGAGATAAAGCTTTTTAGCATGCTTAGTATAGAGTAAGCACTCAGATGAGTGTGGTAATACCATTCGTACATCATTGCATTATTTCCTATTAACTCATTAATGTCATTATCATTCTCAGCGAAATAAAACATTAGACATTAAATAGCAGAAGCAAAACTATTTCAGGAACATCTTGTTTTCCATATATGGTTACATAACATGCTTATGTAACCAAACATTTTCTCTTTGGTCAAACATAAACTTAAACATTTTCTTCTAAATTTGAGAAAATTTTAACAATGACTCTCTGCTACATCTTTGTTTTCCTAAAAAGTAAATGAATATTAACTTTCTTAAACCCTCTCCTCCAAAAACAACCTAAAAAACAAAACAGATTTCTCTAGTTTTATTTGGAAACATCTGTGCCACATAACATGTTCGTTATTCTGTTAGTCACAATTCAGTATTAGAGGTCTAAAATTCTCACAATAATAGCCAGCTGAATTTCCACTACTTAATATTTTATCACCACTTAGTTACCTAATTGGTTTTTTTTTTTAGTTCTAAATATATTTTGTCTTCCTAAAACAAACTGAGACAAAGGCTTATTCCCACTCAGTCAAGGGTACTGGTCCTTGGTTGCAGGTGCTGTTTGGCACAGCTGACGGGCAGGTGATTGTCATGGACTGCCACGGCAGGATGCTGGCCCATGTCCTCCTGCATGAGTCTGATGGCATCCTCAGCATGTCCTGGAACTACCCCATCTTCTTGGTAGAAGACAGCAGCGAAAGCGACACAGACTCGGATGACTACTCCCCTCCCCAAGGTAGCCAGTTTGCTGGCCCCTCGTTTTCTTTACCATTTAATAGAAGGGAACATAAGAGTATAAAAGAAGGAATGAACCAATTTAGAGAAGGAAAAGTGAAGGTCTGCCATATGCACAGTTCTCTAACTTACTGGGAAGAGTTCTTAATCTGAAATGCAAGGCAGGATTGGCCTATCCTGTCTTCTTGATGTGACTGTCTCCTCTCTGCTGTCCCTTTTTTTAAGATCACTGGAGAAGTTGATTACACTCCATGGGCTCAGGTTTTCCTAGATAAAAAATGAGATATGTGGCTCTTCCTATGTCCCTGGGGTGTTGTGGGGCTTGTATCTTATACTTAGCGAGAATAGAGAGAGCTGAGGATGAAAAATACGGTGCTATTAATATAACTTGATGTGTGGTATAGCCAAATCTCTAATGGTATTTGCCTATAGCTATAGTTGCATGAGAAAAGAATTAGTTCTGCCATATCAAAGGCCAACACCTGGGGCCAGGACTCCGTGTCTTTGCCCTTCTGATTTCAAGCACAAACTCTACCCCTCTCACTACCCCTTCTGTAAGCCACACTGTGGTGTTAGATGCTTGTGGTGGTGATCGTTTCAGACTCCAGCCTCTTCTACTCCTAGCAGTGTGTTTTATCCCTTAGATGAGTAAGAGATAAAAAAAAAAAAAAAAAAGAAAAAAAGTAGAAGGAAGCCTTCGCTTGTTGGCCTCATCAGAGGTAACATTGGCCTTCTTCAACACCAAGATCCTCCCCTGCTCCCACCTGTCTTATTTTTTGTAAGAAAAAAAGTATTATGAAATTGTGGGGTGGATAATGGCTCCTTGATTAGAAGGAGTCACATTGCTGCATGGTACTGCCCTTGCCTAGCATAGGTGTACTCACATTGCTAAGTGCCATTGAGTTCCAGGCATGCACTGGATGGTTTCTGACTTTTCCTACCATTGTGGGGCATATCACCCTGTGCAGGGCTGGTCCAGGGAACGTGTGCCAGTGCCCCTCCCACCCCATCAGTGTCTGCCTCCACTGGAGCTTCTGCCTCAGGTCGCAGAGACATATGATACATTTTCCTTCTCAGTGGCATGCTCCTGTGTGTGTGTACACATGTGTGCACACAGAGAAGATGTCTTTCCCATGTGAAACAAATGGAGATTTGTCAGGAGGGTTTCAGGATCAGTGAGTCTAGGAGAAAAAGGTCCTAGCATCCATAAATTCATTTGAGAAGTAACCATCCCTTTCCTAATAGGACACCAGCCTTGAGCAAAGCATTAGCCATATTTCTACAGCCTCTCAGTAATATAGTCAGTGTCTATAAAATG
Source organism: Castor canadensis (assembly GCF_047511655.1). Lineage (NCBI taxonomy): Eukaryota > Metazoa > Chordata > Mammalia > Rodentia > Castoridae > Castor > Castor canadensis. The sequence goes on along the minus strand of NC_133386.1, from coordinate 9,053,659 downwards.
CACTCAGCATACTTTTAAAACAGAACTCCTCTCCAGTAGGTTGAATCCAGATTGAATCATCCTGTTTATTATGGAAGTAAATGGGGTCCAAAGACCAAGTCCAGAGTTGGTCTAAGACAACAGTCAGTCCCTGGTGCTTCTCTGAACAGTTGCTCTTCTCAGAAGCAGTGGAGTATTTTAGGATGACAGGGGGTATTAGTGTTCTTGTTGGTGGCCTAGAGAGTTGAGCATGACGTAGTAGGTTGCAGTGTCTTAGAGAAAAACAGAAGAGAGCACTACTTAGGTTTCCCTGTGGGTAAATATCAGGCAGACAAGCCTGGATGGCTGCTGGAGATGAGTTCAGTGTGACTGTGACATCCACCAAAACCTCTAAAAAGTTGATCCCCCATGTGTGCAGAGGGACTTTTAATTTCTCAAACAATACACAGAAATGCCAGTCCCTGGCCTGTCATATGCAAGTGCTCCTGGAACTGTCTAAGCAGGGAGTTTGGGTTTGCATTCGCATTTGGTTTGGGGTTTTTGTTGTTTGTTTCCTTTTGTTTGTTTTTGCGGTACTCGGGATGGAACTCAGAGCTGCATGCTTGCAGACTTTTTTGGAGGGTGGGGAGCCTAGGCAAACACTACCAACTTGAGCGACTCTCCCAGTCCATGGGTTTTATTTATGTTGACTCTGTACTATGGATGTAGCAAAGTGCTTTATGAGCCACATCTGGCCCCTGCCTTCTCTCTAACTTTCGTGTCTCTTAAGGTAAAAACTTAAGAAGCAACTAGTGGTGGTAGCTGTGGTTGCTCAATGCTTGTAACATTCAGTGAAAGAACATTTAGTATCCTGTGCATTGGACTAAAATTAAAACATTTTTATCTCTCGTCCCACCATCCTTTATGTTCTATGACATTAAAATAATTTGCATTTACATATCATTAGAAACACATTAACACATGAGTTAATAAACTTTTCACACATATTTTCACCACCCTGCAGTTGCTGTTAGGGCTGCATAAACCATGCTGCTCCTCATTCCAAGGTTCTCTACCAGAGCCTTACTGGTGACCCATGTGTGGGTTCCTGAGTGGTGCAGTGCTTGCTTCATTTGGTGACATCCCAGAGCAGAGTGGGATCTGCATTATCAGTTTCCAGGGCAACACACAAGAGTGTAGTGTCAGGCTCCTGGACTGGGTTGTGTGCTCATTGCCTGCTTTTCACTCCACACTTATGTTTCCACAGATGGTCCTGCAGCGTACCCTATCCCAGTGCAGAACATCAAGCCTCTGCTCACCGTTAGCTTCACCTCAGGAGACATCAGCTTAATGAGCAACTACGATGACTTGTCTCCAACGGTCATCCGTTCAGGGCTGAAAGGTACAAAATGCTGCCATGCCTAAACCCCACAGATCAGCCCTGCACACATTTGCCTTCGCAATACCTATTGATTCCTGTCTCTGCTATGACCTGGTCTGGGCTTAATGGAGTTTTTGAGAAAGGGCTTTGCCCATGGCTCCTCTGCTTAGCTGACAAATCAATACCTCGTCTTGTCTTGAGCTTGAACACATTCCTGACATTCAGTCTTGGTCTTTACCTGCTACTTTCCTCCCTCTGACAAGAACTACCCAGGCATACACTGCATTTGCACCTGGCTGATACTGTGGCTGCATCATATTCAGAAAGCAGCACCTGCCACTCCTGAGGCAGCAGATGGTGTGCAAGTCATCATTTACACAGAAGCCTGGGGAATTTTAAGAATCTGACAGGCTTATTAAGGAAGTGATCATTGCGTAATAAAGTTACTTTGAAAGACTTATGAAGCTTCCATAGTGGCTTCAGTGGCCAGATGGAGCAGCCTTCCAGGTTCTGGCACCTTTCTGGTGAATATGAAATGTTATCACAAGAGATAATCCGTGGACAAAACTATTGGGGAGTGCTCAGAGTTTTGCATTTCAACAATGCTATGACCCTGGCGAGTTCTTTGGAAAAACTATCTCGTCTCTTCAGGGTTAAGTGGTTGCAATGTAGAAAGATTTTAAAGTTAAATTCCTGGGTCAGCTCTGGCCCTTGATGCTAAAGGGATCTACTGTAATTTGAACGGAGAGTTGTGAAACAAGCCAGGACTTTCCTTGCAACTAGTTACTGTTATTCAAAACTGGCCATTAGTCTGGACAGATACTGCCATGCGCTCCTGCTGCCTGTCTGGACTCTAACTGCGGGGTATAAAGAGCTCCATGTACATAGCTGTGGGTTAGCAGAAATATATTGTACCTGTATGCACACTCCACAGGCACTTACTAATTCTACTTTTAAATTATAATACTCCTGAAGCAAATTATACTCCCTTTTGGTATCCCATCTTGATGTTTCAGAACTAAACTTGTCAGGAATCATTTAGCCATAAACTATGGTACCAAAACTATGTAGAAGTCCTTTATGCCACAGATAACCATTAGGAGTTGAGTGAGTACTTTTGTGTTGATGATGACCTGAAATTTCTGTACTGTTCTATACATTATAACCTGAGTATTCTGACTTTCTTAAAGCTAAAATATAGTGATAGTCATCATAAATTCTTCCATATATTTAGTAATCTGAGTTCTACTTTTCTTTAAAAATTGTTTTTCTATACATTTTGACCAATTCCTTGAGAACCTGCCTCTAGTTGTGGAATCTTGAATTTTCTTCTCTACCAATGATCTGTTTAGGGCTCAAAATAATGGAATTACTACTCTGGTCCTTTTTATTCTTTACAGGGTAGATTTTTCTAATTCTTTGCAGCCTTGCTGTGGAAACTTTCTGTTTTGCTGATGTATTTTTGTATTGTGTCTATTAAATTCCATTATATTGTGGCAGTCCTTCTAACATATCCCTACCAAATGTGCAGAATAGGAATATAAACACACAGAGGGTGACCTGGAAAGGTGACCCAAAGTAGCCTTCCCAAATGTGAAATTTTTCTACCTGAGTTCTTTTCTAGAAATTTAGACAATTAACATTCTAGCCCAGTCTGAAATGTTTTTGATTACTTTCACTGTTGGGGGAGGGCAAATGTTTTTGTGCTGTGTCTTCCTGATTTCAGACAGTTGGATCAAAATGAAGGGAGTCAATTTGTACCTATGTAGGTGGTTTCTCTTTCCTATATTGGTGTCATAATGTCTTAAGGACCTGATCTTACTTGTATGGACAGCAATAGTTTATCATTTTTTTTATCCATGTCTTATGGGAAGAGACAAGCAGAATCTGTCAAAGAAGGCCACGGTTTGCTATCACAGTAGAGACGGGTTATCCAATGTCTCAGGAGGAAGACTGAAGGGTGCCCTTCTCCTTGTCTCTTTGTTACTGTCTCAGAGAGCTTCTCCAGGAAAGGAAGGTGGCTTGTGACGTCCATTAGTTTATCTCCTGTGCAGAACCAGTTAGAATTCCAAGTGAGCCCTGATCCCAAGACCAACCCTCCTCAGTCACCTGCACCCTTGCTTTTCACTACAGATTTCCTGGGAGTGGGCTGGCTGCAGGTGTCTGACTTTGCTTTACAACTGTTGCTAAGGACCTCTGCTTACACACAATAAACACACACAAACCTTTGCTGTGACTTTATTCCTTCTTGATGAAAAATAATTAAGTCATGAGTTTTGACAGTCTCTGACCAGTGAACCTCTCAATGTTGATCACACATGTGCCCTCAGATAAAAGCACTTAGGCCCTGGGGCTGTGTTTATTTGTTTTGCAGGATTTTCTCTTTTTATAATTCCATCTAGCACTCTGGGTATGAAAAGTTTTTTTTTTTTTTCAGTACTGGGGGTTTGAACTCGGCAGCACTCTACCACTTGAGCCACACCCCCAGCCCTTTTGACTTTAGTTATTTTTCAGATCCAGGGTTGGCCTTGGATCTCAGTCCTCCTACCTGTTCCTCCCACATAACTGGGTTTACAGAAGTATACAACCGCTCCCAGCTTTTTCTTTGAGATAGGGTCTCAAGACTGGTGGTAGAGGGCTTTGCCTAGAAAGGATGAGGTCCTGGGTTCACTCCCTGGTGTATCCAAAAAAAAGAGGCGGGAGGCCCTCCAGGCTAACCAGTCTTTTTATGATTTTCTTTGCGTAAAATATCTTTGAGCCCAAAATACATATGTACTCAAAGTCACTGAGAAAAGCAGGTGCCATGGGAGGACAGACCACTTAGATGCTTTGGAACTCCCAGATCTTATGTGGAGTATTAGAGACTCCATGCCAGAAACTTTAGCAAAAGGACGAGGGCTCATGCGTAAGCATTTGTGCTGTCAAGATTGTGTTCCAAATAAAGTCTTCAGAGCCAGGTGCCAGTGGCTCACACCTATAATCCTAGCTACTCAGGAAGCAGAGATCAGGAGGATCGAAGTTTGAAATCAGCCCTAGCAAATAGTTCACAAGACCCTATCTCAAGAAAAAGAAAAAAACCATCACAGAAAAAGGACTGGTAGAGTGGCCTAAGGTGTAGGCCCTGAGTTCAAACCCTAGTACCACAAAAAAAATTTTTGTTTTAAATAAAGTCTTTAGAGAGTCTTTATTATTTTGGACAATGATATTGGGGATTATTTTTTAAATAAGACTGACAGAGTTGACAAAAATTTCTGAAACAGCCAGGTGTGGTAGTGTGCACCTGTAATCCCAGTACTCAGGAGGATGAGGCAGGAGGATCCCAAGTTCCAAGCCAGCTGGGCTACAAAACAAGTTCCAAACCAGCTTGGGCAACTTAGTGAGACCCTGTCTTAAAAACAAAACACACACACACACACACACACACACACACACACATACACAATTCTGAAACAGAAGAATTCTGTCCCAACCATGTTGAGGTTGCAGCTTGGTGGTACTACTTGGGAGACATAGATAGGAGGATCCTGGTCCAGCCGGCCCCAGGCAAAAATGTGAGACACTATAGAGAAAATAACTAAAACAAAAAAGGGCTGGGAGTATGGCCTAAATGGTGGAGTGCCTGCCTAGCAAGCATGAGGTCCTGAGTTCAAACCCCAGTACTACGAAGAAAAAAAGAGTGACTTGCTCTTGCAGATAACAACTTTCAGTATGACTTTGCATTAAATAAGTTCCCTGGGGATTTGCTTGTAAATACTTAGACTCACTCTCACTTCCAGCAGACACGAAGTTCCACCCCCCTCCCATTCCCATTTCCATTCCCCAACTCTGAGCAGCCTGTAGGCACTGTGGATCCAGGCCAGTGCCACAGGGCAACAGTTTACTTTCTACTTTTCAAAACAACTTTTGGCAAAATTCAAAGAATTTTTTAAAAATATTTGAAGTGTGGTGGCTCACACTTGTAAACCTAGCTACTTAAGAGATAGATATTGGGAGGATCTCAGTTTGAGACCAGTCCAGGCAAAAGTCCACAAGACCCCATCTCAACCAATAAATAGCTGGGTGTGGTGGTCCATGCCTGTCATCCCAGCCAATCAAGAAGTAGGAGGATTATGGTTCAGGTCAGCCTGGGCATAAAGCAAGACCCTATATCAAAAAATGAGCAATACAAGCAGGGGTGGGGCTGTGGCTCAAGTGGTAGAGTGCCTGCCCAGCAAGCACATGGTCCTAGGTACCACCACCAAGAAGAAAGGAAAGAAAGAAAAATGCACTGTCATGACAGGTACTCATTTCAGAGCCAGGGCTCCTTAGTTAGCTCTGTTAGGTCACAGATGACCACAACACCACCTTTAATGTATGTATAGAAATTATTCTGATGCTAATACCAGAGCATTCTGAAGTCCTCATTGATGTTCTTTCACCTCCTTTAAAAACTTAGCCAGGTACTTGCTGGTGCCTCACACCTGTAATCTTAGCTACTCAGTAGGCAGAGATCAGGTGGATCACATTTTGAAACCAACCCTGGGCAAAAAGTTTGTGAGACCCATCACAAGAAAAAGATTGATATAGTGGCTCAAGTGGTAAGAGTGCTTGCCTAGCAAGTTGGAGGCCCTGAGTTCAAACCTCAGCACTACAGAAAAAAGAAAAAAATCTGGAGAGTATTCCCCAAAGCAAGATGGTCCCTATCCCTCATGCTGTCTTCTGCCAGCAGAAAGAAGGAGACAAAGGGTTAAGCTGAACAGTTAAAAATACAAAACAGAAAAACCTATAACCACCTGAATCAAAAAAGTAACTTAAAAGAATCAAGTGAATACCCTGATGAATAAGAGTTTGAAGACAAGGGGAAGGGGAGGCCATTGGACATTCAGTGCTGGATCTAGTCTAGAGGAAAGCTTGTCATGATGATGAAGCTGAAATGATGCCCTGGATGGCAGGGTTGGGCACACAAGAAAACCAAAAGGAGAAGTAACAGTAACAAAGTGATAGTAAGAAAGAAGATGGTGTCTGTGGGCTCCTGAACAGAAATGTCACTGTGGTATGCTAGAAATAAAGATGACAGCTCTAAAAAAAAAAGAAAACAAGGCACATGGCACTATCCCCAGCTTTTCCTGGTGGACTCCAGCCAAAATCCTATCTTCTTCCTGAGTAGCACAGAGCTCCTCCTTTAAATTCAGTCCAGTCTCTACAAAATGGGCTGCTTGGATCTAGATTTCAGAGACCTTTCTCTAAGCCAAATGATGTTTTTTAAGGGAGAAAAAAATGCTACAAATGTTTTTAGTACTAATAACTTTTTTCCTACCAGCAAGAAGTAATTGTTCACCGTGGGATAGGACCACCACTTTACAGCATTTGTTAAGCAGTGCCTAGCTTGGAGGTAGGCATTGCATCCCCAGTGTGAAAAGCTACCTACCTTTTAGCAGGAGTGTTTTTCCTCCTCTCTGTGCTCCCACAACATACAGTGTCAAATAAAAGCCAGAACCTTATCTGCCTGTGTCCACTGTCTGAGCCCCATCTACCCAGTGGTGCCCAGGCATCAAATGCATAAATTGGGCTTTGCTTTTAACTTACGTTTTACTTTGAGCATTTGTAAACTTTTTGAGTCCTCTGTGGGTATAAAGAACACCACAGTGGGAAAGCACTGATACAACATGTCCCACAGTCACAGTCATAGGTCTTACTATCTAATTTGCTTTTAAAAAGTTTCATAATATCTACTGGTGGTAGATATTTAATATGCTACCATTCTTTAAAAAGAAAAAAACAAAAAACCAAGATCTTGCTGTGTAGCCCTGCTGACCCCAAATTTATAATCCTTCTCCCTTAGCCTCACAAGTAGCTGGGATTACAGGCATGTCATACCACCCCAAGCTTTAACATGCCACCTTCCTTATGTCTGGTTTCTACCTGATTTGGTTATGTTTGAGGGGAACTATAATCCCCATCTATTTATAAACACCTGTTTTTTAATGTAATCTGTATTAGCCTCAAAGAAATAGGTCTCTTTCCTGAGAGAAAGGGGAAGGATCTCTATTGAATTTGTGTAGAAGGCACACAGTGGCATGGCTGAGTGGCACTTGAAGGAGGGCTATGTCCTTGTGCTGACCAGCTCTTCTGTGTGGTTTCAGAGGTGGTAGCCCAGTGGTGCACGCAGGGAGATTTGCTGGCAGTAGCTGGGATGGAGCGGCAGACCCAGCTCAGTGAGCTCCCCAACGGTCCCCTTCTGAAGAGTGCCATGGTCAAGTTCTACAATGTTCGAGGGGAGCACATCTTCACATTGGACACACTTGTGCAGGTAAGGACACTCAGGAAATGCCACATGTTGGTATACCTCCAGTCTTGGTAAATACCCTTGATTAGGGTATAGGTTATACTCAATTATAGTTATTTTACCTTTTTAAAAAATTTTTAATTGAACTATGGTATATACACCAGGAGAAATAGGGGATAAAGCAGTTTTTGTCTTTCAGCCAGAGTGCTTGATTCTATTTCCCAAGTCAGTGAATGCACACTGAGTACACAGAGTGAGCTGGTGTTGAGGAGCAGGCTGCCGTCCAGATCAGCACTGTGGTGTGGATGCTGGATCTTCATTTGTTCACTTGGAAGGGAGGAACCATAATGTTCACAAAGAATTAGCTGGCATTCCCAATAAGTAGATTGGCGTTCCCAATAAGTAGATTCCCAAAGTAGATTAATAAGAGAAAAAGCAGAGGTTAATAACATGTATACTTTCTGTATACATAGGAAATAACTCAGAGAAATAAGTAAATGTCTACAGTGGATCTCAAAGGGTTATATTAGACTTTAGGCTCAAATACTTTGCTGAAACAAGCTGGGATGTAGCTCAGTGATTGAGTGTTTGCCTAGTGTACACAAGGGCCACAGGACAAGGGTACAGAGGTTTGCTCTTGGGCCTTCTGCAAGGAAAAGAGTCTCTAGCAATACAGTCCTCCTGGGTGCAGAGAGGGGACATCCTAAAAAATGGAGGGTCCCACTACCTTAGTCCAAGCAACCATCATTTTTACCCTCGGTTCCTATGAGTTTGACTCCAAATATTTCATATAAGTGGAATCATAAGGTATTTGCCCTTTTGTGGCTGTCTTATTTCACTTAGTATTATGTCCAACCATGTTATAGCCTGTGTCAGAATTCCATGCCTTTTAAAGGCTAAATAAATACTCCATTGTATTTTGTTTATCCATTCATTCTTCTGGGGACACTGGGATTCCTTCCGTCCTTTGGTGGTATAAATAATGTTGCTTTGCATATAGGTATACAAACATTTCTTTGATTTCTTTTCATTCTTTTGGTTATGTACCCAGAACTGAAGTTCTGGGTTGTGTAATAATTTCTGGTTTTGATTTTTGTTTTATTTTTTTGATGATCCACAATATTGTTTTCCATAGCAGCTGCTATAGAAACACTGCACAGTGGTTCCAATTTCTCCATGTCCTTGCCAATACTTGTTATTTTCTGGAGAGTGTTTTGGTAGTAGTTATCCTATTGAGTGTAAGTTGGTATCCCATTGTGGTTCTTGGTTCATTTGCAGTTCCTAGTGATTAGTGAGTTTGAACATCTTTTCATGTGCTTCCTACTGACTTGTATGTCTTTAGAGAAATGTCTGTTGAATCCTTTGCTTTTTTTTTTTTTTTCCCAGTACTGGGGTTTGAACTCAGGGCCTTGTACTTGCTAGACAGGTGCTCTAACACTTGAGCCATGCCCTCAGTCCTTTTTGATTTGGTTATTTTTGAGATAGGGTCTCACTTTATGCCTAGGTCAGCCTGGACTGCAGTCCTGTTTATGCTTCCATGTAGCTAGGATGACAGATACATGCAGTTTTGTTTTGGTTTGGTTTGGTGTTTGTTGGTACTGTGGGATTAAAGTCAGGGCCTCATGCTTGCTAGACAGGTGACCTGCCACTTGAGCCACTCCACCAGTCCCTTTGCCCATTTTTTAATTGAGCTGTATTTTTGTTGTGAAGTTGTAGGATTTAAAAATGTCTTTTGACATGTAATATCTTCTTGGGCAAATAAGCCTATTTGTTCATTCATCTGTCCAAGCATCCAGCATGTTTTTGAGGGGCTACCATGTAACTGGCACTGAGCTTTTAGTACCACTATTTATTAGGTGAAGAAGGAAGATAATCTGTGCCTTGTAGGAGCTTGGAAATAGAACTATTTACCAGGTGCTGTGGTAATTTGGAGGAAAGGAGTCTTACTAAGATGTGCTTTTTGTGGATGTTTTTCCAGCTCTGCCAGGCCCCTCCTCTTATCAGCAATCCTCAGGCAATTTCAGCCACTCCTGCAGCTTTAATTACTGTCTCAATAAAGATCTGGAGTGTCAGAAAAAGACCTGTGTAGACCCAGCTGCTTACTTCACACACCTTTCTCATAAACACTGCACATCCAACCTGTTCAACCTTCAGGAGATACCACCTTGCAGAGAAGCTCCTTTTCAGGTTGTGGTTCCATCATCCACAAGCTGCTCCAGGCAGAAACCATGTCAGCTGACTTATATCAAATCTCAGTAGATATTTTTACCTGCTAAACATCTCAGTGTCTACATCTTTTATTCTATGTCAGCCTCTACTCTCATCCAAGCAGTTCTACTCTCTCCTGCAGAGTTAAGTCCATATCTTTCCCTTCTAAACCATTACCCAGGTGGCACCCAGTCTTTTTAAAAATCACAAGTTAGATCTGTAGCCTCTTACTGCACTTAGGATAAAGTCCAGAGTCTCCTGTACCTTAAAGGAACCTCTACCATCTGGCTCTCATCTTCTGTGGAATTGGCTTTCACCACTCCATCCTCCTTTGATCCTACCATTCCTCATTCTGTTCCTCATGTGTCCCAAAGACTCAATTGCTTCCAGTTTCCACTGTGCCTTTCCCTCCATTAGACTAACCTCTTCTCATACCTGTGTTTTTGTCTTGTTACTGTGCTGAGCACCTTTGATTTCCCAGGTTCAGTTATACTGACCCCATAGTACCTGTCCTTTTAGTTTCAGTGGTGTTCACCATACTTAACCTTTATTCCTTCAAGGTCTGTTTCAAAGTCATTGAAAGCAGAGTCCTGTCTCTGTTGTTCAGTATTTTATATGAGATGTTTTACATATAATAGGCATTCAGTAAATACTAATTGGCATATTACTGAGTGAAAAAGCCACTTGAACAAATTCACTGCCCACATACAAAGTGCTATGGCTGCAGCTACATTCGAATATTTCTGCTGGTTATAGAACAATTCCATTACACCATGAATTAAGGAAATACATTAAAGAAAAACCAAATTCACTACTTTTTGGAAACCTGCTTATTCAGCAAAGATAATTAGTGTTTTCATCTGAAACAGATACTATTCCAAAGCTCCTCACCATCACACCCAAGGTTCTGTTCAGCATGTTAGTCCTGCTTAAAATTCCTTGGAGATCCTTCAGCAAACCCTCACCAGGCTCTGCATGCTCACTTTATATCCTGCCTTCCCCAGCCATATCTAATGTGTCCTTTTGCACTCATCCTTATCTGCCGTCCTGTAACTTGAATGTGCTACCCTAGAGGTACATCCTAGCTGTTTTGTCTGCATAGAATCTGCTTACCTGGTCTTTGTTCAGGCTGACTCCTCTTTACCCTTCAGGTCCTAGTTTAAGTGTCATCTCTCAGGAAAGGATTTCCATGTGTTCCCTTTGTCACTCCACTTCCTTATAACTACCTTCTGTTTTATGTGCTATTTCTGCCTTAACACTTACCAGGATCTGAAATTCTCTTATATATTATCTGTTTAGTTGTTTCATCCCACTGGAACATAAAGAACACGAGTGAAGTATCCTCACATATCTTACCCATCATTATACTTCAAGTACCCATAACAACACCTGGCTCATGACAGTCTCAGCAAGCAGTGGTTGAATGAATCATTGAGCCTTAGGATTGCCTGTCCTATTACTGTGCAGTGCTTATTGAGTTATATGATTCCCAGGGATCAGGTAACTTAAGATTCTTTGCCATGTTCATTTAGCTAGTAGCAATCATAACACAATTTCTTTGCAAGAAAACTTAAGAATAAATTATTTTTTAAAAATAGAATACAGTTTGATTATAGCATAGGATATACAAAAAAGCAACAGTAGGAAATATAACTACAAAAGCGCTTTAGGACCAGATGTGTCAGGTCCTGAATGCCTAACTGTCTTAGTCCTTTCAGGCTGTTATAACAAAATACCTTAGACTGTGTAATTTATAAATAATAGGTTTTTTTTTTTTTATAGTACTGGGGTTTGAACTCAGGACTCCCACATGTGTGGCAGGCATTGTGCCACTTGAGCCATACTGCCAACCTGTAAATAATAGAAATTTATTTCTCATGATTCTGAAGGCTAAGAGATCCAAGATGAAGATGCTACCAGGTTTGATGTCTGATGAGGCCTTGTTTTCTGCTCCATGGTGCCTTGTTGCTGCTACGTCCTTACATGGCTGAAGGGAAAGAAGGCGGGAGACAGCTCCTTTGAGCCTCATTTCTTTAATTTCCTCCCTCCCTCCTTTCCTTCCTTTCTTCCTTTCTTCCTTCTTTCTGTTGAGATAAGTTCTCCTTGTGTAGCTCAGGCTGGCCTTGAACTTGTGATCTTCCTGCCTCTGCCTCCCAAGTGCCCTTCAGCCTCTTCTGTAAGGACACTAATCTCATTCATGAGGGTGGAGCCCTCATTACTCAGTCATTTCCCCAGATGCCCTTCCTGCCTCTTAATACCTCAACAATGGGGATTAATTTCATTTTGAAGGAACACATTCAGATAGTAGCACTGGCCAAGATACACGTTTAGATGTGAGATTTCATTTGGTCTATGAATTTTTGTTTTACAAGGGCAACACAGGGAGAAGCTTTGGGAAGACTGATCTGACAGCAGTGTTGCAGTAATCCTAGGCAGAAAGAATGAGGAAGGAAAAACAGGTCAATGAAGTAGAGTGGTGGAGACAGGATTCAGAGAGATGACATAGGCTTGGATCCTTGACATGCAGCAGGAGAAGGAGGACACCAGTGCCAGTGAAGGCAGTTGATTTCAGTTAGAAGTCCGAGCCAGATGTCTGGTTGGAAACTAGGAGATGTGGAACTAGAACTCAGGCTAAAGATTGGGTTGAAGATAGTGGTTTGAAGTCACCTACATGGAAGCCATAGTTGATGAAATGAAATTGGATTAAATGCAGTGGGAATGAATAGAGAGAGGGCAAATGAGGAAAGGTCCAAGCATAGAGCTTGGGTAGTAGTGTAATAATCCTCATTTAGCAAGCAGCAGAGGAAAGGAGATAGAAGAATGTCATAAAAAAATTAAAGGATAAACATATATCAACCAGGAGGAGGACAATTGAATATATAGACATGAGAAAATTAGATTTGGAGGTTTTAAGGTCAACAGCTGGTCTCAATAGAACAATAGTGATGAAAGTTACATTGTAAAAGATTTCTTCAGTCAATCCTTATTGAGCCACCTGTGTGCTAAGTGTTGTTCTAGATGCTGCTGCAACAGCCAAAACAAAGAATTAATGACAGAGTGGTTCATGAAGAAGTTCTCTGTATAAACTGTTTCATAGGTTTGAGGACAAGGCGAAGAGATAGTGGCACCTTGAAATGGAGAGACATGACCATATTTATGAGCAAATAATAAGGCTTTGGGCAAAAAGAAGAAATAAGGGAGTAGAAGAACATCACAGAGCAAGGGCAGATTGGAAAGTGCTGTAGGTTTAAGGACAGAGGGGAGGTCACTCTGGAAGAGATATATAGGAAGGAGAGATTACAGGAAGAGCCAAAAGACTGTTAAGAAAAAGGGGGGGACAAAGCACATTATGAGACAACTCTGACTTCTCAAGAAAACTAAGAGGTCAAAAGAAAAGTACAGTGCCATAGGGAATATGATGCAGGAGCCATTGGAGATAATAAGCTGAAATTATGTCCTAGCCAAAGCTGAATAGCATTACTTTAAAATGAGTGCCAGTACTGTCCATGCCTTCTCTACAGTTAGAGTGTCAAAAGTAATACAGAACTACTCTATGGAACTCGGGAAAAGAGGGAAAGAAAAAGAGAACGACAGAGCATCAGTAAAACCGTAAAACGCAACATCTGTGAAGGTAGAGGATGTAAGGATGTATATTGAAGGCTGTTGAAAAGGTGGGCTGGAGAGATAAAGGGATAAGGGAGAGTAACAGAAGGGATTGAAAGGACCAAAACAAAGTATACCCACAGCAGCGATACATACAGAAACCCCTTTGAACATCAACTTAAATATTAATAATGAAAGACAGAACTGTAAAATAGGTACAATGTGTGTGAGTGGGGGGGGGTGAATGAAGGAAATTAAAGTGAGAGTATATGGTTGATGGACTTCATGTACTTATAACAAAGAAATCTCTTGCAATTGCTTTAAGTCAGCAGGGAAGGGGTTAAGGGGGAGAGAGGTTAGGGATGATCTAACCAATGTATAATATAAGCCTAATCATAATTGTTGCCGTGAATCCCCCCCCCATATAATGAATATATCCTAATAAAAAATTATAATAAAAAAGTATTACAGGGTGCATAAAATTAGAAATTGGAAAGGTTAGCATAATAGAAACCTAGAAGGAATTTAGGGGAACCAATAGGATGTTAGGGAAATAGGTAGCTATGGTGGCTGGGTGGTCAGATGCTTCACTACCTGAGATTTGGAAGCTAGAAGTCATGGAAAGGCATGTTCAACAGGAAGTGATTAAAAACAGAGCAGGAAGTCATGGTTAGATAGGAATTTCAAATTCTTTTTTAGAAATGAAGTAGTAAGAAATAAAGTAAGCCCAGAGAAAAGCTGGCTTTATGGACATTAGTGTGAGGCCAGGGTATTTGGCAAAATAAGCATTTATAATGGAGTCCTAGTAAACCTGAGATTGAGGAAAGATTGCTGTGTTCAGAGTTGTGGTCCCACTGCCAGTGCATTTCCTGGAATATTGTAAGTGATCAACAAATATTTGTTCAGTGGGTTGATGTGTAGACAGGTGTCAGCAGAGGTGTTATTTAGTCTTTCAAAGTTTATTTGGTACACAGTTCTGAAAGTTTGGAAGTCTAAGAGCATGGTACCCACCTCTCAGCATCTGATGAGGGCCTTCTTTGCCATCATAGTATGATGGATGGCCTCATATAGCCAGAAGAGAGCAAGGGTGCCAGCTACGACCCCTTTTTCTCTTACTAAAGCCACTAATGCCGTCACGGAGCTCCACCCTCATGAGCTTATCTAATCCTAATTACCTCCAAATATGAATTTGGAGGTTAATTTTTCAATGCATAAAATTTTGGGGGACATAGTCAAACCAAAACAAGCACATAGGAAAAGATAAGAATTTAGGTTTTTGTGTTTATTTGGATATTTGTAAATTCAGGCACTGAAACCCAAGTACATCCAAGCCATGTCTATTGCTCTGTCTGACTTAGAACACACTTTCTTCTGGTATTCTATTCCCTGCACAGAGAATGTCCTACCCCACCATCTCAGTTCAGCAGGAGCCCAACCTCCTCAACAGCAACTCAGGCACATTGCCTTTTAAATCCGTTCAAGGGATTGGGAGCCCTCTTTTCTATGAATCCTTGAGGTGAATGTATTACACTAGTATTCTGTCTTGTCTTACTTTCCTCAAACTAGAGACCGTGTTTTCCTAAATTTTCTGACCTTCAGTATGCCTAGAATATAGTAGAGACTCAATGGCCTTAACCACTGCAAAAGTTCTAATAAGTTGTCACATTTAACTAACATGGGTCTTGAATTTAAACTATTTGGGCTCAGGGGTAAGAGAGGAGCTTAACTGATGTTCCTTTTTGGAACAATAATACCTGTAGTGTCTCAACATTTTAATAAATCAGTGATTCTTTTTTTCATTTTGAGGGTCCATTTCAACCATTGGAAATTTGCTTTAATAATATGAAGTTAAATAAGGATGCCTTTGAAAATCAAGTACAATATTAATTATCTGTTGTACCAACTCAACTCTTGTCTGTAGTGATCCTAAAATCACATGTAACCTGTGCTGTGCTATTCAAGGAATCCAAAGGCAGGAACATTTTTATAGCAGAGAAGAAGTTAAGCAATTTATTGGACTATCATAAAGAGAACTAAATAAAATTTAATTGGATAACTTATTTCCAAGTTAATTAGATTGTAGGCTGTTGTGTACAGAGCCATTGCCTGATATGATGTGT
Organism: Castor canadensis; assembly: GCF_047511655.1. NCBI lineage: Eukaryota > Metazoa > Chordata > Mammalia > Rodentia > Castoridae > Castor > Castor canadensis. The sequence goes on along the minus strand of NC_133386.1, from coordinate 9,038,124 downwards.
GACAATAGCAGCTTTAAAAATTATTCTCTTGATTACTCATAATAGCAATGCCTGTGGCTGAAGCTGTTATAAGGAAATATTACTATAATTCATTTTCCTTTCCTTACAGTGTGTTATAATTTAAAATTCTATAATTTATCTCATTAGCTATTGTCCATGACCATTTGTATCTACTTGGTATTTGATAATCTGGTGACAGATTTCTAGAGTTAGCACCACCAATCAAAGCCAGCCATCCTCCTGATCTCTGGCCTCCTGAGTAGCTAGGATTACAGGCATGAGCCACCAGCACCCAGTGATTGGTTATTTTTGAGAGAGGGCCTTGCTGTATGCCCAGACTGGTTTGAATCACAATCCTGCTGTTTATGCTTCCTCACATAGCTGGGATGATGCACTCACCACTGTACCCAGCTATTGGTTGAGATGGAGTCTTGTGAATTTTTTGCCCAGGCTGGCCTCAAACTGCAGTCTGCCTGTCTCCACCTTCCAAGAAGCTAAGATTACAGCTGGATTAGCTCTTTCTGTTCTGATAGAAAAGTCTAATAACAGAAGCACCGAACTTCCATTGTGCTGACACTCCCTGAAATGCTGATCGTTTTCTTGCCATTTTGCTCAGATTTAGATATATGAAATATGTGAACCTCTCTGTGCAAATTAAATTTGAATGTTGTCTTCTTCACAATTCTAGCTGTCACTTCTAAAAATTATCATTTTGTCTGATTTGAGAAAGAGATTTAAGGCCACAGATATACAGCTGAGTTTCCCTTGGTCCTCAGCAGCTGTTCAGATAAGAACATGAATCTGAAGGAGGTGCATTAGAGAATTCTTGTCTGTCCCAAGGCCTATTGGAATTGAACATGGGGTGTGTTTCTTTTGAGCAGCTCACCCTAGTAGGTGGAAATACCTCTAAAGGAAGGATGTGGGAAGGTCTCTGGGCAAGCAGACAGTTGTGCCATGTTGTACCAGCATGGCTAAGCCCAGAGGATGGAGTGACAAAAATCCATGTCTGTAGGGTCACCCAGTCAACTTGACCTGGCTCTACTGAATGTCCCCCACCAATGCCAATGCCTTGGGTTGGGGGGGGTGTGCATTCACCTCCATTTCAACTCTGGTTCCTTCCAAAGCTGCAGGACATTTGTAGGGATGGCCTTAGGGAATGAGTACCAATAAGCATAACAGGAAATGTTACTTACAAAAAGTAAGATGGCATATTATAAAAGGACTTTCTGTGATTTATAGGGATCCTGAGAGGTCATGGTCCTGCTGCCTGACCTCTGACTGAATGGTAATCACAATAAGTGATTTTCCCCACATCAGTGACACCTCGAAATCTTCAGACAAGAGGGACAATTTTCGTTATCTGTAAATTCTTCCCTATTTTTTTTTTCTAATACATTCTTAAAAACGATTGTGACAGGGCTAGGAGTATAGCTCTGTGATGTAGTGTTTACCTAGCATACACAAGGCCCAGAATTCCATCCCCCAGAACCATAAAACAGAAATGTCTGAAGTTTCTCTCCCCTTTCATATTTTCTTTATGGAACTTACCACACTCCATAATTATCGTTGATTTATGTACTTAAATACTGTGTGCTTCTATCCACTGTAGTAAAATCTTATAAAAATTATTGTGACAAAGGTACTGCATATATGCTGCTTTTTCATCTTATATGCAGTATGTGCTATAAAAACTAAATTACCACACACACACTGGAATAAATTGTCACTGACTTGTATAAGTAAATGAGTGGTACAACCAAATTAATTTAATGTAGGTTCTTGTGAATTTTATCCTCATCTTAGAGAAGGGATTTCCTGATAATCCTGCTCTAGAGAATAATGATTCCTTTGGAACCCTGTAGTCATCACTTCTTCACACTAAATAATTTCAGGTTTTTTTCCCCTGGGTTCTGGTTTTCAGTACTTTAATTTTTTTAAGTCTTCTCATACCTATTTGGCTTGTTTTCCCCAATCATGCAATGCCTAGTTTGAAGTACAGCCCTCTTCCCTCACCTTCAAGACATGCCATACTCCTACCGTTTCCTATTCATCTAATAATACTACCTGGTAATTTGTCTTTGTGGTCTCACATGACCTGTGGATTCTTTTCTGTCACAATTAAGCAGATCATTCTCCAGTTGCTCTTTATGAAGTTTACTTTTCCTCTTGTCCATATGCCATTTTTGTAGACATGTTATTTGGTTTGTTTCCCAGTGAAATAGACTTGACGAAATAGATGAAGAAAAGTCATTACTTTCTTTGTGATTGAAAGACAGTTGAATTTTTCAGTGAGGTAGTACTCATTCTTCAGGCTGTTGTATCAGAGCATTGACACCTAGGAGAGGCCATATCTTGTAGTAAGATAAGTCAGATGTGGAATTGGGGGAGGGTTCGAGTTATAGCACTCCATCTGTTAGCTGTAACTTGGCTACTAACTTCTCTTAGCTTCAGTTTCCTTACGTGTTAAGTAGGAATAATGATACCAGTGTGATAGTAGTGAGGACTGTGTGAGGTCATGTATGTGAAGATTTAAGGTGTCAGTGTAACATAGTGAGTTTTGAAGACATGGTTATTTTGGTTAAGATTGGGTAGTAAGTATTTGAGGATCTTCATCTGGTTGAAAGTCTGTGTTAGTGGTGTAAGATAAGAGATATACTTATAATAATTTTGTATAAAATGTGTAATCAGCTGCTGCACAGAGATAGTTCTATGGAAAGCAGAATGAGGAGGATGGGAGAATGAATCTGCAGTCCCTGTGTTGTGACCACTGGCATGTCAGATCCATTGATCTATGAAAGAAAAATGGAAATTAGAGGAAAGAAGTGTTGTGTCTCTGCTCCAGCAAGTCAGGTTGTGCTGGTTCCCAAACTGGTTTTCATGACTTGAGCTCTAGTTAGGAATATTTTGTTAAGGAGCTCAGGTATAAAAGAACAGCAATATCTTTGAAACTGAAAATGAGGACTGGGGATGTAGCTCAGTGGTAGTACGTATACATGCTATGCTTGAGGTCACAGTTTAATCCCCAGCACTACAAATAAATCAAGTAAATAAATATTAAGCATGGTTTTGGTGCTTACAGAACCTCTGTACTAACCTGCAATTATAGAGCTTGAGGATACCAGAGACATTTTTTTTTTTAATATAGTGGTCTGCCCTGTCTTTAGCAGTGATTCTGACTTGCTGTGAATTAACAGTTTCCTCCTTTGGTGTCTATCCTTTATATAGGATAATCTCAGGTAGAGTCCCAGAGCTTAGAAGTGCTTCAAAAGCCCCCATACTTGAGTTTTGGTCTCCACAGCTAACAAACACATGGACCTCTTTTGTGGGGTATCTGTGACCTTCATCCTACCCTGTAGCTGCTTGACCTCATGGAAGGAAATGCAAAATGAATTCTCTTCTGTCTTGTATTTTGCTTTGAAGTTGAAACCAGGATTAGCTGACCCTGAAGGCTATTTTAAAAACTGTCTTCCTTTATCTTGATGTTTGTCAGAAAAATGTTGTGAAAATTCTGTACCTATCTGTCATTCATGTTAAAGATCTGCCATTCCTACTTCTGATCTCTGAAACCCCCTGAGACCTCTAAATTAGCACTCTATCTGTCTAGACCAGAATGAACAAATCCCTTGCTGTTTCTCTATCACAGCCTTACATCTCTTTCTTCCTTTCTTGGCTGACCTTACTTAGATGGCACTTTTGAGTTTGGGTTTTGTGTTTTTTTTAATATAAGAAGCTTCTAACATGCATGTTTGAATTTCAACCTACCTTTTTAAAGAAAATGATGACCACAAACTCCTCGTGAGGCTGCCACAGGAATTCTGCTTCCCCAACTCCAGAGAGCTTTCTGCTTGCCTTCCCTAGCCTGTGATTCTGAAGATGGCTTAAAACAGCATTTACTTAATACCTGGGTTGTAGCGTGTGAAGCACTGTGGCATCATCATCTCCTTTAATCCTCACAACACTTTGACTCATGAGAAAAGTAGGAGGCCTTTGGCCATTGGAGAGTTCCTAGGTCATACAGCTGGGGATCTCACATTCAATGTGGATTTGCCTTTGAAATGCTGCCTGTTGGGAAAGAGAGAAGGGCCATCTGGTCTACCTTCCCACCAACTCCTTGAGCCATAAAGAATTACTACTGGGTAATTTGAGGATCCAGATAACCAGCACTTCAATAAGGAATGAGGGTTACTGTGCCCCCAAGGCAATTTCCCTAACTAGCAGAAATACAATCATACAGAGCTAAGTTAGGATTTATGGCACCAAATTCATGAGATAATGCATGTTATGATACTACTCTAGTCCTTTATTTGTTCTCTGGCCTGGACATCTAACTATTTTTCAATACAAGTGCTCATTTCATAATATACTATTTAACATTATTATACTTTGAAAACCAACACTCTCAAAACTGTCAACTCACTTCATTGTGCTGGGACAAGTATGTGTTATCTTCGTTTGCTTACCAGAAGGGCAGAAGCTTACGCACCGTCTTCCCTTTACTTCCTGACAGCGCCCCATCATCTCCATCTGCTGGGGCCACCGGGACTCACGGTTGTTGATGGCGTCAGGACCAGCCCTGTATGTGGTTCGTGTGGAACATCGGGTGTCCAGCCTGCAGCTGTTGTGCCAACAGGCCATTGCCAGCACCCTGAGAGAAGACAAGGATGTCAGCAAGCTGACCTTGCCCCCCCGCCTCTGCTCCTACCTCTCTACTGCCTTTATCCCTACCATCAAGGTAAAGCCTTTTGCCCTCTTTCTGGCCTGTTTTCTTTTCACCTGTCTGCCACATAGACAGGAATGGTACCACAGAAAGTGCACAGGGGTTTGTCTGCTTCTCTGTGAGAGTGCCTGTTAGTGGCCACTTATGTCTCCTATTAGTGTTTGAGTAAGATTTGCCTTGTGTGGTGGGCCTTACCTTTCCAGGCTGTTCCCAGATTGATTCCTACGTCATCCTGATGATTTAAAGTGTGAGCATTTATTTAGTGCTTCTTATGTACTAAACATTGCACCAAGTTCTTAGAAACCTGTTTTGTTTGTTCAAGCCCAACTTCCTGGCAGATGCCAACATTACTCCCGCCTGGCAGAGCAGGAAACAAGTTCATAGGAATAGAGTACCTTGTTCTGTAGCTAGTTAGGAGACTAGTCAGCACTGGACTCAGTCCAGTACTGGACTTGCTCTCCTCCCCAGTGTGCTGAGGGGTGGCCTACACACAACACAGCTGCCAGCCATCTTTTATACTGACTACTTTTCCAGAAACTGCCTGTTTTTAATGGCAGCCTTTGACCTAGATATGCCAGTTGCTGCTTGCATGTGAGTTTTCTCTAACCTCGGACCTTTCTGTACCTTAGTTCCTTTTCTGTTTCTGTCTCTACTTCTAAGTATCAGTTACTTTTTTCCTGATACATCACAGTTTTAGAGTCTCTTGTGGTTTTTTTTTCCCTAAGTTGTCTGACGATATTGATTCCACACCAGCAGTTCTCAACCCTGGTATATTGTATTAGAAAAAAACAGATGCCCAGTCCACCCCCCAGAAATTTCAGTTTAATTGCCTGAAGTAGCTTAGGTGTTGTTTAAAAGCTTCCAGGAGATCCGTGTATGTGTCACATAGGTATCCTCTGCTGAGCTATCAGCCTGCACACTTGTCAGAATGATAGTGACTTTGCAGCCACCCTGCCCCATGCCTGCTCTGTGTCTCTCTGGAGTCCCAGCTTTGCCTTTTCTGCCCATGTTCTGCCTCTAGCCCCCAATTCCAGACCCCAACAACATGCGAGACTTTGTCAGCTACCCCTCGGCAGGCAATGAGCGGCTGCACTGTACCATGAAACGCACTGAGGACGACCCAGAGGTGGGCGGCCCATGCTACACACTTTACCTAGAGTACCTGGGTGGGCTGGTGCCCATCCTCAAGGGGAGACGCATCAGCAAACTGCGGCCAGAGTTTGTCATCATGGACCCAAGGACAGACAGCAAATCAGGTAGGCCTCTTGTTGGAAGGACTGAGACCCTATTCCTGTGGGCTTGTGGAATATTATTCCTTAAAATTCATGCAAAGAGAATGCCTGTTTATGATATGTGAGCTTATGGAATATCCCAGGAGATACATTTCCAAAATCCCATTTTAAGTGATCAGTTCTTCAGATGTCCTTATTGACAGGTTTTTAACAATATTCCATAAGGCATCAAATAGTTGGGGTTGCTGATAGAGGAAACCCCAGCTCCCAACCAAGGGTAAGCCAGCGTAGACCTTCTAGCACAAGAGTTCTTAATACTCACCAATCAAGTTTTGAGTACCTTAATTTTGAACTGAGTTGAAAATAATAATGAAGTACATCCCTGCCTCCCCAAAGTGGATGATGGAATTAAGGGTTTTTAAACTTTCAACCTACTCCTCAGCCTTCTGCCTGTCTCTTACTAATCCAGTATTACTTGGTTTTCAGCTGATTTCTAGTGAAAATTTCCTGCTCATCCATAAAAGTTTAACGTGATGAATCACTGTCCTACAGACTCTCTCCTGCGATTCTCATTACTCAGATATGTTAAAGGTGCCACTGTTACGGGATCCTATTCCGTGAGGCTCCCATGGAAAAGGACTTTGGGTTTTTCATGCCACTGATTGCTTGCCCTATGTCCATGCACTATCAATACCTGCTGCTCAAACATTCTGAAGTCTTGCCCATCACCTATCCCAGAATGAACAGCATGGCTGTGGTGCTCACCACCCATCATGGGCTGCTGCTGTCCTAATCAGCACACTGGAGTCATTGTGCTTCAGATTTTGCCTGCCCCACTGAATCCTGAGGTCATAGAGGGAGGAAATTCAATCATCTTTGTACCCCCAGTGCTTTACAACCAACAACATTGGTTAAATTGGATTTGTTTTCATTAGCTTATACTCTCTCCACTTCCTTTTCCCAGTGCACTCTCCCACCCATCAGACTGGCCTCTGTCCCTCAGTGTGTCCCTGAGATGGCCATAACCTGCATGGCCAGAATCTTCCTATTTCACAATGCAGTGGGCTTGCTCACCCTCAGCCTCATTGCCCACACCAGCATTCTGTGTAGCTTCTCCACCTCTGTCTGCTACACATTAGCGCTCAGCCCCTGCAGCAGCATTCTAATACCAGGATTACTATTCAAAATCAAAAGCAGAAAACCTCTAAATACTGAATATTCATTTTTTTTCTGGTCTTTTTTGTGGTGCTGAGCTGTGTTTGTGTTTTAATCATGTGGTAGACTTGCACCAAAAGCAGAGAGAACAGGTAGGACTGGGGACTGATGGGGAAGAGGACAGCACAAAAAGAGAGCAGCGGATGTTGCCTTCTTCTAAGGAAAACATGGTTTTGGGGAACGGGAGAGGCAAAATCATTGCTGGCTGGAGGTGGCTGGGGAGAGGGGTATGTGGGGCAGGTCTCCAGCACAGCCTAGAACACAGGTCTACTGCACGTTAGTGTCTCTAAGAGTCCTCCCTTGGATATGGGTGTAAAACTGAAGCTGAGATGAAATTTAAGATCACTCAGTACTACTTAGTGATAAAGAAGAATGAAATTATGTTTACAGGTAAATGGATGGAATTGGACATCATGTTAAATGTAGTAAGCCAGGTTTCAGAAAGACAAAGGCTGCATGTTTTCTCTCATTTGTGGAAGATAGATCCAAAAGATAACGGTATACACAAAAACAAACATGATCACATACACATTTATATAGAGAACATGTTTGTAATAGTGGAACTACTCTATGGAACTCTGGGGAGAAGGGAAAGGAAAAGAGAATGATAAGAGAGTCAACAATATTGAAATCCATTGCATCTGTGTAGGAAGAGGACATAACAATATGTACTGAAAGCTTTTGAAAAATAGGGGGTAAGAGGGAAAGGTAAGGGAGAGTAATAGAGGGTGTTAAACTGAGAAAAATACAGTATATGCACAACTAAGATACATGAGAAACCACTTTGAACACTGACTTTGGAATTAAAACTGGAGGACAGACTATAAATAGGTCCTGTGAGGGGAGATGAGTACTTGGGGGAGGAAGGGGTGAATGAAGGCAATAAAAGAGGATAAATGTGGTCAGTGTACTTTATATACTTATGTGAAATAGAACAATGAAACCTTTTGCAAACATTTTAAGTAGGGGGAAGGAGAATGAGGGAGAGTGGTGGTGAGGATGAACCTAACCAATGTACGATGTAAGCATATTCAGAAATGACACAATGAATCTCCCCTGTACAGCTAATGTTTGCTAATAAAAATGTTCTGAGAAAAAAAAGATCACTTGGGTGAAGAGCTTATGTATTTCCCCATCTGTTAAAATTCCTGCTAAAGAGAGGGCTAGATGGATGCCTTGGGTACCAAAGCTGCAGCCTCCCAAGGCCAGACTTGCTTGAAGCCTGACCCGCCCACCCAGAATGTCTGGTTTTTCCTAATGTTCACACTTGCCAGATCACAACACATACAAACTGACTCAATTGCTAATAATCCTTTGGAAAATTACATATTTTATTTTCATAATTTTTATAATTAAAAGAACTAAATGTTGAAAAGCAAAGCAAATCCACAAACATTCAATCAGTGCCTATATTATATGTATTTTAGTCTCCTCGGATCATTAAGCAGTATCAGGGTATCTCTACTTTTAAGGAGTTTGTAGCCCTGCTGGAGGACAAGGCAACCTAAGCAATTGAAAAGTTCAGTAAAAAAGTCTAGACTTAAACACTCATGACAGATATAGAAGCTGTGTCACAAGCCACAATATAACTAGTTGCCAACTAAATGGTATAACTAGCTTCAGAGGAAGAAATGATGCCTAACTTTGAAGAGCCAAGAATTTCTCACCATGAGAAGCTGATCAACTCTTTCCAGGCCCCACATCAGTCTTTTTCATTAGGTCTGCGGCAAGTTCTAGCAATCTGCAACTTGGTGGGATCCCCAGGTGATTGTTAGACACTGAAGTCCATGATCCACTGCTGTGAATGTTCTCCAGGTGACTTGACAAATATGTTCCTCAAAATTACCAGAGTATGTTTTTATACTAGGTGGTATGAGACCCAGTAAATTTTTTTTTTTTTCGTAAAAATCCACAAAATTTCAAAACGCAGTCTTTAGTCATAACTTGCTATGGCCCAGTTGTGTGTTCTCCACTCCTAACTCATATGTTGAATGAAAAAGCCACATCCCAGCCCTTTTGGTTTTTCATTTTGTTTTTGAGATAGAGTCTCACTGTCTCTGCCAGTTTGGCCTTCCAACCTGTGATCCTCTTGCCTCCATCTCCCAAGTAGCTGGGATTACAGCTGTGTACCACCACAGCCAGCTCATATTTCAGAGTCTTAACCTCTAATATTACTGTATTTGGAGATATGGCTTTTTTTTCCATTGCTGGGGATCAAACCCAGGACCTTGTTCATGCTAGGCAAATACTCTACCCCTGAGCTACATTTCTTAGTTAAGGTTAAATGAGGTTATAAAGGTGGAGTCCTAATCTGATAGGATTGTTGCCCTTATCAAAAGAGGACCAAGCATAGTGGGGAAGTCCTGTAATTTCAATTACTTAAAAGGCCCTGGGCAAAAGCACAAGCACCTATCTAAATAATAAACCAAGGCTAAAAAGGGGGGGATGTGTGGCTCAAGTGGTAGAGTACTTGTCTGGCAAACATAAGGCCTTGAGTTCAAACCCCAATATTGAAAAGAAAAAGAAAAGAGAGAGAGGGGTCCGTCCACACACAGGTACCAAGAAAAGGACATGAGCACATCGAGAATTCTGGCAGCTATCTGCAGGCCTGGAAGAACCTTCCCTAGGAAGTAGCTGGGATGGCACCTTAACCTTGGGACTTCTCAGCCTCTATGATTGTGTGAACCAATTCCTAGTAAGAAGTCTCTTAGATAGGTAGACAGACAGGCAGGCAGACAGACCTAGATATCATATCGGTTTTGTTTCTCTGAAGAACCCTGATTAATAGAGGTTTTGGTACTGGGAAGTGGGTGCTACTGTAACAAATACCTACCAGGTGAAAGATACTTTGGAACTGGGTAGTGGGGAGAGGCTGGAAGAGTAGCAATGTGGGCATTAAGGGCAATTCTGATTGGATCTTAGGTGAAAATGAGCACACTACTGGATTTGCCTGAACTGTGTTCCAAGTGTATGTGGAATTGGATATTTAACTGAGGCTGTTTATAAATTCTGTTGACAGAATAGCTTGGTTCCTTCTGAAAAAGAAAGAGATGTATTGAAGGAGTTGTTCAACTAAAAGGATCTAAAATGTGAAGACTTTGAAAATTACCAGCTTTTTCATATTTCAAGAAACAAGAAAACACATTCTTAAGAGAATGTCAACGATGTGGCTAGACTATAAATTGATAAAGAGTTTTGTGAGATTATTCAAGAAAGAACACTGCCAATTTGAACTGAAGAAAATGGAAACAGAAGGCTGTTGGATTTCTTGGATTCAGTAGGTCAGGATGATAGAGATATTTGCTAGCTTGCTCTGTTCTTCAAGAAGAGATAAAAATGTCCCCAGAGATGATTGAGAGATCAGCAGGGCCACCTCCCTGATTTCAACAAGCCAGATGTCCTCTACCTGGAGCCTTAGGGCAGGACTGTTTGGCAGAGAGATGGGGCAAGGATTCCTGCCTGGAGCCAGGAGGATTATACTGATATTCCAGTGGTCTTAGAATGCAGAATATTCAACGAAAGAGGATTATTTTCAAGCCTTAAGATTTATGAAATTTGCCTTGCTGAGCTTTGGACTTGCTTGGGACCTATCATCCATTTCTTCCAGCTTCTCCTTTTGGAATGGAAATGTCTGTTCTATGCCTGTCCTCTCATTCTATATTAATAGTACATAACTTGTCTGGTTCACAAATTCATAGCTGGAGAGCAGTCATACCTCAAGTCTCACCTATATCTGATTTAGATGAGACTCTGGACTTTAAAGTTGATGTTGGAATGAGTTAAGACTTTAACTTGGTTTGTTGGGATGGAATGAATGTATTCTTCATGGGAGAGAGACATAAATTTTGGAGGAGCCAAGGGCAGAATGCTATGGGCCAAATTGTGTGTTGAAGTGTGACTATATTTGGAGATACGGCCTTTTGGGGATAATTAAGGTTTAATTGGGTCATATGAATGTGATATTAATCGGATAGGATTGGTAGCCTTAAAGGAAGAGAGATGTCTCCCTCCATGCTCATGCTCTAGAGAAAGGTCGTGTGAGCACAGCAAGAAGGCAGTCATCTGCAAATCAGGAAAGAATCTCACCAGAGTCCTACCTTGCTGGTACCCTAATCTGGGACCTTCAGCATCTAAAACTGTAAGAAAGTAAATTTCTGTTATTTAGGCCACTCAGTCTATGGTATTTTGCTACTGCAGTCAGCAGACTCAAATAAGGCTTATATTTAAAAGCCATTACAATAGTTTCTGAAAAAAAATTCTCTTGGTAGGACTGGGGGTTGAACTCAGGGCTTCACACTTGCAAAGCAAGTACTCTACTGCTTGAACTAAGACTCCAGGCCATTTTGCTTTGGTTATTTTGGAGATGGGGGTCTCACAAACTATTTACCCAGGCTGGCCTCTTGATTTTAGCCTCCCAGGTAGCTAGGATTACAGGTATGAGCCACCGGTGCCCAGCCTGAAGATTTTTAATAATTGTATAAGCACATCTAATTCAGGTTAAATATTTCGAAAGCCTTCAACCTAGATGAAATTAATGTATTCTTGAAAATGGGCAAAATTGGAATGTGAAGCCCATACATTAGAGTTGTTTTTGGTTCCCAAAGATCAATCCAGTTTTCATTTTTCTACACTTTGGATGTTTGTTCCAGAACTCTTTGACAAATTGATGCTACAAAATCTCCAGAAGTGTTAAGTACAGCCCACTATCACCCTGCCTTCCTGAGTACTGAATCAATTTAAGGCAGTGCAGGGAATTTCTAGTTGTGGTGATAACAAATGCCAGAGGGGCAGTGCTTACTCATATGCAGTTATATTTCTGAATTAGCAAGACTCAGTGCATGTACTCTGAAAGCAGCTTCTTTTTCTTTGCCATCTTTTAGAGCCTCATTAATTCCTTCAGGAAGTCTTTGTCAAGTTCCCGGGATTGTTCTAGTTCCCCGGGTTGCAAAGGAGGCAAGGCAGACAGCTCTCCTCCATGTGGAGCTTGCCTTCCTAGTTGGGGAGACAGTCAAAAGTAGGTATGAAGAAAAGAGAAAGAGAAATTGGTCCAGAAAATAGACCATTTGAGAAACTTTGGGACAGAGAGAAATTTTTTTGGTTGAGTGGGCAGTGTATGTTCATGAATACATGGCAGCATTCTCCTGTATTTAAATCATAGCCAAGCTTCCTTTAGTCCAGTGACTCCTACATTAAATAACGGAAAACACTGGCCATGGACATGGATTAAGCTTTTTCTTTATGTTACCAAACTCAGGCGTGCAGAACCATGGCTTGCTAGGTGTAAGAGTTGTTCCGTCTAATTCAGTAAGTAGTTTACGAAGGGGTAATGAAGGTGGCACAGACTGGGCACAAGCCTCTTTCCAAGTAGCAGGCCAAGTTCTTCTGCCGCAGAGAGGCACCTGTTCACAGATGTCACTTCTAGATACTCAAAAGTCAGAGATGGGTTTGAATTGACAAACTCATTCTTCGAAATATCGACAGCCATTTTAAATAGTGAAATCATTCACATTCTCTGAATTATTTCATTGTGATTGGATGATTCGTTTTTTTCTTTTACCTGACAAGGCCCTTAAAGCCTTGAGAAAATGAAGTTTTAGTCAGTAAAATAAAGTTAAGTTTAAAGAATGGCATATTTACTTACATTGAGGGCAGATACAGTGCAGGGCTACAGAAGGAAGGCAAGAAGAGATTTCAGAAAGATGACTTTTATCTACTTTGGAGTTTTGCGATTGGCCTACTCCCTGCACATCATCTTATCTTCTTCCTTAGGCCCTCTAATCTTCCTAATAAGCTAGTTGGCAAAGTTACCGTGAATGGCTTCCATACAAGGTGGTACCACAGAACAACCCAGTGCTACCACTCAAAAGATACTACCACACAGCGTTCCCTTAAGCCATTGGCCCAACAGGTGGGCAGCTACACCAGGTGGAATTGCAGGGCCCCATCAGCTTGTGACAATACCAATAGCAAATTAGCATTCCAGACAAACTGCTGGGGCACATCAGCACAGACCCGTCTATGTCAGGACTGTAGTCCCAGCAAGCCTGGACCAACCAGCACCTTCCCCCCACAGAAGAAGGTTTCTAGGGACTCTGTCAGCAAGTATTTACTCATCCTAGGTTTCTGGGCTGCCTGAAAGCCACACAAACACAGGTGGATCCCTGTGTATCATGAAGCATAACAGTGAAGCCATTTTGGTTTCAGTTTTTGGCAGAGTAAATAATGCCCAACTATTTTGAACAATCCCAGGAACATTAAAATACCATGCAATTTTGACAAGAGTAGGAGAAATTGCCAACCTCTACTTAGAAAATAGCATAAAAATATAAAAGGAAAAACATTGCTAAGCTCCTTTCTGTTCCAACCTCTAAACCTAAAATGTTGGCCTATAGAGTCAGTCTGCCCTTTAACTTATAGCAGGGATGGTTGTTAGGTCAAGTTGATATAGTGTCCCTTAAACTTGCTGCTTGTTGTCTCATAGATGAGATCTACGGGAACAGCTTGATTTCTGCTGTGATCGACAGCTGCAACTGCTCGGATTCCAGTGACATCGAACTGAGTGATGATTGGGCTGCCAAGAAATCTCCCAAAATTTCCAGAGCTAGTAAATCACCCAAACTCCCAAGGTAATCATCCAATCTTCAGGGTACCTCTGATAAGATTGTTTTTGTCTGCATCAGAGTCCCATTGAAACTGAGACTAGTGAAGATTCTGAACCATCCTGAGTCCAGAATGCTGCTCAGTTCCAGAACCTTCTCTTGCTCACCTAAACTTTCTGGGAGGAAGGAAGGAAGAAAGAAAGGAAGGAAGGGAGGGAGGGAAGAAGGAATGAAGAAAGGAGAGAAAGGGAGCTGAAGGAGAGAGAAAGGGAAAGAGAGTAAAACGTGACATTTGAACAACAGCAAGATCAACACTCTCTTTTCTTTTCTCATCACCTTTTCTTCTGGAAGACTGTCCCTGGAATAATTACAGTGATTGTTTATTTGTTTCCTTTTAGGAAGTTTGCTAAATCCCCAAGGGGTTAGCCTTGTTTTTCCTTCCAGTTTAAGAAAAGAAAGAAGGTTTTACAATGTGTTGAGGAGAATGCCATCTTAAATGCCTATATTGCTATAACTGGGAAATTGATAGTAAACTAAATTTAAAAAATAGTTCCTAAGATCTATCTAAAGACAGAAAGCTAAGAGTAGATGGAAGGGCCTGCATTGTTTCAGATGAGAATACCACCTTCCTTCTCTGTTGCTGTTTGTGGCTGAGTGATCTTGGGATCTTGGTTAAAGGTAAGAGTTTCCTGATCTGAGGACTTTAATGGGTAGACAGATCCTTACCACAATTTTTGCCAGCTATATAATTCTGTGGTGCTAAGTGAAGGTGTAATTTAGCTGTAGATATACACGTCCAAATGCTCAACTCTCAAACAGGTAACCTACTTGCACAGTTGATAAAAGAGTGTTCCTCACCTGTTTCAAGATAAAGAACATGCCAGTCATCCCAGAAGATTTCTTGTGCTAGGCACTGTTACTGCTTGAACCACTCCAGCTGCCCTTTTTTGTGATGAGTTTTTTCGACACAGGGTCTCACAAACTATTTGCCAGTGGCTCACTTCAAACTGCGGTCCTCCTGATCTCTGCCTGCTGAGTAACTAGGATTACAGGTGTGAGCCACCAGCACCTGGCACTTTTGCCTTTTCTTGAACTTCATATGAGTGGAATCAAACAATATGTACTCTCTTTATCTGGCCTTTTTTTTTTTTTTTTTGCTCAAGATAAGATTTTGAAATTCATTTGTGTCACAGCATATATCAGTAAGTTGTCTTTATTGTTCAGTGGAATCATTCCTTATAATGACCTTATGTGTTTATCTTATTTACAACCAATGTATATTTAGTAGTTTCCAGCCTGGGGACATCATGAACAAATCTATTATAAATATTCTTAAACAAACTTTTTTCTGGGTATACACACTCATTCCCTTGGTTATACTTAAAAAGGGAGTTGCAAGGTTATGGGTTAGATAAATGTTAAACTTTAGTGAAGACTGCTAGACAGTATTCAAGGTAGCTGTACCAACTTAAATTCCCAGCAGCCATGTGTGAGAATCACAGCCACTTTGCTCTCATCTACAGCTCTATTGTATTTTAAAAAATACAATAAAAATACAATAAAGTTTTACTTTAGGTTTCACACTGTATCTCAGATAACTTCACATCTAGATTAATTTTTATATATGGTGTGAATTAAGGGTAGTAAACATTTTTTCCATGTAGATACCCAATTGCTCCAAAATGTGATTGATTTATTTTTCATTATTATTCTAAAGCTGGTTAAAATTACACATAAAATTAAGATTCCAACACTTGCAGTGTTTTGTCTTTTCCCCTTATTTACATGGAAAGGTCATTTACCATGTATACAGCAAAACCCTCTGCTCCTAGATATCTAGTTACTGTGTCTCTGTGACTGGTCCCCCTTCCCTGTTCTTTCCTCACCTAGAATCCCCTGTACACAGCAGCCAGGCTAATGATCCCAGCTTACTGTTTTAATCAGCTCAATCCCCTATCCTTCCATTCCTCAGGAGCCCGAAGTTTCTTATCAAACTTAAAAGAAGTATATATGGGACTTCATGCATTTTTAAAATAGGATGTTAGAAACCTTACCACATTCTTTTTTATAACACACTCTTTGGGGAGACTGTTATAAATAAGGAAGGAAGGAACAGAGATAGAACATGGAATCAAAAGCAGACAACTTTAGAGTCACTATTTGGTTTAAGTTTTGCAGTGGTGAAGTGTTAGAAAAATCCTTTAAAATCCTAATTATAATAGAAGGAATTTTAAAAATCATAGTGGCCTTAGGATGAGAAGTGACTCTTCCCTCCTGCCACTTTTCCCAGGACTGATTGTGCAGACCTCTGGCAGAAGCCATGTGGCCATTTCCGAAATTACTGTAAGTCACTAGAAAGTGACAGTTAATTCTCGAGGTTCCTTAAAATGAATCACTTGGTCTAATCTCAATATATTTTAAAATTCTTTATTATTCAGTATACACTTTCTCATGTTCCTAAAGCAAACAAATGAGTGCTTCATGAAATTAAGGCCCTGGCCACCAAGAATCAACATCCTTGGCAGGTCCAGCTGCACATCTCTTTGCATGCCTGACCCCTCCTGACCTTGTCTCCACAGGATCAGCATTGAGGCCCGCAAGTCTCCCAAGCTTCCCCGGGCTGCTCAGGAGATTTCCCGGTCTCCCCGTTTGCCCATGCGCAAGCCCTCCATTGGCTCACCAAGCCTGGCGCGGAGAGAATTTCCTTTTGAAGACATCACTCAGGTAGTAGCACACGTCTGGCAGTGCAGCATCAGTGCGGTTGAATTGTCAGCCACTGGATGTGCCACTTTCCTTCCCACCTTGCCTGTCCCACTTACTGCCAAGCCCAGATGCAGGCAGCCTGGCTCTGCTGCACATGCCTTTTGTGGTAGAAATCTTCCTCCAGAGGATCTCTGGTTAAGACGCATCCACACTTTACATGTGCCTCACTCAAGCCTATTCTGTTCCTGCAGTGACTCCAGTCTGACCTGCCTGCCTCCCCCCCACCGCATCCACCCACATACACATGCACCCTAGCCCTCTGGACACAAGCCTGTCCTTTGCCCTGTGCCTTTGTTCTGCCTGCTTCAGCCTTTCCTTCTCCTTGTCCTTGTTTCTGCCTGCAGTTCCAGACCTAATAGTGCCACTCCATCATGAATGCGTCCTTCCCGGGCTCAGCCACAGTGTGCTGGCACATCTAGTTGGTGTCTAACCCCCTGGTGGTGTTTCTTAATGACTTCATTGGGTACAAATCACTAAAGTCTCATCTCTCCATTAGATTATAAGCCCCTCAAGGACATTTATTTTTGTGTGTGTGTCCTGTGTGACACCCACACAGGTGCATGCAATTACACATACTCCTTGGGCACAGTGGCAATTTTTTAAATATTTTCTGTGTAGCTGAGAAAATAGATAATTGGATAGTTTATCGATTATAACGGTATCAATGCAACTGATGTCTCCAGGAAAGATATAAAGCATAAAAATGGATTCAGGTGGCTGGTGGAGTGGCTCAAGTGGTAGAGTGCCTGGCCTAGCAAGCATGAGGCCCTGGGTTCAAACTCAGGGCCACCAAACCAGTACCACCAGAAAAAAAAAAAAAAAGTACTCCGAGTTAGGTCCCCTCGCTAGTCTAGTGATTGGAGAAAGAAGAGGTGAGAAAAATATCACCAAATTACTTTGGTGGCCTTTTCATTTATTTTTAATGTCTCAGAATTTATTTGTTTGTTAATTTATTTCATTTGAGATTGGGCCTCAGTATGTAGCCCAGTCTGGTCTGGACCGCAAGATCTTTCTGCCTCAAACTCCCAATTTCTGGGATTATAGGCCACAATACCTGGCTTTTTTTACTTCTTTGAGATGGGGTCTCACTATATTTCTTTAGCTAGACTCGAACTCATGGGCTTAGTGATCCTCCCACCTCAAGCCTCCCAAGTAGCTGGGACTACAGATGTTTATCACTGTGCCGAGCTTTAGTGGTCTTTTCATATGCATTTTTGCTGGTACAGAACCAGCCTTCATCCCAGCTCACTACACCATCACTAGGAAATGAGAGTCTGGTCTTAAAAATGCAGGATGATGGTGGGAGTTGGTTTTTCTGGCAGTGTAGTCTTGTGGCTTTTTCAGCAATAAATGTTAACAGTCTTACTAAGCAACCAATAAAAAATACGGAAACAGACTGATATTCTTCCTTTTTCTTTCCTTTTTTCCCCCACAGCACAGTTACCTTGCTCAGGTCACATCCAATATCTGGGGAACCAAATTTAAGATTGTGGGCTTGGCTGCTTTCCTGCCAACCAACCTCGGTGCAGGTAAAAACTCACCCTGTTTGCTCACTGTTCCAGGTGGAACTCAAGTAAAAATCTGGTTTCAAC
The DNA here is from genome assembly GCF_047511655.1 of Castor canadensis. Lineage (NCBI taxonomy): Eukaryota > Metazoa > Chordata > Mammalia > Rodentia > Castoridae > Castor > Castor canadensis. The sequence continues at coordinate 9,020,006 of NC_133386.1, read as the reverse complement.
CTTTGGCAGACTAAAGTAGAAAATGAGCTTTTAAGACAGAACAAGAGCAGCATATGTATAACTCTTAAGCCTTGACTCCAACCACTGTGATTTCAGAAAAACAGAATTATCACTCAAACAAACTGGTTTTTGCCACTGGTGCTTTCATTTTTTAATAAACTCTGACTTACTAAAATAATAGTAATACAAAGATGACAAAAATAGCCAAAATCTTTGCCAAACCTCTCAAAGATTTCTAGGTATTTTTGGCCTCTGTGGGCAGATTTTGAAACCAGTGTTTAGGTTCTTGAAGTCATAAGAACCTTCTGAAGAAAGTAGTCAGGAAGGAAAACTCTAAAGCTTGTAAGTTGTTAGCTGACTGTTCAGAGCTGTTCTTAGTGGTAAATATTTGTAGGTTTCACTTTTCAGTATTAGATAACAGGTAGACATTCTACCCATGACAAGTTTGAGACAGAGAGCCTGGTAGAGTGGCTCAAGTGGTAGAGTACCTGTGTAGCAAACATGAGGCCCTGAGTTCTAAACCCCAGTGCCACAAAAAAAAAAAAAAAAAAGTTTGAGACAGAGGGAAAAACTGAACCAAGGTGGTACAAACCGGGCCAGAACCAGGCTTTGGTTCTCTTCTGCATTCCCCAAAAGAATAGTAATAGCTTGTCATGTTTACCTCAGAGACAATGAACAAATGAAAATGGCAAAAGATGCTTTTCAAAACAATGTCTTTGCCAGGTGGATCCCTCTTTGGGTTACGTAGCTATGTTGCTCACCTCATCTTCCTGAGTTGCCTCTTTGTTTCCCATTATACACATTTTTCTGACGCCAGGGAGGACTGTGGCCCTCCATCTCATCTGTGCTCTGTGCAACCTACTAAAAATTGGGTTTTTTAAAATAAATTTCAAATCTGTCTATAAGAGTTTCCTACACAGGTCCTATGAAATGAGTTATTTTTGCAAATCAAATTTAAAATACCTATTGATGGACTGGGGATGTTGCTCAATGATAGAACACTTGCCTGCTTGCATAAGAACCTATATTTGATCCCTCAGCACTACAAAAAAAAAAAAAAAAAGCAAAACGACCTTTTACTTGTGTACATCTTCAGAGATTTATTAAAGAGCACTGCTGGACACAGTGGCTCATACCTATAATCCTGGAACTTGGGAGGCTGAGGCAGGAGGATCAAGAGTTCAAGGCTAACCTGGGCTACATAGCAAAATCCTGTCTCAAAAAAAATACTGGATTTTTAATTTTGAGGTCTGTCGTCTGAAAGAAAAAGAGGAATAAAAGAAGAACATAACCTGACTTGGGTTCAGTCCCAAGTTCCACAAAAAATAAATAATAGACCATCTTGAATGTAATGTGAAGACATCGCTCATGACCACAAAAATATGTTCAATTATTTATCTGTTCCCTATTGATAGATATGGTTGGTGTTAATAACTACTGTTTGAATATTATTATCCCCACATCAGTGAGCGGAAAAATTAGCCATCTGCTTATAGTAAACATTGAAAAAAATAAATCTTGTATGAGAAATAAGGGCAGAATGAAGAATAGTTCCTCAAATAAGCCAATTAGGATCTTAAAGTGAGAGGCTGTGAGTGACTGAATCACGTTACTCCAGTCTGAGTCAGTTGAGTGCCTAAGACAAAAGCTTTCTGTGACTGCATTGGAACTGTCCTGATCATTGACATCTTTAAGCGTTAGGGCCCATATAGTTAGTATTATCAAACTAAAACCGTTTTCCACTGGATTCTACTAGAGTAAAGAAATTATATTGTAAAAGGTATGCTATGTATGGTACCCCATTAGGTAATCTTTTCAAAGACAATAGATATATTCCACTGGACTTAAAAAATGGATGTTCCTTATATTGAATAATTCCTTTAATTAGAGTTATCTGCTCCATGGAACTTTTTATTTTTCATATTTCTTAATTTAAATATATGCTGGATTCAAAATTCAAGAGTCAAAGGCACATTCAGTAAAAGTCTCATCCTGACCTTCCAGCCACCTAACTTTCTTTCCTGGAGGCAACTGATGTTGTTTTCCTAATCTGTCCTCAGTTTTTTTTTTTACTTTATTTTTTTTGTTGCCTGAGATTCCCTTGGGTTTCACAGTCATTGTCAGTACCATTTTCACTAAATTATACTTCCAGTTACAAATGAGCCTTTTAAAAAATTTTCCCCTACACTAGCTTGTTACAAAACCAAAAAAGATTTAAGTCTTAAGATACAGGGGCTTTTGTCAGGAGGGAGTTTGGCTTTTGGGAGATTTTTTGCTGTTGTTTTTTTGAGATAGGGGCTCACTTATGTAAGTCCAAGCTGACTTCAAACTGTTTACCCTCCTCCCTCAGTCTCCTAAGTCCTGGAATTACAGATGTGCACTATCACGCCCTACTTAGGATATGCTTTTTATATTCAAAATTCATGGTTCTATAGGCAGTTCATGGTTGGCAGACTGGTTGAGCTAAACCAAGAATTTGTCATTGCTGAGTCCAAAACCACAACCAGCATGACCTCATGTATGCAGGAGAGATGAAGAACTCATCTCTTGCATTTCTCTTCTTGAAGCTCTGCTGACACTTTGGCTCTCCACATTGTGTCTTTATTAACTGTGCCCTTCTTCCTCCTTACCAGTAATCTATAAAACCAGTCTGCTGCATCTCCAGCCACGGCAAATGACTATCTATCTCCCAGAAGTTCGGAAGATTTCCACGGACTATATTAATTTACCTGTCTTCAACCCAAATGTTTTCAGTGAAGATGAAGATGATTTACCAGGTGCGTTCACATGCATGTGCTCCTTTGTCCCAGTCCCTCTTTAGTGAGTCATGCAAGGGGGGACAGAGTGATGGTAAGTCATCGAGGAGTATAGCCTGCTGCCTTGGTTTGGAGAAGGCACACCTGCCTTGGTAAGCTTGATAGACGCTATGGTATGTCCCAAGAGAAAGGTTGCAGTTAGACATGTCTTTAGAAGGAGGGAGACTTAACAGCATGTCTAGTGACAGTGGCACCTCGCATTCCCAGAGCACTTCTCACATCTCTTCTCCTTGCGGTCACTTTCTGTATCATGTGCCAGATAAAGATAAGTTAGAAGGACTAAAACCCCACCTTGATCTAGGTTAGCCTCCTCTCCATCCCCACATAAAGAACACCTCTCTCCAGTGGCCCGTGGTGCCCACACAGCTTAGCTTCTCAAACCTCCTTGCATCTAGCACAGAGAGTCTTTGCAGTTGAACACCTCTCTTCCACTGTGCAGTGCAGATCTCTGCATAGAGGACTGGCCTGAGCAAAAGGTGAAATCTGGCTGGGCACCGGTGGCTCACATCTCTAATCCTAGCTGCTCAGGAGGCAGAGATCAGGAGGATCTTGTCATTCAAAGCCAGCCAGAGGCAGATAGTAAAACCCTATCTTGAAAAAAACCTTCACAAAAAAGGGCTAGTGGAGTGGCTTAAGGTATAGGCTCTGAGTTCAAGCCCTAGTACCGCAAAAAAAAAAAGGTGAAATCTGGTACACCATTTTTAAATTTTACTTCACAAATCATCAAATAATCTGTAGCATCTTAAGTTAATTTGTTTCCTGGTGGGAATTCTATTTTGATTAATAGATCAAAATGATGTCTAATTAGACCAGGAATCAGTTCTGTTACTATTCTCAACTACTTGAGGGCACTTGAAAAAAACTGCTTTTCTAAGTAAAAATTCACCTGTGATTTCATAGATAACAGGGACTTCTTTACTTCCAACATCAATATCCAGTGTGGTGAATAAAGCCTCATGTACTTGAGCTTGATAGGCATATCCTGTGCTGTTTCGGTATCTTGAGTTTAGAAGTGTCTTACACTTCCCTCCCCCCCCCCCGCCCCGTTCTCCCCAAATACAATAAATATAGCTGTTTCCGGGGTTCAGTTGCTGCTGCAGTTGTCACTGCTATCTGGGATTCCCAGTGAGAGTGGGAATCATGCTGTCTCGGTATCACATTCACTGAGGGGATTGCACAAAAACGCTGTTCCTGTTGTCAGTGTTCCCTGGAGACGAAAATATCTGGAAGAGGAATCTACATAGGAGTCATGGGAAACCTGAGATGGGACCGAGATCCTTGCAGGCACAGGATCACCATGATTCACTGGAGGCCTCCAGAAGGGGGAGATTTGGTTTCAGGGCCCATTTGGTGGTTTAACTTATGATACACCAGCTGCTGCATTCTTCAGTTCTGGTGCGAGGTTGACCAGCTTGTACAATGAGCCTGTTAGATACTGTTTCCTGCCCAGGTAGTAGTTGCCATGTAGATCTTAGCACTAGGCTTCAGGCCTTTGGATCTGTGTCAGTGTTCCCTAAGGAGGAGCCATGGTGGCTGAATGGACCACGAGGAGCAAAACTGCTGAAGTTCTCAGTAGGCACTTTCAAAAATGGCACAGACAGTGGTTCTAATACCTGCCTGCAGGTCACTACTCACATGCATGCTCAATGAAACTTCCACTGTACATAAATATGGAATGTTCGCAGGGTCTTCTTCTGCAGGACTCTTCCTTACGTGTTATTTGTAGTGCTAAAAAGCACCTAATATGCACATTTGCTAGCAGATTCTTATTTGTTGGTTTTTCTACTACATTTTACATGGTTCTATTTGTAGAAAATTTATACACAAATTTCAGATACATATCTGTTACATGTCACTTCCCACATGAAATAATCCATAATTGTGGATAAAACTGCTTGAAAGACTTAAGCATGTGAGTCCTCAGTGAAATTTCATATGTATCACAGCCCTCTTCTTGAATAACAGGGCAAGTATTTTATGAGTATCATCAGTAAAAAAAAGTTTTTTAGACATTTAATTATTTGTGATTCAGTACCACTCAGGCACATGATACCAAATTCAGAAGGCTTAAAAGCTGTGCTCATTGAAAAGCTCTGACAGTGCTCTTTTTTTTTTTTTTTTTTTTTTTGCTTTTATTCATATGTGCATACAATGTTTGGGTCATTTCTCCCTCCTTCCCCCGCCCCCTCCCTTACCCTCCCTCCCGCTTCCTCCCTCTCCCCTCCACCCCCTCACTAACCAGGCAGAAACTATTTTGCCCTTATCTCTAATTTTGTTGAAGAGAGAGTATAAGCAATAATAGGAAGGACCAAGGGTTTTTGCTAGTTGAGGTAAGGATAGCTATACAGGGAGTTGACTTGCATTGCTTTCCTGTACATGTGTGTTACCTTCTAAATTAATTCTTCTTGAACTAAACTTTTCTCTAGTTCCTAATCCCCTTCTCCTATTGACCTCTCTGACAGCCCACATTCAACAGGCAAGCTGCCCTGAAGACCCCCCAGTTGCCTGTATGTCCTTCCAAAAATATTAGAGAAGCTTTGTGAACAGTCTTCCTCAAACACATCTCAATTTCTAGCAATTGCATTTTGCATGCAAAATATGAGATGAGTCCAAATGTACTGTTTAATCTGGCACAATTTCATGACACTATTTTTCTAATTTCCTTCCAGTAACAGGAGCATCTGGTGTCCCTGAAAGCAACCCACCTTGTACCGTGAACATCCCTATCGCACCAATCCACAGTTCTGCTCAAGCTATGTCCCCTACACAGAGCATAGGGCTGGTGCAGTCTCTGCTAGCCAATCAAAATGTGCAGCTGGATATCCTGACCAATCAGACAACGGCTGTGGGGGCGATAGAACATGCAGGAGACAGTGCCACCCAATACCCAGTCTCTAACCGGTACTCCAACCCTGGACAGGTGATTTTTGGAGGGGTGGAAATGGGCCGCATCATTCAAAACCCTCCTCAGTTGCCCTTGCCACCACCGCCACCACCACCACAAGGAGCTGTGCAGCTGTCTGTGGTGGACCATGGAGACCGAGATCACGAGCACTTGCAGAAGTCAGCCAAGGCTTTGCGGCCAGTGCCTCAGCTGGCAGCTGAGGGGGATGCAGTGGTTTTCAGTGCCCCCCAGGAGGTCCAGATGACGAAGATGAACCCTCCTCCCCCCTACCCAGGAACCATTCCTGCTGCCCCCACCACGGCAGCACCCCCGCCCCCTCTGCTACCACCACAGCCCCCAGTGGACGTGTGCTTGAAGAAGGGTGACTTTTCCCTCTACCCCGCAGCAGCACATTACCAGCCCCCCCTGGGCTATGAGAGGATCACCACCTTTGACAGCAGTGGCAATGTGGAAGAGGTGTGCCGGCCTCGAACTCGAATGCTCTGTTCCCAGAACACCTACACCCTTCCTGGCCCAGGCAGCTCAGCCACCTTGAGACTCACGGCTACTGAGAAAAAGGTCCCCCAGCCCTGCACCAGTGCCACTCTGAACCGCCTAACCGTCCCTCGCTACTCCATCCCCACAGGTGACCCACCTCCATATCCCGAAATTGCTAGCCAGCTGGCCCAGGGGCGGAGCGCTGCCCAAAGACTGGATAGCAGCCTCATCCACGCCACCCTACGGAGGAACAACCGTGAGGTTGCACTCAAGATAGCCCAGCTGGCTGACAGCTGCCGGGCCCCACTACAGCCTCTGGCCAAGCCCAAGGGTGGTTCTGGTGGGGCAGTGGCACAGCTTCCAGCACGGCCCCCACCAGCCCTGTACACTTGCAGCCAGTGCAGTGGTGCAGGGCCCAGCTCACAGTCAGGTGCCGTCCTGGGCCATGCTCTCAGCAACTCCCCGCTGGCTTCCCAGTCCTCCTACAACCTCCTGAGCCCACCCGACAGTGCCCGAGACCGCACTGATTACGTCAACTCAGCCTTCACAGAGGATGAGGCTCTGTCCCAGCACTGTCAGCTTGAGAAGCCCCTGAGGCATCCCCCACTGCCCGAAGCCACTGTCACTATGAAGCGGCCTCCCCCTTATCAGTGGGACCCTGTGCTGGGTGATGATGTTTGGGTTCCTCAGGAAAGGACAGCACAGCCTGCAGTGCCCAACCCTTTAAAACTGTCTTCTCTGATGCTAGGAGGGCAGGGCCAGCATCTGGACGTGGCTCGAGTGCCCTTTGTCTCCCCAAAGTCCCCTGCCAGCCCTACTGCCACTTTCCAGACAGGCTATGGGATGGGAGTGCCATATCCAGGAAGCTATAACAACCCCCCTTTGCCCGGAGTGCAGGCTCCCTGCTCCCCTAAAGATGCCCTGTCTTCAGCACAGTTTGCACAACAGGAGTCTGCTGTTCTTCAGCCAGCGTATCCACCTAGCCTCTCCTATTGCACCTTGCCTCCCACATACCCAGGAAGCAGCACTTGTTCTAGTTTACAGCTGCCACCTATCCCCTTACACCCATGGAGTTCATACAGCGCCTGTCCACCAGTGCAAAATCCCCAGGGTACTCTTCCCTCTAAACCGCATTTGGTGGTGGAGAAGCCCCTTGTGTCCCCACCACCCACTGACCTCCAAAGCCACATGGGAACAGAGGTGATGGTAGAGACTGTAGACAACTTCCAAGAAGTCCTCTCCCTGACAGAAAGCCCAGTCCCCCAAAGGACAGAAAAGTTTGGAAAGAAGAGCCGGAAGCGTCTGGACAGCCGAGCAGAGGAAGGAAGTGTTCAGGCCATCACAGAGGGCAAAGTGAAGAAGGAGGCTAGGACTTTGAGTGACTTTAATTCTCTCATCTCCAGTCCCCGCCTGGGAAGAGAAAAGAAGAAAGTGAAGAGTCAGAAAGACCAACTGAAGTCAAAGAAGTTGAACAAGACAAATGAATTCCAGGACAGCTCAGAGAGTGAGCCCGAGCTGTTCATCAGTGGGGACGAGCTGATGAACCAAAGCCAGGGCAGCAAGAAGGGGTGGAAGAGTAAGAGAAGCCTGCGGACAGCCAGCGAGCTGGAGGAGTTCAAGTGCCGGAAAGCCAGTGAGAAGGAAGATGGGCGGCTGGGCAGCCAGGGCTTCGTGTATGTGATGGCCAACAAGCAGCCTCTGTGGAATGAGGCTACACAGGTGTACCAGCTGGACTTTGGAGGACGGGTGACCCAGGAGTCGGCCAAGAACTTCCAGATCGAGTTAGAGGGGCGGCAGGTATGGATGCTGTGGCACTGTGGCCACTGAGTGAAGGAGGTCAGTGCTTTGGCCTCCAGGGGCACTTGTCAAAAGACCAGGAAAAAAAGGGGAGAAACAGCTCATTTCTTTTAGGTAGAGCCAGTGAAATTAGAAATATGTGTGCCCACTGCTGCCTTTTGTGTATTTTTAACCCAAGTAAGATGAGTATACCGAATATTAGTCAAATGATTCCATGAGACTTCTAAGTAAAATCAGCAGGCCCCAAGCCGCCCCTCACAGTACCTGCTCTCCCAGAGGCGGGTGCTTCTCAGCATTTGTTGTTTTTTTTTCTGGTATTTCCCATCATATTTGCAAAGAACATGTTTATGTTCCTACTTACTAGTGTTTCCATTTTGGACATCTTATCTATATTGCCTTCTCTCTGAGGCACTCTCATGGACTGTGCTCTGATTCCATCAGGAGCTAAACAGATTTAGTTATCTCTTTCCCACCCCTTTTCCTTTCATGATTTTGTTTCCACACCACCCTCTCCACCATATACAGTTTGGATAGCTTGATGGCAGTGTATACCTTCTAGACCTCTAGTACCCGTTCTCGATTGATCATTATCTTCTGTCTGGAGAATGTTTGTTTGCTTCACCTCTGTCTCCCTTCCCCATACTACATGTATGAACTTCCCCTCCCCCTTTCCCAGTTAAAGCAATAATCATTCACAACCTTGTTATCCCAGTGAGTATATGCTAGCTGAGCCTTGTGTATCAGGTACTATGGCAGTTTTTCCTAGACTTACTGCCTAGTTTTTGTTTGCCTGTTTCTCCTTGAACTTATTAATAAGTCATATCCCAATTCCCTGACAAAAGGTAAGTCTCTTGGTGCAGCTCAGCACCATTGGTCAGTGTTTCCTGCTTCTACCTGGGTGGCTGCCATAGCTCTGCTGCTTAAGTTCACCTCTTCACCATCCTTGGAATCCCTTTAAGCCACCATTTTTAAAATTACATTTTTATTCATTCATTTATCAAGTATTTGCTGAGTACCCACTTTGTGCCTGGCAGTCCTCTAAGCCAAGAATAGGCAAACTGGCCCATGGGTCTATCTGGCCTGCTGCCTCTGCTTGTAAATAAAGTTTTATTGAAACACAGCCCTGCCTACTCACTTGATGTATAATCTACAGCTGCTTTCATCTAATATGAGCAGAGTTGAGTGGTTGCTGCAGAGAGTGTATAACTTACAAAGCCTAAAATGCTTATTATCATCCCTTTACAGAAAGCTTGCCAACCCCTACTCTAAGTGTGAAATTATAGTATTGAGAAAAACAGAAGCCACTGCCATCATGGAACTTCAAAAAGTGGGAGAAAGACCACAAACAAATTAGCATATGTTCTACAATGTAATGCAGTAATCTCATGTTACCACAGGAAGTAGTAAGGTCACAAGTACAGCAGGATGAGGAGGTGGAGCATAGTGGACAGGTAGGAGGCTGGGATGTTCTAGAAGGGTGGTCCAGGAAGCCCTCTGTAAGGTACAGACATTCAGCAATTAGAATGGACACTTCTCTGAGGTCTCTGAGAGATTCTGCCCTCTTCTTTTTCTCTCTCCGAAATCCTTCCTTGGTGAAGAACCATTTTCATTTGGCTTGTAGAGCTCCATGTTCTGAATTTTGCTCATTGTCTCCTCTTCCACTGTTTCACACGTTCCTGTCTCTAACTACAAGCTTGTAGTTAGATCTGGAAGCTGAGATTTTGTCACTTTTTTGGTTGGCAGAACTGTCTTATGGACTGTTCTGTCTGCTTCCCTCAGGAACTGGTAGATCTAACTGTCTCTTTTGCACCTTGTTTTTCTCTTATGTCTTTGTTTCCCACACTTCTCTCCCAGGTGATGCAGTTTGGAAGGATTGATGGCAATGCATACATTCTAGACTTCCAGTACCCCTTCTCAGCTGTGCAGGCCTTTGCTGTTGCCCTGGCCAATGTGACTCAGCGCCTCAAATGAAGATACTGGTGCAGGAGGAGAGAAGCCAAGGAACCTCTGGAGGTGGAGCCTGTGCTGCCGCTTCCCAAAGGACTGGAGACAACAGTGGAACTGGAAGAGTCCATGAGAGCAGCAGACCACTGGTCTTTAGGCTTGGTCATTTATTTGATTATCCTTTATTGTCTTTCTTTTCTTCTTTCAGTGTAGTGGCATTTGGAAGCCAGAGGTATGAAGTGCTTGGTGTTCTTCCAGGCAGTGTAGCTTAACTGTAGAATATGCTGCTGGGTTTGCTTCTCAGCAACCAGGACAAGGGCCTTTGGAGAAAAGATAGACTGCCTTCTAGCCTGCTATTTTAGACATAGGGAGTGTACATTACTGTTCATTCTCCATGACATCTGGCCTCTATTACTCATCTGACATTACCACTAGTGCAAAATAAAAAATTTTTTAAAAAAACACGACCAGAAATCCTGAAAATTCAGGTTCTTCTGCGGGGAGGGGGCAGCATTTAATTCATACATACTATGCTACTCCCCAAAAGATGACTTGATGAATGAAGGGTATGTGGGCAAATGCACTGTGTTCCACTAATACAAGTAAGCTCTGTATAGGGGTGCTATTACTAAGGTAAATGCAGTTTGGTCAGTGATAGTGTCAGGGAAGGGATGATGGGTGAGCAAGGAACTGTAGACAGGCTTACAGCACTCTGCAGACACTGGGTGACTCAATGATGTGACTTGTACAAAGCCTACACTCCTCATCCATGGATGTTTATGTTGAAAGATTCCACTAGTTTCATAGGACCAGTGATGATTATTCAGTAAGATTGACTTCGGGAAAAGATAAGACACAATAGTGGAAATATTGCGGCTAGGATAGGGCTAGGGATTATCTCTGATAGTGTGTTGGTGAGTCACTAGGTCCCAAACTTGTTTAGGAGCAGCCTGTATTCTTTCTATGCCTTTTATTTTTTAATCTGGAAGATACTACTGTAAACATATTTTTCATTAGATATCATTGATCTGTGCTTTCTAAGAAAGTATGGATGAGACTTGAGTTGAAACTACTCCCTTTCTCCTATTCGTTATATTAAAATTCAATTGACTATAAATACTTTCCATCAAATTGGAAATGTATCCAAAAACTGTTTTTTAAGCTTTTGCCAACGTATTAAAAAGGTAGCGTTATGGTCAGATCTGTGACAAAAGCTCCATGATATTCCCTAAGGAAAAACAAGAGCTGTTTATTAACTATACAGACTGTTTATTGAGGAGATAAACCACTGGGAATATATTGTTAAAATTACCATACTTGAGGCAGTTGGTCTACTGTTAATTGGAAAAAAAAAAAAAAATCCTCCACCTAGAATATCTTTGCCTACTTTCCCCTCCTCATGGGAACACCGTGGGCAATATTCAAGCCTGACAGTAAGAACCAGTTCATGGTTTTTTTTTTTTTTTTTTTTTTACTCATACCTGTGATATTGTTTAAGTCCAGAGCACAAGAGCTGACTATTGGCCTTGACTCCTAAATTTGGACTTTATTTGAAACAGACAAGTGGAAGGTGGTTCAGCAAAGTATTTTCAAGTTAAAGTTTTTTTTTTAACTCCCTGTGTTTGAAGAAATAGAAAAGAAACTGTCCAATTCCTTTGCAAGAACAAGATAAAAGTCACTCTCCATTCTTTCCAAATTCCAACGAAATACAAGGTTTTTAAACATAGCAGAGGACATCTTCCAGCTAGCACTGGAGTTTCCTGTTTTGTAGTTAAAATATGAAACCTGATTCTTTCGTGGGTAAATTCTTCAAAAAGAATTTAGCAGAATATTCAGAATTATCTAATTCTTTTATTTGAGTTTCTACAGCTTGATATGGTGTTTCAGTGCTTATTAGTTGTGCAATAATGGTTATAGCCTGTTTCTGAAATAATTTAAATGTGATTCCCCCATTTTGTTGTCCAAAAGATATTTATCTTGCTTTTCATAGCATTCTTAGGAATTATTTTGCTACTATGTATTGGTGAGCTGTGCCCATTTTATTATTTATTTAGAAAAACAGCATCTTTGTAACGACTTATTTGGTAGCAGTATATTTTACTGCAGAAAATAAAGAGAATGTGATAGAAGATGTTTTTGCTGGATAATTTGTAACTTTTTTCTAGTTGGGGAAAAATCCTCTATTAATCCTTTAAAAATATTTTTATTTCATGGTAGTCATTATATACAATGGATAATATTTCTTTAAGGTAGCATTCCCTAAAATAATATTTCCTTTATTTTGAGTTTAATTTTTAATTAGAAATAAAAGATGATAGGAAATGAGTGAGACCTATTAGATGAAGAGTAGTGAAGGAAGGAACTCTTAAGAAGTAAGCTTCAGGTTTTCAAATTAGAACAAATATGGAGAAAATCCCTCCCCAGAAGACATTTTCCACATGGAGATAGGCTTCCTGCATCAGCTGGTGTAGGGACAAGAGAGTCTACAAGGGAGTGAGCATATAGCACCTGACCCACCCCCACCCCAGGCCATGGAGGAGGGAGTCTTGTGTGCCAAGGCAGTAGTTGTGATACGGTGTCTTTTAAAGTCATGGTGGTGGTTTTACTTAGTAAAAAAAGATTGCTTTCATTCTGTCATTCTCAGCTGAGTACATACTATGAAAGTAAGACTTTAAACAGCAGAATTCTAGGCACTTTATGTTTGTTAATAACAACTTATAAACGTCCAGCTATTTGATGGCTCCCTAAATTTAAAAACATTGGTCCAGTAAAAAGTAAATTTCATAAAGACTTTTGAGAGAAGCAGTATATTAACAGACATAAAAACCAGTTTTAAATTTTCTTGACTCTAACCTCATCAAACCAAAAGCCATAGATATAAAATGCCCATTGAATGTATATCCTAAGAAAAATTGGGACCAAAGAAATAAGAAACTCTCAAAGCTCTATAGCAGAGAAAGAAAAGGCTTTTTCAGGTTGCTAGTTTTCATCCATAGGTGTCTCATGAGGACATGCAGAAATGGGTAATGTTCATTTTATAATCATAATAGGTGAGGACCCCCAGGGTTGAGCCTGCTCTGCCATAAGGCTGGAGGGTGACCATGAGCAAGTCCCTGGGACCTCCAGACCTCCCTTTGTCCATTTGTAAAATGAAAGGGACTCACAGAACAATCTTCTAAACTCCTTTCCCAGCTCCAGCAGCCTGGGAGCTCAGAATGGAACAGCTTCATCTTCCACCTCACAAGCATGGAAAGTATGTTTCAAAACTGCCCTTTTGTAGAGAAGAATTTCTTTTCCTGAGTCTGTAAGCTGTCTACTGAATACAAACCAGTGCATTTTACATACTATCTTTAGAAAGTTTACCTCTAAAAGAATTTAGAATCCTGCTTGTTCTCATAAAATTATAGAAGCATGGATTCCAGGCAATGGAAGAGGTCCCCTTGTTCAGAGGACACCTTCAAGAAAAACCCTAAAAGCACCAGTTGCCCCCAGAACTGAGAGTGGATTGAAAAAGAACAGAGGAGTGTGGATCCAGGCTGACTTACATCCTTCAGGGTACTCCTGTGCTCAAGTATTACACTACCTTCCAATTCAAAAGATTTCTTAAAAAGGAACCTGTGAAAAAGAAACCCATGGAGTCTCTGTGTGGAATATCAGTCACTTGGTCAAATCTGTGGTTGTGGACAAAGTTAGCTGAGACAAAATGGGTCACAAACGTTATTTGAGTTCCTGGGAATATGTACTAGCACACAGTTCAGAACTCTATCATTTGTGTATTTCCTTAAATGCGGCTGATAAACCCTGAAGGATTGTGGCTTATTTTCTTTGGCTTTGTGCAATTCTTGTGTAACTTTCCTTATACCTGTCTTTTCTGTTTATAATTTGTTTTTAAGGGGAGGGGTAGGATTTAAAGATTTCATTTATTATAGATAAATTTATTTTGTGTTGTAGAAAAGCATGGATTACGCATTTGAGTGAAAAGGGCACTGTGTTATTTTACCAAAGGGGTATTGTTTTTGCATTTGTTTATAAATGCATTATTTTGGTACTGTAAATTCGGACATAATTTCTGGGTTTATTACTACTGGTGTTTATTCTTTCTTTATTCCCATAAGTATGCAGTGCAGGTGCACAGGTCCCAGATGAGCAAGACCACCAGCATGTACTTGTCCAAAATTTGGGTATGGTGTGCACTGCTCTGTGCATATCTGTTCCTCTGTTGTGGGTTTGTTTTTTAATTCAGCATCCTGCTTTGTTTTACTTTCCAAACATGATCTTTTGAGATTCTTGATTGCATTTCAAAGAGCTTTCCTTATTTATTTTGTGTATTAGACTGTGCAGGAAATATTCTAGAAGGCATTAATGGTTTGCATTCAAAATGATGTGTTTTGTCCAAATTATTTTTTGTCTTTATTATGGAGATGAATTTATCTCTTTATTTTTTTCTTGATGACTTAAAATTGTAAGAGTCGTCCAGCTATTGCTTAATAAAATTTTGCAGATCAAAAAAAAAAAAAAAAATCAGTGACTTGTTTGCCGAATTCAGATTGTGGGTCTTGAGTCCTTTGAGAAGAAATCACCTCTCTCCATTGGCATGAATGGCCAGCCTTCAGTTGCTTCAAGGAACTGACTGCAGATTTGAGATCCTTGTCATTGTGCTGCCCCATTGCAAGGTCAGAGATTGTGCTGCCTGCTTGGTGAATTGGTTTAGGTTTCTTTTTTTTTTTTTTTTTTCTTTTTTAAAATAGGACCCAATTAAGAATGCACCCATATAGCACCTAACAGGTTAGAGGTGCTAAGTATATTAACATCTTCCTTGTTACTATGTAGGAAACTTAATAAAACCAGATTTTAAGCAGTTCAGCTATAAAGTGCTAATATAACTGTTAATTATTATTACTGAGTGCTTGCAACCCTCCTTTCTCCCCTCTAAACTTTCTTATGACTACAGAAAGCAAGGAGTCATGCCTATAAGCACTTTATATGTGTATTTACAGAACTGCCCCTTGGGTCTCTTTCAGAAATAAAAATAGATGTGTAATTACTCAGACTTTAGGAGACAGAAGAACCCAAACCCAAACTCTAATGAATTCTAATTATGAATTTTTTTAAAATGTGGGATTATAAGTCTATGTTTTGAGTCACAGATGGCTAACTGCCTCACATTTGGTATAAGAATCAAAATATAACCTTGTGTGTTGTTGACACACACCTATAATCCCAGATACTTTGGTGGGGGGGCAGAGGCAGGAGGATGACAAGTTTGAGGCCAGTCAGGCAAAGTTAGGTAGATCCTATCTCAAAAACAAAATTACAAGCAAGGGGATTGGACTTTGAGCACATAGTAAAAGTGAAAGCACACAAGGGAGGGGTGAGGATAGGTAAGACACCTAAAAAACTAGCTAGCATTTGTTACCCTTAATGCAGAGAAACTAAAGCAGATACCTTAAAGCAACTGAGGCCAATAGGAAAAGGGGACCAGGAACTAGAGAAAAGGTTAGATCAAAAAGAATTAACCTAGAAGGTAACACCCACGCACAGGAAATCAATGTGAGTCAATGCCCTGTATAGCTATCCTTATCTCAACCAGCAAAACCCCTTGTTCCTTCCTATTATTGCTTATACTCTCTCTACAACAAAATTAGAGATAAGGGCAAAATAGTTTCTGCTGGGTATTGAGGGGGGGGAGCGGGAGGGGGTGGAGTGGGTGGTAAGGGAGGGGGTGGGGGCAGGGGGGAGAAATGAACCAAGCCTTGTATGCACATATGAATAATAAAAGAAAAATGAAAAAAAAAATTTTCCTGACCAACAACAACAAAAAAAAAAAATTAAGCAAGAGGGCTGGGGGTGGAGAGGCCTTGAGTTCAGTCTCCAGTACCACTCAAAAAATAGCAAAACATATCTTACTTAGTGTGAAAGTTTGTGAGCATCTAGTAATATTTACCTTATCTTCATCAACTTAAAACCAGATAGCAAGGAGACCTGTCCAAAAACAACCCTGCCTCTTCCCATCACTCCACCATTCAACAACTTGTTTGTATGTGGCTCTGTAGGAAAGAGCCATGTCTAGAATTGCCACCTCCACCAAGCCACTTGTCAGTTTGGGGTCATCCAGTTCCATTCAGTATTACCAGATGTGATTTATTTTTAAAGCCTGGGGAACAGAATTTAGAAAATCCCTTTCTTTCTACAAACTTACTTTGAAAAGGATTCATTCTACTTATATTCTAGCTTCCTATATCCTTTTCCTGAAGACTAGAGAATCAATTTAACTCTCCCATCCTGCCCCAAAAACTCAGTGTGAAAGAGAAATGCCTGCTTTGTGGAGATTACAGTGCAATTTTCCAAGGATATAGAGCTACCACAACAAAATCTCCTAACTCTGTTGTAGAGTTAGGCCTTTTGCCTCCTTTTTCTAGAGAAAACTGGAGCATTGAGACATTGAGATGATTTCTGGATTCCATAGATAAAAACCAATCCTGAAATAGAATCTAAGATTTCTGGGTCACAGTAATGAATAGAAGTAGTTTATTCCCAGCTTCGCACTCATGTGTAGTAATGACTTTCCTGTAATGAGCTAGGAGCTACTTGTACTTGGTCATCCTCTGTGAAAAAGAGAATTACAGATGAGCCACCCTTGCTCTTCCTGTGGTGAACTCATCTCAGAGTGACATGTGAGTAGTCATGTACTTTTGAATTTTCAGAAGACTGAACGTTTGGCTTATAGGCTGTATTGCTTAACCAGGCATCACCAGGGCACAGGTCTGTGTGGATTTGTTTCTCAGCAGGTCTTAGAAACAGCTGCTTGTTGTGCTAAAGGATATGAAGCCATTCATGTGCAGAACAGGCTCATTTCTGGGGTGTACTTAAAGTTCCTGCTAGGCTGAAGGCTTCAGATGAAGATGGTTCTCCAGTGTAGAGCAGGGCCCAGCAGGAGCCTGAGCACTAGGTGTGGAAAGTGGTGCTGCCTTCTTACTTTTCACCGCAGGGAATGTTCTTGCATCATAGAGGACATTAAAGCCACTTCTCAGATGCTTGAGTAGGGATGGAAACTTTCAGTGAAGTTTCAAGGTCTTCCTTGAAACCTGCTGTTGAGGCAAGGTAAAAAGTCTTTGGGAAATTATAGAACTGTGAAAGTGAAATTCCTGAGTTTGTCTTAAAGAGAAGTAAGTGTGAGGAATTTATTAAATTCTACCTACCTTCCAAGACAATGTCCAGACACCTTGCAAAGCATATTTCTTTTTGCCATGCGAATGGTCTGTGCCTTCTAGGTTGGTATTTCAGAAATTCAGAAATCCTGTTTGCCACTGAGCTCATGCTCCTTTCCAGGCACTTCTTAAGCCTACTGGTTTTAAGCGTTTTTCACTGCATGCACAACTCTTGACTCCAAAACAAGATGGGGGAGCTTGAACGTAAGGTCTAGCCACACAACAAGTCTTCAAACTACTAATTTCATTGCCTTCTCATGGTCACCTGCTTGAGTTCTCACAGAGGGGAGAGCATCATGCTTCTTCTTTCCACTCTTTTCCAAAATAGAAAGACAATGGCTAGTCCTGACACCATTCCCCATGTTGTGCAGGAAGCCAAGGACCACTGCGGCTCCTTTTGTCCTTCAGCACATGTAAGTGGTCTGTGATTTCTCCTTTCGCATGAAGCAACTGTCTCCTGCCTCCCTGGATGTCACCTTGAGGATCTTCTATGAACCATCTCTTAAGATCTTGTACTTTGGCCCAGGAGCAGATGTGGTTCCTTTAACATGTCACTGAAGCCTTGACTTTCCCAGTGTCACATTCTTTCTCCAATGAAAAGGCAAGCAGCCCAGGCACCAGTGAACATGCCATACAAACCTGACACCCACCACAGAAAAATCAGTAAATCATTTCTTTCTGTGCTTGAGCCCATGGGGTCCTCTGACTCTTTCTTCTTGCCTTCCTCAATTACCTGCTGCTCAGTGTGGGAGGCTCTGAAGTACAAGAATTATGGATTCTCACCAGTACTAGAAGTTTCAACTCCCTTTGTTTTAAATCCTGAGTAAAACATTCCTCCAGTCGAGCCTTCATAGCCATTGGAATAACCAGTCCAGCCTGGGCCACATTTCAGGAGAGATCCTCTTTAAGCCTAAGTGGTGTCTTTGATGACCCCAGTTCCAACAATGTGGATCTCTTGATTATACTTGAAAAAGATTATTTAACTCTATGTGGAACAAAGGACTGGTAAAATTGTATTTGAAGACAAGTAATTTAAAAACCAACCAGATAGGTGTGCATTGGTACCAAGGGACTGCTACATGAAGCCTGGTACTTTTCTAATTCCTCAGTATGCTGTAGAAACAGTTAAAAATAAATTAGCTAAACTTTTCTTGCATCTAAATGACAGAGCACAAGAATTGATGGCTATATGTGTAGCATCGAAAAATAAGGCAAAGGTAAAAAATAAGCAGCAACCTAACTGCATGATAACTGCTTCTTGAGCAAACCATAAAAAGTACACTCTGGTTGGGGAAGCAGTAATAAAACCCTCTTCACAGACCCTTTGTGGGGAAGGTGACAGAGTTCAGGACAAACTACCCGAAAATACACACTTGGTATTTGAGGAAATGCCAGAAACAGGAAGGTAACTGTCACCTTCCTCTCACCACTTTGCCACTGGAGCAGGCCATAAAGCTGCCCTTTCCCTGAAGCAGGACACAATAGGCCCATGTGACACAGGACCCACGGAGAGGCAGGGTATTGTAGGATCAAGAGCCAGGAGCTCAGGGAGCTTGTTCTGGGTCAGCCACCAAAATTATGTAACTGTCATAGTCCACTCTGGGCTTTATTTTGGTCAACTACATCCCCCCGTTAATCAGTATTTCCCAGTGCCTACTTCATACTTACCCAGTAATTGTTTGCACTGATTAGAACAAGCTTATTTTACAGTACAGTTTTCCAGAAACTTCAGGACACAAATATGGTGTGCATGGTAGATCACCAAAGAGAAGTATAGTGCAGTGCTACAAACTCAACGTAGGAATCCTATTACAAAGGAGCACCTTGGAAGATCTCTGACCCAAGGAATAGGCTTTGGAAAACAGGACTGGACACTCCAAATTTCCGACTACAGAATGCTGTGATTTTTCTGGATTTTATTGAAAAGGTGGGTTTTTTTTTTTTCTTCTGGAATAAAAAATCAACTCCATTTCTGCCCAACTAGACAAGAGACCCTTGCTCAAGTCCAAAATGTGTTTGTTGGGCTACAAAAGAGTAAAGGATTTTGGTTTTGGTTTTAAGGGTACTTTCTTACAAAACCTGAGCTCTCAGCTGATTGCAACAGAATTGAGCTCTGGCCCTCTTTTTTATTTATTTATTTTTTGCTTTGGTGGTACTCAGGGACCCACCCTGGCTAGGCAGGCCCTCTACCACTTGAGCCATACCCCCCAGTCCTATTTTGCTTTTTAAGTTATTTTTCAGGTTGGGCCTTGTGATTTTGACCTGGGCTGGGCTCCAACTGTAGTCCTACCTACAGCCTCCTGAGTAGCTGGGATCACAGGTGTGCTCCACCCTCCTGCACAGAGAGCTTTGGCCCTTTCAGTCAACTAAGACACAAATGTTTAGCTTATTCAATGTGCAGTTCTAACCAGTGTAAATACAGTTGTTTCTGCAGGTGAGATTCTGACCTAATTCATCATCATGTTGTATTTAATACTTAAAGATTTCGGTATCTAATTTAATTGGATGTCTAGACATCACTTTCAGTCAATTTAGGAAGGAGAACCAGTTGGGGTCAGCCAAGTATTCACCTGGGCTAAAGCCAGTAGATTACATAAGGCAGCATGCTAGGGTCTCTGCTCCCTGAGGGTTGGGAGTTCGTACACAGAAATGTCATACAAAGAACTCCAGCTCACTGGGTAGGTGCTTTACAAAATGAAATGATCCTTCTGAACTCTTGGAAGGCTTCTTTCAATTGCCAGAAATAGAAACAAGGGCTGAGAATATTCATGCCATTTGCAAGTCAGATAGCAAATAATGTCCCATGGGAGCTTGTAATGGCTGGCATCCAGCTGGGACCTGCTCACATGAAAGGGAAAACAGCTGGTGTGACCTAGTGTCACCCTTAATGGAAATGGCCCATCACTGTGCCACCCTGGGAGGTTTTCCAAGCCCCAGGTTAGAGCCTGTGTGGGACAGCCGAAGCACTGGGACCAATGAAAGGTGTTACCAGAGAATTGGTTCCAGTAGGACAGTCCAGAGGGGTTCAGGCAGACAAAGATGATCTGAACAACCTTTTTTGTTTCACTTTTGTGGAAATAAAGCCAACCAAATAAGAGTAAGCAGAGGCTATCAAAGTTTGCATTTTTGTTTTGGGCAGTAGTGGGGTTTGAAGTTAGGGCCTCACACTTGCTAGGCTGGGGCTTTACCACTTGAGCCATGCACCTAACCACCATCATTTGTGTTTTGTCAGAGACTCAAAGGCAGGCTGAGGAGAGGGAAGCTTTCACAGTAGAAAAGGGGCCGCTCCAGCTGTGCCTTGGGGATGCTGAAGCAGGTCACCCCAGGCTCTGCCTTAGAGGAACTTTTTTTTTTTTTTTTCTGGTTGCTCCTGAGTGGGAAGTGGGGGCAAAAATCAGGGGAGTTGTCAGTATTTAATCAACAATTGTTGACCCATTTGGGGTCATTTGTTATGGGGGTTACTGTCTGGCTCCTGGGTTAGTGCTGGAGACTTCACACGAGGCTGATTTATAGCAGGCTGGCCTTGTGTGCTGGGGGCTGCAGATTCTTGGTCAGTTTTGCTTTTATTTAGAGACTGACCATTGTCCATGTGTATATTCAGTCTTTCATTTTAGGCAAATTCCTAATTTAACATTATCATTATACAAATGAAATTAACCTACTCCCATTGAGCAATAAATTAGTTAATTGACACTAAGAATACAGACCTATGAAGTTATAGGCATCTTGCCCCAATTTCTAAATTGACCTTGCAAAACTGCAAAGGGCATGCTAAATGATTGGCGTGTCCAGAAACAATGCTAAGAGAGAAACACTTTAGAAGCCATGTGAGAAAAAATAATTATGAAATGCTCTATGGATCATATTCTACTTACAATAATTTTTTTTTTTTGGCAGTACTGGGGCTTGAACTCAGGGCCTTTGCCTTGAGCCACTCCACCAGCCCTATTTTTTATGAAGGCTTTTTTGAGATAGGGTCTTGCAGACTTTTTTTTTCCCCAAGCTGGCTTCGAACCACCATCCTCCTGATCTCTGCCTCCTGAGTAGCTAGTATTATAGGAGTAAGCCATCGGTGCCCAGTTCACTTACAATAACATTTTATCATAGACCTCATTTTCACATTATTGCCTTAGTTTGCCCTAAGGAGTACAAAAACAGTGCCTGCAGTCAGTCTTCTCACAAAACCTCAGAAGCTTTGCATTGTCTATGCCAGAGCTGGAACCACGACTTTCTTCACTAATAGAGATTCATTCAAGAATAGGCACGCACTCCTCCCTGACAGGAATGTACCATTAGGTACCAGGATGCTTGCTTTTGGAATGTTCAAGTAAGAATTCTTCCACCTCTAAACTGAGCACCAGTGACTCAGGTCTGTAATCCTAGCTACTTGGGAGGCTGAGATCAGGAGGATCGTCCTTTAAGGCCAGCTCAGGCAAATAGTTCTTGAGACCCCATCTCTAAAATAACTAGAACAAAATGAACTGGAGGTGTGGCTCAAGTGGTAGAGCTCCTGCTTTGCAAGCAGGAAGTCCTGAGTTCCAGACCCAGTCCCACCAAAAGAAAGAAAAGAATTCTACCTCTAAATAATGGTACCATCCTCAGGAAGGAAAGAGATTCTGAATTGCACTCGGAGGAATAGGAAGGGGAGACTTAGCCCTTGGCACATGCTCAGCAGCGTGTGATTATTAAAGCCACCATTCCTCAAAACTTTATGGTCCACGTACCCGGTGCTGTGCCTGGAAGCCCCTGGGTAGAGGGGTGGTGAGTGTACAGTGAGTGATGACTTGATCAGGATGCTGCAGCCTTTGTACTCACATTTAAATTATCCAGCCTGGGGCTTAGGTATAGCTCTGTTGGAAAAGTATTTGCCTAGCATGCAGGAGGCACCACAAAAAATAAGTAAGTTTTCCAGCCTACCCAGGTCCCTGCTGCTGGATAAACATTATGATCTTCCCCTACTGATGCCTGCTTCATGACACCCAACTTAAGTAAGCTAAGCATCGAAGGCAGTGCTATGCTGGGAAGTGTTCAGTAACCATCTCTGCAGATGCAAAAACACATGCATTCAGATATGTACATACATAAGCACTGTAAGTTGATATGGCACAGAGGATTGTAGCACACAATCACAAATAATAAAATACCTAATGCTTTTCATTACAACTCCAGTAACCAGTTGATTCATACAGAATGCATTTGTTGGGCTGGTAGAGTGGCTCAAGTGGTAGAGTGCCTGCCTAGCAAGCATGAGGCTCTGAGTTCAAACCCCAGTGCCGCCAAAAAAAAAATGACAATGCATTTGTCGATTTTGCCAAACATTTGTGACCAACCCATGATTGTGATTAACAGCATGTTTCAGCAGGAATGTTG
Organism: Castor canadensis; assembly: GCF_047511655.1. Taxonomy (NCBI): domain Eukaryota; kingdom Metazoa; phylum Chordata; class Mammalia; order Rodentia; family Castoridae; genus Castor; species Castor canadensis. The sequence continues at coordinate 8,997,489 of NC_133386.1, read as the reverse complement.
ATTATTTTTTTTCTCATTTTTGAGCAAGACAAAAGTAAAACATCAAAGATATGTTCAGTGAAACATCAAAGCTGTCACAACTTCACTTATACGTCAGTGGCACAGTCCATTTCTTTGCTAAATTGGATAACAGTTTTTGAATGCTAGAAGATTTTCTTGACTGGGGGGAAGAGGCCATTTGCAATAGGATAGCTACAGATATAGCTTATTTTTTATTTAAACTGCATTATTAACATTGCCTCCATTATTCTCTTGTCTAGAGCCTAGACTAAAACAATGAAACCAAATCAACCCCTGATGTGCCACTTTTGCTGATTTCCATGGTATAAATATTCCCACCACAGCAATTTCTAGCAACCATCATAATGTCACCAAAAGAGAAGTTGGAAGGAGATGTACAGTAAATAACAGTTTAATTGACTGCTTGAGATCTTAGCCATAAGATCTCAAGATTCTGGAAATTTTAACCATCAGCTGTCATGAGCCAGCAGTTGCTGACTCCAGTACTCAAAGGCTGTGTCTTTTTCAGAATGCAGAATGGGGCGGGTCTCCAATCCAATGGCAATGTAGAGATTGGTTAGTCCCGGCAGTGTAAGTCACTTGGCTAGTGTGATCAAGACATAGACATTTTGCTAGAGAACAGGTTAGTTCAAGAAGAATTAACTTAGAAGGTAACACACATGCACAGGAAAGCAATGCAAGTCAACTCCCTGTATAGCTATCCTTATCTCAACTGGCAAAAACCCTTGGTCTTTCCTATTATTGCTTACACTCTCTCTTCAACAAAGTTAGAGATAAGGGCAAAATAGTTTCTGCCTGATAGCGAGGGGGTGGGGGGGAGAGAAAAGGGGTGGGGGGGCAAGGGAGGGGGTGGGAGATAGGGGGAGAAATGACCCAGCATTGTATGCACATATGAATAAAATAAAAATTAAAAAAAAAAACAACATAGATATTTTGTTCATCTTCCACAGATTCAGCAAGTGTTTATAGTGTGCCTACTACACCAATGACTGTAATGATGCTGAGACAGGCAATCCTACCCTGAGCAATGGACACAGCCCTACTTCACAGGATGACGGTACCTGCTAGGTCTCTGTCTGTGAGACTGCTGAGTCCTAGCTCCTCAGATCAGCTCATCCTCTCCACCTAGCACTTAGTGTACCAGAGCCCCGGGGAAGGGTCCGATGGTTGTACCAGACAGTGAGGTGTCACCCTTTACCCCTCGCCTTTCTTCCTGTGCCATGACAGCCACCAAGCCCTGCCCACTCCTGCATGAGCTCACAACTGTCCATTCTGTACTTCTGCCACTGGATCCTGAGACCAGCTCCTCACTGATCTCTTCGGTGCCCTCCCACTACACATCCCCAGGCCACTTCCCCACTCAGCAAAATGTGATTTTTAAAATAAAACAGCTGTTTTTACAGCATTCCTCAGTTTAAAACCCTTCGCTGGCAGCTGAGTGTGGCAGTGCAAAACATCTGTATCCAGCCTGCTTGCCAGCTGCTGCCTGTGGGCAGGATAATAGCAGCTCTGGGTCTGTTCCCATCCACAGAATGAGGACTTTACAGTACTGCCTTCTACTCAGCTGGCTATAGCAATGAACCATGGACTGGGCAGCTCAGACAAAACAAAATTGATTTCTCAGCTCTGGAGGCTGGAAGGCTGAAATCGGGATGTGGTGAGAGCAGACCACTGACTTCTGCTGTGTCCTCACATGGTAAAGAGAGGCTTGAGGGCCTTCTAGGACCACTTTTGTTAGAGCACTAAGCCTGTCCCTGGCTGAAAGCCCTCATGACATAGTCACCATCCAAAAGCCCCACCTCTTAATACCATCAGCTTGTAGGTTGGGGGGGTAGGATTGCCACCTACGAATTGGGAGGGTTTCCACTCAATCCACATGAGTACTCTGGAATAGGGTATTTCTGAGGTCACATATGTGCAGTTCTTGGAGCAGTGCCTGGTCACCTGGCACTGCTGTTGTCATCAGCCCTGTCTTCACCTGCCCAATTCAATAAAAACCAAACTCCTTGTCTGCTCCTGCCAATTCATCCAGCCTCAGCTGCTCCAGAACCTGATCCCTCACCTAGGGGCCTCACACACTGGCCCAGTCTTCCTACTGTCTCCCCTGCCCTCATCTTCAGAGCTCCTTCCAGGGAGGTCCTACCGCGCCCCAGTCTATAGCAGTTCTTCTTAAGTCTTTTGGGGCACATGTTCATACTGTGATCACACATTTGTTAGGATGAATACACAGCCGCTTGTCTCCTGTCTACATTTCAGGCTCCATGATAGACCCAGTGCCTGGAACATGGCAGGTATCTCAGTGTATACTATAATCTCTACAATAAACAGAACTTCCTAAGATCCATCTGAGAGACCACTCATCACAACAATGTCTCACTTAGCAAAATGCCAATTAGAAAGTTTTGCAATATACCTGAATTTACCTAAAGGTAGTGTATTAGGGTTCTCCAAAGAGACCGAAACAATAGGATCCACGTAGATAGATGATAGATAGGTAGGTAGGTAGGTAGGTAGATAGATAGATAGATAGATAAAGAGACAGTTTATTAAGGGAATTGGCTTACATGATTGAGAAGTCCCACGATAGGCTGTCAGCAAGCTGGAGATCCTGGAAGGCCAGTAGCATTGCCTGGTCCAAGTCTGAAGACCTGAGATCTAAGGAAGCGAAAGGTGTAACTGTTAGTCTGAGAACCTACGCCATAAGTCAACTAGCAACAAAGTTCAAAGAATTTATGGCATATGTTTCAGATATATGCATACATTGTGGAATGATTAAATCAAGCTAACTATATTCAACACCTCACATACCTTTTCTTGTGATGAGAACATTTACAATCTACTCTTAGCAGTTTTCAGGTACATAATGCAGTATTAACTATAGTCCCCTTGCTGTAATTAGATTTCTAAAACCATTGCTCCTGTCCAATTGAAACTTACGTCCTCTGGCCAACATCTGCCCATTTCCCACGCCCCATATAATAATTCACTCCAGTACTGGGATGGGTTTCTCTAATAGATAAGGACTTAAACCAGCAAAGAACTGCACTATCTTTGTAAGCTGAACCTCCGTGGTTCTCAGGTTCCCCTTTGAGAAATTCACCCCTCTCCATTGGAGTCTTTTCCAGCTGAGCAGAGTCAAAGCATGTCTGTCTCCACAGCTGCTGTGATATTTTTCTCTTTTTTTCCCCCTTGGCTATGTTTCTGGAATGCAGTGCAATTAAGGGACAAATAAATCAATAGCAGAAAGACACAACTGTCTAAATACTTGAAATTTTAAAATACATTCTAATAACCCATAGGTCAAAGAAAAACTACATATAATAATGAGCCAAAACTTGTGAAATGCAAAGAGAGGCATACTTGAAGATAAATTTTTAGTCTTAAGTGCTTATCTTACATAAGAACAAAAACCCTGAAAATTAGTGAGAAAAGTACGCATCTTCAGATATTGGGAAAAATCTTTTTTTTTAAAAAGAGAGAAACAGATAGAAAACTGATTTAATAAAGATAAAAAGCAAAACTGTATTCAAGAGGGCCCATGATGCCAAAGACTGACTCTTGTTGATGAGTTTGACAAATACCTGTCCATAATTATCAATAAAAGAAGATCACAAATCAATGATACTAGGAATAGAAAGTGGGACTTCAGGTAGAAACATTTTAAGAGAAGGTGAATAAGCATGCTATGAAAATTGTATGCCATAGATTTGAAAACTCAGAAATTGAATCATTAGTAGAAAATCTTCCTACAAAGAAAATTGCATGCCAAATGGTTTTATTGGTGAATACCATCACTTTCAAGGAACTTACCCTCCACACATACACATTTCTGGAAATTTTTTAAAAGAAAATATTTTTCCCCAAACCCAGTCCCCACTATGAGGGTAACACAATATTGACACCCAAACAAGAAAGGACCTATCAGAAAGGAAACCATGGGCCATCTCATCTTGACTTTCATTTCTCTTTCTGTCTCCTGTCTCTTGGCATTGTAACAAATAAATCTCATATCAGCAAAAATTTCATCGCTTATGTTTGAATTTCCTTTGGGGGGTTAACTAAGAGAAACCTGGACAGATGTAATAATTAAGACTGGTCTTAGAAGCCTTGGGGTGGTGGGGGAAGATCTTCTAAGTCCTAGCTTCTCTTCCCCTTTCTCTTCTTTCAGGGAACCCCCGGTGCCAGACTGCCTGCAAACCAATGTAACAGATCTTCAAGTCTGCAGTAAAAATGGCCTCCATGATACTGCATTGCAGGAAATGAGAAAGAAGCAGAATAGAAAGAGTAAAAAACGTTGAAGAGGCAAGCTTAAAGAATTTGTAGTAGAAAAAGTACTGGAGTGATGTTTAGTGAATGCGAAGGTGGAGTGTTTCCTGAAGTGGAAGGGATTATAAATAGACCCTATGGAAAAACCTGGAAATGGTCCTGTCAGCCTTCTATCAGATGGTGAAGGAAAGGATGATACAAAAAGAAAGCTTTCTCTGACAGTGAACCTGATGAAAGCAAATCAAAGAGGGATGCTGCTGAAACCAAGAGGCTTTACCGGGATCTTGGTCCTGAAGGAGTAACTGGTCTGCAGACAGCAGTGGAGGATGGAAGGACTCCCAGGAGGCAGGTGCAGTGCTGCAAAGAAGGCAGAGGCAAAGTGCTCTCCATTGCAGTTACTTCTATGAAGAGAGCAATTGGCATTTCTCCAGAAGACGGAACGCAGGAATGCTTGAAAATCAATGTGTTGGGTTTGAAAGTTGTATTGGAAAAATTGTTGGATTTTGTTTTGTTTTTGTTTTGCATCAGTAGCTCTGGTTATTTTGAACAAATAAAGACCTTCTACAGTTTCTTCATCAGACGAGAGTATTTGGTACCATGGTGCATTTCCTCTACAGTTGAGCACAGCTATTTCTAAATATTGGGGAAATTTTCTAGTCATTAGTAGATCAGTATTTGTTTTCAATTTTCATGCATAAAGACCATTCTGGGGTTTTTATCTGTTTGTGCATGCATGCACACACATGTGCATTTTATTTTTTTACATAGGCATTATATATATGTGTGTACATATATAAAACACCTATGTAAATGGTTTTTGTTTTGCTTTTAAACACTCACCAAAACAAAAACCATAGGTGGTAAGGCCATGTTTCTGAGATTCCATCATTCTGAGCAATTTAAGAAATTATTTCAGATTAAATGGAACCTTTCCCTGAAGCCATAACCTTTCAAATTAAATAGATGATTCTATAGTTAACTGGACAGTTTGAATTGAATAATTTAAAAACAGTCACTTCAGAATCCATATCTATAGTCACAAAATGCAACCATTTATTTGCAGAATTCCTGAAACGAAGAATTTTATCACTATCAACACTCCCCTACGCAGAGGAGGAAACTAGACTGATCCTGGTTGTTTTTAATTAGCTAAGCAAGACTTAAATGCACATTGAAAGGTTCCTGTAGTGAGCCATTCCTTTACAGAAAGTTGAAATCTGTGTACTAAAAGGTCATGATTTGTGGAATAGCTAAGACTTGGCTCGTGGAAACCTAATCAGATGGTAAAGACGTTGGCAATTTAGGGCCTGCTGGTATAAATGGATGAACTACATTTTATAATCTGAACTATTGCTGTGTGTTCTTTTTCTTTACCCCAACTCATTCCTCACATGTAGGGTCAAACTTTTCAGTATTTTCTTTACTGGTTCTGTAGAAGCCAGGAAAATAATTGTAGTGATCACAATGTTATCCAACTGAATATTGTTTACTTAATTGTGAATAATGGTGAACAGTGGTCAATAAATAGTTTTATATTCCTTCAAAAAAAAAAAAAGACTGCTCTTCCATCCTATCCTGTTTAATCTTCTTAAATAAATACATTATTTTTGGTTTGGTATTTCTCACACTATTCTTAGTTTCAAGCAAAAGGAGAAACAAGTTAACATACCTTAAGTGTTTGTTGAAATAGAAACAAGTCACCGTTTTGTTGGTCACTTGCCCTCTTCTTCAGTCTTGCCTTGGACTGTCCAGCTTGTGTCCCAGGAGAACAGCTACTGGAGGGGCCCTGGCTCAACCCAAGTCATATGCCTCTTAATCCAAAAGGGCAGAGCTACTTTAAAATCCCAAATACCAACTCCCAGAACAGTTTGTAACAATTACAAAGTGCCAGGCCATAAATCTCAATAAATACTTGTTGTATGAACACAATACAAAATTTATTTCTTATTTATCCTCTTCACTGAACAAAATTGACTCAAAAGTAAAGTGTATATTTTCTGTAAAGTAATTAGACCCACACTTCTGGGAAGAAAATAATACTTAGCTACATTATATAGCAAGATACCTTGATAAATTCATAACTTAATAAAAACCAAAAAAGGGAGTGAGGAGATGTAAAGGTATAAAATGATAAAGTTTCTTACTGCTTTCTGGCAATAATGTAGAAACCCATTATATATTACATCAGAAACAATCCCACAGGGTCATCAACATTCTTGCTTAGAATACCAGTGTTCAGTAATGTCAGGTTAAATAGCTTTACAGTGGCTAGAGGAATTAAATGAGGAATCACTATCCAATTGCCCAGCTAGAACTTTTATTAATTAGACCATAAAATGTTAAGGAGGCAAGTAAGCCCTAAATTCAAATGCAGTGGTGTGTGTGTGTTCCCTCTCCCTCTCCCTCTCCCTGTCCCTGTCCCTCTCCCTCTCCCTCTCTCTCTCTCCCTCTCTCCCTCTCTCCCTCTCTCTCTCTCTCTCTCTCCCCCTCCCTCCCTCCCTGCCTAGGGTTCTGGAACTAGAGATCCTTCTGCCTCAGCATGTGCCACCACACCTAGCTCAGAGTTGTTTCTTTTTATTATTATTATTATTATTATTATTTATTTTATTATTCATATGTGCATACAAGGCTTGGGTCATTTCTCCCCCCTGCCCCCACCCCCTCCCTTACCACCCACTCCACCCTCTCCCTCTCCCCCCCACCCCCTCAATACCCAGCAGGAACTATTTTGCCCTTATTTCTAATTTTGTTGTAGAGAGAGTATAAGCAATAATAGGAAGGAACAAGGGTTTTTGCTGGTTGAGATAAGGATAGCTATACAGGGCATTGACTCACATTGATTTCCTGTGCGTGGGTGTTACCTTCTAGGTTAATTCTTTTTGATCTCACCTTTTCTCTAGTACCTGTTTCCCTTTTCCTATTGCCTCAGTTGCTTTTAAGGTATCTGCTTTAGTTTCTCTGCGTTAGGGACAACAAATGCTAGCTACTTTTTTAGGTGTCTTACCTATCCTCACTCCTCCCTTGTGTGCTCTCGCTTTTATCATGTGCTCATAGTCCAATCCCCTTGTTGTGTTTGCCCTTGATCTAATGTCCACATATGAGGGAGAACATACGATTTTTGGTCTTTTGGGCCAGGCTAACCTCACTCAGAATGATGTTCTCCAATTCCATCCATTTACCAGCGAATGATAACATTTCGTTCTTCTTCATGGCTGCATAAAATTCCATTGTGTATAGATACCACATTTTCTTAATCCATTCGTCAGTGGTGGGGCATCTTGGCTGTTTCCATAACTTGGCTATTGTGAATAGTGCCGCAATAAACATGGGTGTGCAGGTGCCTCAGAGTTGTTTCTTAATGGAGCTACAATTCCCCAACCTCAAAACACAGTTGGTCTTCCACAGGGTGCCTTGGTACAAATTGCACTTTATGTTGGGAAAAAGTGAATTCATGGAAGTCAGACACTCCTTACTGTGAGATTATGAGCAGATATTCACAAATATGGCACCATGGGCCCTATAATGAAATCAGTCGTGATGCTTTGGATGATTGGCATGTCAGGGAAGCATTTCCGTGTTCTGCAGGAGGGAAGGTGGGCTCTTGCCTTGTTGGTGGAGTCTCTGAGAGACACTAGTGGACACAGTGTCTGTAAGCCTTGTCTGTCTCAAGACGGCAGTAATAGTGGTGGCTACCTCCTAAAATGGCTCAGAATACTGAGAAGGACAAGTGCGTAGCACGGCATTTGGCACAAGTATACGCTCTACTAAAATTGTTGGTGACAATGCACCCTGGGATATTTCAGTTAAGAGTTACAGAAATTGGTGATTGATTGTGTGATTTCTTAGGAAGAGCAATGCAAGAATCACGTGTGGCTGTTTGTGATTCAGCAATAATAAATTATACCAGCCATATTCATTGCCCTTCCCTTCTCATTTTCTAGGTAGATTTTCTTATAACCTTCCTTTATTTGATTCATCTCAGAGAACAAAAATTATCTGAGGAGTACTTTTGATCTGGCAATTCTTGGTAAAGTCCCTATGTTCTCAGGAGGAATAATGCCCTTTAAAATCTAATCAACAAACAGGCAGTAAGCAGAGGGCTGTCTGTATGGAATGCAAATGCGCCCCACCCTGCAGGCTCATGACTTCCTAGTTCAGAAATGCAAAGATGCAAAGGATTAATTTTAAGTGGAATCTCGTCTTTTATCCAACTGACAACTTTTAAAGATATAGCAAAAATATATTTGTGCCCTGTCTTCAGTGAACTTTCATTTAGGTGGAAAATGTTAATTAGACAATGTTCAAAGAGTTGCTGTCTCTAATATTTTTCAAGACCTTGTTAACGGTATCTGTATTTATTTGCTTATTTTTGAGATGGGGGTCTGGCTTATATAGCCTAGGCTGGTCTTGAACACCTTGGCTCAAGCAATCTTCCTGCCTCAGTCTCCCAAGTAGCTGGGACTACAGGTGCATAACACCATGCCTAGCTCCTTCATTCTTAATTGAGCATTGGGGAAGAAGTGGGGCACTTTATTATATTTTAAGCTTGATAAACACTAAATACCCATTGTGCCCCCAGACACCTTAGTACTGAAAATTCAACATTGAGTAAGAAGCAGTTCCTCCTTTGAGGAGTTCATAGACTAGTGAAAGAGACTTGTAAACAGTTTGCAATGGTGTGGGTGAATCTAGAAGATGACCCTGTCATTATCACAGGATACTTGACCAAATAGGAAAAGGAGCTACTAACTTCCTAGAAATTTCATGGCCACATTTGTGACTGATGATACTAATAATAACTTGTTATAACATATTAGCAATTGACACTTTGTGATGTTCTCATCTCAAGCATGAGGCATAAGTACTATTTAAGAAAGAGAGTTTATAGTTTTGTATATACACTTTCACATGTCTGTGTTCTTTCAACTTATTGGAGGGAATTTGAGTTCACTGGAATTCATTGTTACAATATTAAAAGTCAGATATTTATTTTTAAAAATGCTTAGCCTTTGACTTTCTTTATGCCCAAGACTAATTTCATTGCTGTTCACATCACAGAATTCTGCATCTCTCATTCCTGGTTGGATGTCTGTTTCCAGTTACATTTCAGGAATGTTATACTATTCAGACAATCAAGTATTTATTGAGCACCGCTTGTTGTCAACAATTGTCGAGGATGAAGAGGAAGTCTGGTTGATAGAGCAAGTAGTCACCTCACTAACTTTTTATATATGTGAAATTTTCCATGATAAAATACATTTTAATGTTTATGATTCTTCCGTTAATCTCATTTCTGAAATTCAAAGATTTGTACATGAAGATGAATATTTCAGCATTATTTATAATAAAAACCTCAAAACAACTAAATAATTAACAAAAGGGGGGCTGAGTACATGAATTATAATGCATCCTTGAGTTAGAACACTACGAATCATTAAAAGTGGTATTTTTAAGGTTTATATGATGATGTGTTACTGATATTCTTAAGTGAAAAAGCAGAATTGCAAATAGTTTTTGTGACATGGTTCCAATTATGTAAAATGTTAATGGCTGAGGGGAAGAAGACTTGCAGGGTACAATAGAAACCCTTGGTGTGGCATTGGAAAGAAATATGTATGTACTGCTTCGTTGGATTATGAGGAAGGATATACAAGACTGGGCACAGAATGAGTGCAGCCATTCAGATGCACACTCACCCGCTTAAACTTGTTATTTATCTAATGCTTAAGTGAGAAGTTGAATAAGCAAGCAATGTGGGCTGGCCTGGTGACATCTGCACAAATTATAAAGAAATGGTAGGTTTGGTGCTGAATAATTATTATTGAAAGAATTTTGTTTTTGTGACAGGGTATATCTATATAGCTCAGGCTGGCCTGGAACTCATGATCCTCCTGCTTCCACCTTCCAAGTGCTGAGATTATAGATGTGCCATCACTAAATATTTTTAAACTATCATTAATGTCTCCACTGAGACACAGAAGAAAATACATTGCATCCACGAAACTAGAACAGGTTCTAAAAGAAGAAGCATTCAGAGAACTCATGAACACTCCTGGAAACTACTGGCATCACAGTAGAAACAAATCATAAGAGGACTGGAAAATGATGCACAAAAGTGGAGTAAATAGACAAAGTAATCAAGGCTGGCAGGGAAATTAGGGGACCAATCCAGGATGGCCCATTTCCAACTAACAGGGATTTGAGAAATAAATACCTGAGAACATAGGAAAGGACATTATCAAGAAAATAACTCAAGAAAATTCCAAACTGAAGGACTTGGAGTGCCAAGAAAAAAGTGCTTCAAAAGTCCAGCCCAGGGAATAAGAAAAGCCTCATGCAATCTTGAAGTGTCATCACACTGTGGACAAAATGAAGTTCCTACAGTCAGACAAAAACATTGGTCTATATGGAGTGAGCTGGGATCTGTAGTGACTTTGACCTTCCTAGCAGCAGTACTGCATGCTAACAGACAATGGAGAAATGCCTTCAAAACTTAGAGGGGAAATTATTTCCAACCCAAGGTCTTATCCTAGCCAAACTATTAAGAAAGGGTAAGCCAGGTGTTGGTGGATCACTCCTGTAATGCTAGATGTGCAGGAAGCAGAGATCAGGAGATCACAGTTCAAGGCCAGCCTGGGTAAATCGTTTGAAAGACCTTATCTAGAAAAAAACCCAACACAAAAAAGGGCTAATGGAGTGGTTCAAGGTATGGGCCCTAAAAAAAAAAAAAGTGGTAAGGGTAAAGAATATTTTTCTACATTCATGACCTCAAAACATTTGCATTTCTGCACACCCATTCTCAGGAAGGTCCTAGGAGACTGTTCCACCAATAAGGAGGGAAATAAGGATCCAGACAGAACAGCAGGGGAAAAAAAATCTATCAAACCCTTGTTGTCACCAGGCACCATCCACAGCTGGGCTAGTGGTCCAGAAGACAGTTTTAACCAATGTGAAACTGATGGGTCTTCTAGGTCTGGATAGCTTAAGAGGGGAATTGATTGGTGGGGGACCTGAGGCTGAATTAATAAGTACATAGAAAGCCAAGCAATAAAAAAGATGATTCAACAGGAAATAAAAGTGTCCAGAAAAGGCAATGTGATTATATGACTCAGCTATGCACAATATTTGCAGAGTCATGTATGTGTGCATGTGATATTTTATCTTATGTTTCTAGTTTCTTCTGAAACAGGTAACAAAGCTGTCCTCTAGGGACTGCCATAGTGCAAAGGGAGAAAAAGAAGCACAGGCTGGAGAAGCAAGGAAAGGTTTGCTGGAAGATTTTTAAGTGTCCTGGGTCATCTCTGGGGTTGACTAATATTCCTTCTAGTGAGGAATGCTTTGTAGCCAATCAGAAAATATTTGAAATATGGCATATGCTGGACTCAAAAGTCTCAATCTATTACAGTGAGCAAATCCACATGTGTATTTTTTGAAGTGAGCTTTCTGCACTGTATTTTGGGTATTGCCCATTCTGAGCTGCATTTTTCATCATCTTGAGATGATTAAATACAAAAGCTCCCACCAATGAATAGTGGCTAAAACCTAACTGTGCAAAGGGCAGGATGATCAGAAGCTACAGAAAGATTTGCAAGGCCTGACAGGAGAGCTTGGCCAGCCAACAAAAAGTTAATCCAAAACTGTAAGGAGAGGAGGAAATAAAAAGTGATGATAGCTGGGCGCTAGTGACTCATGTCTATGATCCTAGGATGATCAAGGTTTGAATCTAGCCCTGGGGAAATAGTTCATGAGACCCTATCTCCGAAAACCCCATCACAAAAATAGGGCTGCCAGTGGCTCAGGTGGTAGAGCGCCTGCCTAGCAAGCATGAATCCCTGAGTTCAAGCTCCAGTACCATCACACACACACACAAAAAAAACCTAATGATAAAAATAGGAGGAAGAGTGAGTGGAGTCAGGCACGGTTAGAGGTGGGAAGCAGGAAACATGGGAATTCTGGGACTACATAACTCGAGTGATCGTTAAACTCACCTGGGGAGCTTTGAAAAGTAGATTCCTGGGGCCCGAATTCTAAATTTAGGTTCAACTGTGTAAACTGGACGCCGATTTGCATATTTTAAAAGGGTTCCAAAGATCGATTTTGCATGGACATATGTCCTGGGTTCAGACGGAAACACAATGCCATCTGGAACAACTGTTTCCACACTTAACTCTTGGAAAAATCCCACAAGAGATTGCGCTCCTCTTTGGATGAGTAATCCCGTGCGGGACGTGTTAATTTGTGAAGAGGTGTTTTTCCTTTTTTTGGTGAAACTGGGGTTTGAACTCAGGGCATCTCACTTGCAAAGCAGGTGGTCTACCACTTGAGCCACACCTCCAGTTCATTTTGCTCTGGTTATTTTGGAGATGAGGTCTGTGGAATTATTTGACCAGACTGGCCTCAAACAGTGATCCTCCCCATTTTAGCCTCCCAAGTAGCTGGGATTACAAGCATCTGCCACTGGCGTCCAGCTGAGTTTTATCTTGCATGCAAGTGCTGAGTTTGAGGAGGATGAAAGATTCCATTACCCAGACAATTTTTGGTGAGAAGAGGCATCTTCTTTTCTTTGTGCACGTTATCGTTAAGAATAATATGCATTATGACATAACCATAATGGGTTTAATTTAAAATTTTTACACTGTACCAGGCCGGAGGCGGGTGTGTGTGGGTGGGGGAAACCTGCGGGAGCCGTCCGCGGTGCTGAACGGACTGCCGGCTTCTGCCTTTGACCTTCCCAGCAAGAAAGGGCCCTCGGCCCTCTCCCGAGCCCACTTTCCTTCTGCTCTCCCCTCCACTTTCTCCCTCCACAGTGCGGCTCCCAGCGAGGCGACACTTTATATGTTTGTCCTGGGCGGCCGATGACCTTGTGCAGGACTTCCTCCTCCTACCTCTCCATGGCGGCAGCGGATGGGGACGGCAGCCGATGGGCGCAGCACCGTGGCGCGTAGGCCCCCGGCGGGCGGCGACCCCGGCCCCACCCCCGCGCACCTGCTCCTCCCCCTCTCCGGTCCGCCCCCGCCCCCGTCCCCCGCCCCGCAGCCCCGGGTCCCCGGAGCCCGCAGCCGAGAGGGGGCGAGGACGGCAGTACAAAGGGCGGAGCGCTGCGCGGGCATGGACGCCGACTACCCTGCCTTCGAGCCCCCGCTCTGCAGCGAGCTCAAGCACCTGTGCCGGCGGCTGCAGGAGGCGTACCGCGAGCTGCGGGAGGACCTCACGCCCTGCAAGGATGACCGCTACTACAGGTAGGTGCGGCGAGCCGCCGCCCAAACCCGGGCCTGCTGCGCCCCGCGCCGGGCCGGGTCCCGCCCTTCAGCCGCCCCCGCCCGGGGACCCCAAGCCCGCGAAGGGAGCGCGCAAGCTTCGGGGGTCAAGGGCGGATCCCGGGGACCCGGGCCCAGGGCCATTTTCCATCCCCAGAACCCCGATGCTCGCCTCCGGAGAAAGGGACCCGCGACTTTCGTCCCCGCTTGGCTCCTCCCTCTCCCCCTTCCCCTGCCGTTCTCCCCCTGTCTTCCCTCCGGGGCCTGGCGGAGCCTGGATTTTGGGGCGGCGATGGCTCCCCTCGAGCGTCTGGGGTGGTTCTGAGGTGCTCAGGCCCCGGGCTCGGGGTGAGGGTGGGGGTCTCCGGGCGGCACCGCGGTGAAGGTGCGTGGCGAGGCCATGTAGGAACGCCCCAAGCTGTTGGACGTTTGCCGCAGGGCAGGCGCCCGCCCTTCCTCCGCGCCCCGCAGTTCTGATAGGAAGGGGTCCCCAATGGCCGCCTTTACCTGCTGTACCGAGGTGCGAGGAAAGGACTCCGTCAGCAGTCCACAGGCAGGGAGCCTAGGTTGGTTGTTACTACCTAGCCTTGTGACCTGAGGTCCGTCCCCAGAGCCGCGAAGCTTCCTCATCTGTAGAATGGGAAGCTTCAAGCAGAAGGTTTCTGAAAGCCGAGGAGTCTAATAAAACAGTTTGTTTGCCAGGAGCCGGTGGCTCACGCCTGTAATCCTAGCTACTCAGGAGGCAGAGATCAGGAGGATCGCAATTTGAAGCCAGCCTGGGCAAATGGTTCGCGAGACCCTATCTCGAAAAAGCCCATCACAAATAATAGGGCTGGTGGAGTGGCTCAAGGTGAAGGCCCTGAGTTCAAGCCCTGGTACCCCCCCCCCCCACACACAAATTTGCCCACTCGGTGTTCAGGTGTGGCACAGTGTACTGCATGCTACCTTTAAAGTGATGAGACTCACTGTGTACCATTCACCTGTGCTAATGTGGTGTATGTATGTTTGTCCTCAGAAGATGTATCACGTTTATCATTAAGTCTTCCCAAAAGCCTAATGGTTTCCCAAGGGGCTAATCAGTAATATATCAGGGCCATGGCAATAACTGAGTGAAAATGCCCATTAAAAAAAAAAACGCCACAATCGTATGCTGGAGCTTTTGGATGAGCCCCCACAGTCTCCTGGAAGACCTGACAGGTAATGGAGTACACACATAATTAAAAATTATGTTGGTGAAATATTATTTCCAGTCTCCTTTCCTACTGTTTTCCCTCCACTCTGGTCTCCCTATTCCATTTCTTTGGCAAAGTGAGACTACTTCTTAGGGAAGTGGTCTCAATGCAGGTGGGTAGCCAAGAAGAGAACAAGCCTCACCTCTGGTTAATCTGTGATTGGTTCATCCCATATTCATTTATCCAGCTAATCAGTAATTGAGCATCTTTTCTGTTCCTGCTGTTATTCTCCATATGGGAGATGCAGCAGTGAGTAAGAAAGACGGGTCCTGCTGTCGCTGGCTTACAGTTAACAAGTGATTGCATGTTTTGATGAGTGCTAGCAAGATTTTAAACTAGAGGACATGATGGAGTGGTGGGTGCTACTTCAGAACAGGAAAGGCTCTCTGAGGTGACATTTGTCTGAGAACTGAAGAAAGAATACCTCACTAGACCATGAGGTGGGCAGGAAAGTTCCAGAAGAGAAAGAAGTGCAGACCATAAAAACATGGTCTGATCAAGGAACAGACTGAAGTCAAGAAAGTCAGGCCAGAGAGATGGGCTGGGTCAGGAGGAATATACCCTTTGAGGCCTGACCAATGAATGTGGATTTCATTAAATGTGATAGAATTATACTAACTACTTTTAATTGGGGGGGGTGTGACATGAGCTATTTTATAGCTATTTTATGTAGGTTGTCTGTCCTACAGCAAGCAGTTGAGTCTTTGCTTGGTAGCAACTTCATCAGTTGAGTTGGATCCTGAAAACCAGTTCGCCACAGCTGGAAAAGGGCAGAAGTGAGTTCTGCCCCTTGCCATGGGAACAAGTAGACAGCAGGGTGCTTCACAGTGTTTTGTGTAGACAGAGCAGTTCGGCTGAATCACCGAGATTCACAGCGAGGTTAGGTTTTAGGTCACTGAACTCTCCTCAGATGCTCCACTGAGCCTTTACATCAATGGGCCTTTCCTTTACACACCAGGTGACATACTCTTGGGCTTCTGTGTTGGGAAGCTGTTAGTCACAGCTGCCGTATCTGCTACCCCGCAAGGCGAACCTGCTACTACACTGTTTTTCCTGCCCTTCTCACCATCACGAATGAGGAATTCGTGACTTATGACTAAGACGCACCAGCCCTTTACTCCCTAGAGGACCCGGGATTAACCTCACGTGGTTAACAGTTTTTTCTTAACAGAGCAAGGCAAAGCACAGAACTGCTAATGATCCATTTCCAAAAGGTGGGTCCAAAAGGTGGCCAGGCCCTCCAGTAGCTGGCACAGCTGTGTACATGGCAGTTTCGTGGTCTGCCATCACTGGAAAGCTGAGCTATGTGATCAGAGCACTTACTGTCATTTCCACAAAACAAGCTCTGACAGTTGTACTCCCTGCCAGGAAAGGGAAGGTGGAGGAATAGTAGCTGGGAAGCTGAAATCCTGAATTCTGGGTACAACTCAAATCTTCCCAAACTCCCTGGCTTTGGAGGAATCACTGGATTTCAACAAATGATCAATTTCCGCATCAGAAAAATGAAGCCTGTGACTCTAACCTTCACAAGGATGTGAGACTCAAGCACTTTGAGGATAACACTGGGATGCCTTCAGTACAGATAACAAAACACCAGCACAAACCAGCCTGAACAATATGGTGGTGGATCCAGTTGTTGATCCAGCAGCTGGAGGTAATGGTGCAATCAAGAACTTTCTTTTTAACTGGGTAGCAGTTGGCTGCCATTGGCTGATAGTTACCATTAGGCTGTTGCTTCTCAGTCACATTCATGGGGAAAA
This sequence comes from Castor canadensis, assembly GCF_047511655.1. NCBI lineage: Eukaryota > Metazoa > Chordata > Mammalia > Rodentia > Castoridae > Castor > Castor canadensis. Next base: position 8,980,953 of record NC_133386.1, on the reverse strand, counting down.
GTGGCTGACTTCCTATGGCCAGCTCTAAATGAAGTCTACAGCAAAATTCATTAACTGTCCTCTGCCCGCCCTCCCCCCGTAATGGTAACAATGAAGACATGTTACCAGTGTTGATGAGGCCATGGAACCTTTATCTACTACAGATGGGGTGCACGTGGGTGTAATCTCTGTAGAAAGCTGGTTGACAGTATCTACTAATATGCACATACATATTCCCTTCAGCCTAGAATTTCCTCTCAGGTGTGTACTCTACAGAAACGCATACAGATGTCCATCAAAAGACATGCAAAGTACAGTGACTCATACCTGCAATACAGGAAATCAGGAGGTGGGATTGCTAGGATCACAGTTAGAGGCCAGCCCCTGCAAAAAGTTAGCAAGACCCCATCTCAACAAATATGCTGAGTGTGGTGGTATGTGCCTATCATTCTAGCTAACTATGAGGCCATAGGTAGGAGGACTATTGTCCAAAGCCTGCCCTGACCAAAAATGTGAGACCCTATAGGAAAAATAGCTAAAGCAAAAAAAGGGTTAAAGGTGTGGCTCCAGTGGTAAATCGCCTGCCTAGCAAGCCAGAAGCCTTGAGTTCAAACCTCAGAACCACCAAAAAGGAAAAAAAAAAAAAAAAGCATGAAAATGTGCATATCAGTAGAAGTTGTACTCCTAAACGGGAAGCTAGGCAAATATTTATCAACAGTAGAAAGGATAAATACATTTAACTTATTGCATAGTTAAAAATTATACAGGAATTAAGTAAACATTTCACAGGCACACACAGCAACCATAAAGAATCTCACACACATAACGTTGAACAAAAGAAGCCAGACATTTTAAGATCCATTTACATAAAGAGTATAAAACAGGCAAAGTGACCCACACCATTAGAAGTCAGGTGATCCTGGAGGGGACGAGACTGGAAGGGGCAGAAGGTGCCAAGTATACAGGTATATTCATCCAGAGAACCTTTATCTGTTTGGATGCAGGTTATGTCTACTTCTTTGTTCATATTACACTTCAGTAGACAGCTTAAAAGAGAGTTTCCACAATGGAAATAGGGCTGTTTGCCCTTTCTTTTCTTTCTCTTTTTGATGGTACTAGGGTTTGAACTCTGAGCCTTATACTTGCTACATAGGCACCCTACCACCTGAGGCCAAGCCCCCAGACTGGTTGTTTTTGTTTTAGGGGAATTTGTTAATTCTGCACGTAAGAATCACCTGGAGGAGCTTTTAAACCCACAACTGTCTGGGTACCACCCACAAGGATTCTGCTTTAATTGGCTTGGGCTGGACCTCTGGCAGGATGGAGAGCCCCTCAGGGGTAAATGACTGAGCAAAAGACCAGAGAGCCTGGCCCATCTCCTTCCTGGGTGACTTGACAAAGGTACAGCAATATTGGCAGTCACGGGCCATGGCTTCCTCTACCTACAAAAAGCTCAGTGCCCACTGTCAATGACTTTGGTGATTTCTCCCTTGCACATTTCCAGGTTGGCCAACCTCCTTTGGATTAATAAATCTGGACAAGTGACAGTCAAGTTTAAAGTCAGAGGGCCATGTTTTCTTATTGAAGGTAGACTTGCATGTCTCCACCCTGACCTATATGTGCTGGTTTTGGTGTGAGCATCTCAGAGGGCTACCTTTGCTCCTTGTTTCCAGTTACTGGGAACATCTCACTGTCACTATTGACTAATGATGCTGTCTGTTTGTGTTTTTGATGAGAGGAGACAATAAGTCTACCTGATAGGACTGATTGTGTAATTGTCTTGGACTTCACTTGCAGTGCTTGGGGACTTAGAGTTAGTATTCATCTAGGTCAGTTATGAAAGCAGACATTTGCTTTGCTGTTGGGATAAGGTGTAGGCCTCAGATGGGCTGTGGACCAAAGGGCTAAGCAGACACGTGGATGAGGGGCCAGTAGTGGATGCCAGGGAAGATCATACGCCTCTGCCTTATAGCCCCCTCATCCCACAGGCAGCTCCCCTCGGTGCTCTGGGGTCTTGTTCCACCAGTTACTTCCACTGTTCTTATGTCTCCTCCATTTCTTGCAACACTAACCCTTTCTCATCCACTTGCAATGGTATTATCCCAGCTCAGCCTCTCCAGGAGGCTACTTCCCCTACATCTGGCGACCTGACTTCTACCCATATAATTGGGTTAGACATGGACCCAGCACATTGGCTCCCAGGTTCCTTCCTTTCGTGTTCACAGCAGACTAGGATCATCAGCTCAAAGCTTCCAGGTGCCAGGCCCAAATCCTCACATTTCCAGTTCTTCAGATACAACCCAAATAAGCAGATTTTTCAGCCATTTAGGGTCTGCTTATTTGCCCACTCTGTAAAACTGTCCCCAGCATCTGCTAGACAAACCCTGTGGCTCTCAGATCTGCTGCAGCCCTCTGACCCAGAGACTCACCCCACTTTGTTGCAGAGTGATGTCACCCAAACCATGAGGTCTGGCTCCAGTTCCTCTCCCCATGAGAGCCCCTCCTCCCAAAACCTCTGGAGGGTTGCCTACTGAGAGGGACCTCCCCTCTCCTGTAGCCTGTCTGGAAAGCTGGGTGTACAGTTTCACCACCCTTCCTGCCTCTTCCCATCAACTTGAAATCCTCCAGCTTGCCACAGGCATCCTGCTCCTACCAGGTCACTGGTAACCTTCTAAGCCCAAGTCCAGTGACTACTTTCAGGCCTTACACTGTGGTCCTGAAGGATCTGACCCTTAGCTGGGATTCTGTTTTAGAGCTCTTGTTCCTTGGTGTCAGTGATTCCTTGCTTTCTGGTTCTAATGCCTCTTTACAGCTTCAGTGTCTCTCTGGCAGGATCTCTTTTTGTTACTGTGTGAATTAAAATGGACCCTTCATTTGCTCAAAGCAAACAGCACCTTTAAACATCCAGAGATGGTCCTTGGTATGTATTGTGCATTCCATATGTTACAGACCTACCTTTTCTTTCCTCTGAGGCAGGAGGATGGTGTAATTAGGCCTCACTTGAAACACACCTCCCAAGGGAGTGGGGCCTTCAGGGTCCTGCAGTATACCCGCCTCACCCCTTTTGTGGTGCTTCCTTCCACTTACCATTTGGTGCTTCCAGATTGCACAGCCCTGTGCTTAAAGCACAGCCAAAATGCCTTCAGCTCATCACCTGGGCTGGTATTGCACCTGGAACCCCAACAGGACATGCTGCCCCCTTATAGATCTCTTCCTGGTGGGTCACCCAAGCTTGATAAGTTCTGTGTGTACCTTAGGTTGAGGAAAGCTTTGCCCAGGCAGCAGGGCTTTATGTTTCTTTCTTTTTTTTAAAAGCTGTTCTTGCACAGGCTTGAAAGATTCTGATTTCCTGGAGAACAGAGCAGATGTGAGCACCAGTCTGTTCTCCTGGGGCTGGGTCTGACTGCAGCTCTGACTCTCTGGCTTCAGAAAGAGCATCATTTGTGGAGTGGGACCAGGCCTCGAGGCTGGGACAGGGTGTCTGGAGCTTGCAGTTGTGCCTCATCCCTGAAATATCATGGTCAGGAGTCTTAATTGGTGTGCTGTGTTAGGGTTAACAGTAAAAGCAGCCATGTTAGGACCAGATTCCCCCTCTCTCACGGGTGGCTTGCTGGGAACTCCTCACCCAACCCCAAAGATTGACAAAGGGACAGCTGTTAACCTTTATCTCCAGGTGGGTACCAAGGACAGTTGAGCAGACAGTGCCTAACCATAACTGGTCTTCCTTGGTTGCCTAGCAACAGTATTCTTAGTGACCTTCCTGGTACTTTTCCGCTATATTTACTCCAAGCCTGTGCGTGGCAGTTGCAGGCTCTTTCCTGAATAAAGCCTGTCTGATGTTGACCTGCCTCCTGCCTTTCCTTCCATCCCCTCTTCAGGCTAACATGCTAGGTCTGCCAGAATAAAGTGCCACAATCAGGGCTTAGACAACGCAAACTCTCTCACAGTTCTGAAGGCCCAAGTCCAAAGTCAAGGTTGGGTACCCCTGAGGGCTGTGAGGGAGAACCCGTTCCTGGTCTCTCTCCTGCCTTTTGGTAGCCTCAACTGTTCCTTGGCTTGTGGGTGACCATCTTTTCCCTGGGTCTTCACACCATCTTCTTCCTGTATCTCTGTCTCTGCATCTGAGTTTCCCCTTTTTATAAGGACACTAGTCACATTGGATCTTAATGGCCTTGTCTTAACGTGATCATCTGCAAGACCCTGTTTCAGACAAGGCCACATCCAGAGGCACTGGGGTTAGCACCTCAACATCTTTTGGGAGATACAGTTCAACCCACAGCAGGCTCTTCTTGAAGGGAATCGCCATGTGTTGACTCACGCTGTGGAATCAGGGTCCTCTCTGTTGAACCAGCAGCTGGATGTCTGGTGAAAACCTCAGAGGGACTGGCTGGGTCCTGGCTGGGGTCAGTCATTATACTTCTTATATCTTACAGAATGGTCTGAGATCCTTCTGCCTCTAAACCCAGGTAGCAGATGCTTATAGAGCTGTGAGTCTGAAGAGGGTGACCCTGCAGAGATGTTTGAAGTTTTGGCTGTGTCACCAGAACAATCTGAAGATTGTATCAGGTGTGAACTAGGGAAGAACTCTGTGTGTGTGTGTGTGTGTGTGTGTGTGTGTGTGTGTATACGTGCATGTGCACATATGTGTGTGTATAGGGGTGCAGGAGAATGTGGAACCAGGGCAGAGAAAACAGGCTTTGCCCAGCCCACTGGTTGGGGGAGACTAATTCTGGATCAGAGGTCAGATGAGCAACTCATCCTGGCTTTAGCACTAAATGTCCAATGTCCCAGGAAATCCCTCAGTCCCAGAAAACTCAGGATGATTGGGCACCTTAAAGGAAAGAAACAACCTGCAAGTGAGTCCAGGTTAAACCAGGCTGGTGATGCAGGGTCCAAGGTTCTCAGACAAGAGGAGTCTGCTGGGGACTGTGTGTGCATGCTGGGGGTGTCATGGTCAGGGTTGTGGGCAGAAGGTTACTTAAAACCAACTGAGAAGTGCAGAAAGGGGACAGCGATCCCTGATTTCTTCAGCCTCAATGTCTCCATTGGCACACCCTTGAATTTCTCCTACTGAAGTCCTGGTTTCCCGCTCTTCCTTCCAGCTTGCTCATTCTTTTGTTCTTATTGGTTAAAGCTGTGTTCTTGCCCTCAATGGAGAGCTCCCTGCAAGTTGGGCTTTATTGCCCCTGTACCCTGGTTCTCAATGGAAAACCCCCTACCCCAAGGCTCTACAATTTTTGTAGCACATCTTTTCCTTCCTTGAATCAAAATTCCTTGATAATATCATATATGTATGCATCCATCACTTAAAAAGTTACCATAAATGTGATTTAAATGAGCAATGAAAGAAAAGTAATTTGGTTGGTTTTCTTTCTTTCTCTCTCTCTCTCTCTCTCTCTCTCTCTCTCTCTCTCTCTCTTTTCAGTCCTGGAGACTGAATTTAGGGTCTCACACATGCTAGGCAAGAGCTTTACCACTGACTGAGCTATACCCCAGTCAAAAATCACTTGTAATACACAGCATGCATTTCAACTGGATACTGCTGTGGCTTCTGACTACTCTGAAAGGAAAGTGTACCAGGAGGCAGAGTTTCAGAAAGCTGCCACCTTAGGCTCTGGGCATGGGTCTTTGCTGCCACCACTTAGTGGCTAGGCTCCTCTCTGAAGGCCTCCTGTACCCCTCAGATTTGCCTGGCCCCAGGGCACTGTCATGCCCACTTTGGAGCTATTTTTTAATTTAATTATTTAATTCATTTATTTTTGTGGGATTGAACCCAGGGTCTTATACATGCTAGCAAGTGCTCCTCTTGAGCCACGCCCCCAGCTCTTTTGTTTGTATTTTGATTTTTGAGATAAGTTTTCCTGACTTTGTCTGAGCTGGCCTTGAACTTGAGATCCTCCTGCCTCTGACTCCTAAGTAGCTGGGGTGTGCCACAGAGCCTGCCTAACTCTGGACCTTCCTATACCAGCCTTCCTGCTACATCGCCCTTCCTCCCCCACCCTGTATTTACCCAAGTTGCTCAAAATCAGGATAAAACCCCTAACTCTGTAAATTCAAGGCTGATACAGGGGATTTCTTTGTGATTTGGGCCCTGCAGCTGGACAGACCCAGACTTACCCCGGCCTTTCCTGACCTGGCAGTTATGGCAAATTACAAATCTAGTTGAGCAGCCCTTGGTTATGTAGGAAATGGCCTGAGCCAAGGGCTGACCACCTGCTTGAAGCAGACCTCTGTGGTGAAAGTCACACTCATAGGCCCCCAGTGTGTAGAGGCTGCATCTAGGATGTGGGGGAAAGAAAGGCAGGGGGAGTGGTCCTGCCTGCTCTGTTTTCTAGGGAATGAAGGAGCCCAGCAGGATTTAGAAAGAATGCTGAGGCTGGGACAACTGAGCTCTCCATTCTTCATACTCTCACGATGCTGTGCTTGCTTGTGGGGAGCACAATCAGCAAAGCCAAGTTGCATTTCCTGTTAAGTCTCAGATGGACTTGTAGATGAGGTTTTATTTCTCAGAGAAGACACATCCAGTTTCCCAGTATATCCCTCAAGCATGACTGTGACCATGTTTCTGGGGTGTAATCCCACAATCTTGGGTGAAGAGAGTGCTACTATAAGATGTAAGCCACCACAGATGCCTTCAAAGTTTTCCTGGAAAGGGCAAGTTTTCTCCATCTCTCAGTGATGCTTTGGGAACTCCAGAGGGCGTGTTCTGCTGGAGGTGAGCCCAGCCTCCATAGTAGAGCTGCAGAATAGAACACTACTCCTTTATGCTGCAGTGAGTGGGGACTGGAACCTTGCCATGGTTCTGATCAAGAGTCACGGCAGGGATACCTCGTGGCATTCATTGTCACTTTCTACAGAGCACTGCAGCATTAAGACTGGGGGTTGCAAGGGGATTGGACTTTGATCACATGATAAAGCAAGAGCACACAAGGGAGGGATGAGGATAGGTAAGACACTTAAAAAATTAGCTAGCATTTGTTGCCCTTAATGCAGAGAAACTAAAGCAGATACCTTAAAAGCAACTGAGGCCAATAGGAAAAGGGGACCAGGAACTAGAGAAAAGGTTAGATCAAGAAGAATTAACCTAGAAGGTAACACACACACACAGGAAATCAATGTGAGTCAACTCCCTGTATAGCTATCCTTATCTCAACTAGCAAAAACACTTGTTCCTTCCTATTATTGCTCATACTCTCTCTTCAACAAAATTAGAGATAAGGGCAAAATAGTTTCTGCTGGGTATTGAGGGCGGGGAGAGAGGGAGCGGGGGTGGGGGGGTAAGGGAGGGGACGGAGGGGAAGGGGGGAGAAATGACCCAAACATTGTATGCACATATGAATAAAATAAAAATTAAAAAAAAAACTTAATGAAAAGCAGAAAAAAAAAAGACTGGGGGTTGCAAGTACATTTTGGGTGAAAAGAGGGGATTTTTTTAACAGGACACAGAGATTATTCACAGATACAAAGAGCAAAAATGCAACTTGCCCCAGGAGGGAGCATAGGTTGCAATGCCCAGGCCACTGGCTATCAAACTTTTGCTATACTTGTGCAGAGAGCTTTTAAAAACCCTGATGCCTAAGCCCTACCTCAGAGCTGGTTTAATTGGTTTGGGGTTCTGCCTCAGCATTGGGGCTTTTTAAAGTTCCTCGAGTGATTCTCATTTAAGCTAATTTTGAGACCCCTGTGGTAAACTAATTTTCTGTCCTTTTGCCTGTTTGCTCCCAATCTTTGATCAATTCTAGTGCTCCTTTTTCAAGCTCAGGCTGCCCAGCAGAAGGAGGAGTTCACAGATGGACATTTGTGGAGATCAGCGCTGATACAGGGTCACCACGCTCAGCTGAGGCCTCTTTGAAGCCCTGAGAGTTGCTAGTTTTCCCCGGGTGGATCATTTCCCCACTCTTCTCTGCTTCTTTGTGCTGGGTCCTGTTGACAGGTCCCTGGATCCCCTTGGCCCTACCCAGACTCACACCCAGCCCCCACCCCACCATGCTTCCCCACCATGGTTCCAGTCTCTGCTCCTTCAGCCCCTGACAGAGGAGCCTCTTGGTGCTGACAGGGGAGGCTCATTCACCTTATATTAGCTGGACCAGTGTCCTCAGGGACAGGCTTCCAGTGGCTGCTTGCAGAGGCCATGTAGAGTCACCTAGAAGGTCAGACTTTGACCCATGGGATACAGGTGACAGGACACAGCCAACAGATTGTTTCTGGACTCAAGTAGTTTCTGCCCTTCTCTGGCACTCTTCTGCAAGACTAAACCCCTAGCTGTGTGTCATGGAGCTCTGGACAGCTTGTACCCCCTCTAACTACTCTTCTGCCTTCCTGTCTTACTTCATTCTCTCTCCTTGTTTCCCTGGGACTGTTCCTGCTTCCAACAAAGTTCACATGGAAGCTATTGTCTCAGGCTGCATTTACGAGGGAAGTAAGCTATGTTTTAATTGCTTTGTACTGTAACTTACAGAAAACCATGACCAAAAGTAGAGTGATCACCTGTCCTGGTTTGCCTGGGACATGGGGTCTTTCATTGCTAACACTAGGAGTCTAAGGCAGACCAGAACCAGTGTTTTTTCCCCCTAGCTAGAAGGCTGTCCACCTCTAGCCTGCAAATTGTATACTTGCTGGTCCCTGCCACCCACTCTGATTCCATTGGAAGGTGTTCTTCATTCTCTCCACTTTAGAAAACAGGCTGGTATATTTCTGGTTACCCAGCAAATCCAGTTGAGTCATTTGTTCAGTACACATGTGTTGGGTGACAGGTTCTGGAAGGAGGAGGACACATAAAAGCTGGCACAGTGACCTCATAGGGGACGATGGTGGAATGGCACCGCTCAAACATTAGGAATAAAATGAAATACATGTTTCAGTCTGATAGATCGGGACTGATGCTTAAAGCTCCTACACTTCAAGAGTGAAGGGCATTGTTAGGCAGGAGACTAATCCCGGTGTGGAAGCAAAAGTCCCGTGTGAGAGCCAGGGCTGGGCGTGCTCCTCTCTCTAGGAGCGCCAATACCGGAAACCAGGAGGCGCCAGGGGAAAAGAGGGCTTTTGTTTTAATGGTTGCTAAGGAGACAAAATGAGATAATATGTGCAGTCTCACATATTACACTGTGCCTTAGCACAGTAGTAAACTTCGAAGCGATTCTGAAAGTTGTGTACATAATTGTCTCAGCTTTGGAGATGAAGAAAAGAGAGGAAGCAAACATTTGTTTAGAGGCCTCAGCACTACGGTGTCGGAAGACCGCACGCCTCCCTGGATTTGGCTCTTGTCCCTTCGCCTTGGGTCTGGGCTAGCCTTGATCATTTAATAATCTAGACTCGCGATGGGCGCCTGGAGCGCGAAAGCTCAGCTCCGGCCAGCAGCGAAGCGCACCTGTGCCGCGCCGGGCCCCGCCCCTCAAGGCCCCGCCCCTCCCTGGCCCCGCCCCCGCCGCGCCGCTGCTTCCGCGCACGTGACCGCGCGTCGCGCTCTGATGCGTTTTCCACGGCCCGCTCCTCCGCGGCCGCTGTCGCACCAGCTACGGCGGTGGCTGTGGCAGCGGTGGCTGCTGCGCGGCGTCGGGCCGGCTCGGGGCGCGCCGGCCGGGACCCAGGGTGGGGGACGCCGAGATGGAACCGTGAGTACCGAGCCGGCCGGGCTGCCTGCCGCGGGGCCACTGCTTCGTGTGGGGCTCGGGGGCTTCATGCACGCCTGGCGAGGGCTTGGCGGAGCCTGATGACCGCGCGAGGCGGCGGGTGGGTGGCCCGGACCCTCCCAGCTGGAGTGGGACCCGGAGACGCGGTGTGGGTCGGGGGCTCTGAACTCCTCCCGCAGAGCTGGGTCGCGCCCCCTCCCGGGGACTAGGGGGGCGACTGCCTCGGAGGCGCTTCCCGGAGGCGTTTGGTGACGTGGGCGCCCTGGAGCCGGCACAGCCTGGTTGAATCTGTGGATCCTGAGTTTTACGAGTTTTACCATCTGCTGACTTTGGGCTCAAGCCCTTCTAAGATGTGTAGAGGTTTTAATGAGGAACACCTTGCCGGGGCCCCAGGGACGCCATCCCTAAAGTTTTGGACGCAGCAAAGTCACCTGGGTTCGCGCAGGGGTGGAGCTAAGTGGAGAGGTGCGAAGCTTCAGATCGCGAGTGGCTGGAGTCGTCCGCGGCGTGGAGTTTTCATGGCGGCCTCGTGTGCGATCGGAGGCTTATTTGGGATTGTAGAGGCAGAAAATTACATAGGAAGGGTTGCCTGAGTGCAGTCACTTGTGGTGGCAGGTCACTCCACCCAGTCCTTGCTTCCTTAGAAGTTTGACTTGGTCACTTTGCACGTGCTGGAAAACCCAACTGGCATAAAATGTTAGATTCTGGTGGCTGGTGTAAAGATCTTTCTTTTAATTGCAAACCAGGTGGAGGTGAGTTAGCAGTCCGCTGCACATCTCCAGAGATTGCATTCACTTGTGGTCCTTGCCACCTCTTATAACGCCCAGGGAATGGTGCCTTCTGGAGTTGTGGCCCTGTAGCAGAGTGGCAGCTGTATGTCTTAGGGGGCTTCTCACAGGCCGCAGCTGGAGCCTGTTAAGCCTCAGCCCTTTCTGTGGGAAATTGAAAGGCAGAGGATGTCAGAGGGTTGGACCTTGGCCAGGCCTGGAACTCAGGTTTCCTGCCTATACTTACTGTCTGTTACAGGACAGGGAACTAGACCAAAGGGAAGCCATTAACCAGGGAAGGGTCTCGGGGGAAGGAAGGGACTGCAAACACAGCTTGAATGAAAGGTTCATCACCCACAATTTGGTGGTGGGCCAGTCATGGGTACTTGTTCTCATTTGCTGTCCTGGAGGTGTGGCTCAGACTGCTGGGTAAGGGGTGGGATGGATGTCTGGAGGTCAGACAGCCACCATTGTCAGCTTCACAGTGACGCTGACCTGGGAATAAAATGCTACAAAGTCAAGCCTGAACTTCTGATGCAGGTCCTGGACTTTGGTGCCTCATAGGGTCAGAATGCTCTCAGGGATGAGAAAGGGGACAAGGGACAGGAACAGGAGGGGAAGCCTGGAGAAGGAAGGGGGTGGAGAGAATGAGAGAAAATAGAAGTAACTGCCTGGGGGGGCGAGAGCAGCACAGCATAACACTTAGAGGCTGGGGACAGCCCCATTGCAAATACTGCCCCGGGACTTACCTGCTCACATTTGACTCAGTTTATTCTAAGTGAAAAGCTAGAAAGATTGCCTTCAGATCCAGTCAGAAGAAAGAGTGCCCAGTTCTTAAGACTTCACCCTGGAGCTCCCAGCTACTCCATCCCTCTCTGATAATGGTAGGAACAGGGGAGATGCCAGACCCCTGGGATGGTGTGGTGCCTCTGGAACAGGGCTTTCTGTTTGAGCTGCAGGGCTACATGGAGCTGGGACTTCCTCATATTCATTATTTGCTTTGCTCTTATGGTGGCATTTCTCTGTTGATTTCAGGTTGGCATTGTGTGTGCCTTGGCACTGCAAACCATTTTTAAAAATTTATTTTTTGGGTGGTACTGGAGTTTGAACTCAAGGCCTTGGGTGCCTAGTGGGCACTCTACCACTTGAACCACTCCTCTAGCCCTCAAGTCAGTTTTTATAACAGCGCATTTTACATGTCTCTGTCATCCCGGGGGCATTTTTGTGCAGATGTATATTAGACTCTTAGTGAAGGGTGGACAAGCAAGTTAAGCACAGTGAAGCCTGCTATGGCTTGAGGGTTCGAGGCCTGCCAAGTCTCTCAGTCCTGAGGGGACACCAGGCTCTGATTAGTATTCTGTCCCTGTCACTGTGAGTTATTCAGGATCATATCTTTTCAAATCATTTTTCTTTTTTTGGCAGTACTGGGTCTTGAACTCAAGGCCTCATGCTAGCTAGACAGGCGCTCTACTGCTTGAGACACACCTCCAGCCCTTTTTTGTGATGAGTGTTTTCAAGATAGGGTCTCTCGAACTATCTGCCCTGGCTGGCTTCGAACCTCAGTCCTCCTGATCTCTGCCTCCTGAGTAGCTAGGACTATGAACATGAACCAGTGTCTCCCAGCCAGAATAGTTGTTTTTTTTTGTTTTGTTTTGTTTTTTGTGGGGGAAGGGGAGCAGTGCTGGGGTGTGAACTCAGGGCCTCAATGTTCTACCACTTGAGCCACTCCCCCCAGCCCAATAGTTTTTTTTTTTTTTTTTTCTGGATCAAAATAATCTCTAGAACTAAAAGACAACTGTTTGGGTATTGGCTGTGGATCAGACCCTGTTTATTACTGCACACCATCAGTTCATGACCCTCCCATTAAGAAGTTTCTCTCAACATTGCCATTTTTATAGATGAGGAAATCGGGCTGGAGAGGTGTCATAAGTTTCTCCAGGTCAAGACCTAAGGCCCAGCTGAGAGGTCAAGCTCCAGAGCCTGTACTTTTTTTTTTTAACTTTTTATTTTTTTGGTGGTACTGGGGTTTGAACTCAGAGCCACTCCGCTGAGCAGAGCCCACCCTCTTGACCACTGCAGTTTATTCCCATGCAACAATCGCGGGCAGCTAGTGCTGTACAGCAGGGCTTTCAGTAATAACACATCTCATCGTCAAGGCATCTCTGGGGTGGGTCTCTCTTTCCTGACTGTTACACTTCAGGACCTGGAGGTAAACTGCAGAGAGGTGAAGCAAGTCAGATGCGAGTTGGCACACTTGATCCCAGTACAGGCAGTGTGTGGCCTGAGGGACAGCAAACAGCAGCCCAGTGGCCCAGACCTCTGGCAGGAAGGCCTCTCCACCACCGACCAGAAGGGTGACCTGGGGTGAGTCACTCCACCTCTCTGAGCAGGTGCTCAGGAAATGTCAACTTCTACCCCTTTCCAGCATTGGTTGAAACTGGAGGAGGGATAGTGGTTTCTTTTTTGTTTTGTTTTTATTGTTGCTGTTTCTTTGTTTAATGAGCTTTTTTTTTTTTTTCTTGTTGGTACTGGGGATTGACCATTTGAGCTATGTCTTCGGCAGTGGGTCTTTAGAGAAACTGTGCCTGTGAAGACTAAAATTTTTTCAGAAATAAGAAATTAGAGAAACTGGGCATAGTGGAGTATACCTGTAGTCCCAGCTACTCGGGAGGCTGACGCAGGAGGATCACTTGAGCCTAGGAATTTGAGGTCAGCCTTGGCAGCAGAGTGATGGAACAGAAAGTAATGGGAGGAGAAAATGCACAATTATTACTAACAATAACTGACACGATTGAGTTCTTTACATTTTTATCTCACACCTCCCAGCAACCTTGTGACTATTCTGCTTATTTCTTTTTTTGCTAGATGAGGAAACTGAGGCCCTGGGAGGCTACTTCACTTACTCACAGCTGCCTGGTAGAAAGTGGGGAGCCAGGCTGAGAGGCAGCAGGCCTCGAACCGAAGCAGAGATTGTTTTTATGCCAACTGTGAAAAAATAAAATCTTAGCTAAAATGTGAGAGTGCGCTGACAGATTTAAGATCCCTTTCCACTGTTCAGATGTTAATATTTAAGCTCGAAAGTGGGGAATCTGGGTATCAGCTGAACAAGTCGCAGATTGGTAACACTGAAGTATTTTCAGTCTTGTCCCAGTTTTGTACAGTGGGTAGTCTTGTCAGAATACCCACTGTATTCTGTATTAAAACCTTTGCTTGCTGGGTGATGGCTCAGGCCTAGTGCTGCTGTCATTTGGGTGCTGTAGAGGGAGTGATTGGTTCTGGCTCTTCCCTCCTGTTAAAGCCAGCACCCTGAGGTGCTCCCTCACATTCTCTGCTCACCTCTGTCTTATGGCCACTCCCCTCCTCTGAGTCAGACACATCAAGTGTCTCACCCTTTCTTCAGGGCTGTTGTATGTTTTTTTGGACTGTGAGGAGTTCACATGGGAGGAAAAAGGGCTGAGCACATGCCTAATGGTGGCTGCAGGGCTCTGAGCCTTTGAGCTGGGTTAATGGGAGGGACACGGGCTCTCCAGCTCTGAGCCGGGATGCGTGGCTTAACCTCAAAGACTGCAGTGGGTGCTGACAGATAGCCTTTTGGACCGAAGTGGCATAGGCTGCTTTGCCTGCCTCAGATGTAGAGGACAAAGTAGAGCCACAGACACCATTAAAAGATGACATGGGAGAAGAAAGTGTCATTCCTTTATCATGGTTTGAAGCATGGTAGAACACAGAGGAAAGAAGATGACTAGGAAAGTGAGGAGAAATTCAGGGAACTGAAAGTTATCCATTGTCCACGTTCGTAGGACACACTCGGCACTGGAAGTGGGGGCAGCTCTGCGTTGGGGAGGATATGGATGTGGTGAACAACTGGTCACCCATAGTAAATTCCTGAGACAGGCTTCGGCACGAGTCCTGCAGGTGAAGAGATGGTTGTTCTCTCTGAGTGACTGGGGTCCCTCACCTGAGACAGGGTGGGAACAGTGAATGGGATGGAGTGCCTGAGAGTGGCAACAGGAAGGGCAGGGCTGCTAGCAGGGATGGTTGTTGACTGTTGTACATTCTAAAAGGACAGTGCTGGGTACCTTGATATAGGAGGTTTTACATGCCTGTGTGACTTAGTATCTTGAGTTTCATTTTTAATTTTGGTTATGGAGGGGTATGTATAACCATGGGAAGGTTTTGGTTTTTATAGACTATCTCATGAAAAGTGGTCACTGATCTTGGCTATTCAGAAGTCAGTTGAGGTGTGCCATGGCCAGGCTCAACCCAACAGCTCTAGGTCTCAGCAACCTTAAATGGCTTCTGTCTTCCAGCTCTCCATACTACGCTGTTTGTGGCATATACAGGTTTGGGCCCAAGTAATAGAAGGGGGAGTTGTCAGGTCCTGAAACGAGCCAGGCTGCAGGGGTGTGGATGATGGGGAGGACCACAAGTTCAGGGGGGCCACATGAGTCATGTTTGAGGTGCCTGTTTTATACCCAGGCTGAAGTGGCAAGTGGGTGATTTAATTAAGCCTGGAGTTCAGGGGAGAGGGTTGGACCTAGATATGGTGAGGGAATTGTCCCCTCTGTGTCATCTCAGGCCTGAGACAGGATGAGGTCATGAAGGAGCGAGGGAGACAAGGGAGGAGAGGCAAAGAGCAACAAGGGGCAAATGTCCCCACCAAAGGTGTGACTTCAGACAGCCCCACCAGATCGTTTTCCAGTGGTTTTCACTTATGAGTTGGAGTCTCCACAGACTTCATCTCCTTTGGAAGCAGTACCTTGGGAAGTGGCTATGAGTGTGCCTAGTGAGGGGAAGAGGGGGCTCATAGTGATTTGGGACTTGGCTGCAGCTTTGGGAGTAGGCTTTCCAGTAAAGGCATGTCTGTAGGAAATATGTCTGTGATGTGTTAAAGCCCCATGAAATTGAGAGTTCTAATTGAAATCAGAAGGAGTCCAAAGAGTCCAAGGACAGCCCATCTCATCGCATTTGGCAGATCTTCCAAGGGCTTAGGGGCCTAGCTAGGCCTGGATTTTAGAGTATGTGTACTAGATGCCTAGTGTGAAAAGATATGCCATAGAATCTAGACCCACAAAAAGTGAATGACACAAGTGTAAAACAGGGACTAGTTGGGGGTAGGAGCCAGTGGGAGGGAAGAGGGTGAAAGGAGAGGGTGTAGGGGAAATATGATAAAGAACTTGATGTGCATGAAAAACAGAATAAAGAAACTCATTTAAATTGTTTAATATGGGGAGAGAGGAAAATGAGAAAGAGTAACGGGGTAAATTTGATCAAAGTACTTCATATGTCTGTGTGCAAGTATCAAAATGAAATTCCTTTGTAGTAATATATACTAATAAAAAAAATCAAAGAGAAAAATAATAAAACCATCACTGGCATCATGGGCTGTTGTTTTTTTTTAAAAAAAGAAAGGCATGGTGGCTTAGGTCTGTGAATCCCAGATTCTTAGGATAATTGTGGTTTGAGGCCAGCCCAGGCAAAAAGTTAGTGAGAACCCCCCCATTTCAACCAATAGTTGGGTGTGGTGGTGTACGTCTGTAGTCACAGCTATGCATGAGGTGTAGGAAGGAGGATGAAAATCCAAAGCCAACCCTAGGGAGAAAAAAAACCCCACAAGACCCTATCCAGAAAATAACTGAAAGCAAAAAAAAGGGTGGGAGCATGGCTCAAGTGGTATAGCGCCTTCCTAGAAGGTCAAAGCCTTGAGTTTAAACCCCAGTACCACCACGAAGACAAAAGAAGAACAGGCCTGGGAGGAAAATCAATACATATCCCATGAAGAGCAAGGGAGACATTGTGGAGTCTTCCTGTCCTGGCTACCTGGCCTGCAGGTGTGTTGACTTGGTCTGGTGGAGAGGGGAAACGGGGAGTCCCCCTCTCTCCCTGGCACCTCACGTCCACGTTGAGGGAAACTACACAAGCTCTTGAGATAACTAGTGGGAGCTGAGTGGAAAAAATGCGCTTAAATGCTTTCTGTGCCACACCTGGTGTCCAAGCAGGCCAAGGATGTTTTATCTCCAGGTGCTCAGCGATACAGCAGACACACCTGTGGTGATGCTGACAGTGTGAACTGTTCTGAGAGCAGTGAGGGGACCCTTAATGGAGGTGGGACCCACAGGTGAGCCTGTATGTGGCCTTTAGATGGCCTGGCTGGGAGAAGAGAGCGTTCAGATTAGGAGAACGGTGTGAACGGGCTGGTGTAGGGTCTTCCTGGACTATGGTAGGAGGCATGGGAAGTCTAAAGCTTGGGTTTGAATGCTATCTTTCTTTCTTTCTTTATTTGATTGGAGTTTGAACTCAGGGCTTCATGTTTACAAAGCCGGCACTCTACCATTTGAGCTACACCTCCAGTCCAGAATGCTATCATTTAGGTAGCTTTGTGATCTAGGGCAAGTTACCTAACCATTCTTTTTTCTTTCCAGTGCTGGGGGTCAAACCCAGGTCTCATGTGTGCTAGAAAAGCACTTTATCGCATAGTTGCACCTAACTGATCTAAGCCTGAGCTTTCTCATCTGTGAAATGGGGTTCTCAGAGTACCCACTCTGAAGGTGTTGAGTTGGCTGCAGGAGGCAGTGACTTGTGTGCGTGAAGGGAGGAGGAAGGTTGGATTGGCATTGGAGCGAAGATTTGGAGGGCCTTGTAAGTCCTAAGGAGGAGTTTAAACTTGACTGAGTTGGTGGTGGGAAGCCACTGAAGGCTTTCTGTTTGGGGGTAGACTGTGAGGGTGTACACTAACAGCAGAAGAGATCCCCAAGTTCAAGGGTCCAGATGGCAGGCCATGGTGTTAGGATTGGAGAGGACTTGGGAGGCAGGGACTTGCCTCTTCCTGGCTGCCATCTGGATGAGTCTGAGGTTTCAGGACCAGGAAACAGAAAGAATAGCAGGAGGAAGTGGGAATTGGAGGCAGGTTTCACATTTATGTTCTTTAGGCTTTTAGTGAGTTTAGTTTTAAGCCTGTTGATCGTGAGATGCTGTAGGACTCCTGACTGAAAATATCTTGGGAAACACTACTTCAGAGTGGGGTATGGTTGGACAGGAAGCCTGTGGAAGGCTCCTAAAAGCAGGAAGGACTGTTTGAAGAGTCCAGAATCTGAAAACTTAAAGAAAAGCATAGTAGCCATAGAGTTGAAGTGGATGGCAGGCCTCTGGACCAGAGAGCTCTCAATGGTAGGCTCTGTGTTTTCTGTATCACAGTCTTGCCTCTGGCATTTACAGAAATATCCTCCTGTTAGTCTTGTCAGAAGGTGACAGACTCTTTTGATTCTTTCAAGACTTGCTTGGCCTTGGCCTAGGCCAGCTTGGCTAAGAACACCTGAGCATTTCAGCAGGAAGATGAGATGGGCAGGAGGCAGAGCACCAGTGCTACCTGGGCCAGGACCAGCAACATGATTCGCAGGTGTAGCCACTAAGCTGGGCTCCCCTGCAATGGAATGGGCCGGGTCTGGCAAAGACTACTCAGTTCTCTGTCTTTATGTTGGTGTCTCAGTGTTTTCTTGTTTTGACTGTGAGTGACAGTTTTAGATTTATAATTTATCTGTGATAGACAGAGGTTTCTGAGCTTTCAGAAGTCTAGTGTTTTTGTTCAGGCTTTTAGATGGGAAGCTGAAAGCATAGAGCACCATGGAGGTGAGGGAAGCATTGCCACATGGAACCATCCTGTCCCCGAGCCATCAGCCCACAGTAGTCCTCCGGGCGGTCCCGACCCCAGCCTCCCAGAGTGGGGGACCTGAAAAAGTTTGCTGCATGTTAGGATGTGAAGGTCAGATCTGCTCTGTCAACCATGCCCAGCATGGGTGGCTGCGCTCTGGTTGCATTTCTCAAGCTTGGGTAGTTCGCTATCTCCCTGGATTCTTTCCATTGAGATGCGTGACTTGATTGCTGAACCAGGAAGTTTTCTAATAAATTGCACTTGAGTAGTCTTTTTGGTTGTTTTGCCTTTTAACAGTACTGGAGTTTGAATTCAGGGTCTCACACTTGCTAGGCAGGTGCTCTACCAGTTGAGCGGTGCCTCCAGCCCTAAGTAGAAACTTTTAGGAAGGGGAAGTGACAGGTTTCTGTGAGCCTTCTGGGGAGCAAGGTGGCACATAGCCTGGGTGGGTCATACTTTGCTTACATTCGACCTGTAATGCCATGCCCTTTCTTTTTCTATTTGTTTTTTTCTTGTAGTACTGGGGGATTGAACCTAGGGCCTTGCACATGTCAGGCAAACACTCCACCTCGCCATCATGCCCCCAACCCTTTAGTTTGTGTTTTGTTGTGGAGATAAGGTCTCACTAACTTTGCCTGCGCTGACCTGGAACTCTCGATCCTCCTGCGCCTCCCAAAAAGCTGGGATTACGGGCATGTAGCATTGCACCCACCTTCACCCCTTTCTTTACCCTTTCTTACCATCTGCTAAGTAACTGTGCTTTCAGGGAGCCGATAGTGTGCTTAAAATTCAAATTTAAATATAATCTTACCTTGTTTTTTCTGCTTCCAAGTCTCTGCTTTCAGCCTCTGCTTGGGGAGCTGTTTGCTCATGAGGGCAAGCTACCCTGAGAATAGTGTAATGGAAAAGCTCGTGAATGGCTCTGTTTAATGTCTTTTTCTTTTCTTTTCTTTCTTTCTTTCTTTTTTTTTTTTGTGGTCGGGGGGACAAACCGAGAGCTGCATGCTAGGCAAATACTCAATCTCTGAGCTACATCCCCAGACCCTATTCTGTGTCATTTCTTTTTTTCTTTTTTTTTTTTTTTATTTAATTTATTTATTTTTGGCAGTACTGGGGTTTGAACTCAGGGCCTCATGCATTCTAGACAGACACTCTACTGCATGAGCCACTCCACAAGCCCCATTCTTTGTTTTTTTATTTTATTTTATTGTTTTATTATTCATATGTGCATACAACGCTTGGGTCATTTCTCCCCCCGTCCCCACCCCCTTCCTTACCACCCACTCCGCCCTCTCCCTCTCCCCCCCCACCCCCTCGCTACCAGGCAGAAACTATTTTGCCCTTATCTCTTAATTTTGTTGAAGTGAAAGTATAAGCAATAATAGGAAGGAACAAGGGTTTTTGCTAGTTGAGATAAGGATAGCTATACAGGGACTGTGTCATTTCTTAAAACAGTTTTGCACTCAGAGGAGAGTGACAAAGGTAGCCCCAAATGTTTTTCCTCACTGTTCCTAGCCTCTCTGGTGTCAGGGACTCACATCACCTGGTGCTTTGTCCAAACTGGCGTTGGTGCAGTACTAGTCCATTTAACTATGTACATTTTTTTTTCAACATGAAAACATCATGTGCATTTGCTTTGACATCTCCCCTTTTTAAAAATGTTCAAACACATTGTTCAGAGAAATGAAAAGGACTGGACCCCTGAGTCACAAAGAAGGGGCAACAGAGGAGATGCCTGTTCTGCCAGTTTCACATCCGTGAGGCTAATGCACCAGAAGGGCATTACAGGCTGGACCCTGCTTCCCAGAGCCCCTGAGGGGAGTGGCAGGCAGGTGCTGCCAAAGGGCAGACTGTGACACCTGAGCAGGTCTGTTAGCTCCAGATCTCGCTTCCCACCTGGAATTGAAGGAGCCCAGCTCTGTCCCAGAAGCCATTTCTAGCTCTGATACATGAAGCCGTCAGGGCCCAAGTCCGTGTTGGGATCAGGCCACTTCCTTCACTAGTGACCTTTCTTAGTGAGCAGGGTGGTTTGTGGGTCAGTGTTTGAAACAGAGTCCCTGGGAAACCTTGGAGGCTTCAGTGCGTCTCTCATTCTGTGAGCCTTGTGACACTGGTCTTAAAGTCCGCCAGGCAGTGTGTGTACCAACCAGGTGACCATGCAGGCCCTGCAGTGTCAGCAGGTCATGTCAGAGCATGGTGGCTCCTGGACCTCACCTTTGCCCTGAGTTTGTCCAGCCCATGACTGACTCCATGCCTGGCTGCTGGCATCTTGGGCACATGTGTAAAGGAGGAATGTGCACACTGTGCATAAAGTCAATAACTTTTCCTTCAGTCTTGGGCCACACCTGCATCCGGGTTGAGAGTGTCAGAGTCTGTCCTGCTGTTCTTGTCTGCCAAGACCAGGAAGTGCGGGACTGAAGGGGCTGACAATGAAGCCAGATCACAACCATTGTCTGCTCCTCCCTCAGGGTTGTGGGCTGCCTTTTTAGGCTGGGCAGCCAAGCCCCCGGCACCTCTTTTTGTAAGTGATGTCAATTGGAGCAGAGGCAGAGTTTGGGACCCCTTGACCCCTGGGGAAGGCAGAGCCTGTGGCCTGCAAAGCCGCAGACAGTTAGTGACTTTGTCATCCTCCTTGGACACACAGTTCAGAGCAAAAACAGTTCCTGTCTCCCCTTCCCTCACATTTCTTCCAAGTGGAAGGTGCTGGGGTGCATGTTAGGGTCAGCCCCTGCAGGGCCTCTGTATGGGTGTGATCACAGGAGGCCATTGCTTGGTTGTGGCAAAAGCACATGCCCCTGGAAGGCCAGGTTGCTCTTCACCTGGTGTCTTAAGTTGGGAGGGTTCTGTGGGCTTGAAGGTGACCAGATGAGAATGGTTGGTGCTGGTGTTGCCAGGCGTGGTTTCTTGATGGCTGCACTGGGCTTTACTCTGGCAGTTGGAGGTGGGGTGGGTGCAGCCTCACCACCTCTGGCGGGACATGAACCATCATTGGCATAAGCCACAGCACATTGTACCATGCAGGGTGGGTTTGGCCAGAGTGACAGTGACCCTGCCCCAGAGATACAGGAATGATCTGCTCTCTGACGAGGTCGCTTAGGTCATTGAGACTGGCAGGGCTGGTCACACAGTCGTGGAGCAGTTCCACTGCTGGGGTAGGGGTTTGGGCTGGGGAGTTGGGCCTGATCTGTGTGGCCTTGCTGGCCTGCTGTGTGTGACTCCAGGTGTCTCCCTGACTGTCCCTACTCCTGGCTTCTTCTCCCTAGGCTGGCGCCCATGCGGCTCTACACACTCTCCAAGCGCCACTTTGTCCTTGTGTTTGTCGTTTTCTTCTTCTGTTTTGGCCTGACTGTCTTCGTTGGAATCAGAGGTAAGTTCAGGTTTTCATTTTGGTTTTTGGTGGTACTGGGATTTGAACTCAGGGCCTTTGAACTCAGCTTGCCAGGTAGGTGCTTTACCACTTAAGCCATGTTCCCAGCCCTTTTTGCTTGGGATTATTTTTCAGATAGGGGCTCCAGTTTTTGCCTGGGGCTGGCCTCAGATCAAGATCTTCTGACCCATGCAATATAGTTGGAGTAACAAGTGTGTACCAGCATTCCAGGCTTCTTGTTTGATTTTGGTTTTTTCTTTTCTCCTTCCTTTTATTTTATTGTTTTTATATTTTCTTACATGTGTATACATTCTTTGTATCTCCCCCCCATTTCTTCTCCAATTATGTCGAAGAGAAAACATAAGAGATGATAAGAAAGACATAGCATTTTTGCTAGTTTGGGATAAAGATACTATACAGAGAGATTCCTAGTGTTGCTTCCATGCACTTGTGTATTACAACCCATATTGGTCCATCTCTACCAGACCTCTTCACTACTTCCTAGTCCCTGTTTCATAGTGGCCTTGGCCAGTTTAAGATTACTTTATTCGCTCCTCAACAGGGAGTACGTCAACCACATTCAAGTTTTAGGTTTCCTTTCCTTTCCCTGTTTCTCCTGTGCATGTTCTCCCCTTTGTGTGTGACCCAAGTCCAGTAGTATTACTGCATTTGTTTTAGATCTATAATCTGCAAATGAGGGAGACATACTATTTCTGGCCTTCTGAGCCTGGCTAACTTTGCTTAAGATGATGTTCTCCAGTTCCATCCATTTACTTGCAAATGATAAAATTTCATTCTTCTTTGTGGCTGAGTAAAATTCTGTTGTGTATAAATACCACATTTTCGTGATCCATTCATCAGTAGTGGGGCATCTTGGCTGTTTCCATATCTTAGCTATTGTAAATAGTGCTGCAATAAACATGGGTGTGCAGGTGTTTTTGTAATAACTTGAGTCGAATTCCTTTGGGTATATCCCTAGGAGCGGTGTTGCTGGATCATATGGCAGATATCTGGTTAGTTTTTTAAGGAGCCTCCATATTGTTTTCCATAGTGCTTGTACTAGTTTACATTCCCACCAGCAGTGTATGAGGGTTCCTATTTCCCCGCATCCTTGCCAGCATTTGTTGTTGGTAGTATTCTTGATGATAGCTGTTCTAACGGGTGAGGTGGAATTTTAGTGTGGTTTGGGCAGGGATGGTGAGCATTTTTTCATGTGTTTTTTTGGGCATTTGGATTTCTTCCTTAGAAAAAGTTTTGTTTAGTTCAGTTGCCCACTTCTTTATTGGTTCATTGATTTTTGGAAAGTTTAGTTTTTTGAGCTCTCTGTATATTCTGGTTATCAGTTCTCTATCTTTATCTAATGTAGAGCTAGCAAATATTTTCTCCCACTCTGTGGGTGGTCTCTTCAATTTAGAGACCATTTCTTTTTTGCAGAAGCTTTTTAATTTCATGTGGTCCTATTTGTCCATCCTTTCTCTTAGTTGCTGGGCTGCTGGAGTTCTATAGAGGACATCCTTACCTATTCCTATTGTTTCCAGGGTTTTCCCTGATCTTTCCTGTACTAACTGCTAAGTTTCGAGTCTGATATTAAGATCCTTAATCTACTTTGAGTTGGTACTAGTAAGGGTGTCAGGCATGGATCTAGATTCAGTTTTCTGCAGGCAGATAGCCACTTTTCCCAGCAACATTTGTTGAATAGGCTGTCTTTTCTCCATTGTATGTTTTTGGCACCTTTGTCAAAAATTAGGTGGGCATAGCTGTGTGGATTCATATCTGGGTGCTCTATTCTGTTCCACTGGTCTTCATATCTGTTTTTGTGACAGTACCGTGCTGTTTTTATTGCTATGGCTCTGTAATATAGTTTGAAGTTGATTATTGTGAAACCTCCAGCATTGCTCTTTTTGTTCAGTATTGCCTTGGCTATTTGCAGTCTTTTGTGTTTCCAAATGAACTTTAGGGTAGATTTTTCAGCCTTTGTGATGAATGTCATTGGAATTTTGATGCATATTGCATTGAACATGGAGATTGCTTTTGGTAGTATACAGGCTTGTTTGTTGAAATGGAGTTGTCTTGCTAACTTTTTTGCCCAGGCTGGCCTTGAACCATGATCTTTCCAGTCTCCATCTCCAGAGTAACTGGGATTACAGGCATGGGCCACTTCACCTGGCCTTAAGTTTAGTTTTTAATCATTTCTCCATTTACAGCCACCTTGTTGTGTTGCTTCTCAGCCAGCCCAATGTACCTTCTTGTTCCCACTGAGGGCCCAGTGTGGAGGGAGTCTGCAACTTTTCCCTGAGCCCACAGAGCAGAACAGTGTCTGGCCCTGCACCTCTGCTTCTCCTGGAGATGTGCAATGCGCAATCAGACCTGTCCAACCCCCTGTACAACAGCCAGGGGCCCTTGATGGCACTGGCAACCTTGACCACCTTTTATTGGCCACACAAACTAACCATCCTTCCTTCCTTCCTCCTTCCCTTCCTTTACAAGGTCTCTCTGTGCAGTCCAGGCACAGGTGTAGGCAGGTGTAGAACTCACTACGTAGCTAAGGCAGGCCTTGAACTCACAATCCCCTGTCTCTGCCTCCCAAGTGTGGTGCTAGAAGTACGCACCACTATACCTGGCCAACAAACATTTCTAGCGAGTCTGTGTGCTGGGGAATCTAGAGCTTGCCGTCTGAGAGGGAGACCGGCCGTGTAAAGGCCTTTATGTGGTGAATGGGGCTCAAGCTGACATTGTGGGGGGCAGAAGAGCGGGGAGGTTGCTCTGGTAACATCCTAAGCTCCAGGCCTGAAAGAAGAGTTCTGGGTAGTAGCATGGTCTTCCCTGCTGGGAGACTGGGCGTCTTCTTGTGCCCTTGTTTTCAGGGCATCTGCTGCTTCCCAGCAGTTGTTTGAAGGAAAAGAGCCACACCATAATGATTTAGGCTTAGCAAACGCCTTTGAAATCCTCTGAGCAAGCTAACCTCTTTTCCTACAGACTGAAAACAACCACTAAAGCTGAGTGGTTTTCACAGGGCCTCCAGAAACCTGTCTCATCAGTCCTACTCAAAGGGTGGGCAACAGGAACCTGCATGGGTGGGAGAGTGGCTATTGCTGTTCCCTTCATTCTCTCCTTTTAAGTAAAACATCTTTCCCATTGATGGTAGTTGCTGGGAGCTGTTGATTTAATTGGTGCACTGAACACCAACACAGAATGACATTGAGGCTTATTGCAATCAGAGGCATTTGTGCCTCAGAAGACTGTTTTTTTTTTTTTTTCTTTTCCAAGTATACTGGGAAAGTTTATTCAGATAGAAAAGTGTAAAGTGGGAGAGTACAGCCCTCAGAGCTAGGGGGGGTCCTAAAAGAGGGTGCCCCCAGAAGACTGGTTTCCTAACCTAAACTAAAATAAGGGATGATGAGTGGACTGAGGGGGCTGTGAGAGAGGGTGGCCATTTGGATGCTACTTACCTGATGAAGATGAGATGATGGTGATGACAGTAGCATCCATCTATAGTCAACTTCTTTTCCTTCTGTTTAGTTGCCAAGGAATAAAAATTATATTAGTCACACTAAAAGATATCTCCATTATTTTCCTTGCTTTTCATGACTGCCCCTTCAGATTGGTGGGGGAGACATTAATATGCCGTGGTCTCAGTGGGACCCCAGCCAGCTTTTGTTTCCTTAAGCCACTGTGCCTGAAACATTCCTGATTGCATCCGGCCTTCTCCACTTGGAAATGAAGGGCAGAAATGAGAAGTGATGCCCTGAGCCTGAGGCAGGAAAAATGATGTCAGGATCAGTTATGTGTGTGTGTGTGCATGTGTGTGTGTGTGTGTGTGTTATTACTATATTATAGTTATACTTATTTATTATAAATAATATGAATAAAATATAATAATGTAAATGTATACCTATAATACAATTAGTTATAATTAATATAAATATGTTACAATTATAAAATTATAGATAAATGTCATATTATATAATACAGGATATATTATATAATATAATCTTAACTATATTGTTATATAACATGGCCTACATTTTATATACATACACATGCATGCACACATACAACACATATATAAAATGTATGCATATATAATATATAGTGCACATATATTATGCATATATTATATATATGCTTTATATATATAATATATATACACACACATATATATAATACACACACACACACACACACATATAAAATAAGGACCTGGCTCACACGATTCTGGAGGCTGAGAAGTCCTGAGGTCGTAGTCAGCAGGCTAGAGACCCAGGAGTGTTGATGGGGCAGGTCTAGTCTGAGTCCAAAGGCCTGAGAACCAGGAGAACTGATGCTGTAAGTTCCAGTTCAAGTCTGACTCCAAAGGTAGGAGAAGAATAATGTCCCAGCTCAAAGACAGAGAGGGCCCCAAGAGAGAGTATATTCTCCCTTAGCCTTTTCTCCCTTTGGCCTTCAGCAGATTTGATGAGGCCCACCCACACCAGGGAGGTCAATCTGCAGTTTACTATGGTTCAAATCAGAAATTGCTCACAGACACAACAGATGTTTAACCCAATGGCTAGGCACAGGCACCCTGTGGTGCTATCACATTAATACATAAATTGGCTATCACAAGTATTCTGTTCCTAACTACTTCATGTGGCAAAGTTGTTATTTCAGTTATGAGTATCTTAGGGACCACTGTGTTATCACCCTCATTTTACAAATGTGGAAATAGAGGCCCAGGAAACCTAGTTAACTAAGGCTAGAATCCAGGGTCTTCTGATTGCCAGTTGTTAATTCTCTCCAGGAAGCCATACTGCCTGGCTTACTGGTTAGGAGTCCACTCAGATTGTGAATCTGTTTGAAAGAAGTCTGTTCAGAGCCAGCCTCCTCCCTGCATGGAGATAGTCACAGTACTGGTTGAGGTGCCTGCACTGGCATTGCCTATTTGCAGGTGAAGGATTGTTGAGGCAGCCCAGAGAACTGACATCACAAATTGAGAGTTATGTGTTGTAGAACAAACCCTATTCTAAATTGAATTAAAATTATTTAAGGCCAAAGCTCTAAAGGATTACAGTGAGAATAATAAGCATCTGAAGCCTGGGAAGATGGTGGAGTAGGAAAGAATCTGTCTCCCCACCTAGACAACAATTGCAGTGGCAGAATCTGATGGAACTTTGGAACTCTGAAGTCTGTTGAAGGCTTGTAACTTCCGTAGCATGTGTAGCGTTAAGCTGTGGCTAGTTTCAGTCAGTGCAGCTCCTAATACAGTAGCAGACACTTGCCATCAACCCTAGTTCAAAAGCAGGCATCTGTGGTCACGTTCTGGAACCAGCTTGTGTATAGCTTGTGGGAGCCAGTGTGGGCCAAAAGAACCCTGTCTTCCTAATACTGGGATCTGTGCTCTGTTCATTGATCACTGCACTGATCGCAGAGGTACAATGAGGTGGGCATTCATTGTTGTTGCACTCCCCTCCCCCATTGTTGTAGGCCTATACCTTCTAGCTGAACTAACTTTCAGGGAATTTAAAGAGCTAGTGCTTCTCTTCCTGCCTGCTTCATTTTTCTCTTTTTCTCCTTTTGGGAACAAGACACTGAAATATACTTCATATACAGGAGAAATTAGGAAGTCAGTACACTTGTCCTGAGGAAGGCACAGACTCAGAAAAGACCCAAGAAGACCTGGAGTTTACACCTCAGTCTTACCCTTGGCACAGAAATAGTCACAAAAGTGAACAAACAAAGACTAAAAACCCCGGGGAAGGGACTGCCAGAGAGGGGAAGAGTGGTCTCCCTAGCAGGCATGAGGCCCTGAATTCAAACCCCAGTACTGCCACAAAACAAAATAAAAACTTGGGGAAGGGGAAAAATCTAATTTTTAGGGGCATCTCATTATTATATTTCAGAGGTTTTCAACAAAAAAAATTACAAGGCATACAAAGAAATGTAAACTGTGACCCACTGGAAGGAAAAACAACAACAGAATGTATCCCTAAGTCCATATGGCAGATCTGTAGACAAAGACTAAGACAAGTGTCTTAAAGATGCTCAAAGAACTAAAGGAAGACATGGGGAAAGTCCAGAGAACAATGTGGGAACACAATGGAAATATCAGGAAAGAGGGAGAAAACCTAAAAAAAAGAAACCAAAAAGAAATTCTGGAGCTGAAAAGTATGATAACTGAAATGAAAAATTCACTAAAGGGATTCAAAGGCAGATTTGAAAGGCAGAGGAAAGAAGAGGAGACAGTGGAAAATTTTGAATCTGAGGAATAAAAAGGAAAACAATGGAAGATAAGTGAACAGAGCCATAGGGATCTTTCAGATGCCATCGGGTGGACCAACATATGCATTGTGGGAGTCTCAGAAAGAGAAGAGAGAACGTTTAGCTGAAAACTTCCCAGATTTGATGAAAAATGTACATATAAACGTTTTGGAAGCTCCATGAACCCAAAGGGGACTGAATTTAGAGAACCACACAGAGACACAGTGTAATCAAATGATCGGAGCCAAAACCAGAGAGACTCTTGGAGCAGCAAGAGAAAGACTAATCACACACTGGAGAGCCCCAGAAAGCTTGTTAGTAGTTATCTCATCAGAAACTTTGGCAGTCAGAAAACAGTAGACTGATAGTTTTAAAGTGTTAAAAAGAGCTGTCAATCAATAGTGCTATATCTGGCAAAACTGTCCTTCCTTTGAAGGACTTTTGTGAGGGAGAGCTGGGTGTGGTGGCTCACACCTGTAATCCTAGCTACGTGGAAAGCTGAGATGAGAAGGATCAGGGTTCCAGGCTAGTCTGGGCAAAAAAGTTTGTAAACCCCATCTTAACAGAAAAAACTGGGCTTAGTGGCATGCATCTGTCATCCCAGTGATGGCAAGAAGCATAAATAGGAGGATGGTGGTGCGGTCAGCCCATGCACAAAACAAGACCCATCTCCAAAATAATCAGACCCCAAAGGGCTAGCAGTGTGGCTCAAGCAGTAGAGACTCTGCCTAATAAGTGTGAAGTCCTGAGTTCAAACCCCAGTCCTGTCCAAAAAAAGGGAGAAGACTGGGTGTGGTGGGTGCACATGTGTAATCCCAGCACTTGGGAGGCTGAGGCAGGAGAACTGTGTTTGAGGTCACATGGTGAGACCCTGTTTCAAACAAACAAAAAAAAATGAGGGAAAACTGAAGACATTCCCATGTAAACTGAAGCTAAGGGAGTTGTTACCACTGCCCCTGCTCTGCAAGGATTGTGAAGAGAAGCCTGTCGATTGAAATGAAAGGGCACTAGATAGTAACTCGAAGCCATGTAATCCGAGTAAAGGTGACTGTGTGGGTAATGATGAAGCTCATGTTACTCTCACATTAGTGGGCAACTCCACTTTGTGTCTTCTGTGTAATTTAAGAGACTAACCAATTATTAAAGCTAGTATTGTAACTTTGGTTTGTAATTCCATGCTTTGTTTTCTATATAACTTAAGATACTAAAAATTATTTAATGGTTTTGGATATAAAGTAATAATATATAAAGACTGGGAACGTAGCTTAATGATAGAACACTTGCTTGGCTCATTTTTATGAGGTCCTGGGTTTGTTCCTTGGCACCGCCCCTCCCCCAACACACAGTTGTGATATCAACAACTAAAAGAGGTGAGGGCAGAGCTGTTAAAGGAGCAGAGGTTTTGCACATTATTGATGTTAAGTGGTATAAATTCCATTTAGAATATTACAACTTTTGGATGTTACATGAGGGACAGAAAGGTTATGAGGCATATAAGAAACAAATGCACAGGAAACCAAGACACAGAAAACAAAATGTCAGAAGCAGTCCCTTCCTAATCAGTAAATAAATATAGATGAACTAAACTTTCCCATCAAAAGGCAGAAGTGGGCAGAGTGGATTTTTAAAAAACTTGATCCAGACTATATTTTGTCTACAGGAGACAATACTTTGTTTTTTATTTTATTTCTGGGAGTACTGGATTTTGTATTCAGGGCCTTGCACTTGCTAAGCAAGCATTCTACTACTGGAGCCACATAACCCTAACCTCCGCCCGGGAGATTCACTTTAGATCCTGAGACACAGACAGATTGAAGAAAAGAATGTTCTATGCAAATAATACCACATGATTCACTACTTCTACTTCTGAGTGTGTATTCAGAAGGCCTGAAGGCAAGGTCTGGAAGGATATTTGTACACTCATGTTCACAGCAGCATTGTTCACAGTTGCTAGAATTGTGGAATCAACTTAAATGTGCATTGGAAGATGAATGGATGAACAAGTGTGGTGTGTGCTCCAAATGGAGTGTTATTCAGTGTCAAAAGTAAGGTGATTTAGACACATTCAACATGGATGGATCCTGAGAACATTATACTAAGTGAAACAAGCCAGCCATATAAAAACAAATGCTGCGAGCTGAGTGCGGGTGGCCCACACCTGTAATCCTAGCTACTCAGGAGGCAGAGATCAGGAGGGTTGCAGTTCAAAGCCAGCCCAGGCAAATAGTTTACAGGACCCTATCTCAAAAAAAAAAAAAAAAAAAATCACAAAAAGGGCTGGTGGAGTGGTTCAAGGTGAAGGCCCTGAGTTCAAGCCCCAGTTCCGCAAAAACAAAAAACAAATGCTGTGTGACACCACCGTAAATAGAGAAGTCAGAATCAGAGAGCTAGAAAGGAGGATGGTGGTTGCAGGGCACGAGGGGAGGTGGAGTGGAGGCTGTTTGGTACAAGGGTAGAGTGTATTTAATTGTACGTGAGAATTTTACCACGGTAGTAAAATGGAGAATCATTACTAAGTGGATGTGCTTGTTATTGCAGAAGGTCGTACTCTTATGCTCGTACTAGTATATGTGATTTCTTCTTGTTCTTTTTTTTTTTTTTTTTTTGGTGATGCTGGGGTTTGAACTGAAGGCCTCATGCTTGCTAGGCAGGCACTCTACCACTTGAGCCACTCCGCCTGCCTAGTATATGTGGTTTCTTTTTGAGACAGAGTCTCACTCACTACACATCCAAGGCTGGCTTGGAACTTGCTGTGTCACTCAATTGTCCTGCCTCAGCCTCCCACATGCTGGGATTATAGGCATGAACCACTGCACCTAAACTCATGGTTTATAAAATACATAATGAATGTATAGTAAATGTTTTCTTGGGGCCATGCACTGTACAGAAAGCCTCATTGAGAGCATTAAGAGCGTTTGATTTCCCATGGAAATCCCACTCGTTACCTGTGGGTCATTTTGCCTTAACTTGCTTAGGGAATTTGTACTGTACTGTAAGAGTGGCTCTTTTGTGTCCATTATTGGTGTGTTTTGCCTACATATATAAAATCTCTGAAAGACTGGGTAAGGGCCAAGTGCAGTGACTCATGCCTGTAATCCTTGCTACTTGGAAGGTGGAGATTGGGAGGATTGCGGTTCTATGCTAGCCTAGGCAAGAAGTTTACAAGACCCCATCTTAAACAATGGCTGGGTATAGTGGTGTGCACTTTTCATTCCGGCCTTGCAGGGAAGCACAAATAGGAGGATGTAGTTCAGGCTAGCCTGGTCATGAAGCAAGACCCTGTCTCCAAAAAAAAACCCACAAAAGTTGGTGTGGCTTAAGTGGTAGAGCCACTTGTCTAGTGAGTGCAGGGCCGTTAGTTCAACCTCCAATACTGCCAAAAAAAAGAAAAAAAGAAGAAGAAAGACCAGGTAAGATCATTTCTGTATAATGGATGAGTTTTTCTTGGCATTTGAAGAAGAAAAACCTGTCAATTATCAATGTAGATAAAACCTGTTTTTCCCCTTCTTTGTTACACTTTTAGGACCCAAAGTGATCCAGACTACTACAGCTAATTTTTCACTAAATAATAGCAAAAAGGTAAGACCGGCTAGAAGTGACTCGTGAGTCACTGAGAAACAGTCCTGCTTCGAGGAAGGGCTTCGAGGATGGACTGCCCTGCTCTGCAGCTGGCGCCTCAGGAACACATTTCTATTTCACAGCTGGCTGCTGGCCTCTGCATACTGCCTGCTAAAATGGTCCAAGTGCCTCAGTGTCAGGAAGTAGGGTAGTGGTACATCTTGGGAAGCAGCCACTCAATTCTAAAGGGTGATTAACTCATTCTGGTTCCTCATGTCCGTGAATCCTACTAGATTGTAAGTTTTAAGAGTGATTACTCAGGTGTCTGACCCTTTCTTGCAAGTTAGGACTTGCTCCCTATGTCAGGCTTCTAACAGTAAGTAGTTCTTTTTATTGATTATTTGGTATTCCTTGCATGAGTTTGCTTTTTTTTTTTTTTATGAGTTTGGTTTAAATGAAACTCCCTTTTTCCCTTTGACATGTGCCTTGATTCTTCAGTCTCTTTAGAGGAAATGGAGGTCCTTTCAATTGGAGAATTTTGGTTTTGTGTAGTAAATGTTAACTTGTGAGAGCCTAAACAACACACCATTTATTTTTCTGTGTGTCACACATAATCCTTGTCTATAAGCTAAATCCAGTTGAGTCCTAATTTTCATGATACCATAGTATGTATGGTTTAAATCTCATTGCTTCACCCCAAGTCCCTCCTTCTCTCTGTTCTCCCACTTCCCTGCTAGGTCTACCTGTATAATTTTCCAAAATGGGCAAAAGAAAAAAAAATGTCCTAAAACATGCACTTTTTGATGTTGCTTCTTTTCTTTTTGGGGGGACAGAGGGACATTGGTGCTGGGGTTTGAACTTAGGGCCTCACTCTGGCTGGGCAGGTGCGGTACCACATGAGCCACACCCCCAGCCCTTGCTTCTTGTTGCTATTGCTGATTTGAAATGTCCTCTATTTAGTCTGTCTTCACATTTCCTTTACGTTGTCTTTAACTCTTGGGCTGATGGTGTGATTTGGAGAGGTGCCACAATGGAGTTTCCCGAGAGTAGTTGATAATAGAATTTCTGTCTCTTGGGGTTTAAGTCTTTTTTTGACACTGAAAACAGCAGTTATTCCACTGAACTAACTTGCTTCAGAGAGACCATCCTTACTTCAGAAAGATGGTATCACATTCTCTTATTCTCAGGAATGATAGGTTTCATTCCTGAGTGGCTTTCAGGCAAGTCTGTGGTCCCAGGAAGTTCTGTTGAGACTCTGACACGCAAAGCCAATAACGTTCGCTTGCAAAGATGATGCCTTCAAATAATGCTTTTCTTTAAGGTGTGAGAGGGCTCCTTACAACTCTTACCTACTGCTGTAGGGCACCAATATGCTGTTTTTCCGAGGACACTGCAGAAGAATTGCAACATCGTCCTCTAATTTTTCTTTCTGGGGACCCTAAGACTTTACTAAAGCTAAGAATCACAGACATCAAACAGGGCCACGTCTGACTTACTGATGCTAGAGAAGTAATTATTGAGACCATTATCTTGTGAATACAAAAGCATGTCTGGTCTTCTTTATTTTTTTATGTGTCATTTTTTTCTCCTAGATGGCCTTTTCTTGGTAGTTAAGTAAATGCATGGTCCCAAAAGCCCCAGGTGGTGGGAATCGCCTGCTGGGAAGTTTTAATGACACAAAAGCGACTTGCAGCTAGAAATTGGGCCTTTCTTCTGGAAATCAGAATCTCACTATGTTGTTGAAAGGACAACTACATATGCTTCTGTTTCAGAGCCAGTGTTTCAGCCTTTTTTGCTACATGTAAATTTTGTATGTTAAGATGAGGTATTTGGTAAACTCAATGAAACGGTCACATGAATTACTGTTTTTTTTTTTTTTCTTTTACTTCAGCTGAAGCCAATTCAAATACGTTCAAATCCACTATCTACGTATAACCAGCAGCTATGGCTGACATGTGTTGTTGAGTTGGATCGATCAGAAGGTATGCAGTCTGACACTTTGGGATGATTTTTCTAGTACAAACTCATATTTAAGAGGGTGAAGGAACCTTAAACTATTTGGATGAGAGCTATAAAATAGTAGTGGAAGGATGTCCATCATTAGTAATAGCAACAAATTGGGAGCCCCTAAGTGTCTCCTGGTGGAAGGAAGAGTTACGATGCATCTCTGTGGGGCAGCTGAGCTCCGTGGGGGTCTGGGAGAGTATTACAGTGTTCTTCCCAGGGACACTTGGTAATGTCTGGAGACAATTTGATTGTCACACTAGGGTGGAGGGAGTATTACTAGGATCATGGGTAGAGGCTAGAGATCCTACTAGACATCTCACAACACACAGGAAGATGCCTTCAACAAGGAATTATCCAGCCCGGAATGTCAGTGCTAGTGAGGCTGAGAAACCCTGCCCTAAGGCATCCATTGTTTATGATGATTAGAGTCTGTTTATCAAAAAGGGCACTATTTTTCCTATAATTCCAGCTACTTAGGAGGCAGAGCTCAGGAGGATCACAGTTTGAGGCCAGCCAGGCAAAAAGTTAGGAAGACTGTCTCAACAAAAAAGCTGGGCATGGAGGTTCCTGCCTGTAACTCCAGTTACTTGGGAGATATAGGTAGAAGACCCAAAATCTGTGGCCTGCCCCAGGCAAAAAACATGAGTCTCTATCTGAAAAATAAACTAAGAGTTGCTTAAGTAGGAGAGCGCTTGCTTAGCAAGTGTGAAGCCCTGAGTTCAAACCTCAATATCACCAATAAAAAAGAAAAAATAAATTTTATATCACTATGTATTTGTATGTTTAGAAAATAGTCTGGAAGAATGGATCCAAATGTGTTAATTATGGTTACCTATCTGCAGGTGGCAGGATTGGTTAGTGCCATCTTTACATTTTTGTTTTCTTTTAATGATGAGAATAGAATTAAAAAAATTATAATCAGAAAAAATAGAAATTATTTCTATTTTGATATGAAATTCAATAAAGAATTTATGTAGGAAATTTAAAAATTCCATTAGTCCTGAAGTATGGCCCTTTGGTGTAATGTGCGGATGGGTTTGAGAGCAGGTTAGCACAGGCCTCTCTGGGCAGGTGGGAGTAGCAGCAGATGGAAAGGCTGCCCTTTGCTCGGCAGTGTCAGCTTCTAAGCTAAGCAGAGGTTCTGTGGCTGTGGGGGGTCCTGGGCTGTGCGTTCTGCTTCCAAGGCGGTGGCACAGTGGCAGGCACCTTTCCCAGTGGGAGGCACTCAGGGTGGGCTCTGATACCAAATTTCTTTCTTTTGTAGAAACTTCTATTCAGACCAGTTTTCCCATGACTGTTAAAGTGAACGGTGTGGCTCATGATGGAACCACGATGTACATTCACAATAAGGTTCACAATCGAACGAGGACCCTCACGTGTGCAGGGGTGAGTGTTCATTGATGATGTAGTTGGTCATCAGCTACATACGTTTTCACAGACCTGCTTCTCTATCATAGGAGCAGAGCCCAGCGGAGGCTTCAAAAAGTTAAAAAAAAAAAAATGGAGTAATGCCAAAGAGACATGGAAGACTCACCTAACTTACTTGCTGCTGCCCTTAGAAATTCTGTTGATGTCACATGTACGCACACACATGTACATGCACAAACACAGAACGCATGCCCTCTGTGTACAAATGCACACTCACCCTGCCCCACTCCCAGCACACATGCTAGCTACCTGCTTGACTGCTCGAGTAGTTAACTCATTGCCTGGTGTCTGTAGGTGAATGTGAAGGCCCACCTCCCCTTTTGTGTGTGTGTGTGGGACTGGGGTTTGTACTCAGGGCCTTGTGCTTATTAAGCAGGCACATCACCACTTGAGCCACACCTCCTGCCCAAGGGTCACCTCCTTGAGGAAGGTTTGCCACTCTTCTGTGGTCTGTTCCCATCACGGGGGGCTTTGTTTCTGTTGTGTGTTGAATGCCCTGATCCATCTAGATAGATGTGGGGGCCAGAGTACCAGGCCTCTCAGGGTCAGGAGCCTTCTTTTTTGGGATCTACTTCAGAGTGTGTTGTATGACTATGGGATAGGACAGCTGAGGGTCCGGAGTGGGAAATGAGCCCTTACTCCTTTATCCACTGGCACTGGATTCTGTCCAGAATCCACAAATTCAGAACCTGATTCTTGGGACAGCAAGGCGCCATGTCAGGACTCAAGAAGTTACTGTTGGCATGGGGGACTTAGAGCGTAATAACAAGCAGTGCCTTCGGTTAGAGGGCTAGACACAGGGGTACTGGAGCTGCATCACACATAGTCTGTGTGAGGCATATGTCACTCATGGATCCCCACAGACTAGAAATGCTTATTCGAGCCCTTCTTACACCCGAAGAAACGGAGTTTTATGAGGTCACAACCATTGCCTGTCATGACACGGATGGTAAGTGGAGGGGCAGGGACCTAAGCCCGAGTTCTCTTTTCCTGAAGTTCATGACCTTAACCATGATACATCCTGCCAGAGTTACTGACAGTAAGAAGAGTAGTCTGTCTGTCTTGCAGGAAAGAATTCAAGCAGGAAAGGACTGTGTCTTGGGAAGGCTACCTTCTTGGGTCCTTCTCTGTTGATTGAAATGGGTTGAAACTCTGGCCTGAGGACACCGAGCTGTTGTAAAGGTGACCTTTGCTGACAGTGTGGCCCTCTGTAGCAGAGCAGCCACAGCAGGGAGGGGTGGCATGGAGAGAAGGCACCAGAAGGAATGACCCCCATCCTGCCTCCCTTTCACCTGTGTGAGTCACACACACCACTTTCCAGAATGTGCTTTCCTCATCTATAAAGGCAGATTAAGCCTTCCGTGCTTGTCCTGGGAGCGTGGCGAGGATCAAGGTGAATAACATACTCGAGAGTGTGTCCACATGTTCCCCACCGTCTTGTGTGCAGGAGGTGTTGGGTCAGTTCTGCAGAATGACAGACGGGATGACATGTGAAGGTCCGGGCAGCTGGCCTTCTCGCATCCCAGGCATAAGGAATCTGGGTCCCCCCACCCCCTGCATGTCAGCTCCTGTCCTGCTGCTTCTTGGAAGAGGTGCAGGGTACACAGCTGCTCCCACAGCTGCTGTAACTAGTCGTTGTAGTTTGCCCTGACCAAAGGGTTTCCCAGTACACAGGACTTTCAGTTTTAAAGTCTGGACAAGGCCGGGCATGGTGGCCCAAATCTATAATCCTAGTTACACAGAGGTAGATATTAGGAGGATAATGGTTCAGAGCTAGAAGTTAGTGAGAACCCATCTCAACAAACAATCTGGACATGGTAGGACATGTCTGTAATGCTAGCTACATGGGCGGATTGTGGTCTGAAGCTGGCTTCAGGCAAAAGTGTGAGACCCTGTCCAAAAATAAAGCAAAAAAGGCCTGGGAGTGTGGCTCAAGTGGTAGAATGTCTGCCTAGCAAACCCTGAGTTCAAACCTTAGTATCACAGAAAAACAAAAACAAACAAAAAAACCCAACCAAGCACCAGTGGCTCATGCCTGTAATCCTAGCTACTTGGGAGGCTGAGATCAGGAGGATGTGGTTCAAGGCCAGCCTGGACAAATAGTTTGTGAGACCCCATCTCCAAAATAACCAGAGCAAAATGGACTGGAGGTGTGGCTCAAGCAGTAGTGGACCTGCTTTGCAAGTGTGAAGCCCTGAGTTCAAACCTGAGACCCCCCCCCCCACCAAAAAAAAAAAATCTTACTCAGACAACTTGGTTGTCCCACCTAAATCCTTGTCTTCAGGAAGCACCAGACTGGCTGAGCACTGGGCTGCACCATTGCTCCTAAGAGTACCTTTGAGAGCAGTTCTTGAGAACATCTCTGGTTTCTTCCTGCTCTTGCTAGTGGCACTGCCTCCGTTTACATTGTCACCACTCAGGAAAACATGGAATTTTCATGTTATAGATATTTATCTCCCTCATCATTATTATTCTATGTAAAGAAAACCCAGCCTCAGCCATAGGTAGCAGGGTTGTCTTGCATCCTGTGGGTATGGAAGAGATGGTCCTTTCAGCAGGTGTGCTGTAGATCAGCCACAGAGCCACAGCTCACACCTAGGACCCACAAGTGCTCATCAGTTTGCTTGTCCATGCTCTTGAGTGTGCAAGCGTACATAGTCTGAGCTGTAACTTCTAGAATTAAAAACCCCTGAAAGTCGAGATGGCTGCTTCCAAGTGCTTCTCTGCCCCTTAGAAGTGTGTTAGGTGTTGAAGCTATCCACTCCTGCCCCACTGAGTCCTTGGGTGCAGCTGTGACTGAGTTCCCAGCAATGTGGACCACACACACCTGCCTAGAGGGCAGACAGCCAATTCAAGTGAGGGAAACTATCCAGGTGGAAAGGAAAATAGCTCAGATGGGGTAAAAAAAAATAGCAGGTGACTTGTACTACTGATGCGGGAGAGTACAAAGGGATGAGTGGCCACGCAGAGAGCTCCGGCCCCTTCAAGGGGCAACCCCGTGTGGCTGAGTGCGGTGGTTGCAGTGCAGGCCTGGGTTGCTGTGATACTGCCTCCACACTGTGGCCAGGCCCTGCGCGCTCCTCCCCACCCCCACCGTTTTCCTTTTTGTCTCTGGGATGAGCAGTACTTGTGGCAGCCCTCCTCACCAGCAGTTGCCCTCTCATCTTTTCCTATGTAAAACCCAGGTTTGTGTTTTCTTACCCGCACCACAGACACTTGAGACTTGGGGAGCCTTTGATAACTGTAGGGCTGACTGCTCTGCTCAAAGCCATAGCGAGAACATGTGCCACCCAGAAAGCCACAGAAATTCTGAGCAGTGGCTGGGCTATTGTGGCACAGGTAGCATGTGTCAGCTTAGATGACGGAGCGATGGTGAGGGTGTGCTGGCCTGTGTTGCAGGCCCATGGCAGGGCTTTGACAGGAAAGACTTGCTGGCTCTGTGAGCCTGGCTCTTAAAGGGCACACATCCATATTCACATCAGAATGAGGACTCAGTCTTGCCACTTCTGAAGGGACAGCCTAATGGAGGAGACCTGCTCACTAGTTCTGAAGGACAAGGGAATGGGCTCTTGGCAAATGGTCAGGCATCACATCCAAACCCACACAAACACAGGGCTCTGTAGGGAATGACAGGCTTAAAAGGGGAGAGAGAAAATTGTGTTACCCATCTGTGTATGGTTACCATGGTTGCAAACATGTACCCAAGAGGACAAGTTAGCCTGCATCACCCTATTGGTTGTGTCTTAGATGTAGTTGTCCTGTGTGTTAGTGCATTTATGGAGATGGCAGGTTTGTGTTTTTACATGGTTAACTTTTTTATGCAGGTGGTAGTATTGTTTTCAGTCATCCAAAGTAGACTTTGGATTTAATCACTTTAAATCATATATTGTATTTCCCCAAATACCCATTTGGTGTTTTTTCTCTAGGAACTGTTCTTGGCTAGCATCCGACTTTTTCTGGGCTTTTGGCAAGTTCTCTGGAAATGAGGAGTTCTGTGTGTCTGTTGTAGAAGTGTGTCACTTATGGGCAATGTGGTGAGAGGGTCTCCTCTCTTGCTTTAAAGTAATAGATCTGCCAGATGCCAGTGGCTCACACCTGTAATCCTAGCTACTCAGGAGGCAGAAATCAGAAGGATCGCAGTTCAAGGCCAGCCCTGGCAAATGGTTCTTGAGACCCTATCTTGAAAACATCCAACACAAAAACAGGGTTAGTGGAGTGACTCAAGTGGTAGTGTCTTGAGGTTAGCCTGGCCCAAAAGACCAAAAATCGTATGTTCTCCCTCATATGTGGACATTAGATCAAGGGCATACACAACAAGGTGATTGGACTTTGATCACAAGATAAAAGCGAGTGCACACAAGGGAGATATGAGGATAGGTACGACACCCAAAAAACTAAATGGCATTTGTTGCCCTCAATGCAGAGAAACTAATGTAGATACTTTAAAATGACAGGGGCCAATAGGAGAAGGGAACCAGGAACTAGAGAAAAGGTTAGTTCGAGAAGAATTAATTTAGAAGGTAACATATGCACAGGAAATCAATGTGAGTCAACTCCCTGTATAGCTATCTTTATCTCAACTAGCAAAACCCTTGGTCCTTCCTATTATTGCTTATACTCTCTCTTCAACAAAATTAGAGATAAGGGCAGAATAGTTTCTGCCGGGTAGCGAGGGGGTTGGGGGGAGAGGAAGGGGGCAGAGGAAAGGGAGGGAGCAGGGGAAGTGGGGAGAAATGACCCAAACATTGTATGCACATATGAATAAAAGAAAAAAAAAAGTGGTAATGTCTATCTAGTAAGCATGAGACCCTGACTTCAAACCCCAGTACCACCAAAAAAAGACAGATCTTTCTTGTCTTTACAGAAATGTGCAGAGATTATTGTGGCTCACCTTGGCTACTTGAATTACACACAGTATACGGTGACCGTGGGATTCGAGCACCTAAAGGAACGCATCAAGGAGATGAACTTCACCGTGAGTACACAGCCACTGCGCACCCTTCCGTGACTCCTTTGTTGAGCAGCTGAATTACATCACAACACCTAATAAGGTTGCTTTAAGGTTGGCTTCTAGAAAGCATAGAAACTGGAGAAACCTTAGGTGGTCTGAGATTTAAACTGGTTCCTAGGTGAACTGAGAGGTTGGCGCAGGCTCAGCTTCTTGGACCAGTATTGATACATTGTTCTGACTCTACCCGCAAAGAGTCCTTTAGTGTCTTTCCTATTATTTTTAAAACCTTGGAAACCCAAGCTGTGAATCTGAGAATGGGGTCACCTTTCAGGGTTGTGCTCAGTGCTGCTCAGGTTGCTGGATGGGAACAATGGCTCCCTGACACCCCTCCTCTACCTCCATGTGCTGTCAGAGGACAAATGTAAGAAACCATTTTTCACTGCTGAAGAATTAACCAGCTCCTGGAGGCAGCAGAACCGATTTTATGTTGTTCAAGGTTCACTTACTTCATGTCCCATAGGAGTCTACATCCTCTGTGCCTGCACCTGGTACAAGTAGGTGTTGAAGGATAGATGGGCAAACCCAAAGGGTGGCTTGGTGTGGGAAGTGGGTGCTTTTTCCCATGTCACCTCTCAGAATCACAGGGCAAACCCAGGCTCTGAGAGGACGAAGACAGCTTTGTGATGTCAGGGAACCTTGACACAAAAGCCAGTGCCTCAGATTTCAAAGAAAATGTCTAACACTGGAGTCTTCCCTAGGGGTCTCTTTATTTCCTATTTATTTTACTTTTGAATTTAAAAACACATTTTGGGGATTAAGAATAAACACGAACTGGAGGCATAGCTCAAATGGCAGAGCAGCTGCCTTGCAAGCATGAAGCCCTGAGTTCAAACTCCGGTAGTGCCGGAAAAGAAAAGCAAAAAATAAACACAAAAGCAAAAACTGCACAGCTAGTGCCACAGAATTGTGTCCATGCAGTAGACCCAGAAACATCCTAGGTGGTCTCTCTTATCACGCACCAGCCGTGGCCAGCAGAATCCTGTGGCCTTTCTTCCATGTAGTCCTGCCTTGCTGGACTCTGCATGGCTGGCGCCAGGGCCTGTCTCAGCTTTAGCATTCCTCTTGGGTCAGCTCAAGGGAAGAGACAAAGTCTTCACATGTCCCTGGCACAGTGAGTGCCAGGTGAGCTGTGGGGCTAGACTGGCCCAGAGGACACGCAGGAGATTGTCAGCTGCTGCCGGCCAGTGTGGGGGAAGCCTCGCACCAGGACAGGTGTGGAGTGGGTGTAGCAAGGTGTCAGGGCCCCTGTGTCAGGCATTAGGCTTGCTGCTTTGGACCCGGCTGGAAAGGCAGGGCATGATGTTCTCCTCCCCAGATCCCCATCTTTCTCCCCTCCTTCCTGTTATCTCATATTTTAGAACGAAAATGCTTAATAGTTTTAGCTGCATGCATTGAATAAGGCATTATTTTCTAGCATTAGTTTTTTTTTTAATTGTTTTATTATTCATATGTGCATACAAGGCTTGGGTCATTTCTCCCCCCTGCCCCCACCCCCTCCCTTACCACCCACTCTGCCCACTCCTCTGCCCTTCCACCCCCTCCATACCCAGCAGAAACTACTTTGCCCTTAAAGAGAGAGTATAAGCAATAATAGGAAGGAACAAATGTTTT
Source organism: Castor canadensis (assembly GCF_047511655.1). Lineage (NCBI taxonomy): Eukaryota > Metazoa > Chordata > Mammalia > Rodentia > Castoridae > Castor > Castor canadensis. Next base: position 8,939,711 of record NC_133386.1, on the reverse strand, counting down.
TGCTAGCTGAGATAAGCATAGCTATACAGGGAGTTGACTCACATTAATTTCCTGTGCATGTGTGTTACCATCTAGGTTAATTCTTTTTGATTTAACCTTTTCTGTAGTTCCTGGTCCCCTTCTCCTGTTGGCTTCAGTTGCTTTTAAGGTATCTGCTTTAGTTTCTCTGTGTTAAGGGCAACAAATGCTAGCTAATTTTTTAGGTGTCTTACATATCCTCATACCTCCCTTGTGTACTCTCACTTTTATCATGTGATCAAAGTCCAATCCCTTCGTTGTTTTTGCCCTTGATCCAATGTCCACATATGAGGGAGAACATACGATTTTTGGTCTTTTGGGCCAGGCTAACCTCACTCAGAATGATGTTCTCCAATTCCATCCATTTACCAGCAAATGATAACATTTCATTCTTCTTCATGGCTGCATAAAATTCCATTGTGTATAAATACCACATTTTCTTGATCCATTCGTCAGTAGTGGGGCATCTTGGCTATTTCCATAACTTGGCTATTGTGAATAGTGCTGCAATAAACATGGGTGTCTAGCATTAGTTTTTTAAAGTGAGTTGATTGTTTATTGCTGGCAGAATGTTAAGATGCCATAACCTCTCTTCAGGGTTTTCTTTCTTAAGAGTTCCACTCTCTTGCTGGGCCTGGTAATGTAGGCCTGTAATGCTAGTACTTGGGAGGTAGAAACAGGAAGGTCACAAGTTTGAGGCCAGCTAGCTACATACAGAGACCTTGTCTCAAAAAACAAAACAACAGCAAAAAAAAGTTAATAGTCCCTTGTGGGTAAAAAAGTACTTTTTTTTTTTTTGAGGTACTTGGGTTTGAACTCAGGGCCTACACCTTGAACTACTCCACTAGCCCCTCCCCCCTCTTTTTGTGATGGGTTTTTTCGAGATAGTCTTGCTTTGCCTGCAATTTATTTGTCCAGCTGACCTCAAACCGAGATCTTCCTGATCTCTCCCTCTTGAGTAGCTAGGATTACAGGCATGAGCCACCAGCACCCAGCTTAAAAAAAAAAAAAATGATACTTTGATCAGTGTTAATTTTTCTTTTTTTGGAGCAGGGTCTTGCTCTGTAGCCTAGACTGGCCCCGAACTCATGATCATCTTTCCTCAGCCTCCCAAATGTTGGAATTATAGGTGTATACTATCATACCCAGCTTCTCACAAGTGTTTTTGAGCTTTTTTCTGTAATGTCGTCCATCACATGGAAATGGTTTGATCTTTTCAGACCTTCCTGTTTTTTTTTTTTTTTCTTTTGTTAGTGCTGAGAATTGAACTCAGGGCTTCATGCTCACTAGGCAGGCGTTCTACCACTTGAGCGATATCCCAAGCCCTTTTTGCTTGGTTATTTTTGAAATAGGGTCTGACTTTGTGCCCAGGTCACCTTGATCTCAGTCCTGTTTATGCTTTCCATGTAGCTGGATGACAGGCATGTGCCACCATGCCTAGCTTTTATTGGTTGAGATGGGATTGAGAACTTTTTGACTGGGTTGGCCTCAAACCATGAGGAGTATTAGGATTCAGGCTTAGCCACCATGCCTAGCCAGGCCTTGTATTTAGATGTTTCTGGTGGAACCAAAGCAGCATTAAGTCTGACTTTCCTACCACTGAGACAAAAGCATATGCTGCCTGATGGCCCTGGATTTTGAGTTTTCTGTCTCCTGCGGGAACTGGCACCATTGCTGGCCCTGTGTGTGCTAAGAACTGACCCTGTGGGAGGTTCTCCCCCTGCCCTAGGGAGTTGCACACACTCATAAACTATTCAGCATTTGGGTGGAAACATGAGGGGGATGGCATTGGCCAGTGTCGGGGTACCATTAGTACAGCCTTTCTTTCCAGCACTCTGTCCTGTGCCGTCTAACACGCTTGCACATCTACTCCCTTCTGTGTTCACATTCAGGGAGACCGCTTGGCTCTTCTTGGTCCCTGTAATTGGGACAGCTAGAGGGCACTCCTTCTTTCTCATCAGCCAGAGGCCATTGCCTTGTCTTCACCTCCTCAGGTCCAGTGTCTTAGACACTCCTCCTATGTACAGGGTGTGTATATGTGTTTTAGTTTTAGGTAAATCTAGGGCAACACTCTGTTGTAAAGTAGATACTTTAACTCAATGCATCAAAATGATGAGGTCATTGGCCTAGTACAGTGCCATGTGTGAATTTGGCTCTGACCAGGGTTGAAGGGCTGCCTGCCTCCTGTCCTGCTTGACAACAGGTGGCATCTGCATCCTGAGCCCACAAGAGGAACCAGGACCTACTCACTCAGCACAGCTGACTCCACACAACAGTGCCTAAGATTACCTGTAGCTCACACTAGAGATGACTGTGATTGATAGGCTGGTGTGTTTCCTCTTATGTGCAGATTTTTTTCACATAATCTCCCCTACTTTCATTTCAGTGGAAGACATATGATCCTGCATTTTCCCAGTTGGAAATTTGGTTCCGCTTTGTCTTTGTGGTGCTCACCTTCATTGTCACTGTGAGTACCATTTGCCTGGGAGAACTAGCTAGGACAAGGCTAGTTTGTACAGTTTTTACAGACTTTGAGATGTGCCATCCAAAGAGGTGGCCCGACCTACTAAACATTCTGTGTGCAGAACTGTTTCAGTGCAGAGAGGATGATATGGGATTGTTTAGGATTTCTGTGCAGTGTTCTAGCCCATTGCAGACCACTGACCTTAAGTAAATTTTCATCAGCATGCAGCAAATAGTGCCATTTAAGCTGTGTGGAAGGGATTCTGTTTTGTTTGAGAGATCTCTGGGAGCAGGTACAGCACTCTCTTGGGTTTTTATATTTGGAAAATTGTACTGGACTTGTCAGTCTTGGGCTTTTCAGGAATAGGCTATAGAGGAAATGGTTTTGGAATGGTAAGCTTTTGGCTTGTTTGGGACCTGAGGTCTGTGTCCACAAGCACAGCATGACTTTGGGGGAAATGCTTATTCTTGGAGACAGAAGGGTGCACAAGAAGATGGAGATTTAGAAATTAGAAACAGAGCAAGTGCACTGTGTTTGGTGGCTGGTTGCCATCTGAGAGTGACATTCTGCTCTCACCAGCAGCTTGCGCTGATGCTGACAGAATATGACATTTAGGAGATGTGTCCCCTTTGTGGTGCTGCCCCCTCTAGTGGCCACCTTAGGAACTCTTTTTTTGTTTTTTTTTTTTTTTGTGATACTTGGTATCATGCTTGCTAGGCAGGTACTCTACCACTTGAGCGGTTCTACCAGCACTTTTTTGTGCTGGATATTTTCAAGACAGGGTCTCACAAAATGTTTTCTCGGGCTGGCCTCAAACTGATCCTCCTGATCTTTGCCTCCTGAGTAGCTAGGATTACAGGCATGAGCCACCAACACCCAGCTCTATCTAAGCAACTCTTGGTACTTTGAAGATTCACCATTTACAGTAGGACACAAGCATGTGGTGAATAGGCAAGGCCAGGATGGGGCTTGGAGTGTGCCAAGTCCAGGGCCTCAGGAAGTCCAGGGTTCCCCCTAAAGAGCTACATTAGTGAAGTGGCCTCTGACAGTCACATAGTCCTTGCTGTCTCTTGAAGGCTGTCTGGTGCCTGGGATTCTCCTTGTATGCACTGGGACCCAAGGACTGGCACTTGTAATCATCCTAACAGAGGGAAATGGGTCCAGATAACCTGGACTGGCGAAAGTTGTTCGCAGGACAGGCAATCCAGATTGCCTAGAAGATTATTGGTTTCTATTAAATCATAGGAAAAAACCAAGGCCTAACCATCACAGATCACACAGTGTCTAAAGTCAGTTTAAAAACAGTTCTCATAGGGCTCCACACACCTTCTCCAGGGAGGTGTTTGAAAATAAACTAGGCCTGTGATGGTGGTCACAAGCCTCATCTGTTGGCTTTTTCTTGGGGAACCTGACACCTCCTTAGCAGCTGGCCATCTGTAAGAGCTGCCCTGCCAAGTGGATGGCCTCTTGGTAGGACTCACAGATGTGCCTGTGCCCCAGGGAGCCTTGTGAACTGCCATCTGTGATCAACCCTGGCAGAAGTAGCCCAGCTAGGTGGAGGCAAGAGGGGTGGACGATCTTTCTGTTTGCAGAGAATTTAAAGGTTGCTGTATTCCTCCTCCCTCCTGCCCCTGTGGGAACACCTTGTGACCCATCTTACCTGTGGTCCCTTGCACCCATCACCCATCTCATCTGGGTTGTCATCAGTGGCTCTAAGACTGCAAGTCAGTTCAACCAGGGCTTAACCCTACAGATCCTGGCCTGGCGCCTGGACTACTGAGGGGGACTCATTGACCCTGCTGGGGAGCAGGGGGTGAGCAGTTATGGGGCCTGTTTGGTTTGCAGTGCCTGTTTGCACATTCCCTGCGCAAGTTTTCCGTGAGGGACTGGGGCACTGAGCAGAAGTGGATGTCTGTCCTCCTGCCACTGCTGCTGTTGTACAACGGTAGGTGCCATTTTATCTTGGAACGTCCCCCTCTCAGATTTAAAGCTGGCAGGCATCTTGGAAGTGGCCTGGTCCCAGAGTCACCAGAAGAGCCTATAGGGAGCCCTGGAGGAGCATGTAGTGGCATGGCCCCCACTCCCCAGGCACCGTGTCACACAGGCCGTGGCAGATGCCTGCATCTTTAACAAACAGCAACTGCTTTGGTAGTTAAAACTTGGAAGAGCTACAGACCCAGCAGTCCTGGAACTTGGCTGAAGGTGCCGGCACGGCTGTCTGTTCCTCTGTCTGGGCTCCAGAAATTATTTGCTCCCCCAACTGCAGTGCTTGGAATTCCCAGACCTGCAGGAGGAGCTGGCGCAGAGCGGACGGCACTCTGTTGTGATCACGGCAGCAATCTGTTCAGTGACTTTTAGGCATTTGGAGAACAAATAGCCTTTGGTTCCTTACCCCTCCTTCAGCTCTGACCAGGGAAAGGCCATAGCGAGCTCAGAGCTTGCAGAGGGCTTCCAGGGCTAGCCCTGCTCTTGTTAGCATGCCTGTCCTTTGCCCTTTAGATCCGTTCTTCCCCCTGTCCTTCCTGGTGAACAGCTGGTTCCCAGGGATGCTGGACGATCTCTTCCAGTCATTGTTCCTGTGTGCCTTGCTGCTCTTCTGGCTGTGCGCATACCATGGGATACGGGTTCAGGTAAGCTCTAGGAAGACCCACACTCCTCTCCCAACACTGATGGAAATCTTTTAAGATGAGTGTAGTTGTGAAAACTTTCCTTGGCCTCACTGGACAGCAGGGTGCATGCTAGTAGAAATGGTTTGGGTGTCTGTGGTCTAACATGCTCTGCTAGGGTTAATCACTTAGTTTTTTGTATTTCTTACCTTTTTTTTCTTTCAGGGAGAAAGAAAGTGTTTAACTTTCTATTTGCCAAAATTCTTCATTGTTGGCCTATTGTGGCTGGCTTCTGTTACGCTAGGAATATGGCAAACGTGAGTAATTCTATTCCCTGTGAAACATCAGTCCCCAAACACATTGACACAAGTGGGCAGACCCAGATCTGACTCTACCTTGTGATGGCATCCAGAAAGAGAGTCTCTGTTTCACACATGGTCAGATCACTAGGACTGAGGAACTCAGTTTTGCTGGAGTAGAGAACACACCAGTCTACTGGTCTAAGATGGAAAATGAAAATGACCGTATTGGTTTACATTTTTCCTTTAAAGAGACAATGCTGGGATGAGGCTTGGGACTGTCCAGCAGATCTTTTAGTTCCCATCTTACTTCTTCAGGTGTTCCAGTCTGCATGAGCTCCAAGGTTCAGCCTTGTTAGAGTTATCCCATAAAATGGGATTCTGTGGCAGAAGCCCATGTTCCGGCCTGATTCCGTAAAGGACTTCCTTGGAGTAGTTCCTTGCCGAGTGTGGCTTTGTGGCTGGTGTGCCTCATTCATGCCACAGTGGCCACACACCAACAGGACTTTACCCTTATCTGCTTCACTTCCCTATCCTTGCTTCTCTCCCAGCTCCACCTCCTCTATTCATTTTGGGAATCTCTGGAAGGTTATATTTACCTCGTGCTCAGGTATGCCATCAAAAATAGCTTTTAAACTTGAAAGAGAAACTGTAAAGGGATTTTTTCATGATACTGATGAATGAGGAGTTAGTAGTATTGGCTACTTTCTCTATGTGAAATATGAAATTTTAGGGTTGATTTTTTAGAAAGTGCTTCACTGTTGGTAGCAAGTACTTTAATAAGTTAAAGCATGCCACATGAGAAAAAGTGTAAAATATAAAATAAGGCTTGTTAATTCACCTACATTTTTAATATCATTGTTTAGGGTTAATGAGTTACATGATCCCATGTACCAGTATCGAGTCGACACTGGAAATTTTCAGGTGAGGACTGTTAATAAGCCTGAGGGTTTTTTTTAAAAAAAATTCTGTCTTATGAAATGACTGAATTTTGTCACAAATTGTGCTGTTGACACGAGCTAACAGGCTATTTGGGGAGGACTATAGAAAGTTTAAGGTAGAAAATTTGGAGAAAGTGGGAGTAGTATAAAAATAAGCTTTTAAAATTATGTTTTGACTAGCAGTCTTCAGTTTCTGATGGAAGTGCCAAGATATAGAAGGATAATTAAGAAAACATTTCTGTGTATGTTGCTTTTTGAAGGTTTCCCTGGGTCAGTGGTGTGGCCAATCAAGGCAAGTATACAGTCACAGGAGGCCATCCTGGAGCAGGAACCTGTGTTCCTAAAGTTCTTTGTATTTTTTTAATTCAATATGATTTCATTTATCTAATATTAAAAATAGCAAGTTAAATACATGTATTACTTTAGGATTGAAACATGGATAAACAGGTTTAAAATGCAGGATTGTGGATACGTTCTAGGAGAGGGGATGGGTGAGTGAGGCTCCTTTTGATAGAATTTAAAGCACAGTGTTGATGTGGTCAGTCTGTCAAGAAGATGTAACTGCTATGGGTTTTTCTACACTGAAAGAACAGCTTCAAAAATATATATAGTTTTAACTGACAGATTTACATATAGCAGCTAATAAAACTGTATTATAGTGGGAGATTTTCACATGTTACCTTTCTAAGATACCAAATCTTGGGGCTGGGGATGTAGCTCAGTGGTTAAGTGTTTGCCTAGCATGCACAAGGCCCTGTGTTCAATCTCTAGTACTACAAAAACAAAAACAAAAACCCAGATCAAATAGTCAGAAAATTAGCAAGTATTTAGAGGGTTGAAAAATTGCAGTTAATAGGCTTGATCTAACACACATACATACACATTACTTCAGAAAAAAAAAGAATCATATATACAGCTTACAGAAATGTACCATGTGTTAGATACTGAGCGAAATTTAAACAAATTTTAAAGACCCAGCATCATGTAGGTTACTTTATCTGAACACATCATAAAGCAAGTTCTTTGTACTCTAAACAAGGTCCCAGTGGTTTTTTCTTTCTTTTTTTTTTTTTTGGCGGGGGTGGTGGGGTGGTTGAATTTTTTTGTTACTGTTTGGTAAGACTAGAGTTTTCAACTCAGGGCTTCACACTTGCAAAGCAGGTGTTCTAGCACTTGAGCCACACTTCTAGTCTATCTTGTTCTGGTTATTTTGGAGATGGGATGTCACATACTGTTTGCTGAGGCTGACCTCCAGCTAAAATCCTCCCAATCTCAGCCTCTTAAGTCGCTAGGATTACAGGTGTAGCCACTGGTGCCTGGCAGGTGCAGCATTTTTATGCCACACGATCAGTTCTGAGTGAGGCTTTCCCTCTGACTCTCAGGGTTGGGTCCAGCACCTCCAGTGCTATACAAGCCCCCCTCCTGGATGTAGTTTGAGGCCGAGCCCTGGCAGTTGTGCTCAGTGTTGGGTGGAGAGGAGCTCAGCTAGAAGCCGAGGGGTTATGTACCCATGTTGACCACTCTTGGCCATTCCAGAGGGCCCCTGACTTGTACAAATAAGTGATTTTGCTACAACATAAAGCTGCATGCAGCCATAGTTGACATGCATCATTGCTCAGGGTGGTTTGTGGAGCTTCTTGCAAAGTGGTAATATCTGTGCTTCTTTGTGGGACATGCCCTTTGAGAAAGAGAGGGGGCAGTAAGGTTAGTGGTGGTGTGTGGAAAGGAGGTTAACTTGAGTGGAGACTGACTGTGTCCTAGTAAACTGTGTGAGCACCTGCTTCCTACCTGAAATCTGGTAGGGCAGTGGCAATGGCCTTTCTGTTCCTGTACTTAGAGGTTTGGAAGGTGGTTGATGTATGCCTCGTGGACAGTGCCACAGCATCATGCCCTGAGCTGGAGAGGAGGAAGGCTCTGTGGAGGAGGGCACTGCGCCTGCATTGTGTTGGTGAAGCACCTGAGGGGACAAGAGAATGGGTCAGGATGCACTTGATGTAGCTGAACCCAGGAAGGCAGCAGTGCTGGGGGGGGGGGCTCGAGGCCATCCTGTCTAAAGGGGAGGGCCTCAGAGGAGTTTTTGTAGTTGGGGAGCAGGTCATGAAAGGAACGGTGAGGAAGATGCTGCTCTCACCTGTCCTACAGGGAAGATTTGACGCAGCCCAGTGACAAACAGGCTGTTGGTGAGTGGAACTTCCAGACTTAGAGGAAATAATGCAGTGATTTGTGCTGCTTTACTGTCAGCGTACCTCTTGTCTGGCATAACCCCTTGTTTTTCATGTGAGGGAGCTAAAGAGTGGCCACAGAGCCAGTAGCAGCACTGCCAGGGTCTGCAGCCCAGAGCTGGTTCCTGGGCCAGTGGACCAGCTCCCTAGGTGTCCTGGGAGCAGGAACTCCCTCCCTCCTGAGTCCTCAGTTTCTTCATCTGTGAAATGGGGCAATAATGGCATCTGTCTGTTAGATGAGGAATGCAGAGTATTTGGCCCAGTAGCAGCACATGGAAGACTGCAGCCAGCACCTCAAAATGGTGGCTGCCTGGCTGTCCTTCCTGGCTGTCAGCCACGTTGTTGGGTGTGAAAGGCTGTGAAGGACTCAAGAACAGACAATAGCTGCTACTGAACTGATGGACATGGCAGAAGCTAGTGACTTCTGGTGCCAGAAGCAGTGATGTAGGCCACCTGACTTTAGCAGCTGAGAAAACAAAGCCCGCTGAAGCCACATAGGTCCCTTCCAGGCAGAAGCAGATCCTGCTCCTGACCAGTAGTTCCAGTGTCGGTGCTGCCACCCACAATTCGGAGCAGGGAGGACAGGATGGCAGGGGAGCATGGGGTCCCTTAGGAAGAGGGCTCAGCAAGGAGGGCATGTGTCCTTCCTGGAGCCTGGCCCTCATCAGAGGCACTGACCTTTGCCCTCAGAGGACAGAGCTTTCCTGCCACAAAGCTGTGCAAGTGCACCTCAAGTCCTGGTCTTCCAGCCCATGCTCTGCAGCTCCTTATCTCACAGAGGGGAACACCAAGGTCCAGGACAGCTCAGATTTGCCTGAGGACTGCTCTGTCATGTTCTGGAGCCTGTTGGGCACCACCCTCATCCTCATTAGCAGGGCAGGCCCAGCCCCCATCTCGGATACAAGCATTGGCCACCTCCACTTGCTGAGCACCCAGCGGTCACAGGCCCTGAGTGGTGGGCTGTGGGAGTATCGCTGAGGGAGCCTCTCTCTCTCCTGTGATGCATGGGGCTGGAAATGTCCTTGGGGTGAGCCGCCTGTGCTCCGGGAGCTGCTCCTTGTTCTGCTGGGTGTGATTTGGGGCTCCACCCCCTTTAACCATGCTGGGCTTCACTGTGTCTGGGGGTGCTGGGAGCAGACGTGTCTGAGTTCTGCCTCACTCAAGCACCTGTCTCATTTATTCCAGGGCATGAAGATCTTCTTCATGGTGGTGGCAGCTGTGTACATTTTATACCTCTTGTTCTTGATCATACGGGCATGTTCTGAGCTCCGGCACATGCCTTATGTGGGTGAGCACCACTACAGGAACTGCTGGGGTGGCAGCTGGAGTCTTCCAAGGGTGGGGCAGCACCCAAAGGAGCCTTTAGTCTTCAGGATCCAAAGAGGCCTCTGTGGTGACTGGCCATTTGGAGGGAGGCCTTTGGGTGGAAACAGTAGCCCTGGGAGCTGTCTGGGTCCTACTAAGACCACACCATCATCCTTGGTTAGAGCAAGTCATCTGATCTTAGGGTCTTTCCCCAATTGCCCCACCACCTGAAACCACCCTGGGCCCTGCCCAGCCAAGGCACTCCCAGCTGTGGTAAAACAGAGCCTTAAAGCCCAGAGGTGAGCACTTGCTCAGGGGTGGCTTTCTTTTGTTTTTGGTGTCAAGATCTGAAATTAGAGTAGAATTTGTTAACTGGAGTATTTATTTCCTTTTCAGATCTCAGGTTAAAATTTTTGACTTCGTTGACCTTTGTAGTGCTTGTCATTAGGTAAGACTTTCTTAGATGAAATAATACTGTACTTTCATTCCACTGCCATGAGTGTCTGTTCTCTACTTTTGTGGGGTTAATTCAGGGGACTGTTGGTGACAAACATTCATTAGGTTAGAGGGCCTCCACCTAGGACTGGAGTTGTTGAATATGAATTGTGGTCCAGGGGCTTCTGTTATGAGTGTGCAGGAATGAAGCCCACTACCTACAACACACTTACTTTTCTCACTCCCTGTCAGGTCTCAGCCCGTGCACTGGACACCTGAACACTGCCAGCTGAGCGGCAGTTCAGCTGAGCTCTGGCCCTTAGGGCCCTCTTGATGTTCTAAGTTAGTGAAGATTTTGGGGAGCAGCTCACTGTTGGCTCTGGGGGGCAGGGATCAGGGTGGCTGCTGGGCCAGAGAGGAGGGCCATGCACACAGTCCCCCTGTCATAGGAGATGATGGTGAAGACATGAATGAGTGACTGGGAGGAGAATGTGCAGAGTATGCTTCCAGACCCTGGTCAGCGACTGTGGTTAGTGTGTCTCATTATAGGCTCACTCCCTCTCTCAGCTGGCAGAGACCTGAGGCCACAAGAACAGGCATGGGGTTGTGTGTGCATATGTGCATGTGTGTATGTGTAAGAAATTTCCATGAAGAAATAATAGTAACTAGACTATGTGTTAACCAGGTGAATACAACAGGTTAGATGATGCTAGGGACACTTTGTGTATTTTTACGTACTGTCTCTGTTTTCCCCTTTCCCCTCCTTCAGTATCATCATCCTTTATTTGAGGTTTGGAGCACAAGTATTACAAGACAACTTTGTAGCAGAACTGTCGACTCACTACCAGAACTATATCCTTTTCATTGGGGCACCAGTGCTTCGGAGACACCCTGGGAGCAGTGGTTTGCACCTTAGGTTTTGGAGGCTCAAGTCAGCAAATCTGCTTCTATGACCTGAGGACTTCATGTGCCCAGTTTGTGCAAAGAGGCATTTCCCCAAACCCCCCTTTTGGCTCTGTGTCAGCCGTGTAAAGGGTCAGCTCCATCAGTCTTCCTGTGTAAACAGGAAAGGGCTATAGGGCTGAACCCTTCCCTAAGCTCAGTCACCATATGGCAAGCTGGATCTAAACCCAGGGCTGCCAGTGCTCTGGTTCTGTCCCCCATGCCACACTGCTTTCCTTCCATTGGGGCAGGCCTGTGCAGCTGGGTGACACCGAGTCACACTTGCAAACTGGGGTGAGTCCAGAGCGGAGCTCCCTCCAGCAGAGCAGTGAGGTGTGGCCAAAGGTGATTCGCGCCCTCTCTTCCCCCACCGGCGGCTCTCACCATCATCCACATGCATTCATATGTCCTCATGACAACATGGCAGGTTGAGCCTGTGGATCCAGGGAAGGGCTCCTTTGGTTCTCTGTGCCCCAGGCCAGTCAGCAGCTTGTTCCCCTCAGGTTCCCTGTTCAGTGGACGCTTTGTCCCTCTCAGTGCTGGGTATGTTTAGGGAGTTAATCCTTTAAATCTCGGATCTTGCCCTGGGACTTTTTATGTCCTTAGAAGTCACAGTTTTCAGTTGTCTTGGCTGAATTTGCACCGTGATTTTCCCCGATCCTCACAGAGAAGGTGAAGAAGGACTTCCTCTAAGACGGGGCTCCCTGTGCAGCCCAGGCTCGCTTGCAACTTGTGATCCTCCTGCCTCTGCCTTTGCCTCGCTGGGATTATAGGGGTGACTACCACAGCCTGGCCCAGGGTGTTCTTACTCTGTATTTTATTACTATGCCGGTGGCTCTTGCTTCACTTCCTGCTTTTGTGTATATGTAACTTGATCCTGCCCTTGGCGTTGCTGTGCAAGGAGGTCTGCCACCACTTGACGTTCCTTCCCTTGACTGGCTCCACCAGCTGAATTCTTGTCTTTCTATGGCTTGCTCAACTTTTATCTCTACACTTTGGCCTTTGTGTATTCTCCATCGAAGAATGCTCTGTATGGTAAGACCCCCTGGGCTCTGGGTGGCTGGCCAGCCTGGTAGCTGAAACACAAGTCTGGGTTTCCCACAGATGCCGGGCACCATGACTCGTGGTGCCTTCTCGTTGGGCAGACAGACACAGGCAGTTAAACACCAAGCCTGAAGTTTTGACTGGAGCAGTGCTCCACTGTACCTGTGTCTGCATTACAGCCCATGATGGTCGAGTTGTTTTGTAGTGGGTTTTGGCACAAGCAACGTGTCCATCAGTGATGTGAAATAAAGTGTTGGTACTTTCTTAGTGACCATTCAAAGGAAAGCCAAAAAAACAAAAACAAATTCAATAAACAAACCAGAGAGGTTTGAAAGCTGTTGGGAGAAGGAAGCACGACCTGATACGTTACAGGTGCTCGAGCTCCAGACACCTTCATGAATAGCGTCTCCTTTGGGCGTCATGAGGTGACCGGTTTAGATCCACGCAGACAGATACACAGGATCTGGGGTTGGCATCCAGCTCTTTCATACTCCATCGGGGCTAATAACATAAATGGCTGCACTTAAAAAAGCTTTTGTTGGTTTTCAGAATCCCAGCTGAAAGACAATCCTGCATTTTCCATGCTAAATGATTCTGATGATGATGTGATTTACGGGTAAGTCACTGTCCCCAGGAGCATTCCAGCCTGGCTCTGCACACATACTGAACCATTGTTATTCAAAGACTATTTTCAGAATATTACTTGGGGCTGGGGGTCATGGAGTTCCATGGCTTTCTGTTTCAAATGACTCAGGTTTAGGTTTAGTGGTGTTCTGTTTTGCAGAATGTCTACAGTGCGTGATAACCATTGGACTGTGGACTGATGGCCCTAGGAGTCAAATGAGGGAAGAAGTGGGCAGTGTTGGGTGGCAACAGAACACCTAGAGGGAAGCTGGGAGATTAGTCCTTTCAGAATGGTACGTCATTGTGAAGGACAAGAGACAGTTAAGAGCTGCCAGGGTGGAAGGGTGTCAAAGGTCTCTCTTACAACAGGAGTGACTATGAAGAAATGCCCCTGCAGAATGGCCAGGCCATTCGGGCCAAGTACAAGGAGGAGTCTGACAGCGACTGAACCCCGGGCAGCAGGCGAGATGGCAAGGAGGCCAGAGCCTTCCTGCAGTGACCGTGTCCTGGCCTCCCTTCTACCTGCTTCTCTTGTGAGCAAAGGTTTCCTAGTCCTTGTTTACATATTTTTAAGAGAAAAACCAAAACCAAGAACAGATTTAACTGTTGGGTCAAGAAATGTTAGGGTGGCTCCATTAGAGAAGAGAGGCTGGCAGAAAGCTTTTCACAGATTTCACATAAAACAGCATTTTCCAGTGTGAGGAGAAACTATGCCTATTTGCAATAGAAAGAATTACGTACTTTTTATTTTTAAAAATAATTCACTTAGCTCCACGTCCACAGGAGGCCCTCATGACTTAAGACCCAGCACAGCAGCATTGCTCCTCCTGCTTCCTTCCTTGCTTTCCCCATGGACTAGTTAGGGCCTTGATTCCCAGGGATCTGGAGCGATGACAGTGACTGTGCCATGTAGGTATGACTCGCCAGGGTCCAGGCCTTGCCAGAGCAGAAGTGCTGAGGGACTTGGGAGGCTGAATGAGGAAAGGTGACTTAACAAGTCACCAGCCCCATGAGCAAGGTCTTGTCCCGTGGTGCTGTCCAAAGCTCTGTGTGCACGAGTTGCACCAACGTGAACATGAGCCAGTCTCCCTGTGTTGGGGTGGGCAACAGGGTAGCCCTTCCCATCCCATTAACTAGTTTCTGCAGCTCTGCTGAACATGAAACTCCATAGAGCTCTAGTTTTGTTTTTTTAATGAGCGCTACATGAAATATTGCTGTATTGTAGATTCTTTATTGCCAAAAAGTTTTTCAGTTTTATATTTGGAAATTAGATAGAGAATAAGTAGAATACTTTCAGTGGAGGTGGAAAAACAACTTTGGGTAGAGGCAGCTTGTTTGGGGGTCATTCCCAGATCTGTTGTGGTCAGGTGAGCCAGACGCATTGTTCTGTGGAAAGTGGACGTCTGGTGCTGGAGAAGCTCAGTGCTGGAGATGGGCCTCTGAGAACATGGCAGTTTCTGTCAGAGACTCAGCTAGAGTCTGGTGTAGGAGTTTCCTGCGCTTCTTCCTGGCCATCCCCAGGAACACCTCTGTTAACATGGTAACTAGCTATCCTGCCTGCTGCCGTCCTGGCAAACAGAGGCCCAGGAAGGGGGGGTCATCCCACTCTCCAGGCAGCACCTACATTCCCTTCATCTATGCATGGACGCTCAGATTTCCACTCAGAGCTGCAGGTCACGGCCACCTCAGGTGGTGCCCAGACCCCAGGAATGCTTGGGAGAGACTATTCAATAGGAATTCCTTTTTAAACCTAATGTACTTTAATATGGATTCCTTTTGTTTAAAAAAACCCTGTAAATACGAATGTCTGAAGGAAAGCATCTGTATTATTGCAAGATGATACAAGTTTACATGATTTTACATTTGCAGTGCTGTGATTTTTTTTTTTGATCCTGTGTACTCAGAGGTATTGAAAAAAAAATTTGTTACCAAATTTTACAACTTGTAAGACCACTCTAACTATAAATAATTTTATGTACACTGATGAAGACTGATTTGTGCTGATTAACACATTCTGATATATGATACAGTTTACATGTTTTAATCACTACAAAAGAATTGTCCATGATTTGGAATGCTGTTATTTATCAGTAAATGTAAGATATTTGAGACATTTAGCTATAGATATTAGACCTTTTAAAAACTTGTCTGTCCTGTAGTGTAACTATAAACTGATCACTAGAATCTTCATACTTTGATTCTTCATGGTATCAGTGAAATAAAAAATAGAGGAGTATTTTTGGTTGGAAACAAGAAAAATATTAGAAAGGAAGCACTTAAGGGGAAAATAGTTCTTTATTAAATCATGCATTTTCAATTTGTCTTTCCTGGAGTTTCATGCATATCAACATAGTCTACACTTCATGTAAAATTTTGATTCAAGTATGGAGCATTCAGTGTGTAGAATATGTGCCATAGGTATTAGGTTAAAACACTAAAGGCTGCCAGAAACTTTGGCAGAAAGTTTGCCGGAACAAGAAAGTTGTTTTCATTTCCAAGAAAATTGTTTTGCAACCTTAAGGTATAAATTCAAAGGGCTGACTTTAGTTCTTTCATGGTAATGGCTTAAATAACATCTTTGGGATATTTTTTATATTGGTCCAGGCTAGGGGAACCTGCAAGATGAACTCTCTGGGGAGAGCTTCATTATCCCTGTGGATAATAGCTCCACTGGATTTATTATGGGATCATTTTAGCAGTGACATGGTGCCGTTAAGCCCCAGTTGCAAGGCTAGAGAAGGGGATCTATAGAGTATATTCAGGGCTTGAAAGGTGGTCCAGACTGCAGTAAGTTCAGATACAGTTTGTGAACTTAACCCACTAGATATGGACAGGTTACAACACACGTCACCAGCCTCAAGTATTTCATGAACTATTTACTAAAGGGACAGCTATGATAAGTTATAATATAGCCAGCAACTTATTTCCTGAGTTTTCTCACAGGAAAAACACAAGTACCCATAAAAGGGGTAATTAAAATGGACTTCTATGAATGTTTAGTAAAGAGTATACTTAAGACACTAAAGTGTATTTGTATGCTTGAGGGTTTTAGAAACCAATTGCCTTAGAGGTTAGGTTTTGGGAAAAAAAAATCTTTTCCCCAGGCCAGAGGGGAATTGCTTTAGTATATGACATTTTGTTGAGCAATTTGTCTTGATAGGATATTTTGCATATATTAATAAGTGTATCACTATGAAACAAAAGTAATTTCTGCTACTGAAAATGGCCTTTTTATGAAAAGATGTAAATATTTGTAATATAAAACATCACTAAGCTTTAGCTCAGAAGGAAAGCTAGAACTATCTATGTATTAGAGTTTGGAACTTTCAGGAGGCCAGTGCCACCTCATCAGTGGCTGTTGTAATCAATCAGGCAAAAAGTAAATAAACGTTTATTTATGGCAAACTCACATTTTGAGAGTGGCTTCTATATTAGTCAGACCTTTCATTGCTGTGACAAATACCGGAGAGAACAATTTCAAAGGAGGAAAGATTTATTTTGGCTCATGGTTCAGAGGGTTGAGCCAGTGATCGGTTTGCTTCATTGCTGTGGGCCTGTGGTGAGGCAGCCTTGTGTGCGGTGGAACAGAGCTGCTTGTCTCATGGTGGCCAGGAAGCAGATTGCTAGGAAAGGGGTCTAAGCAAGATATAGCTCCTAAGGACATGCCTCCTGTGCACTACTTCCTCCAATTAGATCCTACCTCCTTAAGTTTCCAGAACCCCAAGGGCCTTTAACACGTGAGCTGTGGAGACATTTCATATTCAAACCATAACGGCTTCATTCTGATGCTTCCTTTCTGGTAAATGTTGATACATTGCTAACATTCAGTCCATACATATAATACCTCTATCTGTCTGTCATCTATCTATCTGTCTTGTTTGGTCTTTGCACATGGAGTTAAATTTCAAACATGAGTGCTTCACTAAAAGGGCTTTGGAGACAAGAGCAGGGCTGTTTTCATTTCAGCAAGTACAAATTGTCTTAATAGCCCTCAGAAGAGCTCCAAAGGGGATGACAGAAGCCAGGGCTTTGAAGTTCACCTCCCCACTTACTAAGATTTGTGACTTTAGTCAGATAACTTCCAAGCTCTTTGTGATTTTCAAATAACTGCATGATTGTGGACACAGGTGACCAATTTGTGAAAGCATTCTGTAGGCCATAAAGTGCTAGTGATGTGCAGTTGCTACTGAAAAATAATATTGGATAAAAGTTAGAGCCTCTCAGCTTTGGGCCAAGCATGTATGAGTTAGCAGTCTCTGACTTGCTCACCTCCCACCCCGTAACTTCCAGGGTGCGATGCCCAGCAAAGGAATGTAACCAGAACCCAGCAGTGTAGTCAAGGTCCTGTTCCCATTGGTGAAATCAGCAAATCTTTGTGCTAGAGAGGACCAAAATGAAGTAAGACTTTTCCTCTACTCAGGCATTTGCAGATAACATATCACATCCCTAGAAAAAGAATCCCAGGATTTTCCCTCCTGTTTGTCTTGCTTCCTGCGCTATGCCAGCTGAGGTTGTCAGACAATACAATGAAACCAAACTGATGGCATGGGAGCGGATTAGGTCTTAGAGTTGCACATCAAATCTGAGGTTGATCACTCCACATTTGTCTAAGCTGCTTGTGAAGTTAACAATCTTCCCAGCTCTGTGACCATCAGTGATCACAGTGAGAAACAGGTCCATGATTTTGGAGCCCAGCTCACCAAGAACCTGACTTGCCTCTCAGCACTGCTGATGCTCGAGTGTCGGCCAGGACGTTTATGCACTCTTAGGGAAGCGCAGAAAGAGCTGAATGCAACTTTAGTTTAAAAGATTCTGAAGTGACTGACTAAATATGAAGAATTTATTTGTGATACTTTTTAGACTATGAAGAACAACACAACTGTAAATTTGAATAATTTATTGTTCTAACAAAAGTATAAAGTATGGAAAATTAGTGTATTTGAATCATTTCAGAAAGCAGAGAAAGTTTCCCACTAGCAGATTTCAGTTTTTAGCACCTTTGAAAAGAAATAGTTAAGACAAGTGGCAATACAGGATTCAGACTACTACAGAGAATTATTAATCTGACTTAACAGTGCCCAGTTTGTAGAACAGTGTGGTCATTTGGTTTATTTCTCTACATTTTGAGAGTGCCACAAAACACACACTTAAAGAGGAGAAAGGTGTCCACTGACTTCACGGCTGGTGGTTAGAATACGGAGTAGAAATGCGGAGACAAGAAGAGTCACAGGCTGGACGAGGTCAGATGGACAGCCCAAAGGCGCTGACGATGCAGTACATGGTCTTGTTCTCCCACCGCACAGTGCAGCTCCCTGGAAGGAAGACATGAGCACCGAAACAGTTCCACACCAAGGCTAACGCTCAAACACCCACCTCTTTACAGCAAAGACAGGTGCCAGTCTCCATAACATGTAACTCTTACAAACATGCATTTGAAGATAGGCGATACCCAAGCACATATTTCACAAAATGCTGCTTTTAAATAATACGTATCTCAGCGCATTCTAAAAAGGTACTTGGAAACTTTGAAGGACAATGTGCATGACAAGACTTCACAAACAGGCTGAAAGTGATACCGTCAGTACTGCTGTCCCAGAAGCAGGAACTTGCTGTGTGTAATCCAGCTCCATTCTTTTGCATAATTACACAGGTCACTTAAATTAAAACAAACTTTTATTAGAAAAATCGTAGCAACATAAACTTCTTTTTTCCCACTTAACATATTGAAGTTCCCAATAAAAATTACAGGAGTGGACTACCTTGTCTCACTATTGACAAACTATACTCTTTCCATTCTCTAGCACTTACTTGCTCTGAAAGCTTCTGATCAGAAATCCTGTACAGTCCTGCTTGGTCCATCCCCCACAACTGTACCAGCAGCCAAATAGGCTGAGTGTATGGTAACATACAGAAAGTGACCTACTCCCAGAAAGAACATCTTTGAGGGTAGCTAGTTAGGCACCAAATTGCCAGGTTAGCTCTCTTTTGGCACCAGACACACCTCTGATGAGTACTGAAAGAAACACCAGGAACAAAGATCCATTACCAATGTATTTGAATGGTTTTCCCAGCTTGGTGAGTTGGCTTAAGGTTTGTTCCACGACATTTGTAGTCCACTGATTGACTTTGCTGTGCTGGTAAGCGTTACCACCGATGGCACTTTCTATAGCCTAGGAAACAAAACACAAGGAGTGACAGCCAGAGGACACACCAAACACCGTCCAGTTCATACCCACAATGGGCTGCCCTCAGAGTCGAAACAAAACTTGTGGAAGAGGCAAGTTTCTGCTTAGGAAGTCTCCTTTGTAAGTCTATCTTTAACAGGTTGACCTTGGCTGAAAGACCTGGGGTTTATACGGAGTCTGTCAAATGTGTTTAACATTGTGATCTAGTAATTGGATCAATGTTCACTGCTGTTTTTATACCCAGAGATAAGCAACACTTTTTCTTACCTGACTGAGGCTAGCAAGCATTTTACTTTGCCAATTCCTTTCTTACTATACTAGATGTTTCTATCTAATACTACATGTTAGGTGAACTTTTATTGGTTAATTGTACAACTGACAATGTACAAACCTAACCAAATGGTCATATATTCAGATGTTTTTTATCCATCATAGTTCTGGGAATATGTTACCACATGAGTGCAATTTTCAGATAACTAAAGAAAAGTCCTTTGCATTTCAAAACTTAAAAGTCTGTGATGAGGTCTTTTTCTTATTTTTGGTGTCTTTTCCTGTGCTGTGTCCGAGGGGTCATTGTCCCTGCTCTTGCTGCAGTGCAATTCCCAGCCGACTTTCTGGGTCCTTCCCTGGCAGCTCCCCTCGGCACTGACGCCATTGTGCCTCTATCTAAGCAGACTTCTCTACCTGTTTCTAACCTGCTGTGCTGCAAGCCAGAAAACTGAAACTTTATGACAATTATGACCCAAAATAAAAGTAAAAGCATTCAGCAAAGGTCATGATCTGTCCTCAGACATGCAGAGAAGACCGACAGCCCAGGACCCAAGTTGTGCACCGAGGTGAGGGAGCAGGGTCCAGCAGTTCTGCATCCTCAAAGGGAGGAGTGGGAGGGTGACTGCACACGCCAGGCCTCTAACTCAGGCATCCCTCTCGTGCACTTTGAAATCCACTTTTCCAGGGAGAGGAAAACCTCTTAAGTTTTGACCTGCTGAAATTTTAACTACCTAATACGTAATATAGCTTGAGTACAGAATTAACCTATTGCCAAGGCAAAAAAAAAAAAAAAGCCACCGAGACCAGTGATTCCTGTTAAAGTAGCATCGCCACCCCACCTCATGCTTCCTTGTGCGTTGGCAATGTGTGCTTTCAACTGTGCTTGCTCCCTGGTGAAAGCAGACTACTAACAAACCCCAGCTCCACTTTTCCTAGTCCTAGTTTAACTTTTCTGCTCCCAAACTGTTCCAAGTGAAACACTATACTTAAAAAACAATGAAAAGCAAACATTAACAGACCCTGCAAAGTAACCTGAATGTCATGTCTGATGTTGAATAATGTAAAGAGTAAAAGAGAAAATCACTTTGCTTTTGGATTCTTTTCACAAAAATAGGTTGTGGTTCTTCATCAGTCTGGCATTAGTGGCTAATTTGCCTTAAAGTCAGTCCTAAATTACATAAGGAATCTCACATGGCATTAAAGTCAGATCTAATGACTCGTAGCCAGTGGTGTCAGGATCTGGGTTCAGTCTTCCCTGAGCAGGGAAGCTGACCAAGTCAGCCCTTCTGGCTTCACTCTTGCACCAGGAACCCCTGGCTTGCTCGATCTCACAATCCACGCACAACCCCCACGGGGCCCTTGCACATGATCTCCACAGCACACAGCCTTTTTTTCCGCGATGTTAACTCTATAGTCAGGGTCAAATTCCTTGTTAAATGCTCTCACACCATATCCTGTGGCACGCACGTAGCAAATGCAAGCTAACACGTTCCAGTACCTGGTAATGCTGCCCCCCCCTGCTGTAAACTCCAGGAGGGTCAGCCTCTGACACACTTCCTCATTATGTGCTCTTTACTTTTCGCAGTTCTGAGGATTCAACCCACGGCCTCCAGCATGGTAGGCAAGTAAGTGCTCCATCAGTTCAACCATGTCCCCAGCCCTTTTGTATGTATTTTTTAATTAGCATACATTAATAGTATCTTGTTTTTGAGATGGGTCTATAATTTTGCTACAGCTTGCCTCAAACTCACCATCCTCCTGCCTGCCAAAGTAGCTGGGATTATAGGTTTGCAGTACCACACCCAGCTCATTATGTGCTTCTGAATCAATGAAGAACAAATACTCGTTTTGTCTTTTGTCTTTCATCATCAAAGAAGGAAGTTACTGTGACCCATAACAGTCATACAGGTAATTTAGGAATGTAAGAAAAATAACTGAAGAAGTCTCAACAAACCACCAGGTCCTGAATAATTGAGAGCTGCTACATTTTCTTTGTGCTCCCTCTTATCTTTATTTTCTCTACACATTCCTGAGTTTTCTAGATTTTCTGCAGTAAACTAACTGACGTGCAAAGAAAATACTTCTTTATGATCCTGTAATTAAGAACTTTGGACATCTCAAAAAAGGTTGTCAAGTTAGTCTAAGACGGCATTTGCAGCATTTTACTCCTAAGCCAGTGAACACTTGGAGAGTGAGCGCCCTTTCTCTTACCTCTTTCGCAATGTTGCTTACTTCGTCAACAACGAAAGCGGCCTGCAAGGAAGAAAGCTTGGTAAGTGTAACTTAAAAGACCCATTTCCATCGCATTGCTAATGCAGATTTAGTTAATGAATACAGTTTATAAAGAGCTCATGCCTGTAGTCCTAGCTACTCCTGAAGATCACAGTTCGGAGCCAGCCCAGACAAATAGTTCCTGAGATACTATCTTGAAAAATCTCATCACAGAAAAGGGCTGGTGAAGTGGCTCAAGCGGTAAGAGCAATTGCCTGGCAAGCCTGAGGCTCTGAGTTCAAACCCCAGTGCCGCCAAAATAAAGTGTTTAGAAATCACCTATGTAAGAGTGCACTATGAGAAAGGTTGGATACACTGAGCATCACGGCCAGTGAATGCAGCTGTGGGCCTAGAACACATGCATGTAATTTAAAGGTGTTTTTGTTTAAGTCATGCTACAATCCAAGACTTTAAACTAAAATACAATCTCTTCTTCCATTTCAACCAGCTGTAAGGGTCATTAACCAGCATACATACTTAATGAGTTACTCAATTTTTTATAATTATTTGAAGCAGCTTAAGCAATTTATTTTAAAGATGGAACTTTCTCTTTATGTAAACTGATTGCCTAAAACTTAAGAGGTATTTTATTTTAAGCCACCATTAGTCAAAATTTACAATTATCCATTTCTGGATCATTTAGTTTCTTCACACTGCCCTACTTCAGGAATGTCACCCAGCTGACTGGGAAGGTGGGCTGCCAGAGGAACCTTGTATCACATAGTTCATTCTTTCCTTTTCACATATGGTACATGGAAGGCATACGAGATCATCCTGAAAACAACATTCATCAGCCGCTTGCCTGCCAGTGTGCTTCCTTACCTAAGGAAAAAGCAGTGCCGTCACCGCTGAGTCCTGTGGACGTACTGAGCTTGGCCATGCCTCTGAGGGCAGCCCCTTGGGGCCCTCAAAGTGAACCCAGGTAGAATAAAGGCAGCAAGCCCTGCTTGGGTCAGTTTTCCTCCATCCTGGCTGCTCACCACTGCAGGTCCTGCCCGATTCTAGTAATGTGCCTTTCTTTTCAGGGGGAATAAGAATTGACTGCCCAAAGTCATCTACTCACTGTACTTACAAGAAGTCACATTTGGAAACAAAACCAAATCATTGAGTTAATAAAAATGTGCAGTATCTGAGAAATTAATCATTTCTGGAAGCTAAAAGGATCCTTCCAGTTGACTAAAATTACCATAAGCCACAAAGAAAGGTCCCTGTATAACTTTCCATATGGTCAAGGTATGAAAAAAGAGAAGCACATTTTAAGGAACTTGTAGGAAGGGCAGTTGTAAGGAACCCACTGGATAGTTTCAGCTTCCACGAGAAAGAGGAATGTGGTGAGAGTAGAATCACCAACAGGCTAGAGAATATGCAGAAAAGGCTTAGTTGACAGGCTGGTGGGATGTACGATTTAGTAAATGCCAAGGGGAGCCTAACAGCAGGTAGCTATGACAGCCAGGGCTTAATCTGTAACACACACATCACTCTACCCAGCCCCTTTCTTTTAGGATAGGCCACTGGATCTGGAATAATGAATATTAGCCATTTACTTCCTTTGTGAAAGCTGTAGTCCGAATGTAGTTGTAAGGGCTTTCTCCTACAACGTCCTTTGTTTTTTAAAACATTTTATTCAATGTTACTACAAAGCAAGCCTTTTTCCAATCTTACATTGGGTAATGGCTTTTCCTTTGCTAGCTGCTCCTGAATCATGCTTTGTCATTATTCACGTGGTTGCTACCAGCACTCAAATACTGCTATAAAAGTTGGGTTAGTTTGAAAATTAGATCAAAACTGAAACTCTAGGATCATTCCTTAAAGTTTAATTTTTCTCTCAACGCCTTCCTTCCAGGTGGAACTCAATTTCAAAAGTGGCAAAATGTCAAACTTCAAAGTTTTTATTTTTGACAATTGCGTAATACAAATGTTGCAACAGGATTACTCAGCGAGAACACGAGCAGTGTCCACGGGCTCTATTTCCTCCATCTCAGGAGCACACCAGGACATCTGCTTGGCAAACAGCTGTGTGTGTTCCCTGCTTCTCGGGGCAACACGAGACGCTTTTTCTCCCCGCTCAAGAATCAGCGGCCTTTCTCGCATCTCAAACTCAAATGAAATGCCACTGGTTCGTGGTGGGCCTGGGCGGCGTGCGCGCGGCACGGAGGGACAAGGAGCGGAGCGGAGACAAAGGCAGGGCCCCGCTGCGGGCACGTCTGCTTCCGGCGGGCAGAAGGGACCGGGGAGGTGGCCTTGGGCGCCCACGCCACGCATGCCTGTCACCCTGGACCCGGGTCTTCCCCCCCCCCCCGGACGCCCAGCACCCCTGGGGCCGGCTGGGGCTGCTCCACGGAATAAGGGGCGGAGTGATGTCATCCTTCCGGAGCCTCGGGCAGGGCCGTCCCGGCGCCGTGGCCCCGGCCTCTGCCCGCAGACCGCCGGGGCGCCGCCGCGCAAAAGGAGTCGAGCTCCGGCCTCCCGCGCCTCCCCGCTGGGACCGAACGGCCGCGGTGCCCTTGCGGGTGCGGCGGACCGGAGGCCGGGCTCGTCAGCCCTTGAGCGGGTCCGCCGCGGCCCAGGGCAGCTCCCCAAGCAGGGCCACGGCACCACGCCCAGAGTCATCAGCCTCCACCCTCCTGTCGCCCACAGGGCGGTTACCTCCTCGGCAGCCTGATAGTCTTCCATCTTTCCTCCTGCGCGTAGCCTCCGCCACCCGGAGGAGAGCGGACGGCGCAAGCGCACTTAGGCCCCGCCCTGTGCACCGCCCCGTCCACGCCCACCGCGTCGGTGGACACGCCCTTCTCCAGGGCCCCGCCCTGCCCGGATGCAACTCCAGGTCTCTAGGAGGTGGTGGTCTCCAAGCAGACAGGGTAGCCTGACAGCTTAGCAAACTGCAGCAACTCAAAGCAGACCAGAGACAAAAGCCAGTGGGGGTGGGGAGGGCTGGAAGCGTCGTCCTAGCCCCTCCTCCACCTACCGTGGAGATTAGTGGGCACTTGCAAACGGGCTGGGACATCTAGTTCCAAACTGTCAAGTGACGACTAAGGTAAGGTGCAATGTGAGATGTTGGTTACAGTTCCCTTGGGGATCCAGGATAAGTGTACAAAACTTTGAAGAGGCAAGTTTTCCCATACATGCATGGTGAATGAGTTTTTCCTTAAAGCACTGTGTTGAAAACCATTTTGGATAGAAATTTTTGTAAACTGCAGCACATTCCCTGGCTTCCTTAAGCAGAGTGAACTAGACACGGACTTGTATCCAGGCGTCTTGGCTGCAATGAGCAATTAATTGCCCTGAGCTATGTAGACGCGTCTCCACGCAGGGCTGGGGCATATGCACCTGTTCGCATGTACTCTGAGGCTCGGAGTTTTGACTTTGGAGGATATTTGTTCTGGTTCTACCAGACACCCCAAAGCTCAGTTGCTAGTACCCCCTGGAAACAGCCCACGATAAAGATCCCAAAGATTTGGTAGAATAAGCTTCAGATCCCCTTGTTTCCACACCTATGCTTTGGTCCTAGCTCAAGGTTTGTGTCTCTCACTTGGATTATGGTGACAACTGATGCACCAGAACCGGGGTGGTCTTTTGGCTAGGGTCTTACTAGAACCTTTCAGAGAGAAACTAACCCTTCCAAAGTTACTGCCTTCCTCTGTCCCATCTTGCCTTGCCATAAGGCAATAATTCCAATGCTATTGTCTACAGACTTTTTCCTGATGGTCTTCAGATGATTAAGCTTGAGTAGCTCTTAGCTCCAAATCTCTCCCTGGAGGCAGCCCTTCATTGTTCTCTAGCCTGCATCCTGTCCCTTTCCTAGCCCTTCTCTCACTTTGAAGGATGTATTTATGGCTGCCTGCTTAGGATGTCTTTACATCTAAATTGACGTTCCATGCAGGCAGGACTCATTTTCTTCACTATTGTATGCCTTCCTACAGAAGGCACACAGTTAAAATTCATCAAATGAATGAGTGATTTCTCTAGGGTTGTTAGCTCTGCCTTAGACCCAAATGGAGAGAACTAGAGAGTAGAGTGCCTCCTTGTGGGACACAGAGCCGCCAGGAGAGGGCAGAGCTGAGGCCCACCTAAGGCTGCTCTGCACTGGGTATTTGGCATAAGCAGGGAGACCCAGTGGGTGGGCTGGGTGCTGTCCCACACCTGGTCTTCTGCGCCTTGGTTTCTGAACTTTATTTTACCTTTTTAAGTTCCCTTCTTATTACCTGGCTTCAACTCACCTGTTTTAGTCTTGTGCCCTGGTGTACTTCTGATTCTGATTCTGATTCTGATTTTCTCTTTCTGCCATTCTCAGAGATTCACCTGAGTCCCTCTTTAGGCGTCCTCTGACTAGCTGGCTCAGGCCCTCTGCCCTACCATGATCCTGAGCCAACTAAGTGCCTTTAACGTTCCTAATTTTCTTCTTCTTGCTTTGTTCTGGGCCTTGAGTTCTACTAGCTGATTGTCTTAGTAAGGGGCAAAGCAGGATTCTTAGTGAACATTTGCGATTAAAGAGTGTGGAGTTTGGGACATCCATTTCATTTCCTTCACAGCCTTTTAGAAACTTCCTAGTTCAAATGAGTTTCCTGAATGACTGCCAAAATAGTGCATAGATCTTAAGTAATATTGCAACTAAAGGTCAATGGAGAACATGTGAGTGTGTATTTACAAAACTTGACGTGACTCCAGCTTATATGCACTGGGTATCACTCTTCAATTTCAACTATCAAAGAATATTAATTAATTAACTTTCTTGCTATTTATTTTTTGGTGGGAATAGGGTTTGAACTCAGGGCTTCATGCTAGCAAAGCAGGTGCTCTACTGCTTGAGCCACACCTCCCGTATTTGCTCTAGTCATTTTGGAGATGGGGGGGGGGTCTGGTGAGTTATTTGCTGAGGATGGCCTTGAACCGTGATCCTTCTTAAAAGGCATTGACAAAGTCCTTATTTCTACATTTTGTATTTCAGTGACTTAACTTGAAGAAAGAGTGATTGCATACATTACCTGCCAATCTATGACTAACCACCAAATTGAAAAATAAACCCAAGATTCACAGAAACTAAACATCATTCAAAAACATAGCTGAACACAAGATTTATGAGCCAATGTGTTTATGTGCCAGTGCTTCTAATGTGTGTTCATTCTCGGAAGATAGGAAGTGCTGGATATGCAACTAGTGAACAACGAATGTCCTACTGATTTGCAGTTCCTTAGCCCTGCTGCCTGTACGTCAGTAGGGAAGAGTATGCGAGATCCCTGTATTTGCCAAAGCACTACAAAGTGACATATGCCTAGAAAATCCAAACCTTCCCATTAACAGAAATCAGGTTTATAAAATATTCTATCAAGACTGTGTCTTGGGCCTGGAGGAGTGGCTCAAGTGGTACAGTGCCTGCCTAGCAAGCACAGTCTCCCACTGTCTTGACTGAGTAATGTTTTCTACATCGGTTCTAATTTCCTAATAGATCTTTAATATCTAATGTACATTTTCCTTTGACTATCTCACTCTTATCAAGATGTTTGTTTGGGGGTTAAAGAAGCTTAATTAAAAGACTTTTAAATAAGGCCCTAGATAATGTAATATATTTTGGCAATACTGCAGTTTGAACTCAGGTCCTTGTACTTGCTGGGCAGGTGCTCTACCATTTGAGCCACACTTGCAGCAAACTTAATTTCTTTATTATTAAATTATATTCATTCCACCCCTGAACCAGAGATTATAGGGATAGGGTGATCTAAGTAATCTGAATCAGTGAAATTGATTCAAGCCAAAGAAAAAAATTAAATAACACTATCATCTGAAAAAAAAAATTCATACAGCCTGACATGGAGGCGCATGCCAGGCACTCGGGAGGCTGAGAGGGGTCAATTTTGTAGCACAAAACCCAGCTCAGAGCTTGACACAGAGGGAGTACTTGATATATGTGTGAGTGAACAAATAGTTTAGACGATAAACATAACAAATTATTAGGCAAAATGCCAAATTCCATCCTCATTTAATGAAAGTTCTACCAGGCGCTGGTGGTTCACATCTGTAATTCTAGCTAATTGGGAAGGTGAGGTTAGGAGGATTACCAGGAAAAGGGCTCAGAGAGAGGCTGAGCGATTTGCTTATGCTTACTCAGTCTGTCTCACCTCAAAGTTTCCTCTCTAACCTAGTCTTCCTCACAGCCATTCTAACTCTCAGGATCCCACTTCTGTGAGGGGAGCAAATAGCGGAAGTGACTTTATCTTAAATAAGGGAGACAGGGAGACCAGAGGTAGCTATAAAATGTAAATGACAGAGTTAATTAGAAAAGGAATTCACTTTCAGTAGGTTGGGGGAAGGTCACATCCAGGGGGTGAAGATGGGGTTAAGTTTAATGTTGGAAGTTAAAGCTTTGGGCTTGTTTGGCCCCTGGGATGATCTCCTGGGTTGGGGTCATTGTCTTGTTACATGAGAGAGATTGCCTGTGTAAACTATTTACTATTACTTATGTAATAGGTAATACGTAAACTCTGTAAACTGTGTTCTGTTCTAAACGATAGTTTTTGTTTAAAATTCTTAACCTCTCCTCTATCCAGCTCCTAGGTTTGGGCCATTGCCTTGTTATGTACTCTGTCAGACGTAAATTACTCCTGAGTAAAGAGTAAATTAAACTTTAAGTGTGCAAAAAGTTTTACCCCAATAAAGCCTATGCCAGTCTGGTTATGAATTGGTTTTTGAGTTGGCAGCTGCTCTTTGAGATGTAGTTAGTCACTGAACCTGAGGAGTGTGAAGCCCCTTGGGAAATGCTCTGGCTTCTATGATGGAGGCTGAAATATTTCATCAGATCCACTTGAATTTTCATGGACAGTATGACAGATAAGACATTTCTATATGGGAATACAGTCATACACAGTCACAGTCACAGTGTGACTTTAGGTTAACTACTTTCCTCCAGCTCACAATGTGAAATGTTGGCCTCCAAGGGCTTGTGTGTGGTTTGGGGGTGGTTCTGCTGCCTGGGCCCTTAGTGACGTGGGAGCAGCCACAGAAGCGCTTGGGCAGGCCATACGGATGCACCACTTCTGCCTGTGCCCAACAGTGAGGAAAGTGAAACAGGTCAGCTATTGTGTGAAGAAGAATGAACCGCCTCATCTCCTGAGCACACTCCTGGTCTCTTGTCTTGAGCAGATGAAGGCAGGATGAGGATCCATGTCTGCAGTGGAGCAGGTATTTTGGAGGTGGGGCAGGTAGAGACTACAGTTATTGTAACTTTTCTTAAGTTGATAACTTGGAAAAGGTGGGAAGCAAAACCAACAACAAATGAGATGAAGATTGACTTGTAACTTTATTGGATAAAATGTATTTAAAATGTAACAATCTTTTAAATAGTTCAGAGGAAATAACTTCATAGTTAATTACAGAAACAAAACAGAAAACACTGTCCTAAACTACATGGTGTGATTTTTTTTTGAGAATGAGTCTTGTTCTGTAGCTCAGGCTAGCCTTGAACTCACAATCGTCCCGTCTCAGCCTCCCGAGTGCCTGGCATGCGCCTCCATGTCAGGCTGTATGAATTTTTTTCTTCAGATGATAGTGTTATTTAATTTTTTTCTTTGGCTTGAATCAACTTCACTGATTCAGATTACTTAGATCACCCTATCCCTATAATCTCTGGTTCAGGGGTGGAATGAATATAATTTAATAATAAAGAAATTAAGTTTGCTGCAAGTGTGGCTCAAATGGTAGAGCGCCTGCCCGGCAAGTACAAGGACCTGAGTTCAAACTGCAGTATTGCCAAAATATATTACGTTATCTAGGGCCTTATTTAAAAGTCTTTTAATTAAGCTTCTTTAACCCCCAAGCAAACATCTTGATAAGAGTGAGATAGTCAAAGGAAAATGTACATTAGATATTAAAGATCTATTAGGAAATTAGAACCGATGTAGAAAACATTACTCAGCCAAGACAGTGGGAGACTGTAACTTCTTAACTTCTCTACCTAAAGGAAACCCCAAATTTGGGAGTCAATCAAACCTAGACTACAGTGTAATTTTTAGGTAAATTACTCAAATTTTGCACTCTCTCTCTCTCTCTCTCTCTCTCTCTCTCACACACACACACACACACACTCACTTACTTCATACTTTTGCAATGAGGATTAGTTGGAACAATGTAAGTACTTGTTAGCACCTGCCTGAGTTCAAAGCCCAGTACCACACAAAAAAAGTACTTGTTAAATATTAAGTGCTTAATAAGTGGAGCTGTTGGTAGGACAAGCGGTGTAACCACAGTTATGAATAGTATCTATGCCTGTGGACTATTACTTACCATCTCTGCCCTTCTGTAAGAAGAGGCCAAGTTTAAGACATGAAAACCATGGGTTTCTATTTCATTTTTTTACTTTGATTCTAAACTAATGTTTTGTGAGGATGTTGGCAAGAATCTACCCAAATGAGGAGGAATAGACAGAATTAACAGTGAATTGTAGGGATTTTATCCTCCTTCAGGTAGCTTCAAGTTGTATGGATTCAAGTGTACGCACATGTGTCTTTGAGCAGTAAGTACAGAGTATTGAGGGATGGGAAGCTTACACCATTGCTGGAGTCTTTCAGGTAGG
This sequence comes from Castor canadensis, assembly GCF_047511655.1. Lineage (NCBI taxonomy): Eukaryota > Metazoa > Chordata > Mammalia > Rodentia > Castoridae > Castor > Castor canadensis. The sequence goes on along the minus strand of NC_133386.1, from coordinate 8,909,522 downwards.
ATGGGACCTTGGTTGGGGCTGTGCAAGTAAGGAATCCTAACACTTGGGTTTCACTGGCTTTCCAGAAATTCACCTCTGATTGAGTGACAAGAGAGACAGCATGTATAAATGCAAGTCTGCACTTCTGTGCCAGACTGATGGACACACATACCCGTTACCTCATTTTTGCAAATGAACCTTAGAAGCCTGTGAATAAGGAGCCCAGTTTGGGCTGGGACTAAAGACAAGAGGTGCTTTTTGTCACCTTCCTTTGGTGAGCTCATAGTCTTTTGTGGTTGTCATATTCTTCCCTGAAGAAGCTACACAAACTGAAAAGAGGGAACATGTCAAGGCCAGTTTAACCACTCAGCTTTTCCCTTGCGTATGAGGCAGAAGGCGTCTTTGCTGCTAAAACTGGAGGCTTCTTAAGGAAATAGCTGTGGTGAAGAGTGGGGTGGAGAGGCGGCCCCTAGAAACGACCAGGCTGTGTGTCTCTGAGGCCTGTGGCTTGCAGGCTGTGAGAATATTCTGTAGTTTCTCGACAGCAGGTGGTGAAAACAGTTGCACTCGCAGGCTCGCATATGGCTGCTCTTTGCTACTTCTCCACCCTGCTGTCATGTTTCCTTCCAGCTCAGGCATGGGTAGACATTCATGTCCTTTGGTCACAAGACTGTTTATACATACTTAGATGAGAGAAACAAGGACCTGTCTGCAAATAAAGAATCGCTCTCTTTCTCAACCTCTTTTTCTTCTCTCCTTCAGCTTCACATTTCTTGTACTGCACCCCATTGCCAGATGTCAAAGCCAAAGTCAGAGTTTATTGTCAGGCCCAGGAACACATTCTTTCAAACTCCCAGAACATGACTGGATGCAGTCACGTGTCATAATGATGGGGATGTATTCTGAGATGTGCATCATTCAGTGGTTTTATCATTGTGCAAACATCGTTGAGTATGCACAAGACAACTGGTCACTAGGACAGATAATCTCAGGACCACCATGTTATATGTGGCTTGTTGTTGACAGGCTCATGATTGTTTTCATCCTTTGGCAAAGTTGCCCACCTCTTTCCCTGCCTTCCCTCCAGCATTCGCCCTCTCTGTGCATCCCTGAGTTTGTGGGCTCATCCTGCCACGTCGTGATTGATTAGTTTACTTCTTGAATAAGAAGTTGGGTCTCACTTGTTTGCATGTCCTCAATTCTTGCATGGAAGAACAATAAAACCAGTTTTTTGGTCAAATGGATGCACTAAATCCCATGACCACACCGTGCTTGTCTGGATGTCAAAGTCTCCCTGGGATACAGCAAGACTCGATAAAGACAAAGTGGAAATACAGTAGTAGCCCCCAATCCAGTTTCACTCTTCACAATTTCACTTACTCACCAGCAGCCATGAGCCGAAAATGTGAAATGGAAAAATCCAGAAATAAGCAAAATTCATATGTTTTAAATAAATTTTACTATAGCATACTAGTATAACTTCTATTTTATAGTACTTATTGCTACTAATCCCTTACTGTACCTAATTTATATGTTAAGCTTTTAGAGGTATACTTGCATAGGAAAAAGCATAGCATATACCTGGTTAGATAATGTCTCTGGTTCCAGGCATCCACTAGGGGTCTTGCAATGTATCCCCTAAGGATAAGGAAAAGTGTGCCTAGATTGAAATATTTCCCATTGCTGTCTGGGTCCTTGTCAATCCTAGAGAAATGGCTTTTTTTACCCCCCCCTCCCCTCTCTAGGGCCTTCCTGAAGGGTAAGACAAAACCCTGCAGAAGGATCACTTGAGTCCTTCTTGCTTTGTTCCAGCTGTTGCTCTGGGCTGTCCTGGACAACTCACTTAGTTTCCTATAAAATAGGGATGGTTTTCTCCACTTCATACAGGAAGGCGACTTTCATCTCACAGAGGTTAACAAATGGCTGGAGAGTCCATGATAGAGTCCTGAACTAGCTGGAATGGGGTGGGATGTTTTGGTGTGGCATACTTCTCTAACAGGCTATAGGTATGGAGTTGTGCTGTAGGTTTTACTTATGTTTACCTGTTAAATGCAATTAGATTGATGGGTAGAGCGCCACAATGCAAAAGCAACCATTGTTGTGCAATTGTGCAAGAGACACTGAGGTAGGAGGTAGCCTCTAAGCTCCCTGTGGGTGAGAACAGAGCCTGACCCCAGGACTTGGAACATAAGCAAAGTTTAAGAATTTGTTAAGTCAAATACTCCCTGTATAGCTATCCTTATCTCAACTAGCAAAAACCCTTGGTCCTTCCTATTATTGCTTATACTCTCTCTTCAACAAAATTAGAGATAAGGGCAAAATAGTTTCTGCCAGGTAGCGAGGGGTAAGGAGATAAGGGAGGGGGCGGGGGGAAGGGGGGAGAAATGACCAAAAAAAAGAAAAAAAGAATTTGTTGAGTCAGTGAGATTATAAAAACTATCACACAGCTGGGCACCTGTGGCTCATGCCTGTAATCCTAGCTACTTAGCAGGCAGAGATCAGGAGGATTACAGTTTGAAGCCAGCCCAGGGAAATAGTTCCTGAGACCCTGTCTCAAAAAACCCTTCACAAAAAGGGCTGGTGGAGTGGCTCAAGGTGTAGGTCCTGAGTTCAAGCCCCAGTACCAACAACAACAAAAAAAATCACAGAAAATAGATATGTGTGATTTAATTATTCAAGTTATGACACTGTGAATTTCTGTATGAAAATTATTAAAATGCAGTACTTTCTAGTACATTCTTTTCAAATTAGCAAGTGGCCCATATTTTCCTGTTTTTCAGGTGTCTAAAGGCTGAAGCTTTCTGAAATGGGCATTTCTTTGCTCCCTGACTATCCTTATTTCCTGCTGTACTTGACTTCTTGTTTCCTGCTTTAGTAAACTTGCATGTCAAATAGTCACTGGTTTCTCAATTCAAGCCAGGCATCAGGTACCTCCTTCTGGTGATGACTAACCCAATGTCCTCACTAAAGGAGACACCCAGTACACAAAAGAGTGTATCAGGGTTGCCATGGGGAAATATGCAGAGTAAAAAGGGGTTAAAGCTGAAGGAACAATTGGTTTTGACTATAAATAAGGAGAAAGTTCCTGAATTAGTTAGAAATTGATGTAGCTCTTTAAAGACTTTACAATAGCAACAATGAGCTGTTACCAGCACTGCTAACAGCTAACATCCCAAGCGCCATGCACGGAGCAACACAGCTCTATGACTGGGTGCTGGACTTCTGTCGATTTGTGGGTGAGGAATTAAATCCCAGAGAGTTAAAGGAACACCAATAGCCAGCAAGTGGTAGAGCAGAGCTCCTCACAGGGTAGTCAGGCCCGGCCTGTGTCTCCTGGCTATTGTCCTCTGTTGCTCAGAATTAATGAAATTTAGGTGGGCAGAGAAAGAGTGGAACAAATGCAAGGAAATGGAAGCGCATGTGAACTACACAAGGAATGTTCTTGAATGAGGGAATGAGTTCAGTGCAGCAAGCTGAGCATTCTGTGGGAATTGAGGATGGAGAAGCCCCAGCCCACCATGGTGTGGTGACACATGGAGCAAATACCATGCAAACTAATTTTCATAGAATTCTTTTACTACCTCCATGTTTTATTCTAAAACAGTCCAAAGATGAAAAGCATCCAAGAGAGAAGTATATTTGCTTCATCTTTAATCTTCTTCATGTGTGCTTGAAGAATATGTGAGATGTCTAGAAATCAAATCTGTAAGTGTGCCCTATACCTTCCTTAACGCTGTGATGTGGATGGAGTTAGCTCTGACTTTCTTGCCTTACCATGGGCCTGGCCTGTTCATCTTACTAATTAACTCCATCTGACACTCTAGAAACTTCTATTGGCCAGAAAGAAGTTCACTTTAAAACCTTATTTAAAAAACACAAATTGTTATCTAGGGCAACTTGTCTTGAATAAATAGACTATGAGCCAGGAATAGTTTTTAGTGAATTGGTTTTGAGTGAGTTGGAAGGATTGTAGAGTAGAATCTCTAAGTTAGCAGCTGACCCAAAACTTGTAAGAACCCACAGTCAACCTAACAGAGAAGGCACTAGTTTAAGAGGACCAAAGAGATGCAGGTGAAATAATTTAAAGAATTCATATTGAAAGAGGAACTTGGGCTAGGTATGGTGGTTCTTGACTATAATCCCAGCACTCAGGAGGATGGGGCTGGAGGATTGTGAGTTTTAGGCCCCCTTGGCTATAATAGACCCTGGAAAGAAAGAAGGAAGAAAGGAAGGGAGGGAGCAAGGGAGGGAGGAAGGAAGAAAAAGAAAGGAAAGAAAAGAAGAGAAGAAAAGAAAAGAAAGGGAGAGGAACTCTGAACTCTCAATTATAAAATTATATCCCAGAAATCAGACCTGGTATTTATTGCATAAGCAAATAAACTCACAATCAAACCAAAGTTTCTGAACCTAAAACAACACAACTTAACAATAATGAACCAGTCCTCTAATTCCCTCATCTCTGCTCTCCTACAAACGTGGAAATGATGGAGAGTGATGTAATTGACTGAAGTGACCTTGGGGATGATGGGATCCTCACATTCAGTGGTTCTTAAACGCATGACATCCAATCCTCACCCCTTATCAGAAATGCTTTGCAGTTCACCTTTTACTATCCTGAAATTAAAAGTCGTTACTGTGATAAAAGGAGTCATAGTGTAATTTATACTTGTATAGAGATGCAAAGTGTATCGGAGGACATGGTGAAGCAGTCAGATGTCTGCGCACACAGAATCCTGCAAATGAAATCTGAAGTGCAGACTTGCTGTACTGGCATTAGTGACTCCAGCACCCCAAGCAGTGTTGCCCTCTGTGACGTCTTTCTGACACGTAACCAATTCTTGTTAAACTTCACAGTGAAACAAAGTAGTCCTTCCTTCAGTTTACACTATGTTGCACTGCTACAAAGTTCAGAACAATGCAAAAATACACCTTGTGTTTATATAAAGGTTAAATTCTATTACCAGATAATTCTTTTGTTTCCATAAAATTCAAGACAATTCTTTGCCAGTGTGAAAACACAACATCCACATGTCTCTAAATGGGAATGTGATGTCCCCATGGGAAATCCACAACAACTTCCAATGAAGTGAAGCACCTGTGGCTCAAACACTGCCCAGATAGTGGGGCACTAGAAGGCCACTGTCAACTGAAAGAAAACATCCTCCTAGACTTCTGTTCACATTTTTTTGAAACAGTCCCCCCAAAAAAATGTGAGTCTGGCCTCAAACTTCCTGCCTCTGCCTTCTGAGTGCTGGGATTACAGGCATGTACCACCATGCCTGCCTGACCTTTTAAATCTTGATGCAACTGACCCTGGGATGAGGCCGTACCTATGGCATCATTTTGAAAAGCCATCTTGTTTTAGAGTGGACCTCCAAGGTAAAAAAAAATGTACACTTTAATCTATCAATAGGCAGCTTTTCTGTAGTAGATGTTTACCAAGTCCCCTGAGTCGCTGAAGGCTTATAGAAGTGAGAGTTGAGACCTCTACTTTGGCTGAATGGTTGAAGAAACTAGAATCAAAGGCTCTAAAGGTTAAGAATGACTACAATGGGATGGGTTGGGATACTCAGACCTCGTGTCCTGAGCTTTGTCCCCACATCAACTTGGAGTTCTAGAAAGCACAGTCATATTTGAAATGCTTCCAGTGAGCTGTCATGGCAGACCATTTCCTTGGCTTTAATTTGAAGTCAATATAATGCAGCACATTTTTGCGTCTCCTGACAAACCACTGTTGAAGAAATTGATTGTCTTAGTCCTTTACACCTTGAAGAGGTTCTTCTGTATTTCTTCGCACCTGTCAGAACTATATAAAAATCATTTTCATTTTTGTTGTTGTGTTTTGCTTTGCCTTGGTTACTAGGAAGGTCAGACATTTATTTATTTATTTATTTTGGTGCTACTGGATACTCAGGGCTTTGGGCTTGTCAGGAAGCAGTTGACCATGTGAGCAATGGTCCTTTCTGTGTTAGTTATTTTTCAGATAGGATCTCACGTTTTTGCCCAAGGCCAACCTTGGACTATGAGCCTCCTATCTCTGCCTCTCACCTAGCTGAGATTACAGATATGAAGTACCATGCCTGGCTTGTTTTTGAGATAGAGTCTTGCTAACTTTTTTGGGGGGGAGGGGGAAGGGCTGGCTTTGAACTAAGATCTTCCCATCTCTACCTCCTCATAGCTGGGATTATGGGTGTGAACCACCATGCCAGGCAGAAATTTAATGCTGAAGCACAGCAGCTGTTTTCCTCCAGCTTCCCAGCAGGACTATTTTCCCCTTTTCCTTCTCATGGCTGATATCTCTCTGACTTTATTTTGCTCTCTATTTGCTTTTATTATAAGCCACATCATATTTTTATCAGTAGTAAGTTAGGGTATAAAAGACCAACCAGTCACTGGGTGCAGTGGCTCACACCTGTAATCTCAGCTACGCTGGAGGCATAGGTAGGAGAATCACAGCCCCCAGTTGGCCCAGGCAAAAAAATGAGACCCTGCCTAAAAATATTATGTAAAGACAAAAGGGCTGCAGGTGTAGCTCAAGTGGCTTGCTAGATAAGCACAAGGCTCTGAGTTCAAACTCAGTACTGCCACAAAATAAGACAAATCAGTCAAATCATGTACAACTCAGGACCCAGAACAGTGCCTGAACAAACGCTCTCTGTATGACTGGATGGATGGATCATTGTCTTCTCTGTAAGTAGGAGCTCACAGCAACAAGGGGGAGCCACAGCTCCCACTGCTCCTTGCAAAGGGCCCTTCCCAGGCCCACAGGCAGGCAGAGATGGAGTGAGGGTGGTGTTTGGCAATGACAGTTGGATCCTGCATTTCTGATGCATGCATCACCTATGGGTGAGCATTTGAGGGTCCCCGGGTTCCTCCTGTTGAAGCACTTTCTGCTGTCACTGCCAGCCCAGGACCAGTTTTACTGGTGGAGCAGAAAGCATGGTGTTCAGATCCCGTGTTTGGGGCCAAGAGCAAAATATTCATTTAAAACACTTGAGAATCAGACAAACCTGGCAGCTCTCAACCCAGAAGCACATTCAGCAGAGAAGAAGTAAGAAAACAGCAAGGAGAGCTGAGGGGCAAGTTTTGAAGATGGAGCTTGGAACATGGGTGACATGATGGCTAACAACTTCCAGAGTAGTTGGCACTTGGTCACACGTTTTCTCTTGCTTTCCTCTTTCCCAGAGACTCAGCCTTGGGGGACTAAGATGCACTAGTTCTCCTACTCATCTGGACCCTGAACTAAGAGGGCATGAGGCTTTGCCCCTGGTGGCACAGAGAGATGCCATGCAGCTGGGTCAGAGTCCAGAGTCTCTGTTGCTCTGTGGTTTCTCACTGTTTGGTCAGGAGGCCTTTGGAGAGCAGGTACTTAAGTATTTTCCTGTAGACCAGAGGCCAAGTCTTTCCTTTCAGCACTCTGGGTTTTCTTAGTCACAAAACCTCTGCGATTCGGGTGAGCAGAATATTTCAACTTTACCTAACAATAGAGAAACCACAATGATGGAATCTCTTTTTAAAACAGTTTTATTAGCACATATTAGTGTATGGGGGGGTTCACTGTGGCATGTCTATATATGCTTTCAATGTACCTTGGTTAGGTTCATCCCACCATCATTCTCTCTCTCTCCCCTCCCCCCTTCTTAGAACAATTTCAACAGGTTTCATTATTCTATTTTCATACAAGTATGCAAAGTACATCAGCCATATTCACCTTCCTTTACCCTGTCATCCACCCTCCCCACTCCCTTTGGTATGCATTTGAGAATAGGACGTGTTTTACATCCTGTCCTTCATTATTTTAAGCATGTTATTAATTGTTCAGAAGCAGTTTACCATTGTGTTTCACATGTGTATATATTGTACTTTAATCAGATCAACCCCTTTTACTCTCTCTACCCTTCAAGCTTCCCCCATTATTCAACAGCTTTCAGTGTTTTCATTGTGTCATCTTCATACACAGATGCAATGTATTTCAATATTATTCATTCTCTATTGGAGCAAGCTTTTTCTTGCTCTCTTGTTACTACTGAACCTAACTGGAGCTAACTGGGGGGTGATGAGAGATGCAGAAAGGACACAGGATAGACAGACAGAAAGGTGGGGCCAGGTGTGCTGGGCGCTCGGATGGAGACGACAGCAGCCTTATTGCTTCTTTTCTCTTTACTCTTTTCTTCGTTTACTCTGCTTCTTTTCTCTATCTTTATTCTTTAAGGCCTTAGTCCTTTACAATTCTTTAAAACCTTGCTTCTTTTCTATTCTTTAAAGTCTCTTTCCTTAGACTCGCACTGTTCCACGTTCTCTCTTCAGCTTTCTTAAAGTCTCGAATTCTATCAACCCCTCTTTAGCAATTCCCCTTCAGCAATTCATTTCCCCCTTCAGCAATCCTCCCTCCAGCAATTTCCCTTCAGCCAAAACCCCCTCCCCAGCAAAAAACCTCCCCCATCCAAAAGCCTCCCTTCATCCAAAAGCCTCACGTCCTCCTTCTGCGAGTCTTTTATAATCAATGGTAAACAAGGAAGATGAGCAACAGTTCTCCAGGGAGGGGTGTGACATTGTAACAAGAGGAACCTGTGTTCCTGCTTCTCTGAACATAACAACTTAGGAAAAGCAGCTGAGCTGCATTGTGCCTTCTTGCTCTCTTCTGTGGCTGGGGCTGTGCCAAACTCAGCCTGCAGAATATTGAGTACAACTGTGCTTATGTCCTCATAGGCTTCTCCTACTCTGCTCCCCACACTCTATCATTTTCTTCTTCTGTCCTGCTCCCCCTAGTCCCCTTGAACAGTTCCACTACTGCAAACATGTTACATATGTGTGAGTGTATGTGATCATATTTATATACACATTTATCTTATAGGTCTCACTTCCACAGATGAGGGAAAACAAGCAACTTTTGTTCTTCTGAATCTGGCTTACTTTGCTTACCCTGATGTTCTCCAGTTTCATCCATTTACCTGAAAATATAATTTCATTCTTCTTTATGGCTGAATAATATCGTGTATATATATACCACATTTCCTTAATCCATTCATCAGTTGTAGGACATCCGGGCTATTTCTATAGCTTGGCTTTTAGTTCTGCAATAAACAGGGGTGTGCAAGTGGCCCTATTATATCCTGACCTACATTCCTTCAGGTATATGCCAGGAGTGGAATTTCTGGATCATATGGTACTTCTATTTTTAGTTTTTTGAGAAACCCCCATACTGCTGTCCATAGTGGTTACATTAATTTACATTCCCACCAACAGTATATAAGGGTTCCTCCTCTCCCCATGTTTCCTCTCCTCCTTTGCATCCTTGTCAGCATTTTATTTGGGGTGGGGGCAGTGCTAGGGATTGAACCCAGGGCCTGTGCTTGTTAGGCACATGTTCTACCTCTTGAGGCATACCCCAATCCCAAGCATTTGTTGTTTTTTTCTTGATGATAGATAGCATTCTAATAGGAGTGAGGTGAAATCTTAATATGTTTTTGATTTGCATTTTCTTTATGGCCAGGGATGTTGAGCATTTCTTCATGCATTTATCAGCCATTTATACTTCTTTTGAGAATTGTCTATTCAGTTCATTTGCCCATTGATTTCTTGGATTGTTGATTCTTTGGGAGATTAGTTTTTTGAACTCCCTGTATTTTCTGGTTATGTGGAATCTTTTAAGCCAGTGGTCCATAGTTCAAGCCCATGAACTTATATGGGGGAATATTACATCTTTATTTTCATTATCCCTTGAACTAAAATGTAACATTTCCTTAAATTATGAAGATAGGCAGAAAGCCATGGTAGAATCATTTGGCCCTATAATTTTATCTGTAGTAGAAATCACAGATATTTTCATATTATATATGTTATAGATATCTCAAAATATTGTTTACACCAATCACCACTTTGAAATTGTAGAAGTCACTAGATCACTCCTACATCTTATTATTTCATGCATCAATGAACACATGTAATTCATTATTATAATTTTTAAAATATTTCAGTAGAATCAATTTCCTTTGTAACCCAATATATTTTATTTTCTGCATTTAATTACATAGGCTCACCAGACTACCAAAGATTAAGAAAAATTAAGAACCTTTTCTTAAAGAGAATGATACCGTTTGGGTGTATTAACATCTCATTCATAAATTAATCTCATGTGGATTTCTGTTCAAGCCCAACAGAGTGTGGCTTCTAACATATTGGAAGGACATCTTGTTACTAAGGGATTCACACAGGTCTGATAACAAAAACAGCATTGTAGAAAACTACTGACTAGATCAACTACATTTTCTTGATAGAAGAATGTGTGCAAAACCTTTCAACTGGCACTAAACAGAAGCAAGGCCTAATGTACAAGGGAGCTCATGAACACAATCAAAGGCCATAAATAATTGATAGATTGAGGTTGTGGTGATGCCACTTCATAATTTCCTAATCAATCAGTATTTTTTTTTTTGATTTGACATTACTTGTGAAAAGAACTGCCAACAATCGAGAGCATCGCTTCTCTAACATTTTCAATTAGGATGATGATATACAGTCACGTGCCACACAATGATGCTTAAGAGAACAACAGACACATTTAGGTACAACGGTCCCATACAACTGTAACAGGGCTGTCTTTCTTTCTTTTTTCTTTCTTCCTTCCTTTCTTTTCCTCCCTCCCTCCCTTTTTCCCTTCATCTCTCCCTCCCTTTCTTCCTTCCTTCCTCCCTCCATCCCATCCCTTCCTTCCTTCCCTTCCTCCCTTCCCTTCCTCCCTCCATCCATCCCCTCCCTATCTATCTTCCTTCCTTCCTTCCTTCCCTCCCCCCCTTTCATTTATTTATTTTTTGTCATCTTTTTCTCTTCCCCATTCACAATACGGAGCAGGCACAGGGCCTGGGCTGAGGTTTACATGGGTAGGTTTTCCTTGCCTCCTCTCTCTGTAGATCAGTGTATGAACACAGTCTGTGGTAAGCACCAAGGGGCCTTGTTATTCTTGTTTGTGGTGAGGCTGGTGTAAACACACCTACTGTGCTGCCAGTTGTGTAAACGTGTAGCACAGACAACTTAGTACATCATACTCAATAATGACAATAAGTGACAATGTTGCTGGTTTATGCATTTACTATTCTTTTACTGTTAATTTTAGAGTTTCATCTTCTGTTTCTTGAAAAAGAAACAGTCCGCTGTGTTAGGCCACAGCAGCCACATCTATGTCCTTAACTGTGACTCGTGACTGAACCATATTCTCTAGTGCTTGATGTAATCTCATTTTGTTTTTCTCATCACAACCCTATGAGCAGTAGGCTGTCCCATATAGCTATTCTATAGGTATGAGCAGGCTAGACCCTCTAGGTTTGTGTAAATAGGTTGGTGAACTTTGTGATGTTTGCATGGCAGGAAATCAGCTAATGATGCATTTCTTAGAACTTATCCCATCATTAAGTGACATGACTGTCCACTCAACATTCCTCTGACCATTGAAGATCTAGCATTCATATCATATTAGCAAAATCCCAGTTTGGAAGTTTTAAATATAAGAAGTCTTATTTAATCAGTTTTAAAATTTTACATCATCACCACAGTAGAGGATGCTGTATAGAACATTTTGTTTTTGTTGAAGTCATGCTGCAGAGAAGTCACACCAGGAAAACACCAGAAAAAAACTGATGCTGTGCTTTTTTCTCTTCTCCAGGTATTACAGGCTGGGCTTTTAATTGCAGTTTTACTGACCTGGCAACATTTCCAGAGGAAGGTTAAGTTCTCCAAGTCATCAATATCCTGTCACTGTAAATTTCCTCAGATTGGAGATTATTTCTGCTTCTCAGAAATTATCTGCTTGAAGCCATGCATTATTTATAACAATCTCTGGCAAAACCTCAGAAAAAGATATGCTCATCTCAGGCGGATGTCAGAGGCTGTGGCAAAACCCAGTGAAAAAGCTCCCTAGGTTGCAGTGAGTCCCACAGAGGATCAGCTTTGTGGAACTTTCTTCTCCAGAGGAGTATGACACAGTTAAAAAGGAAAAAAGAGCCACAAGCAAAACCCAGTCACCAGTGAAATTGGAGAGGGGCTCTTCCAAGAACACAGGGTTGCAGTTGTATGCAGGCAGTGAAACTCTTCCAACGTAGGTGGAGGAAAAGGGAGAGGAGATGGCTCACGGAATGGAGCTGGAGTCCCTTAAGGAGTTAGAACGCGAGATCATTCTCCAGGTCCTGTACCGCGACCGGGCTGTCCAGAGCATAGAGGAGGAAAGGATAAGGTAAGCTGGCCTCCCAGGGGTGCACTTCTTGGGGTTGGGGGGTTGGATTTTTCTGCCTGGAGTCTCCTTGGTTTCTTTGCTACTTGCTTGCTCACTTGTTACCACTGCTCGCTGCTGGGCCTCTGACCGAGGAGCGTCCTAATGACCCTGCGGGTGGAGATTATTTTTGCTATCATACTAAGAAGAAGGCAGGGAAGAAGGGAGGTCGCCCTTGTTCATTTCTAATGGCACCTCTGTATTTGTGTGCTAGTCCACTTGCTTACATGTGGAATAGTTCAAGGGGGGCACTTTCAGACTTCTGGTAGTTCCCTAGGGAAAGACCTCGGATTCAGTTTTCCTCTCTTACTCTTGGTGGTACCTCAAGGCACAAAGAAGGTGGCTTAGAAAGGGCAAATCTGGTGCAATCCATTATGATCTTCTTCCTTTGCTCACTTTTGCTTTCAGGTAGGCTTTGAGGAAAGGGAGCAGAAAGTAAAACATGAAACCTGCTCAGCCTGTTCCCAAAGCACTTTGTCAACAGCGCTTTCCTGGCTGCTGAAGCTGTTGGAACTACTTGGTAGGAGTATGGAAAATATCCAATGTTAGCTGTCCAGACCCACTGGAAAATCTGTGTTTGTCGGGGACAGGAGGGTTGGAAAGAAGGAAATGGGTCGCGGATGTAGCTCAGTTGTGCGGAGCATGCGTAAATGGGACAGGCCCTGGATACAATCAGCACCAAAAAGCAAGCAAATGGAATATGGTTTTGGTTTTGTTTTCTGAGAGTAGAACTCTTTCACAGTCTGTCAATAAAAATACTACAGATGTAAAAGTTTGGACAACCAAATGCTTGAGAAATGAGGGAAATTTTATGGTTAATTTGAAGGTACAATTTTTTTCCATCCTCCCTTTTTATTTCAAAAGTCTTAAGTGTGTTTCTTCCATTAGAAACTATAATACACTGAGGAAAACCAGAATTTTCTTTGAGCTACATAGTGAGATCCAGTTTCAATAACAAAAAAATTTGAAGTATTTAAAATATTAATTTTGTATTTATCATATAAAATATAGTGAATTTATAAATGCAGCATTAAGTGTAAGGAAATTTAGTTAATTACTCTTTTGGGGGCGTAGGGCTGGGGTTTGCCTTAGGGCTTTGTGCTTGCAAAGCAGACACTCTACCGCTTAAGCCATGTCCATTTTGGTCTGGTTATTTTGGAGATGTGGTCTTGCGAACTGTTTTTCCCAGATGACCTCAAACTGTAATCCTCCCAATCTCAGCCTCCCAAGTAGGTAGGTTTACAGACGTGAGCTACTGGTGCCTGGTGTTATTAAATACTTTTAAAGGTGATGAAAGTGTAAAAATAGGGTAAGATTTGAGGTCAAAAGATTAAGGAAAAACTGAGTTTATGAATGTGTGGCTTTAATAAGTGGAATATTAATATTTTAATATAGAGAGAAAAGTGGACAGATTCAGGAGATGCTCTGGAAGAGCAATCAACAGCATTGTTGTGAGGTGTGGGACCTGGGAAGAGTTGGGAATCTCATAAAAAATTCCTGGAAGGCAGAGTGACTCAAGCAGTAAGAGCGCCTGCCTAGCAGGCATGAGACCCCGAGTTTAAACTCCAGTGCCGCCAAAAAAACCAAAACCATGTTTCTGCCTCGGCCCTGAGAGATGGGGTGGGGTGTCCCTTGCCAGGATGGTTCTGTTGAGGCTCTTGCCTGTAGTCTGGCATCTGGTGTTTTACCAGTCATATCTTATTTACCTCCATGGGCCGCAGGAAACTGAAAACGCACCTGCAGCATCTCCGGTGGAGAGGGGCGAAGAGCTCGAGCCGGGATTACAAGCAGTGCTGCGCGCGCTGCCAGCGGGAGCTGGGGCTGCTGCTGAACCGCGGGGCCGTGTGCCGGGGCTGCAGCCACCGCGTGTGCTCCGAGTGCCGCGTGTTCCTGAGGACCACCCGCGCCTGGAAGTGCACTGTGTGCTTCGAGGACAGGTGAGCATGACCCAGGGTCCGATTTCTGCACTGACCCGGTCTTGGGATGGTCCAAAACTACCTGTAACCAGAGTTTCAGGGGTTCCACACGTCAGGTCTGGCCACGCAGCCTGACCTGAGGAGGGGAGAGATGGTGACGGGTGGAGACAAGCTGTGGGAAGAGGCAAAATAGTTTTTCAGCCCACCTTCCCTGTACTTTAGGTTTAAATAGAGGGAGAGCTGGAGGCACAGTTGTCAAGCAGTCCAGGTCACAGATGTGTCCCAGCAGTCAGACGTGGTGGTCACAGGTGTCCTGGGCTCATGATCTCAGGCTTGGTCAGCTGGGGCCTTGTTACAATAAGAGCCACTGCTGCCTGGTGGGTGGAGGCTCTGCTGCTCCTCTCTTTTTTTGGGAGGATGGGGGACAGTTTCCCTTGTAAAGGGAATTAGTCCTGTCCTTCCTGGAACCCAAAGTGATTATAGGAGAGAAACTCAGAGTGAAGGGGACAGATGCAAGATGGAGGCAAGGTTGCCAATTTCTACCCTGCTTTCCTTTCACTGGTGGAGTCAGTGATTTTCACAGAAAGAGCTACCATGTTTCAGTCACAAAACTTTTGACAAAGAGAGCTCACTCCTCAAATCTGGTGAGTAGATGCTTCCAGAGTGCCCAACATAGAGCTGCCTATTTCCTCTCGGGAGAGATTTAATTCAAAACTATTTTTTATTATATAAAAATGTCTTTTAACAAAAGTTTGTGATAGCTAACAAAGAACTGGCCCAGGAGTTAAGGTTCACTTGGATTTCCTGACTAGCACCTTGGTTTTCTTAGTGCTTCATTCATATCCAGTAAAAGAGAGGAGGTTGGGGAAATCTGATGCAGTCTTTGAAGGAGGCTAACTGGCCTATATCTGACATTCAGATAGAGAAATGGATGCTTCCTGTCTACTGAATCTACATTTATGTCAACCTGTTGGTGATGAAGTTTTTAAACTCATTTAAACACAGAATTGGTGTTTTGAGCTACTGATGTGAAAATAAGGAGCATGTTTGAGTTGGACCAGCATTGTTCAAAGCAAAAGTGGGATGGTGGTGGAGTCCTTGAACAAAAGAAGGGTCTCTCCATTTGTTGGGGGAGCATGTGCAGGACATCACAGAACTTGCAGGAAGGGAGGAACAAGAGGCAAGTGTGAATCTGGAGAGTAATCAAAGACTCCTAGCTCTGAAGGCAACTTCTAACTATCACTGCAGATGTGTGCGTGCCCCAGGACAGGGAGGCAGAGGCACCCGTGCGCGTGGTATGGTTCTGGCTTCTCTCTTCTCCAACACTTGGAGGGCTCACGTTATTGATACCCCGATGCCAATCTGCTTAATTTCCTGTCCCTTTGCCAAGCATACTGTGGGTCAGTCATTCAGCCAAAGAATGGGGAAGTAGTTCAGGCTGCTTTCTCCACTCTTAAACCACATGGCTCCACTCCTGTAATGACTTCACATGGCATGACTGGAGGCAGTCCCCTTGTTTCTTTGGTTTGCTGGAGTCCATGTTCTTCAGGCTTTTCTTAGCATGGGAGAGAAGACCAATGCAGGACTGTGAGCCGCCCATGTTGATACAGGCCTGGGCTCTCAGGAGAGTCAATAATGATTCCAAACTACTTCTAGAGAGGGCTGAAGAAGACCTTCTTCCCCAGTCAATCCACTGCATAGATTTGAAGTCTAATGATAAAGGCATTAAATGAGCCCTCAGCAGTTTTTTCCCTAATAGTTAACTGTAAGGTAAAAATCAAATAGGAGGACTGGGCTGAGCAATCTCCCAGGAAGCTGACAGTGTTGAAATCTCTGCCCTAGCAGACATGGTGCCCAGGCATTGTAACTTGACCCTCTAAGTACACCAGTATCTTTCCTAAAGCCCCAGCTTCCTTATTTTGAAATAAGGATGTTTTTCAAAATACCTTAAATAATTGCATTACTCTGAGTCAGACTGACACAGGAAGCCATGTGTAGAGAGGGCTTATTTATAATGACACCTGTTTCTTTCCCTTCATCCTGCCCCTTCTTCATGGCCCTTGTCCTCACTCCAGCTTTGTCCACTCTGGGACACTATTTGAGTTTAGGACCCAAAACAAGGATGAGGACTTGTAAAGCTTTGACGTTCTCCCCTGCCTTACATACTGGGACCTGGGAAAGGATTTTAACACTACTCACGTTCCTCTCCCTGCTTCTCCCTCAGCAAGAAGTGGTTATGTGGGCTGGAAGTGTGGCTCAATTGGTAGAGTGCTTGCCTAGCAAGTGTGGGGCCCTGAGTTCAAACACCAGGACCACCCCCCACCCCCCAAAAAAAGTGTTTGTGGGAGCAAAATAAGGGAAATAAGTTCTTTAAATCAAGAAGCACAGGGGCTTAGGGTAGCAATTACAATACAAACAGACCAGTTTTAAAGTGAAATATGCTGGCTGGTGACTGTGTGGAGGCCCCATGTGCTTGCTAGGCAGGTGCTCCATAACTTGAGTCACTCCATGGGCCCCTTTTTGCATTGGTAATTCTTGAGATAGGGTTTCCCCTTATGCCTGAGCAGACTGGACCTGACTCCAATTTGTGCTTCTCTCCACCCCCTCAACCCTCACCCCCTCCACGTGTATCTGGGATGACAGAATGCCATCTGGTCTTGGGAAGTATTTGCCCAGGCTGACCTCAAACCATAATCCTCCTGATCTCTGTCTGCCAAGAAGCTAGAATTACAGGCTCTAGGCACTGCACCCATTTTTTTCTCCATTCTGAATTAACAGTGACATCTGTTAGTAGGTACACAGAACTTCCCTACTGCACATGGAGTATGCACACTGCTTGCTTAGGAATGGGCTATTTGATAATTATTTATAGGATCATGAGTTTTGTGTTTGTTTGTTTTGTTTTTTATCTATGTACCAGTAGGAGTAACGAATATTAACATTCTTTGAAGCCTTCTGATACCAAAGTAAAAAAGTAGAACATTATGAAATACTTTTTGAAAGGTTTATTTTATGCTTACTAAAGAGAATGCTTTTTAAAAAACAACAAACAAACAAAAAAATGAAACAAAATAAAGTCTTGCTATATAACCCAGATTGTCCTCATCCTTGATCTCAAGATCCTCCTGCCTCTGCCTCCTGAGTGCTGAGATTACAGGCATGCACCATCTCATCTGGCCTTTTTTTTGTTGAAAGTCAAATTCATTTTATGGTCAGCACTTGATTAGTCATGGCAGAACC
The DNA here is from genome assembly GCF_047511655.1 of Castor canadensis. Taxonomy (NCBI): domain Eukaryota; kingdom Metazoa; phylum Chordata; class Mammalia; order Rodentia; family Castoridae; genus Castor; species Castor canadensis. Next base: position 8,892,125 of record NC_133386.1, on the reverse strand, counting down.
TGCTTTTTAAAACCTTTCTGAGAATTAGTAAGCTTTCTATTTCATTATGCCTTTTATTCATACTCTTATTGCCACCTTCTTAGTTCAGCTGAAACCTGTCTCCTCTCAAGGGAGGTCAGCCACAGGAGGCAGTTTTCCATGCTGGCCAAGTGCTGCCTTGGTGGGCACTCAGGGCCACAATGTGGGCTGTAGTGAAGAGTTCAGGGGCTTGGGACATGGTTCAAGTGGTAGAGTACTTCTCTTGCAAGCATGAGATCTTGAGTTCAAATCCCAGTGCTGCCAAAAGACAAAAAGTAGAATTCAGATTTAGGCAAGGCATGGTGATGCGTGCCTGTAATCTCAGCCACAGGAGAGATATAGGTAGGAGGATCACTTGTCTTAGGCTGACCCAAGGCAAAAAGTGAGACTATATCTGAAAAATAAATTAAAAAGCAGGATGGGCTGTGGATGTGAAATAGCACTTGCCCAGGAAGTACAAGGGCCTGAGTTCAAATCCCAGTACCCAGTACCATGCAAAAACAAACAAACAAAAAAAAAGAATTCAGACACATAAGGGTGAGGGGCTGGGGTATGGGGCAGGTTGGTTGTGCCTTTAAAGTCATGCTTTCATGAGAATTTCCACGATAACATACCCGTATGTACAGGTCAGACCAAAGTACATTTCTATTCCAACAGATGTCACGTGTGAGGGACTGATGTCTTAATAAACTAAGACAATCCCTGTCTTAGTTTATTAATGCCAACATTTCAGAATCAATATTAATAAGCCCCCTTTCAATTGAAAGGGGTACCTGTGGGTTTCTGCCCAATGGTAAAGCTGAACTTGGTTTGCTAGCCTCCTCTGAAACCCCTTTACCTCCAGTATACTTTGGTGAGGATGAGATTAGATTTTGGAATGTCTTTTTTGGATTTTAAATTTATGCTTTCTGGTTTTTAAAACCTAACAAGTACTCCTTTAAAATGAAAGAACTGGAGTCTGCCCAACTCTGCCATGCTCCTGTGAGCTTTTGTAGCTGGTATTGAAGTTAGCTGGTAAGAAACAGTAACTCCTTCTCCCTTTTAACATTGTACAACATTGTAACAAGGGACTGTAATTGTTCCTTTGGAGTTCCCAAGGCCTGTCTAGTTCTTGCCAGGTCTACAATGATTACTGTGTTTAACTGCATTCTCAGGCTCCATGAGCTAGCTTTGGTAAGTTTATTACCTTTACGTTTGAGAAAAGGACCGCCAATGTGTATCAAATGCATATCACTTACTGTGTAACAGCCGCTCTTACCTGGGAAAGGAATCTGAGTTAATTTTAAGTTTTATCTAGGAAACAAATATTAAAAATGTGGACCTTATAAATGCTGACAGACCTTAAGAACTAACATATTGCAATATTGTCTACCACTTGAATTAATCAGATAAAATGGTATGATGATGGTACCTTGGGGCACAGAGATTTTTTTTTCACTTTGTTAAAATAAATATTTGCAGACAGGCTTCAGAAAAGATGCTGTTGGAAGATTTTTTTAAAAAATGTATAATATCATCCATGATTTTTGATTCTAAGATCTTTTTTTTTTTAGCTTGCCAGACTAGGACGTGGTTCTAAGAAGAAAGTGTAAGATAGCTGGATTCTTTTAGAGTGACTCTGTAGAAGGTGCTGGTGCTAGGGGAGAGGCTGGGGAGGGGCAGGGCTTCCTGTCTGATCTGGAAAGTGGGGAAGCCATGGGCATGGATGGGCCTCAGCAGGCAGTGAGGCTACTTAGAGGAAGAAGGTCTTCAGCTACATCCTGAGCTAGGGTGAGGCAGGAAGTGAGTTGAGAAAAGAGAAACAGAGGTAAGGCGACTTCACTCTGTAACTCCTTGAATTGGAGCTGTGAGTGATGACAGCAGTGTCTCTAGCCAATGGGTTAACAGAGACAAGTAATTGGGGTGAACAGGAAGATGCCTGGGAACTTTTAGAGAGCAGGGACAGTGCCAAAAGGAGCCATGGGTGTGGCCAGAGAGTGGGGGCAGGTCCAGAATTAAAGGGTGATGGTATTTGTAAGATGGGAACAGCTGGCCGCTTTTGAAGGTGTGGCAGGTAGATGTTGGAGACAGCTCTGAACATTTGCTGGCTATGGAAAGCTATCATTGCTATGGGGTACTGCAGCTCTGATAAAATAGGATAAAGCTATGCTCCTATGACCCTTCATGGTGATTTCACCAGCTGGCATGCTTGCTGCAGTCCCAGTGAGAATGTTTTATAAATAATATTATTTGTTTTACAAATCATTTTGAATTATCTACATTCATAGAATTATTACTTTTATGTTATATAGCATCTCCTTCCATATTTTTATTACTTTTTTTTTCTGGTGGCACTGGGGTTTGAACTCAGGGCCTCATGCTTGTTACGTGACCATTGAGCCACTCCCCCAGTCCCTTGTTACCTGTTTTGTTTTATGCTATACAATTGTACTAAACTGACTCTATGTTTTAACCAACTCCAGTGCTTATTCCCCATTTTTTGAGACCATGAGTTCCCAACTTGAAAATTCTCCACTTTGATTCATTTTTCAGTCAGTTGAAGCTGTTCCCCTGACACACAGTGTCTGTCTTTGCATGTTTGTGAGCTGTACCACATGAGCAATGACCTCACTGGGTTTTAAAATCCTGGGTCCTAACCTTTTCATCAAGAAATTTAAGAAAGACATCTTTGTTGTTTGAAATTTAGTATTACACATCTGACGCTATCTTTGTCCCCTGTTTTTATGCACTAGAAATGTATTATTTTTTCTGCATTCTTATCAGTAAAAACAGTTTCTACTATGTTTCTGGGAAGGAGTCTCTCCACACTGATCTTTCTGGAATAAAGAATGTTATTGTGAGCCGATTATTCAGCCCCTTGGGTTTGCTCATTTTCTAACTTTTGCTTCAATTGTATGTGATTGTTCTTTTGTGCCACTTGTCCTGGCTTCTTTGAGAAAAACAAAGTAGATTGGCCTCATCCTTCATTTGTGCTATCTTCTCCCTCAGCAGTTCTTGTCTTTGTCCTTTGTTTTCATGTTCTGGAAACATGACTCAATCGAGTCAGCTTCTCTCTGCCCTTTTCTGGTGACAACACTGAGTTCACCCTGTTTCAGCATGGTCACATTCCCAACTCTTCCTTTATTCTGTTCCGTCTCTTCACTCCAGCCTGGGTTTACCTTAAGTCTTCTGATTCTTTTCCACAGAGGCGGGTTTGACATGTTTTTGACTATTTCCTGGAGGCCCCCTGTTGCCGTAGTGATGCTCCTGTGGCTGCTTCTCTGGTCTGTGCCCTCCATTTATCCTGCCTTGGGGAGATGCTCTTGGCTATCTCCCCAGACCCCTCCAGGTTGGGGCTGTGCCAATGGGGAGCAAGTGCTTTTTGCCTTGTGCCCTTCTCATGGTCCCTTTGGTGAGGTGGACGCCCTGCTCAGATCTCCGGGGGAGGTAGGTCAGCACTCAGAGTCAGCCCAATGTCTGAGCCAAAGCTTTAAACAAGGAGACCCTGTCAGGCTGCAGTAGAATTGCTCTTGCTTTATTGACTGGTTAGATGTAACAAGCCGGAAGTTACAATCTTGACATCTTGTAACCAACAGACTTCCCTTGGCCTTCACCACTTTTAATACTTGTCATATGGGCCATGGGTTCCCCACTGTGCCCATCCCTTCCTGTCATCCTCCACCCAGCCCCCTCTTACAGCTTCTGCCTGGTCTGAGCGCACAACCTCACCCCACATTTGATGGTGTGGCACGAATGAAACTTCAGTCATACCGCAGGGCTCTGCCTGTTTTGGATGCCACTTCACCCTTGATTCTCAGGGTACCCTTGCAGAGGTGGGGATGTCCGTTCATTCACCATCCCACCCTGCTGTGGCTGTGACTGGGGCTCTGAATGTGACAGGGGTGCCTGCCTGCCTTCTCTGTGAGGTTCAGGAAGGGGCCATGATTAATGTTTTGCTAGAAGTGTTGGTGGGAGATTGGTAAACTTCTTTATCTTCATCTTCACTTTCTGACTCCTCTCCTAGTTACCGAGGATTTAATCACAATGATCGGTCTTTTTTTTCCTGTGAAATCAGATCAGTAGAGCTTGTGGAAACCCCACCATTTTGCATTGTAACTGCAAGCAGTCTTAGTTGCAAGATGGTGTGAAGTAAAGTTTTCAACTGCATGCCTGCGCAGGACTGTTTTAACTGGTAATTACCAGGCAGTTGTGAAAAGTAACAGAAACAAGATAGCTTGCTCTCAGTTTTACAATATTCAGATGCTTTGTTTGGAGTTTTGCATCTGTGTGCCTCATGGCTCTCTTTAGGGCTCACTGGGGGCTTCATCGCCATCAGGACATTGGTTGGTCTGGGAGATCAGATCTGCACGGATGTGCTTCTTTAGTCAGTTGAAGAATCCTGACCAGGCAGATTGATTTTCCATCTCTCCTCAGTTGGATGATGAAAAATACCTTAAGCAACTGTAGGGGGTGTCATGTTCACTTTTCTCAGAGAATAAAACAGGGGCATTAGCTAAGGCAGACACAAGCAAGTTGGTTGCAAAATAAAGGCATCCTACAGCCCTACTTAACTCCTGGTGAGAGTAATGAGGTCAAAATATTTTTCTGAGGACCAGATGTGGTGGTGCATGCTGGGATCCCAGCTAATCAGGAGGCAGAGATGGGGAGAATCAAGGTTCAAGTCCAGCTCTGGAAAAAAGTTAGCAAGACTCCCATCTCAACCAAAAAGCCGGGCATGGTGGTGCACCTTGTGACCCCAGATATGCCTCAGCAGGGAAGGGTTGGGCATAGGTGAGGTTCCTGACTCCATGTGGCCCATTCTCTCCACCACTCCACCTTTTTGCCTTTAAGGTGCATTAATGGATCTATTGAAAAAGTTAAAGAAGTAAATCATTATTCTATCTGAGAAATTTAAAAGCTTTAGCCTGCTGAGCTCATGAACAGTTCCAAAAAGCTTTCATAATCTGATTCTGATTTAATCGTCTAGGAAGAAGTGCTAACTGCTTCCTTCAGTTACTGTAGGTTATGCTACTCTGGGTTGGCCCTACAGATAGACAGAGATTGAGACAGTAAGAGCAACAGTCTTCTTTCTTAAAGGGGGATTGGTGTAGACAGGAAGTCCTTATAAAAGGTATTTTGGAATAAGTGGTTATGTAACTGCTGATTTTGCAAGAAGGAGTGGTGGAGATCCAGCCTGAATCTAGCAAAGGAAACAACCTCCAGTCATCTTCGTGTGGTTTAGGACAGTGGTGTTTTGTTCTTTTATTCTCCAGTCATGGATAAGGCAAATGAGCTCTGCTTATACTTCAGTTGGGATTGTGTGAGCTGATTACATGTTTACGTTTAATGTCACCATGTGAGAGGGTTGGCACTAGATGACCCGTGTATGGCTTCTGAAACCTGGGCTAGAGGAGTCTTTTGTTTATAGGTATCTGCAGTATTGATTTGCTCAGGTACACCCTCTTCCGGCCTCCTTCTCCTTGACCGTTTTTCGTTCTCTTCTGATTGTGCATCGTGTGTGTGTGTGTGTGTGTGTGTGTGTGTGTGTGTGTGTACTTATCAATGCTGGCCTGTGTCTGGCTGGTTTAACTGATGGTAGAAGGGTCTCAGATATGAGGGCTTTATATCACAGGGGTAATAGGCTCCACTACTAGAATCAAACAAACACAGAATTAGGAAGTGTAGTGTGTTTCTCAGCTAGAGGCCTTCTTAGTCTTGCCCACTTTACCTATCAACCAGACTTGTCCTGCTTACAAGGACCGAGGAGGCAGCCTCAGAAATAGAACAGTGGATAGGTGTGGCACTTCAAAGGAGGTGAATTTACCACTCTTCAATTTCTCTAAACACTCCCTGTTCTTTTTTTTTCTCTTGAGGTGGGGAAGTACTAGTGATTGAACCCAGGGCCTCACCCTTGCTGAGCTATATCCTCAGCCCATATAGTCTTTATTTTAAGGGTGAGAACAATTTAAAATGTCTGTGTGATCACCTTTTCATATTTGAAAAGGACATTCACAATTCTACCTTTTTGAGCTTTTAAAAAAAAATTTTTTTTTTAGTGCAACCGGGGTTTGAACTCAGAACTTCGCACTTGCAAAGCAGGTATTCTGCCACTTGAACCACACCTCCAGTCCATTTTGTCTGGTTATTTTGTAGATGGAGGTCTTTAAAAATATTTGCCAAAACAAGGGGTTTTGTAAGGTGAGTACTTCCAAGGAAACAATAATAGAAAACGAATGCATTGGCTAACACCTGGATAGTTCAAGGGCTATCCTTGAACTGCAGTCCTCCTGATCTCAGCCTCCCAAGCAGCTAGGATTACCGGCATGAGCCACCAGTGCCTGCTTGAGAAATTTGAGATCTGTCAAGAGTAGAACACATTTTGGGTCTTTATGTCCGGGTGCTGGTATGCCTGTGAGTTAGATGACACAGACGCAGTCCCAGGGAGCCCCTGTCAGGCCAGGTGGCCCTGCAGAGGTGGTTTCTCCTGTTTCACTTGGCTCCACATTCCAGATCCTCCCAGGAATCTTCTCAGGCCAGGCTGCTCTGTTGGCTCTTGGTAAATATCCTGGCAAACACAAACTAAGGTTAACTCTTTTCCTCAGCCAAGTGCAGAGCACTGCGCGTCCCTGGAACTCATCCTTCATTCCCTGGCTTCCCGCTAGTGACATGGTAAATTGATTGCTTTGGTGGCAGTTTTGCTTCACTTTTTGTATGTATTCAAATATTAAGTATTTAATGTGCGTTAGGCAGAAGGATGTGTTAATATGCATACATCACACATAGGGTAAAATATACCAGAGCAGGAGACTCAGCTTTTCTGCCAGTCTGAAGTCGCTTAACCTCCATGGAGCATCTGTAAAATAAGGTGTTTGGTCCCTTGTAAGATCAATGTCCTTTCTACCGCTTATGGGTCAAATACAGCACCATCCTTATCTATCTGCCTGAGGCTTCCTTTCTGCTTGCTTTTCAGAAATGTGAAAATAAAAACTGGAGACTGGTTCTTTGAGGAACGAGCCAAGAAATTTCCAACTGAAGGTAAGTGCTCTGAGAACCTTTACTAAAGTAAAGCAATACATTCCTAGTTTTAAATATTTGGATTTAAAAAATCTTTATGGGTTTAGAATTGTCAAAAGACAAAAATTACAGCAAATTTAATTATAGATTTAATTGACTTTCTTTGTGATTCAGGAATTGGGGCAGCCTCCACTGCCAAGAGCTCCCCTGGTCCATTGCAGAACAGGGGGTTTTGTAAGGGGGGAACTTCCAAGAAAACAAGAGAAGACAGATTCATTGGCTAACACCTGGTTATTTTTTTGGTAATGGTTAAAGCCCCTCCCCTTTTTGTTGTAAAGGATCAGTAAGGACTTCTTCATTATGCTGACTCGGTAGACTGGAATCTCCTGTTTTCAGGAAAATCTAGTCAATGTTGGCATATTTCTGCTTTCTATGTGGCTTTTAGCACCAGTGACTCCATTCTGGTTTGGCCTGGTCTGTTGGAGCCCAGTGCAGGACCTCACTCCAGAGCAATGGCCCATCATTTCTAACAGTGCACAGGCCCCAATGTCTGGACTTCTTCTTCCATTGTCAAGCTTTCCTGTCCCTGGATTGCAATTCATACCATTTGTTACATTTGCTTGTGGCTCTTCTCTCTCTACCCCATTTCTATCTCTGAGATGGGGACCCTTATTTAAGGCACTTGCCCCATGGAGTGTCCCTGACTTTCTACTTCTTGGAGCAGTAATTCCCTCCAGAACACATCAGCTTCTGGTTTGTACATTTCTTCTGTCAATTGTTGCAAAGTGTTTTTTATATAGAATTATTTGTGCACATCAGCTTTTCTCTACAAGTAGGCACTATCCTTTTAAAATCTTTTCATCCATATAGCACCAAGCACAATATTTGTTCATGATTCTTTTTTTCCTTTTTCTTTTATTATTCATATGTGCATACAAGGCTTGGGTCATTTCTCCCCCCTGCCCCCACCCCCTCCCTTACCACCCACTCCGCCCCCTCCCTTTCCCCCACCCTCAATACCCAGCAGAAACTATTTTGCCCTTATCTCTAATTTTGTTGAAGAGAGAGTATAAGCAATAATAGGAAGGAACAAGGGTTTTTGCTGGTTGAGATGAGGATAGCTATACAGGGCATTGACTCACATTGATTTCCTGTGCATGTGTGTTACCTTCTAGGTTAATTCTTTTTGATCTAACCTTTTCTCTAGTACCTGTTCCCCTTTTCCTATTGGCCTCAGTTGCTTTTAAGGGATCTGCTTTAGTTTCTCTGCATTAAGGGCAACAAATGCTAGCTAGTTTTTTAGGTGTCTTACCTATCTTCACCCCTTCCTTGTGTGCTCTTGCTTTTATCATGTGCTCATAGTCTAATCCCCTTGTTGTGTTTGCCCTTGATCTAATGTCCACATATGAGGGAGAACATACGATTTTTGGTCTTTTGGGCCAGGCTAACCTCACTCAGAATGATGTTCTCCAATTCCATCCATTTACTAGCGAATGATAACATTTCATTCTTCTTCATGGCTGCCTAAAATTCCATTGTGTATAGATACCACATTTTCTTAATCCATTCGTCAGTGGTGGGGCATCTTGGCTGTTTCCATAACTTGGCTATTGTGAATAGTGCCACAATAAACATGGGTGTGCAGGTGCCTCTGGAGTAACCTGTGTCACAGCCTTTTGGGTGTATCCCCAAGAGTGGTATTGCTGGATCAAATGGTAGATCATTGTCTAGCTTTTTAAGTAGCCTCCAAATTTTTTTCCAGAGTGGTTGTACTAGTTTACATTCCCACCAGCAGTGTATGAGGGTTCCTTTTTCCCCGCATCCTCGCCAACACCTGTTGTTGGTGGTGTTGCTGATGATGGCTATTCTAACAGGGGTGAGGTGGAATCTTAGCGTGGTTTTAATTTGCATTTCCTTTATTGCTAGAGATGGTGAGCATTTTTTCATGTGTTTTTTTGGCCATTTGAATTTCTTCTTTTGAGAAAGTTCTGTTTAGTTCACTTGCCCATTTCTTTATTGGTTCATTAGTTTTGGGAGAATTTAGTTTTTTAAGTTCCCTATATATTCTGGTTATCAGTCCTTGTTCATGATTCTTGATTAAAATAATTGAATAACTGAAGACCACAGGGAGTGAACAGCGTTAGGAGGAAGCAAATGTGCATAAGCATGTGGTGGTCCATGGATGGGAGCGTGCATTTGGTCTGAATACCATGAAGGTCTTATAATATGTATTTGGAAAGTGTGGTGTGACAGTGTAGTCAGAAGCTGAGACCTCACACCATGGCAAAAGGGAAGTGTGCTCTGGTCACACAAATGACCATTTCAGAGCATGATAAAGAGTCAGACAAAAAACTGTGCAACTGTGCACCAGTGGCTCATGCCTGTAATCCTAGTGACTCAGGATGCAGAGATCAGGAGGACTGGGGTTCAAAGCCAGCCAGGGAATAATTCTCAAGACTGTATCTCAAAAATGCTTAACACAAAACAGGGCTGGTAGCTGGGTGCTGGTAGCTCACGCCTATAATCCTAGCTACTCAGGAGGCAAAGATCAGGAGAATCACGGTTCAAAGCCAGCCCTGGCAAATAGTTCATGAGACCCTATCTCAAAAAAAAAAAAAAAAAAACCATCACAAAAAAAGGACTGGTGGAGTGGCTCAAGTGGTAAAGCACCTGCCTAGCAAGCATGAGGCCCTGAGTTCAAACCCCAAAACCACCACCACCAAAAATAAAAGAATCACACGAAGACATACACAAATGTCATGAGACTCAAGTGGAGGCAGTGTGCTGTCGATCACATCTGTCTGCCCTAGTGGCTCGGGTAGGTTCTGGCTGATTTAGAGGGCAGGAGGTGGCTTGGAATAATTTTTCTAAAAAAAGTGTCAGTGTGAGGTCAAGAAGCAAGCCATTTAATTTCACCCTCAAATTTGCTGGTCAAAGGAAAGTATTGATACTCACCTTTTGTAAAAGGCACTGGAGCTGAGGTACAGATTGGGTTGGTATGCAGTTCTCCCCTGGATTACACTCCTGACTCTTCTTACTTGAGAACAAATGATGCTTCTGCTGAGTTCACTAGAAACCTGGGAACACAAGGCTCTGTCAGCAGGAAGCAGCGAGGGACTGACTTCATCTCAGCCCTCACACACTCTGAGGCTAACCCTCTCCTTGTGGCCATGTAGCATAGCTGTGCCTGGGTACCAAGCCTTCTGGAGCCCCACACCGTGCATTGTGATATCTAAAGATGTATCCATCCCCCAGGTCCTGATTTGTGCTCCCCTTGGGGTGCTGTCCTCCTCATGTTAATTGTGTTATTGGGCAACACTGTGGTAACACAGGTGTTTCTCTATTTTATTGTTTTGTTTTGTTTCTTTTCTATTTCTCTCTCTTTTTTTACTTTCTTTTTTTTTGGTGGTACTGGGGTTTGAAGTCAGGACTTTGTACTTGCTAGGCAGGTTCTCTACATTTGAGCCATGCCCCAGACTTTTTTCCTCTGGTTATTTTGGAGATAGGGTTCTGCTCCTGCTTCCCCCAAGTCCCCTCCCAACCCCCATCCCCCACCCCCCAGCCCCTGCCCAGGTTAGCCTGGACACAATCCTTTTCTTTTATGCTTTCCACTGTGGCTGGGGTGACAGGTGCCCATCTCCATGCCACATTTTCTCCATTGGGGTGAGGGCTTGTGTCAGGCCAATGTGGTAACCACTACACTACAGAAATGATATGAGGTCTTGTGAACTTATTTTTTGCCCCTGGCTGGCCTGGAACTTTGATCCTTGATCCTCCTGTTCTCAGTTTCCCAGGTAACTGGGATGACAGGTATGCACTACCATGCTCAGCTGGGTTTTGGTTTTTTTTTCTTTTTTGAGACAGGGTTTTGCTATACCTAGTAACCCAGGCTGGCCTCAAACTCACCATCCTTCTGCCTCCCAAGTGCTGAAATTACAGACAGGTGCCACCATGCCTGGCTCTGTTTTGTTTCTTTAAAATGCTTTTTTATTGGGAACTCAAGGGCCTTCTTCAGCTGATAGATTCCCCTTTAAAAAAATTTTTCAATTCCTAGTTCAAACAAGAATATAGGAATTGAAGAAGGAATGACAAAATTAACATAAAGAAAGTCAACCTAAGCATAATCATCCTTTTTAGCTGTTGTTTCTACCAACATATAAAACAAAGACCGACTCTAACACAAACAACAAATTCCTTCTCTACGTGCTTCCTCAAATACTGAGATATTGTGTTTTCTTTTTGTCCTGTCTTGTAGAGTGGTGCTCAAGAGGTGTGGAATGAACCAGAAAAACCCCAAGTTGGGAGAACACACAGTAGTCCTGTGAACCAGACTGGGTGGGGTGGAGTCCATAGCAGGAAAGTCAGGACAGGCAGGCAGGAAGTTGAGGGTCAGCTGATGAAGGCTTCTATGGATAAGCAGGAAGTCTACTCACTCCTGTCTCTTCCCCCAAAGGGAATCTGGTGCACTAGCGGATGAATGTAGTTCCAGTATCAGTTAAGATTCAATTAGGAAAACAGAAATCATGTAATTATTTGAACAAAGAGAATTTAACTTAGGAACTGGTCAAATAGGTCATTTTGGAGAAATGAAAAAGCATAAGTGGGGGCCAGGCATGGTGGTACACGTCTGTAATCACAGAGGTTAGGGTAGGAGGATCTCAGTCTGATGCCATCCTGGGCAAAAGCATGAGACCCTGTCTAAAAACAAACTAGGGTGTGGCTCAAGTGGTAGCTTGCTTAAATAAAGAGAAAAGGAAGGAAAGGAGGAAGGAAGGAAGGAAGGAAGGAAGGAAGGAAGGAAGGGAGGAAGGGAGGGAGGAAAGAAGGGGGTACAGGGAGGGTGCAGAGATGTGGAAGCTGCAGGAGCAGACAGCACCCTGCCCTGCTGAGTTCATGCTGAGCAGACAGAAGATGGACAGGAAGAGACCCCCCTCAATCTCTGGGATCCCCCAGCAGCTCCACTACATCTAATAGGGAGTCAGCTGCAACCTCAGCTCTCTACTATACTCAAGAAAAAGTGATTTTTGTGTATTCTGTAGTGCTTTTTGTTGCCATGGCAGAAATAAGGCCTTTTCCATCCTTTTCCATCCTAAGCCAAAACCTAGATGATGCATGTAAACCAAGGAAGGTACAGGCAGCTCCCACATGTCCCTCTTCCTATGAGTTGGCTATCTACTGCTGCGTAACAGATGTCCCCAAACTCCAAACTTAGTGACTTAAGACAATTAACTTGGCATCTTACACAGTTTCTATCCTCAGCCGAAGGCTCGCCTGGGGCTGGAGGCTGTGCTTTCTTGGGGCTCACTCATCTATGTGACCAGTAAAGGACTGGGTTCCTCACCATGTGGATGTCCTCACAGGGCTGCTTGAGTGTCCACATGGCATGATGTCTGACTTCCCCAGGGATTCCTCTGACCCAAGAGAGCAAGGCAGAGCCCTGCAATATTTCATATAGCCTAGCTTCAAAAGTCACATCTTGCCATTTCTGCTACTTCTTATTGGTCACACAGGTCAGTGGCAGTCAGGTTGGGAGGGGCTACACTGGGGTGAGGAGGCCATTTTGGGAGCTGGCTCCTAATCCTGGGGAACAGCACCACTTCTCATAATTCTGAGACTCATACTTACCCCTCTTCTTCCTCATCCCACCAACACAGCCAATCTTTAAATCCTGACACTCCTATCTCCCCAGGTCTCTTCACTCTCCCCGTGCCTTCATTCCGCTTCCAAAGCAGCAGGTCTAATGTGCCACCTACTTTTTCCCATTGTCTGTCCTCTGCTCTGGGAAGAGGAAGACACTTGTTTTTGTCTTTTGAAAGCAGTTTTTATTCTCTGATTATAGAAGCAATGCATGCCCATTGCAGAACGCTTGGGAAACAGGTCAGGGTACAGAAGTCCACGCACATACCGCTTCTGTCCAAAACTACTGGTAATCCCATTCTCTCTCTTCCAGTCTTATTCCCAGGTGCTCATGTGCCTATGTGTGTACACATAGAGATTTCACCATCTTAAATGTATTTGTGATCAGGCACAGTTGTTTTGGTGTTGGTGCTAGATGGAGCCCACAGCTTCACATGTGCTAAGCATGCCTTCCTCCCCTGAGCTACTTGTCCAGCCCTTATGTATAGTTTTATCTTGCTTTTAAAATTCAGTGTAGAATAAATGTTTTCCTATGGTATTAAGACTTCTTCCAGGGACTGGCAGAGTAGCTGGGGTGGTAAAGCACCTGCCTAGCAAGCATGAAGTCCTGAGTTCAAACCCCAGTACTGCCAAAAGACAACAACAATAACAAAAAAACCCCAGACTTCTTCCAAACTGTATTGCTGACCATGAAATACATCAACTACAGACACTACAATTGATTCAGCCTGTTCCCTGTTGTCGATGACTGTCATTTTATTCAATTTTCATGGTACAAATAACTCTGTGATGAAGATTTTCTACAGGTTTCTTGGCAGCTGTGTTTTATTCTCTTGAATAGACTCAGAGGAAAAATGGCTGGTCAAATGTATGAACATGTGACAGGCTTGTGGCGTGTTTACCAAATGACTTTTTAGGAAGTGCATGTCCACTACACCACCCCAGAAGGGTTTGTGAGCTGCCCTCTCCCCACACTTGGCACTCATTAAGCTTTTTACAGTGTAGCATGATTTCAAATTTGTGATTTTTGTTTTGAATATAAAAGTAATTTGTATTCATTTAAAAACTGGAAAGTGGGGTGGAATATAGCTTAGTGGTAGTGGGTTTGCCAAGTGTTTGTGAGGTCCTGGGTTCAATCCCTAGTATTGGGGGGAAAAAAAGAAAGAAAAATGAGGAAATTTCAGAGTGATTTTTTAAAAATTTTGGCAGTACTAGAGTTTGAACTCAAGACCTTGAACTTGCTAGGCAAGTTCTCTACCATTTTGAGCCATGCCCTCATTCCAAGAGTAATGTTAAAAACACAGCAACTTGTGCTGGACACACTAGGTCATGGCTATAATCTTAGCTACTTGGGAGGTGGAGTTGACCAGCAGGATCATAGTTTGAGGCAAGCCAAGGGAAAGACCTTAGTGAGACCTCATCTCAATAAATAAGCTGGGTATGTTGGTAAGAGTCTGTAACCCCAGCTATGTGGGAGGCATAGGTAGGAGGATCATTGTACAAAGTATGCCCTAAGTAAAAAGCCTGAGACCTTACTTAAAAAATAGCTAAAGCAAGAAAGGGCTGGGAGTGTGGTTCAAGTGGTACAGTGCCTGTCTATCAAGGGTGTTCAAACCCTAGTATTGCCAAAAGAAAAATAAAGAAATAATAATAAAAAAACAACTTCACCAAGAGAATAATTACTAAAATTTTGTTACACTCACAAAAGAACAGAAATTATTTGTATCTGTGTGTGTCTATAAAACTACATATGCGCACTTTTAAAAGTATTTAGATTGACTCACAAGAAATTCTTTTTTTTAAGTAAAAAATGATTGACTAGGATAACTTAGTATGAATCAGGCCAATGTGTCTACATAATTGAGATCAAACCTTTTGTAGTTCTGTCTTGATATTTCTTTATATAACTTACAAAGAATATTTTCCATACGTTAGAGTGTCATTGACTGTTGGATTCCTTATGACTACAGCTCATTCCACTATTGGAATGTATCATTTGTTTAGCCAAATCATGACTGTTGGACAATTAGAGAATTTTCAGTTTTCTATTATATTTTGGGGAGTTTATGATGTTGCAATACATAATACTGCAGTCAATACCCTCGTAGAGGATCTTCAGCACCTCTCTGAATGTTCTGAAGAGAACAGTGAGATGACTCTTAGGAATGCTGCCTCTTGGGTGGGTATAACTCAACACGTATGTGAGTTAGTCTTAAAAACAAAGACACTAAAAACCAAGTTTGTCAATTTGGTAAAACCACATTGGTCATCCAAAGTGGTCTTCTTATGTTTTAACTTGAACTTATTTACTTACAATGAGTGGGTATTTTGCACTCCCTTGCTTTCTTAGTGTCTTTTGTATGTTTAAGATTGTTAGCCCTTTCGGTCACATTAGTTGCAAATGTAGCTTCTTGCTTTGTAATCTGTTGGAAAGGTTCAGGATTTTTGACATACAGTAGGGTTTTTGTTTGTTTGTAACCATATCTACCTTTTCCAGTATTACTTCTTTGTCTGCTTTTCTGTTTAGAGACTTCTTCCTTACACTGCGATCAGTTAAATATCCATGTTGTATTTTTTTTTTCCTAACTTTAACCTTTCACAGTTCACCAAGAAGCTGACTCCAGGGCTGGAGTGTGTTTCAAGTGGTAGAGCACTTGCCCAGAAAGTTGAGGCCCTGAGTTCGATCCCCTGTACTGGGAATGAGATGGGGAGGGAGAGAACCCCATTCTAACTTTTTTCCCTCCAGATCCTAAATGTTCCCCTATAGTCTTTGTTATGTACTTTCCCACTGGTTTGCAGCCCATGGCTGTGGATGTGCACAGCTTGGGGCAATGTTCTTCTGTCTGCCCATCCTGTGCTCCAGGGCAGCCTGTCCCACTGAATACCTCCTGATGCTGCCCTCCACCTGTGACCCTCGGTGGTTCTGCCCTGACTACAATTTGTGTGTTTCAAGGGTAGGAGCTATAAGCAAATGAGGGAGGGAATGAATGAATTGAACAAGGATAGGTCTGTGTGGCAATAAAGGTGATGTAATGTATAGGAGGGTCCATTGTCAGGGCTGAACACATTAAAAATGTAAGGTGAGAGTATTTTTCCGGGAGTTAAATTTAATGTTCATTGAATTGATTCCAAGTGTCATTGTGCCCTCATGACCCAATTTCTTTTTCATATGCTTTGCTTATTTCTCTTTTAAAAGCCTTATAGATGTGTGCCATTTAAGATAAATGTTCCCAAAATTTCCTTGAAAGTAGACAAGGAAATAACAGTCCAGGGAAGATCAATAGAATCAGTTGTGGTAATATTTATTATGCTAATTTCCCAACCATTAAGAAGACTTAAGAACAGGAAAAGTTGCCCAATTCTTCATTTTGCAGGGAGATGGTACAAAATATTTTATTTTGTTTTACTTATATTTCTTTTTCTGATTATATCATGGATTTTTTCTTTTTCTTTTTTAAATAAAATTTTTATTAGAATGTATTCATTATACAGGGGAGGATTCATAGTGACAATTCTGATTTGGCTTGTACTGTACAAGGCCCCATCATCTCTCCCCTCAACTCCCTTCCTGTCCACTTAAAGCAAGTGCAAGAGATCTTTTTGTTCTATTTCATATAGCTACATGAAGTCTTGGATGTTTTTCCTCTAAGGTTTTTAGTTATGTATGTAGTTTTGTGATCTTAAAATAATTCCTTAAGTTCTGTTGTTGAGGCTTCTCTGTGCTTCTGTGCTGTATTGAATTATCAAAATGTCCAGACCTTTGTAGGAGCTCTCTCTCAAAGTGTCTTTAGGACGCTCCCGAGCCCTTCCTGGCTCTGTTACCTCTAGCCCCTCTGTCCACAGGATTTGGCAATTTGTGCAAAGGGTTTTAATGTGGTTTCTTGGATCTCTGCTACAGAGTCAGCAGAAAGCTGTTTCAAATTCCAGCTCCTTGCCTTTTGCGCAGAAGTTCTGATGCAGTGGAACTTGGAGTCCAAGAGGGAATGTTTAACAGGTCCCCAAGGAATTGTTTTTATTCACACTAGGTTTGAAAGCCACTTGTAAATTAGTTAAGCTAATGAACAATTATCATGGAAGTTTTCTAGGTCACTAAGTAGAAAACTGAAACAAAATCCATCTTTATGCTTTGACACCTGCTAAGCACATAAAGATAGTGCTCTCTTTTGACTCTTTTCTGTAAATGCACATATTTTACTTTTTTTACAAGTATGGCATTTTGTTGTTTGATATTCAAACTTAAAATCAGACAAACGACAATATTGGTGCTTTTAATACTAATGCCTCTTCAAGTTTAAAATAATTTAAGTGTAATATGCAAACCATCTACTTAGATTTTCACTCTACCATTAATAATTGGGGAAATAAAATAATTTAGGGAGGCTGATCTTTAACATAGCCTCTGATAACTCTCAGTGACCCATCCCATAGCAAGCCAGGATGATTATTGTGTCTGATAACTTTGAAGGAAAATTACATTTATCCCTTTCCAGTAGCAAGTGTGATTGGTTTTAGAGTCACTTTTCCGAGTTTTATTCTCTATGGGCAGGGTGGATATTGCCATATGGTCACAGGAATTTTGAGGACAGAATCAGACTGGAGGCATGGAGTCAAGGCACTCAGGCTCATGAAAGAAAAGAAGTAGATGGCAGTCACAGTGTCCATGACTCTATTCCGGTTCCCTGCTTTATCTCTTCGCTATTTGTTTGCTCAATGAACACCGTCTGGTCCCATAATTCAACAGAGTCTGTTAACTCTGCCTGTAAGTTGCAAACAAAGACCTTAGTTTATATGCATCTACTCTCCTAAAATGATGCCTTTAATGATGTCATTTTTGTTTCCCAGAAATAAAATTTTGTGTAGAGGCAGGCTCTTGCTATGTAGCCCAGACTGGTTGCAAACTTGTGAACCTCCTGCCTCAGTGTCCTGAGTACTGGGATTGCAGGTGTGTACCACCATACCTGGTTTGATCTTATTTTTTAAAAAAGTGGGATCCTACTTTTGAATAGTTTCTTTTTACTACTTTCCATAAGAGGAAAGACCAAAGATGTACAGCATCACAAAAGGGAGTGTGTGCTCTAGAGGATTGGTTGCTTGTCATATCCTTGAGATATTTTTAGATGGGTCCATTCAAACTGGGTAGAACAGAGATGATGAAGTCAGAATTTATGATTGATGGGTGAAGTAAGACCTTGGCCTTCAAACTTTTCTGGTTTTATCCGGTAATCTTCCCAAGGCAGGTTCTTGATTTTGTTCATTTTTGTTATTGTTTTTAATATATATATATATTTAATTGTCCATGATAATCATGCATATTTATGGGGTACTAGGTGTCATTTCAATACATGCACACAGTGAATAATGATCAGAATGATTGACATATCCATCACTCCAAAATTTATTATTTCTTTGTGCCGGATGTGGTCAACTGTACTACCTCTTTTGAAAGATACAATTCGTTGTCAACTACAGCCATTGAATTGAGCCCTAGAGCATTGGAAGTTATTCGTCCTAATCAACTGAGCCCTGGGCCGGTAATCACCCTCTGTTCATCCTTCCTCCTCCTTCCATTCCCAGGCTCTGGTAGCTATTCTGTTCAATGCTGCCATGAGATCAACTTTTTAGGCTTCCATACACAAGTAAGAACTTGGAGTATTTGTCTTTGTGCATCTGACTTAACATAATGTCCTCCAGATTCTACCATGTTGCCGCAAGTGACAATATTTCCTTCTTTTCAGTGGCTGAATAATGTTCCATTGTACATGTATTTTCTTTGTTCATCCATCAGTGGACATCAAGGTACATGACTCTGTACCTTGGCTATTGTAAATGGTGCTGCCACAAACACGATAGTGCAGGTATCTCTTTGAGATATGGATTCCAGTGGAGAGATTGCTGAGTCTATGGCAGCTCTATTTCTATGTTTTACAAGGAATCTACATACTGTTTTCTATAACAGTTGTACTAATTTACATTCCCACCAATAGTGAATGAAAGTTTTTCTTTCTCTACTTTTTTGCCAGTATTGTTACTTTTTTGTCTTTTTTAGAATAGCCATCTAAGTAGGGTAAGATGATACCTCATTATGGTCTTGGATTTGCATTTTCCCAATGACTAGTCATGTTGATCATTTTTTTCATATACTTGTTGCTATTTGTATATCTTTTTTTTAAAGAAATGTCTGTTCAGATCATTTGCCTCTGTTTTAATCAGATTATTTGTTTTATCATTGTTGAATTGTTTGAATTCTTTATGTATTCTGGCTATTAACCTCTTGTTGGATGGATAGTTTACAAATATTTTCTCCCATTTTGTAGGTTGTCTCTTAACTCTGCTGTGCAGAGCTTTTTTATCAGATATAATACCATTTGTCATCTTTTTTTTTTTTTTTGCATTTGTTGCCTGTGCTTTCAGGATCAAATGCAAAAAATCTTTGTCCAGACCAATATCCAGAAGCATTTCCCTACATTTTCTTTTAATAGTTTTAGGTCTTACATTTCAGTATTTGAGCCAATTGAATTCATTTTTCTTACTTGGTGAGAGGTAGGTGTCTAGCTTCATTCTTCTGCATGTGAATATCCAGTTTTCCCCAGCATCATTTATTGAAGAGACTCCTTCTTCCAATGTATGTTCTTGGTGACTGTGTTGAAAATTAGCTATAAATGTGCAGATTTATTTCTGAGTTCTCTGTTCTGTGTTTCCTTTTTATGCCAAGACCAGGTTGTTGTGTTTGCTATTAGATTTGTAGCATGTTTTGAAGTCATGTTGTGAAGCCATTAGCTTTGTTCTTTTTGCTTTTGATAGCTTTGGCTATTCAGCATATTGCAGTTTCATAAGAAAATTTAGGATTGTCTTTTTCTAGTTCTGTGAAGAATGCCATTGGTGTTTTGGTAGGGATTGCATTGAATCTGTAGATTGCTTGGTAATATGGACATTTAAACAATATTAATTCTGCTATTCTATGAACATGGGAAGTCTTTCCTTTTTTGTGTCTTCTTCACTTCTTTCATTAGTGTTTTATTGTTCTCATTGTAGAGCTCTTTTACCTCAACTAAAGTTATTACTAGATTTTTTGTAGCTATTTTAAATGTGATTGCTTTCTTGGTTTCTTTGTCAGCTAATTTGTTATTGGTATAGAGAAACTCTGCTGATTGTTTTTGTACATTGATTTTGTATCCAACAACTGTACTGAATTCTTTCTTCACTTTCACTCTATGTGTCTTTACCAATGAAGTGAGTTTCTTGTAGACAGCATATACAAATGCCTTAAATTTTTAAAATCTCTTCAGCCAATCATTAGCTTTTAATTGGAGAATCTAATCTGTTTACATGCCACCTATTATTGATAGGTAACAACTACTTTTGTCATTTTGTCAGTTATTTTCTGGTTGTTCTTTTCTTTGGTCTTTTTTTCCCCTCTCTTATGTTAAGGTTTGTGGTTTGGTTCTCTTTTGTCATGATAAGGTTTGATTCCTTTCTCTTTCTCATTTGTGTACCTGCTCTATTAGTGAATTTGATACTTCCATTATGGTATTTTTTATCTTTTTACTTTTAGATATAGGGCTCTTCTGTAAGTATTTCTTATAAAGTCTGTCTACTGATGATTGATTCCTTTAGTTCTTGCTTATCTGAGAAAGCTTTTATTTTTCTTTCATTTCTAAAGGATAGCTTTGCTGGATATAGTATTCTTAGATGGCAGGTTGCCCCTCTCCCCCTTTAGCACTCTGAATATATCATTCCATTATCACTGAGCCTGCAATGTTCTACTGAGAAAACTGCAGTTAGTCTAGTGGGGATACCTTTATATATGAGTTAGTATTTTTCTTTTGTTACCTTTAGGATTACCTTTGACTTTTGAAGATAATTCTTTTTTTTTTTTTTTTTTTTTTTTTGTGGCACTGGGGTTTGAACTCAAGGGCTGATGCTTGCTAGGCAGGTGCTCTACCTCTTAAGCCACTCCACTAGCTCTTGACAGTTTACTAATGAAATGCCTTTGGGAGAATTTCTTTGGGTTGAGTCTAATTCATGTTCTTCGGGCTTCATGCTGCAGGATGTTGATCTCTCCTAAGTCTTGGAAACTTTTCAGCTATAATTTTGTTAAATATGTTATTCATGTCATTCATCTCTTCTTCCTTTGAAATTCTCATAGCAAAGATACTTGTTCACTTATTAAATGTCCTATAGGCTTTCTTTACTTTTTCACTCTTTTTTTCTTTATTTTCCTCTGATTGACTTAATTAAAAAACCTGTCTTAATATTCAGAAATCCTTTTCTCTGCTCAATCTAGTCTGTTTTCATGGTTCTTACTTATATTTTTACTCCATTCATTAAATCATTCAGCTCAAAGATTTCTACTTGGGTCTTCTTTTATGATACTTATTTCTTCATTTAATTTCTCATTAGCCCATTAATTGTTTACCTAATTGTTTGTATTCACTTGTGTTTTTGAGATTTCTTAAGATCATTATTTTGAAAACCTTTTCAGACATTTTGTAAATTTCTTTTCCTATGGGATCTGTTACTGGAGAATATTGTGTTCCATCTCACCCACTCTGAACTACTTTTCTGCTGTCTGTTGCTATGAATTTGACTGCAGTAGGTAGTCAAATATATTATTAATTATATTAAAATACATTTGTCCTTTGGTGTCTGGCTTATTTCACTTAGCATGTCTTTAAGTTTCCTCTATGTACCAGAATTTCATTTTCTTTTTAGTTTATTGTCATTCTAGTTAAAGAGACACCATTTGACATTCTACAGATGACTGTATGCAAACATGTAAAACTTTTGAGTGAACACAGTGCATCAGGACTTCTACTATTATAACTATCAGTAGGATAATACCAAATATTTTCAGTTTTCTCAATATCCAGGGTCACCAGTAATCAACCAACTAAAGCTAAAAGGATCAAAGACTGTGCCAGATGAGGGGAACCACCCCATTTTAACTCTGGAGGATATTCTTGAATCCCCTGTGGCTACATCTTTACAATATCCAATGTACACGACTTTGTGTGCAACAAGAAGTATCAGCAAGATGGCAGGCTAGAAGCATTCACTCTTTTCACTCCATGAATGAGAAGAATCAGGCAGCACAGGAGAGACTATATTGTGAAGAGAAAAAAAGCTTAAGAATCATAAAAGAGGTAGCAGGATGGCAGAAAGCCTCAGAGAAACTGAGGCAACAAAAAAGCAGCAAACAGTCCCAAGCCTACCTTGTATTCCCAGGAGATAGAGGAGAAACTGAAGACACCACCAGAAGGTAAAACAGATATGCCTGGTGACAAGCTGCCAATTCTAGCTGCAAGATAAGACCACACCTCTGGCAAGTCTTAAACACAGTGTGTGGGTCTGTGAGACAGCATCTGGTCTTGTGTGGAAGGCTATACTTGGTGAAGAAAGACATTATCTCAGGGGGATATAACAAAGTACCATCTTGAGAGGGGAGCCTTTTGTTTTCATACTGAGATATTCTGGGAGATGGAAAACAAGGAATGCTCATAGCTCAGGAAGTCTTCAAACACCCTGCCAGAGCCTGGGTGGGAAACAGCTGCCAGAAGTGGTGGAGGAAAGGGAGAGGGTTTGATGTGGCCCCACAGAGAAGTTCAAACTGGGAAACTGCACCAGCAAGTGAATTCACCCTTCAGCCTGAGGCTAGAGCAGAAACAAAGTGTTGAGCCTGTGGTTGGCTTAGTATTCAGCCTCCAGGGCCTGTCCCATGGCTATGTGTGTGTGTGTGTGTGTTGACTGCTGGGCAGGTCAGCACACTACACCTAGACCTTCCAATCACATAAGTCCCACAGCTCACTCCCCCAACCTTCCCCACAGGGAGGTGAATAGTTGGGAAGGGGCAGAAAGCACTGAGATCTGACCCTGGGTATTGGATCCTTGTGGGAAGGGGCAGAAAGCACTGAGATCTGACCCTGGGTATTGCATCCTGATTGCTGACAATCAGGGCTGAGGACTCAAGTGCAGACCTTCTGAATTGTGAAACTTCCACAGCTTACTCCTCTGCAAAGGGAGGTGAACTGCTGGGTGGGGTCTGTAAGCATGGATACCAGCAGGCAGAGTGACTATGTCCCTCAGTTTTCCCCCAGCCAGTGCAGAACTCAGTGCTCTGTTGCAATCCCCCACTCTCTGACAGATTTGAGATCATTCTGAGGCTTGGATGCTTTCTGCCCTTGGGGACACAAACAGGGAGTGGTGTGTGTGTTTGTGGGGGGTGGAATACATGTGAAGAAAATGGGAATCCGCCCAGTCCACAAACCGTATAAACTCCACGCATCCAACAGCAGCTCCCATACACAAAGGAGGGAAGCCTGTAAAGTCTCTTCTACAGGAGACTCCAGCTACTTTGTTTATCTTGACCTGAGCAGTGCTGGGGATCAGGCTTAGTGTCCTGAGCACTGGATGAATGATTGGCTACTAAGCCATAACCCACAGCCCCCAGTCCAGTGATGAGAAATAGCACCTCAACTCAGCCACTACACTGTCCTGCCTGATCATTGAGACTATTTCAACTGAAACACTGGGACTATTTTCAACTGGTGACCAAAACTTCCAGCCAATGACTTGGATTCAGATGTATAAATCTCAACATAGAAACACAAGTCATATGAAAAAATAAGACAATGTGTCTACTCCAAAAGTCAATGATTCCACAAGAGAGTACTTGAACAATAGTGAAGAGTATGAAATTTTAAACAATGAACTCAATGAAACAGTGATAAGAATGGTCAATAAAATTAAAAAGGACAATAAAAGTGCTAAAGTTATAGTTTTAAAAAACAAAATAAACAAAAAATTAAAGAGGACCTATATAAGCACCTGAATGTATTCATAGAGGATACAAATATACAACTGAATGAAATAAGGAAGACAATGCAGGTTATGAAGGAGGAATTCAGTGCTGATATTGAATCCTTGGTTGTGATGGTGGGGGACAAATTGAAATCCTGAAAATGAAAAGTTCAATAACCCAAATAAAATACTCAATTGAAAGCCTTACTAATAGAATGGAAAAAAGCAGAAAATAACATGTTGGGATTGAAAATTATAAAGTAGAGGAATTAGATTACACAAAGAAAGAGAAAAAAAAATACTAAGAAAATATGAATAGACTATGCAAGACTTCTGGGACAGGATCAAAGACCAACCATATAAATCAGGACTACAGAAGAAGAAGAGATACAAGCTAAAGGTATAGAAAGCATATTCAATAAAATAATAACAGAAAACTTCCCCAATCTTGAGAGAGAAGGTCATCTAGGTATAGGAGACTTTCAGAACACCAAACAGGTTTTCATAGGGAGGGAAAGAAGAGGGACAATTAGCAAAAGTCTACTTGCTGAAGGGGGTCTTTGTCACCCAGGGCTCTGTCTCTTATTCCCTCTGACTGAAACACTGCAGTGGACTTCAACCTCCAGGGATGGTTCCTGCAGTTCTTTAGACAACTATTACTTTTCTGCAAGCTAAACCTCACAGAAATTTGTATACTTTGGGTTAGTCGATGCACAGAACTAAAGAACAATGGGGAACATTTTACATTGATGCAATCTGAAGGTTACCCAATGTTCTGGGTTCTATAAATCTACAGAAAGATTATTTAGCAGTCAACATCTTAATCATTTAGGTGTGGCTTCTCTTTAGAATTTAGAATCTTGGCAAAGGGAAAGGACGTAACCTTGCTGAGGAGTGGCCACTGTTACAAAATGAGTAGTTCTCATGTCCCTAATAGAGGGAAAGACATTTTCAAACAACCTTTTAGTTACTGTTTGAGCATTAATCTTCCTACATGGGAAAACTTCTATGTAATCAGACGGTCCGTAATGTAGCAGAAATGTACCTGAAGTTTTCATTGTCTTTCCAAGAGGATTGATTATAAATCATTTTAGCAATGTTATTTTATTTTACCTTTTATTTTAGTGGGACTGGGATTTAAACTCAGGACACTAAAAGTTTTATAGTTTGTGCTTACAAAGCAGACACTACCACTTGAGCCATACCTCCAGTTCATTTTGTTCCAGTTATTTTGTAGATGGGATCTCATGAGCTATTGGCCTGGGCTGGCCTTGAACCATCATCCTCCTTCTCTCAGCCTCCCAAGTAGCTAGGGTACAGGCACGAGCCACCAGTGCCTAGCCCATTTTAGCTATTTTAAAACAGTCACTCTACCGATATTTTTTCATAACTTGAGTCATTTTTTTCTGTTCCTTGATAAGCCATTTAGTGCAGAGCTTTTACTATTGGGAGTTTAAGGGCTCAGGGAGGACAAGGCTCTCGAGGAGTCCACACCAATATTGAATTTAATCCTTTTAATTACCAATTTTGTTTACTCATTTCAGGTTGCATAACACTGCTTATCCCAATGCAGGGATTGAGTCCAGGGACCCTGGCTGTTTTCTTGATTGACTTGTCTGATTATTGCCCTAAGCAATTGTCAACTACAATCACAATTGCTTATTGTAATTTCTGTCTTCTGGCTTTTAAATTTTCTCCAAAATGGAGTTAGTGGAAGGGACTGGTTTTGTTACTGGCTGAGTGGTCTAAGAAGACACTAATCCAGAAGATCCCAAATTCTTGTGTCACCTGAACAGAGAACTGGATGGAGACACAAATTGCAAAACAGTGGCAAAACTTTATTAAAGAAAAGGGAGGAGAAAGAGTAAGAGGAAGTACCACAAGAGGAAAAGCAGTGGGCTCCTGCCAGGTGGCACAGAAACATCGATCTCTTTGTTTAAAGACTAATTTATAAGTTGTAAGGTGGGAAAAATCTGGGCAGTCCTTAGGGAGGGCTAATATGGGTAGCAGATTTGATTGACACAGCTTTTCACATAAGATGGGGTATTCTGTGCATGTACTTATGCTAATTCCAGGCCTTTAATTATTTGTATGAGATGTGGCCAATATTCATAAGGTCTTAAGAAGAGGACTTTGCCTGAGAGGTCAAATTCGGGGTAGACCTTTTTTTTTTTTTTTTATCAGGCAAGCCCGACTCAGAGGCGCTGTTTGGACACTAGCTTGCAAAGATATTTGCAACTGCCAAGGTATTTACAATTTACAGGAAATTTATTGCTGTAGAGATGGCTCAGGATGGTGCTGGGGGAGTGGTAAAAAAGTCTAGCGTGGGGGTATGTTTGCTTAAGAGAAAGGAATCCTGCTGGGTGCTAGTGGCTCATTCATGTAATCCTAGCTACTCAGGAGGTAGAGATCAGGAGAATGGCAGTTCGAAGTCAGCTGGGACAAATAGTTCATGAGACCCTATCTTGAAAATACCCAACATAAAACAAGACTGGCGAAGTGGCTCAAGTGAGAGAGCACCTTCCTAGCAATGTGAGGCCCTGAGTTCAAGCTCCAGTACTATTAAAAGAAAAGAGAGAGAGAGAGAGAGAGAGAGAGAGAGAGAGAGAGAGAGAGAGTGAATGGAGTTCCATGGTGGGTTATTTTGCTATTGCTAGTCTGCCTCGGTTTTGGGCCCTGTAATGTTAGTGGATCAGCAGGCATTCCCTTTGGTAGAATGTCTTAAGACTTTTGTTTTAATCCAATCAACATTTTCTTTATCACTTTTCTTAAAAAGTTTCTATTTCCTGAGATAAGTCCTGTGACTCTCCTTTTTGCTTTTCCTCATTCTCATGTTAATTAACCTAATGTTTTCATTAGCCTCTGTAAGACCCATGTGGGATACTGAGAGAGAAATGTGAGAGGAGTCTGAATTTTGTAGCAGTAGGGTTACGTGCAGTGGTCATGTGAAAGGTCCCCCGAGTCACAGCCTTTACTCTGACCTGCTGAATGGGCATATTCAGAGGGTGACTCCCAGTCATCATAAAGCCTGCCCTATAGAGCCTGCATGCAAAGCATATTAGCTGCTTCACCTGGGGTGGCTCCCAGTGGCTCCTATCCAGTGTGCTGTAGGTCGGTGTCGTAGGTCCTTGCTTTCACTAGCCAAAGAATTGTCCAGTGAGGCAGAAAACTGACTTCACGAGACAAGGTCAGCACTCAAGTAAGATTTATTAGAGAGAAAGGAAAGGCTACAGCTAGAGCAGTGCAGTGGAGCCTGGGGAAACTGGTGACTCACTGTGGTTTTCATAGTGGGGTTTTTATTTTGTCTTTTTTGTTGGGGAGGGAAGTTAAGAGTCAGGGATGGAATGGCCTTCTGATATATCTCAATAAGAACACACTCTGTTGGGGAGGGGAGTCAGGAGCCAGGAGTGGAGTGGTCTTTTAACATATCCTGCAGGAACATATACTCAGTTCTGTGAAAGCCTCCTGCATATCAGCCTTGTGTCATTTTGAGGCATCCCCAGGGGGCCATAATTTGTGAAACTGTATGTCCCTTTATAGGATGTAGGGCTCACAGTGTTCTCATGGGGGATGGGAGCACTGGCCCATTTTGTCTTCTGATCCCCCAGACCCAACAAGTGTACCAGGCCAACCCATTCCTTGGAATAACCTGTGTGTCAGGATCATGTACAGACATCCGTGGTTGTTCCATGGAGAGCTGTGCTGAATCGACCCCACACACTTGCTCTTTCACTCTGCAGCAAACCAAAGGCGCTGCCCTACATTAGGTACCCTGAGGATCCTTGTTGGTGGTGGCTCCTCACACTATTCCCCATGGTGTCCATAGTTCCTTGGCTTTGCACTTCCCTCTAGGGTATGTGGTTCATACCCTATTGTCTCAGGGCCTCAACAGACTCACCAGTTGTCATCAATCTTAAACAGATCTCAGTGGGAGGGTTACTTGTCAGCCCTTGAGTATTGCTATCTACATGGGAGCCGGCCATGAGCTCTGCTTGATAGAAAGTTGGTTGCCACATTAAAGGAACAAAGTATTTTTTTTTTTCCTGCAGTTAAGTGCAAGAGTAATATCTGGGGCAGAATGAGAAATGCTTTGTACTCACGGGGTTGTAAATCTACCATTATTAGTTTTTGCTTTCCTGGAAGACATTAGTTGTTGATTCATAGGAGGGCACTTTTTCTTCTTTCATCCTGAGCTAGTGGCTTGGCTGTCTCTGCTCAAAACTGCTCTCAGGACTTAAATATACTTAAAAATGGCTCTGAACTCCAGCTCCACAACCATTTTTAAAGTTTTTACCTAAAAACTTTTATTATGCACATCTAAGGTATACAATATGATGTTATTGGATACATGTAGATAATAAAAAAGTTACAGATATCCATCATGTCACATAGTCAGCTTGGGTGTGTGTGTGTGTGTGTGTGTGTGTGTGTGTGAAGAACTAAAAGCATTTGTGACAAGGTATCACAATTCTTAGCACGTTGAGGGAATTTTTGATGGACTTTTTTGAGAGTTTCTGTTTCGACTATGAGCTAAAGATTAGTTTGAAACTTTGCTGTTCTAGAGACCTTTTCTTCCCTAATGTTTAAGAAACAAATCCTAGCACACACTGCAGTTGTCCAACTCTCCGTCTAGCCCCTGGCTTTGTTAACCTTTCTCTAGCATTTGGAGGATACTCAAGTTCCATTATGGGTCAACCCCAGGATGGTCACACATGATTGTCCAGATCAGACATCATACAAGGGAGTCACACTAAAAGTTATTAGTCACTGTTTTGTGTTTATTGTGGTGATTTTATTCTGGGCAGATACAGCAAAATGTGTTGTTCTAACAAAATGCTTCCTGGGGTGGACCTAAAGCATGTCAAGGAAGGGACTCAGGTTCCATGGAGGCTCTGTTGGTAACCCTACCTGTGTTTTCCTTGGGTCACACTTGGAGCTGCAAGGTCTGGTTTCGCACAGGATGCTGTTCCCAGTTCACAGGCACCAACAGAGAGGTGAGAGCAGCAAGTTACCCTTCCACTCGGTTGACTGCTAGCTCTGCCCTTTGGTTCCCCAAGGCTGTATGGATGGACATGACTTTCCTTAATGAAGGACTGACATAGGACAGTGTAGGAGGAGGAGTAAACGGTTGAGTTTTGAAAGAGGATTAACCCATCCAGATTATGCAGTTCAGACTTCAAACCCCTTGGCCACCTGAGAGCAACATAATCTGTTAGTTAATTGAGTTACAACAGGGACCTCGCATGGCGTCTGCCCTGTGAACCAAGTCATCCTAGTATCATGGTGACAGAGTCTGGTGTCTGTCACAGGGGCTGCAGTCCAGGGCACTGGCATGGTCAGGATTTAGTGTAAATGGCTGGCATCACAATAGAGTCCAGCTTAATTAAGGTGGACTTCCATTTACAGAAATTTTGTGGGTTTCTAGAAAAAGTTGCTTTAAACCTATTTTTATGGATGGAGAAATGGACATACATATGTATAGTGATTTGTCACAGACATGCTAGCTTCAGGTGCAGGACTGGGTTTTGAACAGTAAGCCACAGCCGTTGACTCCCCTCTGCTTGCTTCTGTAATTGAGTGAATCCTTCCATCATCATCAGCTTCTGCTGTGAGCAGAGATCATCTCACTTATTCTTATTGCTATCAGAGTGCCTGTGTGTGTGAGAGTCAGCTCATGTGAATGCGTGAACTTGCACGTAAGCTTAGTTGTGAAAAAATGTGAACTCGTTTTAATACATATGTGATTTAATGGCTTAAATGAGGTAGTGCTTATGGTTATTGTTAAAATAGTGTCGGTTCCTATCAATGTCATATTTATAGCCACCACCTCCTGCATGGCAAGACTTCTTCTAGGTAGTGGGGACACCAAGATACCTAAGATGAGGCCCACGCCCTGAGATGTCACCATCTAGCAGGAGAGACAGACATACATGCAGTTGAATACAGTACAGTCACAGGAGCTTCCGTGCAAGTGTGCACAGTTAACTGGTAAGAGACCAGTCTGGTGAGAACAGTTGCCACACCTGCAAATCATGATCAGAGGTGTGGATGAGGTGTAGTCTAGATAGAAAGAGGCATGGGGAAGAGCATGGGATGGTCAGAGGGCACCTGGGATGCTCAGCTTGGCCAGTACTAAGTGCACAGGATGGCAGTGGCAGAAGGTGTCACTGGACAGGAAGGTCAGGCCTAGATCACTGAGGGCCTCTGTTTGAGCTCCTTAGGGCTGTGTAATGAGGGATTTCAGCAACAGAGATCTGTTGCCTCACAGTTCTGACGACTGAAGCCTGAACTCAGTGTGTCCATGGGACCTGGCATCTCTGGCCTCTTCCTTCCTGGCATTTCCCTGGCTGGTAGAAGCTTCGCTCCAGCCCCGGCTCCACCGGCTGCACAGCTGTCTCCATGTTGTCTTCCTCATCTAGCTCATATTCATTTTCCCTGTTTTTATAAGGACACAGACATACTGGGTTAGGACTCCAAAATCTTACCTTAATGACATCATTTTTGCTTTTGCCTGGCCCCTGGTGGGAGTGCAGTTTCCCCCTGAATCCTGTTGCCTAAGGTGAGCCAGAGTGGCTGCCCAGGAAGAAAGCTGGAGTCAGCTTTCCTTTTCTCTTTGCCCTCAGAGGGATCTGCAGGCCCTGAGTTTTCTTTTCCAGAGGGCGGTATGCCCACTGGTAAATGGGTGCACAGTCCAAGTGCCTCTGGCATTTTCAATGAAGATTTTTATTTGATTCCATGGCACACCTAGGTGACTCAGCCTTCTTCCCCCATTTGGATGTCTACCATGTTGTTCATGATCTTGAGTGGTGGCAGAGACTGGGGCCCCCCCACTCAGCCACCTGGTGACGTTAGAACTCTGGTGGCCTCATGTTACCTTAATATGCAAAGGCTCCATCTCCAAATGATGTCCCATTCACAGGAAGCAGGGGTTAGGACGCCCACCCATCCTCTTTAGGAGGGACACAGTTCAGTTCAAGACAGACTCTGGTGCCAGGCAGGGTGGCTGCAGCTGTGTCCACACAGGTAGGTGCCCAGTGCAGGAGATCCAGGCTCACATATGCTCTTCAGGGTGCACTGGACCAGGGAGAGGAAGGTGGGTGTAGGAGAGATGGTATGATGGCTGCCTCCTGCCAGGGTGGGGAGGGCCTGGGCTCCCACCTCTGGGCCCTCTCCCACCCAGCTGCTGCCCTGTTTGCACCCTTCACTGCTGGCCCCTCTCCCTCAGGGGCCTGACACCCAAGGCCAGGATGTCTCAAACATAAAGCCCGGATCTTGCAGATTGAGCAGGGAAGAACAAATGACAAATCTGAAAACATTTATCAAGTTGGGAAGTATCTGAGTTTTCATGGACTTGGCCATTGGTTTCCATGTGGTTATTTTCTTCCTGATTTCTTCTTCTTCTTTTTTTTTTTTTTGGTGAAGGTTTTTCAAGATAGGGTCTTGTGAAACTATTTGCCTGGGCTGGCTTCAAACCGTGATCCTTCTGATCTCTGCCTCCTGAGTAGCTAAGATTACAGGCGTGAGCCACTGGCACCCTGCTCCTCCTAATATTTTATTATGAAAAATGTCAAGGCCTACTAAAGGTAGAGGGAGGGTAACTTCCAGGAACAAACCAGACAGCCACATGTGTCTCTGCGGCAGTCTTTTCTATCCCTTCCGCCCTCTTTTTTTTTCTTTTTTTTGCAGTACTGGGATTTGAACTCAAGGCCTAAACTTTGAACCATTCCACCAGCCCCTTTTTTGTCAAGATAGGGTCTCACAAGCTATCTGCCCAGGCTGGCTTCAAGCCATGGTCCTCCTGTAGAGAGTAGCTAGGATTACAGGTGTGAGCCACCCATGGCCGGCTTGCCCTCACTTTTATTCCTACCTGAGCAGCCATGGCACGCACAGTGCTCTGAGCTACGCTACACCTGACATGGAGTCAGGTGAAGTCCTGATGGGGCCCCGACAGCCTGGGGTCGCACTCTGCTTGTACCTACCCTTGATAAAGGCTACGTTTCTGCTAAGTTCCATGCCCAGCCAGGCAGCCAGGTAGGACTCAGACCCCTGTGTCCAAACCATGGCCCCTGGATACGTCCATGGGTTGTCCTCTGTGTGTTTCTTCACAGTGACTACAGGAATTTAAATCACATTAAGAAAAAACATAGAAGACCAAGTAAAATGTCAGTGAACAGAGTGGGACAAAAGCTACATGAGACCAAGCCCAGTGGCTCTACTCTATAATCCTAGGTACTTGGGAGTCGGGGATTGGGAAGATCACAGTTTGGGGCCAGCCTGGGTAAAAAGTTCATGAGACCCCCATCTCAACCAATTAAAGTTGGGCACAGTGGTACACGCCTGTCATCCTAGCTATGTAGGAAGCATAAATAGGTGAATTACAGTCCAGGCTGTCCCTGGCATAAATGTGAGCCCTATTTGAAAAATAACTAATGCGTAAAAGGCTGGCAGAGTGGCTCAAGTGGTAGAGTACCTGGTTGTAAAGTGCAAGACCCTGAGTTCAACCCCCAGTGTGCCAAAAAACAAAAAAAGAGACCACGTGTGGCAGTGGTCCCCCCACTGAGGGATCTTATGCACATGCAGGTTTGGATCTGTGG
This sequence comes from Castor canadensis, assembly GCF_047511655.1. NCBI lineage: Eukaryota > Metazoa > Chordata > Mammalia > Rodentia > Castoridae > Castor > Castor canadensis. The sequence continues at coordinate 8,860,086 of NC_133386.1, read as the reverse complement.
GGTGGGAACTGGATCTGGGGTTCTGTGTCCCACCCAGGCTGTATAGGGAAATAGGCAAACTAGGTCCTGTGGGTCAGCTGATTTCTCTGATTGTTCTCATGTTTTCTGAGCTAAGAATGGGTTTTTACATTCTAAATGGTTAAAAAAAAGACACATAAAAGTAGTATGAAATTAAGTTTCAGTATCCATAAACTTTGATCAGAACACAGCCACTGTCTATGGCCACACCACCCTGATTGCACCTGATCCTATCTCATCTTAGAAGGTAATCAGGGCTGGGCCTCGATAGTACTTGGATGTGAGAACACAATCATACCACTCCTTAATACTGCCCACGCTGGCTTTCTAAGGCCGTGTTGAGGATTTGTGGCCAGGATATAAAAAGAGCTGGTTCTCCAGCCTACCACGGCCAGCAGGGGGCCGCAGAGAGCCATGCTGCAGCAAGACCATCTGCAGGGGTCAAAGGAGAGAAACCAAGGAGTTTTCTAGTCGAGGGTCTGAGATAAGGGCCTGAGGTAGGAATGCCTGGGAAAGTAGCCTGAAGAGAAGAGGTGGGGAGGGGGTGACTTTAGTTGTGGAGGCAGAGGCAGTGACACCCAGGTAAGAAGCAATTTGGTGGAAAGGAAAGGATAAAGCCTGCAGGGCATGGGAGAGAGAGCCAGGGCAGTGGGGCCTTGGGCTTTAGGCAATGGCAAAGGAGTCACTGGAGGTCCTGGGGTGGTGGTGATAGCATCAGATTTGTGGGGAGAGACTGTGGCTTAGCTGGCTGTGCTTCAGGGCACACTTACAGCAGTCCTGGAGCAAGATGACTAAAAGGCAACCCAGTGTCCTGGGAAGAGCTAGACTCAGAGTGCTCAGAGTTCACCGTCTCTTGTTCTGTGTTTTCACCCCTGGCCTGTCTGGGCACACAACATTGCTATTTTCTTTCTTTCTGTCTCCCTGTTTTCCTCTGCCTTCTTTCTCCGTGCTCACCATGGTGCAGCGAAGCTGCCGCCCTCTTTGCTTCCAGTGTACACATTTTCTTCAAGGAGGCTGTTGTAGGTGTCATTGTGTCATTTTATCCCTCGCCAGCTGGTTCTACGAGTTTAGCTCTCAGCCTTTGAGCACGACCTTTTTGTTCTGCCTTGGAGAACTGTTTCTTCATGGGGCGTGCTCAGTCTCCTTTTAGAATCAAGCGAACCCCTTTGGGAAGCCTTGAGAATATATAAGCAGACTCCAAACTTTAGATATAATTCTGAGGGTACCTGTGTTTCCTGAGGCCAGCTCAGCTAAGGATCCAGGACCTGGGGGTTACCCTTGCTTTGAGATTTGGGGCTCTATATCAAGGGTTTAATGCTAGACATTGTCTTGCTGCTCCCACAGGCTCCCCTGCTCATCCTGACTTTTTTACTGTCCCTGGCTGTCAATGTGTCCTTGGAACTGATGCCAATACTTACATCTTTCTTTTCTCTCTCTCTCTCTTTTTTTTTTTTGGTAGTACTAGGGTTTGACCTCAGGACCTTAGCCCTTACAAGGCAGACACTCTACCACTTGAGCTATTCCACCAGCTCCTATATCTTTCTTTGGACTAGATCAAAGCCTTCCAAACAGATGAAGGAGGAGTTAGCCTGACCACCCAGAGTGGTGGCCTGGTGGCTCGGGCTGTTTGGAGGGCAGAGTAGAGCTTCCACCACTGCATACCTCTTTCTGTATACATGGCCAAGAAACACTGTGGCCACAGAACTGTGGATAGGCAGAGGTTTACTTCTGGGGTCTTAATACAACATGAAAACCTCTTTCCAGCCAAGTGCTGGTGACTCACACTTGTACTCCTAGCTACTTGGGAGGCTGAGATTAGGAGGATTGAGGTTTGAGGCCAGCCCTTGCAAATTGTTCATGTGACCCCTGCCTCCAAATAACCAGAGCAAAGTGGACTGGAGGCATGCCTGCTATGCAAGTGTGAAGCCTTTATTTCAAACCCCAGCCCTACCAAAAAAAACAACAAAACAAAACAAGCAAAAAAACCCTCTTTCCTTGAAAAAACAAAAAGGGTACTATGTCAGGTGCAGTCTAATTTCAGAAATTATTAGCCAGTATAACTAGAAATAAGCAGATTACATTTTTTAAGGGGATTAATTTAATCTTCATCACAAGGAACATTTAGAGGAATATATTTATTTAATTATACAATGTTTCCAAAGGGCAAACAGAAGCTTGGAAGCTTGAATGGTTTTTCAAATTGTCCATGTTTAGAAAATCTAATTCAACATCAACTTTTAATTAAAAAAATAGTCACTTCCAACCCTTATAGCCTTGTGTGTGTGTGTGTGTGTGTGTGTGTGTGTGTGTGTGTGTGCGCGCACGCACGCTTGTGTGTACAGTAGCTTTAGTGGAGTATAATGTCCATAATTTAAAATTACTTGTTTTAAATGTACAAGTCACTGTTTTTCAGTAAATTGAAATCATCCCCCACGACCTAATTTTTGAGCCTTCCTATCACCCCCAAAGGATCTCTTTTTAATCACAAGAAGTGCTATTAGAAAAAGACCTTAATTTACTGCTTCCTGTATGTGAGTCACCTGAGTCATGTTCTCACTACCAAATGACCTCTCCTGCTCTCTACTCCAGGCAAACGGGACACAGCCGGGGCAAAGCTCCTGAAGTCTTATCAGAGGCTGAGGTGAGTTAGAAAGGACAGATCGTCCAGCCCTCCAGGTAGGAGTGCAGAGGACACTCTGAAAGAACTTTCTGGTCTCTTGACCTCCAGAGGTCACTGCTTTGGAATGTAACTTAAAAAAAAAAAAATTGCTAAAGCACCTGGAAAAGATTCAAACGGAGATGTCTCCAGATTTTTGTGAAAAGCCCTCTGGCTGTGGCTCAATGTTTTGTTTAGTTTCTCAAATTCTCCTGAAATGTTCTAAGGAAACGCAATATCATTTTTGATTGGACATTCGATGACCTTCTAAACCCAGCATTTGCTTTTATTAATCACTCATATCTCTCACACCTTACCCAGTGCCTGGCACTTCAGATATTGTGGAATGAACCTTGGTGGCATTGAATAATGGTCTGAGAGATGTTAGCATCTTTGCAAAACATTCTGAGCCCCAGGAGCCTTGAACCTGGCAGTAATTGACAGACCTGATTACACTGAGAATTAAAGCACCACTAGACAGCTCCTGCCAGGTACTACTTTTTTGGCCTATGAGAAAATTTGGCTCAGAGCTGAGACAAATTCTTTTTTCCTTCCCCAGTTGTTCCGTCTTCTTATAGCTCATACTTCCAGTTTCTGTCATGGTGCTTTTTTTTTAATCTACAGTATTTTTGGCCTTTCTGCTGATGTGGTTTATAATACAAGAACACAGAAGTCCAGATGAGATGCTGTACGAGAAGTCTTGGGCCTGCCAGCCCTGTAGGGAAACTGATCTCAGCACCCTGGTCATTTCAGAACATAGAGGTGGAGTAGATGACCAGACTGAAGGTGGCAGGACATTCGTTCCCACATTCAAATGCCAGGAAGTGGTGTCCCTTACAGAGGAGCCAGGGAGAAGCAGGGTTGTCTGGTTTTTGGGTTTTTTTGGTTTTTGTTTTTTAACAGCAAGGCAGTTAAAAACAAAGAAGACTGAGAATTTGAATTCTAGAATAATGGTGCATGTGTGTTGTAAACTAGTAACTTGCAGAATTTATAACTCATTTCTTATTCCTGTGTTCTTCCTTGGCAGCAAAATTTCTGTGGTTCCTCCAACTCCACCACCTCTCAGTGAAAACCAGTGCAGTGGCAGCCCTGGCAGGGTGATGTGTTTGCATGTGTGTCCCTGGGTGGGAATGGGGGATTTGGGCCAACAGCCTTGGAGCACAGGGGTCTGACTGACTGGAGTGAGTCCCAGAAAGAGGCACAGAGCTAAGGTCCAGATGAAGGTTGAGACGTGCTTCCACCCTCGGTCTTTGGTCATGGAGTGTCTGCATTGTCAGCTGGTCTCCTTCTTTCCTCCTTACTTTTGTCTTGGTGTCAACTCTCATCCTTACCTCAGCACTGTGCCTTTGAGTGTGTGGCGATCTGGATTGGCTAGCATGAGTGTAGGGCGTCTCAGGTTGCCAACAGGTGTGGGAGTGGGGTGTCTGTGGGATTGTACCTTTTGAGTGTTTTCAGGCTCTAATGTAAAGTGGACCAGAACCATTTCTATCTAAAGAAATTAGCTGTGCAATCTTGGAGGAGTTACCTGGGTTTCCAATCTGAGCAGAAGAAATAATTCTATTTGCCTGACTTGTCTTCCATGGCTATTGTGAGAAGTCAACAAAATAATGTCTTTTGTGGGTCCTTGGAAACTGAAAAGTGCCACAGAAACATAAGGTGCTGATTAGCATCATTATTCTGTGAATTAGAGGGACAAGGATACCTATATAAGGGAGAATGCATGTGTCTTATTGATGAGAGAGAAAAAATGTACATTCTTTTCCAATTTGAAACTGAGACTATGGGGTGATCTTCAGATTCCTTCTTCTTGAGATTTTAAATTCTCTAGAGCTGTTTTAGCACCTATGTGCTTGAGACATATTTTTTGGCTGGATGGATGGATGGACAGATGAATGGACAGAGTGGATAGGTAAGGGATGGATGGATGGATGGATGGACAGATCATGGATAGGTAGATGGATGGATGGTTGGACAGAGAGTGGATAGGTAGATGGATGGATGGATGGATGGACAGATCATGGATAGGTAGATGGATGGATATACAGTAGGTCATTGACTGGACAGTAGATAGACAGTTGGATGGTCACTGTGTGGATGAATGGATGGACAAAAAGTGAATTGATAGATGATGGGTCACTGGATGGTAGGTGCAGGGGTGGATGGACAGTGGATAGGTGGATTGGTAGAGAGTGGATGCATAGACATATGAGACTCAGAGAAGGGAGCTATCTCCTTGTTGTTGTTTCTTTTCCCTTTTTATTCTCCTGTTTTGGGAGGCAGACCTCCTTGGCTTCCCACTGGTCACCTTGTGCCTTATACCACCTTCAGCCCCATGTCACCTGGGTTCTGCCCATGTTCTCTTTTGTGTAGAGTTGGTGTGGGGCCATAAGAGCAAGGAGGCTACACAGGCAGTAATTTACTTAGGTATGATCTTTGAGCCAATGAAATGTCAGTCATCATCTCAAGAGGTAGTTGTTATCTTGTGGACAGCCTGTTGATAGTGCTCTGCTCTTTAACGAGCATGCCAAAACACAGAGAGGAATGCAGAGGACGCCCGCCTCTTAGGTGGCTGTGCTCTTTCTGCCTCCAGACATGCATGCACACGCCCACACCAGCACGCACACCGAGCGCCCTCACCCACCTGCAATGTTTTGGGACTGGCAGCCTGGAGACTGCAGGGCAAATGCTGGTCATCTAACATAACTCATTCTCTCTCCTGTTTCTGTTTTAGTTACAGGAACTTGGTCAGTTTAAAGGATTTAATAAGTCCGTGGAAAATTTGTTTCTGTCTGTTAGCACCCACATGAAAAGTAAGTGAACGCCTGGGATGTGTCTTTCTACCACTACGCATGCAGGCCAGCCCTGCTGCCTCAGATAGGACTGTCCCTGGCCAGAGGAAACTCACGGCACCTGGCCTTTCGTCCCTTCACCCTCAGAGCAACGCCCAGTTCCTTGTGGGGAGAGGGGATTGCCATTTCAGACCATTAGATGACTCAGTTCCTCCTTTTCTTGCCCATCCCTCAGCAGCACAGACAAAAGTGCTTGACACATTTAGACTCCAGAGGCTGGATAAAGAAATGTAAAGACACATTGCAGTGAATCCAAAATCACAACCTGTCAAGCCCCAGGGAGCCCAGTATCTGTCATTTGGATGGAATTACCTGTCCATTCTCTTTTTCTTCTTGGTAAATTTATTTTCTTCAGTGTGCAGATGCAAGTAACCAGGGCTACCATTGCTTGGAATCCTGTCTCTTTCAGTGTCTTTCTGCTCAGACATGGTTTTTTTCCTGTTTTTGTTAAAATGCAAGTCCTAGAGAACTGACTCCTTTCCTAGTATCTCCTAAGACACCCAGATCTGGACAGGTGCTTAGAAAATGTCCTTCCTAGGACCTGGGCTCCTGGGGCATCCGGTTCTCTTTCTCTGAGCTTTCCATTCATCATTCCTCTTTCTGCTTTTGCCTGTGGATGGCCTCATTGTCGTACGTTGGCTCTGAGACAACCTTAGGATTTCATTCTAATTAGTCATCCATGTTCCCCTCAAGCCCTGTCACAAGACAATTGAAGTTAAAGCCCCACTCTTCAGATAAGCAGCAACAGTGACTATCTCCTGCAACCGTCTGTCACCTTCTCTTTTAGAAAGGGGAAGAAGCCCAGTTTCATGGGCCTGTTTGGTAACAGTGCCTGGGGGTTGAAAATCAGCCCTTGCATCTGGACGGGGCTCTTCTATAACACCCCCCTGCAGTGTCTATCAATAGGGCTGTGACAGCTGCCTGTGCCTGACTCAGCTGGCTCTCTTCCCATCCACGGCCTCCTAGTCAGAACTTTTCTGCATCTTTCTGGAAGCCTGGCGCCTTCCCTAATCCATGGGGTTTATGTGAATCCCTTCCTTCCACTGCAACTGGAATCTGTGCCTTGGAGTTAACTCCAATCTGAGATCCCATAGTCACCGAAATCCAAAGAGGCAGGACGCCTATACCACTGCATGCTTGCCTTCCTGGACACATACGGTGTGGTGTGCACAGGCCTATTTGAAGGGCTGACCCCCAGCCTTGCCTACACATCTGCCCACACAGCTGAGGCTTGCCAGCTCGGCACTGGGTGCGCAGCTAGAGCTAATCCGTGGGTGGAGTGAGGGTGAGGGTTTGTGGGAACAAAGCAGCATCCCTTCTCAGAATATGGAAGTCCACTGAAACTGGTAACCTGTATCCCAGGCCCAGACGTAGGGATAGCAAAAGTCCAGCTATCTGACTCCTGGGGGTGTCCACATGCCTGAGACATTCCTGCAGGATGGGACACATGGCTCTGCCTGGCCTTCATTCACCCTGCCCTCACCTTCTTTTCTCCACAGGACTACAGCATCTTGGAGGTGCTAATTCTCATTTCTTTCTAATTCACATGATCAACTCTTCATGTGTTCCTCTTGCTCTGTTTTCCTACCTATTTCCTGCAGAAGTGGGGGCAGAGGAAAGCTGGCCATGTGAAAGAGCCAAGGCAATTCCAGGAGCTTCTGGAAGTTGTTTTGCCCTCCAGGGGTTGAGAGAACTGACCCAGAGTTACAACCTCTGGCTGAGGATAGTACTCAAAGCAGTTGGAAGATTTCAGCTCTTTTTGTAATCAGTAAAGTTCTAGCATAGAGGACATTGTTTCGTGCTGAGGAGCAATCTGTTTCTTTCTGCTCCTTTCTTTCCCTAATAACACCATTACATAAGCTGGCTTGTCAAAACCTGAATTGCTTAGGAAGGTTCTTCCTCTGCCTTAAGCTGTGAACTTGAAATGGACCACCCAGGCACAAGCCTTGGGAAGGGTCTTCAAACAGACAGCTGGCAACAATCTCTCCCTAGAGTTGAGAACTAGAAAATGTCACACAGCTAGGCTGGAGTTGGCCACACAAGGCTGCCATTCAGGGTGTTATTTGGAGGGCAAGAATGCATAGAGAGATGTCCTGAGACACTTCTGGATGGTAGACTTGAGAATGCAGGGTGACATGGCTTTCTGAGAGGCTGGAGGCAAGGTAGGCAGGGTGAGTGCCCCAGGGCTTGGGGGAGAAGGTCAGGATCTCCCTCTCTAGGAAGAGAGGCTGCAAAGACTCCCCATTGGGCAGTGAGGCAGGAGAGAGCTCACAGAGAGCAGAAGCATAGGAATTCACATACTGAAATGTTAGTGACCAGAAACAGGGCTGGCCTGGAGCCATGCTGTCACTTACAGAAGCCCCTAGACATAGAGCAGCAGGATGTGCTGCCAGAGTGAGATACACACCAGATTTTGGAGACTTGGTGTCAAAAAAGTAAACTATTTCATGAATCGCTTTAATATTAATTATATGCTTTAATCATATTTGAGATATATTATATTAAATGAAATACAGAGTTGAAATCAGTGTCACCTGTTTCTTTTACTTAACGTGGCTAGTAGAACTTTTGGAGTTACACAGGTGACTGGAATTCTATCTCTTAAGTAGCCAGCAGTGCTGCTGTAAAAATAGGTGAGCGGAGGCCTTCTGGGGAAGGGAAGCCATCTTTGAAGGAAGAATCCATCTTTAAAGTGGGTCTTTCACTTCTGTGTGTGGTTCCTTCTTTCATACTCAGTTCATGTTTACTCTAGACCACTATTACACTGCAAAATCAAAACCAAAACCATTAAGTCATCTTTTTCAGTGTATGAAAATCTTATTTTCATTTTCCTTCTAAGAGTCACAAGAAATGGTATTTAGTAGGAAAATCGTTGTCAGGAATCCTTAAAATGCTGGCTAGCTGTGTGTGGTTGAGTGTAAGTTCATACAAATGACCTGCCAGGGGAAGATGGGAAGGAATTCCCTTCAACTCCTGCCTCAACAGTGGTCCATGGTGGCATGTAGTCAATGTGACTACAGGGGGACCCTTGAAGGAATCCAGCCTTTCTCCTGCCCTGTCTCCAGCATACAATGTCTGGTCACCTTCCTAGTGCCTCTGTGTTCCATGGTGGACCTACCACCCTTCCCCTTCCATCAACCTTGCCCTCCTGGGCCTTTGGGTCTGTGGGTGGCAGGGAATCCAGAAGAGGGCTCCTGCAGGTCTTGGCAAAGCTGTGTGCTCCCAGCCATCGTTCCTTGTGTTTGTTTTTAGAGTTCTCCAAGTCCCAGAATGACATGACTTCTGAGAAGCATCTTCTAGCCATGGGCTCCAGGCAGTGTGTGGGCCAGACCGAGAGACGGAGCCAGTCTGATACTGCTGTCAACGTCACCTCCAGGGTATCCTCAGGCCTGCTGGGCCTCTGCACTGACCACCTTCACATTGTCATTCAGAGCTCTCCAGCCTGTTTCTCCATAGATCTACTTCTCCTGTGCTAGCAAACCTTAAGCAGTCAGAAAAATGTAATGATAAGCTCCTGTATTTGGGTAGGCCTGGCCATGAAGAGTCAGATCTTAAGCCAGGTACACTGGTGTGCTTATAATCCTAAATACTTGAGAGGCTGAATCAGGAGGATTGCTTGAGCAAGACCCATCTCAAGAAGAAGAAAAAAGAGTTCAAGGTTGTCCTGGAAACTCGGGCTTTAAGTTGAGTCTCTTTGGCTTCTCCATCCTGAATTGAAGGCCAGACCAGCAGGGCTGACTCTTGCTATTATCCTGGGGTCTCTGAATCCCCTCCCTATGGTGTGAGAGACCTTGCTACTTCCATTTAGGGCCATTAACCTTTGGTTAAAATCCATCCTGATGGAAAACATAAATATTGTCTAGTTATGAGCAAGCAGGTGAGTGTCTCCTTCTCCAGGTACCTCAGCCAAGGGAGAGATCACCTGAGGAAGGCTTTCAGGGGAATAGTCACTCTGCTTCCATGAGGATTTACCAGGCTCAAAGCTGGTGCACTGAGTACGATTCAAAGTCAGCTTTGGGGTCAGAACACCTGGGATCTAGTCCATCTGAGGTGACCTGGCTGGGGAGTTGCCAGCACCTGTTTTTGCAGGGTCACTATGGCTGTTCTACTCAGCTATCGAGGGCACATGGGCCAACAGGAGCCATGGGTGCCACTCAACACATCCCAGACTGTCCTTTAGGCAAGGGTGAGGTTAGTCATGCTCTCCTGCAGGAGTACGTACACAGTCTCCCACAGTATCAAGTCCTGCCTCTATTTCCTGTCCTCCGCCTAAGCCAAAGTGCCCCTCTACAAAATAAAGGCTCTAACATGGAGTTCTTGTAAGCATCCAGTAAGATAGTATAATATCTAAACATACTCTAAATTTCCAGAATTTTTTATGATGTGCTAGATTCTATACAAAGAGCTCTACCAGGACCATCTCACTCTATTTGCCCAATCAACCTAGGAGGTAGGCATTGCGTGTAGCTTCATTTTACCTTGAGGGACATGGAGGCTTAGAGGGGTTGAGTCCTATGTCCGTGGGTACATAGCTGGAAAGAGGAGGGCTGCTGAGCTCTGCGGCAGAGACTCTCGACTACCATATATGTGTCTGGAAGTGAGTCACAGGGTGCTGGTTGAAATGCAGATTCCTCATTGCTGGTTCTGGGCGGGTGTGAGATGAGGAGGCTCAGATGACTTCTGTGGAGCTCCTAGGGGAGGGTAGTGCCACACTGCTGCTCCTCCAGCTGACCTGTAGGAGCAAAGTGTCTTCGAGACATATTTAGGAGACCTTGTCAGCTCACCTTGGCTTCCCAGAAATCAACTCCCTTTCCTTAAGTGGACAGATGGAGGTGAGTGTTAGCATCCATTTCCAAAGTGCTCTGTTCTGGGCCTATTCTAGGACCTTCTCCATGGCCCTTGCTATGAAGGGTGCTGTGGATTTCCTGGTTGGGACGTAGGGTGCCCTGTGTGGGGCATCTGAGTATCCACAGGCCTCACTTTTGCTTTCCGAATGATGCTGTAATATGACATCCTCAGCACATGCTTCCTTTGCTGCATGTGTCCATGGAACAGAGCCTGCCAGCCAATCATAAGGTTGTCTGATGGGCTAAAAGTGTTCAGGGGTGGAAACAGGGAGGTGCAGGCAGAGGCCCAGGGTAGAGGACCTTCCTAGGTAGACTCTGTTTCTTGAGGGTCCACTCCATGGCCTTGCTCTTAACAGGGCATGTATGACTTATTTTTTGCAGGCCTTCTCTCTCCTCACCTTAACTAAGAATATGGGTGTTTTAACTGAGCCAAATGTCATGAAGTACTTGACAACCAGGGCACAACCTATAAATGCCAAATGATTGTTGGGTTGAAATGTAAGGAGTACATCTTTAAGCAGGACGTGCATTACACATGCCTTAGCTGGTGAGCTCAAAAATTCATTTTCATCGGGACACAGTGGAGCATCTCACCAACGTTAATTATACAACATAGTGCCCTCTGGAAGCAGGGGCATTGGTGTCCCTCAATGGCTACACAGATGCAAAGAAGAAGTATATAACTTTCTTCTTCTCTTCCTGCTATGTTGCCCAAACTGACCTTGAACTGCTAGGTTCAAGGGATCTTCCTGCCTCAGTCTCCCGAGTGCCGGGACCGCAGCATGTACCACTTGTACCTGGTTTCGATAACTTTCTTAAGGCAGTGTTGTGATTTGGGGCTGTTGATTGACCAAACCCTCATGATCTCTTCCACATCAGCTTTTTTGGTTTTTTTTGTGGTGACACTGGGGCTTGAACTCAGGGCCTTACACTTGCCAGGAGGTACTCTACCACTTGAGCCACTTTGCCAACCTCTCCAAATTACTTCTTGACCATGAACGGTGTGAACTGAAAAAACTTCTGCAGAGACCTTCACTGGAGTCTCTGTGTCTGGATTCTTCAAGAAGTAAATTCTCTTTACCTCTCCCCATGTGCATCCCAGTGGGTTTTATTATATATGTGTGGTCGACCTATGATAACGGCCATGAAAATAGGCACCTGTTAAACAGGAGGGATATATAAAAAGATGTTAGGAGAGGCAATGTCTGAGGAGGGAGCCCCAGGATAGAGGTGGAGGAAGACTTTATTTCATTGTAATCTCCTTTGTACTATGTGAAGCTTTTCCCACAGACACCCGAAATCTAAAGAAACTACCCACCTAGCACTTGGTCTTCTCCGTGCACCTTCTCCCCCAACCCTTGCTGGCCACATGCCAAAGGCTGAGTGAGAGGAGGCCAGTGGCCGTATCATTTCTCGACTGTTAAACACCTCAGGTTGAAGGGCATTGACCATTGACCCTCTTAGTGGCCCAGGAGGGAGGGGCTGCTTTTCAGCTGAAATTTGCCCTTGAACAGAGAATGTATGATTGGCCAGGTCTGAGTGTTTTCTTAACATGACTCTGCACCTGAGTCATGTTAAGTGGCTACCCTGAGAGGTGGCAGCAGTCACTGGTCTTTATTTTCTATGTTCTTAGCTACTGTTAGCAAAATCCCAAATGCACACTCTAGTTTTATATTTTGATTAAATGACATTTAGCATTTATTTATCTCCCTTCCTAAAATGTTAATCATAACAACTTTTTTGCAGAGTAGACCTCATTCAGGGCCAGCATATTGCTCTGTGAGCTGACCAAAACTAGATAGTTACTAAAATACATTAAAAATCAGAGGGGGACAATGTCCATCTCAATGACAGTGATAAACTCGTGAGGTCTTGATGCCCTTTAACTGGGTTCTGAGTCTTACAATGTCATCCTAGTCCTTTAGAATTTACTTGGGGGAAAAGTTGAACACAAATTTCTGTTTGGATTCCTTAGTCAATCAAAACAGCCCCTCAACTTTTCTAATAATCTTAAACTATTTGTATTTGCATTTAAGTTTTATGAAAGGCATTCCTGAGTCCTGGCTTATTTAGAAACATACTCTTCCCAGGGCATGAATTTGATGGCCAATACAGTGTCACTAGCAGCTGTCTCTTACAATTCAGTTGACAGTCTTAATTTGGAGGTAGTTATTACTTTAATTTGTTCTCTTTTTTTTTTTTTTGTGGGAGTGGGGTTTGAATTCAGGGCTTCGTGCTTGCAAAGTAGGTGATTTACCACTTGAGCCACACCTCCAGTCTATTCTTGTCTGGTTATTTTGGAGATGGGGACGTCTCTCGAAGTATTTGCCCAGTCTGGCCTCCAACCACCATCCTCCCGATCTCAGCCTTCCAAGTAGCAAGGATTACAGGTGTGAGCTACCAGTGCCTGGCTCTGTAATGTTCTTACTTAGCATTTTATTTATGAAAATTGTGACTTAGGTATAACTGTTGTGTTTCCAAGTTCTACCTCCAGTATCAAGAGCTAATGTCTCAGTTGGGATACTTTTTAGTCCAGAAGGGGTTTTCTCAGCCTGTCCATTAAGTGGATTGCTCTCTATTGCACTATCCACTAGAACTTTCTGCACTAATAGAAAAATGCTCTTTATCTGAACTGTCCAGTGCAGTAACCACTGCTGCATACAATGACTGAACACTTGAGATGTGTCTAGTGCAACAGAGGAGCTGAATTTACTTTATTTCAGGTAACTTGAATTTGAATTTAAATAGCCCCATGTGGGTAGTGGTTACCACATCAGAAAGCATTATAGGACAAATGCCAACTATTAGAAAAGGATTTTTATAAAACTTAGGGACACATTTTGATTTTTCCATTTTAAGTGAACAGATTGAAGCTAAAATTGCTTTTTGAGTTGAATATTATATTTCATGTGATGAAATACCAGTATCATTACTAAAGCCAAAATTTGGACTTCTTTAAGACTTTCACTAAGTCATAAGTAACTCACCCATCAATGTTCAGGGATATCCCAAAGCTCGGGAGATGTCTGCTAGGGCCCTCAGGGTGTGCGCACATACATTTCTTTAAACATGAGTGTGTCCTACTCAGTCACTAGAAGTTTGCATATTGGTAACTTCAACTAATAGATTCAGGCTGCACTTGCACACATTTGAACAAAGTCAGATATGGATATAATTTTAATTTTGTTCTTCCTTCTCCAGAAGATCAGCACACCAGATATTCTGAAACCTCTCCATCAAGAGGATCCCAGATGTTCTACCAGCCCTGTTGTGAAGTCAAAGACTCTCCCATCCAGCCCAACACCCAACACTTTATTTTCTGGGGGCTTGAGACATGTGAGTCTTATCTCAATACTCTTGATGTGGAATGTGTGGTTATCAAGATGTCAAACTGGGCTGGGGGAATGGCCCAAGTGATACAGTGCCTGCCTAGCAAGCACGAGACCCTGACTTCAACCCCCAGTGGCCCCAAAAGAAATAAACAAAAACAAAAGAACAACAGTAAAAAAACATCAAACTCAGGCTGGAGATCTAGCTCAGTGTTAGGATACACAAGGGCCTGAGTTCAATCTCAGTGCCCAAAACAAAACCATCTGAACAAAACCCATCACACTGGATTGGTAGGCAAGGACAGGAATGAACAGTTGTCTTGTGAGATGAACTGGAACTTGATTGTAGAGCTTAGAGGTAATATTTCACTTAGACTGGGTCTGGGGAAAGCCTTGCTACACTTTGGGGGCACTTTATCTTTACAGCATTTTATCGTGAACATGTTCATATATACAGAGAGTAACTAATAACAAAATAAAGGTATATTTTGATGAGAAGTTTTCAGTTTTGATGCAGTGTAACATCAAAGTAGTTTTCATGTTATTTCTGTGTCTTGTAAATGTCAGTAAGATAGTCTCTTGTTTTCATCTGAAAGTTTAATAAAAATTGAACTTTTATGTCTAAATCTATGCTCCAGCTCATTGATTCTTTTGTAAATGGTATAAAGTAAAGATTGAGGCTTATTTTTTTTAATATAGATACTTAGTTAATTTGGTATCACTTGTTTAAAAAAAAAGGACTTTCATTTCCCCCAGTGACTTTGGTGTATTTGTTGAAAATCAAATCACTGTGCGAGTGTGGGTCCTTTTCTGGGCTATGTGTTCCGCTGATCTCTAGGTCCAACCTGATGCTAAGACAATCTTGTTTTGCTTATTATAGCCTTGTAGTAAGTCTTGAAGTTGGGAAGTAGAGGTCTTCTAACTATCTTCTTTTTAAATATTGCTCTGTAATGTTTTGTATCTATTCTCTGTTTATAGACAGGTATTTTTCATTTATTTGTTCATTTGTTAAAAAAACATTGAGTGGTACTTTATACTAGACTTGTGATAGACAGCACAATAAATGGAACCTTAAATGAGGGTTATGAGAACTCAAGTAACAGTTGACTTAGTCTGTTTGTGCTTGGTAATTTATAAACAATATAAATTTGCTTCTCATGGTTCTGGAGGATGGAAATCCAAGATCAAGGCCCTGGTAGGATTGGTGTTCTGATGAAGGTCTGGTCCTCATAGTGGCTTCCTTGGTGTCCTCACCTGGTGGTAGGGATGGAAGGGCAAAGGTGTCAAATATCGTGTGAAACCTCTTTTGCAAAGTCCTTACTCCCATTCCCTGGGGTGCCACCTCTTAACATGTTCACTTGGAGATTATGTTTCAACACATGACGTTTGGAGGTGAAATAGACATTCAAATATATCAATAGTCATGGTTCTTACTCTTATGTTATGACCTTAGGTTATCAAAGACTCTCTAAATGTCAGTGTTCTCTTGAAGGAAATGGGTGTCAGAGTTTTTTTATTTCGCTGGATTGCTTTGAGAATGAAATAAATGCATAAACTCCCTGGTATAATACAGTGCTAAGAATGGTCTAGAAACAGACATCCTGATTCATGTTCTAGCTCCTTTAGTGGCAAAAAGGGTGACTCAGAGCAGCAAGTCCTTTAACCAACCTATGCCTCCAGGTGTCACATTTTTATATTAAATGGTGTTTGGCTTAGATAATAAGGCCCATTCTTTCTATCTACAAGAATGTCAATTGGGATATTCAAAAGTTGTGATTGGAGGCTGTGGGGATGGCTCAGTGGTAGAATGCTTGCCTAGGCCCTGAGTTCAAGTCACCAAAAACCAAAACAACAATAAAATATATATATACATAAAAGTCATGGTATGAGCAGGCCAGACCATGCGTTCAAGGAAGGCTAACAGACCCGATCCTCTGAATGCCAGGAACCCAAGCCCACCCCTTCACCAGCTCCTGTGGGTGGTCCTCCTCTTTCAGAGCCATTGCTCTACACTGTCACTCCTGACCATGTGTGACCCGGCAGCATAGGTGTCACCCACAAGTTGGTCAGAAATGCAGAGTCTTGGGCCCTCCCAACTGTACTAGTCAGGATGTACAATCTAACAAAAATTCAGGAGATTTGTATGACAGCCAAGTTTGAGAAACACTAGTTGAGCCCTGGCAATTTTAAACCTTGAGGAAATTATGTAACTTGGTGAGAATTCTTGACAAGTTCAGGGCTGTGCTGCCCAATATAGTAGCCATCGGTCCCATGTGGTCATGGAACAAGTGAGATATGGTCAGTCCCACTTGCTATCTCAGCTTCAAAATAGATTTTGAGGACTTTTTAGTATGAAAAAAAAATCTCAATAATTTTTGTAGGACTGGGTGTGACTCAGTGGTAGAGCATTTGCCTAGCATGTATGAGGCCTTGGGCTCTATCTCCAGCACCACACACACACACACACACACACACAATTGTACAGATACACACTGGCATAGTATTTTTGATATATTGAATTAAAGACACTATAAAATTTAAATATAGGACTACTAGAGGTTTTTTTTTTGTTGTTGTTTTTTGCGTGGTGGTGCTAGGGTTTGAACTCAGGGCTTCATGCTTGCTAGGTAGGCATGCTACCACTTGAGCCACTCTGCCAGCCTGAAGAATTTTATATTACATTTGCTGTAAAGTGCTGGGGTGAACAGAAATTGTTGTGACTTCCCTGCAGGGCCATTAGTAGTACATGTCAAAGGCCTTTAAAATGAATGTTCTCTTGCCTTTGAGTGGCTCTCTTTTGCTTTTGCCCAAAGTGATTTTTCTTTCCAACATTTACAGTTTTAACAGGAGTCAGGCTGAATATATAAGTAGAAGGAGGAATAACTCTTTGTTGTCCTTCTAGGCCTGAATTTTTTGATTGGCTTAATCAAAGTTGCTCAGAGTTTGCAACTTGCTCAAAGATTCTGTTTTGATTTTGGAGAAAGCAGAACCTGAAGAGTTATCAGTGATCTCAGAAGGTTGACCAAGAGTGAGCTCTACTCTAACCTTGCATGCTGAGGACAGAGCACTTCCTCGCCCCGTGGGTAGGCACAGCACTGGAACTTACTCAGCACGTCCAAGGGTAGGGCCCAATGAGCTATGAGTCCACCCTGCTTCCAGCTGTGCATCTGACTTGCAGTGCAAGCTGGTGTGTTTCAACCTGTCTTGACCTCTATTTATCTACTTATAAAATGAAGGGTGAGTCACTGTAGTGCTTCTTGGGTGCTTTAGAGTTCTGGACGCCAATTTGGAGCCTCACACCTCAACCAGTACACCCAGGGGGTAAGGCTCACCGTAAGGCTGGTCTCGGCCTGGGAAACTACATTCACACACTGGGGATTAGGTCTGTCTTCTTACTGTGTCACCAACTTCATATGTACCTCAACACTGCCCACAGCCTGATTCATTTGTCTGGTTAACTCAGTTTTTTGCTCTTCACAACAAACATTCAGTCTCTCCTGTCTTTTCAAACTCACTCTTCCTCCTCATTGTCAACAAAGAAATCTCCTTTCGTACTGCACCACGCACAGGGAAAAGAAGAGATGAAATGAATCATGATGAAATTCCCTAATCCTCCCAAGTGATGCTTTGGATGCCATCCTCTCTATCTTCTCTGTACCTTATTCTAGTACCTGTTCCTCCTCCCGCTTATATATTCAGCTTCTACTCAGCAGAATCCTTCCCACTGGCCTTAAACATATTCAGATCTCTCTTAATAAAACAAAACAATAAATGAAATCAAAACACCCCCATTCAGCCTTCCATTCCTCCCTGGCTCTCGTTTTTTCCCTTTCCTTCTCAGCCAAACTTCCAGTCTTTTGCACTTGACATATCCAGGTTTTTCTCTCCCACTCACATATCAGCCCACCCCACTCTGGCTTCCCACCCCTTCACCCTCTGCCATGACCTTCACATCATGGAATCCAGTAAAGTCTTTTGACCTCCTTTTACTTGAGCTCTTCCCAGCATCCAACACTGCTGACCTCTCCTTCCTCTATAACCTATTCTTTGCCTTCTACTTTCATGACACATTGTTTTTGTCCCTACTTCTCCGCTGGACCACTTGTCTAGCAAGATCCATCTCTCCCATTAGACTGTGAACTCACAAAAGCAGTGACTGCATATTTTTGTTCTCCATGGCCTTTTCAGTGCCTGGCTCATGGTAGATCTTCTAGAAATGCTTATGACGTTAATAAAAAAGACACTTGAAGTATTTTGACTTTTAAAATTCTCTCTGTAAATATTATGGCATAAAGGCTTGCACTGCCTTATGCCTAAAGGAGCAATGGAATTAAGACAGAAGTCTTGGGTGGTAGGCTCTCCCTCTATAACTTAAGTGACCCTCTGGGTTTTAGTTTCCTTATCTGTCAAATGCAGATAACAGAGTTAGCCTCACCTATTCACAGATTATGGAATAACACATCATAGTCATATGTGTGATTAATATTAACTTCTAGTAATGACACCAGTGAATTTATTAAGCTGCTTCTGGGTTGGGTGGTGTGCTTAGAGCTTTATCTACATCATCGTTTCTAACCCTATAACGACCCTGTGAGACTTCCTGTATGTCCTTGCTTATGGCTAAATTTTGTAAGAGAATCTCTAATCTGCATTTGTTGTGAGGAATATTTTATATAGATCATTAAGTCAGGTTTGTTAGTTGTATTGTTTAAGATAATTTGTATCTTTACTGATAAATTTTATTAGTTTTCTCTTTAATAAGAATAGTATATTAAAATTCCTATGGACTTGTCTGTTTCTCCTTCAGTGTTGTCAGTTTTTCCTGTATTTATGTTATTGATGTTACTAGAGTTGTTCCATCTTTCAGGTGGGTTGGCCCCTTAATCATTATAGAATACTTGTTTTTGTTTTTGAATAATGCTTCTTGATTTAAAAATCTTCTTTGACATTATTATAGCTGTATTGCCTTTTGGGGGGGGGTCTTGTTTACTGGTTTATCGCTTTCTGTCCCTCTACTTCCCACGTTTCTATACATTCATATTTAAGCTGGGTCTCATGTAAGCAGCATACCGTCAGATTTTTAAAATTTTAGTCAGATAATCTTTCTTTGTTGTAGTATGCAGTCTGTTGTATCTTACGGTAATTACTGATATATTTTGAGTTAAATCTGTCTTACCTACTTGTTTTCTATTATCTATTTTTTTATTGTTTTTTTTTTTCTCTTTCTGCATTCCTGTCTCCATCCCCTTCCTTTCATGGTGCCTTTGGAATTAGTCAAGTCTTCTGGCTTCTGTTGTTTCTGTTGGGAAGTCATCTGGTTAAGTCCTAATCTTTCCTCCATCAAAGGCATTATATCTTTTCTCCATTCTGCAACTAATATTTTCTGTCTTTAATTTTCCACAATTTATTGTAATTCATTGTCTTTTTTTTTTAAGTCTTGTAAAATTCTTAGCCATTATCTCTTTAACTACCTTCTGCCCATTTTTTCTCTCTGTGACTCTCCAAATATATTACATCTTTTCATTATGCCCATTAGGTCTCTTACATTTTTTTTCTGTTCTCTGTTTTCTCTTCACTTTCCCCCCACTCTAGATTTTTCTGCTGATCCATCTTCTAGTGTTCTGATCTTCTCTTTAGCTGTGTCTGACCTTAAATTAATTCCTGGAGTTATTAACTTCAGTTACTTTAATCTTTAATTGGTTCTTTTTTTTTTTTTAAATAGATTGTGGTTTCTGAAGAAATTCTCCATCTTGTTATCTGTTTTCTTGACCATATTAATCACCATTATTTTAAAGTTTATGTCTTATAATATCAATTCCTGGATCTGCTTTGGGTTTGGTTTTATTTTCTCCCCTGTTTTTCTTATTTTTACATCCTACACTTAGGATGACCAAACATCCTGGCTTACCCAAAAATGCACCTGGCTTTAGCATTTCAGGTGCTACCTACCAGGGAATTCTTCAGTCTTGAGGAAGGAAACTGGGGAAGTTGGTTACCTGTTGGTCTGGTATGCCTGGTAATTTTTGATCAAATGCTGGACATCATGTGAACATACTGAGAGTGTAGACAATATGTCCAGTCTGGGACTGAGCTGGGTTCAGTCTTTGTGAGGACTTGTCCATTTGGGGTTGACTCTTACTCCTAGTAAGAAAGCCTTTGAGGAATTTCCACTGAGTCTAGATGTTCTCCAGCCCCTCCTCTGTGGTAAACCTGCACTCCACTTTTTCTTTCTCTAGTAGGATGAAACTAGTGAAGGTATTCTTCAGCTTCTGAGTGCTGTATCCAGAGCAGCGGTTCATCAAAGGCCCTGAGTGGGTAGTAGCATCTGGTGGTGTTCTCACTTCAGGATAGGCATGCCCCTTTTCTCTGTGAACTCAGCTCCTTGAACTCTATATGCACATACCATGCATAATTGGATAGGGTGCTAATTTTTCCTCCCAACCCTGTCCAGCTGCTAACACCTTTGCTCAGTGTCTGAGTCTCCCTGTGTTATCTCATATGCATGAATATCTCAAAGGGAGAAGTAGCTCAGAGCACAGGCTGGCCTCAACGTGCTTCTCTTCTCCTTAGTATCTTAGACCCTGGTGTCCTGGCTGTCTTGGTGACTCCACAATGTCTTGGGACAGTTTGATTGTTTAACTCAGCTTTCTAATTGTTCTTAGCAGAGAAGTCAGCCTAGTAGTTTGGTTTGGCACAACTTGAAGTAAAGGCTCAAGGTGAGTGCTGTATCAATTGTCAGAATTCTTCAGTAACTCCACTCCTCCACCCTGTTCTTCTCTCAAGTTTCTTTTGCCAATCTTCCCCCTCTTCTCTTCAGTCTTCACTTTCTATACATCATTCACTCATGCTGCCTCATAACCCCATGTGTCCTTGAATGTGGACAGTTTTAAAGCTGTTTTTCATTCCAGCAGTCATGTTGTGTTGTCAGGTGACAATTTTCAGAACCAGAGACTAGGTGTGGTGAAGCTGGTTGTGTTCTTAGCACTAGTTAATTCAGGTTCCATTCCCTCTGAGGAGTTGTTGATCTGGTTTTGTTTTTAGTCTCTCTCTGGTGATTCTGAGTCTTTGCCGTAGGCTTTCTTAGTTTCTTTTCAGGGTGTTTTGTAATGTGGAGGATCTGATGGAGAAGTACAAGTAGAAAGCAATTAGACTTCTCTGTTCCTATTAAGTCAGCACTGAAGTCACTTGCATGCAAATGGTGGCAATTGTTTAAGCAAAATTAAGTGATCAGATGGTTTATTTTAAATATATATATATTTTAGAGGGAGAGTGTAGTACTTGGGTTTAAACTCAGTGTTTTGCACATACTCAGGCAAACACTCTACTGCTTGCGCCATACCTCCAACCCTGTTTGCTCTGGTTATTTTTGAGATAAGATCTTACCTTTTGTGATCCTCTTATTTTATGCTTCTTGCTGTAGCTGGAATGACAGGTGTGTGCCACAGTGCCTAACTTTTTTCTGTTGAGATGAGGCCTCATGAACTTTTTTGCCCGAGCTGGCCTCAAGCCATGATCTTCCTGATCTCAGCTTCCCAAGTAGCTGGGATTTACAGGCATGAGTCACTGGCACCTGCCTGGTTTATTTTATCTTTTAGGCATGGACACCCTGTGCTACTTATTTCCATCCATCATCCAAGCTTGGAGTGCCTTAATTTATGATGGCAGTTTTGTTTCTTATTTTTGGTACCCATAAACATTAAAACACAATTTATTGTTACCTTTGCACACATCACATACCTCATTCCATTTAGTCCTCAGCATAACCTTAGGTGACCAGTATTATTTTTCCCAGTTAGACTTTGACACAGCTACTGAGCCAGCACTGGAATCCAGGTCTCTCTGATTCCCTCTCTCAGCTCTTAGCCTCACACTGTGCTGCTTAACAATGTCTGTCCTGCCATGGATGCTATCCAGGAGTTATCTTTGCACAAGAGATAGTCCAGTTCATCCTAAGTGATCCTTGTTAAGGGATGGGATTGTGAAACACATAGGCAAAGACCATATGTGGGCAAAGCAGGGCTTTCTTGGGACTCCACACCTCCTTGGGATACAACAGATGTCACTTAGTTTGCAAAGGACAAGCTGGTACATTATTAACGTACTGTGTGAGTCAGGATATAGGCTTGTGAATTGTGATTTACTTGATATCTTGAAATCAGGACTGCAAAAAAACTTATCAACTGTGAAGTAATTTATTAGATCTGTCATTCTTGATTTCAGGGAAGTTTAATGAGCATTAACAGCACCTGCACGGAGATGGGTAATTTTGACAACGCTAAAGTCACTGGAGAAATAGAATTTGCTATTGGTTACTGCTTTAAAACGCATTCTTTAGAAATAAGCATCAAGACCTGCAAGAACTTGGCTTATGGAGAAGAAAAGAAGAAAAAGTGCAATCCGTAAGTTTTTTTTTTTTTTGAAGTTTTCACATAAAATGATGTATTTTACAGATTCTAAGATATATTATATATATATATATATATATATATATATATATATATATATATATATATAAAAGTCCAGGAATAACCAAAGACAATCATAAAAAAAAAAAAAAAAAACAGAAAACTCCAAATTGAAAAGATTTACTTTAAGAAAGTCTTAATACAGCTGTAGTAATTCAAACTATGTATTACTGAACCAAGGATAGATGACTGAGCCAACAGAGTGGAATGAAAGTCCACCTAGACCTGAGAATGCATGGGAACTCACATGGTCAAGGGTGTCTTAAACCATTTGGGTCACTGTAACAGAAGACTGTAGACTGAGTGGCTTTAAACAACAGAAAGTTGGTTCTCACAGTTCTGGATGCTGGGAAGTCCAAGGTAGTGGCAGAGTCTGTGTCGGGTGAGCCCCAGCTTTCTGGTTCATAGAAGGCCACCTGCTTCTGTCATCACACGGAGGAAGGGAAGAAGGCCGCTCTTTGAGGACTCTTATTAGGGCACTGATTCCACTCAAGAGGGCTGCCCTCAAGCCTAAAGGCCCCACCTTTAGGCCCAAAGGCCCCACCTCCAAATGCCATCTCAGTGGGGGGCAAGTGTCAACACACGAATTTTAAAGGATCCTAAGCATTCAGATATAGCAAGGAAGCTGTTAGAAATCAGTGGGGGAAAGTGGGCCTCAATAAATTGTGTTGGTAAGTTTGATTTCCATATAGAGCACAATTAAAATTTTGCTTCACACAATTAATAAACAGATTAAAAAATTTTCCCCAACTGTTATGAAGTCATATATCACTATTAAATGTACACTTCCCTGATCACTAGCTCTACCACTTGAACCACTGGCCAAGCCTCTCTGTTTATATCTTCTGTTCACTTTTCTGTTGGTTTGTTAGTCATTTTCTTATTTATTTGTAGGAAAAGTTTTGCATGTGTTTATGTAGTGCTGCGAATAAACCCAGGGCCCCCACTTATACAAAGCCCACAAACTACCATGGAGCTACATTCCCAGCCCTTAGGAAAATGTTTTTAAAAACCTCTTTTAATAGGTTTAAAAAAAGTTCTTTACTGGTTATCTTATCCTAGCTACTCCCTATTTTTTCAGTTATTTGTAGTGACTTGTAGAGAAGTTGGTAATCTTTTTCTTTAAAAATCTCTGCTTTGACAAACTAAAGCAGATACCTTAAAAGCAACTGAGGCCAATAGGAAAAGGGGACCAGGAACTAGAGAAAAGGTTAGATCAAGAAGAATTAACCTAGAAGGTAACACACACGCACAGGAAATCAATGTGAGTCAATGCCCTGTATAGCTATCCTTATCTCAACCAGCAAAAACCCTTGTTCCTTCCTATTATTGCTTATACTCTCTCTACAACAAAATTAGAAATAAGGGCAAAATAGTTTCTGCTGGGTATTGAGGGGGTGGGGGGGAGAAAGAGGGGGCGGAGTGGGTGGCAAGGGAGGGGGTGGGGGCAGGGGGGAGAAATGACCCAAGCCTTGTATGCACATATGAATAATAAAACAATAAAAAAAAAAGAAAAAAAAAATCTCTGCTTTTAGGGGCTGGAGGTTTGCCCCAGATGCAGACTACATGTTTAGCATGCACAAGGCCCTGGGTTCAATTCCCCACCCTGCAAAAATCTCCCCCCACGCATACCAAACAAAACAAAATTTTTAAAAATTCTGATTTTTATGTCTGTAGAATTTCCATGTCACCCAAAGGTCATGCGTGCATTCTGCTTTGTTTTCTCCCAATAGAGATTTTTTTTCCCCCCACATTTAGATCCTTTCCTATTTGGGGCTGGAGTTGATTTTCTGTGTTTGGCTTAGGCAAGGAC
Source organism: Castor canadensis (assembly GCF_047511655.1). Classification (NCBI taxonomy): domain Eukaryota; kingdom Metazoa; phylum Chordata; class Mammalia; order Rodentia; family Castoridae; genus Castor; species Castor canadensis. Next base: position 8,836,109 of record NC_133386.1, on the reverse strand, counting down.
TTCATTTTGACTTTCTTTTTGGGGGCACACTGTTTTAGTTAGCAGGGAGGAGGGTGATGGTGGGAAAAGCAGTAGATCATTGATCTAATCAAACTCCTCTGCTCTGAAACCAGCAAATAGCCCCTTTGTGCCGGAGAAAGTAAGTGCATTTCTGTAGTTTATAAGGTTCTTCAGAACTCCCCCTTATCTTTCTGGTCTTAAACTTCTGTTATTCTTCTGCCTATAACATATGTCTCAGGGAATTTGAGATGGTCTCTGTTCCAAAAATGTCCCTTGACCATTACATTTCAAAGTTCCAGAAATGCAATCAAAGCAGTGTTTGTACTTAAAAAGAAGAAAAATTAAAAATTAATTATTTAAGCCTCCACCTTAAAATGCTAGCAAAACAAGAGCAAATGAATTCTAACTAAGGATGAAAATAATAAGACAGAAGATTAGAAATCAGTAAAGTAGAAAACAGTAGAGAAAAATCAATAAACCAAATGTCAATTCTTTGAAAAGATTAGTAAAATTGACATACCTCTAGCTAAATTCATCAAGATAAAGCAAGAGAGAATACACAAGTACTAATATCACGAATGCAAGAAGAGACATTGCGAAATGAACTTAACAGTTACAAAAGCATAGTGAGAGGCCACTGTGTAAAACTTTATGCCATTAAATTTAATAAGTTAGATGAAATGGGCACGTCTCTTAACATGGTTACTGAAGCTGACATAAGGGGAAATAGAAATCTTGAGTGGTCCTCTATCTTTTAAAGTGATTGAATTGGTAATTTGGCATGATCTAGTGAAGCTGAAAGTGCATATACCATCTGGGGATGTAGCTCAGTGGTAAAGTGCTTACATAACATGCACAAGGATCTAGGTCCAAGTCCAGCACTGCACACATGCACCAAAAACATGTCACTTTAGTTTTGTGCCTAGAAAAACCCTTGCATGGGTACAACAGGAGCATAAAGGGATGATCATAGCAGAACTGCTCATAATTACAAAAACTAAGTCCTAAGACCCTTTGAAGGGTAATAAATTGTGACATTCATGCATGGAAATAGTATGTAGGAATGTAAGTGAATGATCTGAGACTACACACAGCACTGTGGATGAATCCAAAGCATTATATTGAGTGGGGGGAAAAAAGCAAGTCATAGAGGAATATATATGAATGGTTATATTTATATAAAAGTTCAAAAACAGGACGCTTAACAGTGGAGCTCTTTGAGGCTCCCATGAAGAAAAAGGAGAATGAGTCATGGGTTTTCCAATTCCCCTTTATTTTTATGGACAGTGCCAGGTGGAGGTGGAGGGAGGGGAAGCTGGCACTTGGCCCCAACATCCAGGCAGATTGGAGAATCTGTTCTGAGGTCTTTTTCAAATGGCAGCTGAGGAGGGGATATTAATTCCAGGAGAAGGGCATGAGTGAGGCAGGGATCTACTCCCACTCTTCTAGGAATATTTGAGAGGATCACACAGCCAACATTTCGCCGAAGTCATGTGAATCAGAAGCTGTCCGCTCTGCATTCACATTGCTATGCCTGCCATGTACACTAAGCCCTTTCTATCGACTCAAACTCCAGCAGAAAGCAGGAGAAAGGACCCATTGACGTGTAGACTGTGTCCCCTTGAGCTCTTGGTTCACCCCATGTGAGCGCTTGTCTTGTCCTTCCACATTTGCCCGCTAGGTATGTGAAGACCTACCTACTGCCTGACAGATCCTCCCAGGGAAAACGCAAGACAGGAGTCCAAAAGAATACGATGGACCCAACATTTGAGGAGACCTTGAAGGTACTTGCTGGGCAAATTTTCATGAGCTGAGTCCTCCCCACCCCAGGCTGGGCACAAGGTCAGAGTCCAATGTGGCTTTTAAAACTCTTGAGTCAGTTAGACCTAAGTGCAGACCCCTATACATTTCTTTGTGGCTCTGTCAATCAGTGGCAAACTGGCAGAAAAAAAGACATCAGCCTTGGTACAGGAAAAGTGCGGACTATGCCAGACTTGAGCCTGGCTCATGATCAATGATTTCTGAGAAGATGGTGGAAAAGAACCTGGCTGCCAAATGGGCACAGAGTGACTTTAAAAATTGGTTTGTCTTGTTGCAAACAAGTGTCAGGTGACCAAGTGTCTGAGTATCAGAGGGGCATTTTTAAGCAGGGGCCCTGTAAATGAAACCACTAAGTTCTATCTTGGTAGTGTGACTTCTTTACTGTAATATCTGAAAAACTCAGATTTCTTCCTGTTTCGTTTTAAGAAATGTCATTTTATAAAAAAAAAAATTATCAAGGAATTGTTCGGATTTTCATTTTCATTGAGGCTAAGAAATATGATTATGGTTTAGGACGGAGCCAGGGCCTCATGCTCTACTTTTGGGTGGAGAGGTGGAGTGGAGGCTGGGCATAGGCAGAGAGCTGGCTGTGGGAATTCCAGCTAGAAGGGCAGCCTAGACCTGGGGGATGCCCCAGTTAGGACTGGGCAGCCTGAAAGTCCTGCTATCTCATGCTGGCGAGAAGAGAGGGCTTTGTTTGCCTTCCTTGGCAAGTAGGGGTGTCTATGAACTGGCAGCCAGAGGCCATCTGGGTGGCTGGCACAGTGCCTCGAATTCATTAAATAATAATAGCCATTGTTTGCTGGGCCCCTGCTGTGGCCAAGAGCTGTCTACGCACACTGAGATAGGCATTAGAGCCCTCATTTACCAACCAGAAACTGAGTCTTGTGGAGTACTTAGAAGCCTAGCTAAAAGCCAGGGTGACCTGGCAGTCCTTCTTAAAATTCATGTGTGTTGGCATCCCCTGGGGACTTTTAAAAGTCGCAGATTCTGACTCAGCAGCTGTAGGTGGGGCCTGAGATGCCCTGTTCCCACAAGCTGCACTGCACACTTCTATGCTGCTGGTTGGGGCTGGCCACACATGCATCCTGGTCACAGACCACCTGGTGAGTCACATGCCTGCTGGGAGAATTTCGAAAACTATGTGTCACCTCACACATTTTAGGTTGATATCTAAAAGCACTCATCATAAGCTTAATAAGGTGTTTTTCTGCTAGACAGAGGTTTATGAAATGAGACAAGGACTGTTTTAGATAAATATTTAATTATATAGTTCAATTTAAAAGTTTTACCTGCCTTATTTAAATTATACACAGAATCTCAAAGAAATCACTGCCAGGCTGGCAGAGTGGCTCAAGTGGTAAGAGCGCATGTCTACCAAGCACAAGTTCAGTCCCCCGTTCTGACAAAAAGTCAAAGAAACCACTTACAATTATTTTTACCCATGGGTCTCCCCGTCTATTGTGAATAGTTTGTAGTCTTGGGAAACTTTCCAGATAGGTTTGAAAGAATCATGACTAATCTAAATTCAGAACATCCCAACACAGGCCAGACTTAACCTCAGGTAAGATGGAAAAGATGGGGGATGAGGGAGTCCATCAATCTTTCAAAGTCTTGCAGAAAGCAGTATTTCAAATTTCCTCTATGTTTGGTACTCAGGAGATCTGTACACCTGGGGCAGGCCATCAGGGAAGAGTAGGGTAGGTAACAGGCTGTATGAACCATCTCTGGCTGCTTTTGAGACAAGTTCATATGAAAGTTGAGACTCTTGAAATTGGTTATCAAAAGTTTTCTGGACAGAGCGCTCCTTCCAGCGCCCTCTGGACTCCAGGGAGCCTTGTAACCCATTGGAGACCCTTGGAAGGGGTTTGGGAAGAACTGACACAGTGGGCCTAGGTGGTCTTGGTTATTGCCTGCACACTCTTGGAAACTCCTAACACTCCAGCAGTGTGTAGAAGACCTCGGGGGACCACAGGGCAATGGAAAATAGGTCTGTGCGATAGAGCAGGTTCAATCACCGGAAGGAAGCAGTTCTGTTTGTCAGATGGGGTGAACAGCCAGTGAGACCTAAGGAGAAACAGACTTGAGTGTCTGAGATAGTCAACTAAGTGGCTGTGAGTCTCTGGCCACATCGTGGCATTGTCCAGAGGGTCCCAAATGGTCAAGATTCAAACCCCAGCAAACGCTGGAGTTGCAGCAGCATGGAGGTCAGGTCAGAAGTGAGAGCTCAGGGCTGCCTGCCACTGATGGCTTCCAGGTGACAGGAGACTCTGAATTTCTAAGCTTCTGTGTTTTCATGGGCAAAATGTAGACTGATGATATTGACCTCATAGGGTACTTGTGGAAGGTAAAGATCAGTGTGTCTAAGATGCTTGGGACAAAATGACAGTCCAGTAACTTGTACCTTGTGTTCACTATTGAGAAAACCCAATTAATAGGCATTAAGCTAAGTCCTTAGGGGCTGAGATGGAATGAGGCTCATACCTTTAGAAGGGCCGTGCGTCACCTACCCTCAGGGGCCTTTGACCTCTGGTCTCCTGGCCCTGCATGCTGTCCACATGCATCATCCATGTAGGGCAAAAATATAGGGGTAAAAGTTCATACTTTGTATTTCCTTTAATATTATTATTTGCTGTACTGGGAATTGAACCCAGGGCCTCACACATGCTAGGCAAACACTCTATCACTGATTTACACCTCCAGCCTCTATGATTTGTATTTTTTAAAAATAAAAGTCCAGTGTTTAGTACTTTTGGATGACAATGGCTAGCTGCAGTGTTGTCCAGATGCAAGTTCAGATTCTGCCTTGGCACAGTTCTTGGCTTGATTTCCAGGAGCCCCGGGACTGGGTGTGGACTTTCATCCTTGTTCTGTTCTAAAAAAGTGTGGAGTAGAGGTGAGGGCTGGGGATGTGAGGGGGAGCACTCAGTGACTGCAGACCCTGGGGCACTTGGGGAGTAGGCAGAGGGCCTGTCTCTTCCCCCAACTCCAAGCAGCTTGGCCTACCCTACCACACCAGGTCCCTGGCTACAGATGAATGAGAGAGACATCTGTGCAGGCCCATGAGAGCAGGGTCAGGGGACCCATCTGACCGTCTCTGCTCTGTCTCTGCAGTATCAGGTGGACCCTATCCAGCTGGTGACCCGGCAGCTGCAGGTCTCTGTATGGCACCTGGGCACACTGACTCGAAGGGTGTTCCTTGGAGAAGTCATTGTTCCTCTGGCCACATGGGATTTTGAGGACAATGCGACACGGTCTTTCCGTTGGTATCCACTTCGGGCCAAGGTGATGTCTGGTTTGGGGCTGGGTGTCCTCCATGCCCACCATGTACACACTGTTTCCCACTCCTCTGTTGTCAGCTTGAAGGCAGGGCTGAACCATCTGTGGACACCACCTGGCATGGGGTCTGGGCGAAGGAAGTCTGCTGCCAAGCTTGTCTGAACCTCCTTTGGAAAGCAGGCTAGAAGCAGAGTGTGCCAAGCCAAAAGGTGTCCTTAGTGCTAGCTAACGGATCAGGATCCTGGTGCTGGATGGCAAGTGTTGCTCACAGGCCTGTTCCTGGGGCTCTGACAGCAAGGTGTCCTGGAACTGGTCCCTGGTTGCTAGATACTGAAGCTGCCATATCTCAGTTGGACCCAAGGGCCAAGAAGAGATGTTTTAGCACAGATGGAGGCTGGCCCATGTGGGCTCATAGGACCTCTGGGCCCTCTGTGGTTCTCCTGAGAGCTGCTTCTCACAGCTGGTGGAATCAAATACTGCATATAGACCCTTCCTAGCACACTCCTCCTGCCCCCAAGTGGAAAATTGATCGGATTTCATTATCATTTCTTCTCTGGGCCCATCTGGTTTGCTGGGGTGGCTGCGTCGGCCTCCCAGCTGGGGGTGGTGAGTGGGGCAGACACAAGTTACTATAGATAGGGGATGACTAGTCCACCAGCCCCGGACTCTCCCAGGCTCCAGGTTTTGCAAGGGTAGCCAGGGAGTATTTATGGACAGAACTGAGACAACCAGAGCAGCACAGAAGGTTCTGGGGCAGTGGCAGGCCACTGGGGGAGGACCCTGCCTCTGAAGTCTTTCTCTTGCCCACAGGCTGAGAAATATGAAGACGGTGTTCCTCAGAATAATGGAGAACTTGCTGTTCGTGCCAAACTGATCCTCCCTGCAGAACCCAGAAAGCTCCAGGAGTTGCAAGAGGGTGGGTGACCTCCTGCCCCCTGAGCATTTGTCTGATCACTGTCCCCAAAGCCTGGAAGGAAGTTAGGCCGAGAGGTGGGAAAGGTTTCCTAGCATTTCCTTCCCGCTGCCCACTGACCCTGCATGCCCCAGTAACTCACTGAGATAGGAGGTGGCCTGGGAGAGGGTTCCCCGGAACACACAGCATGAAAGAACATGAATAGCCAGACCAGGCAAGGCCTTTAGTGCCCACTCTAGTGACACTGGCCCCAAGGCCTCCAAGGGGCAGACTGGACAGTCTCTAGTGAAATACTCCACAGCAAGGCGCATCCTGGGTCAGAAGTCTAACTCTTCTGGAACCAAGAGTGCTCCTCAAGGTGCCGAGGGCTCAGAGGGAGCTGCTGAAGATTTAACTCAGATGATGTGGAGCGTGTGGCAACCGAGAGGGTGGAGAATGCATATTTCCACTGAATGTAGTGGCTTACTGTTTGGCGGGAAGAGGAAATTCTGCTTCCCAGCTCATAGGACTATCAGTGACTCCCATTTCCACAGAACCAGAGTGACACCTTCCACTTCTCTTCTCCCTGTGGGGTCCCTGTTCCTCGCTGCAGCTCCCACCTTCACAGGCCAGTTGCGCCTGCTCGGGAAGGTGCCTCTTTCCCCTGCTCCTGGGGTTGAGGCTATACAGTCCTCTCAGTTTTGGGGACATTGGTACTGTATTCTAATACATTAGGAGAAATAGTTCTGACTTAAGCACTGGCTTTCCTTCCAGGGACAGGAGATCAGCTGGCACTTGATGGTCAACTCTGTTTGGTAGTGCTGGGAGCCAAGAATTTACCTGTGCGGTCAGATGGTACCTTAAACTCATTTGTTAAGGGGTAGGTATCAGATGTAACCAGATACGGTGCGCTGATTCTCCAGTATACATACATACGGTCTTAGCACCTGCAGGAAATACCAAAGATATGGGCCACTTAAAATTCATCTTATTTTAGCTTTCCCATGAAAATCCAACAGTATATATTAAGGACTCTGATTTCCAGGAATTCACAGATGTAGACATGCTGAGGTTGATTTTTAACCTGAAACCCCAATCTTGTCAGTTCTTATATCAATCAGTTTTGAAATCAGGTATGAAAAAGTGGCATGTTCCATCAACAGTTCCTTAGCTTGACACCGCCTCTTGGATTAAGTGTCACATGGATGACTCTCCACATTTCTTAGTCACTACAGGTGTGTTGCTATCTCCAAGAAAAAACAAAAACCAGTAATTACATGGAAATGTTAACTCCCAGTCACTGACAGAATGGGAAAGCAAAGCCTGCCTTGTCAGGACAGAAACAAGCTTGTGTCCTAACCCTGTCACTTCTGTGTGTGGCATGGGCAAGTTACTTACTTAGCTGTTCTGAATGTATTTCCTGAGGCGAACAGAGCAACATGAGACCACGTGAACACGTAGCCCTGGTCCTGGGGCAGCAGTTCTAATGGACTGTGCCATCAAAGGGTGATAAGGATGCCAGTAAGGGCCTGCGGGCCTCAGAATTCCCACAGCCTTCATACCTGATGCGGATGCTCTAAGGGACACTGGGAACATCCTGGCAGGAGGGCTTGGGGCCAAGCCTTGCGCTCCCGTCATGCTCTAGGTTTAGAACGCTTACTTTGTGTGGATGTGGCACTTGCATGTCTGCTCTGCACTGTGTGCGGCACAAGCGCTAGGGAAGGAGGCTGTGTGTTCAGATTGTGACCTCAGGCCTTCTATTTCTCCTCTTCAGCTGTCTGACTCTGCCAAACCAACAGAGACTGCGGCTGAAGTCCCCAGTACTGAAGAAGCAAGCTTGCCCCCAGTGGAAACACTCCTTTGTGTTCAGTGGTGTAACCAAGTCTCAGCTAAGGCAGTCAAGCTTGGAGTTGACTGTCTGGGACCAGGCCATCTTTGGTATGAATGACCGCCTGCTAGGGGGAGCCAGACTCAGCTCAAGTAAGTCTATTTGTAGGGTCCTCATTTGTCCCCTCATGCTTATCAAATAGTGAAAACCACAACTTTGTTTTGTCCATGACCATCATCTTATGTGGGTACTATAAAAAGAAAGAAAAAAGTTCCTACAGCGGCAGTGACTTAGCTAGCTTTAAAACTGCCTAACCTGCCGTGAGTGGGGAGTCCTACGTCCAGGTCTAATCTGCCAGGCACTAATACAGCAAAGTATTTCAACAATTTGAATCAGATTTAGATCCGCTAAAGAAACAAAAGCTTTAGGCCTCAAAACGAGCAAGGCACAGTATTTACTTTTGTGTCTGGTGTCAATCATAAGAGGATTATTTTCTCAAAGGAAAATATCTTTAACTCAAACAAATGGCAATTCAGAAAGGGCCTCATTGAGAGTAGGACAAACAGTGACACTATTCAATGTTGCTCACCAGGGGGGCTGCTGGCATTGTGTAGGCAGGGAGGCTCTGCCCCCTCACCGTGACAACCAAAACACCTGCACACATCTCTGCTAACCTCTAACTACGAAAGAGGAAAAAGATTCAGTTTTCCAAAGGAACTCTGTCAAACCCTCTGGATCTGAGATGGCTCCTACCACCCACAGCCTCCAGCTTAGGTTGTTGACTCCCTACCACCCAGACAGTCATTCTCCCATTAGACTGTGGGAAAGGAAAGGTCAGGCTCCTAGGGTCTGTGAGGAATGTGTCAGTGCTCCTTGTTTGTTCCCAGCACCTGTTGTGCTGGGAGGCCTTGCTTTTACTCATCTGTGGTCAGTATTTTCAGTCCTAAGAATTGGGTGGAAAATACCTTTCTTGCTGGTCCTTGTTTGTAAGAAGTTGAGAAGGGATAAAATGGTGTTCTCACCCACCATTGCTAATTTGTCTCACATTACAGAGGAAGGTGCAGTTGGTGACATGGACTCATGCTCACAGTCGAAGCTTCAATGGCAGAAAGTACTTTCCAGCCCCAACTTATGGACAGACATGACACTCATCCTGCACTGAAGTGAAGCGTCAGGCTGCAGTGGATGCCGAGGTGCTGTGTGCCTGCAAAGGGCTGTGGGGTCTGGGACCATGTGCCTAGAGCACTGCTCCACATCTATGTGTATTTATGTAACATGTTAATTACATGAGTAAGTCTCAGGTGGGTTACTGTCTGTTCTTTTAAGAGTCATGGAAAATGGCCAGATTTCAGTAAGTGTTCAGCAATCACCCAGGTTTCCCAGTGCTTATCACTAGTGAAAACCATAGTTTTGTCATGCGCATTTCAGAGAAAAATGAGCCTTGTGTGTGGTCCCATCCCTCCTGCTCTCCGTGGAAAACCTCTCAGAACAGGCTAGCCAGCCACACAAAGCTAGGGAAACTGCTGCTTTCTAAACGGCCAGCTCTAATGTTCCCAAGGACTTGGGGACCCCTCACAGGGGACTGCACAGAACCCGGGCAAGTCTCCAAAGTCCTCCCAGCCAATGCAAGCAGACACCCACTGCTGACATTGCCTTAGACAGCTTTTATTGTGTACGTCTGCAGTGTGGGATTCACCTGCACATAACATTTAACTAAAAAGGACAACACAGCGCACGAGAAGGGAGGTGGAGTGTACAGAATCAGTGGCTTACGAAGCAGATGTTTAACAGTTTTCAGAGATGTGGATGAATGCAAACAAGTCAGAAGGAGGTTCTTGTGATAAACAGGTCAGAGTCCCTTCATGGCTGGAGTCTGAATGATCTTGTCCAAACAAGCAGCTTAGAAAACTGAAGCGTGCAGTTATATGCACAAAGAACACTAATGAGAAAAACTGTGTACAGATGTGATTACAGCAGGTAATCAGTTTCACAACTGTACTCACGTCACATCAGATCGAGTGCCGTGGTTACATGGTTTTTCATATGTAGTTCTTTTATTCTGTAAAAGGTAACAAAATATACAGAACAAAACTTTCCCTTTTTAGAACTAATGTTACAAACCCACATTATCACATATATATAAACACTATGCTCTATACTGATCATTAGTTAGGTATACAAGTCCAACAACATTTTCTAAATGGTAAGCAAGACAACACAGTGCATCGGAGAGTCCGGTACCGTTCACTCTGAATGACCACTGCAGACTGAGGCTGCTGAACTAGATGTCTGGAAGAAGGAAATCATTGTGTTGGGAGAGTGCTTTGGGCTCAATTTCCAAAATAATTTTCACCCCTTAGAACACAAACATATGCAGATGGACCCTTCATAGAAATCAAGAACAAATCAATGTGAGCTCATTTCAAAACTAGAGACAGTATGGCACCCATGTGAGCTACCACGCGGTTTTCTTTAACGATCCTGAACCTTGTGTCACATGGGCCAGCGTGAAGTTTGTCACTCAAACTTGACAGGCACTTAATCCCATCTGTCCTGCTTCCAGCATGAAACAGGAAGTGATTCAATAACTGTCATAAAAATCAAGCCTGTTTGGCACTATGATACAGCTGAGAAAAATAAACCAGGGGAGCTTCCACTGGTTTCCGGCTCAGAATACCTCTGCCGGCAACTGCTCTTTTTTCAAGGGACCCGGAGTACGTTCAGGGGGTTTCTAGATTTAGAGTACTAAAGAGCCAAGTGTGGCGAGGCCGCCCGGGACGCTCCTGCAGAGCCCCGCTATGGGGCGCCCTCAGTCCTGGACTGGCCTCTACATGGCCTCGAACTCGTCGATGCGCTGCTTGGTGTTGCCCTGCCGGATCTGCCGCAGGGTCTTGTATTTGTCCCGGCCTTGCCTCATGTTCTCGTTGTGGATGATGTCATTGTGGGTTCTCTTATTCTCGTCTCTGGCCTGGGACAACTCATTGCTCAGAGTCTGCAATATGAAGCAGCATCAGTTACCGACCCATCCTCCGTACAACATCACAGTGACACCACAATGAAGAGGTTGGGAGATGTAGACCCCTCCCCTAGGGAACGTGGAAGAGCAGGAGAGGGTGCTGGTGGGGACAGCTCAGGTGATGGTCCTATGTAAAGCCCAGATGAAAGCTAAGCCAGCCCCCAGAGGCCCTACGCCCCGCTCACCAGCAGCTGCCGCTGCACACGCTCGTTCTTTTCAGCCTCGGTGATACGCTTCTCCTCGTTGCGGTCGTCCAGGATGCCCTCACTGGAGAGCTCGGCGCTGTAGCCCATGGGCTCGGCACCCTCCTCCTGCAGGCTCTCATGCACGTGGTAACTCACTGGCTCGTACACTGGGGGTGGTGGGGGCGGGGGCACGGTCATCACCAGGTGCAGCTCCTCCTTGGTCTTCACCAGGTCGTCCTGGGCTTCTTTGGCCTTTGGGGGGCAAATTTTTCAACGTGAGAGAGCCTGTCCTCACAGCCCCCATGTGGGGATCCTTTTCTTTAAGAAATGGTGGAAAGACTACTAAGGGGTGAAGAGGATGGAAGTACATTACATACATACACATGAAGACGGCATAATGGAGCCCACCAAACACTGTTTGAAAAGGTGGGGGGAGAGGGGGAGAAGAATGGAAATATAGCGGAGGGGTAAACTTGTTCAAGGTGTACTGCACACATGTATGGATGTATGGGATTACAACAATGAAATCCCCTTGTGTTATTAAGGTATGATAACAGTGATGGAAAGGAAAGGAAAAAGGAAAGGGAAGGGAAAGGGAAGAGAAAGGAAGGAAGGAGGGAGGGAAGGAAGGAGGGAAGGAAGGAAGGAAGGAAGGAGCAGCAGGGTGGTGTCCTGGTGAAGGGCACAGGGATTTGGAAGCAGCAGGGAGCCAAGCTGAAGCACTGCTCAGAGGACAAGGTCATGCAGGATCCTTTGTGCAGTCACCACGCATGTCCACCGCATGGAGGTAACAGATGACATAGGCCAGACATTTTTTCAAGTGCCTTTTCTTTTTTTCTGCCTATAATCCTAGTATATGCTCAATGTATATTTTTGAAAAAATTATTAAAGAAATTAACTAGCTAAGAATGGTGGCTCACACCTATAATCCCAATTTTGTGTAAATCAGAGATTGATAGGATTGCTGTTTGAGGCCATCAAAAAGTTAGACCCTTTCTCAACAAACAACCTGGCTATGGTAGCATGTGTGCCTGTAATCCCAGTTACAGTGTGAGAATCATGGTCTAGGCTGGCCTGGGCAAAAAATGCAAGACCCTATCTGAAAAATAATGAAAGCATAAATGACTGGGGGCATGGCTTAAGTGGCAGAGTACCGGCCTACTAAAGTGCGAGGCCCTGAGTTCAAACCCCAGTCCTCCAGCTACTACAGTCTGCCACCAGAAGTGCTGTGCTGTGTGGCCTCACTCTCTTTGAGGACTGTCACCAAGCACCTTCCTATCCATTGCCTCAAATCTGTCCAGCACCCTCAGGGGGCCATCATCTCCACCAGCTGTGTGCACCCAAGTTTTGCCTAAGCTGCTCGTAACCAGCTTTCCTCTCCAAAAGTTTTAACAAGCTCTGTGCTTGTAACAGGTTAGGAAGAAGGAATAGCAGGGGGGCGGGGAGGGCAGGGGTTTGGAAAACATGTAGGGAAACAGCAAAAGAGAGGCATCAGGCCAGCCCAGGAGGGGACACCAGAGGCAGAAGATGCAGGCAGAAGAGATGGAGAGGAGAGGAGGCTCCCAAAGCTTGGTGTTAGGCTCCTAACATGAACCACCTGGTCCCTCTGCTGTCCTAGAGGGCACATAAGATCACAGGTCTCATGACTGTAGCTACAGCTCATCAAACCTGTTTAAGGTCCTGCACACATGAGCTCTAACCCACAGGGAGGGGTTCCGAGTTGGGTATTGTCCCCATTCTGCAATAAGGAATCCAAGGCTCTAGGTGAGCACCCCACAGCCCCCAACCAATGGCAGAGCCTGGAGCCCTCCTGCAATATATTCCAACTGTCGGGTCTTGTTTCAGGCACCTCAACCCCACTGCAGGGGGCACCCAGGTAATCGGATTTAAAACTAGTTCCTGATCAGGGTCTGATCATGGCTGGCTCAGGTGGCAGGAACAGAGTGGTGGAAATGAACAGGCAGGTCTTTGTTCCTCTGCTAATCCAACACCAGCACACTGCACAAATGCACAAGGCTGAGCCCATTCCTTGGGGCTTAGTGCTTCACCAGTACAGCTGGCATCAGCAAAGGATAGTGAAAGATCCCAGGGCTCTCCATGCAAGCTGTCACCCAAGCTAGACCCTCGTCCTGACCCGTCCACCAGAGGAGGCCACCAGAGGTGTGCCCCATGAAAGGGGTTTCTGGAGTGCAGACTCACCCGGTGCTGCCACTCCTCCACCTCGTTCTCCTTGCGCCTCCGTGCTTCCTCCAGGAGTGCGATCTTGGCGGTGTACTCTGCAAGCTCGGCAGCCTGGGAAGGGAAGATGAAGCTAAAGTGGTTTCTAGAGTCCTTTGGGCAGAGTTCACTTCTGAGTGTGAGTTGGTGAATGGCCCTCCTGGTGACACACTGTGCCCCACCTTCACAGCCAGCAGGGCCCATCCATGCCACCCTGTGTCTCTGTGGGACCCTGGATGCCCACGTCCACCTCCCTGACTGGGATTAGCACAAGTTCCCCCTCATTCCTCCATGCGGCTGCCACTGGCCTCAGCAGATGTGCTTATACTCGGAGGAAAGCCATTATAAGGCAGGTGTTGCTCTTTCCATCCCCAGAAGCAGCCTCTCCATAATTCAGCATCTTGAAACCCAGGCAATCCCTACCAGCTGCTCCTGGCTCTTTATCTGATCCTGTGCCTGTCTCTCCAGCTCCTCCTTGGCACGCAGTGCAGCCACTCGGTCAGCCTCCAGCCGCTCTGCGTCTTCCTGGGCTCGCTTCCTCTCCTCCTCCAGCTGCAGGGCTCTCTCGATCTGGTCAGAGAGTTCTGCAGAGAACACAAAGCCAGAGCTGCTCAAATCCCCAAGCCAGGGCAGGGGCATACGATACAAAAGCCTTCCGTCCCACCCCAGGGTGGCAGAAGGAGATGGGGGTGATGGACTGAGTCACAGGGCAGTGAACCTTGCCCAAGGACACTTCAGGATCATTGCTGTTGTTTCTATAACTCCCTTGAGAAGGTTAGAAACTGCTGCACAGAGCTGGTCAGACACACCTCTCTCCAGCCAGTCTGTTTGGCTCCCGTCACCTGGGCACTAGCTAGAACACAGAAATGCCCTGCCAGTGTCATTCCAGGTTCCAGCAAACACAGGTGTTTCCCTGCTATACTGAAAGCTCCCTGGGTTGACTGGACAAGGTGTCACTATGGAGCTGAGCTGTGGACAGCTGTAGGTGGGCTGCAGGGTCTGGCCGAGGGTCTGAGTCTAGAAGGTTGGGTAGTGTGGCCTAGCTTTGTCACTCACTGCAGCCTGACCATGGACTGATGATTCCATCTTGCTAAACCTTAATGTTGTCACCAGGAAAATGGTGGTGATTCAGTACTCACTTCAAAAGGTCTTGGGAAAATTGAAAACAACCAGCATAGAAGTTAACTGAACGGAAATATAGAGCTGCTTTCTAACCTAAACAGCCATGTCATCACTTCTCTGTTCAAAGCCTCTCTTGGTGGGTGCTGTGTTAAACTGAACTGTGTTCTCTCGAGGAAGCCCCCTCCTGGCTGTGTGTAGCCCCTGTCTGCCCCTCTATGGGGCAGTTACAGACACCAGCGCAGTCATGCCATGTGGTGCAAAGCTCCCTACCTTTCTCTGCTTTCTTGGTCTTCTGCTCATAGTCCTGCAGCCGCAGCATCAACTCCTCCTTCTCCCTCAGCATCTGCTCCTTCTCTCTCTCAACAGTTTCCCTCCTCTTCTTCTCAGTTTCCAACTGTTGCCTGGTACAGAGAGGAGGCAGAGGCACAGGAAGGGTTAGGTTCTGGCAGGTGCTGGCTCGCAGACACAGTGGACATTCCTGTGCGAACTTCCTGCCTGCTGTGTCGTGTTATTCTGGTATGACAAAGGTGGTGGGAGCTGACCCCAGCTCACAGAAATGGTGCCTCTTAGCCATAGCACTGACCCTGCACTGGGCTCTGAGCAACACCACAAGGATGGAACTGTTTAGGCCCCAGGTCTCGGAGGCCCATAAACTAGGTTATGTTTACCAGGCTCTTCTGACCAGGAAGAGCACAGCTTCTCCAGGCAGCTGCAGCAGGCCGTGGTGCCCTGT
This sequence comes from Castor canadensis, assembly GCF_047511655.1. Classification (NCBI taxonomy): domain Eukaryota; kingdom Metazoa; phylum Chordata; class Mammalia; order Rodentia; family Castoridae; genus Castor; species Castor canadensis. Next base: position 8,821,016 of record NC_133386.1, on the reverse strand, counting down.
GGGTCTGGCCACTCACCTCTCCAGCTGCTTCTGGTGCTTCTCCTCTCGGGCCTGGGCCTTCATCTGCTGTACCTCGATGGTGTCAGGCTTCCTGCGACGCATGTACAGCTCATGGTTCCCCATGCACAGCTGCAGAATCCGCTTGTTGATTCTCAGGCGGGGGGCATAGAACACAAAGTCCTGCAAGACAGAACAGGTGTCTTAGACTCAGCTTTCTTTCCCAGACCATAGTTCACAAAGTTCTAGAACCTTTCTAAAAGGATAAATATAGCAGAGGAGAGGGACTAGAAATGTACATTGTCTGTACCGGGAATGTATGTTCTCTGGGGGAGAGGTGTACTGCATCCAGTCTGTGTGCCTGGTTGTACATGTGCACCCATATGTGTCCGCATACACATCTGTGGTCTGTATGTGCAGGTGTGCTAGCATGCGTGTGTATGTGTGGTCTGTGTATGTCACAACGCTTTCAAGGTGAGGCTTCTCCCAGCCTTGGGAAATCCAGTATCAGTTGAGTCCCAGTACTGCCTTGTTCCTGGGTACCATGTTTGGTATTTCCAGTCCCACACCTGTCCCCATTCTTGCATAGGTGCATTCTTAACATCTCCTGAGCTTCCTGTCTCCTCTGCCACAACGTTTTTACCTCCCACACTGCCACAAGCACCTGGACCAGTCACCACCCTCACCTCCATTGCTCCAGATTCCTGGGCCTATCTTATGTCACAGCCTTGGATCACCAGCCCCACCATCCACATGTGCACCTCAGCTGCACTCTGTCCTACCTATAAGCATCCTTCTACTGGAAGTGTCATTCTTCAATCCTGTCCCAAGGACCCCAGCTCTGCTTCTATGCCTGACAGAGATGTTTGTGAGTGTGCTAACACATTATTTCCCTGCTTGGTTCTGGTACCTCTTGCTCCCATAGACCAGTGGTGCCTGAGAGCAGGGGCTATATTCATCTATCTCTCTCTCTCCAGGATCAAAACAATGCTCCACACCCAGCCTCAGTGTCAACCATTAGATGGTGCTGACAGTATCAAATGGGACTGTCATGAGGATTAAGTTAAATAATGTTTAAGTATGTTGAATGGCACCTAGGACAATAAACACTGGCTGACATGCAAAGTGACCCCTCACAGATGTGTGTGAGCTGCCTTACAAACCAGATACTGGAGAAGGGTTCTTGAAGTGGGGGAGAGAGCAAGGCATTTGGGAATTTTGTGACCTGGGCAGGGATGACAGACCATCTTGGTTCCCAACTCCTGAAATGATCAACATAAGGAGCAGAAGAAGGAACAGGGCACAGACGCGCTCCCTAAGGTGTTGAAATGCCTCTGCCTGCTTCTTCCTAACCATGGGCCCCTTGGCCTCCAAATCCTGATCATAGAGAACAGGAAAAGGGGCCAAAACAAAGCAGCAGTGTGTCCCACCCCACAGCCACGTCACAGGCCTTCAGAGCACACCAGACCCACCAGGCGACACGCCCAAGGAGAGCACACGCAGCTCCCCAGTCTTTCATTGGCTCTGGAAGCCCTGGGGTGGGAGGCTGAGGTTAAGCCCGGAACTCCTAAGCTTCCTGGGTGGGGCTCCCCTCTGGTTTCACACACTGGTTATTAAGCCATCGGGTTTCCCAGGGAGGAGTCCGCAGGCCTGGGAGAAACAGGAATTTTTATAACCTGCCTATCTCCTATTACACAAGAGAAAACAACCGTGTATTATGGCTTCAGAGACACACTGCCCAAGTAGGTTCCACTGTGACTCACAAGTATTTGCAAAGAAATGCTGATTAGCACCAACTCCCCTTTGGGGGAAAAAAAAAATCAATCAAACAGCGTCAAGGGTCAGAAGTACACCAACATGAGAACTCCTCCATCTCTGCCCCTAGGAGATAGGTCCTAGAACTACTGGCAAGCGCTCCTGAGAATTAGGAACAGGCTGCTGAGCAGGGAAGAGGAGGGTGGGAGGGAAATTATTCCCACTGCCTTTGAAGAAAGCCAGTTTCCAAAGAAAGCAAGTTAAAAACAAAAAACTCACACACTTGGATTTCAAAGTCCAAGTTCCCAAACTGTGCCTCCTAATGCAAAGCCACACCAGAAAGACACCTAGCGCAGGCTTTCCAAAATGGCAGACAACCTGCATCCTAGACACAGAAACTAGAAAAGGTAAACAGACAAAGTGAACCAGAGATCCTCTGAATCTAGGTGGGCAAAAGAGGAGGAGACAGAGCCTTAGCAGGAATTCCAGGAAGTTTCCCAGGAAGCCCATCTCCATTGTCTAGTCCCAGGACCAGGGAGGGACAGACAGTGGGAGCCCGGACAGAGGATTCCTGGGAAAGAGAAGGCTGGCCACTTTCCAACATTTCAAAGGCAGTTAAGCAGTTCCTTAAGAACTCTCTGAGGCTACAGGGATGGAAAGCCCTATTCTGAAAGGAAAGACAGTTGTCTCAACCCCTACAGGCTACCTGGACAAGCTGGGAGGGTAGTGGGATTGGAGATGCCACCTAAGAGTCAAAATGTGGTCCCAAACTGCTGTGTTACTTGGCAGAAAAGAGAAGCTGGCTTTTAAAAAAGAGCTGCCCCTCCGTCCCACCTCCCCGACCCAGCAGGTTTTGAGAGTTCCCTGCAGAAAATGCCAGGACAGGGGGTTCTGTTTGTAAGGCCACAGCAGATAAAGAATCCCATAACTCCTTGACCTTTGGAATTTCCTCTTCTATTTTTTACATAAAAATTTAAACTTGAAAATTTGCTTTCTTCTCCCCACAGGGAAAGGCTGAGAGAGGTATGACTGTCCATGACATGTCTGCAGTCCTGTAATTCTAGACATCTTGATACACTAGCAATGGTTCTTTCTTTTCTTTTTAAGCGAGTCTTCCCATACAGCTACTTTGCAGTGAACACATATGCATTGATTCAGCCAGATGAACTCAAATCACTTCTGGGATTTTATAATTATGAAATATTCTTCAGCTTTTCAAAAGTTGAACTTTTATACACCAAATTAAACATTTATACACTAATTCTGAAACAGTCTATCCCAGAAAGAACTTTTGTAGTCAGCTCAATTTCTAAAATAAATTTCTGAAAACTTAGTAGCACCAGGCTGAATAGACAGCAATCTACCCACAGACCAGAATCTTCCTGACTTCAAACTGTGCCAATCTTACTGCCCATATCACATGGGTACGCTGTGACCCTCGGTTGGTGGGACTGCACATTAATGTGAATTGTTACCATGGAGCTTTGGAGTATTAAATGCTAGGTTAATTTTAAAGAACCATGGGCTACCCATGGAGTAGGAGTCAAGAGTTTATAAACAGCAGGAAACATTTCAATAAAGAAAATACTTTTACAAACAATGTTAAGACCTGCTGGTTTTAAATTATACTAGACTAACCCGTATATGGGGAAAAGTAATTGGACAGCTACACCATATGGTGTCCCAAGTGGGTTTAGCAGTTCAAAGTGGTCCCAAGAAGCTTGAGAGTCACCCAAGGTATGGACCCCAGCCCACATTTGCCTCTCTAAGCTTAACACTGTACCTAGGGAGCAAAGAGGACATGAGAACACAAAGTCTTTTCCAATCTCTAATTTTGGTAAAATTCAGAGCAGGCTCCAAAGGAGTGTAACAGAATTTTTCTTCAAGATTTTTTTTTTTTTTGAAGAATTAGATTTTTGATGAGAAAACAAAATCCTCACCATTTTTACCATACTATAGTCATATATGTATATCTTAAGTATTCTAAGCTAACATTGGCTACGTTTAACAGAATAAAACCAAAATAAATTTCCATAGTGCAGAGGCAGCCCTTAGCTAACAATCTATATTTTCGAATGCTAGAATACGAAGAGTTAACTCCTTTTCTAGGCATGCCCTTCCAGGGTGAGCACCTGCCAGTCTCATCTGTGTGAGATGCCGCAGGTGATGTGTCAGACTGAAGACCATGTGACCGGCATGGGGTGACCAGAGAGAAAAGGTGGGGGCCTGCATCAGTGTGGGAGAAACGAGGCACAGAGGAAACCCAGGGCACTAGCACTGGTTTGGATACATTTGGGACTTTTTTTAACTTGGGTAAGTTTGAGGGAACACTGAAAATCAAATTCTGGTCCTTCATGAAGACTTTAATGCCTCATTGTCTGTTCTCCAGCCAGTGGAGAGATGCTAGCATGAGCTCCACACCCAGGTCCCTGTCTAAGGCAGGCTGGCTCGCCACACGGTGCTGAACATTCACAAGCTGGGTGTGCTACGGCAGCAACATGGCGTTTTGGACAATGCTTATCACTTGGCAAAGGCCAATGACTCAGAACTGCCCTTTCCTCTGTATGGAATGAAGACTACCTGAAAGCTTAGGTTACGGCATCTAGTTTTTGATGGATATCTGGTCTCTACAATAACCTCCCACTGCAGTGGTCAGTCACACAGTCCAAAGGATCCTTGACCCTCAGTGACTAGCTCTGAGTCCCACAGGCTCCTCAGCACATACAGAAACCCAAGTGTTCTCCTGAAAACCCATGTAGCTGTGAGAATGGTAAGTGGTGAATCTGTGGGGAGCTCAGTTGAACTTACAGGTGCCTTCTTGTCGATGGGCTTAATGACAAATTTTTTGTCATTGAAAGAGATGTTCCTGATTTCACTCCAAGGGAAGCCAATCTTTGGGGTCAACCTGAGGTTTAAAAAAAAAAAGAGGTAGGATGGTTAGATGTATATTTGGATTAAGAAAGGTTTGCAAATCTAGTTTTAATTTCTTTAAGCTCGATTTAAAAATATATAAAGTTAGTCCAAGAAGAATGAGAAATGCTACTATTAAATAGTCCTCACCTGTCCCAGGTTAAGCGCAGTGGCTGTCTGTGAGTATCTGTGACCTTGTACGACTACTCTAGTTTTTCTCAGTTTTAGGCGTCTACCTGCAATCAGTCACTCCACTTGGCAATCCTGCAGTCACCTGCCACTCTCAGTTGGGAACATCCGCTGTCCTATCTGAGTCTCTCCCCAGCATCTTATACCTTGCACTCCCACACCTCCATCCTACCCGCCTCTCATACTGCCAGGGCCCCTAGTTTATTCTGTTGGTCTAATTAATTCCCTATCACCCAGCCATTCCCCTCTTTTCAAAATATGTCAAGAGTCCTTAATTCAGCATCAATTGTCACCTCATTCCCAAACCTATGCTTTCAACACAAGGTCCCCAGCTGCCACTACTCCTCCCCACCCCCCAACATGCACACATGCTTACTTTCCTTCCTATGGTGGCCTCTCCTGCATAACCGCTTAGTGTTATTTAAATAGTGAGTTGCTATTTTCCCTAATGGAGAGCCTGCCTTCTGCTTCCCAGACATGCCACACTCAGCAGCCGCATGCCGAGGGCAGCAGACAGGGGCTTGGTAGAGATTCTGTTCCTCTGGGCTCATGATACATGTTCTCCTGCCTGGCCAGGGACTGTCCCGGGTCACCCTGCAGCTTCCAAGATGGCCCTCAGAGTACACAAAAGGGGCGTAATCGATACTATTCCTCTCCTGGCCAGAATTCTGGCTTACTTGTGAGCATGCCCAAGAAAGTCCATGCTACTCTGCTTACCTCATGCTTCCCACCCTACTCTTTCAACATGCTACCAGGGCTAATACTATTCTGAAAGTAAGGACAAACCCTCAAACAACTATTCAAGGGCTGCCATCAAAAACAGTCCTTTCCTACATCTGTAACTTTCAGTAGAACACAGCAGGGGTGGGGAGGAATCTGTTGCCTATTCAAAGATTTAAATAAAAGCTGATATGCCGCATAGGTCTTGCTATGCCAAGAGCCAGGTCAAGCAGTAAGCCTGACTGGTGGCTTTTCTCGTTTGCAGTACTAGGGAATTTAACTCAGGGCCTTGCACTTGCCAGCAGGCATACTACGACCTGATCCACTCCACCAGCCCTAGGTGGCTTTTCTAGGGCACGGCAGCTATGGCTCACCTGTAGGGAGTGATAAAGGACACTGCTGGCCAGATTGGTTTACATGTCAAAGCTTTTTGGCAATACTGGGGTTTGAACTCAGGGCCCTGTGCTTGCCAGGCAGGCACTCTACCACTTGAGCTACATCCCCAGCCCTTTTATGCTTTAGTTGTTTTTTGCATACGATGGTGTATTTATGACCAGGCTGGCCTGGACCACGATCTTCCTATTTATGCTTCCTGCATGGCCGTGATGACAGGTGTGTGCCATCATGGCTAACTTTTTATTGGTTGAGATGGGGTCTTGTAATCTTTTTGCTCAGGCTGGCCTTGAACTGCAATCTCCTTGTCTCCATCTCCCAAGTAGCTAGGATTACAGGTGCAAGCCACCTCACCGGGCAGCATACATCCTTTTTCTAATTCTATTCTGTATGATCACCAATGCTTGTAAAACATAGGTGGCTAACATGGCTCATGGCACTCAAATACACAGGGAGTTTGTTCTGTTATTTCATCTTCATGTATGTTGTAGGCGTGTTTTGTTTACAGGTCTCAGAGTGTTGTAAAGGAACTCAGGATACAGCCCGATCCTGCCCATGTGCTTCCTACATGGAAAGGCCAGGAAAGGGGCACTGGCAAGCAGCCACTGCTCTGGAATAGCAGCAATCCTAGCTCCTCAGCTCCAGGCATTACCCAGGTTTCTCCAAACAGTTTCTGGTCCTAGAAAACTCAGGCTTCTGAGCTTGACAGGTGTCTCTCTTTGAAGGGTTTGGTGCACCATGGCCTCTATCCTCTATTTTCCAGTGTGTCTGAAAAGTTTGTCTTTTTAAGACTTTGAAACCTCATATAATAATCCCTAGCCACTCATAAGCATAATTGCAGTATCAAAGGATGAGGGCTGAACATGAAAGTTATGACTCATTTCCAAGTTAAATAACTTCCTTTAATTCTTAACCACAGCTGGAGAATGAGAGCCTACAAGGATTCCCTTTTCTTCTTTTTTTTTTTTTAAAGAGATTACATATAGGGCATGAACATGGTCCACCCAGAAGATTGCTACAGGATTTGTATTTTAAGTGTCCTTGCTAAGCTACCCATTTAAAAAAAGAAGAAGAAGAAGAAGAAGAAGAAGAAGAGGAGTAGGAATTGGTGGCACACGCCTATAACCCCAGAACTTGGGAGGTGGAAGCAGGAGGATTACAAGTTTGAGGCCAGCCTGAGCTACATTACAAGACCTGGTCTCAAAAATAAATAAATAAAAATAAAAAGTGGCATTCTCCAGTAAGCATTACGGAGGTCTTTGGAGAAAAACCCAACCAAGGGCTGGGATTGAGTCAGGAAAGACCAGGATGATCCTATAGCATCTGAGAGGCCAGAAGGGTAAGGATATGTCACAGAACAGTGAGGCCACATAGAAAGGACACAGGCTCAAACTCCAAAGGGCTCCCATAGGTCAAATCTCAAACAATTTGAGCAATAAAATAACTATCACTACTAACAGACTGCAGCACAAAGACTAAGACAAATATCCTGTCAATACAGATAACTGAGTAAGTGGCGAAGAGAAACTGGCTCCTTAAAGAATTCTAGTTAATACATAAAAGCCTTTTCTAAAAACAAAACAAAACAAAACCCCACCATTTGTCATATCATAGCAATAATTATTTCATGTAAACCTCATCAAGGATGCTAGGATTAATAAATGAAAGTGTGAGAACCAGTACAGTTACACAGTTTCACAGTACCTCCTCAAAACATACCAATTACAACAGGAAGGACAGAAACTATGGCCGACCATGTGATCCAGTTAGCACCACTAGGGGCTGGACACACTTACACCACTGCCACCTCATAGGAGGCCCACGGCCCTTTTGTGGGACTCCAAATCCAACTTGAGGGGTTCCTGCACGCCAATAGCTAATACTCTTCAAAAATATGAAGTTACACAAAGACTGTGAAACTGTCCCAGCTCAAAGAAGACTGTAGGAGATGACAAACATTGGAGTGATTTGACTGGATCCTGGGGCAGAAAGCTAGCGGGACTCGAATTCAAATGGAAATAAGGTCTACAGACTGTTACTGCTACTGAACCAATATCAGCCTCCTGATTTTGTTACTTGGACTATCATTACATAGGGTATTTACATTTGAGGGAGCTGGGTAAAGGGTACATGGGAATTCTTTGTATTACTTGTGGAACCATGTTGAAGTCTGGTATGATTTAAGAATGAAAGAATGAATAGTTAAAAATTTTAAATTCAAAATCTACAGCTCAGGGTAAAAATATTCCATGCCTTGGTAAGATTTTGTATTTTACAGGCATATTTAATTTGTCAAAATTCAGCAAATGAACAGTTAAGACTACATTTTGTTATACTTAAAACTTACATCAAAATGTATTTAGTAGAGACTAAGTGACCTGTGTTTTCCTTTTGGGGAAAAATACAGATGCCATGATTTACTTTGAAATGTGCCAACAGAGGCTGGAGGGCTAACAGTGAATGGTATGGAGTCAAAAACAGACATGAGACAGCAAATACTATACTGAGTAATCTCACACATGGAGTTCAGCCCCCAACTTGTCCACAGCTCCCCAGCATCCTCTCTCTTGAAGGGTGGGAGCCCAGAACCTTGCCAGTTTCAAAATATTCCACCTTTATAAATGTCACCAGTACTCTATAAAGTGAGCCTGCAGAGGGATGAAACTCAGGGGGGAATACATGCTTTCTAAGGACAAAAGAACTTTCATTTAGTTTTTGTGTCTGGTTTGAGAGTTTCAGGTAGAAGTGTAACCCAGCTCAATTGGACTTCCTCTACTATAAGCGTATGCTGCCTGTTAGGGAAGGTGTTTGGCCACTTCTCCTCCTCTCCCAAGCTAAGGGTTTTAAAAAAAGAAAGGGGAGGAGACAAATGCTTTAGTCTTCTATGCTCCCACTGAATGGTGACATATATCATTAAAAGGGGACCCCCCAAGAGACATTTCCCAGTCACAGCCTATTGAATTCCAAAAAGGATACAATAAAGATGTGCCCTTAAATCTCTTATAGCTCAATTTACATACTGGATATGTATCAGATTCCTCTCGTGAACAATGTATCAAGAATATCTAATTCTCACCATTAGTTCTATTGGTAAAGATAGCAACTCAACACCGAGCCCAGTTAGAGTGCTGGCAGTTCCTCAGGCCCCAGGAACAATCTCCTGCTTATACCTCTAACCATGATGTCAATATCTGCAAAAGAACTGGGGCCTGTCAACTGGTAAATGTCCACCTAAGTGCTTTTCCTTTGAAGACAGGACATGCCTTCAGGAAAAGGGGGAGCAGATGGGATGTGAAGCTGCCCAGTGCCGTGGCACACTCTGTGAGGAGAAGATCCATCAAGAGCTGCCAGCTGCACTGCTGAATGGGGGATCAGGAGGAGCAAGGATAGGACCAAGTGGGACACAGGGCTCAAATTTTACTTGGGGAAAAAAAAAAAGAAAAGAACACTTCCATGGGTTGGGGAGGTTACAGGCTGGCTTCAGCAAGTCCCTGCCTATGGCTGTTTTTTTGCAGCTGGAAAAACCTGTTTGGACAGTTCTGGCCACGGCTCAGTTACAAAATCTGGTCATTCAAGAGTTCAAAGAGGCAGTTTCCCACACACATTTCCATGAGTCCCATGAGGATGCAGGGTACTCTCTGACTCTGGACACACATGGCTCTCCCGCACAGCTCATAGCCCCTGGCCTCCAAATCAGGAAGGATCACAGGGTGGTTCCCCTAGTTCCCTTATCTACTCAGAAAGCTCGTTTCTCTACTCACACTGCATCCAGCACATTCAGGCAGGAGCAAACCGCAAAGCCTCAGTGGGTCACTTGTCGGTTCCCCCAAGTTCTTTTGATACTTTGACAAGCGTGTCACATGGTGCCATGTAGCTTAGTCCACTCCTGGCCAGGACAGGTCCTTTAGGTGGACAGAGTCTGCTTTCCCCTGTGCACAGGCTCAAGTGTAGTATATGGAGCATGAACCCAAGGCCCTGCTCTGAACACACTCTGCCGGGACTAGAGACAGAGTCTTTACGTGTGTGTCATCTGTCAGAAGCAGTACCATTCCCCTAGTAAACCCAGAGAGAAGGTTGTGGGGGAATGTGAGGCGTGGGGAGCTGAGAGAAGACACATTTGGGAACAGGCAGAGTAGATGTGCTAGAGGGCCACTTAAAGGGACCGCACAGGTCTGGGATGGGAACTGGAATGTATGCCATGGGCTGAGGTTCATCCCAGGACACAGGGCAGCTCTGCTCCATGCAGACCAAAAGGGCTAGGCACTGAGACTCTGGAGCTTTCCTGCCTCACACCTCCCAGCCAGAGCTGTAGCTGTCTTCTGCCAGTCCCTGAAGCTGATGCCACCACAGGGCTCTTAGGGAATCCTTCAGGGAAGGAAGGCACTCAGAGCCGGGACCCAAGCAGCCTCTCTCCTTGTTCTTCCCAAGAGGTGGTTTTGTACTTTTAAAAAAAAATTTGATAAGAGAATCTCGCCATGTAGCCCAGGTAGATCTGGGATTTTTCGATCCTTCTGCTTCAGCCTCCTGAGTGTACCACCACTCCCAACTCCTATGGGTTAAATTTAGGAAGTCTCTGACCAGGAGTACTGACAATCTAGGCTTATCCTCTGAGCTCAAGAAAGTACCATGGAAAACTTGCTCTCATGAAGCAGATGGTTTTCCTGGGCAGAAAGAAGGCATGTGCAGTACCGTATCAGGGACCACGGCATCTGCAGTAACAAGAAGCTAGACTCCCAATGCCAGGCAGGTCTCTGTAAGTTGCAACTTACACTTGAACTACTGTGAGGCAATTAGACACTTTCTGCAGGCTCAGGGGATTTAGCTAATTGCTCAGACATGCAGGCTGTGGCTTACAGAATCTTCAAGTGTCTGACCACACTATAAATATTCTTGGCTGGATTTGCATAAACCTGAAGCCAGGAGTTCACCTGGGCCAGGCTGCTTGGGGAAGAGTCATGGATGTGCTGGGACCTGTGGCAGCTGGGGGTGGGAGCCTCAGTCTGATGGGAGGGAGTCTTCCTCAGCTGCCATTCTCTCTATTTCTCTTCCGAGTCCTCAGAGTCCTGAGGTCATTGCCCCTCCAGCCCTCCCCCAGATTCCCTGTGCTGCTGAGTAGACTGTGGAGACAGGAGGCAGATGGGGCTGCCCTCCAAGATGGGTAAAGCACAATGCAAAAGTTGTAAAGACTCACACTCTGGACTGTTAAGGGCCAAATATGTCAAAGTTAACCCACATACACCATTGCCATTGTGACCCTTGTTTCCAGGCCCACTGCCCACCTAAAGAGAACCATAAACTTCAACTCACTTGTCATCTTTCTCATAAATATTTAGTCCAAGGGCATCAACTCCAAGCCAAAGGTCTGTTCCTTTCTTATTTTTGATCTCGAAATAGTTGATTCCGTACATTTCCAGGTCCTGAGCAATCTTCAGGTACTCCAGCATAGCATTATCTCTAGTGAGGAGATATAACACAGGTGCAATGGTTAGCAGTGCTCCATATTGGGGGTGGGGGCGGTGAGAGGGCACCTCCCCCCACAACACTAGTAGCCACTGCTACAGGTTTTGAGTCATTTTCCCTACACAGGACTTTTAAGCCAGTTGGGAATGCTGGCACTCTGAGGCCCAAACTGCAAAGGAACTTGTGAGGCTGGGATAGTGTAAAAAGTTGCTGCTACGGTCTGAGAAGGAAACTCAAGCAGAATGATGCCCAGAGTCAGGGACATGGCTGTACACTTAACTACCTTAAAGCCACATGTTCTCTGTTCTTCCTTATGCTTTGCTTATGTTTCTCTGTTACCAGTGTTTCTCACCTGGTATGTGTGGTTTTCATTTCTGTATACTTCTGAAGGCAACCATATAAAAAATGGGCAAACTAGCACCTCTTTTTAGCAGGGAGATGGAAACCCCTAGTCCGACTTGCTGGTGATCAGTGCTCCCCTCAACTAAATGAGTTTCAGACATTCGATTTTCTTTATTCTAAAGAATGGGAGAAAGAGCTTTTAGGACCTGAAAGCTTAAACTGATTCTGGCCATGTTTAAAAAAATTCCAAAACCAAAAACAAATCTCCCTCCCCATAAGAAAACCCTACTTGTGGCTAGAGGGGGGTACCTCACCAGGTACTAGGACTGCAGCTTGGGCCTCAGGCTGACCACTTTGAAAGCACTACCTGGAGTCCCCTGAGAAGAAGACAAGTTGGAAAAGCCAGCACTCACTTGAGCATCCCACGGTGTTCTGCGTGCCACACCTGGATCCGGTCCTCCCACTGGTCCCTGGTGAGTTTGTGCTGGTCCATGACTCTGGGTTGCAAGAGGATGATACAGTACTGTGAATGTCAGAGGCTGAGAGACGAGAGCTACAGGGCTGCTTTCCACCCACATTCAAACTACTACTGTCCTTTTAAATAAAACAATCACAGAGATTTTTTTGTTTCTACTTTCTGGTCAATAGCATTGCTTATTTTTTAGAAGAAATCTGAAGATTTAGCATTTCGAACAAGACAAAGCCAGTCCTGCTGAAGAAATTTAGGAAGATATTTTAAGTGACCTTTTCTTCCAAAAGGGGTCATTTTTATTACTATGAGTGAATAAAGACAGACTTAGCAGAAGCCAGATTATTACGCATCAGGCAGAGCTAAGCAGGCAGGTCCTAATTCTGCCAGAGAGATCCCCAGGTGAGAACAACCTGTCAGTGCCCACAAAAAGAGCAATGCACCTTCCCTTTGGCTGTGTCTTATTAATCCTTAGTGCCTTGCAGGAACCACTGGTTCAGGATGTCCTGAAGTCCAGAAATTAAGACTATAGTCCCAGTCTAAAGTTGCTCTTCAACCTGACAGAGTCCCCTGCTTCCTTCTCACAACCACTTTTGTCCGACCCCCATGGCAGGACGGAGGCCTGTGCTCAATCAGACTAGACTACCCTCTGCTCACCTCTGAGGGATCAGCCGCTCGGAATTGAGGTACCCGGACTTGTGCATTTCTTTGTTATAGTCGCCGAACTTGGCCTGCACAGCATAGGACCCCAGGAGCACGGCAGTCTCTGGGGGGCAGTAGATCTCATCACTGAGAATCCCCTCTTTCACCTGCAGGAAGAACAGCTTCTGGGTGATGTCCTGGATGAGCTCCTCAGACACGTCCTCAGGATAGAACTTGGCTCGGAACTTGAATTGGACAGGGTTCTCCTTCCTGACCTCCTGGGCAGACACCTGTGGGATAGAAGTCAGTTCTCATTACACACTGAAAGCCACTTCTGAACTCACAAGTGACTCAAAAGTGGCCCTCCGGCCAGCTTTCAGAAAATAGTATTTGTTCTGAAATGCATTTTTGTAAACAAGGTCAATGTAAAGTATATTACACATCCACATTCTGCTGGAAACCTACACTACTGACATGCCACACCTACCGGCATTTCTAAGACAATCTTATCAGTCCCAGAGAATTCAGATATGGAAATGACCCCACTCCTGCCCCCAGTGACCTGCAATCTTGCAATATGCCCACCTATCAGTCTGGTCCTGGACCACAAGACTGACCCCCACACTTCATCCTGCTCCTCTTGCCCTGGCTTAGTGACATGACAAGAAAGGGGGTGGGGGTGGGGAAAAAAGTAGAGTTTTCGAAGAGTTTGAAGAAAATACATTTTGCTGATGGCGTCTCTTTAATTGTTAGTGGAATTACTCAATCTTTGGAATTGAAAGATAATCTATCACAAGTTCAAACAAAGCAATAGCAGGTTCTTACGACACAGCGGGTGACTCATGGTTTCTAAGATTAATCTCATTGAAAAAAAACTAAGGTCAACTAAAAGGAAGGCAGTTAACCATCGCCTGCTTCAATGAGGGAGCACTGGGGAGATGCCAGGATCTAATTTCCAACTCATATCTTTGCTTACTGGAAGCCTGCAGCGTTCCTGTCCATAAAAACTTTTACACAAAGAAGGAACAAGAAAACAAAAGACAGAGTTGAAATGCTCTGGTTTTAATGTCCACAAAGCAGACCAACTCCAATTAATAGCCTGTAAATAGTTAACCCGCCTTACCTTTTTATCAAGTTTCAACCAGGTAGGAAATCCTTTATTGTCTGTATACTGGAGGCCAAAGTACCATACTTCCCGGAGGCCAATAGTCTTAACCACCTGTGTGAGAGAAAGAGCAAAAGAGAGGCCCAGGCATAAGAAACTCCCTCACCTGGGCAACACCTACCAGCAGTCATGTAGCCAGAAGTTCCTGAGATTGCTATCTGCCTATTTGGTCCAACCCACAGACCAGCAGCATCCCCCCTACCCCACACTGTCTCATGTGACCTGTGACCTGCATGGACTATTCTGCTAAAGCCACAAACAATGTATGTTTAATATAACTCTGAACAGACTTAGATGGTTATCATTAAATCTCATGAACTACACTCCTACTCTTTCACACTGCAAGATGCATTTCTGAATGAAAACCAAAGTGGGCTGTGGCTAGCACCCAGAACCATGGGATGTGTGGTCTGTCAGTAATAGGTGTGTCCGGGTGCGAGTTCATCCATCAGGGAGCCCAGGTGAGAAGTGGCTGAAAATGACTAGCATAACACTGAGGCCCCTCAGGCAGCTGACTCAGGAATCTGGCTTACTAAGGAGCAGGCAGGTAATGAGTGGTCCTTGGGAGGCAGAAAGCAGGTGGGGGACAGGTTGGGGTGTTCAAGGTGTCAGGGGCTACACACATATCAGGCCATTTAGGCCTCCAGAAATGTGAAATTCTGTAGCTCTGGTAGGGTCCCAAGCCTAGGTCACAGCAAGGAGTTCATATGTTAAAAGTCTCCATGACACTGGGAAAAAAGTCTCTCATGTTTCATTATAGGGAGCACCTTGGGCTGGTTATTTTCATGAGCATCTTGGAAACAAGAAAAAACAGCAGCAGTCAGATGTGTTGAACATCAGAACCAAGTCTTACAGATTGGACATGTAATCTAAAATCCCATGACATATAATGTTAAACCTTTAAAAAATGTTTATTCATTACTGTTCTTCAAACACATGCCTTCTAAGACATTTAAACAAAGAGTACTGAACACACTAGAAACCACACATGGGACACCTGCTTAAAGTAAAAGTTGCAATTTCAAAAAAACACATGACCTGGCCTGTACCCCATCTGAAGCAGGGCAGATGCTAATGCTCTAGAAGTCTCTGTTTAATGAATGCCAAGGGCTGATCTGTTCATCTCTCCCTCCACTCACCCCCAAAAACATCGAGGATGGACTACACCTACAATTCTTCATTGTAGAATGATGTGAAGGAAATTCAGACTTGCATACAGTGCTCTGCTCCCCCAATGTCTTTTGTGCTCTCTCAGCTAAGTACAGAAAGAGCAAAGATCAGATCTCTATACTCAATCCTGATTACTGCCTGTTCTCCACAAACCTGCACCTTGTCATCTGAGATTGTTTCAAAGTTACAAAAGTCCTATGCACAAAGCAGGTGCCTGCTGTAATCTAGTCTTTCCACTTTATCCACCAATCCTCAGCCTCTGCCTAGTTCTGAAAAGCTGGGAAGAACTTTCGTCCACCTGACCTTCCTCTCCATCACTCTTAACACTCATGTTCATCATTAGAGTCACAACTCGGATTTCTTTTCTCCATCTTACTACAATGGTGCAAATCACAAATTTGGAACTGTGCTGCACAGCCATGACCCAGACTCTCTCAGTGGAAAGCCATCCCTGGTTTCTCTGATCTACCATACATCTTCACTGTAGAAATCTTCTGTTTTCAGTGTAACTGTCATTGGTATCTATTTCAAAGCCCCGTTTGTATCACCATGGCTTCCTCAAAATGTCACAATGGAGTTAAACAATCATCCTTTCTTCAATGCATTTTAAAGGCCACCCCATAGGTCCTCCCTATGGGAAAATTCCACATTCCTAATAAAAACACCCCTCACCATTGCCTTCAAGGTCCTTTGCTTCACCTCCCACAGAGGAGAGTCTCGACAGTGTGCAGGTCAAGTTCTCAGCTCTGCCTCATAGGGGTTTGGATGGCAGGTTTTAGAAGGAAAAGGCTGGGGGTATCTGTTTCACATGACCTCAAGCAACAGCTGGGGGCCCCCTCCCCCAGCACAGCAGGAGGCCTGGTGTCTGTCCAGTCCTAGTTTGGTCCTGGGATGGCAGTTCCAGCAAACTGGAATCCTAGACTGGAGTCCAGTATAGATAGCAATACTCTGCAGGGTCTACACTGGCCAGGAGAGCGGCTGCTTACAGAAGAGCTGCAAGGACAGGTGAGATGGGGTGGGAGGAGACTGACTCACCTCTGAAGTCTCTTTTGCCTGGCTCCATGAAGGACATATTTCAGTGCCTGGTCCCTGAACGAGCTTCTCATCAAATTTCTCTAGTTTTTCCTCTTGTCCTAGAGTTTCCTTCGCTACCTTCAGAACAATTTTGTTGGGTGCCCCACCACTCATTTATAGGCAAGGACTGTAGTGTCTGGGAAGGTGACCAGGGGATATGCTGCATGGGGGCAGAGCCAACACTGGAAGCCAGGGCAGGCTCAGGTCCTAGCCACTGAACCACCCAGCTCTCAGCAGGCTCCACTCAACTTACCTAAAATTATCTAAAGGTTTCAAGAGAAACCTTTACATTTGCAGCCTAAATCCAGCCCCACCTGGAGCAGTAAGTATCTTTATTCTTAATAGGTGAAGCATACCCAAGAAAGGACTTCAAAACAATAGTGACAAGAGTCACGATGACCAGCTGCCTGGACCACACCTACCTCTGTAGGACCGGCAGGCACACCTGGCTTAGCTGAAAGTCCTGGCATTACTAGGTGCTGACTTTCTGGAGGGGACAGAGATTGGATCAAGCATGGGTGGAGCCACCTGGAGCTGCCAGCCACTGGCATTTTCAGCTTTGGTGCTCAAATGCAGGACACAGCTGCTGCCAGCAGGGCCATTTGGAGAAGCAGGCTCTACTTCAAGTGCCTTGTAACTCTCCTCTGGCCCTGTGCCCCCTGGACTCCTGCCTCTGAGCAGAACTTACTTAGCCTGGAAAAGTAGATTCTGCTCTCTAGAGCCTGGACCGATTCCATGGAAAAAGGCTCACTGTTCTTCTTCAAACTCTGCCACTTGCCTCAAGTTTTGGGGAGATGCAAGAATGTGCATATACCTGCCCTGCCATTTCCAGAAGAGTCTCTATGCTGCAGACAGAGTGCATACACCACAGGGCATCTCAGGCGCTTCCCTTGCCACCGTCTGGGCCCACTTAGTCCATGAAGTTGGGCAGAGGAGCAAAAAGAAGGCAGGGAGGGAGAAGTGGGTTTTCTAAGATTAACTCTAAGGTAAGAGTTAGAGGCACTACCCCCTCTGAGGGGTTCATTTAAAGCATACTGGGAAAACGTCTTACCAAAAACGAGAATTGTGTAGTGAGTAAGATCTGCCAGTTGGAGTTGATCATGTGAAGTGTTTTGTTAAGAGACAACAGAAAACACAATAGGACATCCAGAAGGAAACAAAGACAGACCACATCTGGAACCAGTCCAAGTTGTGTGATGGGCACCGCCATACCCACGTCATGGTGCTCATGATAGCAAAGCTGGTTTTGTCTGAACCACAGAAGAGGTTTTTAAATAAAGCCGAGATAGCCAGCTATGGCCTGTGAGCCAAATCTGGTCTGCTGACTCTGCAGCCCACAAGATACAAATGGGTTTCTATTTTTTAAAAGGCAGGAGAGGGGGAAGGAATCACATAAAAATTCAGTGTCTCTGTATAGTTTTATTGGAACACGGCCATACTCATTCATTCACGAGTTTCTGGATGTTTTCAATATGACAATGGCAAGACTGAACAGTTATGACCCAGACTACATGGCTTGCAAGCCTAACATGTTTACTATCTGGACCTCTGAAGAAAATGTGTGCTGAGCTGTGACGTAAAGCTGTGGAAACAATGCTGAAAATGGCTCTTGTTCCACCTTGACTGGGGAAGACTGAGCCATTAGACGAAGCTGTATTTAGAATTGTTGTTATTAGGGAAAAACCAAACGTATAATAAATACTAAAGACTTGGGGGAGTGACTCAAGTGGTAGAGAGCCTGCCTAGCAAGCACGAGGTTCTGAGTAATCAACTTCCAGTATTGCCAGAAGTAATAATAATCAGTATTAATAACAATAAGTATTAATATCACCAGTAAATACTGAACAAAAACACCCTGACTTTAAAGGCATTTTGCAATGCTATTATGATAGAGAACTATACTTTCACCTTTTCAGTGATTCTTTTCATCTAATGCCTCAAAGTAAGCAAAACAGGTAACTCACTCAGCAAACAAAATGATGTGGATGCTGCAAAAAAGTTTTTTCTAAAACAGTAATTCCCTTTTTTCAGAGTCAGAGACCAACCTGATCAAAAAGCTGCTTCCCAGTGGTGTTTGGCTGGATGGCAAACTCCAGCTCTGCGTCCATGGTGGTAACACGAACATTGATCTGAAACACAGAACAGAACAAATCACATTTAACTGAGCTTTCTCCTCTCTAATGACCTCTGGGCTGTCCACAGAACCTCAAACACCTGTCAGCATGGTGACTGCATGTTCCTCCCCAGAATGCTAGTCACAAACCCTGGCTGTGGAACAGCTGAGCAAGTCTCAGCAAGAACCTGTTTAAATACAAGGCCTCTTTGCCTTAATAAAGCACATTCACACTTGGGTCTAGGTGGCTTTTCAAAAAGTCTTTGCTAACTGTTAACATATTTTTTCCAAACACTACCCCAAGACCCTGTATAGCAGTGAAGAAAGCACCTAGGAGTGGTTTACACCGAGGCAGAAAGTGGAGAAGAGAGGAGAGCTAGACGGTTTGGGCAATGTTAGAAACCATCTAAATGTTGAAGATAGAAATGGTGCAATGTCCAGACACATCAAAGAGGATGGAATATTATAAAGTTATTTAAAATGGTAATTACGAAGACAGGAGAAACAGGACAGTGTGTCAAGCAAAATGGTACAAACACTATCAGTGCAAATATGTTAAATCTATCTAGATGAAAGGGGAACAAACAATGGAAGCAGTATTAGGATGGTAGGTTCACAGGGAATTGAGGTGGTCCAAGAGATGGCAGGGTCTTAACAGGGTTTCTAATGTTGGTTGTTAAAAAAAAAAAAAAAAGCAAAAAGCCAACTGATTTCAAAGTAGCTTCTAAAATTCTCACTTGAGAAAACCCAGACTTAGATAAACATAGGAAAAACACTCAAATCCTGCTGTTTAACATCACCCATTCCACAGGAAAACATGAGTGGTAATAGCTTTTACAATGGTTAAAATCAAGAGTTGCTGGCTTCTCACACTGAACAGGTAAAAAAAAGAATAGGTGCCAGATTCTCCCCAGCACAGGTAGAGAGGTCATGAGGACAGAGCCCGACTGTGCCAGCACTTAAGAGAGTTCCCAGGAGCCAGCCAGGGCACAGACACAGGAAACACTCACCAAACCCATTTCCTACTTCAGGAACAGAGTGAGTCTTTATGAAACATTTCCCCTACCATTTGAGACTGTGATAAACAGAGACAGCTCTGACATACATCCAGGATGCCTGAAAAGCTCACTGGCTGGTTATTACTACTATGGAGAACAGATAAAAATTTCCAGATTTTTTAAAAAAAAAAGTCTCTTCAACAAGTCCACATATTAAAGAACCGATGTTTACTGAAAAGCAAGATGAGAGATGTTTCAAGGTTTTTAACCATGTTAAAATATAAAATCCTAACTTCCTTTCATTTCTGGCTTGTGATATACATATACATTTTAAATTCAGAAAGAAGTGTCATGAAGCATTAACTGAAGCAATCATCACTCTCAATGACAGTCTAAGGATACATGTTAGAGACGAGAAAGCCATTCCTAAAGTCAAATGTTCCAGCAACAAACCCAGCTCCAAATCACACAGACATGCCAATGACAACATCACTCTCAACCACAAATGGGAGGACAAGCGACAATGCAGAGAGCCCAGATTACTTTTCTTCCTTTCCTAGTTACCAATCCAGAAACAGAACTACAGGTCAGCATGCTCTATAGCCACTACCTGCTTAAGACAAAGAAAAAAGACTAGATTTGATGGAAAGGAGAGTTGGGACTATATCTTGAACATCTCTAGACGTAGGACAGTGAGAAGATGTCACCACCTGAAACTAAAACCAGTGTTTACCTTAAAAATGTGATAGCAACCATTGTGCAAGTTAAATAGAGCACATTAACAGGAATTAAATATATTACCATCAGGTGCTGAATCAGATTCATATTTGATTCAAAGTTCATACAACTTGGCCGGGCATGGTGGTATGTACCACCTATAATCCCAGCTACTCAGGATTGTGGTCTAAGGATTGTTTGCCAACCCCAGGTGAAAAAGCGAGACCCTAACTGAAAAATGACTATATCAAAAAGGGTTGGTGACATGGCTCAAGGGGTATGAGCCCCTGAGTTCAAATTTCAGTACCACAAAAAAAGCAAGCTGGGCATGATGGTGCATACCTATAATCCCAGTTACTCCTAAGGTACAGGAAAAGGATCATGGTCTGAGTCCAGCCTGGCCAAAAGCACAAGAGCTTATCTGAAAAACAAACTAAAAGCAAAAAGACTGGGGGTGAGGCTCAAGTGGTAGAGCACTTGCCTAGTAAGCTTAAGACCCCAAATTCAATCCCCAGTACTGGGGGTAAAAAAAAAAAAGACACACAACTCTCTGAAAAAGCAAGTAGTACAATGAATGCCTTTCTGAAGTTGGTTATAACAACCCAGTAGTGTGCAGAAAGTGGACTTTTTAGAAAGTAAGTGTCCTGAAGTCTTTGTAAACCTATGAATCCATTCCTCCCATTTCAAGGGCTTAGTCTGAGCAACAGAAGCAGCAATTTTAACGGAGTTTTAGTTGGGCTTATTGTGCCACAAAATTCTCTATGGGGGCGGAGGGAAGAGGGGAATAATGACCCAATCATTGTATGTACATATGAATAAAGGAAATAAAAAAAAATTCTCTATGTATGTCCCAACACCCATGGGAAATCACATGGTCTGGCAGAGAACCAGGCGAGGTTTTACTGGCACTATAGGGACACATAAACAAGGACCAGCCAATGGCAAGCAATCCTACTTTCCCTCCACTGCTCAGTCCACTGTCCCATTCAGAGAAGCCATCCCCACACTTGAGGTGGGCACGAACCAGGAATTTTCTCTAAGAAACCTTCCTACACCAGTGTCTAGAGAGGTGGAGATCGGGAGGATTGTAGTTCAAGGTCAACCTAGGCAAACAGTTCAAGAGACCCCCCCCCAACTCAACCAATAAGAAGCTGGGTGTGGTGGTGCACACCTGTCATCCCAGCTATGTGGGAAGCATAAACAGTAGGATCGTAGTCCAACGTAAACAAGATCCTATTAGGAAAACAGGAGCACAGCTGAGTGAGACAACAGATGAGCTCTGAGTTCATGCCAGCGCTCAAGCTGCTTTAAAAGATAGGGCGCACGTTACTTGTCAGTCACAACCCACCAGTGTTTCTCGGGTGCTGCCAGCAAGTGGACAGCAGAGCTGATCACTCTGTACTACCATCCCAAGCGCTGCAGAACGTGGGGTACCCCGGAGCCCATCTCTAAGCACAGGGGTCCCAAGTCACTGGGACATCGGGAAGCACCCCCTCCCCAACACACACACATTTCCAAATGCTCCAGGAGGGTAAAGCAGGGCTCCTCCCCCACCGCGCTTCGAAACCAAAGCGTGGCACTGCCGTAAACAGCTCTAGTTTAGAAAGACTTAAGATTATTCTTGGTTTTATAAATCTTTAATAACGTGCAACATAAGCTTTCACTGAAATGTAAAACGAGGTAACAGGAGGATATACAGTATATGTTATAGAGAGAGAGGCTTGAAGGAAATCAGGCTGTAGCAAGTAAGGAAACACCTAAATCCCAACTCTTTATTATCTCAGTAACAGGCTTCCATGGTAAGCAACTGTTTTTAGCAAACTAAGAGGACTTGAATGCAACTGGTAATTGCACTCACGATAGTGCAACAAGTGGGAATATATGGTTCTGATACCTGAGGATGGTCCCCAAAAGAGCTCAAATCTGTGGGCTTAAACACTGCACCCCACAAATCCAAACCGTTGTTAAGTCTGGAGAAAAGAGCAGCTGGCTTTTAGTTTTTACTGTTTTGATAACTTCCCCAATCACACTCTTGTCAAAAGCTGTGTTGAGCACTGTTGGAGTGGCTAAAGTGGTAGAGCGCCTGTCTAGCAAGCCTGAGGCCCTGAGTTCAAATCCCGGTGCTGCCAAAAACCAAACAAAATAAAAAGAGGGTCTGAAAGGGTAGGTGCAAGTCCAGAGGCAGGGGTGTGTGCAGACGGGATGGGGTAGCTGAAAGAGAAATAACAGAACGCTGGCAGATGCCAGTCATGTTGTGGACTTTTTCCAGAAGGGGAATGGATCTCTTTAGGCACACAGGCAACAGAACAGGCTGAATTGCCCCAATGCCACCAAAATGAAAGGCCTTCTACCCTAACCTGGTTTGGTTGTTTTGAATAAACTCAGTAATAGTCCACCCTTTTAAAGCACACTAAACCTAGTATCTCTTTTGCTCATCCCTCAGGCACAGGCAGCTGTGGACAGACAACCCCATTCCTGCTCCTTCCACCCCATCACATCAGGTATAAATTAAGTAGCTGGAAACCATGTGGCCTGTGAGGCTCTCCCAAGTCTACAGTTTCTAAAACACCTGTGTCACTTCCAATGCCATCCCATGTCAGGGCTGTGTTGTTCTCTGGAAAATTATTTAGCCTTTAAATTCAAAGAGGATATATGGGGATGGTGGCCATGTTTGAAGGTCACATGTCTGGAACAGTTTTTTTTTTTTCTTCTTCTTCTTCATTTTGCTGAAAAGCTTCTTATGCTATAAGTCTGCTACATTGATACAAACTGTGGCCAATCTAGGCTTCCAGGCTCTTCTGCCCATGGAAGTTTTCCAAGGAGCATCTCAAAAAAGCAGGACTTTTTAGAATACACTTTGGGTGAGTTCTGAGTCTTCCCAATTCAAGCATCAAAATGGTATCTAAAATGCCTTCTACAAATCTGAGAAATACAGAGGCCGAACTGACAATTAAATATTATGTTATTACTTCTGCTGAATTTTTGCTCATGTCAAATTATCCCCTGGTTCTTTCCCTCATTTTGGTAAATGTAGTCATGCACAGTTTCCTTTGGGAAATGTCATTTCCCCTTGAAACACTTCAAACTTAGCTTAAGATTTCCTCTATGCTGTCACTTTCACAAAATAAATGCAACCTTTAGTAAAAGCTGGGAGAGAAGGGACAAGTGCAAGATAAATTCCCCCACAAACTTTCAGGCAAGTGACTGAGACTCCTAGACAAGCTGGGTAACTTTAGCAGCCAAAGCACAGCAGTGACTGCAGCGATTTTCTTATTATACTCAACCAGGAAGACCATTTAAAATAGAAGGGAAATTCAAATGTAGCATTTAATGTTTGAATTTTAGGCAGTGGATTAGAGATAACAGATTAATCCCTGTTATCACACCTGCTTTATCATACCTGCTTTCACTCAAAAATTGGTCTGCAGAACTATCCAAACAGCCCAGATTACACTGAGAGCCTGACCTTCCCTTATCACTTAAAATGTCAACGCTGTTTTCCAACATTCCAGCCTTCTTCCAAAGGTGCCACTTCAGCAACTTTTAACAGCTTTCAAATATTTGGATAAGACCTTTTGAATGTTTAGTCCTGCTCTGATAGGAGTGGATAGATACAGTAATGTTCTTCTACAAAAGGGAGAAAATGCTCAGGACAATTGCAAACAAACTGAAACAGCATTTTTCAGATGCTGTTTTGTTCACTCAACTGAATAATTGGATACAATACTGTATTTTGACTTTGAGGTTGTTATTAGTTCTCTTATAGCAGCTTTGTGGGAAATATTACTTACATAAAATTACCTCATTTGCAATGTACAATTCAGTGGTTTTTTAGTACATTCAGAGAATTGTGCAACTAATTCTGCTATCTGGTTTTAGAAAAAAAAAAAAATATATATATATATATTTTTAATTCACGTCTTGCTATGTAGCCCAGGCTGGTCTTGAATGAATTCCATCTGCCTCTGTCTCCTGAGGGGTGGGATTACAGGCATACACCACCATACTCAACAAATTTTAGAATATCTCATTACCCCCCAAAAGGAACTTGGTCTCCTTTAGCAGTCATTCCCCATTATTCTTAATCCCCCCAAGCCCTGGCAACCAATAACCTACTTTCTGGCTGTATGGATTTGCCAGATCTTATAATGTAAACAGAATCTTATGATGTGTGGTCTTTTGTGACAGCTTCTGTCATGTAGTATGTTTTCAAGGTTCACCCATGTTATGACATGTATTAGCATGTCAGCCCTGTTTTTACTGCCCAAAATACTCCACTACATGGCTGTACCCCTTCTATCTGTCTGCCAGTTGATGGATATTGGGTTAATATCTCTGTTGCTTTCATGATTGCAGCTAGTAAAAGCTGAATAGCAGTCTAATCTAGTCTGAATAACAATTTAATAATAAAAAATCTTTACCAAGAAACAAAGACGAAAGAAAAGTAAGGTTAATTGTCAAAAACTAAACTTTGAAGTTTCTGTTGTTAAGGTCTAAATGAAAGTATTCTATGTTCTTGGAAAGGCGGTATCAGCCACCAAACAAACAGCAATGAAATACTTGGGATCCTCCACTCTCCCTAGCAGCACTCCAGACTGAGTTGGCTGCTGAGCTGCCCTCCCTGAGACCCTCCTTCACAGACTCTGCTCCTCCCTAGATAGAGCAGGGACTTAATCAGTCTGCTGTTCATTTAACTCCAACTATGCTGAGCACACCATCTGAAGCACTCAACTTAATTAACAACAAGAATTTGTAATGGAACACCTCCTTCATATGTTTGACTTTCTTGGATTAACACTCTCCCCCGCCCCTAACACACACACATGGGCCCAGTTTCTGCCACTGAAGGTCATGTTTGATGTCCTTAATAAAGTCAGGCATAGGGAAGTGGTCTGGATGGCCACCTTGCACAGCCGCCCTCACTGCTCCTCCAAGGCCTGTGGCCTCAAGCATGCAAAAGCAGCACCTGGAGAGCTTATTAGAACTGTTTTCCAGGCCCACGCTGGGATTGGCAGTTGAAATAGGGCCAATAAGGTCAAGTCCATCACGCTCAGATATGACGCCAATGACAATCAGTGCTCAAGGGAAAGAGCCTTGCATTGTAAAAATGCAAAACGTCACAACTCTTGTGGTCAGGACAAAGCACTCATGGCTACCATTTATGATCTGTGCGTGAAAACATCTGTCCTGAATCTCCATGCACTGGCACTAGAAGACTGTTTTCTTTCATCAAACCCACAACAGATGGACCCACATTTTAGTGCCCTCTGAGTCCTGATCCCCTTCTAACCTTTGAGAAAGATATAAATTCCATCTCTACAAACAATAGGTCAACTGTCTTAGGATTTGCTATCATACACAGTGGTCATTTTCCATAAGGGCTGGCTAACAAATAACCCACATCTGTAAAACATTACCAGTAACTTAGCAAACCTTAACTAGCCTAGTGCAGACACTTGAATTCAGCCAAGATGGGAAAAGCCAGAAGTCCCAGAGGCAGTGAGATTTTTTTTTTTTAAAGCTCTTCTCTTTCCACATCACCAGCCCTTCTCAGAGTGTCACAGCAATGGTTAATTCTTAAAAGATAACTTCGTTTCCATCTCCTACACAAAATGGAAGTTAGATGTTCAAAGGGGATCTGAGAACAACTGGTTATATAAGCAACTAAATTACATAAAATCGTGGCAACTGTAACTCCATTGTCCACGGAGTTGGAATGTCCAATTTCCACTCCAAGACACCTCCCTGTTGCACGTCATTCCTTTAGAGAGGACCAAAATAAGAGGCGCTCTGCTGAAGGCATTCATCAAAGTGTCAGAGCAGTGCACACAAAGAAGATAAGTTAACAGAAATGTGGCCTCACACCATGAGTTTTCATTACATGGAGTAAAGTTCTACGCATACAAGTCACAACAGTAACCTGATACTGTGCTTGTCAACCGAGGTGGCAACAGTGGCTCTTCCCTAAATGTCCCACCCACAACAGTAGCCTTACATCACTGAGCATCCAAAGGCAGGCTGACCCAGAAGAAATCCCAGGACACAAATTTAAGTTCTGGCTCTTACTGCCAGACTTTGTAAGCATTCTTGCTGATGGACAGAGAAGGTGAAAAGAACAGGGCAAATCCACAGAACTAATGAACTAACCCTGAGGCAAATCCACAGTCCAACAGATGAAGACCATCAGATTGCTATTCCATTCTACCAATGCTGTATCTTGAAGTTATACCCAGTCATCATTTCATACCGTCTCTTTTTCAAGGTTAAGGAATATGAGTGAAAGAACTGTCAGATGCAAAAGGCAGGTCAGCCTTGAATTACAACAAAAACAGTCAGGCAATTCAGTAAAATTTCTGTGCATCATTTTGAGCATAGCACAACAGACCAACAGAGACATATGGATGGGATATTCTCATTTCTGATAAAAAATTTCTATATAATTATACAATTCTAGGATATATCCAATTATTTTATTGCCTAAGTAATAATAATAAAACTGTCAAATGGCAGAGCTAACAAGAGTCCCCTTGTCACACAACTCTGATAACCACTAGATAGCACCTCCACAGAGGCCAAAGGGCTGGCTGATAGATAGTTCTTTCCTGGGAAGCATGAATGGGCTCTTCCCAGGGAGATGAAGTCAGGGATATGAGCCAGTGGTAGAGTTCTGTGCACAGGCCCAGGCTGGCTGCTCTTGGCCTCCTGGTATCTGTGGTAGTGCTGTGGGTCTCCACTGCAGACAAGTTCCTTGGGACAGTTGTTCCCCAGCAGAAAGCTAACCAGCAAGAGAATTCAAATTCAGCTACTTATGGGCTGATGCTGCCAGCTGTCTGAATGACTAAATTTCCAGTGGTAGCATCTATCAAGGATCTATTCCACCACAAGGAAGTACCTTCTGGATTAAAACACCATGGTACCACCCCCACTTCCTGCTGAGGGAGGTGTTAAAAAGTACTGTGGTTAGTATTTGCCCAGGTGCTAATCACTAATGAAACATGAGGTCTTAACTACTGAGGTCAAAGTCAAAGGAGCCAGCTAACTCCATGAAAAACTAAGTGTCTGTAAAAAGAGCTTCTTGGTTCACTTTAAACAATCTTATTTAGTTTTAGGAAATGTGAGTATAAACTTTAATTGAATAAAAAGAGACTTTGAACAGAGTTTCAAATTTTAACTGCCA
The DNA here is from genome assembly GCF_047511655.1 of Castor canadensis. Lineage (NCBI taxonomy): Eukaryota > Metazoa > Chordata > Mammalia > Rodentia > Castoridae > Castor > Castor canadensis. Next base: position 8,793,725 of record NC_133386.1, on the reverse strand, counting down.
GCAGGTCTGCAAAAAGGAAGGTTACCAAATCCCAATGAGTTTTTGTGATGAAAGGTTTGGTTTTTTTTTAAGAATATACCTCTGCTTATATTCACGTTTACATCTAAGTATTTATAAATGCCTTACAATTGCCTTCTAGGATACTTGCATGTGCCTAGAATACCTCTATACTTGACTTTGACAAGTTTGTTTTTTCTTTATTTAAAGCACACCATCACATGTATTGCATACCCTTGACACAGGGCAGCCAGCCTGGTTCAGTTTCCTGGGAAGCATGGCAGGCACCGGCTTCATTTTATAGAGAGGACACAAAAGCTTTAAGGATCTTTACTTACAATTAACACTACAGCCCTTCCACTTCCTTTCCTAAACTGTTCTCATTACTCCACCACCTCCAGGAGGCTAAGCTCAAAATGCAAATTCTTGAGGGCACTCATGGCTCACACCTGTAATCCTAACTACTCGGGAGGCAGAGATCAGGAGGACTGAGGTTTGAAGCCAGCCCAGGGAAACAGTTCTCAAGACCCTATTTTGAAAAAACCCGTCACAGACAATGGCTGGTGGAGTGGCTCAGGGCTCAAGGCGTAGACTCTGAGGTCAAGCCCCAGGACTGCAACAACAACAACAAAAGAGTAAATTCGCAGTGTGTAGTAGACCCTGAGTGTTCGCAGCATTGACAGAAGGTGGGTCTCAGAACTTCTTAATAACTTTTATGTAGGAGGTATCCACATTGTTACATCAATATATGGTTTTTTAGAGCAACTAAAATAGTGACAAGCTGTAACTATTTTGTGGGTGACTCCGAATGGGTAATGCACGTGACAACCTTTTTTTAATCTTTTTCTTTTTGGGACCAGGTCTCACTAAGTTGCCATGGCTGGCTTCGAACTCCTAAGCGGCAGGCAAGGACCACCACTTCTGGACTGGTGACCTCTTCTTAATGGTTGAGAAATAGGCCCAGAAAGGTCTGAGCAGTTTTCTCAATTTCTAGTAATCAAAAATAATTATATTTGGATAGTTCTTAATATTACTCTTAAGTATCTTTTAAAGTTCTAAGCTTTTGAAAAATTTGTATTTCTAAATTCCAGTGAAAATTATGTGAAATTCTATCTATCTATCTCTATCCATCCATCCATCCATCCAGTCAGCCATCCACCCACCACCCCATCCATTCAGGCAAGTCCAGATTAACAAATATTCTCCCATAACTTCAAGAACATATAATAAAATCTCAAGTCCTTCTAAATAGTTCCTTTCTGCCTCTGAAAGCAAGCCACTTCCTGCCCCCAGATCTACTTCCTGTCAGACCAATTCTGCTTAATAAACACAAAAACAGCCAACCCAGTCCTTTTTGTACTCATTATGATCAGAGAAAATCATGACCTTAGAACCAGAAGGGAACTTTCTGAGCATTCACATTAAAAAGAAGGTCAGTTCCCTCCACTTCAAAACCTGGCTGGGAACAGAGTGTGCTGAGCCCTCCCCACTGATGCATTTGTAGGCAAAGCCACTGAGGCTAGGTGGAGGAAGGAAGCTGCTTTCCAGGTGCAAACCAGGGGCCAGTCCTGTGCTGCAAGAGTAACCCAGTGGGCATTTTCTGACCTGCTCATGGTCTGAGAAAATACTGCCTCTTCTTCCACACTGGAATGATACCCATTGTGTTTGCACATTTAGTAAGAGAACTAAACTAAAATTCTTAGACACCACTTTACATGGAGAAGGAGAAAGAAAGAATGAAGGAGAAAGAAAGAAAGAATGAAGACCAGTTTCCATAAAAGAAAATGGTCTTTCAAGAAACATAAATAAGCTACATTCTCATCTTTACCCAAAGCAGGCAAAATAAATTTTCACTCAAGGTCACTTTCTCTTTATCTAGTGAACATGTACAGTCTTGATCCTGTAACATGTTTTTTTCAGTTTTACTAGGTGTGTCACATACTTCAGCATCAATTGGTTCACTGAAATGTGTAGCTGATTATATGCACCACCTCAGGATCCTGTGAAAGACAAAAGAGGCAAGACCAAGATGGCCATTCCATGCTATAATCGTTTTTAATTCTAGCTCACAAAACAGAGGAAACTAAAGGCCTGTAGACTGAACTCGCTCCCCACCTAGAACACACTATTTTCTTTGTAAATTTAGAAGTCTGTGAAGAGTCTTTCCAATCTAGTGGGGTGAGGGGAACCTGTGAAGCGATGAAAATGTCCCGACTGTGTTGTTTTAGGGACAGACAGAAAATAAGCCATAAAATCTAGTTAGGATCATATGAGCAGGGATATTTTGCAGTGTCAAAGAACATTTCTCCTATAAGGAGCTTACACAGATTTATTAGAACTTGCTCATGAATCATCTCTTTTGCCATCTATCAAAAATAATTAGTGGGGGGAGGGGAGGAGGGGGGAGAGATGACTCAAACAATGTATGCAATGTGAATAAATGAATTTAAAAAACAAACAAAAAATACTAAAAGGCAAAAAAAAAAATTAGTGTAAGACCTCAACAGCTTTATTTAACAAAGAAAAAAATCAAACTAAATCAGTTTAGTTTAAAATTTGTTTGAATTATCAAACCCCACCAAAACTTACGTTTTAAAGTATATATTAAAAACCAAATTCTTCGATTTCCACTATTACAGTCAAGTACTATGTGTTATATCCACAATGAGATTATAATTACACAATTGTGGCGCTCTTATAATCTCCTTACTCCAGCCGCAGCACCAGTACATAGATTATACACATATGGACCTTTTAAAATGACTGCCTAAAACCCCACTCAATAGATGTGTCATATTTCATGTTCATTTTCAAGTGCTGCTCTTAGCTGGGTCACAGCCCCTCCCACTTTCAACCCCCACAATCTCGGGAATAGAGTCACAGGAATAGCTGGGCACCATCAGATCCACGTGCTTCCATGTCAACAGCAATTCTGTAAGAGACCTCCTTTAAAATATGTCAGGGAGGACAAGATGGCCCAGATGGGCTTAGATCAGCTACTCATTTGATCAGAAAACACCATGACACTGTGGTGCCACTTCAGGGATCCATGGAGAACCCCTCACTGTACTTCAACAGCAAGGAATGAGCCATGGGGAGAGCACAGGCTCCCCAGATCAGGGACTCTCTTTGGTGGGTTCCTCCCATCTGAGAGCAAAAGTGAAGAGTCTCCGCCTCTTCCTTGTGATATGCTCTGAACAAGCAGACTCTATTATGGAAACTGGAAACATTCACAACTGTAGAGAATGAAAGCTACAATGAGCCTCCATGTGCTCTTCCTTCCTGCTTTCAACATACTAACTCGAACATTCTGCTTTTACCTTTTTTTATAGCTTAAAAAAAAACTTTTTATCTGCTTGCATACTTTACGGTTATCAAACACTTTACCTGTGAAAACTCCAGCATGCAGCACTAAATGAGTGTTAAATACACACATAGCAACAAAGCTACTATCATATCCAACAATTCAATGGCCACTACTTCCCTCATTCAAAAATGTATTTATAGTTGATCCGTGCAAATCCTGCCATGCATCCTGCAGCTTTGTTTTCCACATTTCCATATCGTCTAGCCAGGATCTTAACAAGACACCAAGTTCTTCCCACCCTACCTCTGTCATCTGAGGCCCACTTACGAGTCTCAGTGTCACCCAAAGAGCAACGTACTATGTACATAAAAACCTCAGCACCCAGATGCAATACCCTTAATTATGTAACTAAGGCAAAGTAGCACCTCAGTGAGAACACTAGCTAATACAGTCATGTGTTTCATAAAGGCAGATTCCAATCTAATATTTATACTCTATGCTCTTATCAAGTGGTTTGGAGCTCAGTTTTCTCTTTAAGAACATAAGGAGCAAGGTTGGATCTCCTTAAAAGACACACTGAACAGGAAACCTACAAATGCAGCGAAGGAACAACAGGCAAAATATTACTCAGTTACCATCCCTGAACCACAGCATCTGCGAACCAACGGCAGGGCAGAATCTCAGGCAGCCTGACAGATGATGCTGTGCTTTTGCTTCTATAAGAAAATAAGTTCCTGGAGAAAGGTCACTGTTCAACATGACTTTTTATTATTTTGCAGGACTGGGGTTTGAACTCAGGGACTTCAGCTTTCTAGATAAGCGCTCTACCACTTGAGCCATGACCCTGTCCCACCATGATGTTTTTGTGTTGGCTCCTTGTTCAATACAAAAGTGATTTACTGAAAACAAAACAACCAAAACACATCACATGCTGCACACTCACAAGTCACTTTGCCTGATGGTTTTAACTCCTCTCCCAACAAAAAGGAAGAAAATAAAAATAGCGCTACCTCTTGGCAAAGCCTGGATGAAAATTTACAATAGCACTTATCCTGCTCCCAGACATATATCTGTCTCCCCCAGCACAACGTAAGCTTCCTAAAAGCAGGTCTTTCCCTGGGGAGAAGCCAAGGAAGGCACTGCTCCCTTCAGACTCCAGACAGAAAGGCCATTTTAGACCTGGGCTTATTCTTCCTGGCCATCGAGGGAGGACTAGGCAATATACACTTAAGATTGAAGTGCATCAGATAGACATTGGTTCTGCCATCATTCGATGGACTATGTGAAGGGGGTGGGCCCTTAATCGGCCCCTTCTGTTCACCAATGTAACTGCAGGACCTAAAACCCCAGCATATTGGGCATTCAAAGTGTTGGAGGGATTAGACAATAGTATTAGCTGTGAGAGCAAAAGGACAAAAAGTGAAGTAGAATATGTTTCTTTCGTTACTTAACCAAGCTTCTAAGTTAGAGGGAAAAGAAGAATGACCATCACAGGATGCAAAGCTGTTAATCGGATTAGAACTCAGTAGTTTCAAGTAGAACACACCAGGGCTAGGCTTCCCACAGTTACCACCTTAGGCCTCACAGGTAGGCCCATGGGCTCTTGCTTACAGGTATGCAGGCAGAGGGAGTTGAAGAAACTGGCAGAGATCGTACACTAAGAGGCAGGCATACTTACTACTTGCTCATCTCTTTATCTGCCAATAAGGATTTAAAGTTCGTTCTAGAAGAGGATAATGATGCTCTTTTTTTGAAACAACCTGGCCTCTCGTTTGTAACCAGTAAAGTCAGGGTACAAATAAGTATCAGATATCACTATAGGCAGAGATAAGGTCTATGAAGTATAAGACAGTGGGCAAGGACTGGATGTCAATGGAGCTACATTTAGATCAGACAGTCTAAACTCAGCATGGAATTGTCAAACAGAAATTCATATACAGATTGTAGTAAGTCAAAAATTAATTTAAAATTTTCAATGATAACAAAGCAGTATATTCACATAACAATCTCTTTCCAACTCAAATACAGGCACAAACTGCTTTTAGCATATGCCAGAAATCTGTCATTAGATGATGGCTTAGCAAGTGTAACACAGTTACTGCCACTTTCTCTATGAAACAAAGAATAGCCAGGAACACCAGCCTTGCTTAAAACATTACCTCAGCGCCAATCGTGCCTGCTCTGTGGTGACAGTTTTTATAATAGAAGGCCATGCTCAAGGCCTAGGATGCACTTCGCACTGGCTAACAAAACAGATTCTTTGTTCTTTGAGAAGTTTTTTTTTTTTTTTTTTTAAACTGGAACCAAAGGGGTGACTCTGCTTCCAAACATTAGCCTGGTCATAAAATATATACAAGGTTATAACAAAGGTTTAACAATAGTTACCTTTATCTCAAAGCAGGGTTTGGCAACTTTTTTCTGTAAAGAGGCAGAGAGTAAATATTTCAAGCTTTAAACACCTTATTTGATGTCTGTTGCACAGTGCTGTTTTAAAATAATCCTTCAAAAACATAAAAACTGTTCTTAGCTGGTACACCTTAGAGAAACAGGCATGGTGACCTGCCACCTTCCTTCCATGAAAACAGTTACTTACACTATCTGATACGACAGCTGTTGGTACAACAATGTTAAATTAGTCTTCTCCCAGGCAAAAACGGAAAACAAAATTAGGCTGCAGAGAGTGACTTCAAAGTTAACAAAAGACAGGGCAAATCTGAGCTACCTGCATTGACAGTCTAGTCTGACCACCCCCCACAGCCCACTTTGTCAATGGGGAATGCTGCCGGGCTCCGCCTGTCCTGTGTCTCTCTCTGACCACACTGCAATGAACTGAGATTCACCGACTCCATGAGACCCCTTAAAGGCAAAGCCAATCTTACTTTCACGGCCTCGGCACAGAGCAAAGAGTGACATGGCTGTGCTTCATCACACCAGGAAGAAGCCCATGTGAGTTGTAAAGAAACATGGATACGAGGAGATGGAGAGTGCTCCCTTTTACTAAGCATTCCATGTTGCTGTGTCCCTGTGAAGGTCATGAACAAACTTTACATGGTTTATAGGAACTCAAAGTTTTAGCAAACAAGCTGCCCTACAAAGTGTGTAAAACATATGCAGGGAAAAAAAGCACACAAGAAACACAAAGCTTACAGCATGTAGAGATGAACTTTCAATTTCAAGAGAAAAGCACTGTCTTTGCTTATTTTATGTAGCATCCTTTTCACTTAATAACATTTTCACTACCACTTTAGAGATGACAAAACTGAGGTTCACAGACACTAAGTGGCTTGCTCAAGCACCGGAAGTAGTAAATTATGAAATTATTCTTTTATGGTTCTTAGGATTTTTATTTGAAAAAATAATGTACATTAATGAACTATACATAAGCATTTTATTTTAGTCAGAAGTTTCTAAGTCATATTATAGCACAATGGTTTTGTTTGGTTCTTTAAAAAGATTCTTAGCTGGGTGCCGGAGGCTCATGCCTGTAATCCTAGTTACTCAGAAGGCAGAGATCAGGAGGATCGCGGTTCAAAGCCAGCCTGGGCAAATAGTTCCTGAGACCCTATCTCAAAAAAAAACCCTTCACAAAAAAATAGGGCTGGTGGAGTGGCTCAAGGTGAAGGCCCTGAGTTCAAGCCTCAGTACTGCAAAAAAAAAAAAAAAAAAAAAAGATGCTTTACAGAAATTTCGAGCAACATTTTCATTCTTATGTCAACAGGTATAGATGATAAATACATTAGGAGGGGAAATAATGCAACATTATCCTTCTTATAATAAGCATTCCATATTTAATTGGTGGTAACAAACACACATCTAGTGCTTAAATTAAAAACTAATTAGAGTAGCTAAGGAATCCCAATGTAGCTGCTACTGAAGTGAAATAAAATGTAAGGTGCAGTTCAACATGGATTCCTGACTTTGAAAGCAGACTATGAATTTTATTATTTCAGATCACAGAGTGGAATCATCCAAGTATTAGAACAAAGCAGGTGCACCAAGCATCGCACAAACCTCCAAACTGCCCAAGATACACAAAAACTTAACTAAAAAACAAAATAAGAAAAAGAGGGCTGGAGCTGTGGCTCAAATGGTAGAGTGACTGCCTAGCATGCATGAGGTACGGGGTTCAATCCCCAGTACAAGAAAAAAGAAAAAAAATGTATATATAAGATAAAGATGTAACATAATTCACTGAGTGGTACTCTTTTCCTTTTCCAAACTGTAAAAGTATTAGAAAAGTTATTCAAATTTTGTTAGAAATAACAGCGCTATCATTTAGGGCAGTAACAAAAGAGGCCAGTGTGGAAGGAACAGGAGAGAAAGGAAAGAGGAATGTGGTATCTTCCAAGGGAATGTCTAGGTTCTTTTCCTCCTTTATAAACAAAGGGCCAAAAAATTGAGACACTGCCAAATTAAAATTAAAATTAATACCAAATTAAGCCCTTGCAGGAAAAGCTACAGTGAGAGCAACACCTTACATCTCCGCTGGTCTTGTCTTTCTGAAGCTGGAGACCCATCCCACTGTCACCTCTTTTCCAACCCCAGTCGTGACTCAAAAACCCAATAATGGCGCCACAGGGTTGCAGCCAGAACTTTAAGAACTTCTTTCATTTGTCACACTTATAGTGCAAATTAATTAGCTTGTAAAAAGCCAGACTCACCCATCCCCCAGAGGACTCTTCATCTTAGTAGTGACTCCACCACTCATCCAGTTGTGTAAGCCAGAAACCAGAAGGCAGCCTGGCACACCCCTGGGCCCTGCACACCCAATCCACCACCTAGGCCGTTCAATTTGACCTCCCTAGTCCAAGCTATCACTGTCTCTTCCTGCAACTCAATAGTCTACCATATCCACTCCGGCTACCTCCTGCTCTTGTGATTCTCATTACAGACTGTAGTCAACTCTGCAAAAGGCAAATCAGATCAGGTCACCTCCTTCTAGAAGGTCAAACTCTGAGTTAAGAAAAAAAGTGCCTGAGTATGGTTGACGAGGTATACTGTGACCTTATTTCCTCTCTAACCACATCAGTCTCCAGTGGACCCCTAACTCCTCTCATTTCCCCCCTACTACTGAGTCTGTGCACTTGGGAGTTGTGTCCCCCCAGCCTCCACTCAATTTATTCTTTAGGTTGTTCAGCAGTCCTCACTGCCTCAGGGCTCCCTCCTACACCTCATTGTCTCAGAACCCTGACCACCAGTATTCTAGTACAATTTCCAGAGCCGCAGTGATTATCACACGTCCCAGAACCAGACTGTAAATCCATGATGACAGGGGTGACTTCTGTGTCTGTACTGGGGGCCTCAACACCTCTCACAGTAACTCGGTGAATGTCTGCTGAACTAATAAAAGAGCTATAAATATTCATCATGCCTTACAGTGTGAAGATGGCAGATCAGTAACGCGAGCCAGCATCTCTCACCACCACAGGCCAAAATCTTAGCTACCTAATTCACCATCTGCCTTTGGTGAAGGAGGGGGTGGGGTAGAAGTAGGTTCCATGTGTCCTCCTCAATGAAGGAGCTTCAAATATATCAGGGTACTCAATTAAACTCTATCTCTATTAAAATTATTTAGCAGAAAGGCATGCATTCCCAAAGAGGTAAGGTTAGTTCAGAAATTATCTTGGCTTAGTGTTAGAGTACTTGTCAAGAGTGTGTGAGGCACCATAAAAAAAAAAAGAAAAATCTGTTTTTAATGTTTTGACACAGGGTGGAACTTTGAACCCACTTTCAGAGTTCTCCTAATGAAAGGTAAGCCTCCTTTTACACGAGAAACTTCTACCACACCACTTTACATGGACAGTGAAGGTATATGTTACCTCTAAGCCCTTCACAGGGCTTTAAGAAAGCTGGGCTTAAAAGGCAACACCTCTTCACTCCTAGGTTGAGGCAGCTGGCAGGTTTCCTCTCCAGTGCCACATGCCTCCTTTCTACCAGAGGAGATCAAGAGGAGACGGGAGGGAGGAGGGAAAGGAGGAGCTTCATCAACCCCCTGCCTGAAAGGGTGGAGCAAGAAACGATTCCTGAAGGAGGTCTCAGGGCGCCACCCCTGTCCCTAGAGCTGTTCACACAGTACCCTGTCCCGGAGACAGGCAGAACAAAATACCAGACTGCCCTCCTTGGAAGTCCTCCAGTCCCACTTACTAGGGCCCAAAGCAGTCATGGAAAATGCAAGTTCAGACAACAGGCTGTAGCTGTCCCTCCCCACAGCCCTCCAGCAGCCCGCCCCTGCATGGCTGTCCTCCTAAGCACACGCTTTACTGAGGCCGTTTCCTTCTGTGGAGGCTTGGGGCAGGGCTCCTACTTAACCTGTGTCTGTGTCTTGGCTCAGTACCAGACTGTAAGTCCCCATAGGACAGGTCTGTGTGACCCTTGGTGCAGGGCACCCTGCTTGCTGAATGAATAAACAGCCAATCTGTTTAAAAAGTAGTGCTTTAAGAAGCAATCGCAAGAGAAAACACAGCCAATGAATATTGTTTCATTTATACTGTATTTTGAATAAAGTCATGCAATGATTCAGTTTATACCTAAACTGAATCACCAGGTAAAAGCCCCCAAACCCCAACTATTCAGGTCAATCTGTGGTTGCCCCTTATCTTCATAAACATTCAATCCCACAAAAGCTATTTAACGAAATTCTTAGCTTGGCCTTAAATAACTAGAATCAATAACCCTTTGTTTAAAGGACAGATCTATAGAGCTTGTTGGAAGATGCCTCATTTAACATTTACCAAGGCAGGAAACAAATCAACCCCAAGCCCCCTAAACCAAACACCAACAAACTGAATTCCCTGTAACAGCCTTAGGGATGGCTACTGGGCTCTCTTTGTGATCAGAGATGGGATAGCCCTAATATGACTGTCTTTCATCTCTAACACCTGCCCCTGCCTAAAATGGGGCAGGTTGGGATCTCCCATAGCAGACATGCATGACTCACCTAAAAGAAAACTTCTCTACAAAGTGTGAAAATTATAACTGGATATTGTACAAAACAGTCTCCCAAAAAGATGCTTTGGCTAATGAGGCTCAAATACACACGGGCAATGGCCACTCTCCTTTTCCAACCCAACGACTCTCTTCACTTTGTCAGACATTTGTCAACTCTTAAGTTCCTACCCAACAAAAGAAACCTTTAAAACAAAGTGAAATTCAAACATACCCACCATAAGAAATAAAAGAGAGGCTTAAAAAGGGCAGGGAATTTTCATATAGTGCAACACATATAAAACCTGAATGAAGACATTATTGATGGTAAGGGAAATGAGACAGCCTCAAAAGGTCAAATACTCTAAGCTTCCCCCACACAGGGTCCCTAGAGTACTCAACTCACACACACAGACTAGAATGCTGGCTGCACTGAGTGGGAGCTGAGGATCAGTTTAGGATGAAGAAATTCCACAGATGGATAGTGGTGATGTTTGCTTAACAGTATGAATATACTGAAAGCCACTGTACTGTACACTTAGAAATGGCTATGTGTTAATATACCATAATAATAATAAAAGAAACCAGAAAAAGAATCAAAGAAATTACAGTGGATGAAAAGAAAAGAGAAGGAAAGGCAGTGACTGGAAACAGACTCTTTTCTGAATACTGAACTCTGCATCTTTTGGTAAAATCGAGACACCACACCAGGAACTAATCTCTTGACCCCCCCACCCCTCCTCCCCCATCTGCTGCACCCAATAGTGCTCCAAGGCATTGTACCTTGGCTGTATCATTTTTAAGTTTGAAATGAATAAAAGAATTTTGTGTAGGATCATCAAAATCCTACACATGAGGATCTGCTTCATGAGCGTCATCTTGATGATGCAACTTACACCAAAAACTATATTGGCTCAGACTCTTTAATAGAGTAATTTCTTTAACCTAACAGAAAACTAGGACTTCTAATGAACTCCTCTCACAGAACATAAAATTCAACAGGAGAGAAAGCACATAAGGACTGCTGACAGAACCAACTTGTTTGGAAAAACTAGAAATAAATTCCTCATCTATTTTTTCCTTGCAATTTTGAATGAATCCTCATTTTTCTCCATCGTAATTCAAAACTCAAAAAACACCTAAACGCCTGTCGCCAGTATCCAGTCACCAGCTCACCAATGTGAAATAGATACAACTTTCTAAGAAGCGCCACTCACTAAGAACCTGCCTGTCCCCATAACCCTGGCCTGGCCAGCAATCTCAACACAATCAGATTCAGGGAGCAAGGTGCAGGCACGCAGCACTTTAGTCAGCTGACCTGTCCCGTCCTGAGCCCAAGCAGCCTCCTTATCAAGCTTCCCGGGCTGTCTCATCTGCAATTCAAGTCCATTACTAACCCTTTCAAAGATAGGAATCCTGCTGCAACCAGCAAATTCTCAGGCTAACAGGCAGCGCCTCCGGAGCCGGGGGGTGTGGACGGGGGACGACGACAGGAGGACTGGGGACGACGAGGACGACGGGACTGGGACAAGGCTGGTCGCTGCAGAGAGCTTGCCTGTCTCCCAAATGCCCTTCAAATCGCCCAGCAAAGCGTGGGCTGCCTGCGGTTTCGGGACACTTGAGGAACTGGAAGAGTAGGTGTAGCTGGTGGGAAAGTCACCTAGTCTTCCCGCGATCTGCACTTTCAAAGAAACTTTTAAACAGATCGAAGCAGTATGAAAGGGACCTCAAGTTTTTATGCACGAGCACAACTTCGGAGGAGGGGACTCCCGGAGAAAAAGGCGAGCAAGAAAAGCATCACCATGGCGTGTTCTTAGCGTCCCGCAGAAGGGTCACCAGGAAACAAGAGGGCAGCAGAATTCGATTCCTGTCCCCACTCACTTCAAAAAGAGCACTACAAAGATCTTTCTACAAAGATCCGCCCAACTCCTCGGGCAGGTGACTCCCCTCGGAAACGGAACCTGGCGCATGCGACCCGGCTCAGAACCGGGACCACTTACTGGCTTCGGCATTTTCGGTTCCTGATGGGCGGCCTCGATCCCCCGGAAGCTCGGCAGCAACAGCAGCAGCTCAGATAGATCTCGATCTGCAGGCAGAGGGAAGCCCTTAGCGCGTCCCGCAGCTCTCCGCGCGGACTTAAGAAGCGGCCGGGCGGTGCCGGCTGAGTCACCGCCCAGCCCGGGGCGGGGCGGGGCGGGGCTGCGCGGGCCAGCGGGGGCGGGGGCGGGCGCCGGGCCCGGGGCGCGGGGCTTCCCGGCACACAGCAAGTCTCACTGTGTAGCAACCGTTGCCTCTGGGCTTGAAACCGCAACCGCCAAGCCTTTGAGAAACACTGTTTCAAAAACTGTCACCTCCCGGCAGCAGCCAGGGGCGGCGCGGCGCGGGCTCCACTTTTCCTTCCGAAGGGGACCGAGTGGAGCGAGGAAGGCCGCGCGCGCAGCAGCTCCACTTGCCTCGTGTGGGGGCCTCGCGGGGACCCGGGACCCTCAGCCCGGCTCTCTCGTGGCCACCCACCTGGTTCCCGCGCAGGCTACCCCTCGGCCAGAAGCCGCACCTGTCGTCGAGTCCCGGCCGCCGTCCCCATTTAGGGAAAGTGCGCGCGCGCCCCCCGCCCCCGGCCGCGCGCCCAGCTCACCGCAGCGCCTGCAGTGCACGGTGCGCTCCCGCCGGCCGTCGGTGCGTCCGCCCAGTGTGCCCGTCGCCCGCGCTCCCGAGAGGCCCTCGCGGGGCGGGGTCCCGGGGCCGCGCCCCTTCCCGCCCCGCCCGCGCGCCCGACCTGCGAGGTGCGCCCCGCGCAAGATGGCCGCATTCGCTCGCGCCCCGCGCCCCTCTCGGCCTGCGACCCCGGATCGGGCAGGGGCCCTAGCCCCCCGCCCCCGGCTCTCACGGACCTCGCCCTCCGCGTCCCGGCCCCGCGCCCTCGGAGAGGAACTTGGCGGAGTTAGGTCTACTCCTGAGCGCAGATGTGAGCTGCGAGTGTTCCACTTTGAACTGGGGGAAATCAAGAAAGTGTAAATAAGTCAGGCGGGGCGGACGGCCACCGAGCAGTGCCTGGATCGTCCTTGGGCGGGGACCGAGAACCTTTCCCCCAGCGCGGTACCTGGCCGCCGTGTCTTCGCGCACGTGGTCCGCGCAGCCTCCGCCTTCCTCCGAAAATGAAGACTGTTGCCACTTGCTCGGCTAAAGGACTAATTTGTGGCCTTATTTGACTAGCAAGAAGCTCCGTGGCGAGTCATCTCTGAAATTCTAGAAATTAATTCGTTTCCTAATCGTTCTCAAGGGGAAATTTTTTAAAACACGAGACACATGAACCTTCGCGACCAGTAGAATTTGTTGTGCGACTAGCGAGCTCGCTCACGTTAGAGCATCGGCTTTCAAAGCATGTTGCAGGGACTAGCATGCCCTTGGGAACGTGCACAAGTGCAAGTTCACAGGTTCTGCCCCAGCTAGGGCTTCAGAAACTCTTTCACGCCCCAGCAGTCTTGAGTATCAAAGCCCACCAGGTGATTGTGAAGTTGGCTAAAGAAGACCTGAGCTTCTGTTTTCCTTTCGTGGAGCTCACCCGTAACTCCCTGTGGGAGCTGAGTGGGTTAATTCCTTGGTGCTTTCATTTTCTCAACTGTAAAACTGCCTAATTTTATGACTCCTGTTGATAGAATTTTAATGACGATTAGATGTTAAATGCCTGTAACGGTAGGAAAAGCACTCAAATCTATCCTGGGACAGAGTAACCAGTGACTTTGGGCAAAGTTCCAAGCTATGACTCAGTTTCTTAGTTTATAGGATGGGGACAGTCCTAGCACCTTCTACACAGATTTCGGATTAAATGAGATTGTGCACACACCGTGCTGGGTGAATAGTGCTGTCATGGGACAAGTGGCTTCTTAGGCAACCCCATCAGCACCTGTCATCTCCCGGCTGCAGATCCAGGCACTTTAGAGACTCAGGAAGAGGGAAGCCTCTTCTGAGATTTTGTCCCTAATCAGTCAAGTCAATAAGGTTGGAATTCTTCCCTTCCAGAATTTCTTTTTTCTTAAAATTAAGATACAATGGTGCGATAGGAAAGAAACTATGGAAGATATTTAAATCGCCTACTATGATAACATGTCAGATTGGATTTACTCCTCTTGACACTCCCTACCTCCACAGCTTTACCTGGAGCCTTGGTAGGCCTTTTTAGTTCCCAACTCTGCTGATGGAACACAGCTCTAATCCATTTTTTATCTTGCTCAGTTTACAGTATATCTTCCTAAATGGATGTTTGAAATAGCGATGGCCTTCTGGAGAATCTCTGAACTTTGCCCTGCAGGGGAATCCTGAAAAATGGCCTGTGGTAATTTTACCCTATTTGATAAAATTGAAAAGATGACAGGGTTTAGAGGCAAACAGAGGGAAGGCTGCATTCCGGTTCCAGCACTTCCCAGCAAGTCACTTTGGACAAGCCGTGGAGCCTGAACTTCCAAATCTTCATCTGTAAAGTGGAGGTGACACGGGATTCTTGTGTCGCTGAGTCACATCAAGCGAGAATTTTACTTGCTGGGATTCAACTTGTATGTGTACTCTTTCTTGCAGAAGTTAAAATAGTATAAAACCATATTTTGCATATGTAATCTTCATATGTTCCCCATTGCTGTATGTGTTACATGTTACTGAACAGGGTACTTCCCCTGGCCTCAGGCAAATAAAGCCATTGATATTGTATCTTATGAGTGTTGTAGGGGGATTTTTCATGGGTCATTTACTTTCACCTGTCTTTTGTACCTAATCCCTCCACCCAGCACTCTTGAAGAAGTCTGAATTCCAGGGCAGTCTATGAGATTTGCTTAAGACAGTGGCTCCAAGTTTAGAACTTCTCCTAGAGCTCCCCCTAGGAATTATGATACAAAGAGCCCCCAGGTGGCCCCTGGAAACTGTCTTTAACAAGCCTCCTACCCCCAGGTGACCCGGATGCACAAAAAAATATGAGAAGCTGGCTTAGGATATGGCAGGACCCTAATACATTACTTACCTTGCAGCTCTCTACACCCTTGTTGTGTGAGGCTGTTCTGTGTTGAAAGTTGTGACTTTTAGTGGTAGAGCACCAACCCCAGCACCGCAAAAAAAAAAAAAAAGATCTTTCTTCCAATTACATAGGAGAGGGTAAGGCATCAAGAGTCCCACTAGGGAAGGTGCCCGGTGACTCCCTCCCGTCTGTAATCCTAGCTCTTCAGAAGGCAGAGATTAGGAGGATTGAGGTTCAAGACCCTATCTCAAAAATACCCAACATAGGGCTGGCTAGCAGAGTGACTTGTCTAGCGAGCCTTCAAACCCCAGAATTAAAAAAAAAAAAAAGAAAGTTGTGACTTTTTAAATATATGATAATCAATGCCTTGGAAGGAAGTGAGGAGGCATTGGAGTCAGGAGTTGAGGGGAAGTCTAGCTGTTGACCTTGACTGACTCCTCATTTCAGGGTTTCAGCTTTTCAGTTAGAGGAGCGTAATCATGTCTACCTCAGGAGTCAGGCAAAGGGCTCTTGGTACCTAGCTTAAGAGTTCTTGAGGTAAGATAAACCAAAATAAGGGGGGGCCACACTTCTGGTAGGCAGTTTTAGAAACAGGATCATAGCCTACAACCCTCCTATAGGACAGTCATATCTATCAAATCACCTGGGAGCCTGTCTCCACACCGGTGCCAGGTTAATCTCACCCAGTGACAAAATATCCACAAGTAGTATGACAATCTTCAGTCTCACTGGCTTTGAAAGAACAGTCGATATGCAATAGGGAAATAAATACTTGGAGAGTGCCCTTGGCAAAACAAGGATCTTGGTAAGTTTCAGCACTTAACCTTGGGTGAAAATTCAAGACAGAGGGCCTCTACTTGGAGCAGGGAGGGGATGCAGCTAGAAGAACTGCAGAGGGCCACTGCACTGATGCTTTATCAAGTGGTGGTACACAGGTCTCCTTTCTTTCCTCCTTTCTGTTTCTTTGTGGAGCTGAAATGTTTATTTTAAATATAACATTAGGGTAAGCTTTTCATTGGCTGAGACAAGAATATTTCATGAAATCTTATAAAGTTCTGTGAACTCAAGCTGCAAATTCCTGAATCATTCCTTTCTGACCTCTGGAAGGGTTACTCGTCCTTTCTGAGTGGATAAGAAGTCGCATAAACACAGAGGACTCAAACAGTCTGATAGGTGTCATTCAGCTATCTCCAAGTGTGCATTGTGTCAAGAAATAATTGTTAAGGAGTTTGGCAGAACAGTAGGCTAGGGAGAGTCTCTTGTTCTATTTTGATGGTATAATTTATATAACTAGGATGTGCTAAGAAGACTGCCCGCCCTGGCTGTTCTATTCTCAATGTTTCTTTGGCTTGTTTAGCAATTTGCATAAATGTCCTTAATAATTTTTATGTAAAAGAGTACTAGTGATTACTCAATTTGTTTGATTAATAACTCCCAAATAGCATAGCTTCCTATATTTTTTTCTTATCACTTAACCATTTTTCCTTGTAAAAAAAAATTTTTTTTTCCAGGGAGTGGAAGGAATCTTTAAACCTCATCTGCTTGGATATCCTCATTTTCCAGAGGAAGCAGACCCAGAGTGATTAAATGAATTGTCTTCATCCCCGCACCCAGACTTCCCTCGTCAGTATTACCATTCGCTCTGTCCTGCTGAATCGTGGGCAGACCTCTCTGCCTCATCTTACCCTTTTCCTAAGCAGCCTTGGACACCTTTGAGTATTCCTTGGCACATTCTGTTCTTAGGGTGTCTGTGTTCTCTCTTCCCTCCTGTTCTTCCTCCCCGGCTCTCAGGGCTCTGCTCAGCTCAGGCTTGGCCCTTATCTGTGTACACTCCCTCCCTTGGTTACCTCATGGGTTCCCAAGCTTCACTCACATCTCCAGCTCTGACCTTGGCTTCTCCGGTGTTCTTGGTTGTTTGAAAACTGCTCCTTACCCAGACTTACCCTTCCAGCGAACAACCCTGCCAGGCGCCTTGGCTCCAAATCTAGAGTCAGTCTCAATTCCTGTCTTTCCAGTGACCCCATGTCACCCTCTACCCCAGGGCATCTCTGGGTAGACCTCAAAAGCTCCACTTCCAGAACATAGCAGACTGTGCTTTTCCTGCACCACTGGGATGTGGGATAAAATTCAAACTCTTCCTTGGCCCTGCAAGCAAGCCGCTCCTTTCCCAGCTGTGTCTACAATCTGCCACCCAACTCTTCTCGCTCTGCTCCCGCTGCCTGATGTTTTGTTCTGGAAAGTCAGCCCCATTCCCAGGTCTCATGCCTGATGCTCCCTCAGCCTGGAAGTCACATCCCCATCACTGCTTGCCTAGCATTTCCTTATCTTCCAGGTCTTTGCTCAGAGACCTCTCCTGTGTGAGCACGTCTTAGCCATCCATCCATCCATCCATCCATTCATCTGCCGGAAGCACCCCCTCCTAGTGTGCCACCCTCACCTCTCTCACCTCTGCAGTCCTCTTACTAGTTTGCTCCTTTGTCTGCTCTCTCCCCCATAAGGGCTGAAGCCCCTGCCTGTCTTGTTCACTGCAGGTTCTTAGCATCGAAAACAGTGCCTGGTGCATAACAGATGTTCAAGAAATATTTTTTTTTCTTTTTCTTGATGGTACTGGGGTTTGAACTCAGGGTCTTGCACTTGCTAAGCAGGCACTCTGTCACTAGAGTCATGCTTCTATCCCCCCTGGGTTTTTTTTTTTTCCCTATGTTGTATATTTTTGAGATAGGATCCCTTGAACTATTTGCCTGGGTTGGCCTCGAACTGCAATCCTCCTGATCTCTGCCTCCTGAGTAGCTAGGATTACAGAATTTAGCCACAGGTGCCTGGCTATATATATTAAATATTGTATATATATATATACGTATATATATATATACATATATATATATGTATATATATATGCATATATATTGTTGTTTGTTTGCTTGTTTTGAGACAGGTTCTCACTATGTAGCCCAGGCTGGCTTTGAACTTGAAATACTCCTGCCTCAGTTTCCTGAGTGCAGAGATTATAGGCATGCATTATCACACCTGCCTACCTTCAGATTTTTAAGAAAAAAATAAAACACTATAGTTGAACTAAAGCCTTCCTACCCCTCCCCAGAATAGTCATTATTTTAGACATGCTGTGCCTTTGCTATGCAAGGGTTAATGTTTTATATGGAAAAAGAACCCACTTATGTGAAACACACTATTTCCCAAGTAAATAAGGTGTTATTAATTAGGTGCTTAGTTGCAGTATATAAAAACAACATGAATTTCCCCATCTTTCCTCTCCTCTTCATTACTCCTCCCTTTCCCCCTCTCCTTTCTTCAAAGGTAAGGCCAGCACTTGCTGGTTTTGGTGTCTCACTCCCTAGAATGGAGCCTTGCACAGATAGTACTCAGTAAAAGTGCGTGGAGCTGACCGAACAGAGCACTGTGTGTTCTCTGCAGTGCAGACAATGAATTTGTAGTTGTCTGGGTCCTACAGACGTGATATGTAAACTGGGAGAATTGGTGGTTAACACTTAAATTTTTAAAAAGTAAAACCAAAATCTTTTTAATACCCAAGCAAATGAATTTCCGTAGCATGTAACGATTATTCTGTGACCCAGCTGGGTCTTACTGAATATTAAAAGGATTTGCTCCAGAATGAACTCATCTTTATAACATCTTGGGCAATGCTTCACCCTACGCTGAAACATGGACCACATACTTCATTTTGCAAATATTTATTGAGCTGCTTCCCTCCTTAGGCAGTGGGCTACAAGGAGGAGCCCTGAAGTTTACACTTCATTGAAATTTGGCCTTTGGCTTTTGCGCAGGGAGAGGGGGGTACCAGAATTCCCCTGCGTTTCCATGAAATCAGCATTGTTACTTGGATGATCTGTGGTTCCAAGCCAACTCCTCAGACTGGGTCCTCAGGTGACCCCAAGAATTGAGGAATGTGTGGATGGGTAGGTGGTGCAAATGCAGCTGTAAGATCCAGGTTCTCCCCCCTCCACACTCCATTATTAACTGTGAGTGTTGGCACTCACTCAGTCCCTGGCCAGGGGACAGTCATGGACCCTCACACCAGCAGACAGAGTAAAGGACCCACACAACCAGGAGAGCTGGGATGGTTGGGTGGGGGAGGTGCTATTCCCAAGCTGGAATATGGACCCTGGCCAGATACAAGTCTCACTTTCTAAGAAAAGCCTAAAATCCTGGTTTTTACATGACATCTCCCAATTCTTAAACATTGGCAATGAGCTATTACTTTTTTTTCCTTCTAAACACTCTGCAGGCCAGATGAAACAGCTCCCCAGGCCAGGTGGTGCACATCCAGTGCCATATGCTCTGCAGATTTGCTTTAGTATCTGTTGTGTATTGGGGCCAATGCTGTCATTCGAGTATGCTTGGCATGCCCCAGGTGATGGTGCTGGCAGGGGCTGCTCCCTGTATGCCCAGGAGTGAGGTTAAAGTAGAAAACACACTAGCTGGCTGCAGGCCCACCCACACAGTCTCTCCATCCTCTGTGTACACAGATATTGGAGGTTCCTGGTGTATACAACCCTGAATGGCTGGCCATGGCTCTTCCTGCCTGGCAAGACCCACCTATGCTGTGTGCCCAGACCCCTTTTTCTCCCCCTTCTCCCACACTAAACAAGAAAGAGTAGCTTCATGCTCTTTGCCAGGAAAGCTGTCCTCTATCTCTGGATTGTCAGCCCTGCACCCTGCACCTCTGACCATGCCACGTCTGTCACCACATCCATCATCCACCTCATCACCAGGCTGTGAAACCTGCTCAGAGTGGACGGAATGACCACCAAGGACACCCATGAGGTATTGGGGCAGAGTCTCTGCCATCCCAGGCAGCTTGCTTCTTCCTACGGCACATCTAGCCATTTGAGAATGTGTTTCTCTCCCTGGATCTACCCTACAGCAAACCGGGGACCTTGAGCACACATTGCCTGAGACTTGCTTTCATTTTGAAATCATTTATAAGAAAGATAAAGTAAATCAGCTCACCCTTCCCCCCACCCAGTCACAAATCTACTTGGCATCCCGGAGTGGTTTTCCCAGGTAGTCCCTGCATTCCTGGACCCTGGACTCGTGCTGACTGGTGGATGGGGGTAGAGCCCATAGGAATGTTGACAGACTGGGTCCTGAAGCTCAGAGCTCTGGTGGTGTTGATTCTTTCCAGCAATTTCTCTGTCCTGTTCTCCAACGCCTGGCAATAGCTACTCGGGAGAACCAGTCTCAAAAACAAAATGCAAACGAAATCTGGGGGTGTGGCTCAAGTGGTAGAGTGTTTGCCTAGCATCCACAAGACCCTGGGTTCAATCTTGGGTTTCGATTTAAGGCAGGAACTTGGCTATTGCTCCTTGAAGACATTGGTCCTGATCCCTGGGGTTTGCTTCAGTGTCTGACATGGAACAGGGCTCAGTAAACATCTTACTCCATCACTGTAGTTGAATGGACCAGTTTTTCCTATGGGACACCTCATAGTACTGAGAGCTCAGTAGGTAATAGCAATGGAGTGTAGCACTGGCTGACTCAACTGAATGTTTAATCTCTGAAGACCTTTCCTAGAAGATTCCATCTATTCAAATTGAACCCAGCTCTTTCCATTGTAATTATCCCTTTGTATTCCCATTTTCCTTTTCCTTTTCATGATAATGGGTTCAATATTTTGTTTGTATGTATTGTCTTCAAGATGCATACTGTTTTCCATACACATATTTTCAATTTGTATAAATGATAAAATGTTATTTATCTCCTGAGGTCCCCAACCCCTGGACTCGCATTGCTTTAATTAACCACCAGGTTGACTTGGTCTTATCAAATTTGTTGTTTCTCACTCCTGCATAATCCTTCATGTGTGCACCTACCTCATTTTACCTGTCCTCCCACCCAGGTTGACGTTCAAGTCACCTCCAACTCCTTCCACCACTGATGCCTAGATCATCTGTAATGTAAGCATGTCTCTCTGGACCTAAGAATTTCACCACACATGAAATCGTTAGGTCATAGGAAGGTGACCAGATGACATATCCGAACAAGGATAATTTAAAGAATGAAAGGTGGCACTATTAATGATTACATGAGACCAGGTGTGGTGGGTTCACTTCTGTAATTCCAGTACTTGGGAGGCTGAGACAGGAAGATTTCAAGTTTGCATTCAGTCTGGGCTATATAGTGAGACCCTGTCTTAAAATAAAAAACCAAAACAAACCATGAGCTACAAGCACATGTAAATTGATCAAGACACTCCCCCAGCAGGGGATGGGGTCTCACATCTCCACATCCCAGCGTACTTCCTATACCCTGATGATAGCTACGAAATAGCTCAGTGTTGATTTACTCTGCATTCGTCTGATTTCTAACACACTTGATCATCTCTACTATGTTTGGTGGCCTTTCAGGTTTTCTTATTTGGAAATGGTTTGGATCCTCTGCCCATTTTTCTGTTGCAGTTTTCTTATTGACTTGCAGGAGTTTCAGATGTTTTCTAGTTCTATTGCAAAAAGACAATCTCTTCTTTTACTTTCTCCTACCAACTTTTTAGTTTTACCTTCCACATTTTGGACTTTAATTCCCCTGGAAATGGAGTCCATCCTCATGAGCAACTGACTAGGGATGTCATTTTGTTTTTCTCCTTATGGAGAGCTAGTTTTCTAGCTCCATTTACTTCATAATCCATCTTTTTCCCAGCAAGATGTGGTTGTCACCCTGATGGCGGCATGTTAAGTTCGGTGCGTGCCTGGGTCTGTCTGCCAGCTCTTTGTTCTGCTCCATCAGTCTATGTGCTCTTGCATCTTAACTGCATTATGGCCTTGTAGATCTTAATCTGAAAGGGCAAATTTCTTCCTCGTTGTTCCTCTTTTTCAATATGGATCTTCAGGAGATCCTGTTATAAACAAATGAATCTGCTGGGACATTTCCAGAACAGACTGAGCTGTTCCACTGGACATTTTTAATCTTCATTTTTGTTGCTTGGTATCATGCTATTTGATTGATCATTAAAAATAAAGCATTCTTTAAATTTTTAAGTTTTCCGTTGCAGAATTCAGAGTGGTATTTCATTTCTATTTAGTTATCATGGTTGTGAAGATGTTTAACATAAACTTCTGACGCTATCTTTTTTTTTTTTTAGCCTGTTCGCTGCTTAGGGGCCTGGACTCCCCGTCAGGATATGACCTTGCCTATCCATCTTGTGACCAACTAGGCATTGTTGCCTGGCCTTCTTCACTCAGGGAGTCAAACTAGGCTTTTCCTAGTCACTCAGGGAGTCAGACTAGAATTCTTGTTTCCACTGTGGTCTCTACCAGGCAGGCCACAGGATTAGGTCACTCCTGAAGGCACTCAAGTGTCCACTTAGCACTTGCATAAGTTACAAGCTTCTGGGGCACTGTCAACTCCTTTCCTCTCCTTCCCACCCCCATCCTCTGGTCTAATTGATTCACATCTACCTCCTCTTTTGCAGGCTTATTCCCTACTTCCCAGTGTCCACAGCCTACATCCTCCTAGCTTGAGCTATGTTAGCCCCAAGAGTCATCCTGGACTCAACACCATGGCCCTTAGCACCACGACATGTGTCAGGGTGGCTTTGTGTTTCTGCTTCTTGTTCTCAGATTGTACCTGAGATCTGATCATCATTGTCATTCGTCATTGTCGTCTCAACCAGCCATTCTTCCTTATTAAGAGTCAATTCTATGTAAGGTCCAGGATGGTGACAATTATTGGAGCTTTGCATTCTTTCCTGCACCTGGGTAACTCATATACCTTGTGACCTATGTCTTTGAGAATCTGCGTGGTGCTTGCCTTTTTAATTCTTCCAGGAATTAGAATCTGGGGTGAGGACCCTACCACCTGTTGACTATTCCCTGGTTGCAGATCATCATGAACTTTCAAATTTACCCTCTCCTCATTGACTCTGCCTCATTTCTCTGAGAGGTGGATAGTAACCTCTCTGTGCTGTGGGGGAGGAACTCAGGGCTCAGAGGTTAAGTAACTTCCCCTAGGCATGTGGCCAGAGGCAGGGGAGCCAGGGTGAGCCTAGACTGTACAACAGCACAGGGCCATCCCACACCAGTCTCCTCTCTGCCTCTGTCTGTATCTGAAGTGGGATCAGGCTGTGTTGTGATGCTCAGTTCCTCCACCCTACCATCATGTTAATCTTCACGTGCTGCCCCTTGATCCATCCATTTAACCAGACATACTCATTAAGCACCTTGCTGTGTCAGGCATGGCTTTCCCGTGACTTCTCCTTCAGTTCAGCGCTGACTCAGTAGGCAGAGCTGCAGTTGGGACCATGTCACGCTCCTTGAACTCCTGCTCCCAGATCTTCAGGTCAGGACAGTAGCTATTGGGGCAGCCTAGGGGGCAGAAGTTGGGAAGAGCTGGGACCTGCAACCAGGTCCACCCATGGGGACAGAGAGGCCAGGGCCAGCAAAGCCATGGCACTGCAAGGGGGAAGACAGTATGCAAAGAGCGCAGCCACATGAGCTGGTGTCTGCAGGCTCAACAATGAGGGGGAGGGGGTGGCAGTCCCTGTTCCTTAGGCTCGAGGCACAGGCCCAGGGAGCTGGCCCTGGGCTCAGATCCTACAGGACAGAGGAAGGACTCCAGACCCTGAGAGAGGACTAGAGAAATGAATGGAGGGTCCCTCCCCTGGAACAGGTGGCCCCAGCTGGCAACACAGCAGAGCTGGGGAGCAGGGTGCTGTCTTGTAAAACCAAAGGTGTCAAGGATAAACGTGGTTCACCTGTGTCGCGTCTAGCAGAAGGATGCCAGCACCAAGGGCAGGCCCTGAACCCAGGGGAAGACCACTCAGGCCCCAGAGGGTGTGACAAGCAGATGAGGTGCTAAGGAGCAGGCGGCCAGACAACCACTGCTAGCTCCTGGATCCATCCTGTCCAGAGTCCCCTGTGGGGAGTTCATGACCCTCTAGCATTCTGTGTTGCCCTCTTACACCCCCACCCCAGGCTCACTGTTCTCTCCAAGGGCAAGATGGATAGTCCTGCTGCTACACCTTTGCTCAACATTCCCCAGCCCACGTGGGCTCTCCAGCCCCTGCAACCTGGCCTCGTCACGTTTGCTAAGACAACAAACTCTTCTTTCTCCTTTTCCAGGTCTTCAGGCCCCCCCATTCCACACCTGTTTACATAACCCTGTGCCTCTGTTAAACCACTGCTTGTTTAACCTGCTCTGTTTGATTCTGAGGGCTGTTGTGGCAAGCACCCAAGCTGGGGACTTAGAAAACAGAACAGTGACCAGAAATCTGGAATCAAAGAAGTAGACTACACTCCCTCTGAAAACTGTAGGGGAGAATCCCGCTTTGGCTCTTCCAGCTCCAGTGGCCCCAGGTGTTCCATGGCATGTGTCACCATCACTCCAATCTCACCTTTCTGTCTGTCTCTCTCTCCTCTCTTTCTCTCTCTCTCTCTCTCTCTTTCTGGTGGTACTGAGGTTTAAATTCAAAGTCTCATGCTTGCTAGGCAGACGTGCTACCATTTTAGTCACTTTTCAAATAGGGTCTCATATATTTCGCTTGGGGCTGGTCTGGACCAGATCCTCCTGCCTGCACAACCCTCTACCTATGGCTTCTTGAGTACCTGGTACCACACGTGTGAAGCACCATGCCCAGTTTATTGGTCGAGATGGAAGTCTTGCTAACTCTTTTCCTAGGCTGGCCTCAAAATGTGATCCTCCTCATCTCTGCTTTCTGTGTAGCTGGGATTACAGGCAAGAGCCATTATGCCTACCCTATTCTAGTATGACCTCATCTTACCTTAACTAATTACATCTGCAATTACCCTATTTTCATATAAGGTCATATTCGGAGGGACTGAAGATTAGGACTTTAACACAATTAAAACTGCAACCCCTAGTTTTACAGTTGGCTGTGTATAATGTGCAGTTTGGTGGTTTTGAAGTGAGATGGATGTAGATTTGCCAGCACCCCTTGAATATACCTGAGCAAGATCCCTGAGCAATCTGCCTTCTCTCACCTGCAGTTAAGCACGATCCCCTGAGCTATTGTATGTATTAGGGTTCATTCATGCACATGGTGAGTGCCCAGGTAATTATAATTACCGTTACTAATATTGGGTGTTGAACATAGCAGGTGCTCAGTGAATAGATGTTTGCCACCACTCCCTTTAATAAGTAAATGGACAGCTACGGAACACCTAAGCCATTGAGCTGTGCCAGAGCAGGGAGCAGAAGTGGCCAAGGTGTGCTGGAGAATCTGTCCTGTCCCCAGCATCGTGTGAACTGCTTGCATCACTATGTGGCATGCTCATCTCTGCCCCGATGGCAGGGAGAACCTAGCTCCGACTCTCACAGCATGGAACCCTGGCTGAAGGTGAGACAAGCAAGGACTCTCTACCCTTGCATCTGTTCTCTGAGGCCAAGTGTGAAGGGAATGTGCACACCTGGGAGACTGAGGCAGAGGAGCCAGGCATCTTTTTGATGCAATGTATCTCAGGCTGCACTGAAAGGCAGTCCCAGAGTGGGACCTCCGGCTTGTGGCCTTTCTGCTTTCTGTGAGAACCAGTTTCTGCAGAAAGAAGACAGGAGGCGGATGCAGCCCAGCAGTGGGAGCCAGAACTGGGTGACCCCAACGATCACAGTTTTCTGTCAAGTAGGGTGATGAAATCTGCCCTACCAGAGGTGAACACGATAAAGATACCAGCTGTTAATATTTACGTGTTATTGTTGCCAAGTCTTGAAGAGATAGTTCCAAACACACTGAGATCGACAGAGCACTTTGGCAGCTTTGCTTTGGTTTTCATTTATACAACAAGAAGTGAAAAAAAATCTATTAATTACTACTAGAAATAAGAGAATAAGGCTCAACATTCATCTGCTACAGGTCACACTTGGCATTCCTCATCCTCTCCGGGTTTCCTTAACTCTCCAAATTACATGCCTCTGTTTGAAGAACTTTCCTTTCCACAAGTGCAAACTCTGACCTGGCCTTGAACAGAACAATTCTTCCATTAGAAACTAATTCAATCCCTTGATGTTTATAGGGAATTTATTTTCGAGGAGACATAGCAATGTGGGATGCAGAGTTTTATCCAGAAACTGCACATTTACTTCCCCATAGATCAACACTGAGACACACCACAAAACAGGGACAGTTTATTAGTAAACTTAAGTCTTCCAGCCTAGCAATGAAGGGTAAGGACAAGATGCACATAGATAACCAGGGAGAGGTACAAAGTGTCTGAGGTCAAAGAATAAAGAGCTCGCATTCTTGGGAGCAATGAACAAAGTACCTGAAGTCTTCCTTCTGTTGTGGGAGAGATGGAGATAAAGAGAAGGAACTCTGGTAAGCAGGACAGGAGGCAAACAAGCTCAAACTAGTGTGGCCTGGCTCTTAATGCATACAGCATTCACTGTCCATCTCCTGGAGTCCCAGCTACTGGGAGGCTGAGACAGAAGGGGCTCTTGAGCCCAGGCGTTCAAGACCAGCTTGGCAAACACAGACTGTCTCAAAGAAAAAAAAAGTTTCTGTTCTAGTTCCATGTTTATTTATTGTGCTTGCATTTGCCCAGGTAAGGCAGCTCTGAAATACAAGATAAGCAATTATCTTGTCTAGTGAACTATATTACCCTAACAGAATGCAAAAATGTTGAATTGTAAGTTTAGAAGCCTACCTAATTACTAGCAAGGCGGTCCCAGAATTTCAACAAAAAGCCGGGTGACAAATACAGGAGCTATGGAGAGCATTTAATTTGCAGTAGAAAGTACCAAAAACTTCATCTGTAGCTTGCATGGCAAGCAGGGAATAGGTATTACTGTTGGTAGGTGCCCACAACTACAAAGTTCACAGCACCACAGTGATATTTTAAGTTGACCTGGCAACCCCTCTTAGAAAATCTTTTCAATATATTTCAGCACCAAGACTTTATGTTTATTTATAGTACTGTGGTCTCAAGTAAGCTCATAAATTCTCTCATTGTTTACACAACATACTGTTTTTAACTTGGAAAGGTGGCTTCCCATTTGAGTCTCACAAGGTGCATTCAATAAGGGACTTTCCAGCCTGGGATCTTTCTAGAGGTAATGTCATAAATCTCTTCAGAAAACCTCCACAGTTCTGGGACCTTTGCTTCCTTTTCCCTCCCTTCTCCTCTTCTCCCCTTCCTCTCTCCTCTCTCTCCCTTTCTTTCTTTCTTTTCCTTTTTTTTTTTTTTTTTAAATAAATAAAGGGTTGCTGTGTTGCCCAAGCTGGTCTCAAACTCCTGGGCTCAAGCAATCCCCCTGCCTTAGTTTCCCAAGTGCTTCTGAAATAGGATATACCACCACAGGAGACTGTACCAGACATGGCACAGCCAAGTGCTTGTTGTAAATGGATCATGAAAATGTAGCATTTTGACAAGGTTCTAGGGTTGTGCAAGCAAAGACAGCCATGGGCTGAGGAGAAAGCAGCTTATTTGAGATTCTTAGCTATTAGGACTTTTAATACAAGATTTGTCTTTACTAAGTTTGGAGACTAGGGTTTTGTGACCTCAAATTCTGGAAAAAAATCCAGCAAGATCCTCAAAGCACCTTAAAAATGATTCAGCTTGAAGGAAAAGATTGTCCCTATATAATTGACAGCAGGACCAATAAAACCCCTGGAGATTACTGAAACACCAGGACTTTGAGCACTGCAAAAATGAACAAAATTACATATTCTTTCCTCTTGCATAGCAACATGAAAGCATATGAAAATTTATAACTCTGGTAAAGGTATAAATTTTATAAACATACAAAATACTGTAATACGTAATGTGGCATGTCACTCACTCTCACTTCTGGTATAGAATTTAAAAGCTAAAAGCATTAAAAATAGCTCTAACTTAAAAATTGCTAATAGCTGCAAAATACAAGAAAATGTCATTTGTGGCATGGATAACAAAGTGGGGAGGGGGAGATGTAAAGGAGTAGAGTTTTTGTATGAGACTAAAGTTAAGTAGCTATCAGTCAAAAATAGTTTGTTATGAAATGTGTGTAAACTCCGTGATAACAAGAAAGAAAAAAACCTGTAGAAGATGTATAAAAGAACATGAGAAAGAAATCAAAGCACATCTCTGCAAAGAAAGTCAATGGGATACAAAGGAAGACAATGGGAAGGGAAATAACTACAAAATTACCGCAAAACACAGAAAACAGTCAACAAAATGCAAAAAGAAGCCCTTCCCTCTCAGAAAATACTTTAAAAGAAAGTTGATGAAACTTCCCACAGGACACAAAGCGGCTGGATGGATGAAAAAAACAAAATGATGATCCAATCCCATGCTATCGTAAGACAAGGTCGGCCATAGACTGAAAGTGAAAGAAATAAGTCATACCATGCAAATGGTAACCAAAATAGAGCAGAGATGGCAGCCCTTATATCAGATGAAATAGTCAAAAACTGTCACAGAGGCAAAAGACATTATCTAGTGGAGAAAAGGTCAATTTATCAAGAAGACATAACAATTATAAATATATATTGAAGTCTGTATTTATATATGTGTATATATGTATATAAATGTGGGTATATATACACATCAGAACAGCCAAATAAATATATGAAGTGATCATTGAGAACACTGAAGAGAGAACTAGGCAATAACGCAATACTAATAGTTTTCTGTCTCCCACTTCCAGTAGTGGGAAGATATCCAGACAGAAAACCAATAAAGAAATATCATATTTGAACACTATAGACCTAACAGACTCCATTCAACAGCACAATACACATTTTTTCAAGTGCATATGGAACCGTCTTCAGAATAGATCACATTAGGCCACAAAATAAGTCTTAACAAATTTAAGATTGAAACCTACCATGTGTCTTTTCTGACTACAATGGAGCAAAATCAGAAACTAACAACAAAAGGAAAGTAGAAAGTGTGCAGAAATTAAACAATACAGTGTTGAACTACCAATGAATCAAAGAACAAATCACAAGAAAAATTGGAAAATACCTGGAGACAAATGAAAATGAAAATCCAACATGCCAAAATTTATGGGGTACAGCAAATGCTGTTCTAAGAGGGAAATTTATGCTTTCCTCTTATGTTTTATGTTGGAAGAAATGCTAACATTAAAAAAGAAGAAAATCTAGGACTGGTGGTGTGACTCGAGGTAGAGCAATTGCCTAGCAAGCGCAAGGCCCTGAGTTCAAACCTCAGTACTGCCAAAAAAAAAAAAAAGAAAAAAGAAGAAAGATCTGAAATCAACACCTAACTTTATACCTAAAGGAGCTAGAGAAAGAAGAAACTAAACCAAAATTACAAACCTAAGCAAAATAAAGACTAGAAAAGCAGTAAGAAAAAAATCAATGAAATTAAGTTGGTTTTTTGAAAAAAAATAAAAATTTCTAAACCCTTAGCTAGTCTAAAAAAAAGAGAGATATCAAATAACAAAAACCAGAAATAAAAGAGCCAATACAAGTGACACCCCCGAAATAAAAAGGATTCTGAGAGATGACTATGAGCAAGTACCTGGCAACAAACTGGATAACCTGGAGGACAGGAATACATGTGGAGAAAGATGCAGCCTACCATGACTGCATCGTGACAACACAAAAAATCTGAATGGACCAGTAATGAGCAGACCAAGTCAGTGATCAAAAATGTCTAACAAAGAGAGGCCGAGGACCAAACAGCTCCACTGGAGAATTCTACCAAACATTTTAGCAAAGAATACCAATTGTTCTCAAACTTTTCCAACAAATTAAAGAGGAGGGAACACTTTCAACCTCATTTTATGAGACCATATTACCCTGACACCAAAGATTCAAGAAAAAGAAAATCAAAACCAACATGCCTGACAAATGTAGATACAAGAATCCTCAATAAGTACTGGAAACTGAACTCAACAGCACGTGAAAAAGATTACGATCACCAGCACTTGTGATTTATTCCTGGAGTGTAAGCATGTCTGAACATATGAAACTCAGTCAGAGTGACTCACCATATTACAGAATAAAGGAAAACAAAAATCCACGTGACCATCTTAGTGGGTGCAGAACATTGACAAAATTGAGCACTTTCATGGTAAAAACGCTCACAGAAGGACTAGAAGGGACTTGCCTGAACATAAGAAAGGACAAGTGTGAAAGGCCCACAGCTGACATTATCCTGAAAGCTTCTCCTCTGACGGGAAGGGGGCAGGCAGGTCTACCCTCTCCTTCTGTTTGATACCGTACTGGAAGTCTACTCAAAGCAATTAGGCATGGAAAAGAAATAAAAACACCTAAATTGGAAAGGAAGAATTTCAATGGTCTCTGTGTGCAGATGATATGATCTTATTTATAAGATTCCATCAAAAAGCTATTTGAACTAATAAATAAACCCAGTAGAACTTCAGGACTCAAAATCATCACACAAAAAGTACTTGTGTTTCTCTACAATAGCAGTGAACAGTCCAAAAGGGAAATTAAGAAAACAATCCCATTTAAAATATATAAAATAAAAAAAATACTTAGGAATTAACTTAACCAAGTAGGCAAAAGATTTATATGTTGAAAAGAACCAAACACCGTTGAAAGAAATTAAAGATATAAATCAATGGAAAGACTTCCTGGATTTATAGATTGAAGATTTAATATTTCCATATTTCCCAAACTCATCTGAAGATTCAATAGAACATGCCTATCAAAATCACAATGGCAGTTTTTGTAGAAATAAAAAAAAAAAAAGGAAACCCAAACTAACGAAATCTCAAAGTACCCTGAGTAGCCAAAACAATCTTGAGGAAAAAACCCAAAGCTAGAGGCCTCACATTTCCTGATTTCAGAATGTATTACAAAGTTGCAATAATCAAAACAGAATGGTACTATCCTAAAGACATATAGACCCATGGAACAGAACAGAAAGCCCAGAGATAAACCCTTGTCTGTGTGATCTTACAGGAGGCTGCTAAGGCCACACGGTGGGAAAAGAAGTCTTTTCAACAAATGGTATTGAGAAAACTGGATATCCACATGCAAAAGAGTGAGGCTGTACCCTTACTTTACACTATATATAAAAATTAACTCAAAATGTATTTAAAGACCTACATATAAGACTTCAAATTATAAAACTCCTAAACAAAATCTTCATGACACTGGATTTGGCAATGATTTAGAGATGATACTAAAAGCAAAAACAAAACCAGTGGATTACAACAAATTTGAAAATTTATGACTTGGGCATGGT
The DNA here is from genome assembly GCF_047511655.1 of Castor canadensis. Lineage (NCBI taxonomy): Eukaryota > Metazoa > Chordata > Mammalia > Rodentia > Castoridae > Castor > Castor canadensis. The sequence continues at coordinate 8,762,347 of NC_133386.1, read as the reverse complement.
GACACATGCCTGTAATCCCACCATTTGGGAGGCTGCGGCAGGAGGATGGAGAGAATTCAAGGTCAGCACAGGCTACATAGTGAGACCCTGGCTCACAAAATGAAGCAAAACAAAACAACAAGCAAAAAACCCCACAAAAACTTCTGTACAACAATGAAAACAATCAACAGAGTACAAGGCAAACTATGCAATGGAGACATTTTTTGCAAACCGTGTATCTGGTGAGGCATTCATATCCAGAATATATAGAGAATTCCTACAACCAACAATAACAAAATATATAACCTAATTAAAAACAGGCAAAGTCCTTGAATAGATATTTCTCTAAAGATGATATACGAGTGACCAGTAAGTGAGTGGTCAATATCATCAATCATCAGGGAAACACAAATTAAAACCACATGCAATATTATTTCATACTTCTTAGGTTGGCCACTATCAGAAAAGAAGAACATAAGTGTTGGTGAGGATGTGCAGAAGTTGCAATCCTGTGCATGGTTGGTGAGAATGTAAAAGGTTTCAGCCACTGTGGAAAACAGTGTAGTGGTTCCTTGAAAAGTTAACAGTAGAATTATGATGTAGCCCAGCAATGCCATGACTGGATGCATATCTAAAAGACCTGAAAGCAGGATCTTGAGGAGATATTTGCACACTCAGTTCATTAGAGCACTACTGACAATGGTCAAGCCTAGAAACAGCTGAATGTCTATCAGTAGCTGAGTGGATATACATCTATGTCTATCTGTCTATCTATCTATCTATATCTATCATCTATCATCTTTGAATATTATTCAGCCACAAAAAAGTTCTCTCACACGCTGCAACACAGAGATGAACCCTGAGGATATTATATTTTAAGTAAAAATAAGTCAACCACAAAAGACAAATACTTCATGATTTCAGTTATGTGAAGTTTCTAAAGTAGTCAAACTCAGAAGCAGAAAGTTAAATGGTGGTTTCTATGGACTGGGGGGACAGGAAAAAGGAGAGTTATTCAATGGATATAGAATATCAGTTTTGCAAGATGAAAAAGTTCTAGAGATGTGTTGCAAAAACATGTGTATATAATTAAAATGGCTGTGCAACACACTTAAAGATAGTTAAGATGGTAACTTTATGTTGTGCATTTTTAACCACAAATAACTAGCTAAGATATTCCCTAATATTAATGACTATTTTCTTGTCTTTGTCTATTTTCTGTCTCTAAGTACAAATATGGATGTATTTAATTGTCCTATGTTTGATGAATGTTAACTATCCTCAAACCTGTAAAGATAAGCTTTATCATTTATAAATGTTACATCATTTCAAGGTTGCACTTAAGATGCTCAGTCTTCCTTAAAGAGAAACAAGAGCTTTGGAAGTACTATGAATTGAATTGAGCGAACCTTTGAACAGAAATCATCTAACTGTTACTTCCAGTGATAACTTGAACAGTTCTTGCTGGTGTCAACTACTGTTAATTCAAGGGTCATTCAGTGGGAGCCAGCTAAGTGCTAAGTGCTGTCCAAACTGAGAATGGGGAAGGAAGAGGAGACCAGAATCAAACAATCCTGTTCCCTTCTTCCAATGAATGCACAATTTAATGGGGACTAGAGAAAAATGACAACACGTTATTGAATTAAAGAGGAGTTGGATGCACAAAGGGCTGTTTGAGTCTATCACAGGCATTCTTGTTCTCAATTACCCAGTATTCCTTCCCTTTCTTGCAGTAACAGATCCAGTATTTGCCTTAGAGATCTGTTCATTCTCCAGTCTCAGTCCATGTGCTTTTATGAGCTGACAGGAACCTTAGTTCTAAGTTTGGGCAAAGTGACCCAGACATGGCCAGTGAGAAGATGGATGGGATCCCTGTTCATGGGCACTGACTCAGCAGTCATCTCAGTCATCTTGACTCTTCAAAAGAGATTCAGTTCTGGGATTTTTTTAACTGTTGGAAAGCTGAGAATGGGTTCCTAATAGTAAAATGTCAGCCTCATGTTGCCAAGAAATACCACATGGGGAAAGCTAGATTGAAAATTAAGTAGAGTGGAAAGGATCAAGATGTGAGGGGAAGAGAGGCTGGGTCCAGATGTTATTGCTTGTGCTCTGAGTCCAGCGTTGCTTCTCTCTGAATCTTTCAGTTAAGTGAACAAATGAATCCTCATCTCTTGGCTATGACTAGTTGAGTTTTCCATCACTCACAACCAAGAATCCCAGGTTGCACAATGCCTTCAAATCTCAACTAATCATGGATCACTATGTCCAAGCATGAGCTGGATTCTCATACAACCACTGAAGCATCAGGATACGTGGAGATTTTTGTGACCCCTTTCATTATTCTAAATTGTGATGCATAAGTAATGATTTATGTGTTCTATAAAAAAACATCTAGAATGCATATCAGTACCTTTATAGCAAAAAAAGTTTGGCATTATTAAAGACAGCTTAGACAACTAAATTAATAATTTAAGAGAAATCCCATTCTGCCAATATTCTTTCCATTGTTATGGTATTTGTTTATTTGTTTTAATTTTTTAAAATTTATTTGTTTTTGGGTGGGACTGTGGTTTGAACTCAGGGTTTCACACTTACAAAACAGGTACTCTACTGCTTGAGCCACACCTCCAGTCTTTTTTGTGCTGATTATTTTGAAAATGGGGTCTCATGAACTGTTTGCCCGGACTAGCCTCCAACCACAATCCTCCTGATTTCAGCCTCCCAAGTAACTAGGATTATAGGAATGAGCCTACAGGGCATTTAAAGGTTAAAATTAAATTGCTCTTTAAAAAAAATATACTGAACTTTAAACTGTCCACAGGAACAAGAATGTTAAACATTAAATTTTCAGTGCACTTTGGAGTTTTTGACATACTTTACACCTATTATTTAAATTGTATATATAGTTCAAAGTCTAAGATCATATGTAATATACTTTGGATTACATTATGATTATTTTTCTCTTTTAGCAAATACACCTCCTAATTAAATTACAACTGAACTTAGTTTTAATTCTCTGAGTAGACATGAGCAGTAGCAGTTATTTCTTTTTTTATAAAACACCAAATCTATATTTACATATACATATAATAACGTAACTTTAAGCTTAAATATATCTAAATAAATCAAGTAAGGTCTACTGTATGACAAGTATCAACAATTAAAATAAGTCAAACTGTTTTGTTTTTTGGTGGCACTGGGTTTTCAACTCAATGCCTCATGCTTGCTAGGCAGGCACTCTTTTGGCTTGAGCTACTCCACCAGCCCCAAATAAATCAAACTGGAAAGTACATAAAATCCTATGAATTGTATCTCTCATAGATGTACTGTTTTCTCAAAGGAAAAATAAAGCATACAAAACCAGTAGTCTCCCCATAGTTAATACAGATGGACAAAAACATTTTGAAATACAAAGGGCTGTTTTTAAAAATTGATGTTTTTATGCATGCAGAAATGTGGTTGGAAAGCCCCCAAATTTCAGCATAACACACACTGACTTGTTTGCACATAGATTTGGTGACTTAAAAAAAAAAAACAACAAGTTTAAATGATCACATCCTGCCTTTTAAGATTTATATCTGTTGTCACGCAAACTTTCTGTAGCACTCACTGGATTAGGCAAAGATTGATTTAAGCATCTTTTAAATGTGTCACTCTTTGGGCTGGTGGGTGGCCTGAGTGGTAGGGTGCCTGCCTAGCAACTATGACGCCCTGAGTTCAAACCCCAGAGCTGTCAAATGTGTTACTCTTTAAAAATGAGCTATAAAAATGCAAAACTAAGAAAACAAGATCACAGCAGGTACATAGGCAGAGAAAATCAGGTGATAGTGTATACTTGGATTTCATTATGTTTTTTTTTCTCTTAGCAAATAAGCTTCCTAACTAAATTACAACTGAGCTCAGGAAAGTGTTCACATTCCCGATACAAAGCACTTTACTTCAATGCCAGACAAATCAGGTCACAGATCAGGTCTTCCCTGAACCCAGGAGTTGAGACTTCTACCAATGACATCTTGTGATGCATCATGAAAAAAAGTCAGGAGTCTTCGAGCACCTTACCCTTGTTGTATAGAGAGGAGCAGGGCAAGAAAAATGAGCAGTAGGAATTTATTTTTGAGATGGTTTCTTAAGAAAATATTTTGGAGTTGCTAAACCCATGAACTCTTGAATAAACTCAGACATTAATGGAACACAAGTTTAAAATCTCCAGTGAGCCAACTGGAGGCTAACCCTCTAAAACCCAAATGCATGTGCACCTAGGAAAACTGCATAGATCAAGCATGGAAAGACAAAGGCGTCCAGAAGATTCTCTCTGCCCCACTCCTGGGAGGCTCAGTCAGCAGCTCCTGGTTCAGAACCAATGTGCCTCTGATTCACTTCAGCATGTCCACACTTCACCATGCTAGACACACCAAGATATCCATATACAAACCTACAATTTCCCCCAAAGCCTTTCACTCTCTTTAAAATTGCTTCCCCATATTTGTAACATATAGGTGTATTTTAGTATTTTTATCTACTAATTTAGGCAACACCCAAGAAACTGAATTTTCCAATGATTTTCAGAAATTATTAACTTGATAGAAAGCAAAATGAAACAGCTTCCCTTACAGTTTGGTGCCGTCACTCGGTTCAGCTGTCTTCTGGAGCCACATTTGTTCAAAAGCCCTATTACTACCCACCCCCATCATGACCCCCAGTGAAAGATCCTGGTGATTCAAAGACAATCTGGACATGCCAGGAAGATCTGAGCAGAGACTTTATTTTTTTTAAAGGACATAAATCATTGAGTAGTGATTGTGTGCTCTTTAGAACTATCAAGAATTTTGCAGAACTTTATTTTAGAATATCCAGAGTTTTCTCAATGGGTTACCACGGCATTTACAGCAAGTCTTTCATCTTTCCCTCCCATGAGAACAAAAGTGTCTCTAACCCTCAAATATGTGGAAAGTTTGCACAGGCGGCTGTAAGAATTAAACGTGATTAAAGTACTATAAGGACTTTCAAGTGCACTTGCAGCTATTTCTTTCTTTATATGTTTTTGGTGGGATTGGGGCTTGACTGCACTTGCAGCTGTGTAATACATGAGCTGTAGTATGCTATGTACCTACACTTAGACAACTGAAAATATTGCAGAACCTGGTCAGAGTCATTGACTTCTTCAGATGCAAAAATTGTGTCTGAGAGGCCACATCAGAGAGCGAGGGTCCCTGGTTCCTAACACAAATGACTGTTCTCTGGACCTCATAGGGATGAAAGAGCAAGAGCTAGATTCTCTGGTGGCATCCTTCTCCTTTCTGGTGAAGTGTGTTACCTTTGGGTGCTAATTTTTTTTCTCCAATAACTCCTTGGATACATCTGATTAACAATCAAGCCCACCTTCCAATCTGGAAGATGGCTTTTCCATGTAATAATGTATCCAGTGATATCCCCCCAGCCCAGAGTGGCAGAACACCTGACCACTTGGTGTAGCAGACTTAGGGGTTTCTTTTGATTTCATTTCTGGGTATAACTAGCATGTAGATTGCCATTCCCCAGGTGAGCGCAGCCCACAGGGCCACCAGGAGCCTAGGCTGCTTCTCTCTTCCTGTTACTAATCCTCTGCATGTGACCGTTGTCCCCATTCTTGTCACCAGGAGGTTGTAAGTCAGATGCTCTGACTCTGACCTCAAATCTCTGTTTAGGACAGGAAAAGGGGGAAGTCCACAGGGCAAAAGGCCCCAGCCAAGTGATTGTCTCTTTTAAGGAATCTTCCCAGAGCAACACCCAGCAACTTCTGTTCCCTCCCAGTATCCTGAATTGTTCCAACCCTACACACACACACACACACACACACACACACACACACACACACACACACACACACACGTGGCTGGAGGGCAGAAAAGAGTAGAATAAATATTAGAGTGTCTATGACTTGCTCATCTAGTTGTGGTCTGTGTTGCTTGCTAGTTACCACTCACCCCATGAAGGCAGGTGCTCTGCCTGCTGTGTTCTCTGCTCTTTCTCCAGGGCCTAGGACAGTGCCTGGCAGGCAGATAGCACTCAGTAAGCATTAATAGAATGAATGAATGAATGACCATTTGGCTTATATAACTCCACAGACACTGGCTAAGGAGTCATTGCTGAGTCTAAGGAAACAGACCTTGTGACCAAAGAGATCCCTGTCTCAGCTGCAGGCTACCCAAATGGCTTCCTCTCCTGTTGGAAGTGATATCTCTTTGCTAAGTAATGACATAATGAGAAACTCTACTTTCTATAGGTGCTGAATGCCAATTCTTCATAACAGTTTTGCTTTTTAATATTTTCAGAAAGGAGTTGGACCTGATGGATTAAAAATGTATTTTAGCAGAAAATACGTAGACTCAACAGAACAATTTTCCTTAACAGGGTCAGAGAGAAGCAGATAATAATACATTAGTCTGAGCTAAAAGAACATCGTATTCAGTGCGTTAGCATTTTTATTTCTTATCTTGATTTCTACATTGTTTAGATAACTGTGTTATATGTAATACGTCAAACCTATGTGAAAGGTTGAACCTGCATCTTAGGATTCTGACGGCCCTACTCACTCAAAACTCTTAAATTATGTTTTGTGCTTTTAAAAATCTAGATCAACCATAAAGTGAAACAAAGTTATTCACTGGGGGAGGAGCTGGTGAACAGAAGAGGGACAAGTACAAGGTCATGACAGGAGCAGAGGAAATGATGAGCACATACCCAAAGGATTCAAAGTCAGCACAATAGAGGCACCTGTACACCCATGTTTATTGCCATGCTATTCACAACAGCCAAGCTATGGAGTCAGCCTAGGTGCCCAACCACTGATGAGTGGACAAAGAAAATGTGGTATATATACACAATGGAGTATTATTCTGCCTTTGCAGGAAAATGGCTGGAGCTGGAGATCATCATAAGTAAAATAAGCCAGACTCGGAAAGACAAATATCACATATCTTCTCTCATATAGGGAAATCTAGATTTTAAAAGGAGGACATGAAAGTAGAAAGGTGACTATTTGGGAAGAGGAAGGGAACTAGTGGGAGGAGGGGATAAGAGACGATGGGGGGTGAATATGATCAAAACATATATCATATACATTATACATGTTTGAAGATGTCATGACGAAACCCATTAAAAAGGTACATACACACACACAAACAAACATAAAAACACCACAAAGGAAGTGATTTTCGCTCCAAAGCTGACCACATAAGGAAGCTCATTAACCCACTTTCCCTAACAGGTCAGAAACAACCAATGAGAAATTAATAATTAACTGTTCTGCAAGTGGACCAGTGGTGAGATCAAGCCTTGTTCCATTTGGTATAGTTCCTTCTCCAGGTGCAATACCTCTTGGAAGGTGGGAGTTGGGGGACTTGTACAAGGCTTGTATTTTCCATTGACTGTGTCAAGTTGATAGCATTTTGCACATTCCTCTGGTAGCACTATCTTGCTGCCATGGAGTATTTGTTTACACTTACTTGTGCTGTGGTAGATTACGAACTCTTCCAGGGCTGGGCCTCTGGACTCACAATCTTCTTTATACCAGTTCAGCCCACTGATCATTTGGTAAGTCAATTATGGACCTTGTGGATAGTACAACTTTGCCCTACAGTTCTTCCAATTCAGTAGTCAATTAATTTAAATTGTACCTGGAAGATCTAGAAAGTCCTTAGTCCAGCAATTAAATCTGGTAGTTTGGTACCAGCCAGTTAAAAAAAAGAAGTTAGAGTTTTTTAAAGACCCTCTGAAAGTGTAATGAGGGATTTTGACATAAATAGAATATTAAGTAAATATTCAGAAAATATATTCAGGGAGTGATAGAAATTTAATTTTTATAGATAAGTGGAACTTCATGATGACAAACAACTTTGCAAAAAAGTTGTTTCCACAATGATACTCAACTATGCCTGACCTGGCCCATTTCATGAATACTTTATTGTTTTTCAAGTACTCTCACTGCTTCCCAAGTTGGAAATTCTCCATTCACTCATTTATTCATTGATTCAAGAAAGAATTATTAGCTGTTCCTAGTAGCCCAAGGGGTAAGGCTGTTATAGTGACTGTAAACATCTCTCCATGGAGCTCAGAGTTACCAAAGAATTACACAAATACATGAAAAATTTCGACTGCCCTAAGAAGTACACGCTGTACATAATGCTAGGTTTATGAGGGAGATTTGCCCTGAGCTGGGTGCCCAAGGAAAGAAATGGTAAATAAATGAAATGTGGATGGAGGTAGATTAAACATGTCAGGAGAGGAGGGAAGAGGGTTCTGCAACAGGGAGCCGAGGTTCTTATGGCAGGAGGTCAAGGTGGTGTGGCATCATAAGGAGGAAAGCATGCCCAGGACAAGTGCCATTTAAGAAGTTTGATTTATCCATGGGTAAATCACTCACCAGACAAGGGTGAGTGCAGATTGAGCTGTGGCAAGATCTGATTTGCCTTCTCCCCAAACTCTGATCCTGTGTGAAGGAAGGATTGGTAGCTGTTGGATGGGATTGGGGTCCAGACAGTTGGATGGGAGAGTTGAAGAAGGCCTAATATCCCCCACCAACCCTGAAAAGAGCAGCTCCTTCTTAGCAAAATTCAGTGTTTTGCCACAAAATTAAAATAAAAACTGAAAAGTTATTTCTCACCTTACAAAGAAATAAAACACCAACCACACTGAAGCCCCCAAAAATTTAAATGTAATTATTTTCTTCCAAAGTCTACAAGCTTCTTAAGGGTGGAGAACTGATCTCATTCCCTGTTGAATCTTCAGGGATTAAATGATTAAATGATTGTCAAATAAATAAGGAAGCATTGTGTATTAGTTCACCATGCCAAAGTACCACAGCCTGGGCAGCTGAAATTTATCTCACCATACTAGAAGACAGAAGTCAAGATGAAGGTATGGACAGCACTGGCTCCTTCTCAGGACTGAGGAAAGGCTCTTTTCCAGACCTTTCTCCTTGCTTTGGAGATAGTGGCTATCTTCCTGTGTCTTCATATCCTGTTTTTCTATGTGTGTCCAAATTTGCCCTTTTAGGACACCAGCCAAATAACAGACTACTGTCCACCCTAATGACCTCCTTTTAAAGTTGACTACCTCTATAAAGACTGTCTCCAAAAAGGTCATATCCTGAAGTACTGGTGTTAGGACCTCAACCTAAGAATTTGGGGGACACAGTTCAGCTCTTAACAAGTGGGGCTGTGTGTTTTGGTAGCAGTCAGTGTTAGAGGAATCTTATTAACATCAGGGCAGCTGTGCTTGGTGCCAGTGAGCTCCCTCATGTCATGAGCATCCCTGGGAAGTAGAGGGACAGTAGGCAGAACACCCGCTAGACTCTTCAAAGCTTACATCATTTTCTGCAAAAGGCCCAACCAAAGTAGACAGGTTTCCCAAACTGTTACAGGTTGAGTTGTGTCACCCATCAAAAAAAAAAAAAAAGTCTTATGAAGCCCTAGCCCTAGTACCTCAGAATGTGACTGAATTTGATCTTTACAGAAGTGATTAAATTAAAATAAGGTCATTAGGATGGTCCTTAATCCAATCTGGCCAGTCCTTATAAGAAGAGGAAATGTGGACAGGAACAAGTCCAGAAGGAAGACCATGTGACAACATAGGGGTGTGTGCGGGAGGGGAGATGGTTATCTGCAAGCCCAGCAGAAAGACCTCAGAAGAAACCAACCCTGCTGATACCTTGAGCTCAGACTTCTCTTTTACCAAATGGTTAGAAAATAGATTTCGGTTGTTTTAGTCACTCACTCTGTGGTATTTTGCTGTAATAGCCCCAACAAACTAACCAAATTGGCCAGTGCTCTCCTACTCTCAAAGTTAAGGCTCACATGATAATTCTATACTATGGTTCAGTTAGTAAGAACAACCAATGTTTCTTTTCTTTTTCCCCCGTACTGTGGTTTCAACGCAGGGCCTACACCTTGAGCTACTCCACCAGCCCTTTTTTGTGATGGGTTTTTTGAGATAGGGTTTCACCAACTATTTTCCTGGGCTGGCTTCAAACAATGATCCCCCTGATCTCTGCCTCCTGAGTAGCTAGGATTTACAGGCGTGAGTCACCAGCCAATGTTTCTTGACTACCAACAACATATCAGGCACTGTACTAAGTGCATTTTCTTTTGCTTTTCCAGTAGTGGGGGTTGAACCCAGAGCCTCTACACATGCTAGATAAGCACTGAGCTACATCCCCAGCCAATGTATCTTTTTGAATCTGTACAAACCCCTAGAGATAAGGATTGTTATGACCTTAGGTTTTATGGAAAAGACTCCTGAGAGTGAGCTATGTGAAGTAATTTGCCCAAGGTCAATTGGTAGGAAAGGCACAGAGTTGGGGGATCTCCAAGGTGAAGTCTCCCATTAGATGCTGAGCCCCTCTGTGCTGCCTGAGGACATGTTCTGGGGGCAGAACCTCACTGAACTCACTGAACTGTGGGCTTTACAGGTACCACCACCGATACAGCTGGTGTTCATGCAGTAAAGAAGTTATCTCTTAGAACTCTCTTCATCTCTTGGTTGACTTGTGACTCCAGAATCTTCTTAATTCCTCCAGAAATCATGGGCTCTCTGTGAGGAGTATTTGGAATATACAAACATTTCAGAGCTCAGATGGAATATTTTTGCCTTTGCTATTATCATAAGTCATTGGACTCCTACTAAAAGTGATCTGAAACAGAGGAAAATATGGTGGGAGAAAATGATAGATAAATCATCAAAACACAAAGCAATTAGGAGATTATGTTGTTAATGACTGGGACTGAATACGTTCCTATTGATGTCACTGCTTATTTGCACAACAGAACATTAATAAATTCTTAGGTGGCACATACACAGACTGGGGTATACACACCTCTCCCTCTTATTCAGGCCTTCAACTAACACTAGAGGATTAAGACCTTGCTTGGAATACTGAGAAGGAAAAATGTGTGTTAAGTGTCTGTTTTAAAACTGGTAATAGGGGTTGGGATCATTTGCCTAGCATGGGTGAAGCCCTGGGCTCAATCATGGGCACTGCAAAGAAAAAAAACAATGGGTAATGAATGCAATGGGATGACATGTTTAGTCTCAGGGAATACAAAACTCTTCTTGAATATAAAACTGCATACTGCATCACTAAAGGTGAAAGTTATTCCTGCTTTTCTGCCTGATGCTGAACTGCTGATATTTGCATTTCCTGTTGATCAGTGTCCTGTTGAAAGCTAAAACGTATTGAGGAACAACCAATCATACTCTGAGACGAGGGAGCTCCCCTTGTACTGTCACCTTCCCTGGCTGGCAGTTTCTGTTTCCTGTCTCTCCAGGTGCTCAGAAATGTTGAAGACTTTCTGGATCAAGGCGAGTGGAATTTCCCATACCTGAAAGGGTTAACCCGTGAGTCAGTCCTCAGCAAATGACACACCCAGTTTGAGGTCCATGGGTTGAAGTAAATTATCTGTGAGTCATATCGCTGAATATGCTCTGTTCTATAGAATGTTGGTTAGCAACTCACTTCCAAACACCGTGTCCAATGGTTCTGTTACACACATTTGAAAGTGAGATGGATTACTCATTTTGGCTTAGCACTAGGCAATGAAATGAATCTGGCACTGCAGGGAACTTGGGTTTTTATCAGTGGTTTTGACTCTGAAAAAGAAGTGCTATATTGAATGATTCTACTTTCATATGAAGCATGGAAGCCAGAGAAGGACCCCTTGGGGGATCCTGGGTAAAGGGACAAGTGAGCAACACTGCCTGACAGGCTTTTGAGATAGGAACAAGAAAAGAAATGGAAATTCAGCTCAGAGGTCCTCCCTTTTTATTATGCTGTGGCTTTTTCAGAGGCTCTGACTATGTGATTAAATGCTAAGAAACTGGCATTCATATTCATTGTTGTCTTAAACTAGAACCTTAAGAATCCAGTAATGTGGACCACAGATCCTATTAAAAGAACCCTGTATTTGTAAGTCAAGAGGAATGAGCATGCAAGAGGGTGGGGCTGTGTGTCTATGGCTGGAAGAAAGGTGTGATGAGTAGCTGTTTTGTTGCTAGGCAATAGGTTTTATGTGACAACAATTCCTTCCTCTAAAGAACTGGAGTGCTCTTTTTGTTTAATGAAAGCAGAGCATTTTCTTGGCACAAGAAGTACACTTAAGAGTTTACTCGAATCTGTGATATTATAGTAAACAGAGCTCATGAAAGGAAATGCTATTCTATTTTTGAATCCTTTTGTTTGTTTTACATTTCACCTCATGAAATAATTTGCCCAAGGAGACACATGGCTTCTTCCCTTTCCTGAGACAATTTCTGTTATTTGGCATGTCTGGCTGTGGTCAGATCACCTTTTTCTCCTGGCCTTTAAATTACTCCAGTTGAGCTGTGAATGTGCTTCTGAGCTTCACCAGAGAACATGCTTGCATTTGGAGATGTTATGAGACTGGGTTTTATAATTTCAAACTAGTTAGCAAATCCTGATCAAAGTATGTTGTGTCTTCTATCTTTCTTATTTTATTGATTTTACCATAAGGTAAAATGCCATGCACCATGGCATTTTGCCTGTTTGAGTGAGGGCCCTATAACTTGTGCATACGTACAACCTTAGCACCATCTAACATAGGGCTTGGCATATAGTTGACAATAAACATGATTGTCGAATAGATGAGTGAATGAATGCACAAATGGTTGATATAATATTGCATTTTCCTTTTATGTCATTTAGATAAGTTCAAGGTGGGCTCTGAAAATAGTGTAGTGATTATTATTATAGCTATTATAAAAGACAATAATCTAAATACACTTAAGTTAGCATCTGGCCCTTCCTTCAGAAAGCTGTATGTTTCAGATAGAAATATCAACAGAAAACTCTCAAGGTGTAGATTAAAAATGCTGATATTTTCTTAGTTTTAGAATGGTGGAGTTAATCCTGAAAACAGAAAGTACTAAGCTGGGGTGGTAGCTCAGTGGTAGAGTGCTTGCTTAGCATTTTCGAGGCCCTGGGTTCAATCCCCAGCACCACACATGTACACAAAAGGCAAGTACTTAGGCTTTCATAGCAGCCCATAGGCTTAATTTTTTCCCTATAAAATAATGTGTTTTCTGAAGCAGTCAGGGCTTTGCTACCTCATTAGGACATCATCTAAAAATGTATCTCCAACAATAGGAAGTGAGATGTGTGCTGATCTTCTTTTTTTCTTTTTTTTTTTGGCAGTACTGGGGTTTGAACTCAGGGCCTCACACTTATTAGGCAGGCACTTGATCACTTGAGCCACTCCACCAGCTGTTTACTTTTAAATAGTATAGGAAAATCTCTGGATGAATTTTATCTCCAGAGTTTCAGAGGATTAAAATGCACCCCTAACCCATCATTTACCACATTCTAGGATACTGATTTATATTCCCAAAGAATGATGTTTTAATACTCATTGAATGTTACTCTGTGCCTGTTACTGTCCTAAACTCTTTGCACTAATAAACCCTCTTGATCTTCACAACAACCCTATGAGGGTGGATGCACCTATTGCACATGTTATAGGGGAAGAACAAGGCATGGAGAGGTCAGGTAACTTGCCTAAGGACTCTTATTTAGTATGTGGAGAACTGAGTTTGGGACCTAGGCGAGCTACCTCCAAAATTCACTTCCCAGCACATCTGGGATACTGCCTCTCAAATCCAGACGGGAAAGGAGATTCTGATTCAGCACTGCCTTCCACAGCTGCTCTCTCCTTCACCTTGTTCTGGGCTGTGCTGGGTCTGATGGTTTGCATAGACCAGGGCTCAAAGATCTTGCACATGTGAGTGAGTGAGTGAGTGTAAATGCCCAGCTCAGTTGCCCGACTCCCTTATCTGTGAGCTGGGGCTATGTAGAGACTGACCCCAGCCTCCTCAGGTTGGATTTGCAGTCCACCTCTCCAGACTCACATCCTGAAAGCCTGGGAATGAACTTCTTGGAATGCCAGGTGATACACTCTGATATCAGTTGCACCCACAAAAAGCCCATTCCCTGCAAGGGCAAGCCTGGGGCTATACCCGGGAGAGGAGCTGCAACTCATTACAGAGAACATTCTGCACTCTGGCCCTGCCCAATTTTGCCAGAGCACCAAAGGCTTTCTCCTCCAAGGGAGTGGAAAGGAGGCAGGCACTGTTACACACACACATACCTCTCTCTCTCTCTCTCTCTCTCTCTCTCTCATACACACAAACACACCCGTACACACCACGTACCATACACAAACCGCCCATTGCAGATGCATGCACCACATGCTCACACACTACGTGCTTTTATAGAATAGGTGTGTCTTCCTACAGCTCTCCTTTATCAGCAAATCCTTCTGGAGGCATGGCCCCTACCTGCATTCCAAAGAGGGCACAAATCACTCCCTTGTCTGCAGAAGTCCTAACTCCCACAATGAATCATAGCAATGTTGGCTGAAGAGCAGTGGTGGTTCGCCCCACCCTTTCCACGGGAAGTGAGAAAGAGCAAACGTCTAGTTTTTCTTTAAGCGTTTGGGGGAGAGCTAATTAAGAGGCAGTGACAGCTCTGGAGAAACATAATGAGGTAGGGGACAGGTAGTAACCAGGCAGAGACCGCAGGATTCCTATAAAGTCTTTATGGCTGCTCTGAAATTCCAGAGCCTGAAGGAGGTGACTTCCTCTTCAGCCAGGCTGTGCCGCCAACAGCCAACAGTGCACTGAGCCTTCCATGCACTTGGGACACCTGAGCTGTGGGATCAGAAAGCCAGCCCTAGGGCAGAATTCCAGGGTTGGGCCTGGGTTCTTTTAACATTTAAAAAAAAAAAATCAGTATCGCTTCTTCCATGAACCTTGCCTGGGCCCCAGAAATCCGTAAACAAGGGCTTGTCCATGCACCTCTGAACACAAGTGAAAGGTCAGGGGGAGGTGGAGCCTGAGAGGCTCTGGAGTCATTCGGGTCATGATGATAGCCACACTACCATTGACAGGGCTGTGATTAATCACTCTGGGGACAGTGATCTCTAATTGTAGTACTCTACCCAGAGTGTAATTTGAACAGTCTCAGGGATTCAGGCAAACCGACATTGCACTCCAGAAAGACCCAGAGGCCACCTAACAAACAGCTCCAGAATGACAGGAAGTCATTGATAGTTAACAAGGGCTCAGGTATACCAGAAGGCATCAACTTCAGAGCCTCAGGTGTGTTGGGACCACCTGGAGTCTTGTTAAAGTTTGGATTTCAGGGAGCATCTGAGTTCCTGCATTTCCCCCAGGCTGTGGGGCCATGCACAACTTTATGAATAACAAGGGCCCCAAAGGGGATTTGGGAAGGGTTCAGTCACTGGGTGCTGAGACAGAAGCTCCCGGAGAGGGGTGGAGCTGGGTTCTGGGGCAAAACTGTGTGAGAAGGGCAATAAAGATACCCCAGATCTACCTTTTAGGCAAGTGGGTGACCTGATCTCTCCCGTTGTGTGTGGCCACTGCCTCCAATTCAAGGCCCAGGATAAGTTAGTCAAACACCTTTGTGTGAGCAGAAGGTCGGGAGGTTAAGCGAGGCTTGGAGCGTGGATGCTGCCATTTAGTAGCTGGGAGACTAGGCAGGTTCGTTAACATAAAGTCTTCTCTGAAAGATAGGAATAATGACTCTGGTCCCACAGGACTGAATGACACAATGCATAAAGTACTTAGCAGTATGGGGTCTGCTGTGGCAGCAGCAGTCAGGAAATAGAATCCTTGTTGATGTTGTTGTCACTAGCTGAAGGAAAGGAGTGGCGAGACTCCTGTTGGCTTCTGAGCCCTAGATCAACCTACTGTAAAACAGATGGTTCCCAGTCGAGGCAGCAGCAGTCTTCTCCCCATTTGTGACCCTCAGAGTGCAGGCTAGCCATGGTGCTGGGATGGGTGGAGAATAGAATGGCATTGGTCAGAGGGCAGAAAGGCCTTGTTCCCTGGGGAAGAACCTAATTGCCTGTGCCCTGGGTACAAACAGGAGAGGACCAAGGTACTTGAGACGAGTGTTTTGGATGGAAAAATTTATTTTAAAATATTCTAAACAAGCTCTGTCTATCCATTGAAATGTCCCGAAATGGCAGACTGTCCAGATTTTAGTCCAAGTACTCTAGAATGTGTTATAAGCTGAGTGAACAGAACGTGTTGTAAGCTGGGATGAAACCAGACTGAATGTAGGAACTCACTAGTGTTGACTTTTCTAACACTTGTGTCCCCAATCCAGCCCTCCATGGGAGCCAAGAGCTGTGAGAATGGAGGTGCTGAGGTATTGGCAGCAAAGGGTGGATAGTCATTATTTCCAAATATTTCTCTTGAGGGATAAACTGACCAGAAGGTACCATGCACCGGCTGGGCTGGGCCTCCAGAGGAGCTGCTGGGAACATGGATGGCTTGGCAAAAATCTAAACAACAGTGATTTACTTCCCAGAGTTGCTGGCAGTTCTTTATGCCTTTTCTTCCCCTCCTAGTAGAGCTGAGCCAAAGATTTTCAGGCCAATTTGTTATGCTCTCTGTTTTCTTCTGATGGATTTGTATGTGAAGCCATGAATTTGTTATGTGGCTATTAGTGGATAAAGCTTCTCTAATTCTTACTTTCTTTCTTTTCTTTTCTTATTTTTTGGTAGTAATAGGGGTTTGAAATCAGGGCTTCCTGCTTGCTAGGCAGATGCTCTACCACTTGAGCCATGCCTCCAGCCCTTTTTACTCTGGTTATTTTGGAGATAGGGTCTCACTTTTTTTGCCTAGGCTAGCCTGGACCACGATCTTCCTATTTTATGCTTCTATCCATCACTGGGATGATAGGTGTGCCATAACACCTAGCTTTTTCCTGTTGAGATGTGATCTCACTAACTTTTTGACCCAGACTATCCTGGAACTGTGATCCTCTGGATCTCAGCTTCCCAAGTAGCTAGGATTACAGTGTGAGCCACTGGTGCCCAGCTAAGCTGCTCTAATTCTTTATCTGCTCTTTTCAGTATTTTTCCAGCATGCAGAGATGTTTCTTGGTTGAGATCTAAAAAAACACCAGCCACCCTTCCTTTCTAGTTCATAGGTCCCCTCTCTTCCTCTGCACTAACCACAGATCCTCACTATCTATGGGGTTGCTCTCCCAGGCCCATTGCTTCTCCTGGGAAGTCCCGTGCCTGCCCCACCCTCCTGGGGAGCCCCACCTCAGAGAGAACTCCCTAGATGCTCTCACAGTGGTCTCAGGGAGCAAAGTTTACTGTGGTCAGGGGCCCCTCCCCTCCATGGACTTCCTCATCCTAAGTCTCAGTTCAAGGCTGGTGACAACCAAGATGTCATCCACTCTCCTTTACTGGAGGGAGGGGGCCTCTCAAGGCTTCTACCCTTTGGTGCATTTTAAAGGTTGCATCCACTGATGCATTTAGCAAGCAACCTGCAGGCAATAAGCAATCGGTAAACAGAATACTTGTATAATTATTATTACCAACATCTGGAGCAAATGTACTGGGTTGACAGGGGTGAGCAGAATGTGACCCTGCCTTTGGCTGTCTCCAGGCTACTGGGATCGATTGGCAGGGAGTATATTATTGAAACTAGGGGCGATAAAAGTAGGAGGCAGAACAGAATGGTCTTCCACCGCCCCCCCGCCCCCACCCCCAAGCACAAAGGATGGGCTGACTTTACCTCTGAGAAGTGGAAAAGACCTTAGTGAGGACATGACTTTGAGCTGTTTCTTCAGGGCTAAGAAGCTTGCCAGCAGGATTAAAAGGAAAGGACATGTCATGCAGGGGGAGAAGGCCAACAGGTCAGGGAGAAGAGTGTGACCTCTTGGACAAGTGGAGTAGTC
Source organism: Castor canadensis (assembly GCF_047511655.1). Taxonomy (NCBI): domain Eukaryota; kingdom Metazoa; phylum Chordata; class Mammalia; order Rodentia; family Castoridae; genus Castor; species Castor canadensis. The sequence continues at coordinate 8,744,601 of NC_133386.1, read as the reverse complement.
TGTTTTGGCTGGAGTGGAGAGGTGAGCAGAAGATGAGTGGGAAGTGAGGTGGAAAGGCACAAAGGAGCTGGCTCATGAGGGGCCTTGTGTGCCATGAAAGGACCAGAGCTTTGTGCTGTGAGCAGTAAGAATTGAGACATTTGTGGGCCACATTTGCTCTAGCCATGAGAACCTATGACAGTTTCTGGGGGAGGGAGTGGTCAGGGAAGATCAGGCAGAAAAGAGGCTGAGGGACTCCCTGGAAGGAAGGTCTATATTCCTAGCACAGTGGCACACATATCCAGGTATGTCATAGGTTGGATGTTGTTGGTGATACTTCCCAATGTGGTAGAGGTAAGGAAAATATTGCCACAAATGTTTACTGGCTTAATGATTTTGCCACACTCTGACTATAATAGATTCCAGTGTAAAGTCTACTGTTGTTCTCCATGGCCTTATTTTAAGGTCTCTTGTTTATGAAGTGTGACGCCCAAACCATTGGGTTTGACTGGTTAACAAGGCCGTTGGAACTCTGACATTCCACCAAACACATTCTCCTTCAAAAGTGGGCTCAGTTGTTCTGCTGATACCCAGAGGGCACCTGAAGGGATGGCCCAAGTAAATATTTTGGCTTATTTTGATTCACAGAGATTAAGAGACACCACCATACTCTCTCTCTCAAGAGAGAGTAAGTCTGCTTGTTTTTTGGTTGGGGCTGGGGCTGGAACCCAGGGCCTGGTGCATATGGTCCAGATCTGCCTGGTTTGTATGTGGTCAGATGTAGATTCATTAGGAAGCAAATAAAGGTCTCTGTTGTGTATAGTCCCTTCCAAGGACCTGTCCCATTTTTTAAATTTATAATTTTATATTATTTTTCTTAAATGGGGAGGGGGTATAAAATCTCTAGGATTTGAACCTAAACCTCGATGTGTTTCTGCTCTGAAGTTGGGAGTCAAGAGCAGTATCACTCAGGGACTTTGCAGCGTTAAGTGTTTTATGACTCTGCAAGGTTCCTAATTTGTAAGAAGACTTCCTTGTGAACAATGAAGGATTTGTGTTCATGGTACTGAAGACTCTGACTTTAATAGACATTTGATCTCAAAAGTAAAAGCCAGGCACAGCTGTAAGTACCTGTGGTCCTAGCTTCTTGGGAGACTGAGGCAGGAGGATCCCTTGAATCCAGAAGTTCATATCAGCCTGGGCAACATAGTGAGACCCCCATTCCAAGAAAAAAAAAAGTAAATTTGTGCTGCCATCTCCAATATTTCAAATATTGTCAGGTATGTCAAATATCCCTCCCCACCAATGGATCAGGGATTCACTCAGAAATGATGACTAGACACCCTGCCTGGCTGAATAGCAGCCATTGTAGTGAAACTGTATTGGCTTCTGTGTGCTTGAATTCCTTAGAGTTCTCTAAAAACATAATTTCAAAAATACAGACAAGTTGCAAGACTATTTCAAAGAACTTTTTAGTTCTTGAATAATTTGGGAGTAAGTTGCAGGCATAATTTCCTCTTGCTCCTAAAAACCTTAGTGTATGTGGCCTACAAGGAAGGTCAGTCTTCCGTATAACCACAGCCTAAGCATCAAGATCAGGAAACCAACACTAGCATAAACAGCTACCATCCCATTCAAGGCTCACCAGATCTCCCAATAATGTTCTTTTTTTTTTTCATTATTTAGAGAATACTTTATTAGCTTCTGTGATCAAACTCCTTATGTATGAGACCTTACCTATTTAATACAGTGCATTACCCCTATACAAATAGAAAAAAATAATTTTTTAACATTTCTAGACCAATATGGCTATTAATTTGTGTACAATACCAACTTGACACAGTAAACTGTGATATACTTTTTTACAAAGTTGACAGCACAGCTAAAGTTTCAAAAACTCAAATTATGTATGTGTATATATATTTATATTTATACAAAAAGACCAATAATAGCAGTATGTTATGCATCAATAGCAGCAAGTTTTTCCAGGTTCTGCAGTCAATTTGAACAAAATTGTAGAGACATCTAGCATGCTGCATTAAAAAAAAAAAGAAAGAAAAAGTAAAAAAACAAACCCCCAGAAAACAGCAAAATTCTCTTACTGTTTTGGTACCTGGCACCATTTTTTTAAGTTAGCTTTTTAATCATCATCTGGAAAGAAAACATTCTAGAGTAATATCATTAAAAACAGCTCTGGTAAAACACGGTCACTGCTACTTATGAAGCAGGTGCAATGTGCTTTACATCCCATGGTGTTCTTTAGAGCCTCATGATCCAGTCCACAATCAGACATTTCACTGAGTTGTCACCTTTCTGTCTCCTTCAGTCTACCATGTTCTACAGTCTTCTCTTGTTTCTCAAAGCACCAGCATTTTGAGGATTACAGGCTAATGACTTTGTTGGTTGTTTTTCACTTTGAGGCTGTCTGGTTTTTTCATCAACTCAGGGCAGGTATTTTTGGTAGGAATTTCATGAAGTTGTTCATATTTTTACTGCATCCTATGAGGTGGCACATGATTCAATTTGTCCATTGTCAATGCTGCTAACTTTTCTTTCACATCTCCTGGCTCAGGTTTGTTTATATAAATAGCATAGGACACCAGCCTCATGCAGATGGCAGCCTAGGAAGATACTAGTCCTTTTGTTGTCATTGACAAGGGGAGTCCTCTGCCCCAGAGCCTACATGGGGACTAAGCACCATGGGGAACCTTAGCTGGAGTAAGCTGGAGATTGGGCCTTGGTTTGAGCCTTGGTTGTGGCCTTGGATTTTAGCTAGCAGAGCCTAAGACACTAGTGATATGAACACTCCTGCAGTGGGGGCACCAGCATGATTCCTGAGCTTGAGGAGGGCAATGTGTACAAGTCTATTGAAAGTGTGTCTCAGGTCTTTGGGGTTCTTCATTGGGATCGATGAGGGTCCTGATAGCACTGGCACGTGCATGCATGGTCTTGGCACTAGGGGCCAAGTTGTTCTGCAGGCTCTTCTTGTACTTCTTGGCAAACCATGTGTCTTTTTCATGAACACTTTTTTTTGGTTTCTTGATGCCATTTCTGTGCCATGTTTGGGACCAGTTTTGTGTGGTATGTTTCCTGGACTTGGTCATGTCTGTGCTATAACTGGCCAATAATATTAACTTTGATCACATGATTCAGGGGTGTCTGTTAGGTTTTTCTACCACTAAGTTACTTATTTTCTTTGTTTTAAAATAGGAACTACTTTGAGACCATGTAAATATTTCATTCCTCATCAAACCTGCAGTACTAATTTAGCATCCATTGAAGTCTCTTGCTTAAATCAATTATTACTATTTTAGCTAACAAAAGTAATTTTCTGATTGTCAGCTACTATAAAGTTAAGCTTTATCTATCTGTCTGTCTATCTATCTATCTATCTATCTATCTATCTATCTATCTATCCATCTATGTATCATCTATCATCTCTCTCAGTATGGACTCATGGACTCCTGTTTTACTCAATGATTTTATATTTTGATGCTTGAATTGTCCCAGATTTGGCTAGTGAGAACACATTCTGGTTGGCTTCTGTGTCTTTTTGACTTATCTCCATCATATTTTGAGAACTTCCTGACTTTCTAGTCTGACAAGATGTTCTGAGCTCATCATGTACTTTTCCTAACCAAGCCTTGGAATCAGGGAGCATTGGTTTCTTTTAATGGAGAATGGTTTTTAGGAAACAATATTTTAGTACTAGGTGAGATCTCTGCTATTAGGATCTCACTGTTAGACTCACTCAATAGTCAGAACTAGAAAATATATGTCTACGTGAACACACTCACATGGATACTGAAAATCTTCCGTGTATATAATATCTGCAATGCCAATGCAATATGACATGATTCATTATAGCTTTGACCCTTTCCAAATTTGTAACTTCCCTTTTCAACAATGAGAAACATGACTCCCATTATCTTCAGTACATTTCCTTACTTGCATAAAATTGACTTTCTACCTGTCAGCCCACAGTTCTGCTCAACATTCTTGCTTTGTGTAGGCCATGGAATTAAATTATAAGGAAAGAGGACAAGAAGCCTTGCTTTGTTTTTATTTATTTATTTTTATTTTATTTTATTCTTTTTTTCAATAATGTATATATATATTTTTTTCTTTTATCCATATATGCATACAATGTTTGGGTCATTTCTCCCCCCTTGCTTTGTTTTTAGAATGAGAATATTCTGAAATCCCCAATTCCCTAAATACTGAGATTGTTAGACCCTGATACTTTAGATATACACCTAAAGAGAAGTTAGCTATATTTTGTCAAGCATTTTTACGTGTTTCATATGGAAGTGTTTTCAAGTTAGATTGTCCACTTTATTACCAGAAATGTGAGTACTGAACACCTAATTTAAAGATGCATAATTGAGTAATTCCTCTGAAATGTACACCACTGGCAAGTGAACTGTTATGTGGCAGGTCTAGAATGAATGCCACTGGCTTCTTGTTGGCAAGTCCAGTCCCTGTTGAACGCCTGTGAAACCTCTGGAATACAGCAGACAACAGTCTGTCCTGAGGTCTGCCCATCCTGACATCTTCTCCGAGTGGTGTGACTGAGCTCCTTCCTAAGATGCTCCTTCCCACAGCAATCATCACGAAGTTTCAGCCACTCACCTTACTCATCCAAAGTGAGTTTGGCAGCCTCACCAGCTTTGGGGGAGGGCTGTGACCAAGCTATATGAATGGCCCAGTGATTCTTCCTCCCAGAGATTGAAGAGTTTATCTTGTATTCCATGCATTTTTAGGATTCTGTAGTCAAATACTATTGTGGTGAGCCATCCTGCTCAGATGACCACTGTGGTCCAATTTTTTAGTTTTCCTGTTATGGGAATAATTGAGATACCCCAGTGAATGGAAAGCACAGTGAATGGCCAAGAGCATTTCTGAATGTCATTCTGAAGGATTTTGAGTCACCTATTCTTTGGAGACAGTTGTTCTTACAGAATCAGTATCGAGCACCTGTCCAGGCCCAGATGTGCCTCTGAACATCTGGGTGCTCATTCCACAGTGTGCATTTCTCATGCTCTACTGATTCTTTTGTCAGGAACCCTGCCTTGGTACCACCAATAGTGTTTATGTTAGAATGTGCCCCTTTGGCGAGTGCAGCATTCTGTAATGTAGTGTCCATGGCTAGGTGCTAGCAGAGAGCCTCACCCTGAGTTTTGCAATATGAGTCAGAAGGCCGTCTGTACTATATGTATTTGATGTGGTAACTATCCCTCATGCCTCTGGGGGCATTTGTTTACCATTGAAGAACAATGACTGATGGCAGAATGATTTTCCTAAACCCACTACAAATTCACCGGGGTAAAGTAAAGAGAGTAAAATACCTTGTGGCAAGTATTAAGAAAACACATACCACATCCGGTCCTCCATCATGAGAAGCCAATCACCTGACTCCAGGAAGTGGCTTTTCTGATAACCTCTTTACTCCTTTTAGGCTCCACGCTGCCTTCAGGATGGGGCCAAATGCCTGTAAGGATAGGCCTGAAGCCATGTTTGTCCTGACCGTTCATCTTCTGACAGTCCCGGATACTGAACCCTCGTGCTTGGTGTTGCCTACAGTCTCTATTGCCTTCTCCATCCTTTCACCCTTGCACACACTCAGGAGCATTATTTGCTTGTTCATCTCATCTCTCATCCCCACTAGTCTACAATCCCGTCTATAGAAGGGACTGTCACACATTCACATTTATTTGTTTATTTGTATATGTTCTGGACATAGGAAGAGATCAAGCATTGTTCGAATAGATGGATGGATGAATGAATGAATGTGTCAGAGGGGCCTCTTAACAAATAAATTCTTGTTGGCTCAGGTTCCAGGGTGGAGGCTGTGTTCATTTGCTTAGCAATAATAGAGAACACTTTCACTACCAGTGACTATTTGGTTCCTTAGCTTTGTCAACAGAAGATGTTGCATTGGGTCAACAGTAAAGAGTTAGGGGGCAGGCAGCTTTTCAACAATAGCCTTTTATTGGAGCAAAAGATAATCTGAACCAACCACACCCTAAATCACTACTGTTGGCAGCAACAGGAGTTAAAAGGAAAATCAAAACCATTACATTGACCCACATTGGCATCTAGCATCTATTACATTTCATGCTCAGTTCATGTTACTATTTTTTAGCTAATGACTTATGAGCTATTACATATATCATACATTAATTTCTGATCACAGAGATACAAATTTTATTAAAGATTGCTAAATCTAAAAGTAAAGCTTAATCTGGTCTAAAAATGAGTTTGTCGAATTTATTTTCTATTGAATTGGCTACTCATTTGACTGAATCAAATGATCCAAATAGGTTTGTGAGTGTCAAGTTTATGTTACATGGTGTTGAGTCAGGAAGAAAACAATTGCACTTAAACTCAAACCATTTAGCTAATATTTTGTAACTTTCTGGAAATTAGTTCACTTAAAACATATTTGGATGTGTAATAGTTTGCAAAGTTTGTAGTTTAGTACTAACATCTACCATCACCTTACGTGCAATACACACACCTCACACTGTATGTTTTATAACTTGTATTTGCAAAGAAGACTCAATAGTTTCTCTCTGATTGACTAGCAGTGTTGAACATGATATTTTATATCTATTATGCAAAATCAACTGACAAGAAAATTGGAATGCCTTTGAAAGAGAAAAGCATCCTTTGAATTATATTTTAAAAGAAACATCTTAAAATTTTGTTAAAGTGTAGTATCTGTCCTGAGATTTTTTTATGTTTTGCTTTTTCAATAAAACTTTGCTTTCCTTTATATTCACTTAGTGTTTCCAGGCTAAGTGATTTTCATTAAGAATTATAATTAGACTTGGAGCTTGGGGGCAGTAAGAAAGAACAGGTTTTACCATAAAGGTATCTTTTATTTCCCTAATAAGGTCTATTTGTCAACCAGGCTATTTTGCTGAAATGTTTTCAGAAAGTTCTACTTAAAAAAATAACTGGAGCTATATACCTAATAGATTTTCATAAACTATTCCCTAAATGAATAACAGACAATTAAGGCTAAAGTTTTTATTTAAAGTTATGTTAAAAGTTCAATAAGGATGTTTGAAATTATGTGGTAACTAAGTCTTACTGTAAATTACTACTATGAAATTCAGTACAATCAATGTATCTCTGTAAAAGGAACAATAAAGATATAATCATCATGACGAGGTGTTTTTCTTCTTAATCATTCAGGGGAAGGGGCAAGAAAGAGAACAAACATTTTAAAATACCTATTTATATCACTTACTAATCCAGGAACTTCAGACATCTGACTGAATCCTTGCCCCAAAGTAGGTTATAGATAAGCTGAGATTCAGAGAAGTTTGGAAATTCACATAACATCAAATAGAAAAGTGACTAGGATTAAACCCAGATCTGTTTGGCTCCAAGGCAGTTTCCACTGCAGTGTCTCTATTGCATTTGGAACTTCCATCAGGTAGTTATGGTAGCTAATTGGAGGGAAGTGTAGAAAAAGATTTGAAAGTCATTCTTATGACCAGTTTGCTTCCTGGTTCCTAATCAGCCAAGTGGATCTAAATCAGGCCATTTTGCAAATAGTCATGCCTCCCAACCGATGAATACAGCAGAATATAAGACCTTTGTAAAAACTGTGTTCCCCAGGTTTAATATGGTTTGTTGCTCAGAGGAGTGAAGATTGTTAAGACCTAGGGGACCTTAATTTCCCTCTCTTTTAATAAGCCTTTTCTTAAACCAGCAGCAGGACAAGTGTCTTCCTGATCTCAACTTCTTTTGTGCCAGCCTAAGACTGAGTTTCCAATGAAGACAAGGAGACACAGGAGAACAAGGTCATTAGAAAAGGAAGACTTGGTGTAGTGCAGCCATTTCTTTCACCCTTGGTCTTTGTGCTTTCTTTCCCAGAGCTTTCAATAGCACCATGTTAGGACAGAAAATCTGGAGGTATACAACCTCTGTGGTCCATCAGAGCCAATTGTAGGAAGGGCCCAGAATAACTTGCCATTTTCAGTGGAAAACAAGTGACAGTTACTGATTATGATGACATTGTACTTTGGATCTGGAATTTCTATACCTTTCTTTATAGTAAGATGCCAACTGCTTGTAAAAAGGATGTTTTAATTCATCTGCTTAACAGATATGAAGAATTTATTTATTTATTGGCAGTACTGGGGGGTTGAACTCAGGTCCTTGTGCTTACTAAGGAGGCATTCTACCATTTGAGCCACTCCCCCAGCCTTTTCTGCTTTGGTCATTTTTGGGATAGGGTCAACCTGGAACTTGATCCTGCTGTTTATGCTTCCCTCCTAGCTGGAATAACAGACATGCACCATCACACCTAGCTTTTACTGGTTGAGATGGGGTCTTTCAGACTTTTTGCTTGGGCCAGCCTTGAACCTTCATCCTCCCAAACTCTACTTCCCATGTATCTAGGATTATAGGCCAGGTGTAAAAAAGTTTTTATTAGCATAAGTTGATTTTACACAGTGGGTTCATTGTGACATCTGTGTACATGCATAAAATATACTTTGATCAAACTCACCCCATCTATATAACTTTCTTAACTTCCCTCTCCTCCCAGATATGAAGAATGTCTTTGAAAAATGTATCAAACACTTGAACTCATATAGTATACTAGATATGTTTGTAAATAAACTAATGACATTTTAGAAAATAAGTCAAAGAAAGAAAACATTGCAGTGTTTAGTAGTTAAGTCTTGGTTATACGTCTTGGCGCTGCCATTATGCTAACAAGAGACTTCAGTCAAGTTGTGCAAGCTCTCTGGACCTTTGCTTCCCTTTCTATAAAATGGGTTTAATAGTATCTAAGCTATGAGGGTCTTGTAATGATCCAATGAAAGGCCTGTTTAGCATTTGTAATGCCTTGCACATTTTAAGAACTTAAGATCAATTTTAATTGACGTTGTTTACTTTCAACAGTTAAAAAGTCTTGAATAACCATTCAACGTTATTTTTTTCTGCATCAAAGTGTAAATGATTTTCAAGTCTGTGAGCTCAGGAAAACTCAGAGGACTTCGCTGGTTTCATTACCCAGGGCAGAATTCATGAGTCTAAAGGAACAAGAATCCCTCTCAACCTAAATTCCCATCTAATATGGAGCAAAGGTGTTGTGAGAGAACTATGTCAGAAACATAAATGAATATGCTTGTGTCCTTCCACAATGTCAGAATTTATTGAATAATAAATGTACAGCGATGTCAACTCATTGGCTTTAATTTGCCGAAGTACTACTGAGTTCTCTTCATAGCCAGGGCCATTGGCAACAGAGATACTTTTATTCCAATATTAATTACTAATATAACTTTCAGATCACGCATTACACTTTGAACACACACGCACATACACATAGAATGGCTAAGAAAGGGTTAAAGAGGTTTCAGAGTTCAGCAGGACTGTGCTGAACAGGAAGGCAGAAAGCTGATAAAGATGCAAGGAAAAGTCTCTGTAGGGGACAACAGAGATGCTTAGAGTGCAGTTGTCAAGTGGCGGTCTGGGTGGCAGGCAGTTTGGAGTATCCGTTTGACTTAGGCTGTGTGTCACAGGCAGCAGAAACTGTGCTTGAGCCTGGACCAGAAGCTGAAGTCCTTAGCTATAGGGTCTTCCTGGACAGGGGTCATGATGGATAGCTGTAGGACGGGTCCGGGTGAGGGAGCTCCATCAGGTGTGACTGGTAAGCGTGTGTACTTGGAGTTTCTGATCTGCTTTGACAGGTGTAATTGTTCAGTGGCACAGATGACTTGCTCATTAGTTTGTGCCCCATGGTGTGCTGGCAGATGGCTGTTTACTAGAATCAACACGACTGGAGCTGTCTTGGCACTTACACTCAAATGGAGCTCAATTCAAAACTGCTTGACAAAACGGAGCAACGCAAAGCGGGCACAGCCTCACCGGCTCACAACACAGTACTTCAAAGCAGGCCGGCCTGTTCTTGGCAGGAGGCCTTTTAACTACCGTAAGGAATTTTGGTGACTTACACTTGGCACTTTTTGGTTAACTTTCACCAAAGTTCAAAACCTGTCACGCAAAGAAACCTTGACTCAGAGGAGCAACGCTGCTTGAATAGCCAGAAGCACAGAAGGGGGCAAAGATGGCTCCTCTCTTCATTACATGGGAATGTACTGGAAATGAGAACCCTTTTGAGAAAGATGTCCGAAGGAGCGTTTTCTTCTGGCTTCTGAGAAGGGGAGATTCCAGAACCAAGGAAGTCAGGGAGGCCCCGCGACGAAGGCTAGAGGACTGGTTTAGCAAAGGGCCCGGTAGGGATGGCGGGAAAACACGTCTCAGGGCAGATCCGGGTCCCGTCTGGGAAAGTTCGCGATGCTGTTTTTGGCATCTGGCAACTTCCTCCTAGAAGGGTGAGTCTGGCCCTTGGCAGGCCCTATGGGGCACACAGGCTCTTTTATTAAAGTATAACAAGTCACCCCACTCCTCCCCGTCACACACAGACTGCGCAGTAGCAACAAGAGTCCAGGAACCCTTGCAACAGCTGCGGTCTCGCATGGCCGATCCGCAAGCTGCCGGAAGCTCGCCTCTAGCGGAACTTACCACCTCCCCCGCGGCGCGCGACCGTGTCGTCACTGCAGCTGCCCAATCAGGACGCGCGACGAAAATAGTGCGGTATAAATACTGGCGGTCGGGCGCCACCTTCGCAGATTGAGCTCTGAGGCCCGGCTGTGTGCGCAGGTGAGGGGGCGGGGCCGGCCACCTGCGGGCGGGGCGGGGCGGGGCGGGGCGGGGCGGGGCGGGGCGGGGCGGGCCCGCCCACCGCACACCTGCTTCCGCCTGACGTGGACCCGGAAGTCGTGAGCCGTTGCTGCAAATACACAACATTGAGTTGCTAAGTGAGTAACGCGCCCGCGGCCGCTTCTGCCTACGCATCGTAGTGTCCTAACCGGTTTCCTCCTCAGAAAGGAGCGCCGGCCGCGGCCGGGGCGGATTCAAAGAGCGGACCGCCACCGCGTCTCCACCCGGAGCGGAGAGTTGAGCCGGTGCTGGGCCCTTGGGGAAGTCCGCAAACGAATGAGCGCTTCCTTCCCTGTAGAGCGGGCTCGCCATGGCCGACGCAGATAGGATGCGCGGCTCGAGCTTCACAAAGCTTTGACGGCCGCACACCTGAGGTTTAGCCCCACTCACCCAGTCTGTGACGCCGAGCACATCTGCCAGACCCAAGAGAGTCCCCAGCTTTAAGACTGAGGATCCCGTCGTTCAGTCCCTTGCCCTCCCTCCTTGCTGGAAGTGATCGTTCAAGCCTTCTGCCCGTTTTCGAATGGTTCATCTGTCGTCTTTTCCCCTCGTTTGTAGGATCACACAGTTTGTGGATATGAATCTTTTGTTAGACGTATGTACCCCAGGCTGCCTATCCTATTCAGTTTACGATTATTTTGTAACACTGCTTTTTTCAAAAGGGCAGGTCTGAGATTTAACACATGTATAAATTAGGGTAACCATCACCCCCACTCATGCCTTCCCTCCCTCCCTCCTGTTCTGTCCTTCATGTCTTTTCCCTTCATCTTTATTTTTCCTGAGGCACAATTTATATACAATAAAGTGCACAGGTCTTAAGAGGACAGGGGAGTGAATTTCTGCATTGGAAGATCCGAGTAATCATCACTCTAGGTTTCCACCTGCTCCTTCCCAGTCAGTTCCTGTCACCCAGAGGTAACCACTGTTCAGACTTCTATTGGTATATACTACTTTTGCTCGTTCTTAAACTTCATATAAGTGTAACCAAGCAGTGTGCTTTATTCTGCTTTTTCTTTCACCCAACAATGTCTGTTAAGATTCATCCATGTTAATGCATACATCACTAATTTGTAGTTTGTTTATTGCTGATAGTATTCTGTTGTATACTACGAATAATTTATCTGTTCTACTATTGATGGGTGTTTGGATTGTTTTCAATTTTTGGCTAATTGTCAATAAAGTTTCTGTGAACGTTCATACAGTCTTGGTGAAAATAAATGCACTGCTTTTTGTTGGGCATACCTAAGAGAAGAGTTTTGTATCATAGCATAGATGAACTGTTTAGTTTTAATTTCATAGACATTGTCTAGATGTTTCCCAAGTTATGAAAGTTACAGATACTTCACATATTTGCCAACTGTTGGTATTAACAGTGTTAAATTTTTGGTGAGAAGCCTGGTGTAGTGGCCTGTGCCTCAAGTTACAGCTGCTCAGGAAGTTGAGGCTGAAGGATCCATGAACCTAGGAGTTTGAGGCCAGCCTGACCAACATAGTGAAAATTAATTAATTAACTTTTGTTGGGTATGTAGTAGTGTCTCTTTGTGGGTTTAATCTGTATTTCCCTAATGAATAGTAATGATGAACCCCCTTTAAACTTTCTAGCCACTTATATGACTTTTGCTGGTGAAATGATCAAGTCTTCTGCTCATTCTTAAATTGGTTTGTAATGAGAATATATTCTCCCAATCTGTGTCTGTCCTATTCAATTTATATCTGATTTTGTCTCAAAAACTTCCATATAATAGCATTGATTTTTAGTTTTTTGGTGAGATTGAGATTTGAACTCAGGGCTTCTTACATGGAAAGCAGGTGCTCTACTCCTTGAGCCACATCTCCAGCCCATTTTCCTCTGGTTATCTTGTAGATGGGATCTTGGGAGCTACCTGCCTCTGTTGGCCTTGAACTGCCATCCTCTAGATCTCAGTCCTCTGAGAACCTAGGATTACAGGTGTGAGCCACTGATGCATAGCTTAACAGTACCTTTTAAAAGAAAGTACAGGGGCTGGTGGAGTGGCTTAAGTGGTAGAGCACTTGCCTAGCTTGAGGTCTTGAGTTCAAACCCAAGTACTGCCAAAAAACAATCAAAAAATAAAATTAAAGAAAGTACAAGGTCTGTGAGATTTAACACATGTAAATTTAGGGTGACTGAACAGTTCCTTTGGCCCCAAAACGCCTTTGTGCTGTAGCTCTCCCCACCTATAACCCTTGAAAATCATTCATCTATTCTTTGTAGCTTTGTATGTTCTGGAATGTAATTTAAATGGCATTATACAGTGGTACTTTTGAGTCTGGCTCATACCTGTGAAATCCATCCATGCTGTTCCATGTGTTCACAGTCATTTCTTTTTTGTTGTCCCATAGCGGATGTCCTACCATTTGTTTACTTGTTGAGGGAAATTTGGGTTGCTTTCACTTTTTGGCCATTATTACCAGAACTTCTATAAGAACTTGTTTATAGGTTTTTATATAAACACACTTTCCTTTCTTTAAATACCCAGGAGAGTTTTGCTGGGTCATTTGTAAGGGTCCACTGAACTTTAACACAAGTCTTCCTTGCTGTTTCCCACAGTGGGGCTTGTGTGTTCCCATTAGCAATGTGTGCCCATGCACAAAGTTGTTCAGCATCTTCACCAGCACTTGTTATCACCACTCTTCTTTGCTGCTCTAATGGGGGATAATGGTACCTCATGGTTTTAAAGTACTTTTTCCTTAGGGCAAGGCAAGTGATGTTAAGTGTCCTTTGTTGGGCTTATTTACCCTGAATTTATTCTTATTGGTGAAAGGTCTGGTCAAGCCTTTTAACCTTTTTTTTTTTTTTTTTGTAAATCAGGTTGAGAGCTGGAGGTGTAGCTCAGTAGTAGAGTGGTTGCCTAGCATGCACAAGTCCCTGGGATCTGTCTCTAGCACAGCAAAACCCAAAACAAACAATATATACACACATACAAAACTTGGTTGTTTTCTTATTGAATTTTGAGAGTACTTTTTTTTTATTGTTTTATTATTCATATGTGCATACCAGGCTTGGGTCATTTCTCCCCCCTGCCCCCACCCCCTTCCTCTCCCCCCCAACCCCTCAATACCCAGCAGAAACTATTTTGCCCTTATTTCTAATTTTGTTGTAGAGAGAGTATAAGCAATAATAGGAAGGAACAAGGGTTTTTGCTGGTTGAGATAAGGATAGCTATACAGGGAGTTGACTCACATTGATTTCATGTGCGTGGGTGTTACCTTCTAGGTTAATTCTTTTTGATCTAACCTTTTCTCTAGTTCCTGGTCCCCTTCTCCTATTGGCCTCAGTTGCTTTTAAGGAATCTGCTTAAGCTTCTCTGCATTAAGGGCAATAAATGCTAGCTAATTTTTTAGGTGTCTTACCTATCCTCACCCCTCCCTTGTGTGCTCTCGCTATTATCATGTGCTCAGAGTCCAATCCCCTTGTTGTGTTTGCCCTTGATCTAATGTCCACATATGAGGGAGAACATACGATTTTTGGTCTTTTGGGCCAGGCTAACCTCACTCAGAATGATGTTCTCCAATTCCATCCATTTACCAGCGAATGATAACATTTTGTTCTTCTTCATGGCTGCATAAAATTCCATTGTGTATAGATACCACATTTTCTTTTTTTTTTTTTTATGAACCAGCTTTATTTTATTTGCATTTAACATGATTATAGTCTAACAAGATCTGCACTGTTACATTAAAAATACAGTACAATAACATTCAACATGAGGTACTTCATATTTATATATTTTCCTTCATAAATAATGCTTTAAGCTGCGAAAGTCAAGCACGCTGACGCACAAGTGGCTACAGTGTCTTGAATTAACTGAGCTTATTGAAACACCTTAGAAAATAAAACAAACAGTTCAGTGCAATAATCATGTAGAAATTAGACCATTTACTTAAATACTATTTTAAGATATACTTAAAGAATGTTACATTACAACTGCTAGCCTAGTTACCCTTTATCCCCGTATGAACAACGACAAGGACTGCCAGGTATATTGGGAAAAGCATCTGTAGCATACGCTGTTTAATAAAGCTGTGTTTATACATTAGCTTTGCCTGCCTCGTCAGAACAATGGTTTCTAATTTTAAAAACTACAAATTCAAAATTACCAAAGAAAACAAAGCAAGCACATTAGCTTTCATTCCATTTTGTTACAAATGCAGAATAGGATTTAAAACATAAAATTTCTTATTCTACATAAAATTTTCAAATTTTATCCATGGCTCTTGGCAAAGGACAACCAGATGGTGGATGTGTGTATGTTTTGAAATTAACAACAATTAACATTAAATTAAGTTCTTTTACACCCAGTGTATAGGATCTTGTGGCTTTTACCCAGCAGTTTCTTAGCATGTGGAGGGCAGCTCAGTCACAGGAGCACTGACACAGAGTAGGAAACGAATGACACACTCTAAAGCCATGTCACCCACCTCAACTATTGGATAGGACAAAATTTGTACTACACAATGTTTCTTCTCCTCTGGCTTATGAAACAAGTGCCTTCTAATCAGGTTTACCAATTTTCATGGCAGCTATGGGTTATTGAAATGTTTAACCATAATTTAAAAACAAAATTCTTTGTAGAAATGTTTTTCATTAAAAATGTACCTTTAGTTCATCAACACTTTGCCAAAACTACTGTCTGTTAGCTCCCTACTAATAAATTATTGTCAGATAGCTTTGAAAATTGTCCTGGGAGTACTCATCTATAGTCACTACTAACAGCTTTTGATCACTTATGCTAACAGACGTAGGTAGTAACAAAAATGATTAAAACATTTCCCATATTTCCCATAATCCAGTGTTCTCCTCCAACAGGGAAGCAGGCCAAAGGCCATGAGCCCACATCTGCAAAAGAAGTGGCCCAAAAGCACAGTGCATAAGTAACGACAGTCACACATTGGGCCTTGTTGGGGCCAGCAGGGGGACCATTCTTGTCCCACTCCTCACTAGCCAGGCAGGGAGGAGGCAATTCCTGAGTAGGCACACACACTTGCATGCGCATGGGTGTGCAGGCACACACACCCCAGGACTAACCCCTTGCTCCAGACAAGCCAGTTTTGGGCTTGCAGAGCAGGAGAAGGAGGCGGCCAGGGACCACACTCTGGGTGGTGGAAAAAGCCATCTCAGGAGCACACTGAGCAGAAAACTGCCCAGAAACACATGGATACTGCAACTCGAAGTGATCATACTGGACAATGCCAGGGTCAGAGGCACTAAACCAAAATAAGCCATCACTGAAGGAGAATCTTTTAATGAGCTTTTCCCTCCTTTGCTTACATTATCCATGGACAAATAAGAGAGCTGGATGTGATGCTGATCCAGTGAATATTAGTTATAAACAAGTATGTTGCTTTAAACCAGTTTTCAAAAACCCTGCAAGAATATATGGCACTTTAAGATGGCCAGAGGCCAGGTCCTAGCAGTCCAGGAACAGCACAGTCATAATCAACAAATAAGATAGCATATGGTCAAAGATCAGATAAATAATATTTCTGCTTTAAAAAAAAAAAAAACATTTTACCACATTATCATGTAGTGCTACAAAACTGTTACTTCACTCCTCTAAAGAAGTAGAGGAGTTTGGTCCTCTTTTAATAGGAAGAGCAGTAACAGGAATTTTATACAGTATGACTTAAAAAACAAGCAAATTATGGGGATCCAAAGCTGCCTGGCAAGAAGAGTTTGGCTTTTTCAAACTGCATATTCTAATATGTCAGCAAACTATCTGTAGTACGGGACTTACTGGGGGATCCTTTTAAAACCTATTTTCAGTGTAAATTAGTAGGTGTTCAACATTTTTTCTATTGATAATGAAATTCTGTAATTTGGTTTTCTAAAAGAAGTGCCTATGTTGCAGTGTCTTGTCTTCTACACAAAAAGAATATTTAATCTGCTTTGTAGTAGAAGTCATGGCCTGAACAAACACCCAATTGCTTGCTTTCCTATTTAACATTAACACTTCCAATTATTTAATATATAACAACCATATGAATTTAAGAGTTAAAAGAAAAAAGAAAAAAAAAAAGCAAAGCCCAGAGCAACAAATTAAAAAAAAATAAAGTAAAAGTTAAACATGATTTCTTTCTACTTTCTAAATTACTTGTTACAAAGCAAAAGTTCTTTCAAAATTGTATACTGAAGTTTACCTGTGTTTTTGGAGGAAGGGACTATTTCCATTCACAAATAAAAAATTCAAAAGGAAAGTGAAGTGATCCAAAATTTTCTTTAGAGGGATAAAACTGGGATGGGTGGCAGGGCACTTGGAAGAACATAAAATCTCCCCAGATGTACAGATAAAATTCTGAAAACCAAAGCCTTAGTAAGAACTTGGCTCTTCTAAGCATTTAGTTAAAAGCGGAATGCTGCATTTTAGCCTGTACATAATTAAAATGTTAAAAGAAATTAGAATATGCCTACTGCTTCATTCATTACAAATTACCTGCGCTGATCACACATCTGCAGATGAGCTAAGCATTAAGTAAGCAGGGACCAGATGTGCACCTCGAGCTCACGCTACTTGGGAAAGTGAAGGTTCAAGCATAGAATATAAGTTCACTCAGTCACTTTGCCACACTGAACTTCCGTCATGCCTTCTTGCCCAAAGTAGCTGAGTTCATTGCCATCCAGTATCACGCTGGCTGTGTAGAAGGTGTCTGGCTCGATCTGCACTGGGTACTCAAACCACACGGGGAAGGTATTGCTGGATCCATCTGAGAAGTACTTGCTCAAGTTCTGCCCCAGGACAACACCCTGCCGCTTGAGTTCAATCTTGGCACTGTGCTCTGCAGAGCCACAGCTGGAGCCATATAGCCCAAAGCCTGCGATGAACACTCTTTTGTCCACTGCAAACTGGATGCTGTCACATCGACCCCGATAACGCCACTGATTGCTCCGATAGGCACATGACTGGAAACGGTGACAGCGCTGGGGGACAAGGCCCTTACGGGCCTTACTCACAAACTGCAACTCGGGCTTTTTGGCTGTGGTGTACCAGAGGAAGATGTCATTGGTCTCATTGAGAGTTAATACTCCAGACTGTGCAGCACCATTTGCAAAGTCATCAAGGGCCATGGTGGGTATGCGGATCAAGTAAAGTGCCTTTCCTAGAACCTTGCGTTTATTTTCAATGCTCAAAGCCAGATCTTGTCGCTGGCATTCTACTTCAGCCCAGTTGAGAGCGGCCTCAAAAACCACAATTTCTTTGGCATTCAGAGTTTCCCTGCGGAGTATACTTTCTAATGTCTGGAAGTCGATGTCACAGAATCCCTCAGACTTGAGTGCTAACTTGGCCTGGGCATCAATCACCTCCCAGCAACGCTGTGTCAGGTCTGGCTCCTCAAACAGGCAGCTCTGGGAGAGGAGCACACAGGCATTCTTGGCACTCAGGCTGGTCTCCAGGAAATTAACACAGGCTCTTGCGAGGTGAGGGACAATGTACTTTTTGGCAGCATACAGTGTGGCCAGCACTGTGTCAGCAGCCAAGTCAATTTCATCACAATAGATATATCTGAAAAAGAACTTTCAGCATAGCAAGAAAAGCAGCAGGTTCGACATCGGGTATACGGATTTCATCTTTGTCCTCAGCAAGTTCTCCGTAAAACATTGCATGGAACACAGAGCTCCCAACAGCTAAAACATATTTGTGTCCTGGCAACCGCTGAGTCCCACCTGGTGGCCCAACTACAAAATGTACATCTGCCATCAAATCATTATTGAACATCACCGCATTTCTTTCTCTGATTGTGGGGTAAAGACCCTGCCAATTGGGGGCCGGGATAAGGTTGTTGTTACTGAGATTCTGCTGGTAGTACTGCTGGACAGTGGAGCTACTGGAGTTGGCTGGTTTTTTACGAGGGAATATATCAGCAGCCATCTTCTTCTTCTTTTTAGTCTTCAAGGTAATTATTTCATAACAAACTGGGGGCAACTTGTTGCTGCTGCTGCTGCTGCTGCTGCTGTTACTGCTACTGCTGGTATTTGTTTTCTTTGAGCTTTTCTTGGACCTGTTCTTTACCGTCTCGCCCGCGCTCCTCGTCGCTTTGGGCGCCGCCGCCACTCGCCATCTCGGCCCGGTGCCCGCTCGTCAGGCCGCGGCCGGGACACTCAAGGACCCAGCGCCCGACGGGCTTGGCGGGCACCCGCACGCAGGGCACGCTCAGATACCACATTTTCTTAATCCATTCGTCAGTGCTGGGGCATCTTGGCTGTTTCCATAACTTGGCTATTGTGAATAGTGCCGCAATAAACATGGGTGTGCAGGTGCCTCTGGAGTAACCTGTGTCACAGTCTTTTGGGTACATCCCAAGAGTGGTATTGCTGGATCAAATGGTAGATCAATGTTTAGCTTTTTAAGTAGCCTCCAAATTTTTTTCCAGAGTGGTTGTACTAGTTTACATTCCCACCAACAGTGTAAGAGGGTTCCTTTTTCCCCCGCATCCTCGCCAACACCTGTTGGTGGTGGTGTTGCTGATGATGGCTATTCTAACAGGGGTGAGGTGGAATCTTAGTGTGGTTTTAATTTGCATTTCCTTTATTGCTAGAGATGGTGAGCATTTTTTCATGTGTTTTTTTGGCCATTTGAATTTCTTCTTTTGAGAAAGTTCTGTTTAGTTCATTTGCCCATTTCTTTATTGGTTCATTAGTTTTGGGAGAATTTAGTTTTTTAAGTTCCCTATATATTCTGGTTATCAGTCCTTTGTCTGATGTGTAACTGGCAAATATTTTCTCCCACTCTGTGGGTGTTCTCTTCAGTTTAGAGACCATTTCTTTTGATGAACAGAAGCTTTTTAGTTTTATGAAGTCCCATTTATCTATGCTATCTCTTAGTTGCTGTGCTGCTGGGGTTTCATTGAGAAAGTTCTTACCTATACCTACTAACTCCAGAGTATTTCCTACTCTTTCCTGTATCAACTTTAGAGTTTGTGGTCTGATATTAAGGTCCTTGATCCAGCCTCAAAATGGATCTTGGTATAGGGTGATATAGATGGATCTAGTTTCAGTTTTTTGCAGACTGCTAACCAGTTTTCCCAGCAGTTTTTGTTGAAGAGGCTGCTATTTCTCCATCGTATATTTTTAGCTCCTTTGTCAAAGACAAGTTGATTTTAGTTGTGTGGCTTCATATCTGGGTCCTCTATTCTGTTCCACTGGTCTTCATGTCTGTTTTTGTGCCAGTACCATGCTGTTTTTATTGTTACTGCTTTGTAATATAGTTTGAAGTCAGGTATTGTGATACCTCCTGCATTGTTCTTTTGACTGAATATTGCCTTGGCTATTCGTGGCCTCTTGTGTTTCCATACAAATTTCACGGTAGATTTTTCGATATCTTTAATGAATGTCATTGGAATTTTGATGGGAATTGCATTAAACATGTAGATTACTTTTGAGAGTATAGACATTTTTACTATGTTGATTCTACCAATCCATGAGCATAGGAGATCTCTCCACTTTCTACAGTCTTCCTCAATCTCTTTCTTCAGAAGTTTATAGTTTTCCTTGTAGAGGTCATTCACATCTTTTGTTAGGTTTACACCTAGGTATTTGATTTTTTTTGAAGCTATTGTATTGAGAGTACTTTTATCCAGTACTCTGGATACAAGTCCTTTGTTAAAAAGATTATCTTCCATTTAATTGACTTTGCACCTTTGTGAACAATCAATTGGTCATGTTTGTGTGGGTTTATTTCTGGATTTTTTGTTCTTTTCCATTAACCTGTGTATCTATCTTTCACTAGTACCACATTGTTTTGATTACCATAGCTTTCCAGCAATTCTTAGAGCTTTCCAACTTTGTTCTTTTTTCTGAGCTATTTGGATATTCCGCTTTCTTTGACTTCCTGTAAAAATTTTAGGCTTATGTACATCTTTAAAAAATATGTAGGGATTTGGATTTTAGTTGTGTTACATCTATAGGTCAGTTTGAAGGAAACTGATACCTTTTTTGGGAGGAGAGGGGAGGATGGAGATTAAATCCAGGGCCTCTTGCATGTTCAGTACACATTGCAATCTTAACTACATCAAGTCTCAGTCTGTGAGTACAGCATGTTTTTCATGAATATTTAGGTTGTCTTTTTGTTTCTCACCATTTTGTAGTATTCATCATATGATACCTGGTTTGTTAGATTTACATCTAGTATTTTTGGAGCAATTATATATTTTTTCCTTAATTTTAGTTTCTAAATATTCATTACCAATAATTGTGAAGAAATGTAGTTAGTTGGTTTGGGGGTGTTAACCTTACTGCAACCTTGCTAAACTGACTTATTAGTTCTAGAAGGTTTTTATAGGATTCATGGGATTTCCACATAGAAAACTATGTTGTTTGTGAACAGGGACAGTTTTTTTCCTCCTCTCCAATCTGTATGACTTTTATTAATTTTTAAGCCCTATTTCATGATAGGACATCTTGTGCAGTGTTGATCAGGAGGGGGGAGATGGACATCCCTGTCTTGTCCTCATTTTATGGAGAAGGAAACATTTCACATTAAATGTGTTCATTATAGGCTTTTCCGCAGGTGTGTATAGTAGTTTGTTTTTCATTACTACAATGAAATACCTGAAGCGAGCTAACTTTATAAAGAAAAGGCGTTTATTTAATTCAGAGTTCTGGATACAAAGTCCAAGAGCAGGAGACCCCATTGTTTTGGCTTGTGGTGAGAGTTAATGACATCATGGCAGGATGCTTGTGAGAGCAAGAGATCATAGCACCAACTGGAATACAGAGACACTGGGGTTTCACAGTCTATTCCAAGGGCATAACCCCAACACAGGAACACTTGGGGGGACCCACTGAGAAGGCCATGTGCTTCGTTAGGTTAAGAGTTTCTAGTTCTCATTTATTCAGTGCTCTTATTGAATTACTGAATTTTGTCAGATTTTTTGCATCAATTGATAGGATTATGACACAAATTACATTTATCAGTTTTTAAATATTGCATCTCCAGGATAAATCACATGTGGCTATGGTATATAATTCTTTATTACTATATTCAATGTGATAGCAATTTGTACCTGTGTTCATGAGAGCTATTGAGTCATGATTCCTTGATTCATAAGGATATTTCTTTTCTTATACTTTATGTGGTTTCAGTATTAGAGTAATGCTCATCTCACAGAATATGTTCGGAAGCATTCTTTCTTCAATTTTCTGGTGTAGTTATCATGTTATTTCTTCTTTAAATCTTTCATACAATTTGGTAAGGAAACAGTTTAGGGTTGCAGTTTTGTTTTGTTTTTGTTTTTTTTTTTTGGTGGTTTGGGGTGTGAACTCAGGGCCTCATGCTTTCAAGGCAGGCACTCTTTGCAGATTTAAGAAAGACTTTTAGGCACAATTAAATTAATAGATACAGGATTATTTAAGTTTTCTATTTAGTTTTGGTAGTTTTTGGCAACCAAAGAATCGATGCATCTGGGTTGTCAAGTTGTGTGTACAAAGATATTTATACCATAACTTTATGATCCTTTTAATGTCTATGGGGTTTGTAGTGATAACCTTCACTTTCATTCCTAGTATTTGTTTTGATAATTTTTCTCTATGAACTTCCTATTTTCAATTTCATTGTTTTCTGCTCTAGTTTTGTCACTTCTTTTATTCTGCATGCTTTAGGTTTGTGGGTTTTTTTTTTTTTCCTTTCTAGTTTCCTAAGGTTGAAACTCAGATTATTGCTACTAGAGCTTTCTTCTTTTCTAATATATCCATTCAGTGCTATAAATGACCCTCTACACTCTGCTTTTAATGTATCCCTCAAAATTTGATACGTTACCTTTTCATTTTTATTTAATTCAAAACATTTAAAAATGTCTCGAGACATTTTTGACCCACGTGTTATTTAGTTGTGTTGTTTAATCTCAAAATATTTTCTGCTTTTTAGCCATCTGTGCTATTAATTTCTAATTTAATTTCAGTGTCACCTGAGAGCAACCCCCCTAATAGGATTTCTTTCCCTTGCTCTTCCCCTGCCTCCACACCTTGGTGTGTAGCCCAAAGGTGCACACCACCACTGCCAACCCAACTTTCTTTGGATTAGCATGGGTATTGTGTAACTTTCTCTATGCCTTTTTCTTTTGGCATTTCAATTTGGGAGGATTCTATCAATATATCTTATAGCTCACTGATTCCTTCCTTGGACATGTCCAATTTGTGATCGCATAAGACATTTTTCATTTTGGTTAAAATGTTTTTAATTTTTAGTGTTTCCTTCTGATTCATTCTTTTATAACAGGTACTTAGAAACCACTTTTGCTAAAAAGCATTGACTCCTCTTTTGAGCCCACAAGTAACTAAAAGCAGAACTTCTGCATCTGTCTTCTTTGCTCTGAACCATTCTTTCCAGCAGTCACCTTGGGTTCCAGGAACCACAGGACTGATGGATAAACATCTTGTGACAAGAATGGAATCTACCCCCAGGCACTGATGATTTTCCTAAGGTGACAAATTCCCCCCCCCACCCCCCCACCCCCGCCGTGACCAATTCTGACAACCCCCCCCACCCCGCACCACCACCTGGCCACACCTTTGACCTGGACTGCTTGATTGTACACACCTTTTGCCCCCTGCCCCAATTCTTCCTCTAGTTAAACCTAAAGTTCATGTCAGTTCCCCGAAGATGGGCTGAAGTGCTTACTTTCCCACGTGCATTAAATATACCTCTTTTTCTCTGCCCTTCATCACTACTCATCTCTTTAATTGATGTATTGGGGGGAGTGGGCAGATCTGACATGTTAGAACCCCTGGAGTCAGGCACTTGGCCTGGGACTCTGGTTTCAGTGAGTTTTGATCTCTCTGCTTATATTTCTTGTGTGTTCTTGCATGTCATGTCCTTAGGTGATAGGGACTGAAGTGATTAGGCTTTTACTGTGAAGATTTATGTTAATCCTACCGGGAGCTGGCCTGTGTTTAATGTTTGCTAAATCTGCAGGTGTCTGAGGCTCCTAGTTTCCTTTTTTCTTCTTGTCTTTGGGCTACCCTAAGAACTCCTTCTTAAATGGAGTCTGGTGGCAGCTCTCTTGGCGGTAGTCCTCTTACACTTTAACTCTGTTGATAAGGCAGTATGAGGGAAGGAAGATTATATTCTCTAATGGTATGATTACAACTCAGTAGTTTAGCGGCTCCTGAGCTGTGACCTTCGGGAGAGTTTCTTAACTTTTTTTTTCCTGTTGCCTTATCTGAGACCAGAAGGCTAGAGGGGCTGGAGTTGGCTAATTGCCATTCCTCCAGATGGGATAAGACTCAGATAAACTAGTTTCCCTTAGAAAGCAGGTCTTTGCTATGGAGAACCCTCTGAGTGTTTTTCAAAATTGTTCCCTTCCCCTGCCTGCAGCCTCGGTGAGGTTGTTGGAGATAAAAACCCATGAAAGTGTGAACACCCCTAATGAGTGGCGTGGGCAGCTTAAACCAGAAGTTCTGCTGTTTAAATTTTAAGTTTGGAGATTTCCCAGTTATCTTTCTCTTATGATTTCTGATTTATAAGACTTGAGTTCTTTCAAATGTATCAGAGTTTATGACCCTGAATATGGTTTATTTTGGTGAATGTTCCTCAGGAAGAATTTGTTGACTGAAATACTCTAGATTATTGATGGATGATGGTTTTCAGGTCTGTGTTCTTACTGACTTCATTTGTTCTATTGATTACCAAGAGAGAAGTTTTGAACTCTCTACCAATAATTGTGGATTGCCTCTTTTTCGTTTTATTGACTTTCATTTTCAGAAATTGTGAAGCTTTATGTTTTAGATGCGTACTGATATAAGATGGCTGTTACATTAGTGACCTTTTATCATTTGCATGAACTGTGAAGATTGTAAGATTTCACCGGACTTTCAAGCTTTCCAGTTAACTTGCCATAGTTTCATAGGTGCTGGAAAAAGACACAAGTGGTCTGGGACAAGTCAGGACTTTATCACTCACTAGAGTAGTTGGCACAGTAACAGCATTTGTACCAGTTTCTTGAGTTCCCTCCCAAAAAATAATGAGAAGAGGACCAGATGGCACTGCCCATGCATTGTGTGAGGGGATCCCTGAGACTAGGGAGCCCAAACATTTACACCAGACAGTAAGCCTTCTTGACCTTTGCCTGAAGGGAGACATTACTGAATTGAAAATAAACCTGCCCTTTGCTCTGGATAGAAGGACTGTTTCTATTTCCAATGCTGTTGACTATATAAACAACCTTGAGAAGATACTCCGGGTCCAAGGTGTTGTTGCCTCTGCTCACAAGATGTTTAGAAATTAAAGGGCCTTTGGAGAAGTATCTTTCAACAATTATGTCCCTTTTCATTCTTGGTAATTTTTCTTGCTCTGAAATCTATTTTGATATTAACATAGTATTTTAGCTATATCTATACTTGAGGGAAAAACTCAAGGGAGGAATTATTTGTTTTGGGTCACAGTTCAAGAAATTTCAGACCATAGTCTTTGGCTCTGTTGATTCTGGGCCCCTGGTGAGGCAGAACATCATGGTGGCAGGAACATGTGGCAGAGGCTGCTCACCTTATGGTGAACAGGAAGCAGAGAGTGGAAGGGATCTGGGACCAGGTATAACCTTCAAAAGTTTGCTCCCAGTGACTTAATTCCTCCAGTTAGACTCTACCTCCTACTTTCTACCAGCTCTCAAAATAGCACCACCAACTGGGGACCAAGTATTCAACACCTGAGCCTATGGGTTCATTTCAAACTAACACATAACCACTTGAACTTTTCTTGGCTAGTGTTATGTGACATCTATTCACAATCCTTTGTTTTTAACATGCCTATCTCACTGTATGTAAGGTGGGTTGTATATGTGTGTGAGTGCATGTGTATATCCATGTGAGTGTGTTGTTTGGTAGACAGCATATAGTTTAGTCTTTAAAAAATTCTAGCCTGAAAATCTCTGTCTTTTAATTGGTGTATTTAGATCAGGGGTCATCAAAAAATACCTGTGAGTCAAATTGGTCAGCTGCCTATTTTGTAATAAAGTGTAATTAAAGCATAGTCATGCTCATTTGTTTATGTAGGCTGTTTTCTGCTACAAAAGCAGAGTTGAGAATAGTCAAAGCAGAGACCACATGGCTGACAAGTCCCAAAATATTTACTATCTGACCCTCTACAGAAAACAATTCATGATTGCTGTTTATATATCATTTATATTTAAATGATATGTTTGGATTTAGGGTCATAAATTTTTATTCTTTCTATTTATTCCTCTGTTCTTAATTTTTTATTTCCCCTTTCTTACCTAGTTTTGGACTGTGTGAACATTTCTTAGTATTCCCTCTTAATTTAACCATTGAGTTTCATTCTACCTCTTTGTATGTGTTTTTAGTGATTGCTCTAGGCATTATAATGAGTAACATCTCATAGTCTATTTAGGACTAACATTTTATCACTTCAAATATAATATTGTAATTAGAGAAAAATTCAGAAATGTCCTTAACTTAATTACAAGGGCCAGAGGATGAAGGTGGAATGGGGATATGAGAAGTAAATCAGGTAACAGCTATGGCCCCAAATCAACAAAAGACTTGAAATCTTGACTTACGTCACATTATGGTCATTTATATATACCCCAATAGTATATAAACATCCCAGACTGTTACCTTAACCAGTCCAGGAACAATAACTACATCTTCTATGTACTGCTCTCCATCCCAAAGCTTTGCCTATTCCATGTCATCCTGCCCTTCTTATTTATAGCCAATGAATGGTCAATATGAATAATTTGTTGTCATTTTTTATTATTAAAAATGCTCTCAGTTCCAGCCCAGTGAACATTTTTCTAACTGGTACCTTGCTTTGCTTCTGGTAGTTTGTGGGAACTTGTCTGAGGACCTGGTTCTTTTACTGGCTGGCTTCTGCAGTGGGTCAATAAACCCTTTCAAAGATCCCTTGGTCTCAAAAATTTTGGTTTCACAGTAAAAACCTTACCACAGTACACCCCCCTTTATTCTTCCTTCTTTCTGTTGGAGTATCTCTCTGTTCATTTAGGCCTCCTTTATGTTTTACAATTTTCAGCATAGAGATTAGATTTGTTCCTAAGTATTTTTAGTGGTATTATAAATGGTTATTAATTTTTTTCATTTTTAATTTTTTGTTATTGGTATATGGAATACAAGTGAATTTCTGTATTGAACTTACAGTCTGTGACTTTGATGAATTTTTATTAATTCTGATTATGACTTATTTTACATTTCCTACGTCTATAACCATGTCGTTGGGTCTGGAGACCTAAGGCAGATGAGTGGGTATCCCATCCCTGCATGGAGAGCACTGCATTCCTGCTTCCTGAGGAGGAGTTGTAAACCTGCATTCCTGTACCCTGAAGAGGAGATGCAAGGTCTGATAGATCTGCCACAGGGCTGATGAGCAAAATGCTCTCAAGATTGTTTCCCCTCCTCCAACAAGGGGCAAACAGACCAGTTCACCTAAGAAAGCCCACGAATCCACTGCCAATGAAAAGAGCCCACCTAACCCTTACCCAAACCCGGAGTTAAAACATCCATAACAACTCCAGCCTTCACCTGAGCAGCGAGCTACTGGTATCTGGGCTCCACTGCATGCTCTAGCTGCAGCCTTTCCTTTCTCTCTAATAAATCCTACTTCCTCTACCAGCTTTGGCTTATAAGTCAATCAACTGCCTCATGAGCCAGTTCTCTGGCCTGTGAAGGCAAGGACCCTCCACACAGGCCCGCAACACTTCAAACCAGCCCGTAAAAATGTCATCTGCAAGTAAGTACAGCTTTACTTCTTCCTGTCAAATCATTATACCTTTGTTTTGTAGGGCAGGAAAAATTGCTTTCTTCTACCCTTCTAGGTCTGTGACTGGTCTGAGAATTAACATAAAACGGATTAACAGGAGAAACACTATTTTAATTATGTAGTTATGCATGGCAGTCCCACAAAAATATGAGACACAGGAAGTAGACAGATGCTTGAGGCTTATGTGTCATCCTGAGCTCCAGAACAGAATAGGGCATTGTGGTTCTGGGGGGATGGTAGAGCAAGTTAGAGCAAATGTAAGGTGAATCAAGGTTGCCTGGTTAAGCAGGTAGGGTCTTTCAGGGGAGAAAATTTGACCCAGAGTAGCTCTCTTCCTGTTGTAAGTACTTTTACTAAGGAAAACTTATGCTTTATTTTATTAATTTATTTTTTGGCAGTATTGGGTTTGAACTTAGGGTATTGTGCTTACTAGGCAAGTGCTCTACCACTTGAGCCACACCTCCAGCCCTTTTTGTTTTATTTTTCAGGTAGGATATCTCAGTTTTTGTCTGGGGCCAGCTTCAGTCCTATTCTTCTATCTCTGCCTCCCTAGTAGCTGGGATTAGAGACAAGCACCAACATGCCCAGCCCATACTCTATTTAATTAATTAATTTTGAAGGAGAGGGTCTCACTTGCTGTAAGGTCAGCACAATCTGGGCATTTTGAAGACAGCATGTTCTGAATCCCTTCACTTTTTTTCTGCTTACTGCACTGTCTGGGGTTCCAGTACAGCATTGAAAGGAATTAGTGTGTGGACACTCTCCAAAGAACTTGGAAGGATGAGGGAGATTCCTCGCCACTGCATTTTAAAAATTCAATGCTGTGTTTTGTTTAGTATTGTCTGACACAGGCTCTTTGAGGGACGGAGGATTCCTTACTTACTTCCAAAGATGTCAACTTGAATCTTTTGAAGACTCTAAGGAGCCACGAGGTAGACAGATGCACCTAACCTCTATGTACCTTTGCATATCAGCAATAGGCATTCCTTTGGTCAGACCACTAAAACAGGAGCTCTTTCGTCTGGAATGTTGACCTGGCCATGTCTTAGGGTACAGCGGGTTGAGTGTGAACTAGATTTCTACTTCTCTGTCCCCTTGGCTGGACCTGTGGTGCACACATTGTATGCTATTGGGGGAAGAAGTTTGGCCAGAGAACCAAAGAACCCAGTGAAGCTGCCCTAGGGAAGCAGGTCCCAGGGCCTCAAGATTATCTCTGAAGAACAGAGGACCAATCTTTGGATGTGTCACAGGATTTCTGACTGAAATCATGGATCGAAATCACTGATAGGCACTGACATTGCATTCCACATCATTTCTGAAATGATTTCAAATCCCAATATTAGGAAAGAGAGGTAGAGGGTTACCATCACTCCTGTCTTTTGTCTCTCTGATGTTCTCTTGTCCTCACTGTTATTTCTCATCTGCCCCTCAAACATCCAGGGCATTCAGAGGTCAAGAGGGCATGACCTGTTTTTGGAGGGTGAAGTGTGAGAAGCACTCCCTGCCCACTGCAGGCAGCCCTCTATCCTTACCCTCCAATGCCCTTGCCCAGACTCTCCACCTGGGGGCATGCATTCTTTCCTGGTTTCTGTTTGTTTTGTTCCATTGTTGTTATCAAAGGCTTTAAAATATTGTCTGCAATAAAATGTAAATGACCCTAGAAGGAAAAACACATTAAGTTATTATCAGCTTTTACCACTGGCCTGTGACTTCATTAGCTCCTTTTTATGTATTTATCACTCCACTTTCTAGTGACCCAGCCCAGTTCTGTTGGCAGAACAGGTAGAAAGGTATGAAGGAAAGAAACACTGCCAAGGGAGTTTCTTCATCTGCAAAACAAGTGCAGACTGAATTTTCTTTTCCAGTTGCTACATCCAGGATCCAGCAATATCTGCAGAATGGTGGGAGGAAGGCAGGTGAAAGTTAAGCCCTGCTTTAATCACAAGGGTGCTGTCTGCTTCCCACCATGCCTTCTGCTCAGGAAGGGGCAACAAGCTTCTTGGGACTCCTCACCTGCAGGGCTCTGCTCCATGGAGATTTCCCACCTTTCTGCTCTCTCTAAAGCCTTGCTGGAGCGAGTTAGCGTGGGGCAGGGTGTTGGTGTAATGGGAGCACTTGTCAGGTGGGATTGCAGACCCTCCTCCTCCGTGTTCTGCAACACCCCGGGCCTAGTGCTAGCCTTGTATATTCACGTCAGTATTGCACCTGGCTGTTGACTCGAGTTGTTCTTTTACACTAGGCTCTGCGCTTTTGGAGGGCAGACACTATTCCTTTTATCTGTCTTTTAACTCTCTAGCTCTTTGCATAGGGCAGGCCATGTAGTAAGTGTTAATTCAATGTTTGGTGAATGAATGAATGAGAAAGTAGTAGGAGAGTGAATCGAATTTCCCCAGATTTACATGTCAGCACCATCTTTGATTCTTCTTTTATTTGAACCCTTCACATCCAGTTAGACACTATAATACAATGATTTTTATTTCATAATATTTTTTATAGCCCCCCCCCATAAGTCCTTTCTCTCCTGCCTAAAACCTAATTTCCTCATCACCCTATCTTATCTGCCCTGCACAGGTGTGTCTTTCTCAGTTATGATTTCAACTTAACACTGAGGTGCTTGGAAGCGTGAAGTTGACTAGACCTCACATCCTAGATAAAAATCTGAATTAGCATGCTCTTCAATCCCTGCTCTTCCGTCTGTCCTTTCAGAAGTGTGCCTTGAGTGTCTACAATAGCTCCTGGGAGAAGATTCTATATAAAAGTCCCTGTGCAAGCCAGATGAATTTCAACCTATTCGTGCCTCCAAGCCCTTATGCAAGTTATGTCTCTCCCTGTCCTAACTGCTTGCATCTCTCTAGAACTTGATCAGCCCACCTCTCACAGGGAAGCTACTGGAGTCATCCTAGGCCTCTTGAAATATTCTCTTTGGTTACCTCAACCTCAGCCACAAGCTGAGTGTCGAATAGGGTCTGACTGATGTTGACATGATTTTTTGGCGACAGCTATGGGCCGTCTGGAGCAGTCACAGGATGGTGGGGATGGGGATTGGCCAAGGCTGCAGCAGAGGCTCAGAGTGGCAGGGTAGATGAGAGCTTGTGTGGAATGAACTGAGGATGTATGACACACTTTTTATTCTATCATTCAAATGTCTGTGCTGGGCTGGAAGCATGGCTTAAGTGGTAGAGCACCTGCCTAGCATCATGAGACCCTGAGTTCAAATCCCAGCACCACCAAAAAAAAAAAAATCTGTG
The DNA here is from genome assembly GCF_047511655.1 of Castor canadensis. Taxonomy (NCBI): domain Eukaryota; kingdom Metazoa; phylum Chordata; class Mammalia; order Rodentia; family Castoridae; genus Castor; species Castor canadensis. The sequence goes on along the minus strand of NC_133386.1, from coordinate 8,713,883 downwards.
CAGCAGTTGGTTCTATTTGCAAATAATCTATAGCTAGATACTCTGTATAGATTCTGAGCCTCCTTGGGGCTCTGATCACTGTCTACTTGTTTTCAGACACAGCATGAAGAGTCTGCGGAGCCTTTCCTGGGAACGGAGTTGCAAGGGAAGAGGGCCTGGGAAACCAAGGCCTAGGAAGCAGAGGGCCTTGTAGCTTGAGGTACCACATTCCTCTCCACAGCTCTTCCCGGGCCAGCCTGTGTGCCGTGCTGGAGAGCCCAACACCCTCTGCTCACGCAGGGGCCAGTGCACAGTGTACGTTTTCTCTCAGTTCCTGATTAATCACTTTTTTTTTCAAGAAAAAAGATTCCTACAAACTCATGTTACTTGCACAGTCTTAAAGGTGATAAACTATCCAGTATCATCATGGACCAGGCCAGGTCTGAAATCTGAAGCCACTCCAATCAACTAAGATCCAAGATCAAAACTAAACAGGCTGAGTCTGGGGTTTTTGAGTACTGTGCACTTCCTGCTATGCTATGTGGTTTAAGTACTGTAAAACACAAACAAAGCAGCCTCCTTTTCTTACTGCAAAAGAACACACGTTGGTTGTAAAAAAAAAAAAAAAAGTAGAAAATACAACTCCTCCCTCCCTCTCTCCCTCCTCTTCCTTCTTCTCTCACTCTTCCTCTCCTAGAACCAAAATTTTGCAGGTGGCTCTAGGAGAGCTTCTGGTCACCCATCTTTTTTTTTTTTTTGTCTTTTCTTTTTTGGTGCTGGGATCGAACCCAGGGCCTCGTGCATGCTAGGCAAGCGCTCTACCACCGAGCTACATCCCAGCCCCTGGTCACCCATCTTGATTTTACAGGTAAGACAGGAAGAAGGTAAGCATAAATTTTTGGAGGGAGGGATACATTCAGTCCACAACACTACCTCAAAATATAAAATATTTCCAACACTGTAGACATTTCCCTCATGCTCCTTTTGCAGTCAATAGTCACTGCTTACACTAACCACCACACTGCTCTGCCTTCTACAAACACATGAAAGTAAACATTGTTTTGACTTTTACCAACATGTACTCTTTTAACTTATTTTTATTTTTTAAATTCTGAGACAGGGTCTCACTATGTAGCCCAGGCTAGCCTTGAACATGCTACATAGCCGAGGCTGAACTTCATTGGTGATCCTCCTGCTTCCACTTGCAGAGTGCTGAGATTATAGGCATGCACCACCAAGCCCGGCTCTCATATACTCTTTTATATTTGGCATCTTTTGCTAAAAATAGTATGAATGATATCTGTTATCCATGTTATTTGTTGATATTTTGAAAATATAGGGCTGGGTGTGGTGGCTCATGTCTGTAATTCCAGCAATTGGGTAGCTGAGACAGGAGAATTGCAAGTTCAAAGCCAGCCTGGACTACATAGTGAATAGTGGGTATGTCTCAAACCCTCCCCACCCCCAACTTTTTGGAAAATATTATTTTATCAATTTTTAATTTTTACCAAAAGTGGACTCCTGTTGTACACATTGTTTATAAATGGTCTTTTAACTTACTATATTGGTAACATTTTCCCATGCGATTAGTGTTCTTCTTAGCCTTTTTAAAAGTTTATATAATGTTCTGTTTTATGCATGTGACATAGTTTAATTGACCAGCCATTAGTTGTTTAACATAAAGGAATTCCCTTTTTTAAAAATTACAGAGAAGTAATTCACTGAACAGTCCCACAATTAAGTCTTTGTGCACATTCTCCTTTATTCCTTTAGAATAGTCCCTCAGAAGTAGAGCCACTGGGTCAAATTGATAGTACATTTGTAAAGCTTTGTTATCAAGAAAGGGTGTGCAAATTTTATATTAGTAGCATAATGAAAGGGAACATCTCTACTTCAAAGTTTTACTATCACTGAATCTTTGCTAGTATTATAGGTGAAATGTATCTTTAAAAACTTGTAGAAATAAATGAAAAACTTGAAAAAAATTGTCTTACTATAAATTGCATTTCTTCAGTTACAAATTTGGTTAAACCCTTTTACATATATTTATTAATTACTTCATGATGCTGGTGACAGAGAAACAACAGCTGAAGATAGCAGAAACCACTCTTCCTGTTTTTAGGAGAAAGCTTTGACAAGGGGAATTATTGTCTTAGAAAGCACTGGAAGGTAGAGGAGTAGGATCCACACTGGCCTTCCAAGAGTGACCATAGAACACCCGGTGATTCAGGAAAGCTGTGGTTCTTGTCCCAGTCAGCTTCCCTCAAGATACTGGGCAGCTGCTGCCCCCACTGCTGGCCCTCGAGGCACACTGGATTTGCTAGAGCTGCACAGGAAAACCATCAGCCTGGCCTGCTCCCAAGATACATCCTGCTATGGACTGGACTGGATCTTCTGCTACTTCTACCACCAGAGCAGAGAGACAAAAATGAAAATCACCTAAGTTCAAAATACCTAGAAAATGCTAGGTTAAAGGTAACAGATGTTATTCTAAATACTTATAGGAGATCAGAAGAAGTCAAGGACATTCCCAGGGGTCACAAATGGAAAGAGACTGGATTTATTAGCCAGTGTTTGGATGGCGTGTTGGCCTGGTAGGTGATACAGAGGAGGACTCATGCACACTAATGAGGTGACCTGAGAAGTCCACATGGGGCCAAGACACTTGCAGGGCTGGGTCCTCAGGGAAAGAATGGACTGAATTAAAGAAAAAAAAATCTGATCTTTAGCAGAGAGAAATAACAAGGAAGCTTGCCTTTGTCTGAGCTCAGGGTGGCTAAGAAAAGTAGCTTCTTTGGGGTTGGGTTTGAATCTACACTGAGTGGTTTGAGGAATTAGTTTAAAGAACCTGAGTTGATAGCACTTCTGGATATGTGACAGATCCTCTGGTGGGACATACTCTCAATCTATGCCTTATAGGATCCCCATACATAAGCTGTAGGTCACTTAAAACAAAACAAAAACAAAAACAAAAAACCAAGCCATAATAAATTAGAATCTGCAAGAACTTGTTAGAACTTAGGAATTTAGTAAATGTAGAATGTAAAACAAATATTCTTAACATGTTTGGTTACATTTAAAACCACACACAAAAAAGGAAAAGAGATACTGTAAAATATCATGTACACACCAACAAGAACACAAATTATTAAGTATACAGTTCAATAGATTTTCAAAACACCTGCCTAACAAGCACCAAACACCAAATCTCCAGTCCCAAGCTTCCTTCTTGTCTTCACCCATGATGTCTGTTAGGGGCAACCACTGTCCTAACTTCTCATAGCATAGATTTGTTTTAGGAAGATTTTATTTTATTTATTTATTTTTATTTCTTTTATTCATATGTGCATACAATGTTTGGGTCATTTCTCCCCCCTTCCCCCCCATCCTCTCCCTTTCTCCCCTCCCCCTCTCTTTCCCCCCCCACCCCCTCACTACCAGGCAGAAACTATTTTGCCCTTATCTCTAATTTTGTTGAAGAGAGAGTATAAGCAATAATAGGAAGGACCAAGGCTTTTTGCTAGTTGAGATAAGGATAGCTATACAGGGAGTTTACTCACATTGCTTTCCTGTACATATGTGTACATTCTAAATTAATTCTTCTTGAATTAACCTCTAAGAAGTAAGAAATATAACCATTTTTTTTAAATGGCAACAAAGCTTTAAGTGGTTTTAATAGTAGATCTGACATGGATAGGGAAAGAAAGAATTAAATATAGGATTAGTTGGATAACAGCTGAAAATACTTTCCAGAACAGAGTACAGAGACACAATGATATTAAAAATGTCAGTAGTTAAGTGACATGGAAGATGGGATGTGAACATGCTTCTAATAAAAATCCCATTAGCAGAGAGTAATAGAGGGAACTAGTGAAAGGTGGTTTTCAACAAGATGTTTTGCTGACTCTGAAAAACGTGAGAAAGTATAAATAAAATACTCACCTTCTGGGTGATTCTGATGCACAACATTTGACAACTACTGAATTCAGTGTTGGTGAAACACTGGAGAAACAACTAAATTAAATCCCTCAATCAATTAAAAATAAGGTAGATGTCATGAGTGAGCTATGTCAGAAACACAGGCAGACATGTCTGAGTCTTTCCACAGTGTCAGAATTTGTTGAATAACAATATATTCACAAGGTATGTCCATTTCATTGACTTTAACTCACCAAGTGCTTGTGATTTCACCTGGTATTCATGGCCATTGGCAATTACAGGTTTTTTATTCCAATCTTAATTACTAATATGAATTTTCAGATCACACATTATACTTCACACAATTATGTATTGGTTACAGAATGGTTGAGAAAGGGCTAAAGCAGTTGCAGGTTTCCAGAAGGGTCCTTACTGAAGGCAAGAGCAGAGAGCTGACACCTATTCACTGCAAGCAGTTAGATAAGATACCGACATAGCAAATCCAGTCACAGAGCTGTTCACACATAAGACTGCTAAAGCCCAGAGCTGGTTCATGGCTTCTGGGTCCAGATGAATAGCATTTCAAGCAGCAATTCAAATGGGCCTCATCCAGCTGGGGGATGGTGCTTAGTGGAAGCCTCAGGGACAGAATTGGAGTCCATCACCTATTGACTGTGTGATGCATGCATTGGGGGTGGGTCTGGTGATGGTCAGTGGGTGCCACCACACCCCAGTGTTAGGTGCTTCTCCTTTTATGTGGTTCAGGTGAGGGGGTTGCATCATTTGTTGGTCTAGCATGTTCAGTAAGCTCACAGGCCTGGCTTTTTTGATATGGTTTTCATATGCCCATATATCTATTTAATTGCTGATTTAATTTGATAAGTTTATAGGTGATAATATTTTATTTGCATAAATAAGTTATTTGTCAGCCTGCCTCATGGCTGGTGCTGGACAGATGGTGGTTGTTTACTTGTACAAACAAGATGTAGAGTCATTCTTCCTCCACATTTGCACTTGAAATGGAGCAAACTGCTGTTTTATAAAATGGTGTCACTCAGACTAAAACACAGCCTGAAAATTACTGCTGTATACAATATGGAGGAACTCAGAGCAGGGCAGAGCCTGATGTGCAAAATAAATAAGCAGGGTAAAAGAAAGAACAAAACAGGAGATACTTCTTTATTATTATTATATCAATAATAATAATGAATGTTGGTAGACCAAACTTGCCTCTGAAAAGACAAAGATTTTCAGGTTGATCTATGACAAATCTATTTGCTGTTTAAAAGAGGTAGCGAAAGGTTGAAAGTAAAAGGATGAGAAAACACATACCAGGCAAATAGGAAAACTCAGTTCCATAAAGTAGTCAATCAATCAATTTACACATCTACAAATTTAATTCAATTCTAATTAAAATATCAATGGGTTTTCTTGAATCTTGAAAAGCTAACTTTATAATTCTGTAGAAAAGCAACTGCTTTTGAAGAAGCGGTAGATTTGGGATTATCATACCAGGTCTAAAGTATTTATTATAATGGTCTAACAATTCATAGTGATACTGGTGATGATGTAGACAAAGAGATGAATGGTTTGGACTATAAAGCAAAGAAAAATACCCATGTATGTGTGGAAATGGTGAACATCAGAGAGGCATGAAAGGTTAAGGTGGAAAGGATGGTGTCCAGCCAACTGGTTATTCATTTGGGAAAAAATAAGACTGAGTCTTCATATTGTAAGCAAAAGTCAATTCCAGGGTGGATTAAATCAGAAAAGGAAAAACAGAAACTTTCACCTTTTATAAGTAAATGCTATGACCTCAAGTTATGGAAATAATTCTTAAAAGTCATAAAAAGCATTTATAACAAGAATAAAATTGCTAACTTGTTGTTATTGAATTTAAAATCTGTGCACCAAAAGACAAAATTAAAGAGTAATGAGGCATTGACTCTGAGAAGGTACGTGTAACACATTTTACTCACACATACTTGTAGCAGTATCCAAAATATATGAAGACTTAATATAAAAAGACAAACAACCTAATAGAAAAGACAGTTTGCCAAAAGAAAAGAGAAAATGTTAAAATAACAAGATAATTATATCATCAGTAAAATGAACATTAAAACTACAGTGAAGTATTTTTCATCAGATTGGCAAAAGTTCAAAATTTGACAACCATTGATTTACATATGAAGCAATTTACACTAATTAGAGTATAAAGTGGTAGGAACTTGGAGAATAATTTAAAAATGCCTGATAAAGTTGAAAATATATGCTCAATAAGATCCAGTGATTCCTCTTTAGGTATGAACTTGTATCAGTGAGCTTTTCCTCACTACAGTGAAGTACCTGAGGCAGGTAACTCATAAAGAAAAGAGGTCTGTTTAGTTCTCAGCTTTTGAGGCTGAGAGCCCAAAAACATAGTCTAGGCTATGTGAAGGGCCCATGGCAGATGGCAGGAGCACGTGTGGTGGAAGATCATATGGCGAGGCAGGAAGCAGAGAGAAAGCATGAGAGGAGCACTTGCTCCTTTTATAACAACCCTCTCAGAAGAACTGCCAAAGGGACACAAAGTACCTCATGCCTCCAGTGACTTAAGGACCCCTCAGTAGGCCCCTCCTCTTAAAGCTTCTGCCACATCTCAATACTGCTATCCTGAGAACCAAGCCTCATGTCCCTTGGCTGTTGGGGGTACCCAAATCCTATCTAAGCCACAGCAGCCTCCTCGACAAACTCATTTTGTCCTTGTGCAAAATGCCAAGCACTGAAATGGTGAGTTTACAAAATAGAATTTATTATGAGTCAGCCCAAACCTGAGAAGATGGAGAGCAAGTTTCAAATCCACTCTCTAAGGATATAGGGTTCAGGAATATTTATGAGATAAAGATGTAGGGTGGTGGCTGGGCACCAGTGGCTCACGCTTGTAATCCTAGATTACAGACAGATCAGGAGGATCTTGGTTCGAAGCCAGCCTGGGCAAATAGTTCACTAGATCCTATCTTGAAAATACCCAACATACATGCAAAAAAAAAAATGGCTGGAGTAGTAGAGCGCCTGCCAGGGGTCCCACTTCTCAGGACCTAGGGCTGACAGCTCTCTGAGTAGAGTGCTCTGAGCTTTGACAAAGGCCTACATGGGTCTATCTTCCCCTCTACGTACCCCACCATGCGGGGAGTTGATCAGATGCCTGAGCAGCTCTGGATGGGCCAAGCCGGGGTTCCAGGAAGGACTGTGAGCAGACTGCCTCTGTTAGCTGGTGGCAGAGCACAAGGTCTGGATTCCAGAATGGTGTTGTGGCCAACTCAAATTGTTTATATAGAGAGGGAGCCCCACTGAAAATATTTTTCTAGGCCTTCACACACCTTTGGGCAAGCCCTGCAGTGAAAGCTATACAGCACACTGTTGTTAATATCTAAATAGTGCTTAGCTATACTTCGTAAGTAATAAAAGAAGTCTGTGGGAATGAGAACACTTAGGAGTTGCTGCTGCAGGTAGTTGGGTTGGAAAAATTAGATTAGGGTTAGACTTGTTCTGGGAACAGTTTCAGGAATGTTTTATTTCTTCAGATGAAGTTTTACCTTTTATGCCTTTGTGTATGTTTGAGTAAGGAGGCCACTTAATTCCTTGTTGACTTTGGAGGGCTTGCGCTGGGGGTTGCCTGGGTGGCCCACACATCTCCCATCTTCCCAGTGCCCGGTGTGTCCTGGCCTGAGAGGGTCCCCTCCTGGAGTGTCGCCTGGATCTCAGCCAGTAAGTTGTGAGCAGATACTGGTGTGATTCATCTCCTTAACAGCAAAACTCTCATACGGGAAGAAAAAAATTCCATGGTAAAAGTCACCCCAAATCCTGTGTCTTGGACAAGTCTGGTTAAACTCAATCATAGAAAACTTTCTTGCTTTGATATGACTCTTAAGTATTTAAATGTGGACGTTCTCCTCTGGTGATTCTTGTTTCCTGCACTAATGAGACATGATAAGGAGACCTGAAGGGGGAAGGAATCTCTTGTGATAAATAAACTATCTTGGGAAATGGGTCCCTTGCTAAGTTCCTTCTGGAAGTGAGACCTGCCTCCATGACAAACATTTTCTTGTACGTGCAGTTTCAGTTCCATGCCAAACCCGTTCTGCCACATGCTTTTGTCCCTTTCCTGGGACTGATTTGTATCAGCTTGCCAGGAGTTAAACCCCATTTGATTCTTTTGTTACTTAAAATCCTCCTTCTTTTGAAAGCCTTTGAGTAGATGGAAAAATTAACATCTAAAAAGATCTAGGCAGCAACAGAACCCAGGAAGGGGGAGAGGTGTGTGACCAACTGTCGGCATAGGCCTTCCTGTGATCAGCTTGCTTGGAGAAGGGTTTGCAGGTGGGATAAGTGTACCCAGGGAAGGGGAGGTACCAGGCTGGGGCAGTGGTGTCCCAGGCCCCCTCCTGAAACCCGCCCCCCTCATGCCCCACAATTCTCACGGCCAGCAGTGGATTAGAGAGCCTGCTCCCTCCTTGGTAATTCATCCTTTCTGTACCTCAGTTCAAAGCTCATGTTAGCAAGCATTCAAAACGAATAGGGAAGCCTGCTTTAGTTACTTTCACTTCTCTAAATTTTTGGTTTCTTCTCAGGTGTAAGATAGTCTTCAACGCACATTTTCAGTTCATCCTCGTTCTGTAAAATATTAGATGCTAGACACTGTAGGGGAAAACTGACTTTGGGCATCACATTCACAGTGTTTGATTAGTCAGGACTTATTTTCATATTCAAATCCACTGCCAGGAAGTGCCCACTGTTGTTTTTTGCCCTAGATTCTCTTCCAATTTTTTTTTTTTTGGTGGTACTGGGATTTGAAATCAAGGCCTCACGCTTGCTAGGCAGGCACTCTTACTGTGTGTGCCACTCTGCCAGCCCTAGATTTTCTTTACCTCTTTTGTTTCCTTGGTCTTTCCAGCTCTGTGGACTTCCTTGAAGAGATGAGGGCTGTGAGGATTGGGGAGAGAAAGAAGAGAAAGAGAAAGAAAGAACGGAAGTAAGTAGTACCTTTTTCTGGCAATTTATCATATCTTGACTTCTGATCATGGCCTTTCTTGTTTTTAACCCCGCAGGAAAAATCTGAGCATATATTTTTTTAAGGATAGATCCTTAAAGAGAGAGAGAGAAAGAGAGTGTCCAGTGGGGGCGGGGGGTGTGGAGAGGAGAAAAGGAATTCAATTCTGTTTTCCCTGACTTCCTTGTACTATGGATATCTATAATGCTGGTGCCCAAAACTGTGAAGTGGTGTAGTTGGAGAGAGGGAAGTCAGCCTTTTGCAGGGACCCTGGAAGGGAGACTGCTGTTGATTTTTGTCAAGAATGACTATTTTCTAAAAACAAACAAACAAGCTTTAGGTCAAGGATCTGGGGAGTTGGAAGTGTAAATATGAAGGGTTTCCAGGGCAGAGCTGCACTGCTCACATGGTGCACTGTGCAGAATGTTTTCAGAGCGTGGTGAATGAAGTTTGTGGCAGACCAGCCACCCTAAGTGATGCTTACAGGACATACTTTGTCCCTTCAGGGGGTTGCCACACATGGCTGACCAGATTATACTTGCAAATGTACTTTCAGCAGTTGGCAGGCAGGAAAGGGACTTCAGATGTACGAACAGTGTAGCCTTTGTTCTGGTGACACTGCAAAGCTCTGGAGAAGAGGCATTTTGGGGATGGATGGTCCATGTCACACAGGGGACATTGCACTGGGCTCCTGGGGGCTTTTAACATTCTGTTTTGGCCTGACAGTGAAACTGCATGTTGAAGGGGTTTGTTAACCTTGACTTTTATTCCACAGCCCAACTTCGTGGCAGTTTTCCACTGTCTCCCTGTCTATACTTCCTGGCCTGCCCTTCATTCTTCACCACCCTACAATGTGACTTGGGTCCTCAGTCTCCAGTGAGATGGTCCCTCCACTGCCATCCTTCTGTCCCTTCTGAGGCTCAGTTTTCTACCCTCCCATAGCCGGAGCTCACTGCTTCTGCTGGCACCATGGCTTTTCCTGCTCTCTGACTTCTAATTTCCTTGTATCCTTTGTCCTTTCCTGTGCATTAGGAAAAATGCCACTTGCAAAGAAAGCTCACGAGAAAAGTCTCACATCCAAGAGCAAGGTTTAATGGCAGGCTCTAACTGCCAGGCTGGCCGGGGAAAGATGGTGCAGCGCTGACTCTGGGCCAGGTGTGGGTTTTATAGAAGAGGGAGCTTGAGGAAGTTAGCGCATGCATGGGAGTCCCCAGTCGGTCATTGTGGCACATGCCGGGTACTCAATGAGGCAAAGAAATGAGGCCTGAGGATAAAATGGCCGCCAATTCACAAAATGGCGACATTATTACTCTCTCATTCCCCCATTTTTTTCTTTAATAATGATGAGGGTAGGGGCTGAGGATTGGGAATTAGGGCAAAGCATTGGCCTCTTAGCTGTTTCCTGCTGGCAGGGGGCATTGTATGGTGCAAGATCCTCAGATTCCTGTGGTGTCCTGGTAGGGACAGTATTGGAGAGGTTGATATCCCTGGAGGTACAACTGGTTAAACTTTTGATTAGCAAGAGCAGACATGTGTCTAAGAGAAATCTTTGTACTGTTTTTATGATACAAGGGAGGAAGCTTAAGAGTAGGAGAGCAAGAAACACAGGCATTAGGATGAGCATTGGCCAGGGGAACCACTGTGAAATGTTGTTCCCTAGAGGATTCCAAGAGTCCTCCAACTCCCTTTTCCATTTTTCTAACTGTTCCTTGAGAGGTGCTGCCACTGGGGGATCTCATTGAGCTTGATAGCAGTGGGTGTTGTGAGAATGACCAGATGAGGGCCGGTCCACCGAAGTCCCAATGGAGAGGGTAGAAAATTCTTTAGGAGAACAACATCCCCTGGCTTAACAGAAATTGTTATAGGGTGGGGCAGGATCTGGTCTGCATGCTTTCTGAGAAGTTCCCTGAGAAGGTTAAGATAAGGTAGAGAGTCAGCCAGAACAGCAGGGTCTGTTGAAGGCAAGTTTCTTAAGAGAAATGGGCAGCCATACATTATTTCAAAGGGGATATTGGGGGAGGGGAAACAATCTTGAGAGCAATTATTATGTAAGACCCAAATGGGAATATTAGAAGGAGCATAAAAAGGTATCTGCTAAGGGCTACATATCTAGGGATCCAGATTCTGCAAAATCCTGTAACTCCCAAGAAAGCTCTAAGCTGCTTTATGGTGTGGGGGAGTGGGAAACAGAGGATTGAATTGATTCCCTCATGACTCAGAGAGTGAGTCTGTCCCTTTAAGACCACACCTAGGTAGGTGACCTGTGGGAGGTAGGGGCTGACTGTCAGGATTTAGGTTAAATGTAACACTCTTGGATAAAAGAGAGCTCTAGCTCATTTTTTATATAACTTTGTAAATGTTTGTACCATATTTAGATAAAGTATAGACACAACACTATTATAAGGTGGTCATTTAAGACACATGAGCAAATATGTAAATGAACTCTGATTTAGTAATACTTCAAGCTTGACAAGATCAGCAGGAAACACAAATAATTTCTTTGATAAAATCTTTCTCTGTAACAGTTTTTTGTAGATGTTACTCAGAGCAGAACAATATTAAGATAACCTTGTTATTTTATAGACATAGAGAATTTGATTTTAGTTTGACATGACCCTAACAATCTTTTAGGCAACTCTTGGTTAATTTTAACTTTATCACATACTGAAGGTTTTTATTATACACTTTTAAAACTTACTCAGACCTTTATATAACATTTTAAACCCTTTGATTGTTTGTCCTTATCCCTCCTATTTGAAACAATCTTTAGGACAAACCCTTTTTTATAAAATCCTTTCTCATCCAAAAAAAAAAATTTCCTTTTTCCTTTAACTTCTCAATACATTCAATACCTATCTATATCCTTTCCAGTTGTTTACTTTGTAACTTGTATTTTAAAATTAACTTTTATAAGAATTTTAAATTTATTATAGGGGCTGGAGCAACTAATTAGTATCCGTTGTTGTTTTAAGGAATTTATGATAGGCATAAGGCCTTGTCATCCCTCAGACTTGAGGGAATGTTGTTTTGGGTGTGGAAACGGTGAGGGATCTTTGAGTTTTATTTGGATAAGGAGGGCCGTCCTGGCTTGCCCTACACTCATCTCATCAGTCCACACTGTGGGATCTATTTGTTCCGGAAGGAGGGGGCAGCAGAGATAACTGCCTGGGGAGAGGAGAATTTGAGCTTTTAGTTGAGATAGTAAACCCCATCCCAGCAGGGACACTGGAGTTTTAGGTACTATGAGGAAAGAGTGACAGAAGAGGAGGTCTCCCCAAGAGCAGGCCAGAGGCCGGGTAAACTAATGCTCTAGGGGCTTGGGCTGGCCAGATTTGCCCTGAATGATAACTTTTGTCATTGGACCAGGGACCGGGAGAGAAAGGTAAGTCAGAGAAATGGACTGCACTGTCTAGCAGGAAAATGACCTTTCACTTTTCTGCCATTATGGCTCCTCAACATTGATGCCAAGAAGTGGAGTGTGGACAGGAGGCTGGGACCCATCAATCCAGAGGAGGTGGCATACATCTGGAGATGGGGGCACTTAGACCTCCAGTGGTTACCTTTGCAGAGAGGGCAGGGTCCCAGTTGGGGGCAGGGCTGTCTCCTGGGCTGTCCCCCTTAAGCATGCTCTGCAGAAGTGCCCCTCCTGTCCACCATGGTAGCAAGTTCAGGATGCAGGCCCCAGTCAGGTGGGACTTTCTCTGAGAACACCAATGAGGTCATGATGTCTCTTATCTTTGTCTCTCTTGTTAGTAAGGTCCCAGACAAATAGACATGCAGACTTAGCTATATATACAGACATGGCTGGCTGTGTTACTTGGTTCAATGACTTTTTTCCTTTTAGCCACAGACTTTGAGTTTTTTACAAATATCTGGGGCTGACTGTGTTAGAAATTTATCTTTGAGGAGAACCTCTCTCACCTGTGACTCTGAGTCCACTGTGGTATGCTTTCTGATAGCGTCCTTAAGATGCTGTAGAAAGGTAAGGGTTTTCTTCAGGGTGTTGCTGTACTACAGTTACCTGGGAATAGTTTAGCAGTTTGACTTTGGCCCTTTTTAGCCTTTCTACTGTAAGATGGATTAAGTGGCATTGACACCATTTATCTTTAGCAATGCTAGGGAATTGAACCCAGGGCCTTGCACATACTGGGCAGACACTCTCCCACTGAGCTACGTCCTTATCCCCAAATATATTTTTTTCTTTTTCCTTTGGCCATACTGGGACTTGAACTCAGGACTTTATGTCTGCAAAGTAGCACTCTACTGCTTGAGCCATATCACTGGCCTCTTTTAGTGTGGATCTGTTAAGGGGACTGCCTGTGCTCCTGTAAGTATAGGCACATTTATTCCCTCATTTTTAGTTGCCACTAGTATTGGGACTCATTGTAAATGGTAATCATTTCCAACCTGAGTGGCCTGGGCCAGAACCTATTGCTTTTCTAATGAGACAAGAGTTTGGTCTAGTAGAAGTATAATATTCTTTTGCCTCAATTCAAAGGTTTGGATCACAGAGATAAAGGCTTGAATGTATTTGTCTGGGCATCAGTATAGCTGTCCAGATGTTTTTTAATTTCCCTTAGATCTGATAATTGGAAGGGAACATAAGACTTGCCCTCTTCCTACCACTGCCTGTTGAAGGGGAAGCACCCATTAGGAGGTTCTGAATATTAGGGTGGCTTAGAAGGTAGGGCACAGGGTGGAGCAGTAGGGGTGGGGGCCTTGTCATTGATATGGGGCTTTTTGGTCCTCCTTCCCCATGTTTATCCTGTGGCTTACAAAGAATGGCCAGCATTTGGGTAACTAAATAGCAATTATGGAGCCAATCTGGGTGGTCTCAGAGATGAAAATGAGAATTTGAGAGACCACAAAAACACCCATTTTGCTGTTCCTGAGACTATAACCTTGAGCTAACAATTGGCTTACAAGGGCTGGATCCAGGGGCCTGATGCATGAGGTGGGACTGGGAGTGGGGCTTGCGCAAGGTGCCGCCCCCCCCCACACACATATACATGCGGGACAAGCAACCCTGTCTGCCTAGGTCTGATCCTGTGGCCTGTTGCCCCTCCCCCCTTCCTGTGTACCTGTGCCTAGGGAAAGTGGCTGTGGGCCACAGCCACAGCCATGTGCAGCTGGCGGCCTAGGATGTATGTTGGGTCCTCTCTATGGATTCTCTTAGCTATGGCAGGCATTCTGCTGTGCCCAGGGACTGGTATCCCTGTGCATGAGTGTGCCTATTTGTTTTCCCTCCTCTTCTTGTGGGGGCAGAGTTAGGGAGTGAGTGTGGCCGCTGCAGTTTTTTTGTAAGTGTTTTTGCTTCACCAGTGCTTAGCAGTTGATTTAAAGTTGCTTTAAACTGAGGGAGCTGACAAACTAGTGGGAATAACTTAAGTCATAAGGTACCATGCTACAAGTTTTTCATGGGAGGCCAGGGTCCCAGTAAGCCCAGGGAGGGAAAGGCAGATGGAGAAAAAGGACATGTGGTGAGACCAGGGAGGGTGCAGAAAAGGTGTCCTGACGTTTTAGGTAAGGGAGGGGAAGGCAGAGCCTGGAGGCATGACACATGCCTGAGGGATTAGCGATCACCTGTGCCTCTAGGTCGTTCTCATTGACTGGTACTGGAACACTTTCAGCAACACGAAACCTCCACTCTCAGGTCACTGTCTCAGGCAGAAGGGGCATTAGACGGGGGGAAAAGAGAAGCAGTCATCAGATGCTGTAATCAATCAGGACTCCACCAATGTAGCATGAGGTGTACCTGAATAAACCCCGGGCTTGGTCTTGGCCCACAGGGAGGGAGCATGAGCTCCTCCAGAGCCGGAATTGCCTTGAGGCCAGAGTTGGCAAGGAGCGGCTGGCTTGACGCCATGACGGGAAAGTCCCTCAGGAAGATAGGAAGAGAGAAGCAGGGCAAATAGCACAAGGAACTCTGCTTACATGAGGAAGGAGGAGGTTTGGGAGAGGTTTTGGTTGGTTTAAAGGCCGGTTTAAAGGCTGGTTTAGAGGCTAGTAGAACCTGTGCAGGGGAACAGGAAGTACAGAGGGAGTGTTTGGTTCAGAGATAGGAAAAGGATTGGATGTAGGCTATTTCCTTCCATTTACCAGCATGCTCACAGAAATTGTATAAATCTCTTAAAATATTGGGATCAAAAGAGCCATTAAGTGGCCATTTGGAGGCATTGTCTAACTGATATTGGGGCCAGGCCAGATTACAGAGAAAAATGAGCTTTGGGGGCTTAAGATCAGGTGTTAGGTGGAGGGGCCCAAGGTTGGCCAGGAGACATCCCAGTGGGGAGTCTGAAGGAATTTGGGACGGTCCAATCTCCACGGTGAGGCCTGAACTGAAGAGACGATATGACGGGCGTCCCTGAGATATCGGTTCCTCAGGAGAGAGTAGATGTGGGACTCCTGGAAGGGACGCCTCTGTCACTGGGGGCCCACAGTCCTAGGGGACCCAGTCCCCGGGGACAAGAGCAAGCCTAGACCTAGTGCTAGGATTTCAAGGAAATGAGAAAGTGAGATCACTGCTCTGCATGTGAGGAGGACTCACCAAGAGAGGACCTTGAGGAGGAGTGACTGGTGGTGGATGGTGATTGGAGGCGTGCTGGGGCAGAGGAAGTTCCCTGTGAGCAGAGAGGGAATCTTCTAGGATTGGGGGTTCTGGCAAACAGCTCAGATCCTGGAGGAAGAGAATGAGAGTTTAACTTTTAGAGAGAGAGAGAGAGCGAGGGCAGGATGGGCTGGGGGGAGGCCAGGAGATCAAGGTCAGTGTTGGGAGCACACATGATCCAAGTCACGGCACCAAAATGTTAGGAAAAATGCCACTTGCGAAGAAAGCTCAGGAGAAAAGTCTCAGTCCAAGAGCAAGGTTTAACAGCAGGCTGGAACAGCCAGGCTGGCCAGGGGAAGGTGGCGCAGCACTGACTCTGGGCCAGGCGTGGCTTTTATAGAAGAGGGAGCTTGAGGAAGTTAGCGCGTGCACAGGAGTCACTCATCATGGTGGCGTACGCCAGCAATCAACGAGGCAAAGAACTGAGGCCTGAGGATAAAATGGCCACCGATTCACAAAATGGTGACATTATTACTCTGTCACTGTGTGCTGGCATTCCCAGAGAGAGGTTCAAATCCCATCACTGCCAGTTACTACCAAGGAGGCCTGGGCAAGTGGTATGACTTCCTTCCCTGTGAAGTGGAGATAATGTAGTAGGTACATTTGGGGGAAGATTTATGACTCAGTACTTAGAAAGAGACCCATTATGGAGAAAGGGCCTAATAAATGCCAGTGGTTCTGTGATTCCTTCCTTCATGCTACTCATTGCCCACCCATTCCAGGCAGCACTATGGTCTGTGCTTTGAAGGGATGACTTCTAGCCCAGCCTGCCCTCCTGACCCCACAGCCAAGGGAGCTGTGAATATTGTCTACATTTTAGGGCTCATATCGCTTTCTCCACCTGAGGCAGGATTCAGGAAAGTGCACGGGTCCAGGCTTCCTTGTACAAATGTGTTCCTGTCTTCACCTCTCATATCTGAGCCGCCAAGGTTTGGCTGCTTTCTCTCCCTTATTTTAATACTTCCTCTTCCCTGGATGGAGTCTGTCTGTTTGAACTTCAGAGGTTTAAAATGGAGTTTAGTTATGTTTTCACACCACATGTTTCATTACTTGAATTTAGAACTTTGGAAGCAGAGACTGTTTTTCTTTCAAAAAAAAAATACAGTTTTTATTCTTTTTTAAGCATCCTTGGAACCATCCACAATGAAATGAGTCTACTGTGACCTGTGTAAGTAGTACACACTAAACACAAGTGGCTCAAAAAAAGGCTGTTTATGTGGGGAACAAGCAAGGCCCAGAGTGCCTCATCCTGTTCATGAGGCTCAGCACCCACTTCTCCCAGGAGCCCCTTACTTCCAGAAGGTAAGTGGATGGCTCTTAAATGATAATCCAGCTGTTTAAATTTAGGGTCTGGAAAGGTTCCTAGGAAGCGAAGTTGAGGTGTTACCTCTTAATGGTTCAGGTTGTTTTCTTCACATGCAGCAGTCCAACCAGGGCCAAGAACACTCTGCTTTTCTGGGATTCTGGGTGTCAAGGTGTTTACTATTGTACTTCAGTAATTTACTGTGCCTGGGATTTGATGTTGCATTCCAGGTGTGCCCTCTGCCTTCCTTCCTTACACCCTCACAACCTGGACTTTGTAGTTCAATTTGGAACTGATTTGACATAAGGTATCATTTGCAAATCTAATGGAAAATTCCACTGAAAGAGGATAACCTTTCTTCAATTGGGATGGTTAGCTATTAATTAAAGCTGGCGCATGTCCTCGGAGCTCTCTCTTTTAGCAATGCTTGTGACAGATCAAGGTCAGCAGTGGATGTGGTGGAGGCTGCTTTTCCAGGCACAGTCTCTTCTCCATTTCTGTGTTGGATGTCATCCAAGTGAATGACTTATTTCTCTTTTTGTACTTAGTTTTTATAGGGTGTGACCTCTTCAGAGTCCAAGTATAGGGCTGGATGCTGAGTGCAGAGGGGGTGGAACAATGTACCAGCTCTCACGTGGTTCAAAAGGTGACCCCAAGGACTCCGGACTGGTACGTGACTGCGGTGTATTTCATCAAGATGGTACCTGGGCTTCTGAACGAGCTTGGGAGTGGGAGAATAAAGGATTGCTGTTTTGAAATTCCTCTATTAAAATGGATTCCTTCTGCTTAGGTTGCTCTTTTTGGAAGTTTTTGAAGTTTATGTGTGTGTGTGTGTGTGAGAGAGAGAGAGAGAGAGAGAGAGAGAGGTTTAGACTTTTTCTTTACCATAAATATCAACCACATCATTATAAGGGTCTCTCAAATTGTTTTCATTTTTTTGGTGGTAGTGTGGTTTGAACTTAGGGCCTTGAGCTTGCTAAGAGGTGTTCTACAGTTTGAGCCACACTCCAGCCCTTTGAGATAAGGTCTCTCCTCCTATCTATGCTTCCCTTGTCTTTGGGATGCCAGGCATGCACCATTGCACCTAGCTTTTTCTGTTGAGATGGAGTCTCTTGAACTTTTTGCCTGGGCTGGCCTTGAACTGCAGTCTTCCCAATCTCTGCCTCCCAAGTAGCTAGGATTATAGACATGAGCCACCTGCACCCAGTTATAAAATTTTTTTTTAAATTAAAGAATTGTCAAGTTTTTAGCTCTATATCTGTGTGAATGTGTTTGTGTTTGTAGTTAGAGCTCTCTATGTAGCTTTAATTATTTTTTCCCTTATAGTTGTTCTGGGTGGGGGTACATTGTAACATTTACAAAGGTTCTTACAATATATCAAATATATCATACTTGAATTCACCCCCTCCACTGCTGTCCTTCCTCTCCCCTCCTCCAATTCCTGGAACAGTTTCAACAGGTATCATTTTTGTATTTACATACATGTGCACACATTATTTACACAGAATTCATCCTCCTACCCCCTTTCCCTACATCCTCCCCACTCCCACCAGTGCTAACCAGCTTCTCCCCACCCCCAGGTGGCAGAACCTGTTCTGTCCTCCTGTTCTCCGATTTTGTAGAAGAAGAAACATGAAAGAGAAAAAGAGAAACATGGCGTTTTTGCTAATTTGAGATGAAGATAGCTACACAGGGGGATTCCTTGTGATGTTTCCATGCATATGTGTATTACAACCCCAATTGGTTCATTCCTCGACTCCTCTTCACTCCTCCCTAGTCCCCTTCCCACGGTGGCCCCAGCCAGTTTAAGATTTCTACATTCATGCCTGTACAGAGAGCACATCAAACAAGTGCAGGTTTTTGATTTCCTTTCCTTTTCATATCCCTCCTGTGTGCAGTCTCCCCTTAGTGTGTGACCCATGCCCAATAATATTTCTGCATTTGTTTTGGGTCTATAATCCGCATATGAGGGAGAACATACAATTTTTGGCCTTCTAAGCCTGACTAACATCGCTTAAGATGATGTTCTCCAGTTCCATCCATTTACCTGCAAATGACAAAATTTCATTCTTTGTGGCTGAGTAAAATTCCATTGTGTATAGATACCACATTTTCTTAATCCATTCATCAGTGGTGGGGCATCTTGGCTGTTTCTATAACTTGGCTATTGTGAATAGTGCTGCAATAAACATGGGTGTGCAGGTGTCTTTGTTGTCATCTGACTTATATTCCTTCGGATATTCTCTAAGAGTGGTATTGCTGGATCATATGGCAGATGTATGGTTAGTTTTTTAAGGACCCTCCATATTGTTTTCCATAGTGGTTGTACCAGCTTACATTCCCACCAGCAGTGTATGAGGGTTCCTTTTTTCCTGCATCCTCACCAACATTTGTTGTTGGTGGTATTTTTGATGATAGCTGTTCTGACAGGAGTGAGGTGGAACCTTAGTGTGGTTTGATTTGCGTTTCCTTTATGGCCAGGGATGGTGCGCATTTTTTTAATGTGTTTTTTTTTTTTTTTTTTTTTTTTTGGCTATTTGGACTTCTTCCTTTGAAAAAGCTCTGTTCAGTTCATTTGCCCATTTCTTCATTGGGTCATTGATTTTTTAGGAGTTTAGTTTTTTGAGCTCCCTATATATTCTGGTCATCAGTCCCTTGTCTGATGTAACTGGTAAAGATTTTCTCTCACTCTGTGGGTAGTCTCTTTAGTTTAGAGACCATTTCTTTTGTTGTGCAGAAGCTTTTTAATTTCATGTAGTCCCACTTGCCAATCCTGCTCTTATTTGCTGAGCCACTTGCATTCTGCTGAGGAAGTATTGCTTCCAGTTTATTCCCTGCTCTTTCCTGTACTAGCTTCAAGGTTTCAGGTCTGATATTAAGGTCCTTAATCCACTTTGACTTGATATTTGTACAGGGTGAGAGACATGGATCTAGTTTCAGCTTTCTGTAGGCAGATATCTAGTTTTCCCAGCAACACTTGTTGAAGAAGCTGTCCTGTCTCCATTGTATGTTTTTGGCACAGCTGTCAAAAATTAGGTGGGTGTAGCTGTATGGATTCACATCCGGGTCCTCTATTCTGTTCCAATGGTCTTCACATCTGTTTTTGTGCCAGTACCGTGCTGTTTTTACTGCTATGGCTCTGTAATAGAGTTTGAAGTTGGGTATTGTGAAACCTCCGGCACTGCTCTTTTTTGTCAGTATATTACCTTGGCTATTTGTGGTCTTTCGTGTTTCCAAATGAACTTTAGGATTGATTTTTCAATCTCTGCGATGAACGTCATTGGGATTTTGATGGGAATTGGGTTGAACATGTAGATTGCTTTTGGTAGTATAGCCATTTTTACAATGTTGATTCTGCCAATCCATGAGCATGGGAGATCTTTCCATCTTCTATAGTCTTCTTTGATTTCTTTCTTCAGTGGTTTATAGTTTTCCTTATAGAGGTCTTTCACATCCTTTGTTAAGTTTATTCCTAGGTATTTGCTTTTTTTGAGGCTTTTGTAAATGGAATTGTTTCCCTATATTCTTTCTCAATCTGTTCATTGTTGGTGTATAGAAAAGCTACTGAGTTTTGTAAATTGATTTTGTATCCTGCTATTTTGCTGAAGCTGTTTATTTTTGGCAGAGATTTTCCTTGTCTTTTAGGTATAAAATCATGTCATCTGCAAACAGGGATAGTTTTGACTTATTCCTTACCTATTTGTATTCCTTTTATTTCTTCTTCCTATCTTCTCGCTCTGACTAAGAAATCTAAGACTATGTTGTATAGGAGTGGGGAGAGCGGGCACCCTTATCTCATTCCTGACCTTAGGGGAAATGGTTTCAGTTTTTCCCCATTAAGTATGATGTTGGCTATGGGTTTGTCATATGTAGCCTTTATTATGTTGAAGTACATTCCTTCTATTACTGTTTCCTCAGAGCTTTTGTCATGAAACGATGTTGAATTTTATCAAATAACCTTAATTATTTGTTGTGGAATACACTGAGTATTCTTGGAGAGGTAGAATACCAAATCTATGTACTTGGAGGTCTGGCAACATCTGATGGTCTTTTCTGCAACCCACCTGGGCTATCATGGGGCCACCCCTGGCCACCTACTCCACCCATTGGTCTGGAGTCCTATTGTGATTTTGTGTTCTGCCTGTTTCCCTTTGAGACAACCCTTGATTTTTCATTTTTTAATTTTTTTGTGATACTAGGGCTTGAACTCAGAGCCTAAACCTTGAGCCTTTCCACCACCCCTTTTTTTGTGATGGATTGTCTTGAGATAGGATCTTGCAAACTATTTGCCCAACTGGCTTCAAACCAGTTGATCTGATCTCTGCCTCCTGAGTAGCTAGGACTAAGGTGTGAGCCACTGGTGCCCGTTTAGGCCTTGATTTTAAGCAGTTTTTCTTCTGTGTAAGAATGTTGGTTCTGGTGGGACTGGCCCTCCTTTTATGGCAGAGGATAGAGTGGCTCCAGAAGACACAGTCCCTATCTCATGGTATCATAATCTGAGAAGCAGCCATAGAACGGTAAGGAAGTGAACAGACTCTACAAAACTTGGACTCCCACAGCAGGGGCTCCACGCTGACTCTATCTGGAGCAGGAAGATCAGAGAGATGTGTGTACATAATGAGGCTGGGAAAAACCTTCTTACCTCATGCAGATGACAGAGTTGACCCGAATTGACCTTCTCAGTAAGGGTTTCCTTGGGGAATTCTTGGTCATATTTCAGTTTTGATTAAGACAGTGGCGGATTTGTGACATAAGCATTTGTCATCTGCATGGTGCCAGCCTTTCACAGGAATGGCTGTGACTGGAAACATCTTTACAGGTGGTTGGAGCGGCTCTCCTGCATACCCTTTGGGACTGATAAGAAATGAAGCCATTTGGGTGACTGCTGAGGACACTAGGCCACCTGCCTGTCCATGTTGCTGAGAGAAGCCAACACTTTTCTTTCACCTAATAACTGTACACAGGTTCAGCACATCCAAAGGCTCACACCAGTACTAGGGAATGCCATATACACTTAGATTGCAGAGGCTCATTCTGGGTGCTCTGTGCCTGTTAATTTATTCAACCCTCTCAAAAGCCCAGTGACGAAGGTGCTGTCACTCAAGCTCATACCATGGCAGGCAGCTTTTCCCTGAAGAGCCTTGTGCAGTCATCAGTCCCTGCATTTTCAAAATGTGCAGCCACTCTGCACCACAGAAGATGTGAGTTGTTCAGAAAGTGATCACTGCCACCTCCACACTGAGTGGCCTTTCCTGCTTTGAATGTACTGCTTGTAATCCTAGCTACTAAAGAGGCAGAGATTGGGAGGATCACAGTTTGAGGCCTGCCCAGGCAAAAAATTAGCAGACTACCATCTCAACAAATGAGCTGGGCATGGTGGCATGTGCCTGTCATCCCAGCTATGGCAGGCAGCTTAAAATGAGAGGATCGTGATCCAGGCTGATGCAAGACCCTATTAGAAAATTAACTAAAGCAAAAAAGGCTGGAGATGGGCTTCAACCATTAGAGCACCTGCCTGGCAAGTACAGGTGCTTAGTTCAAAACCCCAGTTCTGCAAAACAAAGGCAGAGCTTGAGTGAATGTTGAGTAACAGTTTTAGAAAGAATGTCCCTGGCAGAATTATCTCTTCCCATATGATAGCATGGTGCTAGAGCAGGAAGGGGCCTTGTGAGGACATGCAGCAGTTCCCTTGTACAGAAACCTGAAGATGGTCTCAGGTTGAGAATTTTCACCTTAGATATTTCAGAGGCACAACTTGTTGCACACAAGCAGAAGATCTGTTACTGTGCAAATTGATGTCCAGCACAGACGGCCTTGAAGCACTGGCCTTCCATCTTACCACAGTCCCTTGATTTTAGTGCTGGTACTGGGATTTGAACTGGGCTTCATGCTTGCTAGGAAGGCACTCTACTACTTGAGCCACTCCACCACCCCTTTTTTGTTTTGGGTAATTTCGAGATAGGGTTTTGTGAACTATTTGTCCAGCTGGCTTTGAACCATGATCCTCCTGATCTCTGCCTCCTGAGTAGGTAGGATTACAGGTGTGAGTCATTGGTGCCTGGCTCCCAGACACTTTTGATGTATACAAAATGGTAGGAACTCTGAAATGTACATTTAGACTTAAACTTCCTTTTTAGTAACATTCTAGGTCCAAGAAAAGAAACGGCACAGGGTCATTTGAAACCACTTCTCCTGTCTCGTTCATCTTCCTTTCCTTATCCCTCTTCTCCTCCCCTCTATCCACCTTCTCTTCTCCCTTCTTTCCCCATCTGTCTCCCTTTTCCCCTCTTTCAACGTCTCTCTTCCTCCCCTAGGGTCCTGCATGGACAGGAACTAGGTTGTGACATGGAAGCTGGCTTATTGTCTAGGGAAAGGAGACTGTGACTGGAACCCTGATAAGAAGATTTATCTTAGATCAGAGGTTGAAACAAATGGAGAGTTTACCAACTTCTAATTATTCTTTTTCTTGTTGGTGTGGTTGACTGTGACAGCCAAGGTAAAGACCTGTGCTAGAAATAGCTTTAGAATGGTTCTGATGACTCTTTTATTATGGCAGGCCATTAAAACTGTACCAAATTATTCACTGGAACTATGAACTGTGGAACCGTGCCTGATCTCTGGGCTCGTTATGTGAGGCTGAATGGTTATTGCAGGAAAAATCATGCAAAATTGCAAAGGGCATTTTCACAGGCACTTTGCCAGCCATTTCTTGATAAGAATCTTATAAAGCAAGATCTCACACACATATGTGGAGTTGACCTATGGCTTTTGCTTTTGCAGATTCGCCCAACCAAGGATTGACAATATTCAAAAAGTCACATCTGCACTGAACATATAGAGACTTTTTTCTTTTCATTAGTCCCTAAACACTACAGTACAACAATCATTTTCACTGCATTTACATTGTATTTTACATCATAAGTCATCTAGAGGTGATTTAATATATACAGGAGAATGTACGTAAGTTATATGCAAATATCATGTCATTTTATATAAGGGACTTGAATATGAGAGGATTTTAGTATCTGCATAGACTCCTGGAACCATTTTCCATGGAAACCAAGGGATGACTGTGTAATCTCTATCTATCTATCTATGTATCTATCATCTATCTTATCTATCTATTTACCAACTATCTATCATCTATCTTATCTATAATTACCTATCATCTATCTTATCTATGTATCTATCATCTATCTATCTTATCTATAATCATCTATCTATCTATCCATTCATCCAACTACCTACCCTTCTGCAGAGGGTTCAGCAGTGGCCTCTGGTCACTGCTATGATCGGGGGCCCAGGCTGAGGCCACAGGGCTCATGGAGGCAAGGCCAAAGGCAAGGAGTGGATCCCTGTCACAAGGCTGGGCCGCCTGGTCAAGGACACGAAGATAAAGTCCTTGGAGGAGATCTATCTTTTTTGACTGCCCATCAAGGAGTCTGAGACTGTTGACTTCTTCCCGGGGATGAGGTCTTGAAGACCATGCCTATGCAGAAGTAGGCCCCAGGCTGGCCAACAAACCAGATTCAAGGCATTTGTAGCCACTGGGACTACAATGGGCACATCAGGATGGGAGTTAAGTGTTCCAAAGAGGTAGCCACTGCCATCCCAGGATCCATCATCTTGGTCAACCTCTCCACTGTCCCTGTGTGAAGAGGCTTTTGGGGGAACAAGATTGGCAAGCCCCACACCATCTTATGCAAGGTGTTAGGCCGCTGTAGTTCTGTGCTGGTGTGCCTCATCCCTGCCCCCAGGGGCACGGCATCATGTCAGCTCCTGTGCCCAACCAGCTGCTGCTGATGGCTGGTATTGATTATTGCTACTCTTCAGGTTGGGGCTGCACTGCCACTCTGTGCAACTTTGCCAAGGCCACCTTTGATGACACCTCTAAGACCTATAGCTACTTGACCCCTGACTTCTAGAAAGAGATCATGTTCACCAAGTCTTCCTATCAGGAACTTACTGACCATCTCGTGAAAACCTACATCAGAGTCTCTGTACAGAGGGCCCCTGGGGTCCAGCTGTGGCTACAGCATAGAGTTTTTTACAAAAATAAAGTGAAGTAACCCTGTTTTTTAAAAAAAGAATATGTATGGTATTATTCAACTTCTATAAGATGTTAGTTAATGCAAACACATCTACAAGAAAAGCCAATTGGTTGCCTGGGACTGGGGGCAGGGCTGGATCACAAAGGGGCATGAGTAAACTTTTGAGAGTGATGGATAGGATCATTGTCTTGACTGTGGTGTTAATTGCATGGGTGTCAACACATACCCAAACACATCAAACTGTACCCTTTAACTATGTGCTGTTTATTATATATCAATTATACCTCAATAAAGGAAGACAAAAAGAATAAACTAGTAATCTATAATTCTCATAAGATAGGAAATGTGCTAGGTTTTTCCATTGCTGCAACAAATGCCTGACAAAAATAACTTAAAGGAAGAATACTTATTTTGGCTTATGGTTTCAGAGATTTTAATCCATCATGGTGGGAAAGTCATGGCAGAGAGCTGCTAATCTCCTGGCAGCCAGGAAGGAGAGAGAGAGAGAGAGAGAGAGAGAGAGAGAGAGAGAGAGAGAGAGAGAGAGAGAGAAAGAAGGAGGGGGGAATGCCTGTGCTAGTGGGCTTCTCCTTCTCCTTTATTACATCTGTGCTCACAACTTAGGGGATGGTGACACTTATGTTCAGGCAGGACTTCTCCCTTAATCATCTCTGGAAATACTCTCACAGTGGTGTCCTTACTGATCTCTGGGACATCTTCAAATCCAATCAAGTTGACAATCAAGATTACAAGTCCATCTTTTATCAACTCAATACCCAAAAACATCTCTTTATACCATGGTTTCCAAATAAAAACAGTAAGAGGTCATAATTCTGCCTAACATGATATAACTCTCCTTTGTATGACCAAAAATCATTAATTCCTTTCTCAAAGTCCCAAGAGTTCTAGTAGTGCTCAAAAGTCCAAATGCAAAAATCTCCTCTGAGACGCAAAGCACTCTTGAGTCCCTAAGACTAAGATTCCTAAGGGTCCCTGTAAAAATCAAAAAGTTAACACTTCCAACATACAATGGTGGGAAAAGGTACACATTCCTATTCCAAAAGGGAGGACTAGGAAGACAGCAAGGAAGGATCAGATCAAAGCAAGACAAAAACCCAGTAGGACAAACACTAAACCCTGTATATTCATGCCCAGTATCCATGGATGTGGTGCCATGATGTGAGCTCCAGTGGGTTTGTACGCCCCACCCTTATGGCCTTGCCAGTTGTAAATGGCCTCTTTTTTTGTGCTGTCTGTCCTCACTGCCTGTGGTTTTCCTTGGGAGATAGTCTACATCCCTGGCATCTCTAACTTCCTGAGGTCTCTGGACCCATTTTTTATTTCATTCTCATACTTTCACAGATTACCCTCTCTGGGGCTGCCTACAGGGATCCTGACCCTGCCACATAGTATCTGACCTTTCACGCCTTCCTTTGAAATCTGGTGGAAACCTCCATGATCCTGTAAGTTTTGCATCTGTATGCCTACAAAACTACCATCACATGGTTGAGGCCAAGGTCTGCTGCCAGCTTGAACATAACTGCTCCCCCTTGAATCATGGCAACAGTGGTCTCTGAGTGCCCAGATGGAAGAATGCAAGAAAAACTTCCCTAGACAGCCTTCTGCAAGCAGGGAGTCTGAGAGTTCTCTAGTTAAAGCAAAGTCTTTTGAAAGAGTTAAAGCCTTTCCACCCTTGAGCCTGTGATGGGTGATGGGTAGGGAATGGCCAATCCTGAGATACTTTCACTGTATTCTTCCTATTATCCCAATGCAAAGTGCTTGGCTTTTAAGTGGCTGTACTTGCTTTAGCAGCCATACTTTCCTTAGCCCCAGTATAATACGTGGTTCTTTTCTGGGCAAACTGCAAATTTTCCAGATCTTTCCATTCTACTATTTGCTCAAAAATTTCACTGTTAACTCAGCTAAAGGCAGGTAGCAATAACTATGAGATAGCCTGAATGCTGAGCCACCTTGAAACTCCCTCCACCAGTTAATGAATGCATTGCTTTTAAATCCAGCATCACTCAAAGTATCAGAGCATGGATAAAATGTAGACGCCAATGGTATCTGGTCCAATTCTGTAAAGTTCTGTTCCCACTTGACATCTCACAAGCAGGGAGAGAAAATGCCTGTGGCAAGGTGCTTCCTTCTTTTACTTTTACTTTATCTGGGTCCCCAGCCTGTGGGATAGTGTCACCCATATTTATGGCAGGTCTTTCCCCCTTAGTTAGTAGTCTCTGGAGATGCCCTTCCAGACACATGTAGTGCATTTTACTAATCTTCTAGGTATCTCTTAATTCAATCAAATTGACAATCAAGATTAACCACACTAGAAATGTCTATGAAAACATTTTGTACCATACAGATGGTCACTGGCTCTCACAGAAAGGTCTTTCAAAAGGGCTATTGAACTTCAAGATGAGTTACACGATTTACTTATATATAAAACTATTTTTCAAATTTGCTTACATTTCCTGACATGGAAAGTTTTCAGAGATACAATTTCTGGATGATATTTTTGAAAACCAAAAGTACAACAGAAAATCAGAACCCAGTTCCTCATGGTTAAGGAATATATTTTAACATTGAGTATGTCAGTACTAACTTTTTAAAAGAAATCTTGGGCACAGCATTTTAAAACCAGATCTTCAAATTGCTCTATTATAGAACATTCAACCAATATTTAAAAAAATCATACACATTGAAAATCATGTTGATCTTTCTAAAATATTAACATAATGCATAGTATTTTTAAAAATTTATTCATTTATTCATATGTGCACACATCGTTTGGGCCATTTCTCCTCCCTGTCCCCCACCCCCTTTCTCTCCCCCCACCCCCTCACTTCCAGGCAGGACTGGTTCTGCCATTTTCTCCAATTTTGTTGAAGACATAAGCAATAAAGACAAAGCATTTTTACTAGTTGAGATAAGGATAGCTATACAGAGAGATTCCTAGCATTGCTTCCATGCACAAGTGTATAAAGTATTTAATACACTTTAATACTTAAAGTATTTAATGCACAAGTGTTTTTAAATGTTCTGTTTCTCCAGTGTTCCTTATATTTGTATAAAGAAGGAGATACTCACAGGCTCAGAATGCCTGTTGTTAAAACTAGAAGCTTTCAAGTTATTCCTGCAACCCAAGGGCCAGAGACTGAATTCTTTCCACTCTGCTCAGGGGATACTTGGCAGCAAAACAAAGGATATGAATGGAGTGCCTAGGTTCAGATGGATAAGATGTAAGAGCTGTGGCCATGATTCACAGAGCGATTCAGAAGTAATTCACACAGAGGAGGCAACTCTAATAGAGTCTGATATTTTATAATCAATTATTCATGACTATTGATCAATAGCTCTTGCCACTTAAACTATCCCAAACCTTCGTGTTTTTAACATAGCAATTGATGCATTGAGATTTTGTGGTCTGAAACCTGGATAGGGTGAAGCTGGGTGATTCTTCTGCTCCATATGATGTCCACAGATGTCACTCGATGGAATTCAGCTGGAAGAGGGACTGGTCAGAAGTATCCAAGATGGCCACACTCATGCATCTGACATTCCATCTAGTTGAGGCAGTTGGGATTGTTGATCAGAATGCCATTATGTCACCTCTGTAGTTTGGTGGTCTCAGAAGGGTGAGACTTCTTACATGGTTTGGGTTTTCAAGAGAAAGTTCCAAGAGACAGGAAGTAGACACTTTCAGTCCCTAGCATCACTTCTGTACTGTTCTTTTAACCAAAGGCACAGATCCCAAGCAGGGTTCTGCTAGGAAGAGTACCTAAGAGTTTTTATCTGCCACCATGAAGCAAAGTGCTCTGAAGCAGGAAGGAACCAGGAGAGATTGAAGTCTTTTAAATGCCTTCCCATTGGCTCACTCCAAAACACTCTGTGGACTTTTGCTTTCCTCATCTGAAAAGCAGAAATATTCACATGGGATTCAATTGAAAAATTTTCAGCTGCAAGTAATAGAAAACCTGACTTATGCTCATTTAAGCAAAAAAGGGCTTTATTTTTCTCATGTTAAAAAGACTCAAAGTCCAAAGTCTTAGGCTGATGTAGCAGCTTAACCACACATGCAGAGCTTGGTGCTTTCTTTGCACTTGGTACTTTGGTTCATTGTTCAACGACTGCAAGATGGGTATGAGGGCTGCCCCGTCAGGCTGATCCTCAATTATCAGGAAATCCTCAGAGATCCTAGCAGACTCCATGTATCTTGTTTGCTAGAACCAAACTAATTCTGCAGTAAGGGAGCATGTGAAAAGGTGCACTTTAAGCTGTGTACCTTGCTGCCTTTGCGAAATAGAAGAAGGGAGGGACAGGAAAACAGGGAGAAAATTAATGGTGTCTGCCTCAAAGTCATGCCACTGGCCAAATACATATGTTAAGGCCCAATGCAATGTCTGGTCCATAGCTTGACGCTAAGAAAGAGGGAGATGACTTGTTTCAGCTCTGTTTGGTTCACCAAGAACATGAGGGAGTTTATTATAGGGACACATTACATTAAAAAATGGTGTGAGGAACACGCTCATCTGTCCAAACTCAGAGAATGAACTCAGAGACACGTGAAGTACAGTGAAAGCTAGACTTCAATGGTAGTCTTGCAAGATCGGGTGTCTGGGGAAAACGGGCACACTCAGAGGGTTCAATGGCATTTTATGCTAGCTGGCAGGTTCCTCCTCATAGGTTCCTCATTGGATGGATACTACATTATATACAGTCTTTCCTGGACATGCCTAAGCTTCACTATTTCCTATTGGTTTATTTTAAAATCTGTCACTTTTGGGATTGGTCCAATTAAAAGTGGATTTAAGTCTCCACCTCCCTTTGTCTCTGTGGCGGGAAGGCCTCCCTGTGATGTGTGCTTTCTGGCATGTACATAGCTTTACCCATTTCCTCATCCAATCATTTACCCCTCCCACTTTAAGTTGCCTTGTCAGTTGGCCCTCCCCTAACATCCTGTTTGTGGCTTTTCTGGTGTATGAGTTTCATCACTTCTGCAAGTTGATATGTAAGCAAGTGCCTAGTAATTATCCACTCAGGGTTAAATGCCTTGCCTTGAAAATGGACCACCACTGACTTTATTTCTAATAATGGCAACCTACTTGTGTCACGATCAGGACAGAGATCTTTGGAAAAAAGTGATCTCTGTATGGATATTTGTGGAACAAAGTCTTTAAACCGTGGCTTGAATAGTTGTACATTAAGGACATTCTTCCCTTACTCATGAGGACTTTGCTACAAGAAAAGTGATTATCCAAGAACAGATTAATGGACAGTATATATATAAAATAAATAGAACAGTGAGGAAGACTGAAAAGTCACAGATGAAGGAGGAAGAAAAACCTGGAATATCAGGGCTGGATCAGAACAGAGATAATTCCCTTAGACCCAACTTTTAGAACGATGCTATTAGAAGTGACTGTCAGAATCCCACTCCTATGGTTTATGACTTGAGATGTATAGTTATGCTTAAAGTAAGTATCTGAAAAATTTTAAATAGAACTTCCAAATGTAATGCATACCTATATTTGTATAATGTATGTATTATACAGGATGGACATCATTAATCTAAAAATCCAAAATCTGAAATGCTCTGAAATTTGAAACTTTTGAGCACCAACATTTCCTCATAAGTATCCACAGCTGGTATCGGGAGACCAGTCACAGAAAAAATGCAGGCACACTAAAAATAGTGTATAAAATTACCTTTAGGGTATGAGCATAAGGTATATAGGAAACAAATGAATTCTGTGTTTACTTGAACCTCATCCTCAAGATATCTTATTATACAGATGCAAATATTCCATAGTGAAATATGAAACACTGTACCCAAGTATTTTGGATAAGGGTTGCTCAACCTCTCTATAAAATATTATCATTCTTAATGATGCTAAATGGGTTTTTAGGTATATCAATAAAGAAAATAAATAGAGCATTCTTTTGGAAAATCTACTATGGCACTTATAAGGATACAAGATCAAAATGTGGAAAGCTGTGTTCTCTGGACATTTCTGTCATTCTCCAGATACTTTCTGCACCCCTGGTGCTGTCACTCTGCAGCTAGTGACTAGGATTCATGGGAATTGGCCTGGCTTGCTGCTTGAACCCGGTCGCATCCTGAAGATAGCTTGTAGCAGACACATTCAGTGTGCTGCCCTGGTTCTGTTCGAGCAGCCTCAGGATTAAATCTCCGAAGCGATCAGGAATCACATTTGGATGTTGTGTAAGAACGTGGTTTTGCTAGAGTTGAATCAAATCACCTCCAAAAGCAGAGTAACACTCCCAGTGACAGCAAATTCTTCATCAAGTCGATGGGAACTGGAAGCAGCTGCTCAAGCAGGTCTTAATGCAGAGGACAAGGTCCTTGCTGTCTTGTGCACACAAGAAGCTATCACAGCCCTCTTCACAGGCTGAGTCAAGGAGGCCAGACTGACTTAGGCATTTTTTTTGTCTCCAAAAGGAGCCTGAAATGTGTGAAAGAAGCCAGAGTAGGAACACTGAGATGTACTGAGATTATGTCTCAACCTTGGCTATAGCTTCAGGTCACTTGGAGAACTTGTCAAAAAAACCCACTCTGGGGGCAGTAGTGTTAAACAGACACAAATTGTCACGGTGTTCCAATGTGCAATCGCGGCTGAGAACCTGTGTTTTGCAACCATAATTATCATTGTGTTGCCTGACTTTCTCTTGGGCAGAGAAACTGGCATACAATTCTCTGTAGCATTAATAAATTAATTACAAATGGGCACAGTATATGACTGAACTTTTCCAGGCATTTAATAACAGGCAGTTCCGCCCTGAGATCTTGAGATATGGGAACATACAAAATAAGCCCTACAATTACCCTGACTTCCCGCCTGCCCCCATACAGGGAGGTAGAACCAGGCTGAACTGGGCGTTAGTGCCAATGGATCAGGGTCTGGCTGAAGCAGCTGAGGCTGCAGAACAGGGCACCAGAGAAGAAGGGAGCTGTGCCAGAAACCAAAGTTGTGTGGGGATTTATTGTGTGAATCCCTAACTGAGGGCTAGGCTGTGATTGTCCCAGGCAGGACTTCACATGTCCTGTTGTGAACCTGAAAGCAGAAAAGTGATATTTGGTTACAATTAAGGAGGTGACATTGAAGTTGTGACCTTGCTGAATACATTGAACAGGTAAGACTGAGAAGGTTATGTCACAGAGAAAGGGCAGTACCTCAGGACTGAGTTTAAAACCAAAAAGAGTCCTCCCCACTAAAGAATAATAGTAGCCTATTCTGGGTAAACAAATATATACAACAGTAACTCACGTCAGGACAGGAGGTGTGGCTCAAGCTGGAGAGAGCCTGCTTTGCAAGTGTGAAGCCCTGAGATCAAACCCCAGTTCCACTGGAAAAAAAACAAAACAAAACAGTAACTTACGACAGAAAAAAACTCAGCAAGTTATATCGGAAGCTGACTTAATCCAAACTGCTTAAAACATTCATGACACATGGTACAGTAAGAAATCAGACGTGAAGAAGCAGAAAATATGACCCATGAGCGAGAAAAACCGATTGGTAAAAACAGACCGCTACCTCATGTAGGTGTTGAAGTAAGCATTCTAGGACTTGGAGCAGCGATGATGAAAACATCCAAAGACTTAAAGGAAAAGATGAGTCTCATGAATGAACAGAGAGAAGGGGCTGTGGAAAAGAGCCACGTGGAATACTAGAACCACAACCAACATGTAACGTGTACCATGAAAATTTCACTATGTAACATCTGACTGCGGAAGAAAGGACTGCTGAACCTTCAAAACAGATCGATGGAAATGATCAAATCTGAAGAGAAGAATCTTTTTTTTTTTTTTCATTTTTTTTTAAAGCAGTGCTTTGGTGACTACTGTAGGCAATTTCAGGTAGTCTGAAATACATGCAGTTAAAATTCCCATGGAAATGGAGAGAAAGAATGGCAGATAAATTATTCAAAAAATAATGTATCAAATTTTATGAGACAGATCAAACCCAAGATGCCCAGGGAACCCCAGGTCGGAAAAAACAGAGAGAGCCTTACCTTAGAGTCTCCCAGTCACACTTCTACTTGGGAACACAGCAAATGGCGTCAGCAGTTCAGATAGCAACAGGGAAGAAGCACCGCCATGGTGGAGTCCAGTGTTTCTCCTAACAGCTCCTGGGGTACTTGATCTAGGTCCCTGGGCTCCAACCCAGACTTGTGAACTCAGACTCACCTGGGGAACTGGGTGGTTAAAAAGCAAGCGGGGAATTCTCAGTCCAGGAGGTTAGGCAGGTGCTGGATTCCCTGTCCTGAGTGATTGTCAGAGTGAAAAAATCAGAATATTCTGTTAAAAAGGCACCTGCTTTTATTTTTAGTGTTTCAGAACTTGACGTGGCTGAATAGACAAAAGGATTGAACTGGCACGAGCTTTAGCTGGTGAGCGATCTTGAGTGATAATCATTTAGCTGCAGTTATGAGAGTAATGCATTTTGGGTGGGATATTCTAATTGTTACTTATCCAGTAAATATGGCCAAGCCTTTTCTTCCTCCCTCTCCTCCCCTCTCCTCCCCTCTCCTCCCCTCCTCTTGCCCTTTTCTTTCCTTTCTTTCTAGTACTGGGGCTTGAACTCAGGGCCTACACCTTGAGCCACCCCAGCAGCCCTTTTTGTGATGGGTATTTTCAAGATGGGGGTCTCAGGAACTAGTTCCTGGGGCTGGCTTTGAACCCCGATCCTCTACTGATCTCTGCCTCCGAGTAGCTAGGATTACAGGCGTGGGCCTCTGGCCGCCTGGTTTGGTGAGTATTCCTGGCACAGAAGGCAAACACAGGAGTACTGTTCAGCATGCCAAGTGTTCTCCCCACCACCACCCCAGACAAAGAAACTTTTGGAAGGCAGGGTCACTGTGCATTCTGCCCTTCTGCCCTGTCACTCATCTCACGCCTTTTGGTTTTTTTAGACGGTCTCACTATGTAGCCCAGGCTGGCCTTGAGCTAGTGATCCTCTTGCCTCAGCTTCCTGAGTGCTGGGATTACAAGTGTGCATGCCATAACTAGCCCATTGTCTATAATCTTGAAAAATGGAATCTCCACACATACTTTTAAGCCTATTAAAAACATTTATTTTCCTTAAAATAGTATAATCAGGTTGTGTTTAACACACAATGAAAGTGCAACTGGGCTAGGGCAAGAGTATTCTTTTCGACTCTTAAGGGGATTACTAAACCATTTCTGCCTGGAAAGATAGTGGTAGGAAGTAGAGAGAAAGAGAGTCATTAACTGACTATTCAATCACCCATGACATCACCTTCCTCAGTATATTTGTTCACTCATTGCATTTTATACATTTTAGCTTTGCACTAATCTGTTTGAAACTGCTGCTGTTGTGTGGTTTCAAGTTTCAGAAACCAAATCCGTGATTATTTTGAATGAAAAGGAATTTATTGGAAGGAGGCCTGGGCATTCCAGGCCTTTGAATGACTGACTGTGCTGTGTAAAGGGCAGGCTGTGACGCACTAGAGGCCTGAACGAGTGTGGGCCTTCCATCCGTGTGCTGCTCCTGCACTCACAATTGCCAGCCTGCTTCTTTCTGTTTCTCTCAGAAACTCCAGCTTCCTGTGTGAGAGTGTGGCGTGCTTCCCTCGGGTCACTTGTCCTCTCCCGCCCACTGTGGGGGCCACAGGCTGGCACCGATGCACCCTGCCTGGGACACCTCATACCATGGTTTCCGTGCTAACCCCTCTAGCTCGCTAACTTTCCTCTTTCTGCCGAGCCTGGGTCTTCTGATCCTGAGTGCTCCGTGCAGCCCTCACCTCACATTTCCCACCCAACGCTCCCTTCACCCCCCGCCCTGCCTCAGCCACAGTGTGGCCTCCTCTGTGGGCTACTGGGGACACAAGGAGGCGAAATGTCCCCGCTTAGGGTCTAGTGGCGGAGAGGGGCAGGTCAGAGGAAGGAGGGGCCGGACCTGAGGGGGGGACAGAAGTGCCCCAGTGGGGAGGGGTCCCTGGGCCTGGGCAGCGAAGCCCCTCAGAGGTGGGACAGCTGTTGGGAGGTGCAGGAGGAAGCTTCTGGGACAGCGAGGCTCAGGCTGAAGCAGAGGCCAGAGCTTGCGGCCCCTGCACGGTCCGCACTTGAAACCAAGTGCCACGTTCCTCAGCACAGACGTCCCCCCAGCAGTCACCAGCTGCCTCATTTCTGTCTCCAGCGCCTCTCTGGGTGCCTGTGGTAATCACAGTTCCATTGTTTGGGGTGGAGTTTTTTTTTTTGTATTTTTTTCTTGAGGTGGGGTCACACTCTGTTGCCTGAGATGGCCTTGAACTCTGGGTCCAGGTGACCCCCCCAGCCGCAGCCTCCCGAGGAGCTGGGACTAGAGGTGCCCCACAGCACCTAGCTAAGTTTATTTGAAAGCACCATTTGCCTCTCTAAATATAACACACAGTCACTAGAAAATGAGAGTGAAGGAACCGGTGAAAGTCACTCAGTGTCACAACCCAGAGCTCTGGCAGTTACAAGGCGCTGCCATTCACCTCCTTGGAGCCTGTGATCTCTTCTGGTCAGTGTGACTGTGCCTAACGCCTGACTTTATGTCACACCTCCTTCATTCCTGGACCACCTCCTCGCTAGCTTGGGGATAAACCTTAGCCGGGGAGTGTGCTAGCTGGGGGCTGTGGTCACATATCTGCTCCTGGCATGGTGCTCTGGGGCTCCCAGCTGGGACCGACCCTCAGGTGTTCTTCCTCACCTCGGCCTTCCTGAACTGCTTCTTCTGCCCAGGTGTGGCCCTTGGGTGTTTGTTGCCTGGGCTGGCACCCTGCACCCTGCCTTTCCTCCTGGCCTTGCCTATGTCCCAGTTTTTCCCAAGGGCCCCTGGCCTGGCATGAGTCCTGGGACAGGCTCTGTGCTCCTCTGCCCCATAGCCTTCCTGGGGCTGCTGCTGGGATCGCCTGATGACCATCTGTCTTCCTGAGGATGCGGTCACCTGTCCCCACCTCAGGGCCTCTCCACAGTCCCTTCTGCTTGGGAAACTTGCCCGTCCCTCCTCCTGTAGGGCTCAGAGCCTCGGGACCACTGGACTCACCTTCCTCTCACTTCTGCTCATCCAGCCCTGCCCTGGCCTGCCTGGCCTGGGCCTTGTCCCTCTGCCTCTGGCGTTCCTCTCTCACCCCATCCCTTGCTTAGATCCTGGCCAGCCAGGGTGTCCAGGGGTTATTTGCCACAGTCCCTGTGCTTGTGAGAAGTGCAGAGTCTTGGATCTCCAGGTCTTGCTGAGCAGTCTGTGTCCCCCTGAAATGTCACCTTACACTGACCAGTGCTGCTGAAGTTCGAAGCTCAAATGTCCCCATTAGGTGTCCCATAGTGTCCAGGACCCTCCCTTTCTTTCTTTCGAGGCCAACACCTTTCTCCTCCAGCAGCCCTTGGGCTTTGTGAGGCTCCGTGGGGTTTGCTTTTTCTCCCCCTTGGGTCTTCAGGGCCTTCTCCTTGGGGGGAAGCATGGCTGCCCTCCAGGTCTGCAATTGCTTCCCCACTTCCTCAGCAGAACCTCGCCCTCTTACAGCCAAGTCTCCCCAGGCCTCTCCCCTGCTCCCAGGTGTGGCTCAAATTTCAAGTCTTTCAGAAGCTGAGAGTTCTAGCCCAGAAGCACTCCCCAGCTACTAGCCGTGTGCCCACCGCAGGGCCAGTGGGGCAGAGATTGCGTGGAAATTCAACTCGCCCCACTACCCCCCAAACACCTGGTAGGGATTTTGGCCTGGTGTCCCCAAATGTTGGGCATGCTTCCTTTGCCTTTGCAACTCTTTCTTACCTCGGACCTGAAGATACTAGTTGCAATGGCTTCAAACCAAAGTGTGCTGTGGTTTTTTTTTTTTTTTCAGATTTTTAAATTGCCCTTGCTAGGAGTGTTGCTCTAAAACCAGCTCAGTTTTGTCAGAAGTAGACCTTTACAACCATTTCAAAATGATCGTCAGTCACCCAGATTGCTTAAGCAGAGTGAGCGAGGCTACATGGGACAGCGAAGGTGAGTTCACAGTGCAACTGGACAAGTCACAGTGCGTGTAAATGACGCAGGTATGAAGAGAAGGAAACTGAACTTCTGAAACTCCGCAGGGTAGCAAGCTTGTTTTACTTGGCCATCGTCATCTAGTTGTTAAATAAGCAGAAGTCAATGGCGTGGGCTGCTCTCTCGCTTTTCTCAAGAACTCTTGCTGTTAGATCACGGTGTTTCCTTTTTCTGGACTATCAGCCAGTGAGAAAAAATACTCGAATATTTTTGTGTGCTCTTCTGCAACCATATAGTGTCTGGAGAGTAGAAAAAGCAAACAAGCTTAACTTATAGATTGTCAGTCTACGATTTGGACTTTCCAGGACAATCTGGTTTAAAATAGTTTTTCGTATTGTCACATTCCTCCTCCTTCATCTCGTAACTGACCACGGTCAGCAACATGCCACACTAACAGTTCAGAATCACAAACGAGACCCCTTAACCTGTGGCAGCCCCTTACCCAACTTCCCAAGAGTGCTTTGTCACTGAGACAGGAGAAAGACTGCAGGGTGACGGCGTTTAAACGTCGGGTGTGAAAGCTGGCAGTAACTTCTGTGTGTGTGTGTTTGTATGTATACTATGTACGAACAAGTGTCCTCCTTCCTTCCTGCCTTCTTGCTTTAGTCATGTTTTCAGAGAGCTTTTGTCCGGCTTTGGTTTGGATCATGATCCTCCTACCTCCATCTCTGCAGAGGCTGGGCTTACAGGGGCATGCCACCATACCTTGCCTTTTCTTCTTTTGATGAGACTGGAGCTTGAACTCAGGGCTCTGTGCTTGCTAGGCTGGGTCCCTGCCACTTGAGCTGCTCCTCCAGCCCTCTTGCTCTGGCTAGTTTGGAGATAGGGTTTAGTTTTTGTCTGATCCAGCCTGGACTGTGATCCCCTTATTTCATTCCTCCACAGTAGCTGGGACAAGAGGCGTGTGTCATCTTACCCAGCCTTTCCCATTGGGATGGGGTCTCATGAACTCTTTTTGCCTGGGCTGGCATCAAACTCATCTCAGCTTCCCAAATAGCCAGGATTACAGACGTGAGCTACTGCATTCAGCCCAACTCGTTTTTTGAGATAGAGTCTTGCTAACTTTTTTTTGCCTGAACTTTAATCCTCCTGAGTAGCTGGGCTTATAGCTATGAACCATCATGCCTGGCTGCATTTATATTTTTGACATAATTTACTTTTCTTTTCGATTGAGAATGCTGGACAAACTACTATCTTTACAACACCTAGTGACTACTTTTATTCAGTACCGGAAACTAAAAGAATCCAAATTTCTTGTCCACACATGTGTGTGGGGGGTACATTTAGAAAGCCATCATAAAGTGGGTTAGCTTAGCACGTTGGTAAATCAGTAAAATGGATACTGTTGTTTTAAACACTGTAGACGCCTTAGTGGCAATCGCGGAGACCTTGGGCCCAGGATGAAGTCGCAGCCGGGGAATGCTCAGGGGCCCATGTCGCCTGTGCTCTGTGAGCCGGGCCTCCGCGGACAGGCTGGGTCCCAGGTCTCTGTGATGAAGCAGGTACTCACTTCTTCTTTTGATAGCCTTGCTCTGTGGATGACATTGAATTTGATTGACAACCGCCTATGGCTTCTTTCCCAGAATCTCAGAGGCCCCGCTGTGGGTGAGGGTGAGCAGCTCCTGGGGTTGGCCTAACTGCTTTGTGTCCAGACGCTGCTGCCGGGCCTGAGCGGAGGGTCCTGGGTGGGAAGACCTGGTGTGCTGGCCGACCAGGGGCCCGGGCAGCTTTCAGCGAGAATCAGGACACTTGAGCAGATGCTTCTTAACACTGACTCAACCGTCAGCAGACTGACAAAAGAACAGCAGTCAGTATGGCGCCTCCTTCTGCCGGGCTTGGGGGGTGGGGGGGATGGGGGGGACATGGGGGGGAAGTTTGTGGCAAGGCCATCAGCATCCATGGTGCTCTCAGCATCACCAAGAGCCGGCTCCCTGGCCTCCATACACCTATAGGGCGTGTGCCTCGAGGAATGAACTCTCCTTCCTTAGTAAATGCTGGCTTGAGAAATTTATTTTCTGCTTTTGGTTTTCTGAGACAGGATTTTGCTGTGTGGCCCAGGCTAGCCTCAAACTTGTGATCCTCCTGCATCAGCCTCTCCGGTGCTGAGATTACAGGCATGTATACCACACCCAACTTAAATGCTGGTTTTAGATATCTAAACAGCATGATTTGAATTTTACAAAAAAAAATTTTTTTTTTGCCTCTCAATAGATGGACTTTAAGATTACTTCAGAAGTAAAGCTCTGTGTGTTAATTCAGCGCTCAGCGCTGGGTATTGGTTAAATCCCCATCTGTGCGTCTCATTAAGGCGACTGTGTACACCCGCTGGGCATGTGTTGAAGTCTGGCTTTAGTCTAAGCTAAAGACAGACCTGTCTTCTTCATGCTTGTATCTCTAACGACTAGAAACCTGATAACTGTTTAACGACGGAATGAGTGAGAAAAGGAACTTATTTGTATGTCTGACAAATTCCAAATAGGTACAGAGGCACAAATGATTTTCATTAGGACGTACTTCCTCCCCTTTCTTCTCTCAGACAGTAATTTAAAATTACTCTTATTTTTGCTTAATTTGGAAGCTCTTGGACGGTGGAGATCGTGTCTCTAAAACCTCTGTATTCCGTGTTGAGTGTGACTTGGGACCTACCACGTGATTTTAAAGGAGCTTGGTGTGAACTTTCCTGTCACTCTGCTTAACGCCAGGCTTGCTGTGTGTGCCATGAGACTCCATCCTGCCACGTTCATTACAGTTATGGTGAATGTCAATTCAGAAACTCATAAGGCACCTTTTATTGAAATTACATTTTTAACCAAGCAAGTTATTAAGCATAAAAAGCGCTGTAGGAATGATACATGTGTATTTGTCTTCCCAATGGATCAAATGAAACAGATCTTACTTGAATTTGAAGCTTTTTTTTAGT
The DNA here is from genome assembly GCF_047511655.1 of Castor canadensis. Lineage (NCBI taxonomy): Eukaryota > Metazoa > Chordata > Mammalia > Rodentia > Castoridae > Castor > Castor canadensis. The sequence goes on along the minus strand of NC_133386.1, from coordinate 8,674,044 downwards.
GCATGCTACTCTTTTAACATTGCTGTATTGCTTTGGTCAATATTACAAAAAATAAACCCATAGCTATGTTATTGAAAGGTAGAAATGTCTGAAATTTCTGAATAAAAAGGGATAGACTTGTTTTTATGTAATTGTTTTACTTTAAAAACTTCACTGAAATATCGCTGGGAGCGTGGTTCAAGTGGTAGAGCACCTGCCTAGCATCCACAAGGCTCTGAGTTCAAACCCCACAACTGCAAAAAAAAAAAAAAAAATTCCCCAACGTAAATAAAGTACAATTTGATGATAGTTATTTTAATTATAAGTAAGACACATTTCTGGCATTTCCTCCCAAAGGACATGGACTCTCTACCTGGACACTTGCTAATTGAACTAACCAGACAAGGCAGATGGTGTTAGCTAAGCCAGATCTTCCGGTGTCCTGTGCACAACCCTCACCACCTCCAACCTCTGCTCTGGGGGCTGAGAGATGGATTGGTAGAGATTTCTGTGGTCTGGTTGCATCACCCAACTCACTGGGTTTTGTTTCCACTTTCCTGTAATACTGGGAACTGAATTTGGGTCACAGGAAAGTAGGAACCCAATGTTTATGAAAGAGCCCAGAGATGAAACAGGGCTCAGAGGTTTTCAACTTTTCAACTGCGGCTACACAGCCCACTGAGTTGGGAAGATTTGGAACAATTGATATGCAGACCCTGCCCCAGATCTGACAAATCATAATTTGCATTTGCTTAAAAAAGTATTCCTTAAACAAATTCCTTTAGGGGCTGAGGTTGTAGCTCACCGTGCTTCACAAGTGGGTGGCCCTGGGTTCACTCCCTGCACCAAAAGCAAGCCAGCCAGCCAGGCAGCCAGCAAGCAGTACAGTAATACAGCAAGTTATTTCAGTGAAGAAACCGAAAACACCCACAAAGTGATTTTCTTTGAGTTCCACTTTTCAGAAACAGAAGAAGTTCCCAGGTGAGGGAGTTTACTGGAGGTATGTTAGCAGACTTACTCCAAAGAAAGAGGTGCATGATACTTTTTTATATAAGAACTTAACATGAACATTAAGGTAATGACTAAGCCAGGTGTGGTGGTTCACACCTTTAATCTCAGCACTCAGGAGGCTGAGGTGTAAGGATCACAAATTCAAGGCTAGCCTGGTCTACACAGCATGACCGTGTCTCAAAAACCAAAACCAACCCAAAACAAAAACAATTAATAACACTTTACGTGACTATTGAAGCAATTCTAACACTGTATGGATCCGGTAAAATTATTTTGTAATTTCTAATCGTTATTCCAGATAAACACATTTCACTCATCATTGATTTTATTAGAAGTAATTTTAACAAGTACTATACAAAAAGTGAAAAAATATTAGAAACAACAAATTTATGTTTTGATGAATTCTTTATATAATTTGCTTTTAAAGTGTGATTACCTTTGTCTACTGTAGAGTTTTTTATTTTCCTAGAGGAAAACATACATATTCATGTGCATATCTTATTTATAGAGTAATCAGAACTAGAAGAGCCATTTCAGGGAAATTTTGTTACCTTTATTAATTAAAAAATGAAAACCTGCAAAAGCTTTAAATGAACATTTTTCCATTGGAATCAGGGACATTTATGAACACATGTGAGCAAAATCCAACCAAAATCCAAGTATAGCAGCTTGTTGGCTATTACCATTAAAACAAAAAAAGCCATGAGCACACTTTCAGACCTGGCATTCTGGGAAGGCTGTGACGTTCCAGGAGTGTAGACTATTACTCTGCTTTCTTCACTGTTACGGAAATACCTCTGTAACTAATTAAATCCTGTGGGAAATATGTGATTTCAGTCACTTTAATTTTTCAAGCATGCAAACTTTCCGGCATTCTGTTCAGTGTGAATGTGGCCATTAAAGTAGCTTAAGCTTTCAGGGAAACCAGACTGCTGGTACATCTTTGTAATCATTGGCAGGGCTCTCCAAATTAAAACGTTAAGCATCATTTCTGTAAACAAGTTTCCCATTTTCCTAATTCACTTAGGTGGCAATCGTGGAATTGATTGTCACTGTACAGCCCAGTGGGAAGCTCCTGAGCCCGCTGGGGGGTGCATCCTGGTCCTTGCTCTGAATTACCTGGGTTCTCAGCTTCTCCTGTGTACAGGGGGACGATGACAGCACTCACCACATATGGGCATTTGCGGGGTTGTGCTATCATGAATGCAGAGAACTTAGCTTGGCTGTCGGTTTCCACCCACACTTGGCAAAGCCCCATCATGCACTTTGGCTTGCATGGTCCTGGGCAACTTGCTCAGGACGGATGCCTATGGCCGTGGAAGCTGAGTTCTATTGCATTGGTGCTGTGGCTGCTGTCACGCTGCACTGATAGAGCCTGTAAAGAAGGCTCCTTGGAGGATGTACAGGGGATGCCAGGTAGATGACATTTGCACTGAGTCAAAAAGTAGGCTTTTTAGTGGAGAATCACAGATGAAAATGGGGGATTTGTGATACTTTTAGATCTTTCACTGACTGTAAAAAGTAATGTGATTCCCATAAACCGTCATGATACTGTCACTCACAGTAATCAAAGATTTGGAGGAGATGCCGTCTACTTGGGGTCCTCATATGACAGCTGAAGGTTAAGCGAGGTGAGAGAACTGAAGTGGCTCATCTTTGCATAGCCACCTGGTAGGGGCTAGGACAACAGCCTACTTCTCCTGGCTGGCCTTTACGCCATTTGTTTATTCGGCAGACATTTATTGAGCACTCACTGTGTGTGAGGCTGTGATTAGAACTTGGGATACCACAATGAGCCACCATTGACGTGGGGCTCACTATACTGTGTCAAGTTCTTATGCAATACTTGAATTCTGAAGAAAAGGCATCACAAGAGTCTGTACCAACGTGACAAGCAAAAGGAATGGCAACAGCCAAGGTTTCCTAAGGCCACCTGATAGCAGACCTGATAGCATCGGAGTGTGCCATCAACAACACCACAATGGTAGGATGTTATTTGCACAATCCACACCATCGTTTTCTCTCTTTTTTTCTTGGCAGTCTCTGCAAATAATCCTTGAAAATTGGAAGATTTGGACAATTTGTCATCTGTCTTTATAAGTCTCCATGAAAATGCTTAGGGAGTATGTCAGTTTCCTATTGCTGCTGTCACAAATTACGGAAGCTTTGGAACAACCCAAATTTATTATCTTACTACTCTGATGGGCTGAAGCCCTGAATGAAGCTCAGTTAGCTGAGGTCAAGGTACAGCTGGCCTGTGTTCCTCCTGGAGGCTCTGGTGGCTCCAGGGGCTCAAGGGTCCTGTCCTTGCCTTTTCTGGAATTTGTCTGCATTCCTTGGCTCCTGGCCCTGATTCAGTTGTCACTTTGCCTCTATGCCTCTGACTCTCTGATGCCCTCTCTAAGATCCTTCTGTGAACACTGGGCACTCTTGGATAAAGCAGCATCCTCTCTCCAGCTCACGAGACTTATCATCCCTGAAAAGTCACATTTCCCATGAACAGTTCAGGGATCAGAAAATAGACACCTTTGGGGCCTAGCACACTCACAAAGCATTTCCTTTTGTGGGGAATGCGTGACAGAAAAATCAAATAGACAACTATGTCCTGAATGATGGATGAAATATAACGTTGTGTTAAACGAATCACAAAAACAGCTACTGACAACTTTCAGAAAACAGTCAGGTTTTGATATTAATTCTAAAGAATATGATTTTAATATTCTATTATGACTGAATATTATTTTGGGACAAAAATGTGAAACATTATTTTCTTTTATGAAATATAACTACATTCTACATAAAATTTGATTTTTTAAATTTTAAATTTAAGATGAACTTATAATGCCTTAATGAACCCTACAGTGACTCTTTAAAGATAAGTCCTGCCTTCTCCTCTGCCACCCAATGTCTTCAATTTTCCCCTGACTCTTCTGATTTCACGTTTTCTTCACTGTCTGTCCCTCTCCTCCTGTCCTTTAGCTGTGTCCAGCTGTGAGTGTCTCCACTCTTTCAACCTCGAGGTCTCATTCATTTTTACATGTTCCATTGTCACCTTTGTGGGGTGACGTCCCTGAACCAATCCAATTTCTCTGGCCCAAACTCTTGTCACCCTGTAGTTTACTTCCACATCGATGTAGCAGTTTCCTCACAACTCAAATTGCTCGGGTTCCAGATGGCAGCCATCATGTTCCCTCCCTGCAAACCAGCTGTTGCTCTCTGCCCTGTTTCTGTCACAGTGCCCCATTCTTTAACCTGCCACTGCTCTGCTCACAGCAGAAGGTGCCTGAGGGTCATCCCCTGTGCTGGAGACCACGGTGTGAGTTTCATGAGGGTGGGCTCCGGTACCTGCTGTCTCCCAGGGGCAGAGGGTACTGCCCAGCATGGGCAAACATGCAGTGTCTACTTACTGCTCAAAGGACTGTCAGCTGTGTCTGTTCGTGATTATCTTGGCTTTGATGCGTGGGTTTTTAAAGAATTTATTACAGTAGAAAATGATCACTAATGTCTGTGGATCACTTTTGAAACTACAAAGCTATTTGACATCTGTTTTATTACAAAACCTTGATGAGACAGAGGGATTACTTTGTTAAGTTTCTACTTTAGAAATGTGAAGACTGTGAAATTGGACTAGTCCGACTTTGTAAGCTGAATTCGATTTTATCTTTTCTTTCTTCTTCCTCTCCTTCTTCTCCTTTCTCCTTCTTGAAACATGCTCCAGCCCTCAGCCCTTTTGGCTTTAGTTATTTTTCAAATAAGGTTGATACTGGGCCGGGATGGACCTATTTATGTCTCCCACATAGCTGGGATGACAGGTGTATGCCACCACATCCAGCTTCTTGGTTAAGATGGGGTCTTGCTAACTTTTTGCTGAGGTTGGCCTGGAACTGCAACCTTCCCACTCTCTACCTCCTGAGTAGCTAGGATTACAGATGTGAACCATTGCATCTGGTCTTAACTTCTTACAGACTTTGTGTCACCTATACCTTTTTTTTTTTTGGCAGCATTAGTGTTTGAACTCAGGGCCACCTGCTTCCTAGACAGACACTCTATCACTTGAGCCACACTCTCAGTCCACATCCTCTATACTTTTCCCATGGGCCTGTCTCTTATAATAACCCTAGATTTCAACTCCCACCCTCCCTGTGCCTGACCTGCTTGCCTAGACAATTAGAATACTGTCCTAACCTTCCTATTTTCAATCATACCAAAAATCTACCTTATAGTTCTGCTAGAATTATTTTCAAAAATACAAATTTAATGTCATTTCTTTCCCCCAGAAAACTATAGTTGTCCCCTGCCATTGCAGAATATTTCATTCTTGCCCAGACAATGACAATACAGAAGCCAGAGTAAAACCATTTATACAATTCAGGTTGAAGAGTGAAGAAAAATAACTGTATATACACAAATCTTCAATTAGGCTTCACGGAGTAGGCTGTGTAATACCTTTTTTTTCCTTTTTTTTTTTTTTTGGGAGATACTAGGGTTTGAACTCAGGGCCTCATGCTTGCTAGGCAGGCGTGAGCCACTGAGCCACTCCACCAGCCCTTTTTGTATTGGGTATTTTCAAGATGGGGTCATGCATCTGGGCTGGCCTTGAACTACTATCCTCCTGATCTCTGTCTCTGGAGTACATAGGCTTGTAGTTGTGAGCCACTGGCACACTGAGATTGTAGTATCTTTTGAAAGTGCTGTTATTTTTCTGTAAAATTATTGGAAAGATGCAAATTGTCAAATGGAATCCATTGTAGTACATAGCAGTATTAACACGGCAACAGCAATGGATCTGTCCATGAGATGCAGTTGCTTTGGCCTGGTTGTCCAGCTCAGCAGTCATTAGGTGTTGTTCTCCACTCACCAGATGCACACAAGGTGCTGCAGTGGTCTTGGATGAGTCATCAAGCTGAGCCCCTCTACAGATGATACTGACTTATTCCTAAACCTTGTGGAAATGAAACCCTACTGCTTTACTATTTCATATCTGAAGTTGAACCGGTGCCATTGGCTGGTGCAATAGTTTTGCTGATGCAGTGTCTACACCTTGATGCTGAGTTGTTGTGACCTACTGCCTGCCAAACCCATCATGGAGGTTGCCTGTCCTGGGTCGCACCCGAACTCATGATGGTGTTCAATGCAATTCTGTTCAGCTGTCAAAGAGCTTAAATTTTACAGTATCATCCTTTCTTAGAGACCCTTTTAGTCACCTCCACCTTGTTTATAAAACTTCATGCTCACTTTCCATTAGTTTTTTTAAAGCCAGACATTGTTCTATGAAGACAAATTATGAAAATTCAACTAAATTAATTCAATTCGGCATTGTGCAAAATGCCATGGATTCCTTTCATGCAGGGAGGTGTCTAAAGTTTCTAAAAGGAATCAGTATAAAAGATAAGAAGTCACCACTTTATATTTTCTGTTGGTTACAGTGGCTTTAGTTATAATTCAAGGACCGTTGAGATGTTGCTGGCTGCCAACTATTAAAATTTACCACAGCAGGGTGGCAGCCTGTCGGATTGTCTGTTTAGAAACTCAGTGCTCTATAAATGTTTGTTTGGCCTCCCTTCGTGTTATGTTTAAAGAAGATAAATGACTGTGAAACAAAGAACAAAAGAAACGAAACAGGACAGCAGTGTGCGAGAGTTTCATCCTCAAGGCATTTAATGAATCTATTTTGCTCTACGTGGTGTGACTAGATAGCTGAACAAGCTGGGCTTGAGACGGAGCAGGTAGCAACTTTATTCTTCTTGCCATGGACTTGTTTCTCCTTGCTTCTGAGATGAAATCTTGGGCAGATCCTAGAGCTTTTCTGGATAGTTTAAAACAATTGTGGTAAAAAATGCATACCATAAACTTTACCATTTTAACCATTTCAAGTGTACTGTTCAGGGCTGGGATGTAGATCGGTGGTACAGCGCTTGCCTAGCATGCGTGAGGCCCTGGGTTCGATCCCAGCACCAAAAACGAAAAGACAAAAAAAAAAAAAACAAACCTCTCCCCTCAAGTGTACTGTTCAGTAGTGTTAAGTATATTCACAATGTTGTGCTACCAACTCCACAACATTTTCATCTTGCGGATTTGAAGCTTTGTACCCATTGGACAACTCCCCAGTTCCCCTCCCTTCCAGCCCCATGGCAACCACCATTTCATCTCCAGATACCGCAAGTAAATGAATCACTGATTCCAATAGGGAGCAACAGTCAAAATTCTGAACTCTTATCCATTTGGAAACTCTCCCTTCTCCCACCCAGTGAGCTTCAGGCAGGATGCACCTGCCTTCTCTTTCCTCTGTCTCTCCTAACTTGCTGCAGATGCCTGCTGCTTCTGATCCTCTGTTGGATGTGGGTGGGCTGGTGAGGGAGGGGATTTTTACCCAGGTGGTCATTTGTCACCTACCATCAGGGCCCTCTAGTGGGTGGGTATACAACCTTGGCTCTTCCTCTCAAAGAGAACTTTCCGGGGGTTCCCAGAAAGTCCTGGAGGGAGCCGGTTGCAGTTGTGTGGGAAATAGTCTGTAGAAAGTTTTAAGGGGAGTCCACATGCTCTTGCTAGAATGAATTGTGAATCCATTATTCATTGCTTGGTGGTACTTTAAAAGTTTTGCTATAAACCCTTCCAAGGGGAATTAACTCCAAGTCCAGGGGACATAGGCCACACTCCTTGGCACTGCCCTTGAAGTCTCTAGTGCCTGGATACTGGACTTAAGCAGCTCCAGAACAGGCCTCAGCCCTGGTCTTCCTTCTCTTCTTCTACTGCCTCAGGTGGAGTGAGGTTGTCCCTGCCAGCACCTTGCTGCAGGGTGACACAGTACAAGGCTCTGCTGCATGTTCTTGGCCTCTGGCTGGGCCTTCTCTGAGAAGGAAGTTCCATTTAAACACCTGTGACATAACTGTGTCAGGGAACAAAGAAAAGTCAACCCACTAACAGTTTAAAAGCACCTTAAAAGCACTGAACAACTTAGCTTTATTCCAAAATAAAGTGATTGATAAAATTACATTTGAAAGAAAAATTTTAGGTGATATTAGTAATAGCATCTGAAATAATGTAGCTTTAACTTATCTCATAAAAACAAGAGGAGAACAAATTTAGGAAAAACGAGTCATGGGAAACACTTGAAAACCAGGCTACACAAGAATATTGTGAGTGATGTAAAAAAGTAAACTGAATGCTGGCCATTTGAGCAGCTATAGTTGGTAAACTCAAAATGGGACTCAAGAATTGAGGTGAGTCATAAGCCTGTGTTATCTGCAAATCAAGGAGTTAAAAAAACACAGAAAACAATGAAATGAATGGAGCTTGACATATAGCTCGGTTAAAGTCTAAACCACACTGAGGTCAACATTATCTGGTTAATCCTTTCTTAGTTCATTCATTCAATAAATATTTGTTGATCCCTGCTATGTAGATAGTAGGAATTCAAACACAAAACACATCTTGGACCTCAAGGAGCTCAGGGACTAGTGGTAAAAACTGGCAGATAAAACAGTGACGATGTCATATGACAGGCCCTAAAACTGAGGTGAGATTGACCAACTGCCAGGAATAGACCTCAGGCTCTGAAGCTGGCAGTGTGCCAGTCTATTCTCATAGTCACTGGGGAGATCTTCTGTGTTTACCTCCACCCAGTACTGTGGCCACTGATGGGGTGAACGGTCACTGACTACCTGATCTCTGTGACTCTATATGGCTGATATCCTGTGGCCCTGTTGTAAAGGAGACATTCCCTGTGAAATGGTGGGATACTGTGAGACGCAATTTCACAAGTGGTTTCATTCTTGGAGGTGGGTGATTAAATTAACCAATCTGTTAGCTATGTGTGACCAAAGAGACAAGAATCTTCCCCAGCCATTGAGATCCAGTGAATTGGCCTATCTCTGGTCAGGGTGGTTCTAGAAGACACAACTCCTGACTCTGTTGGCCAGCCATGGGTGTGTCCGCCTTGGTTAACACATCATGATGGATATGGGTGATCATGAGAGGTGAGGTACAACAATCATCCTCCCAAATACAAGAACAAGAAAGGTTCTTTCTGATGTTCCATAAACACCTTGGACAGGCCTGGCTACATAATTTGTAGAGCCTAATGTAAAATGAAAATGTGGAGCCCTTTATTAACAACTTAAGAATTTTAAGACAGTGAGCATTAAATCAAGTTTGGAGCCCTTATGAGTACTGGGTCCTGTGTGACTGTACAGGTTGCATGTCTATGATAACGTCTCTGACTCATGTTGATGCAAAAGTATTGTAAGCTATGTGAAAAAAGTAAACTAAGTGTTTGTCATTTGGGCAACCACTGTCCATAAACAAAATGTAAGTTATGAAATGAGGCAAGTTATAAGTCTGGATATCTGCAAATCAAGGAGTTGGGGAAACACAGAAAATGAATCAGAGTGGAATTTGATGTACAGTTCCCAGAGCCCCTGGTCTGTTCTGCAGTGCCTCTTCATCGCTCTGAGTGACAGGCCTGTCCTGAGAGTTGAACCAGACAAGATGATGCTGGAACATGGAATGAACACCTTTTGAATTCAGCAGTAAAATACAAGCTAAGGGTCACCTTGTCTGTAGCAATAATTCTCTAAAGATTGGCTTTTCAGCCAATCTGGTGTCTATGGAACATGACTGTTAGGATCTTGGGTCTGTTCCACAGATACTGGTGAGAGCCAAGTACTAAGGCAGTGAGGTCAATCCTGGAATGGTGGGTGGCAGAAGGCATGGGAGCCTCCTTTACATAGCTGCAACTCTAAGGCTTGAGCCCAAAGGCCTGACTATGCCACGGAAGGGCCTGGTATTTCCCCTATCTTGTGGTGGGTCATGTGAACGTAAGAACGTGGGCTGGAGTTCCTCTCCTGGAGTCTGTGTCCAGCTCTGCTCAGCCACAGTCCCCTGATTGTGATGGGCAATGGGGAAGTTCTCTTGTTCCCACAGGTTTTTATCCCATGAGTGCTACCCAGGTCTGGTGTGTGCCGCCAGGAGGCTGGAGCCCCAGGGAGGTGTCACAGTGGAGTGGGGAGTATTAAGGGTGGGAAGTTTGCTAAGTAAACAGGTGGGTTGTGTGGGTGGGGTGGAGGTGTGGAGAGCTGTATCAGACATTGTATTTTCAGTTCCAGAATATCACTTGGTTCTTTAATCATTTCTGTTTCTCTCCTGATATTTTTTTATTCATTGAAAGCCTATTGTGTTTGACTTCATTGAGGCGACTCCTATAAGCTGTTTAAAAATTATTGCTTAGATGTGGAAAATCAGTATTTTCTATCAAATGTAAGTTTTTAGCCACATCTTTCAAATATTCTGCCTCTTTTTTCTCTCTTCTCCTTGCTCTGGGATTTCCTTACATGCAGATTGAGGGTGTCCCACAGGTCTCTGAGGCTCTGTTCATTTGCCTTCACTCATTTTCCTTTCTGTTCCTCAGAGTGGATTATCATAACTCCTCCTTCTGTCAGATCAAATCTGCCATGGAAGCCCTGGAGTGAATTTTTCATTTGGGTTACTGTACTTTTCAATGCTCAAGTTTCCATTTGGTTCTTTTTCATGCTTTCTGTCTCCATTGATATTCACTGTTTGGTGGAACATTGTTCTCACACTTCAGTTCTTTAGACACGGCTGTTTCCTTTAGCTCTTTGAACACACAGTAGCTGATTATTTTTTTCTGCAAAGCTCAAGTTCTGGACTTCCTCAGAAAGTCTATTGATTACTTTCTTTTTCTTATGCATGGGCCAGGTTTTCTAATTTTTTGATGGACACTTTGAATTATAGTATAATTCTGGAAATCATATTCTTGATCCAGCACCAATCTGGGTTTTTATTGCTGCTTTTTGTTCTTGCTGTGTAATAACTTTCTGGAAAAACTCTGTAAAGTTTGTAATCTTTGTTGTGTGGTCACTGACGTCTCTGTTCAGTCAAGTTAGTAGTCAGTTAATGATTAGACAGAGATGTCTTTAAATGCCCTGAACCACTACATATTCTATTCTTTGCTAAGGGGCTCTGTATGAGCTGGGGCATGCCTTCAATATTTTGGTAGTTTGCAATTCTGTTTCTGCTTGTGTAGACAGATCTCAAAGTCTACCAGAGATGAGTGACTCCGGCCTTCTCAGGTCCTCCCTGGGCATGCACAACGTCCTACACATGTACCCAACCATAGGTTCCCCAAAACATGTCAGAGTCTGTCAAAGCCCTGGATGGACGTCTGATTTCAAGATTCTTAAGGGTCTCTTATGTGTTCCAATTGATGTCTCTACCTTAGGTACCTAAAGTTAAACGGTTGCTCCTAATTTTAAAATTATTTATTTAATGATAATGCTCTGGTGTTAGGACTTTGGTAATGAGCAAGTGCTGAGTCAAGTCGGTGGCTTTTTAGGGAACTGTGACCCAGTCAGTGACAAGTGTCTGTGGAACACAGCTTTTGGGGAGGAATGAGACTCTGCTGCCTTCAGTGGCTGCCAGGATGCTGCTTTAATCCGCTTCTGTGGTCTGAGTCTGCTGGGTTTCAAGACTACTGAGCTGCGAAGAGCAGGATGGAAATGGTGAAAGTGAAGAAGCCATAAAATTTGCTGTCCTTGCTGAGGTTCAACTGGTTTTCATTAATAAATGCTCCTCTTGTTCAAGCCTTTGGTTAGTTCCAAGTTTTAAATGTGTTGATTGGGGCAATTTTTGTTTTTATGGAAGAACAGATTTTCAGGAGTCCTTATTTTACCACTCCAGAAGGGTTTCCTCCATACACATTAATTTCTGTACTGTCTTAAGATAATAGCATATTTAGAACCTGCTGAAGAACATTTAATTTTAGCCTAGAGTGCCATCTTTTTTTCTTGCCATGTCGCTAATAAATGTTGGCTCTGTGGGTCTTCTTAGAACAGAAATTCTCCTCTTGCTACTATGTCACTTCTAATATGCTGTGTGGTTGGTAATCAATAGCCCAACTGGTTAATATGTTAGAATAGGCTTTGAGGGTACAAGGCAGTGGGGACTTGGTGACACTGCCATTACTCAAGTTATTTTGACTTTTCCTTTCCTATGTTCTAGAAGATAATTTCTAGGTATCTGAGATTAGAGGAAGTGAGCTGGTGATGTCTAAATCATACTTCTTGGTGAGTCTCACGATACTTCTTGGTGAGTTAGATTGCATCTACAGTAGTTCCTATGTTCCGGGAAACATATTTTAAGAGGAAACTGACCAAATAGATGTTTCAAGATAGTTTCCAAGATAGAAAGTGAGAAGCTTTAAAATTATGTCACATGAGGAAAAATAGGGAAGAATGAGATTTCACTGGGAGAAGGAAAATCTTTGGGGGGAAAAAGGAGAAACTTGGCTGATATGGTAAAAAAAATCATTCTGACTCCCTACACCATAATCACGCCTTCATGATTATGACTAACAAAGCATGGGTTATAAATAGGGGGAGCTTTTGATTCAGTATACAAGAAATTCCTAATAATGAAAACTGTTGAGCAATTCATTGACTAAGCATTTACCATAGCCCAGGAATGGGGAGGCAAATTAAATAAGACGAAAATCACTACCTAGCATAGCTCACAAAGTAAAAGGCTCATCCTCCAAGTGATTAAGAACAACTTAACGACCGGCTGTTAATGATCTGGAATTGGATAGAAGACTGGAGTGAATGACAGCTAACGTCCACAATGAACATTTTGAGTCTAGCACCCTGGCAGAGCTGGCAGATAACTGTAGACCAAGATAAAATATTTTAATGGGAGTCTGGAGTCTTCAAGAAATACAATGCATTTTTGAACTCTTACCCTACCAAGTTCTCTTATGGTCATTGAATTATACGTGACGTTGGGGACAAGTTAACTTTGTGATAGGGTTTTACTGACACCTAGTGATAAATATGAACATTAATATAATATAAAATGTTTTAGGAGACTATACAATTAACACAAATTAAAATTTTACAAAAATAATAAATAAATATAGTGAGAAGAACTTGTTTTGAACTCTAATTTCAAAATAGAGTTAAAATCTCTTAAATTTAATTTTATCTTTAAAATATTTAACTGAAATTTCAAGCTCTTCAATATAGTTGATTTTATTTATACTCAAACCAAAGTTACTATCACTTTATCTTTTAACTCATATTTTTTAATTACGCTTTCTTGGTTTATGAAAACAGAAAAACATCATCTAAATGAAGAGTGTGTTAAATTTTAGCTATGTAAGCTGATATTACTGAAACATATTCTCTACTTATAAAGGCAAATAATAGACACCAATCCAAGACTGTTAACAGTACCTTTTCACAGTAGTAGCACCCTATTTGTAACATTCTCATTTGAGATTCTGTGAGTAAGAATGGCGAAGGTTGATTCTGGTTAGACCTAGGCACTGTATGAAGAAATAGTAGGTGCTAGTTGGTCAATGGGGAAATTAGGCCCAAAATACTTCTATGCTAAATGAATTGAGGTAATCAGCTGTGACTATTGAGCTACTTATACAATATATGTATTTGTTATTAATCTGTGAACAAAAGAATAAGGCAAAATATCAAATTTTCCATACTAAATGAAGCATATGAAAATTAAGACTAGATAAAAATTTTAGCTGGTATGGTCGTGTTTTAACAACTTAAGAAAATGAAACCTTTCTAGGATAGAAAAAATGGGTACCATCAACATTTTGAAATAATATACAAAATGTCACTTCCCTCAGTATGACCTCTTTTGTGACTTAAAAAGGAATTATAAACTCCAAATAACTTCCTTCTGCAGGCTCTCCACTTTTCTGTATGAAATTTTGTTAATTTAAAATTAAACAAAAGACTGTTTAAAACCAATTCTCTTTCCTAATCAAAAAAAAAAAAAAAAAAAAAAGAAAGAAAATAGAAAGAAAGGAAATCTTTGAGAAGGGCAGCACCTTTTCCTGGTGAAGGCTATCACTTGCAGAAGTGGGCTCTGGCCCAGGCAGTCTTGCTTCAAGTCTGTGCTTTCAATCCCCACCCTGTGCTGCTTGGAGGGACTTCCCAAGCCATGTCAAATCTCCTGACCTGGGCCAAAAGGCAATGATGACGATGCCAGAGAAAATTATATTCTACCTCTTTGATCTGTGTTAGTGACATGGGACTTCATGTCGAAGATTACAATTTCTTATGTTATTTACTATATGATTTAGCTTCTGTTAGCTCAGTGTTAGTGAAACAGCAGACATTTAGAATTCATTAGAAGACAACTAGCAAATGTGGGCAAAGCCAATGGCAGTTTGAAGATTTTTGCATCCAATTCATCTGCAAAGTTGCTACAGTTCTGAAAAGTCTTCTGATGCCTGGAACCTAAGCATACAGCTGCTCAATTAAAACCCTTTATGTGCTTAAAGAATTCTTCATATGCTTTAAGAAGACTTGACACTTCCGTTTAATATTCTTTTCTCTAGATTATATAAAACTGGCTTCTTATGTTTTCTCACAGGGACAATACCCTAACCTCTTTTCTGTCTAGGATGGAATTCATCCTCCATGTGGGGTTCTACAGATTTCCACGTTTTAAAAAATTAATTTGTGGGATTATGGGTCCTTACATATAATCTGGATGTGTAACAAGACATGTGCAAAGTATTTAATGGATTGGATTATTGTCAAAGGTAACAGAATTACAGAAGATAAATGAATCTGTTTTAAGTTTTCTTAGGGTTGGCTATCGATATTTTAAAGTTAGTAAGAAAAATCAGCAATGACCCTAGTTACATTTTTTTGATCTTCTGGCTAAAGTTAGTATCTAATAACTTTAGGATAATCAGAAAGACTGTTTTCAAAGACTGAACTAACCCAGCAGTGGATAGCAGGTGTGATTCCAATTTTTAAAATGCTGTCAATTCAACAATTTATTTAAAATTATACTTTGTTCCTCTAAACAGCAGGTTGTTTAGAAGGTGTGGATTCTAGCTTAGTCCGTTGAATTTTGTAGGTTTGTCCCCTATTGCAAATTACTCAAAATCCCTAAGCTTTGGTTTGTTCATTTGCATCATTTGTTTCAGTTAGCTCCACTACTTGACTATGAAAAACATATATGAGCATTCAGGTCTGTTCATCACTGTATCTGCACGGTTTGTCTGCCAGCTGACTCAAGTAACAGTTGAAAAATAAAAATAGGGTGGGGAGGGGGTTAGAGAGGGCTGGGGAGATGGTGGGGGCCATCTAGCCAATGTACACTGTAAGCCTATTCAGAATTCTTGCAATGAATCCCCCGTATAATGAATATATCCTAATAAAAATTAAAAAATAAAAATATAAGTATTGTCACTCATGACTCAGAAGGTTGCTATGAAGTTTAAATGATATTGTGACGCAATATATAGGAAAATGGGTACATTCTCTTTTGTTTCATTTGAGGTAGGGTCTTGCTACATAGTCTAGGCTGGCATTGAACTCTCTATCCTTTTGCCTTAGCCTCCCCAGTGCTAGGATTACAGACCTGCCTGGCAGGGGATACATTCTTTTTTACATTTAAAAAATGTGGCTAACTTCTTGGTACCTAGCTTAAAAAGAAATTAGGGTAAATGCATTTACAATAAGTCATTTAAAGTCATTATAGGCTATGTATGTACAAATATTGTGAGAAAAATAGGCAACAAATCTACCTAAAGTCTCAGAAGATTTTGGTTATTGCACAGTATCAGCAAAACTTTGGAGATAAAATAATCTGTGATTTTCAATACCACAGGCAAATTCTCTAAACAAGTTCAGATAAAAAAGTCAAATGTGAATTCCCTGTACTATTATGCAGTCATTTAAAAAAGATAAGCAACTTTATGTATGCTAATGTCAAAAAGATGTAAGGCGTACGAGTAGGTGAAAATGAAATATGCAAACAATTCATTTATCATTTCTAGATGTTCAAACATCTATGAGCCTCAAAACCTTGATCAAAGCCTCCATGGTACTGGCACAGGGTGCTTTGTGGAGGGAGTGAGACTGTGTGAGGATAACAGGGCCTTGGGCTTTACTGGCATTGTCTAAAATTTGTCCAGTTAGAAGGTGAAAAAATAGATGAGAACATATTACCAACCAGAGAATTCCACAAGCCTTATTTAAGTATTGAAGATGGAAGGGTGATGCTCTTCAATTTTATACAAATGAGGGTCAGTTCTTGGACCTGGCAGGGAGGACGACTTCCACTCTCAGTGGCACATTTACATATTTGCTCCTAGAGTGGGGGGAGAAGCTTTCGCATAGAGGAGAAAAGCCCAGTGATGGACAGCAATGTTAAGTGATATTAGATATGAAACGTATCAAAAAAAATGACCCACAAAGTTGGAAGGATTAAGGAAAAACACATTTTCTAGTTTATATAGAGAGACAATAGGAAGCTAGTAATTAACCATAATTCTCTTTAGTATGACAAATATAGCCTTTGAATATTCTGTTAAATGAAAGTGTCACTTTTATTTGTTTTATTATTTTACCATATTTGATTTATTTCAGTCTGGTAGACAAAAAGACATGTTGACTAAACACAACATAATTTCTATAGTCTGTGGGGTCACATGTATCATTACCTAATTGATTGCATTGTTGACTGGCTGTTGATGGGCTTCATGGCTCCCAAGCCTCCCCTGGTCCTTCCTTCCCTAAGGACTCCCTGATTTCTCCTTGTTCATCCTGCCCCGAGAGCTCGCCTTCTTCCGGGAACTTCCTTTCTTGGGGTACTGGCACTCTTTGTGCGTAGTCTCTGTCTAAAATTGGTCTCTGGTTCAGTGATGCACTTGGCTCGAAGGACTCAAAGCCCACTGGGGAATCTCTCATTGCTCCAGGACCTCCAAACCCATCCTCTGGTATCAGAGACAGGTCTTGGTCCTCCTTATGCTCATAAGCATTCAGCCTCTTTTCAACCACTTCACGAATCAACACTGCAAAGTTCAGAAATCACTGTGATTTTTCATTTATTAGATGAATTACAGATGAGCTAAAATGGTCACCAGCCCTCCTCCTTCCCTGTATCATAGCCTTCTATAAAGTCAGAATGCTTAACTCCTACGCCAATTAATACATTGAACATAAGTTATAGTCTCTGTTTGTTTTAACACAATAGCATTTATAATGACAGAAGATATACTGATAAAATTATAGAAAAACCAAATATTGTTTTGAAGGTAAAAGTGTCAATATAACGATATACTGAAAGCATAAGTAATAAACTGCAAAATTAATGTCTTTTTCAGCTTTTTTTTTGACAATCTTACTCATTTATTTATTTTTGGTGGTGCTAGGGGTTGAACTCAGGGCCTTCCACTTTTTAGGCAGGGGGTCTACCACTTGAGTCTCGCCCTCAGCCCTTTCTGCTTTAGTTGTTTTCAGGTAAGGTCTCATGTTTATGCGTGGGCCAGCATGGACTGCAATCCTCCTATTTACATTTCCCATCTATTGGGCTGACAAGTGTGCACCACCACACCCAGCTTTCCGTGGTTGAGATAAGTCTTGCTTTCTGCTTGGGCTGGCCTCGAAATGAGGGCCTCCCTGATCTCCACTTCCCAAGTGGCTAGTATTATACATGTGAGCTCCATACCTGGTCTCTACTGAAAATTTTAGAGATGACTTTAAGTAAAATAAAGTAACTTACTGTCAAGCACTGTTCTTCCCACCATGTTGAATTCCATGGTTTTTTCAACTTCATTCATCAGCCATGGAAGAAATCCTACCTCAATATCTGTAATGAAAATTTCATGAAGTCATTTTTACAAATCCTCATTGTAAGAAGGTAGAATGAAAGAGATTATCAACATTGTTTTCTCAAAACACAATGTTAAATGGACTCATGCTGCGTAACTTTTGCCACATTCTCTACACATGTTCTTGCCAGTTTCCTTTTCTATTACACTTAAAGAACTATGAGGCCCTGCTTAGTGTCAAGGCAGTTAGAGCTGGCTCCAGAGATGTCACGTGAGGTGGATTCAGGAGACAGGGAAGATGCTGATTTGGGAGAACTCCAATGGAATGTGATGCATTGGCAGTAAGAAGAACCCCTCCCTCCCGCTGAGGTGAGGGCCTCATGGGAGCTCATCAGAGTCAGAAGGTGCAGGCCAAGGACCACCTGAGAGGTGGCCATCTAGCAATGGGTCATTACAATACATATTTTAACATTTCAAAACAGCTTTTTGGGGGGGGGATGGGCATCTGTTATTTTTCAGTAGGATGACAATGGCTAGTGTGATAGAATATTATATTTGCTCTTACAAATGATTTAAATTTCAGGTAGGAATTACATTTGCAAGCTTTAAAGTGACTTTTAAGGCAATCCACGATAAGAGAAAAGGCTGCTGATCTCTGTGACCAATAGTGAGGCACCTAGTGTTATGGTTTGGATCTTAAATGCCTCTCAAAGCTCATGTATTGAAGGATTGACCCCAAGCTGATGGCACTATTGAGTGGAGGTAGAATCTTCAGGAGCTGGACCTACTTAGAGGAAGCAGATCACTGGGGCACACCCTGGAGGGTATATTGGGATTCTCTTGGCCCTTCCTCTGCCATAAAATGAACAGATTTGCTCCACTACACATTCTTTGCCATGATGTTCTGCCTCACCACAGGCCCAGAAACAATGGAGCCAAGTGACCATGGAATGGAACTGCTGAAAGCTTGACTCAAAACAAACCTTTCCTCCTTATAAGTTGATTATCACAGGTATTTTGTCACAATGACGGAAAGCTGACACATACTTGGCTAGAACCCAAGAAGGAAGAATGGTAGCATAGAAAGAATAGTGAACTTGGAGTTCCAAGTCAGTTTGAGACTAAATACTTCCATTGATATCTGGGAGCAAGGCTTTAACTTCTCTGAGATTCAGTTTGAACTTCTGAAAAATAGGCATTCTATCTGCTGTATCTATCCTACAAGGAAATTGGGAGGATCAAATGATAATCACCAAGAAAAATACTATGTAAATTGTGAAGTATGATAAAAATGTAAAACTAATGATATTTGTGCATAATCTGACTCTGGATTGAACCGAATATGTAACCAGTGAGAATTAACATTACTTACATCTGCTCCAAAACACTCTTACCCAGTAATATAGGACCTGGATACAAAGCACTGGAGGTATAAGTGCTTTTTAATCTAAGGAGGGTGGCAGTGAGAACATGTTACTTCTTCTCCATCATTTGGCAGACTGGCTAGAGACTAGGACTCCTTTTTTAAAATCTCCAACACAGTGCCTGGGATGGTATATGTACCACATTAAATGGATAAATGGCCTTAGCAGGTGCCTTCAAAAGCATTTTTGATTAGAGTAAAAAACTAAGAAAAAGTAACAACTATTTACACATACACAGTACTTTTCACATATAAAGCACTTTGTTTACACAGGTCCCATGTAATTTATAATTTAACTCCTAAAAATCCTCATTTCACACATGAGGAAACTGGAGGTCATAAAGCCAGTGAATGATGAAGCTGGGACCTAAACTCGAGTTTGTGATTCAAGTTCCTGTTTCTCTCACCTGTCTAATGGTGCTTCTCAGTAAACTAGCATTCTAAAATGAAGGCTTCTTAGTACTCCCCTTAAAATGTTTTAGGTTTTAAACTGATGCAGGGTAGCTGTGCATACGCCAGGCGCTATAACACACCTCTTATTTATAACAGTATTTACAACACCCAATAGTAACCTTTTGTTTTAGAAACAGATTCTAATTCAGAATAAAAATGTACATGAAATCAAGGTGAGGACGCTTATTATAACAGAGTTAATCTAACAAAAACCTTCACAAACCTCTTTCAATAGGGTCATAAAAGTAGCCACTGTCTCTGAGACTGTCAAAAACGGACGGGAGAAGGTCTGCCAGGTAACGCTGTGCAAATGCCCGGGCGGAGATCTTCAGGGCCGTCTCATTGTGCTTGTGCACTATGTCCCATTGCTGCTGCTTACGGCGTTCCTGCCAAGAGGAAAGTGTTAGCAAAAATCACATGCTCCTCAAATACTGAATCTAGTAAGGGTGATAAGTGGAAGAGTTTGGACTTTTCAAAAAATGGTCAGCAAGATGTCTATCTATGAGTCATATTTCTCATCAAGATTTTAACGAGTTTCGACATCTATTGGGTAGTGAATTAGGTAGATGTTAAGAATGGAACTAGGGGAAAACTAATATCCTTGACCCATTTTTAAGTGAAACAATTTCAAGATACACATACTTGACTAGATACTATCAAAAGGATAATGATAGCCAGATGTGGTTGTACACAACTGCAATCCTACACTTGGGAGGCTGAGGTAGGAGGATTGTAAGTTTGAGCAAGTTTGGGCTACAGAGAAAGGCCCTGTCTCCAAAAAACAAACAAACAAACAAACAAAACCAAATGAACAAAAAACAAACAAAACAAAGACTACTGAGTTTAAAGCTTCATAAATGCAAGCTAATGATATATTTAAGAAAACTGAGTTGTAAAACTTTTCTTATTGAAGGTTCATAAAACCTATGATCCAAAAATTTTCTGTAAGGACCCAAGTAGTTTGGAGTATCCCTAAAGACAGAGAGAAGGGCCTGGCAACACACGCTACTTTTTCCCTTTTTCATCTTTCTGCCACTGAATTATGGAATCAATGTATTTCTTTCTCTAGGACTCCTGATATTTAAGAGCATCTTCCAGGTGGGACACATGCAATTTAGGAACATTCATTTAATTTGGGAACTTTTGGAAACTCAATTTAGATACATTTATATAAGATAAAATTTATAAAACGTAAGTCAGTCCATGAAAGATATATGATCAAAAGGGGAGAGGACAGGAGTGTGATTAAAATGCAAAATTGTGTACTCAGGTATGTAAATGCAAAAATGATACATGTTGAAACTATTCTAGGAATCAGGGAAAGAGGTGGATAAAGGAGATCTGTGGAGGGGGTGAAGTCAAGTATGATATATTTGATACATTGTAAGAACCTTTGTAAATACCACAGTGTACACCCACCCAGCACAAAAATAAAGGAAAACAAAAATAAAATGATGGATTCAAACATAAAAAAAAATAAAATAAAGGGGAGACTTGAGCAACAAATACTATAGGTCTTTTTCTAACATATTTCCAAAGATTTTTAGTTTTGTGATATAACATATATAACTTTGAGCACATTAAATAGCCAAAAGACTAAGGGGCTATGGTATACTTCAGTGACAGAGAATGTGCCTCGTATACCCAAGAACTTGGTTTTAATACCAAGCACACACACACAAAGACAAAAGTAAAAGACTAAGAAAAACCCAGAATTCTATACCTTTTCTTCTCTGTGTCGTCTCTCTTGTTCTTCCAGTCGCTGAACTTCAGCCAGCTCAATGTTCCGGATTTCCTCATATGCATATTGATTGGACCGTAGGGTGGCCAACTCTTCTTCTTCCATCACTTCCAGAAGGGACTGCTCAATTGTTTTCCCCACCAAGACTTCTAACATTGGTTTAACTTCAAGATCAAAGTCAAAGAGCTTAAGCCAAACAAAATAAAGCAAACAAAACTTTAATTGTGAACCAAATGTACAATAAAAATATAAAAGAGAGTAGCAGTAACAGGTTATTATTAAGTATTGTCTGTGTGCTAGATACTGTGCTAGTATTTATGTATGGTTTTTAATGCTTAAAATAACCCTGCAATGTACACAGAACAGCATTTTGTTTTTAGACAAAAATCTATTAATTTAAAGTTATAGATTCATCAACATGAACCCTGGTACTCAACAATTTTAAACTCAAACTCTGAAATCCAAGGGAAATATCATCATCTTTCTTATTCTCTGCCTTTTCTGTTCCGTTTTTACTAGCTGCTTTTTAAATAAGTTTGAGAAACTAGAACAAGATTAATGAGTATGTTAAGTGGGTTAGGTCCAGGATTTAGAAGCAAATACACTTTTCTATGCAGCATCTCAAAACTCATATTGTTTCCCAAGTTCAGTGACAGTTTTTCTAAGGTCCTTCTATTCTTAAATCTCATTTAGATCATTAAGCACTTAATCATTGCCTTCTATTCTTTAATAACATGTACTTGCCTATCTATGCATTTCACATTCATATGAAAATGTAATTAAGACTTTTTAACAGACAGTACATCATAACATTTATACATTCCACAAGTAACTAAGAGTGGAATATCTTATATAAGGGACAGTAGCATTCTTTATTTGGAACAAGTCTATGTTATGTACACACATTAGGCAGGTATATAAAAAAAAAACCCAAAATAAACTCAAGCTGGGCACAGTGCCTCATGCCTGTGATCTTAGCTACCTGGGAGAGATCAGGAGGATCATGGTTCAAGGCCAGCCCAGGCCAAAAGTTCGCAAGACTTCATCTCAACCAATAAAAAGAAAGACTGGGTGTGGTAGTATGCACCTGTCATCCCAGCTACGTAGAAATATACACAGGAGGACTGTGGTCCAGGCTAGCCAGGGCAGAAACTTGAGACCCTATTCAAAAAATACCTAAAGCAAAGAAAGAGGTCGGGTACAGCTCAAGTGGTAGAGCGCCTCTCTAGTGAGGCTCTGAGTTCAGCCCCCAAACCCCCCCCACATAAAATTAAATGAAAACTATTATGAAACATTTATAATAATTGTATTTCTGATATGCAAAGAAAAGAAATCAGAACATAGTATTGAAAACATTTCTGGGTACTATAGGATAAAACTATTATAGATAATATCTGCAAAGAAATCCCATAAGTAGAGTCTTTCTGATTGTGCAGTACTTCTGGCCTATATTAAGCTTTACTTAAACCTAATGTTACCACATTTATGAAGCTAGAGGGGAGCCAAAAGAATCTACTATACCTCTCCTTCTAGTATTTGGGTAGCCACATCTTTGCCAGTTTTGGCAGGAATAAAAAGTGGTGTTGGTGGTCTGTCCAAAAATGCATCTGTCTGGCATTCCATATCAACTTCTATTACACGGTCAGCAATTTCTTCAAGGTATAATTCTAAGAAGAATAACATATACTCTGAGTTTGAAATTCCAGTCTATTTCAACCATTTATATGTACTTGAAAGTTCAGCTCTTTCAAAATGGAAGTAAGTCTCCAAGTGTGGTAGCATACAACAGTAATCCCAGCACTCCAGAACAGAGGCAGGAGGATCAAAAGTTGGAGGCCAGCCTGGGTTACATGGCAAGACCCTATCTCAAAAAACAAACAAACACCCCACAAATAAACAAAGACCCCACAAATAAACAAAGAAACAATTCCTCCAATCTAGAATTAAATGGATCAGAAAACAGGTCGTAGAATGAAAGTGCTCAAATGTAGGGTTCAATTCACACATTGCACCAAAAGTTTTACATATGTGGACGATCATAGAGTCAGTCAGTCTGGAACTAAAGAAGAACATGAGACTACAGGTGTGTATAAAATGCAAATTGTCACAAGAGATGACAACTCAGGAATACCTAATGTAATTGAATCCTAAAATAGTAAATGTATAAGGATTTGAAAATTCTTGGATTTTAAAAAAAGTCATGCATGAAGTCACCATGTTATATGATGTTCCCTCTATCTTACAGATCACAAACAGATGTTTGAAAACAAAGTTCAAGTGAGAAATGACAATGTGGTGTCATGTGAAGAACATGGGCCCTGGAGTCAGATGTTGAAC
Source organism: Castor canadensis (assembly GCF_047511655.1). Lineage (NCBI taxonomy): Eukaryota > Metazoa > Chordata > Mammalia > Rodentia > Castoridae > Castor > Castor canadensis. The sequence goes on along the minus strand of NC_133386.1, from coordinate 8,650,491 downwards.
ATGGGATCCAGCCAAGACACATCCTCTCCAGGCCTCAGTCTCCTCATGTGTAAAAGGGATCAAAATTACTGTTACATGGAGTCTTTGCAATGGCAGAGGAGATTCACAGGTAAAGGACCTGGTGTAGCCTCTGAGGAAATGCTCAACAAAAAGTAGTGACTGTGTCACTTAATATTCTGATGCTACCAACACACACCAAATCTTACATCTGACAGAACCACAACCATACAGGCTAATCAGTGACATTCACTCGCTTTAGGTTTGACTTAAAGTGGTAGGGAAAAAAGTGTGGGATGGTTCTCATTCTTTATTTTTTCTCCAGAAATAACCCTGATGAATCTGATTACCATCTTGGCAGGGAACAAGGCGAATCTTAAGAAGTTGCATTAATAAGGAAAACACCAAGTATTGTCAGATCACCAAGGTTATGCCAACAACACAGCTGGGCTCTATAGGATCAGGTAAACTTCTATAGCTGCGAAGAGTGAGAACAAGTAGGAAATCCTGGCACCTGCCTCTGAAGTGCCTGCGTGGCCCTAGGGATCATGCAGAGTGAAGGGACAAACAAAGGAGAGAACAAAAGAGGCTGGTGTGAAAGACAGATGAGTCAGATATCAGTGTGTTCACTCCTCCCAAAAGACAAACAAAATGTCCAAACAGACCTACAGTTGGTCTCCTCGCTTATCAATCCTGATGAAAAGAACAGTGATTCATGTTGGGCTATGAGAAATAATCCTAGTTTGAAGTAGACTATGTGAAAGGGCTAAGAGAGAATTAGTTTGGTCATAAAAGTCTTTTTATAAGCCTCAGCCCACACTTCCAGCCATATCCAGTATAATAATAATAATAATATATGCTCTATCTATTTGTTTAAAGAGGGGACTTCCCACCATATGATTGGGAAAGGATCGGAGGGCACAGGAAAAACACAAATAACATAAAGGAAATGAAAATCTAATAAAATAGAAATAAAAGTGAACTGACACAAACAACTGGGTAAGCCAAGGAGCTACAAGGCCCATGCACAGCCACCCACCTGTCTGCACATCCACATGCTTTCTGCCCTCCACGGGCTCTGGTGTCCGTGGTCGGAGCTGCTGTTGGGCTCGTTTTCTGGCGAGAGCTCTCCTCTTAGCCTGCTGCTGTCTCTGAAGTTCTAATGGATCCGGCTGCCCAGGCTAAGAGGGACAGAAAAGGCTCCTACAGTTAGAAAATATTTTTCAAAGCAGACAGAACTGATATTCCAAAAGTTATTATAAAAGTACCTATCACAACAGTGTTTCCTGGTCATCAGTGGCTTGACCATTAACACTTCATTGGAACTTTGTCAGTACTACAAAGGTATCTGACAAAGCATAAAATGACTTCTACCTGGAATAAGTGGGTGCAGAATCCTATCTAATTAACTTTTCTTTACTCAAGCTCTGTTACCATCGGTTCCTCTGGTGCCTGTAAAACTGATAAAACTTTAACATGTAGTCAAGGAATTGAAAAGCACTAGCATTTTTTAAAAAGTCAACCTACATTTGAAAAGAATTTCCTTAACAAATGTCTTAGTTCACACCCTCAGTACAAATGAAAACATCCTCAGTCCCAAACAAGTGCACAAAGTAAGTTGAATAAGGGATTGAAAATAGGGCTGGAAGTATGGCTCAAGTGCTACAGCGCCTCTCTAGCAAGTGTGAGGCCCTGGTTCAAACCCCAGTACCCTCCCCCGCAAAACAAAAACAAAACAAGGGATTGAGAATATAATTGTTCATAGCAGTTCTGCAACATTTTGAAGTCCTTGCTTAGATACCTGTATATTATTTTGTAAAGTCATTCTCTTGCTGGCTCATCTTCTCCCAAGGTAAATAGGAAAAGAAAGGGGGGTATAAAAGTATTTCACATGAATATTTTTAATATTTAAACTTTGAATTCTAAATACATTTTCACTGAAGTGACAATGTAATAACATTAAATGTTTTTTAAAAAAGAAAAAGAACATTACGAATGATCCCATATCATTTAAGCACATTGTTTTTGTACTGTAAATGTGACACTGTTTTCTAACTTCACATTATTATAGATTTTCCCCCTATGTATTTGCATTACATAGTGTAAGGTATGCCAAATAAAGACCACGCCACATGTGGAAAGGAAAGGTTTATTGGTCCACACCGCAGGGCCGTCACTCTTTTTGGGTTCAGAGTGAGGTGGCTTGGCTGAAAATGGGTAGTGGGCTTTATAGGAGGGGCCAAGCCATGGGGGAGGGAGAGAGTCTCTGGTCTCTGATTATCTGCGATCACCAGATGGAACAGGTCGACATGCCTGGCTAGTTGAGTAACCGGAAGTTCCTGAGTTATTTCGCAAGCCGAGAAAAATCAGGCAGGGAGAAACAGGTGGTCATAAATCAGGGGGTCTGGTTTTGCTAGCCTCGGGACCTTCCTCCCGCCCCAAGAATGCTAGGGACCTAACACATAGAGCAAGGATCCTGAAGCTCAAATTCCAGCTCTTCAATTCATTAATTACTAGGACTAGTTAAGTATAGACTAATAACCTAAGCTTGCAGATGCTTGGATCTCTCCTCTGTAATCACATTTATATAAGGTTTTAGCTGTAAGCAACAAGTCAAGTGACAAGGTATTGAATCTAACATAATATCTGGCATAGAACAGCTCTTCCCTATCTAAGTTATCATATCCTCTTATTATAAAATAATATAACCACATTACAAAAAAGAACTGCCCATAATTCAGTTTTTCTAATACAATTGCTGATGCAATTTTGGAACCCTTCAGTGAAGATTTTTTTTGTGTATTTATTCTACACTACTATAAATATCATGCTTAATTTCTTTCCATTTTCTACAAGGGAGAGAATTTTAAAGTTAGCTCTTGAAAGATTTAGGGTATTAACATAAATGCAAGTTCACTTTAGAAATGTATTGCCCAGCCTGTTTCAAGGTCTAGTTAAAATATCTTTAAAAAATATCTATTTTGAAATAGTTCACAAGAGGGTACAAAAATAGAGTTCTGTGTACCCTTCATTCAGCTTCCTTCAATGCTGAATTGAAGGAATTGTGCTATAATGTAATTGTAGCACAAGACTCCCAAATCAGGAGGTTAACAGTGGGAAAATGCCATTAATAGTGCTTACTCAGTTTTTACAATTTTTATCATTATTGGCTTGTATTTGTGTCTGTCTTTCTAGTTCTATGAGATTGTGCTCACCATCACCATCAATAGCTAGACATGTCCCATCATCACAAAGGAGCTGTGCAGGGATCCCTTTGTATTTTCTCCCAAGTCCCAGTCCATCCCTGTCCCTTGGCAACCAGTATTATGTTCACCTTCACTACAGCTTATTTTTAATTGTTACATAGTAACTGTACACACTTATGGATTATAGTGTGACACTTCAGTACCTGCATACAATGTGTAAGTGATCAGATCATAGCAATTTGCTATCTATCATTTCTTTGTGTCAGGAACATTTAAAATCCTTTTGATCAGCTATTTTGAAATAGCCCTTTTTTTTTCTGAAAATGTTACATAGTATATGTAACTTCTTGAAATTGGCCTTTTTTTTTTTAAGTGGATGCCCTTGGGAGCCATCCAGGGGTTGCTGCATGTACCCATAACTTATTCCTTTTAACAGAGTAGTAGTAGCTGGTTACATGGATGTCAGAGTTTGCTCTCATCATGTGCCTATTTTAAAGCACTTAGGATGTGTTTTCAGTTTTTGGTGACTATAATTAAAAGTTGCTGTGAATGTTTACGCACAGGTTTATGTGTAGACACAAGTCTACACTTCTCTACGATAAATAGCTACAAGTGTATTGTGAGGGCGGATAAGTGCATATACTAAGGTTCATAAGTAACTGCTGAATAATCTTCTACAGTGGATGTCTCGTTTTACATTCCCATCAGCAAAATATGAGCATTCCACTCTCTGCCAGTAGTTGTTATTATCACTATTTAAAAATTTTAGGGTTGTAACAGGTGATCAGTAAGTCTGTCCTGGTGGTTTTCATTTGTATTTCCCTAGTGGCTAATGTTGGGCATCTTTTATGTGCTTATTTGCCATCCATATCTCCTCTTTGGTGAAATGTCTGCTCACATCTTTTGACCATGTGCTTTAGTTGTTTTTTGAATAAGGTCGTGTGTTTTTGCACAGGTCAGCCTGGACTGTGATCCTCCTATTTACACCTCCCATGTAGCTGGGATGACACGTATGTATCACCAGGCCCAGCTTATTCAATGAGATGGGAGCTCACTAACTTTTTGTTGGGCTGGCCTGGAACTGTGATCCTCCCAATCTCGGCCTCTTAAGTAGATGGGATGTAGGCATGAACCACCATGCCTAACTCTAGTTTTAAGTGTAAGCTTAACTTTCTTACACCTGAAGCACAGCTCAGTCACCCCGATGCAGTTTCCAATACTATCCCCATCTGAATGCGTGCATCTAGTGAACAGAAATAACTTAAAAGCAACTACCTCTCAGTCTCAGAAAGGCCTCCTGTAACTAGTACCTTAAACCTAACAAAATTGCTCTAGCTCCCCATGGAAGCCTGTTTGGGTAAAACTTTGTACCCAAAAAAAGTGTTGACCCAGGGCTCCCCCTTCCCTTGCCTAATATATGTATGTGTGTGTGTGTGTGTGTGTGTGTGTGTGTGTGTGTGTGTGTGTGTGTGTTAGAGACACATCTGGGTGTGCTGTGTCCCCCTTCCAGGATCTGTGCGTACTAAAAAACTCTTTAACTTTCACACTGTAGTTGGTTGTGTCACTGACGCCTGATGGCAGGCTGCCCAGTGAGACCCACACAGGTAGATGCTGCTGGTGCCCTTCTGTCTGGTGTCTGCTGGAAACAGGAGCCACCAGCTCAGTTGATAGAGAGATTCAGAGTCTCATTCAAACATCTGAACATTTTTATTTTGATTTATCTATAACATTTTTGACTATATCTTTGCATAGTATTTTTAATGCCTGTTCCAGGTATTACAATATACCTATCAGTCAACATTTAATACCAATATTTTACCACTTCAAGTGAAGTATAGAAATCTTACTTCTATTTAGATTCCTCTATTAGCTACTATATATTTTAAAATATAATAAAAATATAATCATCTTAAATATTTCATCTATATACTTTAAGCATGACATCAGATGATATTTTGCTTAAATCATCAAACATAATTTTAAAACTCTTTGGAAAGTTATTTTCCATCCTTTGACCTGTATCATTATTTTTCCCTCCTTTTGTTATTTCTTTTCTGTGTACAGAACTACCTTTAGGTACTCTTCATGGGTAGGTCTGCTGATGACAAGTTCTGTTTTCCTTCATCTAAAAATGTATTGGTTTCTCACTTATTCCTGAAGAATATTTTCACTGGATTAGAATTAGGGCTTGGTTTGGCCTTTTCTTTGAGGATTTGAAAAATACTGTGACTACCTTCTGGCCTTCATGTTTCAGATGAGAAATCCATTGTTATTCAAGTCATTCTTCCTCTTCAGCTAACATGGCATTTCTTGCCAGGTCCTTTCAATGCTTTGTTTTTAGCCTTCAGAAGTTTGCTTTTGATGTGGGTTAGCAAGAATTTCTTTGGATTTACCTTGGGTTCACTTAGCTTCTTAAAACTGTATAGAATTTTCAGTCACTATGTCTTTAAATATTTTTCTATCCCATACAGCTTCACTTGTTCTGGGACTGCAATGGCATGAATACAGATGTTTTGTTATTGTTCCTCAGCTCCCTAAAGCTCTCTTTTGGGGGACTATTTTCTCTGTGTTGTTACAGGGTAATTTCCATTGATCAGTCTTTGAGTTCACAATGGCATCTCCAATGTACTTCTGAGTCTATCCAGTGAGTTTTTAAAATTTTGGTTATTGTATTTTCAGTTCTGTAGTTCCCATTTGGTTCATTTTGCTAAGATTTTGTTTTAGTCACTTGCTTACAGAGTGTTCATAATTCTTCACTTTTGATCAAAACATATTTATGATTGTTGCTTTAAATATTTTTGTAATTTCTACATCTGAGTCATCTTGTGTTGTCATCTCTTAATTGTTTTTTCTCACAAGACTGTCCTGGTTTATATATGATAAATTTTTTTTTTTATTGTATTCTGGAGATTCTGGGATTATAAGACTTTGGGTCCTACTTAACCTTTCCATCAGGAAGTCATCCTTTTTGTTTTAGTGGAGTCTGGATGAGCTGGAAGGTTAACTCCCTGGTGGGCCCTGTTGATAACCTCATATTAGTATGTAGTCAGTTGGAGTTGTATTCAGCATCTTGATCAGCTCTGCTGACAATGGTATTTGGGAAGAGGTTCTGAAGCACTGACTAGAGCTACCTCACACCACCTTGCTCCTCCTTGTTACTACCAGGTAGAATTGAAATTCAGCTCTCACTGGCTTTGCTGACACCACTCCAGAAAAAGTGGGGTAGCGACTTGTACTAATTCACTGTCCATAAGTGAGGGTGGAGGTTTGGCTCCACCTTTGTTGATACCACCTCAGTGGGGAAAGCAGAGGACTAATTTGCACTGGGCTGTAGGGTTCACTAGTGCCCTGAGTATGACAGGTGGGAGACAAAGAGGAAGCATAGGGAACACATCTCCACGCTGTTCCTCCAGTCCCAGAATTTCTAGCCAGCCTGCACCCTTCTTTCCACCCATCAGTCTTCTTATGTTTGTTATAACATGCCCAGGGGTTGTTAGTTGTAAGAGGAAGCAATAGGAAGAAATATGTGCATTCCTGATGGTATGGAGCCAGAAATCTCAGTGTAGACTTTTAGGATTAGGTGCTGATTAGTTAAAGAACTAAAAAAGGACTATTTTCTTTACTGCTTTTGTTCCAGATATGTCAGTGTTCATTGGTACTGCTACAAAAAAAATGTTGAAATGTATGTCTAGATCACACGTTTGAGTTGTGCCCCAAACTGCCTATACCAGAATTGCCTAGAGAAGTTTATTCAATAATGCTGTGCCCAAGTCCTGGAGGTTCTAATGCAGGAGATCCAGGGTAGGGCTAAAAATGCATGTTTTTAATATAATTCTGATGCAGACCCAGTGTGTGAGCTTCTGCTTCACACCAACATTCCATGTACTAAGACCCTCTTGTGCTTAGCACTTATATGTTATATACTGCTTAAATCACCACCATTAACATCATATCACGTTTTACTCAACTCTGCATCCAAAGTACCCCTTAGAAGACCTCAAACTCAATAAATATTTGTTGACTAAATTAAAGACATGTAAGTCATACTTTTCATTAAATAATGGTAATGTTATTAGAGTATGAAATAATCTAAACAAATGAGTTAGACCAGTGTTACCCAGTTGGTCCTCAGATTAGTGCTGTTTGTAAATGGCTTAAACTTGGTTTGTAACAATTTAGGTACAGAAATTGAGTATAAAAGTTTAGAAACATTTACAATACTTTGATAGCATTCTGTCAAACTTAATAAAAAAATTACAGCTTGTTTTAGTTATTATTTTTAGCTATATTTAAATATGTACATATCACTATATATGTGTACACACACACATCTTTTATTTAAATTTTTTTGTGGTACTGAGGTTTGAACTCAGGACCTCCTGCTTGCTTGGTAGGTGCTCTACCATTTGAGCCATAATCCAGCCCTTTTTTGCTTTTTTAGTTATTTTTCACATAGAGTCTCATGCTTTTTGCCCAGGGAGGCCTAGACTACTATTCTCCTACCTACAGCTCCAGCATAACTAGGATTGCAGGCATGTACCATTATGTCCAGCTTGGTAACTGAGATGGGGTCTTGCCAACTTTTTGCCCAGGGCAGGCCTCTCCTGATCCTCTTGATTTCCACCTACCCAGTAGCTGGGATTAGAGGCATGAACCATTCTTCTTTAACCATCCCACCATCCATCTCCAGAGCTGTCTTTCCATCTTGCAAAACTGAAGTTCTGAACCCATTAAACACTAACTTCCCCTCCTGCTAGCCTCTGGCAAGTACCAGTGGGTCTATATTTGAATGGTTTTTTTTAGTGGTTCTGGAGATTGAACACAGGACCTTGCTCATGCTGGCAACTCTACCACTGACCCACATTCCCAGCCCCGGTATGTTTTTTTAAACAACTTCCATTTTTCATTTTTCTAGTAATTTCTCCTTCATTTTTACAAATGTTTTAGTCTGTAACACATTGGAAATGAACACAACACACACTGATCCCTCAGCGTGCGTGTGTAAGCTTAGTACACTACTCTAAGTGCTTACCAGCTGCCCTATGGGTAGTGCATATGTGTTGCCTCGGACCACCCTTCTGTCGTACATGATGTTCCCATAATGCAAAGGCTCGTCTTCTCTGTAAAACAACAAATCCCAGGTGAATGCTTGAATGCAGTGTTGGGATCTAAGAAGGAAATTTACTTTCAACAGAATTTAGACTAAAAATGTTTTAAGAAAATAGACTTCTAATCTAGTTTGGTTCATAAAATAAAGAGAACTGGCTACCATTTATGTAATGCTTACTGTATGCCAGTCCCTTTACATATATTATTTATTGCGTACAATAAAACTTCAAGTTGGGAACTATAATTCTTATTTACAGGAGAGGAAATAGACTCAGAAAGGAATCTGTCCAAGGTCACCTTGCCACTTACTGTGGCAGAATTGGATTTAGGCTGTAAATCTATAAAATGACTTAACAAATGTGAACATGACCCATCTGAAAAGGAGTCTGCCCTAAAGGACTGAAAAAAGCTTGATTCAAAGATTGAAAAATTACATTAATAAAATAATCAAGCTTTAAAAAAAATCAAATTTCTCATTATTCTGTCAATCCCAAGATATTTTAAAAGGTAAAGTTTAGAATGTTAATACAATTTTAATTTTAGGGATCAGAGTGATCAGTAGTGAAAAAACAAATATACAGTTGATACTTTCAATCACAGTTATTTAAATGATATCCCCTTTTAACTGTGACTTACAATAATAACTGCACTCTACCAGAAGTGACCTTGAGTGGGCCTAAACTGGTGACAAAGATGGAAGCCACTCCTGAATGTCCTGACATGTTTCCTTGCTCATCTGACAGTGTTTAGCTGGCATTGTTTAGCTCAGCTGGCCACTCCTTCAAGAGGCCTCTCTTTTTTTAGCCCTCTGTGCTCCCACGTTTTCCTGCTACTTCTCTGGCTGTTTTTCCTCAGTGTTGTTTGCAGTTCCTTCTGTACTGGAGGACTTCCCTCAGGGCTTGGCCTTCTCTCACCCTTAGATGACCACATCCACTTGCAAGGCTGTACTTAAGATCCATATAAGTTTTTTAAAAAAATTTTTGGCTTAGAATTTTCCTCTCTAGGCATACCTGATTGCCCACTGGGATGTCTGGAATGCAATTTCACAAATGAACTAATTATCACCCTCCCATTTCAACTTGTTACTTCAAGTATTTCCTATTTCATAAAATGGTGCCACTAACCACAGTTGACTTAATCCAGAAGCCTGGGAGTCATCTATGACCTGTTCCTCTTCCCTATCTATACCACCTAGCAAGAACTACTGATTCTACCCCAAATTTTCCTTACATCCACCCATTGCTCACTGTCACTACTACCTGGACCACTGAAAAAGTTTCTTAGTCTCTTAAATGATTTGAACAACATTTCTTCCTTAATCTATTCTATACATTGTAGCCAGTGATATTTTAGGATGGTAAAATCCAAATATTACATGGTTAAAGCCTCTTAATACTAATTAAAATAATGAGAAAAAGTTTGGCTTGACACTGTCAAAAACAAGAAGACAATATCTATAAGACCTATTGCTAATGAGGATATAAATGACATATTTATACATTCTCATAGGAAACATTTATTGTTCTAGTCATATTAAAAATATTATAGCTTAATAATCCCACTAATGGCAATGGTTAGTATTGATTTCCAACGTGATTGGATCAAGTGACACCTAAAAGACTAGTAAAGCACATCTCTGAGTGTGTCTGTGAAGGTGTTTTCAGAGATGATTAGATCTTAAGGGATCTGATTCAATCAGTGATTTAACTCATTGATGGATGAACAATTTAAGTAGACTGTTGAGAAATGGTGGGGCCTAGTTGGGAGAAGTGGGTAACTAGGGGCACTCCTTTGCACTATATATCTTAGCCCCAGCCCTTTCCTGTTATTCTTTGTCTGCTTTCTGGCTGCCATGAGATGAGTAGATCTGTGCTACCATGTCTTCTTTGCCTGATGCTTTACCTCATCACAGGCCAAGGAACATGGAGCCAAGTGACCATGGACTAAAACCTCTGAAACTGTGAGCCAAGGTAAATCCTTCCTCCATTAGGTTGGTTTTGTCAGTTATCTTGTCACGGTGACAAAAAGTCTGACCAACACATAAACAAAGCTTTTGTATGTATCTGTATGATATATTCAAACATTTGTTTAAATATGTGAGCCTGAAGAAAAGTACAGAAGAATTTACACAAAGTTATTAAGATGCTTTACCTTGGGAGCAGGAGTGGGTGAGCACTCCTCACTGCTCACATGGGAGGGTATAAGGCTGTCCTAAGAATACCCTTTGGCATGAATGAAGAGTCCTTTCATATAAATTTAAGTATGTATATGCATGTGCACATAAAGAAAATAGGGGAAAGGGGAGGAGAGCTTGTTTAATAGGGGGAAAGTTAATTACAGAATGTTAGTATGATTCTATTTTTCTCCATATATGGTCATAGACATATGTATAAGTGAAGGCAATGTAAAATTGTTATATTTGATTATAACACGGAAGCAGGTGTTGATTAACTTGTCTTTATTCATCCTCATTTTTATTTTTGATGTGCTTAAATAAGGATATATTACTTGCAAATCAAAAAGTACCAATAAGGATAATTTTAAACTGAAAATACCCCCGTTGGGATGGGGCTTCCATATCATTGCATAAAACTAAGTTTGAGTGTAGCCTGCTCCTGTTGCTCTCTCCATCCCCACTTGGGTCACTCTCCTCCTGGGCCTTTCTCTGTTTTCTAACCACACTGGCCTTGTAGGGTCCTCAATCAGACCTGATTGGTATTCCACATGCGGGATTAGTACATGTGGCTTCTTCTTTCTGGAATGCTTTCTTCTCCTATGCCTTGCCCCACTCTCTAAATTCATTCAATTACTTCCTAACAGTCCTCAGACCTTAATTTTAACACTACACTCAAAAGAAGATTTTGCTGGCCTCCCTACTTTGCCCAAATAGGTCAGTGACCCTCTTGTATGCTCTCCTTGCATCCCTGCTTCTCTCTTGTTGCATTAATACTTGCTTAGTGCCTGTGTTTCTCAACATTTGGGAAGACTCAAGAGGGTGGAGGCATACTGTTTTTTTTTTTTTTTTTATCAATACCTCTTTACATTCCAGCATGCTGACATATAGAAAGTAGTGCTTACTGACTTGACTGATATATAAAATAAAGATGTTGACTATGTTTTAATGCAAAGCTAACTGGTCTACAAGTGGTCTAGAAGGAAAAAGCAAGGGGGCAGGCTGTCAAATAGATCTGAGTGTAGATTGTGGTGCTAACGTATTAGCTGTATGATTTTGGGAAAATGGAAGCAATGCCATTCACTTCTTGCGGTTATGAGGGTTCGAACACCTGGCACCCTAGCGGTGCTTTATAAATGGGAGCAATTATTGTATAATTGTACAAATGGGAGCAATTGCAGTGACCCCTAAGTGTAGCTGAGTTAAATATACAAATCCAACTGCAAAATATATTTCAGGAGAACTTTTTATTTTCTCCTATGTATTTAAACAAACTAATACCTTTGCATAAAATATAAACCAAAATTATGATCAAGTACTAGAGGGGGTTCTATTTTCTCACTCCCTTCCTTGTTAGAGTGAGTGTTTTCTCTTGCTCCTGGTTATTACTGAACCTAACTGGGGTTAACTGGGGTCAACTGGAGATTCGGGAAAGACACAGGATTGACAGACAGAAAGTGGGGTTGTATTGGGCACTCAGATGGGGATGCCAAACCCTCATTGCTTCTTTTCTCTATCTTTAAGGCCTTACTCCTTGCAGTTCTTGAAAACTTTCCTTCTAAGGTCTTCTTTAAAACCTTGCTTAAAACCTCTTTCCTTAGATTTGCACCATCCCGTGTTTTCTCTTAGCTGTTCCTTAGCTTAATTGCTCTTAAAGTCTTTTGCCCCCAGGCTTGCACGGTCCCATCTCTCTTTAGCTTTCTTAAAGCCTCGGTGCTCAGACTTGAAGGTGCTCAGACTTGCAACAGCCGTGCCTGAAAACTGCATATGCATAACTCTTAAAGTCTTGGCCATGTTCTCTTTGGCTTTCCTTTAGCTTAGCTTTTCTAAGGCCTATGTTAAAGTTCTCCGTGAAGGCTTTCTTCTTTAGCCATTCTTTTCCTTTCAGCAATTTCCCTTCAGCAATTCTTTTCCCTTCCAAAAGCTTTCCACACCAAAAATCCCAAAACAAGAGCCCAAAGTGGAAAAACCCAAGCCAAAGCCCAAAGTAAAAGCCAAAGGCAAAAAGCAAAAAGCCTCAAGTCCTCCTTCAGGGCCTTTTATAAACAGTGGCAAACAGCTTGGAGCAGAGACTCTCTGGGAAGGGCGTGACATTGTAACAGGAGAAACCTGCGTTCTGCTTCTCTGAAGCAAGCTTAGAAGACGCAGTTGTTCTGCTTTTTTCTGTTTTGTGGCAGGAGCTGTGCCTATCTCAGCCTACAGATGAAAGTGATTAACCTGCATCTTGCCTTGCATATGTCCAGTTCTCATAGGTTTTTCATAATCTGCTCTCCACAAAATACATATCTAGAAAACTTGGAGCAGAATGAAAAAGTCAAATTTAGAGAAGGAAGCAAAGAGAAGAGGTTGCTTGAGACAAGGGAGAAATTAAAGGTGAGGCACTTTCCTAGGCCCTTGGTAGTACTCAGAGAGTTGTCATGTAGCAAAAGTATTTCCTCTATTTCTCTTTGTCCTTGTGTTCTCCTGAGAAATAAAAGGCCATCTGAGGGAGGGAGAGACCTTAAAGAACTCATTTTCCAAACCTCATAAAGTTATATTTGCTTCCAGAACAAACTACATAAATTTCCAGGTCTCAAAAACTGTCAGTTTTAGAGTCCCCTTGGCTCTTATTCTCTATTTGCAAATGTCTGCAAATTCCTATAAAATCAGAAGCTAACAGTATGTAAGACTACTGAACTAATGATATTCCCTACCTTAATCATACTCACTAGATGAAATTAAATCTTTTCCTTCTTCAATATGGGAATGGGTGAAGAAAAAGGGACATTGTTTAAGACAACTGAAGAAAATAGGGAAGTCTGGGTAAAGCAAAGATAAACATCGAGGAGTATGATTCTATTGATTGTGGTATTTTCCTATTGCTGCTCTAACAAATTACCACACATTTAGTGGCTTAAAAACAACACTAATTTATTCTCTCTTAGAACTCTGGACATCAGAATCCCCAAACAGGTCTTACTGGATTAAAATTAAAGTGCTGAGAGGGCTGCACTCTTTCTGGAGGCTCTAGGGGAGAATATTTCCTTGCTTTTTCCAGCCCCTAAAGGGCACCCCAATTTCCTTGCTTGCGGCTCCCTTCCAGTCAGTACTTGCTTCACTCCAGTCTCTGCTACTCATCATCTTATTTTCTCTGACTCAGCCTCCCTGCTTTCCTCTTGTACTTATAAGAGTGCACTGTGATTATACTGGGCCCACCTGGATAATCCAGGATAATCTCCCAATTTTATCATGCTTAACTTAAATACATCTCAAAAGTCCCTTTAAAAACCATTCCCTCTAAAATCAGGAACCAGACAAGGATGCCCACTATCTCCACTCCTATTCAACATAGTACTGGAATTCCTAGCCAGAGCAATTAGGCAAGAAGAAGGAATAAAAGGAATACAAATAGGTAAAGAAACTGTCAAAATATCCCTATTTGCAGACGACATGATCCTATACCTTAAAGACCCAAAAAACTCTACTCAGAAGCTTCTAGACATCATCAATAGCTATAGCAAGGTAGCAGGATATAAAATCAACATAGAAAAATCATTAGCATTTCTATACACTAACAATGAGCAAACGGAAAAAGAATGTATGAAAACAATTCCATTTACAATAGCCTCAAAAAAAATCAAATACCTAGGTGTAAATCTAACAAAAGATGTGAAAGACCTCTACAAGGAAAACTATATACTTCTGAAGAAAGAGATTGAGGAAGACTATAGAAAGTGGCGAGATCTCCCATGCTCATGGATTGGTAGAATCAACATAGTAAAAATGTCGATACTCCCCAAAGTAATCTACATGTTTAATGCAATTCCCATCAAAATTCCAATGACATTCATTAAAGAGATTGAAAAATCTACTGTTAAATTTATATGGAAACACAAGAGGCCACGAAAAGCCAAGGCAATACTCAGTCAAAAGAACAGTGCAGGAGGTATCACAATACCTGACTTCAAACTATATTACAAAGAAATAACAATAAAAACAGCATGGTACTGGCACAAAAACAGACATGAAGACCAGTGGAACAGAACAGAGGACCCAGACATGAAGCCACACAACTATAAGCAACTTATCTTTGACAATGGAGCTAAAAATATATGATGGAGAAATAGCAGCCTCTTCAACAAAAACTGCTGGGAAAACTGGTTAGCAGTCTGCAAAAAACTGAAACTAGATCCACGTATATCACCCTATACCAAGATTAACTCAAAATGGATCAAGGATCTTAATATCAGACCCCAAACTCTTAAGTTGATACAAGAAAGAGTAGGAAATACTCTGGAGTTAGTAGGTATAGGTAAGAACTTTCTCAATGAAACCCCAGCAGCACAGCAACTAAGAGATAGCATAGATAAATGGGACCTCATAAAACTAAAAAGCTTCTGTTCATCAAAAGAAATGGTCTCTAAACTGAAGAGAACACCCACAGAGTGGGAGAAAATATCTGCCAACTATACATCAGACAAAGGACTGATAACCAGAATATACAGGGAACTTAAAAAACTAAATTCTCCCAAAACTAATGAACCAATAAAGAAATGGGCAAGTGAACTAAACAGAACTTTCTCAAAAGAAGAAATTCAAATGGCCAGAAAACACATGAAAAAATGCTCACCATCTCTAGCAATAAAGGAAATGCAAATTGAAACCACGCTAAGATTCCACCTCACCCCTGTTAGAATAGCCATCATCAGCAACACCACCAACAACAGGTGTTGGCAAGGATGCGGGGGAAAAAGGAACCCTCTTACACTGTTGGTGGGAATGTAGACTAGTACAACCACTCTGGAAAAAAATTTGGAGGCTACTTAAAAAGCTGGACATCGATCTACCATTTGATCCAGCAATACCACTCTTGGGGATATACCCAAAAGACTGTGACACAGGTTACTCCAGAGGCACCTGCACATCCATGTTTATTGCGGCACTATTCACAATAGCCAAGTTATGGAAACAGCCAAGATGCCCCAGCACTGACGAATGGATTAAGAAAATGTGGTATCTATACACAATGGAATTTTAGGCAGCCATGAAGAAGAACGAAATGTTATCATTCTCTGGTAAATGGATGGAATTGGAGAACATCATTCTGAGTGAGGTTAGCCTGGCCCAAAAGACCAAAAATCGTATGTTCTCCCTCATATGTGGACATTAAATCAAGGGCAAACTCAACAAGGGGATTGAACTATGAGCACATGATAAAAGCGAGAGCACACAAGGAAGGGGTGAGGATAGGTAAGACACCTAAAAAACTAGCTAGCATTTGTTGCCCTTAATGCAGAGAAACTAAAGCAGATACCTTAAAGCAACTGAGGCCAATAGGAAAAGGGGAACAAGTACTAGAGAAAAGGTTAGATCAAAAAGAATTAACCTAGAAGGTAACACCCACGCACAGGAAATCAATGTGATCAATGCCCTGTATAGCTATCCTTATCTCAACCAGCAAAAACCCTTGTTCCTTCCTATTATTGCTTATACTCTCTACTACAACAAAATTAGAAATAAGGGCAAAATAGTTTCTGCTGGGTATTGGGGGGGGGAGAGGGAGGGGGCGGAGTGGGTGGTAAGGGAGGGGGTGGGGGCAGGGGGGAGAAATGAACCAAGCCTTGTATGCACATATGAATAATAAAAGAAAAATGAAAAAAAAAAGTCCCTTTAACAACATAAGGTAATACATTCATAGGTTCTGTAAGTTGGAGTGAGGACATCTTTAGGGAAGATGATTTTAAGCTTCACTTGATAGGGTCAAATAAAAGATGTGTTCTAAGATAATTTTCTCACTTCTTTGCATTACACTATTTATTAGAAGGGTTACTAAAGGATGTCATTGTAAAATGAGGATGTCATCATAATTTTCTTTGGGCAGTTGCCTAAAAGTGAATGTTACTGGAGTTTACAGTTGCTTAACTATCAACAAATACATAAAAGATGTACAGGCTGAATGCTCTTAGCTGAAATGCCTGGGATCAGAAGTGTTTCAGATTTCAGACTTTTTTCATATTTTGGAATGTTTGCATGTTTCATATATATCTTATATGCCTAGTCTAGAGATAATTTTATAGAATATTTTTGCTGCACCTCTGTTGTGACCACAACTAATTACATGAGGTCAAACGTGGAATTTTCCACTTATAGTATCATGTTGGTAACTCAAAAAGCTTCAGATTTCTGGATTAGGGATTTTCAATATGTAGTCTCTTGTTTATAAATGATAAGACAAGTATTGAAATGTTCTCTTTCAGTTTAAAGACTTGGGCTGGGGGTGCAGCTCAAGTGGTAGAGTACTTGCCTAGTAAGTGGGAGGCCATGCGTTCAATTACCAGCACACACACAAAGTTACTCTATGAAAAGGTAGAAGCCTCCCCCCCCCTTTTTTTTTAGGTAGAATCCTTGACTCACATTAGACTTGTGTTAATCTTAAATTTCTATGTCTTTCTGAATGAAAAATCAGATACTCTCATTTGTGTAATTGACTTTTCATACCTAAATATAGAACTTTATAGCTATCCAGTTAAATGGCATTTATTAGTTTCAAGATGATTTGGAACCTTGATTCCTCCAGCCATGTGTCCACTGGAAACCTGAAAGATTAAGTTCAATATAATGTTTTTTTTTCAGTACTGGGGACTGAACTCAGGGCCAGGGCCTCAAGCTTGCTAGGTAAGTGCTCTACCATTTAAGCCATGCTCCTAGCTCAAGTTCAATGAACTTTTGAACAAGCTAGGACTAAGGATCCTATAGGATAGAGGCAGACCGATATAAAAGTATACTCTCTTACATATCATCATCTAGTCACATTCAGCAGCAGATTCACCTAACAGTATTCCCCTGGATACTTTTTCAATACTTTACTCATAGGTTACCATTCTTATCCATAAGGATTTTAATGATTAATATTTGTAAGCAACTAATTTTGAAATTGAGATTTCACTATTTCTTCTGCATTACTTTAGTACACTAGTCAATCAGATTACTTCACCATACAAATAAATTATCAAAAATTGTCCCTGATGAGCCAACATTGATTCTTATTTCTAATTTGATCTGATTTCATAGCAATAATTTTGTTGGTCTGATTGCATAGTGATTTGTGAGCAACAACTGAAGTTCACCCTAGTGTTTTTGAAAGGAGTCATTTTTATATTGAATCCTTTTATAACACAAATAATCCCACTTCAACTTCAAGTTTTCTATCTTGGTTATCTCTTAAGTGATAGAAATGTCTTACTAAAAAAGTATCTGTCAGAATAAGATAATTATAAATTTGGACGCAGTGTTTGAAATGAGCATCGAGAGTTATATGGTTGATGTTCACCATCATCAATTTGTATTGAGTGCTTGTCACTACGTGGCAGGCATGGTCCTGCATGGTCAGAAGATGCAAAGTTCCTGATTTCGTGCAGCTGGCATTCTTGTGAAATTGCAAGTTGGGATTCGAAAAATTGAGGCTTATGAAAAGAACTTTAAGAGAACCATAAAGTTTATGGTGTTTATTAAACAGAGATCTGAATACATGCAAATATTCACCAGTGTTAAATTAAGATTCGCGATCGTGCATGGCAGGGTAACCTAATGCTTGCCCAAAGGCTGTGTGGAAGAGCTTTTTCTGTGCCTGCCACTGTGTTTGCCACCTTTGAACTTGTGTCCTCGTTTGTACCATGGAGCTGTGAAATCAATACTGCAGCACTGCAGGTTAAGAAAATGTCTGGGTGCCCCCAGTGAGCTGTGTGCCATGAGTTGACTCAAAGTTTGAGAGAAGGTGACTCATGTCCATAGAATGGATCATGCCAGCAACTCAGTAGCACCGCAGCGAGCTGAGAGCTCACGCCTCCGCACCACGGCTGTTCCTTAGGGCGGGATTTTACTTTGGCAGAGGTGTGGACAAGGGAAGGCAGTTTGTGGGCAGCTTTTGCCAGGACCGAGGGGCCCGGCTTCGGGATGGGGTGCAAATGGAACCCAGACGGGGCTGGTTTGGTCACTCACGGCTGCAACAGGATGTCCCGGTAACGGCGGCGCTGGCAGGGCACCGCCCGGGGCCTGCTGGTGTAGGTGTAGGTGCCGGTGCCGGTGCCCGCGCCAGGGCTGCGGTCCAACGTGGAGGCCATGTCCGGGGTCGAACTGCCTCGCCTTCGGTGGAGCTTGGCTTTGAAGCAGGAGGGCGCTAAGGACTCGTGGGGGCCGGGAAAGTGTAAGTAGTGCCAAGGGCAGGGATTCCGCGACGCGAGGAGAGGCGGCTCGCGGAGAGGCGGGCGGGACGGAAGGCTGCCAGCCCAACAGGTGGGAGCTACACTCGACTTGCCCCAGAGATCGCTGAGGCAGTCAGCGGCGCTCGCTCTGGTTGCCCAGCAACCCGAGGTTGCGCCTTTACACGGGTCCTCCAGGAACTTCCGGAAGGCGGGTTTCCCGGGAAGGCCCGCATTGAGGGGCACTTCCGGCCCTTGGCTCCGCCCACCCGCTCCGGTGCTGGTGCGCCTGCGCATTGGGTGCTGTGGTGCTGGCGTGGGGGCGTTGGTGGGGGCCAACAGGGACGCGCCATCTGTTCCCCGTCCGGATGTGGGGTGCGGCTTTGCAGTGCTGGTGTCAGCGCCATGGTCGCAGGCCCTCGTGCTCCTGCTCTTTCAGGGGCGTCCGCGGCTGTTTCTCCTTCTGTTGCGCTCCCGCGTGTCCCGGAGGTGACACACCCGTCCCGGCGGTGACACGCCCTTGGCAGCCCGGCCCCCAGCTCTGTTACGTTGCTAGGGCGGGGAGAGGGTCCCTCCGGCACCCCCAGCGCCGCCGCCTTTCCTCTCTCACCACGCGCCAGCACAGGGCGACAGGGGCCACCCCACGGACAGAACTTTGGGAAAGGGAGTCTTTGAAAAGAAAGCAGAGTTCCCTTGTGCCTTGATCCACCAGCCCCCACGAATGGCGCGTCACGGGGTGGGTCTGCGTCTAGAAACGCAGATCCCTTGGCTTTAGTACTAGCGATGTTGAGGTCTTGCAGTTGGTGTAACTGATCCCTTGTGATCAGTCACTTGCATTCAGACTTTCCATTCAGCTAAGTGCTCCCTCGGCTAAAATGCAGGCTCTGCAGTGTACAAGCTGTTAGGAAAAACGCCACACAAAGAAAACTCAGGAGAAAACTCACGTCCAAGGGCAGGGTTTAATGGCAGGTACGAGGTAGTGCAGGAAGAAGAAAGGACAAAAGGGAAGGGGTTCAGGCCAGGCATGGCCTTTTATAGGAGAGGGAGGGTAAGGGGTTGGCGCATGGGGAGGGGGGGGTCCCTGATGGAGGTGGAGCTTGTTTTTGGGAGCACGGGAAACCTTGTTAAGGGGTGGGGGATGGCTCCATTTTCCATGAGGTGCCGCTAATTTATAAGATGGCGGCATTATTGTTCTATCATTCCCCCATTTTTCTTTAATAATAATGAAGATAGGGGCTGAGGATCAGGAATTGGGGTGAAGCATCGATCTCTTTAACTGCTTCCTGCAGGCAGGGGGCACTGTATGGGGCAGGATCCTCAGGCTCCTGTGGCATCCTGGATGGGGCCTTCACAGTAGTTTTCAGGGCGGTTTTGGAGAGGTTGATATCCCTGGAAGTACAACGGGTTAAATTTTTGATTAGCAAGAGCAGACATACGGTCTAAAAGAAATCCTTGTATTGTTCCTATGATACAAGGGAGGAAGCTTAGGAATATGAGAGCAAGAAATACAGGCATTAGGAAGGGCATTAACCAGGAGAACCACTGCGAAATGTTGTTCCCTGGAGGATTCCAAGAGTCCTCCAACTCCCTTCTCCGTTTTTCTAGTTGTTCTTGGAGTTGCCTAATTTTATTTTTTACTACTCCCAACTGGTTAACATAGAAGCAGCACTCCTCTTGTAAAAACAGGCAGAGACCACCCTTTTCTGCAATGAGCAGGTCAAGGCCTCGTCGGTTTTGGAGTACAACTGAGGCTAGGGAATCAAGTTGTTTTTGTAGGGTTAGGATAGATTTGGCCACCATTTGTAGATCACTTATCAATTGATTAGAGAGTTTTGTGTAGTAGTGGGTAGAAGTCCCTACTCCTGCAGCCCCCGTTCCCATGGCAGCCGTTATTCCCAGGGTGGCTAACAAGGGAATGGCCTGGATTGCCCGTTTTGATCGAAGATGCGTGGTGAGGGGGATGGGTAGGTCCTTATCTTCTGTAATAATGTCCATGTCAGGGACCAAAAATACCAGAGTGCAGATGCCATTCCAGGCTTGGGGTAAACAGGGATATACACTCTGACCGCATAAAAAGAGAGTCCTGGGAATGGGGGGGGGGGGCTACAGATATTGTTCCCGGTTTTGTTGGCTGCCCTAGTAGTGTGACATTTTTTTGTCACCAGGGAACCTACCTCGACTATCCCTGAGGAACTCTGTAGGCAGAGAGGGGCTGGCTGGAAGAGGGGAACTGGGGAAAGGGTGGAGGCGGTGGGCCTTTTGGTGAAAGAACAGTTTAAGGTAAGAGGTATGGAAATATTTATGGGGCTGGCGATGACCTGAGAAGGGCCAGTTCGCTGACACATCCAACAACCACAGGCTAGAGTAGGATTAGTGTGGTTGAGTAGTTGATGAGTGGTATTTATGACCTGGAGGAGAAGGGTTTCAGAAAGGGACAGTTTTTGTAAAGGAATTTTGAGAGGCTTTCTGGTGGGAAAGAATAGGTTGTCAAGAACCTGAGGTACCTGGGTGCGGAGGACCTTCTTGTATGCCTGATCCTGGACTCCTTCTCTGTCAGACATACCATAATATGTGAGCTCAGTCCAGCACACTTGTTGCCCACGATTTCCAAAGCAAGTATAGCCTGCATTGCTGCCTTTACTCCTTGCAGTCCAGTGTGGTTTGCCCCACATTGTACATGGAGTAGCTGTATCGTAGCAAGCCCTGTGCTGGTATGAATAAGATGAAGTGCACGGGCAGGGGGGAAGTTTGGGGCTCACAAGGGTACAGGTCATAAGAAAGAAGAGAGCACAAAGAGTAAGGCGCACAGGGCGAGGTATCCAAAACAGAGAGCTGCGCAATGGGGCCATTTCCACTCAGGGGGAGAAGTTACCCACAGGCCAATACTCAGGAGGGAAGGGACAAGGACAAGAATTACCCACAGGAAGGGATGGAGTGGAAGCATAGGTGGAGTGGTTTACAGTAGAGCTTAGAGTATGTTGGACAATGAGTAGATTTCTTCAGGAGTAAAGTCTGAGAGAGTACCTTGGAGAGGTAGATAGTAGATAGGCTATCCACTCTATGAAGTAAGGGAGATGAAGGTATGAAAAGGAGGGAGGCTGATTTTACTGGGGGGTGGGAAATCTAAAACCTCAGAGTAGAGTGTATATAGGAAAGAGTAAAAGCATGGGCAGGCACTGACAGGAAAGAATGGGAGGGGGAAGTATAAAGAGTGAGTAGGTGAGATGCCAGGTCCCCAGGCATAGGGCTCCTGCTTATGCCCTGGGAGTCTCCTTGAGTGTGTCTCTGTCTTCTGGGATCTTGGGAAGGCAGGAGATCTTTATTTTTGTTGGTCCTGTAAGAAGAGATTGGTAGGTCTTTTGTGGGGCTGCCAATTTTAGATTTTGAACATGTACCCAGGAGGGAAGTCCTGCTAGCTTAGCAGCCGTGGGTGTAGTGAGGATGACCTTAAATGGGCCTCTCCACTTTTCCTGCAGGTGGCCAGGTGTGGCTGTACTTTTTAGATAAACTAGATCTCCCATTTGGAGGGTGGGAGTTATTTTGGTGGTGTCAGAGGGCTGTGGTAACTGATCATGAGCATGCGACCAAAGGAGAGAGCGAAGAAAAGTGAGGAGAGGATTGAGGAGAGTGGGGGGGAATGTTAGGGGGTTCTGGCTGAACAGTGATAGGGAGGAGTGGACGGCCATAGAGGAGCTTGAAGGGGCTGAGCATGAGTGGTCTTTTAGGGAGGGCCCAGAGGTGGAGAAGGACTAGGGGTAGGAGCTTTGTCCAGTGTAGGTGGAGCTCAAGGGAGAGTTTGGTGAGAGTATTTTTTAGTGTGCGATTGGCACGTTCGACTTTACCTGAAGTTTGGGGGTGATAGGGAATGTGAAACCGCCAGTGAATATTTAAGGCCAATTTTTGGGAAATAGAGGAAACAAACTCAGGCCCGTTGTCTGACTGGATAGAGGCTGGGAGACCAAACCGTGGGATGATGTCTGTGACTAAAATCGTTGTTACTGTGGAGGCCTTTTTATTGGTTGTAGGGAAGGCCTCCACCCATCCCATGAAGGTGTCTACCAATACCAGGAGGTACTTAATCCTCTTTATTGGAGGCATATGTGTGAAGTCCACCTGCCAATCCACAGCAGGGAGACATCCCCTGGCTTGGTGGGTAGGAAAGGGAGGGGGCCTAATATTGGAGTTGGGGTTTGTGCGCTGGCAAATTGAGCAGGATTGGGTAATCTGTTTAAGGTATTGTGTGTCTCCTGGAGATAGGGAAAGGGATTGGTGGAGAAAGGTGTAAAGAGCATGAAGGTTAGGATGAAAAAGCATATGTAAATAGGAGATAAGGGTTTTAACCTCAGAAGAGGGGAGAGAAAGTTTAGTGAGAGGAGGGGAGGAAGCTGGGGCAAGGGGGTACATGGCCAATTGGGGTGCAGTTTGGAGGGCTGCTCGCTTGGCCTCTGTATCTGCTCGGTTATTTCCTCTGGTAATTATGGAGGAGTCAGTCTGGTGGGCTTTGCAATGAGTAATACCTACCCGGGAATAGCCTGTAGGACCTGGGCTATTAAGGCAGCATTGATAATGGGAGTTCCCCTTGTAGTTAGGAATCCCCTTTCCTTCCAGATAGCAGAGTGGGATAGTAAAGTGTGAAATGCATACTTAGAGTCAGTATAAATGTTGACAGTTTTGTCTTTTGCCAGAGTTAGAACTCTGGCCAGGGCAGTCAGTTCTGCCTTCTGGGAAGTAGTGCCCAAAGGGAGAGGGCATGCCTCAATGATGGCAGACTCAGACATGATGGCATATCCAGCTCTTCGCTGTCCATTGTGAATGAAGGAGCTGCCATCAATGAACCAAGTGTAGTCAACCTGAGAAAGGGTGCCCTCCTGAATGTGGTCTGGGCAGGGAAGGAGCTCTTCAAGGATCTCAGGGCAGGAGTGAACTAGGGGTGTTGAAGAGAGAGGAAGAAGAGTAGCTGGGTTAAGTGGGGGACATGAAACGAAAGTTAGAGTGGGATCCTCGACCAAGGCCACCTGGAGGGATAGGATACGAGAAGGGGGCATGGAATAAAGTCCCTTATACGTGAGGAGTTCCGAGAGGCTATGGGGGGAGTAAACAGTAAGGGGGGACCCAAAGGTAAGTTTTTTGCTTTCCTGGATTAAGAGAGAGGCGGCAGCCAGGGCCCTGAGGCATGGGGCCCATCCCCTGGTTGTGGGGTCTAACTGTTTGGAGAGGTATGCTACTGGAGCGAAGGAGGGCCCTATGTTGTGTCCCAGAACTCCTAGGGCAAACTCTTGCCTCTCAGAAACATAAAGGACAAAGGGACGAGTGAGGTCTGGCAAGTGAAGTGCCAGGGCTTGTAATAGAGCTTGTAAGAGGGTTTTAAAATGACTTGACACAGGCTGAGAGGGGTCCAGGGGCTCTTGAATGGAACCCTTAGATGCCTCATATAGAGGTTTGGCCATTAGACTGAAGTTGGGTACCCAGGCTCTGAGATAGCCAGCCAGGCCAAGAAAGGAGAGAACTTCAGCCTTAGTGGTGGGGGCAGGGAGAGAGGCTAGCAAGGCCTTATGATCTGTGGTGATAGCCTTATGAGTAGGGGAGATAGATAGGCCCAGGTAAGTTACCTGGGTGAGAGACAGTGAGCCTTGTTAGGGGACACCCGGTATCCCTTTTTTCCCAGAAAATTAAGCAGGAGGGCAGTGTGTTGTTGGCTATCCTCGAGCGAGGGGCTGCAGAGCAGGAGATCATCTACATACTGGAGGAGTTTACTTGGGGAGAGATGGAGGGTAGAGATCCCTAGCCAGAGCTTGGCCAAAGAGGTGGGGACTGTCCCGGAACCCCTGAGGCAGAACAGTCCAGGTCAGTTGTTGGGAAGTATGAGAATCTGGATCAGTCCAGGTGAAGGCAAACAGGTTTTGGGACTGTGGGTGGACAGGGATAGTGAAGAAAGCATCTTTTAGGTCCAGGACTGTGAAATGGGTGGTGGTACCAGGGATGAGAGACAGGAGAGTATAGGGGTTGGGTACCACCGGGTGTATAGGAGTCACTGCTGCATTGATTAAGCGGAGGTCCTGTACCAGCCGATAAGACCCATTGGGCTTTTTTACAGGCAGAATAGGAGTGTTATAGGGGGAGTGGGTTGGGTGAAGAAGGCCCTTAGAGAGAAGCTCTGAGATGATAGGCTTTAATCCCTGTAAGTGGATTAGAGAGATGTGATATTGAGGTTGGTTTGGGAAAACAGAGGGGTCCTTGGGAGTAATAAAGATTGGCTCATGATGGGTAGCGACTGCAGGGTTCTGGAGGTCCCACACAATGGGATCTACCAGTGTAGCAGGTAAGGGCAAGGGGTCAGGAGGGGCTTGTGGAAGCAGAGCGCCCATGATGGCAAGGAGGGGCTGAGAGGATGGAGACAAGGGATTAATGGGTCATGGATTAAGAGGAGGTGGGTGTAAGGTGAGAGTGGCCTGGAATTTTGACAAAATGTCCCTTCCCAAGAGTGGGGTGGGACAATTAGGGAGGACTAGGAAGGAGTAAGTAAAAAGTGTATCTCCCAGTATGCAGGTTAGAGGAAAAGTCATTAAGGGCTGGGTAGGAGTTCCCTCCACCCCGACTATGGAGGTTAAAGAAGGCTTGGTAGGTCCCCAGAACTCCGGCAAGGCAGAAAAAGTGGCCCCAGTGTCCAGGAGGAGAGAGATAGGCCTACCGTCAATAATGGCCATTACCCTGGGCTCCTGTGAAGTTATGGTCGTTGGGCCTGGGAGTCCTGGGCTCCGTCAGTCCTCAGCCACAGTCACCAGTCCTAGAAGATCAGTTAGGGAGGAGGGATGGTGGGGGGCCTTAGACCCTCCGCCTTGAGGGGTGGAGGGGCAGTCCATCACCCAGTTGCCCTCCTGTTTGCACTTAGGACATGGCCCCGGTGGGCGGCATGGTTTAGGACAAGCACGGGCCCAGTGTCCCTCAAGGCCACACTGAAAACATGGGTCAGGAGGTGTTCAGGATTTTCCCTGGCCTCGGGAGTTAGAGGTCGGAGGCTTTTGCCAGAGGGCTTGTGCCAACATCTGGAATTTAGCCTTATCTCTCCTCTTCTTATCAGCCCTTTGTTGTTCTTCTTGGTAATTATAGACTTTGAAGGCCACGTTTAAAATTTCAGCCTGTGGAGTCTGAGGGCCATTTTCTAGCCTTTTGAGCTTTTTTCTGATATCTGGAGCTGACTGGGAGATAAAATGGGTCATAAGGATAATTGTCTCATCCTTAGTTTCAGGGTCAACTTTTGTATGGCGTCGTAGCGCCTCTGTGGGCCGGGACAAGAAACTAGCTGGATTTTCCTCTTTTTCTTGTTGGATTTCTCTAAGCTTATCAAAATTAACAACCTTTTGGGCCGACTTCTTTAATCCCACCACTAAACAGGTAACCATCTGATCCCTAAGCATTCTGTCACCGGTTTGGTAATTCCAATGAGGCTCCTCAGTAGGGACCGCTGTAGCTCCTACAGGATGGGTGGGGGGTGGTGCGATGGACCTCATCTGCATGTGCCCTAGCCGTGTCCCAGACCCATTGTTTCTCCTCTGGGAGGAGGGTGGAGGAAAGAATGAGATAGATGTCATGCCAAGTAAGGTCATAGGATTGAGCCAAGTATTGAAATTCCTTAACATAAGAATCAGGGTTAGTGGTGAAGGAGCCAAGGCGCTTTTCTATCTGAGAGAGGTCAGCGAGAGAAAAGGGAACGTGGACCCTCACAATGCCTTCCGCTCCAGCCACTTCCTGGAGAGGGTAGATGGAAACCGGCTGACTGGGGGGTCCATGAGAGTGAGTGTGGGGGGAGGCTCATGGGATCCTGTGGTCCTGGGTAAGTGGAAGGGCGGGCGGAGGAGGGGCAGGAGGAGGAGCAGAAGGAGGGGTGGGAGGAGAAGAGGGAGGAGGGGTGGGAGGAGAAGCGGGAGGAGGGGCGGGAGCCGATGGCTGAACAATAGAAGCCCGTCTTTGATAAGGTGGAGGCTCGTTAGCAGGGTCGAAAGAAGGGAAAGCTTCAGAGTCAGGAGGGGATTCAGAGAAGGATTTGGCTGGTTTTGAGACTGGTTTAGAAGCTAGTAGGACCTGTGCAGGGGAACAGGAGGTACAGAGGGAAGGTTTGGTGCGGAGATAAGAAAAGGATTGGACGTAGAGAAGTTCCTTCCATTTGCCAGTGTGCTCACAGAAATTGTATAGATCCCTTAAAATATTGGGATCAAAAGTGCCATTAAGTGGCCATTTGGAGGCATTGTCCAATGGATATTGGGGCCAGGCCCGATTACAGAGAAAAATGAGCTTTCGTGGCTTAAGATCAGGCGTGAGGCATAGGGGCCCAAGGTTGGCCAGGAGACATCCCAATGGGGAGTCTGAGGGAATTTTGGAAGGTCCAACTCCCATGGTGAAGGCCTGACCTGAGGAAAGATATGGTGGGCGTCCCCGAAATATCAGGTCCTCAGGAGAGAGAGAGAGAGATGTGGAACACAACACCCAGAGGGAACGTCTTCACCACAGGGTGGGCCACAGTCCCTAGTGGGGAATGTGGTTCCCGGGACAAAAGCGAGCTGAGAGAGAGAGAGAGAGAGATCACAGCTCTGTGTGCAAGGAGGACTCACCGAGGGAGAGAGGACCTTAAGGGAAGATTGGCCGGTGGTGGATGGCGGTTGGATGCGCGCTGGGGCGGAGGAACTTCCCCGTGAGCTAGTGAGAGAGTGGCGCTTTCTAGGATCGGGGGTCCCGGTAAAGCAGCTCAGATCCCGAGGAAAGCCGGGAAAGCAAGGTCAGTGCTGGGAACTCAACCCGATCCCAGGTTTCGGCACCAAATGTTAGGAAAAACGCCACACAAAGAAAACTCATGAGAAAACTCACGTCCAAGGGCAGGGTTTAATGGCAGGTACGAGGTAGTGCAGGAAGAAGAAAGGACAAAAGGGAAGGGGTTCAGGCCAGGCATGGCCTTTTATAGGAGAGGGAGGGTAAGGGGTTGGCGCATGGGGGGGGGTCCCTGATGGAGGTGGAGCTTGTTTTTGGGAGCACGGGAAACCTTGTTAAGGGGGGGAATGGCTCCATTTTCCATGAGGTGCTGCTAATTTATAAAATGGCGGCATTATTGTTCTATCACAAGCCCTCAACACTGTGGCAAGTTTACGATTTTTGAGCTCCATTTTCCTAATCTGCAAAATGGGCATACTAGAATTTGTCTCTTAGGATTTGTTGTGAGGATTAAAAGCATTAATAAAAGTTAAGTCCTTAGAAACATCCCTGGTAAATGCTAACCTTTGTATCTTTGAAGTTTGTGGTCTAAAGTAAATGTTGCCATTGTATAAGTCACACTAATATGAAGGTGTATGGTAAATGCTGAAGGTAAAAACACTACTGGCAGATTTTAGAGCTGGTCACTTAATTTGGAGGAAATTTCGAAAGGGCTAAAGGAGAAATAAATGATAAGCGATTGTAACTTTGGCCAAGGACCTTGGGGGAATTGCATTCAGAGTGGCTGTGATCAAAGGCTCAAACGAGGTGCACTTGGAGACCTCTTGAGTAGGGTGTGTGTAGATGAATTGTAGAAATGCTGTAGACAGAAAAGTTGACACCATATCATGGAAATGTTGACATTACCTTATCAATCTTTTTTACTCCCATGGAACAGAATACCAATTACAAGCAGTTCCAGTGTTGAAACAATTAAGGAGTAGATTATTTCATTTAAACTCAGAGATTGAGTGCTTTTCGAGTTGGCAACTTGGGGCTCAGCACACTGTCAATAACATGTTTTTTTATCTCATCTTTCTGTCACCTTGGTCATTGGTGTGAAGATAGCTATAGAAGTACATAGAAATCTTGTCTGTTGTCTTTACTGAAACTGCAGAAACCTTGCTTGTAAACTATTAGGTGACCAGAATCAATCATGTTATGGGTAGAAATTTGGGATCTACATAGGACCACCATATTTTGATTAGACTGGGGGGCCTCAAACTTTAGGGACTTCCAGGAAGCTCTTGGCCAGGAGGAGGGGAAGAGCAAATTTGGTTTGGAGGATGCCAGCATAGGGAAGAATGGGTACTGAGTAGATAACCAATAGTGCCACACCAGCCACAGTTGGAATTTATGATAGCTACTAATGGTTCTTCTGGCTTGTAAATCCACAGCCTATTTATTTGACCTTCTCCTAGGGCAATCACATTGACCTCTGGGGCTTCTAGTATCACTCACATACTCATGGCAACAAAATACTTATCTCTAGCCTGTGTTTCTCCTTTAGGTGACAATTACTGATTTCTGTGTCCTGGACAACTGTCTTGAATGGTCTGAAACACTGATTCAGTCAGTAAATAGTGTTGAGTATCTACTATGTGCCAAGCTGTGCCAACAGATTAAAATGCTGCCTTAATTCTAGTGGATGAGACAAAACCCCCAGACCAGTGAGTAAAACATGTATGCAAGATAGTTATAAAAGCCAAGGAGAAAAAAGCAGGGAAGAAGGCTAGGTCTTGTCTGGAGGGGAGTCTAGGGATTTTAGATTGGTAGGGGAAGGATTCATTGAGATGGTGATATTCCAATAAAGATGAGAGGAGGTGAAGGAATGAAACTTGAGACTCTTTGGCAGAACATTCCTGATCAAGGAAGTGGTGAGTGCGAAGTTCTCAGGCAGGCACATACCAGGCATGTTGGATAAGGGTAGGAGGTGAGTGAGGGTGGAGCTTGAGCAAAGGGGAGTTGAAGTCAGGGACCAAATTGTGCCCTGTTGAGGATCAGTGCAAAGGCTTTAGTGCTTACTACAGGGTTAAAAGCCCCTGGAAGGTTTTGAGTAGACACTTGACATAATTTGATAGAGTAAAGTAGGGCAAGGGTATGCCTCTCAGGGCAGACCTGAGAGGAAGCTGTTACCCCGCATGACTGGCTGAGATGTGGCTGGGATCAGTAACGACGTAGAGAATGGTGAGAGGGGTTAGATCCTGGGTCTGTTCTGATGGTAGAAACGGATTAGATGTTGGCACCAGAGAAAGAAGGGAGCCAAAGATGACCCTACAATTTATGACTAAATGTTGGACATTGTGTATAAAAAGTTACACAGAGGCTCTGGCTGATGTTCTTTTTTCCAGAGAGGATCAAACTCAGGGCCTCATGCATGGTAGGCATGAGCTCTACCAACTGCATGCTATCCCCAGTGCAAGGACTTAATTTTATTCTGGCTGGCAGTTGGAGTAGGAGCAGATGACCCTTAATCAAGGATTTGGATTTTTGTGAGGGTTGATATTTTTTTCCAGTTTGACCTTATCCTAAAGCATAGGACTTTCTGTTCCTTCTTGACAAGAAGCCTGGGATGTTTAACAGGTTCCCAATCTTTGGGTGATCTTGAACTCTGTTTTTTGTATCTCCAGCTCTATAATATTGTTGAAAGGGCTACTTAGCTCTTTAGCCATTTAGCAATTTCTAGTGTGTGTATTTTTAATTTGCTAGTGCTCTTCAAGCTTATAATTCAGCAAATACCTCAAAGACTAAAAGCCAAGCAAAATGTCAGACTGTCTTCTCTGTAATCCCCCTATCTTTGGTGTCCTGTCCCTTCAAGTCCTGTCCGATGTTCTCAACTCCAGTTTTTCTCTTCCAGGTCTGAAAGATGCCTGACAACTCTAGGTCATTGTTTTCTCCTTGCCTTAAATGCCTTGCACAGACACTTAGAAAAATGCCCCAAGGAGGAAAAGCAATAGAAAAGTTCCATACCAGTTTATGTATTTCCCTTCTCCCTGCCATCACATACTGACTGTACAGATTGCTATTCCAATGACTAAACTGATTTTTTTTGTTGACCAGAGTAACTAGAAGAATCAGCTGCCATTTACTGGTAGGAAACACTGGAGAGGAAGGGGTTTTGGAATAAGCATTGGAAGCCCAATTTTGGGCCCATTAAGCTTGAGAGGCTCATTAGTCATTCAGATAAGAATAATTGAGTAGACCATCAGATGTGGGAGTCTAGAATTCAGGGGATTGGTCCAAAGTGGAGATAAGGGTTTTGACTCAACAGCAAGTAGATGCTATTTAAAGTCATGAAACAAGATTACTAAGGGAGTATAGAGTGAACAGTGACGAGTCTTTGAGCTACTCTAATACTTACAGGTCAGGAAGATGAGGAGTAACCATCAAGGGAGAAGGACAAAAGAAGAAAAGTGACAAAAGAGAAGGAGAAATGAAGAAAGTCTGGTCACTTGAGAATCAAGTGGTGAGTGTTTGAAGGAGAGGGAGTAATCAACTAATACTGAGGCAGGAAATTTAGGGAAAGTATCCAAACCAGGTCACGGGGAATAGGTGGCCTCCTTGCTGATCATCTCACAGGGAACAGGTAGGTGGTCTAGCTCCATCTGGGAAAGCCCCAAGATGCCCCTTTTGAAATAGCATTTTCATCTAAACCCAAACAGGGACATGCAGGCAAGGGTCTGTAATTATAGCTCACTAGATTCACATGCACATTCAGTTACCAAAAGCCACTCCTAAGTACCACCCAAATCTCCCCTTGCTCATCCCTCGCTATAAATATCCATCTAAAACCAACGCACTGGTGCTCTTGAGCTACAGGTACTGCTCTTAAACTACCTTGCTCTGAGCCTGTTCCCCACTCTTCATTGGGGACCGTACTTTCCTGCTTTCACTCTCTCACTCTCAATAAAACTCTGCTACTACTTTGTAATCTGTGTATCTCCATCTAGTTCTTTGGGACATCAAGGACCTGAGATCTTGACCAGGGTACCACCCCCTGGTAACAATGCAATTCATAGGCCAACTTGGCAACAGGGAGGTAGCTGGTGATCTGTGGAGTTGTGGAGGAGAAAACTCAAGTATAGAGGATTCAGAAAAGAATGGGCAGAGAGAGATTTGACTCAAGAAAGAGTAGCTGGAAGGAAATTGGGTCAAGAGAAGGTTTTACATTTTTTTAGTGGGAAAATTGTATGTAATTTGGCTTAAACCTTTGTCTGTTTGACCCTAGAACCTATGGCTAAACTGTCAGCTTGTGGTGCTTATTCTCTTTCGACCTGAGAACCCCCTGTTGCTTCCTTTGCATTTTCCTTCCCACCTCTCATTCTATATATCCTAACAACCACCAAATCAACCAGAAAAGAAAAACAAGAAAAATTTGGGGGAATGATAAAAGCTATGATAAAAACAAAACAAGATGTTGTGATAGGCATCCTAAGTGACTGCTTTACATTAAGTGATAGAAAAGCCCTGAGATGGTAATGTTTAACAGAGTCCTGTGTGATGTAGGAAGGAATCAGCCACGTGGAGTTTTGGGGAAGAGCAGTCCAGGCAGAGGTGAGTGGCTAGGGTGCTGTTCCTGAGGAAGGAGCAGGCCTGTCATGGAGAGGAGCAGGGGAGCAGGGTGGCCAGATGTGGAGGTCCTGAGGACAAGGATTAAGTGAGCTTTGAGAGGGTCTGGGGGCGGTGAGGAGTCAAATCATCAGGCCTTGTGGGATGGGGGAGGTGTTAGGATTATGAGGAGCTATTGAAGGGCTTTAAGGGAGGATGAGATGACTTGAGTTATGTTTTACAAAGATTATTATTTGCTGTGTGAAGACTAGATTGTAAGAGGTAACAAGTTAGAGACTAGTTAAGAGGGCATTGCCATAGTGTAGAGAGGAGAGGTTGACAGGGAAAATGGAGAGAAGGGGTACCTTTTGAGATATTTTGGAGAATGAATTAAGATAGTTTACTAATGGGTTAGATGTGGGGGGCAGGGAATAGAGGGGTACAAGATGACCACTAAGCTTTTGGCTTGAGTAAAGTGACAAAATAATCACATCATTCACTGAGATGCAGTCAACGGGTGGAAGGAGAAGGAAATCAAGAGTTCTCTTTTGGACGTGTTAATTTTGAGATGCTATTGGACATCCAAATGCACATACCAAATTGGCAGGTTAGGGATGTGAGTGTGGAGTTCCACAGAGGTGTGGGTAGAGAGAGAAATTTGAGCATTTAGAGAGCTCTAAGTCTTTAAAGGTAGAAGGGAAACAGTGTGGTTTGTTGAACCAAGGGTTTCAGAACATTGTGCTCAACATGATCTGGGAGGTTAAGGAAGATGAGAATTGAGAAGTAACCATGGGGTTTGCCAACAGGGAAGTCATCTGTGAACGTGACAGTCACAGCAGTTTCTTTGAGGTAGTGGGGACTAAAGCCCACAGAGTGTCTGAGGACAGCATCTGGTTTCAGAAGTAGAGTCTGTAAGCATGGAGTATTCTTCTCAGAAGTTTGTCTATCGTCTTAACTCAGTGAAGTGCATAAGACCTTTGGACAAGTCTCTTAACTGAAAATGGGTAGCACATGAATTCATTTTGTCCACAAGGTGTCACTAATTCTTTACTGGCTTCATTAAATCAAATAACTGCACAGGTATACATTGCATTAGTGAAATACCACTTAAAAATGACATTTACAAAACAGACAAATCAGAAGAGTTATTTACACCGCTGACTCTTTAAGGACCAGGGTCGGGTCCATTTGACAAGTGTGCACAGGTGTAAAGTGGTGCGTTGAACTCTAGTCCTGTATTTAGAATAAGAAGACTTGAGTTCAACTCCAGTTGGCACTCACTTGATGTGTGACCTCATGCAAAATTTAATTTTTTTGTTTGCAATACTGGGGTTTGAATTCAGAGCCTTGTGCTTGCTAGGCAGATGCTCTGCCACATCTCCAACCCTTTTTTTCCTCTGCTTATTTTTGAGCTAGGGTCTTGTGTTTATGCCTAGGCAAGCCTGGACAGTCATCCTCCTACCCACGCCCCCCAGGTAGGAGAGATTACAAGTAGGTGGGATTACAGATGTGCATCATCATATCTTACTGGTAATTGGTTGAAAATGGAGTTTTGCTGACTTTTTGCCTAGACTGGCCTCAAACCATAATCTTTCTGATCTCTGCCTGCTGAGTACCTGCATTATAGGTATGAGCCACTCTACCTGGCCTTAAATTATTATTTGTCTTATTTTATTATTGTTTGTTATTTTGAAACCAGAGACATCTGCCCTATCCACCTCACTCAACTAATTTTGTGACTCAGAGAGATAATAAATGTTTAGAAAATTGTGAAGTGCTATATAACGTTTAAAAATTATAAATGTTATCTATGCCCAACTTTATAGAAATAAAAATATGACATAGAGAAGTTGTATTACTGAGAACTCTCAGTTGCTTCTGTCAGAAATCCAGT
Organism: Castor canadensis; assembly: GCF_047511655.1. NCBI lineage: Eukaryota > Metazoa > Chordata > Mammalia > Rodentia > Castoridae > Castor > Castor canadensis. The sequence goes on along the minus strand of NC_133386.1, from coordinate 8,616,648 downwards.
TTGACCTTGCTTGGCAAAAGGGGATATTTAGGAGTGCACAGGGTGGTTTATCACATGCCTTCAGGAACAGCAGCACTGTTGGTGGGCTGCAGGTATCACTGGGGTCAGAACTCTGAGTGATGGTTATGTGTGGTCCCCTTCATTCCTCTTTGCTTCTTTCTATCTGTGTAGTTTTTTCTTTTTTGGTAGCTCCTGGGGTTTGAACTCAGGACTTCATGCTTGCTAGGCAGGTGCTCTACCACTTGAGCCACTCTGCCAGCCCTGTTTCTTTCTGTCTGATATCTTTATTCAGCTGGGCTCTAATCTGATTTCTCCACCTCATGGGGAACATTTTGCTGTGAAGATTACAGGACATCTACAGAACAACACCCTAGAGGGTGAGAAGGTAAGAAGCCAGGGCTGGAGAGCTAGATGCTATAGAATTATCTCAGTTTATAAATTTTGGATTCACTAATGGTTAACTTTTTAAAGTATAAAACTCAAGTGCTTTGAGACAGTCCAATATGCTGTATCTTCATATCTTTTTTTCTTGAATTTGACAGCATTGTTATCTGTTTCTGCAAAAGGTTGAATTTGTAAAGGGTTTAGATAAAGAGATAGATGTACCTAATTTGGAATAAATAAAAGATTAGAAATGAAAAATTACAAACTGAAAAAGAATATATGAAAACAATTCCATTTACAATAGCCTCAAAAAAAAATCAAATACCTAGGTGTAAACCTAACAAAAGATGTGAACGACCTCTACAAGGAAAACTATACACTTCTGAAGAAAGAGATTGAGGAAGACTATAGAAAGTGGAGAGATCTCCCATGCTCATGGATTGGTAGAATCAACATAGTAAAAATGTCTATACTCCCCAAAGTAATCTACATGTTTAATGCAATTTCCATCAAAATTCCAATGACATTCATTAAAGAGATTGAAAAATCTACCGTGAAATTTATATGGAAACACAAGAGGCCACGAATAGCCAAGGCAATACTCAGTCAAAAGAACAATGCTGGAGGTATCACAATACCTGACTTCAAACTATATTACAAAGCAATAACAATAAAAACAGCATGGTACTGGCACAAAAACAGACATGAAGACCAGTGGAACAGAATAGAGGATCCAGATATGAAGCCACACAACTATGAGCAACTTATCTTTGACAAAGGAGCTAAAAATATACGATGGAGAAATAGCAGCCTCTTCAACAAAAACTGCTGGGAAAACTGGTTAGCAGTCTGCAAAAAACTGAAACTAGATCCATGTATATCACCCTATACCAAGATTAACTCAAAATGGATCAAGGATCTTAATATCAGACCCCAAACTCTTAAGTTGATACAAGAAAGAGTAGGAAATACTCTGGAGTTAGTAGGTATAGGTAAGAACTTTCTCAATGAAACCCCAGCAGCACAGCAACTAAGAGATAGCATAGATAAATGGGACCTCATAAAACTAAAAAGCTTCTGTTCATCAAAAGAAATGGTCTCTAAACTGAAGAGAACACCCACAGAGTGGGAGAAAATATTTGCCAGTTACACATCAGACAAAGGACTGATAACCAGAATATATAAGGAACTTAAAAAACTAAATTCTCCCAAAACTAATGAACCAATAAAGAAATGGGCAAGTGAACTAAACAGAACTTTCTCAAAAGAAGAAATTCAAATGGCCAGAAAACACATGAAAAAATGCTCACCATCTCTAGCAATAAAGGAAATGCAAATTAAAACCACGCTGAGTCCACCTCACCCCTGTTAGAATAGCCATCATCAGCAACACCACCAACAACAGGTGTTGGCGAGGATGAGGGGGAAAAAGGAACCCTTTTACACTGTTGGTGGGAATGTAAACTAGTACAACCACTCTGGAAAAAAATTTGGAGGCTACTTAAAAAGCTAAACATTGATCTACCATATGATCCAGCAATACCACTCTTGGGGATCTACCCAAAAGACTGTGACACAGGTTACTCCAGAGGCACCTGCACACCCATGTTTATTGCAGCACTATTCACAATAGCCAAGTTATGGAAACAGCCAAGATGCCCCACCACCGACGAATGGATCAAGAAAATGAGGTATCTATACACAATGGAATTTTATGCAGCCATGAAGAAGAATGAAATGTTATAATTCGCTGGTAAATGGATGGAATTGGAGAACATCATTCTGAGTGAGGTTAACCTGGCCCAAAAGACCAAAAATCGTATGTTCTCCCTCATATGTGGACATTAGATCAAGGGCAAACACAACAAGGGGATTGGACTTTGAGCACATGATAAAAGCAAGAGCACACAAGGGAGATATGAGGATAGGTAAGACACCTAAAAATTAGCATTTGTTGCCTTCAACGCAGAGAAACTAAAGCAGATACCTTAAAAGCAACTGAGGCCAATAAGAGAAGGGGACCAGGAACTAGAGAAAAGGTTAGATCAAAAAGAATTAACCTAGAAGGTAACACCCACGCACAGGAAATCAATGTGAGTCAACTCCCTGTATAGCTATCCTTATCTCAACCAGCAAAAACCCTTGTTCCTTCCTATTATTGCTTATACTCTCTCTACAACAAAATTAGAGATAAGGGCAAAATAGTTTCTGCTGTGTATCGAGGGGGTGGGGGAGAAGGGAGGGGGTGGGGTGGGTTGTAAAGGAGGGGTGGGGGGAGGGGGGAGAAATTACCCAAGCATTGTATGCACATATAATAATGAAACAATAAAAATTAAAAAAAATGAAAAATTACAAAAAGCTAGGTATAATTTGCTTACAAAAGAAATCTCTTAATTTAAAACTTTTTAACAATATTTCTTTAAAAGACCTTCTGATATGAAATATGCACTAATTTTAAAACCTTTGAGTTTAACTTAACCCTTCAGGAGTGTACACACACATACCACAAACACACACACTACACACGGCATTATCACGAGGTGTATTATATGCTATATTTCTTTTACTACCCCCCCACCAATGCTAATTGCTTATAACCAAAAAATCTTAAGTAGAACTCCTAGCTGGGCGCCAGTGGCTCACGCCTGTAATCTTGGCTATTCAAGAGGCAGAGATCAGGAGGATCATGGTTCAAAGCCAGACTGGGCAAATAGTTCACGAGACCCTATCTTGAAAATAACCCTTCACACGCACGCACACACACACACACACAATAGGGCTGGTGGAGTGGCTCAAGGTGAAGGCCCTGAGTACAAATCCCAGTACCAAAAAAAAAAAAAAATACAACTCCTAATAATTCTTTTCTGTGTACCAATTAATTAATCATAAGTCACCTTAGTTTTCTTTGAGATCTCCTCTGAAAGTAAATTCTTCCATCCTGCTTCCTTAGCAGGAAGCAGAATTAAGTTTTTATTAACTTGTTTATGCTGAATGCGTGGAGCCTCTCTTCCTGGCTCTGAGGTTACACTGGTCTCCAGGTGGTGGAGACACTAGGGCAGTTAAGTCCCCTGCCTGCCAAATGGGAGCCATCTCAGAAATCTGGACATTTCCTTACCTGGGAGGCTGCTGTCTCCCCCTCTGAGTCTTCACACGGCTCACTTGGTGTCTGAAAATACGGGTACCATGGGGAGATTATGCTCTACTATATGTTAGACTGCTTGCACAAGTTCTTAAACATTCAGGTCTCTTCAGCAAGAAATTAATGTAATACATAGGGCATAGCTAGGGCTTCCAAACTGTGTTCAAAGATACTTGCTGAAATTATGTCTTCATCCCTGGAATAGTTTTAAAAGTCAGGGTTGGAGATTCCTGGCTTCAAATGGCATGAACTGAAGTTGGGATTTCTCCTAAGGCAGCAGGGATGGAGAATGTCCCATTTTGGTCTGGAAGAGCACAGAAGATGGAAACGGGGACGGCAGAGGGGAGTGGTGTATAGTGGCCTGTGTTTTAACCGGAACAGGGATTGATGATGCACCCAGGTAGATCAAGAGTGAGGCTGAGGGCTTGATCTGCCAGTGAGCACTGGGCCTGTGTTATTTCCCTTGCTGGAGGATGAGAAGGGTGAGGAGGAAGAGGAACAGGAGAAACATGAAGTATGGAAAAAAAACCTGTCAAACAGGAGAGAGACAGCAGGCGTCGAACAGCCAGAGAAAGACTGATTTCTAGAAGCGAAACTGTTTGGTTTCTCTAAAGACATACTTGGTACCACCTGTGAATAAGAGCAGAGAGCCATAATGAGAACTCTAAAGATTAAAAAGGCAACTGGATGAGAAAATAATATTTGTAGGCAAAACCTTTTTCTTTTTTGGTGGTGCTGGGGGGTTGAACTCAGGGCCTTCTGATTCTGAGGCAGGCACTCTTCCAACTTGAGCCACTTCTCCAGCCCTTTTATGTTGGTTATTTTTTGAGATAGTCTTGCTTTTTTAGTTGTTGTTTCTTTTTTGATGCTGGAGATTGAATCTAGCGCCTCGTGCATGCTAGGCAAATGCTCTACCACTGAGCTACAACCCAGCCTGAGTCTTGCTTTTTGCCTTGACTGGCCTGGACCGCATTCCTCCCGTTTGTGTTTTCCCACACAGGTAGAGTTACAGGGTGGACCACTGCACCTAGCTATTGGTTGAGATGGGATCTTGCAAACTTTTTGCCTGAGCTGGCCTGGACTTGTAGCCTCCCATTTTTTGCCTCCTGAGTAGCTGGGATTACAGGCTTGATCTGCTGTGTCCCCAGCCCAATAATATTTTTTTGTGTGCTTACCATGTGTCAAGAATTGTACTAGGGGCCAAGAATTTAATGCTGAATAAAACCTCACAGTGTTCTTCCTCACAATCTAGTGAGGTACCAGACCAGGGAGCAGCAGCACACAGTGGCGTGAGACCTGTGATAATAGGGCACGATAGAAGCACAAAGACCCTTGAGCTTTGCTGGGAGTCAGGCAGACTTCCTGTGTGAAAGGATCCATAACTCAGAACATAGGAAACTGTAAAGTTTGTCAGAAGATGTGAGGTAGAGAGCAGGGGCATTCTGGCAAAAGAATACCATGTGTGTGATGTAGAGGTGCTGTAGCATTTTGAGGAACTGAGAGAAATCCAACATGTCTCAGCCAGAGTATAAGGTAGGGGTACCAAGAAATAAGTAATTAAAAGGAAATATAAGTTGAAGATGAGAGGATCATGGTTAGAGGTCAAGCAGGGCAAAAATGTTAGCAAGACCCTATCTCAAAAAATAAGCTGGGTGTTGTGATGCTTTTCTATAATATCAGCTATGAGGGAGACAGAGTTAGGAGAATCATGGTCCAAGGCCAGCCACTGGCAGAAAGGGAGAGACCCTATTTAAAAAATAAAACAAAAAGGCCTGGGGTTGGGGCTTGCGGATGGGGGACATGACTTAAGTGTAGAGCACCTCCTAGCAAGTGTGAGGCCTTGAGTTTAAATTCCAATGCCATCAAAAAAGGGAACTTTAATATTTAAAATAAAAACCAGAGCTGCAATCAACATTACAGAGAGTATTGTTGAATGTCAAATTAGTGATTTAAAGAAGCAACCTGAGAAATGTTCACAGAGTACAGAGGAAAGGGTTAACAATAATAGCCAGCTTGGGAGAAAATGATAGCTGTACAGGAGAAGGGGTCCTGAGTATTCCTGTGGGAAAATTCAAGAACTAAAGGCCCCTCAATCAACAAGTGTTTCCAGAGTTGACAAAGTACCTGGATATGCAGATCAAAAGAATGAACCACAATCCAAGGGAGGCTGATAGCAGCATTTGAATATTATAAGGACACAGGAAACAGATCACATGAGCACTAAGCAGAAAGAAGCAAGTTACCTATTCAGGAATGAAAATCCCACTGAAGATCAGAAGGCAACTAAACAACCTCAAATAGGGTTTTCAGAGGGAAACGTTGGGGCCAGCCTCAGATCCACCAGTGTCCAAAGCCACAGCACATACTTGCAGATTTGCAAGGCTATCCTGTCCTTTCACTAAAAAAATTCTTGATGAGTTCTACTATCCTAAAGAGTAGTCCAAATACAAAAAACTCAGTAATGGGAAAGCATCGTGGTCGTCATGATCAGGGACGTCTGAGACTGACTTTATTCACTTCAGATCCAAAAGCAGGCACTTACTGACCCTGTGGGGTATATCAGTTCTGCAGCCTGGGTTGAGGTGGGGCCTGTAGAACTTCCCTAGTCTCCTCTCGAAGTTCCCCCATTACTTAGAAAATGTATTTCTCACACCATGTGCTTTACCTCTGTTTCAGAAGAAATTTCCTTTTAGATGAGGGCTTACAACTGATTTGATCCTGCCATCTGTTCATACTGGCATCATGGTTTTCATGGTTTTCTTGGCATCATGCCAAGAGGACAGCATGCCTCTTTCTTTCTCATGGCTGCAGCTGCATAGTGCAGCGTACAGACCAGTTGAAGTGCTAAGAGCCTCACACATTGTCTGCACTCTCACACCTTGCCATTACCTGATTCTAAGACCAGTAAAACATCTGTCAACAATCAGTGAGTCAGTAAGTGTCACTTTATGTTGTCTTCCACTTGGGACTTCTGAATGTCTCTGTTGCCTATGCTTGGACTCAGTATGTTCATTTTGTAAATACAATGTGATTATTTGGAAATGTAAATCATCTGTTTTTTACATCTTAAAGAAAATCTCAGTGTTGGGCACTGGTGGCTCATGCCTGTAATCCTAGCTACTCAGGAGGCAGAGATCAGGAGGATCGTGGCTCCAAGCCAGCCCAGGAAAACAGCTCTCGAGACTATCTTGAAACAACCCTTCACAAAAAAGGGATAGTGGGGTGGCTCAAGGTGAAGGTCCTGAGTTCAAATCACAGTACCTCAGAAGAAAATCTCAGACCATGTGCCTGGTGGCTCACCCCTGTAATCCTAGTTACTCAGGAGGGATCAGAAGGATCACAGTTCAAAGCCAGCCTGATAGTTGGAGAAATTTTATCTTAAAAAACCCCAGCACACACACACACACACACACACACACACACACACACACACACACACACACACACACATATATGCTGGCAGAGTGGCTCAAGTGGTAAGAGTGCCTATCTAGCAAGCATGAGGCCCTCAGTACTGCCAAAAAAAAAACCCAACCCTTCAGAATCAGAGAAATCTATCATTTTCTTTTGATCTAAGTTCATGACTCAATTCAATAAGAGATATATTTTGAAAGGCACAGAAAAATGACCAACAATCATCACACTTCTAGTTATTATTGCTGTGTAACCTCCCCCCACCCCTCTGGAATTAGTAGCTTAAATGAAGTATAAGTGTTCTCCAGAGATTTCTAGAGAACTAATAATGAGTGTGTGTACTTCGTAGAGGTGATTTATTATAAAGAATTGACTCATCTGATTATAGAGGCTCAGAAGTACCATGGTCTGCATCTGTAAGCTGGAAATGCAGGAAAGCTGGTGGTTTAGTTTCAGTCTGAGTCCAAAGGGCTGAGAACCAGGACTAAGGATGGTATGCGTCCCAGTGTAAGTTCAGGGGAGGCTGGTGTCCCAGTTTGAGCAGGCAGAGAGAACACGTTCTCCTTTACTCACGTGTGTTCTAGTCAGCCTTCAGTAGACTGGATAAGGTCCATCCAGTCCCACCTTGGAGAGGGAAATCTGCTTTAGTCAGTCTACTGGTTGAAGTGTTAATGTAATTCACAGTCACCCTTATAGACACAGGCAGAGTAATCTATGTCCAAATATCTGAGCACCCCATGGTCTTGTCGAATTGTCACAACCAATAACCATTTTATTGTGCTCACAGGTTCTGTGGATCTGGAATTTCAACAGAGCACAATGGGAATGGTTTTGTTATTACTCCATGATGCCTGGGACCTGAGGTCAGTAAGATTCAAGCTGGGGGTGACCTGATAACTGGGGACTGGAAACATCTGGAATTCTTTCATTCACTATCTGGTGCTGATGACTTGAGTATTAGGACCATGAAGCAGAGCAGTGACCAGCTTGCTGAGACTCAAAGAGAGGGGACACAGACCCCCACCTTCAATAGGAGTGTCAACAGAATTTGTAGCCATGTTTTCAAAATCACCTAATAATAAATTGCTGATGCTGATTTTGTTTGGCTCATAGGAGTTGGGAAGATGTTATGTGTAGAATTGTGTCTTCCCTCCCAATTCACATGTCAACCTAACCTCCGACACTCAGAATGCAACCTTATTTGGAAATAGGGTCTTTGATCATATGATTTGTTACATTAGAATGAGGCCACCCTGGAGTGGGGAGGGCCTCTAATCCATATGACTGGTTTCATTATAGAAGGGAAAATTTGGGCAGACTTGCACCCTGGGACAATGCCATGTGAAGATGAAGGCAGAGACCCAGGGTGATGCTTCTACACTCTACAAGCCAAGGGATGCCAAAGACCACCCACAAATCACCAGTAGCTACAGGGAAGCATGGAACAGAACCTTCACTCACAGTCCTCAGAAGGAAACCCCCAGACCCTGCCAATACCTTGATCTTGGACTTCTGGCCTCAAGAACTGTGAGACAATACATCTACTGTTTGAGCCACGCGGCCTATGGTACTTAGTTACAGAAGCTCTATCAAACAAATGTAGGTAGCTTTCAGTATTATTCCTTTCAGTATTTTTCATATTTTTAGAGAACGCGTTTCTTTAACAATGAGAGAAATAGATTCGATTTAATTTAATGCTTTCGACCTCTTTGTCCCATAAGATATGGAAAATCTACCAAAATCTTGCCATGGTTGTATCTAGGTAATGCGACTGTAGGTAATTTGTTTTATTCCTTCTTCTTCTCTATACTTAAATGTTTTCCTTAACGTGTGAATGTTACTTTTATTAGGAAGAGATAAAGAAGGTGGGATGGCTGCCTGTGAAGGTGGAATGGGCTGAGGCCTCAGTGGCTTGCCTGGGCCCTGCTGTGCCGCTCAGTAACTCTGAGCCTCTTTCCCAATGTGTGGCAGGGAACACCTCTCAGTGTTGCTGTGAGGAATAAATGAGCCATGGTACATGAATACATCCGGTGATGGAACCACCTAACTCAGGGCCTCGCGCTGGTTGCCTTCATTCTCCACCATGGATATGATAAACTGTGACTGTGACTGTGGGGTGTCTGGATGACTTAAGTACTTCAAGAGCTAAGTTTTGTTCTTTTCACTGATTGTTAGTGAAAGACTGAGGGCATTCAAAGCTAGGGAATCCAGAGGTGGCTCTTCCTATAAAGCAAAAAGGCTTGAGCTCAAGGCAATCTTGTTCATATAGTTCCCCACTACAGCTTTCGTAAGTATCCAGATAGATTCACGTGGCCATGTGGATTTGTAAAATCTGTATTTAAACTACAGTCAACTAGGTCTGCTGTCTCTTTCCATGCTGACTCTCCCTTCTGTTGGATGGCCCTGGAGTGAAGGGCTCTAGGGATTTGGGGACTAGGCTAAAGGGGATATATTTAGTTTGGGTTCAGTGAGTGGCTTAGTCCCTTTGGGCTGCTATCATAAAATACCACACACTGGGTAGCTTGTAAATGATAGAAATTTATTTCTCACAGTTCTGGAGGCTGGGTCCAAGGTGAAGGCACTGGCAGATTCCGTGTCTGGTGAAGGCCCCTTTTCCTGATTTTTAGAAGGTGTCTTCTGGATGTGTCCTCGCATGGGGTAGGGGAGTAAGGGGTCATTCTTAGACCTCTTTCACAAGGAACTAATCCCATCCATGAGGGCTCTTCCCTTATGTCCTAATCACTTCCCAAAAGTCCTGCCTCCTAATACCCTCATCTTGGGTTGGGAATTAGAATTTCTTTTTTTTTTGGTGATACTGGGGTCTGAACATAAGGCCTTGCACTCCCTAGACAGGTGCTCTACCACTTGAGCCACACCCCAGCCCTTTTTCTTTAGTTATTTTTCAGATAGTGTCTTGTGTTTTTGTCTGGGGCTAACCTTAAACCTTGATCCTCCAACCTTTGCCTCCCAAGCAGCTGGGATTACAAGCACGAGCCATCATGCCTGGTTGGGATTAGAAAAGTTCAACGTGTGAACTTTGGGGCAATACAAACATTCAGACCCTAGAATAGGGATTTATTTATGTGGTATTCAATGACTTCTTTGAATAGGTGAGTTATTGGTAGCTGTAGTGGGGTAGGAGGGGCTTCCAGAGATAATCCACCTGGCTTGAGACATGTCCTATGATAAGAATGCCACTTCCACAGTCTGACATTGACAGGATGTGGTTGTGACAGAACAAGATTTGAAATAGAGCCAGAAGGTATTCTGCAGATATTTTTTCCCCCAGATTTTACAGATCCTGTATGAAAAATACTTGTCAAAATTTGACAATCCAAAAGTCATTGACATTACAAATAGTAACTTGAGAAGCTGAAATAAGTCACACTAAACTAACAATGGTGAAAGGAACTGCATTTTTTTTAACCAAACTAAAAGAAAAACAATTGCTATTCTTTCTATAGAAAGTATTTAAAAGTCTTTATTTTTAGGAAAAAGTGACTTAAAAGGGTAAGCAGCCAAAAAATGTAGAGAAATGTGTCAGGCAGTTAATAAAAAGATGTGATTTTGGGGGGGATAAAATTTTGTTTGTTATGTCTTTCAGTTTTACTAAATTTATAATTCATGATTTTGTTTCTCATTCTAGATATTTATGTTGATGATTAAATTTGTATTTGTAGGCTTGCTTTCTTTTTTTTAAAGAGAGACTCCAAAATCATATAAACATCATGGCCTCAAAACCTCATTCTGACCAGAGGAGTCTGGTTTGCGACTGACACTTGTTCTTCTACCCAGTGATTATTCGAATCTGATGTTAATACACAGAATTATAGGCGCTCCGTTTTTTCCATTTCCTGCAGAAGAACTGAGAGTGAGAGAATGTTTGTACCAATCATTTCCTTTTGATCTGAAAGATTTCCGTGATCTCCAGCAAGAGTAAAACCGTGATTCAGAGTGTGAACTAGTGACTCTCAGCTCTCATTTTCCTAGGAAGATCTCAATATAAAAACATGCTGTGTTTTTGAATAAAAAGTAAAGTTTAAAGCTGATGGGTGGAAATTTCCTGTAAGATGAAATAAAAAACCCCTAATTCTTTCTGTTCTTGAAAATGAGAGTTGTTTTGGTCGAAGGATCTGAGATCTGAATGTATTGTTTTGAAGTGAATTTGCAGGTTGTGGTAAGGCCCGGGAGTCTAGTCTACGATTTCATTCCTTGGTGCAGCTCTCCCCCACTGTGTGCTCACATGTGCTGATGGCTCACGGTGTAAAACACAGGAAACGTGGGCATGGGTAAAAGAGTACCTTGGGTTCTATGAAAGTTTAGGTCAAGTTGGGAGTTCCTTTCCCTTTATTTCTGATCAAACACAAGCTTCCCTCATTTTGATGGAACTATTCTATGCTTTTAAAAGTATTTCAAGTCTGTGAATTAACAGACTTAATACAGAAAGAACATCAAATCTGAATCTAGCCTAGAACATTGTCCCTTACTCTGGTATGGAGTGAAAGGGCATGTCTTTCTGGGAATGGTGGTACATGTCTATGACCCCGTCTCCTTGGGGTTGAGAGTGGGAGGATCGACGTTTGAGGCAGACAAAATGTTAGCAAGATCCATCTCTACCACCAGGTCAGATGTGATGATGTGTTCCTGTAATCCCAGTGATGTGGGGGACATAGTTGTGAGAATCAAGGTCCAAGGCCCTGGGCAAAAATGGGGGACCCTATTTGAAAAATAGCTAAAGCAAAAAAGAGCTGGGGGTGTGGTTCAAGTGTTAGAGCACCTGCTTAGCAAGTGCAAGGGCCTGAGTTCAAACCCAAGTACAGCAAGCAAAATGAATTAATGAATAAATAAATAAATAAAAGGGCATGATTTTAGAATATGACAGTCCTGTGTTCAAATACTGTCTTCATCTCCTTAGCTGTGTGACCTTGTGCAAGTTACTTAATCTCATTTACCAAAACTTGGATAATAACATTCACCTCAGGAAGTGGTTGTGAGAATTAAATCAATTAGCAGTAAACTAAAGCAAAACAACAAAACAAAACAAACAAAAACAAAACCTCTCCCCTTCTAGTTAAAGTGCCCGACACACAGCAATGACTAAGGAAATGCTTAATGTAAAAGAAAGATAAGAACTTAAAGCTGCTTCAGAGGAGTGTGGAATTCAGACGATGGCAGAAGAGAAGAATCCCAGGAAGGTTAAGCCATGGAGGCACCAGGGAGTTTGGAAAGACGTGGAAGAAAGCAGATTAGTGATTCTAGTTGGAGAAATTCTGGTTCAGAGAAAGTTTCACATAAAGCCAAGGTATAAGTAGATGACTTCTGTGTAGGGAACCACTGGCATATTTTCTTAGTTGAATTAAAGGGCACGTGTCCATTAACCCAACAAGTATCTAAGGAACATTTAACATGTACCAGGGAATGTTTTTGTACCGGGGAATACAAGGAAGAGTGACATGCTTAAAGAACTTACGTCTACCAGGGGCAGAAACACGAAAGCAGTGAGGATATTCAAATGCAGGGTGAGCAGGAGGGCAGGGGGTCAGTGGGTGCTTTAGGGAGTTCTTGAGGTGAGGTGTCCACATGGAAAGAAGACAGAGGACAGTGTGGAGGACAGACATTCCAGGAAGGGAACCCAACCTCACAAAGGCACAGGTGTGCACCAACTTTGCATGTGTGTGGAGCTGCAATAGGTGACAGCTGCTATGCAAAGGCCACCTGGACCAGTGGGCTGTAAAAGGAGGGCCTGGCCCATCATCTCTAGCCACATCAGGGAAGAACGACAGTGGTTGTAGCCATGACTCCAACAGCAAATAGATGCCCTCTAGTGGAAAACCTGAAAAGCCAGGCCCAATGGCGGGATTTGGAAATTTCAGGAAACACAATGAAAGTGGGGTTTAGAAGGTGAGGCTTCCAACACTACTATACCATAAAAAATGCACGGGAAGACAGCTGAGGCCAGGACCTCCTGTTTTATAAGCCTGAGCATTGGATGGTGTGGACTTGGACCAGTAGACTGTAGTTCAAATTTTGTCTATTCTCCAAGTCTTTAATCTCCAGAAATGGCTGGAAATGTCTACAAATTAGGCCTGAAACTTGACTGTAATAACTCGTTTGAAAACTGATGTAACAGAAGGAATTTCGCACACGAACATGAACACCTATGAAACACGCTTGCCCAAGAATGGCTACATTCAGCAACACCAGTTTAGCAACTGGAGAGGAGATCCTTTTGGGTTTAGATACTCAATTTTATAGATTGTTTTGCTACTTGAAACTGCTGTAATGTTTGTTGAACAGACAAACAATCTCTGTCTTTAAAAGAATATTGAGAACATTCTTTCTAATTAAAAATCCCCAAAGGAATGAATTTAGATTCCATGCATTTCAATGTGGTCTGAGGTCTGTGGTATTTGCTGTTCTTTAAGGGATTTAGACACCTCAGTCTACTCATATAAAGTTATTCCCAGGATTTTATGTGTGCAATTCAAGTATTATACCATACTTTTTAAAAAAATCATTTCCAATCACAATGAAAGCCCTATAACTTTTTGCTACAAATCCATGGATAAAAATAATTGGGTCATCTATGAAATGATCAGAAAGAAATTAACATTGAAGACCCTCACTTGACATGTTGCTGGTTCCTTAAGACTTTGACATAGTTTCTTAATGTTTTTTGAGACATTTATATTTTTGGAAACTGGCCAGTTCTACGTATCTCTAAACCTCTCCTGTACTCGACAGTACATTTAGCATGCCAATTTTCCTAGCTATGACTGTAGTTTATCCTTTCAATAAACCTGTCATGGGGCAGGAGCACCAGCCAATGGCTGAGGACTCTTCACATAGGAGAAGGAGACACGCACCCAGGGTTATGGCTGGTAGGCTCCCACACAGAGCATTATTAACTCTGAACAAACCACAAAAGTCAGCAAGTACACGAGGGATTGGGGAGTGAACAAAAGCAGACAGAGGGGAGTTGAGTCTTGGAGGAGTGTAGGCTTTCTGTCTTTTAGCTTTGGCTAAAGGATGGGCACTGGCTCACAAGTGAGTGTGTTCTTTCCCATGGAAAGCTTTCCATATTTCTGGAGGACATCAGGCACTGGAGCCTGGGGTAATTATGGTCAAAGAGTTAGGGAGAATCCCAGAGGGGACAGAGCAGAGAAAGAGACGTTTGAACTCTGACCAAGTCTCTAACTGTGCCATGAACCACATGTGCACAGGCCGATTTTAAGCAGATTGCAGCTAAGATGTACAGTACTGAATGAGATTTGAATTGCTGTCTATCACAGGAGACATGGAGTTTATCAATTGATAATAACTAAGTTAATTGCCTGTTAAAATATCAACAGTCTTGGGATGAATACAACAGAATTCAGTTCTTGACTGCAGAACACCAACAATGATCAAGATATAATTCCAAACTACTGAAGTCTGAAGAACTAGGAAAAGATGACCTGTTTTCAACAGTCTTTATGAAAAGGGCAATTTTAGATTAATACTCTTCACGAATATAGTTGAAAAAAAATCTTAACAAAGTTTAGGAAATCAACTCTAACAAAATGTTGGGGCAATGTTAAAGCAATTTGTTAAAGACAGTACATCATAGCCAATTAGTTTATCCCAGGAATTCCTAATTTGGTTTAACATAAACAAATCAATGAAACGCACTATATTAACAGAATAAAGGAGAAAAACCATATGCTTATTTTCATAGGCACAAACAAACTACAACAAAATTCAACATCCATTCATAGAAGAAAAATGTCATCAAACTAAGAATATAGGGTACCTCTTCAAACTCATAAAGAACACTATGAAAAACCTACAGCTAGCTTCATACTGCAAGGTAAAATATTGAATAAAATACTACTAATATCAGGAAAGAGGAAAATGAGTGCATTTCACCATTTCTACTCAACATTGAATTGGAGGTTCTAGACATTACAATAAAGGAAGAAAAAATAAAATGACAAAGATTGAAAAGGAGGAAATGAAATTCTCATTTGCAGAGAATGTGATTACACACATAGAAAATCCCAAGGATCTATAAAACAATGTCACGAGTCTGTGAAAAATGCAAATTGAGCCACAGCAAGGTACGCAGATAACTAGAATAAACTTATTAACATAACCAACCCAAATCTGACAACACCAAGCACTACCGATGCTGTGTGCTGCATTTTTACTGTGGTGGTGTTTTCATGGGTGTATTTATCAGGTAAAACTAATCAAATTGTACAGTCTGAATGAATGAGGTTAACCATACATAAAAATACCTCAAAAAGTTGATAAAATATAAGCCAATAGCAGAAGAACAGAGTATTATCTTTTTCGTTTTTCAGTGCTGGGGATTGAACCCAGGGCCTTGCATTTGCTAGGCAAGTGCTCTACCAGTTTATTACCTTGATAAAGGACCAAAGATAAGAAGCAGCTTAGCAGCCAGGCACAGTAGCTCACATCTGTAATCCTAGCTACCTGGGAAGCTGAGATTGGGAGGGTTGAGGTTCGAGGCCAGCCTGGGCAAATAGTTCATGAGACCCCATTTCCAAAATAACCAGAGCAAAATGGACTGGAGGTGTGGTTCAAGTAGCAGACACCTGTTTTACAGCATGAAGCCCTTAGTTCAAAGCCCAGTCCCATTTTAAAAGAAAAAAAGCAGCTTAGGTTCTTATTAAAGACGACATTCACATAGAAAGGGGGGCTAGGCTCAGACTTCGGTTCTCACCCCAGCCTCTTCCTTCCAAGTAGACCATGCTGCTGTGTACAAGATGTAGGGATGAAGGAGAAGAAGCATGTCCTGATAATCAACCTCTCTCAGTTCTGTCCTAAACTGTGACATCAAAACAGTTCCCCAGAAAGGTTTGGACATGTCTTTAACTGGGAACAGTTTCAATATTTTAAAACAGCTTCCTCATTTTCCTTTCTCTTCTGTAATTGCAGAAAGAGCCAATTTCAATTGTATACAAAGAGTACTTATTGAAATAGAAAGTATATATTGAAATAGAAAAGTCAAATGATATATATTGCTAGGGAATGTGACTAAAGAGCTTTTGCTACACAGCTTCCTACCAATTTCTGCAACCACAGAGAACTTTTTTGGGAACTATTTAAATTGTGTGTCTAGACTGGACTTGTGTATGAACACGGAGAGAATCAGAACCTGAACAGAGTGCACTGATGTGATTCCTTTTAGAATTAGCCACCATTTCTTCTCAGCTTATCATTTTTAATATTTTTTATTTCCTATATATGTTACATTTTTTTTTCTGTAATTTTCTTGGGCTTAAATGCTACATTCATTATAATTTGATATTTTTTCATCAAAAGGGCATTTAATCATTTTGAAATTAAGTGAAAAATTGTAACATCATATTTGATATTAGTGTTAAGATTCCACGTAAGAAAAAAATGAAAGATAATTTCAGGGAAGAGCACACACTCAGCTGTGAGAACCAGCCTCTGCCATCTAAGTGAAGCTGAATCACTTCATCTTTCAAACTTTCTAATATTTTCTCCGTTAACTGGATCTGGATGGGGCACTTAATTTGATTTTAGGGAAGCAAATGAGAAGATGAGCAAATCATGGGCAATAACGTAAATTTTGTGTTCTCGCAGAGAGCTAGGCTTTATTGACTGTTGATGGGTTTCAGGTACTGTGACAACATGCCTTTATGCCTACTGTCTCATTCAGGCTTCCTAGCATTGAACAGATGCAAAAGAGTAGTAATTTGTCTGCGTAAGGGTGAGTGGTAGATTCAAGGTTTGAATACAGTCAGTCAGCCTGTCTCTGGAGACTGTGCTCTGCAGCTCCTCCCGTCCTTCCAGGACTGGGGTCTTTGCTGTTATCTGTACACACTCCGTGCTCAATCCCACCTTCAATAGCAATGAATAACAATCATTGTTTCCATACCCTCACCAGCACAGCACATTCAACTTTTAGATTTGTCACCTCTGATGCATGCTGTAGTTACCTCATTTCAGAGGTGGAGAAACTGCTACTGGACACGTGGAGAGCCTTGTCCATGGAAGCAGGTTTGGGGCATTCACAGACTTAGGTTCTGTGAATTGGGGTCACACATTCTTTCTACGTCAATGCATTATCTTTTTTTCTGCTGCAGAGATGTTAACATTCCATGTTCCTTTTCTCTAGCAAGACTTTGTACTTGCAGGTGTGCTGCCTCTCAGTGCCCCCCCACCTTTGTAGTCTCAACAGGTACAGTCTGCACCTCCTGCCCCTGGTGTTTCCCCACTTACATTTAATTTAACTAGTGTTCTGGAGTAGAGAAAATGCAGGGTCTCGATCCACACTTGAAGTATTGTGAAAGCGACTCCCTCTCAGAAGATGAAGAATTAAGATCACATAATCCCAATAAAAAAGAAACCTCCACAATGTAGGGTCCCATCTGATGTGGGTTCCCATGTGCTTGACTCTTCAGGAGGAAGGCATGTACTGGCAGCTCTTCCAGTGTGATCACAGTCAGGGACTTCATCTAGTTATGCTTTTAATTGTGTATTAAGACAGACAGTGTTTCTAACACTTTTTGGACATTTTCATTTCTGGCTGTGGGAAGCACTGTGGCTGTTACTGATTGCTTGCAGTATTAGTGCTGCAAATCCTAGCTGCTACTTCAGCTGCTCTGGTAACCTGTGTGGTGTTGCTGAGCTGTAGCCCAAGCCAACATTTCTAGATTACACTTTAATTTCTTCTAGTCCTGGGCAGTGCACAGTGTGTCACTGCAGACAATCATAGTGTATCTTGTGCTAACTCACCCTTCCCCCTCTTGATAGGAGGAGAGGAAATTTCCCAGAGATCAAATCTGGGTTTCGGGTTAATCGCTGATGAAGGCCTTTACTTCTGAGCTGCTTTTCCCATCTACCTTGCATTGGGGTGCCAGGACATTTGTGATTGCCCAACTTGTCATTGCACAGGACCTTAGGACATCCATGGAGGACAGAATTCTGGTGTTCCCGAATCCTTGACTAAACTGTATGTTAGTATCATCCTAATCTTCCTGGAAGTTTTAGCCCTCTGGTTATGGTGAAGTATTAAAACTTGATGGTGTAATCAAGGTATCATTAAGTGCTATTTTGTAAAATGTAGGATTCTGAAATGAATTGTGCCCCCACCTCAAAATGTACATGTTTACATCCTAACCCCAGTACCTGAGAATATGACTGCTTTTGGAGATAGGGTCTTTAAAGAGGTAAAGTGAGATCATTAGGGTAGACCCTCATCCAGTATGACTGGTGACATTAAAAGAAGGGGATGCCTGGGGAAGACAATGTGAAGAGACACCGGGAGACCATCACCTGTGTCAAAGAGAGAGGCTTGGAGCAGATGTGTCCTCTCTTCCCTCAGAAGGATCCATCCCTGCTCACACCTTGACCTCAGACTTTCAGCCTAGAACTACAAGACAATATATGTTGTTTAAGTCACCCAGTCCGTGGCACTTTTTATGGCAGCGCTCACCATCTAAGACGTGGGAAATCCTATTTAAAAAGATCAGTGGACTATATGGTTAGAAGTGGGGCTCCCCCTCTGTGTAATATTTGAAATACTCAGTGTACCTTCTCCTCCACATCCAGAGTTAGCAACGATAATGACATTTGTGAGACCTCAGGAACTATAGTGTTTGTCAGCAAACTGTGCTACTCACATGAGCTAGAGGACTTCCAGTCTCATTCCTGCTTTTCTAAAATAAGGAAATTAGGAAGGGCTTTCATGACCTGAGTAGGGTCACATGGAGATCAGGTTAGTGGTAAAGTGGGAATGCATTTGAAGTTTTCTGGTCCCCTGAATGACTGCTCAATGAAAAAAATGGCTTGCTTTGTGGTTTTACAAACTCCTAGAGGACAGAGCTGTGTGTCCTAGACACAGATCTCCTGGCTTGCCTGTTGGTCTGGAATGATGGATAGAGAGTCTACAGATGCCTTTTGAATAAACCAATGTGTAAATAATTTTCTTGGTGGATTTCTGTTAACCGAGGAAAAGGAAGGCAACATGTCCGTAAAGAATGAACTTTTCTTTTCTTCCGAATAAGGAAGGCAGTTTATTGTAGTGAAATTACATTGAAGCTTTACACATGACCCCGGTGCATATGACATTGTCTACCTCCACACTGTTGCATGGGACCCCCTGGCCTACAAAGAACGCAAGGTGCTCTAAAGAGTTAAGCTGGCTGTGATGCATTCCCACCAACCTGTCCATTTGGATTAGATGACTGAAATGATGTGTGCGAGCATTTTTCATAATTTTCATTATGGTCTTTTCCTCACACCAACAACTCCATACACTGAATCTGGTTCTTTCTTCTGTTGTCATCATTAGTTACCACAAGCCTGCTTCACAGAATAAACTTCTATCAGAGATTTAGACATTTCTCCCTAAACAGAGTTTGTGGAAGACATGAAAATCTGCATGACATTTGATGCAACAGTAAAAAAATGCAAAGATGATCTTTTCAACACTAGCATTCCCCAGGGGACAAAGAAAAGTGACTGACCAACAGAAACATTCCCCAGGGGACAAAGAAAAGTGACTGACCAAAAGTACACAAATGTGAGCAGGGATTCCTGAAGACATTCTTTGCACCTAATGCCTTGTCTATCATACATTTTATACACTTGCTGGATATTGCACAATACAGGAACATGCAGATGCTATGTGACACACCACTGTGTAAATGTCCCCACAGAGAAGGGCTCCATGGGGCCTTTGAAAAGAGCTTATTTGTGACTTTTTGGAAAACAGAATCTACAGCAGTTCTTTACACAATCTTGTATTTACAGAGATACCACAAGCTGGCCATGTTGCCAGTCCTCCTTTCCTAAATGTAGGATTCTTTGGCATATTGAAGTTGGTCAGTGTCAAAGACTGGCTGGCTACATCGTCGCCTGAGATAGTCCCGCTTATCCACCTGGACACACTCAGACATGGTCCTCAGCTGGTGATGCTCAGGACTCCTTCGAGTTTCCACAGAGACACTGACCGTCTGGCTCTGTTTCCAGTGCTCAGTGGTGGGAGACAATTTGTGTCCACTAAGTGTCCCCTCACTGTAGATATTCCCTTTGTGGTGAGAAGGTAGAAGAGGAGCTAGTTTGGAGTCCTGGCTGAGCATTCTTGCTCTCATACTTCCAACTGTCTGGCCTCCATAGGCCTCAAGTCTGGACACCTGGTGCTTCATGGCCTCTTGGTAAGATGGTGGGCTCCTTGGACTCCTCTCATCCACCAGCTGGAACACATCATCCATTGAGAGGGCCCAGGATGGTGAGCTGAAGCCCAGAGCTGTTTGGCTGTGGATGTCAGATGTATTTTCCTGGACGATTCGGCCAGCAAGCTGGCCGTCTTTTCTCAAAGCCTTCTTGGCCTGGTCTCTGGTAAGGTCTTTGGCTTTCTCAGACTCAAAGCTGGGGGTTTTGGTCAGCACTTTTTTGTGAGAGGCAAAGGAGAATGACATGGAGTGCTTCTTAATTTCCCTGTTGGGCTTACTGTTTTCAGTCTTTGTGGTGAAAGATTGATGCCTGGTGAAGAAATTTCTTTTGGGACAGGAAGGAGAAGCCAGAGGTGAGCTGTCAGAGGACCCATCCAAGGAGCCACTGGAGATGGCTTTGGGTACCAGTCCCTGTGGCAATGCCAAACCTTGGGTCAGGTTCTTGATCTTCAGGTCCACTGGTCTCTTGGGTTTGCCTTCTGCTGCTGGGAAAACCTCCTCTGGAAATGGGTCTTTAGCCTTCTCACTTTCAAAATGAGAGTCTACCTGGGGTATGAGGGAGTCATCTTCACTTTTTGTTAGTTTTCGGTTTGTCATTTGGCTCTCAAGGCACTCTTGTGTGGGTGACATGCTGGGTTCCGAGAACCTCCTGTCCAGCTGATTGATGGCGCTTTTCAGCCTGGCTACTGTGCTAACGATGGGCTCTAGGCTAAACTCAAAGGTATCCTGTGACGGCCTGTCATCCAAGCCAGCAGCCATGACAGTGGGCAACTGGGGCTGCCTGCTGGGGGAGTGGATAGCACTGGTGGGCTCCACTTCAGGGTCGTTGCTGTCATAGGCAGAGTCATTCTGCAGGGTCGACACATCTGTGGAAAGTTAAGAAACAGTTGGGCTTTTTTGGTCAAGTTCTTTTAGGGATAACATTTATTACAGGTCACCCTATTCAGGCCAATTATGGTACTAGGTGATTTAATTGCCACAAATTTACCTAATGAAATTTTGTGTCTTTCCAAATTTATTTTGAGATGAGAAGAAAAGAAAATGAATGACGGAGGGAGGGAAGGAGGAAGAGAAAGACATAAAAAGAAGAAAAAGGAGAAGGAGAAGGAAGAGATAATGACAGTATTTTTATTTATTGATCTTAAATCTTAGAATTGATCCTTTGGATACTCTTTTATTGGAACAATTTTCATTTTAATGGACTCATATTCCATTAAGTAGAGACAGCTTTCTTACCCCTAGTTCCATAGCTAAAGGTTATATGGTTAGAAACAGCAGTTATCTGTGATTTAGATGGGAAGGAGAAAGTTCCACACTGATGCTGAAAGAGTGTCTGCGGTAAGAAGGAAAACCCGAGACAAGGGTTTTCATGTTTAATGACTTCCTTACAGAATCTAGTCTTGTCTGACTTGTGATCTGTGAAGGCAACTTCTACTTCAAATACCAGGAATAGCTGGGCTGGTGACTGGCATGAATTCCTTATAGTTACAGTCAAATGGCAGAGTGTTTTGTACCTGAACTGTCAGTGTGTTCCAGGGAGTCATCAGAAGTGAGGCGGGAGTGAGCTGGAATGTTCTCCCCAAATATTTCAAAGCAGTTGTCAATGAGGAATTCCACCAGTGTCTTAACCTGTGAGAAAAAAGGATGTTGTCAGCTTAAGGACATTTTTTTTTAGGGAGGGGGCAAATTAGGACACATTTGAGGTCAACTATTATGGAGGTGTCAGAATGAGAACTAGAGATTGTTATACGTTTGAAAATAACATAGTGAAACTTGATAACAATAATATACATTAAAGTTAGAGATTTCATTTTTTTGAGTCATGCATTTTTAAATTGAAAATAAAAAACTTACTTTAAAGTAACTGAAATTTTCATTTAAGCAAGTACTTCCCCATATTATTAGTTGGGCTGACAGAGTGTGATGCTCGTAAGAATAAAACAAAGGGGTTTTCTATCCAAGGAGGCAGAGACATAAAAATCGGTCTTCTAGGACAACTGAGGACAGATAAATGCAGCTTTATGAAGTGCATGTATCTAAGAGAGTGAGCCATGATGAAGAAAGCATTCTGCATTCTAGATTTCTCACTCTCACCCTGAGTCATATTGAGAAATTCAGAATCAGAAGTGTTTCATTGCTTGACTTGAAGACAGAAGGTAGTTTCTTGTATATAGGCAGAACGCACCTTATTGTTCAAGGCCTTCTGGGCCTGGAATGACAAGTTTTGGTCATTCTCTAGGGTGAGCATGTTGGGTCCGATGCAGATGGCCAGATTGCTGGAGTCCATCTTGTTGACTTCAGAGTTCTTGCTGATCAGGTGCAGCACGAAGAGCAGGTGTTTGAGCAGCAGAAGGTTGGGGCGGGGGAGCCGATCTGCAACCCTGGAATGGAGTTAGGGACATCAATTTTCAAGACATGGCTAGCTTTCGCATGGTCTGTTGAGAGATTTCGCCAAAACCAGACTTCCTTTAAAATGAGGAAGGTGCGTTTTCACAAGCAACCTTATGAAATGTTCATTCAGACCCCTCCAGCGGTAACTGACACGGAATAGGCTGGTTAACCATGAGTTCTTTAATAGCACCACCCTTTGTTATCTGGAAGGATCAGAGCCTGTATTAAACACCACAGTTTGCCTTTACATTTGGAAAACCATTTTGTGAATAACCATTTAGCTATGTGGAAATTCTTTGCTTTGAACACCACGAAATCAGGTTTTTTGCTTTTTTTGAGTGGTGATTGCTACATGAAGATCAACTATTTTTATGTCTTCCCAAGAAGTCTGTATGGAGAATAAATCAGCCTATGGCCAAGGCAGTGCTTAAATACCAATAGTATCACAAACAATAGTAAATTTAGATTTTTTTCAGAACTAACTAATGTTTATTGTCTAGTCTGTTCGATTTTTTTTCTTTAAAGTCTCACCTTTTCAAAAAGAAATGAGATTCCAATACATGGATCCTTTTCATTTCTCCGAAGAATTGTTGTTATAAAAGAATTTTATGCCTTAAGTATAAACTTACAGGGATAATCTTAGGATGTTTTGTTTTGGGACAGACACTGACGATCTCATTTCAATAAACACTTTCTGGGCAATATTCAGCCATGGGGGGAACAATTATAACACATAGATAAGCTTTCTTAGGATGCAGCAAAGATGCTGACATTTTAAAATTAGGCATTTAGGGGCTCCCCAGCCCAGCCGTGGCTCAAGTGGTAGAACTCTTGCTTAGCATGCTTGAGGTCCTGGGTTCAATTCCCAGAACCTCAAAAAAAGAAAAAGGTTTAAAAAAAAGTTAGGTATTTATGATTCTTTAGTCACTTATAAGTGACACTTGCATTTACATATGCAATTATCTTTACCCATTGGAATTTGTTCTTACATGGTTTTCATTTTGGTTAATTATAAGAACACAGAATATGCTGTGGAATTTTATGAACAAAGCAATCTTTTCCAAACTGCTGTCCATGCTTTAAGGGATATTTTATGGGAGGACTGTTGCCTTGCATGAACACCAATAATGTAGGTTAATTCCTGGATTCTGCTGGTCAGCCTGAGTTATAGTGTTCAGGTATGATTTTCTCTCACACTTTTTTGAACTCCTTACATTTTTAGACTCTTCTATTTCTTGGGATTTGTGGGCATTAAAATTCACATTCTACTTTTTGAAGAAAGTACTTTCATTTGGCAAAAACTACTTTCTTTAAATATCCAAGGCACCTCCTGGTTTGTATTTTGGGAGTGGATGAGCAATTCCACTTGGATTCCCTAAACATAGTTTCCATGAAACATGAATCACGAAGCACTTCAACAGTTTTATGGAGTAAAAGATGGAGGCTTGGCCTCCTGCAATGACTTTGAGGACTTACTGTTTTAGGGCCTCAATTCTGTCCTCTTCGTTCTGTTTCTCCAGGGCGCCCATCCACTCCTCAAACAGGTCACATGAAAGCAGTTTCAGGGGGATACCTCGGAGGAAGTCCTGGAGGAGGAAAGGGGAGTGTTGACCTGTTTGTACCATGCAGTACACTGGTGTCTTACTTTCACCTTGCTTTTGCTCCATCCTTGTTTTTGCTGGTGCTTCCCTTTACAGACATGCCCCTTCCATTCCTGCATTTGGTTAATCAGAGAGAGCTTCTCTCAAACTCCCATTGTGTCTCAGGAGCTTCCTAAGGACAGCCACAGTAAGAGTCACCATCCCCAGCAAGGTGAATTCTGGGGATCAGAGTTAGAGTTCTGGGCTTGCCCACAGGACATCATAATTGCCTTTTCTCATTAAAATTTTGGGGGGAACTTAATGCATCCCATTCTGTTGAAATCTGGGATCATTGAAACAGATGTGCTTATGTGAATAATTGAAAGGTTTAACTATAAAACCTAAAGTCCAGGGTCAGCTGACTTTGCCTGGGAAGGGCAGAGCCCATTCCTGGTTTCCTGAGGACAGTGCCCAGTGGGCCACTATTTGGCACAAATGTGGTGGGCTCACCTTGAAGACCACAGCCAGGAGGTGCACAGGGAGCCCTGCAAGGTCCATGGTGCCTCCACAGTTGAGCTCCTCCTTCAGTTCCTTGCGGGCTTTCTCACTGGCTGCTTTCCTGAATATTCCTTCTGTTGAAGGGCCTTTAAGGCAGAGAACAGTGAGAATGTCCTATAGGAGCAGATATAGAAACGAGAAATGGTTATCCATGGCTTAGAGACAGAAAATTTACTGCTACTGACACATGAAAATCTAGGTAAAGTTTGGAGAAAGAAAATTAAAATAATGTATGTGAACAGTCCCTAACTTTACCTGTCATAAAATATCCACTCTATTAAAAACTAGTTATTTTTATTATATAAAGAGAGTCTTAATAAGGCTTTTGAGGTCTCTCTTTATCCTGCCATTTTTCTAAAAGGAGGTGCATTGTGAAAGTTCTAATTTTTCACATGCTAAAATTGCTTTGGGGCTCTCTTTTCAAATAGTTCCATAGAAACTTTGGATTTCTGATATATGGTCTCAGCTCCATCTCTGCCTGCTGACTTTTCAGAAGCTGTAAAATTTCAGCCTTCTTAAATATGTGAAGTCAGAGGACATGTCTGAGGGCCCCTTACTCTGAGCCCATTGGCAAATGCAACTGATTTCTGGAAGGCAGGCAGGCAGATCCTCACCCTACTGTACTCAGGTGCAGAACAACCACTTTCAAGAGTGGGAAATTCTAAAGATCAGCCCCATTGAGTTCAGTATGAGCTTCACATTCAGATTTCCCAGGGACTTTTCACATGAGAAAAAGCAGAAGTAGGCTCAGGAATAAACACACACCTACCTGAATAGGTCTTGGGAGTGTATCATTTTCACCACAGATAATTGACAAAGGCTGATCAAATAGTGACACTTTCAACTCTGGCTCCAGGGACCCAGAGAAATCTGAGGAAGGGGAGAGTCTTTTCATGAGAAATGGCCAGGACAACACTTTCTTTCTCTTCTTAATTTCTACAGCCAAGAAAACAAGGGAAACAGAAAAATAGGATTACAATATTATTAAGCAAAGATCCAGATAAGAAAATGGATATCGTTTGTCATATAATGTCATCTATAGTGTGCCATGTGGAGAAAATAATTTTGAAAACCCCAGAAAGCAAAGGGCATGACTCTTCATATAGAAAACTGAACCCCAAAACAACTATGGTGTTACCAGGGCAACCAGCCCCTAAACATCAACACCAGGGTTCCTCAAAGGCCCCACCTTTCCTGTTTTTTCTTCACCAGCTAATTTTGCTAAAGAAAACTATCAAAACCTAACAGTGCAGGTCATAAACAATCATCTTAACATTTTCAGTCTAATAACTACAGAGAACATTCCTGATTAATGGGGGTTATTTTAATTTCTTCCTTTGAAATCGAAACTTATAAGGAGAGGAAGTGACTTGCTTAAGACCTTTTTGAAGGCTCAGTCTGGCCATTCTTTTTTTTTTTTTTTTCTTTTTCATCCTTTATTGTTGTGCTGGGTGTGGGTACATTGTGCCATTTACAAAGGTTCTTACAATGTATCAAATATATCATACTTGAATTCTCCCCCTCCACCACTCTCCTTTATCACTCCTCCCTGATTCCTTTTTTTTTTTTTTCTTTTATTATTCATATGTGCATACAAGGCTTGGTTTATTTCTCCCCCCTGCCCCCACCCCCTCCCTTACCACCCACTCCACCCCCTCCCGCTCCCCCCCTCAATACCCAGCAGAAACTATTTTGCCCTTATCTCTAATTTTGTTGTAGAGAGAGTATAAGCAATAATAGGAAGGAACAAGGGGTTTTGCTGGTTGAGATAAGGATAGCTATACAGGGCATTGACTCACATTGATTTCCTGTGCGTGGGTGTTACCTTCTAGGTTAATTCTTTTTAATCTAACCTTTTCTCTAGTTCCTGGTCCCCTTTTCCTATTGGCCTCAGTTGCTTTAAGGTATCTGCTTTAGTTTCTCTGCATTAAGGGCAACAAATGCTAGCTAGTTTTTTAGGTGTCTTACCTATCCTCACCCCTCCCTTGTGTGCTCTCGCTTTTATCATGTGCTCATAGTCCAATCCCCTTGTTGTGTTTGCCCTTGATCTAATGTCCACATATGAGGGAGAACATACGATTTTTGGTCTTTTGAGCCAGGCTAACCTCACTCAGAATGATGTTCTCCAATTCCATCCATTTACCAGAGAATGATAACATTTCGTTCTTCTTCATGGCTGCATAAAATTCCATTGTGTATAGATACCACATTTTCTTTTTTCATCCTCCCCAACCATGCTAGCACTGAGCAGCCACTAGAGGGAGCTGCTTCATCCAGGGCATCTGATCTTCCCAGTCTGCTGCTTTAGGACCAAGCAAGAGCAGCACAAATTGCTTCCAAAAGACTTGAGCCTAGACCTGGACATTGGGAACTACCAGTACAACTTTGCCAAAAATTCTATCCTCCCCAAATCTAGGACACATGTGTGCAATAGGTATTGTCTCTCAAAAGTTTCCTTCTTTTTTTCCTTCCTTTCTTTCCTCCTCTCTTTTTCTAATTATAAAGGCGACATTTTTTAAATGACTGACAAACATTCCTACACATTTTAAACTGAAAAGTGGTAGAAGGATGTGAGTGAAATGGCCTGCCTTTTCAAAAGGACTGAGTCAGGGTTACATTATATTGAAATGCATTATGAGAATTAAGCACAAATAGTAGTTTTTTGGGATTTGAGGTTAGCAATAGCTGCTTCCTGGGCTCTTAAACACATCTGTGTTAGAGAAGGAAGAACATGGAAAAGGCACTGTGTATTTTTTCAAATGTATGCATGCTTTTATTATCAAAGTATCAGAAAACCTGCAGCAGGGCTGGGGGAACTGGCTTCCCAGAGCACCTTCCTTCTCACAGCACTCCTGCCTCTAGTGAGCTCAGCATGCCCACCAGTTAAGGGTTAATGTTCTGCGGTCTTTAACAGAACACTAAAAAAAAAAAAAATTCCTGGTAAAGTAAGAGCCCTGCGGTTTTGCAAACCAAGAACTCTGGTTGCTAGCACTCACAGAAAAGATCTGTTTGTTTTCAAAACTCACCAATCAGCTGGCAAATGCTGTCTTCACTCTGACATGATGTCAACAGGGGATGTTCCTTGATATCACCCTGAAATGTATTTATTTCAGTTAAAATAATGACTGGAGAAGCCTATCTAGACTTTCTTAACAAAATACATGCACAAAATTTCCATCTTAAAAGTTAATTCAATATAGTGCACTGATTTTTTTCTCTGGCTTCTAGAATCAACGTTATTGTCTTAATTGTTGTTATAGAAGATCTCAATTGAGGTGTATTATTTACTGTACTTAGGATGCGCTTTTTCTACTCTAATAATTAAACAATCCAAATACTATTTAATTAAAGCTATGTTCTATATTCCCAGAGTGCAAATGAAGTTCTAAAAATTACTTTCTTACCTCTGACTGACACTCAATCCATGACTCCATATTATTGGCATTTAGTGTTTTTGACTAAAAGAGAGAAAAAAGTACACTCAGTAAGGGTCTTTTGGCTCCTGCCTCTGGAAAACGTGAACAAGTGAATATGAAAGGAGCACATACGGCATCGACGCTGCTCCTCAGCTTCATTGGTGTCTGTCCGGAGGTGGATTTCACTCCAGTGGGGCTTTGATTCTGTCTGTCATAAACATACAGGAAAGAGTGAGGATGTAGAATAATTGGCTAATTTCATCGCCACTTTGCCAAAACCACAGAACTGGAATCTATTAGATAGAAGAGTTTTCTTTTGAAGCCCGACCCTGTCACCAAATGTCATCTGCTATAAAGAATAGCATCTGAACACACTCATTTTTAAATTCTTTAAGCCGGTGTCTTTACCATGCCAAACTGTTATTCCGTATTACATTCCTATAAAAAAATCTGAATATCAATTACAATAACAGCTAATGTTTTTTGGGGTGGTGTTCACAGGCACTTGTATTTAGTGCTCTGAATTGATTTCATCTAGCCCAAATAGAAAAGACCTTATTCCCAGGCTGCTATTTACATAGCATCTACACCCTTCACATAGGGCTGTCTCTCTTACCATTGCGCCTTCCCGGTGTCCCTGTTTTCTGTTGCCTAAGGTCTTCCTGTCCCTTGCCCAGCTAGGCAGCATTTCCCCCCGCCCACCCTACTGATCTATTGCACTTACCCTTGGAAGGTCTCTAGCCAAGGTTCCTTTACCTCCGCTGATCTGTGGAAAACAGAAGACACAGCATAACACTCTGCTTCTACTAATCCACTGACAGACAGACAGACTGAGCTCCTGGTCCTCACGTGCTGTGCACTATAAACGGTGGGGGCGGGCAGGTGGAAACTCAGAATATTACTGGGACCGGAAGGAACATCATGGGCTGTCACACAGTCAAAACCAGCCAGACATTGCACAGCTCTCATTTCCTCATTCCTTTTAGGGCAGTGACCATTTTTCCCCACCCCACACCCCTTCTTCCACTTCAAAGTAAAACAATCTGTAAACTACGAGGGGTGGAAAAGATGACATTCAGTGCATAGGTGAAGGCTGTGCTTAATGTCAGAGGTGGGATGTGTGAATCAAAGATTGTGTTATTCTGTGTATAAACATCGTTTTATTTTCTAAGGTGGTAATTTCAGGTTCCTGCCCCCTTTCATTGCTATTTGAGAGCTGTTTCCCCTCTACCCACCCACCATCTTCTCTGTCTACCAGAAGCCAGCATTGATTAGCACCCTGCGTGCAGGACACTGTCACAGACCAGAAAGAAACCCAAAACATGGTCCCTCCTATGAGAAATGATCACCATCAAAAGCCAGATCAGTTTCTTTGGAAGTAGGAAAAGAGCCCACTAGAGCCACCTGTCAACACATTAACCCCTTTCTCCTTTTCCTAACTCCTAGTCAAAATGCTTAATGCTTAATGTATAACCAGAAGAGTTCTAATTCTGACACAGAGGAGAAAAATACCCCCAAATCCTGTGGGTCAGACCAATTGAAAGTGGGAAGAGGTTGGGGGAGACTTCATCTTAGCCTCTGTGTAAGAGAGAAGTTTTGGTCTTTTCTATAGCCAGGAGGCTCGAGAGACATCCACTCCCATACTCCAGCAGAAGGGACCCACACACAGAGCCAGACTCGCATGGTGCCGGCCGGGACTGTTTTGCAACGCTGAGGACCAGCAGCGTTTGACTGCATCTGATGGTACGGTTGGCTCCCACCGTAGAATGTTGAGTGAAAGAAGCCAGACACATAGGAGATCGTCCGTTAACACGAAGCACAAAAACAGCAAGAGCCATCTGCCCTGTGGGAAGCCTGGAGCCATCCAAAGGGGATGGCTAGCGATTTCAAGGGACCAGATGGGGCCTTTGAAAGGTGCACTTCTGGAGCGGGGTGCTACTAAATTATGTGCACGTTTCTGTATGGATTATTCTTTTAGGAAAAGCTTTACTCTAATTTAGCTTCACTCATCAGCAGCACCTTCAGTCCCCAAACCTTTTCAGATCCATAGCTCTATTGTCTTTCGTCAGCAGAGATCCTTATGAGGCATGTTTTGGGATATCATAGCATGAAGCAGATGAAATGGGTCCTGTAATTTGGTGTCTCCATGGTTTCCAGGATTCTGCAGGAGACACTCCCTCTCTGAAAACTGCCACCTGACAGTACCAGAGTCCCCACCACCCCCAAGGCTCCTACAGACGCCACACCCCCTCCTGCCTTCAAACCCCAAATCACTGCGTTTTTAAAATTAAAAAAAGACATTTTTGGACTCAAGATGTAGTTCACTGGTAGAGTGCTTGCCTAGCATTTGTGAGGCTATGGGTTCAATCCCCAGCACTGAAAAAAAAAATTATGCCATGCCTTGCCTGGTGCTAGTCACATAGTAGGTACTCAACAATTTCTGAATAAATCCATTTACTTATAAAATAGTCACCATGGAATGTTTCTATAGTATTCTATACAATACATATTCTTTGTTGGGCTATATATTAAACTTTCTTTACCTGAAAACTTACAGTACACATTCTACCAGTGTTTTAAAACTGTGATTTTTTTCATTCATTCTTTTTTTCTTTTTTTTGCCATGGAATTCTAGATTCAAGGAAGATTGTTCTAGAATCCTAACATGTCCTGTGCCACTTAACAGCAGGACACATTCTGAGAGCTGTGTCCATAGATAACCATTTTGTCACGGTGCGAATGTCGTATTTACCCATGAGGGTGGCTACAACATCTCTGGGGGGTGTCACCTTCTGTGGCCATTGTTGTATGTACAGTCTGTTGTTGAATGAAATGTTGTTATGTGGCACATGAATGTTTATGAAAATACACAGAAATGTTTTGAATGATTTCTCTGATGGGAGAAGAATGGGAAATCAGAAACCACGGGCAAGTGAATGGTCACTTGCCTTTTCTCCTGGCAAAGCCAAGCTGGTGGCTGTCATGGAGAGCCCAGAAAGTTCAAGTTTCGGTCTATATCAGCAGTTCTCAAAGTGCATTCAGGGACCCTTGGGAGTCCCTTGACCCTTTCGGGGGGGGGGGCGTTCAAATTACTTTTGAAATAATACTAAGATGCTACTTGCCTTTTCTCTCCTTAAGACAGGATATCTCTATGTAGTCCAGGCTGGCTTTGAACTTGCAATTTTCCTGTCTCAGCTTGCTGAGTGCTGGGATTATATGTATGAACCACCACACCTGCTTGCTTATTTATTTTGATTTTGCTTTTGAGGCAGGTTCTTACTATATTGCCCAGCCTGACCTCACATTTATGGACTCAAGGGATCCTCCCTGCCCAGCTGGGACTGCCCGCTGCCTTTAAAATTCTCATTCTCTAGAGAACACAATGGCATTCTACAGAGGCTACACGGGGTGCAATGCTCAGGTGGCCAGGAAATACAACCCTGTAGATTCTTGTGTTTGTTTTAAGATTTTCCCAGTCTTAACTTCTCATGTTGGTCAAAGCCATTTAGAGTTGTTAATTTTATAAAGGGTCACTAATCAAAAAGTTTGAGAGCTGCTAACTTCTGTTGCATGTGTGCTGCATGCTTGTGTGTCATTTTGCCTGTTACCTTCACCCTGATAGCCAGACCCATTTTCAATGAAAATCCTCCAGGAATGTTGTTGGATGATTCTTCATTCCACATCTTATCATTTAATCCACAGTTTTGACAAGTCTTACAAGCACACAAAATAGCCCTCCCTGCTCCTGTAAATCCATGATGCTCTGCTTGTCCCTCCATGACAGCTCTGTGCCTGCAGCTGACCCATGTGGTCTTTGGCCTCTTTCCTCCAGTTCTGGTTCTCAAGTCTTACTTACTTCTCAGTTCTGCTAATGAGACAAATCTCCCCCGCAGTGAGCCTGGCCACCAACGTATGTCAATGAGAAAAGTGGGCAAGTCACTTGAACACAGCAGGTGTCATTTGGATATATACTTTTAAAGCTTTTTGACTTTCTAAAGTGCGATTTGGTGCTGGAATTATATTTCCTCATACAGAGGACAATGTCTTTAAATTTATTATGAAATATAGCAAGAAACAGACATCCACATATGTGTACATATAAACATGTTCATTTTAGTAACAACTATTTTGAAAAGAGTAAAAGGTTACTCGGCATGCTGGGCACTCTAACATCAGCCTTAGAGAACCCCACCACCCCCAGAGTTCAGCTCAAGCCCAATCTCCTCTAAGAAACTCTTCAGATTGGATCAAATTCCCTGCCCAGCCCTGCAGCAGCCTCACCCACTAGGCGGAATCTCCAGAAAGCAGGAACCAGTGGTCTCTTTTATTCTTATGGATGCTGGTGTACCGTGTTGTACACAGTAGACATGTACTGTACTTTAATTATTTTCCCTTCCTAAGACTATGTGATGAAATGAGATCACTGAAAATTCACTGATAGTGAAATTCCTGCTTAGCCTTTGTTCCTGTCTTTGCTTCATTTTTGCACCATGTAGCAGGGACCCCTCGTGTGGAGCTGGATGGATGTAGAGGACAGCCTCTGCTGACAGCCCTTGCTCTCACCATTGGCAGGTGTGTGTATGCACAGCTGTGCTTTAGATCTGGGTACCTGGAATTTCAGTTCTGCGGTAAATTCAGTTCTCAGGTAAGCCTCATCCAAGGTGAGCATGAGACAGTAGACTCAGCTCAGGAGTTGTAGATTTCTGTTAGGAGAGTGGAGGGTGTGTTGCAGAGGAGGGCCCATCTTGGATTGTAGATCCAAGTGGATGCCTGTCCGTCCCTGGGGTCTTTTTCCTTGGGTGTGGAGGTGGCTGAAGCCCTGGAAATCAGGGCTGAGAATAAAGATTCACCACCTTGTTGTCTTGATAAGTCCTCTGCCAGACGGGGCCTCACATTTAAATGAGGGCCTGGGATCCCGTAATCTGCCAAGTACCCACCTTGCTTGCTAAGTTTCCATGTCTCCCTGCTTCTCCTCTAAGAAACTTCTAGGAAAGTCCATGTGTGGGTGGGATGCAGCTGGAAGAAGTGTTTCAACACTCCCCAGATCCAAGGCTCACAGAGGGCCCAAGGGCTGATGGAGCGTATGGATGCAGACTGAGCCCTAGTACATGAAGCCCACAGATGTCTGGCTCAATATTTTTCCTGAAGGAAAAGGTCTGTCCATCTGTCCTGCAACCCCTCATTGTTACATGAGGGAGGCCGAACTTCATGGCTTACTGGGACCACTATGTCCCCGAAATAGGCAGAGTACATTGCATCTTGCAGAATAGTTTGCTATGCCCATAAATGCCTACATTTCTGTGGTGGTGGGTGCACATATTTTAAATTCACTTCTCAGATCTTTGTGATAATTAATTTGTTTGTGTTGGAATGCACCCTAGTTCAGCATAAAATAAACGTTGAAGAACTCAGTGTCTTTAGAAAGTCGGCTTGAAAAGTAAGAAAGGCTAGGACACAACAATCTTTCTAACTTGCCTTCCCCACTTACTGAGATCGTATGAAGATTTGATAAATTATCTTGAGAGAAGGTGATTGGAATCTGTGTTGCTGGTGATACAAATTACCATGGTGCCACAGGCAGAGTGTCAACTAATTTCATATATCACCTTTAAAACCCAATAATCGCCTCTTTTGGAAGACATTTTGGCCTGAAAAATTGCACAAAGAAAACAATATCAAATAGGGTGTGACAGCACCCATCCCTACCCTATAATGGAGTAGATTTTTTAAAAAAGAAAAATGGAGAAAACTATGGAAACTGAGGTTTACATATCGGTAGCTTTCAAAGTTCATGTGTGGCATGTTAAAAAATCTGGACCAAAAAAAGTGTTGAATTGATGGGAAAATGGTTAGTTAGCTCCATGTTTTCACTGTAGTTTCTTTTTTTTTAACTTAGCACTTCCTTTTGTCATATGAAAACCATTATCCAGGGCTTTTACCTCCCTGTATAAAATTTTTTTGAAGTATTTGTTATTTGAATGTGTGTGGTCCCTCTCTCAAATGCTGCGCCTTATTTGGAGTCTCCTGAGAAATTCTCTTAGCAATGGCCTCCAAAGGTGGCTGATGGGCCTGGGCAGTGTGGGAACAGCCACCTGGTGCCTGCCCAGGGAGGGTTGAGGGTCTTCAACCAGAAGACAAGCTCCAGCCTGACTGGAATGGGCTTTTTTATGATTAGGGTCTTTGCTCTTTGGGTGGCTTTATCTTTTCATGGTCCCTTTTAGGGCACGTGCAGCCAGTCATGGACCACTCAGCAGGTCCTTTACTCCTGGGAGGCTAGAACTGTTGTGTGCCTTCTTTTCTAGGGAATGGAAACCTTTCTGAGATGCTCATCCAGACTGGCTCTGATTTAGCTTCTACGAGCCACCCTGGGAGAGTCATGTAAAGCTAGTGTCCTCTTCTGTATGAAAGGGCAGAGAGCGCCTGGTAAGCCTGATACAACTTCCCACAGAGAAAAGTGCATGAATGAGAACCAACCCAGAGCAAGGGCACATGGAGGCTGGCCGTGGCAGAATGGCTGTCATCTGATACATAATGCTCAGTCCTCGCCTTCCGAGGTGCCTCCTGGAATAGCAGAGACCAGACCCTGGTAGCATTCCTTATCTTTCCACTTCTGGGCTCTTCCTGCAGAAGCAAGAATCCAGTTTTCTCCTGCCTTTGGGTCATAATATGTTATAGGAAACACTGGAAATCACCAGACACGTTTTTACAAACTCTTACATCGTTCCTAAATTTTACAAATGTTGACTGGAAAACTGAGCCCAAATGCCATTTCTCTGACATGTGTCCTGTGTGAAATCTTTAGGAAACGTCGAACGGCAACCATTTTTTCAGATCTGTGGCATGGTGGTGGTCAAGCCAGGTGTGTATGGGAACCTTCAAGCACAGATGGCAGCCTCATCCGAGAGCTGCTGATGTAGCAGATCTTGGATGGACCTAAGAATGTGCATTGCTTCCGGAGAGGGTGCTGCTGCTGGTCTGAGGGCCACACTTGAAAGACCACTGTGAAGTGTCATGACGGTACAAAGAAGTCACGTTTTGCCGTTCTTCCTGGGAGCTGAGGAGTTTGTTCTATGGCACCTTGATAATCACCTGGTTATTCCTCTGTTTTTTTCTGACTTTTACACTTACATCTTGTCCCTGAAATTATACGACAGGCCCTTAAAATGGAGAAATTCATTCTGACCCCAGGAGATAAGCCCCAGAGCCCTGTCTGTAGTTCACAGATGTTAGCGGTGAGAATGAGTAAACGACAGATCCCTGTTCTGCTTTTATTAAATAGTTGGGTTCATTCTGTTTCAGATTGTTGTGCTCAACCCTATTTTCCCAGACTAAAAAAATGTGGGCTCCTACAAAGGAATTGGTGAAACATTTATGTCAAGAATAACCCCTGAAAATTTGAGCCCTGAGTTCAATCCCATGTGCCACCAAAAATAAAATATTTTTAAAAAGAATAATTCCCTAGAATGTTTACTATTGTAAGTAAACATAAATAAGGTTTCTCCTGCTTGACTCAGAGCCCAACATCGAACTAAACAGGTTTTGCTAATTTTATCTTTTCTCTTTTTTCAAATAAATGTGGTATTCCCCTATTGGTGACTCACTTCCAGTGGGCTAAAGAACCACATGTTGCAGCAGCTTTTTCTGAACCTGAGAATCTGCTGTGTCCACAGGCCTCTCCTCCCCATCAAGATTGCTCACCTCTCTTGGGGAATGACCCTCAGAAGATTCTGAAACACCTGAAGGCAGGCTTCCTTTACTATCATCCAGGAGACATGGTATGTGCGTAACACTGTCTTTTCACTCCACCTGCTTACCATGCACAAGTGACTGGGTGGACACAGTAAACATGGCATCAGTAGACTCTCTTGTCAAATGGAAAAAGGTGGTTAAAGCTTAAACACTAGTCTTTCTCAAGCTTTTCTGCGCATCAGAATCTCCTGGAGAGCTTAAAAAAACCCATACAATTCCCAGGCTATATTTTCTACCAATGAAATTGGAATTTCTAGAGTTGGGACCCAGACTTCAGTTTTTTTTTTTGTTGCAATGCTGAGGATAGAACTCAGAGCACTGCACATGCTAGGCAAGTGCTGTACCACTGAGCCACACCCCAGTCCTTACCTTTGGGAGATATGTAAAAAACTCTCAAAGAATTGCAAATATGCTGCCAAGTTTGAGAACCAGTGGCTGAGCAACAGTGCAACAGTTTTCTGGGTAAACTGATGTGTTGGTTTTGTACCTGGATCCTTTCCCACTGCAACCGTGGGCACTGGACAGTGTTAGAAGCATCAGGTGTGCCTCCATGTGGGTAGGAGGCTGGGTCTCAGTTTCTCTTCCCTGACGAGTGCAGTCTCAGAGGAGTCACTTCCCCAGCTCACCCATTTCTGCTCATCAAGTAAGAATACTGGGGTGACTGAATTTGCTACAATATTGTGGTTCACCCAACATGGCTACCATTTTCTGCAGCTGCTCCTATCAAGAGACGAGTCTACTTCCCCAGTCAGTCCTTGGAGTGGTGCTGATCTCATGACTTGTAGAACGAGGCCAAATACATGTTGTACACTTCAGGACCCTGGGCCTCCTGTGGCCCTGAAGCTTGTACTTTTGCTGTCTTAGATGTAGCCCTGAGATGGCCATGTGAGAGAACCAGGCTAGCTCCCTAAAGAATGAGAGGCCACTTGGAGGAGGGACAAGGCACCTCAACTTGCTACCAGCACCAACTCTCAGCTGTGTGTGAAGCCATCTTGGAGTTTCTCCTCCTCAGCCACTCTCCAGAATGCTGTCAACTGGGTGACATGTGAAACCAGCAGAAACACTGCCCAGCTGGCCACAGAGTCAGGACAAGCAGAAAGTGAGACCATTTTTTTCACAGACTGATTCTTTGGATGGTTATTATTCAGCAATAAATGCCTGAAACAAATACTGACTCTGTAAATCACGTCATGACATTTACACGTGTGCCGTGAAGACAGCATTGCAAAGCATGGCCAATGTCAAGTCGAACATCTCATGCCTCTTCTTAAATATGTTCAAGATAATAAAGGTTAGAGATGTAAAGTAAGAATCAGGCAGTGGTGCTTCCTAGTACTATTGACATAAAAGGTGATTTTTAGGATGCAAAACCCATGGCTGGAGTATTCAAGATTTTAAGCAGGACTTTTACAAATTCCAGAAAAGAATGACTTTCTTTCAATGGTCAACATGTTGAACTGGGATACTTCTGGAAAGTTGGTTTTCATATCATTTGTTCTCAGTCAATAAGAATTTTTTTGAGTCCCAGGAATGTGTCAGTGCTTTATCGAGTGTTAAGGGAGGTGGAAATCACTGCTCCCTAAACACAAGGAGGTGTAGCATGTCCCTGTGCTGTGGTCCTCTCAGGTTTCCGAGTTGATACTGCTGCCATTATGCATATGCCAGTCCTGGCAGTGGGAATTCATGTGCAGCTTCTGAAGTGTTCAGGGGTCCTTCCGTGTGAGGGATCTGTGAAGTGAGGAAGCTCACTGCATGCTGGCCTGTGACACCACGGAGAGTGCAGTAGGGAGGGGTGGGACTTGGTACTCTGCAAGGGACTGCCACTGGGCACCAGAGCCATGCAATTCCCCACTGTAGAACTGATTCAGGGAGAAGGCTTTGCCAGTTTTTATCTATTCTCCATATTACACACACATGCACACAATTTGCCAGGGCTGCCATAAAAAGATACCATAAAGTGGTCGTTTAACAATAGAAATGTATTTCCCACAGTTCTGGAATCTAGAAGTGATTGGGTGTTGGCAAGTTTGATTTCTTCTAAGGCCTTCCTCCTTCACTTGCTGATAACTGCCTTCTTGCTGTGTCCTCTCTGTGTGCATATTTCCTCTTTTAGGGGTGCCAGTCAGACTGCATTAGAGCCCTGTCTAATAGCCTCTGCTGAATTAATTACTTTTTTAGAGACCCTCTCGAGGAGCTGGAGGATCAGGCTTCAACATATGAATTTTGAGGAGACATATGGAGGCATGCATGCGTATACATATGTGGATACACGTATGTTTTTTACGGATCAGAAGCATGTCTGTGTCTGTCTGTGTCAGGGACTTAGTGTCAGTTCTCTGCCTTTTGGTCCATCTTACATTTTAACAGTAAAGATAAGAGGCGAGCAGGTGGTTTTAAACTGTAGCTGTTGAGCTAAATTTTGGAAGGCAGAGACCTGGAGGGCTGCTGTGAGTCTGGAGGGCACAAGGGCAGGAGGGACATTTGCTGCACTTCTGAGCAAATTAATTGGGAGACAGAACTGAGTGTGATTGCTCAAGTTCCTATTCAGAAATAATTGTCAAAGGGGAAATTACATTTTTTGGAGGCTCTTTTCTTCCTTCTCATTTTTAACACTCTCCTTAACCTGACAGGCAGATAGGAGTTTTGCTTCCTTAAATGAAAGTTACTTAGTTCCTGTTTTCTCTAATTGGAGGTATTTCAAATAAAAAACCCAGGGTATCAGACAGACATACAAAACAAATAAAACCCACTTTTTAACTGAAGGGGAGTTGTGCAGATAAGTGGGAAGTCTGAGAGTAGGGTTTGAGGATGTTTGTATAAGCCCAACAATATCTATTCATTTACAAACTCAGTAGATAGTTTTATAGAATCTATTCCATACTTAAGTCCAAGACAACTTTTTCAAAAATGATTCCAATACCGACTTCACTCAGCTCCCACGGTGGAGGCCTTAGAGGCCAGCCAGACGGGGACTTCCCACAGCCTTCCCCAAGAAAGGCTGGAGCCATCACAGCAGGAGGTGACGCCCTCCTGATGGCTGTGGAGGAGAGAAGCAGGGTTTCAAAAAGGAAATATGAAAAGTCTACCAGCAACAAACTAAGACAATGCTAACATGGCACTCCTTGAATTGGAAGTGGCAACAAAAATTGCCAGGTGAAGACGTCAAATCCTCTAGACAACGAATCCCACAGGCAGAAGTCAGCATGGGGAGATGGGGTGAATGCTGCCAGGTCCCCACAACAGTCCCAGATGGGACATCATCTTCCTACAGGTTCCAATTCTGCAGTGAGCTTGCGCTCAAGCACGTTTTTGTGTTTTGTTTCGATCATGAAGGGGTTGAAAGCCATTAAAGAGAAGAATGCAACAGCTTGTGCAATATTTCTATACTGATCTCTGGACATAATAATTTATATGTTTTACTCAGGGCCCATTAAGTGAGTAAAGTATGTAAATATTTCCTGTACTGGTTTTTCTCATAGGAAAACCATATCCCTGCCAAACAAAACAAAAAACCCCAGGACATCCCGTCATACAGAAGCCTGGGTCTCTTCTGTGGCAATGAAGGGACCTGTGTGGCCTGAATGTGAATGACAAGGAGCTGAAGGTCTTCAAGTGCCTCCCAGGGAGCCCTGCCCGCCTTTCTCACTGGTCTGCGTAATCTGTTGCTGAACAGAAGAATAGTGTTTTCTTCCTTATTCACAGATAGACTTAAGCTGAGAGATAAAAGTGGCTTACTTTTAACTTTTGTCCCTATATTTATCCCAAGTTTGCCACCACCACTTGTCTATGCTGGAATCTACTCTGTGATGCTGTTGGATTTGGTACAAAACAATGTAGGTATTTCAGTCAACACATTAAACTTTCATGATGATAAGAAAAACGTCCCCCTGACTTTCAAGCCCTCTGAACTATAAGCAAGACCTGGAATGGAGCTCTGGTGTTGTCACTTGTCTGCATCTCATTAACCTGATCACCCTGCCCCCTTGTTCCAGCACCCAGTTCCGGGCATACAGCTGGCGTTCAGGAGGGCCTTGCTAGGTAAATGAGTTCCTGCAAGGCCATCTGTGAGCAGAAGGTGCACCTGGCCAGCACTCTGCAGCTCGTCCAGTGGACTCATCCAAAGTTAGGAGGGAGGAGGCATAGAGTCCTCCTCTGGTTTAGAGGCTGTATGCTGCCAGGCCCTACCCAGATGGGCAGGGAAGAATGTGTTTCTTTGTGGTAATGAGTCTGGTTTTCTCTTTGGCACACCTTGGAAGCCACATTTCTTGGTGTGACCAGAGGAGAGAATTCTGTCCTGGCTGCCCCCAGTAGAGGGGCTTCTCAGAAAACGTTTATGAGAGCTCAGGTAAAGACTGAAAGATGGAGAAAGGTGGCCACAGAACCAGGAAAATAGCTGGTTCCTGATGTGTCTCATGTTCTTTGACAGCCACCAGCATAAACAGAAATACTTTCTGCAGATACTGGGATAGATGCCTGTAATCCCATATACTCAGGAGGAAGAGGCAGAAAGATCTTGAGTTCAAGGCCTTCCAGGAAAGGTTAGTGATATATTTTTTTGTCTCAAAAACAAACAAACAAACAAAAATATATAAAATAAAAGGGCTAGGGACATAACTGAAGTGGTAGGGCATTTCCTTAGCATATGAGGCCCTGGGTTCAAACCCTAGTACCAAGTTAAAAAAAAATACTTTGAAGCTAAGAGGGGGGATTCCTCACAATTTATGGGAGTGAAGCTCTAACCTTTCTTTAAGGACCAGGCTGTAAGGTCCCCACGATTACTAGCAATCCTGGACGAGTTGCATGTTGGGTATATAAGGACCTGTGAGTTAAATTTCCTTCACTTATTTCTCAGAGCAGTATGCTTCAGGTGGTAACAAGTAGAGCTCTTTTTCTCTTGGCAGGAAGAAAACTATCCCCAGTAGGTATTAATTTTGCAGCCCC
This sequence comes from Castor canadensis, assembly GCF_047511655.1. Classification (NCBI taxonomy): domain Eukaryota; kingdom Metazoa; phylum Chordata; class Mammalia; order Rodentia; family Castoridae; genus Castor; species Castor canadensis. The sequence goes on along the minus strand of NC_133386.1, from coordinate 8,575,862 downwards.
TAGGCCTCAGCACCCTCTTCTTTGAGTTTGGACATTGCAGTGGTCATGTCCTAGAACAGCAATGCTTGCTGTGTCAGAATCGCCTAGAAGGCTTGTAATAATCCACGACCTGGGGACACCCAGACCAATTTCTTTGGAGTATTTATTTCTTGAAAGTTATTTATCTTTTAAAAATTCTTCCATCAACATTTTTTAAACTCCTAAAGGGGTCCAATGTGAAGCCAACACTAAGAAACATTGCTTAGTGTCCACTATAGTTCTCAAAAGCAAAGGTTTTTTTTATCTTAAAAAATAATAAGGCCAAAGGTTTCTTTTACTTGGAAAAAGTGTATTTTAAAAATATCCTCATTACTGAAAAGTTATCAGTGGGATTTTTCCCCCCCTTGAACTTTCCATTAATAAAAAACAAAGTGAACTATACTGAAAACAATTATGAGAAAATTTAGACAAAGTAGAATTTTCCAAAAAGTTATGGGTAGGTGAAAAGAAAAAAAAAAAAAAAAAAGAAAGCAAAGACGATCATTGAAAAAAAAAAAGCTTTCACAGGAATCTCATTTTAATTCATTTGTAATGAATGTCTCATTTCAAAGATGGATAAACAGCATTTGTCAAAAAGTCCCACCTATGGCTGTCGCTGAGAAGCTCAGTGATGGAAATGCCCACGACAGAGTTAACTCATTCTGACTCAGTGTGGGTTTTAAAAAAGAAATTAACAAATTTTAACAGTAAGAGCACAAGTGGGGGACAAAATGACTAGCCAGCAAATGACTAGCTGAAAGGATTATCTTGTCAGCTACGACAATGGGCTCATCTTGCACACAGGACTTTCTAAACTCTCTGCCAACCCTATCTTTTGGTGACAAAAGAAATATGTCTTCAGTCAGATAATACTACATTCTGCATACTTTGAACTACTCTGAAGACAGTGAAAAAGGTGGCATTCAATGTGCCAGTTATTGTTACTGCCAAAGTGCATCAAATAATTGTTGACCGTTGGCCCTAATGTTAATTTGCCCAAAATTCTGCTCTGGCTGACTTTTGTGACATCAGCTTCCCTTCAGCTGATGGATATCTTATATTAGATAGAGGACGAAGTAGAAATTTTTTTGGCTGACATTCAAGCCCTTTCACAATGAGGTCACATTATACCTTTGCATCCTTGTACCCCTACTATGCCTTTTTTTTTGGGGGGGGGGGTATTCCTAAAACCTTTATAGTAACAGACTCAATGTGAGTGAGAGTTGAAGAGAGTCTTCCAAACTCCTCTGTTTTTACTTCCCCAGTGTTGGGCTCTTCCTCTGGGTGGGACTCTCTGTTAAGGATTTTATAAACTTTATTTGCTCCTCACTACAAACCTGAAGTGGAAATTATTACATTTTTCTTTGTAAAATCTCAGGTTACTGTTGGAGTCTCCTCCTTAATGTGCTAGGGTTTATTTTCATCATGAAAGGAAAGTTTGGACTGGAGACATGGCTCAAGTGTAGCGGACCTGGCTAACAAGTGCAAGGTCCTGAATTCAAACCCCAGTCCTACAGCAGCTGAAGGTGACTGCAAGTACAGGAACATGCTTATTTCTGGGTCCTGCTCATGAGCTCTTTGGCTACTTTTGACTGAGCACAAATGTTTTAAGGGTATTGGAGCAAAACAACCCTGGACCAAGCCAATCTGGAATTGCTCTGCAGGGATGGAGGAGACAGGCATTCCCATTGTATTGCTTAGCTCAGTTTTGTGTCATGGCAATGACCATGGTCATGATGGAGGTAGCTTATGGAACAGTGAGGAAGAGAAGGTCAGATGCAAAATCTATCTCAGCCCCTCCTTTAATATCCTTTCTGTGGTGTGGATGGAGACTTTGTATCTCAGGTCTATTGGCCTTCTTGACCTTCTGGAATGCCCTTTCCATTCCAAAGATTCAATTCTGCCTTTCCTATAAGGCCTAGCTCAGTGGCTCCCTGCCCCTCACTCTAAGTCCTCCCCTGTGAGTTGAACTGTAGTGGGTTGAGCTGTGTCCCTCAAAAAGATATGTCACAGGATCTTGGTTATCTCATTTGGAAGTAGGGTCTTTGCAGATGTAATTTATGTAACGATTTTGAGATGAGATCATCCTGGATTAGGGCAGACCCTAAATCCAATGATGGATGCCCTTCTAAGGAACAAAAAGGGAAAAGACACTCAGAGAGGAGACCATGTGAGATGGAGGCAGAGACTGAAATGATGTCTACAACCTAAGCGACATCAAGGATGCCAGAAACCACCAGAAGTGAGGACCTCACAAGGTCTGGATCGGATTCCCCCTCAGAGGCTCCAGAAGCAACCACCCCTGCAGGTAACTCCCTTTGGATGTCTAGTCTCCAGAGCTGCTCATGGTAATTTAGTACAGCAACTCCAGGAAGTGAGCACATGGCCTTTCTTGAGCATTCCTAGCATTCCATCTGATTTTCTCTTGAGATCCTTTGACTCCACGTCTTATTTTTTTGCATGTGTCCACCTTCTCCTACCAGATCGTAACCTCATGGGGCAACATCTGACTTGATTGCCCTTCACCCACCTCCTATGGTGATTTCTGTATTATTTCTGGGGTTCTGGCAATATTTGCATGGTACTGCATGAGGAAACTGGAGCACAGACAAGTTACTGCTCCTGATGTGGGTGGAACAACATGGAGAAGGACTGGCATCCATGGCTATTCCCTCTGGTTGGGTCAGCCCAATTCTGGCCCAGCCCTGAGGCTTCTTCGTTATTTTGGTCTTTGGGGTCCCACCCAACCTGCTTGACTCCAGGCTGCACAGGAGAGAGACTATTTCTCTGTGCTCTCCCATCCTCCTCCTTAGCACATGGTCTCTCACAAGCTTGTCTTTGTCAGATTGTCAGCACCTTAAGGACAGTGACCATGTCTTACTTATCTCTGGATTCCCTTAGCCCACTTCTGATCACATATATTAGACCTTCAATGACAAAGTGCACAAGGATTTGTTTCCATCCATCCTTTCAGGCTCACTTCGACCTCACTTTTTCCTGCCTGTCTTTCACAGCCCCTCTGTCAATTCTCCTACTGCAATGTGATAGCAACCTCTTGGTTAGAGCTCGACTTATCCCTTCCACTCCCATTCATATGTTGGAGTTCTCATCTCTAGTACCTTAGATTGTGGCTTTTGGGATAGCATCTTTACACGGACAAGGGGGTTTATGTGAAGTCAATAAGGTGAGTGCTAATCCAATATGACTGGTGTCCTTATAAAAGGAGAAATTTTGACACAAAGATGCATAAGGGAAGAGGACATGAGACAGAGAGAAAAGATGACATCTATAAGGCAAGAAGAGAGCCCTGAACAGACTCTTTCCTTTCAGTCCTCAAAAAGAACCAACCCTGCCAATGCCTTGATCTTGGCTTTTCAGCTTCCAGAACAGAGAGACCATACATTTCTGTTGCTAAAGGCCCCAGTCTGTGGTACTTTGTCACAGCAGCCCCAATACACTCTTGTAGTTCTCAAACCATCCAGCCCCTGCCTCAGGCAGGCTCTGGGTTTGAGGCTCACTTATGTCAGCTCCTTGACTCTCATAGAAATACGGTGTCTGAAGATCTTTGGCATGAAGGGAAGAGTTGCATATTCTGGCCACCCTGGTTTGACATCAGAAATGGTCTTTCTGGGTGAGCCAAGAAGAAAGTTACATGGTTTCATTACACCTGAGTGGACAAAAGAAGTCATGGGGCATAGCCGTCACCTGGCTAGCATACATGGGTTTTCCACAGGCTCTGTCTCTTGGTAGTGGAATAGGGTGTGACTTCCCATAGTATTAAGAAAAATGGAAATTTTGTAACTTAAAGGAAGTCATCCTGGAAAGAGAAAAAAAAAATCTGTCTGTGACACCCAGTTTGAAAGTCTTACCTCACATGATCTAGGATGTCTGTGTCAGAAAGGAAGTGGATGACCGTTATGTCAAGTGCTGAGGATGGCGTCTGGCACGTAGTAAGCACCGTGTGACTGTGGGCTATTATTATTATTGTTACTATTCTCAGGCTAAATGTGTCATAAATGTTAATATTGGCTCCTACCTTGAGCAGGATGAGCTGAGCCTATGAAATTTATAGGACCATAGTTACCTGTGTGGATATCTGTAAGGATATAGTGCAGAGCACTTTTCTAGAATGTTGTAGCAAGTAAGGGAATGTGATACAATATCAACCATTTCCTGCCCCAGTCCTATCTGTAGCTACAGACTTTCAGGGAGCCAGCTTCCTTACGTACCCTGATACTCAGTTCACATTGCAGTTGTTAAGTATGACTCCAAACTTCTCAGCCACAATGTGGGCCTCTTTAGAGCTGTGAAGTGCAGCTTCAGGGCCAGGCAGCAGGACGATTGCAAGTTTGAGGCCAGCCTGAGCTATACAATGAGAACTGACTCAAAAACCAATGAAAAGCATGGCTCAGGTGGTACAGTACTTGTCTAGCGAGCTTGAGGCCCTGAGTTCAAACCCTAGTACCCCCAAACTGCACTTTTGTCTTGGCTCCTTCTTTTGCAAGTGTATCTGTTTTGCAACACAAAAACCTTCCCCACTGCTTTGCCACTAAGTGGTTTGCCAGACCAATTTGCAGCAAATAAGGAGGTTGTCGAATTTGTGAAGTCACCCCTCAGACACTGAGATCAGAAACTTTGATTGGCAGTTCTAATCTTATCAATCTGACCTTGATTTCTCCCTTTGAGGGAAAAACAATTAGCAGTGAGCATTTGTATCACAAACCTGCTAGGTGCAGGTTTAGTTATCTTCATTTTAGCTGCTTCATTCCTCAATCCTCAAAACCATATGTGACAGCAACTCATTTACTTTATATGGCAGATTTAGTCACTTCCTTAACAGTTGGGGAAATGGAGAGGGAATCTGCCCAGGGAAATAGGAAAAGATAGGTTGAGGATGTCACTGCAAGTCTTTGTGGTTCTAGGCCATTTCCAAATCCCTACAGGGCTTCTAAACCTAGGATATCTGAATCAGGGGGACTGTCCAGGCCAGAAAGAATATGGTTGATGAGTTGTACTGAAAAGGCTTTGTATAAAAGGTCTCTTTAGAGGTGTTTGGAATTCCCGAGTCAGAATCTGTTTTGGGGTAAGGTGCTTTATAAAGGGTGACCATTGGAGTTTAGGTACTTGCTGTGGAGACAAGGAACACAGGGAACCCTGGTTCCAATGCATCTCTATACCAGATGACTCCTTCCAGCAAACTGAGGTCCCAGGTGAGCTTGGATCTCAAGAGGAAATGAAGCAGTCTTCAGACAAATGACCAGAAGAGAGTAGGGAGATTGAACCTAACACAACATTTTGGATGTTAACATGTGCCACGAGGGGGCCCAAGAGCAGGCTGTGGGCTGGAGGTGCGTGCTTCTGGGGGGATGAAGATGGAAGCTGTCTCTAGCACACAGAGTGGGTTACGAGGGTCAAAGGGGTAAAGCATGCTGGGGACAAACTATACTGGAAGGAACACGGAAGGAACAAATGCTGAACTTTGGAGGTTTTGTTCCTTCACCACAGCCATTCCCAAAACAAAGACAACCATTCCCAAAACAAAGACAGAATCATCGGAGCAGTGCTGTGTGCAGATCCATCATCTTTACAGCACCTGAACTCCAAGACAGCCCTGTGATCTCAGAAGGGCTGGCATGTTAATAAAGAAATTAAACACCCCCATTCCATCTTTGTTCTTGGTGGAAGGCCAAGGTGGCTCCGAATCTTCTCATGAAAGATTGGGGCAGGAACAGCCCTTGTTTCTGTGCCAGTCTTCCAAAGTGATAGATTCAGTCATTGGCTGTGTGGTCACAAATGTGCCTTAATTAATAAAAGGGTCTTAACAGAGAAACCAAATTAATATCCCAAGCCCTGGAATGGGTAGCAGATTACTAAAACTCAACTGCTACTACTTTTTTTTTTTATCTGTGCATACAACTCAATTCCTTAATTTCTTTTAACTCAATCTAATTTGGGTAAATTCAGGAAAAAGCAAAAATAGATGATGAGGAAGGCCTAGTTAACAATAATGCAGGTGGGTTCTCTAGAAGACATTTCCACATTCTGTTTGCTATAATAGTCATGAATTAATTAAAGGCCTAGGGAGTTCCTGAAGACTGTAGTGTGGGGAACCTGCAACGGGAAAGGCTGGCACTTACGGGAACTCAGTGACACAAGGATTGGAGGCCCCGGTGAAGAAGAGAGAATCTCCTCGATTAATAAAAGGACCATGGACGTTGTCCTTGTCCTGCCTGTCCTCTTCAACAGAGGGGCTACCTGCAAGTCAGATGGATGCAGCTTCTGTTTGAATCTGTAGTTCTTGGAAGACCTGGGAAGTAAGAATTAAAGAAATTTAATGGAACTATGGTAATTGTACATATTTACAGGATAGAGAGAGATAACCCGATATAAGTATACAATGAGTAATGAACAAATCAAGGTAAACAGCATGCCCATCTCCTTAAATAGGCATCATTTTTTTGTGTTGGGAAACTTTGGCCTCTTCTTCTCTAGATCTTTATAAAATACATAATAAATTATTGTGAGCTGTTGTCATCCCACTGCGCTATGGGAACTCTAGAAATGATTCCTGCTAGCTAACTAGGAGTTTGGTATCCATTATTCAGCCTCTCTCTTTGAGCTGAAGTTCTCTGAAGAAGCTGCATCTATGTTAAAGACACTGTGACAGCTTGACCTTGGCTGCCTAGAACATTCAGACTGTGGAGAGATGGAATGTTGTAGTCCACAGCCAAAATTATTTTAGGCGATCTCAGCTCCTTTTGTTTTGTTTGTTTGTTTTGAGACAGCAGCTTCCTGTGTAGCTCAGGCTGCCCTTGAACTCACTATAGTCCTGATGGCCTTGACCTTGAGATCCTCCCACCTCAGCCTCTGGGATCACAGGCGTGAGCCACCATGTCCGGCTTTCTCAGGCCCTGTAATGGTCAATTTCCTTAACTTCTGCATCTGACCTAGCATTCTCATGACTAACACTGAGCTTGGCCTCAGCCTCTAGCCTCCGCCAACCCTCAGCTAAGAAGGCTGTAAGACAACAGCTGAAACCTACAGAAGACTTTCCAGCTTTGCTGTAGCTGCATACCTGATGCTCCCACCAACAGAATGGGAAATGTATTGATTTATGACTCTCCTTTGTTCTGTGACTATAAAAGTTCACGTAACCTCTTCCACCATGGTACATGTCATTCAAGATAATTTGAATCTGTGTTCCTAGGTCATGGTCACTCATATTTGACTCAGAATAGACAATTTTTTCTTATTTCCTTTAAAGCAGAGTCATGGTGTTGACTTTATATCAACACTTATTCCTCCTGCCTCTCCCCCTTCCAACTCCCTAGAGACCACTATCCTCCATTTCTGAGACCCACTCTTTTAGCTTCTACTTATGAGGGAGAACATGCAGTATTTGTCTTTCTGTGCCTGATTTATTTCACTAAACAAAATAACCTCTGGTTCCATCTATGTTGCCACAAATAGCAGGGTTTCCTTCTTTTTCTTGGCTGAATAGTAATCCACTGAGTACATGTAATACATAAAAAAATGAGTATTTGGTTTGAATTCTCTGTTTGATTGTTGGATTGTTCTGTTGGAGTATAATGGAAAGGCTCTGAGTGAAGCCATCCACCTTGTGAGAACCCTGAGTAGTCCCAGTTTAGAAGCTTGGTCCTTGCATCTTTTCTATCCAATTGTGATTTGACTAGCCATCTGCTTCAGTTTCCACACAGCCTCTGGAAGCTAAGGAGAAGCACCAGCAGAATCTCCAAGAACAAGGTACCTGACAAAGGAGTCATCAACTGACCTAGGTTTGACACGGTACCTGCTGGCATGGATGACCTATTTCCACCAGGTTCCTGGTTCCAAGTAGAAAAGGGACCTGTGTTGAGATTTGGCAGGGTCCCAATGACAGGATGTCTTTCATAAACTTGAGAGAATCCCACTCCATCCCTGTCATAGGATGATGTACTCGTGGCCAAGTGTTTTGATAGTAAAAACAATAATAATAGATGAGGGTCATTATTTTTGTTTTGAAAGCATCAAAAGTCAACGAAAGGACAACCCACTCTTATTTAGGCACTTCCTAGCTTTGTTGTAGGTATAAATTAAAAGCTTAATTTAACAGATCAAAAGAAAAGCATAATTTTGGGTCAGTTGTAGGCACTTAATAAGGAAAAGTTTACAGAAGAATTGGAATTTATCAGGAGCTTTGAAGAATGAATAAATACATGTGGGTACACAAGAGTCTTGAGACATTCCTCATTGACAAGGACAAACTTGAAAGTTTCCTTTTCAATCTTTGTGGCCACCACTGCGTACTATAACATAATTGTTGTAAGGCCAGGGAAAAAATGAATTCTGAACATGCAGGAAATATTCCCCCTAACAGCAGGATGTTTCTTGACTTCTGGACTCTTATCAAGTTTTCCTTTTCTATGAAGCCCTTAGCTTCAACTCAACATGAGAATTGTGGGCAGAAAACAACTGTGGCTTTGGCTGGGAGTGAGGAAGTAGAGAGCCAAGGGTTGGGGGTGCTCCTCATCTTCCCTTGATTTAAGAGGGGAGGATGGCTTTATCTTGCTGAGTAGATCTGAGCTGAGTAAGAGGAATGGAAGAAATAGCGAGTGCAAACAAGGGACCCATAAATATCACTGAGCCTCAGCACATTTTCAAAACATCTCAACCATCCTAAAACATATGGCCATCCTCACAGGCCACAGTGAACACTGACCAGGAGGACTTGGGTGGGTTTAGGAGCTGTGAGGGCTGAGGGCACAGAGGAGGGTAGGGACAGGTCATTGTAGCAATTTCCTCCCTTCACCACAGATGAACCAAAGGGATTCTGTTAGCTGCCTAGAAAAAGCTCAGTTATTCTTTAGGGCAGGCTGACCTTGAGTTCTAAGAATATGTATTTATAACAATTTTCCATCTGAAACATTAAAAAAGAAATATGGATGCATTCCATTTTCCTCTCTCACATTGCCACCAGGGTCACTTGGAGTCTTTGCTGAGATCCAAGGCAAATGGCCAGAGGCATTCCCCACTTCAGCACCAAATGAAGTCACCCTGCATTTTCCTATGGTGCATACCATTGTGTAAATTCATTCTCCTTCAAGATGTCACCCATACTGTGAGATCACAGACTGTTCTTTGGAAGTAAATAGAAATTCATGTTCTTCCTCCAAAATTTATGTGTGTGAGAGCTGAAGTACCTCAAGGGCCCAGATTCTGCTAGAATGACTATCTTCTTCTAGGCACATTTTTGTTTATAAGAGTGGTGTGCTTATCACAGCACACCCTTGGCAAATAAGACATCTCTCCCTTACTGCTTATGGCCCATTAAAGGCAAAGAGAGGCTCTGGGTTTTTGTTTTTGTTTTTTTTAACTCAAACTCCAGCTAAAGTCCCCTCCTTTTAAATTTTGGGTATGTTCCCAAACACCACAGTGGTTCTACCTTCTACTCCCCATGTCATCCACCATGTTTTCTTCTTCATGAAGGATTTTTACCCACTCACCTACTTCAGGGAAGAGGCAGCCTGGGTTATTTTGTGTTTGTTTGCACTATTGTGTTGTTTAAATCATTTGTTACTTGCTTTGGGTGGCTGTGCAGACTACAAGCCAAATACATGGCTTTCCCTTTTACTACTAACTCAGTATCCAGCAGGACAAAAGGAAATGCAGTAAGATGCCATGGTCTTTAGGTTCATGTGAAGGAAATGAAATGTTTTCTCTCCAGGAAGATAAGGTAGAGTGTTGTCTACTCAAATCACTTCTTGTTCTTGTTTTTTTGACTTTGTTTCTATCGTCACCAAGATAGACTTATGAAAACATAGCTATGAAATATGATTATAAAATAGTGACATGGGTGCTAGAAACCACCCATTAAGCTATCTCCTTGTTGTGCAAGTCACACTCCATAGGTGGCCATTAAAACATGGAATCAAATGGGAGGAACAATGACAGGCCAGGAAAGGGAGGAACATAGAGTAGGGCTCATCTCTGGGAGAGGCTCCATGTGATGATGGTGTGGTGGAACACATGATCTCGATCAAGGGCCTGCCATCTTGCCTCACTTGCAGATGGTTATGAAATGAGGTGGAGTTGACTCAAGGTGGTGTGTTGTATCTTCAAGTGGCAGCAGTTCTGATATCAGGAGCACCGTTTCCATAAGCTCCTGGAACGTACTGCTTTGTTCTTCTGGGCAGATGCTCTTTCATCCCCAAGGAGTTGGGGGTGGTACAATGGGGACACTCCTTTCTGACAGAGATGTGTGGGACTGGCTGCTGGGAGAAGATGGTGGTGGGCTGCTCTGATGTCTCAGAAATGAAGACATTGAGAGGAGCAAGGCTGGTGGTTCTTCAGGCAAAGGAGATACTGGGGGATGCCGGCGTAGCTGGGGAGAAAAATAAAAGCAAGTTGAGCTCCACTCCTGCATTAATGGAAGTGTTTTTGTTAGTACCCTGGGTTTGATCCCATAGTCCTGTTTTCCCCTAAGCCAGCATTATCAGGTCAGAAACCACACTATTATACCTGGTAACACACTTCTAGAACTTTTGCTTTCTGTTGCCTTGAATTTGAGCTCTTTCAGGATATCTTAGGGAGAGAATGTCCCCACTGATAGGAAGAGGCCACATGGAGCTGTTCATGCCACTAACCCAAGTGGCAAAGAGGGATTTCCCCTGGCTAGAGTGGACTGTGGGATCAGTCACCAAGAGGAAATTGGGTTGTTGCTACACAGTGAGGGCTGAGGGCCAAAGGCAACTGTAACCCAGGGGATTTTCTTGGTTGCCCCTTAATAGTCCCTATCTAATAACACAGGTGAAAGCAAGACCGTGGTAGGAAAAATGTTACAGGGCCACTAAGGATTTAGAGCCCTTAGGAATGGAGGGTCAGTCACTACATAGAGAACCTTGATGAGCTGAAGCCATGGTGACGACAAAGGATACAGACTGGGCAATGAAAAAAGAAGTTATAAGTAGCCACAGCCACTTGACCAGCTTGAGAAAGGAGGAATCTATGTCTGTTTTCCCACATGTGCATCCTATGGGTGTGAGCATTTTTATTGACATGTTTCTTCCTTTCTCCTCTATTACTTTGAACAAATTTTGTTGAAGATTAATTTACAATTTAGTCTTCAGGCAACACCATATTCAGATGGGACCATGATGAATTGGAGGACAAATGAACCCAGCCCAGAGGTTAAAGTGGTGGCCCATTTCCCAGAGAGGGTAGCAATGACTTTGGGACATTATATCTCCTCCTTCTGAGGAGAGGAATGAGAATGTCTTCATTTCTAATAAAAGAGGTTTGCATCTTGCTAAATTGAGAGGTGTGTTCTTGGGGTTTGAACACGAGAAGGGAATGTGAGGGAGAAAAGCAATCACAGGATAGTTTGCGCTGGTTATTACACTGCTATCACTCAATCCCAAACCCACCATCCTCTGATCTGTGAGGCAGAACTGTGCCTTGCAAACCCCACTCTTGCTTTGCTGCTTAGCTCCCTGGTGGCTCTGCTGACTGGGAGTGTGCAGACTCTTGTTTCTGTGTTGAGACATCCATCTTCACCTTGGCAATGGCAGTTCTATCCAGTCACAGGATTTGATAGCACTTTTCATTCCCCGCCCTCACAGATCCTGAGAACAGCCTGGTTGCAGTGCCATCAGCACTGATGTCCAGGATGCCCTTCTCAGAGCCCTGGGACCCAGTCCCACAGGGACCTCTTCTGATCTCCGATACTCCAGCCCAGCCAAGCGGCATGCAAGGCTCTCTCCTCCAAGCTGCAAAGAATTCCAGTTTCTGTCCACCCACCCAGGTGAGAGAGGGGCTTCCTGCTGTTGCCATACCCATGATACCTCGCTGTTTCTGTTTGGCCTTTTCATTTCAACTAGTCAGCATTTCTAGAAATCACACTTTCCCTGTCAAACCAACTAGTGTGGTCTCTACCTCCTGTCTGCACATTTTGGCTTTGCAGTTTTTACTTCCCTTCCTGACTCACATGGAACCGAGGCCATAAAGGATGTAAAGTCCTTTTAGCATTTTCTTTGACCTCCTTTTGGAATGTAGAAACATACATTCTTTTATTATTTTAGACTTCATCACTAATATTTAACATGAATAGTAGACATTGTGTTTTTCTAACTCTAGATCTTGACTTTCTAAATCTAGAGGTGACTAATATTTCTATTTTTTTCTTAAACAAGTAGGATGGTTTAACTTCCTTCTGGATTCATCCGTCTTTTATGATATTGCTGTCTATTATATTCTGATTTTAAACAACATCCAAGGCTGGGGATATAGCTCAGTGGTTTAGTGTTTGCCTCGCATTCATGACACCCTGAATTCAATCCCTGGTACCACAAAACAACAACAACAACAAAAAAAAAACCCAACCTCCAACTAGCTGTTGCTATTAACTGTACCAGCCAATAAATATCAGATTTATCAGTGCATTTTATTGATTTCTGTGATCAACATTGTCAACTCTTTTTGTATGTCAGAAATCATCTTTATTGAGCTTTTCATTTGTATGAAAATGTAGCTAGAATTTAGGTTTATGTTGTGGCAATTGTTTTTCCCTGGTCTCTGGCATCTTTTACTGCTTCTTAGAAATCCACTGTCAGTTGAGTTATTACTCCTTTTAGCTCACGTTTTCTTTTCCTGTTAGATGGTGACAGATTTTTCTCATATCTCTTGCTGTTCTGCAGTTTTATGATCATGTGTCTAGGTGCTCTTATTTATACCTCTCTAGTTTCAGTCTACTTAAAATGTGGAGGTACGTTTTTCCTCTCTTCTGGAAAACTTTCAGCCATTTTTGTTTGAATATTGCCTCTCCATCTTTCTCTTTTACCCTCTTCCTGGAGAATTATTATTAGATACTTATTTCTCATTCTATTCTCCAGTCTCTTATCTTTTGTACTTTATATTTTATCTTTCTGACCTGAATTTTAGGTGACTTCCTTAGTCCTAATTCACTTCTCTTCTCTTCAATCACATGCAACTTACAATTAAGCCCACAGGTATTGAGGCTTCATTTCTATATTTCTGGCATAGATTTTTTTTTTTTACTCCTTTCCCCATACTTTTTTCTTATAGTATACATTTCTTTCTTTATCCCTAAATATTGTCATTATATATGGAATCTTTACATGTTATTTTGTCTCCAGTTCTTAAAGAGGAAACATTCTGTTTTTCCGTTTGCTCTTTTGGAATTGTTTCCTGATGTGATTTGGAGTCTGTTTCATGTTTAGAAAGGGTTCTTTTCCACTATGGTCTCCTAAGCTATTGCTTAAGGGAATACTCCCCCAGTCCACAGTTTGCTACTTTTTACATACCACTAGGAAACTTCCTGGCCTATCATTGGCCAGAATGGAGTCACATGTCTACTTCTAAGTCAATCATTGCAAGGGGGAGGGATTATCCTCAGACCAAACATGCTTACTGTGGTCAAGCAGAAGATAGGTCAACTTCCTCTTATATGGGCTGAGGGGGGAAGGAGTGAATGCTTAGAAAAATCAGGGTTCTTTAGAAAGAAAGAAATGGATATACACACTTGATACTGTAACACTCCTAGAAATGTCAGATTTACAAAGACTCTAAGATTGAACAACCCTGTAGAGAATGCTGCAAGGCATGTGGAAGGAGAAAGGAATGAGAATGATTGAAAACAAGAAGAAACAAAAACCTACAATAAGGACCAATCTTTGGTGAGACATTTTGGTGCAGTATCATTTATGTTTTCCAGATATGCCTCACATTTTTGGGAAAGGCAATTTGGTTTTTATTGTTGGGTGTGGAGTAGCACTATCCATACCACTGTGTGTTTTTGTCTTTTCTGCCCTTTTTCTTGCAGAAAAATAAAAACAAATGTAAAAGCAATTCAATGAAGAAAATGTGAGTAAAATGATTTCTCAATTTCAGTTCTGACAAAAGACTTAGGGTTAACAACTGGAATTCATCTGTGAGTATGCTGTGATCCTTTGAAGGACTCAAATAATTCCAAGAGGAAAGCTGTATTTACAGTATTGACACAGAGCTGCACTTTGTGCCTGGTCACACACATAGTAAACTGTAGGGAACTCAGCGTCTGACTCTTCTTCTAACACTATTCCCAGCCACACAATTTTGGCAATGTCTCTTCTATGATTTGGCCAACAAAGCTATGACTGCAGTAGCAGAATCCTTTGGGTTGCCCCCAAAATATGTGAAGTCTTGATAAGATTGTTCTACCTTCCTTTGTCCAGTCAGTATTTGATAAGCACCTACTATGTGTCAGGCATTCTGCTAGGTGCTGAGCACATGACAGGTAACCAACAAAGTCTCTGTCTTCATTGGATCTTACGAGGCACCAACTCTCCTCAGAAGGAGATGGAAACATTGCACCAGGCTTTACGTACATTTAAATCTATGGACATTTGAATTTTTCATTATTCATGGACATATTTGCCGCCTTGTTAAAAAGAAAAAGCCATACTGACCTAGTCCTAGGTCCTGAGATACCCAGAATCCAGTATTCTAGATCTCTAGCCTCTCCATTTGCTTGTGCAGCTTCTTCCTGCCATTCTCTTACTTGGTCATGCAAGAGATGTTAGATCAGATGGCAGGGAAGACTTCTCTGCAAAGGTGACAGTTAGACTGAAACCTGAGGTTCAGGGGAAGAATGGTGTATTGGTGTGAAGTTGACCAAAGCAAGAAGAGTGTTCTAGAGAGAGGGAGTAGTACCTGTAAAGAACCTGAGATGGGAAAGAGCTTATGATAAGCCACCTTTCCTTCTTATATTAAAGCCATTGGTTTCCCCAACTTCAATCCATCAACCCCTCAACCTTCTCATCTCATAGGGAATGTTGGCTTTCTCTTGTGTCCTGTCTCCTTTAATTACTTTCTCCTCTTGCATTCTTTCTTGTGTCATTTCACCTCCCACCTTTTCTGTCTTCTTCTTGTTTCGTTCTTGAGTTTTAAGTCTGCTTGACATTTGGTTAATTTTTGACCATAATGTGAAATCTGTTTATTTTATGAACATGCATATAATCTTTACTGGTTTTCCTGTAAACTGGCTTTTAAATACCACACTGTAAACTTGTAACCATTTCATATCTAAACCCTCTGAAGAATTAGCACTTGTTCATCATGATGGAGTTTGCAAGGTGGGCTTTACATATGTCTTATTTAATTCCAGCCCCAGCCTTTCAGCACGTTCTCATGAGGAACCAGGCTGGCAAGGACATTGTTAGCCTCTAAAAAGCTCATACTGCTGAGACTGACACCCATGTCTTCTGACTCCAAATCAAATGCTCTTACCAAACCAGTTTTGTGCACTTTTTTTCACAAATAATAGCATTGCCCTGAATAAAGACTGCAGATTTAATTTGAACAATTACAGGACATCTTACACAAAGCTTATATTGAGTAGGGCTCAGAATCTCAATTGATTTTGAGGACTGAGAACTCTTTTTAGATCAATTACCCTTTTTGGTGGCATGGATAGAATAGATTATACAACTCAACTTTACCCCCACTCCCACTCTATCCTACAGAAGTAGAGTCATTTCTATTTGTTCAAACAGGTTTTCTTGTTGTTGCTCAGTTGATTCTCTGGATTTTTAGATTAGGAGTCAACAAATTTCTTCTATAAAGGACCGTACTAATAAATATTTTGGTTTTGTGCATACATTCAACTCAGCCATTGTACTGTGAAAGTAGCCATTGACCAGACCACGTGTAAACAAGTTAGCATGGCTGAGTTTCATTAAAACATTACAGAAACAGGCAGCTAGCAACCCATTACATTATAGAACTTTCCACTGTGGTGCCACTCAGAAAGTTTTGGACTTTGAAGCATTTCAGAGTTTGGATTTTCAGATTAGGGCTGTTCGATTGCATTGTCTTTCCCAGTCTTAATGCCAAAGACTCTGTTAACTGAACCATCTGTTGGCACTTGGACTGCTCTTCCAAAAAGATAATGGAATACAAGTTCACTTTTTCTGCACAGGTCATTTGATTAAACACTCTTCAGTGTAAAACGAGGGTCTTGCCTTGCACTTGGCACTTGCTTAACATCAGCAAAAGCTTCCTGAAAGTAAGAAGCATGGATCCTTCTCTGCCCACTCCATGCTGAATGGTTTATTTGTTTGAGGTATCAGTTTCTTGCTTTGGGCGTGGAGTTCATGCTTATTTCCAAAGAGATCCTGTCCAACCCATGCAACCCCACCGACCGACACAGGTGCTTCCTCCCCGGGCAGCGCCTGGGAGGCAGAGCTACGTGACACTCATTTCTAGAAGAAATCTGAAGTAATGTGTAAGATTCCAACACTGTCCATCGTTCAGGAGTCACTGTGCAGCAGAGACCAATTTTAAGGACCTTGCTAAAGAGAAACCTCTCCCAGGTCTGCAGCTATTAGAAAACTCTGAACCTCTTCAAAATAGGTTGAAAACAGTCACTTCTTTAAAAGATGTGCTTGGTTGAGGAAAATGGATCTACCACAAGTCCTTTGCTCTCAGAGGCAACTGCAAGGTGGTCCCTTGCTCAGAGAAGTGAGTTGTGGTGATGAGAACCTCTCAGCTCCGGTAATGCTCGTCAGGAGTCTTGGGGGACAGTCAGAAGGTGCTGAGGCCTGTGTTTCCCCTGCTTTCTGGGCTGTGAGTGCAGTGACCCGTGAGTAATAGCAGTGCAGCCCACTCAACAGCAAGTAGGAGGACAGGAAAAGTCAAACCACAGAGTGGGCTTCTAGCTGCATGCCGCGGTGTCTGTCCTTCCACCCAGAGGGGGCTCAGAAGGCCCAGGGGAGGAAGACAAGGCTAGGTGTCAACTCAAAGGTCCCTGTCACGGTTTCCGTGGTAAACCATGGGTTTTCCAGACCTCTCATTCCAGGGCCCACCCACAATGGCCACCATCCTCCACGCCCTTCTGACCAAGTGCAGGTCCCTCTCCCATTGCTATCTCTCGTGGACGGAGTGGACAGTGGGCAACTTTTTATTGAAAAGGGAAAGTAAGTGGGGAGTTGGATTTTGATTTGTGAGAGATTCAGGACAAAAATAAAGAATCAATAAAAAGCAGGGGATGCAGGCACTTTTTTTTTTTTAAGATGGCATTTTGGACACCCTTCCATAGTGCCTGGTCCTGTGATGCACATTTTCCTGTCCTTATCTTTCCAAGCTTCCTACTGTGATGATGTGGTGGTACCACTGCCACACAGGCATTTGACAGAGGAGGGAATTGGTGTCTAGAGGTCTGAGACCCCTATGGCATCAGGGACTGAATTCAGGTTTAGCTGAATCATCAGTCTGTTCTTATTCTGGCACTGCCATATATAGTCATTTGGAAAATTCTGTCTAAAATGGCTATTTCATAGGAACTAACTATTCCTGTTGGGCTAGCATTTCTTCATTTATCCAGCGAAGCTTGGCAGAGCACCTGCTTGATAGAACCCAAGATGGCTAAGGTCTGCCCCATCTGGAGGCACCTGTGGTATGTGGTGCAATTAGAAAGAGTCAGGCCAGGGCAAAGGGAACTTTGAGGAGAGTGCCTCAGTTTACCTGCAGCCCCCGGGGCTGCTTCATGCCATGATGACATTTCAACTACTTTCAAAGAACAAGTGGGGTCTCACACAAAACAGTAAAGAGGCAAGGTAACTCCTGGTAGAGGAACTGGCAAGGTCAGGTCCAGAATAGAGGTTCAAGGAGTTTTGAAAACTAGCACTTCCATGCTCAATGGAAGCAGGACTTGCACATCCAGACCCAAGAATAAAGTGGTCTCAGTGCCACACATAGCTGCTGAGCTCCATACAGAAGGCATGTGATGTCTTCGACGTTTCATTGAGCTGATATTTGACATTGTGGACTTGAAGGGAAGAGAGTAAAGTGACATAGGTGCATTCATGGGATCAGCCTTAGAGTGATTGCTCCCTGCGGAGGCATGGAAGATGCAGCGGGGCTGGATGGGCAGGGAGATGAGTGAGCGCCATGAGAGCTGTGAGGGGCTGGAAGCAGTGGAGGGCATGGATAGAATGACACGGTCTTAGTTACTGAATGCATTGGGGGAGGAGGAAAAGGAGGACATTTTGGCTTCTGCCTCAGCCATACCATCTCAGTTCCACACTAGAAAGGACCCTTTGTCTTACTGAGTGTGTGCATATCCTCTAAGTGACTTTTCAGGTGAACATTATCTAAGGGAAAGGTGATGGGTTTTTAAGTGCCTATATTTATGCGCTCATTTCTGTCGTTTGTCTCTCTAGCATAAATCTGCCAGTAGAGCTAACCCCGGTGAGAGCCATGGTGGAAGTTGGAAGCCATTGAAGAGACGATATTCAGCTATCAAAGATGGCATCACCTTTCCTTTCTGTCTTTTCTCCTCCTGGCCTTTGTCTGGGCTCCCTGTGTCAGGGTACAGCAATCTGGAGCTCACAGTTTGGCAGAAAATAAATACATTTGTCACCTAATAAAAATGAGGAAATGTACGTCCTGGACAACTGAAGTTCAAAACCTTCTAGGACATCTGAACCACCGAGAGTTTAATGATGCCTTCATAGAGCATAGGGGTATTGAAGGTAGAGGAAGAAGGCAAATTTAGATGACTTTCTTAATTTGAATACCTTGGGCAAAATTGAGTTAAAGTTTCCTGGGACTAATTGTTTTTATTTTATAATTTTTCCTTAAATTTTGTTTTGCATTTTTTTCACTAGCTGTGTCAAGAAAGCCTAGCTCAAATGGACTACTGATACATCTGGGCCCAGGCCTATGAGGCCCCTACATAGCAATCCCAAATAGGGCAAACTGGGATTCAAAGTCCCACTCCACTACTTACTGGTGTGGTGATTCTAGGTATTAAGTAGCCCAACCATCCTTTGCCTCGGTCTTCAAACAGAATAAAAATACAAGGACAGTTGCTCTGAGTACCAAGTGTTATAAAGAATATAAAAAACGTAACACAGCGCCTGGCACACAGTCAACACAGAATAAAATGTCAGTTTTTGGCTGTGTCATCAATCCACAGAGAGCAGTCATATGCAGTGGCCTTTGGATGCATTGGGAGGCACACAAGGGTTTCATGGTCCTGCAGAACTGCCTGACTTGGTTTATCTTTAGAGACAAGAGTATCTGCATGGAGTTCATTGTGTTCATGAAACAGACTGGACCAATGTCTGCTGTAGCAGTCTTCCAATCAGAACTGGACATCTGGCAGGGCTCCTTTTAGCTCATGCTTTAACAGTGCATTCTGGGAGACACTGAGCCTTTAAGAAATTTACAATAACCCTAAGCACTCCCCACATCCTCCACCCGCCACTAAACTCTGGGCTTGCCCCACCTTTGTGTGCAGACTAGAGGTTATCCTTTGGTGATGCTAGACCAGTGTAACTGCCCACATCCACTAAGGGGGAAAGTGACCAGGCAGAGGCCAGGTTCCTGGGGCTTTCCCTGCTGCAGAAAGAATTGTGGTCCTCACACACCAAGTCCAGAGAAATGAAGAGTCCCTTTCTTTATCTGCCTCCTGAGGGTGAGGGTTAGTCTGATAATGTCTATGGAAGAGAATAGTCTCAGGTTCTGTTTTTTGTGTGTGTGTGTGTGTGTGGCACTGGGATTTGAACTCAGGAGCTCATGCTTGTTAGGCAGGTACTCTTATAGTTTGAGTCACTCTGCCAGTCCATTTTTTTTTTAACATAATCCTCATTTCTATTACTTCTCCCAAACTGTGACACCAGCATACACCATAGACTCCAGCAGAGAGAGAGAGAAAGGGGAACCTTCAGCACTGACCTGATACCCAGCTCCTCTCTTGGTGCCATATGCCATGGCTGGAAAGTCCCACAAGTCTGTCTTTTAATCAACTCTCCATTACACTTACAGTGAGGTGTCACTATGAAATACAGATGGGGGACAAAAAAATTTTTTTTAGTGGGGAGAATATATAGGAATTTGAAAGTACTTACACACCCAAACTGCCCAAAATATCCACTTCATTTCAGTTTTTAAATCAGCATTTAAGGAAAACCAATGTCCATGGAGCACCAAGGACTTGACAAATTCAGTCTTTCCTAGTGCCCTACACAGGGGTTCTAGTAGCTTCACAGGTGAGGGAACATGTGTCTAAGTACACAGAGCTCAGAAATAAAAATCTCAAAAAGGCTTTGAAACTGTCTCCAAAGCTTATACTAACTTCGAAACTCTGCCTGACCCATACTACTGAGCTCACTCAGCACCCTTAAGTCAGAAGACTTATCTCCCCAGGAAAACCATAAAGCAAATTCCTTTTAACAGTGAACTTGTCTCATAGCATAGGGCTGGGAAACACAGGGCACTTGAGAGGCACACCACAGAGTCATTCTGGACAGTAATGGAAAACAGCATATCCTGTCCACGCTCCACTGGTTGCGTCCTTAAAGATTTAGGGGGCCGGGTGTGTAGCACAGTGTAGCTCCAGTTCCTGGGTTCAATCCCCTAATTCCCAGCACCACACACATACATAAAAGATTTTTAACATTTAAAAAATTGAATGAGACTAGGATATTTTGTAAAGTGAATTTCATTTGGATTGACTGTAGCTAACAAGGCTTTAGCAAAATTTCGTTTCTGTGAAAGTAATAAAAACTGGAGTCTACTGGGATGGTGGAGTGGCTCAAATGGTAGAGTGACTGCATAGCAAGCGTGAGGCCCTGAGTTCAAACCCCAGTATCACTAAAAAGGAAAAAAAAAAGGAATCTATTGATAGATTCCATTTTCTCTCTCTCTCATTCTATACATGTATCTATGTATACATTCATATATGTATATGTATATAGAGAGAAATAGATAGACAGGATTTGTGTGTAGTGTGTGTAGTCTGTAATGCAAACATTAATAGGCAATTTGCAGAGAATCATAGTGACTGACTAGAGTTGCATATTCAGCCTTCTGCATCATATAATGTGTGTCATCTGTTAGTGCTGCCACTGAGTAGATTTTTCTAAGTGACCTTTAAAAAGTACTGGCTTTTAATATACACAAATAAGAATAAAGAAGAAAAAAAAGGGAGAACAAAAATGATGAAAACAACCCGACTGAATTCCTACAGCTGCTCTTTCCCCTTCTTGTTCTTGAAATAACTAGATATATTATTTTAAGTTTTGTTTTTTTAGGGAGAGAGGCTGATTTTTTAAAATACTGAAAAAAGTATAAATAAGAAAACAAGCAATCATCCATAATGCCACTACCTGAAAACATCTGTCTTAATTGCTATTGATTTGTGTTGGTAGACAATAGATGGTAGGGCCCGTCTTCCTCCTTTACTTATCTTCACAGACTGACCTTGGCTATTTTGGCACATTTAATAATCAGTTGTATTTTCAAAAAATCCTGTGAGGATTTTGACTGACGAAGCAATTCTACAGTAATTTGGGTAGAAACAATCGTTTCATAATAGAATCCTTCCATCCATGAATATGGTATAGCTCTCCACTGTTCAAGTCTTCTTTTATTTCATATTTAATTAAAGGTTTCTTTAGAAAGATTTTGAAATTTTTTTCTTATATTCTTATTTTTTAAAACAATTTCAAACTGAATCTTTTCTTAATAAGTTTTATTTTTATATCTTAAGCTTCTGTTTTCTCAATATTTATTTATTTAACTGCAGTACTGGGGTTTGAACTCAGGGCCTACATTTTGAGCCACTCCACCAGCCCCTTTTTTCTGATAGGTTTTTTTGAGATAGGGTCTCGAGAACTCTTTGTCTTCGAACTGCAATTTTCCTGATCTCTGCCTCCTGAGTAGCTAGGATTACAGGTGTGAGCCACGGGTGCCTAGTAATTTTTAAATTTGTTTTTTTGCTCTCTATTTGTTTAATGTATTTTAATTTTCCTATTCTATATTTTTTTATTTAAATGGTTCATGTATTTTAATCTCTTTTATTTGTAATTGCATTTAAGATATATAATACCATGTAACATGGGCTAGTTTTGAAGGGTCATGGTTAGTAGCAAAAAATCCATTTTTTTTAAATAGTAAATTTACTTTAATATACTTGGAATTTTTGCCACAGTTATATAGAAAGATTCTGAAAACCAAGATAAAAATTACACGTGCAATTACATAGGGCAGAATAGAATTAAGGCAGAAGTTCCTCAGGGAAGCAGTGCTAAGTAAGAATCACTTGTGTAATAACTTCCATACATCAGAATCCTTTTGTTTCTGTGAAAGTACTGGGGTTGCATCATCTTCTTTTTAACTAATTGCAGTTTGATCTATTTTTTGGATTAAAACAAGATTGTCTATTCTCCTTTGATAGTTTCTTCTTCTTTGAACACAGTTTAGGATCCTTTTTTGCTGATTGATTTGGTCAGGAATAAGAAACTGACAGAAGACAATGACTTGTATTTCACTGAAATTTTTGCAAATATGCTCAAATTGGCACCGTGTTGCTATAATAGAAAATTAACGTGTTAAAAATTTAGAATGCAAAATTCTTTCCTCATCAATCTTAATTATACTCATCATATCTTTGTTATAACTAGTCACATAACATAGTTATTGAAAATATGAAAGCAAGTTATATTGATTTTATTACTATCTGTTGTATGCAAACTTGGTTACAGTTCTTAGAAAGTATTTTTTGAAGTAATAAAAATTTATTTCTGCCCTAGACATGCCAGGGGCGTAGATTTTTACATTTTGATAAAAATTTTCAAAACTTAAACTATTTAGTTGTAAATGGAAAAGTCTTCAGAATTCCATTAATTAAAAAACTAAATAAAAATAAATTTAAACATATTCAATGCATAACAGAAAACTTCCCATGAATCAAATCTCAAACAATGGGAAAATACTACAGCACATTTTAGAAGTTATCATTTTGCTGTGCTCATTGCTGACGGGTTGAAAACACAGACAAATACAGGGAAAGATGCAGGAGCTTTGGTGATAACTCATGAGAATTTTGAAGAGATTGTGGGAGTAACTTGTAGAATGGGCACATTCTACAAGCCTGCAGGTAAGGATCTGAACAGAGGTAAGATACAGAGATATGGCTTGGTCAATTTCCTCCAAAGCTGACTCCAGCCTCTTCCTCTGCCTGATCTGTTTCTGATCCATTTGTGACCCTGGTTGGGTCTTTCCTGGGCTTTTGCTTGATCCCTATTGAGCTGACCTGGCTCTGGAAACAGACTCTTGGGTTTAAATTTGTCAGCTTCTGTCCACTTAATGTTAGTGGAACACTGGGCATGTCGTCTACCCTCCCCTGGTATCTCCATTTTTAAAATGGCCATGATAACAGCACTTTAGATTTAATTAATTAGATTTAATAATTAGATTTAATTATTGGTGTTGGTTATCACACGGTAACTGTTCAATGAAGGTTGTTCTGTGTCCTGCTCTGCCTTCCTAATTTCCTCCACCTAGTGGGCCCGTTTTTCCTGTTTGGAACTTGGTGGAAGGTGCCCTGCCACAGTGATGGTGGTGATGGCCTCAGGCTGATTTCCTCACTCAGCTTCTGGAGTCAGAGGCAGACCCCCACTGCTGGGGCTCTGTGGAGATGCTCATTTTACACGGTCAGATAGTTGCAATGAGGACACTACCAGACGAGAAACACTAAGAGTTTATAAATAATTCTAATGCCCACCATTCTTTTCCCTTGCCAGCATTCACCTGAGCCGCCAAGAGACTCTTCTTTCCCTGTGAATGGAGATTTCTTTTTCCACAAAGCCAACTACTCTAATAAAAAATTATTTAAGGCTGAACAAGAAAAATGGAACTTAACGCCAGCTATTCACTTCCTATAAATGCCAAAAAGAAGCCTGAGGTTCATTTTTAAACAAAGGCTGATAATTACGCTAAGTAATTTTTCACATGACACATGGCAACACCATGAGTTGAGCAAGTCTGCGAGGTATAGCACAGGGCTGATTGCCACTTCACAGAGCTGCTGCTGGTGAACCACTGGATCAAGTGACAAACAGTACTCAGGCCATCAGTAGGGCAGATGATAGGCGTCATTATTAAAACGTGGTTATAGATCAAGTGAGATGGGTGGCAATGGGGCTTCCCATCATGAGCATCCAGTAGGGAGGTCAGAGCAAGGGCAGCCATGGATGGGGGGCAGGGGTTGGATGGACAAGATCCCAGAGAACAAGCCACAGTTGAAGCTTCTGCACATCTGATCAAATGTTCAGCATGTCATGAATAAATATGACCTCTGGGGTGTCTCTTCATATTTTGCCTACTTGGATCACAGTAAAGATGTTCTTTTTTTGCCACTTTGTCAACTTATTTTGTTTCAACAACGAGAAGACCCTATGGACTCTGTAGTATAATAGTTGGAACTTTCTCAAGATGGTTAATTCAAAAAGTGAGTTTGGATTAAAGCTGAACTCAGACTTTCATGTAACTGTGATTGAGAAGAGTCAAGATTTAGTGAACTCATTGAGGTCTTGATATAAAAAAAATCTCACTTTAACTTGGAATGTTATGTCAGGTTACACTTGTGCCAATACCAGTTGATATTTTGCTTAGCTCTTTGACGGCTTTTACTAGAAGTGTTTTGGAGCAATGTGTTCCCTGGCAATAGATAACCACCAAATCCAAATGCGGTGAACCACCAAATCCAAATGCCTCCCCGCATTTTTCTTCAGATGCCTAAGGGCATCTCCAGGTCAATTCATCCAAAATCAAACTGCGCTCTCACAGTGCAAGAACCTTCCACCCTAGCTGTTCTTATCTCTGTGGAAGGCCAACCTATCCTTCCGGTTCCTTGGGCCAAGAAATTTTTGTCCCCCTTGATACATGCTCAAATCAGAACAAAATAATGCCTTGCAGTGTGTTGCCATGTGTCAAGTGACATGTTACTTAGATTAATTATCAGTCACTTAACCACACTCCAGTTTGGCAGGGACCCTGGCCTTCCAGTGCATTCACTCAGAATCCAGTCATCCTCACCACCCCCATCATGGCTTCTGGGGCAAGCTACCATCATTTTTGCTTGGATTTCCTGTAGTCCTCTTCTGCCATTGGCATTTTCCCCAGAGTCCTAGCCTGTTTTCAGTCAAGCAGCCAGCTGGATCCCTTTCATATGCAAATGAATTATATCACTACCATTCTCATCTATGGCTGCCCATATCACTCAGCAAAAAAAGATAGGGCCCAGGAGGCCTTGTTTGACTTTTATCTCCCATCCTCAGGTCCTTACTCCCTCCTGCTCCATCAGCTGCCTGCTGTTGCCCCAACAGGTCAGGCACATGTCAGACTTTGGGTCTCTGTCCTTGCTGGTTCCCCTCTAGGAATGTTGTGCCCCCCCAGATAGCTTCTCGACTAACTTCATGTCTTTGCTGAAAACTCCTTTTGCAATGAGATCCTCACATGTCACCCTATTTAACATTGCAATGCCACCAATTGCCAACTCCCCTTGCTCAATTCTTCTGTATATCTCCACAGCACGTACGATTTTCTGACATACTAGGTCACTCGTTATGTTCATCCTCTACTTTCCATCTTCCCTTGCTAGAATATAAGCTCTGTAAGAACAGGATTCTTTGTTTCGTTTATGTCAAGTGTCTACAACAGTGCCTGGCAAACACTCATAAACACTTGTTGACAAATGAAGGAGTGACAGAAACTTTGAGACCGAGTGCTCAAGAAAGAAAGTGTTCGGGGATCCTACGCTCCAGACTAAACGGCAAATATCAGTTTAGCCTGCTAGTTTGCTCAATTTACGCCACCCTCTTGACAGCCTTGGCAAGTGGAAGTGCCTTTTAATATTGAAGTATCCTAGCCTCAGCCCTGGTCTCCTTTACTTTTTTCTCCACCCTCACTCCCTGATGATCTTACTTGACTCGTGGCCTTAGATGTAATCTGTACATAGATGTGATAGCTTAAAGAATTTGTCCACAAGCTCTTTGGTATTCCTTCCCTCAGGAGGTGAAGCATTTTGCTCCTCTTGAATGTGGGTGGGTGGGACTGACGGACTTGCTTCTAAGATTGGAGCATGGCACTTCTGACCAGAACAGAAATTTTGCCAGAACCAAAGTAATTACTGGAAGTAAAGGACTTAGAACAGTGCCTGGCTGTGGGGAAAATGGCCCCACTTAGGCTAATTTCTGGATACAGGCCCACTAAGCTTATCCAACAGATAGTGTAACCTTGTGTAACCACTCAAGGTCAATTAGTTATGTAACGGCATGCATATTAGATGTAATAACTTGGCTGAATGCCGGCTTCGTCTGTACTTGTATAAAAGCCATTGCACTGAGCAGCTCACGTGTGGGTAACAAAGCAGGTCAGACCTTCCCACAGCTCCTCACTTTTTCTTGGGCTGCCTGGGGCAAAGCACTTGACCTGCCCTGGCACAAAGAAAAAATGTGCTAAGCTTGCAATATTCGGTAGGTTTGCTCTCTGGAAGTGCTCATCTTTGGATGAGTCTGGATGAGGAATTTCCTCAAGTGTGGAAATAGGCATCCATTGTTTTCGGCAATAGAAACAGGCGATCTCCAGTGGGAAAGGCAGGTTAGGTCAGCTAGTGAATGAGAACATCTGCACAAGTGGCACCAAATCCATTGTCGGTCTAAAGAGGACATTTACTTAAATTCACAGAAAATGCGAGCCATGCACTTACACAACTGACAGGTTTAAATACTGTTGCGATTGTGACTGCTTTAAGACAGTTTTTGGCAAAGAAGATTTTTTCAGAACAAAGTTAATTATGCTAAATATTGGTAAATGTTGGTGAATACGTTCAGTAAAGGCCTTAAGCTTGGAAGCTTCTGATGTATATTTGATGATTTAAAATACATTAAAGCCATAACAGATATTGAGGGCCAGTGTCGTCTATGTGGTGCACACAAGTGTCACAGGGTCTGGGCTCAGAGGCTCCTTGCTGGGGTTAATATTCTGCTCTTTCTGTCTTGGAATTCCTACACTGAGTGAAAGAAAGGTCTCATAGTTTCATTTCTTGCAAAAGTTTTAGCCAGTCCTAGGGGTGGTTATTATCAGTGTGAATAGCTATTGCCTCAAGGGTAAAGGGATGTTTCAAAACCACTTGGGCAAGTTATGAAATACTTGTTTGTAACTCATCTATTTATAGTAAAACACAACCGAAACATTTCCCTTTGTGGAGGCAAAGGCATGTCATTCCTGTCAATGGACGGCCCAGGCCATCCCTGACTTTCAGTCATGGCGGCAAGTCACACAGAGCTGAAGATAACCACGTGACTCCTAATCCCACGTGCTAGAAAAGTTACACCTCTGAGTCTGTGGATATATAGTAAAAAATCTTTGAAATAGTTATTCTACATGCTGGAATGTGGAAAACGTGTAGGAGAAAATTTGACTCAAAATTGAAAGCAGACAAACTGCCCAACACATAGCAGTTTGAGTGTTTGAATTCACGTGTGTGCACGCACGCACAGGTAAACTAAGGAGTCAGGCATCGGGCCTTTCTCATCCATCAAGGCTGGGGGATTTTAAACCCTCCTTTTATGTTACAAACCCCTTGAGAGCTTGGACCCTGACTCAGCCCTCCTCCCCTGCCCCCCCCCCCCCGCACACTCAATGCTGCTGGCTGTGATTAACTCTCAAGCTACTGAAGCAGACAGGTTTCTCCTCGTCTTCTCTTTTAGAGATGCTGCAAAGCCCATCGGAAAACAACTCCACTCATAGCAAACACACTGTTTCCACACCCTGTTCCAAGCTCTGCGTGTCATGGTTGTTAATCCTCACCCCAGCCCCTCCTCTGAGCAAGGCTCCGATAATACCCATTTCACAGATGAAGCACCAGTCACAGTTAGTAAATGACAGAGTTGAGATTCCACCACAGTGCTGCTGAGTATGTACCTCGCTCCACTACTGGGACCATGGCCCCACATATGAGGAAGAGCTGGCCACAGGAGGAGGGAGTATTGCATCCCAAGAGCAGAGCAGCAAGGGCAAGAGGAGTAGGTTGGCTCTAGGTTGCCTTCCCAGCCTCCCTGATTCCCCGTGGGAGAGAGGAAGAGGACACCTGGGACTGCTCTCGAGCAGTGGTGAGTGCTTGACTTCAGGCCATATTAGCATACTACCCTGCAAGAAACACCCTGGCTGTGGTGGCCACAGTGCCCAGGACAGGTTTGGTGCGGGCAGCTAGCTGTCCATTTCTATACGGTCCAATTCCTCCCCATACCCTGTCTGCCACCCATCCTTTCTTGCTGACTTCAGGTGAGCATGTGCAGTTTCTTTTGGTGGGGGGATCCAGCGAGCACAAAGGCAGGGGTGGCTCAGGCCACAGCCTGTGGGATGTCTGTGTAACCACTGTGGCTGAGAGGCCGTTTCACTCACTTTCATGGGGACCTCCTTCCTGTGTGTGGGGACTATGACAAGTCCTTGTCCTGACCGGCAGGCAGGCAGGATTTCCCCAGCTCTGTTTGTCTCCGCGGGGCTTTCTCGGGTCTCTGAAAACAACACATCCTGGCTGGGACATCATGGGAGGATGCCAGGTCAGCTCTAAGTTCTTTGAAATCCCTAAGCATCTGAAAAACAGCCATCCGGGGTAGGTGTGAGA
Source organism: Castor canadensis (assembly GCF_047511655.1). Classification (NCBI taxonomy): domain Eukaryota; kingdom Metazoa; phylum Chordata; class Mammalia; order Rodentia; family Castoridae; genus Castor; species Castor canadensis. The sequence continues at coordinate 8,547,373 of NC_133386.1, read as the reverse complement.
AGCCCTTTAAAATGTGGCACATTTCCCCCAAAAGCTTAAATTAGAACTTTTTCAAGGGAAATTGAACAAAAGTATAAATAATATGTAAATGCTGCTCATATGAAACAGAAATAATGTTTCACATGCTTCTGTAGCCAGCCTCAGTCAGGTCCACCAACCCTGCCTGGACTTCCTTCATCATTGATGCTGACCCTGATCAGGGACACCAGTACTTTCTCCCAGGGGACAATCCCACAAGCCTATGTCTGTATTTATTCCCCTGCTTGCCTTTACTGTTGTGGGATCTGGTGGAGGCTGTCATGCATTCCTTGAGCCTACATCTGTCTGAACAAACATGAATCCTGGGAGATGTGACTTTCTCCAGAGCCAGGGGCTGTGTGCCTTGGTGCCAGGCACTGCACTGGACAGACAGAAGGCATGTCTAAGTCCTGCTTCTGCCATTTCCTCTCTGTGGGTCCACCTCTCTGAGCTTTTACCTTGCTCATATGTAAAATGAGTTGTGAGGGTCAAGGAAGCCAAGGCATGCAGTATTCTGGAAACTGCTCAAAGTGGGCTGGGTGGTCCTCTTCCCAAAATCAAGGGTCGAGGAGTAGGCAGGGAGGTGACAAGGATGGGTCTGCCCACTGGATGGCGTCTGTGTACTGGTCCAGCGGCATTTTCCCACTCTGCTGCTGCATGAGGGGATGATTTTCATACCACACTCCCAGCCTCTTTGACCCCATCTCTTGTTCCCTGGGCCCCACCTAGTTGGTGTGACCCTTGGTCCCCATCTCAGTTAGTTAATATGACAGAGACTGTGAGGGAGAAGAAAGAGAGAGGAGAGGGGACAGTGGGGTGGAGTAGTAGCCATGTGGCCTCCTTCTGCCTTCTGCTCTGCCCAGAGCAGCTCCAGGGAGAAACCTGGGGAAATATTTGCTTTGAAGGGTCAGACTGTCAGTTGAGAATCATGAGCTCCTGGAAAAGAGGAATTTTGGGGAGGGGAGGACTGGCTCCATTAACACCCTTAACACTTAATTACCCAGGCAGTTTTAAAGGTGTGTGGAATGGGAACTCCTGCCCCAGAAATCCTGAAGAGTTAGGCTGGACGTGCAACCAGAACACATACGAACTGTACAACAGGTGCCAAAGCCTGTGTGTGTGTTTTGGGGAGTAGGTAAGAAATCAAAAGAAGAGATTGCAAAGATAGGGTTATTTTCCAGGCAAGAAAAAGAGAATTGTAATTCTGCTGCCTTAGCCTCCCCTAATCTAAGGCACAGAGGTAAAATTGTAGAACTTCCCAAAGAGAAAAATGATGTAGGGCCTATTAACTCAGCTATGAAGTTTCTATACACTTCTGATTTCAGATTTATTGCTATAGACACACTATCTATTTTTTTTCTGACCAGAAGGTCAAGTTCACACTGGCTTTCTTTTTTGAATGATGGATTTCTTATACTTTCCTTGTCCTAGTTTTGTACCTATGACCTGTGTGATGTCATTCCAGATATTCAGTCCCTTGGAGCCTCACTTGCTAAGCGAAGGGGGAGGCGCTCTTCAGCCCAGAAATGCAGTCACAGTTTGTCAGGGTCTTGGAAAGAGACTCAGAGGTGAACAGAGGCAGCAGAGAAGGAGGCTGCAACTGTCTACCATTTCCCCCTACCTGGCAGTGACCAGCCAGTTCTGTGAGAAGAACAGGGGCCTCCAGTGGTCTTGGGACCCCAGGTCAGCCCCTGGGGCTGTAGACACCAGGTAAGGACCTGAAGATGCCTGGCTTCTCCTGGGTGAGGAGGAGAAGGAATCAGTTCCCCTAGGGAAAGCTATCCTTTCTGGAGCCAGGGCGTGAACCTCCTCCATGAACTCCAAACAGCAAGCCACACTCTCAGCCTCGCTGGGGTAGAAATGAGCAGGGAGAACAGCCCAGAAGCTGAACTACGTGCTGTTTCTCCCAACGTGAGCCTTTACAAAAGAATTTGCCATAAGCACAGCAATGCCACTGTTGTTGGGCCTGCTTAAGGAGTGTCTCATAAATGCCTGGCACGCCCGTGCTAAGAACTTCTGCGAGGCATTTAACCTAAGGCAATACTTTCCAAACATCTTCCGATCACAGCGCATGCTTCGGGGACAGTATTTATATCACATCGCACCCTGGAAGCTGGCCCAGGTCTCGCCCAACCACAGTCCCAGCTGGGAGCATCTATATTAGGCCTCACTAAATCTCGTACCACATGTGGGGAAACTCTGACTTCCTCATCTACTTAGCAAAAGTTTTCCCCAAAGGTTAAAATGGTCAGGTTTGACCTGCTGCAAAATCCAAACACACCACTCTAAGTTAGTGACTTTTTTCCATCTGCTGCTTTTTTCTAAGCAGCAGCCAGAGTCAATGTTATCTGTGAGGTCAAGTAGTCAGAATTCCTAAGTTGACTTTATTGTCATTCCCCAGGATCGCACAATGCTGGTACCGTTCAGCTGATGTTGTCCTCAGACCTGGTTCAATCCTGTCTGGTGGACAGGGGTCACCTTGGCAGACAAGGTGCACAAGTGTGTGTATGAGACAGAAAGAGAGAGGAGGTGGGGAGGGAGCATGGCCACCCACTTGCCAGGCTTTTCTGGCAACTTTACTTCTTGCTCATCCTCAACTCTTTCCATTCTACAGAGAGCAAAATTAACTCTGAGGCAAATCTGTTATACAGAAAACCTTGTTTCATTCAAATGTGAGGTTTCAGTGCTGCTGTGTTGGGACTTACGGACATATTTCTGATATTTTAAGAGCAAATACTGAAAATGTCAATACTCATTATTTTCCAAAAATCGATTATGTGCCAGTAGTCTTTGCTCTCGAGCACAACTCTGCTTTCTGCTCTTTCCACCCACCAGATACCTCCAACTGCCTCAGTGCTGCTCTCTCAGGCTCAGGCGCTAAACATGAAACATTGGCTGTCCACAGATGACAGGGCCCCAGGAAAGCCTGGCTGGTTCAGAGGGAGGGGTTTCTAACTCTTAAAGGTTTTTAAGCATTTAGGGAGGGAATCAGAGAGAGAAACTGGAACTCAAACCACGGGTACTGAAATGAGAACTCCCTGCTTGGTTTTTAAATATCTACTTCTTTTCTATGAATTTATTTGGGAAAAATGCCTGGATATTTTCATATATTTGAGGGATAAATCACTTTGCTGCAGAAACAGACTGTCTACCTGGTTATACCCATCAGAGCCTGCCTCAATGCCTGACCTAGAGGTCATACCCTCAGTGCTTAGGGGTCAGGCTGGTAGAGTGAATGGTGAAGTGAGTGATAGGAAGTGGTGGGGACTGTGGAAAACAGTAGACGTCTCCCTGTAGTGTCTCACAGTGTCTAAAGAGGCAGCCCATTAGTGCAGGTAGGAAGAGGGCCCAATGTTATAAGCAAATATTTAAAAAGACAGTAGTCAAAATTCCATTCAGTGCCAACTCTCTGCAAGCATTTATGTAAACTCAATGGTGATTTGGAGAAGGGCAAGACTCTGACTTCAGCCCAGATTTACGTCATCCCAGCCAGAGGCAGATTTAAACACATGAAAATATGCAGTTGATAGGGAACCTCTGGTGGTGTGGGCAAAATATGGGAATATTTTATTAGGATATTACACGCTAAATTGAGAGTAACAGATGCACATCTGTCAGATAACCTTCCATTTGAGCTTGAACACACACACACACACACACACACACACACACAAACACACACAGAGATAATCCACGTTCAGGAAGGTGAAGTAGAAAGAAAAAAGAATGAAGTAAAAGGGATCTTCTTCCTTGAGTATTTTGCTCTGCCAGGGATGTGCCCTTGGGCAGGGCTTTTCTTTTCTTTCTCTTTGCCTTTCCTTGCTGTTCCCTCTTCTCCTCCCCTTGTCCCTTTCTTTCCAGTTCTTTGAGATCTCAGTAGAACTGTGCACTAACTGGGGGTTCTACTTTCCTGACACACACATAGACATACTCTCAGTGATGTCATGAAAGAAAAACAAAAAAATCCAGCAACTCGTGTTAACCATATTTCACAACAAAGGCTCAGTGCTCCAGCATGCCCGAGGGGAAATTTTAAAATGCACTGAAAAAGGAAACAAGTGACGTAGCCAATACCTGGTGGATGGAAACAACTGTGCCTGCTGCCTCTCCACACGGTGACAAATTTCCAGCTGTTGACAGTGGGCTGGTTGGTGGCTTCCCACAGTGAAAGTGCTGCACTGGCCCTGCTCTCCTGAGACTCCAACTTCTCCCCTGACCTAGACATGGAAAGTGATGTGGGGTAGTGTCAGCTCCTGGCCTGCGTTGGCTTTGGGAATGTGCTGGAAGGGGGTGAAGGGTGGCGGGAGGTGTGTCACAAAGTGGAACTTAAGCCTTCTAGGTGGGCATCACACAGGTGTGATCTTCCTGTCTGAATTCTTCCCCTCCCAACCCCCGACGGGGGGTTGGTATAAAGGAACTGACAGTGGTTAAGTGTGGGGGACTTTGAGCTACCGGTGACTTTGCAAAAAGAAAAACATGCAGTTAAATTGATTTCTGCAGTCGGAAGACTGAGCAGAAAACCGTCCTTTCTTAGGAGTTCAAGGCTCCTGCGTTCCCCAGGGCTCAGGTTTACTAGCATGTGGCATGTGCCCTCGCTCTGTGCATTTTCCCTGAGGTCTGTGCAAATCTTGTCACCCACACTAGTGCCCAGAGCATCTGAGCTCTGCACATTCTCTTTCGATTAATATTCATTTTCAAACTTGACCTCAACCTATGACACAAGCTACCGTTGCCTCCAACGGAGCTGACTTTACTGGCCGCCTGCTAAGTGCCAGGTGTTCCTCTTACTCTTATTCTTCTTCGATCCTCACAACACTCCTATTGAATTAGGCCCACTTTACAGATGAGGAAACCAAGGCTCAGTGATGTGAAGCTGTCTGTAGATCCCATAGCAGGCAGGGCTGAGAGGAGTCAGGTCCACATGCTTCTCCACATGTCTGAATTCCATCCTCTAAGAATTTCTCATTTATTCTCTCTTTTTCTCCCAGAAATGTGGGCCCTTTGGGCTCAGTCCCCTGCTGGTCTCTGCTGAGTAGGGGATCCACACTCCTCCATTTCAACCCAGGGGCCATGTGCAGTTTAGAGTGGCTCTTACTTGGCAAACCCTTGCCACTGAATTGTGCTGTTTGTCTGTCTTCGTTATTGTAATCCACAAGGTATGCCATTCGTTTCTGGGTCCTTGGCATAGAGCTCAGATGTGGAAATGCACCACGAATGAATAAAGCACTGAAAGATGTGTGGAACTATGTTTGACTTCTGTATCTTGCTTAATTTGTTTTCCATTGACGTCATCTGGATTTATTTTGTCCTGCACTGGTTGCCCCTTACCCCCTTCCATGGAAGGTTTGAAGTCAGGTGATGTGGTGTGGAGTGATGGGGAAAGCAATTGATGGTGGAACTCAAGGGAGAGCAGGAATCTGTGTCAGATCCCTGCCCTGGAGCAGACACAGGGAAGGTCTGCTGTCCCAGGATGGCCTGCTCAGGCTCACTCCCACACAGCCTCTCCAACCCAGCAGTCTTTTCTGGGTACCAGTCAGGGTTCTAGGAGTACCAGGTTCAACAAAGCAGAAACACATTTGCACCTGGATTTATATCCAAGGACTTATTCTTCCCTTTTCCTTTCTAAAATTGTATAATGGATATTATGATTTGGTTAGGAAGTGTCCCCAAAAAGGTTCATGTGTTGAAGGCTTGGTCCCTAGGTGGTAGGTCCAGTCAGTGGAGGTGATTTGATAGTCCACTGATGGACTTAAAATTTGATGGTATTATTGGGAGTTGATGTGAGGTGGGGGCTGGTTGGAGGAAGTAAATCACTGGGGACATGTCTTTGAAGGACATTTTGTTACTAACCCCTTCTCTCTCTCCCTCTCCCTCTCCCTCTGCCTCTCCCTCTCTCTCTCCCTCTCTCTCTCTCTCTCTCTCTCTCTCTCTCTCTCTCTCTCTCACCACAGGTGAGTAGCTCTTTCATCTGCCATGCTCTCCTGCCAAGATGTTCTGCCTCACTGTAGGTCTGAAGGCAATGGAGCCAGCTGGTCATGGACTGGAACCATGAGCTCAAATAAGACTTTCCTCCTTTTAAGTTGTTTCTTTCAGGTATTTGTCACAGTGACACATAATCTGACTGACACAAGGGACCAATAAAAGTTAAATGTATTTCTGATATCTTAAAACAAATGAAAGGCACTCCTTATTCTTTCTCTACTGGGTGTCTAGCTTTTTAATTTTTTCTTCTGTTGTTTTTTATTCTTGAGTTATAGGAAAATGCTATCCATGCTGCCCTGAATGCTATCATTATTTTCTGTAATAATATTCTCTGTGATAATAATAATCATGATTTTTAAGGAAGGTTTGGAGTTCAGAGCAGTTTTGTCCTCGTGATCTCTCTTGATTTTAACACATCTTCCTCATGAGCAGGACAGGAGTCTTCAACCCCATTTACAAATGGGAACTGGAAGCTCAGAGAAAAAAGGGGTACAGAGCAAATAATATATAATTATATTATATATTAAAATAATAATATTATTATATATTAAAATAATATATAATAATAAATCAGGCCTCCACACGGAACCTCACATGTATGCCGTATACACCGTCATCATTGATGGTTTTGTTGACTTCTGTGTAGGCCCTCATCTAGAGAACCTCCCACCTGCATTAGGGCCGTGATGGAACATTCTATTTGCAGAGGCTGTTAGCTGCTGGGGTTGACTCTGGGCTCAGGGGAAACCCCGCTGGCCTGGAGACGCCCACATAGGCGTGGGCAGGCAGGAAGCAGGACCCTGCAGAGGAGCTGATGCTGGGCAGTCCTGCAGCTGGTGCAGAGCATCAGTGCACTGGTGCTGTGATATTTCACCCCCTGACACATCTCTTGGTGGAAGAGACTTGGGTGGTTCTGAAGACAAGATAGGCAGGGGAGAGAGAGGCAGGGAAATGTAACGTGGGGCACCGGCTGGAGGCAGTGGGCCTTCAGCTGCTTGTGAAGCACTTTTTATTCTACAAGATTTCTTCCACAGGAGTCCAAGGATGACTTCAAGCGGAGAGGGGCCGACAGAATTTGTTTTAGAAAGATTCTCCGTGGGTTCTGATGTCCCCCCAATTTTTAAAATTTTACTTAGGAATCTTGTGAATATATAAATAAAATACTCCATCTAAAGAGGGGGTGTCCTTATTTCCCACAGGTTGTTGCTGAGGTAGGCACACAAAGTCAAATGGCAATCCTGCAGCCCTTCAAAAGAGCTGGGCATTTAGGATGGACTGCACCTCCCACTTAGAGTAATAGTCCCTAGTGTAGGAAATCCATCGGTCTACAGAGCCTAACTCAAACTCCAATTTCCCAGAAGCCTTTCAGGTTCTTCCAGGGCACCCCTGGCACCTTCCTCTAAGCTTGCCCAGCACCTGTTCTGTCTCTAACACCTGTCCTGTCCTGTGGCGACTTGTTTATCTGTCACTGTGTAGGGAACACCTCCCCTGACTGGGGCCTCAGGTTGTGTTTATATCCCCAGCATCCACCTCTGTGCAAGGCACACAGCAGGTGTCCAGAAGATCTCTGTTGGATTGATGGACTGGAAGGCAGGGTACTGACTGCAGTTATGAAGCCAAATCTGAGCTAAAGTAGGTCAAGATTTAGAGGTGTGATTAATCTGATTCATATAGACTTTTTAAATGACGGTTAAATGACTTTTTAAATTTCGGTGGTGTGGTCCCCATGGCAAAACACACAGGCAGACATCCAGTAAATTGTTGAGTACCTTTGGGTGCAAAGCATTCTACAGGATCCAGTGGGGAAGGAGTTTTAAAGAGGATGAAAATATTGGCCCTTCCTCCAGGAGATGCATCAGTTCTGTCTGATTGGGTCAATGTCACAGGACATTAAAGGTCTTCAGCCTCAGCCCCACCAGCCCAGGTGGCCCAGGTCTACTTGGATGATGTCACAGGAACAAACATCTGTTCACCAAGACCCATTGGCAAGACCATCCGGGTTCTTCTCATTCATCTTTAGAAAAACAATGAGTGGATCATGTGAGTCAAATCACTTGCTGATTACAGATAGCAGCCATTGAAAGTGCTGATAACTGTGAGCCCATCTGTGGAGGGAAAGGTATGAAGTCCATCTCTGCGAGTGGTAGTTGGATGCACACTAGTGTCATTTGGTTACTTGAATGTCATTTACCATGGCAGCATCTTTACTTAAGTCTAAATTCTAAAGACTGGGTTTTCATTCTCATTCTTCTCTCCTGGGGACATTAGCTTGTGATATATTGTTAGTGTAAAAGCCTTTATTTGAAATTTTAAATACTAGAAATGTTTGTTTAAATCATGGTATGTAGATTCAGATATTTAGTTCCTAGCTAGCAAATTGAAACCAAATCCAAACATATGTCTTAAAAGGCTTCTATGAACCCCATCCTCCCTGCCAGACTCAGGAGAGGAAAGGCTTTCCCAGGTGACAAAGCCTGAGTGGGGACACTGTGGCCTGACATGTTCACCCTCCTGCAGGTATTATGCTCTTAGCAGGCATTACCCAGCACTTCACTCTAGATCCTCTGCTGCTTGGGGAACCTGGGAACGTGGTTTTCATGTGCTCGACGAAGAAAGCAAGTTCCCATAACTGTCCCAGACAATTTGTCACCATCTTTCACATCCCCTCCTACCTTCCCAGGCCCTGTGACCACAATCAGCTCTCAGCTTAATGGGACTTTACCAGATCCTGAAATGCACAAGGCTTTGCCCTTGGCCTTTGTCCGCACCTTGATTCCTAACTCTTACCTCCTCTAGATCCCAATTCCACAATCCCAGCTCCCTTACAGGATGAGCTCTGCAGGGAACCCCTCAGTAGAGGACTGGGCTGTATGTGCAAATGGTTCCCTCAGGCCTTTCTTCCTCTCCCACTTCTGCCCACCTCCTCATAGAAATCCTAACATCACAACCTATGACCCAGAGGCTGACAGGATGTGTGGGTCACAGCTGTATAACCTTAATTACCACACGTCACAGGGAGAATGTGAGGGAAATGAGGTGTGCCACCCCTGCAGACACTTGTAGCAGATGTGCAAAAGCAAAAACTGCCTGGCTAGACTTCTGGACCTTCCAAGTTCAGGAAGGCCATGGGTCCTAGCAGTTAGTTCTCACTGGCTCTGCAGGGGAGAGGGTGCCCTCTATAGGCTGCACTTGGGTTCTGCTGCAGCAGCAGGGCCTTTGGCTGAGTTGGTGGCCTTCTTTGCTGTGCCCAAGAGGATATGAGTTCTGTGTCCAAGGTGGCCTAGAATAGGAGTTTTGTCCCCTGCGATTGGCCTGGGGGTAAGGGCAGTGTCAGCACAAGGATGTCCTCCTTTCCTGAGGCCACTCTGGGCATCCCAATGCTGTCTGCTGCCTGGCACAGCCTCTTTGGCTATTCTCCCAGGCCCCTTGGCCACAGTGTTCCAAGTTCATCTAACTTACTGTATACAGTTTGAAGCAAGAGCCAAGGTTTTGCATTGTCCACAGCAGAACTGGGACCCCCCCACCCCACCTTTCTCATCCCCTGTGTAGCCCAGAGTCTTCTTGGGGTCATCTCTGTATCCCTTGCCTAATGTTACCTTGAGGAAATGATGAACTTGGTAATGGTGGGTTGTGTCTGACCTGTGGCGAATGCCTGGTTACCTGCCCAGGCTTCTTTCTGTCCTGCCCAACTTCCTGTCTGGGGCAAGCAAGAAGCTTAGGGAGGGATAGTGACACTCACTGAATTTAGGCCATCTCAGTAGAGAAGACTTTAAAGAACTTTCTTAGATTGACTACTTGTTGCTCTTGTTGCTCTCATGAACTTGGTTTTTTCCTGCTCTTTGGGTCTTTGTGGCTACACCCACATGAAGCCAAAAATACCTGAGTTATCCAGTGAACAGTGTCCTGTCCCTGGACGTTGTGCATCTGAGAACAAGCTGGGCTTTAGCACTGTCTGCATAGTTCACATTCTGCTGCCATGATGTGAGTGCCTAGAGATGAGGTCAGCCCAGCAGCTACAATCAGGCCTGGGCACAGTGGGTGCCCTGGTGGCAACTCCATGTTGTGTGTTTTCACCTACCTGGTGGATGGCCGTGACTTGGCTAAAATCTTCTGCCATCCCGTTGTCTGTGCTGAGGTGCATGTCTGGGCCAGGTTCCTGAGCTGTGAAAACAAAGCAAAGTGGGTTAGGCTTTGTGTTTCCTGTAGAGGAAAACAGCAGCAGGATAGTCCATGAGAAGCGTGTTCCAAAGCAAAACCTACACGAGCAAGCTGTCTCCTAGTGATACTCTGCCCTGCTGTGGTGCTTGGGAGGGAGCTCGCCTAAATCAGAAGAAACACATTTATCAGAGAGACCCCAACACTCAGACCCATGGTGAAGGGCCAGGAATGCCTGGCTAGACCATAAGTAAGAGTCCCAGCCAAAAGACATGGGCTGGGGAACTTTGGAGACTCCACTGACTGAACTACCACCCAGCTTAGACAAGCATCCCATTTCTGTGCTGGGCTGTGGTTGTGTAGGCCATTGTCCTGGAACTGGCTCTGAAACTACCAGGATGGGAAAGGATAGAGCAGACGAGCTCCAGACCTCTTCATTTAGGATCCTTGATGTCTCCAACTTGTGGGCTTTGACTCTTATTGTAGTTCACCCTTCCTTATGTGGCAATTGGACAGTCATAGCAACACTCTGATGTCATTTCTGCAAATGGGATCCCAGTGTTTCCTCCTCAACAGTGCGTTTCTTTTAGTGAGTCTTGGTTTTCATTTTATTGGGAACGGCCACAGGACTCTGCCATGTGCTCTGTGTCATTCCACCATGCTGGGACACCGCCTCAAATCCTCTGTTCACTTCTGCTTTGTAGGTGGTAAAGGATCCCCAGCAGGGAGTGGGAGCAGCAGTTGTCCCCAGGCTGGAGGTGGCCATGTGTGAAAGGAGAGTGCTAGCATCTTCTGTCCCATGAATCAGGCTCATTGTCGCGCTCCTTCTAGGTGTGGCATTAGATTTCACTGCAAGTAGAAATTCCCAAACATCAAATCTGCTGACCCCATCAAATGCAAAAACTCATTCCAAGGTCAATCAGAGTCATTGCCAGCAACCACGCTGACCATGACGGTAATGGAAAATGAGGGAGACAGGAATGTTCTCACATTCAATGAGCTTAGAGGGAGACTGAGGAATCGGAATATTTACTAACAGAAGAGGCATCGTGCAGAATTGGGCTGCAGGTTGCAAAGCCCTGGTGAATGAGGTAGGCAGTCAAGGTTAGCTCTCCGCACAGCACAGTGTGCCCCATACAGGCCAAGTGGGGGGTTGAACAGAAATGAAGAGCATAGGAAGAGGCTTCTTTAGGCATTCCTTGTCAAAGGTGTCCTGACCTCCTAAAAGTCAAAGGTAATTCATGTGTCGCTCAGACTGGTGACCTGATCTTCCTCCTCACCTGTGGGTTTTTATAGGAGAGGCAGCAGGGCGAGGATGAGGACCCTAGAAAAAGCTCTAAAAGATTTTGGGAAGATATACCAACATCTCATCTGGCTTTTCCTGACACCCTTTTCAGAGAGGCCGAGGGGTCACTCAGGGAAACACAGCTTCATTAGGGAAGCTTGTGAAGGACTGGTTTTCATCTTCACAGAGGCTGTGAGCAGACCCGTGATGGCACAGGCACACTTGCTCACTGTACACCTGTCCCACTGTCCTGCAGGGTGGGTCAGGAAGGCATGACTTCCCAGTTCAATTTCTGAGTCATCAGTCAGATATAACTATGCTCTTCCTCACACAGCGACTCTGAAACCCAAATGTCTGCACCCTGTATTCCCTTACTGGTGCTCTAGGCTGGTGTGCAGAGTGACACAGGGAGGGAGGGAGGCCTGAAAACTAGGAGCCAAGCCAGTCTGCTGGATCTTCCACACACAAAGCCTCAGTCTCCTCCCCTGTAAAATGGGATGCCTAGGCTTGCTCCTGAATTTTCTTGCTCCCGTCAGGAATATGACGGCACTTGAAGTCACCTTTCTAAGCCTTGTCTCTGGTGAAATGAGATACTCTGTTTTCTCATGAAAGGAAGTGAAAATATCAGTGAGTGTACATATCCAACGCTGTCATCGACAATCATGCCAGTTGTCTCCTGCCCTGGACTGCATCTTCCCCAAGGGCAGAGATCACATCTCTCTGTTTTCTGTCTCTAGAGCCAACCTGGCACAGGCCAGGTGTTTTGAAAGTGTGTGAGAAGTTTCTGCTGCATGAACACAAAAAGTGAGTGACTAGACTGTTGGGGCCGGGCACAGGCCGGCGGGTACCATGTGTGCTTTGTTCACACGATTTCTTGCCCTGCTCACGGTCCATTGCGGACTTCAGAGTCGGTGTCTGATGATTTAAGTGCTAAGAAGTTCTCGCATTAAATACAATACTAAACGGAGCTACATGGAAAGGCAAGACACCCAACCTGGGCTGTACAGTGAGATCTGATCTCAAAAAACAAAAGCCTTATAAACACTTTCATTTACATTATTTAATCTTCATAAGGACACAGAGAAAAATGTCTCCGTTTAAGGCCGTTAACACACAAATCAACAGCAACAATAATAATGATGAAAACCCCGAGGTTTTCACTAGTGGGATGACTGGAAGCAGCCAGTAGGTCCTATGACTCACTGAACTCTTCTAGACGCTATGCTAATACTACATACCATATTTTCACACGACCCAGCCATTCTGTTCCTTGGGGTGCCATGGGATGAAAGCACATGCCCCACAAAACTTCTACACATTACCATCATTCCACAGCAGCCCAGAGCAGAAGCAACGCAGACAGCGCCCATCGGCAGACTGGATGAGCAGAATGTGGGATATTCCCAAAGCGGAATATTATTCCATTGTAAAAAGGCACGAAGTAATATTTCACGCCAGAAGGCAAGTGAACCTTGAAACCTTATGCTAATGGAAAATGCCAGACAAAAGGTCACCATGTCGTATGATTCCATTTCTGTGAAATATACACAGAATCAGCCAATCCGCAGAGGCAGAAGAGATTAGCGGCCACCATGAGCAGGAGTGGCAGAATGGGGAGGGACTGCTGAAAAGCACGAGGTTTTGGGGGATGATGGTTGCACAGCATTTTAGTATGTGAATTCCATCTGAAGATAAAAAAGCTTAAAAAAGACAAAAGCCCGAAATGGCATACCTTACGTGAAATGGATTCTCTTTTCTCTTTGCCACATTGTTTATACGTCAACCCACTGGAGGAGCATTTGAGTTGAGAAGTGCCTTTTAAAAAGACAAAGGCCTCACTGCAGCCATCACCACCCAAGCCTCTGTTTTTCTGAATCCCTTCATGACATCGATCAACCCTATGAGAAAGACTGCTTGCAAAAGGAGGATGAGAGCCAGGACAGCAACCTTTCAGAAAGGAGGACAGAATTGGGAGGTGCGGCTTTGGCTAATGGGACCCAGATGCTGGCTGGGGCCATGGGGGCTGGGTATGGTGGGGCGGGTGGAGAGGTAGAAGAATGGTCAGGCTACTTTCCTCACCAGGTTCCGTGGAGTCATCTCCTAGGACATTGTCTGGCTGTTTTGAGCTGTCTGTTTTTCCTTTGCTAAGCCACAAAATCATTTATACTAGATTATTCTTCTGTTACTTACCATTGAGAGAGGGTCCGGCCAGCACAGTACAGCTTATGCCTTGAGAAGTTTATATGTGACTTGGGGCAGGCTTCTTAATCTTCTGTGCCTCAGTTTCCTGTCTGTACAGTTGCAATAACAATGATACTTATCACCCCAAGATTATAGGGTTACTGTGCATAGAGTGCTTACAACAGTGTCCACCTTTTAAGTATTTGATATTATTAATAATTTAAAGAATTTATGAAGGCTCCAAGCAGTGGCGTTACCTTTTTGAAATGCTTACTGACAGTGAATTATGTTCTCTGTTTTATTTCAGATGGTTTCTCAGTTGAGAGTATGCCATATTTGTCTGTTAGGAAAATATTAAACTCAACTGTATTTGTTACAACCGACAAAGAGTAAGTGATATTGTGAATTATACCCTGCTTCTGTGCCCTGTTGGCCATCAAACTTCCAAATGAGTAATACTTTTGTACTTTCATTTCATTGTTTAAGTTTTTGGCAATACTGAGAATTGAACTCAGGGCCTTGTTGACCACTGGAGCCACGCCTCAGCCTCACTTTTGCCATTTAAACCCATTCTATGGGATGCGGTTCTGAGGTGGAAGGCACAGAGGCGGAGTTTCTCTGGGCCAGGCTCTGTTCTCACCCCCAGCCTGGCTCAGTGACCAGTGACGGGACAGCTTTGGCCCTGAGCCCTGGCCGAGCTTAGATCTAAGTAGATAATGGCAGATTCATGCACCACATATCAGTTCCCTTCGTGGAGGTGCAGGAGCCAGGGATGTCAGCCCCCAGCTCCGGGACCCAGGGACTCAAGTATCAGGGGTTTTCTGAGGTGTGCAGGGCAGGTATTTCCCTCGATTTTGGAGGCTTGGTGCTGAGGAAGAGGAGGGGCTGTAGAGCACATTCCTTGACCTGAGAGCACCTTGCCAACTGGAGTCATCTCTGAAAGGAATTCCAGGCCTTGGTACCCTGGAAACTTGGCAGTGAGACATGAGAAGACACTCCCCGCTGACATGGGCTGCCAAGGCATTGCTTCCCTGATGGAGCATGGTGTGACCGTGAGACCACCTGGTGCCCCAAGACAGAAAGCCTCTGACTGCACTCTGCTTCTTTTCCTGCCCGCACAGAAAAGGGCTCTTCCTCCTTCGGACTGTGAGCAATCTTTCAGAAACACCATAGTCTGATCCTGAGTGTCAGTCAGTGAACCTGGATTTCCTATAACCACCTGAGTAACCATCTTCGTGGCTATTTCCGGTCTTTAAATTGTATGATGGCTGTATCCAGCACGTGAAGTGTTGACAACGGTCCCATCACAACAGGACAACTTCTTTCTAAATATGTACAGATCTTTACAACTCATGGAATGATGGGGTCACAGGGTTGACATGGTACCCCAAAATGTCAGGGGTAAAGACTAATGTGTTAGATCAGGATGCCCTTATAGACAGTTCCTCCAGTGATTATCTGCTCAGGGTCACAGCTGGCACTTTCCTGAATCCAACAGGCTGCATGGCTACAAGTAGAACAGAGTTGCTGACGTGGGGCCCCTGCCGGGAATGCATCCCCAGGCAAGCAGAAGCTGGCTGTTGTGTGCAGCTGTAAACCTGGCGGTGCCATGGGGCCTCTGTGTTACACAGACAAGCCGCAGGCGCACGTATTTGACCCCAAGGCGTTAGCAACATGCAGGGAAGGCCTGGCTATCCCTCAGGCCTCCTCTGTGGCTCTGTGTGAGGATACCTCATTCTGCGTTCAGACCACCAGTAGCCTGAGACCTCTTCCACCTTGTCTCTTTGGCTTCCCAAGGAAGTAAGCAAAGGACTAGAATCTTCCAGATTGCTGTGGCTGGGCTGGTCTAGCCCTGTCCCCATCTCAGGTTTGCTTGTGTGCCCCCGGGAGGAGACCAACTTCACAGAGGGGTCTAGAGCTATCCCCTTTTAGTTTCCTGGCCTCCAGATCCCACGGCCCACTTATGTGACAAGTGAGCAACACATTCCTGGTCACTCTTGTAAAGGAGGATTCTGTTCCCCAGGAGCCTTGGCCTGCCTCTCGGTCCCCAGAATAGCACTTCCTTCTTTATTCATCAGTATTGAACAAGAACTTGTTACAGAATAGTCTGGGTGAGGTGTACTTCCAGTGTTCACAGACTTCCCCATGCTGGCTGACTGTTTCTTCACACCTTCCTCTCCCAGCTCAGGGCAGAGGAGCACACTCTCCTTGGAGGCTCTGCAAGGTGCCTGGGGTCACCGTGGCCTTCTTTTTGTTAAAATGAGCATTACAAGCTATGCGTAATGGAGAGAAACTTACACTCAAGGGACAAGTCATAGTGAGAGTTTATAATTGAGAGCCAGGCTTTTTCCTGATGTCTAGAGGTGAGGACATGGGAGGAGGCCAGCATAGCCTGGGGACACAGAGCCCTATGGAGGGTCAAATGAACTCCTCTCCTGCAAGCTAGACAGGATCCCTGGTGTCCTTAGGTGACATTGCATCTTCTCTTCCCAAATCTGATACTATAGCAATTTTTAGGCCATTTCATTGTCTCTACCTTAAATAGCAGGAACACAGTGCTTCCATATTACAGACCATATGCTTTTATAAGTAGATTAAAATGGTGGAACTCTAAAAATGACTACTTTTTGCAAACAAATAATTACTTGCTATCAAATTAATTACTCTTTTCCAGAAAGGCTTTTGTCCACGTAAAGTGACCCATTCTCTCACCTACTATGTCTAATGGATTGCTACCCTAAAGTTTCTCCCTACTCCTGTGTACCTTGTTGCAGTAGCAGCAAGCTGGGCAGGTACATGTGTGTGTCTTTGGTGTCTACTTCCTTTAACCACTCTCTGAGTTGTTGGAAGACTTTCATTTGACAGCAGGGATCAGTCTGTCACTTTCCTACAGAAGAGTGGCTGGCTTTTCAGCACCCATGCACGAGTTCCCAGCTCTTCACAGTGTGCGTGTATCAGGGGACACAGTCCTTTGTGCCCAAACAGCACGCTGTTCCTGGACACTCTGTCCTTCTGTAACTCCAGGACTCTGACAGTACGTCCCTGCCTGCAATGTTCTTCTTCTCTGCCTAGAAGACCTGGTCCAGTGTCACATCTTCCAGAAGCTTCCCTGTCTCCCCATGTGGGAGGCCTCCTTTTCAGTCCTCCCTGCCATGATGACCTGATCACCTTGTACTGCAGCAACGCATTGGCTCTGTGCTCCTTCATTTGGTCCCACATGTGACATGCATCTGACCAGGGCTTGTGTCATGAGCAAGCGTCTGAATGATAGAGAAGTTGCTCAATGCAATTAAAAAGGAAAGACAAAGTTTCCATTTCACTGTACATAGGACAGTGAGGTGGAGAGTCATGGTGGTGTGTCTTCTTTGAGTCAGTGACCAGCTTCTGTTATCTGTACTGGCTATAAACCCCAGGACCTTCTTAATTAAGTCTTGCAAAACAATTTGGTTTCCTGTAACAACTTCTGCACTGAGTTGGGGCCTGGACCAAACACTGCAGCTGTCCCTTTAACTGTGCAGCAGTGGTCTAAATTTAAACCTCTCACCCCTTTGCACCAAGATGGATTATTTTATATAAAACACTTCAGGGATCTTTTTGAGAAAGAAGTTTACTCCTGAAATGAATTGAAGTGTCATTTTATTTAACAGGTGTTCATTTAATACCAACAAGTACCACTGATTTCACTGATTTCAATTTAATACCGCTTGTAAATGCATTTGCAAATTACCATTTGTTTTACATTGACAAGTATTATCTGGGCTATTGCTCTGTATGCTGAGCTATGATTGTTCTGATCCCAACTAAATTCAGAGACGCATGTGTCTGAATATATGATGATTCATTATTTACTTCCATGCTTTTTCCTCCCTCCCTTCTTTCCTTCCCTTGTGGTACTGGGGATTGAACTCAGGACCTTGCAAATGCTAGGCAAGTGCTCTATGCCTGAGCTACATCTCCAGCCCTAAGCTGATAGTCCTTTCTAATGAACCTCTAACAATCATTTTGAGAATACTTTATAATGCCATCTCTTCCCAGCACTGATGTAAGAAGTAATCAGGAAAGGACAGAGGACACACATTGGAGGACATTCTTGGTTAGACTGGAAGATCTCAGCTCTTAGGGCTTAGCAGATGTCCCTCTCCTCCCCACAAAGCTCTAGTTTCAGATTTCCAAATAAATATTTTTCTTAAAATTAAAAGAGAAATACATCTCTATTTTAGAAAAATAAAGATATGAATAAATTGACAAAAGCAAACTCTACAAGCATTCCTACATCTAAGCACATTGAACACTATAAACATCTGCCAATTCTTCTGGATATTCATATATTCTTCTACAGTTTTGAACACTGGTCTTTAAGTTACAGACTACTTTTAGATCCTCTGGTGGAGATTTGCCATTTTCAATCTCCCATAGCATTTGAGGGCTCTACCCACTGCAGACTGAAGTCTTCCCCACTTACCATGCTCTTGGTGGCTGGGATACCACCGCGGCTTTCCCCATGGGGTGCTCTCAGACACTGGAGACCAGGCATGGTGGTGCAGCTCCAGGGTGGCAAAGAGCTGAGCTTAGAGTCGCATGACCAAATTGGACCTGTGTAGTCAGACGTGATTGGCCATCCTAGGCACCAGGGCTGTGCGAAGTTTCCAAGAACCAGGCACTACTGTTCTCTCTCTCCTCCTTTTCTCTTTCAACCTCCCTCCTTCTCTCTCTCCCACCATCTTTCTTTCTGTCTGTCTCTTTCATCCTAAATTTGGACAGACCTGCCAAATTCTTAGGAAATTTAAGGGGTCTGTTTTCAGCAAATATGGCCTGGAGAGTTATCCTTGTGCAAGACAGGTCGGTCAAGCCCCTCTCCTTGCAGAAGTGTCATCTACAGTTGGGCACTCTCGCCACGGGCACACGTGGGGGCAGGGATTGAAAAGCTGTATCCTCCTCCTCTCCATGGCAGTGACTGCAAGAGAGGACACTTTTAATAGCCTGCACAGGTGGCTGGGTAGCAGGCGAGCCCCTCTCTCAGAGGCAGATCCTTGCCCTTGCTAGCAGGGAATCTTTGAGACACTAGTGAATGACTTGCTTTCTTCAGGGACCTGAGCACATTGATAATCTAAAAGGTTTTTCTTCGTGGATGTCAGCTATTTAGAATGATTTGACTTTGACAGGTAATGGACAGGAAGCATCGTGTTTGTCAAGAACTTTCTATCGGTATCTGGGTTAATCATTCAGAATATCCTGCAGAATGTCAGACTTAATTGTAACTTGAAAATCAATCTGGTTCTAACTTCCAACTTTCTAAAGAAACCAAAACTCAAAAAAAAAAAAATCAATGATTTCTGCAAGATCTGGAAGTAGCCATGTTTGGTTTTGCTGTTAAAATTGTCTCTTCTACTGAATTATTTGGTATACAGTTGGCATTCTATACCAAGGTGTATGTTCTATGTCCTTTTAGTGTGCTAGGTGCATACCAACAATAGACACTAGTGGGTTGTAGAATGACTTTATTGATCTTTGCACAGACTTAAGCTCCTTGTAGTGATTTCCAAATACAGAAACACTGTGAAAAATTTAATAAGCAAACTCCCTTCTTATGTTGAGATCTTATGTTGAGAGTATTATACTTTAATAATCTCAACTTTCTTTTCATGGTGTTGAAGAAGTATAAGCTCAGCATAGAAACAGATTGCTGAAGATTCTGAGTGGTGAGAGTTATTTGCAATATCAGAAATTTTCTGCACTGAAGCTTTTACATGTTTATTAACTAAAAGGTAAGGAAATCTGAAATCAACATAGCTTGTCTAGAGAAGAGTTCATTTGTTCTATCATCTCCTCCCCTTTCTTTGGGGCCTGTCCTTGGGGTTGGGGAGAGCAGCTGTGTTATAATGTGGTGTGGCCACTGGCCATGGCTGGTGAGTTCAGGAATGGGCCTGTGGCTCTGTCTGGCCAATGGCATCCATCCCCACACTAGTCCTGGCCAGTCAGTTGTTGGTCCAGGTATGACCAGACCCAAATTCAGGCAGAGTTGTTTCCTGGGATTTTTCCAAGTGGAATGAAGAGAAGAAACTATCTCTTGGGCTTTGGGATTGTGTTTTGGGTTGTGGGAGAAAGCCAGTGTGCAAGAAGGAACAGTGGGAAGACGAGACATGGAGCAGAGCAAGAGGGGACTCTGGTGGCTGGTGCCCTGTTCTGTGATTTCCAATTTGGGGTTTTGTGAGTCTCTCCAGAATCCTGATGGCAAATTGACATATTTTTCTTTTTTCTTTTCTTTTTTTTTTTGTGGTACTGGGGTTTGAACTCAGGGCCTTTACCTTGAGCCACTCCACCAGCCCTTTTTTGTGTTGGACTTATTCAAGATAGGGTCTCTCGAACTATTTGCTTGGGCTGGCTTTGAACTATGATCCTCCTAATCTCTGCCTCCTGTGTAACTAGGATTACAGGCTTGAGCCATTGGCACCTGGTCCCATGTCTCTAATTTCTAAAACTCAACTCATTGTGTTGGGGTACTTTAACTTGCAGCCCACCTAGCCTAGAAATCAGCTGTAACTGGCATGACCCTTGGGTAACCTCATGAAGAGGAAGATAGCCTTGAAACAGGATTGTAAACCATGGTAAACTATCAATTAAAAGCTGTAACCTCGGACAGAGCTGTGAGGAATTGCTCATTAGAGATGAACGGCACCATGCAGAGATAAGCACCCATTCCTGCCTTTCTTTGTCTCCACTTGTAAATAAATTTTCCAAAGCAGGACTCCCCTGCTGTTCTTATCTAAACCTTAGGTTTCTATTCCACTACTAGCCCCTAATTTATGGGAGAAGGCATTCCTTGTAACCTGATAAGTAAGCCTCTGGTGTTTCCCCAGTTCACAATAAATAATATTACCCCACCACCAGGATGTGGGCAAGATCAGGAAAATGTGACCCCAGGGGCATGAGGAATTCCTATGTGACGATGATTGATGCTTTAAAGAGTATAAGACCTGCTTAAACTTTGCTCTCAGGGTCCTTGTTGAAACCTGCTGCGTCAGGTGGATGCTCGGACCCTAGCCGGCTCGAAATAAACCTCGCCTTGTGACTTCCTTTGTCTCGAGTGTCCTTTGTCCTCTCAGAAGGTGGTCGACCTCGTACCCTAACAATTGCAAGTAAAGTAGTTAGGGCTAATTTCTATAAAACTTCACACAAACCATTCTAAGTCATACAGTCCTTAATTTTCTGCTAAAGAACATTTGGAAGACAAAACACAAAGCTTTCTTTGTAGATTTAATAGAAAATGGCATGACCTCCAGGTGGCATTTGCTCTGATGAGTTTACTCAAGTTTTATAATTATTTAAACGTGTGTGGAGTCTGCAGGGATAGCAACAAATCTTTTTTTTTTTTATTGTGCTGGGTGGGGATACATTGTAGCATTTACAGAAGTTCTTACAATATATCAAACATAACATACTCAAATCCACCTCCACCACACCCCCTTATCCCCCACTCCCTGCATCAGATCTTATCTTCTCTTTTCAGCCTGCTCTTCAAGACCTAGGACATCGTAATTAAGTTAAAATTAAGCTACTGGAGATTTTTTTTCAGTTCCAGATGTATTTCCTTAAGGAGTAATCTTGTATCTTTTGATATTTCTATTTTTAACTCTAACATTAGTCTTAGATACCATCGCTTTGTATAGACTGCTATATTATAGAAAAAAGCAGAAATTTACTAGAAAAGTAGGATCTATGGTCTAATGTGCTGCATAATTTATTAGATTTAAGTAGAATATATTTTATATTTATAAAGAAAAGATGTGAAAATGTAGAAAAGTAGAAACATAAATGCTTCTTTTTTTTTTTTTTTGTATGTTTTTTGCCTGATCCTTTTTTTCCCCCTTTGGTTTTTGAGGGAGAATTTTGCTATGTAGTCCAGGCTGGCCTCAATTTATAATCCTCCTGCCTCTTCCTCTGAAGTGCTAGGATTAAAGATGTGGGCCACTGTCCCTGGCTTCTTGCTTGATTCTTTTCAGTGCATCTCTACATAGTTGTGGTCCTTCAGTGGACTCAACTGTTTCCTAGTTACCATTCCAACATACACATTTCCACGTTCATATAAGCTTGTTGTATTTTTGGTGTCCACAGATGACTTAATCTTTTGGATACAGTGTAATTATTTAATGTGTTCCCACAATTTTAAGAAATAAGATGGTTTCAAATTTTTAACTATTATAACAACACTATGGTCACTATGGTGAATACGTTTGTATACATTTTATAGTAATTAGGATTGGAATAAGTATTACATGTAGTATTTAGGATTATTTTCTTAGAACAAGTTTCTAGCAGTCTATTTCTTTCTTTTATTTCCTTCTTCTCCTCCTCCTTCTTTTTCTCCTTCTCTCCCCTAATCCCCTGTGCTGGGGATGGAACTCAGGGCCTTAATTCCTTGCTCCCAGTCCCTAAGAACCTGCCACTACCACCTCAAGGGTCCCAACACTTCTTAACATTGCCAAACTGAGGACCCAGCATCCTACTCATGAACCCTTGAGGGACCACATCCACAGCACAGCAAATTCTTGAGGTGAATAAAGCTAAGAGATGTCATGCAAGTGGACCTCATCCAGTATGACTGGTATCCTTATCAGAGGTTAGGGCAGACATGTGTGCAGAGGTTAGACCACAGGAAAATTCAGGGGAAAGACAGTCATCTACAAACCAAGAAGAGATTGTCTGAAGAAATTAACTGCCAGCACCTTGACCT
Organism: Castor canadensis; assembly: GCF_047511655.1. Taxonomy (NCBI): domain Eukaryota; kingdom Metazoa; phylum Chordata; class Mammalia; order Rodentia; family Castoridae; genus Castor; species Castor canadensis. Next base: position 8,525,021 of record NC_133386.1, on the reverse strand, counting down.
TGGACTTCCAGCATCCAGAATTGTGAGAAAATAAGTTTCTGTTGTTTCAACCCCAGGGTCTCTGACAGTGTGCTTTGGCAGCCCTGGCGAACTGGCACACTGTCCAGTCTGATATGCAACCTAGGCTGTCTTTCTGTAAGAATCCCAGGGCCACACAGTTGTCCCCAGGTCTGATTTAGGATCTTTGTCTTCTCTGGTATTTATAGCAGCTTCTTCTTGTAATCCTTTGCTGTTTTGATGAGTGCGACATTTTCCCCTTCCCCTAAATACTAAATAAAGATGAAACAGGTTTAACACATGACCTCTGAACCCTGCTGGGGCTTCCTCAGGGACTAGAGGCTGTTATTTATGCCTTATTTTGTGTGGCCTTTTGGTCTCTATTTGTCTTAAGGTGCTTTTTATGAGAACCCACAGGGCAGTACCTCCATGTCTAGTGACCACCTAATTGTCTTTAATCCTGTGGTATGAAATTAAAATATCCAGTACTGTGAAAACTGAATGCATAATGTGCTGAGGTTTTTCCAGTGGGGGATATGTGGTATTTCTGCAACTCCAGACCTAACGGGATTCCTGGATTTTGTAGATGCACAATCATTATTTTTTTTTGAAAGAATGATGTACATGCAATGGAGAATGGAAACTCTAAGTTTACAGAAGCAAAACCACAATTTCCAATAATTTAAACTTTATCAAACTTTCCTACCCACAGGACAGGACTTATCTCTTGATGTAAAACTGTGTAAGTGAACTTGAACATTTGAAGTCATTCTTGGGGCAGTTTTACTTATACACTTAAATTGTGAAGGTGACATTGACTACTTTGATTACTCACCTTGTGTCTTTTCACTCCTTTGATGTACACAGACTGTGCATCCTTTGATGCTGTCAGACTCACCGACAGCCTCCGGGAACAACCATTTTCCCCCAGGATCACACTGAAGAACAAGTTTGTGACGTCTGGTGCTAAGTGGAGATGCTGTTATATTGTGAATACAAAGGAAGAGAGGTGAGGTTTGGGTGGAGCCAGGACAGAGAGGGATGCAGACAGCAGATGAGAGATGGCTTCAGGGCCCCTCTGGGAGGGAGAAGGGCTGCCAGTGGAAGCTGGTAGGGTTATGAGGAGGAGCCTTGAGAGACATGGGCCTAGGAGATCCTGCTTTGGAGGCCAGATGACACGTTGCATTAAATTAAAGCATTGAGAGGAGCTCATTCCCATTCCTCCTGTCCCTGAAACCCCAGTGGAGCAACTGGGAGTCTGTGGCACATGACACTGATGCAGGTGCCAAGGAATCCAGGGGGTGGGGGACAATAATGGTTCCTGGCAGTGATGTGGGAGGTGACCATGGCAGGACATCCAGGAAGGATTTTCCCCAGTCTCACAGAACACCCCTGGGATTCCAGCCACAGTAGGGAGAGTCTGTGAGGCAGGATTGAGGGATGGCTGCTGACATGGGTTTTGAAGCTAATGAGCCCTTGTCCTTCACTTACACCTGGGGGGGGGTTGATGGGACACTTCCCCTCCATAAACGATGTGATTTATAAAGAGAAAAGTGTGGTTATAGGGATATAAATCATAAAGCCATGCTGTACCATTACAAGGTGTTTCAGATATTACCCCATTACTCCTTTCCTCCCATGCCTTCCCCAGCGATTCCTTTCCTCATAACCAGCAAGGGTGTCTTTCCTTTCTTCCTGTTGTCTTGCTTCATTTATTTCCCCTATACTCATGTTAGTACTTATTTCTCTTGTGAGTTCCCATATTAATTTTGTTTACTCAGCTAGAATAAAGGGAGATAGTTTTTTTTGAGCTGGGGAACTGGTCTTACCCATCTTTGTTTTCAATACCCAAAACATGTCTCCCAGTCAGAACACACAGCCGGCACTCCAAGAATTGTCATGCGAAAAATGGCTTAGGAAGTAACTTTCTGCAGACATGAACCCTGAAGGCAGGTGAAGCCATGGGTTCCCTTCTGTCCCAGCACAGTGACTCATCCTACTGGCAGCTCTTTGATGGCTTCAAATTCTGTGTCCTCTTACCCCTCTAAGGAAAAGTCCATCCACCTTGTGAGGATGCTAAGGAATTAGGTTTGGAGACTCTGTGAGAACTGTTACCTCGGCTTCAGGGAGAAGACTACTTAGAATTCTGAGCCCAGGGAACACACCAGGCTTGTCTTTTTCTTGCACATTGTAGTGTTAACGGCAAATGGTGTTTCCAGAAGACCTTGGTTCTTGCGTTCTGGCCTGGAAGAATCCAAAAAGAATACGTGGGTGTAAATGGGGTTTATTAAATGATAGAGAAAGGGAAATCCAAAGGGGAGCAGGATGGAGTGCAGTTTGCTGGCAGAGAGAGAGTGTGTTTTTCTTTTTCAGGTGCTTTTACAACCTACACTAACCCATGAAAAGGGCAGACCCAGGAGATTCCCATCCAATAATCAATGAGTGGGAGGGGCCTGGGTGGTTCCCAGCCAGGTGAAGGTGGTCTGGGCCATTCCTGGGCAACCTACATGAGCCCCAACCTTTTTCCACTTCTAGCCTGCCTCAAATTCCCCGAGAGACAATATTCCAAAAAATTCTTTTCTGGGGCGTTGTTGAAGCGGGGGGCGGGGGTGGCCCATCTTCAGTATCTGCTTTGAGCTGACAAGGGGCAGCAGACCCTACCTATAAAGGGAAATTGTCTCTCCTATTTCCTTCCCTTGGGGTTCATTTGGACACAAGGTGTCTGATTTATTGTTTAGCACATTCAAGGTTCCTCATAGAGATCTTGTTCATCTGTAAAGATCGATAGTCCTGTTGCCTCATGATTTGGGTCCTGAAGGCTTCTATTCTGGAAGAGATAAATCTGGGTAAGAAGGCATGACCCAAATATTAACAATGATAGGAGCATCAGAAGGGGCCTTGCCAGGTGTAGCAGGAAGGATAAGGAATCTAACTTTATTTTGAAAAATTATAGAAATTATGGTTACTCTGCCTACAGGTGTTTATATCTGTAGCTGTTTTAAACTCTCAGATGACCCTCTATTTTGGACTGTCATTACAGTAGGCAGTTAAGGGCTGATTGATTGGGACAATATCTACATTAGGGCCATGCATACCAAGAGGTAGGTGTCAATCCAATTAGAGAGTAAACACCAGTGAGTGAGTTCTGTACAGAAAGAAGACTCATGGCATCCTAAGCAGAAGTTAGATGTCATTGAAAGTTATGTTGCCTTATTTTAAACAGAAGTCCTTGGCCGAAGACATGAGTTTATTTTTTGCCAGAAGCCTAGAAGGCTTAAATATTAGAGCACCTGCGAAAGAGCTCCCCTTTTAAAATCTCTCAGCTTTGGTTACTTTTAGAGGCCTGGCATAATTGACTCCATGTGGATCTGGAGAAGTTCCCTCATTTGTGCAGTCCTTTTGAACTGTCTTGGGTGGCTGAACACCACTTGTTCCTCTAAAGTTGGGGGACTTCAACTGCTCGGGGATCACGTCCTCTTAAACTATTCCTCTGAACAGTTATATCTGAATATTTTGCCAATTTGGCAGTTTTGTCCATCAGAGCAGGAGTGGCTTCTCCTGCAAAGTCCGGAAAGTCAGGAGGAGGAGTAACACATCAACAGATCAGAAGTCAGTGCCGATGTGACCTTTTTGGCCAAATTAAGCAACAAGGATTTATTTAAAAAGTGGCTGTTAGGCTGGGCTTAATTAAATCTAATTATTGTCCCATAGGGGATGTACTGCCACTTCTAAATTGCTGTAAAGTGTCAGCATGCTACCGATATAAAGTTTTTACAAGGAAAATACAAAATGACCCCACTACTTAAGAATGTCTGTCCTGGGTTGGTAGATAAGCACTTGTCAGAGTCATTTTTCACAGGGTTGCCTGTAAATGTTCTTGAAGGATCAGAACTGTAATGACAAAACTTAAAGTAACCATGGTTAATCACAGTTTAAACCTTGAATTTTGGTTAGGTAAAGTAACAAGTTAGTAACCAATGTTTACCTGACAAATAGATGTCAAGCTTAAATGGCAGAACTTTTAGCATTTGTCATAAAGAGCAGAAATGTCAAAGGCCTTATTAGATCGAATGTGCCTTAGATAAAAGAACCATAGCTGTTTATATGTATACATTTTTAACTCTGTAAATGATTTATAACCTTTAGATACATGTACAAGGCACTAGCAGTATTAGAACCATTTAAAAGAATTTTTTTTTTTTACTTAGTTTAAACTTAGTTTTTTCAGTGTTACCAGGAAAAGACATTAGGGTTCTTGCATTTGGCAAAAAGACTAACTTAGGCCGGACATAAAGAATAGCAAATAATTTTAAATGGGCTATGAAGAGAGCTACACATCTCTTTTTGGTTAGCAGAATCAAAGCACTCCTAGTATTTAAGGATACAGCCAAATGGTGAATATGTCAGCTCCTCCTATGCTGGCCGGTGGAGAAAGAGAGGAAAATGGGAGGGAGGAGATTACCCTATGGGAGAGAGAAAATGAGAACTTCGATCTGCAAAGTGCCCCCTTGTATCTAGAAAGCCTCAAAACAGGTCCCTGTGACCTGTTCCATCAGAGCAAGCAAGTGGCAGGGTACGCTGACTTCCAAGTCAACCATTCTCCTAAGGTCCCCTCTCTTCCACCCCTGCATGAGGGTTCCTAGCTGGGATGCTGAGCCTGAATGTTGACCCAACTATTGAAACATCAGAACTATCACACACTGGGCAAAGAGGCTACTACCAAAAACAACTGTAAAATGAATAAATGAGAACATAACAGAATGGCTTGGGATGTACAGTAGTGTTGTTGTTGACTTGCATGCAGCCCCTGGGGCCCAAAAATAACAGGCTGTTATTGAGTTAATGAGATGCATAAGTTAGTGTTTTGGGTTTAATTACCTTTTCCCATCTGGAGGGTGAGCTTTTGTTTGGTTTTGGTAAACTTTTGTATCAGCCTATAGCACCAAAAGATCTTGATAATTATTTTGATAAAACAGAAACTCATCTTTCAAACATGCATTAGTACCTTAAATTATGGCCTGAGAAAACTCCAGGCAAAATTTAAATTATAGACAACCCAATCATACATATTTAAACTCATAGGCTTTAATACACTTAATCTGCATCCAGAAACAACCTTTGTAAAAACTCAAATCTTGATAACACTGTTTTAAATAAAACTCTTAGTAATCTCATACTTTAAAAGATTTAGGAAGGAAATTAAATTAAACTTTCCTTTCACTCTACAAGAACACGTGTCAACAAACTGAATTATAAAAGAGTTAAATGCAAATTACACTCATGATAGAATGAAACAGATTGAGGTTATTTTTTATAAATTTTCTTTGGTCCAAAGGCAGAAGATAGTTAGGCCTGGTTGGGATGGTTGAGGCAGCTGTGCACATTAACTTTACAAAAGTAGCTTAGGAATCATCCTAAAGACACACACACACACACACACACACACACACACACACATGCACAATGTTTTTACCCAGGCATGCCAAAGAATATAAGCATGCATATGAGCTCAAAAAAAAAAAAATTTGGTGGCCATAATTGGTAGAAGACAAAGACATATTCAGAAAACACATAAAATGACACACAAAACAATCACATTAATTCAGAGTGCGCTTTTAAGTAAATGACTTTTAGTTATTATCTTTAGTAGATTAGTCATCTAGATTCTTAAGTAGTTTATAACAGATCTTTAACACAAATACTCCATTTTTTGTCTAATCCTTAACAAATTAATGTAGTAAAAACAACAGATTAATTCAGTAAAAACAGCATGTATAAAAACTATATTAATTTGCAGAATTTTAACCACAAGCTGTAATTCTTCTAGAGGATGGCAAGATGGCGTCCTGTCCTGGGAGTGGCTAGATATTGTTAAACATTTATGGTGGCAGCATTTCCTGTGACCACATGGTCTCTCCAAAGGGTCTCTCAGAGGAACACAAAGACATGTTACATGCAACGTATACACTCAAAATAGCAAATATTATAGGAATAAAAGACATCTCCCCCAAGAGACGGGTGTCCATATGAGTTAGTCATCCTAATGAGAAGACCAAATAATTGAAGCAAACTAAGGTGGGATTCAAACTCATGGCCTTACCTCTGCTAGGCTGGTGCGCTATCATTAGAGTCCTGTAGTCAGCTCTTATTAGCTTCCCCAAAGAAGGGAGACTGAGAGATTACCTTTATAATTTAGCTGAACCTTTTCCCATTAATTCCATCAGTGAAGGAGCGTGTGTCCCCCGGACAGGGGATGTGACCTTCGGGTGAGCCCTTCTGCAACCCCAATAGGCCATGGGGACAGGAGAGGAGTGATAATTGGAACTGGGTGCCCAGGACAAACAGGTACCAGGAGGTAGGTGGACAAGGGAATGGGTCAGAGAAGGCTGCAGATAGGAAAAAGGCATTCTGGATAGGTGAAGTACCTTGGTTACCCGGGGTGGTGCCTTAAAAAAAGGTTTTTTTTTTTTGTATGTGTTTCCTGGAGCAGGTGCTATGGACCTGGGTCTTGGGCGTGCAGTCCCCTCCTGTCACCTCTGTTGCCAGGGCCTGGGGAGCTGTGGATGGCAAGCTGGGGAGAGCATGTCCTGGTGGGCTCCCAGGCCATTGACCACCTTGCCCCCAGTACTGCAGGCCCTCCCACTGTTGGTGGAAGTGGAGCGGTGGCGCTTTTGCCCTCCCTCTTCCAGTCTGCTCAGGCACTGGGCGCCTTCCAGCTGGGACTGATGGCCTGGGGAGACAGGGCGGAGCGGGTGCCTGTGCACGCAGGTGCTCCAGCCACAGCTACAGCTATCCCAGCACGCATGCCCCCGCCACCTTCGCAGTCACCGCGGGTCCCCTGCCGCTGCAGTCACGGTCGCCATGCATCCCCTCCACGCAGACGGCTAGTCAGGGGCTCAGTGTGGGCCAGGGCCTGTGTTGCATGTCAGCCTGAGGGGTGGCAGGAGGTTGGTGCAGTGCACTGGGCAGGGCTGGAGATCTGCGCTGCTGGCCTTCCCTCAGTGCCTCTAGCCTCTGGGCCAGCTGGTGGCAGTGGAGGTGCCTCTTTTTTTTTTTTTCTGTACTCTCCTCCCACAGTCCTGGAGGTAGTGCTGAAGAGTAAGTGCCTCTCATTCGCCCTCTAAAACCTCACCAGCCAGTGGTTAGGGAAGAGAGAGGGAGAGAGAGAGAGAGAAAGGGAGGGAGGGAGGGAGGGATAAGAAGGTGGGAACACAGCCTGAGTGTCTGAGTGCCAGGGCAGCAGGCAGTCCTGATTGGCCCTGGGCCACGTGGTTGTTTGGGAAGGGAGGATGAGAGACCCTGCTGAGAGCTCTGCACAAACTGTGAGAGCACAGCTGTCTTGTAAAAAAAGAAGGAGGGGGAGGAATGAGGAGGAGGGAGCAAGAAGGGAAGGTGTGTTGTGGTTTTAAGGTGGCCTGGTGTGCTCATTCTCTGCGAGCCCCAAGCTGTGTGTGTGTGTGGGGTACACATTGGGCAGACAAACACTGCCACTCGGCACCAGCAGGGAGGCCCACCCGTTGGGCGGACAACTCTGGGTCCCAACCAGGCATTTCCCAGCTACTTTCCCCTAGGGCAGAGCTCAGCCCATTTCCATGGCAGTGCAGAAGGAAAAATAGTGAAAAGAATGAGTGACCCTCTAAACTGCAGGATCTGAGAGCTCGCCATGACTCTGGTGGCTGGCTTCGCAAAATGTGAACAGAAGACCTTGGTTCTTACATTCTGGCGTGGAAGAATGCAAGCAGAACATGTGGGTGTAAATGGGGTTTATTAAATGTTAGGGAAAGGGAAATCCAAAGGGGTGCAGGTGGAGTCTGCCAGTAGAGAGAGAGAGCATGCTTTTCTTTTTCAAGTGCTTTTAAAACCTACACTAACCCATGGGGAGGGCAGGCCCAGGAGATTCCTACCCAATAATGAATGAGTGGGGAGGGGCATGGGTGGTTCCCAGCCAGGTGAGGGTGGTCTGGGCCATCCCTGTGCAACCTGCAGGAGTCCCAACCTTTTCCTACTTCTAGCCTGCCTCAGTAGGCACTAGAAGTTTGTTAAAAAATACAAATAAATAAGGAGAAAATCTTACCTATTTAAGTAAAAGAGCGAATCTCTACATTCAAATGTGCTGGCTTGGTTGAACACCAGTAGACTATGGCCACCAGCTTGTTACCATCAGGGAGGAGCTGCTTCCTATTTTCCGTGATGGAGCTCTACTTCCCTCTGGTGGCTGATCTCTGCATTTCGATGGGCATTTGTGAGGCTCCAACAAGGCTAGATTGCAATAAGATGTTAATGCTTGCAGGGTCTTTAAAGGTCTGTGATTACCGTATTTCTCCAGCTGGGGTATTGTGGTGACTATGGGAAAGTGTCTGAATTCTCTACAAGATAAAGATTTGTTTGAATTTTGGTGGTAACATAAATAAATACAAACATATTCTGGGCCATGTTTCTGACCAGATTATAATCACAGACTCCCTGGAGTTTTCCCGTTTGTGTTTACAGTTACAATAATGCCAAGTATTTAACTTCAGTTGCCACCGGAGGCTCAGCAAAGTCTGGATTTTCTGCTCCAATAGAAACCTTGCATTTGGAAATGGCACACAGCACACTCAGTGTAAGTGAGTCCAGTGCAAAAGTCCTGCACTGTCACCTTTCAATTGGTGATGAGCGGCAGAGTGGATTCAGAAACGTGACATTCCCTCTCACATTAGTTACACAATGGAATTCTAGTGACTTTAGTGTTGCTACTATTTTTAAAAATGGACTTTGATGATACAGTGGTCCTCCCTTAGCCGTAGGGGATGTGCTCCAAGACCATCACAGTATGTCTGAAGTTACCGATGGTGCCAAATTCTGTGTTATGTTTTTTCTTATTCATACATACCTGTGATAAAGCTTAATTTGTAAATTAGGCAAAGTAAGAGATTTACAACAATAACTAATGATGAAATAGAATAATTAAAACATTATGCTGTAAGACCAGCTAAGTGAACGTGGTCTCTTTTTCAAAATATCTCACCGCATTGACCTTGGGTAACTGAGATAGATGGAGGAAAATGGGCCTATGGAGAAGGGGGCTGTGTACTTTTGGGCTCACCTAAGAACTGTGAGCCCAAATAGTTTACACCTTATTTGCCATTGCGTATTTTTACGTGCTGTTATGATAAAAATGAAGTAAGACAACGCGTTGATTCAAGTTCAGCTGTGTTTCATGCTGTTCACAGTGCTTTGCTTAAAAACCTAAAAGGTGCAACATGATTCCGGCCCAAGAAGAGCCCATGATTACATGCCAAGCATTCTGAATGCTATAACACATGGAAACATTAACTAATAGCGGAGAGGCAAAGGGAATGTGTCCTTCAAAGTTCTGGTGATTGAGTTTGCTGAAATACACTGACAAAAGACAGACAACGGGAAAACCAGACAAACTTCCTAACACATAGGTGCATGGGACTCTTGCAAAGTCTCAAAGTTCAAAGAGGGTCCAGGTGATTGGAGCTCGAGTTCTCTCTTCCTAAGGGAGAGGGGAGTGGGGCTCTGAGAACTGTGGAGGGGCAGCAAATGATTTTAGAGGAGATGAACAGGCTCAGAGGACAGACGTTAGCCTGGGACCGAATCCCCCTGGGCTCTGGGTGTGGTGTCAGCTCTAGTCTTCCTTCCTGGAGTTGACCTTCTAGAGGGTGGGCCTTTAGGTAGGTGGGGACTCTGCAGAGGAAGCTGCCCCACACTTGATGGAAAAGGAGGGGAAAGCTGGGTGCGGAAAGGGTAGAGGTCTGTGGACTGCATTAGTGTAGCATGTGGAAACGTGTGCTTTCAGGGATCTCTCTGAGCTCTAGCACCATGTAGTAAGGCATAGCACCAAATGAGTGGTACAGACTGTCATCTCCTGCCACGATTACATTATATTCCAGCAGTAACATTTCTGAAAGTCTCCCAAGGGTTCAAGAATGAGCCCCAATCCCTCAGATCTCAGGTGGATCTGCCCAGCCTCTGGACTTTCGCTCCTGCCTTCCAGAACTGGCCTGGAATTTCCTCAGGCCCACCTGGAGAGTTGGTCAGACCAGCCCCAAGAGAACGCCTCTCATAAGCACCCTGATCCCAGGGTCTTGTGTGCGAGGATTTCTGGGAAGTGTGGATGTGGAACCCCTGTGCCTGAGGCTTGCTTCTATCAGAGCTGGAGCAGGTCCTCTGCTGTCTGCTCTCCACAGGCTCCCACTGTGGTTGGCTGGGGACACTTGTCACCTATAGGATTGCATGTGCAAGAATATACTGTTGCCATGAAAGCCTGTGTCAGTGCGTAAGCATGCATGCACGTGGGTGTGTGTGCACTCGTGAGTATGCATTTACATGTGTGTGCACATGTGCACAGGAGGCCAGTGTGCAAGGAAGGAGCAGTTCTGTGTGAAGCATGGGTTTTTCAGGCAGTGAGTGCTGTGCACATGGGCCCTGTGGGCAGGACTGGCATTCATCACTCAGCTTGGATTCTCAACTGTTACATGCCTCCAGCCCAATCTCCAAACACAGGCCTTCGGTACATACTAACTCCAGGCTGATTGGCTATAAATCTGTTGAGCGGCCTTTGAAACCCTATCTCTAGGCCCCACAGAGATAGCCCTGCACCACAACATAAGGAAGTGTGTACGCAAAGGCTACAGACTTGGCGGAAGTGAGGACAGTGCCTGCTCCCGCCATCATGTAGAAAGCATCTATCCATTCCCAAACAATGGCATTTAGTGATGTCTCGATGTGCTGTGGGCACCTGGGCCAGCTGGACTAGTTTAGGGCTGTCTAGGATGGTTCTCTTCCTCCTGTGTCCTGCAGCTGCCTGATGTCACCTTGGGTTTGTCCTGTCCTCTGGCACTGGCCTGGGCACCATCACATGGTGCTGGGGCCTGGCTCCCTCACCTTCCACCTTTGCAGATGGCCAAGCCCAGCTTTGGGGTGATGGGGTGGGGGTTGATTCCACCTCTTGACAGGAATTCCCGTCATGTCACAGTGCAAAATAGGTAAAGGGAGGGATGACTGATGACTCGGTCAGAAAGCTGCCCTGTGTCCAACTAGCAAAGATTCGGACACTGTCCCCACCTCACAGGACTCAGAGGAGTCTGGGCTGGGCGTCAGGTGGGGGAAGGGCAGAGGTTAACAGTTCCATCACCTAGTAAGTGTCAGAGTTGTCAGAAGACCTACAGTGACCCTCAGTGGACCCCACTGGATGGCATGGAAGATGACAGAGTGGATTCTATAGTGAAGGTGACTATGTGAGAGCTGGGAGTATGTGAGGTCTGCTGCATGGTGAGGAGGGACTGAGGTGTAGCTTGGAGGGCAGACAGGAGGCAGGGGAGGGGAGGGGAGACCCCAAACTATGGTGAATGGGGCCTTGTTACTGGAAGAGTCTCTCTCTCTCTCTCTCTCTCTCTCTCTGGCACTTATTAATGCAACTGCCACAGTAGCATGGAAAATATGTGGATACATTTATATCCTGAGTATAAGGATGATTTATTTAATTCCCTTTCAATTTCAGATGCATGTTGATAGTTTTGTGGGAGTCCCCTGTGTTATCCCAATTATATGGTCAAAAGGAAAATACATTTATAAATTTGTCACTGAGGGGTTGCAACTGTGGCTTTTCTGATTCAATTTGGCACAAGGGTTCTTTCTGGCAGCTTAACCTTAAGGCTGAAATTGCTGGCGATATATTTATTTTGGCCTGTGGCCACTGTAATAAAAATGGAATGTTGTTGAGATTGTAAAGAAAAAAAAGGCCTGAGGATTTATGGAAGCACAGTTGTGTGGTATCTCTGTAAAGAGTATCAAGTCTTATAGTGCTCCAGGTGGCAGGGCAGGGCCGCACGTGACTGTGCCCTTGTGAAACTTCCATCCTTTCCCACCCGCTTATTCTCTTCTCCCACGCCTCAGTTCACCTCTCCGTTCCTTTCCCTTTCCTGTCTTCTTTGCTGCTTTGCCCTAAGATGGAGTGGTCGTTTGTGCACCTACGTCCCATTCATAAACACTGAGTAGAATACAGACAAGACCTGCCTTGGGGTTCAGCAGGAACAGGAAAGATTTCTGGTCACTGGCTGCTTTCCATAGGACCTGGCATAAGTTTTGCTCCGGAGGTGAACAAAAATACAAGAAGGGAGATAGATCAGAAACTGGAGGGTTAAAAAACAAAAACAAAAATGAAAAACAAAAGCATGGTCTTTTCCTTTGTTTACCTTCCCCTTCTCCTCCTGCCCAGTCCCCTGCATCTGCCCAAGGACATAGAGTGACAGGGGGAGGAAGTCAGTGCAGGTTACCTTATTACACAGCCTGGGACACACTTGGAAAGAGGCAAAGTAAGTACTCAGCCCATCTTCAGCCATCTTGGGGTATAGACACAAGCTTTAGCTTTAAATAAACAAAGCCTTAGGGCAGGGTCAAAAGAGATGCATACTTAAACAGTCCCAGTCACAGGTGTGGCCTGCTTGGTTGTTATACCAGTTCTGGTCCTGTGAACCCCTTGGAGAAGTTGTTCACACTGTCATCACTTGAAGGGAGCAGTCTGGTTCTCAAGACATGATTACTCCTGTGCAGCCTCATGATTATAGGTAACTGCCCTCATTTGGGGTTGGTCTGTCCTGCAAGGCTCTGCTGTTCTTTAGGGGTAGTTTCAGTCCCTTGTCATAAAGAAGTTATCAATTATTTTTGTTCTTCTCTGATTCCAAGGTGGCTGCAGGAGAGAATGGCTCTGAGCAGAGGACAACAGATACAAAATGGAGACAGAGATGTCAAGATTTTCTTCTGTTTTTAATTAATTGGTGGGCCCATGTAAGGCATCAGTGCTTTTCAGCAAAAGCAGCTAAAGTATCTCTTACAAATCTATGCAGTTAAGGACACAAACACGCTGTGCTTGTGCAAGGATGGCCTTACAGCACTGTTCATGAAAGTAAAATGTTGGAAATGTCTCCTGTAGTCAGTAAGAAAGCAGTTGGTAAAATTACAGCTTTCTCCCCCAATGGAATACCAAGCAGATATTAAAATAACATAGTGAATCTCTACCTATTGATATTAAGAATATTCATAACGTCCATTTAAATAAAAAAAGCACCTTGCAAAGCTTTACAAAACAACATGTCTAGTGTGAGCCTTTTTTGTGTAAAAATGTGTATAACTGTTATCTGTGCATGGTATGAATCTGGAGTGATGTACACTGAAGTAATTGTCATTTCTTTTCCAGGATGGTAGAATTTAAAGGAGCTTTACACATTCTTTTGTACATTTCTTTCAGTGTGGCTTAACTTAAAAAAAATAGACTTTATGTTTTGCTGTTTGCTCACAGCAAAACTGAGCTGAAAGTACAGAAAATTCAAACCTGCCCTCCACCCCCACAGGCTGAGCCTCTCCACATCCCACTTCAGAGTGGTGCCTTTGTTACCATGAGTGAACCTACTTTGACACGTAGTGATGACCCAAGTCCACATTTTGCACCAGGCCCAGTCTTGGGGTTGGCATTCTGGGGTTTGCATGAACATACGATGATGTGGATCCACCATTAGAGTATTGTGCTGAGTATACCACTCACTATCCTAAAAGTCTCCTGTGGTCTACTCCACTTGTTCATCCTCCCAGCCCCTGCCAACTGCTGATCTTTTTACTGTCTCTACAGTTTAGCAGACATTTCTGGGATGTCATTTAGCTGGAATTATACAGTGTGTATCTTTTTCAGATTGGCCTCCTTCACTTAATAATATGCATTTAAGGCTCTTCCATGTCTTCTTGTGGATTGATAATGCATTTACTTCTGGTGCTGAATAATTTCCCATTGCCCAGATGTACCACATCTTATCCCTCCATCCATCTACAGTGGGACATCTTGGTAGCTAGAAATTTTGTCAAGTATGAGTAAAGCTGCTGTGTCTGTGTGCAGGTTTTTGTGTGGATATAAGTTTTTAACTCTTTTGGGTAAATACCAAGGAGTACAATTGCTGGATCATATGGTTGAGTTTTGTAAGAACTTCATGTCTTCCAAAGTGGCTGTCCCATTTTTGCATTCCCATCAACAATGAAACCAGAGGGGGTGGGGGACAGAGGGGAGAAATGACCCAAACAATGTATGCACATGTGAATACATGAATTAAAAAAACCAAAAGCAAAAAAACCCAATGAAACAGAGTTCCTGTTGCTCCATATCTCCATCAGTATTTGGTGTTTTCTGTTTTGAAATTTGTCATTCCAATAATTTCCTGACATTTAAAAATAATAAACCTGTTACATTTCTCTCTCTCTTGCTCCCTCTCTCTGTGTCTTCTGGTGTTGCTGTTGAGGTCAAACCCAGGGCTTTGTGCATTCAAGGCATACTTTGCTACTGAGCTACACCACCATCCCTACAGAATGAATTCTAAGCAATTAGAGCTCTTTCCTGTGTGCTTTCCTTCTATCTCATAAGCTCAAATTCATTTGCTTGGTTTTTTTTTTTTAGTAGTTGTTCTCAGACTTGAGCATACGTGGGAATCATGTGGAGATCCCGTAAGAATTCAGATTTCTGGGCCACACCTTAAGTTTCTGATTCAATCAGCTAGCACGAGCACTGTGAACCTGCCTTTGTAACACGTGTCTGGGTGAGGCCAATGCAGCTGGTCTTATTCTGAGGACCATGGGTCTGAATAAGAACGAAGGCACTTCAAAGTTGAAGCAAGGATCTCTGTTCCAATGTGTCCAAATGCTCTAGAATAAGAATTCCTTTTGAAATACAGAGATATTGCAAAAGAATTCCTAAATTCTTACAAGACCATTATTTTTTCTTAAAAATGTAATATATTTACATGAATAATTGTAAAATCTTTCATGTAAATTGAATTTCAGCTAAAATCAGTTCTTCTCTCTGAGAGCTGGTATGTGCCCATGATGTTTGTGTCTATTGACAGTCACTGTTTGCATTGTGTGATATTTTTGCAGTTTCATTTGACAACTTCTTGGCCTGAAGCCACTGCTCAGGAAGTCACATCACACGTTGAAGAATCTCAGCGACCACGAGGGGGCATGCCTTGCTTAAGGTTTTCTTTAGGCCACTTTCTTCTCTGTGCTCTGGTGCTCTATGTCCAACCACTGAACCATCAACCCCGGCCCTTCCCTACCTGCTTTGAGGCTCCTATGTCATCTGTTCAGGGTGGGTGCTGTGATTATAAGTCAATGTCCAGGCTCTGTTCGGCTTCCCTGGGGTCCCCATCCCCCATTTTGTTGTGCCTTTTCCACACTTTTTAAAGGAGCAGCAACCTAGAAGCAAAGTACACTGTGGGCTCAGGCTGGAGCTGCCCTCCATAGGCCTTTTGCCTCCTCCCTCCCCTATCCTGCCCTTCTTGGTTCCTTCCAGGTCTTTCCTGGGAGTACTGACTTCCTATCAACAAATCACCCACATATGAATCTTCACTGTGGCATGTACTTCTGCAGGTGTCTTTAAGATAAGGTGAAAAACGCAAGATATACTTAAATCTATGTGATCTACAAAGGATTGCTAGCAGCAATAAGAATGTCCTGGTGGGTCCCTGCTGGGTAGCCCAGGACAAAGTGACACAAGACATGGTGAAGGTCCTGGAGGGAATCATAACTTTGCCTGGATGTCAAACCCTGCAGAAGACGAAGTCTGACAATACACAGGTCAGGGAATTATTTGGGGATCTATTAGCTCATGTTTTTACCCTCAGATCCTTTTGCCCTTTGTCCCCTTCCCATACACAACTCAAGCAACAGAGTGGGGTGGGGATGGGCAGAAGGTTCAGTCCTCTCAGCCCCTCTGAGCTTGGCACACCTGTGCTGTGATCAGGAACAAGAGGGTAGTCATGTGAACAGAAGAGATGAGGGCCAGATGGCACCTTCCCCAAAGATACCCTCTAGGTGTCTTAGAACTTACACATGACTCCAAGGAAAGGAGAGGGAACACCCTGAGCTGATCGAGAACATGTTTCTCCTCATCCTTTGTAGGATGGGGCATCAAATTAGAAATCTAACTGGGGCAGAAAATAAAGTTCTATTCCATGCACCCATGCACGTGAGGAGCAAGACCCATACCCACTATAAACACTCATCAAGTCAATTGTACAGAATTGACATAGAATACAGCTCTGTGGTTTTTGACATATTAAGCTTTTATGGGTTTAGGGAGGCCTGGCAATACATGTGTGTTCTTGCATAAGGTCCTTAATATCTTATCCTTCAGGGAAGTAAAAAGAGTTGGTTAAACCAATAAATAAGAAAGATCTTGTCAAAAATCACACCCTTGTTTCATGCTTTGCTTTGACTTGCTTTTCTTCTAAGCTTGCCTAGAGGCCAGGTAGTCCCAATTCAGGACTGGTTAGAACTAATCAGAAGAGTTTTGTTGAACAAGGTAGAGGGAGGTCAGTCATTAGAAGCAAAATATTCAAGGGATTTAAGTTTTTGAGCACAAATGTATACTTACCAAGTCTCTAATGTAGCTCAGACACTGAGGTGGCCCCTTGGCCTCCTGTAAACAAAGGTGAAGGTCCTGTTTCCTGGCCGATTCCTCCTTGCCTTTCTTTCCTTCCTGATAACTCCAAATGAAGTGTGAGTAGGTCAGAGTCTTGCTCTATCAAGGACTTCTGTTTCTTTTCTTTATTGGTAATATGGTAAGGATATTTTCCTTACTAATTGTGAGGGCAATAGAAGATAAATAAAACATCTTCAAGACTTGGTTTACACAGAGGATGATCTTAGAGAGCCAATGCTTTCTAAGCATTGACCGATAATATTGGCAGTAATATTGCCCATGGTAATGCTGACAAACCGCTGGTATTAGTCGGGGTTCAATCACAAAAGCAGAATTGCTGGGGGAGATAGTTATAATCTATCTATCTATCCATCTGTCTATCCATCTGTCTACTTATAGTCTATAGATAACACACACACACACACACACACACACACACACACACACACACACATTTTAAGGACTTGGTCACAGAGATTTGGCCTTCCACTATTCTGGGAGTTGAGTAAGCAGGGTAAATCTGATGCTGGAGGCTGAATCCTGCTGGGGGCAGAGGGGAAAGAAAGATGGGTGGAAACTCTTGGGAACCAAGAACAAGCTGATAGCCCTGAGTAGGATACTGGATCCCACATCTGTGTCATTGGCTGACCTCAATGGTGGGGTGTCCTGCAGAATCCAGGTCCTTGGTCACAAATCTACATGTGCACCTGACCTGAGAAGCAGAGAGGCAGGCGAGGCATCCAGAGAGGAGGGCACTGCAGGCCTGGCTGTTCCCTCATGCCAAGAGGGCTGCCAGGCTTAAAATGACAAATGAGAGCTACAAGATGGATGCCTGCTGTCTCATTTCCTTTTTTAAAATCATGAGCCCACCCTAATCAGAAATTTCCAGAAGAGGGAATTGTGGGAGACATAGTTCAGCCTAGCTCAGCTGACACGCTGCCAAGTCATCACACCCCTGGACAAGCATGCCCAGGACTTCTGTGATTCTTCAGGTCACTCTAAAGGTCCTTCAGCATTCATTTTGTTATTTAAGCGTGTCTGTTTTATAGTTGCAAAATATGACTAGTGATATTTTAGAAAATATACTTCCATTTTCTGTATGTGAACTTTAAATTGATGCAATTTGCATCTATTTATATCCTTATGTATAATTTTATGCCATTATATTTAAATACCTTTTAAATATTTAATTGCATACCTGTATAAAACTTTATACTATCATCATCCTAATGCTGGAGTTTTAGATTGTTTTTTATTTTCAGTGTGTCTGGCCTTCCTGCTTATGGTGGCACCATAAGTCTCCTCTGTATCCGGGCACTTCCCTCAAATCCCAATTTCCCTCATTCAAGGAACAGCAGGGACTTAGCACAGGTGACTGACGTCCATGGCACCGCTGGCCATCTGGTCCTTCAGAAGAGCTTCAGCATCTTTCGTGAAGCCTTGACTAGTCTAGACTGGAGATTTAACCAATGAAATCAGAAATCTGGTTTCTTATATTCTGGACCTAAGTAATTTATTTGGGAAACTGTCTCATGGTGTTTTAGGCTCCTGTAATTGAATACCTTAGATTGGGTAATTTACAACCAGACATTTATTGGCTCACAGTTCTGGAGAGGGAGAGGGAGAGAAGGCAGGGGAGGCTGCTTGTCCTTTTATCATAAGCCCGTTTCCATGACTGTGCCAGTAATCCATTTGGAGCCTCATGGCCTGATCACTTTTAATGGTCTTCCTTCTAGTACTGTTATAATGGCCATTAAATTTCAACCCGAGTTTGGGAGGGACAAACATTCACACTGTAACAGGAAGCTAAAATGTATTTGTAGCTGGGCGCTAGTGGCTCACGCCTGTAATCCTAGCTACTCAGAAGGCAGAGATCAGGAGGATCGCAGTTGGAAGCCAGCCCAGGCACAACAGTTTCACAAGACCCTATCTTAAAAAAAGCCTTCGCAAAAAAGGGCTGGTAGAGTGGCTCAAGGTGTAGGCCCTGAGTTCAAGTGCCAGTATCGCCAATAAATAAATAAATAAATAAATAAATAAAGTATTTGTACACGCTCTCTGTCTTTTAGTCAACTCTGCCAGTTGAAGATGTATTGACAGTCAAAAATTGTCACAGCAGCATGAGGGCCAGAGCTTAGCTCCCTGCTTTTGGTTAAAGAACCTCTTTCTTTGGTTTCCTGTGCACATAAAATGGTTATAATTTCAAAAGCATCAGTTAAATGTCAACTGTTATTGGTCATATTTTATAAATGCTTTTTTTGATTCTTAGAAATAAAGGCCTACATTTATTCTGAAAAATCTGAGAAAATTATTTTTTCAGATATGAATCTACCATGACCAAAAATTCTTCCTAAGGCTTCCATGTTGGATTCAAGCAGTAAAATTTCTAGTAGATCTAGAACCAGAGGTTGGTTGTGGCTTGAAAAGGTGACAGAGATTCTTAGGCTGACATTGTGCTCACTAAAGAAAGTTTTGGCATGAATTAGTCATGTCTGCCAAGAGCAGTAATGGCTTGCTTACTGAATATTTTCAGACCCAGATTTCATGTGGTAACTAGCATTAAGCTTAGTGCTAACAGTGTAACAGGTACACGTGTGACTTAGCTTGGGCCACCTGTAGTTGCTGTTTCTATAGGTAATAATGGTTGAGTTTTAGCAATTTCTTGTGATCCAACTTAATTCACAATTCTATAACCACTCTTATCCTATGTGACAGGTGATGGTGCTGAGGCACAGGGAGGTTAAATGACTTTGCCAAGGTGTGACAATGGTAACACTGATCCAAGCAGGCGGGCAGTCCAGGTTCTCAGTTTCCTGCTCAAGCAACTGTTTTGGAAATATATATATGCATATATATTTAAAGGACAGATTGCTTCTTTCTTAAAGCTAGTACTGCTAGACTTACATGGACACACCACAATAACTGAAATGAAGTTTTTCATTATTATTATAATTCTATAAAAATATTTTGCATCTAGAATGCAGTTGTAAGTATCAAGAATTCTTGCCAGGCACAGTAGCTCATGCCTGTAATTCCAGCTACACAGGAGATAGAAATAAGGAGGATCATGATTTGAGGCTAGCCTGGGCAAAAAGTTAGAGTGATCCTATCTGAAAAATGTCTAAAGCAAAAAAGGCATGGCTCAAGTGGTAGAGCACTCAGTGCAAAGCCCTGAGTTCAAATCCTAATAGCTCCCCTAAAGTCCCCAAAGAATTCTTGAGATACTTTACATCTTTAAGGTTATCTAATGTTTATTGTGATCAGTCTATTTGCAACTGAAAGTTGAACCATTAAAATGGACAATGTCTGAGCCTCAGTTTCCTCATCTGTACAGTGGAAATGATGAAACTTCATAAAGTTTTCCTGAAGAGTTAAAGACAAGATTATCTACATTACCAATTATTGTCCGTTTCTGGTACACAGTGGCCCTAAGTAATTGTTTTTTGTTTCATTTGCATTTATTTTATGTTGAATTTATTTCCATGCATGACTTTTTACTTCTTTAGGAATATCCTTTTTTTCTGTGCAACCTCCTTTTCTGGTTTAGGAACAATTTTCTCCCTTTCGACAAGGATCATCTCAGTGTGGCGGGGGTGCTCAGAATGGGTCACTCAGACTGTGAGCCCTGTAAGTGCAGCAGTGCATCTTGGGTGCTTTGCTCACCTGGATAAGTTCAATGACAAGAGAATCTTCATCTAAACCCTTCAGTTCAGCAACTTTCTGCATTTTTAAGCATGCACAGCAAAATTTCAGCACTCTTTTTGAGCTACCAGCCTTGTGTACAGCCCCATTGTTTGGCCTGGGCACACCAGCAGACTCCACCATTGTAATGCTGCAATGGCACAGGTTGGTTCTTTAAAGTGACATCTTTCAGATATTGGTGGCTTTTCAGATATGCGTACCCTTGATGGCCTGCGTGTTTTCTCAGGTGTTCTTAAAGTGCACACAGAGATTTGAACCTCTTGATTTGTGTGATTTTGTGGGGTTTTCTAGGTCAAGAGAGCAGCACACCATTCTTGTAGGTCACCTCAAGCTGCTTAGAGGATGAGCCAAAGTTAATCTTTAAATAGTACACATAAACACAGAACTTCAGAAAAGTTTTCTTATGTTTATCAGTGGCAGTAGAATTGGGTTTGATAATCAGCAAGAAATCTCTGCCCAGGTACGTGGGAAGAAGAAGGATAGTAGATAATGGAGTTGGTTTGAACACGTAGGGTTTGAGGGACCTGTGGAATAGCCAGGTAGGAATGACCAATAAGTTGTTACATGTGAGAAAGTCTTGGGCTAGGTCAGAGAAGTAGATAAAACCAAGGGAGCAGAAGCACATGCAGTCAGACATATGGCTCATTAGAAAAGGTATTCTAGGAAGATCAGTCTTATACGAAGGTCCAGAATGGTCTGGAAAGCTAGAAAGGGGTCTGGGGAAGAAACTGGTTAGGTTTATCTAGACATGAATTGAGAAGAGCCTGACTAGGGAGGTCATAATAAGAATGAAGGGAAGGAGAACCGTGACGATGCAAGCGAAAATTGAGAGGGTTTCACGATGAATGACCGGGTAAAGTAAGACAGTACCTTGGATTTTGTGCTTGGGAGCTGTGGAGAATGAAGGACAATTAATGGAAATAGGAAGGGTTAACGGTTATGAGGCAGAGGCTGGAAGATGACATTGAAAATTATAGGGACAGACCCTGTCTAGAAGTGTGAGGCCCTGAGTTCAAACCCCAGTGCTGCCAAAAAAAAAAAAGAAAGAATGAAAAGTTATACGGACATTGTCAATCAGATTTTTGACAGTACAGCAGGACATTCAAGTAGAAATATCTAACATGAAATTAGAGAGGGGGAAGGGAAAGCTGAACTCAAAAGAAAGCTGGAGGCTGGGAATACAAGCCATCTTTGTAATGGTTTGAGTTGAATTTTTGAAATGGGAGGAATTTCCTAGGGAGAGTATAGACCCTTTGTTATAAGATTAAAAATTAGGTCATCTTTTCTCAGAATTGCAAGCTTTCAAAAAACAAAGTATGGCTGATTCTCATTATTTATGATAGTGATGGTCTATAAATTTGCCATGAGTGTTGAATTAGCACATACTGCAGCCTCCCTCGCTCCTAGGGGAAATACAGGGTTAGGTTCCTGTGGGTGTCTAATCTCAACATTTTTTTTAATCAACTGATCAATTTAAACCACAGCCTGTTTTAAATTGGGTATTTCTGGTTAAATATAGGCCATGTATTTTCTCTGTGAGGTGCATCACAGCCTTCTTGCACTTAGGAATGGTAGAAAGGACTTCAGCATTATGCTTGGGGACCATTTTAAACAGTGAAATTACCAACAAAGAGCTAAATAAATAAGTAAGACACTAAGTGGTGAAAAGAACACTTGTCTGCAGTATGAGAGCTGAAACAAGATGGCAGAGAACTATTTTGCTAGATTTCAGTTGGGAATGTACCAGGTGGGCAAGTCAAATGCTTTACCACTCTATGCACACCCATGATGGCCTTCAAAGGCCATGGGCACTGACTTGGGAGGTTACAAATGCAAGTTATAAGACGTGTGCATTAACGAGCTAGAATCTGAATAATGAGGACGATTTGTACTTGTGTGAGAAGAGACCAAAAATTAGCACTGCTGATTTCTCATTCTCAGCTCAAAGACTCTAGGTTTTGGAGGTCATTTTCAGATTCACTTGTAAATACTGAAGTCACTGGGAAGTAAGATGGGCATAGTCTGGCCTAAAGTCATTGGATGAAGTTCAACTGGAGTTCTTTCTTACGTATTTCTTACCGCTTAAACAGAATTCTGTTAATCAAAGTAGAGTAAACACTAGCTGCTTTAAACAACAGCCCCAAGACTTTAGTGACTTGTATAATAAGGTATTTTTCTCGTTCATAGCAGTGTGATGCAGTTAGGGTGAGACTGTGTTGAGATTTAAGACCCTACTACCTGTTGGCTCAGCTGTCCCAAGAACGTTGGAATCCTGTTGGATTTTCTCCATCCAACAGGCTGATCGCCAGAGGGCGTGGAGGGTCCTGGGAGTTTTAGAGGCCAGGACTTGAAGTAATGCAAGCCACTTTGATTTATATTCACTGGCCAGAACTCAGTCACTTTGCCTCACTGAACCAGCGGCAAGGGGACAAAGGATTAGAGGGGATTACACAAATCTTGGTGTATGAGTTTCTTACTGATGCTGTAACAAATTGCCATAAGCATGGTGGCTCAAAACAACAAATTTATTCTCTAATGATATTGAAGGTCCAAAGTCTGAAACGGGTCTAACCTGTCTACATTCTCGGGGATATCCACCCAGGAGTTACCTGGACTAGATTCCTGAAGAAACAGCAAGGGACCCGCCAACTGGAGAAAAACATTTGACCAACATCATGTAAGGTTCTGTGGACTATTTCCTGAGGAAGCCTCCAAAGAACCCTCAAAAGGACCCACTAGCGAGTGGGAGGCCAGCCTACATCATTCCCAGTTGGGCAAGAACTCGCTTCCTGGTGCTCTTTTCCCCACTCCTGCCTCCACCTTGATCCGGGAAAGCCAGAAATCATCAGGGTGGGGAAGTGTAAGGAGGGCAGGACAGGAAGGAACTTTGACGGTCTGCATGTGCCTAGGTGCAGCAGGCTCCAGTTGCAAGTAGGTTAGAGTGGTATTGGGAGAAAATCCAATTAATATCAAGTTTGGAGTTTTTATCATTATATGGGATTAGATATTTTGGTTCCTGAATTGACATTGTGCTTATGATTTAACAGGATTCTAGATTTACTTGTTACTTGTCATTTCACAGGAGTCATGACTGCCTGAGTTTCTCTCTGAAGCAGGAGAAGAACTTTACCAATTGTATCTATTTTAAAAGAATGACGGGTTCTCATGAGATCCTATGGGGGTTTCCTGCTCAATGTACCTCTTTTAAAATTTTATGTGATGATAAAAGCGAGAGCACACAAAGGAGGGGTGAGGATAGGTAAGACACCTAAAAAACTAGCTAGCATTTGTTGCCCTTAACGCAGAGAAACTAAAGCAGATACCTTAAAAGCAACTGAGGCCAATAGGAAAAGGGGACCAGGAACTAGAGAAAAGGTTAGATCAAAAAGAATTAACCTAGAAGGTAACACACACGCACAGGAAATCAATGTGAGTCAATGCCCTGTATAGCTATCCTTATCTCAACCAGCAAAAACCCTTGTTCCTTCCTGTTTTGTTTGTACTCTCTCTTCAACAAAATTAGAAATAAGGGCAAAATAGTTTCTGCTGGGTATTGGGGGGGGAGCGGGAGGGGGCGGAGTGGGTGGTAAGGGAGGGGGTGGGGGCAGGGGGGAGAAATGAACCAAGCCTTGTATGCACATATGAATAATAAAAGAAAAATGAAAAAAAAAATTTTATGTGAACACTATTATACTTTACAGGTTCCTTTGCCGCTTTGAATCACTGACTGCTCTGTGCGAGAGTTCTTTCTGCCACAGCAGGAGTCCACTCTGCTCACTTTCAGGGCTGCTTAAAACTTGTAGAACGGATGCACACAGTCTCCTCCTGAACTGATGGGCTCCATACTCTTTTATTGGTCCCCCACGTGATGCAGATGGATAGGTTCACTGGTGCAGTCACTGGAGTGGAACTGCCCTTTCAAAGAGGAGCAGACATGTGCTGGTCTGCCACTCTTCTACTCTTCCTCTTACTGATGTAATAAAGAAAACATCTTTATATGTCTCCTGTTCTTTTAAAACTGTGCATACAGTTTGGGGAGCACTTGCTCTGCCTAAGGAAGAGAACTCTGCATTCTGCCATCTTGTGGAGAAGGGGATCATGTGCTCAACTTAAGCCAATCAGATGCTCTGTCCTGGGAATGTGACTGACTGACACAGAAATGGGAAACCACTGGAGATCATGTGCCCAAAATCAGGTGCCTTAGAGAAGCTGCTTCTGCCCTAGAGCTTTTCTGAGTACTTTTTTCTTTAATCTAGTGATTTACTCCTTATTCTTCTAACACTTTTTAAAAGTGTAGAAAGCATTAAAAATCTAGAGTATGTCTTTACTCTTTCCTAATGAGATTAAGAGTTAAGTTCATTTAATATTTTGACACATAGCTCAAATTGCCCTCCAATCTGAGGTAACTTCTACCAAAAGTTGGAGGTGTCTGAACTTCATTTTGTTTTGATTTGTTTTAAGTAGTTCCATGATGTAATGAACAGGGATTCTTCTTTTATTCAATTTTCCTAAAATAATACCACTTTGATTTCCTGATAGAGTGAGGTTGTTCGTTTCTAACTGAGTGAAATGTTTGTTGCAGTGGGTTGGCCAACAATTAACTCATTTATTGTTGCCAGAGTATAACTGGTTCATATTCACTTGCCAGAAGTATAATTGATGAAATGATCTAGCATCAGATTGATTTCGTTTATTAGCAGAGTGATTCACAAGGATGTGATCCACAAACTTGAACACTAGGTATTCCAAATCTGAGCATTCTTACAGCATTACCGTAGCAACGGTTAAATAATGACATAATCATCAAAACCCAGCAAAAAGAATGGCCAACCATGACATCAAAGGCTCCTTTAATTAACAATGTTAGCCAACTACTTTAAATGAATGCTTTTAAAAACCAGCTGGGGCAGTAGAACACTTTGAATTTGAATTGAAGGCATGTGAAAAAAATCCAGATCCTCCAATTAGACCAATAATATCTTTAAAATGACACCTTCTGCACATGGAAGATCCCTTGTCTTATGTGAGGAAAAACATCCAAGTAATTTATGGAAAAGTGAACCATAAGCAAAGAGGAACTCTAGCAAGTACCGAATCACCAAGAGTTGTGTGTACTGGGTAGAGCACAGAGAAATGAAATCATGGCTACAGCCGACTTCTTGAAACAGTTCATGCAAGGAGACTTGTATCTCTTTTCCTCACTCCATCTACTTTTGTTGAGACTTTAAAAAAGAATGGAAAATATCCAGAGGAGAGGCGATTGGCAATGCTGAAAGGTTTCACACAAAAGCAAGGATGTCATTCACAATATTTGACGGCTAGTATGATAATGTAAATGAATATACAAAACAAAATTAAATCAACAATCAGCATGTGTTTTATAAGAGCTCTGAAAGGAAGATGACTTAAGTAAATAAAGTTGTGTTGTTTTGTTACTAAGTTACATGGAAAGATTGCCTTTCATGTGCCAAATCGAGCAACTCACATCAGGAGAAACTGCCAAGTGACTGGAATAGATAAAGGGTCCCTTGCCAAGGCCACCAGTGCAGTGTGGAGTGGAGCAGATGATGGTGACATCCATTACTCTTCGTCTTTCACATCAGAATGGTGTTTGTTGGGGTTCTTTATTGTTTCTCTTCATAAGTCTATGTAATCTCCCTTATGTTTTGAGTTCATAAAAATTTTTTAAACATGAGGATATGTTGGATTTTATCAAATTCTTTCTCTGAGTCAACTGACAAGACCATATGGTTTTCCCCTCCAATCTATTAAATGTGGTAATTACATTTATTTTAATGCTAAACCACCCCTGAATTCCTGGGATAGAGCAAATTTGGACAATATATATATTCTTCCTTTTCAAAAAAAATATTGGGTTGAATTTGATTTGTGTATGTTTAGGATTTTTGTACAATGTTTATCAGTTAATCATCTTTAATTTTCCTTGCTCATCAAGTCTTTGTCTAGTTTTGGCATTGAGGCTACATTCATCTCACAGAAGGCATCTTGGGAGACAACTTCATTTTTCTGTCTTCTAGAAGATTAGAGCAACTTTTTGAAGATAAAATTGGCTGGGCGTACTATTTTCTTTATGGGAAAAATTTAAATTTCAATGATTGCAAAACTGTTCAGGCATTCTGTCTTCTGGGGTCAAATTTAGTAAGTTATAATTTCTAAGAATTTGTTTATTTCAAATAAGTTTTCAAATTTATTAACATAACATTTGACAAAATAATTATAAGTAGATGACAGTTGTGCTCATTCATAATTATTCCCTTTTTAGTATTGTGGTGTTATAGTTGTATGTCCCTTTTAAGTCCTGTTTATGCCTCTGATAAGTCCCTAAATATTCAGCCATTAGTTTCTTTCCTAAGAACCATTTCTTTTGCATTATAATCCGTATTTCAGGTATTGGGGGAGGGGAGATAAAGGAGAGTGATGGAGAGGGGCATGAATGTAAGAACTTTGGTAAATGTCACAAGGTACCCTCACACAACGATAATAAAAAAGATTAAAAATCTTTATAAGTAGACACTGTACACTTAAATCTGAAAAAAGTCGTATTTTACCTTGGTGTTGCTTTTCATTCATGTCTGTTGATAAGTCTGTTATCCCTTGCTTTCTCTTTAAAGAGTTTCTTCTCTTGATCTTTTCCTAACTTCATAATTGGACATTCAGTTTCTTCCCAATGGTATATGTTTAAATACAAGTATTTAAAGTTATATATTTTCTTCATATATAAACAGTAAGATTCCACTTTTGCAATATCCTTTAAGTGCACAAAAGTTATTATTGGTCAGGTTTGAGCATTTAAAACCTCTATTGTGATTATAGATGTATATAAAACCAGCAGTCGGGTTTGAACTCAGGGTCTCATGCTTGCTAGGCAAGCCCTGTGTCACTTAAGCCACACTCGCAGACCTGCCTTTTAGTGCTCATTTCAGATAATGTCCATGCTTTTTCCCAGGCCAGCCTTGAGCCTTGATCCTCCTGTCAAGGCCTCCGAAGAGCTGGGGTTAAAGGAATGTGCCACCAATCCCAGCCCAACTTTGTGTTTAATTTCCAAACATATGTTTAGAATTTTTATTTAGATTTCCAAGTTCATCTTACTATAGTAAGAGAAACAGCCTGTATGATATCAAAATTTTTAATTTTGATATCATATCTTTATGGGCTAATTCCTGGCCATTTTTTCTAAGTGATCCATGCGTGCCTGAGAACAATGAATAATGCATATATTCACACTAAATCAGGCTTCATAATTGCATGGTTCAAATTTTCTACAGCTTTAGTACTTTATCAAGTTTATCCATAACTGAGGAAGGAATGTTGAAACCCAGCCCTCTTGGTTTAGAAGTTATATGCTCTGTTCTTTTTTGTAGTCACTTTTAAAATTTTGCTGTCCTTAACAAAAAATCCAGAGTCATTCCCAACCTCCCCCCTGGGTAATATGAGTTCATGTGGACACTCTCAACAATGCCTATCCACAGGACTTGACTGTTTTTGTCATCCAGAGTTTAAAAGTCTCCTGATTAAGCTTTTTTTTTTAAATATTCCACAATTGGTGTTTGTTTAGATCTACCTGCATATTTCCAAATTTCTTTTCTCACTATTCCTTCTTGCATCCTGGACCTTTATTCTGAGCAGTGTTTTCTTCCTGAAGAAAGTTCCTTTACTCAAGGAAGTTTAGAAGTTCCTTTAGTAAAAGGTCTGAGTAATAAGTACTCTCAAATTTTATTTATCAGAGAATACCTTTATTTTAGATTCCTGAAAGAGAATTGTGCTAAGAAAACAGTTCTAGGTTTGCAGTTAACTTCTTTCCAAGTCTGAATATATTATTCATTCCTTTGTCTTCGATATCCTACTGCTATTTAACTTTACATTTTGTAGGCATTCTCTCATTTCTTTCTAGCTATCTTTGCTCTCTATTGACTTCTGTGTTCTAAACACCACCACAGTGTGTGTAGTGTGGATTTTGTTGTACTTATCTGTGTTTTGTGCATCAGTGGATATACATCTTTCATCACTTTTCAGCCATTATTCTTTCAAATTTTGTCTGTTCTCTATCTTGTCAATTCTTTTCTTCTGAGACTTTGCTTGGATACATGCTAGACCCTTTAGTGCTATTTTTCATATTTTTACTTGCTTAAATTTTCTATTTCCCTGTATCTCAATGCTGCAATGTTGGTAATTTCTTTTTTCTAGTTTTCCGCTTCCCCAATTTTCTCTCCTTCTGTGTCTAATCTACTATTTAGTCATTCTCAGAGCTTTCATTTTCCATTTGTAATTGTTTGGCTATTGTTCAAACCATTACTTGTTTTTATTCTATTTTACTCTAAAAACCACATCATGCATTATTATTTTGTATTTTAATCTAATCATTCTAATATTGGAAGCATGTTCCTACTGTGCCATATTTCTGCTGATGCTTCTCATGGTGTGGCAGGAGGCAAGGAGGGGGAAGGGAGATAATAAATGATAAAGAGAGTTAAGGAGTGCTATAGAGAAACAAAGAAAAACTGGAGTTGGGGAATGTTACCTGGAGACCAGAGAAGGGTCACCTCACCCTCAAGGTTAAAATGGTCAATGAAATAGCATGTGATTATGTTTGGGACAAGCTATACTCCCCCCATTTCTGTAACCTGCTCTAAATGGTATATAAGGAAGGCCCTCTTTGTTCTTGGGGCTCAGCCTTTGGACTTGAGTCCACTGAGTCGCTGCTGGCTTGCTTAATAAACTTGTTTCCTGAAAGATTTGGTGCCCTCTCTGTCTCTGATCCATCCTACAACATTTCTGGGGGCCCACCTGGGATTTGGAAGGTGGTGTTTTCACCTCCTTGTCGCTGGCTCTGTGTCCCCAGCCTGCTGGGAGGGCAGCCCCTGCTAGGCACTACTAGACCATGTTGATCTGAGGGGAGGGAGCCTCTCTTCTGGTAAGCTGAGAGGCAAGTTCTAGTTGCACAAAGGAGCCAGAAAGGCTCAGGAACCAACTTGGGAACCCCAGTCATCAGACTGGTAAGAACCTAGGCTCAAATTCAGGCCTGCCTTGGAAGGGCAGAAGGGGAGTCTGATCAACTCCCTGCAAAGACACCTGAGTAACCTCTTTTGGGGGGAGAAACTGCATCTTTCAGGTTCAGGGAGGTGGTGGAAGTACTGTGCTGTATGAGAGTGTGTGAAAGTGCAAGCCTGAGATGTAGCCTGGTTATGAAGTGAGTGTGGAGTCCCAATCCACAGGTCCAGGGTGAGCCCTAACAGGGCCTCTAGTCTGGGGCTCATACGGACTCATTACTGCCAAGAGATGCCTAAATCCCTGCGAGGGGAGTGACCAGAGATGGATGAAGTGAGTGATGTTATTTATTTTCCCCTGTGTGCCACAGAGGAGGACCCCATACCTCCTCTCCATATCCCTTATCCATTAGGGTGCATGCTTAAGAACTTTAAGAGGGGATTTAATGGAGATTATGGGGTCAAGCTGACTCCTGGCAAGTTTAGGACCTTTTTTTTTTTTTAAAAAATTATTCATTTATTTACATGTGCATACATTGTTTCGGTCATTTCTCCCCCCTGCCTCCCTCCCCCACCCTTTGCCCCTTCCCCCGCTCACTTCCAGGCAGATACTGTTCTGCCCTTATCACTAATTTTGTTGAAGAAAAGACATAAGCATAATAAGGAAGACAAAGCGTTTTTGCTAGTTGAGTTAAGGATAGCTATACAGAAATATTCCTAGCATTGCTTTTGTGTACACATGTGTTACAACCCATGTTGATTTATCTCTAAATGATCTTTACACTGGTTACTGATCCCCTTCTCATGTTAACCTCTGTCGCTTTAAGGTTTCTGTATTAGTTACTCTGCAGTGGGGACATCAAATACTTTCATGTTTTGGGTTTTCTATCTATTTCTATATCTCCTGTATGTGCTCTCCCCTTGTCATGTGATCCAAGTCCAACATTGCTGCATTTGCCCTAGATCTAAAGTCTGCATATGAGGGAGAACATACAATTTTTAGTCTTCTCAGTCTGGCTAACCTCTCTCAGAATGATGTTCTCCAGTTCCATCCATTTACCTGCAGATGATAAGATTTCATTCTTCTTCATGGCTGAGTAAAGTTCCATTGTGTATAAATACCATATTTTCTTGATCCATTCATCAGTAGTGGGGCATCTTGGCTGTTTGCATAACTTGGCTATTGTAAATAGTGCTGCAATAAACATGGGTGTGCAGGTGCCTTTGGAGTAACCTGTGTTGCATTCCTTTGTGCATCCCCAGGAGTGGATTTGCTGGATCATGTGGCAGGTCTATGTTTAGATTTTTTTTTTTCATTTTTCTTTTATTATTCATATGTGCATACAAGGATTGGTTCATTTCTCCCCCCTGCCCCCATCCCCTCCCTTACCACCCACTCCACCCCCTCCCGCTCCCCCCCCAATACCCAGCAGAAACTATTTTGCCCTTATCTCTAATTTTGTTGTAGAGAGAGTATAAGCAATAATAGGAAGGAACAAGGGGTTTTGCTGGTTGAGATAAGGATAGCTATACAGGGCATTGACTCACATTGATTTCCTGTGCGTGGGTGTTACCTTCTAGGTTAATTCTTTTTGATCTAACCTTTTCTCTAGTTCCTGGTCCCCTTTGCCTATTGGCCTCAGTTGCTTTAAGGTATCTGCTTTAGTTTCTCTGCATTAAGGGCAACAGATGCTAGCTAGTTTTTTAGGTGTCTTACCTATCCTCACCCCTCCCTTGTGTGCTCTCGCTTTTATCATGTGCTCATAGTCCAATCCCCTTGTTGTGTTTGCCCTTGATCTAATGTCCACATATGAGGGAGAACATACGATTTTTGGTCTTTTGGGCCAGGCTAACCTCACTCAGAATGATGTTCTCCAATTCCATCCATTTACCAGAGAATGATAACATTTCGTTCTTCTTCATGGCTGCATAAAATTCCATTGTGTATAGATACCACATTTTCTTAATCCATTCGTCAGTGCTGGGGCATCTTGGCTGTTTCCATAACTTGGCTATTGTGAATAGTGCCGCAATAAACATGGATGTGCAGGTGCCTCTGGAGTAACAGTCTTTTGGGTATATCCCCAAGAGTGGTATTGCTGGATCAAATGGTAGATCGATGTCCAGCTTTTTAAGTAGCCTCCAAATTTTTTTCCAGAGTCGTTGTACTAGTTTACATTCCCACCAACAGTGTAAGAGGGTTCCTTTTTCCCTGCATCCTCGCCAACACCTGTTGTTGGTGGTGTTGCTGATGATGGCTATTCTAACAGGGGTGAGGTGGAATCTTAGCGTGGTTTTAATTTGCATTTCCTTTATTGCTAGAGATGGTGAGCATTTTTTCATGTGTTTTCTGGCCATTTGAATTTCTTCTTTTGAGAAAGTTCTGTTTAGTTCACGTGCCCATTTCTTTATTGGTTCATTAGTTTTGGGAGAATTTAGTTTTTTAAGTTCCCTGTATATTCTGGTTATCAGTCCTTTGTCTGATGTATAGTTGGCAAATATTTTCTCCCACTCTGTGGGTGTTCTCTTCAGTTTAGAGACCATTTCTTTTGATGAACAGAAGCTTTTTAGTTTTATGAGGTCCCATTTATCTATGCTATCTCTTAGTTGCTGTGCTGCTGGGGTTTCATTGAGAAAGTTCTTACCTATACCTACTAACTCCAGAGTATTTCCTACTCTTTCTCGTATCAACTTAAGAGTTTGGGGTCTGATATTAAGATCTTTGATCCATTTTGAGTTAATCTTGGTATAGGGTGATATAGATGGATCTAGTTTCAGTTTTTTGCAGACTGCTAACCAGTTTTCCCAGCAGTTTTTGTTGAAGAGGCTGCTATTTCTCCATCGTATATTTTTAGCTCCTTTGTCAAAGATAAGTTGCTTATAGTTGTGTGGCTTCATATCTGGATCCTCTATTCTGTTCCACTGGTCTTCATGTCTGTTTTTGTGCCAGTACCATGCTGTTTTTATTGTTATTGCTTTGTAATATAGTTTGAAGTCAGGTATTGTGATACCTCCTGCATTGTTCTTTTGACTGAGTATTGCCTTGGCTATTCGTGGCCTCTTGTGTTTCCATATAAATTTCACAGTAGATTTTTCAATCTCTTTAATGAATGTCATTGGAATTTTGATGGGAATTGCATTAAACATGTAGATTACTTTTGGGAGTATAGACATTTTTACTATGTTGATTCTACCAATCCATGAGAATGGGAGATCTCTCCACTTTCTATAGTCTTCCTCAATCTCTTTCTTCAGAAGTGTATAGTTTTCCTTGTAGAGGTCTTTCACCTCTTTTGTTAGGTTTACACCTAGGTATTTGATTTTTTTTGAGGCTATTGTAAATGGAATTGTTTTCATACATTCTTTTTCCGTTTGCTCATTGTTAGTGTATAGAAATGCTAATGATTTTTCTATGTTGATTTTATATCCTGCTACCTTGCTATAGCTATTGATGATGTCTAGAAGCTTCTGAGTAGAGTTTTTTGGGTCTTTAAGGTATAGGATCATGTCGTCTGCAAATAGGGATATTTTGACAGTTTCTTTACCTATTTGTATTCCTTTTATTCCTTCTTCTTGCCTAATTGCTCTGGCTAGGGATTCCAGTACTATGTTGAATAGGAGTGGAGATAGTGGGCATCCTTGTCTGGTTCCTGATTTTAGAGGGAATGGTTTTAATTTTTCTCCGTTAAGTATAATGCTGGCTGTAGGTTTGTCATATATAGCTTTTATAATGTTGAGGAACTTTCCTTCTATTCCTAGTTTTCTTAGAGCTTTTATCATGAAATGATGTTGGATCTTATCAAAGGCTTTTTCTGCATCTATTGAGATGATCAAGTGGTTTTTGTCTTTGCTTCTGTTAATGTGGTTTATTACGTTTATTGATTTTCTTATGTTGAACCACCCCTGCATTCCTGGGATGAAGCCTACCTGGTCGTGGTGAATAATCTTTTTGATGTGTTGCTGAATTCAGTTTGCCATTATTTTGTTGAGGATTTTTGCATCAATGTTCATTAAGGAGATTGGCCTATAGTTCTCCTTTTTGGAGGTGTCTTTGCCTGGTTTTGGGATAAGTGTAATACTGGCTTCATAAAATGTGTTTGGCAGTTTTCCTTCCCTTTCTATTTCATGGAACAGTTTAAGGAGGGTTGGTATCAGTTCTTCTTTAAAGGTCTGATAGAATTCAGCAGAGAATCCATCAGGTCCTGGACTTTTCTTTTTGGGGAGACTCTTGATTGCTGCTTCAATTTCATTTTGTGTTATAGGTCTATTCAGGTGATTAATTTCCTCTTGGTTCAGTTTTGGATGATCATATGTATCTAGAAATCTGTCCATTTCTTTTAGATTTTCAAATTTATTTGAATATAGGTTCTCAAAGTAGTCTCTGATGATTTCCTGGACTTCCATGGTGCTTGTTGTTATCTCCCCTTTTGCATTCCTAATTCTACTAATTTGGGTTTTTTCTCTCCTCATTTTAGTCAGGTTTGCCAGGGGTCTATCGATCTTGTTTATTTTTTCAAAGAACCAACTTTTTGTTTCATTAATTTTTTGTATGGTTTTTTTGGTTTCTATTTTGTTGATTTCAGCTCTTATTTTTATTATTTCTCTCCTTCTATTTGTTTTGGGATTTGCTTGTTCTTGTTTTTCTAGGAGTTTGAGATGTATCATTAGGTCATTGATTTGGGATCTTTCAATCTTTTTAATATATGCACTCATGGCTATAAACTTTCCTCTCAAGACTGCCTTAGCTGTGTCCCATAGGTTCCGGTAGGTTGTGTTTTCATTTTCATTGACTTCTAGGAACTTTTTAATTTCCTCTTTTATTGCATGGAGGATCCATTCTTCATTAAGTAATGAGTTATTTAGTTTCCAGCTGTTTGCATGTTTTTTGTCTTTACTTTTGTTGTTGAGTTCTACTTTTACTGCATTGTGGTCAGATAGTATGCACGGTATTATTTCTATTTTCTTATATTTGCTGAGGCTTGCTTTGTGCCCTAGGATATGATCTATTTTGGAGAAGGTTCCATGGGCTGCTGAGAAGAATGTATATTGTGTAGAGGTTGGATGAAATGTTCTGTAGACATCTACTAGGTCCACTTGATCTATTGCATATTTTAGATCTTGGATTTCTTTATTGAGTTTTTGTTTGGATGACCTATCTATTGATGATAATGGAGTGTTAAAGTCTCCCACAACCACTGTGTTGGCGTTTATATATGCTTTTAGGTCTTTCACGGTATGTTTGATTAAATTGGGTGCGTTGACGTTGGGTGCGTACAGATTGATGATTATTATTTCCTTTTGGTCTATTTCCCCTTTTATTAGTATGGAATGTCCTTCTTTATCTCGTTTGATCAATGTAGGTTTGAAGTCTACTTTGTCAGAGATAAGTATTGCTACTCCTGCTTGTTTTCGGGGGCCATTGGCTTGGTAAATCTTCTTCCAGCATTTCATCCTAAGCATATGCTTATTTCTGTCGGTGAGATGAGTCTCCTGTAAGCAACAAATTGTTGGATCTTCTTTTTTAATCCATTTTGTCAAACGGTGTCTTTTGATGGGTGAATTAAGTCCATTAACATTAAGTGTTAGTACTGATAGGTATGTGGTGATTCCTGCCATTTAGTTATCTTAGTTGTTTGAAGGTTTGATTGTGTGTACCTAACTTGATGTTACTCTCTACTGTCTTGCTTTTTCTTATCCTGTGGTTTGGTGCTGCCTGGCTTTTCATGGTTAAGTTGGGTGTCACTTTCTGTGTGCAGGATCCCTTGCAGAATCTTTTGTAATGGTGGCTTTGTGGTCACATATTGTTTTAGTTTCTGCTTATCATGGAAGACTTTTATTGCTCCATCTATTTTGAATGATAGCTTTGCTGGGTAGAGTATCCTGGGGTTGAAGTTATTTTCATTCAGTGCCCAGAAGATCTCACCCCACGCTCTTCTTGCTTTTAATGTTTCTGTTGAGAAGTCTGCTGTGATTTTGATGGGTTTACCTTTGTATGTTACTTGTTTTTTCTCTCTTACAGCCTTCAATATTCTTTCCTTAGTTTCTGAACTTGTTGTTTTAATGATGATATGTCGTGGAGTAGTTCTATTTTGATCTGGTCTGTTTGGTGTCCTGGAGGCCTCTTGCATTTGTATGGGAATATCTTTCTCTAGATTTGGGAAATTTTCCGTTATTATTTTGTTGAATATATTACGCATTCCCTTCGCTTGCACCTCTTCTCCTTCTTCGATGCCCATGATTCTCAAGTTTGGTCTTTTGATGGAGTCAGTGAGTTCTTGCATTTTCTTTTCACAGGTCTTGAGTTGTTTAATTAATAGTTCTTCAGTTTTTCCTTTAATTACCATTTCATCTTCAAGTTCTGAGATTCTGTCTTCTGTTTGTTCTATTCTGCTGGATTGGCCTTCCGTTTTGTTTTGCAGTTCTGTTTCGTTCTTTTTTCTGAGGTTTTCCATATCCTGGCTGTTTTCTTCTTTTTTGTTGTCTATTTTTGTCCTGAGTTCATTTATCCATTTATTCATTGTGTTCTCTCTTTCACTTTGGTGTTTATACAGTGCTTCTATGGTTTCCTTTATTTCTTCTTTTGCTTTTTCAAATTCTCTATTTTTATTGTCTTGGAATTTCTTGAGTGTCTCCTGTACATTTTGGTTGACCCTATCCAGTATCATCTCTATAAAATTCTCATTGAGTACTTGTAGTATGTCTTCTTTTAAATTATTCTTGTGGGCTTCATTGGGTCCTTTGGCATAGTTTATCTTCATTTTGTTGGAGTCTGGATCTGAGTTTCTGTTCTCTTCATTCCCCTCTGGTTCCTGTACTAATTTTTTGCTGTGGGGAAACTGGTTTCCTTGTTTTTTCTGTCTTCCTGTCATTGTCCTTTGTGTTGTTACTGTCCCTGTACTGTGTGTAATTAAGTATTTTCTAGCTTGTAATAATAACAATGGTAATATTGAGAATGGAAGAGTGAGCTGAGATGGAAAGCAAGAAGTTAAAGAAAAGGGGAAAACAAATATACAGACAAGAGGGAGAAAGAAGAACAAGGTATCAGACAAGAGAGTTTCAAAGGTATAAACAGGGAGTGTTAGTGTACTAATCGACAGTAAGCTGAACAGACAATAGAGAGACAGAGAGAGGATTGAAAAATCAAAGATAAAAAACATAAAAAATAAGTATATGAAAGTAATATCTATATATAAAAATGAATTAAAATAAAATGGAAAATAGAAAATTAAAAAAAAAAAAACCAAAAAACTTCCAAGTTTATATGCAATGCAATTTCAGTCTTAATAATTTGGATGTCCGTCTCAATCTCCAGTCCTGGAGTTGGTGCCTCAGATGTTGTTCTGTAGTTGTCTCATCAAAGGGGATGCATAAAGTAGAACAAAACTACACTCACACACACACAGAGAAGAAAAAAAAAAAAAAAAAAAAGCTCCACCAAGTGTCCCCATTTCAAATGCAATACAGTTTCAGTAAGTTTTTCGGCTTGCAGATGTAATTCGGTTGTTCTCTCATCAAAGGTAGGGAGAAAAAGAAAAAAAAGCGTCTGGAGGCAGTTCTGAGAGTGGTATCTGCAACTGTGGCTTGCCTGCCTGCTGCTCTCAGCCTGTAGCTGGCGGTGTTATTTATGCAGATCTCTGGGGTGAGCTAGCACTCACCTGGTCCCACAGGCTTTGTTTGCTCAGAGTTCTCCTGTGCGGCGGCCTCTGCCACAGGCTTTCCCCTTTCCAAGCACTGGGAAAGGTGACACTGCCCCGCGTTGTCAGGCCTGCGTGTTTATTTACAGTTCACATGGGAAGTGGGTCTTCCCTCCTCTCACAAGCGTCCCCGCTCCTGGTTGCTGGCGCGCCCCGCTCCCGCCAGAGCCTCTCCGGCCGCCCGGCTTGTTTATTTACAGTCCCGGGAAGGATTCCCTTCCCCCAATCTTCAGCGCTCAGGGCGCCCCACCCTCTTTCCTGCGTGTCTTAACTGTTCTTATTGCTTAGTACTCAGTTTCTCTTTTTTTCCCGGGTGGTGGTCAGTCTGTCCAGGGGGCTATGCTGCTCTGGCCCAGGCTTGTCTGTGGGGTACCGCGGTACCGTGAAGCTCACCTGGTCCGCGTCTTCCCAAGCCGTATGGGTGCCGGCCACTGGCGGCCCCGGGGGCCCTCCTCGTTTCTCCGTTTAACGTGAAGTGGAGATTCTCTGCGCCGGCTGGAGATGTGGAGGAGTCAAAGTTATGCCTTTTCTCGGTGATTATGCCTGCAAAGTGTGTCTCCAGCGTCTCTCCAAGATTTCACTATAGGAGGCTCGCTTTCTGCTTCCTACCTCTAGCCACCATCTTGGAATTTTCCGTTTAGGACCTTTTGTTTGCTGGACCAACTCAGGAGGATTGTATGGAAGGAACTTACCTCCTTCTCTCCTTTTTTGTGGAAGGCAGGATATAAGGTTTCCCAAAAGAAAGCTCATATTTGCCAGAATACTTTCAAATACCTCGGGTTTCACCCGTCACAAGGACAATGTAGACTGGGCGCCGAGAGGAAACATGCTGTTTGCTCCATTCTGACACCCAAGACCTGTCAACAGATTAGAGATTTTCTAGGAGCTGCAGGTTTCTGCCAGATCTGGACCCTAAATTACTCTCTCTTGGCAAAACTCCTTTATGGAGCCACAAAGTGGGGGAGAATGGAAACCCATGGTATGGGGAGAGGAACAAGAAAAGGCCTTTAAAAATAATTAAGAGGGCACTCACAAATGCCCTGCTCTGGGCTTGCCAGATGTGATGAAGCCCTTCTTCCTACATGTCCATGAAAGACTGGGACAGCTGAAGGAGTCTTGACCCAGCTGTGCAGTTCCTGGCACCACCCGCTGGTTTATTTATCAAAGCAACTTGATACCGTTTCTCAAGGCTAGCTGCCCTGCCTGTGTACCCTGCTGGCTACTGCTGTCTTGGTGGCTGAGGCAGATAAACTTACTTGGGGACAAGAACTCACAGTCTGAGTTCCCCACTCTGTTTTGACTATCATGGAATATAATGAAAATTATTGGTTAACAAACTCCACAATGGTCATATATCAAAGCATGTTATGTGAAAACCCACATATCTGGCTAGCAGTTGTTAAGACTCTAAAACCAGCCACCCTATTACTGGTTGATCCAGCCACTGCCCCCCGAAGCATGACTGTTTAGAGGTTATGGATGAAGTGTTCTCTAGCTGGCCAGACTTGACTGGCCAGCCCATTAGTTATCTGGATGTTGAGTATTTCATGGATGGCAGCAGCTTTGTCTGGGATGGCACATGTTTTGCTGGATATGCAGTAGTGACTCTGGATGCTGTTGTTGAAGCATGATCACTACCAGTCAGGACCTCTGCACAAAAGACTGAGCTTATTGTTCTCACATGGGTGCTCCATCTTGCTGCAGGAGTGCAAGTAAATATCTATACAGACCCCAAATATGCCTTCACTACCATTCGTGTCCATGGAGCCCTATATAAAGAAAGGGGGCTTGTTAACTCTGGAAGAAAAAGTGTTAATTGTGGACAAGAACTTCTGGAATTACTAGAAGCTGTATGGGCCCCTAAGCACGTAGCAGTTATGCACTTTTGAGGGAACCTAGAGGGGGAGATGATAGCTGTTCGAGGAAACTGAAAGGCTGATAAGGAATCCCTGGGAATAGCCCTCACAGGAGGACAAACCTCGGGCTCAATGGCAGCTGCCTTGTTCCCATGTCCCTTATCTGAATGAGACATATGGTGTACTTCATAAGAAAAGGCTTGGTTTGAGACTGAAGGAAGAAATATTCTACCAGATGGATGATGGAAGTTTACTGATGGCCACATTGCCATACCTGAGTCACTGGCTCCCACATTTATCAAGCAGTTCCCTGAAGGAACTCACTCAGGGTGGACAGCTCTCAAGACCACCTTGGCCCAGCATTTTTATGTCCCCAAGCTCTTCTACATAAGTAAGACAGTGTGTGAGAGATGCAGTCTGTGTGTCAGAAACAATCTCTGACAAGGGCCAAGATGTAAGTATTTGCTGGTGTTTGTCTGCAACTTCTCAGGATGGGTGGGAGTTTTCCCCACTTGGACTGAGAAAGCCTGAGATGTCTCCAGGTGCCTGTTAAAGGAAATCATCCACTGATTTGAAATATCTGTGTCTATTGGGCAACCAATGGGCTGGCCTTTGTGGCTGAGATGTAAAGTTGATGGCTAAGGGATTAGGAATAACTTAAAAGTTACACATGGCCTACCAGCCCCAGAGTTCAGGGAAAGTAGAACATATAACAGGACTCTAAAATTGCAACTGGGAAAACTATGCCAGCTACAATGGGATCAGTTACTGCCCATAGCCTTGCTAGGATTAGGCCAAGCCCCATCAAACAGACGGGTCTCTTCCCTTTCGAAATTCTTTTTGGGCATCCACTCCCTTTAGTCAAGGGCCTGCAAGAGGCCCTTAAGGAAATAGTTGACTTCACCCTGAGACAGCAGATGCAGGCCCTTGGGTTGACTCTCAAAAATCAATGACTGGATGAGGCAGAGACTCCCTGTTAGCCTGATAACTCCCATGTACCCTTATAAACCAGGGGATGCTGTTTGGGTAAAGGAATGGAAGGTTCAACCATAAAGCCCCACTGACGGGGCCTTTTTGTCATTGTTTTGTCCACCTGCACTGCAGTTAAAGCAGCAGAGATCATTCCCTGGATCCATCACAGCTGAGTGAAGCCAGCTTTCCTCAAATGGGAGTGCATCCCTGACCCAGCCTCACCATACAAGATCACCCTTTGGAATGCCTGAGCCCTTCCCCTACAGGACCCTGCTTCCCAGGAGACAACAGGAGATCATGGACAATGATGAGGAGACATCAGCCCTGCTCTAGTCACTCTGGAAGCTGACTAGTCTATGCACGGCATAGGCTTGAGGAGTTGCCTATCTCACCTTTGAGGATGAGTCCATTTCATGTATTCTTCTTGCTAATCTTGGGCAGCTCTTTACCTGAGGACCCCCCAGGCTTTGGACTGTGACTCATTATGCATGCTACCCAAGTGGGGAGTGCTGTTACCAAAACTCTGGTTTTCCATACTTACTATTCTTGTGCAGGCACCATTGTTGGGTCATGCACCCACAGTCATACCACCTACTCAGTGTGCTTTCATGATGGTCAGTATATCTGTTTTAACCCTATCTATCACCCTCAGGAGCAATAGCTAGAGGTCTGAAGCTTCACCAGCACTGGGAAGCTCGTTAACCACACCCAGGTTAATGACCCCAACAAACCTGTGTCCATATACTTTGATGTGTGTGCTGCAATATCTAAAAACACTGGGTCTTAGGGCAACTGTAGGGGGCTAGCCTGGGAAAGGGCCTATAGATTAAATGACAAGTATATATGCCCAAAAGATGACAGCAGGACATCCAGCTGTATGTACTATGAACAACTCTATTGCCCTTATTGGAGTTGTGAAAGGTGAGCAACTTGGCTAAAAGGGGAGGTCCATACCTCACAAAAAAGGGAAGCAACCCCCACCTGCACTCTTGGTACCTGTCACCCTGTAAATTTCACTATTTTCAACCTCAATGAAACAGGCTGGGAAGTTGGGAAAAAGTATGACACTACTAAGGAGACTCAGTGGTGGGGAGCTCCCAATCACACGGAGCCCCAGCCTCACTCACTAGCTAACTTCCCTAAGCTTGCAAAGTCCTGGAATAATCTAACCATGGGCATAGAGTGGCAGGTACCTAAGGAGCTGTATTGGATCTGTGGGGAAGAAGCTTACACAATCCTGCCCAACAACTGGTTCGGATCCTGTGTGCTGGGCACCATCCGGCCTTCATTTTTCTTACTCCCCTGTAGACAAGGCAAAAAATTAGGAGTCTCCAGATGTGAGGAAAGTATAAACAGGAAAAAGTGAGATGCCCTGCAAATAGGGGACTGGAGGAATGATGAATGGCCTCCCAAGTGGATCACTCAATATTATGGTCCTGCTGCATGGGCAGAGGATGGCTCCTGGGGCTATCACACCCCAATCTATATGCTCAATCTCATCATTGCTTCAGGCAGTGGTTGAGATTCTAACTAATGAAGCAGCTAAAGCCCTCAACATACTAGCCAAATAACAAACTAAAATGTGCAACACCATCTACAAGAACTCATTGGCTTTGGACTATTTGCTAACCTCAGGGGGGTGGGGTATGTGGTGAGAAATTCAATCTGAGTAACTGCTGTCTACAGATTGATGATGAAGGAAAGGTAGTCGAAGAGATTACCGAAAAGATGAAAAAGCTTGCCCAGGTCCCTGTGCAGACCTGGAAGGGATGGAGTCCCGATGACCTGTTCAGGGGCTGGTTCTCAACCCTGGGTGGGTTCAAGACCTTAATAGGGGCAATGTTCCTTGTCTTAGGGGCATGCCTGGTGTTACCCTGCCTAATCCCCCTGGTACTGCAGTCTGTCAGGACCGTTATGGAAGCCACTATAGAAAGAAAGATAGCTGTTCTTGTAATGGCACTATGGAATTACAAACCCCTAGATCAAGATGATGCTCTTTGACCCGAATGTGGGTCCAAGCATCAAAGGGGGGAATGAGGTAGGAAAGCAGGGAGGGGGAAAGGAGATAATAAATGATAATGAGAGTTAAGGAGTGCTACAGTGAAACAAAGAAAAACTGGAGTTGGGGAATGTTACCTGGAGACCAGGGAACCTCTGGTCACCTTGCCCCAGAGGTTAAAGCGGCCAATGAAATAGCATGTGACTATGTATGGGACAAGCTGTACCCCCCTCCATTTGCTCTAAATGGTATATAAGGAAGGCCCTCTTTGTTCTTGGGGCTCAGCTTTGGACTTGAGCCCACTGAGTCACTGCTGGCTTACTTAATAAACTTGCTTCCTGAAAGCTTTGGTGCCCTTTCTGTCTCTGTTTGAGCCACCCTGCAACAACGGTGTCTGTTTCTTTGAGGGTTTATGAGCTCATATTTGATTGACTTTAAATTTTGAAAATCCTAAGGGGTTACACTGGGATGTTTTACTCCAGAGAGGTTCTGTGTTTGCTTCTCCTAAGGACAAAAGATTTCTCTGACGGGGACACTCAGGAATCCAGATTGCTGTTGGGATTCAGGGGCGTTCAGATTCAGTCCATTTCTATGGGTAGCCCAAAGATGGCCTCACAACTGCCTTTGTACCTTGACTCCTTCTCCTCTAATATCAACTCTGCAACCAGTTGCCTAGTCTTTCAAGAGCACAATTCTGATTTGCACAGTGTAAATCCCTTAGGTTTGGATAGCTTGTCACTGTTTTGAAATAATGCCACCAGGATACCTCTGCTAAACCTACAGCTCCTATATGAGGAATATTGGGTATAT
The DNA here is from genome assembly GCF_047511655.1 of Castor canadensis. Taxonomy (NCBI): domain Eukaryota; kingdom Metazoa; phylum Chordata; class Mammalia; order Rodentia; family Castoridae; genus Castor; species Castor canadensis. Next base: position 8,482,521 of record NC_133386.1, on the reverse strand, counting down.
GTCCCTGCTCAGTGGCTTCCTCTTGCCTTCAGAGTAAATCCAGAATGCCAGTCCTGCTTTTAAGTGCTTCCGCTACAAGCTCTATCCTATCTTTAATATCTGGTTGCTTGCGAATCCCTGGCTGCATCCTGCAATCCCACCAGCACGCTCTGCTCAAATACCTCCTTTGCCTTCGTCACCTTGGTCCCTCCCGTGAGCTGTGTTGTCATTACTGGTCCCCTGGCATTTCCCTTTCTTTCAAGATCTGGCTCAGATATTGACTCATCCAAGGCACCTTTCATTTCCTCCTTAGCCGAACCCGCTGTAAGTCTCCTGTGCTTGCAGCAGTGTGTGTCTGTGCAAGTATATGTATATGTGTGTGCGTGTGTATATGCATGTGTGTCTGATGCATAGTCACACAGAGAGATAGTGTTGTCTTAGGAATGAATTGCTTTGTCTTACAGTTCCTTCTCTTGCTTCTTCTCTCTTTCCCACTACTTTGTTGCTCCTTTTGAGGTTGGGTTCTGTTTCCTCTTTGTAGCCAGTTTTCTGTCCTGTTCATTCCAACCCTTCTTCAATAATTTTCAGCATGAAGATGAAATGTATTATAGCATCCTAAGTACGTCGAAGGGGACACAGTGGATTCTTAGTCTGTGAGAAGACTGTGATGGCCATTACTGTGTAATTCCGCACAAGGCTCCCTGAAGACATTCTAGACGACACAGGGCCAGAAGTGGATGGCCTCAGAGAATGGATTCTAAACAGCTAAAAGAACTCTATTGATTTGTGTTTCTTTGGCTGTACTGGGGTTTGAACTCAGGAACTTGCTCTTGCTAGGCAGCTGCTCTACTGCTTGAGCCCACAGCCCTGATTTGAGTTTCTTATGCGAATAAGGAAACAAATCCAAATGAACAAGTGACATAACCCCAGATGGATGAGAGGCTAGGGCTTGTGGCAGTGTTTGTATTCACAAAGGCATCAGAGACGCAGGAGCTAGATGGTGAAGTGAGGGCCCTCAGTCCTTCTGATGGGGGATTGCTCTAGCCAAGAACATGGTCTTCCTCACTTAGAAGTCCTAGTGAGCCACTCTTCATGGAAACCTGTGACTGTCACATGATTTAGTGGCTCGGTAGTTTCACCTACCTTGTTTGTACTTGATATATGTATGTTTCTTGTCACAGGGTCTCTCTGTGTACCCAGGCTGGCTTGGGAACTCACTATCCTCCTGCCTCATTCTCCCAGGTGCAGGGATTATAGACATGCACCTTATACCTATTACTTTGCCTATTTTTTCTTGCAAATAGTTATAACAAGATGTCTAACTTTAAAAAATACATCCCAATGATGTTTTCATGTTAGGCTTTACAAAACAAGCTAACGAGTGCATGAAAAGAGTATCCAGCTTAACTAATAAGTCTTGTTTACAAGCTTGCTAACTACTCCATGTGAAAAGTGATTTGTTACTACATTTCAGCCTTTATTTGATAGGAAGTTTACAAATCCATGAAAATAAGTCATACTTTCAAGAATAATATATGGTTGGTCCTTGTGCTTTTTGATATCAAAATATCAGACATCTGAAAAATAATTTCTCACACTGTCTTCCTTATACTTGTGCCTTTAGAATTTATCATAGTACTTAATATATTGCTCCATGAGTGATTTTTTTAAAAAAAAATGATCAAGTTATTTCAAAAAAATATTTTTAAAGGTACAGCATGTTTTCCATCTGTTCAATAGTTTCATGGGTACTGAGGAGGAATGGAACTTTGCAATTAAGTCAGGAACAAGAATGCTTGACTCTAACCCATGTGATGCAGAACATAGGAGCTAAAGAAATTTGGAGAGAAAAATTCTTTGAATATCTAATCAGGGGAAGGCTTTCAGTTGGAGGTGACACGAGATATGAGTTAATATTGCAAAAAAAAAAAAAACCCATGTATTGGAGTGAACTGGTGAGGTCAAGGGGAAATGGGCAGAGCCTTTCAGGCTAAGGAAAGTGTGAGAAAGAGCACAGGAGGTGATGTGTTGATGTGTTAGAGTAGTGAAGAGGGAAACCCTGCCTCAGTTCCACCTGCAGGGTGCTAGCAGGGGCCCTGTTAAATGCAGTGAGGCTACAAATAGGGGCTACCTTGGGCGGGCCACTGTACAGAGTTTATGAGCTGCAATACAACCATATTTTATGAGTGTACACAAAGGGTATTTGCCATAAAAGCAAATCAGAAGGTTATAATCTATTTAAAAATATCCTCAGCAACACAGGTAGTGGAACGCACTGGCAGAGGTACGTCAGAGCCAAGGGCATAGATAAGAGGGGAAATCTCATATTAGTTCATTTTTTGTTATAGCAAAATGCCTGAAGCTGGATAACCTTATAAAGAAAAGAGATTAACTTAGTTTTGGAGCCTCAAAGTGCAAGGTCGGGTGACCCCATTGGTTTGTTCTCTAGTGAGGACCTAGTGGTAAATGGTGTCATAATGGGAGCATGTGTGGGAGTCAGAAGTCACAGGAAGCCAGAGGGCTGATTCAGAGGTCAGGCTCATGCTTTTATGACAGCTTGCTCTTAGGAGAACTAACTCAAATTTCCGATGAGAACTGCTTTTATTTCTTCTGAGGCAAGGGTCCCCAGCGACAAGGACCTCCTACTAGGCCCCACCTCTTAAAGCCTCACCACCTCCCAACATTGCCACATGGAGAACCAAGCCTCTAACACATTTTTGGGGGACAAACCACATTCAAAACACAGCAGCTCTGGAAGAACAGGGTGTCATGTCTGCAAACCCCAGGCACTCCATATTGAACTACTGAGGAATGAGAGAAACAGCAAACAAGACGAGTGTCACCAACTAGGGAAAAAATTTGGTTGGCTAAAAAAGCACACTTGCCACCCATCCTTCCTCACCTTGGAAACAATAAATAATATCCCTTTGCAAATGATTAAGTTCTCTCTAGGAGTGGCCCTGAATGAAAAATCTCTTATTTCTAAGCTGTATTTGTTGGAGTGTCTCTTGGCCCTAGGACACCTGTCCACCGGTTTGAGGAATCACTGCAGATGCAGGCGGGCATTCAACATAGTGGGGGACTGGCATGGGGGAGTGTAGTGGCAGCAAGGAAGAGTTCCCAGCCATCAGTGGCTTCTTGCAGAGATCGGTTCTACCAAGCTCAACTGTTGAGCAAAACTGTCTTCATCGGCACATGCACACTCAGACTCACAAACTTTCACCAAGTACTTGCCATGGGACAGGACTTATGCCAGGTCCTGAGTATCCAGGGTGCTATAATCTTAAGTGTCCCCAAAAGGTCCAAGTGTTAAAACTTAGCCCCCAGCTTGGCACTACTGGGAGGTGATGGAAACTTTAAGGGGTGGAGCCTAGTGGGAGGTCTTCAGGTCATTGGGGGTGAGGATGTGTCCTTACAGGGGACAGTGGGATGCTGACACTTTCCTATTTCTCTTTTTATTTCCTGGCCCTGAGGTGAGCAGTTTTGTTCCATCAATGCACTCCCATCAATGGAGCCAAAAGACCACGGGCTGAAACCTCCAAAACTGAGCCAAAATAAACCTTTTCTGTTTGAAAGTTGACTACCTCAGGCATTTGTGATAGTGAGGGACAGCTGACTAACATGCAAGGTGAATAAAACCATGTGTGTTCCCTGTCTTCACGGAGCCAAGCCAGGGTGATGAACACGGATTAATCACAGAGATAGGTATAAAACACAGCCAGGAGGAGAAGGGCTATGAAGAAAAGTTACTGGTGTGCTGAGTGGGTAGCAGGGGGAATTTTCCCTGATTGGAGGTCAGAGTGACTTTGATGGCACATGAGCTTTGAAGGACAGATGTGAAGGCAGAAAGGGACAGGGGACAAGATAGCTTGTGCAAAACCTTGTGAGAAGGCAGATGGTGACTATGAGACCAAAAGACCTGGGGAGTCTAGAGTGGCTGGGCCTGGGGATGGGGTCATCTATGGAGAGCAGAGAGGAGGACAAGGGAAGGGCTTGGATTGCAGAAGAAATAGAGAGGACTGACAGGAGAAGCAGAGAAGCTGGGATAGGAAGAGATCTGTGGGGCTTCAGACTGCTGTGGGTTCATGGAAGTCATGGCTGAAGCAAGAGCAGAGAAATAAGGTGCTTCCCTGACAGAGATGAGGAAAAGAGACCACTTGTGTCCTGTGTTTTCCAGGGCATCACATAAAGAACCACCAAGTATCACTTGTGGGCTGTGTTAAAGCAGCATGTTGGTGCTCATGGTACAAACCATAGAATGCTTGCTCCCAGGTGCCAGCTTTTGTGCAGATTTTGAAGGATGGGAGGAAAAACAGACTTTGTTTCTCCAATGTGGCCTGAGTGGGCTGGCTGGAATGCAGATGCACAAAACCATAGGAAAATGGAAGTGGAAAACAGAGAAGCCTCTCCTTAGTGCCTCCCAGCCAACATTTTGCTTCTGTTAATTCCATATCAGAGAATTATTCTTTTGACTCAGCGATTGTGCAAAGAGCACCAGGTTTGGAAATGAGATATGAGATTGTCCCCCCATCTGGGGTGTTTGCTAACTGCATACACAAGGGCTGGGCACGGTTCTTGGAGACAAATGAGCACGTGCTTTGTGAATTGCCCAGCAGCACGCACTTACAGAGGGAAGAACTCATCAGTCACAAGTTCACATCTCTGTTAGAAGGTGGTCAGAGCCCTGAAGGAAGAAGGGGTGGAGTGCAAAGGGTAATATGTACCTGGGTAGGTGATAGGAAGGGGATGCCACCCCAAGAGGAAAGGGGCCAGGGGCTGACACAGGCACCCTTTGGGCTTCAGTACCTTTTCCAAGGCTGGGCACACTGGGGAGCACATTGCTTTCCATCGGGTGTGGGTGTTCTTTGGTAGAGAAAGGTCCTGCTGGTGCCCTAGGGTCTAGCTGGGCAAGAGGATGGCTCTGAGAACAAAGCCTTGGTCAACTGCCAGCTAGATCAAGTCACAGGTGACCACAGATCTGTGCCGCCTCAACCTCCAAGGGCCAGGTACACAGAACTACTGAACAAATAATCAGCTTCCCCATTCGGAGGGTAAGTGCTTGCCTGCCTCCTCACTTCTCAAGTCTGAGGGACTTGTTGGACGTGCTGTGGACACAGCCGCTCAGGGTCCGGGTGGGCAGCTCTGCGGCATGGATTGCTTTGAAGTTCTAAGCTGTTCTCAACAAAGGACCAGTTGTCAGTGAGATGCAGCCTGGGAAGATAGCCAGACATATGTTTTCCTAGCATGATGCCTGGGCCAACTTTTAAAACCGCCAACTGCAACTTGAGGACTGTACATTTCGAACTCTTGTTCCTCCCAGACTTAGTAATACCTTCTTCCCCAAACTGTACTCTCTGATTCCTTAGATTACAGTGACTGTAACCCTGTGTCTGCCTGTGGGAAGCACACAGCATTAAACACCTCTTTGGGGAAAGAGTAAAGTGAAGACAGCGGTAGGCAACGTTTGTAACAGTTCCTTAAGTTCCGTGGTCTGACTGTTAGAGCACTCGTTACACTGGATTGTAATTTGGTTTTGGTTGATTGGTTGATCTGTTACACTTGATCTTGAACTCTTTGCGGCAAGGGCTGCCTGCGTCTCAGTCACATTTGTGTGCTTGGATCCTAGCACATTACCTAGAATGAAGATCAGGGCTCAGGTGAGCTTTTATGAGGGAGTAGATGAATGAATGAGTTCCCTGGATATAGCTGAAGTCATGTGCCATTGCGAAGAGGGAGATGACAGAGTTGGAATTTCAGCCATGCTGTTGGACCGAAGTATAGGCCCCAAGTTTGTGGGCTTTCTGTCATTGCACAGAAGCAGTCCTAAGTAGAACTCTCAGGAATGCCTGTGCTAGGCTGGGAACCTGACATTTTAATCCTTTATGTTGTACTAATTCCCAGCATATTTGAACAAAGGGCGATAATTGCCTTGGCGCTGTCTTGCAGGTTAAGCAAGTTAGAACTGTGCGCGGAGAGTGAGTTTCAGGCAGTGATGGAGCCATAGGAGTTTGGTTTTCTTTTTAATTCTTTTTTAAGGGGCACTTTTTCCCCCTGCACCTTCCAAACCTGAGAAGATGAATAATGTGACATTGAGGTCTTGTGTAACCATTTTCTAAAGAGACTTGGTCTTCAGTGGGTGATAAGGAAGTGTTTCTGATAGGCCTGTACTATACTTGCAGCATGTAAACTAGACTTTCATTTGCACTCTCTGCCTTGATCTTGATATATTTATTGGAAATCTGTGCGTGAGAGGGCATTCTGAGGTGCCAGGGTGTAGTGGAGAGAGGCCTGCATTTGGGGTCAGAAGCTTGGACTGGGTTGTCAGAAGACTTCTTGGAGCCTCAGTCTTCTCCTTGTAAAAGCAGGGTAACGAGTCTAAGATTCTTGTGAGGACAGAATGAACACTGCTCAAGGAAAGTTTTGTAAAGCATTATTTCATTTTATTGCCAGTTAGAAGCATTTCTGTCTTCTTTCTCCCACATCAAAGTGAATTGTGATGGCCAATTTTACTTGCCTACTTCTTTTCTTCCCTCTTTCCCTCTGTTTATAGAATCCTAGACACTGATGTTTTCCTCCTGGTCTGTCGTGCCTGAATCAGTTTTCTCCTCCAAGGCACTCCAAGCACTAGAGGTACATTCTCTTTCTACCTAGTCTTTTAAAACTTGTGTGCACACTACCATCGTGTAATGGGTATTGTGCAATGTACGATTTTTTTAATATACATTTGAATGCGGTGCTTTCAAAATAATTAAAGGGCCATGTGAGCCAAATCAAGACAAGACTGCATGTCAGATGAATGGTATGAGGCATACACTTTCAAAACTCTGCTTGAGTTTGTATGCGATGGTCATTTGAACTTGGCTCCATTTATCCATGTGAAACATGGGAACAGTATTTCAGTCTACTCTCCCACATAGGAATGCCATGACAATGTGTATGGAGAGTGTTGAACTCTTTTGATGCATGGTTATTTAAAAAATAACTAGAACCAGAGATAGTGTGTTTGCAGCCTGGTTTGCAAAGCTAGAAATAAACCATAGGATGAAGTTGGAGCAGGCTAGCATAGGTTCACATTGCTGGCTAATGTTCTATCCCCAGAGTGACCTCCATTCTGTTTTGTTTTGTTGAATAAAAGAGAAGCAAAAGCAGGTGTTTAAGTGATTGTGTGAAAACACAGTAAAATCCATCAGGACAATAGTAGCGACAGAGCGCACTCCAAATTAACTGGGTGGAAGAAAACTTCAGTTGTCTGTATTTTTGAGAGGATTACACTGATGACAGATGACTATGACTCTTTTTAGGTCAGTTTTTTTTTTTTTTTTAGGTCTTTTAAATCTAGGACTAATGATATATTAGAAGTGTGCTTTGGGATTTAAATTAAGTATGCACTCTCCAAACAGAATCAGGGCTTGTAATGTTAGTAATTTCACTTAGTAGCTAACAGCCCATGACTCATTGTCCTGATCTAGTCATGGAAGTTCTAAAATCAGCAATAGCTTCGCATTTTGATTCAATCTCAAGTGTCCACATAGGAGAGATGCTCTAATAAGTCACATTCTGAAACAGGAGGTAAATGCACATGCATCTCACACAGAAAAAGGGAGAAAAAGTCTTTGAGGAGCTTATACAGAGGATGTCATGGGATAATTTTATTAAATCTAAATTGAGGAGTGAAATCTTGAAATTACTAAAGTCCTAATGGAGAGTTAATGGCACGGTAAGGACAGTGTGACTTTGTATATTTCCCTGTTGCCTCACATCCAATTAGTTAGAAAATCATCCCTGCCTTCCCTTCAAGGTGTCCCTCGAATGCCTTCAGTTCTCATGTTCCTCCTGCTCCCCAAGCCTTGCTCTCCCATGGCCCTAGTACCACCTGGCCTCACCTGGATTATAGGATTCTGCTTACTAGTCTGTCCTTAGAATCAGAGCTCTGGAGTCCAGGTCTCTTAACCTGTTTAGTGGCTTTCCACTGGTGTCCCTTGAGGCTTGAGTCACAGCCATGGCTCATCTTGGCTACTCTGGTAGCCTCCAGTGACTGCTGCAACAAAGTACCACATACTCGGTGGCTTAATCAACAGAAATTTATCATGTCACAGTTTTGGAGGCCGAAAGCCCAAAATTAGTTCTGTTGGACTTAAATCAAGGTGTGGCATGTGCCCTAGAGGAAAATGGTTCTTTGCCCTGTCCAGCTTCTAGTAGCTGCCAGCATCCTTTGGCTTATGGCTGCATCGCTCCATGTCCACATCCTATGGTCCATGGTCACTTATCTTCCCTTGCATGCGTGTCAAGTCTTCCTGTTCATATAAGAACACACATTATTGCATTCAGAGCCCACTCAGATAACCTGGGATAATCACTCCATCTCAAAATGCTTAATTGAAGCATAATCCTTTCCCGTGTTAGGTAACATCCTGGGGTTCTGGGGACTATGCCACACATATCTTGGGGGAGGGGAACTGTGGTTGTATCTCTTCAACATTCAAGAGAAGACTTTGCCACTCGCTCCCGTTAGAGAAGTCCTGCTTCTCACCCACCTTGCCTGGGCCAATGGAGCCCTGGATCAGTTGTGGGAAGGGGATTGTTGAGAGGGAGTGGGGGCTGGGGAAGGGACCTGTCACTTGATTGGAAGGGGGAGAGGGGCTACTACTCCAGAAATAAGGATAGGGCATAGAGGCTGCTGGGTAGACAAAAGCCATACCTTTATTAGATGACAGGTGAGGAAACACTACAACTTTAGAAAATGCTGTAAGAAAATGTGCATTTGAACAATAAAACGTTTGTATTTGAATAATAAAGAGCTCTGGGAGTCACTGGATGAAGAAGGAGCCCTCACTGGGAACCAGGAGAAAGTTTTCCTGAAAGGAAGGCCATACATTCATGCTTTTGCTGGAGGTTTCAGTTGCACAAGGGATGACAGGCTCTTAACATGTGGCTGTCTTGTTTATGACTTTTTATTCCAGAAAATAGATACTGGGTTTCTACTTTTCATCAGTCTACAGTTCATCTAACAATTTTTCCCCCTCTCTGAAGAATGACTCAAATCTGGTCGAGTTTTGGGTTGTCACAGTGACAATTCAAAGCTGATTTGACGTTGGGTTGTGAGTTTCAGTCAGATCAGCTTTGTCAGGAATCTGGGTAGCCAACAGCAGCAGGCGGTGCCCAGACGCTGGTCTTTGTCGCCTCGAGGGGCGCTCCCAGTCCGCTTGGCTCCCCACGCCCAGAGCTGACCCAAACCACCCAGGAATCCGGAATAGAGAGACCCTAAAGCAGTGTGTTAAAAAGACAGAAACAGGAGGTCAGCTAAGTCCTTGGCCTAGATTATAAGGCGTACTTAAAAACTGCTTCCTTTTAAACTAGTATCATAAGCTCTACAGAATGACAGCCAGGAGCAACAATGTCTAAGACATTAAAACCCCTCTCCTGCGCGCGCTGGCTGCTTGCCCTAAAATGCCTGCCATGTGCAGATGGAGGTGAAGGGTCCTCCTAGCCCAGGGTCCTGAAGTTGAAATCAGAGGTCTTTAAGGGGTCAGAGCGCGTTAGTGGACTTGGCAGCGATCGGAGGCGATGGCCTACTTCCCGGGCCACAGCGAGCTAAACAAGAGGAGGAACTTTCCTGGTCACTTGGCCGGGCGCAGAGACACCGAGTTTTCACAACTGCCAAGTCGGGTTCTGGGACTCCCGGGGCCGCTCAGCCCCGCGCCCCGCCCGCCTCGGTGGCCCCTGCGCCCCGCGTGCCGGCAGGGGGCGCCCGAGCGCGGCTAAAAGGCACGGCGGGCGGCGGGCGGCCTCAGTGGCGAGCGCGGCGGCCGGTGCGGTGCGCAGCCAGGAGCGATCTCCCGGGGGTCGGCGCGCGGCTGGCACCGCGCAGAGGGCGCACATCAGACGCAAGTCGGCGCGGACCCGACGGCGGTGCCTCCCGCTCCCCTGACTCTGGCCAGCGTCCCCCTGACAGCCGCCCGTGCTCGACCCCCGTGCATCCCGGGCTCCCGATGGCCCCCGAGGCCGGGGCGCCCCGGAGCGCGCCTCGCCCGCTGCCCTGGGCGGCGCTGCTGCTCCTGGCCGCGCTGATCCCCGTCGCCTCCTTGGCGGGGACCCCAGGTAAGCTCCGCGTCCAAGCCTGGCCATCCGGCTCTCGGATTCTCTGTCCACTCTTCTGTCACTCTGGGGACCGCCGCCCCGCTTGGTGTTGGCTGCGTGTGGTGTCACTAACCGTGCGTCCTTGTCGCTTGGGTCAGGGCGCGCTGGGTCTGGGCACTGGGCGCTCTGCGCGCGGAGATGCGGTTGACCCTGGGAGACTACGGAGCTTTGCACTGGGTCTTCGAATGCACAGGATGGGGACCCTGGAGTGTCTACCTGCCCCGGGGGGAGATTCAGGCAAAGTGAAGGAAATGAAGGAAAAGCGACTCTCGGAGTTATGGAGAGGTAGGGGTGCGAGATGCTCCCCCCCGTTTTTTTAACCCAGAATTTCCCTGGGGAGAAATAGGTGAGTATCCATCTTTCCTCGATTTCACCTGTTTCGAGGCAAGGTGGCTGCTGGAAGGGGCAGTCCGGAGATCAGAGGGAGGCAGAGAGGCAGGGCTGCGCTCTTGGGGCGATGGGGAAAGTGGTCAAGAGTCCTCGGATGCCTCTGCGTTGCAGGACGAGCCTCGCTCTTAAGGGAGCCGCTGGAGCCCCGCGTGCTGGGGAGGAGGAGGGAGAGGGAAGTGAGAAAGGCTGCAGCAGGGTGGATGCTTTCTCTGGGAGCAATGATCTTTGGAAGATGCAGCGCGCTCTTAGGTTTCTTGGGTGGGGGTGGGATGGTGGGTGGCGGTGGCGGTGGTATTTCATCCCTAAGTCCTTGGTGTCCTCCATTCCCACCACCTGTGAATACATTTTCACACTTGAAACAGTTTGGCTTTTATTTGTCATCAATTTGCAGAAATCCAAGAAGTAGACAGTTTTGTTGGTACTTTTCAGTCTCAGTAAGGTTATAAAAATTCAGATGCTATTCTAGCGAGGGCTACTATTTAGTGCCTGCATTGCTCTTTTATTACAAAGATAAAGGGAGAAAAGATAGAGTCGTGTTGCTTTGTGTCTTTTGGGCAGATACATCATGCCAGGTACTGATTCCAAATGCCACTTTGTCATTAAAGGTCATGCCAGCTGTAGGGGCTTTTTTCCCTGTTAGCGATATCTAAGAAAACATTCACTGCATATTTTGTGCAGTACTCAACAGAATAAAACATTTTAAAGTCTTGCAACTTCCCCACCTACAGGCTGTGGCTTTTATTTTTCTAAGTTAAAATTTTCTGAGCATTGAAAGAGTTTTTGTTTCAGAAAACAATCTGAAATTGGAAACAATGATTAAGTGAGCTGTGTGGTGATCACAGCTTTATTCCTTTTTGATGCCACTGCCACCTGCCCGGTGGGTTGCATTTGAGTGTGTGGGAAGGCAGGGTTGTTTGTGAGAGTCCCGGAATCCTGTGTGTTTGCACTGCTCCTTCTTTTGCCTTGTGCTCTGTAAATCACCGAGCTGTGGAATGTTGGAGTTGGAAGTCTTGTTGGCACTAGCTCTGTACTATGTTGACGTGGGCTTTGCAGTGAAAGAATGACCAGGCTAGAAATGGACGAAGGAGACAAGCATATTTCAAAATGAGTATCTACCACATTTGAATGAAATAAAGAAGGAAAGAAACAGATTGGTCAACCTGTGAGAGCTCCCCAGGATGGGGAAGAAATCATGGGGCACAAAAATTATTTTGTGGCTCCTTGGGAAGGCTTTCCGTCTGTCTTGCCATACATGGCTGCACCACTGCTCTGGGCTTGTGATCTGAGTCTGACAGCAAGGCCAGGAGGGGATTGCTCCCTCTCCTGGGTTGAATTAATTCATGGATCCAGCAAGCTGCTTGTGTCAGCCCCACCCCTCCACCTCTGGGGCCAGAATCTCTGTAAGGAAATTACTCAATGTCGCATTAATAGTGGCAGACCACAATAGCTCCAGGGGGACTTTTACAGCGGAAGTGATTTGCGGTGCACACTGAAAAATCTTAATAAACCCAGAAACCCAGGCAATTAAAACACACACATTAAAATTATTATGGGACTTGCTAGTCTGATATGATAAATTTTTCTGAAGATATGTGGTGACATGCACACATTATAGTGGATATCCAGGGATTGTTACAGGTGGTTTTAATTTTCTTCTTTAAAGCTTAAAGTCCCTTTCAGAGAATCCTCAAGGTCAAAATTATTTTAAAAGTAATACTAGAATTCTCTTTGCCTTTCTCCTGTATCAACATTTGTACAGAAGGTACAAAAACTTGGTGGGTGACGTTGTTGGTGCCTGACCATGAGTCAAAGCAGGGACAAGGTAACGCACTAGCAGTCATTGAGTCTTTCAGGCCTTTGAGGTTAAATACAAAAGATATGGCAGTTTCAATTAAGAATGCCTTTGATGTCACTTGAGTAAAATTCTTAATTTTATTTATCGTTGAATGCATTGCTCTCTACTATTCCGTGTAGAGAAATAGGAAGGGCACAAAAAGCAATCCTGCTGGCTACCCAAGTTCAGCTGTACCCGAAAGAAAACCACTTGTGTGATACTGACTTGTGAGTTGCATTACCTGCTTTTTAAATGGAATAGCACATTTACTTTAAAAAATGACTACAAACAAACTGGCTGGGATATCTGGGCAGACATTTTCTCAACAGCGAGTAGAAGGAACCTGCTGCTTCAGTAAAATAACTGCTATTTCCTGCCAGTGACAAAATTTGAGTTTTCAAGTGAAATTTGAGTTTGCCAAGTTATCTACACTCCAGTAAAACTTGAAAACTCTCAGTACTTTGAAACCTTTCTAATGAAATCAATGGTGAGAGAAATGTCATTTTAAAATATTGTTATAAAACATGACAACATTGCCTAATCAAGTGAGCCAAGAAAGTCAAATGCCCAGTGTATGGTGTTACACAGTGTTACATAGGTGAAATATTCATTTAAAGGGCATGACTAATGGATTAATTTCTGCCTGGTGCCTGCTATGCAAGCATTCTGCCACTGAGCTACATCCTCAGCCCAAGCATAATGGACTTTTAGTGGAACAGTATGTGAAAAATTCTTTACATGGTTTCAGATTCTACAGTGCAATTGACCTTTAAACTTCTTGATGAGCTTTGGTGTAGTAGCAAAGATTTTCCAAAGTTATGCAAAGAGGCTGTTAGATACCTTTCCAACTACATATCTGTGGAAGGGCAGATTTTCAAGATAACATCTCACAGCAGATTGGATATGTAACTGAGCAGTGATCTAGCTACCTTCTGTTAAAAGGATTTGCTCTAATGTAAAACGGTGCTGCTCTTGTCACTCTTTCTTCTTGTTTTAAAAAAGTTATTTTTCCTAAAAATATGTTTCTATACCAACATGTAAAGGTTTCTCATTATTTTACAAATGAATTAACAAATACATATTTTATTTTACTTTTTTTCTTGCAGTACTGGGGATTGAGCCTATGGCCTTAAGCATGCTAGGAAAACACTCTACCACTGAGCTACACCCTAGTCCAACACATATTTTAATCTTTTCTTACCTTAATTTCTAGTATAGTAGGTAAGGATAGACAGAAATTCAAATAAACATGACCTCTGTGGGATCTTCATAAATTTAATAGTAAAAAGGAATCCAGAGCCACAAAAGCTCATTGAGAACTTCTGGTATACACAGAAGAAGGTAAGTTAAAAGTCAGAATGCCTAGGTCTGCATCTTTTCACCTTCATTGGTCCACTGCTGGCCCTGGGCAGTCCGTCTTCACTGGAGGATGGACCTAGCAAATGGGGATCCTTCCATCTTTAGAAGTCCTTAGAAGCTTTTCTGTGACCCAGCTTCCCTCCCATTCTGCAGGTTTTCCCTCTATTCCTGTCTTCTTTGCAAGCAGGTGGTGAATGCACCCTTTCTTTTTATCGTGTGCCTTGGAGTCCAGCAGATGGAAGACCTGTTTTATTCACCATCTGAGTGTAAAAATTCATTACTGTGGAATTAGATGTTGCAATAGGATTGCAGAGTGGCAATTCATGATCTTGGAAAGTCATCATCAATGCATCCTACTAAAACCATTCATTATCTGTAATTCGATCACAAATGCCCATCCCCTGAAAACAGAAGGATGGGGAATGAAGAAGTGTATCAGTTTCCTATTGCTGCTGTAACAAATGGCCACAAACTTCAGGCTTAAAACAAAATAAATTTATTATCTTACAGTTCTGGAGGTCAGAAGTCCAAAATGGGTTTCCCTATTCTAAAATCAAGGACTGTGCTCCTTTTAGAGAATCTGGGGGACAGGCGGCGTCCTTGCCTTTTCTTGCCTCTGGAGGTGCCTGCATTCCTCTGCTCTGGGGACTAGGACAGGGACATCTTTGTGAATATTACTCTGCCTGCGTCAGGGGTAAGAAGGGTGGGAGTCTAGAAGCAAACATTCCAAGAGAGCCCGGGTTGGTTTGCTGGAGGCGGATTAGGGAGCAGACGTCTCCTCATTGTTCCCCAGGGATTTTAGGAAGACTGGGAAGCTTGTGGGTTATAGGACCACAGTTATTACTCAACCTCTGTCTTCAGAACTTTTATTTCAGTTAGAAAAGTCAGTGGTGAACATTTTAGTCTGCAAAAGTAAAGGAGAGAAAAGAATGTGCCTACATATGTGTTTTCTTAGGAGAGCATAGAATATTGGCGTCAGAATAGACAGCAAAGTGAAAGCGTTGTTGCCTCTAGGGAGAACGGGGTAGAGGGGATGGTGTGGTGTTGCACCCACATCATTTAGGAGAGATAGCAGATGTACATTAGTGCATTTTGGATCAGGGAGGTATTGGTTGTTTGTATGAGCGAGCATCCTCGTTTCCTTCCTTCTAAAAGTCGTCCTTTGTGGTTGAGCATCTTTCTTCCTGGACGCTTGCTCCCCGCACTTGCGCTCTGCAGCCCGTAGAGGGCGCTCCCGGCCTGCTGGACCCCATCCTTCAGGCCCAGCCACAGCGCGTGGCCTTAGAGAGAGAAGAAAATTTGCACAAACGTGAACTTACCTGCTTTGTTTTTCCCTTAGCGCTGCCTTTTTGTAAGTTTGCTACTCACGAGTGTTTCCTTCAGATATTAAGCTGGGAAGGATAAATCACTCAAGAGTCAACATGATTGCACATGAGCGATTTTTAATTAAACATTAATTAAAAAATTAATTAAGCGTAAACCTAAATAAAGCTGGGCTCTGTAGCCTGTTAATTGTTGGAGTGCCCCTGATACTTGTGCAGGCCCAGGCCGAAGCTGCAGCCCCTGGAAAATGGGGAGGAGAAGGGACCTAGGAGGGTGGTAATCTTGGTAACTGCCCTGAGATTAATCCCTCAGTCTCTCTCCCCCCACCAGACTTGCTTTTGTATCAATTACTCTAATTATAATAATCACACTACAATAATAATTAGAATGTGTAAGATACTTTTAAGTGTAACAAAATAAATTGAAAGCTACTTGTGATGATTGAAAAAGAGAAAATCCATTCTCCTGTTGAGGTCTCCTGTCAGGGTGGGAAATGATACCACTGTGGCATATTGTAATCAATAAAGTAAATAATTCTATTTTCATCTTTTTGAGTTCCTAGGTGTTTTAATTTCATTTTCATAATAACTGGTGGTTTGAAGAACTGTGGAGTTCATATTTCCTGCATGTTATTCCATTTAATTTTCCTAGTCACCTTGTGAACTTGGTGATGTCCTCTTCTTCCTCCCATGGGAAGTGAGTTCTGAGCAGTTAAGGTTAACTGGTTTTCCTGAAGGCCATAATTTAGTACAGGCTTGTCCTGGGATTAGGACCGGGACCTTCCAAGTCCTACAGTGGGGCCCTGCAGGCTACCTGGGCTCTTGTCTGCCTGGCATTTCCCGTGCTTGCCTTTGAGGATTCCCAGATTCCCTCAGGACACGCTTCTAAGTCTACCCTGGCAACCTTGCTTCTGGCTGTTGAGAAACAATTATGCCACACATCTAAGTGAACTTGAGCAAAACTTAACTGAAAATGCATTGGCAGTGAACCCAGTCCCTGTTACAAAACAGATTTGGTGTGTAGCTATAAACAAGGTACTCCTATGGGAAGCACCCTTCATGTGGTTCTTGCTAAAACCTGCCTTCATCTCCTGGAGGCCAGGGCTGGGTGTCAAAGTCTTTATGTAAACCCTTCTCCATTTAATACCACGGTTCTTTTCAAATGCTCTCTCCTGGCGAAGAAAATCACAGCTGTAAACCTGCCAGGACTGTGTTTTAAACAGAAGCTTACCTGAAGCATGTGCTAAGACTCATGTTTGTTTACTGGGGACCATGGAATGAAGGGACAGTACTGAGAAATGTTAGTTGCTGACTTAAAGGGTTGACAAATCCCTGTCCTGTGTGGAGGTGGTGAGACTAATAGTGTTGAAGTACTTTGAGCGTGTTACAGAAACGTGTCATTTAAATGTTGGCCTGTGTTTTCAGGGGATGGTCCCAACTCTTCAGCCAGTTTTTAAAGTCCTGACCCAGCCACTGATTTGTGCCATGTGACTTGGGCAGGGCCAAATGTCTTCTGGACTCAGTTTTCTTATCTGCAGAATGGTGGGGAGTGACTGAGACTTTATTACGGTAGTTCTAACTTTGAGGGGGGGAGTCTGAATTTGAGGGGTAATCATTCATTCATTTATCCACTCAATCAGAAGATGTCAATTTGTGTCACATTCAAGGCTATTAAGTCAATTACACGTACAGAATTCCCAGATGGGACAGAGGGAGGGAGGAGCACAGGACAGGTGATCCACGGTAGGCCAGAAGTTGCACAGGTGCCTTGGGGGTGAATCAACTAGAAGGTCAAAGTGTACTTGAGCTGGGTTTTGAAGAGGACATAGTCTTTAGTGAAAGCAGGTGGGGAAGGACAGTTCTGGTGAGGGACAGATGGTTCTACACATGGGAAGGCGCTTGTGAGGGACCCTGAGGGTGCTGGGCTGGTGACTCAGGCAAAGAGCCACTTGGGGCAGGAGGGTGGGCAGCAGGAAGCTCAGGAAGGTCCTGGAGTCTGACCTTAGTGAACAGGGGTGTGTAGAGAACATGTTCCTGGCTCAGTGGGAGGCCACACAGTCACCCGCAGCAAGGGGCACTGGGCTCAGGCTGGAAGGAGCAGCAGATGCTTCTGTTCCTTGTGTCCAGGCTTCTTTTATATTTGCTACTGATTGGGCTTTGGGGGTTTCATCATTTCAGTATAGGCCAACAGTCAACTGCTGTCTTCACCGTCATCCTTCCTCACCTGAAGAGTCTTTGTTCCACGTGTTCTGAAGTGGCTTATGCATCCCAGAGCAACTCCATGTCAGAGAGTACCCCAGGGTTCGATGAAACTCATGCATCCCTTATTGGCATTTGGTGGAATTTGTAGTTAAGGCAAGTCCTGATGGGCTTTAGGGTGTGGGGTGGGTCTGTGGGCAGATTCAGTGAGATTTCCTAGAGAAATCCCTGTGAGAGTAATTTGGGAGTTGGATTAAAGAGGAAATCAGTGGGTGTGATTTGTCTGGTCTTTACGAAGTCTGTAAACGGAGTGGAGGTGAGCATGAGCTGGCTTGGGGAAGTGTGACCGTGAATCCCTAAGGTACCCCAGCTGTGGCTGGAGCTCTGTAGCATCATATGAGGCCTCTGCGAGTGTGAGTAGCACACTCCTGGCTCCTAAGATGTTTGGTGATGAGGTCTCACGGACAGTCTCTGCAGCCCCAACCACAGGGCAGGGCAGGGCAGGGCAGGCCACCTACTGGGAGCTGCTTGGCGGGGTGGGAGTGGGAGTGGGGGGTGTGGGAGGGATGGAGGGGGGCAGGGAGGGTTCTTCCAGTCAGTGATGGATGGCACAGACTCACAGGGAAGCTGCACCTTCCTCTCAGGGTGTTTTTTATAAGATCAAAGCCCCTGCAGAGACACTTCAGCCTTCCAGAGTGGGTGGGTGCCAGCAAGAATGCAAGGATGCATCACACCTGGCGGACAAGGCTCAGGTGTGCCTGTCACTGAGGACAGCTGGTGTGACTGCTTTGTTATCAACGACGCTATAGGAGGCTATTTCTCCACTGCAGATTCTGGCGTGCCCCTCCCCCTTTGGATAAAAAATAGAGGTTCTGGAATTCCCTATAGGCTTTATAGCTATTTTCGTCAAAAACGCTTCTTAAAATATTTTTATTTTGAGGCAGCTAGAGATTCCTGTGCTGCTGTCAGAAGCAGTGCAGGGGTTCCAGGTCCCCTGTGCTCACTGTCCCAAAGGTGACAACTCACATGAGTATAGTTAACATCCCAAGCAGAAAGCTGATCTTGGTTCAATCTGTTCACCTTATTCTGATCTCAGAAGTTGTGTGTGTGTGTGTGTTCTGTATGGTTTTATCCCATGCACAGGTTCTGTGACTACCACAGCCAAGACACAAGCAGCTACATTGGAAGGGTTGCCCTGCTGTTTGTTCTTCCATAGCCATACTTGTCTCCTTTCCTCCACTCCCCTCAACGACCACTCACCTACTGTCCCACTCCGATTTTGCCATTTCAAGAAAGGTATATAAGTGAAATTGTGCAGTAGAGACTGGTAAGAGTCTTGTTTCTCAAAATATTCATTTTTACCTGTTCCTGTGATTCTCACTGATAGCTTGCTGGTGTTTTGTGTGAAGTGAGATAATTGTGGTGTGTAATTTGGCATCTCAGGGAGCTGCCACTTCATCCTGCTCAACTTATCCTGCCTGGATTATTGCAGCAATCTCTTCTCTGGTTCCCCTGCTTCTGCCCTCTTCCCCTATATTCTGGTCCCAGAAGAGCGACCACAATGATTCTCCCAAGGCATGACATCACAGCACTCCCAGTAGCTCTCCAGCACCCTCAGATACAAACAGAAGCCCTAGTGAGTTTTTACAGTTGCATGTGGTCATTTCTATTCCACTCCCTCCCTCCCTGTCAGCTCCGGTCTGGTTTCCTTCCTGGTCCCCTAATACACTGGGCTCCCACCTTTGCCCTTGCTGTTCCCTTTGTTTGACCACTTTCCACCAAAACCTATGGATTGATCCCTCATCGTGTTCAGGCTCATTTTGCAGTATCATCTTCTCATGTGACCCTTCCCTAACCCACTGCCCCCTTCAACAGTGAGATCGCATCCGTAGCCCCCATCTTCCCACTTCTTAGCTTGGCTTATTTTTCTCTGCGCCCTTATCACCACCTGATAGTTGTATTTTACTGATCTTTTTGAAGATCGCCATCTTCCTTTGCTGGAATATAACCTCCAGGAGGGCAGGACATTGGGCTACTTTTATTCACTGCTGACCCTCAGTGTTTCCAATGCCACCTGCAGAGCTCAGATGCTTGGTGAATGTTTTTGAATGGATGTGCCTTCTTGGTATTAATTACATATGACACACTGCAGATATTCATGCATGTTGGCCTACAGGATATAAGAGGGAGTGAGTGTGGACTGTTGCCTGCATCTGTGTGGGTTCAATACAGGTGTGATGGAGAGGGGATGCTTTTGTAGGAAGTCCATCTGCAGCTGGAGTGAGGGACACTGTTTTCAGTGGGGCACTCGTTTCCTAGGCCTGTGTACCAAAGTGCTACAGATTAGGTGGCTTTATTTATTGTCTTACAGTTTTGGAGGCTGGAAATGTGAAATCTGTTAGAGCGGCTTGGTTGCTCTCTGATGGCTCTGAGAGAGGACCTTTCCCTGCTTCTTCTAGCTTCTAGTATATTCCTTGGCTTGTCGATATGTCATTCTAAGTTGCCTCTGCACCATGGTGTGTCCTTCATGTGTTTTATCCTCTTCTTATAAGGACACTGGTTATACTGGGTTATGGCCAAACCTACACCCCTCTGGCTTGGTTACATCTGCAAAGACCCTAATGAGTAAGGTCACATTTACAAGATCAGGATGTGAGCATATTTTTTTTTTTTTTGTGGGTGGGTGCACAGTAAACCACAGCATATGGTATACCTACCAACATGATTCATTTCCAGTAGGCACAAGAGTTCACGCAACTATCAACACTGACCGCAGTTGGGAAGACTTGAATTACAAGTTGCCTTTTGTGTGTGAAGGGTCAGTCCCGAGTTTCAAAGGCCTGTGGACATCCAAGTGGGCTGATTCTCAGATCAAGTCTGGCTAGGTTCACACTGATTAAATAAATGTTTAATTCACTCAGATCTTGCACGAGTAAGTCCCTGTGCTGGGCTTGGAGCTCAGATTACAAAGACACTAATAAAGAAGTTGAGACTGAAGTGGCAGTCAGTAATGACAACTGAATGTGCTAAGTACAGTGATGTATGGCTGTGTAATGCTTTCTAACTGACATGTTTCTACTTTACACTGATGCATAAAGAATTGCAAGGTCCGATGGACTTTAATGGCTTCTCTGGATATATCACTTCTAGGTGATGAAATGAGACAGCCTTGTTCTGCCACACAATGTCCCTGGGCCAAGGGTCAGAGAGAAGAACACACTGAAGTCATGTTCTTTATGGGGTGCCTCGATGTGCTTTTTGTCCTCAACACATGTGCTCGCCTGCTCTGCTTTTAAATACCATTTTATATCCTGTCCCACAATTTCCTTCTGCTGATTTCTGATAGACTAGGGGAGAGCTGAAGCATCTTCTTGTGGTTCATAGCTCTCAGAATCTATGTAAGTACTTGCAGATACGGGAGCACACCACACCCAAGGGTTCCAGTCCTTGGGCTGGCACAATTTTCACAGCTGCACCATGGCCACACTTTAAACGCTAACACCTACAGAGGAAGAGATCTGGAAGATAAGGTATAGAATGTCATTGAATAGGGTGCACATAGAGAATGAGGGTTTTGGCTTGGGGATTCATGAGTTCCATGGGGTCCATTGGTGCTCTGAAATTGTAATGCATTTTCATTACAGGAAACAATTTCAGAGCATTTGGGGAGCTAAAGGATAGGCTAGGGTAAGGTCACAGGAGGGTGTGGATAATTGCCTTGTTAGAATTTGAGCTGTGGACTGTAGTGGCCCAGCACTTCCACAAATGGAGAAAATCTCTAATCTTCAGTAAAGAATTTTCTTGAAATCCATGAATGCCATAGTTTTTCCTCTGATTATTGTAGCTTTGGGAGGACTTCCTTTCCCAACTTCTCTGGGGCCTGAACTTACTTATCATTAGTAGCCCTTAGCCAACATTAAATATCTGATACCTTTCTCTTCTTTCCACGTGCTTCTCTCAATAGATTGCAGACCATTGTCTTCCTTATTAATCCCTGATTTAATTTGCTTCTATTCCCTGGACAGTACCTTCCTTAGGAACTCTATGTCATTCAGTTGAATAACACATTCATGGTTCCTTTACCTTAGAAGGTGGGAAACACATGTCCGAACTTGACTGGGTTTAACTGCCCAGTCACAGGCAGTGTTGAAGACCATTTGGTCCACAATTATGGGAAGATTGAACAGGGGATGTTGAGTCAGATTATATAAATTTCCTTAACTTTACAGATTTAAAAATTCTAATTCAAAGTCTCTTTCCCATGATTGAGGTAAACAAGGAGCCTGGCCATCTGCTGCTATGATGAGGGAGAACTGATGAGAACCAAGACAACGGGAACCAGGCAGGCCATTTTCCGTGTGGTTTTGAGTCATGTTTTCAGCTGTCCTGTGGCTCCTTTTCCTCATACTGAAGTCTCATACTTGTTGAATGTTTTATGATTTTCTTTCATAGTTTATCCTGGCATCAATCCTATGAAGTAGGAAGGGTAGCTTAGTTCCATTTGTAGACAAAAAACCAATCAAGTTTGATATTTGCAGAGAGAAACTCTGGTGGCACATTTGCTTCTTTTTGGAGGCCTTGAAGTGTTGGACAGTTTCATTAGAAGAGGAAGAAAATGGGTTCTTCTTAGCCTTTGTGACTTGACATTGATGGACATCTCCTTGTCCTGTTCCTCTTGTTCCCTTGTTCTTCTTGTCACTAATACTGTAGATTTACAGTGCTTCCTCTTCCTCTAGTCATTCCTCAGTTATCTCAGTTCTTTGGGTCCTCCTAGAGATATGAAGTAGACAGTTGGACATACTTCTTACTCAGGGTTGGAGTTATGAATGCAGGATCCATCAGCATATGGATGGAATTTGTAATCATGGGAACAGATATGCTAACTTAGGGAAAGAAGTCAGAAGGAGTACAGTAGAGAAGAAGGAAGACCAGAGGTGGGGCTCAGAAGCACACTTAACATTTAGAGCTCTGACGAAGAGGACCAAGGGGTAGTGGCCAATGGCGTGGAAGAGAAACTAGGGAGTATGGCGCCTAGGAACCAGGAAACCATGTGGTCAGGAAAGACAAGAGAAGAGGGACTTCCAGGAGAAGTGCTCAGCTGTGGTTGGAAGTAGAGCAAGTTGAGGTCAAAGAACTGACAATCTGGTAGCATGGAATCTTCTATATGTTCACAAGATCTCATTCTGTGCACTGAACTCATGTATCCCAAATGAATTCAGTTGTTACTGATGGCTTTCCATTCTATGTCTTTGGTCTCCGGGCTGACATTTATTGCTTTTGGTTACAATTGCAGCTGAGAAGCAACAAAGGGTAGTAGAGACAGTATGTCCTAGGGTTCATAGACCTGAGTTTGATCACTAGCCCTCACTAGCTGCATGCCCTTGGGCAAGTCACTGAGCTCTCTAAGACTCAATTTGAGGAGTTCTAGAGTATAGAGTGTAATTAGGTGCAGAATTAGTAAGGAGGGAGACACACATGCTTTTGTCATTATTTGCCTATGCCCAAGCATATCATTGAATGATTGATTACCTGAAATATGTTAAAATGATTCGTTAGAAACCTGGTTGTCATGGGGTCCTTGTGGCAGTGGGCTTCTGGTCACATGTGTCTCATTTGTTCTGCTTCTTCCTCCTCCCATGACCTTAGCCTGGCCTCTCTTCTAAGGGCATTTTTCGGGGAACTTCCTAGGTTAGACGAGTGGTGATCTGAGGACAGAACACACAAGTGTTTACCATAGCTAGACAATGACTTTCACATTTTGGGAAAAGGAGTGCATTTTCAGGGAGTTTTTTTTTTGTTTTTTTGGGGGGGAGCTGGCATATCAAGCAGTTCATAGTAGCTGAGTGGAAGCTGGACCAAAAAACAAAGGCAATTCTTTAAAAAACTATTTCTTGGCTGTGAATTGAATTTGAAGAATGTGCAAAAAAATCCCAGGGAAACCTGGAAAGTACTGGTTTCTGATTGGGTCTCTGATACTGTCATCAGAAGCTTAAGTCCTGTGTCCCTTCCCAGTCCCAGGCATTTGCTCTTTATGGCCCCTCATTTTCTTATGGTTGTTATAAGGAAATACACCCACAGAATCACTCCAATTCATCTCTAAACTATTTTGGAAAGCTGGTGGTGTAGTTGGGGAAAATCTTTCTTTTTTTCCTGGAACAGTGGCTTTTGCTTACATTGGTTTTTAAATAAAATGGCCAAGAGTTTTAAAACCTTATATCCTAATGATCAAAATTTGCCAGCTCTGCTGGTTAAATTCACTCTACTTTCCGGCCACAGCACTGTTGGGACAGATGTACTGACTCAAGTCGATGGCATTCTGACAAATAAAGTGTTGTCATTGTTGAAATTAAGTTCCCAGAGCAGACCCCTTACAAACAACAAACAGAAAGAAATGAAAGTTAAAGCAAAGCAGTTCTCATTTAGAAATCAGGAGAAATTAGTGGATTTTATGAATGCTGAAATCACAGCATGGTGATGGATTTGGGCTGTTGATAGCACCATATTTGATTATCAGTAGCTAAGCAAGTAAGGAAGTTGTTTATCTCCCTCGTTTGTAGACTTGGGAACAGAGAGACCAAGACTGTCCCAGGGGGTTAACAAGGTTGGCAAGACCCTGGATTATTCCACATTTTCACTTTGCCATTGCTGATGGTGTCATCATTCCCAGGCTTGTCACCTTAAGTTTCAAGATGGCTGCTGCATCTCCAGGAATCACATTGACATCCCAGGAGGGGGAAAAAGGGAGGAAGCTACAGAAGGCCACAAGCATATTATGACCTCTTTAAACATCTTCCTGGAAGTGGCAGCAGTCCTTCTTGTCAGTGGGCAGCTTCACTCATGTGCTTCTCCTAGCTGCGAGGGAAGCTGAGAGTTGTAACCATTTGCATACTTAGTATCCCAACCTGAACAGTAGAGGAAGGCAAGGGACAGAAAGGAAGCTAGGGATGGCCTTGGCATGGCCCATTCACAGCATGTGCCATGGCAGTTTCTGGATTCCATACAAGCTGCTAAACTGTTATAAATTAGTTGGGAAACTGAACTTGAATGGAACTAATAAAAACCCAACTGCAAGCATCTCAGAAAGCATCC
The DNA here is from genome assembly GCF_047511655.1 of Castor canadensis. Lineage (NCBI taxonomy): Eukaryota > Metazoa > Chordata > Mammalia > Rodentia > Castoridae > Castor > Castor canadensis. The sequence goes on along the minus strand of NC_133386.1, from coordinate 8,458,212 downwards.
TTAGGAGGAGGCAGACTCATTTTAAGAGTCTCCTTTGGGGAAACCATAGTCAGTTCCTTTGGACTTGAGGATTTGATTTTGGTTTTATCTCTTGCTGTTTCATTTTATTGTCTCAGTTCTGTGCTCTTCTGCTTTGTAGATCCTCCCAACTTACAGAGGAGCAGGGGAGGGAGAGACAAATAGTAAGACAATGAGAGGGAGGAATGGGTCACACAGTATGCTAGTCAGTGTTCTTTTCCTTCACTCCAGTTTTCCTCCATACAAATACAGAACATTCTAGGCAAACTTTATCCATAGAGGCATAACCCCTGGGGCAATGAGAGCCCATCTGAAGGGGAGGCAGATGCTCTGACCATGGAGGTAGGTGATGGGGGACAGCACTGACATCAGAACGGGATAGAAAGGGGCTCTGACAGACTCTGTTTAGAGATTGGTGGGTGGTGTCCGTTTTGAGATTTGGGTAGCTTCACCATTTGGCTTCTTTGCAGTGAAGAATTAAAAATGTAATTCATAATTGTATTTGGAGCTCAGCCAGAGCCTCTGGAGCACATTGGCACGTTTGCATGGGGACTTGGCCTTCCAGTCTGAATAAAACGATGTTTTGGTGTTATTAAAGACATGGAAAATAGCTAGACATGCAGCTAAGTGGTTTGATTTCCAGCACTGGGTGTGTGGGGGAGGTGCTGAAAAGTACACAAGGGGCAGAAAATTCAGGTTTACTGAGGTGGCTGGAGAAGTGAGCACAGGAGTCCAACAGGCTTCCGTGCTCACCAGGGAGTGCTGATGGCAGCCAGCAATGGGGCTGCTGTGGCCACCTACCAGGGGCAGCTCAGGTCGTTCTGTGCCTCTAGCTCCTCACTCAACTTGCATGGCACCTCAATGGGTAAATGAAACAGGCACTTTTAGGGCTGGGGGTAGAACCAGTAAGTTAGCTTTCTATGAAAAATGGGTTCAGTTCTGAGGAATGTGAACCAGGGATGGAGTCGGCACAGTCCTGGTCTGTTTCCTAGGCTGCCCTTGACCTCACAGAGGACCTGGGACATCTGCTTGTCTTGACGTTTCTCTCTGATCTGATGACAGTCCTGTGTGGCTTCTCCATGGTGGGTTCAGAGGTTTTGTGTATAAAACTCTTTCATCTCCCTGTGGTTTGTAAGTACAGACTCCAGAGACTGGGAGTTGAGGGCTAAAGAACCAAGGCCAAGGGCAGAAAACACTTTTATGGAGCCCTGTGCGTGTTGGGAAATGCCAGAAGAGGAGTCAGGGTATTGTTTTAATACTCACACTGAGTCCCCCCGAGACCAGCCTCCAGGGAGTGGGACGGGATTCAGTCAGCCATCTGTAAATGTGACTAGGTCTAGTTTTATGTCACAAAGTCACAAAACAACCTCACTCTCAGGTTTCCCCTCCCCCCTTTGGCAGGGGCAGGGAGCTCATAATTATTTTGGGAAATATAATTCCAACATCTATTTGAAAAATTATTTAAAATTCAGTTAGTCTTGCAATGTTTTGCTCACGTATTATCAGCCATTTGTATGTTTCTGAATATTCCACTGTGTGCATATGTGGGTGGTGGCTGAGTTTTTCCACGTTTCCTCTCCAATAATAATCTCAAAGTTGTACATCACATTTATCCCATCCCCCCAACCTCCCAAACTGTACTGTGACTTTAATATCTCCTAACCTTTCCTGGCTTTTTGTTGGATTTCTGGTCAAACTTGTGGTTACACAGAGATATGTGTTTTCGTCATTTTGAAGTCTGGGAAGCATTTGGTGGTTTCCAGTGAAAGTAAACTTGAATTTCAGACAAAGATGAAGTAGGCAGACTTCTGTAAACATGAAGGTTTCAGGGCATTAGAGAGCTCTCTGGGGAGGGGCTGGGGTTTAAGGGACTGGTCTATTTCAAAAGCCTTGCATGTTCCTCTGGGAGGATACATTGTAGCCAGCTTGTCCCCACCTGTTCCTCACACCATTCAGTGCCCAGCTGGGCATGGTGGCTGCTGCTGGCTGGTGTCTGCCTTCATTGCTTTGGGTAGTTTTGCATTGGCAGCTTTTTTGACCAAATGTCCTGACTGCTGGGTGACTTCAAGAGCTTATTTTTAACTTTCATGGAAGATCTTGATGGGGCATGTTCTAGTGCATTCAGGGTCTGAATGCAAATGGCAAAAACTCAATTTGAACTCAAATTTTAGAATTCATTGTCTTTTGGAGTTGTGCCATGGGAAAGGCAGGGACTGAGCTGGCCTTAGAGATGCTTCTGATCCAGGGCTCTGTAGTTTTCTGTTGCTATAACAGAATACCTAAGGTTGAATGTTTTATAAAGAAAAGAGGTTTATTTAGCTCACAGTTTTGGAGACTGGTGGTCCCATCCCTTTGGCCTCTAGCAAGGGCCCCTTTGGCTTTATTGCAACAGGGCATATGAATGGAAAAGGAACCCACCAAACATATGAGATGTTCTCACTTTATAACAACACACTCTTTTTTTTTTTTTTGGTGGTGGTGGTACTGGGATTTGAACTCAGGGTTTCACATTTGCTAAGTAGGTGCTCTACCACTTGAGCCACTTCACCAACACTAACTCACTCTTGAGAGAACTGACCAGGAGCTACATTCTCTAACAATTCCTACGTAGATCTCTTCTGAAGGTGATGCCCAATGGCCTAATCACCTCCCACCAGACTCTACCTCTTAAAGGTTCTACCACATCCTACCCTGCCACACTGCAGACCAGGCTTCCAGCACATGAATCTTTGGGTGACACACGCAGGCTATATCTAACCATAGCAGACTCTGAACATCACTCAAGTACCGTCTTCATCTCCAGCTCCTTCTGTGTGCAGCTGCAAGAGATGGTCTCAAGTCCCAGATCCCTTTCCCAGCCTCTGGAAGCATCTCTGGTTAGGACAAGTCCAGTGAGGTCTCCTGGGCTTGTTTGATGGGGTCATGTGGCCTCAGTCTGTTACCAGAACTGGGGAGGTTTTTCAGGATGGATGGGAACAGTGTGCTCCACTACTCAGTTCATTTGGGATCTATGCCTGATGGAGCTTTCAGGGTCTTAGACTCTGAGAATCGAGGCCAGCAGGAGGCTGGGGAGCCTGCTATTCTTACTTTAGGACATCCTGAAGGGTGGGTATCAGTCTCAATGAAAGATGGCACAAGCTATGGCTGCTGATGAAGCCCTGCCCTGAACTGGGTGTTTGAATGAATCACCTCTGACCCAGGCCAAACAGAATAAGAAGCAGCAGAGGAAAGAAATTTAGATTCTAATTTCTTTGGATTGTAAGCTAGAAGACAAAGGAGTCTTCACTTCTGGGCTTTAGATGTCCCTCGGAATCTATCTTGTGATGGAAGGGTTTATATGAAAGTTAGAACATTTTGCCATTGCTGGCACTATATTTTCAGCATATTTTTATGCTGTCATGTCACCTCTTTGATTAAACTCTGATGGCCTCTTGGGTACAGCATAAGGTGGGCAAAACGAGGTTGGAAGGATAGGTCAGGAGTGGGGTTTTAGCCTCTAGGTCACCTTGGCTTTGGAGTTGGCTAAATGAGGGGAATGAGGGGAAGCAGCAGGCTCAGCATCCCTTCTGCTTTCATCTAATGGTCCAGAACTGGGAGGGGAGGTGGGGAAGTAGGAAGCACGGTGGTGGGAGCTCACGAGAGCCATGCTCTCTGATTCAACTTTGTCAGCAATAAAACTGATGTCTTCTTTCTGACCTGTTTATCTATTTTCTCAACTTCAAATGTTCATAATAAACAAATTTATACCCCATGCCTCAAATTCAGGAAAAAGCCATTTCATATACTTTTCAGGTGAAATGAAGTTGATGTGTGATTTGTTATTCATTGGTGTGGGAGAAACAATAGGCCCTTTCTATTGCTAGTCCAAAGGTATTGTTTACTATTTAAGGAATAGGGGATTGTTCTATGAGTCAGTGAATCAGGCAGCACAATATGAGCAGGATTTTTTACGTCCAAAAGCTAACTCAAATCTACATTTCAGACTTTGTTTTTAAGTCCCATCAAACCAACTTTTTGTTAATTTTCTTCAGGAAGTACTTGGTAGAAAAACCAAAGAATAAATAGCTTTTGTTTTTCTTGCCCCATTGCTTTGGCAATTGCCTCAGAAACAATGTGGTTCTACCAGTCAACATTGTACTGTGGGTTTTAGCCTCAGGATCTGAAGTGATTGTGTCACAGTAGCTGTTTTGGTGAAGAGAATGTTGCATGTTTATCAGCTGTCCTTTCTTTCTATATGGTGATTTGCCTGTAAATCAGACTTAAAGAATTCATTCACTCATCTAATAGTTATTAAATGCCAACTCTGTGCCAGCTCCCAGTGGTGAAGTCTATGTGACTAAAGGCAGTCAGGTTCCAAATACAATGGAGCAAATTCAAAGTAGGTGTGCCAAGCAGCAGAAAATTCTTCCTTTGATTCTTCCCAGATTAGTAGTGCTCTAAAAATCTGTCTGTGTCTTACCCTCTTCATTCCCTCCTCTACCCCCCACCTATCTTCCTTTCTCTCTTTTCTTACCTGGAGATCTTGGTGAAGTAACTATATAGCACTTAAAAAATTGAAGCACAACAAGGAAACAAAGTAACAGAGGCAACACTTTGAATCCAGAAAGATTCAGTTACTGTTTTGAATCCCAGTTTTTCTAAGCACAAATTCTCCATTAATTGTGACATTATGGATTGATTTTACTAACTGCCCCTGAACTTTCCTTCTCTATTCTGAGCAATGGCCCTGGACAGAGCTCCCTTCCGAGGAAGCCTGTTTTCATCCATGCTACCATCGATTTACCTGCAGTGAGTTACAGGATGCTTGGGGTGGTGCTGTCTGGATCAAGGTATTAGCAGGAAGGTCCTGAGTTCCAGCTGAAGCTCACGTGGGGCTTTAGTGTTGTTCAGGGAACATTGGTCTGGAATGATTAGGCCGGAAACAGACCTGGGCAAGTCATCAGTTTAGCCAGTCACTAAGCCTGGGTAGCATCCTGTACATCCCTCCCCAAACCCACCCTGGCCTGGGTCTTCGTCACCTCTTGGGGCACTAGTCAAGTCTCGCAGCTTCAGTTCTCTGGAGTGGGATGTGGCTCCTTGGGCAGAGCTGCACCTCCTTTTATCAGGGGCTGGGATGGTGCGTGTTCCTTTCCAGCCTTTCTCTTTCATCAGCATGCACACACTTTCCTTGTGGGCCCAGTTTCACAGAGAAGTCTCTGGATTGACAAGGACGTGAGGGGAGGGTTTTCTGGATCAGCAACTGAGGGATTTCTCCAGGGGTCAAGGTAGAGATGGAGACTGACTGGCCAGCAATGGACCAAGTCCAGCTAGCTGATTGCGTGGGATTGTTTTCCTACTTAGTGTTTTTTAAAAGTGGAATCACCTGACAATTAACATATAATTGAGATTTTCCACACAGAAATCAGGATTTCTAGATTCTTAAGAAAAACAATAAAAAACATAAAACACCTGCCAATCTGGGGCATAGATTCCGTTTTGTCCACAGGTCCCTGAAACTAAACTGTGCCTGCAGAAGGCATGCGTGCACTTCATGACAGCACCTCATTTGTCCTTTTAGGCATCCAAGTTAGAGACGCCTGAGTAGACAAGGAATTGTGCCCTGTCCACTCTGAAGAATGGACTCTGAAGATGTTGTTCAGGTTGCCCTTGAGGACTTAGCTTTGCCTCAGGCTTCCTATGGACCTTCATCAGCCCTGCCCAGGAGACATTCCTGAGGTCTGTCTCTGGAAGCTGAAGAACTGCCAAGGGCAGGCCTTGGAGAGGTGTGAGAACTAACAATCTATCCTTGAGCAGCTGGGATCCACATTTGACCTTCAACCAAAATGGCCTCCAGGGGCCACTTGGATAAGACCTGGAGTCTGGAGCTAGACCAAAGTCCTTATATTCCATTCCCAAGCACACCAGTAGACGTCTCATGGGAGCATGGCACAGGAATGTCTAGCCTGGCAATGGCTGGGCATCTGAAAGATCACCCAAATATCATTTTGCCATTTGGTACCTGGCAGAATAGCCTTGAGTCTAGTGCAGCAGACGCCCGTTGGCTGCTGCTTCTGTCTGGAGCACCTCACCATCTGTCTCCATTCAGAGACAGCCTTGCATCGGGGAGGTGGAGAGGAACACAGACAGGAAATTCTTCTTACTTAACCCTAAAGCCTTTCAGCTGCAGCTGAAGCTCATTTCCTCATTTTGCATGTCATGGAGATGAAAAGGCAGCTTGTCCCAGAGCTGCATGCTCTGTGCAGTCACCCCCAGTAGTCCCTGGGTTAGGCTTTAGGATTCTCATGGTATTTTTTTCCTCGTGTTCAGGCTGGTCCTTTTATTATTATTATTATTATTATTATTATTATTATTAGAGACAGAGTTCATGGGATATATGACTTTAATGACTGTCCCCCAGGATCATATCCACTAGACAAACATACTGAAAGCTGTGCTGGCAGGTTCTGAGCCTCAGCTGTCTGGCACTTAGGATAGTCCATGCTGTTTCTAAGAATACTTAAAAGTAAGTCAAAGTCACTGTGTGGCATTTCAACTTTCTATTACCAGGATGCTGATTCCTCACCTGGCCTGTAGACCGTCCTCACCTTTTATTTCTCCTGTAGAGATTACAGCCACTAGACCTTCAAAACAGGGAGTGGGCTCATAATAAACAGTGGTGCTTCCAGCCCAGGCAAGAAGTTTTTTGTCAAGTAACCAAAGTCTCACTGGTTTGTGCCACTGGAAGGACTGGCCTCAGTCCAGGGCTGGTTTGGTGCTGAGGCATCGGCAGGTGAGAGGGAGGGCTGGAATGGCCACGCGATCACTCTTTCAAGCCTTTCTGTGCTGCTTCTCAGTGGGTTCTCTCTGAGTTAACCATGGACAATGCCTATTAGGGACCTCTGAACATAACACTGGTTTTAAATATCAAAACTGATGGGAATCTAGGAACTGTGTGTGGGTTGAGAGGTGGAGTGGGAGAGGGAGGTGGTGTGTTTTCAGAAACTTTAATTCCCGACTGATCTTATCTTCTAAGAAGGTTGGCTGTAAGCTGCCTTTAAGGTACAACTTTAGGATCCCCAAAGGCCTATATGTTCAAAAATGACTTCCATCAGGTGACTTCCTAAGGCCCAGGAAGTTATTCCTAGATAGTTCGTCTTCTGATTAAGCTTCGGTCCCAAGAATGCTAATGTCCTTGAGAAAGTGCATCCATTGCTCACTGAATCCCTTCCAGAGAGGAGAGGATGAGGGCACCCAGCACTGGGTGAAGGGACTGTCTATGGGGGCAAGGTGGGGAAAGGGGATCGAAGTGGTAAAAACAACCATGACGGCCTCACAATTTGTTTCAGGATGGGTAACGACTTCTTATATTAGTTAAGTTGCAGTAGGGGTGGTCATTTATGATTGGGGACAGATTCCCAGGGCTCATGGGCTGGGCTTTGGAGTCAGGCAAAGTTATGTTGCTTTTGGCTCCATTGCTGGAGCTGCATGTCTCTGGGCTGTTCCCTTAACCTGTCTGTGTCAGGCCTTGTTTTTCTGAAGGGAGGAAACAATGCTTCCTCGGGTGTGTTATGAGCACATCATACAATGTAGGTTTAAGGGTTTCAACTGGGAGTGGCACATGTAGCCATGCCACACGACCCTTTCCCATGTGTTGCACTCCCCCATTGTGTATGTTTTGGAGCAGGTAGGTATATGCTGCATGCTGGATGTGTGTGTGATGCGGGTGCAGGCAGTTACTGAGTTGAGGCACAGGTGGATGGTACTTGTTTGTTGGCTTGATTAATGTGTAGACATACTTGGAAGTTCTGATTGCTTCAGCAAATGAAGCAATATTCATTGGATTTTTGCATCCAGAAGTATTTCCGTTCTTTACTTTGTCCATCTTATCAGAGCTCTTTGATGGGTTTGAATGGCTGTCTTTATGCTGGACTAATGTACACTTCAGTGTAGCAAATTATTCTATGCAGTATCCAAGAATAAATGCATTGTTTCTATGGTTTGTATAAAAGCCCCAAAGCCCAGGTGTTACAAGGCTTGTTCCCTAGCCTATGGAGCTATTGGGTGGTAGAAGAACCTTTAAGAGGTGGGGCCTAATTGGAAGGTCTTGGCTCATTGGAGGTGTGTCCATGGAGGGGATAGTGGGACCCCAATGTCTCCTTCCTCTCTTCCTGGCTATATGAAATGAGCAGCTTTGCTCTAGCATACACTTTCCCCACGATAAGCTGCCTCACAACAGATTCAAGTGCAAGAGGGGCAATCGATCACAGCTGACACCTCAAAAGCTCTGAGCCCAAAATAAACATGTCCTTTTTATAAGTTGATTATCTCAGGAATATTGCTATAGTGACAGGAAGTTAACACAAAGGCATAGCAGGGAAGAAAAATGATTATAGTTTTAGATTGTTCTTGTTTTCAAATATTGATAATAGAAGTAAATTATTTTGTGACCTGAGATAGCACAGTGATTGAATAACTACTGCCTGACATAGTTTGGGTTTTGTAAATGTCGCATTTCACATGTGTTCAAGAATGGACTTCTCTTAAGGGAGCTTTGCAATTAACCTGTAAAGTACAGGACTATTTACATATTCACTCAGTGAGCTTCCCTCTGCAGTTTTTGAGTATCTTGCTTTGCTTCTGCACACCTTTGGGCATTGTGAGATACTGGATTTCTGGGAATGATTCCTGTTGAAGTTTCTTATAGGCAAGGAAGGGTGGAAGAAAACTATAGACAAGTAGGCATGACTGCTCACCTTAAATGCCCAGAAAGTGATTGGCGTCTGTCTCTGTTGTCTACAGCATGAGACGCGTACCTGTGCTGTCTCTACCACAGGGTTGCACATCTGGAGTCGAGAGAGAATGTTTTGTGGATTTTGGTTTGTGCACATAAAGTCTAATGCTGTGGTTTTGTCTCCAAAATGGACATCCCTTTTCTCATGCTTTGAAAACCATCAAATTCTTTCTCTTTATTTATGTCACAAATTCCCTCAGAGAGTCTGAGAGTTCCCTCAGAACTTCCTCCACTGTCACTTGATTTGCTCTAGAGGTAGTGGGACAATGTTGGAGGACTGAGTGACATATGTTAGACTCATCTGTGTTGAGTCTGTTCAGAATTTTCACTCAGTATTAAAGTCACATGCTAGCCAGCATATGTGTCATCACAACCTCCTTCTCTTTCTTCTATGACATTCCAAATGCATTTTCCTTAATGTTACTAAGTTCAAGGGTTTTCTTTCTTTCTTTTTTTTTAGGTTACTTTTTTCTTTTCTGAAAGTGCCTTGCATCATTGAATAGTCATTTTCAAATCCAAGTTTGCTTAAAATTTGTTTGACTGTTGCATGATAGTTAGCATATATCTACATGAGAGATTTTGTTTGAGAAAATGCTACTTATTATTTTGAAAGTTTTGAAAATCAAGAATTTTTTAGATGTAATAATTCTTCCTAATGACTTATTTTTAATTCTGGGACAAAACTTGGAAGCATTTCAATTAGGTCTTTGCAGATAAAACCAGCTTTTTACTTCTCTTTTAATGACCTTGGTTTGTTTTCTTTGTAGAAATGAACACTTCTGTTACCTCACTTTGATCACCACGGGTGTCCTTCCTAATTCTGACATTTATGTTATTCTCAGGGTATTGTAAAGATCGTCCAACTTGTCATATGAAACGCTTAGGACTTATTTAATTTACAAATGCCTCTGGAGAATATGGGAGCTCACTAATTAGTTCTTTTTGCTCTGGCAAGTTAGCGTAATCAAGGCAGAATGCAGAGAGTTGATTTTGATTTGTTTCCTGTTTGGTTTAAATTTACCACCCACAGTTATCCAAAATACATCAAAGCATGTGGACTTGGTGTGTTTGTCATGCTGTAACAATGCGCAAACAAGACAGCACTTAAAGTCTCTCGGCTCAGACAGATTCAATGTCATTTACTTTTTTGCTAACAATATCAGAGAACATTCAAAAACTTCTTTTCCCAACCTGTCATTACCGTAAGTTGATGGTTGCGCTGTTTGCATAGTTGACCACCCACTGAAGCCAAGGCACGTGAAACTGCTGTCCACTAAAATGGGCCTGAAAGTCACGTGGGAACCACCCAAAGACGCTACCAGTAGACCCGTGGAGCATTACAACATTGCCTATGGGAAGTCACTGAAAAGTCTTAAGTACATCAAGGTGACTGCGGAGACACACTCCTTCCTTATTGAGGATGTGGGTAAGTGATGCTGTGCTCTCCTTCCGAGTCAGTTAACTGTGTGCTGACCTCTCAGCTGTGTTCTTAGGATAATATTTGTGAGACAGAGTTCAGCCGGCTCAGGCTACCTGGGGTTCTTTGGCAATGGAAAGCCAAGTTCTGAGGCTGTCATCATGAGGCTGTCACTTAATAGACTTCATCTTGCCTGGGCTTCCTGTCCATGTATTTGAACTCCAGTAGTCCTCTTTCCAAATTGAAATATCAAACTATTTTTATCTTCTCAATGTACTTTTAGAAAATATGTTGATCCTTTTTTTTTGTCTGATAGAAACTTGACTGCTAAACAATTCAGTAGATGAATCTGGAGATTTCTAACTTACAAAACAACTTATAATTAGTGATTACTCAAGTACAGTTGACCCTAGAATGACATAGGCTTGAACTGAAATATACACGGATATAGTTTTTGGAGATTTGCAGCAATTTGAAAAAGCTGGCAGAACTGCAGAACCTAGAGACTTCAAAAAAAATTAAGAAAAAGTTGTACATATCATGAATGCATAAAGTATGTGTAGATAATATCTACATTATTTCTTATTCCCATAAGGTATATACAAATCTATCATAAAAAGTTAAAATTTATCAAAACTTAGGCATTCAATTATAAACTGTCCATGGCATCCTTTGCAGGGGAGAGAAATATAAACAAAAGTAAAGGTGCGGTGGTCAATCTTAACTGTAGAAAGCTAACGCAGTAACACTGCACAACTGAGGTCATTTTGTAGCCACCCGTTGCTACTGCAGAGAGACAAGTGTTGTGAGACTCCACGTAAAATGTCACTGTGTGACACTTGTCATTTCTACACATAATCTGTATAGAAAAATAATCTGTAGTGGTTCTCACTTTTTTCTCACCATGCATAATATGTATAAAACATGAATATGTGTTACTTGTCAGCTTGTGTCATCTGTAAGGCTTCCAGCCAGCAACAGACTCTTAATAGTTAAATTTTTGGAGAGGCAGAAATTATATGCACATTTTTGATTGCACAAAGGGTTGGTAATCTAACTCCTGAGTTGCTCAAGGGTCAGTTGTAATATGCCCCTGAAAAGGTGTGTGTAGAAGGCAGTCAGTCATGCTTACCCACATCTGGTTGAACTCTTTTTGCCCACTTAAATTTTATTTTAATTTGATTCTAGAAGTTGGGAACATTTGAGATCGTGCCTTAGTGCATATTGTTGTATAAGGGCAAATGTAGGTGGTTTTGCACTTTGGCTTTGTGCTACCTCTCTGTACCCTTTCTGCAACTTTTGATTGCAGTAGACTGACACCCCATTGGTTTTACCATCAAGGTTCAACCTTGACATGGATCAGGGAGTCAGAATAGAGAAAATCAGGTGTCCCTCATGCCATATTAACGTCCTGGTCCTGGAGTGAATGATAATGAGCTCATGGTTCCGCAGCACTGATCCCCTGACCTCAGCCTCCCAGGCTAGCTCCTGCATTGTAATATGATGCTTTCTGAGTAACAGAGCAGAAAGTGGATAAAGGAGACCAGATTCCCTTCCTCCTGGCTTCAGCTAAACATGCATTTCCTGGAATCTCTTCTGTATCACTGTGGCCCCCCAGAGCCCAGCTGTGAAGTTAAATGGAGATTCTATCAGACCAGGGGCATGAGATGGTCATATTTACTCACACTTGGGTTGTTATCATTGCTGCAGAGAAGAAAAACACGCGAACAAGAGTCACAGCACTCACTAAAAACCCTAGTATCTCTCAAGCAGCTTTTCTGATAGTTAACTGACAGCAAAGAAAGTGCCTGATGGAGCACAATTTTGCATTCTGGCTGAACCTGGAGCATTTCCCGCTCCAGGGTAGGTGGTACCAAATCCCAAATGTCACCAGGCCCTGCCATATTGAGACAGGAGTCACACCAGTCTTTAGCACAGTAGCTCTCCCAGGTAGTGGCAGCCCAGTCACTGGTCTTGAGCTTCTGGCTTGAGAACTGAATGAGTTTCTCCACTGAAACTCATTCAAATGAGTTTGTCATTATCTCTAGTTGCTTTGACAGAACAAGCTCTCTCCTCTTCAAACTTGGTCCCTGAGAATGCCACAGACTTTCATGTTTTTAAGTAACTGGTACCTTCACTTACCTGTCACAAGATAATAACTCATCTTGAGGAAAAGCAGTGCTATTAGAATTTTGCTTTTAAAAGCTGCAAGTTCGGGGTGCATTCTCTTAGGAACACACCTCTTGGTTTCCTTCACATCCCAACAACTTCAGGAGCTCAACCAGAGACCTCTGCTGTTTGACCTTGACCCTGGGACAAAAGTCAAAAAGCAAAGCCTAATTATTTCAAGATTAGCATTTTCCAAGATTCTAGGAAACATTTTTATAGCTTTTTTTTGTTGAAACAGTCAAAAACAACACGCAAATATAGCCTGTGAAAAGGAGAATTTCAGGAAGCTTTATGCAGTGCAACAAAGATTTCCTGTTGGCTATTTTGTGAGTTACATTGGTGTTTCTTTTTTTCTTAGAGATTTCCGTTTGGAGCTTCCATGTGGGAGTATTTGTAGTTTCTGACAGTATATGTTCAAATACCAATTAGCAGACTGGTATTTCCTATTTCTTACATTGATTTTATATTAAAACTTTAAGAAGTCTTTGGTACTGACTGCTTGTGAGTCCAGATTTTTTCACATGTTTTAGTGGCATGAAAAGAACGTTAGTGATTTTTAGTAAACCCTGAAAAGAAAGCCATTAGAATTCTCATGTAATTGAGATTTTTACAATTGGCTATAAGTGGTTTAAGGAAGATGGTTGGTTAGTGTATCATTCTGGAGATTTGAAACGGTGGCTTGATGTGAACCGTGTGTTTCAGAGCCGGGGGTAGTGCACTTTGTGCTGGTTACGGCAGAAAACCACAGTGGAGTGAGCCGTCCGGTTTACAGAGCTGAAAGCCCACCTGGTAAGTCTGACTTAGAACTGCAGACTGTCATTTTGTTACTTAGACCAGGACCTCCCTTCTTGCTTCTGTCAATTATAAATTTAGAATTAGTAGAGGATTCCTGGACAACAACTTTTTAGACCTGTATGGCAAATCAAAAGATGCAAAACTCAGAGAGACTTACCCTTTTCTAAAAAGTAGTAGCTATAACGTAGATTATTAGCATTTTTGTCTGAGTTTTCTTTCAACACACACTAGAGAACAAACCATGTGCAGAAGACTCAAAATGTGTATTATCCCTAAAGCTTAGGTGTGGAGTCACTCCGATGATCTGAGTGGATCCTTTGAAAGACTCTTAAAAAGATCACTTAACTATTCATTAAGGATGTACTGAAATATGGAGAATACAGTGGACCTTGTTCTAACTATCCAGTTGCATTTCCCTAATTTAGGAGGTGAATGGATCAAGATTGATGGTTTTCCCATTAAGGGTCCAGGACCATTTAATGAGACCGGCACAGGTACTACTTGCTCATTGGTTCGTGTCTTCACTGAAGCAACATCTCACAAGAGCGTTGTGCTTCCGTCACACACATGTGCTCACAACCCTTCACCTCGTTCCCATTGCTAAACTAACACACATGCCGCCTGGTCTCAGTCAATCTGCTCCTGGACTGCAGCCAGTGTTGCTCGTTGTTTGTCATTCCTTCATGTACTCATGTGGGACAGCGTCTGCGTGTATATTGGGGAGACTGTCACCCTGTTAAAGGGCAAATATGGTGGTTGAGATGGTAGTACTGGCCTGATTAGGATTTGTACAGTGTACAGTCTTTTACCTGTAAATGGCAGAGATGTATGGAACTCACAAAACAGTGCTTTTTATTGGCTACTATGTTGCATCAAGTCTTTTCTGACCACCTTGGAATATTTTGTGATACATTGGATGACCTGCCTTCCATCTCAGCTCCATATTTGTCCATGTATGTTCTAATGTGTGAAGTGTCTGATCATGTTTTACTTATTGAGAGAAGTCTTGCTATTTCTTGTGTGTTGTTTCTTGAGTATGTTTAACTGATGCTGAAAAAGATTACTCAATGGATGCAGTTATTTTGGAATGTGTTTGAGCAATATCCCAAAGGTAATATGGCGGGGAGCTGTGTCTTATTTTAATGTACCTGTGGCTAAAGCCATCAATATGGCATTACTGTTGAGGGGAAGGTGAGTATGTTGACACTGACGACCATAATATGGTTCTCAAATCGGTTTTGCTGGGTGTAGACAGCTTTCAATCCTTTTTACATGAAAAAAAAAGGGAGGAAGAATGAAGCAATCAGTAAAGGAAACTGGCTGTGAGGGGAGGAGATATGTTTTTCCTCAGATGTGTCAGACTTGAGGTAGCTATGGGGTGTTGTGATGGAAATGTCTTGAATGCGATTGGCCATGAGGGAATGGAAGTTGGAAGAGGGAAGAAAGACCTGGACATGGATTTAGGAGTCATGCTATAGACTGAGGGTTAAAGCAGAGAGAATGCACCAGTAGGAAAAGACAGGAGAAGGAAGAGCAGGAGGCCAAAGATTAAACTTGGAAAACATTGACGGTGCAGTAATGCTCCTTTATCAACAGGGCATGTGTGCTCCAAGACCCCTAGTGGAAACCTGAAACCACAAATAGTACCAAACTCTCTATATATACTAGGCTTTTTCCCATGTGTACACGTGATCATTTTTAATTTAGGAATTAGGCACAATAAGAGATTAACAATAGTAACTAATAAAATAGATACAATAATATGTTATAATAAAAGCTACATTAATTTGACCCCTCTCTGTTCTGCCCTCTTTCAAAATAGCTTACTGTACTATAGTCACACTTCTTGTTCTTTTTTTCCCTTTCTTTCTTTCTTTTTTGTGGTACTGAGGTTTGAACTCAGGGCCTCATGTTTGCTAAGCAGGTGCTCTACCATTTGAGCCACTCCACCAGCCCCCTTCTTGTTCTTGTGATGCTGTAAGGTGATGTAATGCCCATGTGATTAGAGGAAGTAAGGTGGATGATGTGTGTTATGATTTAGCAGTAGGCTACTATGAACAAAAGCATTGTAGTACTGAGATGGTGGATCTGATGACGCAGAAGTCTACTAAGTGACTAACAAGAGGGTAGTGCATACATTATGGATATGCTGAACAAGGCATGATTCACATCCTGGGCAGGATGGATGGGACAACAGTGTGAGATTTCATCACATTGTATGGAATAGTGTACAAATTAAAACTTATGAGATGTTTATTTCTGGAAATTTCCACTTAATATTTTTGGACCACAGTTGACTACAGATAGCTTAGACTGGGGAGGTGAAGCTTTGGACAAGGGGAGGCTACTGCACATCTGGGATGTATGTCAAGTATGGAAGAATGTTTCAAAGGTCTTTACTCTTGAAGACACACACATAATCAGACAGATGTAAACATTTTACTGATAGACATACATGCCTTGTATTTGAATCTTATGCTTTGTATTTTAAGTGAACATTTTATTTTTATAATCTTCCTGATCAGGTTTTCTAAATTGCTTTTAGAACTAGTAATTTTCTTGCTTTTTTGTAGGTAATTAATTTCTTATGTTTTCTTTAGTAAAAACTCATAAGTACGCACGTGTGTGCATTTGTGTGTACCTTTTTGAGTAAGCAAATGTTACAGAAATTCTGGGGGTCAGGGATCGGAGATAGTCATGTTCCAACTCACTGCTGGTTTAGTATTAAGAGATTATTTAACCTCTTTCTGCAGGCATGAGGTTGCTGAAGTGCTGTCTGAACATGTTGCTTGGCTGGGAGTGGTGGTACATATCTGTAATTCCAGCTGTTTGGGAGGTAGAGATAAGAGGATTGCAGTTTGAGGCCAGCCCTGGCAAAGTTAGTGAAAAACCATATCTGAAACACAAATAAAAGGCAAAGAAGTGGGAGTGATAGAGCACTTGCCTAGCAAGTGTGAAGACCTGAGCTCAATCCCCAGTACTGGGAAACAAAAACAAACAACAGCAAAAACCTCCCCAAAATATGATGTTGCATTTGTTATAGGTTATGATAAAACAAAGTACTAGAGGAAATTGCTAGCTGAAACCGTTTGCAACATAGGATAAAAGGCAGGATTTACAATACAAAACAGAACAACCTGGGAATATCCAGAATGCTTAGACTTGGTTAAAGTGCTCTAGGAAAAAAGATCACATTTCATTGTTAAAATAAGATCTTATAAGAAACTATCAATAAACAATCTACATAAATCCATACCTTTTTGTCTTTTTTTGATACTTGGAAAATATGCCATTCTCTCATTCTTAGAAACGGTTAAATACATTGCAATTTTGTTAAAACAAAAGAAATATTCAGAATTCCAGGTCTTTATTCAAAGGAAGAGATTTGTCCTAAAACAAGGTGGGACCAGCATGAGCAGCTGGTCTAAAGCCTGAGGATTCCTTTGTTAGTACTTTGCTTAGTATGATGGCATCTCCTGTTCTTCTGGGCTTTATTTGAAACCAGGGAGGAATCCATTCTTTTATTCTGCTGGAAATGGTGGTTTCCATTCAAATTCCAAAAGACCTCCTTTTGTTGGCTCTCCTGACCAAGTCTTCTTTACCTAAAAACAGGACCTCAGTTATTTAATTAATTCCTTCAGTGCCTGTGGTTTTTCAGGCACAGGTCTCAGTGCTAGAAATACCTGGAGAACAAGATAGGCTCACTGGAATGAAACTCACATTCTAATGGGAAAGAAAACCAGCAAACAATGAAGCAAAAATTAATGCATATAACCTACACGCTTGCTAAGGGCTGCTGTAACAAAATACCACGGACAACAGACATTTGTTTCCAATGGTTCTGGAGTCTACCAGTCCAAGACGAATTGTCAGCAGGTTTGGATTCTCCCATGGTCCCTGTCCTTGGCTTGCTGTGCCCTCATATGGCCTTTCCTATGTGGCATGCCTCTCACACAGGAAAGAGCACGGTGTCTTTGTGTCTATATCTCATTTTATAAGGGCTCCAGCTGGATTGAATTAAGGCCCACCCTAATCATTTAAACTTAATTACCTCTTTAAAGACACTATCTCCAAACATAGTACCATTCTGAAACACTTCTATATAGGAATTTGGCAGGGAATGGGGGTGGAACAATTAAATCTACAATATAATCACAAATTATTTGGAAAAAAAAAACTGCACTGTGATATAGAATAAGATGATGGGGTCCTTGGGGGACGGTTGGGAGCCTGGAGATGAGATGATGGACCTTAATGGTCCTCCACATGAGGAGGAGGAAGAACATTCCAGAGAGTCCTGGTGGTTGGGCAGGACTAAAGTAACTCTCAGACTGGTCACTCATCCAAGTATGAAAATTCTGGACTCAGATATGGTAGACTAAGCAAAAATGTAACTCCAGGGCAGAAGTCTTGGCTTCCTCTTGTGTAGCTCAACTCCTATCTCGTGGTCAGAATGTTTTCTTTGTATTTAATGTGGAATCCCTCTTGCTGGGATGTAAACCCAGGTCTTTCAGTTCTGTCCCCAGGGAAGAGATGTCACAAGTCCACCATCCATTTATTGGAATACTATCATGTAACATTTCTGCAGACTTCTTTTATGCTAGTTACTTTAGCTTTTTTTGTGGCTGGAACTGGGGTAACTGGGTCATGCAGAGCCAGGCCTCAGGGCTCAAGACAGACACATGTCCCAATTCTGCTACTGACTAGCCCACAGATTTGGCTGGGCCAGTTATTCTAAGTTTGCCAAATTTCATCTTGGAAACCATGTTGGATTCTGTTTAGTTTTACCTCTGAATATGCTTAAATTTATTTTTAATAATTTCTCTGACTTTCTAAAAGTCTATTCCTCTGTGCTTTTCTCAAGCTGTGGAGCTAAACTAGATCTAGTACTGAAACAAAAGTCTGATTTTTGCTTCTTACTTTCTTTACAGTATATTTTAGTTCATGAAGGCTGGGACTTTTTTGATAGTTAAACAGTAGCTGGGGCTCAAATTCAGTATAGAGTTCACAATGAACTACCATGCTGCTCACCTGTGGTCCAGCCATTCCCTTCCTAATTGTGGCCACCCACTGGACTCCAGGCTGCTCCCACAATCAGGAGCATGTCAACACTTGACTAGTAATGGTCTCTACACACCAGACATCCTGGACCATGTCAGTCTTCATGATGGTCCATTTTATATTATTGCCACCTCCTCTCATAGAGCTAGAGTTGGGGATAGGATTGCTCCCTCACAATCTAGAATTCTGAATTCCCTTGTCTGATGGCAGGCATCTCACTGCTCCCCTCCCTCACAGCATGAACTTGCTTTCAGATCTTGTCCGGCCCTGACTCTGAAGGCCCTTCCTCTTTGTTAGAACTTGGGAGAGAAATAAAGAGCTAAGAAAATGTAGAAAGATTTTAGGCTAAAACAACCCCAGAGAAAACCAAACCAAACCTTTGATCTGAGACATAATTTTCCTCAGCATAGTTAGCACTTTGTCCTTAGCTGACATAATCTATGAGGCTGTCTCTTTGTTGTCATACTTAGGGGCCCGGAAATGTCAGCTATCTGAATGTTGATCGTGAAGGAGATCTGGAAAGAATTTCTGTTTCCTTGGCTTTCTGTGCCCCTCATGTGTTGTCAGGAAGAGTGGCTGGAAATGGTTACACCACCCGATTGATCCAGAGTAGCAACTGCTGAATCACACATCAGGAATAGAGAGAACCTTCACGGCTGGCCTGGAGAAGCTGTCTGACCCCTCCACAGTGTTGGGAGAATGGAACCAGGGATGGAAGCCAATTAACTGGGCTCCTATAAGAGCTAACCCTGAGCTCCTGTTGCAGGTGACACAGTGATGGCTACATCAGAACTACATGGTCATCTGCAACTGGTGTTGGTCTCCCAGGTGTATAGATAAGCCCATGCAGCAGACAGGTCACAGAGACTCCAGTCCTGTCTACCTAGTGGGAGAACAAGACACATGCCCTTCAGAAGACTATGACTGGAGAAAACTGAGGTGTATCACACAAGGAGTTATAGGACCTCTTGATTCTTATAGAAATAGCAAGGGCTTCCTCACCAACCACAGCTTCTACAGCTCTAGTGTTATTAATTGGCCTTGATTTGCTTGGGGGGAGATAAAGGCTCTTCTCCCCAACCCCTTCTCTTTTTCATCTTGTTTTACTTGTAAGACCTTCTCTCTTCTCCCAACTGCTGGAAATACAGCAAAACTTTCCTGACTCCAGGCACTGGTCTAGTGTCTCTGAGAATGCAGAGTTTGTGTGTATCACCCTATTTCTTTCCTTTGGATTCTGACTTCTTCCCAGGACAAGTCAGGCAGTCGGGCGATGGGTATAGCCAACTAGGCACTTGGCTCTCTCTCTGATGGTCTTTTTCAGGATAGCAGGGGTTCACTTCTAAGTTAAAAAAGTACTGCATTGAGTAGGTCCTAGTGGGACAGATAACACTGACTTCCCCAACAGTCAAGAAGACCCTTGGGAGTCTCAGAAGCATTCTCTGTAAGTAGGTGTGCATGTATGTCATGGGCAGGAGTTCCTGACGCACCAGGTCCTTCACCAGAGGTGTTCAGGAGGCACCAAGGATCTTCTCCAAGAGCTGGTGCTGAACTTATGCTACAGTGCAGCTACTGGGGACACCAATGCTGAAGCCACCAGGAGATTTGGAGCAAGAGCCACAATGGAAAGAGCTAGGACTATAGATCCAACAGCCAGGGTCCAGTTCAAGCTCAGTGCCTACTACCGGCAGACTTTGAAACGTTCCCTTCACCTTCTGCAACTCACTATTTTTGTCTGTAAATGGGTGCTTATTGGGTTATGGGAGGGTATATATCAGGTGCCTTATACAGTAAATTCTGACAGATTTACTCCAAAATAAATGAGACTCCAAAATAAGATTCTCTTTTTTCCTTATTTTTGTTAAGTAGCTGGGCTTATTTAAGTATTACCAAAAACTCATTTAGTAAATAGTTAAAAGTATTGAGGTCATTTATTGGAGAAGAAAATGTCACATCAAAGATTTTTACAGTATATATAGCCATCTGCTGTATAAAAATTGGCTGTAATATGGCCATAGTCCCATAAAATTATATTGCCTCGTGATATTATAGCCCTCTTAGTTTATCAAGTACATACTTATGATGTTGCATGATGAAACTGCTTGATGATGCAGTTCTCAGAGTGTGTGCCTGTTAAGTGACACATGACAGTATTGTGAATACGGAGTGTGTCGAAGAATTTGGTGAGCCCGTTCAAAGATGTTCAGGAAGGGTATGTGTCAGAATTTGCCCAGGAAGAACAAGGTCATGTTAGATACAGCCTGGTGAGGCATCTTCTGTAATTATCCTCTCATTGGAGATGTCAGCCAGCCATGGGCCTGGGCCCGGGGTCAGGGAATTGAGACTCAGAGTGTGGACAATCAGGCAAATGTCCTGTCTTGATTTTGGTTATGACAGTTGACGCTCACTGCTTTCTAGTGGACATTCCCTTCCCTTTCCCACTCCCAATTTCTTCTTTTTTTTTTCATGCTTTCTCTCTTTGTCATGCTTGTTCATCAGACATGCTCAGAAAGCCTGAAATCTCACCTGTATTGCCAGAGGTGGGGGCGAGCGTGTGTTTTCACAGACTCTAGGTGATTCTGATGCACACTAACCTTTGAGCATCTTGACTGTGGTTAAGTGATTGGCTCCCTCCTTGAATGTAGCTCAGTGTCCGCTATCATATTAAAGGCTGATGGTGATGGGGTTTGAGCCATCTCTGTGAAATTTGCAGTTAATACAGCAGTCGGTGGGACAATCTAATAGACTCTTCAATGCTACAGACTGAGTAATATCTAACAGTCTGCTGGAGACTAAAAATATCTTGCCAGCCAAACCCTGGGCCAAGAGAAAGAGGCCAGTAGAAAGCTTAGTCAGACCTTCTTGTATGTCAGTGATGAGTAGGGACATAGAGTAACTGATCCTGTTAGATGCTAATGGAGACAATGAGTAATGCTTTTAGTTCATGGTGCCAAAAAAGTCATTTGGATATAGAAAACTTCATATTTGAAAATATTTACAAGCTGAAGGATTTGTGGCAATAAATCATTTTATCTAGTTTTCAGTGGTCTGTATACAAGGTATTGAGGTAATGCTCTGTGACACACTCATATTCCAAAGGGCTGCCCATTCAGGTCGTGGAGCTATGGAAGAGGGATTTCATTTCTTTTGTGACCACTATGTTAGTCAGCTTTCTGTCACTGTAACAAATACCAGGATTTGTTTATTATGGCTCACAGTTTTGGAGGTTCTAATCCATGATGGGTTGGTTCTTTTGCTTTGGATCTGTGGCAAGGAAGTACATCATAGAGAGAATGTATGATAGAACAAAACTACTCACCTCAAGGTTAGAATGCAAAGGAGAGAAAAATGAAGACTGAGGTTCTACAATCCCCTTCAAGGGAGAGCACCCAATGACCTAAAGATCACCCTATGCCCCACCTCTTAAAGGTTCCAACACCTCCCAATAACACCATGCTGGGGATCAAACCTTTGCCACATGGACACTTGGGAGACACTTAAGATCCAAACTGTAGCTACCACAAACACAACTAGTATGTTCAATATAAGCTAGTATGATACTGAATGTTTTACATGGGTTATATTCCAGACCCTGATATGCTATACGCCATTGTACAGAAGAAACTGAGGTTCTGGGAGAATTCTAAAATTCACCAGAAAGTAATAGGTCAAATTCGGGGTCTAAATTTAGAGCTTGGGTATGCCCAACTTAAAAACAACCACATTTAACTAGCATAGAATTGTAAGTGGGCAAATATGTTGAATTTTGGATTTTTTTCTTGGTTGAAAGAACAGATTTTGATGTCTTACAAATTCACAATATTTGCTGATTTTTGATGCTGGTGATGTGAATCAGGAGAAACAGTCTAGTCATGCCTGGCTTTCTGATGTACCTCAATCAGGTGGTGCTTGTTTTATCTGCTGCCCTGCCATGTGGATGGGTATGTAATCATTTTTGCAGGTCTTCTGTTACCAACCAGTTCTGAGTATGACTTACCTGGTTCTGTTGCACCAAGAGTCATCAAGGCAGTGTGTTCTGCCAAGGTTGCAATGCACGCGGTGCTGGTGGATGAGAACTTGACTGCTCTTGGCAGTTGTGACTTCCTGTTTTCAAGATAAAAGGCCTACAGAAATTTATTAGGAAATTTCAGAAGGCTTTGGTGAAGTTATCACACACAGCTTAGAGAAACACTTTAATAATTTAATCACAAATGAATTTGAACCATATGGGGAGTTTTTTTCATGTGCATATCAATTTACGAAAGGATCATAAAAGATGGTCTATAAAAGATGCTTGATGGCATATATAACTCAGAATATTAAGAAAGGAAACTTTCAAAATACTTGAAAAAGTGTGGTTGGCTCTTCTAAGCCCAAAGATTTGAAAGAGAGATGACTGTGTTTAGAGGGGTGGCATTCTCACTGCCTTCTGTGGGCTTCACCCTGGCAGACAGTGACCTCCATGAATCACGGGAAATAGCCTTTGGCAAGAATCCCTGTTCTGTATATTTGCTGCCCGTTGATGATACTTCTGACTCATTATGCTTAAGGCCTGCTGGACAGAGCAGTGTGTTCACATTCTGAGGGGAGCCTGACCAGCCCCAGACTCTTATTTTAAGTTTGTGAGAAGGGGCTGGGTAGCTGGTTAGAGTTGGCATGAGGTGACGGGGACCTTAAACAGAAAGGATACCAGTAAGAGGGGACATGCTTGGAGTCAAAATGGTTGCATTCAGGCTCCTGCTTGGCACTAAATAGCTGTGACCTTGAGTCATCTGCTTCACCTCTGGGAGCCTCAGTTTTCCCATGGTGCTGAGGATGTATTTCCTCCTTATCTTGGGGCTGTTGTAAAGACAACTAGCATGAATGGTGTGAGAATTGTTTCAAACAGGAAAGTTCTATCAGGGGCGATGGATTGGGTTGTTACAGGTGGCTTGGCCCTGTTTTCTGCAGCTGTTCAGTGGGCCTGGCCCCATTCTGGAGTCCCAGTGTGGAGTGGTTAGACACAGGCAGGTGCCCGTGGGTGGTAGAAGCTATGCTGTATGATGGGATAGCTACTGTCTCTACCACTAGGCTATGTGGCTGCTGTTCGGTGAAATTGGCGTGCATCAGGACAGAGCCCTGGGATGGGCACCTCAGCCATCTATGAATGAGCTCCTTGTCCTTGGAACTCCACTCCTTGCATCTCATTGGTTCCATCTCTGGTACATCACTGGTTTTTCAGCATTTTACTGAAGAGTACCAGGGGTGGCCAAGTCAGAATCTGTCCTGAGCAGAGACCCTCAGTTGTCCCAAGACCCAGTGGTGACAGAATGGCCTTGGGAACACTGAATTCTCTCCAAGTGCCTTGGCTGGAGAGGACTTCAGGCAGAGCATGCTATCTCTGTGTAGCAATTTGTTTGCTAGACTCACCTAAGACCCCTGTGTGCGTTTCATTTCTCTGGACTATTCTATTGCATTAAAACAAAAACCTTCAAATAAATACTATTTTGCATCTTAGGGAAAAAGTCTGTTGAAAGTTATTCATAGCATTTAGGAATGGGGTGCCCAGTGACTCACCAGGGAACTCCTGCTGATCCACAAAAGGATATTCCTTTGGTTAGATTCATGACACTAGAACTAGGTTTCTGCCATTTCAGTATAAGTGTCTAATAGTTATTTATGTGTTACTGTGGCTCACACTAATGGCTCATGACCTTAGTTTTTGTTTTTATGTACCAGTTAGCTTAGTTGGAAATTTTCTAGCCCTATAAAATTAGTAAGAATTAATAATAGGGGGACTGGTGGAGTGGCTCAAGTGGTAAGAGCACTTGCCTAGCAAGCTTGAGGCCCTAAGTTCAAACCCTGGTGCCACCAAAAAAAAAAAAATTGATGATGGGGTTCATGTAGATAATAAAGGAAGAATACTTGGGAAGTAACTGACTTACACAATTGAGAGATTCTCGTTTATCTAGTGACATCCTTATATGACGGCTAGAATGTAGTCCACTGTTAGACACAGGCAATGTGGTGGTGATATAAGCCGTAACAATTACTCCCAAGCATATCAGCTGTTACAAATGCAAAACATGAAGTGCTAAGTGGTGGCTACCAGAACACTCTGCTTGGAGAAAGCTAGCAATGAGAGCTTGTCTTGAGATTAGTCAGCTCATCAAACACATTTCTCAGAACTGGTTAATTTAGCAAGAAAAAAACAGCAGACACTGAGGATAGTGGCGATTGTGTGATGTAGTCAGGGTTTGCCTGGAGGGGCAGGATTTACACATGGGAGAGAAATTAAGACCCAACACAGAAATTAGTTAGTACCTAGCTCTTAGCGGTCCATCATGAAGGCAAGGAGAGGCGGTCTTTCCAATACTACTGTGAAAAAGCCCTTGGAGGACAGTTATAAATAGCACACAATGATTTCTACCGCATTTTTACATGGACCTGAAGCTCTCGGCAGAGAATATATAGTTTGGGCAAGAGGAAATTGATGAAAAGGGGTATTGTGAAGCATCTAAGACTTCTGGCTGGCAGCCTCACCACATGGTATGTTTTCATTTTAAGTTCTCCAGGCCTTTAGGTATGAAATGGGGAAGAATATGTGGAAAGAGTGCTGATAACTTAGGGAAAAATGATCTTACTAGAATTAGTTGCCAACAGTCCATGTTTGCAGAAACCACATCCATCGTGAAAACTTCAAGTGGTGTGCTGTTTAATGGTTTCTATGTCATGTCCTCTTTAAGAAAAGGAAGTGCCCAACAAGCCCTTGCGTGTGCGTGTCCGGTCCTCAGACGACAGGCTGTCCGTTGCATGGAAGGCACCACGCCTGTCTGGAGCCAAGAGTCCACGAAGATCACGGGGTTTTCTTCTGGGCTACGGGGAAAGTGGCCGGAAGATGAATTATGTCCCACTGACAAGAGATGAGCGGACACATGAAATTAAAAAGCTAGGTGAGTTTAAAATTATTCAGTATGCAATGCTTTGATGATACCTGTGATCATGTCAGCAGAAGCTCTCTCATGGCAGAACACTATTTTTGTGGTAACTCATTTTCCAGGTGTGACAATTATTCACCGTTGTACTTTTTGTTCTAGCATCTGCCCTAGCTTCCATCACTTTAACCTCTAGTTAGTGACAGGACAAGGAGGCTTCCTAAATTGCTTCCTGATCCCATAGCACAGATTCCTGAGTCAGGTCATTTTTCTGGCTGTAAGAGGGAGCTGGCACTTTTCCCATCTCGACTCTTTTCATCATTTTGTTCTTTGAAGCTTTGTCTGAGAACTCCGGACTTTGAGTACCACGGAGATCATTTTGATAGCTGATTGTAACCTGCAAATCAGGCCTGCCTCCCTCTTCCCTAGTCCCTCATTGGGTGATGTTGGGTAAACGAAACATTGGTCATGGAATGCTGACTGGAGCATTTACTGGAACCTGGAGACACCATGTATACGACCCAGTCTGGATTGGATCCTGACCTTTGCAAGCCATATTTATTGACAGGCCTGGACAGGGACACAGGCCATATTCTGAGAGGGTGCTAGTACCCATTTTGTTTTTTGTTCTTAACAGGAATAAGTATTTTGGTCTCTACTGGTTAATTTTCTGTCGTTTCTTAATGGGATGGGGATGCAGGCAAGGGAGAAGCTTTCCGGTAAGACTTAGCAATCACTTCACTCACATGGAGTTGGGTGCCTCCTGGCTTCCTGCACATGCTATGGTGTGGGGGCTGGCAGTGGAGGCTCACCATAACTCAGGGGGAGGAAGTTGGATGTGGGAAGAAAGACCCAAGGAGCAGAGAAGGCAGACGATACAAGCCGGAGGGATGGAAGCAGGTAACACAGAGAAGGCAGCATGGTTCCTGTTGTTTGATGTCTCCTTAGACATAAAAGGTAAGATCTTCTCTCTGAGAAAGTGAGGAGTGTGAAGACTGTGAGAAGTGAGACTGGAGAGATGAGCCAGGGAGTGGTTGAAGAAAGGGAGAGAAAACACCAAAGAACTGCCAGAGTGACAGCTGCACTGCTCAGTCTAGGAAACAGCCTGAGCTGGGCGGTGGCTGTGCTGGACATGGAGTTCTGGTTGAAGGGAAGAAGTCCTGTGGCCTGCCCTCCTCCTTTTCCCTGAGCACTTTGTCCCCTTGGCTGGAGAAGCAGCTCTCTGGTCCTCAGGATTCCTAAGGCCGGATCCCTGGGCTATACTACAGGAGCTGACCAGCATGGCTTTGGTCTGGTAGAGATGCAGGAGGTGGACATTGAAAGCTTGCAGTTTGAAGCCAGCCTAGGCAAAAGTTAGCAAGACTCTATCTTAAGAACAAGCCAAGTGTGGTGGGGTGCACGCCTGTGGCCCCAGCTATTCAGAAGGCAGAGGTAGAGGGATTGCAGCCCCAGGCTGGCCCAGGCAAAAACATGAGACCCTACCCCAAAAATAAACTAAGAGCCAAAGATGAGGCCATGGCTCAGGTGGTCTTCCTAGCCAGCACAAGGCCTGTGAGTTCTTCAGTAGTGCACCACGGCTCGCCTGAACACTGCAGGAGGTCTTGTTCTGTTGTCTGAACTGGAGCAACTGTCGGACCTATGCCTGGGTCTGGACAAGTCAGGCCTCTTGGGCTTCTGGTACAAGGTGTTATCATTTGACTTTTCACCATATAGAAAGTATTAAAGTTGCCATCATGAGTGATTAAGAGAGCCCATGAGGAAGAAGAAGAGAAAGAGGAGAAGAAGGGGGAGTAGAGGGGAGGAGTAAGTCATGGAGTGAGGCAGGGTGGGGATGAAGTGAATTCCCCGGGATGTCAGAGGGGGCATGCTGTGCCCTGAGAAACCTACCTCTGTATTTTATCCTGCATAGGACATTTTCTCTATTTTCAACAGAGATGCCACTGACCATGTGGCACTGTGAGTGGTCACACGTTGAGGAACCTTGGAAGAGAATGGGCCCGAGGTTCTGTCAGCAGGATCCCCACCATCTAAGCCAATCACTAAACACATCTTATTGGGGTCTTCTGGGTCAGGTGCAATCCCAGGACAGCAGCAGTATTTAATTGATGGTCCAAGAGGGCCCCATCCCAACCCCAGAGAAGGGGACTGAGCAAGGCCTGCAGGCGGGTGGGCCTCAGGAATACTGAGGGGACAGGAGATGACAATATTGGGCTCAGGTGAGAGTGGGATAGTAATAAATAACAAGGAAGTTCGGAGTCCCTTAGGAAGGCACGACACACCTTTGGAAACTGACACGGTGTACTGCCATGTCACACACATAAGTTTGGAAAGTGAGCCTGTGCGTTGGCTGTGATGAGGGGAGGTCTGGGGTCACTGGGTGGTGATGCTGGTGTCTATTTATTCAGAACTCGTGGGAACAGACAGAAGTGTGTTTTTGCAGTGTTGCATGCCTTCAATGTATCTCTATGAGAAAGGGGCAGGTAGCTGCCCAGGACCCGTTTCTGCTGCACCTGCAGGTATCAAGAACTT
The DNA here is from genome assembly GCF_047511655.1 of Castor canadensis. Taxonomy (NCBI): domain Eukaryota; kingdom Metazoa; phylum Chordata; class Mammalia; order Rodentia; family Castoridae; genus Castor; species Castor canadensis. The sequence goes on along the minus strand of NC_133386.1, from coordinate 8,430,542 downwards.
GAGCTTTGGAGCCACACGGTCCTGGCTGTGAGATGCAGTTACTCTATGACTCAAGCAGTCATCTCAGCCCTCTGAGCCTGTCCTCACCTGTGAAACAGAGTGACAGGGGCTTCCTCATGAGGCTTACTTAGGACTAAATGAAGACTTGAGTGTGAGGTGCTTAACACTGGCTGGGGTAGAGGAGATTTCCCACAATGTGTAAAGTGCAGAGCTCTTCTCTGATGACAACATTGGGCTACGTTTAGTTTCAAGAGTTCAGCAAATCAAGCATCTAGAAAAAAAAAAAACACTAAAGACTTCAACAAACACACTGAAAACCGTACAAAAAACTTCCGATGTGAGAAATTACTCATTTCTTGGTGATCGTTGATAAATGATGAGACCCTGCTTTTCACGTGTAGTTACTCATACATGCTCCTGGTTGAACAGCAGATTTTTTTCTCTGTTCACTCTGGCATGCTTCCATTGTCAACAGCAGCAAGGAATCAGCAGATCTGAAGTGGCTGATCCATATAGAAGCTAAGATTGATGTGCTGTGAACTTGAGGGTTACAGATGTGATCCCTTCCTCTGCAAAACATACACTTCAAAATTCTCTAGGAGAATAGACGTGTCTTTGTACAAACACTTATTCATGTCACGGCACGAACTTCTATAGTTAGAGCAGGTTGTCAAAAACACCCCCTTCCCTGGAATTCTCTGGTTAATTGCTAGCCATGCACATTACATGAATAGGTCCTTCTGTGTGAGGTGTTGGAGACACAGGTCTTCATTTATGTTAACTCAACCCTTTGTAATGACAAAAGTCTCTTGCCTCATTACCAGCTGAGAACGTGCCACCTTTGTCTTCCAGATTCCTTTGGGATTTATTGTCACCTTGCTAATCTACTGAGCTATTATGTGATGTGACTATCTAGAAGTAGGTCAGGTTGCCTCATTTTTATCCTTGAACTGATCAAAGCTGCAGCAGGAAGCTCGGTAAAGACAGCCTGGAGTTGAGCATTAGCAATTTTGGATTTAAAGAAAATGAGGAGCCTTTGATTGGGTTGTGATGGGGGTAAGCACTCGGATTTTATAGTTTGTGTTCTTATTGCTAAAATAAAAAGGGAATGTTGGAAGATAACCAAGCTTTCACCTGAGTCTGGGGCTTATGATTCCATTGTGTTTAAGTATATGTTTTATTCCATTCTGAAATTTTTTTCCAAGTATGATTTTCAGGGTTAAGTTAAGATGGAGACTAATGGGACCAATGTACATCTGGAGGAGGGAGCAGTAATGAACAGAAAGATGAATCCAGAAATAAAGGATACCTTGAAATCTCCCATTTGCTCTTAGTAAAGCTTCAGAGACTCCATTCTGAGGACTTTTGCCTTGAAGGACACGGTGTCCCCTAAGACTCGACAAGGTTCTGGGCTGCTAACCTGGCACGCTGGCTCTCCTTGGTTTTTCTGCTTTCTGTTTTTTGAAAAAAGAAATTGTGGGTTTGTGTGGGTAAATACACTATTCTTTTTAAAACATTGCTTATCTCTCTGGTGCTGAGAAAGAGAGGCCTATTTTTTCAGGAATTATAGGTAAAGTTAATTTGGTTCATACAGTGCTTGGGCTGATCGTTAGTTGTCTGGCTAAGTGGGAATGCCCAAGGAAAAATGGAATGGAAAACAGAAATGGGGAGGGGATGCAGGCCACTGGGATGCCTCTGAGAAACCAGGCCACAGACTCATGCCTGCTCTCGGTCCACAGCCTCGGAGTCGGTGTATGTGATCTCTCTGCAGTCCATCAACTCCCAGGGGCAGAGTCGGCCGGTCTACAGGGCTGCTCTCACAAAACGCAAGATTCCAGGTGTGTTTCCAAGGATGCATTTGGTGAAACCATAGTCTGCTGACTGTGATAAGTTACACCAATTTCACAGAAGACTAGGAGCTCAGAGGGCAGAGCTGGCCACATTTGGTGCACAAGCTTCTTTCTTTCCCACACAGAAGCTGTAGCATTCCCGGGATGTAGACCATTTCACTGTGTAGAAGCTTTGCCACCATAGGAGGAGGGAGGTATTATTTCCAGTCTGACCCGTGCATAAATTGTCCCTGGTAAAACACTGAACAAAGCGGGAGAAAGAAGAATAGGTGAGGAGGGGCAGCCCACCAGTTGCACGCACAGATGCTCAGCTAACTTTGCATGAGAAGTAAGAAAATGGAATTATGGTTTACTAAAAGTTGGATCAGTGTCCACTTTATTACAGAATACTTTCTCCTGTGTTCCTGTGTGCATTTTTTTTACATTGCTCATGTGTTAACAATTTACATACACATTTTATGGGCCACATGCCTTAATTTAAAGAGGCAACCTACAATGTAATAATCATTTATGTAGAGTGAAATTACTACGCTTCTTCACATTGCATAAAAAAGTTCTACATCCAGGATGCTTTACTTTTATAATCCATTGGTTGAAGCCATGAGAAAAGCCCTAACAGACTAAATAGCTCCACCTTTCCTACTTAGTAAAACCCATACCTTTTTGAAACGTGGTCCTGTAAAATGAGAAGAAAACAAATAAAAAGCAAAACAAAAACCCAAGGGACCTAAAAAGCAAGACTGAAGACATCTTGTGAGTCTTAATTTGTTAGAGATTGAACTGAGACTATAAGCTTCGTGACGACGACATTTTCTCTTGATGACAAAGATGCATGTCTGTAAGAAGTTGCCAGACTGAATCTTATTTTATATCTGAATATAAATTTCAACCTGCCTGGCAACAACCATATAATCTGAAACGTGAGGACATTGAGCCCCATGTGATTCTTAGTTATTTGAAGCAGAATTTTCATGTCAAGATCACCAGGGAAATGCAAATTGAGATTTCCTATCCCCCCAAGTTTTGCTATCCAGGAAAGTTTTACTATTTCCTAGTAAGTTGCAGTGCATGTGAGCAAACTCTGAGTTACTTGGAATTTTTTCCTCTCAAGGTATAGCAGCCCTTTATACTGTTAATACCTGTTGACTGCGTCAGGCAGCTCTTAAAGTAACTGCCTGTTTCTTAAGATGGGTGTAAGAGCAAGAGTGGAGACTTTTGTTTTATACACTAATTAAATAATTGCTTAGCTTCCTGTCCATTTTATTTTACCTACATTAAGCAAAGGTGATCTGAAAGTTATACAGGGTGAATCATAGACTTGAGGCCAGAGGGAGTCAGGGCAGAGCCTGTGGTTGAAGGCACCTTTCTCTGTCATTTCAGAAGAGGATGAACTGGATGTACCAAAAGACATCAGTGTCCGGGTGATGTCGTCCCAATCTGTGCTTGTAGCTTGGGTAGATCCAGTTTTGGAAAAACAGAAGAAAGTTGTTGCATCAAGGTACTTTTGCTTATTTCTTCATCTTTATGTATGAGAAACGGGGCTTTTTTGGCCCTAAAAGTTATGTATTCATTGATTTTATTTCCTTACTTATATGGAATGCTGGCCCATTTTGTAGCTGAACAGTAGGGTGTTCTATGGCCACCTTGTTTCCACAAACCGATGCTACCAGGGCCTCTTGTGTGATACACAGAGCTGGACTTCCCATTGTACTTGCTCAGTTCTATCTGGAAATTTCCTAGATTCTATTTCTCCTTTGCCCAGACTTGTGTTTCACTTCATCTCATTGATGTTCTGTTCTTACCGAAGAGTCTTACTGAGGAGTCACAGTAGAGTGACTTTTATGTAGAGTGCCTCACACTACATAAAATGGGTCCTCATTGCACATTTGTCAAACACCAAACTGCTTCATGTCCAGCTCAGTTGTGAATTTTTAAAAAAGCATCTTATTTTCTCCTAGGCAGTGATGTTACACCATTCTTCTTTTAGATTAATTTGCAATAGCAATTGAAAAAAACAGTCATAAGGTTAAAATAATTCTTATGTTAAAAGGCCACTGGTGAAAATGGCCATCAAAACTTCATGTGTTTAGTGACTTAATCAATGGCTTATATAACCAAGAGAAAGCCAAAAATTTGGTGGCCAACTTTTAATGTGCTGTTTTGAACCTATCTGCAACCAGGAAATGGGAGTGTGAAATCAATTGAATAAAATGCCTATTTACATAAACCATCCTTCATATTAGGTACACAATTTCCTTGCCTGTGTTCTGGTAAAAAGATACCTGCTTCTTTTGAGAGACCTCAGAAGTCATATTGGTTCTCTAGCCATATGGCGTCTCCCAACCCAAAGCATTCCTGGTTACCATTGGGCTTTGATTTCCATCTTGATGAAAACCAAGAAAGGCTTGAATTTTCTTAGCAGAACTGCATTGTTAATTGGTGTCCCATGTCTTCAACTGAAGTCTTCCTCTGACTTATTAAATATAACAAATAGCACATTTCAAATGCATGAATGCTTCTACTGCAAAGAGGCCACAGAGCAAATTTCTTTTAAAAGGATCCAGTAAACAGCGCTTGCCACCCTTAGAGCGTTGAGGGGTTTGGTTGTCTGGGGTTTTGAGGATTATCACATTTAGTCACATGAGTTTCTCTCCTTGAAAATGGCACACTGGATGCCTTTTATAGTCTCCTCAGTCCTATTCTGTTTGTTACACATTTCGCTCCATTTCACAGTAATAAGACTACTCAAAACCACATGTTCTTTTCCTCCTGGACATATAGAAACCATGCCGGATTTGGCATGAAATGAATCTTGTTTTGTCTTTCTTTTTTGGAGAGCCAGGATACATTGGGCCAGTTCTAGTCCTTACAATTGTGCCTTCCCACATCTCGTACACACACACACACACACACACACACACACACACACACTGAGAAGATAATTGCTTCATAAAATCTGTCCCCCTTTTATTCCTTCCTTCTGTAATCTCTGTTTGGTCTATTGAACAGTAAGACTATTTTTGGTATGGAAAGGCATGATGCTTCCTGATCTATGTTTAGACACCTTTGCCTGGAGCTTAAACATACTCTCGGAGTCAGTAACATAGATAAGAGATTGGGCTTTTCTCTTCTTCCACCACCCTGCTTACCTCCAAAAGTCATTACTTACAAGGAAGGACACACAGCAAGGACTCTGGAGTTCAGTTGCAGACGATCTGATCATCAGGATGCATTACTGTGTTTTCTTACAGACAGTACACCGTGCGCTACCGAGAAAAAGGGGAATCAGCCAGATGGGATTACAAACAAATCGCTAACAGGCGTGTGCTGGTTGAAAACCTGATTCCAGACACTGTGTATGAATTTGCAGTCCGTATTTCACAAGGTGAAAGAGATGGCAAGTGGAGCACATCAGTCTTCCAAAGAACACCAGAATCTGGTCTGTATCTGAAATGGCTTTTAGAACTTCAAGTTGGGAATTGCCCCTAAAATAAGATTTAAAGACAATTGAAGAAGCCAGTAGTGTCAAAAGCTAGCATGGATGTTTTTAAAAGTTACAGTAAACCTAGATCTTGGTAGTGTTTCTATGTATAAACCAAAAAAGTTAGGACTAGGGTTAGATTTGTGTAATTAAATTTAAAAGAGAGATGTGAATACAAAGAAGCCAAAGAACCGTTTCTTTGCATCCGTGTTTTGTCCTCAACCTCTTCCACTACCAAATGGTCCTGACATGTCAAGCCCATTAAGTCCCAGTGTATAGCATTCACAGGTCCCTGTCATATGCAGGGATACCCTTGGGTAACACACGGCTCAATGCAAACCATCTTCTTTCCTGAAGTTGAGCTTGTGTTTGGATCTGAGGGAGAATTTCCCACTATAAGCAAGGTTATGATTCTTTTCTTTTAAAATAGATCTTGAAAATTGTACTGAAAAGAAGTTGCAACTTGATTTTACTCTGTATATTTCAATATTTAGCCATGAGTGAAATTCTTAATTCCTAAGTCTTTCCCTAAATCACTCATCATATAACATATAAGTTGGCAGAAGTGACAAAGAGCAAGTGTGGGATTTTCTCCCATGTGACATCCACGTGAACACAGGATTTTCAATTAAACATCCTGCAGAGAGCCAGTATGCCATTTCCATTTGGACCTCCACAAAGGTGTGGTAAAATGTTCCATTCCTGTCATCTTGTAGCTCCCACCACAGCTCCTGAAAACTTGAATGTCTGGCCAGTCAGTGGCAAACCTACAGTTGTTACTGTGTCCTGGGACCCACTGCCAGAGACGGAGGGGAAAGTGAAAGGTAGGAATCTCCTGCTTAAATTCTAAGTAGTATTGATTCTGACAAGCACTGCCTCTGCTCACAGTTTTGGAAAGTGAGGAAGTAATAGGGAAGCAACACAAGTAGAAGAGGTGCTTACCCAGTGCCAAGAGTTTTCATTGTCCGAGATCCAGGTAGTCACCATGGTGATTATTCTTTTCTCTTCCTAAACAGGGTCTTTGGTGTGCTATCCGCAGGGATGCTTTAATTGCATGGTGTGACATTGCAACTGTTACCCATCCTAACTCCATCCTGTATTCATGCTATTAGCTTTCTACTTGCCAGCAAGATCACAAAAGTAGGAGTGAGCAGGAACCTGCAGGACCATAAATATCTTTAAGGGTACCATAAATGTGTTTTATGGGTTTGAAAAAAGGCAAGTGATAATTTCCAGAAAAAGGATTTATTCCGTTTTCCAGCCATATTTATTTACTTAGGTTGAGGAAAGCATAATATTAAAATAGAAAAAAATACTGAAGTTTTAAAGGAATACAAATATTCATCACTAGTTAAAATGAAAAGTCGTCTTCTGAGAACGCTGTCAACATACAAATCTTTTCATTTCAATGTAAAAGTGTTCAAGAGGCTTTCTAAAAGCTGGAGACATTTTAAGGAGTCAAATGGGGCCTTTTGTAGCATTCCTATTCAAATGTACCCTAAGGGTAGGAAAAAATGGGATGTTTATTCAAGAAATGAATTTTTTATTGTTATTAGGTTTGGGGAGACAACTTTAATATGTCCAAAAACTATGAAAAGTTTTAAAGAAATCCAGGAAATCACCACCAGTCTCCTTTGAGAATTTTTTTTTTTGTTTATACTGGAGTTTGAACTCAGGGTCTCGTGCTTGCCAGGCAGGCACTCTAGCACTTGTGCCATGCCCCCAGCCTAAGAATTTCTTAATTGCAAATATTGAATAGTTGGATTTTTGCATCCAACCATCAGTTATCTTTGCTGACTTGTAGAAGCTCTTTTCGGGGAAGGTAGATGTGAGGGAGAGATATGTTCTGTGCTGAATGCTTTTACACCTTCCAGGTTTTTAAGAACAGATTGTGCTATTCTTCCTCCTCCGTCCCCTCCCCACCCTGACTAGAATGAATCAGAAACAAATGAAGAGAATAAAGATTGAATTGGTCCCTTTAAATAATTGTTTTTATAGCAATTTTAATATTGTCTCCCTGTGCATTAAATATTGTGATGCTGAAAAGGCTTCTGAAATGGAATAAAGACATTTTTTTTGGTGACTACATTTTTAGTTTTAAAAAAGATAATCATTGCTCTAGTGAATCTATTACCATACTACTGATTTGTTCTTTTCCTTTCCCTCGTCTTATTTGATATTTATAGCTCTTCACTAGAAGCTTCTCATCACCATGTAAATATTGCCAGAGATAGTGATAGCTTTTTCTTTCTTTCTCTCCTGCCCTCCTTTTGGCAGTATTGGGGTTTGATCTCAGGGCCTCAGGCTTGCAAGGCAGGCTCTCTACCACTTGAGCCATGTCCCTCCAACCCTTTTTGCTTTTACTATTATTTTTCAGATAGGGTCAATTTTTCTCCCCCAGGCTCAGTCCTGGACTTTGATCCTCCTAACTAACTGTGCCTCCTAGGTAGCTAAGATTACAGGCATGAGCACTGCACCCACCAAGCTGAGTTTTCATATGTGAAAGAACTTGTGTATCTTAACCCTGCTTAGTTTTCATATGGGTGTAATGGTGGGGCATTTTGACAGGGTTAAATGTTTTTTTCCAGGTGAATTGAATCTATTAAAAATCAGAGTTACAAGCGTTTATAGAGCGAGCTTTCTTAGTTCTTACATTTGACCATCACAAATGACTAGTTTGCTCATTTTCAATGAGAAAAGAATGCTGTGCTTTTCTGGACAAACACTGCAAGAGCATTTTGGTTGAAAATTTTTTAAAGTAATATACTTTTCAAAGATTAGAACTTAGAAGAAAGAAAAGATGTATGCTCCTGGTGATTACTTGATTATTCTGTGACTTGAATTATTTTTCTTAGATAGGATGTGCTCATACTGATTTGATACATTTTATAAATCTTGGGTTCATGGAGAGCAAAATAGGCAGAACAGTTTTTTGTTGAAGATTAAAGTTATGCTTTAAAACATGACTTCATATGTTACAGTATTTCCATGCAACCAAAGAGAACCTTTAGTTCCTTGGATTGAATAGTCTCTGGCTTTCAGATAGATAGAGCCAATTAAAGATAGACGCTTTAGACATCACAGTAAGTCTATTGTTAGCAACTTTTCTTCAATTTTAGATAATGTGTGATAGCCTTATCAGCTACATGGAGTAAGAACTTTTATAATTCCTACAAAAGTGAAGTTATGTTCGAAATACAGAATTTTTCTGGCTCAATGTACTAATGCAAGTAACTCAGCTTGATAAACCGAAACACTTGAAGATGTGAGTTGGTTCCGAGGCTGTCATTTGGTTTTGTTTTTGGTTTCTTCTATTGAAGATATACCAATTCCATCATACTAAGTTAGTAAATAAATATAAAAAGTGTAAGTATTTTTGGTAAATTGTGTAAAGACTGGCCTGCTGGGTTTCATATGCTTAATTTGCTTGGACTAGAAATTGCCAACTCATGAACTTCAGAGCCCAAATGAGTGTGAGGTCACTTTCTGCCGCATCCTTCTGCTCCAGCTGCTGACTTGGCGTGCATTGCTGGTGTGTTAATTTTAGTAATGCACGTTCTAATTCATCCTGCCCATACAGTCTGTCTGCTGGACACAGGACTGTTTTCAGTTTCCTCCTTCCAACCGTCTGCCAAATCATTTCAGAATACATTCTTTCATACGCCCCGGCTCTCAAACCATTTGGAGCAAAGTCCCTCACCTACTCTGGACACACTGCTTCTGCCCTGGTGGATGGTCTGCAGCCTGGGGAACGCTATGTGTTCAAAATCCGGGCGGCAAACAGGAGAGGCCCAGGGCCGCACTCCAAAGCCTTCATTGTCACTATACCAAGTAAGCCTCATGTGTTTTTGGCTCTCTCCTCTACCTCTCTTCATTCTGCCGTTTGTGTTATGCCACTTTGAACCATGCTCTTAGGTTTAAAACTGCTTGGTTGATGGTTTGGGAGGGCTAAGTTTACATATCAATTTTTAAAATATTTTTGTGGTTCTTTTACAAATTAGTCACCCCAAGACTAAAATGTTATCACTTGCTGATAATATTAATAATTATTACAGTATTATTAACATATTAATTATATAATTAATTATGTATCATCACTGTTTAATTTGGGGCTTGTGTTGATGGGGAAAGAAATTTTTATTAATGGAATGTAACAGCTTAAATTGTGAGCCTTCTTGTACATAGAGCATTTAAAAATTGCAGTTTGCATTCCATTATTTGGGAGTGCAGCTTTACTCAGACAAATTTCACTTATCTAGTTTATATGATCAGTACCAAAACCAACAATGGAGCTGACTGGGTTTGGACTGTGTTTTTTGCTTCTCCACCTTTATGTGGGACGGGTAGTTCCAGCTCTCTCCTTCATGACGTGCTGTGCAAACCCACTGAATTCTGGGACTTTGAGCAGTTTTGTCCTGGAAGAACCTGCGAGAGAGCTGAAGCTTCTTTCCTCTAGATCCTCCATTGCTATATAAAGCCCTTTCCCCTAACAGCCGCCCCTCTCCCAGTCAACCCTGTTGTCAAGACAGGGCACATTTAATATACTCTTTTACACAAAAGAGTCCTTTTACTATAAGCCTTATTTTAGAATTGCAAATGTATCCATTATGAAAGAAATTTTAAGCAAGAAGGAAGAAGCAAGTGAAAACATGTTAGGGTGACTAGGAGACTCTGTAATGACCCAATAATGACACATTTGTTGTTCACTTAGCCACTTGCAAGTTACTCACATGCAATTCTCATTTAATTCTGAGTACTGATCACTCAAAATTTTGCATCTGGCTTATATATATTTGTTGTCTATTAAGAATAGCTGCAATCTATCTGTAATATACTGACAATTAATTGTTTTAAGAAAAGATTTTGCATTTACAAAACCAATAAATTCAGCCATCCTTCAATATTTTTGGGAAATCGGTCCCGTGACTCCCAAGGATACCAAAATCTGAAGCTGCTCATATGTACTACTTACATAAAATAGTAGTGTTTGACTATAACCCACACACATCCTTCTGGAAGTCATCCCTAGCTTATTTACAATGCCTCATATAATGGAAATCTACAAAAATTTCTGTGAAGCTGTATTATTTAAGTTCATGTTCAGAGTAGACACAATCGTCCCTTTTCCAAACATTTTCTAGCCAGAGTTGGCTGAATCTGCAGCCAATTTGAAGGGCTGATTGCCTTTCATAGTACTCATTTCAGAATTCCTTCAAATAATTTGTGACCTAGCCTGATTTAATGTATAGAGACCGATGTATAGTCAATTCACATATATTTTCTAGGATTATATCCTAGAAAAGCAAAGCTTTTGAAAAAGAAGGCTATAAATGGGAAAATAACTTCTAGTGTTTTATAGGAATTAGAAGTGATCAACTATGATTGATCACTTCTAATCTGGAACACCTCCATACTGCTATCTTAATTACTCACTCTTTGTCACACAGCTTTTGAGTTGTTTTTTCCTTGGATGTAGTTCTCTGAAATCTGTTACAGGCAGTGCCAGTGAGGCCAGTGTCCAGCAGAATATTCGGGAGAACAGGAAAGCGGAGAAGCCCGAGCCTTCCACAGAACGTACGCCTTTGCCTGCTTCTCCCTCAGGCAAAGACGTCAAGGACACTGTCCTTGATTTGAAGAACAAAATACTGGCCAATGGTGGGAAACTCCAGCTTCGCCCTAAGAAGACGGAGGGGTTGAATCTTCAGTCCACAGAGGTCACTGATGAGGAGCTGGATTCCCTTGAGAACCCAGACATGTCCCCTGTGGAGACCCAAGACCAGAGGCGAACCCTGAGGCCACCAAGTAGATCTAGCCACTGGTCTCCCACTCTTGGCAGAGCTCCAGTAAGGGCCCGACTACCAGTGCTGCCCCGAAAGGAAAGCATAGATAAGCGTGGCCCCTCAGTAGTTGTTCACCCTCAGCCAGAGGCTGCCCCTTCCCTGGAGGCCTCTTCTGGCCGCCACCAGGCCACCCAGGACCCCTCTCCTCGCCCTGCAAAGGGACCTTCTGCCAGCTCTACTGACAATGACTCGCTGGAGCAGGACAAAGATGAGCAAACTGCAGGCTTCCTCCACTCCAAAGCTACCTCCTCCCAACAGCTGCCTCCCAAGAACCCGGCCCAGTCCCGCCCTGCCCTGTCCCCCAGCCGCCAGGCGGCCTCCAGCATCCTGCGGGACAGAAGCCCTACGCATCATGGTGCAAAACCACCTGCGCAGAGGACATCAGCTTCTGGGGTGGCAGAGGAAGATTCTAGCCCTCCAGCCACACCCTCGAGACTTCTTCCACCACATCGAGGGTCCTCTCGGCTACCACCCACCCAACCACACGCAGGTCCCCCACTTTCCAGGGGCTGGAAGGACAGTCACAATGCCCCCACCGCCAACTCTCATGCGCCCTCTCCATCTACTATGTCTTCCAGGGCAGAGGTTCCTGAGGGCAGGGACGCTTCTGATGGCGAGGGCGATAGTGACGGGGATGCAGAAGACAGCGGGAGACAGGCTGAGACCATGGACCTGACCCTGAGGGCCGGGCCTGCCTCTGGACACTTCATTTTGCTCCGGAATAAGCTCTTAGCTGCCAATGGCAGGACTCCGGCCAGATTCGGTGGTGGCCGGAGTCTAAGGCTGCAGCCCTCCAGCTCCCTGCAGCCCATCAGGGTCCATTCCCAGTCAGCTTCCGACCAGAAGCTGGCCTCAGGTATCCATGGAGAAGGGGAGGAGGAGCAGCCCCTGCCTGCCACCGTGATCCATGACCACATGCCTTCCACCTCCAGGCAGCCCACCTCTCGGGGCTGGGATCCCCTAAGGAGAGGTCCCCAGAGAGGAGCGAACCTGTACAGGAAGGAGTCCATCCCAGAGAACCCCAAATCTCCTGCGGCAGACACTCATCCTCAGGGCAAATTCTCTTCTCTGTCCCCCAAGGTTCAGGACATTCAACAGAGCACGGAGGTGGTTGTTGATGTGGAAGGTCATTCTCCCCAAACGCAGCCAGTGTCCACTGGCCACCAGCTATCTCCTGCTCGTCCTCCACCAGCAAAGTCACAGCCCTACCCTGGGTCTAATATTCCCAGAAGGATGGTCCCTGGCCGGGCCCCAGAAAAGCTGTCCCCTCCACCTGTCCCCACATCCCAGCACGAGGTCTCCCAGAGCAAGGACGCGGACAGGTCACTTTCCCAGCCTAAGCTGTCGCTGGCTCACGCTGGACGTCCCAGCCCCACGTCGCAGGGCCGCGCCCACTCCTTTTCAGACCCGTACAGGGCGAGCTCGCGTGGAGTGATCCGCACTGCCCCCGGGAGCCAAGACAAGGATTCCCAGAGCAGTTATGATGACAACAGCACAGAAGTTGAGGCCCCAGGTGGTCAGGGGCCCGCGGATGCCACCCGTGACAAGGATGCCATCCCGTCCCTTTTCAAGCACCGTCAGGTGGCATCCCGCGCAGGGAATGGTGATGACAGTCTCCAGCGTGGCTATGAAGGCTCCTCCCCAAGACCCAGCCAACCTGGCAGTCCCCACCCTCGGGCCCGGGTCCCTGGCAGAGCCGGAGCCCAGGCCACACCAGGGAAGAAGGCCTCGCCTTTTAAGCGTCCACTGCCGTCCAAATCTCAGCAGTCAGTCTCCGCCGAGGACGAGGACGAGGACGAGGGATTTTTAAAAGGAGGAAAGGAGGACCCTCTGTCTTCCTCTGTTCCAAAGTGGCCTTCTTCCTCCACCCCCAGGGACAGCAAATATGGTGATGGGGGCCTTGCCAAGGACAAGACTGCCATTGTCCTGGCTCCCAGGGGAAGGAACTCCGAGCGCGAAGAGAGCATCACTCCTGGAAAGCGACCTCCTCCCCCATCTCCAGGCAGCCCCCCAAGAGCCTCACATCTCCCTACCCGACACCCCCCTCGCAGCCCTGCCACCGCAAGCGCCATCGTGAGCACCGGGTTCTGGCCGACCACCCGCGCCCCTCCCAGCTTCTCCTCCACCACGCCTATGCTGTCCTTGCGCCAGCGCATGCAACGCAGGTTCCGGACGCCTGTCTCCCGCCAGCCCGCCAGACTCCCTCACATACAAGGTAATTCATTTTCAAAAACAGCTGCTTAATATTTGTTTTTTAAAGTGATCAGTGGTGTTTGCAGCAGTGCCTGGGAGGTTTTTACTTTATTTTGTTTTATTCAACATCTACTTTGTCCAAGCACTTAGACATAAGCACTTAGTGCTTAGAGCCTCTTCAGCATCTCCAAGGGTTTGCATCCTTACACTGTTTTTCCGATGAGGAAGCCCGGGATCAGGCATCATCAGGAGGACTGCCATGAAGTGTCTGGGCTGCAAGTCCAGTCCCAAACCCTGACCCCACTATTCCGTCATCTGAATGCCTTAACACCATGCTCTTAGCCTGTGGAAATGTGTGGCAGCCACGATGTTCCTTTCAGTTGTTCACTTGCCAGTGTATATTAAAGGAGTCGACATTAGACATGCATGCAGCCTTATCTTGTTCCTGCTCTTATCTTCTGTGAATGAACCTCTTAACCAAACATACCCTGGGTCAAATTCACATGCCTTAAATAGGAATCGTCAGACATGGCAGTCAATGAATGTTGTGTAAAACCTGCAGGAAATGCATGCTAAAGACAATTGTCTTTAAAGAGGACTCAGGCAGATGTGTCCTTGTATTTCTGTGACAGAGGCTGAAGCATAGACAAGTTATGATCTAGGGCCTACATGAATCCTCCCTCCACCCAGGGCAGGGTTTACAATATTTATCATAAATTTGTGTCCTGTTAAGCCTTGAACTTCCCTTGCATGTGATTGGGGCTTCATAGAATATTCGCAAATGAATGTGTTAGTATTTGTTAGTCTTCATGATGGCACTGTCATTTAAGCCCAGTGCAAAGACACTGAGGACAGTTTTTCATTAAGACTATTTAAAACAAAACTAAGACCCTGACAACAGATGTAAAACTCAGCATTCCTTGTACAGAGTAGGAACTCAATACATGCTTAATGGAAAAATGAAAGAATGAGTAAAATAAGTCTCTGACCAATAAATAGTTGTCAGAAAGCCCAAACACTTTCTCCTGCTGGTGAGGTTGGACCCCAGAGGCTCCCAGCTGACATCCCAGCTGAGATGTCAGGCCTTCAGGCTGATTCTCCCTGAGGAGACACAGTTGGGGGTGGGAGGAGAGCAGCAGAATCAAGGAGTGCAGCTTCTTCACTCTTAGAAAACACTTACTAAGCAGTCCTGTGGAGTTCAGTAACTTCTGAGACGGCACTGTGCATTTGTACTTGGCAATAGAAGACTGGGACCAGAGAGCCAGAAATAGTTGTCCTGTTTGGCAGGACAGCACTCAGTACACTTTACAGATAACTGTCTCCATCCTTCCAGCTACCCATTTCCCTCCAATTGGCTGAAATAAAGCTATAACTACTAAGGCCTTAAGCTTTATATGGCAAATTTACTTACATGGCACTCCCCTAGGTTTGTCAGAAAACTGACTTAACTGTACTCTTGTTTGTCATGGAGACATTGCGATGTAAGGCTATCGTTATACAACATACAGAAATTATAGATCTAAAATTCTGGTTTGTCTTTGTTTGAAATGATGTGTTATAGTTTGGCATGAAGCCAGTGGTTCAGGAATGTTGAATTTACCAGGTTCTGTTATTTTTTTCAAAATTATTTTTGCACCACATAGGTTATAATGGCAGACCAAATGTGGAAGGGAATGTCTCTCCTGGTAGTGATGGGAAACCCAGTGGACAAAGGATTATCAATGGCCCTCAAGGAATCAAGTGGGTAGGGTAAACTTCTTTCACATTCCTGTTTTCTCATGCTGTTGGAAGAGAAATATCTTGGACACTGTGTACTAATAAGTCAAGTGGGCTTCACACTTGCAAAGCAAGCACTCTATCACTTAAACCACACCTCCAGTCCATTTTGCTCTGGTTATTTTGGAGATGGGGTCTTGTGAACTCTTTCCCCAGGCTGACCTGGAACCACAATCCTCCTGATCTCAGCCTCCCAAGTAGCTAGGATTACAGGTGTGAGTCATTGCTATGCAGCTCAGGCTTTTGAAAGTAGGATTTATATAAATAAGCCTTATTTTTATTACTAAAACAGTACTGAACCAAGTGGACTTCTTGGCATGATTGTGCAGCTGAGTGGATCACAAATGTTGGTCATCTTAGAATCCCTGGGGGCTTGCCAAATACAGACCTAGGGGAGGACCAGGGCTTTGTTTATCTGACACGTTGCCAGGTGATGAGGTGGCTTCCCGTTCAGGTCCACTCTTGGCCACTAGAGCAGAACATGGGCTTGTTCTTTAATAGGGATACAATAATAACTTGTCCTTAACAGGGATATAATAACTTTCTCAAGTTTTGCAGTGTCTTTGACTATGACATTTTGCATGGCTTCCCTATTTGGCAATATTATAAATCATTTTTAATTTTAAAAATTAAAATTTTTTAAATTTTAATTAAACACAATGGAAACATTTAATATTTTAAAACACTAGCAATGCATGTTTATTGCAAGAGGTTAAAATAATTCAGAAATACATGAAAAAGAAATTAAGTCTTCCCATCCCAAACCACTTCTCCAAGGTAACCACTGTTAACAGTACATCCTTCCAGAATGTGTTGTCTCTGTGGTTTTAAACTTACACACAAAAATGAATATAATTTTGTTTTTGCAAAACAAAAACTATAATAATCAGCCCTGTAATCTGAGCACTCATCAGGATAGGCCAAGGGAAGTAGACCTTGGCTGTCTACAGGCCGTAATTAGGATCTCCTCTCAATTGAGGGACCCTTAGGTGGTTTCCCACATTCCCACAGTAGATACAATGTACTCAATAATTAAAAATATTTTGAACATCTTTTGTGTTTTTGAAAAACTTAGAACGTTAGTATCATATGGGTAAGCAATTATAACATAAAGTATGACCCTGCTTAATTTTTTAAGCCCTGTGAATGATACTGATGAGAAGAAGGCTTCCCACTCACATCATGGTTTCCTTCTGAGGAAGCCATGTGCAAGCAGTATGAACATTTGGAGATGTCCTTATATCCTTCAACCTCTGTCACGGGTTTAGGTGGTGGACCTTGACCGCGGGTTAGTGTTGAATGCAGAAGGGAGGTACCTCCAAGATTCACATGGAAACCCTCTTCGGGTGAAACTAGGGGGAGATGGTCGCACCATTGTGGGTAAGTAATATGTTTTCTTTTCTTTCTTCCTCTTTTTGGTGGTATGGGGTTTGAACTCAGGACTTTCTGCTTGCTAGGCAAGTGTACCATTTGAGCCACACTCCAGTCATTTTGCTTTTTTACTTTGTTTTTCAGACAGAATCTTACACTAACTTTGCCCAGGCTGGACTCAGACAGGAATTCTCCTATCTCCCTCCTTGGTGCAAAGTAACATTTTCCTCCCCTTAGGAGTAAGAATGAGGAAGAGGGAATAACTGCTTTCCTTAATAGACACTAAGAATTTTCTCAGGAAAATGGGGCATACTGATAAAAGATTATGTATTTATTGAGGTACTACAGAATAATGGATGATATAATAAACCCATAGATTTCTGGATAGCAGCAGATGTAATTACCTCAGGTGATACACCTTTAATTATCCTTTGCCTTTTACTGATGAAAATATAACCCACAATCTTTGAGAAGACACTTTCCACTGCTTTTTATACACTCTGGATTGATTCACCTGGTTGATTTCATTTCAGATCTGGGAGGCACCCCTGTCGTGAGTCCTGACGGCCTCCCCCTCTTTGGGCAGGGGCGACATGGCAAACCCTTGGCCAGTGCCCAGGATAAACCCATCTTGAGTCTTGGAGGGAAGCCCCTGGTGGGCTTGGAGGTCATCAAAACGACCACCCCTCCACCCACCACAACCATGAGGCCTACCCAGACTACCACCATGACCACGACCACTGTGGCTACCACTACAACCCCGAGACCCACAACAGCTGCCACCCGCCGCACGACCACTACACGCCGCACGACCACCACACGCCGCACCACCACTACCACTCGCCCAGCCACCACAATCCGAACCACCACTCGGAAAACCACTACCACCACCACCCCTGAACCCACCACCCCCACCCCCACCTGTCCCCCTGGGACCCTGGGACAGCATGATGACCGTGGCAATCTGATAATGGGCTCCAATGGAATCCCAGAGTGCTACCCAGAGGAAGGTAACCAGCTCCATTCTAATGGTAACCCAGCCCTCTTACTAGTAGGCTGCATGTCAGAGGATGGTTGCAAATCCTGCCGAGAGAGGTAAGTACCGTGCACAGAAAAATGGCAGCTAGAGGCACCTGTAACCCCAGCAGGTCTGTTTGACAGTACTGTGTTTCAATCAGGCTTGTCAGATGTGGCACTCAGAAAGGTTTTGTGGGACCTGTACCTGTACAAACAGTTATTTGCTGTTTATCTAAAATTCAGGTTTAACTAGGTGTCCTGTGTTTTATTTGGCAATTCTTGTCACAACCCAAGTCAGAAATGTAGCTGAAA
Source organism: Castor canadensis (assembly GCF_047511655.1). Lineage (NCBI taxonomy): Eukaryota > Metazoa > Chordata > Mammalia > Rodentia > Castoridae > Castor > Castor canadensis. Next base: position 8,412,702 of record NC_133386.1, on the reverse strand, counting down.
TCTATGACATGATTAGTTTGGACTAGGGTTAAATTTGTTTGAATAGTCTTGTGAATTGCAAAGAAAGTGGTGTTTCCCCAGCACGTTTGCTGGCTGAACACTGTTCCATCAGCCTCCCCTTTGGAACATGCTAATCCTCAACTGGCTAGGCTTCTCTTCCTGTGGGAGGGTGTGTTCCTGTGTTGGCTCTGGGCTATCCAGCTGCCCCTGATGTCTGTCTGTCTTCCTGTGGAAGAATGGAAGCTAGGACCTGCTTGCCCAGGCAGCAGTGGAGTTGCACGTCACCATCCTTCCTGCTCCAGCCTCTGTTTGAACTTCTCTGCATGAAGCCATCCTCCATCTGCATCAGACAAGATGGAGATAAACTCCTTCTTTCCTGCAGGTTGAATGAGTGGCAGTGTCAGCTCTCTGGCTTATGTCTTCTTAGGCTAGTGCAGCGTGCACACCCTTCCTTTCAGGGGTCACTTGCATGCCTGGAGCTCTTACAAAGCACGACTGACTGCGATAAACCCAGCGAACTTCAGGATGAATGCTGTATTCAGAGGGAGCATTTGGTTTGAAGCTGTTCTTTTCATGGAAAAATGCCAAACAAAGAGCAAAATTCCACATATCCAAAACCTTCATGTCAAAGAACAAGGAAATACATGCTTAGGAAGAGGATCCCTAGGGAGAAAATCCTTACGCTGTTCATCCAGTGAGTATAAACTTGAACTTTTAGTATTAAAATTACTTTTTTTCTTCTGCACACATTAATGTGTTTTTAATAGAAGTATAATTAAAACTGATAATTGGTTGTAAATGAAAAGTGATTATTTACAATTTGATTTTTAAATACTGTTATTTTATTTTGTCTGTTTTTAAAAGGCATGTTCTTTTCTTTCTTTTTTTGTTAACCTTATATGTTAACTCTTTTTATTGTTTTATTATTCATATGTGCATACAACGCTTGGGTCATTTCTCCCCCCTGCCCCCACCCCCTCCCTTACCACCCATTCTGAGCCCTCCCTCTCCCCCCCACCCCCTCAATACCCAGCAGAAACTATTCTGCCCTTATCTCTAATTTTGTTGTAGAGAGAATATAAGCAATAATAGGAAGGAACAAGGGTTTTTGCTAGTTGAGATAAGGATAGCTATACAGGGCATTGACTCACATTGATTTCCTGTGTGTGTGTGTTACCTTCTAGGTTAATTCTTCTTGATCTCACCTTTTCTCTAGTTCCTGGTCTCCTTCTCCTATTGGCCTCAGTTGCTTTTAAGGTATCTGCTTTAGTTTCTCTGCGCTGAGGGCAACAACTGCTAGCTAATTTTTTAGGTGTCTTACCTATCCTCACCCCTCCCTTGTGTGCTCTCGCTTTTATCATGTGCTCAAAGTCCAATCCCATTGTTGTGTTTGCCCTTGATCTAATGTCCACATATGAGGGAGAACATACGATTTTTGGTCTTTTGGGCCAGGCTAACCTCACTCAGAATGATGTTCTCCAATTCCATCCATTTACCAGCGAATGATAACATTTCGTTCTTCTTCATGGCTGCATAAAATTCCATTGTGTATAGATACTACATTTTCTTGATCCATTCATCAGTGGTGGGGCATCTTGGCTGTTTCCATAACTTGGCTATTGTGAATAGTGCTGCAATAAACATGGGTGTGCAGGTGCCTCTGGAGTAACCTGTGTCACAGTCTTTTGGGTATATCCCCAAGAGTGGTATTGCTGGATCAAATGGTAGATCAATGCTTAGCTTTTAAAGTAGCCTCCAAATTTTTTTCCAGAGTGGTTGTACTAGTCTACATTCCCACCAACAGTGTAAGAGGGTTCCTTTTTCCCCCGCATCCTCGCCAACACCTGTTGTTGGTGGTGTTGCTGATGATGGCTATTCTAACAGGGGTGAGGTGGAATCTTAGTGTGGTTTTAATTTGCATTTCCTTTATTGCTAGAGATGGTGAGCATTTTTTCATGTGTTTTTTGGCCATTTGAATTTCTTCTTTTGAGAAAGTTCTGTTTAGTTCACTTGCCCATTTCTTTATTGGTTCATTAGTTTTAGGAGAATTTAATTTTTTAACTTCCCTATATATTCTGGTTATCAGTCCTTTGTCTGATGTGTAGCTGGCAAATATTTTCTCCTACTCTGTGGGTGTTCTCTTCAGTTTAGAGACCATTTCTTTTGATGAACAGAAGCTTTTTAGTTTTATGAGGTCTCATTTATCTATGCTATCTCTTAGTAAAAGGCATGTTATTTTCATTTGCTTTTTTTTAACTTTAATTTGGCATGAAAGTCAGTAGCCTTTCTTGGCATTTGTTTCTCTTCTTGCAAATCATGATATGTACGTATACATTTTACTTTACTTACATGCATTCTTCTAATTCCCCAGTTCAAGTCAAAGAATCATTTACTTCCAGGGAGAATTTTAAAGACAAGCATAAACAAAACTCTGGGGAAAATTAAAGTTGGTAATAGCAACATATGCTCATATAATATTTTAGTGAGTGTATGCTATTATTTTACAAATACTTTCTATGTGGCTTATCTTCTTTTTAAAAATTTGTTTTACTAGCAACTATAGTAATCATTTCACTTCTTTCTTAAATTTATTCTAATCATACTTATTTTTATCTTTTAATTTTTAAGCCATTTTATTGGGGTATGATTAACTTATAACAAGCTATACATGTTTAACGTGTACAACTCAATGAGTTTAGGGTCATTGTGAAACCATCACCAGCTGTCAGGGCCACAGGCATATTTATCACTCGCAATGTGTCTTCCTGCCTCTTACTGTTAGCATTGTTCTTTTTCTTTTTTGTTCCTCTTGGAGTTGCTTTTTTCTCTCCATCTCAAAGCTGGCCCCAGCAACCTAACACTCATGTTATTCCATACTGGGTTTCTTATAGCAGGCTGCCCTTGCCTCCTACCTGGATGTTCACCTCAACACACCTTTATTCAATGTTACTGTGAACCAGACACCTTTATTCAATATTACTATGAAATTACTGGGAATTAAAACACTGTGCTTGCTTCTGGAATGCACAGTGTAGTCCCTGCTTTATTGTCATTGGAATGTGACACTCGAGGATTAATAACAGAAAGAAGCAGAGGAAGTGAACCTCATACAAGTTTTTGGTTCCAAAGATGACTTGAGATTTGCAAATAGCCAAGTCAAATTGCTTGAGAAAAGCCTGTGCACCATCCATAAAAATACACTTGATGTTTCTTGGCTGAGTGCCTTGTAGTAGACTCAATGTGCAAACGTGCATTCGCTAGTTCTGCAATGATATTTGTAGAAGAGATGCTCCCAGGAAGGCTCCCCTGACAGAGAAAGGACCGACTCAGGACTCCTTCCACATGTAACCCACAGAGCCACCTGTGTCCTGTCCCTGCCCCTAACTCTGCCTCTTACCTTAGTGTTTCTCTCATACACCTATTCTTTCACTGTACTGCATGTAGTTCAGCCCACAAAGTGTTTCATGAATGCTGGGGCACCTTGCCTACACAAGCAAGATTTGCAAAGCAGCACCTTGGCCGAGGCACTTGCCAGCCTAACAGCCTGAAGTGTTTATTGTGTATATTGTGACTATGACTTGAACCAGCATTAGTGGTCAGTGATGTGTATCAGTGAGGGGCCCTTCCCAAGCATCCACACCTCACCCCCTTCAGCTGACCACACCTCACCCCCTTTAGCTGACCATTCCATTTGCAAGGCCCTAACATTTCATTTGTACTCCTTCAGTTTTAAAAACAGCTTTTCAAATCTGAGCGTTTTGGCTCCATTGGTTAAATGGTGCCCCCTTCTTCCCTTTGAAACACTGCTTTCAAGTAATGTTCTAGGAATACCCTTGGGGCACTCAGTCATTCCACTAATTCATGCAGTACTTGTGGCATTTCCTCATTTGTTGTGGATGCTGTACTTTCCTATAGACATAGATGTGTGCTGTATGCTTGTTTGCTGTGTATTATTGCACTTATTCTCTCTCTCTGTCACACACACACACACACACACACACAGAGTTTTTTATTTTTTGCTATGACTGACTTCTCCATTAGATAATAAACTCCTTGTAGGTGAGAGTGACTTTTGCTCTAATTCCTTATGGTATCTGGGTATCATCAGTGTGGGATGTAGGCATCCTCCTCTTTCTTACTGGGAAGTAAAACACCATGATCTCTGTTCTTTTTTCAGGTTCTCTTTCTACAGTGCACCTGAGGAAATTGTATATATTTGGAAATGTTATAAGTCAGCTGAACATTCAAGAATTTGTACGATGACCTGGTTGCATGTTGCAGAAAAGCATCAGTCATATGGAAAACAGTTCTTCCCTCTCATGACTCACTCTCCTGACAGAAAATACAAAGAGAATAATAGAAATTCACTTGAGCTGGACCCACTATACGATATGGAAGTGACAGTTCCGGTGGCTGTCATCTACCTCTTCTCTAAATTTCTACGGAGAATGAAGCTTTTTTCATATTTTTTAGTATCTCTAGAGCTCAGGCCCTAATTCTTTGATGACATTTTGCACTCATTTTTTTCATTACCATGAATAAACTGCTTAAGAGAATACCATGGTACATTACCATGATAGCTACTTTTATGAATCAGTTCAAGCTTTTGACATAGATGCCAGGTTGACTTATAAAACGTCCAGTTTTTCAAAGCTCCAAATGGTTCTGAATGTCTTCAGGTGGGGCAGAATCAGGTGGTCAGCTTTTCTAACAAAAAATTATAAATATACTTTATTACATCTGGAAGTTATTCTTAGTCAAGATGGTGCTGATTTAGAAAAATTTGCCTGTGTTTATCTGGTCTTAAACAAAAGTTTTAAGTTACTCAGTAGGGTGTTCACATATGCCAGAGGCTTTAACTGTCACTCATCTCAAGAAGTGATCTCAGTTTTCAGGTAAAAGCATCATTTCTGTGACCTACTGTATACACCAAGTATTTAATCATCTCAAAGAATTATCCTAAACACCAGGAAGCCATGAAGGGAATGATACACTTTTCCCTTTTCTTACTTACCCTGGGAGGCAAAAATTGCACAATTTATTCATTTTTGACCCAAATAAATGTAATGAAAGGAAATGAGACTGAAATGATAATCAGGAAAAGTAATATTATGTTCCTAAAAGTTAAATTGGCAAGAGAAAGAAAATAGTAGGCCTGGAATCAATGGCAAAATAACTCCAAACTTCAGTGAGTGTGAACCTGAAAACTGATTTGACCCATCCCAGAAGTAATTTGTCTTGGATTCAGGCTTATTGACATTGGAATGACGTACTGAAAAATCAAATCCTGTTGAACAGTTTTTCATGAAAAATGACCATTTTGCCCCAGAGGCCTGGGTCATCTACAACTTGTCTCTTGTTAACATTGCCCCATCAGAACACACAGGGTAGAGACAGGTCATCGTGTCAAGAGCGTGACAAGCAATGGAGCATCTCAAAGACCACTGAGTGGTGGCTGTGGCTTCACATTGTAGTTCATAGAAGGGCTGGGCAGCCAACTTAAGAAGTTGCTGGAGTTTATTTTAGCACCAAAATGGCTAATAGAATCATTATATTGGAATGTTTCTTGATAATGGTTAGTGATTTCTTCACAATAAAAAATGTCAAAATCATCCACTGTGGAATGATGACTCAAATAGAGCATCTTAAGGTTTACAAATAACTGGATTGGTTAGTTCAACTTTTAAAAAGTAGAGGCAGTTTTATGAAATATAAAGTACGTAGTCTTTGGAACCAAGTTGCTTGAAGTTCCAATTCTGTCATTCACCAGAGGTGTGACTCCAAACTCTTTATAAACCCTCTTGGAGCGTTGGTGTCTTTGCCTGAGAGATGGGAAGGTAAATTGAGAAGTGGGAGAAGGTAGTAGGAGGGCAGTAGAGAGAACTCTGGGAACTTAGAGCGAGGTGTTTGCTTCTGGTCAGAGGGCATTTGATTGCCCTTTCTCAACCCAAAGTAAAGAATGCCTAGGTTTCCTTTTGGGGTTTTGGTGGTCTTCCTTCTGGAAAAGTGAAGAGTCATTGGCCTCAGTGGCTTGTTTACCTGAGCCCGTTCAGGTGAATGAATGGCTCTGCCCTGGGGCCCAACCTGACACCACACTGAGAAAACCACAGTACTGATCACCTCTCTGTCCTCTCCCTCCCAAGATGACTTCTCAGGCCTGGAGATGGACACAGCTACACCCACGGAAGAGGCCTATGTTGTGTATGATGAAGGTAAAAGCAGATTCTAAAACACTTGCCCAATTTCTTTCCCCATCCGAGGAGCTTATTTTAATTAAAAGTGAGTGATCTTGATTGAAGTTTTCTTCAGGCCAGTGATTATAACCATCACCCCGTTCCAAGTCACCCCCAAATGCATATTTGATTTAAAGAAAAACAGCATGTTTAACACACAAATGCAGCTTCCAAACAAGTCTCTCCCAGGTCTTTCCACTGAAGAAATTCTGAAGCTGCTACTGTCCAGGCTTCTCCTCTACTTGCAAAATCTTTTGGCTTAATAGCACCCAGGCCTCCTCCCTGGTTCTCTCTTTTTCCTTTCCTCTCCTTTTCTAATTATTAGGTGTGTTAATTCTATGAGAAGAATCATAGAATCTTTCCAAGTATAGTAAGTTCAAGAATACAAAATGCCTCTAGCAGCATCTGGAAGAGTCTCTCAGTAAAACTGATGCTGTCACTATTCTTCGGACCCTGGGGCTGTCTTGTGTGTTCTGTAAGTCGCCTCTGCAGTTCCCAAGTTCACATGGGAATCTTGTCCCCCCCTAGCAGGGTCTTTGACACCTGAGCTCAGGATGTTCTCAGAATGCACACCCCGCCCTGCTAAAATCCATAGTCCAAATTGTCTTAAATCACAACTCTGTGAACAATGCTATCTTTGATGCTGTATTTATTCATAATCAAGTTTGATGTAGTGGCTTAATCCACTGCAGATTTCAAACAAAGACTGGTTTAGAAAAGCCGCAGTTGTCAGGAAGCTAAGGAAGACTTCTTAGCACCTTGGAAAATATTCAGGGCTTTCTTATCTTTGAATAATTGAAAGGGGAAGCCAGCCTTTATTTTCTTTTTTAAATGTTAAAAGATTAGTTCTCTTTAAAGTATTAATCCCATCCTCCTTACCAGAAAAAAGAGAGAGAAAAAAAAAAAAAAAAAAAGGACTCGGGTATTTTCTGTTGTGATCTTTACCGGTCTAAAAGGGAAAATTATGCAGGTCGAGACAGCCTTGGGTCAGTAACATGAGCAGGTTAACCTGGGTGGTGAGGCCTAAGGGTCTCCCAAGCTCTGATCCTAAAACCTCATTTTTGTGGACATATGTGTTTCTTTTTTCTCTTCCTCTCTTTTTATCTGCAGCTGCTTTTCTGAGGGGACTGAAATGGAGAGAAATGGTTAGTAGAAACAAGTTGTTTAGGCCTAGCGATTCGTTTAGTGTGTGTGTTGTGCGTTTGAGTCTACACTTGAATCTAAAGAAAGAATCTGTTGACTGCAAACAGTGCCCCTTTTCTGGAAGTGCCCAACTCCAAAGCTTCCCTGCCTTTTCAGATTATGAATTTGGGACCACGCGGAGGCCACCAGCCACCATCGTGCCTTCAACCACTGTTGCCACACCGAAGGTCATCCAAGAGGAAGGCACTGTCAGTTCCTTCCCTGAGGAAGAATTTGATCTGGCTGGAAAGAAACGATTTGTTGGTAAATATAACTTCCTTAATCAGAGAAACGTGGCTCTATAATTTTTGCCCTTTGAAGAAGAGCATAACTACTACAGCCATACCACCCGAATGTGCCTGAGCTCATCTGAAGAAGAGCATAACTAATCTCTTGGCCTAGCCTAGCCACAGCTAAGGCTGTGCGTTTTGAGAAGTTTTCCCAGAGTGAAGTTTCCATTTTGGGGTAATTTAACGAGTCAGTCTTGTTTACATGCACATGACTTTGCTTTCTGCAAAAGAGTGAGAAACACTTAGAAATTGTCAGCAGGAAACATTTATTTTTAATGTGGCCAGATTTTTTTCTAAGACAAGATTTATCACTAGGCCTTAACTATACATGGTTTCTTCAATTCTTCCTAAAGGGTTAACAAGCTTACTGAGCAGAGTCACCAGAACAGATAGATACAGAACCAAATCTGGTTTTCTTCAGTTATTTCCTATAAAACTTTCACTAGCCTCAAGGATCTGGGATCTAGAATTTCATTTTTTCTCAATAATTAAAGCAATTGAAATAGGAGACTGTGTAGCTACACTCTGTTTCACTCTCTTCCCAACTCTTCTTTCCCATGCTCTTAATGACCTTCACTAATGAGACAGTTGGATTAATATGTTAGTAAGTAGAGACAAGCAACAGCTTAAATTAATATCACACTTTTCTGTATCCAAACAAATGTCCTGCCATAAGCAGGGACATCTTGCCAGCCGAGAAGCGGTGATTGAGTATCTAGACCACACCTACTTGAAGAGCGAGAATATTCATCTGAGGGAGCATTCTGAAGGTCAATGCCAATGCTTGCTCACGCGTGCAGTTGCCTGGCTGAGTTCACCAAATGCTCTCACTTTTCTCCCTACAATGAATTCCACAGCAGAAGTGGAAATGGTTTTAGTGCTGTTATCATTCTTCTACAGAGCTCTTCTGAAGACTGAAAGGCTGACCGTTGGCTGGCTATTTTCTTAAGTCTATAATCTATAAAGCTTCCTGATGAGATCCATTGGGAAGGGCTTGCTTTATACTAACTAGGGGTATGGAGGAGCTAAAAACTGCATTCAGTTCTAACAGCCCCTAAGAACGAGCACTTGGCAGCAAAAATGCCTTGGACTCTAGGAATTACCAGACTTCTTATAGGGCAAGATAAAATAAAAAGATCTGTGGGCTGGAGGTGGAGTGCCCTGTTTAGCCCTTACTTGTGGGCATACTCTCTACCTCAGGAAGTTTAGGCATGACAGAAGTATCAGCTCACATCCTGCTCTATCTCCAGGCCCCTTGTAGCCACTGAAGTAACATGGGTAAGAAGAACTTCAGCATGTCCATAAACACGAGTAGCTGCTATCAGACTGAGCAGAAATGTTGTGGAGAGCTGCTTGGGCCTGGCCTTATGCAGATATCCCAGATGGTTACGGGTTCTAGGAATGGCTACCTCAGGTTGAGGCTTGAGTCATCATCTTGATCAGTGGATTTTTTTTTTCAGGTCCCAAGGTAGTCAAGGGAATGAATTGTGATGAGAGTGTGCTAGTTAGCTGTTGGGTAGGCATGACTCACACTTTTCCAAATGTCTGGGCACAGGAATGGCGGAATGCTGCAGGCTCATATTTACACTGAATTATAGTGTAGGGATTTTTCAAAATCACTTGGAGGACACATGAATGTCGATGGGGCAATAGGATCTTTTGCAGCCACCAGACTAAAAGCTATAAACACATGGATTCATTAAAGAGAGGAAGAGATGGGCTTTTGAGTTGGCATTGGGGCTGATGGTTGTGGAACTCTGTGTAGCAGGGAGAGGCTGATGGTGAGATCTGATTCCATGAAGCACACCGTGTGATTTTGTCTCCAGAAGAAGCCTTCGGCAATCTGATTGGATACCTCTGTTCTTTTCTAGCTCCATATGTGACATACCTAAGTAAAGACCCATCAGCCCCATGCTCTCTGACTGATGCTCTGGACCATTTTCAAGTGGACAGCCTGGATGAAATCATTCCAAGTGACCTGACAAAGAATGACCTGCCTCCTCAGCATACCCCTCGCAACATCACTGTGGTCGCTATGGAAGGCTGCCACTCATTTGTGATTGTGGACTGGAACAAAGCCACCCCAGGAGATGTGGTAACAGGTGTGTCTCAGGCAGATGCTCAGAGTTCTTACTGATCTGTAGTTGGGAAATACAAAGTCAGGGATGTGTAGATGAATAGATGGATGCACAGATGGATGTGTTTGGTGGAGGATGCAGATTTCAGTGGAATGAAATATAGGCAGCAGCACAGCCTCATTGGGTAGGGTAAAGAGTGCTGGATGGAAGCCAAAAGTCCTGAATCCTAGTCCCAGATTTGTTTTCATGACTTGAGCTAGCTATTTTATCTCCTTGGGTCTTGGTTTCCTTGTATGCAAAATATCATTCCACCTTTAACATTCTTTAACCCTGAAAATGGCCAGGGAGCCACTTATAAGATCAGATCCTACAGCAGGGATAATGAAGAAGCTTCTACTGAATCCTGATTCTACCTCTCCCCCTCTTTTCACACCTGATGACTGCTTCCAAATCAGCTTGGGTGCTTCCTAATTCCCTACATGGGAATTGAATGTGATGGGAAAATGCCCAAGGACCTTGAAACTCAGGTCTTGGCCCATGAGACATTTGTGAGTTCATGTAATTCTGCCAAGGATATATTTTAGGCTAAATCTGTTAGAATAAGTTCTTACAGAAAGAGAATCGATGTTTTCTTTGAATTGATGTATCCTATTCCTTTGTTTTTGTTACTATGGCCCTGCAGTATAATTCAGAATCAGGTATTGCAGTATCTCCAGCATTACTCTATTTATTCAGAATTGCTTTGGCTATTCAGAATTTTGTGGCTGCATTTTTTAGTTCTGTGAAGGATGTCATTGGAATTGTGATGGGGATTGCATCGAATCTGTAGACTGTTTTCACTAACGTGACCATTTTCATGTTATCAATTATGCTAAGCCGTGGACATGGGAGGTTTTTTCATCTTCCAGTATCTTTAGTGTTTTACAGTTTTCATTGGAGAGGTCTTTCGCCTCCTTGGTTAGGTTTATTTATTTGATGGTATTGTGAATGGGATTGTTTTCCAGATTTTGTTTTTCTCAGCCTGTTCTTTAATGGTATAGAGAAAAGCTACAGTTTTTTTTTTTTTGTAATCTTCCTCTTTCCACAGAGAAAATTCTGATTCTCAAAAAGATCAATATACTAACTCATTTGCCTTATCTTATACATAAAATAGTTTCACTATTTTAATACTAGGATGTTATTGTATTCTGTCCTTAGAATACTTTCCACAAAGGGTATATTCAGCTGTTTGAATTAAGTTTTTACTTTGTGTGGTTATGAATTCAATAGCATGAGTTTCATTTATTTGCATTTATGTTTAATTTTATGATGCTTTTCATTCTTCTAGTTAATTAGGTAAAAAAATTAACATAACTAAAATTGGCAAAAATAGAAACCTCTCACCCTTATAATTCTTCCCTCCAATCATCCCTTCCTTCATCTGTCCTCTGCTGAAATGTCTTGTTATCCCTGCCTAGTCCTAGGACAACAGCAACTGTACTCCTTTTATGATTCTTAACTTGCTTTTTTTTTTTTAAAAGCTACTGATTTTTATATGTTGATTTTGTATCCTGCTCCTTCACTGAAAGTGTTCATCAGATCTAAGTTTTTTGGTGGAGTCTTTAGGGTCTTTTAAATATAGGATTGTATCATCTGCAAATACGGATAATTTGATTTCTTCTTTCCTATTTGTTTTTTTTTTTTTTTTTTCCGGTGCTGGGGACCGAACTCAGGGCCTTACACTTGCCAGGCAAGCGCTCTTCCACTGAGCTAAATCTCCAACCCCTCTTCTTTCCTATTTGTATGCCTTTTATTTCTCTCTTGAGTTAATGCTCTGGCTAAGAATTCAAGCTATATTGAATAAGAGTAGAGAGAGTAAACACCCTGTCATAGTCTTGATTTCAGAGGAAATGCTTTCAGTTTTGCCCCATCTGGTGTAATGTTAGCACTAGGTTTGTTGTATATGGCCTTTAATTTGTTGAGGTTTGTCCCTTCCATTCCTAGTTTCTTCAGGGCTTTTATCATGAAGAGATGTTGAATTTTGTTAAAGGATTTTTCTGCATCTATTGAGGTTTTTGTTTTTGATTCTATTTATGTGTTATATTGTGTTCATTGGTTTGTGTACATTGAACCATCCTTGTTTCCCTGGAATGAAACCAACTTGATCATGGTGCATGATTCTTTTAATGTGTTGTCAGTTCTGTTTATAAGAATCTTATTGAGGATTTTTGCATCTATGTTCATCAAAGAAATTGATGTATAGTTTTATTTTTTTATTTTATCCTTATCTAGTTTTAGTATAAGGGTAATATGGGCTTCATCAAATAAGTTTGGAAGTGTTTCTTCACTTTCTATTTTATGGAATAGTTTGAGGAGCATTGATGTCGGTTATTCTTTAAAGGTCTGATAGGATCCAGCAATGAATCCTTCTGATTCTGGACTTTTTCCTTACTGGGAGACTCTTTACTACTGCTTTAGTCTCATTATTCATTTTAGATTTGTTTAGGTTGTTTATATCCTATTGATTCAATTATGGTAGGTCACATGTGTGTTTAAAAATGTGTACATTTTTCCAGATTTTATAATTTATCGCAGCATAAGTTTTCAAAATATACCCTAATGCTCCTCTGGATTCCAGTAGTATCTATTGTAATATTTCCTTTTCTGTCTCTAATTTTGTTAATTTAGGTCTTTTCTCTGTTTCTTTTGGCTAATTTGGCTAAGAGTTTCTTAATCTTATTTACCTTTTCAAAGAACTAACTCTTTGTTTCATTGAGCATTTGTGTTGTTCTTTTCATCATTATTTTATTAATTTTAATCCTGATTATTATTACATTTCTTTTCACTTATGAATTTTGGGTTTAGCTTGTTCTTGGTTTTCTGCGAGCTTGAGATGCATCATTAGGTTATTTAAGATCTCTCTGATTTTTATCTAGGCACTCATAGCTATAAACTTCCTTCTTAGAACTGCCTCTGCTATGTACCAATGATTCTGGTAAGTTGTGTTTTCATTTTCACTTGATTTTAGGAACATTTTAATTTTGCCCCTGATTCCTATCATTCAAAAGCATATTGCTAAATCTCCATGTCTTTTGCTTTTGCTTTTTAATTTTATTCCATCATGGTCTGAAAAGATGACAAATTATTTCAGTTGCTTTTAAGACTTGTATTTGATAAGACTTGCTTTGTGTCCTAAAATGTGATCTATTTTGTAGAAAGCTTCATTGAATGCTGAGAAGAATTTGTATTCCACAGCTGTTGGGTGGGATATTCTGCAGATGTTTCTTAAGTTCATTTGATCTATAGAGCAGTTTAACTCTGAAGTTTATTTCTTGAGGAGTAGCAGGAGCAGGATGGTGTATCCTTTGATGAGAATTGGGTATTGAAGTCATCCACTGTTTTTGTATCTGGACCTATCTGTCTCTTTGTGTTCTGCAGTGTTTCTTTTATGAAATCGGAGGCACCAGTATTCATTGCATACATATACAATCATTGTATGTTCTTAATGGATTATACCCTTTATTAACATGTAATGTCCTTTTTTATCCCTTTCACTTCATTTTGGCTGGGGCAGCATCTGCTTTGTCCAGTGTAAGAACAGCTACTTCTGCTTACTTTCAGATTCCGTTTTCTTGGAATATCACTATCCATCCTTTCATTTTCAGTCTCTGGATGTCATTGCCTATGAGGCAAGTTTCTTACAGACAGAATACATTTGGATCTTGTTTTTTAATCCATTCAGCTACTCTGCATTTTTAACTGGAGAGTTAAGGCCATTTACATTTAGGGTGATTATTAAAAGATATATGCTAATTTCTCCCTTCTTCATCTTAGAGGTTTGCTGGATATTTACTTAATAATTTTTTGATTCTTTCCTAATTCTCATTGCCAATTCTTCTAGTGAAATTTCTTGTTTCATGAGCTCTAATCTTATGTAACTCTTTCTCTTCTCTGTGTAGTATTTTTGTGTGTGTAGTACTGGGATTTGAACTCAGGGCCTTCACCTTTAGCCACTCCATCAGCCCTTTTTTGTAAAGGGTATTTTTGAGATAGGGTCTCACAAACTATTTGCCTGGGGTTGGCTTCAAACCACGATCCTCCTGATTTCTGTCTCCTGAGTAGCTAGGATTGTAGGTGTAAGCTACCAGCACCTGGCCCATCTTTGTAGTATTTTTTTTTAATTGTCTTCTACAATGCTGGCTTAGTGGTAGTGAATTGCTTTAATCTATGCTTATCATGGAAGGCCTTTATTTCTCCCTCAACTTTCCAGTATGTAGTAATCTTGGTTAGTAGTTATTTTGTTTCAGGGCTTGAAATACATAAGTCCATAATCTCCTGGCTTTTAGGGTCTCTGCTGAAAGGTCTGTTCTTATTCTGATAGATTTGCTTTTGTAAGTAACTTGGCAATTCTCTCTTGCAGCTTGCAGCTTTCTTTGTGCTGTACTTGGCATTTTTACCGTATATGTTGTGGAGAGGTTCTTTTGTGTCACATCTATTGGAGTTCTAAATGCCTCTTGTACTTGAGTATTCACCTTTTCCCCTGGATTTGGGACATTTTCTGGTATAATTTCATTGAGTAAGTGTGCTATGCTTTTAGTTTCTATTTCTGTTTCCTCTTCTACACCACATAGACAAAACCATGAGTTTTAGCTCTTAATTGTGTCTCAGCAGTTTTAGATGTTGTGGTCATGATTGCTTATTTTATTTCTTTATTGCTGTCTGAATGTAGTAATTCTTCAACTTGTCTTCGGTATCTGATATTCTTTCTTTCACCAGGTCTAATCTTTTGGTGACACTTCTCATTGTTTTTTTTTTAACTTGATTTATTGCATTTTTCACTTTCATGATTTCTGTTTTTCCCAGAATCTCTATTTCTTTGTTGAATTTCTCATCCAGATCTTGAATTGATGTCTTTACTTCATTCATCTGTTAATTTGCATCCTCTTTGAGGTCATTGATTATTTTTTGAAACTAAGCTTTTAAATTATTTGTCATTTCAACAATTTCAGTGTCTTTGGATTCAACTATTGAAGAGTTATGAACTTTTGAAGGAGTCATGTTGCCCTGCTTTCTCACATTTCTTCTAGTTCTATGTTGTGATTTGTGCATCTTTTGAGATATCTATTCCAGTTTTATGTGGGGATCTCCTTGAGCCCCATCTTGAGGGCTCAATCCCCAGTACCACTCAGAGGGGAGAAAGCAAACTATAGTAACAGCAATAGCACAAAACAAACCAGACATAGAAATACAATAAAAATCAACAAAAGAGAAGCACCACCAATAATCATAGAAAAGACAATGGTAAAAATAATGTAGAATAAACTATGACATTAAAAATTAATAAAAGGTTAAAGTAATAATAGTAAAAGAATGAGATAAAGAAAGAGCAGGGAAATAGAAAAAGAAAGAAGAAGCCAGGTTTAAAAAAAGAAAGAAAAAAAGGAAAAGAATGAGAGGAAAAGGACGAAAAAAGAATAAGAGATAAGAATATTTGATTACAAAATTTAAAAGATACACAAATACAATTAGATAAAGGAATAAAAAGAGATAGAAAATGTAAAATAAGGGACTGGGCACAGTGGCTCATGTCTGTAATACTAGCTTCTCAGGAGATGGAGATCAGGAGGATCATGATTCAAGGCCAGTCTAGACAAAAAAATTCACAGAACTCCATCTTAACCAATAAAAACTGGGCATAATGGCATGTACCTGCCATCCTAGCTACATGGCAAGTGTAGATAGGAGGCTCACAGTTCAGGCAAGCCCAGGGAATAAATGTGAGACCCTGTTTGAAAAATAACTAAAGGACTGGGAGCGTGGTTTAAGAGGAAGCTCACCTGCTTACCAAGTATAAGGTCCTGATTTCAAACCCCAGTACCACCTAAAAGTATTTAAAAGAAAAGTAAAAGAAATTATAAAAATATAGTAAAAAGTAAAAAATAAAAATGGCAAAGAATTGGAGAGTCTTCTTTCCAGGTCCTTTATTATAGGAATTGGCCAGGTCTGGGGTGGGGGTAGTAGATAATATCTGGAGCCTATTGTAGTTCTAAGAGGTGTTCCCTGAGTGTGCTGGAGAGTGGAAGCCAAGTGGATGCTCAGATCTATACCCAAAACAAGCAGAAGATCATATTATGGGGACCCACTGAAAGGCATTTGGACTCTGGTGGGATTGGAGTACAATGCTGATTTTTACTTGCCATTCTTTCTTTCGCAAGCACCCAAGTCACTGTTTAACAAGGTGGCGGCCAAACAACATGAAACTCCCTAAGAGCAAATGTGTCTGCAACAGGTTGCTTTCCCAAATCATTTGAAATGAATGGCAGGGTCGCTTCACTAGTAGCCATTTCATGGGAAGTCACCAACAGGATGACCTCACTTTTTCAGGACAAGCTCACCAGTCTTTTGAACTGGTTTTGGTAAGAACAACAAAGAAATCAGGAGTTTCACTGGGCTTGGCAAGCACATTAGCAAAACCTCAAAGCCTCAAATCCTAGACCCAAAGATCAGCAGAGAAACCAAAAATCTACATGGGAAATACATGGTTTTGATGGAAACTAGAAGTCACAGTACCAGCTCTTCAATCTCCTATCAAGCCAAGTTTCTATGGCACATATGTGAGCCTTGATCCATCATCACTGGGTGGGCTATTGTTATATGTAGCACCACTGCAAGCATATAAGTCTTGACATCACTGTCATCAGAGGAGGAAGAATTTCAAGAAGCGGGCGGCAATTTTGTTAGTCAGTTTTCTGTCACTATAATGAAATACCTGAGATAATTGACTTATAAATCGAAAACATATACTTTGGCTCATGGTTTTGGACTTTCAAGTCCAAGACTGGGTGGACTCATTGCTTTGAATCTCTGATGGGGGTTCCAGATGGTAATGGTGGGGTATGTGTGGAAAAGCTAAACTATTCATCTAATGGTCAGGGAGCAAAAGAGAGAGGAACCTTCCATTAGTGTCAACTTCCCAAAGATTCCATCAGCTCCCAAAAGTGTCACCCTGGGGACCAAGCTTTAACATGTGCACCTTTGGTGAGCCCTTATCCAAACCATAGCAGGAACACTTCAGAGTTTCCAACAAAATATTTGTTGAGGAAGAACAACCAACAAAACTCTCCTCCAGGAAGAGCATCAGAGCCCAGTGCACCTGTCTTTGAGTCCTGGCTTACCCAGTTGTTAGCAGTGTGATGCTGATCAGTGACACAGGTTGTCAAATAAAGTCCTTGTCAGGTGCATTTCCTCCTTGACTTTGTGCTCTGTTCATATCCTCCAGGTAGGTCAGCTCCATGTAGGTCTACGTTCTCTCTGGAGGCACCATGGAGTCCTCTGAGCACCTGCCACAGTTGTATAATCCTGTTTGTCTGGGTTTCCCACTGCTCCTTGACTTCTTGATCACCATTTTGTCTCTAGCACTTAGCATCATGTTTTAAAAATAGCAGTTGCATGATAATCAGTGAATACGAACTTACTCAAGAAATTTAGCCTATTTTTAAGACCTAGTTTCTTCATGTGTCAAAACAGGGTTAGCAAAAATTATAGGGATTGTGAGAACTAACCAAATAAAACTTAATTGAAAGCGTTTAGTATAAGCACATAGGAGGTGCTTGAAAAAATGTATTCTCCCTTTGGCACACATAAAAGACCTAATGTAAACATGCACTGAGCTTTGATATGAACTCCTCTTTGAATCCTGGAAGGCTGGACTGGTGTAGGGCTGAGTGCCCACTTGCTGAGGTCTGTTGGTAGCAGGTTGGATGATGGAAGAACTGCCGACTGCTATTGTTAAACAGCCAAGTCAAGGGCAGGCATAGATATCCTACAACTGAAAATCAGAATGAGTGAGGGTCACTGTACATCTGGGTCTTTCAGCTACACACACATGGCCGTCATCCACTGCCAACATTCCTCATTTCTGTGAAGGATAGTTGAATAGATCTCTACCAGGGGGCCTTAAATACTTGTATGAAGACCACTGCTTTTTTTCTTCTGTGTCTTTTTTTCTCTGTGTAGTTGAGATTAGATGTGATTAGTTCTGATGAGCTGAAGAAGGCTAGGGAATGGGAGGGGATACAGAGAAGAAGAGAAATAGGGGTTCAGCAAGGCATCAGGGAGCATCTTAATTCTTCTGTCCCCATCTGAATTCACCAGAAGGTACTAAAGTTACATTCCATGCTGACCTACAATGCAGCTCGCTCTCCTTGAAGTTTTCCCACAGAGCTGTATGTATGAGCTGCCCCTCCCTGTCACACTTCCGTGTGATTAGGTCCTTGATGCTCGTTGGGTTCTTCCCTATTCTCATTTTAGGGTACTTGGTCTACAGTGCATCTTATGAAGACTTCATCAGGAATAAGTGGTCCACTCAAGCTTCATCAGTAACCCATTTGCCCATTGAGAACCTGAAGCCAAACACAAGGTATGATGCATCAGTCATTTTGAAACAAAAAAATGAGACCTGTGTGCATGGTCACAGATACCCTTTGGTTGAAAGCAAAAAGTTAATTAAGATGTTTTTCTGATTTCTTGAATTCTCTGCTTAGTTCTCATGGAATGTCAATGAATGCTTACCATGTGTATGTCTTTTGCTTAGGATAAATTGGTATGTGCAGTATAGTTGTTAGGTTATTGTGTTTATATTTCACTCCTTGGTTTCTCAACTCTACCTAACACTAAGGAAAGAAAAGTAGTTCTGTATATTAAAAGGGACCCGATTCAGTTTTAGTTACCGATGTGGTGGCATTAGACTTTCATATATGACATTAGTGAAGCAGTAATTACTAAACATTTTAATTAGCTCATACTCAAACTCTATGATGTAGAAGTTCAGAACATTCTATAAGAGTTACAGCATGTCTTCATAAGCTGAGCAGTGGCTGGATGGTCGGTGGACCATTCTGGAAGCCAGAGTTTATAGCATTTAGTGAGACATAGGCAAAACTGACTCCCAGGGGCATAAACAGAATGACTGTTCATTCTTCTTCCATGCTGCTTTTTTGGAGGTAGTGACTATGAGAAAGCTTCTGTGGTGGGAGAACATGCATGGGTTGGTCAGGCAGCAATGTGCTGGTAAACTGGCTCTCATGGTGAAAAAATTCCTGGGTTACAGTGTTTTCCAGTTTTTTGTTGTGTACATACTCAACCATAGTCAATTTCAAGCTACCAATAGGTCTTCAGGTTCCTAATACAGATGGAGTCCCACAGGCCTGTACAGATGGCCGCAGACTAGCAGAGTTGTGAGGACCCAGCGGGCTGGCTTAGCAAAGAGCTCAAAGTGGCATGAGAGTGGGCCTGAAGTTCAGCTTGCTCTACACAGGCAGAGGAGCATGGGGAAGGCTGGAACAAAATCATCTCGTTAAACAGCCATGTATGTACTATGGAGAACAGAATCTGGCCATGGTCCCAGGCACCGAGAGATACCCAACGAGCTGAGAACTTTCTTTGGGACATTTTAATGTATCACTTGGGCTCATTGGAACAGAGCTTTCATAAACCATTATGAATTTCAGATTTGGTAAATGAATAACAAGTAATTCCCAGAAAACCGAGAAAGCACTTTTATTTTTCCCTGATAGTAATGAAAAGTTGACTAGAGAAAACAAAACCAAAAAAAAAAAATTAGAGAAAGGGGGTCAGCATCCTTTTTTACTGTGTGCAGAGTATGAAAAGGCTGAAAGATGCCTGCCAGATGTTTGCACATAGCCACTTGTGACAGAGTTTGAATCCCAGTCGCCTGAATGCCACCCCCACCCCTACCCCCCACAGTTCAATATTCCTTCCACAACTTTGGGACCATATTGAAGTTGACTCTTGAATGTCAGCCAGTGTTTCTATCTGGTGATGGTTTATTCTTCTTTCAAAAAACATTGTTTCATGGTTCATTCAGTAAGTTCTTCCTGAGCATCACTTAACAACATAGGATGTGGGGGTGAAATACTCACAGCCGTTGCAGAGCTCGTAGTCTGGTAGGGGAGAAAGGTTATAAAAAAGCAAACAACATAAACATGAAAATTCCCCCTGGCCATTCATGAGGGAGTATGCAACATGGGGAGAATACATAATGGAGTTTTGGTTTTTGCTTTAGTTTTTACCTGAGCTTGGCGGGTAGAGGAGGCAGTCAGGTAGGTTTCCTGGGGAAGTTAGGTCGAAAACTCAAGGAGCAGTTAAGCTGAAGTAAAGGTGGGTGGGCAAACTAATTGCTCCAGGTAGAGGATGCCCTAAAGCACAGAATGTTCTAGGGAAAAAAAGTCTTAAAAGGAGGTGAGGGACCAAGGTGAGAGAGGACTGGTCAGACAGTGTTGGGATCCACCTGTCTAGGCTCAGCCCATTGAGGACAGACTGCAGTCTGGAGTTGGTTGCCTCCTCCTAGAAAGCCAGGCTGCTACTCTTGGAGTTGGTCAGTCCGTGCAGGCTAGGACAACAGCATGCATGGCTCTTCCTTCTCAAATTTCCTTCCAACCCGAGAGCAGTGGCTGCATGTTACAGCCAGCACGGTCCCCAGGCTATGTGAGGACACTCATTCTTCCTTGTGCTACCTGAACACAAAGCCGCTCTGAGGAGTCACTTGGGTGGTCTGGGCACGTGTCCTGCTGAGGCAGCCTCTCCTTGTGACCCTTGTCAGCAGGAGAGACAAGAATCAGTCTACTAATGAGGAACCAGATCCTAATAATGAGCTCTGGCGGTTTGTGATGACATCTCGTTTTTGGTTGCAGCGAGCGTAATCCACCTTACTCACTCAGCTGGTCCCAGTCACTTTGGGGTCTGCTTGGATGTGAAAGAAACTATTATTGAGAGTATGAAATGCATACTTTAGTTGATAGAAAAGGTTTAATGTGGTTTTTGAAAATAGGAATTTTACTTCCTGTCAAAATTTTATGTTGCTTTTCAGCTCATCATATTTAAGTTTATTTTGATATCGTAGGTGACGCTCACATGGACGTAAGTCTTTAAATTTGGTATGTGAGCTCTTATGTCAACAGGGAAGTGGGCTTGAAGAACACTTGGGTTTCAGTAGTAAAACAAAACAGATAAACGAGTCCATCTGGAAGGTTCCTCAGCCTGAAGGCCATTCCTCCAGTGGCGCAGGGCTCTTCCTCTGTGGACCTGGGGCAGGGTATTAGGATGGTTGCATCAGGGCTGAAGGAACTCTTCAGCAGAAATGCCCCAGGAAACTCCTGAATGTGAACGCCGTTCCTTGTGTGTCAGTTTCCTTTTGCTAAGGATCAATAAGTATCTGTAAAATTTGACTAGGCTCATTGATGTGTGCCAAACCCACTGCTCGAACTGCCTTCAATTTAGTCTTAAATCACCCCACAACCACTGGGTAAAAGAGTGCATGCTTGGGGAAGCACCCATTACTGAGACTTGAAGACACAGATATTCTTGGTTGTGTGTATCTTTTTTTGAAGAATTGAAATTAAAAAATGAATACTCCTGAGCAAGATTTGAATGACTTGAGAAGACTGATTTTACCAAATGGCTTTTCTTTACAGTTTAGTCAGACCCACAGGAAAATGTCTGTGTAAGCCAGGGATGACCTTGGCTATCTCATGGCTCCAGTCTTTAGGCCAGGGCAGTCAGTGCAACAGGCATATAACCCTTCACCATCTGAACAAATAATTCACCTTTAAACAGTTAGTGCCTTTTAATTAGTACATCTAATCTGGGTGCCTGATTTAACCAGATAAGAATATTCAAATGCGATACTCTCCTGGCCAAAGCCTGAGATGTAGACTGTAAAGCTCAGAGGCACATCACCCACAGGAATTTTCTAACCTG
Organism: Castor canadensis; assembly: GCF_047511655.1. Lineage (NCBI taxonomy): Eukaryota > Metazoa > Chordata > Mammalia > Rodentia > Castoridae > Castor > Castor canadensis. The sequence continues at coordinate 8,391,162 of NC_133386.1, read as the reverse complement.
TCTTCACCTGTAAGTGACGCCTCTAGGGAGAGATCTGGAATCCAGGGGTAAGGGAGTTACAAAGATTACAAATAGATGACCACATCTGTTATAAATAGATGTGCTGCTGGTCTCCAGGACTTCTTTGCCACCACTGTTGACTGCTAAAAGTGAGAAGGAAGGTGTGTTGAGACTCAGCCTCCCTCTGGGTGCACCACCTGACTCAGATAGTGCTTTCCAGCACATCCTCTGTTCCAAAACAAAGTTTATTCCTGCAGTGAAACCTCTCTCTCTCTCTCTCTCTCTCTTTGGGTCTTTTCTACTTTACCTTTAAGGGATTGCTTCTTTTTCCTTGAGGGGCAGAAGCTCATAGCTCAGTGGTTCGCAGGACCACCTGGCCAGGTCTGTCCTCTGCCTCTAACCACATTTGATCTCATATAAGATCGTGCTTTTCTACATGGACTCCAGTGTGGGATTCGGTTAAAATTTTGAATTCTGCTCTGTATGTTTTGTTGCCAACTTCTCCCTCTTTGGCTGTGGAGCTCAGGCTGAGACCTGTGTTTTAAACTAGTCCAGGAGTAAGTCTCACCTGTGATGAACTGAGGGAGACCACCCAGGGTAGTGACTGCCTGTGCTCCAGGGAACACACTCTCTTTGACCAACCTGTTTGTCTCATGTACCTGTTCTGTTCCCATTGTCCATGTGTCTATGCTATGTTATTAAAAATGAGATGGTTCAGAACAATATGAAGATCTAGTGATGTGTGCAAAAAAAAAAAAAAGGACTCTGCACCTACTACAGAATAGGTGCTCGATAGCTTGTGGTATCTGTCTCATTATACAGAAGTAAATAAATTTATCTTTCAAAAGATGTTTTCTTGTGATTTCAGATATTACTTTAAAGTCCAAGCCAAAAATCCTCATGGCTATGGACCTATCAGCTCTTCGGTCTCATTTGTTACAGAATCAGGTATGTGCGACTTCTCATTCTTCTTTATTCTATATTTTAAAAAATTAAATAAATAACCAAAAATAATGACTATGATAGGGTGAAAAGTAAAGCAGTAAAATCCTTTCTGTTGTATTTGAGGAGTTCACATCAGATTTCTCTTTATAAAACAAACATTATTTTCTTTCTACTGAGTTAAAATTCAGATAATAAAACTGAGTAGTCTTCACCAGCACACTGGGGAGCACAGAAGTTAAATTCCAGTGAAGTGGGAGGGAGGGGGTGGGGAATCTAGTTTTGAGAAAGATAAGTTTGACTCTCTGTGTACAAAATTTAGTCTCAAAGTTAAAAAGTTTTTATTCCAAACAGCTGAAGAACATCTTATGAGACAGCCTGAAAGGCAGGTGCTTATTCAAATTGGGCAGATCTCTAAAAGCTGATATCTCCTCTACAAGGAGGCAGAGATGTCTGGACTTAATATGGAACATTTAATGAAAATAGGGTTCATTATTTTCAGCACTATCACTCAGATCACATCCTTGTGTTTTAGGATGCTGGTTGGCACAGCCCTCGCACTTTTCAGTAATATGACCCTGGGGCCCCAGAGTCCATGACAGTTCTTAAGTTAGTGACTTTTTCATATAGGAAGCCAAGTGAGAGTTCAGACCAGCTGAGCCAGCTCTGTACCCACATGGTGCAGCTGCCATTTGGTTACCTTGGGTTCTACATAAAGCCTGAACCATATGTCATTAAGACATTTCTTAAGTATGATGTCTTAAAATCTACTGGATCAAAATATGTAGAAAAAATAAAATCTTTTGTGAGGATATACTTTATGCTCAAAGGACCTCAAAAGTGTTTGCATGTAAGAAATTTGTTTCCCATTAATAATTAGGGAAGAGTAAGAAAGAAACCATTATCAGAACTTAATTACTAAAGTACCTGCTGCTGTGTTTCTTAAAAACAAAGTGGACCTTTGACAACTGTCAGAATTAACATGATCAAGTTCAATTAAAAAATAACTCTAATACAAAGGTAGCAAGAAACATGGGTCTGTCTGGGGATGTAGCTCAATGGTAAAGTGCTTGCTAAAATGTGAAAGGCCGGGGTTCAATTCCCAGCACCACACACACATAAAAAAAGTAAGAAAAAAACCCAAAATAAGGACAGATAAAATAGTTCACACCTGTTGTCCCAGCTATGCAGGAGGTGTAGCTAGGAGGATCACTGCCTGAGGTCAGCCCTGGGCAAAAACACGAGATCCTATCTGAAAAATAACTACAGGGCGGAGGCCTGCCTAGCAAACATGAGGCCCTGAGTTCAAACTCAAGTACCAAATAATAATTAAAAAACAAACAAACAAAAAACCAAAGACTCATGTGTGAAATCTGCCTGACAGTAGAAAGGATATTCCACACATGCAATTTCTGGGACTGAAAAGTAAACTTCTGCAAAGCCAGTTCTCTTCTCCCCCCAGTAGAGCTCCCACCTGTCCTTTATGGCCTCCAAGTGGTGGGTGATGACAATGGAAGGCCCCATTGTAGCCTCGGAATAAGAACCCCTTGAGTGTGACCCAGGAAACCCACTTTCAGCAAACTCCCAGAAAACCCTCACACACAGGGAAAATTGACAATTATTTGCTCAGGTTATCTTCACTTTATCCAGTCAGTTTAGCGTCCTTTATTTTGTGCTGTGCTGCTGAAAGTGGTTAGGGTACAGAAGGAAAAGTATCAAGGAAGTGAATCGTGACATTGCCAAACATTATAATCTAAAACTTAGTGTATGATATAGTGTGTGTGTAACAGGGGATGCACTGCACATGAGGTCAGGATTTTTGTTTTGCTGTTGTGCTGTTGTTTTATATCGTTCCCTTCCACCACACCCCAGAGTATTTGAGAATTTTCCTGAAGACTATTGAAACTTAAGCAGTTGAGAGCAGAGGGTAGAACAGCCCTTTCCTCTTAAACTGGTCAGTGCTTTGTGCATAGCAGGTGATGCCAAAACAACCTGTCTCTGCAAAGGATAGCACAAGGCAGGCTTGGGGTGATGGAATGTTCTGTATACTGATCATGGGGGGAGGGGTTCCCTGAGTCTATACGTTGTTAAAATTCATTGGATGTATTCTCTAAGAGAGAAGTTTACTATCTGATAATCCAAAAATAAAAGGAATGGTGCATGTTTATCTAGCCCATAGTATTTTATAAAATGAACTTATTCCTTAGAAAGCAAGTTTCATATTCTCTTAAGTGGTATTATTTGGGATAAGGCACAGCCATGTTTTCAAAAAAGCCATAGTGAGATACAAATGGCTTAGAGTGACACCTCAGGAAATTGTGAGTAATATTTATACCCACGAAGCCCTCACCACTGTCAAGACAGTGAGTGTGTCTGTCAGCCCCAGAGTACCTTCCTGACCCCCACTCACCTGTGTTCTCACCTGTCAGCAGGTGAGCATGCCTCTGCTTCCTGTCACTATAGTTTGCATCTCCTGGACTTTAACATGGCATGCAGCATGTACTCTGTTGACTGGCTTCTCTCTTCAGCATAATCATTTTGAGATTTGTCTGTATCATTGTGTGTATCAACCATTATTCTCTTTTACTACTGAGCACGAGTTGTTTATTTCATCCAATCATCTGTTATTAAGGATTTGGGTTATTTCTACCATTTAGCTATTACAAAGATTTTATAAGCATTTATGTCCAAATATTTGTATGCATATTTATTTTTTAACTTCTGTTGAATAAATACCTTAGAGTGGATTATATAGAAGATACATGCATGCCCTTTTAAGTAATTGCCAACTGTTTTCCAAATGCAGAGTTTATTTTAAAGAAGAGTATTGAATTATTTTGTAGCACCCAATATCAAAATTTATTATTTTCAGGAACCCATAGATTCTATGTAAATAAGGCAGTTGACTAGAAAAGAGTATGAGATTCTCAAAAGGAAATGCTTAGAAAATAAAAACTAAGGAAGAACTTCTGCATCTAACAGGCAAACCTTCATTTTTCCTTTATTCCAGTTTGTTAGCTCTTCCAATTACAGTAAATATTTTCACATTTCCTTATTATGAAGTATGATACAAAGTCAATTATTTATTTTTGCTTCTACAGACAATCCTCTGCTTGTGGTGAGGCCACCAGGTAAGTGTCTCTTTCTGAGGATCTTGATGTCTGGTTATTGAGTTGAAGATAGAATGGAAGATTGCAGTGGTTACTCCCAAGTAAAAGTGCCAAGCCATTTCTGCATTTTCATTTTTCTGACAACTTCTATTCCATCCTCCATCTACCTTCCATCCTGATCTATGGACAAGAATGGCCTGGAAGTGTGGCAGTAGGGTCATAGTAGTCAAGATCTATAATGTCTATAAAATACCATGATTGCGTAGCAAATATCTGTAAAATAGATAATATAAAATAGGGAATATTTTAAATTGCTGAAAAGATAGCAAAATACATTAAATGTACAATGAAACTTCACCTTGCTTTTTAAATGAACTGAGACAGCCCTGTTGTTTTAGCCCAAGACAGGTCTTGTGAGTGACAAGAGTAGTCAGGGTCTAGGCTGAGGGACTTGGGGCATAGGATTGGCAGCCCCAAAGTGTTAAATCTGCCATTACAGCTGATTGTCCTTGAGACTTAAGTCTTTTGTTAGTTCTGAGAAGCCCTTGTTGAAGTACAAACACCATAACTATGCTCAGGTAAAAGAAACTCCCCAAGTGGAAGACCAAGAGGGTGCTCATTTGGGAGGTGAGAAAACTTTGCTTAGAGAAGCCCTGTGAAGAGGGGAAGGCCCAGTGAATCATTCCAGCTTCCCAGTACTTTGTGTGAGAAGAATAACGCTGTGAGCCACCATAACACAGAGGGTGTATTTTGTGTTGTCAAGGTGGCGAGCCCATCTGGATCCCATTTGCCTTCAAGCATGATTCCGGCTACACAGACTGCCACGGCCGGCAATATGTGAAGCGGACATGGTATAAAAAGTTTGTGGGAGTCGTTCTTTGCAATTCCCTGAGGTATAAGATCTACCTCAGTGACAACCTGAAAGGTAGGTTTGTGAGGTTGGGTGGCTACAGCAGGCATGGGAAACTTGACTTTACCTGGCATCGATGACACAGCAGGTGCATCAGCGTGTATTTGAGACTGGACCTGTTATGACTCAAACATTCACCAGATTTGGGGGCTCTACATCAGTGTTACAAGTTTTAACCATGGAACTCAAAAATACATGTTTAAAATCCACTTCAGGAATGGCACTTGTGCCATGCCCCCAAGCCTTTTAATTTTTTAGCATATATGTAAATTACATAATATATACATATTATATATTAGATTTTCTTTCAACTGGTCCATATTTTCCACTGGCTATTTAAAAAAATTGTTTATTTTTTCTTGATAACAGAAAACATTCAAAGATAGTGTCAAAATACAGCTTCCCCACCTATCCCCCCTCTGACAATTTCTGTGTCTGCCTCTCCCCCACACCACTGGGTGTTTCTTTCTCTCTGCTCTTTCCTTTCTGTTCCACCTTTTCCCTCACCACTACAGAATTGCTAGGAGAGGTTGCACAACCCTCTCTGGTAACTAGGACTGGAGACATACCTTTGCGGTCCTGAGCATTGGTGGTTCAGGACCATGGACAGCGTCATCTGTCACAGATTTGTGCCCTCCTTATGTGTAAAAATAGGTTTTCTATTTATATACACCTGCTTACTTTTCATAATTATTTCAGGATACATTCTCCATCATAATTTCCTCTGTTCCTTTTCCAATACTAAGGAATGAGAAGGTCGATGACTCACAGGCTGGAGCTGCCTGTGTTATTCATGTTTCCTGTGAACATTTGTTAAGTGTTTAGTATAGACCATCTTGCTGAACTCTCACTACACTTGATGTGCTTGATGCTGTTATCACCACATTTCACACATGGACAGTGGGGACACACAATTTAAGTAATGTGCCCAATTCTAATCATCCTCAAAGCTTGTTCCAACTTCTAAGCCAGCTGTGACATTCTTTGACTGATCAGTGACGGGTTGTATTTCTGTATGCAGATACCTTCTATAGCATTGGAGACAGCTGGGGAAGAGGTGAAGACCACTGCCAGTTTGTGGATTCCCATCTTGATGGAAGAACAGGGCCTCAGTCCTATGTAGAAGTACTCCCTGCCATTCAAGGTAATATAAACAAATGCCTGCTATATTATGCTGTGGGTGGCAGAGGAAGCTTGATAGAAGGAGAAAATTCATTGTAGCTTTGCCTTTGATTTGTCTTTTGAAGATGAATGTTGGGAATGCTTTGGATGATAAATGAAAAGAATATCAAGTTAAGAAATCTCAAGTAGTGTTCAAATATTTAGCCTTGCCCAGTTGACCATTACAACAAATATATGCAATACATCACAATTTTAATTTTTTTAGGCTCTTGCATACCTCTGGGTTACTGTTACATGCCTGTGTCATCCATATCCCACTGTGCTTCTGTGACTGTGGCCGTGGTCTTGGCTCTGAACACAAGGGCTTGACTGATCAGCGTACTCACTAGTGGAATGGCAGGCAGCCATTTGTTCAGCAAAAGTAAATAGGGTCAAGAGTAAAAGCAACTGTGGAGTTTCCTGGAACATTTTGGGGAGGTTGGAGGATCCCTTCTACTTCAAGGGTGATGGGACAGAAAGGCTGCAGGTGCTTCCTGAAAGAAATTTCCTTGAGAGATCTAAAAGTCTGAGAGTTAAGTGTTGGAGTTTTGAGGTTCTGGCAAATTGGAGGCCCTAAGCTCAGTGAGGACAAGGTTTGAATTGTTTAGCTCGATCAGGGGCTACCCCACCATGAATGCTCACTGTTGATTGGCTAAAACCACCTTCTTTTGGAGAGAGAGACAGAGAGAGAGACTGATTATCCCTACAACCCATGCTTGGGATAAACCTTAGGCTAGCATAATCCCTTAAACACATACAGAATGGCTCTGTTTATTCATAAGTAACACTTACCATAAGAACAATTTACCAGAGTGCTCTGTCTGAAGGGAGGTTTTAAGGGTGAGAATTTTTCCTATAGGTTTGGGTGACTTTGAATCATCATCTCACCTCTTTCTCATTACCTTTCTAGGCTACTATCGCCAGTATCGCCAGGAGCCTGTCAGCTTTGGCAACATTGGTTTCGGCACCCCCTTCTACTATGTGGGCTGGTATGAGTGTGGAGTCTCCATCCCAGGAAAGTGGTGATCACAGAACCATCTTTCTGCACGTTCACCTGCCCAACACTGTTGACTAACTTGCACAAGGGGCCATGATCAGGAGAAAGATGGTGTCCCAAGCCCTGCTGCCCCCAGGTGTCACAAAGCCACAGGAGGGACACTGGACATTTTGATCATTTTCAGTGTGGGAGTAAGTCCCACTTCTCAGTCTGGACTATAAACAGGATTCAGTTTTGCTGAAATTTTACTTCTCCACATTTTTTGCTTATAATAGCACATCCCAGAGACATCTGGATCAGCAGCTGGTCCAGTGTGATTCCAAAACTCTTTAGACACAAAATTCAGACGCTCCGGGATCTCCAGATTGTGGTGTGCTTGCTTCATTGCACACTTTCTGTTTTTCTCATTTTCAACTCCAAAATCAGCTGATTTTAAGCTTCAATTTCTTTGTATGCAATAGAATTAAGTTACTAAAAGCACTGCCAAAGGAAACATACCCTACTTGGGATTTATTCTATGGACTTGCTCTCTGCTAGACTATGCATCAGATCTTATTTGTAAATTCTCAATTTTGATTTATATATGTGTGTGTATATATGCATATACATATCTACACTATCTACAAGAATATTGATTAAAATTGCTAAATTTGTACTTTTTCACTTAATAAATGTGTGGGGGCTTTTTGGACAAAGGTTCTGCCTATCAACATCTTTTGGAAATGTCCTGGGGTTAAGTGCTTTGCACAATGCGATGTTAACACAAAGGTGTACATTCTCCCTGTGGACGCTGCTGGACTCCGGCCATGGTGGGAGACTGAGACACTGTTGGTGAACTAGTCTGCTGCTCATGACCCCGAACAAGTGCTTTCTTCCTAAGGAGACAGTCTTCCCATACCCACAAGGAAAATGACTCTGTTCCCTCTAATGGGGGATATCTAGTGTGTTTCCAGATGCATTAAGATGTTAGGTCCCAAGTGATTTTTCAAGTCCTTTCCTTTTTATTCCTGTCTCTGTATCTAGCCCTGGAAGTAGAGCATCTTGCCTCTTTTGACTGCAGCCTGAGAGGATTTACTTAGGCACTTTATTCTCACGGATCCTAAACATGCTGCCCTTCTCACGTGCTTGGCTCACCCAGGTCTGTCAGTCAGCCTTGTGGAGTGAAGGGCTTGTCTTCTTGCAACCATGTGTCAGTGTCAGAGGCATGGTGGTGGAGGTGAGCTGGAGGAAAAGGCAGTACTGGGCCTGCAGGCTGCACCCCATGTAAACCACTGAAGGGTGGAGCACAGCCCAGGAGACTGGAGTTGATTGTTTTCAGTGCCAGCACTGCATCAAGGCGAAACACTGAGTATCTGGAAGTTCTGAAGGTAAAACTTCCAAGAAAACAGCTAACTTGGCAGGGTCTTTGTAAAGGGGCAGTGATATCTAGCATTTTCTTCAAATTCCACCATTTCTCTTCTATAGTAAATGATAGCAAATAAAATGCAAGCATTCTGACTGCCTGGGAAAGTACTAGGGTTCCTTAGACAGACAGATCATGTGTTTATCCATGTTTTAGTTTACAGAATAGGTAGGAATCTTTATGTAGTTTGGGGGCTTTTGTACATGAAAGAGAGAATTTTAAAGAAGGACACGCCTGATTTTTCACCAATCAACATTCAAATGTTTTTCATGGTGCCAAACCAAAGTTAAAATCTTAAATATAATTGGATTTTTCTAATAAGAGCTTCCTTCATCCTCCCACTCCCAAATTTGTCTGGTTCTCACAATCACTAGCCTTCTATTGAGAGCAGAGAGAGATTCCAGAATGGAGAGCACTGTGGATTGTACATTTCCTGAACATATTTTCTCGAGTGTGAATAATTCAGTAGCTGCCCCAGAGAAGAGTTCATCATCTTGGTTATGGAGCCTTCTTTGGAAGAGGTGGGTATTAGGACTCAACATAAGAAAGGCAGGCAGCCTCTCTCATGCCATTCACACTTTTCATATGCCAGTGGTTCTCACCCACAAGGGACTTTATGCTCATTTTATAGAAATATAAAAAGTTCACTACTTTTCATTCATGCAGTGGTTTTTGAGCCCTGTCTGAAATCTTTAGGCTGTTATCAATACATAAATGTGAACTTCTATTTAAAATAAGCATTTGCAATTTGAAATTGAAACCTCAGATGATGGAGCTGCTCAAACAAACAAACAAAAAGAATTCAAGCATAAGGAATGAACTAGGGTTCTCCAAACAGACCTAACCAATAGGATGGATGGATAGATGATGGATAGATAGATAGATAGATGGACAGGCAGACAATGAAGGAATGTATTAGAAGAATTGGCTTACATGATTATGGAGGCTGAATTGTGTCCCATGACAGGCCATTTGAAAACTGGCTGGATTCAAGTCTGAAGTCCTCAGAGCCAGGGAAGCCAATGGTTTAACTCTTGGTTGGAGGTTAAAGGTGCAAGAACCTGGGGGTGCTGCTGGTGTAAGACCTGGAATCCAAAGGCAGAGATCCTGGAGTTCTAATGTACAGACAGAATAATGTATCCCAGCTCCAGGAGAAGGAAAAACCTGTTTTTCCTTTTGGGCCCTCAGGTCATTGGATGGTGCCTACCCACATTGGGGGCAGGTCATCCCCACTAAGTCCACCAAGTAACATCCCAACCATCTTTGGAAAGACATACCTATAACAGTTACCAGTTTTCTAAGTAATCCTTAATCCATTCAAGTTCACACCTAAAATTAGCTATCATAGGTAGTATTATTGGCAACATTCTATTCAAATTAAGTAGCACACTAGGTCTGTGGTCGCACCAAAGTTTTGGAACTGCAAATTCTGGAAACCACACTTTAGGAAGACAAGATGGCATTGAATGGAAAGTATGTGAAAACAATTTCATGCCAAATTAGAATGACTTTGATGAGAAGGTTTCCATAAAGAGGGGAGACTTCCCCTCCTTACAAGCTTACAAGAAAAGAAAGAGCATGCCAACTGTACAATCAGGCATAGATACACATGGGAATTACAAGAAAAGAAAATTTGACTCCGAGTGGCAAACGATTTTAAAAGAGTCCAACCAAATGAGCTTCAATTAGAAAATGGCGAGATGCCCATCCTTGTGAAACTTTAAATACAGCCAGGAATATCTACGTCTACAGCTCAAGGCTCTCCTGCTTATGGTGCTTATGAGCTCAGATTGGTTTCTATAATATACTATTGTAAACAATGGAAACAAACAAGACACACAGAAAACAATATCATGGGACAGAGACTATATGAGGTTTGCAAGGCCTAAAATATTTACTGTCTGGTTCTTTAAGAAAAAATTTGCATAGCCATGGTCTTGAGTTTTCTTCAGATTTTAAAAAAAGGTTTAAGCAAAGTCCTAATTTTAAAAGTAGCATACTGCTTGATAGATGTTCATTATATTTTACTTAAGTGGCATCCACTTTCTGATTACCATTTCACTGTGTCTAAAACCTGGACTCTGCATGCTGTGGTTGCTTGGTAAGCCCTGTGCTTGTGTTGTGGTCACAGGAAGTCTTACAGTTCTTTAGGTGGCTTCATTAATGTTTACCATAACCACTGGGTTAAAACACAATTTCCAGAGTTTACCAAATGAGTTTTGACTTATTTTTTCCCCTTTGACCTATTCAAGTCACATATCTAGGCCAGTTCTGGTGAGTGGGGAATTTGAGAATGTGAGGTTAGATGGGTTGAGCTGGCCTTCCTCAGCACAGAAAACAGCTCATAGTCATTATGTATAATTACAAAAAATTCCACTCCTGGTCAGCCATCTTTCTGTAACTTCTTTCATGTTTCCAATACCTTAATATCATCTTCCTAAGATGTTACTATTTTTTGCAATTGGAGTTAAGAAGTGAATTTAAAAAGTAAAATATCTTCCTAACCAATCCTCCATCATAGATCATGCCCTGATCCTAGACCATGCTCCAGTCCTGGGCCAGGCCCCATCCTAGATTATACTGAGCTAAGGAGAATTGTCTAAAGACACAGAGCTCAACTGTCAAGAAGAGTGAGTAAATAAAGGACTCATGTGCAAGGTTAGAGCCACCATCTGAGGACAAGAGACACTGTGTGGGGTGCTGCTAGGCCTCCTGGGGCCACTCTTGATTTCTTTGCCCGGTATCGTCCCTCTTCTTATTCTGTGCGTCCATTGCTCCACTCTCTTACTCCCTTTTCACTTGGCACCCATCTCAGCGTAAAGTAGGCCCCCAATAAATACTTGTAAAATGGGCACCTATATGGGCAATACAGAAAGGATTGAAAACACCAAATTTTTTCAGCCCAAGATTATCAGTGAAGCAGAATGTGCCAGCCCTTCTACTCCCACCTCCCCAGTGTTCTTCAAACTGTTCCCACGATCCTTAAATTCTACTCTCTGCTACCACTCTTGCTTCCCCTCTCAGGTGTAGGATATGACTTCATTGCGTAAAGCAAGATGGAGTCGTCAAACAAGAGAGATCCTCTGTGGATATACGTGGGTCTGTGCCTGTTCCAGACCTTCTTACACAGATCTGTGCCCACTGGCCAAGACTGAGAGACCCAGATGCTCTGACCCCTGTAACTCTAGTGTCTCTCCCTTTCATTTCTCTCCCAATCTAGCCTTTCTTCTCACTCCATGTCACCCTGTAGCTGCTCTGATCATGCTTTTCCTGAAATAATCTCTTTCCCTGTGTTCCCGATCGTTCTCACTCCACCACATGGCTCTGGAGCCAGTAGACTGACTCTCCTCTCCTCTCACAGGTCTCTCACCAGGCTAGTCAAGTGGTCATTGATCAGTCTCTTTTGCTGTTGATTTGGCAGCATTTGATGGAGTTGACCAACTTGTAGTTTTTGAACCTTCTATTGTCTATATTTTTCCCTCTTAGCCTCAAAATGGTAGCCAGACCGTCTCATTCATTGTTTAAGGAGATTTTGTGCCTCAGGGTGAAAGCAGGTGCCACCTACAGTTAAGTTCCTTCTCTAACTTTCCTTGCAAAAGCTTATACACAATTCTTTAGGTGAGAGTGGGGCCAAGGATAGGTGAATACTTTGGGTTTAATGTGGAATTGAGGGGAAACATGCAAAGAATTGTAGCGAGAAAGACATTTTACCAAAGACTATGCAGTGGACAGTAGTTTGGAGTTCTGTGGGGAGCAAGGCCCTGCAGACCACTCCTTTCTATCCCTTCAGGATGATGCAGAATGAGAATGACTATGAATGAACTGATGGGGCTGGGCCCATGGAAACTTCCATCTCACCCTGATCCCCAGGCTTCCCTCACTCCCCATGGCATGGAGCAGGAGGGCATTTGCCTTGAAGAGGCCATAGAAGCTTGGACAGAGGGCACAGAATTGGAGACAGTTGTCCTTTCATTCACTAGGCAAATGGTAACTGAGTCCAAATCATGTACCAGACACAGTTCAAGGTGGCGAATTGGTAGGGTGATGAAAATATGCACAGTCCCTGCTGTCTGGAGGGTGCATTCTGGAGGGAGCAGGTAGAAAACATGCCAGGAGTGTGCCAGGTATAGGGTGCTGAAAGTGAGCAGACACAATGGAACAGCCCATTGCATCATGGGCAAGTGGGGACAGAGAGGTCTGTTAAATGCCACATCCTGGAGAAAACTAGGACCCCAGGAGCCTGGAGAGAAGGGAGGCAGGCACAGAGGAAACCTGAAGGAGGACAGAGACCAGGACTTCCAGGTGGGAGCTTAGACTTGACTTTGAAAAGTGAGAATGAAATGATACTCGTCTCCTGCCCTTTGAACTCAGTACTTCTAGCCCTTTGTGTTGCTCTAACCTGGATCCTGGAAGGAGAGAGTCTGTCTAATTTCCCACCCAAGTAGTGACCCCAACTCAAATCTGCCCATGCAACTGGTCAGCTCACTTCAGCTTCTAGACATAAACAGGAAAGGGCAGGGAAGACAAGACCATCCTCCCAAACAGTCACGGAGATCTACCTCATATTTGTGTGACTAAAAGAACTCAAATGTGAGATTTTTCCAGAACAAAGGGAGTTGAGAGCTCCCCTCCAGTAATAGAAAACTGCTTACAATTTTTTTAGAAAGCAGAATAAGTCATCGAAGTCTCTCCTTTTTAGAACCTTGCCATGCAAATTTTCACTGTCCTCCATGCTGTAAGGTCAGAAGCCATATCTGCTATTCTGTTTACTGTGTTTACCCCTAGCATCTTGCACAGGGCCCAGCCCATAGCAGGTGCTCAGCAAGTAACTCTTGAATGAAAGAGTGACAGAATAAGTGAGTGACCAGATGGGCCCTGCTGCTCTCCTCCCTGATGGCATGTCTCCCATGTGTCCCACTTTGTTCTGTCATCTGGCCTTGTTTTCTGTGTTTCACAGGACAGAGCATATGAAGCCTCAAGGAAGTCTCACTGGCATGGAGAAATGGAAGGAAGGAAGGAAGGAAGGAAGGAAGGAAGGAAGGAAGGAAGGAAGGAAGGAAGGAAAGAAGGAAAGCAAAAGGGTCTTAAGATGTGTTCCCTGTATTGCTACTTGCCTGCCTACCCTTCCCTGGCCTGTTTCTTTCATCTTTGCAGTCCACCTGTGCTGGGCAGCCCTGTACTTCTCTTAATGTCACAAGTGACACTTCCTTTCTGAGAAAGTTGTTTGCTCTGTGAAAGAACAAAAGTTGGCTGAGAATGATGGTGAAAGTAGACCCCATTGTGGGGACAGTTTAGATAGGTTTATTAGGTTATTCCTGAGAGTGGGGACAGAGATAGAGGTGGAGGTAGATTGATCAATCTATCATCTATGTATGTATGTATGTGTGTGTCTATCTATCATCTATCATCTATCATCTATCATCTGTCTATTTATGTATCATCTATCCACCCACCGTCCATTAAATAATACCCACCAGGACTTGCACAGTGATTCTGAGAGAGCAACTTAGAGAGCAAGCAGCCTCCAGCAGAGGGGAGCTGGCTGGAAGCGCTCATCCCTCCTGTTCTAGAAACCTCAGTTTGTGCTCCACAATTCTTTCCTACCCTTGCTTCCCACAACCTTGATCAGACGTCTGGAAAGATGACAGAACTATCTAAACAGATGTGGACCTTGCACATATTTCATCAATGAAGCAAACACTCCTTACTTCCTAGCTTTGAACAAGGCACTGGGATGGTAGGCCATCATCCCAGCAATAAGCAGACATCGCATTCTGTTTAGGACAGTTTAAGGAGACTTAAGAAGGGGACCATTTATATGGGTGTGAGTGGGTACTGTGTCTGTGAGCTGTTGCTACCCCAGATACTAAAGGGCCACAAGGAGTGACTGGAGGAATCTAGAAGGAGCATCTTGAAGTCCAGTTTTAAAGAAATGATGATGTCACTCAAGGAAGGCAGCCCTGCAGGAGGGAAGCCTGGGCTTCCTTGTCCTCACTCTCCTCTTTCCTTGTCCCTTCTCCCTCCCTCCCTCCCATTTCCTTCCCCTTTGGCCAAGCACATCTGGAAGCTGGGTGGTGAGGAAGCTGGTTAATAAGGTTGACACAGGTCAGCTCCTGCATTGCAGAGAGCCAGGAAAACAGGAAGCGAGCAGACCTGCAGGGACAAAATAAAAGCATCCCACATCTGGGAATTAATCATGCCTTTTCCACAATCATTACTTACTTTTAGCACATTATATCAAAAGTATTCATGAGTTAATGACAATTTTTAGAGAGTGTGTTAAAAGAGAAAGGGCCTTCAAACTCCCTTCTCATTCTGGAGGCGGCAGAGGTGTTTAATGTGCATTTCTTTGAGCAATCATGCATAATTAAGGAAACTGAGACCCAAGAGTGAGATACCCTGGCAAAGTCACTGATGAGCTGCAGGTCTGGGGCAAGAACTTTGAGCTCCACCTTTTCCAAGCACATGGGCACCACTTTCCTTTCCCTGACGGGTAACAGACATTGCAAATCAGTCGGGGCATTTTTCTCCCGTGGAACCTGCATTTGGCTGTGTGATAATCAATCGTGACCTTGGAGTAGACCTCTCAGTGAACTACCACCAAAAGTCAAGGTCAGGCCTGTTCTCTCATTGCCTTAGTCACTGCAAATGGCTGTCATTTTGATTCTGGACAAGAATGAACCTTCTACCCTCAGGAACTCATGCCATATGGTCAGAATAGAGGAGAAAGGATAGGTTAAATTAAATCAGTATTTTCTACCCAAGGGATCCCTGGTTTTGCTTTACACTGACAAATTTTGACTTCCTTCAGAACTCAGTTTTAATTTAGTTCAATTTATCAAGTATTCGTTCAGCTTATATTATATACTCAGTGTGCTCAAAAAGTTCAACCAAATTGAAGGAAAGACTCATCCATGCCGTTGTGCATGGGTAAAGAGTATGTTCAGAGTTGTTATGCAGAAACTGCAGACCTCCGCAGACACAGGGATGGCTCTGGAACAGTCCTTGTGTAACAGAGATTGACATCTGTCCACATTAGGCATCAGTGAAGGTTGGCACAGCCTTTTCTCTCTGATGTCTCCCTTTCTGCATAAGAAAAATCTTCCCAAGGGAAGAGAGATGGGGTCTGACACTGGGGCCAGACAAATGGTCCTTGCTGAATGTGCACATCCTCCCTGCTCCAGGTCCACAGCCTGCTCTGCCTCCTTCCCCCCAAAGCTCACCCCTTTGTGAAGCTCTTTTGAAGGCTCAGCCATCTTCCCCTCTTTGAGTCTCCTACTGGATGGACATAGCTCCTATGCTGAGGCACAAAATAAAATTTGTATGTTCTTTTCCTGTTATGTGTCTATTATCAGTTTACTTGATAGACTAAAATCATTGAAACTTCATAAGAAGTAGAGTAAATTTAAAACTTTCCTGCACTGTTCCTCCCCAGCCTGGACTTACCAGGGTTAGTATTGCTCAGCTGTCCTGAGCAGCCTCATCCTAGTGCTTCCTATGGGGAGGGCTCTGTGTTTCTCCCTCTGTCCCTGTCTCAGTGTGGACGCCAATGCACAGTCTCCCCACGGCCACCCTCATGGCCCTTGACAAATCTGACTTGCATCCCATTCACCCACCCTAGTGAGTCCCCCTCTACCACCTTCTAAGAAGGCTTGAAAGTATAGATTTGCTTCAGGATGCAAATGTAGGGGAATCTGGTGGGAGAATTAAAAGGTGGCTTTGAAAGTGTCACATGGGCAGTCTCCTCCTGCATTAAGCTTGAAGTTCATTCTGGAATGGAGGGGTATGTGGGAGCTCTCTGGGGTATAGCCATAGCAGCAGCACCTCCTTCCTGGGGCCTGGGTTTTCCTGTCTCCAAGGTCACCATGAAGGCGATGCTTTCAGAATGAATGCAACCACACTTGTGCCCTCAACATGCCTGACTTTCAGAAACTGCCAGGTTTTCTTCACTGTTCAGCTTTTATCTTCAATCCAGCAGACACTGAACATGCAGTGTGTTTACACACAACTCATGCCCAGGTCAGAGTCCACAGTCAAACTGAACTAAAACAATAGGACTGGACTTTTAAAAATATACATATATAAGATTGGGAAAATTATACTTGACCATTGGCTATGTTCTGTTTATTTGCTTGTCTGGGTGCTGTGGTTCCAGTTGTTCTATTTCCATGGGAAGCACAGCGTCTATGAGACTCTAGGTTCCTTTTACAATGTTTTTGGGTTGCCTTGCTATATAGGAAATATTTATTTGGTGACTAGGGCTTCTTTCTATTTCTGATGCAGAGTTGGAAAATAATGTTTATCCATTAGGGACACTCTAGCTAATGAGAACATATGGTGGTCAGAGAGGTTCAAAATTCACTGATCTGTCCAGGGGATTTTCTTGGGCTTCATCTGTACTCAGTGGGTTTTTTTTTTTTTTTTTTGTAGTTGTTGAATTGAAAAATGCTTTACACTCTGATTCACAGCTCCAATAAATAAAAGATAAAATTTATTAATGTATCTACCCATACATCAATAGTAGTCCACTTTTAATCATTGCTTACTAAGTACCAGAGATCCTTCTAAGTGCAGATTCATTCATTGTTTGTTTTTATCTACTTTTTGAAAAAATTATGCACTCTAAAATTCATTCTTTTTTTTTTTTTTTGTAGTACTGGAGATCGAACTCAGGACTTTGCCCTTGATAGAGGAGGTGCTCTACCACTTGAGCCATGCTTGCAGCCCCCTTTTTGCTCTGGTTATTTCTGAGATAGGATCTTGCTTTTAGCCCAGCCTGGTCTGGACTGTGATCCTGCCTTATGCTTCTTGCTGGGATGACACCAGCTTTTTTCTGTTGGGATGGGTTCTCACAAATTTTTTGCCCAGGCTGGCCTCAAAGCATCATTCTGTTTAATGTACACTTCTGTGCATTTTGACAAATGCATGCAGTTAAATAATTACCACTAAAATTGAAATAGAGAACCTCCAAATAATCTCTCTTCTCTTACCTCTAGCCCTTCAACCACCGATCCGTTCTTTGCCTCCATGGTTTCATGTATTCCAGAATATTGTAGAAAAGGAATCATCTAAACTTTTGAGCTTGCCTTCATTCTGATGAAGCACAATGTATTTGAGATTCCTATATGTTGCTCCAAACACCAGGAGTCCATTCCTTTTAACTCCCGAGTACTATTTCATTGTATAAATGTACAGGCTTTAATTATGCATTCCCCAAGTAACGGGCATTGGGTTGGTATCTAGTCCTGGATGAATTATGAATAAGGCTGCTGTAAACATTCATGTATAGGACTCTGCTGTACAGAAGATAGCATTAAGAAAATTTAAAAGATGAGAGAATATACAGTTATCGTATCTGACCAAGCACTTGTTTCCAGACTATATTAAACACTAGTGCCACTCAGTAATACAAAAACCTAACAAAAGAAATCAAGATAGTTACATTTAAATAATCTCCCTTCTATTGTCCTATCTCAACAGAAATCCCTTATAATTAAAAGTAACATGTAAAATGTGAGTAAAATAAATGAAAAAATCAACACGTTTAAGGAAAATAAGTAAGCTTATTTCATGACTAGATGCTCAGAAAGAATTGAAGATGGCCGTGTTTTATAATTAATGGTGTCAGTTACAGGAGCAGATGTTCTGGGTAGTAGATAGCACTGGGCCAGCTCTAAGCACCAGCTCCTTCATGTTAATAAATTTATTTTTTGTGTGTTTGTGACACCTGGGGGCCTCTAAATCATGAGTGCTTGGGCGGGGCAGTCCTGCCTCACACTGACTACTGCTTTTTTCTGGAACATTCTTCTTTTAAATATCTACAAGTTGAACCCCCTCCTCTCATTCAAGTCCTGGCTTGCATGCTGCTTCTCAGTGAGGTTGTTAGTGGGCTGAGTGGTCTAAGAAGACGCTAGTCTAGAAAATTCCAAGTTCTTGTATCACCAGAACAGAGAACTGGACAGAGACACAAATTGCAAAGCAGTAGCAAAAGTTTATTGAAAATTGGACTTTGATCACATGATAAAGCGAGAGCACACAAGGGAGATATGAGGATAGGTAAGACACCTAAAAAACTAGATAGCATTTGTTGCCCTCAATGCAGAGAAACTAAAGCAGATACTTTAAAAGCAACTGAGGCCAATAGGAAAAGGGGACCAGGAACTAGAGAAAAGGTTAGATCAAGAAGAATTAACCTAGAAAGTAACACACATGCACAGGAAATCAATGTGAGTCAACTTCCTGTATTGCTATCCTTATCTCAACTAGCAAAAACCCTTGTTCCTTCCTATTGTTGCTTATACTCTCTCTTCAACAAAATTAGAGATAAGGGCAAAATAGTTTCTGCTGGGTAGTGAGGGGTAAGAGGGAGAGGGAGGGGGGAAGGGGGGAGAAATGACCCAAACATTGTATGCACATATGAATAAAAGAAAAATTAAAAACAAGTTTATTGAAAGAAAGAGTTAAGAGGAAGCACCACAAGAGGAGTGGTGGGCTCCTGCCAGGTGCACTGAAGCAATGATTTCTTTGTTTAAGCCCAATTTAAAAGTTGTTAGGTGGGAAAAATCTGGGCAGTCCTTAGGGAGAGGCTAAGATGGCTGGCAGGTTTAATTAACACAGCCTTATCACATAACAGGGGTATTCTGCACATGTGCTCATGCTAATTTCCAGGTTTTTAATTGATTGTATGAGATGTGACCAATATTCATAAGGTCTTAAATGGAGGAGTTTGAGAGGTCAAACTGGGGGCAAGTCTGGCTCACATGTGCCCCTTTGGACACTATCTTGCAAAGATATTTATGACTGCCAGGATATTTACAACTTAGAAGGGGTTTATTGCTCTAGAGACAGCTCTGGACTGTCTGGTGGAGTAGTGAAAAGTCCGGCATGAGGATAACTGTTTGCTCAAGAGAAGGGCGTCCCATGTCAAGTTATTTTTTGTTGCCAGCCTGCCTCAAGGCCTATCCTACCACCCTATTTCAAATTGCAGTCTCCACCTCTGTGCCACCCTGGGGCTTTCTGTTCCCCTTACTCAGCACAATCTTGTTTTTTTTCCTTTTTCCTACAGAACCAACACCCTGTAACACACTGTATGACTGACTTCTTCTGGTCATGGTTAGCTCTGCATCTCTACCCACCCAATCGGGAGGTCTGTGAGGACCAGATTTAGGGCACCCAGTGTGCATGGAACGATGTCTGGCATACAGTTGAATGAGTGGGACCAGACTCTGATCCAGACCATTTGTATGCCCTATCCCCTGAAATCAGGTTTGCTATTATACCCAAGTCACACAACCTGAGGTCAAGGAGATTACACAACTTTTCTAAAGTTCCTCCTTACTCAGTGGTGAAATCGTGATAATTAACCCAGAAGACCATTGTGACAGCTGAGCGAGATGATCCTTGTGGAGTGCTTCGGAGGGGGCCTTGCATGTGGTAAACTGGAATGGCTTTTGTCTGATTAACAGTCTTCCCCTTAGTTTTCTAAGGGACTAAGCATACATTTTGCAAATGCATGCTGTTTTCTGTGTCCTCTTGCCACATTACAGTAGCTGAAACCTGACATGGTTATGGGCTCATTAATCCCATGAGCTTTTGCTCAAATGCTTTGGAGTTGATTAAAACCCCAGTGCATTTTTGCAGATTCTTTTCCTCCTTCTTGAATACCATCCACATGTCCATGGAGACTTGATCTCCCCTTGTTGGTCTATCTATAGCTCATTGACCAAAATTCTACTCAGTCGAGACTTACCTGTCTTTCTCTCTCAAATAAAGACCAAAGTCACAATTTTGCAACAGGGAATGGCAAAAACTAATTCAGTTTGAAACTCTAACCTCATTGATTTTCAGTCAATTTTGACCTGGACCAATAGGAGTGGTTCTCAGCTTTCAAAAGATTCATACTTACAGTCCATCGTCCCTGGTTCTACTATAACCTGTGCAAAAACAAGCATCTCTCCATCATCCCCCCAACAGAGCCATTGATGCCCTCACAGACTTCCAAATGTCTTATCAAATGTTACTGATACCATCTCCTTAAAGAAAACCACCTAAATTTTGTGACTGTTATATATTTTCCTAAACTTCTGACCTATTCATGGAAATAAAATATATGTATTTAAGACAGAAATTATGAAATTATAGTTATATATGTCTGCTTCTGTAGGAAAGTCAAGTTAGCTGTACAGTGTCTTTTTGGGGAAAAATGCTTTCTTTCTGAGCGAATACTGTTTGCCTAATCTCTTTGGCACTGTGAAACAGCAGGCAGCTCTGAGGCTTGCCTGAAGTCTGGGATAACTTTTTAGGCACTTCTATTTAATAACCCTTGCTTAAGGGAATTTGTAAAATCCATTGAAGAACATGTGGACTGAGAGCTGCTATGATGGTACATGTAACACCACACAGACTGCATAGTAAGTAAGAATGTGAAAAGACCTATTTAAAAGGGAATTTAAGAACCCAGTCTCTGCTTTATATTAATTTTCCCCTATTTGAAATAATCAAAACCTGTTGTAGAATTTGAAGTAAAACTGAACTGTTCATTCTTACATTTATCAGAAGAAACAAAGTATGTCTATTAAACATACCATGTTACATAGATGTCCCCAACTGTTGACTACCTTGTGTGCTCTGTTGACCAGGTGTTAGCAGTGGTAGCTCTAATTAGCATGTGGTCCTGCCAAGTTAAGGCATTGCAAGGGAATTCTTGAGTATCATTGTCTCCAGGGCCCTTTTCTCCTTTGGCCTGAGGAGAAAATTCAGATGTGACAGCACCAAGAATGCTGTTAGACACAGGAGAGGCTAATTCAAGGCTTCATATGTGCTAGGCAGGTGCTCTACCACTTGAGCTATGCCCCCAGCCCTTTGTTGCTTTAGGTATTGTTTTGAATAGGGCTTCACTTTTTTTTCCTGGCTAGTCTTGGACAGCCATCCTCCTATTTATGCTTCCTGTGTAGCTGAAATGACAGGCACGCACCATCATGCCAGTTTAATTGTTTGAGATAGGGTCTCATTATTTTTTTTGCCCAAGCTGACCTTGAATTTTGATCCTCTCAATCTCTTCCTCCTGAGTAGCTGTGATTGCAGGCATGACCCACTGTGCCCAGCCAGACTTGCTTGTGTTTTAGACTCTGCCTAAGGTGGTTCTGTAAGAGAGAAGTGGAATACAGGGGATATGCTGGGTGACTCGGGAAGAGGATGGGGAGCATCAAGAGCCAGTGGTCAGTAAGTTGAGTAGGTGGATCATGGTGCTGAGGGCTGGGAGAGGTGAGTAGGAGTGGGTAGAGGATTGAGTAAATGATTGTAGAATCTGAGACCATATGTTTAGATGTTCTCTACTGTCTTCTCTATTTTCTCTGTTGACTTCAAGAGAAGTCAGACAATAATGGAAGCTTTTCTAATCACACTTGGCATTCAGGCTGAGTGACTTGGACATGACAGTGCTATGTTTCTGAGCCATATTAATCTCTAGGTTCATAAATTTTGTATGTCTATTTGCAGAGCCCAGCTTTAATGACTGCTTAAAGTAGAACATTTTCTTTCTCCTCAATTTTCATTACTCTGTTTATAACTTTTGTTTTGATTTGAGAAATCTTCAAAACTGGCTGCTAACTATTTTTGTCCAGTATTAAGGTTATTAGAAAAAATGTTGTAGTATCAGAAAACAACTCATCCAAGACTTATAAAAAAAGTCTGTTTTGAGTATAATTTTATCCTTAAAAATCAAACTAAAAAATATCCTATTTTATTCAGAAACTTCTTCTAGGAAGCATGAGAGTTGAATTTCATAATGAAACCAGTGATGAACACAGGTCCTTTGTTTTTGCTGCCTTGACTGATTTGGATTAATTTCTGCAAATTTTGCCTAGCTTTACAGGCAGAATTTGGTTTACCCAGGCACTAATTACCCCAGAGATTTAGCATAGAGCTGGTCACAGAGACTCTGCTCTCCATTGGGAAGCCATTGGGGCTGGTGGTATTACCACCAGTATTGATTTTTCATGCTGTTTTGAACTCCTGAACACAGAATGCTAAGGTTTATATGATTAGATGAATACTAATCCAACAAGTGTAAAAGTTACTTGAGATCTAGTAAGATCAAAACATACTTGTTGCCCAAAATTGAAAAGACACAGGGACAGAAGAGACAGTTAATAGTTAGTACTCTTGATTCTTGGTGAGACTGTTTCAGAGGATGGGGTCTGGCTTTGTTCTTGTTCCTCTGGTGGAGATTTGAGAAGAATTCAGGGGCAAAGTGTCTGAAAGAAGAACTGAGAACACCTGTCAAGTTCATTTCCTAGAACTGGAAGTTCCTCTGCAAAAGAGAGTCTGAGCTGTGACAGCTCTGGGTTTGAAGAGCCCCATGGGCAGGTGGCAACAATATCTGTGGTCAGAAACAAGTGGTAGTAGATGGTTCACAAAGTTACTGAAAAGAACAAGTTGGAATTTAATTGCAAATGGTGCTTCCCAAAAACCCGTATTCTTGTCCAGGAAACATTTTTGGTTTTGTTTTTTTGGTGGGATTGGGGTTTGAACTCTGGGCTTCAAGCTTGTAAAGCAGGAGCTCTACTGCTTAAGTCACACCACCAGTCCAGAAAATCTTTTAAGTATCAGAATCTTTCAGGTTCCTGGGAAGGCTTCAAGAGAAGAACTGAACAGTTCATCTGTGAGATCTGCCTTGGTGAAGTACAGATAGGACACTGGGCCCCAGATTTTTTTTTTTTTCATAGTGCCCACAACTCTCCAAAAAGAGCCTGCTGTCAGAATGTGGGTACTCCAGTGTAGGAAACAGCAGAAAGCACTATAAAATCACAGAAGGTGGGTGCTGCAAGGGTCTTTGGCTCCTTAGAAACCTTTGAACTTCGGAAACGCAATCAGCATATTTTGTAATTAGATAGCTGTTTGAGTGTCTGATGTACTCACTGGATGGTGAGCCAGGACCCCTGCTCTCAGGCCAGCATCTGGAGCTAAAGTGGTTAACCAGTATTGGAATGGTGGCAATGGCGCCCTGTCTCTGGCATTGTGACTCCATAGTCTGTAGCGGAGGGAGGAGAGGGTTCAACAGCACAATGTTGGATGGCAGGAGGCTGGCCGGGAGGGCAGTCCACGCTCTTCTTTCTCCTGCCCTGGGTGGAGCAGTCCTGTATCCTGGTAAGATGGCAGCACCTGGGGAATTTTGGAAGAATCTTTGGAATCTCTATGATGACCCCAAGAAGGGGCCAGTAAGTCCAGAAAGGCACGGTGGGTCTCATCAAGATTCCCAAGCTCTAAGTGCAGAGCAACCCTGGTGCCCAGAGTCAGGTGGAGAAGTAACAGCTATGCCCCTAGAACTGATGGGGGCTGCACAGACAGAGACCTCAGTGGATTGATACCTGCAGACCCCCAATGGGAAAATAGGGATCTGGTAGACACCCACCTGGACAGACCACACTGAGACTCAAGTTTCCTGTCCTCCTCCCACATGAACAGTGGCTTAGGATCGTGGCCATAGAGCTTAGCCACAATCTTAGAGACAAGGAGGAAGAATCTAATGAATTGAAGTTCCATTTATGCCACCCAATGGAGCAGGGCCTTGGGTTTTAAAGTGAGTTACATTTTCCTTACAGAGTGGTCTGAGATTCACATCCACTGCAAACAAATATTTCTTCCTTGAGCCTTCTGTACTTGAAACATATGCTGAGAAGTGTCAAGTAAACAGAAGACACCTGCAAGTAAAAGAAGCCAGCAAGACTTCCACTCACGGGAAGATGACCCAGGATGGGACCTGAGGCCCTGAGTGTCAGCCCCACTAGGAGGAGAAGAATGGTGTGTACTACTCTCTAAACCTGTGTTGGCAATGAACATCAGTTTCCCTCCTACCTCTGTGGCTTCTCCTTACCAGCTTCCTTACTGATGTCCCCTCTTCCAGAGAGTTGGGAAGGGGTGATCTGTCCACATCCTGCCTTCTTTTTACACTGCTGTCTGCTTCCGCCCTTTCCATTTGTGCTGAGAACAGAAAGCCATAGGCAGAGAGATGAGAGCAAAGGCCTGGGGTAAAGTTAGTTTACTAACATGGCAGATAGATAACATCCAAACCTCATGATGCTCACACATCTCTGTGTATTTGGTTCCTTTCTAGGATCCAGCCCATTCTTATTTCTAATTGTTCTTTACAAAACATGAGAGAATCAAATTTCCCATCATGTACATTCCAGTTTTTTGATGACTTCTTATAAATCCACAGCCAAGGATAGCACAATAGCAAAATAGATTAGCTTTGATACCCAACAGACAAAAACATGTTTTGGAAACCATATGCCAATTTAAGTTAAGTTGTTGGGAAATAGTGTCCAATGAAATCTGGAATATATTTTTATTTTAAAGTATTGCTGTGGCTGGGGATCTAGCTTTGTGGTAGAGCATTTGCCTAGCATGTGCAAGACCCTGGGTTCAATCTCCAGTATTGCAAGAAAACAAAAATAAACAAATAAAGTATTGCTGAAAATAGTTTTGGCCTCTGAGTAGGTGTGCATTCTTTGCCGGGTATTTACTTTGATGTTCCTTTGGAGATAAACCATTTGATTTAATTTTATTCGATTTAGTTCAACTGAGCTCAGTTTCATTATGCTTATTAATA
Organism: Castor canadensis; assembly: GCF_047511655.1. NCBI lineage: Eukaryota > Metazoa > Chordata > Mammalia > Rodentia > Castoridae > Castor > Castor canadensis. Next base: position 8,366,028 of record NC_133386.1, on the reverse strand, counting down.
GTTCCTAGCATCTAAGTTTATATATAACAATTTGCTACACATTTTATTATGGTCCCTAACTTTGAGAATGAGTAGTTTAATCAGGGAAATGAAAGAATTCCAAGATGATTTGTAAGCCAAAAGCATAGTACTTGGGAGAGGCCAACCATGACAAAATGAGGCAACAGCACCATGTTCCCCTCCCACATCCATGACAGACATTGCTAATTGTTGCTGTACCATATCTGTGGCCAGGTGTGGTGGTCTCAGATTCTTTCCCTCAGTCGCTACCAATTGACCAGTGTTGGTATTCAAGTTGGAGGCTCAGTTAAGCCTCTTATCTATCTCTGGAATAATTGCATAACTTCTCAGAGGGATTCCAAGTTGGAGAATTTTGTTTGGGTCTGTGCCTATAAGCTTTGTGCTTAAGAAAATAAAGTAGCTTGGTAATTACAAAGATCTGTTTGTTAAAAATGAATTCAAACAATCTTCAGTGAATTTTTTCCAATCAACTCACAGCATGAATTCATATACTATTGCAAATAAGCATTTGAGAGATTAATCAAGAGTTTTGAAATCTGAAATTTAGATAAATCTGCAAACTGTCTTGAGTCCCAGAAAAAGAAGATTCCATTGTATGTTGCCACTAACTAATTATGTGATCTTGGCCAATTCTCCATCCTTCTGTGCGTTTGAACTCCATCGTGGTGGTAGGGAGGGTCAATAACATTTTTAAAGCATTTTTCCCAAATGATGTGGATTCAGCAAGCTAGTACGAATACCAGAAAAAATGCAATGTTTCTGCTTAAAGCTGGTGCTTAGAATCTGGACGCTGACTCCCCTTATCTTGCCCTCAACTCCTACCTCAATCTTATGGAAGCCTGTGGAATATCTGTAAGAAGTGTTAAGTTGAGGACCAAATTTGGAAAACCTCTAGAGGAGAGAGATTCTTTGGACCCTCTTCCAGCTGAACACATGCTAATGAGTGTAAATCAGCTAGATCTAATTCAATACAGTTGTGCTGGGCAGGGCTAAAAATAACAGCCAGGACTTAGAGGGCTTGTCTGGCATGCAGGAGACCCTGGGTTCAATCCCTAGTACTGCAATAAATAAATAAAGTAATAAATAAAAAATTAAAAACAATACTAATACAGGCTCTGGAAACTACTTACAGTGGGAAGATTTTGGGCAGATGGAGTAGGGGTCCTCTGCTCCATCTAGTACCACTCACTTCCCCATTTGCTCCTAAGGTCCTGATTTTGGAACTTCTGCACAGCACGTCTGATTGTTTTCCTGTTACTTCTCTCTCACTACCATGTGACAGTGTGAGGTCACCTCTGTACAAAAAATGAGAGGAATGAATAAGCTTCTAATGGACTCAGAGGCCAGATTTTTAATGTCAGTCTCTTTTTATACTTTCACATTTCAACAACCTATTAAAAGCCTGTCAGGGCTTGAGTTTGTTACACTGCCAGTATTTATCAGCAGGGGCTTACTGAATCCTGTGCTTCAGCGAGCCATAAAGCTTGGAGTTGAGGTCTCTCGACACTTAAATCTGGTATGTGTAAAAGTGAAACCATTTTTATCAATGAGAATCAGAGACTCTGTACTCCAATGACAGCAGGGCAGGTGTGCCCTGATTGGGCGTTTGCCTGTGGTATCAGGAGCTGTGTGGGCTTTGCCAGGACTGGGTTGCCCTGGAGACTTTACAGGTTACTCACCCAGACCATTTAGGGATTCATCTTGCTAGGCTTGAAGTTGGAGTCATGCAAGGAAAAAGGGCAAATTAAATCACTTAACACATTCCTGCTTTTTGATGGCTTACTCCTAAGTAATTAAATGGATCTCTGGAATAGCCCTTCTGGGATCGACTTTCACAATGAGTTTTCTGAGCTCAAGAGTGCTGAAGAAGTTGGGTCAGCAGACTATATAGACTCCTAGCTTAGAAGGAGGAGTCTTGAAGCTGGGGGATGTATCTGGCTTATTCTAACTTGCATGTTCTTTGCCTGGTCCCTATAGTGACACACCACAGCTATCCAGCACTTTGTTCTATCTCCTCAGTGGCCAGAGCCATTTAGCGGGCATGGATGTGGGTATAAGCCTAAGCCTTGTACCACAGAAGGCAGTTCTCAAGGCTGCTTTTGGAAAATACACTTGCCTGGGTCACCTCAGACCTGCATTAGAGTCCCACAGGCAGGTTCTGGAGGCTACCATGTTTTCCACACTGCTTCTGCTCCTGGCATTGTCCCCTGTGGGGTCCTGCTTGTCCTGCAGAATTGACCCTCCAGTGTTGCCTACTCAGGGAAACCTTTCCTGGCCTTTTGGCACTGGGGTCTTTGCTGACTCGACATTTATTTGGATGACTGTTTGGTTATTATCTGGCTTTGCCACGTGTTGAATGAGCAAGTCACTGAATGGACACAGAGGTGAATGGATGAATAAATGAACACTAATCTTGGAAGTTACTGTTGGAGGTGACAGTCCACTTTCTAGATTAGCTTTTGTGTTCACTGCTAAAAGCATACTCCTTACTATGGGATGAATATTGTTATGGTGATTACAGGGAAGGAGGAAAGAGAATTGGGAGTGGCATTTGCAAGGTGAAGAAGGAAGTAAACTAAGTAGAATCTTGTCAAAGTTTACTGCCCTTAATGGGGTACATTTAGTCACACTGCCAGCTCAAAGGGGGCCATCAATAGCACGAGGAGACTGATTTTGCCCAAGCTCAGAGCCAAGCTATCTTTCTTATATTACACTGGTTCTCAAAGGAGGCCACAATTGCTGAAGAGTTCCTGTGGGGATAACAATTTCATAGCACAGCAATGGTTAATTATGCCACCATTTATGATTTTTTTATTACTTACAGCAATGCTCACACAGCATCAAATCAGTCAAATGTAAAAAGATCAGCTTAGCTAGTTTTTTTACATGGTATAGTGCCCCAGACTCAATTGTAGATGGAATTGGTTCCTTTTAACTCACCTCTTTGATATGCTATGCTCAAGGCCAGGGTGAATATACAAGATCTTGCAGACTATCTACACTTTATAAATAACCTAATTAAGGGGCCCAAAAATGGCAAAACAAATTGTTCTGGGACATCGACTAACTCAGCAGGTGTGAATGAAACTCAAAGGAGGAGGAAATGGTTAGGATAGGCGAGAGGCCAGAAGGCCCAGGCCAGGCCTGTAGGCTGAAGTCAGAAGCGAGTTCCAATAACCAAAGAATCCAGAAGCTGGGTGATCAGGTGTAAAACAAATCTATGAGCAGAAGCCCAGAGCTTCAGTCAGTTTCAAAGAAAACACATGAAAAAATGCTCACCATCTCTAGCAATAAAGGAAATGCAAATTAAAACCACACTAAGATTCCACCTCACCCCTGTTAGAATAGCCATCATCAGCAACACCACCAACAACAGGTGTTGGCGAGGATGCGGGGAAAAAGGAACCCTCTTACACTGTTGGTGGGAATGTAGACTAGTACAACCACTCTGGAAAAAAATTTGGAGGCTACTTAAAAAGTTGGACATCGATCTACCATTTGATCCAGCAATACCACTCTTGGGGATATACCCAAAAGAGTGTGACTCAGGTTACTCCAGAGGCACCTGCACACCCATGTTTATTGCGGCACTATTCACAATAGCCAAGTTATGGAAACAGCCAAGATGCCCCAGCACTGATGAATGGATTAAGAAAATGTGGTATCTCTACACAATGGAATTTTATGCAGCCATGAAGAAGAACAAAATGTTATCATTCGCTGGTAAATGGATGGAATTGGAGAACATCATTCTTAGTGAGGTTAGCCTGGCCCAAAAGACCAAAAATCGTATGTTCTCCCTCATATGTGGACATTAGATCAAGGGCAAACACAACAAGGGGATTGGACTTTGAGCACATGATAAAAGCGAGAGCACACAAGGGAGGGGTGAGGATAGGTAAGACACCTAAAAAACTAGCTAGCATTTGTTGCCCTTAATGCAGAGAAACTAAAGCAGATACCTTAAAGCAACTGAGGCCAATAGGAGAAGGGGACCAGGAACTAGAGAAAAGGTTAGATCAAAAAGAATTAACCTAGAAGGTAACACCCACGCACAGGAAATCAATGTGAGTCAATGCCCTGTATAGCTATCCTTATCTCAACCAGCAAAAACCCTTGTTCCTTCCTATTATTGCTTATACTCTCTCTACAACAAAATTAGAAATAAGGGCAAAATAGTTTCTGCTGGGTATTGGGGGGGAGAGAGGGGGAGGAGTGGGTGGTAAGGGAGGGGGTGGGGGCAGGGGGGAGAAATGAACCAAGCCTTGTATGCACATATGAATAATAAAAGAAAAATGAAAAAAAAAAAAAACAAAGATCATGACCCACCTCAGAGCCCAAGTTCAGAGTCAATGCAAATAGCTTGTAGGCACCTATAAAGTTATAAAGTCACTATTATCATCATTCCTTGTCACTGAGCTTGAGCTGCAGTTCAAAAAAATAGTAGCAGAACGGTTAACATTTGCTAACTCTGAATATCATATTAGTGTGGAGCAGTTCACTTGATTCTCAAAATTCAACTAATACTGAATGGTCACCCTAGAGCAGGGATTGTGCCAGACGTTACAAATTAAAGGAGAACCACAATCTTGTCATTGCAATATTGAGCTTTGCGTCTGCATTGTGGGTCTCTACTGGGGCAATTCTGTCTCCCAGGGAACATGTGGCAACACCCATCAGCAGTTTGGGCTGTCACTACAGGAGAAGGTACACTGGGGCACATGTCAGGCAGAGGCCAAGACTGTTGATAAACACCTTACAAAACAAGGACATCTTCCATGGCGAACACTTTCCTGGCCCAAAATGTGAATAGTTCAGAGATTGAAAAAATTTGTTTTGGAAAGTGGAATCCACGTGTAAACCTGTAAGCACGATAGTGTTGTACATGCTGCTATCAGAATTAACAAGATGCAGTGGGCTTTCCAGGAAGAGGATCAGTTTAACCGCGGGAGGGGGCAAGGGATGGAAGGTGCTCAGGGAAGACTTCACCTGAAGGACGGGAAGGTGGATGGGGTGTGGGGTGTGCAGGAGCAGCCATGAGAGCCAAGGTCAGGGCAAGGAATGCTGTGGTCTCTTGGGGCCTGGGGATGGTCAAGCTCTTGGCATTGGTTTCCACTGAGTCACAAAACCTGCTCTTTGAGATAACCACATAAAAAAGATAATTATACATCAGTTTTGCCCACAAAGAGCTCAAATGGTATAAGATCAGCTATATTCTAGATCAAATAAACCCTTTTGTCAAGTTTTTGTTTGAGTACATAATCGAGAAAACAAAAATTAGGGAAATGCCCAGTGTTAGTTTTGTAGTGTATGCTGGACTTTCACCATTGCTCAGTTTACCTTGAAAGGTTAAGGTCCAGCCAATGAAACCATTTGTCCCTTTGAGAGCTGTGAGTTTCTGCCTGAGAAGTACAAGGAAATGGAGAAACTGCACAGTAAGTTTCCTTTTCAAAAAATAAAAGGGTCTAATGAGATCAGGAATCTATAAAATATTTTTGAAATTTATTAGAACTTCTTGCCCTTTTACCCAGAGCTGTCACTTGTGAATGACATTTTCTAGCTTTAGCCCCGTTGTGTAGGAGTGAAGTCAGCTCAGCAAACCAGTCCTTCCTGCTAGGGACTCAGTGTTAGCCCAGGGCCAAAAGATGCTTTAGGAAAATGCTACCTCTGTGGCAGAATTTAAATGTACGCCAACATATTAAAGAACACAGTGATGACATGTCAGAATAACACAAAAGGTCAATATCTGAGAACATGAGAGAAAATGTAGAAAAGGCTATATAAAACTCTCGCTGAGGTGGCAAACAGATTTTCCTAAAAGCCGGCTATGCTAACCCCTTCTTATGGCATCGGATAAGGTTACAGGGACATAGTGTGCTTGGTAATTGATCAAACCATTAAAAACAACAGCATAAAAGCTTGGAGCTTTGGCGGGCTTGGTTCTTTTCAGAACACAGCCCAACTTGAAGAAGTGCTGATTTGCATCTTTGTGAAGTCCTATAAAATTGTGGTGAGAAAAGGGAAATTTACATTGGATATCCTCCACTCGTCAGAGGAATTTCCATTACCCTGCTCGCTAGGCTGTCTGGCAGGCTGTTGGCTGACTGTGGCATGAGTGAGGAACAAGCCCAGATTCTTGTCCAAGTGCAGGAGGCTGTGCCTTGGTGGCTGCCGGGAAGGTGATCCAGAGGGGGTCATTGAGCCAGGAAAGATATGGACCAGCACCAAAGTCCCCCAATCACCAAAAGCACCTATAGAAGAGATGATAGAAGGCTCTGTGAGCAGAGGCAACTCCTGCCTGCTTAGAGCAGAGAAGAAAATAAATTCCCCTTATTGATTTTCTGTCTAGGAATGGCCTCCCAGGACTACAGGGGCCTCAAAATAGTTACACAATGGCACTCCTAGGGGCTTCCCTGACAAAGGAAAGAGAATGCCCTGTTTTCTTGTCCCCTAATATGATGGTGTGCTTGTTCCCTGTGTCTGGTCATAACCCCAAGAGTGAAGGACACTTATGTAAAAGAGCTGGAGATGGTGTCCCATGATTTGGAAAAACAGGGCTGCTATCTCTTAAATCATTGCCTTGGTGTCCCTCTAGTTTTACTGAGGTTTCCATGCCAATTAATCTTGGCTTTATTTTTTGCCTGTGCTCTGTAGAGAAGGAGGAGAGAGAGGGAGAGCGGAGAGGTCTGCAGGCTCATGGTGAGTCTACCTGGTGCTGGTGAGAGGCGCTTGTGGGCTGCGCCCACAAAGCTCTGCAGAGCTCAAGTCCCTGGCCTGGAGTTGCTGGGTGGTCTTTTCCTCACTTGTCCACGTGGATGTGACACTCTTATGATCCTCCTACTGGAGTATCACCTTCTCGTCACTCCCATGAAAACGCTGTACCTGCTGGGATGGGCTGCTCTGCAGATGCTTTCTTGAATCCCATGGGTCCAGTAGCTCTGGTAGGTAAGGTCTGGACTGTGGATTGAACACAGAAAGAGCAAGGACAAGGTGCCAGGTGAATCAGGTGCTCAGCTGAAATGGCTTGAGTAGGTCCAAGGATCACCGATGGGCTGTGTTCATCTGACATCAGCTGTGTGCACATGAGTGTGTGCATGGGTGTGTGTGTGTGTGTGGAGTTTGGATGAGGCTGCGCACCCTGTCATCGTGCCCATAGTCAGCTGAAGATCTACTGGGAGGAAGAAGAAGAGATGGAGTAGGGGTGATACACAGTGCCCTGATATGGAAGTCTGAAGATGGGATAAATGGGCAGTAAAGGCAGAGCCCATGTGCTGAGGCTGGTGGGAAGTAAGCGAAGCTGGTCTCTGGAAACCCAGTTTGCAAGAACACTGGTTTAAGTGCAGGATGGGCTTCACAGAGCCATGTGGCTAGACGAGACACTGGTTCTAATCCCAGCTCTGCCACTACCTGGCTGTTTGGACTCCCTATCAGTTAACCTGTCTGGGCCTACTCACAGTTTCCTACTGTGCAAAATCAGGAAGTTTGGTGTGTGGCTTTTAGATTTCTTGTTTTTTTAAATTGTTATGCTAGGTGAGGGTACATTGTGGCACTTACAAAAGTTCTACAATGTATTAAATATATTATACTTGAGCTTTTAGGTTTCTTGACATGCTGAAATATTGGGGGTTTCAAAGAAGAAGGAATGGCTATAAATTAGCAAAATTGGGAGCTTCCTTAGGTATAACTGCCAAAGCCCACAGGTTTGAAGGGAGCTCCCCTCTGTCATGCTGAGCTCAGAGTGCATGTGATCTGGTCCCTGGAGGTATCATGAGCCTGTGGGGGTCAGGATTAGTGGGAGCATCAGGGGACCCCCTGGCTCAGGGGATGCTCTACACAGTGCTTGGGTCTACTGGGCCTAGGCAGCAAGAAAGAAGAGGTACAAAGAAGGATTTCAGTACAAAAGTAACAATACAAGATGTCCAATTCTTTCCAACTCTGAGTTTGCATGCCCTGATGCTTCTTAGAGAGGCAGGTGGATTAGGCAGCAATGCTAAAGGGACAGGCGTGCCTTTGTGGAGTGAACAGGGCACCCTGGGTCTTTACAGCCTGTGGAGAAAAGAGTCCTACACACACGATTAATCTGGTGACAGTGATTTTTGTTTCCTCCAGGTCCTACAGGACTTGTCCTCTCTGAGAGAAGTTGCAGGCACAGGCTGCAGGGAACAGTTTGCAGCCTTTAGGGACAGTGCACTTGTGTTTAGCCTTCCTGATCTTTTAGTCCTGGAGACTCAGTGCAGATGCACTGGGTCTGGTTCAGCCTTCCTGGAGACTGTATCTCTATTGGCAAAGTAGCCCTTATCCTAGGGATGCAGCAAGGTGACATTGAGATGGACAAAAGGGGCTGCTCTGCTTCTGTGCAGCTCTGAGGCACCTGAGCCAGGTACCCCGTTCCACCTGCCCCTTTTTGTCTCACTGTCTCTCAGCCCCTTCCATTGTAGATCTCTCTGTTCTTACCCTTCAGTCATCTACACATCTTCCCCACTCTTCTCGAACAGTGAAGGTGAGGAGACAAAATATCCTTTCTTCTCCTCCGTAGAACTTCATGTGTTCCCAACTGCCCTAAAGCAGAGTCTGTGTCTCCAAAAGCACATTTAACACCCACAAAGAGTTCCCACCTCCTTCGAATGCAGCTGCTTGACCAATCTCACCCCAGGGGAGGGAGTCAGGACACTGTAAATGGGAATATGGTCCATCTTTGTGGCCTTCTTAACTTTAGAACAGATAACTGTAAGTGGTCTGGTAGCCTCACTGTCAAATGCAGACACGTAACCTTGGCTCCTGCTGTGCTGAGCACAGTTTATGGCAAACACCAGCTGTTTTTGTTCCTATTAAGAATCACAAAACCAAACAACCCAAAGGTGTATGTTACTTCTTTGTAAATGTATATGCTCAGGCTATTGAATAATGGTGCTTTATGTAAAATATTTTCATATTGAACATGATACAGAAATAAAGGAAAGTAAAATGGATGTTTTAACTTTGAAAAAATATTTAAGTAACTGTCAAAGCCATTTCATAAGAGAAATTCACATACAAAAATATCAATGGCAATGCCTATGAAAAGGCCTAAAATTGTCTACATTTGGAAAAAGTGAACTCCCTCTAGAAATGTCATCAACATTTGTATCTGTTCTGGAAACCTAGGTGTTACTTATTAATAGCTAAAGAAAATATGCTTGCTTGGTATCTCTGACACATAAAGACTTTTTAGGGCTATCAGGTCAACACCAACCAAAATAATCTAACAAACATGAAAGCCAAACTCTCTAGGAGTCATTTTCTCTTGAGATCTAACTGAAGTAAATTGGCCAATAATTTATAGAAATGATAGCTACACTTCAAAGACTTCACCTCCTTCCACACTTGACTTTGTAACATCATATTTTGCATGTGATAGTTCAGTGCTTCCAAACACTGGGCAATGGCTGCTTGATGGGAGATGAGTAAGGGGTCTGTAAATCTATCTGAGCTAAGAATACTTCGTGTGGTAATTCCCACATGTGTGTAGGTACTCTTAGGATATGTAAAATACAAGTTAGTTTTAAAGTGTTTCTCTGTGACATTGCCTCATTTCTAACCCAATGGACATGGAGGGGAGAGATTCTAAGATGGTGGCTAGAGGGAGGAAGCAGAAAGTGTGCTCCCTAAAGTAAAATCTTGGAGAGATGCTGGAGATACACCTTACAGGAAACACCACTGAGAAGAGGCAAAACTTTGATCCCTCCACACCCCCAGCCCACGCAGAGCATCTCCACTTCACATTAAATGGAGAAACCAAGAGGGCTCCCGTGCCACCACCAGACGCCAGCTCCCAGACTGCTTGGGAAGATGCAGATCACAAGGTGAGCTAAGCGGCATGCGGTACTCCCACAGACAACCCTGGGACAGATCAGCATAGCCCCCTGGACAGACCAACCCACCCAGGGAAAAAAGAAAAAAAAACCGAATAATAAGCAATAACAACAAAAAAGGCACATAGCAAAGAGGGCGGGGTGCCTTGAGCACCGAAGAGAGGGGGAGGGGAATCCCTCATGCAACTGTAAATAAACAAGCCGGCCGGAGAAGGCAGGAGCAGTGGCACCCGCCCAGCAACCAGGAGCGGGAAAGCTTGTAAAAGTGGCAGTGGAAGGAAAACACAGGAGAGGGGAGAAGGCCCACTTCCCATGTGAACTGTAAATAGACACACAGACCTGAGAAAGCTGGTGCAGTGTCTCCTCCCCAAGTGTGCTTGGAAAGGGGAAAGCTTGTAGCAGAAGCTCCCGCCCAGGAGAACTGAGTAAACAAAGCCTGAGGTCTGCGTAAATAAAGCCTCCAGCAACCACAGGCTGACAGCAGCAGGCAGGTGAGCCACAGCCTCAGATGGACATTCACAGAACTGTCTCCAGACTCTTTTTTTTCTCTCTCCCTACCATTGATGAGACAACAACCGAACTACACCTGCATGCTGAAAAACTTAACTGAAACTGTATTGCACTTGAACTTGGGACACTTTGTGGTGTTTTTTTTTTGTTTTGTTTTGTTTTTTTCCCCTTTGATGAGACAACAACAGAACTACTTCTGAGACACCATCTCCAGGATTGGAGACTGAAGGACTAACACCAAAATTATTAAAACTAAAATTAAATTTAGTTTTACTAAATCTACTAAATTTATTAAAACTTTATTGCATTTAAATAAAATTATTTATTTTTAATTTATTTTACTTCAATCTTCTTTCTGTCTCTCTAATGCCTGTTCAGCTTACTGTTAATTAGTACACTATCTCTCCCTGTTTATATCTTTGAAACTTTTTTCTTTGTTTGCTTGGTTTTTCTTTTACTTGTTTGTTTATTTGTTTTTCCATTTTTCTTTAACTTCTTTGCTTTCCCTCTCCTCTCACCCTTCCATTCTAAATATCACCATTGCTATTATTACAAGCTAGAAAATAATTAATTGCATACAGTACGGAGACAATAACAACAACAAGGACAATGATGGGAAGACAGAAAAAACAGGGAAACCAGTTTCCCCACAGCAAAAAATTAGTACAAGAACCAGAGGGAAATGAAGAAAACAGATACTCAGATTCAGACTCCAAAAAAATGAAGAGAAACTATGCCAAAGAACCCAATGAAGCCCACAAGAATAATTTAAAAGAAGACATACTACAGGTACTCAATGAGAATTTTATAGAGATGATACTGGATAGGGTCAACCAAAATGTACAGGAGACACTCAAGAAATTCTAAGACAACAAAAATAGAGAATTTGAAAAAGCAAAAGAAGAAATAAAGGAAACCATAGAAGCACTGTATAAACACCAAAGTGAAACAAAGAACACAATTAATCAAGAGATAAATGAACTCAGGACAAAAATAGACAACATTAAAGAGGAAACCACCCAAGATATGGAAAACCTCAGAAAAAAGAACGGAACAGAACTGCAAAACAATACGGAAGGCCAATCCAGCAGAATAGAACAAACAGAAGACAGAATCTCAGAACTTGAAGATGAAATGGTAATTAAAGGAAAAACCGAAGAACTATTAATTAAACAACTCAAGACCTGTGAAAAGAAAATGCAAGAACTCACTGACTCCATCAAAAGACCAAACCTGAGAATCATGGGCATCAAAGGAGAAGAGGAGCAAGCGAAGGGAATGCGTAATATATTCAACAAAATAATAACAGAAAATTTCCCAAATCTAGAGAAAGCTATTCCCATACAGATGCAAGAGGCCTCCAGAACACCAAACAGACCAGACCAAAATAAATCTACCTCACAGCATATCATCATTAAAACAACAAATACAGAGACCTGAGAAAGAATATTGAAGGCTGTAAGAGAGAAAAAAGACAAATAACATACAAAGGTAAACCCATCAAAATCACAGCAGACTTCTCAACACAAACATTAAAAGCAAGAAAAGCTTGGGGAGAGATCGTCCGGGCACTGAATGAAAATAACTTCAACTACCCAGGATACTCTACCCAGCAAAACTATCATTCAAAATAGATGGAGCAATAAAAGTCTTCCATGATAAGCAGAAACTAAAACAATATGTGACCACAAAGCCACCACTACAAAAGATTCTGCAAGGGATTCTGCACACAGAAAGTGAAACCCAACTTAACCATGAAAAGACAGGCAGCACCAAACCACAGGAAAAGAAAAAGCAAGACAGTAGAGAGTGACCTCAACTTAGGTACACACAATCAAACCTTCAAACAACTAAGACAACTAAATGACAGGAATCACCACATACCTATCAGTACTAACGCTTAATGTTAATGGACTTAATTCCCCCATCAAAAGGCACCGCTTGACGAAATGGATTAAAAAGGAAGATCCAACAATTTGTTGCTTACAGGAGACCCATCTTAATGACAGAAATAAGCATAGGCTTAGGATGAAAGGCTGGAAGAAGATTTACCAAGCCAATGGCCCCCGAAAACAGGCAGGAGTAGCAATACTTATCTCTGGCAAAGTAGACTTCAATCCTACATTGAGCAAACGAGGTAAAGAAGGACATTCCATATTAATAAAAGGAGAAATAGACCAAAGGGAAATAACAATTATCAACCTATATGCACCCAATGTCAATGCACCCAATTTCATCAAACATACCCTGAAAGACCTAAAGCATATATTAACTCCAACACAGTGGTTGTGGGAGACTTTAACACCCCATTATCATCAATAGATAGGTCATCCAAACAAAAAAATCAATAAGAAATCCTAGATCTAAAATATACCATCGATCAAATGGACCTACTTGATGTCTACAGAACATTTCATCCAACTTCTACAAAATATACATTCTTCTCAGCAGCCCGTGGAACCTTCTCCAAAATAGATCATATCCTAGGGCACAAAGCAAGTCTCAGAAAATATAAGAAAATAGAAATTATACCATGCATTCTAGCTGATCACAATGCAATAAAACTAGAACTCAACAACAAAAGTAAAGACAAAAAACATGCAAACAGCTGGAAACTGAATACCTCATTGCTTAATGAACAATGGGTCATTGATGAAATAAAAGAGTAAATTAAAAAGTTTTGGGAAGTCAATGAAAATGAAAACACAACCTACCAGAACCTATGGGACACAGCAAAGGCAGTCCTGAGAGCAAAGTTTATAGCCATGAGTGCATATATTAAAAAGACTGAAAGATCCCAAACCAATGACCTAATGATACATCTCAAACTCCTAGAAAAACAAGAACAAGCAAATCCCAAAACAAATAGAAGGAGAGAAATAATAAAAATAAGAGCTGAAATTAATGAAATAGAAACCAAAAAAACCATACAAAGAATTAATGAAATGAAAAGTTGGTTCTTTCGTCAAAGCCTAGCTAGCCAAAAAGTTAGTGAGACCCCCATCTCAATCAATAAATCAGGCCCAGATCTGTGGGAGGCATAGATAGAAGGATCATGGTCTAAGGCCAGCCCAAGGCAAAAACATGAGACCCTGCCTGAAAAATAACTAAAGCAGAAAGGGCTGGGGCATGACTCAAGTGGTAGAGCCCCTGCCTAGCAAATGCAAGGCCCTGAGTTCAAATTCCAGTTCTGCCAAGTAAATATAAATGGACATTATATGTGTGTTATATTATCCACACCCTTTCACACAGTAAGCCTGTTTCTAGAATAAGCACAAAATTATAAGGTTGATTATTTCAGATTTAATTATAATCAAAAAATAATGGGAATATATAATATAAAATCTACCTAGACTAAATAAAACAAAAATGAATATTTGTAATTACAGTGGGATACTATGCAGCCAAGAACAATCATGTTTTGTAAGAATTGCTTCTGAGTTCAGAAATGCCTTTGATATATTGTTGAGTAAAAAGAAACTGGTTATTAAATAAAAAAGAAAAGTTGGTTCTTTGAAAAAATGAACAAGATCGACAGACCCCTGGCAAACCTGACTAAAATGAGGAGAGAAAAAACCCAAATTAGTAGAATCAAGAATGCAAAGGGGAGATAACAACAAACACCATCGAAGTCCTGGAAATCATCAGAGACTACTTCAAGAATCTATATTCAAATAAATTCAAAAATCTTAAAGAAATACACAGATTTCTAGATACATATGATCACCCAAAACTGAACCAAGAAGATATTAATCACCTGAATAGATTTATAACACAAAATGAAATTGAAGCAGCAATCAAGAGTCTCCCCAAAAAGAAAAGTCCAGGACCTGATGGATTCTCTGCTGAATTCTATCAGACCTTTAAAGAAGAACTGATGCCAACCCTCCTTAAACTGTTCCATGAAATAGAAAGGGAAGGAAAACTGCCAAACACATTTTATGAAACCAGTATTACACTTATCCCAAAACCAGGCAAAGACACCTCCAAAAAGGAGAACTATACGCCAAAATCCTCAACAAAATAATGGCAAACCGAATTCAACACACATCAAAAAGATTATTCACCACGACCAAGTGGGCTTCATCCCAGGAATGCAGGGGTGGCTCAACATACGAAAATCAATAAACATAATAAACCACATTAACAGAAGCAAAGACAAAAACCACTTGATCATCTCAATAGATGCAGAAAAAGCCTTTGATAAGATCCAACATCATTTCATGATAAAAGCTCTAAGAAAACTAGGAATAGAAGGAAAGTACCTCAACATTATAAAAGCTATATATGACAAACCTACAGCCAGCATTATACTTAATGAAGAAAAATTAAAACCATTCCCTCTAAAATCAGGAACCAGACAAGGATGCCCACTATCTCCACTCCTATTCAACATAGTACTGGAATTCCTAGCCAGAGCAATTAGGCAAGAAGAAGGAATAAAAGGAATACAAATAGGTAAAGAAACTGTCAAAATATCCCTATTTGCAGATGACATGATCCTATACCTTAAAGACCCAAAAAACTCTACTCAGAAGATCCTAGACACCATCAATAGCTATAGCAAGGTAGCAGGATATAAAATCAACATAGAAAAATCATTAACATTTTCTATACACTAATAATGAACAAACTGAGAAAGAATACATGAAAACAATTCCATTTACAATAGCCTCAAAAAAAATCAAATACCTAGGGTAAACCTAACAAAAGATGTGAACGACCTCTAGAAGGAAAACTATCCACTTCTGAAGAAAGAGACTGAGGAAGACTATAGAAAGTGGAGAGATCTCCCATGCTCATGGATTGGTAGAATCAACATAGTAAAAATGTCTATACTCCCAAAAGTAATCTACATGTTTAATGCAATTCCCATCAAAACCCCAATGACATTCATTAAAGAGATTGAAAAATCTACTGTTAAATTTATATGGAAACACAAGAGGCCACGAATAGCCAAGGCAATACTCAGTCAAAAGAACAATGCAGGAGGTATCACAATACCTGACTTCAAACTATATTACAAAGCAATAACAATAAAAACAGCATGGTGCTGGCACAAAAACAGACATGAAGACCAGTGGAACAGAATAGAGGACTCAGATATGAAGCCACACAACTATGAGCAACTTGTCTTTGACAAAGGCACTAAAAATAAACGATGGAGAAAAGACAGCCTCTTCAACAAAAACTGCTGGGAAAACTGGTTAGCAGTCTGCAAAAAACTGAAACTACATCCATGTTTATCACCCTATACCAATATTAACTCAAAATGGATCAAGGATCTTAATATCACACCACAAACTCTAAAGTTGGTACAGGAAAGAGTAGAAAATACTCTGGAGTTAGTAGGTATAGGTAAGAACTTTCTCAATGGAACCCCAGCAGCACAGCAATTAAGAGATAGCATAGATAAATGGGACTTCATAAAGCTAAAAAGCTTCTGCTCAACAAAAGAAATGGTCTTTAAACTGAAGAGACCACCCAAAAAGTGGGAGAAAATATTTGCCAGCTACACATCAGACAAAGGACTGATAACCAGAATATGTAGGGAACTTAAAAAACTAAATTCTCCCAAAACTAATGAACCAATAAAGAAATGGGCAAGTGAACTAAACAGAACTTTCTCAAAAGAAGAAATTCAAATGGCCAAAAAACATATGAAAAAAATGCTCACCATCTCTAGCAATAAAGGAAATGCAAATTAAAACCACGCTAAGATTCCACCTCACCCCTGTTAGAATAGCCATCATCAGCAACACCACCAACAACAGGTGTTGGCGAGGATGCGGGGAAAAAGGAACCCTCTTACACTGTTGGTGGGAATGTAGACTAGTACAACCACTCTGGAAAAAAATTTGGAGGCTACTTTAAAAGCTAAGCATTGATCTACCATTTGATCCAGCAATACCACTCTTGGGGATATACCCAAAAGACTGTGACACAGGTTACTCCAGAGGCACCTGCACACCCATGTTTATTGCAGCACTATTCACAATAGCCAAGTTATAGAAACAGCCAAGATGTCCCACCACTGATGAATGGATCAAGAAAATGTAGTATCTATACACAATGGAATTTTATGCAGCCATGAAGAAGAACAAAATGTTATCATTCGCTGGTAAATGGATGGAATTGGAGAACATCATTTTGAGTGAGGTTAGCCTGGCCCAAAAGACCAAAAATCGTATGTTCTCCCTCATATGTGGACATTAGATCAAGGGCAAACACAACAATGGGATTGGACTTTGAGCACATGATAAAAGCGAAAGCACACAAGGGAGGGGTGAGGATAGGTAAGACACCTAAAAAACTAGCTAGCATTTGTTGCCCTTAACGCAGAGAAACTAAAGCAGATACCTTAAAAGCAACTGAGGCCAATAGGAAAAGGGGACCAGGAACTAGAGAAAAGGTGAGATCAAAAAGAATTAACCTAGAAGGTAAAACACATGCACAGGAAATTAATGTGAGTCAACTTCCTGTATTGCTATCCTTATCTCAACTGGCAAAAACCCTTGTTCCTTCCTATTGTTGCTTATACTCTCTCTTCAACAAAAATAGAGATGAGGTCAAAATAGTTTCTGCCGGATAGAGAGGGGGTAGAGGGGAAAGGGAGGGCGTGGGGAGGGGTAAGAGAGGGGGTGGAGGAAGGGGGGAGAAATGATCCAAATATTGTATGCACATATGAATAAAATAAAAATTAAAAAAAAATGGACATGGAGGATGTGTCGAGGGACATGGGTGGGAAGCAGTAATAAAGCTGTGAAATACACCAGGAACATTTTTGCCTCAGGTCTTTAAATCAAGCTAATCATTTTTTAATTATAGTTTTAGAACTTTTGGAGCTGTTTTCTATGGCACTATTCACCATTGAGGGAATTCATCCCCAAATGGATCTTCCTTGTCAGACTATTTTTGAAGCACACAAAGAATCAACACCTCCTGTTTTGTCATAAGGATGACTTTCTAGTGAGATTGTTATGAGGTCTGTTATTACTTGATGCTGATTTATGCTTTCTCCTGTCAACCACTTCCAGCTGTCACTGCAGTATTCAAAGAATATAGTACTGAGTTGGTATTGATGAGGATTATAAACTGCTATTTCTACCCAATAGGATCCACTCACGTTTGTTGAGTTAGGCAAGCTAAATCATTTAACCTGGTAGTGTGTCAGTTGAAATAAAGTTCCTTTGCTGAGAGTATTTGAAGTCTTGATAAGGGTGGTAATCCATCAATTGAGCCATTTCTGTAAACCTTGGCACAGAGGAACAAAAGCAGGATAGAGGGAGAAAGGTATGAGAGCTAAGCCATGACAAAGTATAACTGTAATTGCTTAAGAAGATTCCAGTATACAGCAGCCCAGGTCACCAGCAACAACTGCAGAAGGAAAGGGAAATACACACTGCTACTACCAGCAAATCTTCTAGGTGACAACACCATGAAGAGACTTCCCTAGGAGTCTAGTGCAATTAAAATACCTACTTTAGTAGATTCTTTGTCAAAACTTCTTTGTGATTATTTTGCTGTTCAACCACTCATGCTTTCTTTTTAGATTTAGAGGTAAAGCATCCATCCAGGACACTGCTCTATAGCTTTTGGGGACTGGCCTCCAGGAATGTGCACTCCCAGATATTCATGCATTGGTGGGCAGGGAAGGAAGGTTGTCTTGGATATTGTTAAACAGCAGGATAACAGGAAGTGTTTTCCTGCTGGAATAATATTCCTGTCCTCATGCAAGGACCTCCCTGAGGTCCTGCCCACTGTTTGATCTTCTCTCTTATGTCTGGATTAGTGGTACGAAAACCACGTTCTGTGGAAGGCTTGTTGGAAGATGGTGTGGTCCTGCTGCCGTGTTCAATCAAACAAATGTTCTGGGCAGTTGAAACACCCTTAGAGACGGTGTGTTTACATGTCTAACTTCCAACAACAAAGAAAACTGGAATGAGTTAAAGTGGAACTCTGGAACACATTGCAGGCAACACTTATGGGTAACTCTCTGACAGCCAGAGCCATTGCTCTGTTTCCGGCCATCTCTCTGAACACAAAGCCTCCTCATTTCCAATTTCCTGGACTCTTGTGAATGTGATCTTCCTGGCGGCAGACTATTTACTCCCCAGTGAGGTGTGCTGACTGTCACCTGACATCTCCCTGGCTTGACTCAGAGAGGAATTGTGCTGCCTTCTGCAGAAGCAAAGCTGGCCTCTGGGGTCCTCACAAAAACACAAAACATCTCATTCCTCAACAGGGATGAGGGAGAACCCCTGCAAGCCCAGTTTGTACTCTACCTGGAGGGGTCGGGTTTAACTTTCTGTTTTTCCTACTCTGAGACAGTCATTGTACATAGAGCACATTGCCAGTGCAGTTTTGTCCCTCACTTCATGCTATAGATTGGATCTCATCTTAACTGTCCTCCAATGGCCCATGTGTTAAAGCCTTGGCACCCAGGGTGGTCTATTGGGAAATGATGGAAAATTTAAGAGTTGGGGGTCTTTAGATCATTGGGGGTATGCCTTTGAAGGAAACTGTGAAACCTTTGCCCGCACCTTCTCTTTCTTTATTCCAGGTCATGAAGTGAGAAGTTTTGCCCTACTGTGCACTTTCACCATGATGGGCAGCTTTCCAAAGACCCAAAACAATGGGGTCAATCAGTCATGCACTGAGCCTCCAAAACTATGAGCCAAAATAACCTTTTTCCCTTGGTAAGCTGATTATCTTAGGTTTGTTAAAGTAACAAGAAGCTAACTAACACTTTGAAATTATATATGCAATTTGCTCTGTTATGGGTTTGACAGCAGTTCTACAGGTAGTAGGTTTAAATAGAATGACACTGGGATTCCATCTCACTGCAGTCAGAATGGCTGTCAGCAAGAAAACAAATGACAAATGATGGTGAGGGTAAAGGGAGAAAGAATTCTTACACACTGTTGGCAGGAATGTAAATTAGTGCAGCCACTATGGAAATCAGTATGGAAGTTCCTTAAAACACTAAAGATAGAACTAGCTGTGATCTTGCTGTCCCACTCCTGGGCACATATCTGAAGTAATGTAAGTTAGCATACAATAGAGACACTTGCACACCCATGTTTAGTACATCGCTATTCACAGAGCTAAGCTATGGAATCAGCCCAGGTGCTCAGCAATGGATTAATAATGGATAAAGTAATTGTGGTACATATATACAAAGCAGTGTTATATAGCCATTAAAAAAGAATGAAATGATGCCATTTTCAGGAAAATGGATGGAATTGGAGACTATCATGTTAAGCAAAATAAGCCAAACTCATCTGTTTTCTCTCATGTACAGAATCTAGACCTAAAAAAATGACATGAATAGGGACTGTCGGAGGGGGCAGCACAAGGGGAAATGGCAAAAGGAGAGGGAGATGATGGTTGAATATGATCAAAGTACATTATTCGCATGTATGAAAATAGAATAATAAAACTCATTAAAATTATAAAAAACAAGAAGAGTTATGTGTAGGAGGGGCATAGCTCAAGTAGTAGAGCACCTGCCTAACAAGGATGAGGCCCCAAGTTCAAAACCCCAGTAAAACACACACACACACACACAAAAGGCTCAAAATGTTTTAGGCTGGGAATGTAGCTTAGTGGTAGAGTGTTTGTCTAGAAAGCACAGGACCTGGTTGAATCCCCAGGACTGCAAAATAAATAAATAAATGAAAAATAAAGGGAAGGGAAGATAAGAAAGAGTAATAGAGGAGGTGAAATATAACCAAAGAACACATATGCATATATAGAAATATCACATGAAATCCCTTCATATAATTAATATATTCTGATTAAACAATGGAAGAAAATTGGAAGATGCAAATAAAGCAGTATTTGGAAGAAAATTTATAGTACTAAACATTATATTAGAAAAGAAGAATGATCCCAAATCAATTATCTCAATTTCTTCCTTAAGAACCTAGAGGAAAAAGGAGTAAATTAAACCTCAAATAAAGAGAAGTCAGGAAATAGTTAAGATTCAAAGCAGAATCAATGAAATAAGAAATAGAAAAAAATACATAGAAAATCAATGAAATTAAAAGCTTTTTTTGGGATTGATAAAATTGGTAAGCCAGCTTGGAGAGAGCATAAATACCTTCCTAATATCTGGAATGTGAGAGGTGACTTGTTGCAGCATCTATCGATATTAAAATAATAATTAGCCAGTATTATGATCATCTTTATGCCAATAGATTTGACAATTTAGATGAAATGGATAAATTTATTGAAAGATATAAATTGCCAAAGCTCACTCAATATCAAATAGATAACATGAAAATCCATTTATCCTTTAAATAAATTGAGTTTTAAATTAAAAATTGTCTCAGTCTGTTCCTAAGATATAACAAAATATTTTACATTAGATGATTTATAAATAACAGAAGGTATTTTCTTGTTTTGGAGGCTGGGAAGTGTGAGATCAAGGATCCAGCAGATACTGTGTCTGGTGAGGGCCCAGTCCTCATAGATGCACCTTCTTACTATGTCTTCACATGGTGGAAGGAGCAAACAGAATCCCCCCAACCTCTTTTATAAGAGCCCAGTGTTCCTCAGCTTTCCATTATTGTATCAAAATATCAGAGACAATCACCTTATCAAGAGAAGCAGTTTATTTTGGCTCACAGTTTTGGAGGTTCCTGTCCATGAACATTGTACGCCATCACTTTGGATCTGTAGTGAGGCAGCACAACAAGAAAGGAGCATGTGGTAGAGCAAAGCCACTCACTTAATGGCTCAGAAGTAAAGGGAGGAAGAGGAAAGGACCAGATTCCACTATCCCCTTTGAGGGCATAGCCCTAATAACTTACAGATGACCCCAGTGTTCACCCTTCCTGGAGAATGCCACTCTGGGAACTAAACCTTCATTTAACACACGGGCCTTTCAAGATCCAAACTAGTAGGCACTAATATCATTTGTGAGGGTTCTGGCCCCATGACTTAACCACTTCCTAATGGCTCCTCCTGTTAATGATATCACACTATAGATTGATTTCTAACACAGGACTTTTGGGAGGATACCAACATTCTAACCATAGCACCTTCCCACAAAGAAAACACCAGACCCAGATGACTCTACTGGTAAATCATACCAAACATTTAAGGAGGGAATGCTATGCGCTCTTCACAAACTCTTCCAGAAAATTATAGATAAGAAAATACCCTTGAAATCACTCTGTGGAGCTAGAATTACCCTGATGATAAAACTTGACAAAGACGATATAAGAGCTATAGACAAATATCCTTCATGAACATAAATGTAAAAATATTGAGCAAAAGTTTAGCAAATTGAATATGACAATTTGTAACCCATATACAAAAAAGAAGATGGCTTATGACCAAATGTATTTTACCCCAAGAATTCAAGATTGGTTTACCATAAAAAGAAATCTTTCATTTATTCATATTGTGTTAGTCAGACACAAACAATTGTCACTGTGACAAACACCTGAGAAAAACAACTTATAAACACATACTATAATTTGATCCAGTAATTTTATCCATGAGAAATGTACATTTATCCATGAGAAACAAAAGCCCATGTTGATACAAAGACTTGTACATAAATGTTCACGCAGCTTTATTTGTAATTGATAAAAACTGAAAACAACCCAGAGCTGTTGTGTCTGAGAAGGGAGCAGATAATAAGGACTTTCAAAGGACCCCTGCCTCTTTTTGGGTGATGGATATGTGCATTATCTTAGTGATGACAATGGTTTCATGGATATACATATATGTTGAACTTGCCAAATTACACACTTCAAATATGTTCTGTTTATAGCATGTCAATTACCCCTAAATGTTCAAAAATTTGAACACTGTGCTGAAGCTTAAAGGCTCCATACTTTGCAATCACCTCATAAAGCTCAGGCATTAGTGCATATAATAATTTTTCTACAGTTTTCTAGATACTAATCCAAATACCCTGAAACCTATTTCTAGGCTTCCCATCAAATGGAACCTTAGAGCAAGGCAGTCCTAGTCATGGGTGAAGAGCAAATGATGAGGCTGAGAGGTGAGTTGTAGGGAAGGTTGGCCTGAGCTACAGCAAGGATGCTCTTCTTATAATGCACCATGTACTCAGCCACCAAGGGCTGGGTGCAGCAAGGGTGGTGTGGAATATAGCACACCCAGCAGGAGCCCCATTCACCAAAGAGTCATCCAAGACCCTGGCTGGAAATGGTGAGGCACTGGAGAGGGATGGCTGTGGGTTCTTGCCAATGTGTCCTTCCTCTGTGCCAACTGGGCAGCTCCTGAATGCTCGTGATGGTACTTTGCCACAAGAGAGATAAGATTAGAAGGCAGAGATTATTGGCTATGAATCTGCTGTTGATAAATAAGTGCACCTGAGCACTAAGGACTTTTCCAGTTTTAGCACGAAAGTCTCCTTGTTTCTAGGTTCTTCCTAGACAAACTGTAGCACTATGTGCTTTAGAGTGCTCTGTGCTTATAAGGCTACTTTGTCAGAAAAACTGAGAAGCCCCAATATTTTGGACCAGCAGGAAGTAGGGAATGTGGAACAAGTGATAGAGGGGTGCCCCAAACCTAGGACCCCAGTGTAGACCCTTGTCCTGTGGAAAAACAATGTTAAATTATAAGGAACTACCATTGAACTTGCTTGAGGAAACCCAGTCAGCTGAGGATCCAGATACAGTAGCACCAAGATTTCCCTTGACCTATGTCCCTTGACCCCATGTGCCAGTGCTGCTGCTTCTTTCACTTTATCAAGAAATAATAACTTGAAGTTTCTCTCCCCTCCTACAGGCATTGATGGGCACTGGCATTCCCATTCAGATGGAAACCCTGTGGTGGTGATGATGACATCATTGTTCATAAAACATAATAAAACATTCTAACAAGGTGATCTGTGTCACACTGACTCCTGATGTCTTATCCTTGAGGTACATCTTTGAAGAAAGTAAGTGCTCCCATTTTGGGCTTTGCTCCTAGATGCCATGGTTAGTGGTGAAGAACTCGCCTGTGGGCAAACTGCCTGCTCAGCCTCTCGGGAGCTGTGTTCCTTGACAAGGCTTTCAGCCTCTTGGGGCCTTGATTTCCTTTCCTAAAGTGGGAAGGACGATAGCACCAGCCTTGTGGCATTGTGGTCAGAGCTGAGTTCGTGTTCATAAGTGCTTAGAGGAGAGCTGGCACCCAGGAGGCCCATGGGGGTGCTTGTCAAATGCAACATTTTCAGCAGCTCCTTGAAGCAAGGGAGCAGTGGCCTTCCTGTCATTTTCATCACTCACTTACCTTTTGGCTTCTGTGTTTTTCCAAGTCTTCTGGAAGCTGCTGTGTCTTGTGGGAACTCAGGACATTTTACGGAAACTGCCTGAATGGTAAAGCCCAGGTCTGCCAGTTCTGGGTGGGAATGGCTCTCGCTAGGGGAAAGGCATCTGTTTTCATTTCTTGAACCTCATCAATGGCCCAACTGCACCCCAATGTTGAAACTTTAATTAAGGGTGTTGTACATTTTGTGCCAGTGCTTAAAATTTGAAAATATGTTGAGGAAATGAGCAAAAATATGGAAAGTGTGGGAAATGTTACCATTCTTTACTGGTTTTTGCTCACTCCACACACTGATTCTCCACGGCATGACACAGTGAGGACTTTTTTCCCGTGGCAGCAGTTCCTGGGCCTTAGACAGGCAGCAAAGTCAACGGAGCTGGAGATTTTGAACTTTCCATGTCTAGACATCCCCTTACAAAATAAGGCAGCTCAGAGTGCAGAGCCGAAAAACAACCACTTTTTTGGCACAGAAAGAAGACTAAAAATGTGCTGTATGTTCCTCACAGCAGGCACTGCTCTGGGCTCCATGGGTGGGATGGGAAGAATAGGCCTCTGACCTTGAAGGCAGCCATGTGGCTTCAGGCCTGGGGACCAGCTACCTGCACAGCCTCTCCAGAAACATATCCCGGGGCCCTGGGCAGAGACCAGTCCTTCTTGCCACCAGTCCCTTAAAGGAGTGTGATGGCAGCTGGTAAGCAGCCTCCTGCCAGCTCGAGGACCCTGAATTTTTGCCCAGACAGCAGGAGGCAGGTTGGGGCAGGTAGGAGGCAAGCCTCTGTGCAGCTGGCCCAGGTTCCAGTTTCTGCTGCCTCACCACAGCTTGGTTACGCCGCTGCACTTCTAAGGTGCTGCCCTGAGCCAAGAAACATGTGTCCCAATGCCAGCTTCCAACACAAACTTCCTTAGCTCTGCCTCCCCCAGATGAGCATTCAGGCCTCACAGATGTGACCTGGAGGTCCTGGGTCTTTCCTCCAGAGTGATTACTCAGAAACACAAAACAGGTGCTTCTGACTTGCCCTGTTCACTTTCTTTTTCCCATGAAATGCAGCCCACCTCTATGGCCGGCCACTGTCAGCTGTGTCTCCAGCTGCTGGGTCCAAGGTTCTCTTCATGGTCCCTTCAGGTGCTTTGACACCTCTTCACTAACTGGGCTGCTTTGGGAAGAAAGTGAAGTGGCTGAATACCGAACTTTTAAAAAAAGATTATGGCATTAAGTATATTACTTCTTTTCTCTGCAGCCAAACCATTTAGAACTTGGCTTTTATTAACAATGTACTAGGGAAAACAAATCAAAATGAAATTAATATTTTAAATTTTATACTGCTTATAAAAAACAGTACTAGCAGAAAACAGCACTAGTAGTACTTGCCAAAAACAGCACTAGCAGAAAACAGAAGACCATGGCTTCATGAGAGAAATGATTTTTCTCTACTTGATATGCTGCTGTTGTTAAAGAGATAACAATGATATCGCAACCATATATATAGTATTTAGCTTTTATCTCTTTTCATTTAATCCTTATAATTAATATGCAAAGTGAAAGTAACAGAAATAGTCATCTTTACCTTCTCCAGGTGACTTGTTAAAAGCCACATGATGTAGTGTCAGAGCCAAGAGAAGAATTTGGTTCTCCTTAGGCCAGGAGGAGGTCAGGCAGGGCTCCTTTGGCCCTTGCACCGGGGCACCCCTATCTGTGTGACATGGTGAGGCTCTTGATCTTCTACCCCCATCAGCCCTGGAAGGAAGGCAGCCTTTCCGCACAAAGGAGTCCTGAGCAATGTTTTCCCCAGTACTTAGAACATTTTACCTAGCTCTCCATAGGTGATTAGGAAGATTCAAGGTCAGGGTTGCTCAGCATTAATGGAGAGGAGTGTGGACATTAACTGGAGCAGGAACTCCTGGAAAAGGAGTAGAAAGGGAAGGAGGTAGGACTCCCAGAAAGGAAGGGCAGGGTCTTCAGGTCCAGGGACTGGAAATGCAACTGAGCCCAGGCAGCCTTGAAAACTTCCTTTATCACCCTCACTCCTGGTAGCACAGGGAAGCTTTGGTTTTGTTTTGCATCCAAGCTAAAGTGTAAGCTGAACTTCCCAGGAAGGAGAGTCCAGGGACCCCAAACAGAGTCTAGAAAACTCAGCAGAGTTAATTCAAATTCCCCACACTGCTCTCACACAGTCCAGTCTCTCCCCAGAGCCAAACACAAACAAAAGGACTTGCCTGGCTGGCTTTGGTAGCAGTGGATTCCTGCAGCTGTGTCCTCAGCAGGGATTAAAAGAGCAAGCAAGGCAGAGGGGATGAAGCAGGGAAGGGAGAGGCTAACAAACTTTCCATTTTACAATGCACTTAGAAAAAGACAAATTCTTTTTGCAGTTCAAGCAACCCCAGTCAGTGGAAACTAGGAGAGGCCCTTGGCCAGGACCATTTGTCAAGCATATTGGATTACAAACAGGAATCTTAATAGTCGCTATTGAGATGGTGCAAACTTCAGGAGAGAACCAGGGCTGTCATAGGAGCTGGGCAGATGGACTCCCTCTCTAATATGTTTCTCCCCTAGCTGAAGGTGGTGGTTTGTTCTGTGAGTAGTGCTGTAGACACTTTGGGGACCAATAAACTGCAGATTAACTGGGTTAAGGTCTGTTCCACAGGCACAAAGAACTGGAAGTCTGTGAGGGCTTGAAAGGGGCTGCCTCGTGGTTTTTAGTGGGGAGTGATATTGTAACTGAATGCAATGGATTCATTTTTTGGGAGTGAAAAGTCAATAAGCCCAACCAGAAGATAAAAGAATGGAGAGAGGAAATGGGCATGGTGATACACACCTATACTCCCAGCTTCTTAGAGGTGGAGGCATGAAGATTGAAACCTTTGCCCTATTGATCTAATGGTGCATGCCAGACTGAAACTGACCTTTAAGTCTTCATTTTGGTTTGCCTAACTTGAGAATGAATGCACTGATGAAAATAAAGGATGACTTCCTGAAGGTGATAGAGGAGAAAGTAAAATGCTGAACAGACCCACAGAAAAGTGAGTCAATAGACTCATTCTCTGAAGACTGTGTGAGTCACAAATCTGGAAATTAGGGTTCAAAGCCAATTCTGTTAACCCTGCTGCTAATGGCTTCCTGGGTGATCTGATAGGAACTGCATCACCCAGGGGTGGACATTCTTGGGATCTGAAACACAAATCTGACAAGAGCAAGGCCTGTGTTTCTAGCAATGCAGATTCCTTGGAGGTAGGTGAGGTGAGCAGAGGCTCTCTGAAGAATATGGAGAAGTCTGTCACTTTACCCAAAGTCAGCCACAGACTCAAAGGGTTGCATTAGTTATAGAAGCTCAGCTTCTGAAAATAGAACTAGTCTCTCTTCAAGGTCAATATCATTAGAATTCATATTATTTGTCTGAAGCAGGTGTTTCCTAGAATGAACTTGGTTCCAGGAGAAAGAAGTTGGTTTTCCTCTGACTTAGAGTGGGAATCTGAAGTGTCCATAACCCACTCCCCAGCCAGGTGACAGGTGACAGGAGTTGCTGTTCCCAGGTTCTGACCAAAGGGTGAATTTTGTCTCCCTTTGCAAAAGTGAGAGTTCATTCAAGCCCTTTGCTTCCAATTACAGCAGCTCCTGTTCTCATTCAATTGTTGGCAAGAGATATTAAAGAGGTTTCAGCTTTATCCAAGAAGACTGTGGGACTTGGGAAAAAATGTTGAGAAATAGAAGATGTCATGCAAAACTATGGATTCAGCTCAATTCCAAACTTAATTATTTCCATTCTCCCTTGTTACTTATTGTGGGAGCTGAGAACTTCACACGGAATACAATGACAATTTCTAATAACACAGGGATGTGTCTAGGAGTTAGTTGTGTCTTTAAAATAGAGTTCTACTTATAGTGCATTTCCAAATATGTATTATACTTCAATTTTAAATGCTAACAAAAGTTGTGCTTTTCAAAGACCATCAACCAATTATTGGTTAAACTCACACACTTCTGTAATTTTATTGAGTTGATCCACATCAGAAAATTGATTCTAGAGTATGCAGCTGTTACCAGAACCTTAGTTCTTTCTGTTCAACATTCTACTGAAAAACTGGGAGATAGAAATTAGTAGAAGGAAATAATTTCTTCAAATCCAGCCCTAAGGAAAGCAGGAGACTTTTCTGTCAAATTTTTACCTTGGAAATAGAGGGATGAAGTGTTTTGAGGGCACAACGGGTTACAATGAGACAAGGGATGGGGAATCTCCAATGCTGGGTTGAGTCTTTCTCACCAAAGCACAGTCTTTCATTTCTTTGAGTCTGTGGGACCTGGGACCTCCATCACCTCCTGGGGGTCAACACCTGCATTTTCTTTTCCAACAACCGTATTGGTTTTTTTTGTGAGTCAATTCAAATGAGCTGAGGAGATGAGGGAATGTTACAGGTTCATCTCTTTAGAATTTAGAATACCTCCTGAAAGGGAAGGACCTTTAAAAGGTTAGGGAAAGGATTAGCGAAGGAAGGCAGAGGTAACAGTTCTTCCTGCTCTGTTCCATGGCATGACAAAGCAGGCCAAAAGAGAAACCAAGCCATCTTTCTGGTAAAGCAGATGACTTTCTGATTTTTCACATAGCTGTGGAACATTAGGTACACATGATAAGTCTACATTTCTGCCTGCTCTGATCTGTTTTATTGTTGTTCTCTTTGTCATAGACTTAAATCATTCCTTCCACATAATTATAATTATGTAATTAATTGTATATTATACCATGCCTTCAAAAACACAGCTGTGATGAGAACATGTTAAGTTTGAAAACCTTTCTTAGAACCAGGTGTGGTGGGACATGCCTATAGACCCAGCATTCAGGAGGCTGATGCAGGAGGATCCAGAGTTTGAAGTTATTCTGGGATATATATTGAGACCCTCAGAGATGAGGCTTGGGTGTGGCTCAAGTGGTAGAGCACCAGCCTAGAAAGAACAAAGCCCTGAGTTCAAACTTCAATACCATCAAAAAAAGAAAAAGAATTCCTTCTATGGATTCATTAACTACATTCACCTGTGGAAAGACTCAACAGATTTAAAGATGAGAGAGAGAAGGAAGGGAGGGAAGAAGGAAGGGAAAGAAAGAAAGAAAAGGAAGGCAGAAAGAAAGAGAGAAAGTTCTTGGAGTTCTACTTACTTGGAGTATTATTTCCATTCTAAGTAGAGAGCTGGAAAAATATTGGCCCACTCGAATGATAAGAAAAAGCTGTAAAAAAAAACCCATCCAAACAAACAAAACCCCCCCAGCATTTATTGAACTCATGTATCCCAAAATCCAAGGAGAGGTAGGCTTCCGGAGGGATGAGGATGTCCAAACTGACTCACCTGTAAAAGAGCATGGGAGGAAGAAGAAGTTGCCCTATAAGTTGGTAAGAAGAAAGCAACTAAAATGTTAAAGAGTTTCTGAAGGCCTACTGCGAGCTAATATGACAGTACAGAATCTAAGGAAGCCCAGATGTGAGGAATGCTTGCACTGACTTTCATGGTCTTTCCCACAGACCTCCATGGCATATTCACGAGGAAACGTAGGGTCAGGTGGCAGACAGAGAACCCTTTAGTGAAGCAGATGCTTGGAAGTAGAGCAGCTGCCACTATGATAGAAGCTGGAGACTTGTCCCTGGTCTGGGACAAAGTTCTACAGGCTAAATGTCTTGTGGGGGAATGGAAAGCAAACTTTGGTGTCCAGCATGCAAGTAAAGGTCTACTGCTGCTGTAAAAAAGATAAAACAACAACAACCACACTTTATCACTGGGAAAAAAAAGGAAAAATTGGGGGACCAAGGATCCTATAGCAATATAAATAGAGACCTCTTACTCCTGATTGGGGATCAGAAGATTTTCTTTGGATCCATATCTGCCACAGACACAAGGCAAAGTTTGACTGAGATGAGGGAAAGGGGTAGGAACACTATGAACATCACATCTCAAGGTCTAGGAACACAGAGTCTTCCTAAGACTATGCCTTGACCAGAGCAATCAAGAACACTTCCTGACCCCATAGTCTAGCAGGTGAGAATAGTGAGCAAGAGCAGCCAACCTCTAGGGCTGAGACAAGAGTATGTAAAGGCACTCTTTGTGAACAGGTACACAAATTTGGCTTTTCAAGATGATAATGGAACACAGACACAGAGAAAAACAATAAGGAACCTCAGCACTGCACCCTAAGTGCAAGACATCATTAGAGAAATTAGAACCTGATGGTACACTGAAAATAACAACAAAAAACCCCAACTCAGCTCAGTCCCTTACTAGATTGACTTACGTGTGGATGGCCTTATAAAAGAAGAGGCACAGACATTTCCAGACACAAATATTTACTTCATTCTTTACTGTATTACACATGGTGTCCAGCATTTAAAAAAACTATGAGACAAAAAAGAGAGGAGGGAATAAACCTGTTGTGTAATGATAAATCAATCAATGGAGCCAAACTTAAATGGTCCAATGTTGGAATCATTAGAAATAACTATGATGATTACATTCAAGGGTCTAGTGAAGAAGGTGGACAATATTCATGGATAGATGAGTTGTTTGATTGAAGAGATGGAAACTATAAGAATCAAGTGAACATATTATAGAAGTAATAATGCAGGGTCAGAGATGAAGAATTTCTTTCATGGGGCTGGGGTGTGGTTCAAGTGGTAGAGCACCTGCTAACAAGCACAAAGCCCTGAGCTCAAATCCCAGTACCACTAAAAAAGTCCTCCTATGGACTCATTGGCTACACTCATCTGAGGAAAGACTCAATAAAGCTTCTAAGCCTCATAGATAGAAAAATATCAGTTTGGCACTACCTAGATGAAAACACAAGTAGGGAGATGGGATGGGAGAATAACAGATAAGAATAGAGTATCTATCCCAGCTTTTGGGAGGCAGGAAAAGGAGAGCATGGTTTGAGGTCTGCCGAGGAAAAAGGTTAGCGAGACTATTTCAAAAACTAAATCCAGGAGGGTGGAACATGCCTGCTAATCTCAGCTACTCAAGAGGTGCAGGTTGGAGGATTGTGATTTGAGACTGAACTGGGCAAAAGTATGAGACTCTACATAAAAGGACTGGAGACATGGATCTAGTGGTAGAGCCATGAGTTCAAAATCCCACACAAAAAAAGAATAACAGCAGACTTACCCTCAAAAACTATGCAAGCCAAAACGAGCGTGGTTAAAAGAGGGAAAGGAATTCCTCTGCTCAGGAACTGAGAGCAAATCACATTTGCTAATACTTAATCTGAGGAGCAAAGCATTTGCTAATGCTTACTTGTAAGACCAAAACACATTTGCTATTTTTTATTTTGCTTTTCTCCTGTAACAAATCTCAATGTATAATTAGGTTGTGAGCACATGTCATTCTTCCCTTAACTTCACTGAACTGTAACCTGACAGAGAAAGCATCTCCTGCCATAATCTCACCCCAGATGACTAAACTGTGTGAACAAATCTTAAAGAAAACACCTATCTAGAGGAAAATACCAGAGGCAATCCCCTGCCCTACTTCCCCAGCACAAACACCGCTAATGTTAAACACTCAGTGCACCTCTCCTCAGGTGTGCCTGCCTGCACCCATATCTGGGTGTGTACTGTCCTTTCTTTTGCTGTGCTTTGCTAATACATTTTCTTGGTCTCTACCTTGATGTGGCCTTTAATTCTTTGTTGTAACAACACATAAGTCCAAGTCGAGGAGCTGGTATGCCAAGTTGATGTCCCCTCACTCCAGGGACCCCCTTGGTCCACATTGGTCCTGGTCACAAGAAGATAACATCTGACATCTTTAAAGCACTGAAAAAAATGTCAAACTAGCATTCTTTATCTAATGAGTATATCTTTCAAAAAATAAGAAGAAAGTCTTTTTCAGTAAAGAAAATTTGCATTCATTTCCAGGAGACTTGCATTACAATAAATACTAAAGAAAGTTCTTCAGGCAAAAGGAATATGGTAACAGACACTGGCATAAACCATGTTATTTACTATTTTAATCACTTTAAAAGACCACTGGTTTCCTAAAGCAAAACACTAACAATTTATTTCTGAGTTTATACCATATATAAAAGCACAGTGAATGACAACTGTACAATGGAAAAGAGGTATTAAAAGTATACTGCTATAGGGATTAAAAGTATATTACAGTATTCATGGACTGGCTTAATATTACTTAAAAGTAGATTAAAATAAATTAAAAATGTATATTGTAAATCTTAGAACAACCACTAAAAAGTGTAGAATGAGTTATAACATTATAACATTGCATTTGACAACAAAAGGTTGTCAATGTCTACTGTTACAGCGTTTGTAAAAATTCAGAATTTTTTGGAAAAGGGTGGATCTCACTGTAAACTCCTCCTGTAACTCTGACCCTCCAACTAAATAACAACAAAATATTTCTCAAGAAAGTTCCTCTCCTCTTTCTTTTTCCTTTTCTTCTTTACTAAAAGAAGTTCTATTCAGGATGGAGAGAGCATCCTCCAAGTTGCGACCTTCTGTGGGATGTCCCAGCTCAGCAAGATGAGGATGTCACTGTGTGGGAGTAGACAGGTGTGGGGACCCAGGACCCAAGCAGAAGGAAGAAGTCACCACCCAACTGGGTGACTCAGGGCTGCCTTTTTTGTTAAACTAGAATGCATGGTTTCAACAGCACTTTTGCTCAGGAAAACTTGGGTTGAGTTGGAATTATTCATAATGCATGGGAAGATGGGCTGAATTAAAAGGAAATGCTGGTTCTAACTCCATTCAGCAGCACTGGGCAAAGCGGCTTCTGCAATGCCAGAGAGAGTTTCTGTCAGAATCATGAGAATTGATTGGTCTTTACTTGGATTCCCATGGCAGATCAGTGGCTACTCTAATCAGTGAGGCTAAGTGCTCCATGTAAGGTAGAGCTAAGTACCCGAGGCCACCAGCCTATCTCAGCAATAAGACATGGTCAGTTTATGGTATTTGGAGAGAGGAAATTCCTATGGAAAATGATAGAAACTAATTTCTTACACCCATATTTACCGATGATGTCCTTCCTAGCTTTTAAATCTTTCCCATTTTCTACTAGATTCAGATAGGCTTTTCATTCCCTTTAGTATTTTTTAAAATACTAAATTATTAGACATATTAAACATAAGGAGAATAGTGTAACAAACACCTTTGACCACATCCCTAAACCCCAACTTCAGCAATCCCTAATACATGGCCAAACTGGCCCCTGTTGCTAGTGTCCATTTTTGACAATAATAATCTGAACTTTGAGTTGTGCTATAGTTTGGGTCCTGAATGTCCCCAAAGGCCCATGTGTCAAAGGACTTGTGCACTATGAAGGTGGTGGAACTTTTGGGAGATGGGGCCTAGTGGAAGGAAGTTATATCATGAGGGAATGCCCACAAATGACATATGGGGACCCCAGACACTTCCTGTCCATCTCTTTGCTTCCTGGCTGCCATGAGGCAAACAGGACTCCCACTACCATGTCCTTTGCTGCCACAGGCCCAAAGCAATAGGGCCAAGTGACTATGGACTAAAACCTCTGGAACTGTAGGCCACAATAAACCTTTCCTCCTTTAAAGTTGATTCTCTCAGGCAGTCAGTGACAGAACACTAACACCAAGGTATTTCTACACAAGCCTCCCATTCATCTCCCTTGCCCCCTCCTCTAAAATATAAGGTCTACAGGGCAGGCACTGTGTCATGTCGTATTCTTCATCTCCTCTGTACTCGGCATGTATCTGTTTAGTTGAATTGAATTAATCAGCATTTACTACTGCTGTTTGAATTTTCTTGCTTTAAATACTACAGGCAGATTTCTCCCCAAGATCCACTTAATTTTTGATTTGGAAATAGGAAAGTTATGTAGAGACAACAAAGTATAGTGTAGTCAGTCACCTAAGTCTGAATGGTACCTCCACAAGTCAGTACGTGCTCGTGGCAGGTTATAGGACCTCAACTTTATGATCTATGGAATGGAAAAAAGATATCTACTATATATTTTGCTATAAAATTTGAGATTTTATGTGTATGTGTACATGCATGCATATTTACCAAATATTATAGGTAGACAACAATTTGTAGTTGTAGAATAGATTTAAAGAGAGCTTTTAGTCAAAATGTAACCATGCTGAGAACTCCCAAAAGTCTTGGTGTCCAAAGAAGCCACTTTCTTGATGGGAAATGACCAATCAGATTTTGGAGTCCATTTGAATGGGAAAAATGAATACTAACCATTTTTCTTGATGACTCTGCAAACCATACATTTAATAGCATTGGCTAAAACCATTTCTGAGATAAAAGAGAAGTGCATCTCTATCAATGATTCAGTTACAAAATAGTATTTCCTAGAGATTTTGCTAATTAGAAGAACATGGTAATTGCATCCACTTCTTGCTAAATCACTCAAAATACATTAACCATAAGTGGCACAGATATATGACAAGCCACATTTATGCATTCATGTTTGCTGATGTACTTTGTCTAGAGAAGGCTTTGCAGCTGGTAGGTGTAGCCTGAAATAGTGCTTATTAACCACAAAATCTTCCCTAACTGTGCTGAAGTGTGAGTTGCCAGCATAGCTACATTAGCTTCCCAGTGAGACCATCAATTTATTGCAAATTTTATTTGGTTTCTAATTCAACTGAGGTGAACTAGATATAATCAATAATAATAGTAATAAAAAATGATTATATAAGACCTCTGTATCATGTTAAAATCACATACATATCCCACTTGAGTTCAGTGTGATTGTAGGGGAAAGAGTTTGAACAAAGAAGAGGTATGCAAGGTACAGTTTAGAAGGATAAAAAAATTTGGCTCATTTGGATCCATTTATTTGGTTCCATGTTATTTGGTTCATTTAGATCCATTGCAACATGAGTGATCAAATTTCATAATCTTCCCAAGATTGGGGGAAAAAATATATAAATAATATATAATTTCTCCTTAAGACCTTATTGGCAAAGCACAGCCCAGTTAGCTCCACACAGAGCCATTCCTGAGGCCTGCAGAGATGTGGTTAGAACAGAGCCACAGATAAGGGCTATTCACACATGTCTCCCTTGTATTTCAGGGTTTAGCACCTGGTGGAGGCACAAGGCCTGGTCCTTCCTAAGCATCGCAACTGTACCCACTCAGAGAAGAAGGGCCTCACAGCCCTGCCACCTCACTACTCCCCACAGACTCAGAGAGCAGATTGCAAGATAGGGAAGGGTGGGCTGACGTGGGATAGGCTTTCTTTTAGACTTTCCCTCTCTGGGTCTCCATTTTGCCTCCTATCTCTTCCCCACTCTTTCACAGACTTTCTTCACACATGGATCCAAGCATTACAAATCAGCTGGCCTGTATAGACTAGCCTCCAACTAACAGACTTCTGTCATTGTCACCTTTCCTTGCTTCATCCTCATTAAGCCATCTGCACAACACTCCTTTCCCCTGTGCACCAAGTCACACAGGTGGCACTCTATCTACACCTCCAGGTGTGCTGCAACCCAACTGCTGACATTTCTATACCATGGTCAGGGAACAGGCCACTTTTGTCTCCTCCCTTCGGTGGGGTGCAACGGAGACTTTCAGCGAGGGACTGCCTTGGGCTCCTTATGTCTCAATACTCCACACAACAATTTCTCTTCTGCCAAAGTGGTTTCATTTTGTGTAGGGGACTTCCCCAGGAGGCCTGCCACACTCTCACCATTCAGGGACAAACTCCTCAATTCTAGGTCCCCCTCAACTTGTCTGAGATTGCTATTGTTCTTCCATCACCAGAGGCTTTAACCAAGGCAGAACAGAGTAAAATTCCTCTCAGGAACCTACCAATATCAAAGTTAGCCCAATTCATATCCAGCACTATTGTTCTGATCACTGGCAGAGAATTCTGCCCTTTAGTGTGTGGAGAAACTGCCCTTATATCACCATGCATTCTTCCTCAGCTATATTCATGCACCTCATGCCCTAAGTTCTCTAGGTCTTTGGTCTCTTTATAATCAAGACATCAGACTCAGGAACTCCAAATAAAAATTAGCTCCCAACTCCAGCTCTTGTAATTAAAGTCCACGGCATTCAATATTGTTACCTCTGCCGTGGAAACCCAAACCAAGAATATGATTCTACTCTTGGCAGATCATCGCTTTCCTTGGAGAACTCTGTAAAGGACATCATCAATGCCATCAACGGTGGGTATTGGACACAGAATCATGGGGGAAAAAACTTCAAGTAATAGCTCAACTATGCTACATTTCAAAATTAAGTTTGTGTCCTTTCCAGCAGCAACCCTACACTCTAAGCCCAGATGAATGTTCCATGGCAAGAAAGAAATCTGATTATGGGACAGTATTATAGCCACCAAGAATGTGACTGCTCCTGTGCCCTTTAATATTGGCCTTGTATTTATATCCTGTAACAAAATACCACAAGCTGGGTGGCTTAAACCACAGAAATGTATTGCCTCACAGTTCTGAAAGGCAGGAAGTCTGAGCTCAAGGTATCACAGAGTGTTGTGAGGGAGACTCTGTTCCAGGTCTGTCTTCTGGTCTCAGGTGGTTTCCTGTCAATCTTTGGCATTCCTGGGCTTACAGCTGGGTTCTCTCTGTATGTTCCCATTACCTTCACTCTTAAGCACTTTGCGCTGTTCACATCGTGTTCTTTCTATAAGAACCCCAGCTATACTGGATTAGGAGCCTGCTCCTCTCAATATGACCTCATCTTAACTAATTACATCTGCAATGACTCTACCTTCAAATACGGTCATATTCTGAAATCCTAGAGGTTAGCGCTTCAATATATGAATTTTAGGTGGCTAGGGGGACATGATTCAACCTATAGCAGGTCCTATTCTCTTTATGTAGCTGCTCGGAACTGTTTCTGAATGTGGAAAGACTTCTGATCTCAGACTCGTTTTTGCTACTTATCTTGTTGGAAGTGTCCGTGGGGACTCAACCTTCGAATTCAAGGTAGCCTTGCCTTTCACATAGCAGGACCAGCAGCTAGAAGTACTTACTTGGGCAGTCAGTGTGATTTGTGATGAATGACTGTAAGTCAAAAACAATGAATGTGGCAGGTTTGCACTAGAGTTGCATTCAAATTTGATTCGACTTCATGCCAGTGCTCATGGCGATTTAGTCATATTTAGCTGACTTTTTGTTTGTAAGCTTCAGCTTTTGTTAGTAACTCCAGTCTCATGCACTAGTTTGCTAATTATATTCAGCTGCAAATTCTATGGCTAATTAAGCTGAGCCTATGACATAATGCTGGGTAGTGGTCACTTCCCAGGCATGAATTAGCAGGTGCCTAAGGGGCCACAGAACTAACTAATGAGGTAATGCTTTAATTGTCCTCTTGAAATTGTAGACAAGCTGTGCCTGCTGTGAGGGCTGAGTCTGAGAGACCAGGCTCTAACAAATTAATGGATAGTACTTCTAAGGCGTCTATTCTCTCATGGTTCTCTCTCCTTCCAGCACAAAAGACTTGTTGGGGTAGACACTGATCTCACCCATAGGTAAGGTCACAACTGCTCTTAGTGGCAGGGAGTGGGCATGGATGGAAAGACAAGACTTGCTCCATCTCTCCTCTAGCATCATAATGGCGGGTAGAGAATCATATCCACCCAGGACCTCACCTTTCAGAAGATAGAGTGCAGCTTTTAGACCCCTTCTACTGTATCCTGGAAAATATGTCTCTCTGGTCCCTCGCAGCTGCTGTGGCAAGCCCATTTCAGGGAATGGTCAGGGTGTAGCCACCTGAGGATCTACAGGGGTCTCTGCCCAAGGCCTCTAGTCTTTCTCTCGGGCTCCACTCACCTCCCTTCTTCCTTCTTCTTCCCTCTTCCAATCTGCTGACTGATCAACTCTGCTATGCTCACCAGAGACTGGAATCACTTTCTCCATTTCAAGTTTACTCATTTTGTCAGATGATAGTGTAAAACTATTACTAATATTTATTGCCAGAATTAATTTAACATTAATGGCAAAAGTACAGATACCATAATTACTACACACACTACATCATTGATCACCATAAAATCAAAATCAGTCATAGAAAGTCAAAACCAGAATGGACTACAAAGGCACAGCCAGAATTGCAGAGTAATAGGGTTTAGTGTGCCAGTAGCCAAGAAAATATTAGGATCCAATTTGAGAATCTACTAAAACCTGGAAGAATCAAAGGAAAGAACAAGAAATCTGTGTAGACCAACAGAATTCTATCAGAGAGCTTCTCTGCTATTGGTATAGGGTTCTTCTTTTTTTATTTTATTTATTTTGTAATAGCATACATTAATATTTAATTATTAATAATAATTAGCATTGTGATAATTCCATACATGCGAACAGTGTACTTTGAACAAGATCACCCCTCCATTATATTCCCTTTTCCCCTATCCCTTCTCCTTCCTTTTTCAAAGGGCTTGGTGGGTTTCGTTATGCTGTCAGCAGAGAGGTGTGTAAAGCACTTGAATCCCCTTCACCTCTCAGTACTTCCCCGACTCCTGCTGAGTCCACCCTCCCCCACAGTCAGCTTCCTCTTGATATTTTCAAACAGCTTGTAGACTTCTCTACTGCCCAGTGTTTGCTGTCTGAAAGGGTTACATAATGTTTGTATTTGTCTATGGTCAAAATGGTACTCCATTATCTTTAAAACCATGCAAGATATTATCAACAGAGAGAAAGTAATCTTATTACTCAAACTGGAATGCTTTATTTTTCCATATTTACTGGATTTGCCATGGGGATGAATGGGTAGATAATCCTTGGGTAACCGGTTGATGCCAGTGCCGACTTGGAGATGTTGATCTAGCATGGGAAAGAATATTGCTAACAAATGGTAAGTGATGACTTTCCACTCTTACTTCAAACTTCCTGCGCACTTCTACTTTCTCTTCCCCCCATGGTCCATGCAACAGAAGGAATCTGGACTTTTCCCTTGCTTTTCATTTCTTCCACTCACTCCATAGTTAAGTTCTTGATACTGCAAGAGCTTGGACTACACTGCCTATGCCTGCATTTGCCTACTGGCTCATTTATTGCACAGTGATGGGTTTTATCGCATGGATGAGGTGAAAAAGGGAAAGGAATGCACTTCTCCTTTCATTGTCAAGTTCTCACTATGCAGTACTCCTGCACTGTGCACTTGGGAACAATGCCATGTGTAAGCAGCATACTCCTAGCAGAGTGATTTTGTAAGATTGACATTGGGTCTTCATGGTGGAAATTTAATCAGTTTCTTAATGCATCCCATAAATATTTATTGAGAATTAATCTTATGCTTTATATTGTTCTAGGCACCAGAGATTCAACAGTGAATGTCCAACCCTTTAGGAAACTGTACCTTAGTGTGTGTGAGGGCCAGGGTGGAGATGATGGGGAGTAGGTGAAGAACAAGTGAAAAAATATATATGTTAGCAGGTCACATGTACTATGAAGAAAAATAAAATAGAAAGGAATAAAATAAAACAGGATTCAAGGCCAGAAAGTGATGGATGGCAATGACCAGGGTTTGCCTTATAAAAAGTAGTCAGGGGAAGCCTCCATTCCATAGCCCCTACAGTTGGGCTGAAGATACCCTAGGAATTTGGAATCAGAAAGCAAAAATCTAACATAATTCACCGTTGATTTCAAGGGCCACTGAGCGAGGTATGACAGGAAGGGTTTGGACGGAGGTGTGGTCTGGCACAATCATTTCTCCTGCCCTCCCTCCTGGCATCCACACTTGCTTGAGCTGGGAAGAGACAGATTGTTGAAGATGAATCAAGGCAGTGGGTCATGAGAGGGCTTCTCATTCCACGCACTGGGCTGTGGTAGTGGGGGCACCTGGTAGAACCTCCTCCAAAGTTTAGGGGATCAGACCTGGGGGAGACAAGGGTCAGTGCTGTTTTTACAGTGTGTACCAAAAGATTGGTAATCCCACTCCCCATTTCCAGCTTCAGTCCCACTCCTGTCACAGCAGCTCAAGAGGAAGCAGGAAACCAGGGACAGTCCTGGGGACTGTCTATGGTTCCAGGGGGTGGAGGTAAGGTTAGGAAGAGAGAGAGACAGAAAGCAAAAGGGTATGGGGAGGGGAGTGCTGGTTTCTGGCTTGAGCAGAGGTTCATTTCAGCAGCATGAGGACTCCCTCTAGCCCCAAGAGTTCAATCCACATTGACAGGCTGTCTATTCAGCACAGCAGGTGCCCTCACACTGTCATAGTGCATCAGGAGGACAAGGACGCACAGCGTGAGCTATCCATGAGCCTGTAGCCAGAAGCAGGTTGAGACTGGTACGCCTCCTTCCCCCTCTCTGGGCTCAGGTTGGTGTAATCCAGAAGAAGAAGGGATAAGGGAAAATTATTCTAAGACTGAGCTTTGAACTCCAAACTACAAAGAACTCATGACAGTTGACCGAGATCGCCTGACGTGACTAGAAACAAGTCATGACTGGATGTGTTTAGTTTTTGATTGAATTGGGCTGAAGTTTAGAAGTTGATCTAATTATTTAAATTATGAAAAGAAAAGTTACATTTTGCCCACCCAGCTTGTGGCTAAAAATTTGTTCCTTCTTCACAGAATGGAATGAGTTAATTGAATTACTTATGCGTGTCAATGACAGAGAAGCCACCAGGCAGCCTGTGAAGTTCTGACATTCTGCATTGTGTTTGAAAGTGTGGGCTTTAGAACAAGGTGCATGCCACCCTGGCTCAGATCCCAGGTGGTCCACGACCAACCAAACACCCATTGGGCCTCTGGTTTCCTCACAGTGAAACGTCCATAATGATATTTGACTTGTGTTTCTGTGAGAATTGAGTCATTTGGAAGTACGGAAAATGCTAGACTGGAAGCACTGGCTAAATGTTGGTGTCCTCCAGGCCACATTTCCCTCGGGGAAAAGCCACTCCAAGCAGAGCTTTTTGCTCTCAGTGATCCTTCCACACGGTGCCATGTGTGGAAATAGCCCTGCCCCTGAGCTGAGATTTACATTTGCTGAAAACAAAGACAAATGGGACTCGAGCAGGATGAGAGATGGCTTTGGATGAAGTATTCTGCAGGGCTCTTGTTGGCAAAAGAGAGCAGCCATTGAGAATCTCAACCTTGGTGTAGCTGGTGCCAGGGCCCACCAAGGGATGCTGGTTTGCATCTCAGTGTCATGAGTCACTGACCAGCTTCTCCACAAAGTCTCCATCCTGGATGCTGTGGGACTTAGCCAGCACAGCTCAGAAGGGGCTAGTGACCCGTATGGCTTCCTTGGGTCCTTATAGTAAACCTTCACTGGGCCTGTATCTTTTACATAAACTCACAGATACATATGAATATGTAAACACGACATACAAAAAATTAATAAAATACAAATAAACCAACAAAATATGAAACTGCTCTTGGGCAAGTTGACATCCAAGCCATAGACTATGTTGGCTGCTTATGAGGGGGGGACTTTGTAGATGGTAACTTATGACATACAGGGTGAACCTGAATCCATTGCTCCAAGAAAGCTCTTTCTTCCAGAGTCAGAAGCAGGTGTCTTGGGTATAGGGAAGCATAGGGGGCTTGGTGGGGACAATCCATAGGGGGCAATCTGGTCTCCTTGACCTTCACCTTCAGCCTCATGGTGGCCAAGGGTGTCCTAGTCTCTTAAGAGCCTCAAGTGGAACAAAATCATCATTTTTATGAACAGGCAGGGAAAACCACAGAAACATCCAGCATATGTCTGAGGACTGAAGTAGCCACCTAGAAGGAGCAGGTCCTTCCAGCAGCCATCCTTCTTCACCTCAGCTTGGAGAAGACCTTCTACCACCTCCTGCGCTCCACCCCAGTTGCATCAGAAGATGGCTACTCTCACCACACACCTGGTGCTCCAAATCTCAGCAGACTAGCCTGCAAGTAATCACAGCTGTCCTCGATGGA
The DNA here is from genome assembly GCF_047511655.1 of Castor canadensis. Lineage (NCBI taxonomy): Eukaryota > Metazoa > Chordata > Mammalia > Rodentia > Castoridae > Castor > Castor canadensis. The sequence goes on along the minus strand of NC_133386.1, from coordinate 8,324,523 downwards.
GGATTTCTCAGGAACTGCTCAGAGACTATGTTGCCATAGACTATGTGGAGTGAAGAAGACATGGCTACTTATAAAACAAATGAGGTTTATTTAGTTCACAGTTTGGGAGATTCAAGGATACAGCACATAGGCTTTGTGCTGGCAAAGACCCCTGTGGCAGATGGCAGATGGTGGACAGCAATGGTTAGAGTGTGTGTTAGGGCCAGGAAGCAGAGAAAGGAAGGATGGGGCCAGGCTTACTCTTTTTATAACAAGCCTCTTGAGAGAACCACTAAGGAATTCCATGGAAACTACCTTCCAAGGGCATGCCCCTTTCCAAGGGCACACCCAGTGGCCCCACCTCCCAAAGATTCCACCACCTCCCAATAGTGCTACCCTGTGGACCAAGCCTTCAGTTACAATGGATTCTGGTGGGTCACTGTAGCCAGGGACCATGAGTTCTGACCAGAAGGAGAACACTCTGGACTGAGCACTCCCCAAGGAGGACAAGTCATTGAACATGACGTCAGTGCATCTCTTGAAAATGCTCTCTTGTTCCTGAGCTAAAGTGCAGTGTCTTGTAGCTGACTGGTTCTCCTGAACAACTCACTTTTTATCAGTCAATCCTTACATCAATAAAGTAGCTTTTAAAAAAGTTCCTCAATCATAAAGGGCTTTGTGACACTTGTTTACAAAAAGCTGTAAAGATAAAGATGAAATCTTTTTTTTTCGTGATCTCTTTCCTTTATTAATGAGAAAATGCTTCTCATAATAAATGTTCTCATCACTTAGTCATCCCACAAGCCTGGGGCTAAAATCATAGCTACAGATTTTTTTTTTTTGTCAATCTTATATGAATTCTTTCAGGTTTGACGGGAGAAGAGTAAGAAGAGAGAATGGTAAAAGGATTAAGACTTCTTAAATGTGTATTTTTTTGTGGTTGTGGTCTTTTTTGTTTTAGGATGATTGTTTTTGCATGGGAGGAACACTCAAATGGATTTATTGGATGACTCAAGTGCTCTGTGAAGGCTTTCTGTTGAGTCTGTGTAGGCACTGTGGTAGGCTGGAAATAGAACTGGCATAGGAAGTAAGCATTTATCAAATGATCACAAAAAGGAATGTATAAGTAGAAATGATGCTGAGTTCACAGAAATTCAGGAAGTTGTGAGCACAACGTTGGATCAACTTTATGGGAGGGAAGTAGCATAAAGTTGGCTAGAGAAGTGGTGAGTCTCCAGTCAGTGGGAATGGCATGTGCAAAGGTCCTGGGAGAGGACAGGGCTGAGAGAACTCCATGAGCAGAAGGAATGTGAGGGAATCTTGGGAAGGGGAGCAAGTGGAAGAAAGGTGAGCTTGGACTGGAGAGGTCACATAGGGCACCAGAGTTCACAGTCAGAAGTTGGATTTTATTTACTCTATGAGAATTGAAATGCCCCAGGTAGTTAAAACCATTTAAAAGCAAATGGGAAGGCTGGAAGGACAATGGAAAAGTGGGGTACATAAGTGACTGATATTTCGGGGTCACCTGGAAGCAACGTGGATGGAGGACTGGAGCTGAGAAAACATGGAGGGAGGAAGACCTGAAGGGAGACCCTGAGGGCTTGCGCTATTGTAGTGGCTGGAAAGAGAGGCAGCTGGAGTCAGGGTGACAGTGAGACACTCAGCCATGGGGATGGGGACTGAGGACTGAGTCACAGGTCATTGTCCCTCTGTGTCTGTGTCTGCATCGAAATGTTCCTTCTTCTTCTTATGAGGACGCCAGTCATTAGTTTTAGGGTCCACCCTAATCTGTTATGACTTCATCTTAACTCAATTATATCTGTGGAGTATTTCCAAATAACATATTAGAGGTTAAGACTTCAGTCTATGTTCCTGAGGGATCAATTAACCATGACCACATCTTAAGATGATACCACTGTGGCTGTTGATGTGACATTTTCCCTAAGCACCCCAGCATTCTTAATACCGCGTCCCAGGAGGTTGATTTCATACAACATGATCAAGTTCAACGTCCTATGAATGGGTTTAGAACTGCTGGAATCTGTGTTATGAGTTCTCTCTATAGCTCACTGATTCTTTACTACTGAAGACATTTCTTTTTCTTAAAACATTGTTGGTTAAAGTGTCCTGGAGTTAACTTTTACTTTACTTCTAAGGAGATGTTCCAAAAGATCACAACCATCTAAAATACAGTCTCATGGAATGAGGAAGATGCTGCACTTGTCCAAGTTCCCACCCTTCTGGAAGAACCCATACAAGTAAGCCATGCCAAATTTCTGACTGGTTCTCCAATATACCATACCCAAAAGGGGTTCTGGTTTTTTTTTTTTTTCCACTGTGTATGACAAGCTGATCCACAACTTGCTATGTACTCAGGCTGGCCTCTGCCCTCCACCTCCTGGATGCTGGGATTGTAGACATGCACAACCACACCTGGCTCCAGATGGGTTTCTGGAATAACACAGCCCTATTTCAAACAAAGACCCTCCAGGTGGAGCCAGTTTAAGTTTTATAGAGTTGAAGTATTGTGGCAAGCCTCAAATTGTTTTAAATACTTCATGTGCATATATCACCCTACCAAAAACAATGAGCCTGAAAAATAACCCAGTTTAATTTCCTAACTCCTCAGAAAAAAATGGATAAATTATTGTAATTTTTCCAATTCTATAAACAAGCATGTTTTACATGTTTACATACCCAGAGTATGGCTTTCAAGTTCAAGCATGGAATTATATGGTTTTATGATTTGGCCTGCCCCATTTATTCTGGTCTGTGTTGCTATCTGGGTTATATCAATGGGCTTTCAACTGTGTATAGACATAGTTAGGTCACATATCACCAGTTGTGATATGCCAATCTCTGGACCCCTGCCTGACAGTGTTGGGTTCCTTGGCCCTTGAAAAACACCTCTGGGTCTCATAAAGTCCCCGCACCTTGAATATCACCCACAATTTTACCCATAGCTGAAATTATAGGGTTAGATGTCTCTAACCCTAATAATGAAACCACAGCTCAGCTCTATACCTGGAGACTCCGCTAACTTAACCTTTGAACCAGTTCACCCAGGTTCCCTAGCCTGTCACCAATGAACACCTTGGCCCTGTCAGAACAAATGCCTGTGCTTATGTTTTCCCTTTCCCTTCTGCCCTAGATCCCTCTTGCTTTGCACCCAGGGAGGCTGGACTCAAGCATCTGTCTATGCCCTCTGGTTTTTGGTTGCATCGAAAAGCAGAAAATCAGTAGAAGCCAATCTCAGGGTATCGGTATCTCCCACCATGAGACTGTCCTTCTCTCTAAGGATTCTTGAATTCTGTCCTCTCTTCTTGCCCTTTACCCTGCAGGCTTAGGGCTGGGAAAAGCGCTTCACTGTTGTTAGCTCTATGATGCTTCACCAGGCTGCACTGGTTTCCTTTAAGGTTATTCATACCTTTTTTTTTTTTTTACAGATAATCAAATATTTGAACTTTCCTCAGTTACCCCTATTTAACATGCCATCTTTTCTTGCTGGGACACTTGGAGTCTACTTCGCCCTTGAATTTGCTACTCAAAGACATAGATTGTTGGGATGCTTTGTAAGAAATGCAATATTAAAGTACCAAAGTGTGCAAATGATTTTCCTTTTGTATATCAGGTAGAATTGCTTCAAGCCTATCTCTATAATAACGTCATTCTCACTTGCCTTTCTGCACTTTCCCAAGAACGAGGGACATGTTTGGAACAGGTGGTAATGCTTGTATGGTGTGACACACACACACACACACACATCTCGGCATCTTGTGTCCTTCCCATACTTCCCTCCAGAATGGACTCCCTGGTATAGGTTCCCTTTCTGAAGGATGCGCTAGGTGTTCACCCCTGCATTAGTGACCTTCTTCCTCAGTGCATTCTGTCGAATGAATGGCTGAATGTCTGAACACCGGGACAGAAGGCCCAAACTCTGTTCTACCCAGAGTCCTCCTGGCCCTCAGGCCTGCCTCTCCCACCCACCCTGGCCATGCTAGCACCATGGCTTCACAGGCACATCTGGCCGCCCTTGTTTGCCTTTCCAGACAAGAGTGAGGGATATAATGGAGTTTACAGAAGGCTGTAACACAACCCTCTAATTGAACACACCCTAGGGAATTCCTCTCCAACTACTTCTGGGTTTTGGTGGGTTTCTGTCCCAGAATTTGCCTGGACACATAAGATTCACATTGAATGAAGCCATTAAAAGAAACTGCCTGGTGCTATGATGTTGTGGTTGGAATGGCCACAAGGTGTTTCAGTGATTGACAGATAAGGAATGATAATTATCAATTAAAATGAAAAGGAAGTATGTGAGGAGAAGAGGAGAGAGCAGTCAACAGGGCCGAGGAGACAGACAAACTCTTCCAAGGAGACTGCAGGGCAGTGAAGAAATATGTTCCTCTGGAAATCCCACCCTCACCGCTCGGAAGAGTGAGCCGAACACACAATAGAGTTGGAGATGGTCCCAGTCTAGAGGCAGCAAGGCAGTTTCCTCACTCCAAATCAGTCATAGAACTGGAAAGCTTCTCTCCCTTTTCTAAGAGATCAACTTACAAAAGGGGTTAGGGTGAGGGATGAGTAAGTTTGGTCGTTTTGGTTGGAAGGTTTAGGGCTAAATTCTTTCTGCACAGACAATTTCCTCTGTTCTAGAAAATCTTCAACAAAATATATTGTCCTGATTTTTTCAATAAAAATGGGGTTTCACAGTAATTTAAAACAGATTATAATTGTACAATAAAATCCATAATTACTCACTAAACATGAGATTGGTGAAGTTACGTGGTAATTAAATAAGCCCTTTAGGTTTTTAAGGAATTTTACGTGACTATTTTTAAAAGGCCTCTTTTAGCAAAATATGGCCATACCTAGTACTCAACAGAATAATGGGCCACCCAGAATAATGGGCAAATGAATGACCCACAAAAGATGAATGAAGGGGGTGGGAAACACTGCCAGTGCTTAAACAGCTAACACAGAAGAGACTATTATATATGTTCTGGAGTGTAATAGACAAGTGTTCTTCAAACCCCCTCCCCAGTGCATACAAAAACAGTGAAACTCTGTACACTAAACCTTCCACATGCCTACATAAGGTAAAACTGACGCGGCTGCTCCTGTAGAAGCTGTGATGGGGCCCCGGGGTCCAGTCTCCCGTCCACCAGCCCTCTGTAGCTCCCCTCGGAGCCCAGCGGCACAAGCTCCTAGTCAGCTGTTCTCCATATACAGGCATGACCATCCAAGAGTCAATTGACTTAAAATGTGGTAGAAGGAATGTTAGCTACAATAATGAGCTTTAAAACATTGGACTGGAGCCCTTAAATGAGTTTCCAGTGGTTTCTAATTCTCCATAAAAGGAAATATAAAAAGCACCTCCTTTAAGGCTGTTGGTCATTGGCTGAAATCTCTTTCTACCAAATCTTCCACCACTCCCTCATTCCAACATTCACCTACTGTCACCCTGCATGGCTGATCCTATCCCTACTAGCCACAAGTTGCGACTAAAAGACAGAAATGTAAATTTAGATATGGCAGAAGGGTAAAATACACACCAGATTTTGATGAAAACGAATGTAAATATTGATTTGTAACTTTCATATTAGCTGTATCATGTTTTTGACATACTGAATTAAATGATAATACATGACTGACATTAATTGTACTTGTTGCAACTGCTAGAAAAGTTTGATCACAAGTGTCGCTTGCATCTCTGGCTGGTCTTGTATTTCTATTAGTTAGCAATTGTACCCATGAGTTACCAAGTCAAATGGCCCCAGAGCTCAGCTGGTAACACAGATGACGCCTGTGCAGTGGTGGAGACCGTGAAAGGCTAAAGCATGCACCCATCAGAAGAGGCAGAGTCCTCAGCACCAGCCCATCATAGTGAGGCAGGAACGTGGGCCTTTGTTTCTTAAGTTTTTAGAGAGACTGAAAACCTGGATCATAAATGTGTGGGGGGAGTGTGTATTCATATGTGCGTGTTTAAGAGTTGGCAAGTACGCCATGATTCTAAAAAACTATGGTTGCAGAACAACGTTGAGTGAGCCAAGCACAGCCACGGCCCAAGGCTGGCAGTGTGTGAGGCTCAGCTCCCTTGGCCTCTGTCAGGTCTGGCCCACAGTAGCTCTGCTCACCAGCCATGAGTCTGCCAGACTGGCTGTCTTCTTTCTTTGCATCCCCAGTGCCTCAGGGAAGGCACCTATAGGTGCCAAATAAATGACTAGTACATGAAGAAATAACTGACTGGGCTCTGAAATCTTCTTGTTTGAAGTTCTCTTTTTTTTTTTTTTTTGGCAAAACTGGGATTTTGAACTCAGGACCAAACCCTTCCAGCCCTTTTTTTCTTCGAACTATGCCATCTCTGCAGCTGAGATGACAAATGTGCACCATCACGCCCAACTTACTTGTGTGTTTGTTTGTTTTGGTAATACTGGGGTTTGATCTCAGGACCTTTTGCTTGCTAAGCAAGTGTTCTACCACTTGACCATATCTCCAGCCCTTTTTGCTCTGGTTATTTTGGAGATGGAGCCTCACAATTTTGCTCAGGCTAGCCTGAACTACCATCCTCCAATTTTATGCTGGGATAACACACTCATGTCAACACGCCCAACTTTGGTTGAGATGAAGTCTCACAAACTCTTTGGCCTGGTCTGGCCTGGAACTGTGATTTTCCATATCTCACTCTCCCAAGTAGCTAGGATTATAAGCGTGAGTTACCTGCACCAGGCCCAGCTTATGTATTGAGATGGGGGTCTTGCTAAGTTTTTGCCTGGGCTGACCTTGAACCAACATCCTCTTATCTCTGCCCTCAAGTAGCTGGATTTACAGGAGTGAGCAATCATGACTGACTTAAATGTTCTTAAACAGGAAATGCTTTCCTTTCTTTTGGGCTGGAGGCGGGGCTGAGTTTTGGTCCTGCCCTGAAGCCAGAGCAAGGAGCCAGCTATTTCACTTCAAGAGACTCATTCAAGACAACACTTCTGTGAAGCATCCATGTCTTGCTAGCAAAAGGAATTTCTGATGGCTCCCTTTTGTGCTGGTGCTGAAAGTTTAAAAACAAATATGTTTAAATGCTGGAACGTAATTTCTAAATGAGGCCTGAATTTTAACCTAGAGGCCTGGAACCTCTGAGGGCTTTCAAAGTGTTCCTTTCCAAGTTCCTCCTTGGCCATGGGAGAGGTCTGTGTGCCTTGGGTCTGGGAGCAGGGACTCATCAGTGTCACAGTCTGCAAGTTGCCAGGCTGGGACTAGGTGGGATGTGTGTTGACCCTGCAGCCAGGGCGCCCTTGGGACACCAGGCAGAGTTGGACACTCTGCCTAAACCCAACACCCTGAGTTACTGGATAAGAGTGAGAATGGAAATATAAAACCAAACTCTTCCCAATATCCTACTTTTTATTGGATCCAACATTGTAGAAATACTTGAAGTTTAAATGCTTTGGACAGTTTTTTTTTTAATCTGTTGATCTAAAATACAACAATTTATATTTTAACCCTGGAGTTAAGTGGCCTTTTCTGAGCTCTGTAGCAGTTTCTTTAGAAACTGTCCCAAATAGAAAAGGACCTGACAGGGAGATGAAGGCACACCTGCCCTGTGGGCTGCAAGGTGAGCCTCTTGATCCTTGTATTTCCATGCTGTACTCAGTTAGCCAGGGTGATATTCATCTTTGAAAACTTTGCACTTTTGCGGGGTGGGGAGGGGTCCTGGGCCTTGAGCTTGCTAGGCAGGAGCTTTGCCATTTGAACATCAGTCCTTTTTGTGTTGGTTGTTTTTGAAATAGGGTCTTGCTTTATGCCCAGGCTGGTCTGGACCAAGTTCCTATTTATGCATCCCTGTGTACTGGGATGACAGGCACATGCCACTGTGCTCAGTCATTAGGTGAGATAGTGTCTCATGACCATTTGACCTGACTGGTCTCGATCTGTGATCCTCCCAATCTCAGCCTTCCATGTAGCTGGGATTATAGACATAAGCCACCATGCTTGACCTGAGGGAAAAAGTTCTTTTCCAGCCACCAGAATTTTAACCTCAGAACTCCACATTCATTCAGCTCTTTCTAGGACCTTGGTGACACTAGCAACGTGGTCATACATTTATTGCTGTGTGCACATGTATGGGACTTGGGCTGCTCATGGCCAAGACTCTGCACTTGGTACACATGGGCTCTGCACGCCACTTTTCCTTGGTCATACTACAGCTCACTGACCTCCGTGTCTGGCTGAGTTGTTGCTAGATGTCCTTATGTGGGAACAGCTTTTAGGAATACTCCTCCTGCCTACCTCTCCCAGGTTAGTCACAGAGGTGCAAGGACACAGGAGTTCTCATTGGGATGTAAATGTGTCCTCCAGTGCCTGACACAGGGTGCATGTGCACAGTGGAGGAGAAAGAAGCTTGAAATGAATCAGAAGCTACTCCACAAAGTTCTTCTAACACGAGGCATGGCAACCACAAGTACAGGATTTAGTTCTCATGGGTGTCTATTGGAAGTTGAAGGTCTTCCCTTTAGGGGTGAAATCCATGAGGTCCTGCATGGAGTTATAAATGCATTGGACAACTCTGTTCTTCTCTGATGGGCATCAAACAGAACAGGATTCTTTGGAAAGTCTTTGTTTGTGAGGCACAAACCTGCAGCAGTCCTAACAGGTGAGAGCATCCCCAACAGCTTCTGTAGTAAGGGAGATTAGTAGCTAGTCCTCAAGCTCCTGAGGCTTACGTGACATCATCAAACATGGGTGGGAAACTAAAGGAGACTTTTCTAACCTCTTGGAAAAGCATAGTAGTAAGATAGCTGTGTCCAAGGGAGGGCCCAGGTGTCTTTGGATTTTCTCTAAAGAAAATATAAAATTGTCACCTTCTGAAATTGCCATAAAAAATACAGGAAAAATAGGTATTATTGAGTCACGGAGCTAATTAATAAAAAATAGTGTGATAATTTTCTAGATTGCCTGATGTTTTTTATTTAACAATTTTTAAAATATGTAATATATTATAGCTTCTTTTCCCATTCCAAATTAATATTTTCACTTTTGTATCTAATTTTACACTAAAATTTTAATACTCTTTGCCTTAAAGTGGACCACTCCCAAATTGTGTAGTCTTCAGGATTTACCAAAGCAGATATTGCCCTTGAAAGAAAAGAATGAAATTTAAGAGAAATGTGAAACACACATGGGCCTACCAGCAAGGGGAAAAAAAATAAGATAATAAAAACCCCATTAACAAAATAATTCAAAGTAAGAAAACCCAAAAGAGTCAAAAGTTCAGCACAGAAACACAGACGCCCGGGCCACAGGTTTGCATCCTCACTCCTCTGCCCACTGCCTTACAGCATCAGTAGCATCCCCAGAGTTCACCTGGACCACATGCACTAAATAGGCATATAGGAAATGCCGGTGTTCTGAGCCTGGCTCCTCCTGTGCAGAGCTCAGGCTGGAGCTCCAGGTAGAAGAAGTCTTAGAAGACAGCTCATCTCATCTCACATGGCAGATGTCATCCTTCATGAACAGATGGGGAGCAAAAGACCCAGGGCCCGGGGGTCTTGGGTTTGTGTTTTCTTTCCCCCGCCCAAAGGAATGAAATTGTCCTGAGCCACTGACACCCTTCTGCTGCTGGCTGTGTAGGCATATAGAATTCCAGCTCTACCCCTATCCGCACTATCCCCAATTCATCCATTACTCACGCATTGTTCATATAAGGAGAGACGAAGACAGGTTTCCTAGACAAGGCCAAAGCTTTCCTCCATCCATCCATGTCACTCTCTACTGTCCTTATTTGAACTTGGTCTTGTCTTGCTGACTCTACACCATGGCTCTGATGCTAACCACTGCCCCATCTCTCTAACTCCCTGGTTTGAGAAGTCAGGCTTTTCTGTGCTGAATCTGGCTTCATCGTGAGCCCTGCGGGAGCCCCATCTCCAAACAGGAGTTCCTGGGCTTCTTCTACCTTCTCCTCTGTCCTCTGAAGGTCCTCGTCCTTCTGATGATGAAGACTCCATTTGCTCATGTAAGAGTCTCATTGCTGCAGGGCTTTCTCCTCCTTTTGCCTAGTCCCTCCCTGTCCTTATTCTGTTTGAGTCTGATGTGTATTTTTTTGGCTCTGAGGTCTGCAGCCCCATCCCTTCTCTGAGATAGGCAGCTCCCAAACCCAGGCCATGGCCAGATCCCTGGGGTCCCACTGCCCAGCAAAGGTATTTGGACTTGTGCAGTTCTGTCCACTGCACTGGATGCTACCTCACATGAGCACAGCCACACTCCAGCCCTGGTGATGCAGAATCTACCAGACTCACCTTTCCAATACTGCTGGAATCACAGGGGTTGGAGACTAAGTTTATCAGGATAGAACAGTTGGGAGTTATATGACCCAAGCCAGCCTGAGGCTGTGGCATCACTTATACCCATGGTACCCAGTTTTGTTAACTCACCCCTGGGCTCACCCATCTGAAAAAACAACCAGCTTCCCACCATCAAAAATGCCATGTTCACGAACTTGCAAGAGATGATTTACTGCAGGTCCTGGTGTTAGACTGAGTCTTGTCTAGGAACATCGGTGTGAGTCAGGCATGAGAAAGGGGTCACACATGTGAGCCCTTTCATCTTTCTTTACTTGTAGGTGGTGAGTTTTTGTTGTTGTTCTTTCAAAATGAGGAGTTACAAATGGCTGGTATTAATAGTATACCTTCCAAATGGTTTATACTTAAAATAAACTTAATTCAAACATTTTATCTAAAGTAAATTAAGCAGAAGAGGTAGTTTGGTAACAGAATGTGAGTAGTTTCCTGGTCATTGTGAAAATGTTTTCTGGTGTTTCCTCAAAGCTTAAAGGTAGGTCAGTAGAATTGCAACATCACAAAAGCAGCTTAAAAGGTTGAGGCCATCCGACACCTTATCTGAGACATGAAGCTGAAAGGCTGGTGAAGAATTGGGAATAACATTCCAACTTCAAATGTTGAAATATCCAAATCCTCTGCTTCCACTGGATTCCAAACAAGTGAGAGCGTACTGAGAGTGGTAGAAGGTAGCAATCTCCTGGATGACAAAGTGCACTGGACTTTCTCCAGTCCCTTGTAGTAGTGGCCTGGCCTGGAAATGCCACTTTCATGAGCAATACCTAAGGCTACTTCTGTTCAAAGGAGCACAGGCCAAAGACACAGGGCCAGAATGACTCAGCCTGTATTCTAGCCCATGTTCTGCCTGAATTGTGTCTAAATCCTTGATCCCCACAAATAGGCCATGAAAGCCTGACTGTCCTCCAAAGGATTTGACTTTGAAAGTTTGTATGATGTTCTCTTAAATTTCATCCTCACTCCTGTTGCTAACTCATTTTGGATTGGTTGTACAGTAAGAACTCTAAGTCTTCTTGAACAGATGCTATCATGTCCCATCTCCCCTGTAGACATAGGAGGGCTCCGAAGTCCGGATTCCACTAGGATATGATGTTCCCAAACCTACATTAAGCATGAGTGGTCACAGGGGACCAGATGCATTGAAAGGAGCCAATGAAAGTCAGCATTTTTTACATAAACTAAAATCAAAGATAAGCACATGGTCCATCTGAGTCACTAATCCAGGAAAGCAGCATGCAGGTGGGAAGCAATGGGAGGGAGAGGAGAGGAGAGTGAGGGAGTTCCAAGCAAAGAGTGAAACACACCATTTTGAGAAATAAAGAATTCACAAGCAACCTCCCAAATAAAGTCTTTTGTAACCTCATCAACCTGGGACTACAAAGTAGCTTGCACTTCCTCTTATTATCATGTTTTTACTTTAAAAATCTCCTGGTCCTCTAACGCTCGTACCAGCACCCGTGATCACATCTCCCCAGATATTTGTTAGCGTGTTTGAAGACACTGCTTGCTCTAGTTATCTGTTGCCATGTAAAAATGACACAACAGCTGTCTGAAATAACACACTTTTACTCTTCTACAGTGACTGTGAGTCAGGATACAAGCAAGTTTTAGTTGTCTCTCACAGGTGCTTGCCAGCCACCAACAAGGGTCAGAATCATCAAAAGGCTCAAGAGGAAAGGAGCCACACTCAAGCTCAGGTGACTTCTGACAGGATTCAGTTCCTCTCAGTGTGCTGACCAGAGGCTACCACACTTTCTTGCTACATGGGCCTCTCATCATGGCTTCTTGAGACCCAGTTGAGAAGGCAAGAAAATCAGCCAGCTAGAGAAAAGTTTTATACAACCTGATCACGGATGTGACAAACCATCACCGTCACCAAGATCTCTTGATTAGGAGCAAGTCACAGGTCCATATTCAAAGGAAGAGGATTCAAGAGGACACAAATAGCAGGGCAGGATCATCAGGGACTGTTTCAGAAGCCACCTACTTTACTACACTGCCAGAATGACTCTCTAAGTTTTCTTGGCTTCCTTGCCTGGCTCCCCATTGCTGTTGTCCCCATGGCAGTTGTGATCAATATAACTATTGATGCTTGTACCTCCCCTCAGTGTAAGTGAAATGGGGTTCTACATGAAACAACACTTTATGAAGAGCCTTTGGGTTTAGAAGAAGACAAATCATAGAGTAGCCTATAGCTGCTCTTAGGTCCACACACAGGCCCCAGCCCAACAACAGGGGTGCTCTCGCAGGGAGCCCCCTGCCTAGATTGCAGCCCACACCCACCACCAGGAATGCTTCAGCTCTCCATGTCAACCAGCTCTTCCCCTCTCCCCTCAGCTGCAAGGAGAGGAAGGGACTCCCCTTTGAGATACCAGAGTTTACCTTCTCCTCAGTGACTAAGGTTGGAAACATTCATTCTCCCCTCCCATCTGAATCAGGTGACTTGTTTCATGGCCCAAACAAGACTGTCACTGTCATCAAACACACCAAAGCAAAGAAGAAGAAGAAGAAGAAGAAGAAGAAGAAGAAGAAGAAGAAGAAGAAGAAGAAGAAGAAGAAGAAGAAGAAGAAGAAGAAGAAGAAGAAGAATCTGTATTCGTTTTCTATCACTATAACAAAATATGTAAAACAAATCAACTTACAGGGAAAAAAATTTATTTGGCTCACAGTTTTCAGAGTTTCAGTCTGTGGTAGTTTGGGATATGGGATGCTGTAAATTTACTTACTGTAGGGCAGACCTTTGACACACTCAGCTTACCCTTGTGCCTTATAAACATCAGGTAGAATAGTACTTTCTAGTTTTCTGGGAATCTGGCAGTTACTGTGTACCTGGTCCTCCAGAGACTCATTGTGTAGACTGGCCACTGTCATTACTACCACACCATGAAGCATGATGCACGTGTCTCCATGGGGACCAGAGCTGTCCTCTTCCCAGAGACGTCAAACACCTCCAGCCCTACACTGAATCACCCAGGAAGAGAGAGGGAATCGCGGATAGACATTGAGGGGTTGGCCGCTTAGCCCAAGCCCACCCCATTTCCCATCACTCAGCACTGCATCACTTTGCATAGAGACAGGATGGAAGACAAGAGGCAGAGAGATCTTTCCCATGGCCTTCGCGTTGGGAGGATCCACACCGCCCTACGGGGGACCTTGTTGTGGAGAAGTTTCCAGGGCAGAGAATCTTAATTGGAAGACTAATTTTTCTTGCTTTAGCTTGGTCTGTGAAAAGTGAGAGGATGCCAGATGAAAATACTGCCAAGCACACATTTATTCACTTTAAAGAATTTTTATTTTTTCAATCAAAGGAGAAATGAAATCCCGTTCTTGACTCTTTTTCAGTTCCAAATTGTCAAGTTGCTGATGGTGCAGTCTTTCCTAGAGTTTGTTTGGAGAAAGCAGCAAATGTATGAGAAAGAAAAACCGTATTTTAACCAAATGAGCTCCCTGAATTCGTGGAGTGTATGATTAAGCAGGGTCGTGTTGGGACCAGAACCATTTTACATTCCTGAAGGGTGACACTTTGAGACTCTTTGGTCTCAAGCCTGGCAAAAGTCTGGACCAACAACTGGGAAGGAAAATTCAAAAATAATAGAGACTGGGGTTGAGTGTGGGAAGACAGTCAGGCCAGCGCTGTGGGGATACTTGGCTGACTTTGCTCGCCCACGTGACCCTGGGCAGATCAGAAAGAGACTTGCTCTGAGGAGAAGCCTTACCCCAGGGCCCACTCCCAGAGAGCTTCCCCATGTGAGGAGAACATGTGACACTCTCCACAACTCCCCCACCTGTCTGAACTTCAGCTCCCTCCATTCACAGCCCTTCCTGGCATGTGGAAGTGTGAATGTCCTTCTTTACATAAGCATTAAACAAGCACTTATAGTGGCTGCAGTGGTTAGCAGTGTCCCCATGGAACCATGGGGGAAACAGATTTGTATACAATGTCATCTGGTCTTGCAGGGCAAGCAAAGTCACCAACTCTCAGAACTGCTTGGGAGGGCAGAGGGCTTCACTGCAGAATCTGCATCCAAGCCAGGTCCTGAAGGGTGACTAAGAGTTTGTTGGTGGGCAAAGAAAGGAGGCATTCTAGGCCAAGTGAGAACCAACCACTCTTCGTGAATTTATCCCTGAGTGGATTTTATTGGGAAATGAAAAAGAGTCTAGTGATGTATCATTGCGGTGTAGACATCTTAGAACTCAAGAAAGATTCAGCTGGGGCCTAAGCAAATCAGAGACAGAAAAAGCCCTCAGAAATGACACTAAGCCTGCCCTTGGGTACTTCTGGTCTAGGGAGGAATGTCCCTAAAAGCTTGTCACTTGTGCAATGCATGGATGGCTTTGAGAAGACAGTGGGTGAGTGGGTGCCCCAACCCTCCCTGGGAGCAGCAGAGACCAGGTCGAATGTCTCCCAAAGAAGACACAGGTGTGAGTCAGGTGAGCCAACATAGAAGCGGGAGACTCAGACACAGACCAGGAGAGTGGCAGAATGATGTGATGGTAGTGGGGAGCAGGCAGGAGAGGACAAAGGGGAGCAAGAGAGACCACAGAAGTGACCGAGATGGGTCCTGGGGAGCCACAGTGAGCTTGGGGTTTATGCAGCAGGCAGTGGAAAGCCAATGAAGGATTTAAAGATAAGAACTACCAACACTGGCTTTGAAAACTAGTGTGTCTTGTTCTTTCTCTTTTTTTAGTATGAATAAAGAGAAAGCATCTTCATTAAAGAAAACTTAGAGAATGCGGAAAGCACTAAGAAGAAAGTTAAAATGAGGAGCATTTAAGAAAAAGTAGAAATACACTCACTCTAGTTAGAAATCATTTGAAGCCCATCCCCATGTGGTCTTTCTCTCCCATCTTTTTTGAGGCACCATGGTGGGGAAGGCTGGTGGAGGATGAAGAGGTGGGGAGAGGAGGCTGCCTTAAGCATCCCTGTGGCAGGAAAGAGAAGGTGGAACCACATGGGGCTCAAACACAGACTCCTCTATAAGGTCATCCAGTGGTCACTGCATGGCTGAAGGTCTGCTGACTCTCTTCCCAGTGGAGAGAACCACATTAAAATGCAGTGTTATCCGAGAAATTCAAAAATATTATGCAAATAGTCTCATCAGCCAGAAGTTATTACTCATCTTTTCATCGGTTTCCTTTCATAATGGCTAATGTGTTAGGCTGGGCAAGGTGGAGCAGAGTTCAGAGTGAGAACTCCATGGCGGTGTGGAATCTCTTCAAGGCCTTGAGGGATGGAGTTGCTCTCTTGTTCCAGGAGGACAGGAAATTTTGGTCTGTCATCCCTCACGTCATCTCAAGTGGTCTTGGTGACTTCAGGTTCACAGCACACTTTGACCCCCAGAGTTCTCAACAGTGCTGGAAGCATCCTTGAAGTGATTCAGAGCAAGTTTATGAAAAACCAAAACCCTGTGACGTGAGGAAACAGGGCAGGGTCACCAAGCAGCTGGAAGGGGTTCCGGCATCCTGGCCAACTTCTCTTCTCTCTTCTAACCATGCCAACCACGTGGTCTCTGTTGGGTGCCTCATGCATATATTTCCATAAGGTAGAAACATGGTACTCATATGACTTCACTATCAGAGAAATGACGGCAGGTCATTTCAACATGATAGGCTTGGTTTCAGAAACACCCAGTGTGCAGAAACAGTTGAAGTAGTCTTTTGCAAAATTTAATTTTACTAAATAGATCAGTTAGAGGTAACCCTTCTCATTTTAAGAGGGAAAAGGGAGAGGAGACCCACTGCCTGAATGGGAGCTCTTTATTTCCTTTTTCACCTACTTTTTATTTGAGAAATCTCAAATAGACACCGCACTGAGACTAGTTTAATCTGCCCTCTTTCTTTTAACTTCAGTGATTTTCAACATCCTGCCAAACCTGGCATCAGAGAGCTTTTAAAATACAAATTTAATCCACAAAGATTAGGTTTATATCCAGCTTTTCATGATCAAATCTTCTTTGTAAAGAAATGCACACTTTAATTCATTTCCTGGTCTGAGGAGACCGGAAAGGGATTCATTTTCCGTTTCCTCCAGGGCTCCAGTCCACAGGTGGAACAAGTCCCTGTGGGCTTGTTCACCTGGATACCTCTCCTCATGTCCAGAACCATGCGTGTTTGTGGAAAGCAGTGCCCTGCAGCCAGGAACTGGAAGATCTAACCTTGGCTAGGTGGCTGACCCAGCCTATTCAGTAACTGCTGGCCATCTGTTTGACTCAGTCATAGGATCTCTGCAGTGATACTACTTCCTTCCTCCACAGAATGTAAGTGACTGCCTGATGTGCACCAGGATTCTTGGAAAGGTGATTGCTGATTACAGTGCACACATCAGGTTCTATGCGCGTTCCCCTCATCACTGCCTAGTGTTGCTTTTTCATGGAATGTGTTGTTTATTGTTTTGTTTGTTGTCCATCTCCTCTAGCCAGATGTAAATTCCCAAAGACATAGTTTCTGTGTCTCCTTGTTTAGCACTGAATTCTGAGAAAGGTGGTCCACATATCCACTGGAATCCTGCCTGGTGGATCAGATGGGACATTGCTGATGAAAACATCTAGTGCATATAAATGAAGGGTGGTGTTTTTATGGTGTTGCCTTAGCTGGCTGTTGACTTCTGAGCCCTGTGCTCTCCAGATGTTTGACCAAAAGCAGGCCTAGCCGAGGAGTCCAGCTGCCAGCATCCTGTCTTTCCCAGATGACAAGTTCTTCTAGAGTTTAGACGGAACTCTTGGCTTTCTGAGCTGCTGTATCCACAGAGGATCTGGAATCATTGTGTAATTAGTATTTCTTCCGGAAGTGGCTTTGCCATTTAAAGTTGATAATGAATTTACCACTTCCTGGGAGAAGCCTGAGTAGAAGGTGGGGGTTCCTGTGGCAGATTCCATTCTCCAGTGATGAGATAAATCCCATCGCATATGCGATGTAATTTGACTCATCTCCAGAGAGAAGTGCTCTCTCAGAGCCAGGGCAGGCCTTTCTGTATTTGCCAATGGAATACTCTGGAAGGGCTGCAGCACAGCTGCCAAGGCTGGGTCATACAGAATGTACAGCTTTTCTTGACCTTCTCTTTCTTGGTATGTCACTCTGTTTGAGGAAGCCCAGGTCACATGGAGAGGACACATATTGGTGCTCTGACCCACAGCCCCAGCTAGGACTCCGACTGGCAGCCACCTATGAGAGTGGCAAGCCTTAGGATGATTGCAAAACCTTGCCTTTGAGCCTTGCATCTGAGGCCCCAGCAGTCACAGGCGGAGACAGGCATCCCTGCTATGCCCTGTGTAGATTCTTGACTCACAAAAAACATAAGAAATAATAAAGGGTGATTGTTGTTTAAGCCACTGAATTTTGGGATATTTGTTATGCAGCAACAGATAACTAATACTCAGGTTGAGACCACTCTGTTTTTACTAGATATGAGAAGCATGGAGGTGGGATTGGCTATCTGGTTAGAAGAATGGTCCAGGAGATTTGCACTGGAGTGGTGCTTGCATGTCAAGCACCCTAATTTTACCTGGGGTTCCTTGGGTAGAGATGGGATGGGGCATAATAGAGATGTTTGTAGCTCACTACATCACTACACCTGGGCAAATGTTTCTGCAATTTATTAATCCTACAAATATACTCAGTAGCCCTTCTATAACTTCCTTCAAAACTCTTTATCTTATCTATAATTACAGTTAAATAAGCTGCTGCCTTAAGATCATGACATATTCATGCATCTGCAAAGTTATCATGGGCCCATTGTGTGTAGGGTGAGAGACAGGATGGAGTGTGTCCATGTCTACTCATTGGGGACCATGAAAATATTGTGTAAATGCTAGAAATAGTGCCAGCTCCTTCTTTGAAGTTCACGTCATTCGGGAGGGTGGTTACAAAAAGGCAAGGAATAATGTTTTTTGGAGACAAACACTATCGCGATGGCCAATATTTTGTGTTAGTGTCAGACATCTGGAATAAAACAAGAGGGTCATGCATGACATCACAATAGCAGTCAAGAATCCCAGAGAAGAAATGGCTTCACGAAAAGTGTGCTCTGGCAACGCCTGCAAGTCTCAATGCTAACTAAGTGGCAGTAGGGGAACAGGGCCCAGTGCAGAGCCATGTGTGCATTTACCAATGTTTGTAAATAAATGACCTTCCACATCCTGGCATGGCACAGGCAATGGGCTTTGAAGCTTGCTCCCCTGGAGACATCCTGGGACAATAGCAAGACTATTCCAAAGAGATCCGATTTATAAGAAATAGGTTAGAAACAAAACAACTTTGGGGAGCGCTAGACATAATGGAGCAGTGTTTTATTTATTCCTTGAGGATGCCTTGCTTGCCCTGTGAGTCTCACAGCCCCCTCCTCTTCCGCAGAGCCCAGGAGGGGTGTGATCTCCAGTTCACCATTAGACAAGCTGACATAAACAAGTCTGGAGTTGCAGGTCTTGCGTGGATCTATCGTTAAGGATAGTAGGTTAATGAGAAATGCAGGGTTATACCCTTTCTAAGGAGTATTTAAAAATTCGCCAATGTCTCTGAAAATCTGTGAACTTATTTCAAAGGTTGAGAATGAAAAGGAAAAGTTTACAGCATCAAAAAGGTTAAGGCATAAGTTTAAGGCTGGAGCAGGGTCTTCATTTTTTCCTTAAATGATAGTGATGATACACAGCAGACTTTTTTCTCTATGATAAAGTTGTGGACTCTATTTTTTTTAAAAAAGAGAGAAGATCACTTTGTTCTAGTCCCTTGTTTTGGGAGGGGAATAGCCTTCATTATAAGAATCCTTATGATTTACTAAAATAGATCTTACAGACTGCAAAGGAGAAAATGGATGATTATGGTGTGCAGGTGAATTTAATCAGATCACTAACTTCAGAACCATAGAAGCCTTCCCCCAGTCACAACCATAACTCCGTACCATGGATAAGAATTATACTGAAGTCAGACAGGAAAATCAGGGACAGATGGTCAAACTTTTCTTTAACTCTTCCAAGAACAGTGTTTTGTAGCTGTGTGTTTGTGATGAATCAATATATAGATTTGAGCCCAGTAAAAATGTTTTGAATACAAACACATACACACCAGTAGCACAAGAAAAAAACAATTAAGGTTATAGATTAAGGTAGAATGAGTTACATCCCAGATGTAAGGGGCACCCTTATTCTTCCCTCACCTCTAGAGGCTTCATAATTATCTTGATGTTGGAAGATCACAGAGCTTTAAGAATGCCAGATCCCAACATGGACTTAACCTACTTAGAAAGGGGACAGCTGTGATTTATTTTACCCCAAAAGTGCTGATTATTCAGAGCACAGATTTGCAATAGTGCCAGTTACAGGTGCCCTCAAAAGCAAAATGAAAATAACTAGAAGCAGCGGCCACTCTCCTCATAGCTCCTTGGGCAATAACACTGGGAAACCAAACAGGACAAGCTTCCTGTAGGCAGACCTCTCACAGTGGGTGCTCCTGAGAGCTTGTGCTTGGTCTGATTGGTTGGACACTAGGCCAGAGTCAGGAAGACCTGATTTCTCTAACTCAGCCCTCCATGCACACGACCTGTGCATCCTGTTTTTCTTCCTGTTCTCCACCACCAGCAGAGAAGAGGCAGAAATACACCCATGATCATGGGAACCACAATAAAGCTTGATGAGTGAAATGTGCTTGGCTGTAAAGTGTCACTTGTGTCCCAAAGTTTATAAAAATATAACTTAAAGACACCAAAGAAGGGCAAAGACAGATATCAGAATCCCATGTTCTTTAGTTCACCCTCAATTCCTACACAGGAGAGAAAAAGGCAAGAGGTAAGGAGCAAGGATGGAGTCATTTGAGAAACATGACATCAGGCTTAGGAAATGTGCATTTTAGCCTCACTAGACTTTTAGCTAGACTGGATGTGGTACCTGAGGCCTGATTTTAAAAAATCTTCTGACTTTCTAGGGATTTGAGAATTACAGGTATCAAATGGCTTAAACTATTCAGGAGGTAAGATGTAAATTCTCTCTGGAACTATAATTATGTTGGGGTGTTTTATTATATTCCTATGCATGACCTGAGATGGCTACAGAATTTGCAAGGCCCAGCACAAAATGCAAATGGTGAGTTCCATGTACGATAACTGTAAAGGATTGCAGCATGAGGTCGTAGGTGACTGCACAGGTCACACATCCATGAAGATGGTCCCACATCAACCACAGTCAGAAAAAGAATGAAATATTTCTGACGCTCAGTGATCAAGCATGGCGGATTGGAATAGAGCCTGGACGATCTGGGGAAAGCCACACCCAAGCCCCGTGAGGGGAGGTGTATAAGATCCTTTGTCTGTGATTCTTTCAGAGTGCTATAATACTCAAAGGATGTTGAAGAGTAAGGGGGAAAAAAAACCCCAGGAAACAAAATCTTGCTTCAGGATATATTATTATTTCCATGATCATTTTCAAGGATGCACAAACATATGTCACAAAACCTATAATATCTTTAAATCTTAAAGGGAACAAGACCTAATTAATTATACTTAACTAATTTCATAGTAACTATGAAAATTGCAAGAATAAAAATGGAGTCACTTATGTCAAACCCTAACCAAAAAATAAATAAATAAACCTGGAAATGAAATGAGGAAGGGGATCTTACCTATGTGCGCCTGATAACAAGAACTATCACAGAAGACTCCAGAACCACAAATTTGCACAAAGGCCATTTCTGCAAAGACATCTGCCCAGCAACTGCCTGTCCAAATTAGACTGGCTTCTTCTCGATACCTGTAACCAAGGATTATTATTTTCAAAACAACTTATGTCACCCTCATTTTGCATTTAAAAGCTTCCCCTTGGGCTGGATGCGGTCCCTCATGCCTGTAATCCTAGCCACTCCAGAGGTGGAGATTGGGAAGATGACAATTCCAGGCCAGCCCAGGCAAAAAGTTGCCAAGACTCATCTCAACCAATAAAAAGCTGAGCATGGTAGAGCACACCTGTCATCCCAGCTAAGTGGGAACCGTAAGGAGGACCACAGTCCAGGTTCGATCTGGACATAAACATGAGACTCTATCACAAAAATAACCAGAGCAAAAAGGGATGGAGGTGTGGCTCAAGTGGTAGAGTCCCTGCAAGTACAAGGCCCTGGGTTCACACCCCAGATAACCAAAAACCAGAAAAACAAGCCTTCCCCTTGTCTCAGCCTCACTGAATAAACTCAAGTTACTTTACTAGCTCCTGCATAGTGCTGTCGTGATGCTCATCCCTGAGTAAACTTACTCAGCACCGAGAACCTCTGTCTGTTTGCTGTTTAGGTTGATAGTGATGTGTATCAACCACATATAGAGAGAGAGTCACTACATCAAAAGTATGACAGGCTGGTCATTTGAATTCAATTGTGCATTGGATTTCTTAAATTGATTTTATTTTTCCAGAGATTTCATAAGTTCAATAGTATTAAATAAAACCTTCAAATCTTAGTTGTAAAGAAAAACTGATCTTGTGTGGTGAGAACATGAGCATTGGGGATACCCTTCCCTTTCCTTTCTCTCTTCTTGCCTCTGTGTCTTTCTTTTTCTTCTTTCCCATCTCCCTTCCTCCTCCTGCCCTGCACATGGCTGACCTGTAAACATGGTGGGTTCCAATGACAGCCATCGTTTGATATCATGTGGTCACACTCAAGCATTTGTGATACTGTCACAGTCTGACATTAGTGTCACCGAGGAGACTCTGGCCTTAAGTCACAATGCTTATGAATTGCAGTGTACAAATGCACACATGTGCACATCTTTGTGGATAATGCTTGCCTTAACTCAATCCCAATGACATGGACTCAGCGAAAACCTGAGCTCCCTGCTGAAAGTGGCCAACACATGGTCAATGCAAGGTGCTCATAGTGTCAGGAAGAATGAAATACTTTAGAATTGACCTTTCATCTGAACAGAAGTACTAAACTCTGTTATGTAGGTAGGATTTTGATTCAACCACGGGACCACACAGGGCAAAGGTGCCTCAACACAGCAGCCTCTTGTCACCCTCTGGTGTCACTCGAGTTGCTGAATCCTGCCTTGGAAGCCTTTTATCCCTGGAGGCAGAGTGTAGCACCAATGGTAGGGAGGGATAGTCCCCAGCCAGAAACTAACTAACCCTGTCAGTCTTCTCCACCAGGGAGGTTCCAGCTGGGTAAGATGCCCACTTACAGGAAAATCATTTTAGTAAAATACCTCTCAAATACTTCATGATACTAAAAAATTATTTGTAGTTTATCTGAAACTCACATTTTTTTCTTGCTAAATGTGGCCTCCCCCAAAATATGGAATTTAGCAGAGCGTGCCTTGGACATTTTCTGGGCATTACCGTGCTTCTCTTCACATGCCCCTAACAAACTCACCCCAAAGTATAAAGGATGTCAAAGGTCAGTGGATCCCACTGGAGACACTGAAGCAGTGACACTCAGCAGCAGCAATTGTGGTGGGAGGGCCCCAGCCAGGAGTGTCCTGGGGTCTGGGGACTGCTTAGGAAGCCCTGGGGAGTTAGTGACTACATAGGGGACTGAGCTGGACTCCCTGATTGCTGTCTTTTGTTTGTCATCCTCTCCACTTAGAGAAAGAAACAGCAATGCAGAGTGTCATTGTGCTCGGTTTTCACGGGGATGTTTGTACTCTGGCCAAATATTCACTGACTATCTGAGTCAGCAAACAGCATAGCTCCTGGGGCTGGGCAACCCTGGGACTTCTTCCAAGCCAGGGCTGGGGAAGGAATCAAATTCCAAGTGGGGGGGAGTACCAGGCCACCAGCAGAAACTTGTCCTCCATGGAGTGTCAAAATCTGCGGCTGTTATTCTTTCCCCTCTGGAGGAAGCACATGACTGTTGGAAGAAAAGACTGAAATTTGGAGCAAAGTAATTTCTCCCATAATAAAAGAGCAATTTAAGAAACACATAGTGTTTACTGTGTGATCAGTATTGTTCTAAGTGCTTTGCAAGTATCAGTTCATCAAATCTTTTAATAAACTGGGAGGTAGGTATTTATCATTCACCCCATTTTGCAGAAGAAGAAACTGAGGCACAGAGGTAGCTTGCCCAAGGTTGCACAGCTAAGAGGTGACTGAGACAGGAACCACTCAAGACAATCTTTTAACCACTTTGCGGGATGTAGCAAGCATCCGACTTTTTTGTATCAAGCTGAGAATAATGAAGATATGTTTCCAGGAACAATACAGCATTAGCTCTGCAGAGGTCACTGATACATGACAGGTGGCTGGCACTTCACAGGCACACAAAAGCTGTGGTTATTGACTGAGCACTGGTGGCTCATGCCTGTAATCCTAGCTACTCAGGAGGCAGAGATCAGGGGTTCACAGTTCAAAGCCAGCCAGGGCAAATAGTTTGTGATATCTCAAAAACTGCAATACAAAAAAGGGTTGGCAGAGTGACTCAAGTGATAGAGAGCCTGTCTAGCAAATGTGAGGCCCTGAAAACCCTGATACCACCAAAAAAAAAAAAAAAAAAGATCATGGTTGTTGCTGTTACCCAACCTTCACTATGGGCACTAGGCTCAGTGCAAGCTGCTGGGGACACATAGAAGAAGCACTGACCTCTGCTGTAGCAGTGGACAGCTGCAAATGACCCCTTCTTCCATGGAAGAAGGAACAGTGGAGCAGAAATGTTAGACCACTAGCCACCACACCTGATTCCTAGCCCCTCTCCACGCTGGTTACCTGCTGTCTGTCTGCATCCCCTAAGTACATGCTTGGTGACTATACTGTGTACCCAAATATACTATCGAGCTTGGCTAAATTAGATGGAATAAACCACCACAGTGTGTACCTGGGGATTAAAAAAGTGTTATTATTAAATGTTGCTGTATTTCTCAACACTTTAATAGAACAGATTTATGGGATGAGGCATACTAAGATTTTGATAGTGTGAACTTGGACTTCTTGCTGATGTTTATAAAATCACAGAATCTCAGGGTTGGCCAATGCCTCCAAATCCTGGCTCTGCAATCCACCTGGGGTCTGAACTGTCCCCTAGCCCGTTCCTCAAGCTCTGAGAATCCTGGTACGAGTTCAGTTGCTCATGCAACTATGATTTCAGCTATAGAATGCTTCCCATGCCAGACATTTATTATCTATCGTGTGAGCATCAGCTTTACATCCTCTACTTTATCTTATCCAGAAAGCTATGAATGGACTGGCACAGAGACTCAAGGGTTAGAGCACCTGCCTAGCCAGTGTGAAGCCCTAAGTTCTAACACCAGTACCACCAAAAAAAAAAAGTTATTAATTTGAGATATTTCTGCTATACATTCTCCTCTAAGCACTGCATTAGCTACACCCCTAAGTTTTTGTGTCTGTTTTCATTTTCATTTATCTAAAAGCATTTTCTGTTTTCCCTTCTGATTTCTTCTTTGATTCATCAGTTATTTAAGATGTGTTGTTTATTGACACACACTTATGTATTTCCCAGGTTTCTTTCTGTTATTGGTTCCTGATTTCATTCCATTGCAGTCAGAAGATACACTTTGCATTAATTCAATCATTTTTAATTGTGAGAAGGTTTGTTTTATGGGCTCTCAAATGGTTAAATCTCCAGAAGGTTCCATATGTACTTGGTAAAATACATATATGGCTGTCATTAGGCTCTATAGCTGGCTGTTAGGTCTAGTTGGTTTGTAGTGTTTGATCAAATCTTCAATTTCGTAATTAGCATAGAAAGTTAGGTATGAAAGTCTTCAACTTTTATTTTTCCTGCATGTGTTTTTGGGTGCCATTTGTTAAGTGCATGTATGGTAAACCACTCTTATCCATGGGGGATGGTCCCAGACACACAGTGGATGTCCCAAAACTCAGTACCTAACCCTATGCACAACTAGTGCGATATTACACAGTGATAACTGAGTCACCATGGATACACTGGACAATGGGATGACTTACGACCCAGGTGAGACAGAGTGGCATAACACAGGGTTTCACCATCCTAAATGAATAGCTTATTTTGGAATGTTCCGTTTAATGTTTTCTGACCACGCTTGACTACAGGTAGCTGAAACCATGGCTAAAGGAGGAACACTAACTGTCTGTGATTGTTAGGGTCTGCAGAAGGACTGATGCTTTCATCACTTTAAAGTGTCCTCTCCATCCCTAGTAAGTCTTTGTTTTAAAGTCATATTAATGAAGCCACTACAGTTGTCCTCTGATTTCTGTTTGGCTGAGGTATCTTTCTCCACCTTTTCACTTTCAACTTGTTGATATTTTTTAATTGAAATTGTGTCTCAGTAGATAGCACGTGGTTGGATCTTGGGTTGAAACATCTCTGCCTCTGCATTGGATTGTTAACCAGTCAAAATCGATCACCTATAACATTATAATTGATATAGCCGTGTTTGCATCTGATGCTTCACTTTTTGTTCTCTGTACGTCTCGTAACCTTTTTGTTCCTCTATTTCATTACTGCTTTCTTTTGCATTAAATGTTTACTGTAATATTTTCATCCCTTTACTGTGTTTTCACTGGTTAATTTTACTTATGTTCTTAGTGGTTATACGTGGTTTACCATATACATTTTAATCTATGTCGGATTCATATTAACTCAATACCAATGAAATACAGAAACCTTACTCCTGTGTAGCTAGCTCTGTTAACTCCACACCTAATTTCTCCTGGGCACATTCTGTTGCCTGGTAGCCGGTGTGTGGGTCACACTTTCTAGTTTCTTTGTCTCATAATTTTACGTTATCAGCAACTCTGGGTAATGATCCCCTCACCAAGCCTTCTTCTTGGTGGTGGTGTTTGCTTGTTCATTTGTTTTGTGACTTGGTCAGACCTTTATAGTGACATCTATCTGCGCCCCCCATCCCCACTGCCTCCTAACGCCTCTGGTGTTGCCTCCTGCAGGGAGCAGACTTAGGAGTGCACAGGGTGAAGTTCATTTGAGCAGTACTTTCTTTGCCTGTCTGCATGCCTGATCCCACCCAGCTGTTAGGCTCAGCTAATTGCTTGCTGATTGTTCAGTTGTTTTCAACAGCACCCTGGGGCATAAATTGCTCTACAATCTGATCCAATTAAATTTGGACTCCTTTGCAAGGGTAGTTTTGAGGTCAGTGTTTGAGGTTTGTTGTGGCCCCAAGGGGACTCTTTTTAACTGTATCTTTCCCTCATTCTCTCTCATAAAATCACTAGTCTATTGTTTAGCTTGGCTTTCTTAGGATGCCTCCTCTTAATTGCTTACCACTTAATTGCTTATGAGCGTGTCTTTGAGTTTGACCCTCCCACACTCTGTTCTGATAAGGGATGGTAGGAAAGCCTGCTTCTCCCTCCAGGTAAAACTTCTGAGCTTTGGCTCTACAGAGAGAGATACAGACATTGGCATGCTTCTTCCTGGTGTGTCCTCTGGTTTAGGAGCAGGGCACTGGGTGGGGTAGTAGGCTGTGGTTTTCCCAGCTTGGCTCTCCCAGTATTAGGACAGCTGCCCCATGAACAAGCTGGGGTGAGGGCTAGTGGGGTCTCACTATTCTCAGTGTACTTGACAAGTTGGGGCATGGATGAGAGAGGGAATTCTTGCCTGGAACTGAGCCTTTGCAACACTTAGTTGAGGAGGATGAGAGAGATTGGCAGCCTGCCTCTCTCAGGAAGGTATCACAGCCCTCCATTGAGAGTCAAGTGCAGCAGACCTGTCTCTTGGCTGAAGACACCTGGAGTTTTCTGAGCTGGCAGGGAGGAAGTAGGTCATGGTTTAATGCCACAGACTCTTAAGGTTCTTACAGAATTGGTGTAGATATTCTTGAGTGAGGCGTCTGCATTTGCTATTTGCTGTAGACCAATGTCCAGAGGTTTTGATGGTTGTTGTGGGTCTTTATAGTTCTACCAGTCATCTTGTTTAGCAGAGGAGCTGGTCCATACCAGAAGTGAAATACACTTTTATTGCTCATGGCTTTCTCAAGTGCACTTCAGATAAACAAAGGACAACTTTCACAATTGTTTAAATGGCCTAGAAGAGGGGAAAGACTTTCCTGGTAGTCACAATGGCACAGGATACATGAATGTGTGTTTTAAATTTGGTTGGTTGGTAAGTGGTTGGTTATAAACTACTACCTGAGTCAGAAAGGATCAGATATGGTTTACAAGCTGCATACTGTATAGCAAGAAAAGTTAAAAAAAAAAATAAAAAGTGATTGAGGAAAGCAAGGTGAACAGAGAGTAAGGATTTCTTAGAGGGATTTCCCATAATGGTGATGCATTTAAGTGCTTGTGCTTTCTTGACTGTTCACCACTGTATCCAAAAGCAGATGAAATTTTTAAGGTTCCTTGTCTATGCAGAGGTACTAAACTTAAGACCTAGCCATTACTGCAACTTACAAGCCAACTTGGCATCTGGATTCTTTGAGATGTGTTTTCTCACAGCGCCTATCCTGTGGTGTGGGATCAACTGCTCATTAGCACATTTGTACGTCATTTGTTTTTATCGTCTCAACACCAGTATTAATCCCCAGACTCATGAAATAACTACTTACATTGTTCCTCTAAACATATTCCACTAAAATTTCTCATCACATCTTAGAAGAATAACTGAAGTCGAAACGTGCGTGAGAAACTCATTTGGATTCATGGCTCTGAATATTTGAACCATGCACTGCTAAACTCCCCTTCAGTTTTTTATGGTTGCCCATGGTGCCAATATGATGTTCTTTTCTCTTGTTTCAAATTCTATTTTTAAGTCATAAATATTAATTTCCCTCACAGTTGTCATTTCCTGAAAGATTAGTCCTTTGGGATATATGGTTGACTTGTCATGCCAAAAGACGAAATTACAACAAATTGAGTTTAAAGATCTTGACTGACTGGTATTCTTGATTGTAGAACCAGGCAGCCCTTAGAACCAGACCAGTTCTAAGAACTCTGGGGGTGCAACCAGACCAGACAACACGGATGGACGGAAAATATTGCTTTATTGGAATCAGCTGCCACCTGTGACTGGCTCAGCTGCTATGACAGAGATGAGACTGTTTGTCACAGGGTCCACTAAGTTAGTCTATGCACTAGGTTACATTGCAGTTTATCACGCTGGAAGTACAGAGGAATCCTCAGGCCTGAATATAGTTGAACAGCACCCAAATCAAAGTGATTATGTCTTCATCAGAAGTTAAAACCTTCGAGCTGCATTGCTCAGCTAGAATCTATGTCCACCAATGAGTCATTTCCATCCTCCTTCCTTGCTAACAAAGTAGCATATGATTTTTCTCAGGGTAGCATATGACAAGCTCCAGATATTATGATATCTTTCCTCTTTGCCATATTCTTTTTTCCCAGACTTCTTTGCATTTAGAAGTGGCTATTTGCCCCAAATCTGGTCATGCGGTTGGAAAGTAAGTCTACTGGGGAGTCTGCTGGCAAATATTTTTCTCTACTTAAAGAAAGAAATCCCCCATTTCATTACATTTTCTTTCCCTTTCTATATTAAATATACCTGTGCAAAGATGTAATATTGGAGCATTGATAGTTACTTTGCAACACTGGGAGACAAGCCTAAGGATAAAATGTTGGTATCCTGATGACTAGAAAGCCACAATGAATCCACACCCTGGATAGCAGTTTTGGGCTTCCACAACAACTTGGAAGCTTGTCTTTGAAGTTTTTGCTTTATGAAATAATTAAAACCACTTAAGTCACTTTGCGGGGGCGGCGGGTGGGGAGGGGACGACAGGTGTTCTGTTTGTAGCAGAAAGCATTCTTAATGAATACAATGTTCCTCCTAAATTGTTGGTTACAGTCAGGTGGCACAGCAGAGAATTTTACAATAAAGGCAGAAGAGTTAGAAGGGAACCCTAATATAGGATAGTACTAAAACAATCTTGGGTGTTCTTTTTACTCAGATATTTGTGTCACTAAAATCTTCAGGAATACCAGATTCTATATACAGTAGTTAATTAAAAACCCAAACAGAGCAAGGGTTGTTGGCTTTTTCCTGTCACCATTTTCATCTGAATAAACATACTGAGGACCCTTGTCAGATTTTCAAAACATCTCTAAGTCTCACCACCCTGACTGAATCTCACCAATATTACTGCTTTTAGATGTCTTGCAAATTCCTATTAAGAATGCATGAGAGGAATTTGCAAGCTCTATCCTGTCTCCGATTTCCTTTGGAAGAGGAAGGCTGTCTGCAGCCCAGGGCATCTCCGCCCCTCCCATCCCAGCCTCCCCTGTGCCAGGCTGGACCACCCTGACGCTGGCTCCTGCTAATGCTGGCTGACACAGGCAGGGACCTGGGTGTGGAGTTCTCTCTTAGGGGTCTCTGTACCACCACAGCTGAGTTGTTACAATGCTCGCTTCTGTTTCTAACTTCATCTATCCTGGGAGACTAACCAATGTGCCTTTGTTTTATTTATTAAGTAGCTTGTCTGTTCTCCATTTCCTTTTCCTAAATACATTCACTCACTCTTCCACAGTCATTTCAAAATACCAGCGCAGAGCTGGGAACCAGTGGTTCAAATCTGTAATCCTAACTATTTAGGAGGCAGAGATCAGGAGGATTGTGGTTTGAAGCCAGCCTTGGCAAATAGTTTGTGATCTTGAAAATACTTAACACAAAAAGGGCTAGTGGAGTGGCTCAAGGTGTAGGCCCTGAGTTAGAGCCCCAGTACCACACACACACACACACAAAATAATAATAATAAATAGAAATTAGAGCAGAGCCCTCCAGAAGGTATTGGCTCCTGTCTCTGTCATGTCAGCACCAAAACCTCACTAAGACAGATAATTATCTGTTTCTTATCCTATATGACCACTACATTTAATGGGCATAGTAATGTAAATATCAACATGTGATTTAGAATTCATCAGGTGCTTTCCTAATAAACACTTTGTCATTTTATTAATTTACTGAAGAACAAGGAAGTTGAGACGCAGAGAGTTGGTGACTTGCTTAGGCTCACATGGCGAGAGTCAAGAAAATATACGAGGTGTGTCCTGTTCTCTGTCACAGATGTTTGAATAGAGGTGAGGATGACATCTCCGTGGAGAGAAGCGTCAGCATGCATTGCATTGCTATGCACAGCCATTGACTTCTTCCCTTTCCCAAGTGACAGAACCAAGCTTGCCACTGTCTGGGGAGACTGAGCCAGCTCAGGGAGTGGGTGGTGCCAAAGGACCAGAGGCATATGTCAGCCAAGCAGGAATAAAGGTTAGCCCAACAGAATCATCACTAAGAACTGGGTTTCCAGAGCAGATGCAGGGAAAGAAAGGGGAAAGGAAGGAAGGAAGGAAGGAAGGAAGGAAGGAAGGAAGGAAGGAAGGAAGGAAGGAAGGGAGGGAGGGAGGGAGGGAGGGAGGGAGGGAGGGAGGGAGGAAGGAAGGTGGGAAGGAAGGAAGTGCTGGAGAATGAGGAGAGGGATAGCACAAGGTGCTGGAGGCAGAGGTGTGGTAGCCTGGGACAAAATGCAATGATATAGTTCACAACAGAAGCTATAAGTAAGAAAAGCACCTTGACCTGCCATCAGGCTGTGCCCCTCTTGAAGTTACTCCACATTGTACAAAACAGTAGTATTCTGGCTGAGCCTTGCCCTGAGTCACTCCATTTGATAAAACAGCAGTTTGCTCCATTTTGAGTGCAAATGCTCAGACAGAATGACTCCACGCCTTGTGTGTGCAAGTAAAAAACCTCCATCTGTCCAGCACAAACCATGAGACACAGATTGATAATTTATTTATATAAATAAAATATTAGCACCTATGTACTTATCAAATTAAATTAGGAACATATGGATACATGGGCATATCAAAACCAAATCAGAAAAACCAGGTCAATAAACTTATAGAATACACCAGCCAAGGAATGATGAAACTTCCTAACCTGGATTCTATAAAAGGAAGGGCACCTAATACTGGTCAGTACCCATCAGCCCCTCATCAGACCGTCTGGTGCATGTCATGGATCAACAGGGATCAGCTGCGACTCTGTCCCAGAACTTCATCTCACCAAGATGTTTACTGGACTCACTTAAATTGCTGCTCCTCCAGACGCAGTAAGCATGGAGCCCACTTTATCCCTTAAGCCAGCCCTGCACTAGAACAGCTCTGTGACTAAGCTCATTATGCTAATATCTTATCTGACCAACTGCAGTAACTCCCTGAATCAGTATCAGCTCCTTGCTTTCACTCTGGAAAGGTGCCCTTGGACCCTGCCGCTGCTTTAGCACTTTCACAGTCATTGTGATATAGATACAAGCTTGACCTCTACCCCCCATTTGATATCTATCATGATTTTATATATAATTATGTGAGATAATATATAATTATGTAAAGTGCCATCTGATAGTTAATATTAGTAATTAAGATTGGGATAAAAGAACCTGCAAGTGCCCCGGCTCTGACTGCCAAATGAAATCAGTAG
The DNA here is from genome assembly GCF_047511655.1 of Castor canadensis. Taxonomy (NCBI): domain Eukaryota; kingdom Metazoa; phylum Chordata; class Mammalia; order Rodentia; family Castoridae; genus Castor; species Castor canadensis. The sequence goes on along the minus strand of NC_133386.1, from coordinate 8,292,859 downwards.
TTCTCACCAAATTAAAGTCAACAACATTGATGTCAGTTTAAATTTATTGTTATTCAATAAATTACAAATGTGTCCATCTATATTTCTGACATAGCTCACTCATGACAGACCTAGTACCGCTCTGGTGTCACAGGCCCTCACCCCACTGGAAGGCTAAAGAAAGTAAAGTACCAAGGGTGAGAGAATGGAGTTTCATACTTTCCTTAAGAGTGCCAGTGATCAATACAAATGGTAATGGGGTGCTCCCAGAAATTCTCTAAGTAGAATGTAAATCCTGTTTTAAAATGTTATTCCTGAAAAAATATAAGGGAAATGTCTGTGAGAAGAAGCAATAGAGACACACAAATTTTAGTTGTTCACATTGTGTATGGGAAGGAAAGAGGACATACCACTGCTGCCATGAAGATCCTTAGGAAAAAATCAAGGGTAGTGGTAGAGCGAGGCTGGGGACACAAGTAAAACACATTGCCTTCTTTTTTAAACATTATTTTTGTTTAATAAGACAACGGAAGATTTTAATGCTAATAATACTTCTGGGCATCTTTAAGTGCTTGGCTTCATTTAAGAAACTACACAACTTTGAGTTCATTTGCCCTGAAAGTGTGTATCTCTTAGCAATGACATAGGTTCTGTTTCAATGGGTAACAACTATGCTGTGAAGTGACCAGCCATCCCATTCTGCCCAGGACTAAAGGAGGGTTCCCTGAATGTAGGATCTTGGGACAGGTAAGGTTTGGGGTCAACCAGGACAAGCTGACAATCTGGAGCCATATTCTTCCCATGATAACATAATCATTCATGGAATAACCCACTCCAGAAGGCCCTGTCAGGCTCACCCATGGCACCTGCCAGGATTGGATGAATAGACAGATGAGGGACAAGCCTGGGGCGATCATGATGGCAGGATGAAGAGTTAACAAGGATGGGCAGAATCTTCAACAGTCAGTTAGAGGTTCAGCAATAGCCTGGCCTCTAGCCCCACATTTGGTGATGATTGTAGTGCTCATTTTCCGAGGGAAAATTTAAGTGTTAAACCCTGCATGTGTGCAGTAGACCTTTAGGAATTCCATCCCTACAACCCATAACAATGATCTTTTTCTTTGTGACCAGAGAAAGACAGAGGAGAGACCCTAGTACTCACACCTTGGTGAACTCTCAGTGTTTTCCCACTTTGCTCCCTCTTGGCCCCTTCTTCACCCTGAGTTTGCACTGATGCATTAACTTATTGTTGACAAGTCAGCAAATGATTTGTGAGCATCTTTTTTACTTATTGTTGTGGTTTAGATCTTGAGTGTCCCCCAAAGGCCCCATGTTGAAGTCTTGGTCATTGTTCCATGATGCTATTGGGAGTTGGTGGAGGCTTAAGAAGTAGGGTCTAGTGGGAGGAAGTTAGGTCATGAGGGGTGGGCCCTTGAAGGGGATGTTGGGACCTCAACCCCTTCCTCTCTCTTTGCTTCCTGGCTACCATAAGGTTAACAGACCTCTTCCACTACCTGCTTCCAGCATGATGTACTATGCTGCCACAGGCCCAAAGCAGCTGGTACTATGACCATAGCTAAACCCTATGAGCCAAAATAAATGTTTATTTTCTCAGGTGTTTACCACAAAGACAGAAAGCTAGCATACTTATTATGTCAATGTCAAAATGACAAATCTTGTCAGTTCAAATGTGTACTACTTCAGAAGTGACATTGTATAAAGAAAAATTATTTTCTAATTTAAACATGGGGAAACCAAAATCATGTATTAAAATCTAAAATGACAGGACCTGTAGTGACTTTTGTGTAATGCAGAATTGGTGGCAAAAAAACCTGGGGGGGCTGGAGAATGAAGAATGAGGAACTTTCCTTTCCTTATGATTGATGTGCCTGGGGTTTCAGCCTCTGAAAATCAAGGTGTGTATTTGATGAGCTGCAATGAGACAGGGTGGAGCTCCTCAGGCAGAGGCCCGAGGCTGGCTGGGGCTCCAGCACCCTCTCTCCTGATGACTGGCAGGCCATCGGCAAAACACTGTCCTGGAAAGCTCTAAGCAGCCCCTTCCACAGCAGACAGCTATGCCCCGGGCTGCCCTGGCTTCAATCTGCCTTGTGGAAGCAAGATTCCCACTCATAATTGAACCCTAAATATCCTAATTGTACCCTTTCAATATTCCAGAAATTGGACATGTTATTAAAATGTGAACTCGAGAAAATGCATTTCTCCCTCCTCTGGGAAGTGGCATAAATAACCTTATCTCACCTACTCTCATGTCTCCACGAGACCCTGCACCTTTCCACATAGCTCAGCCATATGTGGTAGTAAGAAATGACCTGATAACTCTGGGAATTCAAAGTGTTTCAGAAAGGTGTGATGATTTTATGTGCCAACTTGACTGACATACAGCGCCCAGCTGTTTGATCAAACCCTCATGTAGCTTTTGTCACAAAGGTATTTTGTAGATGTGGCTGACATCAGTAGTTGACTTTAAATAAAGAGCTGGACTTCTGTAGAGTGGGCATATAATCAGTCATAGGACTTAAGAGCAAAACTGGTTTTCCTAACCCAAAGAAATTCTGCCCTGGTGTAGATCTCTGCCTGAATTTGCTGATTACTGGCCTGCTCTGTAGATTTTGGGCTTGTAGGTTCCACAATCATGTGAGCCAGTTCCTCAACCCCCTCTCTCTTCTTGGTTCCGTTTCTGGGGTGGGGGGAACTCCTGACTATTCTTGCCTCTTAAATAATCCCACACGACCAAGAAAATTAAAATGTGAAAAGCCTAAGGACCTGAAAAGACTAAAGCCTCTTGGGGCTTACTGTCACCTGAGTCACCTAAGTGCCCTTTCATTCAGCTAGTGTGTGGCCTGGTGACCTCCAAGTGCACAGAGTGAGGAGAGAAAAACAAGTCCACAAATATTACAGACTTGTGCTTTTTTTTTTTTTTTAGAAAAGATCACTGAATTCCCATTTAACTGAAAACTCCACTCCTGGATATGACTGCCATGTACAGTCTATGGTGACAGTGAGTATTGGGAACAGAAAAGTCCCTTACTTTCCACGGTGCTAAGTTGGATCTCAGAAGGCAGCGTGCACATAGCCTCTTAGCTAGGAAAGAGCTCTTGGAGCTGGGCTGCTGATCCATCTCTGGGCGGCTTTCAATTTGAACATCATCTTCCAAACGGACCACAGGATCGACCTTTCCCTCTGCCTTCTCTTCCAAGTGCCAGAATGATTAATGAAAAAATTTTATCTTTGCAGTTCTAACTAATGACTTGTTCCTCGTTTCTGTAGTGTTATCCAAAAGAAACAGCTATTCATGAAGGCCTTCTTGATAGGCATACTCAGCTATTTCACTTCTATGAGACCATCTTCATCCTGTAATGCTCTGGGGCTGTGGCAGCTGTTGGATGTTTCTTAGTTTTTGCAGAGCTTTGCAGCTGCGGAAAAATTTCTACTAAAGATTCTCCAACTTAGTTTAATGCAGATGTCTGGACTTGGTGTGGTTAGTGTAAAAATTCAATAGCAGCAGTAATTATTTTTATTTTATTGTAATATACAAAAGAAAATCCTGGCTTCCAGACTGGAAAGTCCTACAGTGAGTCAATAAAGTCTCCACCTCTGACCTCCTCAAGGGCTGGGACAAAAAGCCTTGTGGTTCTTGAGCCTGGGTTCAGCCGCTTAGAGTGTCAAGGTCAAGGTCCTGAGGCCCTGTGACCTGGCTGGGAGATCTGGGGCTGCAGAGTTGAGGTCACTCCTGGCCTCTCTGTCATGGCTCCTGCTTGGCGGCTGGGGCTGGCAACAGAGATGTGCACACAGTCAGAAGGGAGGTTGGGCTTAAGTCCTTTGTTTTCTGGCTCCAACAAAAACAACTTCAGCTTGAGATGTTTGAAAGAACTCCTTCACTTTGGGGATTTGTGACATCCCAAAGAGAGTTATGGCTCGTCCTCTGATCAGGAATCACAAATGTCCTAGGCACATGCACCAAGTAGCGTGGGTTAAGACACATCTCATCTGTGTTGGACACAGACTGAGAGGGCTGCTCACATCAAAACTGCATTTCCCTCCAGTTACCAACCCATGACTGTTCTATGACAAGTCAAGAGGCTCCTGTTGTCATACTCAGCTTGCTCAGGCAGTTTCAGTCCCTCTGAGAGGGGACTGGTCTTTGTGGACCTGTCACAAATTAAGTTTTCTGTCTTATGTGTCACTGATGCCTCAAAGCTTAGCCTCGCAACAGTGCCAGGTCAGTGGGGCAGAGTATGAAAATGAATTTTCAAATTTTCTCTTGCAAGTTTTCTGAAGTCCTCTGTGTGACACCATAAGATATTTTTAAACTTTCCCCTCTTGCAGGCAAAGTTTGGATGTGAAATGGTGATGGAGAAAAGAAACCAGAGCAGAGTAAGGTGGGATTCAGTAAATGGCCCACAGCTCTGTACATATCAGTAACTGAGAGTAGTTTTTTTGAAAGAAAATTCAAAAGTCCTCACAATATTATATCTTAACAAAATGTGTTCCCTGGTCCAAGAGAAGAGGGAGCAGGGCCAAAAGGGCTCCTGGATGGATGGTTGGAGGATGCAGACCTGCAGAAGCAACCCAGGACTTACAGGAAGAGATGACAAAGAGCACTGAGTACCTAGCTAACTGTAATGGTGACTTCACTCAACAGTGACCCCAGTGTTGTCTTTTCATAGAAACACCAAACTTGGATGGTGCCTTGGGATTCTAATTTTATTTCCAGAGGCCACTGGCAAGAAGGGACCTGGTTCTTCAGGATTGGACAGCCAGTGTGGTCACCCTCAGCCCTCATCTTCTCCTGGCTCCCACTAGGGAAGGCTGAAGAAGTTCCCTGGGTACCCAGAGGTGGGTGCCTGGAATGGGTCAAAAGACAGGCAGAATTTTACTAAGAGAAAGGAGGCCTTGTCCACAAAATGGGGGAAGGAATCAGGGTGACCTGTGCTGTGGCAGGGAGACCCCAAAACACAGGGTTCCCAGGGCAGGGAGATTATGACCCACAAGGAGGATGGGAGAATGAAGGAGGAGCTGGGGAGAGTCCTCAAAAAATGATGGGAACACAGAGAAGAAGCTGGGTCAAAATACCCACATCAAACTTTTCCCGCACAGACCCACAGGGAAAAGTGACAACAGATAAATGTGATGCTGACCAGTGTCACTTCCTTTGAGTTACTTATAATGACCTTCCGAGCAGCTCTGAAGTCGCTCCTGATACTTCAAGTTCTGCAAAGCTGGTCCATTTGGCTAATTCTATCGACTTTACATGAACTAAGTAAATTAATAATTAAACAAGAGCTTGATCATGGATAATAGCATTCACTGATCCTGGATTTTATCTTTATTCATACAAACAGATCTCAAACATTAAGATCAACCTTTCCCAGTATTGCTCTTTCCAGAAAGCATTCTTCAAGCAGCACTTCACTAGAACAAGCATCAGAGGAGCCGTCTTTTTCTCTGAAAGCCTCTGCCTTCCAGGTGCTCCTCTGTGGAAAGCAGTGGTCCTTCTCCACCCTGACCACCAAAAATTCCAGTGTTACCTAGGTATTTTGCCTTTACCCTAATCAGTGTTTGCATATGTTTGGCTGACATGACAATATATTCATTTTGAAATGACATTGACAGATCCAAATTTGTCATCGGGTGAAGGGAAGACATCCAAATGCAATAGAAATCAAGGATGTTCTGGAAGGATGAGGTGGGGTGGGGGTGGGGAGAAGGGAAGACCACTTGTTCACACTCCATCTGTGATCCACTAGCATTGAAAATCTGCACAAAGCTCTGGCTCCTTTTATTAGTTATGTGCCAATTTATAGAAAAGTCATGGAACACGCCTGTTCCATCATAATAACCCCTGTCACTTACAGAACCTTTTGGAGCTGTGCTCAGGACCTTTTAAACATAATCTCATTAAGTGCCACCTGAAATTCTGGGAGGTCACTGCAGTTATGATTGACATTCTGCAGATGGGGAGGCTGTTCTCCAAGAGGCCAAGTTAATCTGTCCAAAGTCAGAATTAGCACTGCAATTTGGAAGCATCCAATTCCCATGTCTGCGTCTAAACCAACACCTCACCTTGTCTTTGAGGACGTTTTTCTGTCACACATCCTTCCCACCTCAACCTTGGCCTCAGCTTAACCCTAATAGGTCTCTACCACTCAAGAACGGGGTCTGCCTTTGCCTCATTACCAAATACCCCTCAGAAGCAGGTACTCTATATTCTGCCTAAACCCAAAGTCATAGCATTTTAATAGGAAAAATGTTTTCAATTGGACACTGAAAAAATTACCTGTAATTGAATTAATCACAGAAAGCTAACATTTCCTATTAGGCTAGGGATGTAGACTTTCTTAAGAATACCTGGCAGCATACACATCTCTTTTTTTTCATTTTTCTTTATTATTCATATGTGCACACAAGGCTTGGGTCATTTCTCCCCCCTGCCCCCACCCCCTCCCTTACCACCCACTCCACCCCCTCCCGCTCCCCCCCCCAATACCCAGCAGAAACTATTTTGCCCTTATCTCTAATTTTGTTGAAGAGAGAGTATAAGCAATAATAGGAAGGAACAAGGGTTTTTGCTGGTTGAGATAAGGATAGCTATACAGGGCATTGACTCACATTGATTTCCTGTGCGTGGGTGTTACCTTCTAGGTTAATTCTTTTTGATCTAACCTTTTCTCTAGTTCCTGGTCCCCTTTTCCTATTGGCCTCAGTTGCCTTAAGGTATCTGCTTTAGTTTCTCTGCGTTAAGGGCAACAAATGCTAGCTAGTTTTTTAGGTGTCTTACCTATCCTCTCCCCTCCCTTGTGTGCTCTCGCTTTTATCATGTGCTCATAGTCCAATCCCCTTGTTGTGTTTGCCCTTGATCTAATGTCCACATATGAGGGAGAACATACGATTTTTGGTCTTTTGGGCCAGGCTAACCTCTCTCAGAATGATGTTCTCCAATTCCATCCATATACCAGCGAATGATAACATTTCGTTCTTCTTCATGGCTGCATAAAATTCCACTGTGTATAGATACCACATTTTCTTAATCCATTTGTCAGTGGTGGGACATCTTGGCTGTTTCCATAACTTGGCTATTGTGAATAGTGCCGCAATAAACATGGATGTGCAGGTGCCTCTGGAGTAACCTGTGTCACAGTCTTTTGGGTATATCCCCAAGAGTGGTATTGCTGGATCAAATGGTAGATCGATGTCCAGCTTTTTAAGTAGCCTCCAAATTTTTTTCCAGAGTGGTTGTACTAGTCTACATTCCCACCAATAGTGTAAGAGGGTTCCTTTTTCCCTGCATCCTCGCCAACACCTGTTGTTGGTGGTGTTGCTGATGATGGCTATTCTAACAGGGGTGAGGTGGAATCTTAGTGTGGTTTTAATTTGCATTTCCTTTATTGCTAGAGATGGGGAGCATTTTTTCATGTGTTTTCTGGCCATTTGAATTTCTTCTTTTGAGAAAGTTCTGTTTAGTTCACGTGCCCATTTCTTTATTGGTTCATTAGTTTTGGGAGAATTTAGTTTTTTAAGTTCCCTGTATATTCTGGTTATCAGTCCTTTGTCTGATGTATAGTTGGCAAATATTTTCTCCCACTCTGTGGGTGTTCTCTTCAGTTTAGAGACCATTTCTTTTGATGAACAGAAGCTTTTTAGTTTTATGAAGTCCCATTTATCTATGCTGTCTCTTAGTTGCTGTGCTGCTGGGGTTCCATTGAGAAAGTTCTTACCTATACCTACTAACTCCAGAGTATTTCCTACTCTTTCTTGTATCAACTTAAGAGTTTGGGGTCTGATATTAAGATCCTTGATCCATTTTGAGTTAATCTTGGTATAGGGTGATATACATGGATCTAGTTTCAGTTTTTTGCAGACTGCTAACCAGTTTTCCCAGCAGTTTTTGTTGAAGAGGCTGCTATTTCTCCATCGTATATTTTTAGCTCCTTTGTCAAAGATAAGTTGCTTATAGTTGTGTGGCTTCATATCTGGATCCTCTATTCTGTTCCACTGGTCTTCATGTCTGTTTTTGTGCCAGTACCATGCTGTTTTTATTGTTATTGCTTTGTAATATAGTTTGAAGTCAGGTATTGTGATACCTCCAGCATTGTTCTTTTGACTGAGTATTGCCTTGGCTATTCGTGGCCTCTTGTGTTTCCATATAAATTTAAAAATAGATTTTTCAATCTCTTTAATGAATGTCATTGGAATTTTGATGGGAATTGCATTAAACATGTAGATTACTTTGGGGAGTATCGACATTTTTACTATGTTGATTCTACCAATCCATGAGCATGGGAGATCTCTCCACTTTCTATAGTCTTCCTCAATCTCTTTCTTCAGAAGTGTATAGTTTTCCTTGTAGAGGTCTTTCACATCTTTTGTTAGGTTTACACCTAGTTATTTGATTTTTTTTTGAGGCTATTGTAAATGGAATTGTTTTCATACATTCTTTTTCCGTTTGCTCATTGTTAGTGTATAGAAATGCTAATGATTTTTCTATGTTGATTTTATATCCTGCTACCTTGCTATAGCTATTGATGATGTCTAGAAGCTTCTGAGTAGAGTTTTTTGGGTCTTTAAGGTATAGGATCATGTCATCTGCAAATAGGGATATTTTGACAGTTTCTTTACCTATTTGTATTCCTTTTATTCCTTCTTCTTGCCTAATTGCTCTGGCTAGGAATTCCAGTACTATGTTGAATAGAAGTGGAGATAGTGGGCATCCTTGTCTGGTTCCTGATTTTAGAGGGAATGGTTTTAATTTTTCTCCATTAAGTATAATGCTGGCTGTAGGTTTGTCATATATAGCTTTTATAATGCTGAGGAACTTTCCTTCTATTCCTAGTTTTCTTAGAGCTTTTATCATGAAATGGTGTTGGATCTTATCAAAGGCTATTTCTGCATCTATTGAGATGATCAAGTGGTTTTTGTCTTTGCTTCTGTTAATGTGGTTTATTACGTTTATTGATTTTCGTATGTTGAACCACCCCTGCATCCCTGGGATGAAGCCTACTTGGTTGTGGTGAATAATCTTTTTGATGTGTTGTTGAATTCGGTTTGCCATTATTTTGTTGAGGATTTTTGCATCAATGTTCATTAAGGAGATTGGCCTACAGTTCTCCTTTTTGGAGGTGTCTTTGCCTGGTTTTGGGATAAGTGTAATACTGGCTTCATAAAATGTGTTTTGCAGTTTTCCTTCCCTTTCTATTTCATGGAACAGTTTAAGGAGGGTTGGTATCAGTTCTTCTTTAAAGGTCTGATAGAATTCAGCAGAGAATCCATCAGGTCCTGGACTTTTCTTTTTGGGGAGACTCTTGATTGCTGCTTCAATTTCTTTTTGTGTTATAGGTCTATTCAGGTGATTAATTTCCTCTTGGTTCAGTTTTGGATGATCATATGTATCTAGAAATCTGTCCATTTCTTTAAGATTTTCAAATTTATTTGAATATAGGTTCTCAAAGTAGTCTCTGATGATTTCCTGGACTTCCATGGTGTTTGTTGTTATCTCCCCTTTTGCATTCCTAATTCTACTAATTTGGGTTTTTTCTCTCCTCATTTTAGTCAGGTTTGCCAGGGGTCTATCGATCTTGTTTATTTTTTCAAAGAACCAACTTTTTGTTTCATTAATTTTTTGTATGGTTTTTTTGGTTTCTATTTCGTTGATTTCAGCTCTTATTTTTATTATTTCTCTCCTTCTATTTGTTTTGGGATTTGCTTGTTCTTGTTTTTCTAGGAGTTTGAGATGTATCATTAGGTCATTGATTTGGGATCTTTCAATCTTTTTAATATATGCACTCATGGCTATAAACTTTCCTCTCAAGACTGCCTTAGCTGTGTCCCATAGGTTCCAGTAGGTTGTGTTTTCATTTTCATTGACTTCCAGGAACTTTTTAATTTCCTCTTTTATTGCATCGATGATCCACTCTTCATTAAGTAATGAGTTATTTAGTTTCCAGCTGTTGCATGTTTTTTGTCTTTACTTTTGTTGTTGAGTTCTACTTTTATTGCATTGTGGTCAGATAGTATGCACGGTATAATTTCTATTTTCTTATATTTGCTGAGGTTTGCTTTGTGCCCTAGGATATGATCTGTTTTGGAGAAGGTTCCATGGGCTGCTGAGAAGAATGTATATTGTGTAGAAGTTGGATGAAATGTTCTGTAGACATCTACTAGGTCCACTTGATCTATTGCATATTTTAGATCTTGGATTTCTTTATTGAGTTTTTGTTTGGATGACCTATCTATTGATGCTAATGGAGTGTTAAAGTCTCCCACAACCACTGTGTTGGCGTTTATATATGCTTTTAGGTCTTTCAGGGTATGTTTGATGAAATTGGGTGCGTTGACATTGGGTGCGTACAGATTGATTATTATTTCCTTTTGGTCTATTTCCCCTTTTATTAGTATGGAATGTCCTTCTTTATCTCGTTTGATCAATGTAGGTTTGAAGTCTACTTTGTCAGAGATAAGTATTGCTACTCCTGCTTGTTTTCGGGGGCCATTGGCTTGGTAAATCTTCTTCCAGCCTTTCATCCTAAGCATATGCTTATTTCTGTCGGTGAGATGAGTCTCCTGTAAGCAACAAATTGTTGGATCTTCTTTTTTAATCCATTTTGTCAAACGGTGTCTTTTGATGGGTGAATTAAGTCCATTAACATTAAGCGTTAGTACTGATAGGTGTGTGGTGATTCCTGCCATTTAGTTGTCTTAGTTGTTTGAAGGTTTGATTGTGTGTACCTAACTTAATGTTACTCTCTACTGTCTTGCTTTTTCTTATCCTGTGGTTTGGTGCTGCCTGCCTTTTCATGGTTAAGTTGGGTGTCACTTTCTGTGTGCAGGATCCCTTGCAGAATCTTTTGTAATGGTGGCTTTGTGGTCACATATTGTTTTAGTTTCTGCTTATCATGGAAGACTTTTATTGCTCCATCTATTTTGAATGATAGCTTTGCTGGGTAGAGTATCCTGGGGTTGAAGTTATTTTCATTCAGTGCCCGGAAGATCTCACCCTACGCTCTTCTTGCTTTTAATGTTTCTGTTGAGAAGTCTGCTGTGATTTTGATGGGTTTACCTTTATATGTTACTTGTTTTTTCTCTCTTACAGCCTTCAATATTCTTTCCTTAGTTTTTGAACTTGTTTTAATGATGATATGTCGTGGAGTAGTTCTATTTTGATCTGGTCTGTTTGGTGTCCTGGAGGCCTCTTGCATTTGTATGGGAATATCTTTCTCTAGATTTGAGAAATTTTCCGTTATTATTTTGTTGAATATATTATGCATTCCCTTCGCTTGCACCTCTTCTCCTTCTTCGATGCCCATGATTCTCAAGTTTGGTCTTTTGATGGAGTCAGTGAGTTCTTTCATTTTCTTTTCACAGGTCTTGAGTTGTTTAATTAATAGTTCTTCGGTTTTTCCTTTAATTACCATTTCATCTTCAAGTTCTGAAATTCTGTCTTCTGTTTGTTCTATTCTGCTGGATTGGCCTTCCGTTTTGTTTTGCAGTTCTGTTTCGTTCTTTTTTCTGAGGTTTTCCATATCCTGGCAGTTTTCTTCTTTATTGTTGTCTATTTTTGTCCTGAGTTCATTTATCCATTTATTCATTGTGTTCTCTCTTTTACTTTGGTTTTTATACAGTGCTTCTATGGTTTCCTTTATTTCTTCTTTTGCTTTTTCAAATTCTCTATTTTTATTGTCTTGGAATTTCTTGAGTGTCTCCTGTACATTTTGGTTGACCCTATCCAGTATCATCTCTATAAAATTCTCATTGAGTCCTTGTAGTATGTCTTCTTTTAAATTATTCTTGTGGGCTTCATTGGGTCCTTTGGCATAGTTTATCTCATTTTGTTGGAGTCTGGATCTGAGTTTCTGTTCTCTTCATTCCCCTCTGGTTCCTGTACTAATTTTTTGCTGTGGGGAAACTGGTTTCCCTGTTTTTCCTGTCTTCCCGTCATTGTCCTTGGTGTTGTTACTGTCCCTGTACTGTGTGCAATTAAGTATTTTCTAGCTTGTAATAATAACAATGGTAATATTTAGAATGGAAGAGTGAGCTGAGATGGAAAGCAAGAAGTTAAAGAAAAGGGGAAAACAAATATACAGACAAGAGGGAGAAAGCAGAACAAGGTATCAGACAGGAGAGTTTCAAAGGTATAAACAGGGAGTGTTAGTGTACTAATCGACAGTAAGCTGAACAGACATTAGAGAGACAGAGAGAGGATTGAAAATCAAAGATAAAAAAAATAAAAAATAAGTATATGAAAGTAATATCTATATATAAAAATGAATTAAAATAAAATGGAAAATAGAAAATTAAAAAAAAAAAAACTTCCAAGTTTATATGTAATGCAGTTTCAGTCTTAATAATTTGTGTGTCCGTCTCAATCTCCAGTCCTGGAGTTGGTGCCTCAGATGTTGTTCTGTAGTTGTCTCATCAAAGGGGATGCATAAAGTAGAACAAAACTACACACTCACACACACACACAAAAAAGCCCCACCAAGTGTCCCCAGTTCAAATGCAATACAATTTCAGTAAGTTTTTCGGCTTGCAGGTGTAATTCGGTTGTTCTCTCATCAAAGGTAGGGAGAAAAAGAAAAAAAAGCGTCTGGAGACAGTTCTGGGAGTGGTATCTGCAACTGTGGCTTGCCTGCCTGCTGCTCTCAGCCTGTAGCTGGCGGCGTTATTTATGCAGATCTCTGGGGTGAGCTTAGCACTCACCTGGTCCCACAGGCTTTGTTTGCTCAGAGTTCTCCTGTGCGGGAGCCTCTGCTACAGGCTTTCCCCTTTCCAAGCACTGGGAAAGGTGACACTGCCCCCGCGTTGTCAGGCCTGCGTGTTTATTTACAGTTCATGTGGGAGGTGGGTCTTCCCCCCTCTCCTGTGAAGTTTTCCTCCCACTGCCACTTTCAGAAGCTTTCCTGCTCCTGCTTACTGGGCGGTGCTGCTGCTCCTGCCGGCCGCCATGTTTGTTTACAGTTCACGTGGGAAGTGGGTCTTTCCTCCTCCACTCTCACAAGCTTCCCCGCTCCTGGTTGCTGGGCGCGCGCCCCGCTCCCATCAGAGGCTGTCCGGCCCACCTGGCTTGTTTATTTACAGTCCCGGGAAGGATTCCCTTCCCCCAATCTTCAGCGCTCAGGGCGCCCCACCCTCTTTCCAGCGTGTCTCAACTGTTCTTATTGCTTATTACTCAGTTTCTCTTTTTTTCCCGGGTGGGGGTCAGTCTGTCCAGGGGGCTATGCTGCTCTGGCCCAGGCTTGTCTGTGGGGCTACCGTGGTACCGCAAAGCTCACCTGGTCCGCGTCTTCCCAAGCCGTGTGGGCGCCGGCCACTGGCGGCCCAGGGGCCCTCCTCGTTTCTCTGTTTAACGCAAGGTGGAGATTCTCTGTACCGGCTGGAGATGTGGAGGGGTCAAAGTTATGCCTTTTCTCGGTGATTATGCCTGCAAAGTGTGTCTCCAGCGTCTCTCCAAGATTTCACTATAGGAGGGTCGCTTTCTGCTTCCTACCTCTAGCCGCCATCTTCTGTACAGTCCACATATCTCTTTATGGGGTCTTTTTTATGAGTCCTTTAAACATGGACTCTTTTAAAACTTCATTGCACTTATTGTGTTTCAACTGGCCCATTAGGCTGTCCTTGGGGCCCAGGGTTGATCATGGAAGCAAAGAGAACATTTAACAAGGAGCTTCCTGGAAAGCTCCTTGTGACTCACAGAGGGAGGAGGATGTTTGTATGGCATTCTGGGATGTCAGTCACACCCTCATCTCAAAGAGTTCAAGCAATGAAAATAAACAGCTGTCTCCTCTTTAGGTCACACTTCCTCTGGCATCTCAAATGGAACGGCAACTTCAACCATGCCTGTACCTTAAGCCCTCATGCTATTGAACCCATCGCTCTTCAAGTCATTCATTTTATGCTAGACCAAGCTCCCCAGATCTGGACAACCTCCAATTTAGTGTTAGGACTAAAGGAAACATCCACCTCATTCTCAAGCTAAAATCTCTATGAGATGTTAGCCATGAAAGGATTCTCCCGCCTACCACACCTGAGTGCAAGTGCTATAATATACACACCTTAGAGGTTGTTTTGCAAACATTATGTTTACATATTATTTATAAAAGCACAAAGTATTTTCAATTCAAATTGGGTTAGAATTAATGGAGTTGCCTCAAGATTATTATTTCTTGATTTTTCTCTTTGTCATATGCATTTCAAATATACATATATAGTGACTTTTAGTCAGGTTGAAATACCTGATGCCAGAATTACCACTCCACTATAAACAATTATAAGGTCAGAAAAAGATATGAGGGAGGACACTATTTTCAGACATTACATACTAAGTACTGGGAGTCCTGAGAGAAGGGAAACACATAGGGTGAGCCCCACATTAACCCTGGCTTATGGCTTGGGGACAATTTCTTGACTTCAGCATCAGGAGACAGAACTAAAAGAAGAGCAGGGTAGCTGTGATGAGCTGAGAAAGCTCATTTAGGTGCTCAGGCTGAGGATCTCAAGAGCTGTTCTAGCAGGAGAGGAGAAGCAGGATGGGAGATTAGAGTAAGGAAAGGCAGATGTCTGTGTGATGGTTCTCTGTGGGACCATAGCCAAGGACTGGCTGTATATTGCTTGAAGAGACCCCAAAGAAGGTCTGCTGCCTTTTTAGGGTTAAGAGAGTAACAGAGATACTAGAAATACACAGTGTGGAAGACAGTGGGATCCCAACCCCCTCAAAGTGGAGAGTCTTCATTAATATCCCTTGTATTCATCTGGGGCACCAGAAGGGAAATGCCAGAGGAGTAAGAACCACTCCAGAAATTAAGGACTCCTCACACAATATCATCTAAAATGCCCTACATATTAACAAAAATTTTATACATATGAAGAATCAAAAGATCCATGATGAATAAAATACAGGAAATAGAAGTAGACTGTGAGATGTGCCATATGTTATCATTACCATACATGGACTTTTAGACAGCCATTAAAATATGTTCAAAGACTTAAAGGAAAATATGGTCTGAATGGGCAAACAGATAGGAAATCTCAGCAGAGAAATCAAAGCTATATAAAAGAACCAAGTAGAAATCAGAACTGGGAAACACAAAATCTATAATGGAAAAATTAATTTAATGCTCTGATTAGAGATAGAATAGAAATGTCAGTGAACTTAATGACAGACCCAAAGAAATGATCCAATCTGAAGAATATAGGAAAAATGACCAATTAAAAATGAACAAATCCTCAGTGGTCCATGGAACATCAAGAGTTCTAACACACATGTAACTGTGACCCAGAAAAAGAAGAGAGTAAGAATGGGGGGAGAAAAAAGTTTAAAGAAAGAATGACCACATTTTTCCCCAAGTTTGGACTTAACAAATCCACCTACAGAACTGAGAATTTTAGCCAATTAGGCAATAAAAATAAAACCATGCTAGGAAGATCACAGTCAAAATTCAGAAAAGCACAGAAAATTTAAAAAATCTTAAGAGTGGAAAATGCCCATTTATATTCAGAGGAGCAATCCTACTGATGGCTGACTTCTCCTCAGAAATGATTGAGCACAGATAAGATCTTTAAAGTTCTAAGGTTTATGAACTCTGACAGAGAGAGAGAGAGGGAGAGAGAGAGAAAACCATTTCAGATAAATGCAACTTGCTTCATTATAAGAAGTATTAAATGAAGTTATTTAGTGTGACAGGAAATTATGCCAGATAAAAACTCAGATCTGTTCAGAATTAAATGGCACAGAACACATGGATAAATAATTTTAGAAAAACAACTAAGGATTTTTCCCCTTAATTTTCATAATAGAAAAACTGTTATAATGAAAATAATAATATTGAGGATGTGGCTTATTACATATAGAAAATAAATGACTGGCACAACAGAATAAAAGGAGAACATGGAAGACTGTGAGATTCTTGTATTTGTGAAATGTGAAATATGGTAATAAAGTGATACAAAGTTAACAGGCTATTATAAATTAAGGATTCATCTTGTAATCTCTAGAAGAACCAGTTAAAAATAATTAAGAGTTGGGGTTAAAAATCCAATAAAAGGTTAAATGAAATAGTAAAAATATTAACACAGAAGAAGGCAGCAAAAAAGGATCAGAAGAACAGACATATGGAAAATGGTAAGAAAGACTTAAAATCAACTTTATCAATAATTACATTAAATGTAAGAGGACTAAACTATGCCAATTAAAAGACAGAGATGAGCTGGGTATTGTGGCACAAATCTGTAATCCCAGCTACTGGGAAGGCTAAAGCAGTAGAATTTTGACTTTAAGAGCAGTCTGGCTAACACAGCAACACACCAAGAACCCACCTCAAAAAAAAAAAAAGGCAGAGATTATCAGGCTAGGTTATAAAGCAAAATCCAATTGCTGCCTGTAAAAGAATATTTTAATAGAAAGGTACAAATAGATTGAAAGAAAGAGGATGTAAAGAAAGACCAAGCAAATGGTAATCACATAAAAACAAGTGCAACTGCATTAATTTTAGACAAAGTAGATTTTAAAGCAAGGAATATTAATAATAATAATAAAAGGGGATATTTCATAAATGTAAGAGGTAAATTCAAAAAAGACATCAAATATACATAAGCTATTTTATTGCATACATATGCCTTCTCACCTAATCCTTTTTTATTTTAAATTTGACATACAGTAGACCCTTGGCATCCATGGGTATGGAGATCCAAGGTGACCGCCCTTGAGGAAACACTGTGCAAACTCAGGACACAAGAGTTCAGTGCCATCTTGCAGATGCTTGGTTCATTGTCCCCATAATGCCACCCAACTTCCACTAAAGACATGCTGCCTTTCAACAAATATAAAATTTTCACCTTACCACTTAAATTAAACAGATTAACTTTTACCTTGACTTTTGGGCATCATTTGCTTTTTGGAGGCAGAGTTTCACAAAATTAAGGGCAGGGAAGCACTCAGCTGATCACACAACAATTTAAACACAACTGGCAATAAGGTGGCACTGGTGGGAATTCAAAATTTTGCTTTTAAAATTTACTTACTTATTTATCTTTTATCAAAAGTACATGTAATATATCCACGAGTAAGGCTAGCTTACTGTATACTATTTATTACTCTCCTATGAATGGATATTTTCCAAAGCTTTGCTTCTAAATTCTGGAGAATATTTTTCTACAGACATGCTATGACTTACTCTAGTGCACCTCACTTTTACAATAAATATCCTCCTGCATAAATCATTATTATGTTCATTTATTGTTTTTTTTAATTTAGAAAAACACTTGTATTTAACAGAGTCAGTGAATATTCATTGCTTTATTCTAGCTTAGTCATTTCTACTTTCTAAATTTTGAATTAAATTTATTTTAAACTAAAACAAAACTAAAAACTGTACATATGAGCAGGGTACCACACCATGTGTTAATGCACACATTGTGCAATGTGCAGATTGAGTTAGACGTAGCTATTGCCTTCTCTTAACTCAGTTCTTTCAGCATATGGATGCCGTGCCTAAGCTGGCCTTCTGATCCCTATCAATTTAACTCCAAACATGGTTCCTGACCACTCTCAACTGCTCACCATTCTCTTGGCAAGACAAAAGAGACATGCAGCTATGAGAGATTGAATAGAAATTCAAGATGGGTAGGAAGGACCCGGGTGAGCAGACTCAACAGTGGACTGTAGAAATACCTGGGTGATAGCCATGATGGTCCTGTAGGAGGCTTCCATACAGGATAGGGATTGAGCCAGAGAGGAGAAGAACTGGAGATCTGAGCTCTGATGGAACCCACCATCTCCACCCTTATCAAACCCAATTTCCTTGTTCCTTTCTGGTTCTTTGGCTGCATGGCAGCAATAAACACCAGTTGGATTCTACCACAGTTGCCATGCAGAAGAGATATCAGGGAATACTTGGTGCTACAGCTCGAGTTGTTTATTAAGTGATTGGGTGGGTTAGCCTCATGACCGTGCACAGATGTGGTGCAGGATGTCTTCCCAGATGGTGATGCTCTAAAGCACAGAACTTCAGCCTTCTCTCCCACCCTGTTCCTGGAAGCTGCTTAGTCAGATCTGTTGATGTGGTGAGGGCTGGTTGAGTTGGGAGAAGAAATACCTGCTTAGATGCACAGGGTTCAGAAAGAAGGAGAATATGCTTTTAAAAGGCATCTCTATCCTTTTGTAGAACTGCTGTTCTTTTGAATTTCATCATTAATTCACAGAATGAGCATGTTTCATAGGTTTGGAATAGCAACAGGATTTGGCAAAAAAAAAAGACTCAAGATACATCATAGTTTGAAACACAGGCATCTGGTTTCAGGTTTATATTTTACCACTTCCTAGGTTTTGATGTCGGACAAGTTACTTAACCTGTCAAAGATTCTATTGCCCCAACAAGGTCATGGGAATAACATCTGATTGTCAGACCAAGCTATTTATTGATTCATTCTATTTACATTCATTGAGCACTTACTATATATTGTAAAACTAAAAAAACAAAACCTTGGTGAACAAAACTCAAGGCAAATATTCACTGATTTCTAATATTTAACTCTGTTCTGTTAAATAGCCATAAACTCCTGCTCTGTGCTCAAGCAACCATCCTGATGGGAAGATGAAGCCACCACCCTGCTCCTGGACAGACACTAAAATCAGTCGTGTCACCTGCCTGCATGTAAACCCATGGCAGCACATCCAATGGCAAACCTTCAGGGTTTGGAGAATCTGAGAAATGGGGCTGCTCCTGTCTCCATCAGCCTGGATGGGAGAAAGAATCCCTCAGAAATGCATGCTTCTGAGCTCATTTCTTGTAGATGACAAGGGATATTTAATCTTACCCAGCCGTTTCTCACCCATCACATGGAGATTTTAGAGGTCCTACCTCATAGAGTGTTTGGGAGGACATGACATAAATTCTGCAAAGTACTCAGCAAGTTGCTAGGGTGTAGTTCCTTTGAATAAATCGCCATCCTTCTTCATATAATTTCCACATTTCAAAGCATGTCCCACCTCAGGAAATAGCTCCATTCCGACGAATGCCTCCTCAGTGCAAATGGCATTGGCCTTTCTTGTGATCCTTAGATGAATTATTCTCTGATGATTCATGTGCTGTGCAGGAGAGCAGAAGAACTTTCTGGAAGCTGCACTGGCTGCTCCCCATCCTCCCTTAGCAGCTGCATTCCTCACTCAGTAGCCATCTCCTGTGAGCAGCAGCTGTGCTATATTTCCTTTGGCAATTTGCTTTCCCCGGCATTCCCATCAAACTCCCATGGGAGACCGCAACACCAGGGGGCCCAGAAACACCTGAAGATCTCTGCGAGCTGTTAGCAGTTTCAACACCTTGGATCCAAGGCTACAAAACTGCGAACTACTCAAGGCTGGTCAGAGGTGTCATTGGAAAGTCAGGTGACTTAAACGGAGGCTGCCTCCCTTAGTTCCTCAGTGAGTCCAACCTGCAGAATGATCCTGTCGGGCATAAATGGAGCTGGGGAGTGAGAGTCCCGAGGGCACAGACATGCCAGGGGCCCCAGTGAGGGCTTTCTTTGTTGAGCCTCCATACCTTACCTGTAGTAGCCACCAATACCTCCCCCCTAACTGTCTCAAGTTCAAGTTCCTGTAACTCTTCTGGCCCCTGGGGGAAGGTTTGAAGCTGGGGCCTTCTCTACTTCTCAAAGGTTAACCTAGGACAGTGTGGGCTCTGCTCCCATACTGGTTAAGAAATTCAAATGGGCAGAGTGATGGCAAAATAGGACTTTTCTACCATCATGTTCCCATGGAAGCATTGATTTTTGACAAGAACCATGGACTTCTGTGGAAGTCTGGGAATCCAACAGAGAAGCTCTAACACACCACTGGAGAAAAACTAAATCTGAGAACAGACACATTGGAAGGGGCAGGAGGACCAGTTTCACTCTATCCACATAATCTACCCTCCACCAAGGCAGCACAACTCAGTGCTCTTGAACCCATAATTTCTCACACAGAAGAGAAAGCACAATGAGTGGGCTCCCAGTTTTCCCAAGTATGTACAACACTGCCTTAGAGGCCCACTTTTTTCTCACTCTACCCAGAATATGGAGGTGCTTGGCATAGCTGAGTAGTTGGGAAAAGGAAAGGCTGGCAGCAGGGAAGAGAGGTACCAGGGTTGGGGACTCAACAAAGGACAACAGAACCCAGCCACTTTGCTGACTAAACCAGGAAACCCACCTGTAAGTTGCTTGGAATCCTTTACCTGCAGACCCCACAACTGGCCCATGTCCATGGCCTCCACAGGCCTCAGCACCTGTAGCTGCTTTGTGTGTGGCCCCCATGAGAAGCAAGTGCAACTCTTTGCAGACAGATCATAAGCACACTCAGATAGCCCAACTCTGTAGCAGTGAGAACAGACACACAAACTTGAGCATTTTAGGGCAACACTTTAAGGAAAACAAACAAGAAACTTTCAGCATCTAGCCTGGCTTCAAAGGACTCAGAGAAGGCATACAAGTGTTAAAAATTTCTTCATAAAAGGGAATGAAGAATGTGGAGAAGACATTTCCACAGAAAAGCTCTGACAGAACCTCAGATCCCAAGTTGGGTGACTGGTGAAAGTATGAAGACTGGAATCAGTCAGCAAAGACAGAAACATGACCTCAAGGAACATGAAATCTCACAGAAATGACAACATGACACCACCAAAGGGGCACAGTAATTTTTGAGTAACCAACACCAGAGAAAGTAGACATGCAAATTGCCTTAATTGTTTTACGGGATCTCAGAAAGTTATAAGAAAAGACAAATAGACAAAAAGCTATCAGCAAAATAATATGTAAAGAAAATGAAAGATTCAACAAAGAGATAGAAATCACAAAGAACCAAATGAAAATTGGGAGCCAATTCAGTGAATGAAATGAAAAAAGCAACAGAGAGCAGAAAGAATATGTGAATGCTAAGAAAGGTCATTTGATTTCTTTTTTTTTTTTTTTTGGTGGAACTGAGGTTTGAACTCAGGACCTCACACTTGATAGGCAGGTGCTTTACCACTTGAGCCATACTCCCAGCCCAAGAAAGGTCATTTGAAATGGTCCATTTGGAAGAGAAAAAAAGAAACAAAATTCAAAAATGAAGGAAGATACAGAATTTATGGGATATCATCAAGAGAGCTAATATGCAGATTATGCAATTCCAAGAAGGGCAAGACAGAGTTAAAGGGGAAGAAAGCTGCTAGGGTTTGGAGTGAGAGTGTCCCTCAAAGCTTAATGTGCTAGAAGCTGGTCCTCACTGGCAGATCCTTTAAAAAGCAGGGTCTAGTGGAAGGTGACTAGGTCACTGGGGGCACTGCCTTTAGAAGAGATTAATGCAGCTATCATTGGAGCCTGGTTAGTTCCCCTGACAGTGGACTAATATTAAAAGAATTCAGACTTCCTGTTTTTCTGTGTGATTCCTCTCATCATGCTCCCACCATTATGATACCATCTGCTCTGAGGTCCTCACCAGAGGCCAAAAAGATGAGGCCTCCAGATCTTGGACTTTCAGCCTCCAAAACTGTGAGTTAAATAAATCTCTTTTCTTTACAAAGTTTCCAGCCTCAGGTGTTTTGTTATAGCAACAGAAAATAGACTAAAATAAAAGCTCATTTAAAGAAATAATGGCTTAAAACTTCTCAAATTTGGAGACAGATAGGGATATTCAGGTATATGAAGCTTAAATGCCCTCAAACAGATTCATGCCAAAAAGAACTTCATTGAGACACATAATAACCAAACTCAAAAATCAAAGACAAAAAATTTTGGAAGTAGAAAGAGAAATAAAACTTACCACACAGAAGAGAATATCAGTAAGGCTATCAGTGGCTTTCTTAGCAGAAACCTTGTAGGCCATGAGAGAGTAGAAAATATATTCAAAATGCTATAGATAAGCCAGGCACTGGTGGCTCATGTTTGTAATCCTAGCTACTTGGGAAGCTGAGATTGGGAGGATCCAGGTTTGAGGCCAGCCAGGACAAACAGTTCACAAGACTTCATCTCCAAAATGTCCAAAGCAAAATGGACTGGAGATGTGGCTCAAGCACCTAAAGTCAAACCCCAGGATCACCTCCAAAAAATACTACCAAGAATATAATACCCAACAAAGCTGTCATTCAGAAATGAAAGACAGATAAATACCAGGCAAACAACAACTGAAGGCATTCACCATCACTAGATCTACAACACAAGAAAAGCAGAAAGGTGAAAGGATTCACATGAAGACATATAAAAGTATAAACTCACTGGTAAAGGTGACGATAGTTGGCCCTCTGTGACTGTACGTTCTGTGTCTGTGAATTCAACCAACTGCAGATAGAAAACATTTAGTTCATCCCTCCACATGAACTGTTAATGGAAGAGAATCATGGAGTTGCTCCAGTGGCCAGCAGCTAGGAAAATAAGCTAACCAAATGTGAGCAAGCCCTTCACTAATTCTGTTTTCATGAAGAAAAAGATTAATCCTCCACAATGCCTGCCCCTCAGGAGGTTGGCAATATGAATATTCTTGTTTTACAGATGAAGAAACTGAAGTTCAGGAAGATTAAATACTTTATCCAAAGTAACAGAAGCAGGTAATTCAGAGAGGTATGTCCAGATGACTGTAATCCACACTCCTAACCATATTACCATGAGTTAATTTTCCTTGAAGACAAAGCCCCAAATTGGAGTAAAGATAGACTGAGATATAGCAAGAGAAGCTGAGATAGGAAGACCCAGCTGCAGCCCTGGGAGGACCCTGGCTGCCTTGCTCTGTCCTCTACTTAAGGCCTGGCCTTGGTCATGGGTCCTTTGTCAGACCCACATGTTCCATCTCTATCACTAACATCAAAATGTCAGGGCATTAAACTTAGATTTCCTGGTTTGAGTTTTTCAGTGGATCTTTGAATGGAGAGAATAATTTTTCACTAAATCATGTTTATAAGTAGCTGGTCTCATGAACTCAGTCATGAGTTTCAGCATTTGCCAGTTGTTGAGTTATTCTCAGTTGAAAGTTGGCCTGTACACATGCATAACAACAACCTTTGAAGGAGTCTGAACCCATTCACTTAACTTCTACCCCGGCCAACAGCTGGGAAAAATACCAATCCTAGTTTTATAAGTGACTGTGATGAATCATTGTGGCCCCAGCTTTCTGTATAGCACATGCCAAACTGACCTAAACCTGGGGTGGAGGTGGGGTAAGGAGTGACTGAACATAAAATCTTCCAATGTCCAACTCTATGAGCTTCTGTGGACATTATTGGTTCACATTCCCAGCAGTTTTTATTAAATGTGAATCCCAGTGGCTCCTCAGAGTCTGCTAATATGATCACAACTCATTTAATGAAAGAAAAATGGAGGCAGGGAGAAAGACAGTGAGTCCACAAAGCTCACAAGGCCACAGCCTGGTGGACAGGCAGGTTCCACACCCAGGCTTCGCTTTAGACAACCCCTGAGTACCCCAGATTCATATAAAAGGGTTCCAGGGACCACTCCAAGCCATGAACCTTGTGACAGTCATCAGTCTTCCAAGGAGAGGGTGATGCTAGGGGTGTGACATGAGCATCTATTAACAAGAAATCTGCCTTGAGATAATATCATCCAGTCAACTGGAGAATCGGGCCTTTGAATGGTAGGAGCTGCTCAGGGAAAACAGAGTGCAGTGGGTATTTTTCAGGCAAAAGATATTCACAGTTATAATGAGAAGAGTCAAATAACAGAGGAGAGACTATATTCTGAAGAGAGGAAGAATATCAGGAATCATGAAAAAGTTAGCAGGACATAAGAAAAATACAGAGAAACCAAGGCAAAAGTGAAAAGCAGTAAATAATTCCAAGCCCATTCTGACTCTCTGGGGGAGGGCAGTTGAAGATGCTATCATAAGGTAAACTAGACTAGCAATTTAGACTGCAAGATTACCCCACACCTTCCCATCTTAAACCCACTGTGGAGATTTAGTGAGATAATGATTGCCTGTGGTATTCATTGTTGAACATGTGGAAGGCTAGCCTCAGCAAAAAAAGACATTGTCACTCCTCTTATCTTAGATGGCAATAGAGAGACACCATCTTGACGGAGGGCCCATTGGTTGAGACTGGGATATTCTAGAGGGTGGAAAACAGGGAACGCTCAGCTCAGGGACCTTTAGGACATCTGGCCTCTGTGTATAGGGAGGAGAAAGCCACAAGAGGTGATTGAGGAGAAGAAGAAGGTCTGATGCAGTCCCACAGAGAAATGTAGGGCTCCAGAGGCAAAGAAATGTAGGGCTCCAGAGGCAGAGAAATACTCCACCCTCTCTGGCAAGGAACAACTCTCATCGCCTGAGGCTTGGGTGGAAACAAAGCACCAGAGACAGTGGCTTAGTATTTGGTCTCCAGGGTGTGCCTCCTGGCTTCATGTGTTACTGCTAGGTAGGTCAAAACCATGAGCCCAAACCCTTCAAATCACAAGATTCCCACAGCCTCCCCCTCATCCCCTTTCCCTCCCACACATACACAGGGAAGTAAATTGTCGGGCAGGGCCTAAAAGTACTAAGGCAATCTCTGGTGGAACTGCATCTTGGTGTGTGTTTGCTGACAGCCAGAACTGAGAGCAAAGAGTCTAGACCTTCTGGTTCATGAAACTTCCACAACCTCCTTCTCCCCATAGATAGGTAAACTGCTAGGCAGGTCTATAAGCATTGGGAACAGCAGGCAGAGCAACTCAGACCCTCAATTCCTCCCCAACCAGTGCAGAACTCAGTGTTCTGTTTGTTTCCCTCACTCTCTGACACATACCAGAGTCATCCTAATGCTGGACACTTGCAGCCTTTTGGGACAAAAACTGGGGAGCATGTGGAGCAAGTGGGAATCTGCCCAGTCCACAGACTGTGAAGTCCTTACACAAAGAAAGGAGATATCTATAGTGAAAGCAGTCCAGAAGCAGACAACCAACCCTTCTAAAAGAGCCTCCATCTAGGTTTTCTCAATATGAGCAGTGCTGGGGATCTGACCCAGTGCTCTGAGCACATGGGCAAATGGCTGGTTTCTGAGTCTTAGTTCCCAGTCCAGTGGTGAGAAATAGCACCTCAGTCTGGTCACTACACTGTCCTGCCTTAACATTGAGTCTATTGCCCCTGAAAGACTATAGGTAATTAAAATTTCCAAATGACTTGGCCTCAGATGTGTAAATTCCAATATAGAAACACAAGTAATATGAAGAAACAAGGCAAAATGTCTCCTCTAAAAGTCAGTAATTCCATAATCAAGGAAGTGAGCAATAGTGACATGATGAAATCTCAAATAATGAATGAAAATGAAATTAAAGATAAAATGATCAATGAAATTAATGAGGACAGGATACAAATAAACAGCTAGATGAACTCAAAGATAATTCAAATAAATGCCTGAATGAAATAAGAAAGACAATGATGAAAATGAAAAAGGAATTCAATGATGAGATAGCAATCTTGAAAAGATCAAATTGAAATTTTGGAAATTACACGTTCAATAACTGAAACAAAAAGCTAAGTTGAAAGCCTTGCAATGGAATGAAACAAGTTAAAAATGGAGTAAGGAATTGAAGATAAACTATCTAATTTAAGATAAATTAGATCAGTCAGACAAAGATAAAGAAAAAAATACTAAGAAAATATGAATGGAACATGTAAGGCCTCTGGGACACCATCAAAAGGCTAAATCTATTAATCATGAGGATAGAAGGAGAAGATTACAACCTAAGGACATAGACAACACATTCAATAAAATAATGGCAGAAAACCTCCAAGAAAGAGAGAAAGAGACGGTCATCCAAGTACAGGAGGCTTTCAGAACACCAAGCAGGCAAGATCAGAAAATAAACACCCCTAGACATATTATAGTTAAAACACTAAATATATACAACAAAGGATATTGAAATCTGCAAGAGAGAAGCAACAAATAACATATAAAGTCAGAATAACTGCAGATTTTTCAATAGAAACTAAAAATAGGGAGGGCATGTAATATTATATTCCAAGCCCTGAGAGAAAATAACTGTCAACCTAGACTAATGGGTCTAGGTTGATAGATTAATGTATCTGTACTTCATAATTAAAGGAGAAATGAAAACCCCCATGATAAACAAAAACTAAAGGAACTCATGTTCACTAAACAAGCACTGCAGAAGATACTTAAAGAAATCCTACATACAGAAGAAGATAAACACAAGCAGAAAATACAAGAAAGAATAAATCTCACTGGAAAACTATATTAGTAAATAAGGATTCGTAAAGAAAACAACAAAATGACAGGAAATACTACATACCTTTCAACATTAACAGTGAATGTTAATGGTATCAATTCTCCATCAAAAGCCATAGAATGGCAGGTTGGATTAAATAACAAGACTCAACCATTTGTTGCCTACAAGAAATGCGTCTCTCTGACAAAGATAAACAAACGCATTAGAATGAAAGCATG
This sequence comes from Castor canadensis, assembly GCF_047511655.1. Lineage (NCBI taxonomy): Eukaryota > Metazoa > Chordata > Mammalia > Rodentia > Castoridae > Castor > Castor canadensis. The sequence continues at coordinate 8,266,469 of NC_133386.1, read as the reverse complement.
CAAAGAGATTTTCCAAGCAAATGGTCCTCAAAATCAGGCAGGAGTAGACATTTTCATATCTGATAAAACAGACTTCAAACCAAAATTAGTCAAGAGAGACAAGGAAGGTCAATTCGTGTTAATAAAGGGATCAGTCCATCAAGCAAAGATAGCAATCATTAACATATATGCACCAAACATTGACACACAAATATAATTAAACAAACATTATTGGACTTGCAAGCACAGATAGGCCACAACACAATAATAGTGTTAGACCTCAATACTCTACTCTCACAAATAGATAGGTCATCCAGATGCCCCCAAATCAACAAAGAAGTGTCAGAATTAAATGACACTATAAACCATGGACTTCAAAGACATCTATAGAATAGATGTCTATTGTGAAGCTGAACATCCATCAGCTTCACAATACACATTCTTCTCAGCAGCCCATGGAACTTTCTCCAAAATAGGTCCTATTTTAGACATAAAGCAAGTCTAATAAATATAAGAAAACTGAAATAACACCCTGTATTGTATCAGACATGAAATAAAGCTAGAAATCACAGAAAAAAATTAAAACACACAGAGACTGAACAATAAATTGTTGAATGACCAGTGGGTCATTGAAGAAATGTGGCAGGGGAATTAAAAAAATTCCTAGAATCTAATGAAAATGAAAAAACAACTTAGTAGAATCTTTTGAATACAGGAAAGACTTGTTAATAGAAAAGTTCATATATATGAGCCCCTACATCAAAATAAAAAAGATAGATCTCAAATAAATAACCTAATTATGTATATCAAGGTCCTACAAAAATAGAACAAGCCAAACTCAAAATTAGAAGCAAAAAGAAATAATATAGATTAGGACATAAGTTAATGAAATGGAGACTAAAAGAAACAAAGAATCAATGAAACAAAAAGTTGGTTCTTTGAAAAGATAAATAAGATTGATATGATAAATCTTTAGCCAAACTGACCAAAAGAAGGAGGGAAAAGATCCAAATTAATAAAGTTAGAGATGAAAAAGGGGATATTATACCAAATACCAATGAAATCTAGAGGATCATGACAGAGTAGTTTGGAAATCTTTATTCAAATAAATTGGAAAATCTTTAAGAAATGAGTAAATTTCTAGATGTATTTGACCTACCAAAATTGAACCAATAAGCATAAACCACTTAAACAAATCTATAACAAGTAATGAGATTGAAGCAGCAATAGTCTCCCAACAAAGAAGAATCCTGAACCTGATGGATTCATGGCTGAATTCTACTCGACCTTTAAAGAAGTAACACCAATGCTTCTTGAATTATTCCATAAAATAGAAAAGGAAAGAAGAACTACCAAATTCATTCTATGAAGCCAATATCACACTTATTCCAAAACCAGATAAGGACATAGCAAAAAGAAAGAAAGAAAATCATAACCAAATCTCTTTAATGAGCATAGACACAAAAATTCTCAGTAAAATACTTGCAAAGTGAATTCAACACCTTTAAAAGATCATAAACCATGATCAACTTGGTTTCAATCCAGGGATGCCCAAAGATGGTTCAACATAAACAAATCAACAAATTTAATACAGCACATAAACAGTCTCAAGGACAAAAATTACATGATCATCTCAATAGATGCAGAAAAAGGCCTTTGACAAAATTCCACATCTTTTCATGATAGAAGTTTTGAATAAACTAGAAGTAGCAGGAATATAACTCAACATAATAAAGCCTATATATGACAAACCTTAGGCCAATTAAATGGAAAAAAACTGCTGAAATAATTTCTTCTAAAGTTAGGAACAAGACAAGGGAGTTCACGCTCCCCATTCTTATTCAATATAGTACCGAAATTCCTAGCCAGAGCAGTAAGGCATGAGAAAGAAAAAAAAGTGATTCTAATCAAAAAGGAACAAGTCAAACTATCCCTATTTTCAGATGATATGATCCTGTACTTAAAGAACCTCAAAGATTACAACAACAACAACAAAAACCCTAGGTCTGATAAACACTTTGGGCAATGTCACAGGATATAAAGTAATTAACATAGGAAATCAGTAACTTTTCTATATACCAACAATGAACAGGCTTAAAAGGAAATCAGGAAAACAATTCTACATAAAATAGCTTTAAAAGTACCTAGGACTAAATTTAATTAAGGAGGTGAAAGACTTTTACTATTAAAACTATAAAATCTTGAAAAAAAAGACATTGAAAATAATACTAGAAGATGGAAAGACCTCCCATGTTCATGGATTGACATAACTGATACTATGAAAAAGGCTATAAATACTGAAAACAACCTACAGAATCAATGCAATTCCCATCAAAATCCCAATGTTATTATTTACAAGTGTCACACTGTGTTTCAAGTGCCTTATATATATTAATTTATTTTGTCATTTACCTGTGAGGTAAAAAGAATTAACAAAGTCTAACGTTAACATCTTAACTCTCTCCAAATAATAATAGACCATAAGGATGCGTTAACTCTGATCATTCTCCTCCCAAATTACAGATTACTTCCCCTGTTTCAGTTATCATGTGTGTGAATGGAGAAGCTCATTTTGCTTCAAATCAGCTAAAACATTCTAGAACTCTATTCCTACAGTTGAAAGTGAACCAAACCCTTACACATGATCATTCTTTCTAAGACACTTGTTCAACAAGCAGAGGCATCTGGTTGCTACAAAAATGAAGACTTGGGAAATTATAAGCTATGATATTTGATAAAGGGACAAGCTGTATTTTGAATGCTGGAACCAGTAGTATATGGGAAAAGAAGGCAAGGAACCAAGAAAGATAAAGGAGAAAGATTTAAATTCTCTAAACGAAATAAGAATGCTAGCCTTAAGGTTTTGGAAACTACAACTGTGGTTGCAAGGAACTTACTACGGGCTGGAGAAAGACAGGAAAATCTGAAGGAACTTCATGTTCTTGAGGACAGGAACTGGGCTTTAGTTACCACTTTTCCTTCTCCTCCTCCAGGATGCCTGACATGTGTAGATGCTCAATAAATAGGTTCTGACCCAGAGTCTCATGGAAAGTTAGCCCTAAACAGAATGAAAGGGACAGAAGATGGAGGCCAGTAGGCCAAACTTGTAGACAATCAGAGCTGGAAGTTGCCAGGAGTCCTGTGCTGACTGCTTAACCTTCCACTGACTTTGCATGGCTGCCTCCTGACTACTACACCTACAGCAAGTCTTCCTTCTTAGTTTTGCTGCTAGGGAACGTCTATAGATCCCTGTAATAAAAGTAACTACTTCTCTCCTTACCTCATTTTATTTTCTGCTGAATTTATTATAAAATGAAAGGCCACAAGGAATGAGAGCTTATATGGTACATTTTGTTCTCCAAATATTGACTACTCATTCCATTCTCCAACATCCATGAAGGAGGAAGCAGTGCTGTGTTGGAATGAGAATTCTGAACTTCTGTGATGGTAGTCAAGTTTGTGTCTGAAAAGAAGTCAGAAAATGTAGAGATATAGACTAATCCATACGGATTTGGGGGGAAAGTGACTTACACATTAAGGGAGTAACACTACCATTTTCTTATGTGAGGGCTACACATAATAAACATTTTCTATGATAACTTTTTCTAAACATGGTTCCTTAGAAACAGATTTTATTATAGAAATTGCTACAAAGGAAATTTAACACAACTCTTAACTTAGTAAGGCTTTATAGTCATAATTGCAATGAAAAAAACTTTTGTAATCATGAAGCAAAGTTGGAATAAAATCATCACATAAACAGACATTCAACCCTAAAAGAGAAGAATGTTTTTGTTTATTTGATGGCTTTGGATAGTTCCATAATGCTGAGCCCACGGTAAAATCTTTGTCATATTTTTGTTGAATCAGAGGAGCAGACAGCAGTGTGGTGAGGCTGGAATGTGTACCTGAAGGAGCAGCAGGTATGGGAAAAGGGCTGAGGCCTGAGACTGGAAAAAATGGCCTTATAAGTCACATTAGAACAATATCCTAAAATCGAACGGTGGTGTTTTAAGCAAATGATGGTGTGGGAGATGTGTTCTAAAATGGCCCCCCAGGTCCCCATCTCTGCTGTTATTCACACCTTGGTGTGGTCCACTTCCTTCGAGTGTGGGCTGGATTTAGTGACTTACTTCTAATGAAAAGACTATGACAGAGTGATGGTTGTGTAACTTCTGAGACTCATACATGAAATGGCCATGGCTTCTGTTCTGGGCACACTCCCCCCGACACACAATTTTTCCTTCATTCTAGAAGTACACTATGAGCCACCCTAAGGAAAGATGCATATGGCAGGGGACTGATGTCTCCCAGCCAGCAGTCCTTCCCATAGTTGGAGGCCAACTTTCCCCTAGTCAAGCCCTGATATGATGGTAGCCTTGGTCAACACTTTGACCACAGCCTCAGAAGAGATCCCAAGCCAGAACAACTCCCAAACTTCTGATCCTCAGAAAGTATGAGACTAGATTTGGCCCTAATTTCTTATGAATCAACAGATAACAAATGTGCATGCCTATTAGGATGAGGCAGAGAGTTGTGCTGGGCAGATAAACTACTCCCTGAGGCAGGGGCCCTGGCAAAGCAGCAGATGTCCAGTGAAAGCCAAGGAGCTCAGGTTTGGAAAGGATGACTTGATTCTTTTGGATTTCCAGATGGAGATATGGTAGGCAACTGAAGATGGAAGTGTGAAATTCCAGTGGAGAATCTACAGCTGGAGCATTGTACTCGGTAAGTTAGCGATTTGTAGACAGGAAAAAACAGAGGGGAAATGTACAAGCTCCAGCTAGGTGAAGTTATTTCATTAGCCTGTTTCCCAATCTGATAAAGGACAGATTTGTTGAGTTCATAGATTAGCTATTAGATAAAATTCCTACAAACAGAACTTGCATATATTAAATATTCCTGAATGGCTATTCTTATTTAACATCTTTGGGAAAGAGAGGAAGATTTCCAATGGCAAAAGGACCCAGGAATTGAACTAAATCAGTCTTCATCACACTTCTTTTGTACGTGGATTTTCTCCTCTACAACATGTTGTATACCTGTCAAGAAGAATCTACTGTGCAAAGATAAAAACCTCAACTCTGTTTCTAAAAGGATAATGTAAATAATGTATGCTATTGCTTTAGTTTCAAGATCCAGGACACATTCAGAAGGAAGAAACTCACAATATTTTCTCTACAGAAGAAAAGTCTATTTTCTTAAGGAGCTGTGGCTGAAGAACAGGTAGAGACATTAACCTCTTTTGAAGCTTTCAAAACTGGAGTAAGAAATCTTGACACAGTCAAGTTAGGACTAGAAAATCACTCGCACAAATCAGACACCAGGATGGAGCCTGCTTTCCTTCTTTTGTCCTTTGTAATTAAAATGTGTGAAATGAGAGCAATAGAGGTGCCATATCTGTCTCCAGTCATTCATAACTATTTTAAGCTGGCAGGAAGCAAATCTAGCTCCCAGGCCTCCTATTGATCAGAGTGTAGCTCTAGGTTATGCGAATGGATGATACATTAGTTTAGTTATTGAGCTTGGGGTTTTCATCAGAAGGGTGTGCTCTATTAACCATGAATGACTGTCTTGATGCTGGGACTAGTGCATACATGTGAATGAATAGAAGACTAGAGGTAGTAGTGTTTACCAGGAATAAAGCTGCCTGAAGCTGTTCAGCCCACCAATAGGACCGCCAATATGACACAAGGCAACAGCCACTTTGAAGTCATTCTGTATCCTTGCCCAGGATTGAATTCTTCTTTCTTCCTACAAAAAATAAGATCCAGTCTTTCATTCACCCATGAAGGTGTTTATAATGTGCTGTTTCTGCTAGGGGCAAAGATACAAAACCCAGCACAACAGCTACCCCTTAGGGGCTCTGCTTGGCAGGGCAAACGTACCTGTCAACAGATTTAAGTAAGAGAAAAAAGCAAGCCTGAAGTTAAAACATTTTCATAAAGTACATGTAGGAGTAAGAAATCTTGACAGTCAAGTTGGAACTAGAAAATCACTCGCACAAATTAAGACACCAGAATGGAGCCTGAAATAGAACCGAGGTATATGGCAGTGCTATGGGTGGCCTAGAGAGAATAATACACTAACTGGAAGAGTCAGTGGTTCCCAGAGAAAGAGACCAATAGTGTGTGTGTGTGTGTGTGTGTGTGTGTGTGTGTGTGTGTGTGTGTGTGTGTGTGTGTGTGTGTTTTAGATACAGTGAATGAGAGACTGAGCCTGAACTCAGCTGGGCAGCAGGTTGAAAGCTCTGGCAGGGTTTCCATGTTGTAGTATTGAGGCAGAATGGATTTTTCGAGAACCTCAGTTTCTGCTCTTAAGACCTACCACTTGTTCAATGAAGCCCACCAACCTGTGGAAGGTATCTACTTTACTCAAGGAGACTGACTTGAAGGTTAATCACACCAAGGAGATGCCTTCGCAGCAACACCCACCCTGTTATCTGGCCAGCTCCTAGACACCAGGCCCAGCCAGGTGGACACACGCCACTGACCTCTAGGGTTCAGTCAGGGATACATCTCAGTGGTGGTGCTCCTCTGCCTTAGAGCTGTGGGTTTATGTAAGGGGGTCCCAGGAAGCCCAAACAAGGAAAAGTTAGTCAGAGAGAGAAGCAAGTAGGGCACATGTGTTCTTGAACAGGCCGTCACTGTGGGCAGCAGGGACACAGTCCTGTTGGGGACATAATCATAACAGCTGATGAGAGGGAACTTGTGAGCAAATATAGTGGTTTTGTCCCAAGCCTAAGCTCTGGAGACAGTGCATCTACTTTCAAGAATACTGTCCATGTAGTGTATGAGTGGAGGTGACTCAGCCCATGGTCTTGGCTTGGCTTGTAACTCCAGCTTGGTGACATGTGCACATGGTGGCTGAAGTGCCCTGTGAGGGGACTGAACCAGCTCCTAGGGGACTGGAGGAAGCCCCCAGTACAGATGGTCCTGCACAAGTATGTCTGGGGGTAGGGCATACTCAGAGTGACCAAAGAGACGGGACTGCTTCATCCGCCAGCCACTCCCAGCTTTACCACTTTATACGTAAATAGATGCACTTGAAGATTAATGTGATGATGTTCAAAAGGTGCTTAGTGGCCAGGTGCGGTGGTGCATGCCTGTAGTCCCAGCTACTTAGGAGGTGTATGGAGAAGGATAGTGAGGCCCTATCTGAAAAATAACTAAAGCAAAAAGGGTGTGGCTCAAGTGGTAGAGCACCTGCCTAGCAAGAACAAAGCCCTGGAGTTCAAACCCCAATACTACAAAAAAAAAAAGGTTAAATTGAAGTCAACTCTTCTCCTCACCGCCCTGGGCCGAGTTCAGCAGTCCGCTTTTACTCCCTTCCTGAGGCGGGAGGTTCTACTTTCCTTAATTGTCCACTGGCTTGGAAGTATTCTATCCAAGGAAGGAGGTCGTCCAGGGGTCCTGGTGACACAGCGTCCTGTCTCCATGGTTTCTTTCCCTTATGACTCACTTTCTCAAGCAGATAAGCAGAGGAGGACGTGGCGAGGAGGGGTAGGGAAACCTCTATTCTCAGAGCCAGCAAGGGCTTTGACCTAAGTGTCTCCTGATCCGTTTCCCACACACTTGACCCACACACAGTCTTATCTTCCAATGACTCATGCCTTGGGTCAGAAAGTGAGCGGACATTTTTACAGTGACCTTCTCATAACCTCTATAGAAATTCTGACCCCTCGACTGATTTATTTTCATTGGCAGGAGGCACTTCCTCCATCTGGCACTGACCATTGACACTGTCCACGGCAGCACCTGCTCTGTTTTGCTGCCTTTCGGGTGTAATTTGTCCAAAGTGGGCAGCTCTGCTTCTCACGTGGTTCACACTGATTCCCAGTCCTTAGCCTGCTGGTTTGGATGACCTTGGCTGTGTGCCCAGCTTTGAAGTCATGAGGGAACTTTTGCTATAAACTGGCTCAATCCAGATGGTGATGGTGTCTCTTGAGAGTTTTAATAACAATTCAGCTAATATTTATTGAGTGTTTTGATGTGCGAGGTGACAGGATCAAGTGGTCATTCAACACTCATAGAAGTCCTACAAGTGGGGTGTTCTTTGCCCCACCTGGCACATGAGGAAGTGGGGACAAGGAGGTTTAATAACTGTTCTAATATCGTAGAATCAGCACATAGTGGAGCCAGGTTTGGACCTCAAATACATACTGCTCTGCTGTCCATCCTCCTCTCTGCTCATCTTCACTCCTCACCTGTCCTTGCTGAGGTTTGTGTGCCATGGATCTCGTGGATTCGGCTAGAACCTCTGGGAGACCTGCACATTGAGAAGCAGGACTGGAAGTGTATGTGAGAAAGATAACGTGTGGCAGAGCCGAGATGTGGGCCAGGATTCTTCAGAGGAACAGAACCGAGACAATGTCTATGTAATTAGAAGGGAGCATTGTTAGGTTGGCTCACATCATCAGAGGATGGATAGCCCTATGACAGGAAAACCAGTACCTTCTCAGTTCAAGAAGTTCTGGGGGCTCCCTGGAGAGTCACAGCCTAGAGAGTCACTGGTGCAAGTCCATGGTTCAAAGGCTGAAGAAGCTGGAGGAGGATATCCTTCTGTGATGGTAGCAGAAAAAGAAAGGAAAGGAAGTGAGGCAGCAGGAAAGGGAAGGGGAGGGAAGGGAAGGAAAGGAAAAGGAAGGGAAGGGAAGGGAAGGGAAGGAAAACAGAGGAAAGGAAAGGAAAACAGTGAAGGAAGGGAAGGAGAAAAGAAAGAAAGAAAGAGAGAGAAAGAAAGAAAAAGAAAAAGAAAGAAAGAAAGAAACAAAGAAAGAAAGAAAGAAAGAAAAAGAAAGAAAGAAAAGCAAGCAGCTCAAGAGATGTAGAGTTCATGAGTGTATGTTCTTCCTTCTTCCACCACAGCCCCAGCCATTGGACAGTGGAGTGTCATGTCATCCACATTCTGTTCACTGACCTATGCCAACTGTCTCTGGAAACGCCCTCACAGACACAGCCGGGACATCTCCCAGGCCAGCCAAGTTGGCCCATCACAAACTGGGATTGCCATTTTCCCTCGTGCTGGCTGGAGAGTCTGAGGAAACCTGCCTCCCAGGACAGCAGTGCAGAGGGACAAACATGGGGCAAGAAAGCACAGTCCTCAGGAGGCCTACGGTTCAGGGTTCTGGCCCTCCCAGGCCACCAGCACTGCTGGCCTCCATTCCACAGGACATGTCCAAATCCAGGGCCACATTTACACCTTGAAAGGTCCCAACCCAGGCCAAATGGAGTCCTCCTGACCCTTGCATTACTTACTAAAAATGAAAATAGTTCCACAGTAAAAACGAAGTGTAAGGAAGTCCTGCAAAGTTATGATTTGCATGTGACCACTACTCCAGCTTTTTAAAAACTTTTTTCTGTATGTGTTATTCTGTGCTCTTGGCATGTTCGGGTCTGCTTTGGTGGTGACCGGCACTGCTTATATATCTGTAGTGAATTCTTCTTTTGAACTAAGGGCAGCCCATCCTGGCTTCTGCTCCCTGTTCTGGCCCTCACGTGTTGCTCAGTTGTATCTGAACTTGGGTAGGTGGGTAGTCTGCATGGGTAGAATGGTAGCGTAGGCCATTGTGCTGATGTCCTTGCAAAGAGCAACCATGTATGATGAATTACAAAGGCTTTAAGCTGAGTATTGCCTTTTTACTAGGAGTCTTTCTTTCAACTGAGCGTAGGTCTTTTGAAAATGTGTTGTCCTGGAAATGTACTCGGAAAGAGTTTTATAGGATGTCTTCCTACAGGTTGAGAAAGACCCCTGGCCACAGGTCTTTCTCTTGCAAATAGGAAATGCCACACACTGAGGACTTCAGAAGCTCTTGTTGGGGAGGTAGGATCAACAGGTTTCGTTGCACGTGCACACACAGATTTCTCATGAGCACTTCAGAGAAAGAGCAATGGCATGACCATAATTGCCTTGTGAGCAAGTCTGCTGGGACCACAAAAGCTATCACTGAAAATTTTCTCCAAAGCCTCCAGTAACATCTGTTCCTTTAGCTATAGAACAGTGTCCCCAGTGTCTCCTAACCCGCCCACTTCCCATCAGAATGGCCCTATTTCAAAGGGGTAAACTCAATCAGCACACTGTCAAAACCAAGTCATGATGGAGGCACAGCCTAAGGTGAGGTGTGGTTTTGACCAAGTTGATCGGGCAGTTTCTCTTAAAATATTGTAGCATCTGTTATGATAATCAGGTATTTTGTCCCATGGCCAAACAAATGTGGCGGGAGCTTCATTTCCAGCCAGTATTTTGACACACATATCATTATCACTACTCTAATTCTGGAAATTAAGCCACAGGGAACTGAGCTACTTGGATTTGTGGCAAAGAGGGAAAGCGAGTGGAGCTGGAAAAAAATATTCTCTTGATGATCCGGGCCCGAGGCAGACCCCAAACACAGTGTCCAGAGCCTGGGGGGGATGGGATGCAAGACTGATTTAACCTGGTATCCAGAGGCAGACAGCTAGAGAGCAAGTCACAGCATGACACTTAGTCTGAGTGGTGTGATTCTGTGGATCCCAGTTACCACCATGCTGGAAAGGACCCACAGTCTCCAGGCTGTCCATTAAAGAGATTTTGGCTGTGATCCTGCCAAAATCTCTTTAATGACACCTGAGGAACGCATTGACCAGCCATCAAGGACACATCTCCCATAACTCCCGAATCTCCTTCGACTGACCCTCATCAGTCTAAGGCAACCAGCTGTGGTTAGTGAATTCTGCGTGGTGTGGGTCACCCAGGTAAAAGAAAATTATATTTAAGAGCCCTCTCTCTACTGATGCAGTGAGTCAAGAAGCCATCTGTTGACAAAGTGCTGTTAGATCATTGGTTTGGGAGTGACAATGTCTTCCACAGCTGCATGAGCAGCACAGCACATCTGGGGTTCAACTTTCAGGACAGAAGCAATTGGGATAAAATGTCTAAGTGGGTTTTTTGGCTGGGAGTGGAAGCATTGATGAAAACAGGATTGAGGACAGGGATTTTTTTGATCTGGTTAATTTTTGTCAACATTCCCATGAAGGCATACCACTTGAACTGTCCTTTGACCAATGACAAATCCTCTGCACAAAGGGGTGAAGAAACTCGCAACTTCAGTGGGAAACACCAGATTCAAACCCAGAGAGTCCCACACCGTTCCTCAGGCCCTCGGATGAGGTGTTGCCTATCTGCGTGGCAGAGCTGACCCTGGGTGAGCTGCTGCAGGGCCTAAGCGCCAGGAATGCTCCTGAGTGCTCCATCCTGTTTGGTCTTTACATTTTTTTTTTTTTTTTTTGGGCAGTACTGGAGTTTGAACTCCGGACTTCGTGATTGCTAAGCAGGTGCTCTACTGCTTGAGCCACAGCTTCAGCCCTGGCCTTTCATTCTTACTCCTTTTTCACTCTTACACCTAGAAGATGAGAGCGCCTATGCAGCGCAAGGAGAACTGGAAGACAGAGACCATGAGCAGCCCACAGACAGCACAATGGTCACTGTCCTTTCTCACTTGTGTCATTTACACAGAGCAACAAAATAAGGATGCACAGGACAGTTATTTACACATACAGAGGAAAGTTGAAATCAGCTCCTTTCCATTTCTGCTCAGCCTATGGATTGTCTCCCCGTGAGCTTCAGTGAAATGCTTTTCAACTTCTGTGTCCCTTTTGTCCCTAGGATGGGGAGGCAAGCTTTACAACTTGAATTGCATCTTATTGTATCTTCCTCCCTTTGTGGGCAGATTTACCGCATAAAGGTTCCCTCAAATTCAATTGTAAGGGCTTGTTTTTCTTTTTTTTTTAAAGTCTACAAATTTTTCTCTGCAGACTTAACATCTGAAACACAACCAGTCCTGCTCCCAAATAGCTGCCTCTTACTTTTTCCTTCTGGGTTTTATTCCAAGTGGAGCTGTAAGAGATGCTCAAACTGCTTTTGCTGAAAAGCTCTGGCTACTTCTTGCGCCCATGGATTAACTAGTAACAGGAGAAAAGCAAGGCATCTGTCCTCCATTTTGCATCTGCCTTTGCTCTGAGCCATGCTCTTTGCAGTCACTTTGCAGTCACCTTGGATTCCAGGAAAGACAGATGATGACATCTTCATGGCAAGAGCAGAAACTACATCCATGGTAGACCTCCCTCAGGATGGACCACCTGCCAGTTGACAATAAGTGCAGATAACAACTCCAGAACCTTTCCCAGAATAGTGACTGAGATAACAACCAACCAGACCACACCTGTGACTGACTGATTAACTATGCATACTTTTGTCCCCTGCCCCCAGTTCTTTTGTTTCCTTAAACCTATAGATCATGTCTGTACCCCAAAGATGGCCAAAGATGAGTTTACTCTGCCTCTTCCCATGGCATGTCCCAAGCCATGTAGTAAACCTCCTTTCTCTGCCTTCACCATCCTCTTTATTTGTCATTTAGGGGCCGGTGGCTAGACCTAGCATATGGAACCTCAGGAGTTTGGGCCTTGGGTCCAAAACTCCTGTTTCAGAGCCAGAGTTGCCACAGATCGGGCAGGGCCCTTTCTGAACCCATCCTAGAAACCATGGTGTTCTATGGGTTCCCACTCAACTTTCCGCAGCGCGCACTCTTTCACGAGATGAATGACGTTTTTATAGGCTTTCCTTTATGCTGGAGAGTCTTGGGTTCTCTGGAAACCTCTGTTGTCATATGCCTCTGGAAACTTCTGTGCACATTTGACACTACTGTCATATAAAGGCCTCAGCCCAGTGGGACACAGCCACTAGTGCCAGCCACTGTCACAGCCTTGTCATACCTTAGTTCTTACCCAGCAGCAAACCCAGGAATGCTCAGGTCAGCAAGAAAAGGAGCCAGGACTACAGAGTGCATTAAGCGCAAGCTGGGAGCTGGGAGGGGGGTGAGCGCTTACTTGCTGAAAGCAGCTTCGGTGCACCTGACCTTAATAAGGGATCTGAAGGCCGACTGGTATTTAAAACAGCCTTGCAAATTGGAACATGCTCATGTAGTCAACAGAGCATAAGAAAAGCCAGAAGCTGGCAATAAACTGCCTACACTCAGCCATTTCTATTTTTTTGAAGATATTCATGGAATCAGATTTTTGGAGATTCTCCATGAATTTTCACTTCTCACCATGAACTTGTACCCCCTTTGCATTGTGGCAGGAAGTTCACATGGAGTGTCAATCAGAAAGGTGGGCATCTGAAAAAATACGGTCTCCTAGATTTTACTTCCTGCTACAACTTTTTTTGGTGGCACTGGGGTTTGAACTCAGGCCCTTGTACTTCCCTAGGCAGGTGCTCTACTGCTTGAGCCATGTCCCTAGGCCTTTTTTACTTTAGTTATTTTTCAGAGAGGGTCTGAGGGCCAGCCTCAAAACATGGTCCTCCTACCTACACCTCCCACCTACCTGGAATTACAATTGTTCACCACCACACCCAACTTGTTTGTTGAGATGGAGTCTCATTAACTTTTTTTCCCCCGAGGCTTGCCTGGAACTGCAGTCCTCTTGATCTCTGCCTCCTGAGTAAGTGGGATTATAGGTTTGCACCCCAGGGTCCTGCTAAAACTCCCAAAAATGTAGGCAAAGACTACATTCATTAAAATAATATTTTTTTTGAGTATGTGCCAGACACTGGGATGAATGTTTTATATAAATTATCTCCTTTAACCATCATTAAATCACATTATGTATTATCATCCCTATTTTGCACATGGCTAACCTGAAACCCCAAGAGGACTAGAGCTGCTCAAGGTTACACTCCCAGCTGGTGAGATATGAACCCAAGTCCTTTCATCTTGTGTTCTTAATTCCTAAGATTATTAACTGAAGCTTACTGTTCCAGGACCCGTCACCCGTGTTATCGTTTAGTATGTGAGTGGCACATGCCCCTCATTTGCATAAAGCAGACGCAGTGAAATCAGCCAGTCACATTTCCTATGAAAGACACAAAGGTAGCACAGCATGGGAGATGATCCATTAATAGAGACAAGACTAACCATGAAATTGAGTTACAATTCAAGTTACTCTATCATTTTGATCGAAATCATAGCGTATTTTAGCAGAGCTCAGAGATTTGTTTTTAAAAGACTCAAGGGATCAAATACCATCTCTCAACACCCAGCTGTTCCCCATGTCTAAGTTAGTGTGGCTGCTGCCTAGAAAGTCCTATTTGAGTATCTCAGAATCTTTGGAATTGTGAGGGGAAGATGGGCCCAGGGGTCAGGAAGCAGGTAGAGACAGGAAGGAGAGTCAGAGATCAGAGAAGAAGAAACAGGAAGAGTCCTAATCAATCCTCCCTCTGGCCGTGCTTCCCCCGTCTTGTCTGCCTCTACAACCATGTCCCTGATAGCTTTCCTTGAGGAAGGAGAAGTGGGAGAAAAGCAAACGGAAATAAAGTAGGAAGAGTATTTTCAAAGATGAAAGAAAATTGGGAAGAGAAGTCTTTAAAGGGTGGTTGCCTTACTCTGAAGGTGAGAAATAAAATAAAACCACCAAAGGATACCTCTTCACTTTTAGCAATATCAAGCAATGGTTTTATAATTTTATAACGCTTGTTTCTTTTGGAGCAGAGAAACCAGGCAAAGGAAAATGAACGGCTATTCCAAGGGGTGTTATATAATAACAGAAGAAGGGGCTGTGTGCTTTCTGGTGATATGACAGTTTGCAAGCTTAATCCATGCAGCCCCGGAGAATCCCGGACAGGGATTCTCCATATGGGATCTGTGGACCTCACAGGAATCCATAAGCCTGAAAATTTCACAAATGACGAAGTGACTGTGATTTTTCTGGGAGTGGTTCTGGAGAATCACCAGCATCTCAATGGGGTTTCCCAATCCTGCAAAGATCAGGAACTGCAGATAAAGGCAGATGTGTTTTAGAAGCTCCGGCTTTAAGGATCCCACTCAACGGCCAGTGGAGAATCTTTCCCAGGATGTCTCCCTTCCCCCAAAAGGACAAAACAGTGACTTTATCAGCTTTCCACAAGCTCAGATATTGCAGAATCCTTTCCAGGCAAACATCCCATATCCTTTCATCATTTCTCTTATGATAAGGCTTTCAGTTTTCTCACCGTACTCCAGTTGCTTCTAAGTGCACCCTGTCAATTTTTTATCTTATGATAAGGCTTTCAGTTTTCTCACCGTACTCCAGTTGCTTCTAAGTGCACCCTGTCAATTTCTCCTAAACATGGCCTCTATAAAGTGAGTGTGCTCTGGGGTAAGCCTAGCCAGCAGAGAGAAAGACTTGCCTTGCACACAGTGCTTCTTTATACAACCTGAGATCACAAAGATACATAATACCTTTTTCTTGCATCCAGTGTTTTTGACAAGTGCAATTTCAAAACCTTTCCATATGTGTTACCTTTGAACATTTGTCTACGGTTCATTTTGAGAAGACTAAGGGGCAGAATGTTTGTCATATTTAAATTTGATCTTGTTGGATTCAGTAATTGGTTAGTATGTCAAATTGGTTAGTATGGGGACCTGATTTTTCATGCAACATAAGTTGTTCCTCTTGGGTTCGGGTCACCTGTGGGCATCTTGACCATGATCTCAATGGCCTGTCCAGGTCACTGGCTGCAATACTGACCAAGAAGAGGAGGAGACCAAGGACTAGCTGCTCCCACTGTCAGATGCTGATGCAGGTTGGTTGCTGAATCACCACTCTTCAGATACAAAGTGTTCAGCCAGCTGTTGAGCCAGCTGTCCAGAACATACTCCAGTCCACACTTCTCCATCTTGGCAATCTAACCACCATAAAATTCTTTTTTGAGAAACTTACATATTCTCCTTACATATGGCACTTGGTGTTGTCCACTCTACCACATGAAAACTGTTGCAGAGAGACAGATCTCCACTCACCAATGAAAGCTGCTTGGGGATGGAATGGGTGCTCCGGGCAGAGGTGAGAACCCTATCACTGAAGGTCTTCAGACAGCTGGTTGACCCCAGAATAGGAATAAAATAGGAAAGATTTGGGTATCAAACAAGGGATTCAATTCTGAGATCTGTCTGGTGACTATCAACTCTAGAAAGTTCTGACTGTAAATAATTCCTCATGACTGGTGAGAAAGTCAAACGGTGGCTTCAGATGCACCTTGATTCAGAGCTCACTAATGCCATCATGATCCCTTCCTCCTTTGCAGGTTCGTTTCACTCCCAGGTTGTCTCCTTTTGCTGTGGTCAGATGGCTCCAGCCCTGAGCACTGAGCCCGTGTACACAGCCTGAGGGTGAAGAGAGCCATCTGTGTTCCAGCATTCCCTCTTGAGGCTGGCTTGATTAGGCTGGATTAGGTCACATGTCCATCCCTCAAGCAGAGATGAGAGCTGCTGTTCTGGTTGTCTACTGATGCATTACAAATCTCTCCCAAAATTAGGGCCTAAAACAACAATTGACTCAATATCTCCTATGGTTTCTGTGGGTTAGGAATTTGGATGAGATCAGCTGAATGACTGGGGTCCCTCATGGATGTACAGTCAGATGGTGGATGGAGTAGGAGCACGGGTGGGGAGGAGGGTAGGTGGTGCTAAGAGCAGATTGTGCATCTCTCCATGTCCCCGTGAGCCTCTCCCTGTGGTCCCTCCAGCTGGGCCAGTTTGGGCTTTCCACAGTATGGAGACCTCAGGGAAGTTGTAGAGAACGAGGTATAAATGTTTGACATTTTTATGTTTACGATGTAACCTCAAATCACATAGTGTCACTTCTGCCCTACTCTCTTGACTAAAACAAGCACAAAAGCCCACACCATTTCAAGGGGAAGAATGATATTTGTTAGTTTTTGCCACTGTTACCTCCTGATGGAAGAGCAGGAAAGTTCTAGAACATTCTAGTCATCCTCGGAAAATGCAATATGTCATATACATTAATGGGCTAATCCCAAGGTGACATCCCTATGGTGGATAGTCCCCAAAGTACATCTGAGTGCCTCGACGGGAGAAAATGGCAGAAGACAGGCAGAGAGGATACCTCCTTATCGAGAAAAGGTGCAGAAGGAAGGAGCTGATTGTTTTCTACCTACTTTAATTTTTAACATGTTTCTACAGTTACTTTATTGTATGATTTAATTTTTGTAGAAAACTTACATTTTTAGCCAAAGATAAGCACAAGTTTGATTTTACAAAGAAAGTATTATTAAATTATACCCTCATAACTAAGATCCAGCAATTATGAGTATATCTTAACATATTAGGCTACGCTTTCAAAGTAAGGGGCAATAAACTATTTGTAAGGGCCTGGGAAACCAGATTTAGTGTTGCTTGACAGAAGGTGTGCAATTACAAGTGCAAAAACAAATTCTCAGAATTTGTTCATTAAACACTTTTGAGATTACAAATGTTCACTCTATGCTCACCCTGTTATGATATTATTAAATTCAAGTAAAAATTTGGTAATTACAAGCAACATGTATATAAAACAAAGCTTTTTATTTCTCCTAAAATGGTCAAGAACTCAGTATTTTGTTTTTTTACAAAGTGACATTGATCCCTCCTAGTTCCTTTCTATGGTTTTATAATAGGGAAATAGCTACCAAAAGAAATATGAGATTCATGATTATAAATTCACAACTGGAAGGTAACAAAGCTACAATATAATAATTGTTTTTAAGATATCCTTTCATTCTTCCCTGACTGCCTAATAGCTCGATTAGAGCATTCCTGCTGAGCGATTTTTTTTTCTAAGTTCACACATTTGCAAATTTATTAAATGAAATCCCCCACCCTCCTACCGTTTGAGATTACCTAAGTACCTGTCGACAGCTGGTTGCATCTTGGTGTTTGCCCTATAAATTGGTAACGCTCCTGGAAGGTCCTGCCTGGGCAGGCTGGGAGGTTAAGTGCACACAAGGATGCTGGAGTCTTCACTCTGACAGCCACAGCCCACTCTCTGGCAATGGTTCTATGAGATTTCTGAGCAGTTTTCTTCCTTCAGACCCCTGTTGTGCCAACAACCCAATAAAGGAGCCAGTTGAAACATTGACTGTCCTGACAATGGTCAATTGTTTATAAGAATTCAAACAGATTTGCTTGGTTTTTTTTAACAGCTTGACTATATTAGCATATTATTTTATCATTATGTAGAACTGTTTGGTCACAAGAACCTATTCCTGGGTTTCACATTTTATTAGATGTACTTGTTTTTGCATGTGTGATTTCTTTGCCTATGAGCAATATTTGCCAGCTTTTGCCACTGCTACTGGTGGGTGGTCTCAGAGGACCCTGGCATCCCAAACAAAGAATTGAAAAGAAGCTGCAGAGTTTTATTGAGAGTGAGAACAGGAAAGTACAGTCCCCAAGGAAGAGAGGGGGAGTGGACTCTGAGCAAGGTGGCTTAAGAGCAGTACCTGTAGCTCAAGTACACTGGGGCCTTGGCTTGGATGGGTGTTTTATACACTACAAAGGGTGAGCAAGGGGAGGAGATTTGGTTGGAACTTAGGAGTAGGTTTCGGTGATTGACAGGTTGACTGTGCCTGTGAATTCCATGAGCTGCTGTGGAACTGGGGACCCTGTATACACGCACCAGTTTGGGTCCAGATGAAAATGCTATTGCAAAGGAGGCATTTTGGGATGGTTCTGGGTGGACCTTGATCACCTGTTCCCCGTGAGATGATCTGTGAGGAGACCACCTGTTACCCATGATCTGGTTTGAGTACTTTCTTTGTTACTGGCCTGCTTTCCACCACAGCTTGTGCACTCCTGCAAAGGATGAGGAAGTGCACAGGCCGTGAGAGCTGTTCTGTGTCATGAGAGAGGCCGGTTTTGTGCTCTGGACTCCACCATGCTGGGGTGCAAACAGAACCCTCAAGCTGTCAGTGGAGATGCCCTACTTTACCAGACTCCCCTCTCCTCTCTTCTGATCTCCCCAGTTACCGCTGAGTTCCCACTTCCTCTCTCTCCCCACAGATAATGTGCCCATCTTCACACCACCGTCACCTTCTTACCAACAGTGAGCCACAGTGACTGCGTGTTAAGGACAACTCAGCCCTGACCACCCTTCCCTGCCCCTTTGCCCCTGGAGGCTCTAATGTGTTGTATGGGCCCTCTATTGCTGCTTCCCAGGACTGTCATGTTCACAGAGACCCCGTGACCTGCACATGGTCACTATGACCTTCCTTTTTACAGGAACAAAAAATTGAGGCTTCGTGAGGTTAAGTGATTTCCCACAAAGTAACCAGCTAGGAAATGGCAGAGATGGTCTCACACCCAGAGGTTTGATTCATGTGACACATGCTCCATATGCCACAGCTGTCCCAAGGAGCCGAGGGGTACATGGCTGCTTTACCAACCCTATTGTGAGCGCCACCTTCGCTCCTCAGGAAGCTGGGCGGAGGTTGGAACTCAGTCCTTCACCTCGAGCAATTTCACATTTAACTAAGAGAAGTGTTACTGAGGCGCGTGTATAACTGGCAGAGAATTGCACACGGAATGAGATGCTTTGCAGGATGAGATGTGTGAACTTGGCCAGGGATTCATTCATTCATCAAACAGGTTTTGAGTGTGTTCTTTGTGCCGTGCACAGTTCCAGACTCTAAAGAGGTAAGATTAGCTCACAAGGTAGAGTGTGGGTGACAACATGACACAGCATGGTGTGAGAATTGGAAGAGTCCATAACTGCACTCAAATGAAAGAGCTGGATTCAGTTATCCTAAGGCCTCTTTCTTCAGTTCTGTAATCATCCAGTGTAACCGAACGCTCATGATTCTGCAGAGGTGAAGGACACAGAAAATTGACCTTCACAAATAATCCAGATAATTCTCTTAAAGGCCCTCAGTTAAAACTACCAGAATCAAGCAATTTATATTTCATCTTTTATTTCCATGTTCCATACTGTGGAGAAGCTTGATAAACGGGAACATAACTCAAAGTGAAATGATGGAGAGAAGCCACTTGGGGTCACGTGGCAATTCACATGCAAGGAGTTCTAACCTCACTGTCCCCTCATTGTCCTGGGGTTGGCCACATCTTCATCTCTCTGCCATGTCTCCCTAGAAAGAAAGAATCATAGTGTATGAATAGGCTACATATCCCCTCATGCAACCTGTGCACCTGGCAATAGAAAGTGCCAGCTGGTAGGAACAGGAACTTTCAGAGGGCCAGGCAGGACCACGGTCAAGGGGACATGACAAGGACTCTTGCAAATAGACTGAGCCACTAAAACTAAGAGGGGCAGAACCACGAGTGACCAGGCTTAGTGGGATCCTGAGTTAGCATCGCTCAGTGGCTCCAGCAGAGACAGAACTGGTCCCAGAGCTGGGGCAAGGTCAGGCCTATAGGTAAACTCTGATTAGGTCAGAAAGTCCAGGAAAGGAGCAACCATGGTCCATAGATCAGATACCAAGTCAAAGCTTTTGGGAAAGAGTTCAGGCCTAAACTTCTCCTGAAGAGAGTATCCTAAACACTGGACATGACGGTTGCTTAAAATTAATTCTTGGCCTGGGCATGGCAGTACAGGTCTATAATCTCAGCTACTTGGGAGGTAGAGGCAGGAGAATGGTGGTCTGTGGTTGGCCCCAGAAAAAGTAGGAGACTCTATCTGGCAAATAAATTAAAGTCAAAAAAGCGGGGGTCCTGAGAGTGTGGGTCAAGTGGTAGAGCATCTACCTAGCAAGCACAAAACCCTAAGTTCAAACCCCAGTACTGCCAAAAAAAAACTCTCATAAAATTCAGCACTGAATGAGGTTAAAAGAATAACTATGACCTATAGAAAATAAAACATGCTAGAAGGCTAGGAGTCACATCCTGCATCCCCGCAGATGAACACATGCAGTCACTCAGGGTTAGCGGGCTAGATCTGGAGCAACCTTCCACCCAGGAATGGAGTTAGTAGTCAATGCCAGTGACAAGAAATGAGGCTTCAACAGCTACTAGTGGTGGGGGTCTGTCACCCTGTCACCCCCACCCACCCTCTCTTCAATCCAACACCATTAGTTTGACACGGGTGGTCAAACTTCTGCAGATATATTCCTTTGACTTCAGGCTTGGCCACTATTGTAAACTAACTGTAAACTAGTTTACAGTTGAGTAGAGACAGATTCCTAAGAGCCTTTCCTGAGAACACATTCTGGGGGAAGGAGACGTCAAGAGTGTGAGAATGCTGGGAACCTGGTGTAGACCAACAGTCAGGTGTGCTACAGAGAAGCACCCAGGAAGGGATCAAGGTTCCCTGGGGACAGGACTCACTGACCAATATGTCTTATCTAAGGTCTTCCCTGTTGCATGTCTCACTTGATTTGATAGGGCTAATAGAATGTAAAGTTTCTTTTCCAAGACATTCACTTTTTCCCTTCCTTAACTCTGGCCAAGAACACATTAGGAAAAAAACCAAAAAAAAAAACCAAAAAACAAAAAATGAATGAATATGCATTGCCAATCACCTTCCCTGGGAAGACAACTCAAAGGACGTGACCTGCTGAGGGGTGTCTGGGTCTCAACTTCAAAGTCAAGATGAGCAGAGTGGGAGGGGCTGCCCCAGTCCCTGCAAGGGTGAGAAGGAGGGGAACAGGAGCCTGCAGGGGTCATGGGACCCAGAACCCATGGCAGGACTTGAAAGTGGAGTTGACTTTTGAGACTAGCTAAAAGCTAATTTTAGCCTAAGAAATATATGAATGTTGGGTCCAGAAAATGGAACAAGTAATGAAAAAAGAGGTTGAGAAATTGCACTGGTCCAGGGAGTAGTGAAAGCAGCCATTTATCCAGTACCTACTGAGCAGGGTACAAGCTAGCTACCTGCCAGGCAATCTCCTGAGCTTTGGGGGTGCCACCTAACTCAGTTCTCAGGCACCCCTGAGGGTGTTAACTGTTGCTATCTTAATTTTTACAGACGAGAAAAGAGAGGCTGAGAGGGGAAAGACTTTTGCCCAAGGCTACTGCTAGTTAGTAAAATAGCTGAGATGTTGCTCTAAACTAGGAGAGAAAGATTTTATATAAATATGCACAATGTATTACTCTCTGAAAACTTCCTTCTGGTGCTTAGTGGATGTTAGGAAAATATTTTCAAAGGCTTATGATTCCTTCTTTTCCAGAGATTGAAAATTCTTGCTCTACAGCCAACCTAAAAAGCGTTCCATTTGAGCCTGCAAATCTGGAAAAATCCTGTTCTAGGGAATCCATTCACAGAGAACACCCAGGAACAGGGCTTCTTGTATTTGGACCTTGGTTTCTCTACACCCTCAGGGTTACATATAGCCACAGCTCCTCCCCTATTCACTGGGACCACGACCCCCATTAAAAACATCTTCTGGCCAGGTGTCAGTAGCTCATGCCTGTAATCCTGGCTACTCAGGAGGCCCAGATCAGGAGGATCGCGGTTCAAAGCCAGCCCAGGCAAATAGTTCGTGAGACCCTATCTTGGAAAAACCCTTCACAAAAAAAAAAAGAAATCTGCTCCTAGGTGACATTTAGAAAGAGCTAAGTTTCTGGGTCACACTGGCTTAAAAAACAAACAACAAAAAAAAGCAAATCATTTCTTCTAGGACTCTATACATCAGAATAATCTTAATCAAATTCAATAAGGAACATTGATTTTGATAGGAAAATAGATACACGTTCCCTTCTTCCACAGCTTTAAAAAAAATAGAAACTCCACTCCACCTTTAAGATTTGAACATTATTAATAATTACTATTTATGGAACATCCATTGGAATCTGGCATTTAAATAAATTTTCAAATTTAATTAGGGACGATTTGGAAGAAAGGAATAGACTCCAAGCTGTAGAAAAGAGGTCACAAGGGGCTCTCCTGGAACTATAGACAGGAAATGAAGTTGCCCCTGAGAGAAAGTGAAAGTCATTCACAGATGCTGTCCCCATGCCCGGTGGCTGACTGGCCCCACACAGCCTCTCTCCTGGATTTCTTGACACACTCACTCTGTGCACAAACTTTATTGCTGGCTCGGAGTTCCAGGTCCCTCTCAGCCTGAGAACCCATGTGGCTGGTTCCCTGTGGCTTTGATACTGACCTCAACTCTACATGACCTGAAAACTCTCTGGGCTTCTTTAGATCACCATCTCAAGAGGCAAACGGGCTCTCCTGAGCTCGTGGGTGAGCCCTGTGGTCAGATACCAAGGATCAGCTATGGGAGAGAGTGAAAGTAGAACTTCATGGTCGGTTCATGGCTAGCACCTGCCTGTGGACAATTCCAAGTAAGAGGTATGACCAGCAAGGTACTCCAGAATACCTCCACTACTAATTCTATTACTGGGTATTACGATTTCCATGAAGGGAGAGGTGAATTTGCATACTGCCATGCTGTGAGGAGGCACTGAATTGGAATTTGAACTTAAGTCAGTTTATATCTGTTACCTGTTGCAGTATTACAACTAACCCAAAACCTGGTGGCTTAACACAAAAAACACTCTGTTTGGGTGCAACTGTATGGGATGACTGAGTTGGCTGGGCAAGGCTCAGCTAGGATACTCGTCTCTGTTTCACCAGGTGTTGGCTGGGTTCTCTCAGGAGGCTACAGTTTTTTTCTGGAAGATCCAGGATGGCTCCACTTGTACATGTGACTCTCAATGGGGCCTCTCTCTCTATTCATGGTCTTTTGTGCCTAGGCCTTTCTCCAGAAGGTAGAAATCAGCTTCACGTGACTTCTTGGGACTCCCAAACAGTGAAATGGACACTCAAGGTAGACTAACACCCAGCTTTGGAAGCAAAATATCATCACTGCCATTTCTATTGGTCAAAGTAAGTCAAAGGGTCATCCCAGACTCCAGGGGAAAGGCTACAGTCTCCACCTTTGAGTAGGCTAGACAAAGCTACAGTAAAACGACATCAGGACTGACTGGAATTTTGGTGGCCATCATTAAACACAAACTTCCACAAAATCCAAAATGCATGCACTCTGACCCATGACCAGCACCCAGGGCCTCTGAGGCTGCCGTGCCTTTTCCATGGCATTTGGTCCTCTTCCAAAGCAGCCTGAGCCCAAGCCAGTGGCTCAGGGCAGAAAGTGAGTTTTCTGCCGAGCTCAGAGTCCTCCGAGGGCTAGGTCCTGTCAGACAAGAGAATGCACATGGCCTTGCCTTCCCAGCGCTCAGAGTCTCCTGAGAGAAGGACTTGGATATGTATCAGTTAAGTCAGGCCCAAGTCCTCTGGAGAGCTTTGTAAAGCAGAAAACACAGGGTTGCCAATTAATCTGGGACTATTAAGTGCCTTATTTTTCTAGGCACTCTATCAGATTGGGCTACTCAGAGACCTTAGAAACTGAAGCTTGAAACTGGATGGTTATTGAGTGCATGATTTTTTTTAAATGTAAAGTGGTTTTTAAAAGAAAACACCCTCTCTACCTCATAAGCTGGAAACTCAGCCAGAGACAGAGGTGATGGGGAGCCAGCAGCAAAAAAATCATTCCCTTTTCAATGGCAGATGCCAAAAATCCAAACACAAGGAAACCCAGACCAATCACCCTGCTTTGATAGTGTTGAGCTCTGCTAACCCAGGCTGTAGCCATTGATGACAGTTGTGAGACACTGGCAAGTATGCCTCTCAGCAAAGCAGGGCTCAGTGCAGTCCACCATCCCTGGGGACCGGTCTAAGACAAAGAAGCATCCTCCGTGCAGTCCTCACATTCAAGACTGACCCTGGGACTTCCAGAACATAACCTTTTTCTGCCTCTGGTATCAGCCTGTCCAGACAGAGGCTGCTTTCTTCAACCTACCTACTGCTATTATGTTAAGGTGAACCCGGAGAGGCACCCCAGCTTGGTATTACCCTCATCCATTACAAAGGTCCTTCCATGTGCCAAGAATGGAGCTATTCCACAGGCACCAAAATCCTAGCTATCTCACTCAGGAAGCTCATGGCCCAGCAGCAAGGACAGAAAGACAAATTTCTATTTGGAAATCAAAGAACATCTAGAAGTTGACCATCTATCAAGCAGCAGTTTGTCTAATTTTTGGGGGACTTGATTTTTTTTCTAACCATATGTGTGACTGTGCAATGTTTTCAGAGGGTTTGGTAGGTGATAAATCATACCAGGAGGTTTGGGAGCTGAGCTGTTTGCAAAGGTGCCTGGGGGGGTTGATCTACCATAGCCAAAAAAAAATACAATAAATAAATAATATGCAGATTTCCAGATGTGTGGAAACCAGCAAAGCATAAAGATGAGACCTTGTAGCCCCAGGGGTTTGAAGATTGTACCTGATGCTCAGAACATTCACTTAAGGGCCCCATAATTTGCTACTGGGATACTTTATATTAGCAGGTTGGCTTTGCCAAAGCCTCACAGGTCTAGCTGTTGACCTTGGATGTGCTGTGGCAGGGAGCCTGGGAATGCAACTAGGCATAGGGTGAATTATATTAGAGCTCTGGGTGGATTTTTGTGGGGACCACCAGCTCCCAACATGGCTGGAGTTACTCCTCTCATCTGTACATGTCAGAATGGAATAGTTGCTCACAATGGTGTGAGCTGTAGGCCAGCATTTCCTCATGTGATTTACCTGAGACAATGCATTTTCCCCAATTGGGTTTTTGCTCTGCCTTTGACCTTCCCAGTCTCTCTCCCTTTGTATCACCTTTCTTCGCTTACCTTCCAGATTTCAGTTCTCCCCTTTGTCTTGGATTAGCTCAAAGTATAAATGAACTCTTTAAGGGGTAGCATAGAAAAGTTTTCTTTGTGCAACTTCAGACTGTGACTATCAGGTCTCTTACACAAGGTTCTGGAAGCAGGTAAAGAGCTTCTTCAGAACCGGGGGTGTGGCTCAAGTGGTAGAACACCTGCCTAGCATGTGCAAGGCCCTGAGTTCAATCCCCAGTACTGTAAAAATATAAAAACCAAAAACTAAAGTTTTTCTTTAATGGACTTCCTCAGTGTTGAGAGCAGTTTAAGGCCTAGCCTCAAGTATTCTTCTTAGGAGGCTTTCCAGCACCAAGATCAACAGCCTCCTTGGGAGATTCGGGTTGCAAGTCTGAGTCAGAGGCAAAGATTCCATTCAAGGACATGCCTGGATGCACCCTACCTTCTAATAGGAAAAAATGCTTTTCCAGCAGCAAATGTGTCTGACCAGATGGCCAAACAGAGCTGGTAAATCTTAAGGAGCTAAAAACTCATTTGAGTCAAAAAAAAAAAAAAAAAGAGGCCATCCAAAATAGCCTCGACGTTACTTCTCTGGTTCCTCAGCAGTCACTGCATGGATGACGCACATATGATAACGTTGATCTCTAAAGCAGAGGTGAAATCCATTTAGAATGCACTTCACAGACATGTGTCACCAACTCTATCTGAAAATAGAAAATTCCCACAGTTGTCCAGATAAGGTCAGGCAAATATAAGCTTCCACCAGGGCCATATGCCAGAGTTCAGGGCTTTGAAGATGAATCCCTTCTCCAACCAGCCTCAGCCGTCAGGGAAAAGGAAGACACAGCCACACTAAGCCTCCTGGATCTGGCAGCACCCAGGGAGGGAGAGGCCCTGCCTTCTGAAGCAGGCAGAAGCCATGGGAATTAGGGAAAGTTTTGTGTGGGAAGGTTCTAATTAAAACTCTTCCTTGTTCTCAGGTTGAGTCTTGTGTTAGAGGAAAAAGCCAATACATGTACCAAGACTCAGAGTAGCCCCCAGGTAGACTGCTAACTGGCTGACCTGCAGCCATTATAGCCACTCCTACCTGTGAGTGGAGGAAACAGAGAAGTTGTCAGAACCCAGGGCAGGTGCTTGGACTTAACCTTTAAAAAGTCTCCACCTGCTTTATGGCCACAGAACTTTGTCATCATTTCTCACTACACTTTACCTGCTCTATCGTTCATTCCCAAGGAGAGTCTTCATTCGGATTTGACCTGTGGCCATCTTCAAGCACGACCTCAAGTGTTTCAACTCTTTCCATCGAAGGTGAAGGCTTCTGACTCTGGAGGGGTCTGAAACTGCTCTGACCTGAGGGGCGTGGAGGAAGTGACAGTCTGTGTCCTCCAGAACTGGGTATAAAAAGCCATAGATACCAGACACGACCTGTTGGAGCCCTGCAGTCTACCTGTTCAGAGTGTCCATGACGGGAGGGAGCCCAAGCTCTATGGCACATTAGTGGAGAGGCCCAGCCAAAATGTCATGTCAGCCCAGCCCAAGCCCCAGGCAGGCAAGTGAAGACCCCTCAAATGATTCTAGTACCACTGTTGAAGTCACCGTCAAACATTCTTCTCTTCCCAGCCGAGACCCTAAACTTTGGGATGAGCCACCCCTGGTGCACCAGGTCTACATCTCTGTCCTCAGCAACCATGGCATAATGCAACCTTCCAAGCCATCAGGCCTTAGAGCTGCACAGCACCAGTTAGTCTCCACTGCTTCTCTCAGTCCAGCCCTAAGAGTGAACCCACAGGCTTCCAAGGTTCATCCTACAGCAGGCAGCAGCAGAGGCCTGTCCTGTCTCACACTGTGGTTTGAGGAGCTGGGAGAAGGGGGCTGAAGTCCCAGGACTGGTGTCCAAGGCGTTTGAGTTAGAGGAAAATCTGCTCACAGCCAAGAATTCCCTCGTACACGTGAACCAATAAAGGTCATGTCTAAGAAGCAACTGCTCTCAGGTAGGTGGCAAAAGGAGGTCCCACTGCATGCACACTACACAACAGCAGGGATGTAAATCACACGACTCTCTGAGGAGCTGCATTCCAAGGGGACAAAGCTCACCGAGAATACAATCAATTTGCATTCCTGGAGTTGACAGCCCTCCCCCTGGCAAGTGTTACAGAGCTATTCAAAAGACCATTCTCTGTCGTAATGAAAAGTACACAGCCCCTTCCCAGGTGGCAGGGACTAATCACAGGGAAGGGAGAAAATAAGCTAAAAGAGACAGCAGCCAGCCCCACAGCAGGCACCCCTGCAACACAAAGAACAAATGAAGGTCATGTTTATAAATCTTGATACTGTCACAGGAAATTTGGAAGTCTTCTTCATGCCCCCAGGTCTACCTGAGGCCTGTCTCCCAATATCTGCCTGCTTGGAGGTAAGGTCCAGGCGACCAAGGACATGAGAAAGCCAGAGAACCATTGTTCATACAGGAGTTAAAAGACCAAACGCCAAGGGCTAAAGTTCTCTGGCCAAGAATGACTTCACATTCTTGGGAATAAACTAGTGACCAGATGCACGAAGAGAAGACCCATGTGCAAAAACAAGCCCAGGGAAAAGATGGGATTCTGAAGGCAGGATCCTTTTCACAGACAATCCACCCTGTAGGACTTGGTAGTTCCCATGCCCCAGTTCCACCAGAGCAGATTAGGGCCACACCTGCCTGATGGGGGAGGCTTTGGATTCACAGATGACTGCCAGCAAGGTGAGGCCCTGGGGCTGCACCAACTTGGAAGCCCAGCTCAAATGTGGAAAAGTAGCTTTTCTACCTTGGCAAATGTCCTCTCTATCTGTTTTAAATTTAAAAGAAGCAAATGTCATAGGATGATCAGAAAGTATAATTCACATTCCCTTCCACATGTCTGTGCTTCACAGCAAACCTGAAACATTGGCTCCATCCATCCAGCATCAACACCTGGTATCTACAGAGAATGAAACTGGAGCAGCAATGAGGGGAGACATGGGTGAAAGCCAAGAGGCATATAAGGAAATACAGAGACTCTCAACAGTAGGTTCCTTGGGGGCAGGAAATGTGCCTTGTCCCTTTTATCAGTGGCATAGGACATCTGGCTCTGAGCAGGAATTCCTATTAGGAGACCATAAATGAATGACTGAATGAATGGGTGAGTGAAAGAAATGACTCTTGACAGCACTTTCTCCCCTCAGAGATCTCAATTTCAGGCTCTGCCCTCTTTTCCTGGCATCTCCCTCAAATTAACACTAAAACTAAGTTCATCAATATCTCCTTGCCAAATCCAGCTTCCTGCCCCACCATAATGTGACTATTTTCTGTTGAAGGCCCCATGTCAGTAAATAATTACCTAGTGAGAAATCTTGGAGCCCCCTTTCTTTCCTCTAAATGGCCACATCTTGTAAGACACCACTAATTTTGGCTATTCTTTCCCAATGTTTCCTGTTTTTGTCCCTTCCTTCTCATGCCCTCTGTCTCCCTCCCATCTCTGAGCATTGCTACCTCACATGGCAGACATCATGGCTCTGCTGCTGAGTTTAGTGACTGCATTCCCTTTTTCCAGACCTTCCCACTCCTGTTCCCTACCCAAGGAATAAAAGCCAGCCACACCCCGCCACCAGCACCAGGCAGACACTCACTGTCCTCCTAAGCCCTGAGCCAACTTGCCTTTCTGACTCACCCACCAGCTCTTATCTCCTTGTGGCTTTGTCTGTGCCAGTCATCTCACTCATAAGGGGCATGATTTCCCTTTTCTGTATCCTCAAGTGACTCAATCCCTAACCATCTCATGGAGCCTTGCAGGCAGCTGTGTTGGAACAGATCACTCCTGCAAGGAACCTGACTCCAGGTAGCTTCCTCTCCAGCTTGGTCACAGTGCTGTCACCTGGCAGTCTTATGCTCTGCTTCATCTTTGAGCCTTTGGCCTTTTGTGTTCATGCTGATATATTGACTGATTGATCCTCACTTAGGTCTTATCACTTTCAGATGATGGCATCAAACACACTTACAGGGGATCTTGTCTTTGCTTGGTCAAATGCCCAACTTTCACATTCCTTGGGGTGTGCCATTTATTACATCACAACATGCAGTGATCTGTTTGTCTTCTCCAATGGATTAGATGTTTGTAGGGCTCAGGGGTTCTGTCTTATTTTATTTTTATCACCAGCCTCTGGCAGAATGTCTAACACTAACTGATGCTCAAGAAATGTCTGCTAGAGTGAACAAATGTTATTTGTGAGATAATGACCACAATGATAATTACTGCTATCATTTATTGTATGCCTATTGTGTACAATATTCTGTAAACAGTGTCCCCACTAATCCAGTAACCTTAGAAATTTGGTGTTGTTATCTCTGTTACAGATGTGGAACTTGAGACATTAAATATTCTGCCCCGAGTGGATATGGGAGTCAAGTCCAGATTCAGTTTACAATCCATACTCATTCCTCCATAGCCCTTGGTCTCCTCATGCACGTACACAGAAACCCAACATTATTACACACAAGCAGAGACTCAGAGACCTATGTGTGCAGACAACAGCAGCACCTGCCAGGTAATGTGACATGGTGAAAGAAACAGCTAGGAGCCACTATTCTACATCTCTGTGCGCTTTTACCTGACAGAGGTGTTATCACACAGAAGGGTGGTATTTTTGGCCAACTAGTACATTGGCATAGATTTATTTGGTGTCTCTTTGACATTCACAGTCATCAGGTGATAAGAAGCAAAAGACAGAAAGACTAATTGGAACAAATGTCACCTCCTTTAAAGTTAACCTAAGGGTTAAACTTCTACCCCAAGAGATAGATTAGTATAATGATTTATTAATCTATTGACATTCCCATTTCCAATTATAATATTTGCTACTTCGCTCATACGAATCTTTACGGAAAATACTCAGCTGGTTTCAACAATATCTGGTTTACAAAACCTATTATCAGAGAGTGTGTGATAATCAAGAAAGTCAAGGTCAATAAATATGAAGAAAAACGAGTCTGAAGAAAAGCTTTGATTTAAACAGCTTTGTTTCAGATGTGAGGAAAAAGGAACCCTCATATACTGCTGGCGGGAATGCAAACTAGTGCAACCACTCTGGAAAACAATATGGAGCCTTCCTAAAAATCTAAACATAGATCTGCCATATGATCCAGCAATCCCACTCCTGGGGATATACCCAAAGGAATGCGACTCAGGTTATTCCAAAGGCCCCTGCACACCCATGTTTATTGCAGTGCTATTCACAATAGCCAAGTTACGGAAACAGCCAAGATGCCCCACTACTGACAAATGGATCAAGAAAAATGTGGTATTTATACACAATGGAATTTTACTCAGCCACGAAGAAAAATGAAATCTTATCATTCACAAGTAAACGGATGGAACTGGAGAACATCATCCTGAGTGAGGTTAGCCAGGCTCAGAAAACCAAAAATCGTATGTTCTCCCTCATATATGGACTTTATATTTAGGGCAAATGCAGTAACGTTGCTGGACTTGGGTCACACTCAAAGGGGAGAGCATATACGGGAGGTATGGGGATAGGTAGGAAACCCAAAACTTGATAGTGTTTGATGTCCCCACTGCAGAGGAGCTAATACAGAAACCTTAAAGCAACAGAGGTCACTATGGGAAGGTGACGAGGAAGTAGTGAAGAGGTCTGGTAGAGATTAATCAATTTGGATTGTAATACACTTGTGCATGGAAGCAATGCTAGGAATCTCTCAGTATAGCTATCCTTATCTCAACTAGCAAAAACACTATGTCTTTCTTATTATTGCTATGTTTTTTCTTCAACAAAATTGGAGAAAAAAGCAGAACAGGTTCTGCCTGGATGCGAGGGGGATGGGGGGGGGCAAGGGGGAGAAATGGCTCCAACAATGTATGCACATATGAGTAAATGAATAAATAAATAAATAAACAGCCTTGTTGATAACACTTTTTCAGACAAAGGTCTATTTCAAAAGAGCAGGATGGCTTCTTAAAAAACATCAAAAAAAGAAAAAGAAAATAGTTGTTTAATAATTTAGTGCTTATATATATTTTTGGCCCCTTGATATTCCAAAATTTACTTAAGATAACTCAGTAAAATAAACCATGTTTTTCTTAACATATAAGCAATTATGATTTAAATTTTCTAAATGTTTAGGAAACATTTGCTCAAAACCCTGTCTGTTTCCACCAACTTTTTGACCTTGCTCTTGCTATTGCTATAAATGTTGTAAAAGTTTCAAGTTCAACCAGAAGTGACAAAGTCATTGCTTTTCTTGTATGCAAACAGCGGACCTTGAAAGCCATTGCCTCTAAGGAAATACTAAAGCAAGTGCCGCAAGACAGAACTGAATGGCTCTGTGCATAGAGTGACTGACTGTGATGAGACACTGGAATTCAGAATAAATTTTAAAGGTACTCAATTCCTCCCTCTATGCTGGGGGCTCTACTATATTCAGGCTCCTAATCCCTGAACGTGCCACCTTAATCTAGGTAAGGGACCACTTCGTGCCCACTGTAAGGGCCCTCACCCCTAAATGATGCTCAGATCGTGAAACTGCTCACCACTTACTGATGCATGGGCAGCTGTGGGCACTGGCTTGAGAACTGGAATAAACACCTCTAAGATTCTGACTAACTTGGAAGTGCTGTGACTCATCTAGCTATCCCTGCTTAGCTGGCAAACAGGAATACAAGAGGAACCTGTGTCTTGCTGTGAACTGGCATTCCCGTAGCCGGTACAGATCCAAGGCCTGCATGCTTGTCTAGAAGCTCACCTGTTCAGAAGCCCTCTGGATTTCTTACTCCCAGAAATAAATCTCAGATGCTGAAACGTAAGTGTTAGTTAGGCCCATTTCATCCAGACCCTGCAATTACAGAAAAATGCCAGTAACTCAGATAATCTGAAAAGGTAGTTTTCAGAGTTGGGAAAGAAAAGAGGCAGAAGGGAGACTTTAAGCAGCATTAAAGAATAATTCTGAAGGTCAGAGTCATTGTAAGTGGATTGTTTTCTTGGCCTAGCGCAGAAAGAAGCAAAGAAAGAAGGCACAGGTGAACTAGAAGGGCATGAGACACTTCTGCCTGAGGTCTTAGGTTGTTCCCACAGCAAGAGTCCCCTGTGAAGCTTTTCCAACGGATGGGGACAGTCTGTCCAGACACAGTGGTCCCCACCTCCTCCACTGATCCCAGCCTAGCCTGATTCAGTCTATGAATCCACACGATGGATGCTAGGTGGAACCAGTGTGTCTGGGTGGATGTTCACGATCCTTGTAAACTCTACACCTCTAGGCAGAATGTATCATGGATGAAACTTTAAAATTATGTTAACTGAAAAAAAACTTAGTAAACAGCTCTGCAGCAGAGAGAAAGCTGCCTCTGCCTTCCTGGGCTGCCTGCTCATGACTTGTGCCTGTGGCTATTCCTCCCAAGACTGTAAATTGCTGACATGTTTACCACACGCTGTGCGTCTGTTCAGTCAAGTCCATGGAATGCACGGCTCAGAGGCCCCAAGTGTGAGGCCCCATCTAACGGGTCTTGGGGCACCATGTTGATGCTCTTGTGGGATTAAATCAATACAGAGCTCTGAGAAGAGAAGAAACACTTTTATTAAGGAACATTTTGACCACGGACATAGTGGAGAACATATGATAGAAAGCTTCATTACCCAGTTTTAATAGTCTTTCTCTCTCTGTCTCTCTCTGTCTCTCTCTGTTCTTCCCTCCCCACCCCTCCCACACACTGTGTATCTCCAAAGTCATGTTTTCCTGTCTATAGTTCAGAAGGCATCTCTGATTGATGACCCATTTTTTACCTAATCACCGTAACAGTATCACACCTAACAAAATTAACAAAAAGTCCTTATTATTAGTTAACATCCACTTGATGTTCAAGTTCCCCCAACTGTCCCAAGGCTGTCTTTTTATAGCTCATTTGTTGGAATCAGAATTCAAACACAGCCCCTCGTGGTTCACAGCTGCCAAGTCTAACACAGACATTCCTTCCCCTCTGACTTGGTTAAGCGTGAGTATAGAAGCCAGAGGGCAGAGCCATGTAGGGTTTCTATGTTATCACGGAATAAAACTCTGGTCTTGGTTAACTGATTGGGACATGGCCCCAGTCAAGGCCTACACCCTCCAGTGACTCAGTAA
The DNA here is from genome assembly GCF_047511655.1 of Castor canadensis. Lineage (NCBI taxonomy): Eukaryota > Metazoa > Chordata > Mammalia > Rodentia > Castoridae > Castor > Castor canadensis. The sequence continues at coordinate 8,232,883 of NC_133386.1, read as the reverse complement.
TACAGCTCTGGTGGCTGAGCCTGCCCCTGCCCTGGGCTGATGGCAATGTAGCAGGCCCAGGCAGTCTGTTAGCACCCTAACCCATACGGCTCCAAGTCTAGAAAGTTCTAAGGACAACACCTTCGTGTTCAGAGGAAGAAGGGCACGCTCTCTGCCAGTGGTACCCACTCTGAATCTGTGGACGAGGCTCTGTTTTGACACAGCGAACTACAGTGAAATTTCAAAAACAGTCCTGAACCGAGGTGAGAAGCAGCAGGTAACGGCCAATACTGCAGAGCAGGGGCGGTGCTCCCGAGCTCCTGTCCTCCACCCCACCCAATGGCCGGGTTCCCTTGGCTACAAAGTGTCAAAGCAGATTACAGGAGTCCTTATAGCAGGTGGCCTTCTACCTGCCCAGAGAGGGACTGCCTCCCTCACTCAGGGGACAAGACTATGATTTATTGGCCCACCTGGCCTTCTGGTGAGGAAAGGCCATGTCCTCCCTCAAGCCTTGAGGTGACCTTCAAGTGACTGATGTGTCACATGGAAAAGAATCACCCTAAGTTGGGACCCACTTGGCTGCAATTATTACAGTAATTCTAGGATTGGCCGAGTGGCTCAAGTGGTAGACCGCCCTGCCTAGCAAGTGTGAGGCTCTGAGTTCAAACTCCAGTACCTCCAAAAGTATATGCGTAATAGTAACAATAATTCTAGGATGTTTTCTGTTTGTTCATTTGCTTTTTTCTTTAAAAGAATTGTTTTAGCACGTTTTCCTTCTGGTCTCAGACTTCAGCCCCTAGCAGACTCTTTCTTGTACTGATGCCTGGTAGAAACTTGGTATCCACCACCCTGTGGGTGACCCCCCTCCACCCCTCACCAGTTCACATTACTGTCTCTACCCTGAGGCCAAGTCCACCAACCAGCATGTCCTCAGTTCAAGTCCCCTTCTCTTCTCCATGGCTAATATAGCCCTAAGAGATTTTTAGGTATTGGTGAACCAGTTCATTCTGGCCTGGAGCCTACTCTGAAAGTGCATATTCAAAATGAACTCATTTCAAATTAATCCAGTTACAAAAGGACAAATATTGTATGATTCTACTCAGATGAAGTCTCTAAAGCAGTCAGAATCAGAGTCAGAAAGTAGAACGGTGGGTGCCAGGGGCTGAGGAGAGAAGAGGAGGGGAGAGAGCTCATGGTAAATAGATTACAGAGTTTGCATTCTACAAGGTGAAAAGGTCTGGAGGTTGTCTGCACAACAGTGTGGGCCCACTTAGCCCTTCAAACTGTACTCCGAAAAGTGGTTAAGATGGAAAATTTAATGTTGTGTGCTTTTCACCACAAAAGAAAAAAAAGGAAGGGAGGGAAAGAAGGATAAAGAAAGAGAGAAAAAGCATTTCAAGCTATCTTACTCTGAACCGACACTGATCCATAAACAGGTATAGTCTAGAGTTTTGGAGTTCTCATTTTTACACTACCCTAGCTTTTTTATGAATGGGAAAATTGAAAATTTTTTCATTTTGTGCTTTTATGTCACTGAACTTAGTTCACATTTTTTGGTATGGCTGTTTTCTTTTTTTAATCTATATTTCATTGCATGTTGGACAAATTATCCTTTCATAATCTAAATTAAACTTTTTGTATATATACATCAACTATTATTTTTTCATACATTTTCATGTTATTAGTGAAGAGAATAGAGTGCTAAAATTTAGCACGTAACAATTTCTATCTCTAAAAGAAAATCCTGGGTGGGGACCTTTAGGAGTTTCTTATAGACACAGACTCACAGTGTCCCAAACCAGGAATGCTTTTCAACCCTTGCACTTGATTCCTGAGTGTTGACTGTATATCACAGAAATGCCAGATTTCACTCTGGCCTTACAGCCTTGCTTGTTGGGTCAGGAGGTGAGCCTGGGAAATTCCCACTTGGCCTTAGAGACAGGACCCTCTATTTCATTCTGGAGATTCTTCTAGAATGAAATGAGGTTGGGAAAGGCTCAGGCCAGGGGACCTCCTGACAAGGGAAGTTGAAGGGAAATGGTCACAGGGCAGCAGAGAAGCCGAGAATGTTCCTTGGCAAAGGCCTACTGGCTCATGCAGTTCAAGAGGGGTGACCTCAGTGGTCCTTACCTCTCCCTGGGGAGTCATGTACCAGAATCACTTGGGCAGCTTTTGAGAAGGAAATAGCAGGACCCCCAATCAAAGCCTCCATAAGCTGGAGGCCAGGCATGTCACTGTGTTTTTAGAAAACACACTGGTGATTCTGATGACGGTGAATGTTAGGAGCACTGGACTAGAACCACAACCTACAGCAGTCCATGACACTCCTAATGAGGTGGTAAGGAACATTCAGCTTGCACTGAGCTTCTCATAGAACATCTGCAAAGCTGTGTTGGTGCTCTATACTTTTGCTGCACAGAGTGGCAGGGGTCAACTGCAGCTGCACAGAAATGTAGAATCTTGGGCCACACCCACCATGACCAATGAGAATGTACATTTTAACAAAATTCTCAGGCGATTCTTGTGAACGTTAGGTTGGGAAGGGCCAACCTAACGATGCCATTTTTGCTCCATTTTCATACTGAAGTCTCCTTAATTGGGGCTTTCCAAACTTAAAGAACACTGTAATACGGGTGCTGTTTAGTTATGCCTGCCAAGGCTGCAAATCCCAGATGAAAGCCATATGTGTTCACTTGTCTTCTCTAACCCTGACATAATGATAAAGACAAGGAAAGATGTTTTCTTCAGAGCTAAACTTTTGTCCCCTATACAGATAATTCTCTAGGCCTCTGAGTGTTTTCTCAGAGAGAAAAAAAAAAAAAAAAAAAAGAAGCTGAAGACACTCCACCCTAATACCATCCTAGAGCCAAGAGGGGAGAATTACTTGCCCATGAGAATGCTGGAAGAATTACCCCACTTTTAAAATTTTATTTTCCCTTCACATCCAGATATAGCCCAGGAAATAATTTATTTTGAAGGTTTTTTAAGTTTCCAATTAAAAAATCTTGGAAAGTAGATGACCTGTATTTACTGTAACCATATTTTCCAAATAAAATTCCAGACACATGATCTGATAAATATGCATGTACTCATGACATTATTTAAAAATAAAGTGCACTCCTTTTTTCCTACACAAAAAAAGAATCCATATTCATTTTAGAGACTTGAGAAATGTCAAAGAATAAACTAAAAACAGCTGTGGTTCCACCATCAATGAGGAAGGGCTTGGGGTGAAGATACCCATGAAGAGGGGTATCTTCAACTCACTCCCCAGTTACACTTGAAGTAAAGACCCTTGGAATCCATGATGAAACGAATTTTGAGATGTTTCACAAACACACAAAAAAGAAACTCACAAGGTAGAAAGCAAGTAAAGTTATTAGGCAAAGCAGAGAGAAATAAAAAGGGGAAAGAGGAGCACCCATACATAGATGCAGAAGGTGGGAGCTGAGAGGCTCAAAATGGCAGTCCTTGTCCCAGGAGTATTTATACCCTGTAGACTAAACTGGAGAATCCGGTTTAAACTTTTCCTAGATAAGTGGTCACATCATCTGATAACCTTTAATCATTTTACTAAGTTCCTGTTTTGATGTTATCACCCAACAATGGTGATAATGGGTTAAGAGTAGGTTTTCTATTACCCAAACACAGAGAAAATGAGTCTAGAATTGGTTTATCATCGCAGGTTCTTGTGATATGGGTGTCTTCTTCTTGTGACCTTGTGTGTTTCTTTCTGATCAAAGAAATACCTTCTATTCTCAGACCAAATTACTCATTTAAGGAAATTGTGTGTTATTTAACTTCTAAAAGAAGGTAGTATCATGGAAAGAATGACAAAAAAGGTCATTTTAGCTTTTGTTGTTCTGGTGATTTCTTCTAGTCCTAGTTCCTGATTTTTGGCTTATTTTCAGATGCTTTTCTAATTTCTACTTTTACCTGTCATCTTGTCCTATCTATCCTGCCTTACCACCACGCAGAATAACCAATTCATATCTGATCATTTTAATTTTGGGTTTTATCTATAACAAATAATAATTTTTATCAAGTTGAATATCACACAAATATATAATTTTACATCCTAAGCTTTCCAACTAAAACTATGTCACAAAGATTGCCTGCATCACTGAAGATTCTTTGTAAACTTTATTTTTAATGGCTGCACAATATTTTATCTCTGTATATTCCATTATTGTTTATTTTTACCCATTAGCTTATTAAAAATATGTGAGAAACATTCTCTTACATGTACATCCTTCTTTTGTTTAGACTTCTGAAATTTTCCATCGTATGGCCAAGAAGAAGAAATATTGCATACTAGGGTAAAACCTTTTAAAATCTCAAGATAATATACACAGAAATGTCACAAAGAAACTCCCTGTGTAGGTATTTTTAGCAAACAAAATTGTCTTTTTTTTTTTTTCTTTTACAAAATCTGAGACTAGGAGGACAGAACAGGTCTTGTCTGGGTGCCAGGGAGGGTTGATACCATTGGGAGGGAGAGGATGTGGGGAAAGGCGTAGGAGGGTGAATATGGTGCAAATACTGTGTACACATGTATGTAAGTGGAAAAATGAGACCTGTTGAAACTGTTCCAGGAATGGGGGAGGGGGTAAAGGAAAATGATGGAAGGGGTGAATTCAACTATGATATATTGTAAGAATTTTTGTAAATGCCACAATGTGCCCTCAGCACAAGAAAGGAAGGAAGGATGGGAGAGAAAGAAAGCATTCGGTGTGGGCTTTTATGTTTCTGAATCCAACGATTGTGCTCTGCCCTCTCCTCTCTGGGCAGCTCTGCAGTAAGGGTCACTGCCCACTAAGCCTTTGACCTCATCTCCTCCTCCCCTCCCCACTTGTTCCTGCAGCACCAGTCACACTGGCATCCTGGTCTTCTTACAAATGATTCAGTGCCCTGAGTCACCCACAACCAGCCTCAGGGCCAGTATGCAGACTATCTATCCCCTGCCTGGAAAGCTTGTACCCCATCCTCATCAAATCCTCCCCATACCTCCTCCTCATGATCCTCTATGAACAATCCCAATCCCCACCCTTGGCCCTCAAGGAATAGTGATTTTTGTTTACTGATCTGCTCAAGTGCCTAGAACATTCCTGGAACATAGCAGCTCTCAATAAAAATTTATTAAGTTGAATGAAACCACTAAATGGGTGACCTATGGATTTAGTTTTGCAACGAGAAAACTAAAGCCTGAGAGATAAAGTGAGTTTGCCCAAGATCACTGGCAGGTTTTCTTCCCCTTTAGCATTCTAACCTCCATAACTGTCCTGGAAGTCCTTCAATTCAGCCCCTACAAAAACCCTACCCCAGTGATGCCTATCTCAGATAGGTGCAGATCAGACTAAAGTTATGAGTGATGATTACACACAACCCTCCCTGAGACTAAATTTAAGACACGTCTTCAGTTCAGGGAGAACCTCACAGTCTCCTTGTGATCATCAAGCCTTCTCCTTCCCTGCCCTCCAAGAGCATCTATCCAACAGCCATAATCTACCAGGAAACTAAGTCCCCAGGATCCATCCCTGACCTGTCCCCTCCTTTCCTCTGCAAATGGCTCCACACTGGACGAGATCCCTCCAAACCATGAGACAAAGTGAACTGCTCCAGGGGGTGTTCAAAGCCACAGCTCATTACAAACGTCAATGTCATAAACACCTCTCTAAACTATTCCCCTGCCCTCACCAGGCATCTGCAGAGAACAACTTCAGACAATATGTACTTGGGGATCAGATTTATTTTTTCCATGATCTCTGCTCTCTTTTAAAAAGGAATTTGTTGTATGTATTAGCTAAAGTGAAATCAGATCCTGGCAATGATTACCAAAACTGAGAACCACAAACATAAAAGCAGTATCTTAAGGAGCAATATCCTGGGATTTTTCTTGAGGACCCTCAAGAGATTCTTTCATGGAGTTCAGTGGTCTGTGAACCCCCTTAAATTTCACAAAACTTTTGTAGATATACAAATATACACGTGTTATTTGGTGAGTGTTCATAGATTCCCAAATGAATGTTCCCCTCAAAAAAATAGATAGTCCATGACTTACAATGAGATTGTGTCCTGATAAACCCACTGTAAATTGAAAATATCCTCAGTTAAAAAAGCACTGAATTCACCTAACCTACCAAACATCATAGCTTAACCACACTCAGAACACTAACACTGGCCTACAATTGGGAAAAGTCCTTGAACACAAAACCCATTTTACAATGAAGCACAGGATGTCTCTCTCTCTCTTTCTCTGTCTCTCTCTCTCTCTCTCTCTCTCTCTCTCTCTCTCACACACACACACACACACACACACACACACACACATACACACACACACACACACACGGTGCCTCGTAGACATAATAGAATGCAAAAGACAAGACCCAAGAAACACTGGCAGCACAGCACACTGTAGTATGGCTTCTTGGTTGTTGCCCCTGAGGCTGCAGGGCTGCTCACTGTCATGACAGAGGATCAGAAAGCACCAGCCCAGGGACAGATCAAAATTCGAAGTACCAAGTCTACTGACTGCATATTACTTCAGCATCACCCTAAAGTCAAAAACTCATCAAGTCAAGACATCACAGGAGAGAAATGGTCTGTACTGAGGAACACTGACTTTTGACATGGTTAAAGGGTTGAATCCTATATGGGGATGACCAGAATAAATACATTTATAAGCTGTAAATTTTTCACAATATCTTAGCTTCACAGACATTTTATCCAATTAACCATAAGCAGGCATAGTAAATTAGTCTCCCTGTTCCCTGTTACTATTTTCACTTGGTCTTTTTCTTTCCTTTCCTTGCTTTTTTTTTTTTTTTTTTTTTGATTCTAGGGTTTAAACTCAGACCCTTATGCATGCTAGGCAAGTGTGATACCACTTGACCATAGCTCCAGGCCTTTTTGCTATAGTTTCTTTTTCAGATGAGGTTTTGTGTTTTTGCCCAGGCCTGACTTGGACCATGATCCTCCTATCTCTGCCTCCTGAGCACCTGGGATCACTGAAGCCCACTGCCATGTCTGGCTTATTTTTGAGATAGGGTCTCGCTAACTTTTTCCCCAGGCTGGCCTCAAACTGTGATCCTCCCATCTCTGCCTCTCGAGTAGCTGGAATTATAGGTCCATACTATCTTGCCAGGCTTATCCCTTGGTCTTTAACCATCTCTCTCTCTCTCTCTCTCTCTCTCTCTCTCTCACACACACACACACACACACACACACACACACACACACACAGAGTTAGCCTTGTACAATACACCAGTTTACACAGCAAGTAGGTTTTTTTGGGTAGTGCTGGGGATTGAACTCAGGGCATTGCATTTTCCAGGCAGGCACTTTATCACTTGAACCATGCCCCCATCTCTTTTTGCTTTACTTATTTTAGAGACAGTGTCCAGGCTGGCCTGGACTACAATCCTATTTACTCTCCCATGCAGCTGAGATGACAGGAATTACCATCACATCCAGCTATTGGTTGAGATGGAGTCTCAATAACTTTTTGCCTGGGTTGGCCTCCAACCATGATACTACCAATTTCTGCCTCTCAGGCAGAATTTACAGGGGTGAGTCACTGCACCTGGTCACAAAGCAGGTATTTTAAACCATATTTTTCAGAGGAATAAAACCCTGAGACTTAGAGAGGTAAGTAAGCTTTAACAGGAGCCAAGATCTTAACAGCAGCTTGTTGGGTTCCTGAGACCCATGATCAACCCAGTGAGGTAAGCTACTATCTTTTGAAGTGAATATTCTGTTTTCCAAAGTCAATCCAAGTTTTTCCTTTCATGGTGTGATGATTACGCTAGTATATTCATACCAGCAATTACATTTACCAACTATATTCATGACATATTTTTAAATATGTGTACATGGTACAAGTTATCCTGCTGGATTTCCCTTGATTTGGGCTCTGAATAATTGGTGGTGGTGATCTCAAATGCTTTGTGACCCAGTCCAGAGCTTTGCATAGGGCTCTTGCTAGAACCAGAGGAAGCAGCCGAATGGAGCAAGTAAGAGCTTCTGGCCCAGAGTGGGAGGCTCCACTCTGCTCTGCCACTAGCTTTGCCAGGAGAACTGGGGGTGACTACTTGTTAGCTCTTTCATAGAACAGGAGCCATGCCACCAGCCCTTCACAAGGAAGGGTGGGAGCAAGGACAACTAGGGCATCCCTCTCCCTAGGGAAAATGGCTACACACAGGTGTCATAACATGGAGGTTCCTGTGGAAATGCCACACAGAAACTCCCTGTGCAGCTATCTTAAACAAGTAAAAAATGTTATTTTTTTTCTCAATTCTTATACAAAATTGGAGAACAGGAAGGCAGAACAGGTCCTGCCCAGGGGGGCTTGGTTGGTACCAGTGGGAAGGGGAGAGAGTTGGTAAGAGGGGCAAGGAAGTTGGGAAGTGTGTAGGAAGGTGAATATGGCACAAAGACGGTGTACACGTGTATGTAAATGGAAAATGCCATCTGTTTAAACTATTCCAGAAGTGGAGGGGAGAGGAATAAAGGAGAATGGTGGAGGGGGTGAATTCAAGTGTGATATATTTGATATATTATAAAAACCGTTGTAAATGCCACAATGCATCCCTGCCCAGCACAGCAATAACAAATAATAATAATAATATGGAGGTGCCTCAGAAGAACACCATCTTGGAGGGAGGGAGACATTACTTACATCTTTAGAGCACAGTGCTTAAAAAGGGAAACAAAGTGCTTCTCTCCATGCCACTTAGTAATTCTTGATGCCTGTCTTTGGGGTGAATTACAGGTCTTTGTGGAACCCACTGGTAATAATGCATGATTCACCAACTCCAAATCACCACCATAGTTTCCAAGCAATTGGGAAGCATTTTATCCCCAAAACAGCAATTCTCTCCATTAGCAAGAGAATTGAAGGAAGTGGGAATGGTTGGCCCAACAGGAAGTCTAAGAACATCCCAGTTGCCCAGGCTATTCTGACTGGGTACTGCAGAACACAGGTGAGCCAATTCTCCCTTAGCCAATGGCAATTGCCATCTTGGCTTGCAAATACTAATCTTCTGACACACCCACTTCTAAGTTACTAGATTCTAGCACACTCCGGTCAGTATCAGTTCCAGATCTTGTAACTGAGCCCCTAACAGCGCAGCCTGCCAAAGCAGCAGAGCAATCTCTCAAGTCCCCTCTCATTGTGTCATGGTGCAGGGACAGCCTCATGTGAGTCCAAGCAATGACCAGTTTCCCTTAGAATGGCTCCCACTATAGCAAGCTACTGTTTTACACACTGTTACACTTCCATTGCTGTGACAAATATTTGAGAGAAACAACTTTAAAGGAGGAAAGATTTCTTTGAGCTCATGGTTTCAGTTTATGGTCACTTGGCTCTGTGTTTCTGGACCTGGGAGGAGGCCAAACATCATGGTGGAGAACAGGTGACAAAGCAAAGCAGCTCACTTCCTGGCAGATAGGAAGCAGAGCAAGAAGAGAAAGGAAGGGGCTGGGGACAAGGTACACCCTTAAAGGCACACCCTTGCAAACCTACTTCTCCAGTGTGGCTCCACCTGCCACAGTCTCCACCACCTCCCAGTAGTTCACAAATCATGAATCCTACATCCATTCACCAATTAGACCAGAGCCTTCATGATCCAATCACCCCTCCAGAGCACCACCAGCTTGAGACTAAGCCTTCCACACATGACATTTTTGGGGGAGATGCTTTATATCAAGACAACAACACATACATTAAGGAACACAGACATTTTCTTCCTCTTATCTGTGTTGATTTATCTAAGTTACCATCAAAACACCAACCAATAGCTCCATTCTCAAGAGGATGCAGTTTAGAAATGTGTAGGACTCTTTTCCTTCCTTCCTTCCTTCCTTCCTCCTTCCTTCCTTCCTCCTTCCTTCCCTCCTTCCTCCTTCCTTCCTTCCTCCTTCCTTCCTTCCTTCCTCCTTCCTTCCTCCTTCCTTCCTTCCTTCCTCCTTCCTTCCTTTCTTCCTTCTTTCCTTCCTTCCCTCCCTCCTTTCCTTCCCTCCGTCCTTTCTTTCTTTGAAGATCAGATGCTACTGTATTTAGTGGGTGGAGGCCAGGAAAACTAGAGGTCCCACAATGCAGGGGACAATCTTACATAGTTTCTAAGTCCTTCCAGTTGGTTCTATTCATGAAAAACTCATTTATAATTTTCTCAGCTTAGAACCCAACTTTACTTTCACATATAAGAGAAAAGACTTTTGCACAATTTTTGTTATACAATGAATTTTCCAAGAATGCAACTTCTATGAACATCAAAGGGAAAATTGTACAGTGCATGTTCACAATTTACCAAGCGTTGTGCATTTCAAAAACTCACAACATCAGAAGCAACATGGCACATGGCATAGAGCCACTCACAGCACCCAGGCCAGTTTGCCTTCCTAGTGGACACACTCAAGATGAAGGTGTAAGTAAGTCCTGGGACGTTGCTTGTCATGGTTGTGTCCAAGCATCACACTTGAAAAATAAAACCTGTGTTATTTTATTATTAGTGATTTTCATTTTAATTCTCCTTTCCTTAACACCCAGAACATCACATTAACTTCTCAAATTAACATGTGGAGGTATTACCTATGAATATGGTAAAACAAATATTTGCTTTTTAAAAATGGACTTTGGTTTGAATCAGATTTAAATGAGTGGTGTAAACCATGAAAATTCCTGTTGGTTAATAGCTACCTAACAAAATGGTCTTTAAGGGGTTGTAGATGGAGTGCAAAATTATTTGTATTCAATGCTGCATGACAGAGAGAAATGTCTCATGACAGAGAGTATCTCTGATAGGCACCATAAGCACACATCAGAATAGTCTGGAGCTTTTGAAAAACAAAATGCCGGGGCCTCTGGCCTCAGCAATGAAGTCACAATCAGTCTCAGTTTGCACGTACTTGAACCTTGAGACAACCCCTGAGAGGACTGAAGGAATCACATTGATGATGCATGGGAGACCCAGACCATGTTATCTTTAGCACTTCTCAGGGGATTCTAATTTATATCCAGGGCTGAGAATCATTCTTCTAGTACATAAATAGGGGTCCTAGAATGTGAGTTGTCAGTCAAGAAAGGACACAAGCTGTGGAATAAGCCATCAGGCTTTCCCTGGAACTATCCCATTTGTGCCCTGTGCCTCAGTTTCCTTCCTTATCAAGTGGGGCTCACATTAGCACCTCCCTGATGCGATGTGAGAATAAACAAGTTAATGCATACAAAGCCCTTACAACAGTGCCAGGACTCCTTCACCTTGTGAGACTTAGAGAAACCTTAGAAGAACATTCAGTATAATCAATCACATACCCTGTAAAATCCCACCCCAGCACTCAAATGCCACATCTTAAGATCTGTTTCCAAGATGACAGAATGTTCTGATTTAAAACTGCTATTTTGCTTCAAGGTGGCAGCCATCATTTACAGGTTTACATCTTTTTGTCAAGTTCTTGATTTAGTCAAAACCAGATTTATTCAGATCAAGTTCTTATAATACTAAACTGCCAGCCACATTGCAAGGTCAAGGTTAGAGGCTGGAGTCATTTCCCAGAAAGAGTTTGAAAAAGAAAATATCTTACAGCCATTGTAAAGTCTGTATTAATATTCTCAAGTAGATTTTCTAAATTTTCAATATTTCTTGACAGCATGCTTCAGATGTATCGGAAATACATGCACAGAACTCTTTGATCTTTATGTTAACAGAGAAGTTTTTTTTAAACAAAAAGCAATCAGATACTACAGGAATCTAAAGACGTGGGAGCTCCAAGATGATGCTGAGAAGACAGGGTTCTGCAGAGCTCGAGGACACAGAGGACATCTGTTGGAGCAGCTGTCCAGCCAGCTCCGTGCATGCACAGACACTGTAGCATGATTTTCCTGGCACTCAACGATTCATTCCCCAGACCTGAGAACATCATCTCAACCCTAATTGGTACCGTAGCTACACTCGACTGGGAGAGGAGCAAGTTGAGGGCCCTTGAGTATTTGAATCTCATAATTGGAGCTATAATTATCATTCTCTTACTTGCTTTTCTGATTTAATTCACATGAAGACATATTTTGTATATAGTGTGTGTATACAATTTTATAACCAGAGAGCTCTCCCTCATCTAGGGAGTACCATATACTCTGCTCCCTACCAGGGAGGGAAGAAGGACAAGAATGAAAAGATAGTGTGTTCTGCCTGTCTGCCAGCACTCAGTCCATCATGGGGATGGTACAGCTGCTTTGGTTTTTTTTTTAAATACCTTTCTCCTCTAATATGACTCAATTAGTCCTGGAGAAGTCAATGGACTTTTCCTGTAAAAAGAGAGAGAGTAAGTATGTCAAGCTTTGTGGGCTATCTCTATCATATTCTTTTTTTTACAACCTATAAAAAAATTTAAGTCATTCCTGGTTCCATGGATCTATAAAAACAGGCTGCAAGCTTAGGTACAGCTTCTGGGCCATGGTCCATCATACTGGCTTTAGATAAATGGATCTAAAACTGGTGCCCAGGATTCAGCCCTCACTAATATTTTCATTCCCTGGCAGAGTAAGACAGAACTGCAGGGAGAGGAAGAAGGAGGAAGGAACAAGAGGAAGGATGACTCTGAGGAACAGTAGCTGGATCCCTAACTTGGAAGGACAAGTCCACTCAGTTCTCCCTTTATGTTTGCCAGCTGCTTTTATTTTTATTTGGATCTAGAGAAGGATGAGAAGCCAGAGTGTTTAGGATAATTCTCAATGTGTATCCACCACCTGTAAAACAGAAGCACTTTCCCTCCTGGCTGGCCTACTTACAGTCCATCATAAGACTGGGCTCTCCCAGCCAGCTTAGGGATGCTTTCCTATAATGCAAGCCCCTGTGGGCATGAGTGTCAACTGGCCCTTTTTGTGCTGCCCTGTGGGTACTGAAACTCAGGACAGGTACCAAAAAAATGCTGATCCTCTGGGATCATAGCTTTTGCTATGAGGAATGAAGTCCCGTGTCTCTGACCAGGCATCTTGTGTCTTTCCTGACCCAAACCTTGAATAAAAGGAGTGTACAGAAAAGGGACTATGAGTCAGAGAGACATCTCCCAGACATTCTCTGACATTTTCAGATCATTGCATATTGATGACATTATTTTATACAAGGCTCAGATTTTCCTCTTGAAATGATTCAAGAAGACTGTAAAATATTTGAAAGCAGTGACTATATTTTGTTCACTTTGTCTGGCTCAGAATCTACAACAATGCTTAGCACATTGTGGATACTTAGTAAAAAGAAGGAGTGGGGGGAGAGTGGGAGGGAGGAAACAAGGAAAGAGAGCAGATCTTATTTGCATAAAGACTGTCTTAAGGATTTTCTATGACTACCTGGACTTTCCAAACAGAGAGAAATTAGACAGTTCCAGTTCTGTCACGTTAAAGCAATGGATGAACCTGGTCATGCCTTCCCTTACCACAGTTATGGAGAAAACCCAGGAGTGCAGTGTAGCAATAAATAAAGACTGAAGGGCTTTATTTAATGAGGGAAACAGCATTTTAATATTGTTTCTAAAATGTGTCCTGATTTGGGATGGGGAACCTCAGAGGCCAAGTGCACATTCAGCACGGGCTGCTGTTGTGCTCATTAGAACAGGCGGCACTCCATGCAGTCACCAGAGGCGTTGCCGTGAGTGAGCCACTATGGCTGTGTGCTCTGTGTAGATGAGGAGACATACAACAGAGTCCAGAAGCCTCCAGATGAGGTGTTGGTTATGAGGATGCTAGCGATAAAAAGCCGGCCTCAAACAAGGACAGACGCTTAGAAAGTCCTTAGGGAGAAAAGCACACGTGGCACTCATAGGGTTTGAAGTAGGCCATGCGGTTAACACTGAGTTATTTTCCTAGCACTTTTCAAGGCTATGTCAGGTCTTTGAGGCAGCTCTTTCTCATTCTTGCCCAACTCAGGTGGAACAGATAGAACCATAATGGCAAGTATGGAGTCTGAGGTGTTAGGACAACTGCTAGCATAAATATAGCAGGTGTCCCTTGTCACTTCATGGCTTTGAGAGAAGACTGCAGCTTGTGGGCCTCAACTCCAGAGCCTGAGTAGAAAAGCAAACAGGTCTGGAATCTGCTGGGTCTCCAGGCCCAGGCTGTCCTCTGACACCTTCCATGGTAGCAAAGGGAGGACAAACAGGAAGACCCAGCCAATCAAATATGGCTACATCCCCAGGTTCACAGACCAGTCTATCATCTCCTCTGTGTCAGGCACAGCACTGAGCACTGGACAGTTCATGCTAAACAAAACCACAGCACATGGCACTTACTTAGAAATGTCCTGGAGGCTGTCCTCTGAAGATCTTCCTCTTGGCCTGATCCCTGGTCCCAGTTCTTCTTCCTCCTCTTTCCTCAGTTTCAGTCTACACATATACAGAGCCTTTGAGGAGCAAGGACTTTTCCTGCCCAGGCTTCAGTCTGGTTTCTACCCTTCTGACTTTGAAAGAACCTTGGCATTGGCCACTAGTCAGCTTGTTGTTTCAGGCAGTGCCACCACAGCTGTGCTATTGGGCATCTCAAACAAGCCTTTCCTTATTAAGGTCCTTCAGCTGCTTACTCAAGACTTCTTGAGCCCAGCTGCCTCTTATCATAGGCATTCTGTCTCCTCAATTTTGACCTCTCCCTTTTTGTCTCCAGGCTCCTGGACTTGCACTGGAAGTTCTTCTGAGGAGCTGGGTCCATAGATCATCCACTTGATCTGCATGTTAGTCCCACTGAAATGCTCTCCTGGCTGCCCATCCCTGGCCCATCTAACTCAGTTGGGATTCCTTCCCTGTCAAAGTTACCATATCCCCTCCTTAAAGGTTCACAATTAGCTCTAATTCAACCCATCATGGTGAAAACCCCATGTCTGTCTTGCTCAGTAATATCCCTCAAGGACAGCTGTAAGAAAATAAACAAAAATTAACCGTATGTCCATGATCTGTTTCCTTACATACACCACCCTGGAGTCACCCAGAGAACAGCTCTGCTAGGAGCAACCCTGCCCCAGAGTGTGGCCCCACCCTGTCCTCTCCCAAGTAAGCACAATGCTTCCATGTTTTATACAGAAGACCTGTTCTGCTACCAGGTCACAGAACCCTGGACTAGGCATCTATATCTGAGCAGAAAGTAGCTCCCATGGGTGAGACACATGGATGCCCACCACCACTGAGGTATCTTGTGCCAAATGCTGGCTCCACACAAGTCAACCTGAAAGAGGGACAAGTTCTAAGTTTTCTTCAGAGAGTGGAGGGGAGATTAGTGAAGAGGACAGGAGGGGAAGAGGAACAGAAGAGTATCAACAGGAGGAGGGGGGCTGGGCCTGACTGGCAAGGATCAACAGTGGAACTATGGCACTGCTTGATGACTGGGCCATCTTCCCCTTTGGAAGGGTGAGTATGGCTGTGAGGAAGCCCCCTCCTCTTTCTCCATGCTGAACTCACTGGGAAAGTCTGTAGGTCCATGGATACTTTGGGGGATTCTAAAACCTTAAGAGATAAGGGCTGCAATCATTTTACCAAGACAACCAGGAAGAGCAAGGCAACAGCTGACATCTATATTTGTATGTGCATGTTAATTATTACCCAAATTTACATGAGAAGAACTGGAAGGATTTCTGGATGTGGCAGTGTTGGTTAATAATATTCAATACAGAAGATGAATTTCATAGGAGAAAAGGGACATAGCTTCTCCAAAACTGGGTGTATTTCAAGATGATGGATATACTCTAATTCTACAGAGACTGAAATGGGGTGTGTGAGCATTGCTGCTATGGTTTGCATGTGTCCTTCATAAAGCAGGTGTTGGGAAATTAATCCCCAATGCAACAATGTTGGGAGGTGGGGCCCTGATGAGAGGTGACTAGACCATGAGGGCTCTGCCCTTGTGAATGAATTAATGTTGTTATTGCAGGAACAGACTTTCATAAAAGGAGGAGCTTCTCTCTCTCTCTCTTCATTTTATCTTTCACCTTCCCCCTTCCCCCATGCCAGTACTTTGATCTTGGGCTTCCCAGTCTCCAGAACCATGAAGAAATAAATTTCTGTTTTTTACAAATTACTCAGTCTGTGATATTCTGTTGTAGCAGCACAAAATGGACTAAGGTAACGAGTGACTAACCTGCAGAAGGTATGGAAGACAGTGACACTGGAAGTAGGTTCTTCTTGCTACTTTGGGCAACAGGCACCACTTGTTTGTCAGATGAGCACACCCATTCCTCTGGGAAGAGTTTTCTACCACCCCACCTCCATCTTTATGGCACCCATGGGCAGTGAGATTTTCCTTGGCCTACCTCTCTCCAGGTATTGTTAGATGTGGCGTTTAGTCTCCAGGTGATCGTGGTTCCTATGATGTGGACCCTGGGGCCTGGTGGCTTACTAAACACAGAGGAATGTTGCATGATGAGCAGGAAGGAGGAAGAGAGATATTTTTTTGGTGGCTTCTAAATCTTAGGTTGTAATTAATCCTGAGACCTATCCATTTTCCTGTCCTTAGATTTTTGGATATCCTACCTTCCTAAGTTAGTTAGTCATTACTTGCTACCAAAGAAGTTCTGTCTAGAACAATTCCCAATGACCCACTGGAGAAAAAAGCAGAAAGAGCCCAGTGGTGGCAGGAAGTTGTATGAGCAATCTGGCTTAATGAGGCTGGAATCCTGATGATGACTGTGACAATGGGAATGAGCAGTTCCACGTGGCAGTGGAGAAGGCCAAGCTGCAGGAAGTAATGATGGCGCAGCACTCCCCAGCACTTGGTGTGCTTGTCATAGTAACATTTTCTTGTGACACCTTATTGGCCACAGTGTTTTTATACCAGTGATAGGGATAACAGCCTCAATGCTAACCCAGTAGCGCCTGGGACAGGACTCAGCCATGAACCATGTTAGAAAGCCAAGGTCATTAATTAAGACCCAGGGGATCTATAACTCTGCCCAAAGAGACACTTTAACGAGCCTTTCCAGAAAGGAAATTAAGCAACTAGCTATCAATTCCCCAGCAAGTCCCATTCTCTCCAAATGAAAAGGCTGCTACAACTCTCCACAGGAAACACTGAGGGCTCATCCCTGTGGCCCTGGACTTGAGATAGAGCATCTGGTACCCAGGGAAAGCTGATCCACTGGGAGTTAAGTCCTGGAGGGGCTCCATGATAATAGGAGCCAAGAATGTGTCCAAATCCATAGACACATCACAGCTCATCAGCCAACGGCCTGTGTTTTTAGCCACCTATACAAATATTTGTGCCTCCTTTTTTCTCCTGTGATCTAGAATGATGATAAACTTATGGGAAATTTATAAAATAGTGATCTAGACAAAACGTTCCCTTGCACAGATCTTTCCTTTAACTGAGATCCCTGAAATTAATTACTAGGAATATGAAAAACAATCTCTGGGAACAATGATTTCCTTGGAGCCTTTTTTAAGATTAAGGAAAAGTTTATACAGAGTCTTATCATTCAATAGTATACAGACTCATCATCCATCAGTGACTTCAATACTTCCAAAGAAAATACCCATGCCTAACAAAAAGACTTCAATCAGAAATAGAAGTAAACAAGTTAGTTCTTTGGCCTCCTGCAAGCAATTTCAAAGTATAGATATTTAAGTTGCTGGACTGTAATGGGTGAGAAGCAACCTGAGTCAATCAGGACAGTATATGTTATGATGCAGTAACAAAAGATTCCCAAACCTTCATGACTTAAAAAAAGGTTCACCTCTTCCTCAAGTTCTATGTCTAATACAGACCAGCAAGGGGCTCCACTCGCCATTGTCACCATTGTGACCTAGGCTGACAGAGCATCTCCAGTTGACCATAGTGCTGGACAAGTATGGGGACTATTGTATGGTCTCTTACTGCTTCACCCAGGAGTTACACATGTCAAGTCCACTCACATTTCATCGAACAATGAAAATCACAAGGCCACACCTCACTCTGCATGGGCAGTGATGTGAAATTCTACTATGTGCTCAGAATGGTAGACCTACAATGCTTGATGAAAAACACTGATGGCTCTCACAGTGCCCAGCCTTGGGGACAATCTAAACACTGAACCTTGTGGTACTAACTACAAATGAAAAAGAAATTTGGAAAAGGGCCTGAGATAGCTGGGAAGATTTCATAGAAAAGCTGGGTCAGGGCTGGACTTCAGGAAGGGCAGAACTGGATGGGCTGTGAGGAAGCATGAGTTACAACATGGGGCTTGCACAGAAAATCTCAGTGGTGGCCTTGAACATGACATTAACAGAAGACAATGAGGAAACTACCTGGTGTGTTCATGCTACCAGGGATCTCAGCCCCTAAACATCTGAGTAGCCTTTGCATCCCTGGGGGTAAGCAATAATGTAAAACTACAGTTTAATCTGACTCATAGAAATGTTTCCCGATTCTTCTCCCTCACAGCAACATATTATAAGTTGCTAGGACTCATGACAGCCAGTACATTCATCAAGAGAGATGATGTTTCTCTTCAAACACTCACCGGAGATTCCAAGGTGGCAGCTAGAGGGAGGAAGTAGAAAGCGTGCCTCCTAAAGTAAAATCTTGGAGAGATGCTGGAGATACACCTTACAGGAAAAACCACCGAGAAGAGGCAAAACTTTGACCCCTCCACACCTCCAGCCTGCACAGAGCATCTCCACTGCACATTAAACAGAGAAACCAGGAGGGCTCCCACACCGCCGCCAGACACCAGCGCCCAGATGACTTGGGAAGACGTGGACAAGGTGAGCTAAGCGGTATGCAGTGCTCCCAAAGACAACCCTGGGCCAGATCAGCATAGCCCCCTGGACAGACCAACCCCCACCCAGGGAAAAAAGGGAACTGAGTAATAAGCAAAAAGAACAATAAAGACAGGTAGCAAAGAGGGTAGGGTGCACTGAGCGCTGAAGAGGAGGAGAGCAGAATCTCTCACAGAACTGTAAATAAACAAGCCAGGCTGGAGAAGGCAGGAGCGGCGGCACATTCCCAGCAACCAGGAGTAGGAAAGCTTGTAAAAGCGGCAGTGGGAGGAAAACTGCACAGGAGAGGGGGGAAGACCCACCTCCCATATGAGCTGTAAACAAACACTCAGGCCTGAGAAAGCGGGTGCAGTGTCACCTCCCCAGTGTGCTTGGAAAGGGAAAATCTTGTAGCAGTGGCATCACGCACAGAACTTTGAGTAAACAAAGCCTGCCAGGCCAGGTGAGTGCTAAGCTCACCCTAGAGATCTGCATAAACAAAGTCTCCAGCAGCAACAGGCTGACAGCAGCGGGCAGGCAAGCCACAGCCGCAGATACCATTCTCAGAACTGTCTCCAGACTCTTTTTTTTTCTCTCCCTACCTTTGATGAGAGAACAACTGAATTACACCTGCATGCTGAAAAACTTACTGAAACTGTATTGCATTTGAACTTGGGACACTTTGTGGGGTTTTTTATTTTGTGTGGTTTTGTTTTATTTTATTTTTCCCCTTTGATGAGACAACTACAGAACAACATCTGAGGTACCATCTCCAGAATTGGAGGCTGAAAGATGAACACCAAAATTATTAACTGACAATTTATTGCATTTGAACTTGGAGATTTTTTTAATATATATATTTTTTCATTTATTGATTTATTTATTTTTTATTTTCAATCCTCTCTCTGTCTCTCTAATGCCTTTTCAGCTTACAATTGATTAGTACACTGTCTCTCCCTGTTTTGAAATGTGTTTTGCTTGTTTCTTTGTATTGTTTTCTCCTACTTGTTTATTTGGTTTCCCTTTTCCTTTAACTTCTTTGCTTTCTATCTCCCCTCACCCTTCCATTCTAAATATCACTAGCACTATTATTACAATCCAGAAAATACTTAATTGCACACAGTACAGGGACAGTAACAACACCAAGGACAATGACGGGAAGACAGAAAAAACAAGAAAACCAGTTTCCCCACAGTAAAAAATTAGCACAGGAACCAGAGGGGAAGGAAGAAAACAGATACTCAGACCCAGACTCCAACAAAATGAAAATAAACTATGCCAAAGAACCCAATGAAGCCCACAAGAATAATCTAAAAGAAGAAATACTACAGGTACTCAATGAGAATTTTATAGAGATGATACTGGATAGGGTCAACCAAAATGTACAGGAGACACTCAAGAAATTCCAAGACAACAAAAATAGAGAATTTGAAAAGCAAAAGAAGAAATAAAGGAAACCATAGAAGCACTGTATAAACACCAAAGTGAAACAAAGAACATGATTAATCAAGAGATAAATGAACTCAGGACAAAAATAGACAACATTAAAGAAGAAATGACCCAGGATATGGAAAACCTCAGAAAAAAAGAACAAAACAGAATTGCAAAACAAAACAGAAGGCCAATCCAGCAGAATAGAACAAACAGAAGACAGAATCTCAGAATTTGAAAATGAAATGGTAATTAAAGGAAAAACCAAAGAACTATTAGTTAAACAACTCAAGACCTGTGAAAAGAAAATGCAAGAACTCACAAACTCCATCAAAAGACCAAACCTGAGAATCATGGGCATCGAAGAAGAAGAAGAGGTGCAAGCGAAGGGAATGCGTAATATATTCAACAAAATAATAACAGAAAATTTCCCAAATCTAGAGAAAGATATTCCCATACAGATGCAAGAGGCCTCCAAAACACCAAACAGACCAGATCAAAATAGAACTACCCCACGACATATCATCATTAAAACAACAAGTTCAGAAACTAAGGAAAGAATATTGAAGGCTGTAAGAGAGAAAAAACAAATAACATACAAAGGTAAACCCATCAAAATCACAGCAGACTTCTCAACACAAACATTAAAAGCAAGAAGAGCGTGGGGTGAGATCTTCCGGGCACTGAATGAAAATCACTTCAACCCCAGGATACTCTACCCAGCAAAACTATCATTCAAAATAGATGGAGCAATAAAAGTCTTCCATGATAAGCAGAAGCTAAAACAATATGTGACCACAAAGCCACCACTACAAAAGATTCTTCAAGGGATTCTGCACACAGAAAGTGAAACCCAACTTAACCATGAAAAGACAGGCAGCACCAAACCACAGGAAAAGACAAAGCAAGACAGTAGAGAGTAACCTCAACTTAGGTACACACAATCAAACCTTCAAACAACTAAGACAACTAAATGACAGGAATCACCACATACCTATCAGTACTACGCTTAATGTTAACGGACTTAATTCCCCCATCAAAAGGCACCATTTCACATAATAGATTAAAAAGGAAGATCCAACAATTTGTTGCTTACAGGAGACCCATCTCACCGACAGAAATAAGCATAGGCTTAGGCTGAAAGGCTGGAAGAAGATTTACCAAGCCAATGGCCCCCGAAAACAGGCAGGAGTAGCAATACTTATCTCTGACTTGATCAAATGAGATAAAGAAGGACATTCCATGCTAATAAAAGGGGAAATAGACCAAAAGGAAATAACAATTATCAACCTATATACACCCAATGTCAACGCACCCAATTTCATCAAACATACCCTGAAAGACCTAAAGCATATATTAACGCCAACACAGTGGTTGTGGGAGACTTTAACACCCCATTATCATCAATAGATAGGTCATCCAAACAAAAAATCAATAAAGAAATTCAAGATCTAAAATATACAATAAATCAAATGGACCTAGTTGATGTCTACAGAACATTCCATCCAACTTCTACACAATATACATTCTTCTCAGCAGCCCATGGAACCTTCTCCCAAATACATCATATCCTAGGGCACAAAGCAAGCCTCAGCAAATATAAGAAAATAGAAATTATACCATGCATACTATCTGATCACAATGCAGTAAAACTAGAACTCAACAACAAAAGTAAAGACAAAAAACATGCAAACAACTGGAAACTGAAAAACTCATTACTTAATGAACAATGGATCATCGATGAAATAAAAGAGGAAATTAAAAAGTTCCTGGAAGTCAATGAAAATGAAAACACAACCTACCAGAACCTAAGGGACACAGCAAATGCAGTCCTGAGAGCACAGTTTATAGCCATGAGTGCATATATTAAAAAGACTGAATGATCCCAAATCAATGACCTAATGATACATCTCAAACTCCTAGAAAAACAAGAACAAGCAAATCCCAAAACAAATAGAAGGAGAGAAATAATAAAAATAAGAGCTGAAATCAACGAAAAGAAACCAAAAAAAACCATACAAAGAATTAATGAAACAAAAAGTTGGTTCTTTGAAAAAATAAACAAGATCGACAGACCCCTGGCAAACCTGACTAAAATGAGGAGAGAAAAAACCCAAATTAGTAGAACCAGGAATGCAAAAGGGGAGATAACAACAAACACCATGGAAGTCCAGGAAATCATCAGAGACTACTTCGAGAACCTATATTCAAATAAATTTGAAAATCTTAAAGAAATGGACAGATTTCTAGATATATATGATCATCCAAACTGAACAAAGAAGAAATTAATCACCTGAATAGACCTATAACACAAAAAGAAATTGAAGCAGCAAACAAGAGTCTCCCTGAAAAGAAAAGTCTAGGACCTGATGGATTCTCTGCTGAATTCTATCAGACCTTTAAAGAAGAACTGATGCCAACCCTCCTTAAACTGTTCCATGAAATAGAAAGGGAAGGAAAACTGCAAAACACATTTTATGAAGCCAGTATTACACTTATCCCAAAACCAGGCAAAGACACCTCCAAAAAGGAGAACTATAGGCCAATCTCCTTAATGAACATTGATGCAAAAATCCTCAACAAAATAATGGCAAACCGAATTCAACAACACATCAAAAAGATTATTCACCACGACCAACTAGGCTTCATCCCAGGAATGCAGGGGTGGTTCAATATACGAAAATCAATAAACGTAATAAACCACATTAACAGAAGCAAAGACAAAAACCACTTGATCATCTCAATAGATGCAGAAAAAGCCTTTGATAAGATCCAACATCATTTCATGATAAAAGCTCTAAGAAAACTAGGAATAGAAGGAAAGTACCTCAACATTATAAAAGCTATATATGACAAACCTACAGCCAGCATTATACTTAATGGAGAAAAACTGAAACCATTCCCTCTAAAATCAGGAACCAGACAAGGATGCCCACTATCTCCACTCCTATTCAACATAGTACTGGAATTCCTAGCCAGAGCAATTAGGCAAGAAGAAGGAATAAAAGGAATACAAATAGGTAAAGAAACTGTCAAAATATCCCTATTTGCAGATGACATGATCCTATACCTTAAAGACCCAAAAAACTCTACTCAGAAGATCCTAGACATCATCAATAGCTATAGCAAGATAGCAGGATATAAAATCAACATAGAAAAATCATTAGCATTTCTAGACACTAAAAATAAACAAACTGAAAAAGAATATATGAAAACAATTCCATTTACAATAGCCTCAAAAAAATCAAATACCTAGGTGTAAACCTAACAAATGATGTGAATGACCTCTATAAGGAAAACTATCCACTTCTGCAGAAAGAGATTGAGGAAGACTACAGAAAATGGAGAGATCGCCCATGCTCATGGATTGGTAGAATCAACATAGTAAAAATGTCTATACTCCCAAAAGTAATCTACATGTTTAATGCAATTCCCATCAAAATTCCAAAGACAGTCATTAAAGAGATTGAAAAATCTATTGTTAAATTTATATGGAAACACAAGAGGCCATGAATAGCCAAGGCAATGCTCAGTCAAAAGAACAATGCAGGAGGTATCACAATACCTGACTTCAAACTATATTACAAAGCAATAACAATAAAAACAGCATGGTGCTGGCACAAACACAGATATGAAGACCAGTGGAACAGAATAGAGGACCCAGATATGAAGCCACACAACTATAACCAATTTGTCTTTGACAAAGGTGCTAAAAATATATGATGGAGAAAAGACAGCCTCTTCAACAAAAACTGCTGGGAAAAATGGTTAGCAGTCTGCAAAAAACTGAAACTAGATCCATGTATATCACCCTATACCAAGATTAACTCAAAATGGATCAAGGATCTTAATATCAGGCCCCAAACTCTAAAGTTGATACAGGAAAGAGTAGAAAATACTCTGGAATTAATAGGTATAGGCAAGAACTTTCTCAATGGAACCCCAGCAGCACAGCAACTAAGAGATAGCATAGATAAATGGGACTTCATAAAACTAAAAAGCTTCTGCTCAACAAAAGAAATGGTCTCTAAACTGAAGAGAACACCCACAGAGTGGGAGAAAATATTTGCCAGCTACACATCAGACAAAGGACTGATAACCAGAATATATAGGGAACTTAAAAAACTAAATTCTCCCAAAACTAATGAACCAATAAAGAAATGGGCAAGTGAACTAAACAGAACTTTCTCAAAAGAAGAAATTCAAATGGCCAAAAAACACATGAAAAAATTCTCACCATCTCTAGCAATAAAGGAAATGCAAATTAAAACCACGCTAAGATTCCACCTCACCCCTGTTAGAATAGCCATCATTAGCAATACCACCAACAACAGGTGTTGGTGAGGATGTGGGGAAAAAGGAACCCTCTTACACTGTTGGTGGGAATGTAAACTAGTACAACCACTCTGGAAAAAAATTTGGAGGCTACTTAAAAAGCTAAACATTGATCTACCATTTGATCCAGTAATACCACTCTTGGGGATATACCCAAAAGACTGTGACACAGGTTACTCCAGAGGCACCTGCACACCCATGTTTATTGCGGCACTATTCACAATAGCCAAGTTATGGAAACAGCCAAGATGCCCCACCACCGATGAATGGATTAAGAAAATGTGGTATCTCTACACAATGGAATTTTATGCAGCCATGAAGAAGAACGAAATGTTATCATTCGCTGGTAAATGGATGGAATTGGCGAACATCATTCTGAGTGAGGTTAGCCTGGCCCAAAAGACCAAAAATCATATGTTTTCCCTCACATGTGGACATTAGATCAAGGACAAACACAACAAAGGGACTGGACTTTGAGCACATGATAAAAGCAAGACCATACAAGGCAGGGGTGAGGATAGGTAAGACACCTAAAAAATTAGCTAGCATTTGTTGCCCTTAACGCAGAGAAACTAAAGCAGATACCTTAAAAGCAACTGAGGCCAATAGGAAAAGGGAACCAGGAACTAGAGAAAAGGTGAGATCAAGAAGAATTAACCTAGAAGGTAAAACACATGCACAGGAAATCAATGCGAGTCAACTCCCTGTATAGCTATCCTTATCTCAACCAGCAAAAACACTTGTTCCTTCCTATTATTGCTTATACTCTCTCTTCAACAAAATTAGAGATAAGGGCAAAATAGTTTCTGCCAGGTATCAAGGGGGTCGAGGGGAGAGGGAGGAGGCGGAGTGGGTGGTAAGGGAGGGGGTGGGGGCAGGGGGGAGAAATGACCCAAGCCTTGTATGCACATATGAATAAAAAAAAAAAACACTCACCTCTTCCATCAGGTCTTGGAAAGGAGAGTACCTACCAGGTATGTAATCTGACATCCCCAGTTGAGCACTTCTACACACAGAAGTAAGTATAACACCTAAGTCCATTCCTGAACCAAAACCCAGCATTCTGTCATCAAACACATTTACTCGTGGTAGCAAATAGAAGAAACACTAAGGATTCTCTCTGCAACTATTTCACCTAATCACAAAAGGAAGCTATGACTAGGAAGTGCAGAAAACCACCAGAAGTCCCCACACTTAGACAAAGACATGCAGACTGTCAAAGACACTATTTTATATCACTGAGACTTTAACTCATGGGAAACATAAAGAGGCAAAGCAATATTTTTTAAAAGTACTTTTCATCTTAAGTTGTATGCTTATCTAGCTCATCAGTTTTATTCTTTCAGTAGCATAGAAAGTCCAAGCTTAAGAATAACAGAAAAACAAGTTTATGTAAATAGGATGGCAGCTTTTCAACTCCCAGTGAAGGAGTAGACTTTATATGAGTGACAATAAGTAGCCAACAGAGGTGTGAGGGCAGCAGAATGACATAAAGCCTTGCTTTGGGAAGAATAATCTGAAAGCATGTGAGTAGATCGAAGGAGCAGAAAATGGAGTCAAAGAAGTGCCATAGAAAGATATTTCCATTGGCACAAGTGGGGACTGGAGCCCAACAGGATGAATCAGAGAAAGAAATCTTGGTAAAAGAACAGATTTAAAGAACTAAACCAGGTGAAAGATGACTTAATGCTTTCTAGGTTGAAAGAGTAAAGGGAGGAACCATCAACAGACAAGGGAACTGTTGTAGATTGAATCTTTGTGTTCCCCTAAAAAATTCCTATGTTGAAATCCTAAGCTCCACTGTAATGGTCTTAGGAAGTGGGGCCTTTGGGAGGCAATTGGGTCCTGAGGATGGAGCCCTCCTGAATGGTATTAGTGCCGTTATGAAAGGGATTTCTGAGAGCTCCCCCACCCATTTCCCACCAGATAAGAGAGGAAAGAGAAATCAGCAGTGCACCCCAGAGGAGGCCCTCACCAGAACCAACCAAGCTGGCACTTGATCTGACAGACTATGACAAATAAGTGTTTGTTGTTTAAGCCACCTAGTTAATGATGCAGTGACATAGTAACCCAAACTAAGACAGGTAATCCTAACTGAGATAGGGGAATGGCTAAATCTCAGATTTACATCTTTAGTTGCTCTGAGATTTATGGGAGTGAGTATGTTTTTAATCCAGGATGGCCTACGCCATTGAATAGACAGATTGACAATCACTGATTAAAAGCAAGTTTCTCTAATCCTAATCACACAACAGCGGAAAAAACGAACATTTCAGTGAAGAGGAGACAGACTGGCTAAGCAGAGTGCTCAGCCAATTCTCAAATTAAATCTAGTCATAATTTGTAGCAGAACTCAGAAGCATCCCTTCAAGTACTTAATATCTCAATAATTATGCAAGATGTCACTCTGACTGACATGAGCTCGTCTATGAAACTTTCTAACCCAAATCTTCCTCTGTGTCTCCATTGCATACTGTGTTCTTAATTCTGTTGTTAGTCCCCGGTTATATTGTTTTTTATTTGTTTACTGATCTGAACTGGATGATAGTTCTTAGTAGCCAGATTTGTTAATCAACTTTATATCCATAAAGAGAATAAAGGTATGTCATAAGTGCATAATATGAATGAATGAGTGAATGAAAATTGAGTTGACAAGATTTTTGATTCTGGTTATAACAAGCTAATTTTTAACAGAACAGTCTCACCAATTATGACTAGAAAGTTGAATAAAATTCAATACACTGAAAATTACTTTTAAAAGCATCTATTTGAAGGCCGTGGGGGCATGGCTTGGAGGTAAAGCCCTTGTCTAGCAAGCATGGGGCCCTAAGTTCAGTCCTTAGTACTGAAAAAAAATTTCTATGAAAGCCACAGAGAGCTACCAAAGAAGCCAGGGCCTAAGGGTCAAAGATCCTGGGGGAGGGAAAACCCTACATGGATGAGCCTGATGTTCTGTACTACACTTCCTTTGAAGAATATTCTAATTTGCAAACAATGTTGGCCAAAGTCTGAAAACCCAAGGAGAAAGTGACAGCTAAGGGAATAAGGTAAGCAGATCTCCTGGCTGTTTCACAGAACTGTGGAGCTGAAAGTTAGAATTTGGGGTTATCAAGGCACTTAGCACTTGTGGGTCCAGGATCCCAGAGAGGAGGATGTTCTGAGACACAGGCCTGAGATTTCCCATGCTTTCCCTCTGAATTATTTACTGATGTGTGATCAGTACCTGAAAGATTGAGAAGTTATGCAGAGCTTTGAGTAACCTTGTGGAGGTAAAGTAGAGGCCAAGGCCACTCAGGACTTCATCCTGGGTGAACTGCTCCACGTTGGGATATGGGTGAACCACAAACAGTCCAGACCTCTCACAGACAGAAACCAGCTTCCAATCCCTCCATCCCGGACTGGATTTAGGTGTTTTGCTGCTACTGTAATCGCTTCCTTTTGCAAGAATAATCTTTCTCTGGAGGAAGAAAACATTACCCAGAGCTTCTGTAAATTTCCACGTAAAATGTATGGAGTTCAATCGAAAATTACCATACTAAAAAGCCAGTAAAAAAGAAGACTTCTAAAGTGCCCACAGGCAATCCAGATATTAGACTTATTAGATACAAATTTAAGGTAACTATGATGAACAAGTTTGGAAAAATAGTGACAAGACAAATTTTACCAAATAAGTGGAATACATAAAAAAACAAACATATGCTACCACTAAAATATAATATTTGAAATTAATTACTTAATAGGTGATTTTAATGGCAGATTAGAACCAGGAGAAGAGAGAACTAGTAGACCAGAAGAGAGCTTAGTAGAAAATATCCAGGCTGGATCAGAAAGAAAAAAAAATGGAACAATATAGAAAATAACATAAGTTAGATGGAATTTGGTGAAAAGGTATAACATATGTGATACTGCAGTTCTAAAAAGAAAAATTTTTAAATGAGGCCACATCAACAGCTGAAGATATATGGGCAAAGCATTTTCCAAAACTGATGAATGACATCAGTTCATCAGATTTAAGAAATATAACACTTACCAAGTAGGATAAATTTTGAACTGTCACACCAAATCATACAAAATTTGAAAACTGAATAATTGATTGACAAGTTGACAAATTTCTCTGTCATGGTAGCACTCTGATAAATGAAATTGAAAACAATACTTACAAAATGAACATATTTCTTAATTTAACCCCAAAGAAGTGTGACCCATGTCTCAAAATTTCTTGTTACGTCAGAGCATATGTTTTAGGACATGTGGATTACAGCCAGTTTCACTCATTCTTCATGCTCAATAATTTCCATTCAGATCTCTGCAGTAACAGAGGTCTGTAGAATATTCATCAGAGCACACAGTTGCTAAGTGAGCATAATTTAAACAAGAGAACAAAAACATAGACTGATTTCCAAAAGCATCCTAAAGTTTCCCCAACAAATTGACCCAATAATGTAAGATGCGTTTGTCTATAAGAGAATATGAAACAGTTCAGAGGAAGCAAAAAGTTGGTCTCAGATTCCAGGCATGTTTTATGTATAATGCATGTGTGCAATGAAGATTGTGTTATTGTTCATGTACAGTACAGTTTGTAAAGCAGCAATGGAAGCATAGCTTAGCTTCTCAAGCATTCGCGCTCGAGTAACACAAATCTTCAACTCTTTTCATATAAATAGATGTGCAGAAAACAATTTCCACTCTGAACTAAGCTAATGAATTATCACCCAACATTAGCTTTCACGAAGCAATTAATCATAAGAGCAGATTTTTTTTCTCTAGGATTTTCAAAACCTGGCAATGGTCCTCCTCTCCAACTTCATTACAGCTGTTCACTTTCCTTCTGTTCAACTGAAGGTGTTGAACACATGTAACTTCAAGACAAGATATTACAGGCTTTCAAAATGATTCAGTTTTGAAACTCTCACAAGTCAGATGAGTAACTCTACAGGTTTTTTTTTTTCAATGCTAGGGATCAAACCCAGGGCCTCACACATGCTAGACAAGTGCTCTAACACTGAGTACACCTCCAGTCCTCCAATAGGTAAGAACACCATGACTACAAGGAAGATGATTCTGTATACACACACCATTTTTAATACTGTCACAGCTTTTTGGGACAATGAATAAAAACCAACATACTCATCATCAAATAATGAACAAGTTTGTGCACATGGTTGCCAAATAAATCTTAAGACTTTCGATTTTAGAGAAAAATAGAATTCTGTACTTAACTTCTTTCTCATCCCAAAGGAGAACATTCAGAAAGTACCAAGGCTGAGCATTTTGTGTTTTTGAAAGAATTTAACACAGTTCATAATGGCATGGGTTTTTTTTTCCCCAGAAAACAAATTACTTCACCTATCCCCTGTGAAAAGGAAATTATGACTAATACTTTTTGAATTCTTTCCGGAGAAAATCAATTACATTTATGAAATGTGGAACCCAAAGTCAAGTGATGCTGAATGGGATGAAGCTTAAGGGCAGGAGCACAGGAGAGGACCTACCCTCTTAGACCTTAACCCTCAGAGAAATCCACCCCAAGACATGCAACCAATTACCCACGGGCATCTCTCAAACCACCCCAGGGGGTTCAACCTCACGCTAGGCACCTGGGTCATAAGCTAAGCCCATCGTTGGTGGACTTGTGGATTTGGGAAGAAACATGAGACACAGAGCACACGTTTCACACTGTCCACTCCCCCTCGCAGTAAGAATGAGCCTCTGTCCATCTCTCTCAGGCCTCACATTTGTAGATCCATTTTCCTGTCAAGAGAGTTTGGTTCTCAATTCAGCTTTGCCAGGGGCCTACTCCATAATTTACTAAAAGGTAATAAAACAAAGCCAGGTACCGACTGCTCATGCCTATAATCGTAGCTACGTGGAAGGCTGAGATCAGAAGGCTCACAGTTCAAGGCCAGTCCAGGCAAGTAGTTCATAAGACCCCATCTCCAAAATAAA
This sequence comes from Castor canadensis, assembly GCF_047511655.1. Classification (NCBI taxonomy): domain Eukaryota; kingdom Metazoa; phylum Chordata; class Mammalia; order Rodentia; family Castoridae; genus Castor; species Castor canadensis. The sequence goes on along the minus strand of NC_133386.1, from coordinate 8,202,484 downwards.
CAGAGAAAAATGGGCTGGAGGCATGACTCAAGTGGTAGAGCACCTGATTTGCAAATGTGAAGCCCTGAGTTCAAAACCCAGTACCACCAAAAAATAATTTTTTTAAGACAAAAAAGGAGCAGAAGTTTTCCATGCAAATGATTCAAAGAAGTCAAGCTTTATACAGCGGCATGCTTAGGAGAGCAAGATTCTCATTGAGCAAGAGTCCAGATGTGATTGCACCCATGATGCAATAGCACTTGTCACTGTGGGGTGCAAAGGAAGTGCACAAGATTAGTTCTGGGTGAAGGCTAACTGCCTCCTCTCCTAAAAGCCAGGCTGTAGTAGAGGTGAGCCAGGCAGCCACACTACAGCCAAGGCCATGAGAACACTGGCTCAACTCTGTTGTCTTGCTTCCTTTGTCCCATCCTGTCTTGTTAAAGATGGTTCCAGCCCCTCTGACTTTCAAAGGAAGTTTCTCCATGGATTCTTCACAAAAATGTGCCTGGGTGTGAGCCTCAGTATATACCCACTTTTAACAGTCATGCTCTTCAGTTCTGGAATTTTTTCTTGATTTTTAATTGGTTACTTGATTTATTTTTCCTTCCCTTTCACCTATGTTCTCTTTCTGAAGTATAGATTTTTTGGATCTTCTGACCTGCTCCCTTATTATTTCTCTCCACATCCTCTTACTTTCTCTCTCTGTGTCCTTATTACTTGGATATATGTCAACATCATTGTTTATTTTTTGTCTTCAGTTGCCATATGTTTAAGAGTCTAAACCCCTTTTCTGTTCAATTACTTTCTATAGCATCCTATATTGTATACACAGTGTCTTCTTTCTCTGAAGTCATTCGTTACCTTTATTTTTCTGTATACATGCTGTCTGTTTCCTCAGTTTTCCTTTTCTTTCTGTTTGAATCTCTATCAAAGGCTTTATGTAATTTGTGGTTATTCTTGGTTGTTTATATTTATAGATGAGACCCAGAAAAGAGAATTGGAATCACTATAGTATGAGCAGGGCTTATTGACGTGGCTTCATGTGGAATGTCTGGCTGCTTCACTAGAGTCCTGAAATGCCAGTATTTAAAATATTTCATCTGGGACCAGCGTCCTCACAAAGAAATGCTTGAATTTCCTGCCTGGGGTGTGCAAGCCAGACTGTCAGTTCTGGAAGCTGGAATAGGTTGGAGCTTTAGGTAGAAGAATGTTGGTTTCTACTTCATCCTTTTTACTTTTCAGTGCAATTCCATAGCCCACACCAAACTGCATGTGACTTTCCAAATCCAGAGCCTGTACAGTTTAATTTGCCCCCCAAAAAGTAAACTTCCTACCTTGTCCCAGCAGGATGAAAACATGATTTCCTGGTTATGTGGGGGAGAGAAGTAATTCGAGGCCCTAATTGTCTCCGTTTAGAGACTTCCCGTCAATAGTCCTGCTTTCAATTTCACCTGCATCCCAACCTACAGCTCTGATTGCTCAGTTTTTCCAGGACCTGGGGCAAGAAAGCTTGTTTTCTTCTTCCTGCTTTCCATCTAAAGGATTAGATAACAGTCATTCCTGGGATGTAAGCCACTTATTTTTCTTCCCAGTTTCCAAAGTACTGACTTCTAGCTACAGAAATCTCCCTCTTTTTCTTTTAATTTGTATGGGTTTGTGATGTGCTATTCCTTTACTATCATTTTTGTGGGATTTCAGAAAGGAGAAAAGACAAATTCTGTATTCAAACCCCGTAGATCAAGGGGAAGCCTGTTATCACCTATTCTTAATGTAGTTTGCATTGTGGATGTTAAGATATAAATTATGTTGGAACAAAGTGGGAAGAAATGGAGAAGAAAAGGGTGATAGAGGGACAAAGAAACAGAGAAAATAAGGTAGGAGACCAACGTAATGAACACAAGTTTGCAGAAAAAAGGAGCTGAGGTCACTCAGATGAGAAGAGGAAACATGGATGTCCAGCTGGCTCCCAGGGGACAAGAGTGAGGGTAGAAAGGGGCCAGATGCAGCACTGACTGCTTTGTTAGTCTAGGTCCTCCAAGAAGGCTATGCAGTTCTTGAACTGCATGAGAAGAACTAGGGAGGGAACTGAGGAAGACTAGGAAGGCCAGCAGACCCTCGGGTGGGGGATAGAGGAGCGTTAAGTGGTAATGTCTACAGAAGGTTTGGGAAAGTCATTGACAGTGCTTGAATCAAAGTCAGATGACAAAGTCCTATGTCTCCTGGGAAAGTGTCTGCCAAGGTGTCCCCACCACACTCAGTCACTGGAGCACTTGTGGGACATGAGGTACAATCTCAGCAATGGCCTTCAGGTGCAGCAGCTAGGTCTTGGTCCACTAGGCTGTCTGTTATGTTCCTCTGCCAGAAGCATGCTCTGACCACTGCAGGTTCCAGCCAGGAAGGCTACATGACCACCAACCTAATGATAATGACCGCTGTGCAGAAGGCACTCACCATACACCAGGATTGTGTGGGGCAAGTTCCATACATAAGACAGAGCGTACTCAGCTCTTGGTGACCCCATTGCCTGGGAAGAAGCAGATTGGGTGAGATCTTTCATAGAATACAGTGATGGGCACAAGGACTCCGGATGACAGAAGACAAAAGAAACAATAATGCATATTTTACCCACTCCCTCTGAAAACTGGACCAGTGGCCATATTAGTTAGGAGGACAGCACATGGAATGAGAATTGTGGGAGTCATGCTGGACCGATGAGAATATTCATCTGACCATGACCTATGAGGCCTTGGGGGGCTGCAGAGACAGTAATGTATCCAGCGGGAGTTGAACACCGTGCTCTGTGCCAGCATGGGAGATACCTGGGTAGTACTTCTGGTCTTTAAGTGTAGTTTGGAGCCCAGTAGAGAGGGAGATAACTTGATAAGCACTTCCAGCCATGCACTGCAAGGTGTGCATGCTGCAAGCTGGGCAGGGGTGAAGGGGTAAGTGAGGCAGAGATTTGCTGGGCCAAGGAAAGCTGCAAGAGACACTGCAGGGGAAGATCATTTTTGAGCAGGACCTTGATGGAAAAACTAATATTACCACAGTCCAGCATAAAATGTCTCATTATGATTCCTGTGTTCTAGGGGAAAAGCCTCAGTAATACCATTTCAGAATTGTCATTGTAGAGACCAAACAAGGAACTGGCATATATCTTTTTGTTAAAGAAAACAGTAAATGAATTCTTATTTTGGAAGACTAGTGGATATCAGATAATTATAAGAATACTGAGATCAATCTTTGGAGACTTTGGTGGTGAGCTTGGAAATTCCTTGTTTCTAGAAACACTTGTGATTCTGTGATGTGGGCTTGACAAAATTTAACGCTAAGAGCAATCACTTGGAAGACCCCTTACTAACAGGAAAGACAACAAAGTAATTCTAAAAATTACATCCTCCACATGTTATCTTTGCTTTGCTTCTACTTTTTATTTTACATTAGCACCATGCATTTTAATCTAATCTACTCCACCTTGCCTGTCCCTAACACTTCAGACTGCTGGGCAGTTTGGAAAGAGAGATTAAGCACTTTCGCTGCAGTCTCTCTCTCTCTCTCTCTCTCTCTCTCTCTCTCTCTCTCTCTCTCTCTCTCTCTCTCTTTCTCTCTGTGCTCGGGATTAAACCCAAGGCCTTGTTCATGCTAGGTAAGAACTAAGCAGTCTACCACTTGAGCTACAACCCCAGCCCTATTGCAACATCTGTAAAGAACAGATAACATCATATCTTATCAATGCTTTCATGCCTAGAATAAATTTGAGGCTTCTCTTCCTAGACTACTGAGTTAGAAATCTCATTCTCACTGTTGGCACCTATACTTAGCTCCAACATAGAATACTTTAAAAGGGTTTAACCCCAGGACAGGCTATGATCTGCCCTAGACAGAAGCAGGCACAAAATGAATGCAGCCGTGCCATGCTATTTTGAGACTCAAATCAATGGAAACTTTTTATGTCCTCCTCTGTGACATTTACAAAGAAGTTTCAAGAATGCTTTCTATAACAGGCTTTGAAAGTATCTTTTTTCATCAACAGTTTCTACTTATATATAACCAGTGTATAATTATAGTTTAGCACTGACCCCAATAACACAGTGCAGGAAGTGAACATGCCTGTGGGCTCAATGAGGCTGAGACACCCAGAGACCTGGTTCCAGAAGAAAGTAAGTGATAGGACCCCATCAGCAGTACTAAGACCTCTCCCTCTGCCCACCTAGAATGGACTTTACGATGTTGTTGTTGTTTATTTGTTTTGGGGGGATGTTTATGGCTAGGTTCTGGCAAGCAAGGGAAATCTTCAAAGACAAAACATTGTTTGAAAAAAGTCTGTGAGCCAAAATCAGAAAAGAACCATGAGTTTTAAACAAAGTCATCAATATGCAAATCTCCTCCAGAGGAATATCCCCAGTCTAGGCTCTCAGACTTCCCACGACAAGGAACAAACAAAAATGAGGTCACAATCAAAGGCCAAATTCACAAAGAAAAAGTTAGCAAGATAAGTAAGGAAACAAAAATATGTTTAGGTTCTCTCCCCATGAGAATCTGAGGTAGTAAAATCATCAACTCCAGATAAAACCTATAGAAAATAAACAGAGTCAAAAATGAGAAAATAGCAAAGGACTATTAAAATGACCAGAAATATATTTTAGAAATAAAAAAATGTAGCTATTGTAAAGAAGAAAGTATTGCAATCCTTATTTTAAATAATAACCAGGAAAGCCATGGTCAACAAAGCAAACTCAGCTCATTTTGATTCACGTACTCTAGTGGGGAAACTGTCAGTAATACCATTTCAGAATTGTCATTGTAACTAACAATGACATTCTTGGCAGGCAGGAAAGAACAGAATCTCAACAACATCTTGAGAAATGAAGCTAAACAGGAATTTTTGCAGAACTCAAGTGATTTGGGGTGGGTTTTCAAAGCAGATAACAGGTGAAGATTGGATGAAGCAGCCAAGGGGATATCTCTTTTAATAGGTCAGACACACAAAGAAAGGTTTTCCTAGCAAGTTGTTTAGTGCAGCATCCTGTAGTCTTGTTTTTCCAAAACAGGCTGTAGAGTTGGTTCTTGTTTTGTAAATTTCCTTTTCCTTAGCTAGTTCAATCCTCTATTCCTTTTTTTTTTTTTGTGGTGGTACTGAGGTTTGAACTCAGGACTTCATGCTTGCTAGGCAGGCTCTATCACTTGAACCACTCCACCAGCCCCCAATCCTTTATTCTTAAACTCACTAAATGGATTGCCCAGAAGATGACATTAAGACAAAATTATAATGAATAAATTGAAGATAAAATTTTAAACTATCTAGCCAGAATGCAATAAAATCAATGACAGCAAAAATTAAAGCATGAAAGTGATGTTAGAAGACATAAAAAATAGTTGTAATCAGAATCTCAGGTCAGAATAAAGGAAACACAGATGAGGCAAAACCTAAAGATACTGCTGTTATCCAGAACTGATAAAAGAGGCAAACTCTACACAATGAGCAAGACAAAGCAATAGTGAACAGAGTTGGCAAGAAAGAGAAAGCAAGATTTCATGATTTTATGGCAGCAACAATGAAAGACAAGGAAAGGTTATATTCAGAGTACTGATGGAAATCATTTTAGGGTCAATCTTAAATTAAATCCTCAACAAAATTACCTTTCAAGGACAAAGATAAAATAAAAACTTATTCAAATAGACAAAAAGTGAAACAATTTCCTGCCAACAGATGGGAGGACAGACTGGACCCAATGAAGGAGCTCTGGGAGGCTGCTTGGCCAGTCTGCATCTATCACCAGACACAGCCACAAGGAACCTCTGAGAGTGACATCTCCACCTTCTCCCTTGTCTTCAAATCTCAAGTTAATCTCTTAGACCAGCTCTAGCCCAGTGTAGGGGATTCTAGGAACCATAGCTCCCAACTGAACCAGAAAAATCTAGTAGCACTGGCCATAGAGAGTACATCCTGAGGGCAGAGCAAGACTTGAAGGAGACAGAGGGAGAGAAATCTGACCAAGTTTGTGGAAATCTTCATGAAGACACTCAAAGGAAGAAAAGAATTGAGGTCCCTGGAGATAGGAAAGAATGTGCAAATCTTTCCTGTTGAAAGGTGGCTTCTTCCTTTTCACTTTTGGTTAAAAGCGAATAAACCTTTCCAGGAACACTGACAGGAATCAAGGAACACTTGAAGATATGACATGAGATGGAGACAAAAAGACAGATGAAGAACCTTTTGCTCCTAGGTACTAAGTCTGTCATTGGAAAGCTGGAGCCCCATTCCACTGCTCAGACCTGACGACCCCTAGTGGACTCCAGGTTCATTCACAGCTGAAACTGGGCTCTCCATTGGCATGCCTGCTCAAGTTAGATGTTTAAGAATCGATTCAGAACCCACAGCCAGTGGCTCACATCCTAGCTACTTGGGAGACTGAGATACAGAAGATCAAGGTACCGTTTGAGGCCAGCAGGGAAAAAAGTTCATAAGACCCCATCTCAGTGGAAAAAACTGGGTGTGGTAGCATTTACCTGTCATTCCAGTGACACAGGAAATGCAAAATAGGAGGCTCACAGTCCAGATCAACCTGGACAAAAAGCAAAACCCTATCTCCTAGCAAGCACAAAGCCCTGAGTTCAAACTCCAGTACCACCACCCTCACCAAAAAAAAAAAAAAAAAAAAAAGGATTCTGTCCTGTTGTTCTTAAGGGCAAATTTTAACATAAAGCCTGCTTTTTTAAAACAAGTAGAATTTTGTTCTCCACAGCCCCCAGGTTACCAGTTGGCACCAGTCTAGCTGGCCTAGCCAGGAGAACACTGTTCAGCGTGAGGACCAAAGGGAAGGGTGCAGAACTGGTGAACTTTTGCTGCCAGATGACAGAAAGGAGCCACCAGCCCATGGGGTTCTGGCCAGGGTGGGGCTGCATTGGCCCCTGTGCCTGGCCATAGAAGGGGCTGCATAGGAGATGCCAGTACATAGGGGCCAAAGACTTCAGAGAAGAGAGGGATGGCGGCCTGTGAAGAAATGGGCTCCCAAGGGTGAACTACAGCCCTCCACAAATACAGCAACCCCGGTTAGCAAGACTCCCCCAAACCTTGAGAGCCTCTGGGTTAGAGATCTCTGTGGAGCTTGCAACATGTGGACTCAGAGTATAGAAGCACTTCTTCTTGTTCCTAGATTCCTGGAAACCTGTGTCTTCCTTCATAGAAGGGTGAAAATAAGAGTCCTCCCACAGACTCAGAGAACTATCCCAAGATTCTTGAAAGCTATCTTTTCCTTACTCGCTCCTCTAGACCATCACTGTCTTATGGAAGACCTTTCACTTCACAGGTTCTGTCTGTGACATTATATTTCACATGTATGTTATCGCTAACCAAAATGAGAGCACAATGTTAGCATGCTTTGTAAGTGTGCCAGAGAACACTTAGGTGTGCTGGGTCCATTTAGGCTATTGCCATCCCATCTATATCCAACTCCACCAGGAACCTTGCCCAGGCACGTACTTGGATAATTTATGTCTCCTCCCTATGTCAACGATCTTGACCTAACTTTCTCTTTTTCTTCTTGTTTAAAGGAAAACTGGATTTTCACCAAATGGTTCTCCCATTGCTTTGTAAATAAGCAGGGCAAATTGACTCCAGTGCTGGCTAGCCGTGGCTGTCTTGAGACACATGTGCTGTCCCCTCTCTGTGAGGCACCTGAGCTCACGAGACCTGTGTCTTGCCACTGGGAATGTCCCATGCTATTGGCAGCAAAGATCCTCCTTCTTTTGGCTCAGAGACTTTGATAAACAAGTCCCAGGAGACTCCTCAGAGATGGGGTCTTGTTTGTTTGGTGCTAGAGTATGTGCCCACACAGTCCCTGAAGACCAGCACATCCCATGTCTTCACAGGGGACCACCCTCAGCCCATAGCCCCTGCCATGTCCAAGACTCAGTCATGCCCAGGCAGAATATACTTATGCAGGGAGATGTAAGTGTGATTTGAGTTTTCGAGGCCTGAGATCTGGTCATTTACTTTTACCCAATTTACATTTCTCTTTGCATTTGTTCCTCTACCCACCTTGGAAGTAAGGAAAGGGAATTCTTGGAGAAGTGAATTTGCCCAAAGTCCTCCCACCGTGCCAGCAGGGTGAGTGTTCAGAGAGAGGGAGCTACACAGGCAGGGGCCAAGGCCACTTCCAGTGCTAGGCTCTGACTACCTAAATGGGCAGCTCACCAGGCCTCTTCTACGCATCCACTCTATCCCTCAACAGTCCAATCCATCCACCAGAGCAGCCAGAATTATCTTTTCAAAATGCAAGTAGGATTATGTTATTTTCCTTCTTAAAACCATGCTGTAGCCCTCCTTGACCTTGGTATAAATGACCTTTAGGGATAGGAGAAGTGACTCAGGCAGTAAAACATCTGCCTAGCAAGCACAAGGCCCTGTGTTCAAACCCCAGTACCAGCAAAGAAGAAAGAGGAAGAGGAGGAAAAGGAAGAGGAAGAGGTGGTGGAGGAGGAGGAGATGGAGGGTAAGTAGGAGGGGGAGTAGGAGGGGAGGAGGGGGGGAAGAGGGTGAGCAAGAGGAGGAGGAGGGCTTTTCCTCAGGACTTGCACATTGCTACAGTCTGGCTCTAGACCACCACTGCCAGCTTTATCTCTCCAGTCTTCCTCTCTCATTTGTCACCTGTCCACCTGACCTTCCTTGGTCCTCCCTTCCTGTTAAAGCACTTTCTTATTCAGGCCTCAGACATTTTACCCTCATCCTCGTCCCCACCACTGTAGCTGACCACTTCACTTTTTTCCCGGCATTCTGGCCAGCACCACTGCTTTGGTGAAACCTCCACTGACCCCTGACCCCTGGCCCTTCACCCCTACCAGCACCATTGATGACTAAGTCCCTTTACTGTTCTCATCCACAGTGTTTGAACCTAAATTTTGTGGAACGTGTAATGACATGAATCCCTAGCCTGTGTATCCAATGTCTGTCTTTCTTCATAGAGTAGAAACCCTAAGTAGTCAGAGATTTATTGATGTTTTTTCCAGTGCTAGCGATCAAACCCACGGCTTTGAGCATACTAGGCAAGCACTTTACCACTGAGCTATATCCCCAGCCCAAGATGGCATCTGTTTGTACATCATGGGTTACCTTGTGCCTGATACAGATCCTCACACATAGAAAGGACTGAAAAAGTATTTGTCAAATAAATTCAGCATTGTGCTCCACCAATGCCACCTGGCCACCATCAAGACTACAAACCCAGCCTCTCCCTGGATTCAGGCTGGAGTTATGTGGTTAAATCAGCCTCTGTCCACTCAGCTAGGAAATCCACCCCTCACCTCCACCCAGTGAGAAAATGAAAGAAATCTGTATGCCTGGGAGCAAGAAACTCCAACTTCTTAATGCAACTCCATACCATACAGTTACATGTTCTGCAGAGTGCACCAACATCGACCTGGAAGACCCCAGAAGCCATCTCCCCGTCCCAATTTACTAATGAGACGACTGAGGGTCCTGGGAAAGGTCCACAATGGTCACAAGGAAGCTGTCGGCATAGTCCATGCTAGGCACCTGGCTCCCAACCCCAGGAAGTAGACATTTGTATCCATGGGCCAGCTGCTCAGTCCCTCTCACGTGGTCAGATCTTTTCTTCCCCTCCTGTGAATCAGTGCTTCAGGACAGAAGGCCATTTTTATTTTCCAAGCAATTATTCACAGTAAGCTCTGACTTCAGAATGACTTTCAAGACATAACAATTTAAGATTTAAAGCAATATGAATAGAATCTTACTGCATAAAGCTTTGTCCAGATCCCATTGTGGGAACAACAGCTCCACCATTTCCACTGTCAATACTTGGTTTCTAGCATACCTGTCCAACAACAACAAAAAAATTAGACTCAAAACATTAGAGTAGAGTCGCTGCCTGAAGAAGAAAGCTGATCACATACTTGGACCATCTGAGTAGGCCTTCTCCAGGACACCAGGGTCAATGGGATGGGGTGTGATCGAGGAAGGGGAGTTCACAAAGATCCCTGAAAATGAATAAATGAGTTGACATCTGTAAAGGAATGAGTAGGATTCTCCAACCACAAAAGATGAAATAAGGCAAAAGGATTAATAATTCAAATGTGCCTAGAAAGCTGATAGGATTCATTTTGAATAACGCTGCTCAGAAAAGAAATTAATCCAACATACGCAGCCTGAAATATTTTATATGCAATAAAAACAATGGAGATTATTGGCCTCTGTATTTCCTGCGGGAATATTTGTCCATGTTCAGCATATGAAGAAACTTCTGGAACGGAATCCACCTAACAGAAAACATCTGTTTGGGCATCTCTCAATTATAATATGTTACAGGATAAAATCTCAGGATGTAGAAATACTAGTCTGACATGTAAACTGGCCATTTCATATTTAAACCTCTCTTAGTTTTCCTTGGCAAAAACAGCTATGATGATCACTTAAATTCATCTCTTTACCTCTTGCAGTTCTTAAAAACATTTGTTTCCTTATCTTTTTTGTGTGATAAATAAAGTAACCAGAAATATAAACAAAGAATAAGGGGACGCCATGTTCAAAAACCGTTTCCCTATTAATATGTAATAAGAAGGGAACTGGAGCCATCAGCTTGACATAATTGGAAAATCTTAGTCATATGATGGAGCCATTTATTTTAATTTTTCAGGTGGAGGATGTAATGAGTGAAGGAGGGGAAGAGCTTCATCTTCCACCTTTTACAACACCCTGTGCTCCCACACGGCCCTCGTTTGCTGTCCTCCTTCCCAGCTGCCAGCAGTGTCCTCACCCCAACCACTCTAGCCACTGCAGTGCCCTATACCTGAAACAAGGCTCTTCCTCAATCTTCTTGACATCACCAGTGACATCAGATTGCCAAATATAACATCACACGATTCCATCCCTGCCTCTTGGAACTCCCTCGTCCTTTGGCAAGTGTTTCAGCATCTCTACCCCACATGCAGATTGGCCCTCAGCTCTTTTGTCCTTAAATACAAGTGATTTTAAGACTTTACCCTCTGTTCTCAGCTTCCTTCACTAGGGTATGCCTGGGGATGTCCCCGCTGCTTCATTCTCGGCCTCAGTGAGGTGGCTCTGGTCCTCTGATGGCTTCCTCCATAGATGGCTTCCTGCCTCCCTACTGGCTTCCCCATCCAGGTTGCCTCTCCACCCCATCTCCTAATTCTTCATCAAACGGCAACCAGGGCAATCATCCTAAAGAGCCAATCTGTCACCTTGCCTCCAGTGGTTCCCCATGGCTCCAGGATACAATCCAAATTCCTGTTGCCCTTCTTGGGCTGGATACCCTGGCTGCTCCAGACCCCTGTGCTAAGTCTCCTAGAGACACTTACCACCCCAGCTGCTCTGGTGGGGAGCAGCCCTTGGTCTCAGCCTCCCCTGTGCCCTTCCCTCCATCACCTCTTAACTGTCACATTTAAGTCTCAGTTGACATCTCCCCTTGGTCCTTCCCAATGTGGCCTCTCAGGTTTTTTATTGATTCATTTCACCTATGGTTTATCTCTTTTATTCCTTTTTTAAAAAAAAACACAACTTTTGGCTTTGTTGGTGTTCTTTGTTCTTTATTTCCTTGTTTACTGCTCTTGTTTTTTTTCTCTGTTCTTCTGCATCCATTTTGTTGTCCACTTCCTAGTTTTTTATTTGAACACAGTCCAGTGAGTCTTTTTTCATCCCATATCTTTTTTAATATTATTCCAAGGTGATTAATGTCTTTTAGGAAAATTCTCAGCCATTATTTTATCAAACACACACAAGTTTCTTCAGACTCAGGTCCTGCAGCATGTCCAAATGGACACAGGTTAAAACCATTAAAACCTCATTATTTCTTCTAATTTCTTTTCTTATTTTGCTTTTACGTGCTTTCCTGATTCTCTATTTATTAATCTCTCAACTATATCTAATCTGTCATTTGGTGTCTCCATTGAGATTTTAACTGAGTTGTTGTATTTTTAAATTCTGGACTCCGTTTGGTCTTCCCTGAGTCTAATATGTCACTTTGTGTGGCTCCCAATACTTTGGCAAAATTTCCAGGCTTATCTTTTCTGACTTAGAAAATATTAAGTATAATTGCTGTACCGTTTCTTTCTGATCACACCTTCCTGGGCCTGTTTGTCTTATTTTCACTGATTCATTCTCACACCTTCATGTGCCTGCTTTTTGTTTTGCTGTCTTGTTTTACTATGTCCTTGAAGTTGTGGTTTTTTAAATCATTCAGAGAAATATTTTGAAGCCTCAGGTGATGTTACTTCTCTCTAGATTTAATTTTTATTTTCCTGGGACACCATCAAATTTGTTATCATTTATTCCACCTCCATTCCACCCTCATCTCAGGAGGGCAGCTCTGCTGAACCTCAGAAAGAAGCCTGGAAAAGTTTACCTTGATGGGCCCAAGGTCTAACTTGTGTCTCCCCAGCCTCAGAGAGCTGCAAGAGTGCTGCTTATTCTCTTAGCCATGTCCCTTGGTCAAAAGAAGTCCCAAATGTCAAGCTCTCCTCTCTGGACTTCTATTTTCTGGATTTTGACCCAGAAATTCCTCATTATCATACTAGCTTCTTGACACTATTGAGGAATTTTTTTATGTCACTTAAATTTTAGTGATTATTCTTAAGGAAATATTGGTCCAAATTACCCAACTTGCCATTTCCAAAGGAAAAAACCCTTTGGACACTTTCAAGAAATATTCTTCATCCTTACATCATTGCTATGAAGTATGTATCAGAGAATAAGTGCTGTGCTTGTCTGATACACATGACACTGTGCTCACCTGGGGAGTTAAATGAAATTTGTGCAGCAGTGAAGAGTCCAACAATGAAGCAGCACCCAGCTTCTGCAACCTGTGTGTGCCTCCCCTCCTGGGCCTCCCTTACTCTTCTGTGCCTCCTGTTTGTCCATGTCCTCATGAAACCCAGCTGTCTTCCAAATCCATTCTCATTTTTTTCATGTTTTCCATCTGAAAAAAAAGTGGTTCTTTTCCTATGTATATTAAAATGACTCCGAATTTCTTTTTCCTAGTAAAAATGTCCATTTGCACTAAACCATGACAGACTTTGAGAAACAAAGTTAAATGAGTGATTTATCATGCTGACGGTGCCTGGGAGGGCCTCCAAAGCACATTGGAGAGTAAATACCACTTAGAAAGATGATTTTTTTGTGTTTAAAAGTATAACATTATTCTACCATGTTCTGTGGGTACTACATGTAGCCATATGGATACATAGAACCCATATGAGAATCTGCTGGGGCTCAAAGTGTTGAACTAAAAAGAAAGCTTACACTTGATATATAAATAGGTTCACAAAAGCATCACTCCTTAATTCTGCCTTTATTTTTATGCTTCTATAACCAGGACTGGTCCCATCATTTAAACAGCGACTGCGCTGTAAGCACTCCTTTCCTCACCTCCTCACACACTCGGCCTTCCTCCCCAAGGAGCAGTGTGAGCCTCACCCTCAGGAAAGAAGCAGAGTTCAGAAAAACCCAGAGGATTAAATCTGACAATGCTGAGCTTATTAAAGCAAAACTCCGTATCTGCACATTTCTCCATTTTTTAGGTATCTCCAAAAGCTCCCCCAACCCTCGGTCCCACAACTACCACATTCCTTCCTAATGAGCACAAATGTGCTAAACTGAGAAATCTTAAAGTCCAAACAAGCAAGATGTCAGCTAACATCCCCACAAACAGATAAATAGTACTTCCAAATAGTGAGATAGGAGAATAACTCTCAGGTTTAGTTATCAATAGCCCTTCTCGTAATGCCTCCTAACACCCCAGCTCATACATGCTCCCCAGTGAACAAAAGAGATGTTTGTTATGGAGCTACAGCAGCGCACATTCACACATACACACCCAGAGAAGGGAAGAGCAAGGAAGAAAGCAAATGTGCCAACATGTTAACATCTTAGGATTTGGGAAAAGGACACATGGACATTCTTTGTATTATTCTCGCAACTTGCTGCAACTCTAAAATCACTTCAAGATAAAAAGTAAAAAACAAAACCAAAAGCAACAACAAAAAATCCTAAGGCGTCCATCTGCTTCCTGTGCTATTGAGTCAGCACAAATCTCAACTCTCTTACTCCTTTTTAATTAAATCACTCACCACAAACATTGCATCTCAACAAGCAAGTTACAGAATCAGCCCCCGTTCATAACTTTCTTTTAGGTCGGTATTCTCGACCTGCCTTCTTGAAGCCATGTCCTGCTTCCATGATCAAAGAGACTTGAGTGTTTTCTGAGTCTCTGCCAGTCATGTTAAGTGGGAGCTTCTGCAAGTATCTGAGATCAGTCCTTACACTGGCATGTCTTAGTAACTTCTAGAGAATGACCTTCTTTTGTCTTTGTCTAAACTTCGAGAATGTTCTTGCACAGAACCATACTATATGCTGACCCCTCGGCCCCAAAGTTTTGAGTGTCTTCTCTAGAAGACAGTCAACTACCATCACTGCCAGATCCCAAAATGCCAACCACATCATGGATAGCAAGACCAAAGCCATTGAGGTTGGGTGTCCCTGAATGCCACACAATAGTGACAAGATAAGGATGATACTTCAGGGATAAAAATATACTATAGAAGATCAGCTCACAAGACAGCCAGGTACCATGTGATTTCTGCTTCCATATGTCTGCAGACCCAACAAGACCATACCAACTTCTAAATTCTTCCCAACCTTAGCACTTATTCACACTTACGTAGCTCTTAAAAGACAAAACTCTTCCAAACCCATTATTCAGCTTTGGTTTTCTCTGAAAGATTCTGTGCCTGTCTGGTTTTCTCCCTCTGAAAATGGGTTTATATCTGTTTTTCAGACAATCCAGAATACTAGGAAAGAGAACACAGTAGTTAGGGGGGAGAATCCAGAAACTGGGCGGAGGAAGATAAAGCAATCTTTTGATGTGTACTCAAAGTGCTTAAGACTTCAGGAAAAAGATAACACCTCCCCCCCAAAAAATGTATGAAAATTTTTCAGCGTCAGTTCCCCACTTCCCAACTAAAAGAAAAAAGTTGAGAGCTAAAGGCTGGAGGAAGTTATTTTGTAAAAGAGAAATCAAATCTAATGATAGTTCACTAGAAAACAAGGTATCTATTAACCTCTCACTAACATAAAGTAAACACACATCAAGAGATGAAAAAAATGAAACACAATATGCCAAAAATTCTACATAAGCACACAGGCATGCCCACAGTGTGGGGAGGGTCTGTCACCCCTGGCCTGGTCAGATCAAGGTTGGGTTCTTCTACTCCCTGACTCTGCCTGTCCTGTACCCATGTCAGGTGTGTGCTGGCCTGCTCACATCCTGGTGTCAGACCCCCCAGGCTCCTGCAGTTTGCTCAATGTCTTTCTCTACATATTTTAGTTTTTAACACACAAAAATATCTCATCTTCAACTATCCTGACTTCATATACTTTATTTTCCTGCACAAATCCACCAAGTGTAAGACTTGCTGGAAGCGGAACCCTCTTCAAATCAAACATGCTTGGCAGTGTTTTGGATGCTCACCAAGCCCCCTGAGCTTGGCCAGGGCGTTCACAGCCCTTGTTGGTCTTAGTCAGAAAAACTGCATCCTTCATGCTGAGGGTCACCCAGATGGCTATTCCCTCTTCCTCACTTTCCTTTTCTTCTGTGGTTGTTTTCTGTCCTTCCTGTGGCTGGGACTCAAACTTATCCACTTGCTAAAGATTTACCATGTTGGACCTTTGAACGTTCACATTTTACTTACTCATATATGGGTTACAGTCACTCGACAAAATGTGACAATCATCTGTACGAGCTGACACTGGGACTGAGAATACAGAGGTTGACCACAAGTGAGATACAGTTCCTGCCACTGTGCAGAGTTTCTGGACTCAGATGTTAGCATCTGGAGGCGTATTATGTCTTATAACAGGATAGGTGTCAGCTCAAAGAATGTCAATCAACCCTCCGTACACACCTAACACTAGGAAGCTTTTGCAAAAATGAACAACACTTTAATGAGCACCTACAAGGTGACAGCTACTACGCTAAAAATGAAGGCTCTGAACAGGTATGAGACATACTCTCTAATACACAGCAAGAGGTTATCCTACAGGTGTAGGACGGTTTCATTTCTCTTGAGAAAGTCAGACACAAATTATTATGGAAAGCCATGACCCAGGAGTATCTACTTCTTTGAAAGAAGTGGGCTGTAAGGTAGGTCAACTGGTGACATTTCAGACCTGTCAAACCCAAGTGGCAGAAGACTTCCCAATAGGAAATTCCAAGTCCTACCATACGATGTGCACCTGCTGTGCATTCCTGTAAGGCAAGGTTCCTCCCACACACCAGGACACTGTGCTGGACCTGCTCAAAGCGAGCTAGATGCCCAACTGTTAGTGGGAGTTCAAGGGAGAGCAGGAGACCCTGTGGCTGGAAGGTTCCCGCACTCCTTGGAGCAGTGCTAGGAAAAATCTTGCATGTTCACTGCCATCTACACAGGACAGGTGGCTGTGAATGAGTATTGTCCTTCTGTGGTTCCATGCTCAGGGACCCCAGGCCATACCTCAGAAAGGCTGCCCCTCAGCTTAGGAGCCACACCCACCATCTTCTGCTTCTCCAACCCATCTCCCCAGCAAACAATGCAACAAATAGCCGAGGCACTGCTGCTGCCACTAGTGTCCAGCCCCCATATCCAGTGGGATAGGCTAAGGGTGAGCTGTGGGCAAGGCCTCAGAGCACTGCGAGTGACAGACACCAAGCTGTGGTCAACAGCGCTCATCTCTCCAAAAGGACCTGCTTGTTGTTACTGACTCATGCTCATTCACCTCCTCAGTGTTTGGATCTTGCTGAGGACTCTTCATGGCCTTCAGTGAGTTTACCTCCCTGGACCCCAGACCTACCCAGACACTTACTCCTGAGTGAAGCCAGCTGCACCTCCAAACACCCCCATATTCTGGGCACACGCAGTGGGCCATTCTCAAGCCTGACTAAATGCCACAGAGAGCCTGGCTCTGAGCCATGGAAAAAGACAGTGGATTGAGAGTGTTAGGGCAGAGGCTTACCTCAAGGAGATGATGGAATTCGCATTCTAGAATCGTCTAGCCCAGGTCGTTCCTGGGGAAAGTGTCCCTGCTGAAATGGGCACCAAGCTACTTAGAGAGCTGCCACCTCAAGGCCAGCTAAGACCTCTGCAAGTGAGAAGCAGCAAGTGAGCAAGCGGGCACGGCTCTTCCTGCTGGGCCTGAGGTCATAGGAGCTTGGGAATGTGTGAGGGTGGAGAGATGAGGACTCAGGACCCCCAGAGAGGGTCTGCCTCAGGAAGTGTTTCCTAGTGGCACATTGCTGAGGCAGCCTGGGAAGCCTGTCTGTCCCCAGCTTCTAACAAGGGGCGGGGGGAGCCAGGGCTCCAGGCAGGCAGGCCTGTTAGAGATGTCCAGGACAGTGCCAAACTGACTTGAATGATGCTTTTTCCTTCAGGGAACCAGACTCTCTGGGAATGGTATTTGAGCCAATGTGAACTTCTGCCCCACCCGCCACGTCTGGCCAGGCAGCCCCAGTCATGCCCACAACGGCAACTTGACCATTACCTCATCACCAAACACTGTGGGCTGCCCCTCCCCAGTAGTGCAGGATGGAAAGAAACAGCAAAGGTCCTGGTTTCAGATCAGGGCACCTCTCCTCCCCCACAGTGGGCTCCCCCATATGTCCTGCCCTGTGCCACTCCTCAGGAACTGCTCCTGTCCCATTGTGGTGGGTAGCACAGCTCTACAGAGCCATCGCCACACAGTGAGTCTCAGCCAAGCATGCAGTAAGGTGAGCTGGGGACACCCTGTCCCAAAAGCCTGAATCCTAATTTGCAATGGTAGGTGAGGGGGAGCAGAAAGCACACATCTTTAGAAGTTTCTCAGAGAGCTTCTAGACGCCCCTGTGTTTTCCTGAGTACATTATGTAGCTACTGAAATGTCATGCCCTGCCCTCACCCACTCACAGCCACTCTGGTGGCTGCTGCTCATGCTGCCTTATACCCCATAAGGCCTCCTCAGCAGCAGTGGGGAGACAGGAAGGTGGGGCTGGGGGTACTGCCGAGCTGAGGGTGGCCCTGGCTAAATATGGTCTGGAGGTCATGGCCAAGGAGGCAGAAGCATCAGGGCTGTCCCTGAATATGGCACCTCAATCCAAATTGGAACAAGACTGGAATAGGAAACTGAGGTCTTCTAAGAACTCAGGCTTCTGCTCCAGGAGACAGATGACAGAATCAAGTCTCTTGCAGCCATCTCCAGTGGGGAAAAGGCTTCATTCTCAGTGAGGGCAGCAGGGAACCTGAGAAGTGGGGATGTGTGTGACAAGAGCTGGGCACAGGCTGCAGGGTGGTCCCTTTCCATGACACACTGCAGTGGGGCCTCCGAGGCTCAGGGTTCAGCCCTGGGTTCTGCCCAGCTTAGCCCAGCTCTACCTCTCACCCACCACCCAGGCCCATGAACTGTGCCAACAAGTCACAGTCAGGCCCCCTCACTGCCTCAGCTGCTAGGAGTCTGGGACCTTAAAATGAAACAAGGATTTGCTGGGGTCCACCTTTCTTGGGAACCATCTTTCAGCTCCTTCTTGTCTAATCCTAAATTGTCTGCTCTTTCCAGAACTCTGGCTCCTCTTCTCCTGAGCCAAGATGTAAAACCAAGCAGCATCTTGATTTTATAGGAAAAATCTTATTCTGGCCAGATTGATAATTTAGGCTTTGCTTCTTGGCCTTCATGTGTGCTCACCAGAGCCCCACCCGGCTCCACGAAGGAGGTGCACTTACTGATCTCCCAGAGTGGAAGCTCTCAGTCGTAACAATGCCTAGAAAATTCCATCTCATAGTATTGTTTTAAAAACCAAATGAGTAGGAGAGAGACTAGGTGGAGCACAGGGGAGTTTTAGGCCAGTGAAATGAATGATACATCACTTGTCAAAAGGTTAGTTCAAGAAGAATTAATTTAGAAGGTAACACACATGTACAGGAAAACAATGTGAGTAAACTCCCTGTATAGCTATCCATATCTCAACCAGCAAAAACCCTTGTTCCTTCCTATTATTGCTTATACTCTCTCTACAACAACATTAGAGATAAGGGCAAAATAGTTTCTGCCGGGTATAGAGGGAGTGGGGGGGAGAGGGAAAGGGGTAGGGGGGGGAGGGAGGGGGTGCAGGGAAGGGAAGGGAGGGGGGGAATGTGGGAGAAATGATCCAAACATTATATGCACATATGAATAAAAGAAAAAAAACCCCACAGATCTGTACAACAGAGTAAAACCTAGTGTGAGCCTCCGACTTTAATTAATAATAATGGATCAGTATTAATGGATCAATTGCAACAAACATAGTTCACTAAGGCAAGATGTTAATAACAGGGAAATTTGGGGAATTTGATGTATGGGAACTCTGCAGTTTCTGGTCAATTTTTCCATAAACCTGAAAATAAAATGCATTTATTTGAAAGTACATGAGATAATATGCTTAAAGTATTTGCACAATGCCAGACACATTAGCTGCTGAGGTTTTCATCATTTTGCCTGGAGCCTGGGATTTGCATTAGGTTTCCCTCACAGAACCTGAGGAAGCCAAATAGCCCCATCCAGACTTTACATGGAAAAGGACATTTCTGCTGGCTCATTGTTCCCCAAGTAGCATTCCTTTAGTGTCCGGCAGACAAATTTATTAAATTACCAAGGGTTCCCCAGACTCCCTGCTTTTCTTGTCTGTTGCCATCCTGCCCTGTGGCCACTGTGACATCTAAGTCACTGCATCACTGTCCCTGTGAGAGGACCCCCTACCCTAGCCTTATATCCTTATATCCTTGTATTTTCCCAGGTGTCCCAGGGAGGGCTCCTCAGAGAAACAGAACCAATGGGATATTTGCACTAAGAGACTTAGTGTAAGAAATTGGCTCATGTGACCACTGGGGTTGGCAAGCCTCAACCTTACAGGGTTGGCCAGCAGGCTGGAAACTAAGGTAAGAGCTGAATTGCAGACTGAAGTCTGAAATTTTCAGGCAACCTGACAGGCTGGATGGTCAGGGAGAGTTTCTATGTTACAATCTTGAAGCAAAATTCTTCTCCAGAAACCTGTATTTGCTTTTAAGGCCTTCACTTGATGGGGTAAGACCCTCCCTCATTATGGAATGTCATCTCCTTTATCCAAAGTCAAATCAATGTCATCATTAATCAGATCTATAAAATGCCTCCACAGAAATATCTAGAATGGTGTTTGATTAAATAGCTGGGCACCATTGTCTAGCTAAGAGAATACATAAAATGCAACCATCAAAACTACTTTCATAAACAAACAAAAAGATGGAAAAGGATGTGTCTGAAAAATGTTTGCATTTCAAATGCCCTCAAGAAGGTCTTTTGGGTCAGATGTCGGGAAGACAGTGTGGAGGAGGACTTTGAAACTCAAATCTCATGAGACCCAATATTTTGAACAATTAATATGTGCTGATTTAAAAAATAAAGAAGCTGATTCCCTTCCTGGTCAGTTCCTATGAGCTGGTACTTGATAGAGGAGACTAAACAAACAGCAGACAGGAATTCAAGTTCAAAGCATGAAGAATAAAGACTGGGTCATTTTATCATGAAGCGCTTTGTATGGTGCCTATATGGATTGATGGGTAATGTTGGAGGATGGCTTGACGGATAGGTGGGACTTGGGGAAGGGCATCATTGTCCAAACATTTTGAAGATGTCCAGCTGGAAAGGGATGACCTGTCTCTAGGTTTGCCCATAAGTAGACACTGGAATGAACAAAGAAGAGATTCCAGAAAGATTTGCTTCAGGGGCCTGGAACAAATGATGATTCTGCCATTCACTAAAGCTGCCCACTATCTCCCAGGGGGGCTAAAGTCCCCTCTCCCAGCATGGCAGGCTCCCCTCCCAGAGAAAGGCTCAGCTTGGTGGCCCTCCACCAGAAGCTGTTCTTTGGGGGCAGGCCCCTCATGAAATGCTACTGTCCCAAGCTGGGCAGGAGGTGCGGTGGAGATGGGGAGCCCCTGTCGAACACTGAGCCTACCCAGAGTGCAACCCCCTCCCCCACCCAACAGCCACAGAGGAGGCAAGAAACCTAGAAAGACAGGAGCCCACATTGTTTGATCTTCAGAATCTAAAACTCTGAAGCTTTTGGACCAGGTTCACCTGGAAGGTTAACCATTCAGAGCTGGTTTCCACCAAGTAACAGTGACTACATAGGAAGTGATGCTAAGAAGGCTGAATAGCATGTGTGCCAGGTCTTTGAAACTAAATTCAGGCACTGTTGATGCTCAGTGTATTATTGTCATAAAACTGTCAGTGCACTGCAGGTCGAGCATCCTTTATCCAAAATGCTTGGGGCCACAAATGTTTTCTACCTCAGATTTTGAAATATTTGAAAAATATTCAAACATAATGACATACATAGTAGCATATCTTGGGAAGGAGACCTAAGTCTAAGCAGGGAACTCGTTTATGTTTCATATATGACTCACACACCTACCTGAGGGGAATTTTATACAAAAGTTTTACTGCACCTGCATGTTCACTG
The DNA here is from genome assembly GCF_047511655.1 of Castor canadensis. Lineage (NCBI taxonomy): Eukaryota > Metazoa > Chordata > Mammalia > Rodentia > Castoridae > Castor > Castor canadensis. The sequence goes on along the minus strand of NC_133386.1, from coordinate 8,181,002 downwards.
CCTCATAAGGTCAGGTGTGAAATTTTCTACTGTGACATCATATTGATTCTCAAAAGGTTTCTGATTTTGAAGTATTTGAGATTTGGGATTTCCATATTAGGAATGCTCAACTTGTGGTATTTTAGCCAAACAGAGCAAGTTTGAGGACAGCTGGAAAATTTGTCCTCTAAAAATATCAAATAAAATATCATCTTAATGGTCATCTTAGACCACGAAAGCTGTCTGGGCTCTGGCTCACATGAAGTACCTATGTTCTGAGTGAATTATCAAGGGGTCTTTGACACTAACTGTCCCCCCTACCCCCCAGCTTTCCTCCCTCTCTGTGGACACTGGTTGTCAAGCTCCTCTCTGCTACTGAACCAGCTCCCTATCTCTCTGTGGGCCACTGCTCTGGAAGATGTGTTTAAATACTGTCACCTCCTCTCTGCATTGTTTGAACTTTAAGCTTCATAGGCTCTGCTATCATTTTAGAGGAATTTCAGAAAGCATAGGATTAGATTGAGTGGTTTATCTGTATATTTAACTAAGGATCATATCAGTATTGTTGCTGATTTCTGATTCCATAGTGTGGGTTTGATTATTCTGTGAGTTTTCAGGGATTTTATATATAGTTAGAAGGAATCTTTGGAAACACTAATAAACCAAGACAGGAGTAATTCACCTTCTCTCACCAGGAGACAGCTCCACATGGACAACATGGGGAGGGGCCTTGCCTCTAAGGTGAGGACAGTGCTGCAGCTGGGGATCCCCAGGGGCTTGGGTACCTGTCCATGCCCACCAAACCTTGCACCCAGGCAGAATATCTTGCCCAGCAACCACTACCTGACCATTAACCCATTGCCATGACTCAGACAACAGTTTTCCCATATCCTTGTTCACTCATTGTTGACCTTCACTGGCCTCTGTGCTATGGACCTTGGACACAAAACAAGACGCTAGTTGCCATGGGACAATCTCACTGGAGCAGACCTTGGCAGTACAGCATGTTATCATTGTAAGAGAAAACATGGTTGGAAAGGTTGGTTTTCCCTGAGGAAGCCTAGGGAGCAGATGGGAGTAGAAATGTCCTTGAAGAAAGAGATCCACTCAGAGAAGACAAGGTAACAGCAGAAAGAGGCAAGGACCCCTGAGAGGAGTAACTTTCACCTTTATGTGAAATGACCATGACATCTGATAAGTAGGATTCAGTAAACGACAGAGCACTGAGGGCTTAAGAAGTACAGCAACCCAAGGGAACAGAAGACCCTGTGCTTGGGGCCCTCCCAGACCTTGCCCTGTGTATCTCTTCATCTGGCTGTTTATTTATATCCTTTAAAATATTCTTTATAACAAACCAGTGAACTATGGGAGAAAAAAAAGAAGTAGAGTAGCTACATGTCGTCAAAAGTGATGTGTAGAAACAGAAAGCAAGCATCACTGCATTCTTGTATTCCACTTTGGTTCAATGTATCATTGAAAGCAGAGTCAACAGGTTTTAATAGAGAGAATGAGAAGGGCTCAATGAAAATATTTCAGGAACACAAAGCCTTGAGCTTTTGGTTACATCCTGTCCTCCTTGTTTCTTTTGTTGCTGCACTACAATAGAAGATGGAGGATTTATAAATCAAGTACCTCAAAGATACTTCCAAATAAAAACTTAGGAGTTTGACAAATTCTTATTCTGTGTATTATTAAATTGAATGGTGACAAAATCACTTGCCAGAAATTGTCCTGTGGCATCTGCTTTAAATTCTAAAAGTAGTATGCTATCTTTTGAATTGTAGCTCTTAATCTCTAGGTTATGTTTGCTTTGCTTGGTTGTTAGGGAAGATTGCACTTTCTCACTGTTTTGTTTCAGAAAACTGTATTTGTTATAAGATTTTTATGGTAGGTCATTAGTTTATCCATCTAAACCAGCACTGTGGTAACTAACTTGCTATCATGACCCCACTAATTTTATTCTGAAAAGTTCTTCTGTATATAAGGGGCTTGACTTTATTCTCAAGTCAGAAAGATTTACCTTGGGTTTCATCCTATAGGCTGGTTTGAGAAACAAACTGGATTCTGATCAGATTCATAAGTACGTATTGATCTGCAATACGTAAGTTTAGGTGAGTACTGCTAAAGAAAAATTTCACAAGCAACTCTGGACCTCACAGCTGTCTTCCTTACTGAGAACTCTTTCTCATGCATCTACAGCTTTGCTCAACTCTCCTATTGGGTGCTGGGGTCAGGAGAGACAAATGGCAGGTTTTTGGTCTCCCTGAAGAAAGAATTCAGGGGGAGACACATAGAGGAATTCTAGCAGAGAGAATGTATATGAGCAGAAGCAAATGCAGAGCAGTAATACTCCCTCAAAGGAAATGGAAGGTGACCAGGAAGTCAAGTGCACCAAGCTCTCAGGTCTTAGGCACTTTTATGAAAATAGTTTTAAAGATTATGCTAAGGGTATGTACATAACTGTGAAGATTTCTGAGAAATGGGAGGGCATTTTCAAGAACTGGGGAACAGGGAGTGGTTTACCTAATGAAGTGTCCTCAAAGCCAAGATGGCAATTTGATGGGAGGCATGAAATCACATCTGCAGTGAAATATGACCTTAGAATTGGGACTGTCCCTATTTAGGTTCATTGCTGGGGACCACTGGGTGCTGTACCAAGAAGCAGCCTCAACTGTACTCAACCATCACTCCAGGACAAATGGTGGAGCAGGGTATTCGGCAAAATGCACCTGATCACAGCCCTGTACCCACTCTTTGACTCCTTTGTATTATTGTTCCCTTACTACTTGGCTATCCCATGTCACCTGCGCCATACTGCTCAGGATTAACCTGTGAAGTGGGGAGGGATATCATTTCTGGAGGTCTGGCATGGCTCCTCACCAACAGCTGGGATGGAGAAGAGAAGACTGACAGCTCTCAGCCTTAAGGGCTACAAACTCCAGAGGGCAGGAACCATGTCCACGGTCACCACTGTGTTCTCAATGCCTGTGGCCATGCCTGGCACATTGAAAGTGTGCAACAAATATTTGCTGAATGAATGAATCTGAATGAATAAGCGAATTCCAACTCTCGTTTCCTATGTATGAGGAGGCTATAGAATATATCTTGGGGTTTTTTTTTCCCCATAATACATACAACCCCAGGTTACCATTTTGAAGACAGCATTGTTTAATGGAATTACCAACTCACTGATGATAAGTGGAAATTTATACAGTCATTAAATATCATGGCTGTTGCTAGTTATGTCCTTGCTTTACTGATGATGACATACACCTCAGAGAGGAGACACAATTGGCTCTGGCTCCCTTTCTCCTCACTCACTGGACTCTGTTGTGCACCAGACATTACTAGAAACTATGGGATTGCTCAGGGGTTCACAAAAGCTCTGCCCTCATGTAGCTCACCTTCCAGTGAGCGCAGAGATCCCCAGACACTGGGCTTCCACCAAGCCAAACGAGGCTTATGGGAATCTCCTGGAAACCTGTCTGAAAATACAGAGCGGGCAGCATTCATTCTCCATCACTGAATGTCAAAGCTGCTAGGAAAATGTTATCAGGGTTACAGCACGCTGATATTGTCTCAAAGTCATTCTCCATGAGACGCTTATTAATTACAAAGGATAAAATAAATAACAATGGAGAAACCTGGAAAGGACCATGGAAACAAAGTGATTGAAGTAGCCATTGCCAGGAGTGGAGCCAATCGCTCAGAGGCCTCCTGATTCCATGCACAGAAGTCACTTCTGTCATATGACTACCTGAGGTGCATTACCTAGATCCAATCATGAGGAATCATGACAAACCCAACCAGAGGGGCATTGTTCAGAAATCATTATCATCATCAGTAATGGCCATCACGAAAGCTAAACCCAAATCTCAAGTGCTGTTTGAGAGTGAGAAGCCAACCAGACGTGACAAAGAAATGTAACATTTTTCGATTTCATTTTACTTTTACTTTTACATTGGCAATTTCTGCACAAAGGTTTTAAATTAAATATCAGCGCTATGTTAAGTTTCCTCATTTTGATCATTTTACTCAGATCCCTGCCTGCCTCCACCCTGTCCTGCAGGCCTGCCCAGTTGTACCCCAGAGCTGTGGTGGCTTTCAGCTAAGCAGCTGAACACAGGAGAGAGGCCCTGTGGTGTTACTCTTGCCAGCCAGGGGCCTCAGCTGTCCACAACAACCTGTGACCTGTGTCCAGAGAAACACACAACATTTTTTGAAAACATCTTTGAGGGAGGAAATCAGACCCTCTTATTCTATCTCAGCCTCACACAAGGTCCAGTGTCTCACTCTTTGATCTCCACAGAGTGCTGGGAGCTGGGATTCTTCCAGAGGTTCTGGTGGCTGTTCCTCTGGCTTTTCCCAGCTACTGCTCCAGTCACCTGGGCTTAGCAGGGGACAGAAGAGGTAAGACGAGGTGAATTGGCTACCTATCTGTCCCCATTCTCTGCCATGTGTTCTGCCCTCTTTGTCTTACTTCTTGGGACCCATACTCTCCACCCAGACACTCCTTTCTCCCTGTTCATGCCTTTTTCCCATGTAGCTCTGCCTCCACTTGTATTAGCTACCAAATCTTACCCAGGCACCATGTGTACATGTTGCCAAGAGTGATTCAGAAAGACTACCTCAAAATGGATGGTTAACAGTGGAAATGTCAGGTACTTTGTGGAACAATACGCAAAGGTGTGAGTATTGTGTCACCTGTCAAATCCAACACCTCCAACTCTCTCTCCCCAGGATAGGATGCTGCTGGATAAGCTAGCCCCTTGCTGTGTGGTCACGCTTACCTGTCTCCTGATACAGAAGAGGCAGGGGCTGGGCTGCAAAGGTTGTGTATCTATTTCTGATGGCTCATCAAGACATGTGCTCTTCAAAATTCATGGAGGTCAGAGTTTATGTCACAGTGACAACTGGGCTTAGCTACCATCATGGCCAACAGACACCAATCCAGACCTCACTGCGCTTCACAAACACTTGTAAGGTAACTTAGCTCTTGTGCTATGACAGTTACTTGCCCAGGGATATGTGTACACGTGCATACCTGCATATGCACACTCAGGCACATAGTAGGACTCCAGAAATACTGCTACATGCTTGTCTTACACCAAGCAAGAGCAGCCCTACCAAGCACCCTATCTCGGGCCCAAACTCTGAGGGCTCACCATTCACTAAAAAGAGGAATCTTGCCAACTCAAGGACTCTAGTTCTGTCCATAAAAAACATGACTCAAAGATCATTAGAGCCTTCAATTCTTAGAACAAGAGGCTGTTTCTGAAGGAACCTGGCCCCAAACCTCACCAATTTTATAAACAGACAGCTGTTCTGGGAATTGATCAACGTTTCAGTCATGGGGTGAGGAGAAGGGGAATGTTCTCACATCAGCCCTGCCCAACACGATCTCAAGTGAAACTTACTGGAAAGAGACAAACTCACCATCAATGAGCTAATAGAACATTTTCTTCATTCTAAAAAAAAAGAAAAAGGATGGTTGATGCTGAACGTGGATATCCTAAAGGGTTGTTTAATAAGATTGGGTATTGAGGCCCTGGGCTCAGCAATTCAAGTCTCTTGAGGTTGATTTATGGCCAGTGATAACAAGAGAAGGAAGAGGATAATGACTGCTTGAAGAAATGGAAGAAACAAAGCATCCTATGAGGAAGTGACTTCTCAGGGAAAGGGGGCAACATGGCACCTGGGGGAGTTACTACTTCCCAGGAGTAGCACTTAGGAGGAGCAAGAACAGCTCCAGCACCCTGGTCTGTGGGAACAGTGGGAAACACCTTGAAGTTTAAGAGGTCAAAGCACTGTTCCCAGTAAGAAAAGGAGACAGCACCACCTCAGGATGTTTCTTGTGCCTCTGTCCACCCATCATTGGTCCCAAATAACGCTGATGCATGGAAGGAGCAAAGAAGCCAGCACCAAGGCTGGAAGTGCGTGGTATGAATTTAATTGGGAACTCCAACTGGAAGGGTGGACCTTGCAGTAATGCAGGGGAAAGACCTTGACAGGGACCAAGGGGAAAACAGCAATTTCCAGGGAAGGACAGGGAGAAGACCCCAATCAGAAGTCACCTTCCACTGCAGCCGCTGAAAATAGGGACCCTACATTTACACCTGACCTGCCTCTCAGAGTCCCACAGTCCAGGGGGAAAGATAGCCCTCTCGGATTCATGCCCAAGGGCCTGCCTGTAGTCATCACTGTGTGTTATTCTTCTAGTTTTCAAAGGGAAAATTCTCTCTCAAGACTGGAAGCCTTTGCCAAATTGCTTAGTTACCAAGAGTGTGTTTGTAGTTGTATTTACAAACTCTGTCCATCCTCTTCCCTGTTTTAAACACCAGAAATTGTCTTGGTTTATTTCCTGGCTTTGAGATCAGTCTGCCTTACAATCCTCTCCTGTCTGGAAGCTGTGTGACAAGACTGTCCCTCCAGCTGCCATCTTCTCCAGTAGCTGAACCAGCTACTTCCAACTGTGCTGGCATCTCATTTCCCTCATCATGCCATAGCCTTTGACTGAGAACCTACTATGTGCCAGGCCTCTGCTGGGCATTTGGATGTACCAAGACAACATGTACAAGCCCAGGTCCAATGACTCTATGTAGATTAATTTATGCAATCCTCACAATAAACCTGTGAGAAGATATGGATGTTCCTATCCTACAGAAGAGCAAATAGAGGCACAGAGCAGTTGAAGTGACATGGCCAGTGTCAGACTATTACTAAGTGTGGGAGCCCAGATTTGAACTCAGGAGTTCACAGTGCTCTTACCCACTGTGCTATGATCAGCCCTCACCACCCAGCAGAGAGCTACCAGTACCACACAGCATGCTGGATGCTGTGCTAGAGAGGGACACAGGGAGCCATAGGGCACAGAAGGTGCCATTTCACCTAGGGTCCTCTGCCTTGAACTCATGATGTCCTCAGTTTGTCTCATTGGCCTTGGAGCCCCCAGTGCCATCCTGGCAATGTCTCACATGGGCTTAAGACCAACCTTCAGAATAAAGTTGTCAACAAATGGAAAATGGCCTCCACTCAGGGCATAAGGACATGAGCACTGTGGGCTTCCCTATGTCTTCACAGCCCCTTCCTGTCATGGCAGAGGGCCCTAGGCATCTAAAAGAGATGTTACCCAAAGTCCAAACCCCAGGCCCCCAGGTCCTCTGGAGAGGTTTTCAGGCTTAGCAGCCAGTACACCCTCCCCTCAATCAGCCATTGAACTCTTGCTCTGGGTCTCACCCTTGCTCCTGCCCACCCCCTCTGTGTCACTGTGGCCACCACAGCATCACTCAGCAGATAGCAAAAATACCTCTGATGCCCAAATACTGTAGGAGGAAACCTGCTCCCAGGGTGACACAAAAGAACTACAAACAAATAAATGTACCCCTTGCTACTCGAATCTGAATCCAGTTCCTATGTTCAAAGGGCAAGAGTCAGACATGGAGGAATGCCTGTGTTTGTGTGCCAGGTGTTGGTGATTACACACACTGTGCAGAGATGCAAAGTAGAAAGGGGTGAGGGGTGTATAGGGTGGGGTGAGGGCTGTGATTTTAATTCGTCTGGAAAGGTATCACTGAAATGGGGACCCTCGGGTAAAGCAGGGAGTGAGTCTGGCAAGTAACTGGGAGATAAGACAGAAGGCATAGCAAGTGCAAAAGTCCTGAAGTCAGAGTTGTCTGACATGTCAAATGTCTGAGGGATGTTGGAGGGCCCTATAACTTGGCCCTGTGAGCACAGTGTTTTGGAACTGGTTCTGCACTCAGACCCAGCTGGGTCTGGAACCTTGCTCCTCCACAGAACACCTGTGCAAACTTGAGCAAATTCCTTCACCTTTCTGAGTCTTCCCAGCCTACCAAACAGGAAGCAATAACATGCACTGAACCAAATGGCAGGCACACGCGTGATTTGGGAAAAGGAGACTCAGTATCTCCAGTGTCCTACTGTCCAGATGCAGTACCTAGAAGAACCCCAGCTTCCCTTACATTTCTGTTGTCACACACCTGCCTGACTAACAATATGACAGCATCCACTTATCACCGGGACTAAAGCAGTGTTATATACACTGCCTCATGGAACATTCCGGAAACCTGCCAAGATTGGTAAGGGACTCCTGTTCCTCCCCATATAAAGATGTGTGCAAGGCAGAGTGAGGTGACTTAGCTTAAAGTGACATCAGAGTGATGAGATGGGGACTCATTTGAAGACACCTCCAGGGAGCAGGCCTGACTGTCTGGGCTGTCTTTGCATTGTTCCTACTCAATCAAGAGCTGAGCCAGCTGCAACCAAGTGCAGCTCCTTCAACTGCCAAACTGCTACCCATGGCCTCCTGAGAGTGGGACCTAAGACACTGGGACTCCAGGAATCAGTTGCCTGGGAGGAAAGTGGAGGGAGTGTAAGGGACTGGCTGCTGGCCGGCCTGGGGCCTGGGAGCCAAAGAGGGGGCACACGAGAGCTCACAGTGTGAGCCAGGGGTGCTCAGGGTTCAGGGCTCCAACAATAAGGGTGGAAAGCAGAGTAGACAAAATAAAACACAATAAAATAAAAGTAAAACAATCTCTTTCTTAATTTAGCTCAAGGCCAATCCCATCTGTGGTGAACTAGTATTCTTCTAATTTTGTTGACTTGTCTTATTTTCATTTCATTGAATAGCTTATTTTCAAGCTGCCTGGGGCTGTGTGATTCTGTCTATAGAGCCATGAAATCACAGAATTTCTGAGTTGGAAAGAATATTTGGGGTCACTCTGGCAACTCCCCCACTTTACAGGCCATGACACTGAGGCGTTGGAGGTCTGGTGACAGTTCAAAGTCATTGTCCTACCTGGGTGGAGTAAGAATGAAAATACCTTTGCTGCCTTGCAATCAAAATTTCCTCCTACTTCCCAGAGATGCAGGAATCTATGAGCGAATGTCAGTGGTATGTTCTTGCTAAATATAGCATGCACTAAAGATGAATTTCTGGAAATTCTACATTTGGTTCAGTAGTTTTCATCAAAATGTCCCATTCTCTTCTGCTTTCTTAATTATCTTCTATTTGCTTCCACAACTCATTCACCCTCAGATATTTTTTACTGTCTTTAATTCTCATTATCCCATAAAAGAATACCGTCTACTTCTAAATGTATCTTCTGGCTTTGACTGTGTCCAGAGCTGACCATCCTCTAAGCCCACCGTACTTGGTACCACTTCAGGACATCAGCATGCACCAAGAGACATTGGCACCCACTTTTATGGTGATTTGGAAGGAAGGCTGAGTTCTCCTCTCAAGTAACATTCTTTGTTAACCTCCATCGTTCATTTACTAAGAATAATGTAAACTTCCAGGTTAGGAAGTTGCTTATGACTGAACCCTTGGCATCTCCCCCTTCCAGCACTCACAGATGTATTCAATTTTCCACTCCAGTGACTAATCATATGCAATATGGTGAAGTGAGCACAGTCCAACCAAAGAGAGATGAGAGGACTCAAAATTCTAAACCCATAGCAACTCCAAGGTGTAATGCCCCGATCACTGGCTCCTTCATTGAGAAGGACAGGAGAATACTTCAGCCTTGTGAGTAGTACTATAAATCAAGCAAGAATTCCACAATTGTGTCATTTTATTTGTTCTGAAGACTTGGAGAAGTTGCTATGAACTCAGCAAAGGGAGTGGGGTAGAAGTGCTCCAGGGAGGCGTCCTGAGGGAGCTGAGTCTTGAAGAAAGAAAGGGGAGGAGTATAGAACATCCAAACAGGAGCAGCCCAGTGGGCACAGAGTGTTTAGAGGACCACATGTGGTTTTGCAGTGGAATCTGAGAGTGAGGGGAAAGAGGCTGGACCAGCAGGTGCTGGCTGGACAGTGAAAGTCTTCACCTGCCAAGCTGAACAACTTGAGCCTGTAGGGCAGGTCTTAACCCAGAGTCCAGAAAGGGAGTTCTCTGAATTCCTTGACCTGTCTTTAAAATGTCTCTGCCTACATATTTTCCATAAACTTTTCAAAGATACACACAACCCCCAAAAGTTTCAAATCAACTACTGGAGAGGGTGAGAAGCCACTGTTTTGGTTTTTGTTGTTGTTTTGGATTGGCCTCTCCAGTGACAGCATGGAGAACAGGTCTGACAGGAGAGAATGGAGACAGGAAACCAGTGAGAAGAATAAGGGGACTCAGAAGAGAGGGGACAAGAGAGCTGCGCCGGCACTGGAGGAAGTTAGGAGGTCCCAGTACAAGAGCTAACAATTGACCCAGGTAGGAGCAGAAGAAAGAGAGAATGAGGCATGACCTCCTGATCTAGCTGGGAGGGACACACGATGGTGTCACCAGGTGAAGGAGGAGTTGGGGGGAATCAGAAGTTTGAAGCAGGACGATAAATTCAGCTTAGACACAAAGCATTTAGGTTTCTTGGGAGGCAGGGAAAATGCTCAGAGATGGTTAAAAACATGTCCGGAGCTTGTGGGGAGGTCAGTAATAGAAGTAGACAAGCCTATTTAGGTGCAGGTTAACATGATGACAGTGACAGGGTCACTGAGGGAGAGAATGTGACAAAGAAGACAGCCCCCAATAGACCAGCTTCTCAAGAGTGGGGGAAAGGAGCCCATGAAGAAAATGAAGGAGGTAGTGGCCCAAGAGGTTGGGGGAGAAAGGGGGTGACAAGGGTATGACATCAAATGCTGAGAAGGAAACATTTGATAAATATTTGACAAATACTGCTCAGAAATGAGTCCAGTGAGAAGGCCCCAAAACTCTTTCTTGGATTTTGCAAGTGGGGAGTTACAGGTCACCCTGGCTGGGTGATTCAGGTAGAAGAAGGTTATGGATCTAGGCCTGTTTTCCAGGTACTAAAGAAGAGACTGAGTGTAAACCACCAGTGGGGAAATCAGTGCAAGAAAAGAAAAGACAGGGAGCCGAGATGGGACAGAATCAAAGGGACACTTGATTTTGCCTGCTGCATGATAGAGCCTGGAGGCTGTTGGTAGGCAGAGACGGAAAGGTGCAGGTCTAGGCATGGAGGGCCAAGGAGAGAGTGCTGTGTGGCGTACAGGTTGGCTTTTCATGAGAACCGGGGAGTTTCAGAGCAGATAGAGCACTCAAGTCCTTCAATGGATGGAGGCAGCAAGGCACAGTGAGGGTCTAACGGCCCATGTCACAGAGCGAGGTGGTAGCAGGAAGGGCTCTCTTCCTCCAGGAGAAAGCTGCTATATCCACTTTTGCTGCCTGGACTTTTGAAAAATAAGCTTTCTGAGTTGCTGATAGCAGGTTCCATGAGGCTGCAGTTGGCTGATATCCATCTACTTTTGCATCCAAAGCTGAGTTATCCATGACTCGTGATCAATGCCCAGAGAATATGTCCAGCGATGTCTGCCAGAGGTCAGCCTAACAATTAATGTGGTTTCATTTCTTTGTCATTGACCTGGAATAAGGAGTGGAGGATACACCCATTCTGCTTGGTAAATGTGGCAGAGTAGAGCTAGGGAGCTTACATCTTGGAAAAGAAAGACAGAATCCAGTACCTTGAAGAATGAGACAAATGGTCCAAAGAGGAGGAAAAAGAAGGATGAAGTTTGCCAAGAATGAAGTTTTAAAAAGATAGCATCACATATGCACAAAAGCTAAACTCAGCAGGAAGAAATGCAGCCATGAAAAGACAGCTGCTCCCAAAAATCAAGAAGGTTTTAGTCTTGTAATTCCTATAGTATTAGAGATAACTTAAGTTGTTGTATATTTAAAACTATGAACTAGAAAGAGTTAGAAAAGAGAAAATAATAAGAGATAGGAAATAATACAAGCCATTTAGAAAATATGAAGACGGACAAAATTCTTGAGAACTTTTCTGACCATCCCAAAAGCCTTAGAAGATTGGTGTGAATAAATGAACATGTCTTAGGTACTTTTACAGTATTCAAAAAATAAGTATTAAAATGCCATCTTGTTTTTCACTTTTTAAAAGAGCCAAAACGAGATAGAATCCAGATAGAGCTCAGTTAATCTGTAGGGAAAAGTCTGGTGTGGGGTTGTAGTGGAAAACTGTGGTGCTCTTAAAGGAATCAAATGTAGAAGTGCCATTACCTAAAGGATACAAAGTCTGGACCTCACTAGAGACATCTCCATTCCCACACTCACTGCAGCATTGTTCACAATAGCCACTTAAGTGTCCATCATCTCATGAATGCATAAAGAAAATGGCAGCCAGGCATGGTGGCACACACCTGTAATGCCAGCACTGAAGAGGCTGAGACAGTAGGAGGGAGATTACACATCTCAAAAAGCTCAAAAAGATTCACACCCTTGAACCCAAAAATTTCATTTGTAGGATTTACTATAAAGAATGGGTTCTAATTAGAGTTTTTTAATTTAATGGTTCTGTGACATTGGGTGTCTCTGAGTCTATCACAAATTTTATTAAGAAATAATCAAAACAGGGTCTGGATATGTAGTTCAATGATTGTTTGCCTAGCCCTGGATTCAATCCCCAGTACTACAAAGGACAGGGGGAGGAAGGAAGGAAGGAAGGAAGGAAGGAAGGAAGGAAGAAAAGAAGGTCAAAACAGGGCATACTCAAGAGGCTGAGGTAGGAAGATCAGCCTGGGTTACTCTGCTACAAAAAAAGAAAGAATGAAAATATTGTGCATTTGTTTAGTATAGTAACTAAGAAATATAAGCACTTAACAAATGGTAGCTGCTTACAAAGCTGTTCTTATAAATATTTAATCATGTAAAGCTGGAAAACAACACTACAAGTCATTAGATATACATTGCCGTATGTCCAGGTACTAAATAGGTTGAAAAAGATTTTTTTAAAGGAAAAGTTAGCTACATGCTTTTTTCTGTACATTATGTTAAAATTCCAACATATATGTAAACTACAAATCAATCTAAAAGTAACACCACAACACTTTCTCAGAGGTTATTTCTGGATGGCCGAGTAACAAGTCTTCTTTTCTCATTTTTTTTTTTTTTGCAGTACTAGGGTTTGAACTCAGGGCCTTCACCTTAAGTTACTCCACTAGCCCTTTTTTGTGAAGGTTTTTTTTCCAGAGAGGGTTTCACAAACTATTTGCCTGGGCTGGCTTCAAACCGTGATCCTCCTGACCTCTTCCTCCTGAGTAGCTGGGATTACAGGCATGAGCCTCTGGCACCTGGCACAAGTTTTCTTTTGTATCTTTACATTTTTCCATATTTTTCTACTTATGTACCAATGAACATATATTACTTTTAAACAAAAATTATAAATTGAAATTAAATGTAAACTTAAAGAACCATCTGGTTTGCATGGTCTTTTTAAACCAGCATAGCTCTGGCTTAAAATTCCCTGAATAAGGGAGTGAATTCAACTATGATGTGTAGATGTTGTAAGAACTTTTGTAGATGTTATAATGCATCCCCAGTATAATAATAATATAATTTTAAAGTTCCTTAAATATTCAAAATAATTTGTCCAAAGAGGTTCAAGTTAGCTTCAGAAAACGATTGCTGGAGGACCTCATCTCAGACCACTTTAGAAAGATTGCAGATGAACTCTGTCAGCTTCTAGAAAATACATTACCAGTTGCACTTTCCAGACCTTGTAAGTTTCCTCAGGAAAGCTCCACCTCCAGGAAAATCTCATTTGTATATATACATGGAATTTGGAGCTCTGTTTCAGAAGGTGCAGGGACTCCCTGCCACCAAGACCCTGATAGTAGCTGTCAGGAGAAAAAGACACTTCCTCCAAAATAAGAATGAGGCAAAAGTCACTTCTTTGTTATTTCAGAAAGCAAGCAGGAATTTGGTATAAAGGAGCTAAGTGTCCCTGTCTCTTCCTTCTTGTCACCATGACAGAGAGAAGACACTAGCGCCATTGAAGGAGGGGCTGAGCCTTTTAGGCGATGTGCTGTACTAAATACACAGAAGGAAGTTAGTTTGAGCACCTATGCACAGTCATGAAGCTCCTGTCACTTAGTTGGAGGACAGGAGTCTTGGGGGGTTAGGTCCCATATCTATAGCCTAAGACCAATTGAATTTTTGCTCTGCTGTCAAATGTTACACCACTTTTGGACTTAGTTGTTCTAAATAGGATTGGTTTCTAGTGAGAACAATTTAAAAGCTAAGAGATCCTGAGTTTGTTTCTTCAAAAAGCTTATCCTACTACATTACCTATAGCTACTGGACTGTTCAAAGTTTTGATACTTTATTTTTATCATTGTTGTACTGGGGGTTACATTGTGACATTTACAAAAGTTCTTACAATATATCATAGTTGAATTCACCCCTCCATCATTCTCCTTTATCCCCTCTCCCCTCATTCCTGGAACATTTTCAACAGGTCTCATTTTTCCATTTACATACATGTGTACACAGTATTTGCACCATATTCACCCTCCTACACCCTTTCCCCACATCCTCCCCTACCTCTGATACCAACCCTCCAAATAGGACCTGTTCTGCCTTTCTGTTCTCTGGTTTTGTAAAAACAGGACAAAAAATGACATTTTAGTTTGTTTAAGTTGGCTATGCAAGACATTTCCGGGTATGTATGTATTATAACCTGAATTGGTTCATCTCTTCTAATTTTCTTCTGCCTGCCTTAGTCCCCTTCTTATGGTGAGTTCAACAAATTTTAAAAGTCTATATTCTTTTTCGTATAGGAAGTACATCTTCTTCACTTCCTTCTTTTACCCTCCTTCTTCCATATGTGACCTCCTCTTTGGTGCCCTGTTTTTCATAATATTATTGTATTGGGTCTATAGTCCACATATGGAAGAAGACATGCAGGCTTTGGCTTTCTGAGCCTGGCTACCTTCACTTAAGTGATGTTCTCCAGGGAGGGGTGAGGATAGGTAAGACACCTAAAAAACTAGCTAGCATTTGTTGCCCTTAACGCAGAGAAACTAAAGCAGATACCTTAAAGCAACTGAGGCCAATAGGAAAAGGGGAACAGGTACTAGAGAAAAGGTTAGATCAAAAAGAATTAACCTAGAAGGAAGGTAACACACACGCACAGGAAATCAATGTGAGTCAACTCCCTGTATAGCTATCCTTATCTCAACCAGCAAAAACCCTTGTTCCTTCCTGTTATTGCTTATGCTCTCTCTACAACAAAATTAGAGATAAGGGCAAAATAGTTTCTGCTGGGTATTGAGGGAGGGGGGAAAGGGAGGGGGCGGAGTGGGTGGTAAGGGAGGGGGTGGGGGCAGGGGGGAGAAATGAACCAAGCCTTGTATGCACATATGAATAATAAAAGAAAAAGAAAAAAAAAGTGATGTTCTCCAGTTCCATCCATTTATCTGTAAATGACAAAATTTTATTCCTTTTTATGGCTGGATAAAAATCCCATTGTATATAAATAACACATTTTCTTAATCCATTCATAGTAGTGGGCATCTTGGCTGTTTCCATAGCTTAGCTATTGTGAATAATGCTGCAATAAACAAGGGTATGCAGGTGCCTTTGTTGTAAGCTGACTCACATTCCTTTGCTTACATTCTTAGGAGTGATGTTTCTGAATCATATGGCAGCTCTATTTTTAGTTTTTTGAGGAGCCTCCATAGTGGTTGTACTAATTTATGCTCCCACCAACAGTGTATGAGGTTTCTTTCTCCCCACATCCTTGCCAGCATTTGTTGTTGCTCGTGTTCTTGATGCTAGCCATTCTAAGAGGAGTGAGGTGGAATTTTAACGTGACTTTGATTTGCATTTCCTTTATGATCAGGGGTGGGGAGCAGTTTTTCATGTGTTTTTTAGCCATTTGGACTTCTTCCTTTGAAAGGCCTCTGCTCAGTTCATTTGCCCATTTCTTCACTGGGTCATTGATTTTGGGGGGAGTTAATTTTTGAGCTCCCTGTATGTTCTGGATATTAATTCCTTGTCAGATGTAAAACTAGCAAAGATTTTCTCCAATTCTGTGAGCTGCCTCTTCAATCTGGCAACCATTTCTTTTGTTGTGCAGAAGCTTTTTAATTTCATTTGTCAATCCTTTCTCTTAGTTGCTGAGCCATTTGAGTTCTATTGAGGAAGTCATTGCCTATGCCTATTAATTCCAGTGTATTCCCTGCTCTTTCCTGCACTAGCTGCAGAGTTTCAGGTCTTACATTAAGGTACTTAATCCCCTTTTAAAGTTTTGAGTTTTAAATATGTAGTTTCTTTCCTTTTTTGTTTTTTTGTTTTTGGTGGTACTGAGGTTTGAATTCAGGGCCTCACA
The DNA here is from genome assembly GCF_047511655.1 of Castor canadensis. Classification (NCBI taxonomy): domain Eukaryota; kingdom Metazoa; phylum Chordata; class Mammalia; order Rodentia; family Castoridae; genus Castor; species Castor canadensis. Next base: position 8,164,875 of record NC_133386.1, on the reverse strand, counting down.
CTTGTTAGGCAGGCGCTCTACCACTTGAGCCATTCTGCCAGTCCCGTAACTTCTAATATTTCAGTTTTCATTGAGTATAGTTGGGAAAATACCTGGCTACCATTTGGGTCTCAGAATCAGCTTTCCTCTTTCAGTTCAGAATGCAGGAAGGAGTTTCCAATGTCTGCTGTCCCCTGATGGAAGAGTTCCAGCCCTATAGAGAAAGAGCACTGCTGTGAGAACAAGGGACACAGCTTTAAGTTCAGAAAACACACGTTAAAGGTGTGTGACAACAGGCGTCCCATGTGGACTCAGACCTCATCTTATGGCATATTACCATAATCCTCTCACATTCCCACATTCGTGTCTACATACCTGTGCCCCTCACTCTTCGAGGGGCTCCTGGGTTGGTATACTGGGGGAGGAGGGGCAAGCTATGGAGTGGAATTCAGTTCTAGATATTTCCATGGAAGAGAGTGAAGGAAGACACTTCTAAGAAACATGGTGGAAAGCTGCTACACACTGATTTGTCAAAGTAAGACTGAAACATGAGCTAAAGACCACTTGAAGGGTCATATGTTCCACCTCCAAATTTTCCCTTAGGCTCAATCCACACCTCCCATGTGCCTTACCCATTCCACAGCTCAATACCCCTTGCATCATTTTTCTGCCTTGATGGCTTTGTGACCTGAATTAAAGCTTTCATTCCACACACTGCACTCCCAAAACAATGCATGAGTAAGGTCATTGTCCTCAAGAATGCCTGAAGGTGCCTGAAGGATCCTGGAGGCCAATTCCAACCTGCTATATGGAGGGGTGTAGCTAAGGCCAGAGATCAAAACCCCAGAGAACTAGAGGCCTGGGAGAAGTCCAGTGGAAGAGCAGCGATAGGACGGACAAGCCAGCAAGACCCAAGTGTACACTGGGCGGAACAGAGGATGCCCAACTGTTTTACTCAGGACTCAAGCTCAGAAAAACATAGGCTGGTATCCAAGCTGGTGATAACAACTTATCATAATGAGACAATTGTCTCTAGAAGATTTATACAGGCTATAAATCAGCCTGAAACCCACAGTAAAAATGGCTGGCAGACGGCCTCGCCTACCAGACAGAAGACTAAAGCATCCAGTGGGACTGATTTGGAAATGTAAAGAATTCTCCAAACTCCAACAGAAGTAGGACTTCTGGAACAAAAGTTGAGAGACAGGAAGGGGAGAGCAAAGGCTCTGGGAAGGTCATGGCCCAACCCTGAAACAAGAACGACCATGTATGTGCATTGAATTTCATGATATCTCATAACCCCCATAGGGAAAGATCTGTTGTGATCCCCACTTTAGAGATGGGGGAGCTGTGCTCACAAAGCAGTCATCCATGGAAGCTTCCCTAGCAATAGACAACTTCAGATATGAGCCCAGACAGCCAAGCCTCCTGCCTGTGGTCACCCCACCGGCTTTCATCCCTACCAGTCACTTCAGAGGTGGGCTTCTTGCCTGGGAGAAGTAGTTTTCAGGGGACATGCTGAAATTGACATCAGTTTCTCCAGTCTTTCTGAATGTCGATGCTTAGTACTCTGACCTCCAGGGAACAGCACCCTCCTCCTTGAGCTGCACCCTCCCCTTTGCTCAGCTGACATCACAGAGTTGAGGAAACAGTAAGCCACATATTATACTAGCCATCAGAAGAAAGGTAAAGTTGAATCAAGTTCATTTTTTTGTGTTTTTGAAAAGAAGAGCAGGTGAAAGGGTGCATAACAGAGATAAAACAATACTGACTGTGTGCAAACCAAAGGGTCTTACAATCACTCATTGCCCTGTACCTACTAAGAGTCCAATGTCAGCTACTCTGATGGCTTTCTCTATCAGCTAATGGTACCATGTAGCTTTCCTGGTGGTTTCTCTGACATTAGGATTGTCCAATAAGCTAAAGAAAGACTTCAGGGAAACTCATGTTAACTGAGTAATTGGTCCCAGTCTCTAGGTTCTGCTACCAGGATCATTGCAAAATGAAATCAGGCCACTTTTTAGCTCTATTTGTGACTCCTTCCCATCAAACACATCCTCCAGCCAGGTGTGTTTGGCGATTGCATCCTTTTGAAGATGCCTTGCTCTAATTGGACCAATGCAGAATTCAGGGTGTGATGGAAGAGATTGTAGAAAGAGGGAAAGAATGAAGCCCTACAGCCTGGCAGGTGGGTTGTTTATGTCAGGAAGAAAAGTTTGTGGTACAGATGGTACTTACCAAGTCCACCTGGGGAGACTTCACCACTTGGAGCAGTGAAAGAGAATCCCAGTCCACAGGGTCCAGCTTCTGGAGAATCTCTCCTAGCCTGCTGCATGCTACAAAGGATGCAGACCCACTGCAGTCAGAACTCCCCCACTTTTCCCCCTTCCAATGCTGGGTGAAAGCAGCTTCCACAAAGGTTGGTAGGCAGTCCCAGACTGCTCTGTGTCTCTATGCATTTCCCAAGGGGACCCTGACCTCCTGCCAGCTCCTTTTCTGGAGTCTTCTCCAGGGATGTCCTCCTGCCTGCTCCAGTACCTAGACAACCTCACCCCTCACTGGCAAACCCTGCCTGGAGGAGGCCATGAATCAATAGCTCATTACTCAGATTTCCCAGTGGTCACAAGGCCCAGACAGAAATCCTTCCCTGAGACTAAGGAAGAGGAGAAAGCTAGCAATGAGTCCCCCACCTTCCCCAGACCCTCTTGCTACACTGTCGGGGCATCAGGACTCACACCTGGAACTGACGGTCACACATTTTTGTTCAAAACTCATTGAAGATTGTAAAAGGAGGACTACTGGGGGAAAATCGGCAAGAGGGGGAGGGAGAAAGGAGAGGGTGATGGGAGGGGGCAGGTAAATCCTAATCAAAATACATTACATATATATATGAAAATAGCATAATGAAACCCACTAAAAACTGTTAAGAGGAAGGAGGAGTAGGAAAGGGTTAAGAAAGAGTAACAGGGTGAATTTCATGAAAGTATATTTCATGTGTGTTGTAAACATCACAATGAAACTCCTGTATATAACTAATTTATACTAAGAAAAAAATCTTAAGACACATATTGGGGCCCATTTACTAGCTGCAGGAAAGCTCCTCATTTCTTCTTTAAAAATAAAAAAATCAAAAATTCCACTAAGTGATACTTTTTGCATTTTTCAAACCATTCAAGCCCTGGCCTACCAACATTTGAGTCAACCTAATGCTCTCTGGGTTATTAGGCACCACCATTGATGCTACATACAAAAGATGTGTAGCCGTAGGATGCTAGAGAACACACCCCAAGTGTTCCAGAAGTAAGGAAACTCAAGCCAATTAGACTAACTCTACATCTAGATAGTGTCTGCCTGAGTCTCTGCACCTTTCAAAAGTCTCCACGTCTCCCTTTACCTCTCTCCAAGAGCAAGACCTATGGATACAGATGGACATTTTCTTCACTGCTCCTCTTGACATTCCCACCCAGGGTCATGGTGCCCACCAGGCTGGGCCAGCTTGGGAGAGGGACAGGCAGCTCCTATGCCCTGGCTGCCAAAATAGTACCTCCCTTTTTGTTGCTCCCTCTACTTTCCCTCCCTTTCTCCATCTTCCTCTATACAGAGAACATCAGACATTTACTCTGTTCTTTCAACACTGGGACTTGCCTCTTTTTCTGTCCCTCACTTTTATGCTGTAATTTGCTTTTCTTTGACAGATCTCCTAGAGTCACCCTGGAGCACCTCTGTGCACCACTGCAACTTCTCTAGAAGATGTAGTTTTTTGCAGCAGAGTGCATCAAGGAAGTGGGGAGAGGCCCCCTTTACAGAGCACTTACTGTTCACATATCCCATTTCATGTAGGCATTCCCTATTAATTCTTGCAGCCAATCAGAGAGGGCCGTAAAGATCTTCCTGTTTTGACGATGAGAAAACCAAGGTTTTGAGTAGATAGGAAACTTTCCAAGATCAAAGAACTCAAATCCACATTTGTTGGATTTCAAAACCCACCTTTCCACTTATGTCTAAAGGAGTAGATCTCCAACAAATACATCAGAGATCATTAACAATCAATATTGTCACCTGAAAATGCAGCTCAATTTCTTTTACTCTGAATCCATGGAGTTAAGAGAGTAAAGGAAATATTTTGTCTAATTCTGAAAAGATAGAGAAGTCCCTTTTTGGTTTTAGTTTGTTTGTTTGTTATCTTAAGTTCCTTAAGAGAATAGCACAGCAACTTTCAGGACCACATTACAAATGGATAACTTCATTTTAAAAGAATTAAGGGGTTTACTAAGGTAAAAAACAGAGCTTAAAATAGAGTCCAAAATTTAGCTCTCTTGGATTTTAGGCAGGAACAATACAATAGAAAGAATTGGGCAATAGTGAAGAAGAATTTAGGGAAACATTCCATAACTGAACATACAAGATAAATTTGTACAACATAAAGCCCTCACTTTCCATTCATTATGTTAGTGTAACCTTGACTTTTCAGTTTTGAGCTCATATTTCACTTTCTAGAATGGCTGACTTTCTCAAATACCAATCAATTGCTAAGAGTGAGGAAAAGAAACATTTGCTTTCTACTATGTGCCTCTCTGCTTAAAAGAAATGGAAAAAAGCAAGTTTGACCTGGGAAAATCTCTCTCTCTAAGAGTCCCATTATGTGGGAAATAGGCCAAACTTGTCAAAAGGTTGATTTATATGCAGCTGGGAGATGTCCAGGCAGGAATGACTGTGGCTTTTCTCAGCAGTTGAAGTCACTGCTTATCTTTTTTTACAAGGTCTTCAGCTTCAGCTTTCAGCACTGTTGCCAAGTTCCAAAAGGAGATGCTCAAAGACAAGCCACAGCGCAAAAGGCTGCTCTGCTGTTTGGGAGCCATCTCCCAGCCTCCTTCCTGCCCCATGACTCCAAGGCCTCCAAGAGACACAGAAAACCCTTAAAGCCATTTCCGTGTGGGGCACGGGACACTTGCTTTCATCTCATCTTGTGTCTGTGTGAACATTTGGGTCTCAGAAAGGCCTTTGCTTCCCATGTGTGTTTCCACTCTTACCTCCTTGCATCCTGAGAAGCTTAGGATGGAGGAAAATCCATCAGTGGGCATCTCTCAATGGTGCTGGGGATGCAAAATTGAGCCCTTCCCAATCCAAGTTGCAGAAATGGGTTTCAGACAGAGCAGCCACCAAAGAGCAGCCTCGCTGTCTCCTCACCTCCCTGGGCTATGGCCTCCCCAGGGCAGTGCTACCATCATCAGTCCTGGGTCTCCAAAAGACCTTACCACAGTCTGCCTACCAGATTCAAAATGGTCTCCATTCTTTAACCTCACCGGGGTGTTTTTCCCTATATTTTTTTCATTAAATAAATAACTAAAACTTGCTTTCACCATCAAGTATTTTGAATATGCCCAAAACAAGAAAAAATAATATAACACACCCATGTGCCTATCGTCCAGAATTTTTAAACACTGAGAACACAGAAACACCTGGGGTGATGGGCATTCCAGCTGTACCTGCTGGACCCTGTACCTGCACCACAGGTGTCCTTCAACATGTGTAAATAGAGCTGATGAGAGGTCAGATGGAGTAACGGTGTGCTCTACTCAAAGAGAGCTCTCCACACACCAGATTTGGGTCCCTGAAGAAGAGCCTCCTCTAAACAGAAGCATCGTAAGTTGTGTTGTAGTCAGTGGCTTCCTTATCCTAATTTAGAACTGAAGAAAATCTGAAGGTCCCTGCAACACACCTTCTTCATTTTACAGATGGAAAACAAGTTGAGTCTTAAAAGGATGAAGTAATGTGCCCAAGGTCACACGATACTCAACAGAAACAGGTCTACAAGCTGCTTCTCTGCTGTCACCTAATGCTTTTTCCATCATGCCATATTGCTTTCATGCAAAATAAAGTGAAACCTGTGTGTACTCACTTGAACCATTGTCAGGGCCAATGGAAGAGCAAGCTGTTCTCAACACCCACTTCCCTTAACACACTTGCTTCCACCCGCCAGGTTCCCTGGACCCCTGCATTCTCCTGAGTGCCCAGAGCCCCACCCTCTACAGCTGGATCCCCAGCTGGCCTCATCTCCCAGAACACTACAGTGCGTCCCATTCTCACTGCTCTTTCCTGTGCCTGGCTGATCTAAGTGAGGCACGGGGACATTTGTACTGGCCTGGACAATGCCCCACTGATGGCCTCAAATCCCACTGTATGGACTGAGCTGTCTGTCTCTGCCATCCTCCTCCTCCCCGCCAGCACCAGACTAGGATTTATTGATCAAGTCTTCTCCTACAATCTTTCTCTATATTATCAAGTAAGTGTAATATCCAAAAGACAAAAAAAGATAGAAAAGAAATTAAATAAGGGACTGGAGAAGGAACAAAAACCTATATAATCCATTAACAATAATCCAACACTGAAAAATAAAGATTAAGCCATAATTGACATTCTTCCTTTGAACACATTTTCAAGTGGCCAAATCTTCCATCATTCAATCAAGGCAGTGAAATCGAATCCAGAGACACCGTGAAGGCTGCCACCCCCACATTTTTATGCCAGGGCAAAGGAGAGGCATCTGGACTTCTGATTATTCACGGTCTTGACACTCAACATGAAGCCAAGTCGCATTTCCCAGATGTCTCCCCGAGGAAGCCAGGCTCTGGTTTCATGGACACCACCCCACCTCACGATGGTGTCTGTGTCTAAATTCCTCATAGCCAGGGAGTCTTTTGGTCCAAAAGGATTTCTCCAAGCAGCCTTCAGACCTTCGTCATTGGCCTCCCCAAGGGAGCTCCAAAGAGACCTGGTTCCCTGAAGTGTCAGAATCTGACTTCTGGCGATTCTGGTTTCAGATGGACTGATGCACTAGTATAGTTAAATGCAAAAAGCTCTTCATAAAATTCTAAGATGGGATGATTTCTCGATCACTTTTCTACAGAGCTGGGGCTACTGACATTCCCTCAGGGTTTCCCTGAGTCATGCCAGTGGGCCCTGGAGAATTCCTCAGTGGCTCCAAAAGATGCCTTCTTCCTTCTCTTCACCTGAGTTCAAGTCTTTCAGTGTGTGAAGAAACCCCTGAAATTGACAACACACCATCACAGGACTAGATTTGGGCATGGACTGTGCTCCAGCTCCTCCTTATGTTTGTCTTTGGGGGCTGGCAACAAAACCCAGGTCCTTGCATCTGCCAAACAAGTGCTCTGCCACTGAGCCACAGCCCTGCATCCACCAGCTCCTCCTCCATGCTTTGATGCTTTTAGGCAAGCCACAAATCCAGCTCCCTCCCCATGGCTCACCCAGTGCTCTTCAGAGAGGCAGATCCAGAGGTCAGAGCACTGCTTCTTGAACCTCCTGTGCCCTGCAGCCCAGCAAATGTCTTAACCTCCTCTGGACTCAAATTACCTACCTCATAGGACTATTTACAAAGTGTAAATGAGAAAATCTATGTAACTCTCTGAATACTTTGCCAGCATGAAGTGAGCGACACACACATGGTGTATGACTCACTTACAGAGCTGAGTCCTGAAGAATGCTAGAGGTGGGTAGCCTGTGGCCCACTCTAATCCATGAGAAAAATGGATACCTTAGGAAGATGAATTATTCTCCTGCACCCATGCCACTGTTGGCATAGGTCAGAATCCATACACACTAACCCACAATCTGAGGTGTCCACATCACCTCATACCCTGAAGGTGGTTCTCTCTCTCAGCTCATTCCTTTCCTTGTGGCCATCATAAAAGTGAACTTGAGGACTGGAGGGTTGGTTCAAGAGGTAGAGCATCTTTTTTGCAAGTGCAAAGACCTGAGTTCAAACCCATCTCACCAAAAAATAAAATAAAATAAGTGAACTTGGTGTTCTCTGTCAGAGTCAAAAAAGCACACACTCAAGCACTCAGTCAACCTGGTTCACTTTCCAGCACCAGCCTCCTCACTTATGTTGCATTTCACATAGTACTTCCATAAGCTTGGCATGAAATGTCCTTTCCTTTTCTTTATCTTAATTTTTTTGCTCTAGTCTTTGTATGATTACCCGAGTCTTATCTAAAACTTACTTTGGAGCCCAAAAGTTTGGGCCAGCTCATGGTGAGGGCTGCCCTTCTGCCTGCCATGCCTCTACCACAAGGTACAGCAGCACTGCCTAAAAATCATCTCAGGTTCAGAAGCCACCACCACCCACGCTATCCGGCCTGAGTGTCAGGGAAACAACTCACACGAGAACATTTTCAGCCAAGCTGAAGAAATGTGCTTTCTGCTCTGGAAATGAGTTTGATAAATGGTTTTTCTTGCTAGGATTCTCCAGTGACTTACCCAGTGATTCTGACACTTTTCGTCATAGATGTATCTTCAGGTTCCATTCCTGAGTGAGTGAGTGAAATTCAAGGAAGGCCAAAATAAGCTTGTTGAGTTCTTGGATGATAAAAATGTACCTGGAGGAAGCGCCATAATTCACAAAAAGGAAATGCTATTTTCCTCCTTCATCTTAAGACATGGTTACTGACCACTTTCTGCACACAGGCATTTCCATGTGCACTGCGTTTAACGCTCATAACTCCTCATGAGTACACCTTACTCCACTACTAGGGAAGAGTGGGGAAGATTAAGGGGAACAGTGGGATGGCCTAGGGTAGAGGCAAGAAAATGTCTTTATCATCAATTCTGTGCAGCATTCACACATTTCCCTGCTCATATGATCTAGAATAAACAGTGTACTCACAAAACTAATATTCTATATAGTTTTGTGGGAGGAGGATTGATTAACATTATTTAGTTCTGTCTTAAAAGCATTCTTGCTTGCTCTCTCTCTGTTACAGTGTCTTAGCCAATCCTGAGTTTTTCCAATGAAGCCAAGTTTAATACATGGTACTTATTATGCCAAACTAGTGTCTTGTCCTTTGTGGCAATAGTATGTGGCAATGATAATCTTATGTCCACTGCTAAAAACACATATGCTGCCGGGCCTTGGTGGCTCACGCCTGTAATCCTAGCTACACAGGAGGCAGCAATCAGGAGGATCACGGTTCGAAGCCAGCCGGAGCAAATAGTTCTCAAGACCCTGTCTTGAAAAAACCCTTCACAAAAATAAGGCTGATGGAGTGGCTCAAAGTTAAGGCCCTGAGTTCAAGTCCCAGTACAGCAAAAAAAAATACTATGAGTAAAATTCAAAATTATTTCAAATAGAAAAAAATGTTTTATTCTAAGCAGACAAAAGTATGATAAACCTATACTTACTATTTTTTATTTGCATTATTCTTATGGAAGCCACGTGAGTGGTAGAAACTCTGAAAGTTAGCAGTGACTCACCTGAAATTTTCTGATTTCAAGTCTGCTTCATATGACTGTCACAGATGAGGGCCCAGGAGAAGTCTTGTTGGGGTCAACACTAGACAGGACACACACAAGCCTTCTGTGCCTCCTGCGTGACTGCATGGAGGGATGATTGTGTCCCTTGGGTGACAGTCTCAGGCGGTGACAATGGGTTGTAAACTCCACACAGCCCCAGTGACATGTTTCCGCATCTGGTTGACAATTAGAAACATCCCAGACAGATCATTCTTTTTGCTGGGTGATTCTAGCTTTCTCTCTCTCTCTGATCTTCTGCCCTGGGAACCATATTGCAAGACATCCTGCAATGGGCTGAAAACATTCCACTAAATTAAAGTATGACTTACATTACTATTTCTTGAGGTTACTTGCAGCCGTCCACTCATCAAACTGGTGGATTTCTGCCAGGTGTTTGTCGATGCTGGAAGCTGTATTTTGTGCTTTGTGGCAAGAGACAAAGTCACCTCTGCACCATTGGTTGTTAGTTTGCTACTGGTAATTTACCAGCACACCATTCGACTCTAGTGGGCTCAGGATCCCTGGTTGACTTCCATCTACTCTGTTCAGACCTCCCCCTTATCAACACCCTATCCTATTGCTTGTCCCTTTTGTCAAGCTAATGTGTCTTCATATCGTGCATATTAATTTTTGGTACTAAGCTATATGAAGCATAAAAGCAAGGTAAACCTCCTGGTCCAGATGGACAAAAAAAGAGAAAATAATGTCAGTCTTCTGCGGAGATCTTCTGGGCTTGCTTCTAAGAGTGCTGAGACTGCTGGAGCACTGCTCTTGAGGATGGAGAGGCTGCTGTCCTGTGTGACTAGCTCTGGGATGCCATCAAAACCCAGACCTCCATTAGAAGACAACCCTTACTACTGCCCCTAAAGCCCTTCCTGGCCTATTGGCCAGTCTTTTAGTGTCTGGTGGCCTGGCATCGAGGTCTGAATCAACCTGCAGCAGTGCATCTTCCACAGAGAACTGGGCTGCTCAGCTGACCAACAACTGCACAAGGGCAACCAGCATTCTCTTTCCTCCATATTCCCACGCACCTAATGACTCTTGCTCTACCAGTCTCCCTGTTACACGCTCCATTCAAAGCTTTAGGGCTCTTGTGTGTCCTGTGTCACCCTATCACACTGTTCTCTCAGTTACACACTTATAAATTATTGGGAAAACTATTCTTCGGAACCAATTTTCTGTGATTAAATGCATTATAGTTAATAAGATTTAAGAGAAAGCAGGAGGGTTGGTGGGGAGACAAGTTGAAATTTTTCTGGCACAAGGTCTCACTCTGTAGTCCAGACTGACCTTGAACTAGTACTCTTCGCCAGCTGCCCGAGTGCTAAGATTACAGGCATGCACCACAATGCCCAGCTTGGTGAATTGGAATTTGAAATGATAATCAGGGAAGAATTGAAAACAAGGCAAGTTTGGAGCAAAGACTAATCTTCGCTGTGCTAGGCTCATGGGCTGTGAGTCACTCCCAGTCTTGACTGCCCTGGCTCTGTCTCTCACTGCCCAGGACCCTTGTTCTCTTGCTCCTTGACACAAGATGAATCACAGCATCTGAGCTAAGGATGGTGGGAATGGGATGATGGAAATAGCTCAAGACAAATGGCAGTACTGAAGAAAAGTACCGTGTAAATCAAAAGAAAGAGCAGAGTAATGAGAAGCCTGCAGGCAAATGGCTTTGGTGCGTCCTAGCAGGAAGACAAGGTGGATAGGGAAAGACAGTCGTCTGTACTAGAAGCTTGGTGAGGACGGGAAGAGATAGCTTATGAAAGCAAAATCACTTAGAAGAGCAGGTGTTGTGATGGAAGGGAGAGCTGAGCAGGTATGGAGGCTGCCAGAGGGGGCAGGGTAGGAGCCCATGGTGAGAGCCAGACATGGTATGACAGAGCAACCTGAGGACGTGAGGGAGGAAAGCAAATGGAACTGCTAACCCTGGAGGTCAAGCAGGGCTCTTCCTCTGCAAAGCATGGGAAGTACAACCAACATGAAGATTCAGAGCAATGGGGGAGGGGGTGTTCAGATGCCCATATCAGTTTCCTCCAGGAAGTGGGAACCAAGGTCATTTGCCAAAGGATGAGCAAGTAGGGACAAGGGTTGGGAGTTGAGCAGACCAGAAAAGACCCAGAAGAGACACACTGAAAGTACGATCACTGGTCAAATGAAAATGTATAAGGGGGAGCATAGAGTATCAGCAACTCACCCTAGAGTGAATTTTCCCCTCCATACTCAGCCACCTGCACAAGGCAGAAGGACAAGGCAAGAGAACCAGAGGTAAGGACAGTGACTGCACAGAGCCTAGGTGGCAATGAGCAACTCACAGCCTGTACGCCCCAAGAATCCATTTTGATAGACATCAGTGGTGTCTGTATTAAAATCTTCATATCATCAGCAGCAAACACCTGAAATTATCAGGAAAATCATTCAAATTAGGCTGAAATGCCTTCAGAATCTGTTTTAAGATTTGGGTTCTGGCATACCTAATTTAATTTGTCCCTGGGCCTCCAAAACCATAGAATAAAGTAGGAGAACATACAATATGTGCAAGGACTCTTTAGAGTAACACATTATTCTGCCAACTATGCAGTAACATTCAAGTCTCCACTGCCTCGTTTGTAATCAACTAAGCAGGCACAAGACCAAATTGCATAGTTCTGAAGCAAACATAAACATAACGCATGTAAACAGTACCTCCATAAAGCATAGCGTTTGGCAAACTCATCCTTAATAATTCACACTTGTGTTCCACTAAAGCACAGCCCTTCAGCAACCCAATCCAAATAAATACACCCAAGCTTTATATTTCAAACTGTGTCACTATTGACAGAATATGGTCTGTTCATTTAATTCTAATGTTTTGTCTTCCATAGACTATGTTTATTATATCAAATATTTTGGGGTTCTAAAAAATCATGGCATTGAAGTGATTCATTTATGTATTGTAAATAGACCATTTTCTGTACTTGGGCAAAGGAGACACATTAACCAATGTGTCAGTAAAATGGCTGTCAAAGGAGCCCAGATGTGTAGTGAGGCAAGAGTGGTCAGAAAAGGAACTGTGAACCATGAAGACTAGAATAGTTGGAGACCCAGGAAGGGATGGTGAGGATAGGGAGAAGGAAGAGAAGTTCCTGTGTAGAGTTGGCAAGGAGGGAGGAAGGTCAGAGATAACGCTCAGGGAAAGACACCCAAGTTCACACACAGTGTAGATCCTAAGAAAAAAGTTCCCAAGTGTGAGTGGGGCTGCTGACCCAGACTGAAAGGGAACGAGAAGCCTGAGTTGCCATGGCTGTGGTTTTCCTTCTCCCATTTCTGACTTAAAGTCACCAATTTCTCCAATACCAAACCTGAGCTGAACTGGTCCACATCTAATGGGCACCTACCTGGCCACTTACTACACCTGATGGACTCTGCTCAAGTGTGAATCTCTTTCAAGAAGCCTTCCTAGGCCCTCAGGCCAAGTCAGGCATTCACCTCCCAGCTACCCTGACTGATGATCTCTTGGCTTCAGTCCCCTGGAGATACTGCCCCGAATGCTCTGCACTCACCCTCCAACACCATTCGTGGGGTCTGGAAGCAGGTGCCCACTGCCAAGAACCAGATAGAGCCAGAGTCAAGCTCGAGCCCAGTCTATGAGTCCATTACTAGCCAACTGTGGGAACTTGGGCAAGTTCCTACACCTCTCCAAGCCTTGCTGTAAAAATTAAATAAGACCCTGCACAGCACAGAGTAGGTACTCAAATTGGTTATGACTGGTAATGGATCAAAGTCAAGGGCATGCTCTCTCTCTCTCTCTCTGTCCATGCAATCTTGATGATTATAATAACAAGGATGCTTTGTATATTTGCATAACTTGATATTCTTCCCACAAGACTTTCATATTTGGGGCCTCATTTAAAGCTCTTACTATTCCCAAGAGGCAAGCAGAGAATATCTTGATTTTCTCGCATTATAGATGAAAGAATTGCATTGTGAGCAATTAAAAGGGTCATCCTGGGCACACATGAATGCCTGGGTAAGAATGAATGACTTCATGCTCTGGCTTTGACCAACTCATCAGTGCACACCTGCCTTCTCCCACCAGGGAGGCACAAAGACATTCCGATTGCCAGGAAGGAACAGCAGGCACATAGCCGTCGGCGGTGTCATATCTGCTCAGGAAGAGAGGAAAACACATGCTGGAAGTACAACTTCCATCTAGACAGATAAAATTCCAGGCAAAGAGTGCTAAGATGCAGAGACCAGAGAGAGACGGAGGCGTCTGAAGAATAAGCAAAAGAATGTTCTAGAAGTAAGTGTTGTGGCCAGATCACGAATGATATTGACATTGTATACAATTGCTGATGCAGGGTCACTGAAGATGGTTAGCTGGAATTCAATAGGTCCAACACTCTGTCTTTAGCTTTCGGAATTGATAAAAATGGGAATGATACTGCTATTAATAAAAGCTAAATACACACTAGGCACTGCTGTAAGTGCTTTGTAAGAATTCATTACCTAGCAGGGTGCCAGTGACCTGTAAGCCCAGATACTCAGGAGGCAGAGATCAAAAGATCACAGTTCCATTCCAGACTGGACAAAAAGTTTGTGAGACTCCCATCTTAACAGAAAAAGCTAGGTGTGGTGGTGCTTACCTGTCAGTCCAGCTACTGCAGGAAGCACAAATAGGACGACTATGGTCTAGGTTGGGCTGGGCATAAAGTGAGAACCTATCTCAAAAATAACCAGAGCAGGGTCATGGCTCAAGAGGTAGAGCACCTGCCTAGTGAGCTCAAGGTCCTGAGTTCAAACCCCAAAAGAATTAGTTTGCCTAAACCTCATGCCCATTTTTGAATAGTTCCTATCCTTTTCCTCATTCTATAGATGGGGAAACTGAGATAAAAGTTATTAAGGGTCACATAGCAACAGAGCTGGGATGTGCTAGCAGTCTGGGGCAAGAGGTAGAATCACCTCATAAGTGATACCTTCCAAAAAACTGAATATTCAGAGAAGTTAGGATATGGTAACAGTGGGAATGGAAAATGAGAGGGGTGGGGGAAAGAATGAGCACTCGGGAGGTGGAGGCAGGAGGATCACAAGTTCAAGGCCAGCCTGGGCTACATGGTGAGTTCACAGCCAGCCTGCATACATAGCAAGATTCTGTCTCAAAAAAAGTAGTTTGAAGATTATTTCATATTTATAGAAATCTGATAAGTAGCTCAAAAACATTGCTCCTTAAGCATCTTTGCAAGTAAGATCATTGGTGAGAATGACTCATTTTAATATGTTTGGCAGGTAAGGAATATACACAGCTGTTATAAGAATTTTTTCTAGCTATTGAGCCCAGGAGTTGGTCTGATGGGACCAATCCTTTGCACTTCATGGTCAACAAGTACCTAATTACTCAAGCAAAGGGAGCACAAAGGCAGGCACCCAGGCTGTTTGTGCTCATCCTTTCCTGTCTTCCTATGCCATGCTTTCTAGGAGAAAGTCAAAGAGAGAGATCAAGAGAAAAAAAAAAACAGAAGTGAAATACTTCACCTATCTTTAAAAATGACAAAAAAACCTAAAAGCATTTTCAAACTTGCAACTGAAATGGAAAAAGAGGAGGGTGATAACTGAAAGCATGCCTGGAGCATTACCTAAGCCTGCCTGGGGTGTCCTCCTGCAAGGACGTTGAAGGCCTCGTGCCGAGAGAGGCCCCATCTGGACACTTTGGAGATGTTCCTCACTGACCTCATGCACTTCCCCTGATCTCATTTGGATGGCTTCATGGATAAGCAAATCATATTTGATGTGCTGCTTTTAATGTCTTCCCCTTGTTCTCTTCTCTTGGCATTACCTCCTCTATGCATTTCACCCAGACATCCCTGGAACACTATTCCCCGGGCTCTATCATTTGTCATTCTGAATGTTTATCTGTGGACTCTGCAGAAGTCACTCCTGCATGTGATTTTTGCCATGCAATCCTCCTCAGAGGTCACTGTGATGGAGACTGGCTGAGCAGTCACCCTTCCTTCTGAGCACACAGCCAACCCTCTTGCTATGAGGTCACCACAGTGAGTTCTGGGGAAGGGCTAAGTTCTAGTGGGAACAGCATTGGCAGAATGAGGCCTGCTATTTTTAGGCTGGCCCATCAAACCATACCACATGTGGTCATTTTTGGTACTGTTGTTTGTGGTACCAGTGAGACCTCTGGCTGTGTGGATTTGACAGAAATATGAACTTGAGAATCAATGACAGAGACTAGAGAATGAGAAAAGAGCCAAGAACAGACCCACAAAGACCACTAGTACTTAAGAAGTATGACTAGCCCAGCAAGCCCAAGATGCATTCTAAGGAGGAAAGAGAGAAAGGACAGAATTGAGGGAGATGTTCAGAAAGTAGCCACTAGAAGTGACAGCTATCACTACAAGGTCTGTAAGATGAGGAACAAAAACAGCTGTGGGCTTTGCTAGTATCAATTCCACTGACAACATTGCTGGTTTCTAGTCCAGGCAGAGGGCTCATGGTGCCCAGCACAGCCATTGAGAATACTAGGATGAACAAGAAGGCAGACATGTAGACAGGGAGTAAAGACTCCTGGTGTCCATGAGGACAAAGAAGACTCAACAGAGCCAGAAGAACCATAGTGACAGGGCAAGGAGTTCCAATGGAAAGACAAAGCAAATTAGAAGTTAGGTCTTGGATCCAAGATGGCTGTTAGAGGGAGGAAGCAGACAGCTTGAGGTCTGTAAGTCAAAAATCTTGCTGAGACACTGGAGCCACATTTGGCAGAATAAAATTACCAAGAAGAAGCAAAACTCTGACACCCTGAACATCCAGACCATAAAAAACTTCTCCACACCACATTACACTGAGAAAACAGGAGGGCTCCCACACCACCAGATGCCAGCTCCAAACCTGCTGGGAGACCCATAGGTGACCAATAGGTGAGCAAATAAGTGGTACACGGTATTCTCACAGCCACCCCTGGGATAAACCAGCATAGCACCCTGGACAGTCTGAACCCTGCCCCACAAAAAAAAAAAAAGCAACAAACTGGATAATAAACAAGGAACTGAAAAGGAACATGCAGCAGAGGGGGCAGTGTGCACTGAGAGCACCTGAGAAGAGGGGAGGAGCAAGGAGCTGAACTCCATGCAAACTTTCAGTAAACAAAGCCTGGAAAAGTGGTTGACAGTATGTGGGTGATGAGCAGCTGCCTGAAACAGGGCAGATAGCAGCCCACAAAGCTTATCTCTTGACCCAACCACCTGGCAAGGCTACAACAGAGCTACTGCTTAAATTCTAACACCAGGACTGGATGCTGAAGGAGTAACACCAGAACTACTAAGACTGAAATTCTATTGTTCCTGAACCTTGATTTTTTTTCTCTCTGTCTGTCTTGTTCACTGTTTGTTTGTCCACCATCTCTCCCTGTTGATTTATTTGGTTCTCTATTTTTTTCTTCCTTTTTATTTTTTCTCTTTCTTTCTTGGTTTCATTAGTTTTGCAATTGTAAGTTAGCTAATACTAAATTACACACAGACCAGGGACAGGAATAGCAACAAGTGGAACGATGGGAAGATGAAAAAGGAATGGAAACCATTCTTCCCCAAAAAATAAATTAGTACAGGATTCAGAAGGAAATGAAGAAAATGGATACCCAGTTCCAGACTCCAACCAAACAAAGATAGACTATCCCAAGGAACCCAACAAAGCCCACAAGAACATACTGAAAGAAGAAATCCTGCAAGTAATCAATGAGAATTTCATAGAGATGTTACTAAACATGGTCAACTAAAATGTACAGTAGGCACTCAAGAAATTCCAAGACAACAAAAATAAAGAATATGAGAAGACACAAAAACAAATAAATGAACTCATAGGGGCCCTAAATAAATACCACAGTGAAACAGAGAACACCATAAATAGAGAGATAAATTAATTAAGGATGAAAATTGACAACATTAAAGAGGAATTGACCCATGATGTGGAAAACCTCAGAAAAAAGAATGAAACAGAAATACAAAATACAATGGAAGGCCACTCCAGCAGACTAGAACAAGCAGAAGACAGAATCTCAGAACATGAAGATGAAATGGAAATTAAAGGAAAAACTGAAGAACTATTACTTAAACAACTCAAAACCTGTGAAAGGAATATGCAAGAACTCACTGACTCCATCAAAAGACCAAACCTGAGAATCACGGGGATTAAAGAAGGAGAAGAGGTGCAAACAAAAGGAATTCTTAATATAGTCAACAAAATAATAACAGAAAATTTCCCAAATCTAGAGAAAACTATGCCCATTTAGGTACAGGAAGCCTCCAGGACACCAAGCAGACTTGACCAAAACAGAACTATGCCACGACATATTATCATTAAAACACCAAGCACAGAAAATAGAGGAAGAATATTGAGGGCTGTAAGAGAGAAAAAACAAATAACATGCAAAGGTAAACCCATCAAAATCACAACAGATTTCTCAACAGAAACCTTAAAAGCAAGAAGAGCATGGAGTGAGGTCTTCCAGGTACTGAATGAAAATAGCTTCAACCCTAGGATACTGTACCCAGAAAAACTATCATTCAAAATAGATGGAGCAATAAAAGTCTTTCATGATAAGCAGAAACTAAAACAATATATGACCACCAAGCCACCACTACAAAAGATTCTTTAAGGAATTCTGTACACAGAAAACGAAAACAAACAGAACCATGAAAGGACAGGCAGTACCAAACCACAGGAGAAGAAAAGGCAAGAAAGTAGAGAGTAACATTGATTCAGCTGTACACAATCAAACCCATAAACAACAAAGACAACTAAATGACAGAAATCACCACATACCCATCAGTACTAACACTTAATGTTATTGGACTTAATTCCCCCATCAAAAGACACTGTTTGGCAAACTGGATTAAAAAGGAAGCTCCAACAATCTGTTGCTTACAGGAGACCCATCTCATCAACAGAAACAAGCACTGACTTAGGGTGAAAGGCTGGAAGAAGACTTGCCAAGCCAATGGCTCCAAAAACAGGCAGGAATAGCAACACTTATCTCGAACAAAGTAGACTTTAAACCTACATCGAACAAACAAGATAAAGAGGGACATTCCATGCTATTAAAAGGGGAAATAGACCAAAAGGAAATAACAATTATCAACCTATATGCACCCAATGTCAATGCACCTAATTTTATCAAAAATATAGTCTGAAGGACCTAAAAACATATATAAACTCCAACACAGTGGTAGTGGGTGACTTTAATACCCCTCTATCACTAATAGATAGGTCATCTAAACAAAAAATCAATAAAGAAATCATAGATCTAAATCATACCATAGAGCGAATGGCCATAGTTGATGTCTACAGAACATTTCATCCAACTTCTGCACAATATACATTCTTCTCAGCAGCCCATGGAACCTTCTCCAAAATAGATCATATCCTAGGACACAAAGCAAGCCTCAGCAAATATAAGAAAATAGAAATAATACCGTGCATACTATCTGACCACAATGCAGTAAAAGTAGAACTCAACAACAAAAGTAAAGACAAAAAACATGCAAACAGCTGGAAACTAAATAACTCATTACTTAATGAAGAGTGGATCATCGATGCAATAAAAGAGGAAATTAAAAAGTTCCTGGAAGTCAATGAAAATGAAAACACAACCTACCGGAACGTATGGGACACAGCTAAGGCAGTCTTGAGAGGAAAGTTTATAGCCATGAGTGCATATATTAAAAAGATCGAAAGATCCCAAATCAATGACCTAATGATACATCTCAAACTCCTAGAAAAACAAGAACAAGCAAATCCCAAAACAAATAGAGGGAGAGAAATAATAAAAATAAGAGCTGAAATCAACGAAATAGAAACCAAAAAAACCATACAAAGAATTAATGAAACAAAAAGTTGGTTCTTTGAAAAAATAAACAAGATCGATAGACCCCTGGCAAACCTGACTAAAATGAGGAGAGAAAAAACCCAAATTAGTAGAATTAGGAATGCAAAAGGGGAGATAACAACAAATACCATGGAAGTCCAGGAAATCATCAGAGACTACTTTGAGAACCTATATTCAAATAAATTTGAAAATCTTAAAGAAATGGACAGATTTCTAGATACATATGATCATCCAAAACTGAACCAAGAGGAAATTAATCACCTGAATAGACCTATAACACAAAAAGAAATTGAAGCAGCAATCAAGAGTCTCCCCAAAAAGAAAAGTCCATGACCTGATGGATTCTCTGCTGAATTCTATCAAACCTTTAAAGAAGAACTGGTGCCAACCCTCCTTAAACTGTTCCATGAAATAGAAAGGGAAGGAAAACTGCCAAACACATTTTATGAAGCCAGTATTACACTTATCCCAAAACCAGGCAAAGACACCTCCAAAAAGGAGAACTATAGGCCAATCTCCTTAATGAACATTGATGCAAAAATCCTCAACAAAATAATGGCAAACCGAATTCAGCAACACATCAAAAAGATTATTCACCACGACCAAGTAGGCTTCATCCCAGGGATGCAGGGGTGGTTCAACATAGGAAAATCAATAAACGTAATAAACCACATTAACAGAAGCAAAGACAAAAACCACTTGATCATCTCAATAGATGCAGAAAAAGCCTTTGATAAGATCCAACATCATTTCATGATACAAGCTCTAAGAAAACTAGGAATAGAAGGAAAGTTCCTCAGCATTATAAAAGCTATATATGACAAACCTACAGCCAGCATTATACTTAACGGAGAAAAATTAAAACCATTCCCTCTAAAATCAGGAACCAGACAAGGATGCCCACTATCTCCACTCCTATTCAACATAGTACTGGAATTCCTAGCCAGAGCGATTAGGCAAGAAGAAGGAATAAAAGGAATACAAATAGGTAAAGAAACTGTCAAAATATCCCTATTTGCAGACGACATGATCCTATACCTTAAAGACCCAAAAAACTCTACTCAGAAGCTTCTAGACATCATCAATAGCTATAGCAAGGTAGCAGGATATAAAATCAACATAGAAAAATCATTAGCATTTCTATACACTAACAATGAGCAAACGGAAAAAGAATGTATGAAAACAATTCCATTTACAATAGCCTCAAAAAAAATCAAATACCTAGGTGTAAACCTAACAAAAGATGTGAAAGACCTCTACAAGGAAAACTATACACTTCTGAAGAAAGAGATTGAGGAAGACTATAGAAAGTGGAGAGATCTCCCATGCTCATGGATTGGTAGAATCAACATAGTAAAAATGTTGATACTCCCCAAAGTAATCTACATGTTTAATGCAATTCCCATCAAAATTCCAATGACATTCATTAAAGAGATTGAAGAATCTACTGTTAAATTTATATGGAAACACAGGAAGCCACGAATAGCCAAGGCAATACTCAGTCAAAAGAACAATGCAGGAGGTATCACAATACCTGACTTCAAACTATATTACAAAGCAATAACAATAAAAACAGCATGGTACTGGCACAAAAACAGACATGAAGACCAGTGGAACAGAATAGAAGATCCAGATATGAAGCCACACAACTATAAGCAACTTATCTTTGACAAAGGAGCTAAAAATATACAATGGAGAAATAGCAGCCTCTTCAACAAAAACTGCTGGGAAAACTGGTTAGCAGTCTGCAAAAAACTGAAACTAGATCCATGTATATCACCCTATACCACGATTAACTCAAAATGGATCAAGGATCTTAATATCAGACCCCAAACTCTTAAGTTGATACAAGAAAGAGTAGGAAATACTCTGGAGTTAGTAGGTATAGGTAAGAACTTTCTCAATGAAACCCCAGCAGCACAGCAACTAAGAGATAGCATAGATAAATGGGACCTCATAAAACTAAAAAGCTTCTGTTCATCAAAAGAAATGGTCTCTAAACTGAAGAGAACACCCACAGAGTGGGAGAAAATATTTGCCAACTATACATCAGACAAAGGACTGATAACCAGAATATACAGGGAACTTAAAAAACTAAATTCTCCCAAAACTAATGAACCAATAAAGAAATGGGCATGTGAACTAAACAGAACTTTCTCAAAAGAAGAAATTCAAATGGCCAGAAAACACATGAAAAAATGCTCACCATCTCTAGCAATAAAGGAAATGCAAATTAAAACCACGCTAAGATTCCACCTCACCCCTTTTAGAATAGCTATCATCAGCAACACCACCAACAACAGGTGTTGGCGAGGATGCGGGGAAAAAGGAAACCTCTTACACTGTTGGTGGGAATGTAGACTAGTACAACCACTCTGGAAAAAAATTTGGAGGCTACTTAAAAAGCTGGACATCGATCTACCATTTGATCCAGCAATACCACTCTTGGGGATATACCCAAAAGACTGTTACTCCAGAGGCACCTGCACATCCATGTTTATTGCGGCACTATTCACAATAGCCAAGTTATGGAAACAGCCAAGATGTCCCACCACTGACGAATGGATTAAGAAAATGTGGTATCTATACACAATGGAATTTTATACAGCCATGAAGAAGAATGAAATGTTATCATTCGCTGGTAAATGGATGGAATTGGAGAACATCATTCTGAGTGAGGTTAGCCTGGCTCAAAAAACCAAAAATCGTATGTTCTCCCTCATATGTGGACATTAGATCGAGGGCAAACACAACAAGTGGATTGGACTATGAGCACATGATAAAAGCGAGAGCACACAAGGGAGGGGTGAGGATAGGTAAGACACCTAAAAAACTAGCTAGCATTTGTTGCCCTTAACGCAGAGAAACTAAAGCAGATACCTTAAAGCAACTGAGGCCAATAGGAAAAGGGGACCAGGAACTAGAGAAAAGGTTAGATCAAAAAGAATTAACCTAGAAGGTAACACCCACACACAGGAAATCAATGTGAGTCAATGCCCTGTATAGCTATCCTTATCTCAACCAGCAAAAACCCTTGTTCCTTCCTATTATTGCTTATACTCTCTCTACAACAAGATTAGAAATAAGGGCAAAATAGTTTCTGCTGGGTATTGGGGGGGGAGAGGGAGGGGGTGGAGTGGGTGGTAAGGGAGGGGGTGGGGGCAAGGGGGAGAAATGAACCAAGCCTTGTATGCACATATGAATAATAAAAGAAAAATGAAAAAAAAAAAAAAAAGGAGTGAGCCAAAAAAAAAAAAAAAGAAATCTTAAAGTGACAGAGGTCAATATTGATAGAACAATAACGTCGCCATTTTGTGAATCAGCCAAAATGGCAGCCCCACCCTTAAACAAATTCCCATGCTCTAAGACAGACCCACCCCTGCCAGAGACTACCGCACATGCACTAATTTCCTTAACCTCCCCCTTGTATAAAAGCCACACCTGGCCCAGAGTCTGTGCTGTGCCATCTTTTCCCCGGCCAGCCTGGCAGTTTGGGCCTGCCATTAAACTTTGCTCTATGGATGTGAGACTTTTCCCGTGAGCTTTCTTTGTGAGTGGCATTTTTCCTAACATTTGGTGCCGTGACTCGGATCAGGTTGAGTTCCCAGCACTGACTTGGCTCTCCCGGCCTCCCCCACCCCATCCCACTCTCTCTTTCTCTCTCTCTCTCTCAATTCCCATTCCCTTCCTCCGGGATCTGAGCTGCTTCACCGGGACCCCTGATCCTAGAAAACGTCACTGTCTCACTAGCTCACAGGGAAGTTCCTCCAACCCAGTGCCTCCAACCACCATCCACCACCAGTCAACCTTCCCTCAAGGTCCTCTCTCCCTCATTGAATCCTCCTCGCACACTGAGCTGTGGTCTCTCTCTCACTTCCTCAAAAACCTAGTGCTAGGTTGCAGCTCACTCTCATCCCTGGGAACTGAGTTCCCCATTAGGGACTGTGGACCACCCGTGGTGAAGACGTTCCCTCTGGGCATTGTGTTCCACATTTCTCCCTCTCTCCTGAGGACCTGATATTTTGGGGATGCCTGCCATATCTCTCCTCAGGTCAGGCCTTCACCATGGGAGTTGGACCTTCCAAAATTCCTTCAGACTCCCCACTGGGATGTCTCCTGGCCAACCTTGGGCCCCTCCGCCTAATGCCTGATTTTAAGCCATGAAAGCTCATTTTTCTCTGTAATCAGGCCTGGCCCCAATATCCATTGGACAACGCCTCCAAATGGCCACTTAATGGCACTTTCAATCCCAATATTTTAAGGGATTTATACAATCTCTGTGAGTGTGCTGGTAAATGGAAGGAACTTTCCTACATCCAATCCTTTCCCTATCTCTGCATCAAACCCTCCCTCTGTACTTTCTGTTCCCCTACGCAGATTCTATTAGCCTGTAAACCAGTTTCTAAATCAACCAATTCCTCTCCCAAACCTCCTACTTGCTATGTAAACAGACTTCTTGCACTGCTTAACAAACCTATCTCCTCCTATCTTCCTGAAAAACTTTCCCTGTCATGGAGTTAAGCAAGCCACTCCTTACCAACTCTGGCCTCAAGGCACTTCCAGCTCTGGGAGAGCTCATGCTCCCTTCCTGTGGGCTGAGACCAAGGCCCGGATTTATTCATGTATGCCTTATGCTACATTGGTAGAGTCCTATTTGATTATGTCATTTGACAACTGCTTCTCTTCCCGCCCCCATCTAATGTCCCTTTTACCTGAGACAGTGACCAAGAGTGGAGGTTTCATTTTGCAGAAGGCATGCCAGTACCAGTCAATGGGAGCAACCTAGAGACACAGGTGATGGCTAATCCCTCAGGCATGTGTCATACTTCCAGGCTCTGCCTTCCCCTCCCTTACCTAAGATGTCAACACACCTTTTCTGCTTCCTCCATGGTCTCACCATGTGTTCTTTGTCTCTGTCTGCCTTCCCCTCCCTGGGCTTACTGAGACCCTGCCTCCCATGAAAAACCTATAGCATGGTACCTTATGACTTAAGTTATTCCAACTAGTTTGCCAGGCCTCTCAGTCTAAAGTAACTTTAAGTCAGCTGCTTTACAAAAAGTGCTTACAAAAACCTGTGGCTGCCATGCTCACGCCGTAACTCCGTCCCCACAAGGGGAGGAGGGAAAGCAAACAGGTGCACCTGTGCACAGAGATGCTGGCTCCTGGACACAGCAGAATGTGTGCTATAGCTAAGAAAATCCATAGAGAGGACCCAGAACATTTTGGGCTGCCAGCCACTCATGGCAATGGCTGCAGCCTGCTGCCACTTCCCCTAGAATAAATGCATGCAGAGTACACAGGAAGAGGGGAGGGGCGACAGGCTGCAGGATCAGGCCTAGGCAGACAGGGTCATTTGTCCCAGGTGTGTGTGGAGGGCATTTGTGCCTTGCACAAGTCCTGCTCCTAGCCCGACCTCACACCTCAGGGCATCAGACCCTTGTAAGCCAATTGTTAGCTCAAGGTTATAGTTCCAGAAATAACAAAATAGACATTACTGGGGTCTCTAAACTTCTCATTTAGAATTTTCTATACCTTTGGCCTCAGCATAAATTTTTCCCTCCAAATATTAACACTAGTTGTCCCGTATGGTACTGTTATTGGCCTGAAATGCCCTCTGAATGCCCTTCTCTAACTTTACAAATGATTTATTCCTTTATTAAAAAGGTAGACTTTATTAAAGAGGCTGCCTGCTGTTAGCTAAAAGACAGGATCCTAACGTTTTGTTCTTTCTAGATGGGACCTGCATCTTCCAGTCTTTGGCTGGTAGATGTTAGAAGCTTTGTACTGAGGCCTGGCCTCACTATGCCTTGGGTGACCAAGAGAGGTGGCCTTCACAGGGCTCCTTAAATTACAATACCACTCCAATTAGACCTTTTCTATAAAAGTAAAAGTAAACTGAGGTCTCCTATACAAATTTCTATCTTCTAAGCCACTCCAATACTCTGAACCTCTTAATGAGTGCTTCCCTCTCCAACAGGCAATGGTAGGAAGAGGGCAAATCATATGTCCCCTTCCAGTTATCAGATCTAAGGGAAATTTAAAAATATCTAAACAGCTGTACTGATGCCCAGACAAATACAGTCAAGCCTTTATCTCTGTGATCCAAACCTTTCAATTGACATGAAAGGATATTATGCTTCTAGACCAGACTCTTATCTCATTAGAAAAGCAATGGGTTCTGGCCCAGGCCACTCAGGTTGGAAATGATTATATGGCTCAAGCAGTAGAGTGCCACTTTACAAGCAGAAAGTCCTGAGTTCAAGCCCAGCACATCCAAAGTAAAAATAATAATATTTGGGGCTGAGGAAGTAGCTCAATGGGAGAATGTCTGCCCAGCATGTGCAAAGCCTTGGGTTCAATTCCCCAGTATTACTAAAAAAAATTAAAAATGGTAAAGAAGATAAGTGGCATTAATGTCACTTCAGTCATCTCTTAGTAGAAAAATGTAGTTTAACCTAGACCAGATCCCTCATTCTTCAAGTGAGGAAACTGAGGCCCAGAACAGTTCGGAGACTTGCTCTCCACAGTGTCAGGTGTCAATGTAAAATAACGACTTTGCTTTACAGAAACACCCTAAAAAAAGAAAATCCCCCTACCTTTCTACAGCATCTTAAGGAAGCTATCAGAAAGCATACCATGATGGGCCCAGAGTCACAGGTGAGAGAGGTTCTCCTCAAAGATAAATTTCTAACAGTCAGCCCCAAATATTCATAAATAGCTCAGACTGTGGCTGAAGGGAAAAAGTCACTGAACCAAGTAATACAGCTAACCATGTCTGTATTTATAGCTATGTCTGTATGTCCAGAACCTTACTAACAGGAGCGAAAAAGGTAAGAGACACCATGGCCTCGTTGCTGCTCTCAGAGAGGGCCCCACTCAATTGGGGCCTGCATCCTGAACTTGCTACCATGGTGGACAGGAGGGGCACTTCTGCAGATAATGCTTAAAGGGGACAGCCCAGAAGACAGCCCCATCCCCAACTGGGACCCTGCCCTCTCTGCAAAAGTAACCACTGGAGGTCTAAGTGCCCCCATCTCCAGATGGATGCCACCTCCTATGGATTGATGGGTCCCAGCCTCCTGTCCACACTCCACTTCTTGTCATCAATGTTGAGGAGCAATAATGGCAGAAAAACAAAAAGTCATTTTCCTCCTAGACAGTGGAGTCCATTTCTCTGTTTTACTTTTTTCTCCTGGTCCCTGGTCCAATGACAAAAGTTATTGTTCGGGGCAAATCTGGCCAGCCCCGAACAATAGAGCACTGGTTTACCTGGCCTCTGGCCTGCTCTTGTGAAGACCTCCTCTTCTGTCACTCTTTCCTCACAGTACCTAAAACTCCAATGTCCCTGCTGGGACAAGATTTACTATCACAACTAAAAACTCAAGTTCTCCTCCCCTCAGGCAGCTATCCTTCAGAAACAAATAGATCCCACAGTGTGGACTGATGAGATGAGTGTAGGGTAGGCCAGAATGGCCCTCCCTATTCAAATAAAACTCAAAAATCCCTCACAGTTTCCACATCCAAAGCAATATCCCCTCAAGCCTGAGGGACAATGAGGCCTTATGCCTACCATAAATTCCTTAAAACAACAAGGGCTACTAATTAGTTTCTCCAGCCAATATAATAAATTTAAATTTCTTATAAAAGCTAATTTTAAAATACAAGCTACAAAGTATATAACTGGAAAGGATATAGATAGGTAGTGAATGTATTTTTTTTGAGAAGTTAAAGGAAAAAAAGTGTTTTTAGATGAGAAAGGATTTTGTAAAGAAGGGTTTGTCCTAAAGATTGTTTCAAATAGGAGGGATAAAGACAAGCCATCAAAGGGTTTAGTATGTTATATAAAGGTCTAAGTAAGTTTTAAAAGTGTATAATAAAAAAGCTTCAGTGTGTAATAAAGTTAAAGTTGAGTATAATCTAACAGTTGCCTAAAAGATTTTTAGGGTCATGTCAAACTAAAATCAAATTCTCTATGTCTATAAAATAACAAGGTTATCTTAATATTGTTCTGCTCTGAGTAACATCTACAAAAAACCGTTACAGACAAAGATTTTATCAAAGAAATTATTCATGTTTTCTGCTGATCTTGTCAAGCTTTAAGTACTACTAAATCAGAGTTCATTTACATATTTGCTTATGTGTCTTAAATGACCACCTTGTATTATGTTATACTTTATCCAAATATGGTACAAACATTTACAAAGTTAAAAGTGTCAATTTATATAAAATAATGAGCTAAAGCTCTCTTTTATCCAAGAGTGTTACATTTAAATCCTGACAGCCCCTGCCTCCCACAGGTCACCTACCTAGGTGTGGCCTTAAAGGGACAGACTCATTCCCTGAGTCATAAATGCATCAAGTCAGTCTTCCTTTTCCCAACCCCCATACCATAAGACAGCTTACAGCTTTCCTGGGAGTTATAGGATTTTGCAGAATTTAGACCCCTAGGTATGCAGTCCCTGAGCAGACACCTTTTTATGCTCCTCTTAATATTCCTATTTGGGTTTTAAATAATGTATGGCCATCCCTTTCTCTTAGAAAACTTGCCCCCAACAGACTCTGCTCCTCTGGCTGACTACCTGCCTTCTCAGAGAGCATGCAGACCAGATCCTGCCCCACCCTATAACAATTTCTGCTAAACCAGGGCATCTTGTTCTCCAAAAAGGATCTTCTACCCTGGGTGCCCCCAATGGTGGCACCTCTTAAGAACAATCAGAAAAATGGAGAAGGGAATTGGAGGACTCTTGAAATTGTCTAGGGAACAACATTTCACAGTGGTTCTCCTGGCCAATGCCCATCCTAATGCCTGTGTTTCTTGCTCTCCTACTCTTAAGCCTCCTCCCTTGTATCATACTGCATGTCTGCTCTTGCTAACCAAAACTTTAACCAGTTGTACCTCCAGAGATACCAACCTCTCCAAAACCATCCAGAGGACTGCTATGAGGGCCCCCACCAGGACACAGGAGCCTGAGGATCCTGCCCCATACAATGCCCCCTGCCAGCAAGAAGCAGCTAAAGAGACTGATGCTTCGTCCCAATTCCTGATCCTCAGCCCCTACCCTCATCATTATTAAAGAAAAAATGGGGGAATGATAGAACAATAACGTCACCATTTTGTGAATCAACCAAAATGGCAGCCCCGCCCTTAAACAAATTCCCATGCTCTAAGACAGCCCCACCCCTACCAGAGACTACCACGCATGCGCTAATTTCCTTAACCGCCCCCCCTTCTATAAAAGCCATGCCCCGCCCAGAGTCAGCACTGCACCATCTTTTCCCTGGCCAGCCTGGCGGTTTGGGCCTGCCATTAAACTTGGCTCTTGGATGTGAGACTTTTCTCCTGAGCTTTCTTTGTGAGCGGCGTTTTTCCTAACAAACATGAGAAGGGGATCAGGAACCGGTGAAAAGGTCAGGTAGAGATGAATCAGCTTGGGTTGTAACACATCTGTACATGGAAGCAATGCTAGGAATCTCTCTGTGTAGCTGTCCTTATCTTAACCAGCAAAAACGCTTTGTCTTTCTTGTTATTACTTATGCCTTCTCTTCAACAAAATTGGAGAAAAGGGCAGAACAGGTTGTGCCTGGAAGCGAGGGGGGTGGGAGGGGAAAGGGAGGGGCAGGGGATAGGGGAGAGAAATGACCCAAACAATATGCGCACATGTGGATAAATGAGGGGACTAGCAAGTGAGAGAGACACATATACAAAACAAAATCAAAAAGTTATACACAAAAATGTGAACGATGACTGTCCGTGGTAGTAGGTTTGCATGCAAGTGGTACTTTTCTTTGGGAATTTCTGTCTTTCCAATGTTTCTACCGTGAACTTCGAATTATAGTTGTAAAAGTAGGAGGACTTTTGTTTTTTGTTTGTTGTTGGGGGGAGGGGTTGTGGTACTAGGGTTTTAACTCAGGGCCTCACACTTGCTAGGCAAGCATTCTACCATTTGAGTCAGGCCTCCAGCCCTTTGGCTTTAACTTGTTTTTCAGGTTGGTTCTTGTGCCATTGCCAGGATGGCAATCCTTCTCCCTCCACCTCCAGAGTAACTGAGACCACAGGAATGCACCACCACGCCCGGCTTATTTTTGAGATGGGAGGTCTCACTAAATTTTTGTCAGGATGGCGTTGAATCATGATGGAGGCCTGGAACTCCTGTCTCCATCTGGAGACAAGGCCACACAATGCCCAGCTTATTTTCAGCTTTTTAATGAGCAAAGAGGAAAGAGCCGGAGACTGGAGGACAGAGAAGGACAGCTTCTGAGGTCAGTGGGAGCACAGGACTCTAGGGAATGCCCTCACCCAACACTTCATGTTCTCTGCTGCACTGAAAGCAAGGACACCAGGTAAGGAAGAGAGGGGGACATGGCAGAAGCACAGGTCACCCCTCCACTCCCCACCCTCACCAGCACCACAACCACCAAGACCCAGGGCTCTCCCACCAGCATCGGCTTGGCCGCATTGGCCGATTGGTCCTCACCTGGACACACTTCCTGATCAGAATCTGGCCCTACATTGGTCCCTACGTGAACCCAGTCCAAGTTGCCATCAGTACCCGGCTGCCAAGGAGAAGCACCCCTGAACTGACTCAGGACATGCTACCCACAGTGCATAAGCGTCAACGCCCTCCTGCCTGCTGGCGGAGAGCTGCCTTGTGGGATCTCTAGAATGGTGTGCGTTAGCTGAGAGGCGGGTGCTTCCAGCTCTGCGTCACCTGGGGAAGGGAGTCATTTTTGCAATCTCAGGGGAGGAGCTGTTGCAGATTTCTTTACATGGCATAATGGTCCAACCACATAGGTAGATTCTAATTTTTCTTTTGTCAGTACTGAGGTTTGAACTTAGAGCCTTGTGCTTGCTAGACACTCTGCCACTTGAGCTCCACCTCCATCCCGAGAAATAGATTTTAAATGCTCATCTGTAAAAGGAAATGACAGTAAGAAAAATGTCTTTCGAAGAGCAGCAAAAGTCTTTTAAGATACACAGAAAGCTGGGAGGCTTTGCTGACAGCTGAGCCTCCCTAAAGGAAATTCTTGAGGATGTACTTCAGGAAGAGAGGACACCGCTCCAGATGGAAAAAGCGAGCTAGGAAAAGAAATTAAAGCAAAGGATGGGTAAATGTGTCCATAAATTTAGAAAAACACAGATACATAAAATGAGAAGGAAATAATGGACCCTGGGAGTCAAAAATATAATATAAAATAACAACAGCACATCAGAAAGGAGTGGTGGGAACTTAGCATTTTAAGGACTTTGTCTTATTTGGCAAAAGGGCTTAGATATTGATAGGTTTTATTCTTTGGTAAATTAACAGTACACATTAAATTCCATGGTTACAATGAAAATGACAGAAACACTGTGCATGTATTTAAGGTACTGAGGAAAGAGTGAAATGAGAAATGTTAGCCAGTCCATCCAAAAGAAGATAAGGAAGGAGAGCGATATAACTATGGAAAATGTAAGACATTACAAATCACAAAACAATACAATAATGTAGAAGTAATAAGACCAAACATATCTGCAATTCCAATAAATGCACACAGATTCAATTCTCAAGTTAAAAGACAATGTTAAGAAATACATCAAGCTGGGCACCCATGGCTCACATCTATAATCCTAGCTACTCAGGAGGCAGAGATCAGGAGGGTCATGGCTCAAAACCAGTCCAGGCAAATAGTTCAAGATACCCCATCTCCAAAATAGCCAGAGCAAAATGGACTGGAGATGTGGCTCAAGAGGCAGTGTATGCTTTGCAAGTGGAAAACCCTGAGTTCAAACCCCAGTCCCATCACCCAAAAAAAAAAAAAAGAAAGACATAAAAGACCTATGGAAATGGAACAATGAAGGGTAAAACTACATGCAGGTGCACGTTAGTTAAAAGAAAACTATCGTAGTTAGAGGATTTTAGGGAAGTGGACTTCAAGAAGCAGAAATCATTGCCAGAGGCGAAAAGGGCCACTATGAAATGATGAAAGGTTTAATTTGACAAGTGTAAACATTTCTAAGCAATCATACAGCTAATCATGAGACCTCAAAACACAGGAAGGGAAATGGAAAGAGAGTGTAAAAACAAGATAGATCAATCCACACCATTCCAAAAGAGCTCCAGCTAGCACTCAGACACTGAGATCCCAGGCAGGCAGAAAGATCAATAAATACAGAAATTTGAAAACAAATCAATTTAAAAGCTTGATCTAATGGGAAGATAGAACATTGCACTAAATAGCTGCTTGAACTATTTATAAAAACTGACCCTATACTGTGCCATAAAAGAAGTCTCAACACATCTAAAGGAACTGGTAATGGTAGAACACATTTTATACAATTAATGAAAATCAATAACAAAGATAACTAAAATCATCACATGTCTGTAACTAAGGAACACTGCTAAATATTTTATAGATCAAAACAATCGGAATGGAAACTGAAAATATTCTAAATGAATAATGAAAGTACTATATATCAAAGACTTCAGGACACAGCCAATGCAGAACTTGAATGGAAATCCATGGCCCTACACACTTCGATTAAGAAAGAAAGCAGGCTGAAATTAATTTTGTAAGTGTATATCTCCGGTTGTTACAAAGAGAACTGCAACGAACTCAATCAGAAAACAAAGGCAACAATAACAATAAGAAGAAAAAGTTTTAAAAAGCATCCCATAGACAGGAACAAAGTAGGCCCTGTGAGAAGGTGAATAAAATGGCAAGGCTCTGAGCAAGACTGGTAAAGAAGAAAAGTCACAATCACAACTGGGGACAGAGCATCAAGTGTTGTCGGTGTCAAAAAGCATAAGAGAATATTAGGAATCCCTTCATACTGACAAAACTTATGACATGGGCCAAATGACCAAATTTCTTGAGAAATATAACATACCAAAGGAAGATGAAATGGACCACCTTAATCCAGTAAGCATGAGACAAACTGAATCCACCCTTCCTGTGCCTCCCTTCCTCCCAGAGGCTGGAAGAACGTAAGAGCGAGGGAGTGGGTGCTGGTTGAGGGGTGCTGAGTCACAGCCAGCTAGCAGGAAGACTCTCTGGTGTGCTTGCTGCTGCACAGTAGGGTGACCACACGTGACAATAATGCACTACACAGTTCAAAAAACTAGAAGGAAGGCTTCTGGAAAATTTACCATAAATAAATGATAAATGGGGAAACAGAAATATTTAACCTGCCTTAAACATACAACAGTTATCAAAATATCACACTACACTATTAATATGTACAATTTTATGTCCTATGAAAGTTAAAAATAAATTTAACTTAAATTTTTTTTAAATTTTTAAGTAAAAAAAGAAATCAGCCAGGCACCGGTGGCTCACACCTGTAATCCTAGCTGCTCAGGAGGCAGAGATCAGGAGGTTAGCAGTTCTAAGCCAGCCCAGACAAATAGTTCTGCGAGACCTTATCTCAAAAAAAAACCTTCACAAAAATTAGGGCTGATGGAGTGGCTCAAGGTGTAGGCCCTGAGTTCAAACTCCAGTATTGCAAAAAAAAAAATTAAATCAATGATGCTGCAAACAACAGGAGTTCAATTTTTATGGCTGAATAATATTCCTTTATGTGTACCTACTATGTTTTCTTTATCCATTCAATCACTAAGAGCATTTGGGTTGGTTGTACATTTTGGCTACTATGAATAATGCTGCAATAAACATGGGAGTGCAAGAATCTTTTTGGTATAATAATTTCATCTCTTTTGGATAATTACCCAGTAATGGAATTGGATGATCATATGGAAGTGAACAGTGGCTCACTCCTGCCATCTGAGCTATGTGGGAAGCATAAATAGGAGGATCGTGGTCCAAGTTGTCCCAGCCATAAAACAAAACCCTAGTCAAAAAATATCTAAAGCAAAAAGGGCGGGGACATGGCTCCAGTGGTACAGTATACTCTTAAGGCCCTGAGTTCAAACTCCAGTACCACCAAAAATAACAAATGAACAAAAAAATCCAAAACAATAACAACAAAAAAAAACCCTGAAAATAAAATCATAGCCCTCATATGGCATAGCTTCATGTAACAGAACTCACATACTGAGTTCTTTCTCATTATTTCTAGTTTTAGCTAACATATAATAATTAGCATTCTTAACTCCTAGTTACTGTAATTTCTAGTGTACACTAGGAAGTCATCCACTGTGAGCTGTATACATTAACCATATCGGAAGTCACTGCTGCTACCTTTGGGGAAAAGGCTAGACTTCATATTGTTTTCTGAGATTTGAAGTATATATTTAAATCAAAAGAAGATCACAGTCCAGGCCTGCCCAGGCATAAATGCAAGCTCCTATGTCAAAAATAACCAAGGAAAAAGGCTGGAGGTATGGCTGAAGTGGTAGAGAACTTGCCTAGCAAGCATGAAGTCCTGAGTTCAAACCCTAGTACTGACCAAAGGCAAAAAAAAAAGGACCCTGTGAACTGTGTTTACCCATCTGAAATATAAGCTACTTCTTCTTGAGTGGACATCCAGGTCGAAGTGGCTCAGTTTAAATGCTTGTGTGAAGTGGGAAATGGTGCAGGAATGGAGATAGTTTGTACACTGTCACGTCCTCTCACAGTGATTTCCGTCAGGTGATGAGCCTGCCAGTGATGCAAACACAACTCCTGGGGGAGCACAGGCCTCCTCTGTCCTGAGACATCTGTTATCCCTCTCCATACAATCCTGCCATTTTGTCTTACTTGAGATGCAGTAACTGTTTGAACAAGACTCAGAGTTCTCATCCTGTCGCACCATGGACCACACCTTTGTGGAGTCTTCCATCTTCCCAAAGAACTGCCAGGGACTCAAAGACCACCCTCTCCCTATTTTATTCTGGGTAGAGTATTCTGTCATTTCGCCAAAATAAACTGCTTCTTGCCCAAACCTTCTCCTCCCTCTTGTTCTTGCCACTGTGGATCTTAACAGCCTGTCACACCTGGAATCTTACTCATTGTTGCCTTTTCTGCAAGGCTACAGAGATTTCATTTTTAAAATTCCTTTTGAGATCTTGGGAAATAATTTGCATTCCATCCTTCTATCTTCAAAGAATGAGCAGAGAAGCAAAGTTTTCACTTCTTATTAAACAGTCTGGGCATTCATTTGCTGTCACTCAACAGTCATGAACAGTTACATGGAGCAATAGAGTGGGGGCCATGTGGCCACTGTCTCTTCAGTGGTTATGATGGAGCAACTTGGGGGAGAGTGTGGTGCTCGGATGCTGAGGCATGAGCTGTTCCATCTCATGCCAGGAAAAGCCTGAACTCAGCAGGTGGGTGACAGGGACATTCCTAGCAAGCTCATACTTTTTTTCACTTAAAATATGTTCTTTACATTTTCTCATTAAATAATCTTTACCATTACCTTCAATGGCTGCCTAATAATCTATATATTTGGGTAACTTAATTTTTTTATCCACCCCTCCAAAAAAAAAACTGTCAGATATTTTCATTGATTCTTATTTCTGGCTATTAAATATTGTCTTCACCTGTTTTCTGCTGTTATAACTAAATGCCACAGGCTGGGAACTTATGAAGAGAAAAGGGTTCTGGAGGCTGGGACATCCAAGAGCACAGCACTGGGGAGGGCTTCTTGCTGCGTCATAACACAGCACATAGTGAATAGAGCAAACATGCCAGCTTGGTCTCTCTTTCTCCCTCTTGCAAAGCCACTAATCCCATCATGGGGCCCCACCTTGATGGGCTCATCTAACCCTAATTATTTTCCAAAGGCCCCATCTCTGAAAACCATTAGCACATGAATTTGGTGGCTAAGTTTCCAACACATAAACTTGTAGGGAATACATTGAAACATAGCATATATAATGCCTGTTCATTCCTGTAAATAAATATGGCTTGCATCTGTGATTATTTTGTTTGAATGCATTCCTAGAAGTAAGATTATCAGGTCAAAGGATGTAAGCTTTGAAAAACTGACAAGCATTGCCAAAGTTTGCTCCAAAGAGTCTATGCCAGTTTA
The DNA here is from genome assembly GCF_047511655.1 of Castor canadensis. Classification (NCBI taxonomy): domain Eukaryota; kingdom Metazoa; phylum Chordata; class Mammalia; order Rodentia; family Castoridae; genus Castor; species Castor canadensis. The sequence goes on along the minus strand of NC_133386.1, from coordinate 8,129,770 downwards.
CAAACCCCTCTTCCCCAATGGAGAGTACTAAGTTGTTCTCTTAGAGAATTAATGGCTCTTGACTTGTGAATTCAGTTCTCAGACTAGCAGGATAGTTCTTGTAAGCATCTCTTGCTTGGCTTTGACCATGGCCTTTCTCACTTTCAAAAGCTATTGGTTTCTTCTTTTTCAAATGAGAAGTACTCAGTTTACAAGGTTTACAAATTTGATAAATGCTAGTAAACTGATAAATATTACACATAAGGACAGCTAACCTACAGGGTCAAATACTTCATACCAGGCCTTATTCTCAGCACCGTATATGCTGAGTATTAACAACTCAGTCAAGTGTTGATTTTTACAGATGAGGAATCTGAACCACACGAGTTACATGGCTGAGCTGAGGTTAAAAGCCAAACCTTCTGGTTCCAAGAAAACATGAGCCTAGTCCTACACTATACTATGTCACCAAGACAAAAATTAGCCACAAATTGGCCTCTTAGAGATAACACAAATAACATTTTTGACTGCTTGTTTTCTAGACATCAAAGGTACAAAAATTTATTCTGATTTTTAGGTAACAAAATCAAGTAAAGTATTAACATGTGTGTTAGTCAGCTTTATGGTACTGTAACAAATACCTGATAAATAAGATAAACAACTTAAAAAGAGAAAAGGTATATTTTGGCTCGAGGAGGTTTGGTCCCATGGCCAGGCAGAACAGCATGATGGGGAAAAGCACATGGTGGAGGAAGCTGCTCACCTCATGGTGGCCAGGAATCAAAGACAGAGCCAGGAAGGGCCAGGGTCCCAATACATCCTCAAAGGATACAGCCCCAATGACCTAATGTCTTCCCACTAGGCCCCACCTCTTAAAGGTTTCCACCACTTCCTGATAGCACCATAGGCTAGGGAACAAGCCTTTAACACATGGGCCTTTAGGGGACATTCCAGATCCAAACTAAAGCAATGTGCCATCTAGCTATCCCAGCCTAAAAAGTTCTTCCAACCAATAAACACACTGGCTTCCATTTGCCCATATCTAAGTTTACTGGCCTAAATCTTAGACCTTAATTTAAATATATGTTCCATCCAGATAGCTCCAAATCTCAGGTAACCATAAGAAGTCTAGTCCTTTCCTCAAATGTAGCCACAATGACTTCCAGTATGGTGTGTATATATTAGCTAAGGCATGGAGTTGAGGGTAAGCCCAATTGCTCTACTTGTGCCCCTACTATGACTGTGGTGGATCTTTTCCTTCACATCTGAGACAATAACCTGGAAAAGGAAGGAAGTTCTTCTCATTAGTATTTATTCCAAATGAAGTATAAGTTACCACTATATGATAATCAGGCATTGATCAGGACCCAGCAGGTTTGGAGTGTCTGGCAGGTAACTGTTCTATGTTAGGCAAGATCCATCCTGGGACAATCCTTAGAGTGTCTACCATGGAGACAATGGGAAGAGAGGAACAAGTTCCACAATAAGCCCTCAGTATCTCAAAGGAAAGTTCTGCACACTGAAAAAGAAGAACCCCATTTCCAGAAGCATCATTTGCTTCTAAAAGAGAGCACCAGAGGCTGAGAAAGTTGGAGAATCCTCATGTACAAACTACTAGCAGGCTCTGTGTAATTTCCTGGGAGGTCAGCTAACCATTCCTCAAGGGAACAAAAAAAAAAGCTTAGTCTGAGGGCAGCCTGTGTCCCCTCCCTTCATGTTACCATCCCAGGTCCCACTTGAGGCTCTAACCAGGGAGGAGAAGGGCAAGTGCCAAGCAGAGATTTCACAGTGGCGATCAGGAGTAGGAAGAAGACCCTGAATGCTGTCTGGGAGAGTTGGGACCCTGAAACTATGGTGGAACCCGAGTGAAAGTGACAAACAGAGCCTTCTTGGGGATGAGCCAAGAACAAAGATTGCGGACCACGTGTTGTGCTTTGTGCAGTTGCTTAGGCATCCTGATGGTCAGCACCTTCTCCTGTTCTCCAATGTGTCCCAGTTTGACTGATAAGTTTTCCTATGAGACTTCCAGTTCTTCCTGAAATGGGGTAGACCCTTCCTTTCTAGTTTTCCCTTTTATAACTCAAAACCCCAGACATAGTACAGCAGACAAGCCTAGGAGAACTGGGTTGTAGAAAGAAGCAGGGCTAGTTAAGGACTTAAGGAGCTGAGGAACAAACAGAAGTGACTTCCCTGGACTTTTTTTTTTTTAGCCTCTCCATAGTCCAGATAGGCATGAGAGATGCCCACAACCCATAACTGTTGACAAGTGCAAATAAAGAAGTCTGCCTGTTGTAGTTTGGATAGGAAGTGTGACCCTCAAAAGGCTCACATGTTGAAGGTTGGTGGCACTATTGAAAAATGACTGGATCATGAGGGCACTGACCTTGCAAATGGGTGACTCCACTGATGAGTTCATCCAGAATGAGCTATTGGTGCCTGACTGGAGGAGGGAGGCCACTGGAAGCATGACTTTGAAGGGTAGATTTTTTTTTTTTTTGTGGTGGTGGTGGTGGCAGTAGTACTGGGGTTTGAACTCAGTGCCTCATGCTTGCTAGGCAGTTGCTCGACCACTTTAGCCACTTCACCAGCCCTTTTTGTGTTGGGAATTTTTTGAGATAGTGACTGGTGAACTATTTGCCTGGGTTGGCTTTGAACCACAGTCCTCCTGATCTCAGCCTCCAGAGCAGCTAGGATTACAGGTGTGAGTCACTGGCGCCTGCTTGAAGGGTATAGTTTTGAAGAATCTCTCTCTCTCTTTCTCTCTCCCCCCACTTCTCTCTCCCTCCCTCTTTCCCCACACCCATGAAATGAGCAGCTTACACCACCACGATACTCTGCCTCACCACAGGCCCATGGCAATGGACCAAAACCTCCGAATCTGTGAGCCACATTAAGTCCTTCTAAATCTTTCTTCCCTTGAGCTGTTTTCTCACATGTGTGAGGAGGCAAGCGAGAGCTCAAGGATGGTACAGATGGGACAACTACCTGGATGAAGCTGTTGGTTAGAGGAGAGAAGAGATGAGGAAGCTAAACCAAGCCCCCAAGGCAACCTGCTTGGGACACAAGGGAAACAGTGATCACCACTATTTTGAGAGATTTTCCTATGTGCTAGAAAACAAAAAATAATTGTCAAAAGGGCAATTCAACGTGTGTGCGTATGAGTGTGTGTGTGCGTGTGTGTACAGACTTTATAGTACAGGGACAAAGGGGTCGAGTTAGGGATAAATCAACAAGGTCATAGTCCCTCCTCAGATATCATAATTACTGGGCAGAACACATACTCAAATACGTGAGTCGAGGCAACTGTGACTGGGGGCATCAGAGGACAGCACAGAATCTGTCCTTCTCAGGGGCTGCAGAGATGTGTGCACATCTGGAGGTTTCAGAGTGGCACCTGGCCAACAGAGTGCTCTTGACTTTGTCACCTTTTTTAGTTTTTGAAACCTACCCTGTCCCCCTTAACTTTACCCTAAGAACCCTATGCTGACTCTGACATCTGGTGTTCTATTTTGCTTTACTTTGTTTCATTGGCGGCATTGGGGTTTGAACTCAGGGCCTCATACTTGCTAGGCAAGCACTTTGTCACTCGAGCCACACCTCCAGCCCTCTGCCACCTCTTGAGAGCCATGCCTCAAGACCATCTTACCTCTGTTACCAAGCTTCTTCCAGGAAATCCTAGGTGGTCCCACCATGTGTGTCATCTGGTGTTGGGACCTGTTGATTGTCTTTTCTTGCTCTAGTGGCAGTTCTCCTGGTCCTGGTAAGACAAGTGACCCTTGATAGTGTCCTGGACACTTTGGGGCCCATGTTTCCAAGAGCATCTGCTCTTGGAAACACCTGATGCATTAAGCAGCACACATACATGGCAAAGGGCTTTCAGGTCTGTCTCTCCTGCCTAATAGCTCTCACGGGCTATTAGGAGAATGGACAGAGCTATCCATTCTCTCAGAGGACCTTCAAAGTAGAAAGGTCACATGTCACAGCCCTCTCCAAGGGCTGTCAAGTATTATAAGGAAAAAAACCTAAGAAAAAAACAACTTGAGGCTCCCCCAGACTCCTCAAGTTTAAATATACAAGAAAAGCATACTGTTTCTTGTTTCCATACCTCCATCCCATAAAACAGGACACACAGAGTCTGGCAGCCCTTTGCTAAAGAGCTCTTTATTGTGACAAAGCTACTTATCGTGGCCACATGAAGTCCTCTGGACCTGAGCATGGGAGGCCCTGGCTTAGGGCCCATGATGTGACTTAAGCGACCATGTCATTCCTGCAGCTATGGAATATTGCTCTGGCCAGAAGCATGTGGCCGTATGTTCTCACTCTCTGGAATGCACCCAAGGCTCCCGGCGTCCAGGCCCCGGTAAGCACACAATTCCCATGATCCCCGTCTCTTGGGACCCTCATTGCACTTTTCTTCTGCCTCCTGTCTGAGCAGAAAGGTGTCAAGGTGACTTGGCCCCTCAGGAAGAAGCCGCCACTGGTGTAGGGAAACACAGCAGGGCCCATAGCCCTAACTCACATCCCTGGAGGAACCAAGGGCAGTGATGACCATGAGGTGTTCTCAGAAGGGACCTGGGACTCGGAGGCCCCTTCAAGCAGAGGGGTCTGAGTGTATTCTGCCAGCTCGTACTTTTTCAGCCGACTGTATTTGAAAACAAATTTGCCAGAGAAAATGGAAAAGCACATCTTAGAAATAAATCAGCCCCAGTTCCAAGTTTCTGTACTGTTTTGCTGCACAGTCTGCCCTCACTCGTGATTATGCTGTAAGGCCTGCTGCCACATGCTCTCTCAGGCCAATAGTGAGATGACTTCTCCTGTGTTAACTTCCACCTGGGTGGTCTGTTAGACAACAGGCCCCTTTTAGAGAATCACAGGATTTTAGAGATGGAAGGAAGCTTAGAGATCAACCACTCCAACACTCTACTTTTGGATGAGAAGATGAGGCCCAGAGAGGTTGAGTAACTTGCACAAGCATGCAGTCATCCAGCTGCAGAGTCAAGAATGGGGTTAATGTCTCCAGATGATGCAGAATTCTTTCTACCTCAGTCACAGACTCTCGACTGAATCTGATTTCAAAATTGATTCCAAATATTTAATTTTTAAAACAAATAAAACCTCTGGATACTTTTCTAAATGTGTCTGCTTCTTTGGAGCAAATAATACATCATGTCAGAATTTAAGTCATCAAAATTTAAAGACTGCCTAGCATGACCTTATTCAACTGAATCAAAGAACTTTAGACTTTGAGAGAGTTTAAGTGGTATTTCAAGTGAATTTCTAGTTTGGGTTTACTGTCATAAGTAAACATGTCACATCTGTCATCTCCTTTTATTTATTTGGAGCCTAGGATTAGTCATAACCTGTTTGCCCAGCACCACATCCTCCTAAGAGAAATCACTCAAATCATCACAGGAAAAAACGGGCCTGGGATGACAGACACGCTGGTGACATTCTAGGCCCATAACACAAAGCTAGGAAAGCAGTTACCGACAGGACCTAGGTTTAGCCTAGTGCAGAACCACAAGCAATGTACATGCAGTTCTGTGCTTTGTGAGTTTTCCAGAAGCAATGATTGGCTTATGCCTGTACTCACAGGAAGATAGTTCTCACATTTTCTACAGAATATGTTGTTTGGATAAAGAACGACCACCATTAAATAAAACTTCTTAGTGAATCTGCAGTTCGGAGATGCTACCAATCCCAGGCTTGCTATCAAAGGCATCAGTATCTGTAGTGGGTTGATGATAGCCCCCAAAACAGGTGTCACCCAGACCCCCTAAATGTGATCTTATTTGGGAGAAGGGTCTTTGCAGATACGATTAATATAAGGCTCTCGAAAAGATTATCCGAGTGGACCCTAAATCCTACAATGTGTCCTCATGAAGAGAAAAGGGCTGGGGGGTGTGACTCCATGGTAGAGTGCTTGCCTAGCATGCACAGGCTCTGGGTTGGATCACCAGCAGAGAGAGAGAGAGAGAGAGAGAGAGAGAGAGAGAGAGAGAGAGGAGAGAGAGAAGTGACACGGAAGAGCCCATGTGAAGACAGAGGCAGAGAATAGATTAGTACTGCCACAGTCAGGAAGGCCTGGAGCCACCGGGAGCTTCGAGAGGTGATAAAGGATTCTCCCATAGGGCTTCAAAGGGATTATGGCCCTACAAACACGTAGATTTATCCCAGCAGTAATGTTTTCAGGACTTTGATCTCCAGAACTAAATAAAAAATACGTTTCCTTGGCTTGTGACCACATGACTCCAATTTCTGCCTCCACGGTCACCTTTTTCTTTCCTCTGTGTATCTCATTGACCTTTGCCTCTCTCTCATGACACTCATGATGGCTTTTAGGGCTCATCAGATAATCCAGGAATATCTCCTCATCTCAAGATCCTTATCTTAAGTACACCTGCAAAGACCTGGTCTCTAAATAAGGCCACTCTTAGAGGTTCCAGAGATAAGTACCTGATTATCTTTGGGGAGCTACTCTGTGCCTACTACACAGACCATTCCTCATTGGCTCTACCACATAAGAGTGGCATTGATGGATGTCCTGGCCCCATCTTGCAGCGTGCCATCAGAACATTTGGCTGTCAAGCTCAGAGCAGCAAAATAAGAAGAGAGATAGGACAAGATGCCAGGTTCTTCACTCCCATAGCGTAAAATTCGCTCACATCCTGTCTGCTCACTGTCCACTGGTGAGCATCAGCATGCAGACCTAATTGTAAGGAAGTCCAAATACGTCAGTGAGCAAATGGGCAATTGCTGGGCCTTCAATGTGTCTGTGACATGCAGAGGGAAGTCACAAAATTGCATGGGATGTGTGCCACAGGGGACCGCTGCAGCTTTTGTCACCCAGTGTCTCCTCCACAGCAGTCCCCCCCACACACACAAGCCGGTTCCAGTCTCAAAGATGGCAATGCTACCCAGTCTATCCAAAGTCTTAATGTGGACTTTTCCATTTGGATGCTAAGAGGAAAAGATATCTCTTCCTTTGCCAAGCTGGTGCCGTGCAGTTCTGACATCAACTACCCTGAATCAAGTCACAGTTTTGCAGCACAGTCCTCCACAGCCTGCCCTCACTGCAGACATTGACTGCAATCCAGGGCTGCTCTGCCCACCCTCCAACTTCTGACCAAGTGCTATAAATTCAGAAGTTTCATAAACCCTTCAAGTTTAATAATTCCCTAGAGCAATGCACAGAATTCAGGAAAGCACTATTCCTGGGATCAGTTTTATCATCACATGAAGACAGAAATCAGGCCAAAGGGAGAAACACATGGAGTGATGTCCAAGAGGGCTTCAACAGCAACACTCCTTGTCCTCAGGATAGCCAGAGTTGTTACTGGGGTTTCACTATGTAGGTAGGCTTAACTGAGTCAGTGTCTCATGATTGACCCAATCTCCAATCCTCTCCCTTCCCAGGAGGTCCAGCTGATATCATCTGACTCCCAGCCCCAACTCTCTAAGGCTTGGCCTTTCTTCCCAATGTGGCCAGCCCCATCCCGAAGCTATCTAGAGGCCAGCCATGAGTCACCTCTCTACTATAAACTCAGGTGTCCAAGCATCCCACATAAATAACAAAGACACTCCTATATCCCTTGGGAAATTCTGAGAGTTTTCAGGCTTCCTCCCAGGAACCCAGGACAAAGGCCAGCCAAATTCATTAGCCAACAGCTGGGATGACAAAGTCTGTGGATATGGTCAACCAGGTGCACCCACCCTCATCACCTACCACGTAGAAGAACCAGCCTGCAATAAGAGAATAAAGCCAACAAGGAGAGAAACTCAGGTAGGAAATAGGGGGCAAGAATGAGCCCTGACATCCTAACTGGATTCCTTTAATGGATCCTGCCTTTATCCACAAATATGGTCCATAAATCCCAACCCTTGGTTAGGTTACCTGGAGGTGAAGCCCTATCACTTGAAACCAGAAGAAACTAATCGCCCCGCCGCTCAGGAGCATCCTCTCTGGCTCAGGGGTGAGAAATGCAAAAAAGAAATTAAATAACAGTTACTGAGCAATAGTCTAAGAATAATCACAATCCATTAAGAATAACTCCCAAAAAAAGAGGACAAAACTATTCTTCCAGGGGAAGGTTCAAGAGCTGTGAAACCCACCTTTATTTTAGTTCTTGCCTTTTCAACAATATGCCAGAGCTTGGATGGCAGGACGTACTCTCCAGGAATGAAGTCTAAGAGCAAGGGGAAATACACCACCGTGCACAGAGCTGGATCTTATCTCTGCTTCATGGTGAATACTATTATCTTCAAGAGGAAAGGAAGTATAAGAGGAGCCCCAAAATTCTAAAACACACCTTGATTTTAAACAAAACCAGCATTGTTTCATTCACCTTTTTAAATAGCAATTTACATTCTCCAACATAAATTGAAAGGTGTGTTTTAACACTTCTCAAAACATTAGTAATCTCTGCTTCCCACAGCAGGTGTGCTTCTAAGACAGAAACACTCATGATTTGGGTCCTAGTTTATCATTGGTCACCAGGATTAAGTCAGAGTAGATGTCTATCTCTCTGTCACCCTGTCAATCATCCAGCAGCCCTGTGGGACCTGGAAGGAGAGCAAACACAAGTACTGGACAGGCAATGCTTCTCTGAAGAGCATATTTCACTACACCAGCAGAGTGAGTGAGGGGAGCTGAGCAAAGACAGCTTGGCCCCTGTGGCAGGCCTCACTGGAATCCTGAAGACAGCTTCCTTCTACAGAGGCCAGCAGTCAGCCTCCATGTGAGTTGGTGGGTCCCAGAGGCTGTCAGTTCAGAGCTTTGACAAGGGTCTTACGGGTGGAAAGGGTCTGACCCCTTGAGGGCTGTTGAGAATGTGGTCTCTGGCAGACAGCATCTGGCACAACCATCTGTTGAATGAGTTCCTCCCTTTTGCAGTGCAAGACACCTGAGGAAGAGTGGGTTTGGAGATGCTAAATCAGTTTTGAAGCTGGACACTTGTGGCTCACTCCTATGATCCTAGCTACTCAGGAGGCAGAGATCAGGAGGATCACAGTTCAAAGCCAGTCCAGGCAAATAGTTCAAGAGACCTTATGTAGAAAATTTCTAATACAAAAAAAGGACTGACAGAGTGGTTCAGGTGGTAGCATGCCTGCCTAGCAAGCGTGAGTCCCTGAGTTCAAACACCAGTTCTGCCAAAAAAATATATAGAAGAAAAAAGAAATTGGTTTTGATGTCTTAAACTTGAGATGCCAACTAGGATTGCAATTCTGGTAAATTTTGACTCCAGGGATAACAGACAATATACCTCACATCTACCCAGGTGGTAGTCCAGAATCCCACAAAGAGACCAATGAGAAGAATCTGTGCTGTAGGAGGGAAAAGGAGAGGCCAAGGAACAAGCAGTGAGCAAATACCAAATGCCACCAAGAAGGGAAACTCATCCACCATATTGGTCAGCACTCAGAAACCTTGATGGGAAGTATCAGCACACCGAAGGGCATGGCACCTGGGTGGAGAAGATCAGACTGAACCTTGAAGGGCCAAGAGGAGAGTTGATGATCAAGGACAACCTTTGGGGAGCTTTGCTATAAAGGAAATAAAAGAAATTGTGCTTTTAGGTTGGGAAATGTTTCACAGTTTTAGCAGGTGCCATCTTGTGTACAAAATCTGGATTTTGGAGGAAGGGAAGGGTGACAGTGGCACAAACGAAATCCTTAGATGGGTGAGGTGCAAGCAGAGAGGCATGGGATGTAGAGGAGGGAAATTTAGAGGAGATCACAGATACCTCGTCATAACCCCTTGTTGTGTCAGGTGATAAATCTTACTAAGCTGTTTTGTTTGGGTTTTCAGCTATCTACAAAACAATATCCTCACAGAATCACTTTCGTAGGAGACCCTAATGGATTTTAACCAGTGTGGTCAGCCCTGGCATGAGCTTTGAAAGCACCAGATCAGCAGACAAAGCAGAGAGTCAGCAGCTTTGGAACAAAACTTCCAGTGGCCATAGAGGACAACTGGACAAGTGGCTTTAGTGTTCAGGATGTCGCTGTTTGCTCCTGCCTAATGGCCTGGTCAGTTAAAACAATGCTGACCGTCTCCCACCACACTCATCCTATGCTGGGGCCGTTGCTTGAGAGAGAAGCTTTCCTGGAAGGGTCTGTGGTGTTTGGTAGGAGACTGAAAGAGTTCACATCCAGGTCAAGAGAAGCTCCCTGAGCTTCCTAACCCAAGGGGGTTTCCTGCAGCTAGCAGGTACATGTCAGCTTTACCAGTATTCACTTTAAGAATAGAGGAATGGATCACAGGAGGGAAATGGACCTGTTACAGAGAAGCATTCAGCCACATTGTACCCATCAGACTAGCCTGAGCATCAAGCTGGAAAGCATGCCCGTGGGAGATGGACAAAGGGCAATGGGACAGGAGCTTATTAAAGGCCCAGCCTTAGCATCTACAGTCTTACCTCAGAGGTTAGCCCTGAACTCCCACTTATCAGGAAGTGACGATGAATTGACCTCTTCTTGTCTGCAGTATAAATTCTTAGCAAGGATCATGTCTCTTGCCTCTCTGTCCCTCATAGCACCAGTAACTGATCGATTGGTTGGTTGGTTGGTTGGTTTATTGACTGAGTTATTGACTGCCTTTGTTGGGTGGTTGGTTGGTTGATTTATGAATGGAGATAATTTCTTATAAAATAACAAAATGGGATTATTTGCATTTGCCAGTATTTTAAGAAGTTTGTGTAGAGGACTGGGGGCATGGTTCAAGTGGTAGAGTACCTGCCCAGCTAACACAAAGCCCTGAGTGCAAACTCCAGTACCACCAAAAGAATAAATAAATAAAACTCAAAGAAGAAATTTGTGTAGAAAACAGGAAGCGTACCATGCAGGTGAAAGGTAAAGTAGCAGTCAGAACTTTCAGAGGCATGGTGGACTTGTTAGTCATCTTCAAGTGGAAAAGTGAAAGGGGACAAAAGACAGAATTAGGTAAGCTGATCTGTTTTGTTTTTTGTGGTGCTGGGAATGGAACCCAGGGCCTGCGAATGCTAGGCAAGTGCTATACCACTGAGCTACATCCTGTCCCCGATCTAGTTCTATTTGCCTTAATAATAGTGACTCTCAATTGTCTTACTAGTTGGGGGAGGGGCTCAAGTGGTAGAGAGCCTGCCTAGCAAACACGAGGCTCTGAGTTAACCCAGTACCACCAAAAAGAGAAAAGAATAAAGGTTGACTTCTTGGAGAGATTTCTTTTAATATTGAGAAGTAAAGTACTCCAAATAATAATCTGAATTAACAATCACAGGCTGACAATGAAGCTGTACAGTAGATTCCAGAATAGATTCTTGCTATAGAGTTGATCATGGAGACAAAAATTTTTAGTTTTAGAGATCTGATATGGGAATTTCAATGGAGTAGTGATATAAAATTTTAATAGAATGATCATCCTGTGTATAATTTCAGTGACATAATTACAGAAACATAATGACTCTTCCACATACCCATTGTCCATCTTCAAAACTGTCAACAAATGACCATTTTATCTCATAGGGCCTCCCACATCCCTGTACCCAGGCACGCTGACTCAAGTCCTAGATAGCCCTCACTCAATCCAAATTCTTTGGCACATATTAGAAAAAGTCAGGAGCTGTTGGGCTTTTTTGGTTTAACATCATCACAGCACTCTTGATCGTTCTTTAATTTCTTTAATTCCACAAGTCACTGTGTGAACTGAGGATAGTATTTTGAGAATTCCTTCCAAGTACTTTAGCATATTTTCTTTCAAAATATTTTTAAATTAAAATTAATACAAATACTTTGTATAAGCATAAATATATAATGAGGCAGAATGTAAAATTTGCTTGAATTTTTTTGGTTTGTCTTACTTTTTAAAAATTTCTTCAGACATGCAAACACAGAATTTAACATTACTGTATAAGTGTGGTTGATCCAGCACTCCCAAAGGCTGAGGAAGGCGACTGTGAGTTCAAAGACAGGCCAGCCAAGGCTGCATAGCAAGACCCTGTCTCAAATGTACCAAATATGTATGTGTACGTGTGTGTGTGCACATGTGTGTGTACATGTGTGTTAGCATTATATGTTTGAATTGACAGGGAAATTTTTTTTTACTCCTTTTATGCATACACTTGATTTCCTCATTTTTCTTTCCAAATTTGCATTGCTTTTCTGAGTACTGAAGATGCTGTGGTAAAGAAGAAACCGAGTCCCGGTGCTAACTGAATTCACATAGCAGGGCGGCTGCACATATACACATGCATTGCTGTTACACACAGAAAGAGCTGGGAAAACAGCAAACATATTAGGCAGAGTCTCTGCATTGTGAATTTCTTACATGACACCATCAATTCTACTGGTTCAGCTCTACCCATCCTTTCTAATTCTTGCATAGTACTTCAATGTATCCCATCATTTGTTTGACTGTTCCCTGATGGGTAAGTACTCCCTTTGTCTACAGGGATTTTTGAATATTGTAGTCATCCTTACTCCATGTGTTACTGTGTGTTTTTATATCTGTGGATTAGACTCCTAGAAGTCCAGTTGCCAGATCAAAGGGTACATATATTTTTAATACATAAAGATTTGTGTTGGGATTTTGGAGGTACATTTTCTTTTCTTTTTTTTTTATTATCCTTGTACTGGGGGTACATTGTGACATTTACAAAGTTCTTACAATAAATCATAGTTGAATTCACTCCCTCCATCATTCAAGATTTGTGTTTAAAAAAAAATTCTGGGTTGATAGAGTAGCTAAAGCAGTAGAATGCAAGACTGGGGCCCTGAGTTCAAATCCCAGTACCACCAAAGAAATTTTTTTTTCGAAGGACAGATACCAAGTGACTGGTGAGCAGAAGCCAAAGAAAAGATTTTTTCCAGGAGGAAGATAATCGCTACATCGGATATGAAGTCAGGACCAGGCTTTCTGCCCAGAAACATTGGAGATTTTTCTTTTCTTACCACACAAAAAAAGGGAATGTGAAGTAATGCTATGTTAATGAGCTCTATTTAGCCATTCACAGTGAATGTGCATCTCAAAACATTTTATTCAGGATAAATACACACAGTTTTACTCTTCTGTTTAAATAAATACGTAAAGAGTTTCCTCTTTACCCTACCATTCTGTAGCTTCACCAGGAAAGGCCTGGGTGCACACTTTTTCACCTTGGGTTAGCTCAGAACCTGGCAATTCTTTTTGAAAGGTGGTCTCTTTCTCACAGACTGGGGGAAAACATTTGCCAAAAACATACCCAAGAAAGGACTGCGATCCAAAATAACAAAAAACTCTTCAAACTGAACAATTATAAAATGGACAGCTTGTTTAACAATGGGCCAAAAACCTAAACACAGTGCGGACAGCAGAGAAGACAGATCACAACCGTGCGTTCAGTTGCCTCGTGGCCTCCTTGGGGCCAGGGAGGTCAGGCACACTCACCTGGAACTGTATGAGCCTCCCCCAGAGACCCTCAGAGCCCAAAGTCCCTCGACTCCAGCTTCCCGCCAAGCCAGGAAATGGGGAGAGAGAGCAGAGAAGAGAAGGAGCTGTGCTTGCTGGGGCATCCCCTCTAGTCCCCCACGAACCTTTGGATTAACTGTGATGTCAAAGAAAGGGCAGCAGCCTTGTAAACCCCAGGCCTTCTGCCAGTGCATATAGTTCTGTTGCTTTTGATGGGAAAAGCTGAGAAAAACAGAAACCACTAAAAATGTGAAAGAACCAGGAAACGAGGGTGCTCAGATACACTGAAACAGGTGCTTTGGAAACACAAATGTTCTTTAAAGGAATTCCCAGAGCACGACTGCGTGGTTCAGTTGTACTAAGCTAGTCAAACAGATTGGCTGGTGCGTGTTGTAAATGACTGCCATATAACAGACAAAACCCTAAATCTCAGTGACATTGTAAAAGGTCATTTCTCGCAGGAAGTGCAATTGGAGTTGGGGTGTCCTCTACGTGGTCATTCAGGGACCAAGGCTGGCAGAGTCTTTGCCATCCTCCTTTCTGATATCCAAGTTCATTCCAAGAGTTATCATTCAGTCAGCGGAAGTGAGGACAAATCAATGCTCTACCTGTGCCAGGCCTGGAAATGATCCACAGTCCCACAATTAAATTACCCAGACATCCAAAGCTAACAGATAATCCCTCAAATCGGGGTTTTCACAAAACATTTGTTTTGTACATTTCTTCATTGTTGACCACTTCAAGGTAAGTCTTTGCATCTAGCAAAGTATTCCAATGGAAATCCTAAATAATAAATGTTTTCAACAAGTAGGCTGTTATTTATGGGACTTATAAAAATTTAATAATGTACAATGGACTTCTGGGTATATCGCTTCACTGTTTACAAAAAAAAGAAAAAGGAAAAGAAAATTCAGCCAAATGTAGCAGTAGTAAGAGCAGCTAATTGCTCCACTGAGAAACAAAGACACACCCCACCCAATAAATAGTTCAAGAGACCCTATCTCAATAAAACCCTTCACAAAAAAGGGCTTGTGGAGTAGCTCAAAGTGCAGGCCCTGAGTTCAAACCCCAGTACTGAAGGAAAAAAAAAACTTTATTCAAGCCACCCTTGTCTCATGTCTCACCTGGACCAGGCAATGACCGCATTAGTCATCTCTTCATTCATTCTGTGTCTTTCTAGTCCATTTTGTCCCTTTGATCAAACACCACAAATTCCCATTGCTCTTTTCTTTAATGGTGCTGAGGATTACACATGGGCCTCACACACGCTGAGGCTAGCACTCTACCACTTGATCTGTGCCTCCAGGATGCTCCACCCCCACCCAGAACATTTATCTTAAAAAGTAAGAATCCAGACACGGCTTACAGGAGCCTGCATGGCTCCTTCCTACACCTGAAGCCCCGCTCCCCACACCACCCTGCCCTGGGCTTCAGCCACACTAACCTTTCTTCTGTCTTCAAAAACCACCTGCTCTCCGCTCGGCTTGGAACACTTCTCTGTTCTACCTCCTTTTTCAATTAGCTTGTATTAGTTGGACAAGGGGACTCGTTGTGACATTGACATTTGTGCTTACAATATGTCTTAGATTCACCCTCTCCATGATGCTCACTCATCTCCCTTCCTCCCCTTCTTAGACAATTTCAGTGGGTTTCACCATTCCATTTTCATCCATGAATACAAAGAACATCCACCATATTCACCCTCCTGCCCTCTCTCTGGTTGCCTTCCTCTCCCAGTGCTACCCTCCCTCAGACAGGGCCTGTTTTACCTTCCTGTCCTTCATTTTTAAGTGTGTAGTGATAGTTCAAGGGGGGGGGCTGTCTTGGTGTTTCACATGTGTATATATTCTGCTTTAATCAGATCAACCCCCTCTATTACTTTCTCTTTCTCTATTACCCTGCTCCCCTGTTATTCAACAGCTTTCAGTGCACTGCGTTATAGCATCTTCACGCACAGACACAGTTTCAACATCATTCACTCGTTACCATTCCCTTTTCCTCTTCTGCTTCTCCATAGCCCCCTCAGACAGACCCACAATTACAATCCTCTCGATAGATAGATAGATAGATGAATACAAAATGCATCTACCATTTTCACCCTCATTCACCCTTTCCTTATGCCCACCCTCTTCCTACTGGTACCCACCCTTGGGAAAGACCTACTTTACTCTCCTGTCTACATTTTTAAGTGTATATTGATAA
Source organism: Castor canadensis (assembly GCF_047511655.1). Classification (NCBI taxonomy): domain Eukaryota; kingdom Metazoa; phylum Chordata; class Mammalia; order Rodentia; family Castoridae; genus Castor; species Castor canadensis. The sequence continues at coordinate 8,114,166 of NC_133386.1, read as the reverse complement.
TCAAGGGGGTACTTCAGGCTGTATATATCATGTTTTAATCAAATTAATCCCCCATTATTTCCTATCTATCACCATGTTCCTATAATAGTCAACAGCTATTATGTTATACAGTATAGTATAGTATACAGTACGGTATATTATGTTATATTCATATGTAGATGGCTTGTTTCACTATTTTTCATTTTGTAACATTTTTTCCCTCACCCACCTCCCGCAGTCCCTCAGACAGACTCACTAATGCAATTTTGCACTTCCTTTACAGCCGAGGATGGTGAGTATTTCTTCATGTACTTATTGGCCATTTGGACGTCCTCTTTTGAGAGTTGTCTGTTCAGTTCATTTGCCATTTCTTCAGTGGGTGGTTGATTCTTTGAGGGGTTAGTTTTTTGAGCTCCTTGCATTTTCTAGTTATTAATCCCCTGTCAGATGTACAGTTGGCAAAGATTTTCTCCCATTCTGTAAACTGTCTCTTCAGTCTAGTGACCATTTCCTTTGCTGTGAAGAAGCTTTTTAGTTTCATGCAGTCCCCTTTGTCAATCTTTTCTCTCAATTGCTGAGCTATTGGAGTTCCATTAATAAAGTTACTACCTATGCCTATGTGGTCCAGTGTGTCCTTATTTTTTCCTGTATTGTCACTGTTTCAGATCTTGCATTAAGATCTTTGACTCACTTTGAATTGATGCTAGTACAAGAGGAGAGACTGGGATCTAGTTTCAGTCTTCTACAAATGGATATCCAGTTTTCTCAGCACCATTTGTTAACGAGGCTATCTTTTCTCCAGAGCATGTTTTAAGCTCCTTTGTAGAAAAAAATGGCTGTAGTTGGGTGGCTTTGTGTCTGGGTCCTCTATTCTGTTTCATTGGTCTTCATGTCTATTTTTGTGCCAGTACCATGCTGTTTTTAATACTATAGCCTGTACTAGTAGTTTGAAGTCAGGTATTGAGATATCTCCAGCATTGCTCTTTTTGGCCAGGATCGCTTTGGCTATTTGAGGTTTTTGTGTTTCCGTATGAACTTTAGGGTTGATTTTTCTAACTCTGTGAAGTATGTCACTGGAATTTTGAGGGGGTATTCTCTTGAACATATAGATTGCTTTCAGTAGTATAGTCATTTTCACAATATTGATTCTGCCAATCCATGATAATGGGATGTCCTTCCATCTGTCACCTTTCTGTTTCACCATATTTTTCGGCAGTCTTTGGTCCCTCTTTGGTGGCTCTCTGTGCTCCTTTCCTTTGCTCTTCTGTGTGAAGACTCTTCTATGAATCCAGACTCTTATTCATGGAGTCCAGTGGAAAAAGCTTCTACTCCTCTGCCATCTTGCCTTTTACTCTACCTCTTAATTTCTGCTTGCAGAACCTTCCTAACATCCTTGAGCAGGTTCTACTCCATCATCCACTCTCCTTACTAAGCACAGGACACATTGATTGGGTCATTATTGAGTTAGTCAATCACCATAAAGAGTATGTCCCAAGAAGGCATTGTTACCTCATTGCCAGGCGAGTCACCAGACACAGAATAAGTAACTAGGAAATAAGTGTTGAATAAGCTAGATGAAAATGGAGGGGCATTTGGAAAGTGCTATGTGGTTTAGAAAATGCTTTTGCATGTGACCTTCACATCTCTGTCCTTGAGGTTGATTCTAGCACTTCCTTTCCATGAATGAGAAAATTTGGGATTCTCAAATTTAGTTTTGTTTTTATTTCCATGATTTTCAATAATGCTGCTTTTATTTTTTCTATTTCTCCTTTTCTTTGAATTTATTCTATTGCTCTTTTCCTTACTTTTTAAGTTTTTTTATTCAGTCTCCATAGAGACTATCAAAACTTAATTGCCAATGTCAATTATATTCAAAGTTGTCATGGCAGGGTATTGGGAAAAGTTTTTTTTTCTTTTTTCTTTTATTATTCATATGTGCATACAAGGCTTGGGTCATTTCTCCCCCCTGCCCCCACCCCCTCCCTTACCACCCACTCCGCCCCCTCCCTTTCCCCCGTACCCCCTCAATACCCAGCAGAAACTATTTTGCCCTTATCTCTAATTTTGTTGAAGAGAGAGTATAAGCAATAATAGGAAGGAACAAGTGTTTTTGCTGGTTGAGATAAGGATAGCTATACAGGGCATTGACTCACATTGATTTCCTGTGCGTGTGTGTTACCTTCTAGGTTAATTCTTTTTGATCTAACCTTTTCTCTAGTTCCTGGTCCCCTTTTCCTATTGGCCTCAGTTACTTTTAAGGTATCTGCTTTAGTTTCTCTGCGTTAAGGGCAACAAATGCTAGCTAATTTTTTAGGTGTCTTACCTATCCTCACTCCTCCCTTGTGTGCTCTCACTTTTATCATGTGCTCAAAGTCCAAGCCCTTTGTTGTGTTTGCCCTTGATCTAATGTCCACATATGAGGGAGAACATACGATTTTTGGTCTTTTGGGCCAGGCTAACCTCACTCAGAATGATGTTCTCCAATTCCATCCATTTACCAGCGAATGATAACATTTCATTCTTCTTCATGGCTGCATAGAATTCCATTGTGTATAGATACCACATTTTCTTAATCCATTCGTCAGTGGTGGGGCATCTTGGCTGTTTCCATAACTTGGCTATTGTGAGTAGTGCCTCAATAAACATGGGTGTGCCTCTGGAGTAACCTGTGTCACAGTCTTTTGGGTGCATCCCCAAGAGTGGTATTGCTGGATCAAATGGTAGATCGATGTCTAGCTTTTTAAGTAGCCTCCAAATTTTTTTCCAGAGTGGTTGTACTAGTCTACATTCCCACCAACAGTGTAAGAGGGTTCCTTTTTCCCCGCATCCTCGCCAACACCTGTTGTTGGTGGTGTTGCTGATGATGGCTATTCTAACAGGGGTGAGGTGGAATCTTAGTGTGGTTTTAATTTGCATTTCCTTTATTGCTAGAGATGGTGAGCATTTTTTCATGTGTTTTTTGGCCATTTGAATTTCTTCTTTTGAGAAAATTCTGTTTAGTTCACTTGCCCATTTCTTTATTGGTTCATTAGTTTTGGGAGAATTTAGTTTTTTAAGTTCCCTATATATTCTGGTTATCAGTCCTTTGTCTGATGTATAGTTGGCAAATATTTTCTCCCACTCTGTGGGTGTTCTCTTCAGTTTAGAGACCATTTCTTTTGATGAACAGAAGCTTTTTAGCTTTATGAGGTGGGAAAAGTTTTTAATCAGTAATAATCATGCCTTGGATAAAATTCCTTGGCTATGATACTGCCACTACACAAAACTGACTTATTAAATGTTTAAACTCACATTCAAAGCCAAGAATTTCCCTCAAGATATTATTTTAGCTACATCTTGATAGTGTTTTTATTGTTATTCAAGTCAAAGTATTAAATTCCCTTCTATGATGTTTTCTTTGATTTACAAATTATTTTTGTAAAATAGCACAAACTTTATAGGTTATGTTCTTAGGTGTTGCTCTCACACTTGTTTGTGTTTTAGTCAGACTTTGTGTTATTGATGACATCAGTTCTTAGGTTTTGACAAGATGTCCTTATGGCCAAGAATATGATTAAATTTTTTTCTTCATCTTTTTATTAGCAAATATTAACTGTACAAACAAATGGCTTCATAATGACATTTTCATACTTATGAATAAGATATTTTGACCATGTTCACCTTCCATCATCCCTTCTTCTCCCCTCTCCCCTTCTGCTGCCCTCTTCCTCTTCCCAAAGAGTGTTCCTTGTACTTTTGTCTTTTTTTAAATCTAGAGTTCACATATAAGAGAAAGCAGGGAAGTTTGTCTTTCTGTGTCTCATTTAATCTGGTAATTTCCAATTCCATTCATTGTCTGTGGCCACGTATTTTTAGTGTCCCATGAGAGCTTGAAGACTAAAAGTTGCCTTGTGTGACTCCTCTTGGGAAGGAACTGTGGGACTTAGAATTGCCTGCTGTATAAACTTTGCTTTATAAAGTCTTTCTTTGCTTCCTTTTATTAACACTGCAATAAAATACTGTTAACCATTTCTAACAATGAATGTTTTTGGCCCATTTCTACCTTTTGCTGTGTTAATCCATTGCTTTATAAACATAATCTTAGTTAATTTTTGCATTACCCTTAGAGAGTAAATTACGAGTTTTCCCAGTTTACACATAAACCTGGTTAATACAGGTAACCAGCTGTCCTAGGGTAACTACATGGCACAGCCAGTTTCAATCCAGATTTGTATGACTACAATGTCCACACCCACGACTATGACATGCTAGGATTGAGATGGCAGTTCTGGGTAGAACGTGCAGCATGGGCAGTAGATAGCCCCCTTCCCTCCAACTAAGGGCATCCCAGAACGAAAAAGATCCATGTGATTTTAACAGGATCTGTTTTCCCGCCTTAGTTTTATGACAGCACATTATCTTCTCATAATTGTTTTCAATAGGCTTTAAATCAAGATTCAGTTGTTCATCAAAATCGGAAGCAGCCTGGGTTTGGAGTGCAAGGTACTGGGCAAGAGGCCTTGGAACTCCAGGCCTGGAGCTGCCTTGCCCTTTCCCTTCCAAGCAGGGACGACTCTTCCTCTGGGCTCCAAGGCAGTGAAGTGGATCTTCTCTGTTTTCAAATGCATACAAGTCAGGGGTGCATGAAATGTGCTATGAACACGATCCTTTCATGCAGAAACAGAAGACACAGAGAAGGAGCAGTAAACACAGTGCGTAAGTGCATACAAGCTTTAAGTGACGACTAAAATTCTTCATGGACTTTCTGGTAACTTTAGCAAAAAAAATTTTTTTAAAAAGGAAATAAGATGAGTTTTATAATTTGAAATAGCTGAGGAAAGAAGGTAAATTCACTCAACAAAAGAGATTTTTTTTTCTCATAGAAGTTGCCTAGAGTTCCTCTGGCTATAGATTTTATAAATGCTTAAAGCACATGAAATTATTGCATCTGATTTGTATAGACTTGTTCTTATTGCTCACTGTCTTTTTACTATAAATTTCAGCTAACACAGATATTAAGCCAACCCATGTGGTAATCATAATTAGATTTACAAATAACTAAGAAACAAAGGAAAGCGACTCTAAACCACTGTTGTGTAGTGTAGGGTAGTGGTGATAATTATGGGCTTTGTAGTCGGAAAGATGTGGAGTTGTTATGAATAGTAAACACATCTGAAAAGATTAACACAGAGCCTAGCAAATAGTTTTCAATAAACTGCTATTGCTAAACAATGGGGAACTTGCATTTGACTTGCACAGGCTATTGCAACAGTTACAAGCCAGACATCCCACCATCTGTCTGACCTCGCCAGGAATGAACACACAAGACCTAGACTTCCTGTGTACTGTGTGTTGGCTCTGCCTCTAACCAGCTGTGTGTCCTTAGGCATGTTCCCTAACCTATCTGGGCCTCAATTTCTTTGCATATGAAATGAGGCACCCACCTCAGAGGACTGTTGTGATGATCAAGTGAATATTTGTAAAGCACTTAGGGCCGTGCCTGGTTCCTCATATGGTCTATGTAGATATTAGCTACTCAATATAGAAGAGAAACTAGGCCAGCAAATGAAATATATGCCTCCTATACATATTTTGAAAGTTTTCCCAAGGAAAAAAGACTCAGGAATTGAGGTAGGAACTTGAATAATATTTAATTTTTCACTGGTGTTTTGTGGTAGGCTAAATAAGATATCCATATTCCAAACGCTGAAAATTTGAAGCAAGTTGGGAATCCTATGTGAACATGCAAAATTGTTTTTATTCATTAATTACTAGACTTACTGTGCTAGTATAGAAATAGACTCTATTTTCTTTACCAAATTATTCCTCCTGGCACAGTTTCATCTAGAAACTGGCCAGTTGGACAACTCTTATATGGTTAGTGGTCATGAACAAGGGTTAATCAGGCCAAGCATGGTCGGTCACACCTATAATTTCAGCTACACAGGAAACTGAGGAAGGAGAATCAAGAGTTTGAGGCAAGCCTGGGCAACACAGTGAAACCCTTATCAAAATTTAAAAAAAAAAATAATTGAGGGCACATTTATCAGTGCAGGTCTACCCCGCTTTGAGCTGATTAGAACACAATACAACCTTCAGCAAGCTTCATCTTTCTGACACTCTCCTCTGGAATTAAAACAATCATCTCAGCCTTGCAGGGTCAGTTATGTGATGGACTATGAAAGCATGTGGGTAAATAACCTTCTAGCACAGTGCCTGACCCAGTGCCTGTGAACTGCATTTCTCATCACTTCCCTTTCTTAACAGGAAGTGGCCTTTGCCCGGAAGAGAACCTAGGCACGGGAAATAGTCATTCTTAACCAGTTGGGATCTGTGTCCAGAAGCGAGCTCTAGGAACAGGGCATGACTGAGCTTGGAGTCCCCACGCACCTGCAAAGAGTAGACAGCCTCTCAAGTGAGTTTGTGGAGTTCAAGAAGCCCCAGGTTGACAGGGGCAGGGCAGGTAATTGTGTGACCCAGGGGAAGAGGCATCCAAAGATTGCAGTTGCAGGTCAAGGAATTAGATGTCCATGAGGGAACAGATCCTCGGAGGTGTTCTGAAATCTTATTTAGAGACTAAACCTGACACATCCTACTGCATCATTATTATCATTACTAATTAATTCCATGAATCAGCCAGGGTCATGGAGGTTCTTTGAAAGGAAGCACTTGACAAGTGGGAAGTTTCTTCTTTCATTGTTGGTGACTAATAAAGCAATCTTGTTCTGTTTTCTGGCATGGGATTCTGTGAGTATTTTCAGAAAGAATAGAAAGCTTTTACACAAGCTGAAGCCTCTATTTTTAAACACCCCAAGAGGTCTTGGGAGAAGAGCACCTACCCAGCCATCTTTTCCAGACAAGAAGAAAAGAACAATGCTGCTGAGAATAACTTCCCCATAAAATGATGGATTCATCCGTGATTTTTAAAACATAGTCTGAGAAATTCTCCAGAAATAGAGTGAGTGGCCCTTGTGCTCTTCCTCAGTCGGAAGAAAATGGAAAAGGAGCATTCTGTCATGAGAGAAAAGGCTTTGCATTCTGGGTGCTTTGCAGTATTGGGGGGCCCCCCTGTGGTGGGAACTACAGACCCCATTGCAGGGAAGTACCAAAGTGAGCCCAGGAAGGCAGAGGGCTTGGTCCATTCCCCCAGCAAAGACTTGATCCCCAGGCTTTACTCATCCTTGTGGCTGAGGATACCAAACATAATTTGTGCAGCTAGAAGGAGACACACGCTCATCAGTGAGAATTAAGTTTAGTCATTCAGAGCCCATACCCCAGTAACTATAAAAAGTGTTCGAATCTAATGAGCCTACAGTTGTGCAAACCACTATCTTCTGGGTGAAAGATTTCTTTTTTAACTGTCAGTTTCTAATTAATCATTTCTTCTTCCCAAAACCACTTAAATTGCATACTTGATTTCAACCTATCAGTAACTTCTAAAAGAAATACAGCCTCGATCCTTACTTAAGTTCTAAAAATTCCCATGACACACCCAGGGTGTCAAATATTTTTGCTTGTGTCTAATATACCTGGGGACACTGAGCTAAGAACACAGTAATGTAAATAAAACATAAATACAGGAATGCATGAAAACTTGAATAACAAGGCCAAACAGCTAGCACTGGAGAAATAATAAGAAAACTATGTTTAATTTGCAATACTAGGAAATTTGCAAAACTGAGTTCCACCCAGAGGATCACTCTATAGTGTGGGGTGGGCCAGACGTCTTGTGAAGAGACAGAAGAGTCTTAGCGTAAGTCTTCAAAATAAGTAATGTTGGAAAATGGGAGAGGACAGGAGAAGACATTCCAGGGCCAGGAAATGATGTGGATGAAGACAAGAAATTTGAGCAATGTTGGTAAAGCTTCTTAAAGAAAAGCTTTGTCTTCTGATACCACAGCCAAGTCACAAAAACAATTAAAATAAGAATTGAACTGGATGTCGACCTCCTCCTCTCCTGCAGCTGTCCAGCCCCAGGTTCCCTACACACAGGGCCAGCTACAGATTTTCAGAACCCACTGTAAAATGAAAATGCAGAGGCCCAGTTGGGGCTGGGAAAGACATCTGCCCCAACACTTAGGGAATGGGTGGCTCCAAGAGACTGCAACCTGTCACTCTGAGAAAACCTGGTCCCCGGACCAAGAGCAGGCAAGAGGCCCTGAAGTCTTTCACCCAATAGGCATGGCATTGCTGACCCAGGGCAGGCACTGGACCACATCTTGCACACAGAAGTAGAGAAGGGCAGAGGACCAGAACCTCCAGACAGAGAGAGCTAGATGCAGAGGGACAGTCAGGCATGATGGTGGCTCAGCAAGTGGGGTGCAGGCAACTGTGAATAAGTCACAGGGAGGCTTTGGGAGGCACTGGAGCATAAGCCATCCTTACACTGACCTTCCTGAACAAAACACTACTCTGATAAAACCACTAAGATGTCAAGATGACCCCAGAGCTAAGCACGGGGCCCTTCTAAGCAGGGACCTGATGGCTGTGCAGATCCTGCTGGCAGCCCACGTTGGCCTGGTCTCCCAGACATCTCTCCATTCACAGAACTTTGTCTAACCCTGTCAAGTCAAAATGTTATAGACAAGAGGTCTCAAAAGAAGGTTTGTTGTGCTGTTACACATGCTAGTCCCATTCCAGGACAAATTCTCAAAGTCACCAGCAGTCTGGCAACCCATGCCCTTTGGAGCTCAGATCATGCCCAGATGCCAAACATGGGTTATAGGATTTAATGTTTACCTTTCTGGGTAAATCTCCTTTCTATGACCCTATTCCTCCCTTTTGGAATGGAGGTGTTCACTCCATGCCATGGTATGTTGAAAATATGTAACTGGTTTTGGTTTTAACAGGAGCTCGTAGCTAAGAGTTCACCTTGAGTCTCAGAGGAGACTCTGAATTTAGACTTTTGAATGATATTAGAACTATTATGACTTTGGGGACTCTTGGAGATCACTTAATGCATTTCGCCTTACAAGATACACATGCGCCTTTGGGGACAAGGGCAGAATGCTCTGGATTAAATATGAAACATTCCCCACAGTATCATAGTTTGATACTTAGTCCCCAGTTTTCTGTTACTATAATAAATACCTGAGAATACATTTTAAAGTGGAAAGGTTTCTTTTGGCTCACAGTTTCAGAACATGGTCACCTGGCCTTTGGTCCTTTGGTGATGGAGTACCTGGTGGCAGAAATCACTCGGTAGGATAAGCTATTTACCTCATGGTGGCCAGGAAGTAAGAGAGAGAAAGAGGTCCCAATAGCTTCTTCAGTGACACACCCTTAATGACCTAATTTCCATTCACTAGACCCCTCTTCCTAAAGTTCCGCCACCTCCAAAAGGTGGTGTGGGAAGGTGAGCAAGTCCTCAAGCTCTTTAGGAGGTGTTTAAATCCAAACTATAGCAGGGAGCCTCTGAAAGCAGATGGAGTTTCAACAATCCACTAGGTTACCAGAGTCCAGGAAATAGTATGTACAGTGAAATAAGAACTTTATTCTTATTCCTTGAGTTCAGGTATTCAGAAGTTTCTGGGGCTCTCCTAACTAATCCACTTGCCATTTCATGAAGGCTTTCTGGAGACAAACACTGACACAAAAGTCTTGCTATTTGCAGAGATGAGTCATTGGTGCACTTTGGTAAAAAGAATCGTGTCTAAAATAGTCTTTCTATCCATACAATGGTAACAGTGGTGGCCCCCAACCCTGGGATACTGACGCTATCTGACATATCTTGAGCTGAGGGCAATTCCTCTGTCTCATAGATACAAGAGAAGAAATGTCAGCACGGTCAAACAAAGGTGGAAGAGGGTCAATAATGCTTTGTCCACAGAACCCCAGACAGGTTTTTCTTGCTTTATTTTTCAAATAGTGTCTTGCTTTTACACCCAGACCAACCTGGACTTCAATCCTCCTATTTACCCCTCCTACTGGTATGCACCACCACACCCAGCTTTTTATTGGTTGAAATGGAGTTTTGCTAACTGTTCTACCAGGCTAGCCTGGAACCATAATCCTCCAAAACTCTGCTTCCTTAGAAGCTAGGTTTACAAGCATGAACCGTGGCACCCAGCCACCTAAAGACATTTTTGCTACGTTCCTAAAATCAAATTCCAAATTAAGTCTTTGTGATCTCAAACTAACTTTGGGGATTTCCAAAAAGCCTCTGGAATATCTCAAAATAGCTTGTTTTCTTTCCATATTAAAAGAGATAATAAACTCATGCCTATGACCACAGCTACCCCAGAGATGGAGACTGGCAGGATCGTGGATGAAGCCAGCTTAGACAAAAGTTAGTGAGATCCCATCTCAACAACAAAAAAATGCTTGGCATGGTGACCCATGCCTGTCATCCCAGCTACATGGAAATATAAGGAGGATCAAAGTCCATACTGGACCTGGCAAAAATGCTAGACACTATCTCAAAAACAACCAAAGCAAAAAGGATGGAGGTGTGGCTCAAGTAGTAGAGTGCCTGCCTAACAAGCACAAGGCCCTGAGTTCAACCCCCAGCACTGCCAAAAACAAAAAACAAAAAAAAGAGAAATAATAAACTGATTAAGCTTATTTGATCTGTTTGATTATGTTGGAACCATTATGAATAAGTGAGTCCAAATCATCTTGCATATTTGAAATGGTAAATTATTAACTAGTGAGTTTCCTAGAAATTGTATTGAATTCCTAGACATCTGTTACTTCCTGGTATAATTTTGCAGTTATGCTGTTTAAATGGTCCAGAACCATTTTAACCAAATTTTGTTCAATAAGACATTTGGCCCCATGAGAGATGAACCCACAAACCTGGAGTCACTCAGTAAGACTCCAGCTCCCATGGCCTGGCTTTGCCAAGAGATAAGAAGACCCTTCCAATGAGTCATGGGTGCCAACGCTGGAGGAGCAGTGAGGGAGCCACAAGGAAGCAGAGGCAAAGAGGACAGGCAACCTGCCAGTGCTCCTTGGGGAATTCTCTTCCAGTGCAAATCAAGATCTAAACTTGAAAGAGAAGGGTTTGTGACATACAGAAGTTGTAGGGGAGGACCCCTGGCTGGAGAAAGGGACATAAAGAATTGGCCAGAGGGAGGGGCACAAGGTCACACCCTCTGACCTGTCAGAGTAAGACAGGAGGGGTTCATGACCCACGTCCCTAAGAGTTCTTCTAAATTACTTACCATTTTCAGGTGAAGCCTTCTGAGAATCAGCAGCCTGGAAACAGAAGTGAAATTCTGATTGTGTACTTGCTCTATCCTTATGTGGAGGACATGTCACTAGGTTACAGGACAGAGCAGTGGGGAGGTAGGTGTCTCGATAATCACTTCACATGAAGGCCATATGGACAGCGCCCACGATGGCAGAGGGGAACATGAAAAAACATAGCCTGTGTGCTGAAGAAAAGGGTAGGGGGAAAACAGGGAACTTTGAGTAGTGTAGAGAAAGGAAGAAGTGCTGGGGGCCAGTCCCAGCTCATTTAATTTAATTCCCCTCTTCCTTGATTTCTTCTCTGTAAAAGAATTGAGGCTAAGCCAGATGGTCCCTAAAGCCTGAAATCCCAGTTGTTCCATAATTCACGTTCTGAAAGGCATCAGCCTTAAAAATTAGAAAGGAGACAGGGTAGAGATGTGGCTAGATGTAATTTCCTCCTTCCCTCCCTTCTCCCTCCACCCCTTTTCTTTCCTCCTTCTTTCCCTTCTTCCTTCATTCCTTCCTTCTGTGAGCCCATCTGAACAAGATTCCAAGCCCTGGCCCCTGCAAGGTCCCCGGATGTCCTGGGCTGGAACGGGGCAAAGCTTCCTTCCCATCTCTACCACACACCTTTCTGCACCACCCTGGTCCTGAGCCAACTGGGAGATGACTCAATTCCTCAGCTCCTGTGGACAAGTTACACGGATTTCTCCACTGGAGCTGCCAAAAATATCTCAGCCCCTGCCTGCAAATGTGAGCAGCCGCCCTGCAAAAGAGAAAGGAGACTAAACAGGAGGGGACAGTGGGCCAGGCCCCCAGCACTGCGGGAGCCTCCGGTCCCACAAAATGCAGGCCAGGAAAGGCTGGTTTCCGGGATTTTAAGGCATGAGAGCAGCTACTGCGAACTGAGAGGCATTGAAGGACTGTGTGTTAGCCAGCACACTACCAGAACATCTGTTTCCAGCTGGGAAACTGCTCATGAAAACGCTAGGCCCATGCGCTGTTTCACCCCCAGGCTTCCCCTAGAGGACCCCAGGAAAGCCAGAACTGAGGGGGCTGTGGTCTGGTGGTCCTGGTTCTTCCTGCTACACCCATGTCTGACTGGTCAGAGGTGACCAGAGCCCAAGACACAGCCCCTCTGCAGTACAAGAGAACAATGTGTCCTCAGGGTGGTCTCAGCCCTGTTGGCACCAGGCCTCTCTGCTGCCCTTCCAGCTGCCATGGATTCCCAGAGCCCCTGTCCCTGGCTGCTGCTCTTAGAAATAGCTCAGTGAAAGACACAAGGAACAGGACAACATGGCTGTCCTTGTGTTGAATATGAATTAAATTCTACTGAACAAACTTGAAGACTGTAAAAGTTGCCATGAATTCCTATGTCTAAACTGCATTAAATTATACCAGGAAATAAAACAGAATGAAGTTATGCTCTGCCTCCTTGGCATTATGGGTTTTTCTATACCGTTTTATTTTTTTGTATGATATTTATGTTGTTGAAATGTGTGGCCTTTCCTTTGTGCAACTATCATACACCTAAACCCCAGCTCTGCTCTTCTCTACCTCGTGCTGGCTGTAATGTTATGGAACCGGTTTCTTCCTCCTCCTCTGCAAACTCGGAGGTCTTAAACAAAATTTTTAAATCCTTTGACCCACCTCAAAGGATTTAGGAAGGTCTTCACGTACACAGATGAGAATGGCAAACCAGGAGACTGGAAGACATTGTGCCTGGTCAAAAGAGAAGTAACACTGAGTTCATACTGAAAAATAAACAACTGGATTAGTATCTCCTCCACCTTACCTACACAGTCCTGTACAGTCATCAGACCCCAGAAGTAAGAGTGAGGGCTGTCTCTGCCAGAGGAGCCTGTGGGTCGTGGACACCTCCGAGCAGTCTCGATCCATTTCAAGTTATCCTCACCTCCCCCGACCTCCCTCTTTCTCTGGCCTGGCATGGCTATATGTGTGTGAACTACATACACACATGTGTGGCGTGTGTGTGGTGTATGTGCTCAGTCTTTGGTGCTATGTGTGGCGGGGGAGTGGTGTGTATGTACGTGTGATGTATGGTGTACGTGTGTGGTTGGGATGGGAGGATATGTTTTGTGTGCGATGCGTGTTTGTGGTGTTGGTAGTGTGTGGTATGCATGTTATATGTGTGGTGCAGGGTAATGTATGTGGTAGGTGGTGTTGTGGGGGTCTGTGTGGTATATATAGTGTGCATGTGTGTAGGGTGTATGGGTAGGTGTGGGGGTACACGTGTTTGCTGTGGGTGCTCACTGAGCGGCGTGTGGTGTGGATGTGCTTGGGTTGTTGTGTAGTGTATATGGGGTGGTGGTGTCAATGTGTGTGTGTGTGCAGTGTATATGGTGTGATGTGGTGTGGTGTGAATGTGTGTGTATAGTGTATATGGGGTAGTGTGGTGGTGTGGATGTGCTTGTGTTGTGTGTGTGGTGTGTATGGTGTGTTGGTGGTTTCATGGGGTATGGTGTGAATGTGTGTGCAGTGTATATGGGGTGGTGGTGGTGGTGGTGGTGATGGTGTGGTGTGAATGTGTGTGCAGTGTATATGGGGCGGTGGTGGTGGTGGTGATGGTGTGGTGTGAATGTGTGTGTAGTGTATATGGGGTGGTGGTGGTGGTGGTGGTGATGGTGTGGTGTGAATGTGTGTGCAGTGTATATGGGGTGGTGGTGGTGGTGGTGTGGTATGAATGTGTGTGTGTGTAGTGTATTTGGGGTGGTGTGGTGGTGTGGTGTGAATGTGTGTGTGTGTAATGTATATGGTATGGTGGTGTGAATGTGTGTGTGTGGTGTATATGGTGTGGTGTGAATGTGTGTGTGTGTAGTGTATTTGGGGTGGTGTGGTGGTGTGGTGGTGTGAATGTGTGTGTGTAGTGTATATGGTGTGATGTGGTATGGTGTGATGTGGTGTGGTGTGAATGTGTGTGTGTGTAGTGTATATGGGGTGGTGGTGTGGTGGTGTGAATGTGTGTGTGTGTAGTGTATATGGGGTAGTGTGGTGGTGTGGATGTGCTTGTGTTGTGTGTGTAGTATATATGGTGTGTTGGTGGTGTGGTGTGGTGTGAATGTGTGTGTGTATATATATAGTGTATATGGGGCGGTATGGTGGTATGGATATGCTTGTGTTGTGTGTGTAGTGTATATGGTGTGTTGGTGGTTTCATGGGGTGTGGTGTGAATGTGTGTGTAGTATATATGGGGTGGTGGTGGTGGTGGTGGTGTGGTGTGAATGCATATGTGCGTAGTGTATATTGGGAAGTTTTTCTGGTCCTCACGAGTGCCATGTTGACATTAGCGAACATACAGCTCTGTCTTAGGAGCCAGCTCTGCCACCACTGCCAGATTTTCAGAGTTTTGGATTTCCTGACACATATCATGAAATCTCACATTTGACAAAGGTGCTTGTTGGCTGGTAGGGGCCCTGCAGTTCCTAGTCATCAAGGCACCTCTTCTTCACCATGACTAACAAGCCTCCTTGGAAGCCCTACACAGTCTTCAGAATCACTAAGGAAGACACAGCTATTGAGCAAAATTAAATGTGTGTAGTCAGCCTCAGACAAAGCTGACTCTGAACCTTACTCGGTCAGTAAGAGCAGAAGAACAGCTCTGCTGGCAAGAGATGGGACAAACTCCCACAGATGAGCCACTCTTGGTGTCATTGTGACCTGTGCAGCTAAGCCCCAAAGTACATGACTGGTTTTTCTTCCTATCCAACACTCTGGGACATGAAACTTTTCTCACTGTTGTGTTATAAAGATTCTTGTATCAATGGATTAGCACTCTTGTGTGACTCTCTGAAATGTAATCTTAGCTAGAAATCCAAGCACAGACACACATTGCTCTGTGAGTGCAGGATGAGAACACTGCCAAGGTTTTTTTTCTATTTCTGTGAAGAATGTCATTGGAATTTTGGTAGGGATTGTGTTAAATCTGTACATTGCTTTTGGTATATGACCTCTTTGATAATACTAACTCTGCCTGCCTATGACCATGGGGAGTCTTTCTGTCTACTAGGGTCTTCCACAATTTTTTCCTTCAGTGCTTTATAGTTTTCATTGTAGAGGTGTTTAACATCTTTGGTTAAGTTTATGTCTAGGTTTTGTTTTCTGTGGGGGTTTTTTGAGGCTACTGTGAATGGGATTCTTTCCTGACTTCTTTTTTCAGCAAGTTTCTTGTTAGTGTTTAGAAAAAGTATTATTTTTTGTATATTGGTTTTGTAGCCTGGTATTTGTTGAAAATGTTTATCAAATCTAAGCCTTCTGGTAGAATTTTTGAGGTCTTTTAAGTATAGGATCATATCATCTGCCAACAGTGATAGTTTGACTTCTTCCTTTCCTATATGTATCCTTTTTATTTCTTTCTCTTGTCTTATTGCTGTAGCTAGTATGTCCAGCACTATATTGAATAAGAGTGGTGGAAGTAGACAACCTTGCCTCATTCCCAATTTTAGAGGAAATACTCAGTTTTTCACCATGCAGTATAAATGACTGTTTGTTATATAAGCCTTCATCATGTTGAGGTATGATCCAGTTCTCCTATTCCTTGTTTCTTCAGGGCTTTTATCGTGAATTTTATTTTAATTTTGCCAAATCTTTTTTCTGCATCTATTGAAATGATCACATGATAATTTTTCTTGATTTATTTGCTGTATTACATTTACTATTTGCATATGTTGAACTATCTTTGTATCCCTGGAGTGAATCCAATTTGATTATGGTATATTATCTTTTTAATGTGTTGTTGAATTATGTTTGCAAGTGTTTTGTGGAGGATCTTTGTGTCTATGTTCATCAAGGGAATTGGTCTATAATTTATTTTGTTGTATCTTTATCTAGTTTTGATATCAGGATAATACTGGATTCATTGAATGACTTTGGAAGTGTACCTTCCCTTTATGTTTTATGGAATAACTTGAGAGACACTGGTATTAGTTCTCCTTTAAAGATCTGGTAGAATTCAGCAGTGAATCCATCTGGTCCTGGGGCTTTCTTTGTTGGAAGACTGTTAGTACTTCAATCTCATTGCTCATTATAAATAAGTGGTTTATATCTTCTTTGTTTAATTATGATAGATGATACAAGTCTGGAAATTTTTCTATTTCTTCTAGGAATATCAATTTATTGGAGTATAATTTTTGAAAATATTCCCTCATGAACCTCTGGATTGAGATTTGGTAGCTTGTGTCTTTCAAGGAATGTGTCCATTTCATCTGAGTTGCTAAATTTATGGGTGTATAACTGTTCATAAGAGTCATTTAATATCTGTTAATATCCCTAGCATCTATAATGACATCACATGTGTCTCATATTTATATTATCACTTTATGCCTTCACTGTGGCTAAGGTTTGTCAATTTTATAATTGTCTGAAAGAAGCCACTTGTATTTATTAAAATTATTGTTTTCAAGTTTTTATTTCTTTACTTTCATTATTTTTTCTTTCTTCTGCTTACTTTGAGTTGGATTTGCTCTTTTTTTCCTTGTTTGTTTCTTAAATTAGAAACTGAAGTCACTGGTTTGAGAATTCTCCTCTTTTTAAATATAATTTAGTGTCCTAAATTTCCCCTAAGTTCTACCATAGTGGCATACCACAAATGGATATATGTTACATTTTAACTTTATTTCAGTTGAAAACACTTTCAAATCTCTCTCTCTCTCTCTCTTCAGCTTTTTGAGACAAGGGCTTACTGTGTCATGCAGGCTGGCCTCAACTCATGATCCTACTGTCTCAGCCTCCTGAATGCTAGAATTATAAGCATTCACCAGCATGCTTTACTTTCTACTTTAAGCCTTTATTTTTTTTCTTTGATCCATGATTTTTTTACAAGTGTATTAATTTTCAAAGATCTGGAATCTCACTATTATCAAAATATCTAACTTAATTCCATTAGATCAGACAACATATATAGTACAACTAAAATTCCTTTCAATATATGGAGATTTCCTTTACAGGCTAGGTGATGGCCCATCTTAGTAAATGCTCTGTGTGTACTTGAAAAGAATGTTTACGGTGTTGTTCAGTGTAGGGTTCTAGGCTAAGTTGTTTGTTATGCTACTCAGGTCCTTCCCATAGCCTTGCCAATTTTTTCTATGCTAGATCTGTTCATTCTTGAGAGATAAACATTAAAATCTCCGACCCTGTTTTGGCATAGCTGTTTCTCCTAGTTCTATCAGTTTGGGCATTATGTCACCTGAAGCTTTGTTGTTAGGTGCACAAATGTTCATGATTATTATGACTTCTTAATGAATTGACCCCTTCTCCATGATGAAATGGTGCTACTTCTGTTAGTTTACTGTATTCTGAAACCTACTTTGACTGATATCAATGTAGCCATTATAGACTTTTATTCTTTTTAGTGAGACTGGAGTTTGAACTCAGGGCTTCACGCTTACAAAGCAGGTGCTCTACTGCTTGAACCATATCTCCAGTTCATTTTGTCTTGGTTATCTTGGAGATGGGGCTCTCACAAACTATTTGACTGGCCTCAAACCGTAATCCTTCTGATCTCAGCCTCCCAAGTAGCTAGGCATTAAAGCTCTCTTTTCATTAATGTTAGCACGGCACATCTTTTTCAATAATTTTATTCCTGTTTGGCCAGAATTAGAGTCTTCTGAACTCCTCTACCTTCCTTTCTTCCTTCCTTCCTTCCTTTTTCTTTCTTTCTCTTTTTTCTTTGACTTTGACCCTAAAAGACAAATTGACACCAACCTCCCTTGGCTTAGCTACATGGGATATGGTGGTGGCTGGAAGACTTCTCAAGTTCTTCCCAGCCTGTGGAGGTTTATGTCTGTGGGCATGTAAGCCAGAAAAAACAGAAATGGTGCTAACCTTACTCCCCAGACCCACCCCACCCCAACATGTCTTTTTTTTGAGTTTTGTTTTTGTTTTATCTATTTATTATTTTGTGGTACTAGAATTTGAACTTAGGGCCTCATGCTGGTTAGGGAGGTGTTCTACCACTTGAGCCACTCTGCCAGCATTTTTTTGTGATGGGTATTTTCAAGATAGGGTCTCATGAACTATTTGCACAGGCTGGCCTCACAGTGCAATCTTCCTCATCTCTGCCTCCCAAGTAGCTATGATTATAGGCAGGAGCCACTGACACCTGGCCCCAACATGTCTTAATGAGCACTTGCCCCATCCTTTTGCAAGGCCAGTGGGGCTCTGTGGCTATCCAACTTTTCAGCCCAACTTCACACCCTGGAGCAAGGACTCCCCTGACCAGGCCTGACCTCTAGAGGTATTTACTGACGCACAATCTGTATTTACATCTTTAATTTCCAAAACTGTAAAATTCAAGAGATTTACCATAAAATGTTAATGTGTATTTTATCTTGAAAAGTAATAACCCTTGACTACACTGAATCAGGCTTTCTAAATGGCAACTCTCTTTGAATGGGCATTTGCTGTCCATTTATGTGGCCTATCTCCACCTGGTGGCTTCTCCACATGTTTACCTGTTGGTCCCATAGGCATTTGTTGGTGTTACCTCTGATACAGATGAAAATTTGTGCAGGATAAATATTAGCAGGTATTTTTTCTCCTCTTTATTAGATATCACAAACACCATGTCCAGATGTGAGACTCATTTCAAAAGGAACAAAGGCATGAAGCACTTGTACTGAACTATAAGCTGTGATGGCAACGATTGTGACTTTGCATTGAGAAGTGTCGCTGTAAGCCATTTCCTTTAGGCTCCTCACTTACCTCAGCCCTCAAAACTATGACTCAGCTCTGTGTTCTTTCCTCACAGAAAGATACATTTTAAAACATTTGGATTCTGTCATACAGAACTTTTTTTGTCCACAGAATTCTAAATCAAAAATAACGGAAAGTACCTCACAAGGAAATTTAGAACCTCTGCAAATGCAAATTTTAACACATGTTTTCAATTGTTTTGGATTGAATTTGAAGCTATGGAAACCAAGTTTGGCAGTGTAAAGAATTGGCCTGGCGACCTTCCCCACAGCTTTACATCAATGACACAACCTTCCTTCCAAGCAGTCTTCTGGGGTCAGCTTCCAAATGTCATCTGGCCCAACCAAGACCTTTTATGAAAAGAGGAAAATTTAGATTCTTTACGCCTCCAGCTCAGGCCTAGTGGATGAATCAGGACCTGAGTGTCAGACACTTTGTTTGTTCTGCACATTACAACTCAGAGGTGCCAGTCACCTTTCTACCATCCTCTGGGATTCATTCTTCATTGGAAACAGAAAAGAGAATTGGGGTAAAAACTTCATTTTTCTGCATATGTTGGCTTTGAGGGATGGTTTATTTTGAACTCCCACCTATGGTAAATGAATGTCTTTCCTGAGTCAATGACACATAACTACCATATGGCCAAGTGCAATGTTCACTTGGATGTGGTATGGCAGAATTCCAGGGACCAACAACAGCCTCAAGGGACATGAGTGGCCCAGTAGGAGTTGACTTAGTGTGTGCCAGATAAATCCCGAAGAGTCAACCCTTTAGATGAGTGCATCCCACCCATTCTTCAAGAGGCCTGTCTACTCTATAGAAGTATTCAAAGACTGCATCAAGGAGAAATAGCCAACAGTAAACATCCATCCCCCAATCCAGGCCTCAATGAGAGCAGCTCTGAGTTCATATATTTTAGCATTCACTTTCAAAGAAATGCTTCATTGGAAGGAATTTTTGCTGGATAAAAAAATTTGAAAGCTACTGCTTAAGTACTGATAACAGTTGGGCAACCTAAATATCCACTCCTAAATACTTTTGCTTAAAGTAGCACACATGACCTCATATCACTGTCCAGAGCTACTTAGCAACAGCCATCCCAGTAAACATGTAAGGCTGCTTCCGTGTTGACAAGTTTCCACTGAAGCTTCAGTTAATTATATATTTTTGAGCTTTTCACGTTTTAATCACTAAACCTTAATCGTGAAACTTAGTATCACCGACATACAGAAAAGAATATGAGCAAAGACTTAACACATCTGATTCATGTCTAAATCTCATCTAAAAATTTAGTACTCAACCCTCCTCAAGTCACCATTGTGACAAAGAAACTGATAGCCAAGTGCCCACACATATTTGAAATTCTGATCATGACTGAAAACACAAAAGCTCTTGGTTACCCTGAGTTGAGAAGTTGACTAGCTTGTGAAAACTGCGACTCTTCCTGCAAGTTGACCCAACGAGCCATTCTTCAGCATTGACTTGCTCCTTAAATAGCCAGGAGAACATAACGAAAAGTTGAGCTGAATCCTAAGAGAACAGGTCACTTCAGGGCAAAGTGTCACCACTCTAAGTTCTACATTTGCTTCTCAAGTCTAAAGCCAGGACCTACACACACACACACACACACACACACCATCTAGCAAGTTCACTTGTGCTTTGGGGAGTATTTAGCCTGAATGTTTCAAATCTGGACTTTCTGGAAAGTTCGGATAACACTCCTGCAAATTCCTGAGCCCCTCTGGAAAGCCTGGGAAGCTTAAAGAGAAAAAGAAGTGGAAAGGAGGAGCCAGGCAGCTGGGCAGACAGAGGCTTCACCTGCCTCATATTCACTCTCCCTAAGCGCTGAGCTTCACAACTGCCTTCTATAGATAGTGAAACTGAGCCCAAGAAACCATTGAGCAGATGGCGGCCAAGTTGGGAAAATTCCTAGGCTGATTAGGAACGCAGTCACAAGCGTGGGCTTAGAGCCAGTTACTAAAACTATGCCACAACTCAGAAAATCCTAGAGTTTTCTTTAGAAACAAAATCACTACCTCTCACCTTGCTTGCCTTTTTGCCTGATGTATAGGTTTCTCTTCAACATTCTCAATTCATCCCAACCCCATTTCCTCCTGTACAATAATTCCCACTCAACTTAACATTCACTGGACACAGAGCAACAACAACAAAAGGTGGGTGAAGAGAGAAGGTAATACATGGGAGCCCAGAGGACAGAGCTCTGAGGGTGACCACTGACAGGGTGGCAGCAGCCAGAAAGCAAAGTCTGTAGGCAAAGGGAAGATCCCTGAGGGCCCCTCACCCAATCCTTAGCCAATCACAAATTTCTGTGTGTGCTTAAGATTATTCATGTTCTCATGTGGTGTGTGTGTGTGTGTGGTGTGGTGTGTGTTGGTGTGTGTGATGTGTGTGTGCATGTAAGGTGTGTGTGCATGAGTGTGTGTTTCTGGGACCTTGTACATGCTAGGCAAGTACTCTGCCAGTTTATGTTCTTATTCTCATAAAAGATGGGTAAGGAAGCTGGTGGAGTGGCTCAAGCACATAGGCCCTGAGTTCAAATTTCAGTGCTGCCAAAGAAATAAAAGATGGATGAGGAGATACGACATCCCTGACTCCTGGTACCCCCAGCCCCACCACTGCAAGTGAAGCTACTGAGAGACCTGAGTGTCCCAGTCGCCGCTACTGAGAGTGATGCCTTCACTGAGTACAGACCAGTAACACTTTCCTGACTCCTTACACGGATTATCAAGACTTTGTCACTAAGGAAACTGATTCTGATGAAAGTCTCGGAAGGGGGGAAGCAAATATCAAAATGTAAAAACTCCATTTTGTCCCTCGTTTTGTGAAGTGCTGTGTTTTCCTTCCTTTTGCCCTTCGTTTAGTGATCGCATGCTTACTCTTCAACCCTCCCTCAGTGGGGAAGTCAGAGGGCCTCACATCTGAGGGGTACTGAAATATACTTCCCAGGCATCCATTTGTGTGTGACTTGTCCTTCTGGACCCAGAAGAGCTGTCAAGAGGCTCAATTGCCCCATAAGTCACATATGTGAATCCTGGGACCCTTTTTTCCTGGATGTGAAAGTGAACTTCTTCAAGAAAGTCTTTCCAAAAATATAATTGAGTTCTTTCTCCAGCTTGGCCTGACACTAGGCTCACAAGAAGAAAAGGCCAGCCAACGCTGGGGGCCAGAGGAGACCACAGGACTCTCTCCCTGGCCTTGGGCCTTCAGACAAACAGCACTGATTCCACAAAAGTGAGTGCTGTGACTGGCCAAAGGGGAACTGGAGCACGGGAGATAAACTTAAAGAAATAGCACATTGTTATCTTATTTCAACACATTAAAGTTTAGCAAATATTTTATTTCCTAATTCGGCTGAATGAAATGCTATATGGCTAGTGTTAGTTACTTTCTTCATTTCCTACTGATATTTCATTTCTTGGATTAGTGCTAGATCAGAGCTATGAAGTCAAAAAATGATGTGTATTGGATGTCAAAAATGTTAAATATTACTTCATAGATGTTAAATGTTAATTCATTATGATTTATAAATATCCCCTATAGAAGGCACTCTACCTCTTGAGCCACTCTGCCAGTGAATAACATAAAATATGTTTATTCAAAAAGTCAATGTTATTTATAAATAATTATTATTGTCTTTACTAGCATACTAATTTTAAAATATGAGGAGTAGAGAAAGGGAAAAGCATGCCTGGGGGTACATCACAGGTTTTCCCTTGTTCCAGAGGAACAAAACAATCAGGAAAAGAAGAGTGAGGGAGAAGGGCGGTGGAGAGTCAGCAGAGAAGCCAGCTCTTGGTCCCTTTGTCTCCCACTCCACCCGTCAGTGGCAGCAGCCAGCCACTCACTCAATGTGACTTTTTGTCCACCAAGAGAGCCAGTCCCTTTCCTCTAGAAGAGCATCTTCTGTCAGGAACAGCTCATATTTCACTGCCAAATAAAAATGCTTACCTCAAAATATGGACAAAGAAAAACAGAGCTGGCTGCAGCAGAGGCTGAAGTGGTAGAGCGCCAGCCTATCATGGCCCTGAGTTCAAACCCCAGTGTTGCCAAAAAAGAAAAGAAAAGAAAAATTTTTAAACATTATGGACAAAGAAAAGCCCAGGGTGGGGACAGAAACTTGCAAATGAAAGCCAGATTGCAGCATCTTTTCTTAAGAGTTTTCAGTTGATGCCACCATCTCCACACTGTGTACTGACAGGCACGGTCGTCAGTATTATCTCCATAATCAGAGCAGCTCTTGGACAACTCTGGTCTCAGTGGGCTGTGGAGTGTTACCTTCAGAGCGGAAATCCCTGTGTCTACAGACCAAATAAGGGAAAACAGTGGTACATCCACTGTTCTTAGATGTATATAAATGGTTTGTGGGCAACAAGGTTTATGTAGGAGCATCACTGAACTCGTATTCATTTCATCTTTGTATTTTTTCTCGGTGATGCAACATAAAAAGTATAACTACGATGAAGCAGGTGTACTGAAAATGTCTTATTTATTTCCTTTGATTGAGCTTCATTCCAATTCTGAGTTCCTACCCCTCCAGACAGACAGGAAATTCAGCAGTTGCTCTCACCCAGACACAGAGCCATGCTCCATCATCAGTATCTACTCTCCCCAGAGATGTTGTCAGGTTGAAAAGCTTCAGAAAATCCAGGTCTCAGGTGCTGGAACCCAGGCCCCCTCTGTGCAATTCACAGCTTCTAAGGACCAGTAACCCAGAGCTCCATCCTCTTCCCAGGCTCCTGAATATCCATTATAAATATCCATTGTCTTTATATGTATTCTCTCTTATAAATTAATATTATGGTATGTATTTCTTAATAATAAAGTTAATATTTATATTCATCACATCTTTATCAATATTAGCATATTAATTTTAAAATATGAGGAATCAAGAAGGAGAAATACATGACTGGGGCCTACTCTAGGCTTCAAATAGGAAGGAAACAAAATATGCAAAAGAAAAAAATCAAAGCTATCATCTTATATCAGTCATGGTCTAATTCAGAGACAGAAGAAGCTACATAATAACTTTAACAGGGAAAGTTTAATATAAAGAATTATTACCAATAGCAGAGCATTAACCACGTGGGGTAAAAGAAAGTCAAGAAAATATGCAGGGATGACAGAGAGTACCAGTGACAGACAAATTTAAAAAGGAGAGCCCCCCTCCAGACTGGACTCAGATCTCACCGGGAAAGCCATGATTGTAGACCACCAGAATGTGGAAGAATGTGCTGGGTTGCCTGAGCCAGAGCTGCCCGCATGAATGGACAGAGTAATATGGGCTAGTGCTCTGAGTCTTCCCATGGGTGCTGGTGGACCAAGCTATAGGCAAGAAACCACAGCTGGAACTGGCACACCAGAAACACCCACCAGTATGTGGAAGGCTCAAGACTGAGAAACTGGCCACTGAGGTGCTGCTAAGCTCATTGAGAATCTACCTGTGAGGATAACACTGAAATCCAATGAAACCCAGTTGAATATCCCTCAACTATGCATGGAAGGATTTTTTTTAAAAAATAACAAAATCACACAGGAACCAAGAAATGATGCTCATCCTTCTTGGCCGTTGTTCTGGCACCCTTGCCTGACAAAGCACAGCACATGCCGGTTGCAGAGGGAAGATGCTTACGAGGTCCAGCTCCGTTATCATAGCCCAGGCAATGAAGGGTGAGTTTGGAGCTGAGAGGCGATTACTACACACTTTTATATAAAGAGTATTAAAATTGTTTGTTACAATCAGGGCTTAATGTTCAAGATGGTTGGGAATTCATCATCAACAATAGATAATAGTGACCTTCCAGCCTGTTATCCATTTGTAAGGCCAGGCCTCCTTCTCTGGTGGCCATCAACCCAACAGAGCACAGTCCCCACTCTTCCCAGGAATACCTCGACCAGAGACTCCTGACTGCTCTTCCAGGACCCAATCCTTTTCCTGTCTTCTTCTAGGGACCAGCCTTGTGATATGGACCAGAGGTCCCAAAACAGACATTTAACAAATGTCCACTATAAGGATTAAACTTTCTACAATATCTACCTGAGGATTGAAAGCCAAAGACTGAAAAAGTTCATTCATGGCAACTCACCAAATTGTTCTGTGAAAATTTTTGTAGACATTTTTGGTATAGTTATAATAACTTCCAAAAGTAGCTCAGGTGCTGGAATGTATTCTTCTCTAATAGGAAATAAAATTGGGTTATGTTAGGCAAACACAGACACACACTGTTCATCACAATATATTTACACCTCTATACCTAAATCCTAAATGTATCAAATTAACTATGGAAGTAAATCATCACATGTTTTATAATTTGAATTAAAAGTCTTCAGTGAGTTACAAAATGTTTTATAAGTTTTATTTGGAGAAATAAATATTTCAAATAAAAAGAAAATATCTGGGTTGGGTGTGGTGGCTCAACCTTTACTTCTAGCCACTTGGGAGGTGGAGATCAGGTGCAGTTCCAGGGCAGCATTGGCAAAAAGTTCATGAGATCCCCATCTCAACCAATAAAAGCTGAGCACAGTGAACACACTTGTAATCCTTGCTACTTTGGGAAGTGCAAATAGGAGGACCACAGTCTAGGCTGGACCAAGCAGAAATACAAGACCCTCTCTGAAAAATAACCAAACCAAAAAGGGCTGGGGGAATGGTTCAAGTGGTAGAGCCTATGCCTAGCAAGAGCAAGGTCCTGAATTCAAACCCCAGAACCACCCAAATAAATAAATAAATAAATAAGAAAACATCTGTAAATGATACACCCATGTACCACCAAGAGCAGAAATGGAAATTTAAAAATTAGAATTATGACAGTTTGCAATGAAATGATCACAAGTGAGAAAAATATTTACTTTCTATAGACTAGCAAAAAATTCCAAAACATAATGGTATGAAAGTGTCTGCAAGGGGAAGAACTCAGGAATGAATCCATACATTTTGAAAATAACTAGTACCCAAAGGACACTGCAAGGTGGCAGTGCTTAGTCAAGTACCTGACATAGCAGGCTCTCAAAACTGTTTACTGAAGTGGCTGGAACTAAAAACTTGACACATTTGGGCAAACAGAGTTTGACTTATTCCAAATCATATTTGAAGATCAGCAGAGTTAGCCCTGTACAAACATGTCAAGTCTGCAAGTTTTTGTTATGGGCTGGCTCTGTTTGGTTCAGGAGAATTAGTTGTGGCCTGGGATTAAAATAGCACACTCTGAGAGGACAGATAAAGAAAGGCAGGCATCTCCCAAACTTTTAGTCCTTCCCTAATGCTGCTACTAAAGTGAGCTGTATAAGATGAAGAATTTATAATAATAAGGAACTGGAAAATATAATGAATCTTTGAAGAATATGAAATTTTGAAAGTGCTCAAATATGAATTTTCATTTGGCATATTCTGATATGCATCTTTTATTGAGAGTGGCAGGAATTAGGAAAAGCTCTGGCTTTGATCCAAAATGAGACCTGAATTACTGGGACAAGTTTTTGGTTTAAATTTTTACAGTTTGTTTTTCATTTTTGGAGTATGGACTGGTTGGTTAGTATTTTAAATTGTGAAGACTAGATTGGTTTTGACAAACTGACCTTGGTCATAGGTGCTGGCTTTAAAAAAAAAACAAAAAACTCAGGACTCAGGGACCAGGAGGAAACAAAAATATATTCACCTCTCAGACATCTAGCATAGATATAAGGGATTATTTTCTCTTGAACCATCTTAACAAACACACACACACAGAGAAAGAGAGAAAGAGAGAGAGAGGAAGAGGGAGGGAAGGAATTGGTTTGTGATATTTCTTTTAGACAGGAGTGAAGGGACCTCCTTTTAAAACTGTGACTATACATATATAGTCCAAAAGCATAAACAGATGTTGGCAAAGGACTAAGAATTTAGATAACTTGCTATTTTAAAACTTTAGCCCTGTATAGATTTTTCCTTAAAGGTAGATACATATGGAATGAGATCTAAGTTTGGAAAGGTCAGAGCATTAAAGTAAGGTAAATGTAGGGGGTTTTTTCTATACAGAGAAAATATTTAAAATAATCCAATTATACTCAGGGGGAAAAGAGCCCAGCTGTTACACATCCAGATTTAAAGCACATTACTGCTTTGGTATGCTTCTATTGGACTTTTTAACCACCATTCTACTTGACAATGACTCTCTTTCTTTGTTACAATACTAGGTTCAGACATCCACAAAAGAGCAGTGAACTCCTGAGAGTTGGAAGTAGCTCCCAGTACCACAGCCACACAGCACAGCGGTACTAGGAGACTCTTCCATGGATGCTGAGAAAGACAGCAGAAGGTAGCAGCTCCTCCCCCCTCAGGATGCTGTGAGAACCATGTGGGCACACAGCTGTGGCACCTACTCTGTGCCCAACATGCAGTAGACACCTGACCAATTAATTCTTGGAGCAAGCTTTCTCTCACTCCTGGTTATTACTGAACCTGACTGGGCCTAACTGGGGTCTACAAGAGATGCAGAAAGGATATAGGATAGACAGACAGACAGAAAGTTGGGGCCAGGCATGTTGGACACTCAGATGGAGATGCCCAGTAGCTTCATTGCTTCTTTTCTCTATTATTCTCTTCATTTACTCTGCTACTTTTCTCTGTCTTTATTCTTTAAGGCCTTACTCCTTTACAATGCTTTAAAACCTTGCTTCTAAAGTCTTTCCTTAAAACCTTGCTTTTAAAGTCTTCTTTTCTAGGTTAGTTCGAGAAGAATTAACTTAGAAGGTAACACACATGTACAGGAAAGCAATGGGAGTCAACTCCCTGTATAGCTATCCTTATCTCAACTGGCAAAAACCCTTGGTCTTTCCTACTATTGCTTATACTCTCTCTTCAACAAAATTAGAGATAGGGCAAAAAAGTTTCTGCCTGATAGCAAGGGGTTGGGGGAGTAAGGGAGGGTGTGGGGGGGTAAGGGAGGGGGCAGGGGGGAGGGGGGAGAAATGACCCAAGCATTGTATGCACATATGAATATAATAAAAAAAAAAGAAAGAAAGCCTTCTTTTCTATTCTTTAAAGTCTCTTTCCTTAGACTCATACTGTCCCATGTTTTCTCTTAGCTTTTCTTTTTTTTTTTTTTTTTTTTTTTTTGCAGATTTTTTTTTTTTTCATTTTTCTTTTATTATTCATATGTGCATACAAGGCTTGGTTTATTTATCCCCCTGCCCCCACCCCCTCCCTTACCACCCACTCCACCCCCTCCCGCTCCCCCCCTCAATACCCAGCAGAAACTATTTTGCCCTTATCTCTAATTTTGTTGTAGAGAGAGTATAAGCAATAATAGGAAGGAACAAGGGTTTTGCTGGTTGAGGTAAGGATAGCTATACAGGGCATTGACTCACATTGATTTCCTGTGCGTGGGTGTTACCTTCTAGGTTAATTCTTTTTAATCTAACCTTTTCTCTAGTTCCTGGTCCCCTTTTCCTATTGGCCTCAGTTGCTTTAAGGTATCTGCTTTAGTTTCTCTGCATTAAGGGCAACAAATGCTAGCTAGTTTTTTAGGCGTCTTACCTATCCTCACCCCTCCCTTGTGTGCTCTAGCTTTTATCATGTGCTCATTGTCCAATCCCCTTGTTGTGTTTGCCCTTGATCTAATGTCCACATATGAGGGAGAACATACGATTTTTGGTCTTTTGAGCCAGGCTAACCTCACTCAGAATGATGTTCTCCAATTCCATCCATTTACCAGCGAATGATAACATTTCGTTCTTCTTCATGGCTGCATAAAATTCCATTGTGTATAGATACCACATTTTCTTAATCCATTCGTCTGTGCTGGGGCATCTTGGCTGTTTCCATAACTTGGCTATTGTGAATAGTGCCGCAATAAACATGGATGTGCAGGTGCCTCTGGAGTAACAGTCTTTTGGGTATATCCCCAAGAGTGGTATTGCTGGATCAAATGGTAGATCGATGTCCAGCTTTTTAAGTAGCCTCCAAATTTTTTTCCAGAGTGGTTGTACTAGTCTACATTCCCACCAACAGTGTAAGAGGGTTCCTTTTTCCCCGCATCCTCGCCAACACCTGTTGTTGGTGGTGTTGCTGATGATGGCTATTCTAACAGGGGTGAGGTGGAATCTTAGTGTGGTTTTAATTTGCATTTCCTTTATTGCTAGAGATGGTGAGCATTTTTTCATGTGTTTTTTGGCCATTTGAATTTCTTCTTTTGAGAAAGTTCTGTTTAGTTCACATGCCCATTTCTTTATTGGTTCATTAGTTTTGGGAGAATTTAGTTTTTTAAGTTCCCTGTATATTCTGGTTATCAGTCCTTTGTCTGATGTATAATTGGCAAATATTTTCTCCCACTCTGTGGGTGTTCTCTTCAGTTTAGAGACCATTTCTTTTGATGAACAGAAGCTTTTTAGTTTTATGAGGTCCCATTTATCTATGCTATCTCTTAGTTGCTGTGCTGCTGGGGTTTCATTGAGAAAGTTCTTACCTATACCTACTAACTCCAGAGTATTTCCTACTCTTTCTTGTATCAACTTAAGAGTTTGGGGTCTGAAATTAAGATCCTTGATCCATTTTGAGTTAATCTTGGTATAGGGTGATATACATGGATCTAGTTTCAGTTTTTTGCAGACTGCTAACCAGTTTTCCCAGCAGTTTTTATTGAAGAGGCTGCTATTTCTCCATCGTATATTTTTAGCTCCTTTGTCAAAGATAAGTTGCTCATAGTTGTGTGGCTTCATATCTGGATCCTCTATTCTGTTCCACTGGTCTTCATGTCTGTTTTTGTGCCAGTACCATGCTGTTTTTATTGTTATTGCTTTGTAATATAGTTTGAAGTCAGGTATTGTGATACCTCCTGCATTGTTCTTTTGACTGAGTATTGCCTTGGCTATTCGTGGCCTCTTGTGTTTCCATATAAATTTAACAGTAGATTTTTCAATCTCTTTGATGAATGTCATTGGAATTTTGATGGGAATTGCATTAAACATGTAGATTACTTTTGGGAGTATAGACATTTTTACTATGTTGATTCTACCAATCCATGAGCATGGGAGATCTCTCCACTTTCTATAGTCTTCCTCAATCTCTTTCTTCAGAAGTTTATAGTTTTCCTTGTAGAGGTCTTTCACGTCTTTTGTTAGGTTTACACCTAGGTATTTGATTTTTTTTGAGGCTATTGTAAATGGAATTGTTTTCATACATTCTTTTTCCATTTGCTCATTGTTAGTGTATAGAAATGCTAATGATTTTTCTATGTTGATTTTATATCCTGCTACTTTGCTATAGCTATTGATGATGTCTAGAAGCTTCTGAGTAGAGTTTTTTGGGTCTTTAAGGTATAGGATCATGTCGTCTGCAAATAGGGATATTTTGACAGTTTCTTTACCTATTTGTATTCCTTTTATTCCTTCTTCTTGCCTAATTGCTCTGGCTAGGAATTCCAGTACTATGTTGAATAGGAGTGGAGATAGTGGGCATCCTTGTCTGGTTCCTGATTTTAGAGGGAATGGTTTTAATTTTTCTCCGTTAAGTATAATGCTGGCTGTAGGTTTGTCATATATAGCTTTTATAATGTTGAGGAACTTTCCTTCTATTCCTAGTTTTCTTAGAGCTTTTATCATGAAATGATGTTGGATCTTATCAAAGGCTTTTTCTGCATCTATTGAGATGATCAAGTGGTTTTTGTCTTTGCTTCTGTTAATGTGGTTTATTACGTTTATTGATTTTCGTATATTGAACCACCCCTGCATCCCTGGGATGAAGCCTACCTGGTCGTGGTGAATAATCTTTTTGATGTGTTGCTGAATTCGATTTGCCATTATTTTGTTGAGGATTTTTGCATCAATGTTCATTAAGGAGATTGGCCTATAGTTCTCCTTTTTGGAGGTGTCTTTGCCTGGTTTTGGGATAAGTGTAATACTGGCTTCATAAAATGTGTTTGGCAGTTTTCCTTCCCTTTCTATTTCATGGAACAGTTTAAGGAGGGTTGGTATCAGTTCTTCTTTAAAGGTCTGATAGAATTCAGCAGAGAATCCATCAGGTCCTGGACTTTTCTTTTTGGGGAGACTCTTGATTGCTGCTTCAATTTCATTTTGTGTTATAGGTCTATTCAGGTGATTAATTTCCTCTTGGTTCAGTTTTGGATGATCATATGTATCTAGAAATCTGTCCATTTCTTTTAGATTTTCAAATTTATTTGAATATAGGTTCTCAAAGTAGTCTCTGATGATTTCCTGGACTTCCATGGTGTTTGTTGTTATCTCCCCTTTTGCATTCCTGATTCTACTAATTTGGGTTTTTTCTCTCCTCATTTTAGTCAGGTTTGCCAGGGGTCTATCGATCTTGTTTATTTTTTCAAAGAACAAACTTTTTGTTTCATTAATTCTTTGTATGGTTTTTTTGGTTTCTATTTCGTTGATTTCAGCTCTTATTTTTATTATTTCTCTCCTTCTATTTGTTTTGGGATTTGCTTGTTCTTGTTTTTCTAGGAGTTTGAGATGTATCATTAGGTCATTGATTTGGGATCTTTCAATCTTTTTAATATATGCACTCATGGCTATAAACTTTCCTCTCAAGACTGCCTTAGCTGTGTCCCATAGGTTCCGGTAGGTTGTGTTTTCATTTTCATTGACTTCTAGGAACTTTTTAATTTCCTCTTTTATTGCATCGATGATCCATTCTTCATTAAGTAATGAGTTATTTAGTTTCCAGCTGTTTGCATGTTTTTTGTCTTTACTTTTGTTGTTGAGTTCTACTTTTACTGCATTGTGGTCAGATAGTATGCACGGTATTATTTCTATTTTCTTATATTTGCTGAGGCTTGCTTTGTGCCCTAGGATATGATCTATTTTGGAGAAGGTTCCATGGGCTGCTGAGAAGAATGTATATTGTGTAGAGGTTGGATGAAATGTTCTGTAGACATCTACTAGGTCCAGTTGGTCTATTGCATATTTTAGATCTTGGATTTCTTTATTGAGTTTTTGTTTGGATGACCTATCTATTGATGATAATGGAGTGTTAAAGTCTCCCACAACCACTGTGTTGGCGTTTATATATGCTTTTAGGTCTTTCAGGGTATGTTTGATGAAATTGGGTGCGTTGACATTGGGTGCGTACAGATTGATGATTATTATTTCCTTTTGGTCTATTTCCCCTTTTATTAGTATGGAATGTCCTTCTTTATCTCGTTTGATCAATGTAGGTTTGAAGTCTACTTTGTCAGAGATAAGTATTGCTACTCCTGCTTGTTTTCGGGGGCCATTGGCTTGGTAAATCTTCTTCCAGCCTTTCATCCTAAGCATATGGTTATTTCTGTCGGTGAGATGAGTCTCCTGTAAGCAACAAATTGTTGGATCTTCTTTTTTAATCCATTTTGTCAAACGGTGTCTTTTGATGGGTGAATTAAGTCCATTAACATTAAGTGTTAGTACTGATAGGTATGTGGTGATTCCTGCCATTTAGTTATCTTAGTTGTTTGAGGGTTTGATTGTGTGTACCTAACTTGATGTTACTCTCTACTGTCTTGCTTTTTCTTATCCTGTGGTTTGGTGCTGCCTGCCTTTTCATGGTTAAGTTGGGTGTCACTTTCTGTGTGCAGGATCCCTTGCAGAATCTTTTGTAATGGTGGCTTTGTGGTCACATATTGTTTTAGTTTCTGCTTATCATGGAAGACTTTTATTGCTCCATCTATTTTGAATGATAGCTTTGCTGGGTAGAGTATCCTGGGGTTGAAGTTATTTTCATTCAGTGCCCGGAAGATCTCACCCCACGCTCTTCTTGCTTTTAATGTTTCTGTTGAGAAGTCTGCTGTGATTTTGATAGGTTTACCTTTGTATGTTACTTGTTTTTTCTCTCTTGCAGCCTTCAATATTCTTTCCTTAGTTTCTGAACTTGTTGTTTTAATGATGATATGTCATGGAGTAGTTCTATTTTGATCTGGTCTGTTTGGTGTCCTGGAGGCCTCTTGCATTTGTATGGGAATATCTTTCTCTAGATTTGGGAAATTTTCCGTTATTATTTTGTTGAATATATTACGCATTCCCTTCGCTTGCACCTCTTCTCCTTCTTCGATGCCCATGATTCTCAAGTTTGGTCTTTTGATGGAGTCAGTGAGTTCTTGCATTTTCTTTTCACAGGTCTTGAGTTGTTTAATTAGTAGTTCTTCAGTTTTTCCTTTAATTACCATTTCATCTTCAAGTTCTGAGATTCTGTCTTCTGTTTGTTCTATTCTGCTGGATTGGCCTTCCGTTTTGTTTTGCAGTTCTGTTTCATTCTTTTTTCTGAGGTTTTCCATATCCTGGCTGTTTTCTTCTTTATTGTTGTCTATTTTTGTCCTGAGTTCATTTATCCATTTATTCATTGTGTTCTCTCTTTCACTTTGGTGTTTATACAGTGCTTCTATGGTTTCCTTTATTTCTTCTTTTGCTTTTTCAAATTCTCTATTTTTATTGTCTTGGAATTTCTTGAGTGTCTCCTGTACATTTTGGTTGACCCTATCCAGTATCATCTCTATAAAATTCTCATTGAGTACTTGTAGTATGTCTTCTTTTAAATTATTCTTGTGGGCTTCATTGGGTCCTTTGGCATAGTTTATCTTCATTTTGTTGGAGTCTGGCTCTGAGTTTCTGTTCTCTTCATTCCCCTCTGGTTCCTGTACTAATTTTTTGCTGTGGGGAAACTGGTTTCCTTGTTTTTTCTGTCTTCCTGTCATTGTCCTTGGTGTTGTTACTGTCCCTGTACTGTGTGTAATTAAGTATTTTCTAGCTTGTAATAATAACAATGGTAATATTGAGAATGGAAGAGTGAGCTGAGATGGAAAGCAAGAAGTTAAAGAGAAGGGGAAAACAAATATACAGACAAGAGGGAGAAAGCAGAACAAGGTATCAGACAGAGTTTCAAAGATATAAACAGGGAGTGTTAGTGTACTAATCGACAGTAAGCTGAACAGACAATAGAGTGACAGAGAGAGGATTGAAAATCAAAGATAAAAAATAAAAAATAAGTATATGAAAGTAATATCTATTTATAAAAATGAATTAAAATTAAATGGAAAATAGAAAATTAAAAAAAAAAAACAAAAACAAAAAACAAAAAACCAAAAAACTTCCAAGTTTATATGCAATGCAATTTCAGTCTTAATAATTTGGATGTCCGTCTCAGTCTCCAGTCCTGGAGTTTGTGCCTCAGATGTTGTTCTGTAGTTGTCTCATCAAAGGGGATGCATAAAGTAGAACAAAACTACACTCACACACACACAGAATATAAAAAAAAAAAAAAGTCCCACCAAGTGTCCCCAGTTCAAATGCAATACAATTTCAGTAAGTTTTTCGGCTTGCAGGTGTAATTCGGTTGTTCTCTCATCAAAGGTAGGGAGAAAAAGAAAAAAAAAGCGTCTGGAGGCAGTTCTGAGAGTGGTATCTGCAACTGTGGCTTGCCTGCCTGCTGCTCTCCGCCTGTAGCTGGCGGCGTTATTTATGCAGATCTCTGGGGTGAGCTTAGCACTCACCTGGTCCCACAGGCTTTGTTTGCTCAGAGTTCTCCTGTGCGGGGGAGGGGGGCCTCTGCTACAGGCTTTCCCCTTTCCAAGCACTGGGAAAGGCGCCACTGCCCCGCGTTGTCAGGCCTGGGTGTTTATTTACAGTTCACGTGGGAAGTGGGTCTTCCCTCCTCTCACAAGCTTCCCTGCTCCTGGTTGCTGGGCACGCCCCGCTCCCGCCAGAGCCTCTCCGGCCCGCCCGGCTCGTTTATTTACAGTCCCGGGAAGGATTCCCTTCCCCCAATCTTCAGCGCTCAGGGCACCCCACCCTCTTTCCAGCATGTCTTAACTGTTCTTATTGCTTAGTACTCAGTTTCTCTTTTTTTCCCGGGTGGAGGTCAGTCTGTCCAGGGGGCTATGCTGCTCTGGCCCAGGCTTGTCTGTGGGGGAACCGCGGTACCGCGAAGCTCACCTGGTCCGCGTCTTCCCAAGCCGTATGGGCGCCGGCCACTGGCGGCCCCGGGGGCCTCCTCGGTTCTCCGTTTAACGTGAAGTGGAGATTCTCTGCGCCGGCTGGAGGTGTGGAGGGGTCAAAGTTATGCCTTTTCTCGGTGATTATGCCTGCAAAGTGTGTCTCCAGCGTCTCTCCAAGATTTCACTATAGGAGGGTCGCTTTCTGCTTCCTACCTCTAGCCGCCATCTTGGAATTCTCTCTTAGCTTTTCTTTAGCATAATCTCTCTTAAACTCTTTGCCCTCAGACTTTTCACTGTCCCATGTTCTCTCTTTAGCTTTCTTAAAGCCTCAGTGCTCAGACTTGCACTGTCCCATGTTCTTTTCAGCTTTTCTTTAGCTTAGCTTTTCTAAAGCCTATGTATAAAGTTCTCAGTGCAGACTTTCTATCAATCCCTCTTTAACAATTCCCCTTTAGCAGTTCTCCTTCAGCAATCCTTTTCCCTTCAGCAATCCTCCCTTCAGCAATTCATTTTCCCCCTTCAACAATCTCCCTCCAGCAATTTTCCTTCAGCCAAAACCCCCCCATCAAAGTCTTCCTTTTTCCAGAAGTCTTGCTTAATCCAGCAACTCCCCTTCATCCAAAAAGCCTCCCACATCCAAAAGCTTTCCCCATCAAAAAGCCAAAAGCCAAAAGCTTCGTGTCCTCCTTCAGTGAGTCTTTTATACCCAGTGGTAAGCAAGGTGGAGCAGCAGTTCTTGGGGAGGGGCGTGACATTGTAATAAGAGGAACCTGTGATCTACCTCTCTATTAGTAAACAACTTAGGAAAAGCAGCTGTTATGCATTTTCCTCTTCTGCGACTGGGTCTGTGCCAATCTCAGCCTGTAGAAACATCTTAGGAAAAGCAGCTGCTCTGCATCTTACTCTAGCCTTATTCTGTGGCTGGGGCTGTGTGGAACTCAGCCTACAGAATATTGAGTACAGCTGTGCCTATGTCTAGTTCTCATAGGCTTCTCATAATCCACTCCCCACAAGTTCTTACCGTACTGCACCTGGCTGGCCACTCTCTTCTAAAATTCTTCAAGACCACCCACAGCATTTTCCACCACTCCTACAAATGTAGGAAGAAAAGACTGGGTTGGTTTTGATCCAAATTATGTATCAACTCACTCCTGAAATAAGAGCATTAATCCATTCATGAAGACAGTGCCCCCATGACCTCCCATTAGCTGTCACCTCCCATAGCACAAAAGTCCAATTTCTTTTGCATTTGCACTAGTCTCTTCTACCCGTTTACCCAGGGGAGTACCTTCTTCCAAAGGCCATTAATGTATTTTGAGAGGATAGAAAAGGAAAGAAAACAATGAACGCCTAAGATGAAACAGGATATAGAACTTGCAAATGCAAATATTTGACTCTGTTGCATAAAAAACAATATCCATAGTGGTTTGTCTTCACTCCAGAATTGTGGTGCAGTATTTTCATTCAAGGTTCACAAAGCAATTTATCATCAGACTGTCAAGTCCTTCACCAGCCTGCCAGGGGGAATTTATACTGCATATTCTGAAGAACTTCAAGGAATCTTGAAAACAGATGACAGAAGCCACAAACAACATGGTATAGACAGGAAACAGCTTAGACAATAAGTATCAGCTCCTTGGAGCCCCTGCCTCCTGGACTCTTCAAACAGTCCTAAATATGTTCCTTTGTTATCCATCCTAACAAACTAAAGTATAGAAAGATGTGCATGCATGATACCTCCAGCTTTTACAATATTTACAATAGAAAAAAATGAAATGACCTGAGTACAGTAATCCTTGGTACCCAAGAGAGACCCTGGTTTCAGGACCCCTGTGGATACCAAAGTCTGAGGATACTCAAGTTCCTGATATAAGCACAGAACCTGTGCCCAAACACTAAATCATCTTTAGATTGCTTATCTCACCTAATACAATGCAAACGTTATATAAATAGTTGATACAATAATGTTTAGGGAGAAACGTCTACAAATGTTCAGTACAATTTTTTTCAAATATTTTTGATCCATGATTGGTTGAATTCGAGGATGTGACTAAATATTTAGAAAAATGAAGACTAGTTCAATAATGGCACCCACCTCAAAAGGGTCCTAGGAAGACATTTAAATTAAATGATGGTGACACAGTCTGTGGACAGTGGGAAGGTACACCCTGAGAGATGTGACAGCAAATGCCGGGAAAAAGGCAAGTTAGCAGAAGAAATGATGATGCATGACATATGAAATGACATCACATGCTATGCACTATGTGTTTTCTGTCACCATTGCATATATCAGTCACGGTGACCACAGAAGCAGTACATTTGCCTATACCCACAGTGATGATGCCTCACCTCTGACCATGTGTCTCTGGTCATCAAAGGGGTCATTTAGCAAGCATGGAACCCTCTCCCCTTGGCCACAGAGTTTCCCACGCTGGTTCGTGAAATTATCATCTCACCACTCTGGCATCGTGGATCACATGTCTTCCTATTGGAACCATTCCAAGTAGCCTTCCCAGTCCTTCCAGAGCAGAAATGGATTGGTCACTTAGGTGGGTGAATATATGAGATTGCGCCTGTGTTTCCAAACATCCTAAGGATTCTGCTGGAGTGCTGGAGAACCATCAGGCCTCCTGGGAAAATTCGCATCCTCCAGAAGAAGGAACTCAGAGTCCATTAAAGGGAGGCACAATTGTAAGTAGAGCCAGACCATCCAACTGTCCCTCAAAGGGCTCCCCAAGAACAGACCCTCCTGAGCCCTAGAGAGAGCAGGGTTGTTGAAGAATTGAGCATGTTTTTATGAAAACCTAGGAAAGATGTGGCATGATGAAAACCCATCACCCACTGTAATGATGGTCCCAAATGTCCCTGGGTAGCAAGCATTAAGAAACATAAAAACCATCTGACTGGCAGAACCTTAAGAGAATCACATTCTCTTAAGAGAATCCCTGTGTGATCTGACACATACCCTATCCTCATCTCAACCAGCACTGACACTGTGATGGAGAAGGAAGGGAGTGGACACAACCTTGCAGAGGGGATGGACATGCAGTTTATCACATGAACCTGAAACTTCAGAGGATGGAAAAGGCAACATCAGGAAGGATGCATGCAGCAGTTGTATGCCAGGACTGACTCAGACAATGTGTTAAACACGATCATCCTATGAATCTCCAAGTTTTCACTTGGTAGGAGAGAGAGCTTGAGTATCTAACTTTAGTCTTTGTTCTGTTGTACTTTGGATCTAAAATGTCCTTCAAAATCTCATGTGTTGAAGGCTTGGTCCCCAGTGCAGCAATGTCCAGAAAGTGATAAGATCACAGGGGCTGTAACCTGGTAAATGGGTTAATTCATTGATGGATTTATGGATTAATGTGCTATTGGGAGGTAGTGAAAACTTTAGACAGTAAAATCTAGTTAGAAGTAGGTCACTTGAGGGTGTGCCCCTTTTTGTTCCTGGTGTCCTCCCTCTCCTTTCTCTCTCTCTCTCTCCCTCTCCCTCTCCCTCTCTCTCTCTCTCTCTCTCTCTCTCTCTCTCTCTCTCTCTCTCTCTCTGTCTCTCTTTCCTGGCCACAATGAGGTGAGGTGAGTCACTTTTCTCTACCACATGTTCCCTGCCATGATGTCCTTCACCAATGGACCCAAAAACCATGGAGCCAAGTGACCATGAACTGAATCCTCTGAAAATGGGAGCGAGATAAACCTCTGCTCCTTTAAGTTGAATTTCTCAGGTTTTTGTCACAGTGGCAGAAAGGTACTAACACATGTTCTAATTTGTTTAAAAAAAAAACCTGGCAATCCTAGATTTGAACTCAGGGTCTCCTGCTTGGTAGGCAAGTGTTCTACCACTGGAGACACACACCCAAGAGCTCTTGCTCTTTTCTATCCATCTTCAGTCAAAGCAAATATGAAAGCTTTCCTAAATACCTCAATGAAAATCATAAAATCCTTAAATAATATCCCTTCAGACATGCTTTCTTGATTTTTCTCTCTAGTATCTTCCTCCACAGAGATTCTGGGGTAATTTGTTTTCTAACAAAAAAGCCACTCAGAATCACCCTAACTTAAACAGCTCCCTTTTATTTATTAAATAAAAAAAAAAAAAGCCAGTCAGACTCCATCAACTAGGTGCTGGTGACCATTGATCTCCTGGATCTTGCATTCAGTGAGAGAGGTAAACAAGAATAGTGAGCAGACAGCTCACTGAAGAGGTACCTGATGAAAGTGCTGCCTCTGGGAGGGAAGGGAAAGTCTCCTTCAGAAAGCAAGGTCAAGAAAGATTACCAAGAAGGTGACACTGATTGCAGGACTCACTGGCCTGTCTGACAAGCCCATTTCTCAGCTCGACATTTTGTGTCCAGCCCTACACTAGCCCTTCCTTTCCCTCCCCGCTCACTTAAATCTCAGGCATGGATGGGAGAAGCAGTGACCGCTCCATGGTTTCCCATGACCTGGAATGAGTACAGAGCAAGCAGAAGAGGTTCCTGCCAACAGCAAGGAAAACCATGGGGAAAGAATCCCTCGCCATTAGTCAGCGAGGGACGGCCACTGGTGCATGAAGTTAGATGCCCTGGAGTTTGGTTTCACTCATTCACAAGGTTAAGGTCATGATTATGACCATCTAGTAATTCCTGGCTTTAGGACCAGGAAGTGAAATCTGTACCAGAGAAGGAATGAGGAAAGACTGGTCTGAGCTGGACTTAGCTGGCCACGGTATCTTCTTGGGATAACTTTGGTCTTGTGTTCAGCCAGCCCGAGAGGTGGTTGTCTAACTCACAATACTCCAGCACAGGGTTTAGCCTCCCCTGGCACTGAGGGTGTGCCCCTTTTTGTTCCTGATGTCCTCCCTCTCCTTTCTCTCTCTCTCTCTCTCCCTCTCTCTCTCTCTCTCTCTCTCTCTCTGTCTCTCTTTCCTGGCCTGTCCTGCTGGCAGAGTCCTTCTTGTGGTAGGTGGTGCCTAGCTCTCGGTACCAACGATGCTACTGCAGGAGTGCTGCACACCCAGGAGTGGAAGAAGAGGAGTCTCCTGTGCCAGGTCTGGGCTGACTGGACTCATCGACGCCTCTCCAAACATTAGCCACACCGATCCAGTCCGGGTGCCTCTCCTAAACTTTTCATGTTCCTCTTTTTTTCCAAACTCCAAGTCAAATTTGCTCCTCTCAACTTTCCCCAACATGTGAGCTTTGGAAATGGAACAAAAAGGAAGTCTGAGGAGCCTTTTCAAAACTGGGGCCCAGCACAGGCCAGAGGAAACGGAACAATGCAGCCTGCTCTACTCAGCACGGGGTTGCAGCGCCCAGCAGTGGCTTTGGCCTTACTCTACTGACCTCATGCTGCCGCCCCTGTCCCATAGCCCCATTCTGCTCTCTGCTTCCTTTCTCACCCACCTTCCTTTTCTCCCTGCAAAACTTCTCCCCAAGCTGGTGCTCTGCAATGGCGCCTGTGACCAGCCCATTGTCCACAGACAAGTCACTCGATTGTTCTAAATTAACTCGTCTCTCCTTTGATTGCTTTCAAGTGTTTTGTCCTGTTGCCAGGGTAGGTCATGCACTTATTCCTCTTCTGCATATTAAACTATTGTTATGTGGGTTGTTACTCGGGCCTCAGTAGATTTGTTTCAGGCATACTTACCACATCACATCTAGGTAGTGCCCAGTTACAATATACCCTTTTTTTTTTTTTTTTTTTTTTGCAGTGCTGGGGTTTGAACTCAGGGCCTTCACCTTGAGCCACTCCACCAGCCCTTTTTTGTGAAGGAGTTTTTTTCAGATAGGGTCCTGTAAGCTATTTGCCCAGTATGGCTTCGAACCACAATCCTCCTGATCTCTGCCTCCTGAGTAGCTAGGTTTACAGGCCTGAGCCACAGGCACCCGGCAATCATAAACTTTTAAGTGGCCCTTACTATATTTCAGGCACAGTTCTAGGCACTTAGTGTTTATTAATGCTAAGAAGCCCTGTGGCATAGGCATTATTTTAACATTTGACAGTTGAAGAAACTGAGGCACAGATAAGAAGTTCACTTGAACCTGGGCGCTGGTGGCTCACGCCTATAATCCTAGCTACTCAGGAGGCAGAGATGGAAGATTATAGTTGGAAGCCAGCCCAGGCAAATAGTTCATGAGACCCTATCTCGAAAAAAACCCTTCACAAAAATAAGGCTGGTGGAGTGGCTGAAGGTGGAGGCTCTGAGTTCAAGCCTCAGTACCACAAAAACAAAAAAAAAGGCTCTCCTGATATCACAAGGCTAATACGCTGAGTCTGTAACAGCTCTACCGTGTATGTTCCTCAGTATTCAGCCTTAGGAGAAAATTTCATAATGCTTTTATCCATGATTAATTATTATCAAATTGTGTCTCTTTTTCCTGAAAAGGGAGAAATAATAGATCAAGCCTAAATAATCATAAAAAGTCAAAATGGATGCAGACATCCCCATTTGACAGACGGATGAAATTGGATGCTCTTGCAGGAGGATGGGTAGCTCCCTCACAGGACAATGATTCAGATATGCAAGTTTGCTGCCCACTGAGCTCAGTGCTGTAGTTTGGCTCAAGGCCCAAGTGTTAAAGGCTTGGTCCCCAGGATGGTGCTATTGGGAGGTAGTGGAAGCTTTATAATGGAGGTCCTAGTGGGAGGACTTTGAATATTGGGGGTGTGCCTCAAAGGGAATCGTGGGAATCCTGGTCACTACCTCTTCTTTTGCTTTCTGGCCATGCCGTGCTGGCACAGACCCAAAAGCATCATGCACCAGAATCTCCAAAACCATGAGTCAGAATGAACCTTTCCTCTGTATAAGTTCATTGTCTGAAGTGTTCGTTATAGTGATAGAAAGCTGACTAGCACACTCCTTAACATTTGGGAGATTTTTTTAGTCCAAATTCTATTGCCTGGCCCACTCTACAGGGTGCCTCCAGCTTTCTTCTTCCTCACCTTGTCTTCTGCTCCTCGTCCTCCTTCCTCATCACCAATATCCTGTGACTACTGTTCCAAGTCCTCATGCTGGCATCCTGCCACTAGCCCACAATGCTATAACCCCCTTAATTTTTCTCTTATTTTTAATTAATTTTATCTTTCCCAAAATTGTACATGCATTTAGCTTAAAACAAAAATAGTTGTACACCACGAACAACAGGTGTTGGTGAGGATGCGGGGAAAAAGGAACCCTCTTACACTGCTGGTGGGAATGTAAACTAGTACAACCACTCTGGAAAAAAATTTGGAGGCTACTTAAAAAGCTAAACATTGATCTACCATTTGATCCAGCAATACCACTCTTGGGGATATACCCAAAAGACTGTTACTCCAGAGGCACCTGCACATCCATGTTTATTGCAGCACTATTCACAATAGCCAAGTTATGGAAACAGCCAAGATGCCCCACCACTGACGAATGGATTAAGAAAATGTGGTATCTATACACAATGGAATTGTATGCAGCCATGAAGAAGAATGAAATGTTATCATTCGCTGGTAAATGGATGGAATTGGAGAACATCATTCTGAGTGAGGTTAGCCTGGCCCAAAAGACCAAAAATCGTATGTTCTCCCTCATATGTGGACATTAGATCAAGGGCAAACACAACAAGGGGATTGGACTTTGAGCACATGATAAAAGCGAGAGCACACAAGGGAGGGGTGAGGATAGGTAAGACACCTAAAAAATTAGGTAGCATTTGTTGCCCTTAATGCAGAGAAACTAAAGAGATACTTTAAAGCAACTGAGGCCAATAGGAAAAGGGGACCAGGAACTAGAGAAAAGGTTAGATCAAAAAGAATTAACCTAGAAGGTAACACACACGCATAGGAAATTAATGTGAGTCAACTCCCTGTATAGCTATCCTTATCTCAACCAGCAAAAACCCTTGTTCCTTCCTATTATTGCTTATACTCTCTCTTCAACAAAATTAGAGATAAGGGCAAAATAGTTTCTGCTGGGTATTGAGGGGGTGGGGGGGAGAGGGAGGGGGCGGAGTGGGTGGTAAGGGAGGGGGTGGGGGCAGGGGGGAGAAATGACCCAAGCCTTGTATGCACATATGTATAATAAAACAATAAAAAAAAAGAAAAAGAAAAATAGTTGTATAAAGTATTCAATAAAGAAATAAGAAAAGTTATACATCTAACCAATGTACAATGTAAAGCTACATGGAGCTGTCACAATGAAGTCCCCCTGTACAATGAATATATGCTAATAAAAAATTTTTTTAAAGAAATAAAAAATATAGCAGTCCCCTGCCCTACCCCAGTCTTAACTACTTTCTACCCTTTTAATTGTCTTCTCCATATTTCTAAACAATGTTTGTTAAATTGATTAGAATCATGTTCATTTGCAAGCAATAGAAAGCCCTTCTGCAGTAACTAAAGCAAGTAGATCATTTATTTATTTCACCCAAAAAGAAACCTAGGCAGGCGTGATTCTCAACAGGGTCTCCTTCCACCTGTCTATTCCACTCTCCTTGACCTGTGCCATTCACCCACATGGTCACAAGGTAGCTGTATATCTAGGCATTGTGTCCATACCCAGGGCAAAAAAAGAATGGGGAAGGCAAGTACCCATGTGGTCTTCTGAGGGTCAGGAGGGGTAGCTGCACACCCATGTGGGATGAAGAAGGAACCTAGTTACTTCTGCAGATTTCCAAGCAGTCCTCCAAGTTCAGCCCCCACATGCACCTTAGAAGTTCCTGAGCCTCAGAGCCCCATGAGCACAGAGCAGCCTCATCCTGGGCTTCCTTCTGCTCAGTCACATCCCCCTCACCCAAAAGCTTTCTAGCTCATAATATTTTGACTTTGTTAGATTGAAAAGTACAGAAAGATAAACAAGGAGACAGCACAGGTTTTATTCAGGAAAGAGCACAAGGAGGTGGGTCTCTAGCAGAAAACAGCACACACTGCTTGGGGTGTATATGGAGGGAACTGGTGGGAAAGTACCAGGAAGGTTACTGCATGGGAAAATTTTCTTGTGGGTAGGTAAGGAATGCCATTGCTGAGCAACTAAGGAAGATAAGCTGTGGTTAGGTCACTCATCTTCCAACTGTCCTTGGTCCCAGGTGAAAATGGCTAAAGGTGAATGTTTGTCCTCCTTTGGGGTCAGGTGGAGGTTTCCAGTAAGCCCTCTTGGAGCAGGAAGGGGTCTGGTCCTAAAAGGGCTGTCCTTACATTTGCCCTAACAGACTTCATCTCAATTCCCTGTTTCTTTATCATTTATAATTCAAAACTTTTTGCAATCACTATTTGGTTGTTTAGTGTCCTAGACAAAGGAGATTAGTAAATAACCAGGCCTTCCTAGAAGTCAGTTTTTCTGTATTGTGAGTGCTGTCATTCTCTAAGGACAATTTCAAATGTCTGAAGCTCTGTGAAGCCACCCCATTCTCCTCTCCAGCTCTTCCCACCTTAAAATTAACCCCTTTCTCTCTTTGATCTCCACAGCCTTCAGCAAATGCTCCCATTCTCCCTCCCATCACATACAGCAGGATCATGGATGCCACAGCTACAGTGAGCCTTGTAAAGGTAGACATCGTCACGGTCATCTTTGTGTTCTTACCTCCTGCCTCTGTGCTTGACTCAGGCAAGTTAGGTGTTTGGATAGTTATTTTGTTTTATAAATTAACGAAGGCCAGTGTAAAGAAAAGTGGACTGAGAGTCAGGCATTCAGCTGCAGTACTGAGGGTGTTA
Organism: Castor canadensis; assembly: GCF_047511655.1. Lineage (NCBI taxonomy): Eukaryota > Metazoa > Chordata > Mammalia > Rodentia > Castoridae > Castor > Castor canadensis. Next base: position 8,069,737 of record NC_133386.1, on the reverse strand, counting down.
TTATTACATTGTGTGTACTTTCCTAGTTCAAAACCAATGCTCAGAAATGGTTATTTCTTTTTCTTGCCTTATTGCTCTGGCTAAGAATTCAAAGTACTATATTGAATAAGAGTGGAGAGAGTGGACACTCTTGTTTTATTCCTGAATTTAGAGGAAATGTTTTTAGTTTTTCCCCATTTAGTACAATGCTGGCTATAAGTTTGTCTGTTAATTCTTGTTGTCAGACTCTCGAAATGCTGTGCACATCCGTATCACATAATACAGAAGACAGAACATGCACTACCAGGAAGAGGAATCCAAGCTTAGGAAGACACATTAGATAGCTTTGAAGAAGTACCTTGGGTATAGAAAGGAAAAGATTCTGGAATCAGAGGCAGGTGAGCCACTAAGGTGGATACTTATTTAATTATATCTCAACAGCTTCCTGTGCTGTAAAGGAAAAGCAATGTTCACTTGTAAACACTAGGGCTTCCTTTTAACCTAACTTACAGTCTTTTAATTAAAAGTATTAACAAATATTCCTTAAAATTCTTACTAGTGACTTCAGTCATGAGAAATTTTTACATAATTGTTATTCTTCTGACCACTAGCCTTGTAGATGGCCTTATTTTGCAGAAGAAAGGCAAAAGTGCCTTACCCAGTCCTGAGGATGGACACAAGCACACACCTCAAGATGCACCATGCACAATTGTGTTCCAGAATCTATGTCTCTCCTTGTTTTAGAAATAGTATCTTTAGCACTTAGTATTAAATCAAGTCACCACATTTTATTTATGGGTAGTAAGGATCAGATCAAGATCCTGCCATTAAATACTGTGCTTATTCCTAAAAATCACCCCAGGAAAACTACATGGTCTGATTATGGATAGTTGGTTCCAGTTTTCACTCCCATCATTCTCTCATTTCATTTATATTATCCTTGAGCTGTCATCATCCATCAAAGAAGAAAGAATGAATAAAGTCACAGAAAATAAAGCTCCTTCACTGAAGTTTCCCCAGATCTTACAGTGTCACTCAACGCCTCAGTGCTGAGTCCAAACTCTCCAAGAACAGCACTTGGATTCAGGGAGCCATCCATCACCCTCAGCATTCTTGCTTCCAACACATAGAAACCATGGCACAGTTATTTATCTGCTAACACATCGTCAATCTCAAAAGCAAGAAAGGGAAGGCGTAGGAGAGGAGGGAAGAAGGAAGTTCACATGAAGAGACACACTGGAGGAAACTTCCAGGACTCCCAGATGTGACCTCACTCACACCCAAGCCCCAGAGGCCAGCCCAGGCAGCAGTCAGCCAAGGAGAGGGACAACAAGGCTGTCATCTACAAGCTAGGATTTCAACTTCCCATTTGTACCATCACTAAAAACACAGTCTTGAAACGTTTGTTTCATAAGTATTTGTCACTACATATTGCTCTTCTAGCACCAGAAGTATAGCTATAAACATGTTCGTTGCTGATTCATTTTCACAGGGTCAAGGCAGAATAAGTGTTTGGGGAAAAAAATAAATTAGTAAGGTTCCCACTTTTCTCTTTTGAGGGGAGACAGGTATAGGGTTTCTCCTTGTGTCCTAGGCTGTTCTCCATCTCCTGGGCTCAAGAGCCCCTTCTGCCTCAGCTTTCTGAGTAGCTGAGACTACAGACCTGAATCACTGTACGCCACGAGTTTCCATTTTTCTGCAGTTCTTTTTCTCTTTTCAGTTTTCCTTTGGGGCATTCACTACACGATTCCAGAAGGCAACAAAAGTTTTCAATTGAGGAAAATGTAACTGATTCCCAGTAAGAAGAACAATGGTGTACACCAGAGCATCAATTGGCCTTGACTTTCAGCTGATAACCTCTAGAGCACCTGCGCAAGACAAAACACAGGAATGCTCAGTGGCAATTCACTGCATACCACCCCACATGCCATGTTACCAAACCAGGCCTGTTTTGCCCACAGCACAGTATGTCAATCACTGAAATGAGTTTTACAAACCAGAGTTTATTCACAAAGCAGCCAAGTGTGAAGACAGACAACCAAGTCTCAAATCTGTCTCTCCAAGGATTAGGGCTTAGGGTTATTATGGGACACAGGAACAGGGTGATTGGAGGTAACTAATCAGTGGTCTGCATGTGAATAATCAATCTTTGTGGCTCTTCATGGGATGCATGCTCAGAAAGTGATTTAAGGGGAAAATTTGTGGCCTCCTAATGTCAGAAGGTTACTCAGGCCCAAGTGAAAGTGGGTGATTTCAGCAAAAGTGGCCTTGAAGTCAAGGTAACCTAGGCAACCATTATCATGATGACCACACATCAGAGGTGTTATCTACAGAGAAACCAGGGGCAGGTCAGCTGGATGACCTCCAAAACTGGTTGTTTTTAATATCAACTAAAAACAAGTATCGAAAAGTAAGTGCAGCTGGAAGGTTTATTTGGGATTTCCGTTGGCTGCTGCTCCTGGGGAAGTTGGACCACTGAGTTCCCCGGTGGCAGGACTGTCATGCCCTGAGGTCACATTTCTGACTTTTGCTGAGTCTGCACTTTGCAACCCTGTGGTGGCCAGCAGGATGCCAGGACCAGGCCTCTGGAAGCCCTGTACAAAGTGAAAAGTGGGCCTCCTGAGGGTGGCAGAGGTGCGGGGCTGGGCCACGCAGGCCACAGAGAGGTTGGCCTCAGCCACTCCGTCTCCCAGCAGGTGTCTCGGGCCATGTGAAATCTTCATTTCCTAGGGTGTCCCTGGCCAGATTCTTCCTCCTCCCGCCCCGCCCCCTGCCGCCGCTTCCAGAGCATCTGTAAGTCCAGTCTTTCACAGCCTTCTCATCATTACCATCCTCCCCCAGGAAGTCTTTTTAGCCACTTTTTTCCTAATCACTCCTTCCCATACAGTTTTAATGCACAGACATACTGCATGACTGTTCATGGGCTGAGGCCCTTTCAAAGGCCATAAGCCATTGCCATTTCTTCATCTTTTGCCTGCTCAAAATGAATTTCTGCCCCCATGGGGCAATATCATTCCTATAGAGAGTGCATGTGGTAACTGCGAGCTGTTAGCAGCAGAGCCTGTCCTCTGTCACACAGGGGAGGTTGGAGTCTTCTCATCAACAGCAACCAGCTCTGGAGGGGCAAGGTACCCACACAGGTGGCCCTGGACTGGCTGGGACCCAGACCTCCATGCCACTTTCCTGGCTCCTGCAGCCCTTGCTAATCTCCATCTTCACCTAGTTTTGTCCTATTCCCACACATCGCTTCCTGGCTTGCAGGAGAGAGAGATTCTGCTCCCAGAGAATCTCATCGCCTTTGATGCTTACTGAACTGAGTGTCCAATATGGCCGACTGATAAACCATCAAATCCATCAATGTCCTCGTTGACTCATTTAGTCATTTAAACATAAGAAGACTGTGCACTGGGCACCAGGATGTCTAGCACAAGAGGAGCACAGCGGCTTCCAGAGAGCACCAATGCTTGAGCTAAGCCTTGAAAAGCTTGATCTGGCTAAGTGAACGGCTGCAAGAACCTCTGCAAAAACCAAGAGGGTGATGGAGCAGGGCAGTGTGGGGTCTGGGAGCCTGTATCATACCCAGTGTGCCTCAGTGTAGAGTGGATGTGGGAACTGGAAGAGGCAAGGAGGGCAGAGCAGGGGCTGAGGGACTAAGCTGAGCCAAGTCAGCTTGTGTTGTTTGTTAAGTAAGATAAGACGTATGTGGCTCTGGGGAGAAGTAACCTCTCAGCCCTCATGCTGGGGGCTGTGAGGGGTGAGGAGGGCTCTGCTTTGGGCAGCACAGAGACCCAGAGATGCCCCTCAGGTTCACATGGTGCAGGGTGGCCTTAAAAGAGAACCAGAATTAGAATCCACACAGACTCATGGAATGCCTGAAAGCTGATGGTCTGTGTGAGTGTACTGTCTGATTTTAAATACTACAGGAAGTTGAACAGGCAAGTGTACCTGCAAACATGTTCAAAACTGAATTATAAACCCATCAAGAGCTAGGAAGACATAGATACTGAAACCAGCAGCCAAAGGTCTGGAAGAGAAGTCTAATGTATCTGTTGTTTAAGATGCAGGAAACCATCAACAGACTATACAAATGGATAGTTGGGCTTTGATTAGAACAGAGCTAGCAAGCCTGGTGTGATGACACATGCCTGTTGTCCTAGTTACTTGGGAGACTTGGGGATCCCTTGAGACCAGGAGTTAGAGGCCAACCTGGGAACTTAGCAAGACCTCATTTCAAAAATGAAAAAAGAAGAGGGATTAGGTATATCCCAGCACTTGGGAAGTTGAGGCAAGAAAATTTTGAGTTCAAGGCCATACTGGGCTACATTTCAAAACCCTGTCTCCAAAAAAAAAAAAAAAAAGAGGAGGATGGGGAGGGGAATGAGAAGAAGAGAAAAAGAAAGGGAAGATGAAGGAGAAGGAGGAGGAGCAGAGGTAGGAAAGAAAGAAGGAAGGAAGGAAGGAAACAGAACTAGCAGCAATAATGAGCTTGAGTGTGTAGGAGTTAACAGTTTCATGGATAGTCTGGCAAATACTAGGGTTGTGGTGGGTGGGGTTGAGGGAAATCCAACCCAGCAACAGCATGGTTTGAGGGATTGACACCAGCTCTGGGAATGGACTATAACTGGTCTACACTAAACAATTGTAATCTGACCCTCTTAAAGAGATTGGTTTAGCAAGGTAGGCCTGAGCCAATCCAAGAATAAACAGGTTCGGAAGTAGACACATGGCTCAATTCAGACCATACAATGCAAGAAGTTTAGATTTTTGGGATTCTGCTTACTACAATTTGAATATGATTTGTCCCCGTCAGAACTGATGTTGAGTATTGGTCTCCAATGTGGCAGTGTAAGGAGAAAGGGCCAAGTGGGAGGTGTTTGGGTCATGGGGACGGTGCCTTTCTCAAGCGACTGGGTTAACTATTGCAGAAAAGACTTGCCCTTCCACCAACTCCATGTTGGGAATTGGCACGAAGCCCTCACCAGAAGCTGGGCAGATGCTGTCGCCATGTTCCTTAGACATCCCAGCCTCCAGAACCACAGACAAAATAAGACTCTATTCAGCCAGTCTCATATATGCAAGAGAAAATAGACGAAGGCCCACATGACACAAAGCCTCTCTCTTACCAGATTAAGTAGAGTAGCATGGTGCCTCAACTGAGTTGCAGCCACACCATGACTTCTCAGGAAACCAGCCCTCAGATAAAGCAGATGGACATTGCAAATGTCAAAGCGAACAGACCCAAGGGGCCTGGATCCTCGGAGACCACACTGAGCTACTGCATCAACGAGCCCTGGAGTCTGTCACATCCCTTGAGCTCTGTTTTGTGACCATTCGATTTTCTCATTGGTGAAGTCAGTTTGAGTTGAGGGTCTTTTCTTGCCATTGAAATGCCCTGACTCCCCTCAGTTTGGACCACCTGCTGCCTCATGGCTCAATAAACTTGTCACTGATGTTCAGCTGAGTGTAAGCGCTTGTCTGAACATCTGTGTAAACACCTAGAATAACAAAAATTTAAATTTCTGACATTTGTTTGCATTTGTGTACTCCACAATGTTTCAAGAAGTCAAATAATGATGTACACAGTAAATGTTGTATAATTGCAAGTGTATATCCATGCACATGCATTTACACACACAGAGAAATATACTATCCCCTCCCAAAAAGTGATATTTTTTCTTCCTAGTTAAAATTATGCTAAGGTGGCAATAAAACCCTAGTAAAAACAGTTAGTGAAACTTGTGGTAACAGGCATGACACCAAGGATATCACAGTGGCAAACATTCCACATGACTAAGTGTGTCTACTGGCGAGGCTGCACTGTGGCCAGGTCCCCGTGATGCCAAACATCTGGTTGAAAAGTAAAAAGAGTCAAGTAATAATGGGTGTCTCCAAGTGCTCATGGGTGTAGAATCTGAAGCAGAATTTCAGATTAAGTTTTTCATTCCATGATCTAACTGTAACACAGTTTTGCTCTTTATCAAAGTTAGAATTAAATTTTAAAATGAAATATTAACATTTGCATTTTTGCTACCATTTTTTATTTTGTAAACCACTCCATGCAATAGAGATAGAAAAAATATCATGAAATCGAATTTGAAGTCCCCATGCTGTTCCTTGAAACAGAGTCCTATGCATTTTTAAGATGTAGATTCTACAATAATTTCACAATCTAACTGTGAAAATATACATTTACGTCAAATGTTTATAGATGTTAGGATGCAAAAATTCAAATTTAAGTTATGTACATTCCCTGGCAGCAGTAAATGTATACTGTACTTTTGAAGAATTCACAGAACACTTCAAAGATGTTTGTGTAAAGTCAAAGAAAAATATTAAGTTGGCATTTTAACTAAAGCCTGCCTCGTGACAATTATAAAGGCCTAAAACCAGAGAATTAACCTGTTTTTATCATCTAACTAAACACCAGCAAGTGTCAGATAAACTATCTAGTGTGGAATATAACAACATGGCAAACGTCGTGTCCAAACAAAAGTTTCAAACATTTGACTCAAGTAGAAAATAAAAAGTGAAACTCTGGGCATTTTCCCAAAGCACACACTCTCAAATTTCTGTATTTATTTACTAGGTCTACATGCAGACTTTCATCTCAGAGTTCCAACTTAATGTTGAAAACCTTGGAAATAACCAGAGGCTGACAGACTACTACTGATCCTCCTCAAAAACCTCGGCAATTGATTAGCCATCAAAGTGTAAGAATTAGCTTAAACTAAACATTGATCTACCATTTGATCCAGCAATACCACTCTTGGGGATATACCCAAAAGACTGTGACACAGGTTACTCCAGAGGCACTTGCACACCCATGTTTATTGCGGCACTATTCACAATAGCCAAGTTATGGAAACAGCCAAGATGCCCCACCACTGACGAATGGATTAAGAAAATGTGGTATCTATACACAATGGAATTGTATGCAGCCATGAAGAAGAACGAAATGTTATCATTCGCTGGTAAATGGATGGAATTGGAGAACATCATTCTGAGTGAGGTTAGCCTGGCCCAAAAGACCAAAAATCGTATGTTCTCCCTCATATATGAACATTAGATCAAGGGCAAACACAACAAGGGGATTGGACTTTGAGCATATGATAAAAGCGAGAGCACACAAGAGAGGGGTCAGGATAGGTAAGACACCTAAAAAATTAGCTAGCATTTGTTGCCCTTAACGCAGAGAAACTAAAGCAGTTACCTTAAAAGCAACTGAGGCCAATAGGAAAAGGGGACCAGGAACTAGAGAAAAGATGAGATCAAAAAGAATTAACCTAGAAGGTAACACACACGTACAGGAAATCAATGTGAGTCAATGCCCTGTATAGCTATCCTTATCTCAACCAGCAAAAACCCTTGTTCCTTCCTATTATTGCTTATACTCTCTCTACAACAAAATTAGAAGTAAGGTCAAAATAGTTTCTGCTGGGTATTGAGGAGGGAGAGGGAGGGGGCGGAGTGGGTGGTAAGGGAGGGGGTGGGGGCAGGAGGAAGAAATGACCCAAGCCTTGTATGCACATATGAAAATAAAAAAATTTAAAAAAAAAGAATTACTTAAAGAATTATATTTAAAGACTACCTCCTCTATCTGCCTCCTTCTCTCTCCCTCTCTCTCTCTCTCTCTCTCTCTCTCTCTCTCTCATACACACATACATATGAGCACATACATAAATAAAAAATACTAAACTGATTATTTGAGTCTGAACATTTACAAATAAATGGGTATATTTGTGGAGACTCAAGTTTCTCTACCTAAGTTATTAAATTTTCACTGTTTTAACATCAGTCGTGATCTAATTATTTTACATTAGCACTTTCAGGGCAGTTCAGGTGTCTGCTTTGTACATGAGGACGTTAGGTGATTTCATTCGTGGTTGTACTTACCGGCTAGGTAGGCGACCCCCTTGTTTGGTGGGCCAAGCCTTGGTGTAGTTACTCGATGAGGACGATGAGGACGATTTTCAGCCCAGATCACAGCAGAATGTTCTGTGACATTCTGAGTGGAGGGAAGCGCTAGGACAATGGCCCGGCCTCAGGAGGGAGGAGGGGCAGCCTGCCCAGGAAAATGGGCAACAAGGGGCAGGAAAAGGACTGAGAGAAGATTCTGTAAAAGCTGATCTCACTAATATTGTTCATTTGAGCTCTAATTGTTTCAAAATTTGTTTGTATTGTATAGCACATTAATTTTATAGTTATACAAAGGCTTATACTTTTATAAAAACATAATTTAATTTATATCTTGCATCATTTGTTTATTTGTTATATATATTATGTTTCTATTTATGTATTCATATATTTATTTATGTATTATATATAATTTATAAATGTTTATAGTCACATTAAATATAATAAAAATCATTTAAAGTTTAAAAAAAGGTTAACTGAGGACTGGAGGTGTGGCTCAGGTGGTAGAATGCCTGCTTTGCAAGTATGAAGCCCTGAGTTCAAACTCCAGTCCCACCAAAAAGAAGAAAAAAAAAAGTTAACTGAGTCCCCTGAATTCTTTCACTTACACACACAGGAAAAAAAAAAATAGGCTTTTGGTTTTTTTGGTGGGACTGGGATTTGAACTCAGGGCTTTATGCTTACAAAGCAGGCACTCTACCACTTGAGCCCATGGGCTTTCTTTTTGAAACTTACCATCCCTCTGAAATCTTCTTATCTGGCTTTATAAGTCAGTCAACTCTAATCAAGATGAAAGCTGGGCCACACCTTGCTGGCATGAAACGCAGTCCTATAACGTATTCTTGGTTAGATTTTCACCCAGCGATGTGACCGCCTGTGGCCCCCCGAACGGGAGTTTCATAATGTACAGCATTGACCTCACAGCAGCAAAGAAAACAGAACCAGCCCAAAATCCCAGCGCTTAGGAGGCTGAGACAGGAGGATCACTAGAGTCCAGTTCAAACTCAGCCACAGCGAGACCCTATCACAAAAAAAGGAGGGAGAGAGGGAGAATAAAAAGTGCAGTAATTCAATTAACCAATGTTTACTAAGTGTAGTAGGCACTGTAGTAGGTTCTGGGGACATTATGCTGATTTTCAAAACAACACCACTGCCTCTGCCTCATGGAACTTATGCTTGAAGGGGGAAGAAGAAGGAAAAAAGTAGAGAAGAAAGTAAGGAAGGGAGGGAGAGATGGAGAGAAAGAATAGGAGGGAAAAAGGAAGGAAGGAAACAAAGAAATAAGAGAGCCAAGGAAGAAGAGAGAGAGGGAGGGAAGAGAGAAAGAGGAAGAAAGAAAGGGGGAAAAAGAAGAAAACTGATAATATTCAAGTTGAGAAACGCATCCTTGATTCCTGCCCTCCAGTGACTCCTATATTAGTCTGTCTTCCATTGCTATAATGAAAAAACTATGGCTGGGTATTCTGTAAAGACAAGAGGTTTATTTACTTTGCAGTTCTGGAGGCTCGAGGGATGGCGGCAACACCAGCTTGGCTCTGGTGAGGACCTGTGGTAGATGGTATCATGGTGGCAACATGAGCAAGACAGTGACCACAAGGAGAGACAGGAAGCCAGAGCAACAGGGGCGGGGCAGGCTGCTCTTTTATGAAAACTAGCCAGCTCCCATGAAAACTGCATCAATTTCTTCCTAGAATAGCTCCCTCGGTGACCTAAGTCCCCACCTCTTGATGGTCCCCACCACCTCCCAAGGCTGCTACAATAAGGGCCACGCTCTCCACACATGAGCCCTTGCAGGCCACACTCAAGCCATGTCCAAACCTTAGCAGCTCTCATCTCACTCAGAGCAAAAATCAATGTCCTTCCAGAGGCCAACAAGACCTAAGTGAGTTGCCTCCCTGCTCCTCGTGCCAAGCTCACCAGCTGCTGCCAGCCCCTTCTTACTGGCTATCCTGGCACATGCCAGGAACTCATTCCAATTGGAGGTGTTAATGGAGCCGCTCTTCTCTAGACATGTCTATCTCACTGCTGCTTCCTTCAAGTGTCTGCTCAAATGACACCTTCCCAGGAAGCCTTCCACGCACACTTCTGTTCTACACTGCCTCTAGAGCACCCTTACTTTCTACTGCATTAAATAACTTGCTTACTTACTTGTGCTTATTACTTCCCAACATCCAGTAGATGCTAGCGTACAAGCTCCTGTAGGGCAGGGATTAATGTTTTCTTTACAGCTCTGTCTGACCAGCAACTCAAAGTATATCTAGCACATAACAGTCAATCAACAAATACTTGGATAAATAAATGGCTGAACACCTTGGCAATAGACCTAATGCAATTCCACAAGGAATCTCTGTTTTATAATGTCACCCCCATGTAGGCCAACGATAGTACACCAATGTGCAGTTAATAACTAAGTTAAAATGGACTTCTTCAATATATTGAGTACTTACTATGAGCTGGGCACTGTGCTAAGTACTATCCATGAGTAATTAGCTAGATCAGCAAGGCCTATCATAGGATTCTCACCCCGTGTTACATAAGGGAAATAGAGTCTTAGAGAAACCATGGACCCGCCTGTGGTTACATGGGTGACAAGAGGAAGAGCAGGATTCAAATCAGGAACACATGTCTCAAAGCCCAAGCTCTCAGCCATTTTATTACTCTTCACCTGCTCAGTGAATGGAACTCTAGGAAATACCACATACAGGGGCACACACAGGCAGCACCCCAAGGGTCTACTTAGTCCAAGAGTGATTTTTAGAGCACCTAGCAAAGAGGTACTTCATCACCTTCATTGAAATAGTATTTGTTATGGTTCTAATTTGAAGTGTCCCCACAAAGGCTTGTGTGTTCAACATTTGATCCCTAGCTGGTGGCACTAATGCAAAGTGACTGGATCATGAAGATGCTAACTTCATCAATGAGTTAATCAATGAGTTCAAACTGACTGGATTATTAGGAGGTGCAGCCTTGAGGGAGAACATAGGCCACTGGCCCCTTCCTGTCTCTCTCTGCTCCCCGGCAGCCATGAGGTGAGGAGCCGTGCTCCACCATGACCTTCTGCCACGGTGCTCTGCCTCACCACAGGCCCAAAACAACCGTGGGCTGAAACCTCTTAATTCATGAGCCCAAATTAATCTTCCTCTTCTAAGCGGATCTGTTTGAATACTTCATCACAGTGACAAAAATTGACTAACACAGTAATCATAATAAATAACAGAGAAGGGAGCTCATCACAGTGAGGATGAGGAAGCCATCATTTGTAGAAGGATCACTGAGGAATGCACCAAGCAGTCTTACAGTATTCAGATGAGCTTCTAGTGTTTCTAGATTTTGATAGATATAGGAACAGAGTTTGGGATTTTACTATGACAGTTATCCAAAGTGAAATTATATGTTGTAATTATGGACAGGCCCATGGTCCACAGTCATCAGCTGGATTGAGGCAAAGCTCGTAGCGTAAACCACAGGGCAGCGTGCACCCCATGTGCAGGCAGCCCCACTATTCCAGGGGATAGTTCTGGGTCCCCTTCAATATTCAGACAGATGGGCCCTCCAAGTCCAGATTGTAGGCCATTCAAGATACCTCAGTTCTTGCCTGGGAAGTATTTTTCAGTGAGTCTTACCAAGTGCTGTTGTAACACTTCAAAAAAAAATCTTGGGGTTGAACTTATTCAATGTGCACTGTATAGATCTATGAAATTATCATGGTGAATCCCTCTTGTACTATTAATGTATACTAATTTTTTTTGTGATACTGGAGCTTGAACTCAGGGGCTTCACCTTGAGCTATTCCACCAGCCCTTTTTTTGTGAAGGGTTTTTTTTGAGATAGGGTCTCAAGACCTATTATGCCCAGGCTGGCTTCAAACCAGGATCCTCTGATCTCTGCCTCCTGAGTAGCTAGGATTACAGGCGTGAGCCACTGGGGTCTGACTAATGTATACTAATTTTTTAAAAAAATATTTACAAAAAAATCTTAACCAAGAATGGTGGCACACCTCTGTAATTCCAGCTACTGGTGAGGAAGGAGAGGGAGGAGGATCATGATCCAAGGCCAGCCCTGGATAAAAGTAAGAGACCCTACTGGAAACAAACTAAAGCAAAAAAGAGATGGGCATGACTCAAGTGCAAGTGCAAGGCACTGAATTCAAACCCCAGTCCTGCCAGAAAGAAAAACAAAACAAACCTTAGTGAAGAACCAGAAAATACTTTAAATGTTTTAATTTTCAAGAAGCTTAAATAAATTGACCTGACCATACTGAATGCTTAGTAATAAGCCTTAAAAGTGGTACTTGGGCTTTTGAGACTATCTTATGTGACACTCCCTGAAGGTTATTAGATAGCTATTATGACAACTCCTCATTATTCATAATAAAGCCATATCAATCACATATGGGTGGATGCTTTCTGTCCATTTTCCACAACTCAAAACATACTTGCCATGTAACCTGAGAAAAATGCTGGACTAAAGGTGAGAAGAAAACAACTCGAGAAAAGAGCTGGGCAGTGTGTTCCACCTTTAAACTGACCATGTGCTAGTGTCAAGCCCTGGGCTAAGCTGGGGACTCAAAAGAGAGGAGAACCCCAGTCCCACCTGCAGGAACTCAAAGCATCTCAGAGAGAGTCCACTGAGAAGCAGATCCCTTCATCACAAACAGCAAGCCCTGAGCCCAGAGGGGAGCGGAGGGAGTGGTCAGTGTAGCCTGGGGCATCCAAAAGAGGCAGCATCACACTGAGTCTGAAGAACAAGTGCCTTTCCCAGGCAGCGAAGGGCAAAGCTCAAGTGAAGCATCAAGAAGAGAGGAGTGGAGAATCGTAACCCGCACAGGTCTGATTACCTATGGGAAGAAACTCCTTGGCAGGAAGTACAAGAAATAAAGCAAATATGCAACAAGATGACTAACACCTGCCCGGTTTTCTCACTGCCCTTGGGATGCTCTTCATCACCCTGAAAAACTGAGCCTGCCATCTGGGTAACTCCCGTAAGTCAGAACAAAGAATTTGACAGAAGAACAACCCGAGCCCTCACCTTGGATGATGTTTTTTTCTAGATGAATGAGAAAGAGGAGAACAGGTAACAGTGAATTAGAATTGGCATACTGCTCAGCAAAACTCAGAGAGCCTTTCAGGACAGTCATGTAGACTAAACACTCTACACATCCATAGAGATGGAGGGCTGGAATGTGGCTCAGGTGGTAGAGTGCCTGCCTGGCAAGCATGAGGTCCTGAGTTCAAACCCTAGTACTGCCACACACACAAAAAAAGAGTAACCAAATGTGGAGGTGCAAAAACAAATAAGAGTTTTTTAAAAACAGACATGAAGACCAGTGGAACAGAATAGAGGATCCAGATGTGAAGCCACACAACTATAAGCAACTTATCTTTGACAAAGGAGCTAAAAATATACGATGGAGAAATAGCAGCCTCTTCAACAAAAACTGCTGGGAAAACTGGTTAGCAGTCTACAAAAAACTGAAACTAGATCCATGTATATCACCCTATACCAAGATTAACTCAAAATGGATCAAGGATCTTAATATCAGACCCCAAACTCTTAAGTTGATACAAGAAAGAGTAGGAAATACTCTGGAGTTAGTAGGTATAGGTAAGAACTTTCTCAATGAAACCCCAGCAGCACAGCAACTAAGAGATAGCATAGATAAATGGGACCTCATAAAACTAAAAAGCTTCTGTTCATCAAAAGAAATGGTCTCTAAACTGAAAAGAACACCCACAGAGTGGGAGAAAATATTTGCCAATTATACATCAGACAAAGGACTGATAACCAGAATATACAAGGAACTTAAAAAACTAAATTCTCCCAAAACTAATGAACCAATAAAGAAATGGGCAAGTGAACTAAACAGAACTTTCTCAAAAGAAGAAATTCAAATGGCCAGAAAACACATGAAAAAATGCTCACCATCTCTAGCAATAAAGGAAATGCAAATTAAAACCACGCTAAGATTCCACCTCACCCCTGTTAGAATAGCCATCATCAGCAACACCACCAACAACAGGTGTTGGCGAGGATGCGGGGAAAAAGGAACCCTCTTACACTGTTGGTGGGAATGTAAACTAGTACAACCACTCTGGAAAAAAATTTGGAGGCTACTTAAAAAGCTAGACATCGATCTACCATTTGATCCAGCAATACCACTCTTGGGGATACACCCAAAAGACTGTGACACAGGTTACTCCAGAGGCACCTGCACACCCATGTTTATTGCGGCACTATTCACAATAGCCAAGTTATGGAAACAGCCAAGATGCCCCACCACTGACGAATGGATTAAGAAAAGGTGGTATCTATACACAATGGAATTTTATACAGCCATGAAGAAGAACGAAATGTTATCATTCGCTGGTAAATGGATGGAATTGGAGAACATCATTCTGAGTGAGGTTAGCCTGGCTCAAAAAACCAAAAATCGTATGTTCTCCCTCATATGTGGACATTAGATCAAGGGCAAACACAACAAGGGGATTGGACTATGAGCACATGATAAAAGCGAGAGCACACAAGAGAGGGGTCAGGATAGGTAAGACACCTAAAAAATTAGCTAGCATTTGTTGCCCTTAACGCAGAGAAACTAAAGCAGATACCTTAAAGCAACTGAGGCCAATAGGAAAAGGGGACCAGGAACTAGAGAAAAGATGAGATCAAAAAGAATTAACCTAGAAGGTAACACACACGTACAGGAAACCAATGTGAGTCAATGCCCTGTATAGCTATCCTTATCTCAACCAGCAAAAACCCTTGTTCCTTCCTATTATTGCTTATACTCTCTCTACAACAAAATTAGAAATAAGGGCAAAATAGTTTCTGCTGGGTATTGAGGGGGGGGAGAGGGAGGGGGCGGAGTGGGTGGTAAGGGAGGGGGTGGGGGCAGGGGGGAGAAATGAACCAAGCCTTGTATGCACATATGAATAATAAAAGAAAAATGAAAAAAAAAAGAGTTTTTTTCCCATGTTCTCAGGTACCAGGTCCTCTAACTAAACACATGGCAGCTTCCAAGGCAGGTTTTACACTTGGTTGTTGGACTCCAGTGCCAAAGTCAGATTCCCAAACCTGTGGCCTGTGCAGACACTGGGAATTCAAGCTTGGAAGAGCCCCTTGCTTTAATGCTCTGTGGTCTCCATCTCAAAATTCTTAATAACTTTACCTTTGAACTTGCCCTTTGAACATGAAGTCCCAAAGGACATGGGATATGTGAATTAGCAAAGGAATATATGCAATATAGTTGCCCTTGGGTTCCCAAACATCACACTCATGGCATTTGTGACACCCAGGAGCACAGAATTCCCATCAGCCCATGATGTATGGCACTCAGCCAGGCTGAAAGTAAGCACAAGCTAGCCATTACATCTGCCACCAAGTAATGGGCACAGACACCTCCAAGAGTCATACTCAGTGTTTGAACTACAACTTGCTTCCAATATAAAGAAAGGAACACAGAAGACCAAGGAACCCTATCATATTCTGCCTTACGTTATCTCAAATTGCACAGCCAATTATTTCAAAACTAGTAACACTGAAGAACGAGGAAGGAGAGGCCAGCTCTGCTCACTTTCCTGTCTTACTAATCAAAGTAAGAGCGTGGGGAGAATGTGTGCATATCCAGAGTAAAAGAGAAACGGCCGAGCCGGATTTGTGCAGAGTCCTCACATATGAATTATCAGTCCTTATCAGCGATTCCAAGTATAAGTTAAATGCCCATACAGCTTTCAGTGGATGTAAAGTTCACACTGGTAATTTAATTTCTCTTTGATAATTTAAATTTTTAATTATTCTCACCTTGGAATGGCATTAAGTAAATAAAAAACACTGCAACAAGTCAAGAGAGAATGCAAAAGATAGGAAAATACTTTATATTTCAGTGTCTTAAATGGCACTTTTTTCCCTACCATTGGAACCAAGAGACTCCACATCTTCATTTTGTACAGGCCCCACAA
The DNA here is from genome assembly GCF_047511655.1 of Castor canadensis. Classification (NCBI taxonomy): domain Eukaryota; kingdom Metazoa; phylum Chordata; class Mammalia; order Rodentia; family Castoridae; genus Castor; species Castor canadensis. Next base: position 8,053,889 of record NC_133386.1, on the reverse strand, counting down.
CTGATGTAGGCAACTCTGCTGTGAATTCATGGTTTTCAGTATATATAGATATGGAAATAAATATAGCTGTAATTATCTGATATGTATGTCTACATATGCAGACGCATGCATATACACACATACGTGCATATACACATACGTGCATATACGTGTGCATTCATGTATTATTTAGCTCTGTTCATCAAAAGGCCCAGGAGCAATGACATCCCGCACCTCGCTCTAAACACCACTCTGCGCTACAAGCACCCAAGGCTCTGAAGAGAAACAACTGGCATGGGGACAGAAAAGTACAATTTAGCTCTGAACATCTTGTGCCAATAATGATGGAGCATATCAAAAGGACACAGAAGACATCTTGAAGTGGTTCCCACTGACTAAATTCAAAACCATTTGAGTGCTGAAATAAATAACCCATTGCTATGGTGTGGGGATGGCTTAGCTATGTCCCCCAAAGGCTCATGGGATTAAAGTCTTCCTCCTCCGGGTGGCACTACTGGGAGGTAGTAGAACCTTTAAGAGGCAGGGCCTTTTGGGAGGTCCTGGGGTCTTTGGGGGCTTGCCCTCAGAAGGGAGCACCTCGTAGCCTGTAGTGAATTCTTACAAGAGAGAGTTGGTTAAAAGGCCAAAGCCTAGGACTGGGGTTGTGGCTCAAGTAGTAGAGGATTTGCCTAGCAAGCACCAGGCCCTGAGTTCAATCCCCAGTCCCACCGAAAATAAATGAAATAAAAAGTCAGCGCCCAGACTCACCAAGCTCTCTCTGCTTCTTGTAGCAAGATGTGACTACTTGCTGTCATACACACTCCCACCTTTGCCACCTGCCACCAGGTGGTACAGCAAGGAGTGGCCCTCACTGAGCCTGCTTTATGTCATTTGGACTTTCAGCCTCCAAAACTGTGAATAAACCTCTTTTCTTCATAAGTAGCCTCTGTCAAGTATCTCATTATAATGACAAAAGGTTGACTAATACATCTATTCAATGGAATAGTTATTCATCAGTCCATACTAATAACAAATGAATAATTTGAATTAACATGATATTTTCATAGTCTCAAAGTACTTCCTCACAAAAATCTTAGTAGTTTCCATCATAGCCACAGCAAAAAACAAAATCTGAATAGTTACAAAGAGGAAAAAATATCTTTTTTTAATGGAGAAGGCTGGCAGACCCCACTGTGATCAAGTGATCAAAGTTAACCTCCCCAGGAATGAGGCAAGGCAAAACTCTTATGCCTCCTGATAGGATACTATGACATTCCTGCCAAACCTGAATAACTTTAATATAATGTCAGGAAACTGAGACAAAATGAGAATTACATGGAATCTCAAAATAGTCAAAATCATGGAAGACAAGAAATGAGTAGAGCATATTAACTTGAGGGACAGCAAGAGACAAGATAGCCAAATACATGGGTATGCCTGGACTGGATCCTTTGCTACAGAGAGCATCACTGGGACAAAACTTGAAAGGTATGTGAAGATTACAGGACAGTAACATCAACACTGATTTCCTGATGGCTGATGGTGGCTTCATAGAACACCGTCCTTGTTTGCTAGAAATCAGTACTTATAGAGTATTCAGTGGTGATACAGCATCACGTCAGCCACTCAAATTCTAGAAAGCTAAGGTTCCCTTGTAGTGTAATTGCAATTTTAAATTTTAGATTGTTTCAAAGCAAAAAGAATTTAAACAGCTGATGAAGTTTAAAAGTAAAGGATTAGGAGTGGCAATGTAGACAAGGGGTAAGAGCACTTGCCTAACATGTCCAAGATCCTGGGTTCGATTCCCAGATTGTCAGTTCTCATGAAGAAAACTAAAAAGACCTGGGTAATACACAATTTAGGGCTCCTCCTCTCATGCTGTCCCAGAATCCAGAGCTTCTGCACAAATCCAGTCCCAAGCATAGAGAACATGAAGGGAGAAAAGCATAGAAACACTGCCACCTACCGGTATAGAACAAATACACTTATGTTACTAGGGAAAAAAGAAAATCCCAAAGTTTCCTCTGGACAGGGGAAAAACAGAGCTTCTTATGGACACTGACATTTACAGGCTGCTGGAAAAGAAGGAAAAAAGAGGTCTGTAACCTTGAGGCATGCCTAAAAATTAAACCTGAGATTCAGAGCAGATGGCAGAGGGCACTTTGATTTTCAGATGAGCCCCAGGGAATACTCCTGATTGGAAAGTTAAAGTGAAGGGATACATTTAGAGGATATTAAAAAAAAAAACAAAAAAACCACTGCTGGGTATCAATGGCTCACATCTGTAATCCTAGCCACTTGGGAGACTGAGATTGGGAGGATTGCCGTTTGAGGCCAGCTGAGGCAAATAGTTCTCAAGACCCCCATCTCCAAAATAACCAGGGCAAAATGGATTGGAAGTGTGCCTTAAGTGGTACAGCACCTGCTTTGCAAGCACTGAAGCCCTGAGTTCAAACTCCAGTCCCACCCCCAAAAAATTCCATTCCTCACCCTGACACCAGCAGCCTTGGAGAAGGTGAATTCTCTAGAAAGTGGAACAACAGCCCCTTCCACCAAGCAGCACAGCTGCATTCCGTTCAACCCCATACTCACCTCCTGACCTGACAACTCAACTATACACCAGTAGTCCTGCCTACTGGTAAGCTCCTCCCTTGTGAGAGGTGAACATCTAACCATTTAAAATTTGTTAATTTTTTTTGAGGTACTGGGGCTTGAACTCAGGGCCTACACCTTGAGCCACTCCACCGGCCCCTTTTTGTCAAGGGTTTTTTTGGGATAGGGTCTCACAGAACTATTTGCCCAGGCTAGCTTCGAACTGTAATCCTCCTGATCTCTGCCTCCTGAGTAGCTAGGATTACAGGTGTGAGCCATGCCACTCAGCTATTTGTTAATTTTAAAAGCTCCATTTCCACAAAACAAAATATAATATCCAGCAATCATGCTCCTTAATATTTACCCAAATGGGGTTAGGGTCTTGGCTCAAGAGGAGGTGCCTGACTAGCTAGCTTAAGACTTGAGGTCAAATCCCAGCACAAAAATCTGCAGGTGGACAGTGTAAACAGCCTTCTTCTTCTCTTTCTTTCTTTCTTTTTCTTTTTCTTTTTTTTTTTTCTTTTTTTTTTTGGTGGTGGTACCAGAGCTTGAACTCAGGACTTTGTACTTGCTAGGCAGGGACTCTACTACTTGAGCCACACCTGCAACCTGACATGGATGTCATAGCAACTTTATTCATAATTGACAAAACTTGGAAGCAACCAAGTTGGTCCTTCAGTGGGTGTTGGATGAGTAAACTGGTATATATTCAGGCAATTAAATAGTATTCAGTCCTTAAAAGAAATGAGAAAAACATGAAGGAAACTTAAAAGCATATAATTAAGTGAAAGATGCCAATCTGAAAAGGTCCATACTGTATGATTCCACACAGATAACACTCTGGAAAAGGCAAAACTATGGAGTCAGTAACATAAAAAGACCAGTTGGCAGGGACTGGGAGAAGGGAGGGATGCACAACCAGAGCACAACCTTTCCTGGGCAAAGAAACTCTTCTATGAAATACTGCAAACAAGAAATCAATGCAAACTATGGACTCTGGGTGGCAGTAGCGAGTCACCGTAGGTTCGTTAATTGTAGCATGTACCACTCAAGTGGAAGAAGGTGATCCAGGCTGAGGGGGGACAGGGAGTAATTTGGGAATTATCTGTACTTTCTGCACAATTTTGCTGTGAACCTAAAAAAAAAGTCTATTAAAAAAAATTTCATCTCTTTCACTAATAACCATGGTGACAACTGTAGTTGTCTCTAGCCACACTAGAGAGAATAAGAGAGATTTGGATGTATACTTAACCACAACTTTCCAGCATTTAAAGTGTTATGAATTTGTGTGTTTGGGTTAAATTTTGACTTTCAGAAAGTGAAAGGAGGCTCCTTACACAGATTCAGTTAAAACAAAATTGGAGTCATCTCATCTATTTCAGGAAATATGCAAGAAACCTTATATTCAGTGAACAAAAAGCAAAACAAGAAAAAAAGTAAAGCTTGGGCTTAAAGCCTCAAAAGATTGTTAAAATTCTCTAAGAACACATGGTGCTTTAAGAGAGAAAGCAGGCGTTTGAGCATAGAAGGTTTTGTGCAGTTGTCTTGGCATCAGAGATGTACACTGTTGAAGCTTATCCCATATTTCTTGCATCATTAGGAATTGATACGTTTAGACTAATATTATGACTCATCTCTCACCTGGGATACTTAATATTGAGAAAAAAAAAAGTTTAATTAAGGCAAAGCACTGCAATTAACTGAATTGTATCCCTCCTCCCTGAAGAATTCGTATGTTGAAACTGTAACCCAGCCCCTTAACATGATCTAGAAATAAGTAAGTCTTCAGGAGCTGATGAAGTATAAATGAGGTCATAAGTGTAGGGCTCCGATCTAATAAGTCTGTTCTCTGTCTCTCTCTCTCTCTCTCTCTCTCTAGATATATATATATATATCTAGAGTAGTAGGCAGAAGAGTCAGAATCCTAGGATTGTTCCACATAAAAATGAGGTGGAGGGAGGCAGGTGTAGAAACTAAAGACTGTTTAGGGTCTTTTAGGAAAATGAAGGTGGGAGGTTATAAGGGTGGGAAGAGTATATTCTGGAGGTAGAAATGGCCAGTGTTGCTGACAAATTGGATAGAGAGTGAGAAAAGATTTAAGAACAACTTAGATTCTGGGTTCAAGTGATTAGATGCTGTGGTTTGCTGAGATGGGGTGAGCAGACTTGGGAGCGGGCCTGATGCAGAGGTCTCTTCAGAGCTCAATGGTTTGACTCCTCTCCCTCAAAAAGGAAATGTGAGCTACTGTTCAGAGAATAGAGACTGGAAGCATGAGGGTGGACAGTTAGTCAACACTCTGAAAATCCAACTCAATTAGCTTAAGCAAAGTAAGTAAACAAAAATTGAATCATTTTGATGAAATCTTTGGTTCACAAAGTAAATAAACCCACGTGCTGGCTCAGGCACCACTAGATGCAGAGGCCTAAACCGAGAGTAGCATGGGCTCTGCTGTCCCCATCACTCAGCTCTTCCTGCCTCTGCTTACCATTGTAAGTCTGCAGCCAGCTTGCCCACAGTCCACAGTCGTGGATAAGGTGCCACCATCTTGTAGGCCCTATGTATAGCAGTCTAATGGAAAGGGAAATCTCTTTCACCCACTTCCCAAATGCTGAAGCTTAGAGATTTTCTTGACCCAGTTTGAGTCATAAACCCATAGATACCTATAAATCATCCAAGAAAATGGAGACTTTGACTAATCTGGGTTCTGAGTGAAACTGGGCCAAGCATAAGGACCACACAGCCTCGCCAAGCCCTGGTGGAGTGAATGGAAGCTGTTTACCCCAAAGACTAAGCAGGGAACAATAGCCAGCAGAGTTCCAATGGCTGTTAGATTATTAGAGAAGCATTTCTACGCAACCCATTGAAGAGTGATTTCTTGCTCATGTAGTCTAATCTGTGCATTCTTGATCATATAGCTCTCTTTGAAACAATGCAAGGACATAGGTTTCTTCTCTTCTGTGTCTGTGCCATCTTCAACAAGTGGCTTGTAGAACAGATGACTTCATGCCCATCAAGCCAGCAGAAGGGAAATGAGAAAGCTGAGAAGACACGCCCCTTCTCAGTCACAATACAGAACTGGCCATGGGGCCACTTGTAAGGAAGGAAATCTTGGCTGAGCAAACCTCTCTGCCAGGGGAGAAAGTCCAGGGCTTTGGTGAACAGGAGCCCATTCTGCCCAGGCCAAGGTAGCTGGTGTCCATCTCCAGCATCCATCTCCCAGTGTTGCACAGTCATCAGTGAGGACTTGCCCCAACACGTGCTTTCTGGACTGCTCTCCTATCTGTCACAATAGGCTCATGGTTTTCCACACTAGATGCATATTGAATCACCTGGAAAGCTTTCTCAAATATATCTATGCCTGGGTCAGTAAGTGAATGCCTTCATGGATGGAGCCTGGGGATCATTATTTGGGCAATATTCCTCTGAAGTGACTAATGTGGACCCAGGACTGAGAACCATTTGGCTTACATAAAGGAAAGATAGCTAACCAATAAGGAAGAGAGGTACCAACTGTCTTTAAAATTCTAGTCTTTCAAATGTGAAGGAAGAACTCTGATGAGCTCACCTGGATCAAGACGCCATCACTAGACTGTGGACCATTGCTGGGGCGTGAGCTCATGAAAAGTACATCAGCCAAAACCATGAGTGTTCAGAGCAGTGTTTGAGCACATGTGAGATGTGGTGTGGACAGGACCCCACTCGCAGCAATACTGTGGACAGAGGAGGGGTGAGAAAGCAGTGCGAGTGAGCGCAGCACTTCCAAGGCCTCTGACCCAGAGGGGAACAGTGACCTAAGAGACCATTCCCAGACAGAAGTTGATGTTTACAGGAAAGGAGCCACAACCGGAGGGGGTGGGAGGAGTGGGGGAAGCCCTGCAGAAGACAAGATGATGTTGTGTGACAGAGGGTTTGAAATGCCTGATGGAGAAAATTTAACACTCAGAGTGTAAGGAAATATAGCCCCCAAAAGTGACCACGTGGAGAGGAGTGATCTGGCCAAGAGATTCTTTATTGCCGGGTGGGAGAGGGAGAGAGCAGAGAGCCAAGAGAGAGAGGGAGAGAGGGGCAGGGGCTTAAATACCCCTCAGTGAGACTCAGCATTATCTGATTGGTTAGGATCTTGTGGTTCATGCTGATTGGAGGTTGGGGCAGAAGGAGGATTCAAGCTAGACTTGAGGCAGGACCGTGACCCTGGAAAACAGGAGCTTAAGGGTGCAGTAAGAACTGAAACCCATCAGCGCCATTATTGCCAACATTCCTCCCTTTTTTGTTGGTTAAGGAAGGGGGGCGTTGTGTTCTCTCTGGCTTCTTCAAGCTGGCAAGGGGTGGCGTAGGGGAAGGGAGGGTCAGTTGGCAAACAATGTTGGGGTTGGTGATGGCATACACCCAGGCTCCAAAAATGAAGATTTCCTCTTCCCTGAAGTTGATGAAGTTCCCTTGTAGCCTCAGGTCATAAAGAGTCTTGAGCCAATCCTCCGACCTCCACATGGTGGGTGTCAGCTAACTATCCTCGCGTTTTGGAGAGGTTGGTATCTCTGGAGGTACAACGGGTTAAATTTTTGATTAGCAATAGCAGACATGCAGTATGATACAAGAGAGGAAGCTTAAGAGTAGGAGAGCAAGAAACATAGGCATTAGGAAGGGCATTGGCCAGGAGAACCACTGTGAAATGTTGTTCCCTAGACAATTTCAAGAGTCCTCCAACTACAGAGAGAGAAATGGGTGGCCATACATTATCTAAGACCCAAATAGGAACATTAGGAGGAGCATAAAAAGGTGTCTGTTCAGGGACTACATACCTAGGGATCTAAATTCTGCAAAATCCCATAACTGCCAGGAAAGCTGTAAGCTATCTTATGGTATGGGGGTTGGGAAACGGAAGATTGGGTTGATGCATTTATGATTCAGGGAGTGAGTCTGTCCCTTTAAGGCCACACCTAGGTAGGTGACCTGTGGGAGGCAGGGGCTGTCAGGATTTAAATGTAACACTCTTGGATAAAAGAGAGCTTTAGCTCATTATTTTATATAAATTGACACTTTTAACCTTTTAAATGTACCATATTTAGATAAAGTATAACACTGTTACAAGGTGGTCATTTAAGACACATAAGCAAATATATAAATGAACTCTGATTTAGTAGTTCTTAAAGCTTGACAAGATCATCAGAAAACACAAATAATTTCTTTGATAAAATCTTTGTCTGTAATGGTTTTTTGTAGATGTTACTCAGAGCAGAACAATATTAAGATAACCTTGTTATTTTATAGACATAGAGGATTTGATTTTAGTTTGACATGACGCTAAAAATCTTTTAGGCAACTCTTAGATTATATTCAACTTTGACTTTATTACACATCGAAGTTTTTTATTATACACTTTTCAAACTTACTCAGACCTTTATACAACATACTAAACCCTTTGATGGTTTGTTTTTATCCCTCCTATTTGAAACAATCTTTAGGATAAACCCTTTTTTACAAAATCCTTTCTTATCCAAAAACATTTATTTTTCCTTTAACTTTTCAAAAAAATACATTTATTACCTATCTATATCCTTTCCAGTTGTTTACTTTGTAACTTGTATTTTAAAATTAACTTTTATAGGAATTTTAAATTTATTGTAGGGGCTGGAGCAACTAATTAGTAGCCCTTGTTGTTTTTAGGAATAGGCATAAGCCCTGTCCCTCAGGCTTGAAGGGATATTGTTTTAGGTGTGAAAACTGTGAGGGATTTTTGAGTTTTATTTGAATAGGGAGGGCTGTCCTGGCTCACCCTACACTCATCTCATCAGTCCACACTGTGGGATCTATTTGTTCCTGAAGGAGGGGGCAGCAGAGATAGCTGTCTGGGGGGGAGGCGAATTTGAGCTTTTAATTGAGATAGTAAATCCCGTCCCAGCAGGGACACTGGAGTTTTAGGTACTGTGAGGAAAAAGTGACAGAAGAGGAGGTCTCCCCAAGAGCAGACCAGAGGCCAGGTAAACTAGTGCTCTAGGGGCTGGCCAGATTTGCCCTGAATGATAACTTTTGTCATTGGACCAGGGACCAGGAGAAAAAGGTAAAACAGAGAAACGGGCTCCACCGTCTAGGAGGAAAATGGTCTTTTGTTTTTCTGCCATTATGGCTCCTCAACATTGATGCCAAGAAGTAGAGTGTGGACAGGAGGTGGGGACCCATCAATCCATAGGAGGAGGCACCTCGCCTTCCATCTGGAGGCGGGGGCACTTAGACCTCCAGTGGTTACCCTTGCAGAGGGCAGGGTCCCGGTTGGGGGCGGGGCTGTCTCCTGGGCTGTCCCCCCTTAAGCATTCTCTGCAGAAGTGCCCCTCCTGTCCACCATGGTATCAAGTTCAGGATTCAGGCCCCAGTCAGGTGGGGTCCTCTCTGAGAGCAGCAATGAGGCCATGGTGTCTCTTATCTTTTTCTCTCTTGTTAGTAAGGTCCCGAACATACAGACATAGCCATAAATACAGACATGGCTAGCTGTGTTACTTGGTTCAATGACTTTTTCCCTTCAGCCACAGTCAGTTTTTACAAATATCTGGGGCTGACTGTTAGAAATTTATCTTTGAGGAGAACCTCTCTCACCTGTGACTCTGAGTCCACCGTGGTATGCTTTCTGATAGGTTGTTGCTGTAAAGTAAAGTTGTTATTTTACATTGACACCTGACACTCTGGAGAGCAAGTCTCTGAACTGTTCTGGGCCTCAGTTTCCTCACTTGAAGAATGAGGGATCTGGTCCAGGTTAAACTATGTTTTTCCACTATGAGATGGCTGAAGTGACATTAATGCCACTTATCTTCTTTACCATTTTTTTTTTTTTAGTAATACTGGGGAATTGAACCCAGGGCTTTGCACATGCTGAGCAGACATTCTCCCATTGAGCTACTTCCTCAGCCCCAAATATTATTATTATTTTCTACTTTGGCTGCACTGGGCTTGAACTCAGGACTTTATGTTTGTAAAGCAGCACTCTACTGCTTGAGCCATATAATCATTTCCAACCTGAGTGGCCTGGGCCAGAACCCATTGCTTTTCTAATGAGAGAATTTTGTATAGGGGACCTCAGTTTACCTTTTTTACTTTTATAGAAAAGGTCTAATTGGAGTATGGTATTGTAATTTAAGGAACCCTGTGAAGGCCACCTCTCTTGGTCACCCAAGGCATAGTGAGGCCAGGCCTCAGTACAAAGCTTCCAATATCTACCAGTCAGAAGACTGGAAGGTACAGGTTCCATCTAGAAAGAACAAAACGTTAGGATCCTGTCTTTTAGCTAACAGCAGGCAGCCTCTTTAATAAAGGCTACCTTTTTAACAAGGAAATCCTTTGTAAAGTTAGAGAAGGGCATTCAGAGGGCATTGCAGGCCAATAACAGGGCCATACGGGACAACTAGTGTTAATATTTGGAGGGAAAAATTTATGCTGAGGCCAAAGGTATAGAAAATTCTAAATGAGAAGTTTAGAGACCCCAGTAATGTCTATTTTGTTATTTCTGGAACTATAAACTTGAGCTAACAATTGGCTTACAAGGGTCTGATGCCCTGAGGTGTGAGGTGGGGTAGGAGCAGAACTTGTGCAAGGTGCCACTCCCTCCACACACACCTGGGACAAATGACCCTGTCTGCCCAGGCCTGATCCTACAGCCTGTCGCCCCTCCCCTCTTCCTGTGTACTCTGCATGCATTTATTCTAGGGGAAGTGGCAGCAGGCCACAGCTATTGCCACGTGTGGCTGGTGGCCCAGGATTTGCTGGGTCCTCTTTATGGATTTTCCTAACTAAGGCAGGCGTTTTTGCTGTGTCCAGGGTGAGCCTGTTTGCTTTCCCTCCTCCCCTTGTGGGGGCGGAGTTACAACGTGAGCATGGCAGCTGCAGGTTTTTGCAAGCGCTTTTGTAAAACAGCTGACTTAAAGTTACTTTAGACTGAGAGGCCTGGCAAACTAGTTGGAATAACTTAAGTCATAAGGTACCATGCTACAAGTTTTTCATGGGAGGCAGGGTCCCAGTAAGCCCAGAGAGGGGAAGGCAGACAGAGGCAAAGAACACGTGGTGAGACCATGGAGGAGGCAGAAAAGGTGAGATGACATCTTAGGTAAGGGAGGGGAAGGCAGAGCCTGGAGTCATGACACGTGGTTAAGGGATTAACCATCACCTGTGCCTCCAGGTTGCTCCCATTGATTGGTACTGGCCCGCTTTCAGGAAACGAAACCTCCACTCTCCGGTCACCAAATAAAGCATGAGCTTTCTCGGAGCTAGAATCACCTTGAGGCCAGAATTGGCAAGGAGTGGCTTGCTTAACTCCATGACAGGGAAAGTTTTTCAGGAAGATAGGAGGAGATAGGTATGGTAAGCAGTGCAAGAAGTCTATTTACATGGGAAGGAGGAGGTTTGGGAGAGGAATTGGCTGATTTAGAAACTGGTTTACAGGCTGATAGAATCTGCCCAGGGGAACAGAAAGTACAGAGGGATGATTTGAAGTCAGAGAGCCGGATTTAGACGGAGGTATGAAAAGGCTTGGACATAATGGAATTTCTCCCCATCATCCCAATCGCTCACAGTAGTTATATGTCCTGTAAAAGGTTGGGATTTAAAGACCCAAAAAGGGGCCAGTGCCTTTGGTTGTCTAAAGGATAAGTGGGCCAGATTTGAGTGCAAAAGTGGATTAAATTTTTTGGTTTTATGTCTGCGTCAAACCCAAGGTGTCTAAATTATTGGGGCGGCATCTCAATGGGGAGTCAGACAACAGAGAAGACATAGAGGCACCCATTATGAGGGACCCAGTCCTGGAATGGGAGAGGAGGGTATTATGTACTGTGGAGCGTCCTCGCACAGCACAAATATCTGAGAAAACACAAAGCACATGAGAATCAGCCATCGCTGAGTTCAGGTGGTTTGCAGGCCAGAGGCCGGCGGCTTGGATTACCTAGGCCTAGGTTTTGTAGGGTCCCGGACCCTGTAAAATCCAAACCCTGAGGAGAAGGGGAACCCTCTACCGTCTGAGCCACCCAGAGATAGCCCAAAGCAGGGAAAGTGTTCTAAAACCCAGAGACACCGAAGGGAGAGACCGCAAAGGGAGCCCAAGAAGGGTAGGTGGACTCACCAAAGAATGTCCAGTGTTGGATGCGAGCGAGGGCGATTGGGCAGATGAGTCCTGGCCAGTCACATCCTCAGGGTGGTCGTGGGGTTAGTCAGAATGGGGGTCCCACCAGGATTAGTGGGGAGCCTCATCCGAGTCATGGCACCAAATGTAAGGAAATATAGGCCCCAAAAGTGACCACGTGGAGAGGAGTGATCTGGCCAAGAGATTCTTTATTGTGGGGTGGGAGAGGGAGAGAGCCGAGAGAGAGAGAAAAAGAGAGAGAGAGAGGGGCAGGGGCTTAAATACCCCTCAGTGAGACTCGGCATCATCTGATTGGTTAGGATCTTATGGTTCATGCTGATTGGAGGTTGGGGCAGAAGGAGGGTTCAAGCTAGACTTGAGGCAGGACTGTGACCCTGGAAAACAGGAGCTTAAGGGTGCAGTAAGAACTGAAACCTATTGGCACCATTATTGCCAACACAGAGTACACATCATGCACAGGCCAGAACTTTTGCCCAAAATTTCCCAATTTGTCTATAAAATTAAAATCTTGCTTTCAACCCATCTCCCCCAAAAATCACAGTTTGTTTTCAAGGACTATGTAAAGAATCTTATTCCTTAACTATTGGTGGTGAGTCTAAAAAATATCCAAAATTAAAGCCATACTCTCTCCCCATCTTCCCACATGGAGCACACTCACTTTTGGCTTCTCCCGGGCATTCTTTTATTATTATTATTATTATTGTTGTTGTTGTTGTTGTTGTTTATACATGTATTCATGTGTGTATACATTGTTTGGGCTACCTCTCCCCACCAACCACCCCCCTCCTGCCTGCAGCTTCCAGACAGAACCTGTTTTGTCCTCTTCTCCAATTTTGTTGAAGAGAAAACATAAGAGATAATAAGAAAGACATAGCATTTTTGCTAGTTTGGGATAAAGATAGCTGTACAGAGAGATTCCTAGCATTGCTTCCATACACATGTGTATTAAAACCCCATTAGGTCATCTCTACCAGACCTCTTCACTACTTCCCGGTCCCCTTCCCATAGTGGCCTCTGCTGTTTAAGATTACTTTATTCACTCCTCTACAGTGAGCACATCAAACACTTTCAAGTTGTAGATTTCCTTCCCTTTCCCTATTCCTCCCGTGTGTGGTCTCCTCTTAGTGTGTGACCCATGTCCAATAATATTACTGCATTTGTTTTATGTCTATAATCTGCATATGATCTCCCTGGCATTCTTATCAGAAGGTTTAACCAAATAAAAGGGTTTTTAAAAAAAAAAACTGTTTTGTAAACAATTACATACTGTGGGACTTGGGAGGAAATGAAAGGACTCAGTCAGAATATCACATACTGTTGAGGCAAGGACGCTAAAGCAGGAGGTGGATTCCGGAACCTGCCATCTGGTCATGGGTGAGTCTGTAACTGAGTCTGTGTTCTCCTACCCTTCCTTGCAGGGTGATTGAATCAAATTAGAAATGCATTTATTTCATGCCAGACACTGTTCTAAAACATATATTAAGGCCTTTAAACCATAATAACCCATTATCACCAGCTGAGAAAACTGAAGCAGAGAGTGGTCAAATTGCTGCAAATCACAAAATATCTGTGACAAATTATTTGTGATCATTAACTTAAAAGAATGAAAGTTTTCTTCTGGCTCATGGTTTTGGAGGTTCCAGTCTATAATCAGCTGGCCCTGTTGCTTTGGGCCTGGGTGGAGGCAGTGTATCTTTGGAGGAGCGCTAGTGGCCAGATAGCTGAGAGGGAAAGAGAGGGACAGAGAGAGGTGGGGAGAGAGAGAGAGTGAAGAGAAGGGGAGGGAGAGAAGGAGGGTGGGGCCAGATTCCCAATATCCTCTTCAAGAGCATGACCCCAATGACCTCACTTCCTCCTATTAGGCTCTACTTCCTAAAGGTTTGTTACATGCTGGTTTGAAGTGTTGCAGGCCTGTGTGGAGGGTCCTTGCCTTCACAGGCCAGAGAACTGGCTCATGAGGCAGTTGATTGACTTACAAGCCAAAGCTGGTAGAGGAAGTAGGATTTATTAGAGAGAAAGGAAAGGCTGCAGCTAGAGCATGCAGTGGAGCCCAGATACCAGTAGCTCACTGCTCAGGTGAAGGCTGGGGTTTTTATGGATGTTTTAACTCCGGGTTTGGGTAAGGGTTAGGTGGGCTCTTTTCATTGGCAGTGGATTCATGGGCTTTCTTAGATGAACTGGTCTGTTTGCCCCTTGTTGGGGGAGGGGAAACAATCTTGCGAGCATTTTGTTCATCAGCCCTGTAGCAGATCTATCAGACCTTGCATCTCCTCTTCAGGGTACAGGAATGCAGGTTTACAACTCCTCCTCAGGAAGCAGGAATGCAGCAGTGCTCTCTGGGGGGTGGGGGGGTGGTTCCACCACCTCCCAATAGTGTCACAGGCTGGAAGCCAAGCATTTGATACATGGGCCTTGGAGATTACAGATTCAAAGTGTAGCAGCATCATAAAGGTGAGGAAGCTGCCGTGATGTTGTCAGGGTGAGGAGTAAGGCAGTAAGTCAATCTTAAGAATTATGACTAGTAAGGAATTTTAGAGTGAATGCTGGTGCATTGTCACTATTTGGATATGGTTTGAGCGTCCTTCAAGAGTTCACGTGTTGAAACTTCATTCCATAACTATGTGTCTGGAAGTGATCTTGAGGATGACTAGGATTAGATATGTCATCAGAGAGGAGCTCTCATGACTGAATCCTAGTGGCTTCTAACAGGAGTGAGGTGCCACATGGACCTGCACACTCCGTCTCTTGCCATGTGATGTCTTGTGCCACCTTGGGGCTTGGCCGACAAGAAGGCCATCACCAGATGCAACCCTTCAACTCTCTACCGCCAGTACCACGAACCAAAATAAACCTCTTCTATTCATAACGTACCCACTCAGTGGCATTGTATTATTAGCAACAGAAGGTGGACTAGTGCATGCAAGAACTTCCCTCACTGCAGGGTGAGCACCTTCTCAGCACCCCATATCTCAGCACCCCATTGCATAAGAAGCAGCCTTCTGCCTTTTCTTAGTGGACTTTCTATTGCAGTTTTTCTGTCCCCATGTCTCCATTTACATTGGGTTGGGGTGGGGAGGTTAGGCAGATACTCTGACTTTCAGGCTCATAAGTCACCAGACCGTGTGGGTCACACTCAATACTAATGGAGAGGACTGTACGTTATTTGGAGTTGGGACTTGGGTCTAGACACTGGGACAACATGGGACTAGGTTTGTCTTCCAGGCAAGAGAAGAAGCATTTGAAAGATGTGAGAAATGAGTCTTTTCTGTCAAAACATATGTCAATAGCCAAACAGCCATTCTGTAATAAGGTGGCCATTTTAGCTTATGTAAATTCTGAATTCTTGTAAATTTGTTTCATTTCCTCACCAAACCACAAATGGCTGCTCCTCCCCTGGTTTGAAGTTTCAGCCAATTGGAAAGAGATTGTGAACCCAAGCGCCAACCAATCCGAGTGAGGGGCAGGACCCACTGTGTTGGGGATAAAACTGGAGATATCCCACTCTGTGTGCTTGCTTGGCCTCTGCACCTGGGCACCCTTCTGCAGGAGTAAATACCACCTCACCAAGACAATTCATCTTGTCTGTGTCCTTAATTGTGACCCCGGTGGGTCCCTGGTGGTTCTTATTTCTGACAGATACAAGATGCGACACAGATTTATGTCCAGAGGCAGACTGAGCTGAGCCTGGAGACCTGCTCAGCATACTTGTTTTCTCTTTCCCTAGCCTGCAAGGCTAGATCTCCCAGTGTCCCTAGCAGTTTGGTGATGCTGTCTTTATTCGAATCAATAAAACAGGAGCATAAGTGTGCCAGACCTGGCCCAAAGCAACTTCCCAAGAGCAATGAACTGAACGGGACACTCTCCCCTTATGCCACCTGGGTGCTGACAAGTACAGCAACCCTGGGAGCCACAAACTGGGAGCACAGACCAGTGTCCAAATCACTAGTAGGAGCAGAGTTGGTGACTGGCCAGGTAAAGCCCTTAGAGTTTCGTGAGATACATAACCCTCTGTAGTTTATTCGTGTAGGGCTTATTCATTTAGAGTCCTTAGTAGAGCAATTAGCCCTCACCTTAGCCAAAAGGACACTGGGTGGTGGAACTCAGGCAGCCTGGCTCCGGAATCTGGGCTACACCCCACCAATGCACAAACCTGAGGTGCCATGAGCTGCTGCTTCTTGTGTTCTGTAAATTCCAGTCGGGGCTGAGGACGTAGCTCAATGTAGAATGCTTGCCTAGCATGTGGAAGGCCCTAGGTTCCATCTCCAGCACCACAATAAATAAAATCTTTTTTTCTTCCTGGTGTCTTCCTTGAACTCCTGTGGAAGATGGTGCCAGCTTTAAGAATGAGCAGCAAGTATCCCTGTTTAAAGGCTAGAGTTGTATGCCTCCTGTAAATGACATGGCCATTTAATATAGTCAGTGTCACTCACCCACAACAGTCTTGGTCAATAGGGAAGAACACAAAACGCTGGATATGGCACCTCAAGATTTTCTCTCCAGGGCCATAATTTTCCAGTAAAGAAACAGGACTAAAACCAGGCACCTTGACCAACATCCCACAGGCGATTTACAAAAACACCAAGTCCTCCCCCTCCACCACACACACACTACCTTCCCCCTGCCCCCCACCCCCACCCCAGAACCTAATTCAATGTTCTCTTCACGTCCCACACAAAGGCAAGCAGCAGGGGCAAAGCAAGCTGAAGGTGCTGACAAGCTGAGATTTGTGATTTTTTTCCCCTATTTTTATAATATTTTATATAACTCATAAAACAGTGCTTGCATAAAAATTCACGTGAAGTTGCTAGAGAGAACACAATTTCCAAAAATGTCCTGGGTTTTTGTTACATTCAGTTTTCTAAGTATACACTGAATCAACAGTAAAATGCAGACATTATGTGATATTTTGTTACCTTTGGTAAAACTGTTCTCATTGTCTCCTCACAGTATTGACTCTAATATCCACTTTGTGCAGGATCTGCTCTTACTAGGATGTCAGAAAAATATTAAGTCTAGATCTACAAGCAGCAAGGACTTCCCAACAGCAACAGCCCCTGGGCACCACCCCCACTTCAGAGTCATCTAGCTCCACTGCCAGCCAGGGGGAGGACTGTCCGACCTTCAATCCCAATCCAGCAAGAAACAGACATTTAGGGGGAAGGGTGGGAACTGAAGCCAACTCCTCAGGAACCCAAGAGGTCCTGCAGTGGTGTGGTCAGACTAGGATTCTCACCACTAAGTGGATCCCATTGGTTGATGATTGCTGCTATATGCCCCTCCCCCCAGCTTAAAAGGAAAGGATGGTTGGGGCCAACACTGAAGCACTAATGACACTAATGTGGGGCACACTAGCACTAATGACACTAGACACAGCTTTATCCGAAAGTCTGTCATCATGTAGACACAGCCACGTGAAATGAAGCAAGATTCGAGCACTTTGAACATTCACGACTAACTCCACACATTCTTCTTAACAACAGAATACCATGCCCGCTACCACTACCGAGACTCACTATTTTACTTAACGACAGAATGTGTCTGTGCTAATTCTTTAGGAGTCCTTGGACATGAGGCAAAAAACAAAAACACAAACAAGTAAAAGCAAAAGAATTTAAATGGAGGGAAGGGAGTTGCCAATGGGTTTTTATGGAACACATTAAATACTGAAAAAACAAAACAAAACTATTTCGTACTTCTATTGCTTCATGTAAAAAACACACCCACTGGAGCAACCTGTGTAGATGGAGAAGTGAGGACACTATACAGACAGAACACAGTCCAGGGGGACAGGAGACTGCCTCTCTTCACTGGAAGGGGCTGCAGGATCTGGGGAGAGGTCCACACATGTGCTCCAAGTGACTTTTGTGGTTTTGGCATGTTAACTTCTGAGCCTGAGGGACAGTTTATTCATATTGTGTTAAATATAATAAATCACATCTTGTGTACTGGTCCAGATTCACACGCTCAGATCCAAAGATGCACAAGTGAGCAAGAGCCTCATGTTCTGGGCCCTCAGAGAATACTTGTGCTAGTGGCCACAGGGACATATGTGAAATGACCATGGTATTGCACATGAAGACTCTGGATGCAATAAACGCACATTAAAAGTACAATGACCACATCATAACAGGAATTGGGAAGCATTTGTGTTCATTCCCTTTCACAAACTAGGATGAGACACCTTTTTAATGTTCCACAAGTATCTTAACAACAGTAATTAGCTTAAGTACACGTCTATTAGACAGCATGACATCACAGAACAGGTCATGCCAAACTCAATTCCCTTTCCAAGAACAGTATACTTGTCCTCTAGGGAAAAAGGCAAGCAGTAGAGCAAATAAAATGCTACCAGTCCAGAACTTTGTGTAAAACGCATCTGAGACAGAAGTTTTACTTTTTCTTTCCAGAGTGAAGGCAATATTCTATATTTAGCTAATGCTATAAAATACTGTATCTCAATAGCACGATTTACATTAGGAAGTACGTTTAGTCTTCATCCTTGGCTTTGACTCTGGGCTCCTGAAGCACTTGGAATCTCCAGTGAAGAGCATCTTGCTCCAGAACTAAGGGAGGTGAGTGTGTGGGCTGAGGGAGTTTCCTTCAACAATTAGCAAATATT
The DNA here is from genome assembly GCF_047511655.1 of Castor canadensis. Taxonomy (NCBI): domain Eukaryota; kingdom Metazoa; phylum Chordata; class Mammalia; order Rodentia; family Castoridae; genus Castor; species Castor canadensis. The sequence continues at coordinate 8,035,581 of NC_133386.1, read as the reverse complement.
GTGTGGGGAGAGGGTCCTCTTGTATGTTGAGATGAATGGTGGCTGGGGGCCCTTGACAGCTTCAGGATGGGAGTTGGTCACCAAAGACTCAGGCAGGATTAAAGGGCTGGGACTTTCAGAGTCACCCCCTCAGTCTCCAGGTACCAATGACCAATGGTGTACTTACCTGCCCCTACTAATGAAATCTCCAGAAAGGAGCATTTACATGGGCACCCAGATAGCTGAATATCTGGAGGTCCCTGGAGAGTGATACTCAGGGCTTCCATGCCGCCCCACCTCCTCACCCTGTCTCCTCGTGTAGCTGCTCATCTGCACCCCTTGTAACAGCCCTACAAAAATGTGTTTGCCTGAGTCCTGTGAGCCACTCCAACAAATTAATCAAACCCAAGTTTGGAGTCATGGGGATCCCGATTAACAGCCAGATGACAGTATGAAGTACAGATCATACCTGGGACTTGAAACTAGAACCTGAATGGGAACAGTCTTGTGGGACTGAACCCTCGTCTGTGAGGTTTGACTCTAACTCCAGTTAGACAGTGTCAGAGTGAATTACAGAGTGCCTGGCTGGTATCCGCAGGAGAATCTAAGCCAGAAGTATTGTGCTTTTTTTCTATATCGCTAATATTGCTTACTACACGCTTTTACGTAAGTGATGTTACTACAGATATGACTATGGTTCACCTGCCTTCTGGGTTCTAAGAGTAAGATTTCAACAGCCTATTATTTATTATTCCTTCCCCACAGAAAAGTAGGATTCATGCTTTGACACACATGCACCACATAGGCCTCTTTTGATGGTTGACAGATTTTTTTATTAACAAACAAAAAACTTCACACTTACAATAAGAAAATGTTTCTTTCGTGAATAATGAAATGAAAGCTCTTCAGGACCCTTTCAGGACTTTCAGCGAACACTAGATTTGGTGCATCTTAGCGGACAGGACTGGCATTCGCTCTCTGGGATCAGCAGGGTATTTTACAAAACATTTACCTAACAGCTTTCCCCCAAAGCAATACCTATGAAATTAGAATAGCAAATAAAACTTATGTCTATACCTAGTTTTAGGTATGACCCACAACATACATCAATCTTAATTTCATGGTTTATAATTGTATACTTTTTCAAAGGTGCACAAAGAAATTCAAATCTTACCAAAGACCATAGGTTTCAGGTGTACAATAAAGTAATTTCTCAACATGAAATTTAATCATCACACAATAGTTCAAGCAACAGACACTATTTTGAAGAAAACACTGTCCTTCCTTGTCTCCCTCCAGCAATAATCACACTAACATTTTTCAAGCACAACTATACCGAGAGCAGGCACTGCTGGTCTGGTCACAAAAAGTCCTCCCTGGATGAACAACGCTTTTTCTTTTCAGAAGAAATGATGGTTTCACTTGTTTCTGTTTCTTTTGCATTATGGAAAGCAAGGCTAAACAATCTTAGTCTCATTTTCTAACAGATGACTAAGGTCTTTAGTTTGCAAATTCTCTTAGTCTCTGAACATCTATGCAGAGAGGAGACACAAACTTGGTGGAGGATAGTGTGCTTCCTCAATTCTGTCAACAAAAGCTGAAGAAAAATTAGAGCCCCATAGAAATTTCAACATTGAATTTTTTGAAACCTGAAACTTTGGTAGGAGTCAAAGTTTTATAAAAGTTAGTAGTCTCTGTAATTCTGTTAGTTCAAGACAAACCCTGAGCTAGCAGACAACTTGTATTCAAAAGCCCATCTTTCAGAAGGTCCCATTTTCCTAGGTTTGTTTAAAACAAGCTTCCTGCCTTGTAAATAGAGGCTAAGTAGTAACCACAAGACTCCCATTTGTGCTCAAGGAAAGATATATTACTGAGGCACATAAAGGATGGTAATCATAGCCTTCAAAGTCCTCCAGTGCAAAAGCATAAACAACACACACTCACCCACAGTTATCAACAGTCACATCAACAGTGTTGACAATCGGAAAACCTACATACTTTCTTAACTGAATCTTAAAAGAAAAGTGCCTTGAATTTAAATTTTTTTCTTAAAAAAGTTCAGTCTTCAATATTGAAACTGCTAAGTTACTCCATTTTTCCCTAAAAAAAAAAAAAAAAAATAGAAAAATGAAGATGAGGGACAAAAAGTAAAAAATAAACTTGGAAAATATTACCAAACAGGTGTAAGAAAAATATGTAAAGAGAACATTGCCATAGCAGGTAAAACCTATGTGCCGGGTTTGCTCACTGCAGCCTTACTAGTTAGTAATAAGTAGCAATAGAAACGAATGAAATATTCATGACAGAACCGTAAAATAAATCAGGAAATGTGCAATTGAGAAAATATGATATAGCCATTAAAGAGAATTGGGGAAATGATAAACTATGTGAAGATGTGTGATGATGTTAAACCAAATACAAAAAGGATCCCTGCTACATTTAAATGCTATGTAATTCCATGTGTAAAAACTACACAGGAACATAACCGGAAATGCTGTCACTGTCCGTGGAAAGAATCTCCCTTTACTGAAAACAATATAAAGCTTCTATATGGCTGCAAATTCTCTAGAAGAAAACAAAACATAAAAATCAGAAAGCACAGAGTAAGTGAAAAACATGTCTTTGAAAACAAATGTCCCTATAGAAGACACACTACTGGTGATCTCAACCAGAAATCAGTCTGCCTCTACCTGGGAAGGTGGCATCTGGCTCATGGCCCTGTTCTCGTGAGAGATATAAACTGAAAAGGAAAATGGCCAGAATGCCCTGTGGCCTACTCCCTGTAGCCACAGACTACCTGTAGTCTTACCAGGTAGGCCTAACTTGCCCATCTTGAGCACTTCTATACAAGACATACTTCTATGTTTAAGGATAAAACTTCACATTGAAGTTTTTATATCTCTGCTTACAGAAAAACTCAGATACACAATTACTTCTTTCTCATCATACAGCAGTTCTCAATTAGCAATCAAGTCATATTGGGGAGGGGGTTGTGTGTTTGTTTTGCAGTACTGGAGATAAAACCCAGGGTGTTGCAAATGCCAGGCAAGAACTCTACCACTGAGCTACATCCCCAGCCCCAAATTACAGATTTTTAAGTGACAAAATGATGTTAACCATGTGTATATGTGACCAAAAATAAAGACCACTAGGTGATACCCACCAGAAGTATCACTGGACTGAGGATGACTCACAAAAGAGCAATTTTCAACAGAAAGGGTTATCAGTTTTCTACTTTACTGTTGAACTTAGGCAAAAGACTAGATTTTTCTATATCCTCAATAGAACAGGGTAACAAAAGCTTCCATACAGACCCCAAAATATAGGAATGGAATATAATGGATGATTTTATCAGGACCATATAACCTCCTACCAATTTTGACTCTCTGAAGAAAATGCTGAAGACTAAATCACATAGAGCATTTACTATTCTCAAACAGTTGACTAATAATAAAATTTTTAAATGAGAACTGATTATTACATTATGTTTATGAAATATGTGGATAAGCAACATTAATAAATGCTACAACACAGCAGCTGGTTAGTGTGCTTCAGTACTCTATGCTCTATGCTACTACAAAAGTAGTCATAAAGAGCTGAACACAGTATGATGGTAATGTTTTACTTTTTGCATGCCATGTATCGTTCAGTTACATTCTCCCAGTTGATTACATTCCAGATGGCTTTCAGATAGTCAGGCCGGACATTTTTATACTGAAGGTAGTAAGCATGTTCCCACACGTCAATCCCCAGCAGTGGAATAAGGCCTATCAGAAAGGATGGGGAAAAAAGAGAAACTTTAAATTTCAAACTAAAATACTGCAGCTCTCAATTTAAACTTTTATTATTCTATGTATACAAAATTAGCATGTAACAGTCATCCATTTGTTTCTCATATAATAGGAAATCCACATAAGAACAAATAAAAGCGTTTTTTTTTTTTGTTTATTTTTGGTGGTATTGGGGTTTATACTCAGGGCTTCATATTTGCTAGGGTATGCACTCTACTGCTTGAGCCACTACTTATAAAAGCATTTTAAACTCTACTTTGGAAGAAAATGTGAAAGTAAAAATAATTAAAATAGATAGGGGAAAATGAATTAACTACAGAATTTGAATACCTGTTCTTAAAACAGCAATAGGTTCATCCAAGAGCCAGTCCCCAGCCTCTTGGATGTCTCGGGAGCCACAGTGAGGCATGCTATGTCTGGGGATGGCTGAAGCCCCGAGTGTCTCTTCCAAAAGGCTTGAGCACTCATGGGGGTTTGCTATGTACCCCAAAGCTAATTTTAGTCTTAGGAAGTAAGCACTAGTTATGAGTCACTAATAGAAAGAGCAAGTTAACAACCAAGCTGAGCAGGACCAAAGAAAAAGACACACTGGTTTGAGAAATCAAATGCTATAAATGAAGAACTTAGCTCTATCTATAAAATATTCCTTTTTAAAAAAACCAACAAAAACCCTCAAGCCACATGGTAACACAGGCCTGTGATCTTAGCACTCAGGAGGCTAAAGCAGGAGGCTCTCCAGTTCAAGGCCAGCCTGGGCTATATATTTCAAAACAACAAAGACAAAACAATAAAAAAATAGCCTCAAACTCTCCTAGGAAAAAATTCTCAACCAGTATATCTTCAGCACCTGTAAGGCATCTCACCAATAATTTATTATTAATAAATAGCAAATTATGTGCCCATAATTAAAAAGTCATAAATTTTCATTCCAAGGTCTTTCTTCAAGTGAGAGAGAAGGAAGTGTAGCTGGGATACCTTTCTGTCAGGTATCTTGAGAAATACACCAGACTCTGTGGCATCTGGTACTCACAGATCTTTTGTGGCTTTTACAGATTCTTGTGGCATCTCACTTTCTCAAAGGAACTCTCATTCCAGCAAAATCTGAGTACATCCAGGGAAGTGAGTCACGGAAGCAGAGTCTTATATATGGCAGAGCAGAGGCAGAGAGCTGCAGAGAACTTCTATTACATAAAGCTAAGACCTCCCTTGAAGATCATCGTATCAGAGATCAGAGTCCAGCTACCCCTCAGACACCTTGGAGTCTACTTCCTACGCTATTCAGTGACATTTTTAAAAAGGTTTCTAATCCAGTAAGTCTCAACAGGGGGAAAAAAAAAATTTTACTGAGCCCAGGTTGGAGTTTCAAAGCAAAATTATCTTCATATACCAAAGAACTCCAAAGAGGCAGAAATCTGGGGACCTGAGTTCTGGTCTCGGTTTAACCCCAAGTGCTCAAGAAAAGAAAGACGAGAGCACAAGCTCCAAAGTCAGGCTCAGCTTTCCTCTTCTTGCCTGTCTAGTTTTTGTTTTGTTTTGTTTTTTCATTTTAGTACATATAATTATTTAAACTGATACTAATTCTCTGAAGAACAAAGCAGAGTTTATGAGAAAGGCATTTTTGTTAGTGCATCCACAAAATTACATATGCTTATTTTATAAAATATCAAAGACTTCAAAGGCATTTTTACTTACACCGACTCTGGGTATCATCTGTTAAGATTTGCTCAAATTATTACATGTTCATGATTATAAACACTGCTAGTTTTTCTTATTTCTGATGAAGTGCTCTACAGTAAACCGCATCTGCAAATGAATTGAGTACCAATTGTTAAAGCTAACCTGTTGTTCCTTGCAATGGATCCTGATTGGAACAGGCAGCAATCTGTAAGTATCCCTGTTCCTTATTGAAGCCAAGCCAACCCCAACCTGAGCCTTGGACACCAGCAGACACGGCTGTCAACTTCGCCTTAAACTTTTCAAATGAGCCAAAGTCACGTTTGATGGCTTCTAGCAACTCTCCTATCGAAAAAAAATCCAAAAAAACAGATTTCAACAATTACACTAAGATATTACATACATACATTTAAATATTCTTATCATAGAGCCCAAGAACCAACTGGCCTACATACAGCTAATATACCTAATCCAGTGACTAAACACAATACCAGTGTTCCTCTGGCCATAACACAAGTATCTCAGGTTTCAGTTTTAACTTTCTGGCAAATGTTCTTTTTTTTGGGAGTGGGAAGGGGATCAGCACTGGGGTTTGAACTGAGGACCTTGCACTAGGCAGTTACTCTTCCACTTGAACCACTCTACCAGTACTGTTTTTGGTTTTTTTTTGAGTGTTGGGTATTTTCAAGATAGGGTTTTGCAAACTTTTTGCCTGGACTGTCTTCAAACGGTGATCCTCCTGATATCTGCCTCCTAAGTAGCCAGGATTAGAGGCAACTTCTATCATTTTTTAATGAAGGTAATTTAATGCACCGAGGGACATCTTCACTCACTGTGCTATTTTCATCACGATAGAAATGTTTTCCACTGGCTATTTTTTTCCCCGTTAAAACCTTAACTTGGTTTCTATTCTACTTGCTCTATGTCCCTGTTTAGGAATAAAAGTTATGGCTCTTCCTCAGATCTTCTCCAAAGCAGCCTAGATCTTCCTATCTTGATTATACTGCCTTAAAAAGAATTACTCTATCTTTTATTATGGAACTAAAGGTGCACTTTAGGTGCTATAGTTGGGCTGGGGGTGTAGCTCAGTGGTAGAGCCCTTGCCAGGCATGCATGAGGCTCTGGGTTCTATCCTCAGCATTGCAAAAGAGCAAGAGAAAGAATACTCCTCCTGCCTCAGCTTCCCAAATGCTGGGATTACAGCTGTGTGCCACCACTCCCAGCTCAATTTTTTTATTCTATAGCAACATAGAATTACTTCTAGATTGAGTATATCAACTAAATCAACAGGGTCAAAAATCTCACTTCCCTTATCCTATTGCCTAAAAAGTAATCTTTTTATCCTTCTTGTTTCTGTTGGTCCTGGGGTTTGAACTTAGGGCCTTGTGCTTAGAAGGAACCATTCTACCACTTCAGCCAGACCCTCAACCCTTTTTGCTTTAGTTTTTTTTTTTTTTGGCAGCACTGGGGTTTGACTCAGGGCCTTATGCTTGCTAGGCAGGCACTAATACTGCTTGAGTCACTCCACCAGTGCTGCTTTAGTTATTTTTTTCAGATAGATTCTTTTGCTCTTGCCTAGGAACAGCCTCAGACCACAATCCTTCTACCTCTGCTTCCCACATAGCTGGGATTATAGACATGCACCATCATGCCTGGCTTGTTTTGAGATAGGATCTCACTATTTGTGTTCCTCACATCTTCCCATCCCATGGAGATGGGATCACAGGTGAGCACTAACATACCATACCCATTTTTTAGAAGTGCAACTAATGGGAACAAGTGATACAAATAATGAATGCAAATTAGCAGAGAATGCCAGCACCTCTGGTTGAACTGGATATGTCTAATATTCCAATAACCAACAAAATCGAAAAAATAACAAGCCATGATCTGCAGATCTAACTCAGAAAGAAGAAATTGTCCGGTTTCCCACTCTTACTCCTCCCTTACTCCTCCACTTAATATCGCTCCAAAGAGAAGTGCTTATTTCCAGTGCATAGGAAGGCTGTCTGTACAGCACAGGTTAAAACAATCAGGGCTGCAGTGTAGCTCGGGGACAGAGCACTGACCCTGCATGCAGGAGACATTGGTTCCATCCCCAGCATTGCAAAAAAAAAAAAAAAAAAAAAAAAAAAACCAAAGTCACAGAAACTTAAGGGGACTTGCAAGGAGCCCACACATGAGGTGGGAGAGCTGTGCTATGACCCACACCTTCCCTTGGGTCATCTAAGCTTCCACAGGCCACATAAGAAGTCCCCTGGATACTACTCATTAGCTGCAGTTAAACAGAAGTTAAAAAAAAAAACTCATTTTCTGGGACAGGTGATTGTTGTGAGGAAGAATAATACCCAAAGGCACTTTACACACTGCTCTAAAATCAGCGCCATTGTTCCCGCTGTACTGCACAAATGAAGCAAGCTCAGCACAGACGGTTAAGTACCTCACCCCAGAGGTCCTAGGGCTAGGTAAATGGCAAGTTCAACTTTGCTAAGTAAAACCCAAGTTTGTCAGTCTTTCCTTAATATGTAAAGCAAGAGGGACAATGGATGTGATATCATGTGTGTGCAAACTCTGGTGAATGCGTTTTCCACTCCTACTCTTTTGCTTTGCAAGTTACACTTTTGTTATACCCTTGCTATGATATGCCACTGCGGTGGGGTGCCAATGGCTTACACCTGTAATCCTAGCTACTCAGGAGGCAGAGATAAGCCTGGGCAAATAATTCACCACATCCTATCTCGAAAAATACCCAACACACACAAAAAAAAAAAGCTGGCAGAGCAGCTCAAAAAGGCTGGTACAGAGCCTGCCTAGCAAGTGTGAAGCCCTGAGTTCAAACCCCAGTACTGCCCACCTACAAAAAAATGCCACTACGATACCTCAGGGAGAATTAAGATAACAAGAAAATCAACAATCCATTGGGAGCAATCCCCAGGACCAAAAAAAAAAAAAAAAGAAAAGTAAAAGACAATGAACAGTCAATTTTACTGTGCACAAAATACAAATAAAGTTGCATCAACATATACCCACCTTTGGGTTCTCCTCCACCATTCGGGCTGAGGTTTGTCCAAAAAATAGTGTGATTGATATGACCTCCACCATTGAACTTCAGTGCAGGCTGAAGAGCTACCTGAGCCGTAACATCTCCTGAAATGTACAATGCAAACACATTTTAAAATTCTTACTCTTTAAACACTCTATCCACTATTTTCTTTGTAGTACATTAGACAATTGCACCACCTTATCTCTAAGATCCCTGTTTGACGTTAAAACAGCAATTTCAGATTCTATCAAAAAAAAAAAAAAAGGACCCTCTCCAAACTACTTGTCTCAGTGGATCCTCAGTTCAATTAGCCACATGTAGGACAACAAGTGACATGAGGCCCTGTCTAAAAGAAATAAATAAAATACAGTACAGTAATATAATGCTAAAATGTATGGCTCAGTCGACAGTCTATGGAAAACTTCAACTCTCATTTCAAGATACATAACTCTTCACTGGGAAATATTTGAAAGTGACATTGACAAGAAACTCAATATATTCAAATTGAGCTCTTGATTTCAACCCCTAACTTACTGTTCCCAGGGCCTTCCCCATGTCACTGAATGCCAGCTCTGTCCCTCAGGACATTATCCTGATGTCATTTTCAACTTGTCTCCTTGCATACTTCACAACAGCCACATCAACTGTATGTCAAGCACAGCCACCAGTTCCACCTTCATGAAACACCCAGGATCCAATCCCTTCTCCTTGCTCTGTTGCCACCAGCATCTCCCACCTGTACCAATGCCACTGCCCTCCTTCCAAAAGGTGTCCCTTCTCACTGGGGCCAGCCCAAGACCCTCCAGACAGCAACAGTCATGTCACTAGCCCCTGTTCCTGAGGAGCCACGCAGGCCAGCCTGCTCTAGGTGGCAAGCTCGGCAAGCTCCCTCAGGGATGTTCACAGCTGCCTCTGCTGGAGCACTCTGCTCCATTCCTCCAACAGCAGCCTAATCACTTAAGCCTTCTGCAGTCAGAACACACAAATCAGCAACTCCCAGACCCCTCCCAGACCATCACTATTTCCCAGTAGGACACTGCACATGTGCTTGCTCATGTCTCCTCGCTAGCTTCTAAGTACCAGCGCACTGCTGTGTTCTCAAGTCTCCATCTACTGCCTCACACACAGCAGGCTGCATAAGTATTTGTAAATTCTCTAGATGACTGAGTATGCTGAATATAAATTCTAAAAAAGAAATTCTCTTTAATTTATAGTTTTGTTTTGTTTTTTTTTTAAAAAGGATGCTGTGTTTGAACTGAAGATAGTCTCAAAACACTGGCTGAAGTAAACTGAAAACAAAAAGACTTTTTTCTACTTTGCTAAACACATAAACAAGATCATTTTTTTCCATGCCTTTTTTTTTTTTTTGGTGGCACTGGGGTTTGAACTCAGGGCCTCACACTTGCTAGGCAGGCACTCTACCTCTTGAGCCACTCCACCAGCTTTTCCATGCCTTTAAGAAGCTACTGATTAAGCCAGGAATGGAAGTGCACACCTGTAATCCCAGTACTAAGAGGCTGAGGCAAGATGACTCCAAGTTTGAAGCCAGCCTGAGTTACAGAGAGACCCCATCTCAAAAGAAGGGGGTTAAAAAAAAAACAGACTAACTAAAGTATTAGGAAAAGATAGAAATTCCTTTGTTCAATAAATATTGAGCACTATGACTCTGAGATGCAAAGTAAAGGACAGAGAACCAATGAGGACTCTGTTCTCAAGAGCTTTTGTTTTGGAAAAGCTCTGCACTTAAGAGCTGGTAGTGTGGCTCAAGTGGTAGAGCACCTACCTAACAAGTCTGAGGCCATGAGTTCAAACCCCAGTACTACCCATAAATATAGTAAACTTAAGCCAACTTTTTAACAAAAGAACCTGCTGGGTGCCAGGGGCTCATGCCTGTAATCCTAACTACTCAGGAAGCAGAGGATCAGAAAGATTGTAGTTCGAAGCTAGCCTGGGCAAACAGTTCTCAAGACCCTATCTCAAATACACACACCACAAAAAAGAGCTGGCGAAGTGGCTCAAGGTGAAGGCCCTGAGTTCAAGCCCCAGTCCCCCAAAAAATAAATAAATAAAATAAAGTAATAACATAAAAAAATTTAAAAAGAACCTATATAAGGGGATGGTAGTGTAGCTCAAGTGGTAAAGTGACTACCTTGCAAGTGTGAAGCCCTGAGTTCAAATGTCAGTACTGCCAAAAAAACCCCAAAACCTATATAAATAAGAAATGTTGCTTTCTAAAACAAGTCCAAATTTCCAGTTTAGTAATTCAGAAAGGAAAGGACCAAGTAATAGCTGAATATAGGGAGAGATTCTTAGGGTTTAGCTTAGCTACCCACTTCTTTCTTCTTTTAATATATTTACAAAACAATTTCCTTACAATTCAGTGTTTCCCTTATTAATTTCTTGGAGTCACCCTAAAAATAGATTTTACATTGTTTTCTAATAAATCAATAGTAACTAAGTTTTCTAAATGAGAAAGAAACATGTTTACTGAGATAATTTAATAATCACAACATCTGAGAGTATGCTTAACCATTTTAAATTTTTAATAGAAATTTGGGAGGCTAATAGCTGGTTACAGCACATCTGTAAACACTGCACTCAGTAAAAGGATCCCAAGTTCCAGACCAGCCTGGGCTACATAGCCAGACCTTAAAACAAGAAGAAGTTTTTGTTAATAGCTGCCCTTTATGAAGTTCAACCTTTTCTTTGGTTTCAGTTCAGGCTTTTTTTTTTTTTTTTGCTTAAATACCATGAAAGTAAAGGCCAAGTGCAGTGGTACATACCTGTAACCCCAATACTGAGGCAGGAGGACTGCAAATTCCAGGCTGGCCTGGTCAACTTAGTGAGATCCTGTCTCAAAGTAAAATTTTACAAAGAGCAGGATATAGCTTAGTAGTAAAGCACTTGCCTACCAGGTGCGAGGCTCTGGGTTTAATCCCCAGTGCCACAAAAAAAAAAAAAAAAAAAGAGAAAGAAAAGGAAAAAAATTGGGGCTGAAAGGTATTTATGCTAGTTATGTATGTGTGATGAGGTTATGTTATTTTACTTATACTCTTCTTTTTGCAAGTTTTTAAATATGAAATTTCAATAATTTCAAAACTATAATTTTAATAAAAGAAAGCTCTACAGGTACTTACTAACAATTGACAAAAAAGTACTACAATGAAACATAAAGCTTTCTTTCAGTGGCTCTCATTAAGCAGTAAAACTGATTCCAGAAGAACAGAACTGAAATGAAGGTTTTGTTTACAGTACTGAAAGTTCTCGGGTGTCAGATGCTACCTCTCAGGAAATACTTTCACAACTGGGACATTCCCTGGCTTCACCATTACAACATCCTGCATGCATTTGTTATTTCCTAAATCAGGAGCCTTTTCCCGTCCTCAAGGTTCATCAAATTACTGCAAGAAAATCTTCCCGAATGTGGTAACTTCCTCCTGTGTTTGGCAGCCATTCATTTCAAAACACAACTATGCTGAAATACTACATTTTCCCACCAGATGCCCCTAGTCAGCCAGATGTCACTGTCTAAAACTACCTGACAAATTTTATAGCCTGAAACTCAAGGAAAACACATTTAAGAAGTAAGCAATTTTACTGGATAGCTAATCAAGCAATATAGATAGTCTGGAAACACGACTATCAATTATTTTCCTTGTGCAAACTACTAATGGATTAAAAGGACAATATGTCATTTTGTATAGAAACATTAAAACATAGAATTTCCATACACATCCCAGAGGCACAAACACAAAAAGTCCACATACTGCTGGTTTTGTCAACTGACAAGACTTAACCCCACCCTCTATTTTAACTGAATTACAAATATCCAGTTTCCCACAAAATGGCTGGGTTTTTTGTTGTGAACTTTGATGCCTAAATTAACTCGAAGAGAGTATCAAATTTAAAGGGGTCTGACCAGTTCCACAGCTAGGTAAGTGCCTTTTGGTAATGAACTTCACATTGCTAATCCTGCCTCTTCCTCTCCCACCTAAAGTCAAACGAGTCACCATGCAGGGGCAGCTCAGGGTACAGGAAAAAATCTTCAAGTATGGGGCTGCACTCTAGTCCACCGATTCCCAGGACCATGACAATAACCACAGTTCCCATTACCAGTCTCCTTCAGGTCTCCCACTGTCAGCATGACCACTACCTGAGACTCTTGGCTCAAGACTACAAGTGCACTTGAAAAGGGGGGCAGTCAGCTGGCCTCCCCCATCCGCTGCCTAGGCATGCACCCCCTCCCTCCGGTTGCTCACAGCAAAGCCCCAGTCCACTTCTATCAGGAGTTACCCTGACACTCAAGGACACTTGTGTGACCCAGCCTGTCCACTTGTGGTGCAGGCTCTTTTAGACCTCCAGGAAAAAGCTGGCAAACCTACCCCAAAGGCCAAACATTTCCAAGAGCACATTACATAAGGAGAACAAATCTTAGGGGAAAAAGGCCGGGGGTGTGGCCCAGGTGGTAGAGAGTGCCTGCCTAGCAAGTGCAAGGCCCTGAGTTCAAACCTCTGGACTGAAAGAAAAAATTAGATAGCAAGAGCAAATTTTAAATGTTCACAGGCAAAAACGAGTTAAGTATTACAACATTCTTTACAGGTTTTGCAATTCACCAATGCCAGCGATACAGGTAACAAAAAAATAGACTTACAATGATAAAATTCACAAACAAGTTCTGCTTTGGGGGCCTGTTTTCCAAGATAATAAAAGGTGATACAAACCGAATACGATGCTTTTCTACTATCAAGACAGATCATTATTTTGGGGAAGGGTGGGGTGGTCTTTCGTGCCTGGAAAACTCAGAGCTGGTACAAACTCCCGGGTGGCATCTCGCCCACCAGGCCCTCGCACTTACCCTTGGCCAGCGCCTCCTGGTACCTCTCCTCGGTGGCGTTCAAGTTGTTCACGTAGGCCGCGTGGTGCTTGCTGTGGTGCAGCTGCATGATCTGGGCGTTGATGTGCGGCTCCAGGGCGCCATAGTCGTAAGGCAGGTCGGGGAGACTGTGCTTCTGCCGGGAGCCCAGAGCCCCCAACGCTGGGGACAAACTCCGGCCCGCGCTGGGAGACAGAGTCACACGCCGCGTCACGCGCGGACATCACGCCGCGGCGCAGGGTCACCTGGGACACTTGCACGGGGACACCTGCGTCCACAGCCCTTCCCGACAGCCCCTCGCCCAGGTACCTGGACCTGCCCAGCCCCGCGCGGCCAGTGACGCCGCCTCTGCGCGCCCCCTCGCCTAGGGTCCGGACCGAGTCCCGCCGCCGGGTCCCTCCTCTCACCTGCTCGCCACCCGGCACAACATGGTGTACCGGTCACCTCCCAACCTCAGGAACGCAAGCTGCCTTTCGCGCGGAGCCGAGCGTTTTTAACAGCGGCGTCCCCACCGCGCGCAAGGGCAGCCGTCGCCCCGCCCCCTCCCCGCCGCATCCAACTCGGCGTGGGGGGGAGACTCGAGGTCGGCGGGGGCGTGTCCCGCCCACGCTCGCCCCAAGCTCTCGGCCCAGAGGACGCGGGAAAGAGGGCTTGGGGATTGCTCCCGGGTATGCAACCTCGGTGCCTTTAAGCTGTAGTCCTGTGGCGTGTCGCCAAGAGAAGTTCTCGCCTCCCCCCCCCCGGGTAGAGTTGGTACGGCCCGCAGGCCCCGCCCTGTATCCGCCTCTCCGGCGCCCGCGCGGACAGCCGGACCCCGGCTGCTGCGTCTGCACTTCTGCCCGGCAGCTTTGGGGCAGCCCGGGGCTGGGAGGCCTTTACCAGAAAAGTCTGTGCCTATGTTAGCCCTCCCTTTCCGCCCGGTGACTGTCCTTGGAGAAGACAAGGCCTGGCTGCTGGTCAGGGCCTAATGACCGTTAGCAGGGGTGTAAGGGCAGGGCTGGTGTTGAGCCCTTACCCCCAGTGACCTTGCTTTGCAGTGAGCTGGCTCTGGGGCCTCCGGGCCGGAGCCCTGATAGAAACCTAGCCTGGGCTGACTCTGTCCCGACTCTCCACCTACAGTAGTGCTGATGAGCGGCCACTACATTGGCGCAGGATTTTATTTTCTCCTGGAGTTGGTGGTGGTCGCTGCAGGTGACGATGAGCTCTCACGGAGGTGAAACAGGTTGCCCTGTCACACAGTTAATAAGTAAGAAGTCAGAAAATTAAAGCCCAAAGTTCAGGACTGGGGGTGTGGCTTATGCGGCACAGTGCCTGTCTCACAAGCACAAGACATTAAGTTTGAACTTCCCTAAGGGGAAATAAAAAGGTCATACTTTCTGACCACTAAAGCCTGCTTACCACATTTTGTGTATTTGTTCAGAGTGACTTCCGTGAACCAACTACTCAGGAGTTGTCTTCCAGAGAACTCTTTCCTCTGTTGTCCTATAGTTGAATGTTTTCTCAACAATTTAAAAAAAAAAAAATCTACAGGGCGCCCTGTGGCTCACCCCTGTAATCCTAGCTACTCAGGAGGCAGAGATCGGGAGATCACAGTTCGAAGACAGCTCTAGCAAATAGTTCGGGAGACCCTATCGCCAAAAAAAAAAAAAAAAAAAAAGCCCATCACAAAAAAGAACTGGTGGAGTGGCTCAAGGTGTAGGCAGAGTTCAAACCCCAGTACCGCCAAAAAAAAAAAAAAAAAAAATCCTGAATTTTGTGAATCCTCCCTATACAGGAGTTAAGGAAACTTTGCCTGGTCATTGACATGATTTGGGACTTTATTGGCCAGAACAATATCAAGTGAAGCAGAAAGCAGGTGCTGGATAGAGTTTCCAGTGTTTTCTTCCAACATCACCACCCTCTCCCACTTGGCTGCCCTCTCACGGATGACCAGACTTTGGGTAAATGGAATGGAGGATGTATTCAGGCAAAAAGGAGCTTGTTGAAAGATATCAGGAGAATGTAACTCAGGGCATGTGTTGGAGTGAAAGTGGAAATTCAAGTTGGGATATAACTCAGTAGTAAAGTGTTTGCCTAGCATGGGAAAGGCCCAGGGTTCATTCCCAGCTCTGAACAACAACAACAAAAAACAGGTGGATACAGCATGCATTTGATATGGTCAGGAACAGGCAGATGAGACTTGTTAGCTGAGGTCAAGCACCCTGAAAGTAGTTCTCCCAGCGAGGTAGTCTGGCATTGATATCACAAGAAGCAGGCTAGTCAGAGGCCTGTTAAGTTAATCCCAGCCAGAGGTACCATGGGTCATTTTTAGGGTACTAGCTATGGCAATGGGGGGGTGGGCAGCATTTTGAAGGATGAAACAACAGAAATCAGTGGTGAGTTAGTCCAGGTATGAAGGGGTTTGAGCAAGTGAGAACAAATCACACAGATGATTCTCTGGGGCTTAAAGCAGTCTTTAGAACAAGTGAAAATGTTGGAGCAGGGAGTGACAGCAACGGCCAAAGACAAGTATCCTATCTGTCAGCTGTGTACTTCCAGAAGACTGCCCCAATTGTGGGAGTATACAGGATTGAGAACCAAGCGTCCCCTTTGCCTATCTCACCTAATAAATAGACTTTATTTTCTTTTTTAGGTGGCCTCTGAAAGGAGTACCCAATTCAAATGTCTCTAAGAGTTAAATGGCAGTTGTTCCAAATTACTCCAGCCATCTTTGGTGTCCTCTGCAACATCAGGGCATCAAAAATATGCATGTCCCTCAGATAAACTTTGTAAGGCTTCTAAGCCACTCTGAGGCCCACCATAGTCTATGCCTATATATTGGTTGGAGGAGGTAACCAATGGCAACCAACGGTGGGTTGAGACAAAATCATTTTGAGCTAGCTTTTAATTGCATTTATATTCCAGTAACAGATCCAGTCAGTGCTTTAAACACAGAAGAGTCCCTCCTGTGTAAAATATCTGGCTTAGGCCAGTCAAGGCTGGGATAATAGTTCTATGAAATTATCAATCCTCTATGCTTAAGAGTTGCCTTACCTCAGGTGGTAGAGTGCCTGCCTAGCAAGTGTGAGGCTCTGAGTTCAAACCCCAGTGCTGCCAAAAAAAGAATCCCAGTACTGCCAAAAAAAAAAAAAAAAAAGAAAAAGAGTTGCCTTATAATTCATTGTTGCTTCTAGAGCACCAGCCATCCAATCTCCTTTCCAGAAAGGGGAAAGGACAAAAGTGTGGGGAGCAGAGTATGAGAAGCCTATGAGAACTTGACATAAGCACAACTGTGTCAAATAATCTGCAGGCTGAGTTGGCACAGCCTCAGCCACAGAAGGGGGCCAAGGCAAAATGCAGCAGAGCTGTTTTTCCTAAGATGTTTACATCCAGAGTAGCAATCGCAGGTTCCTCTTGTTCCCAATAACTGCAATGTCATGCTGCCCTGAGAACTGTTGCTCCACCTCCTTGTTTGCCCCTGTGTATAATAAACTCGCTGGAGGTGGACACAGCTGTTGTGTGTTTCCTTCTGAACGCCCACCCACCTGACCCCAGCTTTCTGCATGTTTTTCTTCTGTCTTTTGTCCTTTCTTAGTCTCCCATCACTCCCAGTTAGGTTTCTAGGACTAGCTTGTGCAAACCGCAAGACAAAAGATTGGGCCCAGCTATCTCCCTTGTTAGGAGCCTTTGTGGTGGATTCACCCAATAAATTCTACTCACAACTCACTGTCAAAATTTAGGTGCAAGTTTCCACTTAACCATAAAAGAAGCTGGGAAATATAGTGATTTATCCATGCACATTTTCAGTCTGAAAAATGAGTAATTGTGTAACAAAAGGGGAAGTGAGTAGTGGATTGGAAACAGTTTGCACCATGTCCTTGTATGTGGCATTATGCTTGGTTAAAAACTCTATAATCAGTGGTAGAATGATCTTAGCTACACTCTCTTTAAAAATTTTTTTATTTTGTGTGTCACACATCTTACCCAGACAGGAATCTGAGAGAGAATGCCTTGTACCTGGAACTAATCAAAAATCTCAAAAGTTGCTAGTGGAGTAGTTCAAGTGGTAGAGCACCTGCTTAGCAAGTGTGAGGCCCTGAGTTCAAACCCCAGTGCCACCAAAAAAAATCTAAAAAGTCAATTCCAAATGTCATAATTCTTAATGTTGAAATCCCAAAGATCCAAATCCCTAAAATCTACAATTTCATAAAGTATAAAATCCTGATAATCACAATCCTGAAAGATTAGAATTCTGACTGTTGAAATTCTGAAAGCTGAAATTCCAAAAACTTCAATTCCCATGGGAGAAGGAAGGGAAAGTGCCGAGTAAGAGGAGTAGAAACCAAATTCTAGGTGTTGCTACAACATGTGGCAACAACTGACGTTCCTTACAACTGGTGAAATTTAGGAGCTTTTAATGAATTGAGGTGCACTTGAAACTGAGAGAGACCGCCACAGGGGGACAAAAGGCAAATAAACTCTGGGTCCTTAACCTGTTGCCCATTAAAAGCATGTTTTAGGGCTGGTGGAATGGTTCGAGTGGTAGCGCACCTGCCTACCAAATGTGAGGCCCTGAGTTCAAACCCCAGACCCACCAAAACAGAACCAAAAAAAAAAAAAAAAAAAGCATGCTTAAAACAGCTTTGGCATAAAATATCAGATTAGGCTTACAAGGCCAAAATGTGTACAGAGTAGCAGCCTCTTTGACCAGACTAAGCAAAAACTAGTAGGGCTACCTAAACAACAAAGACAAGGGCGAATTGTTCCTGAAAAAATCAACTAAATAAGCCCTCTAACTTCAGTTGCTCTTAGCTAACTTTAAAAATCAATTTTTGGACCATAACTGAACAAAACATTATTAGCATCCCATTATCTACGATAACTAATGTTTAGACTGTGATAACAATATACAGAGGCTAGTTTGCAGAAACTTGAAGACCACTTTTGCTAAAAAAAAAAAAGACTCTTTACTACAGCCTATAGATATCTGATGGATGACTCAAATGAGATAAAAGGCTTGGCTTCTCTGTCTTTACATTGTGTCTGTCTCCTCTGCTGCTTCAAACATTGAGTCAGACTACCTAGCTCTCCATGTAGACATGTAGATCATTTGAGAAATGTTCTATCTAGATTATAATACAGGGTTAACTTGTCCCATTACCCACTGGAGCGGGTATGTGTTATTTCTACCCTGCCCTGGTGCTTTCCCAGCAACTCAAGCACTTAAAGTCCCTTAGTTTAATCACCCAGCCTAGACCAAGCCAGAACATTTATGCAAGATGATGATGTCATCAACAGGAGAAACTTAGCAGTTCCTGATTAAGTCACTGCCTGTTAGTCTGAAAACCTCAAGGCCAGAATGCTGCTTACAAGAAGAACACCTTTTGCAATCATGCCCCCAGAGACAATTACCAACTCTACAGCCCCCAAAATCAATGAAAACTTGTTGCTGCTCTCTTTTGTTCAATGAGAAGCAGCCTGATTCCATGCCCCCACCCTTTTTTTTTTTTTTTTTTGTAGTACTGGTCTTGGTAGGCAGGCACTCTACCAACTGAGCCAGTCCCTGACCCCCTCTCTTTGTTTATTTGTTTGTTTGTTTTGGTGGGCTGGAGTCTGAACTCAGGGCTTTGTACTTGCAAAGCAGGTGCTCACTCTACTACTTGAGCCACAACTCCAGTTCATTTGCTCTGGTTATTTTGGAAATGGGAGTCTCTTGAACTATTTGTCCAGGCTGGCCTTGAACCACAATTCTCCCAATCTCAGTATCCCAAGTAACCTGAACCCCTCTTGATCACTGATGTATCACTTCAGCCCGAGGTAAAGGATAAAAGAGCATTGCCTGTTTTGTACATAATACGTAGCTTGGTCTCATTTTTACGGTTTCCATGCCATTAGTCCAAGCACACTTGCTTGAAGAAGCCAGCAAAGGGACTAGGGGCATAACTCAAGTGGTAGAGCACCCGCTTAGCAAGCACAGAGCCCCAAGTTCAAACACCAGTATCACCAAAAAATAAAGATGCCAGCAAAGTCACTTAACTGGTGCATAGTAGGCTAAGAACACACTTTTGATGTTCAGTCACAACATCACAACAGGTCATATCATGTGGATATGAGTCATGTGGAATGGACCTCACACCCCAAAATATTGAATTCAACCCTGTCTTGTATGTAACGTAAGCTTTGAAACTTCCCCCTTCCTTCTGCCTCTATTCAACTGCCCAACTTACCTCTTGTCTCATCTCCAGTCAGGTCATCAATTTTGGACCCAAAGCTTGATGCTGCCCCTCCATTATGACCTTGGGCCATTTGTCCCTTAGATTACATTTGCTTCTCAGCCTCAGCGAAGCTCCAGCTTCCTGGAGTTTCCCATTACTGACTGACTCTTCCCACCTGCCTGACTCTTCCCACCCTAGTCTAAAGGGGAATCAGACTTGCAGAGAACAGAACACAATGGACGTTGAAGAGAAGGGTTATCCCATACTTAGAATCCAGCAGATTCTTTCACAAGATCCCTCATTAGGGAGTATGCCAGTGCCCTGCCTCCTTTAGGGAAATGAACAAATTTCCCTCCTATCCATTACTACAGGTTTAAAAAAAATGACCATTGCATCATTTGAATGGGCCAATGGCTCTGCCCGTCATTATACTACCAAATTCTTTTTTGTTGTTGTTATTTTGTTTGGTTGGTTTTTGATTTGTTTGGTTTTGGCAGTACTGGGTTTGAACTTAGGGCCTTGTACTTGTTAGGTGCATCACCATTTGAGTCACACCTCCAGTCCTGGTTTTGTTGTTGTTGTTGTTTGTTTTGGGGTTTTTTTTTTCTTTCTTTTTTTTTTTTTTTTTTGCAATACTGGGGCTTGAATTCAGGGCCTTCACCTTGAGCCACTCCACCAGCCCTTTTATGTGAAGGGTTCTTCAAGATAGGGTCTTTGAACTATTTGCCTGGGCTGGCTTCAAACTGCAGTCCTCCTGACCTCTGCCTCCTGAGTAGCTAGGATTTACAGGTGTGAGCCACTGGCACCCGGCCTGGTTTTGGTTTTTTGAGATAGGGTCTTACTATGTCGCCCTGGCAATTCTTTCCTTCTACCTCAGCCTTCTGAGTCCTGGGATTACAGGTGTATGCTACCATGCCTGGCTCTCAAATTCTAATTATAAGGATAGGGCATGGCTCAAGTGATAGCATGTCTATCTAGCAAGTACAAAGCCCTGAGTTTAACACCCAGAACCACCACCTCTCCCAGATTTTTCCATGGAGTGAGATTAAATTCATGGGCACAGTTCTAAGAACAACTTTCAAGAGATACTCAAGGTACTCAACAGTGGCCAGACCACTGCAGGCAGTAACTAGACATAAGGTTCTGAGCTGGCTGTATTTCCCCCTGGACACAGGAGGCATGGTCTCACATACTACATAGGTCTGTGCCAGAATATAGCTCACTGAGAACAGTATGGATGGCAGACCATTTGTGTGAACCTGTGTTCCATCTCAGGCATGTCCCAGAATTCTACCCATCCTGACCCACATCATCTTACCCTACTGCCAGCATATGTGTGTACTGGTCCTCTGCTAAGAATGTTACTGACTGAGCCTGTGCTGCCCACCCCACTGGCCAAGCACTGAAATCATGAGTTTACAAAAGAGGAAGAGTTTATTCACAAGGCAGCCAAGTGTGACTGAAAACCCAAGTCTCAAATCTGCCTCTTTGAGGTTAGGAGTTGGGGGCTTTTATGGGATTAAAAAAGCAAGATGAAGCCAGTGTGGTACATACCTGTAATTCCAGCACTCAGGAGGCTGAAACATGAGGATTTGGGGTTTGAGGCTGGCCTGGGCTACATTGTGAGACCGTATCTCAAGAAGGAAGAGGAGAATGAGGAGGACAAAGAGGATGAGGAGGACAAGAAGGAGTGGGGTAATTTAAGACTTGGGAAAAGGTGACTGGAGATTAAGTGATCAGTGATCCATGCATGTGTAATCAATCCTCATGGCTCTTCATGGGACACATGTTCAGAAAATGGAGAGCATTGAACTCAAAATGGTGGTGCATATCTGTCATCACAGTGGCAAGCTGGGGCAGGAGACTCTTGAACTTGAGGCAAGGCTGGGCAACTGAGAAAGTTCCAGAACAGCCTGAGCTACACAGACAGACCCTGTCTCACAAAATACAGAAAAAGGATAGAAGGAAAGAAGGAAGGAAGGAAGGAAGGGAGGGAGGAAGGAAGATGGGAGGGGTGTAGCAGGACCTGAGGGTAGAGTTTTGGGCCTCCTGCTGTTAAAAGGTAACCCATCAGACACCTGCGCCCAAGAGAAGAGTTGGTGATTTCAACAAAAATGACCTTCAAGTCCCTGAAAAGTAACCTAGGTAACCATGATCATCACCACCCATAAGCCAGAGGTGTTATCTTCAGCAAAGCTACTATATTGCTCAGCTGTGTGACCTCCAAAATTAGTGATTCTTAACGTCAAAAGCAAGTAACTAATGACAGTACAGGGGCTTAGAGTCAGAGGCCAGCTCTGTTTGTTGACTGGTAATAATCAAGTTAGGATTCTGCCCCCCCAGACTAGGGATCTACTCCTTTGATGGTTCATCTCTGAGAATGGCTCTCAGGTCCTTGAGAGGGGCTTCTGAGCTACTTCGTATGTAATCATGATTACAAGCCTTTTTCTAGTGATGCCCAGTTGATGGCTGTAGCCCACCGAGCAAGGGCTCAGTTTTAGAAACTGGATAAAATCATGTAAAATAAGGCTGTAAGGGTTTTCACACTAAAAATAAATTAAGTAGAAAATACAGAAGGCCTTCATTTTGGACTAAGTTCCTGCACTGGGCCCCAACAATCTAAAAATCAAAATGGAGTCACATTAGCTAAAGTTCCACCAAGCAGAAACTAAGCAGGTCATCTGACTTCCCAAGAAATCAGGGTTAGAGACACAACAGCCAGATTTCCCAGACAGACCAGTTTCACTTGGCCTGATAATGAAGTTCCCTCTGCTTAAATCATATACAAAAAGTGTTAATCTGAAGTCACTTGACGTGAACCAATCAGTCATGTTCCTAATGTTTTCTCTCCCTGTCCCTGACTTCCAAGAAAAATGACTTTGAAATGACCAGTCTACTTTTTGCTTTTGCTTTCTTCAACCTTTGTCCATAAACCTAAATCCTAGCCAGTCATGGTACATGACTGGTCATTTCTGATTACATACATGTAATCAGAGCACTTGGGAGGCTGAGGCAGGAAGATTGTGAGTTTGAGGGCAGCCTAGGCTACATAGTGAGTTCCAGGCCACCCTGGGCTACACAGTAAGGCCCTATCTCACAAACAAACAAACAAACAAAAATCAACCTCCTTTGTTTGGTCCAAGGGAACACTTATCCTATTTTATGGAATGAAGTGTTGCCCAATTCTAGAATTAAAAATAAAGCCAGGGTGGTACTCTCCTATAATCTCAGCACTTGGGAGGTAAAGGCAGGAGGATGGCAAGTTAGAAAGAAGGAAGGAAGGAAGGGAGGAAGGAAGGAAGGAAGGAAGGAATTAAAACCAATCAAGATCTTTACACTGTAATTCTGTGCTTTGATCAGCATTTATTTAGTTTAAGGAACTATTCTGGTGAAAAAGTTTTGGCCGGCTCATCACACTGGAAGACTATTAGTTGAGAGACCAGGCAAGTGATAGAGAAAAAACTGCTACAAAAAGCTAACTGGGGATGGGAGTGTGGCTCAAGTGGTGGAGTGCCTGCCTAGCAAGTACTAGCTCATTAGTTCAAACCCCAGTTCCACCAAAAACCAAATAAGCTGGCTAATCAGAAGATGCCAGCCTGAAGAACAACTTAGCTAAGGACCGCAATCCAAAGGCTTATGTAGGAAATTTAAGGAAGTGCATTTCTATCCTCAGATGGATGGACACTAGAAAAATCATTAGTCCTACAGGGTCCATTGCTTTGGTGCACATTCTGATGCTATCTTTTTCATCAGCTTTCAATACACATCCTTATATCCTCTACCTTCACACGTTACGTTTTACTAGAGACAGGATCTTTACAGCAGTAATAAAGTTAAAATGAGGTGAGAGGAACAGGCCCCAATCCAATATGACTGGAGTCCTTATGAAAAAAGGAGATTCAGACACAGGGACACGCAACTCTGTGGACACACAGCAAGAAGGCAGCCATCTCCACACTGAAGAGGAAAGCCTAATGAGGAAACAACCCTACGAACACCTTGACATTGGATGTCTCATCTCCAGGACTGTGAGGACATCTATACCACTTGCTTATGCCTCCCAGTCTGTGGTATTTTGTCATGGCGTCTGGAGCAAGCTAATACACTAGTTCAGTGCTTTCTGCAATCTCATTTGTTATCAGAATTTCAGCCACTGTTGATGTAATCACGTGAGGTCATAGAGCTTTCTTCCCACTGGAACGTCTTCCCTGCATTCTCCTGCTCTTGGTTCCCTGTTCCTTGAGAAGACTTGCTTGCAACCAGCTGCATTCTGGAGTGATGGCTCTTCTCAGCTGGCTCCTGCTCTGTTTCATCTGGTCCTGGGTACTAGCAATACCAGCTCCAGCTGTACTCAGGGGCTGAGCGTGAAGAGGTGTTTCTCGTGAGTTTGGTTCACTTTTTATGTAGGTGTGTGTGCATGCATACAAGCCCAGGCTGGTCTTGAACTCCTGGGCTCAAGTAATCTTCCTGCCCCAACCTCCTGAGTAGCTGGGATTTCATGAGTATGTACCACAACGCCTGGCCTCAACTCTGGAGTTCTTAATTTACGTTTTCAGTTTCATGTCTAGTTGTGACATCAAGAAGCTAAATCAAGCCAGTTATAGTGGTACATGCCTACAATCCCAGCACTCTGGAGCTGAAGCAGGATGATCTGGAGCCCTAGACCAACCTGAGCTACATTGCACAACCCTATCTCAAATAAGTGAATAGACTAACATGCGTTGTCACGTTCCCTGAAGTACTGTATCGTTACATTACCCAAGGTTTCTGCTTCTCTGTGTCCCTATGGGAAACCTGTTGTGCCTATTCCTGGGCTCTGGAATCAGCTTAACTTCATCCAGGTCATGGATCTACCTCTTACCAGCTGAGCTATCAAGTAAGTTCTCTGTGCCTCAGCAGTCCTATCTGTTAAATGGAACTAAATAAGCCTTTACTTCCTTAGATGCCTAAACCTCATTTTCCACCCTTGCCACCACCTCTTGTTTGTCTATGGGCTTTTTGTTTTGTTTTGTTTTGGAGACAGTGTGTACTATTTAGCCCAGCTGGCCTCTTAACTCCTGACCCTCCTACCTCAGCCTCCCCTGTGCTAGGATTACTGGCATGGACCATTTCTCTTTCTGCCTTTACATTCTCCTCCTTCCCCACTCTTTTTCCTCTCCAGAAATGCAGCTACCTCAGATTTCCCCAAACCCCATGCTGGCTGATGGACCTCACACTTTTCCATCCCAAGGGGATGAGCCCGGCTTTGATTGGAAATAGGCTAGCACATTCCATCTGGGCTTCATCAGTCGTGTCTCCTCCCTCCCTCCCTAGGCTTCTAAGAACCCACGTGTCTTGACTTTGAGCCCCAGACTTAGCACAACACTTAGCTGCTTTGTTTTTGCTTCATCACCAGGTTGTGCTCTTTCCCAGAATCTTATTTTGCATTTTGTTGAAAAAAATTGTGACAAATGATGGCAATTCCCTGTGCCCAGGTTGTGAAATAATCCTACTCTGGTGTATTACCCAATTGCCACATCACAGCTGGGTGTGGTGGTACATGCCTGAAATCCCATGGCTGAGGAGGCGGAGGTATGAGGATGGCAAATTGCAGGCCAGCTTGGGCAACATAGCAAAACTCTATCTCAAATGCTACTACTACTACTACTAATAATAACATTAATAAATCCCAGCTCACTGGTGCTTTCATCAGAAGCCTTTGCTGGAATGGATGGGGTGGGTTATTGGTTTTTTTCTGATGTCTGGCTAGAGTAGAGCAGTTATTTCTACAACTGTTCTGTCTTGGCAGGTGGTCTTTTTGCTGGTCCTTTGGTTAAAGAAAGTAGGTTTCTAAGACGGGGTGCAGTTTTGGTCTGTGCTTGATGGTGTCTCCAGATTGTCAGCTTCTAGGAAACTGAGACAAAAAGGAAACCCAGGGAGCCCACACCATGCCAGTCCTTGGGTCCTGGAGTCCCTAGCCAAATTACCACGTTCTGTATACCTTTCAGTCTTCTTGTGCTTTTTTCATATGCAATGCCCAGGATGCTTAGCTGTACTTAGGGAGAGGAAAACTGACAATACCTGCTCCTTTTCCTCAGGAGTTAAACTCTCCCAGGCTCCCGGTCTTTTTTTTTTTTTTTTTTTTTTGTGGCACTGGGGCTTGAACTCAGGGCTTCGTGAGTGCGAGGCACGCGATCTACCACTTGAGACACTCTGCATCCCTTCCTTTTGGGGGTTATTTTTGAGATATAAAAACAGCCTGAATAAACAGTTCAGAGCCACAGTCCTTCTGTTCTCTGCCTTTTGAGTAGCTAGGATTACAGATGTGAGCCACTGGCACCTGGCAGTGTTAACTTTTTGTATTGTTTTCTTTTGTTTTTGCAGTACTGAGACTTGAACTCAGGGCTTCACACTAGTTAGGCAAGCACTCTACCGCTTGAGCCACTGCACAAGTTCTTTTTTTTGTGTTGAGATAGGGTCTTGCTTTCATTTTGCCTGGACTGCCTTGAACCACAATCCTTCTGATCTCTGCCTTCTGTGCCGCTAGAATTACAGGCATGAGCCACCAGCACCCAGCTGTATTTGTTATTTTTGAGAAAGAATCTCACTTTTTCCCCAAGCTGGCCTGGATCACAATCTTCCTATTTGTGCTGCCCTGCATTACTGGGATGACAGGTGTTGGCCACTGCATCCAGCCATTGGTTGAGATGAGGGTCTCCTGAACATTTTGCTTGGGTTGGCCTTGAACATCGATCTTCCTGATCTCTGCCTCCAGAGTAGCTAGGATCATAGGCTTGAGCCACCATGCCTGGTCTTTGTTTTCTTCTTTGCTTTTATTTTACTTTATTTCTTGCAGTGCTGGGATTTGAACTCAAGGCTTTGTGCTTGCTAGGCAAGCAAGTAGCTCTACCTCTTGAGCCAACCCTCCAACCCTGAAAATAAAAATTTTCACCCACTCTTCAATATAGCTAAGTCTATGTCATGAAAGTTTGGTTTTCTGGAAGTAAATAGTGGTTTTCAAACTTTCTTTTTATCATACTGCTAAACAATGAGTTCTGTGATGTTATAACACAATGTAAAACAACAGTGAGTCACAGCGTCACAGACATTTGGAAGAGGCTAGCGTTGCTGGCATGTTTCCATGCCTTTTCCATGTTCTTTACATGTGGGCCATGAAATGATATTTCCTTCCCACTGTGTAATTAGAATGTGTTTGGCTATGGGCTGCACATAGTGGTACACACCTGTAATTCCAGTTAGTTAGGAGGCAGAGAGCAAGAGGATAGAGACCAGCTTGGGCAAAAAGTTGGTGAAGCCAGTGGCTCATGCCTGGCCTCACTCGTATATCCTAGCTACTCAGGAGGCAGAGATCAGGAGTCAAAAAATATGCAAGAAAAAACATGGCTGGAGGAATGGCTCAAGTGGTAGAGTATCTGCCTAGCAAGTGTAAGGCCTGGAGTTCAAACCCTAGTACCACACACACACATAAAAAAAAATTAGTAAGACCCCATCTTAACCAATCCATGTCTGCATTCCCAGCTACAAGTGAGACGTAGGTGAGAGGATCACAGTCTAAGGTTGAGCCTGGGCAAAACTCAAGAACCTATCTGAAAAATAACTAAGGCAAAAAAGGGGTGGGGGTTAGGGGTGCAGCTCAAATGGTAGGGTGCTTGGCAAACATAAGTTCAAATTCCAGTATTGCAAAAACAGGAAAAAAAAAAAAAGATGTGTTTAGCTAAGAGTAACAGGAACTATGATGGATAGTGGTTTTAAATATAATGACTTTCCTGTTTTACTTAATAAAAGCCCAAAAAAAGCAAGTGCTGGGCAGGTCTGGAAGCTTAACTCCATCTCCCAGGACCCAGGGACTTTCCACCCTTGACTCAGCATTCCCTGTAGCCTGCTTCACTTTTCTAATTTCCTGCCTTAAGGTTACTGAAAGGCTTCTGGGGATGTGATGTGGATGTCAGCACCAAGCCTCTCCAAGCCTATTAAAACACAAGAACAGAGCTGGCAGAGTAGCTCAAGTGGTAGAGCGCTTGCCTAGCAAGCATGAAGCCCTGAGTTCGAATCCCAGTACTGCCAAAAACAAACAAGAATGAAGCTCTGGCACAGTGGCATACACCTCTAATACCAGGTAGAGACTGGAGGATGGGAGAGTTCAAGGCCAACCTGAGCTACATAGTAAGACCCTGTCTTAAAAGGAAAAGGGCTGGTGGGGTCCTCAAGTGGTGGAGAGCACCTGCTTAGCAAGTGTGAGGCCCTGAATTCAAACCCCAGTACCACAAAAAAAAACCAACCAAACAAACAAACAAAATAAACCCAAGAAGGAAGAGTGAGGAAAAACACTTTCTCTTCAAGTGCCTCTCTTATGAGAAAAGGAAATCTTTCTCAGAAGCCAGGGAGGTTTCCTCTGTCCCAGCCAAAGCTGTTCAACTCTGTCACGTAGAGGAAGGCCCCCTGGAGCCTTTACTCCTGTGCAGGAAATGTTTCTCTTTTCCCCACTTCTTTCTACTTTATTCTATTATGCCAAATTTCCACCTTGCGAGACTCTCCTTGTGAGGCACCTTGAAATGCTTTTCATGTATGAACTCCAAGCACCTATGACTGCATGGCAGAAAATTGGCAAGCCTGAGCCAGGAATTCAGTCTCACAAGTATGGAAAATGTTTAGCTTTGGAACTTTTCTCTCTGAATCTTTCAGCCATGGTGGTGGTGGGGGGGGGATGTTTCTTTCATCTCTCCTACTCCACAGCCTGTCCTGACTCCTTTTCTACCCAATTGAGGACAACAGAGGGAAAGATGGATTAAGGTGGCAGGGGAGAAATTCTGCTCCAGCCAATCCTGGCACTAGCTGGTTTTCTCAGCCTCCTGAGTAAGTAACTAATACAATCAGTGGATTAAAAACATAAAATTGCTGAATGTCAGCGGCTCACACCTGTAATCCTAACTATCTTGGAGGCTGACTCCAGGGCAGTGGGACAGATTAGTTCTCGCAACTCCTACCTCCAGAATACCCAGAGCAAAAAATGGACTGGAGGTGTGGCTCAAGTTGTAGACTGCCGGCAAGGTCCTGAGTTCAAACTCCAATCCCACCAAAAAATAAACTAAAATCAATTGGGACTCTAAATGGCGTGTACCTGAGGCCTGGAGCGGTTTCTCTGTCCCACCTCTCAAGGTTTTTTCCACTTTCTGCTCCAGTTTTCACTTTTTAAGTCTTGCTTTGGAGATGAGCTGTTTTTCCCTTTGCAGACGTACCAAGACCTGGGGAGGCAACAGATCATGTCCAAGTAGCCTCGGATGTTGGCCCAGGCCAGCCTGTTCTCTCTCAGGGCCAAGGCACCACATGGTCATGGGTGTGAACCCATGCCCTCCACCCTCCCATGCCATGATTTAGCTCATGCTTGTCACCTGCCCTGTGGCTCGTGCTTCGGCCGCCAGTGGGACCTCACACCTATGCCTGGGTGGCGGTCTGCAAAGGTGCACATGGGCTCGAGGGACTAAAGAGAAAATCACAATTTCCCTGTCCAATTTTTCCAAGATAGGGTCTCTCAACTGTTTGCCTGGGCTGGCTTTGAACCACAATCCTCCTGATCTCTGCCTCCTGAATACATAGGATTACAGGCGTGACCACTGGTGCCCAGCTTCAGCTCATTTTATACACACTTAAATTGACCTTTTTTTGGCATGCCTAATTCAAAACTTTTTTGTGTGTGTGGTATTGGGGCTTGAACTCAGGGCCTTCCCCTTGAGCCACTTCACTATCCCTTTTTTGTAAAGGGTTTTCCAAGGCAGGGTCTTTTGAACTATTTGCCCAGGCTGGCTTCAAACCATGATCCTCCTGATCTCTGCCTCCTGAGTAGATAGAATTACAGGCATGAGCTACTGGTGCCGGCATTAATTCAAAACTTTTTTGTGTGTGCATGTGTATGTATATGTGTGTGTGAGAAGGTCTTTATGAGGCAGGCTAGAAAAAAGGATTGGGGCTAGGGATATAGTTCAGTGGTTTAGTGTTTGCCTGGCATCCATGAGGCCCAGGGTTTGATACTCAGTACTAAAAAAAAAAAAAAAAAATCAGGACACATAAACATATGACTTGACATACTGCATTTCAGATCGGACATATTTTCTCTCTCTTTCTCTGAACCTCCTTTTCAACTGTAAATATGCACAGAGTGATCCATCATCTTACCCCAGGGACTGCCCAAACCTCTCCCCACTTTCTGGTTATTTGCAATCCATTCGGAACAACTCAAAGCTTTTCCATCTCACAGGTTATAGCAGTAAATGCCTTGAAACACAGTGCCCACCCTTCTTTTCCTGCTTCCATCCCACCTGGCAAGATGGCACCACCACTCACTGCTTTTGTGATGCCTTTTCTTTACCTTTTGATACACTCTATTACCTCCCTTACAACATACATCCACATGTCTTGCTGGTTGCTTCTAAGCCAGACACAAAGAATTTGGAGATCTTCTAATCAGAGACTACAGGAGCCTAGAGCATTTAAACTGGTCCTTCAACTACTATTATAAAGTTAATGTGATATTCCATATTAACTAAAAAGCAGCCATTAAAGAGGTAACTTTCAAACACTTGGAATGAAAGTAAAAAGATCGTTTTAAAATGAAGCTGTCTGCAATTTTTAAACTTGTTGAAATCACCATAAGAAGGAGACTAAAATAGAAAGGAGAAAAATAGAGAGGATGAACCAATTCAGGTTATAATACATATATACATGGAAATGTCACAATGAAACACCTTGCATAGCTATTTTAAACAACAAAAAAAAAAATGTCTTTTTTTTTTTCAAAAACAGAACAGGGAGGCAAAACAGGTCCTGACTGGGGTTGGTATCAGTGGGAGGGGGAGGATATAAGGAAAGTGTGCAGGAGGGTGAATGTAGTGAAAATATTATGTTCTTATGTAGTAAATGGAAAAATGAGACTTGTTGAAACTTCCAGGAATGGGGGGAAGGAGGATAAAGGATGATGATGGAGGGGGTGAATTCAACTATGATGTAGTATAAGAACTTTTGTAAAGGTCACAATGTACCCCCTGTATAAAATAATATGATAATTTAAAAATCCCATAAAAATATATAAAATGAAGCTGTCTAAACCTGCCTAACTAGACATGGACATTATAATTGTAATTTGTTTCATTCCACCATAATTCTAATTTGGATTCTACTCTCTTAAAATATATTTGGGTCAATTAATAAATATATTTAAATTGTTATTGTATAAAGAAATTAGTTAAAATTGCTTCCTTCCTGGGTCTTCATTTAAATATAAGACCACTAAAAAGAGTACTTAATTTTATTGGGAAAAAAACCAATTTTATTTAAATTTTTAAAAATTCAAGAAAGTATTTCAATGCAAATTATAAGGAATCAGAAGTAGGAAAGATATACAAATGTATTGGGGGTATGTTTTTATAAAAGAAAGTTAGAGGGGGAAGAAAATTGTTTTAGATTAGGAATGATTTTGTACATGTAAGGTTTGTCCTAAAGGATTGCTCCTAATTGGAAAAAGCCTAGGGACGGAAACCCCAGAATGTTCAAGAAAGTAACAAAATGTATGAGTAGGTCTTAAGTATATAAAAGATGAAGCATATGGAAAGCTGACGTGTGTGATTAATATGGCCATAATTTAAGAGTTAGCTAAAGTTTTTTCTAAGGTCAAAAATTAATGAACTTATAAGGAGGCAAAGATCAGGAGGATCATGGTTCGAGGACAGTCCAGGCAAAAAGAAAGTGGGACCCAATCTCAAAAAAAAAATACCCAACAAACAAAAAGGGCTCAAGTGGTAGAGTACCTGCTTAGCAAGCCTGAGGCCTTAAGTTCAAACTCCAGTACTGAAAAAAAAAAATAATGAAAAATAGAACCAATATCTAATTCTATCTTTAAAATGTTCTGCTCTTAGTAATATTTGCTTAAAACTAGTTTAAAGGGGAGATTTTATGTCTTATCAAGATAGTTGCTTGTTTACTGCTAATTTCATCAGACTTTGACTATTTAGGAAACTTAGTCTTAACTAAATCAAAGTTCATTAAGTATCTGTTTATGTAAATCTTATGTTAAGTGATTTTAATACACTTAGCCCCCTGCTAGAAATGCGTGGGCCATGTGTCTAAACTTTATTTAAATGCTACACAAAGTTTACAGGGCTAGAGGTATAAAAATGTAATGCAAGTAACCAGCAAGTGATTTCTTGTGTACAATAAACTGAGCACGTCTATTTGGGGTCATTGCCACTAAGCCCTTAAACTTGTAAGAGGTCCAAAAGCTTTGATTTTTTTTTTTTGGCAGTGCTGCAATCTATTATCTTATAACCAAAGATAACCTATTACCTTACCTAACCAAAGATACTAAATTTTACTACAAAAGTAAAGGCTAAATCAATACATGTATATCTGTGTAGTTATAATGATAGTTGCTGTTACCTTTTTAAAAATGTTAAATGTATTTATGTTCTCTAAGTATATAAGTTTTCTAAGATGTATATTTAATTAAAAGGATGGATACTGGTCACCCACAAAGTGGATCAGTAATAAATAATTGTACTTTATTTTAAAATCATCTATTTTAAAAGGAAAATTAAATACAAATATATATAGTAATCTATAATTGGCAAGATATATGTTTATATACATATATATGCATGCTATGTCATTCCTTACACTAAAATAAGAGTTTAAGTATATATTTAAAGAATAATAAAGAGAGCTTAGTAATATTAACTAATGCTCTCAATCACAATTATTACCCTAAAATGCCATGTGTAATGGAAATAACTGAAGTGTTTTATCAATTAGTAAACATTTACGATTCTAACAATAACTATCCTGTTTTTGTCATCGGCAGTTTGGATCCTTATTTAAGGCATTTACAATCAAACTTATAGAAAACATCCTCAACTAGTATTTATTTTTCAAACATCTGTTTCTTTAAATATTTGCTCTCATAAGTTTTGCTTTGTGAGGGGGATAAACAGCAGAAATGGCTCTGGGAATACATAGGAACAAATGGTACAAGTAACTTTGACTTAGATAAAGGAGATGGGAAGGCATCCTTTAAAAGCAAACATCTAAGGAGACCTGAGAGCAGCTTCTCACCCAGATAATAAAGAACGGTGGTATTTCTCCTATAAAGGGAGACAAAGAAACATTCTTAAAGACAAACATCTAAAGAGATGAAACATAGACCCCGTAATTAAGATGGCACAGCTAACCTTCCCAAGATAAACAAAAAGGGGATCTCACCAAAATAGTGAGCAGTGGTCATAAAATGTACATGACAGATCTCAAGAACAGGATGGACTAACAAGGCCCTCCTGAAATGCCCAGTTTAGTAAGGGTGGGGTCAACAAGAAGTTAATTAGACAGCCAATTATAGATGCGGCTTCAAAGTAAAGTAGGGGGTGCCTAAGTCAGGCCGAGTCTTATATCATCTCCTAGACTGCAGCCATTCTTTGGCTTAGCTATTTCACTAAGTCCCACCTGTCAGGGTGCTTTGCTACCCTTTCAATGAACTTTGTGCTTGCTTTAACTCTTAATTCCTGGTCCAGCATCTTCAATCATTAGCTATGCCAGGACACGAACTCAGGAACAACACTCCAGTATCACTCTTAGTTGCTTAAAATTGGCCAAAAAGTGTTTTATTGGAGCTGACTCAGCCTGTCATTTCTCCCCTTATGTGGGATCACATCAGACCATCCAGGGCATCACATTCTGCCAATGAGGATGAGATGGACAATTAAAGTGAAACCACAGTGATTAGTCAATGGATAGCTTCAGAAGAAAACTGTTCAAGCAGGACACCAGTGGATCGTGCCTGTAATCCTAGCTACTCAGGAAGCAGAGAACAGGAGGATTGAGGCTCAAAGCCAGCTGGGACAAATAGTTCACAAGACTCTATCTTGAAAATACCCAACCCTAAAAAGGGCTGGTGGAGTTGCTCAAGTGGTAGAAGTCCTGTCTAGCTAGCAGGAAGACCTGAATTTAAATCCCAGTTCCACAAAAAAAGTCATACCTGTGATTGGGACTCTAACTATGCATACATTTTGTCCCCTACCATAATTGTCTATTTAAAGCTGAAGCTTGTATCTGTATCTTGAAGATGGCTGAAGATGGTCTGAGAGGGATGGGGAATGGCTCAAGTGATAGAGTGCTGCTTAAGCAAGCAGAGGCCCTGAGTTCAAACCCCAGTACCACCAAAAAAAAAAAAAAAGTTACATTGACGATGGTCTGCTTGCTTATTTTGCCTCCTCTAAAGGCATGTCCTAGGTCGTTTAATAAATCTCCTTTCTCTGCCCTTTACTACGTCTCTTTATTAGGTGTATAGAGGTGAATGGCTGAACCTGGCATGTGAAAGTTTAGGTCTGAGGTCCAAAACTCCAGTTTCAAATTCTTTTCAAAAAGTTGTTATTATTTGTTCTGATTGGGTGACAAGGAATCAGAATAGGGGAATTGCTTGGAAAGGATGCCTTTATCTTTCCTGAAGGAGGATTTTCCCAGTGACTGGATGCTATAGTTTGGATCTGGAATGTTTGTCCCTCAAAGGCTCATGTGTGAAGGCTTAGCTTGGCCTCCTGGATGGTGCTATTGGGAGGGAGTGGAACCTTTAGGAAGTGGGGCCTAATGGAAGAAAGTTGGGTCACTGGAAGTATGCCCTTGAAGGGGATATTTGGACCCTTCTCCTCCCTCTTTTGCTTCCCAACTGCCATGAGGTGAGCAGCTCCTTCATCACATGCTCCAGGCCCGAAGCAACAGGGCCAAGTGAACACACATGGAAACTTCTGAAACCGTGAGCTGAAATAAATCCTTTCCTCCTTGTAAGAGGATTTATCTCAGGTATGCATCATGGTGCAATAAAGCTAACATAATGTCTCTTGATTTTTTTTTTTTCATTTTTCTTTTATTATTCATATGTGCATACAAGGCTTGGTTCATTTCTCCCCCCTGCCCCCACCCCCTCCCTTACCACCCACTCCACCCCCTCCCTCTCCACCCCCTCAATACCCAGCAGAAACTATTTTGCCCTTATTTCTAATTTTGTTGTAGAGAGAGTATAAGCAATAATAGGAAGGAACAAGGGTTTTTGCTAGTTGAGATAAGGATAGCTATACAGGGCATTGACTCACATTGATTTCCTGTGCGTGAGTGTTACCTTCTAGGTTAATTCTTTTTGATCTAACCTTTTCTCTAGTACCTGTTCCCCTTTTCCTATTTGTCTCTTGATTTTTAGATTCAACTGACACAAAATTGGGCTGGGGTGTGGCTCAAGTGGCAGAATGCCTGCCTAGAAAGCACAAGGCCTTGAGTTCAAAACTTAGTATCACCAAAAAAAATCTGTAATCAATTGACACAAAATCATACATGCTTATGGGGTACAGCATGATAATTTGAGAGCTTGTTTGGAGGTTCTAGTAGGGGAGCACAGTTACTTGTATACCCTTGATTGAAGAAGAGTCTTCTTCCACCAAGTGGCAGCTTCAGGACGGACACAGATGGAAAGGTGAGGGAGGAAGGAGACAGCTACCTACCCAGCTAGATCAGCCAAATCAACCCTGGCGATCAATGGGGTAACAGATGTCACAGCCAGATTGCCTCACATCCAGATAATTTGTTTACACATTTACAATGTATAAAGACCATACATTATACATGTACCATGTACATTATACATGCACCATACATTGTACATGTTTACAACATATAATTACCATATCAAGATAATTAGCATTTCCATCTCCTTAGATATTGGTCATTTGTTTGTGTTGGAATCTTTAAACTCCTCTCATTCAGTTCCTTATAAAATATAAAAGGTCTGGCAGGGTGGCTCAAGTGGTAGAATGCTTGCCTAACAAGTGTGAGGCCCTGAGTTCAAGCTCTAGTACCACAAAAAAAAAAAACAAAACTACATAATAAGTTATAAAGTATAGCTACTCTACTGTGCATAGAGCACTAGAATGCATTCCTTCTGCCTTACTGTGGTTTGGCCCCTGTTATTTAGCCTTCTTCTGCACTCCCCACTTCCTAGCCTCTAGTGACCTCTATTCTACTCTCTACTACTTTTAACTTTTAACTTTCATGTATAAGTGACAATATGCAGTATTCATCTTTCTGTGCCCTGCTAAAATAAATATTGTCTCCTAAGGCAATTACCAATGATGGGTAGGATATCTCTTTCCTGTAAGGAAGAGTAGAAAGGGCATTCTACATGGAAAGAATGAACCAGAAGTTGGGGACTGGTGGCTTATGCCTGTAATCCTGACTACTCAGGAGGCAGACATCAGAAAGATCATGGCTTGAAGCCAGCCAGAGGCAAATAGTTCTCAGGAACCTATTTAAAAAAAAAAAAAAAAAAACCATCAGAAAAAAGGGCTGGTGGAGTGACTCAAGGTGTAGGCCCTGAGATCAAAATCCTAGCAGCGCAAAAACAACAACAACAAAGATGCTGACTCACTAAACAGCATGATGTAGTCATCCTCGCACTGAGGCAGGCTAGAACTAGGGAAGGTTTAGGACTGAGACTCTTCCCTGACATGCCTTAAGAGCTCCATTGTAATTATAGTAAGTTAGAAAGAATGGGAATATCCTCCCCCATGGGTGGGGCACCTAAGAACTAACATAGGCGTATATGAGGGTCTGCCCAGCTCTAAGGTCATTGGAGCTAGGTATTGACTATGCCCTCACTTGGCTTGGGAACTACCCATGCCCCACCCCCACTCAATGATTTTTGGATGGGAATTAACTTGTTCTCCCCTTCCCATAGGTTATTGTAGGGTGTTTGTTTGTTTGTTTGTTTGTTTAATCATAGGTTTCAAAAGCACTTGAAGAGCCAGGTGCTGGTGGCTCAGGCCTATAATCCTAGCTACTTAGGCAGCAGAGATCAGGAGGATCATAGTTTGAAGCCAGTCTGGGCAAGTAGTTCATAAGACCCTATTTCAAAAATACCCATTACAAAAAAGGGCTGGCAGAGTGGCTCATGGTGAAGGCCCTGAGTTCAAGCCCCAGTACCACAAGAAAAAAAAAAAAAAAGAAAGAAATGAAGCACCTGAAGAGCAGAAACATGCTTTCTTGGCAGACCCCGCCTGGGCCCCACAATGCTCCCTTTTGCATTTCCCTTCCCTAACTTTTAATAAACTCCATTTACACAAACCCACACGTCCTGCTATGGATTCTTCTACACGGGACAAAGAATTTGCAAGTCTTCTGATCACAGACTGCACCAGTGCCATTAACAGTACCAGCTCTGACTTCAGGAGAGAATTGTGAATCTACCAACTTCTTCAACCACCAACTCAGGACCACCTCCAGTCTCCCTGCATTTCTTGGGTGCAAATACCAAAAGCTAGACTTTTGCTATTGTCTTTTATTTTTTTCCTTTGTCCTCTAAAAATTTGTATGTGGAAATTCTAGCCCGCAGTGTGATGGTATTAGAGGTGTGGCATTTGAGAGATGACTAGGGCTCTCATAAATGGAATTAGTGGAGTTATAAAGGGACCATAGAGCATTTGCTCATGCTTTCTGCCAAATGAACATAGAGAATGAAGGCTGGGAGTGATGGCACATGTCTACCATCTCAGCACTCAGAAATCCCAAGTTCCAGACCAGCCAGGGATATATAGTGAAACTGTCCAAAAACAAAAAAATGAGAATTCACTAGTTTGCAGTTCAGAAAAGAGCCCTCATAGGTAAGACACCTAAAAAACTAGCTAGCATTTGTTGCCCTTAATGCAGAGAAACTAAAGCAGATACCTTAAAGCAACTGAGGCCAATAGGAAAAGGGGACCAGGTACTAGAGAAAAGGTTAGATCAAAAAGAATTAACCTAGAAGGTAACACCCACGCACAGGAAATCAATGTGAGTCAATGCCCTGTATAGCTATCCTTATCTCAACCAGCAAAACCCCTTGTTCCTTCCTATTATTGCTTATACTCTCTCTACAACAAAATTAGAGATAAGGGCAAAATAGTTTCTGCTGGGTATTGAGGGGGGGAGCGGGAGGGGGTGGAGTGGGTGGTAAGGGAGGGGGTGGGGGCAGGGGGGAGAAATAAACCAAGCCTTGTATGCACATATGAATAATAAAAGAAAAATGAAAAAAAAAAAAAAAGAAAAGAGCCCTCATCAGAACCTGACTTTAAAATCCCCCACTGATCTCAGCCCCCCAGAACTGTGAGAAACAGATCTATTGTTTATAAGCCACCAGCTGCCTGAATGCAGTAAATGCCTCCCTATTTATATCTTGGTGATTCCCAAATCAAAACAGTGGGAATGTAAGTGGCTAAATATTAGGCCAATTGGAAAGAAATGCCCAATTTACTTAATATTAATCTAACTCAACAGTGTAAGGGTGAACAAAAGGAAGCCATGTTAGAACTGGACTCCCTCCCCTTTGAAGGTGATCTACTGAAAACTCTCCACCCAGCCTAAAGAAAAATAGACATCCATTTACTAGAAACTCCCCATCTGGCCTGGAAGGAATGACCCACCCTTAAGCCATTATATCAGGAGAGTCAGAGGGACGTTGATGATTACCCCACCCACTGACCTTCCTGGGACTTCTCTGCCACCCTCTCTTTTATCTACCCCTATTCTGTAAACAGCTGTGGACTCCAACTCTCTTGCTGGGGACCCCCTGATACACGGATGATACGCGCAGGAATTTCAGATGCTCAGAGTTCTTGAGCCTGCTCCGAGAATGAAAGCACAGACAGACTCTAACAGCAGAGGTCGGAAAGATTTTATTTATAGAGAACTTAGCTGGAGAAAAGAGATGCGAAAGACTGCATATTGGAGAACGCAG
This sequence comes from Castor canadensis, assembly GCF_047511655.1. Lineage (NCBI taxonomy): Eukaryota > Metazoa > Chordata > Mammalia > Rodentia > Castoridae > Castor > Castor canadensis. The sequence continues at coordinate 7,997,234 of NC_133386.1, read as the reverse complement.
GGGGACCCGGAAACCGGTGATCCCGTTGGTCAGGGTGGGGAGTGGGTTTTATAGCCTAGTTTGCATTGCCTGAGGGTGGAGATGCCTTTCAAATGCAAACAGGCATTTCCTAGGGAGGAGAAGTGTCTCCTTGACCACTTATCGCCCTTTTGGGACCTCCCGCAGTCTGTCCTTCAGTCCTTCACCCCTATGCAGGACCACTTCTCCACAATAAACCTGTGCTGGTGTTTGAGCTGTCTACCCATCTATCCATTCTGTGCCTCTTTCATTTCTAACAAGCAGTATATGCAATTTAATACAGAAAAATATAAGTAACTTTCCTTATACCTTCATATCTTATTGGAAATGCTAGGTTGAAGCTGGTTGGATATTGATACTGTATATTGATACTGTGGTAGGCCTAACTCAACTGCTCAATCAATATTTATTGCTTATTGTCTCATTATTACCAGGCTGAGTGGTCTCAGAAGACACTAGCCCAGAAGATTCCAAGTTCTTGTGTCACCTGAACAGAGAACTAGAACACACAAATTGTAAAACAGCAAAATTTTATTGAAAGAAAGGGAGGAGTAAGAGGAAGTACCACAAGAGAGAAAGCAGTGGGCTCCTGACAGGTGGCATGGAAGCGTTGATCTCTTTGTTTAAAGACTAATTTATAAGTTGTAAGGCTAAGAAAATCTGGGCAGTCCTTAGGGAGAGGCTAGGGTAGCTGGCAGGTTCAATTAACCCAGACTTATCACACTACCTGGGGTATTCTGCACATGTGCTCATGCTAATTTCCAGGTCTTTAATTTTATGTATGAGATGTGACCAATATTCATAAGGTCTTAAATGGAGGACTTTGAGAGTTCAAACTGGGGGCAGACCTTCTCCCTTTTACTAGGCAAACCCAGTTCAGAGGCGCCCCTTTGGACACTAGCTTGCAAAGATATTTACACTGCTAGGGTATTTACAATTTAGAGGGGATTTATTGCTCTAGAGATGGCTCAGGGCGGTGCTGGGGGAGTGGAAAAAAAGTCTACTGTGGGGATATTTGTTTGCTTAAGATAAGGGAGTCCCATGGTGGGTTATTTTCCCTGTACTAGCCTGTCTATTCATGAAGTTTTTGGAACAATTTTAGTATTATTAGATTTGCATTACAACTCTTTATTTTCTGTAAGTTGAAGTTGTCCTATCAAATTTGACGGTTTGGTTCAGATGGTGACCACCAGATGGCTCTACTGAAACATGTGCTCTCTTCTCAATTAGGTTACAGCCTGTGTTGTAACAGGTGCATTTTGTTGCCTTAAAAAAATTTTTTTTTTGAGGCAGAGTCTGCTGTGCAGCCCAGGAGTGCTGAGATTCACAGGTGTATACCACCACACCTGGCTCTTGTAAATGGTTGTATGTTTTGTTTTGGTGGTACTGGGGTTTAAACTCCTCAGGGCTTCATGATTGCTGGGTGATCTACCGTTTGAGACACTCCACTAGCCTTTTGTGTGTGTGTTGGATATTTTCAAGATAGGGTCTCATGAATTATTTGCCCATGCTGGCTTTGAACCTCGATCCTCCTGATCTCTTCTTCCTGAGTAGCTAGGATTACAGGCATGTGCCACCAGAGCGCAGCTTTTTTTTTTCTTTTTAAGACAGAGTCTTCGACTGGCCTGGGCCTCAACTTTTCAAGTCTTGACATTGCAGGTGTGTCCCATCACACCTGACTTTAGAGTCATAGATTTTTATTTATTCAGTATTTATAATCAATTGCAATAATTTTCCTTTTGATGCTAAAATTGCCCCTAATTTGGCCAGTGGGAGATCCTTCAAGCTAGCTCCTATAACTTTAAAATTTATTTTCGAGAGGCTGAATATACTAAGGAACAATGACCAGACTATATATTGTATAAAAATAAAATTCTAACCCATAACTTGTAACTGGCCTAAGAAACCAAACCCTTACCAATAACCAACCCCAGAATTCAACCAGCTATGAAGTCAGACTTGTAGGAAGTCAGACTGTTATCTCTATCCAGGAAGCTAAACAACAACATCTGTAACAGTCAGCTCAAAATGGACCTGACTTGATTAAAAACTAACAGCTTTCCTAATTTTGTTCTTGCTTTCAACTTAGGACCAGAGAAAGCCAAATACATTCTTGTAAGACAGCGTGTTGGATGCTGTGCTTCCAATTAACCCAGCCCCAGCTTCCCTGGGTCCTCAGCCTCCAATCAGGTACAGATGGAAAGGCTTCCCCTCCTCTGTCCCTAAGCATCTGCCAGAACACAAGTGTCAGTGGCTGACTTCCTTGCTATGGCAAGCTCAATAGATAGCTTTTCTCATTTGGTTTGTTGTGGTTTCATTCCAATTTTTATTGAAGTATAATTTAAATGCAATAAAACACATCCAGTTTAGTGCTGGCTCCTGTGTAGACTTGGGTAACCATGACACAGAGCCTGTTACCCTCCAAAGTTCTCCTATGTTCCTTTCAATTGATTCCTCCTCACTTCCCTTCCTAGCCAACTACTGATCTGAAATCTATCACCATGGATTAGCTTTGCCTTTTCTTCTAAATCCTGTTGACATGGCTTCCCCTAACCTAAGAACTTCATTTGCATTCAGGCACAACAAAATACCTGATTTGACAACAAAATATATGATTCGTGTCCCTCTGGAACTTGTATCAGCTAATTTGCCAAAGAGGTCTGAATCTTGCATGACTGGGGTTTGAACTCAGGGCCTTGTGCCTGCTACCACTTAAGCCACACCCCCCAGCCATCTTTTTAGCAGGAAATGGAATACAGAAGCCAAGATCTAGGTTGGGCACCAGTGGCTCATGCCTAGCTATTCAGGAGGCAGAGATCAGGAGGATCACAGTTTGAAGGCAGCCTGGGCAAATAGTTTGAGAGACCCTATATCCAAAATACCCAACACAAAACAAGGCTGTCAGAAAGGTTCAAATGGTAGTGTCTGTCTAGCAAGAGTGAGGCCCTAAGGTCAAACCCCAGAACCACCAAAAACAAAAAACAAGATCTAGGTGCCATGTGTTCCCAGGTCCCATATAGGGACCAAGCATCCTGCTTTGCCTGGGAGTTTTAACATGGAAGCCAGTTATCATGGGAAGCCCTCTCGGTTTCTGGCAAGCAGGGACACTTGGTCACCCTTGCTTCCACATCCTTTCAGTGCACAGAACCAGGTCATTTAAAAAAGTTTTTTTAAAGTAAGCATATATTAATTGTACAAATAGGCTTCATTATGACTTATGCATGTACATAACGTAATTTGATCATACCCCCCCATTACCCTCTCTTTTTTTCCTCTCTTCCAGAACATTTATCTTTAAAATCGTGTTCAAATTGGGATTTCAAATTTAAACTTGATACTAGTTTTTTTTTTTTGGTGGAACTGAGGTTTGAACTCAGGGCTTCATGCTTGAAAAGCAGGCATTCTATGGCTTAAGTATGGATCACATGTCTGACCCATTTTGCTCTGGTTATTTTGGAGATGCTCTTAGGAACTGTTTGCCTGGGCTGGCCTTGAACCTCCATCCTCCCAATCTCAGCCTCCTGAGTAGCTAGAATTACAGGCACGAGCCACCAGACCTGGCTTGATATTACTTTTTTTCTCCCCCCCTTGAACTTTTTGTTCTATTTGTATCTCATTTTCTCTCACACTGAGTCTTTGTACACAGTAACATTAAAACACTTGTGTTGTGCTACAATGTACATAATTTCAAAACCATAGCAACAATATTACATTAGAAACCACTGAATAAAAAGAAGATAATTTGGCACTTCTTTTTCATCAATAGAATATATCCCTTCACAGATACACTAACAGAATGAGTTGTCCAAAAGCCCTAGGGGATAATTCTTTCCTCGATGTTACTAATTTGAGTTAGAGTTAGGTTGATTTGTTTCAATTTTCTTTCAGCTTCAGGATTTAATTTCTTTTTGTTGTTGTTTACATTTTCGAAATGTAAAACTTTGAAAGTCTAAGAGAAGTCTTTTATCTCTGTTATCTAATTCTTCCCCACCATCCTCTATAGGTAGCTATTAGGTTTCCTTCTACTTCTGTCCATGTGTATGTATATCTATTTCTGCACCTTGCTTTTTTTTTGGTGGCACTGGGGCTTGAACTCAGGGCCTACACCTTGAGCCACTCCACCAGCCCTTTTTTGTTAGGGTGTTTTTTTTTTTTTTCTCGAAACAGTGTCTTGAACTATTTACCTGGGCTGGGTTCGAATTGAATCCTTCTGTTCTTTGCCTCCTGAATAGCTAGAATTACAAGCGTGAGCCACCAGTGCCACCTGGGTTTATTCACTTACTATAACCTCAGATTCATCTCAAAGCAACACATGACTATTTTCTCACTCCTTTCCATGGTTGCACTGTATTCCATTGTGTGGATGTACCATAGCCAATAGTTCCCTGCTAATGGACATTTGGGTTATTTCTAAACTTTTGCTATGACACATAGCACTGCAGTGAATACTCTTGTCTACATATGTTCCATTTGTGGAGGTACTTCTTAATAAAGCTAGGGTTAAAAGTGAAATTGCAAGATACAAGGGAAAACAACATAATTCTGTTATTCCATTCTCACCAGGAAATGAAATCTCAATGTGCATTTCCATTATAAGTGAGGTTGAATATACTTTTATGTTTAAGGACACTGCTTTTTTTCTTTTTTCCTTTTGAGAATCATCTGTTCATATCTTTTCCATCCCAGTTTTCGATAGTTTCTGTGATATAAATTGCAAATATTTTCTCCAGACTGATTGGGATTATACATGACTACTTTGATCATCTGGGTTATTCTTTAATCTTATGAATCACTTTCCTTCAGGACGCCTTCTTTGAAGAAAAACAGTTCTGGTAAAGCTTGCTAAGTGGACCAATCTTATGAACCACCTGCCTCCCCTAGGAAGCGTGAAGACCGGCTTCAGGTCTTCCAGGTAACAAAGTCCTTCTTGCCCAGTAATCGAGATGACTCAAAGTCTTGCTTAAGGGAGTACATCGACTTACAGAACTTATTTTATTGGGTTCATAAAGCCTCACGGGCTTCGCCTTCCCCCTTGTTTTGCAAGGTGCTGCCGGGACGGCGGGCTCCAGCACAAGCTCCCTCGGTGAGAGAACAATAGCTCCTCGGCTTCGCCTCGAGAGACGTCAAGGCGGGACGGACCGGTCGTCCAGGGGCCGCACGCGCGGCTGCGAGGACAGCAGCGGCGTCCGACGTTCTGGAAACGCGCAAGGTGAGGTCCGCCGGGGCGTGAAGGAGCAGGGCTCCCGCCCACCGCCCGCTCCCGAGGCTGCACCTGGCCGTCCGCGCGCGGAGGCATCCCGGACGGAATCCTCCCTCCGAGAGGCCAATCGCGCGCCGCGTTGCCCAGATCCCTCCGCCCAGGCCGCGCCGTAGGTCGCCGCGGCGAGCGCAGGCACCGGCGGCGGCGTCGGCGGCCGTCCCGTGATGCCTCGCGCTGACCTCCGACCTCGCCCGCCCGTCCCCTCGCTTCGGCCGCTTGCTTCCCCACCCCCTCCGAGCCTGCGGCTGCGGGGCGCGCGCCAGAGACCGGGGACGGACCCCGGCGCGCCACAGGGGTGCAGCTGCTCCACTACGCGTCGAGGTCCCGATCGGGCTAAGCCTGCGGCCGGCCTCCCCTCGCCTTTCGTGCCCCGGCGGGGCCTAGCCGCGGGCGGGTGACTGAGGCCGCGCCCGAGAGGCGACTTGTCGGTGAGTGGGCCGGACGGTCATGGCGGGAGGAGGCGGTGGCGCGTCCGGATCGGCGGCGGGGCGGGGCGGGGCGGAGCGGAGCCGGCGGCGGGGCGGGGCCGGGCGGCGGGGCCTGGTTTCCTCCCTCAGCGCCATTTTGTGGCAGCGAGACCCGCAAATAAAGGGGAGCGCCGGGGTTGCGGCGGGAGGAGCGTGGCGGGGCCGGCGGCGGCCTGGGCGGCGGCGCGGCCTCGGCCTATGTGACTGGCGGCGTCCGCGCGGCCTCCGTCGGGAGAGGTAGGTGCGGCCGGCGGCGGGAGCGCCGCGGGGCCTGCGGGGCCTGGGGACTGGAGCGCGGCCGCCCCAGCCCGGGAGGCGGCGCGCAGGGCCCGAAGGGCGGCCGGGCCCCGGGCCGCGCCTGCTCCCGCTCCCGCTCCCGCCCCCGCCCGTGGCGCTGCCGTTTGCAGCCTGCGGGGACACTTCGGTCCTGAGACCGTCGCGCCCGGGACCCGCGGCCGCGCTCGTCCTTTCCCCGCCTCTGTGCCCCCTCCGGCCTCCCTGGCTGGCCCGGGAGCCGGCGGTGCAGACGAGTTCTGCAGGGGGAAACGCAGGGTTCGTTTACCCGACCTCACGTCACGCAGGGGCTTGTTACTGCGTTCTCTGGCGGACTTCCATTTTTAACCGGTGCATGCATTGTGAGGGAAGGTGTTGATTTTGACAGCTTCGTGAACTTCCAGTCTCGTGGATCTCTGGGAGAGCGATAGACGGTTTCAAACCGTTTTCATGAGTGAGTGGAGACAGCCGAGAGGCCCACGTTCCTTTCTCCTTGCGGTGCTGGGGATGGAGCCCAGGGCCTGGTGCTTGCTGGGCGAGCGCTCTGCCGCTGAGCTGCGTCCCCGGCCCAGGCTTCTTGTTTTGATAACGAAGGAAGATAATTTCTTTGATCTCAGAGGACTGTGCAAATTTTAATTGTAATGGTAAAGGAAAAACCGATTCTTTTGCCCCGTAAAAAATACTTGGATGAGCTTGTAAAGTCATGTGTTGTGTTTGTGCTTCTTTTTATCTAGTTTTTGCCTAGCTTTTTCATTAGTTATTTTATTGCCTTGGAAGATAAGTGGGGATCACAGATAGGCCACAAATTCTACCTGTGTTTTGATTTAAAAGTTTGACCATTTCTGTAGTTGGTAAGCATGTAGACAATTGAAAGTCCATTACAAGCTATGAGAAAATCTTTTCAGGATGGCTAAATTTTGTTTACTTACATAATTCTCTTAGTATCATCTGATTAAGCAAGTTGGGGAAAGATTGTAATCCACTAGGTAGTTTATTGTGTGGTCGAGGTTAAATTTTAAGGGTTTGAGTAGGTGTGTCTCCAAGAGTGCTTTTAGATCTTCCGGTTCTTGGGTAGATAGCTCAGTATTTTCATACACACATTGGCGTGGTAAGCTACCAAAATGTCTGTCTAAAGGATGATTTGTTTTAGTAGTATTTTGGTATGGAGATGAGAGTTGTAACAATTGTATTTGTACAGTACTTCTCAGAGTTCAAGGTCACTTGTGTCTTTCATGTAGATGGTATAGAATCTCATGATTGTTTACTTAGCAATCTTAACCATTGCTATATAATGGTAACGTTTGTATCTTGTTCTTCAGAACTTTGCTTTGGGTGGATCCTTTAGCAAAACAGAACTTAGGATATCATTTTGATTTTATTTAAAATTGTCTTCCTCTTTTAAAGTATTTTCTACATTTCTGCCTCTAAATATTTTCTATTTGTAATTACTAAGCTTGGAGAATAACTTCCAATATTCCTATAATAGTATAGCTCATTGGCTGTGACACGGTGTTCTATCAGACTGGAATTCAATGTTGTAAGTGAATGTTACTTGGATGTAGCTGGTGAGATTTACTTCCCTAAATGTTAAAGTTTTATGTTCATGCTTTGTTTTGTTTTGGCAGCACTGAGATTTGAACTCAGGGCCTCACACTTGCTAGGCAGGCGGTCTTAGGTTTGAGCCACTCCACCAGCCCTGTGTTCATGTTTTGATCATATTTTATTTGAAAAATCCTAGTTATTACAACCTTTTAAATTTTTTTCTTGTGATATTGGGGTATGAAATGAGGGCCTTTTGCCCCCACCACATTGAGCCACGCTTACAGCCCTTGTATAGTATTTTTATGGTACTGCAGCACTTTGTGAACCAGGCAAAATTGGTATCCTCTTTTTGCTGATTTGGAAACTGCATCCTAGGGAGTTAAGTGACTTGCTCAAGATAATGTAAGACTGACTGATAGAAGAGTAGGGGAAAGATGGTCTTCTAATATGTAGCCAGTACCCTTTTTCTACCACAGTGCTAAGGCTTATATTAGCTGATTGAGCTCTTACATACAGTTGTGGTTCATTTTATTGAGGTGTGTATATATATACATACAGACACACACACACACACATACACACATATATATGTGTATATATATGTGCCTCCCAGCTTACCTTGTGTTGACTGTTGCTTGCCTCTGCATAGAGAAAACTGAGTTGCCTAACTTAGACTCTGTTGGCAAACTATTGGGATCTGGGATGCTAGGCATCTAGTCAACCAAAACAACTACTCCACATCTCAAGTTCTTTCTCTGTATGTTAAGGGATCAAGAGTGCTTCTGACATTTTAAATTCGAGATATAGTTTAACTGAATTGTGTACATACTCGCAACCTTTACCTAATTTTATTTTATTTTATTTGTGGTACTGGTATTTGAACTCAGGGCTTCATGCTTACTAAGCAAGTGCTCTACCACTTGAACTACACTTCCGGTACTAATTTACATAATCTTTAAACTAATCTTTTTTTTTTTTTTTTTTTTTGTGGTATTGGGGTTTGAACTCAGGGTTTTTGCCTTGAGCCACTTCAAGGTGTATCTGATGGGTTTTTTCAAGATATGGTCTCCTGAACCATTTGCCTGGGGCTGGCCACCAGCTCCAGGCCAAAACTAATAATCTTAACCTGCTTAAAAGACTGTTAAATTGGTTAAGTTTGAATTTTTTGAATTTTGCCTTTCTTTATATCTTCCTTCTGTAATTTAGCCAAGTTTAATCAGAATTGAGGATGGGGACAATGGAAGAACTATCCACGTTCATTAATTGCCAGCTTTTTTGAGAGGCACTGATTTTAGGGTTCTAACCTCCAATTTATTAATAGCAGTTTTAACCTGAGCAAATCACCTAATGACTTATGGTCACTTTATCCTGGAAAATATGGAGTAACTTTGACTTTGAAAAGTTGTGATTATTAAATAAGTCTGACTCATAAGCACTGAGTACATTCATTGTTTTCTCTTCAAGATTCAGGATTCAACTCTAGTTGACTCCAAATGCCATTTCAGTCATTCAGTTTTTCTAATGCCACGATACAATATTCTTAAGTAGAATATACTTTCTCTTTATGTGTCTAGAATTGACTTTAGGTGGTTATTGAGCTTCTGGGGCTAAAACAATTGCCTGGGGTATGTTTCTTAGCACATTCATTCAATGTGAATGTCAAAATGAGAATTAGGTTTTATTTTACCTCAGTTGAATGTTGTAGATAGATACTCTTTTAAAACTTATGCCTATTCTAATTTGCCTTTTGTCATACTGCAGTTAACTATGTGGTATATCATAGACTCTGAAGCAAAGATTGACTTTTCATAAGCTAAGGTTAAGGGAACATTTTCTTTGTAAATGTTAAGACTGAATTGCCAAGAGATGACCTGTGACTGAGTTGACTTACTCTGTCAGCACATTTTGCTGACAGCACATTTTGCTGACAGAGTGGCTCAAGGGGTAGAGTGCTGCCTAGCAAGCATGAGGCCCTGAGTTCAAATGCCGGTATAGAAAAAAAAAAAAAAAGAAGCACACGTATCTATCCCTGACTTACATTGAAGATTTAGATTTTAAAAAACATTTATTGAAGCTGTGGACCATGCCTGTAATCCTAGCTATTCTGAAGGCAGAAATCAGGAGGATCAAGGTTCCAAGCCAGTCCTCCCAAATAGTTGTAGAGACCCCATCTCTAAAATACCCAATACACCAAAAAAGGGCTGGTGGAGTAGCTCAAGTGGTAGCAAGCGTGAGGCCCTGAGCTGAAACCCCAGTACCACAAAATAAATAAAAATTAAAGATATTCATTGAGGCAGGGTCTTGCTGCAAAACCTGCGCTGGCCTCAAACTACTAGTGATCTCCTGCCTCAGCCTTCCAAGTACTGGGGTTACTGGGATGATAGCTGTGTACCACATCTGGCCCATTACTAAGCTTTTTATCTCTTGAATTTAGGGCCTCATGCCCATTATCAAACTTTTAAAGTAAAAGTAACGTAAGCCAGCCTTAGAAATTTAAGTGATGGTTTAGAATTGTGAAAATTGGAAAATCACCAAGAATTCTTCACTAAGAGTTAGAAATAGGAATATCTTTGATGTCCTCAACCCATGAATTACTCCTTCAGGTTTTTCAAGAAACACTGATTGAGAGTTTTTAGAGAAGGGAACTAATAATTAAATGTCCATTTTGTGCCAGTTATCATACTAAAGACTAATGCTTGTCTTTAAAAATAGCACAATAATTTTAGACCATAGTGGTGGTAATCTATTTTAGATGGGGATACTGAGGCAGAGAGGTTCAGCACCTTTTTACATTTTCAGTTTGATACCCTTTTCTAGAAAACCAGGGTTATCAGAACTTCTTTCGTATGTTTCCCAGACCTTTAAAAGTGTCCTTAATCTAACTTATTCCTAATTGTTTGCAGTTAATTGTATTTTTATAGAGTAAGAACATGAGATCCTATCTATTAAGAGGATAAATAAATCTAGGGAGAGTGTCAGGTTGTAGAAGCATATAATAAAGTCTGAAGTGGAATTTAGTCTGTATTGAATAAATTCATGCACTTAACTTTTTTTTTTTCCTGTTGGGACTAGGGTTTGAACTCAGGGCTTTGCACTTGGAAAAGCAGGTGCTTACTGCTTGAGCCACACCACCTCCAGTCCATTTTGCTAGTTATTTTGGAGATAGGATTTCATGAACTGTTTGTCTGAGCTGGCCTTGAGCGATGATCCACCAAATCTCAGTCTCCCTAATAGCTAGGATTATAGGCTCAAGCCACTGGTACCCAGCAACTTAAGTTTTATAGTTAAAATTCTATGTACCGAGTTAGTAGAGTGCATTGGTAGTAGCTAAGTAACATGTAGACTACCTGTCCTTAGTGATTAATTGCTTTTTTCAAAATGTCACTCATAGAATGTTAACGCACTGTTATATTAAGGTCTCAAAATTTTATGTAGTGGTATAGGTAATTCTGAAAAAGAATTAGGTTGGCTTTTTAAAAAATAAATTCACCTTTGTGATTTTACTGCTAAGTGAAGCAAATTCATTTGTTCATTCATTTAATGTGGTATCTTAGTAGTACTAGGCTACCATCAGTGAATGAAACGGATTCTATTATGGAGCTTATGATTGTGTATCTTGGGAAAACAGGTAAATATATAAAATGTCAAACTGGGCACTGTTGGCTCACGCCTGTAATCCTAGCTACTCAGGAGGCAGACAGCAGGAAGATCAAGGTTTGAAGCCAGCCCTGGGTATTACCTCGAAAATACCCAACACAAAAAGGGTTGGCGGAGTGACTCAAGTGGTAGAGTGCCTGCCTAGCAAGCATGAGGCCCTGACAATTCAAGTGACTGAGTTTTTTTTTTAATTAAAAGAGATTATTAATGTTTACTTACTCTCTTTAGCTCTGAAAAAATGAAAAATTTTTCAGAAATGCTGTGTGGAGATCTGTGTTCTAAGATTTTGTAGTCTAATGGAGTGAAGACACATTAAATCATGAGAAGTTAGAAGCAGGTAGACACCTGTGGAGAGAAGCATGGAGAGGGTTTCCCAGATGATTGGAATGATGGCTATCAGATTAGGATAGTCCCTAAGCAGCTTTCTATGACAGAGATTATAGGTTGGACAACCAGGTTTAAAGTAGCCAGTGACCAGAGAAATAGAAGAAAAAATAGAAAATAAATACTGTCTAATGTAGGAGTATGATCATGACATCATAGAACAGAGAATTTGATTAACGAAACATGTTATACAGCTAGATGTGACGGCAGGTGCATGTAGTCCCATGGTCTCAGCTACTCCAGATGCTATAAGACAGAAGGATCTTTTGCTTCTTTCCTTTCTCCTCTCCCCACTCCCTCCCTCTCTTTTCTTTTTTCTTTTGGGTGCTAGGACTCAAACCCAGGGCCTTGTGTGTGCAAGGCATGCTTCTACCACTGTATTGCATCCCTAGAAAAAGTTTTTTAAAAAGAGAAGAATTAACCCAGTGATTTTATGATGCAGTTAGTTTTTCTCTAAAACAATTATTTCTTTCATCAACATAACAGACCTAATATGAAACAAGAGTTGAATTATGGTAGGATTAGAATATTTGATTTATAGAGTTCTGACTATATAAAAATGATATTGGAAAATCATTTCCTTTTGAGGAATCTCAGGTATTTACTAAGAAATTAAGTACCTTTTAAAAACTCAGTTTAATATATAAATTCTCTGGTTAAATTTCTAGTAGTTTATAATTAATAATGGGAGTAATTAAAGTGCTTGTACCAATACTGATTCAAATAATATAGTGCTCATAGAATTTTCATGAAGATTTGTCAGGTTAGCTGTTTCTAGTCAATACTTTTTTTTCCATCCTTGTATTTTAACACATTTAAGGTATGTTTGTTACATGCTTCTCTTTCTTGGTTGCTTTTTTTAGTGTGAGTTTGTGGCTTAATAAGTAATAACTGCTGTTGGCATTCATTCTAAAAGACAGTGAGCATTATAAATGGGCTCTTCTCTTGAGTTAATCTTTTCCAACAGAGTCAAGTAAATTTTGTATAAATGCATCTAAAGTACTTTTTGAAATGCAGATTATTCTGTGACACAAAATTAAATAGTATAGTAATATTTTTATTAAGGAGCAGACATGTACTTTATATAGTGCCATTGTTTCCATATAGATTCTACCTTGTAATGTAACATCATGTTGTAAAAGGAAAGCCTTAAAAATAGGTACTACCTTTCTTTTCTCCCTCTGTCTTCCTCTCCTGTAGTACTAGAGTTTGAACTCAGGGCTTGTGCTTGCTAGAAAAGTGCTGTACCACTTCAGGCATACTCCCTTGGCCCTTTTGCCTTAGTTTATTTTTCAGGTAGTATCTCTTGCTTTTGCCCAGGGCCAGCCTTCTGCCTTCCCTGCTGCTGGGATTACAGACATGTACCACCACAGCAGGCTCTGATATTACCTTTCTGTATCCCTTCAGCAACATGCCTAGGCTGCCTTCTAGGTCTGTATCTGACTGCAGCACAGAGTTACCACTTCTGCTGCAAGATTTGTCTTTCATGGGGGAGGAGGGTGTGCTAAAAATTATAATTTTGACACTTTTTAGCAACATCCAAAGGAATCAACCATTTTTTTGAAGGAAAATTTTAAAAATTGCTTAATGGAAGCAGTTAACAAAGAGGAAACTGGGTGTAGATTGTACAGGAACTTTGTAATACTTTCGTACCTTTTTTGTATATTAAACTATTTTAGACTAGGGGTATAGCTGGATTTGATCCCAACATCACAAAAAAGAGATAGATGGATAAAGTTATTCTAAAATAAAAGGTTTATTTAAATTTAAAAATCTAATGATTTTACCATAACTTCGTGGTAATAACTGGTTTGAAAGAATGAGTGGTTTTTGTTCTACTTTTTCAGAAAAGAAATTGAACCTCTTTTCTCCAACTGTTTTTTAGGACTCAAGATGACCAACGAAGAACCTCTTCCCAAAAAAGTAAGTTTTTTCAACACTTATTTATAGTGGTACTGGAGCTTCACTCAGGGCCTACACTTTGAGCCACTCCACCAGGCCTTTTTTGTGTTGGGTTTTTTTGATATAGGGCTGGCTCCAACCACAGTCATCCTGATCTCTGCCCCCTGAGTAGCTAGGATTACAGGTGCGAGCACCCATGTGGCTCACTTTAAATAAAAGTTTGAAGGACTATTTGGTATTGTTTATTTTTCCAACAGATACACTAGAGGTCTGCAAATAATTGCATCTAATATGCACTCTATTTTTAGAATATTTTCAACTTTTGGAAAATATTGTAATAGTATTTCCATGGTTTACTCTTAGCCTTCTTATATAAATGTTTCTGGCTACATACATACATGATGCCAAAAAAGGAGATTACTTCACAAGTTCCTATACTTGTTTTTTCGCCTAGCTTTCAAATCTCCATGTATAAACACGTCTGTATTTTTCAGGGTTACAGTAGTTAGTTCTTCAATCTACTTTCTGAAGTTTTTATTTTCTAACCTCAAATTTACCTATTCTATATCCCTACCTTGAGTTTAGTCACTCTTACATATATGCCATAGACATGATTTAGGATTAGTATTAGAAAAGGGTAACATTGTCCGTAAGAGATAAGGCAATACAGTTGAGAAATGAGGGTATGTGCTTATTAAACAGTTTAAGTCAGCAATTAAATAATGTTACGGAAATGTGTACATTTTATTATTAGCATATGGTAGCTGTATAGGGAGATACAGTGTGATATTTACATATGCTTAGAAAATATCTTAATTGTATTTACTCCCTTCATGTTTTCCCTCCTTTCCCCCCTGGAAATTTATATCTTAAGCTATAAGATCAGTTTATTCATGAACTGAATTCTGGTCTAATGCTTTTCTCCTCTTCCATTTTGTAATACTACTATGTTACTGGTTAATAGTATGATTTGGAATATTTTTTAAGGAAATATATTTTTTCCCTGTGGTCCTCTTGGGGACCAAACCCAGGGCCTCATGCATACTAAGTAAAATGCTCTACCACCAAGTTACACCCTGGCGGGGCGGGGAGAAATTTAAGGAAACTTGATAAAGCTTATGCTTAACTAGGACCAGTACGTCATCTTTAAAAATCTTCGTTTGATATAGGAAAAAACACTTTATACTGCTCAATTTATGAAACAGTTTCAACTTATGCCTTGAATTATTTTTTAATTATTTTGGCAGTACTGGAGTTTGAACTCAGGGCCTCACACTTGCTAGGCAGTTGCTCTAACACTTGAGCCATTCCCACAGTCCTTATGTTTTAGCTTCTTACTCTACGGTATTACAGATGCATAGGAAGTTACAAACAAATGTACTGGGAGGGTCTCTACCCTTTACTGAGCCCTCTTTCAATGTTAACATCTTGTATATCTTTCAGACATCTTAAATAACAGTATGAAAACCAGGAAATTGGTATAACACACAGAGCTTACTCAGATTTCATCAGTTATATATACACTTTGAGCATGTATAACTTTATGCAGTTTTATCACACATGTAACTACCACCAATCAAGAGTCATAGCTGAGCCAGGTGCTGGTAGCTCATACCTGAAGTGCTGTCTATGGAGAGGCTGAGATTGGGAGGATCGTGGTTCCCATCCAGCCCTGGCAAATAGTTCTCGAGATTCCACCTCCAGAATAACCAGAGGAAAATGGACTGGCAGTGTAGTTCAAGAGGTACAGCTCCTGCTTTGCAAGGGTGAAGCCCTGAGTTCAAATCCCAGTCCCACCAAACAAACAAAAAAAGTATGTGAACCATCACCCAAGGCTCTGTTGTTACTCCATTATAACCACTTCTTCCCCTTCCTTCCATCCAAACTCCTGGCAATTACTAATGTGTTTATAATTTAATTTCTTAAGGGTGTAACTGCTGGGTCATATGGTACATCCAGTTTTAGTTTTTGTTTTTCATTTTTAAAGGATTCTCCAAATTATTTGTCTGAGTGGCAGTACCATTTTGCTTTCTCACCAGCAGTATGTAAAAGTTCATTTTCTGTGTCCTCATTAATGTTTGGCTTTACCACTGTTTCTTAGTGATACCTCATTAGAATGTTAATTGGCAGTTTCTAGTGATGATACTTACTATGAAGCTACTTATTTCACTTTATAAACTACTTTCTAGTAAATTTTTTTTTGTCCTTTTTTTTTTTTTTTTTTGAGACAAGGTCTCATAACCGAGACTAGCCTCAAATTTACAATCCTCCCAGATAGGGCTGGGATTACAGGCATGTACCACCATACCCACCTCAATAAAGTAGTTTTTGAATCATAATAAGTACTGAGCCATTTAAGTCTCAAGCTGGAGAGATGTTTCTTTTATTTATTTATTTATTTTTTCTTTTGGGAGAGATGTTTCTTATTTCTCAGTACAGAGCTCTTTGTAGAAACAGCTTTGTATGCTTTATTTCACCCCCCCCCTTTTTTTTTTTTTTTTTGAGACAGAGTCTTGTATGTAGCCCAGGCTGGCCTTGAATTCATGATCCTACTGTCCCTGCCTCCCAAATGCTGGGATCACAAGCTTGGTCCACCAGGCCTGGCAATGTATGTCTTCAGGAAGAACACTGGGTTCATTTTTTAATTCTCTTTATAGGTTCGTCTGAGTGAAACAGACTTCAAAGTGATGGCACGAGACGAGTTAATTCTAAGGTAAAATGTTCTTTCATCAAAAAAAAATGTAAAAGTTTTCCTGTAGAAAGATTGACTCGACTGTAGTGTTCAATTTTATGCCATATATTGTTTTATTTTGATTTGGTTTTGGTTTTTGGAGATAGTGTTGCTGTGTAGTTCAGTCTGGTTTTGAATTCAGGCTCCCAAGTGGTAGGATTACAGGTATGCAGCACCACACCCAGCATGTTTTTAATGATAATACAGCCTCAAGTTACTCAGTGTACTTCTTTGGACATATTTGCTGTGACCTGTTTCTTCATTATATAATCATGGAGGAAAATACAACACTTTAAAGAACTACAGCATTAGCTTAGGTAATTTCTAGGCCAACACAGAATCTAAACTTTTTTTTTCATAGTTAGATGTCCATATTTGTTACTTGGGAAGCACTTGCACTTTTTGTGCAACATGCTATAGGGAAAGACTCTCCTCTCAGGATACATTAAGTTGAATACATTAGTAGGCTCTTTTTCTTTTTTTTTTTTGTTTTTTGAGATAAGGTCTGCTATGTTGTCCTGGCTGACCTCGAAGTGGCCATTCTGCTGCCTCAGCCTCCCAAGTGCTGGGACTACAAATGTGTACACTATACCCAGCTCATTGGGCTTATTTTAGTATAGTTCTTTTTACATGTAACAGTTGAAAAAGTTCTAATCTGAAAGATGATTTCAAGTTAAGGAAGAAATGCATTATTTACTAATGAAATGAAGTTATTGTTTCTTTTCTCTTCTGTAAGTCAAAGGGGTTGAGTTAAATTATTTTTAAGGTTTACTGTGGTTGTTACAGTTTTTTTTTTTTTTTTTTTACAAAGACAGATTATTAGCATTCTAATAATCTAATAATTAGGTGTAAGGAATCAGAAAGTGAATATTTTGTGTTTTGTAACTTAAAGTTGTTTCTGTATTTTGACTTGATAATTTTTAGATTAAAATCATGATTTTTCAGAGCAAACATTAGAAACTCATTGAACTCTACTTTCTTTAGAAATTCATGGGATTTTTATTTTTATTTTGAAGAACTAAGCCATTTAACAAGCGAAAAATGGGGGCGGGAAAGGATTTTTTTATGCTAAAGAGACACAGGTGGTGCATTTCATTATTAACTAGAGTTTATACTGATTTATTTTATCGTGGCCTGAAGCTTTCTCTTCTTTCCCATAAGGTACTACAAAAAATTTTCCATTGTGTATCTTTATTACTTTGTCCTGTAAAGCTAAGAAAAACATCTACTACCTAACTTAGATGTTGGCATTATTTTTTGTGCATTTTTTATGGTGCACTCCCTTAGATGGTAATTTCTGGTTTGATTGCAATCCTTTTTGTTATTGTACAGACAGGCTTGTTGTAGCTATGTAGCCAAAGACAGCTTGTGATCCCCCTGCCTCAGCCTCCCCACTGCTGGGATTATAGGAGAATACCACCATGCTCATCTTTGTGTGTGTGTGTGTGTGTGTGTGTGTGTGTGTGTGTGGTGTTTGTGGTGCTAGAGTTTGAACTCAGGGCCTCATGCTTGCTAGGCAGGCATTTTATCACTTGAACCAGGACTTCTTTTTTGCTTTTCCCATAGGGTCTTGTGTTTTTGTCCTGGAGCTGGCCTTAGACAGCTGTTCCTGTTTATTTGAGATGGTTCACACTACCTTTTTGCCCAGGCTGGCCTAGAACCTCGATTGTCCCAGTCCCCATTTCCTGAGTATCTGTGATTACAAGCATGAGTCACACATGCCCTGCCCATATATTTTATTATTTTTTTTGGTGATACTGGGGTTCAAACTCATAGCCTCACACTTGCTAAGCAAATGCTTCTCCACTTAGAGTCATGCCTAGCCTCCTACCCAGCTTTTTTGAGATGGGTTCTCTGATTGTTGCCCAGGCTGACTTTCAAACTCTTAGGCTAAAGCAGTCCTCTTTCCTCTGCCTCCCAAGTAGTTGGGATTACAGGTGCACACCACAGCACCAGGCTTGCAGTCTTTCTTGATTGAACTATAGGAGGAAAAAAATCAGTAATCTTAATAACAAGCATAGTAGAATATTTTACATTAAGTAATCTCTCGGATATCTAAATCTTGTACGGTTTATACCTTTGAGGTCAATTAAAGGTCTTTCTTAGGGGATTTTCACTTAAGACTTTTAGGTGAGGTATTCTTTTCCTCTTGAACTCCCTTGGTGATTTAAAATCAAGTACTTGTTTATTTAGTCTTTTTTTTTTTTTTTCTATCCTCTTGGTAAGATTTTCTTGCTTGGGATTTTATATTTTCCTATTTCTCTAAAATAGTTCTTACACAACCTCCACAAAAGATCTTTACTGATTCTCAAACATTTGATGAATTCCTGTATGTGTCCTAAGTTGTAGGAGTCATAATGATAAGCATAGCTTTGACTGGACAGTAGTTTTTATATTGAAGGTAGATTAGTTCCCCCCATTATATTGTAATATTAATAATTCTTATAGCATATCTGATTGAAGATTATAAAATAGCTTTGTGAAATTAATTTGAATTAGTTATAACTAGGACAGCAACCAGAAAACATAGCTCTTAAATGACCAGATAGCAATCATTCAGGGAAGGCTATTTTCCATTAGGAATTGCTTAAACATAAGACTGGGGAAATTTTTATGGTTTATCTGCAGTAATTCCCCAAGGCAAATAATGAATAATGACCTGTTTGTGTATTTTAAGCGTAGAGAAATATAAGCTGTCCTTATATCTGCATCTGACATTTATGCAGGTTCCTACCAATTAGATACAGTTTTACAAATAGTCTTGACAAATATTATCTCTTCTCCCTTTTTTAACCAAAAATAAATTTATTACTTTACAAAGAAGTAGAAGTTTGAAGGTTTCCAACATGAAAAAAATGACAGATGTTTAAAGAGATGATTCAGTCACTACACATTGTATACATGTATCATATCATACTATATCCAATAAATATGTGTACAGTTGTGTGCCATTTAACTTGAAAAAAATTAATACTGCTTTGAGAAAAACACATGGAATTAGGCACATATTTTCCAGGCAACACTGTCAAAGGTAGTGTAGGGTTTTTATTCAGCTTTTGTAATCTAGGCATCGTGTTAAGCCTAGATTGTCATTTTCCTGTGAGATTTAGGAAAATGAATCTACCTCTAAATTAAAAATCGTCTAGCAGAATTCTCAGTTGTAATGTTTTAGATTTATGGATATGATTTTCTCATATTTAATAAAACCAGTTTTAATGTAAGTACTAACATGCATTTGTCTTTATTCTAGATGGAAACAATATGAAGCATATGTCCAGGCTTTGGAGGGAAAGTACACAGATCTTAACTGTAAGTTCATTTGAGTGGTAGCTTCCTAAAGATTGTAGGAATAGTCTCCTATTACATTGTTGTAATAAACATAAAATAATTGGTTTATTGGAGCAAATGTAATTTTAAGTCAATCATTTTCTTATAAGAACTATATCCAGGCACTGTTAGGAATTGGAGAATATAATCACATGTGACATTTGATCCCTTTTGATCAAAGGAATCTAGGAATTCCGAGTCATTGAGGAAGACGATGGGCAGTGGTCATACAATGGCATGACTGGCAAAATGAAGTGCAGGACTCTTAGCAGCGTGTATTAGGTGACTTACAGCTGCCTGACACTTCTTGATTTGTTTTTAACTCATTCTGTATGGGAGTTTGAATTGGAGTATGAGTTAATAGTCAAGAAAAGAGTTACAAATTTATGAACACTTAAATTGTAACATTAGGATATAGATACAGATTTTTTTTCAACATTTGCTAACGATATTGAGGAAGTTCATAATTTTAAACCATTCTAGTTTGTCACTTTTCATTAGACTATAGAAGCCAATATAGTTTGCCAATTCCAGAAAGCTTAATATCCTAAAATTTTGATTACTACAGAACAATATTATTCACAAAGATCATGAATCTTATAAAGTTTCAGGTGCTATTTGTCCATGCAGTTAATGGCATTTTTATATTGAATGGGTTAGAAAGTTCAATTGGGATTTTTGTGAATACTCTAAAGAAATGTAGCTAATGCCACTTCCTGTGTTCTGGTGGGAACACATTAGACTTTAACAACATAATTCAGTCTAGTGTTAGGTAGTTGTAGAACACTATAACACAGTTGCCTCCAGAAAGAGCTGTCATGATCAGGAACAAATGTCCTTGTCATTACTGGGTGCTGGTGGCTCACGCCTGTGCTGTGATCCTAAGTACTCAGAAGGCAGAGATCAGGAAGATCCTGGTTTGAAGCCAGCCCAAACATAGTTTTCAAGACCCTGTCTCAGAAAAATCAATCACAAAAAAAGGGCTGGTAGAGTGGTAAGAGTCCCTGCCTAGAAAAGCCCCAATACCACTTAGAAAAAAATTAAAACAATAGGATGAAAAACTAATGGCTTGATGAATTCTGTTTTTGTTTTTGACAAAGATAGTTAGAACTTTCTTTTGATTAGATCAGTTTGATCTTGAAGTAATGTTTTGGATTATTTTTCTTTTAATTCAGCAAATGATGTAACTGGCTTAAGGGAGTCGGAAGAAAAACTAAAGCAACAGCAGCAAGAGTCTGCACGCAGGGAGAATATCCTTGTAATGCGACTAGCAACCAAGGAACAAGAGATGCAAGAGTGTACGGTAAGTATTTTAGACTGTTGACCGCTGTGACGAGGAATTGGATTGAATATAAATCACTACCATTAATACTTAATGGTACTGGAAAGTATAAATGCATATTTTGTTACAATATATATGCTTAGAGTTGTAAATATGCTGAATGTATAATTTTTGTAGGTAACATCTCATCTTTAGATTTTAAATTTTCTTTGGTGGCCAAGAAAGCATTCCCTGAAATTTCAGTGCTTTGTGAAAATTGGTGTATCAATCCAAATATTTTTTCAGATAGCTGATATCTGAGGGTTCAATAATGAATGAAAAGCAGTACAGATTGCTTAACATAGTTTATCTTTTATTCCTCTCAGTCTTTGCATGGGACTATTTATCTTAGTGTGAGCAACTTCTACATTGCTTTCTTTTAGAATTCTTATTTGTACTATTTGCCATGTCTACATAGATCTGAAGTCTAATGACATGTTTGATTGTCTGTCTTTGGTAATTTAGACTCAGTCTTATGCTGTCTTTGATAGACCTAACCATTCCTTTCTTTTTAAAGCTTGTGTGTATGTATTTATCTATATATAAATTTTATAGGTCTATCCTTGTTTGAAGTTTTAAAATCTGAGTATTTCAACTGTTTGTTTACTCTCCATTCATTTGATCCCTACTTAGTAAAATATTCTAATGTGTAAGGCATTTTGATTGTTGAAGACAGTAAAAACAAATGTACATATAGAATGTTCTTTTTATTATTATTATTTTATTTCACTAGTAGAATGTTCTTAAGGGCTCACAGTCCTTTCACTTCCTTTTCAGAGTCTGTCTGTATTTCCACAAAAGTCCCTATTCTTTTTCACTTCACTTTCACAAAATGACTTTTTACCTTTTCCTTTGCTAAAGAAAAAGAGTACCCTTTATTTTGTTTGGTTTTTTTTTTTCCTTTTGGTGATAGTGGGGTGAACTAAGGGCTTTGCACTTGCTGGTCAGGTGTTCTACCACTTGAGCCACTCTACTAACCCATTTTCTTTACTGGGTCATCACTTTTTCTCCTTTTGTTTCTACGTTTACTTCAGTCATCACTAGCACTGATATGATACTTAATTTTTCCTCTGTAGTCATGGACGACTACCTTAGTAAATTTCCCTTTCACTCAAAGAATGAATCTTACCTTCAGTATGCTAACAACTGTCGGGAGTGTGAATGGATAGTGCAGTGTCTTCTGTCACTAAAGTGTCTTGAATCCTTTCTTCCTTATTCCTACTCTTGACATCATAGCTCAGGTACTTTTTACCAATTGCCTAGACAATATGTCCTATTGACTCATGTCAGAATCTCCAGATGTTCTGTACATAGTGGCAGTTTAAATGAGTGTCATGCCTGGTCAGAGCCTTTAGTGGGTGATTTCCTATCATATCACTCTTTTGGTCTTTTCAACCTGGATTTAAAGATTATTTCAGGTAGAATCCAACCTTTTCTAGTTGGATTTTATATCTAGTTCTTTTTTATATCCTTCCTCTGCAAAGTGTGGCCAGTTGTTCTTTCAGTTACATTAAAGGGTGAAGTTTTCCAGACCAGAGCCACAGGAGCAAAAACACAAGGAAAGGGCAAGATTATATATGGGAAGTAAAGTCACTGTTTTAGATAAGGATGAAAAGAGGATGAGGGCCTGGGTTCATAGATACTACTCTAGGTGTGAGGGAGCCACTGGAGAATTTTTAAGAAGGAAATTTATTTGGTTGGTCAGGAGGTATCTTAGGTGTATGATTCTGGCTTGAATATGGACGATAGACTTCAAAAGAAAAGGACTTGCAACAAGAAAACCAGTTGGGAAGCTCTTAAAAAAAGAGGAAAAGAGTTCAAGTGAGGTAAAGCCATTGGTGGCCAGAAAGTGGATAGATCTTTTGTTGGTACAACAAATAGGACTTGGTCAATTGTTGGAGAAGTAATGAGGAAACTTAGGGATGGCTGTCAGGTTTGCCTTGTGTGACCATGAGCAATGATGCTACTAGCATAGAACCTATAAAGGAGACCAAATTTAAGAAGAACAGGGTATATATAATGTTAGGAAAACTGAGAAAATGCAATCCCTTCCTCCCTCTAAAGGCAAAGAAAGTGAGTATTAGTGTCAGCAGCAAAAGTAAGTTTCAGTAACGTAAGAATGTTAAATTACTGGGTTTGGCGGTTAGGAGGCTGTGGGTCACTTTAGTGGAACCTGTTTCAGTTGAGGCTGAAGCAAGATTTGAATGATTTGAGGAGGTGATACATCATTTAGAGACATAGCTAACATTTCTTTCCTGAGGTAGTTTTTTAATTTAATACTTGTGTTACTAGGTGATGTACCACATTGATAGGATTTAGGATGAGACACTTTGGAAAATGTACAAGCTGTAGAGGAACTATTAAATGAGAGTTCAGACATACAGAATTTAAGAAGCAGAAAGAATGGGAGTAAGATACCAGAGAAGGCAGATAGATGGAGGGATTGACCTTGAACAAGAGCTCTCCTTCCATACCCTCGTGAGAATGGAGGAAAAGTGGTAAGGATTGTATTAGATACCTACCTTTTCCAAAGGGGCTGGCACTTTTACTCTCAGTGTTTCAAATTAAGATAAACATAGAACAAATTAATATGGTGTTAGGAATCTTTTTTTATTCTGTATATATAGATCTTCTGTTGGTCTGACATGCTGTTAAGTAATTGTTTCTTTTTTGTCTACATGCAGTCTTTGCCAAGTCTACCCATTCCATTTATTTAGCAAGTTTTGAATGTAAGGTAGCCAAAGAAATAATGATTGTTCTTGGAGGGTTTTTGGAAGGGAGGCAGTGGTGAGGATGTAACTGAGGGTCTGGGCATGCCCCTGAGCTATGTATATTCCAGCCCTCTGTTCTTAGACTTTTATAATACTTGGTTAACTCTGTTTATCAATCAAAATCGATTGTTTTTGTTTTCCTAGTTCTTATGTAGTCATTTGCCAATCAAAAATAGCTTAGGAGTAAAACTGTGTTTTTTTGGCAACTCTGGAGCTGGAACTCAGGGCCTTACACTTGCTAGGCAGGGCAGTCTTTATTGTTTGAGCCACTCTGCCAACCCTTTGTGTGATGGGTTTTTTCAAGATAGAGTCTCCCAAGCTATTTGCCTGGGACTGGCGTTGAACCACAATTCTCCTGATCTCTGCCTCTTGAGTAGCTAGGATTACAGGCTAAAACTTTTTTTTTTTTTTGTCAGTACTGGGGTTTGAACTTAGCCCTCACACCTGCAAGGCAGGCGCTCTAACACTTCACACTCCACCAGCCTGACTTTTAAGACACTTTATTCAGTGCTTTTTTCTCTAACAAAGGAATTTTATTCTAGTCATATTTGTGTCTCTTCATGACAAAAAGTATTGACTGTAGGGATTTTGCAAAGCCAAGTCTGACTCTGTTGTGGAGACTGTTGTAATTAATGAGATGAGCACATGATAAACACTATTAAAGTTGCTTTATGCCAGCTGCCAGTGACTCACGCCTTTAATCCCAGCTACTCAGAAGGCAGAGATCAGGAGGATTATGGTTCAAAGCCAGCCTGGGTAGATAGTTCGTGAGATCCTCTCGAAAAATCCCATCATAAAACAGAGCTGGTGGAGTGCCTTAAGTGGTAGATCACCTGCCTAGCAAGTGTGAGGCCCTGAGTTCAAGCTTGTGCCACTCCCCACTGCACCCCAACCCCCATGAACCCCCCCTCAAAAAAAGATACACTTTATTCTTCCTGTATTAAATTACCTTAGAAGCTTGTGGGTTTTTTGGTTTAAAATGAATAGCTTAAAAATATATCTAAGTTAAATATTATTTCTGTTTCCACTTAGTATTGTGTCTTGTACTAAATTTATGGTAGGCAGTTTTAACTTTCCTTCTGTTTAAGTCTGAGTGTGGAGCAGGATCTTGAACCACTTCTACTTTGGATATGAAGAAATTGATGAATCTAATGTTACTAACTGTATTTCATATTCTTGAAATACATTTGTAGTGTGCTACTAAGTGGTACAACTGAAGATGAAATTTTAAGGTTTCAGTGTAAGTTGGGTTGTGATATGGTGGTAGAAGCTCTAGACTGGGAGTCAGGAGGCCTGAGAGCTACAACTCTAATCACAGCAATGTGAATTAGGTCAGTTACCTTTTAGCTTTACAATTCTGTGATTAACATTACACAAAAAGGGGGGGGAGCATACTTTTTTTGGCTTAAGGTGCCATAGAATTTTGCTTCTATGAAAATGTAATGCCAGTATCATATATTTTTAAATTTAGAAGTACAAACTTTTCTATATCTGGCATATTTTAGGGAAATTTTATGTAGGATAATTTCTACAGGCAAAAATAAACTAAGATCCCACTGAGTATAATTAATATTTTAAACTTTGCTTTTATCTAGTGTATGTCAGCATGTTTAGTAAGTAGATTTTTTTTTTTTAAATAAAACTGTTTTGGTTGCAAAGTGAGATGTAACCTCTTTATTTCGAAGTCCCAGATATGAAGGTGCATTCAGATTTCCACAAATCCTACGTGGATAACCTTAAATTTGGTGTTCGCTTTGTTTTGAGACAGAGTCTTGGCTATGTAGCCCAGGCCGGCCTCGCGCTTCAATCCTCCTGCCTCTGCCTCCTGAATGCTGGGATTACAGGCATGTGCTGCCATACTTGGCAACAGTTGGTTTTTTAATTTGTGCCTTTTCTTTATCTTTTTTCACTGCTGGGATCAAACCCAGGGCCTTGTACATGTTAGACAAACACTCTACAACTACTGAGCCACATCTGCAGCCCTTATTTTTCCTCCCCTTTTGGGTCTCACTGACCTCAAACATGGAATTCTCATGCCTCCACCTACTGAATACTGGGATTGCTTGCATGCACCGCCACACTCAGCTTTGATTTGTACTTTTTTAGAGTACATCTTTGGGGTGTGTGTGTGTGTGTGTGTGTGTGCTCCAGCACAACCTATGGGTTTGTTCACATTTGCTATACTGTGGAGTAATTCCCCAAGCTCCTGGAGAGAATTTTAAGATTCAAGGGGATAAGAGCTTAATAAATGAGCAGGTGAATCAAAATAACGAAAGGGAGTTTCCCCCATCTTCTTATGTGCACTCTTTGGTTTGGTAGTAATTGTTTCTTTTGCTTTGCGCAGACTCAAATCCAGTACCTCAAGCAAGTCCAGCAGCCGAGTGTTGCCCAACTGAGATCAACAATGGTAGATCCAGCGATCAACTTGTTTTTCCTAAAAATGAAAGGTGAACTGGAACAGACTAAAGACAAACTGGAACAAGCCCAAAATGAACTGAGTGCCTGGAAGTTTACGCCTGATAGGTAAACAAATCATACTCCCCAGTCAAGACTTCCCTGACAGTCCCACTACGAGAAAGCTGTGGTGGGACAGCCAAGTACTCGTTTCCACACCAAGACTCAGACTTTTTGAGCCAAAAAAGCCACATTCTTACACTGTCCAGCTTGTAATGGTTAATGTAAAACTTACCAGATGAACCTTGTGTTTCAGCTTTTTTTCTCTTCCCCTTCCCCTTGCTTCAAAGGCCTGATGCCGTCGGACTATTCCGAAGAAGAGGCCACCTCCGAAAAATTCCCCTTCTAGAACATGTAGACACTTGAGAAATGTTTCTGTTTGAAGAAAATAGAGGGAGAAACAGAAGTCTTAAGTCTGTGGCACATTGTGTCTTCAGACAGTTTGGAGGATTGAAAACCTAGAGATTTTTAAATCATGAATTGAACATGTAAAATTCCAGTAAAATGTAAACATGGAATTGCATCGCTCTTAACCTTGAGCATAGTGACTTAGAGACACTGTATACCAGTTTTGCCAATAAGACTGTGGACTTCATGATTGTTAATGAACTACTGGGTCAAAAGGTGAATTTGCCTTTAAAGAATTTACTTGATAAGAACCAACTTAATAGTCATCAGACAAATAGTAGATGTCAGTACAAGTAGTGCATCTATTTAACCAGTTAGCTTAGGGCTCTGTATTATTGGATGGAGCCTTCAATCAATGTGGTTTAAATCAATGGTTTGTTCTTTGAATGGTTTTGAAAACTGTAGATATTCTTAACTGAGGAATGTACAAACATAAAGGTGTGGTATCAAATTTCAGGTTTAAACTGTTGGAAGCATTATAAACATTCATTTCACAACTAGATTGTATAAGGATATTGGCTGTGATGAGACTCACTGCATTATTTTTTTCAGTAGTGAACTTTTATGAAACTCATCCCACCCAACAGGCACATGTTAAAGCAGCATTGTTGGTGTTAGTGGGGGAATGTGTTCCTTCATTGTATTTGAGCCCTTTGTATTACACTCTTGATATTAAATTAAATGTGCCTTCAAGTAGTTGGTTTTTTTTTTTTTGTTTTTTTTTTTTTAAGTTTAAGGAATATTCTCATTTTGTTGTACTCTTAACATTTTAATTTGGAGGGGCTGTGGAGAGCAGATTCATTTTGGAAGAATTGTTCTGTGCATTTCAAAGTGAAGGAAAAGGCTGTCCAAAAAAAAGACTTTACTCCAGCTGGTATCATAAAAGACAAGGAGACTTGCCACTGTTACTTTCTGACACTTTGTCCCAGGATACTGCAGTAGAAATTACTGTGGGACAGTCTCACAAGTTCCCGGCAGAAGAATGGGGGAAGTAATGTGCTGGAACTATGGGCTGGCCTAAGTGAGACATTTTGTGAATTGAAAAAAAGGTATAGTGATCATTTGATCATTTAGATAAATGAGGCATTATTTTCTACATGCTTCCATCCAAACCTGGAGGTGAATTTTTTCGTCAGATCATTCTATAAGTCACCAATTTGAATTTTCGCTTGGTGATAATGGAGTCTGAGATGAGTGGAAGATAAATGTTCCAGCTTGTCCCAACGTTTAAGTGCAGTTTTAACAAGGGTGACTTAAGTTCTCTCTTAATCATTCAAATCAATTGTAAGTATCTTGTATGTTTGTGCTCTAGGGAACTGATTGTGGGGCAGAGGGTGGGTTGACTAAGTAATCTGTGTGACTTTTCAGGAAGAAATCTGCTTCTAAAATTCTCACTGTTTGTGGGGTTTGGAGGGTAAGTATAACCAAATTTGTTTGAAATTAGCTTGTTGTGCCCAAGTTAAACCTTTCATATTTATCCTGTGTATTTTAATATCACAGTAGAAATAGCTGACATATAGTTTTAGTAGGTCAAGAAGTAATTCATTAAGTATATTATTAACATATACTCAAATTTAGCCAGAATCTTTTTTCGCCACATAGGTGATAGTCATTTTGAGGTCTGTGGGCATTTTTTCTTGTTGTTAAACTTTTTTCTTAATAAGATATGTGCTCGTGTATAAAACTGAAACATTGGAGAAAGGAGGACATGAGAAGTGTCACGCCTGGATGTGACATTAGCCTGTCATATTTGGCTCTCTAGGAGCAGTAACTGCTATTAGTTTTTTGGGTGTCATCAAGATAATTTTTCATGCATATATATTTGTACGCATATATATATAGGTTTTAAGCAAGTGTGATCATACCACATGTACAGATGACTTGCAGCTTTTTTTCCCCTCCATTTTATTTCTTGGGCCTTTTTTCTTTTTAGTACATCTAGGTTACTACATTTTTGATGGTTGCATAGTATCTCCTTTATATTAATGAATCATACATTACTTTAAACACCTACAAATGGATTTCTGTTACCTAACTCAGGCGATAGGCCTGAGTATATTGGGTACTATAAGTACATTATTAATTTGAAACAAGCAGTGCTCAGTCAATATCAATCCATAGTAGTCAAATAGAATGGGCGTGTGTACGTGTGTGCGCGCACGTGCGTGTGGGCGTGTGTATTTGTGCGTGTACGTGTGTGGTATATTTTTCCCCCTTTGCTATTTCTGTTTAAATTTTGAGGAAGAAAGATTCCCTAGCTGGCATGATGGCACATGCCTATATTCTCAGCACTCATGAGGCCAAGGCAGGAGAACCAGCGTTCAAGGCCAGTTAGGGCTACATATATAGATTCTGCTTCAAAAACAAAAAAGCAGTAAGAAAGTGAGAGATTCCCTGAGTTATCTTGTCCACTTTAAAATAAATCATTCATTTGACAGTGCAAATGTATTCAAAGGGGTGTGTTTTCAGTATTTTGCAGTTTCTCAGTTCACATTTAATCACTTAGGTAATTGTGTGTACTGCACTCCAAAATAATGTGATTCCTTGATTATTAAAAGCAATGTTTGGCCGGGCACTGGTGGCTCACGCCTGTAATACTAGCTATTCAGGAGGCAGAGATCAGGAGAGTTGCAGTTTGAAGCCAGTCCAGGCAAACAGTTTGTGAGACCCTATCTTGAAAAAAATCCTTCACAAAAAAGAGCTGGTGGAATGGCTCAAGGTGTAGTCACTGAGATCAAACCCCTAGTACCACAAAAAAAGCAATGTTTGATGTGCATTCTTTTCTTCATAAATCTTTAAGTCCCATTATATTTACTTCATGTGTTACTTTGTTTTAGGAATGGGGTGTGTGTAATTAAAAATTATTTCAAAAACACTCAAATGAAAGTAGGAATCCTCAGGCTGGGGTGTGGCTGAAGTGGTAGAGCTGATGTAGGCCCTGAGCTCAAGACCAGTACTGCTCCCCCCTCCCAAGAAAAAAACCCTCGATTTTCATATTTTTTCAAATATTTACGTGTAATTAAATTCTCTTCTTTTAAAAAACTTCATTTATTTATTTATTAGTGGTATGCTAGGCAAGTAATCGTCCTGAGCTACATCAATACCCCCACATACCCTCTTTTTCTTGGGGGGAGGTGCTGGGTATTGAATGCAGGACTTCATACGTGCTAAGCACACACTACACCAGTGAGTATACGCCCTGCCCACTCATCTTTTTTTTTTTTTTTTTTTGGCTATGTGATGACCATAACATAATTTTTTTGAGGGGAGGGGGGTACTGGGGTTTGGACTTTGGGGGCCTCACACTTTTGTTAGTCAGGTTCTCTACCATTTGAGGCATTTTGCCAGCACCATAACAAAAATTCCTTATGGTATAGTTAATGACATAAATTTATAGTGTTTAAAAAAAAAAACAGTTTTAAGATGGTTTTGTCATTAGCTCTTTTAGTTTAATTTTAGAGGTAATAAAGTCATCTTCAAACAGGCATTATAAAATGATATGAAATTTCTTTTTTGGACAGGGTCTTGCTATGTAGCCCAGGCAGCCTTGAACCCTATTCTGTTGCCTTAGCCTTCTGAGGGCTGGTATAACAGGCACATGTCACTGAAAATGTGAATTTTTTTTGCAGAGTTCTTTCTTATTTATTTTATTACCATATTATTGTTGTTCTTGAGGTACATTGTGACATTTACAAAGGTTCTTACAATATATCATAGTTGACTTTACCCCTCCATCATTCTCCTTTATTTCCCATTCCCAATGTAAATTTTTAAATGAAACTTTTTTGCTGTAGGATTTTTGATGCTTTTTATATGAGGTTAAGTCAGGTCACAAATTGATGTACTTTACAATTGTCTATTAAATTCATATAAAAGAGTTTTCAGGTTAATTGGAAAACACAGATGCTGTAAGTTTGCAAAAAGCAAAATCGTTGGAGCTAGGTCACTAAATGAAAAGAACTCTGTTTTTGAAAATATTGTCTACATCTTATTTCTTCATTGTTTGATTTCTAAACTGGTGTTTAGTGGATGCAAAGTCTAAAGGTGCTGATGGCAAATGGGGGAAATCTGGAGCTACAGGAGCAGAGAAAAGTTGGCATTTAAAGAATAAAACATTTTGGTCCAGGTTTGAAGTTAGCCTGGGCCAAATACCCAACACAGAACAGGGCTGGTGGATTCGCTTAAGTGGTAGATACCTGCCTAGAGAGTCTGAGACCCTGAGTTCAAAACCCAGTACCAACAAACAAAAACAACTAAACTTCTTTCACCCTTGGGCTGCTTTGAATAGTAGTAACCCAGGTTTACTGTTGCACAGATTTTTGTAAGGAAACAATTACAAACATTGTTAAATTATATCAGGTTAGAACACAGGGTGTAGAGCAAAAGAACTTTGTAACACTACTTGAAAGGATGAGAATTAGCTGCATAGTGCCCCCATTTAAAGTACTAAGGCTTTCTAGGATCCAGATGTATTCTGAGGTAATTGCCAGGCACGTGCAAGTCCCATTAGAGGAAAAAAGAACTAGAATAACAAATTGTTTTTAACCAATACAGCCATTCTGGACTTAACCTAATGACAAGCATGTCAAACTATCCCTTATCCAAATTAGTATCATATACTTAAGTCAGAGCCCTTCAAATGTGATTCTAATTTCTACCATTGTTGCTTAAGCTAAAGAAAAGCAGTAATGTTTTCTTGAGAAACTGTTATTTGGACACTTGGTCTTTAATAAAATCAATAAAATATTTCAATATTAGAAAACTTACACCCCAGTCTGGCAGCACAAAGGTATATGTCTCATATAAAGAAGTTAAAAGAAGAATTAATTAGTAGAATAGTAGAAAGACTTGTTTTTTTGAGTGTTGAGGATCAAACCCTGACTCTTGATAGCACATGATAGGCAAGCATATGATCACTGAGGACCCTCTGTACGGTCTCAAGGCTTTAAAAAAATAAATACTGAAAGTGCCTCACTTATTAATGGGTTAGATATATTAAGAAGTGTGGAAGATACATATATACACCAGAGAATTACTTATTAAGTGGAACCCTTATATACATTTTTCTAAAAAGAATAAATGTATTCTAATTCATTTATAGGTATAGAGAGGCATATATTCATTTGCGTGCTGGTGCTCATGCCTGTAATCCTAGCTACTTGGGAGGCTGAGATCAGGTAGATTGTGGTTCAGGGCTAGTCCGGGCAAATAATTCACGAGACCCCCATCTCCAAGATAAACAGCAAAATGGACTGGAAGTGTGGCTCGAGCATCTGCTTTGCAAGCATGAAGCCCTGAGTTCACCCACAAAATAAAGTAGTATACATTTGTGATTGTATGTTTTAAAGAACTTTTCTGTTTGGTAAAGCTCAGTATCTTGTGCTGGTATATCCAAGGTGTGTGTTAACTAGTCTGTTTGTATTGCAAGTGATAATTTGGGAGGAAAATAGGTTAGTGATGTAATAAAAACAAAAGGTGGTCATATGGCCCTTGTTGTTTAGGCTTTACTTTGCGGTACTGGCAAAATACTGAAATGAAGATGGATGTGTTCCAGGAAAGAAGATAATTATAGGATGGCATCTTCTGTGACATAGCTATGTTCTGTACATGTTGTATCTATTGCTGTAATACTTGTAAGCAAAAAGAGTTATAGAGAGTTTAGTCTTCATTTTGTGATGGTTGACTCCTTTCCTTTACAGCCAAACAGGCAAAAAGTTAATGGCGAAGTGTCGAATGCTTATCCAGGAGAACCAAGAGCTTGGAAGGCAGCTGTCCCAGGGCCGTATTGCACAGCTTGAAGCAGAGCTGGCTTTACAGAAGAAATACAGTGAGGAGCTTAAAAGCAGTCAGGATGGTAAGGTTTTGATGCCTTTGCACTGGCTTAATAAAAACCTGTCAGGCATGAATGTTATAGGCTAGATTCTGTACGTGCTATTCTCAGCTGATGGTTATATGAAATTGTCAATGAAACGGTTTTTGTTGAGTCAGTAAAGCCTATCCTACTCTCCTAATTGCTTATTGTGCATTTTGTCAGTTTTTGTTTTTAGGATAAGGATATTTAAAATTTTAGTAATTGCTTAAGAGAAGGTATACCTTTATTTCTCTTAAGTATAAATCTTGGAAACATTTAGCCATTTTCAGTAGCCTGAAGATAATATAATTAGGTGTCCTTGCTAAGGTCCAGATTAGTAAGTGAGATTTAATATTTAAAATTTGCTAAGACAAAACCGAATTTTGCCTTCCATCCTTTTTTGTGTAAGTGTAGCTGCCTCTGCTGTTTCTCCTATTTGTGAAGATTAATTGTAGGTAAGGAACATAGCCAAACTGAAAAATTTAAACCATCAGTATATCTGAAGGTTAATTGCAAAGAAAACCAGTACCCTAAGTATTATCTTTAAAGCTACCTTTTCAAAGTGATAGTTACTAGCTCTTATTACTTGCACATATGTATAGTAGGAGAATTTTATGTAGCGGTGAGAATGTTTTATCAAAGGCTCTTTAGAAACTTAATGGGCTTGTGTATCTTAACAATCTCTGAGAATCAGGTGATTTTGTTCTTGTAGAACAGTCTTTGATTATAGTATAAGCCTCTTTGGAGAGTTAAGAGTGAGAGCCACACTGTCCTGAGTGTTGAACCTGCTGTGGAGACTGGCTAAGAGGGTGAAGTGTAAGGGGGGCTTAGCCAGGGTAGGACCACAGGTAAGGGTGGACAAAAGTTTGCATGCTGTCATCAGTTGTATATGGCAGGATAGTTTGAATCAATTTTAGCTTGGTTGCTGTAGTATATTATTTGAGGCATCTGACTACTCCCCGAACAAACTCTTTCCTGAATGGCAATTTAAAAATTCTAAGTAAAACTTAAAAAATACACTGTTACAGTTTTAGAATTGTATTTGTTCACTTATCAGGTGTTTATTGACTGTCTGACTTTGTGGCAGGCACTTAAATATATTAAAAGAAATATTAAAGTAGGTTTGACTTTCCTTTGCACAGAACTGAATGACTTCATCATTCAACTTGACGAAGAAGTAGAGGGTATGCAGAGTACCATTCTAGTTCTTCAGCAACAACTGAAGGAAACACGGCAGCAGTTGGCTCAGTACCAACAGCAGCAGTCTCAAGCTCCAGCCCCAAGTACTAGCAGGACTACATCTTCTGAACCTGTAGAACAGGCAGAGGCCACAAGTAAAGACTGCAGTCGTCTGGCAAACGGACCAAGTAATGGAAGCTCCTCCCGTCAGAGGACGTCTGGGTCTGGATTTCACAGGGAGGGGAACACAACCGAGGATGATTTTCCTTCTTCTCCAGGGAATGGTAATAAGGCCTCCAACAGCTCAGAGGAGAGAACTGGCAGAGGAGGTAGTAGTTACGTAAACCAACTCAGTGCGGGGTATGAAAGTGTAGACTCTCCCACGGGCAGTGAAAATTCTCTCACACACCACTCAAATGACACAGACTCCAATCCTGACCCTCAAGAGGAGAAAGCAGTGAGTGGGAAAGGTAACCGAACTGTGGGTTCCCGCCACGTTCAGAATGGCTTGGACTCAAGTGTAAATGTATAGGGTTCAGTTTTGTAATATTTTTCCAACAAATTTTATACAGTGTCTTTAATTTGGGAGAGGATACTGTCCAGAAAATTAATGCATACTTTTGTCACAATTTGCCTTTTCGTGGGTGTGTGTTTTTGTTTTGTTTGGTTCTTTTTTTTTTTTTTTTTTCCCTTCCCCAACCCCCTGCTTCAATACCTCTGCCACTTTGAAAATTGTAACAGTTAATTACTTTGAATGTTGCTAAAAGGACATTTTGTGTAGGGTCAAGTTATTTTTATATGAGTTAATGTGAAGTTGTAAATGGGAATCTTTCCATAAAGTATAACAATGGTATCTGTATATATCTGTGTCTATCTAGAACCTGTGCTGTGTGAGGGCATTCTTATCCATGCTGTTATATACATAACACACCATTCAGACTTGTTAGAGTAGCTGTGGGTTTATGACTGCCAGGTTTGCCCAGTACAGTAGTTTTTATCACTAAAAGTTGGACTTGTTGATGGAGTCCTATAGTAGTTTCAATGTTAGATACAGTTTTTTCCACCATACATCTGTGCATTTATCTTTAGGTGACTGAATGTTTAAGAATTTGTGTGCATAGTTACTCAGTTTTTATGAACTGTTGTATCCTGTTAGTGCATATTGCTCTGTGACTCCAGTATACCTTACCTGTACTGACCAAACCTAAATAAAGATTTTTATTGTAACTCCTTCGTTAGCTTTCGATTTTGTTTTGGGTGTGTTCAGTACTTGTCATTTACTTTCATTAAATTTCTGAATTTCTACTTATCCTTAAGCATACCACAAAGGGGAGATTTAAGTCGATGTATTGATTTTGATTATGGACCTCATTTTTAATCTGCATTTTCTTTTGCAAAATGAATTTGTACCTTAACTATACTTAGATTATTTTTCTGGTTTATAAAAATTATTTTAAAAAATTGGAAATACAGAAAAATCTAAAGATAAAAGCCATTCAAGTATTTTAGGTTTTAATTGAAAAACTTTTTTGTGACCTTTATTTAGGATGTTACTGTATCTATGCAGTCAGGGATGTTTGTTTAAAACACTGGCCAATACTAATGGTTTTGACTAGCAGATCTGTGTATACTATATTGGTGAGTCTATCAGGCGTTAGAATGGAGGAGAAAAGACTGCCAAAAGTATGCTTCAGCCATGTGCTGGTGGCTAACATCTATAATCCTAGCTAATTGGGAGGCAGAGATCAAGAGGATCAAGTTTTGAGGCCAGCTCAGGCAAATAGTTCATGAGACCCCCATCTGCAAAATAACCAGAGCAAATTGTACTGGAGGCATGGCTCAAGTCATGATGCCTGCTTTGCAAGCATGAAGCCCTCCCTTAGTTCAAACTTGAGTTCCATCAAAAAACCCAGAGTTTACTTCATTTATTCCCAATGCAATTAAATATCAAGGTCTGTGGCATCAAATGTCTATAGAATCTATAGCTAGCTGTTTGCACATAGCTGAGATACAGCATGTTATTTCTGCTAAAAGCAAAGTAGTAATACAATCACAGAACCTCGGAATGAAGTGTGCCACTTAAAATTGACATACAATTTACTTGAAAATAAGTGCTGTATTTTTGCTTGTTTGGCTGATGTCTTAAATGGTATGTTAAAAATACTGCACTGTTTCATTAATCTTTTGTGCAGTCTTCTCAAGTGAATAAAAAGTCTATACAATTTAAAATAATTAAACATTTTGGTGTGCATTAAATACTCCCTTGATTTAGCAAATGCTGTGGGCTTTAGTTTTGTTAAGAGGTATGCATTCAATCATCTAATTTAATAAAAGAAATTTTGTGTTGAAGTTATATAATCACTGGTGTGCAACAGGAAACTAATTTTCAACCAGTAATGTAATTTTATAACTAAATTTAATACAGACTTATTACTGGGACTACCAGTTTTCACATATATCAGTGTAATCTGCCTTGAATAATTTAGAGAGGGTTTATGATTGCACATAGAGACAGTATTCTTTGTTTCTGGAATTGGATGCCTCGTTTGCTGGTATGACTGATGTTAAGATAAGAGGTGGCAGACCATGTCCAGATGGAAAGTGCTTTCTGGAGGTAGTGGGTTTAAATCCTGGTATCACTACTAATAATCTGTTAACATGATTTGGCAAACTACTTAATCTCTCTGATTGTTTTTTTTGTTTTGTTTTGTTTTTTACCCCCCCAAGAGAAGCATTAAGGGAGTTTATATAGGTGAAACACTTATCATAGTGCTGTCTTAGTTTGGGCTGCTATACCAAAAATACCATAGACTGCGTGGCTTCAACAACAGACTTTATTTCTCTCAGTTCTGGAGGCTGAGAAGACACATCAGTCTGATTTGCTGGCTGGTCTGGTTCCTCCTGAGGGCTCTCTTCCTGGCTTGTAGACGGCTACCTTCTTGATATGTCCTCCTTCAACAGGGTGAAGAAAGCTCATTTCTCTCATTTCTCATATCCCATTCACAAAGGTTCCACCCTTATAACCTAATTACCTCCAAAGGATTTGCCTCATACCATCACATTAGGAATGATGGCTTCAACATACGAAAGAGGACAAGAGACAGAACCTGAAAACTTCAGTCCATAGCAAGTGCCAAGTAAGTGAAGTACCAGTCCTGATGACAAACCACCTGCCCTCCCTTTGTCAAACATTTGAAATAGAAATGCTTACTGTTTGGATAGTTTGTGCTGAAAGAGAAGAGATAGCTTTAATTAAAAGGTTGGTAAGTGTTGGAGCTATCCTTCAAAGTGTTATCATTAAAGCTCCCACTATAACTTCCACTTCAAATCTGGCAGCTCAACCAACTAATTCTGAAAGCCAAAGCTCTTACAGCTATTCTGCCTTCCTTCACCTGAATAAATGAAAGAAATGTCCCTGACTTAGAGATGACAGCTTACAATGGTTGCTCTGCCAAACACCTAAGAGTTGGGGATAGTCACATGAAATGACAATGCAGTGACTGAAAAAAATGCAGATTTTAATGGTTTTAAGCATACAGCTAAAGATACACGCTAATGTATCAGGTTTAGTGAAGGACAGTCTCAAGTAATCTTCATGCTGCAGGCCCTGGTTATTCCCAGCACAGGGGAAGGAAAAAAAGGGAATTTGTCTACAAAAGGAATAAAAACATGAAGGCAGTATTGGAAGATGGATCAGTTGCTATATCTTTACATAAACTCCAGTGAATACTGTTAATGGGAAGACTAACAGAAACATGTAAGCCAGGCATGGTGGTGTGCTGTTGTAATCCCAGTACCAGGCAAGCTGAAGTGAGGCTGGAAAGATCTAGGCCAGCCTGTGCTACATAGAGCCTGTCTCAAGAACAGCCCTTCCCCCATCCCCACCCCCCTCCCCCCAAAAAAACCCATTTCTGTAAAAGAACTTGTTTTATAGAGAGCTCAAAAGTCTTGGCATCTCAGCAGTCATTCTCTTTGACAGCTTTCTTTCAGATGTGCCCATTTCTCATGTGAATGAGTATGTTCCCTGTTCGGCTGGGAATTTATCAATTCTTTTTTGTTGTTGGAGACAGGGCCTCAACTATGTGGTCCAGGCTGGCTTTGAACTCTGGATCCTTCAGCCTCCACCTCCTGAATGGTGGGATTACAGGTGAGGGCCACCATGCCAGGCATCCCATGGTGATAATGAACATTTAGAGCCCTGGACCCATTATGGGGCAGCTGTGAGGCAGTGTTGGGCTACCCTCATGAGGAGTGCACTGCTAACCTGATCCCATGGCAACAGGGATTCACTGCTCTCTCAGAGACCAAGGAAGGAATTTGCTACATGGCAGGTTGGCCAATTCTGCCTTGTGGCTAAACCCTAGTGACTAACCTATAAAACGATTCAATAATGGTCCCTTTAGAACAAATTGGCTCTATGGTGGCCCCACATAAGCACTTAAGACTACTCACCACTCCCTCTGCTCATCAGCCTGAGTAGCATTATACAGATCTAGGTGTAACTTAAGGAATTATTCTCTTCCTCTTCTTTCCTCCATTCATTATTCTTAGTCCCCATCTGGCCCATACACAGCTTTGAGCAAATACTGAGTAGCTAAATGAGAACTGCAGAAAACGTGCGGCCGTGCACCACTTAACAAAAGCAGTTACTTCTCAAGGCTTCTCCTAAGCTGGTTCTAGATAGGGCCTCCAGAAGAATATATTTCTATTCATTCTTATGCCCAGGTCACAGTATATTATTAGTATTTATTTATATTTGATATGATTTGTATAATGTGCTAGGAGCTGTTTCTAAAGCAGAACAAGGTCACTCACCATGGAAAGTTTGTATAGTCTAGTAGGAGACAAATGAAACTAGGAATTGCAACATGGGATAAAGGTAAGAAGAAAGATAAGGTAGGTATAAGGTGCTGAGAAAGCACTAAATAAGAAGACCTGAGGAATTAAAGTCTTAAGTGGAGTTTAAGAGATTTCTGGCTTGACTAACAGAAGATATACTATTCACTGAGATTTTAAAGAGGGAAGAAATAAAGGCTGGAAGAGGGTGAATATAATGAGTCTGGTTTAGATATATTAAATTTGATGTGTTTGTAGGAAATTTAGTTGGAAAGGGCCAGTCTTTTCAGGAGATAGCCAGGTTGGATAGAAGACTTTCAAAGCTGTCAGGTGGTAATCCAATCATGGAATTGACTGGTATTTCTCAGGGAGCTGGTGGGTGCCAACACTCTCTGGTTTATCTGACCCACCCACCTACATCTCTGTAACATATTAAGGTAGGTTCCCAAGACTTAATGACTTTTTCAGTCTGCTTTAAAGTTCAGGATTCTCCAGCTTGTCCCCTCCACAACCTTCTGACAACGTTCTCTTGCTTCACGATCCAGAATTCCCAACCAATTGCAGTGCTTGCCTACAAACCCCTTCCTTCCTAGCACAGGATTCTGCCTTTCCCAGTGGGCAGACCCGATGGGTAACCCTTCAGAACAGAGGGAGGCTGCAGGCAGCCCCTGCAGAGGAGCGCCGCAGGACAAACCGCCGAGCTGAGGCTGCGACGGGACCCGCACTGCACGTAGAGGTAAACACGAAGCCCGCACTGGCCCCCACCTAACTCCTGCCCCTCGCCTTTCACGGTCCAGGGCTTTCAGGACACCAGGACCCCCACTCCTCGCACTCCCTCCAGAAGAGGGAGGTGGTGCTGGCCCACGGGAGCCGAGCCCAAACCCCCGGTGGGATTCAAGTCCTGGGCTGGACGAGAAATGTCTCCCCCTTCCCCCCTCTCTTTCTTTCGTCACCCCCATTCTTCATAATTTCGAAAACCTCCAAGTTAGAAAACAAAACGAGAAACCAAACTCAAAACATGAGACGGTGCACTACACCCGTCGGTCCAGACGAACACATAACGGGGAGGGGGCACTCGGTCCGCAGCCATGGGACCCCAAACCCTCCTCCCTGCAGCCCCGACCCCACAGCCCGGTACACCGCAGCCTCTCGCCCCAAGAGCATCCCAGCCTGTGGCCCGGGGCCCTCCCCGATCTCCGAGTCGTGACTACAGAGGCCCCCGGGAGCTCCGGCCCCCTGCAGCACCGCCCCGCGCCAGCCACCCACCCGGACGTCCCAGCCTCGCGCCTGCGCACTGCGCGGAGGCGTCGGGGGCGGGCGGCCTGAGGCTCCGCCCCCCGGAGGGGCCTGCGAGCCGCCGGGAAGGGCTTTACCTCACTCGCAAGCCGTGCAGTGTGGACAACGGAGGCGGAAGCAGTCGTGGCAGGATGAGTGCAGGCTCCGATCCCGTGGTCATCGTCTCGGCGGCACGGACCGCCATAGGTGAGTGGTCGGCGTGCCCGGCGCGGGGTCCCAGCTACCTGCCCCTCTGCATGCTCACGGAGGGCCGGACTTGGGGGAGGGGCAGTGAAGAGGAGCGAGCGCGGGGCCTGGCCGGGTGGGGATCCTCGGGATCTCCGGAGCCCCGCGCCTCGTTGCTTCCCGGCCCGCCCCCTTCTCGCCTGGTGTGCCGGCTCCGCCCCTCGTGCTCGGATTGGCTCCCCGCGGTAGAGCCACCGCGCTGCCCGGTTTTCCATTGGTTGCCGCAGGCAGGGACCCTCTTTCGAGATCCCTGATTGGCCGGCTCCGCGAGGCGCTATCCATCTGCGGGTGGTGGCCTGAGCGCCAACTCCGTACGGGGGTCGGGCTGGTCAAACAGCAATTAGCGGTCGAAGCCCCATCTCTAGTGCCGCAGAGTTCCGCAAGCCCTCGGCCCGCCCGAGCGCCGGCGGCTTTTGTTTGGGAAGCATGGCGCCCAGTCCCCCCCGTCGGTGTTCTTCCCAAACGACGCCCGTCTTGCTGGGTGCGGGGCCAGGTGGCTTCTGCATTGTCCTCGGGCTTCAGGTGTCTCTGTCTCTCTCCGCCATTCTGTCGCAGGCTCCTTCAATGGTGCCTTGTCTGCTGTGCCTGTCCAGGACCTGGGCTCGGCTGTCATCAAAGAAGTCCTGACCAGGGCCAAGGTGGCTCCGGAGGAGGTGTCCGAGGTCATATTCGGACACGTTTTGGCAGCAGGTAACCCAGTGGACCCAGTGGACCCCCGGCTGTTGACGATCACCCTGTCACCGCACGCTGGCCCGCTGGCCTCCCCTGCTCGATTCCAGCTCCAGCCCTTCCTGCAGACCCACCCTCCCCAGCTTCATCTCAGCCACTGCCCTCCTGGCCCACTGCCCTCCTGGCCCACTGCCCTCGCTCTCTAGAAGCAGGCGGCCACGCGTGACTGTCCCCGCAGTGTCACACTTGCGGTGGAAATGTATGTGCCAGGTGCCGGGCTCGCTGCCGGGACACTGGCCCTGACCGCACGGCCAGTGCCCTCCCCTCGGGCTCACCTGTGTTGGGGAGAGCTGCTCCTCACCGGCAGGGTCCTGGAGGAAGACGGGGAGTCCTGATGGGTGACCCTCTTCCTTCTGAGTCCTGATGGGTGACCCTCTTCCTTCTGAGTCCTGAGGATGTCCCTCTTCTGAGTCCTGAGGATGACCCTCTTCCTTCTGAGTCCTGAGGATGTCCCTCTTCCTTCTGAGTCCTGATGGGTGACCTTCTTCCTTCTGAGTCCTGAGGATGTCCCTCTTCTGAGTCCTGAGGATGACCCTCTTCCTTCTGAGTCCTGAGGATGTCCCTCTTCTGAGTCCTGAGGATGTCCCTCTTCCTTCTGAGTCCTGATGGGTGACCCTCTTCCTTCTGAGTCCTGAGGATGACCCTCTTCCTTCTGAGTCCTGATGGGTGACCCTCTTCCTTCTGAGTCCTGAGGATGTCCCTCTTCTGAGTCCTGAGGATGTCCCTCTTCCTTCTGAGTCCTGATAGGTGACCCTCTTCCTTCTGAGTCCTGATGGGTGACCCTCGTTCCTTCTGAGTCCTGATGGGTAACCCTCTTCCTTCTGAGTCCTGAGGATGTCCCTCTTCTGAGTCCTGAGGATGTCCCTCTTCCTTCTGAGTCCTGATGGGTGACCCTTGCTAGTTAGTTGTTAATAACGAGCGTTGGATCTCGGGGTGTAGATCGGGAGAGTGCATGGTTAAGCATTCATGTGGCCATGGCGTACTCCACCCAAACCCCCAAACCATAAAAATGAGTTACATGGGCATTCAGTGGCATAAATGCCGATTAATTGTAATTATCATTAGCAACATTTAAAAGCAACTGCTGCTAGGCACTGGTGACTCACGCCTGTAACTTCAGTTACTTGGGAGGGTGAAAGGCTGAAATCAGTAGGTTCTCATGGCAAAAAGTTCATGAGACACCATCTCCAAAGTAATCAGGGCAAAATGGATTGGAGGTGCGGCCCAAGCGGCAGAGGGCCTGCTTTGTAAGCACAAGGCCCTGAGTATAAACCCCAGTTCCCCCTCACCCCACCCCCCCCAAAAAAAACTTCTGTTCTTGCCTTTTGTGTGTGTGTGAGGGTTGACTAGGCTGTCCCATCCTGGAACTGAAGTGCTTCCCTTTTGTTGGCTCACTGAATCCTGCTCATAAGTCTGTTGAATCCTGTTGCCATTTTAGAAATGAGTAAATGAAACTTTGAGAGATGAGGTAACTTACCAAGGTCACCAAAGTGGAGCTAGTACTTGAACACAGATCCAAGGCAGGTACTCTACCGCTTGAGCGCTACCTCCAGCTCAGTGCTTCTTTATTAACCCTAAGTGCCTTCAAGATGGAGGGTATACAAGAAATACATAAAATTTGGGCTGGGAATGTAGCTCAGTGGTAGAGCTCTGGCCTAGCATGCACAGGTTCTGGGTTTGATCCCCAGCATCTCAAGGAAAAAAAACCAAACCAAAACAAAACAAACAAACACCTGCCTAGCAAATGTGAGGCCCAGATTTCAAACCCCAGTACTGCCAAGAAAACCCCACAAAACAAAAAATTCATCCTTTTGTTTGTTTTTGGCAGGACTGGGATTTGATTCTATAACAATTTTGTGCGTGTGCTGCTGGGGATTGAATGCCAGGGCCTTCACTTGCCTAGTGTGTACTAAGCAAGTGCTCTGCCACTGAGCTGCATTCCCAGGCTGGAACTGGGGTTTGAACTCAGGGCTTCACGCTTGCAAAGCAGTTGCTCTACTGCTTGAGCCACATCTCTAATCCACAAAGCAAATTTTTATAAAGGAGTTACTTGCCTAAATGCAAATGTAAGTTCATTGTAGCTTAAAAAGCAAGAACCTTATATTATTTTCTAAGTGTCTGATATGAGTTTAATTCAGGAAATATTTTGATAATGACTTTTCAGTCTAACTTTATCAGTTTTTATCTTTGAGACTAATCCCAGATTAATAACACTGTGATGGATATAATTTTTAAGTTTTGTCAGTGAACCATCTGTTAGATGTTTTTGTATTGTTCTGTTTTTGATGGTGCTGGGGATTGAACCCAGGAATTTACACATGCTAGGCAAGCACTCTACCACTGAGCTACATCCCCAGCCCTTGGGTTTTTGAGAAAGAATCTTGCTATGTAGCTCAGGCTGGCCGGAAACTCAAACTCCTTCTGCCTTTTCCTCCCAAGTGCTTGGATTAAAGGTATGCCAGCACCATGTATGACTTTGTTAGATTTTTTTCTTTTTTGAACAAACTCCAAAGAAGGTCCTAGAATTGGGTATATCTGAAACTTTATTTAGAGTGACTACTCTAAATATTTACTGTTGACCGTTTGATAACAGACAGTAGTGCATGGATGTTTGAAACTTTTAACTCCATCCCCTCCCTTCTCTGCTACTCCCCCACTAATGGAAGTCATCTCAGTTCTGACTGAGGGCATCTGTTAGTTCTGATTTTGTGCATAACTTGTTAAGTAACCACTAATCCATAATGTGATGAATAATAAGCAAGAAAAGACCTGTTTCTTTTCAGAGGGTTTCCTCTTTAAGTAACTCTCCTTTTCTCATGGGAGCAAAAGGCTGCAGTTGGAAATGTTAATGCCTATGTTCTGCTTCATGTGTGTAAGAAGTGTGTGGGTAATACTCCTTGGCTAATACACTTGGTTTTAAGTTTCCCATTGTGAAGAAAAGTCAAGCTCTATCAAAAGACAGATATTACAGCTCTGTCTT
The DNA here is from genome assembly GCF_047511655.1 of Castor canadensis. Classification (NCBI taxonomy): domain Eukaryota; kingdom Metazoa; phylum Chordata; class Mammalia; order Rodentia; family Castoridae; genus Castor; species Castor canadensis. Next base: position 7,953,623 of record NC_133386.1, on the reverse strand, counting down.
AAGGTATTACCTTTTTGTGGAGGTGAAGGTGTGTATCTGACATACCTAGCGAGTACCACAAGGCAGGATATAAGCACAGGCTAGACTGTGAAGTTGGAAGTGTTTAGGCCTTTCTGCCTTTGGTGAGAACTTGGCTGTAGGCTTTCACAAGTGGCAGGTGACCTAGTTGGCAGTTTTGCATGCACTTGCACCCTGATAGCGTACCTTTCTCCTTGATTGCTGAGAGGCCTCTGTGTTCTTTCTTCCAGGTTGTGGGCAGAATCCTGCTCGACAAGCCAGTGTGGGTGCAGGGATCCCCTACTCTGTTCCAGCGTGGGCCTGCCAAATGATCTGTGGGTCAGGCCTCAAAGCTGTGTGCCTTGCAGCCCAGTCCATACGGACAGGTGACTCCAGCATTGTGGTGGCAGGAGGCATGGAAAGTATGAGCAAGGTAAGGCCTCTCAGGAGATGCCTCCCATTGGCCTCTGTGGTCACCTCATGGCCCTGTCACAGCTGAGCAAGATGGTGCATATGAGAGCTTAAATGAAACGGTGAACAAAAACTGGATTTTACCTTGACCCCTACCTGAATGTTTATTATTCTTAGATTGATTGCGAAGTCCCATTTAAAAAAAGCCTATCAACCAGTGCCAGTAGAACAGAATATATTTTTTCTAAACTGCTGTTTCTGAGGCATGCAATATTTTCTGAATTAAACCCATAATATTAGTTGATGGATTTCCTTGGTTGGATTTTATTTTATTTATTTTTTTTTTTGGTTTTGATTTTGAGAGGGGGTCTCACCCTGTAGCCCAGGCTAGCCTGGAACCTGGGATATAGGCCAGGCCGCCCTTGAACTCACAATCCTCCTGTCGCTGCTCCTGAGTGCTGGAATTACAGGTATGAACTACCATGCCTGGCAATATCCTTGATTTTAAATTTCTTTCCCATTGTGAGGAAAACTTAACAGTCAGTTGTTGCCACTTACCTTCAGTTATATGATAAGGAGGACCCCAGGAATCAGACTTTGTTGACCTTTTGGAGGTATGGAACATGAAAAAAGCCATGGTGGTAGCCTATAGTTGCAGCTGCTTAGAGGACTGAGGCAAGAGGATCACTTGAGTCCAGAAGAAGAGACTAGCTTGGGCAGCATAGCAAGACCTTGTCTCATGACAAGAACTAAAACACAAAAATGATTGTAGGAAGGAGGGCCCGGGGACTGGGTGGAGCCCTTCTTCAGTAGCTTTGCTGGGTGGGATTTGTTTTCGCGAAGTTCTGTCCCTCACATTGGCACAATAGTAAAAAATACATCTCTGCTTCCTAGTGAGGCAGCTCAGGGTCTGACCTAGGAATCTGCTAGGCAGAGACCAGTTCAGCGCAGCCATTGCAGAGGCTCAGGAGGAGGCCAAGTTGAAGAAAGCAGAAATGGTCAGTGCGATTCTGATGGCATTGTACCAACATCACCAAAGCGTGTACTTCCCAGTAAGAAAACCAGTTCCCAAGCCAATTTAAATGCGACCATTTGGGCTCCAAGCCCATTCCTCTTTCCATTTTCTTCTAGATGTTACTGAGTTGGTAGAAGTTAAGAATACCTACTCAGAATTTCCTGCCCAGTTAATTCGGCCATGTGATTATTCTCCCTGTAGGGTTATATGTCGTGAGCATAAGTAATCATTGGTAGCACTGTTTAAGCCCTTAGTTAACCTCTTTATTTAATAGAGTTTTAGTTGCCTGTTTGGAAAGATAAATAGGATTCCTAAGGAAATAAGATACAGAAATGGGCATGTAGGAAAGTAATGGATTCCTAAGAGGAGGAAGGGGTTGTCTGCCAATCCCAGGGATCTTCAGGTCCTGGCCTGGGGAGGAGCTGGTAGTCAGGAAAGGGATACAAAGGGGAGTAAATGAAGCCTGGGGAAGTGCTAGATGGTTCTGAGTGGAATCCTGATGAGAGGACTAATCACAACCAAACCTAAATCCATTTCTGTTTCTTATTCCAGGCTCCTCACCTGGCTCATCTGAGAACAGGAGTGAAGATGGGTGAGATGTCACTAACTGATAGTATACTCCACGATGGCCTTACAGATGCATTTCACAACTATCATATGGGTATCACAGGTAGGCAGATGTAGGTGAAAGTGCACTAACTTTAAAACGGTTGACAAAAAGCACATAATATCAGTGAGTCTTGTTGTCTCATGCTCTAGGTCTGGCAAGGAAGCTGAGGTGTGAAATGGTGCCCAGAGAGTAAGTGCGTGTTTTTCAGGCACTTCGTGAAGGGTGGCCAGGTGGCCAGCATTTGCTTCAGGCCTAATGCACTTAGGCAAGGAGACAGTCTGTGTGCTTCAATACATGTTGGCTCACTGACTCCATCCTCAAGTTCCCACACAGTGTCTGCCAGAAGTGTCACCCACAAGCTGGCACAGATATCAATACAAATTGGGCCAGCTACAAGATTGGTCAAGAAGATAAAAGCCAGAGACAGGAAAGCCAAAATCACAGATTTTGATCATTTTAAAAGTTACGAAGGCAAAGAAAATGAGCAGCATAAGTCAGGCGCTGGTGGCTCACACCTATAATCCTAGCTAATCAGGAGGCAAAGATCAGGAGGATTGCGGTTCAAAGCCAGTCTGGGCAAATAGTTCTCAAGACCCTATCTCAAAAAAGCCTATCACAAAAAAGGACTGGTGGAGTGGCTCAAGGTGTAGACCCTGAGTTCAAACCCCCGTACTGTATATATAAAAAAAAAAAAATAGAATAATCAAGATGAAATTAGGAAAGTTTAAAGAGTAACTCTCCAGCTCTTTTTTAAGGGTTATCTGGGGCAAGTTTGCACCAAACCAACAGCTATAGTTGTGGCAGTTCTGTCTTTAGCTCCACAGTGTTTTCCTTGGCCAAAAACTGCCTAGAGTTGTCTCCAAGTTCGAAGCATTCAGCAAACAATGGTAAGGCAGAGCCACCAGAAAAGGAGATCTGATTTCCATGACAAGTATGGTAATGCTGTTTTAGCTGGTGGGCCGCTTTCTGTATTGCTGTGTGGACATACACAGCAACACAGATCGGAATAGAGTGAAACCTTTCTCCTGTTGGCAGAGTCACCCCAAAGGAATGGAGAAATCAGTAATCATGCCAGCTGGTATAACACTAAATTGTTTCAAAACCAACTTATAGTTGATGCCAAATAAAAGCACTGCATACCCATTAAAAGATGGTATATTGAAGAAATAAAGCACATTTAAAACCTTAATTTAAAAAGAAAGGAAACAGCTCCTGAAAGTGCCTCCGTATTGCTAAAGCAGCAAATGCGGCCGCTGCTCTGGCTGCTAAAGCTAAATAACAGGGAAAAAAGATGACCACTGAGGCAGGCTAGAGGTTCCTGCCCAGAAAGCCACAGGCCAGAAGTTCTGGGAACTCAGAAGAGTCAGAACACCTCAGCCCAGAAAGCACTTGCTCCAAAGGCGTCTGGCAAGAAACCCAGGAGCCTGTTCGGACAGTAAAGCGTCATGTCGTCTCCTTCTTAGGTGTGTTCCTCCTTACAGGCAGAGACCATGTCCTGGTGCCCTGCTTTCACATAGGTCCTCTTTGATGAACTAAAGTGAGCAAATAAATATTCTGTCTACTTTGTGAATATTTGACATTAGAGAATGGTAGAAGTTAGAGAAACCTCACAGTTCTTCTGAATCCATCCCTACATTTTACGAATGAGGAAATGGGGCCCACAAAGAGTGGTTCTGTGGCAGAGGCATTATCAGCGCTGAACCAGTATTTCTGGTACTGCACAACTGAGTCAGAAGTAATGTGTCTCGAAGGCCCCTGTGTTCTACATTTACTGACAGTGCAACTGGGACCTTGGAAGAATCCGGACCCAAATCTTTATTATATATAAATGTTAAACTTAACAAATAGAATGGACATTAGATTTTAGGGTTAAGGAAACAGCTCTTGAGAAATTAAGCACCTTGCTCAAGTGCATGCAGCAGTGGCTGTGGTTATAAATCAGGTGCAAAAGATAATGGGGGGAAAAGGTGAGAGTCCCAGCAGAGGGGACAATTTGTGCAAATGCAGGGAGAAGAGTAGGTCTTGGAGATGTGGCCAGCAGTGAGAAGCTCAAGGCATCTGTGCATGAATGAGAGCCACAGTAAACAAGGCTGAAGAACACCAGCAGACTGTGGAAGGTGCTGAGGACCTTAGCTGGGTCTTAGTGCCCTAGTGTCTAGGCCAGAGTTTCTGACGTAATACTCAGACAACTGATTCAACATCACCAGGGTGGTCATTACAAATTCAGATTCTGTTGGGGCATCAGTGACTTACACTTATAATCCTAGCAACTCAGGAGGGCAGATACCAGGAGGATCGAGGTCCTCCAAAGCCAGCCTGGGCAAATAGTTCCTGAGACCCTGTCTCGAAAATACCAACACAAAAACAGGGCTAGCAGTATGGCTCAAGTGGTAGAGTGCCTGCCTAGCAAGCGTCAGGCTCTGAGTTCACACCCAGTACCAATAAAAACAAACAAAAAAACCCCCTGGAAATAGCCCAGGTTTCTATCAACAGGTGAATGTAACAAAGAGTGGTATGTCCGTACCACAGAACACTGCTCAGAATTAAAAGGGAAAAACTACTGATAAACTCAGACATGACTGAGTCCTACAAACATGCTAAATAAAAGAAGCTGAGTTGCATTTAGTCTCTAGTTAAAGAATCAGAACATTAATGCTTTAGGGTGAGGGAGCCTGGTAAGGCGCCTGTGAGAATCTTTAGGGTGGTTCAGAAAGACAACATTGAACAGAGCAAAAATATTAATGGTTAGTCTTGATACAGGTGAAAGTTTACACTTTCAAGTTTGCACTAGAAAGAGTAAGAGAGAGTGATGGAAGAAAGAAAATGGTGTCCTTAGAGTCACTGCAGTTTTCTGGTGCACTGCTAGGGGAGGAGGCGCACCTGGCAGAGCCCTGCCCCTCAGCTCACTGGAGATCCTGCTAGTGTGTGCAGTCAGCATGTGAGCAACTTGAGCTACCAAAACTCAGCTCGTGAAAATGTTGAGTTTTTGCTGTTTTTTTTCCCCTTTAGCTGAAAATGTTGCCAAAAAATGGCAAGTGAGTAGAGAAGACCAAGACAAGCTTGCAGTTCTGTCCCAGAATAGGACAGAGAGTGCACAGAAAGCCGGCCATTTTGACAAAGAGATCGTACCAGTCTTTGTGTCTTCTAGAAAAGGTGAGTGTATAAACTGTAATGATTTAAATATTGACTTATATACAGTTAATGTCTAAAACAATAATAAGTAGGAATGTTTATAAATTTTATCTTAGTTGGTTTTCTTAGGTTGCAAAGATGGGTCTTGGATGCATCTGAATGTGGAAAGGGATGATGAAAAAGTGGGATATGGTAACAGGGGAACAGTCAACGTAAGTGTCCATGGCTGCTTTGTATGGCCAGTAAGTCTCATGGTGTATTGGCTCATGGTTGTTAGGAGGTGACAGCTAGCCTGTTTGCCCTCCAAAGGGGTAGTGGTGGGGGATGCTTAACCTCCACTGTGTCCTGTTGCTCATGTGTGCACCTCACATTCACTTTTCTAGAGGTGGGTCTTTTTGAGTCACCTGCTGTGATCTAATACAGAATGCTGCAGTCAAGTTCCCTGTGGATAACTGACATCTCAGGTCCAGCTCATATGGGAGGCTGTGAGAGTCCTGATCCACTCAGATGTAACAAGCCAAAGGCTGTTACAAACCATAGCACCTTGTGCATGTACAACTCATAACTGCTTTCCTTGGGAAGGGTTTGGGAAAACATTCAAAACATCTCACAACGGCAATTCTCACAAAATGGTTTTTTTTCCCCACAAGATATACAAAAGATACTTATTATAAACTTATGAACAAGCGCTTGAGTCAGAAATGTCATTTTCCTTTTACCAGACTCCTAAAATGTTTTAACACTTTTTTGTTGTTGTTTTCTGTGTGGGGGGCTGGGGCTTGAACTCAGGGCTTTATACTTTTAAAGCAGGCACTGTACTGCTTGAGTCACACCTCCAGTCCATTTTTTGCTGTGGGTATTTTGGTGATGGAGTCTTGAGAACTATTTGCCAGGACTGGCCTCGAACTGCCGTGCTTGTAGGATTACAGGCATAAACCACTGGTACCCAGTCCACAGTTTTGTTTTTTTGTGGTACTGGGGCTTGAACTCAGGGCCTACACCTTGAGCTACTCCACCAGCCCTTTTTTTTTTTTTGTGAAGGGTTTTTTTGAGATAGGTCTCACAAACTATTCACCCACGTTGGCTATGAACTGGGATCCTCCTGATCGCTGCCTCCTAAATAGCTTGGATTACAGGCGTGAGCCCCAGCACGCGGCTAAATTAAGTGTCTCTTTTCTGGTCCTTTCTTTTTTTACTTACCTATTTTTTTGGTGGTACTGAGGTTTGAAATCAGGGCCTCCACTTGCTAGGCAGACACACTCTACCACTTGAGCCACTCTACCAGTGCTTCCATAGTAATTCTTGTGTGTATTTTCCTCCTATTGGAATGAAAGTAGGTAGACGCTAACACTTTTCTGCCAAATGTGAGTCCTGTTTTTGAGAAACATTCACCACCATCTCTGCACTAATCTTGGGGAACTGGTTTTACTCTTTTCAGGTCTAACTGAAGTTAAAACAGATGAGTTTCCTCGCCATGGGAGTAACCTCGAAGCCATGTCCAAGCTAAAGCCTTACTTTCTAACAGATGGGACAGGAACAGTCACCCCAGCCAATGCTTCAGGTTTGATGTCTGAAGGGTATTTGAGGGGAATACCATCTTTTTTAAGGTCTACCTCATAAATACTTCTTTAGGAAATATCTTGTAGTTTCTCTGCATTTGATTATTGACTTAACCTATACTAAGAATTGATTTGGTTTCTTTTTTAGACATGGGAAGACAGGGTCTTGCTGTGTAGCCCAGGCCAGCCTCAAACTCACAGTCCTCCCGCCACAGACTCCCAAGTGCTGGGCTTACCCAGCTTGATTTAGTTTCATGACATCTCAAGTAGACACACATATAAAAAGAATAAATTAAGAACTCGAGTTCAGGATGAGCATGGTGGTACATGACCATAATCCCACTACTCGGGAGGCCCTGATTCGAGTCTAGCTACCTTTATACTTTCCAGTATCAGAAATGCCCAGTACTCCTTGTGAGGCCTGAGTTTATTTCTTCCATTTTCTTTACTAGGTCTCCCCTCCCCCACTGATATGGGGGAAAATCTGGTTGTAATGTTCTGTGGTCAACTAAATCAGACTCCAAACTAACATTTCTAGCTACACTGTGAAGTCTGCTGAATGTAACTCAGTGTCTTAGGCAAGAAAGCAGGCAGATACAGATAAGCTACTGAAAGAGCACTGTGCACAACTCCCTCATGTTTTACAGGCATAAATGATGGTGCTGCGGCTGTGGTTCTTATGAAGAAGTCAGAAGCGGATAGTCGTGGGCTTACACCTTTAGCACGATTAGTTTCCTGGTCACAAGCAGGTGTGGAACCTTCCATTATGGGGACAGGTCCAATTCCAGCCATAAAGCAAGCTGTGAGTGTAACTATTTACACATTCTCTCTTCTCCGCTACATTGATAGGAACTCTGAAATCAGATTAATAACTTGTAATTCTGTGCTGTTATTCCTATTAGGTCTCATTTGCTGTTTGTATTTTGTAAAATGACTTGTCTTCTCCTTAAGTGAGTTTAGTTCTATTTCCAGTTTCTCCCTATTGTGAAGAGTAGCCAAGAACATCTGGATCACTTTTTTTTGGTAGTACTGGGGTTTGAACACGGGGTTTGGCCCTTGTGAGGTAGGTAGGTCCTCTGTAAAGCTTGAGCTGGATCCTTTTTTGGTGGAACTAGCATTTGAACTCTAGCCTTCACACTTGTTAGGCAGGTGCTTTGCCACTTGGGCCACTCTGCCATACTACAAACCGTTCTGCTATTCATACCCTGCACATACATCCAACTGTATTGTTAGACGGTTACAATTTCTCCTTTAAGGCTTGTTTTAGAATACATTCTTTGGAATTAATGTTGCTAAGGGAAAATGTTTATCACGTAGGAACACTCCACAGTGGCATTTCTTTTTTTGGTGGTACTAGAGATTGAACCAGGGACTCATATATACTAGGCAAGTGCTCTGCCACGTGAGTCACATCTCCAGCCCTCTTATTTTAGTCTATGTAGTCCAGGCTGGCGTTAAACTTGAGATCCTCCTGCTTCAGCCTGAGTTCAGTGTTAGGATTGTAGGCATGCACGTGGCTTATGGTTTTCTGGTCCTTTAATGTCAGTTTTCTGTCAACAATCGCTTGCCAGGCGCCGATGGTTCATGCCTGTAATCCTAGCTACTCCGGAGGCAGAGATCAGGAGGATTGCAGTTGGAAGCCAGCCCAAATACTTTGCAACATCCTATTTGGAAAATACCCAACACAAAACAGGGCAGAGGACATGGCGCAAGTGGTAGAGGGCCTGCCTAGCAAGCAGGAGGCCCTACATTCAAACTCCAGTATCATGAAAAAACAAAAAAATGGCTTAAGTTCATCCTTCCCACCTAAGTTTCTCATTCATTTTTCCTTTAGGTCTCAAAAGCTGGCTGGTCTCTGGAGGACGTGGATGTATTTGAAATCAATGAAGCCTTTGCAGCTGTTTCTGCTGCAGTTGCTAAAGAACTTGGACTAAACCCAGAGAAGGTAAACACAAGCAAGTTGTCCTGAGAGTCTACAATCACCATTTACAACATGCTCTTACAGCTGTAAACAGTATTAAATTAGGTGTTTTCCAGGTTTGGACACTTGGTAATGGATGAAGTAAAGTTTCTACTGGGACTCACTTATTTTCAGTTTACTGAGAACATGAAGTAAACAGTTTACTTCAGCAGGGCATTGTGAAAAGAACAAGGGAAGGTAGTCAGCAGTAGATGTCACAGGCATGAGTTTATTCCTAAGCAGTTACAGTGAAAACTGAGCTTGAAAGGGTGGTGTGCTGGCGTAACATTTAAGAGGAAAAAGACAAACCTGGGATTTTAAAGCTCCATCCACAGAATAAATGACTTTAAATCTTTTCTTTCCTCTTAGGTCAACATTCAGGGAGGGGCTATTGCTTTGGGCCATCCTCTTGGAGCATCTGGATGTCGTATTCTTGTGACTCTGCTATACACGCTGGAGAGAATAGGCGGAACCCGTGGTGTTGCAGCTCTGTGTGTTGGGGGTGGGATAGGAATAGCAATGTGTGTTCAGAGAGAATGAACTGCTCAACAGTCATTTCTCTTGCACCTCATTTGTGAAACTAATGAAGTACTAAATTACAATATGTGAGATCAGAGGACCAAAGCTAAGGACAGAAACCATCTTCTACTTCACAAAAATCCAAGTTGACAGCTTGCTGTACTTTAATGTGTACCAAGGTGTAAGATACTGCATCTAGTAACATTGTTATAAATAAAGAGGAAAATCAGATCAGTCATCAAGGGCTCCAGAGTGAACAGCATCTTCATAACCTCCATGTTTATCATCTTTACTTTCTGGGTGTAACTTTATAAGATCATCAATTCGAAGAATGGTAATTGCGGCTTCTGTTGCAAATTTCAAGCTCTTCACTTTAACTATGGTTGGTTCGAACACCCCTGCTTGCTTGTTGTCTCGTGGTTTACCATTGATCAAATCAAGACCAATCCTGTAATTAGGGGAAAAAAACTGATTAAGTACTTGATTAACCTCTTCAGATTAATTTGATAGGCTTATTATAGCTATTCCATTCAAACCTTAGTCCTGAGAAATGCTAGGACCTGCAAGCGTAACACTGAGTATTGCGAAGAGGCTGATATGGGGCTGTCTTGGTTTGCGTAAAGACACATTTCTCAGAATGTATCCCCTGTAAGCTGTGCATGACTGTGTAAGGAGGCCGGCTGAAAACAGATACGGAGCATTCTAAAATCCTATTCTCCTGGACATTCCTGTAGTAAAATGACTACCAAGTGAAGCAGGCTAAGAATCAGTTGTTAACCAAGATATACCAGTGTAAATTATGAGTGACTGAATAATAAACACTTGTGATGCTCTAAGTATTTGTGCCAAGTCTAATTATCTTTTAAAATGCTATTTTCCAAAGACCAGGAAGGGCTAAAAAAATTTGTCACAGAACCAAGGTACCATATGTGATAAATAAATAAATGAACAACACAGGGAAATCAGGTGTCAGTGGCACAGGCCTAAAATCCTAGCTACTTGAAAGGCTGAGATTGAGATGAAAGAAAAACAAAGGAGGGCAGGAGGAAAGAAGGAAGAGATAGGGAAATTGTATGCTTACCATTTTAGATTTTTACGCTCTGGGTTAACCTGAGCTTCATTATGAAAAGCTCTTAACTTTGCAACCAGATCGGTGGAGTCCTGGGCAGCATTAACTGCCAGTGTGTTAGGAATGACAAGAAGAGATCTTGCAAACTCAGCAATAGCAAGCTGTTCTCGAGACCCCTAAGGAAAAAAAAAAACATTATCTTTTCACAAAAGAAAAAAAATTAAAGCCCACACCAGCAGCTAAGCTTTTAGACAGTGTATTAATAAAACACAAGCTTAATCCTCACCTCCCACACCCTTTTTGAAAATAAACAACTCTTACCATGCTGGTTGCATAGTTTTCAAGGTATATGGAAAGGGCTGCTTCTACAGCGCCCCCGCCTGGGACCACTGATTTCGACTCCAAAACTCTCTTCACTACACAAAGAGCATCATGTAGAGAGCGCTCCATCTCGTCACACATGAAATCATTTGCCCCACGTAAGATAATTGATGCAGATGTACGAGCTTTAGTACTATTAAGAAGAAAAATTCTTAGTATTTTCATAAAATAAGGTCACATATTAATTCACTGCAAGAACCCTTGATTAATCTCACTTAAGCAGGACATTTACACATACTGTACAAAAACGATGTCTAGACCATGCAGAAGAGATGAAATATAATTACTTCATCACAATTTACAACGGCCAAATATTATTTTATCCCATGCGTATAACTGCTCATATCATTGAAAGATTACAGCAGCAAATAAATGGGAAGGAAATTTATTTTTACTCAACAAATCTGCATAGTTTTACAATTTAGAAAGTAGTTCTTACTTTTTAATTAAGATGAGTTCATCATCACAAATTCTCTCCTGGATCACCTCTTCTGCTTGTCCCAACATTGTAGCTTCAAAAGTTTCTTCACCTTCCAAATTGGCCAAGGTTGACAGAATAGTTGCTAAGAGAGTTAAAGATATGTAAGTGTTTTCTTTAGTGATGATTTAATTAAATATCTTGTCTCAGATTCAGAAACACGTAAAAGTGACCCATCCATTTTAAGTTTAAGGTTTATAGTTAGGAATCAGACATGCAACTGTCTTATACTAAGATGGAACTGTCATTTGTGAGGTAAACAAAATCAGTTCATAAATTTCCAATGAACTCAGTAAATAACCTTTCCAGTTACATGAAAACGGCTCTATAAATACACTTGTTGCCCAAACATGGCAAGTGAAAGTTTTTGAAGCTTAGTGTCAATATTCCAATGTAAGAAGACCTTTGACACAGTCACATATATTAAGGTGAGATATTTTATCTGAGAGCTCGCAGAAGACATACCTCCAGAGGCTTTAGCAATGCGCTTAAGGTCCCTTTTTAAAACTCTTCTAACTGCCATAGCGCCAGCCTCCACAAAATACTTCAGACACATGTCATCAATTCCACCAGTGGTTAGAACGACGTTAGCACCAGTTGCCAGGATCTTCTGAATTCTCTCCTTGGTGATATCCGATTCCCTACAAAGTATTTTTTTTTTTTTTAAGAAACCCAAAACTACCTTCAGTATTTTTAAAATGCTACAACTTCCATTAAGTATTTTTCACAAAATAATTGTAGGCTAAATCACAACAATAGCTCTTTCCCATCTACAACCACAATTTAAATTAGTCCAATTCACGGAAAAATTTAAGGAATAAAAACCAATCACTTTGCTCTTCCACCTTCAAGTTTCTAATCATGAAGTGTGGTTAGAAAGAAAACAGGGACCCTGCCTCAAAGGATCTAATAGGGAAAGGAATTATTAATCACACTTCCTGGGCACGTGTCACTGAAAATATGCAGAGATTAGTACGAGGTATGAATCTAGCCTATGAAGTAGAACCATTAGTCAAGAAAGGGATTCAGAGATGAAACTACAAGGATTGGAGTGTGACTCAAATGGCAGAGCACCTGTCAAGCCAGCATGAGACCCTAGTTCAAACCCCAGTATTACAAAGAAAGCCTGCAGGAATAGGCAAGACCAAAAAAATGAAGAACTTTGCAGGAATAACTTCAATGTTCTATAGCACAGTAGGGTAACTGTGGCTGACAACTGAATACTTCAAAATAGTAGAGAAGGAAGGACTTGGAACATTCCTAATTCAAGTAAATCCTCAATCTCAGAGGTGACAGATACGTAGATCATCCTGATCCAACCTGCAAACACTATATATATATATATATATATACTCTGTAACAGTTACTACAGGTCAATTAAAAATAGAAATATCCACAAGATTTGAATGAGCAGGGTCACACAGTAGCAGGCATGCAAAATCTTTCAGCATGTCAACTAAGGAACACCACCTGCAACCCTAGGCATAGTCAAATACTTAACTGCTGTGTTCTGTACTGTTTTTTGATGAAATAGAATCCTGGTTTTTACCTCTTCAATCTCAATATCCTCATAAAACCGTATTTCACAATAAGGGTATCACTCCAAATTTCTATTAAAAACATCACATTTTCTAAATTTCTGGGAGATAGCACTTTTTACTATCAACTGGTCCAACCTAAGAGTAATTTATTATCACCCCTTTTGAAGGCCAAAAATTGCCCAATATACCTCTGTCTGATTTGGTCCAACTTCTCTGGGTCTGTAATAACCACCTGTACACCAAGCTTCATTTTTGTTTTCTGCAGGCTGAAGTCAAGGCAAGCAATTTTTGCATTAACTATTCTCTTGGGCATGCCTATAAGTGAACATAATACAAGGTTAATTTGTAATGCTATGGTTCATAAAATACACCTACACTTAAAATTGTAAGAGTAGAAGAAAAACACATAAACCCAATTTAGATGGCAACTTATTAAACCTTAGAAAAGTTTAGTGGCATGTAATTTCTTTTTGCTTACACCCACTCTAACATTTCATATGTTCTTAAGTTACAAGCTATACTTGACTTGTTTGTTTTATACAAACAAAAAGCTGGTCTTAGACTATATTAATCTCATTCTGTGAACAATCCTGAGACTTACCCTGAGATCCCACCACACAGTTGAGTGCATAGCCATTGACTAGCATGCTTTCTGTCTGACTTCTTCCGTGGGCTTTCAGAATGTTAACAGAATTGACTGGGTAGCGAGCCTGGCCTCTTGCATCTGTGTATTTAATAGCAAGTACAGCATCTACTACCATATTAGAGAAGAAATCACCATTTCTACACCAACAATTAAGGATAAGAACAGACTCCAAATGAAGAAAGAATACATATGAAGATCCAAGGCAATTCAAAGGGACTTTGTTTTAGCAAGCTCATTCATCAAAGAAAAGCTTCTTTTGTTTTTCAAGACAGGGTCTCCCTATGTAGCCCAAGCTGGCTAGAAACATGCTAATTCTCAGTCTTCCTGCCTCTGCCTTCCAAATGCTAGGATTATAGATATGTCACCCTGTTAAAAAAAGGCACAGACCACCAAATTACTAGTTTTTACCACTGTGTGCAATTCAAATTGCCTTTATACATACTTTACAATGCTTTTGAGGGGGGGAAAGAGAAAAGACCATCCAAGGATACATTCCAATAATTTTGGAAGACATGGATGTCTTAGCAGCATTAATCAAGCAATCTCTTCCAAGCTCATCCGTATTAATAATTAGGTTTTCACTGATATAGCGTACTGCTTCCCTGTGTTAAAGTGTGGGAAAGAAAAACACAAATTCACCACTCAAACCTTTTCATTTCATCACATTTAAATGTCAAAATGTCACAGGCAATGATTTTCTGTTCAGCCATTTCATATAGAAGGAGGACAATGAAAAAATCCTCCCTCTTCAGATCATGGCACCTTTAATCTATCCCATAAGCATAGCCACTAAAATCTATTAGGAGAAAATGTGGTAGTCAAATGGGAAAAAGACACTAGCACTCATTCTTATTTCAAGTATTGCTACTTGAATGCTAAACACAACTTTCTCAAATAAAATTTTGCCATTTGATCAAAATTTAGTCAAAACAGTAAGAGACAGACCCTTTACAATAATTATATCAAACAAAAACATTTTCCCTTAATACAAACATTCTTACTTGCAAGCAAGTCGATAGCCACTAATAACTGATGTGGGGTGAATTTTCTGTTTGACTAGTTCGTCTGCATTTTTTAGAAGTTCTGCTGCAATAATAACCTGTTGAGAAAACATTCATTGCTCTAAGTATATAAGGACTCCATACATGCAATGCAGACATAAAAATAATACTAAAATGGTCACATAACCACAAAGGTAATTGTGGGGAAATGAACAGGCTATTGAAAAAAATCAAAATATTCTGTATACAAATGGCCAAAACTAGACAGAAGCCAGAAGAAGTCTAACAAACTAGTTCAACAGCACAACAGAAGAAAACACACCTCCCTATTCATTACTTTCAGAGATTGAATGCTCCACAAAATTTAAATTCCTGACTAGGAAAAATTTTTTAATTAAAAAGGCAAAAAATTCTGTATGGGGGGTATCTATGCTGTTCATTGGTTCAGTCACATTAATTACTTTCTCATGCTCACATTCTGAATTCCTGAAAGTGCATTTAAAATACAAGTTGAAAGCAAAAGTCTAAAAAAAAAAAATCCAAGTTGCAGGTAGTGAGGAGGACAGGAGACAACAATTCAGAAACCATTAAAAAAACAACCCTTTTGTCTGGGGCTAGGGGCATTGGCTCAAGTGGTACAGTGCAGTCTAGCAAGTGTCCTGAGTTTAAACCCCAGTACCACAAAACAAACAAAACCCTTCTCTAATGAATAAACATTGTGATACTGAAGACAGAAAGCACCCCAAACCTGAGTATTTAAAATGAGGGGCTATTTTTAATTATCTCAAGTTCCTTTCCTGTTTAAATTCTACAGACTGTTTCTGACCCAGAAATAAAACGTAAAGCCTCACTCAACTCTGGAAAAATAGCCATTCTTTACCTATTCCCCAGGTAACCACCTACCACTGAGGTAGTTCCATCACCAACTTCTTTGTCTTGCAGGTCAGCCAGTTCACAAAGAACTTTAGCTGCAGGATGTTCTACCTCTAGTAACTTCAGGATGGTTGCTCCATCATTAGTTATGGTTACATCCTAAGGAATTTGAAGGGGAAAGAGGTCAGCATAAATGGCCTGCAGAAACATGCTCTTCCCTGTATTAACAAAGCACTATGATAACACACATTGAGCTTTAATATGCCTTCCAATACCAGGATTTAAATGAACATAAAGAATTTACAGAGCAAAATATTTAAGATTTTTTTCTTTAAAGCAACCAACAATCAGAGATGTACTTACACCAATGTCATCCACTAACATTTTATCCAAGCCAACTGGACCAAGAGAACTTTTTACAATATTGGCAATAGAAGCTGCAGCCATAACTGTAGACAATCAATGAAAAAAAAAAACAAAAATTTAAAAACTATGTCCAAAAAACATACACAGCACCTCAGTAGCCCAAATCAATACAACATTATTTTAAAAAGCACTAATTTAAAAAGTCTAATGAAGGACGCTAGCACATTTCAATTGTTAATGTACTGCATAACCTGATGTGAAGTGTTTTCTGGATGAGGCAGTACTGGAATTTAACTTGGGGCCTTTCACTTGGATATCAAGTGAAATCAACAGTTCATTGCTGGTTTTTTTTTTTTTTTTTGGTGAGATTGGAATGGGGGGGATCTGATTAAAGCATGATGTATACATGTGTGAAATACCAAGACAAATCCCCCTTGAACTATCAATATACACTGAAAGAAAAAATGGAGGCCAGGAAGGTAGAACAGGTCCTTAGGGGAGGGTATCCGTGGAAAGGAGGAGAATATAAGAAAAGGGTGGAGGATGAATATGGTGGGCGTTACTTTGTATTCACGTATGAAAATGGAACAGTAGGACCTGTAGAAAGGAAGCATGAGGAAGAACGATGGAAGTGGTGAATCTATAATTAAGACATACTGTAAGCACATATGTCAATGTCACAATAAATCCCCCTGTACAACTATTATATGCTTAAAAAAAAAAAAACCCACAAACGGTTCCTTGCTTCATAAAAAGGGTAATACTAGCCTTTTCCTTCATACCTTGGCAGGTGTTTAGAAAAGCAATCCTATTTAATTAGAGTACTTGTTTGTGATGTGAATAAATGAGCAGGGGAAGGTGCTGACTTCAGTTTCGTTTAAAGGAGAATAACGATCACAAACCGGAAAGAAGACGCTAGCGTGGCAAGCGCGAGGCCCTGGGTTCCATCCCCAACACCAAGAAAAGAAGCCCAACACTGCCAATCGCACACCTCCCAGAACAGCTCAAGCGACGAGCACAGGTGACAGGGCTTTCCTAACATCCCCTCGACGCTTGCTTGCTCCACGGTAAGGACCCGTCAGCCGCGCGTTCTGGACGCGGGGCCCCGGGCGTGGACTGCGGGGAGCGCGGAGGGGAGCAGCGCGAACGTCCGCAGCTTCGCCAGGCACGTGGTCGCCCGCGGGCCGCGCAGTCGAGCCTGCTCTCAAGGCCAAAGGCTGACTCGACCCGCCAGGCCAGGTCGGCCCCGATCGGCCGATGACCCATCCCCGCGAGAGGCCTTCCTGCCGAGGGACACTGACCGCTGGCAGGCGGGCAGCCACGCGCCGCCCCAGCGCCGCCCGCGGGCCAGAGCCAGGCCTCCGCCGCCCTTACCGTTCTGGGAGCGGATCGCCTCTCCAGTGCTGCGGTCTCCGAACACGGACAAAGGCCCTTCCATGTTCACGGCAGTCCAAGTTCACTCACACCGCGGGCAACGCAGTATCTTAGCCCCTAAGACGGGCGGCGGCCACAATGCAGCGGCGACGGCGTGAAGAGGCCCGAGCAACACCGCGGGGGCTGCTGGGTAACACACCCCGCCCACTCCTCTGCAGCCGAGAGCCAGCCGCGAGGCACGGCGGGAAATGATGGAGGAGCGGAAGAGACGCACGAACTTGCCGGAAGTGAGGCATCAGAAGTGGGTGGACTCAAGTGTTTTTGTCAAATTAGTGACCTGGTGAGAAACGCGCGAAAGTAGAGGACGGAAGTCAGTATCTTGGAGAACTCGCTCCAGGAAAGGATGCGCATGCGCGTTTGGACATTCTAGTGCCTTCTAGAAAAGGTGGTCGCTAGGGCAGAGTTGGAAGTTACAGTGTGATGGGCTTCCGGGGGGTGGGCTCTTCTCCAAGGTGGGGGTCGGATTGTGAGCGAGTCTTTTGTCCTTATATTCTTGTCTTCCTTAAATGCTTGCTCAGGGAGCATCAGGCAAATTGGCCGGAATATGTGGCAGGACTCAACGAGTATAAGCTTGGGGTTCTGCACCCAGGTGGGATGGGGCAAGCTTTTCCCTGTAAGGCACTTTGAGAAAACTGCACATGCTGTGCCCCTACTTCCTCCCAATGGCCATTTACCAATTATCTGCGCGTACCCAGCAGTGATCAGCTAAGCTTTGTGGGTGGCCTTGGGCGAAGCCCGCCCCCTCTGGCGGGAGTTGCTACGAGGTGGTTGGTGGGCTCCGCGCCGGCGTGCGCCTCGACGTAAGCGGCGATTGGCGGAGCCGAGGTAACAGATTGTGCTCTCGGCCACTCGGCGGTAGCGGCCTCGTTAGTTCCGGGTCGTGGAGGTTCCGTGGCCTCCGGTATCCTATAGCTTGGTTCCTGAGCTCGTTTGGCCGGGGACAGTTAGCCGCCCAGACGACCGTGAGGAAAGGAGGCAAGGCTCTCCGAGGCTCTGCCCGAGGTCTCCTTGGCGATGGCGCTTCAACCGCGGTTCTGGAAGTTGCGGTCGATTTGCAGGAGCCTGGGTAATTCATCTCGCCCCACTCGCAGCCTGCTCCCCGGGGCTTGCACAGAGCGTGTCCGTTTGCAAGTCCATTTCGTACTCGACCTAGCCCTTGAAAAAGCAAACGCGCTACCGGCACTGGGATGGCAGTAGAAAGTGAAGGACCGGGGACTGTGGTGACCGGAGCCTGCGGTCAGGCGGACGTTTCGCCCTTGGTCCAGAGCCCGCAGTCGGGGTGGGCTGGGGACGGAGTTGTGACCGCAGTAGCGGCTCTTTGAGGTCCGTGTGCTCGTTTCCACTTCCTAGAGTGTGGGTTCGCGGCCCTGTCTACCAGTTCCACGCCGGCAGTGGAGCCTTTGGAAAATGAAGCTGTTGCCCCCGAGTTCACCAACCGGAACCCCCGGAATCTGGAGCTTTTAGGTGTAGCCCGGAAGGAACGGGGCTGGGGGACCGTGTGGCCCTCGCGTGAGTTCTGGCACAGGTAATTAAGTCAGTGCGTGGTGCCGCGCGAACCTTCTTCATCGGTGCGTTCACTGACCGCGCACGCCGGTCTTCTCGGGACGCCAGGGCGGGAGTGGAACGGACAGCCTGCTGACAGGTGTCTGGAGAAGACGTCAGAGTGGGGGACCGGGTGCCTACCCAGGCCTCTCCGTGGAGGTGACACTTAAATCCCTGAGACCTGAGAGGTAGGAGGAAGCCAAGGCAACTGCTAGAAAGAGCATTCCTGCAGACGAAGCTGCTCGGATGGCAGTGAGCTTGGTGTGCTTGAGGAGCCGAGTTCAACGGGCACAGGGGTGAATGAAGTAAGATGAAAATGGAGAGAGAGGTGGGAGATAGGTCCTGAGCTTTGCAGGTTAAGGTACACAGTTAAGAGCATTTTCAGTGCCACGGGAAATCTATGAGATGATTTAAAGTTTAAGCCTGAATGAGCTGGTTCCTAATGATCATTGTATCTGCTTCAGGAAGAATAAATGTTTAAGGTAGGGGGTTAAAAGAGTATTGTTACAGACACGAGATACTTTGTTATAAAGATGGTCTTCTATTTTATTTTGAGGGATTAAGCCCAGGTCTGGAGCACAGTAGGCCAGGGCTCTACCACTAAACTACATCCACAGCCCCAAAAGCTTTCCATTTACCAGAAACTGTGCTGGTTATTTTAAATATATATTCTCATTTAATTCTTAAAACTATGTTATGGACCAGGAACAGTAATTTTCTCCGTTTTACAGGAGCAGGGAAATTCAAACTGAGGGAGACAAGATTACTGAATGCCAGAACAAAGATTGAAACATGATTTATATGACCTTAGAGCCAGGACTTGAAATTATTACCACCATGCTGCAGCATGTAGGTATTTATCTGCTGCTTGTTTCCTTGGTGCAGATTTGTCAAAGTGGAATTTTTTTGTGTGTGACAGTACTGCAGTTTGAACCCAGTGCTTTGGGCTTGCTAGGCAGGTGCTCTTATCACTTGAGTCATGCCCCTCTCCCAGCCCTTTTTTCCTTTAATTTATTTTGGATAGGGTCTTTGCCCGAGCCTTAGACTTCTTTTCTCCTTATCTGTGCTTCCTGCACCAATGGGATTACAGGTGTGCACTACCACACCTATTTGTTTAGATGGAGTCTTGCTAACTTTTTGTCTGGGCCTGCCTGGAACCATGGTCCTCCTGATCTTCACTTCCCAAGTAGCTGGGATTACAGAGGTGAAACACCATGCTTGGCCAAAAGTAGAATACTTCTTAAGGACTTTATAAAGTTGTAAGAGCAGATTAGAAGTCAAAGGTAATATATTTATTCAGTAAACATTGGGTCTATACACTTTCTAGGGATTGTGCCAGATATAGGAAATACAAAGATACAATGGATGTCATCCCTGCCACCAAAAGTCTTTGACAGTTTCATGGTAGAAGGTGGAATAGGGATGATAATGTGTTACAGTTGCTATGACATATTGATATATTTTTACCTAGTGTATAGGAAGAAGTTAAAGGGAGTAGTCAGTTCACTTTGAATGTATCTGGATCTTGGCTGACAGAGCGGCTCATGTGTTAGAGTGCCTTCATAGCAAGTGTGAGACCCTAAGCCAAACCCCAGTACCACCAAAAAAAAAAAAAAAAAAATCTGGATCTCAGTATTTGGATCATTTAAATAACCATAGACCTATCCTACCCAACCCTCTGTTTGCCATATTTATCGTACTATCGGTAGAGAATTTTGGAATATTCCAGTAGTAAGTAACCTTCGGCACTGAGCTCTAATCCTTAAACACATAGTTTAAGACAAAATCCATTCAAATCTTTTGCCTGTTACTATTAAGTTATTGATCATTTTTTCATTGATAATAGGAGGTTTTTTTTTTTTTTTTAACTTATGGACATTAGCCCTTTGAAAACATGTTTAAATTTTTTTTTTCTTTTTCATTGCTTATCTTTTGATTTCAATTTACTGTTTGTTGTTTGCCTGTTTTTTGAGGTGGGGCTCCCTGTGTAGCCCAGACTACCCTTGTAGTGCAGTGATCTTCTAGCCTCAGCATATAGTAAATATGTCCTTATCCAGTGTACATTGTACTTCAGCTCTGCCTCTTGAAGTCCTTCTATGAGGCATCTATGTAAATAAAACTCAGCTCTTCAGAAGTATCAAGTTTCTCTTTTGATACTTGAAGTTAAGTGGAAATATTTGGTTTATTATTATCGGGTATAGTTGCACAAAGGCAGAAGGATGCTTACTTTTCCCAAGAAAATCTAGATTACGTATGTTGAAGTAAATCCACCAAACATTAAATTGAGAAATATTTAGGTAGACATTTGGCTGGATATATTGTTTTATGACTTAATTCTCCTATTGCCTCATTTAGGTTGCGAGTTATAAGGACTCAGCATCATATAGAAGCACTTGTGGAGCATCAGAATGGCCAGGTTGTGGTTTCTGCGTCTACTCGTGAATGGGCTATTAAAAAGCACCTGTACAGTACCAGGAACGTGGTGGCTTGTGAGAGTGTAGGACGAGCATTGGCACAGCGCTGCTTAGAGGCAGGCATCAACTTCATGGTCTACCAACCAACCCCTTGGGAGGCAGCCTCAGATTCGGTATTTCTGTTTTTGTGTACTTACTTAGAAGATACTGTAGGGCTGGGGTGTAGCCCAGTGGTAGAGTACTCACCTACCAGCTACAAGACCCTGGGTTCAATCCCCAGCGACATGCAAAAAATGATAAAAAGTGTTGTGTTAATTCTTGAGGAAACCAGTTTCTGTGTACTTTGCATGTGTTCGACCCTGTGGTAAGTAATCTGACAGCATCACCTCATTTAATCCTCATAGTAATCGACAGGGTACTGACTAGTGCTCCTGCTCTGTACACAAAACAAAGTCAAGAGTTGGTGTGTGGTGGATTTCAAATTCAGGGTCACTGGTTCTATAGTACCACAACGTCAGTATTGTACTTTCTGTTCGTATATTGGACATGCATCTGATTGCTGTCACCTCTATTTCCTTTTTCTCATGCCATTAAGACAACTCAGGAAAACCAGCAGACAACTCAGGAAAACCAGCATTGGCTGGGAGGTCAGCAACAGCAAATCAGTTGTTTATTTTTTTTTTGGAAAGCAAAATATTTTTGACTTTCTTGAGGGCTGACTTAATCTTTTCCTTTTTTTCTTATCCTCAAAATTAGATAAAACGCCTCCAAAGTGCTATGACAAAAGGTGGTGTGGTGCTGCGGGAGCCTCGGAGGATCTATGAGTGATAGAGTGGAGGTGTTGAAAATTCTCAGCCACTACAGCCATCACAAGAGCATCTGGAAGAACCAGCGTGGACGTTTTATAACAATAATGTAACAGTGCAGGATACTTGTAGTTTTCGCATCCTTTTCCCCCTTATGTGTGTGTATGTGGCTTTGTTTTCTTTGTTTTAATCAAAAAATAAATTCTTTCACTTTCTTGGACACAAGCAAAGTACTAAGGAAAGCAGTCACAAACTACAATTTAACTTTTAACGTGTTTGTAAGTTATATAATAAAGGCATATTCTAAACACTTAGCTTTTGGTTATATGAACTCTCCAGCCTATGAGCTCCTTGTGGCACAAGGGCACATGTGAGGTTTGTGTAAAGCCCTGATTCCCATGGGTGGCTCGTGGCTCATCATTTCAATGAGGTTGTTGAAATTGTGAGTGACTGTTTTTGATTATTTTGACTCTTAATAGATGTCAGTGTAAACTTAGAACCAATCACAGTAGTGAAGATAGAATCGAATGCTCAGCTCCCTTGGGCTCTTAGTTCCTAGTGGGCAGAGAGCCAGATCTGAAAGAGGAGTACAGTGAGGAACTGTAAGTGGAGATGGAAACTGAGGGACACCGTGTGCTCAGTTTGCCAAGAAGTGAGAATTCTAATTGGTTAGGAGATGAAGCTTGAAAGACAAACAAGTTGATCTAGGTTCTCTCTTTTTTTTTTTTTTAAGCATTGGGGTTTTGAACTCAGAGCTTCGCACTTGCAAGGCAGGCACTCTTATCGCTTGAACCAAGCCACCAGTCCGCAAGTTTATCTAAATTGGTGCTTGGGGAGATGGGAATCATGACCCATCTAGGTGATTAAATCAAACTAAGGCATCATCTACATTTGGCTACCTGATAAACGTGAGGAAGAAGAACCTGTAAGCACTTAAGGTGGCCTTCAGAACAGTTTTCCAATTTTTTGGGGGGTGGGGGGGGTGGCGTAGGCACTGCAGTTTGAACTCAGGGCTTCATGGTGCTCTTACCACTTGTGCCACTACACCAGCTCATTTTTGTGTGATGGGTTTTTTTCCAGATAGGGTCTCAAGAACTATTTGCCCAGAGCTGGCTTCAAATGCAATCCTCCTGATCGCTGCTTCTTGAGTAGCTTGGAATAAGGTGTGAGCCACCAGCGCCCACCTAAACTATACATTATTTAGGAATGTGATAATTATTATTGACAATGTTAGTATTCAGTCATTCAAGAAAGATGACACCAGTCTGTAGCACCAGCATTTTAAAGACCATTGAGGATGGTGTGTGGTCAAGTGGTAGACCACCTGCCTAGTATGTAGGAGGACTAGGTTCATTCCTCAGTATCACAAAAATAGAAAAAAAATTTAATTAAAACTAATTCTGAGGCCTTTGACATCCAGTGTTTTGTTTTTAAA
This sequence comes from Castor canadensis, assembly GCF_047511655.1. Taxonomy (NCBI): domain Eukaryota; kingdom Metazoa; phylum Chordata; class Mammalia; order Rodentia; family Castoridae; genus Castor; species Castor canadensis. Next base: position 7,930,434 of record NC_133386.1, on the reverse strand, counting down.
TAGTGCAGACAGTTAATGTACATAGTTCCAATTGTTAATTCCCTCACCTTAAATACTGATTGGAACACCTCCCTTGAAGACCAGGATTCTAGAAAACTTCACGTAGAAGCCTAGAATTCAGCGGGTGGTGTAGATGGAAGATCCTGGACTAGTGACTTTGGAAAACTGACAGTTACAAAAATCGGGTCACTGATTAGTGGTGTGGTAGGTGGGAATTTCTGCCTGGGGTAGGAAGGCGTGCACCAGATAAGCAAGGACGGCTTCAATCGTACGGAGCAGGTCTTGATTGCAAACAGCCTTCACCTCGTTAAGATCAAGGCTGTGGGCAGGTGTGGGCGCCACCGGGCGCCCCACACCTAAGGGTCAGCGCGTGGGGCGGGTGGGGTTGCTTTAAGGCCCAGCGCTGCGGAAGCGCGTGGGCAGCACGTGGCCACACCAGCGCGTAGGCGTAGGCCGGCGGCCATGGACGTCGGTGCGGACGAGTTTGAGCAGACCCTCCCCCTGCTGCAGGAGCTCGTCCTGGACGCGGACTTCGTGGGTAAGGCGCCGGGAGTGTAGGCCTGGTCGCTAGAGACGGCTCCCCAGGGGGGCCTGGGACGGGCAGTGCCAGCTGGTCAGGGAAAGATGTGTCCCCAGGCCGCAGCAGCTCAGAAGGACAGGGGGCTCCCTGCTCCAGCCCCAAGCGGGGGGGCGTTAAGCAGCAAACACCCCGCGAGCCCTCACGCCCTCGTTGGCCTGAACCCCTGCCTGTGGGTACCAGGCCCAGGTACAATCTGGGCGGCCTGACTGGGCCCTACTGTGGCTCTCTTCCCTTCTTGACGTCATCTGGCTTCCTGAGCGCAAAGGTGAGTCCGTGTGTTGTCCACCACCGGTGGCATTGCAGTGTCAAGAGGCTGGCACCCTCCGCGCCCAGGGACCCTTGTCTTTTGCTCTCCCGCAGGTCTGGACATAGAGTTCACTGGCCTGCGTTCAGACTTGTCGGGGCCTCAGCAGATCAGGTAATGATAAAGCCATCTTGGAGCCCAGGGAGAGAGGCCACTCATGAGAGTCCTCAGGATGAGAACCTGGCCAGACTAGTGTGGTTTCTCAGCAGCACTCGCTGGCTTTTTCTGGGGGGAGGACATTTCGTGGGGGTTGCTCCTATTTGTTGAGGGACCTGGCTGTGGTCCACTTAATGCTGTAGTGTTCTCTAGTTGTAACAAGAAAAAAAAAAAATAGGTGGCCCTGATTGAGAGTGGCTGAGCCAGCCCTGGAGGCCAGGTGTCTCGATCCCATGGAATTGCCTGTAGAATGAGATGTCTGTTTTCTCACAGTCTTTTTGATTTGCCATCGGAGTGGTATCTAAAGACCCGCCGGAGTGTTCAGCAATTTACGATCTGTCAGATTGGTGAGTGCGATGGTTCACCTGTCCTGTTATGAATCATTCAGGAAGGTATTTTGTTTGTGTTTCCTGTTAAAAAAGAAGGAAAAGCTTCGGCCTTTTTCAAAGACACTGGGTATCATTTTTGATATCCACTGTTCTGTTTGGGGCATTATTCTTATGGGACCAACACTGTGGAGGACGCAGAAATCTTAGCCTTTCTATGCTTCAATAAACCAATCTTAAGAATAATCACTGTCACCTGTTTAATCTTTCAAGTAAAAATGTGTGAGATTTTTTTTTTTAAAGAAAATTTACACAAACAAGATACTACAAACGTTTTGTACCTTGGGATTTTGTTTTCCACATGCCAGGGTTTGATGGAGTTTGGAGATCTTTCTGTATCAACACACACAGACCAGTTCATTTTAACTGCTGCATGTTAGTATTACCGGTCACAAATGTAGCAACTACCTCCTTAATGCATGCTTTGGTGACCCTTTGTGTACAGTTGAGCAAGTTTGCATTGACTGCCTTGGTATTTATATTACTGTACTTGAGTGCATGTATGCATCTGGATTACTTCTCATAGTAGCATTGCAGAGTGAGGGTGTGTGCAATGCAGAATTGTTGTATGTAGCCAAACTATTCCTCTTCCTAACAGTCGTTCAGAGTTTTCAGTGATTTACACTGTGATCGTGCCTGTTTCCCTCAGTCCGAAAAATTTTGCCCACCTGGTAGAAGAAAAAATGATCCACGGCTGGGGATGTAGCTCGGTGATGTAGGGTTTGCCTAGCTGCAGGAGGACCAGGATTTGATTAGTAGTACCACCAAAAGAAAAAAAAAATCTTAATTGCTAATTGTTTAGTTCCGAGTTCCATTTTTTACTGTAGGGGTCAACAACTTTTCTGTAGAGTACTAGAAAGTAACTATTTTAGGTTTTGCCAGCAATGTGATTTCTGTTATAGCTACCAATCCTGCCTTTGATCATGATGTGATTGTGATAAAATGTTATTTACAAAAACAGGCCAAATACACGTGTGTGCCTGCACGAACACGTGTGCTTCTCTCTACCCTTGCTATTTGCGGTGTTAGTTGTTTTCTTCTCCCCATACCCCCCTTTTTAATTTTTTTTGCTGCATTAGGGATTGAACCCAGGGCCTCATGCTTGCTAGGCAAGCGCTCTACCCCTTGAGCTATGCCCCCAGCCCATGGAAGTTTTTCTTAATTATTTTTTTTCCAGTACTCATAAATGAACTTTATTTATTGCTTAAAGAGAAGATATTTTTGATGGTGCTTTTATACATTTTAATAGGCCTTTTTTTTTCATTCCAAAACTTTTTCTTTTCTACTTTTTATCATTTTTACATTTATTTACATGTGTATACATTGTTTGTGCCACCTCCCCCACCCTCACCCCCAGTTTTTCTTAATTATAAGACCTCTTTGGGAAGTATAGGAAATGGCTCTCTGTTGTGCTTCTATTGTTCTCCTCCCATTTCAAAATCTTTCATTTTGAATATAGTCTTTTTTGGTAACAGACTTTTATTTATTTTTGTGGTACTGGGGTTTGAACTTGGGGCCTACAACTTGAGCTACTCCACCAGCCCTTTTTTTGTGAAGGATTTTTTCCAGATAGGTTCTCTTGAACTGTTTGCCTGGGTTGGCCTCGAACCTCGATCCTCCTTATGTCTGGCACCTGTCTAGACATTTTCATCTTTTGAGAGGGGTCTCATGGTGTAGCCCATATTGGCCTGGAACTCAAGATCTTCCTGCCTCAGCCTCCCAAGTGCTAAGACTACACTCATGCACCACCGTGCCCAGCAGATACTGTAAAGCAGTTAAATTTAAGCCTTTTATGGTTTTTGGTGTTTCTTTTTTAAAAAACTATGAAAATGTCAATATTTCTGTGTTTGAAGAACCAACACAACTATATTTTATTAGTTTCAATGCAAATTACAATTTGACAGTTTTCGTGCTTGAAGTCTGTTTTTTCAGTAAGGATATTATCCTGTTCTACAGCCCACACAGTTATCTGTGAATGCAAAGCACTGTTGGAAATGTTTTGTCTTTACAGTTAACTTTAGGTAGTTTTTCTTCAGTATTTATTACTTCTGCTGTCATTCTTCTAGGATTGTCTGTGTTTTCCAGTATTGAAGGAGAGTCAAACAAGTATGTATAAAGAAATTTTGCAAAACATGTGACTCTTGCCTGTGTTCTACAAATTTTCCCCCTTCAAATTCTGCCTCAGGTGCCTGGGTCACTTTTGTCCTGGATGCTCGAGTTTTTCCTACTTCTGGGCTCTCCTACTCACTCTGTCCTCTCCTTGAAGTCTCTCTCAAAGCAGTAACTTTTCTGTGGGCCTTTCCTGCCACCCCTGTACCTCAAGCACTCATGCCCTCGTTTCTGTTGTACTTTGTGCACCTTCATGAGAGCAAGGAATGCAGTGTGTTGTAATGAGAGTAAAGTTGAAGCTACTTGGTAGCTTACAGGTACCAGCAGTTAGAAAGAATCCTCCATCTATGGAGACAGCCCCACCTGGAAGCGGATGAGGGGCTGAGCTGCTGTTCTGGTACCAGCCTTGATGGGCTTGTCCAAACCATTCCTTTATTTATTTTTTACCTGAAACACACTGTAGACATTCAAGTACTTCTTAAATGAGAGGAGTCCACTTTGAAGCCTGCTTTTTATGAGCCACAGTGGTTTTGTTTGTTTTTTAATGGTTTTGAGTTTTTATCCTTATGTTTAATCTTTTTTTTATAGGTATGTAGCTCATTCGTGTAACTTCTTTCTCTTCCCTACAACATTTGGGATTTTGGACTCAGAATTCTCTTTCCAAGCTTCTAGTGTTCAGTTTTTGAATCAGTATGGCTTCAACTATAACAAGGTATGGTACTGGAGTAGGGATGGGAATGAGTTAAAGTCTAACTGGGCTATAATACCGTCTTCTCCCCTCACCACTGTTGTTTCCTTTCTTCCCTTTTTTTTTGGTTTGGTAATCCTGGGAGTTACACTTAGAACTTTGTGCTCGTTAGACAGGCACTCGCCACCTGAGCCATATTCCTCAGCCTTTCTTGTCCCCTTTCTTACTTGTCCATGTGAGACCAGAAGGATTCCCTTCATTCTGCTGCCTGGCTCGCAGGATACCTCTGGCTTGTCTTCTTGTTCTGCTCCTCTCTTTAGTTTCTCAAAAACGGAATCCCATATATGAATGAAGAGCAGGAGAAGAAAATAAAGCACAATATCCTGACGGGGAACTGGAGAGTTCGCAGGTAGGGTCTGTTTCTCCAGCTGCCTTTCTGTTTTCTTTGTTTTTTTCTGTATTTCCTGTGGTGGATGTGCTGGTTCCAGGAGTATGGTGACATTCATACCATTGGGTTGGCTTCTGCTGCCTGTGTTCAGCCACACGGGGCAGCCCGTCACACTAGGGTTCTCTCCCACCCGCAGATGAGAAACTAGCCTTTCAGCTCCATGTGAACCTATAACTGCTTTGAGTGTGACTTTAGTGTTTAAAAAAAAAAAAAAAAGGCAGAGTACCTCAAGTTGTAGAGTGCTTGCTTAGCAAGCGTGAGATCCCAAGTTCAAACCCCATACCACCAAAAACAAAAGTGCCTCTTAATTTGTAACTCAAAGAAGAGGAATTCCATTCTAGTCTTAGACTTGTTGAGGTGTTCTGTTGGTCTCAGTGCCACTTTCTGAGGATTTTCTGGGGATTTTCAGGGGTCACTCACAGGCTACACTGACTGTGCCAGACATGTGGCATACTGTGTGGGTGCTGGCTTGCCTGACCTGTTATGCCTAGGACTTGCCTGTATCCCCAAGGGGTTGTTGCATTTTTCTCCCCCCTCTGGTACTTTATGTTATTCTTAGGCTTTGCATACTCCTAGGAGTGACCAAAGTGAGGCAGCAGCCCAGGTCTCAGTCAGCCAGTGCTACCAACTAGTTGTTAGTTTTGAACAAGTCATTGACGCTCTTTGGGCTCTAGATTTTTTCTGTTTTCACCAGAAAGGGGAATAAATCAGATAGCTTTCAACTCCAAAATGTGCTGACTGATTATCTGGCCCAGGTAATGAGCTCGTATAATGTTTAGAGAATTGTTTTGTTTTGGATTATATTCTCAGTGCTGATTTTCATATAAAAATGTAGCTTTTTGTGAAGGAAAAACAATTTGAATTTTTAGCCTTCTGTTTTCAAAAATCAGAGAACGATCTTTTATTTCAATACAATATTATATTTCTGACACAGAAGCAGAGGGTTCACCAAAGTCCTTATCTTTTTCCTTATGTTCCCAGTGACACTTTACCTCTTGGAAGCCACATAAAGACAGTCCTGGCAATAGTGTTTAGCATTGGCTAGAGCATTTTCCTTTTATTCCACCTATCTCGGCGAAGCAGACAGGGATTAAATGGATTCCTATAAACCTGCAAAGAATACTGGCCAAAGGTTTGCCTTCCTATTGTGTAAAAAGGACAAATGACTTTTTTTGGTTCATTTTTCTCATGAAATCACAATACTAAAACCGGCATCTTGGTCCAGGCACAGTGGCTCATGTCTATAATTTCAGCTATGCAGAGGCAGAAATCAGGAGGATTCTGGCTCCAGGCCAGCCCTGGCAAAAAGTAAGACCTCCCCATCTCAATCAATAAGCTGGGCACGGTAACCTGCACCTATGATCCCAGCTACACAGGAGGCTGTAGGTAGAAGGGTGAGGGTCTGAGACCAACACTGGGCAAAAACATAAGACACTACCTGAAAAATAATGCAAAAAAGCCCTAGGGGTATGGCTCTCGAGGCCTGAGTTCAATCTCTAATACTGCCAAAACCAAACAGAAGACAAAGCAACAAAACAACGGCTCTTGAAACCTCTCTCTTAAGACTGTCTTAGGATTCTGGTATGGTTTTCTCCAACATTTTTTGTGCCCGTTTTCAGCTCTCTGGATAAAGACCAAATCAAGGTTGTGATTGATGAGGTGACACGATGGCTTGACCTGGCGGAGGAAGGTGACCGGATGACTCTGCCTGGTATTGCTGGTAGGCAGGAGGCCACTCCTCCCAGCTTGGAAGCATGGGGCCAGGTCGTGGCCGTGCGCCAGGAGTTGGGGGGCGCACATTCTCTTTCCCATAGATCCTGGTGCCAAATACCTCACAACTAAATCTGATGCTAGCATTTTCCTTCAGTGCTTAGTTCTTGGGGTTAGAGCGAGCCCTGACCTGAACGCAGTAGTCAAAGGCTTTTCAACCTACTTTGAATTCAAGACTGAGGTAGTCAACTTCCATCCATGAGCCACCTTTGACCTTACCTGTGTGCCTGGTATGCGTGTGTTTTTGGGGTTTGAAGTTGGGGCCTCATGTTTGCTAGGCAGGTACTCTTACTTTGTGAACCACTCCTCCAGCTCTTGTGTGCCCAGTTTGAATTTTTCCCCACAGTGCAGTGTGGAACCAGTGCAGTTCTTAGAGCCTGGTCTGTGGACCCAGGAGGGGGAGGGCTCTCTAAAACCCTTGGTCTGGTTAGTAAAGTCAAAGCTTCACTCAGCTGTGACTTGGCTGTTGCTGTTGCACCATTTGCCCTGGTGCAGTAGCAATAGGGGTTAAACCTGCTGGTAGTCACTGTGGTCTTCTGGTAAAGAAGTAATCTTAGTCCTTTTCTGTCACAACCTTTTGATCATCTTGTATTTAAATTCTATGCATCAATGTAAGTGTTTGAAAAGTAATTATGCTGACAGCATTGCTATATTGAGGAAGAGCTGTATAGGCTTTTGAGCTGAGAGCTGGATTAGCATTTTTTTTTTTTCCAATACTGCGGTTTGGACTCGGTGTTCTACCACTTGAGCCACACCACCAACTAAAGCACTCTTTGCTTTAGTTATTTTATTTTATTTTTGCGGTATTGGGGCTTGAATGCAGGGTCTTCACCTTGAGCCACTCCAGCAGCCCTATTTTTGTGAAGGATTTTTTCCATATAGAGGCTTTCGAACTATTTGCCTGGGCTGGCTTCCAACCATGATACTCCTGATCTCTGCCTCCTGAATAGCTAGTTGTGAGTGGCACCCAGTGCTTTAGGTATTTTTTGAGTACAGTTTTGTTTCATGCCCAGGCCAGTCTTGACTGTGATCCTTCTGTTTATGCATCTGCATATGTATGTCATCCCAGCTATGTGGGATGACCAGTTTGAGCCACCACTCAGCTTCTTATTGGTCAAAGTGGGGTCTTGAGAACTGTTTGCTTGAACTGGCTAGTAACCTCAGTCCTGCCAATCTCTGCCTCCCTTGTAGCTATCATAAGAGTGAGTGAGCCATCATGTCCAGCAGACTAGTCGATTCTGATGTAACAGTGCTAGAAAGTTTATTAATTATGACTTCAGATTCTGCATAACAACCAGTCTTTAAGAAACTACCGTGCCAGGTACCAGTGACTCACACCTGTAATCCCAGCTACTCAGGAGGCAGAGATCAGGAGGATTTGTGGTTCGAAGCCAGCCTGGGCAAACAGTTGAAAAAACCTATCACAGAAAAAGGGCTGGTAAAGTGGCTCATGCTGTAGGTCCTGAGTTCAAGCCCCAGCACTGGAAAAAAAAATTACTATTTGTTGAATGTTACACATATTAAAAAAAGAAAATCCAAAGTCAGTCATTTGATAATACTGGTAACTCTTTTCCCTTTTCCATCTATGTATCGATGGGGGTTTTATTCTTTTGCTTAGTGTCCACAATGTATCACAGCAGTTTGAAAGTAGAAGTAGATGTAATTTCAACCAGATGTTACAGAGATTGATGGAAAATGTAAAAACAATGTCACTCTCCTCACTTACATCTTTTTGTTTTGGAGAACAGTTATTTTTCATAAATGTTTTTAACATTTATTTTAAAAGAAAACTTGTAGGTTTTCTAAACTTGGCATTTTAGTTTCTAACATGGTTAATATCAATAGCTGTAGCCCACAGAAACAAAATTACTTTGGTATCCCTGAGTTCAACAACCTTAAGGATGCTATCCTAGAATGTCACAGTGCAACCCGTGCCCTGACACAAGACTCGCTGTTGGGCACCCCTAGCACAGCCTTTCCATGTGATCCACCAGTCCCTTGTGTTTCTCATTTTCTCTTCCTCTTGCCGGGAAAGTCCAATGCTTTTCCAGGTTCTGTGTGTGCCTTGTGATTCCTGCTGCAGGGTTCCAGGCCTTTGAGGTCCAATTGGTGCTGAGGCAGGCCCTCCCCAACATCTGGACAGTGCTGAAAAATGAGGGGGTGAGTTCCCATGTAGGAATGGGCGTCCTCACCAGTTCTGTCACTCATTCAGCCAAATCTGCCCTCTGAAGGGTTTTCTCATGTGCTGCTGCTTTTTTTTTTGTCTTCCTTACATTTTGAGATGAGCCACTATTTTAGGCTTCATTCCCAGCAACCCAGGATCTAGGGAGCTTGTCTGTGCTTTCCTTTCAGGTGGTGGTAAAGAAGGTGAGTCGGCAGCACCGCTGGTACCTTGAACATGCCTCTTGTGACAGGGCCAGCTGTTGGAAAGAGCAGATTCTTCTCTCTGCCAGGGGCTTTTCTGTCTTTTTCCAGATGTTGGTGAAAGCCCAGAAGGTAGGAAGATATCTTTTCTGGGCCTTTCTAGTCTTTTGTATCTTGGATGTAGATATCGAAGGATCCTCTGTCAGTAAAATGAGATTTCTTAAGACAAGTGATGCCTTCTCATTGGTAACTGGCCTCTCAACTTCAAACTTTTTCCAAGTCATGCTGGGGTCATTTGGGGAAAGACTGCATGTGAGATACTATATGTCTTTGCCCTTTTTGGTAACACAGGAACTCCACATTTATTACCTAAAATTGCTTAGCGGTGCTATGTGTACCTACTTCACAGTCGAGATCCCCGAAGTCTACCTTTCACTCATTCTCTCCCTCCCCCTCCTCTCCCTCTTTCCATCTCTTCCTCCTCACCTCGTCCTTAAGACAGTCCCACTATTTATATGAGAGCAGAATGGGTAAGGATGGGATATTGGGTGGCCAGACTTGCAGTGGGTCCTAATCTAAATTGTTGGTAAGAAACTGTTAGTCTCTGTGTCTGCCCTTACTATTTTTTAAATTCCATTTCTCTCACCTGTGGGTTCACTCCAAGTAGCCCTTGGTAGGGCATAACATGATGATGGACCTGCTGCATCTCCATGAGAAGTTCTTCAGACCTCTCCCAGGTAGGGACAAACCTGCCATCCTCCCTTTTATCATAGTCTATAGTCAGGCCTGTTTATTCCCAAAGGGCTATACAGGTTGGTCAGAGTCGTGTCCTCTGGTCCGTGTGTGTACCGTCTTTCAGGGGGAGACCAGGAGACTTCCTCAAGGGAGAAAAACCCTAAATTTAAGTTTTTTCCCTTCCCTCCATTACTGAAGTTGCTCAGGCTCATTGTGTCAAATCGCAAAATCAGAAATATGTGAAGGAAGCCAGGCATGGTGGTGCTCACTTATAATCACAGCGTGTGGGTGGCTGAGTTAAGAAAATCAAGAGTCTGAGGCCAGCCTGAGCTACATAGTAAGACTGTCTCAAACAACAAAATCTGTAAACTTGGCTAGAATCCTAATGACTTTGCTTTTATCCTGTTGTGAGTTTTTATATATTATATATTTGATTCTATGAGGTTTTTTTCCTCTTAGGTTTTTAATAACATAAAGATATGCTTTGGCTGACAAAAGCTTGCGGAGTGGCTCAAGTGATAGAGCCCCATTACTGCCTGCCCCCCTGAAAAAGCTCATTTTAGCCTGGCACTGGTGACTCATACCTATAATCCTAGCTACCCTGGAGGCAGGGATCAGGAGGATTGCAGTTCAAAGCCAGCCTCAGGCAAACATTTCAAGAAGATCCTATCTTGAAAATACCCAACACAAAAACAGGGCTGGCAGAGTGGCTCAAATAGTAGAGCTCCTGACTAGCAGGCATGAGTCCCTGAGAACTGCCAAATCCCAATACTGCCCCCCCAAAAAAACCCTAACAAATGCCAAGTGTGATGGTGCACACATGTAATCTCAGTACTTGGGAGTCTGATGTAGGATGATTGCAAGTTCAGGTACAGTCTCAGCTACACATGAGGCCAGCCTAGGCTGCATAGGCAGTCCCTGTCTCAAAAACCAAAAAGCACAAACAAACAAAACTTTTCCACATTTGATTTCTGTTGTTTGATATAAAGTGTGCACTGTTGTGGGTAAAAGCCAAGGCTCCAGAGCTGTGAGGGAAGTCCTCCTCCGCCTCTCATTACCTGGGTGACCTCCAGCAAGTTCCTTTACTTTCCCTGGTTACCTATGGACAGTGGCAGCCTCAGTGTGCCCGTAGCATTAAGTGAATTCGTAAATGTACAGTTAGTACTAGATAAAAGGGGTGAGGAAGCTCTAAGAGATTCCCTGAGATTTCTGTGAGACGGGAATTGATAAAACACCTGTGTTTGAGCATAGCGAGTGAATAGGAGGATAATTAGCAGAATTAACAACATGCACTCAACAAAGAACTGAGCAAACAGCAGAACAAAATGTTCACTAGAACAAAGGAAAAGGGATGCAATAAATGCAATTCTTGTAGCTGCTGCAGGGCCGTTCACAGATTTGTGCTGTGGTAGTTTTGAGAGGCTGCTACCCTGGGGTGAGGGTGAGGTGAGAAATGTGTGCGATGGGGTCGGCAGAACCAGAGGCTCCGCCCTGCTCACTGGTGGAAATCAGTGGCCAGGTGCCTAAAGTTGCAGCATAGGCACGTCACTGAGAGCTGTGGGAATAAAGACCCAAGGGGGAGAAACTGAAAGTAACTGCCTTTGGGGGGTAGGAAATGGGAGGGTAGTGGGAAGAGGGTGACAGGACTTTTTGTTTGGGAAGTACGTGTTGGGTGTTTTTCTTTTATTTGCAATAAAATCTCTTCAAACTGTATGCGGGTATGACTTTCAAAAACTCACCAATTAATAGTTGATTTAAATTTTTTTCTTTTGTTGGGTGTTTTATCTCATTAATATTACATTTAGTTGATTTTTCTCTGAACAGTCATTTATAACTGATTTCACATCTGCCTTTCCAAAATACCCTGTTTCTCCCTCTTTCATTCCGTTGGCCAGAGCTTCTCAGACTTCATTAGCTGATGCTGGCAGCAGGAAGCACTTGGAAAACCATGTGGCCTTTCCAATCAAAAGTGATGATGGTGGATTGGTTTGAGATTAATTGGGGTTGTTTTCAGTTCTTGTTTTCTTTTTGCTTTACTAATCAATGTTGGTGGATAGCTAGGGAAGGCAATAGTTCCTTCTCATTTTTTACCAATCTGCCAGCTCACTTTCCACTGTCTGCATCTTTCTCCTCAGAAAGCTATGATCAGTTTAAGCAGAATGTCCATAGCCTGTTTCCTGTTCTCATTGACACCAAGAATGTGACAAAGGACATCTGGAAGGTAAAGAATGGAATTACTTTGAGTGGGGACTGTGCTGTCCATCCTGGTAACACTTAGCTTTTCTCTCAACTTAAAAAAATTTTTTTTCCTTGAACCCTTATAAAACCAGCACCAGAATCCCTTTGTGTTTGGGCACATATGGGTCATCATATGAGCTTGTATGGGATTAATTTTTTTTCCTTCCCACATTCAAGTTCCAAGGTTTTGACTTATTGGTATATAAATCGTATGCCTTAGATGAGAAAATGGGGCAATTTATTCTGGAGCTTGACCCATATTTTGTAAACTTTCACCTGCTTATAGAGCACCAGGGTACCTCCCCTCTGAAAGCCTTGAGAAAACTTTTTTTTTTTTTTTGGTGGGATGGGGTTTGAACTCAGGGCTTTGTGTTTTTATAGCAGGCTCTTTACCATTTGAGCTACACATTACTCTGGTTATTTTGGAGATGGGGTTCTCGCAAACTTTTTGCCCAGGCTGGCCTCAAACCATGATTCTCCTGATCTCAGGATTACAAGTGTGAGCCACCAGCACCCAGCGAGAATACATCATTTTTGCAAAGCTCTGAAGTCATGGATTCTCATGCTGACAGCAAATTAGAATTATGGAGGAAGGCACAAGCCGACCCTGGCCTCATTGTCCTCCTCTTATGTTGTCTAGAGGGGAGAAGGTGGTGGTTTGAAATGTCCCTAGGTGATTTGTAATCTGGTCATGCGCTACACATGGAGAAGGGTAGGTCTCAGTTGGTTTAAGGGCTTTATAGCACTTAGGAGCAGAGAAAAGGGAATCAGATCTATGTCTGAAAGCCTTGGAGTGTTACAACGAATTATTCAAGAAGCCATAAAAATAGGATTGGGTTCCTTAGTGTGTCTTTGCCCAGAGAGGATCTTATATTTGTGCTTAATGTATTTCTAGTTTTCATGAACTTCTAGGACTTGGTGACCTGGCATTACCCCAAGGTCCTCTCCTCCCTGGAATGTCTGGGTCTCCATCCAGTGCCTCAGAATCCTGTGTTTACAGAATACCTTAACCACACCTGCTAAGGGAGATGATTTCCAGCCTAGGTTATCAGGAGCCCTTCCAGCAAGCCACAGGATCCTGGTCCCCTGACACTGTAATTAAGGACTGGGCAGTTAGGATGTTAGAGGAGGAGGAGGAGGTGCTGTGGGAGTCGGTGTTTTCCAGGTCACTTTAGTGGCTACTTGGTAAGCCGTGAAGCAAATGATATGCACAAGCCCAAATGTCTTGTTCTCCATAACTGCAGGAACTGCATTTCCCACGTGTGTCCAACCTCTCAGAAGTGTACGAAGTGCTGAGCAGGTGAGGAAGGTGTTTGCAGAGCTGCTTCTGGAGTTGGGCCTGTGGCCTCAGCTGCCTGTGTGATGGAGGTCCCTGGGGTGTAAGGGGTGTTCTGCCACTCATGGCTCCACTGCTTGGACTTAAGGCCTCCCCCATCCCCAGTCCAGCTCCTGATACTTCCTGCACTGTCCCTGTCTTGGACAGCCCTCTTGGCGCCCATTGCAAAAAAAAAAAAAAGACCAAAGGCAGGAAATATGTCAGCCCCTTGCCTGCCCTCCTGAATGTTTTGCAGTCACTGTCATGTTTCCCACTGGGTTTCTTGTCACCACAAGCACGAGCTCCTTCCCCCACGGGGTTCCATCCCCAACTGCTTGCCTATCTCCCCATCAGCTGCCTCCTCTCAGCAGCCTCGTTCCCTGGGCTCTCAACCTCTCTCATTTCTCTCAGTATCCACACTTAAAGAACAAACAAAATCCCTTTTTTGACTCTCCACTGTGGCTGCCACTGTAACTCCATGGTGCAGGCAGGGGCTTGTGTGTGATGAGCAGGCAGATGGAGAGGGTTAGTGTCACTTGACTAGTGGGAAAGCACCAGTGAGGTGCCTAAAAATTGCTAGCATGTGTTACCCAGAGACAAGGTAGCTGTTCTCTTTATAGCAAGACCCTTTACCAGCTTCCATTTCCCATGTGCCCACTGCCATCAGATTTTCTCCTTACAAATTGCCTACTACAAGGCTGTTCACACACTTATCTGTGGTTGCTTTTGACAGGACATTGCACATAAAACATTTGGAACAGGGCATAGCACATAGACCTGTGTAAAGGTTGCCTTACTGTGGCCTAGGAGACCCTTGGCCTGCCTCCCTCCCTCTCTCTCTCTCTTGCTCTCTTTCTCTTGCGATCTCTCTTTCTCTCTCTGTTGTGTTGCACCCTCTGAATTTCCCTTTTCTCATGGGTTGGAGTGGACGTGTGGATACACGTAATTTTTCACCATTCCTGTGTGTTCCTCTCCTCATCTCTTAAATTCTGCGCTGGCCCTCCTCTTGTCTGTTATCCTGACTGTCTAGACCTCACCCACTCCCTTATTTCAGCTACCATCATCCCTGTGCAGTTGCAGGTCAGATCAGGTGGCTCTGGGAGGCTCTATCTAACAGCTGCCCTCTTGATACTCCTGCCTTGTGGGACCTGCAGTTACTTTGACATTCATCTTTGTTCCTTAGACTCTCTCCAGTGTCTGGAATATTTGCTAAGTCTCTATGATACTTGGTGTGAGACTTGGGGCTGTGTGTTTATGAGGTGGGGGACTAGACACAGGAAGTGTTTGATTTTTATTGTTTTTAAATGCATAAAGTCTAAACTTCCCAGATTTAAGTCCCAGCTTTCCCCTCAGTGGTTTTGTAACCTTGAGCAAATGAATCTCCTTGTGCCTTAGTTTCACCATCTGTGAAATGAGAAAATAACCTTGTGTTGCTGGAGGTTGCCATAATTAGCCGGATGCTGCTAGTTATGCATGGCAGGACTAGAACCGGGCCATGCACCTGGTCCACATCTGTTAAATGTTAGCTGCCCTAACTGCCATTGATCCCTGTAGCCCTCTTAGCTGGCTTGTAGGGTAGTCACAGATGAGAAAATTAGGCTTAGGGAGGCTCAGCACACAGGAGTTTGAAAGCTGCCTGGAAAGCAAATGCGGTGGAGGTTTTCTTATTATTGGATGGTGTCACCATCCCCCACACCCAGAGCCAAGTGGCCTCAGGGCTGAGCTGCCCACACCTATCCAATCAGTCATGTCCAATTGATGTTACTCCATAAGCCTCTTTACATCCTGAGGGTCGCCCCCATCATTCAGGCCTGAGCGTCTCAATTCCAGGCATGGTCGTAGCTCACTGGTAAGCTTGTGTCTGTCCTACTCCATTTCCCATGCTGCCACTTGAGTGATCTTTTCAAAACGTTGCCATTATTTTGATGTTTTGGTGCTCCCTGGAGCCCCCACATGTTATAGGAGCTCCTTCTCTATCCATCCTGACCCTTCAGCCACACTTTCCCTGACAAGGACCCGTTCTGCTCCTCACTGTTATTGCTTGCTCTCCCCTCGACCTGAAATGCCTGTCCTCCCTGCATTTCTTCAGCCATGTTCGTTCCTGTGGCTGGGGACTGTCCTTTAGAACACCAGCTTCAGGAAGCCTACGTCTCACAGATAAGGTCATCTCTGTGTTTTATTGCTCAGGCCATTAGATGGCAAGCTTCAGAGGGCAGAGACTTTCTGTGTGTCTCAGTGCCTGGGTTCAGGCTAAGTATCTACTAAATGCCCAAAGTGATCCAGTGGGGGACTCTTGCCTGCTGGTCCTTCCCTACCCCTGTTGCCTCATCACCAAGACCCTATCTGTCCTGTACCTTTTTAAAAAAAAAAAAAAATCTCATGCCATGGACATATCTTTATAACTTAAGGTGCTTAGGGGAGAGCAAGAAGGGATGATTTTTCATGAGTTGTTCTTTATCCTATTTTTCTTCTCTAACAGCAACTTGAATTCTGGACCAGAGATTGTTCATGCAAGGCAGTGTGAAAAATACGGTACGTTCCCATGAGCCCTGGCTCCTGGAGCCCTTGGCAAAGTACTCTCGGGGCAAACTGAGGCTTTTCCTCAACCTGGTCCCCCAGGCAGCAGGCTGTGCAGGTTTGCACAGTGCTTACTCACGGCCTTCCTGGCTGTGTTCCACACATTGCTACCTTCTAGGTACGTAATCCAAGGGCACGTGCGAGGCCAGGCTGCCGTCTGTTTCCTCCTTGATGTGGTCTGTGGTCTGTGGTCTGTGTGGAAGCTCTTGACCTCTCTCTGTGGGGAGGACCAGGGTGAACCGGGCTTATGAGTGAGGAGAGTGGCCATGCAGCAGTTGGTGATCATGCATGCCGCTGAACTAGGGTGGGGAGAGAGACTTCTTTCCCAGGCCCTGTTTCTAATGGCTGCTCGGTGTCTCTCCTACTTACGGAAAACTGCTTCAGCCAAGACAAAGTGCCCTCATGAAGCAGCATATGACGCCTTCCTCTGCGGGTCAGGTAAGAATTGCTGTTCCTTTGGAACGAGACTCTGTCGTCTGCTGTGTTAAGCCCCTGCCATCCCTGGTTCTGATTCATTCCCATTGGGTTGCACTGGAGCCTGAGTTTGCATACTTCCATAAGGCCTTGGGATCTGTTATATCTCTAGCTTTTTTTTCCAGTTCTTTTGAAAGTGGCTCACTTGCTCCTACAGAGGGTACACAGGTGAGTGTCCTTTCTTTCATCCTGTTACACTATGAGTAGGCAGGACCTCCTAGGTCCCAGGGACACCAAAGGGAAAATGTGCAATCTCCAAAGGAAAAATGTGTGTGGATATCTCATTCCTGCCAGGGCAGCAGCCAGCACAGTGCTGCAGACAAGTGGTCTTCCTCCATAGGGACCCTTTCTTACCACCCCCACCTCCTGCCTGGGTGGGTCCTGCATCCCGCTGCTGTCTTGGCAATGGGAGAATGTGAATTTTTTGTCAGGGACTCAAGCGGTACGGTTTGACTTGGGGTCTAACCTGCTTCAGAATGTCCCGTTGGTGCGTTATGTGCTGTATACATGTATTCTCATAGATAACAGGGAGGGAGGAGACGAGGGGTCAGGCTGATGAAGGATACATCACTGGGGTTCCTATCTTTAGGCTGGGAGTGACACCCTGTGAAGAGGTTCATTAAGCCCCAAATTGGAATCTTAAACACCCTTCCCCGTGGCAGCAGCATCCCTGCCCCTCCAGCACTGGTACACGAAGGTCACATGCATGATTGACTCGTGTGTTCTATAGCACTGTCCTGGGTGTGCATTTGTTCCATAAGACTTAGCAGATCTGGGGCTGGAGCTAATTGCCCTTGTAACCTGCTTCTTTACAACTGACTCAGAAACACATTTTTAGAGTGTTCTCTGCTAACTTGGGTACCACTTGTTTTTGTCCATTTGGGCAGTGGATATGATAAATACAAATACTGCATGCCACATTGATCTGTGGCTTATAACTCAGATGAGCAGTCTAGCAGCCCACCTCCCCTTCTCTGTGATTTGGCAGCATTCAAGTTCCCACTGGTAGGTGGTGTGTACTGAGCAGGGAAGGGGCTACCAGCACAGAGCATCTCAGAGTCTGGGACCTATATACTTTGTTTCTTCAATCCTCAAGACATGAAAGCCCACCCTTGGTTTAGAGAAGTCTGTGGCTTCCCTGGCCTGACTAGCTGCCTGGCCCATGCTTCTTAGGGGGTGGCCCCCGAACAGTGATGGCTGGTGGTAGAAAGAGGCTGTGGACAAAGGTGGCCATTTGGAATCAAGGGTGACCTCACATTAGGAACGATGAAGTTTGCTTCCTCTGCACAGTGGCTTCATTCCTCTGAGTCTGTTGCCTGTGTGGTCAGTGGATGACCTTCATCAGTCTCTCACCAACACATGTGACCTTCTAGAAGCTTTTGGTCTGAGTGCTTTGCTTGTGTATGTGGGGGAAACCCACTCACATGGCCCAACACTTGTGAGGGGAGAAGGATGAGGGGCCTGGGGCATTGTCCTTCCCGTTTTGTACCCAGGGCCTTCGTCATGGCCAAGAGCCTGTGTGCCTGAATGCTTTGGCCTTCTCTCTGTCCATGTAGCAATGGTCCCATGCCTGAGCCCTCCTTCTCTCTGTACCTTGACATGCTGGCTCCTTACGTGAACCAAGTGAATCTTATCCGAGCTGCGGTCCCTAAAGTTGTGAGTAGGTTTTGTTCTGCTCAGAGGTTTATAGTGGGTGGCAGTCTGGTGCTCCCTGGGATATGCTAGATTGGTTCTAACCAATAGAGTAAGAGCTGGAGAGGGGCTTCACACCCCATTACGCTTTTTATTCTTGCATGTCTCTTGTCAAAACCCACATGGACTTCTCTCTTCCTCCCATCCTTTCTCTTACCCAATTCTTTCCCCTCCCCTTTCCCTTTCTGACTCTCTGCCTCTCATCCCTTCTTCCCCCTTTCCCCTCCCTATTCTTTCCACCTCCTTCCTTCTTTCCCTCTTTTCCTCCATTCTTCCTTCTCCCCTTTCCTTCTCCTCCCCTCCCTCCCTCTTCTCCCTCTGCCCCCCTTTCCCTAACCAAAGCCTCTCCTAGTTCCTTCTAGCATTTTCAAATTGTGTGAGACATCAGTAAGAATTGGGAGAAATCTCTCTTGTTCTTCATGTTTTGTAGAATTTTTCTGGCCCAGACTATCCCAGCATCCGGCCGCCTGTCCTCATCCTCACTGTTAGGAGGTGGCCTGGGGCCAGTGAGCAGCAAGTCTATCGTGAGTTCCAGAATCTCTGCAAGTTCGATGTCAGGCGGCTCACTCAGAGCCAGTTCCTGCTCCTGACCAATAAGTTTAAGGAGTAGGTACCTCGGTTCGGTTCGGAGCCCCCCCTCTCCCTTCCCCCTTCCCCCTTCCCCACTGTGTCCTTGCTGTCACTGCTCTGAGCCCAGCTGCAGCAGTCAGGTTGTTTGCTGACCTGGGCAAACTTCTTTTCACAGTGCCCGCAGTGTCTTGAAGGAGTATAGGTGCCACCCAACCCTGCAGGTCTCCCTGTACCGGTACTGGAGACATTCCCCTAACATCACCTGCATGTTACAGTGAGTGACCGAGCGCAAGGCTGCCCTTCTGTCTGTGCAGCCCCCATTTGGTCTGACTCGGACCCCAATTACTGGCTGGTGTTGGTTGTCAAGGAGTTGTTGACAAGTGTATTGAGCCAAAGGTTCAATACATTCCACAAATACCGAGCCTCTGCAGTGTTGGGTCCTGTTGTGGGTTCTGGGGATTCATCAGCGAGCAGAGGGCCCCGTGCTGTGTTGCTCACATGCTAATGGGAGAAAATGAACACAGTGTACATAGTATAGATGAAAGTGTTTATCAAAAGGGAGGAGGGTGGGGGTGACCCAGCCTAGAGGGAAGGTGCCGCTCAAAGGACTTGAAGAGCGGCTCAGTAAGGACTAAGCGAAGCAGTAGCAAGCTAGGCTCTACTACTTCCTTGAGCAGGAGGTACCTCGTGAGTTGAAGGCCACTGATCTTGAACAGAACAAGTAAGGGGCCAGATCCCAGCTCCATAGGGGCAGCACAGGGAGGACTGTGGGCTTCTTTCCTGGAGGTCACCATAGGGGCAGCACAGGGAGGACTGTGGGCTTCTTTCCTGGAGGTCACAGAAATTTGGGAGGAGGAGGGAGAAGAGTCGACTCACATTTGCAAAGTATTGCTTTCTTCTCTGTGGAGCCAAGCTGTAGAGGAGGTGGAGGGCAAGGAGCACTAAGAAGCAAGTGAGGCAGCAGGGACAGTGTGCCCATGGCCTGGTTCAGCAGTGATGGGGAGGAGCCAGGACAGACCTGAGGGGGTCAAGTGTGCATTCAAGGTTTAGGGCCTGAGTGACTAGAAAGACGGACTTGCCAGTTACAAGCTTTACAAAGATTCCAGCATGCTTGTTAGAGCAGCTGTAACTACAGTGCACAGCATTGTGGAGGGGAAAACCACTCCTCGGCAGACCGTTGTCCTGCCACCCTCTGAGCTGAATCTCTAGAGGAGGTGGACTGTCTGTGTCCCAGAGCCGTTGACCCTGAGAGGCAGAAGTCCAGTGTTGGTACAGGAAAATTAACGAAAGGCAGGATCTTTGTGTGAACAAAGTTGGGAAGAAATAAAGGCAAGCCTGTGTCGGTTGCTGTCAGCTGCCAGGTCCACAGGCAGACTCTGCCTCATCCAGGGTCCTGACCTGTGTCATTGTCTTACAGAGTCTGCAGCATAGTCACCACCTGGGCCCTTTTCGCATTTCTCCTGGGAAGAGCCAGCCTCTGAGAGCACCCAGTCTCCCTCAGCCTCGTCCTGTGTCCAGTCCTTCCTGGGACAGCCCTCCTGGGTTTTGTTTATATAAATCATACTGTTTGCAGTGAACCTGTTATGTTCCTTACTAGAAATGTGTTATGTTTTGAATGTGAAATTCTGTAAATACTATCAATGATTCCAGAAAAATCCTTACACCTGCTACCTTTGTGTGTGGCTGAAGTTTTCCTTCCTGTAAGCAACAGGGAGAAGTCACAACCTCTGAGGGTTTCAGCCAGTGCTCCAGAGTGTCTAAAACAGTTATGACAGGAGCTGCACACCAGGTGAACAAAAGGCTATGTCACTTCTGGGAGAAAAATAGCCAACGGGCTTTTGGAGTCTTAGGCCTGAGAAGTTGCTCCCAGAGTCATTGTTTTCAGAAAAGCATCAGTGTGGTGACATTTTTGATAGATACCTTAAGCTGTTAAAATGGTCAGTGGTCCTTGTAGGACCCTTGTTTTCCAGGAGGAAGCACCTTAGCACTGGTGACTGTTTCTGTAGTTCGAGACAAAAAGACACTGTGGTGACTTTACCTCTTCTCTGTTCAGTGAATCTTTACTGACAGCCGACTGTGGGTGTCGGGTGCACGGCGCTGCCAGAAGGTTGTGTCCTTTGCAGCACACAACCCACAATGTGTCACTGTTTCCAGTAGGGAAGGCCAGAGGGATGACGGGGGGGAGGCAGGCTGTGTCCTTGGAGGCACTGTAGACCCAAGTGGCAAGCCCAGTCTTGTGCATGAGTTCACCTAGGTGCTGGTGATCTGGACCCAGAGAACATGCTCAGGGATGCAGATGTTGCTTCGTGCCCTGCCAGCTCCTCCCCCTTCCTCATCGTGGAACAAGAGTCTTGCCTGTTGAGCAGGCTCTAGGTCTTCTTGTCATGAACCCACTGAGCTGCTGTTCCCCCACCCCTGTTCTTCACTGCCTCTCACTATGCCTGTCTGTGTTTCCCGTTTGATCATTGTTCTTATCATTAAGTGAATAAAACCCAAAGATCTGAGAAACCACACGCTCTTCCTCCTCAGCCATTTCACCCCTACCCTGGCTCTGGTCCTTCTTCCCTTCCATACAGACACACATTTGGACAAGTGGGCTCTGTCTGCTGCCCACCAATGACCCAGCAAGCTCCTCGGTGCTCTGGGATCCACACCAGTCTGCAAGACACTTCTTATCTCTCTGCTCCTACCTGATGCTCTGACTCTCTGGACATCTCTTCTTTCTCTGATGCTGTCAAACCTTCACGTTTGAAGACTGGGCACTGCCAGGCCTGTGCTTGCACAACTCAACTCCTCTAGCTGGCATCCCTCTCCTGCCCCAGGTGTCCTGTGGAGCCTTCCTGGGTTGTCCTACAGACACCACACAGCAGAAGGAGTGTTTCCCTCCCAAGGTACCTTGAGGGCAGTGAGTGTCCCCACCGGAAGAAACTCCAGCTCCCTGCCCCACCCTGACAGAATTCCATCCTCCTCTCTCCACCCAGCCCTGCTCACTTCCCTGCTGCTGGTCGCCATTCGGGACAGTCCAAGCTGTGCCTGCCTCTTCTCCCTCTTGCTGTGACCCTCACGGACATTAGCAGGACTGGAAGGCAGATCTGGTCAGCCTTTCTATCCAGTCCTGTGGATTCTGCACCATACCACCAAGATTTAATTAAACCTCTCATTAAATAACCTGAACTGTTACTTTGGAATGTAGGGGATGGTGGTCCATTTTGTCGCTGTGCCCTCCTCTAACACCTAGGACTATTGCTGTGTGGGCAAAGAAAGGTGTGTGCATTCCGTCTAGGTTATCCTTTGAAAAGACTAACAAAATGCAGGAAAATGTATCTCAGGGAGGTTTTAAATTTTTTCTCATACTTTCTTACACATGAAGGATTTTTACACTATGACCACATAAATGAGAAACATGCTATTTTGAAAAAAATCCGTACATATAACAAGTATATGAGTGATCACAGTCATATTAAAAAGTTGTATAGCTGCTTTTTTAAATTAACTCGGGGCTTCATGCTTGCTTGCTAGGCAGGTTCTCTACCACAGAGGCCCCCCCATTAGACCTGTTTTGTGTTGGATGTTTTTAAGATGTGCACCTGTGAACTATTTTCCCAGGCTGGCTTTGAACTGCTGTCCTCCTGAGTAGGACTACAGGTGTGAGCCACTATTGCTGGGCTATATACCATTTTTAAGAGGAAAAAGGGCACACAAAATTTATTCTATGCCTAAGCTGTAAGAGTATTAGATGCCACTGTATAACCTTTTATCTTAAAATTTATTTCAGTGGACTTAAAACTGGGAGAAAATGCACTGAACTCTTGCTGGGACTGCACCACTTACATTATTACTTAAAGGGAGTCACAGAAGTGGGAACAGCTTCCTCGTGCAGCTTTGCCCACAGAGGATCTTGCATTTGTGCTTCATGTATTTCCAGGTTTCATGAACTCCTAGGACTTGGTGTCCTGGCATTGTCCCAAGGCCCTCTTCTCCCTGGAATGCCTGATATTCTACATTTATAGCATGGGCCTCCATCCAGTGCCTCATAATCCTGTGTTTACAGAATCCCTTAACCACATCTGTTAAGGGAGATGGTGTGGGCTGTGCTGGTGGCCCTTGTTTCCATCCTGGGTTATCAGGAGCCCTTCCAGCAAGCCACAGGATCCTGGTCCCCTGACACTGTAATTAAGGACTGGGCAGTTAGGATGTTGGAGGAGGAGGAGGAGGTGCTGTGGGAGTCGGTGTTTTCCAGGTCACTTCAGTGGCCACTTGGTAAGCCGTGAAGCAGATGATGTGCACAAGCCCAAATGTCTTGTTCTCCATAACCTCAGGAACTGCATTTCCCACGTGTGTCCAACCTCTCAGAAGTGTACGAAGTGCTGAGCAGGTGAGGAAGGTGTTTGCAGAGCTGCTTCTGGAGTTGGGCCTGTGGCCTCAGCTGCCTGTGTGATGGAGGTCCCTCGGGTGTAAGGGGCTCCACTGCTTGGACTTAAGGCCTCCCCCATCCCCAGCCCAGCTCCTGATGCTTCCTTCCCTGTCTCTGTCTTGGCGCCCTCTGCCAAGAAGAAAGTAAGAGTCATGGTGGTGTGAGTGAAGGGGCTTTCGACAAGTTGCTGGCTGAGATGAAGGATGGGGCTACGTGGATGTCTGTGGACAGATAGAGCTCACAACTTCCCATCCTCCACTCACTGATTTACTCCCTTCAACAGGTGCAGAGTGAGCACTCCATGGTGAGGCAGTGACCAGTACTGGGAACAACAAAAAGCAAAACCATCAGGCTCTGTGCCCACAGGAGCAAACTGTCACCGCATTAACACAAAAGTCATTTCAAACTGTGACAAATGCTATGAAGGAAATGCACACAATGCGTGTCACTACACAGAGTGACAGGTCTAATCTAGAGAAGCAGAGTAGCCTTACTGGAAGTGACCCCCATGCTGTGACATGGGACTCCCTGGAAGCCCCCATTTCCTCTAGGTTGTGGGTAAAACCCCAAGTTAGCTCAGTGCCTTGAGGTTTAAAAGCTAGTCTCTCTGTAGTCTCTTTCCTCTGTCTCTCTTTTCCATGTTTCTGTGGACGTGATCTCAACTCTGGGGAGAATAGGGTAGCTTTTGTTCCCACCTAGGGAAGGGGCACCTGGTCCTCTGTCCTTCCACATTGGCCTCTGTTGAGACCATGTGTGTCTCATCTGGTCCTCGTAGACATGCATTGACATCCTTTGCTGACATTCTAAATCCTGGCTAGAGCTTGAGCTCTGCATCATTGGTCCACCAAGGCTGACACATTCCCAGGGAGCCAGGCTAGTTCTGAGCCCATTTCTCCTGAGAGTCACACTCTCACCATGAAGGCTGCCTTTCTCAGGTGACATGTCTGCTGGTGTTAGCTGAAGCCCTGGGGAGGTGGGGACAGAAGGAATGGAGGACCAAGCTAATGTTAGCCCCTCTAGCCTGGCCCAGTGACACCCCCCCTTCCCCTGTCCCTCTTGAGAGATACTGAGTGATGTCCAGTGTCACAGGTCTCTGGGGAGTGCCTCATATCCTATGTGGCCTTTTGCTCTTTCATAAATCCATAGAACCAAATCACTGCCTCTGAGTCCCACAGGTGGTTTCTGTTTTCCTGATGGAGCTGCCTGATGCAAGGGTGGCAGAACTCAGGGTGCCTCAGCCCCCCCAACAGGTCCTCCACAGGGTTCCCCTGTGACTGTGAGTCTGGCTGTGGTACCTGCATTCAGAAACCTACACCACTCCCCATGAAGCTCTCAGGAACCTTTCAGCTCTGGGGTCCCACAATCCATCTGAGGTTCTTTTCTGTAGTCCCCCTCCCACCCCTGGGGCCCATGGCCTGCCAGTACTGGATTCCCACCAGCCCCGCTACTCAAAGACTTATCTCTGTTTAGATGGAAAATTGCTCCTTTATCATTGTGTGTTTCTTCTATCCATGACTCCCCTAGTAAACGCTGCAGAATCTAGAAGGCTCTGCCATGCCAAGTTTTCAGAATGATGAAAAAAATAAAATGAAACCGCTCTCAAGAGGCAGCTTCTACAAATCAAGAGCGCCTTGGCTTCCATACAGCTGCCTCTGCTCTGTCTTTCTACACTCTGCATAAATTAAGCTCAGAAGCCAAGAATTTGGCCTTTTGGTCAGGCCTGTGGCCTACCTTCCCCTGGGACAATTTAACTCCCTGACTTGGATGGATGGAGGCCCATGACAGAATGCAGGGAGCCTCATCAGTTTAGAAGTCTCCTCAGTCTCCTCTGTTACATTATTAGCACCATTTTACAAATAAGGAATCAGAAAAATTTTCATTTCTTGCCAACCAACTACTGACAAATCAATATAAAAATTCTTAAAGTTTCAGTAAACTATATTGGCAAGTGATTAGCCAAGACCAGCCACCCCAGGGCATGGGGATTGTGAGGGGACCTTGTTCAGACTGATGAGGGGTCAGGGGCTCTTTACTTCTTCCCCCTCAGCACTCTTACAGGGAGAGAGGCCTGAAGTGGGGGGCATTCGTCAGGCTTGAGCTTGGAGCTTATCAGGGGTAGTCAGTGGTGCCATCCTGCAGCAATAGGGGACCAGAACTGATCAGGAGGGAGCTTCAGGTTGAGTTTTCAGTGTTCCCCTTTCACACCATGGTCGCTTTGGAAGGGACCAAACAACCAGTCTTAAAATCTGCCACTGTGAGGTCAGAACTTCTACCATGCCCCCATCCCATCCACGTTGGTCCAAACTAGCCACTGTGGGTCTTTCTCTCCCTCCCTTCCTCCTCAGTCACACTTACTTCAGTGGCCTTGTCACTCCTGGGCCTTGGGTGGGGTCACCCTCATTCTCTGTGCTTTTATGACTTTGATTCTTAGAGCAGGGATTAGTGAGGTCATTGCTCCGTCCCTCCTGTGAGGCTGCAGGGTCCTATACAGTGAGGTTCACTTGCTCCACACTCCCACCCTCCTCTGGGACCTTCTATCCTGTTCCATCCCATCTGTGGGTGCTCTGGTGCCCACTGAGGGCTAGTTCAAGTGCTGATTCTCCTGGGACACCTGGGCACCATGGCACCACTGCTCCCCTCTCCCTCCAGGCTCCACCCAGCTGTCTTCTGAGGTGTCCACTCCGTGAATAGAGTGACCTTTGCACTGGCCAGTGGGGGCTGGTGTCTTTGCCAGCCTGCTCTTCTCAGGCCTGCCTGGGCTGAGCACTGGACTAGCAACCTATCTCTGGAGTACTCACAAAAGGGAACGATTGCCTCTGTTCTTGGTGGATCCCCACCCTGATGGCTGAACTGTGGCCTCCAAAGGATGTGTTCAAGTCATTCCTTTCTCCCCACACCTGTGAATGCAACTCATTTGGTCATAGGCTATGCAGATGCTTTCATTAAGATGAGGTCATTTCAGCAGTGCCTGGATCTCTTGGGCTGTAAATTCTCGGGTCAGATTTTAGCGTTCCTAGTTTACAACACCTGCTTCAGGCCCATGCTCAGGGAATCTTCTGTCTGGCATGGCCACCTTCCTCCCTCACCCCTGCCCTTCCTAGGTTTGTTTTTATCTTTAGCATTGATGACTGCCTAACACTATGTTACCTAAGCATTTCATTTTTGGCGTCTGCCTCCACTAGACTTCCCCTCCCCTCAATTCAACAAATATTCATTTGTGCACTGACTGTGTATAAACCTTTGGTCAGCAGGTCAACCTACTTCTCCAGACTTGGGGGGAAGAGAGGTGGGGTTGACACTGATTTGCTCTCTAATTTACCCTTGTCAAGAGGGGCAGGAAGAGCCGCGGGCTGTAGACGCATCTAGAATACAAGAGGGTTGACTATGCTTCCCTTGGTTCTTATTCAGAAGCCTGGTGAGTCAGGCTGGAAAAAGAAGTAGGGCTCAGTTAGCTTACTGCACCTGCTCTGCACTGTGCGGATGATAGAACTTTGCTGTGGTTTTCAGACTTGTCTATAGGGGAGCTCTTAAGTACCTATGGCTTCCAAAAATTCTGGAAGTGAGACTGTGTATTCCATTGTTGGCCTCAGTACTGAGTGTTTTGGATCATTGCCCTCCAATGAGCCTGCAGATGGTGTGTGACATCGACCTGGAGTAGGGTTGTAGGCTCATTGCAACCATATTCACCTTTATAGTCTCCTGCCCAAATCACCGAGTGCACGTCAAGTCAAGAAAAGAAAGGTAAGTGGGCCTTGCCTTCTACAGTGACGATGTGAGACAATTATTACAGAGACTTCCAGAGAATAAGATGGAAACATCAGTTTTGGGTCATTGCGTAAGCTCTGGAGTGCTAGGGGCTGATTATTAATGCAATGAGCTGGCTCTAGATAGTAACTCACAGAGACTAAAAAGTTTATTTGTAATTTTGAGTCATCTATTCACAAAGCAATCAGTAATGTTTTATGATGCCCTTATGAGCATAGAGATGATAGATAGATAGGTAGATAAATAGATAGATGATAGATTGTTAGGTGATTGATAGATGATAGATCTAGATGACCCATAGAGAGATGATAGAGAGGTATAGATAGATACATACATACGTACATACATCAGATGGATAGACACATAGAACATATGTGAACATGGTTCTTGTCCCCAGATAGCTTACAGTCTACTCAGAAGTCTGTATTAACACGCATAAAACAACTAGCAAGCAAGGTGCAGTGGCTCAAGCCTCCTATGATCCTATATAATCTGGAAGATTGAGGATCAAGGCCAGCCAGGACAAAAAGTTCCAGAGACTCCATCCGCAACCAATAAAAAATTAGGTGTGGTGGTACATGCCTGTTATCCCAGCTATTCATGAAGCGTAAATAGGATTGAGGTGTATGCTGGCTAGGGCATAAACAAGAGATCCTCTCTCCAAAATAACCCCCAAAAAGGCTGGGGTAATGCTGAGGTGGTAGAGCAACTGCTTAGCAAGCACAAGACCCTAAATTCAACCCCCAATACCACCAAAAAACCTCACAAAAAAACAAACGTAAGTAGCAAACAACCAATCAATGTGTGGTGCTGACTAATCGTTTTGGAATATAACAGATGAAGGAAGGCGGGGGGGCACAGAAAGACAAACACCACGTGGTCTTGCTTATATTTGGAACCTAAGAAAGTTGAACTTAAGCAAAGAGGACCTGGCAATAGTGGCCCATGCCTGTCATTGCAGCACTTGGAAGGTTGAGGCAGGAGGATCACAGGTTCTAGACCAGCCCACACAGTGAGACCCTTTCTCAAACAACAACAAAAAGAAGCAGAGTAGAATGGAGGTTCTCAGAAGCTGGGCAGGCAGGTATTAGGGAGATGTTGACCAGAGGGCACAGAATTTCAGATAGGAGTAGGTTTTCAAGATTTATGCACAGCATGGTGGCCTTCCTTAATCATAAAGAATGATATATTTCAAAATTGCTGAAAAGGGGCTGGAAAGGGCTGGGAATGTAACTCAGTGGTAGAGTATGTGCCCAGCATGTGTGAGGCCCTACATTTGATCCCCTGTAACAAAAAGAGTACGATTTTGTTTTTGACAGTGCTGGGGTTTGAACTCAGGGCCTCACACTCGCTAGGCAGGTGCTCTACCACTTGAACTATGCCCCAGCCCTTTGTTTAATTTTAGTTTTTTTTCAGATAGGGTCTCCTGTTTTTGCCCATAGGTGGCCTCAGACTTTGATCCTCCTACCTATGTGTCCTGAGTAACTGGGATTACAGGTGTGAGCCACCTCCCTTTTGTCTGCTGACTCATAACTGGAATACGATCTCGCACCCTCTAGAACCCCATCCTCATCTAGCGCACAGCCGTGTGTAATTTCACCATGAATCAGTCCCAGAAGAGTGAAGGCTCCATCCCCAAGCCTTGCACCCTCCAGATTGTGCTGTACCGCAAGGTGGGCCACTGTGGAGCTGCTTCATCAGAGAGCACCCATGGCTTCCTTCTCCACCGCTATGTTCCCTCACAAAATTGCTCTTTTGTGGGATGTGTTTGACTTGCTCTGAGAAACACTAAAAGAAGTCACCTTAGGAAACTTCCTGCTGTACTTGTGGATGGAATGCTGATCACTTCATCCAGCACCACATCATACAATGCTCTCCTTAAGATGGCTTGGGATCAGGAGACAGTCTGCTTCTCCCCATTACCTAGGAATCTGAGTACAGGCCTTATAGCTATGCATTTTTCTCTTTTTGCTTTGACTGCCAGGAAGCTTAGAAACAAACTTATGACTTACCTTGAACACTCTACTGACCTGTAGGTGACTTTTTACACTTCCTAATACTTTCTTACTTGGATTACTCTGTCCCTGTCATCTGTAGTTGTCTACTTTAACCTTTAGTATTCACTCTGTATTGGTGACATTTCAGTGATGGAAGGGGTGTAAATAAATGTCAGGTGATTTAAAATATTTGTTATTTTAATTTACTTCTTTGTTTTGTTTTCTGAGACAGGGCCTGCTATGTTGCCAGACTGACCTGGAACTCAAGATCCTCCTTACCCAGCCTCCCAAGGACTGGGCTTACAGGTATGAACCGCTGTGCCTGTTTTTTGGGCAGAGCTAGGGTTTGAACTAAGAGTCTACACACTTGGTAGGCAGTCTACCACTCAAGCCCCATCACCAGCCCTTAATTTACATTTTTGATTAGTGGAGAGTTCAAACATTTCCTATGTTCATGGGCCATTTGCATATGCTTGTATATGCGTGTGTGATTAGAAGTTACCCACCATTACCTCTACCCATTTATTGATTGGTGTCCCAGTGTTTTCCATCTCAGTTTAGTTGCAAATTCTATGTATTAAGGTATATTAACCTATGGTTGAATTTATTACAAACACATTTTCTAATTTATGCCTTATGATGCACACTCCTAGCATTTGTTGGAACTGTCCAAATGCCACCAAATCATAGAACATTCAGTAAAATCCCTAGTGAAGGGGTGTTACATTTAAGATTTTATTATGTGACAACCAGTCGAACTGCAAGATTATCCCGATAACGAAATGGCTGGGTAAGCAATAGCTATAAACAGTGCTGGAGACTAAATGTAGTGAAGTTTGTCAGCAGTGTCTTGGGAATACAGCAGAATGTTTCCTTTGTAATAAAAAAAGAAAATACCTCATTCCCCAAAGAATTGGCAGTGCTTCAAATCAGCTACTCAGCAAGGACTTGAGGGATGAGGGATGGTGGGCTGGAGAAACTGTGCTAGCTATGGCCAGACACATTCTGGAAGAACACGAGCTTGTTCTGTATGCATTTGGCAAAGAAGGTATTCCTCAGCGACTTCTGTTTCATGCATGAATGTGTATGCCGCCCATGTTATGGAAAGAAAGGGAGGGAGGGATGGAGGAAGGGAGGGAGGGATGCACAGAAGCAAAGAAGGATGACATGGGTATAAATAGTTTATGACATTAGCTGTTCTGTCCTTGGGATCCAGACTCCTTGAGTCCCAGTGTGACTTGGCCACATTCATGCCCTGTAACCTCACTAAACCCCTGAGCCCATTTCCTTCTTCTGTGACAGTGGAATAACAACGATGGCTCACAGGTTGTTAAGATTAAATGAGGCTCAGAGCTCAGCACCTCGGAGACAGTTAAGTGTTGAAAAATGCTAGCTTCCACAGAGTTTCAATGGCAAGTGGATCACATGGCCAGCAAGTCTTATTAATTCCCAGGAGAAATCAGGGATTTCTTCTTAATCATAGTGGGGCCACCAGATGGGAAAATGGACAAGTGGTTTCAGAACAGCGTCACCTTTTCCCACACTGAGGTAATGTAGAGCAGCCTCCCTTCCAGGACGTCCTAGTGGAGGAACGTGGAGGCCCGAGAGCGTTGCCCAGGTGCAATGTTCTCCCGTGAGCCTGGTCCTGGCTTTTCTTCAAAGATCCTCTGCAGGGCTTCTTTTAGGGACTTTCTACTCTTCCTTCTCCTCACACTACCTACCACAAAATAGACGATCGGGTTGACACTGCAGTTGACAGTGGACAACATATTCAGATAGGGAAGGAATCTCCACACAGACTCGTCTCTGGAGTTCGAATAGTAGACTATGATGCCCTTCATGGGCATGGCAAAGACAAGAAACAGGACGACGGTGGCCATGACAGTCACGTACAGCTTGGCTGGCTGACGTGGCTTCAGGTTACAGCAGACTTGGATGAAAAGGATCAGGTTGGAGAAGACCATGAGAGGAACGAAGACAAGAAATGTCAAGACACAGGAAAAAATGTACACATAGCGACATTCCGGGAACCTAGGCTCATTTTGCAGAAGGCAGAAGAAGTTTTCCAACCCAGACACCAGCACAGAGAGGGCCCACAGCAGTGTGCAGGCCACAGCAGACTGGTGCTTTGGGCGGCGGCACTGGTACCAGATGGGGTAGAGCACGGAGAGGCAGCGCTCCACACTGATGGCCGTGAGGAGGTGCAGACCTGTGTTGTAGCCGAAAATCATGAGGAGGACCACATAGCTCATTAGAGTGTCATCTTGGAAGTGGAAGCTGTTCACCAGCTGAAAGATGGATGAGCAGAGGAGGACCATGAAGTCAGCAATGGCGAGGTGGAGAATGTAGACGGTGAACGGTTTCCTCTTGACACAGAAAATGAGAAACCATATCAAAAGTCCATTCCCAGTTACTCCTGGCACACAAATGAGCAGAGACATGTAGCTGTAACGGTGTGCTCTTTCCACATTGAATAGGGGCTCAGTCATGTGCTCTGATGACCATGTTGTTTGATCCAGGGATTCATTTTTGGTACAGAGTGTAGATTCCAGAGGACTCATGGTCACTGTCATTGGCTCCATTCTTGGGAAATCACTGTCTTCTCCTGTATACCTGTTGTCAGAAATAGAAGATGGAGTTGATGGGTGTCAGTGCATCAGATGGATTGCTGTGCATATCACCATAAGTTTGGTTTTATTGGGGATCCTCTGCTCCCATAGGTGAGGGAGGATGCCAGCCAGAGAAGGTCTTGCTGCGGTTCCTCTCTTCCCCCACCCTCCCTCCTCTCAGCTTTCCACCCAGACAGACTCCATTGCAATCACCACAGTCTTTCCACTGACCCTAAGGGCTGGCTCCTACCCCAACCCAGCCATCGCTTTGACTAGGATTCTTCTTCCTTCTTAGCCTCATGGGAAAGAAAGCCCACTGCTGTTTCCTGCCTTCCTGAAAGAGATTTCTAAGGGTTCCTACCAGAACTAGGCAACAGAATCAGGATCAAAACCACACTTATTTCAAATGCACCATGGAGCAAAAGCCAATGTACAAAAATGAAAGCAATGTGGGTATTTGTTAGTCATTCTGATTTCTCTGTTCTTCCTTTCCCATGCCTCTGTTTGAGTTAATCACACCCCCATAACCCTCGGGCATTTTATCCATCCACCAGTAACCATGATTAATAGATGGTTGTGTCTCTCCTGTGCATTGGGGGTCATCCCCATGGGCTTAGCTGATGGGACCATCAAGCTGTAAATAGGTGAGATGGGAAAGCAAGGGAAGAGGCTCTGCTGAGCTTGGGTTCAAGGAAGGAAAGGCCACTTTAGACTGGGTAAAAATGCAAGATTGTAGTGTTCAGATCCACAATAGCCTGTGGTCCCCAAGTGACCCTAGGCATTGTAACTTCTTGTTTTTCACCATTTCTCCATCCTTAGGAGACAGAAGGGCCCCTAGAAATCTGCATTATGACCTTCCTATGACGTTAAAGGGTAGAAAGAAGGAAATGCAGGAAGGACCAAAATAAAGACAATATGAGGATCAGGAACAACCAATCACAACTTTACAGGCACAGCCAATGAAAATGCAGCTTTCTGCATACCTCATTAGCATAGAGATTGAGCAACGCCCTAGAGAAAATGGATTAAAAACCTCAGACCATGTCACTTCTCAGGCACCCTCTCTTGGGACCCCCCCATCCAACTCTGGGGGCTCTACTCTCCCACTTTACACTTTCCTGTCTCAATAAACTCTCCCACTTTGCTCGCTTTTGTTGTCTATGAAGCTCATTCTTTGGCTTAATGAGACAAGAACCAGGAACACTGACCTCCCTCTGGCTAAACTCCTAAGCCAGCAAGGTGGAGTGGAGGCTCCCGGTCCTACACAAATCTCCCACTTCACTTATATAGTGTTCCCTGTTGCCTGAAGGACACTCTGACCCTAACCAACTGAGTGAGGCACAGGAGGGAGCTGGATTCAGGATTCAGGGAAGGGCTTGCTAAGCAAGAGCTTTCTGTGTTGTTTCTTTGTGAACTCTTTTTTTTTTTTTCGTGGCACTGGAATTTGAACTCAGGGCCTCACAATTGCTAGGCAGGCATTCTACCACTTGAATCATTCCACCAGCCCTCTTTGTAGGCTCTTGACAGCAAAGGACAGGCAGTCCCCTATTTACAGATGGGCACTGTGATAAGAGCCATTTATCAGTCTCTCTTAGAAACTCAGAATACATTTTCTAGAAACTTGGTTGAATTTCCCAGAACAGCTAATGGACTCCTACTTAACCTTAGTTATAACCAATTGTGATATTGTGAAATATACATTTGATCTTTGTTTTTTTCCTGGCATAAAACTCCTAAAATCCTTGGAATCTCCAGAATGATGTCTTTCCTATGCTAATGAGGTGACTGATGGCTGGTGTCCACTAGATAGCTTCAGGATGGGGGCTGGTCACTGGAAGACCACTGCAGGATTAGAGGGCAGGGCCTGCAGGGAGTTGGGAGGGCTGCATGTTGAGTTGATCACCAGTGACCATTGGTGTAATCAATCATGCACACATAATTAAGCCTCGGTAAAACCCCAAAGGACAGGGTGTGTTTGGACAGCTTCCAGGTAGTTGAAAAAGTGGAGGTTCCTGGAAGGAAGTTGTGCAACCCTTCTTCATTCTGACAAACCCAAACGTGCACCAGCACAGGGGCTCTACTCCAAGTGCTTTTGGATTTGTGAGAAAACGCATGGCTGTTCTGGATGATAAAAGTAATCCAAATTAATTTCACAAACTTTGAAGAGTGCAGAAGGAAGAAAATAGCCACCAGTTTTCCTGTCTCACCACACAAAGATAATTTCTTTCCTTTTCTTTTTTTAAAGACAGGGTCTCACTATGTAGCCAGGCTGGACTCGAACTCATGATCCCTGTGCTTCAGACTCTAGAGTGCTGGGATTACAGGTGTGAAACACCACACCAGTTTCTTTTTATTTTTAAAGCTCAAAAAAAAATTGTTGACAGTACTGGGGTTTGAACTCAAGACCTTGCACTCACTAGACAGGCGCTCTACCACTTGAGCCACATTCCCAGCACATTTTATTTTTAATTAACATACAGCAACTGTACATATGCATGGTAGGCAATTACTTCAGGACACGTATACAGTGTGTAAGGATCAGATCAGGGTAGTTGGCACATCTATCATCTCAGACATTTATCGTGTGTGTGTGTGTGTGTGTGTGTGTGTGTGTGTGTGTGTGTTATTCAATTATTCATTGTTAACCCAAAGACAACCTCTATTCATATTTCCTGGAAACTACAGTGTATGTGATTTTATGCCTGCCTTTTTAACTTAATATCATATTATCAATATTTCATTGCTATTAAAAAATTCTTCAGATATGATTGTTGATGACTACACAACATGGTGTTTGGTCTTTTGTTCATTCTTTTCAAAATAATTTCTCTGCTAGCAAACATGTGGATTGTTAATAATTGCCCTTGGATGGCAGCACAGGGATGTTCTTGAAGTGGCTCTCTCCTGTGTCTCTGATTAATTCCACGGGATAGATAGCTTCAAGGACAATTATTCAAAAGAGATTTTAAGGCTTTTAAACAGAAGAATGTAGTGTTCATAAACATGGATTTTGGGCTCAGATTTGGGTTTGAAACCACTTCCAAGTTACCAATTATCTGACCTAGGGCAAGTTCTTAAATCTTTAAGCCTCAATTTCCCTCTCTGTAAAATGGGGAGAATGGTGGTAGTAGTTTCAGTAGTTACTGAGAAAATTAATGGATTTTTTTTTTTTTGGCAGAACTGGGTTTGAACTCATAGCCTCAAACTTGGTAGATAAGTGCTCTACCACTTGAGCCACACCTCCACCTCTTTTTGTGTTAGTTTATTTTTCAGATGAGGTCTTGGGCTTTTTCCTGGGGCCACCTTTGGGCCATGATTCTGCTTCCTTTGCCTCCTGAGTAGCTGGGATTGTAGATTTGGAGACAGGACCTTGCTAGCGCACTAACTTTTTTACCTGAGATTTGAACTCAGGGCTTCATACTTGCAAGGCAGGTGCTCTACTGCTTGAGCCACACCTCCAGCCCAACATCTAAATTGTTTTTTTTTTTTTTTGTATTGCTGGGGCTTGAACTCAGGGCCTACACCTTGATCCACTCCACCAGTTCTATTTTTTATGAAGAGTTTATTTTGAGATAGGGTCTCACAAACTATTTGTCCAGGCTGGCTTCGAACTGCAATCATCCTGATCTCTGCAGAGATCAGGATAGTAGCTAGGATTACGGGTGAGCCCCTAGTGCCCAGAGACACTTAAATTTCAATCTGCATGTGCAATGATTAGTGAGGGTGCATATTTTTCATGCACCAATTGCATTTTATGCTGCTTCTTGTGCAGATCGTTCTGTGTTCCTTGCCCATTTTTATTTTCTGATGGGAATTATTTCCTGACCTGTAAGAGCACACTAAGCTTTTCTACATATTTCTCCTTTGGGCAAGCTGGTTTGGCCCCACAAGTGTTGGCCCAACCTGGGACGATTGTAGATCCCTTTGTCATCCAAACTCCAATCTCTGTCCTTCTCCTTCCTCTTCCCTTTCACTAAGTGAACTGCCACAACTGTCTAGGGTAAGAGGAGAAGCAGGAGCACGAGAAAGACCCCTTGGCGGGGGTCTCTTTTCCCCAGGCCAGGAGCGTCGAAAGACCCCCACGGGAGGACCCCCCGCTGCAGCAGCCTTCTGGAGGGAGCCTTAGACCAGTGTGGTCAGCCAGCTCCTGCTTACAACTGCACTTCCAAAGAAGTATGAACAAATAAGGCAATTGTGCTGTCTTTGGGTGACATTGCTCACACTAACCTTTCTGCCTAGATTCTAGTGCATTAGTAAACAAAAATGTACTTGCTCGAATTTTGTCTTATTATTCCTGGCCGTGGGAAAAAGGTTTCTAAGAAGCGGGGGCGGGAGGGGGGGAAGATGAGGTAGAATGATTGAGAGGGTACATCTAATTAAGTAAGCACATATGTAAATGTCACAATGAAATCCCCCGTACAACTAACATATGTTAATAAACATTGTTTAAAAAAAAAGTAAAAACAGGTTTGAGAGTAGAACTAGGTTAAATATAATTTTGCTGAATGTACACGGGAGTTTTCATTGGTCTATTTCTTGTAGCCATTAGAGGAGCACTGGGGGTCAGGGAAATCCCCAGTGGACATGGATGCTGAGGACTTGGGGGCTCAGGTGACCTGCTGTCACGTCCTGTGTAGACGCAGGACCATTTCCATCTCCTCCCTGCCTCAGAGCTCTTGGCTGGCCCCACGTCCAGCTGTCCACAGAGGTTCTCATGGCACAGTGGGGAGGAAGGGCATGTTGGAGAAGGGCAGTCCCAAAGAAAAGCTGAGCTCATCCTTGAAGTGGGATGGAGTTTGCAGAAGCTTCCATGGAGACTCCTGTGTGCTCTGCTGGTGGGAGTAGGGGCAGTCACCTTCTTTCCAAACTCAGCCCCCCTTTCTGCTTTGCACCATGTGTCTGAAACGTGTTATTTACTGACTTTTCCAGTGATTTCTCTCAGCTGCTCATCCCGGCTATCAGATCCCGTCAAACAAAGGATTTCAGCAGAATTAAATGTGTTCACAACTAGCTTTACAAAATAGAACCACACCACATTTATTATTTACTTTAACTTTTCCAAACCAAGCTGAGAGACTCCCATGTAGATGGACTACTGTGTATGCCATGCACACACATCACAGGGCAAAAGGGTGACAGCCATATTAGGGGACTCTTCACCTTTTCAAGATGTTCTTAGGGGAGGCTCTGTGGTGGCAGCCAGAACCAAATGCTTCTGCTCAGAACTCAGCAGGCAGAAGCTATGGGCCCCCAAGGCAGCGCTGGAATTTGCCATCCTCTAAGCTTGGGCTCTCTCTCCACACAGTACGGTCACTTGGGAGGTGGGTGGGGAGGAAGAGAGCTCACTGCACACCCTGGGTCACAGTGATCTTTCTGGAAGGAGCACTCACCGTCCAGGGACTTGGTCTTCCTGCAGTGTGGAGACACTGTGGCGATCCCTAGCTCTTCCCTTAATGCCCGCTATCTCTGCAGATCTTGAGCAACCCCTTGCCCAGCAGACAAGAAGATTCTTGAGGGCTGAAGGAGCTCCCGTCAGTCTGGCACCAGTCTGTTCTCAGGGTCTTATTTTGGCCTGGATTTGGCCAGTGAATTCTGAAGTCTTGTTGGCAGCACTGAAGGACAGAGGGTGGGGCTGGCTGTCCTCTGAGCCTTGTCAATCAAATGAATGAAGAATCACTTGCCACTCAAGGCAGTTTGCCTCAAGTCCCAGCTAACTGAAAAACAACCCATTCTGTTCCCACCAAGTTTAAGACACTTTGTGATTTTCAGACTGTTAGTGAATTAAATGTGTGTCACTGTGCGTACTTGGCCTTGGCCCCTGACTATGGAAGCCTTTGTTTCCTAGCACCTCCAGCCTTCCATACTCCCTGCCCCCCAGCTGGGGCAGGTGCTGAGGGTGGGAAGTTCAAAGCATTCCAGGTACTTTCCTGGCCCCTTCCCACCTAAGCACTCCCCCATCTTCTCTGTGCTTGTGAGGACCAGAAGACACATGGGGAGGTGGACTTCAGAGCAGGAGGTGGCATTGTAGGGGACTGTGGAGAGGAGGGACTGCTGGCCCTGTCCCTCTCATGTATTCTTTCTTGGGGCTGCAGAGCTGTCCTATGGTCATGAGATACCACCGAGGGGGAGGAAAGGAGGCACTGAACCTGGTGTTGCAGGACAGTTCCAGCAAGACTAGCAAGTGCCACCCACCCTGCTGGCCTCATGTTTACTGGAGCCCCTGTTGTGAGATGCACTATTACTGAAATAACCCCAAATGTGACACACATGGGCGGTTAATTTAAGGGGATTTTTTTTT
This sequence comes from Castor canadensis, assembly GCF_047511655.1. Lineage (NCBI taxonomy): Eukaryota > Metazoa > Chordata > Mammalia > Rodentia > Castoridae > Castor > Castor canadensis. The sequence continues at coordinate 7,892,945 of NC_133386.1, read as the reverse complement.
TTTTTTGGCAGTACTGAGGATTGAAAGCAGGGCCCTAAGAATGCTAGGCAAGTGCTGTACCACTGAGCTACATCCCCAATCCTGAATTTATTTTAAATTGCACAGCCTTTATATCTCTCACCCCACCCTCCCATCTTTAATTCATAGGAAGAACCTGTGGCTTGCTTCTAATCGATAGGACATTGAAAAGCTGATAGTCCTATCAGCTTTTTAAGGTCCCTGGGATCGATTGATTGATTTTGAGGCAGGGTCTCACTGTGTAGCCCAAGTTGGCTTTGAACTTGGTATGTAGCACAGACTGGCCTTGAACTTGTGATCTTCCTAACTCTTCCTCCCAAGTGCTGGAATTATAGATGTGCACCACACCTGATTCCCAGGATTTGTTTTAATTAGATATGAAAGACTCATAGACATGGAAATGACTGTCATAAAGGAAGATGTTTTTACTCACAGTCCCCTAGAAGCAGGAGGTAGGATAGGGCCATGAGGGTTACATAGGCATGGAGCTGGTCAACAGTCCGAGGGAGAGGGGACTGTGAGCGAGAGCTTTTGTTGTGGTTTCTCTGGGGAGGAACAGGCAAGGCAGGCTAGGCAGACTCGGGACTGGCTGGCTTGACACTTTCGTTAGACCCTGGGGTTGGGGACTGTGCCTCATTGTCAGAATGTAGCTCTGACAATGCAAGGCAGATGCACAGTGGTCCAGAATATGAGAGCCTGCAGAGGAGTGGAGGGGAATGGGCCCCGGACGAGTTAGTTTGCATTTGAAATTCATATTCTCTACCCAGTGGGCTTACTACCCCGAGGGATGCTTGCCCTGGCAGGGGCAGCGACTCCAGTCAGCAAGGCCTCAGCTGTCAAAGCATCTGAAGTCCATGTACACATGGACTGTGTTACACAATAGAGCGAAGGGCTCCTGCTAATTTTGGAGAATGTGCTGGGAGTGGCCCCCAGAGAGGGCTGTGTTTCAGGGAGCTGGAATTGGCCACAAGGACCAGGGGCTTCAGTCCTACACCCACGAGGCACTGAATTCTAACAATAGTCATGTGAGCTTGGTGGAGGGTCCCCAGGCTGCAATGAGACCTCAGCCCCAGCCAACACCGTGAGACTGAGTTGAGGACCCAGTCAGTGCGTAGATGTCCAACCCACAAAGAGTGTGACATGGTAAATGTGTGTGGTTATGTGAACGGTGATGGTGCAGTCTGTGATCAGAGGACTTCCCAATTCTTTGTGTCCCACTAGAAAGAATCCATAGCAGGATACATTGGTGTAAAGGGAGTTTATTAAAGGTTAGGGAAGAGAAATACAAAGGGAAGCATGGTGGGGCCCAGATGGAAGCTGGGGAGAGCATGTTTCTGCTCTTCAGATTCTTTTAAAATCTATGAAAACCTATGGGAAGGGGAGAACCAGCTGATCCTCATCCAATAATCAATGAGTCGGGAGGGGCATGACGGTTCCTGGCCAGGTGAGGGCAGTTCCTGAACCAAAGCGTGGTTAATCTAAGATGTAATATTTTTTCTATGAGTCCTGAACTTTCCCTACTTTAGCCTGCCTCAGTTGCAGGTGACTGAATTAGTGGTAACTTGCTATACAGCAATAGACAACTGATGCGCTAGGCGAATATAGTTAGAAATTAAATCATACTTAGTTACCTTTCTGTTGCTGTGACAAAATACCGGAGATTACTTAAGGGAGGAGAGATTTGTTTTAGCTCATGGTTTCAGTCCATGGTCACCACTCCATTGGTTCTGGGTCAATAGTGAGGCCCTACGTGTCATGGTGGGGAGCACGTGGGAGAGCAGGTAGCTCACCTTGTGCCAGAAAGAAGGGGGAGAATGAGAGAGGGGGAGGGAGAGAGACGGGGAGGGAGGGAGTGAGAGAGAGAGGGAGAGGGAGAAGAGAGAGAGAGAGAGAGAGAGAGAGAGAGAGAGATATGGTTCGTGCTGGAATTAAAGAGAGGGAGAAGAGAACAGCAGGGCTAAGGGACAAAATATACCTTTATGCCCATTGACCTACTTCCTCCAACAACCACCTCCAACAGTGCTATAGCTGGGGACCAAGTTTTTAGCACATGGCCTTTGGAGGAACATTTAGGATCCAAACCATAACATTCTACCTTACCTCCCAAAAGCTCATGTCCATCTCATAAGGCAAAATGCACTAGTCCATCTCCAAGAGTTTGCAAAGTCTCACAGTTCTAGTGTTGCTCAAAGGTCTATGCCTAAAATCTCCTCTGAGACTCAAAGCAAACCATGAGCCCCTGTAAAAAATTTTTTAAAAATCCAACCAAGTTACATTCTTCCAACCTGTAATAGTGGGATAGGCACAAGGTAAACATTGCCATTCCAAAAGAGAGAAATGAGGGCATAGAAAGGAGGAACAGGACCAAAGCAAGACTAAAACCCAGCAGGGCAGACACGAACTCCTGTAGCTCCATGTTTGACGCCTGGTGGTCAAACTTCACATGGTGGTGTGAAGTGAGTATTGAAGTCTTTCTTGTGACAGCCTGCATTGCCTCTCTCTGGGGCTAGCTCTGCCCACTGCCCTCAGCTTTCTTCAGCTGGTCTTCCATGCTCTTCCTCACATCTCTAACTTCCTGGAGACTTCCCTGCAGCTTCAGATTCACTCCCACAGCTTCATGCATTTACCTTTCAGAAGCTACCCATAGGGATTTCCATCCTGCCATACACTGCCTGGCCTCTTGGGCCTTCCTTTGAACTCTGAGTGGAAGCCTCCACAATCCTACAATTCTTGCATTCTGAGTGCCTGCAAAATCACCATTGCGTGGATGACACTAAGGTCTGCGATGACCTCAACGAATCTCTCCTATTGTCCTGGTGCAAACTACTTGATTTCTTTCTTTCTAATTAGTGTATGTTATTTGTACAAAATAATGGGTTTTTATTATGAGATTTTCACAAATGTATATAAGGTGCTTCAGTCATATTTATTCCCTCCCCCATTACCCACACCTATTCTTCCTTCTCCTTCTGCTGGCCCCTTTCATGTTCCCTAATAGTCCCCTTATACCTTCATGTACTTGGCTTTTTTTCTTTTCTTTTCTTTCTTTTTTCTTTTCTCTCCTTCTCTTTCTCCTCCTTGTCTTCCTCCTCCTCCTTTTTCTCTCTCTCTTTCTTTCTCTCCCTCCTTCCTCCCCCCTCCCTCAATCTTGTCTTGCTACATAGCTCAGGTTGGCCTTGAATTCAGGATCTTCCTACCTCAGTCTCCCAAGTGCTGGGATTTCAGGCATGCACCATGCTCCACTACTTGGCTTCTTTTTAATGGTGCTAATCTCAACTGTCAAGTTATTCAAATCTTCTCACTCTGCTTTTGGCTCACAATTCTCATTGTGCCTCTGGCTAAAGGCAGCCAAAAATACCCATGCCATGGCCTGAATCCTGGGCTGTCCTTTGCATTCAGCCTCCCACAAAGTCTCAGGGCATAGACAAAATGTAGACAAGTTCCTTGCCACAATGTAGCATGAAGGGCCTCTAATCTAATTCCCAGTGGAGGCCTCCTTCCCATTGAAACATCATAAGCACAGTCTTTCCTGTTCACATTCCTATCAGCATTCTGCTCTTCTGAGCTCCCACCAGAACCACCCAGTAAGCTCTGCTCACGATATTCTAGGGCTTCTCTAGACCGTATTGCCAAACTGTTCCAAAAGCTTCCTGCAGCTAGTTCTGAAAGGTAAACTGCACCAATGGTATAGTCACAGCAACGACCCCACTCTCAGTACCAATTTTCTGTGTTAGTCAATTTTTCATAGCTGTGAGGAAATCATCCTAAAGGAGGAAAGGTCCATTTTGCTCACAGTTTCTGAGTCTGTGGCCACTTGGCTCTGTTGTCTCTGGGCCCCTGGTGTGACACAGCATGATGGCAAGAGAATGTGGTGGAGCAAAGCTGCTTATGTGATGTGGCCAGGAAACAGAGAGAGGAGAGGCCAATGTCACAGTGTACCTTTCAGGGGCACACCTGCAACTAGGCCCCACCTCTTAAAGGTTGCACCACCTCATGAGTCCCTTGGGGCCATTCCAGATCCAAACTGTAACAGGTGCTGAAAGCTTGTACTTCACAGACAAAGTCTATCCTTTGTCACCCCCAGTTCCGCTTCTTTTTTGTTTTAATTTTTATAAGTGTATATTCATCATATGGGGGGGATTCATTGTGACAATTCTGATTAGGCTTACATCATACATTGTTTAGATCCCTCCCACCATCTCTCTCCCTCAACCCCCCCACCCCACTTAAAACAGTTGCAAGAGGTTTCATTGTTCTATTTCATATATATATACAAAGCCCATCAACCATATTCCCACATCTTCATCTCCTACATTCCCATCCCCCTCCCACAAGTACCCCCCCACTGTACCTATCTTACAGTCCTGTCTTTCATTATTAATTTCTAAGTTGGTGTTCAAAGGGGTTTCTCCATGTATCCCTACTGTGAGTTTGCTTTACTGTGGTCAGTTCAACCCCTTCCTTTACTCTCCCTTACCCCTTCCCTCCCACCACCCATTTTTCAACAACTTTCCTTACATATCATTATATCTTCTACTGCACAGATGCAATGTACTTCAGTATTATCGACTATCATTTTCTTTTCCTTTCTCTCCTCCCCCAAGTTCCATAGAGTAGTTCCACTATTACAAACATGTTTTGTATATAAATGTGTATATGATCATGTTTGTTTTTGTGTATACATTTATGTTTTGAGTCTGTGTTCCATGCAGCCTTTGTCTTTCTGAATCTGGCTTACTGCACTTAACATGATGTCCTCCAGTTCCATCCATTTACCTGCAAACTACATAATTCCATTCTTCTTTATGAATGAATAAAACATCACCTCCTAAGAACAGATACTGTAAATTCTTCTAGAAATTTCTTCTGGACCCAACCCTTAATTTAAAAAAAATAGGTCTGACTGGGGGCATGGCTTAAGTAGTAGAGCACCTGCCTAACAAGTACAAAGGCCTGAGTTCAAACCCAGTACTGCCTAATAGTAATAACAATATAACAATAATAGGTACGTTCTGCTGTTCTTGCCTAAGAATGTCAAACACCATCCGTTCCCTCTAATTCGGGCGGGTAAACATTTTGCTGTCATGAACTATCCCAACATAGTTGGCTCTAGTTTTTAGTTAGGTTCACTTTTATCATAAGAGTTATCCTCCCTTATCCATGGAAGATATGTTCCAAGACCTCCAAGACCCCCAGTGGACACCTGAAACCTCAATTAGTACTGAATCCTATAAATACTGTTTTTCCTTATGTACATACCTATGATGAAGTTTAAGTTATAAATTAGTCACAGTAAGGGATTAACAATAGCATAAAAAATAGAGCAATTGTAACAATACACTGTGATGAAAGTTAACTGAATGTGTGTCTTTCTTTTAAAACATCTTATATAGTGTAGGTATGCCAGAGAAAGACAATCTGTCCCAAGTGGGAAGAAGTGAGATGGTGTGAGATTTCATCACACTATTCAAAACAGTGTTCAATTTAAATCCGATGAATTACCTATTTCTAGAATTTTCCATTTAGCATTTTTGGATCGCAGTTGACTGTATGTAACTGAAACCATGGATTGTGAAACCTCAGGTAGGGAAGGGGAACTACTGCCATATGGATATATTCTTCACTGAAGGACCAAATGGCATAGCACCATTATTTTATATTTTATTTAAGTGTAAATGCTTATTTTTGCTAGAATGAAATATTGCCTTGTATTTTTTTACTTCCACATTTTTCTATTTATCTTTATCATTCCCTTACAACATCCTCATTCTTTCCATTCAGTATGGCATGTGTTTAACACGTAAATATGCAAACCTGTGGTGCCACCTGTGTGACCCACTTTCCCAGGAGCGTGTGCTCCTGTGATCGGGCCTCCCGCTCAGCTGGCCTCTCTTGCCTCAGGATCTGGGTCAGAATGAGGCCAATACTGAATATGTCCAAGGGGAGATGAGGAAAATGCCGGCCTAGCCTTTCCACAGCTGCTCTGTCTTTGGGCTTAGTGGTAGAGCAAGGAAATATAGTATTTTAAAAACCAGTTCAAATCCTTCTGAGTAGCTAGGATTGCAGGCATGCCAAGCCATGGTTTGGATCTTAAATGTCTCCCAAGGGCCCACATGCTAAAGGCATATGGCATAATAGACTGTGGTGCTATTGGGAGGTTGTCAAACTTAAGAGGTGGAGGTGGGGTCTAGTGGGAGGAAGTAAGGTCATCTTGGTTGTGCCCTCAAAGGGGATATTGAGACCCTGGCCCCTCCTCTTTCTCTCTCTCTCCCTCTTCCTCTCTCTGCTGCCACGACTGTCTCGGCCATGTGCTCCCACTGTGATGTGCTGCCTCGCCACAGGCCCAAAAGCAACAGGGCCAAGCAAGCATGGATTGAAACCTGATTGCTGTGAGCTAGAATAAACCTTTCTGCCTTAGAAGTTGGTTCTGTCACAGTGATGGAGAGGTAACACAGGGCTTCTGTTATCTGCAGCTAAAACGTCCTCATGGATAGTTTTTCTCAGTTTGGATTGATCAACAGACACCTTTAAAGGACTGGCCCGACTAGTCAGGCCTACCAGGACAGCATTCCTTTTTATTAACTCAAAGTCAACTAATTAGGGACCACACTCAAGGGCACTGGGCTTCCAGGTGTGTCCAGGAATCTGGGGCCATCTTGAGATCTGCCTCCCAGTGTCAGCTGTCACTCCCCAAATGATCATCTTTTTTGTCTGTCAACATCATCTGTCCCATCCTTTCTGTCCTTTTACTTTCAGCTTAGTGGGGCATGAATGTGGTTTAACTCAAAGTCCTTGAGCAGTTAATTTTGAAAGACGTGGTTTCATGGGTCATCAGCAAATAGAGTGCTTTATGCCACAAACTTGCCCAAGAGTAGATTACAGCATAGCTTGCTAAGCAACTTTTATAAACCTACCACTAGATGGCACCAAAAAATAAGGAACGTGAAGGGGCTTCTGGCTGGCTGCAGGCAGAGCCCTGTATAACTCATTTTCCTAAATGTCAGGGAGGGATGCTATTTTTTGAAATGGTTTTGAGGTATTTTTGTCCTCAGAAGAGCTTGTTCCTGTGGTACTCTCGCCCGAGGCAGGACCTTCCTATGACAGACATCATTGCCCGCCTGAGTTCAACAGAGTCTAAAAGTGAAGGGCAGCCCCAGCTGAAGGAGGGGCTATGCGTATCAATAGGTCTCGCGTGGGCTTGAGGGTGGAATGCTTTTTTTAACAGACTGCAGATGCAGGGCTGACGCAGGGAAAGACATCCTAGAAAAGGAAAGCAAGCTGCTTCTTCCTACTTTGACCCCAGATGTGTGGGGGTTTCCCACACCAGCCAGATGTCACTTTTTCCGATACTGTCTACCTGGAGTTAGCATCGAATTCCACAGGTTGAGGCCTTCATCCCACAAGACTGTCCTCACTTTAGATGTTAAGGACAAGCCTGGACCTTCCTTCTTATTTCTGACTGGCTTATAAATTGAGGGTTCTCCAGACGCCCACCCAGGCTTGATACTTTGCTAGAATGGCTCCCAGAATTTAGGGAAACACTTTCCTTACATTTACATTTGTAATGAAGGCTCAGCTCAGGGACAGCCAGATGGAAGGGTGCACAGGGCAAGGGATGTGGGAAGGGACACGGAGCTTCCAGCGCCTCCATGTGTTCACCAGCCCCACCCTTTCATGTTGTTATACATGACTGATGGGACATCACTGGCTATTGGTGATCAACTCAACCTACAGAACCCTGCCCCACCCCCAGGGGCTTTGCAAAAGTCTCCTCATGAGCATAAACTCAGGCGTGGCCGGGAAGGGGCTTATTACGAACCCCAAGATGCTCCTTTCAGTTCTTGAGCCCCAGAGCCATTTCAGGAACTGGGGACAAAAACCAAATGGGATAACAAAAGATGCTTCTATAGCTCTGTCACTTTGAATAGTACAAGGGTTTCAGAAGTTCTGGCTTACAAGCCTGGGACGAAGACCAAAATGTGACTTTTTATTTCACAGTATCACAAGTGCCTACAAGAAGGGTTGGAGAAAGAAGAGAGGCAGCCAGGATATGGAGACTGTGGGAGGTTCTTCACCTGCTCGGACCTCAGGGTTGAGAAGCCCAGAAGGTTCGAGAACATGGAGGAGAAGGGGCTGTGCTCTGCTTTCTGCCTAGAACTCTAGGTGGGGGCTTGGAGAAGCTCTGCAGTTGCTGTGGGGTGGCTGCTGGATGTCCATGGTCGTGATGTGTTATGCAGTGGCCTGGGATGACCTTCTAGAGGACCCTGGGCCTGCAGCAATCACAGAGAAGATGCAGGCAAGGTTCCCTGTTGCACCATGTAAAGGCTGAGAAGACCCCAAGAAAGAAGAGATCACATGACACTAGGGGTGGATGTGGAACAGGCAGGAGGGGTCCCTGTTGGGGACCAGGCATGACCCTGGACTGGGAATAATGGAGTTTGCACAGCCTCTCCATGGTAGAGGTTTGCACAGCCTCTTCTACCATAATTTCCCCAGGACCTGGTGTCTTGACCTTTGTTCTCACATCTCCTTGAAGAATACAACCTGCTGGGTCCGCATACCAGCCCCCGATGCAAAACTAGATAAAGTACCAGAACTGTTAGGAGACTCCTTGATGCCAGATTAATCAATACCTTAGATACGGTGTCCTGTGTGCCTTGATGATTCCAGAACTGATGTGTCATAATTAAGCTTCATTAGCCTTAGGAAAATTAGCCCACCAGACCTCATTCCTTTCACCTTGCATCAAGAATTGCTAAAGCTTGGTTTTTACCTGAGTCTTTTCCTTGTACTGACCTCTGAAATAAACACTCTGGCTCAGGTAGGAGCTCACGTTTCCCATCAGGAACGTGCAGCCCTCCCGTCCCCAGCTTTCTGTTTTCTGTTGTATGCCTGTATGTCTGTGTGAGTTTTATTTCTTGTTCCCCCGTCACTCTTAGTCAGGTTCACGCAGCATACCCACGCAGGCTGGGGCAGGTCCCAAAACCAAGGGCTGGATAGGGATACAGAGTCACAGAGACTGTGGCACCGCTGACCTTGGGAGTGGGAGGGTGGAGCTGTGACAGTGTGCCGAGAGCACAGACCCGATGCAGATGTCATCCTATGTGGCCTTGAAAGTGGACCTCTCAGACCTTAACTGCAGAGGACACAACTGATCAGGGTCCAGCAGCTGCGCTGGAATCCATGTGCATGACCTCAAGGCCTGGCCTCCTGGCTCCAGGTCAAGGGCAGAGACAGGCACAGTTCTGGGACTAGCAGGTTCTTGGGGAAAGGTCTCTGTGGGCTAACAGCGCCAGCAAGGTTCAGGGAAACCTGCCAGAACCTTCCTTCATCCAGGCAGCCAGGGACAGTTCCCCTAACTGTCCTGCCCTTACTTCCTCTTCTGTGGGTCAGGCCTGCACCATGGCTACAACTCTTCTCAACCTACCCTGCCCTCATCTCTCCTGATGACATTCTTGCATGTAATCCTTCCTGTGTTTGCTTCTCAGTGAACCCAGCCCTAGTCAGGGGGGTCCCATAACCACCCTTGCGTGCAGCCTCCTCTACTGCCATGGGGAGTGAAAGAGAAAGCAGTCCCGGGAGGAAGACAGCCCTGTGTGGTGCCAGAACCTCTAAGTGACTGAGTTCCAAACCAGAACTGACTGCTTACCTGGAAGAAAAACTTCCTCAACTAGAAGACCCTGAGTAACCCTGGGGTGCCAAGACGAGCATGCCTCCAGAACAAAGAGGATGTGGGAGTGGGAGATCAAATACACTCTGAGTCAGAGGGAAGGGACGTCTGCCCCCTTAAGGCATGTTAAAGACCCATGTGGGCTGCCCTGGCCTCAATGGATCTGACATCCTGGCTACCTGTCACCTTTCAGTCCAGCTCAGGTGAGCTCTGCACTGCTCATGGAGGCAGTGCTGGGAAGGGCCCCTTCAAATTCTATGTCCACACAGAACCTCAGCACGTGAACTTACCTGGAACTGGATCTTAGCAGCTAGGATTAAGGGTCAAATTAAGATTATACTGGATTAAGATGGACCCGAGATCCAGAAACTGAGTCTTATAAGAGACAGGAAAGGACCACGATGACATGAGAAAGAGGTCATAAAGATGGAGAGAGGAAGAGGCTGGAGTGGTGCTGCCACCTGCCAAAGGGCCCCAGGAGCCAGCAGAAGCAGGGAGAGGCAGGGAAGGCTCCTCCCTTAATGCTTTTGTGGGGAGCATGGCTCTGCTGGCAACTCAGTTTTGCACTTCTGCCTCCAGAACTGTGACAGAGTAAATTTCTGTTGTTTTGACCATCCAGGTGTGGCAATTCGTTGTGGCTGCCCTAGAAGGCAAATTCTCTTCTACAAGAACAGACCCACTCCTTACAGCTGGGATAAGAGTACACATCCCCTGTATCCACTTGAAAAATCATAAAACAAGTTTCCCTGTGTGCCCATTAGGATGGCTATTATAAAACACACACACACACACACACACACACACACACACACACACACAAAGAAACAAGTATCGGTGATGACTTGGAAAAGCTCTAACTCTTCCGTGTTGCTGAGGAGAACATAGAATGGTGTGACCACTGTGGAAAACTTTCCAGTTCTCCAAATAATTAAACATTGAATTAGCATTTGATTCACCAATTACACTTCGAGTAGACACTCAAAAGAACTGAGTGCAGGACTCAAAGGGGCTGTTTGACTGGAAATACCAGGGTCCTGGTTGTTCCAAACCTGATTTGCCTGGGGAAGGTCACAGGCTGCACGGTAGGCACATTGCCTGGGCCCCATGGACTTTGACCTAGGGTGGGGACAGGAAGGAAAAGGCTATGGGAGCCTTTAAAGGGAGGGCTCAGGGCAGGGGCCCCTGCATCAGGCCTAACACAGTAAGGCATAGTCTAGGACACTTATGCTTTCAGTGAGGACAGGGACAGGGATGGAGAGAACATGAAAGCTGAAGTTGATCTTGGTCTCTCCTCTTCTGCCCAGTGTCTCAGTCTCTTCCCATGTTGGGGAATTCCCTCCCATATGAGTCTCTTTCCCTGCCTCCCTTTCCCTGTGGGGGCCTTGGGCCCTTGACTTTGGCCTGTCAACCAGTGACACCTGGCCCTGACTTTGCCTCAGCTGATACTGCCCAGAAAGAGCAAGGACACAGCTGACACCCTCTGCATGGGGATGGCAATGGCAGGGAGACAGAGGTCCCAGTGCAGGCGCAGTGTCCCAGGGGTGGTGGGGCTGCCACTGAGTCACCCACGCCTGGCAGAGGCATCAGCTGCCTCTCGATAGCGCTGATTCTGTCTCATGCTTTTAGCTCATGCAGCTGTTTTTGGCATCTTAACTGGATTTTTTGTCTTCCTGGAGCGTCTGTGAGCCAGCTAACATTCTTTCAATAAAACCTCCTTCTGCTTGACTTAGTTGGTGGCTCTTTGCGTTGTTTGCACTTAATAACTCTAACTGATGCAGGACCCTGGGTGCATGTGCACTTTAGGGCCAGAGGTGCCTGCACACAACCTGGTAGCTTTGGGTGAAGTCATCCAGACTGTTGACTCCAACAGGGTTCCTGAGAACCATATGGAAAGAGGTACTCAGGAGGTGATCTGCAAGCATGCTCCCCAACACAGCGCTTAAAAAGGGTGTCCTCGTAACTGTGGTGGACAGCAATCAACTGGATACTTCCAAACAGCTAGTAGAGAGGACTTCGAATGTTTCCAATACAAAGAAATGGTAAATGTCAGAGGTGATGGATCCCCCAGCCTTATCTGCCCATTACCCATTGTCACACTGTAGCCCTTAAATACGTATAATTACTGTATGTCAATTAAAAGTAAAAATACTTTTAAAAAGAGGTGCTCCACCAATCCAAGTGTCCACCAACAGATGAACGGATAAACAAAATAGATTTTATATATGATGGAATATTATTCAATCTTAAAAAGGAGGTAAATTCTGACACATGGTACAATATGGATGGACCTTGAAGACATCATGGTAAGTGAAATACACCAGTCACAAAAGCACAAGCGTCGTCTGATTCTGGTAACACTTACATGAGGTACCAAGAGCAGTCAGTCATAGAGACAGAAATAGAAGGGGAGGGACATAATGTTTAATGAGGAGTGTTTCTGTTCGGGAAGATGAAAAGGTTTTGGAGATAGGTGACAGTGATGGGTACATAACACTGTGAGTGTGTTAATGCCATTGAACTATACACTTAAAAGTGGTTACAGTGACAAATTTTGTGGTACATATCTATGTACAGCAAAGTTCAGGAGCCAGGTGTCTCTGTGCCATGTGTGCTAAGGGAGGAAAGGGAGGACTGGCTATCCAGAAGGTCCTGAAGGCTTTCCCAGAAAGTCAAGGCTATTCCCGTGCTTGGGGAGTCTGTTTGGGGGAGGGGATAGTGGTCTGACGTGGAAGCTCACTTGCCTAGGTCAGTCTACCTTTGAATGAGAGCCTGTGTGGCCAAGGGGCAGGACGGAGGCCTTCAGCCCAGGCCTGGGATGGGGCAGGAGCAGCAGCTGCACATAGGACGAAGTGAGAAATCCGTCCTGCACCATGACTTTTCTGCTGGTGCCTGGGGAGGCAAGTGGCATGTGGTTGTGGCCACATTCAGCCCTTGGCTGGTTGGCAGATGGGGGTGGGAACAAACCCTTCTGGAGAATCAGAATGAGGACAGAGTTCCATTCTATGGGGGGGAAAGCTGACAGAAAGTGTTCGTGAGGACACAGAAGCTGTCTACGTTCCTCTGCGTTCTCACCATGGGCCTGTGGAGCCTGCAGCGCTCCCTCTGACCATCTACTACAGCCACAGGCAAGAGAAAAAGGCAGCATCTTCCCCAGGATGAAAAAATCAGGTGCATATCTGCACAGCCATCTTTTCCACTGAGTGGAAAAATGGTGACATGCTGGAAGAAGAAGGTCATCAGAAGGCCTGGGTTGGGGCAGGCATTTGGTTGGGGTGGGCTTGCCACCTTTCAGGGAGTTAGGAGTTGCATAGGCTGTAGACAAGACTCAGCCCCAGCCAACCCTTCTATTACTGATCACCCCTAAGATCAACTTCTTGTCCCCAGTGAGCCATGAGCAAGGTCCTCCTCCATGCCTTGGGCTCTGCCCAGTTCTGCCACCCTCTCAGCCAGTGGACAGTTCTCTCCTCCAGAATCCTCTAGAACTGGGTGAGAGATTTGGGCCTCTTTGGGATAATAAGGGCATGCAGGGAAAACTTGATACTTACTGGAGAGAAGATAAAATAGACCAACTCTCATGGTTCATTTTACATACCAATTACAGTTATTATTTGGGGGGCACCACTGGGGTTTGAACTCAGGGCCTCACACTTGCTAGACAGGTGCTCTTACGCTTGAGCCACTCCACCAGCCCCAATTACAGTTTTTGATTTAGTAAAGCACCCACTAAAAATGCCCAGTGATGGATCATGTGTAAGTTTTCACTCTCACCTTTTTATGGAAATTATTTGTTTGTTTGCTTTTTTAAAACTTGATTTTATGAATATAAAATTTATGTACAGTGAAATTAGTATGTTTTAAGTGTACAGGTTCATGAGTGAGTAATACATACCTACTCACACATAGCAAGATGGCAAGAGGAGACTGTTTCCTTTCTTACATCCCAGATCATTCTTCCCAGACACCATCCCTCAACACACACACGGGAGTCTTCTTCCTTCGCTTTACCTGAGTACAAACCTTCAGAGGGCTGGGTTGGGGTCCAGAAGAGTCCTGGGTGATCAGGGAGCCAGCAGGGCACACAGGAAGCCACCCACCTGCAAGGGTATGAGGTCTCTGAATTTACCTGAGTAGTGTCTGAAGTTTCCCAATTCTCCCTAGCACCTGGCAGGGCACATTTAAAGCAGGTCTTATGAGTTGAATCTATGTCTCCTAAAAAGACATATTGAAGTCCCCAATATATCTGGCACCCCTTCCTACTGTATCAGATATAGGCTTATTTGGAAACAGGCTCATTGCAGACATAATTAATCAAGGTGAAGTGTCCCATTGGAGTAGCGTGAACTCTTGTTGGATCAATCCAACATGACTGTAAAAGACAGCTGTGTGAAGACAAGACCACATGACAACAGAAGCCAAGATTACAGGACTGTAGCCACAAACTAAGGATGCCAAGGCTCGAGAGCTTCCCGCGACAGCTCAAGAGGAAGGGAGGGATCTACCCAGTCTCAGAGGGAACCTGCCCTGCTCATGCCCGGACTTTGGACTTGAGCCTCTGGTGGCACTGTGTTACCTGCAGCCCTATCAAATGTGCCCTGCAACTGTTTCAAATACACGTTAAACACCACACGACCACAATGCTCTCCTACTCTGTTGCCTTCATATCTCACCAGCCAGAACAACTTCCGCAGTTTTTTATTATAGAAACAATGAAGTGACTTACTGAGAGTTCGATGGGTTTTCAAATTACACATTCTGTGCACCGCACCGGCCCACTGCACGGCAGCAACAGAAGCAATAGCAGCTAAGATTGTGAGTGCTTCTAGGGGAACAGCTTGCACCACCTCACTTAAGTCTTGCAATGGCCTTGTGAGGTAGGTGCGTTGTTGTCCCCATTTCACAGACTATGAAGCTGAGACTTTGGGAAGTAAAGTAACTTGCCCAAGGCTGATAGTGGTGGAGGGAAGTGGAAATGAGCAGGATTGACCACACAACACCCATGTGGTCCCACTGCTCCCCGTTTTCCTCTGCCTTTCCACCGAGAATCACCACATAGCGTTTGTGTCACTCTGCCTCACCCACAGGAACTCAGGACATCAAGCCCTGGATGGAGGTGGACATGGGGCTTGTGTAACTGAATTGTGACTCAGTCTGGGATAGAAAAAGTATAAATGACTCCATTTCAAGAGCAGAGTTTGAAAACCCATCCTCTGCTAACAGCAGGTGGTCAGGCCTCACTGCTCTAAGGCTCCCTGTTGTGCTAATGGAGAAACCCCAAATATGTTTCTAGCAAGGCACCTCCCCGGGAGGGCCCACCTCCACCAGGGAAGCCATGAGTGTGATGGTGGGGTCTCTTGGGGAGACTGTGTGCCCAGGGTCAGGGAAAGGCTGTGTTGGAAGAGCCACGCCTGTGGAGTTGGTCAGGAAAGGTTTTCAATCTAGAACTTTTCTGTTCTTGACCATGCTAGAACTTTTACCTCAGACTATTCCTTCTACAATTCCAGGGCATCAGAGCTATTTAAGGAATTTAAATATAGCTCACATGAATCTTGACAAGAACGTGGGTTGGGCTTGGTTTGACCCACATCAACAGGGCTCTGTTCTCAGATGCTGACCTCTCTCCAGGGACATGTACTTTTTCCCTGTGCATGAGGACTTCTGCTTTCTTCATGATCCCGTCCTTCCCCTCTAACTCTCACCTCCACTTCTGTACTAGCTCTGTCTCAGGGCTCAAAGGACACAACGAGGCCGATGTCTTCTGACTGAGAGTTAGGGACCTGTGGTGGCCCAACACGTACCCACACTCAACTGTTAATTTTCTTCCTCATCAGAGCAAGAGAGAATGTTCAGTGGGAAACACTGAAAATTCCTTTATCCCTGTTGACCAAGGGTACAAACTCCTCTAGCACATTCTCATAAGAACGAGAGTAAGATGAACTTGTCCATCTTGCTTTTCTGGCCACTTTATAGGGTGGGTCTGCAGAATGAAGAAAGAGCAGACATCAAAAGGCTGCGTCAGGATGCAGAGGGCCACACGCTCATGGTCAGGGTATAGCCGTGGAATTCCTGCATGTTCCTGCCCCGAATGATAACTAATGTTGGGACAAGGTTAGGAACGTTGGTTTCATTTATTTTGCTTAATTTGTACTGTTGTGGACAGGACACATTTTTGGCTTTGTCTATTACAACTTTTATAACTAAATGTGGTATAGCTGGGTGGTGTTTCAGTAGCTGGAGTTACCAGGAATATTAAGTAAGCTGTTCTGGGCTGCAGATGTTAAGAGTCCCTCATTGCAACAATGTCTGGGCATTGACTCCCCAACAACGAGTCCTGCAGATGGTGCAGAATTTGAATGTTGTATGTTGATTTTAGACCAACAATGCTAGGCTAGTTGGCATTTTCCCCTTTACGACCATCACAAAAACTGTTTAGCAAATGCAATTGGGCATGACAAGTCCTTATCCTCTAAACTATGACCTAAGCATACCACAGACATAGGTAAGTCATTAGTACAATATCACATCGTAGTCATGCAGTGAGCTAAGCGCAAGTTATCAAGAGACAGATTAGTCCAGTAAAACATCAGCACAGGGCTCCAGGACGTTTAGTAACTGTTACAGGGAGCTAAACGTTCATCAACCCATCTATCAGTGACAGCACCCCTGTTCTCAGCACAATCTGAGGCCACACAAGGAAGAATCCATGCAGTTCGTTCTCCAAATGACTTAGGTCTAACTGTGGAAATTTGACTAACACTCAGGAAATGATGATAAAAGAACCAATATTTAAAATTGTGGTACTAATTCTAAACATAATTTATTCAACTATTCTTTGGCTCAGCCAATACTAAATGAGTAAGGCCCAGCTCCTGCTTCAAGGAGCTAATTTCTGTGAGGAAGCAGACACATAAGCAAGTAACTCTTGCCTTAGAACTTAGAGTTCCTTCTGCAACGATTCAGAGTCACTACTATTGATTTTAGCTTCTAGTCGCATTCCCAATAGGCAAGTCACTGTCATTTGGAGGTGACATTTTTTTTCCCCTCAGTATTCTTAAGAATATTATAGGTGAAAAGACATTGCTTGTCAAAATCCACAGTTATTGGCACAAAAAGTACAATGAATTTTGGTACACAGAGGCGACCTCTGACTACATTAGTGGTTTGAAGCATTTCCTTTGAAGTACCATATGGTACATTTGCAGGGTAGGTCAACTATGCATCTTCAGGCTTCCTAGCAGGAAAAGAGAAAACAAATGCTCCATTCCCCAGTTTCTAGTATTCTATCAACACGAGCACATTGTCTATGCTCAGGAGAAAGTCAGCCACTCCAGGTACAGAAATCTCAGAGGAAACTGCAGGCACGGTGGGAAGTGTGTTAGCCAACCTTATGAACACAGTCTGGATCTTTTTACATCTTTTTTTTTTTTTTTTTTGGTAGAGTCCTGAAAGACTAGCTGATGAATATCTCCAAAGGAAAAATTCAAAGTTACAGTTCTAGGAAGGGCCAAAACAATGCGGGCCAAGAATGCAGGGCTGAGCCCGGAGCGATATTTAGAACAGCTAGCAGAGTGGATAGATTCCAGGTCCCAAGGCAATCCTCCAAAAATATTCTTTCTCACAACTACATTGTGTGTGTGTGTGTGTGTGTGACTGGGGTTTGAACTCAGGGCTTCATGCTTGCAAAGCAGGAGCTCTACCACTTGAGCACAATCCATTTTGCTTTGGTTATTTTGGAGATGGGGGAGTCTGAACTATTTGTTCAGGCTGGCCTCCAACCACAAGCCTCCCAATCTCAGCCTCCCAAGTAGCAAGGATTACGTGAGCCACTGGTGCTCAGTTATAACTGGATTTTTTAAAAATGCTGTTTGGACAAGGGAGAGCACATGATTATAATGTAGGTGAGGAATCCAGAGGGCAATGTGTGTGTGGCAGACGAGGTGCTGGACCAGAAGATAAGAAACAGTCTGTTCATTAAAATCACTGAATTTGGCCAATACTTAAATCTCCATGGATCGTCACCTCCTTAGACCCCAGAGAGGGCCCTACCAATTCTGTCAGCTTGCTTACCAGGAAGATTTATTAATTAGTATTTGAGGCAGTAACATAGAGTGCCTGTCTCATGGTGCCTTCCCGGCACTGACCATTTTGATCTTTAAATGTTTGCCATCTCAGTTAGGCAAATGAAAAAGGCAAATATAAATTTGCATTTCTTTGGCTAATAATGAAGGTGGGTATGTTACATTTTTATTTTGGGATCCCTAGTATTTTTTTTCTTATCACTTGGCACGAGGTCTCCATAGACTTACCAACGTAATCTGTGTCAGCCGCACCCTCACACCCTCCCCAGTGTGTGGACCAGCAAAATCCAGGACCAGTTCTGGGAAGTCCAATGGGGTTTGGTTGGTTTAAGCTGACATAAAACTCCTTTATTTGTAATTAATTTTGTTTTGTTTTATTGCTACAGATTCTTGTTATGTAGCTCAGGCTGGTCTTGAACTCCCAATCCTCTTCTTCTGCCTCAGCCTCCTGAGTATAATTAATTTTCCAATCTATTCTTATTCCCCCAAAGGCTTGCAGCAGATAACATAAACTATCTGAGTAACAATTTTGGGTGTGGGGCAGTGGGCAGCAGCAGCAGCTGGGAAACAGCTTGTAACTTAAACATGCTCCTTGAAATTATTTATTTACTTATTTTAGCAGTACTGGGGCTTGAACTCAGGGCCTCATGCTTGCTAGGTAGGTGCTCTACCACTTTGAGCCACTTCTCCAGTTCTCCATTTGAAATTATTGAAGAAATAAATCCAGGATTTGCAAAGAGGACATTTAAATTTGATATTACATAAGTGTGTGCTTCTGCATGAATGTGTGTGTGTATTTAGAGAGAGAGAGACAGAGAAGAGAGAGAGAGAGAGGAGAGAGAGAGAGAGAGAGAGAGAGAGAGAGAGAGATTTTGTGTTTTAGTAGCAAATTGCTTTCCTTAGCTACGAAGAAAAAATAAATTTGTGAAGATTTCAGTGACTAAGCCCAGCTATAAGACTTTTTTAAAGTAAGAAATATTTTTATTGGGACAAATTTTACACGTAGTGAAAAGTACAAACCTCAGTTGTTTCTGTTGGTCCAGTTTGATAAATACACACACCCACATAGACCAAACCCCAACTCAGACAGGGAGCATGGGCTTTACCTCTGAAAGTGCCTCTGTGTCTCCTCCCAGCCAGTCTGCTGTTAGCAGTGAAAAATAATCAGAGTTTTATCACCACAGGCGAGTTTTGCCTCTCCCAGAATTATATAGACACACACATATATGGATCCACACACTGTGTCATCTTTGGGTCTAGCTTGTTACTCAACACTGTGCTTTTTGGTTTCATGTTCCCATAGGTTCCTCCTTTTTGTTGCTAGTCTTCCATTGTGTGAATATACTTCAATTTGTGGATCTAGTTTCTTTTTGATTGGCATCTGGACTGCTTCCAGATTTGGGGTTTTATAGATAAGGTGGCTAAGAACATTCTTACATGAAGCTTTTTGTGGATGTAGGTTTTAATTTCTCTTGGATAAATATGTAGCAGTGGAATTTCTGAGCGTAAGACAAATGTTTAAGAACTTCCACCCAGTTTTCCAAAGTGGCTATGCTGTTCCCACTCCCACCAGAGCTGTTTGAGTTCAAGTTATGCCACATCTTCACCAGCATTTGGAGTAGCAGTCTTTTGTCCACAATCTTTTATATTCACATTTGGGTGGGTCAAAAATAAATAGTATTTTGTTAGGGTCCAATTCATATTCCTCTAATGACTAAAGGCATTGACCATGTTTTCAAGAGCTAATTGTCTATTGCACATCTTCATTTATAAAGTGCTTCAGCCATGTGTCCAGCTCTTTTTTCTCTTTGGTTATTTTGGAGATAGGATCTTGCTTTTTGCCTGGACGTGGACCTCCCATTTATGCCTCTTGCTATAGCTGGGATGACAGGCATCCACCACCATACCCAGCTTTTTTTTCTTTTCATTTTCACTGAGATGGGGGCATCTCATGAACTCTTTTAGCCTGGGCTGATCTTGAACCTCAATCTTCCAGATCTCAGCCTTCCAACCAGCTAGGATTATAGGCATGAGCCACCAGAGTCCAGCTTAATTATGTCTTTGATCAACAGAAAAGTTTAAATTTTAAAGAAGTCTATTTTTCCTGCCCTCTTTGAATAACTAGAACTTTCTTTCTGTGTCCTAAGAAATCTTTGTCTATCCCAAGATCAGGAGGATGTCCTCTTACACACTCTCTAGAAGCTTTGTGCTATGGTTTGGATATGGTTAGAGTGTGCACCCCAAGGGTTCATGTGTTGGAAGTTGGGTCCTCAGTGCCACATTGAGGTGGTGGAACCTTTAAGAGGTGGGGCTTAGTGGGAAGTGGTTAGGTCTTTGGAGGTATGTCCTCAGAAGGAATTAAGTAGTTCTCACAGAACCCTGAGTAGATCCTGTAAAAGTGAGTTCTTATAAAAGTTCAAGCCTAACATCTAAATCTCTCTGGCCTGTCTCACCTCATGGTCCTTCTCACATGCTTTCCTGTCATGATGTCATCTATCCTTAGGCCTTACCACAGGCCAAATGGATGGGACTTCCTGATCTTGGACTTTTGGTCTTCAAAATTGTGAGATTAAATAAAACTCTTTTCAGGGCTGGGGGTTTGACTCAAGTGGTAGAATGTCTGCCTAGCAAAGCATGAAGCCCTGAGTTCAAACCCCAGTCCCAACAAAATAAATAAACTTTTCTTACAAAGTGCCCAGCCTCAGGTATTTTTACAGCAATGGAAAATGGGCTAATATGCTTCAAGGCACTTTTCAAGTTTAGCTTTTATATTTAGGTTTATGATTCATCTCAAATTTTTTTTTTGGTGGTATTGGGGTTTGAACTCAGGGCTTCACACTTGCTAGGTAGGAGCCCTACCTCTTGAACCACTTCACCAGCCTTTTGTTGTGTTAGTTATTTCCGAGATAGGCTCTTGTGAACTATTTGCCTGGGCTGGCATTGAACCTCAATCCTCCTGATCTCTCTCTCTAGTAGCTAAGATTATAGGTGTGAGCCACTAGCACCCAGCTGATCCAACAGATTCGATCATAGAGAACCATACTTGAATTCCTATATTCTTATCTGTGGATTAATGCAGACTCCCTCTGAGGGGGTCCCAGTTGAGCGATTTCAGGGGACCTTTCCACAATGATTTGCAGAGTAAGAGGGGAAGGGGGGAGGGTAATGTAGGGGTGAGGGCATTTCCCCTGAACATTAGAGTTTTCAGATCCAGATATCTTCTCTAAGGGTGTGTGTGCCCTTTCTTGCCCCTCCCAGTCCTGCCCTGGTACCTCTGGAACCACTTTGGTCCCCCCGCCAACTGTGCTGGACCATGCCTCCTAGTACCTAATCAGTTAATTTTTTTTCTCCTGCTGTAACTTTAGCAGCCCTGCAAACATGATACCTGGTGATTCTGAGGGATTCAGGAGAGGCAGTTAACTAAAAACTTTCCTTTTTGGATCCGACCAGGTGTTGTTTGTCTGCTGTAACCATCTTCACTGGTCTCAGACAGTATCTCAGGCCATCCTGTTGGAGGAGAGCAGCCCCCTGAGTATTCCCAGGGCCCTCAGCACAGAGGCTGTCTTTGATTAGGACTGTAGCTGTTTTGGGTCACTTCACACACACTTGTTGCTCTACGGAGGCATTGCTAGATGGGAAGAGTCCCTTTTTGGACAAATTCTAAATACTGAGGGGTAGGAGCTGGGAGTTATGGGATAGGTTGGGAGCACTCAAAGCTGGGCTTTGGTCTCTCACGTGCTGAGTTCAGTCTGCCTCTGGGATCTGTTCATGCCCTTCCCAGGATTTATCTATAAGGGCTACATCGTCTATCACCCCAGGGGGTTAGCTGCCCACTTTTTATACCTCTAAGTCTCCTGGCCTCTGGGTGTTCTCACTGTGCTCTGCCCTCTGGGCCTAATTGGGGAAAAAGCCCATCGGGGAGGAGATACAGTTCTCTTTGAGACTTGACGTTTAAGAAATGTGCTGTGAAAGTGAAAATCATTACTTGGGACAGGCCCAGCCAACCCTGGGGCTTCTGAGGAGAAGCCCAGAGAAGATTCCCCAAGGCTGACCGGAATCAGATGGGCCTGGGAGAGTTCTGTTCTCAGGGTTTTATCTTGGACTTTTATCTGGTCACTGAGATCTGAAGACTCTGTTGCAGGACCAGAGGGCAGGCGGGTGGGGGGACCAGTCCTGCTCTGAGAGCCTGTTAATCAAAGGGATGGGATACAGAGCCACTCATCACTTCAGTCAAGTTTGCAAGTCCAAATTTCTGGCATACCTGAAGTCTCTTTGCTCCCGAATGGTGCACCAAAACTTTGCTGCCTGCAGGTCTGCATTTATAGGCCGGACTCTGGAGCCATCTTCCTGGGAGAATGAACACCCGACTACCTCTCCTGTTACCATTCTACCTCCTAAATTGGAGGGTAGTAGTGGGCTTTTGTGAAGCACTTGTGGCTGTTTTTCCATAATCAAGAATCAACATCTGGGACCTGGCAGAGTTCCTTCCAGATGAGGAACACATTTTAGGACATGACTGGGATACACTGACTTCCTGAGTTAGCGCTGAGTTAAGCCCCTGGAGTACTGGGAGGTTTTGGAACTTAAGAGGAGCCCCCTGATGGAAGGAAAGGATTCCGGCCTTGGGGGACAGGTTCCCTCTGGGTCCTACCTCTCTGCCACTTACAAATTCTGCTGCCTTCCTGCTGATGGATTCTACTATTTATGAATGTACCACTTATGGGCCCATCCCGTGGCATTCTGGGTTACTAAAATGCCTCCTCTCTTGTTCCCACAAGCCCCTTCCCCAGGCCTCCTCTGCCATGTTTCTCTGTTGTATGGCAGGAAGAAGGTGGACATTCTTTCTCTAAGGAACTCTAGAAGGGGTGAATTGTTTCACAGAGGTGCAATCTAGAGCTTCTATAGTGGAAGTTGGGGGCCGCAGGCCCCTCTTTTCTCCAGGCTTATCTTCCTGTTACCCATTTCTCTGTACCACCCTCTTCCCAAGCAATTCCCACCTCTCAAGAGAGTGATTACTCACAAAGGCAAACCAAGCACAGAAATAGCCAACCTATTTGTGGCTTAAGTGCAAGCAGTTTTATTTTTACAGTGAGTTGCTGTGTTTTCTCTAAGTAAAAATCATTATCTATCACAAATGAAACTCCAGCTCCATCTGTGAGAGTTCCTGCTTTGTTAGTGATGCCAATTAGTCACAAAACAATTGGCGCCTTCCCCACCCACTCACTCTGGGGGAAGGAAGCTATCCCTTCCTGAACCCCCTGGCCAGTTGCCAGCCCCCTTTAAGACTTTCCCCCTACCATCTGGCCAGTCCTGCTTCCTGGTGGCTTGCTCTTCACCTGGTGACTGTTCTCCATTTCCGAATCCGGCAACGTCCTCTGCCAGTGGAGACAGACAGCTCTGTTCTGTTAGGAGCTGAAAAAAGCAAATTGGTGTGGCCCTCTGTTCTGTTGACTTAAATCATGACGTTGGAGTCTTCTCTATAGTTGGTCACTCCGCTCAGGGTTTCACAGCACCCATAGGGACAACTGTTCACCAAATCTGGACAATCCCAGAGAGGAGAAGCAGCAAATGTGGACAGAGAAGCAGGGAGGCTCCTTTTGTCCCATCCTATTCTCTCCATCCCTCCTTCCCTCGGGGGCTTCTCGGCCAGCCTCAGCTCTCTCCTGATCGCGTTGGCTTCTGTGTGTCGGATCCCTTCCCACCGTGAGCTCCTTCTCTACCTTGCAGTTTGCGCTAGCCGGCTCTGTCTCCTTTTCAGTCTCTGGCTGTCTCCTGGGAAACAAAGTTCTCCAGGAGGCTGTCCTCCTCCCTTGGAACATCCGAACCAGGTAATCAGAATGTATTTCCCACTTCCCGGCCTGAACTCACCTGCTCCGATGGTTCGCTCAATCTGTGCCTGCTGCCCTGACCCTCGCCTTCTTCTGGCTGTGGTTGGAAGGCCTTCAGGGAAAGCCCCTCTTCCCTGTCTCCCTCTGGAAGGTCAGGGCAGCTTTGGCTTCCTGCAGAGCAGTTTGGCTCCTGCCCTGGGCCTTCTGTCCTGCTGCTTGTGGAAAGTCCGAGGAAAATGTCCCACATGGGGCAGAAATCTTGCCCTCCGTGGTCATTGCTACTTTGCCAACGTGCCTGGAGGGATCCTCTTGAAATAAGGGGAAGCACAGTCAGGACCTGGCTACCTGAGATCCAGGTGACCCAGTGTTCTCTTGCCCCACCCCCCAAGAAAGGGGGCCAGAGGTCAAGGGAAAAGTAATTTGATGTTGTGTCCCAACTTCCTGGATGAGAATCTGCATGTAACAGGAACAGCTGCTCCCACGAAGGGTCCGACGCAGGCTAAGAAGCAGCCTGGACATTGCCGTGGGGCAGACCCACCCCCCCCTCCATCCCTGGAATCCGGCTCTCTTGCTTTCTCTCTTCTCCGTCACATTGATTGGATTTCTATCCTAAACCGGGCTGGTTGGAAGGGAATGAATATTCAATTAGTTATCATGTGGCCCCTACCGTGCAGGTCTAAGACATAATCTCCTTTAGCTATCACCCTTTTGAAGGTAATGTAATAGCTCCGTTTTTCAGTTGAGAAGACCCAGTTGTGAAGAACTCAGCGGAGGTCATGTGACGAGGAATCTAGCCTGTGCTAAGAATTTGAGTAGTTCTAGCTATTCCGTTCTTCTGTGCAGCTTTTCTCTAGGGCATGTTTCTCTTTCACCCAGGCTGGTCCTCATGGCTCGAGGTGGCCAGCCACCTTGCACTGTCCCCAGCGCCATTCCCAGTCTGGTTCAGCGTTCGGATTTTCACTTGAGTGTGTCACCAGTGATACCATTTGAAGCACGGTTCTGCCGATAAGCGTGGGACCATCTGCTTGGCACATCTCAAATATTTTCAGCAGTGGGAGAACAGCTCCAATTTCTTCAGAGACGGAGGCTGCAGCCATCCTTGGAGATGTTGGGACCAGTAACCCCGCAAACTGGAGGAGTATCAAGGCCACGGGATGCGAAGGAGTGGTCTCCCTGTTTTCACCTCTGACCCTTAGCAAAGGACACCCGTGAGTTTGCACCCCAATTTTTAATCGTTTGGATACCCCTGACAACCAGAATCACATCCCCCTTCAGTGAGCTATTGTCTGGGTAGCAGTCTCGTGCTGATCACTTTTCACAGGGTGTTAGATGTTTGCTTGTCAGTGTGTGTTGGCAAAAACTTCAGCCTCCTCCCGCCTTCGTTTTGGAAAATTTGCTTCTCTGCTGGATGAACCATTCCCAGACATTGTTTTTCAACTTCAGGGCTGAAACTTCTGCGGTAGCTTTTTCCTTTAGACTCATGATGGGGAAAGAATCTTAGGATCGATTCGCAGATGGAATGGTGGGCTTGGATGTTTTCAAGGTTGCTTCGTTCAATGTGATGAATGATAAAGAGGTGGGGGCTGAACGGGTGGGGATAGAATTTGATTCCTCTGGAGAGGTCACTTGACTAGAAGCCATTGGGTACAGCCAAGGAACAGCTGAATAGATTTTTCTTTGCTCTTCCTTGGAGGACACCAGCATCAATACTAGCTTCTCTTGCTTACAAAGCCCTGTGCAGCCCGGCAGTGAGAAGGTGTCTTGTCTCCTGCTCAGTCTCAGTCTTGGTGTGAGGGTCTTAGCAATATTCCCCAGCCTGGGTGGGCAGGGTACTTTGGCACGGAGTGTGTAGGCTGCTGTGCCATCGCTGTGTGTCCGGAAATAGATGGCCCAAGCCTACTTCTGGGGCAGGGTAGCTGAGCCCCAGCACCGTGGTCATTTGGGTGGATGATTCTCTGTTGTGCTGGCTGTCCGGTTTTGTGTAGGATATTTAGGCAGTAAATGCTGCTAGCATCATCTCTCAGTTTTAACAACCCCAAATAGCTCCAGACAGGCCAAATGTCTCTAACTGCACAAAATTCCTCTCCCTCTGAGACCAATGCCCTAAATCCACCCCGCTGCACACATGGAAAGGGAACAAGAAGCCTCTGCTTCTACACACAGGTGGCCCTGGCGTTAGGAAGATGAGAAAGATGCACTTAACACAAGACAGGTGCTCCCGCCCCGCACATTCCCTGCAGCTTCCTTCCTTGCCATGGAAATTCCATCTCACAAATGGGTTTCTGTTTGTCTAGGTTGCTGCACACAGAGGGAGAATATGCCCTTTTCTCTGGATCCACACAGCTGGAAGGTCTGGCCTAGGGTCAGGCTGTCTTTGTGGTTGCCTGGGAACGAGAGGAGGCTTTAGGAGCCCACTTCTCAAGCCCTGACATTGTTGGCTTTTCTCTCTTTTCTCACCTCTCTCCTCCCAACCCCTGTCTTCACTCTCTCTCTCCCCCTCCCCTCTCTTCTCTCTTGTCTCTCTCCTCTCTTCCTTTTACAAGTGAGGTGGTGGGCTAGGAAAACTGTGCTCAAGAGAACAGAACTGTGGAAGGCGATGTCTGCTTCTTGGTGTCTGGAGAAAGGTTGAGCAAACATGGAGGCATGGCTCTCCTCGCCTTTGCTACTGTTCCACTGTCCATCTGTTCCTCTCGCTTTCATTGACAGGTAAAAACACCAGCAATCTCGGGTGTGCCTGCCAGAGCACAGACTCTGCAAGCCCACATCCTTCCACAGCTATGGAAACCACCATGCTTGCTTCCCCTGCTGACTGATTCATTATCTCAGCTTGGTATTTCCATGGGACCCACATTAGCAAACAGCCAGCTTTTCACTCTCTAGCTTTCCTCCCAGAAATACATGAAAATACCAATTATGTGAAGGAGCTGAGGTTCAGAGGGGCCACGCTGCTTGGCTTATGGCTTGCATCTGTGATCAGTTTGTTTGAAAGTGGATGGCAGGCCAGGCAGCCTCAGGCACAGGCAGCAGAGGCCTCTTGTAACTTGAACGATGTCAAAGCCCTTTCCAAAATCTCTTTTGTGATCTTTGCTATATCTACTGAGAGAATGAAGACCATTCTCAGCAATTGTTGACATTCTAGAAAATGCTGGCATCATGCCAAAGGGGCACATGGTGATACCAGGTGAACGACCCCAGAGAAAGCTTGCAGAGGGTGTGATTGCAATCACATCCACATAAAACAACCTCCTTGGAAGCGAAGAGCAGAGGCTCTGGCTTGACAAATGGTAGGGAGATAGAAGGGAGCCAGCCTCCAGTGCCACTCTCTCTAGTCATGGATGGAATCAAAGGTTCACACCAGTGATGTCACACTTGGCTCCTGTCAAGACTGAGGTCTGTGGCTGCTCACTTTCTCATCAGCCTCATTATTCTGGACAACAGGTCTCTTGTGGAAATCTGAAATTTCTTGGGTGAAAAATACATCAGCAGGTTTGAATGGGGCCAGGTATTGTCTCTTGGGTGTTTCAAACCTAGAAAGATGAATTTATCCTTCAAGGAAGCAACATTGAACTTGTTTCAAATTCAGTTGCTTTGAATCAGCAAGTTCTAATTGTTTAGAAAAACGCACACAAGGATATTAGGCAATTTGGAGGTGTCTATGTCTCTGAAAAAGGAACAATTCAACAGCCTGATAGTAAGATCTAAGAGTTGTCCAACTATAGAAACAAGATCCTGGATTACACAACCAATGATGCAATAAAGACTTCCATTGATTTGCGCAAAAAAAAAATTGCTTGCACTCAGATGTGGTACTGCCTACAATCACTTTGATTTCTGGGGGTGGTATGACTGCCCTTATGCTCATCAGTCTGGCTTGTGATGGGGCGTATATGGTGCTGGAGCCTGAGCAGGTGAGCAAGGCAGCCCAGCAGGGTTGAGTTGGGGGAGCGGTGTGCCATGGCAGGGGACGTGCGTGGGAGGTGGAGGGGATCTGGTGCTGGATGTCAGAACTCCTGCTAGTGTTCTAGGGCAGGGGGAAGCAGGGGGCCTGTCACAAAATGAAATGGCCAAACTATGAGAAGAGGGCTTCTAAGAAGGTGCTGGGAAGAGGTAATTTATACCCAGGTGGATTGGTCACATAAGTAAATTCAGGGAGGATGATGGGAACCAGGTGCCTCGCTATCAAAGGAGGCTGTTACAAGCATGGAGACGAGGAATCATCAATGAACTCATGATGGTGGGTCAAATCAGAGCTGTTGGTTTAAATACCTGTATACATGTGTATTTATACATATGTACATATATACCTGTGTGTGTGTATATATATATATCCCTTTGCTGGCCGCAGTGACATCGCAACAGCAATGATCGCACACAGCACTCAGATCCTTGGCTTCTAAATACCATTCTCTACTGAAAGAGGTTGAGGTTTCTTGGAGAAATGGCTGATTCTAGGGACTGGTGCAGGAGTGCACAAGATTAGTGCCTGATAAAATGAACACCAGGGTTACTGGAGGAGGCAGGGAACAGCAGGGAAGGGCTGACTTCTGTTTTGGGTTGTCTAGGCTGGTGTGCTGACATGAGAAGGCTCAGCCACAGATATTCAGGCCTGATGTTCTGAGATGTCTGCACATAGCAGTATGTTTGGATTTTGTCAGCATGTGGTGATACTTGAAATACAGGGGGAGGGGGCTGGGCCAACCCACCCAGGAAGGATTACATAGTAAGAGGGGAAGGGGTTAAGAATGGAGCCTAGACTCAAAGGGCAGTGTAAGGAGAGGTTCAGCTAAGAGGACCAGAGGGAGGACAGTGTCTAGGCTCTGACACCATCCCGGAGATGGAAATGAGGGCAGATGGTGTGGGGTTCCAGAGCAGCACCTGTGTGCGGGAGTCATGGAAAATGAGAAAATGTCTTACTCCTTTTGGAGGACTTGGGTACAAGTGCTATGATGTCAAATGAACTGGCTCATTTCTATTATTCTGATAAAGGGACATGCCTCAATTTCCCTCTTGTCACAAGGTGAAGTGTTATACCCTTCATCAATAGAAGTGTTTATTTGTAGTGGTTTTGAGTCATTTATTTCACACAAGAAAGTGGGGACAGAGGCAGCATTTCTGAAAATAACTTGTCCTTGTTTCTTTTGCTATTATTATTGCTGTTATTATGGATTTGGCATTGGGTAGATGGTGCCTTCATAAATAAATATCCAGACTTTAATAAATATTTTTATTTGATAAATAAAAAGTCAGGCATGGTGGTACATGCCTATAATCCCTGCACTTGAGAGGCTGAGGCAGGAGGTTCATGATTTTGAGGCCAGCCCAGGCTGGTTGAGAAAAAAAGTCCATCACAGTAGTCCCTTCCTTGTCTGTGGTCCCTTTCTGCAGTCTCAGTGACCTCAAGTCAACCAGCCTGAAAATATTAAGTGAAAAATATCAGAAACAAATAACTCATAGGTTTTTATGACAGTGAATTATTATAATCTGTTCTATGTTATTATTGTTATTGTTAATTTCTTTCTGTGCCTACTTCATAAATTAAGCACCATCACGGGAAAGTATGTGGAGGATCTGAACAGCTTATGGAGGAGGCAGTAGGGCATGCACTGAGGCTCGCGAAACTTATCTCTGGATAAGAGGGGACAGTCCTTTGGTTTTTGGTTTTTTCTTGGTGGTACTGGGGTTTGCACTCAGGCCCTCACACTTACTAGGCAGGCACTCTTACCGCTTGAGCCACTCCACCAGCCATTTTTTTCTGAAGGGTTTTGTTGAGATAGGGTCTTGCAAACTATTTGCCCGGGCTGCCTTCAAACTGTGATCCTCTGATTTCAGCCTCCTGAGTAGCTAGGATTATAGGCATGAGCCACTGGCGCCAGCTCAGTGCTTTGTTTTTTAAAACAATGGTGAAAAGTCAGAAGCAATGGTATGCTCAAGGCTTAAAAATAAATGATGCCACACCCGAATAGTAAGAAAAAAGTCAAGGTTTTAAAGTAAGGACTAAGGGGAGAGAAAGTCGCAGTGTGATGGTGGTAAAGAAAAGCAGGACACCAGAGTAGATTATATATAAAAAAAAAAAAATCTCAATTTTAAAAAAAGAATGTGTGAGACATTGAAAAATGACTGGAAGGGAATATCCCAATTGTTAAATCACGTTAATTTTAAGTAGTGGTTTTATGTATGAATTTCCCAAATGTCCTGCAATGAACACATATTGTTTTATAATTAGAAAAGAGCATTAAAAGTTTTTATTTATTATTTTTATTGTGCTAGGGGTACATTGTGACAGTTACCAAAGTTCTTACAATTTATCCTGGTTGAATTCACCCCCTCCATCATTCTCCTCAATAAAAGTTTTTAATGCACCCCGTTTTGCGTTGTGGTTAAACAGACTTCAGTTGGGCCCCATGGGATGACATTTTTGCTGTCCCCTCTGCACAGGCATGAACAGTCCAATCAGTCCCTGTGGACTGCCCTGTGAACTTTTCTTCTTAATGTACTTTAAGTAGAGAGCACACAGGGAGCCTGGTACTGCCCCTGGCCAGGTCACAGTTAGAAATTAAACACGTCTTAGAAAAAAGTCCCCACAGCATCAGGGGATCTGGTGCCTCCTGTTCCTCAAATCAGAAGGACCAGTGGCAGAGGGCACAGAGAGGCTGTGCACGCTAAGGTCCTGAAACTAGGAACAGGCCCTGGAGTGTAGTGGGGTTGCTCAGGGGTGGGTCAGGAGCTCTGGCTGCAAGGCCTCTTGAGATAACTGCAAGTGCTGGCCTGCCTCACAGCCTCTCTGGCTTCCATTCATTCATCTGTGCAATGAGGGCTTTGGTTACACCAGTGATCTGCAGACTTTCTGACCTCCTCAGTGGGAGACTTTCTCAGCTTGTAACTGGGTAAGCTGGCCAGCTCTCTTTCTGATTAGGATCAGAGAGTGCCAGACACTAGGTCCTGTTGGCCCAGTGAACACCAGACACAAAGAAGCCCTATGGCTCCAAGATTGGCCTCATTGTTAATCCTTAGTTTTTGTGGTGCTGGGGATTGAACCCAGGGCTTGGCACATGCTAGGCAAGCACTCTGCCACTGAGCTATAGCTCCAGCCCTAATCCTAGGTGTTTTTCCCTTCTGTGAAATGGGGGATGATGACACCTTCCACATCAGCCTTCCAAGTGGAGGGCAAGGGTCCAGAGCTAGGGTCCAGAGTGAGGGTGGCAAATAGGGTGCTCTGGACTCTATTGTCCTGACCACACTTCTCTGATGCCCAATGTGCTTCCTTTTCCTCAGGAGATGCTTCCAGAAAAAGGAGGAGAGGAGGGGACGATGTTCTGAGATGCCACCAGCCCTGCCCACAATAGCGATGCTCTCACCTTCTCCGTTCCTTTTGTGTGCTGTTCCCAAATGAGCTTCCTGCCACCGTGTTCTGGCCACGTCAGTCCTGGAGGGCTGTTAGGATGAGCTGTCCTGGTACCCAGCCTGTCTGTCAGGTAAACATGCATTGCTACAATTGCCATAGAAATTCGATTCTCATGTCTGGACAGAGTCTGCCCTCCTAGAGCTGGGTTGGCATGGAGATGGGAAGTCACCCCTGATAATACTCCTTTCAGTGCCAATGAGTCCCCTCGTCCTCATGGCTTTCTGAGAATCCAACCCTGTGGCCATCGTTGGCTGTTGGGGAAGGCTTGCTGAGCCAAGACTAAATTCTTGTGAGCTGGACTATTTTGTCAGCTAGCAGTAATTACCCTCCACTCTCTTACCCTTCCCAACCTCCAGTGTCCCAGTCATCCACCAGCAGATGAGTGAGCAATTGTGAGATGACCACGGAGCCCCGAGGAGGAAAGGTGCAGGCCAGCTGGATTCCAGGCCCATCTCACCATCTGCTATTTCATTGGAGAGACTGAAATTTGCTTTGGTTGGATAAGACTTGGAATGTGATTTTTTAGCAATGTGTTCATTTAAGTAAAACCCCACTATAACAAAACAGGTGGAGGATTATGGTTATCTGTTCTTGGAATGAGCTTTAATGGGGTTTTTATTTGCATTCCAACCACATCATGATCAAAATCTGCCCAAATATATGAGTCATGATTTAGACTCTAACCGCCAGAGAGCTGTGTATTCACAGCGATGCCCTGGGCTTAAGGTAGAGGTTTTCTCTCAGGGGGAAGCAGAGTGTGTTCTCAGAACTGTGCTTATGGATTTATTTCTTGGGACAATTCAACAACACTGGTTGAAAGCTTATTTCTTGAGTACAAGTGCCAGAACCGGATGTGGAGAGTCTTCGTTCTGACTGAGTAGTCTGTAAGGAGGTGGAGTTGGTCCACTACGGCTGCCTTAACAGGTGCTGCAGGATGCGTGGCCTCCACACAGAAAGGTATTTTCTCACGGTTCTAGAGGCTAGACGTCCAAGGTCAAGATTCCACTGGAGCTGGCGTGATGAGGGTAGACAGCTGCCTTTTCCCTGTGTCCTCATACGGTCTTTCCTTTGTGCATCCACGGACAGAGGTCTGTTGTATCTCTTCCTCGTCTTCTGAGGACATCAATCCTATTGAATTAGGATCCCACCCAAGGCTTCTGTCTAGCTGTCTGTTTTCCTGTGAGTTATGCCTCTACCCAAGATCCACCCCTCCCCAAACCTCAGCAGGAATATTTTGTGCCTTATAACCTCCATGCCTCCATTCAATTTTTTCTTTTCTTCAAAATGCCTTTCTTCCCCTTCTGCAGCTAACAAACTCTTATTGATCCTTCAAGACCCAACCCTGGAAGGCCTCCCTGAAGACTCAGAAATACTACTTCCTGCTGCATACTTGCCTGCTCTTGGCCAAGGTTTCCTTTATTTCACTTGCTATATAGAATTAGATTCAGTTCTGTCTCCCCCACAAAACTCTGTAGAGGACTGTTTTATTTATTTCTTTATCCTGATGCTTAGTATGGTGACTCAATGTTGAAAAAAATGGAGTCTGATCTATCTTCAGTAAGGAAATCTCTCTACAATAGAATTTGGTGAGGTTGGTTTGATTTTAAAAGAAAGCTACAATTTGACCTGAAACATTCAGCTTTCTGAAGTGATTTTGTGAATTTATTTAGAAGCTTTTGGGAAAGGGAAACAAGTGGACTGAAACTAGGAACTGGTGTCCTAAAGGGAACGTGTGGGACAGTCCTTTCCAGAGTCTGAGTCAGTGGGCTGAGAATTTAGGATGGGGGAGTGAGGTGGTGGAGAAGGGAGGCAGGCACAGTCCTAGATAGCCCTGTTCTCTGTCATGACAGGCTGAGGGCTCAATGCCCTTGTGACCCTTGGGTGTGACCCTGCAGGAGGTTCCTTTTTCAAAACTCCTTTTTTTCCATTTTCTCAAAACTTCTGATTAGGTTCTGGTTTTACATTCCTAGTTTGGCTAATGTTTACTACTGAGAGATCTGAATACGTGCCGACCTCGGATGACCGATTTCAGTGTCATGATGGCTCTGTGGAAGTCTGTGCTGTCCACCACATGGCCACTGGTCACCTGTGGCCATGGAGCACAGGAAGTGTGGCTAAAATATATACCAGCTGTGCTAAAATATATACCAGCTGTGGAAGACAATGCATTGTTTTTACTGATTTATATTTTTATATTGAATGTGTGCTGAAATGAAAATTCGAATTCATTGGGTTAAATAAAATAGGTTATTAAAATAAATTTTCAATAGTTTCTTTTTACTTTTTCAATTTGGCTACTGGAAAAACCTTATTACTCACATTCCATTTCCTAGTGAGTAGCTAGCACTCACTGCAGACCTTCTTGGCTACCATTTGGTTGTTCTTGTTTGTTTGTTTGTTTGGTTTTGTTTTTTTGAGATATTATCTTACTATGTAGTCCAGGCTGATCTCGAACTCACAACTCTCCAGCCTCAGCCTCCTGAGTGCTGGGATTATGGGTATGTACCACCATGCCCATGGTGTCTGGCTCCCTGCTACCCTTTGATATTCCAGACTAGTCTTTCTCTCTTCTCTGTCTCAAATGCCAGCAGCAGCAGTGGCTGTAGAATCACCAGCTGCCCAATGGTGCCCTCCCATCCTCCTTGCGGTGATTACTCACAGACCCTGAGTCACTCTCTAAAATTCGTTGTGATTTTAGCACTTGGCACCCAGCCTTTTGACTCAAATGATGTTCCTGTGCTCCAATACTGTCTCTCAGTATTTCCAAGTCTATATGGGCTCCAGCCTCTTTCCTCACCTCTCCATCAACCATTCGTAAGCATGATAACGGTCTACACTTATCAAACCAAACCCCACAGCTACACCACCCTAGTCTCAGTTTCAAGCATCCATTCTCTACCTCTCACCTCCTAGTTCTCCTTCACTAACTTTAGTGCTCACACTTCACAGTTCCCTGTCAGCTCTAGAGTCTACACTGTGTGTCTCCCATCTCTTGTTTGCTGTCTGTCACCTCTGCCTTGCCTTCACTTTTTTCCTGACCCTGTTGGATTCTAGTCCATTCTCATAGCCATTGCCTTCTGCACACCTCCATTCTAGTCTGGTAAAACCCCAGCCCTGGTTTAAATCCAGCTCTCCTCTTTCTCTGTCCTGACCCCTGGACAGCTGACCCTCAACTGGAGCAAGGCACACACAGGCTGGGTTTGCTCTCTCTGAATTCCTGAGTGCTGGCTGGGGTGGGCTCTGAGGTTTGCCTGGCAAATCGGCTCTGTCCATTTCCACTCAACGTGTCTCTCTCCTTAAACCTTCAGCATTTCCCCACTTTTAACTGACAGCTGGCCTTGCTCCTTACTTTGCAGAGAGAGAGAGAGAGAGAGAGAGAGAGAGATTGGGAGAGACTGTATGCACTTATTTGGTAGAGAACTTCTGACTTCTGAAACTCCTTCAACCATAACTACCCATCTGGCTGCATCTGAACCCCAGTTCTGCTCTTGGTGAAGGCCAGCATTCCTGAGCCGTTGGCGACTTCCTGGAAGTTTCCTAGTTCATCACTGCTCCCTCAACCCAGGCCCTCAGGAGGCTCTTCTGTGCTCACTGCTCCTCTAAGTCACTCATCCCCTGATCTCTGCCTCCTAGGATTACAGGAGTGAGCCACCAGCGCGTGGCCTTGACTCCACTAAATCACTCATCTCTAAGTCCACCCTAACCAGGCACTCATTTTCTCCACTCTACCAGAACTGCTTTTATCAAGGTCAGCAATGATTCCTGATTTCACTCCCAAGGTCAAGTTCCTCTTCTCATCTCATGTGAACTTTCAGTGGAATCTGTGGAGACTTTCAGTGTGTCTCACTCTCTCCTCTTTGAGCACTCTCTTCTTAGCTTTCCGATGTCACTTTCCAGCTTTCTCAGGACATCCGATCTCTGCCACACCCTTCTCAATTTTCTTTGCTTCTCTCTCATCTTCCCAACCTCTAAACTTTGAAATGCTCTGGACTCAACCCTTAGACATTTTGGTCTTCTCTTTTTAATGACCCCCATTTCATAGGCATGCTTATCTAAGCCTTGTGATTTTAAATCCACCTGTTCACACACCACACTTTCACGCAGATCCCAAGCACAAGACTGCCACCAGCTTCTGACACTCCACTGGACATCCCTGCTGGCTGTCTCATAGACTTCAAACTCCATCTACCTCTTGCTCCTGGGCTCCGCCTGCACCCATCATGCAGTAAATGACTAAGTACTCTCTCTTTCCACCAGAGCACATTCCTTGTCCATCTGCAAATCGAATTGTACCCGGCCTCCAGCCAGTATTACTGCCTCCCGCATACCCCAGTCCACGCCATCATCGCCTATGTCTCGAGTAGTGCAGCAGCCCCTCCTGACCTCCCCTTCCTGATGTGTCCCCTCAAGTCTAATCTGAACAAAGGCCATGGTGCCATGGTGAGTCTACTGGCTCCTGAGTCTTATCACATTCCTCATGTCACTCCTCTGGTCAGACCCTTCCGGTGGCTTCTCGCCTCACTAAGAGTAAGAATAAAGTCCTTAGGACAGCCGCAAGTCCTGTTGGAACTGGACCAGCTCCCTCTCTGCACTCCCTGCCTGATTCAGCCCTTTTCACAAATTCTGGCCACACTGGCCTTCCTGCCATTCTTCACAAACATCCAGCCCATTCCTGCTTCTGGGCCTTTGTACCTTCAGTTCCCTCTGCCTGGAATCCTCTTCTCTAAGAATCTATAAGGCTAGGTCACCCACTACCTTCTCATCTTTGCCCAGTGTGACCTTGCCAGTGGGATTTTCCCCATCTTTCTGTGTAGGATAGAAACCTCATGTTCCTGTCACCCCTTCTTCTAACTCTGTCTTACTCTACCCAACAAGTCACATTGACTTAGTTGCTGTTGCTGTTGTTCTTTGGTTTCTGACTTCCTCCTCACCCAAACTTAAATGACAACAGCCTGACACTTGGTCTGTTCTATCACTGCTGAGTCCCTCGGCCTGGAATTGTGCCCAGCACCTAATACATTTTTGATGGATGAATTTGAGGAGCCTGGCTGCCTTATCTACAAACTTCTACCAAAGCCTGGTTTCTACAGCAGGTGCTGTCATCATACTATGAATTCTGTTTCTTGTATTGGGTTCCCGAAGGTATTATGAGATGGACGGAGAACCTGCCCTACTGAAAGTAGTTTCTTAGTGTGGAGATTTGGTCAGGACAATGGAGGAAGGGACTTCTCGCTCCTGGATAGGGAGCTGGGTAGTAACCACCAGTTTCACCAACAGGAAGGTCCCCCTTGGCCCCAGACTCCAGCATGTCTGTACTGAGATCAAAGTAATACCATCAGATCTAATACCTCAATCTAATGCCATCAGAAAGTCTAGCATCACTGGGGCTGTGGCTCAGTGGCAGAGCATTTGTCTAGCATGTGCAAGGCCCTGGGTTCCATCTCCACACCGCAAGAAAACACAAATGTGTGATATACTCAGAGACGTGCAGGCCCACAGAACAGCACGTTCTGCTCCAGTGAGCATATGAAGAAAAGGCAGATGTCTAGTCATTAAAATGTTTTTGATGAACTTACCACAGGTTATTTTGCACACATTGGGGACCCTGGGCATTAAGGACAAAGACCTAAAAAGTAAAAACAGAAAAAAAAAAACAAAAACAAAAAAGAAAGCCAAGGATACTTCATGTATTTTAAAAGTGACAACAGCAATTTTGCCCAAATGTGTGTCTTCAACTTTTAATGCACCCAGCCTGGTAAGGCTGGAAATGGGGCCACAGAGGTGAAATGATTTTCAAAATGTGACTCAGAAAACTCTTGCAGGACTGGAAGTGGATCCCAGGCGTCCAGCCCCTCTTGTGTTGCTGTATTGATTTTGGCCAGTGGCCACCAGCAGGTAGATAATGATACAGAATGAAGGGCTAGTGGGGATCTCCTCCCCCAAATCACTCAATCAGTTCTCCCTTTTGGTGAAATCCTGCTTTTGTCATTGTCAGGAGAACTGTGCCGTCTATTAAGAATAACTTGAAGGCTAGGGGCCACAGCAGAAGGGTCCTTTTTTATTTCAACTCTGCAGTTTTCATGGTTTTGTTTGTGTGTTGACTTATTGACAGAAAATTACCTGAAGAGCCCAAGGCCTCCTCATGGATGAGTCAAATGCGACATCTCTTGGTGCCGAGGAATCCATGAACACCTCGGCAGGCAGGAACTCCTCCGCCCGGAACTCACCTCCACCCATTCCCATGGTGCACTGGGTCATCATGAGCATCTCCCCAGTGGGGTTCGTTGAAAATGGGGTTCTCCTCTGGTTCCTCTGCTTCCGGATGAGGAGAAACCCCTTCACGGTCTACATCACCCACCTGTCCATCTCTGACATCTCCCTCCTCTTCTGTATTTTCATTCTGTCCATCGACTATGCTTTAGATTATGAGCTCTCGTCTGGTCACTACTACACAATTGTCACATTATCAGTGACTTTTCTGTTTGGCTACAACACGGGCCTCTACCTGTTGACAGCCATCAGTGTGGAGAGGTGCTTGTCAGTCCTCTATCCCATCTGGTACCGATGCCACCGCCCAAAGCACCAGTCGGCATTCGTGTGTGCCCTCCTGTGGGCACTTTCTTGCTTGGTAACCACCATGGAATATGTCATGTGCATTAACAGTGGAGAAGAGAGTCACTCTCGAGGTGACTGCCGGGCCACCATCATCTTCATAGCCATCTTGAGTTTCCTGGTCTTCACTCCACTCATGCTGGTGTCTAGCACCATCTTGGTGGTGAAGATCAGGAAGAACGTGTGGACCTCACATTCCTCCAAGCTGTACATTGTCATCATGGTCACCATCACCATCTTCCTCATCTTTGCCATGCCCATGAGGCTCCTCTACCTGCTGTACTATGAATACTGGTCCACGTTTGGGAACCTGCATAATATCTCTTTGCTTTTCTCCACCATCAACAGCAGCGCCAACCCTTTCATCTATTTCTTTGTGGGCAGCAGCAAGAAGAAGCGTTTCAAGGAGTCCTTAAAAGTGGTTCTGACCAGGGCGTTCAAAGACGAAATGCAACCCAGGCGCCCGGAGGACAATGGCAATACCGTCTCCATCGAGACCGTCGTCTGAGGCCTGTGGGGGGGATTTGTGGAAAGAAATGTTGGGCCACAAGTGACTTTTAGTTTGTGCTCAGAATATACTTTAAGTATTTTCAAATCTCCTGAATATGGTAGAAGGACAGCCATTCGATATGCATGGCATTTTAATTCATGATGAGGCTGTATCCTGTCCCATATCTTCTGGAAATGCGGAAAATAGTGTTGGACCTCTGTAATTTCTGTACATAGCAAAGACTCTTTCTGCTGTTCTCAGATCTCTGGTAGCATTTTCCCATGAACCATAAAAAAACTACTTGAGCAGGAAGATTTACAAATGGTACCAGGAAAGGGTCACAAAAGCTAGGGTTTTAGAGTCTGTCCTTTGCAACCTGTGTGACCTCAGACAAGTGGCTTGACTTCTTGAAGTCTCACTTCCTCACTTACGAAGTGGTGGCAATAACAGCGTATGCCTCCCGGGATTGTTGTGAGGACAACATGAAGAGAAGGAAACAAAGTCCCTGGCACACTGTCCACATTCAATAAACGTCAGTCTCTCCTCACTCCTTTAATTAAGTGGAAGACAGAGAGCTTATTTCTGCTTTGTGAATCCCACACACACAGGCACATAAGAATAACACCCAGCCCGACATGCACAAGCCTTGTCATGTGTTTTAAGACACTGACTATAGATTTACGAAGGTCTTCTTTGGCTGACATCTTGAAAGCTGTAATCCCCTCTGGAAGACAGGAGATTGTACACGGTCCAACGTTGGTTCAGGTTGTCAAGATGAACATTTGTCCCCAGCAGAGGAGTTTCTCATGGCTTCTCTTCCCTGTGGCAATGAACGTCTGTGTTTTGAAATCCTTTGATTGCATACACCATGTCACAATTGCAACTTAATTCATGAGTTCATGAGTGATTGTGTCTTTGAAGGCCCCCTTTCCTAAAGTGGTGGGTTATTTTAGTCAAAAGTTCTCATCTATAGTCACGCACGTCTGTGCCTCTGCTCCTCCTTTTCCCTGGGTGTTTCCTTGCATCATTCCTGGAGGGGATCTTCATGGCAGGGGCTGTGGGAATGTGGCCATATCTTGAAGGTGTCTGGATGCTTTTCCTCAAGACAGATCTTTGCATGACCTGACAGCATTTTTACTGAGTGCTGGTCCAAGGAAGGTTCTTCCTCCAGCATCATTCCCAGGTCACATGTCCTGGGCTTTGGCTACTAGCCTGAGCTCAGCCTATGGACTTAGATATTACTCTGCCTATTTCTGTCCCTTCTAGAAGTCCCATTAAAATGGCAACACTTCATGTGATTCTTCATGGGGGTAAAATGCTCAATTCCATATATGAGCCATTAATGTTTATTTTAATGGATTGTCTGCCAAAGGGTCAGAGAACCATGATAAAATGGCTCTCTCTTGCCACTGGTTTCCTTTCCATTCTCTTCCACTCACAAAAGG
This sequence comes from Castor canadensis, assembly GCF_047511655.1. NCBI lineage: Eukaryota > Metazoa > Chordata > Mammalia > Rodentia > Castoridae > Castor > Castor canadensis. The sequence goes on along the minus strand of NC_133386.1, from coordinate 7,853,405 downwards.
AACGATTGCCCGTAACCATGGGGGCTGCTTGCCGGGAGCGATGTGCAAGTCTCTCCCACCGAGCTAGGACCTGCTGCCAGCCAACTTGGATGCAGGAGGCTTTTTGTGGGTGATGACATCTGATTCAGAAACAAGGAGGCTTGCTTTCAGGAGCCCAGATGGGGAGTAATGACATTTACAATGATCTTGTTTTCAGTTGAAAACAGAGTTTCTTTACTGGGAAAGAACAGAATGTGGAAATCAGAGTGGCTCCCCTCTGTTTCTAACCCTTTCCCGGATGCTGTGCCCTAGGTCTGGGTTAATAAAAGGGGGTCAACTTATCCCATCCCAACAGGGACTGTGTTAGGTTTCTGTTGCTGGGACAAATACCTGAGATTAGTCAATTTGTGAGGAGGTCAGGTTTATTTCAGCTCACAGTTTCAGAAGGCTCCGTCTGTGGTCACTTGGCCCTGTTTCTTTGGGCCCATGGTGGTACAGCACATCATGGCAGGAGTGCATGATGGATGAGGTCTGTTCACATCATTGTGACCAGGAAGCAAAGAGACAGAGGTGTCCCAATAGTTCCTTCAAGGGCGCACCCCGAATGACCTAACTTCCTTCTAGTAGGCTCTACCCCCTATAGGTTCCACTACCTTTCAACAGCACCACAGGTTCTTGGGCAAGCCGTTAACATATGAGCCTTTGTGGAACACTTTCAAACCATAGCAAGTGTCTGGGTCCCAAGGAGGAAAGTGAAGATATCAGAGCCAATTCCCACCCAAGGAAAATACAGTGAACAAACTGGAATGCCTACTCATTGCTTCTCTGCAGATTAAGCGGGGATCCTGAATAGAGCAATGAATGTAAAAATGTATTTAAAGTGTTCAAGGGCCAGCCCTCGCACAGAGGTAGGCGGTGGAGTTTTAACTGTGCTGTAAACACAAAGTCTTCTCTCTTCTTGTAAATCCACTCCCAAAGTGAACTATAAAGTTAAAACTAAAACAAGACTGAAATCAATTTGCACATGTGGAGAGACCAGATAATTTATACCCTTAGAGCTTTCATTTGCCCAAGTCATTATAGATTGCGGTGCCATTTCTGAAAATTCTCTGGAACAGAGAAGAGATTGTTCAGATATAATACCTGTCCCCTTCCTACCATTTTTGGCAGGGTTTGATCACAGGGTTTTGTGCTTGTCAGGTAGGCACTCTACCATTTAAGCCACTGCCCCAGCACTTTTTGCTTTGGTTATTTTGAGATAGGGTCTCACATTTATGCCCCAGCTGGTCTGGCCTATGATCCTCCTATTCATACTTCCTGAGTAACTAGGGTGACAGGTGTGAGCCACCACACCCAGCCACAACACCTGTTCTTAATGAAAGGGAAGAGGTTGCAGCATTCATGCCACAAATATTCAGGCATGGATGGTCTTCACTGTGAAACTCCGTAATGTGAACAAGGTGAAGACTGACAAATGGAGCCCTGTCCTCTGCAACAGGAAGGAAAGGTGCACACGTAAACTCAGCTCCAAGCTGCATGCAAATACTTGTCTGAGAGTGTTGGGAACAAAGGTGACAGTAAAGAAGAAATCACATTTTTGCTTTTGTTTTTTTTTTGTGTTGGTGGGAATGGAACCTAGGACATCACACATGGTAGGCAAGTGCCCTGCCGCTGAGCTATGCCCCAGCCCCATCACTTCTTTTGTAGTAAAAAAGGAACACTCCCTGGAGGGGCCCTTTGGGTTGCTTCAAGTCAGGTAGATTTCGCGCTGAAGAGGGAGAGGTCCCAGGAGAGGATGGAGCGTGAGGACGGGGCAAGGACCCAGAAAGTCCGGTCATCCCCTTTGCCAGCCGTTCCTCATTTTGTCCTGGACCACCACCTCCTGTCTTTCTTGCACTTGCCCTGACCTTCTGCCACCATGTCCTTCATGTCCTTTGGCACAAGGCTCCCAGACTTTCTCTCCCTCCATTTTCACAGCTCCTAGCATACGTGGCAGGTGTGACTTCTCATGGTCAGAGTCCTCCACAGGCAGCAGCATGCGTGAGCTCTGGCAGCCTTCAGCTCTTCTCAGAGCTGCACTCTGGGTCTATAACACCCTATACCCATCCAGTTTTGCAGGTGAAATCCTAATGTTCTACCCTTGAGTCCCTTACTTTCCCACATCCACTGCCCTGGGTTTCTACCCCATGGAGACCTCACCCCATCTATAAGCCCCCTTCTGTGTCATGTCTGTCTCTCCAGCTGGTCCTCTCTGGTGTTGCAGGTCCAGTCACTCTCTCATTGTGGTCCTCAACTCTTCTGCCTGGTGGCTCATCTGTCCTGTGCTCCTGCCCTTCTGCCTCCCTGAAAACCAGGCAGTGGAGTAAGCATTTCTCATGGCCAGTTAGATTAGGGCCCTGCAGACTGGGGGGTCTTCAGTGCCAGTCCCCCACCAGGGACCAGCTCTTCCAAGCTCCCTCCCTTTCCTCAAACCCTCTATTGTCACCAGTCCCCTCATAGTCACCAAGCATTGTCACTAGCTCCTTATAACCTTGTCATACATCACTGACAAAAAAGGGGCCATGAGGCAGTAACACTTTCAGACCCCTCCTCACAATGACAGTCATATCACTCCTTCCTGCTTGGTCCCAGTCTGAAGATTTTTCTCCTTTTCCGTGTTTTCCTGACCACCAGTCTCCCAGACAAAAAGACTTCTGTATTAGCAAACAAAAGTCTTTCCTTCTAAAAGTAAAAAACAAGTCACTGTAGTATAAGTCACTGCAGTATTGTACAAGGTTCCACGTGAGCAGGCCTCTGTCCAACTCTCAGGCCTCCAAACACAGCCCCCTTCCTCTGTCCTCGAGCCACAACAGCCTCTTTTTAAGTCTTCAAAAATGCTTAGGACACGCCTACTTATGGGAGTTTTTCTTTGATTTGTCTTCTTCCCCCCCACCGCCCCCGCTCCAGGATTGTGCACACTTCCTCTCTTCCCAGCTTCTGGTCAGATGTCACCTGGATAGAGGCTCAAATAGCTGCCATCTTAAAAAAAATAATTAAAAAATGAAAGCCATTTCTTGTCTCTACAGTGCTGTTCATCTCCTATCCCATCTCTCTTTCTCTCTCTCCCAGACAGCCTTCATGTTCACCATCTTACTTTCTCTGTACAATTCACAGGTCCACACCTGGCTGGCTGACTTGTCACTTAACCACCATGTTGAAATTGACCTGGCTTAGGAATACCAGTCACTTCCATGTTGCCAAATCTGATAGGGTCTCAGTCTGTTTCCTTAGCTCTAACAGATTCCCCAAACAATAATTCATGAATGAATGGATTTTATTTTGGCTTACTACTCTGGAAAGTCCAAGATTAGGCTGCTGTGTCTGGGGAAGGCCTCATGTTTTGTCATAACAGATGGAATCGCGGAAGGGCAAGTGGATGTGTGTAGAAGAGATGAGGCATGAGCAGTGGCCTGGCTTTATAATAATCACTCTCAGGAGAATAAACCCACAAGGAAGGCATAATCTCTCCTCAGGACCTAAACCCCCCATAACATCCCCACCTTCCACCACTGCTGCAACGGTAATCAAATTTCAATGTGAGTTTTGGAGGAACAAACCACATCCAAACCCATATCTCAAATGGCTCCTTCTTTCCTACCTGTTGTAGCATTTGACATCATCGGCCATATTCTTCTTAAAAATATCTCTTCTCTTGGATTCCAGTTGGTTACTTTTTCTCTACCTCTCATCTTTTTTTAATTTCTGGAATTTCATTTCATAGTTTCAGCTGGAGGCTGACTGAAACCTCTGAACGTGAGCCACGCGTAAGGGGACCACTGGACAGGCTTTGAGTTCCCTGAGGTATGGTTTACAGATGGTAGGATTTGCCCTGATTGGTGCACAGCTGTGTATGCCCAGACAGATGCAAATAGCCACCAGGCAGCACGCAACAGCCCCAGCACCCCCAAAGCTTCCCCACACTTCTTTGTACCCCAGCCCCTGGCAGCCACTGAGTCCCTCACTCCCTGACCCTGTGTTTTGTCTTATTCTAGGACATCACATAAAAGGTGTCACCTATCTGCAACCTGTTCATACTGGCTCCTCTCACTCAGCATGATGCAAGTGAGATGTGGTCACAGTGCTGTGGGAATCAGTGCTTTGCTCTTCTCTTTCCTGAGAATCCTTCACACGGCTTGGTCACCATGCACTCGTGGAGGGCATTTGGTTGTTTCTAGTTTTTAGTGATTGTGAGTAAAGTTATCAATTGCCATGCACAGGTTTGATGTGAACCTAAGATTTCATTGTTCTTGGGTACATATCTGGAGAGTCACTGTCTGAATGGCTGGTAAGTGAATGTTCCCTTAGAAAAACTGCCATCGTGTTTTCTAGAGAGTGAGTCTGCCTTGTTCTCCATCTTCGACCAATTCAGAATCCTCTTGTCTTTTCTATTGCTCTTTTCCTGCTCCTCCCCTAGATGGCCACATTTCCTATGGTTCAGTGACTGGGCCTCTGCCCTTCTCCTTCTGAACACTCTCCCTGGGTGTCCTGATCCATCATCACCTGCAGATTAATAGCCCTCAAACCTGTTTGTGGCCAGAACTCCTTGCTGGACTCCATTCCTGTGTGTCAACCACCTAAGGATCTTTTGTTCTGAGGCCTTGTAAGTGCTTCAAATGCAAGCTGTCCCTCAGCCACTGTGGCCCATATTCCTTTGTCAGTGAACACCACCATCAGTTGCTGTCATCAAGCAGTGCTATTCCTTTTGCATGGGTTGTTTGTGTGACCCTTTGTGTTAACACTTAGCAAACTCCCGGTACCCATCTCCACCCAGCTCAAGGGTCAGTGCCCCAGAAAGGCCTCCTGGAAACTGAGTTCCTGGACAACCACCTTCTGTTTCCTAGAGTTTCCCGCTTTCTTTGCCTTCCTCACTCTCAGCTAGTGGCTTGCCTCTACTTTAGACAAGGAGAGTAGAAGCAACTTGAAGCAGTCTCCTCCCCTTCCCAGCACCACCTCTTCTGATCTGGCTGCCCTGACCTGCACACGTGCTTCTTACTCTGGGGAATTTGCCACGCTCCTGGGTGACGTGAACTCCTGGCCAGGTGCTCCAGAGCCTTTCCTCATCGACTGCCTGACTGCATTTCTCCAGAATTCTCCACGCTCTGTCCTGCATCTTCAATTTTAATTCAGGCCAAGGAAGGGCAGCATTTTCAGGAAGCAGGATGGGAGGGTTGGCAAACAGCTTCATTGCCTGGACTGTCTTCTGTACAACACACGTCCCGTTGTTTCTCTGCAGACAACATTGTGTACACTGAGATGAGTCACTGAGAGCCACCAGCAGTCAGTCCTGTCCCCAAGGGTCCCCAGTGCTCAGTGGAGATGGGATGGGCTAGTCAGTTGCCTGCGTACAGTTGATTAAGGGACATATGTAGGCTGCCTATGAGTCTCTACCATTTACCACTAGAAAAACCATTCCTTTAGGTTAAACGTGCTTTCACTCTGCCCCTTCTAAAATTATAGACACTCCTTGACTTAGGATGGGATTATATCCTGATAAACTCACTGTAACTTAAAAATATTATAAGTCAAAAATGCTTTGGAGGCCTGGAGATGTACCTCAAGTGGTGGAGCACCTGCCTTGCAAGCACAAGGCCCCGAGTTCAAACTCCAGTACTACCAAAAACATGCATCGCAAAACCAGGCATGGTGGTACACACCTATCATGAAGGAGGAGAGGCAGAAAGATATAGCCTGGGCTATATAGCAAGACACTGTGTCAAACAAAGAAAACAAAACAACACATTGATTATACCTACTTACCATCCTAGCTTAGCCACACTTAGACTATGGTGCACCGTAGTCTTAAGTCTTTCTCTTGTGATCGTGCGACCCACCAGGGGCTACAGCTTCACAGAGGATTGGACCACAAGTCAGTAGCCTGGAAAAAGGTTGAATTGCACCATTGTAAAGTTGACAAGTCTTAAGTCAAATGATTAGAAAGTGGTGACCATCTGTGTAAATCATCCCTGGAAGGGACAACGCATCGAGTTATACATAATTGTTTTCGGAGTTTTTTCTCATAGAGGGAGGCAGTATGAAAGCAGACACCCTGGCGTTCATGTGGCTCTGTCAGGGTATGAGGAGCAGGCAGTGGTGGAAAAGAAAGGAGGCAGGGAACCATGAAGTACTTGATCACGTGATTCTACAGGAAGCGACTTCTCTTATCTCACATTTGACTCCCGAACACTACACGGTTGTGTGGGAAACACAAACCTCATAATATGAACACATTTATTGACAATTGGTTCCCATCAGGCTTAGTGCTATGGTTTCTCTCCCTGCCTCATCACCATTTTTGAGGGTCCATCTTGTCACTCTTGAGAGTCACTGGACATACAATGCAAGCTGACTGAGAAGTCGCACTGACGATCTTGCAAACACTGATGAAGGTGGTAAGAAAGCTGTGAGAGAACTGCTGAAATAACGCTCTCGGCTATTGATAAGAGAGCAGGGAGCCCTGGCCGGGATGAAGCCAGCAGTAGAACATCGGCCTAGCATACTCTGGACCCTTGGCTCCAGCCCTGGAACTGAAAGAAAAAAACTTAAAAACAAACAACAAAAAGCCCCAGCACCGAGCAGTGTTAGAACAGTTAGCAGTGGAATCCCAGGAAAATAAAACAGGATTGTGACGTGATGACAGCTTCTAAAAAGAAGGGTTTTAATTCCAAATGCTTAAGAGGGGCATTTGGGAAAACTCATCAAGTCTTCAGATAGTTTTGCAAAAATTACTCTTTTGGGGAGGCATGGTGGTACATATCTGTGGTCCCAGCCACTTGGGAGGTGGAGATAGGCAGGATTATGGTTCAAGGCCAACCCTATCTTGTCAAAAAGACCCTATCTGAAGCTGAGCCCTGGTGACCCATTCCTGTAATCATAGCTACTCAGAGACAGACAGCAGGAGAATAATGGTTCGAAGCCAGCCCGGAGAGATAGTTCACAAGACCCTATTTCGAAAATACCTAACACAAAAAGGGGCTGGTGGAGGGGCTTAAGTGGTAGAACACATACCTAGCAAGTATGAGGTCTTGAGTTCAAACCCCAGTACCCCGAATCCCCCATACACAACCCTCTCTGAAAAACAAGCTAAAGGCAAAAGGGTTGGAGGCAGGGCTCAAGTGGTACAGTGCTTACCTAGCAAGTGCAAGGCCCTGAGTTCAAATCCCCAGCACAAAAATATTTCTTTTTTAAATTACCCATTTTTTTTATATTTGGCCCTGTGTTCATACCTCAGTACCACAAAAAAAAATGGGGGCAGAAAGATTATGCTAAAAATTAACTCTTGTTTTGTGGCTTAACACAATACCACATTGTCATTTCCCAAGGCTCCATGGTTGATGGGGCTCAGCTTCTCATTGGTGTCCCTTGCAGCTGCAAGTTGCAGTCTGGTGTTGGCTGAAGGCTGGACTGGGCAAGGCATCCAAGATGGCGCACTCACCTGACTAGTCGTTGGCTCTGGGCACAGCTCAAGAGATCAACCAGAGTTTCTAACAACACAGTGACTGTAAGGAAGCCTCACCCACCAAGAACGAGCTTTTCTAAGAGACCCAAAATCCACTATTGATTTCTCATTTGTTTAAAATAATTGGTTTGTGGTTGAAATTATGATAAAATTTGGTAAAGGCAAAATAAAAAGTATTTTCATAGTTTTAACTTCACTTTTTTTGTTTTTTAGGATTTAGTAGGAAGTTTTGAACCTCATTTTAGTAAGATTTCCTTTTAATAAACTTATACTAAAACCAGTCAAACCTGGACAAGGAGGTTCTCTTACCACAGTTATTTTAAAATGTGTACATGAGTGTTAACATAAGGGTTAAATTGTCCAAGCAGATTTAATGTGAATTACAGACCTTACCCAACATGAAGCTAAGGATTCAAATGAGAGGTAAGTCCTGGGTACCAATGAAATGGTCTTTTCTAGAGGAGCCAGAACCTTTAAGATGCAGTCCCTTCCCTGTCCTCTTCTCCTATATTAAAACATTTTACTTTCTGATTGATGAGTTTTGAGTGATGTATATTGACACTTTGTTTTCAAAGGAAGCTGGTTAGGTTTGGGTGGCTCTGTTTTATACTCTGTTAATTACACAGGTAGGAAATACTTATGGGACACCCCCTGTTCTCCAGCCCTCCATGCCCCATAGTCTATAAATCCCAATTTATTTACAATAAGCAATCTTGAGAGCTCAGGTATCCCTTTCTGATGTAGGGCTGGCTCCCTGAGTTTTTACAACGGTCTGATGGAGGGTCCTTGTGTGGAGTCCTGGTTGAGGCGCTTCCCCAGGGACTCCTGTGGGGAAGGAGTGAGCTGTAGCTCAGGGGCCAGCACTCCCTTTCCACCACCTTTCAGCCAACACTAGGCCGCAGAGCCTGAGGCAGAGGCCTACTGGGGACGCTGTGCTCAGCACACGGGTAACTGTGCAAAGTAGCAAGTTGATCTCTGTGACCCTGAGTGGCTGCGTCTGTGGAACTGATAACTTAGATCCCGAGACTGGGATTTGGGGTGAGTAATTGTTGTGGGGTTCTCAGGCGTATGGGAGGGAGTTGGGAATCCAAACAGGGAAGGGAAGAAGCCATCAAGGGGTGAGTCACAAACCCAGGAGCCCAGGATAAGTACCCACCTCAAAACTGTCCTCTTGCAAGGACAAAGTTGTCATGACACTGACCCCCCATCTCCCACGCCGCACTGAGGAGAGTCACTCTCTAGCTTCAGCGCCCCACTCTCTGCCCCTCCTGTGCTCAACACCTTGAGGCAGAGCAGCTGGGCACTGTGGGTTGCCATGGGGTCTCTTTCGGATGGCTGTGGGGTGCTTCAGGGCTGACCACAGCACCTGCTGTAATGTGATGAGAATAATCTACCCCACAGAACAGCTGCCGAGTACAGGAAATGACAACCATGAACCCCGGAAACTATGAAGCACACACCCCAAGTAGCTATTCCTTCAGGCCATTGTGCAAAGTGAAACATCCAGCACAAAAGGGTGTGTCTGAATGTGCTCCATGAGGTCCTCATGCTGTTGGATTCACAGGGGCAAAGAGGAAAAGTGTGAAGCCCTGGGTTCAAACCCTAGTAGTGCCCCCCAAAATAGTTAAGACAGTAAATTATATGTTATATACATATAAATGACCCCAGTACTGGGATTTGAACTGAGGTCCCCACACTTGCTAGGCAGGTGCTGTACCACTTGAGCCACTCCACCAGCTTTAAAACTTTAGTAAAAAAAATAGCCCTTATCCTTTCAAGGTGCTAGGTGTGTTTCTCTGCCTGCTTGGCAGCATGAGGCCAGTGATGGGTACCAAGTAAACACTGGAGATGAAGACCATCTTTCCCCATTGCTCCAGGGGACGAGCGTTGCCTTTATTTCCTGAAACACACACAGCTGACTAAATAATCCATCTCATAACCTGTATTTTCTTTTTTAACAAGGTCTTGCTATGTATTCCTGGCTGGCCTCGAACTCACAATCCCCTGCCTCAAACTTCTGAGTGCTGGGATTGCAGGTGTGCATCACCGTGGCTAGCCTAGGACCTGCATTTTGCAGCAGGTGTGTGCTTGCCTCTGAAGTAGCCCCAATGAGGCCATGTAAAGGGCTGGATGGAAACCATTCTCCATTTTGAGGGCCACACAGCCTGTGCCACCATGCTCTGTGGTGTGTGGAAGCACAGATTGCACCTCAGTGAATGACAATGGCTGTGCTCCAATAAAACTATTGAGGGACTTTCAAAATTCAACTTCATAAAATTTTCATGTCATAAAAATTCTTTTATTTTCCTTCAGCCATTTAAAAAAGAATTTAAACCTAGTTGTAGTTTGCGGGCTTTACTAAAGCAAGTGACAGCCTGATTTGGTGGTGACTGTACTTTGCTACCCCTGGCCTAGAGGGTTTTGAGGCTCCCCCTCTGGATTTCTCTTCAATGTGGCCACAGCATATCCATTTGACAGTCCTGACCTTGATGGCAGCAAATCTTTATTATTTTCTGGCAGGACCAGCAGACATCCTGTCTCAAAAGAGACTGGGGCAAAGTTGAGAAATGCTGTTTTTGGTAATTCATAAGGTGACATGAAAAGTGAAAGTGAGATTTTGCGTGCTGGGTAAATTGCCTGCAAATAAAATTCCAGTTCCAGGCTCAGGGACCATTTTATTCACCTATACTAAACTATACTTTCTGCATTCAGAGCGAATTACAGGATTTTTTCAGAGACCAGAAATGAAATATTTATGCATAAGATATTTTTTGTTCACTTTTAGGAGGACAAAGATCTCACATATGGCTCCTGGGTTCACAGCATGGGGAAAATGTAGCTGGTAAAAAATTGAAAACCAGAACATTCCTAATATCAGGCTGATTAGCACTTGTATCTCCGTGCCATCAGTCCACAAGGAACAGAAGCCTTGTCCTGAGTTGTGGGGTAAATATTTCAGGAGCTCAGTTGCAAAGGTCATTATCACACTCACTTATTGATGTGTGACTGATCAAAGTGTACCCTGTAGAATGATTTGCTCTTAGGCAAATGTAGACCACAAAAGCATTCCTTAAAACACAGAAAAGAAAACGATGGCACAGTGAAACATCGTAAAAATCCTTGAGGCCCCTGGCTCTGGTTGGATATGCTTGACTGTTTACCGGAATGGAACTGAGCTATTAAGCTCTTCCTACCTTTCTTCTTAAGAGAGAGAACAGATCAGGCCAGAGGGGCAGCGGGTCATTTTCCTTGCTGCATCTCACTGTGCCAGGGACTCACTACCCCAGGAGTACATGACAGTGCTGATTGTAGTTTTGGAAGGTTTGGCACCTCAAAATCTTGTCTTTTATTTCCACAGACCAAGAACGCTGTATTTCATAGTTGACTTCCAGGTTGGAAGGGTCTTCAATAGGACACATGACATAGGATGGTCAGTGTTGTTTCCACAGGGGCAAGGTTTGTCTGTCAACCTGGTGGTTCATCCCAAGCCTCTGTATTCAGTCATGTTCTGTGACACTGTCCTCCAGGAAGGCAGAGGACAGTTGCTCAGTGCCTTCAGGTGTCATCGCTCTTGGACTGTTCCTGCTTGCTTTGACTTCTCCTTACAGACTTTGTGCCCAACTGCTATGGTCTGAATGTTTGTGTCCCCAGTGTTTACATGTTGAAGTCCAGACCCCCCAGCCAGATATGATAGATGATGCCTGTAATCCAGCACTTGAGAGGTAGAGGCAGGAGGATTGCAAATTGGAGGCCAGTCTGGATTACATAGTGAGACACTGTCTCAAAAAAAAAGATGTGATGGTCTTTGGAAGTGGAGCCTCTAGAAGGTGAGTAGGTCATGAGGTCAAGGCTGTCATGAATAGGATTTGTGTTCTTATAAAAGAGGCCCCAGAGAGCTGCCTCTTCTCTTCTCTTCTGTCTTATGGGGACACAGCCAGAAGGTGCTGTCTGTGAACCAGGAAGAAGACAGCAATTCTGCCAATGCCTTGATCTTGGACCTCCAGCCTCCAGAACTGTGAGAAATATACTTCTGTTGTATATAAGCCACCCAGTCTATGGTATTTTGCTACAGCAGCGTGAGTGGAACCATCTTCCAATTGTTGTCCTTGTCATTGTAGTATCACTGGGTGACCTGAAATGAGAGAAGGTAATGATGGTGGGAGCAGGACATCCCTGTGTGCTGCAAATAGGTAGAGCACCTCCAGGCTTTGCACATCCCCTCCCTGCCAGGTAACAGCACTGAGGAGGATGGAATGACATGACAACGCTAGGGAAGTGGCCTGTGAAACCGGGTAAACCTGTGACCTGTCTCTCAGATGACGTCAATGGACTTGAGTGACCTAAAGTGCTCTTCACAACTGCTCTGAGGTCACTAAAGGGCCTGATGGGGAAGGTGAGATGGAGACTGATGTCTCAGAGTTTAGAAGTGTCTGTTGGATGACTCAAATCTTCACAGGGTAAATTCCCGGGAGGTACCCTAGAAGAGGCCTCAGTCCCTGCACAGTCACAGCCTGGGTGTGGCACAGGGGTTGAGTCAGACACAGTCCGCACTGTGGGCAGAGGGGTGCACAGCGAGAGCCTAGGGGTAGTGCAGCATGAGGACACATTCACAGACACATTGGACAGTGATGTCATGTCTGTTGAATCTAACAATTGGAATGCTGGCTGTGTTTTGTAGGACTTTGCCCTTTTTATTTCACTTCTAAAGTAATCTATTTTCATTGCATTTTGTAAAGAAATAGTCTGCAAAGGTTTGGAAATAATAGCTGATGGACACCACCACTCCCCAGATCACCGGGGAAGTGTGGCTGCAGGCCCATGAGCCTGGCACTCTGTCTGCTTTCCTCTTCCTCCCTTCTGGGCAGTTGTGCTTCATTGTGAAGGTTGCTGTTGTCTTATCTTGTGTTGTATGGTATGGTGTCAGTCAGCTGTCTGTTGCTGTAACAAATACCTGAGGTAAACTGACTTAAAAAGAGGAAAGGTTTATTTTGACTCACAGTTTTCAGAGGTTTTAGTCTGTGGTCACTTGATCCTGTTGCTTTGAGACTATAGTGGCTCAGTACATCATGGCAGGAGCATGTGGTAGAGGGGATAGCAGCCTCATGCAACCAGGAGGCAGAGACAGAGAGAGGAGAAAGAGAGAGAGAGAGAGTGTGTGTGGCGGGGGAGGGAGCGGAAGAGGGACAGGGAGAGGGAGGGAGAGAGGGGGAGGGAGGGAGAGGTAGAGAGAGAGCAAGAGGGAGAGAGGAAGAGGGAAAGGGAGAGAAGGGGAGAGAGAGAGATAGATTGGACCTGGAGTCCCAATAGCTCCTTCAAGGATCTCCCTCCCACCCCCACCCCCTGTCTAACTTCTTGAACTAGGCCCCACCAGCTTTTTCTGTTGTTTGTTAAGGCAGTCTCGTTACGTTGCCCAGCCTGGTCTTGAACTCCTGGACTCAGATGATCTTCCCATTTAAACTTCACAATAGCTGCGACTGCAGGTGTGCCCCCCCCATCCAGCAGGTCCCATCTCTTAAAGGTCCCACCGCCTCCCAATAAAACCACAGGCTGGGGACGAAGCCTCAACACACTGGCCTTCGGAGGACATTTTGGATGTAAGCTACAGTAATTATGTTGTATTGTGTTGTGTGTGTTCTGTTGTGTGTGTGTGTGTTGTATTGTGTTGTGTGTGTTGTGTATTGTGTTGTGTTGTATTGGGTTGTGTGTTGTGTGTTTGTGTCCTGCTGTGTTATATTGCATTACATTGTGCGGTCGTGTTGTATTGCATGGGCCATATTGAACTGTATTTTTCTAGATCTAAAGAAGACTAGGTTGAGGACCTACAGGAGGGGAAGCCCTTGGATCTGTACCAAGAGCTGAGTGTCCCTTCCAGCTGAGACTACTGGCATTGTGACACTGCTCCTGGTAGCTGGGCTGCTGCCACTTGCTGCCTGTCTGTGCCACCTTGATGGCCTTCTAGTCATTTTTTATTTGTCTTCAGAAGAGCCTGGTGAGAGTTAGGTTGGAAATGTCAGTTTCCACATTCTCTTCCTGACCGCCCCAGGATAGGAAGAGGGGGCGTGAGGCTCTTCCTTCCTTTCCCTGGTGGACGCTGGGTCCCCACATCCCACAGACTGGAGGACAAGTGTCCATCTGTCTGTGCCCTTGACTGCCCGACCTTCCACCCATGTTCCTCCCTCATTTTTATACTCTCCCACTTAACGTCTCACCCTCCCCAGCTCAAAGCGTTTTCAAAACCAGACCATTTCTTTCCTTTTTCCTTGCCCTGGGATCTCTAGGTTTAGAGGGAAGTAGCAAAATAGAAAATGCTAAAAAGAATTAAGTCACAGAGAGCAAACACCCATCACCTGGGCAAGGAGACTCCGAAAAATTAAGATATTTTCAGTCAATTTACATCCTGTTAACTGTGGATCTGCACACCTAAGATGAGGAGGTCCATGGCATGCTGTTCTGGTGATCTACGTGTGAATGAGTCAACGAATGAAAGAGTTATGTAATGACGGGATTCTACATTTTTTTCAAACCTCTGATTTCTCACAAGAAACTAAGGGGCCAAATATCCTTATTGTTGGAAGATCCTTGGGTAGCTTTACTTTGGGCAGGCATGGAACTTGGAACTCTGTGTTAAGCAGCGAGTTGGGACTGATCTTGATTTTATGAAATGATTTTTCATATCACCTACAGTAATAGTCTTTTTTTTTTTTTTTTGGTAGTACTGGGGTTTGAACTCAGGGCCTCACACTTGCCAGGCAGCTGTTCTTACTGCTTAAGTTACTCTGCCAATCCTTTTTTATTTTATTTTATTTTTTTGTGAAGGGTTTTTTTGACATAGATCTCAAAAACTATTTGCCCTGGTGGCTTCGAACCACAATTCTCCTGATCTCTGCTTCCTGTGTAGCTGGGATTACAGGCGCGAGCCACTGGCGCCCGGCTAGTAATATTCTCTGAATGCACTGATTTGTTCAGAAGTGATACCGACTGGCCATGGCTGTGAGATTTTATTTGCATATCACTGCTTATGCAATAATAATATTGCATAATATTGGGGGGTGGGGGGTGGGGAAGAGATGGCACAAACAATGTATACACGTGTAAGTAAATGTAAAAACAATAACAAACAATGCCATACTAATAAAATCTCACTGCGTTATGAGAAGTGGAGATTTGTACAGTCCCCTCTTATCTATACTTTGACTTTCCTTGGCTTCAGCTACCTGTGGTCTGGAAATACCAAATGGAAAATTCCAGAGTAGGGCTGGGGGCATGGCTCAAGTGCTAGAGCATCCACCTAGCAAGCGCAAGACCTGAGTTCAAGCCCCATTACCACTAAAAAAGAAAAAGTTCCAAAGATAAATAATACAGAAGTTTTATTTTTTTTCTTGCTGGAGTGAAATGTCATTGGTATTCCTTGCACTTTTTCTTTTTCATACGTAAGTTTTAAAGTCACACACTTCTGAGTAGCTAAATAAAATCTCGTACCATCAGCTCCATCTCACTCAGGACAGGTACCCTCCCTTTGTTCAGCGTGTCCACACTCTATATGCTACCTGCCCATTAGCTGCTCAGTAGCTGTCTCAGTTATAAGATTGACTGTAGAAGTACCACAGTGCTTGTGTTCAAGTAGCAGCTATTTTACTTACCAATGACCCCAAGTCACAAGACTGGTGATGAAAAGGAGACACAGGCCATAACCTCTGGCACTGTTTGACCCTCCCAGTGGGCAGGTAGTCTTCGGTACTCTCTGACGGGTCCCCCTTTAGGCGGGATTGCTGCAATAGCAACCTGGGTGGATGTTTACTATTTGCCAGGCAGGGTTCTTAGGGTTTCTTGTGCTCATCTCAATACACTATCACTCTCCCATCTTACAGACCAATGTCCTACAGCCAGTAAATGGTAGAACCAGGATTCGAACTGACAGTCTGACTCTAGACTTCTGCTTTTCATTCCACTCAAATATGAGACTCGTTCCTATGCTGACCAAAGATTTGCTTTCACGGTTCATCCTGAAAGGCAGGTAGCAACGCACGTGTCATGTGGATGACATGAGGACCCTGGGGAGTAAGTGAGATGTCCCTCGAGCTTGCTGTCTTCCAGAGAGATAAGTGGCACAGAGTAGAGAACTGAGTCTCCATGTTCTGGCTCCTTGCTTGTTCCCTGCCTCCTCCTCCAGCCCAGCTGCTGCCGTTTGTGGTTATGGTTAAACTTGTAGAGGAAATGGAGTTGGAATGGCTCCAATGTTCTCATCACAAGTTTTAAAGCGAGTTTCTGACGGAAGCTGTGTTGCCCCTGTGCAGACAAGGGGAGAGCCCAGGTACCGAGGCCTTTGCTCTGGGACCTGGGTGTGTGCCTCAAAGCCACTGGGAGTCCCTGCCTCGTGGTCTCACCTGGGGGCTGTTCCTACTGAAGATCCTGGGGTCCTTGAGGGAAGCAAATGACATAAGTATCTCAGAGCAGAACCTGGCAAGTTGGAGGGTACAAAATGAAAATATAAGACAGATGGGGCCAGAAATAGGGCAGTCCTAAAGCATCTTGGGAAAGTAGAAGGGAAATTCTACTTATAATAAAACAGATAATAAAACAGAAGACTAATGGACATGACAAGTGACTTGAACAACGAATTCAGAAGAGTGAAATTGGGGGCTGGTAAAATGGCTCAAGTGGTAGAGTGCCTGTTTATCAAGCATGAGTCCCTGAGTTCAAATCCCAGTACCTCCAAAAAAAAAAAGAATGAAATTGGTTTGAGAAAGAATTAACAGTATACAAGAATATGAATAAAAACGCCTTCTGTAACAGTTAACCGGTATCTACATCTTTCATCTAACAGCCTACATGTTGGGCTGGTGGAGTGGCTCAAGTGGTAGAGAGCCTGGGGCCCCATCCTTTGCTAGAATGATCCAGGCCTGGCCCTCCCGCCATTTTTTTCCCCAGTGGCCAGTCTTTGGAGATACTTCTTCAACAGCTTTCCTCTTCAATAAATGTTTAATAATGAATCGCCTGTAATCCTAGCTACTGAGGAGGTTGAGATGAGGAGGACCATGGTTCGAAGCCAGCCCAGGCAAATAGTTCATGAGACCCTGTCTCAAAAAAACCATCACAAAAAACGAGGGGGAGGGGCTGCTGGTGGAATGGCTCGAGGTGCAGGCCCTGAGTTCAAACCCTAGTACCACACAAAAAAATAAAGTGTTTATATAAAAAAGTTACTAACAAATAAACAATTTGTCCTTTTCCTCCTTCTGTGTGTCACATTCAAATTTTGCTTTTGAAAATTCCTTCAAGATAATCACAATGTCTAAGTTTAATCTACTTAAACCCGCATCAACCACTACCCTAAATTTTGTTTCTCGCTCTTTTGCAATTATCATTTTGTCACACATTGAGGTGACATAATTTACAGTTGGTTGTTGTGTGCTTTTGATCTCTAGAAAAATTACATCATAATCTATGTAGGTTTCTGCAAGTTGTTTTTTTCACTCCGCCTTACGTCCAGAGATTCACATTTTACTTTTTTAATCTCCCTGCCATTGAGCTGGAACCTTGCATGTCACCCCTGAGCTCTGTCCTCAGACCTGAGTTTCCCGCATTGCTGTGTGTCATCCCCTGGGTAAATGCACCACACTTTATTCAGCCTGTTTCCAGTGGACTGCTTCCAGTTTTTTAAAAAATTGGGATCAGTGCTGCTTTAAAACCTTTTTAACGCATGTCTCCTTGTCCAGTTGTGCAGGAATTTCTTGTGAGTCTATACCTAGGTGTCGGGTTGCCAGATCAGATTACAAACCAATACCAAGGTGTTTTGCAAAGTGGCAGGTCAGGCGGAGTGAGTCGATTTTCACTCCCACCCACATCTGCCCCTGTGGAGGGTATGAAATAGTGTACCATTGTAGATTTAATTTCCTGGTGTTTTAAAGAGGCTGAACTCCTTTCGAGTGATTATTGGCCATCTACGTGGTATTGGGTTGAATGGTGTCACCCCCTGCCTCCAAATTCATGTCCACCTGGAACCTCAGAATGTGACCTTATTTGGAAAGTCTTTGTAGATATCCCTAGTTAAATTATGATGAGGTCATTCTGGATTAGAGTGGACCCCAAATCCAATGGCTGGTGTCTGTATAAGAAGGCCACATGAAGACAGAAGCCTCAGTGGCTGTGATGTGTCCACAAGCCAAGGAACTCCAGAACCCGCCAGCTAGGACCAGTAGCAGGAGAAGAACGGGGGTTCCTTCTCTCGCTCATTCAGAGTGAGCAGGGTGCTCTGACACCCCCTCTTCTCCTCACTGGTCAGTTTCTACAAGTGTCCCTGGCAGGTCCATGTTGCCTTTGTCGCTCCAGCTGTAGGTAGGGCTGATTTCAGGCAATTCCCTCACTGTGTTCACTTTATTTTGGGGTGACATAGCAAAAGCCACCAGCATTTCATGTTCTACTCATACCCTTTGGATTTCTTTGTGTCTCCACTGCATGACCAGTTTTCCTGGGACTACTTCTCCCGTGTCTCTATCTCGAGGTCACCTATTGGAAAACTTTGATATTCCGCATAGATTTTAGAATCTCCTTTCAGAGCCTGGTTTTTGTAACTTTCTAAATAATGGTCTTATATATGTTATTAGACTGATTTCTAGAAGCCCTATAATTGTTGTTCCTATTGTAACTGGTGGGGATGTTGTTTTGTTTTAATTATGCTTCCTAACTGTTGTTAGTATACCAAAATGCAAGGGATTTTCATTCTTGGGGTTTTTGTTTTTTTGGTATGTCTGGTCATTTTTGGTATGCCTGGTCAATTCTGAACATTGTATATAAGAAATTTGTGTCAGGATCCCTTTGTTAATCTAATGAAAGCTAAGAACTCCTTTTTTGTCAAAAATTTTAATCAATTATTTATTTTTATTTATTTTTGATGGGACTGGAGTTTGAGCTCAGAGCTTGGCATTTGCAAAGCAGGTGCTCTATGGCTTGAGCCACATCTCCAGTCCACTTTGCTCTGGTTATTTTGGAGATGGAGGTCTCATGAACTATTTGCCGAGGCAAATAGTCCTCTAATCCCAGCCTCCCAAGTAGCTAGGATTACAGATGTGAGCCGCATCTCATCTCAGCATAACTTCGTTTGGCATGGGATACATTCCCTACCCATCATTCCAGTCCACCAGCAGTGACACACTTGCGCGCACACACACACACACACACACACACGAAGCTGATGGGCTGTGGTTTGCTTCCGCTTTCTCCTCCTGGTTTCCTGCCCCCAACAAAGGAAAGGGAGAGGGGGGCCACTGGAATGCTGCCTCACGGTGAGGATGCAGAGCCTCCCCCAGCCCCACTCCATCTCAACAAATGCACTTAGAAAAAAAAAAGCCCAAGTGGTGTTCTTGCATCCTCAGCACCAAAAGATAGCAATCTCCGCATGGAAGTCAACTCTGCTGAGCTGGACACGTGGCTCATGCCTGTAATCTTAGCTCCTCAGGAGGATCACCGTTCAAAGCCAGCCCTAGGCAAATAGTTGATGAGACAATCTAGAAATAACTCATCACACACACACACACACAAAAGGGCTGGTGAAGCGGCGCAAGGTGTAGGCCCTGAGTTCAAACCCCAGTACCGCAAAACAAACAAAAAAACAACTCTGCTGTTTTCTAGAAAAATGCATTGCACTTAATTAACAGATGCGAAAAGAGCTCCGGGGTGAAGCTTTGCAGAAAAAGCAGGTGCCCCTCGGCCTTCCCTTTGTGTCACAGGGAGCATAGCTCCCAGGGGCATGTTAGGAGCTGCCCAGCACAAGGGCTCCAGGGCCCCTCCAGCGGGGTGTACAGGCCAGGGGCAAGGCTCACTGCTGAGTGCCGTCCCCTGCCACAGGAGCCAGACGGGCAAAGCTCATCGTTTGGCAGAGGGTCAGATCAACCAGGTCCTCCACAAGGCTGCTGGCTCTCTCTCTAGAGTTACTATGTTTCTCTCTCTGGATGTCTCTCACGAGTACATTTGTGCAGCATTCTGACTCATTCCTGACTTGTCTGTTCTGTGTCTGCAGTGAGGTTTCCACCAAGCAGAAGACAGGACGCTTGGGAAGAGAACAGCATATCCCAGCCCAAGGTGACGCCACGCAAAGCCAACTTGAAGTAGGCTTCTCTATCCCTGGGGCAGGGGCCTCAGGTTTGAGCTCTTGGCCCCTATGGGGAGAGGGCCAGGAGGGAGTCAGAGACCCCAAAAGCCAGACACACAGTCTCTGCAAGGCCTTAGTTCCTCGGCCAGGGGAGAAGCCTAGGCTACCTGAATGCCACCACCAGACATGCTCCTTCCTGCTCAGGACTCCTCAGGAATGCAGCAAATAAATCTCATAGGATTTCAATGAAGCTAATTACACTGGAAGGCACAGATCTCCAGATCCTCGGGGGCTCACAGACCCCCCAGCCATGTAGAAGCTCTGAGTGGCCTTATCTTCTACCACAGGGGTTCCCTGCAAACTTGGGTGAACTAGAATGGAGTTCCTTCCCTTAATCTGATCATGAGCCGAGCCACCTTGAGACCTAAAGGCCATTTGGAAAGACGTTGTCTATCTCTGGCTTGCAGTCCCCTCTGCTGGTGCACCCCTCCGGGAGTCCCAAACAGGCACTCATTCCAATGCTAGATAATGCTGAAGCAAGAGCAAATCCCAACCACCCAGGGCTCGGGGCATATTACCTTTGGCAGAAGCAAATACATTTTCACAGATAATAGTCTCAGACAGAGGGTAGATATCAAGACATTTAATCACAGGGTTCTGACATTTCAGAACTTGGGGGTTTGGAGTTTTGTTGGCTTTCAGAGACAGGCAGAGTTTAATAAGCCAAATAAACTACCCTTTAGCTTTCTGCTGACGGGCTGTAAACACATTGTCATCTTTTCATGAGGAACAGTGTCTCTTCCTTTAACGTAACAATTTTGAGGAGTAATATATTCATTGATTACCAAATAATAAGACATATGAAAGATCAGAAGGGCAGTTGCTTCCTCCTTTTTTTCCATGGTTAAAAAACTGTTTAGGATATTTTTAAATGCACAGTCTTGACATTTGCATTGTTTTGGCAACAGACAGGGTTACACAACAGTGCAACCAAATAGGGATGGGGGGGCTCACTAAATTTAGAAATCATGAATGTTTAGTTAAGCAGAAACTTGTATCCCTTTTAATATTTTTTGCAAGCTTCACTGAAACCAGCCCTTTATATCCGTATTTGGAAAGAAACAACAATAAACAGTGTAGTGCTCTCTCTCACATTATCCCAACTGTTTGAGGTCAGCTGAAGAAAAATACAGCCCCTCATAATAAGTGGTGTTTTTGTGTGTGTGTGGTCCTGGGGTTTGAACTCAAGGCCAACACCTTGAGCCACTCCATCAGCCCTTTTTGTGATGGGTTTTTTGAGATAGGGTCTCACAAACTGTTTGCCCAGGCTGGCTTCAAACTGCGAACCTCCTGATCTTTGCCTCCTCAGTAGCTAGGATTACAGGCGTGAGCCACCGTGCCTGGCTTCTCAATGTAATTCTTTACCTTACCTATTCAAATAAACGCAAACATCTGTGAACATCATCCACGTGCATATGCTAGGCTAAGCATAAGGAATGTGATCCTAGTCGAGTGATCCTAAATTTCATGCCAGTCTTGGGTATAAACCACACAGAAGTGCTGTGTGCTAAGCATGACAAATCAGGAGCCGCCAAACCCAGCAAATATTTAAATAAAGCATTTGTTTTCAATAAACTTATTTAGTATTCTGCACTCAGAAGCATCTAGAGATTATTTTTTTTCAGCATACATATTTCATGGTTTAGTATTGTTCTTACTGTGAAGTCCGTAGAAGGCAGATGGTGGGCATCTTAGTCTTCTCAGGGTTTGGGACCCCTCAAGCTCTCAAAGTTGTTTGAGTTTTTAAGTTCTGGCTTTGCAAACTTGGTGAGGAGAAGCTTAGAAGCCAGAAGACAGGGGATTTCACTCCCTGTGTGTGCTTCTCCCCCAGCAGCTCCTCTTCCTCAGAGGGCCTTGAGGTAGGGATAAGACATTCAAGGAGCTTTGGGACAGATTTGATGCAAAGGATGTGGCAATTTAAAGGTGGCCAGTCTCTTCCCAAGAGTTTGGCAGGCACAGAGGGGGAAAAGAAAGCTGTGCCACGAGGACCACTGTGGCTGGTCAAGGATTTCAGGGCTGGCTGGGGAGGAGGGATGACCAGCAGGTGGCGCCATCGCACCAGCTTCGCAGTGCCGGGGCAGGGCTGTCTGGCAGGGCAGCACCTGCCAGCCTGAGAACCCCAGAGACTTGGGGACAGCCAACCAGGACGGGAAGAAGCCACAGCAACTTCCAGAGGGAGAGGGAACTTGGAGAGGGGGCTTATTTGCCTAAGCGACATCACTCAGCAACAAGGTGGGGAGGCTCTGGGTGGGAGACTTTCAAGAGGCCACTGCAGTTTGGGGGCTGTGATGGTTCATTTCATGTGCCTGGGAGCCCATCTATTCAGTTAAACATTCATTATTCTGTTGTGTCTGAGAATGTTTTCCAGATGAAACTAACAATCGAATCAGTAGACTGAGTCAACCCAATTTTTCTCTCCAATGTGGGTGGGCCGCATTTCAATCTGGCAGAGGCCTGATTAGAACAAACAAGGCTGAGTAAGGGAGAATTTGCCATGTCTGTCTGACTGTCCTTGAGCTGGCCATTGGTCTCCTGCCTCACGATTCCACAGAAGCTTAACAGCAGCTCTGCTGGGTGTCTGCCTCCCTGACAGTCAGAGCACTGCGATAGTCTCTCGTGTCCCCTCTCTCATGCACAGGTACACATATACTGCATGCGTGTTAGAACATGTAGTACGTTCTGGGGAAGCCAGACTAATACGGGACAGAATTTTCTTCCTATGGCTAGCAGATGTTGGGCACAGTTTTGGGGTTTTGTAAAGCAGATAGGCTCTAAACGGCTAAAAATACATTTCCTTGGACCACATTTAACACGTGTAAGCGTTGGAGTTTAGTGACAGTGGGCTTTGAGTCGTTAGTGCTAGCCCACTAACGGATGTGCCATGGAGCCTGTTGATACACAGGACTGGCCTCTGGCTCATCCGTGGGACAGCTGTGGGGTGATGGGGGGGTACCCTAGTTAGTAAACGTCTCAACCCCTGATTCTGGGGTTCTTTCTGTTGCCAGATGCATTGAGCTGGGGGTCTTATGTTCCTGTGAACTCTCTGTCACCCTCACTTATACACACCACACTAGGCTTGAGAGAGAAGCAAGGGCTCAGGTAACAATAACAGGAAAAAAAAAATAGCCAACTCTTTCGGCTCTGTCCGTGTCCTTGCTTCCCTGGCAGAGCCTCAGCGGATCCTCATGCTCCCCACCTCCCGCCGCTCCTGGTGAGTTTACTTGGTAATGTTTACCTTCCTCCTGATGAGAAGATGATAAATGCTTATTGTAAAGTGTCTGGGAAGAGGGAAAATACAGAGAAAACCAAAAGTGACCCAGACCAGATACAACCACTACCATTTGGATGTGCTTTCTCTTAGTCTTTTTAAAATTTATTTTTTATTGTCATATTATTGTTGTACTGGGGCTACATTGTGACATTTACAAAAGTTCTTACAATGTCTTAGTTAAGTTCACCTCCTCCATCGTTCTCCTTTACCTCCCTTCTCCCATTCTAAGAACAGTGTCAACAGGTCTTGCTTTTCCATTTTCTGACATGAATACAGAATAGCTCTTAGTGTTTTTATTTATGTATTTATTTAGCAGTACTGGACTTTGAACTCAGGGCCTCAGGGACAAGTTTGTGGAGAGGCTCTTTCTCCTCCTGCTTGCTTCTTCTGGGCTCCACTTCTGCCTGTGGCCCCACGACCTTGACCTCGCTTTGCAGAAATCCCAGTCCATTAACACAGGGCCAAGGAGCCCCACTTCAGAGACCCTAGCACCAGCTGCCAGTGGCACCCCAGAGGCTGGATCAAGTACCCTGGCCCCTTCTCTAGACACATGAGTTTTAGTGTCAACCTTTCCCTGTGTTCCCTCCACCCAGGATATGTTCCTGTGGCCACCTTTGGGGTGCTTTGGTTTTCTGCTCGCTTTTTGATTCAGTTAACAACTTCTACATAAATAGCACTGCTCGACATCACAAGGGTCCATGTCTGCACATCACTGTGATCTCCCCTTCCCTGTTGTCATCCCAGATGTTGCGTCTCCCATAAATACTTCCCAATATGTCTCTGAAAGCTGTTCTTGAACCAAGAAGGGCTGCTCTCTCTTGGAGAAGGTCATGCCCCTCACAGGGTGAGTGTCACTGCAGAAGATATTTCACCTGCACATGGAGGAGAAAAGGACCACCTGGGGCCATCACATCAGCAGCTAACCAAGTGACTGCTGGCTGGCTGGCAGCTCCCCTGGCCAGATGGCTTTGGACCCCTAAATCTGGAGTCTAGGAACCCTGGCCAGGCCAGGCCACATACTTTTCTTGCTGTTTCTGGCCCCAGTTCATCAGACAAAACCCAAAGCCAATCAGTAGTTAACTGGTTCAATGTTAACAGTCTCTGGGGTCAACCGAGGAGATTCTGATGAATCTGTACAAATGGAACACGGGAATTTCCATTGAAAAGTCTATCAACCAGCAGTCCAAAAAAGGGGGGAACCTTTTTCAGATTGAAAACTGAAAAGAAAAAAAAAAGTTTGTGATTAACTTAAAAACACTTTGACAAAATTAAACAAGAATGTTAGCGTAACATTGACATGGAGGGAACATGTTGTGAAGTGCCCACAGCTTAGCCTGTTGCTAAAGAGCCAGTGTCACCAAGGGTTGGAGAGGAGGTGCAAGGCTCCCTGTCCTGCCCTTGATCTTTACAGAACTCTTAAAACATCTGTGTCACAGCAGATCAGCTCTCTCAGGTGATGTTGTTCTGGTGCTGTGAGCTGGGGGCTGTGTAGCCCAGGCTGGCCTTGAACTCATGATCTTTCTGCCTCAGCCTCCCAAGGGCTAGGATCACAGGCTCATCCCAGCATACCTTCCTTTGTTTCTTTGTCTATATATCAGGCATGATTCTAATAGTGACTGTCAGTGGTAGAGCCCCTGCCTAGCAAGCTCGAGGCCCTGAGTTCAAACCCCAATACTGCCAAAAATATATATATATGTGTGTGTGTGTGTGTGTGTGTGTGTGTGTGTGTGTGTGTATACAGAGAGAGAGAGAGAGAGAGAGAGAGAGAGAGAGAGAGCTATAACTATAGCTCTCTACCTCTATATATCTCTATATATGATTATTTCACATGTAGTTGGGAGGATGAAAAAAGTCAGTATGCAAAGCACTTAGATTGCTGGGCGCCGGTGGCTCGCCTGTAATTCTAGCTACTCAAGAGGCAGAGATCATGAGAATCACAGCTCGAAGCCAGACTGGGCAAATAGTTAGTAAGACCCTATCTTGAATAAAACCCATCACCAAAAAGTGCTGTTGGAGTGGCTCAACTGATAGAGCACCTACTTAGCAAGCAGCAAGGTCCTGAGTTCAAACCCCAGTACCACCAAAAAAAGCAAAAGCACTTAGATTATCACATAGGAAGCACTGCATGGGCATCCATTACTGTTACCTCTAAGCAGGTGCAGACAGGGTTTCTGACAGCTCGGGCAGGGGCAGTGGCAGCTACTCATAAGACCCTCGCTCCAAGCTGCAGCCTCTGTAAGCACAGGGGCCACTGTGGGGTCTGCAAGCAGCTGTGCTTCAACCTAGAAGCTGAGTTCTCTGCTGCTGTCCGCGGAAGCTTCAGGTACTCAGGGGCCACAGGTGGGCTGGCCAGAAATCAGCTGATGAAGCAAGGAAGTGTGCTGTAGATCCCAGACCAGAAGCTGGTCCCTCTGGCTATTTGTCTATTCATGTGCGAAGGTGGGCATGGCTTCTATGATCCCAATTTCTGCCCTTGAGAGCCTTCCCAGCTCTTCAGATGAAAAGACTCTCAAGGATTTATCTGTGAAAGGAGAGAGGAGGTGGGGAACACAGAACCCAAAAGTTCCACACTTTTTTCTTTAATAGGTCTGTGTTCGCTATTCTGTTGTTCTTGGTTGTGGGAGTAATTCAAAGCCTTGAGGATGCAAAAACCAGTTGGAAATGTTTGAAAAGGGCATCCAAACAGGATTTTCTCTTCCAAATAACAGTTTGATTTCACTGTTGGATTTTGACAACTTTTGCTTATCTTCACTAATTATTTGACTTTGATTCCCATGTGATCTCACTGAATCAATATTCCTAAACAGGTTAAAAGAAAAGACAGATGAAAACCTTACTCACATGAGGCACAGTCAGTGAGCAGACTCCTGGGCTTTGCTTTTGGCCCTGCTGTGCCGCCGCTGTGTGACTTTGGAAGGCAGTTCACCCTCTCTGGACGTATTGTTTTGTCCAGATTAAGTGGGTTGGGATCCCAGGTCGGCAATTCTTATTTCATTATTGCTTGGGTGGTCATGTTCTCTCTCCTTTTTCTTCTAGTGATGAGACCCTGTGTTCTCTTTGAGAAACCACCCTGTTCCACACTCACTTATCTCACAGGGGCTCCTCCTGTGAAATCCTGTGACAGGATCTGTGATCCTGCCTTTAGCCATGGGAGTGGGGAAGAAGGCTTCTGATAGCATGGAGGGCTCCCTAGGAAAAAGTGATATCCTTTGGCAGTACTGGCATTTGAACTTAAGACTTTGTGCTTGCTTGGCAGGCACTCTGTGATTTGAGCCATGCCTCCTAGCCCTTTTTTCATTGGTTATTTTTGAGACAGGGTCTCATTTTATGCCTGGGCCAACCTGGGCTGTGATCCTGGACTATGTGCTTCCAGCATAGCTGGGATGACAGGCACACCCCATCACACCCAGTTTTTACTGATTAAGATGGGGGTCTCATGAACTTTTTGCCTGGGCTAGACAACCATGATCCTTCTGATCTACACCCCTCTAGTAGCTGGGATCACAGGCTTAAGCCACTGCACCCAGCCTAAAATTTTTTTATTTTAAAATAAACATGATTAGTAAACTAAACTATTTCTTCTCCTCTGGACTAGGTAGTTATTGCTGTGTGATAAATGTCTACAAACGTAGCAACTTAAAACCACACACTCACTGGGTGCTGGTGGCTCACACCTGTAATCCTAGCTACTCAGGAGGCAAAGATCAGGAGGATCACAGTTCAAAGCCAGCCCAGGCAAATAGTTCAAGAGACCCTATCTCAATAAAACCCTTCACAAAAAAGGGCTGGTGCAGTGGCTCAAGGTGTGGGCCCTGAGTTAAAACCCCAGTACCACAAAAAAAAAAAAAAAAAAAAAGCCACACACTTGTTATTTTGGTGTCTCTGTGGGCCAGATCTGGGTTTGAGGCTTTAGCATTGCCTCAGGCTGCAGAGGCATCAGAGGCCTGGTGGGGACATTGGCTCCCAAGCTACCTGAGGTTGTCAACAGGATTTGCTTCTAGCTGCAGGGCTGAAACTTTGGTTCCTGGCTGGAAGCTGCTCTGAGCACCAGAGCTCTGAGCCACAGCTTCTTGCTGTGACAGGTAGGTGGCACTTCTTCATGGCTACTTCATGGTGGCTTCCTTGAGACCAGTGAGTGAAGCGAGCTGTTTCTCTCTCTCCCTAATTGGAGAAAGGTTTCTCTTGCTTCTGGTTATTACTGAGCCTAACTAGGCCTAACTGGAGATGCAGAAAAGACACAGAATAGATAGACAGACAGAAAGTAAGATCAGATGTATTTGGCACTTGGGAGGAGACACACAACAGCCTCATTGCTGCTTTTCTCTATTATTCTCTTCATTTATGCTGCTTCTTATCTCTATCTTTATTCTTTAAGGTCTTACTCCTTTACAGTGCTTTAAAACCTTGCTTCACTATTCTTTAAAACCTCTTTCCTTAAGACTCACACTGCTCCATGTTTTCTCTTAGCTTTTCTTTAGCATAATCTCTCTTAAAGTCTTTGCCCTCAGACTTGCACTGTCCCATGCTCTCTCTTTAGCTTTCTCAAAGCCTCTATGCTCAGACTTGCACTGTCTCATGTTCTCTTTAGCTTTCTTAAAGTCTCGGCCCTCAGGCTTGCTAGCAATTCCCCTTTAGCAATTCTCCTTCAGCAATTCTTTTCCCTTCCAAAAGCCTCCCACACCAAAAAGCCAAAAACAAAAGCCCCAAAGCAAAAGCCTAGCATCCTCCTTCAGCAAGTGTTTTGTATCCAGTGGTAAACAGGGTGGAGCAGCAGTTCTCAGGGAGGGGCGTGACATTGTCACAGGAGAAACCTGCATTCCTACTTCTCTGAATGTAAACAACTTAGAAGAAGCAGCTGTTCTGCATCTTCCTCTTCTGTGGCTGGGGGCTGTGCCTATCTCGGCCTACAGATAAACATCTTAGGAAAAGCAGCTGTGCTGCGTCTGGCCTTGATTATGTCTCTCATAATCCACTCCCCTCAAGTGAGGGAGACTCCATCATGTCGCTTGAAAGATGCTCTTAAAATCATGGAGAGATATCTGGTCACCTCTGCTATATTCTGTTGGTCACAAGCAAGTCACAGGTCCTGTCTGCAGTCACGGAGAGCAGATTACACAAAAGCATAAACCCCAGGAGGCTGGGTTCCTGTGGTCACCTCTGGTCTCCTTGCCACATTCTCCACTGGCCTTTCTGCATGGAAGAACACTTGACGTGATGAACACTTAGTGCCTTTTTCATTCCCTTTGAGAAGTACCCCCAAGTCTGTCACCACCCTTGTCGGACATACTGTGCAACAATTTCATCTTGACTTCCCTGTGGTTTTGCTGTGGCATTGAGCCTGGGTGGTGGTCCAGGGCAGACGTGCCTGTTACGGAGTACTTGCTGTCATTTTAACACTTGTATTTATCGGGTGGGCTCCCCCTGTTGTGGGGAGGCTATACCCAGGGAATCTGGAAACCTGGTACCAACCAGGTTCGTGTGTGACAGAACCTTGTGAGTCTGTGTTTATCCGTTTGTGGGTCTGCCCCATAGATGTGTCAGCCTTCACCAGCTGGCCTCTGCCCGCTGGCTCTTCTTCCCAGAAACTCAGTGATACTCACCACTGGTCCATTTTTAATTTTTTTTTTTTTTTTTTGGTGTCACCGGGGTTTGAACTCAGAGTGTCACGGTTGCTAGGCAGGTGCTCTACCACTTGAGCCACTCCACCAGCCCTGCTGCTTCATTTCTGTTCATGCTCACTGGTGATAACCTTAAATCCTTGCCTGTCTTCTACCTTCTGTCACACTGAGCATCTGCGCTGTCCTTGGGGGCACTTTCGGTGTCTGTTCTTCTCTCTGACCATCAAAGTGGATTGGGAGGAGGAGAAACAGATGGAGGGTATTTGTGCAGAGAAAGGTAAGGTGAGGAAACCAAAAGTCTCTTACTTCTGCTGCATGGAGCCATCTCAGAGCCATTTTACAACCTGAAGAAATAAACGAACTCCTCATCAAGCAGGAGCTGCAGGAAGGTTGGAGGCCAGTGGTCATTCTTAGCTGGGAAGAAAATAAACAAAGAGGCTGGTTGCTTTTCAGACTCTACTGTTTTTTTTCTCACCAGTTTTGTTTAGCAAACTTTCTCTAACTGTTCTTGTAAATGGTTGCTTTAAGTCTAAAAAAAAATACCCTTTTTTGATTCTGAGTAGTTTTAGACTTATAGGCAAACTGTACAGGTTTCCAGAAGGCTTCAGGAAAACCTTTCCCAACCTTCTGCCCAACACTGCCAGTGTGCACTTGCCAGGCATCCACACTCCTGGTAGGAAGAAGAGGAGAGACAGCCTCTCTTCTTGTCCTTCTCAGCAGGTGACTGCCACACGCTTTCAAAGTTGACAGATTAGAGTGGTATTGGTGTGGATGTGATTTGTTTCCCCCAGACCCATAGGCAATAGGATCGGCTCTGTGGCAGTGTTGGGACTGGGGTCTGTAAGGGGATGGGGTCTTCAAGGGGGATTAGTGCCCAAGGAGTGGAAGGAAGGAAGTCCAACCTTTGTACTTTTCTATTCCTCTTTCTGCCATGGCGTGATCCATCACAAGGCCCTCACCAGATGCAGCCTGGACTTCCAGCCTCCAGACCTGGGAGCACAACAAACTTCTTTCCTTAATAAAATACCCAGTCTCAAATATTCTGTTACATCACCAGAAAACAGGGGGGAAGGAGAAACAATGAATTCCTTAATGTTCCCAATTTTTGTTTTGACTGGTGAATCCCTGTGTGCAAACCCTTTCAGAAACTTCTAGCAAATGTGGGGTGGGGCCGTCGAGGGCTGGGGACACCCGCAGTGCTTGTGCCCTCGAGAGGACCCTACCTGTCTGTGGGAGTGGCTATGTGGGACAGTTCAGTTTGTTCCTGTTTGGTTCCGGGACTGCTAAGATTCTGCAGAGTCCCAGTGTTCACAAAGACCTAGAAACTTCTCTGCTGCAACCCACTGACAGCAGTCCTAAGGGTCTGGGTGAAGGGCAGGTCGCTGACCTCTGGGAAGAGAACACAGGCATTTCTCAACCCAAGAGCACAGGATGTCGAGGAGGGAATGAGCTCTGGGCTATTTTCAAACCTCTCATCACCCTCATCTTCTACAGCGTTTGAAACAGCAGCATGGTGACAAGAAGGTAGGCAGGTGGAACAAGGGCCAGAATTGAGAGTCCAGAAACAGGCTCACAGATATACAGACAACTGACATTTTTCTGAGCCAGGGTCTCACTATATAGCCAGCTGGCCTCGAATTTGTGATCTCCTGTCTCAGCCTCCAGAGTGCTGGGATTACTGTTGTGTACCACCACACCTGACTAGGACAACTGACTTTTGACAAAGGCTCACAGGCAATTCATAGAAAGAGTAGTCTTGTCAACAACAATTACATATCCAGATGCAAAACAAAAGAAGACGTGTGTTCTTGGATCCATAACTTGAAACATACGTAAAAATTAACTTAGATCATGGATCAAAACATAAATCCTAAAATCATTAAACTTCTAGGTGGAAGTACAGGAAAATATCTTTGTTACTTTGAAGCAGGCAAAGATATCTTACAAATGACATAAAAAAATACCATGAGCAAAATAATAAAACATACTCCATCCAAATTAAATGCTCTTCCATGCATGATAGCTCATGCCTATAATCCCAGCTACTTGAGGGACAGAGTTCCAGTGGGTCATGTTTTAAGGCCAACCAGGGCAAAAGTTAGTGAGACTCATTTCAACAAGTAAGTCATATGTAGTAGTGTGTGCCTGTAATCCAGCTCCTAGGGCATTACATAGCAGAATTGCAATCTGAGGTTGACACTAAGCAAAAGTGAGAGCATACCTGAAAAATAAAGGGCCAGGTGTGGCTCAAGCAGTAGAGCACGTGCCTAGCAGGCTTGAGGCCCTGAGTTCAAATCCCAGAACTACCAAAAATAAAAAAATAGAAACTCTGCTTTTCAAAAGACTCTGTTAAGAGGATGAAAAGCAATAGTCCCAGAGGAAATCTGTGCCAACCATGTGTCCGAAAAGGACCTGTAACCATCATACATGAAGAATTCTTAAAGCTCAAATATTTTTAAACAGTTTGAACAGCCCAAAGAAGGCATATGGGTGTCAAATAAATGATTAAAAAATGCCCAGCATGATTAGACGTTAGAGAAACGCAAATCACAGTGAGTACCCTTCCTCCCCAATAGGACGGCTGGAATTGGAAAGCACGCAGCTGGGAATCTCCTACCTGCTTGTGGGAACAGAGAATGCAGGACCATTTTTGAAAGTAGTTTAACAGTGTTTTAGGCACATACCCACCATACGCTCAATCCACTCCAGCCCCAGTTCTTACCCTAGAGAAGGAAAATGCATAAAGACACTGTAGGGGCTGGGGTGTAGCTCAGTAGTAGAATGCTTGCCTAGCATATATGAGGCCCCAGGTTCAATCCCCAGCACCACAATAAACAAATAAACAAGTCACAAAAGAAAAAAAAAAGAAACTGTAAAAATACATGTTCAAAGACAGGTGAGCAGATAAATGAACGCTGGAATAGCCTCACAGTGGAATATTACTCAACAGTAAAAATGAACAATGTGGATGAATCTCGAAATATTTATGCCAAGTGATGGAACTCAGACAAAACCCCACATGCTGTATGATCCCATATATAAACTCTAGAAAATGCAAGCTCAGCTGGAGGAGTGGCTCAAGTAGTAGAGCACCTGCCTAACGAACATTGAGGCCCTAAGTTCAAACCCAGTACCACCGAAAAAAAAAAAAGAAACATAAGTCATCAACTGTGACAGGTCAGTGGCTGCTGGGGTGACCAGGGAAGGTTACAAAGGAAAGGCAAGGGGACTTAAGGGGACAGATATGTTGACTATCTTGATCGTGTGATTGCTTCACAGGCATATGCATACATCAAAACTTACCAAGTTGCTTCAAATCAGCGGTTTATTGTGTGTCAATAAACAATTTATTGCATGTTAATGATACTTAAATAAAGCTCTTTAAATAATTAAAAAAAAACTCTTTCACTGAAACATTGCCAAGAGTTTTTTAGCAAAAAAACCAAATAAACCTGCCTTTATCAAAATCAGAGATAAGGGGTGTGTGTTTGGGGGGAACTGCAAATGAAGGGGGGGCCTTTGTGCAAGTGAGGGGGAGGTTTCAGAGGCCTGCGAGTTCTCCGTGGAGGAATTTCACAGAGAAGTGAAGCGGTGGGTGAAGGTGTGGAGATGGGGGACCCTGGCAGGGTGCCTGTCCAGGGTCTTACCCCATCTCCAAGGCAAGCTGCCACCTCTACCACCCAGCCTTGGTGAGCTGATCTTTAATCTCCGAGATTCACAGGCCATGGGAATCCCATGATTCTCCATCAGTGACTCTGGGTCTGAGCCCTGCTCCATCACCTGCTAGCCTTGTTTGCCTGGCAGCCATGGAGCCCTTGGGCCCTGGGTGTTTAGGGTCAACCCAGGGAGATGATTCACCATCACCACTGCAGTGTGGACCCGTGCTGGCCTTGAAGAGTTCTCGCCTGCTGTATTCCTCTTTTTTAATCTCCTGGGAAAGAACCTCAAGTTACCAAGTCACATATGCAAGCAATTAGGTTTTTAGTACTGGGGATGGAACCCAGGGCCTCACGCATGCCACACAGGCACGCTGCCACAGAGCCACACCCCCGGCCCTGTTTTTCTTTCTTTCTAATTTTATTTGGGAGGTGCTTTACGATAGGATTTTGCTGTATAGCTCAAGTTGACCTAGAACTCTCAATCCTGTCTTAGTCTCCCAGGTGCTGGAATGACAGGTGTGGACCTGGTGCAATTGATTTTTGCCATTTACTTTAATGGTAGTGAATGTAAGTTTTATTTGAGCTATCAGCCCACTGTGGGTGGAAGTAAATCACTTTTGCTTGGTGCCTTTCCTCAGAGAAATTGAGGAGGGTTCATGTGGTGACCTCTGGGTTCTTATCCCTGGGGTCAGGGTCTCATTAGATGTCACCCAGTTTTCAATCTCATGTGACTTCAAGTCCTCTTCAGCCTGGCTCTCCATGGCATCTTCCAGGCACAGGAGAGAGGGAGGTAGGTATGAGCTCTGGAGAATGGCTTGGATGGGAACCTGGCTGGCCATTGTCAACATCTGAAAATAACAGGGATTAAAATAGCATAAATAAAATTTAAATAGCCTGGCTACATAGCAAATTTGAAGCCAGTCTGGGCTATACTCAAAAGAGACCCTGTCTCAAAAAAAAAAAAAGAAATGAAATAAACAGGCCTAACTCAGGGTTGTTGGGAAATATGAGTGAGTCATTACTGCATGCCAGAGCACTGTGTCTTCAATCAGTGAGATTATTTGATCAGGCTGGAGTGAGGACACCCTTCTGCCTGGCTGCTGGTCCCCCAGGCTCTTCCCAGAAAAGGTGACGACTGGCTCCTGTGATCCTGTCTGTCCAAGAAGACTGATGGAGAGAGAGGGAAACAATGTGCAGGTCCATCAGACCATCACTCATGGCTTCCAGCTCAGAGGTCTGGCCCTGGGAACTTCCTGAGCCTTGGGAGGAGTGGAAGGGCAGGAAGCTTGACTGCACCTCAGCATGCCTTCTTCCAGAAAGCTTGTTCTCTGGGCTGGGGCCATAGCTCAACTGGTACAGCGCCTGCCTAGCAAGTGCAAGGTCCTGAGTTCAAACCCCAGTACTGTAGGGGAAAAAATAAAATTCCAAAAGCACCTAACACAGGCTCTCAAAACTCAAAGCCAGGTTTTAGTGATAGAGGCTTGTCTAGCCTAGTGTGTACCATGACCTTGGATTCAATCACCAGTACCTCAAAAAACAAAACGCAACAAAACAAAACCCAAAGCCAAGCACTGCCGCCTTTGCTGTCTGCTTTCTACTCTGCTGATGACACAATGTGGGAGCTCTGGGGACAGGGAAGCATAGGGGACATCTCTTGTGACATTTCCAAAAGCTCGCTTCCTCTGCAGCTCTGTGGTCTAAGGAGGCACTCTACCTCTCCGGAGTGATGGCACTGGGGTGGAGAGCACAGGTGTTTGTTTTCCTTTTTTCCCATTTTGAGGCTGGTTGGTCCTCAAGGTGTTGCCCAGGCTGTCTCAAACTCCAGAGCTAAAGCCATCTTCCTGGGGATAGCTGCATTCTGCTCCTCTGAGGGAGAGCCAGCCTGCCTCTGAACCTGGCAGCCTGTGCCCAGAGCTGGGTGATTTTCGCCTGCTGTCTGGCACCCTTTGCAATGATCAGCAGACATGGTGCAGATGACCTGCCACTCTCATCAGCTCCTGCCGTGTTCTTCTGGGGACACTGGATGTGCTCTCAGGGTATCTTCGTGGGTAGCCTAGTGATGTTTGAGAAGAGAATTCAAACAGAAAAGCTTTATGAAAAGCAATGTCATCCTGCCACCTTGTGGTGTTCTCCATCTCTGGATTCTTTCAGTTCTGTGGACTGAAACCTGGGCTGTCAGGATTGCTAGCTCTGCCCAAGTGTTTGATCCCACACTGTGTTTTAATATGGCCATTACACTTCTGTGAAGAATAGCTCATTGAAAGTGGAAGCCTATCATGAAGGTCATGTTTAAGGTGTTTGATAACTTGAAATATTCATGCAACAAACATGTGTCTTTCTATGTGCATGGAGCAGTGTCTCTGCCCGCAATGATCTTAAAACAGAACAAGGAGGGCTCACATGCCCATCTAAATTACCAGACAAAAACAGCAGTATGAGTTATTTGAAGAGTTCCTGGTATATGGAAAGAAATTGGCCACTGCTTTGGAAATAGGGACAGGTCTAATGAGGGAGGGAACACTGGCTCCCAGGGAATCACCCAATGCCTTGGCGAAAAGGAGGCCCATAAAAGGGTGAAGTGGTAGAAAACCCACTGGATCAGCAGTGCAGGGCTTTTTTGATCATGGACCACAAAAAAGTGAGCATGCATCCCAAACAAAGTATTTTATAAAACATAGCACAGCAATTTAAGACATTGAAAGGAAGGGATTAAAATCATCATGGCGGCCCAAGTATTTCTTCTTGCATCCCACTGGATTGATAGGTGGGCCCTACTGTGAGGATGACTGGTGCAGCACAGCGTGGGCAGGAATGTGGAGAAAAGAGAATCAGAGACCTGTGCAGGACATGGTGACAGTGCAGGTCAGAAATGTCACCATCTAGGAGAGGTGGAGACAGACAGAATATGAGAAAGAGACAGACTCCAAGGTAGAACTAGAGTTGCCAAGAGTTTAAGAATGGTTCAAGGTCATCCTGAGCCTTTGGCTTGGGTTTGTTTTAAATTCTAGCACCGTTGGGAAAATGGTAATCATTTACTGAGAGAGAACACAGGAGAAAAGGCAGATCTCAGGGGAGAATGAGCTTGCTTTGTAGAAGCTGGGTTTTAAGTCCCTGCAGAATCTGCTTATTTGTTCCCAGGTATCTGGACATTTAGATGTGGACTTTGGAAAAGAAGTCTAGAGTAGAGGTGGGCCATCTGAGTCAGAGGTGACACCAAACTGTGGGAGCCTGTTCAGGAGAGATGACAGACTGTGAGATGGAGCATTGCAGACCAGAGGCGCTCTGGGCTGTGTCCTCAGGATGCACAGGGGGAAGGAGCGAGGCTGAACCGGGGTGTGTATCCCACAGGAAACTCTCAACCCAGGCTGGCCCTTCAAGACATGGCTTTGTGTGCCGGACTGGTTCCTTCAGGTTCCTACCATTGGTTCCTGAACCCCACCTCTTCCCACCTCTTCATTTAGTGATGTCAGTTTGATCTTGACCTTGGCATGAAGGGGATATTTACATGGAAATCACCAAACATTACAAACCTGGACTTTGTCCCCCAGAGAACTGGTTGTTAAATACTTACCAATACACACATTTATGTCCTAACGAGGGAGGAAGACAGCATTGGTGTCTTTGCATGAACTAACGAGTGGATGTGGGCTGCTCCAGGAAAGGGATGTCCCCTTGGGTGGGGCAGTCCCCACCGGCTGAGGACCATACCTGGAGAAGGACAGCTGTGAGCCAGCAGACAACATTCCCTGCATCTGGGGGTCAGTGCTTCCGCCGGGAAGGGGGATGCCCACTACAGCTCCCCGGGATTTCTGAGAAACAGGAAAATGATCAGTGGCAGTGATAAAGCCTCCTTCCATGCTGAGTGGCGTCACTGTGATGCTTTGATGTTTCCCCTGACTGCTGTGGTGGCTGCAACTGAGGAGAGAGACTAAGGAAGGAGAGAGAATGATTGAATCACTCAAATCTTGCCAGGCAAGAGTTCCCTGAGAACTTCTTGGAATGACTTGAATTTTTAGCTTCACAACAAATAGGCAAGAATAGATTCTCCTGCAGCGTGGTCCTCTGGGCTCCAGAAAAGTGGAAAACATCACCTATTGTAATTTCACTTTCTCATTCCCCAACTTACTAATTACTTTAGCGAGTTCTTCTTACCTGCAAACTATTGCAACAGGCTCTTGTTATAATTCAGTGGGTGAAGCATATAATAAAATGACTATATGAAATTAAAAAAAAGAAAATAGTGCCGAAGTGGAGAATAAGAAGCAGAGAGGCAACTATTCAGGTCACTTGCAGCTGGCTTCACCAAATCTGAGACAGAGCCAGTGTCCTCTGCTGGTGTGTGACACAGCATTCCTGATAGAAAGGGCAGGCAGTCGTCCCACTCTCATCTGTGGGGCTTTTGTCCCAAGACCCGAAGTGGATGCCTGGAATCACAGCTAGTTCAGAATCCTGTATATGACTATGTTTTTTTCTTGTGCATATGTACCCATGGTAAAATTTAATTTACAAATTAGAAGAGATTAGCAATAATAACAAACAAGAAAATAGAACAATTACCATGCCATACAGTAAAAAGTTATGCAAATGTATTCTCTCTTTCTCCTCCCCACCCCCCCAATATTTTATTGTACTGTACTCACCTTTCTTCTTGAGATGATGTGAAATTGAGGCAGACCAAAATTAGGGAAAGTTTGAGACTCAGAGAAACTTAACATTACTTCTCAGATTGACCACGCTCAGGCTCATAGACTGCCCTCACCTGGCCCAGGATCCTGTGCCCCTATGCACTCGCTGATTATTGGGTGGGAATCCCCTGGTTCCTTCTTCCAGCATAGGTTTTAAAAGCACCTGGAGAAGGGAAGCACGCTCTCTCTGCCTGCAGATTCCACCCACGCCCACCATGCTCTCTTTTGTATTTCCCTTCTCTAACTTTTAATAAACTCCATTTACACCATGTGTCCTGCCATGGATTCTTCCCAGTGGGACACAAAGAATTTGGAAGTCATCTGGTCACAGACACCACCCCTACCAGCAACAAAATGATACTTACAGGACTTTACAAATTCTATTTGGCATAAAGTTGCTGACATCACTACCCTTGCACACTGGGGCCATTATTTTGTAAAATAAGGGTTACTTGAACACAAGCACCATGATACCGTGGCATGGGCAGCTAGAAAGTCCCGAGCAGGAATGAGGAAGCGCCCCAGCTACAAGATTCCAACCTAAAACCACACGTGGTAGGTCTGGATGCTTGGCTCACCTGGTAGAGTGCTTGCCCATTAAGCCTAAGGCTCTGAGTTCATATCCTAGTACCACCAGCAAAAACCCTGGCCAATGATTAAGATAATGACCTTATATCCTTATGGGGCTCACTCCCCACATCAGGGTTAAATCAGAAAAGACAAAGCAGATAGGATGGGAAGGGCAGAGATCTAATGCACTGGTGTAATTGCCTCCCTGCACATGGGCAGCCTCTGTGCTATGTTCAAACCACTTAGGGAGACCTACAAGGGGAGGACCATGATTTTGCTCCACTTTGTAATTGCACCCTATTGGATAAAACCTCAAGTCGCAAGACTGTTTGCACATAATCAATCCTTATTGAAACTGCCCACCTTATAAACAAACTGTCAAAATATCCCTATTTGCAGATGATATGATCCTATACCTTAAAGACCCAAAAAACTCTACTCAGAAGCTCCTAGACACCATCAATAGCTATAGCAAGGTAGCAGGATATAAAATCAACATAGAAAAATCATTAGCATTTCTATACACTAACAATGAGCAAACTGAAAAAGAATATATGAAAACAATTCCATTTACAATAGCCTCAAAAAAAAATCAAATACCTAGGTGTAAACCTAACAAAAGATGTGAAAGACCTCTACAAGGAAAACTATACACTTCTGAAGAAAGAGATTGAGGAAGACTATAGAGAGTGGAGAGATCTCCCATGCCATGGATTGGTAGAATCAACATAGTAAAAATGTCGATACTCCCCAAAGTAATCTACATGTTTAATGCAATTCCCATCAAAATCCCAATGACATTCATCAAAGAGATTGAAAAATCTACCATTAAATTTATATGGAAACACAAGAGGCCACGAATAGCCAAGGCAATACTCAGTCAAAAGAACAATGCTGGAGGAATTACGATACCCAACTTTAAACTATATTACAAAGCAATAACAATAAAAACAGCATGGTACTGGCACAAAAACAGACATGAAGACCAGTGGAACAGAATAGAAGACCCAGATATGAAGCCACACAACTATAAACAACTTGTCTTTGACAAAGGCGCTAAAAATATACGATGGCGAAATAGCAGCCTCTTCAACAAAAACTGCTGGGAAAACTGGATAGCAGTCTGCAAAAAACTGAAACTAGATCCCTGTTTATCACCCTATACCAATATTAACTCAAAATGGATCAAGGATCTTAATATCAGACCACAAACTCTAAAGTTGATACAGGAAAGAGTAGGAAATACTCTGGAGTTAGTAGGTATGGTAAGAACTTTCCCAGCAGCACAGCAACTAAGAGAAAGCATAGATAAATGGGACTTCATAAAACTAAAAAGCTCTGCTCAACAAAAGAAAAATGGTCTCTAAACTGAAGAGAACACCCACAGAGTGGGAGAAAATATTTGCCAGCTACACATCAGACAAAGGACTGATAACCAGAATATATAGGGAACTTAAAAAACTAAATTCTCCCAAACCTAATGAACCAATAAAGAAATGGGCAAGTGAACTAAACAGAACTTTCTCAAAAGAAGAAATTCAAATGGCAAAAAAACACATGAAAAAATGCTCACCATCTCTAGCAATAAAGGAAATGCCAATTAAAACCACGCTAAGATTTCACCTCACCCCTGTTAGAATAGCCATCATCAGCAACACCACCAACAACAGGTGTTGGCGAGGATGCGGGGAAAAAGGAACCCTCTTACACTGTTGGTGGGAATGTAGACTAGTACAACCACTCTGGAAAAAAATTTGGAGGCTACTTAAAAAGCTAAACATTGATCTACCATTTGATCCAGCAATACCACTCTTGGGGATATACCCAAAAGACTGTTACTCCAGAGGCACCTGCACACCCATGTTTATTGCGGCACTTTTCACAATAGCCAAGTTATGGAAACAGCCAAGATGCCCCACTACTGACGAATGGATCAAGAAAATGTGGTATCTATACACAATGGAATTTTACGCAGCCATGAAGAAGAATGAAATGTTATCATTTGCCGGTAAATGGATGGAATTGGAGAACATCATTCTGTGTGAGGTTAGCCTGGCCCAAAAGACCAAAACTCATATGTTCTCCCTCATATGCAGACATTAGATCAAGGGCAAACACAACAATGGGATTGGACTTTGATCTCATGATAAAAGCGAGAGCACACAAGGGAGATATGAGGATAGGTAAGACACCTAAAAAGTTAGCTAGCATTTGTTGCCCTCAACACAGAGAAACTAAAGCAGATACCTTAAAAGCAACTGAGGCCAATAGGAGAAGGGGACCAGGAACTAGAGAAAAGGTGAGATCAAAAAGAATTAACCTAGAAGGTAACACCCACGCACAGGAAATCAATGTGAGTCAACTCCCTGTATAGCTATCCTTATCTCAACCAGCAAAAACCCTTGTTCCTTCCTATTGCTTATACTCTCTCTTCAACAAAATTAGAGATGAGGGCAAAATAGTTTCTGCTGGGTATCGAGGGGGTGGGGGGGAAGGGAGGGGGCAGGGAGGGTGGTAAAGAAGGGGTGGGGGGAGGGGGGGAGAAATGACCCAAACATTGTATGCACATATGAATAAAAAAAAAAGAAACTGCCCACCTTAGCAGGGTGCATGTAGTCACTCCTGTAATCTTACTGCTTGGGAGACTGATATCTGGAGGACCACAGTTCAAGGCCAGCTCAGGCAAATAGTTCTCAACACCCCATCTCCAAAATAACAAAAGCAAAATCAGCTGAAGGTGTGGCTCAAGCAGTAGAGCACCTGTTTGCAAGCATGAAGCCCTAGCCCTGCCAAAACAAACAAATGAATTTCCTATGTCACCCTTTCAGCTGTACTGTCTCTGTTTGAGTAATTGGCTTTTATTCAACTGCCTACCTCACCTTTCAATGTGTGCTTTGCTTTGGTAATAAATCACTCTTTACTATGTTCTTACTATGTTCATGATTCTTTGCTGTACCTGGAGAATGTCCTAACTTTAGATTTTAGGAACATCTGGAATACTCTACACTGGTAACAATACCATGACAGGTGATCTGAGATAGCCACTAAGTGACTAATGGGAGGGTAATGTATACAGTGTGGATACACTGGACAGAAGAATGATTTGTATCTTGGGTAAGACAGAATTTCAATAATATATGGTAATGCTCAGAATGGCGTGTAACTTAAAACTTACCAATTGTTTATTTCTGGAATTTTCCAGTTAATGTTTTTAGGCCTTGATTGGCCATGGGTAACTAAAACTCAGAAAGTGAAATAGCAAGTAAGGGGAGACTACTACACACATCAGCCTCAAAGCAAAAAAGAGCTCAGTAAGTTGACATTCAAGGGCTGGGAGAGCATAGTTCAAGTGGTAGAGCCTTGCTTAGCAAGCATGAGACCCCTGATCCAGCACCCAGTGCTGC
The DNA here is from genome assembly GCF_047511655.1 of Castor canadensis. Lineage (NCBI taxonomy): Eukaryota > Metazoa > Chordata > Mammalia > Rodentia > Castoridae > Castor > Castor canadensis. The sequence goes on along the minus strand of NC_133386.1, from coordinate 7,812,579 downwards.
AAAAAAAGTGTCATTCAAGCAGGAGACCAGTGGGACAAAAGGTTTGTGAAGATGGGGAAGTAGGATTACAGACTTATGGGCCAGATGCCCAAGTTGGATTAATTTACAAGTGCAATGGGAAATTACTACAATATCATCAGCAGGAGACTGCCACCACTTGTCCCCACCCACGAACTCAGTGCATAGAAAGGTGACTTCTCTAAAATGCAATTCCGCATAACTGACATGTTGTGTTTGATTCTGTTACCAGTGTCCTAGTCCAGAGGCCAGACAAATCGGTCAACTTGCTTGCAAAACCAAACCAAATAAGAGGATTGGAGGTATGTCTGCTTTGCAAGCTTGAAGCCCTGAGTTCAAACCCCAGTCCTCTCTCTCTCTCTCTCTCTCTCTCTCTCACACACACACACACACACACACACACACACACACACACACCCCAAATGGAAAAAAGTAACAGTGAAACACAGGAGAGGAACTTTTAATCATGTAGCTATCCTGGAGAAGACAAGGGGACCAGGCTCTTCAGCCCTGTCTTTGGGGCACTGACACTGTAACAGGAGTTCACTTGAAACTGCCCTTTGTTCCCCCTCTTCCTTTTCACCTTTCGTTCCTCCCTAATCATTTGTTGCTGGAGAGAAGCCTTCCTTAGATTTAATTAACTAGATTTAGTTAACTGGTCCAGGATATCCAAACCCAGTTCTGGTTCTTGCCTAGACCTGTTAAAGGTCATGTTGAAGACTTCCATTCCCAGGGGAGAGGAGAGAGGTGGCCCAAATAATGTACACACATGTAAGTAAATGTAAAAGCAATAAAATAAAATCATAAAAAAAAGACTTCCTTTCCCAAATCCACAGCTCTACCCAACCCACACAGCAGGAAGCAGCCAGAACAGAGTTGCCCCACATCCCATGGAAATGGAAGGAAGGATTGACAGGGGGCGTGTGACAGTGCAGGTGGAAATCATGAATGTGAAGGTACAGAAAAATGTCCAGCACAACAAACCTGAAGTTGACTATTTCAGAGGAGAATTGGGATATGAGGTGATGAACTGGGGACTTTAGTTCTGGTCTCCCTTCCCAGTCTTTTCCCTACCCATCCTTTTCATATGGCATGGCCTGTGCCCCACCTCTCTCCCCATGTTCATGTTAATTGCCTTATGCACATACTGTCCCCAAGAGATGGAAAGTCCAGAGATGGACTTTCAAGAAGAAGGGGAGACTGGGATGTAGATCTGTGGTAGACCACTTTGTAAGCATGCCAGAGGCCTAGGTTCAATCCCAGAACCAAAAGAGAAACACCAAAAAAGAAAAAAAAAAAATAGAAGAGGAGGAGGATGGCTCTCTGAAAAGAAACCCTCTGCCCACTCTGGGGACTTGCTGTCTATTGTCTTACCGTGACCCCTGTGTCTCATAAAAGCCTTTTGCATTCCCTGAGCCCCTAAGGGGGAGATTCCAGACAGAGAGGTCTCCACCTTCCTCAAGGCCAACCTTAAGTAAACCTGTTTCCCCCCTTCTACCATCTTCTGTCTCCAGGTGTTCAGCAGAGCAGGGAGCAGTGTGGACCTCAGGTTCTGGTGACAGCACGAACTCCCAGGTCATATAAGGAAGGCACAGTTACTCAGTCTTGGTCAAACTGTGGTCTAATTGATCATTACCTCAGGACTGGTCAGGAGAGACTTCTCCCTGATCAGAAAGTTGCTGCTGTCTGGGTAGAATCTTGACTTTTTTTTTTTTTTTTGATGGTACTGGGGTTTGAATTCAGGGTCTCACACTTGCTAGGCAGGTGCTCTACCACTTTAGCCCAGGAATCTTGACTCTTGACCCAGATGTTTATCCCTTAGGCCTGCTGAATCCCAGGTCACTGCAAGACACAAAGACTCAGAACAAAGGAGACAGATGAATGGAAGCAGAGATGCCACGTGTTTTTTTTTTGGGTGGTATTAGGGTTTGAACTCTACCACTTGAGCCACGCCCAGTCCTTTTTGCATTAGGTATTTCTTCAATAGGGTCTCACATTTATGCCCAGGCTGGCTTGGACCCTGGACTGTGATGCTCCTATTTAAGCTTCTCATGTAGCTAGAATGACAGGCATGCCCAGCTTTTATTGGTTGAGATGGCATCTTGCTGACTCTTTTCCTGGCTGGCCTCAAATCACAATCCTCCTGATCTCCACCTCCCAAGTAACTAGGATTACAGGCGTGATCCACCACAGCTGGCTGGGATAGCATATTTTCATCCTGCTTTTAGTTACTTATCGGGCACCTGCAAGTATCTGCAGGGCCAAGTGAAGACTCAGTGCTTTTAGCAAAAACAGCCTCCAACCTATAGCAACCTTCTTCAGGGGACCTCTCGGTGAACGTGGGTTCTCTCCAACTTCTTTTCTTCCTTCCTTTCTCCCCAGAAGAGAAAGGGATCTGGTTTAAGATAAGACTCCTACACCGTCCTGGTGTGGGACGAGGAGCCATTTTGGTCCTTGCTTACCTTGGCCTCCATGGCCTCCATGGAGGGACAACATCTCTCAGTAAAACCAAATTTTTAGGCCCCATGCCCAAACTTCAGAGGTTCCACATGTCAGGCGGAACACATCAAACTGAGACAAATAATAGTGACAGGCAGAGAAAGGAGATTTACTGCAAGGCTCTGGCCCACCATGGGAAGAGGCAAAGTAAGCATTTCAGCTGTCTTTGGGGTCAGAGCATGAGCTTCAGTTTAAATAGACAAAGACTTAGGGCAGGGTGAGGAAGTTAAGCCTAGTTAAACAGTTCCAGTCACAGGTGTGGCCTTCTTGACCATTCTCGCAGTCCTTGTTTTGGGAGGGGTTCTGGAGAAGCTATTATCTCTGTGATAGCAATCTGGCCAGGATAAACAGTTATTGTTGCCTGGCAGGTGCTCTGTCCTGAGGAGGCTCTGCTGTTCCCTTCCTTGTGAGTGGTTTCCTCCATCCTCCTTGTAAAGATGTTATCAGTATAAGCCCTGTCCTTCTCAGATTCCAAGGTGGCAGCAAAGTGTATGGCTTAGAACAAAGGATACAGATGCAAAAATGGAGACAGAGATGACAAACTTTTCTCCTGCTTTTAGTTAATTTGTGGGCCCAAATGAGGAATCGGTGCTTTTCAGCAAAAGCAGCTTCTAAGGACATGAGGATATCCACTGCTGAGTCAACTTCATTGGTTCTCTGTCCTCATGACTTAGGTAGAGACCTCTGGATTCCTACCTGTTTTAGTGTGAAGCTTTTCTCAGCCCCTGGAGTCCTCAGCATTGCTGGCTATCCAGCCACCACGTGCTCTGCCAGGCACACAGTCCTCCTTGGGAGTTAGATCCCCAAGGGCTACACAGTGGGAGCCAGGCATGCTTTAGGTTACCTGGGATTGCTCTGTGGGGTTTATGTTCCCCCATCCCAGTGTTCAACCTAGAGAAGGAGGTGCTGGACCTCACCTTAGGGACTCTCCGCATTGCACTCTAGGAAGGACCCTCCTTTTCCTTTTTCACATTTGCAGGCTGGGCTGGGAATTGGCTCTGTGTCTTTATAGTGCTTCCCACTCTGAAGACAGAGTTGCCCCCTTCCTGGGTGAAAGTGTACCGGGGTCAGCACACCCCAGGCAGGAGGTTAAACTGGTTCCATGGAAGCCCACCTTGGTCAAAGGTGAGGCTTCCCCTTCACCCCCACAAGCACCTGTGTCTCCTGTCCTGTGTCTTCTGCTTAGGAGCACTGTGGCCCTGGACAATGGGTTGGACAGTCCTGAGGCCAGGCTTGTGTTAACTAACATCAGCTCCAGCTTGGTCTGCTCGCCTGGCTTCCCCACCCCTTTTGCACTCAGGGTTGCCCAAGCCTAGCTTGGTACTTCTGCAATCCTTGGCTTTCCTCTCTGACCTGCCCTCTTTCCACATCTAGGCAGGGCACATTTTATCTCAGCTCTAGAAGCTGCAAGGCTGCTCTGCAAATCTGCACGTGAATCTCCATGTCTGGCCCTGGGCCTATGAGGAACAGTATTTGTAAACTGTCCCTCAGAAGTGTGTGTTGTCTGTCTGCCTGGTCTAGAGGTGGGGAAGAAAGGCCCTCAGGTGACAAGTGAAGGACTTTTGGGTAGGAGTGTGCTTGGAGAGTTAAACAGGCGATTCACGGATGAGTGCTTTAAAATCTGATTTTAAAGGTTGGGTCTTTCTATGCCGTCCCCTGGGGCTGCATGCAGACTAGGGAAAGAGGGAAAAGAACATAACTATAATGATTTGCTTTGTATGTGTACAGCCTGGTGTGCTGTGTGTGCCGCTAAATCAGGGACAATCAGGAACCTCTGTCCATTGTTTCTAGGACCCTCCAACATTAGCTCTGCATTTTTGTGCAACTGATAAATTCCAGTCAGCCCATTCATATTTTTGACTTTTGGGAAACACCGTGCTTCCATTTTTATTCTCCCAAGGACTACCCCTTCCTTCCCTGTACCTCTCAGTTGGTGGCAACATCTAGCTGCTTTGGTAAACACACTCAGGATGACTTTCTCCCCAGCAGGAGCCCTCCAGGAAGGGGACTGTTTTGTAAATGATTAAACACTTCATGAAGCCTGTGCCGTTCCAGAGAGTGTGCATTTGCTGTTCATTCTTAAAATACACCTGGTTTCTCTCTTTAGCTTAAAGTTCCAGTGCTGGAAAACCCGAGTCCAACCAGCCTGGGCCACCTGCACAGGCTGAACTGTCTTCCTCCTTCATGAAAAGGAAGGATTGCTGGAGGGAAGCCAAGGTAAAGGGGAGACTGGCCCCTGGTGCTCCTGGGCCTCCTGCCAAGATTTCCTGTCCCTTTGGTGGCAAATCTGCCCCTGCTGTGGGAACAATCACACGATCTGCACGGAGTCTGTAGAAGACAAAACATACAGCAGTAATGCACGGATAATGTGATAAAGTAATGCGAACTGCTGGACCTGCCTCAGAACCACCCCTACCGCACACTCTTGGGAAACGGGAAGTCCTTTCACAAACCGTTCAGTGATCACACTGGAGCGATGTCACCAACTGCAGAAGGCAATTGCTTCACAGCAAAGCACAGCTCTCAAGGGGAAAATCAAACGCAGAGCAAAGGGGCAGGTGCCGTTTTCTGGAGTAGCAGCCTGTGACTGTGGACATCTTTTTTTTTTAACTTAAACAGAGGACTGAGTGTCGTAGGCTGTTGTGGTAGGAAGCCCCTGCTCCTGCTTGTTTAGTAACTGGAATTTTAAGAGGACCACTGGCAGGATTTATTTACATAGATCCATCAGGTAATCATGTTATGAAATCAAAGGCCACCCTCCGCACTGCTCACACTGCTTTCTAACAAAGGGAATGGGGACTAAAGTGACACAGGAACGTGGGTGAGGCATGTCACACAGCACACTCAGAACCTAAGCACAGAAGCATCTAGACTCCCAGTTCCCAAACCTTTTTGCCTCAGGACCGACTCCTTTGCATCCTTAAAGATTATTGAGAGACTCAAAGAACCTTTTAAAAATATGAACCTTTTAAAAATATCTATTGATATTTACCATATTCCAAATTAAATTGGAGAAAATATAAAAACACAAGAATGTTCAAGCCCGTGTGCTCTTTGCTGAGAAGACATTGTCACACAACAGGGCACCTCTGAGAAAAGGATACCTCAGCGATGGAAAAATAGCCTGGACCTCACAGACAACTTGAAAGGGTCTCAGGGCCTGTGAGGGAGCCCTGGATCACTTTCTTTCTTTCTTTTTTCCTTCCTTCCTTCCTTCTGCAGTACTGGGATTTGAACTCAGGGTCTCATGCTTGCTAGGCAGTTGCTCTATCACTTAAGCCACACCCCCAGACTTTTCTTTTGTGTGTGTATGTTAGGTTTTTTGAGATATGGTCTTATGAACTATTTGCCCAGGCTGGCAGTGAACTACGATCCTCCTGGTCTCTGCCTCCTGAGCAGCTAGGATTACAGGCGTGAGCCACCAACACCCAGCTCAGTACACTTTTTAATGTATACTAAGCAGATGATTTGGTCATCATGTTATTCACTTTTCTGCCAGTGGAACAAAATACCTGAGACAGATCAACTTAAAGCAGGAGAGGTTTTTGGTTTTTTAAAAATTTTTTCTTTTATTCATATGTGCATACAATGTTTGGGTCATTTCTTCCCCCCTCCCTTCCTTTTCCCCTCACTACCAGGCAGAAACTATTTTGCCCTTATCTCTGATTTTGTTGAAGAGAGAGTAGAAGCAATAATAGGAAGGACCAAGGGTTTTTGCTGGTTGAGATAAGGATAGCTTTACAGGGAGTTGACTCGCATTGATTTCCTGTGCGTGTGTGTTACCTTCTAAATTAATTCTTCACGAACTAACCTTTTCTCTAGTTCCCGGTCCCCTTCTCCTATCAGCCTCTGTCGCTTTAAAGTATCTGCTTTAGTTTCTCTGCGTTGAGGGCAACAAATGCTAGCTAGTTTTTTAGGTGTCTTACCTATCCTCATATCTCCCTTGTGTGCTCTTGCTTTATCATGTGATCAAAGTCCAATCCCCTTGTTGTGTTTGCCCTTGATCTAATGTCCACATATGAGGGAGAACATACGATTTCTGGTCTTTTGGGCCAGGCTAACCTCACTCACAATGATATTCTCCAGTTCCATCCATTTACTAAGCAGGAGAGGTTTATTTTGGCCATGGTTTCATAGGTTTCAGTCCATGGTTGACTGGCTCCATTGCTTTTGGCCCTGTGGTGAGGCAAAACATCATGGTGGGAGTATGTGGTGGAACACAGCTGGTGACCTCATGGCAGCTGGAAAGCACAGAGAGAGAGGAAGTGGCCAGTGTCCCACTATCCCCTTCAAGAAGATGTTCCCAATGACCTATGTCCTTCCACTAGGCCCCACCTCTTAAAGGTTCCACCAATTCCCAATAGCTCCACATGTTGGTGACAAAGTCTTATATTTAAGGACCTTTGGGGGTCATTTAAGATCCAAACCATAAGAGTCACTGATATTTAAAAACAACTGCTGGGCTGGTGGAGTGGTTCAAGTGGCAGAGCACCTGCCTAGCAAGCATGAAGCCCTGAGTTTGAACCCCAGTCCTGCCAAAAAAGAAAAAAAAAAGTAAAAATAACTGCTACTACCCATACACATTGGTTGAGCACCTCCTCTGTGCACAGGGCATGGCAGTCTCTGCATGTTTGTAGTAATCAGCATTCACACTCACCACATCAGGAAGTACACCACCCAGGTAGCTCAGCTAGGGTGTAGGACGGCAGGGTTTTAAACCCGGGATGCTCTCTTGAAAGTCAAGTGCAAAACCCCAAAACCCTAGTGCAACCCATAAATAATTCAGACACTCAGGGCCTTGGAGAAAGTTTTGCCCAGCTACCCCCAAGTTCCAGGAGGCCTCTGTTACCATGTCAGTTCAACACCCAGTAAGTATGTGAGCATCATTACAGGCTTGGCCTGGTACTAGGTCCTGTGAAGAACACATAAGAGGTAGGCACAAAAATAATAGGAAATGTAACCCCTGCCTTTGAGCGTACCAAAATGAATGCATAAAAAAATGGGAAATGACCGGATGAGAGCCAGAGCTAAGGAGTGTCCTTGGCGGGGAAGGAGAAGGAGAAGGAGCCCACCATGGCGGGGGTGAGGGGCTGGGGTCAGCAGAGGCATCACAGAAGAGGAGAAATCTATGCTGGGCTTGAAGAAAAGACAGTTGACTATGTTAAAGAAGATGAGAATTTAAATTAGAAACTAGGATTCCACCAGGGTCCCAGTTCTGTCATTAACCAGATGTGTGAACTGGAGCCTGGCACTGGACTTCTCTGGGTACAAAGGCAACTGCGACAGCTCCAGTTGGCTGATCCCAGCTCAAGTTCCCCAGTCTCCGTGGCTGAGTGGCTCGTTCCTTTGCTCACTCACCGTTCAACCTGCGCGTCCCCAGAGTCCTGCACCTCGCCCAGCGGTGGGACTCAGTTCCACAGCCAGCAGCCCTGTGCAAACATGAATCTCTGGCAGGTTCACATTGTTCATAGTTTGCACTCTGAGCTGTGTTCCCTGAGGGGCCTTTGAAGTCTCACAGACTCCTGGTCCCTCTCCTTCCTTGTTCTGTACCCTTGGGCAAGTTGCTTAAACCTCCTGCAAAACTCAGTTTGCTCACCTGTGTAATGAAGATAAAAATACCCTAAAGGTTGTTGTGAAGGTTGCCTGTCAATCACCTAGTCCCACAGAGGTACCTTGCAGGGCTTGAAGGATGGAGCAGTGATTTCCTTCCTTCCTTCCTTCCTTCCTTCTTCTTTTCTTTTCCTTCCCTTCCTTCTTTTCTTTCTCTCTCAGTCTTTCTTTCTTGTACCTGGGGTTTGAATTCAGGGCCTTGTAGTCACACTCTACCACTTAAGCCATGGTCCCAGCTCTGAAGCCGTGGCTTCTTATCCATCTCTGGTACATTGTGCATGCAGTACAGTTGCAAGCAATCCAAGTTATGAAGTATTATAGTGGATTAATTTATTTCTTTGTTTCAAATGTTAAATCATCACAGAACTGGGTCAGCATGGAAAGATTAAAAAATAGAAAAAAAATTGCCTGTGCTGCTAACCTCCGGGGGGAGTAGATAGAGAAGAAGGAAAGAGAACGAGACTATGTGTTTTAACTTTAAAAGAGTCTCAGCACTTCTTAATTTAATTTGCAGTACTGGGGATTGAACTCACGGCTTCAATCTTGCTACGCAAGCTCTACCACTTAAGCCAAGGTCCCAGTCCTGCTTTTGATTTTAATAAACAACCTCAAATCTCTATTTATACCTGCTGTGGTTTGATGTGGTTTGTACCCCAAGGATTGGGAGCTTTATCCTCTGTGTGGCAATGTAAAGGAGGTGGCATCTGAAGAGGTGGAGCCTAAGTGAGAGGTCATGGGGGTGCCATTCTCAGAAGGAATTCATGTAGCTCCCAAGGTACCATGGTTAGTTCCTGGGAGAAGGTTGTTATAAAAGAGTGAGACTGGCCCCTTCCTTCTCTGTGTGATCTGACACTTGTACTGTGATGGCATCACCATAGTTGGCTGCAACCAAAGGGGTCCCAGAAAGAGCTGTACCAACACTGTTTGGAGTATCAACCTATAACACTGAGGTAAATAAGTCTCTTTATTTAAATGTTACCCAGGCTCAGGTATTTTGTTATAGCACAAGGAAAAAGACTGATACCTTTTTTATACTACAAAATATTACTTGCAAGGACTAGCCACACCCAGCTTATAATGATTTATGCAGAAAGCAGAAGTTGGATAGTCCAAGAACATCCATTTCTTTATTCCAGCCCCATATCCCTCAAACTCAACTTTTCCCATTGCTAGTTTTTAGTAAAAGGGAGGAAGGGAAGGGAAGAGAAGGAGGGAGGGAGAGAGGGAGGGAGAAGAGCAAAAGTGTTTTGAGTGACCTTCGCCCACTCCTGCCTTCGTTGGTGGGACACCGTCACTTCATGTTGATTCACTAATAATTACACTTGTTTTCTTTCCACTATTTTTCTTATGTGGGTCAGGAGTTTCAAGCTAAGAGAAGTGACAGCTTGAAAATTTTTTTGAATGACTGAAGTGAGATGAAGAGTTCCCATTTCAATGGGATATGTGTGTCAAAGGCACGTGCACACAGTTAATGTGGCTGAGACCCAGGGGTGATGGGGGTGGGGGAGGTTTGGGAGATTATTTCAGTGGGAGAACTTTCTAATCTGCATGCATTGCTCATCCACGTTTGCTCATTCGGATCTCATAACTCACCTGGGAGGCTGTTAGCCGAAATAACAGATGACCCAATTCAGGGTTAATAAAGAGAAGCTGGAAGGTTTTTTTTTTAGCTCACATAAAAAGAAGTCCAGAGAGAATATCCTCCCTGGTCTCCCCACTGTCTGGTATTTCCTATGTCTAGTAGAATAGCTGCTGGTTCTTACTTCCATGTCCACGACTGGGTAGAGAGAGGCCAGCTTCCTATGGTGCAGTATTTTCTTTTCCTTCTTTTTTTTTTTTTTGTGGGACTGGGTGGGATTTGAACTCAGACCTTTCGTGCTTACAAAGTAGTACTTTACCACTCGAGCCAAACCTCCAGTCCATTTCACTCATTATTTTGGTGGTGGGGGTCTTACAAACTATTTCCCTGGGCTAGCCTCAAGTCATGATCCTCCCGATCTCAGCCTCCCAAGTAGCTAAGAAAATAGTCAGCAGCGCCCAGCCGGCAGCATTTTCTTAAGAGCAAACATGCTATTTTCCCAGAAGCCTCCCCCAGTTCTCTCCCCGTATCTTTTGCACACAGGCTTAAGCTGCCTGTTTCTGAGTGAGTATGGTCCCGGGGAGTGAACATCTTCCTTCAGCTTAGACCACTCAATGGGATGTACTAGATTCAACATTCAACCACGATGTCCTGCACATATGCCCATTCGTGGTCATCTGATCAGGGGTTGTCCAACTACAGCCCTTGGAACCAAATCTGGCTGGCTGCCTTGCTTTCCTAAGGAAAGTTCTCTTGGAATACAGCCAAGCTCATCTGCTTATGTATTGCTTCTAGCTATTTCTATGCCATGAGGGCAGAATTGAGTAGTTGTGATGAAAACCATATGGTCCACAAAACCTAAAATATTTACCATCTGGCCCTTTGCAGAGAGTTTGCTGACCCTTGTTGTGGATGAAGAAAGTAGAGTTAATAGTTAACGTTAAACAACCTGTCCAAAGTCAAACAGCTGAAGAGAGGCAGAGACTAGGTCTGACCCAGACACCACTGCTCTGTCTGCCACCGCTCCACTGGGAGAATTTCTTAGGACAGGCTTTTTATGCAGAGCAGCAGCGACACAGGCCTGGTGAAATAGATATGTCTCTAGTGACTGATCCAATTCTTAGGAACCATTTCACATGCTAATATCAACAGAAGAATAAGGAGAGGCGTGAGATGGAGGAGCTATTTTACATTCATCATAAATGACCAATGCACCATTTTTTAAAAGTCACACAAACACCAACCAGAACAATAGAAAATTTCAACCATCAATGGGGTAAAATTAAAAATGTTCAAAGAACAACTTCATGAAGATGAACTGTTGATTGTTTACTTTGACAAGCTTAATGCACAGAAAGTTGAATGAAGCCAAGCATCCATAGCTCACACCTGTAATCCCAGCTATTTGGGAGGCTGAGGTCAGGAGGATTACAGTTCAAGGCCAACCTGGGCAAATAGTTTGAAAGACCCCATCTCCGAAATAACCAGAGCAAAACGGACTGGAGGTGTGGCTCAAGCAGTAGAATGCTTGCTTTGCAAATGTGGAACCCTGAGTTCAAACTCAGTCCTGCAAAAAAAAAAAAAAAAGTTAAATGAATATAGTAGTTTTGGTGTTTGACTTACAGTTTTTTCAACTTTGTTGATGTGAAAGCAATATATATATTCCGCATAAGCCATATTTCAATTTTTTGTTTGTTTTTTGAGAAGGGTCTCACCATGTAGCCTCAAGCTAATGATCCTCCTGTCTCAGTATTTCAAATGCTGAGATAATAAGCGTGAACCACCATGCGTAGCTATATATCAAATTTTGAATTTGGATTCTTTTCCTAGGCTAATGATTGTTTCCAAATAAGGTCACATTTTGAGATGATGGGTGTTGGGACCTCAATATCTTTTGAGAGAAAAATTGAACCCATAACAACTGAGTTAGGACACAGTTGTTCCGTCAGCCTCCAGGTCTTGAGTCCCTGCTCTGGTAATTCCCCTATCTGCCCCCTAACACTTTTTCTGGTGGTCAGTGTGATGTACTTAAAATGAAATTGGATTTCACTTCTCTTTATTTTTCTCTTTTTGTGGGATGGGGTTTGAACTCAAGGCTTTGCACTTACAAAACAGGAACTCTACTGCTTGAGCCACACCACAGCCTATTTTTGCTCTGGTTATTTTGGAAATAGGGTCTTTGGAACTAGTTACCTGGGCTGCTCTCGAACCACAGTTCTCCTGATCTCATCCTCCCAAGTAGCTAGGATTACATGTGTGAGCCACAGTCACATCTCTTTAGCAAAGCACCAAGCACCTAAAGCCCATCCCCCACCGTCTTCCCAGGTGTATGTCACAGAACCAGCCCGTGGCAAGTTTTCCCTGTCTTCGTGCGGTTTTTAAAAGCCAAGTTCCCTGCTTTTCTGAACATTCTTTCAAGCCAGTCTAAAGCACCTCCTTGCAGAATCCCTCTCAGTCCTCCAGATGGGGTGAGATGGAGAGGTGATTCCATCTCCCTGGGTTCCCTGTAGGTAATTTCCTACCTGCTTGAGCCCATGAGTTTCTTCAGTGGGCAGTGTCTTCTTTTCTTTATGGCCCCAGTGCCAAGTATAGCACTGTTTGGTTTGAGGTTGTTGAATTGGCGTCTTCTCTCTAAATGAGGCCTTTCGGGGAAAGAGTGGGCAGAGAGGAGAAAGATGGTAGCAAAAAGTCACCTTGTTCTCGTTCCAGTTCATGACAGGACTCTCGAGTACAGATGGAAAGGTTTTTAATCTACACACAAACCCTTCACTCCACTGGTCAAGAATATTTCAAGGACTGGAGGTGTGGCTCAAGTGGTAAAGCACTTACTCTGAAAGCATAAAGCCCTGAGTTCAAACCCCAGTCCCACGAAAAGAACATTTCAAAATGAAGAAAGTGAGGTACATGTCTTTTTGTTTGTTTGTTTGGTTTTGGTTTTTGGCAGCACTGGGGTTTGAACTCAGTGCCTCATGCTGCTAGGCAGGTGCTGTTACTACTTAAGTCACTCCACCAGCTCAAGGCACATGTCTTGAGTCAGATAATGGTCTTAAAAATGCTATAAACTGGGTGTGATAGTGGACACCTGTAATTCTAGCACTCAGGAGGCTGAGGCAGGAGGATGGAGAGTTTGAAGCTGGGCTGGATTATAGAGTGTATTGAGAAAGCAAAGAGAGAGAGAGAGAGAGGGAGAGGAGGATGGAGAGACGGAGAAAAGAAAGAAGGAGGGGAGGGGGAGAGGAAGGGAGAAAGAAGTAAAGAGAAAGAGAAAAAGAAGGAAGGAGGAAGGGAAAGAAAAAAGAACAGAAAGACACTGCTTTTTCCCATCTCCTCCCATGAGTCTGGGAGGCTGTCTTACTCCCCAGCCAAGCAACTTAGATCCTAGATGTCTCTAATTTGCAAATTTTTATTTATTTGTGGGGCTGGGGATGGAACTCAGGGCCTCATGCAGACTAGGCAAGTGCCCTACCACTGAGCTGTACCGTGGCCCTGGGCTTTCCTTTAAAATCTCCAACCTAAACGGGAATCCTTGCTGGCGTTGCTCACATCACAGCTGCCACCATTCATTTTTGCATGTGCTTCTCCTAAGAGAGTTCTGAATATTCTGTACATGGTAATTCTTTTACTTTCCCTTCCCTCTTGGCTCCTGAAAGTCCTCTCAGTTCTGTTTCTTTTTGACAGTCCTGGGGTTTGCACTCAGGGCCTTGTGCTTACTAGGAACCGTGCTTCCAACCCACATTCAGTTTTCTGTCTCTCTGTTCCTTTCTAGATTATTTTCTATTCACCATGAATAAACATGATGCCTCCTGAGGGTGGCATATTGAGTTTTCCAAAGATGCCCATGCCTGGATATAAATGCTGATCCACAATGTCTTCCTGCAGTCTGAGCCACACTCCCCACTGTGAGCTGGGTCCAGATTTCTTCACATGGACTCTGGGCTGGTGACTGCCCAGATCAATAGTGGACGACAAAGCAGTGTCCTGTGGCTTCCAAGGCCGAGTAGTAAGAAGGCTGTGGCTCCTGCCTCTTCCTCTTTCCCTTCCCTTTCTTCCTGACTTGGAGCCCAGCATGTGTTAAAGGAGTTCAGGCGTGTGGAGGCGACTTGCAGGTGTTCTAGCTAAGGTCTAGGCTGATGCCCAGTGTGAGCCACCGAGGTGCAAGGTAGAATGCCTTCAGAGGATGCCGCCCAGCTGGGGCCCCTAGAAGCTACGAGCAGAGACAGGCCAGCCCTAACAGGGCCATGTGAATTCCTGACCCGCAGCACTTAGTGAGAACTAGTAAGTAATGGTAATTGGGTGAAGCCACAGGAGTGACTGATGACGTGCCAATAGGTAGCCAGCACCTCAAACATGTCTGCTGTTGTTCTCTCTCTGGCAATGCCATTCCCTTTGCTGGTATCCAGTCATCCCTCACATCAGTTTCTTCCTGTTATCAACCCTCCTGTCTTTGCAAATGCCTCCCCCATAATTACTCCCAGTGTAGACTTCTTGTCCACGTTCAGGTATGTTGCTGGATGCTTACTGGAAGCTTTCTCCTGGAAACTCCTCAGACTGTTGTACCTAAACACAGCGTCTTCTAGGACTGCTACTCTTGATCATCAACTTGGCTGGATTGAGAATGCCTAGGATATTAGGCTGACCTGGAACCTCAGTCCTCTCAATCAGCCTCCCTAGTAGCTGGGATTAAAGGCCATCAGCACCTAGATTAGTTTTTAAAAATTATAATTATTAATGCATATTAATTGTAGAACTCCATGGGTTCCATTGCGATGTTTCCATGCATGTGTGCTTCCTGCTTTGACCATGTCTACCATCCTCTCTACCCTCTCTATCTTCCTCCCTGCTTCCCTTTCCCTAATAGCCCCTAAAGGGAAATTTAATGTAAGGAATTCTTGACTGGCAAGAGGGTAACTGTCAGATGTAAAGAAACTTTATATAGCTGAAATTTTATATGGCCAGAAACCATTTAGCTGAGGGAGAGAACCCAAGGAAGAACAAACTTGGAAGGGGCTCAGATCGCATGGGGGAGGTGTGGCTCAGCCCTCTGGCTTGGCAGGGCTGGAGGGATCTGCAGTTGCAGTAGCCATCCTCCAGCAGGAGTGGGGAGCAGGTGACCAACACCTGCTGGTGTGGATGGACGTGCTGGACCCTGTGGAACCTCTTCTGCAGTGCTCCTGCAGGCCCTCTTCTCAGAAAGCTTAATGTCATGCTCGCTTAAAAGGCAAGCTACCAAAAGCTGTGTGTTTGTCATAGCGCACACACAGAGTGAAGGGTGCAGCCGGAGCTAAGGGGCAATAAATCAGTAACTGGTGCACACGGCTTGAGCAAACGTATTTCTGCTCTCACAAGGCAAAGATCAGGTTCTGGCCAGTTCCAGGGTGTGGGGCTGGTGGTCAGCAGTGTCATCCAGTACTCCAGTGCTTTCCCTCTGGTTCCTACCATGCTGGCCATGTCTTCCCAATAGTTATGAGTGGTGGCAAGTGCCTCAGGCAGACATCCAGCAAAATAAGTGACAAATAAACATAAAAACACGAAAGGGATCCCCTTTCATGGATCCCCTGCATCTCTTCTTATTGCAGAAGGTCCTAGGACACTTCCCATTGGGTTCCACTCTCAGGACCATGTCATATGTCCTCTGGGGACAAGCATGGCTGGGAAGCAAGGATCTCACATCCTCAACCTCTGCAGCATAAATGGGCTCTGCCAGCAGAGGAGGGGATGGGGATGTCTGCAGGAAGGCAGCCTGCTACACCTGCCCCATGCCTCTGTCCCCACTCCCTCTCTACTCCCATGCCACTGCTCTAAGTGGCTTTGGAAAGTTACAAGGCCTGAGTTCTAGTCATGGCCAGGTGTTAGCCAGCTGGGAACTGAGTGTTCTTGGAGAAGGACAGGAAAGACAGCTGTCCACTGTCTATTGTCACCTTAATTCTGCTTTTATGAAAGCAGCTTTCAGTCCATCCTATTACAAGATGGGTCTTCCTGAAGTGCCACTGTGACCACCTCTTGCTCTTTCTCTGGGTTTCTCACAGAGGAGGCAGTTTATGAATTCCAGAGAATAATGTTCACATGCAAGCTTTGTTACTAACTGCATGACCTTGGATGAGGTATTTAATTTCTTCATGCCTGAATTTCTCACTTTTTAAATGAGGGTAATAAAAGGACCTAACTTATCAGACTGCTATGAAGAGTAAATGCTATGATACAGGATTGGTTCCTACAGACCGAGCCAGCAATATGTCTTATTGCCAGCTACTATTGTTTTCTACTTTATACCCAATTAAATCTAAGTTTATTAGAGAGCCATGTAAGATCCTGTAGGAGCTGGTCAGAATAATATTTTTCCAAACTTCTAGTAAATTGATTCTCTTCTAAACTATGAGTTCCTTGTGGTACTGGGGTTTGAACTCAGGACCTTCACCTTGAGCCACTTCATCAGCCCTATTTTTGTGAAGGGTTTTTTGAGATAGGGTCTCTCAAACTATCTTCCTGGGCTGCCTTCAAACTGTGATCCTCCTGATCTCTGCCTCCTGAGTAGCCAGGATTACAGGCATGAGCCACCAGCGCCCGGCTAAGGATTATATTTTATAAGCTCTGGATTGAGCACTATTTTTGGCCAGAAATAGTTTCTCTCTATTCCCATGTGCCTTCTATTCAAGCCAAAGGCCTTGTATAGAAAGTACAGCTCCTGTAGTTTTCTACCAATGGGTTTGCCCTTGCCTGCAATGTCCCTGCTCTATAGCCCCAAACCATCCTCCTGGGCTTGCCTCCAAGGCTGTCTTTTCTATGATTGGATGTCTTTCTCAACTTTGCATTTTGAAAAAAATGTCAAACCAATAGAAAAGTTGAAAGAACAGTGGAAGAGCACTGATATAGTTTCACCTGCAATTGTAATTGTTAATATTTTTAAACATTTGCTTCCTATCTGTGCTCACTTGTAAATTGCCAACTTCACAATATTTCATATTCAGCATGTACTCCCGAAGAGCAAGGGCATTTCTCCTGGGAACTCCATTACCGTTGGCTCACCCAAGACATTTAACTTCGATTAAATACTATCTAGTGCAGTTTTTGGAAAACAACTTAATTTATTTATCATCTTAGTCAAAAAAGAATGAAAATGTGCTTTGAAGGCCTTTTGGTAGAACTGGGCTCTTACTCTTCCTGGGTGTTCTGGCAAGTTCCTGGAATTTTTTGTGTGCTTCTGCCTGAGTTTCAGAGAGAAATCTGTACACCGTCAGTTTGACAGCTCATGGTCTGTTTTCCAAAGGAACAGCCATTAGTCTGCCAGCCTCTGTTACTGCTGGAGACACCCAGGCAGGGGCAGCCTCAGCAGCAGCCATCTGTTTTTGTCCTTGCTCTGTCACTTGAGCTTGTGTTTCTAGAACCAGGCCAAATGCCAAGTGCAAAAACATTGATCCATCATAGTGGTATAGTGGTTTGGAACACCTGGATACCAAGGCTGGATTGGTTCCCTTGGTTGAGGGGCACATTTGTGTCCTAGGGTTGCCATGATAAAGTACTACTGAGTGGTTTAAGACAACAAAAATGTATTGTTTTATGGTCTGGAGGCTGGAAGTCCAAAATCAAGGTGTAGACAGGACCATAGTCTCTCTGAAGGTCCTGGGGGATATCTGCTCTAGGCCTTTTGCTCCAGGTTTCTTCTGTTGCCAATGGTCTTGGACACCCTCTGGTTTGCAGATGCATCGCTCCAATAATTCTCAATTATTCTCTTTCTCTCATGCTGGGGATGGACTCCAGGACTTTCTGCATCCATCCTAGGCAAGCGCTCTGCCCTGAGCTACATCCCAGCCCACTCCTCCATTTTATTTACTTATTCATTTTTTGCAGTACTGGTGCTTGAACTCAGGGCTTCACCTTGAGCCACTTCATCAACCCTATTTTTTGTGATTTTTTTTTTTTTTGAGATAGGGTCTCACGAACAATTTGCCCTGGCTGGTTTGGAACTGCAATCCTCCTGATCTCTATCTGCTGAGTAGCTAGGATTACAGGCATGGGCCACCGGCACCTGGCCTACTCCTCCATTTTTATTTGGCTGTGTTCTCCTATGTGTTGGTCTCTTCCTCATTTCCTGTAAGAACACCAGCCATATTGGATTAAGAGCCCTCCTAGTTAAGAGAGCTCATTTTATTTAATCCAGTAGCAATAGCCCTAGTTTCAGATATTTGCACATTCAGAAGTACTAGAGATTAGCACTGAGACATCTTTTTGGAGACAGTTCAATTCATAAGAGCGTCTTGGGCTAACATCTCTGAGTTTCTGTTTTCTTAAATTTATTGCAAAATTTAAATGAAACACAAAAGAATTATTCCCTATGCTATTTGGCTGTAGTTTTTTCTCAATTCTAGGGACTGAACCCATGGCATCACGCATGTTAGGCCATCACACTGGCACTTGAGCCATGTCCCCAGTACTTTTTTAGTATTTTGTTTTTGAGATAGGGTCTCCCTAATTGGCCTGGACTGGCATTGAACTCAAGATCCTCCTGCCTCCATCTGCTGAGTAATTGGGATTATAGGCACTTGGCTTAGTGATTCTCATATATAAAATTTTTAGTAAGTTTTTTTTCTTTTTCCCAGTGGTCTCCAAATGTCCCTTACACCTTCCTTTTTTTGGGTTCTAGTTCTGATTTAGGATTATGCATTGCATTTTATTGTCACGCCTCTTTAGTCTCCTTTGACTTAAGACAGTTGTTCTCAAACTGTCATGTTAGTATAAGAATCTCCTGGAGAGCTTGTTAAAACAATTTCCCAGGACTGGGTGTATAGCCTTACAGGTAGAGTGCACTCAGTGTGTGCAAGGCCCTGCGTTCCATTCCCAGCCCTGAAAAAAAATCCTAGCATTATCTCCAGAGTTTTTAACTTACTAGGTAGGAGTCTATGAATTGGCATTTCTCCTCACTATCTCTCTCTGGAGACATGGTCTTGCTTTGTAGTTCAGGAAGTCCTGTACTCATGACACTCCTGCCTCTGCTTCCCGAGTGCAGCGGGGATTAAGGTCATGCAACACCATGTCCAGTCGCACTGGTATTTCTAACAAGCTGGCAGGTTTAAAGACTGCCTTTTTGAGAACAAGTCTACTTAGAAGAGAGATTGGCAAGCTTTGTTTTGCACAGGGCCATGTTATGTGGTAAACTGTGCCATGGTCTCTATGGTGGTTACTCAGCTCTTGTCATAGGCAAAAGCAGCCTTGGACAATTCATAAGTAAATGGGTGTGGCTATATTCCAGTAAAAATTTATTTACAAAACAGTTGCTGGCCTGTTACACTCACAGGCTATCGCATGCTACCTGATCTAGAAGAGTGCCTCCACTTTTTTGGGTTGGAACAGTGTTTTTCAGAGCACTGACATTTTGAACTTATCCAGTTCAGTGTTCTTCAAGAATGCTTTACCATCTGGAGTTGATTGTTTTATTCCAATTAGATGTAAGTTAAACTTCTCAGAAAGACTACTACATAAGTTGTAGTGTGTATGGTAGGGAAAATTGTGAAAGACTCTGTAGTAGACTGAAAATATTGATTAGGGCTGGGGATGTAGTTCAGTGGTAGAGCACTTGCCTAGCATACACAAAGCCTTGGGTTCCACCCCCAGCACTGCTCAGTGGAAAAAAGACTCATTTTGCATGTTCGACCGAGTCGCGATTAAATATTATCCCTTGGCAGTATTTCTCATTGTGCCACTTGAATGAGCCAAAAATGCCAGTTTTTACAAATATTGGTGATGCTAATTTTGCATCAGTTTATTAAGGTGGCTGTGCCAGACTGGCTCACGTGGCACTGTATTTCCCTTTGTTAGAAATGTGTTAGGCCCTTTTCCCTTGCTGTAACAAAATAGTCAAGAAAACAACTTAAGGGAGAAAGGATTTATTTTTTGGCTCATGGTTTCAGAGGCTTCAGTCCATGGATCCTTGACCTTTTTGCTGTGGACTGTTGGGGATAGGGTCAGAAAGAGTGTCATGGAGAGGGCATATCTCATGGCATCCAGGAAGGAGAGATTGCTTGCTTGAAGGGACCAAGGACAAGGCATAATTTCCAAGGACATGCCCAGTACCCTACTTCCTCCAACGAGGCTCATTCCCTAGTGTCCACCACCTCCCAGCAAGGCCATTAGATCATGAATCCATGAACAGATTACTCCATTGATTACATCAGGGAGAGAGCCCTTATGATCCAATCACTTCTCAGTAGTGCTACCAGCTGGGGACCAAGCCTGAGCCTTTGGGGGGACACTTCATATTCAACCATAATAAGGGAAATATACTTTGGGGGTGATACTTTGAGACGTTAACATTCTGGTTCAAAATAATTTTCACCTGATGGTTTTCAGTGATGACCGTTGACTGTATCAATTATAACACTGGAGTTGCAAAACATGAACTGTTTCTTATTTTGAGGTTCTAGCAGAGGAGCACAACTACTGCTACACCCTTGTACCAAGAATGGCCTTCTTCTATTGAGGGAGTCTGTTCTATTCCACCTAGCAGGTAGCTCTGGAAGAGATACATATGGAGCAGTAAGAGAAGAAGGGGATACCTGACTAGCCAGCCACATCAGCTGTATCAACCTTGATAAGCAACGGAGTGACAGATGTCATGGCCAGATCTTCCTTACCCCTTACATCCATGATCCCTTCCCCACACCTTTTTTTTTTTGAGGTTCTGGGGATTGAACTCAGAGCCTCATGTTTGCTAGGCAAGTGCTCTAACAATTGAGCCATGCCCCTGGCCTGTTTTGTTTTAAGTTATTTTTCTAATACAGTCTGGCTGGCCTGGACCTCAATCCTCCTATTTATGCCTTCCATGTAGCTGGGATGACAGGCACACACCATTGCTCTGGGCCCATGAACCTTTCCTTGGTGGCCACAGATGACATCTGGAGAGCACTATGGCTATACATACAGCATACACAGTGTAGTAAATCACCTAAAGACAGGGTCTGGGACTGTCTGTATTGGGCTTCACCCTGGTTTATTCACTTACTAGCTGTGTGATTACCTAGCAGCTTAAATTCTCCATGTCTAAGTTGCCATAACTGATTTTTTTTTTGGCAGTACTGGGGTTTGAACTCAGGACCTTGCGCTTGCTAGGCAAGTGCTCTGCCACTTGAGTCACACCTCCAGCCCAAGGTTCCTTAGCTGTAAGATAGGTGAGCTAAAGATACCTCCTAAAGGGTTGTGTTAGGATCAAATGAGCTAAACGAAACTGTCCAGAGGATACTTAGTACACGATTACCTGTTCAACATCTGTCAGGTATTATGGTTCGTGATTATTTGTGTTTGAAATGCAGCTTTGCCACATCTCAGAGTGTCTTTGGATAAGTTACTTAACATCTGTGTCCCGTTTATCCATAACAAGGTTCCCACCTCAAAGATTTTGAAGATTCATGCTTAAGTGCACAGCACAGTGTCAGGTATGGAATAAGCACTAAAAAGATCAGCTGTTATGACGGTTATTCTGTGTCTCTTTTGTAATGCCAGGACTGAACATAGTAGGCAAGTGCTCTCCCACTGAGCTACACTCTAGACTTGTATCTTTTGCCAGGCCTGTACCTTTCTTTCTTTTTTTGGTGCTGGGGATGCAACCTGGAGCCCTGCACGTGCTAGGCAAGTGC
Source organism: Castor canadensis (assembly GCF_047511655.1). Classification (NCBI taxonomy): domain Eukaryota; kingdom Metazoa; phylum Chordata; class Mammalia; order Rodentia; family Castoridae; genus Castor; species Castor canadensis. Next base: position 7,791,249 of record NC_133386.1, on the reverse strand, counting down.
TCTGCCTGAGCTATACCCCCAGCTTTATCTTTATTTGCTTCAAAGTCAGAAAGCTTTGAGTTGGTACTTTCAGATTTATCTTTTGACTTTTACTAGCTCACAGCTAAGCACTTAATATGACCTCAGATTTCTGAATATAAGAATTAGCTTAGTTAGGCATGGTGGCACCCACACGCAATACCAGCACTTGGGAGGCAGAAGCAGGAGGATGGTGAGTTCCAGGCCAGCCTGGGCTACAGACAGAGCCCCTGTCTCGGACAAAAAAATAAAGCTTTGAGTGGCACTTGCTAGATAGTTCTACTTCTGCCTACTTGACGTCGGCGTTGCTGATTCGTGGCGCCTTTCTCGCCTGCAAGAAGCCTACGCTTGGGAAATCACATCCCCGCAGAAGATTGTGCAAGGCCCTCTTGGGCAAAGACTGCAAACCCCGGCGCAGGGCTCTAGGAAAACTGCTCTTACCCCTCCTGCAATCGCAGGAACACCGCTGAGGAAAGGCATTTTCCGCCGGGAGCCTTTCCACCTATGCTCATTTTGTCCTCCCTGGGAACGGGTGCTGTAACTTGGCCAGAGCCCACGCCACGACCCAGACAGGCGCGGCGGAAAGGGAAACTGAGGCCGGGGCCCCGCAGGCCCTACGGTGCGCAGCGGCACAGGGAACCCCGGCCTCCGCAGACACCTGGCGCCCGCATCAAGCCCAGCCGCTTCCTGTCCCGGGCGCGCGGCGTTCACGTGACCCCGCTCTGGGCGGAGTCCGGGCGGGCCTGGATCACCTGAACAAGGGAGTCACGTGAGCGGGGGGCGGGGCGGGGGCGGTGCCGAGTGCCGGTCACGTGACGCGGTTCCGGGGCCGCCGCCGCCGCCGCCGCTGCCGAGCCCAGCAGAGCTGCGCTCCCCTCCGGTTCTCCCTCCGACTCCCGCTCCGGCTCCAGCTCCACCTCCGCCCTGGCGGTGCGACCCCGTCCCGGGCGAGGCCCCGAGCAGCCGCACACCGTCAGCCCCGTGCCCGCCGCGCAGCCCGGGCCCGGCGTGATGGGGGCCGCCGCCAACCGGAGCGCCCACCTGGGGCCCGCGCCCGCCGGCCGCCCGTCGCGCGCCCTGCTCCTGCTCCTTCTGCAGCTGCTGCTGCTCGTCGCGGCCCCGGGGACCGCGCAGGCCCAGTCCGCGGAGTTCCCGGAGCTGTGCAGGTGGGTGGCCCTCCGGGGCGCAGGCTTATCTCGCGGTGCCCGCGGGCGCGCGGCCAGGAGCGCTCGGGAAGGGACCTGGCCCTCGAGTCCACGCTGGGTTCCCCCCCCTCCATCTCCCAGGGAAAGTTGTCTGCGTGGTGGCCACAGAGAGAGCAGAGGGTCCTGGGCGCGCGGGAGGATGCAGTGTCCTGGCGCTGGCCCGCAGAGCCCTCCCCGTGCCTGGCCACTTGTGGCTGTCACTAAGTCGGGCTGCTTTGTGTGCGAGCGCCCGCCGCCCGACCCGTCTGGGTGACACACTGCGGCCAGCCGCAGCCCAGCGCCTGCCCTCGCGGCCGTGCGTCTGGGAAGTTGGAGGAGGCAGGACCACAGCGTGGCTTTTGTTCCACTGCAGGTTTTCATGAGAGTTCCACCAGCGGGGCTTCGCGGGGCCCCTGGGTGTGGAAGGGCTCACCAGTGAGTCGGAGCCCGCGCGAATGGCCTTGGAGTTGGGCGGTGGTGGTTTCGCCTGCTGACTGATTGCCTCCATGTGGGTTGCCATTGTTTTCCCTTTAAAGTGGCTTTTGGGCAGTAGGTGACTTTTTTCTTTTTGATTGGGGTGTTGGGGTGTCATCCTCTATTGGTTTTGAAGACCTTACCCTTCACTTCTCCCAGTCAGTTTCCTGTCTGGTTGCTCACATGATGTCATTGCCTCCGGGGTGGATTATTCTAGTCGAGTCTTCTGCCCTGGGAAACACGGTTGTGTAATCACTCGTCCCAAAGAGGTGTGTTGGGGCTTGACTAGGAGTCGCGGGGCTCCAGGAACTTCCAAGTTCAGGAGCTCGCTGACTGACCTCTGGACTATTGAGGAGGATGTGAAGACAGGATAGAAAGTTCTGAGCAGTCAAGTTCACCCCTCTTGGCACTGGCAAGTGATTTTTTTAGACTGAAGTAGCCAAGGTTGAGGCTACTTTGAGCTGAACTTCAAGTTTGTGGTAGGGGTTGTGAGGATTCTTATTTTTCCCTTGTGTCAGAGATAGTTTTATTAGCACCTGGAGTTCAGAACTTGCAGAAATTATTCTCCAGAAACTGCAGCTGACCCGAATAGAAACCCTTTGGAACGGCCCATATTCTCGACTTCCCCTGTTTTGAAGGGGAACTGTGGCTGGAGGGAGAGTTTGCTGCCTAGTAACAGGGCAAAGATACATTGTTGCTCCGTTAACTTCATGAGGTGGAGGACCAGGGACAACTTAAACAAGGTCAGGCCGAGACTGATATTTTAGAAGGAAGTTTTGGAATAAAGGCAGCTGAGACCAAGAACATCCATCCATTAGGACTGAGCTCAGCTGGGCTAGTGATGTGGAAATCTTGGTCTTGTAGCTAATTTGAATTCGATTATTAATAGTTAAGGTTACCATTGGCAAGGCACCCTGCTACTGGCTTATTTAGAGGCCCTCACTTGTGTACTGGGCAGTCACTATAGCCTCTTGAACCCGTGTTCATTCACCTCATCTCCAGGTGGAATACGGCCCTTGTCCAGTGGGAATGGCCTTTGTATGTACATATGCTGGCCACTGTCACATGTGGGCATAACTTTTTAGGCAGTGCTGCAGAAGGTTCTTAGGTTGAGCTACACTGTTAGTGTGAGATACACCCCCTGTAGTCTTAAAAATATGTCTAAAGTTGTTGCGTTAACTTTTTCTGCCCTCAGGGTACCAAACACACTTCCTCTCCCACCCCATCCCTTCAGAGGTGGGTTTCACACACCTTTTTCCCTCCTTGTGACTGCACATGGAGATTTGCCAGAGCCTGTAAACTGAGTACTTGCACAGTGAAGTGTTCTTAGCTGTTCCTGTTTTGCTTTGTTTCATTTTGGCAGTGCTGGGATCATAAAGGGTCTCAGCCCATGCCAGGCCTGTCACTGAGTCCTGGCCCTTGTGTACTGATATGAGGTAAAACTGGCTCAAAGGTCCTTCACTCTAGCCCACACTAGAGGACTGGGATGTGATCAGATCTTTTTAGATGCAGTGTTGGAAGTTCCACCAAGGAAGCGGAAGCTGTGTTACCCTGCCCGTTTCTTCTGTTCCTCTGCTCCATTTGCCGAGATGGAAGCATTCACTGGAGCCTCCATGAGCAGGGAAAGTGGACGCCTACAGCTCTTACTGTTTGCCTTTGCTTTTTCTACTCTGTCACATGGAGGCAGGCAGTTCTTACATACAGAAAGATGACATTTCAATTTTTCTTTTCTTTTTTTGTGGTAGGAAGGTTTGAACTCAGGGCACCATGCTTGCTAGGCAGGTGCTGTTAACCACTTGAGCCACTCCTCCAGCCTATTTTTGTCTTGGGTATTTTCAAGGTAGGGTTTGCAAACTATTTGTCCCGGGGTTGGCTTTGAACATCTATCATCCTGATCTCTGCCTTCTGAGTAGCTGGGCATGAGTCACCAGTGCCTGGCTCAATTATTATTATTTTTTGCTTTTATTTATTTATTTATTGTCAGTACTGGGGATTATCAATTCTTATTTTTTTTTTAAATGCAGACCTGGGTTTCACTCCTGGCTCTATCACTTGAGCCACACCCCAACCCCACATTCCACATGTTTGGAAACTGGTTGGTTGAATGGTGGAATACTTTTTTCCTTTAAAAACGGTCTTGGTGTGGTTTGGCACTCAGGGCAGCACTGGAACCTCCTATTCTGCAAAGGTGAAGGGATATCCAGAGCCACTGGGCTCTCTCTTGAGAGTCTAGGCAGTTGGTTCTTTTTGCCCTCACCAGGTAGAGTTGGATTTCCGGGAAAATCATCTCTTATGTCCAGCAGTCTAGAACCTAGAGAAGCTGTTTTTCATCTGCAGTCCTGCAGGACCCAGGATAGGGAGTTGGCCTGCTTTTGGGGGGTCGGGTACATGTGGGGACCTTGTGTTGGTAAAAGCTTTGAGGTGAACTTGGGCTCTGAACACTTCTGGGATAGGGGTGCAGTTAGTTTTTGGGAGGGCTGAAGGAAGCAGAGGGACTATTATGGCCGCAGCTTTTGGGACATCCATGCACACGTGTGGCTTCTTCTTGAGACAGCCATTGGACAGGCACCACAGAGGCAAATTCCCTAAGTACAACTAGCTGGAAGCAGCACTTTAAATGAGCGCTTGTTCCTAGGAGAGACTGGATGATACATTTCTTAAGTGTCTAAAGGGGCCCTGTGGCTGTGGAAGGAGTTAGTGATTCTTACCCAGCTATTCTTAGGGGGTGACATGCTAGGACAAAGCTGGTAGAAGGAACTTGTTTCCCATAGTCAGTATGACTGGCTGCAGGACCAGTCTGGGCCAGAGTTCATGGGGCAGGAATGAGTGTCTGAAGGTCAGTGTGGCAGAGCCAGTGAGACCAAGAAGAGAGAGACCCAGGGGGAGAGGAGGCAGAGGCCAGGCCATGCCAAACCACCAAAAGTGACCTGCAGTGCTCTTGGCTAGTCAGTGGCTTAACTTACCACTTTGTGTCTTAAGCTCCACAAAACGCCATGTTGTGTAGCGTGCAAGTTCCCCAGCCACCATCCCCAATGGGTAGAGTCTTAACAGTTTGTAGTGATACAGTGCCTTGGCTGGGCTTCATTTAAATGGTTTAACTGCTTTAAGATTTATACAAGACATGTTTCCCCCAAATTGTTTGGGTGTAAATGCTGGACAGTTCTTATTTTTTATTCTTTTGGACAGTTTTTATTATTGAGGATAGGAGAATAATAAAACCAGCTGGGAGTTGAGGTCAGTTTAGCTGCTATCTCTAAGGACATTGTTTGGTTTTTTTTTTCTCTTTCTTTCAATTTTTTCAAAGGAGCAATGCTTTTGTGCCTAATTTGGGCCACATGTTAGCCTGGATCATATCCATTTGTGGGAATGCGTTTCTTTTAACCATAAGTGTGCATGGAAGCTGAAAATTGTTAATTATGGTTACATTAGGTCTCATGCTTTAATTTTTAGAACAGTATCCCAACAAATTCTCAGGAAATAAATGCCTAATTGGGCTTCACATCCTTTTTCAATGTTTCATAGAGAGGATTTTTTTTCCCTCCCAGTGTTGGTGATGGAATCCAGAGTCTTGTGCATGCTAGATAAATGCTCTGCCATTGAGAGAAGGGCTTTTGGATCATGGGACAGAGAAAAATAATCGAGGCGCTCTCTTCTCTATTTTGATCTTAGCATAGAGCTGCATTGTAGCGTCAGAGAGAATTTGTCTTATGGAGCTAGGTCTAGTTGCCAAGAGTACAACCATCACTGTGGGATTGTCTCAGCTGCAGAGATCTCTGCTGTGCCCTGGCTGGTTATGGATAGTGAGTGAAGAAGTGAGAGTAGCTGCTTGACTTTCTGGGATCCACTCGGCATTCCCAGCATCAATGGATGGGAGTTCCAGTTCTTCCTCATCCTTGGCAACACTTGGTGTTGCCTGTCTTCATTCTAGCCATTCTCTCGGGTTTGTAAAGGTGTCCCAGTGGTGCTTCACTGTTCAAATGCCCAGTGGCTCACATTGAAGTGGATCTTTTCTTGTAATTACTGTTTTGCCTAATGGTTTTGAATGTCTTATCATGTCTTTTAAAAAGAATCTTTTACTGATTTTAAAATATCATATAAAGTTAATACAGAAAATACTGATTGGGTCATTTAACTATATTTTTAAAATAAACTGAAAGGTAACACAAAACTACATACTTTGTTTCTCTTTACATAATCTGAAATCACTCACCGTTTTATTTTGAAAGCCCAATGTTGAAGCCTTTAAAAGGTATTTAAGGGTTTGGTCAAGTGAATATAAAATGTATTTGTGTAAAGAGAAAATGAAATTGTAGCCACTGGTATGTACTGACATTGGTTACAACTGAATTTTAATTCTTAGAACAATTTTGATTAGCAAACCTAATCAAAGCTAAATGTTTTAAAGAGGTAAATTTTTACAAGGATATAAGTTACTGTTCTATAGAAATATCCTATTAAATATTGTATGCCCCTCTCTCTGTACACTTTATAAAAAAGTAAAATACATATAAAGAAAATTAAAAATATCTTTTATCTCCTCCCTTTAACAATTTTTTGAGATCCTTCTCCTTATTGAAGTTTAAGAATTTTTTTTTTTTTTTTTGGTGGTACTGGGGTTTGAACTCAGGGTTTCATGCATGTTAAGCAGGCACTATTACCGCTGGGCCACTCTGCCAGCCCTTTTTTGTGATGGGATTTTTTTTTTTTTTTTTCAAGATAGGGTCTCTGGAACTATTTGCCTGGGGCTGGCTTTGAACCTTGATCCTCTTGATCTCTTCCTCCTGAGAAGCTAGGATGATAGGCGTGAGCCACTGGCACCTGGCTTGAAATTTAAGAACATCTTATATATCCTGGGCGCAAGTCCTTTCTCAGACACCTGCAGGTGCAGTGCTTATTATCGGTGTTTTCCAGTCTTTGCCTTGGTTTTTTACTTTGCTGGTGATAACCTTTGAAAATCAGATATTTTAAAAATTTGATGGACTGTAATTTACCAATGTCCTTTTTTTGTAACCTTTGAAATCTTTGCTTACAGCAGTTTTGCAGTCTCAGCCGTATTGTCATTTGGGCTAGGTAGTTTGTTGGACAGGCTGTGCTGTGCACTGTAGGATGTCAGGCTGCACCCGTGGCCTGTACTGTCTAGATGCCAAGATTACTTCCGCCGTCCCTCCTCCCCCAGTTGACACAAAGACAAATATCTCCAGACATTGCAAGTGACCCCTGGGGTGCAAAATCACTCTTAAGCAAGTCTACCCCAAGGTCCACGAAGATTTTCTCCTGTGTTTGCTTCTAGAAGTCTCAAAGTTTTAACTTTCATGCTTAGCCCTCTGATCAGCTTTTGGTTTAGTTTTTGTGGATGGTGTGGGGATAGGGTGCAGATGCATTTTTTTTTTCTTCTCATGGACTGGTGCAGTTTCTGTTGCTACTGTGTGTGTAGTGCTGACAGCTGAGTTTTTAAATTAGATTGCGCTGTAATTTTCTTTGGTGTGTTCTTCTTGACTGATGTTTGCTATATCTTTTGTGGAAAGAAAAGGTAGCTTTTAATATTTTTGTGCGCAGTGAAACAATTTTTGTATAAGCTGGACATTTTCTGTCCCATAAATTTTGGAAGAACTTATTAGTAATGCTTTTGGGACCTGGTGCTTTGGAGGAAGTGTGGTATAGTGGGGGAGGAGTTTTGTTTATAGTCCCAGGTTTTTGTTTGTTTGTTATTTTGTTGAGACAAGGTCTCACTATGTAGCCTAGGCTGGCCTCCAGCTCATGATCCTCCATTCTCAGCCTCTCAGGTGCCGGGATCACAGGTGTGCGCCAGCATGGTTACAGTTTTTATCTACTTAAATTAGATTTTCTACTTTATCTTGAGCCAATTTGGGTATCTCTGTTCCCTGGAAGATTGTCACTTCAATACACATTTGTGTATAAATAGGTAGCATGTGCTCTTTTATATTTCCAGGCATACCTCTTAATAGCTGAGGGCAAATTGAAAAAATTCTGATACTTATTTGTGCACTTTTTTCTGCAGTTATGTGCACCATCAGCTTTTTAAAAAAACTATTAATTTACATTCTCTTTTCTTAATTTCTCCTCATTTTCTGTTTCTAGTTTAAATTAGAAGCCTTTTTTTTTTTTTTTTTGCTGTACTGGGGTTTGAACTCAGGGCCTACACCTTGAGTCACTCCACCAGCTCTTTTTCGTGATGTTTTTTTTCCAAGATAGGGTCTTGTGAACTGTTTGCCCAGGCTGGCTTCTAACTGCTGTCCTCCTGGTCTCTGCCTCCTGAGTAGCTAGGAATACAGCCGTGAGCAACCGGTGCCCGGCAAATTTAAATGTTTTATTTTAAATCATTTTGCATAATTAGGAAATGTATTTAAACCTACATGTTTATTTCTCTGAGTCCCATAACATTCCGATAGATTTTGATACATGTGTTTTTTTCCCCAGCCTTTAATTCTGTGTATTTCCTTTTTGCTCCAAAAGTTCTGTATGATCTTCCCGGCCCCACTAAAATTTTAATCATTTTTCCAGGTGCTGTGGTTTGGATGTGGTTGAGTGGCCCCAGGCTTCATGAGTTGAAATTTACTCCTCACTATGAGGCATTAAGAGGGTGGATACTTAATCCACTTGGTGTACAGTGGTGGGGCCTCTGGGAGGTGGTCAGGAGTACTTAAGGTCATCAGGGTGGAGCCCCATGACTGGTGAGTTTGGTGGCTCTAGGAAGAGAGAGACCACACGTGTGCTCTCAGACACATAGCACGCTTCCTGTCCTTTGCCATGTGAAGGTGTAGGCTGCCTTGGGACTGCTAAGCAAGAAGGTCATCACCGTCTGTGGTCCCCCTTGACCTTGGACCTTCAGATACATGAATCAAAGTAAACCTCTGTTAAGTTAGGCAACGTCAGGTGTTTCATTATGGCACCGTGAAAAGGGCCTGATAGAGCAGGTCACTGAGTTTTGGGCTGCTTACTGTCTGCTGTGTGGCAGTGCACGAGGTGGGCTTTCCCTGGTGGCCTAGCACCACCGACTCATTTTGGGTGTGTTGCATGTGCTCACTCTGCCTCTGGGTCACAGCTCCTAAGTGTGCTGCTCTGCTGTCTTTCATGCCAATTCGCTCTTGGTCTGCTTGTCCCTGTTGCTTGCACACCGTGCCTGGCTCCCACCTTCCCCTTACCTTCTGCCAGTTTGTTGTTGGAACCCATGATCCTTCCGCCTCAGCCTTCCCAGTGCTGGGATCATAGGTGTGTACTACGATACCCAGTTTTTTTTTCTTAATTCTTTTCCCTTGGGCCCAGTTTCTTTGGATTGAGTTTGTTGTGTTGTTTTCATGGCATCGGTGCCCTTCGGGCGGTGGGATTCTTGATTGTGTTCTTTGCAGTAAGTCTCCTTTTGGACATTTGCTGTTTTGTGCAGCTGTGCAGGGCAGGGCTGTAAGCATTTGTTGAACTTGGCTATAAATTGATTTTGGGGAGATGGGGGATGGGCAGGGCATGCCTGTGGCTGATTTTAGTCTCAGGTTTTTCCTCTTCCTTCAGATCAGTCCAGTGCTGTTCCTGCCAGGAGGCAGCTGTAACCCCTGTTGATTGTTGGCAGAGGGTGTGTGCCCTGCCCATGCCTGACACTGGAGAGCTGTGGCAAGTTACTTTTCTCTGGGTCTCATTTTCCTTTTAGGACAGGTGGAAGTCACTTTTGTTTTTATCTGTTTTTGAGACAGAGTTTTGATATGTAGCTCCTGGCTGGCCTTCTGCCCCTGCCTCCAAGTGCTGGGATTACAGATGTGTGCCACCATATCCGGCTAGGAGTGCTTTTTTGGTAGTACTGGGGTTTGAACTCAGGGCTTCATGCTTTGCTAGGCAGCTGGGTCTATCACTTGAGCCATGCTTCCACCTGGGAGTGCTTTTGGAAGTCACTGTCCTGGTTTCAGTCAGAGTCCTCCCTTCCTTCACAGGCCTCCATCAATCGACAGCTAGGTAGCCATGTTTTCTCTTCTGTGTGGGAATGAAAATGCAGCTGAATGTCTAGCATGGCCTCCTGACCTGGCCTCCTAGCATGGAGGCTAGTCCTTTTGAACTCAGTGCTCTGTGCTTCCTAGGCAGGTGCTCTACCACTTGAGCCATGCCCCAGCCCTCTGTTTGAAAGCCACAGAACTGGGAGTCTCTGCGCATTGCACGCAGAACCCTGAGATGCTGAGTTGAGTCCTTCAGGACTCTTTCCCAGCTCAATTCCCTGCGCCTGGGTAGGGGCCAGGTGCCATCTGTTAGGGTGGGCTGGCTTTTCCTTTGGTGCCGTTGTCCTAGGCTGGAAGCAAGAGGGGGCTGCGGTTCCTCTGTGCAGGGGAGTAGGAAGGCCTCCTTGTTTATCTTTGGGAGGAGTTAGAGGTCTGGGTAGGGATTCTGTCCTCACTCGGACCTTCCTCGGCGTCCCTGTGCCTGTGCTGCAGGTGGGAGCGGGAGGAGCCTGCAGGGAAAAACCACGTGGTGAACCCCGGCTTGTGTTGTACTGGAAAAGGCAACTGAAAACCAGCTGTTGCCCAAGAGGGTTTTGAGGCCCCTTGAGCAGTGCGTCATGTCCTATTCTGGTCTCTGCTAACCAGTGTGAAGGGGCAGGGCTGTGAGTCCTCCAAGAGGGGAAAATCCCAGTCCCTCTGGGTCTTGCAGGCAGGAAACTTGCCCTTCAGGACATTTAGAGACCTTTGGGTTTTTCCTTTTCCTTCTGTGTGCTTTTAGGTCCTCTGGGGTGGTGCAAAGTGAACAGAAGGTAGGGTCCTTAGGACCCAGGCAGATGCCTACTAGTCCTGGGAGAGATTGGGGACCATGGGGACGGAAACCTGGAGAGGGGACAGAGAATGGTTAGGGGGTGTAAACAGTGAAAAGCAGCTTGTACAGTTTGGTTTGCCCCAGGTGTTGGGAGGAAAGGGTCCAAGGTGGCTTTGTAGGCAGAGCCTCTGCTTCCATGTGCTCTGAATTCTTCACACAGTAGATGCTCATCTGGGTCTTGCTTGACTATTGGCTTTAATGGTGTGTAAAGGTAATTTAGCACCACTCCAAAATCAGTTATGTACTTTCAAACAGCTGTTTGGGACTTGAAATGAACACCTCCCACCACTTGTCACCACTCCCCGCTCTGCCCAGTGAACAACATCAAGTTGCAGAAGTGGTTTTCCTAGAAGTGACAAGGGGAGGTCCCAGTGAGTCATCCTCACTGTTCTCGTGGCCCCCTTCTCCTGTCCTCGCTGTACAAGTGTGACTTTCCACACACAAAGTTCAGAGTGGAGCCCTTAGAGAGGGCAGTAGAGTCAGTGGCCTGGTGGGGTTTGATGACGTCCCCTGATGGAAAAGAGGAGGGAGGTCATAGTGAAGCCAGCATGTGCTCTGGGCAGGTCAAGCCTCCTAATTGGTGTGGCTACACCCCTCCCCCCCCGTTTTTTTTTTTTGGTGGGACTGGGTGGGATTTGAACTCAGGGCTTTTAGCTTGCAAAGCAGGTGCTTTATTGCTTGAGTCACACCTCCAGTTGTTATTTTTTTTGGTACTGAGGTTTGAACTCAGGGCTTTGTGCTTGCTAGGCAAATGCTCTACCACTTGAGCCACTCCCCAGCCCTTTCTGCTGTAGTTATTTTTGGTGTTTATTCCCTGGGCCGGCCTGGACCGTGACCTCCTGTTTATGCTGCCCATGTAGCTGAGAGTGCACCACCATGCTCAGCTACTTGTTGAGATGGAGTCTCAAAAAGGAACATCTGCATTTCCTTTTCCCTAGCCTGGAGTTAGTTTTTGCTGAGCCTGTGTGCCGGTCTGACATTTGACTCCAGCATCTTCACAGCAGGGACTTTTGTCCATGTCCACCTAGTTGGCTTTTGAGAAGCTGTAGCACAGCTGGTGGCGTTATGAGCTGACGGCCCAGATTTTTGAATGCCCCTGTGATCAGAGCCCCGAAGGAAGGACATTGGGTCCTGGAGGGTGTGGGACCTTTCTGACAGGGCAGAGTAGGGGACTGAGCAGTAAGTTTGGAATTCTGTGCTGTGCTGTCTCACTTTAAAGGCAGTTGCCAGCTGGGCGATGATGGCTCACGCCTGGGATCCTAGCTACCTGGGAGGCTGAGATCTAAAGGATTACAGTTAGAGGCCAGCCCAGACAAATAGTTTGTGAGACCCCCATCTCCAAAATAACTAGAGCAAAATGGACTGGAGCTGTGGCTCAAGGGGTAGAGTGCCTGCTTTGTAAGCACTAAGCCCCAAGTTCAAACCCCAGTCCCACAAAAACAACCCAAAAAACGAAAAATAAGTTGTCTTTTTTTTTCGTTTGGGTGGGGCTGGGGTTTGCACTCAGTGCCTACACCTTGAATCGTTTCACCAGCCCTTTTTTATGAAGAATTTTTTTCAGGATACATCTCCAGAACTGTGTTCTTGGGCTGGTATCCTAACCGCAGTTCTCCTGATCTCTGCCTCCTGAGTAGCTAGGATTACAGGTGTGAGCCATCCACACCTGGCTAGACAGTTAGTTGACTTTAAATATCTGTAGTGGAGAAAGAATGAGTGAGATTTTATTTCATTCTTCTTTATGCCATGAGGAGCAAAGCATAAGAACACCCCATGGCTACTCAGGTGTTCTTGAAATCCTAATGGGGCAGGGTTCAGGGTTGAGATGCTGGCCTGCAGGCTTGCACAGTGGAGCCGAGCTGAGTAAACTTGCAGCCAGGGCAGTATGGGCAGCATGGTGATGGTTTGTTACTCTGTTATTTTAGAAGTGTTTGTCAGCTTGTGGCATGAAATTTCTTTAGAAAGAGTGTCCTGTCCCTGTTCTGTGTCCACCCTGCCCCACTACCCTGCCTGGAGGGTTCATGCAGGCTCTCTCAGGTGGCAGCAGCTAGTGGTGAGATAGCGCAGGTTCTGGAGGCCCGGTTGCTGGCCTGGCCTGAGCAGAGGGGCCACCATGCAGTGGTTCATATTCATGCTCTTCCTCCCACCTCATTTGGATGTGAAATGTCCCTCCAAAGGCTCACGTGCTAAAGGCTTGGTCCCCAGTGGGTGGATGCCATCACTGAGAGGTGGTGGGATTCTGAGGGCTCTGACCTAACCAGTGGATCAATCCCCTGCTGGATTTATAATTTCATGGCTTATTGAGAGCTAATGCAAACCTTCTGACCTGGGGCCTGGTTGGAGGACGTAGGTCACTGGGGGCATGCCCTTGCAGGTTATGTCGTGTCCCAGGCCTTCCACCCCTTCTTTTCCTTCCTGGCTACCATGAGGTGAGTAGCTTCCTCCACCACACATTCTTGCTGCCCATAGAGTGGAGCAAACTGGCCATGAACTGAAACGTCTAAAACCATGAGCCAAATAAATCTCTCTTTTTCAAACTGGTTTTCTCACAGTGATGAAAAGGCTGACTGCCTTGGCCCTCTTGGACTTCCGACTCGAGGCTCAGCTCCCTGGTGTACGTGGCCCAGGACAAGTGGCTGCCCTGCCCGCCCCTCCCAGCTCTTTGCCAGTGTCCTGTGATGGTCATCTGGAGGCTCCAAGCCAACTTACCTATTTTTGTAAAGTGAAGTTTTAAGCAGTCTGACTCCTTCTGTTGATCCAGATGAAAGCCTTAGCTGATAGCTCTCCTGGCCTGGGTATTCCTCTTATAATGACCTTGTGGATTAGCTTGATTTGTAGGCAAGGAAGTTGGGGCTCCCTCAGCCTGTATACCACTGGAGGAGCAGGATTCAGGCCTGAGTCTGTGTGGCTCTTTCCACTGCGACCAGGGTACCTTTCAGAGGGATGCTTATCCCTCTCTCAGTTCTACATTGCCTGTGGAATGCTCACTCATGATGCTGGCTTAAAGACAGTACTGGGCCTGGTTGGCTTTCCCCACCCGAGTCCCCATGATCACTTACATGTCATATTCTTCTCTATCTAGCTGGTTTCTGCTTCTAGTCCCTGCGTGACTACCTGGAAAAACCCAAGACTAATGCCTGGCATTGCCTTGCCAGCTTTCTTTTCTTTCTTCTTCATTTTTTTTTTTTTTTTTAAGTAGGCCTCGTATCTTTTATCCACAGCTTTGTGGGTTTGTTAGAATAGGAAGTGAAGTACTTCCTGTATAAGCCTGGGCCCTGCTGTGTCAAAGTCATGTGTTCCCCAGCCTCAGATCAGGGTATGGAGTCATCCTGCTATACCATGTTTACTTTGAGTGTCAGCAGCAGGAAGCTATCCATAGCAGTGTGTGTTCTGCCCTAGCCACCCCGCTGCTTGCCCACCTGGGACTCTGCTCTCCTCTTCCCCTTCTCCTCCCCCTTTCTCAGACTAGGAGGCTGGTCCAGATTTTTGAGGTTAAGTGGGCTGGATGTAGAAGGCGAGAAACTGATGGTGGTAAGGGCAGTAGTGAGCAGGTGAGGTCTCGAGCATCCTGTTGGAGGGCTTGATGCTTGCCGTAAGCCTGAAGCTCAGGTTGGGAAGACTTTGAATTCCCTTTGTCTCCAAAGTGTTAAAGTTGTTGCTTACTCTGGATTCAGAAAAACAGTCCCCTGGCTAGTGACCATAGGGATCGAGCTTGTGTGTTACTAACTGGGATGCTTTTTTTCTTTTTAAAGGAAACTAAATTGTAGATTCATACATGCTTGTTAATTTCATGACTGATTCCATAGTACCCACTTTATATGCTGATAATTAATTGTAGGCCAGTAATAAAGTGTTTATTAGCTATATGACCATCACCATAATACTAAGGGTTAGTGTCAGAGGGCCAGAACTCAGTGTTCTAAGGCCCCCCACTCCTGTGAGGGATTGGGCATAACATACATCTCGAATGTGGGATTCTGTTTAATTTTCTTTTATTACTGTTGTTGATGCTGTCATTTGTTTTTTTGAAATGGGGTCTTTCTATGCAGCCCAGGCTGACATTGAACTCAATCAAGATCCTTCTGCCTCAGCCTCCTGAGTGCTGGAATTAGAGGTGTGTACAACAAAGCCCGGACTCATAACAGTGCCTGGTCTCGTAGAATTTTATATATTTTGATGTTAGCTGTTTTAAAAATGAAAGAACTTCAATTATGACTTGCAAGGCATTGAAGTTTTGCAGGCATTCAGTGATGACATGCACAAAACCTGGGAGGTGTTGCACCCCAGTACCAGTTTCAAGTTGTTTAAAACATACCCTCCGTGTGGCTGCTTTTTTTTGGATTTTCCTTTCAGGCACTCCCTTGGTGTTCGCTGCTCAGTCTCCATTGCATTTTCAGAGCTCATGGCTCTGTGCTGGCTGGGTGGATTTTATTGCTGGCTCTATTCGTTGCTGCCTTAGGCTTCTGCAAAGGATGGGTTTTATGGGTGCATTTGCTGGAGCCATTCTGGAAAAGTAGGAACACCTTCCTGTCCCTGCATTGCCTGACGGGCTGTAGGTTGGTAATCTGCCAGAACCTTTTAGGATATTTTGAAATTCAAACCAGTGAGGTTAAACTGGAGTCTCTGAGCCACCGCATCCAGGACTACTCAGGAACAGTGAGATCGCTGTCAGGAGCTGAACACTGTTCCACTTGCTAGGAAGGAAAGGATCCGACCGCGTGCTTAGCTTTACACTTGAACTCATTGTCCATGTGGAGTGGGTGGATCAGGCACAAAATCACTTTAAAATCAGAGGTAGCTTGTGACTGCTGTCCCTCCCCCATTTCCTTCTGGGCCTGATAGATCTGATGGTCCTGAGTTAACAGGGGTGAAACTGCCAAGCTAAGTGGTCCATTGAGAGGAGGCTGTGTGTCTGAGAAATCATACAAAGTATTTTATGTATTTTTGGCTGTGATGGGGGTTTGAATTTAGGGCCTCATGTTTTCGAGGAAGGAACTTTACCACTTGAGACACTCCACAGGCCCAGAGGGAGAGTATCTGAGACCAGAGCCGTGTAAATGGGTTCTTTCTTGGTGGAGTCTACCACCAGCTTCAATCTGAATAGTGAGTGGGAGGCCAGCAGGAAGGAGACTGGGCACTGGCTGTTGTTCTGTGGAACTCCTTTGGGTGTGGGAACTGAGGTTGCAAAGGTTGGTGTGGAGTTTGGTAACTCAAACGAGGCCAAGAGAGAAAGAACTGGATGGGGGAAGCACGTGACCTGCTGATCAGCTGCTGACCAGCACTAGGTGATGTGGCATGGCCTCAGTCTGTTCAGGGCTTCTCTAGAGGCTGTCCTCAGATGGGTCTGCCACTCTGAGAATCTGCCTTCCATGTGACAGCTTCCATGTCAGCGATCCATGTGACCTACAATGAACATCTACTTTCATATCTGTTCCTGTGAAGGGACTGTAGTTTTCCTGTGTAATTAGTGTTGTATTGAAACAAATTGTACTTGTAGATGGTTGGCCGTACAATGTAATATGGAACTTGGAAATCCTCATGCCATATTTGTCATCTCAGTGGCATTCATTGTGACAAGGTTTAAGTGCTAAAGTTTTGTACAGTGTTTTGCCAGTTTCAGTGTTGTATTGGAACCTGTTCTGAAATATTTTTTAAAAAGTTAACAGTTGAGAATAAATGAGGCTGTTTACCTTAGTGGGCCAGTGCTTGCCCTTGGGGCTCAGACAGACCTGGATTTGCTCCTGGCCTTGTCACTGCATAACTGTGTGATGGTGGGCAAGGTTGTAATCTTTCAGAGCCTTGGGGCCTTTGTCTCTGAAGCTGAGGAGTTTGGGAGAGTTGGAGTTGGTGCCAGGTGCAGACAGGTGTTTTCCAGGGATTAGTGCTGGTGGCTTGTGCTGGGAAGAATAGTGGTCTGGTTTCCTTCTCAAGCCATCTGTGAATAGTGGTTCTGTTGGGACTGAAGGTCAGGTGACCTCCAGGATGGCTCCAGAGCCTTAGGTAGGAGTAGGTCACAGTGACTGAGCCAGAAGGACTCGTTTAGGACAGATCTCTACTCTGCTCTCTCCACCTCTATCCCAGAATCCTCCATTTTTCCTTTATATTCGTAAGAAATAAATACCTATTGTAGTTCTGGGGGTTGAGCACCCCAGAGTACCATGTGGTCTGGGGCACAGACACGTCAAAAGACAAATGCAGCGTGTGTGGTGGTGTGTGCAGCATACAGCCTCATGGGGCTGGCACCCAAGCTTGGATCCTGCAGGGCTGTGCGTGGCTCCTAGGGGAGCCAGTGGCGTGTGGTGCCTGGCATTGCCTGGCTTGCTTTGATGTGGATTCAGAGCTTCTGAGGGGAGAGGGAGTGTCAACCGGCCACGTGTACATGGGAAGTGAGGATTTGCTGATTTTCAAAAGCAAGGTTCTTGAAGGTAGTTTAGTATTCTAGAAGTGACTCTCGCTGGGGTTAGACACCTCCTTCAGGGTAGTAAGTGAAGCTGGCAAGGCTGGGACACTGGGCAGGGAGTCCAGCCTGTCGCCAGCTGACCAGCTGCTTCCTGGGCCCTCACAGGGGTCCCTGCCCCACCTCCTGGCCTTCCATAGCTCTCCTAAGAGGAGATGGAATTCCATGGGAAGCCAGTGGCTTTCAGCAAAATGACCAGAAACAAAGCAGTGTTAAAGAGGTTCAAGGACACTCCTGTTCCTGCTCCTGCTGTGGAAGTTGCTGGTTATAGCAAATTCAAAAGAATTTAAGATTTTTTTTTTGTGTGTGAGCTTGTGGGTGTTTTCTTCAGAGCTTTGTTTTTTGTTTCTCTTTGGTCTGATATGTTGACTTTTTACTCCTGTCTGTTTTTCCCTAAGTCTTTACTTGGGAACCTCAAATAACTCAGTGTAGAATACAGACATTTCTGGGTACTCTGCTCAGTGGCCTGGTATTCCAGCCACACTTGTGGGGTGGACTTTCGTAATTTTGCCTGTACATATTCACTTCAGGTAGCAGAGTTTATAATAAACTTTAAGACCAAAATTTATGCTTCCTCAAAAATAACCATTATATTTTATTTTATATGTAATGCCTTTATTCTCTGGTTCTGTACTATGATTATAGTGCTTTTAAATGTTAGTATCAATTTAATTTTAAGAATGATTTTAGACTAGGCCATTCTGGTAGCTTGGCCTTCAATCTGGTAAGAAATCTACAGTCATCCAGCTCAAATGTGTTTGTGCTATCAGACATTTATATTACTTTAATTTTCTTTTTTTTTTTGCGGGACTGGAGTTTGAATTCAGGTCGTATACCTGGAGCCACTCCACGAGCCCTTTTTTTTTTTTAATGAAGGGTTTTTTTTCAGGGTAGGGTCGCTTGAGCTATTTGCCCAGGCTGCTTTGAACCTCGATCCTCCTGATCTCTACTTCCTGAGTCACTAGGATTACAGATGTGAGTCACCAGCGCTCAGCCTAAAACTTTTATAAAGTAGTTTTAAAGAACTGTTTGCAGTTGGGTGCTGATGGTTCATGCCTGTAATCCTGGCTACTCAGGAGGCAGAGATCAGGAGGATTGTGGTCTGAAGCCAGCTTGGGCAAATATTTCAAGAGACCCCATCTCGAAAATATCCAACACACACACACAAATGAGGGCTGGCTGAGTGGCTCAAGTGGTAAATGTCTGCCTAGCAGGCATGAGGTCCTGAGTTCAAAATCCAGTGCCAACACTTTACCTTACTTAAATATCACTGCAAAAACAGCCTTGGGTTTCTGGCTTATCAGAAAAGCATAGCAATCTGGTTCTATGGTGTAATGGTTAGCACTCTGGACTCTGAATCCAGAAAAGCATAGCATTTTAGGCACTGTGGATTTCCTGAGCGTTGACTCCTGTCTGTTGCCTCATTTTAAATGATACCTTTACCTACTTCTGTCATATGCTTAGGACCTGAAGTACTTTGATGCCAGATGAGGTTTTAAATGTGCTGTGCAGTAGCCTGGAAAAACTCTTAGTCATGGCTCCTGAATAAGAGATTAACAATTTTCTGTAATTAACCATAACTACTAATAGAAGAGTTTCACTAATGCCCTAAGTAGAAACAGTGACTTAAATTTACAAGAGAAGAGTCATGTGTTGAGAGCCCTTTCTTTTCTCCCTGTAATCTGCAGGACAGCCCACCTGGCTCCGACCTCATCCAACTTCCTTTCCTATGAGTGCCACTCACCGTCCTCAGGACCTCATAGTAGCTAATGGTTTGTTCACTGGGAATATTCTTCCTGTGGTATTTCCCCCAGGGCTGCTCCTATTTGTCAACCATGTCTCAGGGCAAATGCCAGCTGGAGGACTTCGAAGTCTAAGCTACTTGTGCTGGCCTTCCCTACCATGCTCTGCTAGCTTGTTTTCATCAGTGTGCAATAGCAGGTGAAATTGTCCCGTGCAGCTGTTTACTTACTTTCTGTCCTTTCCACTGGGATATACTTTTCCAAGAGGTGGGGAGCTTTTTGTCTGTTTGGTTCATTGCTGTACTCTCCTTGTCTCCATCTACACCAGTAAGTACTTAAGAAATGCTGCAGCTGGGTGTGGTGGTGCACACCTGCAATCTCAGTACTGGGAGACTGGGGTGGGGGTGGGGATGGGGGAGATGAGAGTTGGCAGTCAGCAGAACTGTGTAAAAAAAAAAACAAATCAAAACAACTCATGAAACAAGCAAATAAAGGTTAATGAAAGAGGAAACAGTCTTTCCTGATGAATGTCTGTGCTGGGTACTTCTTGGGTTGGTATTTCACATTTAATCCTCCTGTCTCCCTAAGATAACTAACCTGTTACTGATGAAGGAGCTGAGTTGCGTAGTTACTGCTTTAAAGTCTGACATAACCCTATGGGCAGGTACTTAACAACTAACCTGTTTTTCTGGTTTGTAGCAGTTTAGTGGCCACACCTTCCACGGGACAATCTGCCACTTGAGTGCTTATGTGTGCACTCTTGGCTTCTGGGCAGGTTTCTGATTGGTGCCCAGACCTAGGTTCAGAGGACAGGGCACCTTGCCAGCCAGTAATGTCAAAACGGTTGTTGTGGCTGCTGCATGGCTAAGTGGGGCTGCCTGGATGTTCTGGGTTAAGTCTTTGCCCAGATGCACCCCACGTGGAAAATGGCAGGCTACCTGCCATTGACTGGGTCCCACTGAAGGTGGTAAGTTGCTGGTGGTGAGCAGTCTCACTCCAGGCCCTCTCACCAATGCCTCTGGGTAGGTCTCACCTAAGCAATTTTTTCCTTTTTGTGCTAGTGGGGTTTGAACTCAGGGCCTACACCTTGAGCCACTCCTAGCCCTTTTTTTGTAATTTTTTTTCGAGATAGAGTCTTACGAGCTATTTGCCTGGGTTGGCTTCGAACTGCAGTCCTCCTGCTCTCTGAGAGGTAGGATTACAGGTGTGAGTGACAAGTGCCTGGCTCACCTCAGCAGTTTTGACTTACCTTCTCTCCTCTCCCTTCATCAGTACTATTAAATTAAAATTAATCAGGTGTCTTTTTAACGTCTCTTCCCTTTCTCTTTCTAACCTTGCTGAGGGAATGGTCCCATAGTACAAAATGGACAAAACACTCTCCCAGGGAAGAGTAGAGGGCTGAGAATAATTGCCTGGGCAGAACCAGCAAACCACGTGGGATAGTTGATTGATTAGCAGTTACTTGGCATCTGCCTTGTGGAGGCTTGAGCAGATGGTAAGCAGAGCCTGTCTGATTTTGAGTCATTTGACTCTTCACACAGCTATCATGTCAGTTTAGGTCTGAACTGTAGTTGTAACAGGTAAGACCAGAAGCAGGACTGACTGTTCCATTCCTTAACTAGTTGTTGTGTTTTTTTTTTTTTTCTTTTAAGTAAAATAGAGAATAAAATCTTAAGAGGTAAAAACAATTCCTTGGGTTTTCAGCATTTTGGGGAAAGGGTGCATCTTACCAGGGTGTGATTTTTGAGCACTGATCTGAGCTAATATTCTTAAATCAATGATAGGATTTTAGTGTTTTGGTCATTGTTAGGTCCTGAGGTGGCTTCAGAGTATTTTGGCTACTGAAAATGTGTCTTCTAGTTTGTAGAAGTTGAAGCAAATATGGCTTGGATGTAAAACTAGAGAGCAGTTTAATTATTGGCAAATCAATGACAATGACATGTTTTCTTCCTTTCTAGTTATACATGGGAAGCTGTTGATACCAAAAATAACAGAGTTTATAAAATCAACATCTGTGGAAATGTGAATATTGTCGAGTGTGGGCCATCAAGCGCTGTTTGTGTGTACGACTTGAAGACAGACAAGTATAAATCAGTGGGTAAGTAAAATGACTTGGGTTCCTGGATGGGCATTATGATCCCAGGTTTGCAAAATGGCCTTATGTGTATAGTTAAATGGATTTAGTATGTATACAGTTGTACATGTTTGTAACATGTTTTGTAATAGTTAAAAGCAATAACAATTTGTCCAGTGTCAATTGGATAGCATGTAGACAGTAATTGTAGTTTTTGGTAGAGGGGCTTAAACTCAGGGCCTACACCTTGAACTACTTTACCAGCCTTTTTCTTTTTTTTTGTAAAGGATTTTTTTGAGACAGGGTCTCATAAACTATTTGCCCAGGCTGGTTTCGAACTGTGATCCTCCTGCTCTGTGCCTCCTGAGTAGCTAGGATTATAGGCGTGAGCTACGTGCGAGGACACCCACGTTTTCTTAAACTGCCTTTACTTTCGAATGGCCTCATCTGCACTTGTTTTCCCGGAGAAGCTCACAGTCAAACATTGAACCTCCCAGTGGGTCATTGACGTAGAAAAGATGGATATACGTGTTTATGGCGGAGCAGCTGATGCTGAGCCGGGACCCTTCTTGTGCTGCACTTTTCAAGACGCCTGGCTCGGGGTGGGAGGAGTGACCCTCTTGAGGGACGGGAGACCTGTGAGGGCCCCCAAAATTCCGCCAGGCGGCGCCCTTCTCCCAGCGCGCGCGCGGCCTCCCGCTGCTCTGCCGCCTCCAGAGGGCGCTGCTCCCGCAGCCATGGATCCGGGCGTGGAGGTGCCGCCTCCAGGCCCCCCGGCCTCCTATGTCCAGCCCCACGTACCCTCGCCCCGCCTCGGACCTGCCACAGCGGAGGGGAGGCCGGGAGGTGTCTGGAGTCCGCCTGCATGCTTTGGTCGGGTGTTCCAGGCGGAGAACGCGCTCTGGCAGGCTTTGCGCATGCGCTGCCGCTCTGGACAGGACTGAGTGGTGGGCCACCGGCATGGCCGGAGCGCAGGCGTCGCCGGGCCGTGGGCATCGCCGTGAGCCGCGGGCATGGCCGGAGCGTGGGCGTCGCCGAGCTTCGGGCATTTCCGTGCCGTGGGCATCGCCGAGCTTCGGGCATTTCTATGCCGCGGGCATCGCAGGGCCGCGGGCATCGCTGAGCTTCGGGCATTTCCGTGCCGCGGGCATCGCTGAGCTTCGGGCATTTCCGTGCCGCGGGCATCGCAGGGCCGTGGGCATCGCCGAGCTTCGGGCATTTCTATGCCGCGGGCATCGCAGGGCTGTGGGCATCGCCGAGCTTCGGGCATTTCTGTGCCGCGGGCATCGCAGGGCTGTGGGCATCGCCGAGCTTCGGGCATTTCCGTGCCGCGGGCATCGCAGGGCCGCCGGTTCCCGTTTGCTCCGCTGATTTCCTGGGGCCGGAAGACCGAGCCCAGAGCCAAGGCTCCTCCGCGGCGGCCTCGCTTCCCGACCCGTTTGTTTGCATTTTGTTTTTGACACGGAATCCTTCTTTCTCAGCTGTTCAAACATCTGGGATTATAGGGATGCAGCACCATTCATGGCTTCAGGAGACGAACCGTTTTCTTTCTAAAAGAGTTCCTTGTTTTGTGCTGGGTGCTAGTGGCTCACGCCTGCAATCCCAACTACTCAGAAGACAGAGATCAGGAGGATCGTAGTGCAAAGGCAGCCCGGGGAAAATAGTTTGTGAAACCCTATCTCAAAAGAAGCCCTTCATAAAAAAGGCTGATGGAATGGCTCAAACCGGAAGACTGCCTGCCTGCCTAGCAAGAGTGAGGTCCTGAGTAAAGTATTCCTCTTGTAACTTTTTGGGACTTAAAGGATAACAGTAACCATATATTGTCAAAAAAACAGCCCCCTTGTTGTCATTCACAGTGTTTATTTCTTCTGACTGCTGCAATATTTTATCGTGTGGATCTCCCAAGTTACTTTATCCACTCCACTGTTCATGGGCCTTTGGGTTGTTTCCAGGTTCTTGCTGTTGTGAAGAGCTGGATACGCTGACATTTCATGTGTGTGTGTATGCATATGTATGTATGTATGTATGTGTGCGTATGTGTATGTGTGTGTGTATGTATAATGGAGAATGGACTAGCTAAGTCATAGGGTACAAGAATGTCCAATTTTAGGATAGAATACCATGCTGATTTAAGCACTGGTTGTGCTAATTTATCCTTTGTCCAGACCTTGGCTCTTCCAATCCTGGGAGTTTAATTTTTGCCAACTGGAAGGCTGTACATGGGATGTAGTTGTGGTCTTGATTTGTAGTTCCTTGGTCACTGGTGTTAAACATCTTTTCACATGTGAACATACGGTTTTTCTTGTTTGAACATACCTTGTTCATTTTATGCTGGGTTACCTATTGGTAATTGTCTCTCTAGACGCTTTAGAATTTTCTCTTTGCCTTTGATGTCAAAACTCACCATCATGCATTTCAGTGTGGGGTTTCCTTTTCTGTCCTCTTTGGCATGCTGTGTGTGCTCTTAGTCCTAGGTAATTCATTGTTCATGCCTGGAATTATAAAATTTGTTATTTTTTGGATGTGATTCTGTGTTTGTAAACTTGATGGAAGTTCTTTGCCAGTTCTGTGTAGCTCCTGGTTTATAATTTATTTCTCTTTTAAGCAGTTTTTTTTTTCAAATACAAACTTTTGAGTAAGTCAAGTTTATCAGTCTTTTCTATTGGTAGTTGATGTTTTTGAGTCTTAATAATTTTTACTATGTTAGGATATAAATGTATTTCTTGGTATGGTGGTGCATCACTGTAATCACACCTACATGGGAGAATGACAGTTTGAGGCCAGCACGGGCAAAAAAAGTTATCAGAGACCCTATTTTGGTGCAGATTGGCACTGCGAGGGAAAAATGCAAAATCCTACCTGGAAAATAACTAAAATGCGAAAGGGCTGAGGCAGGTGGAAGAGCGCTTGCCTTGCAAGTGTGAGGCCGAGGTCATACCCAGTCCTGAAAAACAATAGCAACAACAAGTATTAAAAGATATTCTTCACGCGGGCATGGTACAGGCCCGTAAACGCTGCACTCTGGAGTTGAGGCAGGAGGATCTTGAGTACAAGAACAGCCTGAGCTATGTACTGAGTTTCAAGGGCAGCCAGGGTACGTAGTAAGACTGTCTGAAAACATAACAAAGTGAAATTTAAATCATAGTTGAGAGTGATTAGTGTCTTAAAACACGGGATAACAGGTTTTTGGGAAGTTTTAAAGTTTTGTTTTTGGTGTTTACATCTTTAATTCATTTAGAGTTGAGCTTTGTGTATAGGGGTAGGTAGGAATCTGATTTTCTCTTCCGTGTTCCACTATTGAATATGTCTCCTTCCCCACTGGTCTCTTGCATTTGTTTTATCTTAGTCCAGGTTGTCTCTGTGCTCTTTCTTGTAGTCTGTTATCTCTCTCCTACTTTGTCCATGTATCTTCTCCTGTACAACGCCCATCATGTTGATTTTATGTAGACTTTTAATTCTGAATTATTATATTGTCTCAGATAACAGGGTCACCCTACTATGGATCTTCTAAGGAATTTTGATGAGAAGTAATGAAGCACCAGCTGAGTTATATATTCTGACTTACGGCTGTAAACGCTGGGGGCTGGGGGAGTGGCTCAAGTGGTAAAGCAGCTGCCTAGCAGGTGTGAGGCCCTAAGTTCAAGCCCCTGTACTGCTAACAAAACAAAACAAAACAAAATACCATGTTGGCACAAGATGGATGGGGAGGGTGATGGACAGGGACAAGCAGTGGCAGAGGCTTGGGGACCAAATAGGCTGTGGCAAGAGAGCAGGTGAGAGGGGGCAGTGTTGTCAGTGCCAGCAGACATGGAGGAATGTGGATGGGTTTGATGGAGGGACAAGCAGCAGAACTTTCTGATGTGCTGAGTGTAGCAGTCAAGGGAAAGATAGGATTGAAGGCCTGAACAGCTAGGGTGTGTGGAGGTCCTGTTCCCGAGATGGGAAATTCTGGGGCAGGGACCATTAAGTTTGTATGTAAGCTTTTCTGGTAAATTGCAGTGTCTCTTTTGGTTTATTTATCCCTGGAAATAACCTTATGATTTTGTATGTTTCATGGCCTGTTCATCCTCTTTCCTCTCTAAATAGGTGACTCTCTTTTGAAAAGTGCAACCAGATCACTTCTGGAATTCAATACGACAGTGGCCTGTCAGGACACAGGCAGAGACCACAGGGTCCAGAGCAGCATTACCTTCCTGTGTGGGAAAACTCTGGTGAGTCTGCACAGGTCCCTTTCAGTGTGTTTCCATTGTTGAGAATACCTGCCCTGCCAGGCACTCGTGACTTGTGCCTGAAATCTTAGTTACTTGGGAGGCTGAGTTCTGGGTCAGCCTGGGCAAATGGTTCACAAGACCTCATGACCAATAACCAGAGCAAAATGGGCTGGAGTTGTGGCTCAAGCAGTAGAGCACCTACTTCGCAAGGGCCAAGCCCTGAGTTCAAATCCCCGTCTTACCAAAAAAGAAAAAGAAAAACGTCTGTCCCTTTTTGCTATAGAGGTGATCCAGGAATAATAAGTGGCCCACATTAAAATTCAAGTAAGTAAAATCCCTACCAAATCACCACCATCATCAAAAACCAGTAAACGAACAAATCCCAAACTTACAGTTTCAACTTTAAGTGAAGTTTGAGTCACAGTTGAGAGTGATTAGTGTCTTAAAACTCAAAATACTGGGTAATATTTATGTTGCAGGCATAACTTCTTTCTCAAACCTCATCTCCTGGCATTTATTTATTTATTTATTTACTTAATTATTTTAGATACTGGGTCTCAGACTTCCTAGGCGAGCACTCTGCCACTCTGCCAGCCCCATGTGTTCAGCTTTTCAAAGCAGTTTTTTCCCTTCCTCATTTACATGAAGTTGGAGACCAGTTGTCTGTTCAGAAGCCTGGCCAGCGGGTGATGGGTTTCGAGCTCTTTGGCTATTCCCCTATGTTGAGTGAAGCATGCTATTTGTTCCTGCTCTGGCCATGTTGGTTATGACTTGCTGGCTTTTGGAAAGGGACTTCAGTGAATAACTGCTAGCTGACAGGAGGATAAATTGCTCTACAAGTCCTCTGATTGTTTTTGAGTGAGAGTACAAACCTAAATGTTGAGAAAAGTCAGGATGGGAGGAACTCGTGGCTCCCAAATCACTTCACAATGCCCTTTCAGAACTTGGCTGCAACGTCCCTCTTAGAGACTTGGAAAGTGGAACTCACAGTGTTAATTTTGGATCAGCATACGTTGGAATCCTAGAAAAGAATCTGTGGCAGCATGAAACTCGAAGGTTTATGTGACAGATTAAGGCAGCTGCTGTTTTATTTTAACTAATATCCTTAAGAATTCTGTGTTTACCACGTAAGAAACAGAATTGTGAAGGAGAATTCCTTGGATTTGCATATGGGAATGCAGAGGTTAATCCCTGCTGTGTGGACGGATGTGGTGTTCACCAGTCTGGAGCCAGCCCTGACTGGAAGGGCTGCCTCGAGGGTGGGGTCTGTAGGGTGTACAGACTCGCAGATGCATGGGGCCTCCTTGGGGCCTCCTTGGGGCCTCCTCACAGGAAGCCTGAGGTCACACTTTCTGGCTTTGATTTTGTTGGCATTTGGTCCAGAGAACGTTTGGAGTTTGAGGGAAGACTTGTTCACTTCCTGTGTGCTGTATGTGCATAGTTGGGGAAGTGGAACAGTTCTGGACTAGTTTACTCAAATTCAAACAGGAGTTTGGAGACCTTTTCCCTCTGAATTTATCTGTTTGTGGAGCTCTTAATTTTATTAGCGTAATAGTTGTACAGGGGAATATATTGTGATAGTTACATGTGTGCTTACAGTATACCTTAGCTTTACCCCCTCCATGGTTCTCTCTTTTTCCCCCTCCCCTCTTAGAACAATTTCAGCAGGTTTCATTCTTGTATTTTCATATGTGAATAACAGATACATCTACCATATTCACCCTCACTCACCCTTTCCTTATGCCCACCCCCACTGGGTCCCACCCCTGGAAGAGACCAGTTTTACCTTCTGCTTGGTTGGGAGCCTCTTGAGCTTGTTTAAGTAAACCCGTTGTGTCCCTCTGTTCTCCTTGCTGTTTCTTTATTTTCATTGGCCTTCACTGTGTTCTCAGTTAAAAAAAGAAACTTTATAATATGTAGTACAGTGACTTACTTTAACTTTTTTTTTTTTTTTTTAAATAGGGAACTCCTGAATTTGTAACTGCCACAGAATGTGTGCATTACTTTGAGTGGAGGACTACTTCAGCCTGCAAGAAGGACATTTTTAAAGCTAATAAAGAGGTAACAGGAGAATTTAAGATGATATGATTACAAAGCAGTCAACTCTGGGGACCGTTAAGATTTATATACTGATTATTTCAATAATATTACTTAGCCAAATCATTCCCTCTTTCTTCCTCCCTCCACTTGCCTCAACTATATCGTGTACAACATGGTGTTTTGAAATATGTATACATTGTGGAATGGCAAATTCAAGCTGATTGAACTTTTTTTTGTGATGAGAACACTTGGAATGGAATCGGTGACTTTAAGACATAATGCCTTGTTATTCATTTAGTCACCATGCTGAACAGTGGATCTATTGGTCAAGTCATCCTTGGTGATGGGTAAAGTCCCTTCCTCAACCCTGTTCTCTACCATTGGCTCTCCCCTGATTTTCCTTGGCTAAGGGAAAGAGTGGAGGCACCCCATCCCTCCCAGACCCCCACAGGTCATGTTCTGTTCAGGTATCTAATTCTTTTTCTGTTCTCCATTAGTTTTCTATTTCTTCATGGATTGGCTCTAGAGACTGTTGAGATCTAGGAACCAACGAATGGTAGTGCTCACAGACTTTGAATGGCGGCCTTGTACCATGTAGTTTAAGATAGGCAAAAAGATTTTTGTTTTTGAAACATTGCGTTACAAATAATAAATTTTCACTGATCTTTCAAATGTGACCATATGTTAAAGAAAAGGCAGTCTGAAGTGGAAGAGGCAAAATGTTGCCTCCCAGAAAAAGCTATGAAAAATGTTTAATGGAAAAAAAAAAGTTGAAAGTGGAAAGGGTTAAGGCTGATACTTGGGGAGTGATATAAAATTTAAACTTGAGGTTTGAAAACTATAGCTGTTGATAATACATCATTAGTTGTAGGAGAAGCATCTCAACACAAAAAGTCCACGTGCTGCGGGAAGGGCAGTCTTCCTAAGGTGTCCAGTTGACTGTACCCCTCTGCTCTCCCTTGTACCCCAGACCTCTCTCAGCTTCACAGATGCTCCTCGGGGCTTGATTCTTAGGTTTTGTTTTACCTGAGTGTCCAAAGTGACAATTGTGTCTTCTGTCATCTAGGATATAATTCCTTTCCAGAATAAGCAACTTGTTTTCTGTAGGCAAGAACTCACAAACAGCCCATAAGCCACATCCGGCCCTTTCTTGATCAGCCCCAGAGCTAAGAATGTTGTTTACATTACAGGATTATCACTGCTGAAATATGCAACCCACCAAGCCTAAAGCATTTGCTGTGTGGCCCTTGACAGAAGCTGATCACTGTTCGTGTGCCTTTAGGGCAGGAGTGGGGAAGATGTGCCTGTATTTTTCTCAAACTGAGAAAGCTGATCTGAAGACACATGAGAAATGTTAGTAATTTGTTCTCAGTTACCGTTTCTTTAGGTCTGGTTGGTAGCTAGGGGTTTATTCAGGTTTTTTTTTTTTTAAAATCTTTTTCTTTTTGGTCCTAGGATAGAACTCGGGGCCTTGCTAGACAACTCTCTACCTCTGAGCTCCATCCCAGCCTGAGTCAGTTTTTATTTATTGAGTCTGTTGTAGGCTAAGCAGTCAAAATTCATTAAGTTCTTTTTTTTTTTTTTTTTTTTTGGCGGCCTTAGGGTTTGCACTTACGGCCGCATGTTTGCTAGGCAGGGTCTCTTAATGCATGAATCACTCTGCCAGCCCAAAGAATTCATTAAGTTTTGAAATGGTTCTTGCTTTCAAGGACCCTGTAGCCTAATAGTATGGGGGATGTGTCCACATTCACTAAGTCAGTTTCTTTCTACTTAGAAGAGATTAATTAGATGGACAGAAGAGTGTATTGATGGCTGAAATGCAGGACTATCATCAGTAGCAGACTGTGATAAAGTACATGCCCCTTTTCTGTCTTCAGTGTAATGTGACTACTAGACTGTATAGGCTACAGGATGAGAAGTTCAAAAATATATTAAAGGTTTTATGTATTTGTAAACACTCATCATCCTTGAAAATTGTTTAGTGTCAAAATAGTCTTTGTCTCTCCACCTATTGTTGTCTTCTCATTTGCTTTGTTTTGCTCTGTCAAATGTAGGATGATGTTAGGAGCAGAGATCATGGCAGTTCCAAACAGTACCTCTTAAAACTACGGTTGTGCTTGTTCGTGTGATTCTGGGAGGGGTTTTAAAGATAATTTTTCTTTAAGACATTGTGTATGTATGTCCCATCCCCTAGTGGTCTTTGGCACATAGAAATTGCAGTACTGGCATGCTCATGGGCTTGCTGGAGTTTTGTAAGTAAGATGAACAGACATAAAAGCAACAACAGCCATGGTAATGCGGTATGCGGGGTGTTGAAGCTGGCGGTGATCCCCTTTCCCCAGCTGCGACGTTCCCGGTCTCATCAGCGTTTCCCTTGCTCTGTGCAGTGTAGCAGGAAGTAGGAGACATTCCTGGCAGTCCTGACTGATTTCTTTTTCCACCCTCACTCCAGTTCTATGAGTGCTATCAGGTGAGTCTTCTCTCCCCTCCTCGAATGGCAAGGTAGCCTGAATGTGGAATGTGCCAGCATTGGAAGCCTGGAGAGCTTCCTCTCAATGTCCTGGTGACACAGAACTAGTCTCAGAATGACGGCTTCTTTGCCATCATCTTTCCGACTTGCTGTCTTGTTCCCATTTCTTTACAGACTTTCATTTCACTGGCCCATTCTCTTTCCTCCCAGCCAGACAGCCAAGTGTTCCTCAGCTAATGGTTCTGTGTCATTTTGCTGTGGGATGTCAAGCTTTGCATTTGTGGATTAGGGTTATTTAGGGTTGTTTTTCACTGCAACCCAGTTGGAGCCTGCAGTAGTAACCTTTTCTTTTTATTGCTTTTCTGTGGGAGTGTGGTATGCAGCTGCGTTTCTACGTGCCCAACCTCCTCCCTTATCAGGGAATTCCTTGGGTCTGAGAAGCTTGTCAGGCGGTAGGAGGCTCTGCTTTACAGATCTAGTTGACAGGAATTTATGTGCCCCTCAGGCTTTGCACTGTTTGATAGGCTCTCTGAGTTCTCTGTGAAATCTCTGGAATCAGGCCTGGACAAAAGGTCAGGGCTAAAGCTTTCCTGTAGAGTTGATAGCATCTTTCTAAGAAAAACTTGAAAGCTAAATATTAAGCAGTTAACTTTTGTACCCAGACCCGGCTTGTGAATTGCGTCAGTCCATGAGATAAAACTTTAAGAAGTGTTTTGTGGAAAGTAATCAAGCTAACTCCTTTGAAATGCTTGCAGAGGACATGAGACTATTCCTTGGACAATGAAAATGATTCCAATATATTATTTTGGAAATAAATTTTCTGTGGGTATTTCAAAGAAAGTCTTTTCAGTTAGTGATGTCCTTTTTTTCGGCACTCTGAAAATTGTTTAATGCAGAGTGGCTTCTTAGATACACAGACGTACTTACGTCCATGGTCTCATTGTTCACTGCAGGCCAGACATGGCTAAGTGCTTTTACTTTTATTTTTATTAGATTATGTTTGTTGTACAGGGGGGATTCATTGTGACAATTATGATTAGCTTTACATCGTGCATTGGCTAGATTGCCCCCTCCATCTTCCTCATCCCCCCACTCCCACAAACTCCTCCCTGCCCCACTCAAAGCAGTTGCAAGAGGTTTCATTGTTTTGTTTCATGTATGTATGTGTAGCCCATCAACCATATTCCCTTACCACCTTCTCCTCCATTAACCCTCCCTCTCCCTCAACCCCCCCCACCCCCATCCCCCCCCACTGTACTGTTTTACGGTCTTTCACTTTTTAAACCCAAAGTCATTGTTCAAAGTGGGTTTTCATCGTATCCCAACTGTGAGTGCACTTTACTCTGGTCATTCAACTCCCTCCGTTACTCTCCCTTACCCCTTCCTTCCCACCCTCACTATTTAACAGTTTTCAATACATGCTGTTATGTTCCCCACCTGCATAAGTGTAATGTATTTCGATATTGTTGACTGTCACTCTCTTTTTCCTTTCCCTCCTCTGAGTTCCATGGGGTAGTTACACTATTACAAACATGTTCTGCATATAAATTTGAATGTGATTATGTTTGGTTTTGTGTGTATGTTTAATTTTTTGGAACTGTCTTCCACATAAGAGAGAAAACATATGCCTTTCTGAACCTGGTTTACTTCACTTAACATGATGTCTTCCAGTTGTATCCATTTATCTTCAAACCATGTGGTTTCATTCTTCCTTATGGCTGAATAAAACTCCTTGTGTGTGTGTGTGTGTGTGTGTGTGTATCTACATTTTCTTAATCTACTCATCAGTCAGTGTGTAGCATCTGGATCATTTCCATACTTGGCTGTTACGAACAGTGCTGCAATAAGCATCTGTGTGGAAGAGAGTCTCTGCTGTATCCTGACTTACCTTCCTTTGGATATATGCCCAGGAGTGGTGTCATTGGATTGTATGACACTTCTATTTGTAGTTTTTTAAGGATTCCCCCTATTACTTTCCATAATGGTTACACTATTACATTCCCACCAGTATAAGGGTTTCTGTTTCACTGCATCATTGTCAACATTTGTTGTTGGTTTTGCCCTTGAATATGGCCATTTTAACTAGGGTGAGATGAAATCTTAGTGTAGTTTTGATTTGCATTTCTTTTATGGCCAGGGAGATTGAGCGCTTTTTCGTGTATTTATTAACCATTTGTACCTCTTCCTTTGAAAATTCCCTATTCAATTCATGTGCCCATTTCTTCATTGATTCTTTGATGAGTTTTTTGAACTCCCTATAGATTCTGGATATTAGTCCCTTATCAGACGAGTAGCTGATAAGGTTTTTCTCCCATTTGTGTGGTCAGTCTCGTAAGTCTTAATGACATTACTTTTACTCTGCAGAAGCTTTTTAGTTTGATGCGGTCCCATTTGTTCATTCTTTCTCTTAATTGCTGAGCTCTTGGAGTTTGATTTAGGAAGTCATTGCCTGTGCCTATTAATTCCAGTGTGTTTCCTATACTTCCTGTAGTTGTTTCAAAGTTTCAGGCCTTATATTAAGGTCTTTGATCCACTTTGAGTTGATATTGGTACAGGGTGAAAAATAGGGATCTGGTTTGAATCTTCTACATGTGGTTATCCAGTTTTCCCAGCAGCATTAGTTGAAGAGGCTGTTTTCATCATGTGTTTTGGGGTCCTTTGTCAAAAATCAGTTGGCTGGGTCTTCTTTTCCACTGGTCTTTGTGTCTGTTTTTGTGCCAGTACCATGCTGGTTTTATTGTTAGGGCGCTGCAGTATAGTTTGAAGTCAGGTATTGTGATGCCTCCAGCATTAGACTTCTTCGCTCAGAATTGCTTTGGCTGTTCAAGGTCTTTGGGTTTCCATATGAACTTTAGGATTGATCTTTCCATCTCTGTGAAGAGTGTTACTGGAATTTTGCTAGAGATTGCACTGAACATGTAGATGGTTTGGTAGTATAGTCATTTCCACAATACTGGTTCTGCTGATCCAGAGCACGGGAGATCTTTTCATCTTCTGATGTCTTCTTCAATTTCTCTCTTCAGTGATTTACAGTTTTCATTGAAAAGGTCTCTTTGATTTCCTCTGTTAAATTTATTCTTAGGGGTTTTTTTTTTTTTTTTTTTTTTTTTTTTTGCCCTGATTGCTTTCTCAGTTTGTGCATTGTTGTTGGTATAGAAAAGCTGCTGATTTCTATATATGAATTTTGTACTCTGCTGCTTTGCTAGGAGCTTTTTAATTTCTTTTTTCTTTTATGGTTTCTAAGAGTTTTTTGGTGGAGTTTTTAGGGTCTTTTAGGTATAGTCATATCATCTAAACAGAGATAGTTTAACTTCTTCCTTCCATGTTTGAATCCCTTTTATTTCTTGCTCTTGTCTTACTCCTCTGGCTAGGAATTCCAAAACTATATTGAATTAGAGTGGGGGAAGTGGATATACTTATCTCATTCCTGACTTTAGTGGAAATGGTTTCAGTTATTTGCCGTTTAGTATAATGTTGGCTATAGGTTTGTTGTATATAGAGGAACATTCCTTGTATTCCTAGTTTCTTCATTGCTTTTATTATGAAAGGGGGCTAAATTTTGTCAAAGGTTTTTTTCTGCATCTATTGACATGATCATGTAATTTTTTTCTTTGCTTCTATTTGTATGCTATATTACATTTATAGATTTGTGTATGTTGAACCATCCCTGCATCCCTGGAATGAAACCGACTTGGTCGTGGCATGTAATGCTCTTGATGTCTTTTGCATTCAGCTGGCAGTATTTTGTTGATAATTTTTGTGTCTATATTCATTAAAGATATTGGCCTATAATTCTCTTTTTTTGTTGTATCCTAGTTGGGTTTTGGAATGAGTCATACTGGTTTCATAAAATGAGTTTGGTAGTGCTCTTCCCTTTCTATTTCCTGGAAAAGTTTGAGGAGTATTGGTGTGTGTTCTTTGAAAATCTGGTAGAATTCAGCCATGAATCCACTGGGTGCTGGGCTCTTCTTTGTTGGGAGATGCTTTATTCCTTTGTCAATATCATTGCTTATTGTAGCTCTATTGAGGTGGTTAACATCTTCTTGGTTCAATTTTGGTTAGTTAAATGCATCTAGAAATTTATCCATTTCTTCTAAATTTTCCAATTTACTTGACTGTTAGTGTTCAAAGGATTCCTACTAATCCTCTGAATTTTGTTAGTATTTGTTGTTATGTCCCCTTTTTCATCTTTGATTGTATTAATTTGTGTCTTTTCTTCTGTGTAGTCAGATTGGCTAAGGGTTTATCATTATCAATCTTACTAGTGTTTTTGAAGAATCAACTTTTTTTTTTAAATCTTAATCTTGTTGATATTGGCTCTGATCTTTATTAGTTCTCTCTTCTAGTTTTGGTTTTGGTTCTTGTTTTTCTAAAACTTAAGGTGTATCATTAGGTTGTTTATTTGATATGTGTCTCTCTCTCTCTCTCTCTCTCTTTTTTTTAATGTAGACACTCATAGCTATAAACTTTCCCCTTAGAATGGCCTTGGCTGTGTTCTACAAGTTCTGGTAGATTGTATTTTCATTTTTAATAGATACTACGAACTTTTAAATTTCTTCCCTTATTTCTTCAGTGACCCACTGGTGGTCCTTCAGCAGTATGTTGTTCAGCCCTCATGTGTTTGAATATTTTCTGTAGTTTCTTTTGTGTTGAGTTCTAGTTTTATTCCATTTTGATCTTATATAATACAGGAGACTATTTCTATTTTCTTAAATTTGTTAAGACTTAGTTTGTATTATAAATATCATCTTTTTTTGGAGAAAGTTCCATGAGCTGCTGAGAAGAATGTATATTGCATGGTGGTTGGATGAAATACTCTGTAGATGTCTGTTAGGTCCATTTGGTCTAAAATGTCTATTAATTCTGATGTTTCTTTGTTGATTTTTTTGTCTGATCGACCTATTTATTGGTGACAGTGGGGGTATTGAGGTCTCCTACTATCACTGTGGTGGTGGGGGGTTCTATCTGTGCATTTAAGTCTGTTAGGTTTTTTTTAATGTAGTTGGGTGCACCAATGTTTGGTGCGTATATATTAAGAATTGTTATTTCCTCTTGTCTACTTGTTCCTTTTATTAATATGACCTTCATTGTTTCTTCTGACTGATTTTAGTCTGAAGTCTACTTTGTCAGATGTAAGTATAGCTACTTGCCTGTTTTGGGGGTCCATTTGCATGGAAAATCTTTTTGCATTATACCTTTTTACTCTAAGCCAGTGTTGTTTTTTTCTTTCTTTTCTTTTGTGAACTGTTTGCCCAGGCTGCCTTTGAATCATGATCCTCATGATCTCTGCCTTCTGAGTAGGATTACAGGCATGAGCCACTGGTGCCTGACTTGTTTTTGTCAGTGAGATGTGTTTCTTGTAAGCAGCAATTGATTGGGTCTTGTTTTTTAATCCAACTTGCTATTCTGTGTCTTTTTGATAGGGCCGTCAAGGCCATTGACATTCAGTATTAGTATTGAGAGGTATATGGTATTTCCAGTCACTTTTTCCCCTCCGTGTTTTACTTTTCCCCTATTTCTTGTTTGCTAGTTGTTCAGAGGAATTTATTTTCTCGCATTTTTCTGGCTGACTTTAATTTCCTCTGTGTGTCAGAGTCCTTTTAGTGTTTTCTGCAGTGCTGGTTTGGTGGTCATGAATTCCTTTACTTTTTGTTTGTTGTGGAAGGTTTTCATTTCTCATTCTTTTTGGAAGGGTAATTTTGCTGGATAAACTAGTCTACGTTGACAGTTGTTTTCTTTGCATGTCCTCCCTTGCATTTAGAGTACGTGTTGAGAAATCTGCTGTTACTTCAATGGGCTTGCCTTTATATGTGACCTGCTGTTTTTCTTCTGCAGCTTTCAGTGTTCTTTCTTTTTCCATATATTGAATGTTTTGATTATAATATGTCTGGGGATGTCTCTTTTCTGGTCCTGACAGTTTGGTGTTCTGTAAGTCTCCTGTACCTGGATATCTCTCTCTTTCTCAAGATTGGGGAGCTTTTCAGTTATTATGTTATTGAATAAGTTACCTGTGCCTTTAGTTTGTATCTCTTCTCCTTCTCCTATACCCATGATTCATAGATGTGGTATTTTGATGGTGTTACAGACATCTTGAATGTTCCAGTCACATTTTCTTAGCATTTTTTCATGGGTCTTTGACTATGTGGTCTAATTCCTCTACTTTGTCTTCTATGCATGATACTCTGTTTTCAACTTGCTCCACTCTGTTATAGCCAAGTTTTCAATTGAGGTTTTTATTTGGGATATTGAGCTGTTTGTTTCAAATTAGTTATTTTTCAGGATTTTTATGTCTTCATTGATTCTTCTATGTCCTTCATTGTCTTCTTAATTTTACTCATCTGTTTGTTTGAATTCTCTTTGAGTTCAATATGCTTTTTGAGTTTAGTTACTAGCTAAACTCCTCTTTGAGATCATTGATCACTTTTACTATTATTATTTTGACTTCAATACTTGATATTTCCTCCTCTTTACTGTTGTTTAGATCCTTAGTGATGGAGTTGGCTTTTGAGGGACAGTTGTTGCCTTATTGCTTTATGTTTCTGTGTTAGGTTTTGGTTGGAGATTCCAGTCCTCTGTGTCCTTTTAGTTGGGGTTTTCTGAAAGATAATGGAGGATGGGTGGTAGTTGAGCTCTGTTGTGTTTTCTTGTTTTTAGATGTGGGGGAGAGGGGTAGTGGCTCAATAGCAAACCCTTCAGTTCTTATTGTCAAGATGCTGTATGCTACCTCCTGTTACACATAAGGCAAGGAGCATTAGCTGCTGAAGCTATCACAGTTGTTGAGCTGTATCCATGAAATTACAGTAATCCCTCACAAAGATCAATTACTGCTGCTGTTCTGGTATCATTATTTGTCAGTAGGAGCAAAGATGGCATTTTGTATCTGAAAGACTACAGGTAGTAAGGGTGGTGATGGGAGTGAGACAGGGAGGATATCTCTAAGTAGATAATATGACATGAAAAGCTTACGTAGCAGAAAGAGGTGGAAACCGAGCTAATAGAAGGGATTTAATTAAGATGCAGACTGGAATAGGTAGAGATCCAGTAGATATTAAGATGGGGGAAAAAGAGGGTAAACAATGGAGAAAGTTGAACAGACAGACAAAACAAACAGAGACACAACAAAAGTAGAAAAATAATCTGGGAATCTATTTAGTAAAAGTATTGGTAGTGAAAGAGGATTGTGGGTGAGTAGACAGAATGAGGAAATTAAGAGCTGGGAAGTGGTTCCACTTGTTGATAGGTCAAAGTATAAGTTGGGGAGGGGGATAGAAAAGGGGAGAAGAAGAAGTGGTTTAAGGTTGCAAACTGAAAGGTGGGTTATAGGGCTTTCATGATGACAACAGAGAGGAGGAAGGAGAAAGTAGGACTAAAGAGAAAATTGGGGAGAGGTGTGGTGGCAAGGATGCAAAATTGCTGCTGGACTGTACAGAGAAAGAAGATACAAATAATTGAATAACAAATGTACATTACAGCCTTAACAGCAACAAACACAAATTTTTTGTAATTGTGAATTTTCTAGTGTTCTTCTGAGCCATTGATCCGCCCCCTCCTTTTGTGTCTGAGTATTTCAGTCCATTAGATGGCAGTCTAGTTGGATACCTGTCTCTGGAATGATGTCTGAAGATGGGGAGGGAGCAGTATTTGGAGATAGTAGGATCTCTGGAGCTTGTACTACTAACTTGCCAGTCTCACGCCATCCGTCATTGAAGCTTTCTCTCTTTCTAGCTCCACAGTACTTACAGTCTGTAGTTATGCTCAGTTATGCAAACTGTTTCTTCACATACCCTATTTCTTCTATCTTTCTGTGTTTGAGCAGAGCTCTGCTACTCTTTGGCCATGTTTTGTATATGTCCTCTGGGGCCCTAAGTTTCCTCCTCCTTTGGGATTATAGGGCTCCGAGATCTGGGGAGTGTTAGCAATCCTCCATCTTGCTGCTTCCTCTGGCTCAGTGCCCAGTGATGTTCTGTCCTCTTGGTGATCAGTGCCTTTTTTACTTCTGGATGCATCTTTGTGCTTGAATGCTTTGTTTCAGGAAGAAGAAAACTTTTGTTTTTGGTGGTAGTGGGGTTTGAACTCAAGGTCTCATGCGTGCTAGGCAGGTGCTCTACCACTTGACTCATACCACCAGCCCTTTTTGTGTTGTGTATTTTTGAGATAGCATCTTGTGAACTGTTTGACTGAGCTGGCCTCAAACCATTATTCTCTTGATCTCTGCCTCCTGAATAGCTAGGATCACAGGAGCTGAGTCACTGGCTAGTGACAAAACTCTTAAAGTACAGGTGCTTAAGAGTGTAATGGGTTCCTTGACACTTTGAAAATAAAAAGCCATTACTTCATGGAGACTAGGCATGGTCATAAATTAAAATTGAGAAAAGGCAGCCTCCGTGTTTTCTTGAGCAATATTTACTGAGATCCTGTTATGTTCCTGGCATTGTTCTAAGCTTTTAGGCTGCCTTCAGGAGAGAGGTGTAAACTGACACATCAGTTTAGTGTATGATAGCAGTATCTGGTATCATACAGCATGTCAGTGCTGTGAAGAAATGTAAGGCTGAATAAGGTCATGGAGAGAGACAGAAAACTCTGTTTTAGATACAGGTGTCAAAAAAGCCCTTACTAAATGGTGACCTTTCATCTGTGACCTGAAGGAAGTGAAGGAGAGAGCCACGATAGCCAATTTTTAAGGGCAGAACTGCATCAGGAGGTCTGCTTGGTTGTGTGATGTGAGAGGAGAGTGGTAGAGGAGGCTGGGGATCTTGGAGGAGTTTGGGTTTGGTTCTCTGCGTAGTTGGGAGGCTTTTGAGCATAGAGCGATGTGGCCTGATTTCATTATGAAAGATGGGTCCTGTTGTTGCTAGCAGGGCATCAGATCTGGAACCAGTTAAGAGACTATTACAGGCTGGCAGTTGGACAAGGGTAGCCATGGTGGTGAGAAGTGAATAGTCTGAAAGCAGAGTGACAGGAGTTGGCAGTGGTTGGGTATAGAGTGTGAGAGAAAGCACAACTGTAGCCCCCACTTTCATGGTTTTCACCTGAGCAGTTGGTTGAATGATTGTCCCATTTAGTTAGGTGGGGGACACTGGGGTAAAGACATGTGTGGTGGGAGGAATCAAGGCCCCACTTTAAGTATGTTAAATTTGAAACGCTTTTGTGTATCCAAGTGACAATGGTGGTGATGTTGTAAATGAAGCAGGAACTGTCATGTGACTCACCAGGACCAATATCAGGTGCTTCTTGGGCATGGGCTCACTCCATCACTGAATGAGTAACTCACTGTGAAGTCACTGTTTTCATCATCCTGGTCTGACATATGGGGAAACCGAGGCACAGAGGTTCGATTTGTTCAGGGTTCTACTGTCAGCATAGAGCTTGACCCCATACTCTCTGCTCATCAACTCAGCAGCTCCTGTTGGCTCTGCAAGTTAGGAGTTGTGGGGAAAGGTGAAGGGTAGAGGTCTCTAGCTGGAGGTCCATTCATTAGGGCACTCCCAGAGGAGAGCAGACCCAGAGGAGAGGTGTCCCATATGGGCTGTGGAGCCCTCTGCGTTTAGTTAGAAGAATGACGAGGAATATCTGCAGGCGGTCGAGAAAGAGCCTGCAGTGGGGCAGAAGGAGACAAGGTGCCACTGGGTGTTTAGGAAGCAAAGATAAGGCAGGGCTGCAGGAGAAGGCTGTGGTCAGCAACAATATGTGCTCTTGACACTGAGTAAGGCTCAGTGGGCTGGAAAATGGGCCTTATGTCTGATAGCAGAAGGTGTGGCCTGGACGGAGTTGGGGAGAGCAACCTGAAGTGAAAGTGTTCAGAAGGGAACTGGGGAGGTGGGAGAGTAAGGAAGAGGAGCTGATGAACAGTGCTGGACCAAGGAGTCTTGTATGAATTGCAGAGATAGTTGAGGGGGACTAGGGACAAGAGAGGATGCTTGTCAGGTAGTGGATATTGTAGTGTATGGAGGAAAATGGCCCAGTAGAGAGGGAGGATGGGTGATGCTAGTCAGGGGAAGAAAGTAGATGGACGCTTGTCCACTTTTGCTGCCCGTGCGGGCCATCATGGCCTGACAGGCCCTGAGGAATGGAGATGAGTGTTGTGTGATGTTGATCGTAGCCTTGTCTGATCCATGAGCCTCAAGGTATGTGGTGAGGGAAGGCTCACTCTTTGTCTTTCTCTCTCCAGGTGCCATGCTATGTGTTTGATAAAGAGCTAAAGAAGCACGATTTAAACCCACTGATCAAGATGAGTGGTGGCTACTTGGTGGATGACTCTGATCCCGACACTTCTCTATTCATCAACGTGTGTAGAGACATAAGTGAGTGTCTTGATGTGTTGTGGGGTAGTGATTATGAATTAATTACAAGGCTGCACCATTTTTGCCTTTATTCCTCCTTTTGGAGATCTACAATACCAGTTAGGCCCTCTAAGAAAGCTTTCATCCTGATGGATGATCTCTGTGCCCTTCTCCCCCAGGAAATTCTGATTCTGTGCCTTTAAAGTTCCCTCCAAACTGTTACTCCTTCCAGTGTGTTTTCTCTGCCAGGCACTTTGGGGTTCAGAGTTCATAGTGAGGAAGGGTTAGTCCAACTTATTGTGTGTTTATGTCCCTTGGTTTTGAGTTGTAGGCTGGGTAAAAGGGACCGAGGGGTGATAGAGGCTTTGGATACTTGGTCATAATAGGTGTTTTTGGGTGGAGTGACTTTCTAGATGTCAGAAGTGTTGTGAGAAGCTTGGGTATCAACTAAATTAGGCAAAGGCTGTTGGGAAGTGGCTTTTATTTAAAAAGGGCGGTGGAAAGTTTACAAAGCCCTTAGACCAGCCACTTCTAGTGTGCTAAACTCCCTAGTTTTATGTTTCCTTCAAGGGCTGTGAATTGTGAGCCCCAGAGGACAGGACAGTCATTGCTGGCAGTGATTTTCTATGAGTAAAATTTACTGACAATTAAGGAGTAAAAGAGGTATAGTCCCAGCAATTGGGAGGCCAAGATGGGGGAGTCTTCAGTTTGAGGCCAGCCTGGGCTACATAGCAACATTGTGTCTCCAAAAACCAACCAAACAACAAAACATAGTGTTTTCCTTATGTTTCTATTTCTCACATAATACGTAAGATAAGCTTTAGAAAATTTTTGGGAAAAATTTAAAAACAATGTGTAAGGGTGCTCACTGGGTGGCAGATAGGTGGCTATTGACTTACACTTGTTCTTTAAATTGTGCACATACATTGCATGCCATCTTATTTGTGTAGTACTCCTGAACAGTGAAAAAATAATAAATATGTTTCACATACAAAATCCCCAAACTGACCAGCGATGAACTCAGGGTTTTTTTTGTGTGTGTGTCAGGTTACATCGTTCTTCCCCTCTCCAGGACATCCTTTATTGGTCTTTGGAGAGAGGCCGATAACGTCTTTGTCCTAAGTGGGTCAGTAACTCAAGTTTGTTTATAAAGTCAGAGTCTCGTAAATTATTGACTTCTGAAACAATATGCTGTTTTCATTTGGAAAGCATTTCTGGTCTTTCATCCTTCTGAGGATTATTTGAATCCGCTGGGTATTTTCTTACAAAAGTTATTTTTTCTTTCCAATTAGTTTACTGGTAGTTTGGATTGAATCAGCCATTTTGGTTCTTAGAAAGCTACCCCCTCCCCCAGTTTTGCTCAGATACTCTTCTCCTCCAGGAAATGGTCCATAGTTTCAGACTGGCTTTGAATGTGACCCACCACCCCTCATGAATAGTTGGATATGTGGCTGTGTGTTCACTCCTTGTTTGCCTTTCCTTTCCCTTTGGGAACTCAGGCAGTCAGTCTATCTGTCCTGTGAGGCAGTAGCCTGGGCACAGCAGGCACTATGTGTGGAACCAAACAGCCCATCAAGTGGGACTCTGATACCGTGCAGCGTTTGGAGGGATTGAGAGCAGAAGGTGTGCTTCCCTGTTTGTTAGCTAGTGACTCCTGTGGCAGGAGGCAGGGTGCCCTCCTGATTTGCCTGGGGAGGCAGTGTTAGCACCTCCCTTGTAGAGTTGAACTCTCCTGTGGCTGGGCACTGCTTGAGGGGCTGGATGACAGAGGTCATATAGACTTTCTGCTTTCCTGGAGTTTGTGGCTGTGTGGGAGAGGACACACAGTGAATGAGTAAACCCAGTAGCATGTAAGAAAGATCCAATGTGAGGAGAGCCATGCAGTCAGGAGAAACACAGTGGACGACTCCATAGCTGGCCTGCTGCAGTCCATAAGGCCTTGCATGTTCAGGCAGCTGCATCAGTCTGTGCTTAGACCAAAGTCAGAGAGTGTGGTCAATCTAGGACATGCATCCAGACTGTCTGGGTTCTTTCCACTAGTTGAAAGTTTCTGCTCCTCTGTACAGAGCTGCATTTCCTAGTCTCTTCATAGCTTAAGGGAGTAATGCTAACGGTAGGGACCAGCAGGTGAAGGTGGGATGTTTCCTAACCACAGATGATGTCCCTCACCGGTGTTGGGCAGAGCAGCACTTCACACTCCCTCACCTGTGCTTCTGCTCAGAGGCAAATGGCTCACCCAGTGGGTACTTGTGGAGTCTGAAAATCCAATCATTTGTTTAAAGAGACCCTGGACCTAAGGATGTGTGTGAGCACCATGCTTCCTCTGCTTTCATATAATCTATGATGTTTTGCAGATGCTCTCCGGGACTCAAGCCCACAGCTGCGCGTCTGTCCTGCTGGCACTGCAGCCTGCTTGTTGAGAGGAGACCGAGCGTTTGATGTGGGCCAGCCCAAGGAGGGGCTGAAGCTGGTGAGCAAGGACAGGTCAGTCTGTGGCCTCTGCAGTGGTTGCCTTTTTAATCAACAAGAACCTGACTTTCTGGGGGACTATTAGGGAAGAGGAAGGGGCTGGGTGGTAAGAGGAGGTACATGTAGGAGTGGTGAATGTAATTAAATAATGTTATATGCATGAACGAAAAGAATGTTATATGCATTAAAGAACAACAGCAACAACAACAAACCTGGCTTAGGGAACAGCTTGGGAGAAGCTTACAAAATTGCTGCTTCACATGATGTGCTTCTAAAGACACTGGTGACAGCTGAGCCTCATCAGCTGTTTAATTGTCACTCACTGTCTGGTCATGGC
The DNA here is from genome assembly GCF_047511655.1 of Castor canadensis. NCBI lineage: Eukaryota > Metazoa > Chordata > Mammalia > Rodentia > Castoridae > Castor > Castor canadensis. Next base: position 7,748,691 of record NC_133386.1, on the reverse strand, counting down.
CTGCTGCCTGCATTTGCTTCAGGAGATACCCTTTCTCAGGCTCCTTCTCAGAGTTTTCATGGGGTGACCCGTGGAGTTCTCCATGGTCATCTGCTCTTTGTAGGGCAAGAGACAGGAGGGGCAGTTTGCCAGTCACCTCCAGAGTGCAGCGTTTCCCCCTGGCCGGGACAGTGGGCACCCTGGTTCTCAGTGGAGGGAGGTTTCCTTGTGATAAGCTGTGGTACTGGCACATGCTTCTTGTACTCTGTCTTGCCTCACCTTGGCGAGAATGTGTTTTTCTCCAGCATGTTACGTGTGGTCACATCCTGAGCGCAGGTCAAGGACTTTGATCTTCTCATCCCCAGGCCTGTGCACATGCTTTGTTTCTCCTGGCTGCATTCTGGAACCAGTGGTGTACCAGGGTAATTGTAGGAACCATGTACAATTACAGACCACAGTTCACATGAAGAGAACACTGGGGGATAACCTAAATTGGAAGGTGTTGGTAGTTTTCTGTATGTGTGTCTGTATTGATTTGCTCAGGCTGTAATAAGAAAATTCCACACATCGGGGACCATAAATAGCACTCTGGATGCGGAATTCTGAGACAATGTGTTGGCCAGGTTGCTGTCTCCTGAGGTCTGTCCCGGTCTTGTTGGAGGCCATCTTCCCCTGTGTCCTCACATGGTCTTCCCTCTGTGTCTCTGTGCTTATCCTCTTATTAGAAGAACACCAGCACTTTTGGACTAGGGCCCAGCATCTGACCTCATTTTTACTTATTGCCACTTGAAGTCCCTGTCTCCCACAGTCACTGCTGAGGCACGTGGATTATGGCTCCACCATAGGAATCGTGAGCGAGGTTGTCCAGAGTGACAAATTGGTGATTCAGAATCCTGGGCAGGCCGCCGAGGGTTTGGTGAAATGTAGGGCACTGTGCAGAGCATGAGCTTGTCTAGGAGAAGAGGCGGTCATCTATTTTCAGCACTTCTGTCACCATGCATGGAACCATGGGCAGGTCCCACAGTGAGAGTGGGAGTCTGCTGACCAGCATGGGGCGCTTCCTGGAAGGGCTGCGCTGCGGGGCTCTGGGCTCTGGGGGAGAGCCCACATGTGGCTGCTGAGCCGGCTACCTTCCTTTCATAGGAAAGCCATTTGGTTTGTGTTTAGAGGTTGATGTTTGAAAAGGAAAGTTCGTTTGGCCTCATAGGAAGCAATGCACTCGGCCTGCCTGGCTGTGGTCGTTTGTTTGTTAGGTCATTTACAAAAAGTGTTCTTTACTCAAACTGCTCTCCTTAGTGTTTTTTGGTATTTTCAGTTTACACACTGGTCATTTATTTATTGAACTTTTAACGATAGAGCTCATTGAAGCTCTTTAAGTTTTTTTTTTTCCTCCCATATTGACATGGAATAAAGTTATTGTATATGCTATCTTCTTTCATTGGTTTGTTTCTTCTGCTGCCCCTTACCCCGTTTGCTGAATGCTAAGGGCAACAAGTAATGTGAATGTAATTGATACTTTTGTAACACCCTTTCTCCATGTGGATTTTGCAGGCTTGTTCTGAGCTATGTGAAGGAAGGGTCAGGGGATCCAGACTTTTGTGATGGTCACAGCCCCGCAGTGACAATTACATTTGTGTGCCCATCTGAGCGGAGAGAGGTGAGTGACCTGTTTTAAGATAGCTTTCAAGCTGTGAACCTCATCCTGGGTTGTCCCAAGTGACCTCACGTCTGTTTTTAGGGCAAGGGACTGGTGCAGGGAAAGGGGGAGACAAACCCCTAGTAGGTCTTCTGCCCCTGTGGCTCTCTATGGAAAGCAGCTTGCTTTTTGCTTTGCTTTCTTCTTCTGGGTGTGTGGTTTTTTTTGTTGTTTTGTTTTGTTTTTTTGGTGTTTTTGAGAGAGTGTCACTGTGGCCCAGCTGGCCTTCCTGCCCAGCCTCCCAAATAAGTGCTGGAATTATAGTCGTATGCCACCTTGACAGCTGAATCAAGTGTTTAACAGGGAGCCAACTGCTGTGGGGAAAGAGACGTGAAGGGAGGAAAGGAAACGTGGTTCATGGGAGCCCCAGTGCTGAAGGAATGCCACCATACGTGTTTCCATCCAGGGAGACAGTCCCTACCCTTTCCTAAGACTGAACAGGGGTCTGGGCACTACCTCAGCTGCCCTCAAAGCCGCTCTGAGCTGGATATGGTGGCACCTGCCAGTAATCGCAGCACTCACCAGCCTGGGCTACACAGCAAGACCCTGTCTCAAACAACCAAAAAACCACAAAATCGTGAAAACAAAAAGCAAAACAAAACAAAAGTTGCTGGGGGTGAAGCCCAGGCCTTGCCTCATCACATGTCTCCCAGCTGAGGCCTCTGATGCCCATCCTGGGAGTGAATGGTGAAGGATGCTGGCAGGTCCCTGTCATAGCAAAGACCTTGATGCTCAGGCTGCTCGCCAGGGTCCTCACTGTTCTCCGTGACCCTGAAATCAGGGCAGTCTTGCTCGCTGAAGCTTGAATGTCACCCTGAAGGTGACCAGAAAGGAAATGGAGTTGCTATGTCAGGTGAAAAAAAAAAGTTAAAATAAAGTAAAAAGAAGTTTTAAAAATGGTAAAAGTAGATGGAATTACTGTAAGTCAGAATATCAGGCAAATGCAATTCAAAAACCAGGAGCAGAAAAATGCAAAACCCAAAAACCTTTCTCTGCGATTGTCGGAAGCATTGGAGATGTGCATTTAAGCTGCGTTTAAAACTTGCCATTCCACTTCTTTCATGTTATTCCTGACAGGGCACTATTCCCAAACTCACTGCCAAGTCCAGTTGCCGCTACGAGGTTGAGTGGATCACTGAGTACGCCTGCCACAGAGATTACCTGGAAAGTGGAACCTGCGCTCTGAGCAGTGAGCAGCACGACATCGCTATTGACCTCAGTCCCCTTGCCCAGCAGAGAGGTGAGTAGGAGCCACTGCTCTGCCCTGCCTCTGTGAGGCTCAGAAAGAGTGTGGCTAGGGAGCCTGACAGCTGGCTGAGGCAGGGCTGTACGTGGCTCACAGAGATGGGTTGGGTTTGCCTGAAGGACTGTGGTGCTTTTTATAGCTGTCCATGTAAACCAGCCCTTCTCGTTTATCACTTTTGTAGGGTCCTATGTTGCTGATGGAAAAGAATATATGTTTTCTATGAATGTCTGTGGAAATTCGGAGGTTCCGATCTGTAGTGACAAAGAGGCTGCAGTTTGCCAAGTGAAAAAGGCTGACTCCACTCAAGCCAAAATAGCAGGAAGACACCAGAACCAGACCCTCCGGTGTGTAAAAGCCTCTACGTGATTGCATGTGCATTGTGTTCTTGTGGGACACAACTCACTCCCCTGCTCCCCTTCCTCCTCCCAGTTCCCTATGCACAGGAAAGTCAGTGAGGCCAACATTCCTTCCTGTTTGACTTAGGCACATTGCCATTCGCCTGACTTTACAATGAGAGTGAGTCTGTTAAAGCTGTTTTGTAAAGCTATTGTTTGTAAGGAGCCATATAGTAGGAAATTTATTCAGTTAGTTTACAGTTGACAGGGCTTTTGTATTTTGAAATTTATGCCTGTGAGGACTTTTGATTTTTCCCCTGGCAGTTTGAGAATCTGAAACACTGTTAGCTATCCAAACATTAGAAATAGCTAAACACATTCATTTAGTGCAATTCTTGTGACCTTAACTTGCTAGGTGGCTTCTCAAAAGCAGTATGAAGGTATAGCTCTCTGAAAATGAGTGTTAGCCATGCTCCTTTAGGTAAGATGGTGGAAAAGAAAGGCTGTCTGATTCTTGGGTATTACTTGATTTGTACAGAACCCAAAAGTGAGAGCAATGGGCGCTCCCTCCAGCCTGTTTTTAATATGTTGCACAAGGATGACAAACCTGAACATTTGGACCTCTTTTCCTTAGGACATATTCCACAGCTGCCTAGAGAGCTTGCTGTTTTATGTCAGTAGTGATTTGGTGATGGCTTGTGGAAGGCTGAATGAAGCTATCTTTAAAACTTCAAGTTTCTGTCTCGGTTTACAAAACACATTTGCATGTATCTTCACAAATATTTAGGTACTCCGATGGAGATCTCACCCTGGTCTATTTTGGAGGTGACGAATGCAGCTCTGGCTTTCAGCGGATGAGCATCATAAACTTTGAGTGCAATAAGACTGCAGGTGAGCACTGGGTCTCAACCCCTGCTCTTTCCGTGGGTCAGAGGGGTGTGTGTGTGTCTTTGTCTTTGAATGGAGCAGTCCGATACCCTCCTTTGGACCTGGCCACCTCTAGTCCCCAGACTGGGTTTTTCTATTGGAGTAATATCCCCTTTCTCTGCTCCCCGACACATACATCCTGTTTCCGTTTTCTTCTGCTGTGTGTGTTTGTCTTGGGAACAGGCCCAGCACTGGTTTGCTAGGAAGAGTTCTGCCTTGAATTCTGGGTTTACTTACCAGCGTCAAGTCGGTATGTCTTCCTTCATGCTATGAGTTTTAAGATAACCCTTCACAAGAGGGATGGCCCTGTGGTGCAGTGTGGATTTGGAAGGCCTGGCTTTCTCTGCCTGACTAGGATGTTTCTGAGCCACCAAGGCACTGGCTCGCTGCTCTCTGTGTCTTAAAGATTTCAGATACATGTGGCAGCTCTAGACAGGTGGTTGGTTTTCTGTCATCATTAGAGATCAGCCACATCTATGGACCCTAGGCTTGTGCCCCTATTACCACAAGGCTGACCTTGTTCTGCACTGAGCTCTTCTTTTGGAACTGGGATGGTTTCCAGGCTTATCTGTGCAGCTGGCCACCTCTGAGGGTCTTTCTGGCTCCTGCCTTCTGTTTGTTTTGAATGTTTCTATGGCAGGGCTTAGTGGTTTGGTTACAGGCCAATCCTACATGATTCATTATAGGATCTGGGAGAGGTGGGTGTGAGCTCTTGCAAACTTGCTAGTGAGCAAGCACAAAACAGGCAAGGGTGGCTCAGCTGGAGATGCACTCTGGTCACAACACTTGGAGTGGTCAGTAGTTGGCCTGGTCTTTCACTGTAGCCCATTGTCTCTTTCTTATCACTCTTAAGGCAAACATATTTTTTAGTACCTATTTGCTAAGGCCCTGCTAGTCCTGAGAGTGTGTGGTGGCAGATGGCCCTCCAGGCATTCACAATTTGTAAACAGAGAGAGGTAAGGGGTGTAGTGGCTGAAGTGCAGGGGAAACTCCTAGAAAGAAGCTACTGCCCAGTGTTGTCACTGGCCCTATAGCAGAAAGGAGGCCCCAAGTCAGGTTGAGCTGGTCAGGTGGCCCAGAGGAGCAGGGGCTTCTCCAGCTTCAGGCTGACGGCAACAAGGCACATGTCTTGTGTCCCAGCATGCCCTTCAAAGGCATGGACTTGGGTAGCTGTTAGCAGGTCTGTGGCTTTGTGCTCATACATGGCTGAATGTGAGCCTAGACAGGCGAGTGGAGCAGTATTTTGAGAAGCTTGTGCTTAAGAGATCTGGCTCCATCTGGATGCAGATGAAGCATCCTGTGTGAGAGAAGTCTTCAGTGGCTGTTGGTACACCTCTAGCTGGCTGGAGCACTCTGCTCCTCCTCCAGTTCTTCACCATTCTCCCTCACTCTCACTCCTAGTGAGGAGCCTGCTGTAAATTCTGAATTCTATGTTCCCAGTGGGCTATACAGCCTACTTTGACTTCCGTGGCCCTAGCTGTCAGGCCCTGGGCAAGGTCCCAGCTCTTTTGGACTCCCCTGCCACATTGTCTGGTGGCTTCAGTGGTCCGAGTTGGCTTCCCTACTGCCCATTTCTTGTGACCTGTCTGTTCAGGGATTTTATGATGACTGGGTTGAGATTTTTTTGGACAGTACTAGGGTTTGAACTCAAGGCCTCATGCTAGGTAGGCACTATTACCACTTATGCCACTCCACCAGTTCTTTTTTGTAATGAGTTTTTTTGAGATAGGGTCTTGGGAATTATTTGCCTGGGGATGGCTTCGAACTGTGATCCTCCTGGCATCTGCCTCTTGAGTAACTAGGATTACAGGTGGGCTGTGCGGGTCTCATTTGGAGAAAGTGGAGTGACGACCTAGAAACAGCAGATGGACAAGGAAGATGTGAAGAGATAGTTGTGGACTCACAGTGAGGGCGAGAAAGCTTAAGTCGATGGGTTAAGGTTTGAAACATGCGAGAGGCTATTTCTTTTCTGTTTTTCATTTCTATTATAGAGGTTTTCAGACATACAAATATGAAGAACATTACAATGAAAATTTATATGGCTGCCTCTAAGAACCATTAAAAGTTTTGCCAAATTTGCTTCCTGTAAGCCATATGTCATCAACGTACCATATCACCCAACCCTGATGCCGAGAAAGGACATTGCTTCCTGTGGCCCATTCCCATTACCACACCTGAAAGAATGAGCAGTGGTACCCTGATCCCAAAAAATGAGTGTTTTGCTAGGCTGTTTTTGCAACCAGGAGCCTGCAGAGAGATGTTGGGGGAATTTGAACTCCTCTCAGACCGGGTTGGTTATAAAATGTTCCTCATTCCTCCTGCTGTGCAATTCAGTACTCCAGTTTCTGAGCATACTATACACTGTAAAGTTCTGTCATTATTTCATTCAAATTTAAACTTGGAGTTTCAGATAAAATCACTTAAAAATCTCTTGGTGAAGTTTGTGTTTATTGGGTAGTCTGTATTCTTTTTCATTTTTTAAAATATTTTTATTAGTAAATGATAGTTATACAGGAGGTTTCATTGTGACATTTCTGTTTATACACGTTATACCCCAGTTTGGTTCATCCCTTCCATTATTCTCCCTCCTAACCCACTCCCCTTCTTAAAATGACTTTGACAGGTTTCAGTGTTCCATATTCATGCATGCATAGAAAGTACCTCAACCATATCACCCTCCTCTTCCCTCTTTGTTACCCTCCCCCTCCCACCAATGCCCTCCCTGTAACATGACCTGTTTATATTCCTGTTCCTTGTTGTTTGTTGTTTGGTGGGGATTTTGCCTTGGTATTTCACTTGTAAATATATTGTGCTTAAATCAGTCTTACCTCTCCATTGTCTTCATCCCTCTTTTCTCCCTCCCCTGTGTTGTTCAGCGGTTTCAGTGTGTTTCTTTGTGCCATGTTCCTACACAGCTGTGTCTCATTACTATGTAGTGGGATGTAGTTTGGATGTAAGTGGGTGCTAATTGGCTGTGTAATACAAGACAATGTGCTTTATAGTTAAAGTTGGATTTGGATCTCCAGGAATTATTTATGTATGTATTTCAAGTCTGAAAGGGTGCATATGTTTTATTATTTTGATCATGATACGTACATACATATGTGTGTGTGTGTGTGTGTGTGTGTGTACGAGTTATTTTTTCAAATAACTCATTTACTTTGCTGTAAAGTGGTGCCTTATTATTGGTGATCCTGTTAAATAAGGACTTAGGATGATTTTTTAAGAAGAGTAAAATATATTAGGATAGACTAATAAAACAACTACTCACAAATTTAGGTGGCTCTGTCAGTGAGAGGTTTGTGTCCTTTAGTGTCCTTTAGCTTAGCGCAGGTAGCTGAGGACAGGGCTGGGGGCTCTGCTTCATATGTCATTTGAGGACCTAGCTCTGTCTTGTGTTGCTGTCGGCTCAGTCTGTGCAGAATGGGAATAGCATTTTTTTTTTTAATGGGCTATAATTGAGTCATTTGGCTAAGCCTTACAGGCAGGGGAGCCTGGGAAATGGAGTTTCATTCCATCCCTCGAGGGAAATACAACGGTTTGGGAAAAGGAGTGTTGTCTTTGCAAAGGAATGGAGGAGGGAGTGCTGCCCCTGTTCCTGCCCCTTCAGCTGGTTGTGGACATCAGATCCTGTGGGTCCATGTAAAATGGTGTGCTGGGAGATAAACTAGAGCCTTGGGACCCAGGCTGGCACCGCTGAGTCCTAGTCCATGTGTGAAGGAGACATGGTGAAGAACTCTTGCTGATCCTATTGACAGATGGGTGGGATCCACAGGCCCCAGGAAGGCTCAGGGTAGAGCCATGATGCTTAAAAACAAACACATGGTAGAGGGAGTGGTGGCATAATTTTCTATTCAGGTCCTTCGTGGGATTAAATAAGAGATGACAAGCAACAATTCAGATAAATGCTGCCTGCAGATTGCTACTTTCAGGTGCAAAACCAGCTAAATCGGAGGACAAGTTCTAGAACTATTCCTGATTTCACTGTGTTGTTTGCAGCCTTATCTGGTAAAAAAACCACAATGAGCGCATAGGTTACAGAAACAAGGTTTTGTGAGATAGCTAGCTTAAGCTGTGAATCCAGTATCAGATTCAAAGCAAGTGAGTGACACAGCTACTGCACCTGTCACACCTGGGCACAAGGGTCCCAGCTATGGGAAGCAGGCTGTGGGTTGTGGACCTTGCCCAGGAAAGGAAAATAGGAGTCAGTCTTTCTTAAAAAGAATGATTTTACAGTACTTAATTAATACAGAGCTAAACCAACTGACCAAATAAAACACAAGGAGAAAAAAACCAAAAATTAAAAAAAGAGGAAAATAGAGAAACAGTAGAATGGGGAGCTCCTGTCTTGTGGTTATGAGCTCAGGACCAGGGCTACACCATCTGTGTTTGATTCTTGCCCCCTCCTTTCTAGCCATGATTCCATAGGTGAGTTATCTAGCTTCCCTAAGTCTATGTACTGGGGCTAAAATTGTCCCCATGACATAGGCTTTGAGGACAGGTACACTGGTGCATAAGTTCTGTGCAGTGTCTGTCGGTACAGCCAAGATGCTTCACTTAGCACCTGGCTCAGCTTGTGCTTGGAACAGTTTTGCTGTGCATGCTGGTGTTTCACTCAGAAAGGTGATAGAATTCAACATTTCATTGAAATTATGTTGGAAACACCATTTGCCCTTGGTGCAAAACCTCACTTCCCCTTTCCTTAGAACATGAAACAGCTCAGGACACCAACTTTCAAGGAGGTAGGCAGACGTGTGGGAGGTTCAGGCAAGGATTATGAAACCACCAAGGGTGGAAAAATAAGGAACCCCGTGCCAGTGGCCCACTAGCTGGGAAAGGCGAAGGGATAGGGTTTCCAGCAGGGGAGGAGCAGCGGAGTTTGCTGAATCCTGACTGTAAAGCCTGGCTATGTGGAAGTGGCCTATGAAGAACCGTGCCTCCCTGTTCTTGCCAGGGGCTCTGTGGGGTGAGGAGGAGGTGGTGGCTGTTGATTCAAGTGGGATCTGTGGGGTGAGGAGGAGGTGGTGGCTGTTGATTCAAGGGGCTGTTGCAAACACATATCAGGTCACAGGACACCAGTGCTCTGGAGGTGCCTCTGATTCAAGGGGTTGGCATTGAATCTCGAGTGCTGCAGTTGGAGATGCTGCAGGGGTTCTCTGTGCTTTCTCCTCCGACACTGGGACAAGTCCCAGGAAACTTGAATTGACACGATTACATCATTAGTTTGTGACACTCTGGGATCTGGCGCTCTGCTCTCTGTCCTATTTCTGGAGTCCCATGCAGGCTGACCACAGCCTGGAGTGGCAGAGGCCTGCTCTGTTGCCCACATGTGCTCCCCCCGCCCTGTTTTTTAATTTTTTTTTTTCCTTTTTCTTTTTTGGCAGTACTGGGGTTTGAACTTAGGGCCTCACGCTTGCTAGGCAGGTGCTTTATCACTTGAGCCACTCCGCCATCCCTACATGCCCCTTTTTCTGTTTTTATTTTTTTACTAAAAGTAATAGTAAAATTTATTAGGAAAGGAGTTTAGCACGACAGGATAAAAATGGGGGAGAAATGGGAAAAACAAGAAGCATTTCCTCTTCTCCGTGTAGGAAATGGGATAGAGATCACCACGTGCTCCTCTTTAGCTCTCTCTTCGTTTCATTGATGTGTCCTAAACAACATCCCGTGATGCCTGAGTGGTCAGGCTTTACTGAGAGGAAAGGGATGCAGACTGTTAGCTAGGGTCATGTGTGAGTGTGTGGAGCTTAATGGAAGTCACTCTCGTCCCTGACCCTGGGACTCTAAAAACTGGATTTCGTGTTTAACTGGGCAGGTGCTTGGTCCTGGTTTCTGTTTCTTCCCTCGCTCCTCTGACCATCCTTGGTTTGGGGAATGTAATGTTTTCCTCTCATGTCATGCAGGTAATGATGGGAGAGGAGTTCCTGTGTTCACGGGGGAGGTCGATTGCACCTACTTCTTCACGTGGGACACAAAGTTCGCGTGTGTCAAAGAGAAGGAAGACCTCCTCTGTGGTGCCAGTGAAGGGAAGAGGCGTTACGACCTGTCTGTGCTGGTTCGCCACTCAGGTATACACCCCTTGCTTGTGGACCTCAGCTCTTGTGTCCAGTTGCCCCTTAGTAATTTATTTAAATTATTATTATTTTATTATAGTGCTAGGGCTTGAACCCAGGGCTTGCACATTCTAGGCAAGTGCTCTACCATGTGAGCCTTCCCTCAGACCTTTGAGTAGTTTTGAGAATACTAGAATTGGTTTTTAGTTGCCAAGTAATGGTTTTGTGGCCCTGTTTTCCCTCCTCCTTAATAGTACAAATTATAAGAAACATTGAATCGGGAGGAAAAATACCTGGATGTGAGAACCACTGTGTCATTTTCTGGTTGAGTTACCTTGGCTCATCTTATAAGAAGTCAGTGAGAACTGCCTGGGCCTCCTGTGTGTCATGTATTATGCTTTGTGTTTAGAATCTGTATTTTAGAGACTCAGTTCTTCCAGCAGCCTACTGGTGGGCAGTATTTGCATTTAGCATAGGGACCGTGGAGACTGGTAAGCTGATATCAATTCTTGTCCTTCAATCCCTTGTTCTTGCTCATGTGTCTTGCTGCCCTTTCCTGCCTCTGAAATGGCATCAGCATGACCCTCGTTCTTCTGGAAGAATTGTAGCAGGCTGATGTGCAATGCCGCATCAATGTGAGGCCAGGCTCGGTGCAGATGAGCCTGCAAGGCTGGCTGAGCAGTCGTTACGTGGCAGGTACTAGAAAGGCACTGGGTGGCCATACCAGGGTGGCCCTGAATTAGGTATTTAGGGGCAGTTGTGTCTGTAAAGTGGAGATCCTTCCTAAGACAGACAGAATGGCGTGCATAAAGCCATATATTATGAGCTGTGGCAGGCCTGCTGCATGTCTTCTGAGGTCCATGTGGTTTGAAAAGTACAATGTTAGAGGAACTCCTCTGGTGTGGTGGGTTTGAGCGTCTGCACATGCAGACATTCTTGTGTTCGTGCTCTGTGTTAGCAAACAGCTTTGGCAGCAAGTGATCCCTGGGCTTCAGTAGTGTGACAGCCCTGAAGCTGAGATTAGGGTCCCATGCATGCTCACTAAGAAAAGATTGGCTCTCTGCAAAGTGGAAAGAGCTCCAGTCTCAAGAGTACAGCTTTGGTTGAGGACCCAGGTTGCCCCATCCCACATGTTGGCTCCAGCAAGTTTTTCAGGCCTGTTTCTTTCAGGAAACTGAACGTGGTGGTAGGTCTCTATAGTCAGCATTTTAAAAAAATTAATATATTAATCTATTTAGGTGTTGGAGATCAAACCTAGGGCCTCCTGCATGCAAAGCACGTGTGTGCTCTACTGTTGAGCTACACCCCCAACCCAATATTTTCTGTTTTAAATGTACAAGATACAACCTGGAGTCTGTGAGGACTCAGAGATACATTTGTCCATACAGCAGATTTCCCAACGTGGCTCTGGTTCTTAAGAAATCGGAAGTGTTTGTGTAGCATTTGTACCTAGATAACCCAAAAAATACTGTCCACATGCAATTGCCTGTTGCTTAAAAAAGTCTCATCTGGGAACTTAGCCCGCTGCGGCCAAATGTTCAGTGCTTAGGGGAGGCCTATGGTACCCATACTGTCTTGAGTAGTTTCTTTAGGCTGTCGACCTGGGAACAGCTATGTATTTCTCCAGAACACTGGGCCATCACTGATGAGCTGTGGGCTTTTGCTTTCTAAACCCTGCTCTCCACCCTGCAAAAGCACTTCAGATAAAGTTGTGTGCTTTTATATTTTTATTTCTTTCTTCACACACAGTTCCACATCTGTCCTCCAGCGCCTACTCGTGGGATGGTGTTTATGCTTCTCACAACCTCTCTTTCCTTTGCCTACATATTCTTAATGGCCAGGCCAGGCCCTTCCTCCTCCTCCAGCTGATACTGATCCGTGTCTTCACTCTGATGGCCCAGCCTTTGGGCTCTGTGGCCATACTCGTCCTGCTCACCTTCCGTGGCATCAAGCCTCCAGTCAGCATGTATGTAAGAGGATGTAGATTTCTTAGCAGCATAGGCCTTCATGAGGTCTGCAGATTGGTGTGTTACCAATGGTATGCCATTCCGCCTGGCCTAACAGATCACTTGGCTTTCTGATTTGGTTCTCAGCCTCTGGTTTTGTACTGTGGATCTTGGAGGAACTTTGCTGTTTACTTCTTGGTCCCCTGGTAAGCCTGTTCTTCTGAAGATGTTCAGTGTGTGACTGGGTCCTATTATGCTCAGCTGAGACTCCCTGTAACTCTTGTGTCTAGCTTTCCCAGGTGCCACAACCCTGAGTGCCAGAAATTTCCTGACCAAGTATGCTTGACCTTTGGTTAGTCATCATTTATGGTGTGACCCACAGGGAAAGGATTCATTGCTTTTGGCTAAAGAACCTTATTTTCTGGTTACAGAATCAGAGCAGAATTGGGAAGCTGTGGATGGCAGCCAGACAGAAACAGAAAAGAAGTATTTCTTCATTAATGTCTGCCACCGAGTGCTGCCGGAGGGCAGGGCCAGAAACTGTCCTGAAGAAGCTGCTGTGTGTGCAGTCGGTGAGTTGTCCCCAGAGGGAAGGTGCATATGCCTCTTTTCCTGAAGTAGAAGTGGATGGAGCCCAGATTCTTCCTGTGGAGTGAACCCTCCTATGGGCCATCTCAGGTTCCTTGTTTCTGGGTTCAAGCATAAAAGATGGTAAAGAATGGTTTTGGGTTGGGGCTCTGAACTCTGGGCCTCACACTTGCTAAGCAGGTGCTCTACTACTTGAGTCACTTGGGCAGTCATAAAAACAATTTTTAATGACTCCAGCGACATTGCAGCTGGGTACACAGTGCAATCTCTAGATTTGCCAAAGCCTTCTGTTGTTGTCTGAAGCCATAACTAGAAACACACTGGGGGACTTGACTGTCTTTTCATTTTGTAGCCTGAAGAATAACATTGCTAGTGCTTTTGTAAAGTTGACTTTTTTTTCTTTTTTGGTGGTACTGGAGTTTGAGCTTAGGGCCTTGAACTTGCTAGGCAGGTGCTCTCCCACTTGAGCCATGCCTCAAGCCCTTTTCTGCTTTATTTTTCAGATAGGTTTTTGTGTTTTTTTGCCAGGGGCTGGTCTTGGATCACAGTCCCCCGACCTGTGTCCTCCCATATGGCTGGGACTACAGGCGTGTGACTATGCCTGGCTTATTGATTGAGATGGGGGAGGGGTGGGTCTCATTAACTTTTTGCCCAGGCTGGCCTCAAACCATGATCCTCTCAATCTTTGCCTCCTGAGAAGCTGGGATTACAGGTGTGAGTCACTGTACCTCGTCCCTAATTTGTTCAGACGTTATGGTTTAGGGGACATGGCACCTGCTGGAGCCTTTGGATAAATGCATGTGGCCTCTGGTTTTTCTCGTTCTCATTGTTTTGGTGCTGTAGCTATTACATAGGTATCTCAATATGATAGAGAGGTTCAGTTGTTTCTCATTTGTGATGTACCCTGAAAATGCCAGACAGTGAGAGTAATGAGAACATGTTGCAAACATTTGAGAAGGCATCATGAGGCTTGGTTGGAGGTAAGGAATTACCCTGGTATTTAGAACTAGAGCTGTGTCGTTAAAAGCAGGTGTAGTTTTGTCCATGTCTTATGAAGGATTGGGGGGTGGGGTGGAGCTTTAATACTTTATAGCAAAAAGTAACTGAGCCAAGAATTCAGTGTCTACCTGCTTGGGTTGCTTGGTGGGTTTAGTGAGCTCCCACATGAGCAGGGACAAAGCCCAGCCCTTGACTATAAACCAAGGCTCCAGAAATGTGGATAGTGTTACTTACAGATGGAGACGACCCTTATGCTGCCACTCTGTCCTCGTGCCCCTGGATGACATAGTGTATCATTTATGACACTTTCCTGCTAGGCCTGGGGTCCTTAATGTCACTGTTACGCTCAGATTTACCACTCAAGAGCGACCATTTCCATCCCAGCCAGCTTGAGTGGGCAGGGAAGGGGCCAGGGTACACCTTCTGATCTTTGCTACCTCTCTGTCCGCACATGATAACTTTTCACTGTGCCTTTTGTTCCCCTTTATTCCTCTTTCCAGATAAGACTGGAAGTAAAAACCTGGGAAAGTTTGTCTCTTCTCCCTCAAGAGAGAAAGGAAACATTCAGCTCTCTTACTCAGATGGTGATGATTGTCCTGGGGGCAAGAAAATAACAACTAACGTCACACTTGTGTGCAAGCCAGGTAACACTAAGAAGAGAATGGTTTAGTGCCTTTTGCCTGAGGTGTGCTGGCATGTCTCCTTTTTCTGCTCCTCTTCATCTCTGCAGAGGGATCAGATAGAGAAGGGGTAGTGCCCGGCACTTCAGGCTCCCTGGTTTCTGGCAAAGGGAGACCGGTTAGTTGGATTTTAGCCCAGAAATGGAGAAACCATATGGTATGAACAGGGAGTTGTGTTGTTATTTTCCAAATGAGTCATTAGTCCCTGCACAGTGACTTGTTCTTTAGGACTGATACAGGATCAGCAATGTGGGGTGCTGAATTTCCTCCAAAGGATGGGTAAATGATAAATGGTCTCAAAATGTTGTCTATAGTTTTACCATTTAAGTAGTGTTCATTTTCACTCACCTTTATTTGTAAGTGTACACTTTGTTTTTTTCTGAGTAAAGATCTGTATTCACATATTTTAATGTTCTTCAAACTGTCAGTTTTGTGAATGCTGTGTGGTGTGGTTCTATTGATAAAGTTTAGGGATTTCCTTGTTGACATGGCAGGGTCCTACTGTTTTTAAGCATCAGCCCTATTGTTGGGTAGCATGTTCCAGCATGGGAATTGTGTAGTGCATATCCTGTCTCCACCTCTCACTGAAATATTTCCTTTGTATAAATTCCCAGCTGCCATATAGGAGGTAGGAGGTCAAAGGTGATGATTTTTTTCTTTCTAGCTTTTTTTAATTTAGGACTTTTTTTCTTGTTATATTGTGGTAAAATATACATGGTATAAATTTTACCATTTTAATAATTTTTAAAAGTTGTATGTATAACAATTTTTTTTTTTTTTGGTACTTGGGTTTGAACTCAGGGCTTAGTGCTTACTAGACATGTGCTCTACCTCTTGAGTCACATCTGCAGCCCTGCATAGCATACTATCATGGTAATCCTTTTCAGTGGGGGTATTAAGTACATCCACGTGGTTTTGCAAACACTACCACCATCCACCTCTAGAGCGTTTTCATCTTCCCAATCTCAGTATCCCTTAAACTCTCTCTGTTCCCCTAGCCTCTTGCAGCCATCATTCTGTTTTCTCTCTGCAAACTTTACTATTCTAGTGACCTCTTCAAACTTGAATCATACGGTATTTATAGGGCCATTTTCTGCCCCTGAAGGTGTTGTACCTCATTTCTTGCCATTCCTTCCAAGGCTATTAACAGAGCAAGAATAAGGAAAGATTTAATGATTGATTTTTTCCTTCCCTCTGACAGGTGATCTAGAAAGTGCTCCAGTGTTGAGAACTTCTGGGGATAATGGATGCTTCTATGAGTTCGAGTGGCACACAGCAGCTGCCTGTGTGCTGTCGAAGACGGAAGGAGAGAACTGTACAGTCTTCGATTCCCAGGCAGGTGTGTGTCTATGCAGTGCCCCTGTTGTCTAATGTGACTTGGAGCTAGCATAAGGCCTTTCTAAACCCTTTCTGTGAGTGCTTCAGAGGCAACCTGCTTTAGAATTCTGTTAATGTGGTTTGACCAGAATTCCAAACACCTGGCGTTTGGGGTTGGGCTATTGAAGATACCATCTTCAGTTTATGGGTGGGTTGGGTTTGCTTGAGCAGAAGGGAGTCACTCATGTTTGAAAGGCATTTGCATGAGTCCTAGCCCAGAAACCTGGGGAGACGGTATAAGAAGGCCATTGGACTGAGTTGTCCTGCCTGAACATACCAGTATTTTATGAGACTAGCAGTTATGAATAAAGGGAAGGTGGTGTGAACTCCATCTTCACGGGAAATGTTTGTCATTACAGAATTGGCAGCCTGAGGGGAAAAGTGTCTTTTCTGACTTTTCTCTTCCTGTTGCAAGAATTGCTTCTAAAACTGGGGTGAGGTCACCTTGTTGACTGTTTTCTGACTGGTCTTACATCCTTCTGTTGTTTTTATTTTTAGGGTTCTCATTTGATTTGTCACCTCTCACAAAGAAAAATGGTGCCTATAAGGTTGGGACAGAGAAGTATGACTTCTATATAAATGTTTGTGGCGCAGTGTCCATGGACTTCTGTCAGACAGACTCTGGGGCCTGCCAGGTAGCCAAAAGGCAAGTGACTTCTCATTGCGGGTCTGTTCTTTGGCATTTTGTTCTAACAAATATTTTTGCTCTTGTTGTTTTGATGGTACTGGGGTTTGAACTCCAGGCTTTACACTTGCTAGGCAATGTGCTAACAAATATTTTATTTGGGAATAGGTATGGTCTCTGCTAACATCATTGCTTTATATGATAAGCCTTTAACCACTGAGAATACTTGGCCAAAAAACTACAGGATGCCAGGAGTTTAACTTAAAGGAATAAGTGATGTGGTAGGGAAGAGGGGTGGGCTTATACAGTGCCCTCTTTTGTGTATTTTGCACTTCTCAGTTTGTGGATGTTTATGTATGTATTTCTCCATTCTGTGCAGTATTAGTTCAAATGAAGTGAATTGAGCTTTTAAGTCAGTAGCGCTGAGAGTAGATTTGGGTCCAGGTGGTAAGCCCTCCTTCACATGCAGTTAGAGATCATATGGGATTCTTGTGGGCTGCAGCCCTGTGTGTACCCTCCCCCGTCCCCTCCACCCTCCACTCTGCTTATTGGCTTTTCTGTCCATGTGCAGCCTTGGAGAGCTTGGAATTGGGAATTTTGTGTATTTATTTCAGTGATAAGAAGTCTTGGAACCTGGGACTAAGTAATGCTAAGCTTTCATACTATGATGGAATGATCCAGTTGAGCTACAAGGATGGAACACCCTATAACAATGAAAAGCACACACCAAGAGCAACACTGATCACTTTCCTTTGTGACCGAGATGCCGGAGTGGGTTTCCCCGAATATCAGGTAGGACTTGTCCACTGAGGTTTTTCCGTGGGTATTCTTGAGACTGTTTTAGATTTGTCAGGGTGTATAGGCAGTATTTATTCATTTGTTAAAGCACCATACACCTCAATGATAGTCCACAGCCCTGTTGATTTTGGATACAAAATATGCAAAAGCATCAAAAATTATCCTTTATTTCCACTTAACCAAGGCCAAATTGCCATCTTAATTTTTTCCCAGGCAATCTTCCTTTCAGTACAATGAAAGAAGATGGACAAAGTAAACTTTCTTTCATGCAGTCTTTATTTAACATGATGTCTTTATTACTATTTTTTTAAATGCTGTCTTTGCCTAATGTTTCCCTTTTTTGCTATCTGTGTTAGTTTTCTGACACTATAGCAAATACGTGAGGCAATAAACTTAGGAAAGGTTTATTTAGGCTCATAGTTTCAGAGACTTCAATCTATGGTTGGTTTGGGCTTATGGTGAGCCCTCCCCGCCCACATCATGACAGAGAACCTGTGCCAGAGCAAAGCCACTATCCTCATGGCCAGGACGCACAGAGAGAGTGAGAAAGAGACCAATGTCCCATCATCCACTTAGGCACATCTCAAATGACTTAAAGACCTCCCACCTGTGTGCTTCACCTCTTAAAGGTTGTGCTAAGCTAGGTCCACAACTTTACCACATAGGCTTTGAAGGACACTCCATATTCAGACTGTAGTACCACCCACCCCTCTTTCCTCCTTGTCATGCGATTAGGAAGAGGACAACTCAACCTACAACTTCCGGTGGTACACCAGTTATGCCTGCCCAGAGGAGCCCCTGGAGTGCGTGGTGACCGACCCCTCCACAATGGAGCAGTATGATCTTTCCAGGTGGGTAGAGTCAGCCAGCCCTGGTTCTTTGTCTGGTGTGATTGCTGGTGAGCACGGACGGAGCTGGTCACGAGGTGGAGTTGGTGCTGAGAATGCAGGGACAGAGCGGGAAGGTTGAAGCAGAAGGAATTGTAGGTCTGATCTTGTTAGCAGTTGTTCTTTGCTATGGCACGCGCTCAGTCTGTAGCTTCATCATTTAAAGCAATGATGCAGTGCAGAGTGGAAGGGCATTTTAAGGAATCCACTGCATACAGAACTCGTGACAGTCAGATGTAATCGCTGTGCATGCAGAGGATGCATGCAGAGGATGGTGAGCCCGCTTTGTGGTTTGAGCCTTCCATTTGATAGGTGTTTATTTCTCTAATTACTTAGAAATAAGTTGCCAGCTGGAACTGTGTAAGCTTTTTAAAAACCTGCCTTCTGCTGTGGAATTTCAGCCTAGTAAAGTCTGAAGGCAGTCGTGGAGGAAACTGGTATGCCATGGACAACTCGAGGGAACACGTCACATGGAGGAAATACTACATAAACGTGTGCCGGCCTCTGAATCCTGTGCCAGGCTGCGATCGATACGCATCGGCTTGCCAGATGAAGTATGAAAATAACCAGGTGAGTGATCATCTTTCCTCATGACAGTGTGGATTAATGGGTAGATAAAGCAGGCCTGGCCATTCAAGCAAAGCCTTGAGAGCAGGGCCTCTCTGTAAACTAATCTACCTTCTGAACAGTGTGTATCACACTTGAATCTTTGTTTGGACTTAAAACTTCAGGAAAGTGCTGTGGTGTTGGCTGCCTTTTATCAAATAAAGGACAGGGGAAGCTACTAATAGCCTGAGTTCAGGTATCTGTGAGTGCATCGGCAGATACTTGTAGAGACATTTTGCTCTGGATAAACTAGCTCCAAGTGTTTATGCCATTCAGGGTGCTGAGCTGCACGTGCCTGTCACCTGCGGGACCGCAGAGACTGCTAGAGCTTTTGTGTGTTTCCTCGAAGTTTCCAAGCATATGTGTGCCAGGAGTGACCTTTTGGCCCATGCTGGTGGCGCACTCTGGTGGTGTGTCTTATCTGTGCATGTGTTCTCTATTGGAGCAGGGCCTCACAGCACAGCCTATCTTCATTATGCAGAGTTCTGCCTTCTCGAGTTTCCCTACACACCAACACTTGTAGCCCCCAAATCAGCATGTAGAGACTTTCTTGATTATTTTTGGGTGTGCATAGTGGCTCAGCATGCACAGCTAGTGGCCTAGTTGTTTTGGCCTCATACTGAGATGACCAGAGGATGGAGAGGTGGGGGCAGGCAGTGCAAGAAGCTCTAGTTCTGGAGCGGTTGGGTGAGGTTTGGGTCCAAGTCTGGCATCTGTTAGCAGAATGGTCTCGACTGAATTGCTTAACACTTCTCAGCCTCCTTTTTCCTTTTGTGAAATGAAATAGTGGAATCTGTCAGCATGAGTCATTTTTAGGGTTTAAGACCATAATGTAGGTCAGTTACGTGTACCTATTACACAGCCCCCCTCAGAGAAGTGGTTTATTTAGAAATTCTTGTTAGTAGCAACTTCATAGGATGTAACTACCAGACTGTAGTCTACATAGTGTGTGTGCAGCAGACCCTTGGTATCCACGGGTGTGTGGTTCCAAGCAGACTGTGCTCTAAGATTACTCAAATTTACCGGCCATATGCATGGCGGGTCTGAGCATTGTAACATGAAACTACACCAAGTAGGCTCCATTACTGTCAGAAAAATTACTGCTGTGTGTATCAGTACTGCTCACCAAATCCTGGATCTTACTCCATGCTCTGTATCTCAAATACTGTGAGTCCTCGATTCCTTTTCCTGTGACTCTAGCGCTGGTCAGCATCCACTGAAGACAGGCGACCTTCAACAGACCTCAAACTTTCACTTAACTTTTGGGGCACTATTTGCTTTATTAGGAGGTATATTTTCACAAAAGTAAGGGCAGGGAAACAGCAGATCGAAGAATTTAAATACAACTAATGATAACATGGGACTGACTGGGCTTCTCTGTGTCATCCAAGCTCTGTAATATGTATGTGGGAATTAAAAATTTTTGTTTTCCAAATTTCTTTTGGATAGTATATATTTGTGACCATGCTTGATCAAAACCATGTAAGAAATCCTCACATAAGGCGAGCTCACTGTATATTACGTTGTTCTCCTAGGAGCAGGGTTCAGTATTCCATAGTTCTTAGACACTACTTCCTGGGACATGACCACCGTGATTCACAGGTGACTTTGTTAGCGATGCAGTCAGCTACTTTCCTGGCACGCCTAACAGACACTGTGTTGCAGGGCTCCTTGGCTGAGGTCGTGTCCATCAGTAACCTGGGAGTTGCAAAGACAGGCCCTGTGGTGGAGGAGAGTGGTAGCCTCCTCTTAGAGTATGTGAATGGCTCGGCCTGCACCAGTAGTGACGGCCGGAAGACCACCTACAGCACCAGGATCCATCTTGTCTGTGGCAGGGGGAACCTGGTAAGGCACTACCTGGGGTGGGTTCGGGAGAACTCCAGTAGAAACACCCTTGGGGGTCAGTATGTGTTGCTTTTGTTTTTAATTGGAGTATAATGTATATGACATAAAATCAGCCATTTTAGCCATTTTTGGGTTATCAAGACCATGAAGCACATACTCAGTGTGGTACACCCACCACAGAATCCGTGTCCAGAACTTTGAAGACTCCCAAACACAGTTGCTTTTTTATCAGGGGTTATAGGTTTATACCTGGGTCATGTGTTTTGAATAATTACCAGGTAGTCGGGTGAAGGCCTGTTTATCGAGTTAGTGCTCGTTAAGGTCAGTCACAGTGAGCCCTGGCTCTCTGATATGGGCCAGCTGTTCTGGGCCTCTGTTCTGCAGTCCAGTCGACTCTGAGTTACTCAGGTTCCTGTACCTCAGAGATGTGCAGGTTTTTCTTGTCACTTGCTAAGATCGCTGATCAGGGGAGAAACTACTAGCTCGCTGAGTGTGGGCACATGCTTGATGTGGGTGGCATGCATCCATGGATTGTAGACAATCCATGACCAGCCTGAGCCTGGGATACCTGCTTTCTTCTCCCTGGGTGGGAGGGGATCCTGGGTTCTGAGGCTGGCAGATGTTGGTTTTCAATGTCCATCCCTGCCTGGCAAGCTCTGTGTCCTGGGTTCCCTGCCATGGACCATCTCTCCAGCTAGATTGTTGTTGCCAGTCTGATACTGGGTGGCTCCAGAAAGTTCTTTTGGACCCTCCATTTTTTAGCTTCTCTCTAATACATTACTTAATTTTCAGAGTAGTTTCACACTGTCACTGAGCTCAGCACACCTATGGGCCTGGGGAGGGCAGAGTGGGTCCAGGCAGTACTTGTGAGTAAGAAAAGGCCTTGTTCACAGTCAGTGCTGTGAGTCCCAGAGCTTCCATGGTTAAAGCTCACTTCCTTCTTAGGACCACGTCATGAGGTTGAGAAGCAGGTGTGTTTCTGTTTTGCTCCTGGGGCTGCTGAGGCTGAGCATGGGGCCTGGGAGATCACTGGTGGGTGGGGTGTGGGCTGGAGTCAGATGACCACCAGTCTTTCACCTATGATCCTGAGAGGCAGCTTCCCTTCTCTGGGCCTCACTTTTCTCAACTGTGTGTCATGGGGACTTACTGACTTGGTTGAGAAATGCCAGGAAAGACCTCAGTGCAGCGCCTGGTGTACAGTGCACACTTGATGCACGAGCTCCTGTTAGATGCAATGGAGGACCCATTGTCACAGAAGGACGGGGCTTTTTATTGAAACACACAAATTATAAATCAGTAACAGCCCCTTTCACAGAAATTGAACACACTTGAACCCATATCAAGAAACACCATCGGCTCCTCTCGTGCCCTTTCCTATCACATCACAGCCCGTCTCCTGACCTCTGAACCCCAGGTCAGTTTTGGCTAATTCCAGCTTGCATCTGTGAAATTGGATATATGGTTGTTTTTTCTGTCTGGCTTCCTGCAGTCAGCTTTTGGTGTAGAGAGTTTTTCAAAAGCTTGGGCTCGGATTGACACTGGAGTTGAGATCCCAGTCCTCCCATTTACTGCTGGAATGATCTCATATTTCCTAACATCCAAGCATAAGAGATGACCCCTCCTTTGTAGGGATAATGAGAACATTAAATTAGCAGTAGGTAACGCACAGTAAGTGCTGATGCATAACAAATGCTCTGTAGAGTGTTAGCCGCTGTTAGGTCCTGGGTTGGTGTTCTGTTGGCTACATGGTTGTTCTGCTGACTCTTACCATGTACTTGACCTTTCAGAACACCCACCCCATATTTACTTTCAACTGGGAATGTGTGGTTAGTTTCCTGTGGAACACAGAGGCAGCCTGCCCTGTCCAGACGATTACAGATGCAGACCAGGTACGTGTGTTGTCATATGGCTCTCTCACTGAGCCTCCTGCTGGATGTTTCCATCCAGGTAGCCAGTCCTGACCTGCCTCCTGCCCCTGCTCTCTGAACCAGCTGTCACCATCCCTTGTACATTGACAAGTGCCTAAAGGTCATTCAGCATTCCTCTCCCTAACCTTCACCCCCATATCCCAGAATGAGAACCAGGACCCTCAGTTTTGCTCCCTGCTCACTGCTGATCCCTTCCTTTTTCCCTGCCCCTTATCTCTTTCTAGTGGGCACTGGGATTCTCCATCACCGCCAGAGGTCTGCCTAATTTATATGTCACCCACCCCTAAAGCATTTCAATATCTGGCCCCACAGGCTTCATGTGCTCTGCTCTTATCCACAGAGTAAAGTCCATATATGTATCCTACTGTGACCATACCTGCAGGCTAGAGCCCGTGTGCTTCATGTGATTCTATCCCTGCAGGCTAGAGCCCGTGTGCTTCATGTGATTCTATCTGTAGGCAAGAGCCCATGTACTGGGGATCCAGTGCAGGGCGTTTTGCATGCTAGGCAAGTGCTGTATCTACCACTGAGCTATAGCCCTAACCCCCGAGTGTTCTGATATGCCCTGATGCACAGGGTAGATAGAGCCGTTGGGTCTCATTGATGCGATCTGTAGGGTGGAGCCCATTCTCTCTAACATGTTCCACTTACAGCTGCATTTTCCAGCCTCTCTCGCTTTCCAATGGTCACTGCTCTAGCACCTGGACTGGTACCACTGGTTTGGGTGCAGCCCCACTCCTTTCTGCACTAGCTGCTCTACTGTTCTCTCTGCCCACCTTGGGGCAGTGAGTTGCTTTGCTGGCGCTGTGTGTATTTCTTTATAGTTGTGGGACATGTTTTCCTCCCTGCCTTTTTAATCTAGAGTCTGGCAGCAGAGACCGGGTCTGATTCACACAGATGACCTTAACTCAAGGTCCCTCAGTCAGAGTGGGGACAGACTTAGGTTTCTAGACTGTGACTGCTGCCCTGTTCTCTGTACTTGCTGGATACAGGAGGCCTGACACCCAGAAGAGAGGAAATTGTGAGTTGTCCTGTCATACTGCCATCGACCCCTTCATGTGAATAATTGAGACAGAAAATAGAACATGAAATTTCTGATTATTTTTTTCTTAAGAAACTAGTGCTGGGTCTCTACAGTTCCACCTGCCTTCCCTTTAGGGATTAGCAGTAGTCTTATTCAGGTAATGCAGTGGTTCAAGAGCCTTCCAGAGTAAGTTTAACCCTCCGAGTCATGTCTCTGTACTGTGTAGGCAAAGGGCTGTGTTTGAACGGGCTGTCGAGGGCATGTTGGCCTGCCTTTTTAGTAGGAATTTAGTTTTATTTATTTTTCTTATGGTCCTGGGGATTGAACAAAGGGCTGCACACATGCCAGACAGGTGCTCTACCACTTGAACTGTGCCTTCAGCCTGATACGGATTTTTAAGTGAACGGAGGCACAGCTCTGTAAAGTCAAAATGTGTTTGTTGTCCTCTTGTGGAATTGTATTCAATGTGTTTCCTTCCCTTCTTTTGTTTCCTATAGGCTTGCTCTATCAGGGACCCCAACAGTGGATTTGTGTTTAATCTTAACCCACTCAACAGTTCTCAAGGATATGTGGTCTCAGGCATTGGAAAGACCTTTGTGGTAAGAGTGATTTGGTGAATTTCCAGTTTCAAATCAAGGGGACAGTCATTAGTCACCTGCAACTGGTGATTCAAGGAGGCAGATGTTCTCAGGAGTCGCCTAGAGCAGTGTGATGGCAGCTCTTACCCCATTCTACCTGTGTTGAAAACAGGTTCAGGGGGAAAAATGAAGTTCACAGCATCACCAACATACCATTGTACCACCTGGTACAGTTTAGATACGGGGACATGGGGACAGTTACTCTTCCTGACTGCTTGCTGAGTGTCTAGCAGTGGTCCCCAAAGCAGAAGCAGCACATTACCTGGGACCTTGTTAGAAACATAGATTGCTGAGCCTCACTCCAGACCTTGTGAATTGGCAGCTTGGAGGTGGGCAGACAGTGTGATTTAGCAAGTCCTCTAAGTGATTTTGGTACCCACTGCAGTATGAGGCCTACTAGCCAAGAGGAAGTCGTGACAGGATTATGTTGTAAAAGGAGCACAGGATGGCTGTGCTCTGAAATCTTCCAAGGGCGCGTCCTCGTGGATAGCCCAGATGGTTTGCCTGGAGCTGTAAGGTAGAAAATCACATAAACTACTACAAGAGGAGAAAATTAAAAAAATTTTCTTTTTGCAGTGCTAGGAGTTGAACCATGGGCCTTGAGCTTGCTAGGCTAGTACCGTACCACTTGAGTCATGCCCTCAGTCTGGGAGAAAGCTTTTAAAATATCTTGATTGTGGCTTAAGTTCACATAGCAATGTCCACATTAGAACAATAGAGTAGCTTTGCAAACAGGATGTTGGCAGTGAGAACATCCTATAGTAATTTGCTGCAGAGGAGAACTGTGAGGTGAAACATCACAAGCAGAAAGGCACACAGACATCCCCTGGCCAGAAAAACTCCTAGGGTGGGATTCATTCCTCAGCTGGCTTTGGCTTTTTCCTCCTGCCCCCATCCTCCAGCATGTTTTTACAGGGGCCTCTTCCATTTCATAATGATAGATACTAAGTGTTTAATGGCCTCAGTGTTACGTGTTAATTCTAGAACTGTTCAATTTACCAAACAGCAAAATTTGGTTTATGCCAGGCAGCATATCCCAGCATTAGGTTGAGTGTGTTTGGCTGCCTGTGGGAGTGTGAGAGGCAGGGGACTCTAGACAATATGCCAGAAGCAGAGCAGAGAGGTCCTGCCTTGTGTTCTAGCCAGGTTGTTAGAAGGTGGCTTGGCAGATCATGGCTCTCAGTTGCAGAGACCCACAAGTTGATTGGCAGAGCACCTCGCTGTCTTGTCCATTTTGTGGGACTTAGCTGCCCTGGACATTCACTGGCACATTCCCCTGCTGCTGGAGCTCCCATGTGGGGATCTCTAAGAGTGCCCAAATCTACTGATTGTAGGGGCGTGCGGACGCTGGGCAGCTGGATGACCACTGCCCACAGCGTGGCAGACCATAGCTCAAGCCCCTCCCAGCTCTGTTGTCAACTGATAGGTGAGATTTGGAAGGAAGGAAAGGGAACTTGCCTCTGATTCCCATGGTTAGTACCCTGGATGTAGCCCACTAGGACCCATGAGTACTTGGGTAGGGTCTAGCTCTCACCAGCCATCTCCTAAGTAGGGAACTTTGGTCTTTACTCAGAACACTTCCTCTATGCAGTTCCAAACTCTGTATTCATTGTCCATTAACACTAATCAGAGAGGAGAGGTCTTTCCTTTCTGTATCTTCACACCAGAGGAGCAAAGTGCATTTTGTTTTTGTAATTATAGTAAAGTTAACTGATTTTTAATGGAATGATAGCAACACCTTCAAGAAATGTAGGGGCACCACTTTATATTTACTTATAATTAACATGACTTCCAACTATATAATTTAAAATGTTATAAAAGTTATGGTTTATATACATTGTCTTTATTATATATGGTACGTCATGACATATAATATGTTATGCATTTGAAGATACAGGGGTATATAAATGAGTAGAACTTGTGTACTAAACCTTAAAGGAAATTTATGGGTATTGCTATTTGAACTTAGATTTTTGCCTTACTTACTAACTAACTTTAAGATTTACCTACCCAAATGGGGAAAGTTGTAATTGACAATAACACCAGATATTTAACCTAGTGGGATTTTTGGTAGGTAGGCAACTTGACTATGGTAAGTCATGGAGCCTAAATGCACCTATGTGGTTTTTTACCCTCCGGCTTCCAGTTCAATGTCTGTGGTGCAATGCCCGCCTGTGGGACCGTTGGTGGAAAGCCAGCCTTTGGCTGTGAGGTAGGAACCCAGGTAGAAGACCTGAAGAACCTGAAGCCAGAAAGGCCAGTTGGATTTGAGAAAAGCCTCCAGCTATCCACTGAGGGCTTCCTGACTCTGACCTACAAAGGGTCGTCTCCCACAGACAAAGGTGAGCGCAGCTTTGTTGTTTTTCACCTAACAGAGCCAGAGGTTTTATGACTGACTGTGAACCTCAAGGGCTCTGTTAGCACTGTTGGCAGGGTGCTCATCTCTCTCATTCCCCAGGTACTTGAACACACACGTCACTTGCCTCTTTCTGTCTCTGCTTTGTTCAGTTTCTTTTGTTGTAACTCTGTGACTGTGGTGAGGTGGCCCTGGGTTACCACTTCACTGTTGTCTCTCCTGCCTTCCTTTTCCTGGTGTTCTTTTGTCCGCACCTCCAATTCTTGGATGTGGATGTTTTTAATTTTCCATTTGTCACATTTCTTTTAGGCACTGAAGAAGTGATGGATGAAGATGATAAAAGTTACTCTTTATTTTCCTAAATGCTTTCTTTCTACCTATTTTTCAGCTCTATTGTTATGGTTTCTTAATGTAATGAACACAGTTTTGCTGTGTTAAAATTAACATTTTTACTCTGTTCTATTATTGTGTTGTACAACAGAAATAGTCATCATTTTTTCGTGTGTCAGGAAATGCAAGGTCAAGTCCAGGTACGACAGTGGCCATTTTAGTACAGTAAAGGGTACCACACGTTAAACGCTTCCTGTGCTAAAATGCTCATCTGGCCAATCTTACGTTGGTTCTGAGAGTCTTACCCTCTTCTGTGCTTCAGTTCTTCTGCGTAAGCACTGCCTCATTTTACACATGCGGTAACGAAAGCCAGAAAGGACGTGGGCCTGGGACAAAGCTGATGGCTCATTGATGGGCAGTGTCAAAGTGAGGATCCAGGGCTCTTGGATTCTGATCTTGGCTCTGCCACCTAATGTATTTGTGTAATGCAGCTGAGGAAACAGATTCCCAGAGATGCCGTATCTGGCCCAGGGCCACACAGTTAGTAAGCAGCAGAATGGTACTTAGAGTCCACATGTTTGGTGTTAAAACCTATGGTCTTCCATCACACCACGGTGAACTTGAGAGCAGTTGGTGTGTCGTGTGGTTGTTAAAAATGCTACTGTCTTTGCTGCCTGCATTTCTGTCATTCTGGTCTTTTGAGCTCCCATGAGAATCGCTCATCTAGCTCTGCCTACAGCATTCTAGGGCTTCTCCAACCCACAGCTCCAGACTTCCCAGGTCTTCTCATATACCAGCCCCAGAGCCATAAGACCCACATGGTCAAGTCTAATTACAGTGCTGACCCCTCTGCTTTGGCACCGGTTTTTCTGTGTAAGTTTTATCATTGCTGTGACCAAATACCTGACAGAAACAACTTAAGGAAAGAAGAATTTATTTTGGCTCAGTGTTTCAGAGGTCCATGGTTGCTTGACCCTATGCACTTGGGCAGAATGTTAAGGCAGTAAGAGCATGTGGAGGAATAGACAGTTCTCTTCATAGGAGACAGAAGCAGGAACAGGAAGGGGCCAGGGCAAGACACACCCTTGAAAGTTTCCTCCCACCTTTCACAGTTTCTGCCACCTCCCATTGTCTATTCAGAATTTGAATCTGACAATGAATTAAGATCAGAGCCCTCAGGATCTATTCATGGATCTAGTCTCTGGATATACCTTCAGGTATCCTTTACTAATCTCCCAGACATCTCATTCCAGTTGAGATGAACCATCACAGAAATATCTGCAAATCTAACTCTACATAAAAAAGGTTTATACATCACAATCAAGTGAGATTTATCCTAGGAATGCCAGTATGGCTCACATATGTAAATTGATAAATAAAACACACTCTATTACCAATATGAAGAATAAAAACCATATGATCATCTCAATTGATGCAGAGCAAGAATGTAATAAAATTCAACATTTTTTCTTGATAAAAATTTGCTATATAGTCAGGCACCTCAGCACAATTACAGAATGGAAAGAGCTGAAAAGCTTCCTCTAAGATCAGGAGCAAGACAGGGATGCCCATTTTCACCACTGTATTCAA
This sequence comes from Castor canadensis, assembly GCF_047511655.1. NCBI lineage: Eukaryota > Metazoa > Chordata > Mammalia > Rodentia > Castoridae > Castor > Castor canadensis. The sequence goes on along the minus strand of NC_133386.1, from coordinate 7,720,238 downwards.
TATTAGAATATTTGGTCTTGGAAGTCCGCTAGAGTAATAAAACATGAGAAAGAAAATGAAGGGCAACCAAAAATAGGAGTGAAGGAGGTCAGATCACTCCTGTTTGCAGATGTTGTGCTTTCATATATAGAAAAAGTTCACTGGTGGTATGGCTCAAGTGGTAGAGTGCCTGCCTAGCAAGTGCAAAGTTCTGAGTTCAAATCCCAGCACCACTTAAAAAAAAAAAAAGGGAAAACTTAAAAGATTCCATCAAAAACCTGTTAGTATTGGTAAATGAATTCATTGAGATTGTAGAATATAAAGTCATCATATAAAAAGCTGTAGTTTTTGGTGCACCAATAATAAAATTGCTGACAAAGAAATCAAGAAAGCAAAAATAAAATGCCTAGAAGTAAATTTAACCAATAAAGTGACCTCAACAATGCAAGTTACCAAACACTGAGGAAAGAAACCGAAGAGGACATGCAAAAATGAGAAGACATCTGGCACTCAGGAGTTGGGAGGGTTAATGTTAAGAATATCCAGCTAGTTAAAGTAATCTGCAAATTCAGTGTAAGTCCCATAAAAATTTCAATAACAAATGTTCAGTGACATTTTTCATAGAAAAAGAATTCCTAGTTTGTGTGGAATCATAAAAGATCCTGAATAACCAATGCAATCTTAAACATAAAGAAAAGCCGGGGCATTACAATACTGGACTGTAAACCAGCATGGAGCATGCAAGAAAATAGGCATAAGTTCCTATGGAACAGAGAGCCCGGAAATAAACCCACATATTTGCAGGCAATTAAATTTCACCAAAGACAGCAAGAACAATCATTTGAGAAAGTACAGTCTCTTCAATAAGTGGTGCTGGGAAAACTAGACAATCATATGCAGAGAAATTATCTAGCCACATATCTCTTACCATATACAAAATTAACCTGAGATGAATAGGCGGCTTAAGTGTAAGACTGGAAACTCTATCTGGGCAAAGATGTTTTTGGATGTGAATTCCCAAACCATGGGCAACAAAGTAGCATTGACAAATGGGATTATATCTAACCAAAAAGTTTTGGCACCTCAAAGGAAACAACAGTGAGGAGAACTTACTTGGAGTGGGAAAAATGTTTGTATGCTATTCATCTGACAAGGAACTAACTTCCAGAACCTATAAGGGACTCAACAGCAAAAGACAATATGATTAAAAAATTAACAAAGGACCAGAATAAATTTCTCAAGAGAGGATGTACAAATGGTTAACAAGTACATGAGAAAATGCTGAGCATCAAAACCACAATAATACATTCTTTCACTCCAGTTAAAATTGCTATTGAAAAAGACAAAAAAAATAAAATGTTGGCAAGGGAGCCAAGAAAAGGCAACTCTCATGGTCTGTTTTTGGGAATGTGAATTAGCACAACTGTTACAGAAAACAGTGTGGAGGCTCCTTTAAAAACTGGAAATAGAGCTGCCATATACTCAAATTCCACTCTGTACATAGCCAAAGGAGTTGAGATCAGTACGTCAAAGTAACGCCTGCATGCCCACGTTTATCGCAACACTGTTCACAATGACCCAGATAGGAATTAATGTAGATGTCAGTTAGCAGATGTGTGAATAAAGAGAACGTTGTGTATGTACACAGTGGATGATCGCCTTAAAAATGAATGAGATTCTCTTATCTGCAGCAACTTGGATGGAGCTGGAGGACATTATGTTAAGTGAAATAAGTCAGGCACAGAAAAACCAAAACTGCGTATTCTCATGTATATGTGAAAGACGAATACTCACTTGAAGCAGAGGGTAGAATAGTGGTTACCAGGGCCTTGTTGGTGCAGGGGAGCGAGGACGAAGAGAAGACAGTTAATGGGACAGGAGTAGGGTGGTATAGGAGGATGGCGCTCTGTAGTACAGTAGGGTAATTACATTGGCATCAACTAATTGTGTATTGCAATAGTTTTGAATGTTTTCTGATACAAAGAAATGATTTATGTCTGAGGTAATAGGTATGCCATCCGATCATTATACATTTTTCCATGTCTTGAAACCTAACAGTATACCCCAAAAATATGTTTAATACTGTGTGTCAATTAAAAATAAAAAAGTGTTCAAAAAAGAAGCGGTAACCTTTTCATCCTTAAGAATGGTGTGCACCCCTTGAAGGCGCCTGTGAAATGCTTAGCCCATGCTGGGGCTGCTGTGCGGCTCCCCTGGCTGCAGTGGCTTCCTTTTCGGTACTCCTGCTTTTGCCCTCACAGAATAATCTGTGTTCATTGCAGCAGATGGGGGTATTTTTAAAATGTTAAGTCAGATAAGTCACTCCCAGCTCCACATCCCACCTGGAGCAGAAGCGAGTGCTCCCACAGCGGCTGTTGGTTGCTGCCTGGTTCTGATGTGATTGCCTGCGCTCTGCCCGGCTGGTCCTGCTGTCCTGCTTGTTTCTGTAGTGCTTGTCCCCACTTGTGCCTCTGTACTTGCTGCTCCCTCACCTTCCAGCACAGCTGAGGAAGACTGTGGTATTTGTTGAAGAGCCAGTAAGTGAGAGATTGTCATCTGATATGTGCACCGATTAACTGATGTGGGGTTTGAATGCTTTCTGGCAGAGTAAGAGTACCAAGCCACCAGGCTCCTGGCATAAACTCATGGTGAGATGGTCACTGTTGTGAGCTTGTTGCTGGTCGTGCCATCCTCCTCCCATGCCTTGTGTGTGTGGGTCACCTGGTGAGTAGTGCATTCCTGTTCCACAGGCACTGCTTTCATCATCCGCTTCATTTGCAATGGCGACATTTACCCGGGAACTGCTAAATTTCTGCATCAGGACATCGACTCTGCGCGAGGGATCCGGAGCACTTTCTTCGAATTTGAAACTGCCTTGGCCTGCGTTCCTTCTCTAGTGGACTGCCAGGTCACCGGTGAGGCCCGGGAATGAGTAGGTGGGATGAGATGAGTGTGAGGGGTGTGTGTTCCCATTTATGTGTAACGTGTGTCTGTAAGAGCATATGCGTATGTGTGAACGAGTGTGCATTTATGTTCATTTGTATATGTACATGTATATTCGTGCATGCAGTGTGCATGCTTTGCTCTATAGGCACTGCAACAGTTGTATAGAATTTTTTTTAAATGAGGCTTAGAGCTGTATTGTTTCTCTAGAAGAGACTCCAGACATAGAGTTTGTGGTTTTAAGCTATGGATTGGGGTTAGATGTCCTTAAGAACAGAGAAGAAAACTCAGAGGGAAAAGGAAATCAAATACATACATTTGAGGAAGTTAAAAAACGGAGACCACCTTAGAGTGCCCGAGAGTGAGCAATGTTCTGCTGCCCTCGGTCTCTGGCTGCTGTCCCACCTCTGCAATGACACTTCTTCAAGATGGGCAGTTTGGAGGGACAAGTGGTGCATTTCTGTAGGCAGAGCCCCTCGCTTCCTGTGGTCTTTCTTGGGTCTTGGGGTTACAGATGCCATGTCCATAGCACAGCCATCTTTGCTTGGGATGGAAAATGGCCCCTGAACTGGCACAGAAGCCATTTTTCCAGAATGTTTCCCTGTATTTCAGACCCTGCTGGAAACGAGTATGACCTGAGTGCCTTAAGCACAATCAGGAAGCCGTGGACTGCTGTGGACACCTCCGTGGATGGGAAGAAGCGAACTTTCTACTTGAGTGTCTGTAATCCTCTCCCTTATATTCCTGGATGCCTTGGTGAGTGCTGAGTCCACAGTTCCTTCTGTCCGAGTGTGATCAGACTCAGGCCAGCCTTCTTCTACTCCCATCTTATTCTCCCGTTCTTACAGGCAGTGCTGTGGGGTCTTGCTTAGTGTCAGAAGACAACAGCTGGAACTTGGGTGTGGTGCAGATCAGTCCTCAAGCTGCAGCCAACGGGTCCCTGAGTATTCTATATGTCAACGGCGACAAGTGTGGAAACCAGCGCTACTCCACCAGGATAACGTTTGAATGTGCTCAGACGGCGGTATGTGTCTGCAGTGCAGTGAGCAGTGTGTTTCTCGCTTCCCTGTAAACTCCTGAGTTTTCTACATTGGTTAAAACTGGCCTGTGTTTTCATAGATTTTTGGCCAATGCTAGGGTTTGATTAGAATTTCCTGTGTTGTGTCCCCCTCCAGCCCCTCATTTTTGTATAAATAACTGTATATTTGGTTCATGGAGGTTAAAGATTAGGTGTTAATTGTGACTATCATCTGATTAATTTTTAAAACCCAGTAAGCTGTTTTTTTCTCTGCAGGGATCACCCACATTCCAGCTCCTGGATGATTGTGAGTATGTGTTTGTCTGGAGAACAGTGGAGGCCTGTCCTGTGGTCAGAGAGGAAGGTGAGCCCTGGGTCTGTCATCACAAGTCACTTTAGCTGTCAATCAATGATGCTCTGAGGAACACATAGACAGGAAGCATGTGATAATGCTGGTGTGGATCATGAAGCCCTTATTAGGGATGGGTAACCTCTTGAGTGTTTTTCTCTAGCATGTTTGCTAATTTTACTAGGGACCATTTCTTATGTACTTGCATTGATGGAGTTGTAGCTTCTCTCACTTGAAAACAGTGACTTGGAGCTGGGTCAGCTTTGGTCTGGTTTGGTTTGCAGAAGTGGGTCTTCCTCCTGTGTTCTCCCTAGGCTTTTGTTGAAAACACAGACAATTCGTATTATACATAAAAAGTAAAACAGTATAGAGATAGCTCCTAAAAGCCATTTGAGGACAGTACTTACCTGATTTAAAGTACAAAACTCATTGCTTGGGAGTATGAATACAAGTGCTGTAACAGTTGCCCTTGGTTTTGTGTGTGTTCTTGAAGGTGATAACTGTCAGGTGAAAGACCCAAGGCACGGCAACCTGTATGACCTGAGGCCTCTGGCCCTCAACACCACCACTGTGAGTGCTGGCGAGTATACCTACTACTTCCGGATCTGTGGGAAGCTGTCTGCAGACGTCTGCTCCAGCCTCGACAGGTCCAAGGCGGTCTCATCATGCCAGGAAAAGCGGGGACCACAGGGATTTCAGAAAGTGGCAGGTACCATGATTTTCCTCCTGCTTTATGATCAAAATATTAAGATGTTAGGCGGAAGGTCACGTTTCTCTGTGGTAGGAAGAATGGGGAAAACGACACGTTAGTGATGTTTCTGATTCCACGATTTTCTTAGCTAGAACACACGCTGAAGAATGTTGTCAGTGTGTTTCTGACTCGAAGGTCATGTCTTCCCCTGGCAGCTTTGGTACACACTGAACTAGCCAGTAATGGGTATTTTCAGGTGGTGCTTTCTAAGGTTGAGTTACAGGGAATGCATTCAATATAGGACTTGGCTATAAACCTGATGTGTTACATGCCTGTAATCCCAGCACTCAAAAGATTGAGGCAGGAGAATCAGGAATTTGAGACTAGTCTGGCCTACATAGTCAGACCCTATGTCTGAATGAATGAATGAATGAATGAGATTAAACAGAGCCAGACTTGGTCATCATGCCATCTTGGCACCCTGGCCAGATTGAAATCAGCTTAAGAACCTTCAAGTGAGGTTGAAGTTGCTGCTGTGGTGAGCACGGCACCTCCTGGAAGCCTTCGTGGGAGTGGCTTCCTGCAAGGATCAGGCTGTTGTGTGCCAGCATGTCACTGTGCTCATAGTCACAATCGTGCTGCAGCATGGGTGGGCGGAGCCTGGCTTTATTCCTCCTGCAGTGTGATGGGGTCAGGAGCGGGTGGCCCCATGCCAGTAGGCCACGTCTGCTTTCTTTGCCCCCTGAATGTTCAGGGTGACCCATCTCAAGGTAGGTGCAGCAGCCTGGGACTTGTCAAACTGAATCTTGAGGGACGTACTTCTTCTTAAACAGGTCTCCTTACTCAGAAGCTGACCTATGAAAATGGGCTGTTGAAAATGAACTACACTGGGGGGGATACATGCCATCAGGTGTACCAGCGCTCTACCACCATCCTCTTCTACTGTGACCGGAGCACCCAGAAGGTGAGCTGTGCCAACAGCCTCACGGGGAGACACCTGCCCTCCCGCGGCAGCTGCTGTCTTTACAAAATGAGTCTGCTTTCTTTTGGGTCCGTTAAACCCCTCAGAACCTCAGTTTAACATACATTACTTACAGAAAATGTGTCGAAACGTCAGTCTGCTCATATAGGTTTTAATGGACATAGCCATCCTCACTGTTTTTATCCCTGAGACTCCAAATGTGAACAGGAGAAATCCTTCGTCCCCATTTTTTTCCTTCCTTCCTTCCTTTCTCCCTCCCTCCCTTCCTCCCTCCCTTCCTCCCTTCCTTCCTTCTTTTTCCTCCCTCACTCCCTCCTTTACTCCCTTCCCTTCTCCCCTTTACTCCCCTCCCTGCCTAACTTTGTTGAGGTGGGGGTCTCACTAACTTTTTTGCCCAGGCTGGCCTCCAAATGTGATCCTCCCAGTCTCTGCCTCCTGCATAGCTAGGAATACAGGTATGAGCCACTGTGCCTGGCCTGCATTCCCATTCTTAATGTGTCTGTCTTTACTTTTCCAGCCAGTGTTTCTGAAGGAGACATCAGATTGCTCCTACTTGTTTGAATGGCGGACGCAGTATGCCTGCCCGCCTTTCAATGTGACCGAGTGTTCCTTCAAGTGAGTTGTGTGTGGCTGACGCTTGGTATGCTCTTGCTTTAATAACTAATGGTCTGGGTGACAGGATGGGATCAGTCAGCTCTTTCTCTGCATTAACATGAAATGAGGAGTTGGGCTTCTGAGCATCTCACCTTTGAGAGTCTGTGATTGTTGTACACCACATTCATGTGGGGAGGTGATAGAAACAACCAGAGTTGCAATCTCCCTGGTTCCCAATTGTAGGTGGAATAGAGTGGGCCAGGCCCTCCCTCTGCCCTTTTCTCAGACCCTGCTGTATCAGTGATGCCATGATGAGGAGACGGTGGCCATTTCCCAAGTCCTTATAGCATGAAGAGAGTGACAGACACTCACGTGGGTGTTGGGTGAGGGAACGTGGTGGAGTGATGCCATCCTGCCAGTTTTCAGTGTCCTCGCAGATCCTTTGATGTCTTTGCTCCTGTGACCCTGACATGCTCCTAAGATAAGGTAGAGGCCTCCATTGTGTATGGATTTCCACAGAAGCACTCTTGGAACTTCAAGTACACACTAGGTTTCATCCCAGGTGACACTGATTCGTAGGTCTGTGGTTTTGTATTTTGGGTTTTTTTCCTTTGCTGTACTGAGGTTCCAACTCAAGGCCTTGCCCTAGCTAGGCAGGTGCTCTACCACTTGAGTCACACTTCCATCCCCTTTTTTGTTTTAGTTATTTTTAGTTATTTTTCAGATAGGCCAACATGCCTATGGTTTTGCATTTTGAGGGGACCTGCTGGCAGTTCTCATGTGTGATGGTGCCACCCTATAAAAGCTGCATGGTCACGCATGCTGGCCGGGGGAAAGCGTTACTGCTTCTGTACTTTCCCTCCAGCCTTTATTGTTGCGTTGTATGTTTTTTATGTAGGGGAGTAATTTAAATTTTAGTACTATATGTAATTGCATACATTTAGTAATTTTGTTTGTAACTTCATAATTTTAGTAACGTTACCATTTCTAGTTCATATTTTATAAATATTTTCTTGTGACACAAATTTGTTTCTTTATTTTTAATCTACTATTTTTCTGAGTAGATACCTGATTCTTTTGCTGTCATTTGAAATGTTTGTAGTGGCTTTTGTCTTTTCTTGTTCAGTACTGGGATTGAACTCAGGACCTCATGCTTGCAAGTCAAGCACTCTGCCACTTGAGTTACATTCCCAGTACTTTTGGCTTAGCAGAAGGTCAACCCAAGCCTGTGTTTATTTCCCTGACCTTTGTCTCAGGTTAGTCAGCAGGTGGCCTGCTGGGGAGTGGCTGAGGCCTTGTGTGCTCTGAGTGTGTCAGCTGGTGCCTCATGGGCCAGCGAGCTCCATTCCCCACTGGCCTGCCCTTGAAAAGCACTTTTTTAGACTTAACTCTGGATAATTAATTTTGCTAAAGTGAGTCTTGGAGTTGCCTGAACTCAGAGTTTTTTGTTGCTGATTCCTCCACCATGTGGAGAGAGGTCCCTATAAAGTTCTGTCCATAGGCAAAGTTTGAGGACATCGGGGGCAGACTGAAATGCTTGAGCCTTTGTGAATGGAACACTAAGCGTGTCCCTGGAACTAATCTGAATATGACTCTGGCATTCTTTTCCTGCAGGGACGGGGCTGGCAACTCCTTTGACCTCTCACCCTTGTCAAGGTACAGTGACAACTGGGAGGCTGTGACCAGGACAGGGGCCACCGAGCACTACCTCATCAATGTGTGCAAGTCACTGGCTCCACAGGCCAGTGGCACTGGTAAGAGGGGCAGTCCCTTGTGGAGTGGCTGTCTGTTGTGAGCCTTCGGGGATGGCAGGGTGGGAGTGGCCTTAGAGGCTTCTGCTCTGCTCTTAGGTTGAGAAGTAACAGGAGTAGAATTGAATGGTCTTAGTGACTGTCCCTGGTTCATTAAACACTGAGTGCTCTCTGGGAATGTGGTAACCTTTTCTGAACACGAGGAGGTAGCAGGGGATAGAAAGAAAGGCTGCAAGAAATTCTGAGCAGGGTGGGAGACTGGAGGGTGAACAGAGACCCTGGTGTTGCCTGCTGTGTTTGTTGAGGGTCCTTGCATTCTCTGGAGACCAGCTCATCGGTTCTGGGGAGGAAACTGGCAGGGTGGAAACTGCCTGCCAGGTGTCTTCCAGGTGTCTTATTTGGGACACTCCCCAGGGAATTCTCTTGGAATCTTGAAGAGGAAGTCAGTTTCCTGAGGTTTGACACAGCCCCACCTACACCATGGATGGCCCAGCTTAGGGGTCCTGTTTTTTTTTTAATGCAGAAGTTGTTTTTTATCCTTGTTGCTATTTGAGGCTGTGGCCCACTTCCCCTGCTGTGTTGTGCTGGGCAGGCTACGGGGCTGGTTTTTCCTCTAGGGCAGGTGGCACAGGTGCTTGGGGACTAGGAAATCAGAAGTTCTTGGTGACTTCTTCATTAAGAGAGCATGAATGGGGCTGAGGTGTGGCTCAAGTGGTGGAGTGCTGGCTTAGTAGGGCAAAGTGAATCCCAATTCAAACTGACAATAATAAAACCCAAAAAAACCTCCAGTGCATGGGGCTTAGAAATGATGTAGACTGGTGTGTGTTGGATACCCCACCCAGCCACAACTCCTGTCCCAACCCACCTGTGGTAAAATGGCATTTCAATGAGTGGAAAACTCCTGCTGACTTAGGTGACAGAAGTAGGTATTTTGGAGTGACTATGAAGGGAGATTGGGGTGCAGTTTCATAGCCATCTGCTATTTGCTTGCTGGCAAAACCATTCTGCACTGCAGTCATCCAAGATAACTCTCAATGTGTTGCAGAGCCATGTCATCCGGAGGCGGCTGTGTGTCTGCTGGATGGCTCCAAGCCCGTGAACCTTGGCAAAGTAAGGGATGGTCCTCAGTGGAAAGAAGGTGTGACTGTCCTGAAGTATGTGGACGGTGACTGGTGTCCAGATAAGATTCGGAAAAAGTCAACCACCATCCGGTTCGCTTGCAGTGAGAGCCAAGTGGTGAGTGATGTGGTTTCTTAGCCCCTGATGTGTGACTTCCAGAGCAGAGCAGGTCCAGGGCGCAGTGAGGCTGATGTCCTCACTTCCTGGGGTACAAGCTGAAGAGCTCAGGATGTTGTGGTTGGAGTGAGTGGGCTGGGTTGCCACAGGGTGACATATGGCCTCTTTGGTCCCTAGGTGCTTAGCATGGCAATTGTAGGCCTGGAATTTGTTGGTCCTCTTTGAAGTCAGGCTCAGATCCCCAAAGACCATCCAGGAAACTGGTCCTTGACACCATGTCCACATCTGTGGAGGCAGCTTGGGGGAGAGAAGCCAGTTGAGCAGACCCAGATCAAAGTAGCTTCTCCACTTACTAAATGGGAGCTTGGTTCATTGTGTCAGCATGGTGAACAGCTATAAGCTGTTATACACTACAGCCCTGGCAGGCCTGTCTCTCCACTATGAGGTGTAAAGGGAAGATGCATCACTTCCAGTGCATTGTGAGAGCATCTAGATGGGGCTGGTCTTCCCTCCAAGTTTGCTCCTTTCCCTGGTTGCCCGTTGTGTGCATCGAACAGGTGTTGATGGCATGAGTAGGCTCCCTGTGACACTGGAGGGGCTCCGTGTGCTGCTGTGAGTGATGGGATTATAGCTGAGTTTGGGAGCAAGGCCAGGCTGGAGCAGCTCCCTCTGTGTTAGGGTGACTCACTCAGCCCTCTCAGCTGTGGTGATGTTGTCGTAGGAGGAGCCCAGGTCAAGGGGAGCTCCAGGAGCCTGGTCCCTCCCAGCTGGAGCTGGGACCCCCATGCCTTCTGGAAGCAGGAAGCTTGGCTAGCTTCTGAGCTGCTGTGCTAGCTCACAGACTCTGCAGGCTGCCTCACTACTGCCAGAGCCTGCAGGCTACCTGACACACAGGAGGGAATAGTGGGGTGGTGTGAGGGCCACTGTGCCTGTGTCCTGAGGGCTGGACGGGTCATGTATGGGAATGAGGTACTGTGCTGCTGAGTGATTTACCCTCATTCCATGGGAAGTGTGTGAGACCAGTAGCAAGCTATGGCCAGTGCCAGCCACAGGGTTAGGGTTAATGACTAGTTTTCCTGGTGGGTCTTTCCATTTTGACCGTAACAGGTGTGTGTTTAATAGGGGTTTATCAGCTACTTGTTCATTTGTGTTGTGCAGTGGCCATTGGCGCCTACTTTGCCTGCAGTCCTCAGGGCTGTTCTGGGAGCCCATCTGGTCCCTCATTTGGTTTCGGTGCCCTGGGTGTTTTGCTGACCTGCCTGTGTGAGGTCGAGAGGGTATCTTGGTCACATGTCTTTGCCCATTGCTTTTCCTGACTCCTCCTCCTCCTCCCAAAGTAAAATAGTGGGCCTGCCCCACGCTTATGGGGTATTTGCACACCACTTCCCCTGTGTGGGGTGGGAATTGCCACGAAATAACTTGTGTGATGTGGGACTGTGTTCTGTTGCAGAATTCCCGGCCACTGTTTGTCAGCGCTGTACAGGACTGTGAGTACACCTTCTCTTGGCCCACAGCTGCTGCCTGTCCTGTGAAGAGCAATGTGCACGATGACTGCCAAGTCAGCAACCCCAGCACAGGTGAGGGACCCACGGAGATGCTGTGGGCGGCCAGGTGTCCTGTGTTCCATGGTGTGGGGGGTCATGATTGGCCTCTTCTCTGGGTCAGGCCTGATTGCCCACTCCTAGTTCTCCCTCCCTAATGGTCAGTCTGCATGACCCTGGGTGTGTGGTGTGCCCTCACTGGCCTTGCTGACGCCGCCAGCCACTCCAGCTCCAGGCTCTCCAGAGCTCACCACCTTTCGAGGTAACTTGGCAGACAAGCAGAAGGCTTCTGTCTTCTCTGTGCTGGGCACACAGAAAGGCTTGGGTGGCACATTGGCAGTGAGAGATGCCGTCAGGCTGCTGATGTACAGTCCCTGGAGGAGTGGATGCAGTCAGCCACAGTCTTTAGGGAAAGATGGGTCACCTTGTAAATCTGGGGACTGATAATGGGAACATTTTAGAGTATCATCAGTGAGTGGTGGCAAGGAGTCAGGCATTCCCTCATTGACACAATCCATGTGAGCTCGTTGGTGACAGTCTTGCGGTAATCTGAATTTGAGATATGCTGAGGCAGTTTAGCAGGAAGCAACGTTTTATAGTGCCGGCACAGACCCAGCGGACTTGTGTCCAAAGGCTGAGCCCTGAGAACAAAGGAGTCTCACCTTATACACAGGTTACAGAAGCAAAAAGCATGGTCTAATCCACATATGGTGATACTCAGTTCTGTAAGCTACTTTACCCCCTCCCCAGTGCTATGTGACCCTCTCCACATTCAGATTCCTCAGGTTTTATCTCTCTGTTATGTCATTCCCACCTCCCTGCTACTTTATCAAAACTCAGGCTTAGTCTGCTTTCTTCTGATCCTCCTCCCTACTGCAACAGGACTCTTGAGTCAGAGCTCCCTAGAGTCACTGTGTCCCCCATCCCTTCCACTTTATAGGACACCTGTTTGACTTGAGTTCCTTAAGTGGCAGAGCTGGCTTCACAGCTGCTTATAGCGAGAAGGGGCTTGTCTACATGAGTATCTGCGGGGAGAATGAGAACTGCGCCCCGGGCGTGGGTAAGTGCCGTGGCCTCTCCTGTGGGATCTGACTCTGCTGATCCTGGGGTTGGCCTCAGCTGATTACTGCAGGCTGTGGTGGGAATGAAGGCATTCCAGATGCACACCACGTCTCCTGTAGCAGTCAGGAGCTACATGGCTATGTGATGAAGTACGAAATGTGTAACATTGGCCAAAACCAGATTGGACACTTACGGTGACAAGTTATAGCTATGATCTGGAGAAAGTTCTCTCAGATAATAGGCCACTGAGTCACTAACTGTGCTTTCTTGGTCCTTTTGTGTGGTGCAGGTGCCTGCTTTGGACAGACCAGGATCAGTGTTGGCAAGGCCAGTAAGAGACTGAGCTACGTGGATCAGGTCTTGCAGTTGGTATACGAGGATGGGTCCCCATGTCCCTCCAAATCTGGCTTGACCTACAAGAGTGTCATCAGCTTTGTATGCAGGCCTGAGGCCGGACCCACCAACAGGCCCATGCTTATCTCATTGGACAAGCAGACATGCACACTCTTCTTCTCCTGGCACACTCCTCTGGCCTGTGAGCAAGTGGTGAGTGTGGAGAAGAGAGGCCCCAGGCTGGCCACACCCAGCTCCTCCAATGAGTTTACTGCAGCTCAATCGTCCCCAGCAGATCCCCAGCTAACCCCATCCCCTCCTGACTGTCTCAATAGTGAAGTGATGGAAAGTACCCAAAAGCCTGTGAACTGTTTTGAGACTTAACCTATCCTTTGTGCTTTTGTTGTTTGACTTTTAAATTCTTAGAGATGATGATATATGTCATAAGGAAAAGTTTTGTGCAGACTTAAATGCAGTCTTTATTATTTAACAGATGGACTGTACCGTGCGGAACGGAAGCTCTATTATTGACTTGTCTCCTCTCATCCATCGCACCGGCGGTTATGAAGCATATGATGAAAGTGAGGATGACTCCTCTGACACCAATCCCGACTTCTACATCAACATCTGCCAGCCACTAAATCCCATGCACGGAGTGCCCTGTCCTGCCGGTGCCGCGGTGTGCAAAGTTCCTGTCAGTGGGCCCCCGATAGTAAGTGCAGTGTCCAAGGGTGGAGAGGAATCTGTGCAGGACTTTGGACAGTAACCTCCAGCTGTGCTTCTAGCTTTCAGTGGAAAGTTACTCAAGCAGAAAGAGTGAAGAATGAGCTGCCTGTAAGGGAGGATTAACGTAAGGGTTTGTGCATTGAATTACCAGCCAACAATGGCAGCCAGAAAGTCTGAGCTGTGCAAGAAAACATGACCACGAATGTGCAAGTAAACTCTTCAGGGTCATGAGAGGCACCTATGTTGACTCTGATCAAGAGATGTATTAAAGAGGCAAGAGAGAACATTGGCATAGGTTGTTGTTTTGTTAGAAATACTTGTGTTAATGACAATGCTTGTGAAAGCTAAATACTTTCTTTGGTAATGAGTTATAAATTAGGGCAAGAGAATGTTTACTAATCGCTAAATATTCAGCCTTGAAAGCTTTGGCACATTTTGGTACAGATTTAGATCTTTAAAAATTACCTCCATGAGTTATATTTTGTCAAATCCTCTGGGTGCTTCCACTCTTGAACTGTATCTCAGTTGTCAGGTTGTCTGCATGCTTCAACAGGTGAGTCTTCTTACAGGACATCTAAGTCTTTAAATGATGGACGCTATGTGTGACATTATGCAGAGAAATGCTGGGAGTGAACCGTGTCTGAGAGGAACAGGCCTGCAGAGCCAATCTTGATTAGAAGCACTCGAGTGACTTCCTGAGGGGCAGGTTAGGGAGGTTCGACTGTAGTCATGTTTTGAGATGTCCAGCCTGCTGAATTCTGCTGCTTGGCCATCCTTTGTGAGATTTAAAAATTTTTCTTCTAAATTCTTTAATTGGAAAAGGTGTTCATGTGTTCTGAACATGCCTCACAGTGATGAATGAAGAGCTTTGCAGATGACTGCAAAATCACGGGAAGAAGCAGAGATAGACACACAGTCATACACACAGACACACTCATACACAGATAATCACACTCATGTACACACTCACACAATCATACACTTCTACCCACATATACCCTCATACACCCACTCTTGCACACAAACACATTTTCATCACATACACTTCCTGGTCATTTGCCTTTCTTCCATTAAAAAGTATTCATTGAGCAGCCTCTGTACGGCAGAAGCTACACTAAGCAGTAAAAGTTAGTGAACAAGCCTGGTGCCAGTGGCTCACACCTATAATCCTGGCTACTCAGGAGGCTGTGATCAGGAGGATCCTGGTTCAAAGCCAGCCTGGGCAAATAATTCGAAAGCCCCTATCTTGAGAAAACCCATCACAAAAAAGGGCTGGTGGAAAGGCTCAAGGTGAAGGCCCTGAGTTCAAGCCCCAGTACCACAAAAAAAAAATTAGTGAGCAAGCCCTGGCCCCACAGGCACTGCCAAGATGGTTAAAGGGACAGTCTCTATACAATAGAGGAATATTGGAGTATGACATTATTAACTCCTGCCTTCCACCCTTGGGGTGTGGGGAGGACTGTGTGGTATCTTTGATATGAATGCAGAGAGAAATTTCTGTTGCTGAGGATCTGAAAGATGAAAAAGAATAGAAATACCCTGGGGACCCCAACTAACAACTACACCACACTTCAGCATCTCCATACCCGGTTCCTGCTTGGGTTGACGGGCACCCAGTTTCTATAGATGCTACTTATTTTCAGCATGATGAAGTATGACGGTTCTGGTTTTTTTTTTTTTTTTTTTTTTTTTTTGGCAGTACTGGGATTTGAACCCAGGGCTTCCAGCTTGCAAGGCAGGTGCTCTAACACTTGAGCCATGCTCCCAGCCCCAAGTATGACGGTTCTGTATGAGCTCTTACTCAATCCTCTAACGTTGGGAACAATTAGTTTCCTGAAATGCTCTTTGCTTTGTCCTTTGTTTAGGACATCGGCCGGGTCACAGGCCCTCCAATATTCAATCCTGTGGCAAATGATATCTACCTGAATTTTGAGAGCAGTACTCCTTGCTTAGCAGAGAAGCATTCCAACTACACCTCACTCATCGTGTTTCACTGCAAGAGAGGTGTCAGCATGGTAAGTGTGCTTCCTGTCACCGTTCAGACACTGTCCTGTGGGTCAGTGAGCCAGGCTGGACCGCTGGAAAGGGCATTGTTTGGTCAATAGCCTGCCTTGGTGATACAGTCTGTCAGTGATGCATCTGGGTAATTTAAAACCATTAATTAAGGAATGAGTATAGAAATGCCATTCAGAACTAACTACTAATGTACAAAAGGTTTAAAACTTCTGTTGTTGTTTGACTGTAACATTACCAGTTTTCTTAACGGAAGTCAGACTTGAACAACCACTATCATTCAGAATATAGCAAAATTCAGAAGTCAGCAAAGAGCAAAAGACATCTGGTGTCAAGGTCACTGTAGTGAAATAGTGCATTTTGCTTAAGGTTGTAGAGTTCTATTTTCTGCATTTAGAAAATAAGGCCAGCTTCCAGTTTAGTGAGAAACGTCTTGTAGTAGAGTTTTAATCTTATCTTGCCCTCCTTCCCACCAAGAGATAGGTCGGGAGGATCTGACCCCGCTTCCTGGTGACTAGTGAGACTCACCAGAGCCAGTGCCAACTGCTGTTCAGGTAGATGGCTCTGCCTGGGTGGTACAACCCACCGCTCTGTGCTTCTGAGATCCAGAAATCTCTGGAAACTTGTCACTCCTTTGATATGGGTGGACTGACACCATTTATGGTCCGTTTATCCCACCTAGTGTGAGCATTCCTTCATCCTACTGCAAAGATTACAGGACTGTGTGTGTGTGTGTGTGTGTGTGTGTGTTTGTTTTAATAGAAATAACACATCTCAGGTTGTCTCTTAGAAACCTAAAGACGATGAATTCTGAGGCTCACCTGACCCTTGGGTGCAGGTGATGGGTTACGGTCCTATAGAGAGACTTCTCAATAAATAATAGAGTCGACTGTCATTTCTTGGCCTGAAGCACGTATAAAGGGAAAGTTGCTATGCTTGCTAGATGTATGTGTTGACAGTGGTAGAAAGTGACCAAGCAGCTACCTGACAGAGGAAAGGAAGCGTGGTAACTGAGGAAGGGAGTCAAACCACTGCTGCCTGGGGCCGCTCCACGCAAGCCCAGAGCCCCTCATGTCTGTCCCTGATCAGGACGCGTGGGTCTTAAGAGAGCTTCTTATCGTGGAAGCGTGAAACTGCTCTGGCTGCTGCTCTATCCCTGTGAGCACATCTGTATGTTCGGGAGGTTGGTCTGCGCCTTTTCAGACACACGCAGCTTAGGCCGCCACTGAACTTTTAGCCATGCTCCCGTCTCAGCAGTACTTCATTCCCTCACAGGGACTCTTCAGTCTGTCACAGGTCCACCTCTTCATGAAGGTCTCACACAACCACCTAGGCAGGTACAAGTGTCCGTGGCTGTAAACCACAGGCAGCTGGAGAGGTGTAAATGGCTGATGCCCTAGGTGGTTCTCACCCTAGGTGGTTCTCAGGGCAGCTGCACCTTGTGTGCTTGCTGCTCACTTGACTTAAGAAATGCCATCCCATGCTGAATGTGTGCTCAGCTTGGGAAAGGTTTTAAACAGCTTTTCCTTCCCCACTTTTCTATCTTTAGTGCAAGTACATTTTCCATTTGTTTCTGTATTTGAGGCAGGGTTTCACTGTGTAGCGCAGGCTGGATATTCCTGCCTTAGTTTCCCAAGTGCTGGGATTACAGGGTACTCCTCCACATCCTGCTTGCTTTTTCTACTTGACCAGAGAAAAGATTCCCAGCAGCAATCACAAATGGCACCCTAACCAGCTGCCTTGTCTGTCTTCGTTGCTGTTGAATGAGGAGGAATAAACAAACTGGTTAAAAAATATGGGGCTTGTGGAATTCCTGGCCAAGTCACATTTTGCCCTCATTGTAAGAGCCCCTAGCATCTCCATGTGTTTGCAAGCATGTGGATGTGCTTGCTGCCTTCCTTTGCAGTGACAGGGTGTCACTCTCAGAGACTTCTTCTGTGGCAGTTAAAGACCCCCCATTTCCCCTCAGGAGCCTATATAGCAGGCATTCTTACTTATTCAGGCACTCTTACCTGTTCTTACCTGGAATTAGGGCTGTGCGGAGTGGTCACAGGTACCTACATAGGCCCCGAGGACAACATTGGTTCTTCCCTTGTGGGTTACATGGTCCCCGTTGGTCTGCATGGTCACAGCACTGCTCTCTGGGTATGGCACGTGGGCAGGTGCTTGCCAGATGAGAGGGAAGAAGACAGCTACTGTACTTATACTCTGTTGTGTGTGTTTGAGACAGCATCTGACTATGTAGCCCAGACCAGGCTCAAACTAGTGATCCTCCTGCCTCTCCTTCAAGTGCTGAGGTTACAGGAGTGGGCAACCTCCCCTGGCTCTCACTTTATGGTTTGTAAGATCCACACTCTTCTCAAACACAGGGGACTCCTAAGCTCATAAGGACCAGTGATTGCGACTTTGTGTTTGAGTGGGAGACTCCTATTGTCTGTCCCGATGAAGTGAAGATGGAGGGCTGTGCCCTGACAGACGAGCAACTGCTCTACAGCTTCAACCTGTCCAGCCTCTCCAAGAGTACAGTCAAGGTAAGGCTGTCCTCCTACAGCCTTGCCTTCTCTCATTGTGCCCATCCAGGATCTGAGTAGCACAGCCAGTACTTGTGTTGTACTGTACAGGTCAGAGGGGTTCTGTACTTGGGCTTTGTGAGGATCAGATGACCTAAAGAAGTAGGAAGTGAAATTGTGTCAGAGAATAGGTATGGCAGCTTGGAGGCATGCATGGGACCATGTGCCTCTTGGGACCAGGCCAGATCTAATGTGGCCAGCAGAAATTCACAGGGAATTCCTCTTTGTTGCCAGGCTGGTTTTAAGATAGGCAGTTGGCTGCCACTACCAGAGACAATGGGAGGTACCTTGATTTTCAGCCCCTGGCCTGTGTGACAGTGACTGTCAATGAGGTCATTGTCATTGGTGGCTAAGCCTCTGGACCTTATCTAAGACTGGTGAGCTATGTGTCATACAAGTTATTACAGTGTAAGGACCAGGCTACAAGCCCCAGCACCTGCCTGGGCATGGAAGCTGTGCTGATGAGTGGTGAGTTTGAACTCTTTGCTCAGGGGCTGGCATCTTGGCTCCTGGGACAGAGCCCTCTCCCCAGGTATAGGGTCCTCCCCCTGCATAGCAGATGAGCCTGGAGAGAGTGAAGTGGGCTAGGAGAGCCCATTTCTGTGTTCTGTGTGGAGCTCAGCTCATTGACTCAGCCTCACAATGCCCTAGTTCCCAGGTGAGGAAACGTTGACTTCAGGAAGGTGGGATGAAGCCCTGCAGGGTCTGGCTGGGAGGGCAGCCAGGGCAGCCACCTTGGGCCACCTTAGTCACTACAAGGGGGCAGGAGGGGGAAGTTGGCCTGGAGTGAAAGAGGCTTGACTTCCCCCCTCCCAGTGGTCAGAGGGAGTCACTAAAGAGCCAGCAGGGCATTTTTTGTTGTCCTGAATAGATGGCCAGGGCCTGCCGAGAAGGCAGGTGAGCCCAAGGCCCTGATGCACAGGGACAGAGCCTCTGACCACCCTTTGACACGAGCTTGTCTTGCCTGGAGCCCCAGGTGCGGCCACTCTGTTCACAGTCACACGGGGGGGTTTGTGCAGGTGACTCGGGACTCACGCACATACAGCGTTGGGGTGTGCACTGCGGCAGCTGGCCCAGACCAAGGAGGCTGTAAGGATGGTGGCGTCTGTTTGCTCTCTGGGAACAAGGGGGCGTCCTTTGGACGATTGGCATCCATGCAACTGGATTACAGGCACCAGGACGAAGCGGTCATTCTGAGTTATGTGAATGGTGATACTTGCCCTCCAGGTAAACCTTCACAACAGGGCAAAATTTAAATTCCTGATAAACATGAAATTAGAGCTGGGTGTCAGGGGCTCACCGTTGTAATCCTAGTTATTTGGGAGGATGGGATCAGGAGGCTTGAGGCCAACTTGGGCAAAAAAAAAAATTTGCGAGACTCCCTCCCAACACCCCCCCCGCCCCTCCCCCACCTCAACCAGTAGCTGGGTGCAGTGGCTTACCTGTCATCCCACCTTTGGCAGGAAGAATAAAATAGGATCACAGTCTAGGCTGGCCTGAGCAGAAAGTGAGACCCCATCTCAAAAATAACTAGAGCAAAAAGGACTGGGAGCGTGGCAGAGCACCTGCTTAGCAAGCGCAGAGCCCTCAGTTGAAATTCTAGTACCACAGAAAAACAAAAGAAAATAAACTTAGCAGCAGGAAAAAGTCTGAGGACTACAGCTTCAAATCCTTGCAGCAGCTTTGATTTGAACATGACCCATTGCATCATTCCTCTCCATATTTTGAAAGGCACTATAGTCAGTTAGTTGCTTGCTGAGTTTTGGCAGGAGAATCTTGGTTGTTACACAGGTGACTTAAGGTTGACAGCTGCCTTAAGGGCTTCTTGGTGGGCATCCTTTTGTGATGGTACCTAGTAAGGCACGGCAGATGTCATATTGAGTCTGGATTGGTCACTTGTTTTTTCTTTCCAGAAACTGACCATGGTGACCCCTGTGTCTTCCCCTTTGTATTCAATGGGAAGAGCTATGAGGAGTGTGTTCTGGAGGGACGGGCAAAGCTTTGGTGTAGTACTACTGCAAACTATGACAGAGACCGCGAGTGGGGCTTCTGCAGACCGAGTAAGTGGGGAGCTTTGTGGCCTGGGGCTGCGGGCATTGATCCTCTCACGGCTGACTCATACTGAGATCCTTGTGAATGTTCGAGTTAATTAAGACAGTGACTTTATTATATAAATTCTTTTCCTCCTCAGGGTTGTCTTCCATAGAGAAGTGTCTCAGTTGCTCCCTGGGATCATTGGGCAACTATAAGTGTGCACCATAGCAGAACACATGCCTGGCGGCCACTCACTAATTCAGGAAACTTTAGTTCAAATACCAGTTTTCAAAACATTGGTAGTTCATATTAGTGCCTCAGCAAAGTGATTTCCTGTTCTGAGTCTCAGGGTGGTTTTAGGAAAAGCAAGGGGCTTATTCATTGACTGTCTATCATGTGGCCAGCACAGGGCAGAGGATGGCCAGGAAGGACTGGGGGCTTCATGACAAGCCAAACTTAGTGTCCTGACTCCCGTATTGCTAAGAAACCAGTGTCCTGAGAGGCTCCTGCTGACATGATGTGAGCTTCCAAGGAGGGTGACACCAGACGGACACATGAAAAATTTCATAATTCTTGTAAATGATCAGGGACCAAGTGGGACTGTTAAGGAGCGTAGAGTTTAAATTTACAAGGGACCACTATAGTTTTGAGGCTTATTTTGACAGTGCACTTGTGGCCATTGGATGACACTGAAGTTTTTTGGCAATTACAGGTCTTTTACTGTCATTATTTGTACATATCAAATGCCAGATGCCTCCTACAAGGACTCGTGCTCATGCTGTGGGATGTGAGGGAGCCAGGTCTGTTTGGAGTTAAGATCTACATGAGTGAGAGAGACATGGCCAGGGCAGCTCATGGAGAGTGGCCATGATGACAGAGTCAGGAGGTGCTAACTGCAGCAGAATGGGGAGAGGAGTCGAGGCGAGCGCCAGGCACAGCCTGGGCCTAACCATGTCTACACCTGCTGCTCTCCAGCCAACAGCCACCGAATGTCTGCTATCATATTTAAGTGTGATGAAGATGAGGACATTGGGAGGCCACAGGTGTTGAGTGAAGTTCGTGGATGTGAGGTGACATTTGAGTGGAAAACCAAAGTTGTCTGCCCTCCAAAGAAGATGGAGTGCAAATTCATTCAGAAGCATAAAACCTATGACTTGAGACTACTGTCCTCCCTCACTGGATCCTGGTACTTCGTCCATGAAGGAGCCTCGTGAGTACCCTGCACCACTGGCTGGCCGTGCTGTCCACACTCCCAGGAGGCTTGTGGAAACTTGAGGTTCCTTCTTGGTAGTGGCTCATGGTGATTCAGCCATTTGGAAAGATGGGAATCTCACATATCTGGGGTGCTTGTGGTGGTCTCATTGATGTTGTCCTCCTGGGGCGCAGCCTAAAATGTCACTTATAGTCATTGTGCTTGGCTCTGAGGTCATAGTGGGCGTAGGAGTTCTGATGAGCAGAAACAGAGCCTTCGAAATGCCTGGCTGATGTAGGTAGGCTTGGTTTGGACTATGAGAGGCCACGCATTGCTGGGGTTTGTGCATGTTACAGATTTCCTCAGATCTTTGGCAAGAGCTCAGTAGGCTTCGCTTTTGTGAAAGATTGCAGGCTGGACTAATCTCTCTGACTGCTCCACTGCAGAGCACTCACTTTCTACCAGGTACCCTTAGATCCATGGGCCTCAGTGCAGAGCAGGGCAGGAATTGGAGCAACTTGTCAGAATTCAGCCGCTGCCTGTTCCAGCTCCACAGCTCTTCTTTCTCTTGACAGCATTGGGTGTCAGGTCTCAGTGGGGGCAGGTGTTTCAGTCCCCATGAGCCTGTTCAGTCACCTTCCACCTGCAGCGCTGACCTCCTCTCCAGCCCTTCTGCACTGTGTTCCATGGTGGGATGGAGCCCTTGGTCATCCCAGGTGTCCTAGGACAGGCTTAACTCACCTACTCATTCATCCCTTTGTGTGTCCTGTCCTGTAGGTACTTCATCAATCTGTGCCAGAGAGTATACAAAGGACCCCTGGGCTGCTCTGACAGAGCCAGCATTTGCAGAAAGACCGCGTCTGGCCAAGTCCAGGTCTTGGGACTCGTGCACACACAGAAGCTTGGTGTCCTGGGTAAGGCTTTGGGGTGCTGCTGTGCTTGGTTCCAGGTGTCACATCTGGGTTGGGATAGTGAGGCTGTCTTGGTGTGATGGGAGGGTGCCTGGGCTTTGGTGGAAACATGCAGATACTGTTATCATCTCTCAGGCAACTCCTGAAACGTGAAAAAATGCCACTTTGTGTCACCTGAGACTACAGGTCTGTCTAGTGTTGGAAGTTCCTCTCAAGTTCATGTTCTGGTTTTAGCTCAAGCGTCTAAATCTACATCTGCGTAGGAAATCTGGTTTAGGAAAGCCAGACGACAGGTGCCCGGACTGGGCACAATCAGGGTACATTTTCTTTACCATTTGGAAAATGTAAAAAAAAAAAAAACCACATACATTCGGTCGTCAGTGGGATCTCCTGAGTTGTACTGATTAAACACAGATGATATGATAAGAGTCTGTGAGTCAGTCCGAGGTGTCGAAATGGAGAAAGGGAGTCCTGAGGAAACCTCTGTGACCACTGATAAAACTCATGCCCAGGTTCTGCGCGTTCATAGTGTAGGGAGGTGGCCAGGCCCCAGCCTGAGGGTCACCCTCTCCCTGGAATCTTAGTATTTCCACATGGCTAAGGGTGGGAAAGGCTTCCGAAGGGTCCCACTTCTCAACACTTGCACTGGAGATTAAGTTTCCTACACAGAAACTTTGGTTTTGGTTTGGGTTTTTTTGAGGGGGGAAGGGGGAGGAAGGAGCGCTGGGGATGGAACCTGGGCCCTTGCACATGCCAGGCAAGAGCTCTACCACTGAGCTACACCCCCAGCTCCATCACATGGTCCTCAGGGGACACGTTCAAATTGTGACATTCTGCCCTTGGCCCTGAACATTCCTCCCTTCTCCCATGTGAAATACATTGATTCCATCCCCCAGTAGCCCCAAAATTTCACATCAGCTGAAAAGCACCAAGTCTAGGGTCTCTTCTAAATCAGATATGGGCCAGATTCATGGCACCAGTCATCCCAAAGCAAACTCCCTTCCAACAGGAAGTCAAAACAGGTTGTCTTTCCAAAGTGTAATGGTGGGACAGGCATCAGGTAACACCCTACACCAAAAAGGAGGAATAGGCAAGAATAAAAGGTAAGTCCAGAACCCAACAGGGTGGCAGACAAACTTAGATCTTAAGACTACTATTACTACTATGCATTCCACATCCTAGGCACAGTGGGACAGAGACTGGGCCACCAAGGCCTTGGTCAGCCCGTTCCTCCTAACGTCATCACTGTTGGTTTGGGGTGAAGCTTCTGACATACAGCTTCTGGGGAACACACTCACACCATAGCTCCATGGGGGGACAGTAGAGAACAGTTAATAGGGAATACCACTGAGGTGGGGGAGGCGGTGGGTGCTGCTCAGATTGAGTGGGGTATTTGATCTCATTTTGTGGAAAAAATTTTCCTTAAAGTAGTGGAAAACTTTCTCTAAAAATGTACACAGAAACCCAATAGTTAAAGCTGGAGCAGCTTCAAATTTGGGAGAGGGCTGAGACCTGGAGTCAGCTGTCATCTCTCTGGTAGCACCCCCTGCTTCTGGGCCTGTGTCTTGTTTGGAGCACATGGGAACCCAGAATGACACCATGTTGATTCTAGCACATGCTTCTGCCTCAAAGGATGTGCAGGGGTTGTGAGACTGTGGCTGGAACACAAGTGCTCCTCTGGAAGACCTCTGTGCCATGCCCTGGATGTGTGTGTGTGTGTCTGCTGATCCAGGCAGGCCCAGGCTGTTCTCAGGGTACAGCAGCCTGGCAGTTGCCGGCAGTCTCTTTGCTGTAATATAAGAGTTGATACCTGATGTCATGGTGCCTCTCAGGTACTTGGCCACTTTTCTCTTAGGCTCGGAAGCTACAGGGCTTAACTTTTTACCATGTCATGTTCAAAGCAGACAGAGCTTGACTTCAAGCCAGAAGGCTTCAGCAAACAACAGTTGGCTTCTGTCTATGCTGAGATGAAGGGACCAGTCAGGAAAGCACGTACAATTACACTGAAGTTGTATTTTACTGAAGCAGTACCGATTGCTGTCAATGGCCAAGATCCTACATTTCCCTCACATGGTACAGGAACTTTCCCTATACCCCTGAAACCCACCACTTTGGATAATACTTCTATTCCAGGAGAGATGAGGGAGGCCTGCAGATTCAGCATCTCTGGGTCACGAAGCTCACGAGTGAAGAGCTCGGTTTGAAGCCAGGTCTTGCTGTACTGTGGCAGTGGCGAGGCAGGCTAGTGGCTGCTGCTGAGCACGGTGGTGCTAACAACAGGCCGCTGTACCATTGACAGCAAACTGGGTTTTGTTCTGGCCCTTAGGTTTCAACTTCTGATGTTGAGGCTTTTAATGAACTAGAAATAACACCAGTTCAACTGTTGTTGTGTTTCAGATAACAAAGTTACTGTCACCTACTCAAAGGGCTACGTCTGTGGTGATAATAAGACTGCATCCTCTGTGATAGAGCTGAGCTGTGCAAAGACTGTGGGCAGGCCTGTGTTCAGTAGGTGAGGTGATGGGCACAGCAGGAGCTCTGCAGAATATCTCCTATGGCTTCAAGTGGGAGTTTGAGGCTGAGGGTCGGTGGTGTTTGGGTTGTCACTATAGGGAGGGACTAGCAGCTGCTGGGACTAAGGTCTTGGGGAGCCAGAGCTGCTGACAGTCCCATCAGGTATAGGGCTGCTCCCCTTAAGAAGGGTTCCTTGGAGTGCTAGAATACCCTGTTCCTAGGTTCACATACTGCTCCAGCCTCCCTTGCCTTAGAAACCTGTGCTCCTGGACTGGGCTCACTGCTGCCGCACCAGCCATGTGGTGTTTCCACCCACTGACGGCATGGCATGGTGGAACCAGAGGTGTTGACTGCACCAGCCGAGGCCAAACTGTCCAAGCAACCTGTCTGGGACCCACACCTGAGATGCTCTTGGGTTGCATTAGAATTCTCCAGGCACATTGCGTGGTGTTAGGGGGAGTTTGGCCAACAGTGGGAGCATGTGAGCTATTTGGAGAACAAACCCATTTCTTCTGGAAGCTGAGCTTAGAAAAAAAGGAGGCTCAGAAATTGTCAAAGGACTTTTGAATTTATGAGTCTAAGAAGCTTGTAAACCAGAAATGTACAAATCTAGAAGCAAGTTTTTTCCAGCTTTAAATGTGCATGGGTTTCTAAATGTTAAAATATTTTATTTGAAATCTGTTACTTTTTCATATTATGCATGGTGCTATACAGTCATCTTCCTTACTATGATGCTGGACAAAAGTGAATAATGCTCCTAGCCCAAAGCTGTCACCAGTGCTATGCAGCGTGGGGACCACCAGGTGTTCTGGGAGCCTTTGGGGCTGTCAGGGGGTCCTTGGAACACAGCTGGCCAGGCCTTTCCTGAGAGCCAGCGAGCTGCTTCTTAGGCTCGGCAAGCATGTATCTTGCAGCCTCTCTGTGTCTGGCCAGGAAGTGACCATCTGTGTTCCTTGTGTCCAGGTTTGATATCGACAGCTGCACCTACTACTTCCGCTGGGACTCGCGTGCAGCCTGCGCAGTGAGGCCTCAGGAGGTGCACATGGTGAATGGGACCCTCACCAACCCTGTGAACGGCAAGAGCTTCAGCCTTGGGGACATCTATTTTAAGTAAGTGAAATACTTTCCTTTTGACCACAGAAACGTGTTCAGAAGTAAACCCCAACCCACGCCTTTCCCTGGCGGGAGTGTTGAAAGATAAATAGGTCCGGTGTTTTAGTTACGGTTGCCAGAGTAGCTATCATATTTTGCTTAAACCAAAGAAAAGTATTACTCAACTAAAGGTTTAACACCAAAGATGGTGAATTCTGTGAGTATTCACAGAATAAAAATAAGGTACTTCTCCCTTCCTCCTCATTCCTGAGAAGTCCAGGATAGGCTCTGGAGGCTGGCCAAGCAGGAATCTTCTGATCTGACCAGTTTGTGGAGGTAAAGGTTGTTACTCAGCAGTGTCTGTGGGCTCTCTTGGGGTCCACTGGCCATGCAGGGGCCTAGTGAGTTGGGTGTGGCACTGGGTGTGGCAGCCACAGAATTTGAGAAAGGTTCATTCACGCCAGGAAGTGGAGCTGGTGGAACAGCAAGATGACTGAGATGGAAGTTGGTACCCTAGCATTGCTGTGGGGTCACAGAAGCACTGCCCCTTCTTGGGGACATAGGAGAAAGGAAGCCTCCTGGACCTTGCAGTTGTGTTTAAATGACTTCATGAAAGACTTCCAAATCACTGTGCTCTCCTCTGCCTCTCAGGCTGTTCAGTGCCTCTGGTGACATGAGGACCAACGGGGACAACTACCTGTATGAAATCCAGCTCTCCTCCATCACCAGCTCCA
This sequence comes from Castor canadensis, assembly GCF_047511655.1. Classification (NCBI taxonomy): domain Eukaryota; kingdom Metazoa; phylum Chordata; class Mammalia; order Rodentia; family Castoridae; genus Castor; species Castor canadensis. The sequence goes on along the minus strand of NC_133386.1, from coordinate 7,693,973 downwards.
CGAACCCCGCATGCTCTGGAGCCAACATCTGCCAGGTGAAGCCCAATGACCAGCACTTCAGCAGGAAAGTGGGCACCTCTGACAGGACCAAGTACTACATCCAAGGTAACTTGCTCCTTCCTGCTGACCTCCCATGTCCGCTCCCTGGCAGGAAGAACTAACGTTTTCATCAACACACTCCTTCACTTGAAATCTCAGATTGAGTTTAGCACAAAACCCCAGGATGGCACTGTGCCTAGGTGTGCACTTTGAGCAAGTGACCTGCACGGTCCATGTAAGACCCGAGAGTCTCACTGCAGGTGGCTCACGTCTCAGCTCACAGCCAAGCATGTGGCCGCACCTGTGTGACCCCATGCTGTGGAGCTGGGGTGGAGGTGCAGACAGGTAGGCACAATTAGACAAGCTCTGTCCTTACCGTGAAGCTTCCTGTAACAGTGGAGCAGGGTGAGATTGCGTATTTGTCAAGAGCATCAAAGGAAGAGTGAAGAGATGCGTGGGCCTGCATGTGGGAAATGGCTGTGAGGAAGGTTTTATTCGGGCCGTGAGAAAGGCGGTGTCCTTGCTCCACATCCATCATGAAAGAGTATTCTTAGATGGTAGCTTGTGACATTTTGTTTTAAACAACTCTTTTTCACTATATACCTTTTGGAATGTGATTTTTTTTTCCTAGTACTGGAGATTGAACCCAGAACCAAATCTCCCTCTCCTCCCTGCAGCAGGGAAGCTACCTTTCACACACCCAAGGTTTCTGTCTGCATATGTTCAACTTCCATAACAGAGCTGGTCACAGTGAAACCTTCACCTCCACAAGGGGATGTTTATGCTGTTTGTTTCTGTTTGTTACTGTAGCGCTTTGTTTTTGTTTTTGTTTTAATTGCTTTGTAGCATATGCCTCAGGCTGGCCTCAAAACTTAAGATCCTCTTCCTCAGCCTCCAAAGTGCTGGGATTCAGATACGAGCCACCATGCTGGTTTATTTTATTCTTGGTTCTGAAAAATCTCTTTCAGACCACCTTATTTTATCCATCCACTTAGTAATAGAAAGTAGCTTTAGTTGCCCACTTCATGAAGAAATGCCATTTGTCCCTCTGTGAGTCTTTATCATTTGAGAAGACAAGAACAGGAGCCTATAGAACCCTGACTCCACCTTTACTGTGCAGCTGCTATCCAGGCTCTTCACCAGCTCCATGATTTGCTCCCACTCAGCCCTGCAGAACGTTTTGGCCAACCCCAAGAGGAAACATGGGGCCCTCTCAACATGATTCTGTGTCACCTCTATCCTGGGGCTCCCCACTGTGGACACATCCATCCCACACTATACTTTGGTCTCTGCATTCCTGCCTGATCAGTGTCTGAGCCACTCAGAGTTAAGAGGGAGCAGAGTCCACGCAAGGCTTCCCTCACCTCTGACAGTGTCATGTTCAGGCGTTCTCTGTCCTTCTGCTTGGTAACTTAACTCACTGGAAGCTATTGTGCTTGTGCTTCAAGCTATTGTGGTTGATTGCAGCAGGAGGATACAGATGGTAGTCAACCACAATAAGAACTATTCAGAGTAGGGTCTAGGCGAGAGTCGGACACAGTGCTGCCCAAGGCCTCCCCCCACCACCAAGGAGCCAGAATGTGCAGCTGTCCCCACAGTCATGTGTGACACTAAACACAGAGTATTGCCAGCCAGAGGTGTTTGCTGAGCTTCAGTGTCCAGAATTTTTGTTGAGGCTCCATTGTTCGGGCACTATTGATTGGTTGCCCATGTGGCTGATCTCAGTCTCCAGGTAGAGTGGTTCCGCCTTGTCATCTCCACTCCAAATTCTATCACTAGCCAAGAACAGAGGCCTGACCTCTTTTGGGTAAGGATAAATTCTTCACTACATGCTTACTTGGGACAGAGGCTCCTTGAGTGTGTGTTGAGTGGCTGCCTTTTTGAGCTGTGAAGGCAGAGTACACTTTAGACATTTGGTGAAGTATCTTTACATCCGATTTTAATTCTGTGCCAACCTTTGCAATCGGTGAAAGTATCAACTCAGTCTGTTACTGAAAGGTTGACGCTAACAGTGCAGTGGGTGGGTGTGCCTCTTCCTGCTTGACAGATGGCGATCTGGACATCGTGTTTGCCTCTTCCTCAAAGTGCGGGAAAGATAAGACCAAGTCTGTCTCTTCCACCATCTTCTTCCACTGTGACCCTCTGGTGAAGGATGGGATTCCCGAGTTCAGTCATGAGACTGCTGACTGCCAGTACCTCTTCTCCTGGTACACAGCTGCTGTGTGTCCTCTTGGGTAAGTGTCATGTCCTGGACACTCGGCATTGCCCTCCACAGCCTTAGGCTTGGGCTGCAATCCTCCTACCTCTGCTTCTTGATTATCTGGGATTACAGATGTGCACCACCTCACCTGGCTATATGAGTATTTTTAGTGAGCATTTTATACTTCATTCACTGACTTCCTGCAATGCTAGAGGAAGATCTAGTTCTTTTACACTCTCTCTACTTCCCAATAATAGCTACTTTACAATCTGGGGCCAAGAAGTACACAGCATTTATATATTTATGCTTTTGTTTAAAAAGAAAAGATAAAATACCAGAGCATGGTAGGTATAAGGTCTGTGAATGCTGCCAAAGAAGCTGAATGTATTGAAGTAAAGAGTAATTTAAGAAAGATTAAGACAGTGTGTGAACTGAATGTAAGAAATAGAGTTCTTGTTTACTGGAAGATACCAATTAATGAGTTAAAACAAAGAAAGAAATTAGAAAACTCATGTCCCTCAAAGAAGACAAAAAAAAAAGAAGAGCAGAAGCAAAATCAAGACAACCAGAAATAACTTAATTTGGTGGAAAACTAAATCAGTCATCATGATAAATGAAACAAACTACTACAGTTCCAATTAAAAGACAAATGTTAAATTGGATTTTAAAAACACTTTTTTTTTTTAAATTTTATTATTCATATGTGCATACAAGGCTTGGGTCATTCATTTCTCCCCCCCTGCCCCCACCCTCTCCCTTACCACCCACTCCGCCCCGTCCCTCTCCCCCCTACCCCCTCAATACCCGGCAGAAACTATTTTGCCCTTATTTCTAATTTTGTTGAAGAGAGAGTATAAGCCATAATAGGAAGGAACAAGGGTTTTTGCTGGTTGAGATAAGGATAGCTATACAGGGAGTTGACTCACATTAATTTCTTGTGCATGTGTGTTACTTTTTTTTTTTTTTTTTAAATAAGGAATGCAGTATGCCTAAAACAACACAGAAAAGACCAAGGTCAGAGGATGAGAAAAGTGCCAGGAAAATAGTGTGAAGGGAAGCTGGAAAGCTGTGGGTATCAGGGAAAGTGAGGTCCTGTGAAACAGTCTTAGGGTCACAGGCTGTTGGATTTTAAGGGTCAGTTCACTGGGAAGGTACAAGAGCCCAGAGCTCACACTAACCTCATAAGGAAGATCTGGTTTGTAAAGAAACCACAGAGCCACCAGGGAGAAAAGCCTAGTCACCTCCTATTGGCCATTGGTGGGTCACAACCACAGAAAGTAAGGCTCTTTAGAAGACTGGGATGACATTGAAGAAGCTGGATTGACTAGGCAATCCAGAGAATTCTGTTCCCAACAGTTGGCGAACACGTTCTTCCAGCTCACATGGAACATTTACAGGACTTTGTGCAAAGTAGTCTCTGTGAATGTCTGCGCATTGGTTCTATATAAACATGATATAATTAAGTGAGGAACCAAGACAAGCCGCAGCTAAAGATACATAGCTACATTAGACACTAAAACCGGGTAATCTGTGGTTTCAAGAAGAAATCAAAGGTGGAAATTAAAGCACACTTAGAACGGATGGATGATGACAATGTCCCAGACCCGTCCATTGTGTTCCTGAATGGGCTGTGCTGGTTCTGGCTGGTCAGTCTGACTTGGAGGGAAGAGGACTGCGGGGTTCTCAGACTGATGTAAGCCCTACCCTTATGTGGCCAAAGTCCTTGGACTCAGTTAATTTGAATTCTTTTGGAACCAAACTTACCTAATTACTTACCTAAAGGAGTAGTCAGCGTCCTCACCATCAGACTTCCTTGCATGTGTGGCTTCTGAGGTCGCCTCTCTTTTACCCCAAGCTGGTGGATACTTCTCGTTGCTTTCTGCCTTCATGGGGCAGATCCTGCTGTGTCTTATGTATGTGTGGTGGCCCTGAATGACTGGAGGCCACACCAGGTCTTTACACTAACGTTGTCCTCTGAGCAGAAAGGACAGTCATTCTGGCTGTTTGTCTCTTTACACAGCCTCTTTTTACTTCCCATGGAGGTGTGCTGCTTTGCCCCACAGGCCTGAAAGGTGGTGTGTGGGTAGTTGTGGTGAAATGGCTGGGGTGTTTCACTAAGTCCTCCCAGCAGACCAGGCTTATGACAGAAGATTTCACAGTGTCCATGCCTAGGTCACCCTTTTCCCACATAGTCCCTACCTCAGAGAGCACTGTGGCGACCAAAGCCCTTCCCTGGGTGGTAGCTGTGTTTCCTCCCAGAATTAGTTCAGTGGTAAAAGAGAGGAACATCGGGAGGCGAAGGTGAGCCCCATCTTTGCCCAACCCCACAGAGCTGTGTGGGGACGGGCAAGCCCTGCAGGAGGTGGCAGGGCCAACCTAGCATCTGTCCAGTGATGGCCAGTCCTGGGCTTGTAGACCCTTGGGGCATTGCTGTGGTGGCTGCACCACAAGTGACATGCCTCCTTTCTTGTAATTTCTTTCCAGGGTGGGCTTTGACAGTGAGAATACTGGACTGGATGGGCAGGGACACAAGGGGCTCTCAGAGCGGAGTCAGGCCGTTGGGGCCATCCTCAGCCTGCTCCTGGTGGCACTGACTGGCTGCCTACTGGCTCTGCTGCTTCACAAGAAGGAAAGGAGGTAAGGAGAACAGTCAGGCAGGAGGGGATGATGCAGCCAGGTGAGCAGTTCAAAATCAGATCATGGGCTCAGGCTGGGTTTTTGGTTTTGTATTTGAATAAAATGTCTTAAAGTTATTACTTCAAAACTGTCCGGCAGTGGGCTCCACACATAGCTTTGTAAATGTCTGCATTTCCACGACACATTGTGTGATTGACAGAGCCCTGGCACTGTCCACAGGTGTGTGCAGGTTCTGAGATCATGCCACATGTGGATACACCACAGGCTCCTTGCCTGTGCCTGTAAGGGTCTAGGACAGTGGCCTTGTATTGTGTCCAAAGGTTGATGCAAAATTAAATATCATTTAGAAGCCACTGGCCAGTTGACCCTCCACCCTTCCCCGCTGTACAAGTCTTTATTAAGCACCCATTGTTGTCACATGGGATGCTTTCTTGTTGGCTGAATGTTGCTGGAGAGGTGGTGGAGTACTGACGGGCTCAGAATGCACATCCATGTGGCCGCCATCATGGTAGTCACCACCATGGTAGTCTCATCTGGCAGCCTCAGGGCAGTTACAAGAGTGTGGCCCTGTCATAGTCAAATGTAAAATACTCAAAACAGGACGGGCAGTGTGACTCAAGCCATATAGCGCCTGCCTAGCAAGCTCGCAGCCCTGAGTCCAAACCCCAGTACCACCAAGAAACAAATCAATAACAAAATCTCTCAAAGTGAAATGTTATATGACTGGTGCAGACCTGTGACTGCTGAGATGTGGAAAGGATTTGAGTCCTCTTCCTGCCAAACCATGACAAACACATTGCTTTATAGCTCTCTGCCATAGTTGGTCATTCGTTTTGTTTGGAATGTCCATACCTTGGAAGCATGTATTTATGGAGGACACGCAGCCATTCACAAGGTGTCCCTCAGAAGCAGCCCATGCTGGGTTGTGGCCAGCCACGTTGGGCCCCTGCTCCCTTCCTCATTCTGCCCTGAACTAACTAGTCCCCTCTTTTACAGGGAAACTGTGATAAATAAGCTGACAAATTGCTGTCGGAGAAGCTCGAGTGTGTCCTACAAATACTCAAAGGTACTGTCTGAGTCTCGGGGTGCCCTTCTCCCCACTTATGCTGCCAGTAGGTAGCATCTGCACACACCAGGAAGAGCCTCATGGGAAACCTTAATATCCGGGAGGAAAGCCATTAGCTGTCACCTTACCCTCTCACCCAACACCATTTTTGTCTTTTCTTCTTGAAGTTTCTCTCATTATAGTTGTAATTGATTTCTTTCAGAATACTTAATTTTTGGGTTGTTAAAAGCCCTGGTGCTGGTGATTTCTGTGCATCCAGCCTTTGGGTGATTGCCTTCAGATAAACTTCCAAAGGGGCTCTCAGTATGTTTGTGGCTTTCAATACATTTTGCTAAGTCACTTTGTAAAATTAGGCTCTTTCTCACAAGTCCTTGCTGTGGCTTCTCTTATATACCAGAAGTCCCCTCCCTTGCCACATGGTAGGTCCCTTGCCATTGATGAGTCACTTGGAGGAGCCATTTCTCCCCAGCACTGCTGAGTGATCATGGGCCGATTCAGTCCCTTCTGCTTGGCCTGCCCATCTTGCTGCCAGGCTCCTGCCAAGTGGCTTCACTTGGGGCCCTAAGCAGCCCTCCTGCTTGGTTTGTACTCACTACAAGCAGACACATACTGCCATCCTGGTGTGGACTCGGGAACCAGAAACGTGGGGATTGTGATGATGAGCCCCGGGCCATTGCCCCAGCTCATGCCAGCAGGCAGGGCCCATGCTTGGAGTGGTCATATAACAAGAGTAACCAAGGAACCGAGTGGGGCTCACCTGGTCTCTGCTATTGCTCCCTGGCAGGTGAACAAGGAAGAAGAGACAGATGAGAATGAAACAGAGTGGCTGATGGAAGAGATCCAGTCACCAACTCCAAGACTGGGGAAAGAAGGGCAGGAAAATGGCCACATTACCACCAAGTCTGTGAAAGCAGAGGCCCTCACGTCCCTGCATGGGGATGACCAGGATAGTGAGGATGAGGTCCTGACCATCCCAGAAGTGAAAGTTCACTCAGGCAGAGGAGCTGGGGCAGAAAGCTCACACCCCATGAGAAACCCACCACGGAGGGAGAGGGAGGACGACCAGGTGGGGCTGGTCCAAGGGCAAAAAGCCAGGAAAGGGAAGCCCAGGCCTGGACAGAAGTCAGTGACCTCTTCCAAGCTGGTGTCCTTCCACGATGACAGTGACGAGGACCTTTTACACATTTAACTCCGTGGTGCCTACAGGAGAACGTGGAGCCATGGGACAGCCAAGCACCTCCAACCAAATAAGACTTCAACTCGATGCTTCTATAATTTTGCCTTTAACAAAAACTTCAAAAGGGAAGAGTTTTTGTGAGGGGGGAGAGGGTGAAGGAGGTCAGGCACTGCTCCTTCAGGATCGTTTACAGTTATTGGAACAAGGCATTGCTTGAATTGGCCAAAGGGCAGTTCCTCGTGCTGAGGGTTTTGCCCCAAGTCCTCCTTTCCAAGCATAGCTGCTGTGGCTTCTTCTAACAGGTGCCCAGGCCAGATGCATCTCAGAACAGAGGGCTGTGTTTGAAAAAAACCCTTGCTGCTTTAGACCCTATAGGGGTTTGACCATTTATATTTTAGCATTTTAATTCTCTCCCCCTATTTATTGACTTTGACAATTACTCAGGTTTGCAGAAAAGAAAAGAATAAAAAAAAAAAGCCACAGTTTCTTCCTGCCTGCAGGGGCATAGAGCACCGGGTCTGCATTGGAGCAGGGGAAGCCGTGCTGGGGTGGTTCCTTGTGGGATCTGGACTGGTCGCTGATGTGTCCCCTAAGTTGGCATACTCCATCTGCCTCCTCTCTCGCTTTCTGTTTCTAAAGGGTAGAGGTGTGCACAGGGTCCCCAGGGGCCTCGCTTGGGAGGGTTCGTCTGCTCTCTGCCTGTGTCAGTAATGTCTGCAGCTCTTTGTATGACTTCTTCAGGCTAAGGGATACAGAGAACACTTGTCAGTATTGCTTTCACCAGCTGGTGCATCCAAGCAGCCCACGCAGAGATGGGGTTTCTCTGCGCACGTGAGTGGCGCCAGGGTGTTAAGTGCGTGCACTATAGGTCTCATCTCTTCAGGTTCTCATGATACCACCTGTACTGTGCTTATTTTTTTAAGAAAAAAAGTGTTTATCAACCATTCGATCTCTAAGAAGCCTTAATTTGCACAGTGCGTGACTTACGGAAATCGTAGTAACTGTGGTGGGCCAGGATCACTGGCGCTGTGCGTGGATCCATGGTTGGAGTGAGGCTCTCGGGTCGCGGGATGGAAGGGCAGGCCCAGTGTTCCTCCGCTGGCTGTTGACTCCTTTCTTCAGCGATGACTTCTCGCATTGTAGAATTGTATATAGGCTCAGTGGTACCCATGTACTGAAAAGCAACCACTCTGCAGAGTTCCTTGGTTTCTGCCTCATTTGGCTGGCTTATTTGATTTCAACATGAGTGTATTTTTTAAAATTGATTTTTCTCTTCTTTTTTTTTTTCAATCAACTTTACTGTAATATGAAGTATTCAACAATTTCAATAAAAGAGAAATTATTTATTGGGTGTTTGGTTTTTTTTCCCCTCTTGATTGTGAAAACTTGCAGTTAGAGGCCACTCTCACCCACCTGCCTTTTCTGTTAAATTTAAAAAAAAAGTTTGAATTGGATTTTAACTTTGCCATCCTGCTTGACACCTGCTGAAGCAACTCTTCTGTTTTTCTCTGGCTCTTCGCAGTTGTTCGTGTTAACTCTGGTTCTAGTGTGCATTCCCTCAGCCGTAGCTAGATCTCAGCTCTACTTTTCCCACTTACACCAGGAGGGGTTTTTCTCCTGAATAAATTTACAAGTCTTAACAATTACGGGCTATCTGATATTGACATGTAAGCAGAAACAGTTCTCACTTAAACAGTTTCACTGTGTCAGTTTACCTGTGGCCAAGTGTGGTTCAAAAATATTAAATGGAAAATCCCGTAAGTAATTCTTACAGTTTAAATTGTGCACCAGTCTGAGTAGATGAAATTGTGTCCCACGTGTGCCCAGGATGTGAATCGTCCCAGTGTCCAGTGTATCCACTCTGTATACACTATCCCCCATTAGTCACTAGCTGTCTCGGGTTTTGGGTTGGCTGTTTTCAGTATTGTGTTTGTGTTCAAGTAACCCTTGTGTTACTGAGTAACAGCCCCACAGCACAAGAGTTCTGATGTGAGCAATTCCAGTATGCCAAAAAAGAAGCCTTGAAGTGCTACTTTAGGCAAAATGGTGAAACTTAACTTCAGGAAAGAAAACCACACATGGAGGTTGCTAAGATCTATTATGGTAAGTTATCTCTTCCTGAGCCTAATTTATAAACTTGATCATAGATATATATGTATAGTGAAACAGTATTATCTACAGTTTCAGGCATCACCTGGGGGTCCCGTGGATAAGGACGGACTATCATATAGTGTTAAAACTAGACTTAGCGTCCACAGACTTCTCTCCATCTCAATTTTAAATTACAAATTGGTGTCCCCCTCCCCCTCCTTAAATGAAGGATTCTGTAGTGTCTCTCCTGAGAAAGGCACTCTGTGGTCTCGCAAAGGTTTAGATTACGATTCTAGTCTCTGGTCCCTTATATCCAGGGGAATATTCTCCAAAGCATTCCCACTTCCTGCTAACCACTGGAAGCCCTCTCAGTAAAGGGGTGCTCACAGGCACCTACTGCCCCTTGGCAATCTCAGTGGCAGGGAAGTGTGTTGCCAGCTCTGCCAGCTCCTGCTGCCAGCTCTGCTTCCCTCCAGCCCTCAGCAGATGGAGCAGTGAGGAGGGCATGTGAGCACCTCTGCCCTGATTTTCCTTAGGGACCTGCAGGCTCTACCCCCTACCTCTGAGAATGACTAGCATTTCCCCGCCAGCCGTTGTTGCAGACGCTTGTAGGAAAACCTGCCCCGATGGTAAATAAGAACTAGAATCTGCAGAGAAGTGATATTACTGATGCCTCATTTCTTTTTGGATAATTTTCTGTGCCTTGTTCTGAGCCTGCCCATTGAGTGACAGAGTATAGAATGAGTGTGGGGAGCAGGGGAGGATGACACAGGCAAACCCACACCAAGGAGATCCGCGGTAAAAGGGAAACCTGGCTCTTTCCATGACCATTGTAAAAGCATTCAAAGCCCAAACTACACCAACCTCTGAATAACACATTACCTGAGTCTTTAGACAGGGTAACTGCAGCTCCCATTGCTAGAACACATTGGGATAGCCCCTCTGTACATGATCCGGGGCCCAGCAGTATCCTGCTTCTTGGGGATCAGGTCAGAAAGCCAGTGTGTGGGGTGGATAGTGCCCTGTTTCTTTGACTGCACTTGAGCTGATTCCTCAACAACTTACCCTGGGGCCATACTTGCATGATCTAGGCCTGCCAGAACCAGGTGAAGGAAGAGTTGGCACAGAGAGCTGGGCTGCTGGGCGGCAGCTGGTGCAGCCAAGTTGGACACTGGGCAGGGTAGGTTTCCTGCAAGGCCCAGGCGCCAGAGTTTGGGGATAAAGTCAAAGTAGCCAGAACTGAAGCCCTCTTGTGAGTCTCGGAGGAATTTATTTGCACTTGTCCTGAGAGCAGTAGTGAGCTGTGGGAGGGGTGACGTTGCTGTTGGGAAGGAGATAAGTGAACCAGGCTCACAGCATCTGGGTGGCAGGTTGGGCGTGGGGACCTTGACTGTGCCCACTCCTCCTGATACCCTCTCCTGGTAGCGGGGGCACGCTTCCTTAATGATAGAAAGCTAAGGTCAGACTTCAGGAGTTTTCCCCTTATCTCTTGTTCTGTTTCCTATTTTAACCAGTTTGCAGTTTGAGGAATAAAAAAAGGGACCTTTGCTCATAACCCAGTGAGTGTCGTATGGTCACTCAGCCATTCCACGGGAGACAGCCTTGGGAGCTTCCTCGCAGCAGCAATCCAAGGAAGGGAAGTTGTTAGATGCTGGAAGCCAGGGAGTCATGCAAAGGAGCTGCAAGGAAGAGGGAGACCATGTTCCAGGTGGGCCTGGGACGTCACCCATGGTCTAGAATTTTTTTCCTTTTCAAGTTTCGATACAATCAGAGCATACAGACAGGAGTCATTGAAGAGGGCCTGCCATTGTCAGGCACTGGAGCCTGTCATTCCTACAAACCGACTGTCTCCACATCACACAGTGGAACGTTACCTGCTTTGTCTCAGTCCTGTCGGGGTCCTTCCATCGCCACAGTGATGCCCCTTTCAGTGAAGGACCTGTCAGAATCCCCTTGCACCCAGTTGCCATGTCCCTTTAGTTTCCTTCAGTCTGGAAAGTTCTTCCTTCTTTAACTTCCATGACCTTGACCCATGAGGTTGCCCTCACCTTGCTCAGGCTGTAACCCCAGTGGGGTGCCCTCTCCACCCATCCCCACCGTTGGGCAGTGCCTGTTCTGCTCTGCCTCACCTGGTGACCAGAGGACTCAACTGGTCAGGAGGGGTGAGCAGAGGACCCTCAGGACAACTGCAGAATCACAGGTGGACTAGGAAGTCTAGTTGGTGTGGGGCACACATTGTCACAGAACAGCCTAACCCAAAGTCTGCCCCGTGCAGCTCTTGTCCTGCATGTGTTTAACTGATGTCCTGCCAAAAAAGGAACGAGTCTGAGCCCAAATGATTGGAAAAGGCTTTTCTCGCTTAGATCTCCGGCTTTGAAAGGAGTGCCTGCCGAGTACACTTGAAACTGCAACAGGAAGTGATGCCTGTGGCCCTCCAAAAAGTAGGTGTGGTGGGCAGCACTTCCTCAGCGTTTGCCTGTGTCCCCTCAGGGAACTTAGTGGTCTGTTAGCCATCACTGGAGACACTCATCTGGGCTAGGGTGAGCCACACAGAGCAGCTTGGGTGGGCTGTCCATGTGAGAAAACCTGTGGCTTCATCATAATGAGCAAACAGGGCCATGAAAAGGTGTTTGTCACTAATCACAAAGGAAGTGCAAACCAAAGCCACAGTGAACTGCCTCAGCCCTGGTAGAATGGCTGTTCACTAAAAGATGAAAGATACTGAGTGTTAGCAAGGCTGCAGAGAAAGGGGACCTTGTACACGGTTAGTGGGAAGGTAAATTAATTCAGCCATTATGGAAAACATATGGAGGCTCCTCAAGTTAAAACCACATCTGCCCACAACCCCACATCTGGGTAGGAATCCAGAGCAAACAAAATCAGTATCTCAGAGACATTGCAACGCCACTCACAACAGATGTGAAACAGTCTTATGTGGATATATACACAGAGGCATACTAGTCAGCCTTTAAAAAGGGGTCCTGTCATTTGCAACTGTGAATGAACTGAGAGGACATTGTGTTAAATAAGCCAGGCTTGGAACCACAAGTGTCACATGATCTCACTCATGTAGGATATAAAAACCTCGAGCTAAGAAGCAGAGGCTCGGGGATAGAGGAAATGGGAGGTGCGGATAGGTCCTGGAGAGCTGGTGTACCGTGTGGTGACTGCAGTCAATAGTGTACTGTGTCCTTGAAAACTGCTGAGAAAGTAGCTCCTGTGCTGTCACCGTGCACATATTTTCCTGCAGCTTGGACTTCTTATTAAGCTTTGCATGTGGCTGGGATGACAGGCAGGCATCATCATGCCCAGCCTTTTGTTGGTTGAGATGGGGTCTCATACTTTTCACCCAGGCTAGCCTTGAACCACAGTCTCCATCTACCAGGTAGCTAGGATTACAGGCATGAGCCACGGCACCTGGCTTGAAGGCTCGCTCAGTCTTACGACTTATGGGTCATCTTCAGCAAATGTAGGTGGAGAGAAATGAGAGGACACAGGAAGCCCCTGCCCCAGGCAGCTGCCCTTTTGCTCTCAGGACTGCTGGGTGGGCAGCAGGCCCAGTTCCTAGTGACTGACCTGCCCAAGCCAGCCTCTTCCAGCATATTCGTTTCCCCACAGTCCTGTCATCATGATCCTCCAGGTAGGACTGGTCAGGCCCATTGCGCTGATGGTCACGTCACCGAGAAGGTCACCTGAACTCCCAGAGCACCCTGGGAGTCCAAGGCCCACATTCCAGTCTGAGCTTGCCCTTGAACCTGGCTCTCCTCTTTTCTCTTGCCAGGTGAGCCTGGCCTCTGCTCTTGCTCTGTGGCTGGCTCTATGCCATCTCCTCTCTGGCTTCAGGAGGTAGCAAGGCATGGGGTCAGCTGTCCTAGGGCAGGGAAAAGACCTGTTGAAATTTGTGTCTAGTTGGGCATTTAGTGAGTGGTTCTGATGCATAGGAAGTCTTGAAAAAGTGGTCATGGGTATTGGGCTTTGAGTGAATTGACTTTTTGAGGGAGCTGGCTATGTGGCACAGGCAGGTGACTGGCTGCTCAGTTAGCCTGTTTTATGCTACCATAGCAAAATACCTGAGTCTGGGAAATTTTTAAAGAAAAGAGGTTTATTTTGACTGGTGGCTCTGGAGGCTGGGAGGTCCACGAGCATAGCAGTCTTTGAGGACTAGTGCCGTTTCTACTCACACAGGCAGTGGTGTGGAGGACAGGAGACAAAGGAGACTGGATGCTTTATAAGTAACCTGCTCTTGCAGTTAGTAACCCACTGTCCTGGGAACTCCCAGGACAGGTAGGTAAGGGACACCTGCTCCCTGACCAAAGCAAAAGAGGCCTGAGCCCCGACACGAGTGGGAAGGGCAGCTCCTTCCATGTGCTGGGGTGGGCACCAGGCCTGGCTGCTGGGGAGGACAGGGAGGAACACCAGTCATTCCCTGGGGTGTGTTGCAAGCAGGACCTTTGCACCCTGGTTGCTTCCCAAGCACAATGCAGGGCTCTTGCTTCAGGGAAGTAGCGTTTGGGAGGCTGCAGAAAGGGTGGGGGTCCAGCTCTGTGTGTACCCCATGATTTTCCTTTGGGGAGGGGTCTCCCTGTGGCCTCCTTCCCTCCTTCCTTCCCTTCTCCCAGCAGCAGCCCACAAGGCTGAGCACTTCTGAAGAAGACAGTTTGTGGGAAGGAGAATTTCAGAATGGTGGCCCACCCTGAGGGGTACGTGCTTGTGGCCAGCGCAGCCAGCAGATTGAATGCTGGACTGGAGGTGCCAGGTGCAGGTTCAATGGAGCAGGGATGAATCTCACGGTCAGGGGCACACTGAGCTCCTCTGTGCTGGAGGAGGGACCTGTCTCTGCCTCTGGTGTCACATGCCCTCCTATGGCTGAAACAGGCAGGGCAGGATGTTTTCTGCCTGGTGGTTGTTGGTTTTTTTGTTTTTTTTTTTGGTGGGTGGGACTGGAGTTTGAACTGAGGGCTTCATGTTTGCAAGGCAGGTGCTCTACCACTTGAGCCACACCTCTAATCCATTTTGCTCTGGTTATTTTGGAGATGGGTGTCACTCCAACTATTTGCCTGGACTGGCCTTGAACCACACTCTTCCCTGGAGGAGCTTTGATGCCAGTCATCAGTAGATCTGGGCCAGAGTTTACTAGGGTCTTACCTGTGCAGAGGTGACCCTGGCCTGCATTCCTGGGAGCTCAGGCTGCTTCCCAGAGAGGCAGCGAGGAGCCTGCCCGGGGAAGTAGTGGCATCGCCTGAGTTCCAGGGAAGATCTAGAAAGCATGGGTCTGATGGAGATTGCTGGGTGGTTCTGTGTGGTGCCATGGAGGGGGTCTCACAACCCCGTCAACCCTGTGTACCCAAGGCAGGGAACACTGGTTAACTAGGATGGAAGCTAGAGTTGTTTGGCCAGCCAGCTTCTATTTCTGTCCCATAGTGAGCAGACCCATGCTGTGTGTCACCCTGGAGTGGGGCACGGTGGCCCAGGACTGAGGCACACATGCCCACAGAGGGAGCCCAGCGTCCCCCCCAGGCCGCACACTTGCTCAGGATGCCCAGAGCCCAGGGCTGGCCTGCTGTTGCTGTGTAGCCACCTTGCCACAAACGTGTTACTGTAAAGCCATTCACACTCCTAGTCTGCCCACTCTGTGGATCGGGAGAGCGGCTGCAGTAGGGCCAAATGCTGCAGCCAGGACAGCAGAGTCACGGTGTTATGATCTTGAAGCTGGCTCATCTGGAGTGAAACAACAGTTTGGAGCTTGTAGTCAGGGCACTGGGAGGGTCTCAGTTTCTCACTGTCATCAGCTCCTTGCCATTTGCTTCATCAGGTCTGCAAGGAAGAGAGACTCCTAGAAGGTAGATGTTTCTGTCTTATGTGATGTAATCAGGGATGTCACCCTGATATTTGTCATTTCAGAAATTATAAGCAAGTCACAGGTTCTGCACACTGGGGAATGAAGATCAGATAGCAAGGGTCCTGGGGCCTGCCACACCCTGCTCATCTCCCTTTTCACCTCCTGCTCTGCCCCCCTCACTTTGTGGGGCCTGTTGACCTGAGGCCAGCTTTAAGCTTCCCCGGGGCCCCCACGCTTACTGCTTTCACTTCGCTGGTGATTGCAAGTCCATGTCCCCTGCCACACTGTGAGCTGCTTGGGCTTGGGGACTGTAGCCCAGAGCCTAGCCTAGTGTCTTAAATGTTAGGGCTGAGGAAATCCCTGTGCAGTGAACAAGGTACCCACTAAAAAGGAGCTGGTGAGGCTCCCAGCAGCTAGAGGCAGCTTAAAGAACGAAGGGATCTTTCTCCAGAGCATAACTAGGGTCAAGTTCAGTAGGGCAGCACTGTGAACGGAGGGTGCTTTTTATTTCCCCCAGTCTGTTCTCCCAGTGGGGTGTGGGGAGTAAATGGTGCTCCCCTCCCCCCAGAAGATTGCTGTGAGGATCAGTCAGATAACAAGCAGTTTAGCCCAGAAATGCAGCCTCGGGGTTTTGTTTCTGACTGGTTTGGCTGGCTACTGTGGGCTCTGGAGCTGTGGCCTGTGCTCCACCCAAGGGTTTTTGGCCCTAAATCCATCAAGACCCTCTGAGCGCTGGTCTGCAGAGCCAACACACAGAGCATCTGCCAGGCTCAGGGGAAGCCAGCTGCATGGGACAGGGAGCCCATGGTAGAAAGGGGACGGTAAGCGCAGCCGTGTCAATTTGACTTATCTGTGTTATAAAATGCTTGTTACTAGATAAACTGTTGGAAGGGCCCCAAGAGGTGTGTTGGGGGGGAATAGGCCTGTTGGCCTGCTCTCTCTTCTTGCTCTGTGGGCAGGCCAGCATGAGTGCTCACAGGTCTGAGCTAGTGACTTAATGACTTGTTCCCAACAAAGCAAACAAGGTGGCAGTCAGCTGGCTGCATGTTTCTTCCCCTTGCCCTGACTCTGGCACCACTGGGCAAAAGGTTATTTCTAGTTGGTTGCCTTCCAGCTGTATCATGCTTGGACAGCAACTTGCTTTCAACCCTCCCCATTTCAAAAAACTTTAAATGAGACGCTGCACACAGCCATAGCAGCCCAGAGCAGGTCTGGTCAAATTGATGAAGGTGCCATCCAGCCATGCCCACCGTGGATGACATTCTGGAGCAGGTTGGGGAGTTTGGCTGGTTCCAGAAGCAAGCCTTTCTGGTCCTGTGCCTGATCTCAACTGTCTTAGCCCCCATCTACCTGGGCATCGTCTTTCTGGGTTTCACCCCCGACCACCGTTGCCAGAGCCCTGGGGTGGCCGAGCTGAGCCAGCGATGCGGTTGGAGCCTAGCAGAGGAGCTGAACTATACTGTGCCGGGCCTGGGGGCTGCGGATGAAGCCTTTCTCCGCCAGTGCATGCAGTACGAGGTGGACTGGAACCAGAGCACCCTCGACTGTGTGGACCCACTGGCCAGCCTGGCTGCCAACAGGAGTCACCTGCCTCTGGGGCCCTGTCAGCATGGCTGGGTGTATGACACGCCTGGCTCTTCCATCGTCACTGAGGTAAGAACAGGTTCTGCATTTTGGGTAATGTGGAGTCTTCAGAGCAAGGAGGAAATATACAGCTAACCCTATGTGGTTCAGAATCGTGTCAGGAAAGAAGGAGGGGTCCTACTTCTTGTACACTTGGCAGGTGACAGGCTCCTTCCTGGCCACTCTACATTCTTCTAGGTAGTAGAGGAGGAAGCTGAGCTCAGAGTCAACACAAGCAGATGCATCTGGTTGTTTGAACAGGTGGGGAGTCTAGGGTTCCCTGCTAGCCCCCATGGGCTCTTCCCAGTCCTACAGACTTCACCTCGGGTCCTGATCCCCCTGGCTGCTGTTGTGAAGCCCCTGTCCTCCACTTGAGGGGTGACTACTGACCTCAATAGTGGCCATGAAGGTAGTGTGGGAATTGCGTTGGCTTTGGAATCTGGCTGTTAAGTTGACCCTAGCCATGCCCCTACTACCTGAGTGTCAGGGAAGAGGTAAGCCACTCAGCCTCTCTGAGCCTTCATTTCCCTTTGGTAAATGGGGTCATAACCTGTTGGAGACTCAGCTGAGAACCATGAAAACATTGAGCAAATAATACAGAGCTGTACCTCACAGTTCTGATTGTGCCCCATGGAGAAGTGTGATCGTGGACAAGGGGCCTTGCTTGCATTTTGCGTTGAGAATCTTTCAGTAAAAAGTGCCACTAGATTCTCCTCATTCGAGAACCTTTCTGACAACTGAACACACTTCGTCAAAAGTGGAGGGGTCCAAACAGGTTCAGAGGCCTGTGCTAGCAATAGCTTGGCTGTGGTCAGCTTACCTGGAACACAAGTCACCAGGTCCTCCGGCTCCTGCCCCCTCCCCCCGCCCCCACCACTGTCCACACCCTTCCATACACTCACCCAGCTTCTTGGACCACCTCCTCCTTCCTTTCTCCCCTTACCTTGGAGGTTGCAGCATCAACACATTCAGGGCTGTTCCTGGAGGAAAGCCCAGAATTCCCCCTGGTCCCCATCTGCTCAGCACTTGCCTGATCACCTGGAGTAGGGCAGGTACTAGACCACCTTGTTTTATGAGCTGTTGAAAGGACACTTGGTCTCCAGGCCACCCTCCAACGATGGACAAGTCAGATGACTTGCCTAACAGGGATACTCAAATCCGTGGGAATCCAGGAGCACATCAAGCTGAGAACGTATTTAGGACTGAAACACACTCTGCACAGAAAGGGTCCAAGGCAGTCAGTCACCCGCACACACTTCCGTCCACTTGTTAAGTAAACTCTGAGCTCTCCCCCGGGCCTGGCTCAGGCTGTAAGGTCGGCTCAAGGAGTGTGCAGTCTCGCAGAGAGTGAGACCAGCGTCCACTTAATGGGATCCCCAGGCCATGTGTGGTAAACGCCGTGAGTGGGCACGGAGAGGCTGGGCTCAAAGCTGCTGGTGAACTCATCACGCGCGTTTTTCAGGCAGGCTGTGGTTAAGCTGAGCCTGGGTGTATTTTGAGCAGCGAAGAGTGGGAGCAGTGGGGACAGGGAGTGAATCCAGGTCCAGGGGTCAGAATGAGCCACGGCTAAGGGGTTGTTAAATCGGTTTGAATTCAGAATTCTGTAGAGAAGTTATAGGGAGAAGGCTGGTGATCTCTCACTTTGAGACCAGAGCGTGGAATACTTGGAGTTGCCAGATCTAGTACAGGATAGCCAGCTAAATTTGAAATTTTTTTTTTTTGAGATGGGATCTTGCTTTGTTGCCTAGGTTGTTCTTAAGTTCCTAGGTTAAAGTGATTCTTATGCTCTGGCCTCTGAGTAGCTGGAACTACAGGTACACACTACTGTGCCTGACTGGATAATAAAAAATTTTAAGAGAATAATTATGTCACAGATATTGCATATTTTCTACTGATAACTGGGGTTGAAAATACAAATTTTGTATGGCTACTCCTTATACTAAAATTATTATTTATTTCAAATTCCAATTTAACTGGGCACTCTATTTTTATATGCTAAGCCTGGCACACCCACCTTCATGCCAGATGAAAGAGTTGGGTCTTATTTAGGTAGAGGAGCAGGACAATCCTAGTTAGGCCGGATGCATGACCTAGAAATAAGATGGCGGTGGAATTGGAGGCTTCCTAAGAGGTAGGGAGAAGCATGAAGAAGCCAAGCAAAGAGCCCAGGTGAGAGGTGTCAGTCACTGTACTTGACATGGGATTGAAAGGAAAGCATGGTGTAAGAGACATTGCTTGGGTTAAGGTCAGGGAGAGGGGCCCATTTTGGCAGAGGGTTCTGGCTTGGGAGAACTGGCTCAGAGCTACTCACACAGGTCTGGGGACCCAGAAGAAGTAGCAGTTTGGACAGGTGGAGAGGTGGTGACAACAGCAGCAGGAAGAGAGAGGAGGGGACAGATGTAAGAGGAAAGAGAGGGTTTTAGAAGGGTTTGATGGAGGGGGCTTCAGTGACCCCAAGAGCTTTGGGGAGGATTTTGAGTCCTGGAGCTGTTTGTTATTGACAAGGACAGTGAAGGGAGATGGCTTTAGGAAAAAGAGTTGCGCTGTGCTGGGCTGAGCACAAAGGGTGCCGGAGTTCATCTGCAGCTATTCAAATGTGACTAGAAGCCCGGGTAAGATAGGGTGGCAGCGCGATGGGAGTTGGCCCCTGGACAGGCATTATCTTTGCTTTAATCCACCGGCTCTCAAACTGTCATTGCCCCACTCCTTATCCTAAACTCGCTATTGGGGAATTAGCTTTAGTTATTTGTATCTGCAGAACTAATTTTTAACTTAGAATTACCTTGGACTTTGGAACCTCTTTAGGGAAGAACACCAAGTTTAGATCTCACCCCAAGGCTTCAGGATGGGGGTGCTGAGGCCTCCTGGGAAAGAATGGCTTTTCCTCCCAGAGTTTTCCATCTGCGCTATCATCCATGGCTTTGCCCACAGCCACCCCTCCTCTTAGCCGTGAGCAGCATTGAGCAAGAGGGCACAGTCTCAGACAGAGGTGAGGTGAGGTGGCTGCATCATGTTCCCCAAACTCGCCTGGTCCTGGGGTCACCTGCAGTCCCACTGGTGACCTATTGAGGCAGAATCCGCAGAGAACAGGCATTTTAACAAGGACCGGGGTGATTCTTGTGATGGGAGAGCATTGTCCTGCTGTTTTATATACTAGGTTGGAAAAAGTCGCCCAGCTCTGGCAAAAGCCCAGAGGGAACAGCTGATGGGCTTTGGGGACCCTGCCCCTCCCAGCTCATCAGCCAAGGCCGCAGTGTTTGACCTACTGACCACCTAAAGACTGGGGGGGGGGTTTGGATAATCAAGCCTTTTTTTTCCAACTAAAATGGTTCATTACTTAGTAAAGTTACCTTAGATGCTCAAGCATCCCTGAAGTGTGACAGGACAGATACAATATGGATGTCTCAGTCTGGGAAACTGAGACCCAAAGTAGCCAAGTGACTTGTTGCCATTGCTCTCGACGATGCCATTTTGGGTGAGTGGAGCCCAAGATCCAGAGCACACAGAGCAGAGTGGGGACTTGGAGAGGGACAGTGGCCAGGAAAGGCTGTGCCAGCATGGGGAGGGGCTCAGCCCTGCTCACCCTGCCATCTTCGGTCTCTCTGGAGTCTGTCCTCCAGTCTGCCTCCCTTAGCTCTAATGAGAAAGTGTCACGCTGTACCCAGGCCTCGAGTCATGCCAGGGCATGTGCCGTGTCACCTATACTTTGGGCCAGGGAAGGCTCCTCCCCCTGCTTTTCTTCCTCCAGGCCTCCGAATGGGCGAGCATCTTGGCTCTTGGCATGTGGTACCTTGAGCTCCTCCCACCTCTCAGATGCCACCACATGTTGCTAGAGCATTGGCCACTCCAGGACACCCCTGCTGTCACCTCTGTTTCTAGCTCCTCTTCTTGGGTGACCACACACAGTTCCACCAGTCATGACTGAATTACTGGTGGCGTTCATTTAATTAAATACCTAACAAGTAATATGTAACAAATGAAGGATTTTGACCAACTCTGGAAAACATGTTCTGGGGCTTCTTTTATGAGCACTTTGGAAAAACACCTGGTCACATTTCTTCAGAGAGAGCTGGCTGGAGCCATGACTCTTTTGAGAACGTTAATCTGTCCTTCTGCCCTTTGCCAAAGACGTTTTGTCCCATGACAGCCAGCTGTCGATGGCAGTGTTAAAGAGCTGCTTTAGTTAACAGTTGATGACAGTGACACAAAGGGGTGAGGAATATGGTGGATTCACCAAACCCTCAGAGACCTTGAATCTGTCTTAGAAAAGTGTGATGGGCACAAGCTTTGAATCGGCCTGGGGAGACTGAGTTGTGTAGAAGACATGCAGTTTGTCTGGAGGGAGATGGATGTGGGGTCCTGGTTCTGTCACATGGTTCTGTGTTCTGTCCCCCCAACGTGACATGGCTGGCAGTTTAACCTGGTGTGTGCGGACGCCTGGAAGGTGGACCTCTTTCAGTCCTGTGTTAACTTGGGCTTCTTCCTTGGATCCCTGGGCATTGGCTACATCGCTGACAGGTGAGTGAGGGCCAGGGTCAAAACTACCTTGGATGCCATGAGGAGAGTGCGTTCTGGGGGCCAGGGTGGAGCATGTGGCTAGGGGACTCACTAGAAGGCAGTGAGATATGACATTGGAGAGGGTACTTGGGCCTGCTGTGCGGTTGCCAAGGAGAGAGCTGGGGAGAGGTGGTGTGGAAATGCAGACCACACCGTGGGACAGGGATGAGAGGAAGGGGACAAAGCCACAGTCACATCTTGGGCAAGTCTGTGGCAGTGGGTTCATTTTGTGGTGGGATGGGGAGGGTTGGGCCTTGAGTTCAAAGTTTGGAGATGTGTTAGAGTGACTCTGAGATACACGAGAGGGGGGTCCAGCAGGCAGGTGAGTGTGTCATGTCTGTGACTGGCCCTATTCTCAGGTGCCTCTGCCACCATCTCTCTGTCCCTGCAGGTTCGGCCGCAAGCTGTGTCTGCTGGCGACCTCCCTGGTCTCTGCCGTGTCCGGCGTGCTGACGGCTGTGGCCCCAGACTACACATCCATGCTGCTCTTCCGCTTGCTGCAGGGGCTGGTCAGCAAGGGTAGCTGGATGGCCGGCTACACCCTGAGTAATTGCACGCAGGATCCACGCTTCCCAGGGCCAAGGAGGGTGGGGGGGGGAGAGAGAGAGAGACAGAGAGAGAGAGGGAGGGAGGGAGAGAGAAAGGGAAGGAAAGAAGGAAGGAAGAAAGGAGGAAGGAAGGAAGGAAGGAAGGAAGGAGGGAGGGAAGGAGGGAGGGAGGAAGGGAGGAAGGAAGGAAGGAAGGAAGGAAGGAAGGAAGGAAGGACCGACCTACCTTCTGGTTGTGTCTGATGAACATGGTGTCCTCTCTCTTGGCTTTCTGGGAATAGCCAGTGAGGACCGGAAGAAGCCATGTTCCTACCTTGAGAATCCATGAGTCCACTGGTTAGGTTTAGTTCATTCAGGATATGCTCCTCAGGCCGACGCTGAACATGGACAGCTTGACCCAAGGTTAAGAGAAGAAAACTGGGGTCAAATCCACGTACCAGCATTGGGCAGCTGTGTGATCTTGAGCGAGTTGCAGACCCTCTCTGTGCCTCAGCAGGCAGCTTGGAATGGGAATGCCGATAGGAATGCCGGGAGTTGCTGTGAGGAAAGAGACACTGCACAGGGTCTAGGGGAGGCTCAGAGCAATGCCCGCCATGTGCCCATCTCTGTGATGCGTTGTTGTACGGCATAGCGTGAGCTGTGGTAGAAGCTGGGTGATACTAGAAGCACCAAGATACATCAGACATCCTTCCTACCTCCTAGGGGCTTGAAGGCTAGACAGGGACAAGGGACAGATAAGGATCCTGAGAGGACGTGCATTCTCCAACGGGCTTCTGCTTAGCTTCAGGACGCCATCCCTCTTCTTCTGCTCACTGGTGGCTTCTTCACAGTCCTTTCTCTTTGCTCCTCCTTACTGCAGCAGGACCCAGGACCCAGGACCCAGGACCCAGGAGGTCATCCTGTCCCTCCTGAGCTTCCCCAGTCACACACAGGGCTCTCCTGTCAGCTCCTCAGGCCAGGCGTCTTACAGGAAGGCCACCTCCGCCTTCTCCCTTGCACTCGTCTCTGGGCCATCAGTGACTCTCATTGCTGGCTTTATTCTCCAAATGTGCACACAAAACCCCGCCCATTTCATGACCCAGGCTGGTCCAAGCCACCATCCTCGATTTGTTCCCAAATGGACCTCAAGTCTCAAGGGAACAGCAAAGGGAGCCTTTGAAAACAAGGTGGCTGTGGCACTCTGCTGCCCACAGTGGCTCTGCGGCTCACACAGTGACAGGTGACATTTTCGTGTCTTGTATGTTCCCACAGGATTGCCTGCCCTGTGAACTCAGTCTCCTGCCTGTGCACTTGTCCCCCCAGCCACACAGTCCCCACCAGACCTCAGGTTTCTGCTGTCTGGACCGACCGGCTTCCCCAGCCATCTGCGAGCCTAGCCCTCCCCTCCCCTGTGTCTTTGCTCTAAGTCTGTCCACCCGGCCCACTAGGCCCAAATTGTGACCCTCCATGCTTGACACTCTCCATCTCTCTTCCTTCTTTTGCTGCCAGCACGTATCACATTCTGTGATTTACATATGATTACATATAATTTCATATCTGTTATGGGAGCTGCCTGCTATCTTTCCGGGAATCTGAGGCCTTTGGTGCCTCCCACACAGCGTGTAGGCCCAGGTAGGCCTGGATCTAAGAGATTTTCCAGACTGAAACTTCTGGAAGGAAGGTCTGGGGAGGAGAGGCTGCACCCTGAAGTGTGACAAGGGGGACCATAGATGGCAGGCAAGGGGGCAGAGGAAGGGGGTGGTAAGAAAAATAGGCAACAAAACAACCTGGTGAGTCTGGGGCCTAGGCCGACTGGCACCAAGATATAGAGGAGCCAGACGCCAGCAGGCTGTGGTTTGGGGGAAGGAGATATGGCGGACACACAGAGAGAAACTGGGGAGCAGGTTGAGTGAGGTAGGGCTGGTGAGGAGAAGAAGAGGGGACAGGGATGTGCTTCTCCCTAGCCCTTGCTCCTCCTGCATTGTGACCATGTGTCTGTTTCAGTCACAGAGTTCGTGGGCTCGGGCTACAGAAGAACGGTAGCAATCCTGTACCAGGTGGCCTTCACGGTGGGGCTGGTGGTACTCGTTGGGGTGGCCTATGCCATTCCACACTGGCGTTGGCTCCAGCTGGCTGTATCCCTGCCCATCTTCCTCTTCCCGCTCTACTACTGGTAATGTCCCCTGCAGTGCCCCAGTGACAGGTGGCTCTGTGGAGCCTCCCTGGTCTGTGCCCCGTCCTCTCACGGGCCTACGACACTCAGTGGTACAAGGGCTGTGTACTGACCTCTGCTGCCCCAAGGGCCACCTTCCAAGGGGCCATGGTGTCACATGCATGACGAGGTGCAGAGCTGTGCCCAAGGCCTGATGCTGACACGTGTGTGTATTTTCCCAAGGGGACAGGGGCTGCCAGCTTCCAGGAGAGTTGGGATGCTGCTCCATGGGTCCCTGTGCTCTGTGAATCTTAGCAGGTGCATGAGTCACCCACAGAGCTCATGCCTGGGCCACCTGACCCAGCACTCAGGGACCCCTGCCCTGGCCCATTAGCAGTCTGAGAAGTCCTGTCCCATGTGAGGAAAGCAGGCTGCCCTGAGCCACCCCACCGCTACTGTCATGGTTTAAAGTCAGGTGTGTGCTGGGGAAGCGCCATGTGGTGATGGACCACATCTGCAGGTGTGTACCTGAGTCTCCCCGATGGCTCTTGTCACAGAAGAGGAACACTCAGGCAATAAAGATAATGGACCACATTGCCCAGAAGAATGGGAAGGTGCCTCCTGCTGATTTAAAGGTGACAGACCAGGGAGGGGTTTCTCACACCAGGGACTTGGGGTTCGTCCCATGCATGCAGCCCAGGTGACAATGTGACTTCCTCCCAGATGCTCTCTATTGAGGAGGATGTCATGGAAAAGCTGACCCCTTCCTTGGTAGACCTGTTCCGCACCAGGAAGCTGAGAAAGCACACCTGCATCTTGATGTACCTGTGGTGAGCCGCCTCCTACGTTCACCTGAGGCTGAGCTGTGTGCTGCCCAAACATGGCATGGCCGGGGCAGGGCGGGGGATTCATCCAGGGATGCTTCAGATGGAGAAAGAAGAGGAAGAAGAGGAATTTTAGTATAATTGTTGGGTCAAATTGCTTTTTTCTAAGGGGTGACATTGGAATTTGAACTCAGGGCCTCATGCTTGCTAGGCAGGCACTTTACCACTTGAGCCACTCCCCCCAGCCTTTTTTTTTTTGCTTTAGTTATTTTCAAATAGGGTCTTGCGTTTTTTTTGCCTAGGTTGGTCTCAGACTGTGATCTTCCTATCTACACTTCCTGCATAGCTGGGATCACAGGCGTGCCCCCACTATACCTGGTTTATCTGTTGAGATGGGGTCTTGCTAACTTTTTTGCCCAGATTGGCCTCAAATCATATCATTCCATCTCTACCTCCTGGCCTTTGACACGGACTCTCTTGGCTCAGGTTTGCCTGTGCTGTGCTCTACCAGGGCCTTGTCTTGCAATTGGGGGCCACTGCCGGGAACCTCTACCTGGATTTTTTCTACTCGGCCCTGGTTGAATTCCCTGCAGCCTTCCTCATCCTGCTCACCATTGACCGTGTCGGCCGCATCTACCCGATGGCCGTGTCAAATATGGTGGCGGGGGCAGCCTGCCTCGTCATGGTTTTTGTCTCGAGTGGTAAGTTGTCTGTTTTTATCATTTCCCAGGGAACTGGACTGTGGGAATAGGGCTGACATTCCCCGATAAGCTTCTGGAACAAGAGCAAAAGCAGGTGTCACCCTCATCTGCACTCAAACACTTTGAAACTGAGGTGCAGCAGGCCTACGATGAGCCAAACACCAGTGTGTGACTTAATGAATTTCCACAAGTGTGGACCCCCAGGTGGCACAGTTGGAGAGCAATCACAGCCCCCAGAGCCCTCCCTCCTCAGCCTCCTGCCAGCCTCCTGCCACCTCTGTCCCCACAGCTCAGCTCCGAGGTCCTGAACTGCACATGAATGGAGCCACGCTGAATGGACTTTTTCTTTTTGCCTCCTTTCCTTACAACGGTGGGGTTCCCCCACCTTGTCACATGACAGGGTAGCTTGTACTTTGTATTATTTTATTTTAATTAATTTATTTATTTTGGCAGTACAGGGACTTGAACCCAGGCCCTCCCATTTGCTAGGCAGGTGCTTTGTCACTTGAGCCATGCCCCCAGCCCTCTTTGGTTTTAGTTATTTTTGGGGTAAGGGCTCATGTTTTTCCCTTGGGGCAGGCCTGGGACTGTGATCCTCCTGTCTGTGCCTCCCATGTGGCTGGGATTACAGAAGTGTACAATGCCCAGCTTATTAATTGAGATGGGTCTCTATAACTTTTTGCCCAGTGTGGCCTCAAACCACAATCCTCCTGATCTTTGCCTTCCTGACTAGCTGGGATTACAGGTGTGTACCACTGATGCTAGATCTCTGCCAGGTGAGCACTGCATGACCTCTGCCCTCCCTGGGTTAACACCCTCCCTAGGGCCCCTTCCTGCTTCTCATCTCCATATGCCCTGCCTATCTCAGGTCTATGTTAGTCCTCATCTCCCAGTGTAGGGGTATTTCAAGGTCTCCCAGGTAGCCAGGCTGCCTGTGGGTCCTCAGGTCTCAGCAGAGAGTGTTCCTGCCCATGGAGCTGGCATCCAGGGGTGAGAAGAGAAGGATAAAGAAAGACGGGTGTTAATTCTTTCTGCCGGGCTCAGGGGAGGCCTGGCAGCCTGAAGCGTCTAGGAATGGGCCCTGCAAGCTGCAGAGCTCGGCCTGGGAGTGCAACTCCGAATGGAATCCATCAGCCTAGCAGCAGGTAGCCAGGGAATCAGCAGCCAGGACAGCAGTACTGGACAACAACACCAGCCTGGCAGGAAGGTGCTGGTGCCTAGGGGGCCCACTGCACTTCGGTGTAAATGGGGCCTCAGGCTGCCTCAACCAAAGGGGCAGAGTGGAGATCCTCAAGGACAGGGATGCTGTGCCATCCAAGAGAGCACCCCCAGACTCCACGGGGCACCTCTCTCCTTGGGATGCAACTCAAGTCTTCCCTACTCACCAGTGGTTACTAAGGAGCTGTGTTCCTTCCAGTGATCCTTCTGTGGTTACCCCCAGGGGGCAGAGGGCTCCTGGACATCAGGGCACGTGACCCCCGGTGGCCCGCTGGGCCTTGCTTCCCCAGCTCAGGAGAAGGTGCTTTGGTGGAGATAAACATTAGGTTAGGTTTAGCTGGGAGCTGCTGCAGAAGGAGCCACTTTTACCTCAGGACTCCTCTGCCGCTGGCACTGTGCTGTCACCTGTGGTTGTGTGGTGACTAAAGAACCATCTTCACATTCTGCAGTCATGGTGGGTATTGCACACCATTGCCACTAATTCTCACAGCAACCTGGAAGCTCAATGTGAGCTTTTCCCATTTTACACTCAGCACACCAAGGCACAAAGAAGCCCACAGTGTGTTCTCGTCAGCACAGCTGGCGGAGCAGAGGGGGATTCAAACAGATAGGACTCAGTTGACCTTTCCAAAACTGAAAGTGTGGGAGAGGACGACCCTTAGGTCCTTCTGCTGTAACAGTCCAAGCACAGCCCACCCGTGGCTTCACGCTGTCACTCAGGGAGCAGGCCCACTCGCTCGCTCACTGTCCCTGGTCTTCTTTCTCTCCAGAGCTGCACTGGCTGAATGTCTTACTCGGCTGCATTGGCCGCATGGGAACCACCGTCGTGTTTCAAATGATCTGCCTGGTGAATGCTGAGCTGTACCCCACATTCATCAGGTGAGGACACAAAAGGAGGGGTGACATTGCAATAGCCACGGCTATACTTCCTCAGGACGTCCCCAAGGTGGTCGGTGTGGATGCTGAGTGCTGGGGTTAAGAACTTGTGCTCAGAGGTGGGATTGGGCAGCAGAAAGAAGGGTCCTCTAATGGTGGCAGAGAATGTGAAATGAGATCCTTTGAGTAGACTGAAGGGGGCAGGTGTGTGTACCAAGGGCAAGGACCAAAGCAAAGTCTCTAGTATAGGACTGGCTCAGCCCTATAACCCCAGCTACTCAGGAGGCAGAGATTGGGAGGATTACAGTTTGAGGCCAGCCTGGGCAAAAAAGTTAGTGAGATCCCATCTCAAAAAACAAACCAGATGTAGTGTACATGTCTATGGTCCCAGTTATGTGGGAGGGTGAGCATAGGTAGAAAGATTGTTGTTTGAGGCCAGCACTGGGCAAAAATGTGAAACCTTTCTAAAAAATTAACCTAGAGCAAAAAAGGGCTGGAGTGGCTCAAGTGGTGGAGTTCCTGCCTACCAAGTGCAAGACCCTGAGTTCAAACCCCAGAACCACCAAAACCAAACAAATGAACAAACAAAACCAGAGCCTCTGGTGGAGAGGGCGTGCTGGGCTGGGAGCAGGAGGCCCGAGGTTTAACCTGTGCCTCTCACTCACACCAACTGCCCGTGTAGACGCTGCAGCTCTGTTGAGCCCTTGGCCATCATTTTCTTTAAAGCGACCTTTCTCTGACTGATTATCCCCACTTGCCGTATGAGGAAGCTGAGGTTGAGAAAGGAAAAGAGACCTCCCAGGGTCACACAGCAGGAGAGACAGGAGGCCAGGGCAAGAATTGTAGCCCCCTGACCCAAATCTTGTCCCTTTTCCATTGCAAACAGCACATCACTGCTCTGTAATCCAAAGAGCAGCTTGAAAAATTGAGTTAAAATATGCGTAACCCAAAAGTTACCCTCTTAAACCTTAAAGTGTGTGCGTGTTCGTAGCGTTGGGGACACGCACATGGTGGGAGCAGTCTCCAGAACCCTTCCATCTTGCAAACGGACTTCTGCACCCACTAAACCCCCATGACTTCAACGCCTCTAAGAACTTCACATAAGGTTGGCTTTCTGCGACTGGCTCATTTGACCTAGTGAATGTCCCCGGGGTTCATCCATGCTGGAGCACATGACAGCATTCCTTCCCTTTTTAAGGGTGGATAATATTCCCTGTGTGCACGTGGCCTGTATTGCCATTGGGCGCTCGGGTTGCTTCTGCCTTCTGGCTGCTGGGAATTACGCAGCCGTGAGCATCTCGCTCTCAGGACCTCTGCTGTCCATTCTTTTGGATCCATATGAGAAGTGGAATTCCTGGGTCATGTGGTGATCCCGTTTTTGATGCACTGCCATACCGTTTTCCATGGTAACGGCACCATTTTACATTCCCACCAACCACACACAGGCGCTTCAACTTCTCCAGGTCCTCGACAACACTTGTCATTTCCTTTCTTTTCTTGTGGCCCTCCCCCCTCATGAGCGCAAGGGGCCTGTCCTGGTGACTGTGGTTTCTCTAATAGCTCTCGTGTGCCTGTGGGCCACCTGGGGCCCCCTTTTTCTGGTGAAGAGCTGTCCCGCCACACAGCTGGCCTATGTGCTCTGGGTCTCAGTTCCTCATCAGATTCCCAGCTCACATCCTGTCTGTCGCCTTTTCACTCTGTTGTGTCCTTGAGCCACAGAAGGTTTTCACTTTGAGTTCTGCCCCTCTTTTTGACTTCGGTTGCCTATGCTTTGGTGCTGAAGAATTTATTATCTTTTTTTTGTGTGGAACTGAGGGTCAGGCTCAGGCCCTGTGCATAACAGACAGGCGCTGTATCACTTGAGTCCTGCCCCAGCTGAGGAACTCCTTATTTAAAGTCAGGCATACACTAACTTTTCCTAAAATACAGTTGGATGCGTTTTGGTGGTGTGTGTAGTTAATCATGTAGCCATTGCCACAACCAAAATAAAATATTTCTATTGCCTCCCAAAGTTTTTTCCATATCTCTTTGCAATAAATCCTTTCTCTCTTTACACCTGTCCCTGGCAATTGCTAGTCTCAATTCTGTTCTTCCTTTCCAGACCGTTATGCCGATTGAGTACTGTGACATGCAGCCTTCTTTCCTTGGCGTGATGGGATTCATTGCTGTATTGCATTTGTCTGTATTTTGTTCCTTTTGATTACTGCATAGTATTCCATTGCCTGGATGTCCCTAATCTGTCTGTCCACTCGCTATTTGAGCACTGGACTGTTTCCAGCTCAGGGTGACTGTGATCAGCTGCTGCAAGCTTTGCTGTGCAGTGTTTTCAGTCAGTTGGGATTTCTGGATAGTATCTTTCTATGACTGTTTTCCCAAGTGGTGGCACCATTTCGAATCCTTCCGGTCATGTGTGAGAGGTCCTGTTGCTCCATGTCCTCATCGGTGTCTGGTGTGGTCAGGGCCTCACGCTTGCTAGGCAGGCACTCTACCACTCGAGCCATGCATGGCTAGAATTACAGGCTTCTGCCACCATGCCCAGCTTATTCATCAAGATGGGGCCTTGCTAACTTTTCGAAAACTATGATCCTCCCCATCTCCACCTCTTGAGTGGCTGGGATTACAGCTGTAAGCTGACATGCCAGGCCATGTTGAAAATCTTTCCTGTGCTCTTTGCTGTCAGTAGCTTAGAAGACTTAGGTTTTTTGTGGGAGGGTAGGACAGGAGTTTGAACTCAGGACATCTTGCTTGCTAGGCAGGCACTCTACTGCTTGCGCCATGCCTCCAGTCCTTTTCGCTGTGGTTACTGTAGATTTTATATTTGGTTTGGTTTTGTTTTTCTTGTGGTACTGGGGTTTGAACTCACGGCTTCTTGCTTGCTAGCCAGGCACTCTACCACGTGGGCCATGCCTCCAGCCAGAGAAGACTTAGTTATAAATGACCGTTATTTTAATTGTGAAAATAACCACTTTATTTGCAATTTAAAAAATTGCCTTTAGCTTAACTTGATCTCTGTTAGAGTTTGGTTTGCTGCCTGGGACTCCTTTTCTTTTGTCTAATGACCTCTTCTCCCTCCACTGTCTACCTCTGGTTTCTAAATCTTCCACCTCCCTAGTCCCTCTGAGCTCTTCAGCAGGTCCAGAGACAAACTGATGGCCGATCCACCCTCTCCTTTCTCCTGCCGGTGACTTTAGTGAGATGCCGTGTCTTAGACTCTCACTTGGACTTTTTACAAGGAGGTGAAGGCAAATGAAAGAGAAAACCTTCTATGTTGGCAGTTCTGAGCCCAGAGTCTAAAATAGCTGGGACAAACAGTTTTATTGTCATAGCCACCAGACCCAGGGGACTGACTCACAGTGTACACTGTCAAAGACTGTGTCGGCCAGCTTTGCATTGCTCTAGTGAAATACCAGAAATAATCAGTTTAATAAGGGAAAAGGTTTATTTTGGCTCACGGTTGCTTGGACCCACTGTGTTGAACCCGTCACAGCCCAGTACGTCATGGCAGGAACGTGTGGCACAGGAGGCCTGCCCGCTTCATGGTGGCCAGGAAGTAAAAACAGAGGGAGAGAGGAAGGACTGGGGTCCCAACACCCCCTTTAAGAGTGTGCTCCTATAACCTAGCTTCTTCTCACTAGGCCCTACCTCCTAAAGTTCCACCACCTCCCAATAGCACCAGGGGCTGAGACTAACCCTTTACCACACAGGCTTTTGGAGGATACTCACCAAACCCTAGCAGGTGCCGATTACCTGGTGTTCTATGGGGAAAGGCCAAGGAAGCCATCCCTGAGGGGTGATTGGCCGCCACTGTGCAGAGCAGGGATGGTGAGATTCTCAGCAGCTGGGAGGGGAGCTGGATGTTCAGGAGCAACTGTAAATGTGACATGGACATATGCACACACGCGTACACACATGCACACACAAACGCACACACATGGGTTAGAATCGAGGTTTAAAGCAGGGAGCACACATGCTTGTTGTCACCACCAGGCTTCCAGCAATTCGGGAATTACCACTGTGGGTTACGTGCCTTCAAAAGGCAGGCGTGTTCCTTGGCTGCACAGATGTTGGATGGCTCTTGCCTCTTCCCACTCCAGCCCAATCCCTCCCTCACTCCCATGTGGCCGAGTCCACATGGCTCCTCCTGGTCCCCACAGTTTGCTGACTAATGGGGTGTTGAGCACTGCAGGCCCCGGCTCACCACAGGTGCTGGTGTCATGCCTGCTCAGGACGATGGAATCATGGAAGGTAACCCTTTGGCTCTGTCTTTCACCAGGAACCTTGGAGTGATGGTGTGCTCTGCCCTGTGTGACCTGGGTGGAATCTTCACCCCCTTCCTGGTCTTCAGGCTGATGGAGGTCTGGGAGGCCCTGCCTCTGGTTCTGTTTGGTAAGGTTCTGTGAGCATTAGCTGCACCTTCTTTCCAGCCTGGCTCTGGCCATAGTGTGAGCACCCAACAGCTATTTGCTGAGTGAATGTCAAGAACGCAGCGAGCTCTTGAGAGGCCTCCTGGCTCATTCCGCCTTGTGTCTTGGGAAAGATCAGAGCCACCACCATCACAGGAAGTGAAGCAGCCAGAGATTTTTTTTCCTATGGCTCCAGATCCAATAATTCATCCTACGGGGATGAGTCCAGTATCCAATAGACCTTTTTAACACTCTCCTGCTTTCTCCTGTGTTCAATTTCTTTTTCTTTTTTCTTTGTTTTCTTTTGGGGGGTGTTGAGAGGGTTGTATTAGGTAGCCCGGGCAGGCCTCAAACTTGTGATCTTCCTGCCTCAGCCTCCCAAGTGCTGGGATTACAGGTGAGCACCATGTCTGTCTCATCTATTCAAATTTCTAATTCTTGTACATTAAGTGTGTAACTGGTGGAGGTCTGATGGTACTAAATTATCACCCCTCTTCTACTTCTGGATCTTAAACTTTTAGAACAGACACAGGAGACAAATAGGAATCCAGTAAACTTCCATTAGTCCATGCCCCAAAACTAGGGCATGGAACCTCCAAGACATACTTCCCCACTTGATTGAAGGCAAAATGGCTGGGCATTTGCAGAGAATTACCATGCTGGGCACAGTGGAAAGGAGGGGAGGAAGGAAGGAAGGAAGGAGGAGAGAGTAGAGTGAAAAAGAGAGAAGGGAGGAGAAGAGTATTAAGAGAGGCATTCACTGGCTGTAGTTATGTAGGTTATGCTCAGGTTATGTTCTGTATCTGTCTGTCTGTCTTTCCACCTATCTATCATCTATCTATCTATGTACCTGGCTACCTACCTGTCATCCATCTGTTCATCTCTGTTATCCATCATCTATCTGTCCATCAATCCATCCATCTGTCCATCCATCCACCCACTCATCCATCTAAAGTTGAGTTGCATATCATTTTGCAGTACCTGACTCAACACATTCCTCCCACTCACACATTGTAGACAGCTGTACAGACAGTGATGTTTCCTTTTCCTTCTCTACCATTTCCCCAGTTGCCTATTGCTTTTCTTTCCTCTCCTGAATGTTCCTAGCAACTGATTTCCAATAGGCAATGCCTGTTCCCGCTGTGCTGTCTCTGGTTCCTGTGGGCATTTTTCTAGGTCCTATCTGCCATGCTCTAATCCTCCCACTTGAAATCTGTTTCATTGGAAGGTGTGTTGGGCCTGACTGCTGGGGGAATGACATTGCTGCTTCCTGAGACCAAGGGGATGGCTTTGCCTGAGACCATTGAAGATGCTGAGAACCTCTGGAGGTGAGACTCTGTGATGCTGGGGATGAGGGGGACATGGGAGCCCCACTCTCTGAATAGAGTCACAGTGTCACCCCGCAATCTCATTGCTCTAGGTTCCAGGGTTTGGAGAGCTTCACAGATGTTTGTGTGATTGGTATCACTTCCAGAGCTGCTAGAAAGGGACACACAGCTCAGTAGCCACTGGCCAAATGCAAAGGAAGAGACAGAGAACAGACAGAGAGAGAGAGAGAGAGAGAGAGAGAGAGAGAGGAGAGAGATGCAAAGGGCACTGCAGAGAACCACTAGCACTTGTCAGTGACATGAGCTATTGGGTACCAGTCCCTGTTCACCCTGACAGTAGAACTCTGCCTTGGGAGCATTTCAAAATCAGTCTTCTGTTCTTAGGTTCAGATTCTTTAGTGACTTTCTTCACAAAGAAGAATGTCTTAAAATCTTCACTCTCATCACAGAGAGTGGCTTCAGTGGAGTTTCTGATTCTACTTTTCAGGTCAAAAAGGAAGGAATAAAAAAGTACCATATGGGCTTGTAGGCCCCATCCCTTTCTAGGCTCAGTTCTAGGGTTTCCACAGCAAGGATACAGGTGTTCCCGTGAAGCTGAGAGAATAGTCCTGGAAGTTCTAAGGACTTGGTTTAAATCCAGCATGACCACTTGACTTTGGACATGCCATGGAGCCCTTCAGAGCCTTGGTTTCCTTGCCTGCAAAATAGCCACGATGTTGCTTAAAGACCCAGTGAGCTGAAATGGATGAGTGTGACTAACCCATCTCCCAGCACATAGCAAGTGTTCAATAAAGCTCACATTTTCTCCATTCTTCTTTTAAATTGTGATGTTTCTCAGTGGTTCTCAAAACTTATGGTGCAGAAGAATCACAAAGGGAACTTACAAAATTGAAGGTTCCTTGATTTTCATATTAGAAAATCAGGAATTGGCTTGAATAAGCTCTGCCAGTGATGCCCACCTGGGCAGGTGTCCTGTAAATCTCATTTTGAGAAATTCTAAGTTTCTCAGCTCATTTAGAGACCATCACTCTATTTTAACTATACACACTTTTTCTAGTTGATGAATTCCTTCCTTTTGGTTCAAAGTGGTAGTGAGGCAGGTTAGGTTAGGGATACACTGGGACTACTCCACCTCTTGACTCAAGAGCTCCTCCCCCTAGCCCACAGGTCAGAGGAGCCAGGTGATGACATATTTTCTCCCTACCTCCAAGTTCAAGGTATATAAAGATGACTGATCAAAAGACCCTGGCCTTTTTCTTCTTTTCCCTCACCTGGCAAAATTGGTGGTTCCCCTTCCATTCATAAAGATCATCCCATACACGTATTCTGTTTGGATTCTTCCACGACAGAACACAAGGACCAAGATCTTCTGGAAACACCATTTGCTGATAACATCAGAGTCTAGGGCCCAGTGGTCTCTGTTGCCACTACTCAGTTCTGCTCCTGAAGCAGAAAGTAGCCTAGGCAATACCTACACGTATAGGTATGTTTGGGCTCCAGTAAAATTTCATTTAGGGACAGTGGTATTTGTCTTTCATTTCATTTTTCAGGTGTCCAAAAATATTTTCATTTTGATTTTTTTCACCTATTTTAAAATAGGATAAGAAATTCTTAGTTCTCAGTCCACCTAAAAGCAGGCCATAAGTCAGGTGTACCACCCTCTATTTTTCCTTGTTGCTTATGATCCTTGCTGTCTTTATGTTTTGAGACATTCCCACATATAACTTCACAAGTTTCTTAAGATTTTTTTTATTAACTCTGCTTTTAACTTTTATCCCTGGTTGTGACAGAAAAGCAAAGACCAACAAGAACGAGACTTACCATCAGGTGCAAACATCCCAACACACAGCCAGCTGAGCAGGGTGCTGTGCTGGGAGCTGAGCAATGCAGATGAAGAGAGAAGCCGTCACTTTCCTGTATTCTTCCTCACACTTGCCTCCCCAAAATTAATATCCATCCTGAAGAATTGTCTGAGTGGGCTTGGCTTATTTCTTTCCAATCCTACCAGGTGTTGCTGGTGGATGGTCTCTGAAGACCCAGGTCAAAAGATTTTTAGGCACTTGTGTCGCAAGAGAAAAATTCAGGTAGGACTTGAAAATGTAGTGAAAGCAATAGCAAAGTTTTTTGAAGGGGATGATGCACAGATGACGCACGCAGGAATTTTCAGGTGTTCAGGGTTCTTGGGTCCACACTGAGAATGAAAGCACAGGCAGACTCCAGCAGCAGAGGTCAGAAAGATTTTATTTGTAGAGAAGAGAAGAGAAAGGCTGCATGGGGGCATGCAGGGGGACCCAGAAACTGGTGGCCCCATGGGACAGGTTGGAGATCGGGTTTTCATACCCTTTTTGAGTATTGCCCAAGGGTAGAGATGTCTCTCAGATGCAGACAGATGTTCCCTGGGAAGGAGAAGTATCTCCTTGATCAATCACCTTTTGGGTGATCACCCTAACTGCTGTTAGGGATAGGGATGATGAAGTCTATTCAGTGACTACTTCCTGCTGACAGGGGGTGATGAAGGGGCCACAGCATCAGGGCTGACCACAAGAGAGGAGTTAGAGGGGACCACGATACTAGGTCCTCTTCCTCTTCGTCAGGGGCATTTGTAGTTTGAGGGATTCTAGGCAAGAGGAAACAAACTTGACAAGTAAGTTAAAAATGCAAGACCCAAACACAAGAAAGAGAATAATGGCAACTATAGGCCCCAGAAAGGGTAGAAACCATGTCTTGGAGGGGAGCCAGGATTTTATTTCATCCCAAATCTGTGTGGATACCTGAGTTCGAGGCACTGTTTCCGGAGTCATTTAGCCCGTTGGAGAATATAGTCTATACATTCCTCCACGATGCCTGAAGTGTTTACATATGTGCAACAGGAAGTATTGGCCATGGCACATACCCTCCCTTGTTTAGCCAAAAGAAAATCTAGGGCCAGGCAGGGGTCCATGGCCATACAGACAAGGGATGACAAAGACCTTTGCATGTCCTTAATGGCAAGGCCTACCTGGTCTTAAGTGTCCTCTACCACTTTGGTTAGGTTTTTTTTTTTTTTTTTTTTGCAGTTACATGATTGGCAATCACCCCATAGATGATTCCAGCTAGGGCTGCAATCAATGCTGTTATCCCTAAAACTATTAGCGTAGTCTTCCTTTTATCTCTATGGGACGCTGTTCCCACTGTAGTCAGCATTCCCCTTTCCTTCCAGATGGCTGCATGAGCATGCAGGAGCAGGAAGGCATACTTAGATGTTGATTCTCTGTTCTTTTGAGAGTTTTAAGGCTTCTGTTAGGTCCACTAATTCTGCCAACTGAGCACTTGTATTAGGAAGAAGGGGACCTGATTTGAGGATGCCAAATTCTGTTACAACCGCAAACCCTGTATGTCTGACACCATTCTTGACAAAGGAACTGCCGTCAGTGTATAATTCTAGATCTGGGCTTTTTAAGGGCTAATTGATTAAATAAGGTTGGGCAGGATAATTTTCCATAATTAACTCCTTACATGAGTGTTTATGATTTCCCTCTGCCTCTGGTAGAAGGGATGCAGGATTTAGGCTCTGACAGGTCCTTAAAGTTATCTCTGTCCCTCCCAGAAGCTGGGCCTGGTATTTAAGTAGACAGCTGTCAGATAGCCAAACTTCTCCTTCTGAGTGTAAAATTCCCCCAGGTCATGTGGGGTATAAACCATTAGGGGACAGTTTAAGATAAGTTTTTTTTGAAATTTTTTTTATTCATATGTGCATACAATGTTTGTGTCATTTCTCCTCCCTTCCCCCACCACCTCCCTTACCCCCCTTACCCCTCGCTACCCAGCAGAAACTATTTTGCCCTTATGTCTAATTTTGTTGTAGAGACAGTATAAGCAATAATAGGAAGGAACAAGCGTTTATGCTGGTTGACATAAGGATAGCTATACAGGGAGTTGACTCACATTAATTTCCTGTGCATGTGTGTTACCTTCTAGGTTAATTCTTCTTTTTTTTTTCTTTTATTATTCATATGTGCATACAAGGCTTGGGTCATTTCTCCCCCCTGCCCCCACCCCCTCCCTTACCACCCACTCCGCCCCCTCCCTCTCCCCCCCACCCCCTCGATATCCAGCAGAAACTATTTTGCCCTTATTTCTAATTTTGTTGAAGAGAGAGTATAAGCAATAATAGGAAGGAACAAGGGTTTTTGCTGGTTGAGATAAGGATAGCTATACAGGGAGTTGACTCACATTAATTTCCTGTGCATATGTGTTACCTTCTAGGTTAATTCTTTTTGATCTCACCTTTTCTCTAGTTCCTGGTCCCCTTTTCCTATTGGCCTCAGTTGCTTTTAAGGTATCTGCTTTAGTTTCTCTGCGTTAAGGGCAACAAATGCTAGCTAATTTTTTAGGTGTCTTACCTATCCTCACCCCTCCCTTGTGTGCTCTCGCTTTTATCATGTGCTCAGAGTCCAATCCCCTTGTTGTGTTTGCCCTTGATCTAATGTCCACATATAAGGGAGTACATACGATTTTTGATCTTTTGGGCCAGGCTAACCTCATTCAGAATGATGTGCTCCAATTCCATCCATTTACCAGATAATGATAACATTTCGTTCTTCTTCATGGCTGCCTAAAATTCCATTGTGTATAGATACCACATTTTCTTAATCCATTCATCAGTGCTGGGCATCTTGGCTGTTTCCATAACTTGGCTATTGTGAATAGTGCTGCAATAAACATGGGTGTGCAGGTGCCTCTGGAGTAACCTGTGTCACAGTCTTTTGGGTGTATCCCCAAGAGTGGTATTGCTGGATCAAATGGTAGATCAATGTTTAGCTTTTTAAGTAGCCTCCACATTTTTTTCCAGAGTGGTTGTACTAGTCTACATTCCCACCAACAGTGTAAGAGGGTTCCTTTCTCCCCGCATCCTCGCCAACTCCTGTTGTTGGTGGTGTTGCTGATGATGGCTATTCTAACAGGAGTGAGGTGGAATCTTAGCGTGGTTTTAATTTGCATTTCCTTTATTGCTAGGGATGGTGAGCATTTTTTCATGTGTTTTTTTGCCATTTGAATTTCTTCTTTTGAGAAAGTTCTGTTTAGTTCACTTGTCCATTTCTTTATTGGTTCATTAGTTTTGGGAGAATTTAGTTTTTTAAGTTCCCTATATGTTCTGGTTATCAGTCCTTTGATGTGTAGCTGGCAAATATTTTCTCCCACTCTTTGGATGTTCTCTTCAGTTTAGAGACCATTTCTTTTGATGAACAGAAGCTTTTTAGTTTTATGAGATCCCATTTATCTATGCTATCTCTTAGTTGCTGTGCTGCTGGGGTTCCATTGAGAAAGTTCTTACCTATACCTACTAACTCCACAGTATTTCCTACTCTTTCCTGTACCAACGTTAGAGTCTGTGGTCTGATATTAAGATCCTTGATCCATTTTGAGTTAATGTTGGTATAGGGTGATAAACAGGGATCTAGTTTCAGTTTTTAGCAGACTGCTGACCAGTTTTCCCAGCAGTTTTTGTTGAAGAGGCTGCTTTTTCTCCATCATATATTTTTAGCACCTTTGTCAAGACAAGTTGGTTATAGTTGTGTGGCTTCCTTCATATCTGGGTCCTCTATTTTTCCACTGGTCTTCATGTCTGTTTTTGCACCAGTACCATGCTGTTTTTATTGCTATTTCTTTGTAATATAGTTTGAAGTCAGGTATTGTGATACCTCCAGCGTGGTTCTTTTGACTGAGTATTGCCTTGGCTATTCATGGCCTCTTGTGTTTCCATATAACTTTAATAGTAAATTTTTCAATCTCTTTAATGAATGTCATTGGAATTTTGATGGGAATTGCATTAAACATGTAGATTACTTTTGGGAGTATAGACATTTTTACTATGTTGATTCTACCAATCCATGAGCATGGGAGGTCTCTCCACTTTCTATAGTCTTCCTCAATCTCTTTCTTCAGAAGTGTATAGTTTTCCTTGTAGAGATCGTTCACATCTTTTGTTAGGTTTACACCTAGGTATTTGATTTTTTTT
Organism: Castor canadensis; assembly: GCF_047511655.1. Lineage (NCBI taxonomy): Eukaryota > Metazoa > Chordata > Mammalia > Rodentia > Castoridae > Castor > Castor canadensis. The sequence goes on along the minus strand of NC_133386.1, from coordinate 7,654,717 downwards.
GAGGCTATTGTAAATGGAATTGTTTTCATACATTCTTTTTCAGTTTGCTCATTGTTAGTGTATAGAAATGCTAATGATTTTTCCATGTTGATTTTATAACCTGCTATCTTGCTATAGCTATTGATGGTGTCTAGGATCTTCTGAGTAGAGTTTTTTGGGTCTTTAAGGTATAGGATCATGTCATCTGCAAATAGGGATATTTTGACAGTTTCTTTACCTATTTGTATTCCTTTTATTCCTTCTTCTTGCCTAATTGCTCTGGCTAGGAATTCCAGTACTATGTTGAATAGGAGTGGAGATAGTGGGCATCCTTGTCTGGTTCCAGATTTTAAAGGGAATGGTTTCAGTTTTTCTCCGTTAATTATAATGCTGGCTGTAGGTTTGTCATATATAGCTTTTATAATGTTGAGATACTTTCCTTCTATTCCTAGTTTTCTTAGAGCCTTTATTATGAAATAGTGTTGGATCTTATCAAAAACTTTTTCTGCATCTATTGAAATGATCAAGTGGTTTTTGTCTTTGCTTCTGTTAATGTGGTTTATTACGTTTATTGATTTTCATATGTTGAACCACCCTGCATCCCTGGGATGAAGCCTACTTGGTCGTGGTGAATAATCTTTTTGATGTGTTGTTGAATTCGGTGTGCCATTATTTTGTTGAGGATTTTTGCATCAATGTTCATTAAGGAGATTGGCCTATAGTTCTCCTTTTTGGAGGTGTCTTTGCCTGGTTTTGGGATAAGTGTAATACATGCTTCATAAAAGGTGTTTGGCAGTTTTCCTTCCCTTTCTATTTCATGGAACAGTTTAAGGAGGGTTGGTATCAGTTCTTCTTTAAAGGTTTGATAGAATTCAGCAGAGAATCCATCAGGTCCTGGACTTTTCTTTTTGGGAGACTCTTGATTGCCGCTTCAATTTCATTTTGTGTTATAGATCTATTCAGGTGATTAATTTCCTCTTTGTTCAGTTTTGGATGGTCATATGTATCTAGAAATCTGTCCATTTCTTTAAGATTTTCAAATTTATTTGACTATAGGTTCTCAAACTAATCTCTGATGATTTCCTGAACTTCCATGGTGTTTGTTGTTATCTCCCCTTTTGCATTCCTCATTCTACTAATTTGGGTTTTTTCTCTCCACATTTTAGTCAGGTTTGCCAGGGGTCTATCGATCTTGTTTATTTTTTTCAAAGAACCAACTTTTTGTTTCATTAATTCTTTGTATGGTTTTTTTGGTTTCTATTTTGTTGATTTCAGCTCTTATTTTTATTATTTCTCTCCTTCTATTTGTTTTGGGATTTGCTTGTTCTTGTTTTTCTAGGAATTTGAGATGTATCATTAGGTCATTGATTTGGGATCTTTCAGTCTTTTTAATATATGCACTCCTGGGTATAAACTTTCCTCTCAGGACTGCCTTTGCTGTGTCCATAGGTTCTGGTAGGTTGTGTTTTCATTTTCATTGACTTCCAGGAACTTCTTAATTTCCTCTTTTATTTCATCGATGATCCATTGTTCATTAAGTAATGAGTTATTTAGTTTCCAGCTGTTTGCATATTTTTTGTCTTTATTTTTGTTGTTGAGTTCTACTTTTACTGCATTGTGATCAGATAGTATGCACAGTATAATTTCTATTTTCTTATATTTGCTGAGGCTTCCTTTGTGCCCTAGGATATGATCTATTTTGGAGAAGGTTCCGTGGGCTGCTGAGAAGAATGTCTACTGTGTAGAAGTTGGATGACATGTTCTGTAGACATCAAGTAGGTCCATTTGATCTGTGGTATATTTTAGATCTAGGATTTCTTTATTGATTTTTTGTTTGGATGACCTATCTATTGATGATAATGGGGTGTTAAAGTCTCCCACAACCACTGTGTTGGCGTTAATATATGCTTTAGGTCTTTCAGGGTATGTTTGATGAAATTGGGTGCGTTGACATTGGGTGTATATAGGTTGATAATTGTTATTTCCTTTTGGTCTATTTCCACTTTTATTAGTATGGAATGTCATTCTTTATCTTATTTGATCAATGTAGGTTTTAAGTCTACTTTGTCAGAGATAAGTATTGCTACTCCTGCCTGTTTTCGGGGGCCATTGGCTTGGTAAGTCTTCTTCCAGCCTTTCATCCTAAGCCTATGCTTATTTCTGTCGGTGAGATGGGTCTCCTGTAAGCAACAAATTGTTGGATCTTCCTTTTTAATCCAGTTCGTCAAATGGTGCCTTTTGATGGGGGAATTAAGTCCATTAACATTAAGTGTTAGTACTGATGGGTATGTGGTGATTCCTGTCATTTAGTTGATTGAAGGTTTGATTGTGTGTACCTAAGTTGAGGTTACTCTCTACTGTCTTCCTTTTTCTTTTCCTGTGGTTTCGTGCTGCCTGTCCTTTCATGGTTATATTGGGTTTTACTTTCTGTGTGCAGAATCCCTTGAAGAATCTTTTGTAGTGGTGGCTTTGTGGTCACATATTGTTTTAGTTTCTGCTTATCATGGAAGACTTTTATTGCTCCATCTATTTTGAATGATAGTTTTGCTGAGTAGAGTATCCTAGAGTTGAAGTTATTTTCATTCATTGCCCAGAAGATCTCTCACCCCAAGCTCTTCTTGCTTTTAATGTTTCTGTTGAGAAGTCTGCTGTGATTTTGATGGGTTTACCTTTGTATGTTACTTGTTTTTTCTCTCTTACAGCCTTCAGTATTCTTTCTTGGGTCTCTGTACTTGTTGTTTTAATGATAATATGTCGTGGGGTAGTTCTATTTTGATCTGGTCTGTTTGGTGTCCTGGAGGCCTCTTGCATCTGTATGGGAATATCTTTCTCTAGATTTGGGAAATTTTCTGTTATTATTTTGTTGAATAGATTACGCATTCTCTTTGTTTGCACCTCTTCTCCTTCTTTGATGCCCATGATTCTCAGCTTTGGTCTTTTGATGGAGTCGGTGAGTTCTTGCATTTTCTTTTCACAGGTCTTGAGTTGTTTAACCAATAGATCTTTGGTTTTTCCTTTAATTACCATTTCATCTTCAAGTTCTGAGATTCTGTCTTCTGTTTGTTCTATTCTGCTGGATTGGCCTTCCATTTTGTTTTGCAATTCTGTTTCGTTCTTTTTTCTGAGGTTTTCCATATCTTGGGTGGTTTCCTCTTTAATGTTGTCTATTTTCATCCTGAGTTCATTTATCTCTTTATTAATCATGTTCTTTGTTTCATTTTGGTGTTTATACAGTGTTTCTATGGTTTCTTTTATTTCTTCTTGTGCTTTCTCAAATTCTCTATTTTTGTTGTCTTGGAATTTCTTGAGTGTCTCCTGTTCATTTTGGTTGGCCCTATCCAGTATCATCTCTATGGAATTCTCATTGAGTACCTGTAGTATGTCTTCTTTTAGATTATTCTTGTGGGCTTCATTGGGTTCTTTGGCATAGTTTATCTTCATTTTGTTGGAGTCTGGATCTGAGTATCTGTTTTCTTCATTTCCCTCTGATTCCTGTACTAATTTTTTGCTGTGGGAAAACTGGTTTTCCTGTTTTTTCTGTCTTCCCATCATTGCCCTTGGTGTTGTTATTGTCCCTGTATTGTGTGCAATTAAGTATTTTCTAGCTTGTAATAATAACAATGGTGATATTTAGAATGGAAGGGTGAGAAGAGAGGGAAACCAAAGAAGGTAAAGAAAAAGGGAAAAACCATAAACAAACAAGTAAAAAAACAAAACAAACAAACAAAAAGTTTCAATGATATAAACAGGGAGAGATGTGTACTAATCAACAGTAAGCTAAACAGGCATTAGAGAGACAGAGAGAGGATTGAAAAAAAATCTCCAAGTTCAAATGCAATGAAGTTTCAGACTTAATAATTTTGGTGTTAGTCTCTCAGCCTCCAATCAGGCATAGTTCTGTCATTGTCTTATCAAAGGGGAAAAATAGCAACAACAACAAAAAAACCCCAAAAAATCCAAAACCCCACAAAGTGTCCCAAGTTCAAATGCAATACAGTTTCAGTAAGTTTTTCAGTATGCATGTGTAGTTCAGTTGTTGTCTCATCAAAGGTAGGGAGAGAGAAAAAACAGAGTCTGGAGACAGTTCTGTGAATGTCTATCTGAGGCTGCAGCTCACCTGCCCACTGCTGTCAGCCTGCTGTTGCTGGAGGCTTTATTTATGCAGATCTCAGGAGTGAACTTAGCACTCATCTGGCCCCACAGGCTTTGTTTACTCAGAGTTCTCCTGTGCCTGAGCCTCTGCTACAAGCTTTCCCCTTTCCAAGCACACTGGGGGAAGTGACTCTGCACCCGCTTTCTCAGGCCAGCATGTTTATTTACAGTTCGTGTGGGAGGTGGGTCTTCCCCCCCTCCTGTGGAGTTTTCCTCCCACCATCACTTTTACAAGCTTTCCCGCTCCTGGTTGCTGGGTGGGGGCTGCTGCTCCTGCCTTCTCCGGCCTGGCTTGTTTATTTACAGTTCAGTGAGGGATTGCTTCTCCCCCCACCTCGGCGCTCAGGGCACCCCACCCTCTTTGCTACACATCTTTTTTGTTGTTGTTGTCGTTTATTCATTTTCTCTTTTTTCCCTTGGTGGGGGTTGGTCTGTCCAGAGGGCTATGCTGATCTGGCCCAGGGTTGTCTGTGGGAGTACTGCATGCCACTTAGTTCACCTGATGGTCTCCCAAGTGGTCTGGGAGCTGGCGTCTGGCAATGGCACAGGAGCCCTCCTGGTTTCTCCATTTTAGGATAAGGTTTTGAGCTTCAGGCACTTGAAGGCTTACCGCAGCCACTGTTCTAAGGCATCCTGGCCATCCCTTGGCTACCTGATCTAACTCTTTAAGTTAAGTAGCCTACTGCTGGGGAGTGATGACCCGGAGCTGAGTCACCACTCCCAAGGCCAGTCCTTCCTTTTCATAGACACATAATTGAAACTTGTCTTGTACTGGGAGACCTAGTGCTGGAGCTGTCATAAGGGCCTTTTTTAACCTGTGGAACGCATTTTCTGACTTGTCATCCCATTCAATAAAGGGCTTGGTATCCTTCTGTGCTTCCTTAAGAATTTGATATAAGGGCCTGGCTAGGTCTGCATATCCCACAATCCAAATTCTACAGTATTCTGTCACCCCCAAAAGGTCCTCAATTGTTTTAGAGTTTTAGGTAGAGGAAACATCAGGATTGGATGGATTCTATTTCTCCTAGAGCTTCTCATTTCTTTCTCCAGGGCAAGACCTAAATATGTAACCCTAGACTGACATAATTGGGCTTTTCTTTAGAGATTTTATATCCCCTATCTGCTAAGAAGTTTAGTAAGGACTCAGTGGCTCGTGAAGTGACAGGCTCAATCGGTTCACAAAGTAGGAGGCTATCTACATATTGTAGCAGACTAGCTTGTGGATACTGCCACTCTGCCAAGTCATGGGTTAGAGCCAACCCAAAGAGCTGGGGGTTGTCTCTGAATCCCTGGGGAAGGACAGTCCAGGTGACCTGTCCAAACATTCATGTGGGGTCCTTAAAGACAAAGATAGGTTGACTTTTAGGATGTAAAGGAATGCAAAAGAAGGCATCCTTTAAGTCCAGGACAGAGCAGTAAGCAGGACCTGGAGGTATTTGGGGTAAAAGCAAATAGGGATTTGGAACTACATGGTGGAGAGGTGCTGCTGCTTCATTGATCAGGCAGAGATCATGGACTAGCTTCCGTTTGCTAGATCCCTTCCTGACACTGAAAATAGCATCCTATTAGCAGTCCCTGTCTTTAAAGTCTTTGATTATGGGAATTAGCCTCTCCTTAACTTCTGGTTTTAAATGATATTGTTTTTGATGGGGATACAAAAAGGGGTCCTTGAGATGAATTAGGACTGGGACCACTGTTCGTGTCCATCCATCCACATCATGGGGTCTACTTGTTCCTCTTTTAGGGGCAAGCAAAAGTACTCTACTGGAGGTAAAAGAAGCTGTACTCCTAATTTAGATAGAATGTCTCACCCTAGCAGAAGAGTAGGGGTTTCTGGGACAATTAAAAAGGAGTGACAGAAATGGGAATCTGCCCAGGAGCAGGCTAGAGTCTGAGTGAAACAATGCTCTAGGGGCTGACCTGATAGGCTCTGAACAGTAATTTTCTTGGAGGACCTGGGTCCGGAAGAGAAAGGAATAGCTGAAAGGCTGGATCCAGTATTGATAAGGAGGTTGACCTTGTACTTTTCAGTAGTAAGTATTGCCCGGGGCTCCTCTGTTTTTATGATGGTCAGAGAAGCCTGTATGGGAAGTCCTGGGACCCATCATTGGGTGGGATGTGCTGGTCTCAGTTCCCCTGGGAACTGAGGACAGTGTACCTTCCAATGTTTTCCCCCAAAAATGGGGCAGGTAGTTCTTCCAGGGGCACTCCCTCCTAAAACGGCCTACCTGTCCACCTTGAAAGGATGGATGTCGTCAGGTTTGGACTCTGCCCTAGGGGAGCCTCGCTGAGTGCTGTGATCAGAGCCTCCTGCCATTTATCCTTTTTCTTTTCCCTCTCCAGGTCCTTCTTTTCTTTTTCTAAGTCCCAATTGTTGTATACAGGTGTAGCTATATGGACCAATTGGTCTAGATCTCTGCTCCCTTCAGACACCAGTTTTTGAAGCTTTCTATGGATATCTGGGACTGACTGTGTTAGAATTTTGTCTCTTAGGACAATCTTCTCCTCCTGTGACTCTGGTATAATGTTGGTATGCTTTTGTAAAACATCATTAACTCTCTGTAGGAATGCTACTGGGGTTTCTAAGGGTCCTTGCTGTATAGCCATGACTTGGAAGTAATTAAGGGGTTTTATCTTGGCTCTCCTTAGATGCTCAAGAATGCAGTGGATGAAGTGGTTACAGGTCCATTCATCCTTGTCATTTTTGGGGTCCCACTTAGGATCATACCTAGGCACTGCCTGATTCCTGTCAGAACTGGGAATTGAGGTTCCTTTTTAGGTATCCAGTGTCTTTGTCTTTCTTCTCCCTCCCCCTCCTCCTCCTGTGGGGCCCAGTCTGAGATAGGCCTGTAGGGCCACATTTATCTAAGTGATAATCATCCCCAGTTCCAGCTGCCTGATGTAGTAATTGCTGTTTATCCAGAGAAGTAAGGGTCTGAGGTAACAGTAGCATTACATCTTTCCAGCTCAGTTCGAAGTTTTGGCTGACTTCTCTGAATGCTTGGATGTACTGATCTGGGTTTTCTGTGTAATTTCCTGAATCCTTTTTTATTTCTTTAAGTTCACTTACTCTGTAGAGTCCTATGGGATGATGTCGGGTGTGTGAGATAGCTGGGTAAGTGGGGAGAGGGGGCGCTGATGGAGCATCAGATGGCTTTTTTGGTTCTGGTTCTTCAAGGGAGTTGGGGGCTTTTTGTAAAGAATCATCATGGTCTGGGTATCTAGCCTGTATTTGCTCAGTCATTTTGGGTGGTCTCTTAGGAAAAAGAAAAGTTGAATATATAGGACTTCAGTCCACTTTCCCTCTTCTAATTGAAGAATGGTATTATAATTAATGCTCCCTCCTTCTGGCCATTTCCCCTCATCTCCCAGAGGATACTGTGGCCAGGCCTGGGTGCCATAAAACTTGAGTTACTTCCATTGAGAACTTTCTGGATCAAGGTCTTTCCAATGTTTTAATAAGCAGGCAAGGGGGGATCCTTCCTGGATCCTTGAAGCTTGATTCCCCACTTAAAAGGGGGAAACAAGGGAAAATTGATCACCTTAACAGAGGTTTTCCCCTTTTACCTAGGCATCTCCAGGTGAGGAGAAACTCTATGTAGGGGAGGGCTTTCCCACCACTGCCACCTGTGGCTAAGGTCGTGGGGAAGACATTTTGGTATTCCAGTTGCAGCCGCCCCTCCGGAATGCCCCTGATCAATTTTTTTATCTATTTGTTTTGCTTTGCCTGTTTGCCTTGGTTCTCCTCTACCAAATGAAGGCTTGGAATTTAGAAACAACTCTATCAAAGTAACAAGAGGGCTTACATGGTCAGAGGGAGGACCCCTCAGGAGGCATGGACAGGGACTCCTGATGAGGTAGACTTTTGTCCCCCTATATATCCTGTAAGGCATGTGTATTTTCTATGAAAAGAGGGAACGTCTGAAGGCATTTTTTTTTTTTTTTTGCTGTGGTAAGGGACAAAAACAGAGTTGACCTTTGAGGTCTCTGTCCCTTTAACTATTCCTTCCCCCACACTCCCAGGGCAGACTGTGGAACCTGCTTAATCAGAAGACCAGGTGCTTGACAAAGACAGTTAAGCCCAAGTTAGAGAGTAGCACTTTCTAGTGTCTGTCACAGGGGATGTAGGGATCTCTCTCAGACTCGCTGAAGAAGGAATCCCACTGCTGTTTAGAACAAAAGGGGGAGGCCACTCATTCTGAACTACTTGGGAAAGAGGAAGGAAAAGCTGAGGATTGGGGGAAAGAGAGTTTCCAGGCTCAATGCACAAGAGATATTGGTCATCACTGCTGTCCAGGTTGATCCTGCCAGAGGCAATACTGGAGCACTGGATGCAAGGGGAGACCTCCACTCTCGGGCCATGGGAACCATGAAGGAAGTGTAGAGATCTGATTGCCTTGGACACGGCTTGAAGGGCCTGAGACTTAGCCACCTTTGGGGCCTCAAGATGGGTCAGGAAGTTGCGTCTCCAGCCTTTGGGTGACACTGGGGAGTGCCCCGGCCAGAGTACCCTTATAGCTTGAAGAGCAACTTTCCTTTCCACTGGCTGTTTTTGGACCTCCTCCTAAGTGGGTCAGATCTTGAAAGGAAGAGAGAGTTTAAGGAGGGAGGGAGCGGAGAGTTGAGAAGAAAAAAGCCTCAGTTCATTGAAGTTTAGCTCCACCCATGTAGCATCAGAGTGCCAGACAATCATGGTCACTTCCTAGGCAGTCTTCTCCAGTTTGGCACAACCTGTACTGACCTCAGGTGAAGAATTGTCCCTTCATAGGTTGCCAGATATGATGCACAGATGACACATGCAGGAATTTTCAGGTGTTCAGGGTTCTTGGGTCCACTCTGAGAATGAAAGCACAGGCAGACTCCAGCAGCAGAGGTCAGAAAGATTTTATTTGTAGAGAAAAGAAGGGAAAGGCTGCAGGGGGGCATGCAGGGAGACCTAGAAACCAGTGGTCCCATGGGTCAGGTTGAAGATTAGGTGTTATAGCCTTTTTTGTATTGCCTGAGGGCAGAGATGTCTCAGGTGCAGACAGATGTTTCTTGGGAAGGAGAAGTATCTCGCTGGCCAACTGTCACCTTTTGGGACCTCTTGCAGTCTGTCCTTCAGGGAGGGGAAGACACTGAAAGAGAAAGCACTGGGCTTTGGCCAGATGGCACAGAACCCTGATCTCTCTTTTAAAGGACATTGATAAATTAAAAGGGAAAATGGAAGGAAAAATCTGAGTGGTTTTGCAGGATGGGCTAGGGTGATGACAGGTTTGAGTGACAAGGTCTTGTCATATAACATGGGGCACTTTGCGCATGCACTTATGCTGACAGTCAGGTATTTTAAAGTAAATGTGAGGTGTGACCAATATTCATGTTTTAAGCAGAGGGCTTTTACCTGAGAGGTAATCAAGGATAGAACTCCTCCAAAGCTTCCTGTCCTTGGCCAGACTTACAACTGCAAAGGATTTGCAACTGAAGAGAACTCTACAACTGCTAAGATTTTACAATTGAAAAGAAAGTTACCCTATGAAGGATGGCATTGAGTCAAGACAAGGAGTTTAGCATGAAATGCTCTGAGGAGAGTTCCCTGGTAATTTCTCCTTCCCTGCAACTAGCCTGCCTCAGAAGTTCTATTTTTATCTAGCTATCTGTTCTAGTGAGAGCTGTTGGTACCAAGTACTTAATTCCCTAAAGTATTTTGAAGATCCAACAGAATTTAAATATTATTGTAAAAATGGCCTCTGTAACTGTTTTTCTAGAACAACTATTGTTTTAGTTCACTCTATGATAAAAAATTCCTCTGCATTTGTAGGTATTTATGTTGACAAAAGCATTTCAACCTGTAGCTTGCATGGAGGGTACTTGTTTTTTAAACATGGTGCTTTCCCAGCAAGCCATATCCCTGTGGTGTTTAAATACATGTGATGGGAGAAAACATAGTCATTCAAAGAGCAGAAGTGCTACAGCCACTTTAGGAAAGAAGTGTCTCCCACCTGTTTTAGGAATAGCTTACTCTATATCACTCTTGGTTTTGATTCTTGGTGGCAATTCTAGAAGACTCACTCATATACGAGCTGTGAGGTATCATGTAAATATTTCAAAAAGAAATATTTACCTGGCACACCAGGTATGTGCCTCTTGAATGCTATGCGTGATCTTACTGGAGGACATAAAAATTTCATTTACAATTTCTTCACCTATGGAACAAACCACAAAGACATCATGCTAGCCGTCTTTAGAATATATTGGGAAATTTCCTGGTGTGAATTGGTGGCCTGATGAAATGCAGATGGGTGTATTGTAAACATTTCTGGTTTGATCAGCTAAAATAAGCAATGACCGTAGGCCATGGGGTAATGGGATCATGGCAACTGGTACCAAGTAGCACTTTGGTCTACCTGGGTTGGATATCCAACACTGAAGTGGGGTGGGGGAAGGGTGGGGGTGGGGACTTGTCTTCCTAATTCTGGTACACAGAGTGTACCTAGTACTTTAGTTCACCTTGTCTATAGCAAAGCTCTTACCCTTTGTCTAATCTTCACATAATAACAATACTCTTTACTGGTCCTAAATGTGTAAACTGTAGTCTTGGAATAGTATTTTCCAAATGTGTATAAAAAATATCCTCTCTAATCTTTTTTAGAAACCTCTGGAAAAAGTTCTGAGGAAGGCTTTAAGCAAAGAAGGGCCATCATTAAAAACAACATTCCCTGCAGCTTTCTTGCTGCTCTGTAAGCCCATGGGGACAGACTACAAGGCGTGCCTCTCTTGTAGGACAAAGCAGTTTGTCTCAACAGTGGCGAAGGGGTCTGAGGAGGGACTTCCTCTCAGGCCCATGTCTACATTCTGTCCCCCAGGAGGGAGGCCTATTCCAGGGACCAGCTTCAAAATGGAAATAAAACATATTTTAAGGTGCCTGATGTGTCACTGGAACCCTTCTATTCTTGTCTTCCTCCCTATGGCTTCCTTGGAACCAAAGTCAACCTAGGACAAATAGGGGTGTAGGGGGTCATCTGGCAATGTAGCGGGAGGAGGATCAGAGGAAAACAAACTAGGCCTGAGTTCTGATAAGGTGGCATGTGGGAAGGGATGACATAGCAGAGAGAAAAAACCTAAAGAATTCAAAGGTGAAGACTGTCACATAGCACTAGGGGTAGAGGGGCACTTAGCACTAGGCTGAAGTAGCCTATAGAATTGCATGGAACAAAAAATGGGTTAAACCTATTTTTAATTTTATTGCCTCTGTAACCTGCTTGCAAGGGTACATAAGGTGAGACCCCTTTGTTCTCAGGGCTCAGCCTTCGGACATGAGTCCACTTGGTCTGTGCCGGCACAATGAAACATTGCTTCCTGCTAAATTGCCTCAGTGTCTTGTATCTCAGCTAAAAGCCTCCCACAACAGCAATGTCAAGGCAGAAATACGTTGGTCAGGGGATAGATGGCACTGGAGACTTGGAGAGCATGGTGGCTGTGCCTTGGACATGGGGAAGTGTTAGAAGCTCTTGGAGAAGACATTGCCAGAGGTGCCTGGACCCCAACGTAGGGGCAATGCTGGGTGTCATCTATCCTTTCAAATTGGGTGACAACCGGAGGGGGGAAAGAAATACAGGGACAGGTTTCTGAAGAGGGTCAGGGAGATGGCCTAGGAAGGAGGCTGTCACTTTCAGCCTGTGGCAGGGCACCACGTAGACAGGAGGACAATGTTATATGGGCTGGATATGGCTTAGCACCTCCGTCACTGTCAACTGATTTTACAGCCTGGGGGAGACTCCATCCCCTCACAGCACCAACCTCCAGGTGTCTTGCAAGGAGTCAGCGAGAAGCACTTTATGCAAAGCTGTGAGCGCCACCAGCCCATGCTGGCTAGTGGGAGTCATTCAGGCTCCATTTTGAGTGGTTCGTGCACCTATTGCTTACGGTGTTTCCAGTGAGGAAAGAGCTGGGCCCTCCAGTGATGCTCACTCCCCAGATCTGGCTGTTAAGGGCACATGTCCCACCATCTATCCCGTTTATACTTCTTCCCTGCAAGTCTCACATTTTGAGACATCGATAGAGCATACAAACAAGAGATGTATTTGACAATTAAGAAGATGTCTTACCAAATGTCACTCATGGGACACATTCATAAATATCAACTCATGCAGCCACTGCAGCATGTTGAAGCAGATGTTATCTGCATCTGAAGTTGAGGAAGCTAAGTTCAGAGACACTGAATGACTGGGGGAGGGCCGGGGACCTGGGCCTCGGATATAGATCTTCTGGATTTAGATTTCCCTTGCTGAAGAAGTACAGACTGGAGATCAAACAGGAAGGAGGAGTGGAGGGTACCTGCTCCAAGAGGCTGTGTTCTCTTGTGACTGAGCTGCTCAGTTCCTGGTGTTTCTGATTATGCATTTGTTCCTTACCCAGGCCTGAGGGCTGAGAAGATAGCAGAGAGGACCCTCAGTTTCCATGGGGCAGGGTTCAAAGATCCCATCCCAGGGCATGGTGTCTCAGTATTCTGTGCTATCTTCTCAGCCTTCTCTTCACCAGGGACGGAAGGTTCATCCTATTCCAGGTTCCTGGCTGAGTAGTTAAGTATTTTATGTTCTCATCCATTCATGAAAAGGGTGTGCATACCTAAATTGCACACATGTACACATATGCATACTGCATACCCCCACACACCCAGCTACCTACAGGCATAAGGCTGGTGTTCCAGAAAGCGGCACCTGCTGAGCACATTCAACTGGATAAAGTAGAAGCAAGGTCTCTCTGTGCTCCTGTCTGCCCTCTTTCCCCCAAAGCCAAGGAGGGGCTTTCTCTGACTCTCTTTCCACTGACCCAAAGCAGTTCCTATGGTGGAATGAGGCTGTCATGAATCCCACCAACAGAGAAGGCTAATTACCATCATAGGAAAGGAGACAGAAGGTCAGTGCCTACCTCCCTAGAGAGACTGTCACAGCCTGTCACCTGTTATCCCAGAGCTGCCACTTGAGAGAGTTTCTGATTAATAAGACTGCCTTTGTTTCCATGCATTTCCTCCCCTACTTGCATAAACAGCCACCTCTCCACCCCAGAAACTCTAAGCCCCTATTCCTTTCAGGAGTTTAGAGTTTAAGGCTTTATATAAACTTCAGCCATCTGGCTTTCCTTCCAGTCATATCCTGTGAGGCTCCCATATGTCCACACATAGGAAGTGTCTGTGCCTTTTCACTGGTTACTTACACTCCTGCAGTTTATTCCAGACTCAAATGATCAGAGCTTCAGAGAGTGAGGGGAGAGTTGTAACTCCCCTCCACTGGCTTATGGAGGCCTTGGTACAGCTATTTTCCTGAACTAATCTCATTGTTTAGTGAAAAAAAAAATGAGAGTCTGTTGTCTGGGAGTTTGAAAAATGGCAAGGTTGTGTTAGAAATATCTTTAAGATATTGGGGTATCATGACAGAGAGATGACACAACTCAGAAGTCAACAGGCAAGGCAAAATTTAATTCTGCAGAATGGTGCACCACAGACAAATAGCAAGCACACTGGGTGGGAAGTCTGCTCGGGTTTGATCTCTAACACAATGCTGTCCCTCCCCTGGATTGGGCAGGTTTTGGGTTCACAGTCTATGCGGTTGGCTATTAGAAAAGGGGACATTGGGAGGGGACTTTGAAGACAAATAAATTTAAAAGTTCAGGGAAGCAATAGCTGTTTTAGGTTATCAGCTCCGAAACCAGGGCATCTAGCAGAATATTGTCTGACTGAGGATAACAACCCTTTGTTCTTAATAGAAACTTTTATCAGATTGAGCAGAGTCCATGAAGTGAGCATATGGGGTGTGAGTTAGTGAGACTAACATTTGTAACAGCGGTGGTTACTGATTAAATGCTTTGACAGAAAAGACCCAACCTAAGTTGCTTCTCACAGTTGGAACCATAAAACAACAACAGCTCAGGTTCACCCTAAACTTGCCATGTACTAAGCACTTTGTTGTATTATCTTCTTCCAATTCTTCTGGTTGGTGGGGCAATGTTACCAGAACTGAGGTACAGGGAGTTAAGTCATTTGTCCAACACCAGGTAGGAAGTGGGAGAACCTGGGTCTCCCACTCCAAACCCAAGTTTTTAGCCAAGATGGCATGTTTCCTACTGAAGTCATGGTGGCCTTGTGGTTACTACCCAAAACAAAACCAAGTCATTCTTTTTAGAGAAGACAGAAGAAGACATAGAAAGGCCTTCCCTGGTTGGTCAGGCAGGAAGTTCTGTGAGGGCTTCTCTTCGGTGATCTTGACAAGCACATTGTCTGTAGAACTGCAACACCTAACTACACCTAGGGGTGTGGTGAGTTCTCCCCAGTTACTCTTAAATTACAGTTTCCTGACTCCTACTGAGGTAGGCTAGTAAACAGGAAAAGAAGCCATGGGACTTTCAGGTGCCATGTAACTTTTCCTAGTGCATTTCATGTTAGACCCCTCCTCTCTGAACACAATGCCATCCTTGGCAGTTGTAAGACAGGAAGCCTTGAGGAAATTCTGCCCTGATTACCTCTCAGGTAAAAGCCCTGTGCTTAGAACACGAATACTGATCACTCCTCACATGAGTACTTAAGATGCCTGAGAGCCAGCACAAGTTGTGCAGGGTGCCCCATGTTGTTGGCAAGACCTTGTCAATCAAATCTGTCATCACCCTTACCCTGGCAAGACTGCCCAGATTTTTCCTGGTCATTTTCTCTTTCAATTCATAAAAGCCCTTCCAAACAAAGACCTGTGTGGATTTCTATTCCACCTGGCTGGGGCCCTCCACTCTGCTGACTCGCCCTCATCTTCAATAAACTCTATGACATTTTTGCTTCTTGATTGAATTCTTCTCAGGTGGGACACCAGTAACTGAGATCTTCTGACCAGAACCTTTAGAGATCACACATCTGGCGACACTACCTCTTGATTTGTTTTTTTTTTTTTTTTTTTTTCCGGTGACACTGGGATTTGAACTCAGGGCCTCATGCTTGCAAGGCAGGTGCTCTTACTGGTTCAGCCACTTTTCCAGCCATTGATTTTTTTTTCTTAATTTAAAAGTACCAGGCATGGTGGCTCAAGTCTGTAATCCTAGCTGCTCAGGAGATGGAGCTCAGGAGGTTCACAGTTCAAGGCCAGTCTGGAAGGAAAAGTTCCCAAGACCCCAGCTATTTGGGGGAAGCACAGATAGGAGGATTGTGATCCAGGCCAGCCCAGGTATATTGCAAGACCCTATTTTATAATAACCAAAGCAAAAAAAAAGGTGTGTGTGGGGAGGTTAAACTAGACATGTGGCTCTAATACCACCAAACCACCACCACAACAAAAACAAACAGAAAATACCCCAAAACATACAAAAAAGTAAAACTCAATTTGTTAGGTCCCAGTCCATGTGGGTATGAAAGATTTCATAGGAAAGTAAGAATCAAAGTTTTATTCACTTTCCAAGGAAGGAAAGAGGCAATAATAAGTATTGACCTAGAATGAGGTTAGGGCTGGGGTTTATAAACATTTAAGATGTAGAAAGAATATACTGCTGACATCTTGTTTTTTGGCTTAGCTAACTGCTCCAGAAAGCAGCTGTGGTGGTCAGTTTTTCAGTATTTTGCCGGGATGGTTGTTTGTTAGCTTGTACAATCTTTTCTATGACATCATGAGGTCAGATATTTTGTCAACAAGATGCAAGCGGGGTTCTTCCTGCACTCAGAAAAACAGTTTCTGTAAAACAAAGTAAAATAGCCCTCCTGCCAGACAAGATGGAGTCCTTTACAAAATGGAGATGGTTAGGCTAATTTGAGTTGGGACATTATAAACTTCAAATTCCAGCACCTAAGGAATTGTGTAGAGAGAGAGTTTTGTTGTGGTGGAACCCACACTCTGGCCTCCTGGAGTCTTCATGGACAGTGTGGGGAGTTTCCAGTTTCCTCCTCCAGGAGGAGTGGTATCTGCACCTACTCACGTGCATTAACCTCACACTCTCCCTTTGTCCACTACGCAAGAAGCAGCTGTGGCCTGCAGCTCAGTTGTCAGAGGAGAACCAAAGAACAAAGGGTTTGGTCTCCTGACAAGGAGTTGGACAGAGGTTCAGGACAAGAGAAAAAGGCATTGTTTTTCCTGTCAACAGTGGAGACAAAATTGCTCTGGGCTGGGGAGATAGCAGAAGAGTCTGGAGAGAGAAGAGCTAGGGAGTTAGGTCTGCCTACTCCAGACTCTGCGTTAGCTCTGCAGGGGTGTGTTAGTCTGCCTTAAATTTGCCTGCTAATAACTGAAATGACTAAAACACTGTACCACAAGGAACTAGAAAAGCAAGAACAAACTAAACCTAAAATTAGTAGAAGTGTGATGGGGGCCTTGGAATTAGGATCCCTACAGGAAATATCATTCTGGGAGTGAAAATGGCTGCCCCAAGAATCCTGGCTCCAGTAGAAAGACTATCTCTCTGGTCCTGTAAGTGGGGCCCTCAGCTATAGGCAAGGCAGAGACAAATTGAGACTCTCTCTCTTTTATGGCCAAAATAGTAAATAAATTCATTTTTCTGTTTTAATATATATTATGCTGTTTTCTCTCGTGCAGCTGAGCATTTGGATTTCTGGCCAGGAGTTCAGGTAATGTTGGCAATAATGGCGCCGATAGGTTTCGGTTCTTACTGCACCCTTAAGCTTCTGTTTTCTAGGGTCACAGTCCTGCCTCAAGTCTAGCTTGAAGTCTCCTTGTGCCCCAACCTCCAATCAGCATGAACCATAAGATCCTAACCAATCAGATCATGCCAAGTCTCACTGAGGGGTATTTAAGACCCTGCCCCCCCCTCTTTCTCTCTCTCGGTTCTCTCCCTCTCCCACCCTGCAATAAAGAATCCTTGGCCAGATCACTCCTCTCCACGTGGTCACTTTGGGGCCTACATTTCCAACATTTTGGTGCCATGACTCGGGGCGGGTTTCCCCACTAATCCTAGTGGGAACCCAATTCTGACTCACTCCATGACCACCCTGAGGACGTGACTGGCCAGGACTCATCCTCCCGATCGCCCTCGCTCCCATCCAGCACTGGACATCCTTTTGGTCAGTCCGCACACCCCTATTGGGCTCCCTTTGCGGTCTCTCCCTTCAGTGTCTCTAGGGTTTCAACATTTCCCTTTTCTGATCATTCCTGGGACTCAGACGGTGGGGGAAGATCTCCCTATTTGCCACGGGCTTGGATCTATTGTTGTCCTCAGCCCTCACGGGCCACCCTCCAAGAAAAGCCTGGTGCCGGGTGAACCATAGCCTCCATGGGCCTTTTTGGCCTGCAAACCACCAGAACTCAGTGACGACTGATTCTTGTGTGCTCTGCGTTTTCTCAGAATTTGTGCCACGCGAGGACGCTCCACAGTACATAATATCCTCCTCTCCCATTCTGGGATGGGGTCCCTCATAATGGGTGCCTCTACATCTTCTCTGCCATCTGACTCCCCACTGAGATGCCTCCTCAATAATTTAGACACCTTGGGTTTGACCCCAGATATAAAACCAAAAATTTAATCCACTTTTGCACTCAAATCTGGCCCACTTATCCTTTAGACAACCAAAATCACTGGCCCCTTTTCGGGTCTTTAGATCCCAACCTTTCACAGGACATATAACTACTGTGAGCGATCAGGATGATGGGGAGAGATTCCATTACGTCCAAATCTTTTCATACCTCCATCTAAATCCAGCTCTCTGACTTCAAACCCTCCCTCTGTACTTTCTGTTCCCCTGCACAGATTCTATCAGCCTGTAAACCAGTTTCTAAATCAGCCAATTCCTCTCTAAACCTCCTCCTTCCACACGTAAACAGACTTCTTGCACTGCTTACCATACCTATCTCCTCCTATCTTCCTGAAAAACTTTCCCTGTCATGGAGTTAAGCAAGCCACTCCTTGCCAATTCTGGCCTCAAGGTGGTTCCAGCTCTGGAAGAGCTCATGCTCCCTTCCTGTGGCTGAGACCAAGCCTCGGATTTATTTGGTGACTGGAGAGTGGAGGTTTCGTTTCCTGAAAGCCTGCCAGTACCAATCAATGGGAGCAACCTGGAGGCACAGGTGATGGCTAATCCCATAGCGTGTGTCATGACTCCAGATTCTGCCTTCCCCTCCCTTACCTAAGATGTCAGCTCACCTTTTCTGCCTCCCCCATGGTCTCACCACGTGTTCTTTGTCTCTGTCTGCCTTCCCCTCCCTGGGCTTACTGGGACCCTGCCTCCCATGAAAAACCTGTAGCATGGTACCTTATGACTTAAGTTATTCCAACTAGTTTGCCAGGCCTCTCAGTCTAAAGTAACTTTAAGTCAGCTGCTTTACAAAAAGTGCTTACAAAAACCTGCAGCTGCCATGCTTACACTCTAACTCCGCCCCCACAAGGGGAGGAGGGAAAGCAAACAGGCTCACCCTGGACACAGCAAAAACGCCTGCCTTAGCTAAGAAAATCCATAGAGAGGACCCAGCAAATCCTGGGCCACCAGCCACACGTAGCAATGGCTGCAGCCCACTGCCACTTCCCCTAGAATAAATGTGCGCAGAGTACACAGGAAGGGGGGAGGGGCGACAGGCCACAGGATCAGGCCTAGGCAGACAGGGTCATTTGTCCCAGGTGTGTGTGGAGGGAGTGGCACCTTGCACAAGTCCTGCTCCTACCCCACCTCACACCTCAGGGCATCAGACCCAGCCCTTGTAAGCCAATTGTTAGCTCAAGGTTATAGTTCCAGAAATAACAAAATAGACATTACTATTACTGTGGTCTCTAAACTTCTCATTTAGAATTTTCTATACCTTTGGCCTCAACATAAACCTTTCAACTGACATGAAAGGATATTATGCTTCTAGACCAGACACTTATCTCATTAGAAAAGCAATGGGTTCTGGCCCAGGCCACTCAGGTTGGAAATGATTATATGGCTCAAGCAGTAAAGTGCCACTTTACAAGCATAAAGTCCTGAGTTCAAGCCCAGTGCAGCCAAAGTAAAAAATAATAATAATATTTGGGGCTGAGGAAGTAGTTCAATGGGAGAATGTCTGCTCAGCATGTGCAAAGCCCTGGGTTCAATTCCCCAGTATTACTAAAAAAAAAAATGGTAAAGAAGATAAGTGGCATTAATGTCACTTCAGCCATTTCATAGTGGAAAAACATAGTTTAACCTGGACCAGATCCCTCATTCTTCAAGTGAGGAAACTGAGGCCCAGAACAGTTCAGAGACTTGCTCTCCAGAGTGTCAGGTGTCAATGTAAAATAACAACTTTACTTTACAGCAACAACCTATCAGAAAGCATACCACGGTGGACTCAGAGTCACAGGTGAGAGAGGTTCTCCTCAAAGATAAATTTCTAACAGTCAGCCCCAGATATTCGTAAAAAACTCAGACTGTGGCTGAAGGGAAAAGTCACTGAACCAAGTAATACAGCTAGCCATGTCTGTATTTATGGCTGTGTCTGTATGTCCAGGACCTTACTAACAGGAGAGAAAAAGATAAGAGACACCATGGCCTCATTGCTGCTCTCAGAGAGGACCCCACCCAACTGGGGCCTGTATCCTGAACTTGATACCGTGGTGGACAGGAGGGGCACTTCTGCAGAGAATGCTTAAGGGGGGACAGCCTGGGAGACAGCCCCGCCCCCAACCGGGACCCTGCCCTCTGCAAGGGTAACCACTGGAGGTCTAAGTGCCCCCACCTCCAGATGGAAGGCGAGGTGCCTCCTCCTATGGATTGATGGGTCCCCACCTCCTGTCCACACTCTACTTCTTGGCATCAATGTTGAGCCATAATGGCAGAAAAACAAAAGGTCATTTTCCTCCTAGACAGCAGAGCCCATTTCTCTGTTTTACCTTTTTCTCCTGGTCCCCGGTCCAATGACAAAAGTTATCGTTCGGGGCAAATCTGGCCAGCCCCTAGAGCACTAGTTTACCTGGCCTCTGGCCTGATCTTGGGAGACCTCCTCTTCTGTCACTCTTTCCTCATAGTACCTAAAACTCCAGTGTCCCTGCTGGGACAGGATTTACTATCTCAACTAAAAGCTCAAATTCTCCTCCCCCCAGGCAGCTATCTCTGCTGCCCCCTCCTTCAGGAACAAAGAAGATTCCACAGTGTGGACTGATGAGATGAGTGTAGGGTGAGCCAGGACAGCCTTCCCTATTCAAATAAAACTCAAAAATCCCTCACAGTTTCCACACCTAAAACAATATCCCCTCAAGCTTTATGCCTATCATAAATTCCTTAAAACAACAAGGGCTACTAGTTAGTTGCTCCAGCCCCTAAAATAAATTTAAAATTCTTATAAAAGTTAATTTTAAAATACAAGTTACAAAGTAAACAACTGGAAAGGATATAGATAGGTAATAAATGTATTTTTTGGGAAGTTAAAAATGGATGAGAAGGGATTTTGTAAAGAAGTGTTTGTCCTAAAGATTGTTTCAAATAAGAAGGATAAGGACAAACGATCAAAGGGTTTAGTATGTTGTATGAATGTCTGGGTAAGTTTGAAAAGTATATAATAAAAGCTTTGGTGTGTGATAAAGTTAAAGTTGAATGTAATCTAAGAGTTGCCTAAAAGATTTTTAGGGTCATGTCAAGCTAAAACAAAATTCTCTATGTCTATGAAATAACAAGGTTATCTTAATATTGTTCTGCTCTGAGTAACATCTACAAAAAACATTACAGAGAAAGATTTTATCAAAGAAATTATTTGTATTTTCTGCTGATCTTGTCAAGCTTTAAGTACTACTAAATCAGAGTTCATTTACATATTTGCTTATGTGTCTTAAATGACCACCTTGTAACAGTGTTATGTTATACTTTATCTACATATGGTACAAACATTTAAAAGGTTAAAAGTGTCAATTTATATAAAATAATGAGCTAAAGCTCTCTTTTATCCAAGAGTGTTACATTTAAATCCTTACAGCCCCTGCCTCCCACAGGTCACCTACCTAGGTGTGGCCTTAAAGGGACAGACTCACTCCGAGTCATAAATGCATCAACCCAATCTTCTGTTTCCCAACCCCCATACCATAAGACAGCTTACAGCTTTCCTGGCAGTTATGGGATTTTGCAGAATTTAGATCCCTAGGTATGTAGTCCCTGAACAGACACCTTTTTATGCTCCTCCTAATGTTCCTATTTGGGTCTTAGATAATGTATGGCCACCCATTTCTCTCTCTGTAGTTGGAGGACTCTTGAAATTGTCTAGGGAACAACATTTCACAGTGGTTCTCCTGGCCAATGCCCTTCCTAACGCCTATGTTTCTTGCTCTCCTACTCTTAAGCTTCCTCCCTTGTATCACACTGCATGTCTGCTATTGCTAATCAAAAATTTAACCAGTTGTACCTCCAGAGATACCAACCTCTCCAAAAATGCGAGGATAGTTGGCTGACACCCACCATGCAGAGGTCGGAGGATTGGCTCGAGGCCATTTATGACCTATGGCTACAAGGGACCTTCATCAACTTCAGGGAAGAGAAAATCTTCATTTTTGGAGCCTGGGTGTACGCCATCATGAAGCTCACCACCCCAACATTGTTTGCCAACTGACCCTCCCTTCCCCTACGCCGCCCCTTGCCAGCTCGAAGAAGCCAGAGCGAACACAACGCCCCCCCTTCCTTAACAAACAAAAAAGGGAGCGAATGTTGGCAATAATGGCGCCGATAGGTTTTGGTTCTTACTGCACCCTTAAGCTCCTGTTTTCCAGGGTCACGGTCCTGCCTCAAGTCTAGCTTGAATCCTCCCTCTTCCCCAACCTCCAGTCAGCATGAACCACAAGATCCTAACCAATCAGATCATGCTGAGTCCCACTGAGGGATATTTAAGCCCCTGCCCCTCTCTCTCTCTCTCTCTCTTGGCTCTCTCCCTCTCCCACCTGGCAATAAAGAATCTCTTAGCCAGATCACTTCTCTCCACGTGGTCACTTTGGAGCCTACATTTCCAACAGGTAACAACTTGGGAGACCACGCAGGCATAGCATCTGGTGGGGTTTTGGGTGTGAGGTTCCCAGAGTTTTAGCTTGTGGCTCTCACCAGGCCTCGATGAAAGGGGGAATAAGGATTGTCACTGCAGCTGTGACCCTGGCATTGTCTCTACCTTGTTTTCCCTCTTAGCCAGCATTTCTTGTAGTAAATGGAAACATGAATTCTGGACTCCACAACCCCAAGTTCATTTCCCCCGAACTGCTGGCTGGCCACACTGGCCTCCTTCTTGTTTCCTTGTCATTTGTAGCTTTCAGCCAGTTGGTGGTGGGGTTCTTCTTGGATTGTTTGTTTGATAAGGAAAGTTGGATTCTTCTTTTTTCCTTTGTCATTTGTGGCTTTTAGTCAGTTGGTAACCTCTTGTGAACCTTCTGGGGTTCTTTTTTGAACCAAAACAATTGGGGTTCTTCTCACACAGCTTGATGCACAAGGAAATGTGGATTCTTTGTGCTTCGCACCTGGCACCTGTATATAGGACATTAGTGGCTTAGAAAACCAGGTGTACTTGGGAACCTCTGTTAAGGCTTGATGAGAATGGACCCACTAGTTCTGTTTTGGGCTTTCTACAGCATCTAGATTATGGTTTTCTTCTTGTGGCACCAATGGTCTATGCAACTGAGAGTGTGGTGATTCGATGCAGCTGTTTTCCTGGAGGTAACGGTGGCTGCAATATCTGTGGCTGCTCTTGCCATTTTTGAACTCATGAGGTTTTTTTTCCCCTGATGAATCCACTTTTCATTCTGCATGTCTAAATTGGCATGTATTTTTGTTTTGCTTTGTTTCTGTTTGGATGATTGGAGGTTTTGGGCTCATTCTCTATCTGGTTTTTCTTTTCTACCTGTTTTTCAAACCTACCTGGAGGACTGATATTTATTAGTCCTGCCAGCAATGCAGACACCAGGAGAATTAGCTCCAACTGATTGCAACTAAGAGGGAAAAAAAGTAAAAAGCAAAAGCAAAAACAAAATAAAAACAAAACAAGCTATTGCTATGTAAAAATTTTGATCCAAGACTTCTAGGGCTCGCAAATTTTAAGGTTTAGCCATGGGACCAAGTGGCTTCAGCTTGTTTGGTTTGTTATAAATATAATTTGGATTTAACTGTCTGTCTATGGACCCAATAAATTAATATCATGTATTGCTTTGTCTTATGATATAAGTATAATGATTTGGGGGGGGGGTTCCTGTGGCAAAGAAATGATTTACGATATTGACTATGCTGCCTGATGCCTTAAATTTCATGGACTATCTAAAAGTATTTATTAAATACTTGATATTTTGCCTAATTAAAATCTCAGAGAAATTAAATTTTTGCTTTTACTTTCCTAGTTGTTTTTACAACTTGTGAAATGCAAAATGACATGCTTTCTCCCCAAATGGTAATGTAAGCATACTCTTAGATGTAATCTTTGACAGAACTAAGCTTGTCTTACTGACAAATTGGTTTTGACTTTGTAACTTTGCCCTGTGGCAGTTCTGCAGGGAGTACAACTTCTGTTCCGATGCTAGTTGTTGCTTCAACAGTGGAGTCCAACTAAATTTAGCCAAAGGGCCAAATTCCTTCAGAGACAAAGGGGAAAATGGTCAAGATGGGAATGCCTGGCCAAAAAGCAGTGACTAGGACAGAAGTGATTTTAGAAAGCGGGCTCTTATGCGGTTTCCTATTCTACCACTGTGGGCGCTGTTAGACACCTTCCCGCCCTGAGCTCCTGCCTGTGTTCTGTTCATGGGATTCTTTCAGGCCCAGAACTGTGACTCTTTTCCTAAAACTTACAAGCTCCTGGTGCCCTTGATGGACGCTACACACCAATCCAGTGACAGGTAGCCAACCAGATGATACAGTGTCCTAAATCTGTCAAGACTGAGGAATGGACAAGAAAAAAGGAGAAATTGTAGCAGGGATCCTAGGGGTCGTATCCCAGCAGGAAATGTCATGGTGGGAGTGAAAATGGCTGCCCCAAGAGCCCTGGTCAGGAGGAAGACTCATCTCCTGGGGACCGACCATATCCCTGGGTCCAGTAATCCCGGCCCCAGCGAAATCTACATGCTTATTTCTGGGCTTCTGTTTCTTCTTTCTATAAGTTGTAACAGTGCTACAAACAAGTGGAGACAGATTGAGAATTTCTGTCTCTCCAGTTTGGGACAAGAGAGTCATTCATTTTTCCATTTTAATTTATATTATGTTGTTTTCTCTTAGGTGGCGAGCATTTGGGAGCTCTGGTAAAAGAAGAGAAACAGCAATGATCAGAGCAGAAATGAACAAAATAGAGACTAAAGCAACACAAAAGATGAAACAAAAGCTCATTTCTTTGGAAAGATTAAACAGAATCAATAAATCTTTAACTTTAGAAACCTTTAGACTAAGAAACAGAAGACTCAAATATAATCAGAGATTGAAAAATAGACATTTCAACTGATACCACAGAACCACAATCACACCACCGACCACGAGTACTAGAAAATCTAGAAGAAGGGATAAATTCCTGGACACAGTCTTAACACATTAAGACTGAATCAAGATGAAATAGGAAATCAGAGCAGTATCAAGTAAAGAAGTTGAGGTAGCAATAAAATTTCCCTTTAGAGAAAAGCTTAGGGCCAGATGGTTTCACTGCTGAATTCTAGCCATCTGAAGAGAATACCATTTTTTTTTTTTTACAAATTGTTCCAAAAGATTGAAAAGGAGGAAACTCTTCCAAACTCTTTTTATGGACTAGTGTTGTCCTGATTCCAGACCAGACAAGGATGGAACAAAAAAGAAAGAAAATTACAGGCCAATATCCCAGGTAAATATAGATGTACAACTCAGCAGAATACTAGAAAGCTGAATTCAACAGTGCCCCAAAAAGATTCTACATCATAACACAATGGATTTATCCCTGATGCAAGGATAGGTCAACCTGTGAAAATCAATAAACATGATACATCACATCAACAGAATGGAGGGAAAATCATATCATCAGCTCAACAGACACAGAGAAGATTATTTGGTGGTAATCTTTATTGCTTCATGATAAAAACTCTCAACAAATTAGAAATGGCAGGAATTACCTCAACACAAAAGCTATATATGACGAACACACGGCTCCCACTGTACTGAACAGGGAGGAGGAGGAAGCTTTCCTGTGCTCTCACCACTCTTACTCAGTGTAGCACAGGAAGTTCTAGCCAGAGAAATTAGGCAAGAGGAAAAAAAACCCAGGATATCTAAATTGGGAAGGAAGAAAATTTTTTCTTGTTTGCATACGGCACGCTCTTATGTACAGAAAAACCTAAAGACTCCACCAAAAACAAAACAAAACTAAACTATGAGAACTGGAAAATTTAGTAAAGTTAAGGATACAAAATCAGCATTAAAAATCAGTAGCCAGAGCAGGTGCTTGTGGCTCACGCCTGTAATCCCAGCTTCTTGAGAGGCTGAGATCAGGAATATCAGGACTCAAGACCACCAGATTAAAAAGTTCCTGAGACCCCATCTTAACTAATATCTGTTTCATATACCTGTCATCCCAAGCTATGCAGGAGGCTGAGCTCAGAAGGATCAAGGTTCCAGCCAACCTGAGCAAAAAAGTTTGCAAAACCCCCATATCCAAAATAATCAGAGCACAGCAAGCTGGAGGCATGGTTCAAGTGGTAGAGTACCTGCCTTGAAAGTGCAAAGCCCTGAGTTCAAACCTCAGTACCACCAAAAAAGTTAGCTGATAGAATAATGGGGGGGGGGGCATTGAATTTGATCAAAGTATACCATATACATGTATGGAAATATCACAATGAAACTCCTTTGTACAATAATAAAAAATGTAAAAAATACTCACTGCCCTGCTGGGGTGGTG
Organism: Castor canadensis; assembly: GCF_047511655.1. NCBI lineage: Eukaryota > Metazoa > Chordata > Mammalia > Rodentia > Castoridae > Castor > Castor canadensis. The sequence goes on along the minus strand of NC_133386.1, from coordinate 7,628,822 downwards.
CCAGGGCCTCCATTGCATCTTCAGCCTCACATCAAATATATATATAAAATAAATATATAATAAAATAATATATATCAGTAGCATTTCTGTGTACCAATAATGAACTGCCTGAAAAAGTCAGAAAGCAGTCCCATTTATAATAACTATAAAATAATAAAACAAAATGCCTAGGATAAATTTAATAAAAGAAGAAAAAATCCCTACATTGAAAACTATACACCACCAATGAAAGAAACTGAACACATGCACACATACAGACATGCATGCGCGCACGCGCGCGCACACACACACACACACACAGCCAGAAAGGTGTTGTGTTCAGGGACTGGAAGAATTTACGTTATTAAAATGCCTGTACCACCCAAAGCAATGTGCACCTTCCATGCAATCCCCATAAAAATTCCATTGTCATGCTTCCACAGAAATAAAAAATTCTAGAGAGCAAAGCTGGAAGCATCACAATAAAAATGTGCCCCGAACCTGTAGTGATCAAAACAACAAGGTACTGGCATAAAAACAGACACAAAACCCAAGAGAACAAGACAGAGAACCCAGAAATACGTCTGCATACTTAACACCGACTGGTTTTTGACAAAGTCACTAAGACATGCTTTGGAGAAAAGGCAGTTTCTTCAATAAACGGTTCTGGGAAAACTTGACATCCATATGCAGAAGAATGAAACTAGGTTCCTACCTCTCACCAGATATAAAAATTAACTCAAATGGATCAAAGGCGTAAATGTAAGAGCCTCAGCTATGAAATCACCACAAGAAAATATAGGGGAAACACTTTAGGATATTGGAATGAGAAAGACTTACTTATTTTTTTTGAATAAGATCTCAAGATCAGGAGTAACAAAAGCAAAAATAGACACACGGAACTGTACCAAGCTAAAAGTCTTCTGCACAGCAAAGGAAACAGTCAATGGGTGAAGGCAACTTACAGAATGGGAAAAACATTCGCAAACTATTCATCTGATAAGGGATCCATATCTAGACTATATAAGAATCTCAAACAATTCAGCAGTAAAAAAAATGGGCAAGTGATCTGAATAGACTTCTCAAAAGGAGATATCTGAATATGTAGCAGGTGTATGACGGAATGCTCATCGTGACTCATCATGAGGGAGACGAAAGGCAGAATCACAAGGAGGTACCGTCTTGCCCCAGTTAGAATGCTAGCATCGTAAGATGGAAAAAGTTGCCAGCAGGGATGTGGAGAAAGGGAGCCCAAATGTATTGCGGTGGGCGTGTAGCTTGGCATTTTGGAGGGGAGTATGGATTTCCTCAGAAAACTCAAAGTAGAGATAATGTATGATCCAGCAATCTCACTAGTGGGCATAATTCAAAGGAACTGAAATCAATGTGCCAAAGAGACAGCCTTACTCCATGTTGACTGCAGTGATGTTCACAGTAGCCCTAAGATAGGAATTGACCTGGGTGGCCACTGAGGCAGGAATGGACAAAGAAAAAGTGACAGTAGACAGGTGGAATACCATTCAGACTTAAAAGCATGAAGTCCTGTCATTTGCAGCAACATGTGTGGACCTGAAGACCTTCATGTTAAGTGAAGGAAGTCAGGAGTGGAGGATGAACAGCCCATGTTCTCACTCATATGGAAGCTAAAGCAGTGAATCTTCTGGAACTAGACAGTACAACAGTGGTGTACTGAGGAGGGGTAGAGCAGATATGGCTAATAGGTAAGTTAGAGGGGGTACGTCCTAGTGTTCTGGTGCACAGGACAGTGGCTGTGATCAACAACGATTTATTGTACATTTCAAAACAGCTAGAAGAGAGAGTTTGGAATGTTTCCAACACAAAGAAACAATGAATATTTGAGGTAACAAACAAACCTTAATTTGATCATTATGCATTTTATACAAGGATCAAAATGTCACACTGTGCCCCATAAATATGTATAATTATGTGTCATTTAAAATTTAAAAATAGAAAGTCAGAGAAACAAGGCTACATTGCATATTTAACTTTTGTGGCTTGAGAATTCAGAGTCATGCCATAAATCCATTCTGCAGCTCGCTTTTTGGGGTGACTGCCTCCCATATTGGTACAATTAGATCTGAATTATTCCAGCCACATTGCTGGAGCACCTCTCTGTTCCTAGAACTTGGTTCCTTTCTCTTGTGTGTAAGGTGTGGGTTGTTTGTGGCTCTCTTGCCACCTTTGTCTGCCATACTCCCTCTGAGTGGCCCAACCCTCCTTGATAGTGGCCAGGGGGAGCAATCAGATTGGCATCATCCCCTTCCTAGTTATCCAGGCCCCTTGAACTAAGACTGGTGACCCAGCTGTGTCCCGGCTGGGACATCCTTCCTGTGGTAGTACCCTTTACCCTAACAGGATGGGGCAGATGGGCACAGGTTCCTGTATGTCCTGGGTACTTATGACACCTGCCCACTTCACAGACGGCAGACAGGCAGTGTTCTGGTCCCTTGAGGACCCCCTGAGCCTAGCACTCACCACATAAACTCCATCTTAGCAGCTTCCACTTTCTTGTGCTCGTCAACACCAAAATTTCACAGACTCTTCCTCTGTACCTCTAAGTATTTTGTGTGCAAAACATATTTTTCTTGCAGTACTCTGTTTGTCTCATCTACAAACTTATTGTTTCATTTCTCTCTCTCTATAAATTACATTTTACATTGCATTATATATAAAATGATCCCAAACATACAAAACTGTATTCAGAATCTCTCAATAGGGACATTTCCCAACATATCATTTAAAGCATTGCCCTGTCTTAATGAAGTCACTCCCCTCCCCATAGGGATATACTGAGATTTTAGAGGCACGAGAACGTGTGTTTTCGCCTCCTGGCCCTCAAGGGATGTATACTATGTGTGTGTCAGGGATGGGGAATGTCATCATCTCCAGTGCTGCTGTCCCTTGGCGGGTACGTAATTGATTTCAGGGATAGATGGACTTGTCAAACACAAGATCACGATTGCCAAATGGCACAAAAGAAATTAACTGTATGTTTTTGTGTTTCTCATGCAGACCCTGGTTGGGGATATTGTATTGATTTTTTTTGCTGGTCCCAGGAGGATAGTGACGGAGAAGAGTGGCCACCATAAGAAGTTAATAGTACACAGCACACTTCTGTCCTCTCCACACCGGAGGTTAGCTGTTTCTTGTCTAGCCCTGGGCTGGGTGGAGCCTCTGAGCTATTCAGAGGGTGTGTGTGGTCATTCAGCTACACTAGTTCAGAGACCTTCTCAATTTTCATCTATGTTTCCAGGGATCTCCAACTATGAATAACCCCCTCACCATCCTGGCCTAGATTGGCAATCAGCACCCCTCATTTCCCATCCCTATGACTTCTTTGCCAAGGACTGGTGGCACTTTCTTTTTGACCCTAAACACAGATCTTGTAAAACCAACCTCTGTACTCACTCCAGTGTCAGCTCCGAGGTCCAGACCTCCATCTTACTGTCCAAAGGATGTTTCATTTTTGCCTTTTCTGTCATCACAGTCCCAGTCATTAGCATTATTAATAATATCTAGAATTGTTCCTCACTAAAAGAGCTCTGTAAACATTTGGTGGTTGACTCTGACGCTCTGCAGCCTCATTGTAGTCTTAGTCCTAATTTGTCCTTCATTCTGAGTGTCTTGAAAGTACAGGTTGAGTATTCCTAACCTGAAAATCTCATCCCTGAAATGCTCCAAAATCTGAAACTTTTTGAGTGCCAACATGAGGCCACACATAGGGAATTTCCAAGAAATCTCATTCTGTATATGCGAATAGTCCCAAATCCATAATTCAAAACAGTTCTTCTACTAAAGGTTTCAGATAGGAGGTGCTGAATTTATTTTTGCAATTTCACTCTGTTTAGCCATCATAAAAACTGCCCCTATGCCTCAGGATGTAGTTTAGTGGTAGAGCACTTGCCTACCATGTGTAAGGCCCTGGGTTCAGTACCACAAAACAGAACAACACAAAACAACTCAAAATCGAATAGCAATTAGAAAAGGAGGGAAGAAAATGTGCCTTGTTTAACCATGTGGTTTTTTTTTTTTTTTTGGATACTTACTAAGAGTCCCCTTCCAGTTCAGGAGGGAGAAGAACTTGGTTTTGTGTGTGACTGTGGTCCTTGAGGGCCCCTGAGGTTCATTGATGCCTCACTAACTAACTACCCAGACTTTACCTCTCCCTAGACCCAAGTATGAAACCCTCTCACCCACACATTTATTGATGCTTTACTTTAAAAATACTCATTGAGTACCTACTGTGTGCCAGGCACTCTTTTAGCTAATGGGATTCAACAGTGAATTCAAAATAATGGTGGACGCAAAGACAGAAACCCTCTGCCCTTAGGGAAATTAGTTTTCAGTGGGGAAACAAATGAAAGCAAAATAAGCCAGTGGTGTATTATTCAGAAAACGATGGGCTTTGTGGAAGGAAGGAGGCACCTGTGCAGAGCTTGGAGGGTGAGCTGCTCATGAGACATTTGGGCGAAGATGTCAGGGGTGCTGGCTTTGGAGTGCAGAGCTCATGTCAGGTGGGTAAGCACAGCATGAGATGGAGGCTGAAGACGGGATGGATGAACTGTCTGGAAGGAGAGATGAGGATCAGAACAAAACCAAGAAGAAAGATGAAAGAATGGATAAATACCTTAAGGAAGACTTGGGAAGCCACTGACAGAAAATAGGAACATGGCTGAAGTCAGCCAAAAGTCACCACTTAGTTGCTGCTGACCAAGGCAGAACATTCAGCTAGAAAGGACGCTGGGTGAGTGCAGGGAATTCAGTTCTCTTCAGAGGTTAGGGACTGGGATGCATTGGGCCACTGGAGAGGGCTTTGTTCTGCCTTCTGCGGTTTGTGAAGCTATGGTGCTGTGTAGGGTAAAGAGGAGGGTATTTATTTTTCACTTCCCATATTTATATAAAGGCAGGGAATTTCTACCTCACTCCCAAGAGAGAAAAAGCTTGGAAGAGTTACACTAGTTCCCCTGACCATCCCACTTTCTTCTGTTTGGATGTTTTCTCATTTGTACATAAGACAGCTTAAGCATATCATGATGGAAACCTAGTTTTATCTTCAAATTGCTGTCCCATTCCTGTGTACAATGGTCAGTACCTAGTAACAGTGATAACCCTGTACCTTTGGATTACTGAATGGTCTCTCTCTTATTAGATGATATCTTAAAAAAAGAAAAAGAAAAAAAGAAAAGATTTATGAAGCTTGGATCACATCATAACTTGCACAGGTGAGAAAAAGAGTTGACAGTTCAGATGAGAAACAAACCTATTTTCACGTGAGAACATGACACTTATTGATCTGGTAAAGTCAGTCTGATGGGAAAGTCAGTACGTGTTCAGGACTTTGAAGCCCCCTCCCACTCAGGGGTCAAGGCTGTCTCTGCGAAGACTCTTAACTACTTCCAAAGTCCGTGAATCCCACATTTTTAGTTTGTGATGTATAATTTGCTAAAAATAAAAAGAAAAAAGATTCCAAGAAGGGTTGCTGTTCCTAGGTCTGAGGACAAGAAAAATGCCAAGTTCAAGAAGCCAGGCAAATGTTTTTGCCAAAGAGCAAGGACTCAGAGATGTCCAGGGTGGTATGAAACAGACAAAGATGCCTAAATATGGAGGACTCCTGAGGGCCAGGCAGAGACAATGTCAACCTCATAAAGACGACAGTGATTATGAACTGGAACGAGTGGAGTCTATAAAAGGAGCCACAAATCCACAATATTCAAAGGAAAAAAATCACAGGGTTCATGCCAACAAAAAGATACATAGGAGTTCCCATCAAGTTTATAAGCTGTTCTGTTAATTCAGCACAACTCGTGAGACTTCTGCTCAGGGTAGATCAGCATCACAGCCAATAAACAAACAGATGAAGACGGGGATAATTAAAGCATGCTTAAGATATAAATGACAGTGATTTGATCAGTTTACATTAAAATATGTTGACTACCCAGAATTAATGTGACCTAGAAACCAAGGTCACATCTTTCAGGGACTCAATCCTAATTGAAGAAAATAGGTTTGGAAAAGAGATGTAGACCTGCTTGGTCCCACACGGGAAGACTGAACTCTGCAGGGTGGGAGGGGTGTGTGGCAGAGAGAGGGGTTCACAGCACCCACATTCAGCTGTGTCCAACAGGCGCAAAGTTGTGCCTTGATCAGAAATAATCACAGCACTGCTTATCACATTGAAAGGTTAATAAATAAAAGGACACAGCTGCTTGGTCCATTCTGAAAATTTTGAAGTTAGACAATTCCTGTATGAGGAGAGAACGTGAGGTAGAATCTCACGTATCATACTCCTAGCAGTAATTACAGTCTCTCCATGATGAAGAATGAAGAATTGGTTCCAGAACCTTCCATCCCTTGTTAGGATACCCAAATCTGAAGATGACTAAGTCCCTTTATGTGAAATGACCCAGTATTTGTATATAACCTATACAAATCCTCCTGCATACCTTAAATCAAGATTACCTATAACAGAGTACAATTTAAATGTTTTATAAATAGTTATTGTATTGTAGAGCTTAGAAAATAGTGACAAGAAAAAGAGTCTGAACATGTTTAGGGCAGACACCACCATGGCCTACCTACCTAGCACACATCAGCAGCAATGGAACATTTCGATTGTGGCTGGTTGGACCCACAGGTGGGAAATAATGGATCAGAGGGCTGGCTGTGTAGACAAGCCCCACATGGCACTTTAAATCCCAAGCCAGAGCTGTTAAAACTCTGGGATTCCTTCTGCCAAAGGTTCCTCCCCACTGTCCTGATGGCCCAGGGCAAAGAGTGCAAGACCCTGATAGACGAGGGGAAGCCCACCATGAAGGGTCCTGACAGCACACCGCTGAGGAAGCTGAAACAGCAGCCTTAATTATTGATTTAGAATAATCAGTTATATGTGCTTGAAATAGTATGTATACATTTTATTAAATAGAATGGGAGGGAATCATTTGAACTCCAATCACTAATTACACTTAGCCAAAAAGGTTAATGAGAGGCAAAAACCCTGGGTGAGGGGAAGAGGCAAAATGAAGGTGATGTGCCTGGGACCCAAACTGAGGGATGGAGGAATGTTGTCTGGGGATTTGGGAATTGGGAAGTTCTAGATTTTTCCTGTTATGGACATGGGGCAGAGGGACCCTCTGCAAGCTTCATGTCAGCTAATCCCAGAGCTGGATGAGCCTGGCAGGGCATGGGGTAATTGAAGGGTTTGTCTCATTGCAGCTTTAACCCCAGATGCAGCTGTCAGGATAGTTGCTCATTTAGCAAGTAAAGCTGGTCATTTAAAACGTTGCGGGTGAATTTTTGCTTTTTTAGGGTTTCTGGGGTTAGCAGAAATCCTCTTGCTATCTTTTTTCAATCTCATTGAGGTAGTTAGGTTGCAACATATGCAAGTAACAGTTCTGTTCCACTCTAAATGCTACAACTTTTGTTTTTTTAAAGTATGTTGGAGAAAGAGGATATGTTATTCTAAGTCACATTTTCAAGTAGTTATTACCAGATTTTTTTATTGTCACCATCTGGTTTGAATGAATGAAAACAAATAATCTACTTCATCTGCCGCTCCTGGGTTTTAAAAAAAGGATTATCGGGTTATTGGGTCAACTGAATTAGAATCATTTCCTAACAGACCAAAAGAACTGGGCTCTGCAACCACCAAAGAAACCACATGTAAACAGCCAGGGGTTTCCTTTTCCAGATACACATTTATTAAGTTACTTTGGGTCATTTGCTTTCACTGAGTAAGAACGTGCAAGATCTTTTCTTGGTTACTAACTGCCTTCATTAGTAAGTAAGTTGTCCTCTATTCTGTTAGGGACTATATTTTCCTTCAACAAAATCTACTGGTGACCACTTGCCACAATTACAGGATCAAATATGGCCAAGAAAGGCTCAGTTGTATATAAATACAAAGACACTGAAGCTACAAAGTGCTGCCCTAAAAATACTGTGCCAGGGATTTATAACCCAAGTGATGAATTACAATGAAAAGATAAAGCCTAGAAATGGCAGCGATACTGAATTAACAACAGCTCTTTTCCTTTCACTTTAAGTGTGTCTTAGTTTTCTGAGAGTAGATGAATGACACACTGGAAAATGTCCACTTCAAATCTCATAGAATAAAAATTTGAGAAAGAACTGTAGAATAAGCCCAAAGTAAGAAAAACAGAGGCAAAGAACAGAAAATAGGAAATACAAAACAAAGGTGAAAAGAAAATACAAGGATGTCAAAAGTTGACTTCTAGAAAGAAGATCCATGAAGTAGACAAAACTCTTGTGAGATGAAGGAAGAAACAGAGAGAAGGCATGAATAAATACCACAATGGGACTATAACAGGAGGCAGTGATTAGGAGGATTGCAGTTTGAAGCCAACCCAGGGCAAGTAGTTCACTGGACCCAACTTGAAAATGCCCAGGGCAAAAAAAGGGCTGGTGGAGTGGATCAAGCAGTAAGAGTATCTGCCTCGCAAGCATGAGGCCCCAAGTTCAAACCCCAGGGCTGCCAAAAAAAAAATCCTATTTATTATCTATCTATCTACCATCTATCAATCATCTATTTATCTATCTATCTATCACAATGGGAAAGGGGCAGAAGCACAGACCTGGGTGAGATTATGAAGACAGAAGACTGAGTTTATACCAATGCATTAGAAAACAGCAAAATGGACAGATTCCTAGGAAACCTTGATATCAAATTTATTCAAGTACACAGTCTAGACTATACTGTAACAATAAAGCAAAATAAGTGAGTGGATTGATGCTCCAGAAAATACAGGAAACCATTGCATGCTTTGGTTATGGTTTGAGAATGTTCCCAAGGTTCATGCACTGGAGGCTTGGTCCTCTGGCCCGGCAATGTTGAGAGGTGGTGGCTCCTTTAAGAGGTGGAGTCTGATGGAAGGCAATTAGGTCATGGGTACACTGCCCTAGGAAGAGATGGATGTTCATCTCACATAGGGGATTAGTTTGTCAAGAGTGGTTTAGTTATAAAATGAGCTCCACCCTCATGTGCTTAACTCCTTTGGCATGCATTCATTTCTCCACCATATGTGATGCAGCCCAGGGTCCCTGGCCATAGCGCTGGTGCCATGCTGTTGGACTATCCAGCCATTGGCATCAAAGCCAAGTACATCTCTTAATAAAGCAGCCAATCTTAGATATTTCATTACAGCAAAATGCACAAGGAGAACCAGCTAAATGGATGTGTTGGCAGGGCCACCAAGCTTTAAGGGAGCAGATTTCACAGCCTTTGCTAAGATTTCCCTCTAAAGCCAGTACTGCACTGAGCCTTCTGAGAAGCGAACACCAAGGCAAAGTACACAGGTGTTATCAGGGATGTACCTGTGGTATTACCTCGGGTGGAGTGTAGACTCCTGGGTGGGCTAAGAGATTTGGCAAGAGCTTTGCAAAGTTGGAGTCAGATGAACCTCTCAGGAATGGAGTGCCACAGCCTCCTAACTATGGGGAGCAGTCTGGGTGGAGGGAGGCCTCAGGTACTCGTAGCGATGAGTCTCAGAGTCCAGCCACAGCCTTGGTTAATTTTGCTTCTTGTTGCTAGAAGCCTGTGGACCTGTGTGGTAGGCACAAACCCCAAACCAGCTGTGGGCAGAATGAAAAGTGAACCTAGAAAGTATTTCTATTCACTAAGCAAATACCAGCAAACCAAGTCCAATAACTAGTAAAAATTACAATGTCAAGACTGAGAAGCACGAGAGTAATTTAACACTAGACGATCTACAAACGTAATGACAGTGGCCCCTTCTTACCTGTGGAAAATGTTCCAAACCCCCAGTGCATGCTTTGCTTTTTCCTATACACGTGCACTGGTGATAAACTTGAACAGAGATTAGGCACAATAAGAGAGTAATAATGATTTACTATAGCTCCTAACAACCCAGGAGAGATTTTTTTTTTTGCCAACTCTGACATTTCCACTTAAAGGAAGTCCTTTATATTTCTCTTTGTCACATTTGAATTGCCAGTGTCACCACTCTCCTACTTCAGGATCATTATTAAGTAAAATAAAGGTCACCTGATCATAAGCACTGTGATACTATGACAGTCCTTCTGATAACCCAGATAGGCAGAGTCACTAACGGGAGGGTTGTGTATATACCGTGGGTGCAATGGCTAAAGGGACGACTCATGTCCTGGGTGGGACAGTGTGAGATTTCATGGCTCTGTTCAGAATATTGTTCAACTTAAAACTTGTAAGTTTTTTATTTTCAGACCATGGTTGATTGCAGGTAACTGAAATCACAGAAAATGAAATTTCAGATAAGGGGGCTAATGGAAACCACACTGAAAGATCAAGAAAGCAAAAGTCTTACCAAATGAGAAACCTTCCATAAATATTGGTCATCAACCTACAGCAACCACTCATGAAATGTCACAAATTAGTCCTTTAAAATCCTAACAATACAATAGTGCTGCTCTCACGACTGCTTCAGCATCCTGCTGTAGGTTCTGACCAGTGTCTCGAGAGAAAATATGGGGAAATTCGGAAAAATGCTGTCATAAGTCATAGGTAACATGATAGACTACATAAAAAATAAAAGAGATAAACTAGTACAACCACTCTGGAAAAAAATTTGGAGGCTACTTAAAAAGCTAAACATTGATCTACCATATGATCCAGCAATACCACTCTTGGGGATATACCCAAAAGACTGTGACACAGGTTATTCCAGAGGCACCTGCACACCCATGTTTATTGCGGCACTATTCACAATAGCCAAGTTATGGAAACAGCCAAGATGCCCCAGCACTGACGAATGGATTAAGAAAATGTGGTATCTATACACAATGGAATTTTATGCAGCCATGAAGAAGAACGAAATGTTATCATTCGCTGGTAAATGGATGGAATTGGAGAACATCATTCTGCGTGAGGTTAGCCTGGCCCAAAAGACCAAAAATTGTATGTTCTCCCTCATATGTGGACATTAGATCAAGGGCAAATACAACAAGGGGATTGGACTTTGAGCACATGATAAAAGCTTTAGCACACAAGGGAGGGGTGAGGATAGGTAAGACACCTAAAAAATTAGCTAGCATTTGTTGCCCTCAACGCAGAGAAACTAAAGCAGATACCTTAAAAGCAACTGAGGCCAATAGGAAAAGGGGACCAGGAACTAGAGAAAAGGTTAGATAAAAAAGAATTAACCTAGAAGGTAACACCCACGCACAGGAAATCAATGTGAGTCAATGCCCTGTATAGCTATCCTTATCTCAACTAGCAAAAACCCTTGTTCCTTCCTATTATTGCTTATACTCTCTCTACAACAAAATTAGAAATAAGGGCAAAATAGTTTCTGCTGGGTATTGAGGGGGGGGAGAGGGAGGGGGTGGAGTGGGTGGTAAGGGAGGGGGTGGGGGCAGGGGGGAGAAATGACCCAAGCCTTGTATGCACATATGAATAATAAAACAATAAAAAAGATAAACTAAATAAAAAAAAAAAGAACAAAGTACTAGGAATAAGAAGACAAATTAACGAAACAACTCCATTTCTACGTACCAGCAACAGCAGAGAGAGCATAATCTCAAAACTATACATTTAAAACAATATCAGGAAACTTGAGATACCTAAAAATAAGTCCAGGTTCCTAAAAATAAACCTAAGATTTGCAATGCTTGTGAAAAAAATATTAAAGAAGGTTCAATTCATGTGTAGATGAATGCTACTTACTGATAGGCAGCTTTTACATTGCAATGACATTAATTATCCCAATATTGATTTATAACTCTAAGACAATTCTAATAAATCCCAACAGGATTTTGAGAGGAACTTGGCAAAATTAATAGAGAAGAGCAAAGACCCAAGAATAAGTGACACTCTTCTGAAGAAGAAAAGACTTGATCTTGTAGACATGGAGGTTCATACAGGCAAACAGTCTTGCCAGAGTGGTTTTAATGATGGAGGAATGAGAGAAGAACAGCTAGAGATGGGCCATGAATCCATGGAAACTGAATTAAGACGGAGGTGGAAGAGCAAGCTATTGAGGAAGGGGAAAGGTCTTCTCACCACACACAAGAGAGAAATCCGGGTGCAACAAGTTGAATGCACAAGGCAGACCTTGGAGGCCTTTAGAGGACTGTGCCTATGTATGGATGACCTAGGCCTAGGAGGTTTCCTGAAAGGCAAGTTTGGCACATTGAGCCAAAGTCATCAAAAAGCAAGTAAAAGACATGTCACCAGCTCAAAGATCATTTCACTTCATCCAATGGACAAAAATCAGCATCCAGAATATATACAAACTAACGACCGTGAGCAAGCGTTCCGCGGAAAAGCGAACACGTGCAGAGCGCCCAGCCTCATTAGTAATCAGAGAAATGCAAAGAAAGGCCAGAATGGGACTGAGGTGCTGGTGTTCTCACTCAGTGGCAAAAAGTGAGAAGTCCATAATTCTCCCAACCGGTGCCATGACACCAAATGTTGGTGAAGATGTGACCTGACAGGAATATATAGTTTAGAATTCTAGTATAATCATGAACTTCCCATATCTTTTTCTTTTTTAAGACTTTGATCATTTCCCTCTTTTTGTAGGCTTTTGTTTGTTTGTTTTTTCTTTTTTTTTTTTGGTGGAACTGGAGTTTGAACTCAGGGCTTCACACTTGCAAAGCAGGCACTGTACCACTTGAACCACACCTCCTGTCCATTTTCCTCTGGTAATTTTGGAGATAGAGTCTCATGAACTATTTGCCCAAGCTGACCTCAAACTGAGATCCTCCTGATCTCAGCCTCCCAAGTAGCTAGGATTACAGGTCTGAGCCATCCCGAGCCTGACCATTCCCACATCTAATGACCATGTAATTCTTGTTCTAAATGTGTGCTTCACAGAAACCTGGCACCAACCCTGGGGACAGGTCTGGGAATGTTTACAGCAGCATTGTGTATAAAGCACAAACCCCAGAAAACAGCACCAATTTGAATTAACAGGAGCAGGGACATATAAAACCCACTAAAAACATCACAGGACGATCCTGTATGGAGTAATGGCACCCTCTATAACAGTTCCGGCAAAACACAGGCTATGTTTGGTATCAAGACTGAACAAAACTCTGATAATGACCAACCAGGCCACACGCTTGCCAAGACTGCTTAACTATGCACACCTCTGCCCTCCTGCTTCCACCCTTCCTCTAAACCTAAATCGATGTCTGCACCCTGAAGACGGACTGAAATGGTTCAGTTCTGTCTTCCCGAATGACCGTTTTTATTAAACTCCTTCCCTGCCTAGTCACCATTATTTTGTTTGCTTTTTTTTGGACTGAGTGGCAAATGCCCGGACTTGACAAGCTGGAATCCTGGAGTTGGGCCCCTGGCCCAGGACTCAGGTGACACTCCCACTGAGGTACCCTCAACCCTAACAATTTTATTTTTAAATACATACATTATAGAAAATTGAGAAATGTCAAAAGTATAAAGAAGAAAAGTTAGAATTACCTGCATCTTTAACTTTATTGCTTCTTTAACTATTTTGGATGAAACTGTTTTGAAAACGTCTTATGTTTTTCCTTGCCTTTTGAAAGAGTCTTTTTAATGAACTCAAACCCGTTTTAGGCTTCCTGATTATTTTGTGTACCAGACTTACCAAGGTACTCGGGATGTCAGGTCCTGTGGAGCTGGATCTGGATATTTGCCCCTTACTCAGTGTCCCTAGGCTGCCAAGCATTTGGGTCAGTCTCTAACTTGTTCGCTTCCTGGCAAATCATTATGGGATATATCTTACTGCTGTCCTTGCCTTGTCCCAACGTCTAATCTGTCATCATTTTTACTACCCTAAATCCTTTTCTTATCACTCCTTCTCCCCATGGCCCTTTTGTCTGGCAAACCCTTCAGATTTTTGGCATTGTAGCTAAATGTCACCTCCCCAGGGAGACTGTCCCGGCTTTGCAGGCAGGACCCAGCTCTGACATTGTGAGCTCTAGGCTCTTTCTTCCTCTTTCCCCGGCAGCTTTGATCACATTGTGCTGTCATTGCTCTGTCCCTTGTGAAAACAAAACCCATATCCAAATTGTTCATCTTGTCCCCATGCCCAGTAAAATGCTGGCATTGTTATTCAAAAGCCAGTGATTTCTCAACAGAAAAGATCAACCGAGGCCTCCTGGGGGTAACTTTCCAGGGACATTGCACACAGTGCAGGTCTAGTTCTGCCCTGGACTGTGAGCCCCGACTTTGCTTTATTCCTCCTTGTGTCCCCAGGCCTGACATCTGAAAATAGTCAATGATATCTGTTTTTTGGGTACTTGTGGCCTTTCTGGGGATGAGAGATGGCTTAGAAAACAGGCAAGCAAAGCATAAATATGGACTTTTTCAGTATTTTTATCGAGATACAAAGGTAACAAATGTTTTCATCACTGGCGGTAAAATTCCACTGACAAATGGCGTCCACAAGAACCCTCAGGACATCTAATGACAAAGTCCAGTGCTGGGAAGATTGTTCTGGGCTCCAGCCATCAATATGGCTGACAGCAGGTGCCTGGCTCAGAGGGCCATTGCTTTTTAGGAGCCTCTGGGCTCACGAGCCTTGGATAACTTAAGGGCCTTGGGCTCTGGACACTGATACTTGGTTTCCATAACACGGTGGGTTAGTTTACAGGGCCAGCGTCCTCTGCCCCACACGTCTCTCACAGCACAGCCCTCAGATTCTGAGTCATGGTGCATGAATCTCTTGATGAGGCCAGAGGTGGTGGTGGGGGTTGGTGGTGTCACAGGGGAAAGCGGGGATTAACTGGGGCAGAAGGGCACCTGGAGGGAGAAGAGATGGCTGGGACAGCGGACTTGGGGACTCGGAGGATAGACCTTCAGTTTCCTCAAACCCAGTCCTTGCAGAAGGGCAAAGCTTTAGGAAAAGCACTCAAGGTGCAAAATACCTCATGTCTTAGAGCAGCCAAGGAAGGGGCAGGATGAGGACACTCCTGAAAATCACAGGGTTGGAGCCAGAGCGGTAGTGCAGCCTCTTACTCCACACCTTCCTGCCTTGAAGACGTCACTGCCAGGAACATCTGAGGACCTAGCCAAGCCCAAGACCCATCTGTCCCATGGTATAAGCAGAGGCCACCTGTGTGGGGAAAGTTGTCTTTGCCCTGTCACTTTTGATTCCAGAGCTTAAGGAGGTCCCCTGGGCCAACTTTGTCTCCAAGCCTATGTGTCACCATTTTGTGCTCAGAGCTCCATCAAGGAAAGAGGAAGCAAGGCTTTTCCTGGGGCTGGGTGGGGGTGGTACGTTAGACACATTGTCCTCAGCTTTGAGGACAATGAAATAACAACTCTATGCTTTGTTGACTTGTCAGCATTGAGCTTGAGAGAGTGAATACCACCAGCCTAGGCTCAGCCGCTACCAGGACACCTGTCCTGTAGAACCAGCTGGTCTTGTCACCAGCTGGCCACATTCTAGCTCCCCACCTCCATCTATCAGCTGAGTTTCAGGCTGGCCAAGGTATTGGCCTTCTCTGTTTGCTCATTATCACTTATTCCAATGTCCTTCAGGTTATGAAGTGGGATTCTTTGCAGGGGTCAGCAGTCTTGCTCCATAAAGGGACAGACAGCATATCTTCAGTTTTGTGGGCCTGAAGGCCTTTGCAGCTAGTACTCAGCTCTGCTGCCATAGAGGGAAACCAGCCACACATGATGTGTGCGTGAATAGGCTGTCTGTGTGCCGGCGAGACTTTATTTAAAAAGCAAGCAGAGAGCTGGGTTTGGCCCATGGACTATCTCTTGATGACTCCGTGTCTACAGCAAGAACTCTGAACTGAGTAAGTGATCAAGAACGTCTGAGAATGTGTGCAAATTTGCCTGCGTATTTTTCCGAGGAAAGGATCTGTGGTTTTCTTTTGATTTCAAAGGCATGACTAATATATTTTTTTCTTTTGGTGGTACTGGGGTCTGAATTCAGAACCTTGTACTTTCCAGGAAGGTGCTCTACCACTTGAGCCATGCCCCCAGCCTGCTTTGCTTGGGCCTGGACTGTGATCCTTCTACTCAGGCTTCCTGCGTAGCTGGGACAGGCAGACACCCCCACACCCAGCTTTTATTGGTTGGGATGGGGTCTTGCTAACTTTTTGCCTGAGCTGGGCTTGAACTTCTGTCCTCCCAATCTCTGCAGCCCAAGTAGCTGGGATTACTGGTGTATGCCACCATACTTGGTTAGCATGATCAATAGCTTTAAGACAAATTTCTTTAGAGAAATGGCCTCTTCTGGGCCCCATAGCAATTAATTTTTAAAACTAATAAGTTTATTTATTTCTTTTTTAAAAACTTCATTTTGAAATAATTATAGATTGGCAGGAAACTGGAAAGCCAGCATAGAAAGGACGTTAGCACCCTTCTTCTGGTTTCCCCATTTGGTCACAGCATATATAATTACAATACTATATCAAACCAGGAAGCTGACATTGGGGCAATCAAGGAGTTTATTTCTTGTCACTTTATCACATGGACAGATTTATGTGATGCTACCATGGCCACTTATTACTCTGGATGTTTGTTTCAGAAGGAGGTTTTCTGACTGTCTCTCGTCACTCAGCATGGTGCCTCAAGGGACCAAGGGGGGATGCCCAAGTTGTGTGTGTGCATTTCCAATACCTTGAGTGCCACCCCTGGCCTGGATATGCCACAGTTGTCTAACCATATGCTTGTTACCAGGTAGAGTAAGTCACAGTGAGATGTTCAAGTTCATTTAAGCAAATTGTGACTCATGGCCTTGATGGATCCCCAGCAGAAGGGCTCCACGGAAGAAGCAGAGGCACAGTCTTCAATAGCATGAACCAGAAGTAATAAGAAAAATTTGATTGTCCACAGTTACAAAATTGCCTTATTTGCTGCATCCCATTGAAAAGTCCTTAGTTGTTTAATTGCAGGTTTGTTGGCTGCTTCTGGTTGGTTGGGATTAAGTTCTGTTTTTACAGTAAGCAGTTACAAGAAGCAGCTCAGGTGTCACTTATGCTGGCGAGTGAGGCAGGGTTAGGGTCACTGACCAGGCCTCACTGGCTGGTCTGCTCAGAGGTTCTTCTGGCCCAGTCTCCATTTTAATTTTACTTTATGACTTTTGGAGGGATGTCTTGGTGGCTTCCAGCTTTTAGCATTGACAGAGAAGCCACCATGAACTTGTGGCCAGGGTTTTGTGGAGATGCGTGTGCCTTTCTTGTGGAAAAACGCTGAACATTGAGCTGCTGGGTCATTTGGTAGGTGCCTGTTCAGTTTTTGTATTTTTTTAAAAGAAACTGGCAAACTATTTTTGCAGAATTATCATTTATTTTTAAGGATAACATGAACATAAGACAGGAACATACTTGCAAACCTAAAATTCTCAAATCCTTCCTTGTGTGCTGACCAGGCCCAGCCCTCTCCTACACAGGCCATCATCTGGGTGACGTCCTACCAGTCCTGTGTTGCATTCTGACACTTGCATTGCCCTTCAGGTTGGCGGTTTTCTATGGAGACTCTATATAGATAGATCTTTTTCCTTCCTTTTTAATCGATGAGTGGAGGTGCCAGGGTTGATTTAAGCATTCCTTGTTTTTGTGGGCTTGGGTTCTTTCCTATTTTGCTCTCACCTATCAGCAGTACAACAAGTATCTCTTAGTGCCTCTCTGTACACAAATAGAGGTACATGGGGAGAAATCACTGTGTCACAGTCATGCACGCTTGTGATATTGATGGGCACTGCAAAATTGCCTTCTTAAACGACCCTGTCAATCAAGACTTCCCTCTAGGGAGCTTTCTCGTGCTCTCTTCTACTGAACCTAACTGGAGGTGACTAGAGATGCAGAAAGGACAAAGGATCAATGACAAACATGCTTAAAGTTGGGGCCAGGTGTGCTGGGCGCTCTGATAGAGATGCACAACAGCCTCGTTGCTTCTTTTCTCTATCTTTCTCTTCATTTACTTTGCTTCTTTTCTTCTCTGTTCTTTAAGGCCTTACTTCCAAAGTCTTTCTTTAAAACCTTGCTTCTTTTCTATTCTTTAAAGTCTCTTTCCTTAGGCTCGCTCTGTCCCATGTTTTCTTCAGCTTTTCTTTAGCATGATCTCTCTTAGAGTCTTTGCCCTCATACTTGCACTGTTCCATGTTCCCTTTAAAGTCTTGGTCCTCGGACTTGCAGACAAACAACAGCAGCCCATCTAAAAACTGAATTGGCTAACTCTTAAAGTCTTGGTCTTTAGACTTGCATTGTCCCAGGTTCTCTTTAGCTTTTCTTTAGCTTAGCTTTTCTAAAGCCTATGTATAAAGTTCTCAGTGCAGAAACCTGCTCTGGTGGAGACACAGCAGGGTCAGCGGCAGCCAATCAAAAATCCCCATTGAAAAAACCTTCCATCAATCCCCCATCAAAAAACCTCACATCCTCCTTCAGGGAGTCTGTTATATCCAGTGGTAAACAAGGAGGTGGAGCAACAGTTCTCGGGAGGGGTGTGACATTGTAAGAAGAGAAACCTGTGTTCCAACTTCTTTCTCTGAATGCAAACAACTTAGGAAAAGCAGCTGTGCTGCATTTTGCACTCTTCTGCAGCTGGGGCCATGCCAAACTCAGCCTGCCGATTATTGGGCACAGCTGTGCTTTTGACAAGTTCTCATAGGCTTCTAATAATCTCTTCCCAGGCTTCCCATGACACAAGTCTAAAATGGGGGGAGGGTTGGGGGTGGGAACCAGCAGGGAGTAGGGGAAAAGAGAGATTGAAGGGGATTGAATATGATCAAAGTACTTCATATTCATGTATGAAAATAGACTAATGAAGCTACTTGGGAACCTGAGATCGGGAGGATATTGGTTCAAGGCCAGCCCAGGCAAATAGTTTGTGAGCCCCCATCTCCAAAATAACCAGAGCAAAATGGAGGTGTGGCTCAAGAGGCAGAGCACCTGCTTTGCAAGTACAAAGTCTTGAGCTTACCCCCTCCCCCAAAAAAGAAAAGAAAACAGGAAAATGAAGGCCATTAAAATTGTTTAAAGGGAAAGGGGATAAGAAAGAGTAGTAGAGGGCATGAATTTGATCAAAGTACATTATACCCCTAAATGGAAGTACCACAATGAAACCCCTTTTACAATTCATATACACTAATAAAAAAGAGAAAAAAATCAATAGTTCTGCCAGAAATGTGTGAAGTGTGGTATCTTCCCTCAATATTATTGACATTATTTTATTGATCTGATGAGTAAACAACTTCACTGGTGTTCTCTGAATCCCACATTCTCAATGAGGGCATGCCTCTTTTTTATAACTTAATTGATCATTTTATGTTATCTCCGTAAGTAATTATTTGTATTCATTGATTTTTTTCTTTTGGATATTAGTCCTACAGGTATTTTATATATGGTGCAAATAGTTCACCATATTTGATGCTCATCCACTGAGTTTCCTTTTGGGGTGTGTGTATGATAGCTGTGTTTTGTTTACTCTTGTTTCATATAGCAAGTTGATCAATCTTTTGTTCTATGTTTGTCCTGCTTAAGAAGTTCTCTCTTATTGCAAATTATGACAATACTCCTTTATATCTTTTGAAAATTTTTAGTCTGCGTATTACAGGTGGTAATGGTTTGACATAATTTTTCAGCTTTATGATGGTGCAAGAGTGAAATGCACTCAGTAGAAAATGCTTTGAGTTTTTTTCCTGGGTCAGAAATATGTGACCTGCTCTTGTATCCAACTGGGCAGTATCAGTGAACTGCAAATCCCAGACAGCCCAATGGTCACAGGGGGAAACAAGCAATATTCTGCAGTGTGCCATGTCACTAAGCTAATGTCCTGTAGCATCAATGTATCTGATGTATTTTAGACTTACGATATTTTCAACTTACGATGGGTTTATCAGGAGGTAAGAGGAGTGGCTTCTGTGCTAGTAGGCTGAATACAGAACCTTGGATTAGGGGGCTGATGGACAGACACATCAGGCCTGACCCAAAACTGTGCTCCCCAGTCTGGCACCATTGCCATTCATTCCTAAATTTCCCATTTCTGCTGATATGTGCCCAAGTCTTGAAATTATTTTAATGTGTAAGCATTATCTTCCCTACTCAGACTTTTGACTTCTCCTCCTGAACAGATGGTAGGGGCTGCTCTAGACACCAGGGGTGGGGGATAGCACTCGCCTCCTTAAAACTCAGGAATCTTTTTAGGGCCACTGCAGTGAGCTCTTTTATTTTCTGACAATGTCTCAATTTGATTTTTTTTTTTTTTGGTGGCACTGGGTTAGAACTCAGGACCTCTCACTTGCTAGGC
This sequence comes from Castor canadensis, assembly GCF_047511655.1. Lineage (NCBI taxonomy): Eukaryota > Metazoa > Chordata > Mammalia > Rodentia > Castoridae > Castor > Castor canadensis. The sequence continues at coordinate 7,608,619 of NC_133386.1, read as the reverse complement.
AGGTACACTACCTCTTGAGTTACACCCCCCAGCCCTTTTTGCTTAATTTTTTGAGGTAAGTTTTCGCTTTTGTCCAAGCCCAGCTGTTTTTGGTTGGGATGGGAGCTCACTAAGTTTTTGCAGGGGCTGGCCTTGAACTGTGATCTTCCCAATCTTCACTGCCTGAGTAGCTCGGATTACAGGCTTGAGCCACCACGTGCAGACTCAATCTGATATTTTAAAACATGACAGTTTTTATTTTCTTTTTATAATTTCTTCAATGGAGTCAGAAGCAGCAAGCCCTATCCCAGAGTTTTTGTGGTCACAATTCCCACAGTAGTAATCAAATTCAAGATCACTTAGTTCCCCAAAGTTTGGCTCTGTTAAGGCGCTCCATATCAGGTAATCACAGCTAATAATTTATGTTGTGTTCTTCCACCCCACACCCAGGATCCACATAGTCAATAGTGAGGCTTCCCCAGGCTTGTCCTGGTTTTCACTTACGCTAAGGTCATCTGTGAGTTTAATCTTAATTGCATCAATACCAGATTCCTAGCTGTACACCAGTAATCAACAAGGCAAAGAGGATGAGGCAGATAGAATTAGGGAACATTCCAGACTTTTAAAGCTGTATAGCTTAATTTAAAGCACCTCACATTAGACTCCCTCTTCATTCCCTCTGAGCCCAGACAGCTTCTTTTCAATTGCAAATTCTTTGTTAAACTAGAAAGAATGGAAATTTCCTTCTGCATGGATTTAGGGTACCTGAAAATTAGCATAGGTGTATGCATGAGTCTGCCCAAATTTCTGCCTCCCCCCAATCCCCTACCCCCTTGAAGTCCATTGGAGATGACAGGGAGTGACACAGGTTTCTCCCCACCTCCAAGTTCAGTATGGTATAAAACCAAAAATCTCTCGTGTTCCTCACAGGACTCGTCCATTCTGCCTGGCAGAGTCCACACCTGTAATCTCCTCCCCTTCACTGTAACGAGCTCCACCATTTCCTTCACTGCATCCAAGTGTTCTGCTTGCTTCTTCCAAACCAGAATGTAAGAACTGGAAATCCTCTGACTGACTACAACGCTTCCTGTGTCCACCCACGGCACCAGGTGGAGTATTAACCGGTGAGTAAAGAGCAAATGCACCATGGAAGCAATTTAATGCAGACTCTTGTTTACAAAACAGTTGGAAGAGACGAAGGGAGAAAGGTCCTGGAGTGAGAAGAGGATGCTCACACCAAGTCCAGGAGTGGCAGCTGCTCCTGGCTGGAGGCCAAGGACCTGTTGTTCTGTGATGTTGATAGAGGCAACTCCGCTGCCACAGCTGCACTGCTGAACCAGTGCCACTGACAGGGACAGGACCTCTGCCCGTCCGGCAGCTGCCCAGGACACCTTCACATCACAAGGAAAATGGCTTCTGGTTTGCTCCTGTCTTTCTACCTTTGGTTCAAGCTACCATGACAGAACCTTAGAGAAAGCCAAGTGGTAAAGCGCCTGGGGAATTCAGTTACAGGTTTTCAACAGCCTGAGGCTACAGAAGCGAGTGGAGAAGCCCAGCTGTGTACTCTCTCGACTGGCTTGGGATGGTTTCAGTGTGTCCCCTGTTTCGTGCGTGGAAGCTTGATCCCCAGTGTGGTGATATGGAAAGAGATGGGCCCTTTAAGGGGTGGGGTCTAATGGGAAGTGGTTGGGTCACGGGGGTTGTTACCCTGGAAGGAATTGGTGTAGTTCCTGTGGAACCCTGGCTGGTTCTCACGAAAGCATAATTATGTAGGAGCAAGACTGCTCCCTTGCATCACATCATCTCTCCTTCTCACATGGTGCCATCTGCATCATGTGATGCAGTGTTGTGCTGTGTGGGCTTTCAGCCTCCCAAAGTGTGAGCTAACACAAGCCTCTCTTCTTTATAAAGTACCCAATCTCAGATGCTTTCTTATAGCAATGGAAAATGGAATAATACACTACTATTAGAAGATGAGTTTCTTTAAAATGCAGGAGAAAACCAAAAAAGGATGGCTTAGGATCCAGAGATGGGAAATCCATCACAAGAAAGAGGTGATGAATGTGCTCAAGGAGAGCACAAGAGATCCAGCAGATGGGGGTGTGACTGCTCTAGGTGGGTATCTCTCAGGGAAACAGGAAAGAAAAGAAAGCAGTGTGTGATGTGTCTGAATACATTGAGATCAGATTTATTGTTCTGTCAGAGAGTTTTTTGGGGAAAATTGATGATGAATAAATAGAAAATGAAGCAATTAAAAAAACAAGATTCAAGAAAAGCAAGTGGTCATGAAAAAAAGGCAACATAATCAGAAGACAGTGGCTCAGCTGTTAAAAGTGGTTACGTAACTGTATTGATGACAATGCTGTCATTTAATAAAAACGTGAATGCAAAGTGTGAAGGGAAGAGAGAAGCTGTGTTGGGATGAGTGGAGAGGCAAAGACCAAATGTTCATCTTTTACATTAAGTCAGCAGATAATATTTAAATGAAAATCAAATATTGCCAACATAGAATGTTGTTGAGGTGTGTGGAGATAAATTTCAGGGGAAAACATAGCTGAAGTAGTTGGAAATTTTCTCTGAAGGGTAAGTAGAGGTGGAGTATGGCAAAGAACATTTGTTTTCATTATAGGATTATAGCATTTAGCTTTTTTATTTTTTAATACTTTATTTTATTATTGCTATACTGGAGTTACATTTGCAAAATTTCTTACAATTTATCATATTTTAATTCACCCCTCCATCATCCTCCTTTATCCACCCCCCATTCCTGGAATAGTTTCAACAGGTCTCGTTTTTCTATTTTCCTACATGAATACATAATATTTCCACCACATTTACCTCCTACCCCCTTTCCTTATATCCTCACCCCTCCCACTGGTACCAACCCCCAGACAGGACCTGATTACCTTCCTGTTCTGTTTTTCTAAAAAAAAAAAAATGACATTTTTGTTTGTTTAAGGTACATGTACAGGGAGTTTCCTTGTGACATTTCCATGTATATCTGTATTATAACCTGAATTGGTTCATACTCTTTATTTTTCTCCTTTCTACCTTAGTCCCCTTCTTATGATGATTTCAACAGGTTTAAAAATTCTACAGTTATTCTTGTATAGGAAGTAAAAAATGGAATGCTTCATGACCTTGTGCAGGGGCTGTGCTAATCTTCTCTATATCATTCTAATTTTAGTTTATGTGCTGCCCAAGTGAGCACAGCATTTAGCTTTTAAAAAACGATCTTACTATGTTACTTTGGTAAAATAATAATATAATTTTTAAGACACATGAATTTTGAGAAAAAAGTTACCAGACTGAAAATGATCATCAATGGTTTAATAATGCCAGCAACATTCCTCACCAAAGTCTCCTGTAGACTTTATAGGAAGCACACACTTGTAGTTACCCCGTGTGAATGTGGGAGGACTTAGGGATGTGTCAAGTTATATCTGATTCTATCATTTGAGGTTCCCTGCAAATCCAACCCAGATAAAAATCAATGTAATTAATTTTTTTTTCATTGGAAAAGGTGAGGCAAAGGCCCCATTCAAAGTTCTTGACATATATTCTGGACAACTTGAAAGTTCTTTGGGTGTTTTATGTCTTTAAGAAAATAGACTCTCTTTACTGTTTTTCAAATCTTTGCTATCTGGTTTCCTTGGCTCACAGCTCCCCTGTGAATTTGGTTGGATGTCATTGTGGAGAAAAGAATCAAATAAAGAAATACAAAAATAGAGAAAGTTTCAGCAAACCAGTGGCCATGTCCTGGGAGTGCTGAGAACAGAAGGAGCTGGAAGTTCTTGGCAGGTCTGGACCAAAGGTGATTTTTTATCCTGTACCACAACAAACTCCTCTGGCTATAGCTCCAGGATGACAGAGCTCAAAGGTGAGCAGGGGTGGATGCATGGGCTTTGTGATGAGTGAAGATTTCTCTGCTTCTGGACTTGGCATGAACAAAGCAAGGCCACAGCAGTCATGGTTGGTCTCACTCTCTAGGTTAGTGGATGGTCTGGTTTCTTAACTTGGAGGTAAATCATCTTTTCTTTATTTTTTCTTGTTCTGCAATAGGAAATAAAATTAGAGATGGGAGGAAGAAATTATGAGGAAGCTGAAAAAACAAATAAAGTACATAATAAGTGAATGAAACAGAAAATTGGTATAGATTTTGTCCAAGATTAGTCTTATAGTGTGTTATGAATGGTGATTTTCATAATGGATAGAGTTTAGTCAACTATTAGGATGGAGTGTTTCTAAAACTCTTTTCTACAAGTGGAACTTGCCTCAAATAAATTCCCTTCTTAAGTATTTCACCCTCTTCTGTAATAGAGAATGTGAGTAAAGGCTAAATATAACATTATATCAATTAAATATCATTGTAAAATCCAGGCATTGTCATCAGTTCTCAAATAGAAATTGGGATTTTTTTTAAACTAACGTTCATTTGCTTTTCAACAAAAAAGTGAGTGAAGAATGCAATACTACATTTACTCAGACTGCACGTCTTCTCGAGCATCTGTCTCTATGAATGGTAGGATGCTGCTGGTACTTGTTGGAGGAGTGCTGTTGTCTTTGCTGTGTTGTTCCCAGACCTGCCCTTTGCACTTGCTCCTGCTTCTGTTGAATCAGGTGTGGGCTGCCCCAACCCCCCAACTCCTCACACAATCATCCCACCTGGACAGAGTTGGTCCTGTCTCCATTTCTGGCCCAGGCCAATCTGAGATGGGGTTAGCAGAAGCCCAGCAAATAACTCAGCATTGTTGTAGTCTTCTCTGGGGCCAGGTGGAGGGACAATCAAATCTGCTGAGCTCCCAGAGCCTCTACACCCAACAACAGCATAGCAGCAGTGTCACCATCAACAGCAGCAGTGTCACCAGCAGCAACAGCAACAACAGCCACAATAGCAGCATCAGGAACAACAGTAACATCAACAGCATTAATGACAATCACAGCATCAACTACAGCAGAAGCCGCTATGGTAGCATCAGAAAAAACACCAGCAACAATGTGACCAGCAGCATTAGCAAATGCAGCACCAACCTCAACAGCAACAGCTGTATTAAAAAAAGCAGCAGAAACAGTAGTGTCACCAAAAACAGCAAAAGCAGCAGCTACAACAGCAGTGTCAACAATAGCAGCAGTCATCTCAGCCGTACCAACAATCGGAGAAGTAGCAACAGCAGCAGCAGCAACAATAGCAATAACACCCCCAGCAGCAACAGGAGTAACACTCTCAACAGCAATGGCAGTAGTAACACCAACAGTAGCAACAGCAGTGACACCAGTAACAACACCAGTGACACCACCAGCAGGAACAGCAGCAGCATCGCCAGTAACAATACCACTAGCAGCAACAGCAGCAGCAACACCACCAGCAATATCATCATCAGCAACAGCAGTAACACCAATAGTAGCAGTAACACTACCATCAGCAGCAACATCAGTAATACCACCATCAGCAACAACAGTAACACCAGCATCAGCAACAACAGCAGCAACACTACCAGCAGCAGTAACACCACCAGCAGGAACAGCAGCAATATCACCAGCAGCAACACTACTGGCAGCAACAGCAGCAGTAACACCACTGGAAGCAACAGTAGCAGGAACTGCAGTAACACCAATTGTAGCAGTAACACCAGCATCAGCAACAACAGCAGCAACACTACCAGCAGCAGTAGCACCACCAGCAGGAACAGCAGCAATATCACCAGCAGCAACACTACTGGCAGCAACAGCAGCAGTAACACCACTGGAAGCAACAGTAGCAGGAACTGCAGTAACACCAATTGTAGCAGTAACACCACCATCAGCAACAACAACACCAGTGACACCACCAGCAGGAACAGCAGCAACATCACCAGTAGCAACACCACTGGCAGCAACAGCGGCAGCAACACCACCAGCAGTATCATCATCAGCAGAAGCAGCAGTAACACCAATAGTAGCAGTAACACTACCACCATCAGCAACACCAGTAATACCACCATCAGCAACACCAGTAACACCAGCATCAGCAACAACAGCAGCAACACTACCAGCAGCAGTAACACCACCAGCAGGAACAGCAGCATCAACAGCAGCAGCAGCAGCAGCAGCAGCAGTAACACCACCAACAGCAACAACAGTGGCAATATCACCAGTAGTAACCACAGTACCACCACCAGCAGCAACCACAACAGCACCACCACCAGCAGCAATAGCAGCAATAACACCATCAACAGCAACACCAGCAACACCACCAGCAGCAAAAACAGCAGCACTGACACCACCAGCAGGAACTTCAGCAACACCACTGGCAACAATTGCAGCAGTAACACCACCAGCAGTATCAGCAGCAGCAACAGCAGTAACACCAATAGTAGCAGTAACACTACCACCATCAGCAACACCAGTAATACCACCATCAGCAACAACAGTAACACCAGCATCAGCAACAACAGCAGCAACACCACCAGCAGCACTGACACCACCAGCAGGAACAGCAGCAACAACAGCAGCAGCAGCAGCAGCAGTAACACCACCAACAGCAACAACAGTGGCAATATCACCAGTAGTAACAACAGTATCACCATCAGCAGCAACAGCAGTGACACCACCAGCAGGAACAGCATCAACACCACCAGCAGCAATAACATCAGTAACATCACCAACAGCAACAACAGTGGCAATACCACCAGTAGTAACCACAGTACCACCACCAGCAGCAACCACAGCAGCAACACCACCAGCAGCAATAGCAGCAATAACACCATCAATAGCAACACCAGTAACACCACCAGCAGCAAAAACAGCAGCACTGACACCACCAGCAGGAACTTCAGCAACACCACTGGCAACAATTGCAGCAGTAACACCACGAGCAGTATCAGCAGCAGCAACAGCAGTAACACCAATAGTAGCAGTAACACTACCATCAGCAGCAACATCAGTAATACCACCATCAGCAACAACAGTAACACCAGCATCAGCAACAACAGCAGTAGCACCACCAGCAGGAACAGCAGCAATATCACCAACAGCAACACTACTGGCAGCAACAGCAGCAGTAACACCACTGGAAGCAACAGTAGCAGGAACTGCAGTAACACCAATTGTAGCAGTAACACCACCATCAGCAACAACAACACCAGTGACACCACCAGCAGGAACAGCAGCAACATCACCAGTAGCAACACCACTGGCAGCAACAGCGGCAGCAACACCACCAGCAGTATCATCATCAGCAGAAGCAGCAGTAACACCAATAGTAGCAGTAACACTACCACCATCAGCAACACCAGTAATACCACCATCAGCAACACCAGTAACACCAGCATCAGCAACAACAGCAGCAACACTACCAGCAGCAGTAACACCACCAGCAGGAACAGCAGCAACACCACCAGAAGCAACAGCAGTAACACCACCAGCAGCAACAACATCAGTAACACCACCAACAGCAACAACATTGGCAATACCACCAGTGGTAACAACAGTACCACCACCAGCAGCAACCACAGCAGCAACACCACCAGCAGCAACAGCACTGACACCCCCAGCAGGAACAGCAGCAGCAACACCAATAGTAGCAGTAACAACACCAGCAGCAACAATGGCAATAATACTAACAGCAACAGCAGCAGTAACACCAACATTAGCGACAACAGCAGTAACACTACAATCAGGAACAGCAGCAGTAACACTCCCAGCAACAACCGTGTCATGACTAGCAGCAACAGTAGTAACACCACCAGCAGCAAAGGCAGCAGCACCACCAGCAGTAACGTCACCAGCATCGATAGTAACACAACTAGCAGAAACAACAGTAACGCCACCAGTGGCAACACCCACCAGCAACAACAATAACACCTCCAGCAGCAACAATAGCAGCAACACCACCGGCAACAGTAGTAGTAACACCCTCAACAGCAATGGCAGTAGTAACACCAACAGCAACAACAGCATCAGTATCACAGCAGTGACAGCAGTGACACCACCAGCAGCAGCAATGGCAGCAGCAACAGCAGCAACAACAGGAACACTACCAGCAGCAATAGCAGAAACGACACAATCAGAAGCAGCAGCAGTGACACCACCAGCAGCCACAGAAGTAACACCAGCACAGCAGCATAACTTCAGCAATGGTAAAATAGCTAGACTAGAAGTATCAGTAGGACGAGCAGTGACACTGACTGCAGCCGGAGGGCTGTATCAACAGCAGCAACAGCTGCAGCAGCCACTCGGACACTACAGTAAGTAAACATCAGTAAGTTCAGCAACTCCAACAAAACAGCTACAGCAGCAGCAGCAGCAAGAGCCACAGCAGTGTTGCAGAGTGACATCCTGCCCGTTGCTTTGCTGCCTGGTCCCGTGTGTGTGCCCAGCTGTCTGAGGGCGAGAGAGTGCATGGGCCTTGGATGTGGCTGGCAGGATGGGCACCTTGGCTTTGTCACTTTGACTGTGTGACTCTGCACAAGTCCATCTCTGTGAACCTGGTTGCTTTCAGGTGTCAGTGGGCTTGCTAAGAAGTTCTGTCTCGTTGGTTGTTGGAGGGAACGCACATGTGGAAAGCAGCAGTCAGGCCCTTAGCAAACATTAGCTGTCGTTCTCTCATTTTACAGAAACAGAACCAGGCGTGCGAGATGGGACAAGGTGTGCATTGGTAGGTCTGGCAGGCTTACTCGTAACTTGGGTGTGTCCAGTGTCCGTGGGAACCCTAGGCTTTGGGTGGTGGGGGAGGGGCTCCTGCCCTGCCCTGTTCTCTGCGTCAGGGACACTGTACCAGGGCTCCACTTTCTGTGCCAGCTGGTATCTGCCCTGGTGCTCCTGGATACCTTTGCATCTGCCTTTCTGCATGGGCCTTGCCCTGGCCATCTCAGCAGGTCTACCCCTATAACTTCCCAAGCCTCACACAGACCCTCCTTCTACCTGTGACAGGCAGACTGGTTACAGGACACAGAAACAAGCAAAGTGCAAGTTGTCCTGGAAGTACCTGCAGGTCACACAGTAGAACATACAATCACAACAGGCGTACTCTTTGGAAATGCCTCCTCAGCCTGCTCGAACAACTTGGTGAATTCTGAAAACTCCAGGTGTAGGTGTGTGTGTGTCACTGAGCTGCACTTCTGCCCAAAACGGCTCAAACAGATTTAAAATCTGATTTCTAATGTTTTATAGAACAGCTACGAAAGCTTCTCTGAATCGTAACAGTGACTCTGGGGCATCTGTAAGTACTCCACACTTCACACGTGTGGTCTCATTTGTGGTCACAGAAATCCAATAAACTGTGTGGTATGCATCCCCATTTACAGATGGAGAGACTGAGGCTTTCGGGCACCATGCCTGCACGGAGGGGAGACATTGTCTGTCCCGTCTGTCAGATTTTATGGTCTGTGCTCCTCCCCACCTGTGTCTGACACTGACTCTGGCTGAGAAAAACCTGGAAAAATAATTGAAGTACTTATTCTGCAAATACTTGAAGAGCTCCTGCCCTGTGTGTGCCAGGCACTGTGCTCTGCTCTAGGGACGCAGCAGGACGCATGGCATAGTCTCCGTCCTCAAGGGGACCTGGCCTAGATTAAAAGTTCAAACTCAGATGTTCATATGAGCCAGGCAGATGATGGCAGTGTACCAGGCAGGATAAGATGGAGCGGAGGAGATGGTGGTCCACCCCAGAGGGCACGCCCTTCACAGAGCAGAGCCACCACCCAGCGCCCACAAATTGTCAACAAGGGAATGTGCCTGCTCAGTGTCCCCAAATCTGATTTTGTAACCGATCCCGGAAGTCTAGTTTATGTGGCATTTCCCCCATTAACAAATACTCTGAGGGCCAAAGAAAGCACATGAGAACTTAGTGTCCAGTGTGTGACCTGGGCTGGATTAAAAGGCCTCTTGTGCCTGTAAGATCAAGTTCTAGGAAAAGCCTCAGTGCACTGTAATTGAGCAACGCTGTGCTTAAGTGTGGGCCACGCTGCACACAAAGGTTTTGTAGGTTTCAGTGAAGTTCACGGCACCCATAGGCAGAGAAATATCGTGTAGGCATACCGTGCCAACACACTTACAGGGAGGGCGTCACACAGCCTTCTCTTTATTTAGACTTTCAAATTGGTTCATATGATTTAAAATTCAGAAATTACAAAAAGAAATGCATGGAAAAGTCCCCACACACCTACAGCCGATGCCACCAAATTCCACAGAAAACCAATGTGTGGTATTTGCTCGTTCTTCCAGAGATACCAGGAAACCCACACATCTGCATGCACCCCACACACCCTTGTTCTTGGGGACACCTTCCATGCATGTCTGAACCCTATGGGTGCTATGATTCGGTTAAACATACACACATATGACAAAGTTTAATTTATAAACAAGATACTTGTTCTTGCAGTAAGTACCTTGAACAACCTCAGCCTGTGTTGTTTCTCCTTTTCCTTGCTAAGTAGAGAACTTTCACCTTTTCACATAAAGGAAGCCCTTTATGGTTTCTCTTAGTCATGTCGGAGTTGACAGCATCACCACCCTCACTAGGAAGTAAGTGAAGGGCTACTGACCAAGGCACTGTGGTACCTTGATGGTGCATCTAATAACTGAGATGACTGCTCAGTGACTAACGGGAGGGTAGCACACACAGTGTGGATGTGCTGGACAAAGGAATGATTCATGCCGCTGGGGTGGGGATGTCGAGGCACAGCGTGAGATTTTGTCATGTTGCTCAGAACTGCATGCAATATGAAATTCATGAATTGTTTTCTTTTGGAATTTTCCATTTAATATTTTCATACCATAATGGACAGCAGGGGACCACAGGTAACTGAAACCATGGAAATCAAAACTATGTATGGGGGTGTCTACTATATATGTGTACATATGTTTACATATCTTCATTTTATCTACCCAAATGGTAAAATTGTGCTTTTCTATGTTTTGCTTTTTTCCTATTAACAATTTATCTTGGAGATTTTTCCTTATCAGTATATATGAAGCTGCCTCATTCTTTTAGGGGCTGTATAGCATTTTATTGAATGGCATATGATAATTTCTTAGACTGATCTCCCAACTAATGGGCATTTAGGTTATTTCTAGTCTTTTTTTTTTTTTTAACATAAAGAAACTTCTTGCAATTGCTTTCAGTGGGGCGGGAAGAGGGTTGAGGACGAGAGACGATGGGGACAGTGTAACTAATGTACAATATAAACCTAATCAGAATTGTCACTGAATCCCCCCCGTATCATGAGTACATCCTAATAAAAACTTTATAAAAATGCTTTAATGATCAATCATTTTGCACATGTAAATTTCTGCAAGTTTGAAGGATCTGCATGCTTATCTTGATGGTCATGTTGACCATCATGGAGGGTTCAAATCTGCTGTCCCACAAGACCTTAGGACACTGCTAGTTTCCCCCAGTCTTTCTCAGTACCGTGTGCTCCAGCTGATCTGCCCTCTGACAAGCCACGGGAACACCAGTGCCGGGTGAATTTGCACGTCTCTAATTATTAAGGTCAAGCCCTTTCATTGCTTTTTCACTCAATTAGCTGCTCAAGTCCTTTTGCCTGTTTTTTTTTTTTTTTTCTGTTGGGTAGAGCTCTTTATATGTAAAGGAAATTAGCCCTTTATAGGGTAGTAAATATTTTCCCTAGGTGTGTCATTTTATTTTAACTTATGATGGTTTTTCCATGCAGAACCTTTTATTTTCTGTGAGCACAAATAAATTTATCTTTCTTCTATGGGCCCTGGATTTTTCTTTCGGTCATATTTAGAAAGACCTTCCTCATTTTGAAGGTATAAAGGAATTGTCCTATGGTGTCTTCATTATTTTAGTTTTTGTTTTCACCTTTCGAGTGTTTGAGTTAGTAAGAATTTCTCTCAATGTGTGATACAAGGTATAGATTTTGCCATTTATGGAACAGAGCGTCGGGAACCTCCACCTCTTACCTCTGCATGTTCTCAGCATCCTCGATGCTCTCGGGCAAAGCCTTCCCTTTGGTCTCTGGTAGCAACAGCACCAACCCTCCAGCCACCAGGCCGATGACGGCTGGGAGACAAACACAGGCCATCACAGTAAGCCTGGGCAGGGCAGGCCCTGTGATTAGAGCTCCCCTTCTTTCTTTCTCTCTCTCTTTTTTTGGGGGGGGATGTTTTCCTATACTTATTTATAGATCCCTTTGCCATCTCCAACTGCCTGATTTTCCATCATAAATATTAGGCTGATTCCAAACACCATTGGATTACTATTCCTTTTAGGGAAATGAAATACTTCACATTTAAAGTCAAGGTTATTCTAGGCTAGAGGACATTGTCACAGTATCCAGAGTTAGAAATAACTCTGAAAAAACCCTAACTGTATGAAAAGGCAGAGCATAACCCTGCCAATAGAAAGCACTGAGCGATGAAAATAACCCAGAAGCTTGGACCATTACGAGCACATGCATCACTGCACAAAGACCTTCACAAGTGCACCTAGGTCACCTAGCTCAAATTCACACCTTGACTAAATTCCTGTGTTCCTTCTTTTTCTCTCCAGTTACCATCGTTAATGGCAACCACATTAATATTTTTATTTACTTAAATTTCAATAAAAGTTTGTTTTTCCTAAGTTATGCTTTTAAGTTTTTTCCATTTGGCATGCAGGACATAAGGTGCCAGTTCTTCAAGGAACCACTTGGCTCTATTTGCCCTCAAAAATGGCAGAAACCGATGGCACAGAACATTGCATGTCAAGCCCAGCACAGAGCCCTTGCGTCTGACTTCAAGTCCCTCTCTGGCCTGAGGGTCTGGTGAAGTCCTGAGGTCCCCTCTGTCCCATGGGACAGGCTTGTTTTGAGGCTAAATCGAGTAATACTTGCCAAGCTCTTAGAATTTTCTAACACCTGATTTAGGGGACGAATTGAGGACAAGGCTCCTGAATATTTAACCTCTCTAGATCTCCTAAGTCAGGCGGTGTTGAACTGTAATGAATGCAAGCAAGAAGTGCAGCCAGCTGGCACCTAAGTCTCTCTTTTATTAATTTTGTTTTGAGACATTCTCACTAAGTAGCCTAAGGTGGCTTCGAATTTGGAATCCTCCTGCCTCAGTCTCTCCGGTGCTAGGATTACAGGTGTGTACCACCAAGCCTTGCTAGCTTCAGACTCTCTGAAGCAAGTAAATTCTGATGAACAACGGATGCATCCAGTTGTCATCCATTTAGCATTTTATATTTGCAAAGACAAGCCTAATTAAGCAGAGTAATTGTTTTCCATTTTCTAGGATGGCCAGGCTTCTTGGACGACGGCTTTATAGGTATTTCAAGCCCACAAATAGCATGCTAGCCCTACATGAAAAGGGAACAGAAGTTAAAGATGAAGTGCTTAGCTATGCTTCCTGCAACTACCAGATTAAAGTTTGTGGAGGAAGAAGCTAAAATGCTTGCAAAGTGAAATTGGGACTGCCTTCAGGTTTTCAATCAATCCTGGAATGCAGTTAGAATCCTGTACCTCCTCCAGGGGAAAGCAGAGCACAGGCAAGGGTCAAATGGTCTCTCTGGGTGTGGACTGCATGGCTTTGGTAAATCGTAGTTAGAGAAACTCAAAGTACCTATTTGCTACCTAGAACTATCAAGCTGACCCCTCAGTTACCCACTGACCACCTAAAGGAGAGGCTGAGGCTGCAAAGTCCAGGGCGTCATCTCTTTAGGGGAAAGGGCTCTGGGAGGAAGGGATTTGGGACACAGCTTCATAGCCACTGGGCAGCCACTCTGCGACCACCCCGTGGTTATCTCAGGATCATGGGCTTGTGTGCTACCACTTCCGGCATGTCATAAGGTACTTGGGAGGTAGAGGAACCTTTTCTCTTTGAGGGAGCTCTAGCAGCAGTTTGGGGCTTTTGCTGGCAGATCTATAGCAGTGGAACCCCTTCCCCCCCAGCAAATCCTTTGAGCAGAAGGGAAGGACGAGTTGGGCGAGTCGGGGGGAGATGGGTAAGTGTGAGGACAGCAACCGTGGAGCTTCCCTGTGCACATCCCCTGTGGGGTCGACCCTCTCTGTCCAGCTCATGTCAGGGTGGTGCCCATGGGAGAGGGGCACGCATTTACATCAGCAGCGGACTGAAACCGTGCCCTCAGGTGCTCCCATTCACCTGAGCAGGTGACTGTGTGCAGGTAGATCTAAAATCGCACCCACATCCCAGATGTCTGTGGGAACACAGGAGAGCGTGGGTCCCGCAGTCTACAGCCAGGGAAAAGGCAGTGTGCGGTGAATGAGCAGAGGAGCCCGGGGTCCATGCACCCTGCAGAGTCCACGTACAGCATCCAAGGGATGCTGCTACCTTCTATCCAGCAGGCAGGGAGGGGAGGGGCCGGGAGGGACTGTTGCCTGGACATTCCGACCCACTCCTAGCTCCACTGGCGGTAGGAGAAGGAGAAATGCCATCTGTCCTGAAGTCTAATTGTCCTAAGTAATGAGAGGAGGGTTAATACCAACACAGGTGACCTATTATGCAGACACATCTGAATTTGGATTTTGTTTTCTCTAGGTTTTGAAAAAAAAATATTTTGGGGGCACTGAGGTTTGAACTCAGGGCCTCACACTTGCTAGGCAAGCACTCTACTTATTGAGCCACACCCCCATTCCTTGCCCAGCCCTTTGGCTTTTCAGTTTATTTTTCAAATAGGGTCTCAAACTTTTGCTTGGGGCCAGCCTTGGACTGCAGTGGATTCCAGGCCCTGGAATTCATGGGTACGCACCACCATTCTCAGCTCCTTTTTTGAGACAGGGTCTTGTTAACTTCTTTACCCAGGCCTGCCTTGACCCTCCCATCTCTGTCTTCTGCATAGTTGGGGTTATAGGATTGATTGTGCCACTACTCCCAGCCTGGGTTTTGAAATTTTAACAACCTTTGCAAAATTTTAACTACTTATCTTTGAAGTGATGAGGTAAGGTAGCTTTATATTTTACTACATTTAGACCTCGAGGCTAGAAATGTTAGTTCTTTGACAGAGAGTAGAACTGGAGCAGAAAAGAGCAAAGAGCAAAGGGGGGGAGCTGGCAGAGGGGCTCAAGTGGTAGAGTGCCTTCCTAGCAAGCATGAGGCCCTGAGTTCAAACTCCAGTACCACCAAAAAGAGAGAGAGAGTGAGCGAGAAAAAAAGGGCACTGCGGGGAATATCCTTCCATGTCACCTTTTGTTCAGTTTGTACCTCCAAGTGGGAGTTCCTTACCTATTAGTAATGACTAGTAGTGTTACAAAACTAGCATTACTAACCAGCATTTCTAACAATAGTTCTAATTACAAGTAATTAGTAGTTACTAATGGGCATGATGCCTATCTTAAGATGTTCAAAGTCATCTAGATTTCTTACCAAACACGACCAGCGGGAGCTCCAGCCAGACCTCAGTGAGGCGGTAGACCAGGAAGGGCGTGATGATGCCACCAATGTCACACATTGAGGAACAGACGAGGACGCCGAGATTCCTGAACCACAGGAAATGATTTAACTTTTCAACTTAACACAGGCTCTAGACAACTTCTACCCCATCCCCGACACTTCCCCAAGTCATTAAAGGGTCTCACAGCCGAAAAGCATGGCTCATGTGGCTTTCAATGTGCAAAAGTGACAACACCCACTGCCAGTCACAGTCCGTTTTGCAGACTGCGCAGGGAGCAATTTTGACTTTTCCCTCCCCTCCTTGGTCTCCCCATGGCATTTCAAAGGACCTGATCGTGCTGTGCCTGCTGCTCCCTCCCAGCCACCTGGTGACCCTAACTTCTGTCCCACCCCACAGCTCTGGACTTCGTCCAGCCTGCCCGAGCGAGATGCGAGCTGCTGGCGCTGGCGCTGCCTCCCCCACGTGTTCTTTGAGAAGTAGGGTGTCCTCTTCCCCCATGATGGTTCCAACCACCCCTCATACGCACCGAATGAATGTGGGGTACAGTTCAGCACTGACCAGACAGACAATTTCGAAGGCCATGGTGATGCCCATTCTACCCAAGCATGCCGCGGTGATTTTCAGCCAGTGTAGACCTGAGGGCAAGAACACGGCACGTATCCACACCACACATGAACCCTTGTCTCTAAACAGGGCTGCAGAGTGGGCTTTGTGAGGACCAATTCCATCTTCCAAAAACAATGGCAGCACCCTCCACATGCCTGCTGGGTTAATCTTAGAGGAAATTCTAACGTTCTCTCTCTGTTTAAAAAGACTTGATTTTTAATTGTTACTTTTTGAGTCAGGGTCTCACTACATAGCCCAGACTGGCCTCAAACTCATGATCCTCTTGCCTGTCTCCCAAGTGCTGGGGTTACAGGTGGCCACCACCATGCCCGGCAAGACTATTTTTTTTAAGGTAGTTTTAGGTTCACAGAAAAATGAAGAGGAAAGTACACAGACCGCCCCCCATACCCCTCCCTAACATGAGCGTGGTGTCCGTCATTATCACTGCACCTCCCAGAGTTGCCCTTCTGTTGCCCTTCTGTTACAGCTGATGAAGCTACAGTGACTTGTCACAGCCACTGGAAGCCCACGGTCTCCATTAGGGACCACTCTTGGTGGCAAGATTCTAAGATGTGGACAAATGCATAATGACCCTTATGCATCATTGTAGGATCACACAAGTGTGTCTGCTGCCCAAAATCCTCTTCCTACCCCCCACAGGACTCCCTCCAACTTTTGACACCCACTGATCTTTCCCCGTTCTTCACAGTTTTGCCTTTAAGACTCTCCTTAGACTTCAGTTGTTAATGGCAACAAAATTGTGCCAGCTTCTAAAACTGGGACAACTTTATAGAGGTCACCTCAGAGAAACAGCAAAGTGTGGACATATTTTAAAATAAGCATATCCCTGAAGGAGTCAGAAAAGCTCCCCTGAGCTAGAAGGAATCTGTTTCATAAGCTTTCATTGAGAAAGCATTTTATAAACTGGATAATTATTCATTTATTGTAAGCTTTCTCATTTATTCTGTGGGATGATGTAGAAAGGTCAGAGGGGTTGCTGGAAAGTTCTAGAGTGAGACTTTGACCTTGAACCTGCTCTCCCCAAAGCCTGTGCCCTCTGCTCTAGGCTGGCTGGCTGGCTCTGTGGTCTTCATAGCCTCTTGTGTTCTTCCCCACCAGGGCACAACTGCGTGTACGTGCTTGCTGTTGAGGGTAGGTTGGCCAGATGGGCTTGCTCGGGAAGGTCCCCGATATTGCCCCCTGACTTTCCAAAGGAATTTGCATGACAAATCACATGGTCTTCCTATCAAAAGGCCAGGACACCCCCTCTTAAGGCCTTGGAGACAAGAGCAAAGTTTGGGTTAAAACTCACCCTCAGGGATAAAAACTGAAGCTAGACAGACTGCCCCTGCCACCAGATTTGACAGAGCCCAAGGATAACGGCGACCAACTCTGTCTATGGTGAGGATGATGATGATGGCCGATGGGAACTCCATCAGGGCAGAGTAGAAGAAATCTCGGTAGATGTTGTCCCCCACGAGCCCTGTGTGCATGATGAGGCCCTGGTAGAGAACAGAGCTCGTGAACCTGAGCAAAGAGGAGAGCCAAGGTCAACATGAACACCGAACGCACACCGCTGAAAGGAGAGGCTTCTGGGAAAATGGGAGTTGGGAGTAGGTAACCCTGTGACCTTCTCACTGCCATCCTCTCCATCTCATCCCTTTTCACAGTAGCTGGTCCATTTCAGTGGTGACTGACTGTGACCCAAGAACCAAGAACAGGGAAGAAATTAGGACATTTCTTGACCAAGTGGAAACCAAGAAGAATGTCCTAATGGAGTGAATTACTTAATCAAACCATATGAAGTTATTAGTGGTTGTGGATCATTTCTCTTTATGGTCTTCTAAAGCATTTAGGATCAAAAAGACTGACTGTGTAATTCAAATCTCAGGAAATGGAAGACCAAATCTCCCTTCTGGGTGAGTTCTCTTCTGTCTTGAAGAAAATGCTGTTTTGAAAACGTGTCTAGATTTATTGACCCTCAAGAGTAGTTATGTGTACTGAAAAATAGGAGGGTGACCAGAGAGAACACAATTGTTTAGTAAAAGAAAGAAGGCCAACGAGGTCAAAGCTCAAAGTTGCCCAGGATGAGCTGTGTGTCTGCCATTGAGGACAGATTTTCCTGTGCTGGGGTGAGGAGCAGGGCTGAGGGAAGCCCACCTCCAGGGGAGGTTGCTGAGAGCAACCTGGGCATAGCAAGCGCTGATAAGCTCATGGCCTGGACTGTGTGTTGTTTTTGTTCTTAAGTTTATTTATTTTATCCAGTACACAAGAAAAAGGTGAGGTCTTGTCCTTGCCAGCCCTGTATTCTTAAAGAGATCCACACTCAAGTCGTTAACCTATACTGACAGCTCTGTTTTAGCTGTGTGTTAGAATTACCTGGAGAATTAAAACAATAACAAAACACAAAACTATTGGCTATCGGGCTCTAGTTGAGGCCAGTTAAATCAGCTTCTGAAGATGAGGGTCTGGTCTCTGTATGTCATAACTTCCCAGGTGACTCTAAGGTGACGTCAAGGTTGAGACCATCCTGATCTTCACTTACAAACTGTCAACTGACATGAACAATTGAGAAACACGGCTCCCGGAAACCCTGCTACCTGTGAGCCACACGTTGCTGTCTTACAGATGTGAATACTCGGATTGGGTCATGTCTGGCGATGTCCTGGCTCCCTCCCTTAACGTGGGAGACTGTGATTAAATGAGTGTGGCTGGATGTTAAAGTAAAACCAGACAAAAACCTTACCAGTTATACATCAAGATCAGAGTATGTTTTCTTATCTGAGGGGTTCGGAACAAGTCCAGAAATGAGGGATTCAGCTTCTCAACAACTTCCTCATCTGCCCTCAGGCTCTGCAGAGTGAACAGTAAGAAGGGCTTGTCTATTGAGGCTGGCATCCTTGAGTCCTACAGGGAATAGTAACCTTACCTTATTCTTTTTTTTTTTGTGGGACTGGGATTTGAACTCATGGCTTCATGCTTGCAAAGCAGATGCTCTATTACTCGAGCTATTCCTCCAGTCCATTTTTGCTCTGCTTCTTTGGGAGATGGGGTCTCATGAACTATTTGCTCAGGCAGGCCTTGAACTGCAGTCCTCCTGATCTCAGCCTCCCAAGTAGCTAGGATTATAGGCGTGAGCCAACCGCACCTGTCTACCTTATTCTTATTGAGTACCCACTACTGGCCCAATCCTACATAGCATTGAACATTTTGTTTTATTTAATTTTAATAAAAATCCTAGAAGTTAGAATTTATTTTTTCACCCCCTTTTACAGAAAAGGAGCTGGACTACAGAGAAGTTAGGCAACTCATGGCACAGATGTAAAGTGGTATGATTTGTACACACGGCAGGGTATCATAGAGGCCTGTGTCTCTAAGGGTCCCATCAGGACTGCTTTGTGTGCCACCATACCCAGCTTGCTGGTTGAGATGGGGGTCTTGCTAATATTTTTGTTCAGGATGGCCTTCACCTCCCAAGTAGCTGGGATTACAGAAGTGAGCTGCCGTGCCTGGCCCCAATTGACTTTTCAGTGATTTCTGATCCCCTTTGAGTTTGATGTTTACCATCTGTTTAAAGCATTCTCCCATGGAATCATGAAATGTTCTATCACACTTCTCTAGAGGTGGGCCAAGCTTGCAAGCTGGTGGTCCCTTCCTCTGCTCCCTGTTAGGATCCCTAGCTTTCATAGCTCCCCCACTCTCCCTTTTCCCTGTCCCCTGTTTGATACCTGAGGGAGGCCCTGGCTCACCTGGAGAGAGGCTGGCATTGACTTCCCGTTTTTCTTTGCGATGTGCTGAATTACCCTCATGGCTTTCGCACTTCTGTTCTGGGAGAGCAGCCACCTCGGGGACTCAGGTATGCACCTAGGGACAGCGTCAGTGCAGGGGAGCATTTCACAGAGGGATTTCTATCAGGGTCACACCCCTGCAGAGGGGCAAGGATCATGACCTGCAGGGGTGTGGGGTTCTTTCCTCCCCCATCTGACTCAAAGTCGGCCTTGTCTAGAAAGCCTCAGGCTCCCTCTTTAGCGATTTCTAGGTGGTGCTGCAGCAAAGGTGCTGCAAAGCAGGAAGCAGTTGCCCCACACCTGTGCAGGGAGAACAGGCCGGTCCATGGGGCTAGATTTTGTGAAAACCCGGGAACCCACAGAAGGAACTAAGGGTGGAGGTGGGAGTGGGCAGGCCAACATGGGGCAAAGCAAGTGTGTGTATATAAATACAATGTATATTATATTATTATGTTACGCATTTTTTTTTGTCAGTACTGGAGTTTGACCTCAAGGCCTCACGCCTGCTAGGTAGACATTCTATCACTTGAGCCAGTCCATAAGCCCTTTCCTTTTTGTGGTGGGTTTTTTTGAGATAGTACTGTGAAAACTATTTGCCCAGGCTGGCTTTGAACTGTGGTCCTCTTGATCTCTGCCTCCTGAGTAGCTAGGATTATAGCTGTGAGCCACGGCACCTGGCTACATATTATATATTATGCTGAAAGCTGGTTTCCCCACAACTAAGGCAAGCACTTGTGGTCAGGTGATGGGAGTAGGGAAAAGCTGGACTGCATGATTTGAGTTTGATCTGGACTTGGGAGCCCTTGCAAGTCCTTGGGCGGGACTCTAAGTGTCTGGGAGCACTTGAAGCAGCCAGATGGAGGGTGGGTGGGAAAAAGAGGGGAAGCAGAGGAGGGCACAGACAGCGTTGCTCTCACAGACCTCGTGGGGTGAAGGTAGGGAGCTTGGTTGGTGCTCAGGCTATGATGCTGCAGGGCCATTTTTCCAGCTGCCACCTGGTGCCCATGAGCTGTTCCTGCTGCCCAGACTTCAAAACTCCAGGGTCAGCTTGGACCTGTGTTGTCTGAGCTAGGGATGACCAAAGAGGTGGGGATCTTGGGAACCAAGTCCAAGAAGTCAGGAATTCCAGCACCCTACGGGTAGGAAGACTGGGTGCACTTGGAGCTTACCCGACTAGAGAAGCACTGAATGGATAGAAATGAATGTTTGGAGCATTGGGAACACCGGATAAAAACCACAAGAGGGGGAATTCTAGCTCAACCCCACGTCCCCTGCATGGCAGCTTTGGGTGCATTCTACAGTAGAGTGGCTTGTTTAATCGTAACATAAGTGTTATCCATGTCAAGCCAAGATTGGACAGTCATCCTCTGTGGCATTGCAATGGGAATCCTGGCTGAGATAGGAAACTGGACCACAGGGCTCCAATGCCACTCAACCTCAAACAGCTGGCAGCATGCTATTGGTGATTTTTTGAGTTCTGGCCGCATCTTCTTCCTCTTCCAACTCTACTCACTTTCTGTCCCCACAGTGACAACAAGGACATACATGAAGTTTACTTGAGTTCTAGATCCTTACATGTCACTTGTCCTGGATAGCTACAAGTGGTGTTCTTTCAGCACCTCGACGTCAACGTGTCCACAGCTGGACTTACAGCCTTCTCCATCTTTGGTTCTTCCTCTTTTTGAAGGACTGGCCCCCTGACATGTGGGCATGCATGTCTCCCTTGGGCAAATACATTTTATTTGCCTGGGTAATTCTGATTGATTAGTATAGTCTGTTTGGGGTGCCACATTGAACTTGCTTGAGATAATGACTGCTGAAATTGATTGGGGATGGCTGCCTTGGACCTGGGTATGGGGAACTGGTGACATAAGTGACATACTCTGCCTTCTGCATCTTAAAGTTTCCACTGAGGAGGAAGAGCATAGTGACTATAATATTGTGGATCTCTTTGAAGGATCTGCAGTCCAAATTGTACCCTAGCTACTGAGATGAAATTTAAACACCAAATAAAATGAGAAACGCAAGATTCAGGTCAGGAAAGTCTTACACCCAAGTGAAAGGACAATTGATTTCCAGGGAGGAGGGTGTGATTTTTATCTCTGAAACATGGAAGTGGGCTTCCTGTGAAACAGATCTGGAAGGTGAAGGATGTTTATAGGGAAGGATGATTTTTTTTCTTTTTTTATTATATTCATATGTGCATACAATGTTTGGGTCATTTCTCCCCCTTTCCCCCTCCCTCCCTTAGCCCCACCCCCACTCCCTCCCTTACCCCCCCAACTGCTCGCTACCAGGCAGAAACTATTTAAAAAAAACAAATTTAATTACTCTGATGCATCTCCTTTTGGTTCCAAGTAGACTTACCAGTAGTAGAGCAGGAAGCAGAAGTTGGGCAGAGTAACTGTGAATTGCAGCCACCTCCAGTGAGGAAGGGCATACGCCACCCCTGCCAGCACCAGGAGCCCAACCGTAAAGGCAACTTGGTAAAAAATCCCCACTGTTCTTCGGTAGCCTAGCCCGACAAATTCTGTAACTGAGAAGAGAATCTGATGGTCAGTGCATTTCAGCACCACAGTGGACTGCCTTTGAACTATAAGCAACCTGAAATGCCCACCTCAAAAACTCAGCTCCCTGAGCAATTGAAAGTGCTCCCTGGGGGCTTATTTTGTTATAATTATTGCTATTGTATTAATAAACAGAAACCTTATCATCCTACATTAGCTAAAATTAAAGGCCTCGCCACAAGAGCAAAAAATGTTTGATCTATAGAATAATTTGAGGGACTGATGCAATTGTATTTCAGATAACTGCAAATTTTTGACCTAATGACTCAGGACAGAAATAAGTGAATCAAAAATTGAATCTAGACTGTATGTGATTTTTATATACATGGATACCTGCATGGAACTTGCTCTCTTAGAGAGTTAAACATCTTCTTTGCGTTCCCGTGCATTTGTGTGAGTGGTTTAGAAATCCAGCAATGGTCTGGAATCGCTAGTGTTGGCTGGCAAGAATTCATTTTAAAATTTCAGGAATTTTGTGAACAGGTTGTTAAACCCATTGTTATCTTGAGACCGGCCACAAGGGAGTGTTCACATATTGGAAATCAGAAAACTTTATGAATCAGGGCTTTTTCTCCTCCAAGAGTCAATTCACCGTGTACATCACTGCACAACGCACTTTATCCTGAACCATGATTGCGTCAAGGCCAATGCATGAGGTCCACACACGTGGAATAGGGATAAGATGCTAGAGGTGGGTAAGCAGAGGTGGCCTGACAAGGTGTTCATCCAAGACTCAAGGACACTCAGAGGGACTGGGGAAGAAATGAATTGGAGGAGGTTTAGGTTAACTTTTGCTGAAATTTACATGTGTACAATTGAATTCAACATATTTCTACACATTATGTGTTATAAAAACCAAATTATTGGTTGGACATCTGTTAATGCTAATTCCTTCATTGAGCAAACATTGATTACATGCCTACACTGGCAGGAATAGCGTTAAGTACTGTGTCCTTTTTCTGCCATGAAATCCCCCCAAATTAATGTTCTTAGGTAAAACTGTGTCAGCACCCATATTCTAGCTCTCTCATTTGTCACAAGAGCTTTATTTTGCTATATTAACTTCAAAGTGTCTGTTTCCCTTCGTATAAATGCTATTTGGATGTAACCAAAGAGAAAGTAATGATGAAGTTAATTCTATGATCTAATTATAGGAGTGATTTTCATTAATGTTGCTTTAAAGATGCTATGCTCTTAGAACCTAAATATACTCTTATACTCCATGGACCTTGACTGTAATGAAAAAGGGGTGAATTATATTCTCGGTCTACATTGCTGATCCACCACAATGCCGTTCCCTTGCATGAGTTGAGGATAATTGTAGTTTACAAGGATGGATGGATGCAAAGTGATAAAGTCCTTTATGCATTGTCATTGAATCTTCTATCTGAATGGGCAAGAAAAGTTAGACTTTCCCTCCACATAACAGTCCAGGGTCCACAATACAAAAATTTCAGAAGTTATGTAGGAATCTGATGGCATGGTGTTTACCCTTGTTTTTGTCTTCATGTCTCTGTTTTCATAGAAAGAATGCAGGATGAGTCGATTATAAGGTTTACAAAAGTCTTTTGATACAAAATAAAAGTCTCTCAGCATCATCTTGAAGCTGGGTCCGTGTTTGTGCCCGCCCCCCACCTGACTGTACTGTGGCAGCAAGTCCCTGCGTCCCCTGCCTCAGTCCCAAGCACTCTTACTCAGAATGTAGCCAATCAACCAGCCCGCTTTGCTGACCAGGCCTTGGATCAAGCGAAATATCAGCATCCACGTATAGGATGGGGAAACGGCCATGAGAACCCCAGAGACGGCATTGATAAGGATGGTCACGAAGAAGCAGAGCTTGCGGCCAAACCTGTTGGAGAAGATTCATAGAAATCTAATCAAAATCAGGGGTTAGCTGTAAATTACAGAGATGTAACCCCCCATCCAGGGCTGAGCACTTCCTCTGTGGCACACCGTGGTGGGTGTTCAGGGAGAGGCTCATCCCCCAAGGCCACCCAGTGCTGAACGCCCTGTGACCTCGCCAGGTCTCACACCATCCCATGAGCTAGGGCCTTTCCACTAAGTTTCAACTGACTGCCCAGCCAAGAAAGGTTTATTTGGAGAAAAACTAAATTTAATGTTTATTTTATATCCTCATCCATTTTCAACAGAGCTTTTGGATTTTGTGGTGTTTGCTTTTCTCCACAGAAACTGTGGTTTCCCATGTTACTCTCCGTAGGACCTCTGCTGGGAGCACCCTGGTAGGTTGGTTTCATTTTTTATTTGAAGGACACAGGTTTCATCAGTTTGGGGACTTGGGGAGTTGTCCCAGTACATAGAATCGAGGAAAGAATAGGCAAACTGGGTGCAATCACGGCCTCACTGCTCGCTGTAATGTTGAGCAAGTTATTCTGTCTAGCTCAGTTCTTCATGTGGGAAAACCGAACCGACCAGCTGAAAAGAGGATTCAGTGAGATGTGACAGGTAAGAGCTCACCCTTGGCCTTCCCTGACTTTCTTCCTTCTGCCTGCAGAGCTGACCCTACGGTTTAGATGTGATTGTTCCCAACGATTCATGTGTTGCAAACTTGGTCCTCAGTGTGGCCTTAAAGGGGGTTGGTGAACCTCTAGGAGGTGGAGCCTGGGGGAGGTTGTTAGGTCACTGGGGGCACCACCCTGAGAAGGGATTAAAGTAGCTCCTGTGGGACCCTGAGTTAGTTCACCAGAAAGTGAATTGTTACAAGAGCAAGCCACATCTGTCTTGTGACGTGATCTACCCCTCTCACACAGGCTCTTGCCATTGTGCTACCTCTGCTGTGAGGTCCTCACCAGACCTGAGCTGGTGCCAGTGCTGGAACTGTGAAATCACTAAACCTCCTGTCTTTCTAGAGCCACTCAGTCTACACATTCTAGTAACAGAAAATGGACTAACACAGGTGGCTCTTCGAGAGTTTCTTGGGGCTCAGTCACAATTTCATCATGAATTCCTGTAGTGTTCTGAAAGACACCCTAATTCACTGCTGCTTTAAAACTATTTTGTAGAAAACAAAACTTTGTCTAATCTTGGTTTATCCACTTCAGCTAGAATGGGTGTTTATCATTAGAACTGAGAGTTCTAATGGTGGTTGAATATTTATGTATTTTTTTTTTAGTACTAGGATTTGAACTCAGGGCCTCGTGCTGGCTAGGCAGGTGCTCTACCATTTGAGCCACCTTTGTTTCTCTTATTAATTAGTAACCGTGTTCTAGTGACTGTTTAGAAAACTAGCTTTGAAAATAAGTCACAACATCATTGATAATTATTTTAGGATGTTAATATTTTACATCTGAAATTTAAAGTCAAGTGGTCTTGTTAGTAACAAACATGAGCTACTGAATTTAAAACGGTTTTGAGCATGTCATTTCTTCATTCTCCCTCAGGGGTTCCCCATTGTCACATATAACCCCTTGGCTTTTAGTTCAAAACCTTCCAAAGTCATGTCTCACTTAATTTTTAGCCTTTTTTCCTACTCTCTTCATAAACCCTTTCCTCAGAGTTTATTATCTGTAAACGATTGCTCTGGGGAGAATTCCTTAACATCCATAGCTGATTCAGACACAGTAAACACCACAACGAGGCCCCTGAACTTGGATGACACCCTGTGGACTGAAGGGAGAGGAAGTATACATCCCTTGGCACCCCAAGCAAAGAAATCAAATTCCAGCAGAGAGAAGCTTCACTGAGGGATGTGATCTGATGAAAGCTACAACGCCACTTAAAAACTAAGGTGTGGTGAAAAACAAATAGATAAACAGGAGACCCGGGTGGACACCCAGGATGACCAGCTTTGTCAGTCCTTTATCTGCTGCCACTGAGAATGGGACCCAGGAGGATCATTTAGGAGCTGGGTAAGGATGCAGACTCCCGGGTCTACCCAGGCTGACTGTCTCAGAGCCTGACTTATAATAAGATCCCAGGTGACTTACAAGCACATCTGCATCTGGGGAGCTGTGATTTGATTTCGCTGTGCCTCAGTTTCCTCCTCTGTAAATTATGGATAATAAAATCTGCTTTAAAAGGCTGCTGTGGTCCTAAATGAGACATAACAAATAAGGAGCCCAATAAAACGACTTGCACATGGCAGTGAGTGGAGAGGTGGCTGGGAACATTTGACGCCAGCCCACTAGGGCTTTGCCTCTGCTTTGAACTGGTTCCATCAGGACATGTAGGCAGTGGGCACTGAGTCTCAGAAAATCTGCAAGCTAGTTGTTAAGCACAGCCGTTGTTGACATCAAATTCCACACACTAACAATTAAATAAGTCACATTAAAAACAAATGTCACAGACATTCTAGTCCGTATGTGCAGTGGAGAGGTTATGGGATGGTGTGTATCTCCAGCACCACTGTGTCCAGTGAGTTCACTTTGGGGACCACAGAGAACCAGCCATTGAAGAAAAAAAATTGGATAGCTTATTAAAGATTTCTAATTCTCTAACATAAGGCTTTTGCTTTGCAAAGCTGACCCTGGAAAAGTTGACTTGCTATAAGATTTGCAATTTTTTAAAATCTTTTCTTGATGGTGGAGTGGCTCAAGTGGTAGAGCACCAGCCTAGCAAGCACAAGGCTCTCAGTTCAAACCCCAATGCTGAAAAAAACAATCCTTTCCTTTTCTTTCTTCTTTCTTTCTTTCTTTCTTTCTTTCTTTCATTCTTTCTCTCTCTCTCTCTCTTTCTTTCTCTCTCTCTCCTTCCTTCCTTCTTTCCTTCTCTCTCTCCCTCTCTTCCTCCCTCCCTTTCCTGCCTTCCTTCCTTTCTTCCCTCTACTCTTCTCTACTTTTCTTTTCAGTATTCTTGTATGTCACTAAAATGGGTTTCCATGAAATTCTTGTCCCTTTGTGTAAAATCTGAAGCTTGTAGGCATTAAGTATGCAAAAGATAAACTTTTTTTTTTTTTGAGCCCTTTGGGGATTGCCTTTCTGCTTTCCCTCTTGCATGCATGCTCAGTAGACCAGAAGTTGGGGCGGTGACCGACAGAACTGCAGACAGCTTAAGAAAAAGACACAGAGCCTGTGCCCAGCCTTGGGGAGCAATAATGAGTAACTGGCTTTCCAGAGATTTCCACCATAGGAGCAGCGTGATGTGGTCATCTGAGGAAGAGGGTAACTGATGGGCTTCTAACTCCGGAGTGTACTGTTGCAGGGAATTGGGACCACCTCCTTCTCCTTGCGTGGGATGAGAGAATTAGCTCATTCCTCCAGCCTGCTGGGTTAGGCCGTTACCTTGTGCTCACTTGCTCCAGTGAGTGGGTGTTAGTGCCTCCACCTTGTGCAGGAGGCAGCTGACAGAGCAAGGAGCTGCCAGGCCAGCCTCCCAGGGAGTGAGGCCGGACCTTGGACCTTACTGTTAATGTGTCTGTCTTGACTTAATGGGCTGCCTCCAAACAACTGCCCTCAGTTCTGCAGTAATAACAAAAACAAATGACCTTCCTCTTCATGGCACAGCCAGGGCCAGGAAGAGCCTTGACAGGGAGGCTGAGCAGATAGTCACCAACACACATGGAGCCACCATGGGGCCAGTGCCGCCACTTCTATCCTTCCTCCTACCTGCTGCCAGGTGGGCCTCAGGCCCTTAGGAAACTTGAACATGCCTGACAATATCATATAACCAGAGAAAACATTTACTTAGGTTTAATATTATAACAGGTCTGGGTTATATTATAGATGTAGTTAGGGAGGATGTGGGAAGGTGAGTGAGCACAAAGTGTATTTACCACTTATTTCGAAGTTAAATGTATAGTTATGTTTCATACACGAACATTTAATTATGTATTTACAGACTGTGTGTAATTATATGTAGTTATGTTTTGCTATCTTATGAGGTGATCGATGAGTCAAGAGAATGATACTTTCTGAAATGTTGGCTCATGAAAAACCCTCTCTACACAGTGGCATCGTGAATATTAGAGAGTTAGCCATGAAGGTAATGTAAAGTTCTCATCAAGCATGAAGCACAGGATTCTATTCCTTTCTCTTAGGATTCTTAGAATGTCTCATGGTCTTCAGCTGAGCAAACATGCCTGTCATCAGGAACTTGCTGTACTGAGTGGGACTCCAAAATGATGGGTGAATAGAGATATGGGGATAGCTTGGTTAGTGTATACACTGAATATGGAGACACAGAGACATGGACTCCTGGAAGAGGCCCTCCTTCTGCTCTCCAGGGACACAGGTATGGTGGAAGTGCCTGCACCTCTCTTGGTATAGACAGACCCTGCTCCCCTTTCATTAGATTCATACACCCTGAGTTCTACACAACCCCTGGGAATCCTGCCATCCAACAGGCAATGGGTGGATTCCAAGCTGGGTCTGGTGCTAGAGGCCACTGGGTATAAGAGATGGCAGGGAATGGATGGAGCCCACAGGCCCTGGAGGCTCACAGTCATGGGGAGTGGGGGGGGAGGGGACAGGGGATGTGATGAGGCCAAAGAATAACTTGGGAATTACAAAAGAGCTTAAGTCATCTGTAACTCTCCCTTCTGACCCTAAACTGTTTGGACAGACTACAAGAAAAAAGTGCTGTGAGGGTTGAAACATCCTTTAGGACCCCAGAGAATTTGAAGATAAAGATGAGGCCATGATTGTGAAAGCAGCAGAAGCCTGAGATTGTCAAAACAGTCAACATGGAGGCTGGAGGTATGAGTGGTCTGTGTGTTTGGGGGAAAAGGAGGGTGCAAGCAGAGCAGATGTTGTCTGAACCTGTGGGATTATTTAAATTCACCCACAGGTGCTTTACCTACCTGTCTGCTAGGTAGCCAATACCCACAGCACCGACAAAAAACCCCACATTCACTGCCGACTGAAACAGGTCCAGCATCCAGGAGTTGGTACACACCAGGTTAAACTGTCCACATGTGAGACGTGTTCCAAGCCAGGACAGAAAGAAAAAAGCCCATTAGAATCAAATCCCAGTAGCCACATCTCAGCCCAGGGAACTCTTTGAATGTTCCTTGACCAAAGCCAGTGTGGCCAAGTGGCAATAACCCAAGGTTTCCTGACCATGTTAATTTTCTTTACACCACCAGATAATTTGCTCTGAAGTCCAAATGGCAGTGTGCCATTTGGCTGAAGTGCAGGCTCTATCAGCTGAAAGTGAGTAATTACTCTGCTTATAGACAAATCCATTTCCCCCTTTCTAGTGTTAATACACAGAGGCAAACAGAAGTGGGCACTATAGACATGCAGCCAGGAGGAGACTGGGCTCTGACCATCCTTAACTGTCTTTTTTAACAGTGGAGGATTTAGGGTGTCCTGCTAAGGGCCATTTCATTTGCTCTCTTTTGGAATAAGAGTCAAGGTGCTGTTCTAGAAGCCACTGATCCAGCATCTAGAGCTAACTCAGTTGTCTTTCACTCTGGGGCTGGGTGCAAAATTTTGCTCTGCTCCGGGCCTCAGTTTCCTCATTTCCATGCAATGGGATGAGATTAGCACTCTGTAGAGCCTCTTAGAGTCATGTGACATTAAGTCCATGGAACTATTTCCTTCCCATCCTTCTCCTCTACTAACCATGCATTCATACAGGATTTCCAGGTCACCCGGTCCTTTCAAACTGAGCTGGACAGCAGCTTTCTCTGCATTTGCAGAAGTGACCTCCCCACTCTCTTTGCCTCCAACACATGTCTCCAATTTCCTTTTCTCTTTTTGGAACAAGGCTTCACAAACAGATTTTCTTTTATATGGACACTTTGGGCAAATTAAAGGGAACCCCCCCCCCAGCTGTCTGGAGAAAAGCACATGGTGTCACACGCAAAGCACAGTTCTGATAAGTCGCATTGCTTTCTGGTATCATTTCTATGATGGCACAGTAGTGAGGTGAAATAGGGAGGTTTCCTTCACAAACCAAGGAGGCTGGAAAGAATCCCTCTGAGGCATTCTGATATGCATCTGCTTGTTTCTCATTGCTCACACACGCACAGACTAGAATCATTATTGTGAGAAGTTTTAACTCACTACTTAAATTAGAAGCTGCATGTTTTCACTTGGAAACTCGGATTTTGTAAGCTACCTCAGTCCAAAGAGCATGTCTGAGCAGTTAGAAGAATCAAGACTTTCCTGGTTTCTTCCTTAAGAAAAGCTCCATTATTTGCTTTTGCATTTTGACTCCTGAGCTCACTTACCTCGGTGACAATGGAGGAGCCAGGTGTGTCGTACACCCAGCCATGCTGACAGGGCCCTAGAGGTAGGTGGCTCCTGTTGGCAGCCAGGCTGGCCAGTGGGTCCACACAGTCGAGGGCACTCTGGTTCCAGTCCACCTCGTACTGCATGCACTGGCGGAGAAAGGCTTCATCCGCAGCCCCCAGGCCCGGCACAGTATAGTTCAGCTCCTCTGCTAGGCTCCAACCGCATCGCTGGCTCAGCTCGGCCACCCCAGGGCTCTGGCAGCGGTGGTCGGGGGTGAAACCCAGAAAGACGATGCCCACGTAGATAGGGGTGAAGGCAGCTGAGAGCAGACATAAGAGGAAAAACATTTGTTTCTGGAAAAAGTGGAATTCTCCTATCTGCTCTAGAATGTCATCCACAGTGGGCATGGTTCCTTGGAAGCAGTGGCCGTGATGCTTCTGCTGCTCAGTCCCAAATGCTGGTAGAGCAGCCTCGGCCAACTCGGTACAACTCTCGACCAAGAGTGAAAGGGTGAGAGTTAGTTTACTTTAGAAAGGGACCAGCCTTCAGGTTGGACTTTTCTTGGGGCGGGCCAACTTCAAACTGTATACCTCTCCAGCAGGGGAAGGTCCTGTTGCCAGCGAAGTGCCCGGGGCAGGCCCCTGGGGTGCAATGTCAAGTTCACTGTAGCATCATTCTATGAGTTTGTCTGCCTCACACCAGCACCACAAACAATCCTTTCTCTGTGTCCCACAGGGAGAAATCTGAGCCCCTTTACGTATCGACATCTGTTAATCTTTCTCCAGCACACCGAGTGTCCACGAAATTAATATATGCTATCTCACCCACACAGCTGACCTTTCCTGCAGGACAGAGGCCACAT
The DNA here is from genome assembly GCF_047511655.1 of Castor canadensis. Classification (NCBI taxonomy): domain Eukaryota; kingdom Metazoa; phylum Chordata; class Mammalia; order Rodentia; family Castoridae; genus Castor; species Castor canadensis. The sequence continues at coordinate 7,577,348 of NC_133386.1, read as the reverse complement.
GTACTCGGCTGCACGTGTCCAGCACAGCGTGCATCGGGATCTTGGGTCAGCACTTTTGTTCAGCTCAAAGTGCTTTCAAAGTCTACTTCTGCTCCTTCTACAAATAAGTGTGCTCAGGAGGCACACTGTGGCCGCCCTGAAGTATCCTCCTTCATCCACTTGCGTGCTGGCTGCACATGTAGTTGAAGTGCAAATGCAGGCAGGAGTGTTTTCACACCATGGTCTTTTTTCATGTGCCTGTGGTTTAGGGGTATCTCTTTAGAATGGTGGTGAAGACATCCAAATGCAAGGGAAAGGGACATTCTGCCTTTCCTGCTGGACAGAAGGATCCTTAGGGCACAGGAGGTGGCTTGCTGATACATCTGCATGATAAAACACCAGAAATTTAATCCAGCTTGCTTGCTTTCTCTTCCCCCCTCCCACTCCTCATCTTTCTCCTCCTCCTCTGTGAAATAGTCAGTTGGTATTTCAGTGACCCATAGCAGACTCTCCTTACAGTAGCTGCAAGCTAGCCACCAGTGAGGACGTCCACCGATACCTCCAATGGCCCAGTCTGCCTCACAGAGGGGCTCTGGTGAGCTCATTGGTCATTTGCTAATTGAGTGGATTTAGAGCAGCTTAGGGACTTCCTCAGCAGTGGCCAGGGTCCTAAGTGAATGAGTCAGAAGCTGAGGCCATGTCTGTCTGCCATCCGGGATTCTGTTATTCACCGGAAGGCTGTGGGAGTGGGTGAGTTAAAAGTGACTTCGTTTGTGAAACCTCACTCCACCCCCAGGGACCAGAGATGACCCTGACCACCTCTCACAACAAACACTTGCACCTGGATTTGACTTATGGACACTGTCCATATCAAGATGCCAGATCTACATTTTGTGAGCAAGAGGGCTCCAGGTGAGGCGAGGAGAGCATCAGGTGCCAAGAAGTGATGTTGAAATCTATCATGAATTACTTAGAGAAACAATCAGATAAGGCACAGGTAAGACCTCAGATCCCTTACAGCAGCTAGTTCACATAGTCATTTGACACTTTTCATGGAGGCCCTAACCCAGGAGTGAAGCCTACAGTAGAGCAGTTATAAAATCAGGATTAGATGACATCCTTGACTTTAAGGCAAAGCTGCAGGGCAGATCATGTGGGGAAAGGGGTACAGCTTAAGGTGCTTACTCTGTGCTTGCTTTTCAATCTGGCTATCTCTTGTCCTTGTTATTTCATTTTATGGAATGCTTACATATTCAGAAGTGTGACCAGAGGGTAACCTGATCCAATGCTGATCATTTAATTCATATAATCTGGTAATTTATTGTAATTAAAGTCGGAAGTATTTCTCAATCTCTTATCAGGTTCTTTTGTAATGTAAATAAACATTGTCCCCAGGTTTTAATTCTCTGTGTGGCCAGAGGACAGCCAGTCATGCCCAGACTACCTTCCTCCACTCCCCCACACCAGAAGGCAGGACCAGTCAAGGTGGAGAGTTAGAACAGAGGAGTCCTAGCCAAAGGTCAGCCAGGCCTCAGACACTTACAGGATGAAAGGGCAGAGCAGTGTGTCCACAGTAATGGAAAAAGAGCATGTGGTCACTTGTTATGCAAGACAGTTCTAACAGTTGAGGTCTGATATCTTGGAGTCAGTGTAACCCCCTTAGCTCAGCTGAGTTGACACAAAGATGGCTGGAGCAGATTGTCTCAGAGATGGAGACTGTGTTGTCACTGAGGTGAAGAGAGATGGCAGCTGGCCAAGCAGGAGGAAGGGAGTCTGCAGTCCAACTAGGCCCCCACATATCCTTGTCACCAGGCAGCTCTGTAACTCCTCTGGCACACTGGTAGTTGTACCTAAGTCAGAGCTGGTGAGTTTGATCACAGGACTACTCAGCAGGTTGGCTTGCCAATCAAACAAGGGGACACTTTTTACTGTCCTTCCTTTCCTCTGTTCTTTTCTTCCTCCCTTCTCCCACCCCACCAACTCCTGTCTCTTCAACTCCCTGTTGCCCATTGACACCCATGCCTGATGGGGTTTGTACTCCCAAACAACAGCAGGTAGTCTGCCTTGACTCAGAACTGTGGAATCATTTCATCATTGGAAATGACTGAGTGCTGGAAAAAATCCTTGTCATAGTGCATCAAGATTCATCTTCCAGAACCTTCCGCATGTTCAGACATCATTTTCCCTTTTGGAGTCAGGTTAAGTTAAAACTCTCCTACATGGAACTGTGGATAGCTGAAGACCACTCCTTTGACCCCAGTATCTTGTCTTGTCCAGAGCCAACACCACTGTTCTTCCTCCCCAAGGGCAGCCTGAGATGGTTTCTCTCTGGCCTCAGTGGGACCAATCAGGGAGGGTCTGCCCCTGCCCTGCAGAACAGGGGTTATCTTCCCAAGCAGGGCTAGGATTCACACCACCTGCAAGTTCCCTGTGTCGTGCACACCTGCTTTAATGGCCATCCTGCGGAAGGATGGCCAACTAGACTACTCCTTGGGTTTCCTTCGCCAATATGATCTTTCACTTTGTTCACTTTTTCCATCAAAATGAGAGCTCTGTGTGGATTTCTTTTGAGCTAGGAGATTTGAATTAGACTAGTGATTTGATGAGTGACCATCGCTGGGAGGAGGAACAGACAGGAACAAGGGTGGCTCGCTGGCTGCTGGCCTCGGATCCCTCTCTCCAGGATCACATCTTCTTTTTCCTGTACTGCTCTCAGCCTCAAACCAAGCCCAGTAGCACTAGAAGTCATGAAAGGACTGGACCCTTCAGCATCACAAAAGGAAAAAGATGTAAGACTAGACTGTGTGTTTTAAGAGATACCACAAGTTCTGGTGTTCTATTAGATAATAGGATGACCACTGTTAACCATACTATATATTATATTTCAAAATAGTCAGAGGACAGGGTTTTGAATGTCTCAGAAACCACAAAGGTAACCCAGCAGATTCACAGGTTTAATTATGAAGAGCTCTAAATAATCATATTTAAAAGACTAGGACAGTTAAGGGCTAGGTTTCCTTCTGTCTGGACAGCATTGGTCTTTCTACATTACTACTTTATGTAAAATTAGGTGCACAGTATTTAGTTTGATGTTAGGCTTCCAAATTAGTGATGGATTCAGGACATGCCACCCTGAGCATTGGAGAAAGCAGAAGTCGGAAGGCCATTCTTGTCTTCCCCTCTTCCTGCTCCCCGGAAGCAGGTCATGGACCTTCATTAGAGAGCTTATACCAGAAGGAAGGGAGCATCCTTCTCTCTGAAGACACAAGGACGTAGACAGGATGTGACACACAGGCCTTGCTGAGTCCCCCAGTGTACTACCAGCAGACTAGACCACTTTGTCAATCACACCGCTGCAATCATCCACTCTTTGACAAACCTAAGCATAGAGATTCCCAAGTTTCCCTGTGTCTTGGGGGAATCTTCATTTCTGAAGGTTCTTGTATCATATAAAACTTATATTAAATATATTTGTATGTGTTTCTCTTGGTAGTCTGTCTTTGTTACAGGACCTTGACCATGAACCAGGCAGTGGTTGAGGAATTCTTTTCCTTTTCTCTCTGATAGGTCAGATATGGAGCTTAGACAGCTGGACAGGCCCTCGTTCTTCAGAGCTTTTTGATTGGGTAGTGCCAAGACTTCACACAGTTTCATTTGCCAAAGCAAACTCCTTGTTAAAATATGAACACGATTAGAATTTTTCTCAAGCATTTCACCTCTTCAGAACTCCAGGATCCAGTCAACTTCTTCACTGCACTGTTTTCTTTAAAAACAGGGACTCCTATAGGGATAGAAAGACGGTCCTTTACACAGAGCACTATTGGAGAATGACAAAGGCATTCATTACCATCATTCTCAGCTCTCATTTCTTTAAAGTTTGGCTTAGCCACCAATTTCCTTCCTTGGTCAGGGAGGACAAAGAAATCTGATTAGAGAGGAAGACCCATTACATTTTTTATTTGATGAAAATCAACAGGAAAAGCCTGTGGCATCCAGTTGGGCCAGAAAACCAGAAGGTGGTCCTGTCAAAGGAACAAAGAGGCCATCTGAAGATGTTTCCATTAACCAAAATGGGACAATTGGGACATCGAAAAGAATAATAACTGTGACAAATTGAGACACATGAAGTGCATTTTAAAATCTGTGAGTTCATAATGATGTTTTCTAAATGCCATGAAATAATGAGTCAGCATCAGTCTTCAACAGATACTAAGTTCATTAGGTGACAGGCTAATGAGGAATGTCATATTGGGGGGATCAGGCTGACATTATCTGAAGTCACTGGAAGTGCGAGAGTTACAAGTACAAAGGAGGAATAAGTTATAGTGTTCTGTCACACAGCAGATGGCTACTGCTAACCATAATATAGAGTTCAAGAGAGGATTTTCGATAAATGTTTGAGGTGACAGATAGGTCGATTACCCTGATGTGATCCTTATACAATGTATGCATGCATTGAGACAGCACATCTTACCCCAAGAATATGTACAATTACTATGAGTCAATTAAAAACATTTTAAAAAGCACGACAACTTGACTGATGGGTACTATAGCTTACCCCAAGAATATGTACAATTACACTATGAGTCAATTAAAAACATTTTAAAAAGCACGACAACTTCACTGATGGGTACTATAGCTTGGATACAAATTGTCCCCAAGGGTTTTTGTGTTGAAGGTTTGATCCCTTGCTGGTTGTGCTATTGAGAAGTTAGTGGATCATGAGGGCTCTAATTAATTAAATCATTCCCTTGATGAATTTTTTGTTGAATGGACTATTAGGGCCTAGTTAGAGGAAGTAGGTCACTGGAGTGCCCCTTTGAAGGGTGTAATTTGTCCCTGGATCCTTCCTCTCTGTCTTGCTCTGCTCTCATCTGGCTGCCATGATGTTCCTGACTGCCTATCATCTACCTCAACACAAGCCCACAGTAATGGGGCCAAGGAGCCATGGGCTGAAACCTGAAACTGTGAGCCAAAGTAAATCTTCCCTTCTTTTATGTTGTTTATCTTTTCACTTTATCACAGTAATGAAAAGTAATTAACTGCCGGGTCATGTGTGGCACTATGACAGGTAATACACAGCTCTCAACTTAAAACATACACCTGAGCCCAACCAAGGCTCAGCCTTCTGCTTCACAGGATAAAGTAACACACCGAGAATGGTATATAAGGAAGCAATCAGCCAAATGCAGACTGTAGGATGTTCTCCCGAGGACACAGTTTCTCCAAGAAATCAGTGAGACGGCAGAGATGTAAAACCAAACACAATACGTGGATCATAAAAATCATCTTTGAGGCAATTGGAAATTTTTTAATGTGGACTGAATCTTAGATGATATTAAAGAATGGTTTTTAACTTTCTTAGGGGCCTGTGGATGGGGGATTACTGAGAAGTAACATCACAGGTCAGAGGGAGTCTGGCTAAAATGAATTTACAGTATTCTTGCTGAAGACAGGACAGGGTGACCAGCCACAGTGGAGGATGAGGAAGCTGGCCAGGTATTAAGGATGATAAGAGGTTTTGTTTTCTGTTTTTGTTCTTTTGTGGTACTGGGGTTTGAACTCAGATTTTACCACTAGAGCCACACCTCATCCCCAGGATGATCAGATGCTGAAGATGATGGTGGTAGAGGTGGGGGAAGGTAGGGGGAGGAGCTGATGAGCTAAAACTAGGTTTTTCAAGGAAGCAAACCGCTAGGCCTAGCAGAGAATTCAGAAGCTTTACTAAAGTCTGGCCAAGCAAAAAAAATCTTTGTTATCTCAAAGCTACTCTTCAAGGGCAAAATTAGGCAGGAACTACAGAAAGAGTTTACAACAAGAAACTCAACCAGAAATGGCTTGGTTAACCTGCTCATTGTCAGGCAGGTTAATTAAGATGAAGACTGACAGCTCGGGGCGTGGTTCAAAAGGTAGAGCATCTGCCTAGCAAGTGCGAGGCCCTAAATTCAAACCCCAATACTGTCAAAAAAAAAAAAAAAAAGATAAAGATAACAATTGGCAACAGGGCCAGGGTCCACTTAGATACATTACTACACTGGTGTAAAATGACCAGGGGGTGGAGGACAGATGGCCCCAGGACTCCTTGATATGGAGCCGCCCTGCACTCTGTGATGGCACAGTCCATTGTTAAAGTCCTGACTTGGACTGCAGTTCGATCGGGGGAACATAAAAAAGGAAAATGCTGATCGGTCTATGAAAGCTGCAATGTTAGACAAGCATTCTGTAAAGAAGTTGCATTTCCTTTCCTACGTGTTTTATGGGATTGGGTATTACATCTGTTGGAGGACATTTCTCTTGTCTAGTTTTGTAAGACAGGCCTGTTGATAGAATCCTAGTGGAGTTTATGGTTAGGAAGGTAAGGCTTGAGGGAATCAAGCTGTAAGTGTGTACAGGAATGAGGATGGTTGTACAGGTGCCATATGAGTGGTGTGTCTCTTTTTTCCCTGATTGTGTTATGGGATGGACATTGTGTCTGATTAGGGAATATTCCCCTACCTAGGTAGTAAAACAGAAGGCATTAAAAGCCACCCTCCAACCAATATTAACTGGACAAGCCAAGGGGCACCAGTAAAGTTCCCTGAGCCCCCATGGTGTAGACTGGAAGCTAATGTGCTGGTACAGATGATGCTGAGTGGTGGCGCTACATGAACTATAGTCAGGCTTAGGAACAAATCCTGTGAGTGCCTTCCAACAATGATTTCTGGGACTTCAGGAAATTTCCACTTGAGAAACATTTACTGGTTCCCATTAGGCATTAATTAAAGCCATAAAGGACATAAAATCTTAAAACTTGAAATACCCACAAGATGGTGGGTGATATCAGCACTCTCACGGGTGGCAGAAGAGTTCCATAATAAAAGAGTTCCATAATAAATTTTACCATATCCTTTGATCACGAGTGCAAGGGAGAGATACTCCAGGCAGGGAGCCTCTACTTCCAGAGCTGAGTCTCACCAACCAAGAATGACTCAGTTTTCAGATGGCAATTCAGAGAGAGTGGACAACATCTGTTTTGATGGCCACCACTCTGATCAAAGAAGATTAAAAACAAGCCAGCATGCCAGCTGTACTGCGTGCTGAAGAACTGAATAGAGGTCTAAGTCCCTGTTTGGGTTTTGACTGACAGAGACCAATAGGCAATAGACACCCAGCCTAATCAGGGATGCTTGGATGGAGCACAGTCTTATGGGAATTTGTAGGCTGAATTAAAGTAGAACATGGTGATGTCATCAGAAAAACCCCCTTTCAGGTTCAGAAGATGACAGGAATCCATAAGCAGATCTCCTTGTGTGCTCCTCTATGGTAACCACCTGGGCCTGTGAGGTGGGTGGACACAGGAGCTCCAGCAGGACAGAGATGGGCTGAGTGGAGGGGGACAGGTCCCTCTGGCACTTTCTTAGGCACAAGATGCCAACCAGGTACCGTTTGCCAGCAAAAGACAGAGACCACTGGTGGCCACATGGCATAGTCCTTGTGTGAAAGGCTCTAGTTTGCTGCAGATGGGTTTTTCAAGGAATAGACATGGACTCTGAGCTGGGCTTAGTGTGTATGTTGGAAGATATAAGTGCTCAGAGTGCTGTAGAAACACACAACGGGAGATTGGCACCAATTTGGATGGTCGAATGTCATTTCTTCAGACTAGTGAATGCATCCATGATGTCCAACCATGGGCAGAGGGATAGCCTCCTCTGAGTAATAATTGGACAGAGAAATGTTTCAGGCAATTGAGACACTGGTTGTCTGAAACAGGGAGCTAGAAGCATGAAGGGCTAGCTTACATGCCTTCTGAGTGTGTACTTGGACGAAGAGTGAGTGGGACCAAAGGGCAGACCCCACTAGCTCTTTGTCTGTTTCCCTGGGGGATCTGAGGAAGGGGTGGGGCGTGCTGGCGTGACTGACTCTGCAGTTCTTTCTAAGGGAGGAGTACTCTGGTATAATGGCTGTGATTTCACTTTTCCTTTCTTTTCCACATCACCTCCACTTGCTTTCTCCTTCCTGATACAGTGGCTACAGAACCAGGGCTGGAATTACAAGCACTGGGATCAAGATGATTCCTAAACACGAAACTGCAGCTTAGATCACAGTTCCTAAAGGCCTAATGAGAGTGGGTTGTGCCTTCATCCCACCTGGCAACATCAAAGTTGACACTGAATGTGGCTATGTGGCTTGGTGGTAAACATTGCACCTCTGCACCCATCACCCCTACATCTGAATAAGGGTGGCCTGACTCAACAGGACAGCTACAAGACCAGCACTGCTGCCTGCAGTCCAGCCCAGCCCTGACCATCATCTTAATGTCCCTTTCACAGGTGGAAAAGTTTGGGTAAAAACAGGGAGAAGGAGCAATAGTAACTGAAGGCAAATGAATGACTAATGGGTTATGTGACAGGGGAATCCATATTTCATTAACACCTCAAAGAGATGATATTGTCTCTTAGCTCAAGCATACCAGAGCCTAAAAGAGGGAGGCTCTGTGTTTACCAAGACCGTTCCTGCTTTTGGAATGTGTCAAGATGGACTGGAAGCCTGCAAACCTGAGTGGCTTTGTCCTTGTGGACATTTTCAAAGGCTGTGATGGAGTCATTAATAATGACCACTGGGAGTCTAACAGTGTGCCCGTCTCTTTTGATCTGTACATCATTTTGCTTTAGTCTGTGGCCAGAGGCCAGTGGATGGACTTTTATGTAGCAAGAAATAGATATTTTCTCTCTGTCTCTGTGCTCTAGGATATAGAGTTCTGAAAACCCTTGCAGTTTCCTGATTGATAGGGGCCTCTTTTATTCTGATATTTGGTCTTTGATTCCTGTGAGTTCCTGGCAACCAGGTGGAGGTGCTAAGGTGGTGTTCTGGAAGTTCCATCACTTCCCCAGTGCCTCACCCTCTGCCTCTGCTCATCTGTATCCTTTGTAATGTCCGTTATGATAAACCAATAAGTATGAATAAACTGTTCCCCTGAGTTCTGTGAGACACTGCAGCAAATTAACTGAACATAAAGAGTCTTGGAAATCTCAATTTGTAGCTGTTCTCTCAGAAGTTCTGGGGGCCTAGATTTGCAGTCAGCCTGGGAGCAGGGCTAACAGTCTCATAGGACACAGTCTTAACTGGTGTGGTCTGATGCCAAGTCCAGATAGGAAGCTTCAGAATGACTGGGAAAACCACGCATCTGTCCCTGCAGTGCCCTGCACTGGGAGAGGGCTGCAGGAGAAAACAGTGGGCTGGTTGTGTTTCTCCTCCAGCAGCCCCCACCACCCACCCCGGCACTGGGGACTCAGTTCGTTCAAGCCCAAGGGCAAGGAGGGCTGGATCTCCTTTGGTCCTTCCTTCTGTAGGAGATTTTCTGTTGAAAGACTTTCAGTCATACTTACAATGGGAAAACCCCCCAAGCACACAGAAGGTGACTATTGTGTTATATCCCTCGAGTATAGTAAGGGAAGTCTCAACTCCAGCATGTCAGGGTGTGAACTCATTTAGAACAAGGGTGGTGCAGATGCAATTAGTTAGGATGAACTCATCCTGGAGTAGGTGGGTCCTAGTCCAATGAGACTAGAGTCCTTGCAGGGAGAGGACAAGACACCCAGAAAGAGGCCTGAAATGGAGGCAGAGATCCAGTGCTGTGGGCAGGACCTGCTCTCTCTGTGTTGAGATGCAGCAAGGAGGCCCTCACCAGGTGCAGCTCCTCTCGTCTAGGACTCCCCAGCCTCCATAAACATCAGGAAAAAAAAATCAGCATCTCCTTATCATTTACCCAGTCTCAAGCACTCTGTTACAGCAGCAGAAAATGGACCAAGACACCTCCATTTCTTTTCATTTCCAGTCATTTTCCATCTCTATATTTCTGTGTTAAAATCTACGTCATGTTCTCAGATGTATTTTAACTCTTTTTTGTGTGTTTAGTCTACAGTTTAACTGTCTATAGCATTTTATTTAACGATTGGATCTATATTTGGAGCTTTTTCAATATCCTCGCTCTTTTTTCTTTTTTTGGTGGTACTGAGGCTTGAACTCAGGGCATAATGATAATGCTTGTTAGACAGGTGCTCTACCACTTGAGCCACTCCACCAGCTTGTTCTGTTTTCTTTAATTTTGTATACTTGCATTATGCTTTCAAATACTCTCTCTCTCTCTCTCTCTCTCTCTCTCTCTCTCTCTATATATATATATATATATACATACACACATATATACACACACACATATAAATACATAAATTTATTTAGGTTTCTTTGAGACAGCATCTTACTGTGTAGCCCAGGCTGGCTTTGAACTTGATATACTGCTGCCTCATCCTTTTCAGTTCCTTGATTACGGTGTCTACCACCACAGTCAGCTATGTATTTAAACTTTTGAAACATATCCACTAAAAATATTTTAACATTCCTTATTTCTGTATTTCTGGGGGTGAATTTTCCTGCCCCTTTAGCTTTCTTTTGGGAACTCAGTTTTAACTGCTCTTCACCAACAGGCTCAAGGTCACAACTTCTGTTCTTTCTTGGGCCTTAAACTCTAGCACCAAGGGTTTACCACACCCCCACAACCTCTAGTCCTCTGAAAACTCAAGAGCCACCTCTCTGATCCCAAGCCCTTCTATGACTCTGGCTCTTGGCGGGGGAGGGTCCTTTTCTTGCTTTTGAGTTTTTCTCCAACAGTGGTCAGCATTGCTCTGTGCCAGAGGCAGCTGGATGTGCGACGTCTGCCAGATGGACCAGCCAACTGTTACTTCTGATGTTCCTACTGCATGTCCACGGGATAGACATGGAGGAAACAAGCAAACATGGCACAGTCTTTTCCCTCAAGAAACTTTAAGTCCAGAGGGCCAGCCAGATAAGTGAGGCAACATGAATTATAAAACTTAAGAAATGCCATGATCCAGAGTCCTGAGGAAGCTCCAGGGAGGAGCTTCTGACTCAAGCTTTTGGGGGAGGTGGAGGTGGGGAGGTTGCAAGGAAAATGCATCTTCTTCCGAACAAAGCTTCTATTGGAAAAGGTGCAAGGACATTTTGTGAAGGAAATATTTTGAGCTTTATTTTCTTTTTGAAGGTTGTGTGTAGGCCTAATAAGGACGACCTCACACAGACATCCTGGCCTCTGCCCTCCCACAGTCTGGGGCTTTTGTGAGCTAGGTGCTTTCTTTCAGCACCAAAGATTATAGGATGAGTCATTTCTTTACAGAACATCACCCAACAATTATTAAGGTAGCTTTCCCAAAATTAATTTTACTGCTAGGATATAGGTTATAACCTGGAAGATTGAATTGTTAAGCTTTATTCTGTTTGTTTTTATGGCAACAGTGCTTGCCATCCACATATTTTTGATAAGGTGTAAAAGTTATTACGTATACAGAAAATAAATAAGATGGGGCAAAACAAGGGCTGTGGAAGGGAAGAAATATACAAAGCTTTCAGTAACGCTGGAGTGTGTTTGAGCTGGATCTCACTGGCTGAAATGTCATGCCATGGAATTAAAACCAGGTTTCTTCACCTCAATGTGGCTGAAATTTTGGGTAAGCCCTTTCTGTGTGGCACATTCAGAGGTGTTTTATAGCATCTCTGGTCTCTATCCTGCCTTCCATCCCCTTAGCCATGACACTGAGCGTCCCCTGATGAGAACTGCTGGTTCAAATCCTTATTCTAGAGATAAGAAATGAAGGCCCAGAGAGAGTAGGTGACATGACTCCATCAGACCCTGGATTGACACACCAGATTTGCTGCTACCTTTGTCAGAGAGCCTTCCACGAAAATCAGTTATAACAAACTCTGCTGGCTGATGCTAGCCAGCCCCTTGGTCCTCTATGCACTGGGCCCTGGGCTCACCCACATGGAATGCCATGGCCTCCACTGGAGACTTGAGCTCAGGCCAGCTTGTGCTGCTCCCAGTTCCCATCATGTCCAGTTCACTCAAGAACTGAGATTTCTGTGAAATTTCAATGATGTTCACCAAGTTCTTTCTAACTAACCAAAATCCCCTCCCAACTCCCAAATTCACACTTTCTTTTGGGAAAGTGTTTATCTGTCTTTCCATCTCCTTGTAAGAAAACAAATCCCTTGGGCCAGTCCCAGGGGTTTTTTTGTGCACTTGGTCATTTTCCATGGAACTGGAGATCCGGTGACCAAATGCTTGCCAGGCAGTAAACAAATCCACACACAGCTTTTGTTCTTTTGATCATTGAGTGTAATCTCTGCAAAGTTTAAGTTCACTTCATGAAAACATCCGGTTTTATTTGGGACCTTTTCTTCTGGTCAGTCTATTCAGATGCCTGGGTGGTGGGGGTGGGGAGTGGGGGGTGAGAATCAATTCACATGTTTGAAACTCTGTGTTCCTGCTGTCTGCCTCTTAATCACCATGTTGATATACGAGTGTGTGTGAGAGAAAGAGAACAAAGGGTGAATGAAAACAGGTTCCAGAATTCTCTTCTCAGGGGTCACCCTGCTGTGAGACTACCCTTTCTGATCACCACTGAGGCTACCTCATCCCCAGGTTGCTCAGGGTCACTGGAATTCTGAGTCCAGAGCCTTGAAGCTGGGGGAGACCACCAGAGCCAACAAACAGCCAGTGACATTCAAGCTCTGCTCAATTTATGTCAGAGTGCCAGTGACGAAATTCACAACTCCACTGGCCCTCAGGGCTGTGGTGTCTGCCTGATGGACAGATCCTTACCCATGGCCAATGCCAGAGGCCATGGCAGGTGCATTTCCTTGCCTGTTGTTGCGGTGACCTGCAGCTCCAGGAGATAACTCGAGAATGCTGCTGACGCCATTGGGCGAGTCAACACCCTTACCAGCTTCTGCTATGACCAGCGAAAGCTAGGATCAGTTGCTGCCTGCCAGCAAAAGGAAACAGCCTTCCAGATTCTGAGTCTCTGCACTGCAGCCAGATGGGGAATTTGCGACCAGCTGTGTGCAGAACCCAGAAATACCCATATGCCAATTAGAGAACGGGGTGGAAACTAAGTCAAGTTGATGGGGTAAAGAAATCCCCCCATGGTGTGTAGGGACCTCTCGGAGCCGTGATCTGTCCTCTGAAGCACTGTGGCTACTGCATTCTTCCCAGAATCGTGGCTGTGACAAGCTGGGCACTCCCACTAGCATGGTCACCTGTGGGGCCAGCCCTGCCTCTTGGACTCCATGTGGCAGCCTGGTGGAGTTAGGAGACATTTCACTGTGAGTCTACAAAATTTTGATTCTGCTTGTGGTGACTGTGATAGCTCTTATGGGATGGGGCAGGTAGCTCAGCTGCTGGGAGTCCTCATTGCTTCACTGTGTCCTCACGACTGACTCCCAGAGTCCTGAGATGGGCAGTCCCTGGATGTGCTGGTTGTGGCTAGCTCTGGCTTCCTAGGTTCCCACCTGTAAACCCAGCACCATTCACCGTTCTGGGAATCTGGCTGGGGCCTCAGCTTCCAACACTGGTGAGATTGATGCAATATAGTTTCCCCAACTGAATCCCAGATGCTTTACTAAAGCCCAGGCAGTCCACGCAGCCCGCTAGTCTGGTGCCACGGCTTTCCTTAAGAGCTGGCCTAGCCCCAGCCCTCCACTCTGCCTGTTCTCTATACTGAGATGGCACTCATCACTAAGGTAGAGGGTGGAAACACCAGCAATTCTTTGCTCTGAAAGGTTCAAGGTCAAAGAGGAGTTACAAGTGCTAGCCCTGGGTTAAATGAAGTCCTTGCCAGGGACTCACCAGCCGGGCCTTGTCCCCATTCTTGTGGGTGCTGATGGTCCCCCCTTCTCCCCGCACATCGCGTGGTCCCTCTGGACAGCGCATTTCAGATTGGAGAGCAGGTGGCCAAAGATGACTGGGGCAACTCAAGTTCAGAGGGGTCTGAGCACTGGTGTCCTCTGCCAGACAGAACTCTCAGCAGAGGTCCACAGATACTGCTCAAGAGACACTTTGAACACGAGTGACGTGCTCTGTATTCATGCTGCCCAGGGCAGCAGCACCTGGTCACTTGTAGCTATGACTCTCAAAATGTGGCTACTGTACTGAAGAACTGGATTCTCTTTTCTTTCTTTTTGAGGCAGGGTCTTGCTATGTAGCTCAAACTCTAGATCCTCCTGCCTCAGCCTCTTCAGTGCTGAAATTATGGGCCAGGAACTGCATTTCCAGTTCTCTTCAATTTTAACCAACATACACGTAATGTTATACAGTCACGCATAGTCAGTGACTCCGTACTAGACAGCGAGGTTACAATAACTGGCAGCTGGGCTTTCCCTGGACTGGGGTGGCTGCTGTGTGTTTCTGTATTATACTGAAGGTGTTGTGTTTACACCTCTGGACTGTATACACTACAGGCTGAGTGCCTGCCTGACTTTGTAAAGGCCCACATCTCTCTCTCTCTTAAATTTTCTATTGTACAAAATAATGGGTCCCATTATGACATTTCCACATGTGCAAATAATATGCTTTATCCTGTCACCTTCCCATCACCATATCTTGTCCCCCTCCTCCTTCCCCCTAGATGCTGCTCAATTTAGGCTCACGACTTAAGGTTTTCTTGTTCTGTATTTGTGGATCTAGATTCCACATATGAGAGAGAACGTGCTGTATTTGTTTTTTATGAGTCTGGCTTATTTCACTTAACATGACCTCTACTTCTGTCCATCTTACTACAAACAACATAATTTTATTCTTCTTTATGGCTGAATGATACTCCTCTGTGCATACCATAGTTTCTTTACCCATTCATTGGTTATTGGGCACCTAGGCTTATTCTGTAACTTGACTATTATGAATTGTGCCTCATAAGTAGGAATGTGCAGATGTCTATTGGGTACTGTCATATTCCTCTGGGTATGTGCCCAGGAATGGGATATCAGGATCATAGGTAGTTCTATCTTTAGTGTTTTAAGGAACTTCCATAGTGGTTGCACTAGTTTACATTCCTGCCAACAGTGTTTAAGAGTTCCTTGTCCCCCACATTTGTTGTTGTTTGTTTTCTTAAAGATATGCCTTCTGAACAGAGAGAAGCAGAATCTCGGTGTCATTTCAATTTGCATTTCCTTCATGGCTAAGGATGGTGAGCATTTCTTCGTGTGTTTATTGGCCATTTGTATTTCTTCTTTTGAAAATTGTTCAACAGTTGCCTGTTTATTAATTGGGCTATTTATTCTTTTGGTGTTTACTTTCTGGAGTTCTTTATATATTCTGGATCTGAATCCCTTGTCAGATGAATAGCTGGCAAAGCTTTTCTCCCATGTGTAGGCCGTCTTTTCAACTCTGAGAATCATTTCCTTTGAAGGGCTACATGTTTTCTTGGTCTCACCAATAATCTGATCCTTGTGGATGCATTCTGTGAATGCTAAGTGAGGGGCTGGAGAACAGCA
This sequence comes from Castor canadensis, assembly GCF_047511655.1. Lineage (NCBI taxonomy): Eukaryota > Metazoa > Chordata > Mammalia > Rodentia > Castoridae > Castor > Castor canadensis. The sequence continues at coordinate 7,562,045 of NC_133386.1, read as the reverse complement.
AACCACATTCTCCTCCCTCCATGTTAGGGAATTTACTCTTGACCTGTTGCCCTCTCTCCAGCACCCCTCTCCTGGCACTTTGTCCACCTGAGAATCAGCTGCTCCTGATTGGTCACTCAGCCTCTCTGGTTAAGTCAGGTGCCCTCCTTCAGGAGAGCTGGTCTTGGCTCCACAGCGCCCTCTCTTGGGGGCTGAAGTGACCACCACAGCTGGGATCCCTGGTTCTCCACAGTTCTTCCTCCAGGTTCACATGGGTGCAAGCCAGTGAGAATGGATGTTAAACCATACAAGGCAGAGCTTCTCGGTGGTGCTCCTGCAAAGCCTAGCATCAGCACAAACTGCCTCCATCTTAGCTACAGCTGAAACCAGACACTCTCTCCATTGACTGCCAGAAACAATGTTGACTCATTTTTTCTTTTCAAAAGCTTCGTTACATTTTCTTTGGCTAGTACTAATTTTCAGGCAGATCACTAATCCAGTAGCAAATTAACCTGTTTTATTTTTAAGCTTGGGCTATCTCTACCGATGGTCTCTTTTGATTGTGTTCTGAGTTTCAGATTTTTTAAAGTTGTTCTGAAGCAAGCTTGCAACCTGGTCCAGCTGACCTCTCAGTCATCAGCAATTCTATTCTTGAAGTAGCTCAGGTCAAAAACTTTGATGCTAACCTTGACTCCTAGTCATACCATACACTCATGCATTCTCTCAGCAACACTTTCGCTTTATATGGAGCTGGACACCTCACTCCACTGTCTCTGCCACCTTGCTGGTCCAAGCCACCAGGTTCTCTCACCCGGTGAATGCAAGAGATTCCTTCCTGGCCTCTCTGCCACCCTCTTGGGCCTTTACCTTCTGTCTGTCACTCAGCAGCCAAAGGGACCCCCCACCATTCCTCCTTGTTGCTCTCACTTGTCTCCCAAGAATAATACTTGGATGGTTCAAACCCCTCCCCCATGCCCACACATTCTCACCCACACTCTCCCCTCCTCCTTCCTGTTGTCCACAGTCCCTGAAAAAACACTGTGTGTATTGTTCCCTCTGCCTGCAGGCTTATCTCCGTCGTCTCTGTACACAATCCCTCCTTCCTTCAGGACTGTATTCAGTACTCCCCTGCCTTGGTTTGTTTTATGAGTTCACCTTTCATTTCATATTTATGTAGGTATGCTTGTTTTCAGTCTTCCCCCCTCAGAACCCAGGTTCCACAAGCAGGGACCTGGGTATCTTTTGTTCACATCTGTGTCATCATTGCCCAGAGGGGCACTTAGCATTAGTAGGCACTTGTGAATATTTAAGTGACTTCATGAATAAGTTTACTCTAGGCTAGTACCCACATTCTCTATTTTACTGTAAAAACTGGCTTACTTTCAAATGCCTGCTCACTAACATGAGATGCAATGCAGTCCTTGGTTCAAGTCACACTCGCCAGCTGTTCAAAAGCTCTGTATCGTGGAGACAGATTCTCAAACGTCATCTCAGAGGATTAAATAAACCAGCCTTTTGATGTAAAAAATGGTGTACAATAAACGGCCCACATTTCAAGGGTAAAATTTGATAAGTTTTGACCTGTGTGTTTCCATGCAAACATTAGCACAGTCGAGAACATGGATTATCCAATACCTTCCCAAATTTCCACAAAGTTCTTTATAATTTTCCCCTCTGGTCCCTCCACCAATCTCCACAGAACAGCCAATCTATCCAGGGTCACTCCAGATTAGCCTGCATTTTCTAGAGCGTTTATGAAATCATACGCTCTGCCTTCCCCCAGCTTTGCTCACTCAGTGTGACTATTTTGAGACTCATCCATGTCATGTACGTCAGGATTGCACCCATTTTTATTGTGAATAGTATTCCACATTTATCTTACTCATCTGTTGAAGGACATCTGGGTTAGCTCCAGTTTGGAGCAATGAGTACACCTTGTAAACATTAGTGAACAAATATTTGTATGGACATGTACTTTCATTTCCACTGGGTAATGGCCAGGAGAGGGAATGGTTGGTTCAAGTGATGGGTCTATTTTCACTTTCTTTTTTTAAAGAAAACTGCCAAACCATTTTTTGTATTCCTCCCATTAGTGAATGAAAGGCCTAATTCCTTCACATCCTGGCCAACACAAGGGATGGTCAACTTTTTAAATTTTAGTCAATCAAGTGACTATGTAGTAGGATCTTGTGATGCTTTCAATTTGCATTTCTCTAGTGATTAATACCGCTTGAGACACAGTTGACACAGGGTTAAATTGCATGTGCTTAAATTATTAATAATGCTTTGATCTCATACATCTTTTTATTTGCTTGGTTGCCATCTGTACCTTCTTTTTCAATGTGTAAAGAAAAGAGGCTTATTTATCTCATATTTTGGAGGCTGGAAGCCTAAGATTGGGCAGCCCTGTGGGTTCAGCCTTTGGCTACCTCACAACACAGTGTGCACTAAGTATCATGGTAGAAATACATGACAGAGGAGAGAAAAATCCTATGGCAGTAGAGTTTCAGGGGCAGGCTTATTCGTTTTATACAACTTGCTCTTGTGATGAACTAACTGGGACCATAAGAACCACATTTATTCTTTCTGAAGATGGTGACCCCAGTGACCTAACCAACTTCCATTAGGCTCCACCTCTTGGAGCTTCCACCACCTCAACACCAACACACTGAGAGCCAAGTTCCCGGCCCACGTGCCATGGCAGTGTGCACCTCTCTCTTTGAAATGCTGCTTCCAACTTACTTGGGTATATGTGTCTCCTTTTCTTCACCTAATCTTCACTGCCCAATTTCACCTGCGTCCTTGCTTTAGGAACTGAGTTTTCATAGGTACACATCTCTCCCACCCTCTTCCTCTCTCAGCATGTGGGAAATATGCACTCAACACTGCTATCACCCAGAGAAGCTCCAATACCAGTTGTGTACCTTTAAATATGAGTTTAAGTGTTTTATCAGGTCATCTGCACTTAAAAGCATTCCAGTTGTGGAATGAAAGACTGTAACTTGTATTAAGAAATGTTCCAGAATTCCTTAAGCAGAGTCTCAGAAGTACTAAAGCACCAAGAAATGGCTGAAGCTCAAAATGATGAGGAAAGAAGGGGAATTCACAATTTTCCCTAGAATACTGGAGACATCACTTAATGTTAAGGCTGAGTTTTCAATTGGGACTAGAAGTATTACAGTCCACCTGATTTCATTAGTTTTGGATTAATTTTCTTTGTTTCTATTCTAGGTTGACCACTTAGGCTTATTTTCATAACTAGAGTCCAATTTGTAGGGCTGATAGTTCTTGAGGTGGCTGGACCCTGTATGATATAAACTTGGGCCTGTGGCACCCGCTTATATTTATTAATTTTAATATTTTATTAGCATATAATAGTTGTACAAGGGATACATTGTGATATTTACATATGTATGATATTTACAATATATCTTAGTTGGACTTACCCCCTCCTTTGTTCTCCCTCTTCCCTCTTCCCTACCTTCTTAGAACAATTTCAACTGGTTTCATTCTTCTGTTTTCACATATGGATCAAAATACATCCACCATATAAACCCTCATATCTTCTTTTTGAAATGTCTCTTCAAATCTTTTGCCTATCTTTTATTGTTTGTTTTCTTTCTGTTGGATTTTGAGAGTTCTTTGAATATTCTGGATACACAATCTTTTATTGGTATGTAATGTATAAATACTTTGTCCCAATCAGTGATTTATCTTCTCATTCTTCTAAGAGTATCTTTCATTCAAAGGTCAGAAATTTTATTCTTAATAAAGTCTAATTTATCAATTTGTTCTTTTATGGGTGGTGATTTTGATGTCATACCTACAAAATATTACCTACTCCAAGATCATGAAGCTTTTCTCTTTCTAATTGTTTCAGCAGTATTTGTTGAAAAGGTTATGCCTTCTCCACTGAAATGCCTTTAGATGTTTGTCAAAATTAGTGTCCATAAATGTATGGATTCTTTTCTGTCAATCTACTAGCTACCTTTATGTCAACACCATTGTGTCACAACAAGTCTCATATCCTAGTAGTGTCAGCTCTCCAGCTTTGTTCTTTTTCAAAGTAGTTTTGCCTGTTTTAGATCCTTTGCAGATCTATAAGAATTTTTCCATTTGCCAAAATTTTTTTTTTTCAGTACTGGGGATTGAACTCAGAGCCTTGTACTTACTAGGCAGGTGATCTACCACTTGAGCCACTCTCTTAGCATTTTTGCTTTAGTTATTTTTCACAAAGGGTCATGTGTTTTTGCCTGGGGCTGACCTTAGGCTGAGATCTTCCTACCTATGTTTCCCAAGCAGCTGGGATTATCAGTGTGTACCACTGTGGTCAGCCTTAAATATCTTTTGTAAGACTTTCCCCAAATTATTTCTTTTTGTGTATGTTATTTTACATGAAGCTGTTTAATTTCAATAGAAACACATAATTTCTGTATACTTATCCTGTGTCCTGTATCCACGATAAATTCTATTACTTTAGTAAAGTTTTTGTTGTCGCCAAAAGGCCATCAGATTTTCTACATAGACAATCAAATTGTCTTCAAGTAGAGACAAGTTACTTTTTTTTAGTCAAGATTTTTTTTATTTCTTTTTCTTGCCTGATTGAACAGGATTGCCTCTTGTGTAAGTTATCTTTTCATCACTGTGACAAAAACTTAAGAAAACAACTTAAGGGAGGTAAGATTTATTTGGCTCATGGTTTCACAGATTTCAGTCCTTGGTCAGTATGGTGAGGGGTGTGGAAGAGCAAATTTATTTTCTCAGACACTAGGGCTAAGACATAGACAGGGAGAGACAGAAGGGGCCAGGGACAAGTCAACCTTCACAGGCATGCACCTCCAACCAGGCTCCATCTCCTAGTTTTCAGCACCTCTCAAATAGTGCCACCAGCTGGGGACCAAGTCGTTCATAAATGAGCCCGAGGGGGGCATTTCATATTCAATCATAACACCTTCTAGTACAATTCTGAATGGAGATGGAGATGGAGAGAGTGGACGTTTTGTCATCAGTCTTAAGCATGATAAGGTCAGTAAGTATTTCACCACTAGTTAGTATATTAACTGTAGTTATTCATAGACTCCCCATCTGAATCCAAGGAGGTTTCCTTTTTTTCTTATTCTGAGTTTATTAAGCATTTTTGTCATGAACAGATATTGGATTTTGTTCAATGATTTTCTCCCTCTGTTGGAATGATTACTTGGTTTTTTAGTTTAGTTTGCTAACATGGTAAATTTGAATGATTCATTTTTTAAAAAATATTAAACCAAGCTTTCACTCCTTGAAGAAATCTCCTTGGTTGTGACATATTTTCTTTTTGATAGAGCTTTGGACTTGGATTATTAAAATACAACTTTGCTAACTATACTCATGAGGGAATTTAGTCTGTGGTTTTCTTGTAATATAATGATATTACATGAATTCAATACTACATATTTTATGTTTTGGCGTTAGGATAATGCTGGTATCACAGAAAAGGTTGGGAGGTATTCCTTCCTCTTTAAATTTCTGGAAGAATTTGTGTGGAAATGGTACAATGTCTTTCTTAAATATTTGGTGGAATTCACTAAGGAAGCCATCTGGAGCTGGAGTTTTATTATTGAGAAGGTGTTAACTATGTACAAATTAAAGTTCTTTAATAGCTAGAAGGCCATTTAGATTATCTATTCCTTCTTGAGTAAGTTTTTTTTTTTTTTTTTTTTTTTTGGCAGTACTGGGGCTTGAACTCAGGGTCTTCACCTTGAGCCACTCCACTATCTCTATTTTTGTGAAGGGTTTTTCGAGATAGGGTCTCATGAACTATTTGCCCTGGCTGGCTTTGAACTGTGGTCCTCCTGATCTCTGCCTCCCGAGTAGCTAGGATTATAGGCGTGAGCCACCTGTGACCAGCACTTGACTGACTTTTGGTTGTATGTGTCTTTCCAGGCATTTGTCCAGTTCATCAAGTTGTTGAATTTATAGGCGCGAAGTTGTCCATAATATTCTCTTATTTTTAAAATTAGCTATATTAATGCCACTCTCTCCTTGCCGACACTGAGAATTTGTGTCTTCTTGTGGTTGTTTTTATTTTTCCCCTGATTTGTCTGACTAGAGGTTTATCAAGTTTATTTATCTCCAAGAACCAGCTTTTGGGGGATAGTGGTGGCAAGTGGACAGCTACATCCACAGGTTTTTCCTGCCACCGAGATTCGTGCTTTACAGAAGAGATGAAATGTGGTCTGAAGGATGACATGATTCTGAAAGACTTCCAACAGAATGAGTACATCCTTGGAATCACCCCAGCGATGGCTCCCATCGAGTGGTCAGCATTGTACAGACATCACCCTGCTAGAACAGATACCACTGCTACACACGTCTGGTAGACATTAGAGTCATTTGAGCACTAAGAGTGCGAGGAGGACCACAGATTTTCTCATGATGGAAGAAGCAGTCCACCTCACAGAGATGAATGGGAACAGATGGACAAGAGACAATCATTCTTCAAGCTGACAGCCCGATTACAGGATCATGAGAGATGCAGAAGGAAAACATTCCTCTCTTCCCATTAATTGAGAGAGTGGTCTCCCTATGGGATGAGCGTTTTTTCAGAGAAGCACCTGGAGGCTGAAAGCCCCCTCCCCATCCCTTCTGCTCCAAGGTCAGCCTAGAAGCTATTTTCCAGAGCAAAGAAAACACTTTCTGTCCATCTCAATTGCAGAAGTCAAGAGAGAGCCATCCAGTCTTTGAAAACATTGAAAGCCTCTTCACCCTCAAGTTCTTTGGCAGTTCCTTCTCAAAGGCGATTGGCAGCCCAGGAGGCTCACCGAAAAGGAACTTGCTGAGGCTGCTGAAAGGCTAGACACGTCAGGTGAAAGTAACTGGCCTGACATTTCTGAGTTTGGGATGGGCTCCACAGCTTTCTTACTTATTGACTAGCCAGAAGAACCCACATCAAACACAATAGATGGCACAGAATTACTTAGTCAGTTACAGTTGCTCTAAAGCAATAGCATCAGAAACAAGAAACTGAACAGCTTTACCGACAAGACTGTGACACTTTCAGGATGGTGGTAGAAATGCTGCCTAAGAGAGATCCTTCATTAGAGAAGTCCATACTATTGGTACCACTTGTAAATTATCACGTGTAATTTACACGAAACAGGTAAGCACTGTGTTGAAGAACTGAGTTCTTCATTGAAAAGTATGATACTTCTACTCAAGATTTTTTGAGGACCTTTTTAGAAGAATTAGTGCTCAGGTCAAAAACAACAGCAAAAGTTCTAGCTGGTGCTGATGGCTCACGTCTGTAATCCTAGCTACCTGGGGAAGCAGAGATCAGGAGGATTGTGGTTTGAAGCCAGCCCAGGCAAATAGTTCACAAGACCCTATCTTGAAAAACCTAACACAAAATAGGGGTGGAGATGTGGCTAAGGTGGTAGAGAACCTGTTTAGCAAGTGTGAAGCCCTGAGTTCCAACTCCAATGCTGCAAAAAAAACTTCTAGTTTTTTTTTTCTTGATTATGTAAGTCCTTAATATTATGGAAGTTTTATGATGAAAAGATATTTTATGGTAACTGGCCACCTTTGCAGCATCAAATAAATATCTAAAATAGTCTTTTTGAAATGTTCTAATTAGAAAATTTTCTCTATATACAAATTCTCCTAATCCTGACTACTCTCACTGATGCATAATTTTAAACAACATTAATAGAAAGGGCAATTTGAAATGAAACATGAAGATTATTTTAAAGGTGAGATTTCTCAAAAACCCTTGTGACCAATAGAGGGAAATTTAGGATGCACAAGGGCACTGAAGTTTTCTTTCTTCATAGACCCATTCTATATCTCAAAAAAAGTGATTGATAACATACTCCCAATTAAGTCACTCATAGATTATTCTGTGAATCTCTATAACCCAAGTTCTTTGTTCTGCTGATTTTTGGAGGTTCTTAGCCCTTCAAAAGTGTTCTTGAATGAAACAAAGTGGAATAGACAGCCACCCCAACACAGCTACCTCTCCCAAGCAGTGTGTGCACCAGCACTTCCTGAGAGAGCCACAGTAAGACTGGGACCGTTAGTATATCCTCTCATTCCTGGTCACTTCCACAGCCCAGGGCATTGAGTCAAAATATATAATCTTGTGGCATTATTTGGACAGGAAACCTTAAAAATCATTTTGCTCTTACTACACAATTTCCTTATCTACCCAACCTTCCATTTCCACTCTATTCTCATGGCAATTCTGGCATTATTTTTAGTGACCTCTATTGATCCCTTCCAAAGGTACTTTTTATGTGCTTCAAAGACATAAAGTTATATTAAAAGTGGAAGTGGCTGTACAAATAATTTTAATGAGCCCTAAAATGGGTACCTTAATTACATATATATTATTAAAAAGTAATTGGTGCAATACTTAACATTTTTCAGTTTCCTAAGACGACCTTGAATTTTTATTTTTGCCATTGAGATACTGTGGTTATCTACCCTTTATGAAACATAAACCAAATGAAATTCTACCTGTCATCTCTGACCTCTTCCTTCTTGTAAACAGTGCCTCATTTGCTACTCACTTTCGAAAGACTAAGAAGGTACGGATGTTGTGTCTTCCTCTTTGCTCCTAATGTGTTTCTTCTCCTTACACAGTCTAGTTCCAGGGTTCAAGTTCTTTAGTCAAGATGTTCCAGGTTTAAAAATAAAAATCAAGACACCACTAGAGGAGTCTTATGAACACACATTTAAATGTAGGTGCAGCAGATAACGTCTTCTTCTTTTCTTCCCTCAAATTACATTCAGCATTCAAAACTGTTTATAGCTTGCCATCAGCATGATTCTCATAGGCTTGTCAGTGTTAAATATTTGTTTGTTTAGTTAAGAAGAACAGCACTTTATTGTAGGCTAGTTATTCCACACTGCTGAAGAGAAAAAGCCACCTTAATTATGAGGCGTTCCTGTTTTGCTGGTAGGAAGAGACACTTTGGCCCCATGTCTGTCCCAGGCTTTTCTCTCTAATCCTCTGAGATAGCTCTTCCCCAGCCTTGGACAGTTTCCTCACATGCCTGTGATGTCAGTGTTCACTGAGGTCTTGAGGATAATCCTTCATAGATCTCAGGAATTCACTGTTCACGTAACTCTGTCCTCTCTGATACTTTTATCTCAAAACTCCTGGTGCCTTGGTCTCCCACATCCTCAGCTCTGCTTGCCAGGGAGTCCACTGGGTGTCCCCTAAATTCCCTTTCCATCCACATGGCCTGGAAAGCCTCTCATTGCAGCAAGCTGGGGTGATCATAGGCTGACTTGTTTATTTCCTATGATTACTGTTCTATATTGCCTGATGTCCAGTGCCTTAAAAACTGCTGTTTGCTATCTTTTGGTTGGTTTTTAGGATTGTTTCAGTAAGTTTGAGGATGATTAAATTAAGATACCAATAAATAAAACCACAATATCCAAGAACTCTGGGACACAGAGACCAAGCCTACAAAACTAGTGTAAAAGAGAACCAAGATACAGACTAAAAGGCAGAGAAAAACTTATTCAATAAAATTATAGCAGAAAATTCCAATATTTAAGAACAGAAATGGACATCCAAGTATATGAGTGAATCCTAAAAAAACATGACCAGAAAAGAACCTCTCTACAACATATTATAGTTAAAATGCCAAGAATACAAAACACTGAACACAGCAAGAAAGAAGCAGCAAGGCAAATCTATCAAAATAATAGCAAAACCCTAAAAGGCAGGAGAGCACGTACTGATGTACATCAAGCCCTGAAACAAAATAGCTACCAACCAAGACTACTATGTCCAGCAAAATGACCCTTTAAATTGAAGAACTAAAGACTGTCTGTGATAAGCATAAAATGAAGTAATTCATGACCACTAAGCCAGAATTGCAGAAGATACGTAAAAGAATCCTATACACAGAGAGGAAGAAAAGCATAAGATCTTAGAGAGAATAAATCTCACAAGAATAGATAAACACACAAGAGGTAGGAAAAATGAAACATTATTCAAACCTCTAAGAGGAAGGTTAGTGTATATTCTGTGAAATATATCCTAATCTTAAATGTAAATGGTTTTAACTCTCCAATTAAAAGACACAGACTGGCTGAATGGATTAACAAACACAATCCAGATATTTATTGTCTATAAGAAACTGACCTCACTGGAAAAGACACACATAGACTGGAAGTAAAGATTGGATAATAATATAGAATGTAAAAAGAATCTGAAAGCAAGCAGTAGTAGGAGTACCCATATCTAACAAAGCAGACTTCAAGCCAAAATTAGCCAAGGGGTCAAGTACACATTAATAAAGGGAAAAATCCATCAAGAAATTATAATGATTGTAAATATATATGCAGTAAATGTTGGTCTCCCAATTTTATAAAACATACCTACCAGATAAAAAGGACAGATTGAGTTCAGATATAATAATAGTGAGTAACTTCAATACTCCATGATCAATAGATCATCCAGACAGAAAGTCAACAAAGAAACTTCAGAGTTGAAGTACTCCATAGAGCAAATTGACTTAATAAACATATACAGAATATTCCATCTTCTCAGCAGCCCATAGTGGAATAAATTTGAAATCAACAAGAGAAACTACAGAAATTACACAAACATGTGAACATTGAACAACATACCCTTCCACAATCAATGGGTCATTGAAGAAATCAGGGAAAGAATTAAAAAAATCATAGAATTAAATGAAAATGAGAACTCAACTTACTACAACCATAGGGATAGAGCAAAGGCAGTTTTAAGAAGGAAGTTTACATCTATGAGTGCCTAGAACAATTAAGAACCAAGATCAAAAGTCACATGATCAGCTCAAAAGATGCAGGAAAAAACCTTTAACAAAATTCAGCATCACTTCATGATAAAAGCCCTGAAAAAACTAGTATTAAGGATCATACTTCAACACAATAATATATGACATAAATAAAGGCTATGTATATAAACTTATACTCAACATCGCACTGAGCAGAGAAAACTGAATGCATGTCCTCTAAAATTAGGGAGAAGACAACAATGTCCACTCTGTCCATTCTCATTCAATATAATGCCAGAGCAAAGTACCAAGAAGAAGAAACAAAAGGGATATAAACGAGAAATAAGTCAAATTATCCCTATTTGCAGAAAATTAAACACTTCACCAGAAAACCCTTAGATCTGATAAACACTTTCAGCAAAGCAGCAGGATATAAAAAGGATATACAAAAATCAGCAGCTTTTCTCTATAACAGCAATGAACATGCTGAGAAAGAAAAGAGAGAACAGTTCCATTTGCAATAGCCTAAAAAGTACCTAAGCATAAACCCAACCAAGTAGGTGAAAGACCTCTACAGTGAAACTATAAAACACCAAAGAAAGAAACTAAAGGAGACAGTAGAAAATGGAAAGACCACCCCCTGCCACCTCCATGTACATGGATTGGCATATTGTGAAAATGGCTATATTACCAAAGAGAGCTACAGATTCCTTGCAATTCCCATCAAAATTACAATGACTTTCATCACAAAATAGAAAAACCAATCCTAAAATTTATATGGATGCACAAAAAACCCCAAATAACCAAAAAAGTCCTGAAGAAGATGACCAATGTTGAGGAGTCATAATACCCAATTTCAAATTGTACTACAAGCCAAGTAATAAAAACAGCACGGTAATGACACAAAAACAGGCACGTGGACCAATGGAAAAGAATAGAGGACCGAGAAAAGAGTCATCTTATTCTTGACAAAGGTTCCAAATATGTACATTGAGGAAAAGACACCCTCATTAACCAATAGTTCTGGGAAAACTAGATGTCCACGTGCAGAACAGTGAAACAGAGCCTCTCCATCTCTCCCTCTACAAAATCAATTCATGGTGGATCAAAGACCTGAAACTTTGAAACTACTGGCGGAAAACATGGGGAAGACAAGACATAGGAAACAATTTTCTGACTAGGACTCCAATAGCTCAGAAGCTTCAGCACAGCAAAGAAAACAATTACAGTCTGCAGAAGGGAAAGAAATCTTCACCAGCTATTCATCCGACAGGGGATTACTATCCAGAATATATAAGGATCACAAAAAATTAAACACCAAAAGACCAGATAATCCAAGCAATGAAGAGGCAAGTGATTGAGCAGACAGTTCTCCAAATACATGAAATGACAAATAAATACATGAAAAATGTTAAGCGTCCTTAGTCCTCAGGGAAATGCAAGTCAAAATTATACTGAGATTCCTTCTTTCCCAGTCAAAATGGAAATCATCAAGAAAACAAACAACTAACCAGGTGCCAGTAGCTCACACCTGTAATCCTAGCTACCCGGGAGACAAAAATCAGGAGGATTGTGATTCAAGGTCAGCCTGGGCAAATAGTTCATGAGACCCTATCTTGAAAAAACCCATCACACAAAAGGTCTGGTGGAGTGGATCAAGTGGTAGAGTGACTGCCTAGCAAGTGTGAGGCCCTGAGTACAAACTCCCATACAGCAAAAAAAAAAAAAAAAAAAAAAAATGAAAAGGAAAAGAAACAACAGGTGTTGGCAAGGATACAGGAAAATGAGCCTTCATACACTGCTGGTGTGTGATTGTAAATTAGTGCAGCCACCAAGGAAATGCACAGAGGTTCCACAAAAAACTAAAAACTGAACTGCTATATGATGATGATAAGCTAATTCTGGCCACATACCCCAAGAAATCAAAGTCAGCACACAACAGAGAAACCTGCACACCCGTGTTTATCACAGCACAATTCACAACTCCATATTATGGAGTCAGCCTAGGTGTACGTCAACAGATGAATGGATAAAGAAAATGTGGTGTAAATTCACAAGGTAGATTATGCAAGGAAGAACAAAATTGTGTCATTTGCAGGAAAAAGGGTGGAACTGGAGATCATGATGCTGAGTAAAATAAGCAAGACTCAGAAAGACAAGTGTCACATTATCTCTCTCATATGCAGAATCTAGATTAAAAGGAAAAAGCATGAAAGTAGAAGGTGGACTGTTTGGAAAGGGGAAGGGGACCAGCCAGGAGGGATGGGTAAGAGAGGGCAATGGGGGTGAATATGACCACAGAACGTCGTGTGTGTGTGTGTGAAAATGTTATTATGAAAGCCATGATTTTGCACAACTAATACAGGCTCATGAAAAAATGAATGGAGTCAGGTATGGTGGCTTATGCCAGTAATCCTAGGTACTTGGGAGGTGGAGATTGGAAGGATTGTGGTTTAAGATCTGCATGTGGTTGAGGGACTCCATCTCAACAACAAAAAGCAGACGTGGTAGCATGTCCCTGTCATCCCATCTACTCAGGAAGCATAAATAGGAGGATCATGATCCAGACTAGCTCTGAATTAAACGCTGGGTCCTATTGAAAAATACAGCAGAGAGCTTAGGGTGTAGCTCCGGTGGCAAAGTGCCAGCCTGGCAAGCACAAGCCTCTGAGTTCAAACCCCAGTACTGAAAAAAAAAAAAAGGAAAAGATGATTGTTGCAGTCAGGAGAATCTGGTCTCTGCTACTCAACCTTTGTCAGAAGCAGAAGTTGCAAATGGCTGAGCTTTTATTTTCCTCTAACAAGTGTTCATGCACACCTATGCTTTCATTGTGCACCTAGAATAGATATTTCTGAACTAAAACTGACCCCAGCTTTTGTACCAGACATAGCAGATGAAGTACTGAACACATGCTGTAATTCTCACCCTCACTTAGCTGGACCACTGGGGTTCTTTGTTGCTCCATCCAGCATCCACTTGAAGTTTGGAATAGCTCACTCCTTGAAATTCCATCTTTGTTCCTTTGAGAATTGTATGAACTGACTTCTCCTACAGGGAACATATCGCATTTCCAGTGTTTAAAATCACAGCCTGAAGCAGTACTTCTAGAGGCACACTTAGCATGATGCCGTCCTTAGGTATCGGGACATTTTGACATTTCCGTAGACGTTCAATAAGTGCTCTAAGTAAGCAGTAGAATTTCCATACAAGGTCCTCCCATGTCTCTAGTGCTGGGCACAAGAGGTCAGGGAACAGAAATAGGAGCCAGTGAGCTTCACCAGCCCAGAAACAGCCTGTTCCCTGCAGAGTGGAGAGCAATGAAAACCTGGTACATTTTAGGAAGTTGGAAATTTGTGCTGATGATTTTTTCCCAGCTTATTTTTGACCTTTGGGTTTTAAGGAGTTTTGAGCTATAAAGGTGGCCAAAATTTAACTAGATTCTTTCCTTTCATTTCTTCCATTGCTTTTATACTCTGGCAATCTCCTTATTGTGATCAGAACAAGCTTTTAATACATATTATTAGTATCTTAAGGGGTTATTTTGTGCATATCATTACTTAATTCACGTGGAATGTATTGTGGGTGTGAACTAAGAAACTAATATTATTTATTTCCAACAATTGTCTCAGACCATTTCTTTAAAAAAAACCAAATCCATTAATTTTCAATGCCACTTTTATAAATGTACTTCTTATGTACAATAAAACTTTTTAATGGGTTTTCAGTTCTGTTGGTTTTTTTTCATTAGTTTCAATAATCAAACCCATGTAAATTAAACCCCCCCTTTTTTTTTTGGAGTTCTGAGGTTGAACTCAGGGCTTTGTGCTTGCTGGACAGGTGCAAGTCTTTACACATTTAACACAGTGCCTTACCCCCGAACAATTGGAATAGGATCAAACTTAACGTTTCTAGTCCCAGGTGGCTGTTATTTTCTGTACAATGCCAACTCAACACAGCAAATGGGGATACCTTTGTCCAGTTGATAGCACAGCTAAAGCTTCCAAAAATTCAAATTATATAATGCTTATGCAGATTTATATCTGTATTTTTATATTGTACTTATATATATATTTATATTATATACATATATTTTGTATGTTTCATATATAAAGACCAATAGTAGCCATATGCCATGCATCAATATTTACTGTTTGTTCATCTTCCTGTTTCATCTTACACCTCTTTAGTGCTACTCTAAAACATTTTAACTTTAAAATATCTTTTCAAATCTGATAGAAGAGACCTCGTGTAAAAAGGAGCATTAGATTCCTATTCGCTGACTGTTCTTATCCAGGTAATTTTCCAGATACATTTTTTGTTCAACTTTTAAGTTCAAAAAAATACCATTAAAATTTCCTTTAGATTTAAACAGAAAATCTCAATTATTAGGGGAGAAGTATTTTCATAGTACTTTAATCTTCTGAGTTTTGATATTCAGAAATACCTCGCCTCTCAGCTGCACCTTGGTAATGCCCTTACACGTGTGTGCACATGCATGGACACACTTATTTGTGTATATATATGTGGATGTACTTATGTATCACATGTGCTGAGCCTCTGAGTTTTTACAGGATTTCTCCAAGTTCCTGTTTTGCTGTTATTTCTAGTGTGGCTAGGAACTTTAAGCTCTGTAGTTGATCTTCGCTGGTTGATAGAAAAACTATAAATGTCTATACCTTTTCCATTAGGTCTCTTTAATAGTTTCTTGGCGTTTTTGGATGAATTTGTGTATGTTCTTTAACCAATGGGTCAACTCAAACTCCTAGCACTCTTGATTTGTGATTCTGTTTCATGAATCCAAGGAAGTCCTATGAAATCCAGAATTACAAAAAGAGAACACTACACCCAAACTTCCAAAATATCCTTGTGATGTGATTATTCCTTAGAAAGAAGTAGAACTGCAGACATACCAAGTATAACTCTGGTTTTCAGAGAATGAAAGTCCCTGACATATGACCTTTGTGATGTTACTTTTGATGAGGAGTCATCAAAATTCCAATGTATTACAGTAACATTCCCCTCTGTGACCTATAATTTTCTCATAAGTGATTTCACCAGAGTGCCATTTTGTCTCAGAAGGACACAGCTGATTTCTGAGCAGAGGCAGATAGGAAGGGCCTACCTGCTCCCCAGAATGGTTTGTCTAGCTGTTTCCTACACATACAGCCTGTGACATCAGTCTTATCTCAGGAGTGTCAGTAAGGGCCAATGCAGACACACTGAGAACTTCAGGTGGAAGCCCTCTCTTCATCTGGGTGGCACAGGGGAATGACTGCAACTTGGGAAGCTGCAGAGGAATAGGCCATGGTGGGAACCTGTTTTTTTAAGGCCACTAAAATGTTTTAACAAACTCTGCAAGCATATACTATCTATTTGCTGTGCTATTATCTAATCCCCTGTTGGAGCCAGCTTTGCAAAGTGACTTCTGTGAGCCCAGAGATCGGAGAGAGGTGACACAAGACACTTCTCCCCATCTGCCACCACCCTGGAACACTTTTGTCCTCCTTACTCTGTCCAGGTATGGCCTTAAAGCCCACAGAGAGTAACACTGTGGGGTGAGAAATGCAACTTGAGTCCCCCAGGCTCTAGTGTGCCCAAGTCCCCCACTGAGGACAGCATCACATGGAGGTGACGAGGGTGGAATCTCCTTCACAGAAAACTTTCATGAATTTCACTGGCACATCAGAATGAGCTTGTTGTGTGCCCAAGACTTTTGGAGTTACAAAGGCTGTGCAAAGCCTGGTCCACACATCAGGCGACTTCACGACCTAAGCTTGGGTGACAGCAAGTAGAGATGGCTTCCACATGGTTACAGGCTCTATTTGTCACCTGTGAGTGTCAAGCACTACTTAGACATGAAGCCTGTGGAATCATCCAGAAGGTGTATGTATATTACAATAAGGACAGCAGCCCTTGTATGTATCATGTGCCCAGGTGATGAAGGAGTGAACAACAGGGAGCTAAATCAGAACACCAGGGTTGGATGTGTTACCTTGACTGTTCTGAGCATCTTCTTCCTCAGCTTCCTCAGTGAAGTGGAAAGTGCTGTGTCTGTGTCACAGTGTAATCAAGACACTTATTGAGAGGACACTTATTGAGGTGTTAGATTTTGGAAGCAGAAAATCCTCATGCAGAGGTTTGGGTGGTGGGTTCTGAACGATTTAGCTCAGATGCCACACCATTTGCTGCCATAGTGCTATGATGGTAACAGACATTTATGAAAAGCAATTTTAAGTAGTTTTGATCATTTATTTTCTTGACTGATCATTGTGATTATGTGTTTTCATCTCTAGTCTATGGAATATGGATAACATGTACACATAAACACTATACACTATATGCTTCTACTGTCGGGTTGAAAATAAAATCAACAGCCAAGATACCCCGCTACTGACGAATGGATTAAGAAAATGTGGTATCTATACACAATGGAATTTTATGCAGCCATGAAGAAGAATGAAATGTTATCATTCTCTGGTAAATGGATGGAATTGGAGAACATCATTCTGAGTGAGGTTAGCCTGGCCCAAAAGACCAAAAATCGTATGTTCTCCCTCATATGTGGACATTAGATCAAGGGCAAACACAACAAGGGGATTGGACCTTGAGCACATGATAATAGCGAGAGCACACAAGGGAGGGGTGAGGATAGGTAAGACACCTAAAAAATTAGCTAGTATTTGTTGCCCTTAACGCAGAGAAACTAAAGCAGATACCTTAAAAGCAACTGAGGCCAATAGGAAAAGGGGACCAGGAACTAGAGAAAAGGTTAGATCAAAAAGAATTAACCTAGAAGGTAACACACACGCACAGGAAATCAATGTGAGTCAATGCCCTGTATAGCTATCCTTATCTCAACTAGCAAAAACCCTTGTTCCTTCCTATTATTGCTTATACTCTCTCCACAACAAAATTAGAGATAAGGGCAAAATAGTTTCTGCTGGGTATTGAGGGTGTGGGGGGGAGAAGGAGGGGGTGGAGTAGGTGGTAAGGAAGGGGGTGGGGGCAGGGGGGAGAAATGACCCAAGCCTTGTGTGCACATATGAATAATAAAAGAAAAAAAAAAAGAAAAGAAAATCGAACAAACAGGGTCTCATTTTCCAGCACAGGCTGGCCTCAAACTCACAATCCTTACCTGAGCCTCCAGAGTGCTCACCCAGCCCAACATGGACTCAAAACAGGAGTTTTCATGCTTTCCTGCTCTGGGTAGCTGAGTAAGCCCTTGTTATGTTAACATGGAGCCAGTGTTCTGGTGATGGATTTATTCCTTAAGAATTTAGGAACACAGACTCCTCAAAGGTACATGGAATCTGTACCTTCATTGGCTTATCTAATCAAGTAGAGGAAAAGGTTATGTGTTGCAGTGAAACCAGAAAACTCCAAGTGTGACTTTTCACTCACAAACAGTATTCAGTCCTTCCTAAGTACAGGTATTAAAACTTTGTCACATCCCCTCATGGATTATTGAAACTTGGCCTTAAGGGATGGAGATCAAAACCTGACTTCTCACGTGGATCTGTTGGGCTAGGTTATTCCCTAACTACAGTCTGTACCCTTAAATGTTTTGTTTTTCTAGAATGTTTGGCTGGCGTACGGTGGAAAGATAATATTCCACATGAATAGGGAAGGCATCCAAAGTGTGGGCAAACTATCCTATATCTGCACACCAGGTGGGTATTCATAGGAAGCCCGCAGTGTCATCTGAATCACCTCTTGCTGGATCATCAACTCCCCAAGGAGCAGAGGTCTCACTAATCTGTGTGTGCACAGACCTCAGCACACTGCTGGAATAAATAAGGTGATTTTCAACAAAGGCATGAGTGAATAACTGTTCTGAGCTGACAGATGGTCTCTTGTTCAGTTTTTTCCAGCTTTATTGAGGAATAGCTAAAAATTGTACAGATTCACATAAAAATTGTACAGATTCACATAAAAATTGTACAGATTCAAGATGTGGCAATACCCATATATGTTGTAAGTGACTACCACGATGAAACTAATCAATACATCCTTCACCTCATAGCTAGTTTTTGGTGAGAACACTTATGATCTACTCTTTTTTCGGCAAATTTGAAGGGTACAGTACAGCATTGTTAACTATACTCACACACTGTGCATTTGACCTCCCGAACATAGTCACCCTGCACAAATAAAAGCCGGTACCCTTTGTGTCCTTTGACCAACATCCCACCCCACTCCTGCCCACATCCCCTGGCAACTAGTATCCTCTTTGCTTCTCTTGAGTTAGGCATTTTTAGATCCTATAATGTGTGAGATCTCATGGTAATTTTATTTCTGTATCTATTCATCGTTGTGTCCTTCAGGTTCATTCACGTTGCTGCAAATGCAGGAACTCTTTTTAAAGGCTAAATATTATTCATCACACATGTAGTATATGAACTATGTTTTCTTTACCCGTTCATCTGTTAGTGGACGTGTGGGTTGATTCCATGTCCAGGCGAATAGGCTGCAATGAACATGGAGCATGTCTCTTTGAGACATTGACTTCATCCCCCTTGGATGCTCCTACAAGTGGCATTGCTGGACTAAGCCAGCTTTGCAGATCTGCTCTAGGCTGATAGGAAGGGTGGTCAGAGACTCCAAGCTTGCCCCATTATCTGGTACTTGCTGAGAGAGGTAGGAACGCTCGACAGGAAGCTTGAACTCAGATCTGGAGAGAGCTCTGAGGGATGCTGAGTCACTGACTCCACCTTGTGGCAGCTACTGAGCCCTGGCAAACCTGACAGGCAGCAAGGTGAAGGGATAGGCTGGCTACTGAGCCTGCAAGAGGCACCTGTTGGTGGATGCCCAGCATGAGGTCCTTTGGGCATCTCCTTTAAGAAGAAGAAGACTGAGAAGGAAGGGCTGGTCTGCAGAAAGCCAGGATCCCATGCTCCCTGGAGCTGAAGACACAGTGATCCTGCAATCCCAGCCCAAGGCACAGAGTTCCCAGGGAGATGGACTTTTCCCTTCTGGAGTGAGAGGTTATAGAACACTGCTCTGGAGTCCCAGAGAACAGCTGTTGAATGACCTCCAGCAGCTGTGAGGTTGCCTTTCCAAGTCTGAGGTTCACAGGAAAGTAGGGAGGGTCACCCAGACATCCTGCCTTCAAGCCAGCCTCTCATCACTGCCACAAGAAAGCTATGTCTCACCTTCCAACCTTCCATGCCACCTTGACTCCACCACTTTGGTAGCATGAGCTTGAGCTTAACTGGCTGCCCAGGGAGGACCTAGCAGGAGCTCCCTTGTCTCATAACACGGGTGAGAAGCTGGACAGATGAGGTGGGGAAGACTTGGTGAGGTCCCCCAGAGGCTGAGAAGCAGGGTGGACTGGACAATGCCTGGTACTCCTTTAGCTACAGGTCGGTGAATAAACTGTAGGAGCTGTTAGCCTCCCACTTTGTGCCCTTGCAAAATGTCTGCTCTTGTGGTCCTGGCATTTGGTTTGAAAGATAATATGATGTATCACCAGTACAACTTGGTCTACTGCATGGCACTTTATTTCTGGTGTTTTGACAGATTGAAGAAAAGGAAAAGGCAAGGATCTCAAGGTGTGTTCAAGGTGTTTGGAGAGCAAGAAAAACCTTCCCATAACTCTGTGAGTCTGGCAGGCAGGGGAGTGAGATGCCACCTTGCCAAACCCACAACGGGCATTCCAAAGAAAGCATAGTTGCTCTTTTCATAAACCAGGCTTTGTGGGTGACACACATGCTCTTTGTTTAGGTTGTGTTGGGTTGTGTATTCAGTAGGTTGTGGGACTTCATTATGGGGAAGACTACCCCGATGTGTGGGACTGAAGTAAGGAAAAGCAAACAGTATTGGAGAAAGAAAAATAAATGTGGGTGGGATGAAACAGACTTGAAGAAGTCACAGAATGACACAGGGACAAAGAAAGGATGGGGACATGGTATGCCTTTCATGAAAAGTAAGCTATTGTTGCGTGGCCAGATTTTTTTCCTTTGACCAACCACAAAGGGAAAGAGGACTGTGGTATTCAATAAATGTCCTGTTATCAGAGGGGGCCGTCCTAAGCCACACCATCCACAAAGACTGGGCTAACCTAAAACAAACAGAGCCATTGCTACTATTGACAGGAGTTAAGAAAACTCAGCAAACAACATGACACTATAAAAATATTTTTTAAAAAGCAAAAGTCACCTCAGCAGTAATAATGGGTGCCTCCCCTTATCCAAGGGAGATACATTCTAAAGTCACTAAGAGACACCCCAAACCTTGGACAGTATCAAACCCTACAATTTAATGTCTTTCCCATCTTATTGGGAGAGGAAGGGCAGTACTAGGGTTTGAACTCAAAGCCTCATTATTGCTAGGCAGGCACTCTTCCACTTGAGCCACACTCCCAAGTTGTTTTTGCTCTGGTTATTTGGAGATAAGGTCTTGCTTTTTGCCTGGGCTGTCCTCCTATTTTATCCTTCCCATTGTAGCTGGGGTGGCAGGTGTGGACTACCATGCCCACCCTTTACTTTCTGCTGAGATGGAGCCTCACAAACTTTTTATGGCCTGGGCTGGCCTGGAATCGTGATCCTCCTGATACCAGCCTCCTATGTAGCGTGGGATGACAAGTATGTGTCACAGTACTCAGCTATTTGGTTGTGATTGGGTCTCACGAAGTTTTTGCCCAGGCTGACCTCGATCCTCCTGATCTTGGCCTCCCAAGGAGCTAGGATTACCATGATGAGTCACCAGCCCAGGCCTGCCTTCCCATCTTAACTAAGCACTTGTTACCCACTGCGGCAGTAACTATTCCAGTTTGAGGTGTGGCAGTAAAATGAGCAGACTTTCTTTTTTCTTCTTCACAGTTTCACAAAACAGAAGATTTGTTCTTACTATAGCTCTTAGCAACTTTGGCATTGGAGATTTTTTTTCTTTCCTTGTTAAGTGGAGAACTTTGTTCTTTCCACTTGAAGTGTTCTGTGGCTTCTCTGAAGCATCTCTAAACTTCTAGCATGACTACTTTTGCACTGTGGGATCATTATTAGGAAAATAAGGGTAGGTGGATACAAACAGTTCAATGTGATAACAGTCAACCTGACGCCTGAGGCCTCTTCTGAGTGACTAACAGGCAGGTAGTACATAGAGCATGGATACGCTGATCAAAGGAGCGAGTCACATTCCAGGATGAGAGCAATGTGAGATTTCATGTTACTCAAAATAGCATGCAATTGTAAGCTTATGAAATGTTTGTTTCTGGGATTTTTCTACCTGATATTCTTGGACTGCAGATGACCATGGGTAACTGAAACTGTGGAAAGTGATACAGAGGATAAGTGGGGGGTGGGTGGGCAGGTGTGTCATGACTGGGAATGCACACCATGACCAGAGTCAAGGCACACACACAGGTACATGTGAACACATACATATATGCCCCTATACACACGAATTCCACACTGTTATGGGCTGGGTAAGTTATATCCACTCAACTCATACTTTGAAGCTCTAACTTCCACGACCTCAGAGTGTGACTCTAGTTGGGAACAGGCCTTTAAAGGAGTAATTAAGTTAAAATAAGGCTGCTAGTGGGGTCTCTAATCAAATTTGACTGGTTTGTCCTAAGAAGAGAAAATTTGGACACCTAGAAAGACTTCAGGAATGCACATATGCAGAGAGAAGGTGGCTGTCTGCCAAGGAGAGAGAAACCAACCCTAGAAACAGCTTGAACTCAGACTTCCAGCTTTCAGAACTCAAGAAAACGAATATTTCAACCACTAAGTCTCTGTATATTTTGCTAGGACAGCCTAAGCGTGTGCACATACCCCACCCTCCATACACACGGCTTTACATAAGTCCATGCTAGCAATCACAATACAAGCTTTTAGTTCTAATGTAGAATTTTTCTTATCCTCCTATGTGTGATTCCTTCTCTCCTCTTTCCTGCTGCTTAAACCTGGGGTAACCCATACGAGCAATTTACTCATGTCATTATATAGAGACACACACACATGCCTAGAGGGAAGAGACACACACACTTCACCTAGAAGGAAGAGAAGCTAACATTGTTCTACATAGTTTTTGGCATCTTGTTTTGCTTACTTTCTGTATCTTTTTTGTTTTGAAACAATCCCAAACTTACAGGAGAGCTGCAAATACTACACAAAACACCTGAGTGGCTTTTTTAAAATCTTGAACTATTAGAGATATAGTTATTGACCTGACACCCATCACCCCTGAACACTCTGGTGTGCATGCGTTTCCTACAAACAGCTGCAATCTCAAGCAAGAATAGTGCAGGAAAGTCCTGGCCGCTCCTTGTGGGCTCCTGTTGCTGGTGCTCGCTTGCTTCAAGCACTGATGATGCTCATTTAGGTACTTTAATGAAGGTGACATCTGCCATTCTTTTAAAGCTATATGACTCACTCTTTTTGTTTTTGAAATTAATAAGTAGTTTATGAGGAATAACAATGATACTATGTAACTCTCCTGTTCCTTATCAAACTCATTTTATTCATTTGTTTATTTCATTATGGACTCATTTTTTTTCTATACTGAATGGGGTTATTATCTGTTACTATCATTTAGTTTGATGCTCAAAGTGTCTCATGTCTGCCATTTTGACATGTCCTCCTCATTTGAACACTCCATTGTTTTTAAATAATGGTACTACTAATAACATTAGTAGTGGTGGTGGTAATTGAACCCAGGACCTCATGCATGTTAAGCATGTGCTTTGCCACTGAACCTTACTTCTCCAACCTTACTTCCTTGCTTTTTGATAGAAGATGTTCCAGGTTTATTGTTTTGGCTTGGATATGATTTAATTGCTTAATTGTGTCCTCTAGAAGTCCACTGTGACTAAAGTCTTGGTCTGCAGTGTAGTGCTATTGGGAGGTGGTCTTTGGGCTGTAGGGCCCAGTGGGAGGTAACTAGTTCTCTCTCTTATTTCCTGTTTGACAACAGAAGCTGTTCTGAACACATGCATTTCAACCATGACATGATAGGCACAAGAAAGCCTTTTCCAGAGCAGAGCCTATGCAGCTGCTATGACCTTGAGTCTCCCAAACTATGAACTAAATAAATCTTCTGTGTAAAGTTATGTGCCTCAAGAATTTTCATGTTTTAATATAAAGAGCTGGCTGACACACTCTCTTGAGTGTTCCCTTCCCAGCTCTGCAGAGCCTTGGTTTCCTTCAGCAGGAGATGGTATTTATAAGCCAAGATCTGGAGGCCTTGTGTGCTTGTCATCACCATTGGTGGTTTCTGTTCTCAGGCTGTCACAGTCTGTAAAGTGAATCATGCACACATACAAACACATGCACACATATGCGCACACACACAAATACATCTAAACAAACACACCCGTGAGTCTATACCTCTATCGACAACTACGGGTTCATGCAGAAGCCTTGGCTTGCAATTTCATACCACGGGTTGACTCTAGGTTTTGTATTTTCCCTGCCTGTGCAAGGAGGGACCTGAGTGAGGACCCTTGCTCCCACTGTCCTTAACCTAGCTGCTCATTTGATGATGCCCCTGTTTAAAAGCAGTCTCCATTGTGCTTTTGTGAGATGTCCTCCTCACCCCGGCCTGAAGCCCTCATAAGCTGCACCCCCAAATTTCCACCACTCAGGTAGCCTCCCCCACTTGGGTCCTAGCACCTCACTGGGCTCTCCCCAAAATAGAGCCCTTTTAATCTCTCTTGGGCTCCCACCCTGCACTGGAACACCACCTTGTGAGCACTCTCTGTAACCTGCTAGGTTACAGAGACCCCAGGCCAGGCTTCCCCTTTTGCAGGACCCCTCCTGTCCCCCGGCCTCTGACTCCTTATATGAAGGGGCCCATGTAAGCAGGTTCTCCCCACGCCCTTGGGCTAACACCCCCTTTGAACTGGGGTGACACCACCCTTCCCACAGTGCCGTTGTGCCATCAGGCCATCATCCACATTCCAGTGGTGGGCATTCCTGTTGTTTTCAGGGTTTCACTGGAATAACTACCCTCATATATACCCCTAGGTACCAGAATATGCTTTATTTTTATGGGACAGATTCCCAGGGGTGGGATTACTGGATCAAAATTAAAGGTTTTAATACTACTTGGCAAATCTGTGGTGTCTCTGAGAAGCTGAGGTGTTTGTTTCTTCATACAGGGACACTGAGGCACTGAGAGGTGTCTGATTTCCCTAGTAGCCAGGGAGCTCTGGCAGATTTTGGCAGGGCTCAGAGTGCAGGTGCGTAAGTCCAGGATGATGGGATACTCTCCAGTAGCCACTTAGACCAGGAAAGCATCCCTCTGGTTCCCATAGTTCCCATCAGGGACTCCACCCCACCCCCAACCTTCAGAAGTCACCAGCTCTGCCTCCTCCTCCAGGTCCACATCCAGCAGACTGTGACTTGTGCTGACTCTGCTGCCCATAGCACTGGGCACTGTGTTCAGCCAAAGGTGTTCACAGCCTGCAGGTCACAGGCCAACAAACCACTCCTCTTGTTGCAGCATTGCCAGGTACTCAGGGATGTCAGGACAGGGCACCTTGAAGTCAGGGGCAGTCAGGGTTTTCCAGAAGGGAGACATGTGACTCTTGTCTTGAAGGACAAGCCAGTGCCAGCCTGGCAAAGGAGAGGGCAGGTGTGTGTAACAGGAGAAACAGGTGCTGGGTGTAGTCCACACGGGAAACATGAAGCCCATGCCCCCTCCCTCAGATTCCAAATGCTCTAGAGTGGAGCCCATCCCCACTCACCTCTCACTCACCTGGTCTGGCTCCTCTCTGTTCCTCCGCCCCTCCCCCAAACACACACCAGCCCCTTTGCCTTTCTCTATAGGAAAATCCACATTTTGGCTCCCACCTCATCCTGGAAGCTTCCTTGGCTGCTGAGCTTTATGTCTTGCCCTCAGAGCACAGGCACCTTGCCAGCATTTACCAAGTCCCTGCATCTGCCCCTTCAGCAACACACCTTGGCACCCAGTCCATTGAGGTGAAGTGAGTGTTGGTCTTTGCATTTCCCCCACACTGTGGCATACTGGGAGATAAACATACAGCACCCACAGAACCCAGATCACGGGGCTCAGTGAGGTGCCAAGGGACATGAGCAACATCCTTCAATGGACATCTGCGAGGCCTTGGCTGCTGAATGTCATTTGTGCCATCCTGAGGCTTTGCTGGAGAGTGGATGCATGAGTGACATCCTCTTCCTGGTTTTGTTTTCCAACCTAAAGCATTGAGTTACAGCCCCATGCAACGAGAAAAGGAAGTTTCCATATGTTTTCTCTTCCCACCGAGGTGGGATGCAGTGGGGGCAAGTTGAGCCATCCTCGGGCTTGCAAGGACTTTCCTGGGAGGGGAAGGGGAAGGGGAAGGGGAAGGGGAAGGGGAAGGGGAAGGGGAAGGAAGGGGAAGGGGAAGGGGAAGGGAAAGGGAAGGGAAGGGAAATGGAAGGGAAACGGAAGGGAAGGGAAGGGAAGGGGAAGGGGAAGGGGAAGGGAAGGGAAGGGAAGGGAAGGGAAGGGGAAGGGAAGGGAAGGGAAGGGAAGGGAGGGGAGGGGAGGGGAGGGGAAAGGGAGGGGAGGGGAGGGGAGGGGAGGGGGAAGGGAGGGGAGGGGAGGGGAGGGGGAGGGGAGGGGAGGGGAGGGGAGGGGAAGGGGAAGGGGGAGGGGAAGGGGAAGGGGAAGGGGAAGGGGAAGGAAGGGGAAGGGGAAGGGGAAGGGAAACGGAAGGGAAAGGGGAAGGGGAAGGGGAAGGGGAAGGGGAAGGGGAGGGGAGGGGAGGGGAGGGGAGGGGAGGGGAGGGGAGGGGAGGGAAGGGAAGGGGAAGGGAAGGGAAGGGGAGGGGAGGGGAGGGAAGGGAAGGGAAGGGGAAGGGAAGGGAAGGGGGAAACGGAAGGGAAACGGAAGGGAAAGGGAAGGGGAAGGGGAAGGGGAAGGGAAGGGGAGGGGAGGGGAGGGGAGGGAAGGGGAAGTGGAAGGGGAAGGGGAGGGGAGGGGAGGGGAGGGGAGGGGAGGGAAGGGGAAGGGGAGGGGAGGGGAGGGGAGGGGAGGGAAGGGAAGGGGAAGGGGAAGGGGAAGGGGAAGGGGAAGGGGAAGGGGAAGGGGAAAGGGGAGGGGAGGGAAGGGGAGGGGAGGGGAGGGGAGGGGAGGGACATTTCTTTCCAGTAACTTTGAGGTGTACTTGGCTTACTTTAAACAGACCTTGTAGAGCTAGCACTGCTATGAATGGGGAGGTGTCATGAGCATCCCTACTGCTGGATCCTTAGGCAGTGGCTGAGGTTCCAGCATCTCTCCCAGGACAAGCACGGTCCTCTGAGCAGTCATCACCCACCTGAGAACTGATACAAGCACCCAGCATTTCTGAGTCCTCCCCCCTTAAACTCAACTTGTCAAAGAAGCAGAACTCTAAAGACATTTTCTTTGGTTAGTATTTTGCAGTCTAAACAGAAGTCCCACTTTATCTCAAATTGAAATAAGTAAAATTACATTCATGTTTCGGGGAAGTCATAATGTGTAAAGTGATGGGATGTTTGGTGCTAAGATGTTTCCTGGGGACACTGTGCAGGCCTGCTGTGAAACCATTAGACTCTGAGTCCTGCTCTTTCCACTGCAGACCCTACACCTGCACAACTGTGCGTAACTCCAGGCTCCAGCCATGCACCTGCTTAGGAAAAGGCTAGCTTGGGAAGATTTGATAAACTCTGTGGAGAGGCTGTTTCTAGGAGACTGTTATGGTTGGTCCCCAATCTCTGAGTGCCCTTTATATAACAGCGAATTGTCAACTGGTTCAATCCTGAAACTGCCCACTGGGGGTTAAGTTTGTGCATTAAACCAGCAGAAGTTCCCCTAGGAATCATGACAAAAAGGCTATGTGACCAATATCACCAATCCCAGCAGAAGAGACAGATGACAAGGGCTTGGCTCTTGCTCATCCCTGAGCCAGATTTAGCCTTAGGCAAGTCACTTAACTTCTGAGGCTACTTCCAATTGGATGTGCTCTGACTTAGTAGCTTTTTGAAGGTAGTTACGTAGTATTTTGCAGAGGAAGGCACTGCTGAAGAGAAAAAGAGAAATGTGTATTTACTGGAATACATTGTTTCAAGTGATTCCTAGTTTCCCCATTAATGTTATCAGGTTATTAATCACTTAGATTACGCTGCCTGGAACAGGCTGGGACATCCCTGAACGGTTTGCGAGTAAGGCAAGCCCTCACCTGTGTTTGGAGGGAAGGGGGAAGTCCCAGGAGGGAGAGGATCAGCTTCTCTGGTGCCTCAGAGATCAGTAGCTGGAATGGAGGGTGTGTGTTAGGGTTTGGGTGAAAAGAGAAAGGTAAGAGGCTAAGGTCATGGTAAAAATGTTTCGATTAATTGCTGACATAGATACTGCAAGGCTGGTTGGAAACAACACAGTGGACTCAAATAAGAAATCCCTGATTAACCCATTCAGGTTTGGACTTTGTGAGCCAAAAAAGACATTTAAAATGATATAACTGGCACAGCCTTATCAGCAAGACAGTCAAAGCAAACAAACAAACTAAAGGAACAGCAAAAGCAAATCATCTTCTATTACCCTGACTTGTAAAAAGAACACATGTTTACCGGAAATGGTAGAAATCATCTCAGAAATTAGAATTGTAGAGAATCACAGCACAGCTCAACATTCATGGGCTCTTAGTGAGATCTTTGAGAGTAAAGGATGTGTCTTGCTTTTATTTGCCAGGGGTGACAGAGGCAGGGAGGTGCTAGCAAAAAACCTTTATTGTATAGTTTCTTGGGAGCTTTTAATACTCTGTGCTCTAGAAACTTAAGAATTAAACTCACAGAATTATGAAACTATAGAGGCTAAACAACATGGTCCATCTCCTCACCTAACAGATATGCTCATGGAGGTCTTTCATGATTGTCCTGACAATCACGAACTGACCACTGAGGTTGAAGAAGGACCTCAAAGTGATTAAGATGGAGAAGAGAAGCATATATGATTGGAAGAATAAGGGACAATGACTTTCCAACCAAGCCTGGCTGAGGCTTTAGGAAGCCTGGATCTTGCCTGGCTTACCTGCTTGCTGTGTCATTCTACTGGGGAAGTGGAGAGGTGACAGGGGTAGGCAGGGTGGCTCTACCAGATGCCAGGCTGGATCTGTACCTCCACTCTGGGCCAGCCAGACAACACAGGGGCCTATTCAGCTTCCAGCAGAACAAAATGCAGGATTGTTCCCTGCAGATAGGCAATAGCCATACTGTACACTGGTCAAGGGAGCTCTGCCTTAAAAATAAGAATGTTTAAAAGACAGCCATCATGCTCTGTGCCTGACAAGTCCCTTCTGACCCAGACTCCATCCTGTCTGCCTTGTCATTTGACCCCCAAAATGATCCCATGAAGTTCAGGAAGTGTGCAGCTGTCCAGTAAAGGGACCAGCACATTTCATGGCTACCATGCCAGGTATTTGCCAGTTCAACTAACATCTGAATGAAGGAAGAAGAGAGGGAGGAAGGGAGAGAGGGGCAGTGCAGGTGGTATCTGTTTCATGGAGGAGGAAATAGGCTTAAGGTGAGAACTATTTATCCAAGGTGACACAATGAGTTGGTGTTAGTGCTTGTGGGAGCTCTTCCTTCTCTGCACCCCTCATTGTTCAAGTGAGAGACAAATAAAAACTCCATATATATTTGTCATTGTATATCATGATGCTTTGAACTACATATCATTATGGAATGGCTAAGCCAAGCTAATTAACATAAGCAGTAACTCACAAACTTTTGTAGTGAGGATGCTTACAATTTTTCTTTTAGCAGTTTCCAAGAACACAGCATACATATTGACTAGGTCAACATGTTGACCATACTCCTCCTTTGTTATCCTTTGGCCAACATCTCCCCACCCCAGTCCCTGGCAACCTGGCTCTACTCTCCCCTTCTGTGAGGTTGTTAGCTCTCATGTACTAGTGACATCCTACAGTGTTGGATATTCTGTGCCTGGCTTAGTTCATTTAGCATGTCCTCCAGGTTCACCTGTGTTGCTGCAAATGGCAGGATTTTCTTCTTTTTATTTATTGTTTTTTTTTTTCATTTTTCTTTTATTATTCATATGTGCATACAAGGCTTGGTTTATTTCTCCCCCCTGACCCCACCCCCTCCCTTACCACCCACTCCACCCCCTCCCGCTCTCCCCCTCAATACCCAGCAGAAACTATTTTGCCCTTATCTCTAATTTTGTTGTAGAGAGAGTATAAGCAATAATAGGAAGGAACAAGGGGTTTTGCTGGTTGAGATAAGGATAGCTATACAGGGCATTGACTCACATTGATTTCCTGTGCATGGGTGTTTTTAAAGGTTAAATACTTATCAATCCTTCATGCATGCCACACTTTCTTTCTCTGCTCATCCATCGACAGACACAGGTTGCTTCCATGTTGTGCTGTTATACTGCGATGGACATGGGATGTAGATTTCTCTTTGGGTGCTGATATATAATTTGCTCACAGCAGTGTCTTATGATCCTTTACGTTTCTGTAATATCTGTTGTAATACCTCCTCTTTCACTTCTGATCTTAATTATTTGAGCAATTTTTTTGTCTCCCTACAGGTTTGTTGATTTCATTTATTTTTTCAAAAACCAATTTTCAGTTTTATTGATATTTTCAATTGCTTCCAAGACTTTAGTTCATTTATTTCTTCCCTGATCTTTATTATTTTTTCCCTCTAATAACTTTGGATTTAGTTTGTTCTTTTACTCATGCGTTGAGGTGTAGCACTAGGTGTTTATTTGAGGTCTTTCTTCTTTTTTGATGTAGACATTTATTGCTATACACTTTCCTCTTAAGAACTGCTTTTACCACAGCCTGTAGGTGTTGGTGTGCCATATGTGTGTTTTTATTGTCTCCAGAGATTTTTTTATGTTTCCTTTAAAATTTCTTTTTTCAACACACTGGTTGTTCCAGAGCACATTGTCTGCTTTCCATGTATTTGTGAATTTTCTGATATTCTTCTTGTTATAGATTTCTAGTTTCATACCATTGTGTTAAAAAAAAACCCCATAGTATTATTTTAATCTTAGTCTTATTATTTTTTAATTTATTTTATTTTTTACTATTTTATTATTATTCTTAAAATAGAATTTTAAAATTTGCTAAGATTTGTTTTGGAGCATAGTGAATGATTTACTGTGGAGAACGTGACATGTGCACTTGAGGAGAGCGTGTATCCTGTTTCAGTTGGGTGAAATGTTCTCTATTCGCCTCTGAGGGCCATTAAGCCTAAAGTGTGACTTACATCTAATACTTTCTTATTGCTTTTCCATCTGTGTGGTCTGCCCAGTGTTCTGGGTATCAAAGTCCCCTAGTATTACATTTCATACTGATTAATATTTGCTTTATATAGGTTGTGCCCCAGTGTTGGGTACATTAACAATTTTTATATCTTCTTGAAGAATTGATCCAACTCATTACGTAATGATCTTTTTGTTTTTAACTTAAATTCCATTTTGTCTAATATAAGTACCCTGATCTCTTCCGGTTTCCATTTGCATGGGAAATCTTTATCTATCCCTTCACTTTTAGTCTGTGTGTCCCTATATGTGACGTAGGTGTCTTATTGGTAGCATATAGTTGGATCATATTTTTTAATTTAGCCATTATGTCTGGTTTTTTGGGGGGGGTTTCTGGGGTTTGAATTCAGGACCTCATATTTGCTAGGCAGGTGCTCCACTACTCGAGCCACTCTAACAACTCTTTTTGTGTTGGGTATTTTCAAGACAGGGTTTCATGAGCTATTTGCACCAGCTGGCTTCAAACTGTGATCCTCCTGATCCCTGTCTCCTGATTAGCTAGTATTACAGGGGTGAGCCATTGGCGCCTGGCATACATTCTGTCTTTTATTGAAGAATTTAATTCATGTACAGTCAAGATAATTATTATTGACAGGTAAGGATTTACCATTCTCATTTTCTTCATTGTTTTCTAGATCCTTTGCTCCTTTCTTCATCTCTTACTGTCTTCCTGTGTGAATTAGTGATTTTTCTCTCATGGTATACTTTAATTCCTTTTTATCCCTTGTTGATCTTCTACAGATTTTTTGCTTTGAGGTTACCACAAAGCTTAAAAAAATATTTATAGTTACAAAAGGCTATTTTAAGCTGAAAACTACTTAAGTTTTATAGCACAAACTCTACATTTTTCCCACCTTATTCACATTTAAAATTTTTGATATCACAACTTATATATTTTATATTGTATATCCTTTAAAAAGTATTACAACTACTATCATTTTAAATAATTTTGACTTTCAGCCATCATGCTAAAAATATAAGTGATTTACACATTAAAATTAAAGTATTAAAGTTTTTCTGCTTTGTTTTGTTTTGTTTTCTGAGACATGGTCTTGTTATGCTGCTTAGGTTGGACTTGAACTGACTATATAGCCCAGGCTGGCCAGAATATTCATAATTTGACTGTGTACTTGCTTTTACCAGTTAGTTTTATACTTTCATGTATTTTTGTGTTACTCAGTGATCTTTGCTTTTATTTGGACGAACTCCTTTTAGTATTTCTTGTAAGACAAATCTGGTGGTGATGAACTCCTTCAACTCTTGTTTGTCTGGGAAAGTATTTTTGCTTCATCATTAAGGACAGCTTTAGCAAGTATGATATTCTTCATTAAAAAATTTATTTCATCAGTACTTTGACCATATTATCCTCCTCTCTCTTGTCAGTTTCCTGCTGAGAAATCAGCTGCTAGCTTTATTGAAACTCCCTTCAATGTAATTTGCCTCTTTTCTCTCACCACTTTCAGGATCCTCTTTGTTTTGATTACATCTTAGTGTAGTCCTGTTTGGATTGAATCTAATTGGAGATCTTTGGCCTTCCTGCATCTTGATATTTATAGCTTTTATTTTAAGTTTCCAATTTTTGTGCTCTTATGTATTTAAGTAAACTTTGTACCTCTCTCTCCCTCTCTTTCTCTCATAGCTTCTTTATTTGCTCTTTTTATGCCATCTCATAAACCTTCTTTACTCCTTTCATTCTTTTTTCTTTTAACTATACATTTTCAAATAAACTATCTTCAAGTTAACAGATTCTTTCTTCTACTTGACCAATTCTTCTCTTTATTGCATTTTCAGTTTTGGAATTTCTGCTTGATTTTTCAAAAACATAATTTCAATCTCTGCTAATTTTCTCACTTTAATCCTTCATTGTTTTTCTGATTTCTTTTTGTTGTGCTTTCATTGAATTGAAGCTTGCTTAACTTTCTTAAGACAATCATTTTTGAATTCTTTGTTAGGCAGGTAGTATTGCTTCATTCTTTGGGGTCAACACTGGTAGGTTATTGTGTTCTTTTTATCTCCTTGGTTTTCCACATTTTTTTGTTGTTGCCTAATATTGATGCCTGTGCATTTGGAGAAGTAGGAACTTATATTCCTTGTCTGAACAAGCCCTTCTCTAGTTACTCATCCAGAGATTCTGGGCAGGTGGACTTAAGTGGACTGCAGATGGGCTTCTTTGGGCAGGCTAGCCTGGTGATTGGATCTGTGTTGGATCTAGATCTTGGGTCCATTGTAGTTGACCTGTTGATTATGTCCAGGAGGCTTGGGGCTTGGATCCAGAAGAGAAGGTCTGGAGTTTGTATCCACAGAAGCTGTAGCTGGGTCCATAGGGCTTGACCTTGCACTGGGATGGGCCTCAAACCTGAGTCTTCAAGGGTCAGTCAGGTACTGAGATGTGCCTGGCTCTGGGTCTACTGAGAACAGGGACCAATGTCTACTGGAGTAGGCCAGCACATTGGATCTGCCTAAGCAGGCTTGCACTCTGAATCTACTGTAGCCTGGGCCACAGAAACTAGCCTGGAGTCTGGGTATGGCCTTGTGCTGGGGCAGACATGGAACCTTAATCTATGGGTGCTGCCCTGAGGTGTGAAGTCTTGAGGGATGGCTTGGAGCCTAGGTCCACTGGGACTGGTTTGAAGGTGGGCTGGAAACTAGGTCTGTGAGGGACAGCCTGAAGTGGGGGGTGGGGTCAGCCTAGAATCTGTGTCCACAGGAGTGGTCCTAGAGCTTGCATCTATTTGGGCCAGTCTAGTACTGGAATTTACTGGGCCTGGGCCTTGTCCTTGGGTCTACTGGAGTGTTGGGTTACAGGTGCAGGCCTGGAGAAAGGAGCTGCAGGGCCTGGTTTGGCACTGGACATGCCTATTACCTGTATCCAATCAGGAGGCTAAGTCTGTGAGTGCTAGCTTGGAGACCAAGATTTCAGGGGCTGGCCTGGTATTAAGGATGGTATGTAGCCTGGAATTACTGGGGTTGCCCTGGCTCTGAAGCAAAACCTGTAGCCTTAGTCTGTGGGGGCTGGGTTGGCAGAGGGTTGGGCCTGGAGTCTGATGCTGTGGGATCCTATCAGTCTCTTCATTTTTATTTTAGATATTGTCCTTTCAGCAATCATTCCACAGCACTGAAAAATCTAGGACCCAAGATAAGTGAGGAAAGGAATAAGGGAGGAGATGTCTAACATAATGAAGTGCAGACGATACTTGCTAGCTCTTACCTGGCTACCTTGTTGGTATAAATCAGATGCACTCATTCAGTAAACCAATACTGGAAGTCAGCTGTGGGCAGGATTCGGGATGGATCCATGAAAGCAGAGGTGAATGTGGAACACCTTCCTTCTCACAGAAGATATTTAACGGGGTTGAGATACATAAGAAAAATGTATAAAAATGCAACTTCTTTATTTTCTGCAACTTACCTAGAATTTCTTGTTTGTCTACTCAGCTTTCCTCTTTCTATTAGTGAAGGGACTTCAAACAGGCTAATTCAAAGTGACATGGTTGCTTCCTTTTGGCTCAGTGTTCTGGGGTTAACTGAATCCCTTTTGGAGAGTGTTGAGTCTTGAAGGATTCTTGCCTGACCCCTTCTGCTTCCAGGTGTAGCAGGAGCAGGCCTTTCCTTCTGGTCTCAGATTCTTGTGCTGTGGTCAGTGTCCTCACTGCTTTCCACTAATGGGAAGCTGGTCTAGGGGACTTCTTGTGACCACCATGGGAAGGCTCTCTTCATCTCTTCCTCCCCCCTTCCTGTCTCTCAGAGGCTTCCTGTTTAGTTCTGTGTCACAATGGTGTGGTCAGGAAGGGACCCCACTTGTGGTTCCCCACCAGGTGTGACAGGTTTACAAACTGTCTTTCTTCTTGGGGGTGGGGGATATTTAAGCCATGAGGGGAATTATGGAATAAACACCTTTGTTTTCAAATTAAGCATTTCTGAACCAAGTAAGTGATACTTTGGAAACAAAACTGTAGATACAACTTGGGATACTGATTTTATTTTTTAACAAAGCACTAATATGATAAGTATTTTCACACAGCTACATTTTCTTTGAAAATAGAGTTCCAGCCATAAATACTCTGGTGAACTCCCCAAAACAGATATTAATAAGAAGTCTCTGGCTGATCCCAAGGGTATTATCTCACTTTTATTTCTGCATTCACAAGACAGGTAGAGTCTTGAGTACTCTGCTTATTAGAAAACTCTAAAGTGAAGACAGCCTTCCTTCCAAGTCCCTGGACAAGACTCAGTCATGGCGCTTAGTGAAAGGAATCTCTCGTTGATTACGTTTCAATGTAGTGAAGTTCCTGATATCTCTAATCAGCAATTGATTCCCTGGGAAGGATGTGGACAAATACTTCATTGGCTACATACCTCTGCCAACTTGTGTCAGATCAAGACTTGCAGACAGTGCTTAAATGATTCAGGGCATTGGTAATGCTGAAATTACCAGAAAACAAAGAAAGCAACACAAACAACAAAAGCCTTTGTGTTCTTGTTTTATATAACAAGAGTACCAAAATGGATAGCTTGGAAAGTGAGGAACTGCAAAACAAACAGGAAAATGAAGGTCAGGTGTTGATTGCAGTCTATCCTTGGAACGTCCTCATGTGCGTATGGCCTGTGTGTGAACGCCAATGCGCCGTGGATACCCAATAACTGATATTTCTTAATCGGAGCTCAGAATCAGCCTACTTTTGGTAGGGTCTACGAGTCTCCAGTTGTGGAATCCTGTGTGGTTTGGCAATGGCGCAAACTCAAGACTTTCCAGGGTATTTTGGGAATCATATTCCCAGTGAGGAAAGAGAAATGTAGACCCACGTGGATCTGGAAAGGATGTTGAGAGAAAATACTTCGCTAAGCCTCATGGGGCTGCAAAGAGAGAAGAAGTGCACATGGAGAAGGGAACTCAGGGAGCCATTCTGGACCCTAGGTCAGCCATGGGTGGTGGAGCTGTGCTGGCAGCCATGCCATAGAACTGTGGTGTGGTGTTTACAATTCTTCCCCATAGTAGAATGTCCCAGTGGCTCCCGGGCTGAGTTTGCTTCAGGAGTTCATGGGGTTTTACTTTTTGGCTGAGGGAGGAGGATTTTTGAGAAAGCATTTTAGTGCTTCTAAGAAAAGCCAAGAGAAATGACCAGTGATATTGGAAGTTGGGATGGACCTCTCCTGCTGGTCCCGATGTTGGGGTGCCTGTGAGGAAAGGGGTGGACAGAAGATGAAGGGCCTTTGTGAGAGACTCTGAGACTCTAAGCAGAAGGTTCATGACAGCACAGGGTGAAGGGCAGTCTTGTTTTCCTGGCATGCCAGGCCCCAGGACCAGGGCTCTGGTGCTAGCAATACAAAGTAGGGCAGCAACTCGTGGACACACTAGCTGCGGGGGTGATGGGGAAACACCTGGGAGCCTGAGCAGAACACTCATCAGACTTGTTCCTAAGGACGCAGGGGGCTCTCTGCCACCGTAGGAAAGCCAAGGGTATGGTAGGAGGCAGTGCCAAGGGCCTGACATGGCAGTTAAGAGCTAAAAGGCCTCAATGCCAATGACAAGTGTCTGGGATACAGAGGGAGACATGTGAGGAGGGGAGGGGAGGAGAGCCTATGGGGACGGAGTGATGCAGCCACCAGAAGATGGAAGAGGCAAGGAAAAGACCCTCCCCTAGAGCCTCAGAAGGGAGACAGGCCCTGCTGACAGCTTGATTTTGGACTTCTGGCCTCCAGAGGGCCTCATGGGAGGGCATAGATGTTGGTTGGTTTGAGGCCCAAATTTGTGGTCCTCTGCTAATGCAATACCAGGACACTGGTGCATTCCCTATACTGTGACCTCCTGATATTTTCTGAGTCCACCCTTCCAGCTTTCCACATTCTCAGGAGATAAAAAAAAGCCTTCTTGACATGTTTACTTGTGACTCTGTTTAAAGCAGACAAATGCCAAAGTGAATACTGAGATAACCATGGCTAAGGAGTGAAGTCCAATGGCGGAACCCTCATTTTTCCAATGCTGCCTGGTCCCCTCAAGGACTTGGCAGGGGGTGAACTTGTCTGAAGGCCAGTGAAACTGATTGCAGTACTCAGGCGTCCTCCACTCACTGTCCACATAAGAAAGCTCGGCAGAAGAAGCTTTACAGAAGAAGGAGTGAGGGCTAGAAGAGCAGGTGTGGAGGGTGCAATAATCTTGTGTTTCACAGTGATGGCCTGGCGAGGGTTTCTAGAACAAGAAATACAGATGTAATGACTTTAACATGTGGAAGAACTCAAAATGAATCTATAGTCAATACACAGAGGATCCTGGGAGGAGTCACTAGGTTCTATCAGGGCTGCCAAACAAGAAAGGGAAGAGTGGGCTTTAGTGCCTGAGTTATGTCAGTAGCTGCCAGGAGGGTTGGAAACTGATCCTGAAAACATGCTGTACTGTGGGAAGTGACACCAGGGATGGGGAAGAGTGTACGGGAGTTGGTCGTTTTTACATGTTTCTTCTGTATTTTTTTGTCACGTGGATGCATTTTAATTAAACACTTTTAAATTGAGCAATCCGCAGTCAAATATATTTTCAAAGTAGAGGTTGAGTGAAAAAGGAAGTGGGGGAGGCCCTACAGCCTTGTCCTGGGACCTTTCTGGTCCACCTTCCTCATCTGGATGTCAGGTGCCGGCCCACAAAGAGGACATCTTTGGATGGAGTGGCTCAAGTTGTAGAGTGCCTGCCTAGTAAGTATGAAGCCCTGAGTTCAAACCCCAGTGCCACCAAAAAAAAGAGGACACCTTTGTATGGGCTGGGCTGAAGTTGTTGGAGTTGTGGGGAGGTGTCTGGAGCCACTGAACCCCTGGCTGTCCTTGTGTCTCAGGATTTTATAAAACCCACTCTGGCAGCACTAGGAAGCCCCCATGCCAAGCTGGGTTTTGTTCCCAAGTTTGTGATGACAGGGAAGGATGGGATATTTAAAGGTTGACTTAAGTCATCTGGATGCTTTTTCTCCAGGAATAGATGTGCTGTTGTTGATATAAAACTGGTCCAGATTTTGCTTGAAAAGGCATCACTTGCATTACTATCCTGGAGCAAGTGGTGGGGCGTGTGCCAGCATTTGTGGCTTTACAGGGCAACAGAAAATGGACATCTAATCTCTCTCTCTCTCTCTCTCTCTCTCTCTCTCTCTCTCTCTCTCTCTCTCTCTCTCTCTCATCTCCATCCAGGCCACAGAACTCTCTGAGAATTTACAGGACTGCCTGCCATTGTGCCTGAGTCTCACAAAGTTCACTTCCAGTCCTTCAGATGTTCTGTGAGAACCCAAGTGGGGGACACCTTCCTGAGGTGACAGCTGAGCCTCTTAAAGGGCCACAGACAGTTGGCTGCATCCTGTGACTTTGGGCTAAAGAAAAAAAAAGATCTTCTATGAGAAAAGAGTCCCAAGATCAAAATAAGTTTTGGAACCAGTGTACCACCTTCTCCTCAAGGGTGCTGAATTTTTATTTTTGGCAGTGCTGGGCTTTGAACTCAGGGCTTCACATTTATGAGGCAGGCTCTCTACCACTTGAGCCAAATCCCCAGCCTTTATGCTCTGGTTATTTTGGAGGTGGGCTCTTACTTTTTGTCCAGGCTGGCTTTCACTGACTTTTTGTTCAGGCATGTGCTACCATGCCCGATGTTGAAATGGGGTTGTGCAAACTTTTTCCTCCCTGATCTTCCTGACCTCAGCCTCCCATGTAGTTAGGATTATAGGCATAAGCCACCAATGCCCGGCGAGGTGCTGAAAAAATTTATAGTAAAAATATTTAATTAGGTTAGCCAAGGCTTCCCAAACTTTGGCAATGGAAACTTTTTCTTTGAAGTCACACTTTGAAGTTTTAATATCTCTTAAAGTTGGCAAGTGCTGGCCTATGATGGTAACTTTGCAATTTATTTATCTAGTTAACACATCCTACTTGACTCCTCCAGAGTCATTAGAAAACAAAATGCTATAAGCAGTTTTGCAATATCTGATTTCCAAATAAATATGGGTTTTGAGTTTGAAATGTTTTCTAAATTCATGATTTTTTTCTCAGTTAAGAAAATCAATGCTTAGAAAAAGTTTCCTTTATTTTGTGAAATTTATGTTTTTGGTAGAAAATCTTTAGTTTCATCACAACTTTTTGAGAATAGCTGAAATGTGATGTATAGAAGTTATGTTTTTTATTTCTTAACTGAAATATAAGTGGGTTAAAGTCAGGTTTTGCTTCCTCTTAGGATTTCACTCCAGTTACTACAGAGAGAGGTGAGTTACAATATTTTCTAGCATGTGTTGAATGGTGAGCCTTAAATCTGGATATTTCATGTTTTTAAATTTGAGATTTCAAAGAGCGAGCCACATCTTGTACTGAAATACATGCTCATCTGCAAGTTAATTTTAAAGGCACTTGGTCATGCAGAAAGCCCATCTGTCTAGCTGGTTTCTACAGGTGAACTTGAATACCATCAAGCAGTCTGCTTTAATGTCACAGCACTTTGGAACAGCATTACGTGACCCTTCAGAAACTTCAGCGAAAGCCAGGCACACTCATATCTGGGGACATGTTTCCCCATGGCCAGGGTCGTTAGCACTGCTTTTCCTAGAAGAATAGTACCACAATCAAAATCTATCAGGAGAGCTGGTGTGTGAAAACTCAGCTTTTCCAACACCCCTTTCCTAAATTTTCAGCCACTTGAAAAATCCTTCTTAGGGCTGTGATTCTCAGTGTTTTGTCGTTTTATAACTGTGTGGAGTTTACATAAATAGCTTCAGACATGACATCTGTAGAAAGCTGTCTGATGCTCTCTAATGGAGATTTCACAGTCATAAAACATCCAGTGGACAGATTTCTTCAGTCTGCTTGTTTCTGTCTGTAGCTGTGATCTAAAATGCACTTCACCCCACAAATGCCTGCCAGCGGCACAAACAAACGACTTTCCTGATCATGCCCACCTGTGAAGGCAAAAAAGCCTCCATCAGCTGTTGCCTGGCCAAGTTTCCTTTGCAAGCTATGGTGCTGGCATCACCAGCTCATGACAGGCCAGTCAGAGGCACGTCAGAAAGCGTCAGTGGGACAATAATTAGCAGCTGCGTCAGGCGTCTGGGCCCATTTTGATAAGGTGAGATCATGGCCTTCTTGAAGGAATAGTTTTGGGAAGACAGAGAGACCTGATTTATTTTTCCCACTGGTGTAGCGGAAATGTATTATTAGACCAGCCATTAAAAAAAGAGGTTCAGAAAATATGAATATTCTAAACTGATCACCAAGCGAGTGATTGGGTATCCTCAAAGTGGCTCAGAGAGTGACTAAGTTATTGGCAGTAAATCCAGTAATGTGTCCTGCACTACACTGGATAATTTGCCTATAAGGGAAATGTGTAATGCAGTCCCTGTCACCAATAAGAAGATGCAGAAGACTGTAATAATTTCAGTTATGATTGTGACTCTTGAGTGCTAAGTGGTGACTTAGGCATGAGTGTTTAAGGGTTAAGAAAAACAAGCAGCATTTAGAGAACAGGTCTGAGGAAGGCAGGGTTGAGTATGGTCTGGAAATGGAAAGAAATGTGAGCAATAGTTAATGTCAACCAAACCCTTAGTTGCCTGATACTAACTAAGCAATCAACTTAGGATTCGATCCTCTGGAATGACTTCTGCTATCTGTCCCCATTCCTCTAAAGAGGAAACTAAGACTCAAGGAGGATAAACAGTGTGTCTAAGACACACAGCAAATAAGTCACAGAGGCGGGATTCCACAGCATGGAATCTGTCTGCTGAAGCTGAAGCTGTCTGCTTAACCATCTTTTGCCACAACAACTAGTTGTGTTACTCTCTCAGGTGTGAAAGTAGATCTGCATATGTGTAAAAATGTGCACAAGTATATAGTGGTGTAGGCAGAAATGATAAGAGAAAGAACTTCAGATTAGAAAGAAGGATGAAGCATTAATACAATGGGGGGAATTGGCCTGAGCGTGGGTGGCGCTGATGAAGTCACTTGACTGATAAAGAAAACCTTTCTGGGAAGGGTTAGATGGTGAGTTATGTAAGACCTCAGTGGAGAGGTCAGTGTTAGCATGTGACAGTTGTCTGGTGATGACATTCAGATGTGTACTGGCTGGTCAAACAGGTGATCACCATAATTTGTGCTTTAGGCACACAGACAGAATATTTAGGGACACCAATGCAGACGCCCAAAACTGTCCCTTGATTTCATTGTTGCCCAGGAGAACTGTGGGAAAGAACTTGAACTTTGCACTTGGGGTTCAGATATTTGCAGACTTAGGGACAAGCTGGAGGTGGGGAACTATGGAAGCCTGTGGGCTGAGCTGGAAGAAAAGCACCCGGTCCTTTCCAGCTTCCAGCCAAGAAAGAAAGGCCCCAGTGAGGGTGAGCCAGGGAACATTTTTTTCCTGCTGTTCCCAGTCTGCCCACATGTACTACCCATCAAGTACATCCCCGAGCTCAAATCAACTGCTTCATTGGTCCTCAACCAGAGACACCATGATCTAGTCACATTCCAGACTGCTGAAAAGATTTTCAAGTATGACTTTTGACCAGACACTTATGCTCTGACTTGAGAACATGACCCAGAAGTAAGATGCAATTCCACGGTACACAACACACCACACCCACTGTTGTCTGAGAGAATCCTGAAAAGGTACAAGGAACGACAGTAGAGAAGTGTCAAAATGGCACTGGGGAGAGAGTGGTCCACACAAAAGTCAGTCTGTGGGGATTCCCAGAAATTCTTGGGTATGAGAACACTGAAAGGACAGGGTCTTCCTGCAGGAACGGGACAGGTTAACAACTACTGAGACTCACACAGCAGCATTGAAGGGGCTGCATTTGTGAGCATGGGCTGGGGATGCCCGGAACAGCAGGGTTCTTAAATACAAATGGTTATGAGGTTACGTGGGACGTGCACAGACAAACTCGTACCATGCGTGTTGTATCATTGAGCAAAGACAGAAAGTCTTTGCAGGAAGATCACTGACACCAGACTCAAATAGTGAGAGCAGACAAAAACAAACAAGAAAAATCAGACTTGGCTTGGGGAGTTATGTTTGATCACCATATTGGTAATGCCTGTTTCTTTGCCCATTTAAAGACAAGTGCTTATTTCAAAGCAAAAGAAATCCATGGCCTGTGGCTCTAGTTTCACTTGTCCTTTATGCCAAACCCAACCAAGGTCACTTTCATGACAGCAAGCCCACAGACAACACCCAGTTTACAAACAGGCTGGGCTCCAGGAGGCCACTTATAAACTGGCTCTTTGAAACCCAGAAGGGTTTCCCATAGAAACAATGCCCAGAAGGAATCCTTCCCTCAGGCTGGTCTATAAAACTCTTCTTAACCCCCTGAGTTCTGGAATGAACCAAAAGCCACCAGGAAGCTGTGATGCCTGAGATGGGGTAAGATCAGGGAGGTGGGGCTGGACTTGGAGCTCTTTGGGGACGGTCATGTCCTTCAAAGGAGGAGCTCAATGGTATGATCATTTTTGGCACAAGTTTTTCAGTGACTTGTTTCATCCATGTATCATTACTTTAGAAAACCTTCTTATTTTGAAATAGTTTAAGACTCACAGGAAGTTGTAAAAGCATTACAGAGTTCCCATGAGCCCTCACTCTGCTTCCTCAACAACTGTACCTTACATAACCCTAGTCCATGATCAACACCAAGAAGTCTGTGTTGGTACAACACTAGGAGGCAAACAGCCTATAGAGGTTTAGCAAGTTAACTTTAATTCTTTCTGAACAAATGGAATGCTTTGAAGTCATTAGATCATTTCATCTAAATGATGTTTTTAGCATGTTACACATGCTAAAAATCCTTATTTTTGCAACAAAACCTTCCATTCTTCATCATAAAAAATTTTAAACTGACAGTGTTAATCTGAATGAAGTATATTTTATATTTTATATTCACACAAATTCACTTTGGCATGATATTTAAAAATTTGTTTAGTATACTATATTTGCAATCTAATGTTAAGAGTTCGTATTAACACATTTATTTACTTATTCATTTTTTTGTGGTGCTGGGGATCAAAGTTTGGGCCTTGCCCATTCTAGGCAAGTGCTCTATCACCCAGCTACATCTGAGTCAGCATGCTTATAGCAATGTGTGACCTGAGTCCTGGTCCCACTTGTTGCCATGAACAGAATGAGGTTACTTTAGTTAAGTCATTTAATTTGTTTGGTCTTTTGTTACTTGATTGTAAAATAAGGAAATTAGATAACATGGCTTCTAAAATTTCTTCTAGCTAAAAAAAAATACTATAATACTCCCATGTCAAAGATATATAAATATCATTATAGAAAACATAAAATGGCTTTATTTTAAAAACAAATAAAAGCTGTAATTTAAGCAGAAAGTTTTGTACTCACTTAAAAGTCATGAGAAAAGGACAAAAGACAATCAGAGGCAATGTGAATGTGAGGTGTTGAGGAGTCACAGGTGGCTGCTGACCCTGATGGAGCCACTGTCTGGATTCCCTGGG
Source organism: Castor canadensis (assembly GCF_047511655.1). NCBI lineage: Eukaryota > Metazoa > Chordata > Mammalia > Rodentia > Castoridae > Castor > Castor canadensis. The sequence goes on along the minus strand of NC_133386.1, from coordinate 7,518,603 downwards.
AGCCCCTTTGGGCTGTGTGACCTTTGGGCAGTAATGCTAACCTTCCCAGAGAGTTCCTCACTGGTGTGGTCCCCAGGATGAAGAAGGATACCATCTCCAGAGCCTATGGAAGGAGCCCTGACACAGAGTCTCCCTCCATGAATGTGAGAGAGAGCCTGGCCTGTTGGTGTGGTACCTTGGATCTGGACTGTCTCCCAGAGGCTCTTCTGTGGGAAACTTGGTCATCAGCTTGGCACCATTGGAGAGGGCTGGACACCTTTAAGAAGTGGGGCCTAGTGGGAGGTTTTAGGTCATTGGAGGCTTGTCCTTAAAGGGGACTATGAGGAACCAGTCATTTTCTCTTCTTCAAGTCTTGGCCACAAGGTAAGCAGCCTCCTCCTCCACATGCTCACACGTGATGTGCTGCCTCACCAAGGGCCCAGAAGCCAGGGGACAAAGAGCCTCTCAAACTGTGAACCAAAATAAACCTTTCTTTTTTTAAAGTTAATGATCTCAGGTATTTTGTTACAGCTACAGAAATCTGCCTTACAGAGTTAGGTTTGAGTAGGAAATGAAGCAAAACCTGGGAAGTCAGATGATTGGATAGAAGTCAGCCTGCCTTTAGCTTAGGTGGGGGAGGCCCTGGGTTCTGTGGAAACCTGCTGAGGACAAGGAGAAGGAGATATGGTGCTGACATGTGGCAGGGAACATGGATACTGCCTGATGTCTTGGCTGAACAGAGAAAGGCGACTGGACTTTCTCACTAGGTGAGAGAGAAGCCTTGCACCTTCAGGAGGCTCTGAGAGGCAGAAACGCATACAGCAGGCTGTCTAGTCAGTTTTTAGGAAAAGCAAACATGTCCCACATTCTTTGCAATCTTACTGTAAATCTGAGATCAGAACTTGGACTCTGGTTTGCAGGAAGAGTCTGCTAAGACATCTTAATATAAAAACAGGCAATAGGACACCCCATCTCCCTCCCACTCTGATAATGCTTGGGTCTCCCCTGCCTTTTTCCTAGTGTTCCTAGCAGGACCTCAGACATAGTCTTGCACTTGCTGTCACTCAAGGCCATTGCATGTTTAATCTTCCAGCATTCATATACTGCATCCAGACACCTGCCTCCCTGAGTATGTGCAGACTACACCAACAATGACCTGGGTTACCATGATATATACTTTTATTTTTGTATTTAAAGCAGAAGAGAACTTGAATCCATTGCATGTTACAACTGGGAGATGGTCTGATGATCTTAATTTTACCATGCTTTGAGAAGAAATTATTTATTGATTTATTCCAGAATTAGAAATTATGCTTTGAATGTAGTATAGCTAGGGAGAGAAATAGCTATAATTTCAAAGACACAAACAAAAATGAAGTCCAAAAGGAAAGTAATCTCAAATAGGATGACAAATTTAATTACACTTGTTTAAAGGGTCCCATTGGTATTTTTTATCAAGTGTTCATATTGCAACCTTACAGTGTGGTAAATAAGCTGCCTGCTACTCTTGTGCCAATCCTGAGAAAGAGCATTTGCAGTTTGCAATCTAATGGCCCCACAAAGGTGGACTCTGACACTCCAGGCTGGAAGACAGAAGATCTGTCACATTGGGAGGAAACCCATTTTCACATAAGTACTCACTGGAACAGCAAGCCACCAGGCTTGAAGATGAAGCTCTATATTGTGTGTGTGATTTCTACAATACAAACAAGCGCTGAGTGGACAGACGCAGGTTTCCAAACTGTTGTAACCTATCTCTTTCTCCCAAGACTGATAAAAAGCTACACAAGAAATCTTTTTTTCTATTAGCAATATCACTACTTCCAAATCTTAAGGCATTTCTCTTCAGGGTGCTAATAAATAACACTGCAGTTTTTACACAGTTGAAAGTGGCTCTTCACTAACTTTCTTCCATTTCTTTTAATCAGTGTTCTCAGTGGGAACAACTGGACACCACCTGTCTTAGTTCTCGGCTGCCAATATGGGATACACATAGAGGGGCCTGAACCAGTGGAGGTTGATTTTCCCACAGTTCTCGAATTTGGAAGTCCAAGCTTGAAGTGGCATGGTTGAGTTTTAGTTAGAGCTCTCTTGCTGGCTTGCAGGTGGCTGCCTCCTCAAAAGCAGAGAGACTGCGCAAGTGTTCTTATAAAAAGGACTGCAATCCTGCCACAAGGGTCTCACACTCATTCCCTCATCTTACCCTAAATTCTCCAAAACTCCTAATTTCCAGATACCATCACAGTGGGAGCTAGGGCTTCAATATATGCATGTAGAGAGTCGCAATTTAGCACAAAGCACTTGAGTTTAAACACTGGTTGAAAGAAGAGACGTCACCCAGCATTCGTTCATCCAATAAACATCACGTGAATCCCACTAGATGAAGGAGGAGACATTGGGGAAGATAGCAGGCAGCAATGTAGAGAATCTACAGCAGGGCAGGAGAACCAGGGCAAGAAAGTGTCTCTCTGCACAGAGAGAAGCCAGGGTCCAGAAGCCACCACAAGGGCACATCCAGGGCTGGTCCCAGGAAGAGGCCACTGCTGGAGTTCCCATGGCTCAGTCCCAGAGCCCTGGCCGGGCAGTGAGGCCCAGGTAAGAGCACCACACTGTCCTCGTCCACAGCTCTCCTCCTTCCTCTCCTCTGGGCAGAAGGGCAGAGCCTGGGGGGAGAGGATCCGTGCGGAGCTCGTCCACATGCAAGACAGCTGGGGCTGGGATGCGGCTTGAGTGTCCTCTGAAAGTTCATACCTTGGTCCCCAGTGTGGCTGTATTGAGATGGTGGAACCTTGAAGAGGTGGAGCCCAGAGCAAGGTAAATAAGTCCTGGGGGTGGGAGCTGCCCTCAGAAGGAATCAGTGCTGGCCTCAGGGAGTGCCTTCGTTCTCAGGAGAAAGCAGTATTATGGAAAGAGCAAGCTGGAGCCCTGAATCTTGCTTGCTGTTTCAGTGCATGCCTGCTGTCTCCTTGCACGCACTCCTGCCATGATACCATTCGTTGTGATGTAGCTGAAGGTCCTTCTGAGAGGCCAAACCAATGGGGCCACCTGATCTTGAATTTTGAGCTGACAAAAATGTGGCCTAAATAAAGTGACTTTATAAGTTACTTTCTGTATATAAATGGAATATTCCAAGGGAATTTCATTAGAAAGTAGAATTTTTGTTTTCATGGGAAGAAATACCATTCATTAGAGGGAAGGAGAGGGGGAGGGAGAACGCTCTAAGGTACAATAGGCCCTAAGAGTTGTGGGGACAGAGAAAAGGTTCAATGGCAATTGCTTCCTCCCAGACTGCTCTGACCAACAAAAGGATGCCCACTCTTCTACATCCCCTCTGCCTCTCCCCCTTCTCTACCCATGGTAAATCTTCCTAATCACTTGTGGCCTCCTTTCCCGCCACCTCAGTTATTCCCAACACCATCTTTGTAAGCAGTGCCTACCAAGTGATGGAGGTGGGGTGTGAGAAGAACCTGCCTCTCATCCTGCCCTCAGCCATGGGGAAGACCAGGGCTCCAGAGCTGCCCTGTGTCACCCTGTGCCTAATAGAGTAGTGCAAACACCACAAGCATTGAAAAGGAAAGCAAAGACTTGCTATTTTATATTTTATAGGGTAGATATGAACTTCAGAAGTTTCCCACTTAAGTTTTTTTTACCTTGTCATAACCCAATTCTGGAATATTTAGCCCTACTTAGCATTTTTTCTTGGCTACCACCTTCTAAATCATCTAATAACCTGGGCTAGGGTGTGTGGTTCAAGAGGTAGAACACCTGCCTAGCAAAGCACAAGGCCCTGAGTTCAAACCCCAGTTCTGTCCCCACCCCAAATTAATATAAATTATCTAAGCCCTCTAGGCTTCAAGTACAAAGAAAGCATCTATTTTTAAAGGATATATTATCTGCAGTATTTCCTCCCCAAACAGAAACTTTTCTCTAGAGGAATAACTGTAACCAATTGGCAAATTAAAGATAATTATGAATACTGGTCAATTTGAGTCAATGACTAACTTAAGTCAACAGTAGGGTTTAATTGTAGTCCATAGAGTCATGCAAATCCTTCATAGTTCTTACTACATTAACAGGTGAAGGTGAAATAGCTCTTCCATGCCAAATACCAAAGGACGAGTCTTTCAGCCATTCTTACCCACTTGTTAGAAAAGAAAAAGAAAATGTGATTCCTTCCTGTGTTGCTTTAGGTAGGAGCACATGCACAATCCACTTGCCAAGTTTTCTTCCAATGGAACTTCGAAGAAAAAGTTTTAACACTTATAGTATTCCAAAACAAAGTTATCTTCATCGGGCTCTACTGTGCCCAAGCAGCACAAATGTCACTTAAATGGCTTCCTTTGGAAGCTCACCATGGGGTGAAGATGCTGTAACACCTCGAAGAGCCAATCCTATGTGCAATAAAAATGCCAGCTGTAAAATTTCAGATAAATTAGCTAAAACAATTATCTTTTTCAAAAAGCATTCATGTCAAGATGTGTCACAAAAGCTAAAGATTGGGAGGAGGACAATTGATTCTTATTATTTATATTCAACCAACATTTATCTTATTTTTAAAATTAACATATATTTGTGGGTAGACTACATGTTAATTTAATACATATCAATGTGTGATGATCGAGTCAGCCTAGTCAGTATTTCCTTTTCCTTCAGTATTTATCATTTCCTCATGGTGGGAACCTTTGGATTCATACTTATTTTGAAATATATCCAAAATTGTTGGAGCCTTTGCTTACTGTATTCTAGAACACTGGAACTAATTCCTGATATATAGCTGGATTCTGGTGCCCATCATTTAACCTCTTTCTCTCCCATCCCCCCATGCTTCCTAGGCTCCTGCAACCATATTCCACTCCTTTGAGGAGACCAATTTTTTTAAGCCTTCACAAGCGAGTGAGAACATGGGTATTTGTCTTCCTGTATCTGGCTTATTCTCTTAAAATGATGTCCTCCAGTGCCATCCAAGTTGTTGCAAGTGACAGGATTTCATTCATTTTTCTGACTCAGTAATATTCCATTGTGTAAATATATTCTATTCACGTTTTTCACGAATTCACCAGTGGATACCTTGGTTGATTCTGCATCTTGCTTATTCAGAATAGTGCTGCAATAAACATGGAGTTCAGGAGTCTCTTTTTTTTTTCATTTTTCTTTTATTATTCATATGTGCATACAAGGCTTGGTTCATTTCTCCCCCCTGCCCCCACCCCCTCCCTTACCACCCACTCCGTCCCCTCCCTCTCCCCCCCCCAATACCCAGCAGAAACTATTTTGCCCTTATTTCTAATTTTGTTGTAGAGAGAGTATAAGCAATAATAGGAAGGAACAAGGGTTTTTGCTGGTTGAGATAAGGATAGCTATACAGGGCATTGACTCACATTGATTTCCTGTGCGTTGGTGTTACCTTCTAGGTTAATTCTTTTTGATCTAACCTTTTCTCTAGTTCCTGGTCCCCTTTTCTTATTGGCCTCAGTTGCTTTTAAGGTATCTGCTTTAGTTTCTCTGCGTTAAGGGCAACAAATGCTACCTAGTTTTTTAGGTGTCTTACCTATCCTCACCCCTCCCTTGTGTGCTCTCGCTTTTATCATGTGCTCATAGTCCAATCCCCTTGTTGTGTTTGCCCTTGATCTAATGTCCACATATGAGGGAGAACATACGATTTTTGGTCTTTTGGGTCAGGCTAACCTCACTCAGAATGATGTTCTCCAATTCCATCCATTTACCAGCGAATGATAACATTTCGTTCTTCTTCATGGCTGCATAAAATTCCATTGTGTAGAGATACCACATTTTCTTAATCCATTCATCAGTGCTGGGGCATCTTGGCTGTTTCCATAACTTGGCTATTGTGAATAGTGCCGCAATAAACATGGAGTTCAGGAGTCTCTTTAATACATTTCATTTCCATTGGATCTGTTTCCGTAGTGGGACTGGTGGGTCCAGGTAATTCTGTATTCAGTTTTTTAGGAATCGCTATACTTCAGCCAACATTTGCTGATCACTGCACGTAGGTCAATGCTGTGCACCAGAACTTTCTGTGATGACAGAAATGTTCTCTGTCTGCATAGTCCATGTGCTAGCCACTAGACACTATTGACACCAGTGACCACTGGGCACTAGAAATGTGACTGATGGGAGACTTAGTGTTAATTAATGTGAATTTAAACAGCGGCATGGGGCTGGAGGGCCCCACACTGGCTGGTGCCAATGTGCAACAGTTATCAATGCTTTGATGATAGAAAGGTGAAGGTGACTTGGTTTTTCTCTCAAAATTCCTGCAAAGCAAGAGGGAGTGATAAAGTGCATACATGATTTTAAATCAAAATCCAGTTCAACTTGTGTGGACCTTAGTAAAATGTAAAATTTATATGGGAGAAAAAGGGCCCAAGAATGGCCCAGGTGATTTGGAAAAGGAGCAATATAAGGGGAAAGGAGAGGTGAGGCTTGAATGGGATATTAGGACTTCTTATAGAGCTGGGTGCTGTGAATCAGACCTGTAATCCCAGCTACTCAGGATGCTGAAATTGAGAGGATCTCATTTCCAGGTCAACTCAAGCAAAAAGATCATGAGACCCCCATCTAATCAAAAGCTGGACGTATGTACCTGTCATTGCAGCTACAGGGAAAGTGTAAATTAGCAGATCACAGTCCATGCCCGCCCAGGCAGACACATGAAATCCTATTCAAAAAATAACAAAAACCCAGACAGGGCTGCAGGCATGGCTAAGGGGCAGTGTGAAGCCCTGGGTTCAAACCCTGGAACCACCAGGGGGAAAAAGTCTTACCGAAGTACAGTAGTGACCAGTGGATTATCAGCTTGCCAATGGACAGACAGCAGTATGTTGACCAGAATGGAGGGCTCAGATCAGACTCCAGTGAGAGTGGGATCCTCACATAAGATCGAGGCAGGTCCATAAATCTGAGGGAAAGGAAAGATTCTTCAGCTATGTGGAGTTTGGAAAACCAATTGACCATATGGAAAACACAAGTAAAATTAGATTCCACCACACTCTGCACAGAATTAACTCCAGGGATATTAAAATTCAACTCAAAAACATGATTTAATAAAAATATATTAGAGAAAGATATAATATCTCAGCTGACCATGATTTTTACAGCAAGACTCAAAAAGCAGAAGTGAGGGAAAAGAGAAGTTTTACATCAGAATTAAATTTTTTTGTAATTCCCAAGACATGAGAAAGTTAGGATAAGCCACAGACCAAACAGATAGGACACATTTACCTGGCAAAGGAGAAAATACACAAATATACAAACAACTTCCCCCAAATCTAATACCCCCCCATAACAGATAGAGCAGGAGGATGTAACTCACAGAAGGTGAATGGCATACGAATGTGACAGTACAAATGACCTGCTAACTCAGGGACATTGTAAACAGAACCAGGAGTCTGCTGTTGATGCCCAGAGCATCTGCTGAGAGAGATGGGCAAGACCAAAGGTTGGCGTGGATGTGGCCAAGCTAGGGTGTTGCTGGGGGATGTGAGTTGGGGCCTTCTGTCTGGAAAGCAATTTAGTAATGTTTAGAAGAGCTCACAATACGTGCGCTTTATAGTCTAGCTACTACTTCTAGGAACTTGCCTTAGATCGACTCTTGCACAACACCCAGGGAAATGTGCACAATCAGTAACTGTATGGATTCAAAACCAGCTGAATGTCCCTCAGTAAAGGAGCAGTGCCATGACCATTCAATAGAATGACATGGCAGGGCACCTGTGACTCACACCTGCAATCCCAGCTACTCAGGAGGCAGAGTTCAGGCAGATCAAGGTTTGAAGCCAGCAATAGTTCCTCAAGACGCTATCTCAAAAAAAAAACCTTCACAAAAAAGGGCTGGTGGAGTGGCTCAAGGTGCAGGCTCTGAGTTCAAGCCCCAGTACCGCAAAAAAGAAAAAAAAGATCAGAAGGACATATAGCCCTCAGAGTCAGTGAGCTGGTTCTGTACTTACCAAAAACAGGTTTCAAAAATACACTGTGATGTGGAAAAGAGAAGCAACTGAAAAATAAAGAGTATGTTCCATTTAGGTAAATTTTCTCTTTTTTTGCGGGGTGAGGGGGCGCTGTATTGGGTTTTGAATTCAGGGCCTTGATCTTGCTAGGCAAGCGCTCTACAACTTGAGTCACATCCCCAGTACTTTTCTGTTGTTTGATTTTCAGATAGGACCTGGTGCTTTTGCCAGGGTCAGTTTGGTCATCCTTCTGCCTCTGCCTCCCAAGTATCTGGGGTTACTTGTGCGACCCTGCCTGGCTTATGTATATTTTTAAAGCATTCCCAATACTCTCTGTCGTTTATTCACAATTTTTCTTGAGTTAAAAGGATTAAAACCTAGCCAAGAAGAGTGGTTAAAATTTCTGACTAATTACACCTGAGCAAGAGAGTCCAGGTCCTTTGGGGAGGGTCCATTTAGGCCAGCTAGATGCCTATCACACACTCCCTCGCCCACCCCAGTCACACTGTTGGAGCCCCCCAGGATGTCTGCTCAGTGTCCTGAAGCTGGTTTTCAGGATTTACCTCCTAAAGCGAGTGTCAAGTGGCTGCCCCAGGGAGGATGCAGAGAGACAGGGGGTAGGAGCTGAAGGGGTAGGAAGGAGACCCCAACTGTGTCTGTGATGTGTTAGTGTTTTGTAACAGCGTATTCAAAACAAACCAATAAGACACCATGGGCTGATTCTGGGAGAGGGTGGAATTTTTATTGCTCTCCTTTAATAGCTAACTCTTATAGAGCTCTTGTGTTTCAAGGACTGTTGGAAGTGGCTTGCTTTAAAAATGAGAACATTCCATTAGTTCTTGATATTACAGAGGAGGGCTAAATAACTCGCCCAGTGTCACTCAGTGATGAGGAGGAGGGGGATGTGAGCCCAGGGGTCCAGCTCCAGAGTCCACACTCTTAACAGGACTTTCATAGGATCTGAATGTCCACATGATCAGACTACGTCATTGAAAATAAGGTAATTAAAAAGAAAATACCCCAACAAGCACAATGCAAAAATGTAGAGGAACTCCATGAGCAGGTTCTTGGGTATTTGGGGAGCATGACTGAAGACAGTTACCAAGAGCTTTTGCTGAGGAAGGACTCTTGGAGGAGGCACTGGCTTTGGAAGTAGCCTTGATGGGCAGTGAGCAGGGAGGGGCAGGAGGGTGAAATTCCAAGAAGATGGAACCTCATGTGCATAGTCATAGACCTGGGAAAATTCAAGGATTTGAAGGTTAGCATGTAGTTCTGTTTGTCTGTTCATAAGGGGCCCACTTGGCAAGAGACATGGATGAGGACTTCAAGAGAGAGGGTGTGAGAAGTGAGGATTTAATTTGGAAAGGGAGTGGGGCCACGGAAGGCCAGAAGGCAGGCCCTCTGGACTATGCCAGCAAGAGACCATCCTGAGTGTACGCTGGCCTCAGGTAGGCATAAATGGGCTCAGGACAGATGTCCAGCAGGGAAGCACTGAGGGCTGACCCAGCACCTAGAGCACCAGGCATCTACTACTGCCAAGCATTGGCATAGACACGAATGAACCAGACAAAACTTCCGCTCTTGTGGAACTTGAATTGCAGTGGAGGGGCACAGGTAAGATGGATAAACAAGAGGATAAGTAAAAACAAAAGCAGAGCAAGTGGAAAGAAATTTGCTAGAGGTAAGGGCTTTGGAGACAAGGCAGGAAAAGGAGGGAGGCTGGTCGTCGGGTGGGAGAGGGGTTGGATGGCTCCCTGCCCCCCAGGTGACATTTGATTAAAGGCCTGAGGGATGAAGGAAGCTGAGATATCACAGTGATTCTGAGTCTGGTGTCAAAGGTGTTTATACCAAAGGCAGTGCAGAGGAGGAAATGGGTTGGGAGGACAGATTTCATCTGGGGTCCAGCAGGTAGCTCAAAATATGGACAAGACTCTTGAGCAGCAACATGTAGGCACAGAAGTCACTGCTGAGTAGGGGACAGATGTGTCCCAGCAACTGAGCTTGGTGGGGGGTGAGGGGGCAAGAGAGAGAGAGAACACTAGAACTGGAAACTGTCATCCAGCAAGTGTTTCATTCTGCACAGTTTCTGTAATCCTTGGGCCAACCCCACAGAGTCATTAACTCAGCAGCAAAGAATTTTGCAGTAAGGGCTAAGGCTCATTGAGTACACAACGTGAACCTGTTTGCTGGCACTTTCCACCTATGAATGCATGCGGTCCTCACAGGAGGATGTATATTATGTACATTGTTAGCTTTCTTTCATAGGAGGCAAAACTGGGGCTGGTGGATTAAAATGTGCAAGGTCAGGAGATCAGGAGCTGGTGAGGGGATGATGGGCAGACCCGGCTCTGGGGTAAGTGTGCCTCTCTGACCCATTGAGAAAAGTGGGCTTAGGACACAGGTGGGCGGATAGCTTTGGGGGTGAGAGTGGGAAGAAGAGCTGGGGAAATTCTCAGAACTGAGAGGCAGGAGGCCAGGCTAACGCAGTGAACCTGCTCTCCACTGTGCTAGGTGGTCATGGGGTGACCTGAGAAGCTTCAGCCAAGAAGCAGAGGGTAACCAGTGGCGGGAGAGGGGCAAGCGTCCTAGGGCAGAGGACAGCTTGGACAAGAGCAAAGGCCCTGAGTCGGCATCCCACCAGTTCTGCAGGCCTTTGGGGGGAAATAAAGAAGGTAAAATTATGGGTTCAAGTCAATGAGGCAAGAAATACTCTTTCCCTGCCATTCTTACTGACGGTCAGGAAGTCCTGGCTAGAAGGTGGTTGGTCCCTTCTCACCTTGACCTTCCAGCGCTCTGAGCAAATGGCTTGCCTCTGTGGACGCCCGCCGTCCTCGTCCTCGTAAGAGAGTTGGACGATGTCTGAGATGTGCTACGTCTAACCTCGCATGGTCCCAGCCCTGCGACCAGTCCAGGGCAGATGAGCAGCTCTGTTCCCGGAGCCGGCCGGCCACCCCGCCCCGAGGTGCGCGGAGCCGAGTGACTTCTGCGCCCACGAGGAGCAGGGCTGCCGGGGTCTCCGTGCGCGCATCCTTAGTCCCCACGGGCTGCACTCGGGAGTCCGAGGCGCCCCGGGAGGGGCCGAGTGAGCTTGGAACTTTCCTGCCCTGGAGCCCGACCCAGGACGCCTCGCCGCGCAGGCTGCTGGCAGGGGCCGAATGGAACTCTGCGCCAGGCCGAAGACGGTGCCCGTCACTCGCAGTCCCGGGCCGGGGCCCTGGCGCGCAGTGTCGTTCGGCCAGGCGCGCTGCCCGGGCACCCGGTGGGTCCCGGGTGGGTCCGGACCGGACCGCCCCGCATGCTCCTGCCGGAGAGCCCGCCAGTCCCTCGGCGGGGACTGCTGGGGGCGCCCTCGGAAGCGGGGCGGGCGGGGCGGGCGCGGTGCCAGGGCGGGTGAGGCGGCTGAGGCGGGCGGCGCGGGGGGGCGGCGGGTATAGAGCGGCGGCCAGCGCAGCGCGCGGGTCACTCGGAGGCCCGGCGGCGGCGGCGGCGGGCGGGACGCGCTCGCGGGGTGGCGCGGCCGGCCGGGGCGCACCATGCAGTCTTTTGATCAGGCGCTGCGCAGGGCCGGCGAGTTCGGGCGCTTCCAGCGGCGCGTGTTCCTGCTGCTGTGCCTGACGGGCGTCACCTTCGCCTTCCTCTTCGTCGGCGTGGTCTTCTTGGGCAGCCAGCCCGACCACTACTGGTGTCGCGGGCCGAGCGCCGCCGCGCTGGCCGAGCGCTGCGCCTGGAGCCCCGAGGAGGAGTGGAACCGCACGGCGCCCGCCCGCCGCGGCCACGGTCACTGCCAGCGCTACCTCCTGGAGGCGGCCAACGCCAGCGCCGCCGCGGCCCTCAGTTGCGCAGACCCGCTCGCCGCCTTCCCCAATCGCTCCGCGCCCCTCGTGCCCTGCAGCGGCGGCTGGCGCTATGTCCAGACCCACGCCACCATCGTCAGCGAGGTAAGGGCGTCCGGAGCGGGGACACAGCCTAGGGAAGCGGGCCCGGGGAGGAGGACGCTCTGGTTCCCCGCGGACACCGGGAATGTGACAAGTCGGCCACCAGGCAAGGTCCATGGAGATGGAGACCTGTTGGCTATCTTGGGGGCCGGGCAGGTTCATCTATGCTGCACTTGGAGATGCTGCGCGATCGTAAAGCCCGGGAAAGGCCTTTGGTGTATTTCCTGTGCTCGTGCGTTAACAGGGATGCTGTGATTTCAGGTGAGAAGGAAACTTTGACAGAGGCCAAGGTCCGGCACTCCGAACACACCTGCCCAGCATTGAAGGATCCCAGCAGATGCGCGTTATCTGAGATGCTTTGGCGCAGGATTGGAGATTATGGGGTCGACTCCTGCAGGGCAGGTCTGGGTTGATTTGAGGTGTCCAGGGGGAACAGGAGAGGGGAAAACAATGTTTGAAGGCAAAACAGCTTTTTCCAGTAGCCCAAATGATTATCTGAAACACAAGGGGACAAAGGTCGCAAGACCTTTTTTGGTAGAGTGTTTTGGTAGAGTGTTTTGGGGCAAGGAGCAGCAGTCTGAGAAGTTGGGAAAGCCTAAGTGTAGGATAAGTGTTTCTGGCTTTTCCTGCTAGTAATTTACAGGGACACAGCAAGAGCGATTTACCCCGCGGTGGCTGCTGCAGTGGGTGGGGACAAGCCCACATTTTGTTGGGTGTGTCTGGTCAGCAGCTCTTTCCGAGGTCAGGGGGCTTCCTTCCTTGGCCTCAGGTATGTTTGTGGATCCTGCTGGGCTGCTTGTGTCCTGTGGCTTTGAACTTTGTAAGAATCAGCTCAGAAACCGCTTTAACTGTGCCTGGCTCAATTCTTAGTGAACTTGGTCAATAAATACAGCTCAGCTTAAGTTTTACAAGATGATTGTGCTCAGGTAAATGGAGAAAGAAAATTTTTGTCATTTTTTTTTTTTTTGTCAAAACATTAGTTTTTGTCAAAACATTTTTTGGGGTGGGTTAGAGGTTTTGAACTCAGGGCCTGGTGCTTTCTAGGCAGGAGCTCTACCACTTGAGACACACCCCCAGCATTTTTTTGCTTTAGTTATTTTTCAGATATGGTCTCCAGTCCCCCCCCCACACACAGGGACCAGCCTCAGTTCACAATACTGCTACCTCCCATGTAGGATTAAAGAAATGCACTATTTGTTTGTTGAAATGGGGTTTCACTAACTTTTTGCCTGGTCTGGCCTCAAACCTTGATCCTTCCGATATCCACCTCCCAAGTAGCTGGGATTATAGGTATGAGGCACTGCACCCTGCCCCCCAAAAAACATTTTTAAGGCACTTGTGTGGATAATGGGGAAACCCTGGGGTAGAAGGCAGAGCACCCTTTCTGCCACTGTTAATGGCGTTCCATGTATCTCTGGAGTTGGGATATAGCTCACTGGGTTATGCTGTTTGGTTCAGCCCCATGCTGGGTACTGGGGATAGGGCCATGGCAGCCCAGCTGGGCAGTGTGTGTGTTTGGGTCCTTTAATTTCTACTTCATGCCTGCATAGACCAGGGACTGCTTTCTAAGCTGTGGTCTTCTGGTTCAGGATTTTAGGATTAAAATGGACAGGTCAAGGCCTGAGTAAGAGAGGGTGTTATTCCCAGCACTTTCCAGGCACTGCATGTCTGTGTCTACTTCTGCTCCACTCACCCAGGCTGCTTAGTGCTCGCTCACTTCCCAACTGAACCAGAGGAGTGTGAACTCCTGATTTTTGAAGACATTTAAAAATGAGAGCAAAACAAGCCTTTAGAAGCAAAATGCGCACACACACCCCAGTGAGGTTTGCATGCATGCATATGCTTGCATATGACAGAAGAGAGTCATGAAGTCTGTAAGTCAACACCCTGGCAAATGTGTTAGAAACTTTCTGGGGTCTCAAAGTGAGGAACACCATAGGGTTTTATCAAGATGGGGAGTCGAGGTCAGTGTATAGAGGTCTGCAAAAATCAGTGGCTCCTAAAACACAGTGTAGAATGGTGGAAAGTCAGGGACCAGTCCTGATATAGTCTCTAGCTTCGATGTGTGACTTGGACATACCACTTAACTTCTCTGAGCTTAGCTTTCTCATGTGTGAAAGTAGGCATTGGATTAAGCCCTTAACAACACTACAAATGCCATTGTTGTCTCCAGAAAGTCACTGCTCAGAGCACTGATCAAACATCTCCAGAGAAAACTAAGATGATACTTGCAATGCACTCCTTAAAGCCTCACATGAGTTTTGTTTTTCTTTTTAATATACTATTTGTAACTTCCAAATAGTTTTGTACTTCTTTTGGCTTGTTTGTCTTGTGTATTTTGATTCTTAAGAGGAATTTCTGCCCCCACTCGCATCTATTCAGGAAGTACAATCACGCAAAGTCACCCAGAATCTCACAGGGTGAGATGTGTCCATCTTTGGTTTTGAATATGAACCAGTTCATTTTGGTTCCCTCAAATTCTATCAAAGTGAATGAAACTGTGGTTCTATCTTCAGTCAGTGCCATGAACCCAACGTCTTTTCATACTCCTGAAGTCTAAGGCTGCCCACTTTCCAGAATGTTCTCATGTGCCTTAAACTTAATCCTAGTACCATTGTGGTAAGGTGTCATGGTCCTGGCTATTAGGGGAGACCTGATGCTCAGATGTTTAAGGATCTGCCAGGGTCCCCACCCTTCATGTACACAAAGTGGATTAGAATCCATGAGTCTTGATTGTAAGTCAGTGTTTTCCCTTCTCACAGTGCTGTAAATCTTTCATACAACTTCATGAAACATGATACTGGGACCACACACTGTCACCTGCAGGAACCCTTGTAACTTTGTAGTAACTGTGTAATTGTGGTCTGTGGCCAACCAGCTATTTTGTTTCACTTGGTGGTGTTGAGAATGCTGCTAGCTCTTGGGAAGGCTGTGCCTGCATTTGGTGAGAATGGTTCTCTATGTTCTTGATACAAACGTTGCAAAATGGTCACTTACATCCCATCCACCCTTTTCACAGCTTGCAACTGAAAATAATGCCAAGAATCTAAGTCCGGGTCAAGGTTAAGTGCTGGCTGTTTCAAGCCAGCTACCCAGTGTCTTTTGCTCAAGCGAAGGCAGGGGATTTCTCATCCACATTGAACTTCCTTAATATAGATTTTAGTGACATCTAAGTCTCAGCTTTATGTGATTATCAGACATTGGGCAGAGTAAAACCTGGTGTAATGCAGAAAGCAAACAAGCTAGAACCTTATCTGCCAAATGTTTCAATTCACTGCTCAGGAGGAAAGTCTTCAAGACTGACCCTAGGATTTTGATGTTTGCTGGTATGCCAGAGATTAAAAAGAAGAAGAAGAAAAAGACTATCGCAGGCTTCAGAGCACTTTTACAAACAAACAGAATCACAATTGCTTTTCCCTTCTAGAGTTAATTTTTTCCATGATAAAAAGAAGGTCAGTTTGAAGGATGTGAATGTGGAAGAGTGTCGGCTGCTTTGCTGTCAGGAGTCATCCACATTCCTCAAGTGGCCCTGCTGGCTTCCTGCATAATCATCCCAAGACATGTGTCAACCCAGTGGGCCAGCCACTCGGTGCCAGCCTAACCTGTGTTCACGAGCATCTGATAAGCACATAATGAGCTATGGTAGATGCTGGAGAAGGGAGTTAGCCAGGCTCAAATTCTAGTCGGGTAGTCTCAGATTTGCTGTGGGCACTTTAGAAAGAGCAAACTTTAGTATTGGTTTTATATCTATTGTTAGTGCATTCCCTCCTCCCCCCCGCCTTTTTTTTTTTTTTGAAGAATTAATCTCACCATTAGAGTATCTGTTATATCCAACTATGGTTTTGTTTGTGTTCTAATTCATTAATTCCTCCTCTTTGTTATTCATTCTGTTGTGTGGGCTTACTCTTGGTTTGCCTTTTCTAGGTTCAGTTGAAGGCTTAGCCCAATTTTTATAGGCTTTTAAAAAGTGCACATATTCAAAGCTACACATTTGCTTCTGTGAACCTTCTTTGACTATGCTTCAACAAGTTTTGAAAAGTGTATTTTAATTATTTTTCCATTCTTGTTATCTCATCTTTGACCCACAATTTATTATACAGGTTTGTTACTAAATTTCAAATGTATGCCAATTCTTTTCTTTTTATTGTTGAGTTCTTAACTGGTGTGGTCAAAGAATGTGTTCCATAGGATGCTGGTTGACTTTTATTGACATTTGCTTTACAGACCTAAAGAAGTAAGTTTTATAAATGTTCCATACATGCTTGTATGGCCCTTAGCTATTGGGTGTAGGGTTTTATAGATGTTCACATTTGAAGTTTGTCAGTTGTACTACTAAAATATCCTAAATTTTAACTAACTTCTCACATGCTTGGGTTATCAATAACTATTAAGAACATTAAAATTTGTCATGATTTTGGAGAGTTTGTCAGTTTTTCCTCGTATTTCTAGTTTTAAAATTTTTATATTTAAGAGATAATTTCACTGAATGTATGTGCATATAATTTTAGAGTCTTAAAAACTCTTGATACTGAAGTTAACTTTTAGTATAGCATAGGGCCCTATCCAAATCCATGATGTGTTTTGGCTTAATATCTATTTTATTCGATGTTCATATAGCCTCTCCAGGTTTCTTTCAGCTAACATTTATAACATGTTTTGTTATCCTTGATTTTCAAACATCCCATATTCCAATAGCTTATTGTGACTCATGAGCCCCTTGTGTTAGTCAACTATCCATCACTGTGACAAAATACCTGAGCTAATCAACTTATAAAGAGGAAAGGTGTATTTTGTCCCATAGTTTCAGAGGTTTCAGTTCATGGTTGCTTGGCTATATTGCTTTGGCCCCATGCCAAAGCAGCACATCATGGTGAAAGATGTTGATAAGAAAACCAAGATAGAGGGGAGGAGGAGCAGGTGCCTTCAAGGGCATATCTCCAGTTACCTAACTTGCTTTTACTTCTAAAGGTTCCACTACCCCCTAGTAGCATCACAGGCTGGTAACCAAGCCTTTAACACATAGTCATTTGGGGGACAGTTCACTTCTTTAAACAAGTACTGCACTATTTTGTCTTTAAATTCATTGTGGTAACTGACAGACTTGGACTTGTTATACTATATTTTTTAATCTTGTCCTTTCCATGGTCTCCTCCTTTTTTCTCCCTCTAAAAGTGGCTTTTTATTTATTTTTCACATTTTATTTTATTCCTTCCTTTATTCATTTGGAATTTAGCTCATTTATTTCAATTTTCGTAGTGGTTACTCTTAGAAATGTTACCAAGCTACATCACAGAGCCTGAATTTAATGCTGTGACCTCCACCTAAGCAGTTTAAGTGTCTCAAATCCACTCCTCCTCCTGTATTGTAAGTGCTGAGAGCCAGCAGTGCAGGCCTGTCCTTCTTATGATGGGCCTGTGATTTTGATGTGTTCCTGGCTGCTTGGACTTATGTATACACTGTATTTGCATCATTGTTCCATATGCTATCTCATTTCCTTCTTCCTTTTTGAGATAAATCTTTGAAGTTTCTTTAGTGTGTGTCTAAAGGTGATAAAAGTTTTAGCATTCATTTATATAGAAATGTCTTTATTTTACTGTTTTTCTAGAAAGCTAGTTTTGCTAAGTAAATAGTTCTATGTCATTTTGTAACTGAAGTTCTAGACCAGAAGACTGCTGCTGGGTTCCTGCATGCCAGGTCTAGCCATTCATCTCAAAGAAAGCAAACAGAAGTAATGTTGAGGGCTGTCAGAGTGGCTCAAGTGGTAGAAGCACTTGCCTAGGAAGCATGAGGCCCTGAGTTCAAATCCTAGTACCTAAAAAAAAAAGTAATGGTGAAAAGGCAGGGAAGGATTTTTAGTAAAAATGGCCATTTTGGGAAGATAGAGTTAAAGCATCTCAGCCCATCTTCAGGTCATACCAACATGACCTTTAGGTTTAAATACAGAAAGAATTGGGGCAGGATACGTATAATTATGCAATCTTGCACAAACTGACTGGTCGATCATTTGCTCAATTTTGGATCTTCAAGTTGGCAGAACCACTTCAACTTAACCTAGAGAAGTGCTGTTGTTTAAGGACAGCTGTGTTACTGTGAGATGCTTGCTACTGCTTGGGGGTGATCTCATCAGGAGGTGATCTGTCTGTGAGACTCTGCTCTTCCTGGAATCCAAAGTGACTGCAGGCTTAGGACAATGACTGGAGACTTCCAGGTGCCTTTTCAGGGGTCTAGAACAGGAGGTTGTAAAAGCTGACAGTGAGAGACCTTAGTTTCTCTTACCACTGTGCCTTCAGCCTTGAAGGGGGATGAGATAGGTGGGGTATAACCAGTTTTTAGACAGGCACCCCTGGACTGGCTAGCGTGCCTACATGCAGAGTTAGCGGGAGCCTGATGTGAAATGAAGGTGATAGAAGCGAAACAAAGGCAGGGATGCCAGGTTTTGTTGTGCTTGCAGCTACTTCTTTGCGGGCCAAGTGTGGCATCATTGCTTTTCAGCAAAAGCAGTTTCTATGCACATGTAATCCCTTGAACAGGCCGGTCCATCAGGCACCTCTCACTTTGCTTTTCAGAAGCCTGCTTTTATTCAACTCGCCTTCCATTGTAGGAGAGCTTCCCTAAGGTTGTGTCTAGACAAATGTTTTTTTAAAAACTGGTCCGGCATGGTGTACATTGCCTCTAAAAACATCTGGCATAAATTAGGCCCTCAATGATATTTGTTGTATGAGTGTTGCATTTGCTCTGTGATCTTGACTGCTTAATCATTTCTGGGAGACTCCCAGCCATTATCTCTTTATCGTTGACTTTAGTCTTCCTTCTGAGATTCTAATTAAACATAAGTTGGGCCTTCTTTTTCTTTCTTTCTTGACTTTCTCTCACATTTTCCATTTCTGGGTCTATAGGTATGGCCTAGAGATTTTTTTCAGAGCTCTCTTACCGATCACTAACTTTGTGTTCAACAATATCAAATGTGCTGTTTAATCCATCCATTGAACTTCATAGTTTAAAAGTTTATTATTTTTAAAACACTTTTACCAAAGGCATATTTGTTATTTTTCAAATATACCTGATCATTTTTTGGTAGCCTCTTGTTTCTTGTTCACTTCTGTGTATCTGTTTTTCAATTTCATTCAGTGTTTTACACGACTACTCTATATTTTGTATCTGATAACTGCCTTACATCTTTGGTGTTCTCAATCTGTTGTCTGTAGCTTACTGTGTATTGTGTATATTGATCATGAGCTCCAGGTCAGTTGGTTGCCTCTGTGGGAAACCTGGCTCCCTCCAGCAGGATGTGCACTTGTTTTGTTGGGAACTGGAGGACAACAGTGTCCTGGAATCCTCTCTCTCTTCCAGAGTGCCTCGCTGGATCTAAAACAACTGAAGCTGGGTTTTGTTTTTATTAGGAAATAGACTTTTCCTTATTTCTAGAAAGACTAGCCATCCAACAAAAGTTGTATTTTATACTGAATTTTGTTTTTCTGCATGAGTTCCTCAAACTGTTCCTTCCTGCAGATGAAAAAAGCTTACTAGGGTGTTTTTTTTGATGGAGTAAAAACAGAATCCTAATGAGTGGTGTTTCCCCATTAGGATCTCCTACTTGACCTGAGTACAAGATGGGCAGACAGATTCACATAGTAACATTTGTGGATCCCAGGACAACACCAAAGAAAGTGTGCAGGTGGAGAATAGATGGGAGTGTCTCTGCTTCTCACTGGCAGCTAATATTTTGGATTATCAGCAGTAGCTCAGTTGAGTGCATTTAGTACATGCTAGGCACTGGGCTAGCATGACACAAAGAGAGAGATTCTTTTTCCATCCAGTTCAAGGCCCCTCCGGGAGAACTTCCGTGAGATACCAATATGATAGGTGTGGTGGAAGGAGTGGTGGAGGGGTGCTGCCTTCTGATGGGACTCAAGGCTGAACCAGGAAATAAAGTACATTGATCTTGACCTTGGCCTCAGAGGACCAGGAGGAGTCCAAGATGAAAATATGAGGAAAGGGATGTTCTGTTCACATTCTCTCAACTTCATCCTATTCTCTGCATCTGTTGGGAGCTCTGAGCAGTGGTTGGGGTGCATTCCTCGGTCCCACCCCCAGAGTTTGGATCCGACATTGAAGGCTGGGCTTAGGAATCTTCATTCTTTATGACCATCCAGAGCCCATGCAGATGGTCCGTGGACCTCCCAGTGAGATGTACTGGGCATTTCTTAATGAGGAAAGTGATGAATATCACAACTAGAATGGAAGTCAAATCCCATCCCTGGGGCGGATACATCATCGCTTTATCACCAGGCATGAATCCCAAATCTTATCTGATGGAACACTGCTGTTTATTTCTGGAAACCTTTGAGTTATAAAATCCTATAACTGACTGGGGTGGGAGCCCACTGCTGACCCATACTCCCTGGGAATCTTGGCAAACCCTGGAGAAGACGTTTGAACAAGGAAGGAGGCACAACAACAGATGTGGCTTTGATGTCTACACATTAAAGATTCATGGGCTAAGCAGCTTTGCATGGAAAGAAAATGTATGCCTTGTGGGTTAGATGGACCCTGCTCTAAATCTCCCCTCCCTCATCTGTTAACTTGTGGGACATTGTAGGAGCCACTTGTGCCTCGGTAGCTGAGATCTAGGGCAGGTGTAATGCCCTCGAGGTGATTGCTCCAGTGTATGCATGCAGAGTGCCTGCCACTGGACGTGACCATGGATGGTGCTCAAAATAACTGCTTCCAGACTCTTGAGCCAGGTGGCAGCCAGGGAGAAGAGCAGAGAAGGAACAGGCTGAGGGGCACATTTTACCCTGGAACTGTAATTTACTGCCCCCGGCCCAGCACAATAAATCACTAATAAATTTGCCTTTAGAAAATCTTTTGGTCACTAATTTACCCCTGAAGCTGAGAATGCCAGTCCTTTTCCTCTAGGACACACAGCTGGGTCATATCCTCCAGCTTTCCTTGCATCTCATGGGACCATATGTCCAAGTTCTAGTCAGTGCTGTTAGGGAGAGTGTCAAGTGACACTGCCAGGGCCAGAACCAAAATGATCTTTCTCCTTTTAACCCATCCCTTTCCTTCTCCCCATTCCTGCCAGTAGGGAACTCAGAAGTCCTAGAGGCGGGGAAGTCCTTAGATGCAAAAGAATTGGTTTCTGGGATAGCATCCCTCCCCTGGTCCCTCTCCTCCCCACCAATTAACCTGCATGGGAGTATAGGAATGTGAACTTTCTGTTCTTTGAGGGGCTGTTTGTTACAGCTCTTTCTGTTGCCTTATCCTGCCTGATGTATCTTCGTATGCCTCCTGGTAGGGCAAAGATCACCAGGTTGTAGGCACCTGACAAAATGGCAGGGGGGCTAGCACTTTACAGTGAGTTCTCTTGTCTGGCACATAGGCCACCCACGACCCTATCTGCCTACTCTCTGTACCTCTGGGACTCCTTTCCAGGTGGTGACCCTGAGTCCCATGAACCTCACGTGTTCTCAACATGTCCTCTCCTTTTCTCAAAATGTCTTTCTTCATGAGACCAATCCATTTTTTTATTTTAACATTCAGCTTAGAGTTTTCTTGTCCAGAAAAACCTTCCCTAACCCCCACCTCCACACTGGGGCTGGGTTTGGGGCTGGTCTCCATTTACTGCACTGCCACCTGACTGTGTGCTGATGGTGTGAGCAGCTGTCTCTCATGAGTGTCCGGAGGGGCAGACACTTTGCCTCCCACTGCTCTACTCAGTATTTAGTAAATATTTGTGATTAAATTCATGAGTGAATGGAAAGAGATTGAGTGACAAACTTAACCCTTTTAATAAATATGAGTAGGCCTGCCCAGAAACTGACAATCACAGACTCACCCAAGCCCCTTTCCCCTAACGGTGCCACTTCGTAGTGACTCACTACGCTGTGACCTTGAGTCTCTCTCCTCCTCGGTTCAATCAGGTAGAACAAATCATCAGGCCTCGGGAACAGAGTACACAGGTCCCCACGGCACTGGACTCTGTCTACATGTTGGTCCTGTCATCTGTGGGAGCCTAATTTGGGGGATGTGACCTAGCACATGAAAGGAGCAGGAAGGGCAGAGCTGCTGGCTCCTCAGGGCCATCATTTTTATGTGCTGACGTCTCTGTGTAGAGGAGGCTTTTCTCAGCTGTCCTGGCTCTCCTCAGCGGCCCGCTGTCATCAGCCGAGCACAGGCAAAGGCCGGCAACAAGGAGTGTGGGGGCCTGGCACCCACGGTGCTGAGACACCACCTC
The DNA here is from genome assembly GCF_047511655.1 of Castor canadensis. Classification (NCBI taxonomy): domain Eukaryota; kingdom Metazoa; phylum Chordata; class Mammalia; order Rodentia; family Castoridae; genus Castor; species Castor canadensis. The sequence goes on along the minus strand of NC_133386.1, from coordinate 7,496,482 downwards.
AACCCTCCAAGGTTGTACCTACCTTCATAACAAAATGAAACCTTTCCAACATTCTCCCTTAGCTTTGTTTTTTTTTTTTTTCCTTTCTTAAACCATAACCAAGAAAGGAGTTTGTTTTCACTCTGCAAGGAAACAGTGACGTTCCTTAGCATTCTTGGTGCAGTGTTTTTGGAACAATGAAGGCTTGGTGAGCGAGTGTGTCAGGTGATGACCAGTGTCCTTTGGTCTGGGTGAGGGATCAGAAACACAGCTTTCCTTCTCTGTTTGGAATAAAATGAAATACTTTTGGGGATGGTACATGTATGATAATAGGGGAAAACAGTGAGGAGTGAAATTGTAAAGGTAAGTCAATGTGGTTTTAAAAGTTCCTGTTTAAACTGTGCAATAATTTTAATTATGGATGTTATGGGCCAAGCACAGCATAAACCTCAAAGAACAAAGTTGATTCAATGTTTTTATTTTTTTTTTAATGGGCTGAGGAGGAATAAAAAATGAAAGTCAGGACAGGAGTATGGTGCCCACTGTTGAACAGCTTCTGAAACCCCAGATGCCAGACTCTGGCCAATCAGGGAAGCAGGGGCTGTGGTGGAAAAAGTGCAGGAACTGCACAGATTGCCTGGGTGTGACTAGGGACACTGGGCCTCCCTCTGATCTCTGAGAAAAGCAGCCAGTTGTCAGCTGAACCAAGGTTCCTCTCTCTGCACCACTCCACAGCCGTCAGTATTCAGCTCCCTCAGGCACTTAATTCCTGACTGAACTTAGGGTTGCCATATCTGTGCAAGTATGGGAAGATGGCTTAGAATGAAGCTGACCTAAACAGGGAGGCACCGGATCCCTGAAGTCAGAAAGAGGCTTCCTGGGTTCAGCCTTTCTCCCTATTGGGCTTGCTGTGCTGCAGATGGTGTCAACCAGGAGGAAAGGGGAATTGATGAGGATCTGGTGTTGTCTCTCTGGAGAAGGTGTGTGTCCTGCCTTCCTGATCTCTGTGAGGATCTCCATCTGCCACAGGCGGCACAGGCCACACACATGATGTGACTGGAGGCAGCATGGGCACAGCAGAGACACAGGTGCTTTTTCCACTCTCAGAGGCAGTCTTGGAAGGCAGGTGACTTCTCCTGTAGGATTGTTGGAGGGCAGAGGAGATAACCAAGTGACTTGAAGGATTCTGGCTTACCCTTGTAACAGTGCTGGCTGGGAAGGGACACTTGAGCCAGTGGCATGGAAAAGCAAACTGGTACTTCAGAAGTCCAGCCACTGTCACACACAGTCACACACTCAACTAGCTGATTGCCAGCACTTTAATATGAACCTTCATTTTCCTTACCTGCTCCAATGCGCAGGTGTCTGGTAAGTTTGTATGGTTTGGAGGTTAGTATGACATTTCTTTTGGGGGCTTTGTTGATAACTTATGTTGTATTTATTTATAGCAAAACAGTGTGGGACACTGTTTTCTTGTTCCTTAGAAATAGTTCAGGGATGAAATTTGGGGACTTCAAATAATTAGAGAGGTTAGCTGTTTCCCAGGAAGGGGTGGGGTGGGGGAGTTGCTGCAGCTGTGTGGCAGACAGCAATGCAACCATCTCCCTCTGCCACCCACAGGAACGCAGTGTTTTATCCTTCTCGCTAGATGCAGCTGCCTTAGCACTTTTCTGCTGAGCTATAATTGCTTGATTTTTAAGGTTTCCTAATGCAAAAATGGAGATTTGTATACAGCTTCTGGGGTCATTGGAGACTCCTCATTTTCATCTGTGGAATGTGGAGGTAGTAATTGTGGCTTACCGTGAAGGGCCATGACCATAGATGTACCCAGAATAAGGCACCCAGGTAAGGCCTTTAATAGGCTTAGATGGGCTCCAGCCATGAGCAGTCTCCTCCTGAATGGAAGACAGAAAGCAGACAACAGGAATGGTGAGACAGATTGGGCTTAATGAAGCCATGGACTCTGAGTTTTGGTGGTGTTGAATCCCAATTGTCAGGCAGTAATGGGGCTCAGGGTACCCTGTCCCTCCTGAGAGAAGTCAGGACCTCCGTTGTCAGAAAGGCACTTAGTAAATGATTCCCCCACCACCCCAGGCCCCAGGACAGCCTCATCCCCTTCTGTGCTCCTCCGTCTCATGGCTCAGGTGCATTTTTCCCTTGTGGCTTAGCCTAGCATGCACACAGGATGGCTCTGATTTCACCACACTTCTGCCAACTGGAAGAACTGGGTGATGGACAGCTCAAGATGAAAAGTAACACGTGGGTCTCCAGCCCTGTGGGGAGGGACTCCGTAAGCTGATGCCTCTGAGTCATAAACACAAGGGACCCAATGCCAGGAGCTCCTGTTCTGAAGATCAATTGTAACACATCCACGGGGAGGAGGGGAGGTGGCAAAATTGTGTACAGTTAATATTGATTATCGATGGGGCACTGAAAGCAGTTCTTTGCCAGGGCCTACCTAGAGATGAATTGGGTTTCACTGTTTGCTCCCAAGTGGGTTTTCAAAGCAGGCCATCATAGGAAAGTCACATGGAGAGCCAAAAAGTTAAACATCCAGGGTAGAGGAGAAAAGTAGATTGAAACTGTAAAATAATTTGGCATCAACTTTAAAAATCAAGTAAAGAAATTTCAGTTCTGGAGAGGAAGAAACTATTCCAAGAACCTTTCACGTAGCGGTTCTTGATCTTTCAGGGTGTCATGTCTCAGTTACTTAGTAACTGTGGGACTGGTTTATCCGAGGCCTCCTTTTGTCGGCATCCTTGTAGGGTTGCTATGACCCCCTATCCAATTGGTATGTGTTCAGGGCTAATATAGAAACATTTTCATTTATTTTTAGTTTTTTGGCAGTACTAGGCTTTGAACGCAGGGCTTCCCACTTGGCTAAGCAGGCACTTTACCACTTGAGCCACCCCCCACAGCCCTTTTTGCTTTAGTTATTTTTCAAATAGGATTTGTGCTTTTTCCCTGGGCCAGCCTAGACTGTGGCTGTCCTATTCACACCTTCTGTGTAGCTAGGATGACAGATGCATACCACCATGTACAGCTTATTGGTTGAGATGGGGTCTTGCTAACTTTTCTTGGTCTAATCTTGATCTTGGTCTCAGCCTCCAGAGTAGCTGGGATGACAAGCATGAGTCACTACACCTGACCAGGCTATTGAGTTTAAACTCAACCTAGTCCAATACTTTACAAAGCCAGACAAAATTGTCACTGAGTACATTAACGCTATTGATAACTGGATGATTATGATTTATTGCTGCAAAATTTTGCAAAGGAATGATCAAAATTTAGATCAGAGCTGCTGCAGCCCACTACAGGGGCTCAGAGCAGCTACAAATGCAGGCTTCCTGGCTGTGAGCACATTGCTTAGTTTGAGGTCTTCTGAGCCCAGGTTCTTACAAAATCAGAATCATGTTGTTTGGTGCCCCTGAGGAGAGCATCCTGTGAATTATGCTTGTGACACCCTGGCCCTGTGGCTGGCATGCCTTTGTACTGAGTGACTGGTGATGATACTGCTGCTCATCAGACCGAGGAAGTAGACTCAGCCCAGCCTGGAAATTAGGGGCGATGGTAACCCCTAGGCCTGAGGAAGTGTTTGGCAGACAGGGTGGTGAACTGAGGAGCATATGAAGGGCACTCGGCACACGCTCATCCCCCTGCTTGCTCTTTGTTACTAAATGTGCTGTACAAGTCTGCAGCTTGCCTGGTCTGGTCTGGAGTCGCTGAATTCAGACTCCATATCCCTATGCCCAGATCTAGCCAGCAAAGGGATGCTGGGATGGTCAAGGAAGCCCCAGGGCTAGGCCAGATCATAGATCAAGGAGCCTGAAGTCTGGGCTGAAGATGTTCAGATCACATGGAGCAAAGGCCAGCTTTCTGTATCATAGTTATTACAGTTGGCAGGTGAGAAGTTCTTCAAGAATGAGGCTGTGCTGCATCCCCCTCGACCCTGCTCCCTGCTGTCATTGAGTCTTGGAAACCAGATGCTCAACTCTTAATCTTCTCAAAGAACTCACTGACTCCATTAGCCCTGCGTTCAGCCTTCCAGAGCAGAAGGGCCTAAACAAGGAGCCTGAGTGTGTAATTTGAGCTCCTTCATGGCCTTGGCTCAGCTCATTTTTGGGGCTCATTTGTTGCTTCTGCCCATGTGGAGAGATCTGCTGGACTTGGTTGTAGGAAGGACAGAATGGGAGCAAAGATCTTCCGTGTGCCATTTTTACAATGGTGAGTTCCCGGGGAGCTGTGTGCGAGCAGGAGACTTGTGTGTGACGAAGGCTTGGTCTCAAAGCCTAATGTGGACATCATACCACAATGAGTGGGCCAAGTCACATGCCACCCTGTAGGACTCCTTGTGCTTGCAAGTGTTTCCTGTGACACACCCCAAGAGAGGACCCAGGCAGAAAATGGACCAGAGAACAGAACCCAAGGAGGAAGAAGAAGCCATAGAGATCACAGGGCATGAACCAGACCTCTTCCTGCCAGAGTCCACCACCCACATACCCACAAAGCATCTGAAAAGGGGCTTGCTCTCCTGCAGATGCAACTGAGCCAAGTTGAACCCACCTTGACTTTTCTTTCTCTTCCTCTTTTCCCTCGATTGTTCTTTTTTCCTTTGCTTTTGCCGACCCCAGCAAAACCGCATGTCCACATGAAACTCTCCTGTTCTTGTGACCCAGAAGGCTACTCCCACCTCTCCAATCTTGCAGCACTTGTGCTTCTCACCTTTGTCATAGAAGTTTGCAAGATGGCATTTACCCTAGGCACTGGGTATTGTGTGAGCTCTCAATTGTGTTACCAGAATCCTGTGGGATATAAATACTACTGCCCATTTTACATGGATGAAAACAAAAGCCCAAATAAAGAACAGTGGTGCATCTTACTCGAGATCACACAGCTGCAAAGTGACTGAACCAAAAGTCAACTAAGTTTTCTCCAGAGCTCAACCTCATACCCCCTGCTCTGATGCTACAGTCTAAGTTGTTCTATGTCTGAGCTAGTTTTGCCTTCACTATGGTGTCTCAGGTCTCTTCAAGGCAGGGGTGGCATCTTAGATACCTCAGACCTCCCTCCAAAGGGTGTAAGAAATACTGTAATGCCTCTTATCTTGTAGACATTTGATACCAATTTGGTGTCAGAATTCCCTGAGCTTGCTTCTAGGTGGGCTTAGAGCTCCTTACTGACAGCATTTTAGTGAGAGTTCAGCTGAACAATGTTGTGGAACTGGTGTGTTCCACTGCCCCAGGAAGGGGGCTGTAGCCAAGGAGAGTCCCTGGTGAGTGAAGGACAGAGCCCAGGCACAAGTCGAGGCCTTCTGATCCAGTGCAGAATGCCTCTTCTCTGACCAGCACAATGGCAGCTTAGCACCCAGACCCAGCCAGCTGCCACCTTACATGGGCTGTGTGCCTCTGAGAGAGTTCCCATACCTGGTAGCTCAGAGGTGTGCATGCACTGTCCACCCTGCTTCTCCCTCCCCAGGCTCTCTGCAGTGAGGACATCATTTTAACATAGAGTTCTCTCACCACTGAATGTGTTCTCACAAGCACCAGAAACACTTCAATAAATCTGGACATCTACAGGTGCCCAAAGGTGCCGTGGGTAGGAAGGCACCGATCTCACTGCTGCCTCTCTTCTAGTTAAGCTAATAAGACAAATTCACCTCATATTTGGGGGACAGTTGCAATAGCCACAGAAGCCGTTAAAATATCACATCACAGTTTTCTGGTTCTGCTACAAGAATCTGACTTCAAAGACGCTCTTCCCATCAGTGGACTGAGGACCCTACAGTAATAAATGAAAATGTAATAAAGTTAATAACTGGTCATATGAAATTTTAAATTAAGGAAAGAGTGTACCTCATTCAGCAAAAAAAAAAAAAAAAGACATATAGAGTTTTCAGCCAGAATAAAACTCTGCAGTTTAGTGAACTGACAACACCAGACAGACTGCCTCAGGGCCTCATGCTTGCTAAGCAGGCCCTCTACCACTTGAGCCTTTCTCCAGACTTAAACAGACTATCTTATAAAGCTACAGAAAGTTGTGACTAAATCCCACCTGTGGTTTGACAAATTACCAAGAAATAAATACTGCAGAAAATTGGGCATAGGATTGAAACTCACTCTTGTTCACCAAGGAAGATGCTGACCTCTACCCTAGATAGTCTACTTATGAGCACATGGGGGTATATTTGAAGATTTTCTGGAAAGAACTGTAATAACTATTACAAACAGAGTCCAGGAAAGATTAATCCTGGCTGGTCTTCTGGATTTCACATTAATGCAGCGTGGTATTAATTCACCATCCTGTCACAAGCATTAGTAGAACAGTAAGAGCATAGTTTCATATGCTTTTAAAGCACTTACAGTTGTAGCAGTCCTTCCTTCTTTTGTAGTCAGCTTTCAATTCTTGTTTAATGGCAATTAGATATTTTTCCTAAATTTCGATAGACATTTCACTTAAGTGACTTTCTAACCATTCAATCTGCCACGATATAAAAACTGTACATAGGCTATAAATTACTTGTACTTTTTTATGGTACTGAAGCATGAATTTAGGGCCTCACCTGCTATAGGCAGGTGCTCTACCACTTGATCCACACCCCCAGCCCATTTTTACTTTAGTTATTTTTACAACAGGGTCTTCCTGTTTCCCTGAAGCTGGCCTTGGACCACAGTCCTTCTGGGATTACAGATGTGCACCACCACACTTGACTGAACATTTTAAATAACTATATGTTAACTGCCTTTTCCATCTTCTCAGTGTCTCTGTGACTTTTTCCTTAAGAAAATGAACAACAGCTACCAAAGCCCTGGAAGTCCCACATTAGTCAAGTTGGAATGTTCTCCCAAGCCACATTTTCTGATGCATTTATAAGGAAGGCCACTCTCTCTGCTTCCTTCTCCCAAAAGCATTTGAATTTGTGCAGTTACATGATTCATGCCTTTAATTTGTTTGCTCCCCAAAATGTAGCCTTTTTACCTTGTCTCCCATTGGCTTGGTGACAAAATACAGGGCAATCATTGAACTGGACATATGTTCCTATTTATCATTAGTTTATAGAAGAAGAAGCAAATGTAGTTATTCTAGTATTTATTTGAGAGAATAAAGGTCTGAAATAGGTAAGTTACTCTAAAAAAGAGGTGAAGACATAAATGTCAAAGCAAATGGTAAAGTTAACATAGGAAAATATAGGACCACATGACAAGATCAGGGAATGGCTTTTTAAATAAAAATTTAAACATGCAAATTATAAGCCTAAAATAGATTATCTAGATTAAGACAAATTAGGTCCGAATTGTTTAATGGCAGGCATTGGAGACAATAACTAACTGGTGACAGAATGACACTGGGTAGAAGCACAGACTCCATTTCAGTTCCACTGCATAGACAGTCTTGTGTACACCTGGTTCTTCAGTAGTGCTTGCTCAGTCCCATGTGCTCCTGTAGGCACTTTACATGCATTAACTCACTTAACCTCTACTGACTTTGTAAGGTGCATGTGGGGATCCCCATTTTGCAGAGAGGGATTACATCACTGCCCCAAGACTGGGGCCACAGAATTGCTGCGGAATTGGAGAAGTTATCTGCAAGGTCTAAAACAAGAAGAGGTTCATTGATGTCTGTAGACATAAGCATGAATGGGACTTCTGCAAATCAACAAGAAAAAGCCAGTCTCATAGAAAAGACAAAGGCACAGACAATTTTCATGAGTGGAAACCCAACAGGCTGCTAAGTATCTGAAGGGAAGCAGCACTGGGGAAGCCTTCCTTTCCAAGGCTCGTTCAGCTTCCTGTTAAACCACAGGAGTCAAGGACATGTCCTACAGAAAACCCAAGACTCAGATCTGCATCTTGTAGATGAAATCTGTGCCGAGTTTCTGCCATTACGGATTGCACCATCCCTCTGAGAGCTGCCCTAGGCCTCCCAGGAGCTGCGTCCCTTTGGGGAATCTCACTGGAAGCAGGACAAGAATGGACAGCAGACAGACAGTTGCACCCACACAAGCTGTGTCACTGGTCCCAACCATTGGAGGACACATAGAAACTGCTCCTGAGCGCAGCTGGTGGAAGATGTCTGTTTCCATCTGAAAGCCTGATGCAACTAAGGATTCAATTCCCAAGTTTCATTGTTGCATTCCCCACATTTTCTCCTGGGTAAGCCATAGATTTAATGATGCTTTTGTGTGTTTTCAGATACAGAATTGCAGGCAAGAAGCACACCCCCTTCCTGGTTAGGAAAGGTGAAGGCAGCAGGTGATCAAAACCATCAGGGGACTCAGTCCTCAAAGTTCCCTGAGCAGGTGAATCTGCACATTTTCCGGAAACAAAAGGAGCTGGCCCCTTGTCACTTCCCTTTGCACCTTCTGGTCACCTTCTTAGTCCTGCAGGCTGGTCCTGCCTTTGGAAAGCAGAGCCTGAGAAGGATCAACTAACTATTTTATTTACTAAGCCATCAGGGAACAGAAGTGGGGTGAAAAGAAGAAACAGGGGAAGGGGAACCTGTCACCTGCCTTCCTGTTCAGTGTAGTGAATTGGTGCAGCACCACAGGACTCAGCACCCTATGGGTGTAGGAGTATAAGTGGGCAGAGAGCAGGGAGGGAGAAAGGAAACGTCAATCCTTGGCTTCTTGTCACTGGGCATCAAATGTTCCTAAGACATTAGTTTCCTCACACTAGCAGGTGGCCCATTTGTGGGTGCCTGGTAAGCCCCACTGCAATGTCACCATGTAAGCTGGAGGCAGGTAGGCAGGAGGCCAGGAGCTGTGAGGTGGTACCAGTGTTGAGGGGTCAGAGCTCCCACAGGTTGGCACCAGAAGCCTAGAAGACTGAGGGCATCCCACAGAGGGACCCATCAGTCATTAACTCCTGCCAGTCTCTTCTCTGGGCTGAGGGGGCTGTCCCTACACTGAGAATATCACAGGCAATGCCCACAAGAACAGCTGTCAAGGAGTTGGGCTGGGCTCTGACTGTCAGGGATCAGTATCACATCCCTGAGATCACACACACACCAAATTGCATTCCTGAGGGTCTGAAAGGAGATGGCTCCATTCATAAGAGCAGTAGGGCAGAGAAAAGGTTGAAAGAGGGCAGAGATGTTTCAAGGAGAAAGTGGGAGGGGCTGAAAGAGCAGTCAGGATGTTCCAGGTGAGGGAAATGACAGGAGAGCAGGGCCCAGAGGTGGCTGCAGGCAGCAGCCAGGCCTCCTCTTGCTCTGTAGTGACATTTTGTCTAGTAAGAGTCTTGGTTGTGTGTGGCTGGCCAGCTGGCAAGGTGAGTGAGGCTGGTGCTTCCCCAGGTACACAAGGCCTCTCAGCAGGAAGCACAGGGCATTGGAAATAGGATACTCAGTCTTTATTACCAGGCCAGTTGTCGAGGTATCTCCATACTGGTCTCCACCCTGCAGCGTGGCCCCAAAGCCAAATGGAGCTGGCTCCTGTGTTCCCTGATCTGGTGGGGTGAGAAGGCAGCACCCTTGCCCACTCCCCCCAGAACAGACAGTACAGACCCTGGCCTAAATCCCAGCAGGGCTGTACTTGCCAGGCTTTTGCTTCCCTGCCTCCAAACTCATGCTTGTCTTGTGTTCCCTGCCACCATGTTTGTTCATAAATGTCATGTTCAACTCCCTGTGTCTCTGCCCATCACAAAGGGGCTGCCTTGAACAGCCCTCTTTGTGGAGGTTTCCATTAGGGTGCCATGTCCAGCAGACCAGCTCCCACTCCCTTCTACTGTTCACATCTGGAAATCTCCTAAGGGGCCCACCAGCTGTCCTGGCATTCCTGGGTCTGATGGAATTTCCTGGGACATGGAAGTGTCAGCATGAAAGCCAGGAAAGTCCCAGGCAGATGGGAACAGTCCATTACCCAAGCATTCCACCAGTACAGAGACCAATTTGCAAGATGCAAAGTGATGAAGGGTTCCACGAGTGAACAACACGGGCGTGGAACAGAAGGGACTGTGATTAAATCTGGCCAGCCATCTGATGTACTTAGTACAGAGATGATCAAACTATGTTTATGGAGTAACAAAGTAGAAATGTTGAGGCTATCATTTTAAAGGCTAGCACATCCATGTGCACACACTGAATGATTTCGACCATTTGTCCTAACCCTGAGCAGGGGAAGGCCTTGAAGGAGGCAGTTCTTACTGTTTCTTAACTAATTGCATTTTTCTTTTACCAAAAGCTGCACCAAAGGAGGTATGAGATGGCCTTAAATTCTGATGGCGCCACATTGAGCACCAAGGGCCAAATGCAGCAGACATTAACAAGAGCCACAGTTGTGTTCAACCAGATGGGATTTCTGACACACATTAAAGGTGCAAAAATTAAAGCATAAGAAAAGATTGAGTCTTCATCAAGATAGTGAATTCCTTCTCAGTCCTGCCCAACAGAAGCATTTTCCTGTTGTTCTTTATTTTTTCAGTAACACTCTGCTTGTAAACCACACAGATCTTAGAGCCTGACCAGTTGCTAAATCCTCCTTCGGTGCTTATGTTCACTTTAACCTCCTCAGCCAGTCCAAAATCCATTAGCATTTTCTGTGTGTTTTTTTTCATTAATCTTTTTATTAGGATATATTCTTTGTACAGGAGAGATTCATTGTGACAAGTAGGTTTATATTGTACATTGCTTAGATCGCCCCCACCATCTCTCCCTCTCATCCCCTTCCCCACCCCACTTAAAGCAACTGCAAAAGGTTTCATTGTTCTATTTCATACAAGTATATGAAGTCCATCAACCATATTCCCTTACCTTAGTCTCTTTTGTTCACTCTCACCCCTCCCACAAATATACCCCCAACACACTGTACCTATTTTACAGTCCTGTATTCTGATATTAATTTCTAAGTCAGTGTTCAAAGGGGTTTCTCCATGTATGCCTGCTGTGAGTATGCTTTACAAGTGGTCAGTTCAAGTCCTTCCATTACTCTCCTTTACCTCATCCCTCCCATCCCCCATTTTTCAATAGCTTTCAATACATATAATTATATCCTCTACCTTCCCAGATGCTATGTTTCATGTTGTTGATGCCGTATCATTCTCTTTTCCTTTCCTTCCTTTAGCATTTTTTAAAACCATGGAACTAACATAGCTGTAGTTTGCTAACATGTTCTAGACTATGATGAAAATTTTTATCCATTTATAAGCCTTGTGAAGCTGCATCAGAATTTGTAGTGATGGAGAACCATGATTATTGCAGCTATTGTGGTAACCTGCTCTTTGCTCTTTCTCTGCCTCTTTGCAGTATTTTCATCTTCATCTTTGAATCCTTAAGTGAACAAAGTGAAATACAAATATCTTTACATGGGATGCTTTTGGACTTTTTCCAATTTTTGACATTAGTACTTAAGAACTTATTGGAAATTTCAACAATTTGCATTTCATGTTAAGTCACAAAGTTTCCAAACTAAAAATATAAATTTTTTCAAGGGAAATTACAACCAACATTCATGTAGCCACCACCTAAAAAAGAGGAAATGTGAACATTTTGTCATATTGACATCAGGTTTTTGTTTGTTTGTTTTGCGGAACTGGGGCTTGAACTCAGGGCCTACACCTCGAGCCACTCCATCAGTCCTTTTTTATGCTGGGTATTTTCAAGATAGGGTCTCACGAATTATTTGCCTGGGCTGGCTGTGAAGCACGAACCTCCTGATCTCTGCCTCCTAAGTAGCTAGGATTACAGGCGCGAGCCACCACTGCCTGGCTACAATAGATTTTTAAAACCGAAATTGTAGGGATGAAGTTGAAGTTTCACTTACTAAATTTAGTGACTTAAGACATCCATCTTCTCAAACTCACAGATTTTGAGGGTCAGGCTCAGAATGCATAGAACAGGGCAGGGCATCATGTGTCTGCGTCACAGGGCAGGGCATCATGTGTCTGCGTCACAGGGCAGCCTTAGGCAGGAGGCCTCTAAGGGGCCAGAGCAGGAGTCACACGGAGGCACCCTCATTCATTCTCTGGCACCTGCTGACATCTGGGACAACTGTGCGCGACCTCTCCCACGGCCAGGCCTTCCTCCTAGCATGGCTGCCCACACTCTCACATCACAGCTCAGAGCCCCACCAATTTGGTCTTGTCCACAAGGCAGAAGCTGCATCGCCTTCGTGACCTGCCCTTGGAGGCCACAGGGCACCACTTCTGCTCCTTATGTCATCCTCAGGAGATTCCCAAGCCCTTCCAGACTCAAGGGAAGGCTGATCAGACTCCACCTTGTGCTCAGGTGTGTCAAGGCTCCAGAAGAGCCTGTGGGGTGGGAATTGAGGTCTTGGAATCTTGGGTTAGACAACAAGCCCAATCTCCCTTCTCAGGGACATCCACTCTGTGGTGGGCCTCTGGTCCCTTGTGTACAGTTTTCCTACAGATGTGGGCACCCCAGTGAATGTCTTTTCACCACTACTCTCCCATCTAGAATCCAGTCAGAGAGAGCTGTGTCATCCCATGTCAGAACCACACACTGTCTTGCCTTTATACTGCTGTTTATCAAGCCAGGCGAGGGAAGACACATTTACGTGCATACACCTGATTTAATTATACTATGCTCTATTTCCTAGTAGTTTCTAACCATTGGTCCTAAGTAACATATTCTTCATGTAGCATTTTGTGACTTTTCAGTTTACTCACATTTATTCCTTCAGTTGAATCTTCCTGAAAAGGAAATAAGAATCACATCTTAAGACTTAAGTTCATATTTTCTGTGGATCAAATAATAGTGGCTAGGAAATGCTTTGTGGGATGTGTAGAGCTACTAATGTGCCCTTTACCATTGAGTCTCTCCATTAGATTTTTTAGTAAGCTAGTTAAATATTGTCATCCTAGCCTCCCCTTCCCTTTCTCACCTCTTTGCTGCCCCATGCTCTTCTCTGCCTCACCTCCAAGTGTCAAAACACAACCAGTTCCCATAGGCCTGGCTCAAATTCTGCCTCCTCCCAAAAGCCTTCCCTGCATGAACCTCTTGCTGCATTTAAACCACTCCACTTTGTATTCTACTTTACATACCACCCTGATGTTCAGCCAGAGCCAGAACCCAGTCCGTATGCCCCCTCAGTGCATGGCAGAGCACCTCGTCCATCCAGGAGCAAGCCCTGAAGGTCTTTTGAATGAGTGACTAAATGAACTATCCTTTTACTGTGTTAAGCTGACTCACACCTGTCTCCAGTTGTGGGGAATGCAATATCTCTAAGTGCTTTAACTGAGACAAAAATCTTTCCTGCTCACTAATATGCAGTGAGGGGACCCTGGCCTCTCTCACAGGGACATTTCCCATGACTTGTGCCTCCTCTATAGCAAGGTGCTCATCTGTGGGGTCTTTGCTATCCAGTTTGGAGCCAGAAGGTTTGGAGGGAAGACTTGGCATAAGGATCTTGCTTGGGTCTTTCCTAGGAAGGCTGCCAACTTTCTATGTAAGCAACGTGCAAATTTTGCAGTGTTGGAAGCAGGGTCTTTGCTTCCCAGGTGCACCCTGGAGGAATGGAGAGTGAGCAGGTGCACACTGATTGCTGAAGGAGGAGCTCTGGAATAGCTCCTCCTTTCCCAAGTGGGAAGGTGGAAAAGTGTGCAAGGAATAACACACAGTCACCCCAAACCAGATCTGAATCTTTGGTCCTGCATTTGCTGAATGAAGTAGCATGAGCAGGGCAGGAGGCTCACGGAAAGCCAGTTCCTGCCTCTGTGCACCCAGCTGGGACAGTTGCCTTGCTGGATGCCCACTGGTTTCAACAGAATCAACACAGTCTTAGCAATGATAAGTTCTCTCTTGTCTAGCCTAATGCTGAGCGAAGACAAAGACATTTAAGCTGCTAGGATGACACTGTTCTAAAACCTTTTCTTCTTTGCAAAGCAAACATAATTTTCAGACCAAGAAGCATAAAGCTTGCACTCAAAAGCTGGCACCTTTTCCCCTGCCCATTGGTTCTAAGAAGAGAATGATGCTTGAAGGAAAAGAAAAACGAGAATGGCCTGGTATCAGTCTTATTTTTTGTGCTGTGCCAGTTGCAGATAATTTTAGAGCAAGCACAAGGCAATATTCAATAGGTGAAAATATGACAAAAGTAGATCACATGCTAAAAAGGGATAGGTTAAGGAAGCCTTATGTATTTAAAGAACATATTCTTTGTGCATGGGCTATAGGGTAGACTGAAGTGTTGAAGGGTGTGGACATAGAGGCAGAGTTCAGGTCCTGTCCCCATCCCTGCTGACTGTCTGGCATGTAACCTCTAATCAGTTTCCTGATCTCTTCTGGCCTCTGTTTCCTCATCTGTGAAATGGGGACGGTAATCATGTCTACCTCACAGGGTGCTAGCAGAACTTCATAAAAGAGTGTGTGTAAAACAACTATTTGAAGCCTGTCCAAGCAAATTTTAGCCAATAGATTTCAGACTGGAAGTATGCCATGGCACAAGGTGCCCTCGGAGTGTTTGTTCACCTGAACTCTTGGATATGTAGAATAAAAATTGCCCAGCTGTTGAAGGCTGCTGGCTGGCTGTCCCTGTGTACTTGGTCTGTGAGTGCTCCAAGATGATCTCTGATGGCCAGGGTCAGGATGAACTCCGCGTACGTTTTCTTGTTTGCATTAATAATTCCAAGTCATCATAATGAAAACAGTTTGTGTGTAAAATGCATTAAGAAGCAAATGTTTTTCCATGTACAATCTTGCACACTCTTGCAATGTGATCACTGGTCCCATGACAAGTTAGAAAGACAAAACTTAATGCTAAATTAATTTTCCCTAGCTGGCAGAGTCAACATGCACCCCAGTTGTGCAATAGACCAGGTCTCTCCTGTCATGCTCCCCACAGGGCAAGGACAGATTGGGGTATCCCAGATACTGTTGAGTGGATCAAGGTACAAAAAACAAGGTCCTTCCACTGTGGAACTATTCAGAGTTCAATGACAAAGTTTGGTCTGCTCTTTGGGCCACAAACTACAAACTTTCCAGTCTTAACCAAGTGAAGCTGTGATATCCAGGTGGACTTCAGTCAGTAACTCCATTGTCCTATGGCTGCCTGGACGTCCTTGAAGCTCTCTATCAAAACTGCTGGCCCAAATCCTCCAAGATTAAAAGCTTTCTCACATCTCTTTCTGATTCTAATAAATTGGAAATGTTTCAATAATTCTATTGCCAAGTGACACTTACTCTTGCTCTCAAATACAAAGCATGAGCAGAACAATAAACAAAGTAAAACTGAGCACAAGACTGTTCAGGAAGGAAGGCCATCCACATGGGCTGCTGAGGTTTGGCTCAAAGATTTCCGTCTGTTTGAGTCAGTTCACTGCTTTGACCTTGTGGTCATTTGTCAGCTAATTCTAGCAGCAGCTTCTGGCCTAATTTAATGTTATGTTTCTCCTCCAAAACTTTTCAATGTGTTTATTTATCTTCTAATCTAATAATACTCATTTTAGTGATATAAAGCACCCAGTGTTGTGTCTAACACTCCCACACGTTCACAGTCAAAATGTCAAAACAATAACCCTGAGCTACAAAAGTACTCAGTGTTCTCTAACGTGATGTGAGAAGAGTCTAGAAAGATTCTTCAAAAGGGTATGTCAAATCAGAAATGTGGCAGTGGAATTAGGATCCAGCTTTTTAATATATTAAATTCTATTAGTTAGAATCTTTTTAAAAGACCGTTGTTAAGCTGGAGGGGAAGAAAGCAAAAATTTTGGTTCTGTAGGCTAGTTTTCACATTCTGGAAAAGTCAGATTTTTTTTTTTTGCATGGTGCTGGTGGTGACATTTCATCAGCTTAGCCGACTATGTCGTAAGAGTGTGGCCTTACTAAAGAAGTTGGCTTTGGCAGACTTTAAAAGGTGCCCGTGTCACTGCGTGGTCTGATGAGATTTTGAAGATCTCTGGCACCTGTGGTTTCCAAGTGGAGAGAAAGAGCTACCGATAATTTTGAAAGACAGAAACTAAAATCTACTAAGAAGGTTTGGGTCTCACTCGCCACCCTAGAATTTCTTCTAGGAATGTCTGGTGGACAGAACACCAACGGGGAAATCCTCAGCATCTCAGGATGGCAGATTCCTAAAAGAGATGGGAGCCCAAGTGTTCTAGAACTAGCCCCAGCTGCACACAGAACTACATGTCATGCCTTCTTCACATGGAGGTGGAGGGAGGCCAGCTGGACAGAAAAGACTGTATTTTTACTTTCCTCAAAAGGAATAGTTAAACTTACTGAAGGACATGCTTTAATTTTTAAAAACTTGTTAATACTTTTCCTCTGTTTGGTTCACTCTCCTTGGATGGTTGTGGCTTCGTTCTTGCACGTTCCGTGGGCTCTGAGAACTCAGGAAGTGCCAAATATGCTTTGTGTGCATTTGAAGAATATTTCTAGCAACAAAAATACCCCCCGTGCTGTTTTCAAAATGACAGGCACATGTGACAGATCTGTTATTTGGACCTGCACCTGTCAGGTGCCTGAGTGTCCTTATTTCTGGTAGATTAATTTGGTACCTTCCTTTTCCCAAACTGAGGAAAAGAAAAGTAGCTAGACGTTCTGTTGTTATCATTAGCTGTAACTCGATAACGGTGCTAACAGTTGGCCTTGTGTCTGCTAACTGTGGTGTGTGTCCAGATGCAAATCTTCCTGGGATAGACAGGAGAGAGGGAGGGGCTGTGGCCCCTGCTTTGTGCTTATTCTGTCTTTCCTGTTACCTGCCCATGTGCAGATAGGTGACTTGCCGTGATTACGCATGTCATCAGCTTTTGTTTTTACCCTTATTTCATCTGGACAGCCTTCTTCCAAAATGTTGAGTCACTTTATGTATTTATCATGTCCCTTTAAAAGTTTCACAGCTCCTAATTATTTTAGGGGCTGAGTCCCAGGAGATTATTATACAAGGGATATAGAGTCAATTACAAGATAAATTGCAATCACTGTAATTAATCCAGGCTAATCTATCTTCTATTTGTATCTGTGAAGGCTCTGACAGGTAGGGCATCTCCAGCCCAGTGGATACATTTTATCAGATCTTAAAGAGCAACTTTACCAGGCAGAGAAGAAATGGGAAAACGGTGTGCTAGACAGAAAGCAGCAGGAAGTGCCTAAAGGCAAAATGAAACGTGAAGACAGGTGGGTGACCTGAATTTTATTCTGTGAGTGTGGGAGCTATTGAGAGGTTAGCATTTAACTAAAGAAAAGGTAATTTTATTTCCAAAGCAAAAAACCAGAAAGAGATATTCCTCCCTAATACCATAGCCAGAAGCTGTTATCCTGTATGGCAGATAGTTACATTCTTAAAGGTCCTTTATAGCTACACTGATATTATATATATACACATATATACAAACACACGTACATATATATGTATATGCATATATGCACATATGTTTACGTTTGAAAACATATATACAAATACATATGCATATATTTGCATACTGGGGATTTGAACTCAGGGCCTTGCACTTGCTCGGTAAGCACTGTACCACTTGAGCTATGCCCTTGTCCTTTTGCTTTTAGCTTGTTTTTCAGATAGGCTCTTGTGCTTTTGGCTGGGTCTGCCTCTGCCTCCTGCGTATCTGGAATTACAGATATGCCCTACCGTGCCCAAATTCTTCTTTGACATAGGGTCTCACTATTTGTCTGGGAGGCCCTTGAACCAAACCTTGATCCTCCTGTCTCTGCCTCCTGAATAGCTGAGATTATAAGGGCACATCACCATGCCTGATCCTGATGCAGTATTTTTTTTAAAGTGTATCAGCAGACCCATTTTTGGAAGATGTACCCTGAGGATTGAGCTTCAGGTACTGGGAGGTGTGATGGCTGTAGTGGAACAGGTACCACAGAAGCCAGCTCTGCCCCAGTATTCAAGGTGAACCTGTTCTTTGGGACCGAGAACACAGGCGAAAACACACAGATCTGTTCAGTATGGAAGAGGTTGCCTCAAACACTAATAGTTCAGTTCTGCTACAAAATTTTCAAAATTGAACACATAAACCTTTGAGCTCCACATTTAGTTAAGCTTGAGAGAGAAATTTAATGTAAATTTTTTTATTTTCTTAAATTATATATCCTACAACTAGGAAGAGGAATAATAGAGCCTTGAAGAGCGACTCAAAGAGATTATTATGATGTGTATCTGTGGCCATAATTTTCTACCTATCTGGAAAACTGACCCAAAATCCTACTCACAAGAATGTGTTGAGGTTGGGACACCTTACCCCTGAGAATCTGGCATTGCACATGGTGACAATAATGCTTCATTAATTATATTCCCAATAAGTCCAGTGGAGTAGAGAAAAAATTAAAATTCCTAACAGGCAGATTCATAATGGCAGGAGCTGTTTAGTCTTCTTAATAAAATAAGGCATTCATTTTAGAAAGTGTTAGAGTCTAGAAGGGTGTTTCATGTGATTTTTAAAGTGTGGAAAGGGGCAATATTATAAAGTATGCAGATTCTTTTTTTTTTTAACTTTTTTTTTGGAGGGTGGGACTAAGGTTTGAACTCAGGGCCTCACACTTGCTAGGCAGGTGCTCTACCAGTTGAGCCCCCTGCCAGTCCCCCTGAATCCCAATTTTATCCACTTGGTTTGTTTGAAAATAAACAAAGCCCAGATTCATGTATCACTCGGTCACTGAGTGAATTCCCAGCCCACGTACAGCTTGGCTGATGGACAGCCGAGGCTCCCTAAGCTCAGAGGCATGAGAACAGAGTCCCAGCTGGATAACAGCTGCCATGAGGGGTTAGTTTTCCTCAGAAGTGGGAAAACCGCAGGAAGAATGGGCCCCAAAACTAGAATATAAACTCTTGACAAATCCTGGGCTGGCCACCAACCTATTGTGCAAGCACAGGGAAGACCGCCAGGGGATGAAGCTGAAACAGAAAGCACCTGCCAGAAGCTGCAATGCTGAGGGGGGCTGTGGGTCACATTGAAGTGTAAGTCTGAGTAAACCCACTTCTTAGCAGAACAAAAGTCAACAATCACCAAAGAGGGTAATGAGAGCCAGAGAAGCAGAAGTGACTATTATCTGCCCTGTATTTTGATATCTCAACCAGTAAGACCTGCAAAGAAACAGGAAATGCAGTAGTTTTTGGTGGGGAATACTAGGAAGAATGGAGAAGGGCCATCAGTTAGAAATTCACTGAGTGAGCCTAGATGTTAGAATAGCAACCAAAGACTTCAAAGCAGCAATTATAAACATGCTCACCCAATTAAAAGATGTTAAAAGAGTTAAAGGAAAAAATGTTCTCAATGAATTAATAGATTAGGGAGTCTCAGCAGAGAAATGAGACAATTACAAGAAAGTCTACAGCTGAGACAGTGCAATGACAGATAACAAATTTACTAGATGGGTTCAACAGCACAGGGAATGAGGTTAAAGAAAGAGTAAAGAAAGGGAAGGTGATGACAGATAAATGAAAATGACCCAGCCTAAGCAAAGGCAGAAATCAAAATCGAGGACAAATAAATGTCATATCAGACCCAAAGAACAGTATCCCGGAGTCCAGAACACAACATCCAAGTTCACCTGCACATCAGGCTTCAGATAATGTGTGAATGATCGTGAGTGGTTGCTGCCTAGGCTGGGAAAGGTCATTCAGCAGAATTGGGTCAGAGGGATGAGCTGGGAGATAAAAGAATTTATCTATGCATGGAGAGGCTTCTGGGTTGCTCTCAGTGTTTTCAGAACTTAAATTATTTACTAAATTTCAAGTGAGAAGACAGTCTCCCCATCCCCTACCTCCCCCTGACTCCACTCTAACAGTTATTTCAAGTATTATTGTTAGGAAAAGCATCCCACACCCCTGTATCCCAAACCAGACTTGGAAAGACCATTACATCTAATTCAGGGGGCCCCCTCCCCTCTTTCTATCATACGCATTTTATTTTCCCCAATGAAAACCCCTCCCCCACCCCCTAATATATGGCTTTGCTTTCAGTATAGAATTTGTTTTTCTAAAGCAGATACAGCTTTATAATTTTTCTAATTAAATTCATAAAGATAATATACATCCAATGCAAAAAGGAGATAAAATGCAAGTATGAGAGTAAAATCCCCAATCCTCCAACCTCTCAGAACAAGTTTAGGTTATAGATTAGCTGATGGGGTTTCCTCCTCTTCTGACATTTTCAGTGTATGCGCACAAATACAGATTACCTTACAACAGTGGGATCATAGGCCTAATTTCATAACCTGATTTTTTATTTTTATTCAGAATATAAATAATTACTCAGCAAATATAGGCCATGATTGACCCTGTTCAGCAGAGAAGGTTGCATCTGACACCAGCAGTGGAAAGTGGGAACAAAAGCATTGTGGGGTGGGGTTGGGAAATAACAAGAAGAAGGTCCCACCCTATAGCCAAGGAAAGACAGGGCTCCTCCACAGGCAAGGTTGCCAGGGGGCTGAACAGGAAAGAAGTATCCATGTATCTTTAAGAAGACGAGCTGGACCGGATGCCCCTCCTGGACCCAGGGTGTCTGAGGGCAGGGGCTGGCGGAGTGGTGAGGCCCGGCCACTTACAGTTGCTCTGTTGGCCTTTCACAAAGGCGCCTCTTCTGTTTCCCACTTAAGGAAAAAATCAGTATTCACTCCTTGGATTTCTCCTTGCTCACTTCTTTTCCCTCAGATTTCCCCTCCTTCATCTTTTCTCCTCAGCTTCCTCCAAAGTTTCATGGAACCAGTGCTCCAGCCATCAATTTATTTTTCTCCTGAGTTCAATCTGCTGATCGCTGTCCATTTCTCTCAATTTTCTCTACAATTTCTATTAACTTTTGGGATGCTCCTTTTCGACAACAAATTGCTCTTGTTTTACGAATGCAACAGACTCTTGCACCTCACCCAAACCATGACTTTATGGAGGTCAGGAGGGCCTTGTTTTTGTTTTGAAATAGGGTCTTGCCATTTAGCCAATCCTCCTGGCTCTGCCTCCCCAGTGCTGAGATTCGAGGTGTGCACTACAATTTCAGGTTCCTTACTTCTTGTTTCTTGTGCTGACTACTTAACTTGAAAACATCTTCAGATAGTTCTGGTCTTCTGAATCCTGATCCTTTCCCTGCCTGGCTGTTCTCCTAGTTCTACTTAAGTTTATAGAGGGAGGTTCTTTGGCACTGGCAGGGGACATGTAGTGCCTCTTCAGATCTTTCAGATCTGGTTATTGTCATTTTTTTTCTGGTTTGTGTGGGACTGGGAGGAGATGCCCGTGGGTTCAGGAGTTCTAGTAGCTTTTCCTTATGGGGGTTAATGTGGCTGCTGGGACAGCTGGGGAAAGAGGTGACCCCTTCCCCCACAGTGCACATAGCAACATGCCCTGCTCCAGCTGGACACCCAGAATCACCCTGCACACTTCCTCAAGACCCGGTCCCACCTGTTGATGGTGAGGGACAGAGAGGAGACAGGGAGGGAGGAAACCATGGGTCAGTTCAGATGGGTTTAGTGGCAGCAGGGCAGTGTCCTGGTTCTACTCACACATATTTACTTCCTGAAAAAGCTTCCCAAAGCCTTGACCCAGGGGGAGGACTTTCTTCAAGTGTGTTTGTGGTTTGGAATTTTCATCACCATATTGTTTGGAGCAACATTGGGTTGGAAACGAGTGAGGAGCCCTCAAACCTGTGACGTGGGACCTGAGGCATCAGAAGCCAATGTTTATTTCTGGATCAGCTGCCATGCTGTCCAGCTGTCTGCCTGGTCCCCTCCGCACAGACACACACTTGTGTGTGGAGTGGCTCAGGAGTGGCCGGGAACTCTAATTGGTTGGAGATGTGGGGAAAGGGAAGGAAGAAGAAACTGTGTGAGGATGATGGGCCTGAGTGCTCCGTGGTACTCTGGCTTAATTCTGGTTGCATTCTTCGAGTGCAATGCTCTAGTTTTAAGGTATCTCTTTAAGTATGATGATCTTCAAGTCTTGTCCTTATTCTACTAAAATTTCAAAAAGTCTTTCCAAACTTCCCTTAGCCTGGATAATGAATTGGGGGCAAAGCTGCCGGGCACTCTATGAGGAGAGTGAGGCAAGAGGAGGGGACAGAGGCTGGAAAGCAGAGGGACTCAGCATGGGGGCCCTTCTTGCTGTGGAGTTTCTTGTGGGACTGGAGTCTGTTGAGGAGTCAGAGAGCAGTTCATCTGGCACTGCTCCTTCCTGCCCCTGTCTTGATGGTCACCATGCACATTTGGAGGTGGTGTAACTGGCCACCACTTTGTGCACCCACTGGGGCAGCCTGATCCTCACTCCGAGCACTGGGAAGGAGTCAGAATCATGGCGAGCCTGTCGGGGGTGTCTGTGGCTCCTGTATGGGGCATCAGGCCATCTACTCAGCCCCCACCTCACAGCAAGCCAGGGGGTGGGGGATCAGGACAAGGGGCCTTGCTGGTGACTGAGGAGCTGTCACAGAGCAAGATGCCAAGGCAAGGGGTATGTGGAGCCAGGAAAACCTACAGATGCACAAAGGCCATACAACCTCTTTTTTGTAGAGGTTGGAAACTGGCCAGTAGGGTGAATGGGAGGCAAAAGGGAACTGACAGGGCAGAGAATTGGACAGAAGGAGGGAGTTGGTCTACAAGCTGGGAGGAGGCTATGGACAGCTCCCTTACCTCCTCACATCTCCCACTGGTTAATGTCTGTCCCTTTTCACATAGAGGATGTTGGCTCACTCCTGCTTAGGAAGCCAACACCCTGGGAAGTCCAGGATGGCCCTAAGAAAGTGCACTTCTTGCATGGCGGATTGTTCTGCTGGGTGTTGCGATTAGGCGCAAGACTGTGGAGCGACCAGGAAGGGCCAGGCTCTGTCTGTGTCTGTGTAGGGCTGTGCTCTGTCTGTGGGCATGCAAGGTGAGGCTCTGTCTGTGGGTGTGCAGGGCCAGGCTCCATCTGCAGGCTCCAGTAAGGGCTCCATTCCAGGCCTCTCTCCTGGCTTCTGTGGTTGCCTGCAATTCTTGGTTCCCCTTGGCTGGTAGACCATCCTTCATGTACCTTCTTCTAATGTGTGTCTGTTTCTTTTTTCTTACAAGGACAACTGTCATTAGATTAGGACCTACCCTTCCTCAGTATCAGCTTATCTTAACATAAAATATATTGCAATTAATTGTCCCTGAGGAGATGTTGAATAGTTGATAGCCTCTAGGTATCAGTTATTAGTCTGGATTCTGATTTAATTAGTCTGCAGTGGGGTTAGGCATTATTTTCAGTTGCACCACATAATTTTAATGAGTAGCTTATGTTGAAAACCACTTTTTAAAATCATCAGTCGTGTTATTTATTATCATCATCATCATCCTTGTAGCACTGATCATAATGCAGTTAGCAGCATTTATTGGCCATTTGGAATGTCTCCAGGTTGGCTTACTGCATCCCATGTACTATCTCAATAACAGCAAGGTGATTCTTCTCATCACATAAATAGGAACCCAGACTCAGCATTAAGAAAAATCAACAGAGGACACTGATGGGAGTGGCAGAGCCAAGAGCTCTAGGTTGTCTGACTTCTAAGCCATCGCTCCTTGGCCCCTTTAAAGTCTCAGTTATTTAGAGAAAGATGAATAACTGTGCATCTTCACTGTGGAGAAGTAAAACAGCCTCAGCAGAGGGGCCAGTGTACCAGATGTACTGCATGAGTTTGTCCTATAAACCTAACTGAGGGCAATGGGAGATGTAGAAAAGACAACAGACAGAAGACCAAACATGCATAAAGCTGGGGAAGGTAGGCTGGGTGCTGGAAAGGAGACACACCAGCCCCCTCCACCTCCAGCGAGTTTATTATATACAGTGGCAACACGAGGTGGAGAGGTGATTCTCGGGGGAGGGGGCATGACATTGTAATCCTCAGGAACAGGAGGAACCTGTGACAACTTCTCTCTGAACATAAACATCTTAGGAAAAATAGCTGTACTGCATCTTGCCCATTTCTGCAGCTGAGGCTGTGCCAACTCAAGAGTGCAATTTATTGGGCGTAACTATGCTTGCTCCCTTCTGAGGTTTGGGGCTGTGCCAAACTCAGACATGCAGCTTATTGGCTATACCTGTGCTCATGTAGTCCACTTTCCACAGTGAAGGACACAAAGTAATGAACAAAGGGTGTTGTTCTTAGAATAGATTTAATACTTTCATTTCTCCCATGCTCTGCAGTTAAGACACCTCTCCACCTCCTTCAAAGCTTATTTACTTAACAATCCATTAAGCCCTGGAGGATCCATGAGTGAGTCTCCATCCCACATGGTGCCTTTTCACACACTGCTCTGAACAGTGGCCACAGTTTCTCACTCTTTGTCTCTCCCACTCACTCTGGACTGGACTCTTGCTCCATTCTGGGCCTTCCATTTGCAACCTTCTAGACCCTCCATCTGTCCTGAGCTCCCTTTATGCCTCTGGTTTCCTGGGTAATAAAGTCACTGTCCCAGGCTTAGGCCTGCCTCTCTTCCCCACACAGGTGAGAGACAAGTGACTCAGGTGCTACACAAACCCTACTGCACCCCCATGCAGTCTCACCACCTCTTATTTCCTTCTAAATCCAGCTCTGCATGTATCTGGCTGCTTCTGTCTCACCAAGCATTTCATTCTCACATTTAGATATTCGCTTAGCTCTGAATTGCTCTACATTTGCTTTGCATAAACCCACTCAGCTCCCAAACTACACAAACAGTTCCTCGTGGAGGCAGAAAGTAGGCGTGCACACATTGGTGTTTTTCACAGCCTCTTCTGTGTAAAGTGAAGCCCACAAGTTGGAGTTAGCTGCAAGCAAATGTGGTTCATTTTTACACCTGCAGCTCATCATGATGTTTCTGATCTTAAATGAAGAAAACATTAGCTTTTTGAGATAAATGAAGGTGCCCAAATAATGCCAGCAGATCCTGTTTAAAATGTTTTCATTATGGCCATAATTAAGAATGGCACATTTTCTCCTCATGGGACTCAACTCAAATTATTTTTCTATATGATTACTATATTTTTAAACCATTATTAGGTCTTGTTGTTGATCAAAAAAATGGACTCTGCCCATGGAAGCCAACATCTGATTGTCTTAGACAATGCCAAATGTAGCCTAAGGTACATCCACACCTGGGAGTCAAGTCAGAGTTGTTTGTCATTGGTGTTTCCAACACTGATTGAAGAGTTTAGCAGCTCCTGATTTCAACCTCAGAGCTGATTAAGAATGGTTCCATTTATAACTTGTCTTAGTCCATTTTTTGTTGCTAGAACAAAACACCTGAAGCTGAGCACTGACAAAGAAAAGAGTTTATTAAGCTCACAGTTTTAGAGACTGAAGGTCCAAGCTCAGGTAGCCCTATCTGTTTGGCCTCTGATGAAGGCTGCATAATAGAAGGCATGACAGTGGGGGAGGGAGGTGGAGATCAGATGGCAAGACAGGAAGCTAGCATGATCAGGGGTCAGGCTCACTCTTTTTAGAGCAAGGAAATTAACTGGGATGCTGTAAGAACAACACTAGTTTCTCCTGATGGTGTGCCCCTAATTACCTAATACCTCACCCTAGGCCCTACCTCTTAAAGGTTCCACCGCTCCCAATACTACCACATTGGAGGCCAAACCTCTAGCACCCTAACCTTTGGGGAATAAGCCATGCCTAAACCATAAGATGGGTCATCCTTAAAACAGTTGAAACAGAGGCATATGGATATCATGACATCAGAGCCCTCCATTCTCCCAGGACAATGCAAATAACAACTCATGCCTGAAGTCAAATGCTGTGATGACCTCTAATCTTTGACTCTCGTGTGAGAGTTTGGTTAAGAAGGATGAACTCTTAATCCCGCTGATGCTCTCCTATAGTTTGAGGAGCAGGCCAGGCACCCTCCCTAATTTCTAAGGCTTCTTAACACTTGAATTTTTTTTAACCTTACTTCTCATCTTTGGCCTTAATATATTGGAGCTATTTTGTTGCTTTAGTTTTAAGAATAACTTAGAAATCACAAATTTGACATATATCTCACAGCAACTCACCCCAGCATTTTACCATTAAACTCAAGTTCACATAAAATCTATTTAAACAACTGAGTCTATTTTTCTTTTCTAAGAAAAGCCCTGAGAGGAAACCCTTCAGAAGCACCTCATTTCTCTGGAATTGCGTGTGCCATCTCTAGAACAAAGTCTTGAAATTCTCTTGGTATTGAGAACAGCTGCCTGAGTCTTTTATCAGATTGACTTTCTGCTCATGCCACAGAGAGTTATTCTTTTTGTGTAAAGGGATTTTGAAGATTAATAAGTAACAGGATGGGTGCACATAGATTTGTGAACATTATAATTTTTTTTAATGTTCTTGCATGTGTACCCTTTGGAAGAAAAATGCAGATGTCTTGTTCTGTGCAGACTGACTTAAAGGCAAATCCTTGTGTCTCTGACTCAGACTTCAGTAGATTTTTGGTGATCCACAATTCCCTCCCTTTGACAAGAGGTGAGTTTAGGTCTCCCAAAGAGCTCTAGAAAGCTTTATTTGGGGAATAAGGCCTTGCCTGTGCAGCCATAGTAAACATATTTCAAGCCCAGACTCTTGCAGCAGCAGGTAGTGAATAAAGAGATGGGTGGGAGGCTGCCCCTGACTGTGCAAGTCAAAACCAAGCTCTGGAATCCTTGCGTCTGCAATGTTCCCTGTACTGGAAACATAAGTGTATATGTGCGTGTCTGTGTGCATTTCTCTAAACATGCATACTTTAAGTTCATTTATTTTGTACTTTTGAAAACTGGCAGAATCCCAGTCATAAAAACAGAAACCAGCCTAGGTATTTTAAGCAGAAAGGGATTTAATAAAAGGATTTTCAGAAGGGTTTGGAAAAAAGGAAAGAGATTGGGAAGGACAGTTCTTACAGGGTCTTGGTGGTCAGCTCCTGCTCTTCTTGATGGCCAATTTCAAAGCCCACCACACATGTGAAGCCAGATGCCTTTGCCCCCAAGTAACCAGGTAGTGGTCACAAGCACCGGCTGACTCCTGCAGCCACCAACCCCTGTTGTCACTGCCAGGACTGGAACTGGAGCTGGTGCTAAGTCCAGAAGCAGAATTCTCACCCCTCCTCCTGCCTTCTGATCTTGTGCTAGCTTCTTAAACCTAAACAGATCCCTGCTCCTGCTGGCAAGGTGTCCAGAAAAATGCAGTGTCCACACCTTCAGCACCCTAGCATGCAGAAAACATGAAAGGGCAGAAAGAGCTGGCCCACGTACTTTAGAAAAATGATATCACAGCACCTTAACCATTTAGACATTTATTTTCAATTAATTTTATTTAAATATGAAAATTTAAATTTCTGAAAATCCTCAGATACGCAGAGAGTGGACAATGAGCCAGTGAAAAGATGCTGAACACCCTGTTCGGTCAGCCTTTGAGGAAATGCAAATCAGAACCACAACTGGGGTGCTGGGGTCAATAGCTCAGAGGTAGAGTGTGCTTGCCTAGCACGTGTGCAGTCCTGCTCTGATGGAAAAGTGAAGAAGACCATTAGTTTGATATTAAAGGATATTTTGAGTGGTTAACGACTATCTAGGGCCATTTCAACTCATAGATTTCAAAAGCAGCTGACCAAACATGTCAAAAGTGTTGCTGTTGCTGGGCCTCCCTACATTGTGTATGGAAGACCTGTACTCTACACTACAACCCAACTGCTTGAAGTACAGCTGGAAGAAGCAAATTCCACTTGTGGGTTTTTATATTTCACTCTGGTTGATACTTTTCTAAAGCAAAATGTTGGCTTTTTTCTGGTAATTAAATCATCCATTTGCTTTCTGAGATTCTATGTGTTTTTATTTTAAGTGCATTCTTCACATGTTTAATTCTGATGGAAAATTATTCCTGACAATCATCCACATGCCTACTTGAAGTGAACTCATATCTTCCTAAACCCAACCTGATAATTACGATCTGGTAAACTGTATTCCATTACTACTGTCATGTAAATAGGTAAAACTCTGCATGTCAAATGAACTTCTCAGCCACTCTGAGTTGTGCCATCTATTCCTGCCCCACCTTTTTTTTCAGGCTGTGTGAAGTAGCAGGCCATTGGCTACAGAGTCAAGACAAGACGTTGGGTCTTACAAATAAATAATATAGTTCGCTTAGGAAAATGAATTTATGAAACTGCTCCCAGTTCCTGCTCCCGTGACATTGATTTTTGCGTCATGCTGTGGTCATAAGCAGGGGTGTCCAGGCAGGGATGATGGTACCCCTTAGAGACAGTGGGGGCAGCTGAAAGCTCCTAAGAGAATCAGTTTTCAGATTCTCAGTTCATGAACGTTGTCTTCTCCTGAATGGATTTGCCTGAGAACAGGAATATGGTGAGGAAAGAAATCATAGACTCTCTTGTCTTACTGTGTTGCTTTGATTGAGGTTTTGCCACCCACAGGTCATCAAACTGTGAACAATTTAAAATACTAGTTTAGATATTCAGAAAGTAGTTAAAAAAGAAAGTGACTAATGACATGATTAAAATCTTTTTCTAACTCTGGCAGTTCCCATTTCTTTCTTACAGTAAAATTGTTCAAGGACTTACAGGCTGCGTTGGCTGTTAGAAAAGTAAAAATGATGTTGGTGACAGGTGAGGATGCAAAGTTTGGTGTGTAATTGAGATCGACAAAGAACTGAGTACCATAACTGTAACAAAACCCTCCATTCCCATTGATTAGTATATACACGCAAGGTTTCTTGGATTGTAAATTTATAAAAATGAAAAACAGGAACAGACTTGATGTTGAGCTCTGCTCTTTCTAGTAATAAGCCATATTCCTCTACCGATTACACAACCTAACTGTGAAAGCCTGTCCTCTCCTAACATCCTTCCCAAAATGGAAAGGTACACTCCCATCAGAACATTACTCCTCTGTAATAACTATTTTTCAAAATTCATGGCAGCTTATATTTTACCAATTATGGTCTGAAAGTGATGATAATATTAATTCAGTTGGAAAAACTTGTAATATTTAAAGACTTTCTTTCGCAGGAAACTTTTTAAAGTTAAATGTCAATTTTATGTGCAGTTTCTACTGTATTGTACATGGAAGGATGGTGGTGACTTTGCTTTTACTGGGTGATGACAGGTGTCCAGTCACTATGGTGTTTACATTCTACTGGACGTACTTGATAGGTTAGTGTACCATCATTACTTTAAATATTATTATTTCAGATGCCAGCATTTATGCTATACTATAAATCCTTTGTAGTTACCTAAAGTAACAAAGAAAACACAAACGTGTGTGTGATACATTTTACAACGCATTAAAGTTGTCTGGAAGCAAACATGCTTAGAGATTGTTGGTGTGCACAAGAGAGTGTGGTGTTTTCAGGATAGCCTCCGCCGCATGCGTCTCCATGTGTGTTTCTTTGTTTCTCCAGTTTGATCTTGTCTGTGTCAACGCATGGATGTTGGACCTCACTCAAGCCATCTTAAACTTGGGCTTCCTTGCTGGGGCGTTCACCTTGGGCTATGCAGCAGACAGGTATGTACAGATGTGACAACTATTTTATGTCACTGTAATACACCATATGCACATGGATACAAAAAAAGGTAAAGCTGTCCCTGGTGGGTTTGAAAACTTCTAGGTGAAAGCAGTGGCACTGTGGCTGGGTGACAGGTGGCCTGCCAGATGCAGTGGAATTGATTCACTGTGTCTCAGTAACAATTCAGTGGTTGCAGATTGATTAATTTAGTCCTAAAATTCACCCACTTCCAATTTATTTCACTTAATTAAAAAAAAAGAAATCCTTATATTTTATCCTACAAAATTTAAAACTGTGAAAAATAAATCTTACCAAAACTGTTAAAGGATTCTTACATATTATTTTATATACATAAACGTAACTGGCTAGAGGCAGATGTGGTGAGTGTGTCTATTCAAGATAGTCGTGCTTTCTACTGGAATATTCTGGTTTCTACTGGAATATTCTGGTTTCTGACGCTATTGTTACTGGTCTTCATATCCACGTTCAACTCTTTTCCTTTCTCCCAATTCTAGCTACAAAAATACTTGGAACCATTCTCTCTGTACACCTTAGAATGGGAGTCTTTGGCTAAGTATGGCCTAATACTTCTCTGGTGCCTGTCCTTGTGGACCCACCACTCAGTGAATGACACACAGGGTCCCTTTTAGAGAACTGTAAACAGCAATTAATTAGCTAATTCAACAGTAAAATGCCCCAATGTTGGAGCCGATTAAAAATCCAAGTTTGAACAAGCTGGTGTTTCTCTGGTGGTAGACCTTCCTTTCTGCTTTTGTCACTTTCTCTTTCTCCCTCTTCTTTTCTCTCATCCTTCCCTGTGCTGTCTTCTGCACCCAGGCTTTTCCTTTACCCTTCTGTGTCTGCTGCTCTTCCTCCTTTCCTTCTCTCTTTATAAGCTTTCAAACTTCATCATTGCTTTCATCATCACTTTCTTCCTAGATGGCTAAAATTTGGAATTGGGTTACATTTTTAAAATATTTATTTATTTTATTTTGTTCTTACTCTTTCTAATTTGAATTTGTTGTTTGGTTAATTTTGATATTTTGATACCAGGTCTTGCAACATAGCCAAGACTGACCCTGAACTCCTAATTCTCCCTCCTTAGTTTCCCAAATACTTTTATCAGGGCACATGCCACCATGCCTAGCTAGAGAATATTAAAGTAGATTTTGCTTGTTTTGCATTTTTCTCCTTTACAAGCAATAAACATATCTTCACACCAAAGTAACTCTACTGAAGGAGAAAATCTGTGTTCTAGTCAGGAGTGAAGTAGACACAGTTCTTTTTTCTTTTCTTTCTTTTTCTTTTTGTTGGCAGGACAGGAGTTTGAACCCAGGGCTTCATGCTTGCAAAGCAGGCACTCTACCGCTTAAGCCACACATCCAGTCCATTTCGCTCTAGTTATTTTGGAGATGGGGATTTATGAACTACTTGCTTGGGCTGGCTTCTAACCGCAATCCTGCCCATCCTCAGTCTCCCATGTAGCTAGAATTATAGGTGTGAGCCACTGGTCCCCAGCCCAGATATAGTTCTTCTAGATGACTTGCCTTAATTAGCTCTGCCTCCTGTCAGCATTGCCGCCTTTCAACTCCTTCAGTTCTGCATCTGTGATTTCTATCCTTGAATGAAAGGACCAGAAATCACTTAATAGGCCACATACATTTGAGAGGAAAGTGTACAGGGGCATAATCTGAATTTAAAAGCCTAGATTGGGGCTTCCAGTTTCTGTAGATGAAGAGCCTGGAAGTTGCCACTCAATCCCAACACGTGTAAAGCTAAGAAAACTGAAAAGTCAGTAGCTCTTCTTAGCTCTGTCAGGGGTGAGGTCCCAGGGTAAACTGCTACCACTGATTGGAAAGGCAGGTAGGCAGATACAGAGAATTGAAACTCACCTGAGGAGAAATTGCTGGATAAGGAAAACCCAAATTGAATTGGTGAATTCCTGGACTGAGTGTGGACAAGTCCAAAAGTTAAAAACTCCAGGGGGTGGCTGGGGTTGTGGCTCAGTGGTAGAGAACTTGCCTGGGTTCCATCCCAGCACCACAAAAGAAGAGGAGGAGCAGAAGGGAGAGGAGAACTACTACAGTGGCACCCAGTAATGGAAAGATCCCCATGTATTTGTGATTTTTTTCTAACCTCCTGGAGCTCTACCAGGTTCTCACAGTGAATATCAAGAGAAATCCCCTCAGTTTCCAGCAGAGTGAAGGAAGAGGAGTGAAAAGAACCATTTCAAAATATGTCAGAGCACTCTGTTTTTCTTAACAAGGACTGGCCTCAGGAGAAACAAGTTAACCAGAACCTAACCTGCTGGGGTTTATCAGGGCATTGAAGAGCTGGAGGAAGGAAACACCCAACTCTAGTTAGCACTAGCCTGCCATGTTGGGAGAGGAAATACCCAAATCCAGCCCACTCCAACCACCTGGTTCCAACTAAAGGGAAGAAAATACTTGTAATGTTCAAAGTCTAGAGCTCATGAAATCACTGAGACTTGACCATAATCTACAGAACACGTCTTCTTTCCATTTACCTCTCGTCATATCACTGAAGACCCATTACACAGTTCATCTAACCCAGGATAGTACATCCAGCTAAAAAAAAAAATAAATAAGAGGCATACTAAAATGCAGACAGACAAACAGAAAACACCACAGCTTGAAGAGAAATAGCAAGTATCAGAACCAGACTCTGATGTAGTAAGGGTATTGTAATTATTGAGCTAATTATTGAGACTATGGCTAATATGGCAAGGATTAATGGATGCAGTAGACAGCATGCCAACACAGATGGCCAGTGGAAACAAAGATATGGAAAGTCTCAGAACCAAGAGGAATGCTGGGGATGAAACCCAATTGCTGCCACTGGGTGAAGACATGGCTGAAGAAACAACCTCTGGCCTTGAGAATATCTCAACAGAAATTTTCAACACTGAAAACACAAAAAAGACTGAAAAAAAAAAAGTCCAGAACAGAATATTCAATAACTGTGAGGCAGCTACCTATGCATAGTGAAGAGAGAGAGAAACAAAAGAAATATTTGAAGCAATACTGACCAAGAATTTTCCCCAAGTTAATCTTAGACACCAAGCCACAGATTCAGCACACTCAGAGAACACCAGGCAAGATAAATGCTCCCCAAAAGTGTACAGGGGTTTATCATATTCAAATGACACAAAATCAAAGTAAGGAAAAATTCATGAAGGAAGCTAGAAGGTAGGGAGACCTTACTTTGGAGAGGAGCAAATATAAAAAAAATTACATTTTACTTTTCCTTTAAAACTTGCAAGCAAGAAGAGACTGAAGTACAATATTTTAAATGTTGAAAGAAAAGTGCTTCCAACCTAGAATTCTGTATTCTGCAAAATTATCCATCGAAAAAGAAATAAAGATCTTCTTAAGCAAACAAAAACTGAAGGAATTTGTTGCCAGTAGGCCTACCTTGCTAGAAATATTAAAAAGTTCTTTAAAGTGAAGGAAAATGATATAGGCCAGAAACTCATATCTACATAAAGAAAGGAAGAGTACTAGGGAAGGAATAAGTGGAAGTAACATAAAAATTTTATTTTTCTTATTCTTAACCTAGCAGATAACAGTTTATTAAAAATAATAATAGCAGTGATGCATTTGATTATATATGTTTACATATTTATCATAAATATCACATATATGTATATGTTTGTTTATGCTTATGTACAAGTGAAATGAATGGCAGCAATTGTACAAGGGACAGGAGGGGAAAATAGGATTATTTTGTTATTATAGGTACTTGTGCTAGTTGTGAAATTGTTTAATGTTATTTGAAAGTAGACTTGGAATAATTGTAAATGTATACTGCAAACACCAGGGAGACCACTAAAAATAAGTGAAAGGAAGGGAAGGAGGTATTTTTCTTCTTTCTAAGAAAGAAGAAAATGGAATCACATAAAATAATCAATTAAAACCACAAAAGGCCGAAAAAGTATGGGAGACAAAATAGAAAAATAAAAGAAAATGGTAACAAATATAGTAGATGTTAATTCAACTATATCAATAATCACTTTGAATACATCAATTAAAAGACAGATTATCAGAGTGGATGAACACTAAAGACCCAACTATGTGTTGCCTACAAGAAACTTGCTTTGCATATAAAGATGCACATATGTGAAAGGTAAAGGAGGGGGGCTGTGGTGGCTATTACAGGGATGATTAGATCATGAGGGTTCTCACCTAATGAGGGATTAATCCTTTGATGAATTCATAATATGATAGCATTATTAGGATATGATAAAAAGTAGGAAGTTGGGCCTAGTTGAATTAAGTCAGTCACTGGATGCTATAGTGCTATAGTCCTTGGAAGCTGTATCTTGCCCTGGCCCCTTTCTGTATTCCTGTATTCCTCTTTCTCTGCTTTCTGTCCACCAAGAATTGAGCAGCCTTCTTGTCCACATGCTCCTGCCACCATGATGTTCCACTTAAGCATGTAGGGCCAAGCAACCATAGACTGAACCCTCTGAAACTATGAGCTGAAATAAATCTTTCCTCCTTTTAAATTGTTTGTGGCAGACATTCTGTCACAGTGATAAGAAAGCCAACCAATACAAAGCCATCAACAAAATTAATTTAAAATGGATTGCAGACCTAAATGTAAAACACAAAACTGTAAAACTTCTTGAGGACAGCACAGGGACTATGACTTTCTAAATGCAACATCAGAGGCATAACCATGAAGGAATTGATAAGCTATGCTTAATTAAAATTAAAATTTTCTTCTTAAGAAAACCACTGTCAAAAGAGTGAAAAGGTAAGGCACAGACTGAAAGAAAATATTTGCAAAAGACTTATCTGATAGAAGACTCTTATTCAAAATATATAAAGAGCTGGATGGCCTTCACAAAAATAGGGCTAGTGGAATGGCTCAAGGTGAAGGCCCTGAGATCAAGCCCCAGTACTGCAAAAAAACAAACAAAAAAACCAGCAAAATATACAGAGAACTCTGAGAGCTCAAGGATAAAATAAACAACCTAACTAAAAGAAAATGGATTTTGGTTCCACATGTGTGACTTTGCCAAAAGAGATGCACAGATGGTGAATAAGCATACGAAAAGATGCTCCATGTCATATGTCATCAGGGAGATGCAAATTAAAACAACAAGGACATACACTATACACCCATAAGTGGCCAAAACCCAGAACACTGACAAATTTTGGAAAGTCTGTGAAATAAAAATGCTCATTCATTGCTGGTAGGAATGATGCAATACAGCCTTTTGGGAAGACAGTTTAGCAGTTTCTCACAAAACTAAACATATATGGTCTAGCAATTGCAGTCCTTAATATTTGCCCAAAGGGACTGAAAATGTATGCCCACACAAAAACCTGAACATGGATGTTATGGCAGCTTTATTTTTAATTGGCCAAATTTGGAAGCAGCTAAGATATCCTTCAGTAGGAGAATGGATAAGGAACCCATGATGCATCCAGACAGTGGAATATTATTCTGCACTAATAAGCTACTATCCGTGAAAATGTGGAAGAACCTCAAACACTGCCAAACAAAAGGAGCCAATCTGAAAAGGCCATGTACTGTATGATTCCGTCTGTGTAATGTTCTGGAAAAAGCAAAATTATGGAGACAATAAAAAGGTCAGGCACTGCAGGGATTAGGAGCAGCCTGGTAATGATGAACAAGTAGAGCACAAATTTTCTCAAGGACAGTGAAATTATTCCGTATGACACTGAGATGGTAGGCATGAGCCATTCTGCGTTTGTCCAAGCTCATAGAATGGTCAACACCAAGAGTGAACCCAAGTGTGAACTATAGACACGTAAGGATGTGTCAGTGTAGGGTTGTTAGTTGTAACAAGTGTACCACTCCATGGGCGGAGTACATGTGTGTGAGAGTAAGGTCTGTTCACCTAAAATTGCTTTTAAAAAAATTAAGTCACTTAAAAATATCTGGATAAACTAAGGCCATTTCCGTCTCTACACTGCAGATCAAGCAAGATTCAATATGTATGATGTGGTGTAGGCTGTGCCCTGCTCTGTTACTCCATATCGTACAGGGCAGTCACTAGCTTTCAGCCTTTGTCTTGCTCTGAATGACTCCATTTTATAAAACAGCAGTTTGCTCATTTTGAGTGCAAATGCTGAGGAAGAGCAATTCTACATCTTGTTTATGCAAGTAACAACCCCCATCTGTCCAGCCCAAACCATGAGGCAGACTGACACTTATGCAAATAAGATTACCACCTATGAACTCACCAAATTAAATCAAGCATGCCCATATCAGAAAAACTAGGCTTATCCTTCACACCAGACCATGTAATGATGCAGCCCTCTCACCAGAACCATATAAACAGAGGGACACCTAAGTACTGGGGTACTGTGGCACAGTACCCCAATATATGTTATTAGACAATTAGGTGAGTGAATGCATCATGGACTGACCCCACCTCCCACCCCACTCCAGACCCACTAAGCTTGGAAGTGGCTCTGTGCCTTGAACCAGTATTGAGCTTTGATCTAGCTCTGCACTTTGATATCACTACACCTCAACAGCTCTGTGATGGGTATTATGTTAATATCTTATTCAACTACCAGCAAGAACCCTCTTTGCAACTATATCAGCCCTAAGGTTCTTGCCTTCCACAAGGTGTCTTTGAACCCTAAACTTGCTTTAACCTTTTGTTAGCAATTCTGTAACCTCTACATTTAAGATGGGAGTGAAAGAACCTGCTTGCCAATGGTTCATGTCTGTCAAGTGATATCAGTAGTACTTGGCAAATTAATGCCAAAAAATTGGCATAACTTGTGGACTTATTGTTATTTAATAACTTCTGACATTGTGGAAGAATACAAACATGTCTGACTATGCTGCTGACATAGCTTGCTCAGGGCATATGACTTTTGTGGAAATGTCTATGGAAAAATACCATAGACTCAAATCTCAAAGGTCATTGACAACCAACTTTCACCAGCCAATAATTTGACAATACTCTATGGAACCAATTAACACCAGACTGGACTATTGTACACAATATCCTGTTATCTTTTTCCTAAACTATTTAATAATAGTTATATAAATGGCAAAAAAATTAGAAGCAACTCAGATTGGTTGTGAATGTTATAGTTTATAAAGAGCTTTTACACTAGCATCACACTTGATACTGTCTACTACCCCACTCTGAAAAGGCCTGGGAAAAAAATAATAAGCAAGCAAACAAAACCTGAGTTTTGATATCTTAGGAAGTTGCCCAGTGTCATGTGACTAGTAGTCAGTGGAGGCAAGATTCAAAGGGAGGCCTCCTTGCTGTAATATACCATTGCACTTCCTTCTACCCCTTTTTCCCTGTGACCGCACCTACAAAAATGCTAGAAAGTGTCATTTCTGTGCCACCAGGGAGCCTGAAACAACAGTCTTAGGAGTGTCACCTGTGGGGAAACTGCAGTCACAAAGGACATGTTCTGTGCTTTAAATTTTGTAATTCACTTCATGGGCACATGTTTTACTCGCTCTGGTTTTGCTATAAAATAAAGCTTGGGGTTTTCCACAATCCTTTAATTATATTATCAAATAATGAGTAATATTATTGCTGTTTAATGTAATATTAAAGTTGCAGAAAATACATGTTCTGTACTTACTCCTTCTTTTAACAACCCTGAAGTGTAGTTTTCCCTACTATGCTGAAGAAAGGGTTTCAGGTGATCTCTTTTTCTCTCTTTTTCTCAAAAAGGTATGGCAGGATAGTCATTTACTTAATATCCTGTTTTGGTGTTGGCGTCACTGGTGTCGTGGTGGCATTTGCACCAAATTTCCCTGTGTTTGTGATCTTCCGCTTCCTGCAAGGTGTGTTTGGAAAGGGAACGTGGATGACATGCTTCGTGATTGGTAAGACTTGGTTGTTCACCTCCTTCTGCATGCGAACCAGGGCCATATTGCCAAGATCTACTGCCTGGTGGCCCTCTCTGGGTCATCCCCAATATAAACCTTGGAGGCCTCATTGCAGCTGCAGGAACATTTTCTGTCTTAGAAACTGATACTGTTTTAATGTGGGGATCAAACATGGAACATGAAACACTGGACAACCTGCTTCTGAGCACTCTCAGGGGAGTTATCACATCTTCTAACTTTGTCTTATTACAATTAGTTTCCATCAAAGTTTAAGTAGATCTTTGAAACAACATTTTCAAGCATTGTGTGTGTTATCTGTGCTATAGTTTGAGTTACTCTCCTGTGTTCTCATATTATTTCTTTTCTCTCCTTTCATATATATGGAGACTTTTTACCAAGTGGGAGATACATCCTAACCATGGGAAGTTTATTTGTGAGCTTTACTGCCTCCCAAAACTAGAAAGTTTGATCTTCTGAGTATGAAAGAAGGAAAATCTTCCCTCTGCCTTTTGCTGATATTACATGGAGAAGTCACTACTACTACTACCTCCTTTGACTCTTGTTTGTAGCACAGTACCAATTGCTGACTTTCATCACGGTGGAATCAAGACTAAGGAAATGAGAATGTTTACCTTCCATTACTGTTCCTCACTACTGGGCTTCCACTCGCCCCCATTACTGCTGTATAAGACCCAAGCAATGCTTACTTAAGAAACCATTTCAAGATCTTTTTATGGGTGGGAAAAGGAGAAAGGGTACTAAGAGGGACTGATTGTCACTGGTTGGATTGAAGGGATAACTTGAAAATGTGAGGCATTTTTTAAGGAAACCCAAGTCTATGGGAATGCTCAAAGCTCTGAAAATAAGGTAGCTTATTCCAGGATGACCAGAATAGAAGAAACAATTAGTGGAAAGGGACAGAGGATTCCAGCAATAAAAGTTTTAATAAATTATTTTCATAGAAAAAACACACACATAAATGACAAGTTGAACACTTCTGGGGTGAATTATCATTTAATACAAACTAACTTGTGATAATGAAAAGTCTTTGCAGAGACTGAAGTTGTTAATGAATCTCCCAAAGAGACTGTAATATACAAATCATTAGAGATACAGTGATGGAATTTAACTGGTTTGCTACACCTCTGTTTTGACAATTACAATTACCTTCCAAGACAGACGTCATCGAAGCTTTCCTAAAACCAACATGTACGTTCTTTGTATCCCTGGCCATGCCCAGAAGGGCACAGGAAAAGAAAAATGGCAGAGAGAGTGAGAGGAAAGCATCCAAGGTGTCTGGAAAATGCGCCTCCAGTGCTTCAACAAATGTGGGAACATCCATGCTCTTGATTTCCAGGGTGTCCAGCAGTGCTGATGGATTCCACGTGTAAAGTCTCGGTGTTTGTTTGTCTACTGTGGACCTGATCGTGAGCTCCCCTAACCTCTTGTGTTTGTTTTCCTTCAGTGACAGAAATCGTAGGTTCAAAACAAAGGAGAATTGTAGGGATAGTGATCCAAATGTTCTTCACGCTCGGCATCATAATTCTCCCTGGAATCGCCTACTTCATCCCCAATTGGCAAGGGATACAGCTCGCCATAACGCTGCCCAACTTTCTCTTCCTCCTTTACTACTGGTAATGTGGTGCTGGCAGTTATTGTATTTATAGTCTTATTCCTCAGGAATGGGAATCCAAACCAACAAGAAAATGAAAGGAATAAAGGAGATTTTCTAACATCTCCAGAACAGCTAATGGGCTTTGAGAAGTTTCAGAGAATTTGAGAATGTACAGCAATTATGAGTTATTCGATTAATAGTTGTCCCTAAAAATATAATACAAAAACCACAATATACTAAACAGAATGTTGCATTATGCTTCATTGTTTTGCAATATTTTCGTGCAAACTATG
This sequence comes from Castor canadensis, assembly GCF_047511655.1. NCBI lineage: Eukaryota > Metazoa > Chordata > Mammalia > Rodentia > Castoridae > Castor > Castor canadensis. The sequence continues at coordinate 7,457,360 of NC_133386.1, read as the reverse complement.
AGGCAACCAACTATAGCTGCCAGTATTCAAATGCAAATCAAGTGCAATGAAATTGACTTGATTCACTGTAGGTTCTATTAAATAAATTAGCATTACTCAGGAGCTCTCTGAGGAATAAGAAAATGTTAGGAGCATCAGAAAATTAAATCACCAAGAAGCTTCAAGTGCATACATTTGTGTTTTACTGGCACAAAGATATCTCAATCGTTCTCATTAAATTTTAATATATGGCAAATCAATTTACATAAATCTAGTTCTTAACCTTTCCTAAATACTCATTAGTTCTTCTCATATTTGTAATCAAAGACGTGGCAGTAAAGGGTAGCCTTGCAAGAGCAATGTAATAGCGATGATCTTTATAAGCAATGATTCAAACATTGTCAAGTCATCATTTTCCACTCCTAAATTTGCAAAGATAATCTGTATTTCAGAGAGCTTATTATCAGCTCTGAGAACTGCCCCAACTTGTACCTTATCGCAAGATCCACTTTGTTAGAGAAACTCAAGTCATACACTTTTAAGTTTTGAAATAACTAACATTACTCAGAAAAGTTTGTTTCCTGTCCAGGGTGGTTCCTGAATCTCCCCGCTGGCTGATTACTCGGAAGCAAGGGGACAAAGCATTGCAAATTCTGAGGCGAATTGCAAAATGCAACGGGAAGTATCTTTCGCCAAATTACTCAGAGGTAATTCTATTCTTTACCAGTGTTGAATACTGTTAAATTGGGTGAATTAATTTTTGTCACTTCAGCATTTAATTTTGCTTCTTAAAAGTATATGTGTATTACCCAATGTCTGACTATATCTTCTTCAGTGGAGGAAAATTGATCATTCCAGTCCTAGCTTAATAGTTGCACCAGGTTATCTGAATTATTATAATTTATCCGCTGTTAGCCCACCCCCACTATTTACCAGTTCATTTTGATTGCACAAACTAAATCTGTTCTTGTTTTTAGTTTTCTGATCTTTTATTTTGCAATGCTGGGAATTATACCCAGGTCTTGTGCCTGCTAGGCAAAGTGCTCCACCAATGAGCTGCACCCCAACCCTTTATTTATTTATTTATTTTAAAATTTTTATTTTATTCATATGTGCATACATTGTTTGGGTCATTTCTCCCCCCTTTACACTGCCCCCTCCCTTACCCCCCCTCACTCTCTCCCTTACTTACTCTTCCTTACCCCTCGCTACCAGGCAGAAACTATTCTGCCCTTATCTCTAATTTAGTTGAAAAGAGAGTATAAACAATAATAGGAAGGAACAAGGGTTTTTGCTATTTGAGATAAGAATAGCTATACAGGGAGTTGATATGCATTGATTTCCTGTGCATGTGAGTTACCTTCTAAGTTAATTCTTCTCGAACTAACCTTTTCTCTAGTTCCTGGTCCCCTTCTCTTATTGGCCTCAGTTGCTTTAAAGTATCTGCTTTAGTTTCTCTGTGTTGAAAGCAACAAATGCTGTCTAGTTTTTTGGGTATCTTATCTATCCTCATACCTTCCTTGTGTGTTCTTGCTTTATCATGTGATCAAAATCCAATCCCCTTGTTGTGTTTGCCCTTGATCTAATGTCCACATATGAGGGAGAACATACGATTTTTGGTCTTTTGGGCCAGGCTAACCTCACTCAGAATGATGTTCTCCAATTCCATCCATTTACTTGAAAATGATAGCATTTCGTTCTTCGTGGCTGCATAAAATTCCATTGTGTATAGATACCACATTTTCTTAATCCATTCGTCAGTGGTGGGGCACCTTGGCTGTTTCCATAACTTGGCTATTGTGAATAGAGCTGCAATAAACATGGGTGTGCAGGTGCCTCTGGAGTAACCTGTGTCACAGTCTTTTGGGTATATCCCCAAGAGTGGTATTGCTGGATCATATGGTAGATCAATGTTTAGGTTTTTAAGTAGCCTCCAAATTTTGTTCCAGAGTGGTTGTACTAGTTTACATTCCCACCAACAGTGTAAGAGGGTTCCTTTTTCCCCGCATCCTCGACGACACCTGTTGTTGGTGGTGTTGCTGATGATGGCTATTCTAACAGGGGTGAGGTGGAATCTTAGCGTGGTTTTAATTTGCATTTCCTTTATTGCTAGAGATGGTGAGCATTTTTTCCTGTGTTTTTTGGCCATTTGAATTTCTTCTTTTGAGAAAGTTCTGTTTAGTTCACTTGCCCATTTCTTTATTGGTTCATTAATTTGGAGAGAATTTAGTTTTTTGAGTTCCCTATATATTCTGGTTATCAGTCCTTTGTCTGATGTGTAGCTGGCAAATATTTTCTCCCACTCTGTGGGTGTTCTCTTCAGTTTAGAGACCATTTCTTTTGATGAACAGAAGCTTTTTAGTTTTATGAAGTCCCATTTATCTATGCTATCTCTTAGTTGCTGAGCTGTTGGGGTTCCATTGAGAAAGTTCTTACCTATACCTATTAATTCCAGAGTATTTCCTACTCTTTCCTGTACCAACTTTAGAGTTTGGGGTCTGATATTAAGGTCCTTGATCCATTTTAAGTTAATACTGGTACAGGGTGATAAACATGGCTCTAGTTTCAGTTTTTTGCAGACTGCTAACCAGTTTTCCCAGCAGTTTTTGTTGAAGAGGCTGTCTTTTCTCCATCGTATATTTTTAGCGCCTTTGTCAAAGACAAGTTGGTTATAGTTGTGTGGCTTCATATCTGGGTCCTCTATTCTGTTCCACTGGTCTTCATGTCTGTTTTTGTGCCAGTACCATGCTGTTTCCATTGTTATTGCTTTGTAATATAGTTTGAAGTCAGGTATCGTGATACCTCCTGCATTGTTTTTTACTGAGGCTATCCTCATGGTCTCTTGTGTTTCCATATAAATTTCACAGTAGATTTTTCAATCTCTTTAATGAATGTCATTGGGATTTTGATGGGAATTGCATTAAACATGTAGATTACTTTTGGGAGTGTAGACATTTTAACTATGTTGATTCTACCAATCCATGAGCATGGGAGATCTCTCCACTTTCTATAGTCTTCTTCAATCTCTTTCTTCTGAAGTGTATAGTTTTCCTTGTAGAGGTCTTTCACATCTTTTGTTAGGTTTACACCTAGGTATTTGATTTTTTTTTGAGGCTATTGTAAATGGAATTGTTTTCATACATTCTTTTTCAGTTTGCTCATTGTTAGTGTATAGAAATGCTAATGATTTTTCTATGTTGATCCTGCTACCTTGCTATAGTTATTGATGATGTCTAGAAGCTTCTGAGTAGAGTTTTTTGGGTCTTTAAGGTATAGGATCATGTCATCTGCAAATAGGGATATTTTGACAGTTTCTTTACCTATTTGTATTCCTTTTATTCCTTCTTCTTGCCTAATTGCTCTGGCTAGGAATTCCAGTACTATGTTGAATAGGAGTGGAGATAGTGGGCATCCTTGTCTGGTTCCTGATTTTAGAGGGAATGGTTTCAGTTTTTCTCTGTTAAGTATAATGCTGGCTGTAGGTTTGTCATATATAGCTTTTATAATGTTGAGGAACTTTCCTTCTATTCCTAGTTTTCTTAGAGCTTTTATCATGAAGTGGTGTTGGATCTTATCAAAGGCTTTTTCCTGGATCTATTGAGATGATCAAGTGGTTTTTGTCTTTGCTTCTGTTAATGTGGTTTATTACGTTTATTGATTTTCGTATGTTGAACCAACCTGCATCCCTGGGATGAAGCCTACTTGGTCATGGTGAATGATCTTTTTGATGTGTGTTGAATTTGGTTTGCCATTATTTTGTTGAGGATTTTTGCATCAATGTTCATTAAGAAGATTGGCCTATAGTTCTCCTTTTTGGAGGTGTCTTTGCCTGGTTTTGGGATAAGTGTAATACTGGCTTCATAAAATGTTCGGCGGTTTTCCTTCCCTTTCTATTTCGTGGTACAGTTTAAGGAGGGTTGGTATCAGTTCTTCTTTAAAGGTCTGATAGAATTCAGCAGAGAATCCATCAGGTCCTGGACTTTTCTTTTTGGGGAGACTCTTGATTGCTGCTTCAATTTCATTTTGTGTTATAGATCTATTCGGGTGATTAATTTCCTCTTGGTTCAGTTTTGGATGATCATATGTATCTAGAAATCTGCCCATTTCTTTAAGATTTTCAAATTTATTTGAATATAGGTTCTCAAAGTAGTCGCTGATGATTTCCTGGACTTTGATGGTGTTTGTTGTTTTCTCCCCTTTTACATTCCTGATTCTACTAATATGGGTTTTTTCTCTCCTCATTTTAGTCAGGTTTGCCAGGGGTCTATTGATCTTGTTTATTTTTTCAAAGAACCAACTTTTTGTTTCATTAATTCTTTGTATGGTTTTTTTGGTTTCTATTTCATTGATTTCAGCTCTTATTTTTATTATTTCTCTCCTTCTATTTGTTTTGGGATTTGCTTGTTCTTGTTTTTCTAGGAGTTTGAGATGTATCATTAGGTCATTGATTTGAGATCTTAAAGTCTTTTTAATATATGCACTCATGGCTATAAACTTTCCTCTCAAGACTGCCTTTGCTGTGTCCCATAGGTTCCAGTAGGTTGTGTTTTCATTTTCATTGACTTCCAGGAACTTTTAAATTTTCTCTTTTAGTTCATCAGTAACCCATTGTTCATTAAGCAATGAGTTATTTAGTTTCCAGCTGTTTGCTTGTTTTTTGTCTTTATTTTTGCAGTTGAGTTCTAGTTTTATTGCATTGTGATCAGATAGAATGCATGATATAATTTCTATTTTCTTATATTTGCTGAGGCTTTCTTTGTGCCCTAGGACATGATCTATTTTGTAGAAGGTTCCATGGGCTGCTAAGAAGAATGTATATTGTGTAGAAGTTGGATGAAATGTTCTGTAGACATCAACTAGGTCCATTTGATCTATTGTATATTTTAGATCTTGGATTTCTTTATTGATTTTTTGTTTGGATGACCTATCTATTGGTGATAATGGGGTGTTAAATTATCCCATGACCACTATGTTGGAGTTAATATATGCTTTTTGGTCCTTAGAGTATGTTTAATGAAATTGGGTGCATTGACATTGGGTGCATATAGGTTGACAATTGTTATTTCCTTTTGGTCTATTTCCCCTTTTATTAGTATGGAATGTCCTTCTTTATCTCATTTGATCAATGTACATTTGAAGTCTATTTTGTCAGAGATAAGTATTGCCACCCCTGCCTGTTTTCAGGGTCCATTGGCTTGGTAAATCTTCTCCCAGCCTTTCATCCTAAGCCTACAGTTATTTCTGTGGGTGAGGTGGGTTTCCTGTAAGCAACAAATTGTTGGATCTTCCTTTTTAATCCATTTCGTCAAGCGGTGCCTTTTGATGGGTGAATTAACATTAAGTGTTAGTACTGATAGGTATGTGGTGATTCCTGTCATTTAGTTGTCTTAGTTGTTTGAAGGTTTGATTGTGTGTACCTAAGTTGAGGTTACTCTCTACTGTCTTGCTTTTTCTTTTCCTGTGGTTTGGTGCTGCCTGTCTTTTCATGGTTAAGTTGGGTTTCACTTTCTGTGTGCAGAATCCCTTGAAGAATCTTTTGTAGTGGTGGCTTTGTGGTCACATATTGTTTTAGTTTCTGCTTATCATGGAAGACTTTTATTGCTCCATCTATTTTGAATGATAGTTTTTCTGGGTAGAGTATCCTGGGGTTGAAGTTATTTTCATTCAGTGCCTGGAAGATCTCACCCCAAGCTCTTCTTGCTTTTAATGTTTCTGTTGAGAAGTCTTTCTCAAATTCTCTATTTTTGTTTTCTTGGAATTTCTTGAGTGCCTCCTGTACATTTTGGTTGACCCTATCCAGTATCATCTCTATAAAATTCTCATTGATTACTTGGAGAATTTCATCTTTCAGATTTTTCTTGTGGGCTTCACTGGGTTCTTTGGCATAGTTTATCTTCATTTTGTTGGAGTCTAGATCTGAGTATCTGTTTTCTTCATTTCCCTCTGGTTCCCGTACTAATTTTTTGCCATGGGAAAACTGGTTTCTCTGTTTTTTTTGTCTTCCCATCATTGCCCTTGGTATTGTTACAGGTATTGTCCCTGTTCTGTGTGCAATTAAGTATTTTCTGTCTTGTAATAATAACAATGGTGATTTTTAGAATGGAAGAGTGAGAGGAGAGGGAAACCAAAGAAGATAAAGAAAAAGGGAAAAACCAATAAACAAACAAGTAAAAAAAAACAAAACAAACAAAAAACACCATGTCAAAGATATAAACAGGGAGAGATAGTGTACTAATCAACAGTAAGCTAAACAAGCATTATAGAGACAGAGAGAGGATAAAAATAAATAACTTAAAAAATAAAAATTAAAAAAAAATCTCCAAGTTCAAATGCGATAAAGTTTCAGTCGTAATAATTTTGGTGTTAGTCCCTCAGCCTCCAATCGTGGAGATGGTGTCTCAGAAGTAGTTCTGTCATTGTCTCATCAAGAGGAAAAAAACCAAAAAAGCAAAAAAAACAAAACACAACAAAGTGTCCCAAGTTCAGGTGCAATAGAGTTTAAGTAAGTTTTTTAGCATGCAGGTGTAGTTAGGTTGTTGTCTCATCAAAGGATTAGAAAAAAAAAGAGTCTGGAGACAGGTCTGTGAATGTCTATCTGAGGCTGTGGCTTGCCTGCCTGCTGCTGTCAGCCTGCTGTTGCTGGAAACTTTATTTATGCAGATCTCTAGGGTGAGCTTAGCACTCACCTGGCCCTGCAGGCTTTTTTACTCATAGTTCTGTGCGTGATACCGCTGCTATGAGCTTTCCCCTTTCCAAGCACTGGGGGAGGTGACACTGCACCCGCTTTCTCAGGCCAGCATGTTTATTTACAGTTCATGTGGGAAGTGGGTCTTCCCCCTCTCCTGTGGAGTTTTCCTCCCACCACCGGTTTTACAAGCTTTCCCACTCCTGATTGCTGGGCATGTGCCACTGCTCCTGCCTTCTCCGGCGGGCTTGTTTATTTACAGTTCCGTAAGGGATTGCCCCTCTCCCCCTCTTTGGCGCTCAGGGTGCCCCACCCTCTTTGCTATGTGTCTTTTTTATTGTTATTCAATTTGTTTCTTTCTTTTTTCCCTTGGTGGGGGTTGGTCTGTCCAGTGGGCTATGCTGATCTGGCCCAGGGTTGTCTGTGGGAGTACCGTGTACCACTTAGCTCACCTGGTGGTCTGCTTCTCTCAAGCCGGTTAGGTGCTGGCATCTGGCGGCATGAGAGCCCTCCTGGTTTCTGCATTTAACGTGGAGTGGAGATGCTCTTCTCAGACTGAGGGTGTGGTGGTGTTGGAGTTTTACCTCTTCTTGGTGGTTTTTCCTGCAAGGTGTTCTCCAGTGTCTCTCCAAGATTTTACTTTAGGAAGCATGCTTTCTGCTTCCTCCCTCTAGTCTCCATCTTGCAGAAGTCTGACCCCAACCCTTTAAATGTGTTCTGGATATTCAACTTAGTCTAAAGATTTGATTTTAAATTTAGTCTTGGAAATGTTACTTATATAAAACTTGAGCAATAATGTAATATTTCAGCTTTAGACATACATGTGCTTACCGACCTACCTTCCTTCCTCCCTCCCTCCCTTCTTTCTTTCCTTCCTTCCTTCCTTTATTCTTTCCTCCCTCTCTTCTTTCTTTCCTTCCTTCCTTCCTTCCTTTATTCTTTCCCCCCTCCCTTGTTCCAGCAAAGGCTTTTGGATGCCTCTGTTTCCTGCACTAAGAGGAATAGGTGGAAAATGAAAAGTCCATCCTTTGCCCCTTGGAAGTAGTGATATGCAGCTGAAGATATAACACATAGTGAATAATTAGGGATAGCATATAAAGAAATACACCACAATGCTTTCAGCTGCTAAGGCTAAGCGAATGAGTGCAAAGTAACAGAGGATTGTCATGAAAGGAATATAGACAAGAATCTTTAGAAGATAAAAATCTTGATTTAAACCTTGAAGAATGTTAGACTGCTAACATTGTTTTCCTTGTAGTGTTCAGTTTGTTTCAACAGAAACATTCTGATGAGAACTTTCTGATAAGCAACAGGTTTTGTTGGTTTTATCATCCCCCTCCCCAGCCCTCCAGGATATGGTCAGACATATCTTGATTTCTGCCTTCTCCCTTCCTTCTTATAGGAAATGGCAAGCAGTAGCCTCTCTGTTTACAAATGTTTCAACAGACCTGTCGTCACTGTTGCAAGCTGGCTAAAAATGAACCTTGGGGCCAGACTTGGTGGACCTGGCCTATAATCCCAGCTACTAGGGAGGTGGAGGTAGAAGAATTGTAGTCTGAGGCCAGCCTGGGCAAACACATTAGCAAGACTCCATCTCAACCAATAAACCAGGTGTGTTGGTGCACACCTGTGATCTGCAGTCAGTCTTAGACAAAAACTTGAGACCCTATCTGAAAAATAACTAAAGCAAAAAGGGCTGGAGTGTGGCTCAAAGGATAGAGTGCTTGCCTAGCAAGCACCAGGCCCTGAGTTCAATCCCCCGTACATACCCTCCCCCCAAAACAGAACCTTAAGGTCTACAGTTGTGAAATGTGTGACTAAGATAAAACATGACATTTTTGAGCCACTAGTGAACACATCTGAGCTGTGAATTCCTTTTAAGGAAGGAAATACTCTGCAGCTCTCCCACCTTGCTCCCACATCACTGTCTGTAGGTCCTCACAGCTGGATCAAGGCTAAGATTATGTGTGTTTGGTTTTAATCATCAAGTGACTATTTTTACTACTCCCTTAGTAGTACCCTCATGATATTGCACACATAGTCCCAGAGGTGTAAGAGCTAGAAACAACAGCCATGTGCTGATGGCTTCTGAAATAAAATGCCACCCTGCATGTGTCATGGTGAGGATTGTTCAGAGCCCAGTCTGATCCCAGAAGCAGCTGCTGTAGAGTGTCTGGTTCAAAGTCCAGCACATGAGCAAGTACTGCAGAGTTCTTTCCAACAGGAAAGTGTTCCGTGCTCTACTTGGTTCTACACATAACAGATTCTGAACTGTGGGTCCAGTGGCTTCCAAGTCAGTATAACTCAAGTTTTAAACCATTGGCCAGGTGGTTTGCATTCAAAAGCCAGGCTTAAGCCAGACTTGTTCCCTAGAGAATTTATTAAGGCTCCCTACCTACACCATTGGCAGTTTCCCCAAAGCTAAGTTTGGGGTTCTTGTTTGTTGGTATCTGTTTTTATTATTCCAATGAGTTTTTACTTTAACATTTTTTGAAAATGTAGAAATTTTCAAACATATTCTAAAATTAGAGAAAATGACTTAACAACTCTCTATACATACATCATCCAGACCCACCATTTGCCAGCCTATGATCAATCTTGTATCTTCTATATTTCACTTTTTCCCCTTACGTGCTAATTACGAATCCTATCCAGCCATTTTGTCATTTCATCTTGTAGCATTCTCCTCTGACCCAGACATGCGTACATATTTATTATCTCTGGGACTCTGTGTGCACTGTCTTCAGGACACTGCTGAATGACCAATGAGCAATATTTATTTGACTCTCTAAAGCAGTGATATAAGGAATCAGACCTCTGCTATGGTTGTGAGGACTGATAGATATGGTGAAAGCAAATTGGAAGAACAGTGTTATGTAACATATAGATATAATCTCAATACTGTTATTCTAAGAAAAAGAAACATAATTCCTTAATATCAAATGTCAAGCCAGTGTTTCCAGTTTCTTTGTTGTCTTACAATATTTCATAGCTTTCTGTTGCCTTGGACCCATCATGGAGTGTATATATTAATTGAGGTGCCACTTCAGATTTCTTTAATCCATAAGTTCCTGCTTCTTTTCCTTACAACGCTGAGGGTGAAGAATTCTGTAGAGTTTCCCATAGGCTGTTTTGTTGGTTGCATTCCTTAGGATCTTTGAACATGTTCCTCTGTCTTCATGTTCCCTGTAAGTTGGTAGCTTGAGCTAGAGTTTGATCAGGTTTAATCTGATGGTGTGGCAACCTACTTTACAAGTGACTTGGTACATTTTCATTAGAGCTGCTTCCTGTCTGCTTATGTCTTCTCTGGGGACACTGACTGCCACTGATCATCATTTATTCTATGAATTAACTCAGAAGAAGTTGCAAAATGGCAGTATTCTTGCTTTTTCATTACTTCTTCATTTATTTCTGGAATGCTTACATAGAGACTAAATTTTCCTGTCAAGTCTTTGTAACCCTGAGACATATTCATCTAGGAATGGAAGGATGCATGTACAAGTTTTTCTTTTCAAAATAATGACTTGCTTCTCTGCATCCTCCACAATTGGTCAATGAGTTATGTGGAGGTTTTTGTTGTTTTGGTACTAGGGTTTGAACGCAGAGCTTTGTGCTTGCTAGGCAGGCACTCTACCACTTGAGCCACACCTCCAGCCCTTTTTGCTCTGATTATTTTGGAGACTGGTTTGGGGTAAGGTGTCTCACTTCTGCCCAGGCTCATATTGTAAGTTCTTATAAATTCTAGTCTCACAATTGGAACCACCCTTTTGTCTAGGTGCTTTGGTTTTCAAAATAAATGTCTTCAAACTGAAGCCATTTCCACCTTCCTAATTGTACAACATCAGTTAACATTTTCAATGAAAATGTCTCAAAAACATCAGGATTTAACATTTTCAATGAAAATCACCTTGCTAATAGCCATATTCAGTCATACTACAGGTCAAACCACAATTTTCTATTTCACAGGTCCTTATTTTTCCACTAGGCATAATAATATGTAAAATATCTCTTATAATAACCAAGAAATACTGGCCAGCAGTCCAGGCATTTTATTTGAACTCCAACTCCAAATTCAAAGCAGAATCCTATCATAGGTTTTAAGTCAATGATAGGCCTGGCCTCTATCAATTACTTAATTACTCATATTTCAGTGACTCAAATAAATATTGTTCTTGACAATATTGGGATTGCCATGAAACCTTATGTTTACACAGTTACTTCATACTTTAGTGTTTGCCCGTATCTCACACTCTGGATATAATTTCAAGGACATTCCGGCCCAAGGCTGAATTAGCCAGCACTCTCCTAGTTTTCACAGAACCTCATCTCAGTAAATCCTGACTCTGTAAGTTATCTAGTATATAAATTGCCCCATTCTTCAAGACTGTTCCAGTTCCCACCTCCTTTGAGGTACTCATCACAGGGAGCAGAGAAGGTTAGACTAGATCTGAAAGAATCTGTCAGGATTCAAATCAGCCCTAGGAGATTTGGCTCCTCTCTTCACAAGGACCTTGGCCACCTGCCAAGTCTAGTGGGTCCCATTGCTGACCCCCAGGGTCCTTGGATGTTTTGGGGATCCTGAGGACCTAGCCCAAGGATACTCTGGATTACAGGAGATAACCTAAATTCACTACAAAGTAGGATCATGCCAATCCCCAGGGCCTAGTAGATGGATAAAAGAAATAGGAGGAACTAGGTGTGATGGATTTGATCCCAACATTCAACCAGGCAGAATATTCTGTGGGTTTGTTATACAGTAAATCATCTCAGTTATATTTCACATTCATGGGTAGACAAACTCTGTCTCTCTAGCCTACTTGTCCTTGGGTTTCCATTTGCCAAACTTCCTGGCTGACCCTCTAGCCCTGTTGCAGAAATAGCCATCAAGTCAAAATATAGGTGATCTGAATAGACTGACAGCATAACTATCATTTATTGAAAAGAGAAGCCCCAAAAGCAAAATCCAGTATCAAATAGGCATGTGGTTTGAGCTCATAGGAAGTTTGGAGAAAATGCAGAGAATCAAAGGACAGATCAGATTTTAACAGTGAGTTGTTACCCAGTGCGGAAGAAGGGTTGGCTTAGACAGCAACTTTTAGCATTTGCGTATTAAAATTTTGAGGCTTCTTAGAAAATAAGCCCCAATTGTTGGTCATCTACAGTTGTAGCGTGGGCACAGTTACAGAATGGCAGGGTCCTCCAATGTTTTTAGAAGCACGCAGTCCTCCACTGACCCAAGGGAGTAAGTACATGGAGAGCTGCTTCTGCCCTGGCCTTACCCCCTTTTGCTTATACAGGAAAGTTCTGGTGTATTCTAGGAACTGTAACATTTTCCTTTGCTATCAGTTTGAATTACTTCCTGTCACTTGTAGTGAGCTATTTCTTGCCTTACACCTGGCCACTAATGATTCAATTCAATTTTGTACTCTTACAAAATTACAGGAGTGAGTGGAGGGTGCCTGATGGGGGTGGGGGAGAGCATTCATTGCTAACACTCATCTGAGGATATTGCTAGGTGCTGAATGCTTGTGGGTACAAAAGGAGTTGAGCAAATATTTTTGATAATAGTAGACTTGGTCTATTGGCAAGTAATGGAGAGCTGGGATTGTTTCTTAGCAAACATTTCTTATCATGAAGCAGTATTATCTGTGATAAGTTATATTAGGTTGCCAAATGTTCACATACTCTCTGTAAGAGTATTGTGCACACCAGCCCCACCCGTTACCATGTGATTTACAGCACATATACTTCCCCACCCAGTGTCAGACTTGGCCATCTGCCTTGATTAGACTCCATCAATGCAGGGCAAAGCTTTAAGAGGCATCGTGAATCTCTGTCATCCTTCTGGCCCTTCCTATCTGCCCAAAGACAGCACACCCCACATTGATGCTGTTCCCTACCATGGGCCTCAGAAGGAGCACAGTGGAGACTGGATGATGGCCAGGAAATCATTGTTTCCATAGCATGCCAAATGTGTCTCAGTGTGCTACAGAGATGTGTGGTGTCTGTCCACACAGCCATAGTTAGCTGATGTAGTTGGTCATAATAGTACTGTTTGATCACCGGAGGAGGGGTCAGCATATGTTTTGTTATTCAAGTGCTTCTGATTGAGGTAGAGTAGGCTACTATTTGGACATATTCATGCCATCCTCCCTCATTTCCATGGAATGCAAATATTTCTGGTTCTATTGATACTTGGTGTGGCAGTGTAGATTGCTTTGGCAATATGGTGGGATGTGCTTTCTGCCCTCTGACATTGGGCTTAGCCATGTGATTTGCTTTGGCCAGTGGTAGGTTAACAGATGTGGTGCAGCTGAAGCTTGAATGTGCTCGTTTGGCTGGACCTTATCTCTGTGCTTCAGGCATTGCCAGGAGGAGAACATTCCCAGGCTTACCTGCTAGTCCCAAGGAACTCAGAGAATTTAGAGTTGTTCTAACAAAGATTTCCCAAACCTAAATCAGAAGTCTCCCAACCACCCACAATCATGTGCTAAACTAATGCTTACTCTTTTGGGCTACTGAGATTGACAGTTGTTGGACTGGAGGTGTGGCTCAAATGGTAGACTGCTTGTCTAGCAAGCACAGATCCTGAGTTCAACCTCAAGTACAGCATAAAAAAGAAAAAGAAAAAAAGTGATGTTTGTTATGTAGCTCTGTTTGCTGATAGCTGACTGCTATACTGATTGAACTGGATTGTACAACCTCATAGGAGTAACTGTCGGGGTTTCAATTTTTATTCAAGAATTTTAAAAGTCTTTAACCTAAAGATCCCTCTCCTTCCCCAAGCCCCACCCCTCTTTGCATGGGAAATGCTGTCAGAGAATATGGTAGGTTGCAGTTCTAGCTAACAAAGAGCCTTTCATATCACAGAACTGAATATGTCGGTGTGCATTAGTGATATGTTTATGTTACACTGACTCAATAAACCCATAAGGTTTAGCCTTAATTTCCTTATTTTTATGATATGACCAGATAGCTCATTACTTATAGCTAATCTATAGTATATTAAAATTGAATTCCAGGCATTATATCACTACATGTTCACTCACAGCTGTGCTTATGGGCAGTTCCCAAAGTAGGTATGTTTAGGTGACATTCAGCTTTCTGATCCCAAAGGGACTTCTTTGGGCCCATTATCAATACCAATGATCCCACTCTTTGATTTCAAAAATTTGAAAGATTAAAACCTACAAAGTGTAATCTCTGGTCTCAGTGACCAGAGAGACTTCTAACTCTTAATAACTACCCTCTATCCCATGTTTTAAAGGATTGTCACATAAATACTGATCTTGCTGCAGAAAGGGACTTTCCAGCTTTGGGAATATCTGGAAAGCCCCCTTTATATTGATGTAGATATTGCTTTAAAGGGGGATTTTTATGAACATAATTTTTGTTCTGTGAAAATGTCATTGTGACGCCGACTCTCACGAAGCCCGTGGGGACTATGTGGGATGTCAGTCCAATTTTTGTGCTGTCTTTTAGACTGCTGTGTCTGATTGCTAGTTCAGAGATGAGACTTGAAAGCTCTGTAGGATGCATTTCAAAAGGCCCAGAGCATATAACGTAGGCCAGGGAGCGCCTGAGGGGTCTCTAGGTCAGTCCTGTGACAAAAACAAGAATGGTGTGAGCCATGAAGCCAGTGAAGGTATTGGAAAGAAAGTCACTGGAGGCCCATCTGGAGCGAAATCTTCACCCTTCCACTTCACAGAGTGAATGTGCCATTCTACTAGCAAAGCCCTTGTTCCCACAAGGACGTCACAAAAATGATAACTGTGGCATATGCATCATCACACTTGCTTTAATTTAGAATATTCTTGAATGCATAGGAAGTATCAGGATACCTCTTAGACCCAACATGGAATGGGTCTTTGCAGTCAAGAATTAATTTAACGGCACTTCACCCTGGGGACAGCCTGAGCTCTGTGAATGGGCTATATCTACAATTCCCATGTTTTAAATTTTTTTTAAAATAAGACTGTGTTGCACAAAGTGGGAACATTCATTATGCTGCAATGAAGTAGCCCTGAAAACAGGACTGATTAACTGTGGGACCCAGAGATGTCAAAGACCCCAAACTCCCTTCCCAGGCTTCTTGATTCTTATTATTCTTTCGTGAAAGAAAATTTTGCCTGGCAGCCTATAGGTCAGTGGGCCCTCACTCAGCCACACAGACACCGAGGGGAAGATGTTCTAGGACATCATATGGCTTTAATTGAATTAGAAATTCAAATGTCATTGACTTAAAGAGTGACAGGAGGGCTTTAGGATGCCTTGCCAAAGATCAGAATTGTGAGCATCCCGGGGGCAGGCCTTTACTCCCACTCAAACTCATCTTCCCTCTTGAAGTAACTGGGTCACACCCTTGTCAAAATTCTATTTCCTTTTAATATAAGTTAAAGCTTGAAAAATACTCATCAAAGTTGTGCAAGGAGAGCTCTCAGCATTGCTGTTCTCGGAGCTCCAATGTGTGACCTTGGTGTCTGATACACAAAAAGTCCTGTAGAGATTTGTATTGACATATCCCAAGACAACGAATGGGCCCAAGGCAGGGGGTGACTCATAGGCTGACCATCTGACCCTACCTGCCCAGATCTGGGCTATTCCTGGAACTTGGCAGTATCTTAGCCAGCACTGAGAATGTCTCAGGCAACCTGGGTGGAACTGGTCTTCCCAGTTATGCTCAGAGCACGATACCAAAGATGTGCACACCTCGTGTCCCCTTGTAGCCCATCCTAGGGATCCTGTGGCTCAGGTGGAGATATTGGGACTCCCAGGCTGCCTGGAGGATGATAGATGAGCTGGTTTGCCCGACAGATCCTGGTGTCGGGTACTAGGTGTGGAGTCCCATGTACCTACCAGTTTCCTCAGCCCTTCTTCCTCAACATCTGTTTCTGCTCTTGCATTCTGAATCTGCTTTTTAATCCTAAATCTTTTGACTAGGCATGGTCCCCTGCTTAATCCCTGCCTGTTCCTCCCTCAGAAAGTAGAACTGGGTCACTTCTATCCTCACCCATCCCTCGTCCTAGAGCAAGGGGCTGGCACCTCTAAGTGACAGTAACTGCTCTGTGTAGAGACCAATGCTGCTGGGAGCTCATTCTCCAGATGAATCCCGAGACATAATCAGCAGTACTACCTGCAGATGACCCAGGTACCTCCTCCCTTTGGCCTCTCCATGTGGAGGAACTAGTCCCATTGTTAGGTTGTTCCCAGAGCCAAATCCCTTTGGTTAATCATTTATTCTGCTCTCCAGCCGTTGAGTCCAGCAAACCTCTGGCAGATCTGTGTGACTGCACCATGGGGGAAGAGAAGAGTTCCACACTTTACATGGTAACATTTAGGGCTTAGACATTCATTAGCCATGGAAACCTGGAGGCAGGGGGTCTTCCCTTTGACCTCCTCAATGGCTGACCGTCCCTGTGACCTTTAAGAAGAAGGGTTCCTCCCAACCCTAACAACCGTCCATGTGCAGAGACACCTCTACCTCCTTCTGGCCCAGCCCAAGACCTCATGGTCCAACAAACAGATTAACATACAAAACAAGACGAATAAGCCACACAGGCTTATTCTATTCCATTAATATTGGTTGATCCCTTTTGTGGGAACTGTGAAAGAACCAAATTCAATTATTTTAATTCTGGGTCTGTGTCTAATAGCATAGAGGAGTGAGTTAGCCTTTCATTTTTCTGTTTTGAGTCTTTGCCCAGGGAACAGTCCTCTCATTCCTTTTCTGAATCTTCATTCTCCAACTGTGAGATAAAGATGGGGCCTTTTCAAGTGTTTTGTTCCTGTGTCATTTGGCCTGTTCTTGTGTTTTCAGCAAAACCAGTTTCTGCAATCCAAATTATCATGCTTCCCTACTACGAGTAAATGAGAAAATGTGTCTCCTTAGATGCCCAGCGCTCTGTGGAGGCAATGAGGAACTCAGCGTCCACAGCCCTGCCAGCCACATCCTGGCAGGCCCTCTAGCACAGTTCAATCCAGAGCTGCTATTGCCCTGACAACCCCGCTTGCTTGATCTTTGACCCTTTGGGACAATTGCCTTTCTTCGTAAAATCGCCCTAAGAGATGTGGCTGGGGAGTAGGTGAAATCTATCCCACTTCCCCAGAACTGGATTGAGCATTAGTGTGAAGAACTGCATCCCCTGATGAAGACAAAAACAGGAGGAATTTACACTCTTTTGGGTATGAGAGAAAACACAGAGTTCTAATGTCTCCGGGTCCCAGGAGGAAGACAGTAAACAAGGCATCGGGGCTAGGTTTCATGGGATGAGTCCTGTCTTCCCTAATGAAAACTAAAGCCAGAATCCCTAATAGATGGCTGGATGGAGGACATCTGGATTGTTTGGCATGGCACCGCTTCCCCACGTTGGTGGTGACGGTGATCCTGCCCGCTCCTGAAAACATTCCAGATATGGCTCCATTTCTCAGTTTGAAACAAGTAATATGGGCTGTGCTGTCTAGTCTTTGAATTTGATATT
Organism: Castor canadensis; assembly: GCF_047511655.1. Lineage (NCBI taxonomy): Eukaryota > Metazoa > Chordata > Mammalia > Rodentia > Castoridae > Castor > Castor canadensis. Next base: position 7,440,218 of record NC_133386.1, on the reverse strand, counting down.
TTAATTTAACTGTATACAGACCCCTTTAAAGGAACTGTAAGTCCTTTGCAGGAAAAGAACTTAAGAAGTGTTAGGAAAGTGACCAGCACTGAGGACACTTTTTTCCCCTAGAGTACTCTTTCATGTGTTAGCGAAACTTTGTCACCTTCCCTAGTGATGGGCATAGAGGGTGACCAGAGAGAGACCCTGAACCAGTGGGTTGCAGGGTTCCTGTTCACACTTCTGTCTTCCAGCAGCTGTAACCTTGACCTAAACCTTCCAGAGTTTATGGAAGGATCACAAAGCCAATGTAGCCAGTGGGCCACAGATCCTCACAGATGATGGGCTTATTGCAAAGGTCTACAAACCGTTCACAACCAAGCCTTATCTGTAGAATGAGTGATAAGCATGTATTTCTTCAGATAAAGGTAAATACAGTTGTAAATAATTATTAATGCATTGAAATGTGTTATTAAGTCACAGGAAATTTGTGTCTTTATGTGATCTCAATGACCAGAAATTAAAAACATAATTCCTACCAACCTTTAAATTTTTTGACATTAACCCGAAGTCCTTATATTCAAAAGTCCTGTTAGGAAAAGCTGAGGGACCCCACGCAGTCTTGACAAACAGAGTTCTTGACAATTTCTAAGAACCCTTTATTTTTTTTTTCACATTCCGTAAGGTAAACTTGAGTTCATTATATTCTAACCCTTTACTGGCCTTAAGACATGTTCTCCATGTTAAGCAGGAAGAGTTGAGTAACAGGGTTCACAATTGCTTCACTATCTCTCAAAGGTGAAATTTGTTTCCTTTTCCTGCTGACATTTCAGAGCCAACACACAGCTTAGACTGGGGAGAAAGGCTATTGAGTGTCGTCAGCACAACAGCTTTAGTGGCACAGAGTGAGGCCGAGAAGAAGCACTTACTCAGGTTTTGATTGGTATGTGTTGTACTCCAGGCTTAAACTGTCTCTTTGAGACTTGACCCAGACAGATTTACTAAGGACAATTCAACTGCTCTGAAGTTCACCACAGTTTACATCTATAATTATACAGGCTGCTCTAAAATTAGCAGGGGACAGACTTTTTATGTCAATTGAGTGAAATATAGGAACCACTTCATGCAGGATTGCTAATAATCGCCTGTCTTCCCAGAATTCAGTAAACAATTTGGTATACTCTGTTAACTAAAAATTACCAGCCTCTCAAGTTCAATAAGCTGAGTGTTAATCATTGCAATTACAAGATGTTTCACATTAAAAGCTAAGTCACAGAATCTGTTATGGTCTGGAAAATCCATTTTAAACAAAAGTGTATGGAGACATACACTACAGCACTAAGTTATCTTCATGTGTTCTTCCATGGATTTGGCAGTTACTGAGCTCTGTATTCAATGCATCTGTTTTTTAAATAGCTTCAGTGTGACATTCACTTTTACAAATGTCTCCCCATATGCACTCATGCCTTGTCTTCTCTCCAGTGCTCTAGGGCTGCCTTCCTTTCTTTTCTCTTTTTGATCTGCTTTCAGTTTCTCCCTATTAATAATTGTTCTTTATTTAGCGATCCATTCTTTCATCTATAGCTATGTTCAGCAGAACATATAAGCTTACAGAACATGTAAGCTTTCCCTCTCACTTGAAGCTGAAAAGCAGACTGAATCTTGGTATGTTTTAATTTTGTTTCCTGTATGAAAATAAAGACATTAAAATAGAAATCTAGGTCAGGATAGCTGTTCATTATGGAAATGAATCCATCTATCTGTTGGAATGCAGTAAATCAAGTCACAGCTCGCAGTTAGAGTAAGTAGTGTACACAATATAACATCAGTGCCCACTGCTGTGATCCAGAGGCCAGCTATGTGGCTAACACACTTCACTATCAATGATATTCAGATCTGGAATCCCAGGAATGGCTTGTGCCATCTGATCACGGCTTGCACATAAAAGCATCTCATCTTTCTCTAAAGAACAGCCTGCCCTAACAAAGGACATACCAGTGAACGAGTTACCATATGCAGAAAATATTCTGCAAGTCAAGACTCAGACAAGAGAAGAGCTGTAAGTCCCAGAATTCATCAAAGCATTGTGACATTTGCTGAGGAGTGTGTAAACTACCTCTAAACTCTCCAACTGTACCTGAATTTCTTGGCATACACAAATGAAACTCAGGGTTTCTTGAATCACATGAGGAAGGAAAAATTTAGGCGTTTGGCAAATGTGGAAGCACTGAAAAGGAGGGGATTCTAAGACTAGCTCTGGCAATTCCTGTGAGTGATGTTGACCATTGCTGTTTGCTCTAAGGGGCAGAGCTGAGCTAGTCACACCCCTCTGTGCATGGTGTGGTCATTCGAGTCCAGCACTGTCTTGAGAGGGAGGAGGAACCTGATGCTGAGGTGGTCTTCTGAGCACAGTGAATCAGCACCTAGCTCCCATGCTGAGTCTAAACTAGTTTACAACCTAAAATCTGCCAACTATTTTTAAGGAGTTCAATAATCAGTAGCTTAAATATGCATTTCTGAGCTGCAGATCTCAGACAGTTGGCAGGTGTTACCAGGGAATGGGACACAGGTGTGAAGGTGTGCACAGCCTCAGACCCAGGTACCCATGCCTAGCTGTCATTCTTCCCCCATGTGGTCTTTGAGGAGGAGTAGATTTTTTGTTAGGAGCTAGACCAAATTCTTATCCTCTAAAGCATGTTTCCCAGGAAAGCCTGGGAACCTGTCATGGAAAGACAGGGGGCTCCTCTCCTCTCCCCGCAATACTCAAATATTTCTTTTAAGAATGAGAATTGCTGCTTTTCTTTTAAGAAATCAGTAATGCCTGCCATGCACACCTCTCAAAAAGAGATGAGTACATTTCATAAAGGTAAAAGGAGATGGTAAGATTTTCAACTCACCAATCCCTTGGTTAGTTTAACTAGAGGAATGGAAATTTGACTTGTTGACTTTCTTATGGCCAGACAGAGGCATAGCTTGTGGCTGGAAGTCAAAATGGATGGCATGGCAGCTCTGCCCAGGGTTATTCTGCCCAGGGTATTTCTTTGGTAAACTGACTAGTGCCTATGAATTGGAATTGCAGTAGAAATATAGTCATCCTTGTTTCTTTTCAGGAGTTTTAATGGTGTGATTGTATGTCAAAGATATTAATTACAAGAAACAAACAAAATCATAAAAGTTGCCATTTTTCAAATTTTAAATTGAACAGTCTTGGTTACTTCAAAATAGAAACTTAGTACTTAAGCATACTAAACTCCTATCAAGAAGAAGATGTGGCCAGCAGGGTGGCTTATGCCTCGCTACTTGGGAGACAGAGATCAGGAGGATTGCTGTTTAAGGTAAAAATATTCTTGAGGCCCCCTTCTCAACCAATGTCTGGGCACAATAGCACCCACCTGTCACAAAGCACAAATGGAAGGATTTCAGTCCAGGTCAGCCTGGACATGAAGCAAGACCCTACCTGAAAAATAATCAAAGCAAAAATGGCTGGGGGAGTGGACTGAAGTGACAGAGTGCCTGCTCAGCAAGTATGAGACCCCAAATTCAATCCCCTAGTACTGCCAAAACCAAAAATGGGCCATGGAATCTGCAGACTCTTTATTACTTGGGAGCGCCTAGGTTATGTGTGTCATGAATACTGCCCAAAGCTCCGTGGCTTAAACCAGTCAAGGTTTGATTCTTGTCTATGCCACATAGGTTCACAGGGCTCCTTCCCTGTCATCTTTGGACCATTGCCCCAAAAGATCTGTTCTAGAGGGTTAGGTGCGCCAGCTGTACATTCACAATCCATCAGGAGATTTGGGAGGGTGGCCCCATTTAATCATGAGGGACCAAGAGGAGAAATCTTATTGTGCCATGTAAGGTGGAGAAGAAGGAAGGAACCCAAAAATGTTTGTCAAATAGTGTTAATGATGACTAGTCAGATCTCTCTTCGAAGAAAAAAAACACTACTGAAAATACATACTGTGAGGAACAAAGAGTTGGTAAAGAAAACGCTTCATATTACTGCAAAGATTAAGATTGGACTTTACAACTGCTATAAAATATAATTGGTCAAAGCACAAACACAGTTTTAAAAGTTCCTATGGAAAGAAGTATGAAGACCCATGACTTCCCTGCCACACGCTGAGGGCAGAAGGAAGGCCGTGCCCAGGGGACAGGGCTTGCTGGAGCGTGTAGAAAACAGAGGCAATCCAGAGAAAGTCCCCAGGACTGTCCAGGCCTGGCTGGCCAGCAGAGACCAGGAAAGAGCTGGAGGGAGACAAAACCCAGCTGTGAGCTTGAAAGAGATACCTGGGAACCAAGGGGTGGGGGACACTTGGGGGTCATACAAGGCCCCATTGCTGGCTGGCCAAGAAGCTGGTAAAAACTGTAGGAAGGAAAGGAGGAGAGGGAATGTCCCCTGAGGAAAAGGCTGGCAGGAGTAAGGAGGCAGCTGGCCCCACCTGCTGGCTCCCTGAGAACACTGGCCTGGTCTGGCCCTACCACCATTGCCCCAAGCACTTTGTGATCAGTGCCTGACTGTTACCCTGGCTGTCCTCTGCCTGTGCAGAAAGTGCTGCTATCCTATAGGCTCAGGAGAGCCCTGTGTGCCCAGCAGAGGCAAGTTGCCTCTGTACCGGAATCCTGCTCACACCTGGGCAATTGGAGCAAATGACCTCAGGAGTGTGCAGGAGATGACCCGATGGCTTTGCCTGCTACTTGTCAGGGTGTTGAGGACCATGTTCTCAAGGAAAGTCCTCCTGAAGCATCAGGAGGCTAGGAAGAAGGGGCCCTGAGAACTGTGATGGGTAGTGTAATGGCATTAATTTTTATTTGTGATACAACAGACAATTTGCCTTCTTGACATTTTTATGGCCAGATTTTTCTCCCTCTTCTAAAACAAACCAACCAATCCTTGGCTAACTAGTATCTTACTCAATTTGCCAACTCATAGAAGTAAAAATTGTGTCTGTACTTGCTACCGTTTGATGTTGAGAACTTTTCTATTTCTGGAAGGACTATCAGTGCTCTTGGTGAGTTTTATAACATGCCTCATTTAGTCCATGCTAACGTGAGGTTTGGTGCACTCACCCCCATTCTGAGTCTCCCCAGTTAGTGTTTTAGAACCAAGAATGCATTTTCCTTCCTGCTTCTTCTCCCCTAATTTTGCACACACCCCCTGCAAAAATTAAAAATAAAACCTCAGCTTTGTTTTGAAGAAATGAAGAGATGTTTTCACACATGGCCCACAGCTGCAGCCTGTGATTTTGCTAGTGCTGAGGCTGCGCTCAGGTCCCCCGTGGGGCCTCTCAGATGGCGGCCTTTGGCTGTTCTGTGGTGCTGGGCCATAGGCCAAGTCACAGGAGTTGAGAGAAGGACTCCTCTAGGACAAGTGGAGCTCATGGAGTGAAAGGCTTGCTCCACAGAGGATCTCAGGAAGACCCTCAGGCCTCCTGCTGTCTGCCCCTGCTCTGTGCAGTACTGTAGCCCCTGACCTCATGTGCACTGAGGCACTGAACCATGGCTCATTGGAACTGGAATGTCCCCTGCCAGCAAACTGCCCAATGGATTGCAAAGTTTTCATCTGAAACAGATGATATAAGACATCTCATGAATGACTTCACATGTATTACACGTGAAAATGACAATACTTTGGACAGACTGGATTTGATGAGATATAGTATTGAAATCAATTTTGCTGCTTGTTTTTATTGTTTTTAATGTGACCACTAGAAAGTGTCACCTTCCTGGCTCATGCAATATGTTTATTGGGCAGACCTGTCCCTGGTGACTGGGCTTGAACATTTATGATCATTGTACTACAAAGTTTATTACAAATATTTCTTTATGAGCTCTTGCATAGAAAATATTTTATCTACTTTTGTTTTAGAGTATAATGGGAGTTTCAAAAGTTGCCAAAGCACTACCGTAACTTGGCAAATTCTCCTTTATAGAGACTGGGTAAGGCTATTTCTGCCCGGAAGATGGCTACAGCTCTGTAATATAGACACTGAGTCCTGGCCCTTCTGGGGCTGACCTTGATGTGACTAGTTGGGTCACCCATGAGGCAGTAGTTGGAAGGCCATGGATTTACCCGCAGTAAATCCATGTCTCCAGGTACCTTCCCAGCCCCACCATGCCCCCCATTTTTGGTACTCATTTGAAAGACCTAGGAGCAAGTTAGCATGAAGGGATTCCATATTCTCCAGATCCATGGTCCTCAAGTTCTCACATAATATTTTATTCACACAGATTTCTTGGAGATCAGAAGCTTTTAGGCAGAACCTGTAGAGAACTTGTGTTGGTCCAGGCACCAGATCAATCACCATGATGGACTCAGAGCAAGATCACAGCTCTTCATCAGGGCCATCTTTCCTTGTGAAATGGGACCTTGTGAAAAAGTCACCTACTGAGAATCACCAGATGAGTTTACAAGGCTAGGAATGCTGGCATTGTCCCCTCACCCCGCCTGCACATGAGAGGTGTCTTTCCCTCCTTAGTGGGACTCACACTTCTTCCCAACTCAAGGGCGCCAGGAAGAACTAAGTTGTGCACTGACTCAGGGCTTCCCACGTTAGTCCTCTGGGGATGTTGTTAAAATGCAGATTCTGGGCAGGACGGGCTTACTGAGCCTCTAGGTGTGGTAGGTTGAGGCATCCTTTGGGAACTAAGATTCTCAAAGTATTATTTCCTTGTGCACAGCACATTTGTGGACAATCACCCTGCCTTTAGCTTGGGAGATCAGTGATGCTAAATCCATGTGAAGTATACCTGGTGTATTTAGGAAAATACAGCATAGAAAGACACATATAGAAATATTTTTTTAAAAAAAAAAGGTACAGTGACAGTTGTCATTGAAAAGGGGTTCATGACAGGACACCTTTTTGCAACATTTTTTTGTGTGTTATACCACCAACTACAAACCAGTGTTAACTAAATTATCAGCTGCAAGTTGATGACACCCAAATGTTATTTAAATAATGCTAATGTTGATAGCCTCCATTATTGAGTACTTACTTTTGTACTGGGGTGTGTGTGTGTTCATGTATATACTATCTAATTGAATCTTCAAAATACTTAATGGAATATCAGTATTCTTGTCTTACTCAGGAGAAAAACCAAGGTTCAGAATTTTAATGACATGTCAGTTAGAAAAAAAATGTTCTGAGCAAAATACTATGTCTCTGGCCTGAGCCCAGCTGGTTGTCAGGTTTTGACCTGAAACCAGTTCTCTGTGTATGTGTATGTGTGTATGTGGTGGGGGTGGTCTCTGAAAACCATCTTCATAACAGATGGCTACTTGTAGTGTCTTTCTCTTCCTTGGCAATTTAAATTAAAATGTCAACTTGATGAAATATTTCGGAGAGGCACCAGGAAGAATTTAAAGAGAGCTGAACTAATCAGAGAAAGAGATGAACAAAGTACTCTTTTAACATGGAGTACATTGTTGTTGATAGAAAACAAAGTCTTGGCAGAATTAAAAGACAATCAGTGAGATGGATAGCTCAAATAGCAATTCAGCTGGGTAATAAATAAGGAAGCAGCCATCCCCAATGGGACCTTGAGCAAGACCTTGTTCAGTGAGTGGTATTACTAGGCAACAGGCCTCCAAACAGACAAATATCATCCAGAGCAATTCCCTGCTTCCTTTGCTCCAAATCAGAGCTGGCATGCCCCATTTGGATGGCATAAAAGATAGGACAAAATAGAATGCCATGCGTAGAAGACAGCGTATTGCATGGTTCTATGTCTGAAATTCTAGAAAAAGTAAAACTCACTACAGAAAGCAGATCAGCCTGGCCATGCATGACCCAGAGGAGGTGGAGGGAACTAACTTCAGGAAATTTGGGGTGGGTCATGAGGGAGTTTTGGAGAGTCATGGAAATGTTCCCTACCATGATGGTAGTCTATACATTTGCCAAAACTCACTGAGGACTACACTTAAAATTGCTGAATTATGTTGTATGTAGATTATATCATAGTAAAGCAAAACCTGGAGTAGCATTTTGGTTCTTTCATATCTGACTCACCCTAGGCAAAATCTACTAACCCTTTGGCAATAGAAAATCAGCAGCTGGAGAACAAGACGTTATGTAAAAGAACGACGGTGGCAGTGGGCACTGCGCATGAGTTGGCTGGACTTGACTGGATGAATTCCGTCCAAGATACAGCTTTTAGTCTCTCGAGGTCTCTGGACACCCAGAAAGTGGGTCATCTTTCAGAATATCTGCGTCACTCTGGAGAAGATGGTAGTAAAATCGAAGACCAGCTGGATTTGTTCTGAAATGTAACAAAATACTTACTTACTTGGAAGTACTATTAATCCTTTCATTAACTGGACTGAGGAGATTGGGTTTATAGTCTCAATTATTTTCTCTTGCTATCAACAGTGAATATTCTTCTGGAAGAGGATTGTTTAGTAAGCATTAAACTTGTACTTTGGAAAAGCAGAGGTCATGTTACTGCTTGATTGCAAATCTCAAAAGTTTGAAATTAAAACTCCTAACAAGTAATTTTGCAGAACGAATTGCTGTATTGAAGCAATTATTTTAAAAGTAAAATTACTTTGCCAAAAATATTCAACTATTAATGCAAAAAGCATTGTTCTGGACTGGATTCTTCAGATAATTCTGCTTTGGGCAACAAGTAACAGAAAACCAACTTAAATGTGCTTACACAGTAAGGACATTCACTGGCTCCTGTGTCTGGAATTCTTTTCACAGCAGGGTCCAGGGTCTGCCTAACAGGGTCTCAGCAATTCCATCAGGCCTGCTTTTCCCTCTCTCCACTCTGCTGACAGGGGTTCCCTCATGGCCGTAGGGTGGTTGCTGCAATCTCTTTGGGCCACCATTTTCTCACTCATTACCTGAAGTGAGAGAAGTATTTCCTCAGGAACCTCTGAATTAAGAAGAGTGAAGGACTTTCGCAGAAATCCTTTCTTCATTGGTCCAAATTAGGTCACATGCCCACTTCTCAGGAGCTCAAATTGGGTCACATGACCACTCAGAGGAAAAGATTACTCTTAGCTCTCAGGCCTCAGGAGGCAGGGACAGCTCACTTGAGAACATGAGTTGATTATGACGCTATGGATGGGGGAGGGGTCTCTATTAACAGAAAAGAAGTATAATACTGACTCAACAATTAGGTGAATTAGTATTTAATTTAAATCCATTACTTTAAATGGATTTACAGATGATTTACAAGAGCAATATAGATTTTATCTTTTATTTTAAGAGAATAACTTATAATCAAAAAGAAAAGTAAAAGCACCATAATTCCACTATCTCATAAGAACCATGAATGAAATTATACAAACCTATAATCATTACTCATAGTGCAGACATAACACAAAATAATGTTTAAAATACAGACTTTGGTATTAGGCTCCTGGTTCCTATGCTTATTGTCTGCACATCCTACTCAGCTACTTGCCTTTCCTAAGCATCAACTGCTTCCTTTCTAATGGGAGCAGCAGGAGATCTGTGTAAATTCCTCCAGCATTAACCCTCTGGCTCTGGGTTCAGAAAACCACAGCCTGCAGGCCTGACCCAGTCTCCACTTGTCCTTGTAAATCAAGTTTTGTTGGAACCTGTTGTCTATGACTGCTTCCATACCACAATGGCAAAGTTAAGCAGTTCCAGCAGAGAACTTAGAGCCCACAGATCCAAAAAACACTTATCATCAGGCCCTTTGCACAAAAAGTTTGCTGACTTTTTGGCTGGACCTTAGGACCTCTACTGTCTTGTCACCATCTGATGTCTTAGCTCTGTGCTTGTCCGATGACTGGAGAGCTGGCCAGGAAACACGGACATCCAAAGAGCTAGTGTGAAGAGGAGAGATGCCCCATGACCGTGTCACTTTGAAATGGCTGCAGAGCATAACTAGCTGATTGATCTGCACATGAATAATTAGCTGAATGAAATATATGATGTATGATTTCCCTTTAACTCCAGGATGTTGACATTGGGCCTGAATGAAAGTGACTTTGTTCAGAGTCTTATCTATGGATACAAGTCATAGCTGTAGGCAGAAAATAAATAGGCTGAAGAGAAAATACGAGAAAGAGTCTGTAATAAATTGTTGTGATGATGCTTTTGAAAAAAGAGACTGTTGCCTCTGTGTGTGCTGGGTGGACAGTGGAGCTGGTGCTCTGATCAGGGAGTCCTGAGAGAGAAGAGTTGAGTCTCACACACCCAGCAGATCTTGTGGAAGAGCCTGAAGGGAAAGACAAGAAGCAGTGCCATGAGTTAAGTCATGATGCTTCCATTCGTTGGTTGTTTTAATCCCAGATTTCAAGATCCTTAAGTTATTTGACTGAAATCTAATGTATCTAAATTATTCTAATCAAATTTAACTTTTTCATAAAACAGTGCTTGAACTAAAGGGTTTTTTTAGTCAAGTTCATGGTGTCTTTCTTTACAAATATAGAGAAATGGTCAACTACAGAGTTTTTGAGGAATCACAGCTTTTCCTGTATTCAGCCTTGCTATGTGAGGAGTGAGAACAGGGGTCTCTAATTGTCTGGTTCCAAGTCCTAACTCAGCTATCTTCCTGCTACTTAATCCTTAATGTCCTCAGCTTTTTTTATTTATAAATTCAAATTAATAAGAGTGCTAACTTTAAAGAGCTTTGATGAGAAGTGATTGAAATAATCCACGTACATAGTCCGAATCTAACGACTTACACCATTCCCTAGGTGTCAGCCGTTTTACTGTAGGTTATGTATAGAAATTCACTGTAGGAAACATTCTGGTAATAAACCATATAAAAGTAAAGGTATATTGTTAGAGGGGCTGGCAGAGTGGCTTAAGTGGTAGAGCACCTGCCTAGCAAGCATGTGGCCCTGACTGCCAACTCTAGTCCCACCAAAAACAAAAAAAGTATATTGTTGGAATGTCCAAGTTCTTATCTGATCTCTGGCTTATTTTTGGAGAAGAAAAGCTGAACATAAAGAAAAAGCCCTCATTGGTGTCTTACATTTAAAAGGTTAGCTAAGGACCATTTAATGAGCATTGTATTGCTTAGAATCCAGGTCAACTTCCTGTTGAATCAAGAGACCTAAGATATGTAGTGACAGAAAAGAGAAAAGTATTTTTTTCTCTGTAACATGTCCCCCAGAGGTAAGTAGCCCTGCTCTGACAAAGTGGCTTGGTTCTTTGAGGTGTTCCATTTGTCTTGTCTCTCCACCATCACCTGTGATGGGTTATGGGGTTGAACCTCACCATAACCTCACTTCTTTTTCTGTCCTTCAGGAAGGGGAAGACAGTAAATGAAGGACAAGTTTGTCCTTCCAAAGGATGGGGCCTGACACTTGTGCACATGACAGCCACAACCACCTCCTTATTGAGGTCTCAGTCACAGGACCACCATAATTGGAAGGCTAGGAAAAAGACTAGCTAGCCAGCCATGTGCTCAACTACAATTCCATAGATTCTGTTATCATAAGACAGAAGGAAAGAGTGGACAGTGGAACTCATCAAGAGTCTTCCACAAAAATGTCATGGAAACTATGACTTGTTGACTTTATGGCACTGATTGATTTTAGGATGCATAATCATTTTATGTATCACTAAGGAAGAAAAACCATGCTATTTAAGCTGACATATTGATTATCAGAAAATTTAAGAAATTTTAAAATGTGCCGGAGGAGGTAAAGGGGGAATGTGACTTGGTATGGAAGAAATATTCTATTGGGAAGACTTAGGCAAAGAAAGTGATATAAAGACTGTCATTTTCAGTCTTCTTTTGTATGGGTGGCTTTCCCTGGAGCACTTGTGGGCCCATTGAATTTAATGTTTAGAATAGGTGACTGACAAGGTTTCTCAGTGTGGATTTGTTCTAAGTCAAATTCTGTGACTATAGGTGGGGAGATGCTTGGCTCAAAGGCTTGGGGAAATGTATCTAGATTTCCACTCCTTCTGAGTCAGACCTGGAATTGAGTAAATGAGTAAACAGCCAGAAGAGGTCCTGTCTTTAGTAGTCAGGGTTCTTGCTTAATAATAGGGCAACACTAGGAGGGAACACCTAGACCAGGGCACTTAACTTCTTGCTTCCACATTCCATCATTAAGCAAACAGTTGTTGACCGCTAAGCAAAGACACTGTGATGCAGTCCCACCCCTCTCTGGAGCTCCAGAGTTCCTAGGGGGAAAAGACAAATAGCTTAATCAGAGAAAGCAGTTGTATAGGAGCCATGATGGAGCTGTGGAGTAGAAGCACAGAACTAGGAGGCAGCAGTCCCGTTCCAGGGGGAGGGGGTGGAATTGGAACCGAGGAGGTGTGAGGCCATCCAATCAAAGGTACAGACTGTGAGGCATGTGAACCTGTGGGCCAGTGGTCACGGCTTGGATTTGGGCTGTGACAACTTACCAGACTGGAAGCAGGATGGGGCTAAGAGGTTTGGTTTTGGCTTTCTTTCCTTTGCAGTGTCTTGTACACAGTAGGCCAACAACGGTCTCTGTTGAACTGAAGTGAAGAAAATGCCAACTTCTTGGATGGCCAAGTTGAGATGAACTGAATTTTCCTGGATCAAAAAGATGTCAGATTTCAATAAATGACAAAAGAAAACAATATCTTTGGTGCAAGTTCCTGGGCTTGTTATTTTATTGGTCAAAGACTTGAGGATTTGCTATATAAATATTTGACTGGATTCTCATTTGTTTACCCACTTTTATTCCACTTTAACCCAATTTAATAAGTATGCATGAGGTTTACTTTAAAACACATCTTTTTTTCCTTGTTCACACAGAGCAGTTTAGCCTAAATGCTGTGTATTATCCTAAGAACAGAGTCTCAAATGAGTAATCACATCTTTGTGGATTTGACATTCAAAACACCAGAGGATGAGCTCTTTCATCCGTAGGTTTTAAGACATAATTATGAAAGGCCCCAGGCAGTACAGGAAGATAATTTTATTCTGTTGCTTTGAATCTAGTTCATAAGAAAATGATTCTATGCAGGTGTTTCTTGCTATCTGCTGCTACTGAAATCTGCTTTTCTTGTGTAGATCACTGGTACAGATGAGGAAATTAGTAATCCATCCTTTTTAGATCTGGTGAGAACTCCCCAAATGAGGAAGTGCACACTTATACTTATGTTTGCTTGGTAAGTCTGACTTGTGATGGATTTCAAAGCTTGTGTCAAATTTACAGTGTGCCCTTCCTTCGAGTTGGGTAAGGTTCTGTCTCTTACTTGCCTTTCTCTGGTGTCCACCAATGTTGCTGCAGGTTCACAAGTGCAGTGGTCTATCAAGGACTTGTCATGCGTCTGGGAATTGTGGGAGGCAACCTGCACTTAGACTTCCTCATCTCAGGACTCGTGGAGCTGCCTGGAGCCCTTTTGATCCTATTAAGCATTGAGCGCCTTGGACGCCGCCTCCCTTTTGCAGCAAGCAATATAGTGGCTGGGGTGGCATGTCTGGTCACCGCGTTCTTACCAGAAGGTAATCTTCAACTTGTTTGGCAGCTTCTGAAGAATCTGTAAAAACTGAAGTCAAACGATCAAATACGGGGGCAGGGGTCACTTGTTTTTAGGAACTGTGCCAGTGCATCACGAGCTTGACACCAGGCAAGGTTTGGTGATGTCACTCAATTTGCTGCTTCATCAATGTAAAGACTGAAGATAAGGGATTGGTTCTATAGATTTCTCTCTTTTCTCAATTTTGAAGCTCATTTTTTAGTGAAATAGACACTGTGTCAAATGTAGCTCACAGTGATGGGGTTACTTTTAGTCACCTCTGTCTGACTACCTTTTGTGATATGACTGACATTGTTTAGTGTATTTCCTGAGCCTTTCCCATGTCACTGGCACCATGCTAGACATGGACACCTCAGACAAGAGGAAGATGTGGTTCTTGGCTCTGAATGGTTCATGACATGTTAAGGAATATACACTCTTTAATACTGCCATAAACCATGGTGATAAATGAGCTAACAGAATTTATACAGGATTTAGACACATAAACGGAAGGAAGGAAGGAAGGAAGGAAGGAAGGAAGGAAGGAAGGAAGGAAGGGAGGGAGGGAGGAGGAAGGTGGGGACGAAGGGAGCTATTGATTAATCCAGGGAGTTGGAGATAAGGGAATCCAGAAAAGCTTCCCAGAAGTGAGAACTAGGTTTGGGCAAAGAATGAAGTATACCAGATAGAAAGGAAAGGAGCAATTTTTCCAAGGTTCTGTAACCACAGTATTAGGCCAGTGGTCTGACGCAGGTTCCAACATGTCAGGTCCAGCCATTTGCCTCAAAGGAAGAAAACAAAAGAAAGATCAAAGGGCAGGAAAGGATTTTAATAAAAATGGCCACTTTTGGAAGACAGAAATTAAGCATTTCAGCCCATCTTTTGGGGATTGACATGACCTCTAGGTTTAAAAACAGAAAGAATTGGAGCAGAGGGTAAGAGGAGTACAAAACTAAACAGCCTTGGTCAAAGTGTGGTCTGGGTGGTCCTTATCTCAGTCTGGTTCTATAAGATAGTCAGAAGAAGTCCTTAATGCTTGAGGGGACAATCCGGTTCTCACAAGATGCTTGCTCCTGCTTGGGGGTGATCCCACCAGGAGATGAGAGTCTGTGAGACTCTGCTCTTTCTGGACTCCAAAGTGACTAAGGCTTAGGACAATGACTGGAGACTTCCAGGTGTCTTTTCAGGGGTCTAGAACAGGAGGTTATAAAAGCTGACAGTGAGAGACCTCGGCTACTCTTACCACTGTGTCTTCAGCCTTGAAGGGGAATGAGATAGGTAGGGGTATAACCAGTTTTTAGACAGGCACCCCTAGACTGGCTAACATGCACTGAAGTAAAGGTGACTCTTGAAAACTGACCATGGGGACATCAGGCTTTTGTACTGCTTGTGGTTACCTTGCGGGCCCAAGTGTGGAGTCTCTTAGTGCCTGTCACATTCCCAGAAGCATGAAAACTTCTGTGGGTTCAGAAACTGGTTTCTTGTTATCCCTGGAGTGCAGGAGAGGAGGCCTGAGGGCATCAGTCCCCAACATGCCTGTCCTGCAGGCCTTGTCAGGAGCTTGACCTGTCCTATGAGCCTCAGGAGGAGGCAGAACTGCATGCAGCAGTTTGGGTCATGGCTGCTGCTGGGAGGAAAGAGATGCCGAGAGCCAGGATAAGGTTGGGTCAGTAAGGCTGGGATGGGAGAGCGGGATTTCCTTCCAGAGATATTGGAAAGGAAAAGTTTTTCAGAGCTTGAGGACTGAGAGATGGGGTTCAGGATAGAGAGGAAAGAGGAGACTAAACGCATGATCAACACAGCACAGGTGACCTCTGCCACCAACACGACAGGAAAGAGGGAGCCTCTAAAACTCCCCAGGGACAGGTGGATTCAAGCAAGTAAGTTATTTCTGTGTTCTGGCTGTGGAGTGGGGATGTACAGAGAGCTGGGCTCTTGGACCATCCTCTGTGTCTGCACAGGAGGCTGTCCTTCCCGGAGACTCCCGAGAATCAGAGAAGACACATTGTAGAGGTCGAAACACTGGGAGGACATTTACAGGACACTATTAATTATGCAGGTTTGTGGGGTTCCAAGACATCAGGTAGAACTTACTTGAGCAAAATTACAGAACTACCAATCTTCAGAACAGAAAAAGAAGGATGTGCAATTCCCCTGCCACATTGGAATACCTGATGACAAACAAAAGGTTTATCTTATTTTCCTTGAGTGTGTGCAGTAACAAAGCAGCACGAGCGAGGTCTTGAAACAGCAGCAGATTCTCCCACCACATTCTGAGAACAGAAGTTCAAAATCCAAATGTTGCAGTACTGAGGTTTGAACTCATGGCCTCACACTTGCTAGGCAGGTGTGCTCCACCATTTGAGTCACTCCATCAGCACGAGCCTTCTCATTTCTTGACACCTCTCCAAGCTCTGCCTCCACTTTTGCATGACATTGTCCTCTTTGTGTCTCTGTCATCTACAAAGACCCCATTTCTAAATATGGTCCCGTCCCAAGTTTCCCAGGAGACATGAATTTTGGGGGACCCTATTCAACTCCCTAATAAAATTAACAGAGTCTAAGAATTGGGGTAGCTGTACAATAGCTACTCATCAGTGTGTGTCTACTTAGTATTCATGGTCAGCCACTAAACTAGAAGGTGGGTGGAGGGGTGAAGAATATAGACATATTCAAAGTGTAGAATTTAAATAAAAGTTTGGGGAAAGGAGAAAGACCATTAGTGAGTTCAGTTGTCTTTCTATTTTTGTTTGCTTTTGGATTTAACTTGAAAATATATTTCCCTAAGATGGGGTCTTGTGCTCTCAGCACATGTGGAATAGAGATGAAATCTTCACTGCATATGGAGCCAGGAAATTGGGAGAAAGGTCAGTGCTGTCTGTGGGGCCAATTGCTTCTCCATGAACAATCACCCGACAGTAATGCGCTACTAGAGTGATTGGGATGGTTTCAGTGCCTGCTGAGTTCGACATGATCCCAGAACACAACAAGCAAGGTCAAAGCAAATGGGTGGGGTGGGAATGGAGGTATTTTGCTGAGAACACACTGGAGAATATAAGGCAAAGAGGTAACTTTTCTGCTTGGTCCAGTCAGTTTTCTCAGCAAGACTGCAAATGAATTCTGGACACATTTTATTCGTAAATTCTGCAGACTTGACTGCTTTTATAGTCACATCAGTTGTGACTGATCCCTAACATGAGCTGCAGATATGAACAGAAGTTCTTCCCTTGAGGGAGCAGTCCTTGCAATTTAAAGATGCTTTTGGACTTGAGAACCAGGACTGTCAAATTAGCATGCGAAAGCTGTTCTTCCAAGCCCTGCTAAACATCAGTAGGCAGGACCACCCCCCTGGCCAGAATGCTGCTGAGCCTTTTGGAGAAGTCAGCTGTGAAATAATGTCACAGAAAACAGTTTAGCTGGCTCTCCCTCCACTGAACCCAACTTTTCATAGTCTGAGAATAACATTCTGGAAGAAGAAATTGTCTTTCTGGCTGTGTCCTCGTCTAAGACTTGCTGCTTTGGGCATACATTTCTGAACTCTAATTAAAGTCTGGAAAATAAAGAGCTTGCCTTATCTGTAGCCATCTGTCATTTTAAATTTTAATTTGTTTAAGATGGATACAGAATTAACAGTTTAGGTAAGTCTTTTTGAAATGAAAAAGTTGTCTTTTACTTTTTCTCTGTAAGAGAAAAGTAAATCCATGCATCTCCATCTGCATTTCTCCTAGGCCTTTTCACTACGTGTAATTTCAGAACTCAGAGCAGATGGCACATTCAGAGGAGGCTGAAAATTAGATTTTAAGTTCTGTGTCCTTTCTTCAAGAAATGAGCCATTGCTTTCAATAATCTTAGTAGCTTGAGCAAATTCCCGGAAGAACATCATGGTCTATGTTCACATACAACTGTGATAATTTCAGCTCACTTTTAATTTTTTTGTTCTTTAAGACCAAAAGATGCCTATTGTCACCTTAAAACTATTGTCACCTTAAAACGAATTTAGCCTATCGCTAAAGGTTTTCATATGTCTACATAGTTATTCGCACATAATTTATACCTGTTAATAAATTGGCTTTTTTCCACTCTTCAGTCAATGAACAGTGAGTTCAGTACCTTTGGGACTTCTCTTGTTACACATTTCAACAGAATCTCGTTCCAGAGTAGAGCTGGATCTCCTGCTTGGGAAAGAGTTGAGTCTTTAGACTAAGGTCACTATGTAGGACAGACACATCTCCCATATGGCTGTCAACCTCATGGCATTTTCTGTTTTACTGAATTAACCACATATTTTCCTGAGTTAACCACACTCTCTATCGTGTGTGTATGTTAATTTGGTTCCTTGATTTTTGTTCATTTTTTCCACATCAAACAGTTCTAGCCTCAGTTGTAAACCTAACAGGCATTGAACTTATGCAAGGGACTCGCGGATAGAGAAATCAGTCTTGGTTTGGTAGAAAAGAGACCTCTGACCAGCTAACCTGGACAACGAAGTTATTTCCACAGAAGCCCCCTAGGAGGGGGACCCAGCCCACCAGGCTGGGACCCAGGGAATTGGGTGAGCACTCCCAGCAGCACCTGCTCATCCAAGGACAGAAGTGGAATGCATTTCCCAGTCCCTCCCTGGCCTTCATGACAAAGTGCAGCCTAAATAAAACACATGTTTACAAACTGTTCTGTGCCAGAGCAGATGGTGGTCCAGTGCGTGAGTGTAACTCAGATGTTCCTCTTTCCCTGATGTAACCGTCAGTGTGACAGCTGCAGGTGTTCTCGTCTGGAAAGACGTCAAGTACACCAGGACATCCTCAGCCAGTTTGCAATTAAAGTGCAGGAAGCTAGGGCTTCCCAGCAATAACCTGGACTCTTGAACCATCTTTTCCTCTGCTTGCCCTCCTGACAATTGTTTTATTGAGTGGATTTCTAGGTTTTTTGATTTGTTGACTATTCTCTAGGGAGAACAAGCATAAACACAGCTAAGCTTGATTGTTTTCTTTCATCCTCATTCATACCTACTTTTTTACTTAAAAAAAGTGCATTTTGGAAGGTATAAGAATTCTCTAGAAGACTGAGAATGAGCTGGTGCTAACTGAGCATCGTTGAGCACCATGAGCACTGAGCATCCCTAACTTTGCTTTGGAGGGCAGATAGGCCTTGTTTGGATAATCACAGGTCCTCGTACCAAGTCCTCTGGAAGGATGACAAATTGCACGACTCTCAAGAAATTTGGAATCCTGACTTTTTAGAAATAAAATGAGGAATTCTTTCTGCCCTCAAGACAAAAGAAAGAAGGCAGGCATGGTGGTACGTGCTTATAAACCGGGCACTCAGGAGGCTGAGAGTGGAGGCTCAAAAGTTGCAGGCCAGCCTGGGCTGCATAGTGAGACCCTGTCAACAAAAAGGAAGGAAAGAAGGGAGGAAGGGAGGGATGGAGAAGTGAGGGAGTGATGTTTCATAGGAATGTTTGGCATTTCCCATAGTTACTATTTTGAAACAGATGAGCCAACTGGTGTGTAAGAATCTGGCTCTTTTCTGACGATTTCTTTGGGGAAGTCACATGACTGGAGATAAAGAAGACAAGGAGTGACATATGCCTTAGGGATAGCACACAGAATTGACATCCCCTTCCAAAGATCCCAGTCCTCAAAGCCTTACTACTGTGTGAAAACCAAAGTCAGCTCAGGAGAGCCATTTCCCTGGTCTGTGCAGAAAGAGAATGGGTGGGCATCTGACAGTGGTAATGGTTGTCAAGGGCACAGTGGGAGACTAGCTTCCAGACAAAGACCAGTGGACCTGGGTTCTCTAAGAAGGCACTGCTTAGAACATTATTTCAATGTATTGACTGCTCAATAAATGGTCCTTGAATTGTATTTCTGTAATCTATCATTGCTCAGAAGGCCAACTCTAACACACTAAAGATTAGCTATCATCCTGGTCGTTGTTGAAGCTTGTCTAAAATATTGGAAGTTTCTAGCCTGTGTACTTAAAATTTGCAGACTTAAGTCTGGGGAATGCTATGCAAATGCATTTTGTTGTTTTGTAAAATGTTAGTGAAATCAGACCTCTAATTCTCCCCTTCCAAATGTTCTGTGCTTGCAGGGTTACCATGGCTGAGGACCACAGTTGCTACCCTGGGAAGACTAGGGATAACCATGGCCTTTGAAATTGTTTATTTGGTAAATTCTGAATTGTACCCAACAACGTTACGGTAATTCCAACATATATGTCATGATTTCTCATAAGTGACTCTGCAGCTAAATGCTTCCATGCGTTGTGATGCATTTGCCTGGGCTGAATTTGGCCAGTAATGAAGATATGCTTTGAGTTATAGCTGCTTTTTGCATTGCTATCTGTACATTTTGTGGCAGAAGTATTTTTCTGTCAGTGTCTTCAGACATAGCTGTAGTTTTGTGGAGAGTCATTAACCTTGGAACTAGAGGGCTCTTGGTGTATTTGCTTAGACTGCAGGCTAAGTTTGTGCTCCTCAGCACCACCCCGTTTAAAAGCTGTGATCTCTCTTCTGACTGCATCACATGTCTTGCATTTGTGAGCAACTGGTTGTTGAATGAATACACAAAAGAGCATGCATGCATTCGTACAACTTGGCTTCCCTGGGTAGGGGATATTCCAGCTGGCACACCTTGCCGGGTACCAAGTTGACAACAGGCGATTGAGCTGATAATGGGTCAAAGTCTTTCCACCGACACTGCAGACTTCTCCACCCCCTTCCTGCAAAACAGTGCAGAATGGAGATGGTTTGCTCAGAGTCCAAGATGGTGGTGGTTGTCGAAGTTAAAAGCAATAGAGACAAAGTGCTATCATTTCTGTAACTTAATATGTCTGAATATTTTAATTGTTTCAAATTTATGTAAATTGCTTTCATTTAAAACTATTTTTCATTTTGTAGAAACTTTGGAGTTTCACTGTGCTCAGCCTTGTGTGATTTTGGGGGAATCATAGCACCATTTTTGCTCTTTCGACTGGCTGCCGTGTGGCTGGAACTACCTCTGATCATCTTTGGTAAGAACTCCTTGTCTATGCCACTCTCAGCTGTTACCGATTAGTGCACTGACAGAACCTGTAACGATTACTAGGTTTGACGCTAATGATACCTATTTCTTCTTTTTATGGTCATTGTTTCAATTTTGAGGAGTCGATCTAATTACAGAAAAATCTGAAATGCTAAGTGATTGTAAGTTACATTAAAGGGTGATACTAAACAGTGTTCATGTTAGCCTTTTCTGTTTAGGTTCTGAGTTAAAATCAAACACTATGAAAGGTTTTTATAACATTAGGGAATGGAAACACACATTTTCAGACCAAATTGGATCGTCATATTGTTATGTTTAAAAATTAGCCTGAAGAATAATTGTATGTCTAAATGTTCACTATCCATCAGATCTTAATTTGTTTTGATGCTAAAAACACTTTGTTGAAAGAAAAGAGGACATAAAATCACTTCTACTATACCCTCGCCCTCAAGTTCCACCTCCTTCCTCTCCAATCTTTGTAGAACTCAGGAAGCAATAGACTGCTGGAGGGACCTTAAGCACTTTGGTGCAGCACCTCTCCAGTTCTGGTCCACTGTCCCATCTGTACCCACCACCACCACCACCACCACCACCACCACCCTCTTTAGCACAAAGGACACAAGTGGGCCCCTTGCTTCCCCTGCCTTTCCTCCACTTCCACTTCATTGCTCTTGATAGAAAAAGGTTTTCATTTATTGTTTAACAGTTGAGATTTGAATGAAAACATCAAATTCATGAGTACATACTTCTGATTCAGGCGAAGTTCCTTTGACGATGCTAGGGAAAGAAAGTCAACTCTAACCACTTGATCCCAGAGAGCTTCATGCAAGTTCATTTCAAATGATTTTATGGGATTTGATAATCAAGATCGCTGTTCATTCTGTGACCAGCATGGAGAAACAAAGAGGACACATAATCCATCCAGGACAGAATGGTTTAGGAGACTTACTGGCTTAGTTATTGGAGCTTGCAACTCGATCTACAGATAATTGCTGCCCAAACTGGCCAGGGGGTGAGGCAAGCCCTTCCCTCCCAAAATGGGCTGAGAAAAGAGTCAAGTTTCTAAAACCCAGCACCAATACAATGTGACTAATAGTGAAATCACATCACAAGAACATCTAGCGCCATTAGGCCAAGGGGAGAAGGTTGGGAGGAAAGACACAAGGTCTTGGTAGAAGCACTGTTCATTTCCAAGTGGTGGGAAGGCCAGGAGCAAGAGGAAGACCGTGTTCTCTTACCCCAGTCATTATAAGGTGGAGTCTAGTGTGTAAAGTGGGGTTGGAAGGGCATTGTCACCAGGGGAAGACTGTACAGCTCATAAAGGCTTTTCTCAGATGGGCACAGGCTCTGCTCCTTATCCAGTGGCAGTGAGGAGCCACTGGGGAGAGTGTGCTGGGGAGAGCACAGCTGGATTTGCCTCTTAGACATGCAAATGAATTGGGAGGTGACAGTGATGACTGAAAAAAGATGTAAGTGAGTAAGAAACCATCAGTCCCATTGGTCTAAGAGGCAATGGCAGTGAGAATGGAGAGGTAGAGACAGGTTCAGGAAGCACATTAGGAGTCAGGTTGGTGGGCAGGATAGGAAACATGGCAGCAGAGGTGTTAGGTAATTAGGCCCTGGCTCCCACATGGTCCCACAGATGAATAAAGGCCCTGGTGCAGATCTGCAGAAGGCCATGACAGAATGAGTGCCTCTACACATCCAAGGTAAAAAATGAAGAATCCAAGAGGCTGTTCTGAGCCCAGGAGGAGGCTCAGACTTGGGGATCAGTGTGGATGCAGATCCCAGCGAGGCAGGGGCAGTGACAGAAAGTGGAACACAGGAGCTGGGGAAAGTGTGAGAAGAGGGGAGGGAAATCCGATGAGCAAAGCAGGGAGGTTGAGGGGAAGTGGGTATGAGACCGGACCAGTGATTAGGACCTGGCAGCAGTACCACTGGATCTGGGGGGAGGAGGTGGTTAGTGAGCTGGCTAGAGCAGGACCAGGGAGGACATGGAGCAGAGCCCATATTACAGTAGGGTGAGGTGGGGTCTGACATGAGTGTGATGTAAGATGGTGCTGGAGCAACTTGTCCCAGCTTACCAGAGCCAAATGTGACATTTTCAAGAATTTTGTGAGCCAGTTACATAGAGCCATCATTGAAAATTATGGTATATAAAAGCTACTAAAAGCAGAAGTAATAAATACATTTCATCAGTCGCTACCTCAGTTTCTACATTTTTTCCTGTAATGAGTGTCTGGAGATTACTTAGCACTGCTCTACCTTTATGGTGAAATACCATAGACTAGAGTGCTACCCCTCATCTCTTCCCAATGTGCCACATTCATCGAGGCAGTGTTGGTAGCTTGAAATGTCTACACCACGGAAATGGACAAAGCTACCTACCAGTTAGGGCTTTATTTTCCAAAGCTAGTGGTAAACATTTACTAGCATGGAAAAACTAGGAGAGGATGCTGTTTCAGGAATTTTGGCTCTAAGAACAGAAAATGGAAATGGTAACAGGAGAGTGATATGAGGTTAACAGAGGCTCCTTGAAGATTAGAGTTTGAGTGTGTTTGAATGCCTCTATGGACAGCTTGAAGATGCTGGAGAGAGTGGATTGATCATATAGTGAGGAGTCCCAAAAAGACAGGTGTATGTGAGCCTTGTCCTTGGGCAGAAGTGGTGATAAGTGTCAGAGCGTGACAAGACAGGAGGGACAAAGGGCAAGAGTGGAATGAAGCTATGACGTAGGGAAACTGAAATGGAGGATGAGTCTCTGCTGCCTTCTGTGTTCTCTGTGAGGCATGAGGTGAGGCCAGGGGTGTCTGGCACTTGGTGGGCTCTCCTCTCAGTAAGCGCAGTCGTGCACCACAGAAAGATCACAGCATTTATAGCGGTGACCCCATAAGGTTACATTACCCAGTGACATCACAGCCATTTTCATTTGCATAAGTACACACTATAATGTTCCCACAGCAATAAAATCACCTAAAAGTGAGTTCTCACTCACTTCTCAGAATCTGTCCTCATCGTACATGACACACAATTAATTGCCAAATGAATAAATAGTGAAAGTGTGCCAAGAGCACAGAGCTCATGGGACTGGGCAGGACTTGAGGAGGAGGGAGAACTTTTGAGATCCTGAAACAGCAGATTATGAAGAGGGTGTTGCTGTTGAGGTCTAGGTCTAGGGCAGGGAGGCAGGAGGGGGCCTGTGTGTCCATGGGTCAGCCTGTGTGCCTTCCCCATTCCATAGGTGTCCTGGCTTCTGTCTGTGGTGGTCTCGTGATGCTTTTACCTGAAACCAAAGGTATCGCCTTGCCAGAGACAGTGGACGATGTAGAAAAACTTGGCAGGTATGGTACACAAGTCAACACACCTTAAATATGAGACTAAAAGCAGCATTTTAAGTCATGGGGGAAATGATGGTATTGAGAAAACTGAATATTCGCAGGAAAGAAAACACATTAAATCTTCATCTCATGTCCTAAGCAAAAAAGTTCAAAGTAGATTTAAGAGGTTAGTGCTTAAAAAAAAAAAAAAGCTATAAAAGAATATGGGCTATTTTTAAAGTGTGATTGAGAAGCATTTCCAAGTAAGGTGTTGAAAGTCAGAAGTGATCTAAAGAAAGGGACAGATTGATGATGTGACAGAGTAAAACAACTTAAATGTGTATTAATAGGGATCGAGTGGAAAGATATTCAGAATAAGGATTACTCCTCAGACATGGAAAGAGTTGGGGCCTGTCTTTTGGAGCCACCTGGGAAGCTTCTCAAGAATGATTTCAAAGTAACACGAGCAATGTGTTATCATATCTACTACAAATAGACTAATCTAGCTACATGGAGGATGGATTGATAGATTAAAGATAGATAGAATAATAGATGATGGATGGCTAAATAGATAGATAGAGACAAGGGAAGCATGTCACGCCCTCTTCCTATCTTCTGATTTGTCCATCTTGCCAGTAAGCAACCAATGGGATATGGCTGGGGATATATCTATATCTATATCTATCTATCTATCTATCTATCTATCTATCATCTATCTATTTATCTATATCCTTACGAAGGTTCTGGGGATGGTTAACCAGTATTTTTTTTTTCAAAATAGTGTCAGAAAACAGGACAATGAGATCACTGTATAAGTTAGCTATTTCCTCTAACTGATTGCATAATCTTCCAAAGGACTTTACCTGTTCTCCTTTGTTTGGTCAGTTCACATTCTCATCAATGTGGCAGGAAAAAGAAAATCCAGGTTTCCAGCTCTTATGTTTGAGACCTCTGCAAGGCCAGAAGGAAGGGGCTGTGTGGCGCCAACCCTTTGGAGAAGCTGAGTCTGGCAGGGATGTGCCTGGGTGCTTCAGCTCTACTCCATGGTGCCATTCCAGACATCTTTACAACCATATAAAGACACATTATCCAGAGAATTTTTATATGATATTGGATGAGTTACGATTTATCACACTATTGAAGTTCTGGGGAACACAAAAAACATGGCTGGTATGGCAAAACGCCTCTAGGTGCACAGTCCTTCTAGGTTTTCTCTTGCATTGGAGCGGTGCCTCTGACCACAGGGTTAAAGAGAGACAAGAGGCCTCCACCTGAGTCTCATGACAGCTCCACCAAGAGGCAGGTTGATGGGAAAACCAAGGATCTAGGATGGACGTACAAAAATCGTTTAGCCAACCCAACCAAGGGATGAGCACCTGACTGAGAGCTCTGAAGAGTCCATGGAGAATAAAGGTTTGGAGGTTCCACCTTTTCTGTTTGCCTTGAGTACCACACCCTTCAGAGTGTGAGCAGGTCAGGTGTCTCTCCTGTCCACCTCCTCTGCAGCATCTGGGTTTAGGCCTCATTCCATAAGCCAGAACAGAGCTGTGATGCAATTGGAATTCAGCTCTATTATTTATAGAGATTATTTGGGATGTTTTTGGTTCTTCTTTAATGGACATCAAAAGACACAGATTCCATTCTTTACTGAACAAAACCCATGAATTACGATTTGCTGGGTCTTAGGAGTTTAAAAACAAATGTTATATTTGTGAGTTTAGTTCCTATGGTGCCCATGGATAAGTGTAAGAAAGAAAAGTTCTCATTCGATCTTGGCAATTTTGACTTATCTTAGGGAAAAGCTTATGCTTTTGCTTAGAGGGAAGGTCAGTGATAGTCGTGCTTAAAAGAATTAGCAGCAACTTTAGACATACTAATGAGGGATTTGACCTTCCTCTTTTGTTGTAAAGACTTGTGAAATGTGGAACTTAAGTATTATGTGTTTGTATGTTGCATTTGTTATATCTTCAGACTCAAGTACATATCTCATGCTGAATTTTTTAATGAAAAGCTTTGTATGGGCAGGCAAAATGGGTACCAAAGGGAAACCTTGCCAACAAGGAAGACATTTATATGTGGAGGAGATACGTACAGTGTGTGAGGAGTTTACGAGATGCGTGTGCTGATGTGAAATAAGTTTCTTAATCCTTCCAGCACATCAGAGTTGAACGTGACTGTTTTAGTCATCAATAGAGCACACACAGCTTTTGGAAGACTGATTTGCCCTGTATTCATAGATGTTTGCAATTTTGCTTTTTTTTGTGTTTCTTTGCTGTGAGATGGCTGTTGCTCTTTGAAACTCACCTTTGGATTATATTTTGAATTGATATTTTTGTTTGGCATCAATAAAACATTTTAAATTATTTTAAAAATTCATCATTTTCTTCTGGACGTGTGTCACCATAACAAAGCAATGTGTGCTATGTGCTATTTCCAAACAGGGCGGCTAATGAGTATTGGAAAATAAGTAATCCACCATCAACCCGGGGTTGTTTTTCTTTGCACGCTCTTGGCACCACACTTGCACTCGGATTTCACCTGTGATAACTTCCAGACCCTTAAATGGGCTGTGTTATGCTGCCACTGCCTGGTCCATGCCACATTATACCAACTCTCCGCTCCATGTCCCCTGGGCTCGGCTAAAGTTGAGTCTTCAGTAACAGATTTCATTCCCAAGAATAGAACTTGTTCTCCTGACTCCCCCTACATGTGGCAGGCCATCTTCAGCTGACAAAAATCAATGGACAAGTGACTTACTAGAGTTCTCAGCTCCCTTCTCTATGACCTTGCAGGCTGCTTAGTCTTGGGTACAACTGTTCATTATGGAAATGAGATAAATCACTTCAATCTGGTCATTGGAAGGGGTAGTGTGGCTGAAGAACATGAAGATATCAAAGACCTCCCCCCCAAAAAATTAACTCAAATCAAAGTAAGTACTGAGTTTATTTTCAACAAATATAGCTATGTTGCCTTACTATTATAGCAGTCCATGGACAGAAAAAAACTTTTCCACAATAATACAAAAAAATGTTGAGGGCATGTGGTAGATGGTATAAGTACAGCATCTTAGTTTGATTACTGTCCACTATTTCTGAGCGTTCTAAATTCTCTACCCAAGTTCCAGCTTTTAGATAAGTTGATGCTTCTCTTTGTCTCCCATTGGGTTAGTAATTTTTCATCACTTCTTCAATCCAAGTAACAAACCTTGAAACACGAACGTAGACACCCGGTTTATTGGGGCGTGCACAGCCAAGACCCCAAGAAGTGACTCCTTGTAAAATGTATTTGTCCTTCTCAAAACAAACCAGAGGTCCTCCACTGTCACCCTGGACAAGGAAGGGAAAAGTCCATATGAGGATTAAGCTGCCCTCTTTTATTATGGGATGTCATCCTCTATTAAATATGCATGAGATTTCCCAGTCTTTGTAATCAGAAAGGAACTTAGGAACCTATAATTTAAGCACATGCAGTATTCAAACTCTTAGCAAACCATATTCTGCAAAACCACAAGTTTCTTTTTCCCTGGGAAACAACCCCGTGTAAATACTGTCCTTGTTCCCTCCTGCCAGGGGTTTCTTTCAGGTCTGGTTGGCCCTCAGTATAGTTGGGGACTGGGTGGGGTGGCCCAAGCCTGTAATCCCAGGTACTTGGGATGCCAAGATCAGATCAGGAGGATCACAGTTCTAGGCCAATCCAGGCAAAAAGTTTGTGAAACCCTATCTCCACTGATAAAGTTGGGCATGTCTGCCATCCCAGCTTCATGGGAGATAGAAATAGAAGGACTGTAGTCCAGGCCAGCTCTGGCAAAAATGCAAGAGCTTATTGAAAAAATAACAAAGGCAAAAAGGGCTGGTGTCGTGGCTCAAGTGATAGAGTGCCTGCCTAGGAAGCAGGGAGCCCTGAATTCAAACCCTCACACTGCCAAAGAGAAAAAAAGGGTGTTTGAAGAAGTTGGTCCCCATCCTGGACCCTCAACCTCCTTTGATGCAAGAAAGGTTCCAACCCTCATCGCCATCCTCTAGCACAGTCCATGGAGGTGTGTGGCCTGAGGACATTACAATACTGACCACTCCTGACTGCCCATCTAGAACTCAAGGCATGAGAAACCACCTTAGATTATCTGCCTGTGCATTCAGGGGGGTAGACCAGAGGATTTCTCAGTAGCCTTGAGATGGGGAGTCTTGGGTCAATAAGGCCTTGACTTTCCTACTTTGGGGCTGAAATGTCCAAGGGGCAGAGATAGGCCAGTCCCAAACCATTCTTAGTCTTTTCTTACCTGGCAACTGTCAGTGCCACCAACCAAATGTCCAGCACAGAGCTCTGTCGATTTCACTTTTCCGTTCAGATACTCATAGCGATTACAAACCTTATTCTCAATCACAGGGAGCTGGGCCTCCTTGAGGAGGCCAGCACCAAATGTCCCTATATTGAAAGAGTAAAGAAATGGTAACCAGGCCTACCACATGGTCATAAGGAAACTTCCAGAACAACAGAACAGCAGTGATAGACCTTGTGTGGTTGAGTAACACGAGGAACCAGACCTAACACTGTTAGAAATCTTTATGGTCCTTGCAAGTGTAAACCTTATATAAGTTGCTTATTATTCCCAAGAACGCAATTTAACACTCTAGACTTCTTGATAGTATCTGGGGGGTTGTTGTTTTCACACTTTTTGCTTTTCCTTTAAAACTATAAACAAAAATTTTTAATGTGTAAAGAAGGTTTGAAAATTGCAATTGCTACTATTTTTGTATATTCCTTTTCAGGCTTTTTTATGCTTCATATATTCCCTACATCATATTGCACAATTTCAAATCCTGGTTTTTCAAACACTGTTGTAGTATAAGGACTTCTTAAATAATGCTACAACCTTCAGAATATTTTAGTGGGACGTAACTATTTAATGGTGGTGAGGTTTCCTTTAGGGGTAAGGAAAAGAGTCTGGAAATGTAGTAATGAGTGCACCACTGTGAATGCACCTAAGAGCCACTCTGATGTACGCTTCAAATTGGTTCAAACAGTACATTTTATGTTGTGGATTTATTATTGCAGAAAAATATAGCTATCATTTGCTGAGAATCAGCATTTGCAGACACAAGCTCATAATACAGTGTATATTACTTAATTTTCACACCAGTCCTTTATCATTCCTCTTATAGTTAAGGAAACTGAGGCTTAGGTTATGTCATTTACCTTGACCTTGGGTCTGGGAAATCCTTACCCAAATGCTTCATCACCAAGCTCTTTGGCCCCTACTCTGGCTTGCAATGTTCCACATCTCTGTTTGTAGTTTCTTTTCCTTCCAGAATATTTTCTTAAGTTCCCAGAAATTATATCGACATATTTATGGCTCCCAGTAGTATTGCCAAATTATTTTCTAAAAGGGTAAGATGGTGTAAAATGCACTAGAAAAATGTCATTCTACCACACCCCTTATAAATGTCCACATTATGTTATTAAATTATAACTTTAATTTTTTTTAGCTAACATAATAGGTGGAAGTGATCCTGATTTGTTTTCTCACATTTCTTCGATAATTAAGGAGAGGGGATGTTCTCCTAGATGCTTGTTTTGCTCTTCGTATTTTTCTTTTTGAGAAAAACTTTTGCTTTGTGAACTGAAGGAGAGTATTGTGGAACTGCCAGAAGAAATGCTGTTTTTCCAGATGGACACACCCGGGCCATCTCAGTGTTTTCACAGACAATCCAGTTTTCCAATTTTGCAAGCACAGCTTTCTCCAGAGTTTTGCAACATGTCTTTGCTAGCATGGAACAGCCAAGAAGGGATATACTATTCCTGCCCAAGACTGTGACTAGACTTAGATGATTGTCTTGGGTTCAGAGAACTTACACTCAATCTGGAGATTAGTGGAGCTCCTAAAAGGCTCATCTAAATGTCATGTCCAAAGCCAAGCTGGGCCCTGGCTGGGCAGAGCCACCATGGAAGAAGGGCAGGACTTCCAAAGTATTTGGCAGGGAGAGCATTGCTGGAATTGAGTAGACGTGACAGCGGAGAATCCTCTCAAATTCTCTGAAAGTCAATCGGTTCCAGTGCCACCACTTTTGTATCTGCTCTCTAAGCAACACACATCCTGACAGAAGTGAAGAAGCTACCAGTAGCAGGAAGTTGGTGTGGTATGTGAGGCGGTTGAGGAGGTGCTGCCATCCTGTGGCCAATGTAGAGAAGGCATTTCTGGAGGCCTGGAGGCTGCAGGTGACCTTAGGACCGGAGCCTTGGTGGGGTTGTGAGGAGGGGGCAACAGAGAAAGTCCAGCAGCAGCAGGATCTCTAAAAGCCTCCAGGGACAGCGGAGGAGGAAGAGCTGGGGCAGCTGACCTGGAAGAGCACCTCCACTCAGCACTTACTTTGCATTTGGAATAGGAAAGTCAGAGAAAGTCTGGAGACAGGAGGGGGAGAGAGAGAGAATTTTCATCTCATTGAGAAGCTAAGAACATTGATTGACTTTAGGTCATTAATGATATGGAGAAAACTGATAGGCAGGCCTGAGTTATGTTATGTGTGTCCTCCTGGTCCAGTTAAGATTCTGAGACTCATGTTCTCAGCAGATGTGTGACAGGACCAGAAATGACAGGGAGTTTGGTGTAGGATAGTGGTAATGATATGTGGGTGGGATGGGACAGAAGAAACAATGAGTGGACCTCGGCGTCAGGCAGGAGTGGGTTCCATCAGGTTCTGCTCCACACTGCTTATGTGATGTTTATTGATGACGCTGAGGTGGATGGTGGTCGTGGTGGAAGTGATGATAGTGGTGGTGTCGATAGTGCTGCTGGTGGTGGTGCAGAATCTTAATCTTCAGAATGACCTTAGAAGGTAGTACAGATGGGGACACTGAGCCCTGAAGAGGTTCCATAACTGCCCGATGTCCCATGGAAGACAGTCGAGCCAGATCCTCACTCCCAGATTCTAAGACTTGGGCTCCATCTTTAACTAAGATACTGTAGAGGACATATATTGTTTTTTTCAGGTTGCTTAGGAGTCAGTCATCCATCTCACATCCCATAATCTTGTTGATGGATTGGCCCTTTGTCCCAGCTACAGGGTGGAGCAGGTGATGCAGGTGTGAGCCGGTCATAACTGGTTCAGAAGTGGGCATGTGACCTGAGTCTGACCTCTGAGATGCGCAGACTCCACGTGGATTGCACTGTGGGGAAAGGGATCTTTCTTCTGCTTGACAGAGAGCCAGCACAGCATCTGTGGCCACAAAGGCCACCTGTGTACCCAGAATGACACCTAGATGGTGGCAGGACGGGGCCCAAGGCCCAGGCCATCATGACAGCTAACAGACTTTCAGCTTATTATGAATTTCCTCTTTTTCACCTAATCCACTCTTAGTTGGATTTTGTCACTTGCAAGAGTGACACAATCAAGTTGGATAAGACTGGATTCCAGGACCCCAGTAAGGGACACGCAGTTTCTGCCACACCATCCCCCACCTTCTCTGAGCCTCAGAGTCCTTGTTTGAAAAAGGGACCAATAATATCTATCTCACAGGGCTCTGTATCCTTCAAAATGTGTAACATAGAACACCAGGAGCTCCTGGCACAGGGGACATTTCATTTGCCAAGCTTCCCCATCCTTGGCCTCAATGCCACAGCCCCTAAGTATAGTACAGAACAGGAAATCAGTGAGATGAGGGAAGCCAGGTTCGAGGTGATCTAGGCCAGTGGTGCTTTATGTCTGTTCATAAGCCATAAGACCTTTCTTCAGAACCAGTCTTTTCAGCTTGGGACAGAGCTGATCCCCTCACCAAATCTTCTGAGAAGGAGGCAGAGATCCTAAGACATCCTTAGTCTTCTCACAGGCCCTGCCTGATGGACTAATTGTGTTCAGGGCATTGTGCAAAGAGATGGGGTCCCCAAAGTGAAGCACGATGCTGATTCAGTCCCTGTACGAAGATTTCTTCCCATACCCTCACCTCATCAACCAATGGCAAATGCCATCCCACAAACCTAGGGCCTTTCTCTCCTTTCCCAGCTGTCAGCCTGTCGCACACATGAGACATGGATATTTGGGAGTGTTTAAAGACCCAGAATGGCTAATTTCACAAGAAAAATAATCCACTCACTGTGCCGAATCCTCATCTGGGGAAGCAATATCAACATTGCATCTATAGGTTAAGAGAGTCAAAGGAGAAAATAATCCTCTCCCTTTGCCCCTGTCCCTTAACGACTGATTATGGAGACAGGCTGGTGCCCAGAAAAATGCAGGAGCAGGGTGGGACCAGATTGTAGACAGGACTTTGCATAACTTTGTGCAAGATTCTCCCTCTGTCATGTAGGCTGTAGGCCAAAACCAATTCATTGCATGAATCCTGGAATTCACCTCACCTTGAGTTTCTCCCCAGCCAGTGATGTAACACACTGTCCGGTCAGCGACCACGTAATCTGGGGATGGTAGACAAGCTGGGATTACATTGTTAGTGATGACAGCAGGCCTGAAAGGGAAACATCAAGTGTTACATTGTGCAGCCCTGCTGGGGGCTTCTGCCCTTCCTCGTGCATCTCCACAACACAGGCTACCTGCCTGGAAGCCCCAGGACCTTCTGAGCTGGTTTGTCCTCACTTCACTGGCACAGAGATGTGTAGAAAACAACTCAGCCTCACATCGGTCTACTGTCCCCTACAAGCTGAACAAATGTAAGATTTCATTTTAAAAGTATTTGTGTTGAGAAAGTGCTGGTGGCCATGGCCTCTGGGAACAGACATGAGCCTCGCTCTGTGTGTACATCCCGTGCATAATTGGAGTTTTATCCCCGGACCATTGTTTTGTATTAATTTAGGAGGGCTTTGTTCTGTAGATGGGCCATCTGGCCATAGCACTGCCATGAGGCTGTCGTAGCAGTAAATGTTTGTGTGGCCAGAGCAAGTTGCTACATCTTTTGGATCTTCATCAGCAAATGTCACAAGGCCATGGTTGTAAGAATCTAGCAAAATGCTGGAGACCAAGTGAAAGAGGATTGACACCTTGCACAGGAAAATGGCATGATTTCCATGGACCTTTCATGTGCCTGTAGCTCCATGGCCTCACAGGCTTTAGAACTTTGACTTTCATATCTGATTCCACTTCAGTAAGTTCAAGGGGGGAAAAAAGATTGAAAATGAGGAGTGCCCTATTCTGATTGAGAATCATCATTGTCGCCAACCTCAAAGCAGGTGCGCTTTCCCAGAGGCACCAGAATGGACCCAGCCTCTCACCTAGGTGTCACCTATAGGGTCCCTCACAGGACATTAAATACCTTAGACCCTTGGACTGTAAGCGATGTGGAGTGGGTAATGAAAAGTCAAAATGCATCAAACTATCAGAGACCACTACCAGGACCCAAAGTTTACTAATTACTTGTTCAAGTCATCACGTCACCCTGACAGGTCTCTGAGGACCATGAGGAGCAGAGGTCTTGTATTTGCCTACTTGTTGGAGGTCTTTGGAGGAAAATGAAGGAAATGACTGCTTTTTAGGCTAAGCCAAGAAGGCCCCTTCTTTCCTTTCTTTCTAGAGCATCGATGAGGAAATCATTTCTCAGTTAACAGACGAGAAAAGTTGCCCTGTGTTTATGACCAGAACCAGAAGAACAGCACTTGGTCTCTTGCCCACAGCCTTGTGCCCAGGCCAACCCTCCTCACTGCCAGCATCATCACATCGTCATCTGGAACCCGTCAGGCATGGCTGATGTGCTCCATGTGCCTGTTGACTGTCCCAAACATGCTTTGCTCAAAATAGCTGTCTGTGAACTGTCTCTAATGGGACCTGTTCCCAAATGTTCCTAACTCTGTGGCAAAAGCAAATTTATTACAGTATCAGGTTTAATAAAACACCACCTCAACAGGAAAAATGAAACCAAAGAGGATAGCAGTGATACAATCTGCGTTTGTGAATTGTTTGTGCATGTTTCACTTGACTGTTTTACACTGTGGTTTTTTTAAAGGGTCTTGAAATACATAATCCCATTTGTTTTTCTCAAATACATTGTGCTGAGAAATAGGCTTGTCAGCCTGAAATGACAGATCATTTTCTGGCCATAAGTGCACGCGCATGTGAGCTGCTGAACGTGAAGTGAGAGAGTTGTAGGGCCACAGGGAACCTCATATTTGAACTCACACTTTTTGAACAGGAGGAAACTGTGTCCTGGGGTGTTTCTCAGGCCCACCGCTGGTATGGGGCATGTCTGGGGCTGAGTCCTGGTTTTCTGATGGGCCCTACACCCACATTATAGACGTCACCTCCCCATCACTGCGCCACAGTTATGGCTCATAAAAGCCAGGAAAGAAACAAATGACTTCACTCAGCTTGGGGGCAAGTACCTGCTTAGCTTCAGCAAGGCAATATCTGCTCGGGTGGGCTCTGGGAACAGCTGAGCCACTTCTATTTCCTGAACACCTGATTCCAGATTCACTTCCTGGTGTGCACCAAGGATGACCTTGTATGATGAAGCCCTCGAAAATCTAGAAGAGACGTGACAATGACAGCAGTTGGCAAAATATAGTCCAGCCCCTTCCATAGATGCCCTTCTGTGCCAGAAACATCTGTGCCCTTCTGTGCCCAAAACCTGCAGTCACTAAAACCAATGACTTCTGAGTGGCAAGAAACAAAACTCATGATCTGCTTGAACCTGGAAGCTAAGAAATGCCCTTGACCTGCTTTGGGGCAGGGGGTAATGCCTGTGCAGTGAGCAGCTCTGATTATTCAGGCCCACAAAATCACCTGCATTGGGCACAGTTTCTCTCTAGAGACACTTCCCTCCTAGCCTAACCTGCTGTCCTGACTTCTGCCATAGAAGAATGGAGGAAGGCAGGGAGGGAGGGGGAAGAGGGGAAGGGGCAGGGAGGACAAAGAAGCCCATTTGCCCCTGACATACTTCTCCAAGCAGTGGGCAGCTGTCAACACCCATTGCGGGGATATTAACGTGCCTCCACAAAAGTGCTGGCGAAATCTAGAGAAAAAAGAAAAAGCCAGGATTTTAGTTCAAATCAGTTTATTCTGTTCCCTGAGAAAACAACCAGAAAGGCACATTGACATAATTTTGATAAGATTGCCAGTCCTCAAAGGAAAGGGTCTCAGCCCATCAGCAGGATGGTAGGAACACTGAATCCCAGCTGTGAGATTCTCCAGGAGGTCTACATCATTCTCGGGAGTCTGGGTCACAGCCCGTTTACAAGGGAGCAGGGGTGGAGGCTCCAAGGATGAAGCCACACGCACACGGCTTGGGCCTATTAACCCTAGACTCTGACAGAAGTCACCAGCCAAAGGCCTTCCCTTGGAATTGCCCTATTTCTTATAAACAAGATCTGAGCAAAATGATCTTGATGAATCAGTCTGCAGGGAACCATTGTGACCCTAACTAGTGCTGATCCATGGCCGTCTGCTTTATAGGACCACTTTGCCCAGCAGCAGCTCATAATAATGAAGTAAGCTTAGAACCCGAATGTAAGGAAAAGATACAAATAGTAATTGTACGATACCAGGCATGCTAAAAGAAATAAATAATTGGTCAGGAAATAGACCACTGCACAGTTTGGGAAAGAATTAGTTCCAACTCTGTGGAAGCTAAAGGCTCTGTAAAGCAAGGCGTTACTAAACCATAAGGAAGAAAAACCAACTCAGTGGCAGAGCGCAACAAGACGCGCTCGCATGCGTGGATGCTACCCCAGGCTCACGGAGGAAGAACAGGTGCACTGGAGTGGAAGTGAGCTGAGCGAGCCAGCGATGAGCCTGCTTCACACGTGAGCTATATAAGACACGCCTAGGGAAACTGAGCTTGCCATTCCAGGTGTGTTCCACTGTAAAAAGAACCCACATTGTCTGGGTTCCCTAGGATTGGACTGATCACTCTTAAATCATGGTGAATGCAAACTATAATTTGATCATGTGTTTTCCAAGTGGGAGAACATTAAATTCAATGACTCACAAAATGTGCAAAGGATTTTTAAAAGTCCGTGTCTCTGATAGACTAGATAAGTGTCACATTTCTAAAAGCATCCCTTTCTTTTCATGTTACAATGAGCCAATGGGTTTCTACACAAACCCACAAAGCATCTTCAGTATTTCCCCAATGACATCAGAGCTTGATTGTGGATGCTGACTACAGATTCTGATGATAGCAGCCCAGAGAGGGTTTTGGTTTTTTTGGGTTTTTTTAATTGCACTTTTCGCCATTTTTAAAGCAAAGAACCAAGATTTTTTTTTTAAGTTATAGCTTTTTTTTACTCCCAAGAGGAACATAGAGGCAGATACTGATACCTCAGCTGTGTGGGTTGGTGTGCTTTGCAGGGCTCACGTAGAAGGATGGAAATGACTGTTTCTGACAATGTTCTTACCTTGTTCTGAGACTGATTTGCCAGGGCCAAGAATGTGGGTTGGCCACACACCCACCTACAATCCTTCCAGGACATTTCTTTGGCTCCACTCGAGGCTTCCCACAATCAAATTCATTTGATCCTGTGGGACAAAGAAGTCACATTTGAGTCAAAGGCATTAATTCTGTAATGTAATTCAAGATAAGTTCATGGTTCGTGGCCAGGAAATGAAAGGAAGTCATCTCAAAGCAATTTTTGGAACATTTTCTTTAAGTTTCAAAAGAGGTAGTAGACTACACAGAGCTCTCTCCTTTGGAGAAAATAAACATTTTTATTATTTTGGGGAGAAGTGATAAAATAAATCAGTATAGTCATTAGGATGAGATTTTTTTTCTGAGACAAACTTGATTGGCACAAATTAGTATTTGTAATTGTTATTCGGACTTGATGTAATATGCTCAGAGCACTGCCTCATCACCACCACCACCACCACCACCATATCACCATCACTATCATCACCACCACCACCATCATCACCACCACCATCACTATAATCACCACCACCATAATCACCATCACTACCATCACCACCACTACCATCATCACTATCATCACCACCACCACCACCTCCATCATAATCACGATCACCACCATCATCACCACCACTGTCATCACCATCATCACCACTATCACCACCACCATAATCACCATCACTACCATCACCACCAATACCATCACCATCACTATCATCACCACCACTACCATTGTCACCATAATCATCACCACCACCACCATCACCACCACTGTCATCATCACCATCATCACCACTATCACCACTACCATAATCACCATCACTACCATCACCACCACTATCATCACCACCACTACCATTGTCACCATAATCACCACCACCACCATCACCACTACCACCACCACCATCATCACCACCACCACCATAATCACCATCACTACCATCACCACCACTACCATCACCACCACTACCATCACCACCACTACCATCACCATCACTACCATTGTCACCATAATCATCACCACCACCACCATCATCACCACCACCACTACCATCACCACCACCACTACCATCACCACCATTACCATCATCATCACTATCACCATCACCACCATAATCACCATCAGCACCACTACCATCGTCACCATAATCATCACCACCATCACCACGCCACCATCACCACCACCATCACCATGCCACAATCACCACCACCACCATCACCGCTACCACCACCACCATCATCACCACCACCACCATAATCACCATCACCACTACCATCATCACAATAATCATCACCACCACCACCATCATTACCACAGTCACTACCACCACCACCACCATAATCATCATCACCATCAACATCAACACCATGGCAAGTTTGGTGAGACCACAGTTGTCCCTATTGCAAACCAGTGAGGATGTATTTTTCTTGTGTGTGTGTGTGTGTGTGTGTGTGTGTGTGTGTGTAGATAGCAAGGATGACTATCCTAGGTTGAACCTCATTTCAATACAGCTAACCAATCCCGTGATGCTCACTCTCTTCTACCTGCCTTTCCTCTCTGCCTCCTGCCTGCTCACCTTTCACCAGAAGAGCCTGCAAGTTTCCTGGAGTCAGTGTAATTATCGCCCCCATTAATGGGGCCACAAAGGTATTCAGAAATGTTTCTCTGAGCCGGTGCCCATGGCTCACCCCTGTCATCCTAGCTAATTGGGAAGCTAAGATTGGGATGATCATGGTTCCAGGCCAGCCTGTGCGAGAAAAAGTTTGTGAGACCCTATCTTGATGGAAAAAAGCTGGGCATGGTGACGTGTGCCTGTCATCTCAGCAACAGCAGGAAGTATAAAGTAGGAAGATTGAGGTCCAGACCAGCTTGGGAAAAGTAAGACCCTATCTCCAAATTAACTACAACAAAAAGGTCTGGAAGTGTGGCTAAGTGGTAGAGCACCTGTCTAGCAAGCAGGAGACCCTGAGTTCAAACCCCAGTACAGCCAATGTAAGCAACTTCTCATAACAATCCCAAGAGCCTCTATCTTGGTCAACAGAGATTACACACTCCAGAGAAGCTGTAATTGGAACTTTCCAAATACTCTTCTTTGCTGTGCTATTCTAAGATTCTACATAAGCCAGGTGCTGTGGCTCACATCTGTAATCCTAGCTACTCAGGAGGCAGAGATCAGGAGGATCCAGGTTCGAAGCCAGCCCTGGCAATAGTTTGTGAGCCCCTATCTTGAAAATACCCATCACAAAAAGGGCTGGCGGAGTAGCCCAAGGTGAAGGCCCTGAGTTCAAGTCCCAGTACCACAAAAAAAATTAGACTCTACATATAGTCTTTTTCCAAAAGCAAGCATGCACCTCTCTAACATGTAGCTCAGTTTCTGCTACTGGGCCTTACATTAAATAGACCTGCGTAGCCATGCTGAAGATGTGTTTTTTACATTTGTATTAAAAAATATGCATGTGCAAAATCTATGTATTAAAAGAACAACCACCGAGGTGACAGTACTCTGGTTTTCCATAATCAAAATAAAAGTGAAGATTTCTATTTATTTCACTTGTTATTTATTAGAATTAAATAAATTATTTCATTCATTAAGTAGCTATTTATCTCTAATAAATAGAAATTAAATAATTACTCAAATCATTCAACAAAATATATAATTTTAAATATAAGAAAATAAATTTTATGCTCAAGGTGGCATTCGTGCATGTTTTGAAGTTAACATTTAAGAGGAAAGCCACACCACTGCTTGGCCACATGGAGGCTGTTGAGCCAGACAGATTACACTCGGGATTTCAGCTTGTCTCACTTATGCTGATACTCTCCTGTGACTTGCACAGAGCTGTTTGTTGGAACACACTTTATATTTACACAAATTCTTCAGGTGAGTTAAAGAAGTTTACGGGTTGGTTAATGGTACTTTTTCACATTTAAGATGTGATTTTCCTTATGAATTAAAAATAAAGTTTAAGAAAATTATTGTTAGGAAATTTCCCACTTAAAATCTAAAATTCCCCGGCAATGAGCAATAAAATCTCTAAAGAAAAACAGAAACAATGCAAACACTTGAGAGAGACCAAGTATTGCCTCAAACCATTTTTCTTTTCTTTTTTTTTTTTTTTTATACTGGGAGTTTGAATTTAGGGCCTACACTGAGCCACTCCACCAGCCCTTTTTTGTGAAGGATTTTTTTGAGGTAGGGTTCTTGAACTATTTGCCCCAGTCTGGCTTTGAATTGTGATTCTCCTGATCTCTGCCTCCTGAGGAGCTAACGTTATAGTGAGCCACCGGTGCCCAGCTCAAAGCCATTTTTCTGTCACTCCTAACCACTGCCCTAAACTATCAGGGACACTGCTCCTAAGACCTTGCAGGTTGAGCTCCTTTGCCCAACTCCAGGCCCCTTCATATGGCAGGCAGCCTCCATAGGCCACCAAACTGCACAGAAGTCCAAGGTGATTTTCTGTAACCTGGACAAATTCTCTCTGCACGCAGTAGGAGTGGCTAAAATTGTGTTCCAGAAATACCCATGGATCTGCTCTCCCAATCTTTTAGGATCAATGGTCAACTCTCCTTTCCCTGATGCAAGCCTCTGCCTCCCTACAGGAGTCTCAGAGCCCTGAGGAAGGAGCCCAAGTCAGGAGGCTATGAACAGAAACCCGAGGGGAAGGGAATTGTAGGGCTGCCTACCGATCTGCCTTGTGTTTCACTGAGTTCTTAGGACGATGATTTGTAGGCTCTCAGTACACATCTGGCTATTCCTTCTTCCGTCTCAGCTGTTGAGTCACCTATCTAGGTGACTCTGAACTTGTTTTTCCTGTCTCCCAACCCAGACATTAAAGAGTTCGGTGGGACCATCCTAGGCCTGATTAGGTCACCTCTAGGCTTGCACTCAGGAAGTTAATGTTTCATTTACTTAAGTTGGGGGTGGGGGACAAGGAGAGGTGTTCCCATGGGACAGTTCAAGGTGCCAGTGATGAAAGCACAAAGTCATATCCTCCCCACAAGCACTCACCGTGGGTCTGGGGTTTGTTGTGGTTTTGTTTGTCTCTTTTCTGCAGATCTTTATTTGAGAAGCAGTTTCCTTAGAAAAAATAAAGCAACTTACCACACTGGGGGATGTCACAGTAATCAAAAAGCTTTCTTGGATTCATCGTGTAGCACCAGGGGCCATTAACGTCACCGTCAGGATTTCGGCAGTACTGTAAAAAAACAGGCATTTGAGATGCGATCCCCCAGGGCCAAGGAAGGACACAGTGTTCAGAGGCATACACATTTCACTCCTGTCCCTACAAGACAGAAGGGAGTGTTCCTTTTTTCTTTCTTTCCTTCTTATTTTTTTGGCAAAGTTATTTTTTTCTAGGTGTTATAGAGCCTCTGAATCATAGATTGCCATTGATTATTGGCTCCTTGTTAAAAGAAAGTGCCAGCTTTGAGGTCATCTGCCCTGGACAGAGAGTGGCAACTCTGAACAGTCTGAAGGTGTAGAAAATGTTAAATGGGCTTCCCACCAGAAGCCTGGGCCAGGGAGAAATGAGAAGCTCAGCCATGGAGGACAGGGGGAATCGCTTGTCCAG
Source organism: Castor canadensis (assembly GCF_047511655.1). Lineage (NCBI taxonomy): Eukaryota > Metazoa > Chordata > Mammalia > Rodentia > Castoridae > Castor > Castor canadensis. The sequence goes on along the minus strand of NC_133386.1, from coordinate 7,399,553 downwards.
GGGACCAAGACAGGAGGGTCCCCTGCCTTTTCCAATGTCATGACATCATAAATATAATGAGTCTCTGCTGCTCAGTTTCTGACACACAGCTCCTAAGACCTTGTAATTACCTGAGTGATAACATAACACAGAGCTCCCCAAACTCCTGGTACTTCATGGGTGATGGGAGCACCTTTTATTCTATTGAGGTGATTCCTGGGGGGCTCCAAGGTGGCTTCAAGTTGGGGCAGCTTGCCAGGAGGACCAAACATGTGATTAGATGGCTGGGACTCTCAGCCCCACCCTCTGACCTCCAGGGAAGGAAGAGTGACTGAAAGTTGAGTTGATCACCAAAGGCCGATGTTGGAACCAATTGTACTGATGTAATGAAGCCTCCATTAAAAAACAAACAAACAAAGCCCAAGGTTCAGAGAGAATCCAGGGGCTGAGCACATGGAGGTGCTGGAGAGTAGTGGCTCAGAGAGGACATGGAAGTTCCTACCCCTTCCCCCATGCCTTGGCCTTTGTGCCTCCTCACAGCTGGTGTCAGAACTGTTGTGTTGAGGGGTGAGCAAGTGGGAAAATACTTTGGTTCTTCCCACTTCTCAGAGATTCTCCCCCAAATATTCCCAAAGTAAACCATCCCAGAGAAAGTGTGAGACTAAGGGAAACCCTACTGTGGAGAGTTCTGATGGCTTTCCCAAGATTTTTTCTAGAAAAATCTGACTAAAATGTTGTGGTCACTAGAACCTAGAGCGCAACCACTAGAAACTAGAAGACACACACAATAAAAGAATCACGCAGGAATTGTCACAGAAGGGAAATAAGAGGCCCTAGATGCAAGAAGACAGTCGTCTGTGCTCACTGCTCTCCAGGGAGTGAGCCCACATAGTCTAGGCTTTGTTCCCTCAAAACCTCTCCGATTTGTCCCTCCCCTTGTTTCCCCCCAACACCAAAGGTCATCCAGGCTGATTCCCAAAACACAGAATTCTGTTCAAAGATTGGTCAGCAAAAGACGAAACAGATTCTGAATCAAAGTGTCTTACGTTCTTTTCCAGACCTGCCCATGGATTTGTCTCTGGGGTGAAGATGTTATGTACATGTGGCTTCTGTGCAGCCCATCCTTGACATGGAGTGCCAGTGACAGTGGTGGCCTTCTTGCCCCGATACCTTTTACCATTCCCAAACATGCAGTCTGTGGGAAAGAAAGCAGGTGGTTATGGGCCAGTGCATGGAGCCAGGGTGACACAGAGTAAATGCAGTGTGTTGGGTTGCTCTAAGGGGACAGACCTCGTATCACATCCCTCAGAACACTGAATGCTGAAAATCACAGGGGACATAATCACAAGTTTGCAGGATGTTAGAAGGGAATTTTGATGGGGGTAGTAATGACGTCATCTTACAACAGTGTGAGTAACAAGACAGAATACATCCTGGAGAATTTCCTGAGTCCTAAAGCATCTGCCCGCCCACCTTCCTCCAATCACAGCTGATGCTGTTGACGCTCCTTCGTGGAGGAGACCCTCGGCCCACACCAGCACCACCTGGAGCCTGGGAATTTTGACATCAGTAAGACTTTCCATCTCTTTCCACCCCAATATCCAAGTCTGCAGATGCCTGGTCACAGCCCTCTCACCTGGCTCGGCAGTGGCCTGCACACTTGGGACTTGGGTGACGGTAGGTGACTCCACCACACCGTCTCCCATCTCCGAGCATTTTTTCAGGTTGCAGAATTCCCACCTGACACTCGGGTCGGTGGTGTAGCACCAGGGGCTCTTGTCAGCATCTGGGTTCCTGCAGTAGTTCATTGTCAAGTCACTGCAAACCCCAAAACAAGAAGGTCACTAGAAGTGGGGGGGAGAAGCTCCTCTGAATAGTGTTATAACAGAAAATCTGAACAAGCGACTTTGAAATATTCCCATTAAAGATACATTGATAACATCACAGGCACAAATGGTCCTTTTCACCTAGAGTCATATACGCTGTATCCATGTAAAAACTGAGCTTATCCTCCTTCCACGGCCTGCCAAATATACCCGTCAGGATAATCAACAGATTTAAAAGTGTAATTTTAGGTTTTTTTAAGCACATGCAGATCGATCTGAATCTCTCTGTGTCTGACTACCTAGAGAAGCATAAGCTAAAAATAAAACTTATTGCCACAGGAAGCAATAGCATAAATGATAATATTCCCAGGCCAGGTCTCTTGGTTTATTTACTTGTAATGTAGCTAAAATGCTGCACATTTACAATAAAATAAAATTATTAAAATTATGTCACTATAAATATGGTATCCCGCTGATCCAGTGGGTTTGAATTGGAAAGACTTATGAAAGCTGGCTTAGAAAACTAGCTCCCAGGCAGGATGTTGTTTCTACAAGATGAGTTTGTGGACAGGACTCCTGCTCTGGGTCCATCTTCCACCAGCCATTGACACCCAGGGACTGAGGGAATGCGGGATGAGATTAAGAACGGCGAGACTGGAGGAGTAAGGGGGATGTCTGGACAGACTAGGGGCTCTGAGGGATCGTGATGGGACCAGAAAAGGAAAGAGACATAGCAGGTGAGGGTTTGGGGGATACTGGAGGTGCTGCCCCTCTGTGGACTTCCAGGAGCATCAATGCCCCAAGCTCTCAGAATCCTCAGTGTTAGAGACCCTTTCCATTCCGAGCCACGCCTGCACTGTCTGAGGGACCTGGAAATCCAGCCCATGTGTGGAGAGATGCCAGGCCCATGGTAGGAAGAAGACAGTCAGTGGATCACTAAGCAATGGGAGGGGGTGAAGGACATTTGGAAGACATCTGCCTGCTCTTTCCTTTAGGTGACTTGTACTTTACACCTGGTGATTCACATCTCCATGTCACAGATGGATGAACACACTCACTGTGTAAGCCATACCCCGAGCGTGACATAGACCATGTCATCACTCTAGAAGCTTCCTGTGTCACTACACAGCCTCTTCTGCCCTCCCAGAGGCAGAGGAGACGGGTTTATTTCACCACAGCTGCTTTGCCTCTTTCTCGACTTCATATAAATGGACTCCTCCAGTGTACGCACATCTGTTCTCTCCTTAGTACAGCTGCTATGTGAGAAACCAGCAGCTCGTTCCTTCTCATTGCTGAGCCATCCGTGGTATGAATGGGCCACACACTATTGAATCGTTTGCGTATTGCTGGAGACTGAAGTTGTTTGCAGTTTGGGGCTACTATGAATAAAGCTGCCATGAATATTCTTGTTGAGGACTTGTGTTTTCATTTCCCCAGTTCAGGGATAGAATCGTAGGTTTGTAGAGTGCATGCATGTCTATTTAACCTTATGGGAAGCCAGAAAGTAGTTGTATAATTTTAACTTAGACCACTCCACATGGCACACACAAGTGCACTGCACACCCTTGCTGCCCCTGACGCTGCCTGTCTTTTTAAGAGTAACCATTTCCATGGGGTGTTTAATGGAGCTCACTGGAGTTGTAGTTCTTATTTCCTTGATGGCTGAGATGTTGAATTTCTTTTCAGGTGCTTACTGGCCATTTGCACATCTTGCCCTGGGAAATGCCTATTCCAGGCTGTTGCACATTTTGTTAGATTGTTTGTCTTTATTAGTGAGTGGGACGGACGCTTGTATGCTCTGGATACAAGCCATCTGTCAGATCTGTGGACTGAGAGGAATTTTTCTCCTTGTATTTGTCTATTTTCTTAACAAAGACTTTTCCTGAGCAGTTTTCATTTTATGGAAAGCTCAAATTATATAGATATCGATAGATAGATAGATAGATACAGATATATATCTATATATATTTAAAACGGGTTTTTTTGTAGTACTGGGCTTTGAACTCAGGGTCTACACCTTGAGCCACTCCATCAGCTCTTTCTGGTGATTTTTTTTTTTTTTTTTTGAGATAGGGTCTTACAAACTATTTTCCCAGGCTGGCTTCAAACCGAGATCCTCCTGATCTCTGCCTCGTGAGTAGCTAGGATTACAGGCATGAAGCACGGCTGCCTGATTCAAATTATGTTTTTTATAGTTAATGTTTTCATTCAATTTGACGATCTATGCCTCCGGTGGTAGAGTGACTGCCTAGCAAGAGTGAGGTCTGAGTTCAAACCCCCGTGCTGCCAAAAAATAAAAAGCAAGTCCTTGAAAAAGAAATAAATAATATTGGGACAAAACAGTCTTGAAGCAATGCACTTAATCCTCTTACATTTAACATCATTATTATGTAGCTCATTTTAAGACTATCATTTTCTGTTTGTATCATGTCTTCTTCATTCTTTATTTCCTCCCTTTTAATTTCCTTTTGGATTATTGAATATTCTTATTATTATCTATTCCTGTAGGTCTGAATTGCTCCAGGATTTACAATTTCCCCCTTTTCATCTAGCACATTCAGCTATAAGTGAAGATTGCATAATTCCAAACTAAAGTGAGAAGCTTAGAACAGTGTACTTCCACTTATGCCTGCCTCACCTCCAGTGCTGTTTCCATGACGACATTATCATTTTGCTTCAAGGAATCCATTACCTCCTGAAGAAGTGAGATCAGTAAGTCTTCTCTGTCTACATTCACCAGTTCCAGGCTCTTCATTCTGAGCATCCATGGAAGTTCTCCCTGGTACGATTGCTCCTTGATTTCAGTAGCTTGCTTTAACATCTGTTACGATCTAGGCCTACTGATGAAAAATTCTTCCGGCTTATTTTTTATCTTTACTTGTTGGGGGGAACTTTTTGTTGGGGAACGTTCATTTTCAAATGATAGTTTTGCTACTTAAGGAGTTCTATGCTGACAGTCTTTTTTTTCTTATTATTTCACTAAAGACGTTATCCCATTGTTTCTGGCTTCCAGAATTTCCCATGAGAAAGCATCTTCATTTTTATCACAGTTCTTCTATGCAAATGTTTCTGTTTTCCTCGGGCTTCTTATTAGATTTTTATCTTTATCCTTGGTTTTTTTTTAACAATTTAATTATAATGTACCTGAGTAAACTGCATACTTTGTTTTCTCTTAGTTCTTCTGGTTCAGTGAACTGTTTGAATCTGAGATTACAATTTTTTTCATATTTGGAAAATTTTCAGCCACCATTGTGTCAAGTAATTTTTGTCCCAATATATTTATTTCTATCTCGGTGACTTGCTTTTTCTTTGTTGCTTTGGGCGGCACTGGGGTTTGAACTCAGGCCTCACACTTGCTAAGCAGGTGCTCTACTTGAGCCGAGACTTAGTTCACAATACATTGGGTCTTTTTCTGGCTCATATGCAATTTTCCTTTTTCTTAGTGTTAGCCATTTCTGTCTTTTAGGGTGATATTGTCCTCTAAACTCATACGCAAATTCAAGTTCTTTCTTAAAGTTTTCCTTCTCATCCTATCATTCTTATTGTTTCTGGGTCTGTTCGTATTAACTGATTTTTCTCCTTGTTGTACATCACATTTCATGTGGGTTTGTTGTTGTTATTTGGGGGTATTTTTTGGTTGGGTTTTGAACTTAGGGCCTCTACCACTTGAGCCCTTTTTTGCCTTTGTTATTTTTCAGATAGGGTCTCACATTTTTGCCCAGGGCTGGCCTTGGACCACAATCCTCCTACCTATATGTCCTGTCAGCTGGGATTATAGAAGGTTAACACTGTGCGCAGCTTATTTATTGAAATGCGGGTCTCACTAACATTTTGCCAGAGCAGGCCTCAAATATGATCATCCAATCTCTACTTCCTGAGTCCACGTAGGCCACATTTAATGTTTGTGTTTTTAATTTCTAGTAAGTTGAATTTTACACTGGGCAGGGTAGATGCCATGGTACTGAGCGACTTGATCTTACTGATTCCCTCTACAGAGTGTTGTAGTTTTCTCTGGCAGGCAGTTAATTGACTTGGAGGTCATCTTGATACCTTAAGTATGCCCTTAAGCCTTGTGAGGGTGTTTCTAGTGTAGCTTTTATACATTAACCCCACTCCAAAGCTTGGTTTTCCTGAGGTCTCCATGGAATACCCAAGATGCTCCCTCCTGGGGCTGTGAGTTCTGTAATCTCTGCATAGCTCACTGATGCCTGCAGACGTTCTTCCTCCAGTCCTGCTTCCTTAGTGGCATCTCTCCCTGCAGGTGTGCGATGATGGGCCTCTGTGCTGATGGCTGGAGCCCCTTCTCTCACAGAGCCTTCCTCATGACTACCAGCCTGGGGAACCCCAGAACCCCTGCAATGTCAAACTCTAGCCACTGCCCATGGTTCAGCGAGACAGCTGTGATCAGCTTTGGTTCCATCTCCTTGTACTGCACTGCAGGAAGTGTCTCCAGGAAGGAGGCCAGAGTCCTATAGGCTCCATCTCCTTTGGCTTTCAGTCCGGTGCTGCCTGTGAAAACAGTTCCTTCTGCACAGCTGAGGCCATTGACAGAAAGGTTGTCTGGTCAGACCTGGCCTGTCCCCTCTCCCTGCCCATTTTACTATTCAGCATCTGTTTGCTTCCTGCTTCTCAGCTGCCTTCCTATTTTGACTCTTCTAGAAACATCTCCCTTCACACCCAGGGAGCCTGTCCAGGGGAGCTCACAGATGATACAGATACAGATACAAATATCAATTTGTGACCCAAGACACAATAGCAGACACAAACGTCCCTTTAAGGGTTTGAGGTTGAATGATCAAATTCTGTAGCTGAAAGACTACATTGACTCTCAGTGCATGCCAGGGTTCTGACCCTAGGCTTTTGGTCGTTTGTTCTCCTGAGCTTTTCACTAGTGTGACCTCCCCCTGCTTCCACAAAACCACTCAGGCAAGGTAGCTTGCCTGTAGCCCTCTTCTCCCAGATATTTTGCTGTAAAGCAGAGTGCTTTAGACATTTAGCCTTCCATTTTAGATCTCCGAGAAATCTGGTCTTAGGAAGTTAGCTCAAAGCATAACTCATTTAACAGAAATTTAAGTTGGCAATTTCTCGTGTTAGAGTTAAAGTCAGACATACGCATTTGGGTAATTCTGTGGGGTCTTCTGATGTCGGTGTGGGGTCATAGATGACCATGATTGACACTTCTTTCCTGTGATGGTGGTGGACGACGTGCCTCGGTAACTCTGCCCGTTATCCTGGTAACAATCCTGGACCACAGGGGTCTCCTCTGGTGGTGCTGAAATTGAAACAGAAGAAATCCAGCCAAGTAAGGACTGGAGCAGAGAGACATGGGCAATGGCACTGTTCCTATCAGCCAGCAGACAAACATGCAAAAACCATAAGAGGCCATGCACACACACACACACACACACACACACACACACACACACACACTCACTCACTCACTCACACACACACACTCACTCACACACTCACTCACACACACACAACAGATTTGTAGCATTCTAGAACTTCTTCAATAACCCAGCTTTTCTTGAAAATATTTAAAATTCAGGAGAGGGAAAAAGGATCAAAGTGCTTATAAGTGGACCCAGCACAGAGTGCCATGTCTGGTCTTCTACCCAGTGTTCATGAGGGAGGCACACATGGCACCCTGTGCATTCTGCAGACTCTTTACTCCTGCATAGCCAAACACTCGAGCTTCTGGGGGATGGGCAGGAAATGGTCCTGCACTGGGGCTAGCAGGCAAAGGTCAGTTGCTTCTCAGAGATGACCACATCTGGAAACCATCAGATTGGGATCGTGAAATAACCACGTAAATGACTCTGCTGGTAAAGGTGGACAAGATGCCTGGACAGGCGGAGAAGTTAAGCAAAGAGACGGAAACTATAATAAAAAAAAATTAGTAAAGCCTGGCGCCAGGGGCTCACGCCTGTAATCCCAGCTACTTGGGAGGCTGAGATGGGGAGAATCACAGTTTGAGGCCACCCCAGTAAATAGTTCTTGAAACCCCATCTCAACTGGAAAAAAATGGGTGTAGTGGCAGGTGCCTGTTGTCCCAGATACAGTGGGAAGCATAAAAATAGGAGGACAGTGGTCCAGGCCAGCCTGGGGAAAAAATATGAGACCCCATCTCAGAAATAACCAGGGCAAAAATGGCTGAAGCTGTGGATCAAGCATAGAGCACCTGCCTAGCAAGGGTGAAGTACTGAGTTCAAAACCCATATCACCAAAAAGCAAGTAAAATGGAAATACTAGAACAAAACCTACAATTTCAGAATTTCAGATGAATTCCTTTCCTGAACTGATCCACAGGGAAGACACAAGCAAAGAAATAATGGTGAAGTTGAAGAATGGTTCACAGAAATGTTCTAAACTGACACACAAAGAGAAAAAGCAGCAGGTGGAAGAGAAGCAAAGAAGAGGTCCTGAGACACAGGAAATGGCTGCATCCAAGCAGGAGAAGGAAGGAGAGAAATGCCTGAAGAGGTATCAGTGATCATTTTTATAAAGATAATAAAAATCACAAACCACAAATCTAAGTTCAGAGAACCCCAAACATAATAAATGCAAACACGTGCACATACTCCCCTGTAGGCACCCAGCCAAACTTCTGAAAAGCAAAGATGAGAGAACACATTGAAAGCAGACAGGAAAAAAATTGAATACACAGATAAGATTTTCAGTCAGAAACTGTTCAAAGTATTGTCTTTTTATTTATTTATTTGTTTATTTTGGTGGGACTGGGGTTTGAACTCAAGGCTTCACACTTGCAAAGAAGGCACTGTACTGTTTAAGCCACTCCTCAAGTCCATTGTGCTCTGGTTATTTTGGAGAAGGGGGGTCTCTTGAGCTGTTTGCCTGGGTTGGCCTCAAACTGTGATCCTCCCAATCTCAGCCTTCCAAGTAGCTGGAATTGCAGAAGTGAACCACTGGCATCTGGCCAAAGTATTATCTTTGAAGTGGTAGAAGCAATAGAACTGTCAGCCTAGTATACACAGCCACTGAAATTATTTTTAAAAACTAAAAGCAAAACAAAGACTTTTACAGATATACAAAAGTTTAAAGACAGCAGATATGTGCTCTGTGTCATATACAATGCTACAGGTAACATTTCTTGAAGGAAAAGTGACATAGAAAAGGGAATGACAAGCACCAGAAATGGAAAAGAGAGGAAAGGAAGGGAAGGGAAAGGAAGGGAAGGAAAGGGAAAGGAAGACTTTATTTATAATTTCTTTAAAACACAACTGACCATAGGCAAATAGTAAAAACTAAATAGTGTCAATTGTGAGATTTTTAACATACTAGAAGCAAGCATCTATTATAGAGAACATGGAACAGCATTTTGAGAGTAAGAAAGTAGAAGAACAATGTTGTGAGTTCCTTATTTTATAATATATCAACAAGAATAATACTGTTTGAAAATGAAATGGGATATATTGAAGATGTATGTTGTGAGGGCCAGGCACAGTGGCTCACACCTGTAATCACAGCTACTCAAAGGAGAATCATGGTTTGAGGCTAGCCCAGGAAAAAAAGTTAGTGGGACCTCACAGTTATGCAGGAGATATAGGTAGGAGAATCTGGGTCCAAACCCAGCCTAGGCAAAAAGCAGGAGACCCCATCTGAAAAATAATTAAAAGAAAAAAGGGCTGGAGGCATGGCTTAAGAGATAGAGTGCCTGCCTAGCAAACTCAAAGCCTGAATTCAAACCCCAGTACTGCCAAAAAAACCAAAACAAACAACAAAAAAACAGCATGTTATGAAGGAAAACTGGTTTAATAAGTATATACTGGAGATAAAGAACAATTGCAAAAGTACTCATTCCAAATGAAGATGGAAAAGGAACAGAGTCCACAGAGGACAAAGAAAAACAACTAACTTGATGGTAGATCCAAATGCAACCATATTAACAAATAATTAATGCAGATTGTCTAAATACCTCAAATAAAAGGCTGAAAAAAGATACAGTACCCAAATACTAGTGCAAATGCACTCAAAGGCTGCATTTGCACCAGCAAAAGTTGATTTCAGAGCAGGAATATCTTCAGAGACAAGAGACACTATGTCGTAACAAAGGGGTCATTTCATCATGAAGACATGCATGTTTTAAATGTGTACACCTAGCGACAGAGCACCACAATAAATAAGGCAAACAGAGTTAGAACCAAAAAGAAAACTGGATTAACCTAGAGTTAAAGTCCGACATGTCACCATTCATCCCTCAGTACCCAATAAAACAGGAGACAGGGAATCAGGAGGGTATAGAAGACCAACAGTAATGACCAGTTTGACCTCACTGACCTTCAGAAGACAGCAGAAGTCACATTCTAGAGCATGTGAGACATTCTCCAGAATGACTATATTCAGAGCCATGAAGCAAACTCAACTAATTGAAAATTGTCCTTGAAGTCATTCAGAACATGTGCTCCAGCCCACCAGGATTGAGTGATCAGCACTACTGTATGTCATGATGATGTCACTGGAGGACAAAAGTGACCTGCTCTTACCTGAGGTATCTGCAGGATCGGGAGTGGGCCCCGAAGACTCGCAGGAAGGAATGTTACAGTGCTCCCACCTCACATTGCTGTCAGTTGTGTAGCACCAGGGAGCTGTTTCTCCATCAGGGTTCCGACAGTAGTTTTCATCCAAATCTCTGAAAAAGAAGTGTGAGTTTGATTTTTCAAAAAGTCTAAAAAACAAGGAACACACACAATTGTTAATGGTGATATTGGAACATTTCCATCTAACGCTTTAGAATCATATGAACTGAACGACAGGGTCAGGAAGGAAACTGAGGCAGAGCTTAAGCAGAGCACAGGATTCCATGGAGTCATGGCACAGATGCTCTTTTGGGTAAATGACTGAGACAGAGTCCAGTAAGATAGACCTTTTGTCTGTGCTGGACACCGTGTTACATGCTAGGAACACAATGGGTTTTTCCCACACGGTACCTGCCTCTGCATCTTGACATGGAGTTCAAGTGTTACAGAGCTGTGCCTGGCAAGCCTTAGCTGCATTTGGTGGACGGTTTGCCAGTCATTTTTCTGGGTCCTGCCCTGACATTTATGTTTTAGAAGGCTGGGAGTAGGGACTGAGAATTTGCATTTCTAGCAGATTTCTAGTGATGATGTCACTGTCTTGGAAGACCACAGTCTGAGAAAGACTTATGGGAAAATGTGTTCCTGAACTTCACTTCCCTTGCCTGTGACTTGATCAGTTGTCATTCCAGATTCCATTAATCCTGGGTTCCTATAGCAACTAAAATGAAGACCAAGTCCATGGGACTTACAGTCCAAAGGAGCAGGGAGGAAGGAGACGGGACCAGCATACTTGCATGGGAAGTTCTCTGGTGTCCTGTTGTGTTTGTGAGGGGTCTGCTCACTCCAGCGCTGACAGGAGTGACCAGACTTGGTGACAGACACCTTTCCTCGGTAGCTTTCACCTCTTCCCTTCAGGCACTGGTAGGTTGGACCAGAAGTGGGTGGAGGAGTTGCTTGGATGGGTAAAATAAATTATAGTGAATATTTTTCAAATCAAGAATGCACACGTTAAGGTTATGGGAGGATGGATTCTGGATGCTCAGCCTGTCATCTCTTTGGCTTCTTTGCTTAGAATTGGGCACTTGAAAATTGTTCAGTATTTTCAGAAAAGCCAATTTGGTAGGATCTATGTCTATGAGACCATCTCATGAGGAATTTCCCCAGGGGTGGGTCCTTGGGCTTACTGCTTCTTTCTATAGTCTGTGGGTCAGTTCATCACTCATGGGAAGGATCAGTGTGCAGTCCCTCTCCCATCTCGACTCCTTACGTACACCTTTGACTCAAGCTCTTTTGTGAAGAATATGTTATTAACTGAGCCAACATAACGGAAGGAATATACCATAAAGCCACAAAACTGAGCAAGAGCCCAACAAAAAAGGCAAAAGGATGTCGTCAAGGAAAAGTGTGTGTGACCAGAAATCAAGCTACTCTTAAGAAGAAAAAAAAGACAAAAGGACAAAGTGACATTCATAAAGACACTGATGTTTAAAATCTCAGCTCCCCGAGGAAGAGTGAAGGAAGGAAGCCATCCTCCAATGGATCTTTCTAACCATCATGACTGTCTAAACTTTCAGTTTCCTGGTTCAAATTCTCAGACAAGGAATAGAGGATAAAACTGTGTTCTCCACCTCACTTCACTTCTACTAGATCTTCCATCTCAACTTCTTACGGACTCTTTTCTCACTGTTCCCCAAGGTGGATATGCTGAAAAACTGGATGCCCACGGATGATTCCCGTTCACAAAGCAACGGTTAGAAAGAACTCTGCCTGTGAAGTCTGTGAACACAGCACACGTGTGGCCTCGCTTTAACACAGGGAAAAGTGGAAGGTTGGAGCTGTCATCCAGCAACCTGCGTCTCAGTGCACTCATCCGAGGCAGAAGTCTCTGATAGGAAAATCATGATAAGCGGATTGACCACAGCTGATCAATTACCTCGCATGGTCAGTAAATTGTTTTAAAGGCCAATAAAGTGCAATAACATCCCACAGACTTGCGGGTCACTTTTTTGGCCCTACTCTCAGACACCATGTACGTGTCTCCTTCTTGATTCCAAGAGCCAAGCAGGTGTGGACCCCCGAGTACCAGGTGTGAGCAGTGCTTACGGCAGCGAGGGATGTCACAGAGCTCCCAGCGTCTATTGGGGTCGGTAGTGAAACACCAGGGACGGGGCTCCCCATCGGGGTTCCGACAGTAATTCATCTTCAAGTTCTTGTTTGGAAATCTGAGTGGACAAAAAGGATTTTAATACTCCTGAACAGTTACATTCATGGATGTGAATCTTTTTTTGTTTGTTAGTTTGTTTTTGGCAGTACTGAGGTTTGAACTCAGGTCCTAAGGTTTACCAGGCAGGCGCTCTACCACTTGAACCACTCTGCCAGCCCTGGTTTTTGGTTTTTTTTTTTTTCATTTTGTGTTGGTATTTTTTTCAAGATAGGGTCTCATAAACTATTTGCCTGGGGCTGGCTTCAAACTGTGATCTTGCTGGGCGCTAGTAGGTCACGCCTTAATCCTAGCTACTCAGGAGGCAGAGATCAGGAGGACTTCGGCTTGAAGCCAACTTGGGCAAATAGTTTGTGAGACCTATCTCAAAAAACCTTTCACAAAAACAGGGCTGGTGGAGTGGCTCAAGGTGTAGGCCTTGAGTTCAAGCCTCGGTACTGCAAAAAAAAAAAAAGTGATCTTCCTAATCTCTGCCTCCTGAGTAGCTAGGATTAAAGGTGTGAGTTTCGAGCACCAAGCTATGGATGTGAATCTTTCATGGTGAGCAAACATTGAGCATCTGCTGTATGCTAGGCACAGTCAGGCACCCAAGGGAGGAAGTAGCTGGATGAAAGCTGTCCTCAAAAAGATAGTAATCTAGGAAGAAAGATGAGCTCAGCATTCCAAGGACTGTTTTTGTAACAGTTTACATGTGTAAAAACCACTAAATGGGACCAGTTGCCTTATCATTTGGGCCATCTGGAGATGTGATGTAAACAACCTCTATTCCACTGCAAATAATAGCAAGTTTTGAAATACAAAATGTTCACTGTCTAAAGCTAGTGACCTAGTCAGCTTGGAAGTTGGTGACTTCATGTCACAAAGTTCTCGTCCTTCTGGTCTACCAGGCCTGTTGCCACTTCCAAGAACATTAGACAAATGGATAGGAAGAAGCCATGGTCCATTAAGCAGCTGCCCAGTGAGGCCTCCTGGGCAGGGACCCAGGGACTCCGCTGGGAGGTGTGCACCACTCCCGGTCCCTCTGGGCTGCTTCTCTCCCTCCCTAATATGAAGGCTTAGGATGCACAGAGCAGCCAGCTGTGGCCTATTCACTCCTGTCTCCCAGTTTCCTGGAGGTGAGTTTACCTATTCACGGGCCTTTGAGCGACAGTAACAACAGCTATTAAGTGTGTTAAGTGAGCTATTTGGAATGTAAAATGCAAAAATTCAGTGGCGTCCGTTCCACAGGGGAAGCGGTGGCTGACCTCACTCCCACAGTTCTCAGAAGTCCTGTTCCTGTCCTATGGTCAGCAGAGAATGAGAAAGAGCAGAGCAGCTGGGTGAGTGGGGGAGGGCTATTTACCAGGGCAATGAGTAGGAAGTAAAATCCTCATCCTTGCTCTCTACCCCTGCTCTTCAACTCACGGTCATGGAGAATTTGGTGAAATTTGTGACTCCTTGTCCCAGAAAAATGTTCCCATATAAACACACAAAAAATATCTGGGATTCACAAGACGCCTGGTGTTCACCTATGGATCGTAGGTTAGGAAGTCTTGTATCTCACAGGTATGAAGTGAAGAGAGGGAAATATTTGGAACACACACAAATAAGATATCTTGTTCAAATTTTAATATGTGTTCAAAGCAGCTGTGGATCTAGTTTTAATGCAAATTCTTCTTGATGGGACTGAGATTCTGCATTTCTATCAAACACTCAGATGATGGACCACACAGCAAGCAACCGGGATGAGCACTTCACAGCCTAGGGGAGGACACCAGCTTTGAAATCCCAAACCACCAGTGTGCATCTCTTGAGGCACGCTAAGCATCTGAGGAGCCCTGAGCACAGAGACTTACTTGGAAGGAATGTATCCATGAGCATGTGGGCTCTGAGAGTCCCAGGCCTGGCATTCAAGTCCAGACATGGTCTTGGAGATCTTGCCCTGATAATTCTCTCCACTGCAATGCATGCATTCATCTGTAGAGCATGGGGAGGAAGGGAAAAGAAGAAAAAGACAAGTAGGTGAAACAAAACAGAGAACAGAAAATAAAATCCCAGTAGAGACGTCTTAAATGTTCCTGTTCACACGTAATTTCCAAAAATCACTTCATGATAAAAATTCAGAATGATCTAACACAAACCAAAATGTTGTTTTTTTTCAAATGGTATAATTAGCATATGTTGGTCAACACCACCTTAACTGTAATAGTCATGACCAACTTCAGAAAGTACATAATGCATGTCCTTAAGCTGGGAGGCACTTGTCCTCAGAAGCCTGTAAGTTCCCCATGAGGATTTTTAAATATTGGACATCTCATTTCAGTAATGATTGTCAAAAACTCTATCAAATTATTTTGATCATCCCGTGACTGACACCATCTTAGTACTTTCTGGCTGGAGTTTTCATTTGTGCCATGACCTCACTGGAGAACAACCTTCGCCTAAAGTGTCTAGATTTCTCCTTTTTTCTAGTTGGAAAGTGATTGATTTTTGTTGTCTAACTTATTTAAACACTGAAACTTTGATTTGGAATTATTGAAGTCACATGGAGAGGGAGAGTATATACAACAATAACTTCTCTGGGGTAATAAGGAAAACACCTATAGACTTCATACAAAAATCATGCATTTGGGACATATAAAGATCAAATTGCTTGTGACAGTGTTCAAATAAAGGATCTCCACTCTTCACAAGAGACAGGTGACAGGAGGAGTGAGTTGTCACCTGGTATGATATTCACATTGTCACACAAATCCCACCTGGACCTATTCTCCTTACTCTAATAATGAACCTGGAAATATGAAATGAAGAAATGTTTTCCAGCCTGATATTTTTATTTTTTAACATTGACCTCTGAAGTACACTAGTAAATTAACCAGCCCATTAAAATAAAGATTGCTGATACAAAAACTGGTTCGTTACTTAGCTTCAACTAAACAATAAAATCATCCACATGAAATTAATACTGTTTCTTTGAACGTTACTGATTTTATCATTTTAATTTGACTCTTTAATTGCAAAGGTGGTTGGAGTTTTACACTGTGTGAGAATATCAAGCGTAAGAAGTATGTATGTAGAGTTTAGATCTGGTCTTATTGTGTACATGTTGAAGAATCATTCTAATAAGAATCGTTCAGGTCAATACTGGGAGACTGAGCAAATCTCTCCTTTCCAAGAGGTGATGCGGTGCTCAGTTTTGGAATACACATAGCACTGGTGGGTTGTTAATAACACCCCTGTGGGAAATGGCTCTGCAGCAAAGTACTTCATGGGTGAGGGAGATAGGAAAGGACTTCCTGACCTTCACATTCAGGAATGTCACAGTAGTCGAACCTCTGGTCTGGGTTGGTCGTGTAGCACCAGGGGCCATTCTCATCGCTGTCAGGGTTCCTGCAGTAGTTCTCCTCCAGTCCCTCTGTGGGATATTTCTCAGGGTAAAAGCTGTGGAGGACAGAAAAGGAGCACTTTGTGTCCTAAAAGCCAGTGTATCTCAGCAAGTCAGAAGGAGGCTCTCTGTTTCCTATCTGGGGTGTAATTGCTGTCATCCAAGTGCATTTCAACTACAGGCTGTCACATCTGGGTTGCGACAGTCTTCATTTTCCTGTTGTCAGGCTGTTTCTGGCACAGCAGCCCATCCTATTGTCCTTACTCTGTGGACAGCCAGGTCTCACAGTATCTTCATTGAAGACAGCAGAAATACAAAGGCCTCAAATGCCTGCTTTTGTCAGTGGCCTTTACTCTTGGTAAGAATCATGGGAGCCAATAAATTTTTGTGGACTACACACTTGACCTTCCACTAAAATCTTCCTAGAAATTCTCCCACCTAGTCTTAATAAAATCCCTATGGGGAAGGTATTATTATTCCCATTTGATGCATGAGAAAACTGAGACCGGCAATGTAAAGCAAAACAAGCCTAAGCTTGGAAAACCAGTAAGGAGCAGGTCAAGAATTTAAGTCTCCTCTGCTTCCAAACGCCAGGTTTTTCCCTGAAATCTAACCTGAATTAATGGGTGGAGGAGGAAGAATTAAGGTTATTTTCAGTTCTAGGGATGAGTTGTCATGTAGATAACAAATTAGATAAAAAGCACAAGAACTTGAGTCTAACAAGACAAGTTCCATTTCTGTTTCTTCTAGGTAATGGCTTTGGGAAATCCTCTGTGCTCTAGACCTCAGTTTCCCCAGATAGATGAGCTGGGATTATTGCAAAGGCCCCAGACATCCAGTGATTTGGACATTTGGCTGAATTATTGTACTTCATGGAATGAAGACTTCTCGGTCTACTCTTCTCTCAGTGACACAGCAAATGCAGCTTGCTTGGGGTGGGGTCAGGGCAAATGACACTAAGTTCCTATTTGACAGGCTTTAGGACAGGGAACTTAGTACCATCTAACACCAAACCATGGAAAGTACACACAGAATGACACAGAAATAACAAGCAAGCTATACACTTTATATCTCATGTACTTTTCATTTTTACATTTTATGTATTGCTCGCTCCACGATTGTGAGGTGGACATACAGTGAGAGTTCTAAGTTGATAGGTTTGGTTAAGACACAGATGGCCTAAATGTAGTTATCTTTGGTCTTTTCTCACATGTAGCCTTGGATGCAATGTAGGCCTCCTTCAGAAAGCACTATAAACCAGACAAGCAGAAAGCAACCACTTATAGCTTTTGTACTATGAATAATTGAACTAGTTTGCAGCCACACCAAAAGTTTCTCTCTGTCTGCTCAGTCATATATTCTGGTTTACTTTGAAAGTAACGGAATGATTCTAAATGCAGTCAGTGAGCACAAAGCTGAGAGAACGTCTTACTTAGTTTTGTGGGGGAAAGAGGCACTCCACTTTTGACAGGTAACACCGCTTTTCGTCTTGGACATGGTACCTCGGTAGCTCTTCCCATTGCCAATCTTGCACTCTGAAAGATACACTGAAAGAAATCCACACAGTGTCAAAATCCCAAAAGGAAACTTCACAAAAATGTCGTGTGCAGTGGCTCACACCTGTGATGCTAGCTACTTGGGAGGCAGAGATCAAGAGGATCAAAGTTTGAGGCCAGCCTGGGCAAAAAGTTCAAGAGACCCTATCCCAATCAATAGCTGGGTGTGACAGTGCATGCCTGTCATCCCAGCCATGGGGGAAAAGTTAATAGGAGGATCAGGGTCCAGACTGGCCAGGGCATAAAGAGACCCTATTAAAAAAAAAAAAACCAAAGCAAAAAGGGCTGGAGGCATGGCTCCAGTGGTCAAGCAGAAGGGCCTACATTCAAACCTAAAAAAATGAGAAAAAAAGAAATTTAACAAAGGTCTGCACAGCATAGTCCCACCGAGAGAGAACTCACAAGCAAGGCAGCACCTGCCTGCCGTAAGAGGGACCAGTGGAAGGGCTGTGGGAAACAGACGATTCATACTTATTCGTTTATTCAAAAGCTCCTTCCTGGGCCCATCCTGGTGCCTGGCAATGGGCTGGGGCTGGACACATGGAACACAAAACAGTCAAGGCCCTGCCTTCTTGGGGCTCACGTGCTAGTGGGGCAGGACGTTGACAAAGGGATCTGGGAAAAAACTTTGAAATGAGCTCACTTCATAGCGATGTGTGTTACAGAGAACACAACAGCGATGAGGGAGAGTGAAAGAGAGAGGATGGGTCCTTAGATGGTAGGGAGAGGGGGCTTTTCAGAGACAAAGAGACCCAAGTCACATTTACTCTTTCGGGCTCCTAGTAATATGGGAAAGGGCTGAACAGTGCTATAAAACCATGTCTACTTTAAATGTTTGCAGTACATGCTCTCAGTCAGCCTTCACTTGGGCAATTCACAGTCAGGTGCCACCTGTTGTCCACCAGCAGCAGGGTGGGCCCCCAAATCTGGAAGGCCCCTTAGCAGTGTGCCACCACTTCTGAGCTATATGCTTCCTAAGTCATTTGTTTGTGTTGTCCAACAATCCTAAACAGTTACACTAAATTATGGTCTAAACTGAGAAATGAACGTGAAAAGAGACAACACTCTTGCTTTGTGTGTAACTAAGTTGAATGCTTTTTAGGCATGAAAGGGTCGAATCATTTTAAAATTGCTGTTAGATGCACTGAGGCAGCCCACTTGTACCATTGACTAAATGAGTTCGAGGGAAAATCATAAACTTCTAAAGGTATTTATTACAGAGTCCAAGTGATCACAAATGTCTAGATCTCACTTTGCCCCAAAGATGAGGAAAGTGGGGCTGGTGGAGTAACTCAAGTGATAGAGCCCTGCCTAGCAAGCTTGAAGACCTGAGTTCAAATCCTAGTACTGCAAAAAACAAAAAAAATGAAAAAAGTGACTTGACTGTTGCAAATAATGCACTGGAGCCTAGTCTGTGCAAGAGATGCAGAGAACTGCTGTTCAGGGGAAAGCCTGCTCGACATCAGTGAAAACATACAGCAATGTTCACAGTTGTATTTGTGCCATTTGTTAAGTTTCCTACTTCAGTCAGGTTTTCTGATTCATTGATTAGTCTCTGGGAAGTACTTCCAGCACACCCCTAGAAGACAAATGCCTTTAAAACATGACATGTAAGGCTTGCCCCTGTATCTTCTTTGGGATATCCTATTGCAGTGGGTGTTCTAATGTATCAGAAGAGTAAGGTCAAGGTGCTTTGAGAAATGAAGGCCTGGGAGCCAGGAAGGCTTTTGAAAGAGGTGCTGTTTGCACTAAGATGAAGAGTTAAATTGGGGCTGGCATGGCAAGAAGAGAGGTGAAGATGAAGACAGTCCAGCAAGAGGGGTGAGACTTGATGAGTTGAAGGAACAGAAAAGGCAGTGGCCCTTACATAGTATGGAGCTTGACAGTGCCTGGCAGTTACCTGGATTTTATTCTAAGTGTACTGGGAAAATGCATTGGTAAGAGGTCAGTTGGGCAGCTACAATTTGGGGACCAATGACTGCAAAGGCCTTGGCTAGATAGACATGATGGTGGCTTGGCGACAAGGGTAGCAGGAGAGATGGTGGTAAGTGCAAGCTTAAAAGTGATCTGACCCTGATTATTCCCAGCAAACCCTGGCTGATAAACTAGCAGCAGTGGGTCCATATTCCACAGTAAAGAAACAAGGACCAAAAAGTGACTGACTTTTGACTTTTTGCCTCTCTCTTGTTTGTATGTCCCCACCAGAGTTTATATAACCTTTTGCTACCTCAAAAACAAGCAAACTGAGCCTCCAAACTCCTGACTTCAAACTAAGCCTATCAGTGCCCCCCTGTTCCTCTGGTTAACAATTTACAAATGACATGTTTAAATGTTAGCATGTGTAGAGAGTTTCCCACTGCCTCCCCTTTCTATAAAGATCTGGGCAACTCTACATATTCCTGTTTCTGCTCTGTTCCTTTATGCTCTACTTTTAAGAACTCACAACTTCAACAGATAAGGTTCAGATTTAATTTGCACTTTAATCTCAAGAATTAGAGATAAGCAGAGACAAGGAAGGGAGGCCAAAAGAAGTACGGCTCATTACACCCAAGAAGATGAATCAATGTGCAGAAATTATCCCAATCCAAAGAAACACTTTAAAAATCTCATTTAGAGTTTTTCTGGTTAGACTAGAAACAATATTGGAAGTCACTGTGAAGAACACAAGAAATTGGATGTTCTGTAGTAACTGTGATACAGAATATTTGAAGAGTTGAATTCTTAAGGCTTAATGGAGTACCGAGCCAGCAACAGAATGTAATTGTGTATTTAAAGTGTAACACATTCATTTAAATCTTCATGCATACTTAAGGGCACTTTTGTATCCCCAAATGGCATGATTTTCATCAGAATCCAGGCTATCTCTTATCCTAAACAACTGGTCCACATTTTAAAGGAACTATGGAAAAGGAGCTGAAACTTATGCATGTTTTCAAAAGACAGTAATTCAGTCTGAGGGAACTATAGACTATGACCAAAAATAGCAGAAAATTTAATAAGGATTTGTGTCCCCATCTAAATGTAGCTGAGGATTAAAAATATCTCAGTATTTCTGTTGAGCCAGGCTTTTGTTCAGAAGTTAGAGCTCAAGGACCATGGTCACTATGCAGAATAGGAAGTCAAGATCAAAAGGAGGGTTTGGACACCCCATCTCCCCTTCAAAATAAAACCAGGTCTTGAATATCTTACTTTTAGGGTCACAGAGATAAAAGTGACTTTGTAAATCCAATTGTTTCATTTTTAAACATAAAAAATGAAACCAGAAAGGTGAAGTAATGGGCTCACATTAATACAGCTGGCTAGGTACCAAATCCCGTCATAACTCAGAATGCAATCCCTTACCCTATAATGCCTCCATTCTCTGAAGTAACCTCATACATTGAAGGTACAAAGGAGGAAGGGGAAGAAGAAAATGTACTCACTTTTCTTCTCAAATAAAACAACATCTCTCATCCTAATGACGGAGGAAGACTTGCTATTTTCGGCCATGATCACACATTGTTGCTCTTTACTGTGATATTGGAACGACCTGCAGAAGAGAGTCATAAAAACCATGAAACTCTTCCTTTATGGAAACAAACGTTAATTAATAATCAATACACTTGAAAGATGATTGCATCTCCTAATGATCGGTGAGTTCAGAATCATTGACTACTGGTTATTTTGTCACAGATTGATGGGGTGCAGCTCTGAAAATGAATCAATCAACATAGTAGCTACTCTTGTCTCTTACACCTTTATCTTCTCCCTCTCCAAATTTTCTCTTTCTCTCTGTTTAAATTGCTGTGGCCTTTCCTCACTCATTTTCTTGAGTGTCCTATATAGCCAAAGGAGTAAAGAAGTTAGATATGAGATCCGATGCCTGTAGTTCAAGAACCCAGACATAATGACTTTAAAAAGGCAGCCAGTGTGGGGTATTGCTGAGAGCATAGCAATTCACATTCTACAGAGGTTCGAAGGAAAGAACCACTCCTGAGGGTGAGACAGGTAGAGAAATTGTCAGGGAGGAGCTGGGAGCTGAGCTGGGCTTTGAGGGACAGTGGGGTCTTGATAAGCACCAAAAGGGCAGGGCAGCATTCTGGGTTGGGAGGAACAACTCTGCATTAAGTCCTTTCCTCAGCTGGTCTACCTAGCTGACTTCTAGACTCCTATAATTTCCCCTTGAGTTTACCTCTACATTCCTCCCCTTTCACCTCTGCTGTAGTTCAAACATGGTTTATCCCCATCAACACTCATGGTGAGGCTTGGTCCTCTGATGAGAGGTAGCAGGACATTTAAGGGGTGGT
The DNA here is from genome assembly GCF_047511655.1 of Castor canadensis. NCBI lineage: Eukaryota > Metazoa > Chordata > Mammalia > Rodentia > Castoridae > Castor > Castor canadensis. Next base: position 7,377,781 of record NC_133386.1, on the reverse strand, counting down.
TAGGTTGTTAAGCAGATCGATGTCTTTCTGGGAGAACTGGGTTAATTCTTACAGCAGTGAGCTGTCACTCCTGTGGGCCTGCGTTGTTTACCATCAGTGCGGTTGTTATGAAGTGGACTGACCTCCCTTTCTCCCACACACCTGGTCCCCCTTCCACTTTTCTGCCATGCTGTATAGCTCCCCATGAGGCCCTGGCCAGGTGTGGCTGCCCAGACTTGGACTTCCGGCCTCCAGAATCATGCACTTCTTTCCTTTATAAATTAAGTAGTTGTGGGTATTCTGTTATAGCCATAGAAATCAGGCCCCAAAATCCTCCCACCTCCCTACCCTATCCATGAGGTCCTGCTGGAGGCTCAGCCTGGTGTTCAAGGTCATCAGTAGCTATGTCTTCAGGCAAACCACCCGTGTGAAGACTTGGCTTTAACAACCTTGGTCTTTTTCCTGGTCCTTATCACAGGTGTGGGGCTGGGCCTCTCCCCTCCCATACCCAGAATGCTGCCCTGCCTTTTTTGGTGCTTATCAAGACCCCACTGTCCCCCAAAGCCAAGCTCAGCTCCCAGCTCCTCCCTGAAACTTTCTCTACCTGTCTCAACCCCCAGGAGTGGTTCTTTCCTTCAGACCTCTGTAGAGTGTGCATTGCTATGCTCTCAGCAATACCCTACACTGGCTGCCTTTTTAAAGTCATTATTTCTGGGATCTTGAGTTACACTCGAAATCAAAGGAACAGGCATCGGGTCTCAAATCCAACTTCTTTACTCCTTTGGCTACGTAGAACACTTTCATTCACAACAGATGTGTTCCTCACTAAGTATTTACAGAAGGTAATGTAAACTGGAGCTCAAAACAGTAGTTAGTAATGTTTATGTCATGTGTAAACATAAATAACTTCCTTTTGGAGTATTTTCCTAAAAGGAATACGAATCAGTCTTAACAAATAGTGACTATGGCTTCAGATATTGTGAGCAAATATAGTTCCAAACTCCAATCCCATAATTCCTTTTTCCTCTTAAATCATACTTGTGTTAATAAATTCACGAGTAAATTTCTGGCCATCAAAATAATAGTGTCTCCAACAGCGAGCTTGCTTCTTGGTGCAACGACAGTGACAATACCTGCAAATGAATTCAGTTTCCTCCTCACACTTTACTGCACAGTCGACTATGCCTCCTGCTTGAAACTGCTTCTTGGTGACACTAAACAGGGATGCTCCTTGGGTGTTTACATAGTCTTCCAGGGAGACTCCTTGACCTAAAAACAGAAGATAAAGTGGAATAACTGAGCGAATTAGTCAACACCATTGTCCAATTCTCATGGCTGTGCCATCTATCTGGTTTACATCCACCAAGCAAAGCTTGCTACTTAGTTGGAAGCCCAGGGGGTTGCCATGAATAAAAATATTTCCTAAGGAAAACAGTTTCATTAGCAGACTGCAATGTATTAAAAGAACAACTAGCTCAATAGAGTGTAGATTAAAACTTTGTAACAACTTCTGTACTAAACTAACAGACATGAAGTTTTAACTATGAATAAAATTTTTATATGTTTGTCATAAAAAACCTCCCGTGGCACTTGTGTTACCAAAACTGGTTTTGATTTGTCCAGGCCTCGGGATTAAGTGGAGCTTGGGGACCACTTCTTGATTTCCTGCAGTGTGTGTTTTCCAATAACATGATTGTTCTGTGATGAGGACAGACATCTGGCATTTCAGAGGAAATTATTATGAAGTGGAGCCTGGGACAAATACTGGCCTTGGTTTTACTGAGGAAGAGACTCTGTGACTTTCCCTCATTGCAGATTGTGACAAGGGAGCCTTCAGACCTTTTCCCACCACAGGGCTGCCAAGTGTCCCTGGGTCCGAGGCTCTATGCAGCGCCTGACCTAGCTTTGACAGCTCTGTTCCAGGCCTGGAGACACCAATTTCCATCCTTTCAGTGTAAACGCTGGTGGTTTCACAGAGACGAGAGGCCAGAGGAGGTTAATGGAATGAAGATAGCAAAGTTTCCAGGGGATTAGGCAACATGGCAACCTTGACCACTGAGGGGAGCACTGGGGACCAGAGCCAGATTGAGTGGGTTAAAGAGTGACCAGGATAGGAAGTGGGAGCCACAGGAGAAGACAGTGGATTAAAGCAAGTTCTCCTTCCAAAGTCCATCCTCTGCTGCTCCAACCTTCCTCAATCTAAGATGCTCCAACCTGGAATGGTGGATACAGAGCAAGCAGTTGGCTGAAACACTAACATTTCAAAGCACTTGATGAGCCTCTGGAAGACTTTGGAGAAACAGAATCTCAGACCCACATCCCTGTCTTCACCTTGCTGCTTGTTTATCCATTTTGAATTCTCACTTTCAAGAAGCACTGCGCTTTGGTAAATTCTATAGATCGGGATGTGGTTTGAGAAATACATAATAAATCCGTAAAGTATATTCTATGGAGTTTAGTCAACCTTTGTGAAGAGTTCTTGAGAAGGGCAGGTATGAATGATATCTTAAAAGAGAATTTTTAGCTACTTGGGAAGCTGAGATTGGGAGTATCAAAGTTTGAGGCCAGTTCAGGCAGAGATCAAGAGGCCTCCCCCATCCCCCATCTCAACCAATAGCTGGGCTCAGTGACATACACACTTGTCATCCCAAGCTACTTAGGAGGCTAAGATAGGAGGTCATGGTTCCAGGCCAGTCTAGGCAAAAAAGTGTGTGAGACTCATCTCAAAAGAAAAAAGCTGGGCATGGCAGCACATGCCTGTCATCCCAGCGATGCAGGAAGTGTAAAACAGGAGAATCACAGTCCAGACTTGCCTGAGCAAAAAAGCAAGACTGTACCTCCAAAATAGCCGGAGCAAAAAGGATCGGAGGCTCCGCTCAAGTGGTAGAGCACCAGTCCAGCATCTACCTTAAAATCTGATGGCCCAAAGAAATATCTCTAAAGAGGATCAATGTTTCAGGGCTCATGTGGCAATGCCTTAAATACAATTTGTTTGTTGACAAAGAAACACTAAGCAAATCTTTTAGCAGGAAAAACATTTTTATTCTATAGGGAAAATGTAGATGTATATTGCTATCAAAGCAATACATTTTATTCGTAATGTGAGACTTTTCTCATTGCTGCAGCGTGTGTGTGATTGCATACTTGTATGTATAAAAAAAACTCACAATAGTTTGTGAAGCACAAACTGTTTAGCCACCTCTCACTGAGGACAGCTGTAAAAGAAATTTTTTCTTCTCCCCTGTCAAGTCAGCATACTTGGAAAGATAAACGGCATTTCCACAGAAAACGAGAGTAAATGCTTTCCTTTCAAATAGAGCTTCTGAAATAGTTTTCCCCTGGGTTGGTTAAGACCTGCATTTAAGCTTGTTGCAGGGAAGTTTGTTCTAACCTTGGGAGTAGCCCAGCAGAAGTTCATGGTGTGCCCAATCCTACTCTCCTTGGGCTGAGAAAGGACACTTGAACCTCCTCAAAAATCTGTATTTAATCTTCTCTTGCTCTCAATTTCCTTGATGTTTCTTTGAGTGGTTCCCACTACATTCAAATGTACTTAACTACAAAGTACAACTTGGAAAACTTGATCTGGTAACTTATGGATTGATTTGCTTATATAAATGTATGATATCTTTGATATGAAGTGTTCAAAATAGCAACTCCATACAGACAGAAGTAGATCAAAGGTTTTTGGGGGCTGAAGACTGGGGGTAATGGCTAAGGAGAGTGGCATTTCTTTTGGGGGAGATAATGAAAATATTCTAAACTGTATTGTGGTGGTGATTGAACAACTCTGAATATATTGAAAACCACTGGATTGTGTGCTTTAACTGGGGGAATTGTGTACTATGTGAATTATATCTCAATAAAGCCATTTTAAAAAGCAAACACCTTCATTTATAGATGAATTTTTTTAAAGTTTAAAAAAAGTTGAAAATTGCAGAAGAACACTAAATTCTTTCTTGGAGGGCCTTGATTCAAATCCAAGTTTCTTCATTTCCTTGATTTGGGTATTTGATCAACAGGCCAAAACCATGATTTTCCTAAACGCAGATTTCCTCCTCTACATAACCCACCTATACCACCAGCTCCGTGAGGACACACACACACATGCATACACGTATGTGTTGATGAAAGTGTGCCTGGTCCACCCCAGCCCTAAATGTTGAATTACTATGTACAGTCATCATTCCAAAAACTGATGCAGCCCGGCACCAGTGGCTCAGGCCTGTTAGCCTGTTAGTCTAGCTATTTAAGAGGCTGAGCTCAGGAGAATCGTGGTTTGAGGCCAGCCCAGGCAAATACTTCTCAAGACTCCATCTCCAAACTAATGAGACTAAAATGGACTGGAGGTGTGGCTTAAGCAGTGGAGGCCTGCTTGGTAAGCAGGAAATCCTGAGTTCAAGACCCAGTCCTACCAAAAATAAAGAAAGAAATGATGCCTGTGACCTCTCCATTTATAAGAGACAAACATACAACCATAGAAAACCTTCTTTAAATGGTAAAAAAATAGAGAAATGCAGGGTCCAAATACACAGATGGTCAGGGATAAAATATACTCCAAGAGGTATTTCATTGCTTAAATTTAAAAGTTGTGGGAATATGACGGTTTAGCCAAAATGATACAACTTAACTAAACTGAGCCAGCCAAAGAGATTAACCATCTTTTGGGCCTTTAGTTTCACTGGCAATTTTTTTCAACGGAAATCACCATCATGTGGGCACAATCATTTAGAGTTGAAAAGTTCCCCATTATCCTATGACCATTCATCTCCCACACCCTAACAGTGTTCACAGGGAAATTAAGTTTGTGTCTGGAAGATTCCCCAATCTTAGCTTTTGAACTGAAAAAAATTTCATAAGTCAACAGCTCAATTAAATGAATTGCACATGGTCTATCGATTTTTAATACATCGCTAGGAAAAACTAACCTTAAACAACAACCAAAACGTCAGTCCTTACCTGATTTCAGAAATAAAAGAAGCAGGAGGATGACCTCCCTGTGGTCCATGTTAGGCCTGGCCGCCAGTGTCTGCAAGACAGTGCGTCCGGGTCCCAGGACAGGGAATACACCCACAAGGCAGACAGGCAATTGGCGTTAATGATTGTCCCAGGAGCACTGCCACCGGACTCAGAAGGGGCAAACATTACCTCGAACAGGGATCTTACAAAATGTTTGAGCAGGCAAGCTTCGATGGATGCTGGGAAGTGGTGAAAGTGTCCCCTCCCAGTTGCTACTCCACCCGTCTTCTCCTCGCTCCCCCACCCCTCCCCCAGGCGTCCATCTTTCCCGTGTCCTCTCATTTCTTTCTGTCTTCTTTCTTTCCCTTTCTTTTGGGTTAAAAAAAGAACATCCGAAAAACAGCTCCCATATGCTGAGTGCGTTCCGTGTGCCAGACTCTGCCAGGGGTCCGTAGTCACAGCCTCACGCCACCTTCCCCACAAGCAATGTTAGTGTTGCCCTGTGTCAAGATAAGGGAGCACAACACGGGCTTTGCCAAGGTCAAAAACAAGCCAAGGGGGGACGCTGCAGTCACAGCCATTTAGGTCTTACTTTACAGAAGCTGCGGCCCTATTGCAGCGTCCCCTTTCTTCCCAACTGCCAAACTGAGACCTAAGAGAATTTCCCATATTCACATGTTTCTCATAATTATAAATTTCTATTCTTTTTTATTTTAATTAAATTTCTTTTTAAACCAATACATAATATATAAAAACTATACATGCTAGTGGAGTAGCATAACCATATGCAACATATTACATTGTACATTACATATACACTACGTAATACTATGTACATATTGTGTAATGTTGCAACTTTGGTTTCTTTGTTGACTTTTTGGCGGTGCTGAGGCTAGAACCCAGGGCCTTGCATCTCCGGCCTATGAGCCAATGTTTAAGTCAGGTTAAGCAGATCAGTCTCATTTATACGTCTTTCAGAATTGTAGATTCCGTCACAGAGTGTCGATCCACTCACGGAGCACTAGACGTTCACCCGTGTGGGACGGAGTACAGGTGGTGGGATTAAGCTGAAAGGCTCGGTCTCAGTTTTAATTGTTGAATCTGTACTTCTCTTTGCCTTAAGTTAGAACACCCAGATAGACCATGCTGTTTTCTTTCTCAGTAGTGGTATTTGAACTCAGGGCTTTGAACTTGGCTAGGCAGCTGCTCTACCACTTGAGCCACACACCCCCAGCCCTTTTGTGGTTTTAGTTTTGGGATAGGGTCTCTCATTTTTCCCTATGGCTGGTCTCAGACAGAGCTCTTCCCACCTATATCTCCCGATAGCAAGAAACACAGACCAGCACCACCATGCCTGGCTTGTTATTTGAGATGGGATCTCGTTAAATTTTTCTCCTAGGCCAGCCTTGAACCTTGGTCCTCCCGATCTCTGCCTCCCAAGTAGCTGAGATTACAAGTATGTACCATCATACTCAGCCTAGTACATACTTAAAAACTCCTATTTTGGTGTTCAAAAATATTTATAAATAAGCTGACTTCTCTGTTTAAGTGTGAAATAAGGACAAAAAACACTTGTTCCTCTTTCCAGTCTCCAAAAGCCTTTCCTTTATTAAATAATCAAGTCTCAGAGTGGACACTAGGTTGTCTTGGGTGGAACGTTCTGCAGAATTCCTTGGGACCGAAGCTGATGCTGAAAACCCAAGACGAAAGAAAACCTTGTGGAGAGCAAGAGGGAGGTACCACAAGAGGGGCAGGGAGGACCTCCACACCCTCCCTGAGTTTTTCTTTCTCCACAGGGTCTCCTCTCCTCACTATCAGACACCCGCCTGCATCTGCTCCCTGCACCTGCTGGGCTAGTCTTCTAAAGGGAAAGGCAGGTGGACGCCGAGTTGAGAAATCTGCAGTGGGCAGACTTTGTTTCTTTTTTTTTTTTTCTTTATTCACCAATCTTTATTATTCCATAGTGTATTAATTATGTTACCACTCGACAACAGTTTGTTCTTTGTCAATTACAATCAGGCTCTTTTTAGAGCTGTATATGTTTCACTTTGAGGGCATGTTTATATGTCCTCATGGACCTGATGTGAATTCTTGATCCTAATTTGTTTCTTCTTTAGCTCACCTGTCAAACCAGACTGTGCTTCTTGAAGTCATGTGAAATGTCTTTTAGGTGCCAATGTTGGTGAGTTTGAGAAAGTATTCTGTGGGGTGGTGTGGGGAGAGAGTCCACCAAAATATAGTGCTTTTCCTGTGTGCCAATGTCTGTTTATTGTCACTTAAAACATTGTTTCAGTACTTCCTCCTGGATGAGGCACTTCAGGAATGGCATTACAGAAATTCCACAGCTACACAATTCCCCTTTTCCTGTTTTGCTTTTGACTTGGGTGGCTTCGCTATACCTTTCACTCCCTTTGCCCCTGGTAGTTCTAGAATGCACTTGAAGGTCTGGGGGGGCGTGACTCAAACGGTAGAGCTCTTGTCTGGCAAGCACAAGGCCCTGAGTTCAAACCCCGGTACTGCCAAAAATAGTAATAGAATGCACTTGATTCTGCAAATGCTGTTTCATAAAACAGTTCTCTCTCCTGATGGCTTTCTGGCTCGACATTCTTTACCTGCATAACACAGCAGGGTCATGAAAGCACAGGCGAGCTTTCCAAAGGGCTTTCCAAAGGGCTCTGCCTCAGCAGCATGGAAAGAGAAGAGCAGAGAGGGAGGCGTTGGTCAGAGACAGACAGGGGTGTGGGCATGGGGACCTGCGTGCTGTCTCCCTCCGTGATTTAGTCTTGTAGGCACAGGCAATGGAACAGATGAAGGCAGGAACCTTACACGGCACTCTTCCCAGGTTCTCCGCCCGTGGCTCTAAATGCAAATAATTGAAAAGGAGTCATTTTCTATCAGAAAGAATGGCAGAACTGAAAGAAGAGTGTAAGATACCCGGTCTCTCGATTATCATCACACTGCATGAATTCTGAGACTTAGGTATTCTCCCTTAGTTCATTTCATAACGTATTTATTTTTAACTACTTACTGTGTACAGGACTGTTAGATTCTTTTAGGATTATATAAGAAGTACAAATGACAGTCTCTCTTCACCTCCCCTCCCCACCTGAAGGATCTCCTGCACCTGAGCATGGTGGATATTCTCCAGCCACACTTGGAACTTGTGACAGCACACGACATGTTCAACAAGCTTCACTGCATAGCTCGACCCACACATGTTCTCTGAGCAAGAAAAGCATCCGCTTGTCTCTCCAGCATTAAAATGGTGACTGTCTTACAAGGACAGTCATAAACACAAGGAAGGGCCAACCTCACCAGGCAGGGAGGTAGAGCTTGCCCTTCAGTCTCACCTGAGATGGAAGTTGTGACCAGGTCATGACTCGCCAGATGACATGAGGAAGGACATTGCTGGGCCTGACAGGTTCACCAGTCAGCCAGTTCATTCCGCACCAACTGGCCACCTTCTGCCAACCCCAAGTTCTCCATCTGAGAGTTGTCATTCTAGAACAGCTTGTTTCCTCATCATGAGCATCTCTGAACAGCCCAGTAAGATGTGTTGTTTCAAAATGAAAACAGCAAGACCTCAGTTTGTCTAATAAGGACTCAGCATCTCTCGGTGGTTGTAAGGGCTCTCTGCACAGGTGTGCCTTCGCCTCTGAGGCCAAGCTGAAGATTTCCTTTGCTGTGCTGGTCTGACTTTGGCAGATCACCTAGGAAACATGTTCATTAATCTGGAGGTGGCCGACATTTCTTTATTTTACCTTTTCCCCTGTTCCTTAGCCTTTGTTCTTCAGCCCCTGGGACCATGTAATGAGATGCTTATCTATGCTCACCAACAGGAAAGAGCTCGAAGGCTGCTCTGTTAGCACAGCCGTTAAAATGTAACCTGCAAGGAGACGCTTTCTAAGCCAGCCCCAGGGACTGTGTTCAGTGTTCAGTGAGGGGACACTGCCTTAATGGAGGTAGGCTTGAAGAATTCCAGATGTCCATTCATCTCTGGAAAAAGAAGGGGCAGGGGAAGGGGAGGGAGGGTGGCGAGATAAGAGTGATAGAGGAGTGACCGTGATCTAAGTGAAAACCCCTTAGTAGGCTCTTTGTTTGATTGTTTTGCTTTGTGTCTTTCTTGGCAGTACTGGGGTCTGAACTCAGGGTCTCACACTTGCTAGGCCCTCTGTCCCTTGAGCCATGTGTCCAGCTGCCCTTACTCTGTGTAATCCTAGCTACTTGGGAGGTTGAGATTGGATTTTGTTAGAGCCAGCCTGCACAAAAAAGTTTGTGCCGAGAACCGGCACCTGTGGCTCACACCTGCAATCCTCGCTACTCAGGAGGCAGAGATCAGGAGGATCTTAGTTTGAAGCCAACTGTGGCAAATAGTTCCATGAGACTCTATCTTGAAAGACCCTTCTCAAAAATAGGCTGGTGGACTGGCTCAAGGTGAAGACCCTGAGTTCAATCCCCAATATTACAAAAAAATGTTTGCAAGACCCCATCTCAATGGAAAATGGTGGTGCATGCCTGTCAACCCAGCTGTGGCAGGAAGCATAAAATAGGAGACTAGTCCAGACTGGCCTGAGCAAAAAAGCAAGACCCTACCTCCAAAATAACCAGAGCAAAAAGAGCTGGAGGTGTGGCTCAGGTGGTAGAGGGACTGCCTAGTGAGCACAAATCCCTGAGTTCAAACCCCAGTATTGCCAAAAAAAAAATTTTTTTAAGTAGATAGGAAATATTAGATACAAAATAAATGGGAAACAGTAAAAAATAAAACAAAACACCAGGAGTTTCACTGGAATCTCCTCATCAGATTTGCTATATGCTTAAGAAAAACCTAAGCAGAGAAGAAGAAAGGCAGCCAGCCATTGCTGCTTGACTTTGCAGCTGGGGCTAAGCCCTGGGAGACAGGTCCTTCCACTGCCAGGTGCCAACTATGGATACAACTCTCCTCCTACCTCTCACTGCCATTGTCCTTCAAGCCACTTAAGACATTAAGACGAAAACCTTTATTTTGCAGCATTTGGGGGAGACAAGTCAAAAGCATTAAAATCTACTAATTTTTTTAATGTACATGTTCAGTGTGGGCAAGACCTGTAGACTGGTCCATGATATCGTACAACTGGCAATTTCCTGGTTGTGTTAATTGTGTAGTCTTATGAGATGCTACCTTTGTGGAAGAAAGGGTGATGGGAACAGGGGACCTCTCAACAATATATTTGTAACTTCTTTTGTGTTTATCATTAATTCAAAATAAAAACTATGTACGTACACGTTTGGATGTATGTCTATTAGTGTATGCATTTGGATAATCTGTGTATTTTATGAGGACCTAGGAGATGTAAATGCCTTTCTAACTTGGAGTGGGTGGTGGGACCTCAGCCTTGAGCTGATTCCTGCAAACTCAGGGGACCAGGGAGTAGGAGAGGACAGACAGACAGCCTCTCTACTCCACCTGCCCTGCCCTCCCCTGCCCTGCCCTGCCCTGACTGCAGGCCAGATGCTCATCAATGAGCAACAGCAATCCAGAATCCAGAGGCTGGGGGAAGTCCAGGCCTACTCCAGCCTCCAGGCGTTCAGGGTACCCACCATCTCTGCGCACATGCAGAACACACAAGAAACAGAGGTAGCGATGGGATCATTAGAAGGACAGGATTGGAGGTGAGAGACAGAGAAGAGGGAGGGGTTAGGGAGATGTTCAGAAAGGATAACTGACAAGATTTCAAAATCATTTCACAGATATTGCTCTTATTCATCAAGAACTAGCATACAGGAAGAAGTAAGAGGACTCTTTCTGGAGACACAATATGTTTTCATGGAAACACAAGAGGAAATTTCCAGAAGGCAGTTGGATACTTGGATCTAGAACAGGGTTGACAAATGAAAGCCCATAGAGCAACGTTTTGGCTTTTGTAAATAAAGCTTTATTAGAACACAGCCATGCCTGTTCATTTACTATTTTTCGTGGCTTTGCTGACACTCCAATGGCAGAGTTGAGTAGATGTGGCAGAGACAGCATGGTAAATGGCAAGCCTGCCTATACATGTTTACTGTGCATCCCTTTACAGAAAGAGTTTGCTGATCCTGGTCTTGGAGCCCAGGAAAGAGGTCGGGCTGGTGATAGAGAATCAGGAGTTGCCAATGGATACATGATATTGTAACACTGGGAGTGGCTAAGAGCACCCAGAAAGAAGAAAACGGTCCTGAAGTAGGAACCTCCTAACACTTGGATCCAGGAGAAAAGAATTCTTTAGAGGCCACTGACAACAGCTGGCTGCAGAGGAAAACTGACAGTGTGGGTCTAGAGAGGCCCAGGGAATGAGAATATAAAAAAAGGTGGGAGGCGTCAGAGGTGCCAAAGACTTCTGAGAAGTCAAGTGGACTCAACCTGTGTGTCCCAGCAAGGGAGAGCCTATGAGGCCATGGAGACATTAATAACCCAAATCAAGATGGTCTGAAGTCCCACCAAGTCCACACTTCCACTACACCACCAAATTTACACAAAACCCAGTAAAATATCACAATTTCCTCAAACAAATTTCTGACCTTGCTCCCTCTATAACACTATCTCCCCAGCATTTTGGCTATCTCTCTCAATTGTCTCTTCAAATAGCAATGACCTTGAAATATTGTGTTCTGTGAATGAAGAAAAAAGTGATTACATTTTTCTCTAACATTTTATTATTGATAATTTTTTTTAGTTTCAACTTTTTAACATTACTGATAATGAAAGATGACTTTTCAGGATTGTTGGCAAATTTAGTAAACTCTCTATCAAATGCTTTTCATATTGTATTTGGAATAACTTCCACAAACCAACTTCAAATGCAGACATTATATCACATTATTGTAATGTAATCCAAGGTCCTGGGTTCTGTACTTTTATGTTACACCACCAGCTAAGTCAACACAGTGAATGTTAAGAATATTCTAGAAACCATTTTACACTACGACAGTTGGCAATAACTTACACAGAAGTGACTCCATACTGTATAAATACAGGTCACTGAACCCAAACGAAATGAATCCCAACACAATTTCCCTGTAGCAGAACAACAAACATGTCCACACCACTCCAACACCATCCGAGATGAAGAAATGGGAGGATAGAAACAGATTTCAACCAATTGGGGGTGAAAATATCTGGCTTTTGCAAAGTTCACGAAAACTGTGATCAAATGAACACATTGCTAGACCCTATTGAAGTTGGAAGTTGGAAGTTAGGGAGAAGTAAGTTTGAAGTTACCTATTGCTGGGGAATGAATCACCCCCAAAACATGTTGGCCTAAAATAAAAATGATTACTGCCTCTCTCAGTTCTGGGAGCCAATTGGGTTCAGACAGGCAGTTCTCTCATTTGAGGTCTCTCATAAGATTGCACTAAGAAGATCGCTGCAAAGCTTCCTCACCTGGGACATGAGCCGGAACCATACAGCATTGCACCCAAAGCTTTCCCGTGTGCCCTGGCACATGCAGCTGGCTTCCAAGAATCCAGCAGACATTCTATCTTCTTTATGGAAACTCACAAGTATCATCTGCATCATAGTCACAGGCTTGCCCAGAATCAAGGGAAGGACACATAGACCTCACCTCTCAAGGGGAGGAATATCAACTTCACACCATAAGAGGAGCATATTTGACCATTCTTGTGTCTGCCATCTTGGAAAATACCATCTGCCCCTGGACTTGAGGAAGTCAGGAGCCTGAAGCCTCAGCTTTGCGAGCTTCAGGGTACCCATGTGGTTATCCACCTGTGTCCCTCAGTTCAGCCCTTTCTATGGTTTGCCAAAATTGCTCCCTTAAAATCTTCCTTCTCCCACCTTGACACAACTCAAATCTTTGGAACTTTTGGTCCCAATAGCTTTAAGCACATTTGCTTCTGCTGGAAGTTTCAGCTAGAGTTGAGTCCTCTTACTCTCACTAGAGGGGTCAATGATGTCAAGGTCCCTCAATATCAGTGTCTTTAATAGGTAAAGGGACTTGTGTAGTGATTCCAGATGGCCCCTAGGGAATAAGCTCTGATTTCTCATTGCACCCAGAAAGTGAAGTTTTGCTAATTGAGAGGAGAACCCCATTATGTTCAGTCAGAGGGTACAACAACACAAAGTTGCTTAGGGATCCAAATTTTTGCAATCTATAATTTCCATAAGCATACAGCCCTTCTTCCACAAAGCAAGCCAAAGGCACTGTGCCTCCAGGGTTGAGTGATTTTTGGCATTTGCCCCATAGTCTATCTTAAACTTGTCCTCTCTCCAGCCTGACCTCATAGTGTTGTGGGAGAGGTCTGCAAGCAAGTTCCTTTCTCCCTGAGTTAATCATTTCCATGACTGTGACAAAACACCTGAGGCAATAAACTTATAAGAAGAGGAAAGATTGATTTCATCTCACAGTTTTGGGGGTTCCAAGTCCATGATCTGTTGTACTTGTTGCTTTGGGGCCTGTGGTGAGGTGGTATGTCACAACTGGAGCACAAGACAGATGAAACCGCTGTCATTGCTGTCATGGCAGCCAGGAAACAGAAAGATAGGGGCTTGCGTCCCAATATCCCCTCCAAGAGTATGCATCCAGTGACCTAACTTTCTCCCACGAGGCCCCATCTCTTAAAAGTTCAACCACTTTCCAGTGGCACCACAGGCTGGGAACTGAGCTTTCAACACATAGCCTTTGGGGACAATTATCTAAACCATAGCACTGCCTTAATAGAATGCTCTTCTTCAGAGGTCTGGGTGTGTCCCATGAACTGGTGTTGGTCCATAGCCACTCCCATTTCCTAAATGGCATTTTGTATCCCTGCACCTCGGGGATCAGGGTGTCAGCATCCCAGGTGTTTTCTGTTCTGTGCCCCGGACAATTCTGTGGATGTGACTAGAGGGCCAGGAGGGTCCTTCTAACTCCACCAGTGCTCAAGCCTCCATGTAAATCAATGGGGGACCCCAATTCTGTCCTTCAGAAGCATCTGAGCCCCTGTTGCTACTCCACCCAAATCCTCTTATAATGAAAAGGACTAAAAAGTGTTCTTTGAGTTCAGCAATGAGGGAGTCAGTCAGGTGGTGGCAGAGAAGCCCCAGCAGGGGATGAACCAGAAACCATGGACTCAGATCATTCTGGAGCTGTGACTGTGGTGACACAGCGAGAAGCACACTCTCTTATCACCCTCTGATAAGCAAATACATGGAAAAGTGACATTTTAAGCAGGCCATAATCAAGGGTTTTCTCTGTTGTTATTATTGCCACTCATAGATCAGGACATTGAAATTCACTTTCCCAGAGTTAAGCCAGGTTCCAACCTGGATGTCCAGTGACTACTTGTACCATTGCTGTGCAATTTATGACCAGGAAGAAGCAGTAATAATAATGACTGTGCTTGCCTGCGCAGTGGTTCCACACGAGGCCCCACACTAAGCTCTTCACATAGGTTACTTCATTCGCTCCCATCCTGATCTGTGAGAGAGCTACTAACCTGTAATTCCCAAACTGCAGGTAGAGAAAGGCAAGCGGAGGCCCAGTAACTTGCCAAAGTCACACCTCCAGCGAGGCCAGATGGAGCAGAGATTAACGTCAGTGCCAGGCCCTCCACACTTGTCACTGCCACAGCCCTCAATGGCAGGATGCAGAATAAGCATTTATTGAGTAGCTACTGTATTTGCAGAACTCTGATCACCTGGGAAGCCCAAGCAATGAGACAAAGCCAAGCAACAACAGAAATAGCAAAATTCAATCAGAGTCCAAGGCCTGGTGAGGGCTGCTTGCACCACCATGGGGAGGGGGTCCTACCCTTGACTCGCTAGCCAAGGACTACCTGCCTGGGCATGTACTTTTCATTTGATTGTATGCGCTTAGCCTTAATTGTGTAGTTTTGTTTGCTTTCTATTTTTAGCATAAACATCACCAAAGAGAAGGCAGATGCCAGGAGGAGCTGCATGGTAGACCGTTGGTTCATTGTCTGTCCCCTGGTCTAGACAGGGTGTGTTGGTGCTCGAGTAAAAGCCTGCCAGGATGAATGAAGACTTCCTTACTGGTCTCCCATTTATCATTGTTCACCTCTGTCACAGCCTTTAAGGGGATCCATTTTATAGGCAACGTCAGCAAATAGGCACCAGTCGGCTCGTTTACCATTTTCTTCTGAAAAGCATCCTTTGTGAGTTTCACTTTGCAGAGCCTTGCTCCTTTTGCAAGATGGGCGAATCACAAGGGAAAAAGTGGGTGTGCTGCATGCCTCAGCCAAGGGCCTGGCATTTCCAGAGGTCGTGGCGTTTCAGAGCACCACACTGCAACTCCCTCCCCTTGGCCATCCCTGTGCCTGGAGGCAACAGCGCTGACGCACTTAAGACTTAAATCCAACCCACAGGCGTGCTGGCTGGGCTGGAAAACCTATTGCCAAACTGAAGAGAAAGAATTTTTTTCTTTTCTGTAATTTGCAAACAACATTTATCCTCAGCAGCCGTGCCTTTGAAATGCTCTGCTTTCTGGAACACTTGGGCAACTTCTGAACAAAAGTGCATACTAACGAGGGCCAGCAGAGGGCACCAGAGCACACACTTTTCTGCAGCCAAGGCCACCTGGACCCTTCAGGTTGCAAAACCTGTACACTGTTTTATCCTTAATGACTTCAGGCAGCAGATGAGTTCACGTCCTTTTAAGGCTTCAAAATCTGAGGTGGAGGAAGACAGGGCAAAGGGCTGAAAGAGAGAGCAATCCAAAGGCCAGGGACAGGAGCTGTGACACGCGGCCAGCTCTCGTGGACAGTTCACGCTTCTGACCGGAGGCGGCAGCTATTGGAAACACTGGCGCCTCTGGGCAAGGCAGCAGCTGCCTGTATTCCAGGCAGGTGGCCTCCCCTCCTGCGGCTCTGCCAAGGCAGCCGGGGTCCCCACCCTGCATGGGCAGGAGGGGCAGGCAGGACAACTGCCTGCTTTACTGTTAGGCTTAGGTTTTCTCTTGCCCAGCTTGCACTAGACTCCAGCAGATGACATCACTCCAACAGTGGCTCCAGACTGGACCCCACCAGGGAGACTGGTGACAGTTGATGTGACAAGTGAAGGACAGTGTTGTTTTCCAGTATGCTGGTGAGCAGCTGTAAAGCTCCAACCTTGAATTAGTCAGGGACAAGGGTAGGCAAGGTTTTAGAGGAGGGCTGCCCTCTGCCCACCTCTGTTTGAACACCTTTTAGATTAAGACAAACGCGGAGGGGTAAAGGTCAGGTTAAGAAGAGAGGGTTGGCGAATTCCAGGACCTGTATTTTTTGACCAGGAAAAAAAAAAATCAAACACCAACAATGACAGCATAATTGGTTCTGGCTTCCCAACACACCCAGGCTGTGAGCTGCCTTCTGCAGATTCAGCTGGCTTTGTGTTTCTCAAAAGCTCTGCAAAACTATTGTTGTTTATTGAATCTGAATTAAAAGGTGAGAAATGTCTCACCACAGGACATACTGAAGGGTATAGCACCCTTAAACGTGGGTGTCTCTGTTCTGAACCATGGGTGACAATTTCTATCAATGAAAAGCTAATAAGGACATTGCTTGTAACTCATTACACAGAGGCAGAGATCAAAAGATCTATCTTTTTGAGTCATAGATTTTATTTGGTTCCTCTTTACAGTGTGGCTAGTTACTTCACGAGTTAAACAGGGAGGTGGGGTTAGACTTCCTATTTTCTCTTTAAATCTCTCTTCCCTATTTAGAGAAATAATAAAGAAGAAACTTGATTGCGAAGATAGGTTTAACATTTGTGTTCCCTATTCTGAAATTTAAGCTTCAATAGTTAATATAAGTACAGAAAAATCAATACTTTAAGGCCAGCTGTTGTGCTTAAGAACTAGAAACTTTCCAAACTTTAAAAATTATATTCTAAGGCTGGGTGATATGGCTTAAACCTGTAAACCTCAGCTATTCAGCAGGTGGAGATTGGGAGGATCATGGTTCAAGGCCAGCCAGGGCATAGTTGGTGAGAGCCCATCTTAACTAACAAGCCGAGCATGGTGGCTCTATCTGTGGTCCCAGCTACGTGAGCAGTCATAAATAGGTCAACCAGGCAAAACATGTGAGACCCTATGTGAAAAATAACTAAAAGCTAAAAAGGGCTGGGGATGTGACTCAAGTAATAGAGTGACTGCCTAGCAGGCACAAGGCCCTGAGTTCAAATCCCAGTACCACCAAAAAAAAATTTATCCAGTAATTTAATCCTTACGATATATATATATATATGTGTGTGTGTGTGTGTGTGTCTGTGTGTAAAAGTATATATGAAAAAGGTATATTATAAACTGTACTGACTTACATGTTTATTGTCCATAATTGAGACCTTTTAAAAATAAATGTTATTATCTATATTTATGGTATACAGCATATTATAAGATACATATACATGTATTAAAATGACCACTAAAGCAGAAGAAATTAACATATCCGTCATCTCACATGGTTATCTACCTCTTTCCTAAGGCAAGAGCAGCCAGAATACTGAACACACTTTATTAACCACCGTCCGGGAAACATACCCTACACCTCCAGCTTCTCTATGACACATTTTAATGTAAAAACGGCTTACGCAGACCTGAGGAACAGCCAACAGACACAACAAAAAACTTGCATTTTTGTGGTTCCATAAACAAAACAAAAAAAAATGAAGGAGATACTCTGTGCTGCCAGTCAGTCATGGCATTGTCACCATCAGCAAGCATCCTGGCCTGTCAAAGTGCCGATAAAGACAAATGACCATTTCTGAATTCCCAGGACACTCTGCCCTGGGAATCGCTCTTTCAACTAGCTCACTGGTTTGTTGATACTGTCTTTCTGAAAATAGTACAAAACAAGCATACAACTTGGGGTTCAGAAAAGTGAGAACTCCATGCAGCCACGGTGCCACTTGTGGGTGATGATCAGCAATTGTCATCGGGGTAACCTCCCCTCCTGCCAAGCCAGTCATCACCGCTCCCTCTGCCAGGTGACAGTCCTTGCTGTTTGCAGCCAACTCCCAGTTCCTAAATCCTCTCTCAGCCCAAGCAGAGCCCCAAGCACCAGGTGCTCCCTGCGCCTCCATTAGCGCCCTGTGACAATGTGAAACCTTGGAGCAGAAGTATCCTCCGGGTTTGGTCCAAGGAACCAAATCAGAGCCTTCCCCAACCCCCACCCAGAGGGGACTCTCTATTTCCATTAATTCCATGAACAGTCATTTTATTAAAAACACAACGCCATTTATCTTATTCACAGCTCAGTTGTCCTAGGGATAAACTGCTCTGCCTCCTCCCTGCGAGACTGACTATGGAGCTCATCTTGCTGTTAATTTAAAAGATGCTGGATACACAGTGGACAGGTGCTAAAGCAACTTACCCACCTCTTCACACTCTGCAGTTAGCAGTTGTGAGCATTTTGTCATCGTAGCTTCAAGGAAAACCCCACAAAGTTGAAACCTACTCTGATCTCTGCACCAGCGCCTGGTCGGGCATTGTCACTCCTCCTCCCGAAGGCAGTCCCCAGAACAACCACAGTCAAGTGTGTGCCCACCCAGTTGAGTTTGGCACATTTAAAATTCTCAGTTTACTTTCTTAAACCAACTTTACCTGCGCACACAGTTTAAAGAGCCAGAAGAGCCAAAGAGAAGGCCATATCCAATCCCTCAGGCTGAGTCCATCAGCTTCACCCTCAGTCTCTAAGGACCGCTACCTCCCTGATTCTTCTTTTCCTGGGTTTAGCCATTGCCTTTTGACTTCTCACTCTGGAACAGTAGGATTATCTTCTTTTTAATACACCGGATCATCACACCACACACACCCCAACCACACACTTACAACACACCACACACCCAACTCACTCCAAACCACACCCACACCACACCCACCACACACCTTCACAATACCCTCACACACAGCATCCACAAACATACACCCCCCATACCTAATCCATGCTCACACATACCACATGCCACCCTCTCTCACACAATGTCCTTGCCCATGTGTTTCAGATATAATTACATAATTACATTGTAATTTTGATTATATAAATACTCCATTCAATATTTCCATGACTAAAGGTGTTATTTATAACTGAGTCTTGTAATATACTTGTACATTTCTCCCTATTATAATTTTATTTTTGTAAGCTTTTTATGTATTTTTGCCAATTCCACCCCAAATGCTCTGCCAGTTTTGGAAGCCTTTTCTGTTTACAGCCAAACCCAGGAGCTAACCTAAGTTTTCCTTAGAGCCATCCCCTTGGAGCAGCTGGTCTCCACCTCCTGACATCCACTGGGTTCCTTTTCCCCTATGAGGCTGCCCCCCTGTTTCTAGGATCTCACATCTTCCTCTTTTTTTTTTTTTGTTCCCCATTTTGTCAGAGCAAATCATCCTTAGAAAGGGAGCACAGAAGATATTTTTTAAATTAAGATGAAATTCTCTTCACAAAATTCACCATCTTCTATCGAACTCCTGTCACTCAGGATACTCACAATGGGCAACGCTCCCTCCATCTGCTTCCAAAACATTTTCGTCACTCCAAAGAGTACCCCTCAGCAGTACTCCCCATTTCTCCCTCTCCCAGCCTCTGCCTTCCATGCTCAGCCACTACGCGCACAAATCGGGGCTTCATTTCTTCTTATGGCTGAAGAATTATTCCCGTGTTTATCTGTTCACCTGTTGATCAACACTTAGACTGATTTCCAACTTTTGACTATTGTCACAGCACTAGCGTGAACACTCTTGTGCAAGTATTTGCTTGGTCACCTGTTTTTAGTTCTTTGGGATATATACCTAAGAGAAGAATTGCTGGGTCACACAGAAATTCTATGTTTAACACTTTGAGAAGCTGCTGAACAGTTTTTCACAGTGACTGAGCCATTTTACATTCCCACTGCAATGTACAAGTGTCCTAATTTCTCCCCATCTTCACCAACACTTGTTATTTTCCATTTTATTAATTATAGATATTATAATTGGCTTGAAGTCCTAGTTCACGGTGGTGTTTATTTGCATTTCTTTTATAATTAATGATATTGGGCATCATTTTATGTGCGGGTTGATCATTTACACATTTTTTCTTTGGAGAAATGTCTATTCAAGTCTTTTACCCATTTTTAACTCAGAGTGTTTCTCTTCTTGTTGTGCAGTTGCAAGAGCTCTTTACATTTTCTAGCAACCAGCCCTTTATCTGGCACATGATTTTATCTGTTCTATAGGTCACTTTTCAATTTAGTACTAACGTCCTTTGAAGCACAAGAACTTTCAGTGTTTGCATTACATGTTTATTATTTTTCCCAGGTTTTTTGAGATGCAGTTGATAAATAAAAATTACGTATATGTAAGGTGTGCAATGTAATGATATGATATGCATGTACATTGCAAAATTATTACCGTAATCAAAATAGTCATTGATATATTTATTACTTTACCTAGTTATAATATTTTTGGGTATGTAAGATCAACTCTCTTAGCAAATTTCACATATACAACGTGTACTGCTAGGTAATGTCTTGTATAGGTGATATCTTGTACACTGGATGTACAGAACTTAATCATCCACAAACCTGGACACCTCTGCCTTTCACCAGCATCTCCCCCATTCCTCTCACCCCCAGCCCTGGCACCACCATTCTTCTCTCTGCTTCTAAGTTAAACATTTTTAGTTTTCACATGCAAATGAGATCATATTACATTTGCCTGTCTATGTCTGGCAGATTTCACTTCCTGGAATGTCCCCCAGGTTCATCTATATTGTTACAAGGGCAGGGTTCTCTTCTTTCTTAATGCTGAATGATACTCCATTGTGTATACGTACTTACATTTTCTTTATCCATTTATCCATCAACCGAGTCTTAGATTGTTTCCTTATCTTGGCTTTTGTGAAAAATGCTGCAGTGAACATGGAAGAGTAGATACATCTTTGAGACACCGAGCTTGTTTCTTCAGATATTTAACCACAAGTTGGGGAACCAAACTTGATGGTAGCTCTGTTTTTACTTATTTGAAGAACCTCCATAATGTTTTCCATATGGCTGTGCCAATTTACATTCCCACCAGTAGCCTACAGGATTCCCCATTTCTGCACCTCCTCACTAACACTTGTTATCTTTTGTCTTTTTAAAAAAAATTTTTTACAAGTATATAAGAGTTGTACAGGGGGTTTCAGTGTGCCATTTCCATGTGTACATACAATGTGCCCTGGTTTGGTTCCTCCCCTCCATTATTCTCCCTCTTTCTCCACCCCCTTCTTAAAATGACCTCGATGGGTTTCAATGTTCCATATTCATACATGTGTAGAGAGTATACCAACTGTTTTGATAACAGCCATCCTAACAAGTATGAAGTGACATCACAGTGCAGGTTCGATTTGCATTGTCCTGATGAAATGGTGTTGAGCACTTTTCTCATGTACCATCTGTTGGTCATTTGTATATCTTCTTTTGAGCCCTATATATTCAAATGCCTAGCCCATTTTTAAAATTGGGTTATTTGATTTTTGCTATTGAGTTGTTCAAATTCCTTGTATATAAATCTCTTTTCAGATACATGCTTTGCAAATATTTTTCCAATTCTGTTCATTGCCTTTGCCCTGATTAATTCTTTTACTAAACAGAAGTCTAATGCAACTCCATGTACTCATTTTTTATTTTTTAGCCTGTGGTTTTTGGTTATATTCAAAAAAATCATTGCCCAAACTACTGTCAAGAAGCTTTTACATGTTTCCTTCTAGTAGTTTTATAGTTTCGGGTCTTACATTTAAGTTTTTAGTCTATTTTAGTTGGCTTTTGTACATTGTTTGAGATAAATATCCACTTCATTCTTCTGTGTGTGGAGTTTCAGTTTCCTCAGCACCACATATTAAAAGGGCTGTACTCTCCTTCCTTGTGTTTTTGGAAGATCGGCTGACCATAGATGCACGGATTTGTTTCTGGGTTCTCTATTCTGTTCAGTTGATCTATATGTCTATTTTTCTATCAACACCCTGCTCTTCTGATTTCTGTAGCTTTGTAATACATTTTGAATTCAAGAAATATGATGCTTCCTGCTCTATTCTGCTCAAGTTTACTTTGGCTGTTCAGGATCTTTTGTGGTTCCATCTGAATTTTAGAACTGTCTTTTTACTTCTAGAAAGAACACGTTAGAATTTTGATAGGGAACACACTGAATCTGTAGATCACTTTGAGTAGAGCAAACATCTGAACAGTTTTAATCCATTCAGTCCATGGATTCAGGATGTCTTTCCATTATCATGTATCTTCTTTAATTCCTTCCACTAATGTTTTGCAATTTTTCAGTGCACGAGTTTATTACTCAGTATTTTGTTGTTTTGTTGTGTTGTGAATGGAATTGTTTTCTTAATTTCCTTTTAAGATATTTTGTGTATAGAAATATGATTGAGTTTTACATGTTGATTTGGTCTTCTGCAACTTTATTGGATACATTTAATAATTCTAATAGTTCTTTTATTTAGCAATTAGAGTTTTCTGCATATATGATCATGTCATCTGCAAACAGAGGTCATTTTACTTCTTCCTTTCTAATTGAATACTTTTTTTTTCTTGTTTAATTACTCTGGCTAGGACTTCCACTACTACAGTATGCCCTTGGTATCCGCTGGTCTGTTTCCAAGGAGGTCACCATTGAGCAAACACCATGCATGCCTAGGGTGCATAGAGTTCAGTGCTGTCCTGTGGATGCTGGCTTCGTTTTTCCCATAACACCACATGACTTCCAATAACGGCATGGACAACCTTTCAACACATCTAAAAAATTTCACTCTATCACTTCAATTAGCTTTGACCTTGCTTTTTGGACACCATGTGCTTTTTGGGAAGCAGATTTTCACAAAATTAAGGGCTGGGCAACCCTCAGAAGATCACACAACACTTTAAGCACAACTGACTGAGAGGTGTAGCAGTATGATGACAGGCTCATAAAATGAGTTCAGAGGTGTTTCCTCTTCTGCTTTTTGGCAGAGTTCAAGAAAAATTAGGATTAATTTTTCTTTGAATGTTCTATAAAATTCGGCCCAGGAATTCAGTCATCGGCTTTTCTTTGTTGGGAGATTTTGATGACTAAGTCAATCTCCCTTTTGTTACTGGTCTTTTGGGCTTTCTATTTCTTCTTGATTTGGATTTGTGGGGTTATCTGTTACTCATTGTTATTTCAATTTTATTTTCATCATTAGTGGAGATTTGATATCATTTTTGCTAGATTTCTTCTTAATAGTCTGTTGCAGACTTTTACATTCTAATCTGTTTTTAAAAGTATTACCTGTACCTCCCAGTGTTTCTCTCCAAGTCACTGATATATGTACCAAATAGAACTCAGGCGATGACAGGGCCGTGTGACACACCCCTGAAACCCAGTTTTCAAGTAAATGGTGATCTATCCTCAATACAGCATTGTAACTTGCTATAATTTACTTCACTCTTCCGTTTTCTACACCTGGCCACATTGAGCATCTCTATGAGATGCCTTGCTGGAGAATTGAATGCACTGCACCTGCGGCAGTCTTCTCACCTGTCTGCTGACTCATCAGACTGGAAAGGACGAAATGGAGACCATGTGTTGCCTGGCAGCAAGGCCCCGGGAATTTCCACTAATTCATCTCACGCTCATAAAGTAGAGCACTGTGTTCACCGTTTTAGAGAGGGTAGGAAGAAGCCAGGAGAGGAAAAGGGGCAATTTTAGGTTAGCCTTATTTGACCACAAAAATCATTCTCTTTCTACAGTGGATGCTTCTCAGTTTAGGATGGGGTTTCACCCCAATCAACCCAGTGTAAATTGAAAATATCGTAAGTTGAAAGTTCCTGTACCCCCACCTCCCTAGCTCCTATCCCAGCTTAGCACATCGCAGAGAACTGAGTTGATCACGGGGACTGATTGGAGCTGTGGCTCACTGCCACTGCCCAGCAGAGTAAGAGAGCACTGTGGCACACCACTAGCCTGGTCAAAATTCAAAGGACAGTTTCTGCTGAGTGCCTATCAATTTCAAGCCATAATAAAGTTGAAAAATTGAAAGTCGAACCATTGTCAGTTGGGAACTATCTGTACTGCCACTGCTCATTGCAACTTGCCTGCCTGGGTTTTTTCTGTTTTCTTTCTAAGTGATCAGCAGAGCATTTAACAACTGATTCTTAATTTCATATCATCAGTAAACTGAATAATCATAATTTGCAGAGTACTCTTTGGGAAACTTTCTCTTGTAATGTACATGGGCACCAGCCTCAGGCCCTGAATTCAAGTAACAGTCAATAAAAAAGAATGTAAAATCTTAATAATAGATTGTCTAAAGTTTTTATTATAAACAAAGGTTTCAATTATCCAGCCCCAACACACACACACACACACACACACACACACACACACACACATAAACTCGCATGTAAAAATCTTGGAGAAAACCAACTATTACTTTTATGCAAATTAATCTGATAATAAAGAAATGCACAGTGGGTATGAGTCACTACATGCTCCTTACCTTTCAAGAAATCACTTCAAAGTAAATGCAATACCAGTTAGTATAGGGAGCTCTGGCCAGTAGGCTGAAATCTCTACCTGCATTTAGCAGCTCCCTGAGAGATGGCCAAGTCTGTTTCCTGGTTCCCAACCCACCATGTACCCATGGGTCGCCCACGGGAGGTAACTAGAGAAAGCTGCAGTGTCCTTCTGTGGTCTCTTCTGGGACCTCATGGACTGGGGTGACTGCATTTATTAGTTCAATTACCTAAGGGAAGAGTTGAATATGTTAGAATGAATAAATAAACATTTGACATTTGAAAACTGTATTAATCAATCAGGGGAAATATTTGCCTTGTGAAAATTTTATATTTTACATTACATTAGAAATAAAAGATTATTAAGAAACCAAAGATTAAGATGAAAGGTAATACATGTGAATATATTTTCATGTATTATGTAATAATATGTATAGATTGTGCACTGGAATAAAACTAAAACAGTGAACAGGCAGGCGTAACCATTACCAACAGTGGGTTTACAGGTAAGTAGGGGACATGGATGAGGGAGGACAGAGACTGTCACACTGCCACATAGTAAAATCCATGTTGGGGAAGTATGGGTATAGGATGTCCATAGGAAGTGCTGAATCCAGCCTTGGTAGGGACCAGGTGGGTAGGGGAGACTTCTGGAGTCATTTCTATGCTGAAATATGAAGGAAGTTAGACGTGATGGATTGGGGGCATGGAGATTGAAGAAATAATCTTTTAAGTAGAATGAACAGAATTCAAAAAGATCCAGAGCTAACTGAAAGTCATGTACATTGAAGAAACTAAACACAATTGATCCTGTATATAAGGTGAACATTGTCCAAAAAATGAAGTAGGGAAGTAACCCAAGATCAGAACATGAAGGTGTTTACAAAACACCAGGGGGTAACATATTGCGTTCGTACGTTAACAATTAATAACGTGAGTACAAGTTTGGTTAGGAGTCTGTTGAGATAATGCAGGTGCAAGGTGACAGGGGCCTGAACCAAGGTAGTGGTGGCAGAAGGCTGGGAAAAGGGAGAGGTGGAGGGCAGAGCTCAGGCTTCTGATGTGGGTAAGCAGTGAGGATGCACACTGACAGATGAGCAACAGATGGGTGTGTGAAGCTTGAGTGTAGTAGGATAACCAAGTAGAAACAGGGAGCGACCAGGTGCAGATGTAGTCTGAGAAGGGTAAGTACAGAGGTCATCAGCTTATGAGGTTTGTGAAAGGCACAGGTAAGTGTGGGTCAGTGTGTTCTTGTGTAGTGGGAGAAGAGAAGACAGACCAGGGCATAACGTATGACATAGGTCAATGGAGGAGGAACCAGGCATGTAAGGAGGAAGTCAGTAGAGTACGATGGCAACAGTGAACAAGGACCGCTTACACAAATGTTGGCACTCAGAAAATTTATTTCCTTTTTGAGACAAGAATGAGTCCAGTGGCTTCTTGTATGGTTACTCTATGTCTAGCAACTATATAGAGAGAGGGAACTTGAAATCTCTTTGATTTTAAGAAATAGCATTGGCAACCAAAATAGAATGGAACTTTGTGGACTTTGGTTAACATGTCTAAGTTGTCATGCCCTAATTCCCCTCTCCTTACAGACACCCCAGAAAGGAGTGTAGGCAGCAAAAGCTTTTCCTGTGGCAAGGCTGATAGTGAGAGGGACATACTTGTAGAGACATTTGTTGCATGAATACATGAAAATATCTATATATTTATTGCCTTTCATCTTAATCTTTGTTTTCTTGATAACCTTTTATTTCTAATGTAAAGGATAATATAAAAATTTCACAAGGCAGACATTTCCCATGATTTATTAATGCATTTTGAAAATGTTGAAAGTTTATTTATTCATTCCAACCTACTCAATTCTTTCCTGGGTGAAGTCCCCTTGAGTGAGGGGCTTCAAGGGGCTGAAACAACAAAGAGGTGGTCACTGAGTGACAGGCTGGAAGGAGCCCATCCTAGACACAGAATCAGGGCAAGCCCAGGAGCTCTGAAGAGGGTGCACACTCAGATACAGCTCAGGATGATTAAGGGACAGAAAGGGAGAGATTGAAAGTCATCCTAGAAATCAGTTGGCCTTTCCCCCACTCACGCTTCCCACAGAATTCCTCACAGTTCAGAGGCTCCTCCCCACTCCCAGCAGGAGAACAGACAGGAAAGGTTCCAGTGCACAATGAGAGATGGGGTTACCCCAGAAGAGCAAGAGCGGGAGCACCCCCACAGAACCGTGGGGACACATTTGGTTGGGGCTGGCTTTTTGTGGGTGTGAGGCAAGCTTGCGTGGCCATATAGCAAGTCGCAGGACCAAAAGAGATCAGGTGTGTCTGGACGAGTGCCTGAAGCTTGCCAACAGCAGTCTTTCATGGCAGTTCTAATAGAAAAGCCATAAAAATCCTATCGTCTTAAGATGGATCTACAACAAGTTCAATGAAACCATCATTATAGGTGCTCAATGGTGGATTAGAACAAGAAGAACAAAGAATCAACATGAAAATGATTGAAATTATGCAGCCAGAAGGGAAAGAAAATACTTTAAAACTCACAGAATGTGTCACCAGTATCTGAATTATGAAAATTGTTGAAAGGAGATCTCTAGAGAGAAAAAATATATATATAAGCTAAGAACTTAGATTGCATAAAGAAAAACAGTGTTAGGAGATTAAGAAATGAACAAAAATTCTTTACTTTCTTCCTTTGAATAACTACTGTTATTCAAAGAAAACATTTGTTTAAAAGTCGTTGAAAGTGAACCATGGACTAGGTGATATCTTATAATATTAACAATTAGTAACAGTTATATATGGTTGAAGGATAACAGTAGGGAACATACCAATATAACTGCCCTGTCCATGAAGCAGCACATCTTTATTTGAAATGCATTTAACTTACTTAGAAAAGGATTGTTCATGTTCCGGAAATTACTCACAATATATTATAAAAGTACTTGCTATTATAAAGGGGAATAGAAAATGTGATAATATAATTAATAAAGGAGTGTACCTGTCAAAAAAAAATCCTGTCGTCTTATCTGGGCTCACCTTGTAGCTCTTGAAGTGAAGCAAAGGAAACCAACTGTAAAACACTTCCACTGATTATGTAGGTAGACTTTGTCCACCTTTGCTTGCTTGCTTTTTCTGCATTTGAGGCGCTAATAGATTGTCTTGTTGTATGTAGTAACCTTCATTCCGCCCTACCCATCTAAAGAAGAATCTTGAGTTAAATCACAGCCCCTTGTCCTCATCCTTCCTAAATCCTTCATTTTGGCCTCTTATTCTTTATTTCCCCACCTTCCTCCTCATCTTCCAGTTCTTTCTGATGCACCTCTTCTGCAGCATCACTTATTTTTCATTGGAATTAGAAAGTATAGCAGACTCTATGTTTATTTTTCCTTTTCTTATTTCTGCTTTAGAAAACTAACCCTCTATTTTCTCTAGGATTTGTTATGAGTAATTGCTTTATTTCTTCTCTTTCACACCACTCTTGTTTTGCTTGTTTTATCTTATATAATAATACATGGAGCTGGTCCTTGCTTTGATTATTTAGACATTACTTATCTTCACAGGGATACTTTTGCTTGTCACTTTTGGACAGTCATTCTGTCACAGTTTCCTGCAAATGTGACAGGAGCAGCATAGGCTTCTGTTTCTTTGTAGATTTTTTTTTTTACTGCTTTTATTTGGACATATTTTTATTTTGCTATTAAAGGAAAGTTTTTGGTAATGAACAAAATGAGACTTTAAAGTACAATTGACAGTATGTCAGCCTTCCTTCTTTCCCTAAGAGAATAGAGGGCAGTAACTTTTCTGGCGATGTATAGAAAACGCCACTGCAACTGTTTATGTGGTTTTGATTAAGGAGACTTGAAGCATTGCTGCCATAAACTCTGCTGTTGATGCTTTGCACTTGAGGAGAACTATACCTATCGGTATGTTTTGAATATCAGAATTATCTGTGATCTTAAACGTGCACTTGAACAACTATGAAACTACATGTGGGCTCAAGTGGTAGAGCACCTGCCTAACAACTGTAAATCCGTAACCCTTTTATAGACAATTTTTTTACCTCTTAGCATTTGTCTGGAAGAAAAATACTAAAAAAGTCACATAAAGGATTTTGTTTCATAATTTGATGATTCTAGCAAAAGAAATTGGCAAATAAACCCATTAAAGCTGAAATCATATGGAAAACACCTCTTTACACACTCACCTTATACCACAAGGACTGCCATATTTACTGGGGTCCTTGCCCACACACTTTCTCTAAAACTGAAGGACTGTCTCACTATAAACCTTAGATATGTGAAAACAAAGCAAAGGGGACTGTCTAGACATCTAGAGTTAGATTCAAGTTTGCACAACACAGTAATTAAAAGGAAACACATACTCAGACTTCAAAAAACATTCTTCTAATACGGTTTTATTTTTTGTTAACACAAAGTAACTGCATACATTTATGGGGTACAGTGTGACATCTCAATACATGTATATCATGTGTATCAGATCAGGGCAACTGGCAAATCCATTACCACAGATGTTCCTCATTTCTTTTGTCAGGAGCATTCAAAATCCTCTCTCCTAGCTGTGTTGAAACAGTCTAGTAATGGTCACCAACCATAGTTAGCCTACTGGGTTCCATAAAACATTTTTTGGTGGTTCTGAGATTTGAACTCAGGGATTCATGCTTACAAGGCTTTACCACTTGAGCCACACCCCCAGCCCAAAACATTTTAAAATGCTTTTATTCTAGACATAAAAGTCCAGGCTTATTTTCTAGATTATATCTTGTTTAGTTTTTGAAGTTTTGCATTTATGAAACAAAATCATTATTGCCTTTCTTGAAAGCATTTTGACAAACATTTAAGTGATATCTCTTGTTAAAGAATTTCACCCAAGGCCTATTTTTAATTTTTTTTTAGCTAAAGTTACTGTTTTCCAACTATGTGCGGGCTCCTATGGGTCTGTGCACACAAGTGCACAGACACACACCTCAGTGTCAAGGGCAGAATGCTTCTTCACCAACGATCTATTTTTAAATGCCTTCTGCACAGACCGAACTATACTGTTTCATTTTTTCAAGTTAACAGCAATATTTCATTTTAAGGTGTTTTTTAAAATGTGTTGAGCTTTCTTGGGAGTAATCCAACAGTTTTTGCTGAGCCTCCCTTTTTTTCAAGGTTACAGAAGTACAAAGAGTGATTCAATTTCTTTACAGAAAGGATTTACTTAAAGACTACTGAAGCAACTTCTAGTCATCAAGTGCTTGGCCATTCAGGTAACAATTTATCACTATCTGACTGGGTGCACTTTCTAAATTCAGGGTTAAGAAGGAAAGGAGAATTAGCTCTGGGTAGACAGGAAAGGTTCCTGTGGAAGTGTATAATGGGTTGTGATGTGATATTTACTTCACACCCACGGCTGTACTAAAAAACACCAGTGGAGTGCAGTATAAGAACCTCAAGTCCTAAGGTTAACTTGTGTGCTACACTAAGGGAAAAAGTACATATGGTAGCTTTGGTAGTATACATGGTAGTATATAAGTTTGTTTTTCTTTCATCACTCCTAAAAAGCACTTTAAAACTTCACAGTGATCATATGTTAGTAGTTTGAAGTTCAGATTACATGTGGTTAGAAGGACAATCAAGTTTTCTTTCTTTCTCTTTTGGCAGCATAGGGGTTTAAACTCAGGGCTTCACACTTGCTAGGCAGGCACTCGATCACTTGAGCCACTCCACCAACCCTTTTTTGTGTTAAATATTTTCAAGATAGGGTCTCACAAACTATTTCCCCTGGCTGGCTTTGAACCTCGATCCTCCTGATCTCTGCCTCCTGAGTAGATAGGAGTACAGGCGTGAGCCTGTAACTTGTGGGTTATTTTAGGTAGTGTGTTCTCTCTGGTAATTATTTTAAAATTGGGCTGACTTCTGCTTCCCATCCAAGCACTTCCTGGGGTTTCTCTTCCTCCTTTGATTTCCCTATATTGTCTGCAAAGCCAGGCAAACCTACTTACCTATGGCTAAGGAGCCTATAGCTTGGGTATTTGAAGATAAATAAATGCCTGTCATTTTGGTAATCGGCTATTTTGAATGATTACATGACCAAGTGGTGTGTCATTCACGGAACCAGCACAGGTGCCAGCCTCCTGCCAGCTTGTTTCCCTCCAACTATTCTAGAAACAAGTTAGGGGATGGCTCAGGTCCAGTGCTGTGCTGTTTTTTAGCACTCAAAATAATTAAACAGTGTACATATAGATCTTATATTTCTTTGATAATGAAACGGTGACAGCCATTGTGTTTTGAAAATATAGATTTCAGTATTATCAAAGCCAACAACTATCAGGAAGCTTTAAACAATTATTCCTTTTAGGGAGTCCCCTTTTAGGAAACCTAAACCCAGTATTTTACATCCATATACACTATCACTTTCTATTATTGGAATGTGACCTTCTTTCACCAAACAAACTGATGTGTTGTGTGTGAGAACTCTGCTGTTTGTTAGGCCTACAAGGTTGAGGGAAGCAATCCTTGTCTTCCAGGAAAATCAAAAATTAGGGAGGGAAACTGAGTCATACATAAATGATTACAAGTGAGTTACAATATGCAAATATTTGTACATGCCCGGAATTTAAAAGAACACTGACTCTGCTTGGGCAGAGGGGAGGAGGGCAGCAGGAAGGGTTGGGAAGGTTTCCTAAGGGAAGAAGCCTCAGGGATGAGCAGACACATTAGGCCGAACAAAACAGGGGGAAGGACAGGGCAGTGGCAAGGGAGGCCTGACAGCAAATGATGTGTCCTGAGGAGCTACAGTGGTGGGGATTGTTGCCATGGGAAGTGGGAGGCAGGGTTGGAAAAGTAGAGAGGAGGGCTAACTCGCTGAGGCTTTACAGCCATGTTGACAAACTTAGACTCCAGCTTTAGCCAAGAGGAAGCCATTCAAAGTTTTGAGCAGGGAGTTGCATGGCTAAAGTTGCATTTTGGGTAGAACAGAGTTGAAGAGAGCAAGACTGGACCCCGGGAGAAGAGCTGGGAGGCAGAAGAGTAGAGAGGGAGCAACCCCGTGAAATCACAGACTTCAAATTGACAGAATTTCATGATTGATTATAGAGGTGTGGGGGTGAATGAGCGAAAGAAATTGAGAATGATGGTAGAACTGTAGCTCAGGAGTGGGGTCTATTTTGAAGGCAAACGATGGGCCAGGCTTTCCCACCCACCACGACACACATACACCCACACACGAAATCCCTGTCTTGCTCCGATAATGTGCCCTACTGTCCTTCCCAGTCTTGCCGCACTTCTTTTAATTATTAAGTAACTGTCTTCTTTGTGAGATTGTAAGGTCCTGGAGGACAGGGATCGTGTTGGCCTTCTGCCTGTTCTGTTTCCAGAGTTAGCAGATTGCCTGGCCTACAGTAGGTATCAGGAATATGCTCCTTTTTCAGATCATAATTAAGAATCAGTCATACACTTTTATTTAGTTATTTGCAATTCTTTTATTGTGTGATAATGGGAGAAACTGTTGAATAGATTACAGCTGTATGTGCTGATGTACCTGGGATCTCAGACAGGAGCTAACCCTCCTAGGTAGCCTACTGCTACGAGCATCTTTAGTGATTTGGAAGGTGTAACTGTTGAGGTCCTGTACAACTCTACTATTTTACAAGACTGGATGGCATTTTCCATGCTGGCTAAAGAGAGCAAAATAGCAATACAATACTTAATATTTTGAGTATTGAATGAAAACAGAAAGCCCAGGGCCTGTGTATCCTAGCCAGTAACTGCTTTTGCAACTTTCTGGATTTATATGGACTTCCTAAGCCAAAGAGGATCAGTTTAAGAGTGATTGATGTCTGCTGTATGCTTTCTGTGTGTCACAGCCATTGTCTGGGGTCTTACAGTTATACTAGTGAAAAAAGAGTAAGAAGTAGGTTAAAAATGAAGGTGTCAGCATTCATGCTACGCTCAGTGTCTCCCCACAGCAACTCAGCGTGCACTGCAAGTCCTCTTTGTCACTGCAGCTGGTCTTCTGCAATGCCCTATGTTAATTTTGCTTCTAAATGTTTCCCCCTCTTTGCAAAGTATCATTACACCCCAGAGAAAAGAATGTGAGCTCACAGGCGTCTTTATCCAAACATCTTTGAAGGCAAATTCTTTGAGCTCTTGAGACATTCAATGGACCTTGTTCCTTTCCTCATGGAGGCTGTGTCTGACTCTGGCAGGAACATTTGACGTAATTTTTCCATAGTTCCATGTATTGTGACTTCCTAGGGACATTCCACTGTTGACAATTTAGGTAGAAAAGAAAGTATGCTTTGTTGTCAGTAGGTTTGAAACAAGCTGGAGAAGCCCTTTGGTTTCACACTACTTGCTTACGACTTTCTGGACATCTATGAAACATCTTGCTTACAGAAGATGGCTCTGAAACGATGGGTAGAGATCAAGTTTCTGTGGATCCGGTCGTGCTGGGTGAGGAGGATAGCTAAAGGGATTGGTCATGCCTTATTAAAAAGGAAGAGTCCATCTGATAGGGCAGTCTCCGAATTGTCCTATCTACTAATCCTATGTATTGTTACACCAGAATCCCTGCTGTTCCCATGCTGAGCCCAGCCATCCCTACTTCTCATCTGGGTCACTGTTACAGTCTCCTAACCAGCCCCTCCAGCTCATGCTTGCTTTCAGCACAGCAGCTGTGGTGAAATACATTCTGACGGTGACCATCAGGGCATCTTAGAACTCACCTCCTTTCAAAACCCTCCTGACTTTCTTGAAAATGGTATCATTTTGGGTTGACGCATTATAAATGCACATATTTGTGGTGTACAATCTGACACTTTGATGTACAGGTACATTTCAGACACAGTCATGCCTCAGCATTGCTGGACTGCTTGCCCTTCCCAACCTGGAATGTTCTTCCCCAGAGACCCACCTGTCCATTCCCTCATCTCCTTGAACCCACCTCCTACCTTCCTCTGCCCTGCTCAAGGTGGCCTCTGTGACCACTCCGTTTACAATTGCAGCCCCCGCCTCCTCCCTTCTTTTCCCTTTTCTTCTTTGGCCCTAACACCTTCCCATCTACTGAAGTGCACTTCCTTCCTGTCAGCTCCTGGTCCTACCTGCAGAACGGAAGCCCAGCCAAGGCAGAATGACTTGCTGCTGTGGCGGCAGCAAGGTCTCTTGCACTAATTGGTGCCAAGAGCTGAGTGAGGCTCAAAGTATTTGCTGAATGAATGAATTGGGTGTTCTCCATGTGTCATCTAAATAGAGTCAAGCTTTAATTGTCTAAGTAGTCTAAAACTATGGAAGGGTGAAAGCTAATGTAGCATGGAGGAGGATGAGAAGAAAACAGTCTAGGCCTGAGTCCTGAGAAAGTAGCAGGGAGGCAGGGATGAGATAAAACCGAGAAATCTGAATATGAGGAAGGTCATGTAGCACCAGGGAGGGAAAGTCACATAGCACTAGGGTAAAGTAGCCAATAAAATTAAATACAACCATATATGGATTAGACCTTGCTTTTTGCTTCTGTAACCTGCTTGCAAGGGTACATATGGTGAGACCCATTTGTTCTCGGGGCTCCGCCTTTGGATATGAGTCCGCTGAGTCTGTGCTGGCACAATAAAATGTTGCTTCCTGCTAATTGCCTCAAGAGTCCCGTATCTCAGCTAGCAACTTCCCGCAACACTATCAGTGCGTGTATTTGCGGGGGAGGGGGGAACTAGCACTTGCAAATAACTATCAGAGAAATTCTTTACAACTGAAGACCACTGCCTCTAGATGACCCTCAGAGACACCTGCGAGGGCACACATACACGGTGATTGCTGTGATTGTGAGGGTTAGAGCGAAGGTAAATAAAGAGCCCGCCACACTGATGAAGACCACAGGAGTAGAATTGTCATATGCCCACTCCTGCTGTCTTAGTGACAAGACAGCTAAGAAAGCAAACAAGTGAACAAACACACCGTGCCCTACTGGGGCCCTTTGTCCCCCCCCATTCTCTAGGTGGGAGCAGCTCTGGCATCAGAGCTACGCACTGTCCTGCACATGGGAGCATGATCAAGTGAAGGACAGATTCTCTGCCCACACCCAGGGGAAAGTGAATGCCTGCTCTGCAGACTTGGCAGCTTTGCACATGTTTGTGGTCTTGCCCTTGTAGCTGCTGCTCAGTTGTCCTGTGAAACAGACCAGCCAGCTACAGACACTCTCAGTCCCAGGTTCTGGAAGGCCTGCCTGTGGTCACAGGTGTCACAAACTCCAGGTAAGTGCTTCTTTTTTGCCATTCATAGCCTTCAGTATTGACACAACAAATATTTGACTGCTTATTGTATGCCAGGTGTGGTTCTAAGCACTGCAAACATGGCAATACTCATGTTCTCATGGAACATACATTCTAGGAGGAAAAAGACAACAACCAAACACAGGCAAATGTACCATGCCGGGTTGCAGCACAGTGAGCAGGGCGAGGGGCTTTGGTGTGGTGGATACAGGGAAGTCAGGTAAAGACTTGCTGAGATGGTGACATTTAGGAAGAGGCTGAAGCAGGGCTCTCAGGTATCTGAAGAGTGTTGCAGTGAAGGCACAGCAAATGCAAAGGCCCTGAGCCAGGACCAGGTCTGGACATCCGAAGCATGACGATGAGGCCAGAGGAGCTGGAGCTCAGAGAGTAGATGAGAGAGTGTTGGCAGGCGGTCAGAGAGAGTGCTGAGGGTTAGGTCTCTGCCAACTTTCTAAGTCAGCAGAGGCCTTTGATTTTATAGAGTGAGCTGGGAAGCAGTGAGGGGTGGGAGGAAAAGAGTGGCAGGTTCAGACTGACCTTTACCAGACTCATCTGGCTGAGGCACAAAGAGCCCGAGGGAGGCTGGGCATCAGGACAGCCGCCTTGCTGAGACCAGGCTGTGGCAGGTGCCACTGAGAAGTGCTTCCACACTGCAGGGCACTTGTGGGTAGGACTGGAAGAATTTGCTGAAGGACTAGCAGATTCACATGGGGTTTGAAAGAAATAGATGTTAACGATGAACTCCACATTTTTGGTTCAAGCAACTGCAAGAATGGGGTTACTGGTACCAGATTGGGAGAGGTTGCAGAAATGCAGGTAGGAGTCTGATAGATCCAGGGTCTGGCCCAGGTTAGAGACAGGTATTTGGGAAGCATCCACGTGCAGAGGCTGATAAACCATGAAAACAGGTACAATCATCTGAAAAGTGGGGTAGTAAGAGAGCAGCTGAGGGCAGAGCCCGGCAGCACAACAACAGATGTCACAGATGGTAAGGGGCCAGTGCAGGGGATGAGGTGAGCCCTGATAGGGGAAGGGTGGTACCTCTGTCACCTGTTGCTAACAAGCTAGGGACCTGGGGCCAAGACATGACCATCATCTGAGCAACGTGGAGGTAATTTCAGCAGCTATTCTTTCTCTTGCAAATATCCAAAGTCGTAGTAAAACCTCAGTAACAACCGCAGGAGGGTGGTGTTTTTGTTTTTATTTATTTCCTAACGACCCCACAGTATTTCATTCCATGGCTATGCTATAATTAACTTGCTGTTACCTGATTGTTGTCGTTTACAACAATTTTCAGTGTTACAAATCATTATATACAACTTGATTCTTCACTATACACCCCTAGAACTCAAGTTACAAGGTCAAAGGTAAGTATGAATTAGCAATGTGGTTCTAGAGAGACTCTGCCAGGTTTTGCTACTACCAGCATTGTAAAACAGTAATGGTGGTTTTACCACCGTGACTTCACCAACACTGTCAGTCATTTCTCAGTTAATTTACACATGGTAGAAGTGCCTGTTCAGTGGTCACCTTTCATCATGAGCTCATTATAGCCTTTTGTGGCAATAGCTTTTGTCCATATCTTTTTTTTTTTTTCTGAGTTTATCATTTTTCCATTAGTATCTTTTTTTTTTTCATTTTTCTTTTATTATTCATATGTGCATACAAGGCTTGGTTCATTTCTCCCCCCTGCCCCCACCCCCTCCCTTACCACCCACTCCACCCCTCCTGCTCCCCCCCTCAATACCCAGCAGAAACTATTTTGCCCTTATCTCTAATTTTGTTGTAGAGAGAGTATAAGCAATAATAGGAAGGAACAAGGGGTTTTGCTGGTTGAGATAAGGATAGCTATACAGGGCATTGACTCACATTGATTTCCTGTGCGTGGGTGTTACCTCCTAGGTTAATTCTTTTTGATCTAACCTTTTCTCTAGTTCTTTTGTCCATATCTTTTTTTGATTGATCTGCTAGAGTCTTGCATTTTTTTAGTTTCACTCATCTGATAATGTTTCTGATCTTGATTCATATTGGGGTAAATGTTCTCCCCACCAGTTTGTCTTTTGGTTTTATAATGGCATTATAGAGTCTATAAAGTTTTAATATTTTATATTGTCAAATTTACCAGTATTTCTCTTTTTTTAAATTACATTCTTTGCCATCTGAAGACGATACACATCTATGTACATAACTATAAAGTTTACAACTCATATTTCTAAGGTTTAACTGTTTTGAAGTTACTTATTTTCATGAATAGTCAAAGGTAAAGTCTTAAACTGTTTTTTTTCCTCAGAAGTAACAAAATCTACTCAATTAGATAAAGAATTTCTATGACATATTCCAAATCCAGCTTCTCATTGGGCACTTCTAGGACAAGGGAACAGAAGTAGTAAACAACTTGTTTGAATTGGTCTAGAAAGTGGGTCGGGGGGAGCTTGGGGTTTCAAAATCTTCTAAGATCAGTCAAGTTAGGGTAGGCTGTGCTGCAGTAATAACATCTCACATGGCTTCCCCACCTTGTCTGGAAGTGACACTCCTCCCTTCCTCTCGTAGCTCATTGGCCAGAGATAATGATGGGGTCCTGTCTAACTACAAAGGCTGAAGAGGGCAGCCGTTGAGGGAGTATCAGTTCTCTGCTGTGCCCCATGCTGCCTGTTCCGGTGGTGGCCTCCAGAACACAGCAAGGCTTTCCCATATGTTTTCAAGTGTTTGAAAACAGCAATTGTGTTTTACTCCCCAATGTCCCCGTTCCCATGCACACACCCTGTGCCCTTTCTAATTTTTGTTTTTCAGGAAAACAAGCCCTGCACATTTGCTCATTCTCTCTCATTCCCTGCCCATCCTGGTGACTCTTTTCTGGATGTCTTGTCACTTAATAATGCCACTTATTAATACTGAAAATATCTTGTGATTAAAGCAGAGAGATATGCAATATTTATTTCCCATTCTATTAACTTTTGGTCTAATATTCTCGAAGCAGGGCCTTTGTCTTCTTCATACTGTGCTTTTCTACTCAGCTAGCCAAAAAGCCTGTAGTGGCTGTTCAGTGGCCAAATTAATTGTGCTCCAGTAGTTTCTGTTGACTTGGGACCGTGATTAGAACCAACATAACAAGCCACATTCTAGGGCCATCACCAATGAATGACTCATCGAGTTGCTGTCACTGCTTCGAGTTAGTATAATTTGCATCCAATGCCTGGTTTCAGCTCCTCAGAGCTTCCTGTTGCTGCATGTTTTCCCACGGGGTCTTGATGAATCACTCGGGAGTGAAAAAGGAGGCAGCCTTCAAAAACAGCGTCACTAACTGATGACTGTGAACATGTTTTAGTCTCCCTGATTCTGAATGGGGAAGGGAAAGGGACTTTACAGGGCTCTGTTCTCCAGCTCTTGCTGCTTTTGTGTATTGTGGTACAGGGTGTCGAACCCATGACCTTGCATGCTAGGCAAACTCTCTACCACTTGAGGTATGCTCCCAGCCCTTTTGCTCTTATTTTGTATTTGAGATAGGGTCTCATTAACTTTGCTGGAGCTGGCCTTGAACTCATAATCTTCCTGTGCCACCTCAGGAGTCGCTGAGATTATTGGTGTGCACCACTATGCCTGGCTTTCAAATTGATTTTAAATAGGAAAATTTGCCTCCATCAATCTTGTATTCCTTGAACCAAAAGGCTTTTCTTCCTTGTCACTGTGCTCTGCAGAGGCAGATGGTAGCAATGGCCTGAGGAGTATCCAAGGACCAGATTCCTTCATGAATTCATCCGCCAAGAAAATTAGCCTTGTTGACTCTTGAGAAGGTTTAAGGAGCAATATAATGTCAACTCCTGTATTACCCAGTTCTCTGTGCCTCATTTATGCTCAGAACCTATTTCTTTATTTATTTGCAGTACTGGAGCTTGAACTCAGGGCCTACACCTTGAGCCACTCCATCAGCCCTTATTTGTGAAGGGTTATTTCAAGATAGGGTCTCTCAAACTATTTTTCCAAGCTAGCTTTGAACTGTGATCCTCCTGATTCAAAACCTATTTCAAATGCTAAGTACAGTACTGCATGATGCGTGCTGTTTAAAATCTGTGTGCTAGCTTGTCATTACATGTATGTTAAATCTGTGTGGTTCATTACATGCTAAGATTAGCCTAGGTTCACATTTTTACTGGGACACTTCAGTATGTTAAACCAAAGTGTAAATTTATCCTTCAGCAAATTTACACGCTCCTAACCCATCTCTTCTAGCTCTCTTGTTACCACCACTGAATGCTAGTAGTCTGTTTCTCAAAAGCCTGAGACCACCATGAAACCTCCTGGACCCCCGTCAAGTCAGACCACTGTAACTCATGAGATGTGCACCACACACGTCCCAAAACCCGACAGTTGCACATACTGCCTTAGAGGTATTTCTAAATGTCATTTCCAAGATGCTTTTGTGTTCCAAGTAATGTGAGTAGGCCTAGCAATTAACTAATTTCCAGCCAAGTCTGAAATATCAAAGGTTAGTCCCCCAGAGATGGCAGTGGGTAAAAGAATGGGTGCTCTTGTTTTAAAATTCAGCTGTGTTGATTTTATAATCCAGAACTGGAAAATGGCCAACAGACTTACCAACCTTCTTAGTCTTTCCTAAGATTTCTCTCATATCTACGGTGCCAATTATACTCCAATAATTCCAGCTTATTCTGCTGTGCCCTGGGGAGGCCGACTGTTAAGAGTAGAGTTAACTGCATTGACTCGGGAGCTCAGGATTAATTCAGCTATAAGGTATCTATTTTACCTGGTAGCTCAGTCAAGTTAGGGGCCACCCAAAAGAAAAGGCAGAAGTTCCAACACGTTTACTCTGTCGTGAATTTTGGAGCTGAGGGTTGGTAAAAGAAATTACCAAGACCAGTAAGTAGGAAAAGTAAGATGTTTCTTAGGCGGTCAGCTAAGTACCCAAGGAATACTGCTGGCATCAATATGGGACCAGGATTTTATGGAGTTCCTGGGGACTTTGCTGATCGGCTGTTACCTTTCCTCCATGATGATTGTTTACCTCGACGGTAGCTTGCTTTATGTCTTGTTTCTCTCCACCGTCCTGGCCATTGCATTACTTCCTATGACCTTGGCCTCAGACTTACGGGTTAGACTCTTTATCTTTCAATTGTTTCATTTTTCCATGTCTCACTCTCACTTTCTGTCCCTATGTCATCCTCTAGCTCAGAGGATGGGTTCTGTCTGCCTCACCGATAAGGAACCCTGCAGAGAAAATTCAGATAAGAATCTGCTTGCAGTGTGATTTTACACAACTTGAATAGACTTCGGGAGAAGGAGCACACCGTTTCAAGTTCAAAAGCAGAAACTTATTCATAAATAGATAAGTTAGGAAACTTTTACATCCAAGTTCACAACATATAAAAATGGCAATAAATTTTTGTTAAGATACGGCTCCTACATAGCACAAAACAGACTCAGACTTGAAGTAGAGAGGAGGGGTTGGATGACACACAGAAAACAGACCATAAATCTTCAGAGTAACTTTTATTTATTTATTTTTGTGGCACTGGGGATTGAACTGCAGGGCATCACACTTGTTAAGCAAGTGATCTATCACTTGAGCCATTACTCCCAGTCCTTTTGCTTTTAGTGCTTTCTAGATAGGGTCTATGCTTTTGCCTAAGCCAGCCTGGGACCTTGATCCTCCTCCCTTTGTCTCCCAAGTGTCTGGCATTACAGGTGTGCACCACCAGACCCGGCCCAGAAAGTAATTTACTACACTCTCCTATCCACAAAAGTATCCTTGTGCATTTCTTTCTCTCTCAAAATTAGTTCTGATAAAGATTGTGTTAATTTTGCTATAATGAAAAGTCTACCCACCAAGAAGCTGCCATAAAAGCCAGCCATCCAAGTGTGTGAGATGTCTGAAAAATTGATATCATTGAAACCTTTTGGTACTTGTTAAATACCTTTCTCCCCACTTAGCATCTAACACCGAGTTGTACAGCTCCACTTGGGTGTAGAACTGCAAGGCCTGATTTCAAAATACCGTAGGAAAACAGTCAGCTCTGGTCTTCGCTGGATTCCTGGCTTATTTTAAAAAGAAATATCAACTATATACATGGAATTTAAAAATAAAATCCAAACATTTTATCAGATAGACTGTTTTTTTGCAACACAAAACTTTCCATAGGGTAGAAAATAATAAAAAATTATTATAAAGCTCCCCTGCTCAGGAGTTCCAAATAACTGTGAGATCCCCTCTTCTGCCCCCAAGGAGGCACATAGATCCCTATTCCTTGAACGTAGACTGCATTGGGCTTTCCTTCCAAAGAGTACAGGATCCATCCTATATATATATATGGATATATATGGATCATTAGGATCCATCCTAATGACTCTAGTGGAGTCATTTTACAAACTGTGTCAGGCATGGTCAAGGTTAATGCCAACAGTGACAAGGGCCCTTGATAGGATGTGATGAGAAAGACACTTCAGTTCTTGGCCGTCCTCCCCCACACCGACAACCCTAGTCTAACCATGCGTAAAACACCATCAAACCCCAACTGATGGGCTTTCTACCAAATACCTGGCAGTATTCCTTAAGGATAAGGTAAAAACAGGGAGAGCTTGAGAAACAGGTATGAGGAAAAGTTACTGTGTCTGTGGAGACATGATAACTGAATGTGATGTGTACATGGGATGAGACCCAGAGCAGGATGTTAGAAACTCTGAGTAAAGGATGGGCTTTAGTTAATAGTAATAGATACCAGTGACCAATGTCCCAAACTATGTAAGTCCTCAATAAGAGTGGAAATTGTCCTGGGATAGATGGAACTTCTCTGTACTAGCTCCACATGGCTCTGCAAATCTAAAGCTATGCCACAATAAAAGTTTGTGTAAAGGAACAATGGTTTCAGACCATCCCAATGGACCAGCTGGGTTTCTCTACAACCCTGCATGCCTTTTAATCCTGCCTCTGTGCTCTGACTCAGACCTGGTGACTGGCTCTGTAACTTCCGTAGGATCCAGACATCTTTGATGACATCTTCTCAGTTGCTCCACACTTCTGGAACCAGGTCTGAAGTTCCCAGGAGTCATGTGCAAGAGATTCCACCCCAGAACAAAGTCCAATGGGTGTGGGAGAAGATATTTGCCCTTTATGATCTGCACAGATCCTAGCCTTCCTATATTCTGAATATTGATGTGGCTTACCACTACAGAAATCAAATATCCAGACACCAACCCAGGACTGTGTCCTCTGCTACACAGTCTCATATACCTATGCCAGGCTCAGATCAGGGTGTGGCATGGTGTTGGGGGGTGCTGAGGGTGGCCAGGGCTAGTGGAGTGTGCCTGAAACTGTGGTAGTTATTGGTGGACTTTGGTATCTTCACCAGACTCACTGTGGGTGCCATTCAATTCCCTCAATATACTTCTCCAGCATTCCTGGTACCAGAGAAGCCATACAGAATTCTTTGTATAAAATCGTGTATTCAAAGATAACACACATCCATATGACTACACCAATTCTAACAAATAGCTTGACTATTTTTCACAAAGAGAACAAGTCCTTATTAAGATGCCTATTAAGAAACAAGACCTGACAGCCTGTTCATACATACCCTTTATCAGTCACTATTGCCCCCAAATAATATCCATTCTGAGAAAATAGTTCTCTCATAATGTAGCTTTGTGTGCATCTTAAAGTTTAAAATCACGGAATGACCCACTGTGCAACTAATATATGCTAATAAAAATGTTAAATAGCTTTTAAAAAATCATGCAATGATAGCATAGCATTACGCTCTGTTTTCATCCTGCAGATTGTTTGTTATCCCTGAGGTACAATTGTGCGCTAGAGGAACAATATCCACTTGTCCATGCATTACCCTTGACCTGGCCAGGTGAAGCTCTTCTGAACAGTGATGCTATGAGCACTCTTGTGTATGTCTTTTGGTGGCAATATATTTTTTAAAAATTCCTTTTTATTGAAATCAGTCAAAATTAGCCTTTGTTGCCTTTGCTTATTAACTGATATCAGAGTTGTTACAGCTCCTGTTTCTCTGGCCAAAAAAAGCTGAAAGTCAAAGGTATTTTGAACAGTGAAGGGAGAAAGACATGAGGACAGTTAGATATGATGATTCTTGTCATGCTGACAACTCTAAAGAGTTACCTATTGTTTTTGTTTGTTTTGTTTTCAGTACTGGAGTGTGAATTCAGGGCTTCATGTTTGGCACTCTACCAGTTGAGCCATGCCCCCAGCCCTTTTTACGTTAGTTAATTTTCAAATAGGGTCTTGCATTTGTGTCTCGGTCTGGCCTCTGACCCCAGTCCTCCTACCTATGCCTCCATGTTGCTGGAATCGCAGGCACATGCAACATGCCCATCTTATTGATTGAAATGGGGTCCTACTAATTTTTTTCCCGGGGCTGGCTCCAAACCATGATCCTTTTGATCTCTGTCTTCCTAGTAGTGGGGATTATAGGCTTGAGACACCTAACCTGGCCTAAAGTGTTAGCTATTTCTTATGCTTAGGCTATGATAATTATTGTAAAGGTGATTTTGCATGTGTGTTTACCTTTTTAATCTTGCAAATATTTGACCAATATTTCTACCTTTCCCTGACAGTGCTAATTTTTAATGGGATAAAAATTATCAGCAACAGTATCTTTTCCTGCCTCTCCCCAAGGAGTAGCTCAGCAGAAGATGGACACTGAGCATTTTGCTACTTTTTAATGTCCATTTTGTTGTGAGATCTTTTAGGGTTATGTCTGAGTCTTACAAGAATTTTGTCTCCTGCAGTGCTTAACAGTCTTATTACTATG
The DNA here is from genome assembly GCF_047511655.1 of Castor canadensis. NCBI lineage: Eukaryota > Metazoa > Chordata > Mammalia > Rodentia > Castoridae > Castor > Castor canadensis. Next base: position 7,334,353 of record NC_133386.1, on the reverse strand, counting down.
ACTAATCAAGCCAGTATTTGCATCGTAATGATAAAAGCTTGGGAGAGCACTCTTACTTCCTGAGGCACAGCTTGAAAGACATTAGAGAGAGGAGTTACAGTAGCAAACGGGTTCAGTCAGGTGCTAGAATGACTTTTGTAAGCACTGAAAGAGTCATTTATATGGTAGGTTAAAATGAGTTATTGAAAGCCTTGGTCCTTGCTGTATGCAGTGGTACACACCTGTGATCCCATCACTCCAGAGGAGTGAGTTCTAGGCCAGCCTAGGCTACACTGTGGGATTCTGCAAGAGCTTGGTCCTTTTCCACGTAGTAAGTATGCATATTGTTATAAACCAGTGATTTATTATTAATGATTTTGTAATGCTATCATGCTTCCTCTAGGTCGTTGCTCATGAGTGCTAATCTGGGCAAAGTCCAGCCTTAACCAGAGACCTGCAGGAGAATGGCTCTATTTTGTCATTTTCAAACAAGTAGATTAGATTATATGAATAGTGGCTCTCTCTCTTTTATGTTTTATAGTGGAATTTTGGAATAAAGTACTTACAGGTTCCAATCCTGGCTCCACCATTTACTGGCTTTGTGACTTTGAGTCACCTAGTGATACAGAAAATGTCCCTTAATGTCAGTGACTACAAATGAAAATGGAATAATGAGACTTACTCAGCCCTGAGGAAGGCTGGGTATTTGGAAGGCTTAGATGAAAGCATGCATATAACATGCCTTCACTGTGCTTAGTATGACGTTCATACATGTTCATTTGCTTCTAGTCAGATTCAATTTATTTTCTCTTTCATCTACGTTCACTGCTTCAGACCCGATGCCTAATTCCTAGATGTTTCTTAGTTGGTTTGCATATCATTGGATTTTATTTCCTGTCTGTACAGGGTGAGACAGGCCTTCAGGCATCATCAACAACACTTCTAAGGGAAACTCAGAGTGTCCGCCTGGTAGGCAGACTTATGTGTAACCCACCACCCCATCTTTCCCCCCATCTTTCCCCAGGTCCCAGCCATCGCTGACTGGACCAGAGTGTGCATCTGGCCCAAGGTAAACCGCTCCATCAAGTAGCCAGGAATCTAGGATGTTAAAGTCAAGTTGGGCCCAATCAGTGACCTTGGCTAGAGCACTAGGGCCCTGAGCTGAAAGATGCAGTGTGAGCAACACATGAGGATTTCCCATGGCTGTGACTTTAATGTGTTAGTTTGCTATCAAAGTCTGCCACTCTCAAGTGTTGCAGAAAAAGCTAAAATGATAGCACCAAGAAAAAAAGAGTATCTTTAATAAAACCATTTTTACTAGCATATGATAGTTATACAGGTTTCATTGTGACAGTTCCATAAGTACACATATTTAACCCCAGTTTGGTTCCCCCCCTGCATTTTTTACCTCATCCCCCACTCCCCTTCTTAAAGTAACTTCAACGGTTGTCAGTGTTCCTTCCATATTCACACATGCATAGAAAATATGTCACCTCCTTTACCCTCTTCACCAGAGTAATCTTTTGCTCACGTGTTTGCAATAGCACCAGTGTGTCAAGTTTGATAGACAGCATTTAATGTCAGACTTTAAAGAAATCACCTGTGAACGTTCTTTTGCAAACTAAATCAGCTGCCACAGGAAATTAGCTGATGGCAGCAAGGATCAATTTATGCTGACGCAGAGGGTGAGGCTGCCTCCTTTCACGACGTTTTTACCAATGGGAACATATACAGACACTACAGAGGACACACAGGCCATGTCGGGGTGGACTGGACCAGCGTCAGTGAATGTTCGCCATTCGTTAGCACACTCAGAGTTCCAATCACCTTGGACTATATTTATTTTGCTAGATGTGCATTTGCAATTATTTGTTTAGCACCTGCCATGCAAAGTCCTGTAAAGATTTCCAAATATATTGCTGATAGGTTTCTTCACATTCCACTTGTTCCGTAGTGAATGCTTTGAACGACAGAGGTTTTGCTTTTTTCCATTTTTGTATCCCCAGCATTGGGGCAGTGGCTGGCTCTTAAAGAGACCTCAGAATATATTTAGCAAATTAATAACTTTGTAGCGTGTTGATCTCCAAAGGGGATTTTATCTTCTAAAGCTGATCGAAGCAGAGAGGATCCAGAAAGTGACTGGATTTAGAAGCTGAGTTCACATGCCAGCTCTGACATCTTACCTGTAGCTTGATCTAGCCCCCGACCCCTGAGTCTCGATCCTGACCTGAGAAATGGGACTACATAGCTGCCTGGCATCCATCTTCTGAGACCTGCAGGAAGCAGTGGCTGTGAGGTTCCTGGCACAGAGTGTTGCTCAAGTTTGTCATAAAGGAGTTGAATGGTTGGGAGAGAGGGCTTTGAATTCTGACCTTGGCTCTAGGTTCAGTTCTACCATCATCTTGTGAGATACATGAAAATCACTGTGCCTGGCACACAGTGAGCGATGGGCAACAGCAAAAGGCAATGATATTCTGGTTGTTAAGTTACTTCACTAAAAGATACAGAATAAAGATATTCAAATCAATTCAGAAGAAAGAGAAATAAATTTTAGAGGAACTCAGGATGGGTAAATTTCTAGAATTGAGCAGCAACTCTAGCTTTGGGTTTCTTGGCAACCAGGAATACAGGATAGACTACATTGATGTACAATAAAAATATTAATATAGCTATATAAAGTATTAATATCTATTATGTACTTTGTATCATTTACAAAAGAGGCATTGGAGGACTGAATGAGCAATGTCTTTACCCATAATTTCAAAGAAAATTTTGTCTTTTTCTAAGAAGTAAGTAATAATGGTGGTACTAGTTACCACTTACAAATGCTTATAATCGTCACAGTGACTACCATCGACTGAATGCTTACACGTCAGGTACAGTACTGATTCCTTTACATATAGCAATCATTTAAAAATTCACATGCTCTATGATAATTCTATGTTAAACCAGAAACCTTTAATAACTGATGTGAAGATGTTAAAGTATGTCTTCTCTGCATTCAGTGAGGAGGAGCTGAGGAGCAAAAAAGGGCTCAGTCAATAAGTGTTCATTGCTAGAATGCTTCTCCTCTCCCTGTGTCACCCAGCTTACTGTTTGCTGTATTTCTCTTCAATCTCAGTAGTAGCAGAACATTTAAAAGTCTGTGGAATTTGGGGGATCTAGCATTATCACCTGAAGTTGGCCATGGTTAGCAGGCTGTAGACTGCACGAGCATTGGAGTTTGCTGTGCGTTTCACTCGGGCCATTGGCCTTTGGTGTGAGCCTCACACATCAAGGTAGACTGAGTGAGGATAACTAAAGATCCAGCTCTCACTCTGGGTGAAAAGCATATCTATCTGGGAGCTGGTGGCTCATGCCTGTAATCCTAGTTACTCAAGAGGCAGACATCAGGAGGATCGAGGTTCAAAGCAGCCCAGGAAAATAGTTCTTGAGACCCTATCAAAAAATGCCCAAGCAAAAAAGGGCTGGTGTTGTGGCTCAGGTGGTAGAGCACCTGCCTAAGAAGCATAAGGCCCTGAATTCAAACCCCAGTACTCCAAGAAAAAATTTTCTAAAGTTTTTGATATTTGCAAGTATTTTGAAGAGACATCACAGCTTTTCTTTTACTTTTTTATTTTTTTTCCTGAGATAAGGTCTTGCTGTGTAGCCCAGGCTGGCCTCGAATTCAAGATCCCACCTCATCCTCCCAAGTGCTGAGATTACAGGTATGTGCCACTCATCGAGCCCATGTTTCGAATCTGAGTATATTTTACAAAAGGTTTCAAATAATAAAATCACTTTTATAAGAGATGAAAGTACAAAACAGAGTGAATGAATGCAGTCATCTTATTCCTGGACCTTTACACCAACTGAGACCAGGGAAAAGAAACTACAGAATTTAGGAAAAGTTTTAACACTTAGCCACAAGTCAAAAACACAATGATGTGCTGGGTACCAGTGGTTCATATGTGTAATCCTAGCTATTCCAGAGGCAGAGAGCAGGAGGATTGTGGCTCGAGGCCAGTCAGGACAAATAGTTTGCAAGACCCTATCTCAAAAATAGTCAGCACAAAAAAGGGATGGTCAAGTGGCTCAAGTGGTAACAGCGCCTGCCTAGCAAGCATGAGGCTCTGAGTTCAAACCCAGTACCACCAAAAATAAATAAGACAATGATGTATCCTGTTCTAAATGTGTAAGAAAGCCCCCCACCCAAAAAGAAATACTGCCTCTTGTTTTAAGTTCCACACAAGTTGGAAAGCATCCATAGAAAGAGTTACAGGGATGATGACAGGTTGGGAAAACAGGTTCAATGAGCAGAGGCCACAGGAGCTTATACTAATTGCCTGGGGAAAAGAGGAAGTGAGTGGGGATTTTAACATATAGTTGTTATCACACAAGGCACTGTACACGGTGGGGTTGCATCTCCACTAGTGCTGGACAGAGTAACTGGCCTTAATCATCCTAACTGTGGACCTCATCTAAAGCTAAAAGCATTTCTTCCCAGCCTGAGTCATCACACATCAGCCTAGGTCACAAGGCGAGGTGACATGTCTTTCCCCTGTAAGTGCCTCATTAGGCTATGCTCACAGCTGCCTGAATCCGTGGGGACCGATGTTGATTGTGGAACACTGCCTTACACATAGCCATCTTCCTAGAAATAGTGATCTGCACCATGCACTTGGAAAACAGCTTTCTGGAATTCAGGGTGCTTCATCATATCATGCCGACTCTCAAAACGTGTGCAAGAGGCAGGAGAGGTGCGGCTGTTCCTCTCTCCACAGGACTTAGTGTGAGAAGATGGACAGAGGCCCAGAGATGGGCTCTTGCTTGCACAGATGGGCCAGGATCCTGAAGCAACTCCTTCACAACTCTCAGATCTGTCTTCAAGGCTGGGCCACTGTCTGCAGGAATGAGTTTTGGATGTTAAAAGCTTTCTGAATTGCATTGATTATATTCTCACTCCTGCAATGGGAGGCAATGTTTCAGATTTCCACAAGGCCACTGTCCAGCAGTGGGGACCTAGTGGAACAGAGGTATGAAAACACACTTGCTGTCAGTAAACTCGTGAAGCCCAGAGGACAACAGGGTCAGAACGCCGGTTCCTCCATCACAATGGCAAGATTCTGTAGCCTTGAAGCTGCTGTGGTTCATTCATTTCAACAAGTACAATTTTTTGCTTCAATTCAAAAATCTCAGTAAAACCATTGGTGCTCAGAACCTGAAAACTGGGAGTGACTGAGGCCCTTGCCTCTCCAGCATTGGTGGTTTCTAACAGTGGCATGGGCAAGTGACACTTGGTAAAAACTTAGAAATCCATTTCCATCAGACATAAAGGACAGCCATGCTCACCTATGTGATTAGGACTCATAAATGTAGAATTGAATTGCAGGCATTTTAGACTGAGAAAAAAAGTTGATTTTTTTTTCTTTTTTCTTTTTTTTTTTGTGGTAGTGGGACTTGAACTCAGGGCCTACACCTTGAGCTACTCCACCAGCCCTTTTTTGTGATGGGTTTTTTGAGATAGGGTCTCAAAAACTATTTCCCCAGGCTGACTTAGAACTGTAATCCTCCTGATCTCTGCCTCCTGAGTAGCTAGGATTACAGGCCTGAGCCACGGCACCCAGCAAAAGTTGATTTTTAAGAGGAAGAACACTGTTAACATCAGCACATAAAGCAAATAGTTCAAGATGAACAAGAAAATCTCTGGCTTTCTCATGATTGTAGTCATTGAAATGTTTAGAGGAAGGTAATTGAGATTTCATGAAAATCCCTCCGGAACCTTCTTTTGTGAGTCCACTGGACCCTGTTGGCACACCTGAGGTAGTCATTGGGTGCTTTTAGTTGATTTATTGTCAGAAATCAGCTCAGAATCACGAAAGGCCGGTGATGGTTGTTCTTGATGAGAAAACAGATAACCTCTGGATTGTTGCCTTTGGGTCTTCCTGCTGACTCCTTGTGGTGTCTTCAGACCTCCTGGCTGCTCCTCTTTGAGCAGCTAGAGAGCTAAGCAGGTCCTCCAGGTGTGGTGGCTCACAAGCCTGGTGGGCTGAGCCCCGGGGTTTATCATTGGATTGTTAGGTCTTCTCCATGTGCTAGTTACAAGGGAGAATACAAAAAGTGAAAATCTTTGTCCCCTCCTCCCACAAAAAGATCACAATCCAGCTGAGGGAACAAATATAGCATGAACAGGACAATCAAATCACCAGTGAAGGTTGTGCACAAGGAAGCGGCTATGTGGGCCAGGAAAAAATGGCTCCTGGGGAAAAGATGGGCTACCTAGAGAGGCTGAGGACCTCATCACAGGGCAGGTGGGATGGGAGCTGGATCTCCAAGGATGGAAGGATTTTCTGGGCAGTCAGCAGAGAAGATCCTTAAGGTCTGATGTTGTCACTAAAGTATTTTGTCTGCTTGTCTAACCTCCAACAAGATTGCACACTCCCAGGGATGGTGACCTTTCCGTCTGTAACCAGCACACAGCCATGCATACTGTAGGTAAATAATAAATGCCTGGGGAATGAGGTCGTGAAAGTGTTCAGGAATGAAAGGAGGAGGTTAGCTTGTAGTTACAGGAATTGTTAGTGTTGATAATGAAACATCTGTTTAAATATCTTTTTAAAATCATCATTTTCTCCTGTATATACCTCAATGAAGATACTTCTGATTAAGGCAGAGGTTCCTAATGGTTACTTTATGCTTTGATGTTGACAATGTTTTTGTTTTGTTTTGTTGGTGCCAGGGATCTAACCCAGGACCCTCACCTATGCTACCCTTGACCTACACCCCCCAATCTGGGCAATGGTCCTTCTTAAAATGAACATGAGTATCTTTTAATAACCAACTATTATCCCACTCCAAAGTGCCATAGAGCCACTGCTATGAAGTGGGAAGCTGATTTGCAAATCCTAGAGGAACTGGTTTTTGGTGGTAGTAATAGAGATCATTGAATTTAGAAGTCTATTGGTGATAGGCAGCTGACCTTGGCCTCCAGTTGCACACTGGGTGGGATTCATATGTATATCCGTGTGTACCGGGACAGGGGTGTGTGGGTAGCAGGGCTCCCTGCGGTGCCCAGGAGCTAAAGAAGGAAGGGACAGGAAACCCGTGTCATTCCTGTTTTCATATATTAACAGCAACCCTGATTTCAAATAGGGAAGCACCTTGGTTTCTTGTTTTCTAAGAGGAGATGGGGGCAAAGCCAGAAGCCAGCTGAGGATCAGCTAACTCTCCCACTGTCCCACACAGCTGCTTTTGTGTGGGCCCAGGCATCTTGCCAGCTCCAAGCGTGGTTGGTGACTACACTGACAGTGTTGCTGGCCTGGCAGGAGGAGGCAACTTGAAGGAGTATGGCTTGAAATGCTGTTATGTGTCACAGTCTTGGGCTCTCGTGATCCTGAGCACCCAGCAGAAGGTGCCTTGGAACCGGTCATGAGGAATCTGGACGGATGAATCGGACCAAAGGCTGCCAGTGGGAGTGAGATTCAGTCCTGAGCCCTGACGTCTGGGTGCTTTCAGATGAGGCTGGGGTGAGAGGTCTCTGGCCTCAGTCCAGGCAGCCATGCTGGCTCAGTGCTGCTGTTAGGGAACGTGACTCCAGAATCACTCTAATCTGCCCTCATCGTGACAGTTTGTGTGGCACACATCTAAAATTAGGAGTCTAAACTGAGAAGAGTAACTTGAGGGCTGTCAGGAGCCACTGCAGATCTGTGCCCAAAGTGTACACCGACACTGGGGACTTCACTTTCTAACCTTCACCGTCTCTCCATCCCATCACCAGAGCATCTGAGCACCTTTGCGCCTAAACCCTACACCTCCCTCAGGGCCCTCCCCATGGTTGATGCCTAGTGACATCCCTTTTGTCTCTCAAGATGCTGCTGCAATTATCACCTTGGGCCTAAGCTGTGCCTCCAGCTTCCCCAGTGACCCTCCCCTCTCCTCTTTCCCCAGAAATACCCACTGTACTACTTTGCCACAACCATGGGTCAGTGCAATTTATTTCACTTGCTTTGCTGCACCAGGTACAGAATTAAACACTGGGGACAAGGGTGCAAAGAAAGGCCAAGAGCTGATAGGACAATCAGGCTCTGGCTTGCATGCTGACACGCAGTGCTTCTAGTGTACCTGTCATGTCATTACATACCGTTTGTATAATGGGTTTGGGTCTCATATTTATAGAAAATTATTTACTATAGAAATGCATTATGCATGTGTAATAACTATAAACAAATTGTTTTATAATATTTATGTTATATACTTGTAAATACGCTGTTTATATATTTACCATTTCTAAATACAACTTGAAGAATTTGTTTTAGACATAGGGCTGGATCATACCCCAGGGGTCTGATTCATCGATTCCTCTTGGGACCTCATGATCTACGTTTGCATGCAGAGCTTCTGAGGCTGGGCATCCAAGCCTCCTTCCTCTCTGCGGGAGCCTGGGGTGTGCAGCATTGTTGTCACCTCCCTGCTCCTACTGTCCCCTTCTTGGGCTCTGCCCAGATACACAGTCAAATATTATTCAGGATGGTTCTGAGAATGTTTTTGGATGAGACTGATATTAAAACTGGTGGACTTTACGTAAAGCAGATTGTCCTCCAAAATGTGGGTGAGCCTCATCCAAATAGTTGAAGGTCAACTATAGAACAAAAGACAGAACTCCTCCAGGCATCAGAGAATTCTGTCAGCAGTCTGCCTTCTGACTATAATTGCAACATTGGCTGCCCCTGGGTCTCTAGCCTGCCAGCTGGCCCTGAAGATTTTGGAGCTGCAGCCTCTGTAATCACGTGAAGCAGTTCCTTAAAGTAAATCTCTCTATATATGTGCATATACACATGCTATTAATTGTTTCTCTAGAGAATCCTAATATACCCCCTGAGAATTTGAACTCAGGTCCTCAAAGTCTATGCAGTCAAACCCATCCAGTACCTCCCAGCATGGATATCAAGGCTGCACTCCTAACAACCTAGGGAGTTCTCAAATTGCAGACTTCTAGTCTTCATCCCCCAGGACTGACACAGCAGGGCGGGATGGGCCCTGAAATCTGCACTCACAGAACACTGGGTTATTTTTCGGTATGTGACTCTAATTCATCTCGAAATATGAGTTGCTCTAGTGTGGCGCACTTTGAAAAGCCCCCAAATAAATAAAGAAACAGTCCTTCTGGTAAGGAGTTTGCTATTCAAGTAAGAACTTCTAGTTTGGACTAACAGCAGCACAGTGATCCTCTGTGCAGAATTGCATGGTGTCACCCTAAAATGCATGTCCTTCCTGGAAGCTCGGATGTGATCATATTTAGAGGTAGTGTTGTTACAGATGTAATTAGTTAAGATGAGGTCATAGCAGAGGCGGGTAGGCCCTTAATCCCGTCTGACGGGTATCCTTAGAAGAGGCAGAGACATGGAGACAGACCCAGAGGGAAGGTAGCCATGTGATGGCAGAGGCAGAGCTATGCAGTTAAAAGCCAAGGAACGCCAAGGACCGCAGAAGCCAGGAGAGAGGCTAGAACAGGCTGTCCCCAGAGTCCCCAAGAAGGAAGCCACCTTTCTCATACTTTCACTTTGGACTTCTGGCCTCAAGAACTTGAGAGAACAAATTTGTTGTCTTCAGCCAGTCAGTTCGTGCTACTTGGTTATAGCAAACTGATATGGCCACATGTTGTAAGCAAGTAGGAAGCTGTACACCACATACACCAATGTTCTCAGACACTGGACAGTTTGCAGTACGCCCGTGTTCCTTGATAGAAGGCAAACAGCTGGGTGGGGCAGTGTCTATGTGAACAGCTGTTAACATTAAGGTTAAACTCAAAAGGCTCCATATTTGCAGGGGTAGGCACCCACTGGATGGAGTTTTGTACCAGTACCCATGCATGGGACTGTGTCCCCAACCTCAGCCTGCACATGTTGTCCACATTGAGCACTAAGGAACATTCTGGGACTGTGTTCCCAGAATGATCCAGGAGGTCACGAAGACTGAGATCTGTAACAGTGCTCCTTAGCTGGACCTGTTTTCAACCTATGGATCAATTAAATGCAGATTTGGGAAGGAGTGGAACAGTTTAATGGTTCTTTAGATCTTCCAGGTGATTCTATTTACAGCCAAAGGAGAGGCTCATTGGGTTCTCCCTTACTTTTCAGCTCAGTCACCAAGCCTTCTTTAATAATCATATGAAAACCTGCCTGAACTGATTTTTATAGTGAGATATGGGCATCTTCGAAGCTACTCTTGTGTAAGCATGTCCCAGGTGGACATTCTGTCTCATAGGTCACTGCCATTTGGTGGTCTCCCCCTCTCAGGACGTATTTCCTTGGAGGTCTGGAGCACTGCTTCCTCTACTCCTGTGTGATTTCCTGGAGGGTGGGGGCACCTCCCATCCACTGTGCAAAACCCAGGGCTGATGGAGCAAAGGGCCAAGTGGCTTAATGCAGCCTGAGTGTGTGCTCACTCAGTTCTGGAAGTGAGATTCCAGAATCCTGGGGTCCGTAGGGCTGCACTAGCTCTGAAAGTTCTCAGTGAGGCTCCTTCCTGGGTTCTCGCTAGCTTCTAGCATTTGTAGATATGTCCTTGGTGTTCCAGGTTTACTCCGTTCTCTGCCACCATGGTCACATTGTCTTCCTTCTGTGCTGTGTCTTTCTGTGCCTCTTTTTGCCTCTTCTTATAAGGATGTCACTTACATTGATCAAAAGTCCCACCCTACTCCAGTGTGACCTCATCTTAACTTGATTACATTTCCAAAGGCCCCATTTCCAAATAAGGTCGTATTCATAGGTGCCAGGGTTAGACTTCATTATGATCTGAATATGTGTGTTCCCTCAGAAATTCAGATTAGAACTTAAACCTCAGCACAATGTATTAAGAGGTGGAGCCTTTGGGAGGTGATTACGTCATGAGGTCAGAGTGCTCACAAGTGACAGTAGTGTCCTTCTAAAAGGCAGGAGAGAGCTGGTCAGGCCCTTTTTTGCCTTCCTGTCCTTTCTGCCATATAAGGACACAGTATTCCTTTCCTCCAGAGGAAGCAGGACTCAAGGTGCCATCTTGGAAGTGGAGACCAGGCCCTCACCACACAGCAAACTTGCCAGCACCTTGATCTTAAATTTCCTGGTCTCCAGAAATTTGAGCAATGAATTTATACCATTTATAAATTACATAGTTCCAGACTTTTTTGTTGTTGTTGTTGTTGAACCAGGGTTAGAACTCAGGGATTCTTACTTGCGAAGCAGGTGCTCTACTGCTTGAGTCACACCACAGCCCATTTTGCTCTAGTTATTTTGGAGATGGGGTCTCACAAACTATTTGCCTGGTTTGGCCTTGACCCTTGATCCTCCTGATCTCCAGCCTCCTAAGTCGCTGGGATATAGGCCTGAATCACTGGCACCTAGCCAGACAGTTTTTAATAGCAGCATAAACAGACTAAGATAGAATTCAATATCTCTTTTTGAAGGACACAGTACAACCCATGAGACCAGGGTCACCACATACTTGCAGGTTTCACCTGGTAGGCAGGCTTAGTCATTTTTGTTTGAACTCAACACCTCCCCTTTTCTTTGGTCATCCCCTTCAAGCAGAGACCTGCTATGTATCCAGAGTTCTTCATCTTTGCTCTGCAAAGTGCAGCCCACCCTCCCCAGCACCAACATCATCTTGAGCCTGTTAGAAACGCCCACTCTGACCCTACACAAGCCTGCTGATCTGCAGTTCAGCCAGATCTCCAGGTGAGCCAGGCACACTTCACATTCGAAGACTAGTGATCTACATAACAAGTGGCCCTCCTTTTAAACTTCTGGTTTTACAAACACGATACCCTTTCTTTAAACAAAAAAATTAACCATTAGACCTTCTTTTCTTACATATCCTCCAAATATATTGGTTCCTCCAACTATATTTTGAAATGAATTCAAGGTAAAAATTACAAACTTAACCAGGCATGGTGACTTACGCCTGTAATCCTAGCTACTCAGGAGGTGGTGATTAGGAGGTCATGGTTTGAGGCCAGCCCAGGCAAAAATATGAGACCCTATTTGAAAAATAGCAAAAGCAAAAAGGGCTGGAGGTTTGGCTCAAGTGGTGGAGCATCTGCCTAGCAAGCAGAAAGCCCTGAGTTCAAAGCCCAGTACTGTCAAAAAAAAAACCTTACAAAGTCATGATTTCAAGTTCTTTTAATCAGAATTACTCTAGTCAAGTCTGAATTGCCAAGTTAACCATGGTAAGAAAAAATCTTCCAATAGATCTGTCCTCAAACTGTAGTAATTCAAGTCTGAGGGGATGATTAACCAGGGTCTGAGTGGGAATTTTTTAATGTTGCCATTTTGGAAGAAAACTAAAAACCTAGTTATCTCCAAATGTCAAATACATTTATTTCATGTAATCCTAGCTAGACATTGGGTAGATGTAATAAGGAGGCAGATTTGGGCTGTTACAAACATTGATTTCCTCTGTATAAGAGTTGTCAAAATATGTGAAACTGGGAACCACAGGCCCTGAAGTCTTTGTGACAGATGAAAAGTTTTGTTCTGAGAATAAAGATGGATCTGATGGCTTCTCAGAATGCCTCTAACTCAAGGATGTCCTGACCCTGCAAAACTCTCAAAATGTGAACCTCAGAGGGATGACTCTGATACCTAGAGTTTATTTCTGACATTTGGTAAGGAGTTTATTGGTTCAAAGTGTTTCCATTTTTTTTTTTTTTTGGTGGTACTTGATTGTTCCATGCTTGCTAGGCAGGTGCTCTACCACTTGAGTCCCTCTGTCAGCCCTTTCTCTTATTGGATTTTTTCAAGATAGGGTCTCCCCCGAGCTGGCTTTGAATCGCGATCCTCCTGATCTCTGCCTCCTGAGTAGCTAGGATTACAGGAGTGAGCCTTTGGTGCCAGCTCTCAAAGTGTTTCTGATGTGCACCAGAGCCATATCTTGTAAAATCAGTGTTTTAAACTCCATTTCTGTATTTATCCATTACTACTTTTCTCTTACTTCAAGCAGAATAGTGTAAGAAGCCATTTTTTTGTTAGTGTGTAAGTGTATATACAAAAGCAGCTTGCAGGACCACAGTTCTACTCTCAGTGTTAGGACTCAGCTTATGTCTGTTCTTCATAGTATTTTTGTGACTAAAAGTTCCACATATCGTGGAGTTAGTAATGCTTTTTTGTCTATTTTTAAATATAGCTTTTCTTCACCTTGGTTGTCTCTTTTTTTTTTTGCCGTACCAGGGTTTGAACTCAGGTCCTCTACCACTTGAACCATTCTGCCAGCACTGTTTCTGACTTTTTAGAATGCCTGTTCTACTTTTTAAAATCTGCCTTTTGAGGCTTCTTTTAGTCTATTTGTCCACAGTGATTTTTATCTTGGGTTTATTTCCCCAGTTAGATCCATCCATTTATCCATCCATCCATGCATTCGTACATTATCCACTGCATCTTCTGTACTTGTACCATGTCCAGGGAGTTATTCTTGGTGCTAAAGATACAATTGTTAGAGCGAAACAGTGACTACTCTTGAGAGATCACAGGGAAAGAAACACACAGGTAATCAATCAAGTATATAGACACAGATAGTTGCTAGATGGTCCTAAAATAATAATTTACCCAAGGTGTCATAGGGACACTGAGGGCAGTACCCAACTGTCAGGTTAGGACAGCCTGGCTGGAGCCCCAAAAGTCTTCCCAGAGTCAGGAGAGAGCCACTCAGTAGTGGCTTTGAAGGGCAGAAGTGAGGGGCAGAAGCCCCTGACAGAGGGTGCAGCGTTCCTTGCTGATTGGTCATCTCTCTTCTCTGTGCTTGCTCCCATGTCCTGCAAAGTGTCCACTGTTGCTTTACAAAGATCTGAAGATAATTTTGGAACTTCAGTTGGCAGTGTACAATTTCCTAACTTCCCACCTGACCATCAGGAGGAGACATGCTGTCTTGAGAATCCGGCAAAATCCCTCCACCATTTGCTGCAGGCTGGTATAAGTGCTTGGCTCACAAGCTGAGCATGCTCCCTCAGGGATTTCAGTGTTTTGAGTTATTATTTGTTCCTCACCTGGGCAGGATCTTGGAGAGGCGAACGCAGAAGTCAGAGCAGGAATGGAGAACTGTGGGCTCCCCTTTCACTGCCTGCTCTTCTAGACAACCAAGTGGTGCTTCTTACTGTGAAGACTGTCTCCCCACCCTCTGCATTCTTTCTCACTTTCTGTACATTGGGTGCCACTTTCTTTCCCTCTTTTCATTTCATTCCTTTACCTAAGACACACTACTCTAAACTCCCCCCCCACACTTTTTTTTTCTTTTGAAGCTTGTGACTTTTACTCCTCTGTTTAATGATTGGGAGCCCCGGGTCGGGGGCACTTAGTTTATACTTTGCAGAGGAGAATGTCTGAAAAAAGGAGAGATTGGTATCCTGGTGGAGAATTAACAAAAGTAGGCAAATCACCTCTCAGAAAACAAAACAAAAACCACAGAGGTTTTATCTAGCTTCCCACCACTTGGACAAGAAGGATGAGACAGTGTTACAAGGACTATTTAAAAAGTGTGATAACTGATTATATTCGGTGTGCATTCAGTACTTCCTTGTGTTTCACTAGTAGGTAGAAATAAATGTCCTATCAAAAAATCAACGTGTGTAATGCTCCGTTTAGCTTCTCCTCATCAGGAGTGAGGTTTTTATTGCTCTCTTTCATCAAGCCTGTCTTTCTGAGTGTGATGGAGTTAAAATGACTCATGCACAGACAGGGAAGCCTGTCTTTTCCGTTCTGCAGGGCTGGGCAGAGCTGTAGGGGGGCTAGTGGGATGGAAAGGACCAGGGCTGCCTGAATCTTTGGAGGTTCCCACAGAAACCTGGGTGGAAGAGTTTGTGAACCCCACTGAGACAGGAGAAAGCTATTTTAAGTAAAATGCAGCATCGTGCTAAGAATAAGGTTAAGATTGTAGTTTTAGAGCTTGTTTTAAGTAAGAACAAAACTTTATTGCATAATTTGGCACAAAAATTCTTTGTGAATCATTTTGCGCCAAAACCCATAAACTTAACTTTTTCCTAATACACTAGCGTGGTAAGATGCTAGCTGTTACAACAGTTTTTTGTAAGTGTGCACTACCCTATAATTATGAAACTGGTTTTTGTGTGTGTGTGTGTGTGTGTGTGTGTGTGTGTGTGTGAAAGAGAGAGAGAGAGAAAGAGAGAGACAGACGGGCTTCAAACTAGTGGTGAATAAAGTTAAGAATTTTATGAACTTCAACCTAAACTAGATCTTGAGCTTTTGTAACTCATTTTAAAATACTGAAATTTAGGCCAGGACTGTGGCTCAAGTGGTGGAGTGCTTGCCTAGTAACACAAGGTCTTGAGTTCAAACCCCAGCTCCACAAACAAACAAGCAAAACCAATAAAGAGATTCAATAAGCCTGAATGCAATCATTCATTCTTTGGGATATAAAGTGATGGGCACTTTTCTGCCAGTATTTCCAAGACATGATTAAAAGCAGTGAGAGCAGCCATGTGCTAAACAGTGACAAATTAAGAGGCAAAAGACTACTCACTGGAACCACAGGGGCCAGAGATCCTCTGTAGCCCCTTTTTCTGATGTTTTTTTAAGCTGGATGGATTGAAGAATGTAGTTAAAATAAAAGCCAATTAACAAGAGAAAAGCAAGCAAGTTTTCATAATTTTATATGTACGTGGAGATCTTCACAAGGGAAGTCCAAAGAAATGAGCAAAGCGTGATGCTGGTACTTTTCTAGACGATGTACAACACACCTGTGAAGGAGTGACGGGCGAATGGGGAAGTCTGGAGCTCTGTTACTAAGCGATGCTGCTGGAAGGGAAGGGTGTTTTCAGTTGTTTATTCAAGTTCACAGAAGCCCCCGCTACCAGTTACCAGTCACTGGGGATCAAGGAAATTTCCCGGTACTGCCATGTGAAGGCCCCTTATGTCTTGCTGCATGTAGGACATGATCGGCAGGCCAAGTTACATCTGAAGTTACAGCTCCTCAGGTGACTTCAGAGTGAAATGGTCAATGTGTCAATCTGGCATAATTTGAAGGAGCATCCTTAGCTCCTTCAAAACAATATTTATGGGGCTCCTATCTGAGGTCAGATGCAGTGCTGGGCACTCAAGACATTGGGTGGCCAGGCAGACCACAGAAGGAGCGACCACAGTGGAGAAGGCTGAAAAGGAAGGAAAGGACTCAGGGGGCCACAGAAGTGGGTGCTGTGAGGGCCTGTTCCCCGCCCTGGAGATGCAGAAGTGGCCTGGGGAGGGGGTCAGCCTGCATGCAGGGATTCAGGGTGGGGGTGGGGCAAAAGTCCCTGCACTTAAATTTAGGTTTCTACACATATATGGTTAGTTGAATGCAAATTAGGACTAAAACAGGACACAAGTGGAAAAGGAAGAAAACATGAAGTCATGGTCTCCCTAAGACTCATTTGTCTGTCAAGAGTTTTGTGATTTGGATGCACCTGTGTGCACATCAGCTGGCTTCAAGTCACACTTCCATAGAATACAAACATGGAAGAATACACAACAGTCCAGTGTTTTTCAAAGGGGAGGGCTTTATAACATCTAAAATCCCGAATACAACTTCTAAGAAGGGTTCTGGCTCAGCAAATTGCAAAAGGAATTTAAGTGGAGAAGGAGAACCACAGAAAACTGGGAACAAACACTGATGAGCTTTCTTCACACCAGGGAAATGAACCAGTTATGGACGAGATCTGTAGAGGGAGAAGAGGGAGTACACTACATATACACTTGGGAAGACAGCACAATGAAGCCACCAAACACTGAAATAAGGGGTAGCAGGAGGGGGGCAACGGGAAAATAACACAGGGGGTGAACTTGTTCAAGGTACCACTGTATGCACATATGGAATCACCACAGTAAAATCCCCTTGTATTTTTAATGTATGCTAGTTCAAAGATAAAATAAAAGATACAAGAAACCCTTCAATACCACCAATAAATAAATAAATAAATACATGAAGTCTCAGTTAAAGAAACAAAGTCTGTAGCTCTTATTCAGATAAATCTGCTTCTTGCCTTTGGACACTTGTTTTTGCTTTCTATTTTCTCTTCGTATCAGGCTCTATGAGGGAAAGATTGAGGCTGATTTGCTCACTGCTGTATCCCCAGCATCTAGTACAGTCCTGACACATACGTGCATTTAATAAGTGCTTGTTGAATGCATGCTGTTGAAAAAATAAAATGAATGTCAACTCAGAAATTCAGCACTATCTACCAGGCCTACTGATACAGACTGCTGTAATAAAGAAAACAGAAGGAAGCATTCTCTAAAGACATCTCTGAACTTTGCAACTGGCCTTTAAGTCTTACCCGTTTAATTTTTGTCTTGGTCGATTTTCTTACCAACATTTGTTCAAATATGTATTTTATATGTAAAACCCAACAGAATGAGGTTTTGTTGTTGTTTAAATCAGCACATTAGAATGAAACACAACTGTAAATGATGCTACTTTCGAACGGACTCCAGATTGAAATCCATGGGAAATGTAAATGTTTGCGACTTTAAGGTTGAAGCCCCACGCTCTAAGAATAAAGGATGCATTGGCATTTGAATAGTTTTCCCACAATTGAAATAATCTTAAGAACTTTTTTATTTTCGTTCCTCCTCCTTTCATTGTAGTAAAATTTTTCTTTTTTTCTGGAGTAGGACTAAAATGTTTTTGTTGTTGATGTCTTGTGTTTTGAGACAGGTTCTTGATACGTAGCCCAGGCTGGCCTCGAACTCGTGACCTTCCTGCCTCAGCCTCGAGTGCTGGGATTAGGGTGTGCACCACCAAGCTCGGGTGAAAACTGTATTCTTTTCCACTTGGTTGGTGTGAGAGTCACTTCAACGTCCCGAGAGTCCAGACACTTTATTTCTAGGCTCAACAATCTTAAGTTTTGCGAGTTGGACGCAGGCTGCGCTCTTCCCAGCCAGAGCCGTGGGCGTGCGGGTGACGTCATCCGAGTTCGCAAAGACGTCGACCTCGGGCGGCGGCGATCCGCAGGGTCAAGTTTACAAAGCGGTTAGCAGATCCTCCATCCGAGACAGCACGGCCTCTTCCTCGGGTCCACTTGTTCGCCGCCCAAGACCTGGTCGGGGGACCCGAGGCGCCCAGCCCACCGCGGCCCAGCCCGGCCCGAGCGCGTGCAGACTCTGGCGGCATGGGAGAGCAGCGGACGCCGACACCTGGCGCGCCGTGTGCATCGCACTCCTCCGCCCCGCCCCTCCCGCCCTCGGCCCCGCCCCTCCCACCCTCGGCCACGCCCACGGCCACGCCCCGCGCCCTCCGCCCTCTGAAGTTTGTCCCTCGCCGCCCGTCGTCCCCGGCGCTCGGCCGGCCGCCGTCCCCACCAAGATGGCCGCGGCGCGCACGGCTCCTGCGGCGGGCTAGAGGCGGAGGCGGAGCCGAGTCACTCCCGCACTTCGGGCTTCGGTTCCCCGCGCCAGGCTGCAGCTTCCTGCCCGCCGCGGCCATGCGGGGCTCGGTGCACGGATGAGAGAAGCCGCCGCCCAGCTGGTCCCCCCTCCCGCCTTCGCCGTCACCCCTGCCGCCGCCATGGAGGAGCCGCCGCCGCCGCCGCCGCCACCGCCACCGCCGCCGCCACCGCCGGAAACCGAGCCCGAGCGCTGCCCGGCGGCCAGGTGAGTGAGTGTGGCGGCTGCGGCCGGCCCGAGTCGGCCCCTGAGCAATGGGGTGCGGGGGGCTCTGCGTCCCCTCCAGGTGCAGAGCCCGGGCCCCGAGGCCGAGCGACTCCCCCTGTCGCCCCGAGCCGCGGTGGCCCTGCCTCCGCCCCCCCCCGAGTCGGGGGCGCGCCGGGGTCCGCGGGTGCACGGCCTCCTCCTGCACCCCCATGTCCACCTCCACACCCGCCCCCCCCCCCAAAGAAAAAAACAAACCGTGCTGACTCCCGGGAGGAGACCGCCCTCGGGTGGGAGACAGGTCGGTCCTCCCGAGGTCCCTGAACTGTCCTGCAGCGGTGGCCTTGTGCAGATGGTGGCTCACACGTGCCTAAAGTGAGGGGCGATTCGTCCAGCTAACGTTAGGCTGCTGCAGCCGGCTCCGAGACGGCGCTCTCTCGGCAGCCGGGGCACTGGTTGCATTGCGTTCCGTGCAGGCTTTGTTACTTGCTCAGTGTCTTTATTCTTGGTTGCGAGCACGGACTCACCTCCAGCAGGCTTTCCCTCCCTGGAGCCTGTGTGCGCGATCGCTTGCCCTCAACTGCCTGTCCTTAGCATCCCGATGTAAACTTGCAAACTGCTGCCCCCTGTCCCACGTCGTGAAAATACTCCCACAGCTCCTCCCGTCTTACGGTCTTGCTCTGTAGTTCCAGGAATAAGGCAGCCAAATGTCCTTTCTTTTTCCTGCTTAAATTTTAAACAGCTCTATAGCTGTAGTTGGAGCTGAACACAGGAGCCACATTCTTGCTTGTCATCACCTGTGGGCCCAGAGGGATTTGTTTTATTTTTTTTAAAGCTGTGAAGAAAGTCGTTGCTTGGTGTTCCTCAACTCCAAGATATTTTTGTAAGCTTTTAAGGAGCAGCTTCTCCGAATAATGGTACGGAATGTCATGAGAATTCTCTTTGAATTCATCTATCATGTTTTAGAAGTTTGGTCAGGAAGTTTATTATGTAAATTTGCTGATGGATTCTGCTGTTGGTCCATTTTGACCCCTTTTGAAGCTTTTCTTCCAAATTAATAACTTTGAGCCCTTATTTAATGCTTAAAATGTTTCACACTTACTCAGTTCAGTTCTATTCTTCATTTAGTCTTTACAGCAGTCTTATGAACTAATCTTCTATTATTTCATACATAGGAGGAAGCCAGGGCACAAAGTTGAAGTACCTTGCTAGAGTTTCACAGCTGATTATGAACCAAAGTCTGGCTGCAGAGCCTGTGCCTTAATTATGAGGAAGAGGTATTTCATTATCCTCAGGTCAGAAGATATAATCTGTGTCCCTATACTCTGGGTAAAAATGAACTTGAGCATTCTTAGGTAAAGGTGGGAAGGGCAGAGACGAAAATGTGCTGAAAAGTGACTGCTTTCCTATTGATAAAAAAGAAACCTGCCTTTTCAGCCAGATTTTGTCTCTCTTTGTTATAATAAAAATAGGTCAGGATAATGGGCTTCATCCAACTTTAAGTGAGCAGCAGTGTACAGAACAAGAAGGTCTTAGAATTATTTTTCTTAGCAACATTGCAGTTAATTTTACAGTAGCAAATCTGTAGGACAGATTACTCGGTAAAGCTGTCTGTCCTTTTGCCTTTTTTATGCCCTTATTGTCACCACCACCTCTTCAGTATACAGAGCTGATTTCTGACAAGCTTACTGTGTAGATCCTTAGTAAAAGATGCTGGAGGGTGTTCTTAAGTTTATTTGAATTTTTATGTTTGTAACCATTTAAAAGAAGCTGAAAAATGTGCTAAATGCCACCTTTTAACACACTGGGGATCAACAGTGTGGTTATTTGTGTTACCAGGTTAACTGGTTTTGTGACGGACCAGAATAAAGCACTCTGCTATCTTTGTTCATCTACCTTATGT
This sequence comes from Castor canadensis, assembly GCF_047511655.1. Classification (NCBI taxonomy): domain Eukaryota; kingdom Metazoa; phylum Chordata; class Mammalia; order Rodentia; family Castoridae; genus Castor; species Castor canadensis. The sequence continues at coordinate 7,313,887 of NC_133386.1, read as the reverse complement.
CATTGATTAGGAGGGTTGTGTTAATGCACAGCTCTTCTGTAGGGTTCAGGCCTGTACATGTTGGCCTACAAAGCTGTATGGCAAGTGCACCACTGGCAGATGCCAGCCCGCCCAGGACATCTGTTGGTGTGTGCTTTCCTCCTGACTCGAGTTATGCAATGACCCAAGAACACAAAACAGGTCAAGAGGTGATAGTACTCTGTTATGGCTTTATTGCTTATTGTCAGTTGCACATAGTTCTTGCCCTTATTTTTGGTAAAGAGCTCATGATAAGGATGGCAGTTGTTATTCTAATTAACCTTTCAAGCAAACATTCCTTGTCATTTCTTTTTTAAGCTGCTGGGTAGGTTTTAGGAGGATTGCGAATTTATTAGGAGAGCCATTAGAACTAATTTCAGACCACTTACCTTTGTGATTTCTTGGATCTGTGGACTTAAAAAGACAGGATAAATTGGATGTTAAGTCTGATAGAATGCTCTGGTCTACTGTAATCTTTCATTTAAAATATTCATGTTAAATACAGCCTTCTTGTTTTCACTGACCTCTTAAGTACATGTCAATGAGTCTGATAACTTTTTTCTTATCCAGTAACTTTATCTGTTACTTACTTTATGTAGCTTGGTTCTTGTAAGTTCATTTGAGAAAAAGGATTTCACTGCTAAAAAAGGATTTGAGTATCATCACTCCTGGGTGATTTGATCTCTCTCTCATTTGAATGCCTGCCTGTTTCAGTCTTGACCCCTACCCTCAGTGCAACATTGGTGGCTGATGTGCCTTTAGACCGCTGTAACAGTAGATACCCTTGGCAGGGGCAGCTTTAGAAGAGAGAGGCAGTCAACAGGCAGCAGTGATGGCAGAAACTTCATGTTTTGAAATGGGTATGGCTTGACTGGGTTCTGGTTCCCTTTAATTGTCATATTGTAGAGAAGTTGCTCTACTTCCTTCCCGTATATGCTTTTGGTATCTTGCAAATCTTGTTCTGAACTCTCCTGAAATATGGGGATATAAAGGTCTTTACTCTTGCTGGACACATTTGCCTTAATAACTTCCTGCTCCTTAATGATTCCTCCTTCCTCAGTGATTATCTTTTTACTCATGCCTTTCTCTTGTCTCAGCCAGGTAGTGTGTGTTCTGCTTAAAGACCATTTAATGTTGCCTGTCATCAGACTTTTGGAAGTAGTTTTCTAAAGAAGAGAGTATGAAAGAGATGTCGGAAAGGAGACTGGCTGACAGTTCTAGGTCTTTGTCACCTGTCACTTTGGCCGAGTGAGCAAGGTCCAAGGGCCAGGCATCAGCTTCTCAGGCACAGCGAGTTAGTGTTGTGCACAGGTGGCTCAGTGTGTGCTCTTGCTTATAAAAAGCCATAGTATTACTGAGAAATTGATTGGTAAGCATGATATTAGCAAGGGAAATGAGTCGAATAATCCTGATCTTCATAAATAATGTTAGCAGACCAGGGAGGTTGGCTTGCATCCCACTGGGGCACAGCCTTTGCTTCTAGTAGGAGAGACAGGAGACAGTGTTACTCTTAACTTTTCATCCTAGGTTTCACAAGTGCTGCTTTTTTATTCTTGTCACAAAATTCCCTCAGTTAGTTGAGTTATAGTATGCTTGTTTTTAATCTTCAGTCTTACTATAATTAGATTAGGACAAATCTTTTCCTGCTTTAATTTGGAGTGTAGTATGTCTTGTTCTTTAAAGACATTTGTTTAAGAAAAACCTGCATGACAGGTAGGTTTTTACTCTGAGTCTTAGAGGATCAACTTATTGTCTCCATTCTCCCCATAAATCCCCCACATCCCACAAAGCATCCTTTGGAGTAGTTTCTGAAAAGGTGTGGCGAAGATGTCACTGGTTGATACTTTCATAAAATTCTTTTTGAAAATTGTATTCAAAGAAGAGTGTGATGGGATATGTTTTTTCTGGATTTAAGTAAAAATCAAATTTAAAAAATTAGAATTCTATGTAAGCTATTAGAACTTTTTAAAATAATGTTTATTGACATGGAGATGCTCACGGTACTGAACTTTTGGGGACTTGAGTATCTATTTTAAGAAAGATTTTCAAATACTTTACTGCTTTATGTATCTCCTACTATGTTCAGTGCAAGAAACAGATTACAAAACAGTATTTGTAAAAGATGGCAGCCCAGGTTTGAGGTGGCTGCCCAGCTCCTGTTGTTTCTCCTCTAACTCTGTCTGCCATACCTCTTCAGGGGACACATGGGAGCCACCCTCTTCTTACAGATTCCTGCTACAGGAATGGACATTTGAGCTAAGCCTTACTGTTAGGGTTCTTTCCTTGAACTTTTCACGTTGGAGCTAGGGGAGAGAAACACTCATTTGGTAACAGAAGTACATTCTTCGAATTCTGAGTTGCTGCGGTCAGTCATGGAGAAGCTGTTTGGTCTCCACAGTGATGTGAGCCTGTGGAGAAAAGCAGAGTGCTGACAGAGGTCTTTGGCCAGTTGGCCGCCTCCTCTTTCTCTTGACATGACATGAAAGTCTCTGCTCTTAAACTATTAATTTGGTTGGGTTTCTTAAAACCCTAACTAGTACTCAGTATGTTCCCATTTTAAAAACTATCCATGTACACTGAAAAAGAATTAGAAGTTACATACCAGTTTTTGCTCAATTTTTTTTTATAATGAACATGTTACATGGTTTTATTTTTAAATAAAAGCCTAATTATAGGGCCCAACTTCTTAACTAGTGTATTTATAATTTTAAGTTTCCTTACTTTGAATTTTTACTAAATTGATGATATTCCATATGTCATATGCAGAGAATATTGTTAGCAAATTTAAATGAACTTAAATTTTGTATCTGAACTAACTGAGCTGACTATAGCAAGGTGATTTGCAGAAAACCTTAGTTTGTTGTGGCCTACAGAATTTCTACATTAGAGACAACTCGAGAAGAAACAAAACAAAGGGTTTGCTTTATGGTGGCCTGGAACATTTACGTTTTTAGAGCTCCACAGACCTGTCTCCTGTGACAGTACGGAGCCCCGTTTGCCTTCAAGTGTTTTCACTAACAGACAAAATGAAGATTTGTTTTTGACTTGCAAGTACGCTCACCTGGCCTGTTTTGTAGACATCAATAGAAGTATCAGTCTTTGTGACGGAATGGATGACACACGTTTGTGAAGCAGGAGGGAGTGTACTCAGCATGTAGTAGGCATTCTGTCAAAAGGGTTTCATAAATGATTTCATTTCAGTGTTATTTCTGAAGAATTAAACCATCTGTGGAGAAAAGTGAACACTGAGCATTAAAAAGCTGATCGATTGTTGTTTTGGGGGTAAGCCTTTTGCATATGAGCAGGCTTTTTGGCAGAACTGTTGAATGGTAGGACTTTCTGAATGGGGCTCGTTGGAGGACAACTAGTTAGAGATGTCAAATCAGTAGAAATTGTCACCTTTTTAGTCTGTCAGTGAAAATTTTTGAAGGAAAAATTGAAACGTTTTTCTTTAAAATCTAAAGTCTTTACATAAGAACATGAAAATGTAGGTATGACTTGGTTAACCTTGTAAAATATTTGGAATTAGTTTATTGAATGTGTGTTTAGTTTTTACTCAATGAAGAGCCACTGGTAGAGTGGCTCAAGTGGTGGGAGCACCTGCCTCACAAGTGTGAGAGGCCCTGAGTTCAAACCCCAGTACTGCCAAAAAAAAAAAAAAAGTTCAGAGTCTGAGGAACTTGGATATCACCTGGGCTGCACTGTCATTTTGGAATGAGAAACTGCAGTTTAGAACCAGGCCTGTAGGCTCTTGCTTCTCTTTCCCTTTACCACACTGTGCTCTACTGATTAGGGCCTAAAGCCAGGTGTTCTTCAGGTCACCTGATCACCTAGTCCAGCTTCAGCTCAAGCCACAGGAGCAAGTAGTTGGCCACTGTGGAATGCTTTATGTTCTCAATCAATTAGACCTTGTAGGATTAAACAGATGAAAAATGCTAAGAAATCTCCCCCAAACTCATTGTTAACAACTTGTTTTTCTTCATGCAACTTCACTTCACAGGATAAAGAAGAGCCAGTGCTCAAACCTTTTTAGATCAGTTGTTAATCTCCTGAGTTGTCTTTAGATCAAGTAGGCAGTGAGCTTGGAGCTTCCCTCTGTGCTAATGATTTTGTAATGGTAGTTGTGACTGTGTACTGCAGTAAGAAATGTGTTCTGCAGCAGTGCCTATATGCTGTGTAGCAAAAGTAAAGTTAAATAATATTTGGTCTTATATAACCCACTGATTTTATTAAAATTGCTCACTATGACTTACTAAATTGATTTTAAAACTCACAAATGGGTTGTGGTCCTGTGTTTATGTGGCTACTAAAAATAAAAAGGATGCTGCTGTCCTTTGTCCTTGTCCCTTGAGACTGAATGGGAGAACAAGTACAGTATTTGTCAACTAAGTGATCAGAAGGAATTTTAAAGGAAGTAGGCAATATTAGAATCTGAATACTTATTCCTTGAAAATAGCATTGTTACCGCAGGGCCAGAGCAAAGAGTACACCTGAAACTCCTCTCAGAGTGTTCTCTTGGGTGCTTGTCCTTAAAGTACAAGAACTGTAAGATTGGTTTAGAATTTAGGATTAAGTTTAGAGTAATGTTGGGTTGGAATAGGTGAATGTTTAGGTGACTTACTCATTTTCTCCTAAAACACCTACCTGTCTTTAAAGGTTTTTCAAATAGAGCAGTCAATCCTCAAGGAAAAATGAAATGCAGCATACATATGTACATTTATGTATGCGAGAGTGTGTGTAGGAAGAGGGAAGGGGGGGAGGGAACACACATGTATTTGTTATGACACAGGAGTTTTTGCTTCAGATCTCTTAAGCATTGCTTACTTCAGGGTCAGCCTTGACATTGACATCTCCCCTTGTCCTGTATTAAGAGTGCCTTCTGTTCATGTCCTTAGAGCCGTTTGTAGTTTTCGGCCATAGTTTGTGCTACTATCTGCAGTTATATAATTATGCTCATACTTGTTTACTGTCTTCTTCCATCAGTAAACATGAAACTCCTGGAGGGCAGGGACATTGTTGTTTTGTTTACTTTATATCCCAGTTGCTTGCATGGAGCCTAACAACACTAGGAGTGTTGATACTTGTTGGATGGAGGCAATGAATATAAAACTTAGGTTTTGAGTCTGACCTTTGATTCTGATCTCTGTGATGTGGAGAAAGTTATTTAATTCTTAGTTTTTTAAATTTTTTTTTAAATCGGTGAAACAAAATTGAACTCAGCGCCTGTTCCCTGCACTTGCTAGGCAGGTACTCTACCACTGGAACCACTCTGCCAGCTCTGAGTTTTTTCTGTTGAAAAACAAAAATAGTAGTGGTATCCACTTCCTAGGATGTTACTGAGAGTAAATGAACTAATAATGCATTTTATATAGTAAGTGCTCAGTATTTGCTCCATTACTACATTTCTTGCTTTGATCCTTGTTTGGTTTAAGGTGAAAAGTGGTCAAGTCCCACTGTATCTAATTTTCTTGAAAAGCTATCAGATATGCTTTGAAGCTAGATACATTTTAAAAACAGCTGTAGTAATCTGATGTTCAAGAAACATTCTTTTTTTAATGTTTCTGTAGGAGCCACAGACGTGAGAAAGAGACCTAGCCTTTGCTAACTGCTCTTTACCTTCACTTGTGACTAATTTTGCAAATTATTCCTACAAGTGTTTGGAATTCTGACTGGCCCTTAGAGGTCCTAAATCATGCTACTAAATTCAGAAATGTCTTACTAGTGCTAATGATTTGTTTAGGTCAGAAGGGAAAGTTGCCTTTTTCTTTGGAAGTTTATTTTTGGTGTTCATTTAAATTGACCTGCCTTTATAACTTAGATTACTAATTTTTAAACTGTTGTGCACTGTATTTAAGAGTAGTATTCTTCAGATCTTGTTGCTCCCTCAGAAAAGTAAGAGCTGTTCACTTACTAAAACTAAATCACAGTCTGATTCTAAAAGCAACTTATGGCCATTAATGGGATAACCACCATAATCTTACCACCTAAAATGTTTATCATTAACATTTTTTTCTTTTTTCTTTTTGGTGGTGGCACTGGGGTTTGAACTCAAGGCACCCTGTTTGCTAAGCAAGCACTCACTTGAGCCATCCCTCTAGCTTTCAGTTATTCTTCAGACAGGGTCTTGTGTTTTTGCCTAGAAACAGCCCTACCTATGTTCTCCTGCATAGCTGGGATTAGAGACGTGAGCTTGTTAGCAAGATGGGGTCTCGCTAATTATTTGCCCTGGCTGACCTAGAACCACCATCCTTGGATCTCTAATTTCAGGCATGAACTATCATACTTAGGCTATCAACATTTTGATGGTGATAATATTTATCACTAATGGACTTCTTTTGGGGTTGTTTCTTGTACATGTATTTTTTCCCTCTATCCGGTTTATCTTTACAAACTACTGTATCATTTTCCTGTCATTAAACAACAGGCATATTCTTATTTACATCCCATAATTTAACTATTTGAATTATAACATTTTCACAGCATACATGGTTTATAACATACATGGTTTCTGTTTGTAATTAATGATTTGATTAAAAAATTAATGTAACTTTTTTAGCAATCTGGGTTTTTCTTTATGATAGATTCATAAGGCACATAGAGTTTTAAGGTTCTTTGAGACATGTTGCCACATTTCTTTACAGAAATGTACTCAGTTGTTTTTCTTACATTAGTGTGAAAGACAAAATGCATTGGACAATTCAGTTACAAATGCAGTCAACTAAGTTCTTAGGAGTTCTTTAGAGTCTGGGTTTGTATTAGTGTGATGAGACACCTGAGACAGGTTAAGTTTGTAATGAGTTTTGCTTGGTGCATAGTTTTGGGAGCTGAAAGTTCGCACATCATGACACCAGCTGTGGTAAAGGCTCCCTTAGCTGTGTCACCTCATGATAGACAGCAATGGGTGGGACACACAACACAGGCAAGCATGGGGTCACATTGCCAAGCAGGAAGCCACAGGCTGGGGTCCCAGGAGAACTTAATCCCTAACTCCTTAATCCCTTCTGAGGGCACACCTAGTTGATTTAAGGACTTCCCACTAGGCCTCACTTCTTATCTCTCAGCACATGAATCTTGGTGGTCAGAGCATATCCAAGCTATAGCAGGTGGCTTAAGAGAAAAAGAGAAAGGGGTTCTTTATCCCTCAGAAAAGGAAGACACTGATAACAGAGATGGTCCAGCAAAACCTGCAGTCATTCTGTGCCGGTCCCTAGTCTTGTGCATTCTCTTTCCACTCCATCTTTAGTTGGCACTCTCACGAATCCATCTTCCTCACTAGAGTCTTACAAGTCCTGACTCAGTCCATTGGTACTCTCCCAGAGTTGTTTGGAAAAGCCCCCAGCAGCCTGGTTCCAAGAGTACCTGCCTCAGTCCTTTTCTACTGGCTGAGACAGTCCTTCCCTGGGGAGGACAAGCACTCTGGCCTGTATCAAATCTGTAAGATTGCAGGTGCTGTCAGGGAAGCAGCAGCCTAAACCTACTGTGGTGCCAAAACCTTAAAGTGGCTTAACAAATTTGTTATTGGTAATTTGCAAGTGAAAGGTCCAGTGAGGAGCCTCACAGCTTAAAGTGGTTGTGGATATTTGGTTATTCTTGTGACATGCTAAACAAGTCAACCCAAAAACTTTAGGATGACATGTTTATAAAACAATGATTAACTCAGTTTTCAAGGAAGTATGGAATTACGTCTGATTTATAAAAATGAAAACATAGAATCTTTACAGAGAAAAAATGTTCAGAGATAACATAAGATAGTCCTGACATAATATGCTAAGAACTTATCAAGAATATCAAGTAGTAGGATCCTTTGGGTCTGGAATATAACCCAAATACCTATGCATATTAATAAAAGTCCATAGGTAAGTTATGTGAATCTCCACCTGGAAACCACTGGCCTGGAAAATGCTTCGTTCAAATTGAAGTGAGACCACGTGAATGTTTAAAGACTGTAACTGAAATTGTGAGCGTCATATGCGTTTGTCAGAAAGAAGCAGAGTAGCATTAGGACACTGATAGGAGAGGGTTGACAATTCTCTAGAAACTTCTGCAGCAGCATCTGAAGTGTTTCTGTTTTACCCTGTAAATTGAACACAGGGAGGTCAGGCATCTCTTCTGACTAGACAGCTCATGAATAATCTCAGTTATCTGGCACTTCTTTTTACAAGGTGAAAGAACAGATCTTGGTGACTTTTCTAGGGGCCCTCTGGGAAATTTCAAAGACAGTGTTAGGTGCAAAAGATATTACTGATAACTTGATTTGGGGAAGGCAAAATGCCAAAAATTGTGGGGAGATTTGAATAAGTTGGGACCAAAGTGATTATAAAAATTTTAAAACTAAACGTAGGAAAGTAACACGGTTATAAAGAAACTTTCCTAAACGAGACACTTTTGTTTTCTTAAATTAGGATATACGTCAGCATAAACAGTGAACAGTTGTCCTTATAAAGCAGAATCTTTGCTATCTAGAGAGATAACACAGAAAATAAAGAGTAACTTTTATCAATGTTTTCCTAAGAGCAGGCCAATAATCTAAGGAACTTCTGACATTGTAACAGAGAAAACCAAATTTAGAATTCACATCAGTTTAGTATTTGATAAATAAAGATCTCTCTGAAAATTTAATTTTATAAACAGCCAGCTTTGACTATGAGAAATAAAATTCCTTTTCCATGAACCTTCTATGACTTTTTATGTCATTAATAGTCTTAAATAAATGCAGCCTCTTTATAGCATATAAAAAATAAGCAAAAATATATAAATAGGAATGGTCCAGTATGTAGTGAATATCCATTAATAAGCTAAATTTAGTATTAATTAAAAATTTTAAGTTACTTAAAGATCATCTAGCTGACAATTATTATTGAAATAAAGATTGTCAAAATAATTCAGTTTGGTTAAACACAAATTGAGATTTTTTTTTGTGATCTTAGACATTAAGTAGAGGTAATGTTGACTTATCAGTTAGTGAACCTTTGTAACTTTAAGAAGAATAAAGCTAAGGAGGATAAAGATCTGTGCATGTGTTCTATTCAATAGCAACAGGTGAAAGGCAAATGTTTTTGTTAAGCTAACAATATAAACTAGTCTGCTTTCCTAAAGATTTACCTAAATTGTATGAATTTGAATTCTTAAAGTTTTTCTGAGTTAGCTTCTCTAAGATACTTTTTAATTCCCTTCAAACTGAATTAGAGGTTTAATTTCCTTAGTTTCTGGGGCTTTTAGAAATACTCAGTTTGGAGAAGTACTTACTCATCTGTAAGCCTGTCAGAATAGAGGTCCTCAAAGAAATTTTGTAATCTAATTTGATTTGGTACAGCTATGTAGAGGTAGGAAAGTACACACTCACACAATGAGAGGGAAAGGCAAACCTGAGAGATACAAAGAAAGCTTATATATTAAAGCTTAGCCATGAATTAAACATAAGCAGAAATATAAGATGCACAAATTCAGAGATCTGTTCTTAGAGGGCATGGATCTTAATTGCAGTTATTTTCCCCTTAATGATATATAAAATTAAGGTGAGTCCTATAATCGATGTCTTACAACTGATGAAATAACACTCTAAAAACTCAGTTTCAAAAAGTTGAGTAAGCATGAGATAGCTAGGAATGAAATCTATTCAAGAGCAGAAGTGCCAACCAAAAACCAGACAATGGCGCAAAGAAGGAGCAACCTAACAAACCAGGTACCCTCTCATCTTTCACACAGCATAGATAAAATTCCTGTCACCATGAGTCTGTTTGTAGAGATTGACCATGAAAGCAAAAGAAGTCAGTCACAGAAATAAAGCAAATCTCCTAAGAATAGAAAAAGTTCCCTTCTGTTCTAGTGGTGTATGAAGACCCCAAAGCATAGAATCAGGAGTTGGACTCCCCTTTGGGTTCCTGGTCACAGGCCAAGCACGGGGCACAGAGAGATCCCCCAGGTCAGTGGGGATCTGAAAGTACCATCTTCATCCTATCTGAGTCCTGGCACCAAAGCTGTGACCAGCAAAGTGCACTGGGTGGGCAAGGTCATTTAATCTAGGCTTTTGCAGAGGTGCAGTAGTTGTTAATGTGGGTTGTGTGGAGGAGGGAGAAAGCTTGGGGTTTTATAAAACATGGGAGTGATTAAGGAAGGATAGAGTGAGTTGGATCTCAGAGTATACCAGGACACAGCAATTCGTTGAGGTTAGCCATTCTTGGGACACAAAAGGAATTTCTTACCTATTATTCTCATAAGGAGCTCAGGGCTCAGTACAGTTTAACAGTTGCCACAGTGATGTGTATAATGGTATGCCCAGCTCACTGTGTCCTTTATAACCTGGAATTAACCTCATTTATACAGACAGTTTGAAGTCATTTATTTAATTGTAAATGTCTGGATATAAGTTTTCTCTCATTTAAAAAAAATTCTTTGTTCACATTTACATTGGTGCCTGCTGTGCTCTTGAATAGACTTGATTTTTTGGCTATCTTATATTTATGTAACTTTTTGAAGTTAAGCTTTTGGAGGGTGTTATTTCATCACCTGCAAGCTACCATCGATTATAAGATGCACCATAATTTTATGTATTATTGCGAAATGAACAACTGCAATTAAACGGTGATACGGTGCCTTTTTTTTTTTTGGCTGTAGGATGTAGGGCAATATCAGAGACATGATGTGTAAAGTGGATGTTTTAAAAGTCAGTGAAGTATGGCCTTGACGCTTGCTCTCACTTAAAGTGTTAAATGTGATCTGTGTGGCAGGCAAAGCGGGTATCGTCCTTTCCCTGATCTGGTAAATTCACAGAGTGGAAAGAGATGGGTGGAAAGAAACTGGAATGTGGTGATTTTTGTTGTGATATTTAGTACAACCTTGTCTACGGGAGGAACCTCTGTATGTAGCAGCTGTGTGGTGTCCCTACTGTGTGTTGTCTTACGTTTATCTTCCTAGAAGTGATTTGTAGCCCAGGCCCCCCCCAACCTCACCATCCTCCTGCCTTAGCTTCCTGACTGCTGGGATCACAGGCAAACGCCACAAAATCTTTTGTTGGACATTTAAAGTTCTTTTGTCTCTTTTGCCATTGTAAGAAACCATGTTACAGGCAGTTTTTAAGCTTGATTATATGTATGTATATTCAAGATGTTTTGTTATAATAAAGCCCTGGAATTATAGTTGCTTTAAACAAAGAGTATGTGTGTATTTTAGTTATGATCTGCTTTATTCTTTAGGTACAGAATCTTACATATTGAATTTATATGTAATAGGGGCATCCTTTTTTGGTTTTGGCTGTATTGGTGTTTGATCTCAGGGCCTAGTGCTTGCTAGGCAGGTGCTTTACCACTTGCATCACAAGACCAGTCCTTTTTGCTTTAGCTGTTTTTCAGATGGGGTTTCAGTTTTTGCCTGGGTTGGGCTTGGACCACTGTCCTTCTGCTTATCCCTCCCACATGCTCTACCATGCCTGCTTGTTTTGTTGAGATGGGGTCTTGCTAACTTTTTCCAGGAGCTGGCCTTGAACCAGGATCTTCCCCGCCTCCTCCCGAGTAGCTGGGATGACAGATGGGTGTATGCCACCATGCACAGACCTAGGGGTGTACTCTTTAAGATCTTTGAAAATAAAAGCCATTTTGATACATTAAATTTCTTTTTTCTTCCTAGTCCTTAGCCCATCTAACAGAATTGTACAGTTGCCTGCCCCGTATTTTCTTTTAAATAGAGCAGATGAGCTTGAAGGTACTATGTTTTTCTTTTTATTAGTGTATTATTAATTGTTCAAAGGGTTTTTATTGTGATAGTTCCATACATGCATATTGTATACTTTGATCAGATTTATACTATCTCTCTTTGTTATTTCCCCTGCTCCGTCCCTCTCTTAATTTTTTTATGGGTTTTGTTATTCTTTCTTCATGCGTGTGTATGAAGTACTTTGATTATATTCACCTACCCTATACCCTCTCCTTTCACCTCACCTTCCCACTTCCAAATAATCCCTCCTGTCCTATTTTTACAGTACTATTAAGCCTAGGTTTAGAATTAAATTACTAATCACTTTGCTGAGTTTGCTGTCATTAGCCCTTGTTAAATGTTAAATAAGAACAGTTTATTTAAATAGTTTTAAGATGAGTTTATCCTGCCACATGTGGGTATCTAATACCATTTTATGCAAGTTTTGAATTCTCGACTCTGGAAAATTTGAATTAGGGTTTAGTTGAGGCATTGTGTGCATTCATTTTGGTGCCTTTTACTCACTGGTGTTTGCCGTGCATGATTCTTAGAGTCTCACAAGGCCACCACTGACACAAGAACCCTGGTGCTTTTGCCTTCGTGCTTTACTATTTTGGACTGTAGAGCAGTTGTAGGGAGAGGATGGCAGAAAGCAAGGCAGGGAGTTAGGCACTGTGAAAAGGAAGGTGGGCAGAGGGTGGGATATAGCTCAGTGGTAGAGCGTTTGCCCTAGCTGGGGGTAAAAAAAAAAAAAAAGTTGGGTAGAAAACAAGGTACCACCTCATTCAAAGCTGTACTTGCTATCCTAACAGGGAAGAGGGAAGTCTTACAAGAATTTTAAAATAGAATGCTGGTAAGGAAGCATTTCTCTGAAAGAATAAACCAAATTCACTTCATCAGTGAGTGGTTCCTAAATAGGCACTAAAGTTGTTAGTCTGCAGTAAAGCAATAAAATCATGGTGCAGTGTTATTTTTTTTTGTTGTTTGTTTGTTTTTGTAAAGTTAAACTTATTTCTCGGGAGCACGTTATGTATTTTTTTTTTCCTTTTGAGATGGTAGTGGCAATAGATTTTATATAAAGATATAAAAAATGATGACTTTACCTGTCAAAGTAAAATGGTAGTTGCCTTTTAAGCCCTCCCACATCACACTTAATTTTGGATATCAGGTTTTGAGTAAAAGTAACTAACTTAGAAACTGTGTTATTACACTCATTTATCTGAAGAAGTTGGATGTCAGAAGTAAATAGAAAGGTAAATACTTTGGAAACACCAAAAACAAAAACTTCATGCCCAGGATGAGGTTTTACTTTGTAAAAGAAGCAGTCCTTTGAGTGTCTTAGTGCTGTTTAACAGGAGGCTGAAGGGAATATGTAGATTGAGGAGCTGTCAGTCACTGGAAAGGGAAAGCTGCTGGCCTTCCCATGTGGGTGAAGCTTAAAAACTACCACTGAAGCAAGCGTGCTGGCCTCTAGTCCATAGTAGTGCACTGCCCACCACCTCACCATTGGTGCATTTTCCTTGCAGGGCCTATAAGGGTGCTAAAGTGAGGCCATGGAGCTCCCTGGGGAACAAAGTCCCTGTGGTGCTGCCCAGTGACCAGGCCCCAAGGGCTCTTCTGGAGTTGAAGATTTCTATGTCCTCAGATTTAGCCACAGTTAGGGAGGCCATGGATGTCACTGAGAAGAGAGGCCGCATGGTGAAGATCCTTTAACTTGCATCTGTACACAAATCTGCTCTGTAACCAAATTTGAGAGATTAAAGCTTGAGATGCAGGCCAGCCTCTTAGATTTAGTCTTCATCCACGCTGAGCCTTCCCTGTTCCCAAACATCATGTCCTTTCCACCTTCTTGTCTGGACATAGGTTGGCTCTTGCATGTCAGGTGTCCTTTTCTTTCTTTCTGTGGGAGTCATGTGTTTGGCAGGTTTCTTGTGAATATTTCTGTACTCCCACCAGCCAGATAATCTTTTGATCACATAAATAAAGCATAATATAAAGTGTGCCCTGATTGATAATCTAGTTGAGGAGAGGTAAAGTAGTAGAAGCTTTTTAATTCATGGTTTAGTGCAGAAATGATGATAAATTTACATCTGTCATCTACCTATGTGCCATCATGTAAGTGGCATATCATTTTATGTAGTTATTGCAATAAACTTATAAAACTGAGTTACATTTTCAGTGGGGGAGTGTTTCAGTACTGAATACCTGGAGCCAGGTCTCATCTGTGTTTGTTACAGTTCAGAGACTATAGTTCTCTATTGATGTAAATGTGAAAAGACATCGTAAAAGTTTTAGATAATAGTTTGTTACCGCAACAAGAGATCACAAGTTGGCAAGTACATTATAAAGCAATGGGGAAGAGGCTCTTTAGGTTAAGCAGGCTGAGAGCTTACCTGAATACACGTGAGCATTTACAACACTAGTGAAAATATTAAACCATTAGCTGGGTGCTGGTGGCTCACTCCTGCAATACTAGGTACTTCGGAAGCTGAGATCAGGAGGATTGCAGTTCACTACCAGCCCAGGCAAAAAGTTTGTAAGACCCCAGCTCTAAAATAGTCAGAACAAAATGGACTGGAGGTGTGGCTCAAGTGGTAGAGTACCTGCCTTGCAAACATGAAGCCCTAAGTCCAACCCCAAAAACCAAACAAAATAACCCCTCCCCAACACACACACACACACACACACACACACACACACCTACCTTTAAATTATTACCAGCCTCTTATTTTAGACAGCACTGCAACTAGCCTCTTGGTACACAAGTCTGTTGGGGCTTTAGTGTCATTAAAGATTTCCAGTGCTTACCTTCCTATATACTTTTTGTAGCTTTGAGTATTACTAAAAGGTGTTTGCTAAATTTAATAAGCCAGAAAGAGCTGTGTCGTTTTAATTTGTGCTTCTGGTCACTACCATAGGTGGAATGGTTTTCATGTGTTACTGCTATTTAAATTTACTTTGTGAATTATCTTTTTATATTATTTGCTCATTTTTTGTTGGTATTTTCTTGTCAGTTTTTTTTTTTTTTTTTTCCAGTTTGAAACAGGGTCTTGGCTCTGTAGTCCAGGTTGGGACCAGATTTGCCTCCAATTTACAGTGCTCCTGGTCAGCCTTCTGAATGCTGGGATTATAGCTAGGTACCACTGTGCTTGGCTTCTTACCAATTTTAACGAGCCTTTTATAAATTAAGAACAATATCTTTGACCAGTTTAACTTCTAATATGATGTAATTTTTCCCCTAATACTGACGTTTTAAATATTCACATAGGTAAGTTTCTTTAAATTTTTTTCCATTTCTTTAAAGCTAGAAACTCCATCAAATGAAATTAAGGGAAATTATTTCAGACTTGTTCTTAGAAAATACTAAGTACTGTATGTTGTAAAAAAACTGTATGTGAGTTGTATGTATTTAATACGTCACTATAAATCTCATGCCAGCAGTTATGCATATCGTAGGCAATAACAAGGTATCTGCTGGTAGAGTAAGAGTTGTTCTGGAGAATTAGCAGGACTTTCTAATGTCTCACTGCTTCTTGGCCCCTCTTTCTTTGCATTCTCAAATGCTCGTTTTCTGAGAATGAACGAACTAACAGAAAAATGAGTGTGCTTTCCTTTTAGGTGCCCTTTTTTTTTTTTTTTCTTGGTGGGACTGGGGCTTGAGTTCAGGGCTTCACACTTGCAAAGCAGGGGCTGTGCCACTTGAGCCACACCTCCAGTCCATGTTTGCTGGAGGATGGAGATGGGATATTGAGAACTGTTTTCCCTGGTTGGCCTGGAACCGTGATTCTCCCAATCTCAGCCTGTCAGGTAGCCAGGATTACAGGTGTGTGCTGCCAGGGCCGGTTCCTTCAAGGCTTCCTATGCAAGATTTCTACTCCTTTTTGCACTACTGAGTTATGCATTTTATGTACATGGTAAGCACTTTCTTCCTGGAAATGGTATTTGAATGAGGGTTAATGAAGACCCTGTCATAAGGTCCCTGTTTCTCCTTGTCTTAATAGAAGTAGGATTGCTTTCCCTTCTGATCCAGCTAACTTGCTAGTGCTTTTTCAAATTAATTATTCAGAATTTGAATAGTATGTGCTTAAATGAATTAATTTGGCTAGGCAGCAATCTGAACCATACTGTTTGCCAGATTTATTGCTGTTCATAGTTTCTTCTAGAAACAATAGGTGAGG
This sequence comes from Castor canadensis, assembly GCF_047511655.1. NCBI lineage: Eukaryota > Metazoa > Chordata > Mammalia > Rodentia > Castoridae > Castor > Castor canadensis. Next base: position 7,298,003 of record NC_133386.1, on the reverse strand, counting down.
TAGGTCTTTGTAGTAGGGTGCTGGAAAGTTAAACTAACCTTAAAGTATGTGTGCTTGAATTCTGTACTGCCAAAGGCATTTTGTCTCTAGGACACCACTCTTAAAGTGACCTTGGAATTAACATGGAGAATATGGGAGCTATAGGAGTAGAAATCTTGCTCTTGCTTATTTTTTAAACAACTTTATTTTGATACAATTCATATACCACAGAATCCACCCACTTAAAGTGTCCAAATCAGTGGTCTTAATATATTCACAGAATAGTGTAGCCATCAACATAGTTGCTTTTACATTTTAATCATCTCACAAGGAAACCTTGTACCCTTTAGCAACAGCTCAGCCCCTCTTAATAGTTGTGCTTCCCCAAGTAGTTGGGATGACAGGCTCATGTCACCAAGTCCAGCCATCAAGCCACCACACACAGCTAAAAGTTTTTTTTTTTTTTTTTTTTTTTGGCTGGTGTTGGGGTTTGAACTGAGGGCCTCAAGATTGCTGGGCAGGCACTTTATTGTTTGAGCCACTCTGCCACACTTTTTTTTTTGTGTTAGTTGCTTTCAAGATGGGGTCTTGAGAACTGTTTCCCTGGGCAGGCTTCAGACAGTGATCCTTCTGATCTCTGCTTCCCTAGTAGCTAGGATTATAGGCATGAACCACTGGCACCCAGCTCGGCCAAAAGTTTTTAATTTTAAAGACGTCTACCCTGTTTTTTCTTCTGTTTTTTTATTCTTTTGTCAGGAGTTTTGTCACAAGTAAGAATCTGTTGCTGTATGTAAATCCTGTGGAGTTACTTTTAGTTGTTTTTCCTAAAAGTTTTAGTTCTCACATTTAGGTCTTTTGTCCACTTTCAGTTAATTTTGTGTTTGGTGTGTGTTCAAGGTCAAACTTCACTTCTTTTTTAATGAGACTGGTTGCTCCAGCACTGCATGTTGAAAAGACTGCTTTTGAGTAACCTTAGCTTGTTGGTTGAGAGTCAGTTGGTCACAGTCATATGGCTTTATAGCTGGATGCTCAGTTCTGTCCCACTGATGTCTCTGTCCTTCCTACTACATTGTCATTTTTTTTTCAATTGTTGTGCTGGGTGGGGGTCCATTGTGGCATTTACAAATGTTCTTATGATATATCAAATATATCATACTTGAATTCACCTCCTCTGTCTTTGTTCTTTATCTTCTCTTCCTACCCCCCCCCATTGTCTTGATTACTCTTGATTTATAGTGAGTTTTGAGATCCAGAAACTGAGTCCTTTGTCTTTCATTCTTTCCCAAGATTGTTTTGGTTGTCTTTGTTAACCTGTGCATCCCTGTGTCTAGAATATAGGTTAGCACATAGTAGCTTTTTGCATTTATTGCACTGGGTAATTTAAAGTAACCAGTTCATGAGCCATTTGAGTAGAAACTGATGTGTCTAAATAGAATTTTGCAATTGGGTCTTAACATTTTTTTCACCATTTTGTATCATATCTCAGTCCCCTTTTATTTCTACTTGTGCTAGTAAAAGTCTCCATTAGTGATATATCTCAGGGGATGTGTTGGCTTAGTAAGGTCTTGTGTGTACCACATAAAGAATAATAGATGAGAAAAGGTCTTAGTGATTAACCAACATGGCATTAAAGCCACAAAGAAGCATTTAGACCGAGTATAGTTAAAATTATTCTCATAGAGGACTGTGTTAATTACATTACAAGTTATCAAAAAGTGAGTGAAAGAATATTTGGTGCCCTGTCTGTGTTAATGATTCCTCCCCATAGTGTTAGAGATGAGGATGGTAGGTTGCTGACAAGCACATTATTTGGTCTTTTGGTACCAATGTGGTTAAGAAGTAGGTAATTTTTTTTATATATATTTAGATATTTTAAACGGTACCAACTTTGTTAAATTATGAGTTTTAGACATTTTATATTCTTTCTTAAAAAAGATTCACAAAGAATCTCTGTGATCTTATGTAAGTCATGGAAACTGGGGCCCAAAGACGTTAAATTGCTATAAAATCGATGGGTTGAAATTGACTGTATGTTAATATTTTAACTTCCAAACTAGATTTTTGCCTTTTTATATTTATTTTTTTGATTGAATTCTCTCCTGTGTTTCCTAAAGGAATTACTATATAATCCTGCTATAAAATATTTAGCTGTATTGTGAAGTTAGTCACTTTGAAAACTGAGTATTGCTTTTCTTATATGTAAGATAATTCATTTGTATCAGTTTATTGTAATACCAAAAAAACCCACAGAACAATTTTTGGGTTATAAAAATATAAATATACTGCTTTTTATTGGTATATAATAAACTACTCACATGATATTTAGAATAAACTTGAATGTAGAGCACCTGTTTACCAACATTGGCCCATATGTGGTTGTGATCCTTGAGACAAGGAGCAGATCCTGCAGGCTTAGAATCACCTTGGCCTTTTCTTCCATGGTGCCTGTTTTGGGTATGGGAAGGCTAATGCCAGGCCAGGCCAGTGCGCAGGCAGATTGGAGAATAGGAGGCTGAGGCAGCTGGGATTTGAGTGGAGCATTGTGGAGAGGAAGGAGCAATGTAGAAAAAGAGCTCCAGAAATTACATAAAGCCCCTAGAGTCTGGATGAGTAGATAACTGGGGTAGAAGAGAATCCTCAAGGGTAGACAAAGAGTCACTGGAGAGCCAGCAGTTGAAAGGTTCGAGAACTCACACAGCTGGTCAAGGTGGAAAGGTTTGTATTGATCAGTTGGGACATTCAATAAAGACTTGGAAGGTTCATACCTTAGTAATGGTGCTAAACTATTCCTAGAGAAAGATTTCTCTGGAATTAACCTTGACCAAACTTGGAAACACCTTAAGATAAGAGGAATTGGAAATAATTTAACAGTCTACTCTCCCCTCCTCCCACCCCAGTCTAATACTCTTTAAAGGAAGATAGTAAAATCTAAATAAACACAAAATTCATAATGCCCAACAGCTAATCAAAAATTACTAGTCATAGCTGGGCATTGTGATACATGCCTGTAATCCCAGCATTTGCGAGGTTGAGACAGGAGGATCATGAGTTTAAGGACAGCCTGGGTTATATAGTGAGATTCTGTCTCAAAAAAATTTTCCTAGTCATTTTGGTAAGCAGGAAAATATGATTTATAACAAGGAGAAAAGTCAGTTGATATTGATAATCCCAGAAATGTAAAAATGATGGAAGTAGTAGAAAATGTTACAATAATTATAATCTTTAGATATTTAAAGGAAAATATGACTATTGGAAAAAAATAAAAGATACAAAAGAGATCCTAATAAAACTTTGTAAGAGGAAAAAACAATATCTGAAATGACACATACACTGAATGGGATTATCGACACAGTAGACACTGCTGAAAATCAAATTAGTGAGCCTGTGCTCAGCAATAGAAATGTAAAATGTGCAGAGAGAAGAAAGGCTAGAGAAACAAAGCATAGGATGTCAAAGACTTGTGGGAAAGGATGAGACAGTCAGAATGTGTACCTGAGTTGTAGAACAGGAAAGAAAGGGGAGACCTGTAAGGTACAAACTTGACAAATACTAAAAAACGTAGATTCACAAAGCTTACCAAACCTCAAGCAGGATAAACACAAAGAAACCCGTCATGCCAGATCACTGCTTAACCCATTCTCTCTCTCTTTTTTCTTTTCTTTTTGCAGTACTGGGGTTTGAACTCAGGGCCTCATGCTTGCTAGTCAAGCGCTCCACCACTTGAGTCATGCCACCAGCCCACCTCTTTGGTTCTTGCATTGATTGTTTCACCCTTGTGGTCATTCTTACAAGTAATGTTGTTAATATTTTTTGAACTCAGGGCTTCACACTTGCAAAGCACATGCTCTACCACATGAGCCACTCAGTCCATCTTTACTCTGGTTATTTTGGAGATGGAGTCTTGAGAACTGTTTGGCTGGGCTGGCCTTGAACCTGGATCCTCCTGATCTCAGCCCCTGTGTACTGGTGCCTGGCTAAGTATTACTTTCACACCTGTAGGACTATACTACAGTCTCCTTCACCTTGCCTTTGTTGTATTTAATTATAGCTTTCATTATGAGTCAGTTAAGGGTTTTTCTCGTTTTCTTAAATTAATTGTTACTTAATTAAATGTTGACACTTTAATAGGGAGTGGAGGACAATATCATTCCAAACATAAAAGTAAGAGTGTTGTCCAACGTTGAAAGTTACGTTGTTCAGTGCACCTCTCGCCATGGATATGACTCTCAGTTTGGTGTCGGCTGTGGATGGATGGAGTGGCAGGTGTCTCTGTTCTTGGTTTGTGTAGGAGCAGACTTATAGTTTGGGCATTGATTGTGAATTGTTCATGCGTCTGGCATCTTCATCCTTGGAGTGTCGAACGAGCTGTTTTGAGAAGAGCACCTTGCTAAGTGTGAGGTAAACACATCTAGGTCAGGGCTTCTTAACCTTTTCTAGGTCACAGGCTGCATTTGAGGGTCTGGGGAAAACTGGACTCTAGTCAGTCTCAGGCGGCTCACAGTCCCCATGACGGGAATACAAAGTGATGCAGATTTTTTGTGGGGTGTTCTTTTTTAATTAGTGTATAATAGTTGTAGGGGGAATTCATTGACACATTTACATATGTGCTTAAAATAGATCTTAATTAGATTAAAGTGTTACAGCTTTGATATATTAACTATTCTTTGTCTTTATCTATGTTTTGTACATACATGTTAATTGTATACTGAGAGCCATTTCTTTTCTGAAACTATCCATGGTGTTTTATGTTTGGAATACACAGGGCCTCTGGGCTCTACATTTTCAGTAAATTTCATGTCAGCTTAGGTATTTCAGCCAGGTAGCAATTACATTCTTCTTAGTGAGGATAAGTATAAAATTTAAAACGTCTATTTTTTTCTTCTAAAACTTATTAGACCCATTTAAACTATTTCCCAGTTTATATAGGTTTTAATTACAAAGAAAATTACAGTTTTTATGGGATAAACATTATGTGTCTGTCTTTATTTTGTTTTGGGTGATGTTTTTCCTCTTAGATGTTAAGTTGCTGTTTTTAAGGATTTCCTAATTCCTAGATGTTGTTCCTATCAAGTAGACAAATCTTCTTCCCTCTTGGTATCAGCAAGTGAATTGGTCTTGGTGTTGGAATAGTGTAGGCAGAATAGCTGTTTCGGCTGACTTTAAATACAATTGTAGGTAGCATAATGATGTTTAGGCCCGTGACGAACTGCACATACAACTGTGGTCCCATGAGGTTATGATGGAGCTGAAAAATTCCTGTTGCTTAGTGACGTTGTGACTGGCACATTGCTCACATGTTGTGACGATGCTGGAAGCACCTGTTGCTCTGCCAGATGTATAAAAGTGTGGAACATACAACTGTGTATGGTGTACAGTACTTGGTAATGATCAGTAACTTTACTGGTTCATGTGCTCACTATTTTTATTGTTTTTTATAACAATTGCCTTCTGCTTATTAGAAGGCATGCTGTAGAACCACACATGCTGTGCTCTGCTGTGCTGGAAGCAGCCTCAGGCACCTTATGCCTGAGTCTCTTTTATTTTTATTTTTGCCCATACTGGGGTTTGAACTCAGGACCTTATTCTTGCTAGGCAGGTTCTCAACCACTTGAAGCACTCCTCCAGCCCTGTCCTGAGTCTCTTGACACTACATCAAGAGGCCAGGATGAATGGTTGCTTGTACCTTCTAGTCTTGCTTAAGCACATGCAATGATGTTAGCACAGTGACAAAATCTGATGATGTATCTCTTAGAACATCCCCATCATTCAAGTGACCTGCAGCTGTAGGTGAGAAGCTTCGTGTGGGAGGAAAAATCAAAGTAGTGTTAGAAAACCATGCCTATGTGTACACCTGTCTACTAGAGTTAGGTGAAGGTAGTTTCATGTTTTTTTCTCACCCAGTTAGTGCTGACCAGTGATTGGTTACCTCTTTCTGTCAGGATGAGAGGCACAGAATGTCTGGCTGCTGCTGCTGCTTTGGGTGTCCTTTTCTCTTTGCCCACTCTGCTCCAGGGCATCATGACCTCCTTTCAGCTTCTAGACATGCTCTCCTCTCCTGAGGTCGTTTGCACGTGTGGTTCCTCTGTCCCAGCACTCCCTATTCTTCTGCTTAGTGCCTTCTTAGCTTTCTAGTCTCTATTAAAATGTTCTTTGGAGAAGCTTTCTTCATTATCCCCCCATTCTCCAGACTATGAGCAGTCTGACAGCATCTTTGTACTGGCAATCTGTGGTCTGCCTTCACTATTCCCGACTGCACGTGAGGCTCTGAATGTCTAGTTCTGTGTGTAGGTGGAAGCTCTGTGAGGGGTGGAAGGACGGCTCCCGTGTTAAGTAGTACATTTCCAAGTCATAGCCCCCTTGTCTGGTAGGGTCAGTGAATGCGCAAAGTGTGTCACAGTTACTGCCCTCGAGGAGCTAATCTGTAATTCCACACATATTCTCACACAGTGAGGTTTGAAACAGTTAGTGTGTACTTGCAACTGTAAGTAACCAAATTACTAGAATTAAGCCCAAGAAGCAAAAAACTAAAAGTGAATAAAAGAGGAAATAAATATGCATTTTAAAATGTATAACTTTTGTCTCATTTCTTAAGCAAAATCCTATTCTCAGTGGGAAAAATACTCAATTATTATTCATCCCAAGTTCGGAAGGTTTACCCTGTGGGGGTAGGTGTTATGCTTCTTGCTTCTCAGATGTGAAGTGAGCTGAAACACTAGCCCCATGTCTTGACCATGCTGCTAGAGGTACTGGAAGTTGCATGAAGACAACTATTTGAAAAAGAGATGATTACAATTAGAGCTTTTATTTGACATGCAGAAATAAGTAGGGAAAGCAAAATCCCCACTTTTTTCTCTCATTTAAATCATAGCCAAACTAGGTCCAAGTTTAGACTCAGTGTCTTATCAGTCACCTTTGTTTACGAGTAAGGAAATTTAGAGTAGGTAAAAAAGCTTTGCCAAAGATGTGAACCCTGAAGTACCAGTTCATCCTTCTTTCCCACTCCCAAGGAATTCCTCCAGCTGGTGGGAATCTCATTCCACAGAGGAAGGAATGCTGTGTTCTTGCCACAGAGAGAGCAGGCCCATCACAGTGAGCTACGATGAGTGAGTGGTGGGGTGATGATGGGAGAGGCCTTGGCTTTGGAGTGAGATCAGGACTCCAGTTCAGGCTGGGTAGCTCAGCGACCCTTCCCTGCTCCTGGGCCCTAGGAAGTGTCCTGGAACCTGCCGGAATCCTTGGGATCTCCACCTGCTTGAGATACCAGGTACTTGAGTACCTGGTATGCAATCAACGAGAACTTGCCCTAAAATGGCCTCCTAAGGTTCTGGTAAAGATTAAACCATCTACTTATGGTAGTCAGCATAGTGCCTAGCAGATAGTCGGTTAGTACTTGCTACCAACTGGAAGCATTTATACTGTTACCATAAGAACTGGGCATTACTGTATAGCAAGTTATAGAGCTGACTAAAAGCACAAATATCAATTCATTTCTATTCCTGTTTATTTATTTTGACCATTGACCTGACTTTGAATCTTCTATGTCTGTTTACCCATCTACTTTTCATAAGAGAATAATGGAGTCTCTCAGTCTTGCTTCATATGGTATCACTTGTATAATTTTTGTTGAACCCTTACATCTATCCTATTATTCTTTTTCTTTAAAATCATTCTCTTTTAGAGAAATTACGTTTTCTCTTAAGAAGGAAACTTTATCATGATGGTTAACATGGTAGACCTAAATAACTTCACCGTAAATAGAAAGTAATTAAGTAATAACAACATTACTTAAACAAATTGTACATATGCCTCCTGAAGTCCTGTAAAGAGCACATTATGAAAACCTGTACTTGAGGCCTTCTGTCAGGGCTGATCCAGAGCCATTCGGCAGCATTTTTAGGTTATGCTTCTTCACCCAGCTCCTGGAGAGGAACCGACTTGTCTAGGAGGGTGAAGATAGAGCTTGATTCTTAGATGGGAACAAAGCACACTGTTCATGACAGTTGCTCAGGGCCTGTTTATGGCGCTGGAAGCTCCTGTAATGATTATTAAAATAAATATTTCCAAGCCCTTTCCCAGACTTTCTGATCAGAATTTCTAGTCTGTATTTTTGACAAGTAAGTTGGGAATTCTAATTCAGTTTGGGAGTCACTGTTTTAAATGACATTTCCCCACCTATTACTTAGAAAATTTTCATAACTATAATTATCAGTTGTACTTATGAAGAATTGCTTAATTTATAATTAATTTTACATTTTAATTTGGTTTTTAATCTTACCTGTATAGTAACATCAAATTTATCCAGCATTGCCATGGAACTATTCCATGTAATGTAAATTTTTAAGTAAACTTTTAATTTTAGAATAGCTGTGATCTGGAGACAGTTGTAAATGCAGTTCAGAGAACTGCAGTGTATCCTATGGCCAAGGTCTTCTGTTGTGGTCTCAACGTTAGTGTGGACCTCTGTCACAACTAATGAGTTAGCTGCCACGTGTCACTGCTACCTAAACTTGGTACTCTGTTCAGATTTTATTTGTTTACACCTGTCCTTCTTTCCCTGTTCCCAGATCCCGTCTGGGAAACCACATTAGTCATGTCTTCTTAGCCTCCTCTTTGTTTCTCAGACTTTCTTTGTTTTTGATGACTTTGACAATTTATAGGAGTACTGGTCAGGTGTTTTGTAGAGTGTCCCTCAATTTGTGTCTGTCTGGTGTTTTTCTCATGGTTTGACTGAGGTTACAGGTTTTTTTTTTGGAGGAAGATCATAGGGGTGAAGTGCTTTCCTCATCTTGTGTCCAGGCTTGAGTTGTCAACATGACTCAGCACTAACCATCTTAACCTTGATCACCTGGCTGAAGTAGCTTTGTGGAGCTTTTCCACTGTAAAGTTCCTTTTTGTCTCCACTTTTCTCCACTCTTTAAAGTAAGTCACTTAAAAGTACAGCCCATACTTGGCGATGGAGAGTATCGCTCGACCTCCGTGAGAGACATATCCAAGTGGTTTGCATATTTTTCTGTAGAGGAGATTTGTCTCTTCTCCCATTTATTGATTTATGCAATAGTTATCTTGATAGGGACCAATAACCCATTCTTTTGTGGCTCACATTGCTCCAGCCTTGGCCAATGGGAGCTCTTGTTCTGTTTTAACCCGGTCTCACTTGCTGGCACCTCTTGCCTCAGGTTTAGAGTCAGCATTTCTCCAAAATTCTCTGTTCCTGGAGAACGATATTAGAAAGCCAGATCTGTACCAACTGTCAAAGCAGAGGTGAGGGCCTCAGTGCCCAGTTGTGTCATTTGCTTTCCTGCTCCTCTTTCCATTTTGCTTCTTTGAAAGCTCAAGGAGAATCTCTCCAAGCTGACATTGCTTCAGTAGTCTGTCCTCCCAGCACTTGTAACTCGTGTTGAGAGTGTGAGGTCTGTGTTGTGGACACATTTGTAGTTGACTGACTTTATGATTCAAAGGATAAGGATAAGATAAGGAAGATAAGGAAGTTTGAGCCCAGGAGACCCACGCAACTCTTCTGTTTCCCACAGAAAATGGCTCTTTAGTTACTTTATTTCTAAGGATGCCAGGGAAGTAATTTATAATATAAAATGTTTTCCACAGTAAATTCAGTTTTGAGTAAGGGTAATTTTTTAAAAAAAGTTCTCATTTATAAGAAAGAGTGAATGAGGTAGATCATAACCCATTCTTTTTGCTGTGTTTAATGAAAGTTTTAAAGATTTTTCTTATTTCTCTTTTGCTCTTAAAAGTTTTGTGTCCAGGGTTTCCTCCCAGATTTGACAGGTTTTTTTATCTTCAAATTTCCCTGCCTTATCCCCATAGTTCTCTTTAGTCAATCCTAAAATAACCATTGAATAAATTATCACTTTATTTATTTTGGCGGCACTGGGGTTTGAATTCAGGGCATCACGCTTGGTAGACAGGTGCTGTATTGTTGGAGCCATGCTTCTAGCTCTCTTTGCTCTGATTGTTTGGAGGTAGGGTTTTGCTTTTTGGGCCAGCCTGGACTGTGATCCTCCTGTTTTACTCTTTGTGCCACGGCTGGGACGACTGGCGCATTCCACCATGCTCAGCTTTTTTCCATTGAGATGGCATCTTGCCAACTTTTTTTGCCTGGACTGTCCTGGAACCCTAATGTTCCTGATCTCAGCCTCCCAATACCTTGGGATGACAGACATGTGCCTGGCTATTGGTTGAGATGGAATCTTGTGAACTATTTGCCGTGGCTGATCTTGAACCTCAATCCTCTTGATCTCAGCCTCCCAAGCTAAGATTATATTTGTGAGCCATCAGGGCCTGGCTAGGAATAAATCGTCACTTTTTTTTAATGTTGCTTTCCTTTGAATATTTTTGGTTGATATTTCATTGTAAAAGTTTCCATAGAGATACCAACACAGTGATGATGTTCACTTGTGTTTCGGGGACATTCCCCTGCCCCTACCCCTGGACTCCCTGCTGCACTGCCCAGGCACAAGCAGGGCATGTAAGAAGGGTTTTCAGGCAGCTTGGCTTCCTTCTTGCTGGTCTGTATAATATGTTCTCTATTCATTCTGAAAACTTTTTTTTTTTTTTATTGTTGTGCTGGGTAGAGGTGCATTGTGGCATTTACAAAAGTTCTTACAGTGTACCGAATATATCACATTTGAATTTACCCCACTACTGATCTCCTTTATCCCTCCCTCCCCCCATTCCTGGGATAGTTTCAACAGGTGTCTTTTTTTTGTACTTACATACATGTGTACACAGCATTTGCACCACACTCCCTTTCCTCGCCACTTCCCCCGTCCACTGCTACCAATTCCACCCCCCCACAGGATCTGCTCATTCTCAAAACTTTGGATGAAGATATATATATATTCACACATTTATTTTTGGTGGTATTAGACCTGGTAAAATAAAAAGCACACCTAGAGACGTCTTGTTTTTTGTCCCCTGGGTTTTAAGTACTCAGCTATGTGAAGCAAAATTGCAAAAATAGCAAACAATTACACTTGTCTTTTCATGTGTAACAGAACTCATGTATTTAAATGCCTAAAACTTTGTTTTCCCTTTTTATTTTTTGTTCTAGTTCTTTTCTGAGAGTTTTCTGTTTAACCAGAAGTAAAAGGTAATTGGTATAAAGTCTTTAAAGCATTGTATAATTGTAAACTTATTTGTAGATTAATTTGTAAGTTTATTTTCTGAAGCCCTATTTTTATGCATTCTTTTTTGTACTTCAGGATTGATCAAATATATTTTTGTAAATTGTGAGTCAAACAAAAGATTTGTACTAGAAGGAATCAGGCAGATCTGGTCTACTTATCTTCCACCCAGACCTGACCTGGTAATCACACCAGTGGGTAACCACAGCATGGTAAAGTCTTCCAGCTCCTGGGCCACTCCCACCAGTTGAACTACATGCTTACCAAGAGTTCCTGGTTTGATCCTAAATATGTTTAGGCTTATTCTACTTTTTAGTTGTAATTTAATAATTTAGCAGACTGTTAGTCTAATTCTGTGAAATGTGAGTGCAAAAGAGAACTGTAGTTACTACATAAGCTCATTTGCACTGCTTTACAAAGTATCAGCATAGGTGAGCCACACGCAGAAAAATACCATCAAATCAGGTATAAGGAAGAACTATTAAAAGTTGAGGAAGAAAAATGAAAATCCAGAAAAATTGCTTCACAAAGTCTTTTAAAGTTGTGGAAATTGTAAATGCTGTGTTGCATATCTGATTTGCCAGGAGGCTGACTCATCACTTTCACCAGCAGCCCCCACTGCAAGACCAGGCTGTGGCCCTCATCAAAGTAGTGTGATCAATTCAAACTCTCGCAAACAAGAGTTTAACATTAAAATAGTGTGTTTAAGACTTTATGTGTGACAGTTGGCCTACTAAAATTTAACAAATCATACAAAAATGCATTATGGCCTAAAATAACAACCATTTGTCATCTTCGTTGTGCGGAGTGGTCTTTCTTTTTCTTGTGGTGTTGGCTGTGGATCAGGGACAACTGGAAGATCCAAAATAGCTTCACTCACAGTGCTAGCAGTCTGGTGCTGGCTGTCAGCTGGGAGCTCAGCTAGCAGCTCCTCCCAGCCTTCCCTAGCTGGGTTGAGCTTCTTACATTGTGGCTAGTTTCCCGCCTATAAAGGAGGCTTCAGTAAGGCTTAGCCAGAACTGGCTCAGTCACTTTTGCTGCATTCCATGAGTTAAAGCAGTCACAGGGTCATCCCAAATTCGACAGTAGGTGATCATACTAGGATGTGACTACCAGGAGACCAGGTTAATGAAGTGCCTCCAAAGTAACACCTGCCACAGTATAGCTCAGTTGTTAAATTTGTTTCATTTTTTAATGTATATATTTTAATTAACTGACTAACCACAAATTTCAGTGGCATTGGAGCAGAAGATTTCTGTTACATAGAAGTATTTGCAGAAAGCATAATAATTTAAAACTTGAAACCTTGCTGGGTGCCAGAGACTCACACCTGTAATCCTAGCTACTCAGGAGGCAGAGATCCGGAGGATTGCAGTTCGAAGCAGGCTTGGAAAAATAATTTGCAAGACCCTCTCTTGAAAACACCTGTACAAAAAAGGAGCTGGTGGAGTGGATCAAGGTGTAGGCCCTGAGTTCAAACCCCCCAGTACTGCAAAAAACAAAACAACAAAAAAACCTGAAAACTTGTATTCTTACTAGTAAGTGGGGTGGTTGGGTGGTAGGGATTTCAGCTCATGTTAATCTGACTCCCAAACCATTATTACTTACATCATGCCCCATTTCGGTCAGTAGATAGTTGTATTGGCACCCAGGGTACAGTTTCACTTAAGTAGCACTACTGCCAGAAAGCAATAATCTTTAATTCTTGCAGCCTTTAAAAATATATATTCTAAGAATGATGAAATGTGGGTAGAATTTGGATAATGATTAAATCTAAAGTATCAAACATAAAATTATTTAATTTATTATTCACAGGTTTATTCAGCAAATAATACTGAGCACATGGTCTGTACCAAGGACTTCTGTGGGCACTTGAAGGAATGGTGGTGAGGAGGACAGATGAGTCTCTGCTTCCATGGAGCATCCTGGGGAGATGAAGAGAGCCATGTTCTTTACTTTAATTTCTTTCTTTCTTTTCTTGTTTTTTTTCTTTTTTTGGTGTACTGGGGTTTGAACTTGGGGCTTCCTACTTGCAAGGCAGGCATTCTACCACTTGAGCCACATGTCCTATTTATTTCTGAACTCAGCCTCACATTTGCTAAGCCAGTGCTTAACCACTTTGAGCCACACCACCAACCCTTTTTGCTTTGTTTTTCAAATAGGGTCTCATGCTTTCGCCAAATAATTAAGACTAGCTAGGTTTGCAAAGGCCCTCTTGTGCTTGGAATCCATGCAAAAGTTACTTAGGAATGCTGGATGAACTGAGATTTGACAGTTCACCTGGAAGTTAGATGATGAATTTCAACTGCAGTTTGATAGTAAAGATCAAGTACCTTCTTAGTAAATTGGCCTTTGAAGTATGAACCAACAAGCACCTGCAAACTCAGTTTAGCTGCCTTTGATTTTTACTGTGGGCCAGGCCAGCTATGAGAGTCTTACAAAAAAGAAACCTAAAGTCCACTTGTACCCATGTCCCTCCCCCATCTCCTTCCTTTCTCTCAGTAACAGAAATCTCTCTGACTACTGCTTAGTAGAGAATAAGTCAGTGGACAGGGGGAGGAGAGAACATATTACAGGTGCCTGTCAGTGGTACAGTTTCCTTTTACTTCTAAGGACACTGCTGAATAGCTGTCAGTGAAGTTAAGTTCTTTAAGGGCTTTTGCAGAGCTGCAGATGATTTTGGATTTATGTAATCCAACTAGTTTACAGATGGGCTGTTTCAGGCACCATTGTGGTTTACCTAATATGTCAGAGTGGAACTATTTAACCTCAAGTTATTTGAATTTTTGTCTTATTTTCTTTCCATCCTTTTTTTTTCCCCCACTTTAAAGCTGTACAAATTCCCTTGGATTGAGTTCAAGATACAGTTTTCTTTCACCAGGTTATAGTGTTAAGTGAATAGTACTTAGCAGGATTTTATGTTGAATGAAGCATTGATTTATGTGACTATTAGAAGTTTAGTACCAGAAAGACATTTCATGTTTGTATGTTTTTAAACACAAATAAGGCAGATGTTTCAGGGCAGCTGATGTAGACCGTGTGCTCTTTTCTATCCATAGTAACTGGTGCCCATGTAAACATTCCCAGCCAGTCAGGGGATCACATTAGCTCACCTCACACGAGCTGTTAGACAACAAGGTTCTGGATGCTCAAGGGCAGTTCATTAAAATGAGGCAAGTTCTTTTGAACTTACCACTAGTATTTATTTTCCTAGGTTTTGTACATAATTTTTAAAAGGAAAACCAAACTTTTTGCTTGATACTTTCCCTCTATTGTATATTACTTCTGAGTTAAGGCTCCTAATGCAAGTTGTTTTCCTCCGACTGCTTGTAAGAGTTTTCTCTTCAATACCGATTTTTAGCAATTTGTGATGTGCATAACGAAAAAGTGGTAGTTTCCTTTGTAGCTCTTCTGCTTAGAGTTCTCTGAATTTGTTGGATTTGTGCTGTACTTGGGGTTTTCTTCAAAGATATTTTCCTGTGCCCTCCTTCTTTAGTTTTGGACTCTGGTGACATATGTTAACACAGTGTGACATTGCCTCCCTACCCCAAGTCTTTTCAGCTGCCATTCATTTTTGGATAGGTTTGTTGCTGCTCTGTCTTTAAGTCCACTGATCTTTTCTTTTTTTTTAATTTTTTGGTTTTTTTAGTCAGTTACTTGTATCTTTTATTATTCATATGTGCATACAAGGCTTGGTTCATTTCTCCCCCCTGCCCCCACCCCTCCCTTACCACCCACTCCGCCCCCTCCCTCTCCCCTCAATACCCAGCAGAAACTATTTTGCCCTTATTTCTAATTTTGTTGTAGAGAGAGTATAAGCAATAATAGGAAGGAACAAGGGTTTTTGCTGGTTGAGATAAGGATAGCTATACAGGGAGTTGACTCACATTGATTTCCTGTGCGTGGGTGTTACCTTCTAGGTTAATTCTTTTTGATCTAACCTTTTCTCTAGTTCCTGGTCCCCTTTTCCTATTGGCCTCAGTTGCTTTAAGGTATCTGCTTTAGTTTCTCTGCGTTAAGGGCAACAAATGCTAACTAATTTTTTAGGTGTCTTACCTATCCTCTCCCCTCCCTTGTGTGCTCTCGCTTTTATCATGTGCTCAAAGTCCAATCCCATTGTTGTGTTTGCCCTTGATCTAATGTCCACATATGAGGGAGAACATACGATTTTTGGTCTTTTGGGCCAGGCTAACCTCACTCAGAATGATGTTCTCCAATTCCATCCATTTACCAGCGAATGATAACATTTTCTTCATGGCTGCATAAAATTCCATTGTGTATAGATACCACATTTTCTTAATCCATTCGTCAGTGGTGGGGCATCTTGGCTGTTTCTATAACTTGGCTATTGTGAATAGTGCCGCAATAAACATGGGTGTGCAGGTGCCTCTGGAGTAACCTGTGTCACGGTCTTTTGGGTGTATCCCCAAGAGTGGTATTGCTGGATCAAATGGTAGATCGATGTCTAGCTTTTTAAGTAGCCTCCAAATTTTTTTCCAGAGTGGTTGTACTAGTTTACATTCCCACCAACAGTATAAGAGGGTTCCTTTCCTTTTTCCCCGCACCCTCGCCAACACCTGTTGTTGGTGGTGTTGCTGATGATGGCTATTCTAACAGGGGTGAGGTGGAATCTTAGCGTGGTTTTAATTTGCATTTCCTTTATTGCTAGAGATGGTGAGCATTTTTTCATGTGTTTTTTGGCCATTTGAATTTCTTCTTTTGTGAAAGTTCTGTTTAGTTCACTTGCCCATTTCTTTATTGGTTCATTAGTTTTGGGAGAATTTAGTTTTTTAAGTTCCCTATGTATTCTGGTTATCAGTCCTTTGTCTGATGTATAGTTGGCAAATATTTTCTCCCACTCTGTGGGTGTTCTCTTCAGTTTAGAGAACATTTCTTTTGATGAACAGAAGCTTTTTAGCTTTATGAGGTCCCATTTATCTATGCTATCTCTTAGTTGCTGTGCTGCTGGGGTTTCATTGAGAAAGTCTTACCTATACCTACTAACTCCAGAGTATTTCCTACTCTTTCCTGTATCAACTTTAGAGTTTGGGGTCTGATATTAAGACCCTTTATCCATTTTGAGTTAATCTTGGTATAGGGTGATATACATGGATCTAGTTTCAGTTTTTTGCAGACTGCTAACCAGTTTTCCCAGCAGTTTTTGTTGAAGAGGCTGCTATTTCTCCATCGTATATTTTTAGCTCCTTTGTCAAAGACAAGTTGGTTATAGTTGTGTGGCTTCATATCTGGGTCCTCTATTCTGTTCCACTGGTCTTCATGTCTGTTTTTGTGCCAGTACCATGCTGTTTTTATTGTTATTGCTTTGTAATATAGTTTGAAGTCAGGTATTGTGATACCTCCTGCATTGTTCTTTTGACTGAGTATTGCCTTGGCTATTCGTGGCCTCTTGTGTTTCCATATAAATTTAACAGTAGATTTTTCAATCTCTTTAATGAATGTCATTGGAATTTTGAAGGTAATTGCATTAAACATGTAGATTACCTTTGGGAGTATCGACATTTTTACTATGTTGATTCTACCAATCCATGAGCATGGGAGATCTCTCCACTTTCTATAGTCTTCCTCAATCTCTTTCTTCAGAAGTGTATAGTTTTCCTTGTAGAGGTTGTTCACATCTTTTGTTAGGTTTACACCTAGGTATTTGATTTTTTTTGAGGCTATTGTAAATGGAATTGTTTTCATACATTCTTTTTCAGTTTGCTCATTGTTAGTGTATAGAAATGCTAATGAGTTTTCTATGTTGATTTTATATCCTGCTACCTTGTTATAGCTATTGATGATGTCTAGAAGCTTCTGAGTAGAGTTTTTTGGGTCTTTAAGGTATAGGATCATGTCATCTGCAAATAGGGATATTTTGACAGTTTCTTTACCTATTATTGTATTCCTTTTATTCCTTCTTCTTGCCTAATTGCTCTGGCTAGGAATTCCAGTACTATGTTGAATAGGAGTGGAGATAGTGGGCATCCTTGTCTGGTTCCTGATTTTAGAGGGAATGGTTTCAGTTTTTCTCTGTTAAGTATAATGCTAGCTGTAGGTTTGTCATATATAGCTTTTCTAATGTTGAGGAACTTTCCTTCTATTCCTAGTTTTCTTAGGGCTTTTATCATGAAATGGTGTTGGATCTTATCAAAGGCTTTTTCTGCATCTCTTGAGATGATCAAGTGGTTTTTGTCTTTGCTTCTGTTAACGTGGTTTATTACATTTATTGATTTTCGTATGTTGAACCACCCCTGCATCCCTGGGATGAAGCCTACTTGGTCATGGTGAATAATCTTTTTGATGTGTTGTTGAATTCGGTTTGCCGTTATTTTGTTGAGGATTTTTGCATCAATGTTCATTAAGGAGATTGGCCTATAGTTCTCCTTTTTGGAGGTGTCTTTGCCTGGTTTTGGGATAAGTGTAATACTGGCTTCATAAAATGTGTTTGGCAATTTTCCTTCCCTTTCTATTTTGTGGAACAGTTTAAGGAGGGTTGGTATCAGTTCTTCTTTAAAGGTCTGATAGAATTCAGCAGAGAATCCATCAGGTCCTGGCCTTTTCTTTTTGGGGAGACTCTTGATTGCTGCTTCAATTTCATTTTGTGTTATAGGTCTATTCAGGTGATTAATTTCCTCTTGGTTCAGTTTTGGATGATCATATGTATCTAGAAATCTGTCCATTTCTTTTAGATTTTCAAATTTATTTGAATATAGGTTCTCAAAGTAGTCTCTGATGATTTCCTGGACTTCCATGGTGTTTGTTGTTATCTCCCCTTTTGCATTCCTGATTCTACTAATTTGGGTTTTTTCTCTCCTCATTTTAGTCAGGTTTGCCAGGGGTCTATCGATCTTGTTTATTTTTTCAAAGAACCAACTTTTTGTTTCATTAATTCTTTGTATGGTTTTTTTGGTTTCTATTTCGTTGATTTCAGCTCTTATTTTTATTATTTCTCTCCTTCTATTTGTTTTGGGATTTGCTTGTTCTTGTTTTTCTAGGAGTTTGAGATGTATCATTAGGTCATTGATTTGGGATCTTTCAGTCTTTTTAATATATGCACTCATGGCTATAAACTTTCCTCTCAGGACTGCTTTAGCTGTGTCCCATAGGTTCCGGTAAGTTGTGTTTTCATTTTCATTGACTTCCAGGAACTTTTTAATTTCCTCTTTTATTTCATCGATGATCCATTGTTCATTAAGTAATGAGTTATTTAGTTTCCAGCTGTTTGCATGTTTTTTATCTTTACTTTTGTTGTTGAGTTCTACTTTTACTGCATTGTGAGCAGATAGTATGCATGGTATTATTTCTATTTTCTTATATTTGCTGAGGCTTGCTTTGTGCCCTAGGATATGATCTATTTTGGAGAAGGTTCCATGGGCTGCTGAGAAGAATGTATATTGTGTAGAGGTTGGATGAAATGTTCTGTAGACATCTACTAGGTCCACTTGATCTATTGCATATTTTAGATCTTGGATTTCTTTATTGATTTTTTGTTTGGATGACCTATCTATTGATGATAATGGGGTGTTAAAGTCTCCCACAACCACTGTGTTGGTGTTTATATATGCTTTTACGTCTTTCAGGGTATGTTTGATGAAATTGGGTGCGTTGACATTGGGTGCATACAGATTGATGATTATTATTTCCTTTTGGTCTATTTCCCCTTTTATTAGTATGGAATGTCCTTCTTTATCTCGTTTGATCAATGTAGGTTTGAAGTCTACTTTGTCAGAGATAAGTATTGCTACTCCTGCCTGTTTTCGGGGGCCATTGGCTTGGTAAGTCTTCTTCCAGCCTTTCATCCTAAGCCTATGCTTATTTCTGTCGGTGAGATGGGTCTCCTGTAAGCAACAAATTGTTGGATCTTCCTTTTTAATCCATTTTGTCAAACGGTGCCTTTTGATGGGTGAATTAAGTCTGTTAACATTAAGTGTTAGTACTGATAGGTATGTGGTGATTCCTGCCATTTAGTTGTCTTAGTTGTTTGAAGGTTTGAATGTTTATACCTAAGTTGAGGTTACTCTCTACTTTCTTGCTTTTTCTTTTCCTGTGGTTTGGTGCTGCCTGTCTTTTCATGGTTAAGTTGGGTTTCACTTTCTGTGTGCAGAATCCCTTGAAGAATCTTTTGTAGTGGTGGCTTTGTGGTCACATATTGTTTTAGTTTCTGCTTATCATGGAAGACTTATTGCTCCATCTATTTTGAATGATAGTTTTGCTGGGTAGAGCATCCTGGGGTTGAAGTTATTTTCATTCAATGCCCGGAAGATCTCACCCCATGCTCTTCTTGCTTTTAATGTTTCTGTTGAGAAGTCTGCTGTGATTTTGATGGGTTTACCTTTGTATGTTATTTGTTTTTTCTCTCTTACAGCCTTCAATATTCTTTCCCTAGTTTCTGAAATTGTTGTTTTTATGATGATATGTCGTGGAGTAGTTCTATTTTGATCTGGTCTGTTTGGTGTCCTGGAGGCCTCTTGCATCTGTATGGGAATATCTTTCTCTAGATTTGGGAAATTTTCCGTTATTATTTTGTTGAATATATTACACATTCCCTTCGCTTGCACCTCTTCTCCTTCTTCGATGCCCATGATTCTCAAGTTTGGTCTTTTGATGGAGTCAGTGAGTTCTTGCATTTTCTTTTCACAGGTCTTGAGTTGTTTAATTAATAGTTCTTCGGTTTTTCCTTTAATTACCATTTCATCTTCAGGTTCTGAGATTCTGTCTTCTGTTTGTTCTGTTCTTCTGGATTGGCCTTCCGTTTTGTTTTGCAGTTCTGTTTTGTTCTTTTTTCTGAGGTTTTCCATATCCTGGCTGTTTTCCTCTTTAATGTTGTCTATTTTTGTCCTGAGTTCATTTATCCGTTTATTCATTGTGTTCTCTCTTTCACTTTGGTGTTTATACAGTACTTCT
Source organism: Castor canadensis (assembly GCF_047511655.1). NCBI lineage: Eukaryota > Metazoa > Chordata > Mammalia > Rodentia > Castoridae > Castor > Castor canadensis. The sequence continues at coordinate 7,277,979 of NC_133386.1, read as the reverse complement.
ATGGTTTCCTTTATTTCTTCTTTTGCTTTTTCAAATTCTCTATTTTTGTTGTCTTGGAATTTCTTGAGTGTCTCCTGTACATTTTGGTTGACCCTATCTAGTATCATCTCTGTAAAATTCTCATTGAGTACTTTTAGTATGTCTTCTTTTAAATTATTCTTGTGGGCTTCATTGGGTCTTTTGGCATAGTTTATCTTCGTTTTGTTGGAGTCTAGATCTGAGTATCTGTTTTCTTCATTCCCCTCTGGTTCCTGTACTAATTTGTTGCTGTGGGGAAACTGGTTTCCCTGTTTTTTCTGTCTTCCCGTCATTGTCTTTGGTGTTGTTACTGTCCCTGTACTGTGTGCAATTAAGTATTTTCTAGCTTGTAATAGTAACAATGGTAATGTTTAGAATGGAAGGGTGAGCTGAGATGGAAAGCAAGAAGTTAAAGAAAGGGGAAAACAAATACACAGACAAGAGGGAGAAAGCAGAACAAGGTTTCAGGTAAGAAAGTTTCAAAGGTATAAACAGGGAGCTTTAGTGTACTAATTGACAGTAAGCTGAACAGACATTAGAGAGACAGAGGATTGAAAATCAAAGATTAAAAAAAAAATAAATGAAAGAAATATCTATATATAAAAATGAATTAAAATAAAATGGAAAATAGAAAATTAAAAAAAAAAACCAAAAAACCTCCAAGTTTAAATGCAATGCAGTTTCAGTCTTAATAATTTGGGTGTCCGTCTCAGTCTCCAATCCTGGAGATGGTGCCTCAGATGTTGTTCTGTAGTTGTCTCATGAAAGGGGACGCATAAGGTATAACAAAACTACACACACACACAGACACACACACACACACACACACACACACACACACAGACACACACACAAAATGCCCCACCAAGTGTCCCAAGTTCAAATGCAATACAGTTTCAGTAAGTTTTTCGGCTTGCAGGTGTAATTCGGTTGTTCTCTCATCAAAGGTAGGGAGAAAAAGAAAAAAAAAAAAAGAGTCTGGAGAAAGTTCTGAGAATGGTATCTGCAGCTGTGGCTTGCCTGCCCGCTGCTGTCAGCCTGCTGTTGCTGGAGGTGTTATTTATACAGATCTCTGGGGTGAGCTTAGCACTCACCTGGTCCCACAGGCTTTGTTTGTTCAGAGTTCTCCTGTGCGGGAGCCTCTGCTACAAGCTTTCCCCTTTCCAAGCACTGGGAAAGGTGACACTGCACCAGCGTTGTCAGGCCTGCGTGTTTATTTACAGTTCACGTGGGAAGTGGGTCTTCCCTCCTCTCCTGTGGAGTTTTCCTCCCTCCTCCACTCTCACAAGCTTCCCTGTTCCTGGTTGCTGGGCACGTGCCCCTGCTCCTGCCAGAGGCTCTCCGACCCGCCCGGCATGTTTATTTACAGTCCTGGGAAGAATTCCCTTTCCCCAATCTTCAGGGCTCAGGGCACCCCACCCTCTTTCCAGCATGTCTTAATTGTTCTTATTGCTTATTACTCAGTTTCTCTTTTTCCCCCGGGTGGAGGTCAGTCTGTCCAGGGGGCTATGCTGCTCTGGCCCAGGCTTGTCTGTGGGAGAACCGCGGTACTGCGAAGCTCACCTGGTCCAGGTCTTCCCAAGCTGTCTGGGCGCCAGCCACTGGCGGCCCAGGGGCCCTCCTCGTTTCTCCGTTTAACGCGAGGTGGAGATTCTCTGCACCGGCTGGAGATGTGGAGGGGTCAAAGTTATGCCTCTTCTTGGTGATTATGCCTGCAAAGTGTGTCTCCAGCGTCTCTCCAAGATTTCACTATAGGAGGCTCGCTTTCTGCTTCCTCCCTTTAGCCACCATCTTGGAATTTCCGCACTGATCTTTTCTTCTGGCATATCTAATCTGCTGTTACTCCAACTTAGGAAAGAGTGCTTTCCTAAGTACTAAGTTCCATTTGAGTCATTTCTGGTCTGTTTCTGTTGGCTTTTCTCCTTGTTTGGGTCATATTTTCCTTTTTCTTTGGTAAGTTTTGATAGGACAGAGGACAAGAATTTTATGTACTAGATATTGAGTTTTTTTTTTTTATGCCTTTAAATAATGTTGGACTTTGTTTTGACATGTAATTAAGTTACTAAGTTACTTGGATGGAATGTAAACCAATAACATTTCTGCCCAGTGTGAATATCATCTTGATTAAGTTAAGTGGATCCTAAGAAAGTGTGAAATGTATAACTTCACCATCATGTAGTGACTATCCTAGAATTCACGTTAATTATGCATCATAAGTATAGTGGTACCACGTGACAATTTTCCTAACTTGTTCTTGGTGATGTGTAATGAATAAGGAAGGATGAAATCCTTATTTCTCTTATTTGTTGTTTATGACATATATTCATTTCAGTGTAAGTCTTTGGGGCATGGGGATTTATATCATGGTATAAAACTGTACTGGATATAGATTGAAGTTACGTTTATAAAAGTTGAAGAATATTTTAGAAGGGATATTCAGAATGAGCTGGACTAGGGCGATACACCTTTGGAAAGGACCTCGTGATTGATTTCTTCTACGTTCGCTGCTTTGGAATTACATTGGCTGTAAGTTTATTTTGCTAGTTTTGCAAAAAATAGAACTTTATCAGTATTATTTGAGAAATTGGCCGTAGCAAGAGAATTGCCAGGCATTGTTTACAGAGAATAAGTTAGCAAGGCGAAGAGAAACGGATTCTCTTATCTTCTTTTATAGCATCCTTCTCTTCCATACCCCCACCTGAGCTCTGCTTTGTGCATTTCTTCCCCCTTTAAAATGTGTTAAACTACACTTAACGTAAAGGTTACTATCCTAGCCATTTTTTATGCACTTCAGTGATGTTAGGTAAATGTGTGAAGTCATCTGGACTATAGTTCTTATTAGGGAACATTGAAAAACTGACCCGTCATACTGTGACAGTGCTTTTGCACTTTGCTGCATGGACTATAATGAAGTGCTCCTGTATGGCCTTCTATTTGGGCTTTGCCTTCAAAAAGAGGTGTGAGCAAGGCTCTGGAGTCCTGGGCAGGTCTGAACTTGCCCACTCATCAATTAAGCCTGTCAGGCGCTAGCACAGGAGTTCATTTTTAGTTCTGTTTGATTTGTGTCTTCTAATTCTTTGCTGTTTTTAGTTTGAAGCTTCATTTAACTTAGAGTTCTGTAAACATCAGAAGCAGCATATCAGTTCTACCTGTGCTGATACTGTGCAAGGTAAGACTGTTAGCAGGCATAGCCATTGCTCCCTTTGAGTGAGAGAAAAGTTCTCCATGCAGGTTTCTACAGGTGAAGACAAAGGAGACACATGTGTAGAGAAGTTTTGCAAAGACCTTAAACAATTTATATCATTTATATTTGAACTCACTTAATGCATTACTAAATGTCTTCTCTACTACGTCTTTCATAGGCAGGAATGCTTGTTGGGAGATTCAACTTGCAAGAGTCCTGAATCTGATCCAGAGGACTTTTCTGATGAAACAAATGCGGAAAATCTTTATGGCACCTCTCCCCCCAGCACACCTCGACAGATGAAACGCATGTCAACCAAACACCAGAGGAATAATGTAGGAAGGCCAGCCAGTCGATCTAATTTGAAAGGTGAGTCTTGTAACTTTTAAAAATATATATGAAAGGACATGGCAATTTTGGTACATAATCTTTCTATAAGATGTAACTGTTGATCGATCCTTTCTGTAGTAAGGTTAGTAATTCTTTTTCTTTAAATTTGGCTTAATGCTGCTCTCTTTTTTGGGGTGTGTGGGGGTGGTATCAGGGTATGAGCTCAGAGCCTCACACTTGCTAGGCAGACACTGTACCACTTGAGCTTCTCCACCCAGCCCTTTTTTGTGTTGGGTATTTTTGAGATAGGGTCTCAAGAACTATTTGTCTGTGCTGCCTTCGAATTGCAGTCCTCCCTATCTCTGCTTCCCTAGTAGCAGAGATTACAGGTGTGAACCATGGATGCCCTTAATGCTGCTCTTTCCTTGGATTCCTTAGCCAGCTGTCTGCTAGTCTGCCATCTGCTGGTGACTCACTTTGCTGCCCTTAGTGGGCGGGGCTCTCTTGCTAAGCAGCCACCAGATGGCACCCCATACCTTGCTATCACAGACAGAACCTGTTTTCTGTGATTGTCTTTGTGTAGGATCCCACAGCACAGGCAGCACCCTGCTCATGCAAGCTGAGAACATGGCCCCTTTTCTTTCCTCTTTCTTCCTTCTACCAGGTGCTTTTCTCTGAGGTAGGTGAATTGAATTAGTCTAAGCTGCTACCTGCTTGTGCCCTATTCATGGCCTGGCACCTCAGGTCACTGAAACCTTAGGGTTTCTAGTTCTCTGTCCATTGTAGCAAACCACTTGCCCTAAATCACTGCTTTCTGGAACTCATCCACCCACCTTTTAGTGCACAGACCTGGATTTCATTTGTTATCTCACCTGAGAAATTTCAGCCTGCTGACCTCAAGTTCATTCCCATGTCTCAGTTTCCTGAGTCAGGCTCTTTCTTCTCTTTGGTCTGTTGCCTCTACATACAGATTTCTTCAGTACATTGATAGCTTATGGTTGTAGCTTGGTTTACTCTGCCTCCCCTTGGAGCTTGTCTTGAAGAAAGGAGACAAGAGAGGTGGTTTCATTGTACTTCTGCTCAGAACTTAGTGACAGAGAGTGGTGGATAAAAACACCAATATGGTTACCAGATTGCCTAGATTCTGGTCTGGCTGTCCTACCTTCTGGACCTGCAACCACAGTATCTCATTCTCTTTATTTGTAAAATAACCTGCCTTATTATAGTGCAGTGAGAGTTACATGTTAGCTGTTATTATTGTAAACCAGTGATTTTTCCTCTACTTATTACTCTTTTCCTTTTCATAAATCTTAAAGTGAAACTAAATAATCGCTTTTTTAATATATCCTATTGGTGGCCCCATTTTCAGGACACTGAGCTTTGGATGAAGTGATTGACACATGGCTACTTTTCCTGATCTGTCCTGCCTGACAATCATTTCTCCTGTGCCTCTTCCTAGCCCTTTCTTTTTGTCAATGAATGTGCTGCTGCTGTAGTTTTTGTTGTTGTTGTTAAGTCTTTCCTTTCTTCTGTCCTTTCCATTTTCCCTCCTCCCTTTTCTTTCCTCCACCTTCTCTCCTCTTTCTTTCCTCACTCCTTTTTTTTCCTTTCCTTTCTCTGTTCTCCCCCATTTCTCCTTCATTCTTTCCATCGAATCAGAATTTGAGTGACTCCAAAGGCATGTCCTATTTTAGATGATGAGTGAGACCTACTCCTGTCTCTGCAGGGGAGTGCATAGCTAGCAGGCAGCACACCCTAGTGTGGTAGACTGGGAGAGGCTACTGACCATGCATACTGGACGGGGTATTGAGAAGACCTGGGGTGGGAAGACTTGTGGAACAAGTGACATTTGTGCTGTGACCTCAAGACTGAGTCAGAGAGACCAAGATTTCAAACTAGCATGTGATTCATGAAATATATGGGTTCCTCAGTATTTTGAAGAGCTTTTTAGAATTAATTGGATTGGTCAGATTTATTTTAAACACTTGAACTGGTGCAATATTTCTCTCTCATTACATCAAGCAAAGGCTCTGTGAATCATACTGTTAACTTTAGAACTGCAGTCATAGTTGGACTCATCTTTTTGACAAATAGTCACTGATACTATTTGTATTGGTTTTTTTATCTATTACTATGTAACAAACCACCTTTTGACTCTATGGTATAAAAGTATAGACACTCATTGCTTAATTCTGCAGCTGAGTATTTAGGCAGGGCTCAGGTCATCTCTGCCCTGTGATGGCTGGAGCCTTAGCTGGAGCAGCTCATTTGACTGGAAATGTTGACTTGGTTAGAGCCCCAATCCAAGTCTTAACAGCCCTTCTCCATGTGGTGTCTAATGCATCTCAGATGTCCAAGATGGCTCCTTCACTCCTATGTCCACTTGGGCTGAGATGGCAAGAGTGGTTGAGGGCTGACAGGCTCTGTTTCTTTCCATGTGGTTCCTGGGGAGAGGGACATCTTCCATGGCAGCCTGCTCCCCTCAGAGTGAAAGCTTTAAGAGAGACCACAGTGGAGGTTCTGGGGTTTCCTGTGACTTTACCTTGCAGCCATGCAAGCATTGCTTTTTTTTTTTCTTCTTCATGGTACTGGGAATTTGACTGAGGGTTTCAAGGTTGCTATGTAGCACTCCACCACTTGAGCCACACCCTCAGTCCTTGTGCTTTTAGTTTGTTTTTCTAATAGGGTCCCTTACTTTTGCCAGGACTGGACTGGGGCCTTGGACCTTGATCCTTCTACCTCAGTCTTCAAAGTAGCATGTGCCACCACACTCACTTGTTTTAAGATAAGATCTTGCTAACTTTGGCCCGAGCTGGCCCTGAACAGTGATTCTCCTATTTCAGTCTTTCAAGTAGCTGGAATTACAGGCATGCTCCACCATGCCTGTCCCATGCTGTATCAATTTACTGCATTCTTTTAGTTGCACAGTACTAGCGATAGGACTAGTGTGAAATTCTCTGGAAATATGAGGCCAAATATAATTGCCATGAATAAATGAAATATGTATCTGTATACACTCAGATGTCTGTGTGTGTGTGTCTGTGTGTATACACTATACATATAGCTTCAGAAATGTCTCACTTGATGCAAAATATTTAGAGAAATGCAACCATGTACAAAATATAAAGAACAAAGGAGAGTTAAAGTAACCAAAACTTTGTTAGTTTGGATTGCAATGATAGGGACTGTAAATTCTGGAAACAACAGATCTTATTAGTGGATGTGTACATTGTTCTGAATAGAGTCCACTGTTTTCATCAGGTCCTCAAATGCAGTCTGTGACCCAGAAAAAGTTAAGAAGCCTTGACTTAGATGTATTTACCTCACACTTAGCAACGCGCTCTTCTCAAAACAGCTCATCCCATGAGGCGTTACACTTGAATGATAAAGATGTCGAATGAATGGCTAATTCAGAGCCAGTGCTCCAGCTGCAGTTCTCTTCCATGCTGGCTGAGCGCACAGACATTCTTTTAACTCTAGCCATAGATGTGGTTTTACAGAAAACTGACTTAAAAAGCCCATAGATGTCAACAAGTTTGCCCAATAAGTAATTTCGAGCCTTTTGTGCAGACAGGCACAAAAGTAGCTCTTGTGAGGCACCTATCTTCTCCATTACTATATGATGCTGACTGACACTTTGCTGCTGGGAGGGGTTCTTGTAGATGGAATAACATCCCTAACATTGTGATGTTGAATTAATGAAAGGAACGTTCAGGGTAGGTTTATTCAGAAGTTAGGGAGCCACTTGGAATAAAGGTGAGGCCATAGCAATAAGTACCAGAAGGCCCTGTTGAGAGCCAGAGCTAGAAACAATGCCCTGGGAGGAGGGGATAGCTTCTAGCCCAGGGAAAGTAGTAGGACCAGTCTTGCATCTAGCTGCAGTACTGTGTTCACAGATTCACTTTCTTGGAACCCAACACAGACAATCTGTGGAGGCTCCAAACTTCCATTCGCCCACCCATACTTGCTAAGAGTGCATATGATCTAGGGCTCCAGGGGGACCTGTAGCCAGTGAGCCAGAATCCCCAAACCCGGTGACAGAAGAGAGTACATGGCCTTTCCTCCTGGCATGTGTGCCCTTGAGCCTCAAGTGAGGATACTTAAGACAGCCAGTCCCACTACCAGTTGTACAGGGCTCCAAGTTGAGTGTCTTGTCCTGGCCCTCCTGAACTGGTGACCATGCCTGAGTGCTTTGTGGAGAGCTGGCCAGTGGGAACTTTGACTTAAAGTGTAAACTGTATGTCTTGACAGATTGACAGAGGGGGACAGACCCATGCATGAGCAGACAGATGCCCTCAGGGAAGACCAAGACCTTCTGTTGAATGCCCCTAAGTCAGCCCCTCCCACAGAATTCACCCTTTTGCTTAAAATGAGAGTTAGATGATCAGGGGCTTTCTTTTTTTTTTTTTTTTTCATTTATTCACATGTGCATACATTGTTTGGGTCATTTTTCTACTAGGTCCAGACAGGTCCTGTTCTGCCCTTATCACTAATTTTGTTGAAGAAAAGACATAAGCATAATAAGGAAGACAAAGCGTTCTTGCTAGTTGAGTTAAGGATAGCTATACAGAGCGATTCCTACTACTGCTTTCATGTACCCATGTGTTACAACCCATGTTTATTCAACTCTAACTCAGTAATCTTTACATTGGCTCCTGATCCCCTGCTCACGATAACCTCTGTCATTTTAAGGTTTCTGTGTTAGTTCCTCTGGAGTGGAGACATCAAACGCTTTCATGTTTTGGGTTTTCTACCTATTCCTATATCTCCTGTGTGTGCGCTCTCCCCCTGTCATGTGATCCAAGTCCAACCACATTGCTGCATTTGCTCTAGATCTAATGTCCACATATGAGGGAGAACATACGATTTTTGGTCTTCTGAGCCTGATGACTTCGCTCAGAATAATGTTCTCCAGTTCCATCCATTTACTTGCAAATGATAAGATTTCATTCTTCTTCACGGCTGAATAAAATTCCATTGTGTACAAGTACCACATTTTCTTGATCCATTCATCAATAGTGGGGCATCTTGATTGTTTCTATAACTTGGCTATTGTGACTAGTGCTGCAATAAACATGGGTGTGCAGGTGCCTTTGGAGTAACCTGTGTTGCATTCCTTTGGATATATCCCCAAGAGTGGGATTGCTGGATCATATGGCAGGTCTGTGTTTAGATTTTTAAGAAGTCTCCAAATTTTTTTCCAGAGTGGTTGCACCAGCTTGCATTCCCACCAGCAGTGGATTAGGGTTCCTTTTTCCCCACATCTTTGCCAACACATGTTAGTAGTGTTTTTGATGGTGGCTGTTCTAACAGGTGAGGTGGAATCTTAATGTGGTTTTGATTTGCATTTCCTTTATGGCCAGAGATAGTGAGCAGTTTTTCATGTGTTTTTTGGCCATTTGAATTTCTTCTTTTGAAAAAGTTTTATTTAGTTCAGTTGCCCATTTCTTAATTGATTCATTGATTTTAGGAGAGTTTAGTTTCTTAAGTTCCCTGTATATTCTGGTTATCAGTCCCTTGTCTGATGTATAGCTGGCAAATATTTTCTCCCACTCTGTGGGTGGTCTTTTCATTTCTTTTGTTGTGCAGAAGCTTTTTAATTTTATGACGTCCCATTTATTCATCCTTTTTCTTGGTTGCTGTGCTGCTGGGGTTCTATTGAGGAAGTCTTTGCCTGTACCTATTTGTTCCAGAGTGTTTCCTGCTCCTTCATGTAGTAACTTCAGTTTCAGGTCGATCAGGGACTTTCACTGATTCGTGAAATCAGAAATCATGATTCCTTCTGGCAGCCCCAGCAGCATGGTCCCTGCCTCCTTTGTGGCCCAACCTTCACCAAAAGTTGAAATTACTCTTTTATTGGGATAGCTTCCTTACCTTTATGTGATGTTTAAAGAAGTCATTTTGTGTAAAGACTGTTTGTACATTGATGTTCTGTGATTTTTTTACTATTTATAAATAAAATATATCCATAGAGTCAATTCTCTGTAGTCATTCAGCACTTTTTTTTTTCCCCCGCCCCAGGTAGCTTATTTTGTTGAAAATTTTGTTTCTGGTCCACTCTTCTGTGCCCGTACCCCTCCCTCCCATCCTCTTCCCCCTCCCCCATTCAATGCATTTTGAACCTCTATTCTTATTCAGAAGCAGGGTCTGTACTTTATTTGCAGAGTTTATAACTATTTTAATTTCCTTTATTTTATTTTTAACTTATATTTAATTTATAACTTAGTCCTAATTTATCTGTAATTTTTGTCTTGAATCTACTGAAGTTCTGTTTCTAACAGGATGGAGATAATGATGAATACGGAATAGTGGCAAAGATAAAGAGATGACAGCTTTCATACAAGGCTGGTGAGAGTCACTCATTTTCCTGGGAGGAGAAATTTGTTAAGCAATCAGATTGAGGCTGGTTGTATCTTTGGCCCACCAAATCTACCTCTGGGGATAGGTGTTGGAGGAGTTCATGTAAGTGGACACTGGAAGTCTTGCAGAAAGAGTCATTGCCATTCATTGTTTGTGACTTCTATCTGTAACATGCCAGAGTGTAGATATCAGACAGCAAAGTTCAAACCAAAATATATCATAGTAGTTGTCTCTAAGATTGGAGAGGACTGGGGATATAGGATAAAAATGAGGTCAACATTGCCTGCAGTGTTTTATTTCTTTATATTGATGAACTTAAAATGTTTGCTAGTTAGAACTGCTAAACTATCCAATTTTTGCATTTTCCTGATATTGTTTCCCTGGAAATATTAAAGACATTTTGTTTTCAAAATAGTCATTCTGTTTTTAAAAGTTGTGAAAATATGATCACAATGTTATGATACCCAAGTAAGGATGGCTAGCGCTTTGGTACCTCAAGGATGTCAGCTGTCTGGCTGGCACCTGCCAGGGAAGTTCTCAGTTAATTTCTGATTGGCTTGATCTCAGACTAAGAGAAGTGGCAGAATTTAGTTGTGATGTTAGTTAAAATTATACTTTTGGGTAGTGGCAGGGCATGATCAAATTTTACTAAAACCTTAAATTTTGGTGTTGGAAATTAGCCAAATACTAGCTTATTTAGGTTGGCTTAAGAGAAAGACAGCCAAACCAGCCATTTTATCCTTGTATTTTTGTTTCCTTTGTAGTACAACAGAAGGAAATAAGTCTAGTTCATCTTGTTACTGGAGCATGTTCTACCTAACTCCGTGGTACCTGGTTCATGACGTTGTAAAAAAGACTTTTATGATACATGGAGATAGAAACCAAGAAAGTTTATTAGTAACAAAAAGCAAAGAAAGGAAAACACACAACCTAGACAGGGGAGCAGGCACAAGTGAGAAGTGGGGCACCGAGTTCTCTAACATCAGAATGTTTCTGGTGGAAAACCTAAGCTGGGGATTTGGCTTAAATTTACCTTAGAATAGTGTTTCCCTTTTTTCTGGACACCTGGTACAGTCAATATTCTTGCTGTGACACTGTTTGACATTATCAGGCTGTCCCAGAGCTATCAGGTCTGGTCACTTTACTAAATTTGGGGCATTGTGACATGCCTGTCTTCCTTGAGCATCCCTTTAAACAAAGGGTGGATATCATCAGATGCTCCTTGTAAGCCAGGTGTTCTTCCTTACAATGAATATTTCCCTCTTTGCAAACAGTTCTGTGGTCAAAGGAGTTAGCAAATGCATGTGTTGTGTGTCATCTGTGTCTCTCCCCGTCTTTTTGTACGATATCCTTGCTTATTTTCCAGATAACATTGGGGCAAGAGAAGAGAGAGGCATCAGGGGAGAGCTGCTTTTTAAAAAAATTATGTTGCCGCTTAGGAAGTGAAGCTTAAAGCAAAGAAAATAGTACCCGTGTGCTTTTAATCAAGTTGTTCATTAATGTAGTGACTATCTCTGAATTCCTATTTTTTCCCTGCCTCATTTCCCCTGCTGTGTCCTGGCTCAGTCTCATAGTTTAGGTTAATCCCTCCATCATTAACATCACCAGTCCCTCTGTCATTAGCATAGATCTCAAGGGATGTGTGTGTGTGTATTTGTGTGTGCATGATGGTAATAGTAATGAGATTAGTAGTGTTTGTTCTTTTAAGAACATAATACTGTTGTAAAATGGAGCTAGTAATAATAGTTACAAGTAAGGTTCAGTCCGCAGAACTAGTGAAAGGTTTATTGTTAACCTGAGTGGATTTAATTCCATCTTGCACTCATTGTTCTCATCTTTTTCCAGACTACCCATGTTTAGGCTCATTGTTCCAGCCATGCTTGTTTTTCCACCTTTGTGCCTTTTCGTGCTCTTTGCTGGCTTAAAATGTCCTCTTGCCTTCCTTGCTACCCTCACTTAAGCTGAATCCAAGTCTTTACCAGCTGGTTAGTCCACAGGAATCTTTTGTGTCGCTTGGCATCTTAGCCTTGTCTTGTTAATCAGTACTGACTACTGAGGAACCTTGACAGGTGTGAGAGAGGCAGGATGACACCAACATGGGTTAGGGTCCCTGCTCTAATGTTTGCCAGTGAACTGTCTGTGTTCATTGGTACTCTTCATCATAACGGTGTTAGGAGGATTATGATGGTTTTTGTAAAGCACATCCCTGGAAAAGCAGGTGATTGGATAAAGCAGTATTTCCCAGAATGGGGTGCCATTCTAGCCAGGTTCACTCAGGAGTGACAGTGGGCCTAGGAATATGTGTATTAGTAGGAACCCTAGTGATTCTTAACCTATGCAGAAATTTGAGAACCTTCAGCAGGTCTCTTGGCCCCTCAGACTGCTGACTTTTGATACCCCAGGACATGCTTGCTCTAAAGACCATCTCACATCTGTCTGTTTATGCTTTCTCATTTGAGAGCTTGAATGAAGGTGCCGTTTTGAATTTTGGACAGTGCATATGTGGGAGAACATAGAATGACAAGGACCTGTCCTTGTCTCTATAAGGAGCCATTTCTAGATGTGTATTGTAAGAATTCTGTTGACCATATATATCTGCTTAAACATGTGAACTATATTGCTTGTCATTGCTGCTTTTAGTCTAATTACAAACTTCTTTTAAATTGTTTTCGTGTTCTTCTGATTTGGTAGGAATTACTGGTGATTGACTAAAGGCAAAACTACTCCAGGGCTTTGCTTTCATTTTGCTACACAAACCACACCATTTAATTTATAGCCACTTGGGAGATGAGGTATTCCATTTGTCTTAATTTAGATGAGCTGGTTTTATAGTCTTGTAATTAAAACTTGCAACATAAAACATTCTCTATCTCTAACTCCTGTACTTTTAGTCCATTTTCCTTGTCAGAAACTCTTTGCACTTTTTGTTGATTGTAGAAGGATTTAGTATTAGCAGAAAACTGAACAAAACCTAATGAGCTTTTGGTATGTTAGAAAGTTTGTCAGTGATGCCAGAATGGGTAAAGAGAAAATGTGCAGTGCTTGGGGCAATGTCTGTGCCTAAGTCTATAGATTTTTTTCACAACACCCTAATGTGTTTCCCAGATCTCTTAATTGATGGGTCCCATATGATTTTGTAGAGGTGTACCTGGTCATCAGTTGCTAGAAAACATACTTGTGCTTACTCACACTATCATAAATATATTATTTAAGAAGTATAGCCAACCTTTAAATTACTCTTACAGCTGAGATAGACTAATTGACTAAGCCCCAGCCTAACTACTGGTATAACTACTACTTACACAGTGGCTAGACTGGGGCTTAAGTCTGTTTTAAGTTTGAATTGCACTATTATTTAAACTGAGATGTATGAATTTCTACTTTGTATGTTGTTTTTCAAAACTAACTTGGCTTTTTTTTTTTTTTTTGGAAAAAAGCCCGTTTATCCCATTTTTCTTCTTTCCTACTTTGCTTTTTCCTCTATACCCACTGTAGATACAAAAATTAAATCACTGCTTTATGTAAATATAAATTTCAAAAAATTGTGTAGTACATACATTGTTTTGTAAGCATAACAAGATTTGCATTTATGCAGTATTACCTAGAAAAATTAGTTTTTCAGATCTGCTAAAATGGAATGCTGTCTATACAGAAATGCCGATTGTGGCACTTTTTCCCCCTCAGGTCCTTTTAGTTGCCGGCATAAAGATGTAGTTTCAGAGGCCTCATCTCTTCCTGTTTTCACAGTCTTGCCTTGGTAAACTAGATCTGACAGTGTTTTTAGCCAGTCTTCTGGGGTATGGAGGTCCTCCCCAGCCATTTACGTTGATTCTTTGTCTCCCTTAGTTCTTTAAGTCAGAGAACAACACGATAAGTAGTGTTTTTCACTGTTCACTATTACTTATAAATTGTCTGTAGACATTCTGTGGCCGTTTATCAGTAATGCCGTAACTCATTAGTTTTATAAAGTTTATCCTAAATGCTAAACTAACAAAATTGGTTTATGTTATACAAGGTTTTACTTTCCTTAACTCAGAACTATTTATTTGGATGCACACACTACAATACAGCATTCTGTTCTAGGTCCTCATTGCCTCTTTTCTTGGCTGCTTTTATTCTAGTTATAAACTTCTTTTAAATTGTTTTCATGTTCTTCTGATTTGGCAGTAGTTATTGGTGATTGGGAGGGCTATGCTTTCATTGTGCTACACACCTTTTAAGTTATAGCCACGTGGGAGATGAGTAATTCCATTAGTCTTAATTTAGATGAGCTGGTTTATGTACTGTGCTGCTAGAAAGTAATATCTTTGTCTGCTATGCTTTCCAAATTCATATGTCTGGATTTCTCTCCTGAGCCCAGCCTTTGTATTTTACTTACATACAGCCGTATCTGCATGTCTGTCTCATAGGTACCTCAAATTTAGTGTATCAGAAACTAAACTCTTTTCTTTACTTCCAATCTTACACAGTTATATATCATTTTGTGTTTCTTAGTAGCAAAGTATACTTGAATTGATAATCTTGAAAAATAAAGCGGAGTAAATTTGGAAATACCTGTCCTTTTTGTTGTCAAAATCCTCTGTTAAATAGGAATGAAATGGTATGTATGTGCTCTGCAAAGTAAGGTATGAGGAACACAGAGTTACACAAAATGAAGAGGAAGTAAGAGCAACTTAAAGGTTGGCCCAGACAAATTTGTTCATGAATAAGGATTGGTAAGCACTTTTAAGTAGAAATAATAAACTTGTAAAGAAATTTACTTAAGTGGACTATATAACAAGTTTTAAGGCATTTAGAAATAAATAAAATAGGTTAACACTACAGATAATAGTTTTTATATTAGAACATAACAAAAAGCTCTACAGAAAGATTGTTTTTAAATTCTTTTTGATGAATCATAAATTAAATTCAATGTAAGGTAAACCAAACTATAAGTGCTCTTAGGAAAATTGTTTAAAAATCCTTATTTTAAAGTACTTTGAGTTGATTAGGAAATAAATTGATTTTAAACAAATTTTCTTTGGTACATTGATTTTGGGTGTATTACTCTGTAGCTCATGCAAATATGCCTGATTCCATCAAATCTAAAGACACACTGTCGTTTTAAGAAAAAAATGAAATTGATGACACAGTGTGTTCTTAATGTAGAGCTTCCCTGCCCCCAGTGGGAGAGAGGTTTGAATTCAGGCTTCAGATTTGCAAAGCAGGCACTCTACATTTGAGCCACACCTCCAGTCCATTTTGCTGTGGTTATTTTGGAGATAGGGGTATGGAGAACTTTTTGCCTGGGGTTGGCCTCGAACTATGATCGTCTGGATCTCAGCCTCCCAAGTAGCAAGGATTATAAGTGTGAACCACCAGTGCCTGGCTACTTAGAGCTTTTATTTTTATTTATTTAAACAGCTCATTTTAATGTTTAGATGTAAATTTAAAAATCATTTGTTATCTTTATACACACACACACACACACACAGTATAAATGAAATACATTGGTGTATATGTACCTAAAATTTTTTCATGCCACCATTGAATATGTAACATTCTGATTTAAGGAGTGTTAAAATATTGTGAAATAAGGTACATCCTGAATATCGAGGAGAGACTAGAGTTATGCTATTGGATGTTACCAATATCTGAAGTGGGAGGGAAGGAGATCACCAGGGAGAAGCAGAGAGATCCAGTCTCAAGATTGGAACTTTAGGGAGCATTAACATTTTATATAGTGAGCAAAGTTTTTAAGGAGGGGTTATGAGAAGTAGTGACTTGAGAAAGTAGAAGAGAACTCAGAAACAGTTGTATTTGGGACCCGCTGGAGTTTCAGTAAGGTAGAGCTGGTTAATAATGCTGAAAGTACTGGTGGGAAGGAGTGAGTGAGTGAGTGAGTGTGTGTGTGTGTGTTCCAAAACCTGGAATTAAATCCATAGAACCTTTGCAGTTGTTTGAAAGCAGTGTGTGATATTTGCTTTTTTTCCATTAATTTTGTTCCCATGTGGTAGAGTAGGCAAATTATACTGGATTAGGATATATATCTTCAGTTTTGTTCATGTTAGATTTATAATGTTATCACTCCTTTGTTTATGGCAAAGGAGAAACCAAGGAATAAAATAAATTAAGGCAGCACTTTTGTTCATCTGCTCTCGTACTGCTTTTTATGAGAGTCTGAGTGCCTTAAGCGTTCTTATGCCAGTCTACCCAGAACATGAATGGTTTGCTTCAGGTTAACACACTTGGCATGACAAAGGCAGGGATTGGATATGTGCTTGGCGGCACTGGGCAGGCAGAGGTTGTTTCGAACCTGGCCTGTCAGATTTCCCTTGCCATTTTTCCCTTCTTCGGTCGATGGTGACTGCTTAGTTGTGATAACTGCATTCTGTAGTATAGAAATGGACAGGTGGTAGGTTAGTAGTTGTCAGTATGAATGAATACAAGTATAACAAAGCAAGGAAAAGGAATAAAATCTTTAAAAAAATAGAAATGCTGTGTATATATCTTGATTAAAAAAATACTCAGTGTATGATAGATTTTTCCCCCCTCAATAGTAGCCTGGAAATGTAAGTACATGTGAATTTCAGTTTTATTTAAAATATTGAGTAACTTCATATTTTAGAGTTACATAATGTTCTATTTATTTTTTAATAGAAAAAATGAATGCACCAAATCAGCCTCCACTTAAAGACACTGGCAGAGCAGTGGAGAGTGTGGAAGAATACAGCTATAAGCAGGAGAAGAAGATTCGAGCCACTCTTAGAACAACGGAGCGTGATCATAAGAAAAATGTACAGTGCTCATTCATGTTAGACTCAGTGGGTGGGTCTTTGCCAAAAAAATCAATTCCAGATGTGGATCTCAATAAGCCTTACCTCAGCCTTGGCTGTAGCAATGCTAAGCTTCCGGTCTCTGTGCCCATGCCCATAGCCAGACCTGCACGCCAGACTTCTAGGACTGACTGTCCTGCAGATCGTTTGAAGTTTTTTGAAACGTTACGACTTTTGTTAAAGCTTACCTCAGTCTCAAAGAAGAAGGACAGGGAGCAAAGAGGACAAGAAAATACATCTGCTTTCTGGTTTAACAGATCAAATGAACTAATCTGGTTAGAGCTCCAAGCCTGGCATGCAGGCCGGACCATTAATGACCAGGACCTCTTTCTATATACAGCTCGCCAAGCCATCCCAGATATTATCAACGAAATCCTTACCTTCAAAGTTAATTATGCAAGCATTGCCTTCGTCAGAAATGGAGCTAGTTTCAATGGTACTTTAATAGAAGGGCAGGGCAGGGCCCTTCATGGAGCACAGAGTGTGGGTTACTCAACATATCATGAGCATCTCCAACGCCAGAGGGTCTCATTTGAACAGGTAAAACGGATAATGGAGCTGCTAGAGTACATAGAAGCACTTTATCCCTCACTGCAGGCTCTCCAAAAGGACTATGAAAAATACGCTGCAAAAGACTTCCAGGACCGGGTGCAGGCACTCTGTCTGTGGTTAAACATCACAAAAGACTTAAACCAGAAGTTAAGGATTATGGGCACTGTTTTGGGCATCAAGAATTTATCAGACATTGGCTGGCCAGTGTTTGAAATCCCTTCCCCTCGACCATCCAAAGGCAATGAACCAGAAGATGAGGGTGATGACACAGAGGGAGAGTTGAAGGAGCTGGAAAGTAGTACCGATGAGAGTGAAGAAGAGCAAACCTCCGATGCAAGGGCCCTAGAACTCAGGCTATCTGTCAACCATGGTTTTGACACCCAGTCACAGGACTGCGGATCCAGGAAGCTTGAGAGGCTGGAATCTGAGGAGGAGTCTGTGTGCTGGGGAGCAGCAGACTGCAGCACCGAAGCAGGCTTCAGCAGGCATTGTCTGACTTCTATTTATAGGCCATTTGTAGACAAAGCACTGAAGCAGATGGGGTTAAGGAAGTTAATTCTAAGACTTCACAAGCTAATGGATGGCTCCTTGCAAAGGGCACGTGTAGCCCTGGTAAAAAGTGATTGTCCAGTGGAGGTAGGTTTCAGTAGGCATTAATGCCATGATGTCTTTAGTTCTTATTTATTAGAAATTACTTGTGTTGTTGGTTATCACATACCTCCATATTCCTAGTATTTTAAAGTATAAATGGCAGTTACTATAAATTGCATACTTATTTCTATAAAGTTCTATGGTAAATGATCTTTGAAAATCATGAAATTTAGTGAATTAAGTGCAAGATGGTGTGTTGAAGGAAAAAAGTCCAACCGTATAAATATAGGATGGAGAAGAACAGGCTAGGTATCAGAGAAGGGAGGAGAAAGCTACAATCATGAATGATCACTAGCTGCAGAAGATTTAGAAAATAGTCAGGTTCTTAATGAATATGGCATCCAAGGTCATGGATATAGCCTTTCCTCTTTGTTTTTGATTGCACTGGAGATCAAACTCAGGGCCTTGGCAAGCCCTCTACCACTGAGCTACATTTTCTGTTCTTTAGCTAGCTTATACCATGTTGAGATGCTTGACCAGTTTTTGTTACTGCACTTTAAAGAGTTGCAAATTATAGAGAAATATAAAATGATCAAAGGAAAAAAGTTTACACTATATGGCAAAGTTAAAGTGTTTAGTGTAGATAATAGAAATTTAAGGAAAGTCTTTATTTATTAAATACACTATTCAATATGTGGAAATATTTGTGAAGTGAATGTGTCCATTAGAGGTAAGTGGCTTGAAATTTGATTTTGATATTCTGACACCTCACAAGCTCCTTCCTGTTAGAGGGGTAAAATTAGAAAGCTGTATCGTAGGACTGCTCTTGAGGGTACAGAGTAGCTCCAGCAACCTTTCTCTACTTCTAGCTTGCATTCATCTGTGACAGCAAAAGCACATAAACCAGTGACATTCTTCATACCTGTGTTGGTAATTGGAAATTTTAATTGGCGATTTGAGATTTTGTATAGACACACACACACATATATCCATGTGTTTATCATTTTTATTTTTTAACTTCAGTTTATTACATAATCCGGCTTGCCTTGAAGTCAGAAATGATAAAACAGAAGCCATTTCTTGAAGGTGGGAAACATCTGAAGAGAATGTGAGTTGGCAAGCATTCTGTCTGCACTCCCAAGGTCATCTCCTGAGGCCTGAGGAGGAGGTCAGGCATTCATGTGGATGTAGCAAGATCCTTATCAAGCCAGCTGTGTTTCCGCTCTGTGAGGGATGTGAATGAGTTTTTGATGTTCATCTTTTTTAGAGCAAATGAGCTTTTTTTCCTTTTAGGTTATGAATCATTATAATAAGCTTTCATTATAATGCAGGTTTCAAAGTCAGTGGATCAAAAGTGTAGATGAATAATAAGGATCCCATGATATTTCAAATGGTGAACAACTTTAGATTTTTGTCTAGAGAGGTTTGATTCCATCACAACACATGTGGGCAAGGCAGGGATGATGTTCAGTTTTATTGTGGAGCACTATTTTGAAGCAGTGTGAATAACAAGCTTCTGCAGTGTGGCCTCGGTGCATGTGGTGAGGGCAGGGCCACACTGGCATGTTGCACTCTGTGAACTGCTTAGCAGGCCCTCCCCAAATCCTTTCTTTCTCCTCCAGACTCTGGCAATTAAGGAGTGCTAATAATCGAAGTCCTTTGCATCCTTAGGTGTGTTAGAACAGGTAGAGATTGGGAACAATGCCCTGCATTTTATATTAGAACTCGTGTTGAAAAAAGAAGATAATTTGCCCATGACTTTGAACTCTCATCAAAGTTGCATTCTTTTGTTTGCCCAATTGCGATTTAACTGAAGAGCTTGTCCTCCTCAAAGGACAAAAGAAGCTCATTCAGATCCCAAATTTATAAAGCATGTGAATTGAAGGCCCCTTTTTGGAATTGTCTGTAGATTGCTTGCTTTTGAAGCCCCTGTTATTTTAATTTTGGTTCATAAAGTGTTGTGTTTGTCAGATAGTGAAAGAGTAACAGCTAAAGTAGGAATTCTTTCACATAAAAGATTAATCCAAACTAGCAGGTGATAAGGCACTGAAATTTTAGCCAACTCTATGGGAAAGAAAGATTTTGTTTTCATTTCCATCTCAGGACTGTAATTTCTATGACAGATGTTTGCGTTTGTATATCTGCATCTGCACACTACTTCCCAAGTTTATTTTGTCTTAGTCATTTTACTAAGTAGGTCAGGGAAAGAGCCACAATGTTGTAGTCCAAGTAACCAGGTTCCATTTCTTGCAATGGCACTTTTTC
Organism: Castor canadensis; assembly: GCF_047511655.1. Taxonomy (NCBI): domain Eukaryota; kingdom Metazoa; phylum Chordata; class Mammalia; order Rodentia; family Castoridae; genus Castor; species Castor canadensis. The sequence goes on along the minus strand of NC_133386.1, from coordinate 7,257,864 downwards.
TCTACCAAACTTTGTGACATAATCTTCCTAATCCTAAATCTTTGCAACTGGCAAGATGTGTATAATACCATTCAGCCTACCTCCCAGGTTGTTGTAGGCCTAAAAGATACTTATAGAATGGTAAAATGCATCAAACATAAACTGCTTTAGTTTTAGAGGTTTTGTTACTTTTTTTTCTTCTTCAATGCTAACTAAATTAGTATAGGCATTTTTATTTTTATTTCAAAATATATCTTACCTTATAATTTTTGCCAAATAATATACATTTAAGGGCGTGTTTTAGGCAGTGTAAGTTTCTTGGTTTGAGGATGATTTTGTGTTCATTCTTTTGGGAGGAGCAGTACTGGGGTTTGAACTTAAGGCTTTGCTGTTGCTAGATAAGTGCTCTCCTGTTTGAGACATGCCTCCAGGTCTTTTTCTGCTGTGGTTATTTTGGAGAGTGGGTCATGCTTTTTGCCCAGACTGGCCTCAACACTTCTATTTTTAATGTTTCCTGCTGCGTTGGGATGACAAGTATGTGCCACCATGCCCACTTTTTTCCTGATCTAGGCTTGAACTGTGATCCTCCCAATCTCAGATTCCCAAGCAGCAAGGATTATAGGTATGAGCCATAGGCTCTCGGTTTATGTTCGTTCTTAATTCTTGGAAACATCTGGACCAATCAGTCCCACAGATTGTATATAATCATACCTTATTGTTTGGACTTTTTTATGGTTTCTCTGATAATAGTAGCAGATACAGATTGGGTTTTGTAACACTATATGGCTGCTTTAGCTCAAAAGTTAGAACCAGAAACCATGTGAACACACATAAAAACTTATACTTTATATCATATCTACCCAGTGCAGTGCATTTTTAAATAAACTTTTCTCTTGCATAATTTCAGATTTACAGAAAACATACAAAGGTCATACAGAGTTCTCCTGTGTTCTTCATTAGTTTCTTTTCTTCTGATACTGATTCCTTAACTTTGTATGTTTGTCAAATCTAATCTTAACATCTATACTGCAGACATTATTTGGAGTTCATATTTTTCCACTAAGTCCCCTTTTGGTCCAAGATCTCACATTGCAGTTGGTGGTTGTGTCTATGTGTTTGGATTTGTTTGCTGTTTTCTTATGGTGGCTCTGGGGATGCATACCAGAGTTGAGGTGCCCTCCTGGTATCTTTCTTCACTGTTGATGTTGCCCTTGATCACTTGGTTGGGGTGGTGCCTGACAAGTTTCTCCAAGTTACCATTTCCATACTCTTTTCTATGAAAGTTACAAAACACAGCCCCCATTCAAGGGGTGGGGGATTAATCTCCACTGTGGGACTGGGGCGGTGTCTACATTATTTGGAATTCTTCAGTATGGAAGAATTACAATCTAGTTGTATTGTTACTTATTTTGTTTCCCACGCTGTTCTTATTTTCGCCATAGACACTCTGTCATTGGGCCCTGTGTCCTTTCACATGCTCCTAGTCTTTTCTGGGCTGTTTTCTCTTGTTTGCTTTTTGAGTGGTGTCTTACCTTTGGGCACCACCATGAGATGCTCCAGCTTGTCTTGTACTTTTGCTATTCTAGTCCTAGAACCAGCCACTTCTCCAAGGAGCTCCAGTTCCTTCTACTGGAGAACAGAATTTAGAAGTGAAGCTGTGGCACTGGCATGTTTGTTGCTAGTAGGGTGGTGACAAATATAGGGATGTCACATAACCTGTGTGATTACTTTACCAGTCTACCTGTAATCAGCAGAAGTGCACAGTGCTGTCTCTGACTCTTAGCAGTGATGTTAAGAAGACTAGTAGCTAGCACTGACTGAACACTTACCATTTAGCTGCAGTGGGGAAGGGGGCAAGTAACTTGGTCAGGGTCACACACCCTGTATGTGGCTGAGCAAGGATGTGAACCCATGCCTGACTGATCAGTGGGATCCTTAATATAAAGCCACAGAAACTGATTTTTTGAAGGGAAAGATAAAGATTTTCTTTTATATAATCTTTTACTTTTTAAAAACAGTATGCTTTCTCTTTTTTTATTTTTTATTGGCGCTTTTAAAGTACACAGTATGGTGGTGTTCTCTATAGGAAGGCCTGTTTTAAACTATAACCACAGTACCATCCCCACACCTAAAAAGTAACAGTGATTCTTTGATATCAAATAACAAGTCAATCTTCCTATTTCTATTGTGTCATAATTGCCATGTGTTTTAAATTTTTTTCGTTTGAATCACTTTACAAATAGTGTCCATACACTGTTACTGTCAGTTGCTGAGTTCTTTTCATATTTGTAGATTTGCTTTCTCTACTCCACCCTTTTACATATATTGTAGAAACAAGATCACTTTTCCTGTGAGATCTGTCACTGTCTGAAGTTACCCTCCATTTGTCTTTTATGTTTCTGAGCACTTTCTCTGCATTCTCTGTGGATTGACTACAAAGGCGGCATTTGCAGAGTTTGGCTGTATTAACCTTACTTCATCAGGACACCATCTTCTTATGGCCTCAGTGGTAGTTGATGAGCGTGGACTAGATCCCTTAAATCATTAAGGGTTGAGAAGTCAGGGTGCTCTCCTCTTGTTTCTGACTCCTTTGTTTTTCCTTCCTTATTATCTTTGTTTATTAGGTGTTGCTCTAAGAGGAGCTTTACCTCATCTGTTACTTGGTTACTCAGTGGAATAGCTGGACAGAAATGACAAGATAAGTGTGCTTGATTCCCTCATAGTCACCATTTTTCAAAATGTTGAATTGGGTTATTGTGACTGCTTAGGTCTTTCTGTATTAGTATGAGTTTGAACCCATGAATTTAGACATTTGTTGTGTTTTAGTCCGTTGAAGTCGTTATTATGATCTTGAAGTAATTATTGTAATTAATGTTCATGCTGTTTTATCTGGATGAGGGGAACATATTCAGGTTGGCTTGAATCCTTTTCACAACCACAAAGAGTGATCTTTGAGAGCTTTCTTGCTGTCTGGCATCACAAGTTGTTTTAGGTTTATGTTGTACATCTACTCCAGATTGAGAATCAAATGTTTTCAGGGAGCCCTAGCTATCTACTGCACTGTTGGTTGCACTTGAGATGGTTCATTAGTGTTTGAGCCCTTCCCCATGGGTAGAGGAGCACCCACAGCACATCACCAATTCATACTGATGCTTTGATTTGAATTCAGGGCTGCAGATTTTTTACTGCATCACTTCTGGCTTTATCTGTACACTGTCTTCTTTTGTACTGAGAATCTCAGTTTTCAATGACACAGGGAATAGGATATCAGATGCTGACTGTACAGTAGACCATGGTATCTGAGGTACATAGTTCCAAGGAGATGCCAGTGAGGAAAAACCACAAATGCTCAGAATGCGGGGAGTTCAGTACTGTGCTGTGGGTGCTTGATTCATTTTTCCCATAACACCGGCCAGCTTCCAGTAAAGACATGGACCACCTTTCAAAACATCTAAAATTTTCACTTTATCACTTCAATTAAGAACATTCACTTTTCCTTTACTTTTGGGCACCATTTGCTTTTTTGGGAGGCAATAGTTCTACAAAATTCAGGTCAAGGAAACACTGAACAGATCACACAATGATTTAAACACACTTGATGATAACGCAGGGCTGACTGAGAGTTTCTCTGCATCAGCTGAGCTGTGTAATACGCATGCGGGAATTAAAATTTTTATTTTGAGGGGTTTTTTTTGGCAGTACTGGGTTTGAACTTAGGACTTTGCAGTTGCCAGGCAGATGCTTTACCATTTGAGCCACACTTCCAGCTCTTTTTGCTTTAGTTATTTTTAGAGTAAGGTCTCACTTTTATACCTGGCTGACCTGAACTGAGATCCTCTTCCTATTTACACCATCCATGTAGCTGGGATGACAGGCATGTACCACCATGCCTGGCTTATTGGTTAAAATGGAGTCTTGCTGTTTGCCCAGATTGTCCTTATGCAACAGTCTTCCCTATCTCTGCTTCCTGACTCGCTAGGATAACAGGCACAAGCCACCGTGCTTAGCCTGTTTTTGAAATCTCTTTTGATTTTTTTTTAAATTGCTTTTTTGACCATGCTTGATTAAAACCAGGTGAAATAAATCTGCAGATAAGGCAGACTTCTGTATTCCAAAGCACACAGTGATCTCAGAGTTGCACCACACTGATAGAATTACTGAAAAATTTGATTTTGTTGTTTTGTTCATGTTTAGGGTATAGACGTACAGAGATAAAACATAAATTTCTGTGCTTTGTAGACATCTGGAGTAATTCCTTCCTGGCTGGGCCTCCAACTGGACATAATAATTAGAGCTTTTCTGTTGGTTGTTGCTTTGATATGGTCACTTTATTGAGACATAATTCACACACCATCACATTCGCTGTTTTCAAGTGTTTATTCAGAGCGGGTTTCTGTGTTATATTTCCATGGTGCAGCCATCACACTGAAAGTGTCTTCCCTCTGCCCTACAAGAACCCTGCACCCTCAGCTGTCACCTGCACATTTCCTCTGCCCAACATTCCCAACCTAACCAACCTCTAATCTGCTTTCAGTCTCTTTCTGTTTGTCCACATGGACCTTTCCTACAAGTGGGGCCACGTGGTCTATGATGCTCTGGCTGGCTTCTTTCACTTAGTGCATGTTCAGAGTCCATACCTGTTGTATGCATACTATCCACTCCTTTTGGTAGCCTGGCAGTATTCCACTGTATGGCCATGCCACATTTTGTTTATCTATGCATAGATTTTTATTATCTTCAAATTTTTAAAAAGCTATTTTAATGCCTAGTTCTACTTTATTTTTTGCAGTACCAACAATTGAATCTAGGGCCTTGCACCTGCTAGGCAAGTTCTCTAACACTTGAACATGTCCCCAGCCTATGCATAGATTTTAAAAAAATATTTTCAGGTATTGGCTTTTAGATTATCTTTTATAAGATTATGTAAAATATTTGGTTTTGGAAATCTGAATTGTACATACATACGTATATACATATATATATATACATACATACATGTGTATATATACATACACATATATCTGTACACATCTCCTCAGTGGGACTGGGGTTTGAACTCGGCCTCACACTTGCTAGGCAGATGCTCTACCACTTGAGCCACTCCACCAGCCCTTGAATAATGTATTTCAAGTGAATAATGTATATCTGATAGATATAGTTAGTCTTTTAAAATTGTTTTATCTTTATTTTGTTAATACAAGTTTGTTCTGGGTGTGCTGTTTTATTTATTTTACTGTTAAAGATGGATCTTCCCTTTAATGGTATATTTATATTCATCTGCGCCCCTTGTGTTTTTAGGTATTCTATCCTTTTATTCCCCAAATTCTCATTTGAAGCAATTTTCTTGTATCTCCAGTGAAATGCTAAGATATCTCATGTCACCTCTTTCTGCCCGACTTTGGTACTTGTGGGTGCATCCTTGCCTTGAGTCATCCTTGGATCCAGTAGGCATTACTGACAGTGCTTTCTCCCTGCAGAGGTCATGTATTCTTCCTTCTACAGAGGAGTGTGTGTGTGTGTGTGTGTGTGTGTGTGTGTGTGTGTGTGTGTGTGTGTGTGTGTGTGTGTGTATGTGTGTATAGATAGGAATTTCTATAGAGATTAAAAAATACAAGGTTTGTATTTTGTTTTAAGACTCATTGAATTCTCATATGAAAATTGAGGTTGAAAAGTCTGAGAGTGAAGTTTTTTGTTACTATTTATAAGAGACTTGGTTGGTATATGGTTTTGATTTTTGACAGTTTGATACTTTTGAATGCAGGATGTCACTTTCAATATGTACTTTCAGAGTTTATAAGTTATGTCTCAGGTAGGGTTATTTGCCTTTTGTCTGGGTCATCCTTGGACCAGCATCCTCCTAACTATGCCTTCTGTGTAGCTGGGATTACAGATGTGCATCACTATGTCTGTCTTGTTCTTTTAAGATAAGGTTGTACTAACTTTTTGCCTGGGCTTGCCTCAAACCGTGATCCTCCTATCTCTTCCTCTTAAGTAGCTGAAATTATAGGCACAGGCTACCATATCCAGCTGTTAGCATATGCATATTTTAAATATAAATATTTTATTCTAGAACTTTAATTATAATCCATAGCCAGATTATCAGCAGTCATGTCTCGCTATATAAATTTTACTAGATTTGCAGTTTGTTGCTTCTTTTGTATTTTCTTCCAGTGCACTTGCCATTGACTAGTCTCTGTAGTACTTCCCTACGTAGTGTTTTAGAAACTAACTATACTGGGAGCCTGTCACTGTTCAAAGAGGTGGTGGTGGACCTGCTGCTGCTCCTTCTCCTTCCCTCCGCCCTGTCCGTAGCCACTGTACCAGAACTTCCCTCCATCTCTTCAGTGTTTATGGAGTACCTGCTCTTGTGTTAGAGCCTCTAGTTCTGACTTCCATGTCTTTTATTTTTTACTCAGAACTTTCGTTCCTTCTTCATTTGGCTCTGGGTTATAGTGAGAATTTCTGCAATTAATGTGTAAATTGCTATTTTTGGCATTATTCCTTCTGTTTTCACTGTCCTTACTGCATTTATTTTGGAAATCTTCGTTTCTTTTCTGCAGAGGGCTTCAGAGTGAGATCTTGCACTAGAGCGTTTTTGTGGTTCTTCCCTGCCCCACACTAAGTCGGCACCAGTGGAAGCCAGCGATGCTGGCATCTCACCTTGACATCCTCCCAGGGAACCTGCTGCTGCTCAGCACCTGTTCCTCTCTGTGCGGCACTGCTGATGCAGCACCCCAGTGGCTGTGCAAACTCGGGCTGGGGCTCTTTAAGGAAACATTTTTTTCAGATGTCATTATACCAGGGAAAAACCATAAAGTGCCTAAAACCTTTAAGCAGACATGTCTTCACCCCAACCACATTTACCACAAGGAATAGTTTAAAAATTATGTGGCACTTGAGAAAGTCTTGCCTTTTAGGGAACCCAAGCACCGTGTGTATTAATCGAGATGCCACAAGTATGTGTTGGACACAAAAGGACAAATCGATCTTGTTCTCCTCGAGCTGGTGCAGGTGACAGGGTGAAAGTTGCATTTCCTTGGCTCCTAACCAGTGCTTACATGCTGGTGTGTTATGTTTGATGTCAGAATATGATTACTCTAGGTTAAATGTTTGCATTTTAAGGAGCAGAGGAAATCTTTTCCTTTCAGACACTTAATGTCCTTGGGAATTTTATGCTACCTAAGAAGAAAGCTTCACCCTTATTTTCGTCATTAATTATGTCTCATTTATACCTAGTACATAAGATGAAAAAGCATCCAGTTTTAAAATCATAGAGCTCAGTACCTGTCACTACAATAATCCCTCTGGTCATTAAGGGGCACCATAACAGATCTGAGGACTGGCATGTTCACAAGATCCATCTGGTCAGGTGTCCCGTTCTGTAGTATGGGGTGGTCATAGAAGCTGCAGACGAGGAGACATTGGCACTCTGCTGAGAGGCTTTACCTATTCATTGATCAAACATTGGCCTAGCGTCTGTTCCAAGGCAGGTACTGAGCTGAGTGTTGGAGAGCCATAGTTAACAAGAGATAGGGAGTCTTTTCTCCTTAGATAAAATCACACGTTGTAGTAAACATGATAAATGTGACCAAGGAAGTACTTGCAAGGCACTAGTACTGTGACAAAACATGCTATCTGAGGCAGTTACAGAAAACTTGGTGGAGGGGCCCAGTATTTGAGCTTCTTTCTCAGGACAGCGTGGAGGTCACCAAGGCCAGGGCATGGTCCACAGATCATAATTCTGATAAGAAAAGTTACTAACTTGTGCAAAATCCTGAGGCATATTTCCTGCAGCCAGGGACGCATGCATAAGATCTTCAAGTGCAGGGGAAGGAGGAGATTGTAGGCGATAAGGACTAGGTTTATGTGGAGACCAGTCCATTGGGCTAAGGACAAGGGGCTGGTCTTCAAGGCTACCAGTGAAGCTCTGCATTTCAAATGCAAGGAGTAAGGCAAGCCTCAGAACAAAACAATGCTGGGGTCTCTTGAGGTCAGTGGGTAGAACTGTTGGAATCAGGAAAACCTACTGTGAATTAAGTAAGTTAGGGTGTAGACAAGAAGGCAGTTTGGAGGTGTATTTAAGTAGCAGAACTGACAGCTCCTTAGCCTGCTCTTGACTCAAGGAAGAGAAGTGGCCACTGTGGACGGGCAGTATCGTGAGAGCCACGCTGCATTGGAGATGGGTGGAGCACAGGGATGGGAGCCATCCAGAAGGAGGTGAGAGACTTGAAAATAGTCCAGTCTGCAGCTGGGGATTTTTGCCATTCAGGCACTGCGTCCTCTAAAAGTTCTAGATGTGGACATTTACCCCAAGTCTGACTTACTCTGGTTGTCTGCATTTGCTCTGCAGCAATCAGTGGTTGTGGTGGGAGAGATAGCAAGTTAAGTAGTAATTTTACAAATGTTGTATATAGTAGGTTTTTTAAGGTACTTTTTTTTTTATTTTTGGTGGTACTGGGGCTTGAACTCAGGGCCTCATTCTTGCTAGGCAGACACTCTACCACTGGAGCCACTCTGCCAGCCCCTTAAAAATACTTTTTCCATAGATATGTCCTACTTATAAGATAGACAGTGACTGTGTGTGTACTGCTGTGAACTAGATCTGGTGCCTTGTACGTGCTAGGCAAGCACTGTACCAACGAGTTCAAATGCCCAGCCCAACTCTGTTTCTAAAATAAAAATCTCAAGCCTGAGAGGCCACTCAGTGCTTCTTGAACTGTATAACTAATTAAATGACTCAAAACCAGGTTTTCTGATAGTTGGACCTTGATTGTTTTCTCATTGAACCACACTGCCACTACAATGAAAGTCATAATGAACTCAGGTTGTAGTGTGTTTTAAGTTGGCATGCTGTGAAAGTGGAAGAAGTCTTTGCAAAGGTGTCATGAGGTGAGCCTTGGAAAGCAAGGCTTCTGAGGTGAGGCTGTGAAGGGAGGAGCATTCCTAGGTAGGCCGGCAGCTTGGGCAAGGGGTAGGCGTAGTGTTAACATATGTGAGGGTCGCAGACATCCTTCCTGTGTGGGAGGTCAGAGGAGAGGTGAGGCCTAGTCAGGGAGGGTCTGGGTATCAGACTAAGTTCTTCAGGCCTTATTTGGTGGATGGGTAGGTGGAGGCCTTGAAAATGTCAGGTGTGTTGCTCATGTACAGCAAACACTGGCTGACTGCCGAGTGAATGCTAGCCGAGGTTGTACTTTCGTAAGCACGTCAGAGTTATACTTCGAGACGGTCAGTTTGGCTCCTATGTAAAGAACAAATTAAAGGTCAAGATGTGAACTGAGGAGAGCAGTTAAGAGCTCACTAAATGACAGGGAGGATAGAGATCATTGACATCATGGAGGCAGAATAGCTACAATTGGTGATGTTAAAAGTTGAAAAAAAGGCGAAGTTTTCAAATTTTGATGACTTGAGTTCTCTCAGTAGAAGAAGGCAAGGCCTTTGAGTGTGATTGCTCAGAATGATGTCGCCAGAGTCTTCAGAACAGTGGGATAAAAGTATAAGGAAGTAGAGGGGACAACTGAAAAGAATGGTTAAACGACATTAGGATTCCAGGAAGTATCAGATAATAGGAAATTGAGTTGGTACCAACCAGGCTGATCTCAAGAATGTTTTTTTTCCTCAGGATTATTAGGAAGTGTTACTCAAAAGGTGAACAGAGGAATTGGTTGAACTCACTGTTGCTTTTTTGTGTTTGTTTCCTTAGTGGCACTGAGGTTTGAACTCAGGGCCTTGAACTTGTGAGACAGGCACTCTACCACTTGAGCTTATGCTTCCCGTACAGCTGGGGTGACACCACACCCAGCTTTTATTGGCTGAGATGAGGTTTCACAGACTTTTTGCCTGGGTTGGCCTCAAACCTTGAATCTCCTGATCTCTACCTCTGGAGTAGTTGGGATTATAGGTGGGAGCCACCACTCCTAGCTTAATTCAGTAATTTTTATGTTGACATAAATGGCTACTTAGGATGAGCTGTTTCCTGGTTCTGTAATATTTTCTCATTTTAATAATTCTCTGGTTTTCCAATCTAGAGATAGTTGTGGGTAATACTGTATGTAACCTTAAAAATGAGGTGTTATGATGCTTGTAAGTAAGATGCTAAAATGTTAAAAAAAAGAACTTCATTCTTTTACTACTATTTTGGTAAAAGTATCCGAATTTGGTTTTAATTCTTATTATGGTTTCCTAATAGTCTTAGGACTTCTTGCATCTGTGTTGGAAATGTGGAAATGCTGAAGATTCTTTCCCTTTGAAATTAGTAAATCTAGAGAATAGTGTCTTACTACCATACCTGGAGGACATTGTCCCATGCAGTCTTTTAATCTCTGTCTTGAATTTTTGTACAGTTTTCTGAATTTCCAGATCCCATGTGGGGCTCAGATTATGTACAGTTGTCTAGGACGTCTCCTTCTCCGGAGCAGAAGTGCAGCGCTGTGTCCTGGGAGGAGCTGAAGGCCATGGACTTGCCGTCCTTCGAACCTGCCTTCCTCGTGCTCTGCCGGGTCCTGCTGAACGTCATACACGAGTGTCTGAAGCTGCGACTGGAGCAAAGGCCTGCGGGAGAGCCATCTCTCTTGAGTATCAAGCAGGTTTGTTTCAGACTGTTGTGCTATTAGTCTACACACTTACCCTTTTTATTTGGGGGATTTTCCCCAGTAATTATGGCAAATAGTGAAAAGTGAAAGTGTTTTTAAGCCGCTCTTTTGAGGCAATTTAAAATGATTTTTACCTGTAGTTCTCAAAGATAACATTGTTTTTCAGCCTTTCTGTCACCCACTTCCTTGTTCTTAAAAGTGTCTAAAAATAGGGTGAAGATGTGACCCTCTGTTCCCTTCATTTTTTTTTCCTTTTTTAAAAAGTTTCATGGCATTACAGGGGTTTGAACTCTGGGCCTCACACCTGCTTACTCTACACTGAGCCACACCCCAGCCCGTTTATGTATCTTCATCAGTCTTTGGTGACTAGGGCCTTGCACATGCTAGGCAAGTGCTCTACCACTGAGCTACATTCCTAGCCCACAGAATTCATTCTTAAGAGAGACAGGTTAATAAATTCCTTCAGTTTATTTTTTTGTTCTCTTTGAGGTATATGTAAACAGAGTATGCAGAGGAGATATTTTGGACTCTTTACTTGCTTAAACAATCGTGTGGTTTCAGTAGTAAGGACGGCTTCTGGTCTCCTGCCTGTTGTAAGTTTAAGGTGGGGTCTTAACAAGGGGTTGATATCCAGGGGCAGCAGAGGAGTGACTAGATGCAGTTTTATTGAGCAGAGCGACTGCTACAGCATGTCTTTGTTTATGCTTTGTGGTTTCACATGTTGACATTCTCTGTGTAAAATAAAACTTTTCAGATCCTGTCTCCAAAACAAGAAAGATGGGTGTGTTTTTTGGTAGACCATCACATCCATCACATAGAGATTGAAGGGCTAGGAGTTGCTTGGCTCTGTGAATGACAGGACTGAGCAGTACAGATCAAGGAAAGACAGGCCAGTCAGATCATATAGCAGGTACACAATAGGATCTGTGTTTGTTTGCTTAGTCATGTGTAGAACAGGATAGAACAGGGTGGCTAATGGAGGTGGGTTGGAAACATGCCCTTCATCACTTCTTCACTTTTTTTGGAACTCAGCACCACCCAGAGCTGTTTCCATGTTAGCTCTGCCTCCTCACCATCTTGTTTTGGTTGTTGCCTCACTGTACACTTGGCCAAACTTTTAATTTGTCCTCTGTTACCTTCTAGTGACATAATTAACTCCCTTCCTCATAAATCAAAGGATTCAGAAATGCAGCCCAGTAATAGTAATAGTACAAGGTGGAGTTTACTTTTTGCTCTTCTGACTATTAAATAGTAATTTATGTTAAGCCACTTTGAAATGTTACAAAAATAATACTTGGATTAACATATAAAGTAAGACAAGAGTAGAAATTTGGGGTCAACTGTACTCAGGTCAGCTGTAAGGACCTAGGTATGTCTTTGTATATTCTGAACAGAGTACTTTTTAGTAGATTTAACTATAGCTATAGCTCTCTCATCTCTCATTTTAAAAACAATCCATGTTTATTTTAGAAAATTTGAAAAGTACAGAAAATGATAAAAATAAAAATCACCTTGTTCTCCCACTGTAACATTTTGGTGTGCTTCCATCTATTTGTTTTTCCTGCGTGTGCATATTGCTTATGAGAGAAAGGGAGAAAGAGAGAGAATGAATATGAATGAATGAGAATCCCCTCTTTTCTCCATCTAGTTTTCAAAAACAAAAGGTAAATGGCTGAGGTAGTGCTCTGCTGTGTATAGGTGTAACCATAGTTTATTAAGCCCTATTGTTACTTAAACAATACTGTGATAAACACTTATAAGTAAGTCCTACCTACATTTCTATGTCTTGAGTATACAGTGTAACAGTGAGTGAGTTCTACACTTTAGAATCTGGAAAGTTGGCACAGGTTACTTCCTACAGCAGCTCTGAAGTTCCTTCTGTGTCGGCTGTTGTTTATGAGAACAAATGCAATTGTCAGTCTTGGTGATTTGAATTTATAATGGGAAAGAATTCCCAGGTTGTCTCATTTCAGCCTTTACTCCTTTATAACATCACCTGTTGGATGTTATAAAGGACCTGTTGCCTGTCCTTTTTGTTCTGTTTTCTATCCATCTAATTTCATCAGATTAGTTAGTTTGCTTGTTTAGACAGTTACTAGACTTTTTTGAGGGGCTCTGTGGTATATAAGTATATTTCAATCCATATTATGCTTTTGGTGAAAATTTACCCATTTCATTTGGAGATTTTTCTCTTCTGTCGCTTGTCTTATAATGTAAACGAGTAGAAAATTGATCTTATTTTGTAGAATTTGGTTTCAATATTAATTTATTTGTAGCAGAGTATTTTCCCTGGGTATGATGTTTTCCCTGTTTATCCATGCTGTAATAAATTCCTTTGTTTCCATTATTTTGTTCTTACTCAACTTATACTACTAAGATATTTACATACAATAAGTTGATCAAGAATCTGGAAACTAGTTCAGGTTTCACAGTGGTGGGGTTCCTGGTTTCTGAGCTTTTGAGGATTTCAGGAGGAATGTGTGAGAACTGACATCTCATGTGGTCAGGATGTGTGAGTGACAGAGCTTGGGTCTGCTCCCTTGCAGCTGGTGAGAGAGTGCAAAGAGGTCCTAAAGGGTGGCCTTTTGATGAAGCAGTACTACCAGTTCATGCTGCAGGAGGTTCTAGACGACCTGGAGAAGCCTGACTGCAACATCGATGCTTTTGAAGAGGACCTGCATAAGATGTTAATGGTAAGGGAAAGAGGGGATGTTTCTTGCGTGTGTGTATGTAGGTGAATAGGGTAGGCTTTGACCTGAATCTTTCCATCTGGTAGTAGATTGCATTTGTTTTTTCTAAACCAACATTTTCAAAATCCTCAGTGGCTTTTAAGTTGGCATTTTTGACAAATCTTAACCTAGTTCACTGTTTAATTGTCCATCATATAACAGATTGACTCAGAAATAGAATCAAATCACTCCTGCATTACTCAGCCTCCTCACAGCAGCCATTTTTATAATTCCTGGGAGAGGTACTAGGGGCTTTGCATAGCTCTGGAAATAGTGAAGAAAAATAAGAAGCTCAGTCTGGTGGGGACTGATTGTAGTAGCTGCTTCCTCACCTGCTCCCAGGACCAGGTAGAAGGATGCCAGAAGCATGCTGAGCTCCCCAGAAGGGAACTTACCTGGAGGAAGCTGGATCTTAAAGATGAATCAAAGGTTCCTCAAGGAACTTGGCCCATTCAAGGACTAAGTAGCTTTATGTGGCAGGAATAGATACATTTTTATTTTTCCCCAGACCGCCCCACATTCCTGACCTCTGTACTCTCGTTTCTGTTATTTTTTTTCTTGGTAAAATTGCCCCCTGCTTATATGCCCACTTAGGACTTAGTTTTTCTCCAGAAAGCTTATCTTCAGAGAGTTTTAACCTACATTTATCTGTGCCTTCTTTGAACTCTCAGCAGTTACAGTGAGATGTATACTGTAACATAACATTTAAATAGGGACTCTTCTCAGGGTTTCCTGAGTAGACTGAAAGCTTCATGAGCCTGGAGCTATAAATGTAAAGTTCTTTTGTCTTCCACAACGTGTGGTAGAATGTATTTTGTGGTAAGTGCGTGCTAGGTTCATTAAGGTAAGTGAATAGATAATCACGTAAGGTGGCAGGTTCATGAGTTAATAAGAAAACCATAGCTTAGAGATGTTTTGTGACTGCTGTCATTCTTGCTTGACAGCTCACTGTGTCCAACTGGCTGTAAACTCTCCAGGTACCGCTCTTGTTTTCTAGGCTGGACAAAAAGAACAAAAGCACCTTGCCAGCCAAGTGCAAGCCTTTTATCAGGGCAGTAGGGCTCTCCTGGAGGCCCTGCCCAGCCCGTTTCTCCCACATCTTATTGACTAGACCTGTTGCATGCCTTTGTAACTCTCAGTGGAGGCTGGGAAGTCACATACAAAGCAGTGTCCTACCCTCAAATGAAGGAGAAAAGGAAGAAGATGATGGGGAATTGGCCTTATAGTATCCAGCATATTGTGAGAAATAATTTTAAGGAGTTTGAAATTATTTCCTAATTGTTTGGGGAGAACACATTGAAAGACCAGTGTATGAAATGGCTGCACTTGGAAATACTGCTTTTTTTGGCTGTGGGGGAGGGGGAAGCAGTACTGTGGTTTGAACACAGGACCTTGCACTTACTAGGCAAGCTGCTCCCCAGCCCTTTTTGCTTCAGTTATTTTTAGAATAGCGTCTCAAATGTAGGCTTGGATGGGTCTGGACACTGTAATATTTATGCTTCTTGCATAGCTGGGATGATAGGCATGCACCACCACACCCAGCTTCAGATCATGTTTACACATACTCTGCTGTTAAAACCCACCAAAAAAAGAGCAAAGAAAAAATTCCATGTTCCAGAAAGGAGGAAATTGACCACAGTATCCATTCTTTCACCTCCCAAGATAAAAAGGCTATTAACAGTTAATTGCCTTGAAATGTGAACTAAAATGAAAGTGGACTCAGCTCTCCATCCTCTTAGACATGGAGGGCCGATGCAGTGATTGACTAGAATCTGGCTATGGAGTAGGGAGGAGCAGATGTGTCTCTCCAGAGCTCTGCTGGCGTCTCAAAATCTGCACAGCATAGAAGCCAGACAGTGGAGATGCTGATTCTCCCACTGTAACCTGCCAGCCCAGAACACCTACCCTGTGGGAGCGCTGCTAAAGTGGGTGAGCCGGGACCAGCAAGTAACGATGCCTCTTTTTAATTAAAAATAGCAAAAAACAAACTGAAGAAACGCATTTCTGACAAGGCAGCAGGTGCTAAATCTGTTGGGCAGGAGCGAAGGTTCCAGAAGACTGGAGGGAGGGTTCTGGCTACAGAAAGCTGCAGGCCCCAGCATCCAGAGCAGCTGAGGGTCCAGTGCAAGACTGTGCCAGTGTAGCATATGCACATGCTGGGATTGGAGTGACACGACCTGTGTTGAGAAAGAAGTGTAAGGATTCAAAAGAAATGACGGGAGTGGTGGGACTTAAGGATCGTTTGCATCTGGGAGAGGTGAGGGCGTCCAGCTGGTACAGTGAGGGGAATCGTGAAGTTGATGATTAGAGTGAAGGGTTCTTAAATTGGCCTGAGAGCACTTGGGATTGACTTTTGTTTAGGAAAAGAGATGAGTCCAAAAATGCATAGTGAAAAGTTCCTCAGATTTCAAGAGGAGACAGGTCTGCAAACACATGTTGGGCTGAGGAGTACTAGCACCTTTGCAGAGTCCCTACCATGTGTCACTGTCTTTTTTCTCTTTTGCTTTTTAAATGAGAAGGTGAAATGGTGGTGGTTTGAAAGTAGCAGCAGAAGCCTGATGATGCCAGTTCTAAGATAGTTGCCCCCTGAGAGGGCATGAGGGAGAAGCCACCTTTCAGGGAGGCCAAGGAGATGAGGGAGCCCTGAATGAAGGGAATGGGTGGTTCTGGGCCTGGCACTTTCCCAGGCTTGCTTCACCTGGGCAAAATTATGGTGGCCCAATAAAGGGTTGGTTCACACACACAACTTCAGTCATAGTGGACCCAGGCCTGCAGAGTCTCACCACACATAACCTGGAGGCAGAGGTTCTAGAGCAGTCAGATTTAACAGAAGAAAATTGTTTTGCCATGAAGCCTAGCCTTGTAATTTACTGAGTTATTACTGGATCCTACAAAAAAAATTATCCAATGAGCTCTTCAAATGTAGCTTGGTGAAAAACCTGAAATCCAAGGACAGGGAAAACTTGCATAAAGTTCTAAGTATAGAAAGCAAGTCACAGCCAGTTGTGGTGCTGCATTCACCCCCACTCGGGAGGTGGAGGCAGGAGGCTTGTGAGTTTGAGGCCACCCTAGACTACATATGGAGAAACTGTCTCCAAAAAAAAAAAAAAAAAAACAAAAAGGGAGAAAGAGGAGGTTGCCTGCCTGCTTGCCTTCACGGTGTAGGGAGCACAGTGGCAGTTGGGCAGTGAGTCAGGCACCTTGTTTCTTCATACTGACAGCACACTTTGTGTCAGGAGGTGAAATTGTGTTGTCTCCACAGCTCTGAGGTTCCCAGTCTTCCTTAGACACAGCGGGCAGTGGTGAAGAATGTTCCTTCCCTGTGTCACATGCTCTGTGCGGTCCCTTCCATCTTGCAGTTCTGATTTAGAGCTTTCATGGTAACAGGGGAACTTGTGAGTTGATGAATTCTCTCAAATACCTCTTTTATATTTTTGTGTTCTAAGGTATATTTTGATTACATGAGAAGCTGGATCCAAATGCTACAGCAATTACCTCAAGCATCCCATAGTTTAAAAAATCTGTTAGAAGAAGAATGGAATTTCACCAAAGAAATAACTCACTACATACGGGGAGGAGAAGCACAGGCTGGAAAACTTTTCTGGTAGGAACGTTTGCTTTGGAGTGCAGCCTCCTTCCTCTCTCCCTGTCCCTCCCCTCCACATGCTCACTGATTCTCTTTGACACATTTGAATGTCATGTGCACAAAAATGCCATCACTCCTATCTGTTATGTGCTCTCTCTTCTGAGTTTTGAGCAGTGGTTCAAAAGTGGTTCAACCAGAGTGCTCTTGCCCCCTCAGGGGTCTTTAACAATGTTCGGAGGCAGCTTTGATTGTCGCAGTGGGGAACATGCTGCTGCAACCTAGTGGATAGAGGCCGGGGGTGTGCTGGTCATCCCGCAGTGAACAGAATGGGCCCCCACAGAACTATCCACTCAAAATGTCAGTCTTGAACTTGAGAAACTGCCTTAGAGTGAACCTTCTTGCTTTTGATGTGTTGTTTCTACTAAAAGGGAGGAGAATTGAAATCCTTCACAAGTAGAGTAGACCTGTGTGTTTAGTCTTGGTGGGGATATTCGGAACTTAAGTCTGTTTTCCCTGAGGTAGTTCAGGGATGTAATCTTATCACAGTATCTCTTTATAAACTGGTTTTCATTTGGTGAAAGAAGAGTATTGGAACCAGGACAGTCTTGAGGAGGGAACACAGTCACTGGTCTGCTCACTTGAGGAAATGAGCATCTTTTTTGAGTCAGGCTGGCTAGTGAGCCCGGCTGCTGGCTGCTTTAGTCTGACTCTCTTTGGCTCGGGATCAGGTTGGTGCTCTCCTTTGCTGTGGATCCTGCTGGTGGTGGTGCGGCCTGCCTTCAGCCACTTTGTTTCTTCTGCCCTCTTTTTATGAGGTGTGCATAGGCACTTCAGTTGTTCTTCCTCCTTCCTAACATGCTCTGGGATTTCAGCTTCCATGTCATGTGCTCTTCCAACTGCAGAAACTTGCTTTTCTTGACTCTATCAGTCTCTGGCCCTCTTTTATCCCATTTCATTTGAGTGAGCAGTGGACTTGCTCTTGGCCTTCAGGCTGTGGTCCCCAGGCTGATCCACCTTGCTTTCCCAGTTGTCTTCATTCCCATTGTCAGCCCTCTTCAAGAGTGCACACTGCTATTGTCAACATCACTCCCCTCATTCTTCACGATTCTGCCTTGCCTGTGATTCCTTCTGTTCACGTGTTCTGTTTTCATACTGTCAAACTTTGTTGAAGAAAGATGTTTAAAGGTTCCTGCTAAGTTTTACTGTAAACCATGTCATGTGATTTCACTGCTCCTTCAGTTCCTCCTGTCATTGTCTTTCAAATTCCCTGTAGTACAGTTCTTGTTCCTTGTTCTGCAAAGCCTTCAGGCCCCCTGTGGCCTGCTGGCTCTGCTGCTCTAGTTCTTCAGTCATCCCATCTGCTGGGCAGCAGCAGCATCTCCTGCCCTGTAGATCTCTTTCCCAGGTCCAGTCAATGTGGAAACCCCGACTCTTCTTCCTCTAACACTGTCTCTGAGGACGTGGCCAGAGAACCTGTGCTTATCACTCCATGCTTTTCCTAGGTTCTCATTTCTTGCCTGTATTGGTACACAGTTCTCAGTAGTGTTCCTGCTTATCCCGGAGTCCCATACAGTTAACTCTTAACACCAGCAGCACAGTGCTCTTGTTAAGTGGTGCATCAGACCATCTTCCTTTCAGAACATCCAGTGACATCCTGTCTGGTGAGAGTGCCTAAACAATGCCCCGTGAGGCTGGGTACACTCTGATTTCTTACTCAATCTTTGTCCTCTTCTCCTCCTGGAATATGCTGTGCTTACTGTACAGCCATGGTGGCTCCTCTTCAGAGGCTGTACATGCTCCTGCCTCATGCCCTTTGCACTTGCTGGTCTCTCTACAGAGACATCTCCTGCCCTGTTATGTTCATGACTCATGTTCCCACTTCCTTCAGATCTTTATCTCAACATTACCGCCTGCTCACAAGTATTTCTTAGCTTTTCTCCCTCTCCAAAGCACCTAGTAATACTCTGTATATTTTCTTTCTTTTTTAAAAATAATTTATTTCCATCCAGTGGAGGGCTTTTTATCTCTTTTCTCCACTGCTGCTCACCACATAATAGGCATTCAGTAGTTGTTGAATAAATCCACCCTGATGTCCTTGTATTATATTCTTAAAAACATGGTTCTAATCAGTCCCCTTCTTCTCAGGTATTTTAAAACCTGCTTACCTTGATCAGCAAGAGCTCAAACTAGGCCTTCTGCAGCCTGAACTCAGTTTGCTTCCTGGTCTTATGGACACCCTTTTTACCACAAATACCCTCCGTCCCTTGTAGATTGAACTTTTTCTTTGTTTTTGATGGGGTTGGGACTTGAACTCTGGGCTTCATGCTTGTCCAGCAGGTCCTCTACCGCTTGAGTCACACCTTCAGTTCATTTTTGCTCTGGCTGTTTTGGAGATGGGGTTTCACAGACTGTTTGCCTGGGCTGCCCTTGAGCAGCAGTTCTCCTGATCTCTGCCACCCAAATAGCTAGGATTACAAGCATTTCCCACTGGCACCCCACTTGGACAGTTTCTTGTTTCTAAGCATGCCTCTTGCTTTACACCATCATTCCTCAGTCATACTTACTGTTCTTCCTGGACTTTCCTTTCTCCTGCTCTGTTTGCTTCCCAATGGGTCCCCTCTTCCTAGTGTCCTCCTCCTGTCATCATTCTGCATTTGTTGCCATTGCCGGACACTCAGGTCATGAAACCACTTTGCCTTAACTAGGGCTGATTGTTGTCCTCTGAAAACAAAGTTGTCACACCACTTACCTTCTGTCACATCTGACATCAGTTATATACCTACCTGCTCTCCTTTCCTTGAACCTTGTTGAGGTCAATAAATCTTGAACTTTTCTGTAGTCACAGGGTGTGTGTGTGTACTTGGGCATTCATTTAAACACAAGTTAAAGAATTAGCTATGCCTGTAAAAGCTAAATGTGAAGGAAAATTTAAAAACAGTTTCATTTAAAGAATTTACTTTGCCTTCTTATCCTGTCGTTTAGTTTATTCAAAGCATTTAATTTTTAAATTTTTTACTGATGTATTTTAATTGTACAAAGGGTTTTCACTGTGGTATTTTCATACATGTTTATAAAGTTCTTTAACCAGATTCACTCCCCTATTCCTGTTTCTTATGCCTTCTTCCCACTCCCCCTACCTGTTTTTTTCTTTTACAATTTTTAGTGGGTTTCATTATGCCGTTTTTATGCATACATATTATGCACTTCAGTCATATTCACACCATCACCTTTTCTTTATTTGAGGCATTTTAATTCCATTTTGAATATTTAAGATAGAAGTAACATTTGTGTAGTAACCACATAGCCACTATGAATGCAGTTTAAGATTATATGTTTATAATGAAATATTGTGGTGTAGAATAAAGATAGGTGTGTGTTATAACCTACACTTCCCAGTTTTTCACATTAATCATGATTTTATATTAAAAGAAAACTCCCATTGTGGTTGATTTTTAAGCTGAGGAAAATTTTCCTTCTCTGCTTTGTTTCTGTTATTTTTGTTGCTTAGTGACATTGCAGGGATGCTGCTGAAGTCCACCGGAAGCTTTCTAGAGTTTGGGCTGCAGGAGAGCTGCACGGAGTTCTGGAGCAGTGCTGATGACAGCAGTGCATCAGATGAGATAAGGTGGGAGCCGGGTTCCTTTGCCTTTTGTTTCTTATCTCTCAGCCCTGAACCTAGAGGGAGCCTCTTTCAAACCAGGTTATGCTGGGCAGGAGCGATCTGGAGGACATGCAACAGGCCTGTTTATTAATATCCCTTCTTGTCATATGTCTTTGGTATAGTTTTCTTTCAGGGTGAACTTAGAATTTATTTAATAAAAACAGTGCCTTTAGAGAAGGGGATAAAGTTGACTGAAAATGAGTATAGATAATACTCTTGCTGCTCATATTTTCTGGAGTGTCTTTAAATAAATGCTGTCTCTGTCCTTTTAAACCTCTGTAGCAGTCCATTGGTACTTTAAATGACAGTTGATACATTTTTATTGTTTTTGTGTTTATTCCTTCTGCTGAGCACTAAGTACATGAAACCATTCTTATTTGTTGAATGTCCTCCAGTTCTATGAAGACATTATTTAAATTGAACCACTGAAATTGCTACTTCTTTTTGTGGCATGTTACAGTCAAATAGATTCTTGTGGCCATATATAAGTAATGTCATTTGATCCAACCTTAGCAGGTACTTAGCAAGTGAAACTGACTTCTCCAGAGCTACAATTTTTTTCTCACCATACAAAGTTTGACAAAAAACGAATGTTGCATTCAGAACACATGGGATGTCTTTATGCCCAGATTAAAGAAAAGCATTCCACCTAGATGCTTACCAGGGGAAACTGAATAAGTGAGAATTGGAGTGTATCAGTTTGTAGGCCTTGTAGTTTTGAGATCTAGCATTGTAGATTCAAAATAAACATGAGACTTTATTCATTCAGATGGTGAACTAGAAAGTAACTCGTATGGTGCCACCATTGTTTATTGGGATGGATCTATGAGTGCTTTCTATATAGCGGTGAGTGGGAGTGGCTTGTTCCAATGTCCCTTCCCAGGTGCGCTCCATGGTATGGTGAATGTGGCTGGAGAGGCCCACTAGCTAGTCACACAGCCCGCATGGCCAGCTGAGGTCATTAAGCACTTACCACACATGTCTTTTTAATTAGATTTTGAATGAGCTGCCAAGAACCTTCTCACCTTCTAAGAAATCATCATAAAGCTTTAGAAAATTGTGTTTACTGTTCCTTGAAGATTGTTAAAAGTATCCTACTTATATTTAAATGACTCAGGTACTTTCTATAAAACAGTGGGGAGCAAGCTCCTCACTCCCAGTCATTAAAAGCACCTGCAGTCTTTGTTTGTTGCTGTGATTGGGATTTTCGCACCCTGTACCTGGGTGTGCCCTTGTGTGCACTGACTGAGCTTCAATCCTCTGGCAGGCGATCGGTCATAGAGATCAGCCGGGCCCTCAAAGAGCTCTTCCATGAAGCCAGGGAAAGAGCCTCGAAAGCACTGGGATTTGCTAAGATGCTGAGAAAGGTGAGCTTACAAACTGACTAGCTCTTACTCTTTTCTTATTTCTTTTATCTTTGGAGAAAGCTAATCCTAAAGAGGTTTCTTTGTAACTGATCCTAGGACTTGGAGATAGCAGCAGAATTTATACTCTCAGCCCCTGTTAGAGATCTCCTGGATGTTCTGAAAGCAAAACAGTACCTAAAGGTAAATACGTAAGATTGTGTGCTTGAAATATTTTGCCTTCCCTCCTTTCTTCTAAAACAGGCAGATTTTTTCATGAAGTCCCAGAGAGTGAGCATTGTAGGTTTTGGAGGCCACACATTATCTGTTACAGGACTGCCCCACAATTTCTCAGTGAGGTAATTAGAAAAATAAACTTTTTTGTACTTATACTTTACCTTAATAATTAAGACAAATAACCAAATATTTGCTCATACTATCAATTCAGCTTTATATATATTAAATACTTTATAAAAAAGATAATACTGATTTTAAACAATGACTTTATTTTACCCTCACAGTTCAGAGTTTTTGAATAAATCCTGAATGCCACTGTCCTGATATCATTAGAGGTACTTTGTGAATCCCCACCCCACCTTTACTCCTCTTTGTTTGACATTTATCACTTTTGCATCTGTATATTATGTCACTGAAAAGTGTATGCCAGGCCTGGGGTAGCATGTGCAGCCTGGAGAAGATTGTGGCATCCGTGTCTCTTGTTAAAATGATCTCGGGAAGGCTATCTATCACATTCAGGCCCACAGCATCAGGTGACTTTAAAAACACCACATACAGACAGACTAGCTCTGACTGAGGTTGTTTCTGGCTCACCTCCCTCCAGGATGGAATTTCTTTGTTGTTGAAAGTAAAACAGTGAAAGGTCCTGCAGTGGAAAAACTTTGCATGGATACCCCTACCCCGACCCAGTGCAGTCTATTCCCAGGCTCTCTTTCCACTTTTCTTTCAGTCACTCTGAACCCAGATGAACTCAGCTACGTTAAGTTCCCCTGGCTGCTCAGATTAATGCTTTTCCCACATCTTCTTCTCTGAATATGCTTGTCATTTCCTAGGGTTTCTTTTTTTCTTTTTTTTTTTAAGGTAGCGGGTTACTATATATCCCAGGCCAGCCTTGAACTCATGATCCTCCTGCCTCAGCTTCCCAGATGCTGAGATAATAGATGCGCACCTCCATGTGCATAGTTTTTTTTTTCTTTTTAAAATAACATTTCTGTCTGTGCAGTGTTCCTTATTTTAAGACCAGATTATTTCTTTTCCAGGTACAGATTCCTGGGTTAGAAAACTTGCACGTGTTTGTTCCAGACACCCTTGCTGAGGAAAAGGGTATTATTTTGCAGTTACTCAATGCTGCTGCAGGAAAGGACTGCTCAAAAGATCCATATGATTTGCTTCTTGATGCCTATCTGCTTGTGACCAAGCACGGGGACCGAGCCCGTGACTCAGATGATGGATGGAGCACATGGGAAGCCCAGCCCATCAAAATCATGCCTCAGGTGGAGACTGTGGATACCCTGAGAAGCATGCAGGTTGGTCTTTCTCAGTTGCCACTGCCACTGTTCTTCCCTCCTCCTGGCAGATGCATTACTTAGAATATGTTCTGGTAAAGTGAATCATTTGTAGCTTACAAAAGATTGTTTTAACTGGCATGCTAATCTCAAACATATGCTTCCCCAGAATGTGCATCTGAGTTTCACTAAGTAATTTGCAGCATAATTTGTACTAAAATATTCTAGCAAGTTCTGTTAAGTATGTTAAATTATATTAGATTATTTGAAATAATCCATGTACTTTATTTGTAAAATACATGTATTTTATTTATTTCCTTAGTTCAGTCATGTATTCAAGTTTAGAGACCCATGACCACAGTTCCAGAAATCTCAGTTCCCTAGGTGCTCTGCTTATTGGCTGCTTAGCTTTCATTTTGTAGTAAAGGCTGAGCTACCTACTGAGAATCCCAGACAGTTTCTGTAGGACCCTTATATTACTGTGTTTGACTGATGGACAATGATGGTACATGTTCACATGCAACTGGAACTGGTCATGTCAGCCACTGTCTCCTCCACCCCTTAGATTTGTTCTTTCTCTTGTATTCCCTGCCTGAGTAAACCATGCACTACCTACTCACTTGTTTAAGCCAGAAATGGGACAGTTGGTATAAATCCAACCCTGTGCTAACCATGGCAGGCAGGAGCCATCCAGTCAATGATACTTTCCCTGTGTTCCCAGGGTCACTGCCATAGCCAGAAAGTCACCACCTCTCGATTTTTCTTTCTTGTAGTTTTTCTACTTCAAACTTCATTTTCTCTCCTCCAGATCTATATTTGATTATTGTTTTGGTACTTTGAGGATAACACAAAGATCCTGTTAAATGCTGCATTGACTATTTCTGAAGGAATAAAAGCAAGGCAGTCTCAATTTCTTAATGATTCGTTCTAGGCCTCTCATCTGATCTCACTCCTACTCCTGCCTTTCCTGTCTTCATGTGCTGCTCCAACACACACAACATACTCACACTCTCAGCACTAGCAATCCTAGACTACTGGGGAGTATAGAGTATTTCAAAGCTACCATGCCTGCCCAGGCCTATAGGATTGTTCTCCCCTTTGCTGAAGATCCAGGGCATGAGTGCCACTGGAATGCAGCACTTTGTGGGGCAGCTTTGTTGCAAGTGACTCTGGGCAGATGGCTGTTGGCTTGGTTAGCCCTGAGGGTGACTGGGGGTTGTGCTAGAGTGGGAAAGCGGTCAACTGGTCTGCTTTTATGCCCTATTTGTTTTTCTTCCCAGCTGGATAATCTTCTACTAGTTGTCATGCAGTCTGCTCATCTCACAATTCATAGAAAAACCTTCCAGCAGTCCATTGAGGGACTGATGACTCTGCGTCATGAACAGACATCCAGTCAGCCAGTCATCGCTAAAGCTTTGCAGCAGCTCAAGGTACCACACCATTCCCTCCACAGTAGCCAATGTCCTTGCCTTTGTATGTAACACTTTGGTGTGATGTGGTGTCATGTGTAGGACATGAGCTCTTACATGGCCCCCTATTCTCCCTGTCTCCTTTGTACACACTTTTTCATGTCTAAACTAAAAAATTCCTGGATCTTTCCTGAAACTGGAACTTTAGAACTGGGAAGCATAGGAAATTGAGCAGTTGTATGACCTCATAGTAGACATGTGGCTGTTTATTAGCAAAATTGAGATTAGAATTTAGGGCTCTTCCTAATGTAAATTTCTTTGTCCTTTAGCAATTTCCAATATTTTACTAGAGCTATTTCATATTGATAATGTGTAATCTGAAAGGTTTGTTATTTCATTTAATAAATAATTCAGCCAAATTCATTATAATAGAAAAAGCTAGTTGTAGACAGGTGCAAAGGCCTTCAAGGCCAGCACTTGTGTTCTTTCCTTTTCCACCACTCTGTATTTTGTATCCATTATCAGTCCTGCTTTCCTCTACACCTTTGCACAGGCCATCAGGTATATCTTCTCAGTTACGTGACGGCATAACTTCTTGAAGATACAGTTCCTGAAAGTATACTTGTTTGATCAACATTTGTTTTTGTTTTGTCAATCTGATTTGTCTTACTTGTGTCTAAATCTCTTAAAAACTGTAATACCACCCTAATACCAGAGCAAGGGACATTTGTCTTTTCTTTTAGTTTGTGCCAGTTAACTCTGGAGATAGCAAGATTTTATAAGATGTTGATTATTCTTGAGCTTAAGGAGTTTATAGACGCAAGGACCTGAATGGTCACAGGGAAGTGCAGAGGAGGAAGAAGTTTGAGCCTTCCAGTAGCATCGTGGAACCACACCCTGGAGCCTGTCAGTTGGGGGTTCAGCAAAACATGCAGACTGGGAAGCAGCTCATGAAAGGAATGCCTGGGGATTGATGTCTGTGCAGCACAGTTATGGGTCTGCTTACTAAATAGCACATTATTGGACTTAGTTGGATCTTCATATGTAAAATAGAAAATAATAGGAGATAAGACTGGTGAAATAAGGGTGGGCAAAAATTGGTTTGTTTGAGAGATACCAGATTTTATTTTCTAAGCCTCAGGGAGTTGTTGAGAAGATTTTGGGAGAACGTATTCTAACGACACGTGGAGGGCAATTGCCTGATGGTTACCGTGTATGCGCAGGCCTATTTAAGGACCAATTTGGAGTCATTGTGATACTGCTTGGAGCGGCAGTAAAAGCTTGAATTAAGGCCAGGTTTCTTAGCTTCTGCCCTATTGACTATTGGAGCCAATAATTCTTTGTCGTAGAGGTCCGTCTTGTGCATTGTAGGACGTTTGGCAACCCCCTGGCCTCTACTGACTAGATGGCAGTTGATTCTACCTCCTTATCCCAGATTTTTTTTTTTTTTTTTCCTGTTTTGGTCTATTAGGATTTGAACCAGGGCCATGTGCTTGCTAAGGAGTTGTTCTACCATCTGAGTTACATCCCCAGCCTGTTCTTCTCCCAGTTTTGATAACCAAAAATAACTTCAGGCATTGCCAGTAATATCTCTGGTGGTTGGTACACAAAAATATTAAAGGCATCAACAGCTGTTCAAAGACCGGGTTATGATTAGATGTTATCATTTTAAATGGATTTTTTTCATTTCGTATTTCATAAGATGTTAAATGACTAAACAAGCGAAAATGAAAATAACATAATTATGTCTGTATTATAAAGTCATTTTTTGATAACTGACATAAATGTAAAATGTATTGCACTAGTTAGCATTTGTGATGATGAATGAAATGTGACTGCTTCATTTTCATTAACCATGGTTTGGGGCTCTTCAGAATGATGCGCTTGAGCTCTGCAACAGAATAAGTGATGCCATTGACCGAGTGGACCACATGTTCACGTCAGAATTTGATGCTGAAGTTGATGAATCTGAATCTGCCACGCTACAGCAATACTACCGTGAAGCCATGATTCAAGGGTACAATTTTGGGTTCGAAGTAGGTACAAAATGAGAAAAAAAAATGTAATACAGCTTAGTAAATGTTTTATAACTTACAGAGAGTATTATGAATCTTTTACAGCAAATACGGTATTAATTGTAACCATGGCTTAGTTAAGAATGTCATCTTACATGGCTGCTGAATATCAGAAATGGTAGTTTTTTAAAATGTGTCGTTGTCCACATTTTGTGCTAACAGCTGTCTACTACATTTTAAAACATTAAGAGATGCTTGATATCATAAAAGAACATTCTTATTTAAATTTCTGAATAAAACATTTGCAAAACTGCCTTTTGAGACACTATGTAATTCTTTATACTATTCAGAATATATAGATTTAATTGGATTTTGCTTTTTGTTTTTAGAAAATGATAGTTTAGGCAAACACAGCAGTATATCATGCAGGAATTTCTATTATGGTTTTCTTCTTAATCTTGATACATGTAAACTCTTCTTGCAGTATCATAAAGAAGTTGTTCGTTTGATGTCTGGAGAGTTTAGACAGAAGATAGGAGACAAATACATAAGTTTTGCCCGGAAGTGGATGAATTACGTCCTGACCAAGTGTGAGAGTGGTAGAGGAACACGACCCAGGTAACAACCAAGTAACATGCTTCTTGTGCTGTGGTATGTGAGGTTGGTAGTTCCTATAAGTTATATGAGGTTTCTGAGCAGATCTCACAGAAAAGAAGCATTCTATACTCTATAGTGATCAGGATTTTCTTTTTAATGAAAATATATACATAGAAAGACCTGTAACTCTTAGAAAACTTTTTAAAAAGTGTGTTCCAGACTGAGTTATCTTTAAAGAGTCCACAGTCTCAGTGGAGAAGTCTCGATTTCTTTCTTTTCTCATGAAAGTTAAGCCTGTTAGTTACTGTAAATGGAAAACAAATGGGTAACCAGTGTACCTATTAAGAAGCCATTTTGGAATTTGCAGGGAAAATTGGGTAACTCATCTGTGAGGCTCAGTAGTAGTGCTGCTTAAGTAAACGTTGCTGCTACAGCTTCATAACCATGTGAAGAACAGTGGAGCATTGTGTAATGGCATTTTCCAAGTCAGAGAAACACAGATTTGCTACATTTGGGATTAAATAACTCATAAATAGTTACTGAATTACAAATGGGCACCAATATCTTCTAAAATCTTCCCTGCTTCCCATTGGCTTCAAAATAAAAAATTTTTAAATGCCATTTGTCCTTTCCCAAAAGACCTAACTGTAAACTTAACTAACCTAGGTTTTGTCCTTGCTAATAATTGTCCAATTATATTACTTTCAGAATTATGCAGTCTGAGTCTGCTGTAGCATTTTTCTAGTCTGCTTTGTGATTTTTGAACATTTTCATGTGACAGGTGGGCAACTCAAGGATTTGATTTTCTACAAGCCATCGAGCCTGCCTTTATTTCAGCCTTACCAGAAGATGACTTCTTGGTATGGAATATTCTAAGTTTCTTTCATTTAAAAAAAAAAAAAAAAAAGGTTGTAGGTTTGGCTCAAGTAGTAGAGCACCTGCCTAGCAAGTGTGAAGCCCTGAGTTTAAATCCCAGTCCTGCCAGAGAACAACAACAACAAAAAACCCCAAATGAGTGATTATTTTCTATTCCTTGATCATGTATTTTTATCTGTAATTCTGCTGATGATGCAGAGAAGTTAAAGCGCTTTTAATAGCACAGTGAGAGCCTCACTGCTCTTTGCTTTCCATAAGGGTAATGTTCAAGGTGTTTGTCAACCCTAGTGCTGCTTCTGAGATACTCGTTAGCTTTGGGGTTTTTTATAAACTGACACCTTTGTTGCTGCTTTTTGGAAATGTAATGAAGAAAAAGGGTTAGCTATTTCCCTTTGGCCACCATCATCAGAGAGCGTAATGCCAATTAAATGTCACTACTATTGTTCTGATAAATTCCATCAGATCAAAAATGTGTTCAAAATGTGAATTTATTTTATTTCCCAGTAGTAGAGACAGAAATACATGAAAAGTTTTTGACTTATGCATATCACTGTGCTATGGGGAATTGACTGCTAATTTGCTTTTATTTATGAAAACATTTTATGCTATATTTTTAAAAAATTATGTATAATTTGCATTTAATTTGTTTATATTTATTTTGTTTTAAAGTAACCTTGAAAATATTTACTTAAGTCAGTATGTCTCCTTTAAATGAATTAAAGAGCTAATTTAGGCTGCTTATGCAATTTAAAATATACTTGCGTTCTCTCCTCTTCCACTTGCCTTGGTTTCTAGAGCTTACAAGCGTTGATGAATGAGTGCATTGGCCATGTCATAGGAAAGCCGCACAGTCCCGTCACAGGTGTGTACGCTGGTAAGACAGCTATTGCAGCATTTCTCCTGGGGTACATTCATTTGGATGAACAGATCATCTTGGTGGTGGTGTCACTTCTAATGGAATAAGCAGTATTTAAGAATATTTAGGACAATGACAGTGAAAGTGTCAGAAATGAGGTATGCAAAGAACACTGTAATAATCTCTTTAAACCCGGCAGGAAGATTGAAATGCTGACATAGGTATTCCATGCTAACCTGCAAGGTTGAACTACATTTTTAAACTTTCTGTCAATACTGCATTCTACTCTTCTGTTAAAATCTTTGGGGATGAGGAAGAAAGACTGAAGGAGGTGTTGCCTCCTTTTTTCTGTGGGTGGGCGTGGCCTCTGCCCCTGTCCCTGTTTCTTGAAGGAGTGGAGCCTTTGTTTTCTCCATGATTTTCCTGACTTTCCCCACTCCCTGTAGCAGATTCTCATTTGATTTTACTTTTAGAAAATCAAGTTACGTTATGCCAGAATATACATCAATTACATTTTTCAATTGTAGTTAGCGTATGGTGGAACTTTAAAGACAAAAGTATTTAAGAAGAAAGGACTGTCTTATGTCATTCCTGATATAGTGTATAAATAAAGCAAGACTGTCCTCACATGTAGTAAGTACCCCAAAATGAAGATTTAGAAATTTTCTAAAATTTTGAATTACACACACACAAAAAAATCACAGATAATAAATTTGCTGCATACCAGCTGTTTTTCTTACAGGGTAGTTGCTAGCCACTGCAAATATTAAAGGAATATGCTTCAATTACTGTTTTTTTAAAACCTTTAAAATGCAATCAAATCATAGAAGCTTTGTTTTCTCCAAGGCTATTATGAAAATGAAAGTTGTTATTTTTAAACTATTTGAGTGTTTATATAAAGCATACTGTATTATCAGATTTGTGGTTGAGCCTCTTATCATGAACCAAACTTGATTCTCTTATCTTAAAATATTTTTCTAAGAATATATGATCAGTAAAAATCACTCAAAAATATTTCATTACTTAAGAAACCATTAAGTTTATTTATTTATTTTTAATGGGACTAGGATTTGAACTCAGGGCTTTGGCTTGAAAAGCAGAAGCAGGTGCTTTGCTGCTTGAGCCACACCTCCAGTCCATTTTACTCTGGTTATTTTGAAGATGGGGTCTCATGATTATTTACTAGGGCTGGCCTCAACTGCCATTCTCCTGGTGTCAGCCTCCTAAGTGGTTAGGATTATAGGGTAAGCCACTGTTGCCTGGCTAGGAATCGTTTTCTTTATAGAAAAATTACAACATAGAAAAAATATGTAGAAAAATAGATAAAATGTACATTAAGAAATTTTTCAAGGTGGACAAAATTACAAAAGAACAAAGATATGGTGCCATAATCTGTAGTCAATCACTAGTAACATTTGAGTTAGTGATCTTCCAATGTGCCTTTCATTCCCCACTGCTGGTGGGGCAGTTAAGTAGTTGTGCCCTCTGTATGCCTGTGTTGTTCTTTGTCCCCTCAGCCACATGGGATGGTGGAACTAAACTCAGAGTCAGATTGCCTGACAGCAAGTGACCTGGGGCTGCTCATGTAACATCATTAACCTCCTCTTGAAATGTATATAAAATGGTGTGCTAACAAGCATTAAACAAGGCAGCAACACATTGTAAGCTCTACTGTCCCACACACAGTTCCGATGACCTATCTTTTTTGTTGCGGTTATTTTTTCTTACTTCCTCTCCTTCTGCTCTAAGCACATACAGCCTATCTTTCCATGTTTTCTGAATATCCCTGTAATTACATAAACATCCTCTGTCGTGCCTTTCTCTGTGCTCCTACACTCACACAGGGCTGGTGCTTTTCTTGCCATTTACTGGATAAGCATGGATCATATTGGATGTAATAGCTTGCTTTTTTTTTTTTAATCTGATGATTATAGAAATTCCTCCATGTCAGAGGTGCGGATCTAATTCATTTTCTTTTGTGACCACATTGTGCCCATCATGGATAATACTATAATTTTTATGTCATTCTTGATGGACTTTTTTTGTTTGGGCTGTGAAAACATCTCTATAATAAGTTTACCACTATCGAAATTTGAAGATCTATGTTTATGGGCCGTTTGGATTTTCTTTCCACCGACAAAATGTCAGTCTTGGAACCTTAAATATACATACTCTTAAAATAAATGTGTTTTTAATGCATGAAGAATATTAAACTTGTGCTTGCAAGGTTTTTTTTTTTTTTTAAAAAACCAAAATGTATTTATACCTTCGTGAGCAAATTTTGTAGCAATTTTTGACTGAGTCATTTCCCCTATCTTTGCTGAATTAATGACATCCAAAGCAAATCATTTTTTCTTTTACTTTTGTTGCTATTGAAATTCTTCCACTTGGCACTATGATACTTGAGGTAATGAAGCAGAGGCATCAATTGCCTAGCTTTTTGTTAACAACTACTTGATTTTTGTTTTGCAAGGGAACTTTGCATCTCTTATTTTGGTGTTTCCATCCCTGCTGGTAGTGTTACTGAAAGGAAACAAATGGAACTGTGAAAAAAGGGGATTTCCATTTAGGCTAAAATTACTAACATGTGAAGAGAAAACATGCTATTAAAAAAAATAAGGAAGAATAAGCTAGATAATTAAAAGGAGAAGTAAGAGGAAAGCTTGTTAGAATAGACCAAGTAGCACACGTACCATGACTGCTTATATTCAGTTATTGGGAAAGCAGCACTGTGGGCATCATTGCAATCACTAAGTGAGATCTCTAGTGTTAAATTTTCATTGGAAGAAAGACAGTAAAATTGTGCTCCATCTTCCGACTTGTTTGGCCTAAAGGAATGGAATAAAAGTATATAATGACAGACCCCAGAGCAGGACCTGTTGAAATGCCTGTAGGACCCAGAATCTTTTTAAAGTATAGATAGCATTTAAAAAGCCTTTTTTATTAAAGAAGTGTCAAATAAATCACATTTTCATATATGTCTAACATAGCTTCAATCATTTGTTTGGCATACATTATGTTTGGTGGAGAAAAGCTTCAGTGTGTAATTAACTTTATTAACTTCCAAAAAGTGCTATTTTTCTTGATATTTGTGTACATGTGACTTTGCACTCATGTAAAAGGGCTTCCTTTGGTCCCTGGCAGAGTTGAGTGGCACTGTGCTGTGTTCTTGCCGAGGGCCTGTTTGGACTCTTCTCTGTTGCCTGCTTTAACAAGTTGCGTTTGTCTCCATTATTGCCGGCAGCCATTCATCGGAACAGCCCTCGTCCTGTGAAGGTGCCTCGATGCCACAGTGACCCTCCTAACCCACATCTCATTATCCCAGCTCCAGAGGGATTCAGGTATCCGACTGTTTCTCGGATTCTCTGCGTGCCTGCCTGTGATCTTGGAACTGCGTGCTTGCTCTGGGAGCTCAGTGTTTTTTCAGCCTTCTTGTGCATAGCTTTTTAAAGCTCTTACTTCCATTATCTTGAAGACATACCACACTGCCTTAGTTGCAAAAGAAAAAGACACGCAAATTTAAAACAGACCTGTGTCTTTCAGGATAACTTAGTTTTTCGACTTCTTTGTAACCTCTAGCTACTAAATGCTTTCTGGCTTTGGAGTAATTCTTTCCTTTTCTTTCTTTGAAAACTTACCTTGGAAAGACGAATTTAAGTATGTATAGCATAGTAATATTTGAAAAACAACATTCAACATCACTTACAGAGTAGAGAAAGCTCTACTTTGCAGTCTTTGGTTTCATGAGTATGTATAGTTACAAAGCAACTTTACACTGGAGTGAGTTCAAACACTGATGCTGGGTTCCTTGAATGTGGTGGCATTTCTGCATCTCAGGCTAGTAAGCACCCTCTCTCCCATGTGGAATCACAAGTTAATTTTATTTGACAGGATTTGCTGGGTAAGGACCACAGTTAGTTTTTAAGTCTTTGAAATTAGGTTTTTTTCTTTTCTTTTCTTTTTTTTTTTAAACACCTAGACCTGAATCTCAAACAGCACTCTGCACTTTATATTTTTAAATAATTTTCACTTCCTTGCCATGTTTTATTTTTAGTTGAAAACCCTTTGTGAGTCCATCCCCTTTTCTCATCTGTGTTCCTGAAGCTTTTCTTCTCGCCTTAGCACTCGGAGCGTGCCTTCCGACGCTCGGAGCCAGGGCAGCCCTGCTGCTGCTGCTGCTGCCGCTGCCACTGCCACCGCCGCCACCACCTCCGGCCGCCCTGGCCCCTATGGTGGTGACTTTGTGCCGCCCAAACCCATCAGCAGTGCCCCTGATACCAGGTAGTCTCACTGCACCAGCACCATGCTTCCTTCCCACCCCTCATGTATGTGTCCTTCCTCAGGGTCCTTAGCTTTAGGGTGTCACAGAGGATGACTGGGCTACTTTCCTCTGGTTTGTGTGTCACAGTCCCCCGCCTTGACACAAGTCAGTATGAATAGACCATTTGCCTAATGTTAGTATTTCTTTGGATCCAGCATTAGCAAAATGACAGCATTATCTCTGCCAGCTACAGCTGTATGGAGAGCGTGTCAGAGGGAGGAAGCAGTTTTAACAGAACAGGATATGAGCCCTTCGCAAGCAGGCACAAGTAGTTCAGAGGTGGTGTCCTGCTAACAATGTTAGGTAAATAAGATTTTCTAACCTTATTTCCTAATTTTAAATATTGATTAGAAGTAGCTCTATAAAAGTGGAAAATGAGTTCATGAGGTTTGTGTATTATTTAGCAAATAGATCATTACTAGAGAGAACTAGCAGACACTTGGCAAGCTCCAGAAAAATCTAACTCTCCTGCATTAAGTCTTTTGTGTAAGGGGCTCGAAGTTTTCTCCATGCTAGTTACTTTTTGGCATAGACTGTTAGGAAGTTCACATTTACTTAATGGAGAAAGGACTTTTGGTCTCTCTGAATTCCACTCCTGTGTCTGAGTAGAAGGGGCACTATCAGTATTCTCATCTTCCAGTACAGAGGATGAAATACAAAACTATCTGGATTGCGGTGATTTGATCAAAAAAGGAAGAGTTACGATGGAATTTAGTGCCCTGTATTCAGCTTATAAGAAAAAGTATAGTAGCAGGAAGATGACTGATGCTTTATAATTTGAAAGATTAAAATGTTCTTAAACTTACTTTAGTAATGATCTAAAATGTCTACAAACATTTTTAGTTTTCTCACTCATTCAAACAATTAATAGTCCTAATTTTAGTCATAAATGCCTATAACTTAAAAATATCCAAGTGTTTTACAGCTTAAGTAGTCAACTAAAAAATTAATGATTAACCTTGAACCAAATTCTCATTTGTCCTTTTGTTTTTATGTTTGGAGCATTTCATGGCAAATACTGCACATTTGCTTCCATAACCTTATAGGGCTACCAAGATGGTTGTTTTTATAAATGCAGTGCACAAAGTCAGAAGTAGTAGGGAACACTAACCAGACTGGCACCAGCTCCCAGGACTGCCACATCCACACTTACAGAACTGGGAATGGAGGAGGATGCCCCACTTCTTAAGGCTGAAGAATGTGGTTACAGGTGTTGATGTTTTACTGTAGGAGCTAAATGCCAAGGGACTTCTTTATGCATTCCAGATTATGCTTTACATAAGTGGGGTGCTTTGGTTTTTTGGGGTTTTTTTTTTTTTTAGCATATTACAAACAGCATTTCATAAGCGTTTGTCTTAAATTCGGACATACTCGATGTCTAAGAATTTCAATAGCATCACAGTATACTATCTTGAAGTCCATTTATTTTTTAAACAAAGTAACCAAGCTTACTTTAGGGCAGTATGTTCATGGCAGCAGGTGGAGAAGAGCAGAGCCGCACAAAGACGTGAGGGGATGGTGTAAAACCCCGCCTGCTTTCAGGCCTGCTCCCAAGCCTACGGAGTGAGCCATGTACATTGATGTGAATTGGTTCATCACTGTAGAGGCATATTATGCAATCCCAGAGCCCATGGGGATGCAGAGTGACACCCATGATTTCAGGATTTGCCTGTCTTAGAGATAGAGTAACCAAAGTTCAATTTCACTTTGCCTCAGAGTGTTCAGTGGCATGTTTCACTGATTTAATTTGGCCTAGGTATTATCTATTCTGGGCTTAAATTCTCTGGCCAATTTTATAAAAATATTTTTGAAGTGCACTTGCTGGAGCCACCTTCCCCTGGTACACAAGACTTCATTTTCAGGAATTTTTCAGGCTAGTTGTTACACCCTAGAAGTTGGCAAACTCTCCGACCAAAGCCCTCCCCCCCCAATACACACACCTCACAGCTAGTTGTTAAACATTCACAAATATACCTCTTCTTTTAAATATGTGGTTTTTTAACCTTGCAAAAATCTCTAAAGGTCCTGGAATGGACTTATTTCAACTGTAGAAAACAAGAAAGGTTGAGGTGATGAGTGCTGTCTCTGTCACACAGTCTGTGTCACTGCTCAGAAGTAGAATGTGTGCCTTCAGCACAGTTTTCCATCAAATGGGACCAAGCCTTTGTGACAAAGTACACGGCAATAGAAACATCACCCTCTCTTCAGACTTTACAAGTGCTATGCTAGGTTTCAGGGTTTAAGAAAATATTAAAATAGTGCATATTTCATGACTTAGGTAATAGACTATGTTGCCTTTAATGTATTTAGTATTTAATTAAAAAAGAGCATAAATGCTACCATACTTCATTCTATCATTTACTTAAAAACAAACACCATATAAATTATTAATAAACTAACTCCAGATTTATTTTTGATTACTTGACTTACAGTTTTAACATTTCATTTATTTAAGGGAAACATTTAACTTTGTTCTGGAAAGCAGCTAATTAACTTTGTTCTTTAATATATTAAGCTTCCTGCTCTTTTGTACTTTTGCTTGGCTACTGCTTGAAAAGTCATTAGGCATTCCCTTCTGTTTTCTTATGATTTAGAGATTTGGAATCTTTTGGATCGTGTAATGATTTTAGAACCTTTGACCTAATTAAGTCATAAATGTAATTTGGTGAGACCTTAAATGATCTCCATATTTGGCTCATACTTCCTTTTGACTGACTGTAGGCAGGAGCCATGGGGCTGGCCTGTTGGTGTGGAGGGATTGCAGTGGAGCTCTCCTTCTGCTCCAGAATTCCCCAAAAGCCTCCAGAGGGGGCCTGTTCTCAGTGGCAGCCCTGTTCATTTGTCCTCTGTGTGTTGTCCTCAAGGTGCCGGTTGTACCCTCCCAATCATGATAGTCAAAGTGTCTCTGACTCTGCCAGTGTACATGGGCACAGGAGCATTGTCCCTAGTTGAGAATAGGGCTCTAGAAGAATTTCACAGATCTTTCATTTTGAGTTCCATTGAACTGATAGGTCAATTGTTAAAAATATTAAAACAGAGGTTCCAGCGTCCCTGAAAATGATCGGTTGGCTTCCATTGCTGCTGAGTTGCAGTTCAGGTCACTGAGTCGGCACTCAAGCCCCACAGAGGAGCGTGATGGTAAGTATGGGGAGGTGTCGGCTGCCTTCTCCTCAGTCCACTGGTTCTACTGTGAACACCTTTTGAAATGAATGAGGGTGAGAAGCCTCAGAGCTCAGTGACACCATAGCTTCTTAATTTAAATGCTTCTTTAGCGGTCTTTGCATATTCTAGGTCTACTTTTGTTGCTTTAAAAAAAAGTATTAGTCCTGATACTTTAATTTTTTTTTTTTTTTTTTTTTTTGTCTTTTTCTTTTTTGGTGCTGGGATCGAACCCAGGGCCTCACGCATGCTAGGCAAGCGCTGTACCACCGAGCTACATCCCAGCCCGATACTTTAATTTTTGAGTATTGTTACCCAGTTTAAAAATCACAGAAGTGATGCTGTGTTTTTTGAGGACATGTGCTGTAGCAGGCTGGGGCCCTGGAAGTACTGTCTGTTACTTTTGGGAAATTTGCTGTAGTCAAAACCCTGTTTAGTACAGTTTTCTAAAATTGATTGTGGAGATAGTTTCTCACACCCACATCAAATACATTAGGAGTTAATCACCAGAGGACAGATTGATGGTAGCCATTGCCATTCACCACTTTTGTCTTGCTTTTAAGCATTTTTATTTCATAAATATTAACTTGTGTGAAAAACTACTTCCTGCAGAACCAGCATATCCAAGAAGTGATTCAGGTGGGTCAACACGAAGAAGTTGGGAACTTCGGACACTTATTAGCCAGACCAAAGGTAAAAGAAAGGATATTGGACTCTGAATTATTAGGCCTTCTCACATTAATGTCCAGTGAAGTCATATGTAGCTCTTTAATCAGTTCCTACCAGGTACTATGTTTATGGGCATTTCCTGTTTTGTTTAACAAATTGTAAACTCCTTTGGGTCAGCTATGTGTTTTACTCACCTTTATTATTCTTAAACAGCTTAGTATAATCCTTTTCACGTAATTGTGCAATACTCACTTTTATGCTAAGAAGTTGGGAGAAAGAACTTAAGAAGCAATCAATTTAGTCAGAAGAATGAACAGAAAAATCGCTGTGGTCAGCACTTCATGGTCTATAGAATGCTTGCACATATTTTTTTTCACAACAATGTTAATCTATTCTGTTAGAATAGATCTTTCTCTCTTTTCATAAAAGATAACCTGAGAGGCCAAAAAATTTGACCATGGTCATGAATGGTAGCAGTGGAACTTCTGGTTAAGTCTGGAGTGCTCCTCACTACAGCACCCCTTGGATGGTGTGTGACTTATGGGACGAGTATTTGTCTCTGAGGCCAGAGAGGTCAGGCAGGATCTCATGGAAGGAAGAGACCAAGCTGACCCTTGAGGGAAGATAGGTCTGCAGCAAACCTGGAGGCCTATTGGGACAGAGTGGTCCGGTGGGGCCAGACTGGTGGGTGTGGATGTAAATGTAGGTGGAATTGGAGGGATGAGAGTTACTCAGTTTGGGGGCTGTCTTCAGTGATCAAATGTTCCTGCTGACCCTGGAGTGGCGGTGGCTTTGGTCAGTGCAGGGAACAGTAAGATGCTGGCCTGAATTAAGGTGGAGATAGGGAAGCCGTTAGAGTGTCATTGCCATGACGCACTTGAGTAGTAAACATATCGGCCTAACATGGACTTTAAAAGGGAGTGGCAGCAAGAAACAGCTCTGGTGCGGTGATTAGCAGACTGGGGTAGATCAGTGTCATTGGAGGGTGCTTCTTAGGCTTGTTCCATCTGGTAACGGATAGTCTTGCCAGTGGCTCACCTTTGACAGCACTTCCCCTGGACACCAGGCCTTTGCCATGCTTTCCCAAACAAACACTGTGGGCAAGTAAACTTGAAACTGTTCTTGTGAAGGAACAGTTTATACTTTCTCAAGAGAGGCTTAGCATTGAAAAAATTATAAAAAGAAAAGAACCTCTCTGAGAAATTTTGACAAGGGAATCCACAGCCTTCTAGCTGTGAAAAACTTGTCCAGTGTGGGACAGACTTGCCGTATCCTCTATTGAGGTAAAGGAAACAAGCTAGGGTCCAGGTTTTAAAGAATTAAATGTAAATCTTTGTCTAAACCATGAATCTTTGGAAATTTCACTTTTCAAATTAACCTTACAATTATCCTGGTCTTTAAGGATCTCTGCTAGATCTTTGAAGTTCTTAGATAGCTAATTAGTGTTTTCAAGTTATGAGTTGTGATGTGGATGGTAAATCTGAGCGGGTGTAATCAGCCTTTTAAAAGGGGATAGAGCTCCATGTGGTGGTTCAAGCCTATAATCCTAGCCACTTGGGAGGACTGTGGCTCAAGGATGGAGGCCATCCCAGAAAGAAAGAAAGAAAGAAAGAAAAAAAATTTGCAAGATCCCATCTCATCCAATAAAAAGCTGGGCATGGTGGTGCCCACCCAGCTAATGCAAAGTGTCAATGGAAGGAACTGTAGAGTTCTAGGCCAGCCTAACATAAAGCATGACCCTTTCTCAAAAGTAGCCAAATGAAAAGGGCTGGGTCATGGCTCAAGTACTAGAGTGCCTACCTAATAAGCTCAGCGCCCTGAGTTCAAACCCCAGTACTGCAAATAGTTTAAAAAAAATAAAAAAGGATAGGGAAGAATCAAAATCACCTGTAGTAAGGTGGCAATGTCTCATTAAAGTTTTTCTAGATGCCTGTGTGTGCAGAAGATATTTCTTAATGTAAGCCATGATAAAATAAGTTGCCTTAAGGGCAAGCAAGTGTGTGTCGAGTCCTGCATTCTCCTTTCTCCAGCCACACTCTTGCTTTTGCTTAACAAACACAAAACCTACCATGTTACTTCCCTGGTTTATGCTACTTCTGCACCTGCTAGCCAAAAACTCAATTTCCTTCTAGGCAATTCAAAGCCTGCAAACTTTGGACCTAAATGCTGAATGTTAAATGCTGTACACGAGTTCTTTCATTAAGTGCTCCAATAGTTCAGTATTGCTACCTTTACTTCACAGATAAGCATTTAATGTATAAAGAAGTGACAAGCTTGCCCATGATCAAGCACTTAGAAAACTCAGAGGCCACGATTTTAGCCCAAGCATTCTGATTCCAGAGGCCTTGCTCTGAGTCCTCCTCACCAGAGTGGCTTCCTGGAGGAGGCATGTGTTTCAGTGGAGCTGTGTGAGATTTCTTAGCAGGTGCTGTGGTGGGAAGGTATTTTAGGCAGAGGAAAAAGTGCAAGCAGTTCTGGAAGTGAGAAATGGTGTGGCACATTCTCTAAGCCCTTCATTCTTACCTGTCGGGAGCAATGTGGTAAGAAAAGAAAAGAGAAATAGCTTTAAAAAAAACAAGCCAAAGAAGAAAAATTGGGTCTGACTTCCACGGGGCTTTGAATTCCTGTGAGAGGGCTTGGATTCCGGTGAGTGGTGGAGAACTGAGGTAAACGCACCTGGAAAGTGACAGGGAGATTCCATGTTTGCTGTACTGAAGCCAGCCAGCAGGAGCATGTGCTGGAGAGAGGACAGAAGCCGGGTACCAGGAGTCAGCAGTTGCCCCGTCAGGGCCTGGGAGGATGTGACTGTGTTTGCTACACGAGCGAGTTTGTAGTTTGTGTGTGCTTTGTGCAGTGGGGGTACGTGCTGGAATTAGTACAAGTGGAAGGATTCTGGTTCCTGATCTAAAGAGAAAGCTATGAGCTTTTGGTGGGGTGTGCTCAGGTGTGGGAGTGACGGCCTGATGCATATGCTGCTTCCTGCAGACACTGCTTCCAAGCAAGGACCCATGGAAGCCATCCAGAAGTCAGTCCGACTGTTTGAGGAAAAGAGGTATCGTGAAATGAGGAGAAAGAATATCATCGGCCAAGTGTGTGATACCCCCAAGTCCTATGATAACATCATGCACGTTGGCTTGAGGAAAGTGACCTTTAAGTGGCAAAGAGGGAACAAAATCGGTAAGGAAGTGAGGAACATGAGGTAAAGAGTCTGTTAGAAATAGCAGTT
Source organism: Castor canadensis (assembly GCF_047511655.1). Taxonomy (NCBI): domain Eukaryota; kingdom Metazoa; phylum Chordata; class Mammalia; order Rodentia; family Castoridae; genus Castor; species Castor canadensis. The sequence goes on along the minus strand of NC_133386.1, from coordinate 7,217,326 downwards.
CTTAACAGTGTACATGTGTCTTTTTGTGGATGGTTCTTTGTGCTGTTGCTTAATTTCTAAGATGTGTTCTAAGAACAATACAAAGTGGAATTTTAGGTTTTGTTTGTTTGTTTTGTGTTACTCAGGACTTTGTACTTACTAAGCAAGCACTTTACCACTTGAGCCACACCCAGGCCTTTTCAGTTATTTTTCATATAGGGTCTTGAACTTTTCTAGGGGCCCTGAATGACAATCCTACTTTTGTCTTCCACAGAGCTGGGATTACAGACATGCACCACTGGACCTGGCTTGTTTTTGAGATGAAATTATCCTAATTTTTTGTGTAGGCTGGCCTGGAACTGTGATCCTCCTTTCCCCACCTCCCTAGTAGCTGAGATTGCAGGTGTGAGCCACCAGGCTCAACTAGAAAAGATTTTTAAATAGTTCAATAAATTGAATAGTTTTGCTGTTCAATTCTAGAAATTCCAGTGGGAAACTACTGAAATTGTACCCATTCTATATTCTGTCATGCTGTTCCCACAAGAATATTATTTTGAGAGATGATATAAATCAGGACGATATATTTTTTTCATCCTGAATGTTGCATTTCTATGTGAAACTACTTCTTGTGAAATGGTGGCACGCTGTGTGATGTCTCAGATCCTCCCGCTTTGGATGGTGTTTGACTGCTAGGCATTTAGGTCTGCGGAGACAGAGCAGTTGAGAGAGGACTCTGTGGCCTCAGGAAACTGGAGCTTCCTTAGAGCTGCTGCACATAGAGCAGTGAGCCTGAGGCCACTCAAGCCCCTCAAGAGTCTCGTTCATTGTCATTCTCAATCCCGTTTAGCTATATGTGCGCTTGGCTTCATGTCCCAGAAGGAAATCAGGAGAGTGTCTGTTCCCACAGTCCTAGCCCCACTCAGTGCAGTGACACAGGCTGGGAGCACGCCTGACACTCCCTTCTGCCCCACTAGCAGCCCAGTCTCCAAATTTGTCCATTGCTCTTCTTCATACCTCTTATAGGACTTTTCAAAACCAGTTCTTACCTATTTAAAGGTATTCCAGATAAGATGTATCCATGAGATTTCTTTACTTCTGATGTTAAGGACCATTGAGAACTATATCAAACCTAATTATCAATACATAACCATACATCCAGAATCAGTAGACATGTTGTTAGTTTCAGTGACTTAGCCTGTGTGTGGTGCCTAGAAGAGTGATCTGTTGGTATTGATGTTCACAGGAGAAGGACAGTACGGGAAGGTCTACACCTGCATCAGTGTCGACACCGGGGAGCTGATGGCCATGAAGGAGGTGAGTCAACTGGGGCCTTTGTGTTCACTTGGGTGATAGGGATTCAGCTCTTCACGTGTGCAGCTGGCCTAAGTACTCTCCATTGTGAGTTGTCAGTGTTGAGCAGCCTTGCAGCTGCATGGGATAGCATTATGGAAAGGGAAGATGTTCACAGGACGGTGAGCATGGCTAGAGCAGGAACGTGACATGGATAGGAAGTGTCTCCCTCCATAGGAGGCAGACAGGAAAGCTTGATAAAGGCTTGCAGGAGGGTGACTGACACCAATGGCACCTTTAGGGGTATCAGGGGAGAAGAACATTTGTGATGAACTTCAGAAATGAGTCTCATTTTAACAGCCAGAGGCAGAATGGACAAGAACAGGGGGATCTGAGGAACAGCCTGAGTGAGGGAACTAGAGTCGCTTCAGTGGAGGGGTCTTGGGAGGTATGAGCCTGAGCCCGAGGGGAGGACTTGTGACTGGCGGGCTCCCAGCGCCTTGCCCACTTCCTGGCCAGTCTGCCTCCGGAGCTGCAGCTGTGTGTGGCCTTTACCCGTCCTTCCTTACGTCCCTACACCAGCTTGGCTGTGTGTCTTTTTTTTCCTGTTCTTTTTCAGTTTAATGGACATTTATGGGATACAATATGATGTTTCAATATATGTAGATAATGTGAAGTTATTAAATCAAGCTAGTTAACATATTCATCACCTCACTTTTCTTTCCATAATTTGAAATTTACCCTCAATTGATTAATACCTACCCTCTATACGGTACTTACAAGATGGGTAAACCTGGAGTAATTGTGCTAAGTGAAATGATCAGCCAGGCACAGAAACAAAGTGCTGATGATCTCACTTCCACGTGGAATCTAAAATAAGCTGCAAACTTCATAAGGTCAGAATCGGGTCTTAGATTTTAATATTTCCAGAACCAGAACACCAGTCGCCTCCTGAATGCGTGATGCTTGTGTGATTTAGTTTGTAGTTGGACAGGGGTCCTGTTAGCTGTTACACTGGCCGTGCTCAAAAGTGACCATGTTTAGTTCTGGAATCACACAGGAAGTGTCTGGAAGTCAAGTCATAGGCACCAGGACCATGGTCCTGAGGGCCTGATAGTCAGTGCCAGGACACAGCTTTACAGCCCTCATGGTTTAAGACTCTCCTGTTACACTGTGTGGCAGTATCAGTAGTAATCACCAATTTTCTTTTTACAGATTCGATTTCAACCTAATGACCATAAAACTATCAAGGAAACTGCAGATGAACTGAAAATATTTGAAGGCATCAAACACCCCAATCTGGTTCGGTATTTTGGTGTGGAGCTTCATAGAGTAAGCCGACTTTAATCACACTGTTTTGTGTGAGGAATCAGCAAGGGTACAAAATGGAGTCCTGTTCTACATCACAGGTCTTCTCATTTCAGAGCACAGTAACTTTGCCTAATTATCAGGAAATCTCCATGAGTTACATCATTTCTGCCTTCTCTCTGAAACTAGAGGAGTTCTTCCTGAAATGTAAGTTGTAGACTGTAGTCATTCACCCGAAGTTGTAAAGCACTGAAACCCATCCTGCCACTCAGAAGACTCTCCTCAAGTGCCCTTCCACGCTGCTTGACACTTTTCTCCGTTACAGTACACCATTGAGTGGTACTGATGTTTCTTAATGTGTTTAAGAAACCTCTGTGAATTGAGAGAAAATTAAAACCTGAGTTCATTTTCCCCTGTGTTAGAGATAAACACACTGAGGGAAAGAGGATTACTTGGAGCATTTGGTGTAGGACGGAGCCTCCAAGGGGAGTTGGGTGTTGATCATTTTTCATGTTTTCACAAGTATATTCATGTTTGAAAAGGATGCGTTGCAGTACTTCTAATATACTTTTAGGGACAACCTCATTGGTTCCTGTCTGAGATTATATGGCACACTTCATCTCAGAGGATTATACAGTTTATCCCCTGTGATTTGGAGGAGGCATTCCCACCCCAGTGAGCTGTATAATTCCAGACAGGAGGCAGGCGGCCCCTCTGCAGAAGAGCCCAACATAACTGCTGCACAGCACACTAGCTTAGGATGGCCAGTGTAGTCACCTCAGAAAGAAGGCTGATTCCTCGGGTGGGCCTGTGAGTTCTTGAGTTTCCATCATGTGTGTAAGGGGAACCATGAACTCAGGGCTACGTGTTGTTCTCCCACAGGAAGAGATGTACATCTTCATGGAGTACTGTGACGAGGGCACATTGGAGGAGGTGTCAAGGCTGGGGCTCCAGGAACACGTCATCAGGCTGTACTCCAAGCAGATCACCATTGCCATCAATGTCCTGCACGAGCACGGCATCGTCCACCGCGACATCAAAGGTAATTCCGGGCATCGCCTGGTGTCCCACACCTAGTAGGTGCTCCAGACACTTGTTCCCATTCCCTCTGTACTTGTCCCCATACATACAGCTTTACCGTAATTATGCTTCTGTCACAAGCCCGTATTGAGAAACAATGTGGAACCCATGTCTCCCTCCATAAGTAGAAAAGTCTGCTCTGTTTTTTTAATTCAGCATTACTTTTAGAGAAATCTGCTTCCCAAGAATGAAGTTTATTGTTCTTGTACTGATTTGAGAGGGCCTGTGCTTCTTAGACAGTTGTGACAAAAGCAGCCTTTCTTTTCCTGTGTCAGGTCTTTGTATATTTATGCATAAATGTAGTGACTATGTAAAATGACAGTAAATCAGAATTGCCTGGGAAGTCAGAATATGTTCCATGTCTTTGGAGACAGGAATATGGTTTACTTACACCAATCTGCAAATTAGAGTTCTGCTGAAGGTCAATTTGGTCATGGTGATTGATGAAAGTGTGTTTCACTCTCCTGGCTTGAGTGGAGTGGCTGTGCTTCTCCCTCAGAACTGTCACTGTGGCATTCGCTTTCACTGCACCCTGTCCCTTGCCTTTGCTTTGGGGAGTCTTAGAGATACTTTAAGTAAGAGAGTACTTTTGCCCATAATCAGCCCTAAAGAGTTCTGTTCTGTCATGTAGTCTGAGGTTAACCTAAACACATTTACTCAAGAATTGGCCTGACTTCTGACCAGGAATTGGACTCAGTCTGTTGGGCTGTTCGGGATTGCACCAGAAACTGCTTTGTTCTGGGGATAAGAATTGTCCCTGCTCTGTAATGTGGCTCTCTGTGAGACACCCAGCCTGTGTCAGTCTTGTTGACTACCTGCCTGTCTACCACATGGCTCTGCTCTCTGAGGTCAATTCTGGGCATATGTTTAATGGGCTCCTTATCAATCCATGGTGTTTCCCATTTCCATTCTGCTGTATACACTGTACTCAGGCTCTATGCATTGTTGCAAAAACAGTGCCTTTGTGTTGTAGTTCATGGCATAAAGAGAATCCCTGAGGCCAGGTGGCTCACACCACCTGTAATCCTAACTACTCAGGAAACAGAGATCAAAAGGTTTGCTGTTTGAGGCCAGCCCAGGCAAAAAAAAAAAAAAAAGTGGCTAAAGTAGTAGAGCACCTTCCTTGCAAGTGTGAGGCCCTGAGTTCAAACCCTAGTACTGCTCCACCCGCCACTATCCCCCAAAAAAGAGAGAATCCCTGAGTATTTGAATCAGTTTAGCTCACTGGTGTCCTTATCAAATACCTTGTGGTTGATCTGGCTGTGAGTGCATAGGTGTAGAATAGTCCCAGAGTTACCACGGTGCATTCCTCAGCGTGTGATGGTTTTTTTCTGCGTGCTACTTCCTGGTATGGGAGCTGCTAATTGCATATAACTCCATTGTCTGTGGACCACCACAAACGTGTATTTTGTATATAATTTCTCTTTGAGTATGTCTTGAGTTTTTAATTTTAGAATTTTTGAGTGTATTTCAGTTCAGAATTTATTGGTCAGCGTTATCTTCCCCAATATTAAATTTTGTTGCTTTGTATTAACATTTGTGAATAAGGTTCATGAAACTTTCTATAATTGCATGTGGTGAGCAAAGTTTCTGGTAACTTAGATTACTAAGTAAACATTCAAATGCCCACACTGTGTTTCAGAGGTGCTAATGACTGCTTATTTCTTTTTAGGTGCCAATATCTTCCTGACTTCATCTGGACTAATTAAACTGGGGGATTTTGGATGCTCAGTAAAGCTTAAGAATAATGCCCAGACTATGCCTGGAGAAGTGAACAGCACCCTGGGGACAGCAGGTAGGGCAGCTTGACTGGTGTGCACTGACCTGGGGCAGTGGCATGGTCCCTGGGCTCCCCTTTACCCTTCTGTGTCAGCACAGCCCTGCCTTTCCAGTCCAGGTGGGAGCCACTCCCTCCCATGCTAGGGGAGAGCAGATGTTTGACTGGGCAATTAACTTTCTTCTTTAAAACTAAAGGTGAGAGAAAAAGAAGCTTCTTTTTCTTCCCAGAAAGACTTTTTGTTGTTTATGTTGGTATTATTAAAACTGTTCTAGTTGAAATGGTAATTATTTGTTTTGACCATTTAGTACCAAAAATTTTTGCATACTCCTTTCTAAGTTAAATTTCCTGTTTTCATTATGAATACAATTTATTTGAAAATTTGCACACTCAAAAGTACCCTTTAAAAGAATTTTGTCTCTAAAAAGTTCCTTCAATAAGTTGATTTGAAATACCTGTTTTTAAGTGTTCAGCATCTATTATGTAACTTGGGGAATCAGTATTAATAGAATATTAATTTATTGGGCCAGGCAGAGCTCACATGTAATCATAGCTACTTGGGAGGCGGAGATAAGGAGGATCACAGTTTGAGGCCAGCTTTGGCAAAAAGTAAACTAGACTACTCCCCCATCTCAACCAATGAAAACTTGAGTGGGGGGTGCACACCTATTTTCCCACATATGCAGGAAATGTAATTAGGATCATGGTACAGGCTGACTCAGGCATCAGTGCAAATCCCTATTAAAAAAAAATACCTACAACAAAAAGGGCCACACACACATATACGAACATTAATTTATCACTTGATGTTATTAATGCATAGTGCGGTGTTTATAACCCATTTCTATCAACTATATCTGTGACTTTTAAAGCTTACATGGCGCCTGAAGTGATTACCCGTGCTAAAGGAGAAGGCCATGGGCGAGCAGCAGACATCTGGAGTCTGGGGTGTGTGGTCATAGAGATGGTGACTGGCAAGGTAAGCACAGCCTACACTGTCCACAAAGCAGTAGTTGCACTTTTATTATTCGTTATAAATTCTGTGGACACATTTTCTGCTAGAGAACATGACTAGAGATTAAAATGTGACCCGTCAAAGCATATAAGGTTGAGAAAAGTGACAAACTAGGGAAAGGGTATTTATAATATCATAGAGTATAGTGAATTTAAAGACACACAAACCTCTAATTAAAACAGAGAAGCAAGCAGTTAAAAAGAGAAACACAAAGCCCAAAACTGTCATCTACACAAGAACCTGCGTAAATGCCAAAACATGGAAGCAAACAAGGACCTCCTTCAATGGGTTAACAAACTATGTTAGTCCATCCAAAGGAATATTACTCCCCTAAGACATGGAGGTACCTGAAGTACACATGGCTAAGAGAAGAGACTCCAGACTGGGAAGGTTGCTTACTGTATGGTTCCATCTTTTTGATGTGAGAGACAGAACTACAGGGATGGTAAAAAGAGTCTGCCATGGGAGAGAGAGATGATAGGTAGAGCACAGATAAATAATGGTGGTATCATTTGTACAGCAGAAAACTTAGAAACCTCTTAAGTGCTTTTAGGAAATCAGTTAAATCAATATCCAACCGTACCTTGCAGATGCTGAAAACATGCTGACCAGTTACATAAGAGTGTGCTCAGCAAAGAGTAGATATTGTTCTTTCTGTTAGCATTGAAATAGGAAGACCGCCATGACTCCTACATCACTGTAGTCAGAACATGTGCTCATGTTGAAGAGTACACACTAGCAATGAGTACATAATAGTACATAAATTAGGATGCTATGCAAACTTAATTCTTTCCCTCTGACTCTCACTTTTCCTATGATCATAATGGAAAAAGCTCAGCACTAGTGGAATTTTCATGACTCAGCAAGCTAGCATATGAAGGCTCCCTGTAAGGAAACTGTTGAGTTTCATGTCTTAGTGACATTTTCTGTCATTTCATATGTTACGTTGTTTAGTTGCATGATAGTGGCTTCTAGATAATGCCGCAGTAACAGCACGTCCCAAATGGAGTTGGCAGACTCCACTGGCCACCTGTTTTCAGACAGAAAGGTTTATTGAGACACAGCAGCACCGATGTATGTTGTCTGTAGATGCTTTTGTAACCAAATGAGAGAACTGAATAAATTGTGACAGAGACCACATGGTCATAAGTCTAAGATATTTATGTTATTTGGACTTGTGATGCAGGTTTACTGACCTCTGATAGATAACTTGAGCATTTGTGACATTTTTTTGTCATGTGATACTAAACCCGATTTCCTGTTTTCGTAGAGACCGTGGCATGAGTATGAACACAACTTTCAAATCATGTACAAGGTGGGGATGGGACATAAGCCGCCGGTCCCCGAAAGACTGAGCCCTGAGGGGAAGGGCTTCCTTGCCCACTGCCTGGAAAGTGACCCAAAGCTGAGGTGGACGGCCAGCCAGCTCCTCGACCACTCTTTTGTCAAGGTTTGGCGACTACTGAGCTGGTCTTTATGTTTAAGTATTCACGTTCACTTTTGCATCTGGCCCTTAAGGAAGTTCGATCTCAAATCTAAAATACCTGTATGTAAAATGGAAGGAACTAAATGCCTTATTGTACCAGACTGATAGAGCACTTGACACACTTCAGTGACATTGTAAACACAGCTGGCCGACAGGATAGTTTCCACTCCTAAGAGCATGTGGTCTGTTGGGAGGCCTTACCAGGTTATGTCAGGAGCTGTGCTAACGGCATGTGTGCTGCACCATAAGGTTACTGAGAAGAACTCAGTGTGGTCAGATAATTGTGGGTATTATTTTCCCTAGAGTGACCTACCTAGCCTGTTTGAGAGGGTTTGGCCAGGCAAGAATGGTGTGTAATGGGAGGGCAGACAAAATGACAAGGCATGGAGAGACTTAGTCCCAGAGGAGCTGTGTGTGGGTAAGAAAAATTGCAAAAGATCAGGCCAGAAAAACAAGCAGTAGCAATATGAAGGAAATTCAGGTTATTGCAAATATAACATGACTAAATAGAATTTTAGAAGGATCACTCTGGAGGAAAGAGACTAGTTAGGAACTGCTGATACAGTAGGAGGATTGGGAATGTACTGTCAGGGAGGGTTTTAGTTGGCAGTATTTAGAAGTGAGAATGGTATTGGCTGAGGAACTGGTTAGATGTGAAGGTGAGTTGAGGGAGGAGTTTAGGGTTGCCCCCAGCTTCCTGGCTTGGTCATGGGGTTCCACTCACCACTATGAGGCAAGAGGGCAGCTTGTTGAGGGGTGGGCCAGAAAGATGATGGTTCTTCTTCAGGAGATTAAGTTCAAGGTGTGTTTGGAACACCTGGGAGATTTCAGATGGCCATTTGGTGTTTGGGGCTGGCATTCAAAAGGAAAATGGGCAAGGGTGCAGATTTGGGAACAGAAGTGTTCCTGAGGGAGTACATGGGAGAATCATAAGGATAGCTGAGAACAGGACCCTGGAAAACCACCTGACAGGGCCTGCACAAGACCACAAGACAGAAGGCACAGTGGGCAACATTCTTCATGAATTGGATTAAAAGCAAGCAGCTGGATTAGTTGCAGAGATGTTTGGGACTTGTAATTAAAGAACAAGTATTTTGTAGTTATCAATAAAGGCATATTGACCTTTATTGATAGTGCACACACATTTGAGAAAATAATTTCAGTGATCAGTTCCCAGGCTTCCCTGAGAGCTGGCACGCAGCTACCCTCCTTGTCCAGCATGGTGTTGGTGCCAGGGTGAACGAATGGGCCTTCCTTGTTGGGCTGGAACTGTGTGTATGCACACATGTACATTTGTATCTGCAAGAGTTCAGCTCTCTCCTGCTTCCTCACAGGTTTGCACAGATGAAGAGTGAAGCTAACCAGTCCATGGCCTACTAGTGTATGGACTTGGAAAATCCCCTAAATCACTACTGTATGTAATATTTACATAAAGACTGCTGGGAAGCAGCATAGCCTTTTTAACCTTCCAAGACTGAAGACTGCACAGGTGACAAGTGTCACTTTTCCTGCTGCTCCTGTTGTCTGACGCGGCACAGGGCCCTCCTGAGTGATGGTGTCCATGAGGTTAAAGAAGCTGCATGTTAAGTGCCGTTACTACTGTACATGGACCATCGCCTCTGTCTCCTCTGTTTCTCGTGTGACTGAGAACCATGACATCAGTGTAGTGTTTTTGAGCTTCCTGGGTTCAAAAGAAGTTGTAGTGTTATCAGGTGTCCTGGACCTTGTTTTTAATCTCCTGTTTGTCGAGTGCACTGACTGTGAAACTTTCTTTTTTGTTATTGTTGGCAAGCTGCAGGTTTGTTATGCAAAAGGTTGTTTAGTGAAATTCAAGAAAAGGTTCTTTTTTCAATAAATGGTTTATTTTAGGAAAGATAAGTTCTATTGTCTTTTAATGGTTCCCAGCTGAAGAGACAGCAGTCAGGATGCAGAGGTCTGTCCTTCCTACTTCTTGCTCCTCAGCAGAAGCAATCTACTGGGTTTGCTCAGTGGGGCACTGTGCCAGGTTCTCCTTTAGGATCTAGGGTCTCCTTGTTGACAATGGAGGACATAGGTGTAACAACACTAATGTATAAGATCCCCCTTTTTCTGTTATTTTCTGTTAACCAGCAAATTTGTAAGAGACGAAAGCTCAAGCCTTGTTATCACATGTGGGGGCTCCATTTATTTTTAAACCAAGATGTGTAGGTGCTAGGTCAGTGTAGTATTGCTGAAGAGCTCTTGATAAGAAAACCTCTGTTTCAGAATGTAAACTGAATTTCAGCAGTTAGTGGCCTAAACTAGCCAAATTATATGTCATTGATGGTGTTCTTTATTTCTTTTTGCTATTAAATTTTTTAAAAGATTGACCTTAAAGCTTCCTGAAATCTTTTTAGATCATTGATTTGAATCACTTCTCAAGCAGGCTCTGAATCACCTCCCTCCAGCATAGTTGATCATTTCAGCCAGGAAGTTAATGTCTGGAGAGTGTTGGCATCACAGAAGGATTTATACAAACACTTAGAATTTTATTTAAATTTAAGATGTTTTTTCATAGCCTTTGAGATGTAGTTTGCATAATATTTTAAAGGTACAATTAAGCAGTTTCTTGCTGTAGTTGCACAGCCATCATCACCATCATTGTCATCATCTCATTTTAGCACCTTTCTATCTCCCCAAAATGAAACCTCAGACTCACTTATAGTTGCTCCCCATTCTTACCCCCATCTGTAGGCAACCACTGAGCTACTTCGTAACTGTGAATCTTCCTATTCTGGGGATTTCATATCAGTAGGGTCTTAACACTGTGTGGTCTTTTCATATTTGCCTCCTTTTACTTAGCACATTTCTGAGATTTATCCACAATGTAGTGTGGATCAGGGCTGCGCTCATTTTTAATGCTGAGTACTATTCTCTTGTGTGGATGCACACAAGGGAATCCACTTGCTACCTGCTGGGCTTTTGGGTTACTTCTACTTTTCTGATTCTGTTCTGAACATTCACAAACAAATCTTTGTACGGACATATGTTTTTACTTCTCTTGGGAGTTAGAATTGTTGGGTTACTTGGTGAATATATGTTCAACATTTTCAAAAACTTCCAAACTGTTTCCCAAAGGGGCTGTATCATCTTGTATTTCTGTTGGCAGCATATAAGAGCTACAGCTTCTCCACACTCTTGCCAACATTTATTGAGGTCCTTGTTTTTGATAATAGCCAGTGTATTGAATATGCAGTGCTGTCTTGTTATGGTTTTGTTTGCATTTCTCTGATGGTGGTGAACATCTTTTTGTGTGCCTATAGACCATTCATAAGTCTTTGATAAAATGTCTCTTTAGGTCTTTTGCCCATTATCTGTCATCTTACTGAGGTATAAGAGTTTTGTGCATTCTGGGTACTTGATTTGTAAATGTTTTTTCCCCAGATTGTGGCTTGTCTTTTCATTTTTGAAGCAGCAGAGTTTTTAACTTTTTAAAGCATGTTTTACTGTCTTGTTCTTTATTGCTTGAGCTCGTATCTTGTGCTCATATCTAAGAAATCATTGCTCAACTCAAGGTCAAAAAGATTTACTCCCGTTTTTCCCTAAGAGTTTTAATTTTAGCTCTCCAATTAGGCCTATCGTGCAGTTTTAGTTAATTTATGTATAAGGGGGCCAAATTCATCCTTTTGCATGTGGGCATTGGTATGATCCAGCATCATTTGTTGAAAATTTCTTCTTTCTCCACTGGATGCCTTGGCATCCTTGTTGGAAAACCAGTTACCCATAAATGCAAAAGTTCGCTTCTGGATTCTCAGTGCTGTTCAGTTAACCTGTGTGTTCATCACATATGGTACCACTTGATTATTATAGCTTTGTAGTAAGTCTCTATAAAACAGGAAATGTCAGTCCTTCAACTTAGTTCTTATTTTTCAAGATCGCTTTAGTTCTTCTGAGTTGCTTGCCTTTCCGTGAGTTTTAGGGTTAGTTTGTTAATTTCTATAAAAGAACAAAAACAAAGCAGCTGGGATCTTGGTAGGGATTGCACTTAATATATGCAGTAATTTTGGGAATGTTATCTTACCTTAATTTTAAGTCTTCCAATCCATGAGCACAGGATATTTCTCCATTTATTTAGGTATTTAGTTTCTTCAACAGTGCTTTGTGTTTTCAGTGTACAACTTGATGGAATCCAGGGCTTGTGTATCTAGGCAGGCACTCTACCACTGAGCCATATCCTCAATCCTTAGTGTACCACTCTTCAAGTCCAGTTCATTCCTAAATACTGTATTCTTTTTTGTGATACTGTGGATGAAAATATTTCTTAATTTCTTATTCAGATATGAATATGAAATATGCTAGTGTATATTAATTGAACTAATTGATTTTTGCATTCATGGGGATGTTGATCATTGAGCATCTCCCCCTTTTTCCCCAGGAATGGAATGCAGGGCCTTGCATGTGCTGGACAAGTGGTCCACTCTGAGCCACACCTTCAGACAGAGTGCGCTCCTTTTCATGTGTCACTGCAATCACATGCAGTGTTTTGTTGAGTACTTTTGCTTCTGTGTTCCATGAAGGACATTGCTCTAAAGTTTTTATTTCTTGTGATCTTCTGTTCTTGTTTCTGGGTAATGCTGACACCTCCTACAACAAGTTGAGAAGTTTTCCTCTTCCTTTGCTTCTCAAAGAGATGGTGAAGTGTTGATATTTTTCACTAAACCTTCTTTTTTAAATGTTTAATAGAATTTACTCATGAAACTAGCTGGGCCTGGATTTCTCTTTGTGGGAAGATTCTAAGTTACTAATTCATGCTGTACTCATCACAGGTCTGGTCAGGTTTATTTCTCTTTCTGTCAGTTTCAGGAATTTGTCCATGTTGGCTGAGTTGTCTGATGTCTTAATAGACAGATGTCCATTGTAATACTTTCAATAATTTCAATTTTTGTAAGGCTAGTAATGATGTATCCTTCTATTTCTGAGTTTTCTTCTTTGTGTCTTCTTTCTTTTTCTTGGCTAAGTAAAATTGATGCTTCTCAATTTTGTTGGTCTTTTCAGAGAATCGACTTATTAATATTGTCTTATTTTCTGGCTTCTGTTTCTATTTTTTTTCACACTAACTTTTGTTGTTTACTTGTTCTGCAGGCTTTGAGTTTAATTTACTCATCTTTTTAAAATTTCTTTAGCTAGAAGGTGGCAGTGATGAACAAAAAGGGAAAATCTGACAGGCTAATTTTTTTAGTCACTTACAAACAGTGCCTGTGTCTTGAATGCATTCTGAAGATGACTTCTCTGTAAGCTAAAGTGATATAAAAGCAAGGGGTAGCAAGATTGCTACCGGTGCTACCCCTTTTCCTTCTAAAGTAGCAATCTTGGTCTGCTGGCATTCTTCCAAGCATTGTTGGCAAACAAAGTCTGTAAGGGCCAGAGGGTAAATACCTTTGCTTTTGTGGGCCATGCAGTTTTGTCACAACTACTCAGCTCTGCTGTTGTAGCTTGAGAGCAACAGAGAGCTGTAGACAGTAAGAGGATGGATGGTGGAGGAGCAGACTTGGCTATGCCCCAGAAAAATGATGTACAAAGCACACAGCAGGCCACATCTGACCAGGGGGACTATAGTTTGGCAACCTTTGCTGTAGAGCATTGAACAGAATTAAGAAGCATTGTTTTCTTCCTAGCCTATAGAGCTTACGTGAAAGTATGTAATCATTAAAACGAGTCCTTCTGAATGCTACCTTACTCATCCATTTCATTTCTGGACTAAGACGTGGGACTGTGCTTTTTACATGTGGCATTTGCTAGGTGACAAGACTGGTTCCTTGTGAGCAGATTGCAGCTTCTGAAGGCAGCTTTGAAGCAGGACTTTCAGAGACAGGGCAGAACAGTGAAGCTAGGGATCACCCCCCAGGGACAACGGGGTGTTAAAGGCCCATGGAAATTCCTGTGTGTTTATGTACTGTTTGGGTGTTTAAAGTTTTTGTACAAAAGGAAAAGTTTAAGCTTACTATTCAGGAATGCATTCTGAAATGTGGTAGTTTGTGTCTTTTGAAGCCTGTTCTTTTGTTTGTTTTTTTACTGTTAAAGGAGGATCAGCATATTTTTCCCAAGTGGATCAGTTCATTTGTTACTGATAACCTGTTGAAGCAGGTAACTAACTCTCCTCTTAGTGTGGTTTCTGAAATCACTGTGATGCAAATCAGTCAGTCAGTACCATGATGGAAACTCCTATGATATGTTCTGCTTGCAGTGTTTGTCACTTCATCCCTCCCTGTAGGCTCATAGCTTCACAAATCCCCAGCCTCCCCCTGAATTCTCAGAACATTCAATACTTCTGCTTTGGGGAGGCCCTCTGTCATGCTTGCTACATCACTTTTTCTCTTCTTGAGCTGGCTGTCCATTGTAGAAGCACAATTCTTTTCAGATATTATAACGTAATTTGTTCTTAGTCCATTAAAACCATCTGCTTTAGAGGCAGTTAACTGCGAACACATGCCACTTTCCATTTTTTTCTTGTGTTATCCTCAAAGTGACAAGGTGATTGTGTTACACCACTCCATGAGGCATTGTTGACATTGTACTTTATTCTTTAGTCATCATCTTTCTTGATAGCTACTTTCTTCTTTAGAGTGGTTTTAATTAACAAGAATACTTTTCTTTGTTGAGGTGCAATCAACCTGATTGTATTGCTGATCTGTACTCTATCTACCTGGCTGTTTCCTTCACTCCAGTTCCTTCATCTCTGCCTCCAAGTTCCTTCTATAATAGTTGCTAATTCCCAACTTCCCCTTTAGTTTGTCAGAACTGGTTATCATAGGTGTTCTGACCATGGTGGGGTACTGCACTCCATGCTGTAGAGCTACACTCACATTAATGAAGCAGAATAGCTGTGGCCCCTATCCTTGTGGAGAGACCATGAGACACCACCTTACTCTGTCCTTCTGTCTCCCCTGCTGGTTTGAATGGGCTAGTGAGGGAAGAGAGCCTTTCTAAGGAAATGCTGTGCTGGGTATGTAGGGGAGATGCCCAGGAAGGGGAGAGCATGGAAGAGAGTAGAGCTGAAGAAGTGGCAGGCAGGAAAGGGACACATGGCTATGACGAGCGAGGCAAGGGAGGTGGCAGGACAATAAGGCCTTTCCACTTTCCCCAGAGATATGGAGTGAGTCATGGGAGGAGAGAGCTACGTTTTCCCAAATTAAAATGTTACATATAAAATTTTACAAAATTAGATGCCACTAGTAGCCTTCTAGTGGTATCTACCACACAGTTCATTAATCTTAAATTAATGAAATGATTAATGAAAAATGTGAAAAGATTGCTATTCAGTATGGCAGAGAGACAATACCCAGGTTGACACTGCCGTCCAGTTACCAGCTCTCTCTTCTGTGTTAAAAAGATACCATCCATTGCATGTTCCCCAAGACTTGCATGGTTCTGCCACATACCTTGCAAAATTCACATGCACTAGTCTGATCATGTGTCTGAGAAGTTGCCTGCGGTCATTCCAGCGTCATGCATTCCTTAGGGCTCCTTTGTCCTTTCCTGGCCGCCACTGCTTTCTTTTACATGTTCAGAAGTCATCCCTTTAATAATTTGTCCCAGAATGCTGCTGCAAAGCAGTCTTTGTAGTTCATTCATCTTCATCTTCCCTCTTTAAATTGCCTCCCTCCAAGTTGATTTCTTCCTCTAAGTAGGTTTCCTCAAAGGTCATCCCTTTAGTAGTTCACATAATCTCTTGAGCCCAGGGTGCATCTGGTGTTGCCAAGAGACAGGAATTTATTGTTTACCTGGAGCACCTCCTTTCCTGACGGGAACTGAGTATGTCCTGCCCTTCCCTATTTTCAGTCCTCTTTCCTCAACAAAACAAATAAACAAGAAGCTGCTCCCATCACATCCTGACTTCTTTCTGCAGGATGGCAATACCGTCCTTGGAGTTTTGGGTTTAGGTCCTAGTGGAGTTGCTCTCCAAGCCTTTGCTCTTTCTCGGCTGCTCGTTCTCCCCAGGCAGAGTGCTCTCTAGTACTGTGGCCTTGTTTGTTACGTACTTGAAGTCTGAGCTACTGGACTATGTCATCAACTTTTCTCTGTCATCATCTGCAAGGACCCAGATAGAACGGCGCTTTGAAATACCACCGATTTCTTAGGCTATTTGGCAAAGATCTGGCTAAAATCAGCTTTGTGGAATATAAGGAATTTAATTCATTTTAGAGATCTAGTGGAACTGTTTCTCAGCAGCCCGAACTTTGTATTCATACCACTCAGCTCCTTAAATTGAGCATAACATAGATGCCAGAAATTTCAGGAATATCCACTTACTGAAACATGTAGAGGGAGACTACATTAAAGGTAAAAATTGCAAGAGTCTTAACCAGTGAAAACCTCTACTAACACAGCTCTCCGAGGTATTTCTAGATACTGAAAAGATTTAAATAGGTGCTTTTAAATCAGTTCACAGCCTCCCAACCTTAATATTAAACTATCAAGGTTGGAGGGACAAAGAAAAGCCTAGCGTGTCACTCTTTACCCTCTACTGGAGAACAGATTGGCTTTTCCCTGGGAACTGTGCAACTTCGATCATTGACTATATGTAAAGTGTTTATTTACTTTGGTATAATCGTGCTTAAGAATAGTTTTTTTTTTTTTTTTTTTTTTTTTGCTTCAGGAGAGGCAGTCTAAGACCATGGAAATTCAGTTGTTGAGGCTTCTCAGTAAGTGCCCTTTCCTGTGGCCATGGTAGAAGAACAGGGCAGGCACTGCGTCATCCCTGCTCAGAGGTGATAGCCTAGTGAGACTATGCCAGTTGTTGACAGATGCTATGAATGGTGCCCAGTGTCCTGGGCCCAGTGAGAAAGTAACACTGTTCATGAGAAGGTAAAGATAGCTTTACCTTCTTGTGAATGGTCTGTCCACTGCTTCAAAGCCTTTTGAAAGGCAAAGACCCCAAAACACCTGAAGCGTTTGGTTTTTAAGCTCACACTCCCAGTTGAGGTGCTGAAGTCACGAATTGGGGCTTGCGTGGTGACAGAGCATGGAGAGTGCTGGCGGGTGCCAGGCATGCTTGGAGTTTTGTGCTGATGGAGTCCCTTGCCTTCTTCACAGGCCTAACTGGAGAACTACTGTTCGCAAAGATTGCTGGCCTGACCCTTCTGTGTAGCATGCACAGCAAGGGTCGGATTGGAGCCTTATTCATCCTGACCAAAATAGAGAAATTATTCAGAAAGTTATTTTCAGTTAAATCTCTGAAGGTATTTTTAGGAAATCACCCTGCTGAGGCAACCAATTTCTGACATCCTTGCAAGACACCATATCTATATGGGGAAGAACCAAGAGGAAGTCCCTGAGTGATAGCTTGGCAGAGGGTAAAGAGACCCAAGTTTGAGAGGCCAGACGCTGGTCTCTGCTAACACGGCCATGCAACAAAGCAGGTGTTTTAGTTACTACATGCATGCTGTCCGCCTGGACAGTCAGCTCACGCCCAAAGCCAGACAGTAAACATTAGAACCTTTTTGTTTTGAGTAAGAGTGTTTATCAAAACAAGAGTCAAGGCCGTCATTGGGACCGTCAGTCCTATTTGACAGCATCTGTCATCATAGCTGTCTCTTCTGCTCACTGCTGTAAGCCATGGCAAGGTCCAAGGTGTCAGAAAGGGTTGATGCCAGCTCATCACCGAGTGTAGCATATTTGTGCTTTATTTCATTCCCTGTAAGCAGCACTCGAGAACCACTTCAGTTAAGGTGTTGTAAAACAGTTGCTAATGGAGGCCAAACACATACAACATGAGTGACTTCTTAGTCATGTGGGCAGTTGCCTTTGGCAAGTCCTTTTCCGGTCACTCTAGGGAGGATGTGATGGCCTGGAAGTCAGCTAGACATGAGCAGGCAGGAGTGTGGCATGTCTCAGCTCACACGTTTTCAAACACTAATGCAGCTCAATGTGGCACTGAGTATTCCTCCACACAGGACGTTCCTTATGCTCCCCAGGACCTGCTGAACCCAGTGTTTGCTTTTCCCTCTTCAACTGTATCCTAGCAAATATGTGAGAAGTCCACAGTGCTTTGGAGAGTGCTGGGTCCACGTTCTTGTTTTGAGCAGGAGTAGGGCCTCCACAGAACTCTGACTGGCCACCTTTCTCCACTTCTATTTTCTTTACGGGTATGTTCTAAAGTTGGTGTGGAGCCCACCCTGCTTTTCCTGGGCTGGCTGGGCAGTTTTTCAGTTTACAGCGTGCTGCAAGAACTTCCCTGGCCAGTTTTCATCAGAGTTCACGTAATCATTGTCAGATACACATATGCAGATGCATATATTAGAAGAACACTGGTGTTTTTAGATTTTTAAGTTGTAAGTTGCTCTTTCAAGGTTTAGCTTACATTTATCTAGAGAATAAGGCAGCTGAGATGTTCCAGTACTACGTATGGCCACTTGAGAAAGTTTGCCTTCTCTGTGAAAGGGTGCTAGGTGATAGTCTCACGGTGGGCGTCGCTCACATCCTCCTCCACAACTAGTTGTGTGACTTAGCAGCACCAGACTGTTCTTCCTGCTCACACCTCGAGTCGCAAAGAAAATGCCTCATGTCTTAGAAGTGCTTAAGTTCCCGCCTTCAGGCTGCAGGAGTCTGGGATGTGCCCCGCAGTTCTAGACCCTGACCTCACATGGCTTTCTTGATAGAGTATAAGTTCCTACTTTTTCTCTGCCATCTTAAATTGCAGAAGAGGCTGTCAGCAGAGTTGACCTGAGCTCTGCCAAAGATGGGCATGCTAGACAAACAAGAAGTGAAGCTCTCAGTCCATGGCACTCTACTTAGGGGACAAAAAGATGTCTTAAACTCCATGGACTTTTAATTAATAGAAAAATAAATACTCTGAGAGCCCAAACAGTTACTTGCTGAAGTGATTGCCATGCACACTCCACCTGAGGGGGTTGGAGTACAGTGGGAGAGGTGGGCAAGGGTGATAAGGTTCTTTTCTGGAGTACCAGTGCTTAATGATTCTCTCTAAGGTGAACAAGCAGCTGTCAGACTCCCAGCACACCACATTCTTTCTCCTCTTGTGTTCCAGGGCCATGTAAAATACTAGTGCCCTTGGTTCTTCCTAAAATTTCTCCAACCCGGCACCACAGGCACTAGCCGGTAGCCTTAGTTTCTTTGTTACTCTTTTGTTTTTTACCAGAGCAATTCAGAAAAAAAGTGGACATTTATGGGCCCTGTAGAGTCTCAGGTGTTGTGACTTTAAGTGTGTTTAGAACTTAAATCACCTCTGTATTGAACAGAAGACAAGGAGAAAATGACCCACTTTTAGTACACTAGGTGATTGCTGAGCATTTTCAAGAAGTGGCAACATGGCGGTAGCTTCCTGATCCTTCACCCTGCTTAATGGTGTTTGAGCCTTTTTGGCATAGATGTTATTCTCACTGCACAGGTAACCAGCAGGCTCTGAGCAGGAGTATGGCCTGCTGGATGTCAGCGTGGTATCTGACATCTGGATGTGCAGCTTGAGAACATCTCGGATACCTCAGAGGGTACCTCTGGATGCCTGGCTCAGGCTCCAGCTGAGGATGGCCCTAGGACCAGTGACAAACCTGAGGGGGCACTCATAGAACACAACACACATGCCTGAGTGTCCGTCCCAAGGGCCCCACTTGCCCAAGCAGCTACCCCCAGGCTTTTGCCCATGGATCTCTGTGCTCTGATACACAGGTAGGCAGATGCACTGGGCTCATTCAACCTTAGGGATGCCGGCAGGTATAAACTAGGCTTGGGCTAGCCAACTGTGTCCCACAAGAAGCCAGAATGTTTTCTTTTTCTCACCTCTGCAGATTCACATCCATCTATTTGTATCAATAATACATGATTGTCCCTTAAGCAAACAGAGAGAAAGCTCTGGAACACTTGTAACTCCTTGGCTTACCTAGGTCAGTCATGCATGGTTATTTAGTGACTCTGAGCAAACATGTAAGACATGACTGAAAAGGGCAAGACTTTGGTCACTGTTTGGTGGACTGTTTGGCCAGCTTTCATATGGGCCAATTCATCCCTCTGTAACTGCAGCAAAATAGGTTTGTAACCAGGTGGTGGTACCTGCCTTTGGGGAGAGACACTTGTTTCATCTCAAATGCCCATAAATTCAAGTGCCATTAGCAGCTTAGCTTAAAAAGATACAATATCCAGTATTTTCATTGTTTCCCTTTGGAACTTTCCTGCTCTTTATTCCTTTCTTCTTTCTGCCTTTGGTCTCTGATGGCTGTCCACAGTCTTTAGAAGTCCTCCCCATTGGCTGTCACTCCCAAGACCACCAGAGCCACTAAAGAGTAAAAACCATCCATTGTGTAAAATAGAAGGCAGATGGGAACCCCAAAGCAGGCAGAGCCCAAGGCGTTGTTATCCTTGGGATGTAATCAGAGGAGCATTGGCTCCTGGGTGGCTGGCCATGGTGCTGGAAAAGCGTGACGTACCTTTGTAAACGACCCTGCACTTATTTTGAGGGCTCTCCATCTTCTGTTACTATTGAGCTGAGCAGTAGATGTGAAGCCATCTTGCATATCCCTGCAGAATGCCTTTATTTTTATGTCCTATTTCAAGACCACCTTCTTCAGGGAGTCGAGCAGATTGTCAAGACAAACTGGAGGACTCCATTTCAGCAAGACTGAGAAAGCCAAAGCTCCCCTTCAGAAGCCTTGCTGTGTCGCAGGGAAGCCTTGAGCTGGTCTCAGCACTGGCATCTTTGCCTTCATGCTGAGGAGCTCCCCCTTAAACATCTTTTGCTGCAGAATGTCACTGTTGTCATACCCACCCAAATGTGTTGATATGTGGGGAGCGCCTGATCCCAGGCTGCCCAGCAGGCCCCTACTGACAAGCACAGCTAGTCATCTTCTCCAACACCCCAGCCCAGGGTAGAGTGGAAGGAGGAGAGTCTGTAAGTATACGCCAGATGACCCAGACAAACACTTTAATTTTTTTTTTTGGAGGCATAATTTAGTCATCTTACCTAAAGCACTTTTCACTGTCTCTGACAATCAAAGGTTGCAGAAGACTCAGCACCAAAGGATGACAGGGAACACTTTCCTCCATCCCCAGCCCTGCCCTCCCCTGCAGCCTCAAATACCCTTTGAATTATCACAGAACCAGGTGCATAAACAACTGCACATTCCTTCTCTCTCTCTCTCTGCCTTACACACATGCATAAACACATGTGCAAGTGAAAAGAAAGCAAGCCAAAACCTGCTAAATCACATGGGGAAAAAAGATTTAAGAGCATCTTCCTCCCCCCGTCTAGCTCTGAGCCTCAACTCCATGGCTGGAGAGCCTGTGACTTCTGCTTGTCCCAGCAGGTGCTCCCCAGCTTCAATCACCGTGTCCTTATAAGCAGGCTCTGCAGAGGCCACCAGTTCCCCAAGTTTCCCTTTGGAGGTGACACATCCCTGAGTCAGTCACTCTGTTTCTGTTTGTTGTCGATGTTGCCGTAGGCAGAGCCCTTGTCAATTTCTGTCACACCAATCATCCATCGAACTCCCACGGAGGCTGTGGAGACAGGAGAGGGAGTTAGAAGGATCCTAAGCAGACTCTGGGGCGAAAGATTCCTCCCAGGAAAACCGCTTACAAATTGTAAGCATCAGCTAAGCTGGTCTTGGATTGTGTGCCATTTCTCCTTAGTCTTGGAAAACCAAGGACAACTCCCTACACTCTGAAGCCTTGGACGTGTACCCAGCTCCACCTGCAACCTTGGTTTTAGAATCGGGTGCAATGACAGCTCAGGGACGAATGGCGATGTGCACGCACACAGGCTCACTGTACAGATGAAACTGATGTTTGACAATACTGGCATACAATACTGGTTGTGGATAATGAAAAGTGTAGCTACCAAGCATCCTTGTTTGGTCACAATGAAGACACTTCGGTGAGGGGCCTGGGCCCATTTCAAATGCAGAGAACCATCTGCTAGTTCTGCAGGGCACAGGAGGCAGAGTACCATCCTGGGAGTAGTTCAGGGAGCCGTTGCCTCACCCTCCAACAGGTGGAGAGGGAATTCCAGCTCTGAACCAGAGGCGGGACCAACCAGGTTGTGAAGTTCTTTCTGGGCCTGGGCTCCAGGCATCTCTGAACATTTCCGTGGCTTGGCAGGCTGCCTGCCCCTCAGGAACAGTGCACATGGCCTGCTTGGAGATCCTCCTTGGGCCTTCCCTGCCTTCCCCATGCTGGATGCTTACATGACAGCAGGACAGGTACCACTGACTCTACTTTGAGCCTCTCACTCTCTACTTACCCATACAGAAGACGACAATCAAGCTGGCCAGCGTCACAGAAGAGCCACTGCTGACCATGCTGACCAGGAACTGGAAGAAAGGGTAGAGAAGCAGCGAGGCCCAAAACAGCCAGTTGACTAGGGCCCAGGGCCGCCGTGGAGGTACCCGGGGAGTCTCTGGGAAGACACCTGTCCTGTAGTATTCCTCTTGAAAGGCATCCTGGAGAATAGAGAAGGGGACCTTAGACATGATGCTGGGCTCTGATGTTTCCCTCCCGAGGCCCCACTTCTAAGGAAGCCCAGATACACATGGGGGTCCCTCTTGCAGGACCTTACAGAGGAGCTTTGCAGGCATCCACTGCCTTCTCAGGGCTGCTTGGCTACCCCTTCATATGGAGAGGCAGCCACATGCAGGAAGGAGATGCTGAGCTCTGGCCAACCAGCCTGGCTTATACCTACCTGACTCTAGGCTCTAAGCCTGGGCTCCTGGTCTGTCCAATGGGGCAGTGATTCCTTCCAGGACAGGTTGGTGGGAGATTGAAATGAAATACTTCACTGCAGCTGGCCTATAGTGAGTGTCCTGCTGAGCTTCCTGCCTGCAGCGCCCCCCCACCCCCAAGGCCACACACAGTACTGTCACTCTGGCCTCTCAACACAGGCTCCTGTCAGTTTCCGCATAGCACCCCTCCACCACCCAGCAGCCTGTCTGACATCCTGGAGCCTCCCTGAGGCCCAGGGAAGACTGCACAAATGATAAAGGGCCAAGAGAGTCTGCGGGATGTTGCTCACCGGGGGTGACAGGGCATACTCAGGACTTCTCTTTCCTTTAGAATAAGTCACAGCAAAACATTTCCCATAGGCTATCCTGCAGGTGTCTTTGGAAGAAGGAAAGCAATGAAAGCCAAGGTCCTCTCAGGAAAGCAAGAGCAAGTAGGGAGCCCAAGGGAACTGGACAGCAGACAAACATAAGATAAGGGAGGGCCAAGTGACCTTCAAGTGCTGCATCCTGCTTCCGGCATTGTCTCCAGGTCAAACAGACAACCCAAGTATGGACCCAGAGGCAATCAAGACCAACTCAATGGTTAAAGTGAGCTCCCTGTCTACAAGAGTGTCCTTGAGGGCCACAGGCAAGAAGAGATGGGGGCATTACTTCCAGGTTGGTCTACTACACACACAAAATGGTTTCATTCTTTCTGTGAAGCCCCTTGAACATTTTGCCTTCATCTTTCCCTCTTGCCAAGTAGAGTGTCAGCTCTAGCATTAGTAGCTGGCTTTGAGATCTCACCAATAGGAAAGGCTTATCAGGGCCACATAGGGCATCCACAGCTGTGGCGGGAAAGGGACCACCAACATCCCAGTGTACCCACCTTCTCCTGGTACAGCTTGTGCAGCCAGGCTGAGCACTGGTCGTCATCTTCTGGAATGTCTTCCATGGGAATCCGCCTGCAAAGGCAGAGAGTAGCTAGTGGGAAGGCCCTGCTGGGCACCCCCCTGCACTTCAGGGTGCTGGCCATGGGGTTGCTTACCTAAACAGCAGAGATAGCAAGGAAGTGCAGAGGGGGTCAATGGGTGGAAAACCAGAAGTGTAGACGCCTGCCTTGGCTCCCCAAACCTGACACTTGCCTCTTCCAGAGAGGACAGTGCTGCCTCAGTTTCCTCATGAGACTCAAACATACACAGAAGAGCTGCACGGGAGACAGTGCACCCACTATTCCTTCAGCCGAGGGCGACTTCCCAGGAACGGCATGCTACGTCCTACCAAGCAGCCCCTTGGCCCCTGGGGCAGTAAGGAGCTGCAGAGCTTTGACACCTCAAAGAATGTGAACGCCAGGGACCTCAGGCCTCCCTAGAATAAAGAAACCAGGCATCTGGAACCCCTGTGTCCACTTTGCACCCCAGTGCCATTCTCAGATCCCAGGATGGTGCTAGAAGTGGCAAGAGTGAGAGAGGCTCATCTGTTTGCAAAGAGCCTGTCCTGAATGGGGGGTGCTTCACTGCCATGGTCCCCCCTCCACTCCCAAGCCCATTCTCTGGCTGCTGGCTCTTGTGACTTCAAGAGATGTTCATTTACACCTGCTTTTGTCCGTGGCAGTTTGTGTGTCATAGACTTTCCATGGGGCATTTCACTCATCCCTGTGCCCAGAAATATCTCAGGAAGGAGAGACGTTTTTAGAACTCACTGATGCACTGTAGGCACAGGGCTGAGAGTCCATCTTGTAACAGATTGCTGTGAGCCACCACCATGAGAATAATGCCTTCTTTCTAGCAGCCTTATACAGAGCTACCTTCCTCACAATTAAAATGCCCTGTGAACTCCTCTGGAAGCGTCTTGGCCTTGTTTTGTCCTTACATGTATTTCCATGAAATTGTCACTTCAGTCTTTGCTCTTTTTGATCTCTAAATGTTTTTCATGAAAAAGACTAGAAATGTCTGCAAACTATTTCTTTATTTGGATAGTGGGAGCTTAGGTGATTTTGCTCCTTTCAGTAAAACTCACTTGACACTCAGGCCTTTGATGTTTTAACACTTTATACCACGGTGTGATATTAGACAGGAATGCCTCAGTCATCCTAAATGGATTATGACACAGAGATGCGTATTTATTAGCATAAATAATCTTCCTATAAGGCTGTGAGCATGAACTGGGCAAACCTGACAGGATGATAGCTTAGCTGTGTGTTCTGATTCTGCACATGCTCTGGAAACTTGCAATTACCTGAGAAAATAGGTCTGTAGAGGTAAAACAGTCTTGCACCCTGCCAGAGTCCAGCTGGCTACTAGGTAGAGCTTCTGCCAAGTGTTGAAGGAACTTGCTTCTGGGAGAAGGTCTCGTTTGGGAAGGGGGTGATTCCCCCATTCTCATCTGCCATGCTCTCAGCAGTAAGGCAGTCTGTGGCTACCCCATTGGAAAAGAGATCATGGTGATAGTGCTTCTATTCTGTGTAGGAAAGCCAGAGTCATTTCCAGGTAGGAAGTGATTTAACTTAGGCTCCCAGGCCACCAAATGATCTCACCAGGAAAGCTTAAACATCTTGTTGCCCTAGTAGGAGTGAGCAGGCTTGGCTCTTACTGCATCACTTTGAGATTTGGCATCTGAGGGTCTTTAACCAGAAAGCTATGAACCATGTGACGGTTTTCTATTTGTATTTCGGAGGTTATCAGCCTTCAGAGACAGTGGTGTATAGCATAAGAAACCAGCGGCTTCTGACCCAGCTCAGATTGGATTTTAATGTGTAAATCACTGACTTAGTGCACAAATCACACTTGTGTTTTGCTACCTACAGCATCTTTCAATTCTGCTTCCCACTAATCTGGGTGACGGTCTGGAGATTAGGAATTTGGTAAATCTATAAACAGATAAAAAGAATTGGCTAATCTAATAACTTATGGAAGTGTTTTTAATAAAGTCACAATTAGCCTAGAATATAACACAAGTAACACACTCCAAAAGTGTTCTCCATTTGTATCTAGACCCCTTTCTAAAGTATTTATGCTGTTATCTGTGTATTTCTACACAGCCGACCCATCTTCCCAGACAAGGTCACTCAATCTCCAAATGGTTGAGTATAAAATATGATCTTCCCTGGGTCCACCTTCAGCCCTGTGATAAGAAGGATCTGGTAAAAGAGGATCAAGAAGTATAGCTGGAAGGGATGGGGTCTTCCCCAGATTATTCTAGGTAGTAGGATCTGTCTCTTGAGTTCAGCATATAAATAGATTGTTAACGAGTTCAACATAAAACAGACTGCAAGCAAGAAGATATTAACCAGATGTTTCTGGAAGAAGGTCTCTTGGTCACTTGTGATTTATTAACTAAGAAATGAACACTCTTTTCTGGAAAGGAAGTAGAGCCAACTTACCTAACATAGCAGTCAGCATGATATTTCTTTCCATTTAGGACTCCCAGCAGTGTTGGATTTTCATTGTTTCTGAAATTGAGTGTACAGTCATATACAGCTGGAACTATAAAAATAAGACAAACACAAAGCAATAGATAGCAGGTGAACCCAATTTTGTTTGGCAGACAAACAGACTGCAAAGCATAGTTAGATCACTAACGCTATCTACAAATGGCACGACGCAAGTGTAGACTTACTCATGCTTTTCTGTATTGTTCAGTTTTTCTACATTGAACACGTATCATCTTTTGCAATCAGAAAAAGCCCACTATAACCTAGTAAAAGATAATAGTAATTTACTGAGGTCAGATCAATTTTAAAGCATTAATAATGTAATGTTGGATCTAGGGAATGACAGTGATTTGCAGCATTCTAATATGCAGAGCCTGTTACGATCGGCAAATGCCAATATTTAAACAAATACGGAAAGAAGAGAAATTAATCCAAAGCATATTATCTAAGAATGTGTTGCAGAGACATGACCAGTCTATGGCCATTTTTTTCCTTAGAAAAACTATGATAGCTACAAACCTAGGATAAGATACTGGCTGGAAAGATTTTAAGGAATTGAATTATTGTCAGTTGAAACATGGATGAGACAAGTATCTGTGCTTTTAATGGTTCTACTCAGTGATGGATTAACTTGTCAGCGTGTTATGTCAGAAGTCACTGTTGTAGCCCTGGGACCTGGCCCAAGCTCAAGAAATACTTATTTGGTTAAAGGATTAAAGATAGTGTAAGTGAAGGCATGAGTGATAGAGTATGGAAATACATGGTGGAAACAGGTGGACTCTCACTGGCGTGGAAGGCAGGTGTTAACAATAGAAAGAACAGGAGTTCTAGAGTCAGGCTGGGTGTGGATCACAGAGCCACTCAATCCGCCAAGCCTGATTGACTAGAGCCACCATGCCTTCATCACACAGTGGCTGAGATGACAGATATCAGACACAGGACCAACACCCTGTGCTCATTGTATAATGATCCTGAGCTTTATATGTGTGCAGTTACTACCAAAAAAGGGAGTGGGGACTGCTAGGAAGGGTGGAAAGGCACATGGTCTAGTTGGGAATATGAAGCAAGATTCAAAAATGGTAAAATCACCATCCATTTTCCTCTACCTGCTGCCTCACCCAGGTGGGGCCTGCAGGTTTCTTAGCTTTGCCAATAGGAGAGGGTCCCTCCTGCTGACCTGCAGGAGTGCCTGGAGGCTGGGCATTCTTCACATTGGGCCTGGAGGCTGCCCTTACTTCCCCAGGAGGCTCCCAAGGAGGCAACACCAGAAGACAACTCACCAGCTCATGCCTTCAGTGCCCTGGCTAAATCCTTGACATAATCTGTGGAAGAGTTTGGGGGCGCTTGCCCTTTGCCCCATGAGGACAAGGCAATAGGAAGTTGGCAGCATGGGGCCAGAAGCTGGGTCTGACCTGGCTCTGGCAATGGAGCAGGGCCCACCCTATCCCTGCAGGGATGGAGCCCGGCCTTTTCTCGGGGGGGCCTGCAGCGGGAAGCACAGGAAGGCCTGCCCAGCACTGAGTGGCCCCAGAGACTAGGAGTTGTGTGGAGGCTCCCCTGGCCCTAGTGGGAAGGCAAGTCTACTGTAGAGCCCACGGCCAAGAGTAGGAACTGGGGAGAAGGGGTTCTACATGGGAGAATAAGGAAGGCATTTTAAACTGGAGAGAGGAGAATTAAAAAGGAGACAGAGGAAAGCATAAAGGGAAACCAGAGGCAATTTGTCACTATTTTCTTCTGTTCTTATTGGCAGCCATTTACGGGCTCCAGACTCACAGATCAGCTGCCACAGACCATGGTCAGTTCATTGTCTGCAGGCGCCAATGCCAACAGATGGGGCAAGAAATGCCCAACAGACAAAAGGGCTCACTTGGGGCTGTAGCCCCGTGGTCAGGCTGACCCAGCACATTCTGCATTGCTCCGGTGTCACCTCTGCCAGCAGAGGGCAGTGTTTGCACCAACCTGATCGCAGATTCTGAATCCCCTCAGAGGCCGCCCCCCGCCCCCACTTAGCAGTCTCCCAGCTCCTGGCCACAAGCAGGCTGCGCATACCATCAGGGAACGGTGCCGAGCTCTTCCCTTGGCCGGAGCAGGGAGACCACAGGGACAGCAGCGTCCTTACCTACGTCTCTCAAGCACCTTACGGTAATGGCAAAGCCTTTGGTGCGTGGCAGCAGGTGGTGCTTGAGGCTGGGCAGCCCCTTGGCTTGGGCCACCTGCATGCTGATCTGGTGCTTCTTCTCCGTGAACCGCGTGCCCTCGCAGTGGATCAGGAACTAGAAGGCAGGGGATGACAGTTGATAGTCCTACAGAGCCCCACAGTCACTAAGCCACAGGTCACACAGTTGCCCACAATCACACACAACCCAGGTCACACAGGGTCCTGAGGTCCCACACAGTCCTATGGTTACACAGAGACCCAAAGTCACACACCACCCCAGGTCAAACAATTCTGAATTCACCCATGCTCCTGCAGTGACACAGTGCTGTGGCCACACACAGTCCCCCAGGAGTCAGTACATCTTGGGTGCCTACGTACAAAATACTTCTCAGGGTAATCCCGGAGGTGCATCAGGCTCGTGGCGACTGTCCTGCGATCCTGCTCCCATTTGCGTGTGCAGAAGATCATCTCTGTGAAGTACCACATCCAGCCGATGATCGGGACATAAGCCAGCTCCTTCTTGGCCAGGACCTTGGAGCTCTGAAACAGAAGAAACGGCATGGGGTGTCTGTGAAGGAGACAAGGGGATCACCAACTGTGGCTGTTGGACATCTTAGTGGAAAAAGAGCGAGGCTCACATCAAAGGTCCCAGGGATGGTTCCACACACCGTGAAACCAAAGCTATTGGCCCGGAGCCCTCCCCACTGAGGGAGGGAAGGGAAGGTTAGGGAAGGGCAGGAGTAGGCAAAGGTGGCAGCTACCAGTGGAGGGTGTGTAAGGATCTTGAGGATGCTCCAGTGATCACCGAAGTCCTTCTAGGTTGTCATCATCTTTTGCTCTCACTAAACCCATGATTGCACAGTTGTGTGAGGCTATCTTGTGCAGCTCTGTGCAATGGATCTCACTTGATCCTCAGGAAAGCACCCCAAGCTCTATAGGCAAGGAAAATATGACTTGTGACAGACTTGCAAGCAGAGCCTGGCAGGGTTCTTGGGGTTCTACCATGGCTGGCACACAAGGAAGCTGAGGTCATCTTCAATCACTGAGCCACTGCCAGGCCGGAGAACATCAGGGTTCCAGTGTGGTGGAGGGGTGAGGGGGACAAAACAGATTTTTATCTAGTGCATTTGGCATCTACATTTTTTGCCCTTCGCTTTGGAATTAGCCACTATGTTCCTCAGCTGATGGGAATGTGGACAGTCGTGGCGGACTGAGATGTAGTGGTGGCAACTGTCTGGTGAGGGCCATAAACCTAGGGTGCACAGAGTGCCCTCTCTCCTCTGTCCCATTTCTTCTCCCTTCCTTTCTTCCACACAGCTCCACAGCTGCAACTCAGCACAGGGACAATATTGCATGTTCCCCTTTCCACTCTGTGGAATGCAGAAAGGCTGACATAGCCACTATCCACCTGCTTTTAAAAAACAAACTTCTTACCCCCTATGGGGAAGAAAAAGCACAGACCCCTTTAACAGCTCCCATTTTTTGATGGGTTGTTTTTTGTTTTCAACAAATCCATCATGCAAAATCTTTCAAAGAGAGCCCAGCCTTAAAATCTGAAGCCCTGCCTTCAGGAATAGAGAGACTGATGGGTGAGAGAACTCCCTATGTGGCAGGGAGGCCTTCCCAATGCCAATTGTGTAATCCTAAACCCACAGGAATAGGTAGAGTTTTACAGACAGTCATTCAAACTGAGGCTCAGAGACCTGCACAGCAGTTATCTGTCACATGAACAATAGCTGGGGACACTGAGAATGTATCCTGTCTAAGGCTGGATTCCATGGTATTGCACTGATGTCCAGGAGGGCCCTGGGCAGAGCCGAGGGCTGCCTTCCTTCCCTTCTATTCGGACTCCACCTTTTGCCCCCAGGGCACAGGTTTGGGGAAAACCGTGGCTCTGCCAGAGTTGGGGATGGTCATGAGTGACAGGAATTCAACCTGTGCTCTTGGCTGGTCATTAGCTTAGCATGAGCATGTGGCCAGGCTGCCAACAAGATGCCAGGTCTGCTGAGGGCTGTGTATGATACTGACTTTGGGGTGACTCTTGTTTCCTATTGAAAAGAAAGACAGCCAGAAGCCCACCCATCATCCTGTCTCTAACACTGTTAGGTTGTGACTCAGAGACAACAGCCTAGAAATACAGGACCATGGGGCATCGCTGGAGTACTCAATGTCTGTGTGTGAAGGTGGGTGTCAGTGTTTCTGTACCACCTGGCCTAGCTGTGTCACTCTGGTCCAGATTTTTGATCTTCTTGAGCTTCATTTTTCTAAGCTACGCTATGAGGAAATTAATACATATCTCATGGTGCCTAATAAAAATTTCGTGGCATATGTGGAACCTACAACAGCTCAGAGTTGGGAACTTAACACGTAGGTGTTCAACAGTGTCGCTGTGATCATCCTTATGGAGCAAGGACGGGGGACTGAGTGTCTCTTCACTCAACCCATTCTCTAAGCCACACTTTAGCATGCCAGTATAATACATAAAATAAAAAGATTAAATATAGAACTCATGTAAGTCTCCGATGAGCCCTGTGCTAGGAGACTTACATGAGTTAACTCAGTCTGATTCACAGACTAGAAACTACTATTAAGATGTTCCCTAGGGAACAGGATTTCATCTAGATACAAGCATGTCCAGAAAACCTAAAATGTTTGTAGGTAGTACAAGGTGATCCACAACCACCATGGCCCTGTGACCAACCTGGCCATTTTTTGTTTTCCTAGGGTCACAGTTGTCCTAGCACTTTCTGAAACTTTCATCATGAGCACGTACACGCACGTGTGTGTGTGAGAGAGAGTCAGAGAGAGAGTCAGAGAGAGAGTGTGTGTGTATTAGTCTGGAGAAGGGGTGAGAGGGTTGAGAATTATGTTAACACAACTGCCCAGTCCAGCCAGTCAGGACCACACATTGCTCAGGGAAACAGCCCATCCTGTGAGTCCAGAAGTCAACACCTTGACCAACTGGGCCACCCCAGCACAGAGGCCATGATGTAGTAGAAAGGGCTGCTTGGAATATCATGAAATTCAGTACACTCCAACCCTGAGGTTGGGTGGCTCTCGCCTCACCACACTTCTGGGCTCCACAGCCTCTGTGGTGAAAAATGACCAGGATGAGGCCTGCCAAGTGGTAAAGTGAAAAGACTCAGTGCCAGGCCTGCATTTCAGGATGGCTGAGGCCAGCAGGGTGTCCTGTTCAGCCCCCATTACTGAAATGCTGTCACCTCCTCCAACCTCTCCCTAGGGACCAGCAGAAACCTGCTCAGGGCTAAGACTAATCAGCCAAAGGGCCCTCTTCAAGGTGTTACTTGCACAAATATCTCTTCTTGACTTTCAACTTTTGAAGGTGCTACCATACCTGAAAAGTTATCACTTTGGCCACCAGTTAATCTCATGGGTTCACCCATGGCCCATTTATTCCCACTAAATATATAAAATGAGATCCCTTCAGGGAAACTTTGAAATAGTTGAGACATTAATCAAGAATAAGCAGGTTAAAGAGCTCACATTTCAACACTTTCATGTTTCCTTGACTATACACTGGAGATAAGCAAATACTTCAGTTGATGGAGACCCACCCTGCTGTCTGGCCTGATCACTACAGAGGACTAGCAAGTCAGGCGACAGCCAGTCTGTTTCCCCCTGGGACATGTAAGTGCATCTGTCTCAAATCCTTAACCTCAAACTGACCAATCCATGCAAAGGTGTTTAGTCAGCACCTCCTTTAGACCAGGCCTCATGCAGGTGCTGGGAAGCAAGGATGGGTGGGATTAGCCACAGCCTTGAGTCTAGTGGACAAAGAGGAGCCAAAAGTTGGGAATTCTGTTACGTCTTTGCCACAGACCCCTGAGAACATGTCGAGTGGCCACTGGCCTGCAAGGGAGATGCTTGCAAGGAAGACCAGTGGAAGTCTAGTTTAAGTAAAATGTAGGAGGTGAGATTAAAACTCAAAATGAAGAATCAGGTGCTTTAGGTGTGTTCTTGTGCAGGCACGTGTGTACTTCAAAACATGAGACTCCATTCTTGCCAACTGGGGTAATACAAATGTGACCCAGTCTTGATCACAGCGCACTCCTTTTCTGGCTTTCTCCATTCCCCGATACTCAGGAAAATGCTATGGACGGGGTACTACCAGAAAACTCTCAAGAGAGTTCCCAAACAAAATGACCCCTGTTCCACAATTAGTCATAGCCCCAGGGGAATGCATAAACCAACAGGAAACAAAGCACTCTCTAAGAATTCATCTGTCTTGACTGGAAAGAACCGCACAGCAGTTATCAAAGTCAAGCCAAACGGATGGAGAATTTGGCAATTGATAACATCTTCCCCATGCAGCCAACCTCCCTCCCCTTGCCAAACCCCAGAATTTTCTTGGTTCGATAGGTGTACAGAAGTGCAGGGGGCAAAAGGAAGGGCATTTTGCAGGGGAGGCGGACAGCAGTAGAATATTTTTCACACCTGACTCTGCTCTGAGGAGTGATGGTGGCCAGGACAAGCAGATGAAAGGGGAGATACCTACACAAGGCCCTTGTCTGCCCCTCCTGGACATAGGTCCTCCCTCCCAGGATGCCACCTGGCTTTTATTCTGAACGGTCCTTCCTGGGATGGCAAATTAGGCTTGAGTAGCTGGGACAAGGAGCAGAAGGAAAGGAACAGGCCTCTCCCAGGGCAGATGTAATGGGAGCATTAGCCCCTGGCAGGCACAGGTGCAGGATCTAGGAAACAGGTGTTTGCTCAACAGCTACAGGAGTGCAGGTGGCAGGCCTGGGGCAGGAGCAGACAGGTGTGTGTGAGTGATGGCAGTGTGGGGTGTGGGGCTGTTGAGAACCAATATCACAGGCCAGGGCAGTTGTCTGAGGACTGTTCACAGAGGAATGAGGCAGCCGGGCCAGTCCTGCTGCAAGCCAGCTTGGTTTACAACCGGTGGGTGCAGGCAGACTTTGACTTGTAAAAGACATGGCCAGAGGATTCTGTTCAGTAAGAGAAGTTGCTGTCTGAAACCTGGGACTGTGCCTTAGTGCTTCCAGGACTGTACTCAGTGAGGAGCTCGGGTGAAGCTGTGCTTCGGTGAGCTGCTGCTCCTTTCCTTGGTCTGTGACTCACCTGGTCACCTCATTTGTCACCGTTCTCTTGGGTTCCTTATCTGCTAGATCCCTCACTCACACACACACACACACACCCCTGACTCAACAAGTAGATGGTTAGGGCAAAAAGTGGCAACCCTGCCCCCTCCCGCTGTCACGGTGGGGACTGCAGACAGAGTTGGGATTAATCCCAGCTCAATATCAAAATGCTTCGTGCTGCATGGAAATGGGGCTTGCAACCGTTCTCTGTTCTAGCACAGAACCATTGGGTAAGTCCCAGATAGCAAAATACTTATGGTCTCTCTTTCCTCCAGGACCCCACTTTTCATAAAGCAAGGGAACTAGCCAGAAACAACCATTGGTACCTCCTTTGTGCTAGGCACTTGAACCTGGGTGTCTGACTTACTCCGTTCAACCTTTGCAACACCAATGGGAATTACTAATTGACACTCAGAAAAGACAGAAAACAAAGGTTATCAGAGTGTGTAGGAGCCAGGATCCAGTGCACATCTCTGGGACTTTAAGCCATTGTTGTTTTTCCCAGTGTTGTCTCTACTCTGCCACTCTTGCCAGAGAAACATTCGGGAGCAAGCAGAGAGAACACAGAATTATTCTTTACCCTGAGCACAGAAGACAGGATTCTTTTGTGCTCAGTTTTAGACATTCAAGGGCAAAACTTACAGTTCTAGGGGATGTTATAATTAACAAGGTTTACAGAAAATAACAACTGTGTAGCAGAGAAATTTTGGCTAGAAAAATGACCCTCTTATAGTCAAACTTTGAAAAGTATAGGTTTTTGAACACTGTGAGCTTTTGCAGAAAGAACCATAAGTCTGATGAGCTGAAGTGTCCTGGAAGAAGTAGATCAGAACACCAAGAGTTTGGATTCCTTAGAGTTTCAGGTTCAAAGTGACTTTGTGAGGAGCTGTGACTCTGTGTGATATCTTACAGAGAGCCGTGCAGGTCATTCCTCTAGCAGCACTGACACTTAGACACCAAGTCGCCCCACAGTGAGTTGAGACAAATTGCTGGCGGCCAATGAGGTTCTGTGGGAGCTCTTAGCTCTGCCCCAGTAGGAAAATCTCTGATGACACCAGGGCATGGCCTCTCCTCTTCATGATCTCCTCACCTCTGTCCTTTGCCTCGTGACTCCCCTCACCTAGACCTCCTAAAGCCATACCCACTCTTCAAGGCTTTGCTTCAGTGGCATCACCCTCTGGCAAATAACCAGATGCTAGTCCAGTGGTTAAAACAGTGGCGTTCTTCCCCACAGGTTGGTAACAGCTGCCTGCCCCCATCAGCCTCCTTTTCCCTACCCTCCAATATTCCATATTTGCCACAGTGGTCCCAGCTCCTCCACCTGAAACTTGCCCACAGCCCCCAGGTGTCTCCAGGGTGATGAGCTGGGGAAAATAGGGTGGGTACCACCCCTTCCCACGCACATTCTTTGCCCCTAGTGAAAAGGTTCCACCCTTTATCTGCTGCCTGCAGACCCCTTGCCATACAGGGCCAGCACGTCCCTGTTGTCCTTTCTTCAAACACCTCAGGGCCTGGAGAACAGTGCTACAGCTCTTAACCCGGAGCCCAGCAGTGTCTCCTGTGAGAAACTAACACAATAAATATTCCTCAGACACGAATTGAAGCTGTGTCCATTATTTCATCATCAAGAGTCCTTGTGTTTAAAAGGCAGAGCAGAGTTTTGTGAGAGACATATGGATCCCTCTGCTTAGGAATAATTCTGCTCTCCTCGCTCTACTATTCTCTGGACAAAGAACTATAATGCAGGTTCATCTGTTTTCAGACTACAGGGCAGCATATCTCCTGAGTAATATTCACTAAATGGGAAAAGTGGAGTCTCAGGCCAAATGTCATGTCGTGATGTACCGTGACAGGGGCCTCTGAGCTGGCGCCAGAGATCCTGGCCTCCTGGATCCTGACCTCATTTCCCTTGAGCGTGGGCAAGGCTTGCTAGTTCACTTCTAACAAATGGAATCTGGTAGAAGTGATGAAGCTGGGTGTGATATGCCTGTACACGCAGCTATTGAGGAGGCAGAGAGAGGTAGGAGGATCACAAGTTTGAAGCCAATTCAGAGAAAGTTGCTAACACCCTATCTCAAAAACAAAATAAAAACAAAAGGGCTAGGGGCTTAAGAGGTGGAGCACTTGCCTAGCAAGCTTGAGACCCTGGGTTCCATCCCCAGTACCAGCAAGAAAGGAAGGGAGGGAGACTGAGAGGGAAGAGAGGAAGGAAGGAAGGGAAAGGAGGGATGGAGGGACAGAGGAAGGAAGGAAGGAAGGAAAGAAGAAGGAAAGGTGATGAGATGGCCCTTCTAAGTCCTGTTACAATGCGATGACTCTTTTCCTGGTGCTTGCTGGCTCTCTTTTGCACCGCACACCCTGGGAGACATGGCTTCCATGTCCAGGGGAAACCCTGTGACGAGGCCCACGTGGCAGGGGACCCAGGCCATGAGCGAGCTTGGGGGCAGTTCATGCCCATGTTGAGCCCTCAGATGAGACCACCACCCTGGCAACCACCTGACTGCAGACTCTCGGAGGCCCTGCTGGAAGCACGGCTAATCACACCTGGATTCCTAATCACACAAGAGGAGAAAATTGTCCACGTGCCTGTGGTTTTGAGCTGCTCGGTTTGGGGCTTGTCTTAGATAACGAAGACACACAGCTTCTTTAAGGATTTGAAGAAAAATCTCCCAGATGGCCTCAGAATTAGCCTCCAAGCCACGACTTACCCAGGAGACAAACACTGATAATAACAATAGCGACCAGTCATGCAGCACAGAGACTTGACAGTCTTCACCTTGGCATGTGCTGCTTTACTGAGGCAAAAAGATAAGCAAATGAAGGCTTGATGCCACAGAAGTCTTGACCTTCTGCCTGCACAACTCCAGTTTACTTGGCCCCACAGTGACACATACCCTCAGCTGTCCCCAGCCACACTCATCCTGGGTTAGAAAAGAGGTGGTCTGTGTCTTTAGAGCCCTGACCCGCACCATGACTGACCAGCCCCAGGAAGCCTGGGCTCCGGCACAGTCTACTAGACTGATGGCCACAGGAGCCTCAGCGATGGGGCTTGGTGGTTTTGCAAGATCGAAGCCTCCTTTTAAAAAGAGATCCATCACTCTCTCCTGAAAACCAACGTAATAGCCCTTTGTTCAGGGGTTCAGCAAATTTCATTTTCTTTCATTTAAGCTCATTTCCTCTTGGGCTGTTACAGGTGAGGATGAAAAATGCCTGATCAGAAACATTCTTTTTTCCCTTCCCTTCTTTAAAAAGCAACCTTCCCAGACTCCAGAAGGATCTCAACATCATGTGTTAGTAAAAAAGAAAGAGATGAATAAGGGTTTTTTAAAAGGTCATCGAAGACAAAAGATATTGCTGATCAATTACTATAAGAGGATGTTGTGTCTCTTCCTTTCCATGATAGCAGGAGCCACGGGTCACTCTGCAGAAAGGCCAGGCCGTCTCGTCCGGCATGGTGTGCTGTTCTGTGGCCTCGGCTCCTCTGGGAGATGGCAAAGCTGTTCCCTGCGATGCAAGGAGCTGCTTCCAGGAGGACACAGTCTGGCATTGGCTAATGCCCCCCAAAATCTTCTCCTCCTCCTCTTCCCTCGCCCTCTCCACCAGCACCTGCTCTCCCCTGCATCCCGCCTCTCTGGAATTTCTACAGCAGTGGCACTGGCTGTTTCTTGGGGGGTTAGGGAAAGTGGGAAAGTGATTGGCCTCCTCTTCTCCCCCTCTTCCATTGTGCTGGGAGCTCAGGCGCTCCCAGAAGCACTTGGAAAGAATCCAGAAAAGCCCAGGGCCCACTGAGGAGGCCTCCCAAGCACTGGTGAGAAGAGGGGCAGCTCTGTCCTGGGTTAGGGTTCTGAAAAGGCCGCCTTCACCTCCAGGCACCGGCACGATGGGGATGCTCACACACCTTTTACACACAGCCTCCGTTGTTTGGGTTTTGATAATCATAAATGAAATCCTCTGAGTCTGGCATTTATTCAAGACATTGAAGCTGAAGATCAGAAGGCCTGTGCTGCAAGAGGAACAGATGTTTTCTTGGCTTTAGTACAACCAGGCATTGTCCTGCCATCACTGTCTCGAAGCCATTGGGAAGGAACCCTAAAGGTTACTGAAATGGTGTCCCCGTTCTGTGAACACTTCTCCCTCTCCATCCCTGGGTCTCTTCTCCATGTGTCTCTTGTCTGTTCACACCACAGCATTCATGTTTTCACTGGTGTGCTTGCCTCTCCTGGACTCTGGACCAGCTGCGTACTTCTTCCAGCCTCTGTCTGTGCCCATTTGTTAGATCCTGTGGTCTCCATTCCCTGTCCTCTCAGAACAAGCACTGCATGTGTCCTGAACCAGGAGGTAGGAGAAACCAGGCCTTGTCTGCAGTCGGCCTGTCATTTCAGGTGTCCGCAGCAGTCTCCAGCCCTGGGGCCTGCTTTTCCTACCAACACCTTCTGGGAAAGAGCAGAATCTCTGGAATCAGACTGACTAGCTACTGTCCTTGGGCTAGCAGTTTACATTTCAGTGCAGAAGAACTAGAAATGGCACGGGTGAGGGTGTGGTCCTCACAATGAGCAAAGCCGGAAGCCAAGGGTGCCTCTGAGCCTAGGTCACCATTTGCCTCTCCACAGGAACTCCCGCCTCACAGATGATAAACGCCTCTGCATTCTGAGCAGGAAAGCCACCAAAGCCACCAAAGAATGCCTGGGACACCACCAGCTGCCTCTCAGCTACACTCAGCACTGCTTCCAGGAGACAGAAAGCAAGTTCTGTCAGAAAGTGAGTTCCGCAGTTTTGAGAGGGCACCACACGCCCTTCCTCCCAAAACAGAAGAAAGGCCCTTCACTAGCCATCAGACTCCATGACAAACTGGGTCAGGGGGCATTTTATGGAGTAGTCTCAGCTCAGAGAGACGCAGACCACTACATTCTAACTGAATCTCTGATGGGGCCTCCAGGCAGAGGTCAGGTGTGACCACCCCACTTTACTCATGATTTCAGTTACTATATGTGGTCAGGAAATACTAAATGGAAAATTTCAGAAATTAACACTTCACAAAAATTAAATATAACTTTTGTTACTGCATATCATCATTTTATTATTAGCTAGTATTTTTAATGACTTAACTAATTTATAATTAGACTTTATCGGAGGCTCTCTTACTTGCCTGAAAGAACCAGGCCTGGGATATCCTCTAGTCTCGTCTGTCCTCCTGGTCTGTATTCTAAACCCCCATGACTTTGTCTTCATGGGCTGCCACAACCAAGTGTGGTGTGGACAGCCCCCTTGTCTGTCTGTGGGGATCGATGCTCAGTGTAAAGCCTAATCTCCAAGTTCTGATGCAAACGGTCAGGGCCTTTCCTGCCTGGACCAATATATGCTGTGGTTTCTATTGCAATATCCGAGTGATATATGCTCAAACATAACACACCCTAATGTATTAAAGATGACAAAAGTCAACTAAAGAGACCAAGTTCCAAAGGCAAGCAAGTCACATGCAAGAAGTAGGACTAATAGGAGAGCAACAGAATTTCATAATAATAGGCCTGAGTTTTGCAACTCAAACTTCCTCATAGCCATCAGTGATCCAAACCCAGAGACGAATCCTGCCTGCTGGCCAAGCAAGCACTGGAGCAGAATACTTAAGAATATGAATTGAAGTCAAATTAGACAACTTCAAGTACAAGTCCAGCTGGCAGAGCGGCTCAAGTGGTAGAGTGCCTGCCTGGCAAGCATGAGGCTGAGTTCAAACCCCAGTGCCATCAGTACATAAATAAATAAATAAATACATATTCAAATCCAAGCACGATTACAACTGTGTGAACCTGAGCAGAATAATGAAATTTTCTGTAACTTAGTGCTTATTTTAAAAGTGAGGTGGCAATATCCATTTGTAAACGTTCTGTAAAATGCCTGGCACGTAGTATTGGCTGGGTGCCTCTTGCTCCTGCTCCTAAGATATTAATCCTGATTTCAAGCAAGAATAAAAGCAGTTTTTGAGAATATTTCATCCTGTAAACGCTGCCTGTCCTGCAGATTCTGAATGACTAAGAACAAACGGGCAGGTCACAGTGTTGATGCAGAGAAAAGTGAGGGCAAATGCACTTCTCACTTACCCCTAAGATCCCAAAGCGTTCAGCCAGGCTCCAGCCACACAGAAAGTCAATTTCAAATTTGTGGTTCAGAACCACGATGGCATTTTCCTTCCCGTACTTGGAGTAGGCCCTTGGATCTGTGTAGAGGGTGCACTCTGTGCCCGACCACCACTCCAGCAACATCACCAGCTCTGGAACAAACCACAGGACAGACAGACATTTATTTCACCATCCCTTTTATCCTGGTCGGCTTCTCTGGGCCAGGATGGCAGTAGGGCTCTGCCCTCCCTGCTGGGAGAGAAAGCTACTTTTAGGGGTAAAGTCCAAGATCATAGACCCCAGTTGTTGGAAGGGTTTGGAAGCAGAAAGGAACCAAAAACTCTACAACAGTCTCTAAGGAGAGAGAAGCAGCAGCTTTCAGACAGCTAGTGACTGACATCTCTTGATTAAGTACCTGGGGAGAAAATAAATCAGAGCGTGGACCCACCGAGCGTCCCAGCCCTTGTGTTGACAGCATGAGGTGAGGTACAGAATTCTTAATCAGTGCACTTATCGCTCCTTCAATGAGCACTAAATACATGCTTTTTCTCTCCCACCGATGACACCTGAGGGCACCAGGAGTAACACGGAGCTGCAGGGTAGAAGAGCAAGAACTTCTGCCCTAAGGAAGAGGAGGCTAAATTGGAGTTGTCACCTTGTAGGCTTTGATAAAATTAGTAACACTCTTTGGAGGACTTCTGTTTTCAGGTGACAATGACCAATTTGAGAATACTCTGCAGTGATACCTCTGGTCCAGGTGGTGTGTTTCCAACTTGGTGACCTCAGGAAAATCCCCTAGAGTGGACATTGTCCAGAAATAGAGTTGAGAGTTGGTGAGGATGGAGCTCCCTGAAATGAACGTTT
Source organism: Castor canadensis (assembly GCF_047511655.1). Taxonomy (NCBI): domain Eukaryota; kingdom Metazoa; phylum Chordata; class Mammalia; order Rodentia; family Castoridae; genus Castor; species Castor canadensis. The sequence continues at coordinate 7,177,040 of NC_133386.1, read as the reverse complement.
GAAGCGGAAAGCGTTGGCAGTGGGTAGATACGTGTGTGAGTCTTCTGAGAAGGTCTCAGAAGACCCCTTTTATCACTGGTAGCGAGGCACATGTTTGGCAGAGGGTTCCTCCCTCACCAGTACCACCCACCCCACCCTAGCCCACATGCACACAAAGGGTATGACCTTGGCTGCCCAGGGACACCTTTCTCCTCCAGGCACAAGGCTAGGAGTCTCATCCTCACAGTCGAGTTTCCAAACAGTGGCACTGTGGGACTTTGGACAAATGAAACCTATAATGCTGCAGTGTCCTAGCCTTTGGAATGGGGTTCCTTCATGGGATCTTGTGGAAATGAAAGTGCAGAGCATGCAGTGAGTACTGCAAATCAAAACTCGCAGTGTCATTAAGAACAAATGAGAACCCGCCCTTCCTTTCCCAGAAGTGGTGATAAAAAGTATCTGCCTGTTTCTGGGAGTGGCGGAAACACCTAGCCCTGCTCACTTGTCCCACCAGGCATCAACACTGGTGGGAGCGAGGAGCTGCAAGTTAAGAACCAAAGTGTTTGGGAAAGGCACCAGGGGCTGTGGCACAGCGCAGCCCAGTAAGGCAGCCTGACAAAGCGACCCATTGTCCCTGCTGGGTAGCAAGAGGTTTCTAGTGCTGCATGGATTTCTTTCAAGAAACAGGATACACAGGACAGATCATTCCGTGGCTGGCACCACAAGGCAAGAACTGCATTGTTGGGTTTACCCAACCATGGCTCATCCAGCACCCAGAGAGCACTGTGCACATTGGTGCTTTCTACCAACTGTGTGGTGCCCTAATGCGTGCACACACTTTGTGAGGTGCCGGAGGTGAATACCAGTATCCAGACCCCGCCCCAATTCCTAGGCAGGACAGCCCAGAGGGAGAAGATAACTCAACAGACCACACAGTGGGACAGGAGGAAGAGAAAGGGCTGGTGGTAGGAAAGGATCTGCTAATACCATCATCAGGGAGGAGGAATGTGACCCTGCCACATCCCAGACCTGCTGGTGCTACTTCTGGGTTGTAAGACTCAGCTCAGCACATTTTCCAATTTCTCATGAAAGGGTTGCAAACCCTTTCAGAGCTGCTGCCCATATTAATTTATGACTATGCGTGAAAAGCACCAGCAGGACATTGAGCATCAATAAATAGCCACCCTTTTATTACCATTATATGCATGATAATTTTATCATATACAAGGTTCTGTGGCCACAGAAGACAGGGAAGGACAGAGACTCACAGAGAGAGTGCTGGGAGACTTTGGGACCCGAGTTATGATTTGTGATTCCAGCCTAAAGGCAATGAGAGGTCACTGGAATATTTTTACATAGGCAGGCACACAGCATCCAACTTGTGTTCTTGGAACATCGCTCTAAGTAGAGACAGATTAGAATAGAGGAGGCAGAAGTTGGGAGGCCAGGGAGGAGGACATCATGGACGCCCAGAGAGAGGGAATGGAGTTGGGAGGCCAGGCAGGAAGCATGGAGAAAGACCCATTCTTCCCTCATCAACAGGCTGTTAACCCTACAGTTCCAAATCTTACAGGCTAGAAGAGTTTTGCCTCTCTTCTTTTTTTTAACCAAAAGACTTCCAATTTAAAAAAATTCACAATAAATACAATTATCTAGCCCCACGGTAAAAAGAATTCAAACGCACCAGAAATATACAGAGGAAAATGTAAAGCTCCTTTTGCTGGCTTTGAATTGTAGCAGCTTGGCTGACTTGAACTGCACTTCCCAGACTCCCTTTCTCGCATGTTTCTAGGTCGGGGTGCCCCAAGGGTCACTCTTGGGGGTTTGAGAAGATGGAGGAAGCAATATGCCGTTTTGTAGATCACACACGCTATATTGCTCATCTGCTCATCACTGCCTCAGTGTGAAGCAGCTGCTGTGCCTGTACTGCTACTCTTTCCCCGACCCCTTCCCTGACCCCTGGCTGGGTACCTGGGCAGGACGCCCACCCTACCAGTGTTGGGTTCACTGATACAAATTTCAGCCCATTCTTATGGGGCTCCAGCTTGTGTTCAGGGGCTCTAACCTCTCACTCTCCCCCACTTTGCATCCCTTGCCCCCTCCTGACTGCCTGTCCTGTGGACTCCAGGCTGCAGTACCAGGGGCAGACGACGGGCCTGCAGAGACACTGCCTGCCTGGCCCCTGCAGTTGGAAAGGCCAGTTCCCTAAGACTGATTCCTTAACTGTGGCAGACATGGCTGCACACGGCTCTCCCAGTGGCTCTGTTCCTCTGGATGCACCTGACTGAGACCCTTCCTCTTGCCCTCCCCAAATCCATCCCTTCTCCAGGGTTAACCACTGTAAACAGTATGAACAATTTGACAGGAAATCTTCCAGTTCTTTTTCTAGGCATTCACACACACACACTCTCTCTCTCTCTCTCTCTCTCTCTCTCTCTCTCCTCCCACAAATGTGTTCGTACCTTATTGATGTCTGTAAATGTATACAAGTTTTCGTCAAATAGTACATGTTAGATCACTCCATGTCAATACACAGACAGTGATATTAGCAAATATTTATTGCACGCTGGCCACGAACTAGGTAGAACTTTAGCTCTACATATGCAACGTGAGGCACAATCATTCTCCCCATGTTAAGGATGAAGAAACGGAGACATGGGGATAGCTCCCATTCTCGGCTCAATGCATGAAATTGCCATTTGCGGATCATAAAGTTTACCCTGATAGCTGCACAGCTGTTAAGGGGATGAACATAATACAGTATATTTTAGTCATTCTCCTACTGATTAGCATTTTCCCTTGTTTTTCTGTTACAAATAATACTGTAATAAAATATTTGAAAATACATGCTTTAAAAAGTACTTGTACAAATATTTCTCCAACATAGATAGACCAAAGAGTGTCTATATCTCCAACTCTCATGGATGCTTCCAAATTGTCCACCAGAAAGAGCAGCCTCGACTCCAGTCTACGCTGAGGTGACAGCATGCCGGAGGGTCCCTTTCCAGTTGCCTGGACCCTTCTAGCTCTTGGAAGGCAGAGACCAAGTGTGTTGTTCAATACCCTCGCCTGTTGAGTGTAGGGAGCTCTTATCAGTCACACTGTGACATCCTCGAGACCAGCCCATGTCTGGTTCATCTCTGTGTCCCCCAATCTTGCCCCAATATGCAACCCATGGTAAACACCCCAAAAGCATTAGCCCCTAATTGAGTGGCTCATAGCTGATGTCTTGGTTGGATGTTTCTAAGTAAATAACTGCAACTTAGAATGGTCTCCACGGGTTCAGGCTGCATTTATACTCCTGCAGGGTGACTGGCACGGCTGCATGCCTTCGACCTGGATGTCCTGGGATCCTGAGGGTGCTAGTGGCTCTGGAAACACTAACGTGCATTTAGCCTGTCCTACCCACCCTTCCCGCAACAGTGCTGGCAGCAGATCTTGGAATTGCTCTGCTTCCCTCCTCTCCACTAGATTCCTTCTCTCCACTCTCTCTCCTAGTCTTTCAAAGGACACATCTTGGGCACTTCTAATTTAACTTAGAAAGATACCAAAAGGCACCTGAGCGATGGTCCTGACCAGGTGTGTTAGACAGCTTTCTAATACTATAACAAAATACCTGAGAAAAATAAAATTAAAGAATAAACAGTTGGTTTTGGCACATAGTTTCAGAGTTTCCAGTCCGTTGGCAGGCTCTGTTGTTCTTGTTGGGCTTTTGGCAAGGCAGACTACCCTAGCAGGGAGCATGTGACAGAGCAAAGCTGCCCACCTCTGATGGCCAGGATGAAAGGGGACAGTAGAAGAATCAGGGTCCCAACACCCTCTCCAAGGTCACACCCCAGTGGTTTTACTTCCTTCCACCATGCCCTACCTCCTAAAGGTTCCAGCACGTTCTAGTAATACCCCAGGCTGGAAAGCAAGCATGTAGCACAAGTCCTTTTTTATGTATGTGTGGGGCTGGAGTTTGAACTCTGGGTTTTACCTTTGCAAAGTTGACATTGTACATTTGAGTCACACCTCCAGTACACTTTTGTTCTGGATATTTTGGAGGTGGAGTCTCATGAACTATTTGCCTGGGCTGACCTCGAATGGTGATCCTCCCAATCTTACCCTCCCAAGTAGCTAGATTTACAGGTGTGAGCCATCAGCAGCCCAGCTAGCACATGGCCTTTGGAGGACACTCTAGATCCAAACTATAGTGCAGGGAATTAGATAGAGGGTCTTTGAGCAAACAGGGTGTCTTGTGTTTAGCAAAGGGGACATCACTGGTGAAGTTTCAGGTTACAATTCTATAAGGAGCATCGTGAAGTCAAGAGCCAACAGATGGTACCGGGGCAAATGCAGGAGAAGCAAAAGATTTTTGCCCTGAAGTATTTTGGCTTCTTGTTTGGGCGTCACAGCAAATGTACTCTAAGCAATCATTAAAAGCAACTGAGATTTTAACTAATAAGGTTTTAACTAAGAATTGGAGTCATTAGTTGACTAGTTAATTGAAAATAGGAAAGATGATCACCAAAACAACACATGAAATCAAAACTGAAGCAGAAGAGGAAAGACGAGGTTGTTTCTTATGCCGCCCGAAGGACAGAGAGGCTGCAAATGACGCGTCCTGAGGGGGATTCTAGGGAAAGGTGCTGGGGAAGGAAGCTGGACGTATGGAAGTTGCAAGGACAGGAGAGCTACAGGTGAGCCAGTACCCAGCCAGGCCCCACCCAGATTGTCAGCTGAGCATACAGCCCTGTCCAGGCCAGTGGCACGTGCAGAATAGGAGACACGCTGAGTGTGGGAGATATCCAGAGGTACATTCAGACTACAGAGATCGATTGCTGGATCACCAACATCCCTGCCCTAGAAAGATATCTGGGAGGGTCAGGTGCTGTCTAGTAAACAAAGCATCACACACTGACCTGCTGGCCTCCACGCTGTGCCCGTGGTCACTTAGTGAGCCTGGTACACATCATCAGCCCCTGAGGCTGTGTCATTTGGTGGGCCATGCTAGTGCTCATGTCCATCAAGCAGAAAAGGCAAAGAGGAAACTAAAAGGGCGTCCTAAGCATCTGTTGTCACCTTGGTCCATCCTTGTGGAGTGACCCAGCTGAAGTGACCCATGGTTCCTTCTCTGCCTGGTTTATGACTTTGACATTGTGAATGCTGCCAATAGCTATGGAATTCCCTGGACTGGTTGGTATTTGCTCTCTCTGGGCCTTTGCCTTGTTCAAACACAGGTCAACAGCCTGAATCTACCACATCTGTGGACACCAGAGCCATATGACACACTCCCAGGGGCTGGTGGTGGGACCGAGCCCTTGACTAGGCATGTGAGTTGGAACTGGCGCTTGTGTCCTCCAGGAACACGAATCGTATGAAGGATGGTGGCAGGTATATTACATATAGGCAAGGAGCCATCCCGATTCACCTTCCTCAGATCCCCAGGGCTGCTATTCTGAGGTCTGCTGGTTGGGCATTTTGTATGAGTCACCTAATGTCCTTCCAATAAACCTGTTTTGGGACATAGATTAGAGTTGGAATCTATTGGTAGCAATGAAAGAACTCTGTCCCTGACCCATGAAGGAACCTAGGGACTGTCCTCTGTCTCCTCAACTCCTCCCAGGGACCAGCACTTTTCTCCCTTCCAAGCCAAAAACTGTATGGCTTCTGTAGCCTGGGTCACTCTTCCCCAGCAGCACAGCCTGAGCTTAGGAGCTCAACACAAGTGAGGCAAGTGATATGGTGACTAGAGCTAGGGCCTTGCACCTGGGGTTGACTGGCCTGCCAGGCTCCCACCCAGTGCCCACAGGCAGAGCCCTGAGTCTCTGCTTCCAAATCCACACTAGTGGACTGGGAGCCACGTGCATGAGGATAAGAGGTAGCAGAAAGAAGGTACATTTTAGCCCAGTGTGTCCTTGGTTGCCTTTGAACTGTCTGTCCTCAGGTACATGTCCACATTACTAGGAAACAAGGCAGACACCATGTCTTCTGGCCCCCTACTTCATCCTAAATTCAGAATAAGTGGACATGGAAGAGTCAGCATCTGTGACAGCAGAGGACAAAGCAGATGCATGGTGCACAGGAGTGACAAGGAGGGCTGCCCCACGTGGGATGTGGCCAGGCTTTCTATCCCATTTTTCACATTTTGGGTTGCCACATGTTGCTGACGTTACTTTTCTTCTGGCTGCTCCCCAGAGTGGCTGTCCTTCCTCACAGAAGCCTGCCCAGGGTCTGCTCCTCCAGGGTCACATCTGGCAGTGGCCCATCATGGCTGCTTGGAGACCTCATGGAGTAGTTCCCAGTTATCCCCAGTACTGGGGGCACACGACATGAGTGTGGCACAGGGACCTCTGCAAAATCCCAGACCATTGCTGACTGGTTCAGGGACTGAGTGAAGGCCACAAAGGCACGGTCTGAAGAACAGATTTGGTTGTGTTCTGTTTGCTACTGTGCTGTTCAGCTTAAGGGAAAAGGAGTACAGACCAAAGGAAAAGTGGAGAGAAGGAAGAGGGGCTCTGAGGAAGGACAGGAGGAACATGACAGTAGCTGATATGTACTGAGTTATTAGTTCATGACATCCAGGGAGAGCCACTGTAAAATTGAGGACACTGAGTCATGGGGGTTGGGGGAACACACCTAAGCCTCCAGAGGGCAGACCCCAGGCTGTATCCCCAGAGCCCACAGCCACTGTCTAAGATCCCTAAACACCTAAAAGCTATAATTACATAAGGGAGGAGGGGAAAGAGGAAGATAAGTGTAGAAGGAATGTACTCTGACCTCAGGCAGACCTGTGGTCACTGCCTTATCTGTGACACAAGATAAAAACACCCAAGTCAAATGTTTATATGCTGAAGTACTGAAAGCATTGAATGGCGGTGCCTGAATACTACAAGTACTAATGACACGGAAGAAATAAGGAGCAGAGAAACACAGAAAGAAAGGAAAGGAGATCCGGGTGCTAGACCAGAGTCCATTTCTAACAAGCCACCTTGCTCTCCACCCTGAGCCCTGTGCAGATGCAGCTGACCCTACATTGATCAGCTCCAGCTGGCCAGGCCCCCAGGGCTCTGTTCTCCATGGAAAACCCCAATCTCAAGTCAAACCTGCTGACACACTCCTCCTCCTGGCGCAGGTGGACAAAGGGGCATAGGGCACTTGCGGAGGTTCCTGCAAGAGCATGGGATTCATCGTTCAAACCCACATCCACACCCACAATCAGCCAAATCTGTAGCTATGGGGCAGCTTGACAAAGGAGAATGGCATTTTTATCACTCACTTCATCTAATTTCACAATGACATAGGTGATTCCGTGTTACATGTGATGTAATTAGTATATTTAATCATACAGCTATAGTAGCTTTTTATAATTTAACTTTTAACTTACAATAATCCAGGTTAGAAATTAAACCTCTCTTTTCTTTCTCAAGTGCCTCCAAACATACAAAAGCACAACCTGAAAGATCTTGTTGCACAAAATGTGACACTGTTTCCCCATAATAACAGGGAGATATGTCCCCTGGCATCTCTCTGAGGTCAGGAAGAGCCAGGCAGTAAGGCTCCTGGGTACGTAAGCCACACCTTCACCTGGATGTCAACTTCCTAATTACAGGGCACAAGACCTGCTTAGGCCCCACCCCAAAAACGGACACAAAAACTTGCAACGAGGCAATTCCTGGGATCTGAGTGAACAGAAAGGCTCTTGCTGAGACACTGAGCTGCACACCCAGGAGGTCGGTCCCCAGAGAGGGGACCCTGCAAAGAGGAGGACAATCAAGCCAAATGCACCTTTGTGCTCCAGGGCTCCAAGCAGGGTCCCCACATGCAGACTTGATGTGGACCCACTGGTCCCTCCTCTCTACAGTCATGGTCATTCAAAAATTGGCACTCCCCACTGCCCCACGCTCCATGCACCCCACTAATCACTTCCTCCCTTTCCACTTCTATCCTCTCTACCAAGACTGACCCAGCCTCCCAGGCTCCACACATGCCCTGGGGCAGGTAATGGAGGAGCCACTGGACACCTGACTCTACTGAGGAAATGCACCTGGCCTGGCAGGGCAGTGAGGAGCACATCTGCACCTGGTCTTTCTGCACCTTTCTCGGACTCCCCACCCCCCCAACTCCTCACCATCCTCCCTGGCTCTATGGTCCGCTTGGTTTCTTCTTAATCCAGCTGGTACTTCACAACTGGACACTTCACAACATATTCCTAGTCAATTGCTTCTCACCTCAGTGACACCTCACATCTGGACACAAGAAAGACTGTTACAGTCCCTCCTCTGCAGGGCATATGTCCCAAGACCCCCAGTGGATGCCAGCAACCACAGACAGTATTGCAACCTAGATGGAGTGAGATTTTTCCTACACTTAGATAGAAATGATTAAAGCTAATTTATAAATTAGGCATGACAAGAGCTTACCAACAAGAAACTAATAATGAAATAGAATAATTATCATGATATACTGTAATAAAATTGCCAGCATCAATACTTCTTATGCTTTGAGGTCATTATTAAGCAAATGTAAGTAAGAAGCATTACTTGGGTGATGTGAGACCACCACCGTCCACCTAATAGCTGGAAGGGCTGCTAGGTGACTGGTGGGCAGGTAGCACATACAGTGCAAATACAGTGGACAAGGCAGGGAGGAGGGGAAGGTGGCTAGACTCCATCACGATACTCAGAATAGCATGCAAGTTAAAACTTATTTGTTATTTCAGGAACTTTCCACTTCATGTTTTCAGACTGTGGTTGATCTAGCTAAGTGAAACCCAGGGAAAAGAAACCGCAGATGAGGGAGGACTGCTGTGTGCCGTTCAGGACAGGTGAGCACCATCAGCACCCACACTGTGCTCTCCAAATGCTGTTTCCTATCAGGAGGCGCAAATCTCACAGCAAGGCAAGACGACATCGCCACAAAGTGCATCTGGGAAAAACATTGAATCTATCAGGTGTTTATATCTAACTTCTAGTTTACAGGCAAGTCAGAGGAAGGAGGAGCAAGTTACACACCATGATGCATAACAAGTACTTAGCAACTGTTTTTGCTCAAAATCACAGACTCCTCACCTGGGCCCACAAGGTAACTAAAAGTAGAATAAAGCCTGGTGTCCTTACCTTCATTTTGCTTCTCTCTTTTGTCTTAAAACTGTGGATCAGATTCCTGCTTCACTGTACACAGGCGTGTTAACGCCTCAGAGTGTCTGCTAAGAAGCAGTGGTACCTCACCTGTCTCATCCCCCCACGAGGCTGAAGGCTGAAAGCACAGAGACTGGAGTAACTGAGGCCTCTCACTCTCAGCTTTTACAGTGCTCTGGCCCAGAAGGTGCCTGAAAGTCTCCAGTCACTGTCCTAAGCTTGCAGCCACTTTGCATTCCAGGAACAACAGAGCCTCACAGGCAGATCTCCCCATGACGAGATCAGGAAGCACGGTGCCTATGACAGAGACATTACCCCAAACACCTCAGCCTTGGCTCAAACATCCATTGCCACCGCCCTCTGAGGATCAAGGAGAGAAACAAAGACAAAAAACTGGGTGGAGTAGTCACGCATAAAGTGAAGACCATGGCCCTGCAAGAGATTTGAAAATTTATATTTTCATGCCGCCATACCAAAAGTGATTAAAAGTCCTCCAACTCTCACCTCTGCCATGAGGTCCCCAACAGAGCCAAGCTGATGCCAGTGCTGTGCCCTTGAATCTCCACAACTATGAGCTAAGAAAACCTCTTTTATTTATGAATTATCCAGCTTCTGGTACTTCATTACTGTAATGAAAAATGAACTAATACAGGGTACGAGATGGTCCTACCAGAGTTAAACTATAAAATAAATATCAAGGAACAGTGCAGAGATGTGTGTGTGTGTGTGTGTATTAGACAGAGAGAGAGAGAGAGCACGAGTGGTCAAGACTGAGGCACCAACTTAAAGAAGTGGGCACACTGGTAGAAGGGATGAATCTTTCTTTCCACACGTTGGGGGAAGTTGGCAGGCACACTGGTCACTCTGGAGGAACAGCCCTGCTCACCTCCAGGAGTGAGGCTGTCTGCAGGAAGCCCACCTCTGCCACTTCTGCCACCTCTGTCACTGCCTCCCCAGTCATTGGTGGTGCCAGGCACCAGCATCACTCCACCCGCCTTACAAGATTGCAAAGTTACGCCTTGGCTCCTGAAAGTCATCAGGCTTTGCATGTGGATTAACCTTCGAGTCAAAGGTGTGTCACTCAGCAAATACGGTTCAGAGATGTGTGTGTGTGTGTGTTAGAGAGAGAGAGAGAGAGCATGAGTTCCTATTGAGAAAAGATTCTTAGCTGCATTCCTATTTTGATAGTAAGTGTTTCATAAGAGTGCTTCACATGCATTAATCAGAGTTGGGTTAAAATGATAATTATCAAATTTCTCAGCTGAGAACACAGAGGAGCAGACTCTGGGATGTAGTAAGTCTTCCAAGGCACAACCACACCACGAGACCAAGCAGTCCCCTCCTGCCCGTGTGCTCCTCTACCAGCAGCCATGCTTAGGGCAAACTCCTGGTCACTGCCCATCATCCTGGTCCCTGCTGGCCACTGCCCATCACCCTGGTCCTGGCCCTCCTACCTTTCCTATATCTTCTCCCACCCATCCTCCATTCCATCCTCAGTGTTGCCTGCCCTGTCCCCCGAGGACTTTCTCTCTCCTCTCTTTGCCTCTGATGCCACCCACTCCTCACAGCTGTGCCTGTGCCTTGCTGCCACCTAAATCCTGCCACACATCTCCATCAGCTCCTCCGGGACAACAGGCACAGCGTGGATATCTCAGACCACTGGCAAGCCGGATGACACGACTTTCCTCTTTTCCCCTCCCTTTCTACTGAGTGTCCTCGGTTAAGGTCCAGCTGACTTGTACACTCTTCCTGGAAGCAGAACTTGCACAGAGCTTTGGCGGGAAAGGCCCTTCCTTTCCACAGGATGTGTCTAAACTTCCCACTCCTAAGTGTCATCTCAGAGGTCACACCCTCATTCTCTTACCCCCATTAGAAGGAATTTCTCTTCTATTCTTCTAAATCCTCCATGAGGGACACAAAGCTGTGCTTAGAAGTCAGGCCCATATTTGAATCCCATTCTACCACAGACTAGTTTTATACAGTTACGTTGATGTGTAACTGCACCTCACTGGCTCTCAGCTTTCTCCGTGAAGAAGGAAAATAGGACTCCCAGACTGGTCCTGAAGAGTAAAGAGGACTAGTTGCTTTCCTCCCTGTCTCCACCTTTGATCTTATTTTCATTGTCACATTTTAGTTGCATGCCTGTTTTGTTCTGTGTCTCTTTTGCCGTATGGTACACAGTCCTTGGTGAGGACCTGTCTTGCTCAATGTGTTGTTGTACGAAGGGTAGGCCGTACATGTCATGGGTTTCGACATACACCTGCAATCCCATAACCTGGGTGGGGCATGAGTCACTCGGATAAGAGAAACATCAGCAAGATCCAGATCGTGACAAAATTCAATTAAGATCTGGGTGTGGTGGCAGAAGGGTAGGGTTCAAGGCCAGCCTGAGCTGTATCGTGAGATCCATCTCAGAAAACTAATAAGGACAGTGCAGTCCTAAAGTCTATTCAATTTTTTTTCTTAAAGCAGCGTGAAAAATTATCAACCTTGAGCTGGAGATGTAGCTCAGTGGTAGAGCGCTTGCCTAGCAGGATTAAATCTCCAGCATCTCACACACACGCACACACACACACACAAACACACAAACACACACGCACACACACGCGCACACACACACAAACACACACGTACACAAACACACACGCACACACACAAACACACACGCACACACACAAACAAACACACACGCACGCACACACACACAAACACACACAAACACACATGTACACAAACACACGCACACACACACAAACACACACAAACACACACGCACACACACACACAAACACACACGTACACAAACACACACACACAAACACACACGCATGCACACACACACAAACACACATGTACACAAACACACGCACACACACACAAACACACACAAACACACACGCACACACACACACAAACACACACGTACACAAACACACACGCACACACACACAAACACAAACACACACGCGCACACACACACACACACACACGTACAGAATAATTAGCAAAAAGGAAATTTTATTTTGGCTGCACTGGGATTAAGCTCAGGACATTGTACTTGCTAGGCAGGCTCCCTGCCACTTGAGCCACACCACCAGTCTTTTTTTGCTTTCGTTATTTTTCAGGTAGGATCTCAAGTTTTTGCCTGGGACCAGCCTCAACAACAATCCTCCTACCTGTGCTTCCCTTGTAGCTGGGATCACAGGTATGTGCAACCATGCCTGGCCCGTTAATCTTTTAAAGAACATATAAAGCAAAATTTTAAATCTACATAAAAAATACCTGCTTTAAATTTCTCTGTTTAACCTTTTATGTTGTCTTTCTTGGAATATAATTTAGCTTGTTTTCAAAACTCAAATTCATTAGTCACAGAGAAATTTGTGTGTATACACATACAGAGATTTATCCTCATTTTGAAAAGGATAAAAAATTAAGATTCTAAAATATACACAATTACCAAAATGATTCTTAGGGGCAGAAACGTAAAGGGGAAGCACCTTAAAATTGCTTTCAGAAAGCATTGTTACCACACGAGTCACTGTATCTCAGGCGGGGATGTCCCAGGGTACTTAACTTTGTCTCTTGGAACACGGGCAACTTTATTTTGGGGATAATGTATAAAGTGCATACTCTCCTATCAGATGTGGGGTGATGAGGTCACCAGATCATTCTGAGGTCCACTCAGCCATAAGCTATTTCCAGTGAAACTTTCTCTTCAGGTTTTCAGCCAGGCAACTCTCTGCCCCTATGGCGTTTACCAGGGGAAATCTGAGGTAATCAAGGAAATCTGAATTTCAGATAAACTAAAATTCCTTGTTAGCAAAGGGACATCCAAGGCTAAACGGAGGACAGACTTCTACTGAGCCATGTTTCAACGGCAGCTACTAAAACACTAGTCGTTGTTTACCTGAAATTCAAATGTAGCTGGGTGTCCTGAATTTCTATTTGTTCATTCTGGATCTCAGCCCTGTCAGCCCAGCAGTAGCCATGGCAACAAGCACTGATGTGATTCGGGGATGCAGCTTGGGAGGAACTGGAAAGTAACCTCGCAGATGAGCAGCCTTCAGCCGAGAGCAGGGATTCCAGGGTCCTCATTTCTGGAAAGCCTGATCATAGCAGGTTAAGGTATCGATAGCCCATTTTACAGGTGACAAATGAAAGGCTGATAGCTTTCACAAGATCACATAGACTCTGGGGAGCACAATGACTGTGCATAACTTCTGCCACCCTAGAACACCTTCCAGCTGAGGGGACCATCCTCTTACTCCACTGGCCTCGCACACGTGCAGGACACAGGTGTCTTAGAAACTTAACAAGTTTGAATGGTACATCTGTGTTTCAGTCACATCCATCCTTCAAAATTTCCTCGGAAATAATTCTCCCAGGGTTTGCCTGAGCTTGAGATAATCGTTATGAAGTCATGGACTGAGCACAGTGACTGTTATCAAACTCTTATGGCTTGGCAGCTGGGGACATCAAAACCAAGAATTAGGAGACTTTCTGTCTTCAAACTGTCCTTAGTCACCCCATCTCATCCCTGGTGTGAAGGCCAATGAAAGTGTAGGCCAGGCATACCGGGTGAGCACAGCAATGGCACTGGAGGGGCCCAGCTCAGAGGGATGGCCAGGATCCAGGGAAGGACACCAGTGAGACGGACAAGCAGGGAAGAAGAGGGAGCCAAAGAAGGGGGACGAAGGGAGGACCAATATTTATTGCTCACATGATGTGGGTGGGCAATGGGCGAGGCTTGTCACATACAATCACACATTTCTTCAGCCCCAGAGTCACCTGCCAGTGTCAGTATTCTTCCATGCAGACAAAGAATCCAAGGATCACAAAGTGTTAGCAACTTGCCCCAGGTCACAGAAAGTAAAGATTTCTGTTGCTTGTGCACTTTGCAGGTGGATCCAGGTGGTCTGGGACCACAGGTGGGGGTAAAGCGCTCACCTCCGTGCCCGCCATACAGCTTGGTCAGCCTCCCGCTCACCTGCCACCTGCTCCACTCTCTTGCACCTCCCCATCTCCATCTGCCCCGTCCTTACCTCCATCCTCCTGCCCCTCACCTCCAGCCAAGACAGGGCCAGACTAGAACCTTAAGTGCAGCTCTTTTCACGTTTGCTTCCGTTTGCAATGACACGCGGTATCGAGTGCCCCAGACAGTGCTGAGAGCTTGTTTCACCTTTTAGCCTTGAACTGGGATGTGTCCTGCTATTGATTTTATACCTCAGTTTAACTGGCACATTTCTTTTTATTTTCTTAGAAATGCAGAATACAGATGTAGCTTACAACCAATGGCATCTTAGAGTCTAGAAATATTTAAAAATACCGAAACAAACACTGCAGCCTTATTAAGCTGCTGTCATTTAGATGAGCTGTTCCCTAAATGTGGCCATGTATCTTGGAAGTGCCAAGGGTTTAGGGGAAGGAGGAAGGGGGTGGTATAGGGGATTTTTAGGGCCATGAAATTCTTCTGTATGCTGTTGTCATGGTGGGTGAATGACATTGTGTGTTTATCAATATACAATGTATAACACAGTGAACCCTAAAGTCAACTGTGGACTTTAGTGAATAATGTGTTAGTATTTCTTCATTCATTTTGACAAATGAAATCATTAATGCCAGGGACACATGAACCATGTGTGGGGTGTGTGTGTGTGTGTGTGTGAGAGAGAGAGAGAGAGAGAGAGAGAGTAGGGGGAGTATATGGGACTACCTCTACTTTCTGCTCAATTTTCCCATAAATCTAAAAATGCTTTAAAAAAGAAAGCTTATTAATTAAAAGAGAGGCAGGGTCATTTGATCCTTTCATGCTTCTTCCATTAAAAAAAATGTAATCCCAGCACTCAGAAGGCTAAGGCAGGAAGATGGCCAAGGTTGAGGTCAGTTTACTTTACATAATGAAATCCTGCCTCACAAAATGAAACAAAACAAAAAAGGGAAAGAAAATGCACAAAGTATTACTTTATGTTTCTGGTCTGGACAGATTCTCTCCCTGTCCCCAACTGATTTCAGTTATCCATGACCTATCCATAGAGAGCTAAAGAAAGCTTTACCCAGAAGGTAGCAAAAATGAACTTCAGATGTTGATCCAGAGTATAGACGGATTCTCACTCCATCTTAACTTCTGAATATTCCAAATCTCTCTCAAACCATGTGGATGGTAAAGAATGGTCAGCAATACACCATGTACCAGCTGGTCCAAAGGAAGAAGGGACAATTACACCTGATCTGAAAACCCATCTCTAGAATAAAGACAACTAGAAAGGAATCAATCATGAGGAAACTTAATATTTTGGGTCATTCAGCTTTCTGTCACAATAACAAAATACCTGAGGTAACTAACTTATAAAGAGAGATTTATTTCAGCTCACAGTTTTGAAGGTCCCAATTCAGGATTGGTTGGTCGTAACATCTTTCAGATGTTGAAAGAACCATTGAGAAAAAAAGTTAACTTGTCCACGATCACCATCTAGAAAGCACGTGGTCAGTGGCCACACCAGCCTGTTGAGTACAGCCACCTCCCTGCAGTTCAATTTTGGTCTACAGCAGTGGGAATTTTTCTTTAGCAAATTGGAATAGTCTCCCAGCTTGTACGATCTACACCTGACAAAATCTTTGTCACTGATAATCTTAAGTGTCACTATCAAAGTCACACAGCTGCAGTTTAACCTTGACTATGTTCTTAATCTAATTACTCAAGCACTGTGACAGGAGAGAAAACAGTTATTGGCATCTCCATCTTGTCTCACACAAACTTCACCCACCTCTACAACTGCAGGAAGTGGAAAAATCTACAACTTGCATCTAAAATGTGTGATCCCTTTTCTTCCTACCACTTAGCATCCTAGATTACAGCACATGGGGGGTTGACCCTTTTGGTCTGAGCCAGCATTCAAAGAAACTTCTCCACAGTGGCATTAATGTTGCAATGGTAGACTTTCCTGGTTTCATTCAGTTGCTAAGTACCCAATTCTGTTTTACACTTTTCTGACTCCTAATTTTCAAGCACTTTGGGAAAAGGTGGAATCCTTGAGAGGGAGGACTTTATAGGAGGGCCAGAGGGTCATAGGTCACTGAGGATGTATCCTTCTGCTTCCTGGCTGTGAAGTGGCAGTTTGGCTCACACAGGCTTCCACCACCTCCACCCCACCCCAGTTAGGAGCAGAGCTGTCCCTGTGTGGAGAGGCCCTCTGCTCTTAGATTTGTGAAGACTGCGCTGATTCTGTACGACTGCTTCTGCTCTCCATCCACATTAAAACCAGACTATATCGTCTTTTGGCTTCTGCGGTCACTGGCAATTAGACTTCTGTCTGTCACTCTTTGAAAGGTGGCTACATTTCATACCTTCGTTGTTTTTGGTGTTCTGAGACTTCGTTTCCCTGTGTGACTTCCTTTCCCATGGGTTTCACTGAGCCTCTTGAAAAGTTGGGTCAGTATCATTCATCAGTTCTAGAAAATTCTCAGCCCTTGCTTCTTCAAATACCGTCTCTTTCTCTCCAGCTCCTTCTTCTGGCAGCACATACTTAATCTCTTTCACATTTTTTTTTGATATTTTTCATATCTGTGTCTCTTTGGTATTCTGGGTATTTCTTTCTGTTTGTCTTGGAGTTCACCAACACGCAGTTCAGCTGTGTTTAAGTTGACATTAAACTCATTCTTTATTTCAGTGGGTTTTTGTTGTTTTTCTTAGCTTAACAGGTCCTTTTCGCTCACTTAAAACACCCGTAGGTTACTTTTTATTCCTTTTCCTTCCTTACTAATGCCACATGCCCAGATTATACAACCTAACTTAGTGGCTGGGGTGTTCAGAGCATCTGGTGGATGTGAACGCACTTGGTGAGTCGCTCTGTGGCCACAACTATCAGGGACTTTTATCATCTTCAGATCAGTTCAGAACTAATATAAACTTCTTACAGTCCACTGGGCCTTAGGGGCGGGCTTACTTTGGTTCATCTTTCTGTTGAACTGGACCATTCGTGGTCCAGTTTTATGGAGGCAGAATGGCATATCAGTCTCTCAGCTCTAGGCTTTGATGTCCAGGTTGCATGGTGTGGAAACACCGATGCTCAATTTGTCTGGTGGAAGGATCCATCCTCAAAAGTATGTCTGTGCCTCAGCAATCCATGTTTCTATCTCCCTTGCTTTTATCTGGGATGTCCTTAATTCTCCAATGTAGAAGAGGGTTAGCTATCCCTGCCCAACAGGGAGCTGCAGCCACACATGGCTACTGAGCAATTGAAATGTGATCAGTCCAAAGTGAAAAATACTGTAGGTGTAAAATACACATTGAGTTCTGAAGACTTGAAACAAAATAGAAAGCATGTCATTAGTAATTTTTTTAATAATAGACACATTTTGAAATATTTTGAATAGATTATGTTTGTAAGATACATTGTTAAAATTACTCATCTGTTTCTTTGACTTTTTAAAATCTGGTTACCAGAAAATTAAAAACGACATAAGTGGTGCTCCTCATATTTTGTCTAATAGACAGCAGTGACCTAGAAAATAAAGGTCACACTTCCTAGCAATGCTCTGAGGACCCTGGATGAGCCGTTCCTGTCTCTTCTGTCAGTCTCATCACCAAACTTTAAACTTGGTGTGAGTGTGTGTACGTGTGCACGCTTCCTCCACAGGACTGCTACTTGAGGGAAGAGACTTGCCCTGCTCATCTCTGTTACCAGACTTGCTGCCTGCTGCCCAGCAGGTGCTGCACACCAGTAGGTTAACAGGCGCTTGTCTTTCAAAGGATCAGCTCTCCTTACCTTTGGCCTCCCAGGAAAATTCCTGTACTTCTTGATCTACTTGGCTCAGGGGTGGGGTTGAAACCTGCAGGAATGGTCAACATGGGGATTCTGGCCTGTCTCTGCAATTCTTTGAGAGTAAATTCTGCTGCCCCGGGAGTTGTTCTGCTTGACCTTGGGATACTGCCCTGAGCCAACTCTGCCTGCAACTGGCTGGGTAAATCTGCTCAGCCTGAGTCAGGCTCTATCTGTAGGCAAGGGAATATTTTGGCCACTTCTTCCACGCCTTAGCTTAATTTGTCCAATTGTCCAGAAAACTAACTAAAAATGGTACCACTTACTGGGGGCCCTGGAGCACCTCAACATTACCCAAATCCAAAACTGAATATATTTTTTTCTTCAAAGGAATATAAAAATTTAACCTAACCATACCAAGACCATTTATTCAGAATTTGAAGCAAATTTCCCACTTAACCCAAAACCAAGTTGGTGTCAAGACAAGAAAGTAGCTACCATTTTTCAGAGTAAGATTCTCACTTTCGCTTTCCAGTGGCACTCTCCCAAATAAAGAGGAAGAAGCAAGCATTCAGAGCAGGCAAACACTAACCCAACCACAGGACAGGAACACAAGCGGGGTTATAAACACCTTATAAACAAACATTCATCGAGTAGTGTGTCCTTTGATGAATGCAAGTTCATTCCAAGCTGTCAAACTGGAAATGCAGGGACTTTGTGAACATCGGTGTCAGAAGCTTATACAGCAGCCTAAAGTATTTCCAGAGTGCACTCAGCATGTTTGTGACCCGTGGCAGGAAAAGCAGACTTAGTACAACTCAAATGGCAGAAGACACAGAAGGGAAAAAAGAAAGCTTGAGATATGAAATACATCAAGCCGAGCCATGCCTCAGTCATCCGATCCTGAGGAGCAGAACATTCTAGGAAGGAACTCTAGGAATGCCATCTCTTCTCTCTGATCCAAAACTACTCATGCTGGAAACCCGACACGCTAGGGAGCTTATCACCCCCCTGGGGCTCATCCACTCAGGCCATCACTCTTAGCTAGCTTGCCTTTGGCAGGTGGAACAACAGGTCAACCCTCCAAAGTTTGGCACTCAGGCAAGTGTCTGTGTAAAACTCTCAAGGTTCTTGTCAACCTTCTCTTCCCCAGATATTTCAATATTGTTAAAGCTCTCCTCTTTCTGCTGCATGGTCACCCAGGCAGGTCACTCTCTCTCTCAGAGCTTAGTGACTCATACGGCTGCTGCAGTTGAAGTTGGAGAGCCCTTTACGGGGTTTAATGGACCTTAATGGCATCACTGAAAGGAAATCCTGACTCCTTCCTTGACTGCCTTCACTCATCAAGTTCTGTCTTTCTAGGAGAAAAGAAACACAGGATTGAGGACATAAGGAAGAGCGTGGTATGAGGTGTCAAGCCTTTACCAATATTCAGAGCAGCAGTGAGAAAAATGCAGAGCCAAGTGCAGTGGTGCACACCTGGAATCTCAGCACTCAGGAGGCAGAACAGGAGAATCAATTCAGGCCAGCCTGGGCTACACAGTGAGTCTATTTTAAAAATGAAAAAAGAAGGAAAAGAAAAATGCAGGAACTGGAGAATTCAGGGGCTGGAGGGAATCAGGAGAAATAATGTCTTAGAAACAGTGTTTGGAAAGGAATTAGGAGGTAATTGGTGTGAAATGGTACAGAGTAGTGACATCAAATAAGACAGGGATTGGGATGGAGACAATTAACCAGTGAAGAGTCAGACCAGGGTGGGCAACCTAAGGTCATAAAGTGGTCAGAAGCAACAGAGTTCTTTGAAGAATAGAATTAGGGATCTTGTTTCAGTTCATGTGTTAAACCCTAGAAGCCAGAAGTGGTCACCCTGGAAGAATGAGTCGTGAGCCAGACGTCTAGGGAGTGGCACCAGGACCCATTCATGGAGCCAACACCGAGGCATGTACGAGGTGCCTGGGCCTGGCCCAGGAGGCAAAGGCTCCATCCTCCCAGACATTCTAGTCCCATAGAGGAGATGGGTACAGAAGGGCAAGTGTCAGCAAGGGAAAATGCTATAGAAGAGGGGGGCGCGTTTTGGAGAGGGAAGGTTTTAGAGAAGGAGACTCTCTGACGGGTGTCTGGAGGAGGAATCTGCAGTGGCAGGGACAGGAAAGGCCAGCCTTGCCCAGGACACTCCTGCTACCGAAGGAGGTGAAGGGAACCTGGAAGCACTAGGGAAGTTGCAGCTGAGGTCACAGGCCACAGTTGGCCAGATCACACCAGCCCTTGCAGACCTCAGTAGGGACTTTGGATTTCCCTACAAATGTAATGGGAATCCACTGGAGGGTTTCAACACTGGAATGGCCTAATCCGTCCGTTTTTAAAGGTGGCGAAAGGTAGGAGAGGTGGGGAAATGTAAGGCTTAGGTCTGAGCTGGAAGGGGCAGTGTCTCTGTGCCTGGGCAGCCCTGCTACGGATGGGTGGGGCAGAGTGAGCACAGGGAAAGGGTGTTTGTGAATGAACGAAGGATTTCCTGACAATCCCAACACACCAATGGGCTTTGATTGCCCAAGGTGCTTCTGGAAAAACTAATCACAGTTGGCAAGCTTACCCAAAGCCACAAAATGTCTTTCCCAACCTCTGTTCCATGTAATCCCCATTCAGAAACACTTTGTTGGGTGATAATGAGAGCGTTTGGGAGATGGGCCATTTAGAAAACAGTGAGATAAGACCAATGTCCTCCCCACCAGGCTTCTCAGAACATGCAACATGCTGACCAGCAGTGGGGGAGAGCGGGGGGCATGCATGTAACCCATAACCTTACACCTCCATGGATGTCAAAATCCCAGCATTCGAGAAACGTGTCACATTCTGCTCTGAGTAGTTCTTGATGAAGCGAGCACACTTGCTATCCTTCTTTATTGAACGTTTGTTCCATGGGATCCTGGTGAACATCTTCAAGATCTAAAGCTCATCGGTCCCTCACTGGAAGACCTTTACAATGACAATGGCACTTTTCAATTCTCAGAGCACCCACCATGCGTCCGAGGGTTTCCATCCTCCCTCGGGGTGCAGGTGCAGTGCAGCACGGGTGCCCGCTGGCACTTCTTTGGTGCTGACGTTTTCATTTCTGAGACCAGGTCTGGGCTCCTTCATGGACATCTTCACATCCCCACTGCTCTTGACCACAGAAATCTTCTCATGGTAGCTCTTAGGACTGGGGATGGGTGGCAGGTGCGGGAGGGGAGGACAGCCTGGACTAAAGGCAAATATACAGGCCCTGGCTTCTCAGGGCAATTGCCCACTGAGGGCACCAGCACAGGATTCCAGTGCAGGAGTGACATGACTTGCCTGGCCCTGGAAATGTCACCATCAATGAAGACTGTGGATTGAAATGTGGTCTTGGCCTCACGGTCAACTGAAAGGACCAACTCCATGTGGGGCTGACCTAGATTCTTCAGGCTGGCAGTCCCTAGCTGTCTTTTAACACCACCTCTTTTCTGATAAACACAGATAGGCCACCTTAGGATGGTTGGATATTTCGCCTTTTTGATGGCAGAAGTGATACACACTCAGCAGAAAAGCAGACTGGAATATTGGCCTTGGGTCTTCTCCCTGCTGGCTCCTGTGGCAGATACTCTGTGCCAGCGGGTGCCAGCGTTTCCATCAGTGCAGCTGGTAGCATTAGAGATGCCACAGTGACGTAGTGCTATGTCACTGAGCTTGGCCGTCCCACCTTCTCAGTGTACTGAATGCATTTTTCTACTTACTGTGTTTTCAACTTATGAGGGGTTTCCTGGGACAAGGCCCCACTGGGAGTTGGGGAACACAGAAACATGTGTTTTCTACCTCTGTTCCCCCAGCTCTTCCTCAGGCTCCCATATTTCTTCCCTTGCTCTTGTTTTTTGGTTTTATATTTTGAAGTACAGGGGTTTGAACTTGGGGCCTTATGCTTGCTAGGCAGGTGCTTTACCACTTGAGCCATGCCACCCACCCCCCGCCCTTTTTGCTCTGGTTACTTTAAGATAAGGTCTCACATTTCGCCTGGGCCCATCTTTCTATTTTTGGTCTTCTACCATAGCTGGGATGACAGGGGTGTACTACTGCACCCAGTTATTGGTTGAGATGGGGTTCTCATGAACTTTTTCCCCAGGGCTGGCCTCAAACTGTGATCCTCCCAATCTCAGCTCCTAAGAAGCTGGGATTATAGACATGAGCCACCAGTGTCCGGTGGCTTTATCCTCACTTTTAAAAGTGGATAAGGAAAAAATGTATATATTCTTTCCTAAATAAAATGAAAACCTCTAAATCATACTGCTTACTTTTTACCTCGGTGTAATCTTCAAAAGATTTTTCATTCTATGGCAAATAGTTCTCAGCTGAGAGTGATTCTGGTCCCTCCCCCCTGGGACAGCTTGGCAGGGCCTGCAGACATTTTAGGTTGTCACTGTTGGGGAGGGGAGTACAGGAGGCCCGGAGGTTGCTCAGCACCCTACAACACACAGGGTGGTTCCACAGTGAAGAATCACCCAGCCCCACAGGTCAGTCGTGCATCACTGAGAATCCTGATTTATGGCCATCAACCATGGAAAGAATAAGCCATGGTGGCTTGGTTGGGTTTCTAACCTGGCTTTACCAGCTGCTAGTTGTGAGGTCTCTGACAAGTTATTTAGCTTCACAATGCCTCAGTTTCCCCCATCTGCAACAGTTGTTACAGAGTTTAAATAAGCTAACACATAAAAATGACTTAAGAGAGTGCCTGGATCACTTTCTGCATTCTGGCCTTTTTTCCTTCCCTTGGCCAAGTATGTAAATGGTAACAGGGGAACTGAGTGACCTAGGATTTGTGTTTTTCTAATGAACACAAGATTACATAGCTTGTTAAGGGAAGAATAACTTGTCTATATCATCCAAGATTCTATATCTGAACTCTAGAAAAATCCTCTAAGCAACAACAAGAACTGCTGCTAATATGGGATTCCTCCTACGTCCTAAGACTGGCATTTGAAATCATGATGCAGTAGTGAACCTTCAGGACGGATTGTCTGCATCTGTCTCGGCATCTCTCACTGGCCCATTATGGAACAGCTGGATAGGCATGGAACCCATGCCTAACAACACGGGTTCTAAAAGGACTCTAGTTTGCTAATTACAGAGACTTGACTGTCTGGCCTCTCAGTCCTTCCTGCATAAATGACACATCGAGACAAAGTGCCAAGCATGCATTTGCCATCTCACCAGCACCTCTTCTTGATGTGTGCTCCCCTCCATAGTTCTCTCTGTAGTCAAAGCACAAGCCAGTGAGGCAACAGTCAGGGAGTAAACCACGCATGGGCACCTTGGCGGGGTTTCATCCATGGCTGGTGTGAAGGAGTTGAATGTGTCTGTGTGGCCAGGCTGCAATACTCCGTGATGTAATCAAATACCTATGTAGGTGTCACTGGGAAGGGATTTTTATCAGTGTGGTTACATGTATGCCAGGATATACCCCTAACATTGGTCCTCATAAAATCCTGACTGATGGAGCTGCCCACGACCATCATTCCCTCTGGGGATGCCCCTAACCCCCTCGCTCTCCAGCCCCTCACCCCCACACAGCACCAATTCTTGTGTAGACTTTATGCCTTTTGGTCCCCAGAACCCTAGCTACCCGTTAAAGTCTCGCGGAATTACAGGCTTCTCTGAACACGAGCAGAATAACATGGGGATAGAGAAAAAGGGACAGAAAGAGGAACCGAGTATGTTCTTAAGGAACCTAACTTTGCATTGGGATGAACCAGGTCCTACAAGGTGAAGGAAGGGAGGAAGGAAGGAAGGAAGGGAGGGAGGGAGGGAGGGAGGGAGAGAAGGAGAGAAGGAGGGAGGAAGGAAGGGAGGAAGGAAAGAAGGGAAGAAGGAAGGGAAAAGCTTAAGAAACATCACCCTAGTTCTTCAACAAGGCCCAGCAAGGCAAGTGAAACTGAGCATGGCTTCCACGAGAAAACCAGGTAGAAGTGTGCTAAGCACCAACACTGGCACGGTCAATAAGTCTTATTAATATTTTAAGGTCTATGTGCCAAGCACTCTAGGAAGGAATGTACAAGCCAGAAAATAATACGGTTGTCTGGACTCAGATAGCATTAGCTTAAATAATAGGACATTTTATGTCCAGATAACTGTGGTAAGATCCTAATTACCAGTGGGAAGCCAGCTGTGTGTGCCCATTGTCTAACAGACAGGGAAAACTCGAGTGTGTGGACAGCACGTAGCTTCGGCCCCTCCCTTACCCTCATGAAGAACCAGAGACAAACAGGTTCCATGTTTGAATCCAAATGAGGATCCAATTGTTCCTGGAATGTTCCGGGCATTCACAGCCCTCAATCACATCTCTGAGTCATTCTGTTTAGCCATAGTTTCTGATTTGTCCAAACTCACAAGCACAAAACTCCTCTGAGCCTCCTTTCAGAACAGCAGGTCTCTCTCACAGAAACTACTGGACTGGACTGACATGTTTGTGGCTGGGTAGCTGGCGACTGGGACACCGAACCAGGAGCCAGCCAGCGACCCTCTCCTTCAGCAGCTGCAGGAAGCACTGCGCTTCCTGCCAACGCATCAGATACTGCAGCTCAGCCAAAGTTGTCACAAACTGAGCACTATGACAAAGGAAATCTGGCCCCATTGATCTACTCAGGTTCCTCCACAATATTGACCATCAGATCTTTTCTGGAGAAAATGCGCTGGCAGGGAGTGGGGACTAAGGCTTTTCAAAGCAGACTTAATTCTGCATCTCATCAGATAAGCGAAGGTTAAAAAGTCCTTAATGACAAATGATGATTTTCCTTGGGGCTGGATTAATGAGCATGACAATCCCGACGGAGATGTTAAAGTACCCGGAAAAAAAGGAAATTGCAGAAACCAATTGACTTTTTTTAAGCCTTATTTTTATTCAAAGAGCACTTTGGGGTTAAAAATAGAACACACACAAAAAAAGAAAGTCATTTATAAAACCAGGAGGAATGGTTTTTCTGTTTCTTTTATTAGTCACTTCTGGTTTCCAAGGCTGTCATCTGAATTTCCTCAGTATGAGATCCACCCAGGAAGTGCCAGGAACTCTGGCAGGCACAGAGCCTCCGCACCGGTGAGGGGCTTCTCAAACCCGAAGGTGCACTCCCAGCCTTGGCACTGGTCACAGTGCAGATCCTGAGGGCGGAGGGGTGGCAGGGAGTCTTCGGTTTAACACCTCCAGGGGCTGCTGAAGCTGTCTTAGGGCAGAAGAGTGTGAGTCACCTTGCTTTACAAGGGCAAGGTCTCTCAGCCCTTTAACTACATTAGCTCGACTTGTTCTCTGTCCAGTGCAAGAGGAAGTCCCCATTTTATGGGCATTTAACTAGACACTGGTTGTTACCCGGCATAATTCTCTTCCTACTTCTGATAGGCTTGGCACACCTAAGTTCACATAGCTCAGTCTCCAGCCCCAGTCTAAGCCACTGAAGACTCACCCCTGGAAGCCTGGGCCAGGCGGCCCTCCTGTGTACACCCAATCCACACTGCTAACTCCCGCCACGGTGTGCACTGGCAGCCTACTGCCCTGTAAGGGTGCTCAGATGTAAGGGTGCTCAGATGTAATGGCTGCAAACAGTAAACACCGATTATCTACACCAGTGTCTGGAGGTCAGCCCTGGGTTTTGGCATGGGGTCTCCGGAGAGGTGGTGGTTAAGATGTCAGCTGGGGTTGACTAAGGCAGTGAGTCGGGGCTGATGACTGGCTGTG
The DNA here is from genome assembly GCF_047511655.1 of Castor canadensis. Classification (NCBI taxonomy): domain Eukaryota; kingdom Metazoa; phylum Chordata; class Mammalia; order Rodentia; family Castoridae; genus Castor; species Castor canadensis. The sequence continues at coordinate 7,151,451 of NC_133386.1, read as the reverse complement.
CTCACAATGCTCTTCTCAAGGCCTCTCGGGGAGGCTTGGATGTCCTTGTGGTTGAAGGTCTTGGCAGTTGGCTTCCCCCAGATGAGCGGGGAGGGTGGGAAGGAAGAAAAGAAAGAGAGAGAGGGACAGACGGATAGAGAGAGAGCACGAGAGAGAGAGGCTTCACATTGGAAGTCACATAGCATAATTTATGCCACATAATTTAAAAGAAGAGGGTCACTAGTCCATTCAAGGGTTGCGATAATTAGGTTCAATTCGTGGCAGGGAAAACCATCAAAGACACATTTAAAGATTGTCATTCCAAACAGATTGTACTTTCCAAAGATGGCTGTAACAATATCACGAACTCCCTACACTCTTCTGGAATGCTACCCTCCCCCCAACCCCCATCAAGAGGTAGGTTAGAACCCCCTCCTCTTGACCTGGCAGGGTGAACTAGCTTGCTTGCCCCCAGGGGGAGAATGTGGTGGAAGTTATACCTGATCTTTTCATTTGTTTGCTTTCTGGCAGTACTGGGGTTTGAACTCAAGGCTTCTTGACTATAACGTACGTGCTCTACTACTGGAGCGACGCCTCCCAGCTATGCCTGACTTTTAAGGTGAGACTGCAAAAGGCAGCGCTCCTTCCGCCCTGTGAGCTGGGGCACTCACTTTTGGAATATTCCAGGCTCTACCAGGCTGCCCGAGCTGCATGGGCGGATAAGTTGATCCATTTGACCGCCCCAATTAAGGTCCCAGCCTACGGCTGACACCAGCTGCCTGACCTGTGAGTAGGGAAACTTCCCGCTGATTCCTGTCCCCAGCTCTGGAGTCCTCCTGCCAAGAACCAGGCATCCTGGGGCAGACACTAGCTGTACCCACTGGGCCCAGTCAGATTCTGAACCCCCAGTAAGAGCAGGCAGAATGGACGGCTTGGTTTACCTGTTACACAGCGTTTGGTAGCCTGGGCACGTTCTCATCATCATTGTCTATTTCCAGTCTCTTTGTCTCTCTCCCCGTTAAGCCGTCAGATAGTGATTCTTCCAGCGTGTTAAGTTGTGTCTTGTTATAAAGTCAGCACCCAGTAGAGTCAGTCCTGGTCATGTGATACATGCCCAAAACACATCTGTTTAATGAGTAAAAGTTCTGGAAGTTTCGCTAGCATGTTCTCTGGCCCACTGGTCTGAAGCCCTGCACTAGAGTTGCCACATCTAACCATCCAGCTTGGTGCACCAACACCCTACCCCTCGTGAGATTTTGTTTGTTTGGTTTTAATCCTGCCCTTCCTTTGACCTAAATTGACACTGAACACATTTTTTCAGGGACCGTTTCTGCTACTACACAGAGACTTGCATACCATTAACATAAACAAACAGTAATAATAATCAGAAAAGTGGTCCTGACCTCAAAGCCAGACACTTATGATTACTAATGACTCTAGGTGGTTACAGTTTTAGCCTCTCAGTCAACTTGACCTTCTCCAAGCTAAACACACGTCAGAAAGATGTGTTTAAAAAGCTTAAACTTTTCTCAGTTGCATTCAGCTAAGTTGAATGCATTTAACCACCACATTTAATAACCATACAAAGGGGATTGTCTGTTTATTAATCATTTTGTCTTATCTTGCTATATAAGTATAAAATATAATTTAAACGTGTCTGAAATTTGAAGACATGGTCCCTGAGTTGGTCTAGGTAAAATTTTATTACTGTATCCTCAGAATGTCCTTCAATTGGTCTAGTAGCTTGATAGTTCATTGCTTTTAATAATGATGAATGCCTCCAGTTAATATTCAAGGAACCAAATTTGTAACCATCACCACCTTTGGAGGTAAATACTTCAGTTCCTACTCGATCCCCCACCCAAAATCTCCTTTCCGGCCACATTTATCCTTCAGCTCAAGACAATTATCTGGAAACAGCACTCAATTCTCATTATCTCATGATTAAGATGAACTCCCTGAAATTTTACAAATGCTAATTAAATCTCAAAAGGCAAACAGAATGTCAATCAAAACTCATCTACAGTTGTTGGCAGTAGTTAAAAAAAACATTCCCTCTACTTCTAAGATTCTAAATGCCCCAGTCCTGAGCATGCTCTGATATGCTGCATAACAGAGACAGGAAGTTCTTCTCCAGAGTTAAATGCATATTTTCAGGGAAGCAAAGCTTTGAGTGATTTTTCATCCCTTCTCCCCATTACTGCTTTGTAATTATTACTGAGTCAGCTATAAAAACAATTTCCATTGTGGTTAAAAAAAAGAAAAAGAGTCACTGTCAAATTAGAACAATTATCAAATACAAAAATTAGCCTAGTATGAATGACTTCATGGCACTATTGACTAAAAAGTACTGGAGAAACACCAGGGAGACAGTGGCCTGGACCTCACGTGGGGCAAGGAGCAGAGTCAGACCATCCATTCATGGCACTTAGTGTTGGAAGGAAAGTTCAAGAAGCAGAGCTAACTTGCCCAGAGTCGCACACACGATGGTCCACTGGCACAACTGATCCTACACATGTACCTCCCACCTCTGGCCAGCCCCAGCCCCAGATACTGGGATGTGGTTCCATTGAGCACTGGACCCTGGGCCACTCTCCAGCTTGTCAGAGAAACTCAGCAAGGGTTAGAACCAACCCTGGGTTCAATCACAGAGCTGCAAAATAAATAAAATAAAGTATTAAATAAAATGAACGCAGTTCTAGCCTTCTAATTTGGGGACAACATGGAGTAGACACACTTCTTCCTTTCCTACTAAGTCCCCTGAAAACCACAGACATTATGTATAAAACAGACACGAGAGTCCCTGAGGAACTGCTCTGGTGTACTTATGATCTTTTCAGCTCTGACAATACCTCCTTCCTTCTTTTCCCACCTCCAAGTCCTTTTGTTCTTAACAGCTCAATGAAACCCACACAGACACCCTCACTTATACAAATGCACACACCAGACACATCCGCCACACACTGTTAATATCTGCAGACTCCAGTTCTTCAGGTAACACTCCAAAACTTGAAGGATTAAATCCAACAAGGCACATGATTCCTGTCTCCTTAGGTCAAGTATGAAATTTACTTCAAATAACAATAAATGCCTTCATGAGCTACTTGGCTGAAAAAAATACCTGTCATTCATCACTTTGATTTTTAAGATTTGTAGCTCCATAAAAGTAAAACTAAGAAAAAAGATGTGGAAAACAAGTAGCTGTCTTCAAAAGAAAATGAATTGGTGAGTTGACTTAAATGAGAACTCCTTCCCACATATTTACATAAGGCACAATAAAACCCAACTTGAATTCTGTCCACTCATAATTTGCTCACAACTCAAGAAAAAGCCGCTCAGCAGAAGAGGATTGATGGTGATGAAGTGAAATGACGTCATCCACACCAGCTCTGGGGACCTGAGTCTAGCAGGTGAGTGAGCCCACCTGGAGAGAATCCCTCAAGCTGGAACCATGACCTCACGTGAATGAGAAAAATGACTCACACCAAACCAGGGAGGCCTTGTCCAGAAAACAGAAACATACCCAAATGGAGGCAGGTGGCGTGCTCATAGGGCCTGACACCTGGGACGAGCGCTAGATACCACCACAGTGTTTGCGTTAGCGGCACTCCTCACCGACATGGAAATGTCATATGTGGAAGGAGTTCCCCCCCACCGGGACCCACTGGAGCAGCGCCAAGCAGAAAGCCAAAGACTGAACGAGACGTGGCGATACACACCGATAATCCTATAATCCCTGCGCTTGGGAGGTGGAGGCAGGAGGATCACAAGTTTGAAGCCAGCCTGGAATCATATCAAGACGGTGTTACCAAAAAAAAAAAAAAAAAAAACAAAGAAAGGAAAGACCAAAGATGTCTCCCAGTTGGCTTTCCTCCTCTAATGGGCTGGAATAATTAATCAACTTCTCTAATAGATTGTGACACAATGTGGACCACAGGCCTAGAACAAAAGGCTCAAATGCCACTTATGAAGAAAACATTGCCACGCTAGAGGAAAGTTTTCACAAATTTAACTATAAAATGTTAATACTTCTAACAAAGGAGAAAGGGAGGGGACTTTCTGTTTCCTTTGACACTAATCTTGATTCTTATGCCACAGCCTGGAACGAGGAGGAGCTGGGGCCTGTAGAACCAGGTATCTGAGAGCTCAGGGCAGGAGACACCTAGTGACACCAGGCAGGTCACAGCCAGAGGGCTGAGCAAGACTTCAAGTCCAATCCTAATGGGCTCCTTGAGGGTGAGAGGTCACATTTCGGGCTTTCCGACAGGGATACAGACTCCAAATAGGTCCTTGTTTGTCTGTCCTTCTTGGAACAGTGTGTGGCTAAAGCCAGTGTTCCATAAATGTTGAATAAATGAATGAATGCACTGCTCACATACAGATGGTGGGTCAGAGACCAGGCAATCCCCAAGGCTGTGCTGGAACACAAGAAGTCAGGCAGGAGGCCAGAGCGGCAAGAACTGATGGGAGTCCCATCCAGGTAACCCAGCCTGGGCTCCTGAAGTTCTGTGGAGGCAAATACCAAACCTAGCTTGACTAGCCTGGGGGCTGGGCCCTGCAGGTCACCTGCAAAGCATGTGCCTGCAAAGTGCTGAATGGGAAGTCACTTCTCTGGTTTCCTACTCTTTCCCTAGGTATCCACTGGAAGCTGTCAGTCAACACCATTTCTGTCTAAGCAGGCCTCAGAGGGCTATGAAGACTTAATTATCAGGCCAGCAGGAATGGGCTCGCTGTCTGTGTTCGGCTGTAGTAGCCCCCGGGAAGGGCCTGCTGGAGGAGAAGAGGAGGGGTCCCCAAACCTATTTGTTCCACGGCTTTCCTTAGACAGGACTGAGATAAAGCGAACAGGCCCCACTGTTTCCAGCCATCAGTCTTCTCCAAACCAGCCTGACACTACCAGCATATTCGTTAGTGAAGTTATCAACTATCAATTCGTGTAGTATTTTAAATACCGATTTAAATTCCTCAAAGGAGCAGGAGCCATCTACACACTTCTCGTTTCTACGGGCTGGAGTACAGTTTAATGCTCTTAATAAAAGAGTCTTCACAATTTGACAGGTACAGTAATTATCCTATTTAATTGATGATCTCACGCCCATGTAACCCACACCCCACACTTCTCTTCTGTTGCTTGGCGTGTTAATGTCTTCATAGAGCCAGGTCTCCACCCATCCGTGCGTTGGAAATGTTTCACGCCCCAATGGGTGACTTGTGCCAAATCTCAAACTCCTCGGTGTCGTGCTGTGCTCTCTCCTCTGCTACTTCACACTATGGACGCGTAGAACACACATTCATACAGGTGGGGTTCAAACAAGGTGGGGACAGGGTGGGGACGTGTGACTAGGTATGGCCCAGTTCTCAGTCCTCACATCTAAATAGCTTGGTTGTTTCATGTGTCACACAGGTCTGTCTCTCTGGCACAAACTATAGGCAAAAACTGTATTTTAAATTTATAACAAGCTCTTTTTGAATCTCAAACCTTCCTGCCTTTATATCCTGGAACCCAGCACACACCTGGAATATTGAGACCCTTCAATAGCTGAGAGGTCCCCTGGCTTGAACCACCTAGAATGGTCTCCCCCTCTCAAAAAGAAAGCAAGGACAAAACCCAAGACTCGGTTGTAGCTCAGACACTAGAACTGCCAACATACAGTCGCCAATCCACTATGGCTCCTCCTCTCTAGGTTAGATGCACTCCTTTGCTCTCAGCACAGCATTCCTGTGACTCCATCTCCAAACTGAGCAGAGTGGGCAATCGTGTCCACATCCTGCAGCACGCTCCTGTGAAGGGCCACCAACCGCTCTCTGCCCTGGAGCTGGAAGCTGTCTGGCCTGAAAAGCTCGCCTCTGACTACAGCTCCACCACCAATTGATAGAATTTAAAAACAAACAAACAAAAATGCCATTCAACGACAGCCAAATCCAGGAGGCTGCCACAAGCTCCCTCCCCATTGACTCGACAAGGCTCCTTCACAGTCCAACAAAGAAGACTGTCACATTTTTAGACACAAATACAAGTTGGCGATGTCTCTGTTTCAAAGAGCTCTGACTCCACATTGGGGTGTGTGTTGGGTGGAAATAAATTGGTAGATGACTGACACAAAGGGACGAGGTTTCACAGCAGCATCTCCTGGCCCTTTCACCCTCAGGCAAACCTCAGCGGCACACAGCTCTCTTGGGTGTGGGGGGACAGACAACCTCCACACTGCCTTCTCCAGTTCTCAGGCTCAGTCTCACGCAGTGCAATGGTCATCCCTTGCTATTTTCTCCTTGAGCTCAAAGATGCTCGGGGGTGTCTGCCCCACTGCTCTTGTCACCCTCGGTGACCCAGCACACGCTTACTTTCCTGACTCTAGTTCAGCGTCCACCTGCACCGTGTCTTGATTCCCCTCTTCCTTCCCTCCTGCGTTATTCTCACAATGCACTTGCTGTTCAGCATCCAGGCTCTTCTGTCTTTGTCACCATTTCCTATAAGGTGAGTCCTTATAAGTCACAAATGATGAGTAGACAGAACAAGGAGGCATACCCAGGGAGAGACTGCATGAGCACAGGTCAGGGGACAGAAGGGACAAGAGAAGATGGTCATTCCCTGGGAGCCAAGGCATGGAGCTGAGACTAGAAAATGTAACCTCAGGACAGAACTGGGCTGTAGTCACCTCTGGGCCCAGCACCTAAGCACAATGCCTGGGACGTGGTGACAGCAGGTGCTCAATAGATGCACTGATGAACTGAACTGGAGGACATCCATGTCTCACCTGCATTTAGCAACATTCTTGGGCATCAGGTGGAGGATACACTGGGGGAGGGCTGGTCTGCTCAAAGCTCAAAGCCTATGTCTATGTTGCAAGCACCTTCTCAGTCACCCCAAGGGTAAGGCCCTGCTTATGTGAACCCAGTACAGAGGTGAGGGTGTCATCACTGAGTTTCTCACTAATCTGCTCTGCTCCAGCTGGAAACATGAGTAATAATCTGCTCCGTGTGTGTGTGTGTGTGTGTGTGTGTGGTAACTGGGTTTTGAACTCAGGGCCTACACCTTGAGCTACTCCGCCAGCCCTTCTTTGTGATGGGTTTCTTCAAGATAGGGGCTCCCTATTTGCCTGGGCTGGCTTCAAACTGTGATCCTCCTGAGTAGCTAGGATTACAGGTGTGAGCCACCTTGAAAGCAGCTGCTGGTATTGGAAATGAACAGAAGAGTCCCATATTCATTTTGGTGAAAGGACTGACTAGGAGGGGCAATGGCCTGGTCAGCACCTTAAGATGTGCAGGGAGAAGTGCTCACAGCCTTTACTTGGTATAGGGCATTCAGCCCCCTCTCCATGTGCTGCAGGTGCTCACAGGGAACGATCTCCATCCTCAGCTCACTGAGGGGCCTGTGAGCACCGCCACTGTCCCTTGGATCAAGGGTGCACAGACCTCTCTCTCCCACTGGACCATGATTGGGTTGAGGGGTAGTGTCTTTCTGTGATGTTGGCTTCCTCTTCTCCCAACTTGCCTCCTAGCACAGAGTACAGTGATCTGTTGATACCTGTAAAGACCACCTGAACGTCCCCTCACCACAGCCCCAATGCTCTGTGGTGGCAAGTGTTTCTGTGGCCACCAAAGCCACAAATAACTTCTGCAGCATAGACAACAGTAAAATGTAGTCTATTGCCTAGGAGGCACTGTGTCCTGACTATTGTCTTTGTTTTATTACATAACTTATCACGTTGATAATGTCTGGATTTGATGACTGACTTGGAAAGTCCCTGACATTTTAGCAGCCGGCTCTAGTGACGGGGCCATGTGGCCTGTAGCACACTGGCTACAGAGATGGGCCAGTCACAGGAGCTGAAGACCTGTCCTCCTTGGTTGCAGAAAGGAAGACAAGGAGAGAAAAACCACTGCTGGCAGCCAGGTCTCATAAAAAGAAGCCACCTACAAGATGAAAGATTCAAGACAATCTATCTGCACAGAGTGGCCACAGGGTGTGCAGTATGCCAGTGCCTGGTCACTGTGGCCAGAGAACGTGAAACTGCCACCTGCCCATGGTATGGCCTTGCAAGCTATTAAATCCATGACTTTGGCTGAAGCTAGCTGGGCTTTGGGCCCACACTGCCAAGTGTCTTGGCCAGCCTCCCTGCCCCTGCTTCTCTCTCACACAAAGGATGGCCAAGGACATGCCATTTCCAAAGCCCTCCTTGCCTTGTCCAGTCTACAGTCACCTTTTTTTTTTTTTCTTAAGGCTCTCCTACATTGCTAACACTCAACCCTGTTTTCTTCCTGTGTGTTGTAGTTGGTTTCATGGCTGAAACCAGAGGTGTCACTACACAGGTTTGGGTTCATTAAATCATTATGACTTGAAGCAGTGAAATACAGTAAGTTCATCCAGGTCTTTCCACACTTGCAGGTTAAAGAAAACTACCTTCAGGGTCAAGTTGAATATCTGTGTGTGATAGGCAAGAAACCCAAAAAACATGATAGTATTTGATGTCCTCAGTGCAAAGGAACTAATGCAGAAACTTTAAAGTGACAGAAGTCACTAGGAGAAGAACAGGAACTAGAGAAAAGGTCAGTTCGAGAAGAATCAACTTACAATGTAACACATTTGTACATGGAAGCAACACTAGGAATCTCCCTGTATAGCTATCCTGATCTCAACTAGCAAAAATGCGTTGTCTTTCTTATTATTGTTTATACTCTCTCCAACAAAATTAGAGATAAGGGCAGACAGTTTCTGCCTGGAAGCAAGGGGTGGGGAGAGAGGGAGGGGGTGGGAGGTAGAGGGGAGAAATGGCCCAAACGTATGCACATATGAATAAATGAAAAAAAAAAAAAAGAATCAACAGTTAAAAAAAAAAAAAAGAATAGTCCATGTGGTACATGGGTTCCCATCTGGCCCCGTAGTGGTCACCTGGTTCATTCGCTCTCCCTTGCCCAGTGCCAGGACAGAACTAGCTGCTGGCTTGTTGGATCTCACCCCTAATGGAACATCACTGGCCCCAGAGTGCTTGCGCATCAGCCCTGCAGTGAGGACAACAAGAGAAGTGGCGAGTGAAGTCCACGGAAGGGCGTTCATCTCCCCAGGGCTTAAGGGAAGGAGCAGCCATGGTTTCAGAAACCATGAAGGCATTTTAATGGGATGGTCCTCTATGCACCTGCCAGATTGCTGTTGGTGGAAGCTGTGCTTTATTCTCTGAATGTAACACCTGCTTCCTTTAATTACAAGAAAATGATCTTAAACATGACACATCACTGTGCTGATACAAATGACAGGAAAGGGGTTTTTCACCTTCATAGCTCACCAGTAATTCTCCAATCCAGCCAAGGTTTGGTTTGTAGGATTATGTGTGAAGCACAAAAATAACCTTCAAGTATAGTGCTCAGCCAGAAATGTTAGCTCTCAAGACAACATCGTTTTTATTGTGGTTGAACTTATACAACTGCTTTCTTTCTGCCAATAATAACTGCTGGCTGAAGCAATACACATGAAGGTCATGTTTATAAGACATGGGAGGAACAGCCACAGTGCTCAGATCATCTGCACTAACACGTCACACCAGAGAGCCTGTCCAAAGGCACTCCTCATGGAATGAGCAGTGGTGAACTCTCACCAGAGGAGGCAGGAAGAGCAGAAAATGAAACCTGGGAGCCTACGTCATCATGTTTGCTGTCCTTGCCTTCAGATCAGATCACCCACCACAGCCAGAATGGATGTGAGCTTGCTCTGATTCTGCAGATGGGTTTAGGGCTGGGGATCTGTACTTAGTGACCAACCTCACCTAATTTCCCCAAGAAAATGTTCTACGTGCTCAGTCCAAGTGGAGATGGTTGGTTACTCCAAAACCTCTCTAGGGCAAACAGGATGCAAATAAGGGGAAGAGAGAAATTGGACCGAAGAGTCTCATCAACTAATCAAGTCCTCTCCCTCCCTCTTGCCCATCACCTGGACCTAAGAGCAACACCTGACGAAATGGCTACTACCATAGAACTCACTTCTCACTGTGTTTCCTAGCCTTCTGGTCATTTCAAAAACACTATTTTTGCTCTCTGCCTTCAAATTGCACCTGGGCCCCACTGTGCTCCCTTTTGTATTTCCCTTCCCTAACTTTTAATAAACTGCATTTATACCCACACACAAAACCCACTATTTTTCCCAAGAAAAGCTTTTAATCTTGTTGTTTTTAACATAATTTGGTGTGTTCTTCCCTCTGCCTGTCCTTGTACATAAGCAGAATGTTTTACCTTTACCCTCTTGTTCATCCTTACTTTTTTTTTTCCTAGTCTACATCTCTGTATTCCTTAGTTAAGTACTAAGGGTTTACGTCATTAGAGACCTTCAAAGAGCCAACAGAGTATTTCCACCACACTCCATCAGCAGCAGGAGCTGCCCTGTGTATCCAGATTCCTCAGGCTAGAAGGTCTCCGGCACAAACCCTCCACGAAGACGGGTGTTGAAATCCCATTGCCTGGTCAGTCCTATCTACGCAGAGTGCAGAGACATTTGCACTTGTCTTTTGGGAACCTTCTCTAGTCACCAAAATCCTGCCTTCCAAGGCAGTCCCTCTCCCACAGAATGTCCTTTGTTACTTTTCTCATCGCTGTGCCCAAATACACTGTGACACAAACAATGTAAGGGAGGAAGGATTTATTTTGCACACAACATGGCAGGGGGGGAATGGCAGGGAGCTCACATCATGGCAGACAGGAAGCAAAGTAGGACTGGGGACCAAGTATAACCTCCAAAGGCCACCCCCGGTGATCCACTGCCTCCAATGAGGCCTACCGCCTAATGTTTACAGCACCTCACAAAATAGAGCTACCAGCTGGGGACCAAACATTCCACGCATGAATTGGTGGGTAACATTTCATATTCAAACCACAGCATCCTTCAAATACCTTGAACACAGCACTGACACCTCCTAGGCCATCACCCCAAGGCCCCCTAGTATCTGACCCCTCCCACCATCCCACACTCCATCTGGTCACTTCCTTTGCACACATGCCAGGGTGTCAGAGCTCCCTGGAAAGCATGTTCCCCGTCATCTGTCAGCATGATTGTCTGGCTCAGGGGGGACACCGCCAGGACACCTTCACCTTATCTGATGTTTTCATAACACATTAAAATTTATTTCCTGTGTTTTATAATGAGAAGAAAAAAAAAAAAAGCCCCAGGTAAGCTGACTGAGTCACCAGGTAGTTGGGCCAGAACTTAGAAAGCTAGGACTCCATGGTCCAAATGCACATTTGCAGATCTCCAGGACAAGACATCCTTGTCCTGGGGTCCCAGAGCAGGATGTCCATGTCAAATTGCTCCAGAACAGCTGATGGGAACCCTGAAGGGAGCCACAAGAGTGCTGGCCATAGCTGCTCTTCTGGGTCCTTTCCTCAGATAAAAGAGAAGCTGAGAATGCTTCTCTCGGCTGCATCCACCAAAAGCATTTGTAGGGACTTTTCTTCTTCAAGGTGAACTGGGGACGAGGGGATTACTTTTCATCTAGTATCCCTGTCCTTCCTTGCAACAGGGTGGGACCAGAGAAGGGGAACCTCAAAATGTTTGAAAATGGCTCCTATCTCATCTGGGCCCAAGATAATGTGAAGTCCAGGAAAATACGGAAGCTTTTTACCAGTTACTGCCTTGATTATGGAGCTGGTTGTGACGAGAGCTATTCCCTCCTTAGATTGTGTCATTTAAATTACATCTCTGATCCGCTGAAATGAAAAGCCATGGGCTAATGCAGTAGTCTTCGAATGCTTTTTGATTGCTTAAAAATTAAATATTCACTAGTATATGTAAATTTCATAAATGTAAAAATCTGTGTTTTGGATAATTTGTAATATATAGTTAAAATGTTTAATTCTATCCAGATAGATACACATAGATATGATATGACAAAAAACATAAATAGGGACCCTAAAGTTTTCTCCCGGGGATACCCAAGACCACACACGGTCATTTTAGGAAACGAATAAGATACCAAAGACAAATTAACAGCCTAATTAAAAAGTTGTAACATAAGTCACCGGAGACACTTTAATACTTCCAAAAACAAATGGGCACATTCATTTATTTATAAGCCCTATCAACAACCAAGGCAACTTGCTTTGGTATCTGGGTAACTCCTACCATTCAGTACCAGGTCTGTAGTCTTCAATCTGCCGTTTCGGTAATGCACCTGTGTGTAGCTTGGAGCGCTTAATAAACGTCACTTCTTGTTCCGAGGGTCAGCAATTCACAGTATGAATTCATACGTGTATTTAAGCATACGCACACACACTGAAGACTGGGAAGTGGACCGTAACTCAAAATAAACAAGACTTGTGGCAACATAGTTATATCACGCTTTTTAAGAGCTTAAAAATACAGCATCCTAAGCGGAGCACCATGGGTCATGCTTGTAATCCTAGTTACTTGGGAGGCCGGAGGCTCAAATTCGCAGGCCAGCCCGGGGTGCTGGGGGAATGTCCTTGAGATCAACCAGTGGCTGGGTGTGTACCATATGCCCATCATCTGATGAAGAAAAACACAAATAGGAGGACTGCAGTCCATACCAACCTGGGCATAAAGCGAGACCCTATATCAAAATAACCACAGAGTGGTTCAAGTGGTAGCATGGCTGCCTAGCAAACACAAGACCCTGAGTTCAACCCCCAGTAAAGCCCAAAAAACCCCAGCATCCTTACTTTTCACTCTCCTTTGAATGCTAGACCATTCAAGCATTTAATATGCTGTCAACCAGCAGGCACTATACCACACAGCCTGTGATAAACTGGGCTAGTAATGTACAGATGGGATCATCAGATCGCAATCCCAAGCTCTCTTTCTTTCCCCTAAATGAACAAAAAAGGTGTTGGCACCAAGAATTAATTTTGTAAAAAAAACCAAAAGCAGCACCTGGAGAAGTTGAGCAAAGTAAAGGGCAGCTCTACACAAAATCGTCCCACTAGGAGTTGGATCAGAATCAATGGCGAGGGAAGTAAAACACAACAACTGAGCTGAGCGAGAGGATGTCTTCCTTGAGACATCCTGGAGTTGGAGCCTCAACATCTTCAGAGGGAGGGGACACGGATCAGCCCTTAACACCGAGCATCCAGCTCTGCGGACCTCTCCTCCCACCTCCGTTCCATGGAGTTCTGAAATATCTGTGACAATAGATGACTATGCTCCTCTCAGGCCCGGAGAGGCACAGCTCAAACATCTCCTGTCTTCCCTGGCCCTAGGGCCATTGGCCTGTCCATCCAACTTGGAAGAGGCAGTCAGTCAATCAATCAGTCAATAGATCAATGAGCCAATGCTGTTGATGACAGCCACCACCCTTTCTCCTTCCCTTTTGTACTCCCTTCCACAGCTATTCCTTATTTAGTTCTTCTTTGATGTTTGAGGATTTTTTTTCCAGTTTGTAAAATATATCCTCCTTGCACAAAATATAAGACATTCAGAAAATATAAAGACAATTTTTAAAAATCTCCAATTACAATTCCTAAAACTATCACTTTGATAAATTTATTTCCACACTATATTTATAAAACTGGTATTAGATCACACCAGTAGTTTTTCATCATGCTATTTTTACTTACTATTATACGTAGGGGGCAGAATGTGGTTCAAGGAGAGAATGACCCAGCTGGTTATCTTTCTATAAAAGATTATGTGTGAATAGGCCTTTTGCAAAAAAAACACAAATTAACAATTTCTGAAGGTACATTTTGTACAATGTGGCTCAGGCAAGACAAAAATAAATTTTGAAATAAACTTGTGTTCACAATGCTTAGAATTCCCAAGAGATACATGGGGCCCATCTGGTGAAAAGAGTACCAATGGCTTTGTGCCACTGCTGGGCACCACTGTATGCATGCCTCCTCTCCTCCGTGGGTGTTTCTTAGGCCTCACTGACTCCCACTGCAGCCTCATGACACAGGGAGGCTGCAATGGCTTGCTGTGTGCTGGGAAACTTAATCCCTATATTCATATGCTAATGAATTTGGAGGTGGGACCTTTGGGAGGTTCTTGAGATTCCGTGAGCTCATGGGGGGTGAGGGGTTCACAACCATGGCATTAGTGGCTTTATAAGAAGAGAGATCTGCACTTGCTCTGAATCACCAGGTGATTGCCCTCCACCATGTCATAATGCACCACAAAGACTCTCATCAGGTGCCACGCCAGGCTCTTAGACCTAAGTGAACCTCTGTTCTTTATAAATTACCCAGTCTATGGTATTCAGTTATAGCAACTGAAGCCGGACTAAGACAAAGGTCATGACACAGCAAGGTCATGCTGACTTTTAATAGGTCCGCCTCCCTTTGATGCCTGGCTGCCTGACTATACCAGGTTCTGCCCTTAGCGATGCTAACCTGTGCTCATTCCTGTAACTAGACCATCTTGCCCTCAACTCGGCAACACGTCCAAGTTTGCAGTCCTAGGGATTTGAACTTGGGGCCTAGTGCTTGCTAGACTAGTGCTCTGCCACTTGAGCCACACCACTGGCTTTTTTGCTTGTAGTTTATTTTTTAGAGAGCGTCTCACACTAGTTTTGCCAGGCTAGCACTGAACTGCGATCCTCTTACCTCCACCTCCTGATTAGCTGGAACAGCAGGTGTGAGCCACTATGCAGGGCCCCCCTCATTCTTTAACACCTGGCCACGATGCAACCTCAGTGAGACAGTGCCCACCCTCCACAGCAGGGATGGGCTGTCCTTGCTCTGAGCTCCTGGGTACCTCCAGTGTAACTCACACTTGGCTTTACTGGGATTTGGATTCAGAGGCCTCTCCATGAGAATGGATCCCCATGAAGGGCAGTGGCTGGACCCCCTTGTCTCTGTGCTCCAAGTGTGGCCCAGGGTCTGCCCTCCATGATGAACTCAAGCACGAATGGTAAAGAACACCTGTTGTGCAGGCACACACATTCTGTGAGGTCACCCGGGCTGAGACAGTGATCAACATGCTTGAGTCTGATCCTACCAGATGTCTGCTTAACATCACCCATGGATGCTAACATAAAAACTTGCATAGCTGTACTTGTTCATTTCAAAATGTAGCAGAAAAATGGATTCTGAAATCACAATTGTCCTCCTTACTTACTGTGTGGCCTTAGACAAGTCGCCTGGGCTCTCTGAGCCTCAATGAACTGATCCAAAATGAGGAGCTGCCTCTTTACAGGGCAGCTGTGGCTAACATGGCAATGGTACTGAAGGTTAGGACTATGAGTGACACATGGTCAACACTACGCAAATTGTAGCAGGTATAATGATTAGAACTGAATAAAGCTACCTCTTCTAATTACACTCCTATATTCCTTTTTCTCTAGTCCTGTGGAGTGTCACCTCCAAGTTTCCAGATTTACGAGCATGTCACTTAACTACCATTGCCAGTAGTGCTAACAGCAGCAGTGTGTGCCTGGCTCATCTGAAGTCCCCCTTCTCACTCCCACCTGCCCCAGCCCCTCTGCTACTCCCACTCCGGGGTTCAGGGACTCAGGTGAGTGAGGGGCAAATCCGTGCTCTGGAAGATGCCTGATTGGGCAAACTGTACTGGAACGACCCTACCGGTCAGCAAACTGGATTCAGCGGGCTGCAGGGGGTGCACCCCAGAGGAATCCTGCAATTCCTCCCAACAAGAGCAGGGTATTGTTAGTAAAGCCTGGGTCTCTGCTGTGGTTCTAGGGAAAGCACTTGCCTTCCGTAACCTGACCTTTCTACCCACTGTCCACCTGTCACCTGGTGCTAAATATCCCTGTAGGTAGAACCAGGCTGCAGAAGCCCTGCTGTGGAGGGACACCTCTCTTGGGGAAGGTGTCCACAGCTGTGGCTCCTTCCCACTGCCTGCTCCAGAATGGAAAGCAGCCCCTTCTTTGCTCCCCGTGGGTTCTCCCCGGAGTCCTTGCCCACTACAGAGAGTAAGGGGGATGGATGTGGGCCTCACAGGGCTGCTGGAAAGGACCCCAAGAGAGTGTCACTCAGCAGAGTGTCACTCAGCCTGACTGAGTTGAAAAGTTGCCACCTTTAGTCTTTTCCCAGTTCTCAGAGTCAGAAAGGCAGAAAGCCAGTGAGCTTGGTATGAATGCACATTGCATAGAATTCATGTACCAGTGACACACGGAAGAAAGTGTGGCTGTCACTCACAGCATCACCCCGGTTCTGCCTTCAGTCTTTAGGGACCAAGAGAACAGGCCATGAGTCTGCCATCTGCCCTGCCTCACAGGGGTTCCCTGGGCTAATAAGAAGTAAGATCATTGAAAAGAAAAACTTGCCTTGTTTTATAAGTTGCTGCATTATTTGAAAATGTAACGTGCAAGACACACTGTTAGAAGAGGAAATTGAAATTTTGGCTTCCCCAGCAGCCATCCCACTCTCCAGGGCTGGTGGAAGCATGACAAGCTGTTGACCTCTGGGTCGGGAATGGCGTGCACAGGGTCCAGAGCAACAGGAACCTGTGGCCACCATGGCTCTAGTGGGGTGCAGGAGCCTGGGCTTGACCCACCTCTGCTGCTCCTCCACTGCCCTCATCTTTTCGGGTCTGCAGGTCTGCCTGATGCCACCTGGGCTGTGAGGAATAAGGTGACCAAGAGACTTGCACTCTTGGCCAGGGAGGGGACAAGACCCTAATTCTTCCTTACCCAGCCAGAAGTGCTCTCAGAAGTCCACCTGAGGTCTCTAGCTGGGCTCCACACCTTCTTCCCTCAGGAGAGCAGGGCTGACCTCCGCTCTTTGGCCTTTAACTTCAGAACCTTGTGCCTTGGGACACAGTGTCTTCAGGCAGGGTGGTGCCCTGGCTTTCCTGTGTGTGCAGTCCTGGCTGACGCTGCGGCTGACGAGGAACCAAGTTCTGGTCCTCCCTTCCAGCAGGACCACAGACAACTGCTCAGGCCTGAAAACCACTGCCAACCCCCAAGGTAGGCCACAAATGTGCCTACTGTCACAGAGGAAAATGGCCACCTGGTGTGAGTGGGCCACTCAGGTATTATGGTTGGCCATCTGGACCTTGCCTCTCTTGCATGCCCACCACTTCCAATCAACCCTGCCATACTACAATGGCCAGTGACCTCCAGGGGACATGGGATAGGAGGAGAAAGTGGAGCAACACAACAAAACACAACCAAAAACTGGTGGAATCTTGGCCAATTCTGTTCTGTCCTCTTTACTTCACATGCAGTGAGTTTTTTGCAGTTACCTGCCCAAATGATAAATCATAATGGAAAGATCAAACCACCTTATCCATAGACGAAAGTTCCAAGTCATATTAAATGTGATGGACTTTAAGCAACTTATAAAGCCCTTGGTCCACAGCACTTCGCTCTGCTTTTTCAACCAGCCATTGTGGTCCCGTCACTTGGACTCAGGGGTGTCTGTGGCTCACCCTGGGTGGCACAGCCTTTAATTGGATGGGCAGGATGTTTTTTCTGGCATCCCAGCACTTCAAATTCTGACTCCCTCCTTGCTACCACATGGCTTTGCCCATGGGAGGAACTCTGTGACACTGTGAGTCCAGCACACATGCTTCCCTTTACGAAGCATGAGTGGTGGAGTTCAGAAATTCCGAGAGGTGGGCTCAACATCTCAGAACTGCTGTGCAGCAGCAATGAACCTGGCAGCCAGGCCATGTGACAGGACTGGAGATGGGGGTGTCTCCATTTTGTTTCATTTCACCAGTCCTTTCCAGAACAGTAAAGTCATCGTTCCTCTCCCCATCCTGGCTTGTTCTTTTTCTAACCCTGGTATTAATAGAGTCTCCTAATCCTTAATCTCTTTCTCTCTCTCACTCTCTCTCTCTCTCTCTCTCTCTCTCTCTCAACCCACAGTGTCAGGTGGCAAACAAGCAATGAATCCAAGCCAATCTCAGCCACCTTTCCCAAGACATTAAAAAGGCGCATCTGCACAGTGCAAAAGCAGGAAAAGCCCACCTTCACCCCAGAGCTTACAACAGTTGCCTTTTTGTAAGAGTAAAGCAGCTTGTTCCATCCACACCTTCCTCATTCAGTACACAAGGGCGGCCCGACTTAGTGTTTCGTGTCTGCAAATCTAGGAAAAAATAAGACAAAATACCCACTAACGCCCAGCCATCTAAGTTACATTACTTCCCATGAGGTTGGTCCAAGCCACTAGACTACCATTCTGTGTTTTGTGTGTCCTGCTGGTGATGGTCTGTCCATATTTGTCACTGACATTACTGTGGTGCATGGCACATGAACTTTACCACATTAGAGCTGGTGGCTGCTTTAAATTCACTTGTTACAACGTGAAGATCTTCACAAATATTTAATGTAAGAATAGACAGTGGCACAGCTTTGTTAGCAAAACGTGACTGGGGTGATGCACGGATCCACACCTCGAGGAAGCAATGTATTCTGCCTTTTTCTTAGAAAATCAGCTGCAAACGATGAATGCTGCTGATTTTCTATGCTTCGAGTGATTCATATGCTTGAAGACACAAACCCAGGAACAGTTTTTGCCTTAACTTGGAGAGAAGAGGGGGAGTGTTAAACCAATCTGAGGCTGCACAGCTCTCTCCTGTTCAAGCTGTTGAAGAGTCACGACCTGTAACCTCAGAATCACAGGCTCAAGAAAGCTTCTTAAACCTTCTGTCTTTTCGCTTGGCTTTGATGGCTATGAAACAGGGCCTAAAGCAATCCGTCAGTCATGCAGAGGAGGAGAAGGAAGCAGGAAAGACCAGAGGGAACCCTGGATATGGAGGCATGGTTCCTAACTTGAGCTGACTCATCGCAAAGAGGGGCAGAGCCTGTCCAGTTTGCACATTCTCTTTTCCCAGGAGCCAGGACTGCTCCCCTTGAGAAAATTCCTTCCTCTTCTCTTCAGATCATCACAAAATGTCTTCGTGTTGCTTGATCCAAAGCCTATGGCCAGTTTCCTCTAGGGAAGCAGGCAGAGAGCATCATGGGACATGCCTGGTCTTACAGTAAAATTTTGGCTGCCTACCTCCCTTCACCCTGCCCTAAAATGCCAGTTGTCTTATATACTTACTTTTTGAATTTCATTTGGAATTTGTTCTAATTAAGTTAATAGTTTAATTTGCAATGATAAAAATTCACTTTGCTTTCTAAATCTGTTACATAAATTTTCACTACAAGCCAATAGGCTGAATCACTCTCAGAAAAATATCTATATGATCCTGCCATATCTTACTGTCTTTACCACCAACCAAGAGCAAGCTATCATACTCTTTGGAACTCTGGTCCTAAACCTTATTTCTTACTAACTCCAAATGAAAAGTCTGACTGTTAACTATCTGCCAGTTGGGCTAGAGGTTGTGACAGTGCAAATTCATGTGATTTGAAGTTGCAAACTGACAGATTTTGGAATCTCCTGAGGTGCATGCAAATTATATAAATACAGGTTTTAATAAAAAGTGCAACCAGCATTGTTGTGTTGAATCTAATTTGGTACAAATAGAAACCTATTGCTAGAGTGCAAAAGGCATTAAAAATTGTAGTGTTAATCTCTGCCAGCTCTTTCCTCTCTCTTGATTATGCAAACTCTTATCTCTTCAAACAGATACCATTTGAATTCCAGAGCATCTTCTGCTCTCTCTGCCCTGCTCTGACAAGTTCTTCCTCTTTTACACTACCATAGAAGCCTGAATACTGGGAAAACAAGGCTACAGTAAAGCATAGGACCAAAAAAAGTACACTATGTAATAATGGATTGAATTGGTGTTTGTACCCAATGAACATGGACAAGTGGATTAAAGGTATTTTTTGACAGTTATAACACAGCCTCAGGATTTTACAAATATTTTAAGATGTATTTATGTAAAACACTCTAATAGTTAAGTCTTGCACTCAAACAGTATCAGAAACAGTATAGGACCTACTTGCAAGTTCTGAGTTGGTAAAGTCCACCATGAGGAAGGACATGGTGCAAGTTAGCATTTTGAAGTTAAAATAAGACATCCGAAGGACAACAGTTCCTGATGTGTTTCTCTGTACAAAAGAAGGACCAAAACAAACCCAGCAGCTCTACCTACTTGGTGCTGAAGGCAGAGTGCTGGGGTGCAGAAGAGATGTGTCCCTGAACATGGAGACATAAGGCAGGCTTGTAAAGAAGGGAGCGAAACGCATGGCATCTATCATCTCGTTTCTTCAGGGGTCATTGCACTTGAAGGTAATGCAAAGAAAGGTAAGCAGAGGGCCCTAGCCACCACACTGTCACCACATCTGAAGCATCTGTTGCTGAGAAGTGTGCCACCTGTCCAGGCCCTGAACCCACACTGCTGCACTGCTCTGTAGAAAGAGCCTGGACACACAGTGCCTTGCCCCACCCAGGCTCATGCTACAAAGTACTATCTTGAGACCTGCTCCCCCAGGGCCCTGTGAAGCAGCCAGGCAGCTGCCCCCAACAACCAGGCCAACTGGATGGACCTGCCCCCCTTCCCATGCCATAGGAAGCAGCCTGCAGCCCACCCTGACTGGCTCAGCCCCCAAAGTCTCCCTGTGAAGCAAAGGATTGCCTATCCACACTTGCCCCATGAGAAGTAGCTGGGCTGCCTACTCTAAGCAGCTCAGCCCACAGAGACCCCTGGAGAGCTGACAGGTAGCCCTAGTCACCCACCCTTGGTCCTTAGGAGCAGCTGTACATGAGAAGTTTGACCTACCATGGGTCCTGGGAAGCAGCCAAGCAATACCACCCATGATCCTGTGGTTCAGGAAGCAGTCAGGTAGCCTTCCCTGGGCTGCTTGGCTTATCAAGACCCCAGGAAGCAGACAGACAGAAAGCCCTGCCTGAGCAGGTTGGTCCCCCAAGGCTCTGCAAAGACACCTGAACAGGAATGGCACAATGACAGGTACCTCAGCCCAGTGTGGCACAGCCTCCTCATGGCCCTCACACAATAACATGTACCTCACTCTCTCTATGTTGCCAGTCACACATCACCTACATGAGCTCACTGCCACCACAACCAGGCACACCTGGAGCAGTCAGTGAACCTGTCACACCTACAAGCTGCATCCCAGTTAGGAGAGCAATCCCACAAATCCCTGCAGCTTAGGTCACAATGGCGCACAGAAACATCACCAATACTGATCGCAGTCCATGAAGCTACATGGATGCTACCCTACTGCACCCACCTATAACCAAAGCCAACATAGCTTACCCAAGTCACACGCTAGGACACATAGCCGGGAGAAAGTCTTTTAGTATGAAAACCACCTTACAATATAGGCAGAGGTAACTGACCCACCAGATGTGCAAATATCAATTTGGGGACACAAGAAACATGAAAAAGCAAATAATACAATGTTTCCAAAGAAACAAAATAACTCTAGCAGGAGATCATGAAGAAAAAGAAATCAATGAATTGCCTTAAAAAAATTAAATATAAAGAGGAAAAGGAAATGCAGTGAAGTACAAGAGATTATAGATGGGCACTAAAATGAAATCAGGCAAACAACTCATGAGCTGAATGATAAATTCTACAAAGAGAGAGGGATCATTTTAAAAAGCACCAATTAGAAATTTTGGAGTGAAAGAACTCAAAAAATGAACACATACGCACAGACACATGGACACACACATGCCACACACACACCACACGCACACACAAACAAATTGAGACTCTCAAAAACAGACGAGATCAAACAAGAGAAAAAATTTCAGAGCTTGAATGGTGTCTTTTGAAATAATCCAGTTATACAAAAGGAAAAATTAGAATAATGAAAAAAGCTTGAGACAGTGAGGCTATCACTAAGCAAACAAGTGTTTGCATTATAGGTGCTACAGAAGGAAAGGAGAAGGGACAAGGCTCAAAGAAACCTATTCAACAAAGCAATAGGTAAAACTGTTTGAAACACTGGAACATCCAGATCCAGGAAGCTCAAAGGACTGCTAGTAGACTCAACCAGGAAAGGTGTATTCCAATGAATATAATGAATTATCAAATGTATGAGACAAAGAGAATTTTAAAAATAGCAAGAGAAAAACAAGAAGTTATATATAAGGGAATTCTCATTAGACTAACAGCAGATTTCTCAGAAGAAACCTTGTAGTCCAGTAGAGAATGACTTTTAAATCCTGGAAGAAAACAATTGGCAAACAAAAACACCATATACAAGAAAGTTATGCTTTGGAAATGAAGAAGTAAAATCATTCTAAAATGGGCAAAAACTGCAGAAATACATCACTACCAGACCAGCACCAAAAGCATCTTCATGAAAACATGTAAACGCACAAAACTCACTAGTACAGCAGATACACAAAAGGGAAAGAGGAAAGGATCAAACCTTGTCACTGCAGAAAACCACCGAGGTACAAACATGAACAAAAAAGGAAGAAAAGAACAAAGATTTTCAAAACCAGGAAAAATTTAACAAAATGACAGGAGTATGTATTTATTTGTAATAATAACCTCAAATAAATCAACTAAATTCCTCAATTAAAAGATTTAACAGACTGAATGGATTTTTTAAAAGATGTAATGATATGCTGCCTGTAAGAAACTCACTTCACTATTCATGACACACCCAGACTAGAAGTCTAGGGACAGAAAAATGAACACCATGCAGAGGGAAACCACAAGCAGGAGAAGTTATACTTATCCCAGATAAAACAGACTTTAAATTGAAAACTGTAAAAATAGACAAAGAAGGCCACTGTGATAATAGTGATAAAGAGATTAATTCAAAAGAAGAACAATTGAAAATACATATGCAGCCATCACTGGAATACTCAATCACGTAAAGTAAACATTACTAGATGTGTAGGTAGAGGTAAGATGCCAATACAACAGTTGGAGACTTCAACTTCCACTTTCATCAGTGGAGGATCATCTACCCAGAACAATGAACAATGACAACAAAACAATGAAGTTAAACTGTGCCACAGATCAAATGAACAAACAGACATTCACGGACCATGCCATCATCAGCTGCAGACATCAGCACATGGGATACTCCTCAGAACAGACATATGTTAGGCTATTAAAACAAGTCTCAACAAATTTTCTGATCAGTCATTACACATAGTTTATCAAAGTGTAATTATATACCCTGTAAGTCTATATAATTGTTATGTGTCAATTAAAAATTTAAAATATAAAGCCAAGTATGATGATTCATGGCTGTAATCCAGCACTCAGGAGGCTGAGGCAGGAGGATTACAAGTTCAAGGCTAGCCTGGACTACATAGCAAGACCCTGTCTCAAAAACAAAAATTAAATATACTTCAAAAAGTGACCAATTAGATTAACATTATCATTTGGATAATTGTATAGAGCTTGTACTATTTTGGTTCAAATTCAGATTTAGATGCTCATTTTAAAGGCTTTTAGAAAAATACTGATAATTTTGAACCTGGTATAATCTAACAGAGACTTTTAAATTGCTTAGTTTGAATACAAGGATAACTAATTGAAATAAATTCACAATTGCTAAGATATGGTGCATTTCTTACTTTTGAGAGCAGGTATAAACTTAAGGTTAATGAACAGCAACAAGAGAACACATCTCTCAATGTCCCCATACACCAACTCATCTTTTTCATTGTTGAGATTCAAGCCAGTCTAACTCGCCATGTTTAAAACAGCTTGCAAAACCATGCATACGCACACACCACAAATGAACGTGTGTAAGAGCAGAGAGAGCTGGGGAGGGCTGGAGTTGTATTCACATCCATTTTCTGGTTGGAATCTCGCCTTCCAGTCATCTAAGATGGTACCATCAAGAGACAATGGGGTATTTGGGACTTTGCAGAATTGTTTTTCACAACTGCATATGAAATCTACAATTATCTCAAAATAAGAAGTTGCAAAAAAAAGCCAGTTTGAAAAGGGAGGGAGGTGAACTGTATGCACCTATGGAATTACCACAGTCAAACTTCCTGATAGTATTATTGTATGCTAATTCAAACATTAAATCAAGTTAAATGGAAAAAGAAAGGTAAGAAAGAGAACAATGTGGTATATTATTTAGTTTTTAAAACACATAAATATATTTGATCCCAGCACTGCAAAAAACTGTATCCTTATGCATCTAAGTACATAGTCACATGCATACATGTGCACACAAGCGCCGTACAGGTAGATATACTTCTAAGGGGACAGCTAAGAAATTGTCAGCCCTGACCACTCTGGGCAGGGGTAGGACACATATTTACTTTTCACAGTATACTCTTCTTGCCTGTTCGAGTTTGTGCTTTTGGCCTTTTCAAAGAAATTTTTTGCAAAGTGAGGACAAAATGAGCATTTCAAATAGAAAGCAAACAAAGGCAAAACCCAAAGTAGCACAGCATAGAAGGAAAGCCCAGTGAACCCGCATCCACAGCCACACGTGATGCACACATCGCGTGGGCAGGGAGATGGAAACATGAGTGGGTCTTACGGCTGGAGATGCAGTAGCACAGTCTGCAATTGATCTTCCGGAAGAGCTGCTTGTTGATGGGCCAGAGGACCAGCGTGAGAAGCTGAAGAGTGTTGATGATGAGCCCCGAGGCGATAAACACATAGCAGAAGACCAGGTGGCACAGAAACTGGGACTTCAGCAGCCCAATGAGGTCCATGATGTGTGGGTGCTTTTGCTCAAAAATAAATACCCGCAGGGGAATATTTCCAGAAGGAAGAAGGATCCAGGACCCAGGAAGGTGTCTGCAACCCAAACAAATGCTAAATGTTAGCAAAAATAGGATGTGTGTTACAGTCGGGGAAAATGCTCTTAAAAGAAAAACGCATGCTTGACATTAAACGCATTTGTGCATCGGTTGATTTCTTTTTATTTAGCAAGCCCTGGGATCATGCTTCTTGCATGCTGGCCATAGTCTCAGTTCTCTTAGGACATCCTCCCCCCAGTCCCCAGCACATTCTGAGGTTCTTCGATTACTGCAGACCAGGAAATTGACGCCTGGAGAGGAGAGGCAATTGCACCCAGGTTCTCCAGGTTCCCAGCTAAGTGGCATTCCATGCCAGCACTGCTTTACTGCACACTGCGATTGCCATGGAATTGCTTGCCTTCCTTCTCTCACTGCCGTTTTCCCGTGATTATCTTGAGGTTCAACGTCATCAGCACCTCAGCACCTTAGAACCATCAGCAGTGCGTGGTTGGAGCTCAGTTCTTTTTTTAAATATTTGTAGCATGATATAATGAAGTAATCAAGGGTTGAAGTTTGCAGATATCAATAAACACTTAACTGCAAAGGCAAGAAAATCCACCCCCCACCGCATCCCAGACAGACAGACAAGACACACATACACCCCTTTGGAGCTCTAAAATCTAAAATACAGACTACTAGTCCTGTACTTGGAGCAATGAGATAGCCTTCATGGTTGTCAGATCCAGCCTTTGAGGAAAAGGGTGAAGGCAGGAGTGCAGACACAGGAAAGGCTGGGGAAATGAGCAGCTGGCCTCTCCTGGAAATGAAGATCACTGCCAAGGGCCCCAGGAAGGACTCAGGTTTGGGGAGGAACTTTCTTAACCAGAATGGCTGGCAGATCCTGGATTTGTTAGGATCTTTATTAATAATGCCAAAAACTAAACAACCTGTACAATAGCTGAGTTGTCTATAAGTTCATCAAGACTCCCAGGAGATGAGTACTGTCCCATTTTTCAGAATTAGAAACAGAGGCAACTCCTAAGTGGAGTGATTTGCTGAAGATCATCACAACTGGTAACTGATCTTGGGGCTCGTTTTAACTCTAAGCTCTCTCTCCTGCACCCATCTGGGCTGCTGTGCCCCCAGGGTGTGGAGGTGTGGGTTCTTGCGGGCTAAGAACTCCCCTTTGCAGAATAGTCCAGAAATTACCTCAGCAGCAAAAGATAGCATGGTCTGCAGTGAAGGTCAGAAAGTACACACAGAGTGAGAAGAAGGTACTTGCTTCTGGGTTATCCAGTGTGACTAAGGATGGTGTCAGCTGCAAGGATGGCCACAGGACACACGTTTATACTAGCTAGACTGTCTGGTGTGCTGCCATCCTGTGCTGTTCCTGTACCTTTCTGAGATAAGAGAAATGCAAGGGAAGCTTTGGCCTGATTTCTCAGCTTAGCAGAGCTGAAGCCACCCCAGTCTCTGTACCCAGGAAGCGTCACTCTCTGGCACAAATTCAGACCCTGCAGGGTGGGGATCATCACATCTCTGCTCCTTCCCCAGGCAGTATTTCCATACATTTCCAGGCTGTGAAACCCCCTACCTGGTTTCAACACACAGACTATCTCTGAAGAACAGGCACAAAGCTGGGACCACTCCCTCCACGCACTTGACTTTACCAGCCACATAAGTAGCAGTGGTTTATGTCAGTTACAGTTTGGCAACAGTTGCAGTTTGGTATTGAATATTCATGAGTTTATTCATTGCCCCAGGATTAACTATGAATAGCTTCAAGACAATCTGGCCAGAAGTTTGATTCTTCGCTGGATTTCTGGGGACTAGCAATTGGGAAATATTTGACAACTTCTTTGCTCTGCTGATTGAAAGGTGGTCAGCTGTCATCAGATGTTTAGGGATTATACACTGCCTTTCTCGGCTTCCTCACACTGACGTGAGGGTATGAGGAAGAAATTAAGATCTGTTTTCCTTGTAGAATTTCAAGGACCACCATGCCTTCAGGTAACCTCACTAATATTGCAGTAGCCATGGGCCTGATGATGTGTAGGGGGACCACAAACTGACAAGCAATAGAGGAGTCAGACAGACAGGCCTGGGCTCCTTTGGCTCTAGGGTTTTAAACCCCCACATACATCCTGTGGGGTAGCAGTTGGCCCAGGCTTGGGAGTTCATTTGGAAGCTGGGTTAGAAGTCCTGCTCTATCTCTGGTCAGTAGAAAGGGATAACTGATTTTAATCAAAATCTTAAGGAAGGTATTATTTTCTGCTTTGTGAAACATCAGTTGACTGCATGTTTTGGACATGGGACGACCCCTTCCCAAAATTCATACTCTAGAAGCCTGGTCTACACTATGGCAGTGCTGGAGCCATAGAGCGTTTAAGAGGTGGGGTCCAGTGGAAGGAGGTTAGGTTACTGGGGGCTCTAGGTCTGTGCTGGTCTCATAGAGTGAGTTAGTTCTCTCAAGAGTTCCTTGCTATAGGAAAAAAAAAAAAAAAAAAAGTAAGACCAGTCCCTCCTTACTTTCTGGTTTCCTGTCTCACTGTGTGACCTTTCACTCACCATGAGGCCACCACCAAAGCCAAGCAGAAGCACGCACCACGCTTTGGAACCTCCAGAACTGTAAGCTCAGTAAATGTCTTTTCTTTATACAGTATCCAGCTTCTAGTATTTTGTTATAGCAGTGAAAATAGACTAATACAACGAGTCTCAAATTTGTATGCAAAAACAAGAATAGTCAAGGAAGCACCTGAAGGACAGGTGAAAAGTGCTATGAGTTTGCTGAATAATTTAACTGACTTTGGTCATAGGACTGATTATCAAGAGAAAGATAAGGCTAAATTATTTAGAGAGGGGTCCAGTAGATAAATGTGACATTTGTCTTAAGTTTATTCCAGATAGAACTTTAGAGAAATCATCCCTCTCATGAATAAAGCAGAGCTTTCTTTTCTAAAGTGGCCAAGTTAGTGTCAGGCTGAGAAAAGATGGTATAAATATCTGAGCAGTGATGAAAATAGCCAGAGAGAAAACATTTCCAAACACCTTCCCAATTTCCCTTTCTGCGTGTACTAGAACGTTGTAGGGGGAATCTTTTCAGCAAATCCACCTTTCTAGTATATTATTATGTGAGGCAAGGACAAGACAAAGAATTCTATACTATTTCTGAGACTATCAGAGCAAAAACTTAGGGAGTCTGTAAGCCAATCAACAATGATGAAATTGTTTTCCTGTCTTCTCTGTGAATAAAGGTATTTCTTATCTTCGAGGGCAACAAAGAAGACCTCAAGTGCATGAAAAACTAATAGCAAGCTGCCTTTTGCTTGTGTGGGATATTAAGTGAAATAGCAGTTTTCTGCCTACTGATGACCTCTGACGTGGCATTTATGCTTTTCCCAAAACTCACGCCCAAGATGTTGGGAATGCCCCACCCCCATGTGAAACGCTGTGTGTCAAATCCGTTCCCTTCCAGGGAGTCCATACAGGGACTGCGGAGGCCAGGCTGCAGAGGCCAGCACAGCCCATCTCTGGAGGGCAGGTGGAGGGGACACAATGGGGCTGAAGGCACAGGGAGGCAGAAGGTAAAAAGCTCAAGGAGCATTCTCCCCAGGCAGCCAGTCCCAGACAGAGCACAGCCCAGTGAACTGAGGCAACATAGACAAGGGATTGTTGCAACATGAAAACATTTTTAAAAAGGCATCACAGAGAACAGGAAAAATGCCAGAAACCCTAATTTAGATACATCATCCAAATTTCCAAAAGGTGGAGTCGGATCCATGACCTGAATAGTGTATAATCAATCAGTGTTTTAAACACAGACAAAAAGAAATTGTCATCAAGAGAATAATTGACTCCAAGTTGCCTTTATTTCCTAGGCTTCTCATAGTTTACCAGATTTTGAATTTAATTATTTGGCATAATAATTTAATTATTTGGCATAGCCTCTGGCAACCCTTGAAGACACATTAAAAATCTTTCGTCTATGAGTCTGTGTTAAATAAGTTCATAGCTGCTTGAAAAAAAAATAAGGAACTGTCGTTAATGTTGCAGAACATAGAAATGAATATGTTGAGTGAAAAGTACACAGTGAAGCACGTGTGTGTGTGTGTGTGTGTGTGTGTGTACCATTCACACTGACCGCTACTGCTGCATCCACTGCAATCTGTTAACTGGCTAAAATTTGGTGGAAGGACTGTGACTCATTTCTTCTTTTTGTGTTTTATTATTCTTCTCTGTGATGAGAATGAGACCCGTCCCCTGGGGGTACAAAGCTGGATGGACCCCTGTCCCAGCCTCCTGGAGGTTGGTGTGGTCAATGACAAGCGTGCAGGGTGACGGGGAGACATTTGCAAGTCTCTGGGAGAGGAAAGGTATGCTGTTCACTAATGCAGGGAGAAAGGACGAAGGGAGGAACTTCCTGTGAAGTGAACAGACAGGTGATCCATCATCCACCACTCAGCAACAGACAAGGGAAATTCCAAAATGTGAAGGGACTGGGGCCACAAGGAGCCCAAATGTGTGTGGCGGGGTGCTGTGACACAGGGGTGAGAGTGCGGGGTGCTGTGAGCCCATCATTGGACGCAACTGCCCAGGCTCAAATCCAAGCTTGGCCGCTTTGCAGCTCTGGAAGTTGCCTAGCTTCCTCACTCCTCATTGTGAAATCAGCATGACACCATTAACACGGGGCTTGGTGAGGGACGAGAAGGACACATCTAAAACACTTGACACTGTGCCTACAGCAGGGAGCCCCTGGAAATAGGCAGACTTTTCTCTCATTTGCAAGAACATAGGAAGGAGCATCTAAGACATTCTACCCTGGCATTTCTGGGAGAGATAGAAGTCACTGTTTTCCTTCTGCTTTTCTAGATGCTGGTGTTTCTTTAAGGTGTCTTTTAGCATGTTATTAAGGTGTCCCCTCCCATGTTCTCAAGCTAACCTACACTTTCTGCTGGTGACTCAAAATGGGAAATGATGCAGCCACAGAAGTTCACATAGACTTTACCTTGTTCCCTAGATAATAATCATTCAGTAAAGCGCAAAACCCGCATAGCACTGGATTCGGCAGTTAGTATTTCTAACGTGGAGTTCCAAACACAGCTACACACACACACACACACACACACACACACACACACGCATGAATGCACGCACACTAGCCAAGCCTTTGGGACTCCGGAAGTGAGTTATGGATGTAAAGCAGATGGTGCCATTGCTGCCTCGCCTCTGTTGGTGGAAACAGGCAACTGAGACAGCACAGAATTTACCCAGGACAGCTCAAGCTGCATCCTCCACTAACCACTCTCAGAGCTGTCGGCTTACAACATTAAATTAGGCACCTTAGCTAAGACTTCCATATTCCATCTTATTCAATGTCCTGCAACCATTAAATAAGCAAGAGAGGCTGAACCCAAATGGGATTAACTCTGTCAACAGCTTGTTTGAGAGACTTATTAATTATTATTACTTATATTACAGAACCCAAGTAGATCAGGGTTGTAGAAGAAGCAAAACTTTCTTCCTTCTGAAGAAATCAACCTAAGAACTGCTAAAGATAATGTCTGTGCCAGTGCAGATCATCACTATAATCTGGTCAAAACCTTATCAAGAATCTTTTGAAATCAAGACCCAGAACAGCTCACAAAACACAGACAAAGAGTTGGCTTTTACATTCCAAGCTAAGTTTGTGTGTTTGCTACTGTTAATACTCCATTCTGGTTTTGTTTCTTTGTTTTTTGCACTACTGGGGTTTGAACTTAGGGCCTCAGATTGCTAAAGCAGGCTCTACCATTTGAGCCACACCTCTAGGCTGATACTCCATTCTGGAGGCATGGAGGTACCAGGGTACTCATTGGCTCACTTTGAGTACAAACCCACTGCATTTTCTGAGAAGGAAATTTGACCCACACAACAGGATCTTAAACATCTTCACACACTTGAGTAAACCAGCTTCTGACAATCCATCTCCAGGGTAAAATAAACTTTTAGAAAATTCCTGACATACAGATTTTTACAAATATTGCTTATGGGCTCCAACATGAGAAACAGCTTACATTTCTGGCTGGAGGAAACAGAAAATTGAGTCATGAGACTCATTAAACTGAATGAAGAAAGTGACTATAATAGGTTTGTAGGATAAACAAAGGATAAATTTTCATTATGATGTGAAGAGACAAAGGGCACAAAATTATATAAAGAGAAGAAGCACAATTCTAAAATCAAGTATAGAAAGAAAACTGAAGGCTTATCCCGAGCATGGGCAGCAGTTATCTTTGTGTACACACCACACACACACACACACACACACACACGCAACGCCCACACTGTATACACATAACACGTGCACACACATACCCCTCCCACCCCACACACACGCGCACACACCACACTTATGCAAGCCAGCATCTTCATCCTTAGGAAGAAATTGACTAGGTGCGCTCCAAGATCCTTTCCAAACTCTTCCTCAACTCCTCCCTAAAGAGAAGTTCTCCAGGGGCCAGGGTAACCAGATGAATAAAAGGAAAACTTCAGGAGCTCACAGAGTCTAGCAACTAAAGTGAGGACAGCTGACAAATTCTGTTTCTGGACCAGCATTTTTGGCCTGTAGGGTAGAGGACAGACAAGATCAATGACACCCCAGAGGAAAGGGACAGGAGTGCCATCCCAGGAGAAATGAATAAGGTGGGTTTCTGGATACAGGACATCTAGATCATTGGCTCTACTTCAGGATGAATTTACTGAAGTCTCCATGAGGACAGTGAGGAATCTGTGCACCCCTGAGTCAGTCACTTAGTCCAGACGAACAGGCTAAGTTATGTGTAGTTATGTTGGCCTAAGACCCAAAACAAAACAGGACAGAATGTATTCTAGACTGAGTTTCACTGTCTCAGGACCATCTCTAACTAAAATATTCCTCAATTAAAAAATCATCACAATTTAATGGTTTGGCAGAAGCCTATGTAAAATTAGCTAATCTAAAAATTTTATGGAACAGAATCCCGTACAGAACATGGTGTCCATTAAAACAAACGAAACTCTGAAGAAGTGATAAATCATACTTAATTTCCCATCACATGCTCTGCTGAACTGTCCTTTGCCTGTCTTCAAACTCTTACCACAGGATGACAAAAACTTAGGTCTACAGAAAACTGATGATCCTAAGATGATATTAAAGAGTTGGTTCTGAGTGACTTGTAAGAGAAAAATTCTAAAGAGCTTTTATATCCAAGCAAATGAAGACTTGGGGGAAAAAGCACAGATGGATAGCCAAGGTAACTTTTTCTGTGATGAGAAAAAATACAGATGTTCTGAAAGATACGAAGCCCAGTGTTCTCTGAGGCCTCTTAGCTGTAACTCCTGTGAAAGGAAAGTATTTACAGTTAAGCATCCCAGGCTTTCTGAATAGAAACCAGTGCAGTGGAGTCAGTACAATAAATGCTCACTAATTGTCACAAACACCTACACGGGAGGTCCAATCACCCACATAGTGCAGACTAGATGAGAAAACTGAGGTTTAGGTAAATTGCAAAGGTTAAATAGTGGGTAGTCTCATGCTTTAAACTACTGTCACACACCCTTTGTAAGACAAGAGACCTGAGACAGCTAGACTTCCCAGTGAACTCCAGCCTTCCTCCCAGGACCACTGCATAGTTTGTTGACGGTCCCATTTCTGAAGGTTGGTGTGATGGGTAGCTGAGCTATGTATTGCCTCTGCCAGCCAGGCCTGTAGCACTGCGGTCCTGCCCTCCATCCAGATAAAATGCCCGTCCACAGACCCCAGCCCAACTCTTCCCAGGCCACTGGGAAGGTGCAGACCATGATGTTTGTGCACAGCTGGACAGAGCAGCCAGCTGGTCGCATCTCCAACAACCAAGAGTGTGTGAGCAATTTTAAAAGATGCTCAGTGGAGAGCATATTTTTAAAGGGTGTTCAGTCTATGGAAGTTTCCAAGAAACTGAAATAAGAAAAATTAATGGTCCACTTTCTACTTTAAATGAGACTATTCCAGTTAATAATGAAACTTGTTCAGGAAAGCAAGGTGTCTGTTGAATTGAAATTGTTTCTGTGGTCACTGTCATGATTACTGTCAATGTGGCAGTGACCATCAGGTCCCATGAAGTCGAGAAGAATCTGGAGGCTGAGGGACCACGAAGGGCAGCCACCACCCCAGGGGTATCAAAGCAGGAAAATGGCCTGAGGCTGGGCTCTGGGCCTGCAGGAGCATGGGTGGGGGCGATGACATCATTACCAGCTGGCACTGAAACCAGGGAAGGAGAGCTTTCTTCCTACACAAACCACCTCCTCTTCCACCCCTGCCGTCACCAAGGCAACGTGGCCAGGCCGAGCAGCCTCACCACAGGGCCCATTACTGTCCTTCCCACCTGGTTCTCAACAGAGAAGTAAAGGTGGAGAGGCCTCGTTTGCTGACTACAAGATCGTGGGAAAGTAGCTTCTTTTTGCCAAACCTCAGTTTCTGCATCTTTTTAATGGAGTTATAATCCTTGTCCCCAGGGCTGTTGTGACAGATGCACGAATGCACGGGAAGAGCCTTAGCAAGGCCTTCATGGAAATCTCCTTAGTCCAGGACTCTGACCTCACTCCAGGCCACTCGGACGTCTGTCACCTCTTCCTCTGCTGCTGCTCTGGGGCTCCCCACAACACCTACAGGTTGAATGGCCCTCACCTGAAAATCCAAAATCCAAAATGCTTCCTATCCGAAACCCTTCCATGAAGTTTTTGTTTCATGCATGAGATTATTTAAAACACCATACAAATTTACCTTCAGGCTATGTGTAAAAGGTATATAAATTTCATGTTTAGATGTAGGTCCCATGCTTGAGGTACCTCATTGTGTATATGCAAATATTCCAAAATCCGAAACTCAAAACACTTCAGATAAGGGATATTCAACCAACATCATCTTTTCTTACTAATTTGTCTATTTGCTTTAATAGGATCAAAACTCTTATTTTAATAGGAGTTTCCTCATCTTGTCCTTTTTTTCTGACTTTCACACAACTCTAGGATGACTCAGCACTGATATGGCTCACAAGCACTCTCCAAGCCCACTCACAGGTTTTCATAAGTGATCCTGTCCTCAAGTCAACCCCAAAGGGACGTAGTTGAAGCCAGTGGCTCTGAGGTAAGAACTGTTTCTGTTTCTAATAGCAGGCAGCAATTGCCCCTCCCTATCCAAATCCCATGGAAGGAATGAGTTGTGCAATGGGCAATGGGCCTTGTTCCTACCTTGAGGAAGAGAAATAAAAACTGGGGTTAAGAGCCTGGTGCCAGTGGCTCATGCCTGTAATCTTAGCCACTTTGGAGGCTGAGATCGGGAGGATCACAATTCAAGACCAGTATGAACAGGGAGTTTGCAAGATCTCATCTCAACCAATAGCGATATGCAGTGGTGTGAGCCTGTCATCACAAGCTATGCAGGAGGCTGAAATCAGGAGGATTGTGGTTCAAGGCCAGCAAGGCAAAATGTTTGTGGTGTGCAACTAGGGACAGCAGGAAGCTTCAAATAGGAGAATTGGGGTCCAGGCTGGCCTGGGCAAAAAGTAAGACCCTATCTTCAAAATAACCAGAGCAGAGGGGCTGATGGTGGGGCTCAAGTGGTAGAGTGCTTGCCTTGCATGCTTGAAGCCTTGAGTTCAAACCCCAGTGCCAAAAAAGAAAAAAAAAAAACAACTGGTGCTGATAGGACCAAACCATCATAACTTCAGGGCTTGCTGGATAGACTGTATTCCCCTGATTGCAAGGAGCATGACTGCAAGAAGCTGAGGACACGTCTGGATACAGGAGAATAGGTTGATGAAGGTGTGTCTGCCTCCCACAGCAGCAGGGTTTCTGGGTGGGATGAGGCCCAGCTGGCTCACAGTGCAGAAGGACAAGTTGTTGGATCACCAGCAAGTGATGACCCCACAAAGATGTATTTAATACAATCTGATCTTTCATATTTCAAAATAAAATAAAAATAATTAAAGCCTTTAAAATGAACACGTAGCAAAATTCTAAACTTCGCTGGAAATTTTCTTAAACTTGTCATATCATTTAATTGGGTTTCATTTTTAACACCCTTTGAAGAAAGCGTATTCCTTCAGCGCTGTGACCTGAAAGCTGGCTCTGGTTGGGCCAAATGACCCAATGTCCTGCTGCTCTGTGATAGATGGGCCGGGCTGCCATGGAAAAGCTGAGCCTGAACCATGCAAGGAGACAGCCACACCCATCTTCTGATATCATGTGTCTTGTAAAGCTGATAAGATTGCACATTCTTTTTACTTACACCCACCTACCCAACCTCCTTGGTCTGATTCAACTCCATCTGGACTGATCACTGTCATTTCGCACAGATAAAACACTGTCTTTTGCCACACAAGCAGGACTCAAAACCAAGAGAGATCACCCATCACAGATAAACAGGCCCAACCTCCAGTAGTGTGGAGGTTCCCTGAGTCAGAGACAAGACACGACATGAAGCAACCACAGCTTTGAGGGCGGGTAACAAAGCCACATAGACACTAGACATTCCCACAAACCAGCAAACTCCATGCAAGTACATGCCAGGAATTATCTTTCACTGGCAGTGCCACTGAGCTAGAAACCACCTGGGTTGTCTAGAAACCATTGGCCCTATAGTGGTGAGATAAACAGTACAGAAGAAGCCCAGTATTTATAGTCAGGGCATCTGAGTTTGACTCTTGATCATCTGTGTGTCCTTATCACCTAAGCCACTTGGCCTCAGAAATCTGTTTCCTCACTGTCATCCTTGACAGATAGCCTGCCTCACAAGACTTTAGTGAGGCGAGGGACTTGTAGGGTCTCTGCAGGGCAAATGCTTAAGCCTCTGTTATCAGTCTTAATTGTATGGCTCAGAGTATGAGAAATAGGGTCCATTGCCCACACATTCTGCACCCCAGTACTCTGGTTCATAGAAATGAACATGCATTTATACTTGGGTGACGTGCCCAGCAGCAAAGCCTGGAGGAAGCCCTGTGTTGGCTCCATTGTGATCCCAAGAGCTCATTTTCAGTGGGATGATCCAGTGTGGCTTGGCCCAGAGAAGCCAGTTTTGGGGGAAATAAGCAAGTGGCATTTCCTTTCCCTTTGATCTCAGATGCCAGTAACTGAGCTCTTGTCTATCCTCATCTCTGTTTGTCAGGTGCCCTTGACCCTGAGTTCTCGGAGATACTGTGGATGTCAATCTTTATTTTCTGGGAAGGATGGTAGGGACAGTGGGAGATCAATATGGCTACATTTTTAAATCTTTTTTTTTTCCTTTGATTTTCATACAGGGATGCCAAACGAACCCAGGCAATTTCCCCAACTGGATTCAAGCATAATGGACCCACAGAGAGACTTACTAGAAGACAAATGCACTTAAATGCTTTTCTGACATGAATCATTTATTGAAGACAGAATCGCTGGCTGTGAATGCCCAAAATAACTTGACTTACAGTATCCTTGTTTCTAGACAGCTCTTAAATACAGCCACAAGAATACTGACGTACTGAGATCTGAACAATGCTTTGGGGTCATGGTGGACTGGCTGTTCCTCGAAAAGTTTCATTAATACTAGCAGTGATAAAACATGAAGCAGGGCCTTTCCTTTCTCTGTCTTTTCTTACTTTCTGGTCTTTGGCTCAGGAGCCAAAGGTACTTGATGAAGCAGTGATGTTTCACCAATTTCTAAGTAGAATCCCAGGACATGTTCTCTAATTCATGCATATGGTCACTTGTCCATTGATAAGTTTCTTCATTCATTGGGTTGTCCTTAGAGCTACTCACTCATTGAGTTAAAAATTCATTGATTCACATTTAAGCTTAGCTTTATACATGGGATTGCATTAGACTTCTGACTCTTACAGGGCCTTTCTCTATGTTTCAAATGGTTAAGTACCACGCCCAATAAACTAAAGTGCTTCCAAGTAATAGATCCAGCCTTGGAGCAACTCCTGCCCCTCTCATCTCTTACAGAATAGGCAGAGGCTCAATAAATATGGCTTCCATCTGAATACCTTCGTGACTTAAATATTGCTCAATCTCCATACAGATAACCAAATTCTCAGAATCCTCCCAAAAGCAATAGCATGAATGAATGAAGCCCTGGGTTCCTTTTCCATTAAGTGCACAGGGCAGAGGCCCCGCTGGCAAACACCATCCAGTTACACCTCCCGATTGCTCTCTCAACTGTCACGTGGTGTAGAGTCCTCTTCCAATGCTGAAATTGTATGAGGCAATATACCAAATGAAATGAAAGCAAATTACCTACTGAAGCCCCAGTCGGGAGCTCACACGTTGGTTGAGGAACACAGAGCTGACTTTAAAAAACAAGACAACAAACAAACAAACAAAACATAGATTCTCCTATTAAAATAGAAATCTGGTAAAAGCAAAGGAAATTATACTCACTGTGTAAGTCATTTATCAAAGTCATGAAATTTTTTGAAAGGTAGAAATTTTACCACCTAGACCACAATTTGGTTTATTTGTTTTCCGATCGTTGGTGAATACATAAGGCTTTCTTTTTTTTCTTTGCTAGATAAAACCATTTCAGAGGCTTTTTTAATTTTTAAATATATATTTTTATATATATTTTATTTTTAAAATATATTTTTAAATAAAATATTTATTTTTAAATATCTTATGTTGAATCAATTTTTTTATTGTTTTATTATTCATATGTGCATACAAGGCTTGGGTCATTTCTCCCCCTGCCCCCATCCCCTCCCTTACCACCCACTTCGTCCCCTCCCTTTCCCCCCCACCCCCTCAATACCCGGCAGAAAGTATTTTGCCCTTATCTCTAATTTTGTTGAAGAGAGAGTATAAGCAATAACAGGAAGGAACAAGGGTTTTTGCTGGTTGAGATAAGGATAGCTATACAGGAAGTTGACTCAAATTAATTTCCTGTGCATGTGTGTTACCTTCTAGGTTAATTCTTTTTGATCTAACCTTTTCTCTAATTCCTGGTCCCCTTCTCCTATTGGCCTCAGTTGCTTTTAAGGTATCTGCTTTAGTTTCTCTGCGTCAAAGGCAACAAATGCTAGCTAATTTTTTAGGTGTCTTACCTATCCTCACCCCTCCCTTGTGTGCTCTCGCTTTTATCATGTGCTCAAAGTCCAATTCCCTTGTTGTGTTTGCCCTTGATCTAATGTCCACATATGAGGGAGAACATATGATTTTTGGTCTTTTGGGCCAGGCTAACCTCACTCAGAATGATGTTCTCCAATTCCATCCATTTACCAGCGAATGATAACTTTTCGTTCTTCTTCATGGCTGCATAAAATTCCATTGTGTATAGATACCACGTTTTCTTAATCCATTCGTCATTGGTGGGGCATCTTGGCTGTTTCCATAACTTGGCTATTGTGAATAGTGCCGCAATAAACATGGGTGTGCAGGTGCCTCTGGAGTAACCTGTGTCACAGTCTTTTGGGTATAGCCCCAAGAGTGGTATTGCTGGATCAAATGGTAGATCAATGTTTAGCTTTTTAAGTAGCCTCCAAATTTTTTTCCAGAGTGGTTGTAGTAGGTGCATAATATATTCAACAAAATAATAACAGAAAATTTCCCAAACCTAGAGAAAGATATTCCCATACAGATGCAAGAGGCCTCCAGGACACCAAACAGACCAGATCAAAATAGAACTACCCCACAACATATCATCATTAAAACAACAAGTTCAGAAACTAGGGAAAGAATATTGAAGGCTGTAAGAGAGAAAAAACAAGTAACATACAAAGGTAAACCCATCAAAATCACAGCAGACTTCTCAACAGAAACATTAAAAGCAAGAAGAGCGTGGGGTGAGATCTTCCGGGCACTGAATGAAAATCACTTCAACCCCAGGATACTCTACCCAGCAAAACTATCATTCAAAATAGATGGAGCAATAAAAGTCTCCCATGATAAGCAGAAACTAAAACAATATGTGACCACAAAGCCACCACTACAAAAGTTTCTTCAAGGGATTCTGCACACAGAAAGTGAAACCCAACTTAACCATGAAAAGACAGGCAGCACGAAACTACAGGAAAAGAAAAAGCAAGAAAGTAGAGAGTAACCTCAACTTAGGTACACACAATCAAACCTTCAAACAACTAAGACAACTAAATGACAGGAATCACCACATACCTATCAGTACTAACGCTTAATGTTAACGGACTTAATTCACCCATCAAAAGGCACCGCTTATTGAATCAATTTTAAATGTGTTTTGTAACCTTTAGTGTGAGATCACACTCAATTTCTGAACTACAACATAAGCATCCTTTGCTGGTGGAGAGGCTTACCTGGTAAGAGAGCATGCCTAGCAAGCATGAAGTCCTCAGTTCAAACCCCAGTGCCACCAAAAAAACCGGCAACATAAGCATCCTTGTTACACTAGGCATATTGTAAGTGTTACCTTGTTGCTTGTTATAGTGTATCTCTCTACACTATATGTACTATGTACGTGACAGTTTTGTCTTTTCAAGAATAAATAAGGCAGTGATTAACAATTACGGACATACAGCTTTTGGGAACGGGGGAGTTATTTCTTCAGAATAAGTTCCCAGCAACAGGCTTTCTGGATTCTTGGAATAAACACTTTAAGGTGTCTGGTGAATACGGCCAAAGTGCTTTCCAAAATGTTTGAGCTGATCATACTCTCACCAGCAGTACACATAGTAGCATCTCAATACACTGCAGCAACGAGAATTCTCACTTAATAGCAAACAAAACTAAACATCGCTTTAAGTGGCATTTTTGATGGCTAAGAAGCTGTGGGTTTTTAACTCATTAAACTATTGCTTTTTCCTTTGTGAATTCTCTATTTTATTGCCTGTTTCTCTTTTGCCCATTGATTCGCATGAGCTCTTGGCTTCCTTCTACCCTGAGTTCTTGCCCTGCAGAAAACTGGTAAGTCTTCATTTATCTAGTTTTTCTATAGTTAATTCTCACCTCAGCTATTTGACTATCTGACTTTTAGTTTTGGTTACAAGGCTCTAGTGAGGCTCTAAATCAATTTAATTCCTAAGACTTAATCAAAGGTATCTAACAAATTTATTGAAAGATCCTTCTCTACCCAGTTAATTCACACTACAGTTTCAGACATTAACAGAGATGAAATGAGCTCTGGGGATCAATTCTCCAACTGCTGATCTTATAGATGAGAAAACTGACAGTGAGAGTCAAGTGACCAGGCTGGCTCCTTCCAGATCTGGGCTTTCCATGTTCTAAGGGCTCTTTCTTTCCTTGGCCTTCCCACCCACAGCCTCTTCTGGGGGCCAGAAAATGTTACCCCACTTTACAGCTCAGTC
This sequence comes from Castor canadensis, assembly GCF_047511655.1. Classification (NCBI taxonomy): domain Eukaryota; kingdom Metazoa; phylum Chordata; class Mammalia; order Rodentia; family Castoridae; genus Castor; species Castor canadensis. Next base: position 7,111,666 of record NC_133386.1, on the reverse strand, counting down.
TTTCCAAGATCCACAGGGAAAAGGAAAACGGTGCCCAGACCTGTACCAACTCATGCATCCCCACTTACTTCTGGGTGGGAGAGACAACCAAGATGGCACCTAGACCAATCCTAGGACTCACTTTTCCCACTCAGGAATGAAGAGAAGGGCATTGCCTATCAGTCTACCTATAGGATGGTTTGGGAGGAAAGAAAAGACCTGGGACTTTGGGAAACTGAAGGAAGTCAGGGACAGGGGATGGTGACTGGGTTCCTGCAGTAAAAATGGGAGAATTCCCTTCCAACTCAAGCATTTGTTTGATTAATGGTTTCATGTTGCAAATTCCCAAACATTAGGGAATTCTTTAAATGAATTCTGTGTGACCTAAATCAGACTCCAATTCAGCTTCTGCTTCTAAGTTCTAAGCTAAATACTTTATAAACTAGTTAATAATTATGAATAATTATATGTGAATAAATAGAAAATAATTATAAAATTGAAAAGGAAGCTCTAGCACTTTTGCTTCTTCTAAAAATATAATTAAGTTGGGCTGGATGCTGTGGCTCGAGCTTAGCTGGAGAGAACAGGTGGCAGAGAACAGGATGATCCCAATTCCAGGCTACATCAGACAAAGTTCACAAGATTTCATCTTAACCAATAAAAGCTGGGTGTGGTGGTTATACCCTTCAGCCTACACCAGAAACATAAATAGGGAGAATGAGGTACAGGCTCGCCTGCGCATAGGGCGAGACCCTATCTCAAAAATAACTGAGGCAAAAAGGGCAGGGAATATGGTTTAAGTGGTAGAGCACCTGCCTTGCAAGCACAAGGCCCATAGTTCAAGCCCCCAGTACCATTAAAAAGGGGGAAGGTAGACAGACAGATAGAATAGATATAGATAGATAGAATGAACAGAAAGAAGGCCAGGAAAGATGGCCAGAAAAAAACAACAAGGAGGCCAATTTAGTGACAGAAAAGATGTTTGTAATACACAGAGTAAGCAAAAATATACATGGTATAAGTCAACTTTCACAAGATGAAAAATAGTGTATGCCTGATGGTAAGTGGTCACGCTTTATTATTTTTTTATGTATGAAATATTTTAAATATACAAAACATACAATATATTTTACCACATTGATAGCTGATCATGTTTGCTTCATTTAAGAACAAAAACAAAAAACTTACAGATGTTGAAGCTGGTCCCCAACCTGAGGTAGAAATCAGTCTGTTTCCATCAGGGCTGTATTCCCTTACTGTACGTATTCTCATGTGTTCACACACGGTTTATGATGTTGGAATCCTTATATGATTTCCTTCCTACACTCAACACCGTGTTTTGAAATTTTGTACACTGAGGGCTAGCAGAATGGTTCAAGTGGTACCACATATGTCTAGCAAGTGCAAGGTCCAGAGTTCGAGCTCCAGTACTGCCCAAAAAAAAAAAATTCACTGAAATTTGTCATTTTAATTGTGATAGAACATTCCTTTGTGTGATTACGCCAAAAATTAATGCACTCCCTTATCGATGGACATTTCCTTTATTTCCGATTTTTCCACTGTTATGGACAATGCAGAGTGTGTCAGGACTGGAACTGCTGTGTCACTCTGACATTTTTATTATATGTTATTAACACTCCTGCTGAGTGCTTTGTGTCAGTGAGATAAGGAGAAATATTCACTTCCTTTCTTATGATCCTCTGTATTTTCCAATTATTCTATGAGGATTATCTACCTTCCGTTAATATATTTAATTTAAAAAGTAGTGCAAGCTTTTACAATAGGTTATATTAGTATGTTAACACGTGTTATTTGATATTAAAAAACTCTGTGATTTATTAGTGTACCCATTTTACAGCTAAAGAAAAGGAAGCTCGGGGAAGTTCTCTGACTTGTCTCTTTTAGTCACTAGCCTGTTCTGTCCCCTCCTTTTCTTCTGTCCTCCCTATCAACCTAACTCACAAAATCAGTGAGGGCAAAAATTAGACAACAGGAAATGCTACAGATGGTTGAAGTGATATGTATGTATATGCACACCTACTGTGTGCCGTGGACTGTTTTATTTCTTGATTGTGTTCCTCTGGCCATGATACAAATAACTAACCATGGAGAACAGAGGGAAAATGGGCTTTTCCAGACTCTCAGGGCACCAGTTTGCTCGGTCTTCTCTCGGGAAGCAGTAGGAGTTAGCAAATCCTTAGGTTTGCTAAGAAGACTTGGGCCTCACTCCCTTAATCCTTGGATCTAAGCTTTACTCTAATAGTCACTTAATTCTTGAAGATCAGCAACTGCTGACCCAAAGGAGAAAGCAAAAGCCAGACTCAATACCCAAGCGAGCCTGGACTGTGGCTTATTCTCCTCATAGGACTTTCTTGTTTCTAAGAAAGCAAATCCTGGCTGAGCAGAGGCTCTGGAAACACAAAGCCTGGGCTCAAAAGACAGCAGTGCACTCAGGTTGCTGAGAAAGGCCTCTCACTTCAGGACACACCTAGCACATCGTCTTGCCGCCCTGAGGCGGGCTTGGAGACAGTCAATGAACACAGCCCTTACTGCCAAGTCACCCCAGGTCTGGAAGGCCTGCGATAAACCCATGATCCCCACCACAAGATCACGTGTCCCCACAAAAACTTGTCCACCCATGTTCATAGCAGCATTCACAATAGTCAAAGGTGGAAACAGTCCAAAAGGACACTAGCTGATGCATGGATCAACAGTGTGGTGTATCCAAACGGGAGCACTATTCAGCCACAAGTGGAATTACTGATACATGCTAAAACATGGATGAAACTCATCCGTGAGAGAAACCAGTCACAAAACACCACATATCGTACGACTCCATTGATATGAAATGTTCAGAAAAGGCTAATCTATGAAGACAGGAAGTAGCTGGTGTTTGTCCCTGATGGAGAGGGTAGACCATGAAGTGAGTACTCAAGGATGAAGTTTCTTTTTGAGGTGATGAAAACGTTTAAATGCCGACAGTGGTGGAGTCCCAGAACTGTGAATATCCCCAAGCCATTGAAATGTACACTGTGAGTGAATTTCATGTTATGTTTTCATAAAAGTTTTCCATAAAACTGTTTTTACAAAAAAAGGAAGGAAGACCGGCCCTACAGAAGACAAGACACAGACACAGCCAGCTTTGGGTCCACGTGGAAAAGAGGCATATTGTTTAGACAAAGGAAATGAATGAACCCAGGGAATTCCACACGCAGGAAGAAGACACTCTACCCTCACCAGGGTTTGGAGCTGGCCAGCAATGTCACTAGTCAACATCAGTGACAACAAAGCACCTTCAGGAAGTCGTATGGACCTTCCTACACTGGCACAATGTCTGTGAGATTAGGCCATAGACAAAAGGAAGACTGGGCCTCACCTTTGACCAGGGACTAGTGACTTTCTGGTATTTGGCCATGCAACCCCTTTAACAAGGACAAAAAGGAGTCCCTCCTTAACACAAGCCCCATCTGAGCTGGCAGGTTGTCGCCACAATGCACTCCAGGTTTCAGATGAGCTGCTAGTGTAAGGATGAGCGATCCCTCCCACCGGGCACGGGATCGTCCACCCCCTTAGCCCCTTCTCACAGGATGCTCTTCATTCCTTCAGCAGATAGCTATGGGGGCACCAGGCTAGGAGCTTGCTATGCTGTAGGGAAGAATACCAGGAAGTCCAGATTATGACGTCAAAGACTAAGTGTCACCTAAAACATGCAGGTATGTTGGCGATAAAATCGAAGGTGAGGACACCTGATTCCCCCTGGGTGGGCAGTGAGGAAGCCAGGAAAGTCTTCTCACTGTGGAATTTCCTGTCTTTTCATGTTTCTCAGCCTCTGTCTATTCTGTTCCACCTGCCTGTTCCTCCCCCTCCCCCCTACTGTTGATTTGCCAAAGTGTATGAGCTCATCCTTCAAACCCTGGGCAAGCCTGTGCCGTCCTCCTGCCCTCCCAACAGTTAGGGCCTGTTTCCCTGACTTCTCATGGTCCCCTCCACACTGTGAAGTTCACTACTACAGAATTCAGCTGGTGCAGGGTAAAGATGATCTCCTGCATAAGTGAATGACACCAGTAACATGAAGTTCCAGCACTGAGGACCCTCATGTGTCTTCCTGCCTTCCCACAAGGCTGAACATCTTGGGAGCCGAAGGGTTTTCCATCTTTGTATCCACAGTGTCCAGAGAGGGCCTGGCCGTGGCCATGGCTGGTGGTACAGAAATGCTGATGAAAATGAACTGGTTGAAGGTCAGCCACACCCACCAGACTGTTCCAGAGAAATGTATGGAGTACAGCTCATGAGTGTTTGACCAGAGAGGAGCATGGCTGTTGCTCTACACCGAGGTGACATCCCCAGCAAAGCCAAGTTCTGGAGGCTGGATACTCTGCTTTTCATAAATCCATTTCATGTTACCAAGCTGAATTTTCATGTGAGAAAACTCAGCAGTTTAATTCTAGCTCTTTTCTAGGAATATATGTTGGTCAAAGACAGAGCCCTCCAGACAACAGAACTTCCCACCATACCACTTAAAAACAAATAAATAAAATAAAATAAAAACAGCAGCAACAACAAAAATCAAGAAATTTTAGGAAACAAACAAACAAGCAGAACCAGGGGAAGGGAGATTCCTGCCATGGGATTTGTCCACTCTGCTCCTTTCCTCTTTACTTTAGTTCAGTGGACCTTTAGTTTCTTGCTGCGTTCTTCCAACATGGACTGTGAAAGTGCTGAGTCCCTGCAGAGGCCACACACTGTGAAGGAATCAACTCTGACACTGAAGTAGGGACTCAAAAGTCAGAGAACTGGCTGGCTTTTATGGGCTATGCTGTAAAGCCCATAAAAATGGGCAACTCCTGAACCTCAGTCTCTTCACCTAGAAGATGGTGAAACCCTGCCATCATCACTGCTTTTTCTCAACTTGCCTGGGAAACCAGACAACCAAGTTACCAAATCAGTAATTTTAGCACAACGTGAGCTGTGGAAGTAGGTTCGGGGTAATATCAAATTATGAGCTTATGACAATAATTTTTCTCACTTCATACTTTGGATTTGGGGCAGTGAGTATTCCACATGGTTGAGTCTGTCCCACCTAGACACAGGTAATACTGACTACTAAATGAGTGAGGTATATTACCAGAATTAGTTTAATCCAAATTGGATAATAAACTTTCATGTTGGACAGATCATTCTCCACATTCAGCCGGCTCCATCCCATAATACTGATCCCACTGTCCGGCTTCACGTGAATATTCTAAAATGAATTTCATTGGAATAGGTATCATCATACTTCTTAAACACAGACCTCAGAGCACCTTAATAACTCGACAGCACTGCGTCCATTTTTATACAATTACCATGAAATTTTGGGTCATGTGGTACTTCAGTCTGTTTTTAGTCATATGGTTCTAAAAAGAGCAAGTCCACACACACACACACACACACACACACACACACACACACACATACACACACACACACACACACATACACACACACACACACAGATGAAAGAGTTCTGGGATCCTCTCTCCTCTTCAATCTATCAAATCAAACTTACTTTGCCTATCCCTGAACAAAGCTCTAAACTCCAATTTTCTCCTCCAACATCTCATTGTAAAAGGGGAAAAGTAGTTTACTGGGGCAGTGAGGCATTGGGTTTCTTCTGTCACAAGTTTTACCTGAAATTCTTACTTCACTCAGAGGTTGGGGGGCAGTTTTTCTTCAGTGCCCCTGGGGAGTTTAAGGCTCTTCCAGTAATGGGTGCCCACAGAGTAACTTGTGAAGATTTGAATTAGCAATTTTATAGACTCGTTTTATCCAGATTTCAAAAGACAACCCTGTGAATGGAGGCTTCATGAGAACATCAGACTAACTTATCATAAAACAGTGAAGAAAGACATCAGGGTGCAGTAAGAGCGAGGGTGGATTCCTTATCCAAAGTGATGAGGAAGGAAGGGAGACAAGAAAGAGCCAGTCCTGGAATAATCCACAGAAAAGATTTATCCCAGCAGAAGCAGGGGAAAGCCACAAAAAATGGGTAGCCAGAGAAAAGAGGGGAGAGAAGCAAGCAGTTTACCATCATTAGGACAAGAGATAGAGAAGAAAAAATAGCCAAGGCAGGCAAGACTCAGATTCATAATGTGGGAATGAATGGTGAGAGAGAGAGAGGGGAAGAGTCAGGGAGGAGGCAGGGCATAAAATGACTGTCCTTCTCAGGAAACCTGGGTAGAGATCATCCAACTCTGTTCTTCTCAAAAATTTCCAGATATTCCCTTTGCAGAGAGACTAAGTATAAAAAGCCTTCTGTTTCATCTTAAATTCTCAGGTAAATTTTGCATGTCATACCATGGCTTATTCATCTTTATTTAAATTTTAAAAATCAATTCCATGGATCTTTCAGCAAAACTGATGTTTGAGTTTTGCTCAATTAAATTGATTCTGCAATTCTGTACACCAGTTCTGCAGTTCTGCACACCATGCCTCAGTTACAAAGTGTGCATTGACCCTGGACTCCTCACTGACCATCGTAAAGGTCACACTCATACAAGGGACATCAGAGAAACAACTTCCCATGTCAGGGACAACACACAAGAAGCAGCCCCTGGCCTCTGCTACTTCAAGGTCTCACAGACAGTAAGTTGAAGGTTGCACTTGGGGCTGAGCCCTGACGGTGTGCCCCAGCCCTGTTCCCCTTCTTTGCCTGTTCCTCATAGTCCCTAAAAGGCCCTTTCCCCATCTGCACTGCTCAGGGAGAATGTCAAAGAGAGGTGAGCAGCATTCTCAGGTCCTCATTCACGGAATGTTCCCACCACATCGATGGCATGTTGACTGGCAGGTGGAGGTTGAACGACATGGTGTCACCAATGTTAGGAAGGGCAGCTTGAGGCCAGGTCAGCACACCCAAGACACTGCTGGTGTCTGACCTTACAAGGTACATGTAAGAAAGGAGCATCTTCTCAGGAATAAAGACTGGAGCTGCTGAAGACTGGACTGTCTTAAAGACAGACATAGTTAAGTCATTTAAGACAGGAGGAAAAGGAGGAAGTAAGTCTCGATAGAGCAAAAACTGGAACAAGAAGTCATCCCAAAACTGAGCACATTTAAAAACTCTCTAGCATCCTCCCCACCCCTCTAAAGCTTTAGCCATCTTAGCCCTTTAGGGATGGAGGCCAAGTTAGGAATTTTGGTGACACCATGAAAATTTCATTATCATTTGGTCTAAGTAATTTTCTTAAATATCCCCGTGATTTGGAAGCTTGAGATGGAATAAGGGAAATTTTTTTTACTTCAGAAGAAAATCCAGGGAGATTTTGGGAGAGCCCAGACTATGCAATACATGTATGTGCGATTGTTTTATAAATCTCTACAGAGCAAAGTCAGTGTTCTCAAGGTGACTAGCTCTATGACTTTAGGAAAGTTAACTAACCTTTCTGGGCCTCAGCTTCAAATCAGACTAGAGAAAATAATTCAGAACCTACACAGTTAGAGTAAGGATGAAATGAGATATGCCATGCACAGTACACAACACTTAGTGTTATTAAAGACATTGCTTAGTAAGTGCACGAGTGACTATATTCTGAAGCTCAGCATGACAAGTGCATTTGGAAAGAGTAACGTGGGAACATTTTTCTTCCCTTTCCTTCTGTATTTACTATTCCAGAGCCCCCCAAGATAGCCAGTTACCAAATCCTGCTCAATTCCCAGACCTTCCCTCCCTACCCAGGCCTCAAACTGGGTCCCTCTTCTTCCTGCTCAGACAGCCCAAGTGGTTCTTCCTAGGCTGTATCCTCACTCCAAGCTCTCCCATTGTCCAAGTCCCTCATTTCCTGGCCACATTCCTCTCGTGTGTCACACCCGGATTCACCTTCCAGCTTCCAGGAAAAGCAAGCAGGCTCAGGGGAGCACTCACCACGCCAGACCTTATTTGGGGGTTACTCTTCTCTAGGTTGCATTTCTGGAACCCCAGACTGGGTAGAAGTGGCCAGGTAGCCACCTCTTTTTTTGCACCCCACAGTTGCTCCTGATCATACAGTGCTAGGATGATCTATTTAGGTTTCCATCTTGCTCTCCTCTGAGTACTGGTGGAGTCTGGTTCATTCTTGTTCCCCCAGCGCTAGGCAAAGGGTAGACTGAATACAGGGATTTGGTCAAAAATACAGTTAAACAGATTCTGGAATTTCATGGGAAGTTGGAATAAAAGACTTGCCTCCCTCCTGTCAATCTTTGAGGTCCTGGAAGGCTAGATGGGAAGATAAAAGGACAGGAACTGCAGTGTCTTCTTATGAAACCCCAGGGACAGACAGAGAGCAGAGACCCTTCCTGAAGCAGGCAAAGTGCCTGACCCTGGAAGACAGTCAAGGTGGCCCCTCATATGAGAAGCATGGGGACACAGGGAGGGAAAGGCTTGCAGTTGGGGTGGGCACTAGGAGGCGAGTTGGCAGCTGGTGAGAAGTTGGTGATGGGTGCATTTATTCCTGATGGTTAAGGAAGCAGGTAGGAGCAGGTAGGTTTGCTGCTATTTGATATTTTAATCTATTCTACCAGAAAGAGGTGGTTAACCCACTCAGCTGGGTAGGGTCTGTCTGAACAGTTCAGAGTTGTGGGCAGAGCCCGTCAGACCACCCAGCCATACCCAGCTCCCAGGTTACACAGAACTCCCCATGGAGGCTTAAGGATGGAAGGCAGAAATATGATTTCAAGATGGCTTGAGGGCACATCTGCCTTTCACTGAGCTCACTGCTTCCCATTCCTGTTTGAAGGATTATTAATTTAGATTAAGGACTTGCCACTTTGGTTGGGACCCCAGTCTTTGTGGGGTGGCTTTATTTGAGTTAGTCCAGAAAAACGGGTTTGCATTGAGTCAGGGAGCAAACCAAGGTGATTTCTGAGTACAGGAGTCACCTGTGGGATTTCTCTGACAGTGGTTCTCAGGTGTGGGTGACTTTCTGCCTTCAGAGGATAACTGGCACTTTCCGGAACATTTTTGACCATCGCAACTAGGGGTGCAAGGCCTTGCTAGAGGCATCTAATGGGTGAAGGCCAGGGATGCAGCTGGACATCCTATCCTGCCCAGACAGCCCCACAGCGAAGAATTATTTGGCCTCAAATGTCAACAGTGATGGAATTAAGAAGTCTTGCCATTAAGGAACATCGTTAACCCTGGGAAGGCCTGGCTGGGAGACCCACAGATAGGCAAACCTGGTCGGCAGACTTCTTATGCCCATGTTTTCTCTAGGACACAATACCTGTTCAGTGCCAGCTGCTCTGCTCTGTGCCAAAATGGCACAATTAAAAACCCCAGACCAGATTGGGTATGGTGGTGTATGCCTGTAACCCCAGCTACTTGGGAGGTAGAGGGGAACAAGCAGAACAACAATGCCATTAATAAAAACCAGTACACTAATTAAGATAGTGCTGTAAACAAACAATTGTCATATAGTGTAATCGTGCATCTAAAAGGAGTGACTGACTTATGAAGGAGAGAAAATGTCAGCAGCAGAAAAGAGAGCAAAGAGAAGCAATGGACCAGGATGACTTATGACAGGAATGCAGGTCAAAAGTTTAGTGGCTGCATAGGTTGTATGTTGCTGGCTCCAGCATCCTGGGAAGATGCGCTTGGTGCTTTAAAATTTCATCAGCCTCGGTTAACCTCTGCCCACAGAGAATTGACTGCTCACTGGAGCCCAGAGAGATGGGAAACAGACCAAATTTCACTCCTGGATCAATTCATTTCTCCCATTCTCATTTCAGAGTTTGTCTAAGATAAGCCCTAGCAGTATCTTCTCAGACAATAATCTGCCTTTACACTCAGCGATGAAAGTCAACAAAAGGTTGAAAGCCAGGGGCTCCTACCACTCACTGCCTTCGGGATCTAGGAACACGACAACGGGGCCTCAATGCTTGTACTTAATCCTAGTCCTGAGATCAGTCATATTCCACTTTTTACACGCCTCGGCTGTCATTCAGACATGTCCATCACAGGGCTCTTTCTGAAAACTATAGTAGCTTGTCTTATAAGCACTGCTCTTAATTTTTCTTCAGCTTCTCAAAAGCTGCTCTCTTGCAAGTCTATGAAGTAGTTCTGCAGCTTTTAAAAACTAAGATGAATTGCTGGGAGCAGTGCCTCATGCCTGTAATTCTAACTATTTGGGAGACAGAGATTAGGAGGATCATAGTTGGAGGCCAGCCTGAGCAAATAGTTTGAAAGACCCCCATCTCCAAAATAACCAGGGCAAAATAGGTTGGCAGTGTGGCTCAAGTGGTGGAGTATCCACTTTGCAAGTGTGAAGCCTAACAGAGTTCAAACCCCAGTCCCACCAAAACAAACAAACAAAGCCCAAAAAACCACCCCTAGGACAAGAGACATGCAAGGACAAGACATGTATACAGACATGATCTTAAAATATACATATTTCTTGCACGTCTGCACGTAGGCTCTGGGGACAGACTGAAGAACTCACCACAGCATGATAGAAAGACATGGTGGTTCAGAGCCAGAGCTCTGAAAAGCAAGGGCCAGGGTTCAAATCTCAGCTCTGCTACTTATTACAATCCTAAATACGTCACTTAATCTTGCTGATATTACTTCCTTTATCTGTAAGATGGAAAGTGATCATTGTTTTCACATGCTAGTTTGTTATGAGGATAAAATGAATGAATAGATGTGAAATCTGTGCAACGGGATGACACACAGGAAGCCCTCAACCAAGGTGGCTGTTAGCATTCTCATAAATCCTACAGGTTGACCACTCGCCTGACCTGATCTCTCCCAGACTGAGGGGGGCATCACCTCCTGCAAGAATTTTAATGTTAGCTTCAAACTACCATGACGTCCAAATGTACCTCTCCTCTGGTTTTCTTTGTTTGTTAATTCTGACTTGGTTTGGTTTTGTTTGGTTTTTGCCATACTGGGAGCTAAACCCCACACCTCACACTTTCTAGGCAAATGTTCTACCACTTAAATGCCCAGCCCTTTGGCTTTTAGTTTTGTTTTTCAGATAAGGTCTTGTGCTCTGCCCAGCTTTGGACAGCAATTCTCCTACCTCTACCTCCCAAGTAGCTGGGATTACAGGTAGTCACCATCATGCCAGTCTTCATACCTCTCCTCTTACAGGATCCTAGATGAGAGTGAAAGAGCTGCTACATCTAACCCAAGCAGAGCCTCATGCTGATCGCCTTTCATGTTGATCTCCTCTGAGATTAACAAAAAAAAAGAACTTGCTGAATGTTTTTTCTCAAGGTCTGCCAAGGAGGGAAGTGTGGTGTTCTAGGTGAACTTTGTCACACTGCCTATTTCCAGGCCAAAAGCAGAAATTAAGTGGTGCAAAACAAGTCTACGAGCTTCCTGACATCAGGAAACGCAAAGAGGAGGTCAGCAGAAGGTTCCAGCATCCTTTCTGTGAGGTACTTAGATCCTCCATCTGTTCCTCGGGAAGCTATTGTTTATTTCTTTGTGACTTCACCCTCCTGATTTTTGTTGGGACAAGACAGACTTTCAATATGTCATGGGAAATAAGCTCCAAATGACATGATTCAGTAAACCAACAGAATTTACATTCAGGTCACTTTTCTTTTTTTGCCATTTTGGGGTTTGGACTCATGAATTGTGCTTGTGGAGCAGGCACTCTGTCACTTGAGCCATGTCACTGGCCCTCTATTTTTAGCTATTTTTGAGATAGGGTTTCACTGGGAGGTCTGGATCATAATCCTCCTATTACTGACACTTCCCATATAGCATGGATGACAGAAGCATGCCACTATGCCCAGCCTCTATTGGGTGACAGGGGGTCTCACTGACTTCTTGCCTGGGCTCTCCTAGAACCAAGATTCTCCCATCTCTTACCTCCCAAATAACTGGGATTACTTTAGCCTGGTTTGATCTTCCATTTTAAAAACACTTTCAGTCCATCTGGGGAGAGCTATAGAGCCTTATGGGTGTACAAGTCACTTAGTCCAAGGGAAGCTGGAGAGACTGTCTCACTCAGCGTGCCCTCTCAGGAAGAGAAGGAACAGTCTTCGAGTCCTGGCTGGGAGTCTCCAGTATCAGAAGTCTCACTTCCTCCCATTTCATTAATTCACAAATGTCCTCGCCTTATGCTTGACCAGTGTGGAAAACATGAGAAGCCTATAAAATGGACAACGATCAACAGCTAAGCACTCCTTTCCTCCCTCCCCAGCACAATCTGTAAAAACAAGTGTCCTCAGCCCATAAATGCTTCATGGAAGTGGCAGCTTCTGGTGAGGCCCATTTCTACACTGTCTCCCTGACAGTGTTTGAGCTGCTTCTTTTTTTGTTTTGTTTTTTAGCAGTACTGGAGTTTGAACTCAGAACTTCACGCTTGCTAGGCAAGCACTCTACCACTTGAGTCATGCCTCCAGCCCTTTTTGCTCTGGTTACTTTGGAAACAGGGTCTTGCTTTTGGCCCAGGCCGGTCTGGACCACGATCCTCCTATTTTCTGCTTCCCATTGTAGCTGGGATGACAGGTGTGCATCAATCACCATGCCCAGCTTTTTTCTGTTGACATGGGGTTTCACAAACTTTTTTTTACCTGGGCTGGAACCGAGATCCTCTAATCTCAGCTTCCTGCAAAGCTTGGGATGACAGATACACACCACCACATCCAACTGTTGGTTGAGATGGGGTCTCATGAACTGCCTACCCAGGCTGGTCTTGAATCACAATCCTCCTGATCTCAGCCTCCCAAGTAGCTAGGATTACAGGCATGAGCCATGGCACCTGGATCAGTTTCTGAGTTTCTTTAGGAAAGAACAGGCTTCCTATCTATTGAGCATACAGTAGCTGTGACAGGATCCTCAACGCTACCTGATGAATGAATGAATGAATAAATGGATAGATGGATGGGTGGATGGATAGATGACAGGAAGAAGTACACATGAGTGAGCAAGTGAGAGAATGAACAGAGTCTGAAAGGACTTAGGCTCTAAGGAAAAACAAAATGAAGACAAAAGTAAGGAGGCAGGAAATCTTTGTGGAGCAAGAGTGCATTCTGGAAAATAAAAAGACAGATTAGATACATTGCTTAGCAAAAATTGCTCTTATTGTAAGGTAGTTCCTCCTATTCTGTCATTAAAAAAAAAAAAAAGGGAAATGGGCCAGTCATAGAATCTCCCACCAAAACCCACTGGATAAGCTGAAAAATAACAGTTTAAGCTGTATCTTGTTTTGCCCACAATTGTATCCATACCACCCACACATAATAGTTGCACACTGAAGCCTTCCAAGGAGTTCCTGCTTTAAGCTGGCCTTTCCCACAGCCCTGGCAGAGGCTGTGGAGCTCACTGGTACACACACGAAGCCAAATTCTGCTGCTGGCTTCCCCAAGTGATTCTGTCTTAGACAAACATTACTGATCTGGAGTTGCACCAGTTCTGGCAAGGTTAGCCCAGGCTTGACCACTTGTGTTTCCCAGCAGGTTATCAAGAACCACTCAGAAATGTGAGGACTGCTTTCATACCCACCAGACCTCCTTTATAGAACAAGCAGGTGTAAGCAACTGGGTTGTGTTTACCAAACACTCATTGGAGTATCCTGCTGGATTTAAAGCAGTGACTGTGGTAGAAGTATTGGGAAGATATTGTGTTAGTGTTAAATTCAAGTCATGCCTCAGGTTAGGAGGACTCCATCTTTTAGTTGGTCTTTCTTCTCACAGTCTTTCTTGTCCTGATTGTAAAAATACATACATACACACATAAATTTTAAAAAATCTGTCCCTGAATCTTCCAGTCTTTCTGCTTGCACAAGGCATCACTTCTCTTTCTCCACTGAAGACTGATGTCCCCCTATCTGGACTCGAAACCTTGACCCAGGCCCATTTCTTGTCACCTATCACTGTCCTTCTTCCCTTCCCCACTTCCTTTCCTCGAGAACCTCAGCCGCTCCAGCAGGTCTGCCCTCCGTGAGTACTCTCCTTAGCAGCTTCCCTTCTCCCAGGTCAGAGTATTGCAGACAGCGGAAGCCAAGGCAAGGGGCTGGCTCCCAGTCTAGCAGTAACCTTCCTGGTATCACCCCCAGTTGGCCTCTTGCAGGCAGCTCTTGAGTTTATACCCACTGCTCCCTCTGCCTTCCCCAGTTCAATCATTTCAACCTGAAGAGCAGAAAGTGGTTTTTATTTGCTTGCCTGCTTTGGCTGTGCTTCCAAAAGCTTCTCACCACTTCTCCTTTAAATTCCATCCCATTAGGCTTTTGTGTGGTGAAATTTGGAAACTCAACGGCTCATACAGCAGACTTCACCTTACATACTTTGGAGGGTCACCTGGAATTCTACATTCTTTTCAGGCTGGAAAAAAACAGTGTCTCAGCTCAGCTGCTTGCCAGAACTCTTCTCGAGCAACAAAAAGCTACAATCTGGCTGATTCTCTGTGGATACAACTCATGGTTTGAAAAGTGATCATCCTGTCCTTTCTAATGACACTTTTCTGTTCTTGTGCCCTTCCAATAGTTGTCTGGTCTTGAGCTCCATTTACCTCAAGTTAGGGTATGATTTTTGGGTTTTTGTTTTGTTTTTCGGAACTTGGTATTGAACCCAGGGCTTTGTGCATGCTAGGCGAGCACTCTACCACTGAGCCACACTCCCAGCCCTCCAGTTAGTTTTGTGCCGTGGAATTTAGTCCCATTCTCAGGTAGCTTTTGTATCTGAAATGCTTAAGATCTCTTGCATGTGTTACCTGACTACAGTCAGTTTTTCAGGCACAGATAACGTCATCTTGCCTAGGGTCTCGTCTCCTTCCTGATCAGCATGGCAGGGCTGCTCTGAGGTTTCTAAGCAATGCCTCTTGGTTTGAATAGCCAGAGATGTGCTGAGGACTAAGCAAGCTTCGTGAAGCTTTTAACAGATAATTCTGGGAATTGGGATGGTATTAGTACTGACCTATCTTAAAGAGACAATTTTGGTACTTTGAAGTGCCCCTTAAAAAAATAAGGTCTATTAGCAAACACTGCCTTAGATGTACAGAATAAAAGTGTCACTTGAAGCCCCACCTGCTAAAAAGGTCCATTTTGATCATGTCTTTTTCCCCCCCTGGTAGTACAGGGATTTGAACTCAGGGCCTCACATTTGCTAGGCAGGTGCTTTACCACTTGAGCCACACCTCCAAGCCCTTTATTTGCTTTCCTTATTTTCAGATAGAGTCTCACCCTGGACAGTGGTCCTCCTACCTACCTACACCCTTCACAGAAACTGGGATTAAGGTGTGCACAACCATGCCCAGTCTAGGTTATATCTTTCTAAGAGATGTGGGATTTTTAATTCTAATTGGATAATTAGATAATAATTTTCTCCCATTTTCATATTTTTTTTTCCAAAAAATCAGTTCTTTTCCTCTCCATAGAGAAACGACAAGGTTTCAGTAGGTTTTTAAACTTAGCACTCTTGATTTTTTTTTACCCCATTCTCCCTGCCCACCCCCCACCCCCATACACATATGCACACCTCTGCACACATCCTCAGGAACACATGCACACTCCCATGGACACATGCACACACACACACACTTTCCCCCTTCTCTGAAGATAACTTTTTTCCTTCCCCAGCTGAGGATGATTGAGGGACACTCGGAGATGAGCCACTCCTTCCACAGGGTTGGAAGGCGGAAAGTCTACCGCCCTCACCTTGGTGAGGGTGAGCACCGTTGGTAATCCACCTAAGTGCACAACTAGGAAAACGTGACAGCACTGCTGGGTGGTTATGGTTTATTACTCATGAAAAATAAGGGAACTTCAATTTGGGGCTAAATTAAGTTCAGACTAGAGCAAAGACCCATCTTCTAAAGACGCAGGCTTGTAGGCAAGCCCAGGAGCTGAGAAATACTTGCCAGTGTGAATTCTCAGACGCCCTCTAAGACTTTATTTCAAGGTTTTCACCTCCCGTAAAGAGTTAAGCACTCTTTTTCCCTTAGCTCCATTACAGTCCATATCTTATCCTGAGAAATTAGGTTTTCCATTAAAAAAAAAAAAAGATACTTAAGACTTCCTTACATAAACATCAAAATAGTCCTTTTAAAATTCCTGGATATGATGGAGATGTATGATACAATTTCATAGGCCGAAAATTAAGTAAATAGAAAGGTAATTACAAATGCTTGTTTCCTTGACAACTCCCCTCCCCCAAGCCTCCTGTGATAGGGAAAAACCAAAATGAAAGTGAGGAGGGGTAGCCACAGAGCCACGCTGGATTCGAGGAAGCCCAAGCCATAGCCAGCGCAGAAAGGAAATACAAATAATCAGTTGCTATCGGGGCTGCATTTGGGGTAGTATTTTTTTGGTGTGGTTGCCATAGAAACGCCAGAGACGGAAGAACATGTTGCACGACACAAAAGAGAGCAATATGTAACAGGAACGTTCTCCCCGGCTTCATCTATGGCAGAAAAATGCTTCTCCCCGGGGACCAGCGGCAGCCGCAGGCTGAACCCCAAAAGGCGCGCCCCCGCCGTGCACAAAGCCACGGTCCTGAGGTGGGGACGGGGTCCCCGGGTCCCCCTGGGTCCCTCCTGCTCCCCTCCGGGTTCCCCCTGGTCCCCTCCCCTTCCCGCGCTCCGCGCTGGGCGCGCGCCCCTCCCAAGGTCCGCGGACCGCGCGGGGAGAACCGAGCCACCCGGGCCACACCCCGCGCACCAGGAGCCCGGGGACCGCGCGATCGCCACCTACCTCCCTCCAGGCCGCCTCGGCACATGGACCTGAGAGCCAGAAACTGAAAAGGAGCCGCTGGTTCCGAGACTGCCACTACTTTATAGGAGCTGTAAGTCAGCCAACACTGGAAAGAAAAAGCGAGACTCCACCCAAGGGGTGGACCCTTCGGGAAGGAAAAAAAAAAGTGGTCCTCAGCTGACGTCTCTCCCCACCCATGTCACTTCCTTTTAAAGCTACGATTTAGCCGCCGCGGGGAGGGGAGATCGCTGGTGTAACATGAGTCACTCTTCCCCACTCCACTTAGTGCGAGCGAGCGAGCGAGCGAGCGCTGCCCTCGGCCTGGCCCTCGAGCGCCCCGAGGTCCGGCTCCGAGCCGCGGCCCCAAAACAAAGCCCGCCGAATGGCCTGCTCGCGTCCCGGCTCCCCAGCCCTGTTGCATCCCCGCACCAAATGGCTCCTTCAACCTCAGGCTCCCGCCCCTCGGCGCTGCGACCTGGAAACCGTCCTCGGTCGGCTCCCATTTAATCCATCAAGTAGTCGATCGATGTGTTAGGAGAAGCGCCGGCTCTCCAAAATGCCCCCTCACCTCGTCCCCGCCGCGCTGGCAGGAGATGGCGTTGCACTCCGAGGAGCCCGAAAACCCCTTCAACAGAATAATGCCTACGTGTGGAAGGACTGCGATGGCAAGAACCTGGCTGCCAGCAGCCCCGGTGGAGGCATTTTCCCCTCCAAACCCAGGCGCCCAGGCTGCTCACCGCTGCCCGTGCGCACACGCAGGCACGCGCGCACTTGCACGTGGCAGTGCACGGCGTGTGCAAGTCGGGATCTGAGCAGACCTTTGCAATGAAGTGAATTCAGCCAAACTTCCAAAAAGGGCAGGCCAGCTTCCAATGGTCCTAGAAGATTCTCACAACCCCACAACAGTTAAGTTGTGTACCCTTCAAATGTTCGCAGTTACAACCACGGTCACAGTGAGAGTTGAGTATTTACAGAAAACTCCCAAGTTCAAACTCTTCTGTGATGCTTATGATCTATAGGTAGAGGCGAATGTGCTCACAGGGGCGAGAGCATGTTGCAGAACTACGGGGAGCTACAGAGGCCTCGCTCCACAGTGCGTCAAGCAAACATGGCAGAAAGGGCGCGGGCCACCACGGTGGGGGCGGGCAAAAGACGGTCCTAACGCAGAAAGCAGGATTTGGACTGGGTGCTCTAGGACGTTTTGTTCATTTGGGATGGGAGTCGGGGAGGGCACAGCAAGGATGGGGATGGAGATAAAGGACACTGGAGTCTTTAAAAAAACAAAATCAAAACAAAACCCTGAAAATCCACATGTGTGGAAATGGCTTGTTGTAATGTCCACGTAAAGTAAATTTGACTAGTAATGCTTATAAAGAATTTTGAGGAGTTTCTTGTAACCAACGCAGTCTTTAGGAGTTCTCAGAACTTTTCAAGCTATGTTTTGTTGGTGAAAATGTGAAGGGTTTTTCAAAGTCCTTTTCAGGTAGATGTTCTTATAGTTGAATTTTGAATGGGAATTTTCTTTTAAATCTACAAATTTGTAAGTTGGGGCTATGTTTATTACAAGTACCTTCAATGATCTCAAGAGAACATTAGGAAATTAACAACTTTGACAGTTTCAATTCTTATTCCAGCCTCAGTACTTCACTGTCTCCCATTTCAAGCACGGTGATTTAAATTATGATCTTATTATTGTTAACACTTTGCCTCTTTTGACACAGTTGCTCACAGTCCCAATCATCTCAGAAATACAGCTGAGAAATAGCAGAGGAAAAAAAAATCACTAGTTCCAGAAATTTAAAGTGGATTTACCACAATCATGGATTAATTCAGAGTTCCATTTAGAATCTTTTGAGTCACAGAAATAATGCTTGCTTGTTACAAAAAAATATCAGAACGAAATATACAGAGCAGCCATTCTTTCTTGCCAGTCTCCTTCCCTAGCTATGACGGCTGTGGCTGGTTGCTATTACCCTCCTGTGCATAACCATCTAGGCTCTTTCCTAAGTCTGGCCAGCTTTTAAAGTAAAAAATGAGGTCAAGGTGTGCAGTATTTTAGAGTCTTGATTTTTTAGATTTAATACATTGTTATGGATAGTTTCTATGCCAGTACACACAAATGAAGTCATTATTCTTTTATTTTAGTTTAGTTTTGGAGATGCTGGGATGTGAACTCAGGGTCTTACATTCGCATTTGCTAGGCAGGTGCACTTCCACTTGAACCTCACCCCCAGCCCCAAATTCATTATTTTAATGTTCATTTGTACTTTTATTTTGTTGTTTACTCTTGTCAATAGCATATATCCAAGGACATCCATGTCCTTATGCCTGCCTCTTTTCACAAAGTCACTTTTATTAGCATATAATAATTGTACCTAGTGAGAGATTTTGTTGTACCTCTCACTAGATGTATATATGTACATATAATGTACTTTGATGACATTCACCCTTTCTATTACTCTTTCTTGTTCTCCTCCCCATCACCCCCCTTTCTTACAATTTTTAAACTTTCTTTCAATTTTTAAAATGGGTTTCATTATGTCCTTTTTATATGTGCATGCAAGGTACTTCAAACACCCTCTCCCCTCTCTTCCCCCCCCCCAGTTTTCCCAAAAAATAGTCCTTCTTTTTTTAGATCTAGAGTCCACATGTGGTATTTGTCTTTCTGACTCTGTTTTATTTCACTTAAATGATAATCTCCAGTTCCATCCATTTTCCTGAAAGTAACATAATTTCATTTCTTCTTTATGGCTAAATAATACTCCATAGAGTTTAGGCACTTCATTTTCCTTATCTCTTCATCTACTGATGGGCACCTAAGCTGATTCCATAGCTTGGCTATCATGAGCAGCTCTGCAATGAACACAGGTGTGCAAGTATCTCTATTGTATGCCAGCTTACTAGAATCTATATTTTATATGTCTGTATTTATAAGGAATTTTCAATGTTTCCAGGTCATGATCTGACATGTATTTACTGAGTGTGCATACCATAAAACATGAATAAAACATGGAAATTGTCCCAAAGGGGTCGAAGTCTTAGAAGAAAAAGAGCCATGAAAACTGTGAAGATACAAATGGTTGAGGTGTGCACAAGTTCAGAGGTCCAGAGGATGGGAAGGGGAAGGGCTTGGGGTTGCATCTACGTAGTCTCTTAGCTCACAGCAAAATCTAAAAGGGTATGAGTGGACAGTATATTTATTAAGACAGTAGGAAATACCACAGAGAAGTAATTTCAGGTGCAGTGTCCCTGATCCAAAAATCTGAAATCCAATTTCAATATTTTCAGAGTTCTGCCATGAAACCACAGGTGGAAAATTCCATATCTACATCATGTGATGAATCATGGTGAAAATGCAGGCATGCTAGGAACACTGGATAAAATTGCCACTGGTGTATGCATAGGAGGCGCACAGGAAACAGAAGTAAAGGTCATGTTTAGCTTCAGTCTAATCTCCAAGTATCTCGTTACGTATGTGCAAATATCCAAAAGTCAGAAAAGTCCAAAATCTAGAACACTTCAGATCCCAAGCATTAAGATACAGGACAATCTATCTCTTAGAGAAAGTAGAAAAAAATTAGACAGAGATACAAAGTATAAAGTAGTAACTCAGAAAAGGTACAAATAGCAAGTAAATAAACAAAAAAAAAGAGGCAGCCTCACAAAAAAATAGGAATGTGAGGGACAAGATGGCGTTTCTTTAACTCTCCACTTGTCAAACACTCAAAAACACAGGGTGCAGAGGTTGCTATGCAGGGGACCTGTTCTTTTCTTGCAGGTGACAGTAAATTGATACAATCTCTGGAATTCAATGAAAGAAGATTTTATGAGCCGTAAAGTGGTCATACTCCTTCACACGATATTCAGCTCATTAGAACTCACATCAAGGAAACAAGCAAAGGTAAATGCCAAGACTGTTTCGTGCATGTCAGAGCCATTTATGTAATGAAAACTGCAGGTCCGCTCTGTAAGTGATAGGACAGTCACATGGTAGACCTCCCTACAAACATCAAAAACCCCATTTTTGAAAGACAAGGCATTCTCATTGTATAGTAAGTAAAAAGGAAACTATGCTACGTAAAAATGTAATCTCCTTATTACACTTATATAAATATATATCAGATTGTATGGAGAGGTTGAGTAAGTGACCCCAAAATTCATATCCATCCAAAACCTCAGAATATGACTGTATTTGGAAACGGGGTCTTCACAGATGTAATTAGTTAAGATGTAGAGCACTCGTCTAGAAAGCAATGGCCTTGGATTCAACCCCTAGTTCTGTGCAAAATGAATAAAAAAGTACTAATGTATCTGGTGTCTTTTATAAGAAGAGGAGAGACACAGAGCTACACACAGAGAACAAGGCCATGCAACGACAGAGACCAGAATGATATGCCTGCAGTCAAGGACCACCTAGGCCTGCCAGACACCACCACAAGCTAAGTGAGTGACACCCCTGCTGACATTCTTCCCCTGCAGAGCCTCCAGCTGGAGTCAGCCCTGCTGACACCTTAATTTCCAACTCCTGGCCTCCTGACCCAGGGAAGAATAAATTTTTTGTTGTTTCAAGGCACGTGGTTTGTAGTCATTCATAATGGCAGCCCTGGAGAATAACACCAGGGTTAGGAAGCATGGAGAGGGAGTAGGAAAAGGTCACTAAAGTGCTGCCCATGGTTATTTCTGGAGAGGGAGACTGAGGATGCTTTTAATCTACTTCTTTACACTTTGCTGCATTGTGTTAAACGTTCCATGATTTACATGTGACTTTTGTAATAAGATGAAAATTATAATTGAAAACCAAGTGATCCAAGCTTTCCAAAGGCACGGTGCTCTGGGACAATTTAGGACAGAAGCGGAGAATAAGTGATGGTGATTATGATGTGTTAAATCCCAAAGACAAAAGCATATTCAGAGTCCCCAGAGAAGAAATTCTGTGTATATCAGAAATGTTTTCCTAATCTATGTTTTGGTACTAAAAAGATGACTCTGGTGTGTCCAAAGTGTTGGCTCCATACCAGCCATTTAACTGCTGTCCCAGGGAGTCGAGTGACCATGGTCATTTTCCCAGCTGCTCGTTGTCTTTCCGAATTGTCACCACATACTTGCATATTTTTGCTTTGCTTCCATTTGCTTTGTCTTGTGAACATTGCTATAGATGTCTGAATGGATATATAAACACAGATTGAAATTTCCTCAAGTTATAAAACATACCATAGATTTGCAATTATGACTGTCTCACTGACTACTGAATTAGGAATTGTGATTGCTTAGAGAAGGCAAATAAAAAGTGTAAATAATGAGGTTAATCTCATAATTAGAATGTATAATCTCATTAATAATTACATCTCTGTTGACTCTATTCGAGCTTTCAATATATATATATGACCTTTAATTATAAGATATTTATATATATAATATATATAAAACCAACAAGCTCTTAATGTATTTGCAGAGCCTTCTGTTGATCAGTTCTCAATACTATTTATTTATTTATCTATCTATCTATTTGCAGTGCTGGGGATCAAAGGTAGGACCCCATGAGTGCTGGGCAAGCATTCTATCCCTGAGCCATGTACACCCCAAGCCCCTCTCCATGCTTCCTAACCTTGAATCTTGTCTTAAAAATTATTCTTGATATTCACTTAGCTCTTTTCTCTTTTAAACATTAGGCCCAGCTGGAGGACAGCCCGAGAAGCCATCCACTCCTGTCTCCTAAATCAGACAAGGAGCAACATGAAATCATACAGTACAAAGCACACTTTCCACCAGAGTACGAACTGAACCCAAGTTGATTAGCTGCAGGCTGAGCAAGAGATCAGTTTCATGATGGGATCTGGAGAGGAAAGTAGGACAACAGAACTACTGGACTTAGCCCTTACCCTTCATAACCAAGAAATGGGCACATTGAGTGCTGTTTAACTCTACGTTGGTTTCACTGTCAGATTGTATGATTTTTTAATGCTGTTGATAAGCATGGATTACTTTTATAATGTAGTTTTGTACACAGGAAAGGAGAGCTATTTCCATTTCTTGTAATAGACCATGGGCATTGTTATCCATGGCTGCCATGTTGCTTTCTTTATCTGTATTATCCTTTTTTTATTTTGATGGCACCGGAGTTTGAACTCAGGACCTCACACTTGCTAGGCAGGCACTCTAGCACTTGAGCCACTCCTCCAGTCTGCTTTTCTTTATCTGACAGCCATTGGAGCTTGCATCCTAATGGAGGCCAGCCTCACTTACAGTGTGATGGTTGGCCGGCAGCCTCGGTTTCACCTGTGAGCTGTGGCCCCAGCCCAGACCTAGTGACTAAGAAACTAGACTAAAACAGCAATCTGCAGGAGAGTGCTTTGCACCCTAAAGTTTGAAGTACAATAATCTCTGGGTATTTGAATGAGATTGGTTTGGGACCTTGTGTACACCTCATGGACTGAAGCATCTAGTCCCAGATGGTATTTGCACATAATCTACACACATCTTCCCGTGTACTTTAAATCACCTCTAGGGTGCATGTCATGCCTAATACAATGTAAATAAGTATTAGATTGCCTTGCTTAGGAAATCTTGACAATTAAGAATTCTGTACATGGGTGGGCACAGGTGGCTCATGCCTGTAATCCTACCTACTCTATAGGCAGAGATCAGGAGGATAGAGTTTGAAGCCAGTCTGAGGGGAAAAAAGAAAAGGTACCCTATCTCAAAACTACCCAAATAAGAAAGGGCTGGTGGAATGGCTCAAGTGGTAAGGCCTGGCCTAGCAAATGGGAGGTCCTGAGTTCAAAACTCAATACAGCCAAGAAAAATTATGTATACGTTTAAGACAGATGCACTTTTTTGAGTATTTTTGAAATTCATGGGTTCAGGACTCATAGATCTGAGGATCGACTGCTGTTTTTTTTTTTTTTTGGCCTAAATCCCTCATTTTACGGAGGACAAATGAATCATATCCAGGGAGGCTGACTTTGGTTGTCCATGGTACTCAATAGCTAACGGAAGAGAGCACTTCATGTTCTTCATGTTTAATGATTCTTATCTCTGAATTCTTTCCAGTTTTCAGATTAAATGACAAGTCTGAAAAAAATCTCTTGCCATGAAAAGTAATAAAAACTTTAACATGAAGTGTTGAATTTTTGGGTTTTTTTTGTTGTTGTTGTTGGTGGGGCTAGTTTTTAAACTCAGGGCTTTGCATATACAAAGCAGGCATTCTACTGCTTGAGCATTGTCTCCAGTCCATTGTACTCTTGTTATTTTGGAGATAGGGTCTCATGAACTATTTGCACGGGCTGGCCTTGAACCATGATCCTCCTGATCTCAGTCTCCCAAGTAGCTAGGATTACAAGTGTGAGCCACCAGCGCTGGCAAAATGTTGGTATTTTGAAAGTCCCCCTGTGCATTGTGAATTTATAGAAAGAGTCAGTTTTGCCTCTTCCCACCCAAAAAAAGTTAGCCTTGGAATTTGCAACTATCAGACCAAAGTTGGCAAAAACATAGACTCTCTTCTCTTTGACCACTCATGCCATTTTGGTTTCAAGTCAAAGCCCGGTTTGGTTCAGGGAAACCTAGCTTCAAGATGGATTTGCGTAGGAGGTAGCCAAGGAGAAAAGGACCCAGCAGCCTCTGGGTTGAGGCTCTTGACCTTTCAGCTTGCTGCGCATCCACAGCATTTGTGAAGTGAGCTTCACAGAATAAAACGAGACTCCACTGTTCTCTAGTGTCTGTTTTTGGATGCCTTGGTATCCTTACAATAAATGATAAATTCTACCATTCAGCTAGTTCTGTTACTTGTAGCACGGTTCTAATTATTATTGTTACGTTGGCGGGTTACCTGGATTAGTCCTAATGCCTGACTAAGTTCCTAGAACCTCATCTTCTTCATTCACAAAATCATTAGGTCTAAATAAGATGGTCTGAAAGAAGTGCCTGAAATAGGACAGAACCTCAAACAAAAGACCGTCCTTCCTCCTTGCTCTCCCCAGTCATTACTGTACAGAGCTTTCTCTCTGCTTGCAGTCTTTCTTCCAAACCACAGAACCATTTATCCAGTAACCAGTGGACATCTTTATTTAGATAGCATAAAGGCATCTCAGCCTTTATGTTTTGGTCAAGCAAGTCCAAAACTGGGTCTTTTGGCCCCCAACTCTGCCAATTTGCTGAAGCCAGGTCTCCCATGCATCAGGTCCACTATTTGGATGGAACTGGTGACTTTGAAGTGACCTTCGATTTTTCCCTCTCCTTTCTTCTCTTTCCTTCAGACCATCCTGCCAGTTCTCTTCTCTAAGACATCAAAGACATCTGTGAGCAGTCCTCTCCTCAATCTGTCCCTGGGGCTCAGTCAGTCCAGGCTTCCATCGCTTTTCTCTTAGGTGAATGAAAAGCCCCAGCTTTTCATGTCAGCATAAAACTCATCCACCTTAGGGTGACGTGCAAGAGCTTTTATGATGTGCTCACATCTCTCCAGTCTCATTTCTCGCCTCTTAGTCCATTCTCTTCAGTGGCTCACTTTTTCTCACCAGTTGGCTGACCTCTCCCAGCCTTTACCACTTATCTGTGTTAAGATATTTACCACAAATGGAACCTAACTGGTTGGTTTTCTATGTTTATTCCCCAACTACCTTGTGAGGCAGGATCAATATTGTGCCAGGATGCCTGACACAATAACTCTATCAGTGAATATCATCCCGAGTAGCTCCTTTTGC
This sequence comes from Castor canadensis, assembly GCF_047511655.1. Lineage (NCBI taxonomy): Eukaryota > Metazoa > Chordata > Mammalia > Rodentia > Castoridae > Castor > Castor canadensis. The sequence continues at coordinate 7,086,336 of NC_133386.1, read as the reverse complement.
CATAGGCAACTGGGACTTCCTGTTTCTACCTCTATAACTCCAATGAGTTTCACCTCAGGCATCGCTTTTTGTACTTGGTTTTCATGTATTATGAATGCATTTAAGTAAATGATTTAAGTCTCCTTAAAATCACCCCATTCCTTGTCCTTCTCTGTGTTGGTTTCCAGTCTTTGTTTGTATGCATACTTTATTTAGCTATAATTAGAGGAGATATAGAAAATTTAATTTGCATTTTTATCTAGCACACCTTTAACAGAGTTGTCATAATTATCTTCTCGGTATTTTCCAGGCTGAACGCATGTTTAGTAAGCAATGAGTTTCCTGTGGGATATTGTGTGTTACCACCATCACCGGTCTTCAGTGTCTCTTGCTTCTGCTGATTGAGCACTAAGTGCTCTGCATCAGATTTTTTTTTTCTGTTTTATAAACGAGGAACCTGAAGACAAGCTGTGTTGTCACTTCCTCAAATATACATAACTAGTCAGTATCAGAGGCAGGAGGCTAAGGCAGATGTATGTAATTCAGAGATGGCGGCAATTGAACCCATGCCAGGCGAGCACTCTACCGCTGAGCCACCCTGCCACCGCAGCCCCAATTTCTATTTCTTATCATGAATTTATTTTTTTGTGTACAGTGTAAGGTTTAAAAATGGTTACCAAATTGCCACCTTGGCATGACATTTACAAAAGAAAGCTTCTATTCTCTTGAGTGGGGTGACAGGAAAATGGTGGCTTTAAAGAAAACAGTAGACACTCATCCCACTGTACTTTGGGACAGCCTTTTCCCACAGGGGACCAAGACTCCTGGGCCTCCCTCCAGGGCTCAGAAATGTAGGACAGAAAGAAATGGCAGCGACTTTCCTCCCTCCCCCACTCACTCCACATTCATAGGGATCCCAGGCTTAAGAATGTGAGGCTTCTTCCAAGTTGAAGCTGCAGAACAGGAGTGTAGTCAGGTGTCTCCTGAAGGGTCGGGGGTTCCAGGACAATGACAGACCTGGAGCATTTGACTGAGCAGAGACCTTTTCCAAAGAAAGACAAGCAAGTTGAAGCAACCAAAGCAGAGAAACAAAAGCCAAGCACTGGTGGCTCACCCCTGAAATCCTGGCTACTAAGAGGCTGAGATCGGGAGGATCATGGTTCAAGGCCAGCCCAGGCAAATAGTTCCCAAGACCCCAAGTCCAAAATAATCAGAGCAAAATGAACTAGAGGTAAGGCTGAAGTGGTACAGCTCCTGTCTTGCAAGCTCGAAGCTCTAAGAAGACAAAGGCGAGTGCTATACCCTTTGTCCATCGGGGTGCTCTTGACATTGCCTTGAGTTCTATCTGAAGACCAATCATTTCCTTGAGGATGCTGGGAGTTGCCCAAGTCCTCCCACAGTGCTCTGGCATGGTGGCACATGCACTTCTGAACAGACATTGGCAATGCCTGGCCCCGAAGCTTGCCACTGTTTGGTGACATTAACTAGGTTCCCAACCCTTGTGCAGGTTTTTTTTTCTGGGCTCTCCACTGGGGATGGGCCCTTCAGGATGTTTTCTCTACTTGCTGTGCTTTGCCTCAGACTTTCTCAAATCCCACTAAGAAGGATTGTTCTATTGAACCAGGGAGCATGGTTCCTTGGCTATTTCAGTCATTTATTGGCCTGCACTGATAAATAACTGGACATTTATCAGTGGACACCTCTGCACCTGTGTCCTAAGCACTGCAGAAGGGAGAAGCAGAGCTCTTGGACTTGGCTTGGAAGTGTGTGTGTCCTCCCTACACATAGCAACCATGGAGTTTGGTCCTTGCCTTCACAGAGGGCCAGCTTTGGCCTTCAGTGGAAATCCTTATGATAAGAGCTGGTCTTTACACACCTGCACCCTTGAGCAAGAGTTTGCTGAGATGTTTGGCCTGTGGCTTTGTCACACATTGTTCATGAGCTGGCATTCACTTACCTTGGTGTATTACTGCAGGTCCTCACTGGGTAAGAGGTAGCTCTGTGATGGCTCTATACTGAGCTGCCCAACCACTAGGGAGAGAGGGAATTTCCTAAGGGCACAGTTTTGGATAAAGTAAAACATGCACTAATAACAAACAATCAGAAAAATGAAGTTTAAAAAATAAAAATATTTACAATAGCACCAAAAGTCTCAATTCTCAAAGGATGAATCTAACGAATGGTGAGTAAGATCCTTATGGAGAAACCCAGAAAATGCCCTAAGAGAAGTTAAAGAAGGCTTAAATAAATGGGGACTATACCTGGGAACACAGAGTCAAATATTTATGTTTAGGTGAGAATTTTCCCTAAATTGGTCTGTAGTTTTGAAGCAATTCATTCGAAAATCATCAGATTTACAAGCTGATTCTAACATTTCCATGAAAATGCAAAGAGCCAAGCAGACAAGAATGAGGCAGGAGCTCCAGCTCTTTCAAATTCCAAGATTGGTGGGCATGTAAATATTACAAAGCTACATTGGTTGAGGCAGTAAACGAATAGAAAATAGACCAATGACACAGAATAGAAAGTCTAGAAATAGGCCCATGCACTCTTGGACACTCAATTTATGATGAAGCTGCCATTATTCAGCAGTTGAGAAAGAATAGTCAGTGAAAAACAAAAACAAAAATAAACAGAAAACAGTGCAGAGTCATGCAAAAATAAAATGTGACGTCCTTCCTCACACCATCCACAGAAGTCATTCACAGGCGCATTGTACATTTAAATATGAGGTATAAAATAATAAGGTAAATAATAATAATAATAATCTTGAAGACAAAAAAGGAAGCTATCTTCATGACTTTGGGGGAGAGAAGTCTTCTTAAACAGGATTCAAAGGGGTTGATTATGAGGAAATGATTGAGAAAATAGATTACCTTAAAATGAAAAGTTTTGATTATCAAAAGATACCACGGAGCATCAAAAGGCAAATTGCAGAATGCAGAAAGATATTTGTGGTGAGAATAACTGATAAAGACCCCTTATCCAGAAAGTGTCAAAATATACTTCAAATCAGTAAGAAAAAGTCAACTTCATAGAAAATGTGAAAAACTTGAACAAGCCTCACAAAAGAAAACATTAACCTAGAGGATATCTAATATCTAAATCAATAACAAGTATTTGAAGTGGTGGTCAACCCACTGAAACATATCCAAGGCAGATATGCAGAAGATGAAGTATTCCAGCTGAGGCCAAGAATCGGCCACCAGTAAAAGGAAGAAAAATGCTCTAATCACTCTAATCGCTTTGGAAACTCACAGAACATGTTCTGATGATGTTGAGGCTATCATACCTGTGATCCAGCAACCCACATTTAGCTATCTACCCAGAGGGGATGCATGCATAATAATCTTCATAGAAGGATGAGCTGTAATAGCAATCAACCTGATGTTTATCAACGGTCAAACAAATTCATTGTGCAATATTCATGCCATGAGATATTATTTAGCAATGGAAATGACTGAAATTCAGCTACATGCAATGACAGGAAAAAACATCACAAATGTAATTTTGACCCAAAGAAAATCTTGTACCAGAGATTACTTGCTCTATGATTTCCACCGATAAGTTCAGAGCTGGGAAGAGTGAGTCTGTGCTATAAGTCGAGACATAACTTTGGAGATGCAGAGGAGCTGGAGAGTGGGGAACTAGCAAGGAGACGCATGCAGCAGTGGCCACACTCTACTTGAGGAAATTAATTCGCATGTGCACATTTACGATTTGTACCTTTTCCCATATTCATTTTGTTTTGATAAAAAAACAAAACAAAACTTAGGGGCTGGCAGAGTGGCTCAAGTGGCAGAGTATCTGGCTATCAGGGTGAGGCCCTGAACTCAAAAAAAATCTTAGAAAGGGTTGGGAGGTGTAGGTCAGTATAGAGTGCTTGCCTGGTCTGCGTGAGTTCCCCTACACACTGCAGATGGATCCCCAGCACTGCAAAATAAAACAAAAAAGAATTCACCCCAACTTCTCCATCTGTGATCCAAAGGAAAACTCCAAATCTTTCCTCCAACACAACAGATTTTAGGCTCCATCAGCCCAATACTGAGTTTAAAGTAAATTTTGATTTGTTCAGTTACACTGGACTACATTGATTCTCACTCTGACTTATGAAAAAGGCTTCAGAAAGAGTATTATAGGGAGTCGTGGCTGGATATGATACATATAAACTATAATTGTGTGCATTAGTTGAGAGATTTGCCATAGTTATTCTGGCTTTTTTTTTTCATATGGGTCTGTTTTGGCTCTTTTCTTTATTATAAGGACTTATCCCACAATTCAACTCTCTCTCTCTCTCTCAGTGCTGGTATCCTTTATTAAATACAAGCTTTCTGAAGACTGACTTGATGCATACTGATAAGAACTAATCACAGAGACCCAGCAAGGTAAGAGGACTCGCTGTACAGACCAGGTGTGACCAAAGGACTGACTGACATTGGACTTGGGGCATGAGAAAAACAAAGCATCAGAGATGAGTCCAAAGTTTTTGGCTGAGCAGATGGGAGATGAAACTACCTGTGTGTAGAGCAAGAATTCAGGGTGAAGTCTAGCATTGTCTGAGACATGTTGAGGTTAAGGAATCTATTAATGATCCAAATGTCAGTGGAGCGCAGACAGCAGGAGTCTGAAATTCAGGGGAGAGCTCTAGGCTGGTGGAGTCAGCTGAGATGGCACTCAAAGGCACCAAACTGGGCCAGAGCATTTTAGGGGTGGCAGGTGAAGCACAGGATACACAGGTACATTTGAATTCAAATAAATAATGAATAATTGCTAGCGTAAGTCTGTTCCAAGTACCATTTACTTACTAACCAAGTCAAATATGTATACTTGGCTGACAAGTAAATATTTGGGGCCATGCAGTATTTGAGACATATTTGTACTACAAAATAAGTTATCTCAAATTTGAATTTAGTTCAGAGTTCTGTATTTTTATTTGCTAAATATGGTACCGTTGGGGCTGAGAGTGGAGAGAGGAGAGGTCTGATGAAGTTCTGCACCCTGTAGCGAGAAGAGAAGGAAAGAGTGAAGAAGACTGAATGAGGAAGGAAGAAAACAGTCTAAGAATGTAGTATCCTGGGACCCTGGGGCAAGAAAGGCCATCAGAGAGGGGGAAATGGTCCTCAGGTCTTCAGTGGGGCAAGGTCCCATTGTCAAAGCCACTGGTGACCTGATGGGGCAGGTGTGATCCATTAGCAGGAGCATTTTACGATGTTAATGTGACAACTGTATGTCTTACACGGGCCTCTGGAATGCCCTAAGCAGCTTATCCATGCTCATTTAGTAAAAGCATTGAAGACAACTTTCACCTTTGGGCTCACAGTAGGCGATCTTGTGTTCCCTAGGGAACACAAACAGTGCAGTTTTCCATAGGTTCCCTGGAGCATCAAAAGGCAGCCTTGAGCATACACACAGCCCTCAAGGAGGTACTGGGCAACACGCATGGATGAAGACAGGGAAGCTGACCGACAAGGGCAAGAACTGGAGGCATCACCAGGTGCCCTGAGCCTTGCTCTAGCGAGCATGGGGACAGCAGGAAGGCAAGCCCAGCTGGGGGCTGGGCTATTCAAGAACAGGGTGTACCTGGAAGAGCCTGCTTCTGCAGTGTGCACTTAGCCACTCTTCAAAGCTTGGATATCAAATTTTTTTCTGAAAAAAAGTAGGAATTGGTGGTGTCTCTTGAATTCTTTTATTCTTTTAAAATGTGGGGTATAGGCAGGCACTGGTATCTCAGACCTATAATCTTAGCTATTTGAGAGACTGAGATTGGAAGGATCATACTTTGAGGCCAGCCTGAGCAAAAACTTTGTGAGGCTTCCATCTCAAACAATAGCTGGACATGGTGGTCCATGCCTGTTGTCACAGTCAGGGCAGAAGTATAAAAATAGGAGGATTGTGGTTCAGTCCTGCCTGAGTAAAAAGTGAGACCCCCCCATCTCAAAAATAACCAGAGCAAAAAGGACTGGAGACATGACTTAAGCAATGGTGTGCATGCCTAGCTGGCACAAAGCCCTGAGTTCAAATCCTAAATAAATAAAATAAAATTGTAACCATTAAATTCCTTAACTAAGGTAAAAACAGCATTCATTGTTCATTTAAAAGGCACTGTGTCATGGCAAGTAGGACTTAATTCGAAGAGTTAAGAAGCAAAGCAAACATTGAAAGCATACTGTGGCCTTCAGCCATTGACATATAGAGTGGTTGTGAATGTGGGAGACGAGGTGAGTCTCACGTGGTGTAACACAGCCTAGATTGTGACATTCTGTCACACTGAGAGCAAGCCAGGGCTGCAACTCAAAAGAACACAGAGTTCAGCTCGTGTTAACTGTAAACTTCTTTAAGCTTTTGAACTAGAAAACTAGCTGCACACTCATACAAAACTGAAAATTGTTAGGGGGCTTCTACTTGCCTAAAAAAAAATGTTCACGCTCACTACAGTGTGACTAAGACATCGCCCATATACTTCGATCTAAATTCATCTCTTGTTGACAAGTTATCTCCCTGAAACTTTCAATGGCTCTGAAAAGTAACTTGCACAAGTCTTTATACATGCTTATTATACAGCTTCATTATTTAGGAAAGCATTCTGGGTATTACACCTTCAATTAATAGAGATGGCTGGTCAACCATGGTACTAGTACATTTTCTCTCATATGTGGAATTTAGGTTTTTTTTAAAAGGCATAAAAGGAGAGGACCCTTTTATTGGGGGAGGGGACCAGTAAAAGGAGGGAGAGGTGAAGTGGAGGGCAACTGGGGGGGTGAGCATTCTCCAAGTGCATGGCACACCAGTCTGAACATGTAAAAATGTATTAAAAAATATTTCCTTGCTCTACAATAAATGGAAAAGATTGCATGTTTATAAATGATCTGTGAGAACTTACTTGGTGCAGCCTGAGAGAGAGAAGCTAGTGTGTCACATCTGCTTCTTTCAACACCTAGTGCCATTCACTTTTCATTATCATCTTTCTGACTATAGTGGTGAGACTGTGTTTCACACATCCTGCCCACCCAACCTTTTCATTTCTGTCCAAGCAGTGATGAACTTCAGGGAACATCACCTGTAGGGTTTATCAGATCACAGCATTCTGGGTCCTGAGTTTCAGATTCAGTAGGTCTGGGTGGGGTCTGAGAATTCACCTTTCTAGAAGGTTGCTAGGTTTTACACTTAGAGAATAACTATGTTAGAACATACTTAATTTTATTTAACCATACAAAATAATGGGTTTCATTTTTACATGTTCAGACTGGTGTGCCATGCACTTGGAGAATGCTCACCCCCCCAGTTGCCCTCCACTTCACCTCTCCCTCCTTTTACTGGTCCCCTCCCCCAATAAAAGGGTCCTCTCCTTTTATGCCTTTTTAAAAAAATCTAAATTCCACATATGAGAGAAAATGTACAACACTTGTCTCTGAGTCTGGCTTGTTTCGCGTGATGATGTCTAATTCTATCTAGCCATAATTTTGTTCTTTTTTATGTGTGACTATTGCTGCCTTGTGCATGGGTACACATTTTCTTCATTCACTCACGTGTGGATGGGCACCTGGACTCCATGGTCTGGCTGTTGTGAATAATGCAGAATAAACATGGGTGTGCAGGCTTCTCTATCATATTCCTTTGGATATATCCCCAGGAGTGTATAACGGGATTATGTGGCAGGTTGATTTTTAATGATTATAGAGATCCATACTGATCTACGTTAGAGCAGATTTATAAAAGTGTCCCCCACAGAACCAGGCAGAAGCCATGACGTGCCCTGGACCCTCACTTCTCACTGTACCCATGAAGAAACTGGGATCACATCAGTAGTTGTCAGAATGACCCAGGACCAGAGCACACACTGCACGTCTGATCTCCCCGACTTCCAGAATCACTCACTGTCATTCTATACACTGACATGTCTCTCTCATCTATTCAAAATAGAAGCACTAATCCTTTTTTTCTCTCTCTAAGTCAAAGGAAGACTTATTTTAAATGTGTTTAAATTATACAAGTTCTTGCTACTTTTTGAGAATAAGAAAAAAAGGAGTTTGAATCAGAACTAGAGGAATGAAACAGGCTTTGTAAACATCAAGAAAATTCACATTTTGAGCTAGGTATCTTTGGATTTGAACTTGTGTTGGTTTTTCCTTCTGTTTTAGATAAGTCCCACCTCTTCATGCCCAGAGTCCTTTGCAAGTCACTTCCTACAGCCCCTACTGGGATGCTCTGAAAAGTCCTGGCTGGCATCATGCCCAGATGCTCATGCCCTGGCAACAGGGTTTCTTGATCACCGAGAAGGGCATTGGCTGCTCTCTGACCCTTGTTAGACAGCAGGGGAACTCTACAAGCTGCTTCAGCCCTTCTACCTGGCCCTGCACAGGCATCTCTATCCTGGTGGTTAGGGGGACACAGAAGTGGGACATTCATTTCCTCTACAGCCACCTACCTGGGGGGGTTCTGCTACCCTCACTAAGAGCTCAACCCAAGTGACTGAGGCAGAGAGCAGTACACCCCCTCAGCCTCACACTACATCCTGGCTAGATCGGATCTTACATCTGATATATTTTACATTGTAACGCATTTTCTAAACTCTCTTATAGCACAAACTCTGAGCTTTGGAAATGCCAAGACTCCCTCTTAACTACTGACTTGGTTTATTTTGGAAATCAAAAGCTAAGCCAGTATTATTCATTATAGCCAAAAGGTGGAAACAGCTAGAACATGCAAGAGCTGAGTGGATAAAGAAATGTGGGATGTGTACAGTGGGCTATTTGACCACATAGGGGAGATGAGTACTGCTACATGCTGTAGCACAGGCGAGTCGTGAAAACATCATGCTGAGTGATAGAAGTCAGATATGACAGGACAAACACGGTATGATTCCACTTACAGGAGGTACTTAGAATAGGAGAACTCATAGAGGCTGTGCAGTGGAGGTCACCAGGGCTGGGGACAGGGAAGCATGTAACTGCTCCATTGGTTTGATAGGGCTACCATAACAGAATACCAAAGATGGTGACTTACACAAAATTAATTTATTTCCTCACAATTCTGGAGACCAGAGGTCTGAGATCCAGGTGGGAGCAGGGTTCATTTCTTCTGAACCTGCTCTCCTTGGCTCTTTTCCCGTGTCCTCACATCACTTTCCTTGTGTGTCTCTGTCAAGATCGTCTCTTCGGATAAGGACAGTAATAATGGATTAGGACCCACCCTAATGACCTTGCTTTAACCTAGCTACCCCTTTAAAGACCCTGTTTCCAATACAACTAAATTCGGAGGCACTGGGAATAGGGCTTCCATCTAAGAACTTTTGGATTTAGCCCACAACAAATGGGTACAGATGTGTTTGCGGTGGTGAGAAGGTTCTGGAAATGAGTAGTAGTGACAGATGAGCAGTGCTGGGAATACACTTAAATGTCACTCCACTGAAAACAGTTAAAATGGTAAATTTTATGGGTTTTTTTTAATTATAATAAAGTCAAAAGCTGAACAATGACTCCTAGGGTGTCTTGTTCTTGTTGCCTTTTTGGAATGCCTTAGCCTCCTGGGCTAAGAGGCAAAGAGGGAATAGGCAGACAAAGGTTGGCATCTCCTTGGGATTTATTGCTGGCACCTGCCAAGGAGTAAACTGTGCACATGTGTGAGGCCCACAGATGCACCAGTGAGAAACTCCTGCCTTCATGGGGCATTGGTGGGGAGATGGTGTACACTATAGTCAGAAACAGCGTGTTTACAGAGGCATGGGGCTGGCAGCCCTCTCCTCACCCTTCCCAATTTACAGCCTAAAGAAAACAAAGCCAACCCTAACATGTTCAGGCCAGGACTTAGGCAACTGGGTTCTAGAACTGTTCTGTCACCAATGCATTTCATAACCTTCACTTCCCTGGGGCCTTTGGTTTCTTCACCACAAAATGAAGGTAGTGGACCAGAACTACCTTGCAAGCCCAACATTCTTGAGTTTACCTAATGTGAGAGGCCTTTGACAAGTATTTGTTGAGTGACTGAGTATATACAAGTATTTGTGTTTTCTTGAGAACAGACTTCTTCTGGAGGTTGGGGTACCTGTCACCTGTGTACCCAGGATGCCAGAGAGTGTTCCCTACAAAGGTAACCCCGAGACAAGAAGGTCATTCATGCCTTCCTAACTATGTTCTATAGGTAAGAATGCTCATTTGACAGTGGAAAGGTAAGGGAATGACAGAGACACAAGACTTGAAAGAAGAACCTAGACTCTAGGAAGGTCCTGGTGGGTGACAGATGAGAGGATGGGGCTGCGAGGAGAGGGGATGTCCTTGGGCAAGACAGTTCTCCCTCTCACTGGAGGTTTCTCCCACTTTTTGGCTGTCTTCAGCAGATGGAGATGCAGTCTAGTTCAAGGGGCGCATATCAAAAAAAATTGGCCAATGTGTCTTCAGCTAAGAGAAAAGAGCTACATTCTCCAAACCCCTGCCTTTTAATTCTGAAATAATTGTGAGACAGACAGATGGTTGGCATTTGGAACCAACTGCCTTCTTGTGTAAGACAATGCTACTTGTGTTCTCATTTCCCAAATTTTGTGTTCTTAGATAATCCCATTCTCAAGGAGACTCTGGATGTGCACATCAACTTGAAAAGCCTTCTGTTCTTTCAGACATGGTGCTCTCTGACCTTGAAGCACACAGTGCACAATCTCATGGTGCCAACCAAGGAGGCTCTGCCTCAACCTGGCAGGTGCAGTCAGTCCCCATTAGCATCCTGTGGGGTGAGCAGCTCCACCAAAATTGATCCTCCTCAGATCTGAGCCTCACGTATCTCAACAGAAAGTGAGTTTCAAATTCTTGATCCTCTGAAGCATTTGCTTGCCTGTTTTCTTAACTAGACTATTCAGAGCATAATTTAACTTTCTCCTTGTTGACTCATTATGAATCACCATTGTGAATTAAAACCGAATCAAAACCACAGAATTTTAGTACAAAGGGGACCTTAGAAACCAGTCAGCTCCAAGTCTCTGCATTAGAGCTGCAGAGTTGCAGGTGGGAGAGCTGATGAATGGAAGTAGGGTCAGCTGCTGGTTCTGAGGGAGCTGGTCTGGAGCTTCCATGTTGCTTCTTGGTCCTGACTCTGAACACCACACCTGCACATGCTGTCAATGGTGCTGCCAGGCCAGTCATCCCTTGGCAGAGTGGGCTCAGCCTCTGAGCTTTGGCACTTGTACCTGCTTCTCACAGTTTTTGCCTTTGCTCTCACCTGTTACTCTCAGCTCTGTGTGCAGGGGAAGGGTGCTGTCTGTTTTCAAAGGTACCCTCCTCTCCTCAGTCAGCCTTCTCAGCTGCTGTGAAACCCTGAGCAAGATCTCAAATGTACCCTCCTCTCCTCAGTCAGCCTTCTCAGCTGCTGTGAAACCCTGAGCAGGATCTCAAATGGCCTTTTTCCTGTGAACACTGGTCCTGGGGACTGCACTGCTGTCCTTCCTTTTCAGAGGGCCTCTCCACCACCCCTCTCCTACTGTTTCACTCCTAGGACTGGCCACCAAGGTGGGGGCCCGTTTGCTTCCAACAGGCCTGGTCCTTCCTCTGGGCCTGCCAGTGTTCATTGTCTTGTCATTCAGTCACAGTGGATGAAGGCCCACCTTGTGACCACATTGTAAACTGTCCCCTCTTCCAAGGCCCTTTTTCCAAATACAGTAGCTGAGGTTAGGACTTCTGCCGATGAATGAAGGGGGCACTATTCAGCCCATACAAGGTCCTTTCCACTTTTAAGGTTACAGTGAATCACTCTGGGAACAGAGACAGGGGAAATGGTTCTAGGATTTTATAGAAGTCTCATAGTTAAGATTCCCTGAGCAGGAAGGTAAAACAGGTTCTGTCTGGGGGTTGGTAACAGTGGGAGAGGGGAGAATATAAGGAAAGGGTGTAGGAGGTGAATGTGGTAGAGATATTATGTACTCATGTATGAAGATGGAAAAATGAGACTTACTGAAACTACTCCAGGAATGGAAGAAGTGGGGATAAAGGAGAACGATGGAGAGGGTGAATTCAACTATGATATATTGCAAGCACTTTTATAAATGTCACAATGTATCCCCATACAACAATAATATAAAAATTAAAAATAATAATTGTTCAATCTTACTTAGAAGACAGTACCTGGAGGAGGAACACTTGGTGGTCTATTTACTCATTCTATAAGGACCAAGTCCCATGTCGCTTCAGCAGGGCAGAGGCTGACTTGGCTGGCTGCAGCCCTGAGCGTGGATACCTGTTTGCCAGGCCTTGAAGGGGTGGAAGAAACACAAGGGTCAGTCACTAGGGCAGCTGGGAGGCCACTCAGAAATGGGGAATTCCTAGGGCTAGTTGTGGCCACCTGTGTTCAAACCCCTTTCTAGTCCCATGTGTCTCCCCTTCAGTGACAACAGGCTGGTCAACTGGGTGTCAAGGAGTGACTAAAAATCAACAGGGCAGTGAGGCATGGTGGTACATGCCTGTAATCCCAGCCCTCAGGAGGCTAAGGCAAGAAGATTGGGCGTTCAAGTCCAGTTTGTGCTACATAGTGAAACCTTATCTCAAAAAAAAAAAGAAAATGTAAAACACAAAATCCAATGGAGCAAGAAATAACACTATGTGTCTGAGAAGAACAAAATGTCCTTGAGGCATCAGAGGACTGAGAACTTGAATCTGTCACCGTAAGGCCTCCTGAATGTCCAGCCCTCACAGCCGCTTCTCCAGTTTGGCCTAGAACCTCAGGTACCTGCCTCACCCATCCTTCCTAACCTGGACCTGGTAGCCTCCTCAATCTCAGATGCGCTGCCCCCGCCTACCCAGGGCTGATTGTAGAGGGAGAGGCTGTTTGTTAGAGCCCAGGACACAGGCAGGGCACCTGACGTCCTCTTCCCGCATACCTCTTGTTTTCTTATTTATCTAACGTCAGATCTCTGAAGAAGGCTGCGGACCAAATGAGCTAGATGGGACAAAGCCACCTGAATTCCAGAGAAGGATCTTGGAGATGCTTCTCTGTGTCCTCCTTCTTCTCTCTGGGATCCTGTACAGGTGAAGTTTGTTTTTTTTTTTTTCTTAAGAAAGATGTTACTTAAGAGACAAAAATTAAATCAAGACCGGGGAGGGGATGTCAAAGGATAGCTTTGTAGAAATCACACTAGGAAGCAATACCAAGGGGAAAGTCATTTAGAAATCTAAATGACTGTTAGACACAGTTGACTTGGCAAGATTAGAGGTAAGGCACTCATGACATGAGCTCAGAAGGAGGCTCTGCAATGCTAGAATGATCCTTCAGTCCATATGGCAATGCCTGGAATAAGGACCTATGGATTTGGATATTCACACTGGCTACTTCCTGGTACATTAGCTCCTTTTCCCCACACCCAGGAACAAAGCTCCCTCTGTGAGCTGAACACTGAAAGTTCCCTGTGGGGACTGGAAGCAGTTTTCTACGTGTATTTCACTGTTGCTCATAAATTTAACCTGCATGACGTAATTGGTGCTTGTGCATCTTCCTGGCTCTTTATGGCCAGCATCCCACCCAAGAAAGACATTAAACTGAAAATCTCTGATGCTGTCATTGTCACCTCCATGAAGGAGTTAGTCTTACCTTATTGATTCCTCTGTCCCTGATCTCTTGCTCTGTCTCACACAATCTCTGTTGTTTTGGACCCTCAAACTCTCTTGACACTCCAGTCTCTCACCCACTTTCCTTCTCTTCCTAGTTCTCAGGATCTATGTTTTTCTCATTTAGGAAATTTCTCAGCCTAAGATCAGGACAAGGCAGTTTTCTTCCAACCTTCTCATTCATTCCTCCATGACCCTCGGACAAAATGCTTCGACCAATGCCATCCCACATAAAGCAGCTGCTTAGCAAGGGGTGGGAGTGAACACTATCACGTAATGTCAGTCACCCACCCACCATCCCAAAGTCTGAGAGGAGAAAGATCAAAGAACGGAATTCAAAATCCTTCCTATTGTGGGAAATAATCCAATAGCTTTGAGCTGATCATTCTGAGAAACGATTGTTGCATTTACATGTTGAAAACAATGTCTAAATCATGAAGGAGGTTCAATTACCTCAGGAAATCCTGCACCTTTGTATAAAAAGTGGAGGAAGAAAGGGAAAAGAATTATTTGCACCACTGAATAGGACTGCAGATACATTAGCATTCTGTTCCAGCCAATTAGACTGTGGTTTGTATTTGTGGGTGTCGCATTCAAAGGCATAAATACCAATGAGATCACCTCCAACAGGAAGTGGAGGAGGCAAATGATGCCAGAGCTTCTAGACGCTCAAGAGCTGGAGGTGGGCAGGCTCTCCCCCACCCCAAATTGTCTCCCATGTGTCTCTGATTCCTTTGTTCTCCTTGAACCCCCTCTGGCATCAGGACATTCCCTCTAACCTCTCTACAGGAACACTGGGTTGTGTTTGCCGAGAGCTTTGGTCTTTCTCTCTAGTCTGCAGGATTCAGCAGGTGGTTTTGAGGAACTTGGGAGGAGCAAAGCTGGTCCCTTTAGCTCTGCAGGAAGATTGTGGGAGACAGGAGTCAGGTCCTTATGCCCATGGCTAACACTGGATGGCGATCTGTAGGTTAAAGAATTAAGCACAGCATCCTCAGTGTCTTAAAATCACAAGTCAGTACTTCCTCAAGTCAAGAATTACTATTCTGAGAACTCTTAGCAGGCATTGCCTCTTAAGAGTTATGTGGAATAGAATGGAGGGGGACGCATGAAGCCAGAAGGTCCAGCTGGAGTCATGGTAGTGGCCAAGAGAATGGAATGGAGGGTACCAATTGCAGGGACATCACAGATGCTGGGATGGGAGCACAACCCACCAGGAAGGAAGGAAAGGCATCCAGAGGACATGAGCTGTTACACTAAAACTCAGACATAAGAGATGGCTCTTATTAAACATATGGATCATGCTCCGACTGTGTGAGCACTGATGAAACACCACACCCAGGACAAGGCTCCACAAGGCCCATGATGTGTGCTGTGTTTGAATATGTCTTCTCCAAAATCTGGGTGCAGCCAATGTGATGGTATTAAGAGGAGGGCCTTTAAGAGGTGATTAGGCCATGAGGGCTCCCCACTGAGAATGGGAGTAGGGTCCTTATAAAAGGGCTTGCCCTTCCACCTTCTGCCACGTGAGGACTCAGCAAGAATGCCCTCCCCAGTTGCTAAATGCTAGCACATTGTCCTTGGATTTTGTAGATTCCAGAGCTGTGAGGAGGTTTGTAAGTTTGTGGTTTGTAAGTCACCCACACTCAGGTATTCTGTTCGAGCATCACAAACAGGCTACAACAGAAGAGTGGGTCGGGGACTGCTCCTTCCACAAGTGAGAGGGCAACAGTGTGTCTGCCTCTTACAGTCACAAGGAAAGCAATTCACTTTGGACATCTCCAGGGGTGGGGCCAATGCAAGGCCCCTTAATAAACTGAAGAACACTGGATGCCATTTGCATCTGTAGAGCCATATTGGTGAAGAGCTTGAAAACTGACTCATCTCAGCTCAAACTTCAACAGGCCAGTGATCTTCTGCACTTGTCCTCCAGGACAGTGTCTGGTTGGAATACCTCTCCATTACAATTTGGGGTAGGTACCTCAACCCATTTTTGTTTTCCAGTGTCTAGCCTAGATGGATTTGCCTTTGGCTGGAGCCAACACCTATCTAGTCAGCCATAGCTGGGGACCAGGGGTGGCTTCTCTTGAAGCACACGAGAAGTTGGAGCCCCAAAAGACAGAGGCCAAAACTCCCAGAGAAAAGGATAACTGACAGCACAAGATCCCAGGGTTGCAGCAAAGATTCAAAAGCACAGATGGAGGGGCGAGGGGTGAGGGGTGAGGGGTGAGGGTTGGCTTGGTCAAAGAGACAAGTAATTTCCTCTTAGCTACATGAACAAGGGCAGTGATGACTGGATGGGCTTGCTGTGATTTAAGGATGCAGGTGTTAGCAAGAGGGGAAGCAAGATCAATTTTACAACTAAAAGGGACTTGAGGACTATCTTGTGTAACTTCATATTTAGCTGGGACTCAAAAGACAACAAGCAGGTATTTCCAGTAAGAATGAGGCTCCAGTTGGAGTTTTAGGGCATGAATTTGCAGTGCAGCAAATCTACCACAACAGAGAATTGTGGGATTGTGGGGCAAGATGGGCCACAAATCAGGATGTGGGATGCATGTGTATTGGAGCACTGTCCAGGAGAGCTAGTTGAAGCGGACCAAAGATGGACGACATTAGAAGGTCGATGAACTATGCTGCTGTGGCTTTAGGAAGGTCAATGACAGTGTTGACATCATTAGGCACCACTGGGTAGAGAGGAAAACCTTTGGTTTAGGGTTCGATGGTGAGAGCAAGCTCATGGCAGTATCGGGAAAGCTCAGGCTTTGGCACGGAACAGGCACACATCTGAGTCCACACTTACAGTTTTTCAGCCATGTACCTAAGGTCTTGACAGTCCTGGGGAGAGGCATGGTACCTGCTCAGGTAGAGAACATCCCAGGGCCTGCCTTGGCTCTTTTCCTCTTCCCAAAGTCATTCCCTCAATGTCCTGATCCTGATCCAAGGCACCCACAGTGGGAGGGCATGTCTGGCCCCAGACAAGGAACTGACAGGAGCAGACTGTGGAGCTCTGTGGTGTTGGGTCCCCTGAGGGCTTAGGCTGTGGTCAAACAGCCACCCAGGACCCAGCTCAGGTCTCAAGGAAGTGTGGGTCTCTGCACAGAAGCTGGGGTCCAGTGCGACCTGCTGCATTGCCTTATGGCTTCCTTCCTGCTATCAGAGTCTGTGGGTATAGTGGCTATGTGCTAGCCAAGACCCCTCCTCCCTCTGATCCAGTCCTCCTCATCTTCTCTATCATTAGAAACAAATGTCTCATCTATGGATCGTGAGCTCCTGGAGGCCAGGGATGATAGATTTTCCTCTGAGTGTGTGTGGAAGAAAGCACATAATAAGATCAAGAAAACTCTCTGTGCTCCATCTAAATTCACCAGTTGTCTTATTTTGCAATATTTTCTCTCTTTATACATCAATATACATAATATGTATAATACACAGTGTATATGCAACATGCAGACATTACATATGTGCATGTGAACATGTACTTACATGTATACTTATACACACATATAGAGTTTTTGCAAAACTATTTGATAGCCGTGGACATCATGATACATCACCCCTAAATATACATATCTCAAGACTAATGTCATTGTACTACAATTACAGCATAATCATCACCTTCAGAAACTCAACATTGCTTCAATATTAGGAAACAATACAGTGCATAGCTCTTTTTTTTTTTTTAGGGATGAGGTAATTTTCAACTTTGAATCTCCTCTTTTACCATCTCTGCATAACCATCCCAGCTCAGGATCCAGCACAACATGATACACATAGAAGGCTCCAAACATATGTCAATTAAAAGGACTGATGGATGAATGGATGGATGGATGAAAAAATAAAATCCTTTTTCCATATGTCTTCAGGCTTGAAAAGGTGAGTGACTCCCTGCGGGAATTAAACCACCTTTGAGCTCTTCTCCCTGGTCAAGACAGAAGCCTTCCACCTGACAGGAGACATGGTTTCAAGCTGTAGTTTTTTGCCATTAGGCGTTATTTTGGTTCCCAATGGAAGAGAAACAGGAACTTGGCAAAAGTGAAATATCACGGAATTCCTGCTAATCACTGATTCTGGAGTTTAGAAGTGTCTGGATCCCCATGCCATGCTTGGATGTTCTTCTCTTTTCCTAAAAAATACATTCTAGAAGGCATCTGGCATGAAGTGATCAAAGACCACTAAATTAGAGCAAAGTAGTTTGGCCACTGCAGGCAAGTGTACCATCGTTATTCTATTTGTTCTGCAAGCAATAGGTTTTCTTCATTGTGTGCTTCCTTTATCCTCCTGAATTTTGGGACAGCTTCTCTTCATCTAAATTCACAGTACTTCCTCTTACATAGTGGCTCTTCCAATAATGCCTAAAATGAAGGGGGACATAAAAAAACTTGAGTAGTTTTTATCTGGTAATATGAGTGATATCTTTTTTTCCTACAGGATAAAAGATGTTAATAACAACAATTTTAGTATCTATTGTTTGAACAATTACAATCTTTGATAAATAACATGGCAACCAACAAGACTGCCAACTACTTGTCTTGTATCAGGTTCTCAAAAGATGATTTTGCTGAAAAGCACAGACTCCTTACTTGGGTCCGTGAATTAACTAGAGGCAGTAGAGAAGCTTGGCATCCCTGCCTCCATTTTGTATCTGTTTTTGTCTGAACCATTCTCTCCTGCAATCACCTTAGGTTGCAGAAGGATAGGACTGCTCAATTACATCTTTATGACAAAGAACTCAAACTACCCCTCAAGAACAGGAATGCCTTTCAAGACAGACCACTCTCAAATGAGGACAACTACGTGTAAAAATGAGGCTCTACCCTCGAGGAGGAGTAAGCATCCCATGGGAACCAGATGGCTCCCCTCAAGTGATGACAGGAATAACAACTTCTCCAGAATCCTGGAAGAACAAATGTTGGTGGCTACGGTGGAGTCCCAATTCTTTGTGTCCCACCAGGAAGGATCCATGGCAGGACATGTGTGTGTTAATAGAGTTTATTAAACGTTAGGGGAGAGAACTACAGAAAGGGAGTATTAGAGGGCGCAGGTGGAATCTGGAGACAGAGAGCGTGTTTCCCTTCTCCAGGGGCTTTTAAACTTATGCTGACCTATGGAAGGAGGAACCAGATGATTCCCATCCAATAATCAATGAGTGGGGAGGGGCATGAGTGGTTCCCTTCCAGGTGAGGGTGGTCCCTGAGCCTGAGTGTGGTCAATCTGAAATGCAATATTAAGTCATATATTTTCTTATGAGTCCCAAAGTTTTTCTAATTTTAGCTTCACAAGGACTGAGATAGTGATCAACCAGGCCTCACCAGACCAATCCTGAGGCAATGGGCTGCGAGACCACCTGCCTGGTACCACCTCTGACCACCTGACTACTGTCTAACTATGCATCCCTTTTGTCCCCTGCCTTGATTCTTTGTCTATGTAAAGCTAAAGCTCATGTCTGTAACCCGAAAGTGGCTGAAGATGGGCTTACTTACTCTCCTCTTCCCGCAGCTCACCAGGTTGTGTAATCAACCTCCTTTCTCTGCCCTTCGCCATCTCTTCATTTGGTCTATAGGGGTGAGTGGCCAGACCTGACCTGTGGAAGCCCAGTTTAGGCCTGGGGCCAAAACTCTGGTTTCAGTATGAAGAATCTACAAAGGGAAGGTACTGAGCTTAGTTAGGAGTTAGGGAAACTGTTGGCAAAATCAGCCCCATGTTTCACAAACGGAGTCTTTAATCCCATTCTCCTTGGCCACCAGTGTTCCCAGGACACCAAATGTTTCCTCAGTACACCTGTGGGATGTCATATTTTGATTATGACATCTTGTAAAATGTACTTAAAAGCTGCTTTTGCTGAAAAGCACTCCTGACTTGGGCCCACGAATTAACTGTAAGCAGGATAAAAGTTAGACCTCCCCAGCCTCCATTTTGTATCTGTGTCCTTTGCTCTGACCCATTGCCTCCTGTAGTGGCTTTGCAGCCATCTTGAATCCAGGAAGGAAACAAAGGACACCTACCAGTGTTGCTTACTCTACCAAAGTCCCACCTGACCAATCCTGAGACAAAGAGCTGTGACCATCTATGGCTGCCACCTGTGACCACCTGTGACCACCTATGACCATCTATGACCATCATAATTCTGTATGCTTCTCTCTTTGCCCCCAATTCTTCCTCCTATTTAAATTGAAAGCAAAAGTCTACATAGGGAAAATGAGTTGAAACGCTATCTTGCTTCTTCCCATGCCTGTGCTGTATAAAAGCCCTCCCTTCTCTGCTCTTCATCGTTTTCAACTCTTTATTTGGCATGTGGGGACAAGTGGCTGACCTGACCCATGGAACCCAGGAGTTTGGGCCTGGGGCCTAAAATCTCCTGTAACTATTTTTACAATCTGCATTGAAGCCACTTGACTGAACTTGATAATTGGGTGAGAAGGTAGTTCTTCTAAGACAAACTCTGCACCATCTGGTGGTGACATGTGCATTTTGAGGCAAAGGATGTAAGTGAAAAAGTCTCTGCTCTGGGTGGGGATGTGGCTTGGGGGTAGAGCACTTGCCAAGCTTTTGTGAGGCCTTCTTTTCCGGCTTCAACATCACCAAACCCTTCCCAAAAAGCAAAAAATCAAAGTCTCTTCCTTCCTAAACTCTGTCCCTGTGCAAAGGACATGAAGTCAGAACTTGGACTCCAAGGAAGCAAGAGTAGGCTACTTTCCAGTGGGTGGCCTTGAGTAAGTCAGTCTGTGCAGGAGTCTGCTTCTTCCTGGGTCAGATTACTACCGGTAGGTCAGCACTGACATCTACATCTGTCCCAGCGAGAGAAGAATTCGGGCCAATGGAGCGAAAGTGATAGTGAAGTTTATTAGGAAAGGAATAGATTTTCAATAGACTGAAAGTGGTTGTCTTAGAGTGATAAAGAGAATACAATTATTTTTACCCTGGAGCAAGTTTTTATTGTGGTGGAAGGGGCTAGCAGTGTTAAGTCCCTTCCTAGGACTAGCCCAGGAGGCTGAAGTCACAGTTCGGGTGACTCCAGAGTTACAAAGTACCAAGGATTACTGGATCCACCTGACCCTTAGGGTATGGTTTAGAGACCTGAGTCTTCGTTTTATAAGTAAAGATCTATTGTTTTAGGAACTGATGTTGACCTTCTTTAGGGTGGGTGATCAAAAATATCTTGTGACCTTGGTGGACTATTCTGATCTTAACACAGGCTGTTGGAAAGTTTAATTACAATGTTTTCTCTAACAGACCTTGAAGTATCATGCATTTTAGGTTTCTTTTGCACATCCCCATCATTCATGGCTAACTTCTGCCTGCCATAATGAAGTTAGCTCTCCAGAGGACTCAAAAGAAAAGCAAAATGAGACCATATGCACAGAATGAAAGCTTTTCGTAAATGATTGTGACCAGTATTACTACCTCTAACCAGATGTTGTTTTAAACAAGAAATAGACTCATAAGGCATATTTAGATTTAGATCCTAGACAAACAAAATATAGAGTGGGCTGTCTGGCTTCCAAGCAGTTAACTTTTTTGAGATAGTGACAAAAGAGCAAATTAAAAATGGGTGGTGTTCAGACAAAGGACTGATAACCAGAATATTCAGAGAGCTCAAAAAACTAAACTCCCCCCAAATTAATGAAATTAATAAAGAAGTGGGCAACTAAACTAAACAGAACTTTTTGAAAGGAAGAAATCTAAATGGCCAAAAAACACATGAAAAAATGCTCACCATCCCTGGCCATAAAGGAAATGCAAATCAAAACTACACTAAGATTCCATTTCACCCGTGTTAGAATAGCTACCATCAAGAACAGCACCAACAACAAATGTTGGTAAGCATGCAGGGGAAAAAGGAACCCTCATACACTGCTGGTGGGAATGCAAGCTAGTAAAAAACTAAACATAGATCTGTTATATGACCCAGCAATCCCACTCCTGGGGATATACCCAAAGGAATGCAACACTGGTTACTCCAGAGGCACCTGCACACCCATGTTTACTGCAGCACTCTTCACAATAGTCAAGTTATGGAAACAGCCAAGATGCCCCACTACTGATGAATGGATTAAGAAAATGTGGTATCTATACACAATAGAATTTTACTCAGCCACAAAGAAGAATGAAATGTTGTCTTTCGCAAGTAAATGGATGGAACTGGAGACCATCATCTTAAACGAAGTTAGCCAGGCTCAGAAGGCCAAAAATCACATGTTCTCCCTCATATGCAGACTCTAAACCTAACACAAATGCAGTAATATTATTGGACATGGGTCACACACTAAGGGGAGAATGCCCATGGGAGGAATAAGGAAAGGGAAGGAAACCTAAAACTTGAATGTAGTTGATGTGCACTCTGTAGAGGAGTGAATAAAGTAATCCTAAACTGACAGAGGTCACTATGGGACGGGGACCAGGAAGTAGTGAAGAGGTCTGGTAGAGATGAACCAATTTGGGTTGTAATACAGAAGTGCATGGAAGCAATGCTGGGAATCTCTCTGTATAGCTACCTTTATCTCAAACTAGCAAAAATGCTGTGTCTTTCTTATTATCGCTTATGTTTTCTCTTCAACAAAATCAGAGAAGAAGAGGTCAGAACAGGTTCTGCCTAGAAGCAGGGGGGGTGGGAAGGTGGCCTAAACAATGTATACACATGTAAGTAAATGTAAAAATGACAAATGAAAGAAAAAAAAAGAAAAGATAGAAATCACTAAAAATTTTTTTTAAGTGGGTATTGTTGAGAAAAGCAAGAAGAATTTTGTTCAGAAGTGTGCTTGGTGCCATGCTATGGAAAAGGGAAGCAGGCTCAGCTGAGCCAAATCTCCACGGTCTGGGCAGAAGACAGGCCAGCAGATTCTCTTACACAGATGCCAGCAAGAGCCAAGGCATCACCCAGGGAGAAGAGACATGGATGGAGAATTTGGAGAACCCTAAAAAGTACATCCCTGGAACAAAAATGTTCTTCACTGGAAAATTGTAGAATGGCTTACCTTTGACCTTGGATCCATCTCATCTACTGCCCTTGAATCTGTTCTCTGGGCTACAGGCTGCTATGAACATCCTCAGCATCTGCAAAACACCTGGAAGACACTGAGTTGAAGTGAAGCTGAGTTAAGGAAACAAAGAAGAAAAGTGAAAAGAGAGCAAAAAGATGGGATAAGAAAAGAAGGGAGAAAAGGGAAGGAGAGTGTAACCTATGCTTTTGGCTGTGATGTTAGATAATATATGGAAAATAGTTTATGGGGAGGAACAGGTATGAACTGTAAGAAGCTTGCCAGGCCTATTCTAATGAGGCAAATGGTGACACTGTCCGCCCCAACATACAAGATGGACACAGGCATTGTTGCCCATGTTCCAAGTCCCCAGGTCAGAGAATACATCCATGAATACTGCAAAATGTGGATCTGTAACATTACCCTTGAAAAAGCTCTTGGGAGGCCATTTAGGGAATTGGCATAATATTTCTTTCTTTCCTTCCTTTTCTTTTTTTTTTTTTTTTGAGACAGGATCTCACTTTGTAGCTCAGATTGGTTCTGGTATTATGGGAGTGAACCACCATGCCTGGCCATAATATTTCTTAATAAATCTATGATGATAAGTTTTTCTTTCAGGCCTGGAATGAATCAGTTTTTCAGGCCTGACACCCACTGAAATATGGGTTTGTGGGTTTCTTTTTTTTTTTTGTAGACTGGGGTTAGAACTTAGGATCTATATCTTGAGTCACTCCACCAGCCCTTAATTTTGTGATGGGTGTTTATCAAGATAGGGTCTCTCAAACTATTTCCCTGGGTAGCTTTAAACTGTGATCCTCCTCATCGCTGCCTCCTGAGTAGCTAGGATTACAGGTGTGAGCCACTAGTGCCTGGCTTGGTTTGTTTTTTTTTTAGGGCTACAGTGTATAAATGGCAGAGTAGACTCACATGGTGGAAGCATTAGATGGGGGCCAGGAATGCAGGGCAGATGTGCCGCCCATCTCCAGTACTGCTGGTGCACACAGACATGGACTGAGCACCTGCACTGTGGCTACTGTTTTTGTTCTTCTGTGTCTTAGCCAAGTGTAAATTGTCGACTTTGGGTCAGTTGAAAACTCAAATGGGGCTGGGCACAATGGCTCAAGCCTATAATCCTAGCTACTTAGGAGCAAAGAGTGGGAGAATGATGATCCAAGCCCAGCCCAGGCAAAAAGTCTGAGAGACCCCATCTCCACATGTCTGTCATCCTAAGTATGTGGGAAGCACAAATAGGAGGATCACAGTCCAGGTCAACCCGGGCATAGATCCAGACACTGTCAGGAAAATAGTCAATGCAAAAAGGGCTGACAGAGTGGCTCAAGTGGTGGAGTACCTGCCTAGCAAGTGCAAGGCCCGAGTTCAAATCCCAGTACCACCAAAATAAATTTTAAAAAATTAAAACAAAATAAAATAAATGCCACTGTCATACTCATCCTTGATCAACTACGCAAAGAACCCGGGAAGCTGCATTGGCTTACATCCAGAGAAAATCCCTGGTTGCTGCAGCAAATGGAGGTTTTTATTTCAACATCCACAGTGGGGCAGAAGACAGCTGGTTAAGCAGGGGACAGACACTAGGAAATTAAGCTCTGCTGGTACCTGCCAAGTTTGTAAAGTGAGAGGCACTTCTAAATAATAAAAACTGTAATTCACTTGGCACGGTGAGACTAATGCAGGAGGCAAGGTCACGGGCACGAAGTTACCACTGAGCCCTTGTGTTGCTCTGGGGAAGTGGCTTAATTAATAGAAATAGTTGGACATCTGACAACACATTTTGTTGATCATTGCTTTTTTACTTTGTAAAGAATAAAGGCTTATTTGACTCACATTTCGGAAGACTCAGAAGTTGAGTATCAAGTGCTGTTGCATCTGGTGAGGTCCTTCTTGCTGGTGGGGACTCTTTTCATGGTCTGAAGCTCTGCAGGCACCTTGTGGCTTAGGTCTCCTCTGCTTCTTCCAAAGCCATAGTCCTTCTCTTGAGCTATCTCCTGAGTAACACGCTTGGCCATGTCAAACACTCACGTAGAACGTGCTTTGCAATGGTCTGGCTGTGACACCTCTGATTTGTGTGTGTGGCGGGGTAGCTGGAGGCACTTACTTGGCCAGCACTGCTAGTACATTTTTAGTTACAAAATAATTGTCATTTTATAATTTGCAGAAAATCTTAGAAAGGATTAGAAATGTTCTTCTGAGCACTTCCTTGGAAAAGGCAGCCTGCAGGAAGTTGAGCTTTTGTTTTAGGTGAATTTCAACACTCTCGACAGGTGGGGAAGGAATCCTGGGCCACTCTGAGTATGTTTCTTATTAATCCACAAGCAAATGGCCATACTTCTATGCTTCCCCTCCACCCTGATGCCCTCCTGTGATCAACAGAGCCATGTACAATCACTACCGAAATCACCTGGGGCTATGGCTAAAAAATGTCCCATCCAAGTCCATCTTCCCACAGGATTCACTCCTGTCACACGAGATGCCAGACAGACAGGCAAACAGTCAATAAATTTAAGTAAAACTCAGCTGAGGGTAGACATGGGTGAGTATGAGAGGAAGAATTGAGATCATGTTATTGAAACGTGAGAAGTCATAGAAACCTGGCAGGACAGTGGTCCTCACTGCAGAATGACTTGGCTCCCAGGGACGATGTCTGGAGACATTTTTGGTTGTCACAACTGGGAGCGACAATGGGGTGCTACTGGCATCCTGTGGGTAGAAGCAGGGGTGCTGGTAAACCTCCCACAATGCACAGAACAGCCCCCTACAAGAGAGAATGATCTTGGCCAGATGTCAACAGTGCCGAGGCTCTGAAATCACAGGAAGTATCTCTTGCTGGAGCTGCTGTGTCAAACAAGAGCTTGCTCACATGGATTTGTAAACATAGTATGTTTGTTTGTCTGCCTGCAGGGCTCTTTTTGGGCAGAGTCCAGGTCTCTCTCACCTGAAGCTGGGGGCCGGGTCAGAAGGGGGATTGTTGTGGTTTGAATGTGAAATGTCCCCACAGGCTTGTTGATTGCAAACTTGATTGTCAGCTGATGGGCTTTGGGGTGGTGAATGGATCCTGAGGGATCCCTCATGGACTCATACCATGGTAACATCACGGGGAGGTGGTGAAGAGTGGAAGGTGGGGCTTAGTTGCAGGACACAGACCACCAGGCATGCCCTTGGGCGCTGCATCTTGCCCTATATCCCCTT
Source organism: Castor canadensis (assembly GCF_047511655.1). Classification (NCBI taxonomy): domain Eukaryota; kingdom Metazoa; phylum Chordata; class Mammalia; order Rodentia; family Castoridae; genus Castor; species Castor canadensis. The sequence continues at coordinate 7,060,595 of NC_133386.1, read as the reverse complement.
CCTCCGCTTCCTGGCTGCCATGCTCTCCTGCCGTGATGGACTGACACCTTTGAAACCACGAGCAAGAGAAATCCTTCCTCCTTTAAATTGCTTATGTCTGCTGTTGGGTCACAGTGACGCAAAAGTAACAGATACAGGGATGATTCCGCATGAGCACCATTGGGGGCTGATGCCAGAGGCTTTCCAGGAGGAGTCCATGACAGCCAGAGGGGTGGCGCCCACCTTGCTGCTGGCTCACGCAAGACCACCATGCTGCCACAGTTCACGTCTGAGAGCAAAGGGCACAGGACTAAGTTCCCAGTGACCTTGGGATACCAGTGTGTCCTGCATCCTGTTTGTTTTAAAAACATGGAACTTGCTTCCTTCCTCAACTTTCTTGAATATTCACAAAATCCAGTTGCAGTTTTCCTAATGAGGAAGGTGTGGCAGTTATCACTGTCCTCAGATGAAAACACTAAGTCTCCAGGGGTTGAATCATCTGCCCAAACGAAGATGCCAGCAAACCAGGTCCTACGTACTGTCACCGCCAGCGCTGAAAGCAATTTGTTCAGCACGGATGTTTGCTAAGTGCTTTGTACTTGTGGTCTTGTCTGATCTTATGCAGTCCCCATGGGACAGACCGCACCATTGCCCTTACCTGGTTTCAGGTGAAGAGCTGACACTGCAGGAGGTGCACACTCACTTGGCCTCACACCTGCTCGGTGATAAACCAGGATCTGTACCCACCCCTGTGTTTACCAATCCTGACACCTGGAATGAAACTGGGAAAGCTCAGTTAACCTCACAGAAGAGCTTTTGAACTTCACTGTGATTAGACATCTGCCTCATGGACTTCGTATAATCTCCATTTATAGTTTTGAAAACTTGTTTTCTCCATTCTCTTTTTTTGTGGGGAGGGCAGTACTGGGTTTGAACTCAGGCCCTTGTGCTTGCTAGGCAGGTATTCTACCACTTGAGTCACTCCACCAGCCCTTTTTTGTGTTGGGTATTTTTGAGATAGTGTCTTGCCAACTATTTGCATGGGCTGGCCTTGAACCATGATCCTCTTGATCTCTGCATCCTGACTAACTAGGATTATAGGTGTGAGCCACCTCCACCCAGCTTATTCTCTCATTCTTTTTAATAAAATAGTATAGATCTAACAGCAGCCTCCAAGGAGACTATATCCAGTTCATTTGTTTCACAAACTCTTGAACATTTGAACATTGACCTGTTATGGCCCAGGCTCCAGTTGTGGGTGTGGAGGTAGTTGGGGTAGGGACGTGAGTGAGATTGGTAAGTGATACTGCCTGTCTTTAATGTGGTCACAATCTATCTTGGGAGCTAGAGAATCTTATGATAAGATGGAATATGGGAACGTGTGCAGTGTGGGTCAGTGGAGGGGAAAGTCCTGGGACCTTCCACAGATAGAAGGAATGAGCTTGGGCTTGGTGGAGGAGAGTGGGGAGAGCTGTGTGACTGAGGACTTTTGGACTGAGAAGGATGGGAAGGGTGTCCCTAAGGAGGGCACTCTGAACACCAGGCCTTCTGTGGACTCATGGCAGGCCTGTGGGGGAGCTGCCAGAGATGATGTGTCTGGAAATTCCAGAGTACGAGGAGAACCCCAAGATGTACTTGAAAAGGGCCCTGCAGACAGAGTTCAAGGAACCAGGATGTGTTGTGGAGGTGTTTGGCTTGTATGTATTCACTGAAATAATGAGGTACTGGTTTGCCTCCTTACCCATCTGAGTTTTGTCAGATATCTATGTTCATAACTCAGGGGGGCCATCTTTGTCACCCAATCTCTTTGGTTACAAAGGCTTGCCATTTCTTTCAAAATGACTTCGTGTAGGATGGTGTGTTAGACTTATTGTTGCTGTGAGGAATTTCTGAGAGAGGCATTTTTAAAAGCTGGCATGTGGTTTGGTGGCTATTCACCTCATGGCAGACAGGAAATAGAGATGGAGGGAGGGAGGGAGAGAGAGAGAGAGAGAGAAAGAGAGAGAGACCTAGGATCAGGTATAACTGTTAAAGGTACACCCCACAGTGACCCACTTCTTCCCCCCACTTCTTCCAGCTAGGCTTTGTCTCCTCAGTTTCCACCATCTCCCAAAATAGTGCCACCTGCTGGGGATCAAGCAGCCAACACCTGAGCCTGTGGGGGGCATTTCATATTCACACCATAACACATGGCCTAGGAGTCAATTATATATTTTGTGAAATAATTTCTTGTCTATAAAATGGGAACAGTAAGAGTGATGTGTTTGTGGTTATTGTAAGGACCGAACGTAAATGCTTAGACAAGGGATCTGAACACCTTCCCTTCCTTTCATCCCATTTCCCTTCCTCAGCCCTTGGTGCTGTGCCCGACGGCCTTGGCACCTGCCGATCTGACCCATCTCTGAATGTACTGCCTCTACTCTCTGGTATGAACCTGCTCGTTCATCCTGGAAGTTGAAGGAAGCTATTAGACTAGAAGCCGCTTACTAACTCAATGCTCAGTTACTTACGACCTCATTACTTCCCAACACATTAAAAGTGACCTTAAATTTTTACTTCATTGGACTTAAAGTCCTGTGTGAAGTGTTTTCCCTGTGTTTGGTAAGGGTCTTTTACCACTTGCACACACCCATCCATTCATTTGTGAAGACACTTGTGGACATAGAACACTGATGGTGCCTGATCAAAGTATAGAACCAGCCAATTGAGCTATAGGACATTCAAAATATATCTAGATCACGCAGTTCCTTCTGCAATGTAGTTAACTTAAGCCATGGTCTATTTATAGACTGCCTAATGGGTTAAAATATACTGTCCAAACTTTCACCAAGTGGGTGTTCCTAGTTTTTACCCTGGATACCAACTGATCATAGGCAGGAGTGTTAGGAGAGTCAAGGTTTCTATTTCTTTTGAGTATATTTATTATTAGAAGTAATTGTTAGAAAAGTATTTTGAAGGTAATTGCTTAAGCATTGAGAAAATGAAAACTGCTTTGATTTCTAACAGGAAACCAGGCTAATTTATTATTTCTACTCCTTTGATGAAGGCAAGAGACCACATTTGAAAAACTATCTTTGAAATGTATACAAAATGCATATAAACACATATACATTATATCTATTTTGCATATAGACTATATATTTTGATTAGAAATTTATATAAAATGCAATTAGTCAGCTTGCTAATTATGTTGTTGACAATGGACCACTAGGATTATCAACTGCCAAGCATGGTTTGAGATGCTTCTTGATGTTTGGAGAATCCCAGGAAGAATGAACTACTCACTTTACTTTCTGCAAGGCCCAGGATTTGATACCTGGCACTGCCAACAAAATCAACCAAAGGTCAAGTTCCTTACTTTCAAGGTTCACTGTGATCCTTGGGTGTGTCTCTGCCTCCCTATCCCTGGTGCTCAGAGTTCTTGTGGCAAACTCCTGAAACTGAAAAGCCAGTTGGTATTGCTGTTGTTTTTGTTCAAATTAGGCTACACTGGGGCTGAGCTCCCAAGTAACTTCAGAAGAAAGCCCAGCCAAAGCGGGGAGAGCCTCTGGGAGGCTCTCTGTACCCCATTCTTTGCAGAAGACAGTGCTCATGCTGACCCAGCCAGAGACCCATTGTAATTAAAATTGTCAAGACAAAAAGAATGAGAAAATGGGAGATTAAAGAAAATGGTCACCTAGGGCATCAAGCAAGAATGGGAAGATAGTGACTTTTCTATTCCACCCCAGTTGAGAGGAACCATGGCACTTTTTCTTAAGAGGGGAGGATGCAGTGGCACCTGGCATCTGGGGCTCTGTTCCCCGAGGGTGTGACTCTGGCTACAGTTTCAGGTGTCAACTGCTAAGCATGGCTTCCAGGGAGCTGGGTAACTAGTCACTCATTAATTCCACCAGCACAGCCATGAACCACCCTCGTGGAACTAACTTTCCTGACCACGGCCCTGGGAGCAGGATGAAATATTACTGGGTAGGATTTGTTTGGAGCCAGTGAATGGCAATGGGGAGGGGACAACTGAGTAAAGGCCCCAATTGGTGAGGTGGGGGTGGACGGTAAGGTGGGGGTGGAGGGAGGGCACCTGCGAAACCTGGAGAGCAGCAGGGGCTCACTGCAGGCAACAGGCTGGAGAAGACAGGACTGGACTGCAGTGAAAACTCAGAACTGTGACAGTGACATCAGGACAGCTGCATGCCCGTGTGAGAAACGGTCCTGAAAACAAAGCCAGGTACTAATGGAGACGGGCATTCCAGGATTTAGGGATTCTCAAATACCACAGGATGGGCCCCTTGGGAGCATCCAGGGCTCACTAGGATCCCTGGTGATGTCCTGAGTGGAATGGAGTCCTGAGGAAGGCATCAGCACTGTCAGCCTCTGGATCCGCTGCAGGAGGACCAGGGAATTTCACTGAGGTGGTTGCAAGCTGGTCAAGGGGACAGAAATTGTGTAAGTCTGCTGTGTCACCGTTAGGGCCTCCGTGCCTGTCACTGCATGGGTCTGGCTACTTGCGCACAGGATGGTCAACTCCTCCCAGTATTGTCCTGGTTTTAAAACTGAAAGTCCCATAGCCAGGAATCCTCTCAGTCCTGGGCAAAGCTGGAAGGTTGGTGGCTGTTGGTGGCCCAACTCCAGGCTGAACAGGGGCTCACAAGGCACTCAGAAATGTCGTGCTCACTCCGGGGTTAGGAGCACAGCTCTGTCCTCCCAGCAGTTGAGGACAACTCACTTTCTCTCACCAATCCCCTCTTCCCAAAGTCATTTGGCAAAATTCCTCTGAAAGCCGTGGAATGTGTTCAGATGTATTTCATTATCATTTCAGTAAAGTTCAGGTAATCACAGATAGTGATTGGAAAACACTTGCAACTTAGTCACACGCAATATGGACACCTTAAAGTGTCATGAGGAATGTGAAAAGATCATTTTTTAATACTGAAAAAGGTGACATTTTCCTAACTGCCAAAACCCATGAAAAGTGGAGATGCATAAAATTCACTATCATTTTGTCAACACAGCAAGCTGCATTTTAGCGTATGCTGTGTATTAGCACATTTGGGTTGCTTAAACAAAGTCCTGTAAACCAGGCTGCTTGTAGAGAAGAACAGTTACTGACCCTGGTTCTGGAGGACAGACGCCCAAGACCAAAGTGCTAGCAGATTTCACGCTGTGTCCTGTTCGACCTCTACATCTTCACATGGCCTCTTTGAAGGCCGTTCATCCCACTCAAGAGCCTTCTACCTGAATCACCTGATCACTTCCCAGAGGTCTATAACCTCCTAAAACCATCACCTTGGGGGTTAGGTCTTGGACATAAAGTGTCAGAAGGGACTCAAAAACTCAGACCATAGTAAGCCTTCAAACACCTTTCCTTGCAGTTTTTTTTTTTTTTTTTTTTTTTGCATAATTGCAGTTGTAGTATTTACACAATTTTGGCAAACTCTTCTCTCTCTCTCTCTGGACTGAGGTTTGAAGTGAGGGATTTGCACTTGCAAAGCAGGTACTGTATCACTTGAGCCACACCTTCAGTTCATTTTACACTGGTTATTTTGGAAATGGGGTCTGGAGAACCATATGCCTGGACTGGCCTTGAACTGCAATTCTGCTGATCTCAGCCACCTAAGTAGTTAGGGTTACAGGCATGGCAACTGGCACTCTGCTGAAATTCCTTTATTCCTTAAATTATATTGTAAACATTTTTTTTGTGTGTGTGGTGCTTGCAATGGAACCCAGGGCCTCCCATAAGCTAGGCTAGTGCTCCACCACTGAGCTACAAACCCATCCCTACTGGAGACATTTTTACATGTTATGTAATCATTTCCATATTCAAACTTTCAAATGACTGCTACTTGTTTTCTTTCAGTATGTAGCCCAGACTGATCTAGAACTCATCAAAGTCCTATCTCAACAGCCCAAGAACTGGAATTACACTGTATCCCACTCCAGGCTACTATGTTGTTACTTTAAGTGATTAGGTCAGATCTGCAAACTGAAAAGAACACTTAGTAACTGGCTTACCATATAGACATAATGAAGCCCTGATACACTGTCATTTCAGAAATCTGTTGACAGCGGATATGTGTGTGTGTGTGTGTGTGTGTGTGTGTGTGTGTGTATTTTGTGTGTGTGTGGTACTGGTGCTTAAATTCAGGGTCTTCCACTTGCTGGGCAAGTGCTCTACTGTGGGAACCATGTCCCATCTTTTTTGCTTTATTTTTCAGAAAGTCTTGTGTTTTTGCCTAGGGCTGGCTTTGGACCTGTAGATCTTCCTTTATAATGCCTTCCAAGTAGCTGGAATTATAGAATGTAACACTGCACCAGGCTTATTTTATTGAGATGGGCTCTCACTAACTTTTTGCCTTGGTGGCCTCAAACTGTGATCCTCTGAAGTAGCTGAGATTACAGGTGTGAACAACCACACCTTGGCTGACATCCCATGTTTTTAAGTACAAATAAAAAATAATTATTTATAGATTTTTAAATTTTTCTTTTATCCACCTTTTAAATTTCTTCATTGAGCATAAATAACATAATTTTTATAATAAAAGAACAATGTAAGGAAAATGTATAAACTCTGTAGTGATTTGCTGCTGAATAGTATCCCTCACAAACGCTGTGTAATTCATTCTCTGAGTTTGAAATTAAGAACCAAGAATTGTGGGTGAAACAAACCAGGTTTAGGAAAGAAACACAGCAGAAGTCACCTTGGTGTGTGCAATGGAGGTAACAGGTGACCTTGGGGAGAGGGCGAGTCGAGGACAGAAGCCTTTGGGCCTTTAAGATAAGGTTGCCTGAACCTGAGGTTGCCCAGCCTCTGCCAGCCTGACCCTTGTGATGGGAATTAGAGTGCCTGGCAGGAGACAGGGCCGATGACATTGGACACCTGAGTCCCATGGCTTTGAGTTCAGACTCCACAAGCTTTCCATGACAGTTTGATTTCCACGTAGAATTGCTGACAATTCAAAACAGCAATCCCATTGTTACAGATCTGGGATGTGCCAGGCATAGAGCTGGTGTACGATGGTAAGTACATAGCTCTGCTCTCCTTATCTGTCCCCTGGAGGCTGGAACTCAGTAAATAAGAGCACTGTGTATTTCATGCTCTGATGCATGCAGCCCGGGAGTGCTGGCCAACTCTTTCTGGCGGCAAAATTGGTTAAAGGGGCGGTTCTAGGCAGATAGTAAAGCATGTGTGAAGACCAAGAGGTAAGCTGCTCATTGTAGATAGAAATTGTAAACTCTCATTTTAGCTTTTATACCTCATTACCTTATGAGTTGGGTTAGTGTGAGTCAGTCCTCTGGGGTCCAGACATCTCTTGATATGGTGGCAATTGATTTTCACAGTTGAGAATCACGTTAGGGAGCATGGTGGGTTCCTCTAGTCAGTGCCCTGGTCTGTGTGGCAAGCAAGTCTTTCCAGACCACACTCTGTGTGCTTATTCAAACGACAGCTGCCATTCTTCAGTACTGTGGTTGGGTACTTTCTCTGCAGAGAGTTACATGAAGACAGGCTCAGTGCTATTTTGAGACAGGATTTTCTTTTAAAAGATGTCTTTTCAAATACTCATAATTCCTTCATGTGTGTCTTCATTTCTTTTTAATCCACACCCTGCAGCCAGTCAGCAAACCCAGAGAGCAACCTAGTTTAAGGGAACTTCTGGGACCGTGTGGAAGATAATCTGACACATTTCAACCCAACATGAATTGTCACCTGCCCCTCACATGAAGTCGCTGACTCTGTGATTTGGATGCTTGGCCTCGGCGGGTTGTGGTGGTCTGTTCTGTGGTCTCTGCTGACTGTTCTTTCTTTGATAACAGTGAACACTGTGGAGAATTTCCAATTTCTAGCCACTGAGTGATTTGCAGGAGTTGATTCAATGAATTCGCCCACGACCCTGTGAGGTGGATGCTGGTTCTGAGCCCAAGGCTTGAGCACAGGTGTGCAGTGGAGTTGGGGTTCCAACCCCGGTACCCAGCTCTTGCACACCGTCCCCGCCTTGGCATTTCCTTGGTGTCTCCTGTGGTCTTTGACTCTGGGTTCCCGCTTTGGCCGCCCACCCCGAGCTGCTGTCCTGACAGGGCTATGGGGGGACCTGGCCTTCCTGATCCCTCCAGCTGGGCGCACTGTAAGTGGCATTCCCATGACCACCCCAAGAGCAGTGCGATCACTGACCCCAGCAAGACGACAAAATCCTCATGAGTGGTCTTTCCAATGCAAATTCTCTTTTAAGCATTTATTCAGACAAGTTTGCTGGTGGGGCGGGAAAGTAACTGTCTCGTTTCTGTGTGAGGCTTTGCTTTTAAATCTTGCTACCCTAATTCAAGGCAGAGAAACAACCAAGGCTGATCAGGAGCTAGGAACAGAGATTAAAAAGGTCACTTTGTCACCGGCAATGAATGCTTCCAGAGGGCAAGGGAGGCCCACAGAGCAACTGGGCTGCTCTTCCCTCCCACGCCACCGACGTTTTTTGAAGATACATTCTTAGGAACAGACACAAAAGCCATTTTGATGCTTTTATTGGCAATTTGAGTAAAACCTCAGGCATAGTCTCAGTTATTTGTTAACACATTTCAGAGAAAAATAGATTCTTCTGCAGAGATTTTATTCCATTCCTTTGTTATTTATATTTGTTATACCATTCATGCTCAAATAATACTGTTTGTGACTCATGTTCATACAGAGTGGCCTTCCCCCTTTATTTTAAGAATCACTATTCTATTCTGAAAAAGCCAAAAGGCCGCCACCAGAAAGGAAAGGGACCATGCTGGATGGCTCCATGGCTCCAGGGACTCTGTACCTGCAACTCATGGCAGCAAACCTCATTCTAACTTCATAAACCCAACACACCATGCTGATATGGAAGGAGGCAATAATGAAAGTAGCATTGGAAAAGAACAAGCTATGGATGATCCAAAACGCTGTGAACTCCACACGACAAGTGGAAGCCAGCAGATTTGTCACTGCAGGCAGCATGAGAGGCTGGGATTGGCTGGGATTGTTGGGGACACAAATTCAGGCTGGCTGGAGTAAGGACTCAGCATAGCCATGGGCTGTCAGGATGCGTGGGCTCTTGCCTGGTGGCCTTTGTGTCCCTCACACTACCAGACGTTGAACTTGCTGTTAGAGATATGGTCTTTGGTTTCAGGACATGGGTCTGGCAGCCACGGGGTACATAGAACAGCTGAGTTTTCTAACAGGTGCCCTAGATAGATCCCTCGGGTCCCAGTGCGGCACCTCTGAGGGGAGCAGAGGGCGGGAAGTCCCAACCACTACTGAGAAATGGACTGGCTGAGGCAGTGCAGGGAAAGAGGGACAGATGTCCTGGAAAATTCTGAGGTCACCCCCTCTCCTCTCACCAGCAAGGCGACATCTAAAAAGAGAGGCCTGGTTACAGATTTTGGAATTTCCAGGTCTCGAAAGGGATGTCACATGCTGGTGGTGCCCTCAGTTACATTCTCTGTCTCCCTGAGGTCAGAGCCAGTGAGAACAAAGGGCAGGGTACGCGCGGTGGGAATTGTATTTACAGGATGTTTTTGATGAGTGCCTCCAAAAAAGCTGAAAATTTAATCAACACTCAAATTCAATGTATGTTTCCCTGAGGAATATTCTAGAGTGCGTTTACTGTCCTATGCAAAGGACACTGCTTACAGTCAGGGGGTGTGCGGGCTCCCTGTGACATATGCAGTCTGGGGGCAAGGGAATTTGTGGAAGGCACTTGTCCTTCTAACGGAGAGGGTCAGGGTGTTGTCAGTTAGAGAGTTCTGGAGGTTCTCCTTTCATAAAGATTCTGCCCAATAACCTGCATTTTTGTTAACATTGAACTAACTTCTTGAAATTGTTTCTAAAAGCATCTCCTTTGAAGCCACCTTATCTGTTAAATTTATAGTGAAGCCAAATGCATGAGCTAAATTTCCAAGCCATAAAATGAATACTTAAAATCAGATACAGGTTTTTGTAATATTTTCAGAAAATAATTTCTTTCTAAAGTTGCAAATAATTCAATGGAGTGAAAGTATATTAAGTATATTAAGTTTTGCTTTCTTCCCTGTAATTTAAAAACCAACATTCTGATTAGCTTCCATAATCTCTCATGGAGTTGGAGAACGCATCACCAGTACTTCACCAGCATGATTTATAAAGATCGAACACTTGGGGCTAAACGGATATTCTTGACTACTGCTGGGGCTCGCTGGGGATAGATGAAAATTAAATAAGAGCAGGGCTCTTCAAGCCGTGGCTGTAGTCCTAAGGATCCACAGCAGCCCATCTTGCAGGGAACCCCAGCAAACTACTTCCTGCCTCGCCAGGGGCTCCTTGCCAGTATTTATGAGAGTAAAATGCAGGAGATTAAGCCTGGGAAACCTCTCTCCATGGGCTGATCCTGCCTGACTTGAATTCTTGCAAGGACAGTGATCTTTACCAAATACAGAGCTGCACGTTGAGCTGTGCTCTGCTGTTGGCATCATTTTGAGGCCTGAAAGACCCTCTTGCTGGTGTCAGAACTGTCTGCTCTTCTTCGTGGATGCAGTAAAATGGATCTGGGAGCTTCTGTAATTTGGCTTTTGTGATTTTGGAAGGAACTTGTAGCCCGTGTGCGTGTGTGTGTGTGTGTGTGTGCGTGTGTGAGTATATGTATTTGGAAGAAGAGGGACAAATGAAGGTGAGGCACTACATGTTCCCACCAGGGTGGCTCGGCCAGGGGTTGGTACCCTGTTGCACCCGCTACACGTCAAACCAGTGGTCGCCCATGCAGGTGCGGTTCCACTCACAGCCGCAGTTCCAGCACCACTCAAGCCTGCACTGGGGCTGCGGGCACTTCATATGCATGCATCCTCCTGTGGGGACAAAGGACACACCATGGGTTTGCAGCAAACACCTGGAAATACTCATTCCTCTGCCGACATGCTATTCTAGAAATTACTGTCGAAGTGAACAATCACAAGCAACACGATGCACAGATGCGAACCAGGAGAACATCAGATGGAGGGAGCAGGTGACTGGCTCTCAAATGTGGACATTCACTAAGAAAGACATGAAACAGAGGCACCTCTCATCCAGAACAAATCCTATTTGTAAATCTGAGTATGTCTTCTTCTCTTGAATCAGGATTTAGAGTCAAATGCTTCTTGTTTCACAGATTTAAATATATATATCTTAACCCCACTATTTAAAATATATATTAAATATTTAATAATGCAATATATGATAATATATTGTGACTCACTTCCATCATTTCTTTAGTGTTATTTGACTCAGCAAAACTTATAAATCAGGAATTGGGATATAAATCAGGAGCTGCTTTTTTTTCTGTTTTAGGCAGCACTAGGGACTCGTGTATTACCGAAATAGGCAACATCTTCCTGAATGCTATTCAAAAGTTTATTTAAGATGAGGCAAGAAAGGAAGCAACTGATCATGGTTGGCACTCTGCAAATCTCATTTACTCCTCAGACACACAGATCAGAGTGCATCACTCTGTTGGAGACTTTTCCAAGGGAAACCTTTCCTGATTTCCAGTGGTCAGACAGACCTGCCTCTTCAGCAGGAGAAGAAAAGTCCCTTATTTGGGAACTATCCCCAGAGAAGTGCCTATTGGCTTCTGGGGCTCAGACACGAAGTCAGCGATGGTGAAGGAGCTCTGCATGTGAGGTCATGGATGAAGGACTGTCTGACCCAATGTTCTAGAAGATTCAGGCATGGGCGGTTTCTTTGCCTGAATCCTACGTAACATGCAATGTGCTCCGTTATTCAACTTTACCAACTGTCTTCTTCGCTCACTTTTTCCTGCCAGGTTTCCCAAGTAATTGCTTCAATACTGTCATTTTTATTATTAGAAACTTGGCATGAGAACTTCCATTGATTTAAATGTTTATGAATATGTAGCTCTACATGTTTGACTTAGGGTAATTTACGAGCATTTAAAAACTATTTTTCTACTCTTTGTTTGAAAAATCATAAAAATTACAGATGTGTGAAAAATAAAGGAGAAAACTTATCTTTTCCTATTAAAGTTTCTTATTTAGGACAATATCATTATCAACATACTTAATGGTTGTATCTTAGGATGTATACATCACAGTAAAAGAGTCTGATACCATACAATCACTCAGGAATCTCCAAAATGTCATATGGAATCATTGAGCAATACATTAAACCTCCGCAAACTATTAAAGGACTTCTAAATGAAACAGTGAGAATGTTTTCCTATTGTACCAAAATTCTTGTGCACCTGGAAGCCTAGCATTACAATTCATATTTCACTATAGAAACTAGGATCACAATGGCACAGGAGAATACGAGGCAGGAAGTCAGAAGAGAGATCGTTCATGTTATGAACTCTTTCCTTCCTGGTGATTAACAGATTCAAGGCCACCATCAGATCCCATAAGAAGGAGGAGCATCTGGGATTATAACTCTAGCAACTTTGCCAGCTTAACAGAACAGTTGACGTAGTAATGCTTTGGTCAGCAAAGGAACACGTGTGTGATGGGGTTGCATAAGATGTGAAGGGAGCGGAAAAACCATGGTGCAGACAGTGTAGTGCTCATGAGTCTGTGCTCATGCTGGTGCAAACACAGCTACTGTGCTGTCAGTCGTATTTCTACAGTTATGCACAGCATGTCTGCAATACCTGAGGGTAATGAGATGCCTTGGTACTGGTTTACATTGTCATACAATACTTTTCATTATCACTCTAGAGCATTCTCCTACTTACACTGGCCTTAAAGGCATCTCAAACTTACATATCTCTTCATAAGTGCACTTCATGGTGTGCCCACAAAGACAGAATTGTCTATGACACATTTCTCAGAGTGCGTCTGTGTTGCTAAGTAAGCCATGATGATAAATGCAAACCACACCAATTTGTGATATTGACTTGAAGGGACTATGGCTTCCCTTGCAGTGAATTCTGTCTCCAGACTGACAGTCAAACCTGCCCTGGCTCTGGCCAGCAGCTTCTGCTCCAGCAAGACAAGCTTCTGAGTAACCTGAAGGCACATTTAGCTGGCATAGTCTCCTACTGATGGGACATTGGAGCAGAATCTCATCTGTTTGAGACAAGAAAAAACTCTGGGGGACTAAAAGGTAATTATAGGAGCAAGCAAGCAGGTTTTACCCTGCTTTTAAAGTGGAAATTGTTCTTGCTGGAAGAACTGCTTCTCTGAGATTCTGCTCCATATGAAATGCACCCTGAACCTCGAGGAGACTGGAAGATGAAATCCTTGATGTGAGAGCCTGTATATGTTGTACCACACAGGCAATCACCAAAATGCTTAAAATTTTAGCTTTTCAGTTCAGAAGTTAAAAAATCTAGAGATGAAATATTAGTCTTCCCATTTAAAGGACACTACAATATTTCCAAGAGACAACCCAGTTGGGAAACTTCTAGAGGAGAGTCACTTGGCTCCTTCATCCCCATCTTCCATGCCTGAGATGTGGTCTGCGACAAGGCAGATCTAACCTGATCCTTTGTCCTGGATGGCTCCCTGTCTTAGGGGACCTTGGTTAAGCCCCTTGTCTGCCATGCAGGGCCCTGCATCCTGTGTCCCACCATGCTATGCCCAGGCACACCAGCAGCAGGGGCTTCCCACACTTGTCCATGAGTATTGTTCATACACCAGTGCCCTTGCATGTGCAGTCCTATGGGCCTAGGAGGCTTTCTCTCCTTCTTCCTTGCCTGACTCATTTTTGCATTTCCCTGGGATACTAGCAAAATGGTCTCTTACCATTTAATTTGTGTTTTTAAAATCCCTGTACAACGGCCCCAGTTCCATCGATCCTGCTGGGAAGGGTTTTTGCATTTTCTTTCCCTTCCACTTGCTCACACAACCACTCAGCCTGGGAGTGGTGGGCAGGACAAAAGGGCCTCTTCTCTGATCCAACTGATCCTTCTGCTCTTTGCAGGTGCATGCTAACTCCACTGCATTTCTAGAGCATTCAGGCATGAGAAGGAATAAGAAGGGCTCGTTGGGTACATTCTTTTTCTGTTCTTGGGAGACCACTGATTCAGGATTGGACCGAGCTAAGCCTGCTCCTGCAGTTCTGGGAAGTGTCAGCACACTTTGTTTTTTGGCAAAGATTTTTCTAAACACAACTGAGGAAAGAGAGACGTGAGTACCCATCACGGGTTTGCCAGCTTTCACTCAGCTCTTAGCAGCCTCCAATTGGTGCAGCCAGTGCTTGGAAGGGGACCTGGAAAAGCTGTCCTTCCCACAACGTTGCAATTTCTGTGATAATCCTGCTGACTCCATCTCATGCAAGGACAGGGGTTCACATCTAGAAAGGGCTCTGTGAGCAGCAGATGTGGTGGTTTTAAACTTGAGGCCACAGCCAGGATGGATGGCTGCAGGTGCTCCACTGAGCCATGCAAGGTATCAGGGTCACAGCGAGTGGGACCAGCCAGAGGACACCTTAAATACAGACTAGAGTTTAACTTCAATAGTGCTGCAGAGCTGGGAGGCTACATGCTGGTGGCCCACAGACAATGCAACCCTTTAGGGCAGCGCTCGGAGCAGAGAGGGCCACTAAGAAATGAAAGGCCACAGCCACCGCCTGACTAGCTGACTATCCTGAGCTATGTCCAACGTCTGCCTCCTACCTTCTATATTTATATCCTTCCCAGTCACATAAATGCTACTTCTCTGCCTGATGTGGCCGTGAGCTCTCTCATTAAATATTCTTGTGTGAGCAGAAAAATGACGAAGATGAACAGTGTTTATTGAGGGCTTACTCTACCTGTCCAGCCCTTGGCAGACAATATCTCATTTAGTCTTTAGCCCAACTCTGTGGAGGGCACATGGATAGCCTGTGTCACAGAGCAAGGAGGACATGCTCAGGGATGGATCACAGGTTTACAGGGAACCAGAAGCTGGAGACACAGATGACATTGGTGACATGAACCCAAGTTCTATTTCAGTCCTCGGACCACAGTACACCAAACAGGCATGAGAAGCTGGAGAAACAGGTTACTTCTGGCAACCTCCCAGAAGTAAGAGCAACATGTAAGACAAGATGTGTGAACTTCAAATGTTGATTGTGGGCCTTGGATGGAGGCCCAGGAAGGAATCTATAAACATTTTTGGTGACTGTAATACATGCTCAAAGGGCTCCAGCTGCAGTGCTAAGACCAGGCCATGCAAGCAGGAATGGGCCACCCTGGAGCCTAGCTCATCTTTACTCTCCTGGAGAGTTGGGCCCCCACTTAGGAAGGAGGAGGTGGGAGGCACATCCTTCAGCCTAAGAGTTTGTGGGTTTCCCACAGCCATTGGGGCCCAGTGTTTATGAGGATGAGTAGATGTGACTGAATGGGCAAGAAAGGGATGGTGGCTCCTTCTGGTGAGAGAACTGGTTAAGAAGAACCATTTGGATGTGGATGTCTGTGATTCTAAGCTTGTTGACTGCAAAGTAGAACATACTCATGGCTCCTGGAGGACTTGTGCTATAGTCATTTCATTTAGGTCACATACTCATTTCAAAGTCTTAAATGTTAGAAAGGACTTGATAGGAAGCAAATTGAAAATGTCCTTTTTGAAAACACATTCATGTGAAGGATATTTTCATGGAGAAGTCAGGCACCATAAAAAGACATTAACTCCTCCACAGCAGGGATGGGGAACCAAGCCCAAAGTGAATTCCAGTGTTCAAAGGGATATTAACAAGTGTGACACACAAAAAAAAAGAGAAACAAAATTAAAAATAACTCATGGCCAAGAAAATTTGGAAAGCAAAACTAACCAGATTTCATTACAAAAGCAATTCTAAAGTGCTTTAATACACTAAGGCACACTGTGAGTGAGGATAATAGAAGCTTCAGCTTGTAGTCTCTGTGAGGACTAAATGCTCTGATCCCAGTAGGGTTTAAAACAAGCACTTAGCAAGTGCTCTATACAAGTTTGTTATTGTCATCAACCAAGAGATGTAGCAGAATATTTGTCAAATTGAGTGGACCTGGAGGTCTTCCCTTGCTCTTGAGTATCTCTGGGCATGAGAGTCCCATGGAGGACTCTCTTCTTAGGTAAACTAAGAAGTTTCCCTAACTTTGTTGTTGTTAGAATCATGGACCATTTAGCAAACCCCAGGGGTTTAACACTATATTAACGAGGGCCCTTGGTGTTAGCCAGTGCTTCCTCTGCCAGGCTCTGGCTAAGCGGTGATGGGCATGATGTCACATGTTACTAAACGTGATTCCACCAGGGAGTTTCAGCTAGTAACTCTGCTTCACAGCCCCAGGACGGGCCTTTCACCCAGGGTGTTTGCTCCTGTGGTCATCCCCACTTTCTGTATGCAACTGCATACTGTGCATTTCAGAATCCCTTTTGCAAAGAGATCTGGTTAGTTTTGAGGTTTGGGGCTCAGAGAGGCTAAGAAACTTGATGTGGAAGAACTGAGATTTAAGCTCAATGGATGGTTTCCAAGGATGGCCTACACTTAACCACGTAGCTGTAAACTCTTCCAGAATCCCTGACTGCCACCTCCGTCCAGCTTGCACTCCCACGCAGAGCCCAGGACATCGTGGCATTCCGCTTGACCCACACTCACCATTTTTTTCAACAGGTACATTGCAGCGAGGACAAGGCTTGGTGGTTCTTTTGATGGTTTCCTTGGAGGCCTCTTCCCATCGAGCTTGCTCTGCGGCTCGTTCATCAACTCTGTAGGCCTGAGACAAAAGGAGACAAAGGGAGTTGAAATTTCAGTCTTTATACTGGGATTGAAGTTTAGGATCCTTGAAGTGCTCATATGGCAATTCTTGAAGATGGATGTGCCTTCAGGCAAGAAATCAAATACCAACTACTTTGAGAAGCACTGGACAGCTATCAGACGTGTGGGACACAGTGTTCTTGGCACTTGGTATATGCTCACAATAGTGAGAGTCGGTTCTCTCTTCTCTTGTTTTGCATAACTGGAATCAATAACATCTAGCAGGTGTTTAATGCAGGCAGGATGACAAATGCCTGTACATATTTCTTCCTAGACACGTTTTCAGGTGTGAAGCGAGTACTAATTTTCACTGCACTTTGAGGACTAGATGAGCTGAACAGGACCCAATACTGGTAAGTGCAGAGACTGTGTGACTCTAATGCTTGCTTTTAACCTTTCTCCTACATACTGTTTTCCTCACTTCTTGCCTGGAAAATGGGGAATTACAAATGCTGCCACAGAAGGGACAGGAACTAGAGCAGGAAATGATGAGAAGCAGGCTTTGGGAGTTGGAGACAGCCAGAGGTTAGGTCTATGGGCCTAACCCAGGAGCCAGCTGCCTGGGTTCAAATCCCAGCTCCTCTCAGGTGGATGACTTTGGAAACACACCTTAGACTTGCTGAAAGTTTTTATGTCTTAAATGGAAATAAAAAATGCCTAATGTGGCCAGATGTGATGGTACATGCTTATAATCCTAGCACTTAGGAGGCAACTGACCAACCAAACAAAAATAAACAAAATCCCAATGTATTGAGAGATTTGAGGATTATCAGTTCCTTCCTCCCTCCCTCCCTCTCTTCTTCCCTCCCTCCTTCCCTATTTCTTTCTTGGCAGTACTGGGGTTTGAACTCAGGGCATCATGCCTGCTAGGCAGATGCTTTACCACTTGAGCCACCCTGCCAGCCCTTTTTGTGTTGGTTATTTTTGATATCAGGTCTTATTTTATGCCTGGGCTGGTCTGGACCAGGATCCTCCTATTTGTGCTTCCCCACATAGCTGGGATGACAGGTGTGCACCACTGTGCCCAGCCTTTGGTTGAGATGGAGTCTCATGAACGTTTTGCCCAGGCTGCCTCCCAAGTAACTAGGATTACAGGTTTGAGCCACCACACCCAGGATGAGTTCATTTCTTTAAGTTCTCAGAATGAGTATCTGACATATAAGGTTAAGTGGTAATGGGAATTACTTCAGGATCTATAAGAGGGTAAGCTATCAAATATGTTCCCTACCATTATTCATGTCACCAAGGGCTGATTATCTCTGACTTGCTATGGATCGAATGTATGCCCCAAAAGTTCATGTGTTGAAAACCTAATCCCTAAATCCATATGTATTTGGGAGTAGGGCATTTGGGGGTAAGTTTCAGCCCACAGCCTGCTTGTGCTTTGAGAGCCAAGCTCTGCCCAGACTGTCACCTGTTAGAGTTTTCTAGCGGGCAGGAGTGGAGCAAGAGGGGTTAGGCGGCTGTGTTCAGAAGGCACCACATAGCAAAGGATCATTCTTGGTTTTCACAGCCCAGTGAGGCCTTGGAAGATGTGGACTCTGGTGAGTAGCAAACTCCATCCAAATACATATCCAGCTTCCATCATTTCATCGTCACAGTTAAATCCTTTTTAAATATTAAAGTTTTTCAGGTTTTATAAATAAGTCCTCTGAAGAAAATAACTGTATTTATATCTAAGTTTCAGCATGTAACAGTTTTTGTAGGAACCGGTATTTATGTCCCTGTTGTTTCCAACAGAAAGCAAATTCATCCATGGCCAAGGTTACATCTGAGTTGTCCTCATACTTCCAGTGCCTGGCCGGAAGTTCATGTGTTGAAAACCTAATCCCTAAATCCATATGTACTGGTACACAGTAGGCACCCAGTACATTTTGGCTGAGTTAATGAATAAATGGCATAAGTCAGGAAGGCACTAAGCTGACAGTCATCTGGAATAGGACTCCATGAAAGAGGCAGAACATACGAGGCCATCCTTGAGGCACCACAGACAAGACTTGCTTGAAGCTGGTCCTTGGGGTGAAGCCAATTTCACTTCTATCACATTCTCAGCAACATCTTTCCATAACTCGAGGACATCATGCTATTCGTGAGAGCTTTGTTCAAGCAAAGCCAATCAGTTTAGTTGCCAAAAAGCAACCACAGGTCCCAGAAAACTTGCTTAGGCTCTGGGATATTGAAAGGATGGAGCTCAGTGATGAAGCTGTGAATCACTAGAAGATCTGGTACCCAAGCATGCATCTTAACCACCCACATGTCTGCATGTGAGGTCCTAACTCTTGGTGATATGGGGTAGACAGCCACATTGCCATCATTAAACCCTGAAATTCTACCCCCACCTTATGTTTTTTGTTTTTGAGGTCCAGAAGTTTACGTCCTATAGCAATGGCTTAAAATTGTTTACTGGCAGAAAGTCATATAGATTGCAGAAAAAAATGATTTAATCATTAAAAAAATTTCAAAATTCTTCCTTCTGGTGATGTGGCATGCTGTACACTGAGTGTGAGTGCTCCTGGTCAGTACATCTAAAAGTGCTGTGTGAGCAACATTTTTTTTTTTTAATGCATGGTTGATCTGGTGGGAAGGGAAGAGAAATCCCTAAAGACCAGGGTAAGAAAGAGAACATGCTCCTGTGAAAGGTGGAGGAATCTGGGGTTTGCTGTGGGCTGTTTTTCTAGTCCAGGCTGCCCAATCCCTGGGGGCTTACAGACCCAGAGAACAGAGGCAGAAGGTACAAAACCTGGAGCCAGAGCAGGGTGGAAGGTGAATGACCTGGGCTCCTGATGTATGACATCCTCACCAGAGGAAATTAGGGAAGGAGGCTTCCCAGAAGAGAGACTTGGAGAAAGAAGATGGAGTCACGCCAGTCTCAGGCTGGGTTCCGTGGTAGGCCAGGCTGGGGTGAGGACTTTTCTCTGAGAACTCCAAACCACATAGCTTCAGACAGAAGGGTTTGCAAAAAGAACTCATACTATCAGATTACCTTTAAAAAATTCAATGCAAAAGAAATTAATTCAAAATATTCCCAGATTGGTCATACATCTAGGAATCTAACTGAAGGAAAAATATCTTCTATGGAGTAAAGTGATTTAAAAAGCCAAACCCCAAAGAAGTTACATAAACAAAATTCCAAAGAACCTGGGATCACAATCAAAGAGTGAAAAATTCATGAAAGACTGAAAAGCAGCAGAAACAAAAATATAGAATCAGATGAGCCAAGGTTGTAGGTGTTGGGATGGCTGGATATAGATTACAAAAAACAAAAACAAAAACAAAAAAACCCCACCATATTTCATATATTTAGAGAAATAAGAGAAAGTATGGTAAGCACAATAATGGAGTAAGAGACTACCATAATTAATTAGGGAGATATGAAAAAGAAATAAATTTCTTTGCCTTATCCATTTTTTTTCTGGACATGGAAGACGAATGATTGAAACTAGAGACCCAGTTGATGAGTTCTAGCAAATTAGAAACAGATGAAGAGAGGATCTATAAACTGAAAGATGGAATGAGGGAATTCTGCAGAATGCAGGTCAGACAGCAAATGAATGAAGAATATGAAAAGAATATGGAGTGATGAGGGGGAAAGGCAAGAAAGTCCAAAATTTCTCTAGCTAGAGTTCTAGGAGCAGCTAACAGGGAATGAGGAAGAAACAGTATTTGAAAAGAGTGACAAAGAAAACACTGGTTATGTACAAAGTTACAACTATTCCGACAGCTGATTTCCTAACCATGGAAGCCAGCAACAGTGGGATGCTGCCTCTACAGTACTGAAAGAAAATACCAACGCCAGCCCACTTAGACTTCTATTGAAGCAAATTAACTTCCAACAATGAGTATTTCCGTCATAAAATACAGAGCTTCTCACTACCAGAACCTCACAAAAGGAGCATCTAGACATAAGTTGTAAAGAAAGAACCTGACTGCAAGCAAAAAAATGATACTGTATGGATGAATCAAAGTGATATTAACCATATAAAACTATGGAACTAATGCTTAGTTTGTTGATTAAAAAAAATCAAACCAGAAGTAAAGTGATAGGAAAGGATTGCATGTAAGTGAAGAATTAAATAATTCTACAGGGCTTGTATAATTCAGATGGATAATGGTCATTAGACTTTGCCCTGTTTATTTGTAAGAGAAGAGAGAATGTATTTTGCTTTTAAATAAGAAAGAGAATGAAAAATGGAAACAAAACACAGAGCCAAAAAGAAGGTAAGAAATGAAAATATAGAAATAAAGAAAGTAATAAAAAGAATAAGATGAGATGCCAGAAATGACTGCAAATATCTCACCAATCACAATAGTAGGACGGGATTATAATTTACAGCAGGGGTTGGTTTACCACTTATACTGTAAATAAAGCTTTATTGGGCCAAGATTGTGTTCATTCATTTACATGCTGTGTAATTTCATTGCAGATCGAGTTTGGACCAGAGGGAAACCCATTTCCTGACTAGCTGTTGAGCTGGGGGTGGGAGAGGATCTCAGTTTCTAGAGCTGCTTCATTGTTGGTTCTTGTCTCCTTTGGTCTTTTACAACAGCAGCAGTGGATGGAAACCTTGTTAGACTTGAGTCTCTTCTGCCTCTTCTGCCCTGCTATTGTTTGGATTTTCAATGTCCCCAAAGGTCTCCAGGCCTCAGCACTATTAGAGGTTGGTGGAAGACTTTGAGAAGGGGGACCTAGTAGAAGGTCATAGGTCATTGGGGGGCACACCCTTGAATGAGGTTGTGGAACCCCAGTTTCTTGCTTTTTCTCTTTTACTTCCTGGCCATGAGGCAAATGGTTTTGCTCTGCCACATCCTCCCCATCACAGTGTGCCACCTCACTCACTATAGGTCTCAAAACAACATGACCTACCAGTCATGGACTGACAACTCCAAATTGGGGGCCAAAATAAACCTTTTCACTTTATAAGCTGATTACCTCAGGTATTTGTTATAGCAATGAGAGGCTGAATAACACCTGTCCATCGCTCTGACTTTGTGTAGGCTCATGTAATTGTCTTGGTCCCCTTTTTAAATTTTCTTTTGCTATAACAAAGTGCCTGAGACTGGGTAATTTATAAAGAATGGAAGTTTATTTGGCTCATGGTTCTGGAAGCTGAGACATCTAAGAGCACAGTCCTACATATGCTTAGCATCTGGTGAAGGCCCCGTGTTGTGCTGTACAAGGCAGAGAGTGTCACGTGGGAGACAGAGCAAGTGTGCTCTGGTTTCTCTTCTCCTCTTACACAGCCACTGAAGTCAGCACAGGGCCCTAGCCTCACCGCCTCATCTACTCCAAAATGCATATGAATTTGGGGATTAGGTTGGTGCTGGGGATCTAATCCAGGTCCTGGCACATGCTGGGCAAGCTCTGTATCACCTTAGTCCAGGAGTTTCAACACATCAACTCTTGGGGGGCACATTCAAAACAAAGCAGCCCCTTTGGGTAACATAGGTTCATCAACCTTAATCATATTTGTAGAGTCACTTCTGCAAGTAAGGTGTCATACTCATGGGGTCCAGAGAATGGGCTGTGGGCATTTATTTATTTAGTGTCATTACTTGGACACCCATACTTACCCCTAATCTAAAGCAGGGGTTCCTGACCTTATGTGTCTATATTACCTTTCTATCACCATAACAGAATAGCTCTTACTAAAGAAAAATGGATAATTACTAACTTGCTCATAGTTTTAGGGGTTCCAGTTCATGACTTGGTGGGCCCATTGCTTTTAGGCCGCTGGTGGCAATGGAGGGAAGTAAGTGGTAGACCGAACCTACCTACTTCATGACCGGGAAGTAAAAGAGTAAGAGGTCAGGGTCTCACATTCCCTTTGAGATCACATCCCTACCTTCTACTAGGCCCTACCTCCTAAGGGTACCACTACCTCCCATTAGTGCCATTTTAATACATGGGCCTTTGGGGGACATTCAAATGTGAACAAATAAGAGGCACAAATTATCTACAAATACGCGTATTAACATTTTTACATAGTACTATAAATGTGTACATATGTGTATATATATTTAATACTACATAATAAGATCTACTGGCTGTTGTAATAGTCACCACTGTTTTGAAAATGCAGTGAATGTAATTAATGCTTTAGAGTATCTGTAACGTGACATGAAAATATCAGCTTTCACATTGCCCGACTCTATGAATGGGTGCCTGATCTATGGCAGGAAGATGGGTCCACCATCGTCACCTTTCATACATTTAGGGGTTAGAAATGTCATGGCAAATCTCTCCAGGAACAGCAGCTAGTGGTCATAACGGACTATTATTACAAACCCCAGATCCCAATCCGATCACTGGGAAGACTGTTCAGCACACTGATAGAGGAAGTATGGCTTCGGGGAGTTATGTCTTGGTATTGGGTCATCATGGCTGCTTGATCTTCCTGAGAGATTGGATTTTAGATGAGTCAGGGGACGAATTTCAGTTTAAGCCATTTTATCCGGAACAACAAAAGTGAATATGATTCTGCATAAGGGATCATATGCAGGAGGAGGAGGTCACAGCCCTGAGATCTCAAACCTAAGGTGGAGAGCAGCCCCACCACACAGGCCAACTCAGGTGCCACTACAGGTAAGGCACCCTGCATCCTTTCCTGCTCTGTGTAAACGCGCCACCTGTGTCTTACTGGAGACTCTTAACAAACACTGGCTGACACTGGGGAGAAGTGGTTTTGGGGGAAGATGAGCTGTTGGTAAGTGGCAGGTCTGGGAGGCAGTTAGAAGAGGTGTGGGAACTGAGTGCAGGTGCTGAGGTGGAGGTTGAGAGGCCTTGGCATCCACTCCACAGGAGCACCTAGGAGACAAGAATGCCAAGAACACACTGGACAGGGAAGTTTCCCTAACAGACACCTGTCTCCAGGGTGCGGTGAGAGGTTGGTTAACCTTGTTCCACTTATCACCTGCATCTGGGTAGGGCCGGGCATTTCATAGCCTAGAAGAGGAGGAAAGTGATAAAATGTGATTTTTTTTCCTGGTAGAGGATAGATGCCCAAACACTGAGCTTTTGTTTTCAAAAGCAATGGGTTCTGCATAGGACTTAGAAAGGCAGATTCAACATTCCCTTCCCAAGGAATGACATGACTTTGTGTTCCTCATGCTCACAGAACCAGCTCTCTTATCCTGGCTGTTTTTTCCACTGATTAATTCCAAGATTTAGACTTGAGCGTTGGCTTACAGGAAGCTGTACGTTAGGTCACAATTGTGTACCACCACCTGCCACGTAGGCAGAGGGGTGCAGCTGGTCAGGATCTTGTGCCCAGGAGGAGAGGGGTTGGAAGGAGAAACTGTAGCGATATGTCCATGACTTCAGGAGGGGTTTGGGTGGCAGTGGTTTTTCCTAGATCATTTAGTTTAGCAAGTGTGGCAACCCTGAAGGAAGACTCTCCCATCAACTATGGTGACCTGAGTAAGGCCACCAGCCTGCGAGTGGCAGGATTGGAATCCAGACCCTGGCCTGTCTGACTCCACCTCCCCCTGCTCCTGCAACTATGATTCATTTCTTTCAGTACATACAATATCACATGCTACAAAGGGACCAAGGCATGGAAGGCCAAGATGACAAGACAGGGATCTGGAGGTCTTTGATGACTTGAGAGAGCCCCTTCACTGGTCCTCACCTCTAGGTCCCACCTGGCCTCCTACTTCTGGTGTACCAGAGTGATGACTGTTCACCTAGATCCTCCATCCTTCCCTCCTCCCTACCCCTTACACACTTCTGCTGTTTGCTGTTGCTACTGTCAGCTGGCTCTCACTTGTGTCTGACCCATGAAAACTTCTCAGAAAGGACACAAGGAGGACATAATTGCTACAGCCAAGGTCTCTTTTTTGTCCTGACAACCTACCTTTCTCTTTGGTGAAACAGAGTCACTCAGAAGGTACCCAGTAGCCCCCTCCCCAAACCACAGTCATTTGGGGAGCGATAAGGAGTGAGAGTTCCCACCATGCTGCTGGCCAGCAACACTGGGGACAGCCTTCTAGGGGCCACCCGTGCCCAGTGATTGTGTTAGACCTTTGCCTGACAGTTCCCAGGGGTGTTTCCACTGAGAGGAGTCTACTTTTGCCTACTGAGATGATCTCAAGTGGTGGCTGAGTACCCACTGGCTCAGGGTCACTCAAGGGGTTCTTAAGTAATATAGACCCTGTGCTCACACCCTGGAGATTTGGATTTAGTAGGTCTGGGGTGAGGTTCAAAAATTGGAATCCTTTTTTTTTAATTTTATTATTCATATGTGCATACAAGGCTTGGGTCATTTCTCCCCCCTGCCCCCACCCCCTCCCTTACCACCCACTCCACCCCCTCTCTCTACCCCCGACCCCCTCGATACCCAGCAGAAACTATTTTGCCCTTATTTCTAATTTTGTTGTAGAGAGAGTATAAGCAATAATAGGAAGGAACAAGGGTTTTTGCTGGTTGAGATAAGGATAGCTATACAGGGCATTGACTCACATTGATTTCCTGTGTGTGTGTGTTACCTTCTAGGTTAATTCTTTTTGATCTAACCTTTTCTCTAGTTCCTGGTCCCCTTTTCCTATTGGCCTCAGTTGCTTTTAAGGTATCTGCTTTAGTTTCTCTGCGTTAAGGGCAACAAATGCTAGCTAGTTTTTTAGGTGTCTTACCTATCCTCACCCCTCCCTTGTGTGCTCTCGCTTTTATCATGTGCTCAAAGTCCAATCCCATTGTTGTGTTTGCCCTTGATCTAATGTCCACATATGAGGGAGAACATATGATTTTTGGTCTTTTGGGTCAGGCTAACCTCACTCAGAATGATGTTCTCCAATTCCATCCATTTACCAGCGAATGATAACATTTCGTTCTTCTTCATGGCTGTATAAAATTCCATTGTGTATAGATACCACATTTTCTTAATCCATTCGTCAGTGGTGGGGCATCTTGGCTGTTTCCATAACTTGGCTATTGTGAATAGTGCCGCAATAAACATGGGTGTGCAGGTGCCTCTGGAGTAACCTGTGTCACAGTCTTTTGGGTGTATCCCCAAGAGTGGTATTGCTGGATCAAATGGTAGATCAATGTTTAGCTTTTTAAGTAGCCTCCAAATTTTTTTCCAGAGTGGTTGTACTAGTCTACATTCCCACCAACAGTGTAAGAGGGTTCCTTTTTCCCCGCATCCTCGCCAACACCTTTTGTTGGTGGTGTTGCTGATGATGGCTATTCTAACAGGGGTGAGGTGGAATCTTAGCGTGGTTTTAATTTGCATTTCCTTTATTGCTAGAGATGGTGAGCATTTTTTCATGTGTTTTTTGGCCATTTGAATTTCTTCTTTTGAGAAAGTTTTGTTTAGTTCACTTGCCCATTTCCTTATTGGTTCATTAGTTTTGGGAGAATTTAGTTTTTTAAGTTCCCTATATATTCTGGTTATCAGTCCTTTGTCTGATGTATAGTTGGCAAATATTTTCTCCCACTCTGTGGGTGTTCTCTTCAGTTTAGAGACCATTTCTTTTGATGAACAGAAGCTTTTTAGCTTTATGAGGTCCCATTTATCTATGCTATCTCTTAGTTGCTGTGCTGCTGGGGTTTCGTTGAGAAAGTTCTTACCTATACCTACTAATTCCAGAGTATTTCCTACTCTTTCTCCTGTATCAACTTTAGAGTTTCTGGTCTGATATTACAAAAATTGGAATCCTTAAAATTGCTCATTAGGTTGCTTCTAAGTGACCATATCTCACCACTGGGCCTAAGGAATAAGGTGATTAGTCAAACTTCCCCTATAATGGCCTCAGTCACCAAACTAGCAAGCAAGGACTTGGGATTGTGCTGCAAGGAGGGGACGGTTTTGTTATGACTCAGTGTTGTCACCATGCCAGCAACAGAGTATAGCTCACATAGAGCAGGGCAGCAATTAGACTAATTGTGCAGAACTCTAGGCCTGCTTGCTGCTCACTCAGCCATCCTAGGAAGGAAGCCTATGTGCGTGTGCCACGGGTTATGGCGGGGGCAGGACAAATTTCTCCTCTTCTGTATTTTATGACTGAAAAATAGCAATTTCATACCTTTCTATACATGTGTGCTTCTAATACATGTTATCTCTACATGTCTATATACATAGAAAGAGACAGAGGGAGACAGAGACAAAGAGAGGCAAAGAAAGGTAGAAAGACAGAGAGTCACATGTGTCAGCAAAGTCAAGTATTGTCCTGACAGGCAATCTGTGAACAATTAGAGGTGTCTGCATGGTGAGGTGAGATAAGGAGGGCTTTGACATTATCGGCACTTGGCACTTGAACAGCAAGGCCTAACCTCAGCCTCCTCTCTCCATAGGTGTGACAAACACAGTAGACATCTCCTGAGTACTGCTGTGAGGAAATGTGACACAAAAACAGAGCTCGGCACCTGCCTGCTAGTTGTGTTTTGTATCATCACAATGACTCTCATTTTGTTACCATTATCCTTATCTCTATTTGTAGAGATGGGAAGATTGACACTGTGGGAATTGCACAAATGGAACAGGGTTGAGGACCTTTATTGGTATTAAGTGTCCTTCGAAAATACAGGCAAATCAAAGTGTCTTCAAAGAGGTTTTAAAAGCTGGATATGGTGGCACACACCTGTCATCCCAGGTATGTGGGAGGCATAGGTGGGAAGATCCAGGTCCAAGGCTGGGTAAAAAGTGAGACCCTGTCTGAGAAATAATCAAAGCAAAAAGGGATGGGGGCATAGCTCAAGTGGTAAAGCATCTGCCTAGCGAGAGCAAGACCCTGAGTTTGACCTCCATGTTGTAAAACAAGACAAAACATTTTTGAAAGCAATTCTGTGGCTTTTACAGCAAAGCAGTATACTTGTAAATTACAACTTGAAAGAATGTTTGCATATGTGTTCTTTTTTCCTGCTTACTTATTTGTAACTCATAGTTAGCAAATGACCAAGTATATTTAAATTTTAAAAGTCAATTTAAACCTATTTTCCAAAAAACATCAGATTGCCATTGATTGCTGAAAATAGAGTTGGCTTACTTCAGTAAGAATCTTTTCAGATGAATACCTACTTTTAAATTTCCCCTTCTTCATAAAAAAATTTTTTTTTGAGATATAGATTTGATTTATGTCTGGGCTGGCCTGAACCATGACCCTCATGTTTGTGCTTCCCAGGTAGCTGGGTTGACAGGCATATGCCATAACACCAGCTTTTATTGGTTGAGATGGGATTGTGAAAAATTTTTTTCTAGGTTGGCCTCAAACCACTATTCTCCTGCTCTTTACTTACCAAGTAGCTAGGATTTCAGACTTGAGCCACCTCACCCAGCTAGATTAGATCTTGAATAGCCCTGATCCATGAGGCCTTAAGTGGTTCATAAGGGAAAGGGAAGTAAAATTGAAGGGTGGACTGCTGGAGGTTCATGTGTCCCCCGAAGATGGCGATTAGCCAGGGAAGGAAACTCCCTCTCTCCTTCCCAAGAGACACCTGTTTGTACCAAAATCTTCACACTGAAACCTACTCCTCTCACTGGCAAAAACTATAAAATCGATGTCCAACCCAACTCGGGGGACTACTGGAAGCTGGGTCCTGCCGCACAATTTTGTCAGGCCTTTTCCATCTAAGTGCAGAACAAGGACCCTCACCACCTAGAGTTCCAGCAAAACGTCTTGGTGACCACAAAGGGACCCTTCTTCACCTGAGTTCAGTACAGTTTACGCCAAACTGGAGGGGACTACCTAGGAAGTGGTCATGATCCTCCAGCATTCCATGGGAGTCTGCCCTCTAGCAGAGCCCCCACTACCACCACCACAGCTTAGCTACGGTGGAACTCTCAGGCTGACTTTTCTCCTTTTTCTCATTAAGGAGGGCTTCTCCCTTGGGAATCTGGGGGAAATGCTCCACACCACACCCACTACAGCTGTTAGGCAGGCAACCCGGGAGATTGGGGGGCCAGCTGGGGGCTTATACTGGACTGCCAATGCTATGTGGGTGAAGCTAAAACCTCAGTGCACTGAGGCTTTTCTCTCTACTTTTGGTTTCCTCCCTTTTTTCTTTCCCCTAGACAACAGTGGGCTTCCTTTTTTTTTCCCTGTGAGATTTGGGTCAGAACTGGACACCTTCCAGCCAGTTACATGTAAATAGTGTGTGCTGCAAGTCTAAAGGTGCTGGGTGCAAGCCTTTGCTGCAATGTGTCAGCTCACTCCCTAAGGATCCCTCACAACCCTCCATTTTCTTGCTCCTCTATTTACATGTCATTGCGAAGGGAGGGAAATAAAAAAAGGGATTAGGCACTTTACCTCTTGGTGCAAGAGGCTCATTTATTGGCCCTACCAAAAATAAAAACCCACCCATTTCCTATAGATTAAATACCATACTCCAGGAAAAAAAAATTTTTCTTCCCAACCACAGCTTGACTTTTTCAGCAGATGCAGCTGTTTTAAGACCTTCAGGCACATGACTAATGACCTCCCCACCAGGAACAAATGGGATCAGGGTTTCTCTCCCTTAGAGTTAAAATTTCAGCCTTCTGGTTAGGAGGAAGGAGAAATCCTCTAAAAGCCTCGATAAGAAAAATGCAAAAGCATGATAAAAGTGAGAGCACACAAGGGAGGGGTGAGGATAGGTAAGACACCTAAAAAACTAGCTAGCATTTGTTGCCCTTAACGCAGAGAAACTAAAGCAGATACCTTAAAAGCAACTGAGGCCAATAGGAAAAGCGGAACAGGTACTAGAGAAAAGGTTAGATCAAAAAGAATTAACCTAGAAGGTAACACCCACGCACAGGAAATCAATGTGAGTCAATGCCCTGTATAGCTATCCTTATCTCAACCAGCAAAACCCCTTGTTCCTTCCTATTATTGCTTATACTCTCTCTATAACAAAATTAGAGATAAGGGCAAAATAGTTTCTGCTGGGTATTGAGGAGGGGGAGTGGGAGGGGGTGGAGTGGGTGGTAAGGGAGGGGGTGGGGGCAGGGGGGAGAAATGACCCAAGCCTTGTATGCACATATGAATAATAAAAGAAAAATGAAAAAAAAAAAAACTTAAAGCTAGAAACACCATATGATCCATCTACACCACTCCTGGGCATATATCCAAAGGAATCAAAGTCAACATACCGTAGAGAACACCTGCTCCAGGTTTATAGTGGCACTATTCACAATAGCCAAGTCATGGAATCAGCCTAGGTGCCCCTCAGTGGAAGAATGGATAAAGAAAATATGGTATATACACACAGTGACATATTATTTAGCCATAAAGAACAAAAATTGTGTTATTTGCAGGAAACTGGAGATCATGATGTTAAGTGAAATAAACCAGACTCAGAAATAAAAAAAAAAAAAAAAGAAAAATGCAAAAGGACATAGTAACACAGTGAGCATGACACACAGTACTTGGCAGAACATGTTCCTGTGGTCTCCCCCCGAGGGAAGGAATCTTCTCCTATCTATGCTAGTCCTCCTGGCTGTCCTGGGATCCTTTTCAATAGAATCTTGTTGAACTAGAGGCTCTTAATAATTAGAAAATGGCTAGATATACAAGGTTATAAAATAAATAATGCAGACTTGGTCAAGGTCATGTCAGAAAGGGTGGTTGCAATCCAGCCGGACCCAAATGTCTTCCCCACACTCCTGGCCATGGGTGGCAGGGGCAGAAGGATGCCTTCTCCCCAATGGAGTTTGGATTCCCTGTGAGGGAACCAGGTCTCTGGCCCTGGGGACACCTAGGCACATGAGACCCTCTTTAGAATGACCAGTTTCCCTTATCCCTCTTTTGGATGGGAGTACAACATTCCTGAATTCTTGAGGGATCTTATCCTAATTTGCTTATTAAGGCATTGGAAGAATCTTAACCCTGAGAGCCTAAGGAAAAAGGTCCTCATTTTCTGCTGCACCCAGGCTTGGCCTAAATATCCTTTGGGAGACCAGGAGTGTTGGCCAGAAGGGGAAAGCATTGACTGTAACTCCATCCTACAACTAGACTTATTCTACAGAAAGGGGTGAGAAACCTAAACTTTGTAGAAAATGTTATATAGATGAGGTGTTGTTAGCTACCTTGCAGACTTCAGCAATGGAAAAAAAAAAACTTAAAAAAAAAGGGAAAAAAGGAAATGGCAGTTACAAGGTAACAAAAACTCCACAGTGGTGGTTACATTGGAAATCTTAATGGTAAACTGCTGAAGCTTTTTACTTAAAAATAAACAAGTAAACATCTTGAGATGGTTCTTATTGTAGATCTAATGTAAAAAAATTGTTACTTCTACTTTGTTCTATGACTACTTTTAAGAAAACCAGTTTTCAAACTTATTTCAGTCAGGTCTCACTAAGATGCAGGCATTCAGGGGTTAGCACTAGAGCTCAGAGCAGGAAAAAAAAGTGCTGGCCCCAAGCCTGCAGCAGAAATCAGAATCTGGGTAGTTAAAAAAATGACCTTAGCCTGTTTCATTCTGTTGTAAATAAATTCTGGGATTTAATCCCCTCTTATAATACATGGGTCTATCAATATCATGGGCTTTCTATAAATTGTTTTTATAGCAAAAATAATTTTAATGTTGCTTTCTTTCTGGTTTTTTTCAGGCAAATATAAGGCTAAATTAAAAGGCTTTAGGAGTTATTTTCAACAAGTAACAAAGAAATATAAAAGGTATTAAGAATATGGTTTTTAAAAATAAAAGGTTAAAGAAAAAAAGGCTTTTAAATGAAAAAAAAATCATGTAAAAAAGGTTTGTCCTCAAAATTGTGTCAAAATGGGGGAAAAATGGTAAGGACAAGTTCCCTCAGGGGGTGCAGAGTAAGTTGCCATAAAAAGATGGAGCTTATAAATGCTTATATGAGTGACTAAGTTGACTAAAATCTAAGAGTTACATCAAAGATTTTAAAACATCAAACTTCAATGTATTAATGTTACACTAAAACTTAATTCTCTAAGCTCATAACAACAAGGCTGTCTTAAAAATATTGTTCTGTTCTTGATAACATTTACAAAAAAAAAAACTGTCTTAAAGAAAAGGTTTTTATTCTATCAAGATAACTGTCAGGGATCTTTGGTGCTCTAAGAATTTACCAAAACAATCAAGTAGAAAAACAGAAGTTTATTGGGACACAGAAAGGTAACAGGAAGTGCTGCTGCACTGATATGCAGATTGGAACAAATTTACTTATGTAAAGCAAAGCCAAAGTATCCCCTCTAGATAGGATAAAAAAGGTCTTAAAAAAGGGCACTATTCTGGAGGTCTTGAGACCTTAAGTCTCAACAAAATAGAGGTAGTTAGTTCTAAAAAAAAAAAGTGGGTTGTGAGTCATTAACTCCCGAACACTGGGCTATGCATTATCATATCATATCTCATCCTGGGATGGTCAGATTGAGCCTGTTTGTTTTGGGGGCTCCATTGGCTACAGGTCAGCAGAAAACTGCTGTATGTCGTTAGCCATCTGTTAATATCAGCCATCAGGTTTCCTAACTCTGCACTTAGTCTTCATGAATATTTACTTGTGTTCTCTGCTGATTTTTGTCAGGGTTTTGACTACTGAGATAACTGGGTCATAACCAAATAAAAGTTCATTTAAGAGTTGGTTTAGGTAAAATCTTCCAGATGATCTCATAACTGTGGTTAAATGACTATTGTCTTAGGTGATTTGAACGCAGTTAGTACCCCATATGTGCCTGTGTTGGGATCACTGACACTGCCCCCTCAACTGATGGGAAATCAAATATGTATGTATAACCTCTAGAGAGCTGTGACGCTGTTGCTGGCCTCTGTATATTAAATATATTTGTGTCTTCCAAGTATATCAGGCCTTCTAAAATACAAAATTTAGATAAACACTGTAACAAAAAGTTAATGGTACTGACACACTGTTCTGTTAGTTGCTAAACTGGCCATCAGAATTTTAACCACGGTTCTTTTTTTTGGGGGGGAGAAATGGACCCAAACGTTGTATGCAAAACATCTTTCTTTCTTTTTTGGCAGCACTGGGGTTTGAACTCAGGGCCTTGTGCTTGCTAGGTAGGCACTCTTACCTCTTGAGCCACTCCACCAGCCACCACATTTCTTTTAAGTTTTTGTCATTACAGTTCTGATTCTTCTGGGACATTTACAATCAAGTTCATGAAAAACGACTCTAACAAGTACCTGTCAACCAAGTTAGCTTTTTAAATATCTACTTTGTTAGGTTTTGCCTTGTATTGTCGTTATCTAAAAGCTCACTGCCTAAAAGCAACTCCTTCTAAGCCTCTTTGTTGCTTATATTTGGCTAAAAGGGCTAGTTGGCACTGACTCCCACATGACCTGCTTGCTGCTTCCTCCTCAAAGTGGGACACTTAAAGAGAAAGCTAATCCTCACAAGAAAGCATCAAAATGACAAATTGGAAAAATCTTCACAGGAGACTGCTCAGTGACAAACTGTTTGGAGACAAGAGAGAATGCCATCAAAGTTCAAATGGAGTGACTCATGCCAGACCTCTCAAAAAATTAATCAAAGCCGAGAGGGTTAAAGAAGTGGTTCTTATGCAGGTGTGGCTATCTGGCATTAAAGCCCTTCTAGGTACAAACTCATATTTGTGGCCAGGGCATTCTACTTTTTAGAGACAAAGTGACTCTTTCTACTGTCCCAGACATGTCCTATGGGACTTAAAGGTGGTGTCTTTAGTTTTTGACTTAAACAATGTTTTTTTTCTTAGACTCAAGGACCACTGCCTAGCCTTAGATTTTCTTTTGGCTAAACAGGGAAGAATATATACAGTTGCCAATACTTCCTGTTACACATATAAATACTTCAGGCATTGTAGAGAAATATACCAACTACATTCTCCAACAGGCTAAGTGCCTCCAGGAACAGTCCCTCGAAACTCAGGTATCCACACAGGTATGGGATCAAATAAAATCCTGGCTCCCCCTATGACACAGTTCCCACTCTTTCTGGGTCCTATCATTGTCATTATTCTCTTACTTGTGTTTGGACCTTGCATTCTAAACTTACTTGTTAAGTTTGTTTCCTCTCACCTAGAATCCATCAAACTACAAATGCTGATGGAAATGAAGATGACCTACTACTGTAGTCCCCTCAATAACCGCTCATGTGGTCAGCGCTGACGGCTCAGGCCCCTTTGCTGCCCCTTTTCAGCAGGAAATAGTCATTGAATAGACCTGGTTGTCCTTGTTCCTAATGGCAGATGAGGTGATCATTGAGAGAAGGGACTTGAAGGATAGACTTCAGAGTCCATGTGCTCCCCAAAGGTGGCGATTAGCCAGGGAAGGAAACACCCCATATCCTTCCCAAGAGACACCTGTTGGTGCCAAAATCTTTGTGTTGAAACATACTCCTCCCACTGGCACAACAACAAAAAACTATAAAACCTGACGCCCAACCCAACTCGGGGGATACCAGATTCTGGGTCCCACGGCCCTTTCTATTGCTTCTCTGCAAATAAAATTCCTTTGATCTTTGCTTGAGTTCCTGACTTTGGTTCCTATCTAAGCACCAAAAAAGGACCCTTACCACCTGAGAGTTCCAGTGTAACAAAGTAATGTCTATAAAACTATTTTGAGCTTGATGGGGAAACAGAACATAAATATTAAGTACCCAGATCATTAATAGGTCATTTATGGGAAATTTTTAAAGTGTGTGCTCAATAATTATTACAAGTTGACAAGTAGGGAAAAATCTACACCTGAGCAAGAATGATAGGTAAATTTGCATTTTTGATAAAGGAGATCTCTATTCACTGCTTTTCTAGTCATTGAGTGAGTGAAATGATCAACAGAGACAGGAATCTGGACATGAAAGACTCACAGACACAAGGGCAAATCAAAGCCAAGGACAGCTGCCCTGTGTAGAGCTGTTTTGGCACAAAGACATCTCTTCCTTTTGCTACAGCTGATACAGAAGTTCTTCAATTTGACCAAATGCTTATTGGGTGCCTAAGATGGGTCAGATATTGTCCTAGACATTGGGGACACCAGTACACAAGAGACAGCAAATGAGCAAATCACAAACAAACAAACCAGTGCCTGTGTTTGGCACTTCCACGTCAGGGGAACATGGCTCTCAAACCACATCCTGTATCCATATCACCCAGAGGGCTGTTAGCTCACAAATTGGGCAAATCTTCCCCTGCTCCCCAGTTTCTGAATCAGTCAGTCTAGTTTGGGGTCTACAGATTTGTGACTTAGCAGGTTCCCAGGTAGTTCCAAGGCTGATGGCCCATGGACCTATTCCATTTTGAGAACTACGACCAAGAGAATGTCTGCACATGTTGGAGTCCACAAGGATGGACAGAGGGTTTTGGAGGGGGAGGGGGGTCTGTACAATTGTTCAAGGGTGCATGGCTAGTCTCCCAATCTGACGTAATACAGTGGGAATGTGGATGTTGAGGTGCCTATGATAGGTACCACGCATGAGTTATTTCATTAAATCCTCCCAAATTTACAATATTACATGACAAATGAGGAAAATGTGGCTTTGAAACATGACACAAATCACTTAATGATAATCACAGCCAAAGCATCAAAAAGGGATCTCCAGAGAAACAGAAGCTAGGAGGCAATTCTCTGTATATAGAAAATGCATGGGTTTAGTTTAAGGAACGGGCTCGTGCGATTGTGCAGATGGTGGTAGAAACTCGGGCAAAGTTTCCTCATCACAGTCTTGAGGCAGAAGTCCTCTGCTCTGGCACCTTGGTCTTTTCTCCTAAGCCTTCAACAGACAGGGTAGGCCTGTTCATATCTCCTTTATGAAGGTCAACTGGCTGTGGATGCCAGCCACACCTGCAGACCTGGGATGGTTTTTTGCCCAGCCCAGCTGACACATAGAATCTATTATCACAGTTCGTCATGGCGAGACTCACTTTCCAGCCAAATCTGTTGACGTCTAGACTGTTCTACTGGCCTTGGGCTCCTCACCCACGAAGCTGGGAACAATTGGTTCTTGCAGAAAGAAATGGAATAGAAGCCTGGAACATGAAGGTCTGTTTAAAAGCACAGGGCCTTTGTGTTTGCACTTGACCTTGGCTTCATTAGCTAGGGGCTATCCCATAGGGCCGACCAGCCAGTTTCCCTACCCTGGCCACACATAGCCCTGGGCCTGTGTTGCTCCCACTGCCCCATTTTTGACCTGTTTGTGAATGAAGGGCCTAGGTTAGTCAGTACCCAGCTCTTAGCTTTTCAAATCTGAGCTCCTCTCAGAAATGCTGACGCTGTGGACACAGAGCTTAGACTCCCTCAGCCTTCTGTCTGTGCCAAGGTGTCCCAAGAGAGGGATAGAGTAGGCCTCCACAGTGGTGTTCCTGCTCCTTTTTAACTCCTGACATTTCATTCTATACTATTTTTTTAATTTTGGCTTTGACATGTAGTAATTATACATATTTATAGACACCATGTACTGTTTGATAGTTGTATACACTGTGTAACAATCAAATGAGGGTATTTGTTTCTTGTAAAATATAGCATTTCCTATAGGGATTTATTGCCATCTAGTGGCCACAGGCACTCTGCAGCTGTCTTACTCCTATGAGCTGAAATACAAATTTGCCAGGGCATGCTAGCTTTCCTTCAGTGCAGATCAGAATAAGCTCCTGGTGTGCGTGGAGTGTATGGTGTGTGTATGTGATGTGTGTGTATGTGTGGTCTCCTGTGATATATATTCCCATGTGCATGGCGTGTGTTATTGCTGTTTGTATGGAGGTATTAATGTGGTATATAGCGTGTGTGGTGTATGGTGTGTAGTGTTTGTGAGATGTATGTGTGGTGTGACTGTGTGTGGTGTGTGTGACAACACATTTCTATAAACACATTTCCCATGTTACAGAGTAGTTCTAGCAGCTAGTATACAAAGTCTGGAATGCAGGGTGTAGTTCTGGTGAAGAACTAAGATTGGGCTCTTTGTTAGGCAAGTGCCAGGAAATCCAAACCTTTCGAGGAAGCCCTGTTCCTTTCCAGGGGAATCATTGGAGTCACTCCTCAGGATGGGGGCTTTGAGAGGGCATCTAAGAAGGGGCTGATTTTGCCTGGGACCAAGGCAAAGAGCTCAGGGGACCTAGACAAGGTCCTCATGAGGACACCCAACTGCAGGGAACTCATGGGGTATAGGGGTTTCTGGAGGGGAGGAAGTCCCACTGCGCACAGCTGCAGGTGTCAGTGCTCTGGACTGACAGTCCCAGGAGAGAAGAAAAGAGTTTCCCAAGTGCAGGGAGGATCTTGGAGAGACAGACACCTGGGCACCTAGGATGCACAGTGCTGTGGTTGGCTGTGGTCAGTCCCTGCCAGAATTCATGGCCGCCAATGCAGTGGAGTTGGGAGGTGGGGCCTTCCAGAGGGATTAATGTCTTCCTCATGAGACTGAATTAGTTGGGTGGAGCAGGGTGTTATAAAGTGAGTTGGCTCCTTTGCTCCTCTCTCTCTCTTCTCCATGTACCTGCTTCCCTTCTGCTTTCTGCTTTGAGTTGACCTACCATGAGGCCCTCACCAGAAGCTCAGCAGATGATGCTTAGACTTCAAGAACCATGAGCCAAAAGAAATCCCTTTCTTTATAAATTATCTAGTCTCAGTGATTCTGTTACAGCAACAGAAAATAAGCTCAGTCTCTCTTTCTTTCTCTGTGTGTGTGTGTGCGCGTGCACGCAAGCAGGCTTCCATTGGTCTTTCAACCTTATCTTTCATTTTTTCTCTCCCTACAGTGCACTCAGCCTTAAGAAAACCTGCAAGCCTCACAGATTTACCATTTTGCAGTACTTTATAAAATGCTTCACATTCATTTTCATTTCATTATTCATAGCTCAGCAGATCTTACTGGCCCCACATGGCAGGGGAAAAAAAAGGCTATAAACATTTCACGAACTTGCCTGGAAGTGAAAGAATTCAAACTGGTTCTCTTGACAAGCAGCTCAGGGGCATTTCTATGCTAGGGCAAAACTTTCCACACAGGCTAAGTGCTTTGGAAATGCACTACAGAGTCTGGGGTTGTCCTCCGTATTTATCTAGCTCCCCAAGAGGAGGTAGAATGCCAGGAAGATGTGCTGTTTCAACGGAGATCTATCACAGTCATTCCATCTTATGCACAAATCCACTGAGTCTGGGTGCCCAGAGTTGAGGATTCAGGGCAGGTGGCATCAATAAAGGTCTTTATTTAAACCAACACGTGCCCCAGGAAATACGCTCCCAAGTAAGTGGGGATGCAACTCTCTGGGAATAGTGAGTCTCACTGTTTTCCAGCTTAGGAGCTGTACTTGTTTAACAGCAAGAAATGGCCAGGAGATGTGTGTAGGTAGGCACAGGGGAAGACATTTCAAAGGACATCACCTTTCTCCTCTGCCACGGAGGGAGCCCAGCCCCCGGCTTAGCCTCTGATGGTAAACCCCAGTGGACTGGATGGGGATTATGGGAAGGGGCAATCACTTGGAGACTGGCAGTCAGGTGTCTCTGTTGTTGGCTTTGGGCTAGCTCTCGCCTCCCAGGGGCTCTGTGCAGTCTTCTCTCTACCCATGGGACACCTCCATGGAGACATCCAAATTGAACTTGTTGCTCCTGAATGACCTGCTTTTGTCCCTGTGTTTCCTCTTTCAGTGAATGGCACCATCAAGCACCCAAGCTAGAAATTTGAACATCAGCACGAATGTGTCACTTCCCTCAGCCTATCTTCCAGATTGTTGCTAGGCTCATGGCTTTGTCCTCATGCCACCCATCTTCTGTCTTCCCTGCTGAGCACTGCGTGTGCCTCTGGAGTCTTGCATGCCCAGCTCTACCCTATGTTGAGATGGTGATTCAATCACGTTTCCTCAGTTGCCAGGAGTATTGGCTGCTGATGGTTCCTTGGCCACCCAGGAACTGCCCTCCAAATCTGCATGGGGTGAAGTGCCTCATATACAGTGACAGAGGATGTATGGTAAATGCCTGCCTCTAGCTTCCTTGCCCCAAGGCTAGACAACTCTCAGGAGCCATCTGAAGGCTGGAGCACTTGCCTATCCTGCCCAACGCCCTGGGTTCATCCCCAGTACTATGGGGGCAGGAGACACTCTTGGTTCCTAGCTCCTTCAGGCTCCTGCTGCAACCACAACCACACTGCAGGTCAGCTAACTCCCTTGCCCACTCCTGCCACCATCCTTCCTTAGAAATCCCCTGTGAGCACTCCTAAGACACTTTCAACACCCAAAGCTCCACGTTGTTTCCCTGGCACCTGCCCTATGGCAACTGGTGTCTAGAGCAGTCCTAGGATGCAAACTTTAAGAAGGGTCTAGTGATGCCCCCCCTTCTGGATGCATCCCTAACTGGGCAAGACATAGCATTAAGGCTCCAATTGGGGCACTGAGCAGTCTAGGGAGTGGCTACATTGTAAGCAGCCTTGTCCCTGGGTCATCCAAACAGGCAGACCCTGCAGGATTGAGGTGTTTGTGGTGAGAAAAGATGCCACATGAAGCTTATTGCAAGTCAGTAAGAGAATCTCAGTAAAGACCTCTAGCTCTGCCACTGAGAATTGTGCACAGTTGAAAAAGAGCCCCTGGCATGCTGCTGAGCCTGTGGAAAGGGAGCCTCTGAGCAGCTGTTCATTGTAAGATGGACACAGGGCTACCAGGATCAGATACAAACAGAGCCACAGGGTATGAGGAAGCTGTGCACGCAGGTGGCCCAGAATCCAGGTTATCCACCACGTATGGCACCACTGCTTCTGGGTGGGCTCACAAATTCAGCCCCATGGTGATGTGGCAGGACTGGGGGGATTCGTTGGAGTCTGGAGAGGGATCTAAGCATGTTCACAATTGAGTTTGCTTGGCATGGGAGCACAACCAGAAGTGGCCTGTTTCCATACATTAAGCTCTTTCTAGTGGTGAAGGAGGGTGGTGAGAGAAATGTTCTCAATGTGCAGAGCTTTGGGCAATGTACTTGCTATGGTCTGAATGTTGAAACCTAATCACCAAGGTGACTGTGTTAGGAGGTGGGGCCTTTGGGAGGTAAATGGGTCATGAATGGGATTAGGACTATTATAAAAGAAGCCCCAGAGAGTGGTCTTGTGATTCCACTCCTCCTGAGGATGCAGTAAGAAGGTGCAATCTACAAGCCAGAAAGCACCACACACCAAATCTGCTGATGCTTCGCTCTTTGACTTCTCAGCCTCCAGAACTGTGAGAAATAAATTGCTAATTCTATGGTATGTTGTTATAGTAGTCCAAATGGATAAAGACAGCCACTGACTGTATAGTTGGTGTAGAAAGCAAAGGGTCCTGAGTTGAGAATATATACAAACTCACAAGCAGGGTAAATGTCTTGGTAGATTAGTTAAGCACAAGGGAAGAGAAAATCTGGAAGACTCAGGGCTAGAAAGACAAGGAGATGGTCAGAGAGGGCACATGGATGGACCTATGGGAGACAGCATGAGTTGTGAACATCT
The DNA here is from genome assembly GCF_047511655.1 of Castor canadensis. Lineage (NCBI taxonomy): Eukaryota > Metazoa > Chordata > Mammalia > Rodentia > Castoridae > Castor > Castor canadensis. The sequence goes on along the minus strand of NC_133386.1, from coordinate 7,020,608 downwards.
TTGTAATCACATTCATGCTCACAAGACAGATGTATCCTTAACCAAATAAGTAGACAGAATGGCCCAGATGGTTGACCTTGACCAGCCTCTGTTACTGGCTTCAGTGAACTCCTGCATGGAACAATAACAGTAAGATAAAAGCTCTGCCCAGATCTGACTGCTAAGGCATTGGCTCCTTAAGGCTGAGATCACTGCTGCCATAGCTGGTGGCCAACCTGCCATCAGCAAAGACCAGCACTGAGTCCTTAGCATGGTTTCACTCCTCAAGGAGACCAACCAGGCAAGTGATGCCATGTTGATTACAATGATGCTCTGGAAGGGGAAAAAATCACATCTGGACAGGAATTAACTCCTATTCTGGACACAGGTTTATCTTTCTTGACAAGAGAGTCTCCAGCAGCTCAACTATCTGAAAGCTGACAGGACCCTGCAAAATAAATACTACACTGGACCAAAGGAACCTATTCACAGTCAAAGAAGGGTCACAGCAGGCACCCAACCACAGGAAACTCAGGTCCTAACTCGTATCATAGCGCCCAGACCCATCAACTGGCAAGAGTGATGGACCAGCCTTCAACACATAATTGGAGCCACGCCACTAGATAGGGGGTGCTGTCCATTAAAATAAGGTGTACATGCTAAATCAACAGCCACCATACCGTGCCCTATCTCCAGCAAGAATAAAACAATGGTTCAGAATGGTGAGAATGGCCTCACTTATCATGACTCCTAGTGACTCACTTGGGAATTTGTGTGGCTGGGCCTCACAGATACAGAGCCTAGGTTTCCATCAAGAGAACACTTCTACCAGAGAACACATTAGGAGTTCTAGTAAACTTCAAACCACTGCAGTCACCTGGTCATTTTACATTCTATTTGCTAAGTGACCAGCAAGTAAGGCAAAGTCACCATCCTGGAAGGGATAACAGATCATCAGCAGGAGGAAGGACAACAGTTATGTATGGGGTGTGTAAATGGGAAAGATAGCTTTGGTGCCCCAGTGATTCACTGTGGCATCTCTTGGTACTCCCCTGCCTGAGTTTGACAACAAATAGTTGAGTTCAGTAGTCATGGCTTTAGAATGACATTCAACCTGGAACCAGGTGAGCTTCTATGTCGTCCCACTGGTAAGTTCCCTAAAGTGCTTATCTGTGGGTGAGGGGATTCTAGAATGGGTAGAAGAGAAGGGGAAGTCAGTGAGAACCAGCAACTTCATGACTATCTGCAACAGGGTGAGCTGTAGCTCTCCAGTCTCTTTCCCATTCCATAAGCAAATGTCTCCAGGCAGTACAAGGGGAGGACTATGGTGGATGCTGGGACTTGGCAGATCCCTCCCCCATGATGGAGGCCCTTGTCTCCTCAGCTGCTAGTGCATTGGCAGCAAAGACCTCTTTGCTAAGTCTTTATCCAGGAACTGCCCTCAGCTGAAGAAAGGTGCCTCACCGAAGGTTGTGTTACACCCTGGGATCGAGCGAGGGCAGCTTGCATCCCCAAACCTGCAGGGGATGTAAAAGCCTGACTCCCAGTCTTAATGTGGAAGAACTCTGGAAGACCATCCCAGCTCTAGAGATCCTATAGGACTGGATGTTTCAACTGTATCGCAACTACCAAAACGCAGAGTGACCAGGAAGATCAACTGAAATGCCAGGTGCCTCCTTCATTGGGATGAATCTGGCCATTGGTCCTGGATGGTGTGGCTCTCAAAGCCACCAGGACTTACCTGGTGGTTATCAATTCTATGCCCCTGGGTGGACCTCTCTCCTTCCCTCTATCTTACCTATCATTAAAGTCCATTGCAAAAAGTCATGATGAGGCTTCAAATAAGATGATGTATTTGAAAGTGCTTTGTAAACAAGTACATTACAAGTGCATATTATTATTATTATCCCAGGAAAAATGGTAGCTTTGTTCCTCTAATTCAGAAGACTGATGGCGAGAATTGTGCTTTACTATGGGAATCTTATTTTCTCTTATGATTTAAAAGATTATTGAGACAAAAACCATGCTGGAAGTGACTGTTACTTTAGAGTGCTTTCCTAGCCTCCTGGGGAGGGAGGAGGTATGGGGATGAAGGGAGCTGTCATTCATTCAACAAACATTCATGAGTACCTGTAATGTGCCAGACACTGGGGAGATATAAAGATGCTGTAGGTACCAGCCCTGCATTACCAAAGCTCAGCCTGCTAGTGAAGAGACAGAGAAAGAGCATTTCAGTGTTGGATGTGTAACAGAGACATGTGCAGTTGTCACAGGGCTTAGAGGAGGCAGTGGACTGGGCAGACAGCTTTGTGGAGAAGAGGACATATGACCTGGATCTAGGAGGTTGAATAGGCTCACAGCAGGCAGGGATGGACACTTTCCTCTTACACACTGTAGACTTATTAACCAGAGAGTGTGGGCGTTGTACCCTAATAGCTCAGATCAGGTAGTCATTGCAATTGATTCCCTTTATGGCTTTTGACAGTGCCACTAAAAATCGGAAAGTTTCAGTTTGCCCTCATATTAAATAGGAGAAGTAGTACCAAATCCTTGGAGCCCCTGGGAGAATGAATCAATGTATGTGGTTTGCAAGAGCAAGTGTTTAGTTATTAGGAAGGCTCCAGGGGGCATATGTGGGGAGAACAGGAACATGGGGAAGAAAACGGGTAGCAGGGGAGAATAAGAGAAAGCAAATGGGCCCAGATTCTCATTTGCTTGGGAATGATTGATTTCTGTCACTGATTTCCCAAACTCTCAGCACTTGTGACTTAAAGCTTGTTCAATATTTTCAAACCAATTTAAAACCAATTTTTGAGTTTGCTTCTTTTTTAAAAAAAAATTTCATTAATCAAAAAATGCATTAAGTTTTGGGTCAAGCAGCCTAACTGATGGGAAAAGCTGTTTGGGCCCCAGGAGAAATGGGCTCGCCTGGCTGGAGAATGTAATATCAAAGAACAGAAACCAATCAGCTCTGAGGGGAAGAACACGGAGAGGAGTCACCAGTGGCTAACAGGAAAAAACCTTCAATGAATTGAATTGAAAGGAAAATGTGAAACAGGCTAGTGGGGGTATTTTGTTAGTGTTAGCAAAATTCAGACAGGGGGACATATCTGAAACCTTCTGTTCCAAGGGGGCTGCAATGAGATCTTGGCTGATAGATGTGGAGAGTGTTGACCTTTCCAAGACTGGAGGTGAGTGAAATTGCAGAGGTAATCCCTCCTGCCACTCAGAAGCACTGCTGTTTGAGAGAAATGCAGGGAAGAGAAAAGAAGGTGGCTTTATTAAAACAATAACCCTTCATTATGTTACCAAATGCAATTGGGTCTTGCAGTTTGATGAAATAGCTTATTTGGTCCATCCCTTTCCATGTCTGTGGTCAAAAGAAGGAAAGTTTGGAACCCTGGTGAATTGGCCCATAAAGAAATATGTAGATTATTCTTTTTCCCTCTTTTACCCTGACCCATAGGGCTGACATCCCAGGGCTGTGTCCCTAGGATCCCTGCATCTGGCTTTTATTTGGGTGTGGCCAGTGAGAGTTACTAGCAAGAACTCAGAAACTGAGAGAGAGAGAGAGAAGTCAAGAAGTCATTCTCACACCTTTCCTGTTTGGGCCCATTTCTCTCCCTCTCCCCCACGATCACTCCTCCTGTCCCAAGGCACTCCCTCCAAGGCTCCAGGTCTTGGGGTTCATGGAGCACCATTTCCTTCTCCTGCCCTGCTGGTCTAGGAGGCTCATGGCTTCCACTGAGGCTGGACTCTGACGTCCTCCACTTTGGTTTTGGTTCTTGTGACCACTGCAGCTTATACCTCCTATGAACAGCTAGCTCTTCACGTGCCCATCTGAGCTGAATTTACTTTCCTGTGGGATTCTGATTGAAACAGAGACTTAGGAAAACAGGTAGCAAAGAATACAAGTTCTGTTCTCTGGCAACAGTTGACCAGAAGATATTTATTTTTTAGGGTGGTTGGCGAGTTTGCTTCGTTTCCAAATAAGAGGAATAGAAGTCTGGCCCTGTAATCAGGAGCTGGAAGCAGGAGGAGCCTTATCAAGGGGCAGTCTAGCCACAGGGCCCTTCATTCTGTATTCTTTGTGGGATGACCTTGACCTGGATTGCTGATAGCTCCTTGGAATTCCCATTAGATTAATGGACTGTGCAACTTTGTGGTAGCGGATGAAGTTTTGGAAGTGCTGTGAGAACATGAACTTTATTCTGTTCTTATCCCCAAGGTGAGTAACAATGCTTAACATAGGGGTCTAATACACATTTGGTGAATGAAATAATGTCTTTTTCATTATAGATGTGACCACGATTCAACAAACGTTTGTCTGATTCCCTGCACTGGATTCTGCTTTGGGTCTGGGGATGCAGAGCTGGACAGAAGAGTCCAGTTGAAGAGCTTCTTGCCCCCACCTTTTTCTGGAATGCTCTTTATTGCTGCTATCCCACTTCCACTTGATAAACCTAGAGCCATATTCCATGACTTCCAGGGGAGTGTTACACAGAGTTACACATTTGCTAAGCCTTGCTTTAGCATATTGCTGTAATTGTTCATTTTCTCACAAGTCTCTCATGACTTCCCTTGCAGCCTCTGAAGGGAAACATGTCTAACTTCATTTTGCCAGGAGTCTAGCAGGCTGCAGGACCCATACGAATGCTCAGTTTCACCTATGCTGATTGACATTCGGTAGACACAGTACCCCTGATACTGGCCATCTAGAATTAAGATCACCTTTAACTTTCTTTTCCCCATGTTTCTAAGTCAAATATTAGGGTCTCAATGACTTAAAATATCTTTAACAGCAAGGTTGGCTGGTTCCTCTTGGATGAAGATTTGTTTTCAAATAAATCAATGTTAAAGTATCACTTCTTGAAAGCCTTGGTCTATGTCTGTGGTCCTAAGAGCATATGGGTGTAAACTGCTGAGCTACCCCTGTTTCCCAGAGCCCCAGCCTTCATGCTTATTCCCCAGGTACAGTGATTCCCAGGCAGGGGTCCCAGGGTCATCACTATTCCTGCTTCAGTGTCACTGAGCTTGCACTTGAGTGTCCCTGAGTGAAATGAACAGAAGGCACATTTGCCCCCTCTGCAAGGGAAATGGCAACTCAGTCCTAAATCTCCTGATATGATCGTGACAAAAAATTGAGGAGCTGATGAAAGGACTGAATTCAGTGATTATATTTATGCTAATATTGGCATATTAATATATAGCTGCAGAATATCTTATAGGGATATTCTCATTCTCTACTATAAAATGAAAATGTTCTGGAATTTCTATGTCTGTGTACTAGGTTTCTATCAATAAAATGACTGGAGGATTTACCTGCATGGATTTGGTGCTTAAACCCTTGTTAACATCTATATAAAGAGGAAAATAATGAGCAAATTCATCAGCTGTGCTGAAGTTTTTACTCCTTCTGCCTATGGTTTGGTTGATCGTAATCAATAAATAAAAGAAAAACCATTTGCATTTCCTTAAGCTTGGAATAGCACGTTAGTGAGAAAGTCTCAGGAAACACACAGCTTTACTTAATTAGGACTGAGATGCAATTTAGCATGGTCTGAGAGATTGCTAAAAACGAGCTCTTTGCATGTTATAATACTTCTGTGCATATGGTCTCTGACTGCTGATGGTTCAGCTTCTGATTTTTCAACTTTACGAGGTGAAAATGCAATCCACATTCGGTAGCCACTGTACTTGGAATTCTGAATTTTGATCTTTCCCTCATTAGCTGTACATGGGTACCATTGTCTCTGCAGATGTTGGGCAGCAAGCCTCAGCTCCCAGTCAACCCCATGACGAGTAGAGTGACAACCAAGTCACTACAGAATACTATGTCACTAACCTATGATGTTCGGAAGGCTGAGTATACTCAATGCATTTTTTGACTTAACAATATTTTCAATTTATGACGGGTTTATTGGGATATTCCCCCTTCATAAGGTAGGAACGTCTCTACTTGTCATGCATATGGACTTTCACCAAAGATTCTAAAGAAATGCATCTAAAGTAAAAGTAGGGTTAGAACTGATTTAAAGATTGTTAAATTATCTCATTTCCCCTCTGACTACTGCACTGATTATGCTAATGTCCCTTATCCCTATCCCATATTTCTGGGGATGTGGGGAGGACTACAGCAGAAGTCATGACACACTGCACATGGCCATTGGGAAGTCTGCACTGTGTACCCTGACAAGGAAGCCAGAGCACGCCCCATTCCCAGTCTGCTGCTTGGGTTTTTAGGGTGGAACCCCTGGTGACCTCCAGGAAGTAGCTCCTGCCCACCAGAGTCTGAACCCCTGCTTTGAGGGATGAGGGATGAGGGGTGAGGGATGAAGAGGGCTCTGTACCTGAGAGGCTGCTCCAGAGGCTTCGTAGAGCATGCTGCATTCCCCTTCGTGGTACGCTTCTTTACAGTCCCGACAAAAGACAAACTGCAAAAGAACACTGTGTATCAGGAACATTCGGTTGCATTTGGCCTTGTAACATTTTCCCTTTTCTAAACTCATTATACTTATTCCTCTGGCTAGTGTGATGGTTCCTATGCCGTATTACTTTTTGAAAAGAGAAATCAAGTTGTATTTTGATGGGATTGTTCACTCTTTTATTAGAGAGTGTTCCAAGCATGGTAGCAGGGTTACAAATGAATGACAAATCACATTTCCTTTCTTTCAAATGTTCCCAATCCAGTGGAAGAGACTGTAATGCAAGTCAGTGTCTTCAGCGAAGTAAGAGTAGTGGTAAAATAGGAGAAAAGAGCTTCATTCCAGAATCCCATATTCAATGCTTATTTACACACATAGGTGTCCATGTCTGTGTTAATGGACTTATTTCTGTATTGAAAGCATCTTATTAAAGAAGAAATGGGCTGTTAGAGGCTGAATTGTGTCCCCCCCACCCCAACACCTCAGAATGGAGCTGCATTTGGAGATAGGCCTTTAAAGTGACAATTAAAGTAGAAATGAAGTCATTAGGATGGGCCCTAATATAATATACTGGCGTCCTTATAAGTAAAGGAGATAAGAACACAGGCAACACATGGACTGAGGGATGACTGAGTGAGGATACAGTGAGAAGGCAGCTGTCTGCCAGCCAAGGAGAGAGACCACAGAACAAAATCAGAATTAGGGGTTGGCAGAGTGGCTCAAGAGGTAGAGCACCTGCCTAGCAAGCTAGCAAGTCCTTTTTTCCCTTTCCTTCCTCCCTCCCTCTCCCCTTCCTGCCTCTCTTCCTTTCTTCCTTTTTCGTGGTGCTGGGGATCAATCCCACTTGTGCTTGCAAGGCAAATGCTCTACCACTGAGCCAAGTGCACAGTCCTTGCAGCCATCTTTCCACTGGGTGCTAGCACTCCTTTTGGCATGATCATGGACGGAACACAAGGAAGGAATCTGCTGCCCTCACCTTTCATCTCACAAAGAAGGAAGCTGGAAAGGCTGTGTGTCTGTCCTACTACTGTCTGGAGTAACTGGACCCCTGTAGGAGGTATGTCACACTTTCCTCACCACCAGCCATGCTCCAAAGTTGTGGGCACAGCAGAGGGTGCAGATCTTTAGTGTGACACACTGGACTGGAACTGTCACCTGCCCTGACAGCTGACATGCCATGGAAAAGTCACCCAATGTCTGGAACACTTGGAAGATTTCCAGAGGTTTAGAGCTCAGGCTCATATTCTACAGCGCTGGCCAGGCATTCAGCTTGGTTTTGCTGAAGACGAGACTGCTTTGAACTGAAACACTAAAACAAAACAAACAGGATATAAATGACACCAACTTCATTTCAAAAGACATTCTCCTAGACTCAGAGTTCAACTTCATGTTAAAAATTCATCTGCAGCTGGGTGCCAGTGGCTCATACTTGCAAACTTAGCTACTCGGGAGGCTGAGATCGGGAGGACTGTGGTTCAAGGCCAGCCCAGGCAAAAAAGTTAGCTAGACCCCATCTCAGCCAATAGCTGGGCTCAGTGTCACACACCTGTCATCCCAAGCTACACAGGAGGCTGAGATTAGGAGGATCGCAATTCCAGACCAGTCTTGGCAATAAAGTTTGCAAGACCCCGTGGGAATGGAGAAAAGCTGGGTATGGTGGCACATACCTGTTTTCTCAGTGATGGGGGGAGTGTCAAATAGGACTGTGGTCCAGACCAGCTTGGGCACAAAGCAAGACCCTATGTCCAAAATAATCTGAGCAAAAAGGGATAGAGGTATGGTTCAAGCAGTAGAGCACCTGCCTACAAAGCCCTGATTTCAAACCCCAATACTAACAACAACAACAAACTCATTTGAAAATTAATAACATAACACAAAAAGAAAGCACATTATAATGCAATGACATTTTTTCCTCAGGGACATGCCACACTGATCACAGAGCCACCACTTTCTGATTACAGGTTGAGTCTCTTTTATCTGAAGTACTTGGGGCCAGATATGTTTTGAATTTGGGGTTTTTCAGATTTTGGAATATTTGCCTGCACATATATGGGATCTCTTGGCAACAGGATCCAAGTCAAAAGCATGACCTTACACATACAGTCTGAAGGTCTTTTATTTAATATTTTCAGTGTACTTGCGTTTGGGTTGTGACTTACCACACGAGGTCAGGTGTGGAATTTTCTACTCATGGCGTCATGGCAAATGTTCAAAACTTTCAGATTTTGGAGGATTTGGGGTTTGGGGTAAGGGATACCTAACTTGTATTATGTTCTTACTTCTCACAGCGGAGAGACTAAACTCAAGTGTTGTAGCAGGCCGGCTCTATTTGAAGGTTCAGGTTACTGAGAGGAGGTATGTGTCAGGACGTCCTGACACAAGCCACCAGGACCATCAAGTTCCAGTCTGACAGTTTATTTTCTCTGAACAGGAAGTGAATATAGCAAACAGTAGGTTGGGCCCACGCATTTCCCCCTAGGTTTTCTCTTTCTTTTAAAAATGTCTCTGTTAATTTTCAGGTTTGCCTCAGCCCCATCCCTCGCTCCCAGTATGCTCCATGGAGGGGCTGGGCTCTGTGAGGCCCAGTCATTGCTTCCCCGCTTTCCAAGGAAGCAAGTCTGATCTCTTGGCGTGACAGGAAAAACGCTTCACATCTTATTAGCCAGTGGATGAGATATAAAATCAGTTTCATGGTGGAGGAACACCCTGGAGGTTGATCAGTTTGTCAGAACAAATAGGCCTTTCCTGACACAAAGACATTAAATTCCTTCTTACTGGTACTGCAAAGAATGGACCATAAAGAAATAACAGAAGAGGAACAGCATATAAAAATTAAAGCCTCACCACTTCAACATGGACAGGAGAAGCAAAAGCTGCAGGAACACACTGGTCATGATTTAACCTTAATGCATTGGCTAATTTGCTTCTATCGGAGAGTATAATCTAAATTTATATGCACTATACAGCGTCCTTCCAACGTAAGTAACTTGAATCTTTGCCATACAAAATGGAGAACTGTTTAGAAGGTCTAATTTGATCTTGAAAGTGTTTTTTTTTTCAATCACATTATTTGGATTCCAAAGTTCTCAGTAAGGTGCTTGTAGAAATGCTTAGGGCTTCGATTCCCAAACTGTGCACAAAGGCACCCTAGGGTACCACAAGAAACTCACAGGGATACAATGGAATGTTTTAAACTCTGAGGAAAACAGTGATCATCAACATCTGTGGGACACTGTGTGCATCACTAGCTCAAGGTAGTCCTCAGGGTTAGTGGGCAGAGGCTACCTTCCCTCAGCAACATTCTGTTGTTGCAAAGCTGGATTTTTGGATATTGTGATAGAAAACAAAAGCCATGTAAACATCATTTGGATCAGCAATGTGGTTATTTAGGAATAAGATAAAAATACTTTTTTTTCCAATTTGTGTGAACTAGTTTTTCTGATGACTGTTACATTGTTAGGACAGTGATTGTCTTATGCTATTTGGACCCAAGTCTTTAAAAAAATCAGAACCTCTATACATTTCTTCTGGTCTAGAGGTGGTGACAAATTTTCTGTACTGCTGAGGGCATGGTGAGCAGAAGTAGCTTGGGGACATCTGTTAGATGGACACAAAACTCTTGAGATGGCATTTTGGGACAGTTTGCCAGCCCTCCCGGTGTTATGGCCACTTCCAGAGGAAGAACTCTAGGGGCAGAGACCCAGCTCTGACAGTTTATGTTCCCTGATGACTTTCAAACTTCTTCCTGTCTGGGACACATGGGTTTTCTTTGACCAATAATGTGCAAGGCTGTCATGTACCCAGGGATCTGCTCTTGATAACCGTGGGAGGCTGCCCTAGGAAGTCTGGCTGGGCCTGATTCAACCTGCTGAAAGGCCTTCGGAGCAGAGCTGTGGCTTCCCTGAGGAAGAAAAGATTGCATCTACAGACTGCAGCACAACCTGCACTTTTGAGTTCCAGCCTGACCTTCCTGAGGGCCTGCCTTGTATGCTGAGGACATGCCTACCTATACCCATAACCTGGAAAGCCAGTTCCTTGCAACGAATCTCTTCATATATGTGTGGGTATATGCGTGTATATAACCATACATCTGCATATATATGTGTATGTATGGAAGGTGTAACCCATCCACACATGGATATGTGTCTGTGTATATTTAGGTACACAGCTATAAGTATGTATATATGTGTTTATATGTTTAGTTTTTAACCCATACACACAAGTGTGTGTGTGTATGTATAAAACCATCCTAATGGTCCTGCCTCTTTGGTGGAGCCCTAACTGATATAACTCCTATAGAAAAAACTTGATCAGTTTATTTCATGTCTATTGTAAAAGAAACAACTATTTAAAGCTTTTTTCTGTGTTACTCGCCAAATTGTCGTTCAAACCTCTTTGAATTAAAAAAAATCCAAGTAGCCAAATGACAAGTTCCTCTCATAATCAGTGCCAGGAAAAAGTCATCACTGCCAATAGTATGATTGTTTCCTTGTATTTGGCAATGAATAAGTGGATCCCGTACTATGACCCCGCACCATATAATCCAATCACAATGAACATGGGAATCCAAGATAACACCCTACAGAGCATTTTCAAGCTTGGGATATTGGTGCCAAAGTTTTCACTTAAACTCTAATTATTAGCACATCCTAAGTACCTATGATGAGGAATAAAAGAACCCAAACTAGTGAATAAAGGGAAAATCCAACAAGTCAATCCTTTCCTACTAAGTAACAGCAAAGGCATTCCAAACATGGAGGTCATATTCTTGCCTTATAGCTAATGTGTGTTGAGTCCAGTCACATGCTACACAGTTACGGATCTCATTCCTATACGATAGTGGCCTGTGGGACTCTAGTAGAGCTGAAAAGTTCTTGTCACCAGTGAATGCACAGCAAAAGAAGTAAGAGAAGAGGAAACTGCAGGAGATGAAAAATAAGAAGGCCCAAGAAAATTCACAGGGAAGGTATGTCCGAAGCATTTGCAGCCTCAGCAATCCTTTACGTCTGAAAGCACCCCCAACATTGATGGGTTTTTATTGATAGAGAAAGGTGCCTTATGTTCCTACAAGCAAATCACAATGTGAAGAAGAAACAAACCAAGCAAAACACCACAGATGCATTTCTAAAAAGTGACATCTCCTCAAGGAGCCTTAGGCAGAGCCTCCAGGAGGATCCAGAAGAAGGCACGGCTGTCACAGAAGGTGACAGTTTCAAGTGTGCTGCTGCCTCTCTAGACCTGTCCATGGGCCAGGACGTGCAGGTGGAAGGCAGTGTTAGTGACAGTCCTGACCCCGCACAGGCCTAGGCTAATGTGTGTGTTTGTATTTTAGTTTTTAACAAAAAAGTTTAAAAAGCTAAAAATAAATTGTAAAAATAGGAAAGTCTTATGGAAAAAGGGTATGAAGAAAGAAAAGAAATTTGTATAGTCACAAGATATATTTGTATTTTAAGCTATTATTACAGAACAGTCAAAAAGTTAAATTAAAAAGTTGTACAAAGTAAGTTAGAAAAGGCAAAGTATAATTTACTATGGAAGAAAGAAAAAAATTTTTATAACTGTAGCGTAGCCTAAATGTACAGTGCATAAAAGTCTGCAGTGGTCACAGCTGTGGCCGTCTGTGTTGTCAGTACATTCACTGACTCACGCAGAGCCACTTCCAGGCCTGCCAGCTCCATTCCCCATGTGTGCACTGTGCAGGTGCAGCGCTGAAAATCTTTTACTACTGTACTTTTTACTGTGCCTTTTCTATGTTTAGATACACAAATGCTTGATCATGCTACAGCTGCTCACAGTACTTGGTTCAGTAGCATGCAGTCCGGGTTTGCAGCCTAGAGGTGAGGGCCTTCCCACATTCCACAGGTGTGTGGTGGGCTGTATCACCCAGGTCCATGTAAGCACACTGTGACGTTCCCACAGTGACAAGATCACCTAATGACACAGTTCTCAGAACCTATCCTTGTCATTGTGAAACACATGACTGCATTTGCTTTTAGGATAAGTAAAATTTTAGACCTGGACCACCTGTGAAATAATAGCGTATTGTAACTCCTGAAATAATGCAGTAGACATTTACAATAAAGAATTAACTTCTAAAAGCGGAGTCTTTGAAGTCAGAGACCCCTGGAAATAATAAGTAAGGCTCCACTTATACAAAGGGGTGCAGGTCCCACCTTGCACATATGTATACAAGCAGGGCTGTGTCACTGTCAATCCTCCGAGACAAAGCACATTACTGCAGAGCTACAGGAACAGGCTGCCATGTTAATCCTTCAGTATCATGGCAGTGGAGCTGTCATGTGATTGATGTTTGGGTCTGATTTCTCCCATGCTCATAATAGACACATTCAAAGCAAATATCTGTACATTTTCTCTTGGGAAAGCATGAGAAGGAACCAAATGAACAGCTTCCACTGCAATCAGCACATTCGAGAGACTGCTGATCAATAAAGTTGGGAGCCAGTTGGTATATACAAGTAATGACCCTTAAAATAAGATTTTGATCTTTAAAGTTGAATGAGCTCTATATGAAAGCCCAGATTTCTTTGTGCCTGTTTTCTGTCACGACTGCATTTGTTATAAAAGCATTCTATTATGTGTCGTTTATTTTTCTTCAGCAGCTCTGAAGTTCGTGTTAAAAGAACAGGAGGAAATCAAAAACCATCTTAAGACCCCTTCCTACAGTCGAGGGAGACATCCAAAGCAAAAACACGCATTTGTACTTCTTTGGGACAGAAGAAATATGACTGTTTTTGGCACGTGGCTGTCCTGAAGGTGGCAGCAGAGGTATGCAACCTGGGCTCCCTGAGTTAAAAATACTGTATCAAACAAGTCAGGCTCCAATGGCCTGACTAGCTGCTGATATATGCAAAACTCATTCTGACAAGACACTGTCACAGAGCAGAAATGGTGTTAAATAGTAATGCACCAAAACACGATTTTGATAGGAAGAAAGTGAAATTATTTTCTTTCATGTACACATCTTTAAATCCCAGAATCTCATGGTGGGAGGCAAACTTAAATGCTGCAATGCTCTAAATGCAAACAGACCAAGACAACCTTTTACAAAGTGCAATCTCCAAATGGCCAAATACATAATTTTAAGAAGATTGAGTTTCTTTGTATTTCTCAAATTCTATACTAATGATCCAAGGATGGCTAAACAATGTTATACAGATTCCCACAAAATATTGTGGGATCTGTTACCTTGCACCTGAAAAATTGTGTTTGTTTTTTTTTAACCTTGATAAGGCCTTTGCTTTTATTCCTGAGAACTCTCAAAGCAGCTCTGACAATTCCCTTTTCCCGCACCATCACCCACCTCATCAAGTGCCTGTCCAGTGCTTCAGGTGGGCAGTCTTAAGCAGTAACTTAATTAGTACCTGGCTCAAAGCCAGCTCCACTCTGATTCCAAAAGAACCAACCTAGAATCTCAGACTAAGGGACACACTTAATAACTGCTCCAGTTGGTGACAGTACTATTGGGAATTGAACCATGCAATCTGCAACTATGGATTTACTTCCTACCTCAAACTAGTGCTAGCTTTTAAACTTAAAAATGTTATTTGCCATTTATTTTTCCTTTTATTTATCAGTCATATTGAGATATAATTTGCATAGTAATAGGCTTTAAAAATAGTTTGGGTAATTTTTTGAGTGAATTGTACATGTTCATATTCAAAAGATACAAAAGTTGCATTGTGAAAAATGTCTTTCTTCCTTGGCCAGCACATGTTTCCTGAAGAAAATTACTGTCACTTACTTGTGTGTGTATTGTTCCAGAAACATTTTATACACTTAAGCGCACACACACACACATACATTTTTAAACAAAAAATGGTATATAAAATATTGTATGGTGTATTATGTTCAATACTTTGGTTTTTCACTTAATGCATTTTACAGTTTGCTCTCTATCAGCTCTTACTGTGTGGCTCCATTCTTCCTGAACAGCTGTACAATATTCCCATTGACAGGGGTGCCTTGGTTCACTTAACTGACCTGTATTATGAGGACCCAGGGATCCTCTCCATGCTTTGCCATCATAAAGAAAGCTGCAGGGAATGTCCTTTTCCACAGGCAATTTTGCATAAGTAAAAGGAAATCTGTAGGGTGTGTTTCCAGAAGGGCAGTAGCTGGGTCAAGGGTGTGTGTATGCTGCATTTGGAAGGTGCTTGTGAACTCAGAGCAAGGCGCTGAAAGGCCGATTTCCTACCCCACATAGCACACTGCTACCAATTGCTGCATTTGTCAAGTCACCTTGAAAAACATCAGACAAATCCCAGTACTTTTGCTAAAACCTTTCCTACATGTTGTGCAATTACAAAGACATGGTCCTGGCCAAGGAAATAATTCTGAATCATTTCTAAGTCTTGTTTATTGGCTGAGCCAGGCTCTAGGTTCCCTGTGGCCTATCAGTCCTACCTTGTCCTTTCCTAGGTCCTGCTACACAAGCTAGTCATCTTCTGGATCATTCTGACTTTTGGATTTGGCCTGCTTTCTGGGAAAGGACTTTTGGTGGACTTAAACACTGGCAGCCAACACAGTGGAGGTCCAGGTTGGAAAGTAGAAAAGGGACAGGACAAGGGACAGGAGAGGGACAGGTCTTGTCATGTCCTCCCCAATGCTCTGTGCTGGGCCTTAACTTGGCAGAGTTTCTTTCTGAGTCCCTTCCTAGGTATCTTAGAGCAGCAGCCTACCAGGAGACACAGGGTAGCTGCACAACTGAAGCACAGACTCTCTGCCCCTTCCCTCCTCACTTACTTTCTTACTTCTCTCAGCTGCAACCATTTTAAAGAGTGATTCCATGCGAGGTCCTAGTCTTCCAAGTTCCCCAGCTTTTCCACTGGCTTCTTGGCTTCCCTTGTTTCCAGAGGCTAAAGTAGGATTTGGTTGCAAGCTGGGACTTGTGTAAGGATTTGTGGCTAATAGTCACACCACCAGTGCTCATCTAAATGAACTTATGATGGGCACATGTCTCTGAGAATTCCCTCCAACATCTTGGAAGGCCTGCCCAGTTTTGCTTTCAAATCAGCCTTTCCCAGACCTTATGGAGCCATTGGCTCCTTCACAGAAATGGAGCACTGGTCACAGAGTATCAAATTCAATACCACTTTCAAATATTGCCATTCATTAGTGGACTCATTCAAATATTGCCATTAATTAGTGAACATGTTTGAATGTGGCCATTCATTAGTAAAATGCACAGCATATGTCTTCTATAATTTTTAACTGGTCTCTAATCCTAGTGACCTTATCATTTACAATCTGTAGCAAGGCACTAGACTCCGTAAAAATGATTGTATTCTGCCAGTAAAAATGTGAAATCCAAGCCATATGGCAATTTGAGCCCAATTTGTCCCATGTGCCTATGGGCATCCTTATGTTCTCCAGCACAGCAGGGGGACTGAATGCCTCCCTTGAACACCTGGGCCCAGCCCTCAGTAACTCCAAGGCAGCTTTGGAAAGGAGCTCTATCATGTTGGGGGCACCTCACTAGCACGTTTTAGAGACTCCTCATCTTTGGAGGTTTTTAAGCTCATCAATGATCTGTAAGTAAATCAAAAATTAAGCTGGGTGTGGTGGCTCACATCTGTAATCTTAGAACTGTGGAGGCTGAGCCAGGAGGATATTGAGTTTGAGTCCAGTCTGGGCTACATAGGAAGACCCCATCTCAGAAAAAAAAAAACCCAACAGGATATATATATATATATATATATATATATATATATGTACATTTGTTATATATATTTGTTGTACATTTATTATACATATATATTTGTACATTTGTTATATATATTTAGTGTACATTTATTATATATATATATTAAAAACAAAACCTTAGTTGGATGTTGAACAGTCTTATAGGTGGGGGGGGGCATACCTGTTCAGGTACATTACTTCTAACTCTGACCAAAATAATCAGGGTATTTTCCCTTCAAGAATTCCCTCTTTCTTTCATACCTCTACTGAAATATTTGTCCCTTCATACGAGATAGTTTTTAACCCATCTCTTCTCTTAAATGGGTAAGGTTTTTTTATCTTACTCATCTTTGTCTCCCAGGAGTGTCTAGAACATGGCAGGTGATAGATATCTTCCTGAAGCATGCCCAGGTCGAGGAGCTTAGAGCCAGGGTGCAGAGACAGTGTTCGCTAAGAACAGATGAGCTGGAGGACAACTGTGTATTATAAGATACAACAGTCAGTTGTGTGCATAGCTGGGTAGTTCTGGCTGCAAGACCCCAGGAAGTCACAGGGACGAGAGGTTGGGGGTTAAGATGAGTGGGAAATGGTGTGTGGATGTGGCTTTTCTGTTCTTCACTTTTGTCCTTTAGACAACTTCTCTTAACCCATCTCCCACTCCTGACCTCTCTCTAAGCTGCGGCTGCCTACTACATATTTACATCGGATGGGCTGCAGTCATCTCAATCCAAGTCAACTCACATGCCAGGTGATCGCTATGGAGGTGCCAAGCCTTGCAGGGTAGTGACACACAGGTGAGAAGCACAGCCCTCTGCAGGGTGAATGGCAGAGTAGCCAGAAGAGTCTAAGTAGAGCTGCAGGAGGATGGCACAGGTTCAAGTCCAGTGATGCAAAGGGGGAGACAAGAGCCCAAGAGCCACAGGGTTGAGAATTGAGTTATTTGGCCAGAGGCAGCTCCTCAGTGACCCTGGCTGGGGTCCACAGCTTTGGCTCAGAAACATAATGATCAGCTAAGTTCAGAGGTAGGACAGGGCAAAGGGGGTTTCATGCCAGTGGGCTTCAAAGTGATTTGAAAATAGAATAGAGAGAGACAGGTGGAGCAGGCATCAAGCCTCAGAAAATCAAGGCCAGGGAAATCCAAACACTGCAAGGATTATGGCTTTCAAAGGATTTGTTTTTGAGGCGAAATTCTGGGACAGTTGTCTGCTGACAAGAAGGTTGTCGAAGGAGATCCTGCTTTACCCTCACCTTGCTGATGGAAGCTTCTGGAGTCAAGGAGCAGCAGAGCGTTCAGAACTGAAAAGGAGGCTGAGAGAGGCCACTGTCCACAGGGCCTCCATGAGACCTGAATTGAAGATAAGCCCCAATGGTGCCACAGCAGCTTGGCATGTGGTCCCCAGCCCAGCAGCATCAGTTGGGGGCTTGTGAGAAGAGCAGAACACAAGGGCCTGCCTCCCTCCCTCTGCCTCCCAGGCACTGGGTCAGGATGTGCATTTTACCACTATCCCTGGGAGACTCGAGTACATGCCACTGTTGAGAAATCTTGTTCCAGCTCAGTTGTTCAATCAAAAGTCACTGAGCAGGCATTGTGTGCCAGGCACCACTGGGGGAGGGGGTTGGCCACAGAAAAGGGTGATGTATAGAAAACCTCTTGGTCTTGTAGGAGTGTCACTCCCCTTTCCCTCTTCCTTACCACTCCATCTCTCCCTTCTTTCCTCATGATTTATCAAGAATGAACTACATATGAATGTCTCATGGAGGGTACACTCCCACCCCAGAGTGTAGTCAGATGTGTCCTCATTGTGTGACAACATGAGGTTGTGTGGGGGCACAGGATGGGAACAGAAGGATGAGTGGGTAAGCTGGGGTTACCCAAGTTTGCTAGAAATAAAGGGCCACCCTCAAATAGTGCTCATCAAAGTGCTAGGGACAGTGTAAGCACTGGGGCCTTCCAGGGAAGCAGGGCCCTTCTTACTCTGGACCAGGGGTGGGTGCTTAGGAGAGCTGGGAGCTGTGGCTACCAGGCAGCTGAGGTGAGGGACTAGAGCTAGGGAAAGGTTCAGGTCAGAGACATAGCCTGGTGGCAGTCTGTGGGACTCTGGTGTGGCTGGGGCCAGCTGCCTGGCATGAGACCAGCCCCGAACTACACAGTGTGGTTCAAGGGTATTAGGAAGGCTGGAACACCCACCTAGTGGTTAACTAGGATCTGGTGGAGGGTGGGGGAGAAAGACTCATTTAGAACATCAGCTTGGGATCCTGGGAATGTGTTACTAACAATCCCAACTGGGACAGACTTGACTAGTGCAATTCTGTACTGCTTTAGTTACAGCACACCCCAACTAAAACAGCAGTGATTTTCAGTGTACTGGTAGCTACATTGAACAGATGAAAGGTTAATTTTAATATTGACGTAACGAAATATATCCAAAGTGTATCATCTTAACATGTCACCAACATGAAAACTGTTACTGAGTTTCTTTACATGTTTTTGGGTTTTGTTTTGGTTTTGTTTTTGTTTTTGCCTAGGATAGTACTCCAGATCCCAAGAATGTTAGGCAAAGACTCTACTTACCCTAGCCCCCCACCCCCCTTTTTGGTAGTATGGCAGTTTGAACTCAGGGCCTCGTGCTTGCTAGGCAGGCACTCTTCCACTTGAGCCACACCTCCCAGTCCTTTTTGCTTTAGTTATTTTTCCAATAGGGCCTTGCACTTATGCCCAGGCTGTCCTGAACTGCCATCTGCCTATTAAAGCTTCCTATGTAGCTGGGATGACAGGTGTGTATTATCATGCTCAGCTTTTATTGGTTGAGATGGGATCTTGTTAACTTTTTTGCCCCACTGGCCTCAAACTGTGATCCTTCTTATCTCTGCTCCTGAGTGGCTAGGATTCCAGGTATGAGTCATCACCCCTGGCCTTTTTTTTTTTTTTTTTTGGAGACAGGGTGTCCCTACATTTTCCTGGGCTGACCTCTAATTCTCAATCCTCCTGCTTCCACCTCCCAAGTAGCTGGAATTACAGATGTGCACCACCATGCCTGGCTTTCTTTACATTCTTCTTCTTATTATTATTTTAACTACACTTTTGAAATCTGGTGCTCATTGTACACTTACAGTACATCTGGATTGGGACTGACCCTGTTCCATGTGCTCAGGGACTTTGCACTGCTGGTGGCTATCACACTGGGCAGTGTGGGTCTAGAAGAACAGCTCACCTGGGGACAGCCAGTAAAGGTATCATGTTATGCAGGAAGCAGAACACCTTCCAATATTTTATAGATAACTAGGTTGAGGTGAAGTGGGGCAAAGGGAAGATAAGAAAATGGTGAATATTTCAGTGAATGAAATTCATTTTCCTTCAGTGAAGGCTACTGCTGCCTTTGGAAGTCATCTTAGTTCTATTTTGCACCATGATGCAGGGATCAAAAGGCAGCATACAGAAAATCAGTCAGGTTAAAGCACACAAGTGCATCGGTGAGCAAGTAAGAATCTTCCTGCCATGCACGCTGAGCTGAGCTAATCGGTAAAAGAAACTCAGAAAGTAAGAATTTAATTATGTCTCAGGGCATCTGCTCTATCCACTTGCTTACTTTGTCCAATCTTGTACCAATGACAATAACATCCCGCCGTGGCTCACAGGGTGGACTGTTGCTCAGAGCACCACCCTTGATGTAGGGTGGACTTCAGAAGCACAAAGTGGGGGTAGAATTGGCCTCGACGAAGTACATTGCAGTCTTTCAATTTAGCCAACCAAGAGGTGTGGGGTAAAGACATTGGTTTGGAGTGTGAAGTATCAAGCTGCAAGCACTGGTCTCAGCAACAGGACTTTCGCTCATTAAAACTCAGATTGCCAACAACCCTTTAGCTCTGAAGAATTAACTTTAAAAGTTACAGCTACGATCTGCATTTTGCCCTTGAAGTGGAGCACACATGAACGAGAGAAGCTGAAACACACCTCAAAAACTTCTCTAACACTTCCCACGTGAAGCTCACAGGTGTGTGACATTAGGTTTCTGAAGTTTCTACCGGACCTCAGGTGTTCTCTGCCCCAGGACCTCTGCCTTACATTTCTATTCATGAATCTTTAGCTCAAAGCGGGTGGGGGAAGAAGAAATGAGAGCTCCAAGGACCTGAGATGTTTATTTATCTGGAATCCCCGGAGCTAGGTGGGTTGCTGCTTCTGTGTATGTGGGTTCTTAAGGCCTTTCAGAGAAGGTTCACAGTTGGGGCTGGTTAATAATGGGGGGCACCCTTCCCATGGTTATCCTCTTCTGATATGGATCTCTGCCCTGACTGCAGACAATGGTGAAAGTCAGAAACACTTAGGGAGCCATTTCCAGATTCCTATGGAGGCCTGACAGCCGTCAGCCCATCCAGGCTCTAAGACTTCTCTGGATGCCTGTTAGTGCAAGATAACGCCTGCCTGGGGTCCTGAGCAGGCAGGGAAGTCAAATGCCTTCAGTGACCTGAAAAAAAACCAACCCGTTATCTCCCAGCAACACTTGCACCTGCAGGTGTCTTACTAAATTATAAAATAAAACTTAGACTACAAGGTCTCCCTCCCCCATCTAAGGTTTTTCTTCTCCCAGTTTTATTGCTTTGCTAAGGGAGGAGAAAGCAAACTAATTAAGTGGGAGCTAAAGAGCAGGACCTCAACTATTCCAGCTGCTGAGATAAGGCGGATCTCAGGTGAGTGAGTGAAATGCCGTCCACATTGCTAATAGCTTTTTTGGTCCCATAACACAAAGGACATTCATTAAGCCAAATAACAAGGAGCATAAGAGTGCAGAGTGCTTGCTGCAGGGCGTTGTCTCTCTCCCTAGGTTTAGGGCACAGCCTGTTGGGGTGGGCTCCCTAGAGAGTATCAGGATGGATCATCTGTAGGGTGAAACAGCTCCTGTTTTCTTCTGGCATTCTCATGGATACCATTCTATATTTAAAGGAAATATATGTGATCCAATGTGTTGGATCACAGCAAGCACAAATGGGCACCTAGTGACTACTGTAGGATTACAATCATCTAACACTGTATTCTTCATGATCCCATCTCTCTCTGGGACTAGAACTGAACCTTTAAAAGGCTCATAGCTCATAAAAGGACCTTCTTGGGCTGTCCTACAGAGAAATGCCAAACTGTTCATCCCTTCATCCAGGCTACATTGCAGGCTGTGGAGGAAGGACCAGGTCTCATCTCTGCAGGCTCTCTTCATGTCACACCCCCATCCTCTGCTACCCTCCTCGACCGACCTGCTAACTCTGACAAGGGGTTCACTTTGGGCCAATACTCCTGAGCTCAGGTCTGGGCGTGGTGCTTCACTTGCACGCTCCCAACACCCATACCTATACGACCCTATCTCCCATTGCTGGCATTGGTGTTTTCTTATCCATCAGCCCTGCTAGACTCAAGCAAGTTCCTTAGGGCTCATGCATGTGGCCAGTGCTAGCTCTTGAAGAGGCACTTATAAAGGTTTATAGGAAGGAGGGACAGAGGACAGAGACCTAAAGTGAACTGTTATCTATGAACCTTAGGGAATGGTCTGCCCTCCTCCAAGCTGTCTAGCCACATTCCATAGCCTGGGTGACTTTGGGGTCATGAAGAGCAAATAAGATTAATCAGGTGAGAGCAAGACAATCCTAAGCCTGCGCTAGTTTCTTGTCTTAGTGATCCCGATGGTGTCAGTAAATTTAAATTAATTAAGATTCAAAGTTAACGCAGACACTGGAGGCTCACACCTGTAATCCTACCTTCCTGGGAGGCTGAAGTCAGGACAAGTGAAGTTTGAGGCCAGCCTGAGCAGGTGGTTCTCAAGACTCCATCTCCAAAATAACCAGACCAAAGTGGACTAGAGGTGTGGCTCAAGGGGTAGAGTCCCCGCTTTGCAAGTGTGAAGTCCTGAGTTCAAGCTCTAGTCTCCACTCCCCAAAAAAGATTCAAAGTTAAGGTGATAAAAATTACCAGGACTTCCCTCTGTTAACATTATCTGTAATAATATATTTATTTCCATGACTGTCCAGAAAGACTTTGCCATAGGAAAATGTATCACAGCATACATCCCTCACTGTACAGTGACCTGAGTCAAAATGAAATCTTCATCATTGGATGGGGCTCTGTTTCTAAGGCTTGAAATGCTTGCTCAAGTACGTCACAGAATGGCACAGTCAGGCCTTCCCTCTTATTTGTGACAGAGAACTTGACACATTCTTTTAAGTTTCAAAACCTTGAAGGAATACACAGTTATAAATACCAGGATGAAATTCCAACAGAAAAGTACAGAGTCTTAAAAAAAACTGGACTAACTCTTCTCTCCCTGGAATGGTCTGATCTGGCATATGTTTATTATTTCACATTTTCACTGAAGGCAGGAAGACGACCGAATGATAAAATTGCTTCTTACCATCTCCCCTGCTCTATGACTCTTTAACCTGAATACTGATTTATGTCCCCAAACACCTCACAGGCTTTTCTTATGGGATGAAAACAAACTACAATGGGTGACTCCGGCTCGGTCAGGCATTGATGAGATTTTCAGTAGAACGTGGAGGAAAAGTCACTAATTGATATTTGGCACCATGTTCTCAGGAACCTCTTTTTATGACTGTTCTTCACTTGTGGCAGCTGCAACAGCTACCAAGTTCCTTGACTTAGAGTGTCCACCACCATCAGCCTTTCTGGCTGGCTTCCAGCAGCTGGGAAGGGACCAAGGGCCCAGGGCCACTCCCAGCCTGGTGGGCAACAGCTCAGTCCCACTCTAGGCAGCTTAGGAAGGGGTGACAGAGGGTCAGGATCAAGTGCACAACTACACCTGTCCCTACCATTGTGGCAGGTCAAGGAGTAGATTAAAAAGGTGGAAATTTTCTCCCATTAACTTTGGAAATTAAATTCTTTGCTGAAGAGGAGTGTCAAGTGAGTTTTAATAATCTAAAATAAACATACATCTGCTATGGGCTTGGCATTGGGAACACACCTAATAACCAGGGATGCCAGAAAATGATCTATGGACAGAATGACCTTCGTGACCTTTTTTTTTTTTTTTTTGTCCTCTACATATACTTGTAACTCATGTGACTTTGTGACTTGCAGGCATAAAGTTTAGACCCATGCTCTGAATGGAAGCTGGAGCTTATCTGCATTTTAGCTATTTTACTCAAATTTGTCCAAACTATAGGTGGGTTGTTCCCAAGTTTCTCTTTTGGAGAGAAGTGTCAACACAGTATATGAAAATACTTTTAATGCATATATCACGGTGACATGATATACTTGAACTGCTTCTTCTGTCCTTTTGAGGTGGGTCCTAACATCTGCTCTACCACTTAGGCATACCCCTCCTCTGTCTGCTTTAGTTTATCTTTTCAGATATGGTCTCACATTTTTGCCTGTACTGGTTTTGAACTTCCATCCTCCTGTCAATGCCTCCTGAGAAGGTGGGATTACAGACAAGCACTACCATGCCAAAGCAAAGGGGTTTCTTAATCTCCTGAGCCTGAAGGATATGAATCGGGGGACAATGGCAATGCAGTGACATTCAAAAGGCAGTTCCTAAACTCCCTCTACCCCAGCAATTTCCATTGTACTCAGGCCAAATGGAGTCTTTTCTCATTATCAGTAACTAGAGCAAGCTGTCCAAATGGAAGGACAGTTTGCTTCTATCAATCTGTTCTTCACACCAAGTCATGCTCAACCATGCTGTTGCATGTGGAGTT
Source organism: Castor canadensis (assembly GCF_047511655.1). Taxonomy (NCBI): domain Eukaryota; kingdom Metazoa; phylum Chordata; class Mammalia; order Rodentia; family Castoridae; genus Castor; species Castor canadensis. The sequence continues at coordinate 6,996,804 of NC_133386.1, read as the reverse complement.
TGCAAATCTGTAATCGTGTTCCAGACAGTGAATTATGATGTCAACACAACCATGTCACCCCTGAGGAAAGTGGGGAGGGGACAGAGCTGAAGACAACTGCATTAGCAGTGGTTTCATGGGTCAGGCTAAAGCTTCCCCACTGACTATGAGACATTGTGGGCACTGGACAGTTGAGGGTTTGTGTTCATTTGATATTTTCAATAAAATGGAACTTTAGAGGAATGTAATTAAGATTTAATTTTAAGATTGCCAAATTATATTTATGTACAAGCCCCTAAATCAAGTGTGTAATATTAAAATTTCTTCGTATTTTTATAAATATGATTTCATTTTTTTTTGCATGAAGAAGAGTCAAAACAAAAGAAATTCATATTAAAATTATTATGCTTTCCAAGAACCCTGCTAATAGTAATTATTAGCAAATCTTAACTGTAGAAATCCACTGGCTTGAACAAGAAATAAGACCATTTGCCATTTGGCTGAAGCAGGAAGGGAGGGGCCTGGGCAATGGGCAAGCACACTTCTTGTCTGCACACAACTGCACTCTGGGAGGCGATTTAATAGAACTGGGATGCCTTAATTCTAAGATGACATTAATTGTAAAAAGCACCTTTTATTCAATAACAGCTTGATGAAAGAAAGACTTGACCACTGTAAATATCCTCACCCATTAAACTATCATCCTGATTTCAGAAATGTCACAATACAGAAAAAATATGCTTCTTAGCGCTAAGGAAATGTTTTGTATACAAAGCTTTAAAATCATCCATGTACTTTGACCTGACTAGCCATTCTTTTCCCCAGAGAAGGATAAGAAATATAGTAAAAATGAGGCCAGAGGATAATTACCACCATTCTGTAAGACAAATTGCCTAGGCAAATTGTGCCACATTCTCATTAATGGTCATCAGTGAACAAGGCATTGGGGAAATACCAAGATGTTTGTGACAAGGGTGAAGAAACTGGTAGAAAGCACATCAGCACAACTCAGTTCTGTTAAAAATGTCCGTGTGTGTGTGTGTGTGCGTGTCTGAAAGGTATTCAGAAAATTCCGCAGTAATGAGCCAAGAACCCCATATCCAGGTGAACGGAGTTGTGGCTGCTCTCTATTTTTTTCTTTTCATTTCTCTACAGTTTTGACATTGTTTAATGAGCAGGTATTGCTTTTGTAATAATTAAAATTCCTCAGTTTTCATTGAGCTGTGTTCCTGAATGAGTCCTTAGGCTGGTTCCCAGGCCCAGCACTGCTGAGGGTGGGTGACTATGTGCACGCTAGACAGAGCGTCAGCCATGCTAGGAGCAGTGCACAGTGCGTGCAGGGAGGGTGTGGAGGAGGAAGCCGGGGCTGTGGGAGTGCTTAGTGGACAGCTTAAGTACCTGTATAATGCCACTTGAAATCATTCATAGATGTTAAAAAAGAATCCAGAGGTCTTATACACAGTGACACCTCTTCCCACTATTTAATTAAAATAAAAATAAAGTATGAGGAGCCAGCACTGTCAGGAGGCAGAGGCAGGAGGATCGTGAGTTTAAGGCCTGCCTAGGCAACACAGCAAGACCTTGACTAAAAACAAGAAAGAAAGAAAATTATATACTAGGAAGTAGCTAAATAAATGTTATCCAAAATGGAATGTTTACCATTTACATACTATCTCCCCCCCCAAAAGGTCAAAAGCATGTAGCCAGTCCTGCAAATGCTGTTCAAAGAAAGTCAATTTTTTAAACCCTGCGGTTCATGTGGTTGGGAGTACCCTTCAATACTACAAGTATTTTGGACAGAAAATCTCTGAGACTATTAGGCCCTTATGTGCTCTCTGGTGTGCCAGCTTGGAATGGCCATATGCTCCTGAATAGGATCTTAAGAAGAAATTACCAAGTGGCACACAAAAATGCAGTGTGCTGACACTGGCAGAAAAACCAAAGTGGGAAGAACCTAGTCTTCTTGGTGTGGCCCTTTCTGAGGTCGCAGACACATGGTTTGCACACTGGGAGCACTTCTAGTTCACAGGGAAGTTGTGTCCTTGCTGGATATTTTCAGATTGCTAGAAGGTACAGTGGACTCACACACGGCTGTCATTATAAAAATGAGGGCATGCCACACCTTGCTATAATGTTTTTTCGATAAAAAACAATCCACGGGAATAAAAAGTTAAAACCCTATTTCTGACCTCATGCTGCAAACCAGTCATATCCCCACCACACCACCACCTTCAGTACCAGCTGAAGAAACTGGCGCCCTCTGTGCAGTTTGCCTCTCCTTCATTACCAGGGTTCTGGTCGTGGTAGGAAGATCTTAGCAGGTTAGGAGACCTGCTGTACATCTGCTATAACTGAGCAGCAGATCCATTCTCATAAAATTTATCCTGTCTTGCTTTTCAGCTGAGAAGCAGAATTGAAAAATATTTCTGGGAGTATTTGCAACAGGAAGATTAAATTCTGTCTTAGGTGTGTTGTGAATAAGAGCGCAAAGGCTGGCACCAGTGACGTTTCGGATTCCTGTGCCAGGATGGAAAAGATTGTAGGCACAGGCTCTGGGCATCCTGTGGCCCTGTTGGGTCAGCAGCTTGGCGCCTTCAGCGTCTGCTACCCTTGAAGGAGAGGACAGGAAGACTCAGCTCCCTGCAAGGGCAGGAAAGGGTCAGGGACTATGAGCATGAGTGTGAAAGTGAGTGTGTGATAGGAGTAAGTGTTACCTGGTAGCCTTGTACCAGAGGAAGTGGACGGCTGGGTCCTCCTCTGGCCTGCGTCTGGAATTAGCAACTGCTGGGCATTTTGCTCTGAGCCTTGCTCTCACCTACGGCGTTCTATGCTTTTTCAGTCTGGGGCAGAGAAGTCCTAGCTGTGAGCAGCTGCTCTCAGCCTTTCAGTAAGTGTGGGGTCCCCTGGATCAAGTGCACGCAGGCTGCTAGTAGGAGATCTTAAGCCGGCACAGCTGGCTCTAGGGTGGATACTCCAAGGAGCCCTGGGTCCGAGCTGGCCATCGGCTCAGCAAACAGTGGGAAAAGGGATCTATTCCCACACTCTTGTTCTCATCATGGGCTATTCAGTTCATTAAGAGGAAGCAGATGGGGGTGGGGCAGAAGATAAGCAATGAGGATTGGGTGGCGATTCTGAGAGGCAGGAGAATTGCCACCAGAAACACTTTCTTTATTCTCACACAATGGTATGTGAAGGGTCTAGACGTAGCATCAAGCACAAACAGAATTTATAACCCTCAGAATGATTGGAGATTTCCTAAAACAAAGCAATGCAAATCATGATGCACAGGAGAGAATGACAGGAAGGACCATGCAATGGTGGGAGGATGTTTACAAATTTTGGAGTCACACAGGGGGATCTCACCCTGACACTTCCCTCACATGGAAGAAGGCAGAATGTGCCTACTGCCTCCCCCAACTGATTTTATTGTGCAGATCAATAAGTTAATACTGTAAGCGATAATATAAACCCGGGCAATTTTTCCAGACACTTGTAAGCTCTGGTTTCATTGTGAGGCAAGATTTATTTCCTCTGTTTTGCTGATGAGACCCCAGAGACGCTCCTTTGGGGAGGCTGGGTACCATGGTGACAGGCACGGCTGAGGAGATCAATACGGTAGCTGCTGCCTGCATGATTAAGCCTGGGAGCTCATTCATTCATTCATTCATTGCATTTGTGCTTATTGTGCACCAACGACGCAGCTCTGTGATTTCTGCTGGACACAGAATGGGGATCAAGGAGACACTGTCTGCTCTCACCTGGCCTCCTGATGGCTGCTCTGGAATATCTCGGGAATTGGAGATATATTCTGGCAGTGAATTAGGGTCCTTTGGAAATGACATTATGCTTTCCAAACATCCAAATAACACCAGAAGTCCAGGTGGGGCAGGGTGCGTGTATGTCTAATTTATTTGCGGAAACCCCCGAATTTCTGCACAGTGGTACCCATGGTATGGTCTGGAAAGTTCCACCATCTATGCATTCCCTGTCTTACTGCTAGGGCTTTGCTTCACCCCAACCTGAGCCTCCTTCTATTAAAGGAAAGGTGATTTGAAATTTACATATATTACAGAAGAGGGAGTACATATTTCAGCAATTCATCAGCATATTCACACAGGCTAAATGGGCACCTCAGATAGTCCAGGAACCTGGCCTTTGAAGGACGCCAAGGTGGGACAGCTGGGGAAGAGGCTGGGTACCAGGTGGCTCAGGTGAGGCAGCAGAGCAACTGGCCAAGGGTGGGCTACAGGGTGGGCTAAGGCCCTCAGAAGTGGGGGTGGGGAAAAAGAACTTCTGTCTTGGATCCCAGGGCCACCTGGGGCCTGGTCAGCCAGAAGGGGCCTGGGTCTTCCTGGTCATAGCATTCCACATTAGTTAAGCTGAGAAGGTCATTCCTGGGGACCAGGATAATACCAGACAAATGAGATGATGAACTTCCTCAGCTCTGAGGAAGTTAATTCAAAAATGCAATTTTTAATTAAAAGGAAACCTCATGAGAGAAGAGGGAAGCATTTACAGTGTGAAGGTACGCAGGGTGGGCATCCCACGTTCCCCACTGTTCCTTTCTCTCTTTCCTGCTGTCTGAAGAGGCGTCTGAGGCAGATGGATGAAGGAGACAAAGGCTCAGTAAAGACCAAGAGGGGCGGCCAGACAGAGTGGAAAGTTAAGCTCCTTTTCAGCATTGTTTCTGGGATGAGGGGTGGGTGCGCTGGGCAGGCTATCATGTCTTTTTAATCCGCACAGTCTCTTTCTTTGCTGCAAGTGGCTCTCAGGAGCACAAACTGTTAGCTTCACATCTACACACTGTGGAGACCTGTACCAAGTTCTGGATCTCCATGATGATTAGCAAAGCAGTCTTTCCAGCATCATCGCCCCAACTACTGGAGTCATGCACCCCAGTGAGTGTCCCTTCTCCAGCTCTGTGATCTCCTGGCCTGAGGTGCTCAGTGTTCTGTTTGCCAAAGGAGCCAGCCAGTCTCTATTACCAGGGCAATCTACTGGAGCCCCAGTTTTGAGATGCTGTTTAGATGCCTGAGGCCCTTGCATGTGGTTTCCTGTCTGACTGGTCCTCAGCAGCCACCTACAGTTCCTGCCCCAATCTCCTGAAATACAAAATATGTTGTGAAATGTTCTCCCCTCTTCTAGTGTTAAAAATCTTATTTAGAGCCAGGTGCAGTGGTTCAGACCTGTAATTTCAGCTCCTTGAGGGGCAGAAATCAAGGGGAATCAACATTTGAAGACAGCACTGTGTTAAAAAAAGTTAGCAAGACCCATCTCAACTAATAAGTTGGGCGTGTGCTGGTGTGCACCTGTGATCCAAGCTACATGGGAGGCTACAGGAAGGAGGATCTCAGTCCAGGCAACCCCAGGCAAAAATGTGAGACCTTACCTGGAAAATAAAGCAAAAGCAAAAGCAAAGACTCATTTAGGAGACTAGCTATATAATCATTTATTAACTTCTAGCACTTTGGCTGAGACTTATTTTAGAAAGTAGAAGAGGTCAGGTAATTTGGGTTTTATCCTTCTGTTAAGCCATGTTCTCAATACTTCGCAGCCACTTCACAGAGTGTGAATATGATTTTCTTCTCCTTTTTTTTTCCTAAATGGATGAAGGTAATCTTCTCCTGATGAAGCTCAAGGCTCAACAGGCATGAAAGGCAAATTACTCTCCTCCACTAGAGGCTGGTCTCTGTGGAGCAGGACACAGCTGAGCAGGTGGGGAGTATCTTCAGTTGCCAAAGACTGTATTAAGCATGGCCTGAAAATTAATGGGTTTCCGTTTTAAATGCTGTCTTATCATTCACAGGAAATTAAACTCATTTTGAAAAGGAGCTAGTCATGTGAAGATTCCACTTTCTTCTACTCAAACATTTGGGTAGGCTCTGTGGTCCCACTGCAGGACAGGGCAGCTTATGAAAAACTTGTGGAGGACACGGATAAGTAACTCAAGAAAACAGCCCCTTGTAGACATCAAAAAAGTAGAGATGATATAACCGGTAAAATCTACCAGATCCTTGTGACTACCTTTTGTGCAGGTAGGTCTCACCATTTTTCTTCTTAAACTCACTTTATAGATAGGGAGATTGAGCTAGCGGAGTGGCTGAAGTTGTAGAGCACCTGCCTAGCAAGCATAAGGCCCTGAGTTCAAACCCCAGTACCATCTCAAAAAAACCCCAAAAACAAAACAAAACAAAACAAAACCCTGTTACTAGATATGGAGATCAAGACTCAGCAATTACAGGCCTTTTCATGATCATTTAGCTAGTATGTGACTTAGTTTAGAGCCAAATCCAAGCTAGAATGATGACACTAGTGACATTTGCTGAGCAATTACTAAGTAGTAAGTACTGGGTTTACTTAGTGGTCCTCAGACTACAGACCCTCTGGTACTCTTACTCTCTCCAGCTACACAGCAAGACACTCAAAGCCTAGTGGCATGCAGGCTTTCTCTTGCCCTCATGGAATCCTTCTGGCAACGCTGCGTCCCTTGGGTCTAAGCCACAGTCATCTTGGCCCTGGTGGCTGCAATGTCTCCTGGACCCACCAGCCCCTGTGAACCTTTACTGAAGACAGCAGCCAGAATGGGCTTTCAAATGCCCTTTGTGCCCACTCTCCCAGGGTCCCTGTCTGACTCTGTAAGAACCAGTATCCTCTCCAGCCTTCCTCTGCATTCCTTTCTTCTTTGCCATCTTGTTTTAGCACACTGCTGCTCTCTGGCTGGGCTAGACCACACCACGGGCCTTGTCCAGCTGTGCCTTGACTGGGATTGCCCTGGAAACCTGTAAGTGCCAATGGCAGTCCTCCCCACCCCTGGTCCCACCTCCTTCATGAGGCCCATGGTACTTGCCGGTCCTTCCCTTCCCACCCCGGCGCTGTTGATGCTCTGACTTCCAGTTCTTTCCTATGGTGGTTACCCTGCTCAGACACAGTGGCAGCAAACTCCTTCACAACATTTCACTGGGTGGGACACAGCCCCTCTGTGGCTGTAAGCTCTCTGTGACCACTTTCATACAAGGAATAGCTGCAACTGAATGATGGCCTGAAAGTCTAAATTATTCACTTCCACCTTTTACAGAACCGTATGTGGACTCTACTCTAAGTTAATAATTTAATTACCCATTTGGCTTACTGTCCCCCTGGTGGAGGGTAAATACGCAAGCCAAAAATCTTTGCTTCCTTTGATCACTGCTATGTTCCCAATACTAGAACAGTACCTGGTACCTAGATGGTATCCAGTGCATATTTGTTGACTAAATGCATGAAGTGCTGAGTTGCTAGACAGCTTGCCCAGAGACCGACCATCACCTCTCTGATTCCTAAACCCAAACTCAGGCAGCCCGACACATAAAAACAGACTTGCTCTTAGTGAATATTCCCTCCCTCTCTATCCTGTCTACCACAGCCTGCCACCTCACAAGAGATGGCCTTTCTCTGTCAGCTCATAGTCACAAGATGGGAAAAAAATACCTGCTGTCTGTCAGCCCTTCATCTTGTTACTATGAATGAGAAGGAAGGACACCTGCTTCTGGTTGTGAGACACATTGCTTCCGGGCAAGTCCTGGAGACTGAGCTCTTCTCAGTATCGGACTGGAAAAAGTCAAGGTTATCACATGGTTTAGCTGAGGGATGTGGCAAGTTTTTAATGTCGGATCTACTCTGATGGGTGCAGACTGTCATACCCAGCCAGCACTCTTGCTTCAGGGCCTCACTTTTCTGAGGACTCTCCCCTCTGGAGGTCCAGCAGGTGCACCTCCAGAATATGAGGTTTGAGTTTGGAAGCCATCTTCATGGAGAAGTGGCTAAAGCTCTAGGATGAAGGACCTAGCAAGAGGGGAAGACAGAGCCAAGGAAGGAGGGTAGGGTGGGCTTTGCTCACGCACATGCAGCTTGTGGAACGACAATCCCTCGCTCTCTTTCCTGATCCTGATCCTGGAACTGGATCTAAATCCAGTTTTAGATGGCAACTGGTTTTCTGATGGACAGTGAAAGTCATCTTATGACTTCATGACCACATGTCATTATTTAATCTCTGACTTAAAAAATTTAAATTTACCTTGCCACAGAACGCAGAATGGATTTATGTCTTGAAAGGAGGGAGAGAAAGGAATCTGTGTTTGCGCCTCATGAGGCCCTGAGCTGAGGGGTCCCTTGTCTGTCATTTTTTGTAACCATCATAAAAGTTGAGGAAACCGATTTCCAGATGATGCCGAGTAATTTTTACATGTTGGAGTTTGGGTTGTCAATCGCTCATCCCTCCTGTCCCCCTGGGTTTTGATTGCTGCCCCCTGTAAACTAAACAGGATGGAAGAGTTAGCTTTTGTAAATCAACAATGTATACTAATTTTCCAGGCAGACAGACCTCCTCTTTTCCTCTCCCAACCTCGTCCCGGAATCGGCTCCTGACTGGTATCGTGACCCACCAGGGGCATCAGGAATGTTGGGGACTGCAGTCAACCCCCCCACACCCTGGAAGGATTTAAATCAGACCTGGCTGACTGCAAGGTCACGGGATGGGGGTGGGTTACTCTTATCTGGTCAGTTGTACCTGTGGTGTCTAGATGGGCTTATTCTAACTGAACTGTCCAGAGGGTTGTGTGTTAAGCTGACAATGCCATTCTGAAAAGGTACTGACTGAGTACATCAATCCAGTCTTTGAACCACAACGCTGCAGAATCAGAATGAGAAAATCCACTTTGGAAATATTAATATGCAAATGGTTAGACAAACAGTGTGTTTGGAGCAGTCTCTGCCAATCTGTTTAATCAAAGTGGAGAAGAAAAACAGGTGATTGAAGCCAAACATTTTCACTTGGCGCTTGAACTAATCACTTGCAGTAGCTCTGACAAGCCTATTTTGATGGAGTGATGGGGGAGTGGGGGAGAGGGGACAGGGAGAAAAAAAATCTCAGAAATTTTAGAGGAGAAAAGAGCAATCTTCATACTAGAAAGAAAATTTGTCTGTACTCATGTATCTGCCTCTACACGGTTCTGTTTTTCTTTTTATTCAAGTGTTGGCTTTTTGCTCTCTGATATCGAAATATTCAGCATCATTTTGGGGATTGTGCAAGAGCAAAGTGAGAACAGTTGCGTCTTTTAGCAAATAAATATTATCCTTCTCTACCAGTAGGTGTCACTGTTCACTTATCACAAACGGTAACTGGAAGCCCAGGCAATTACCTCGGCTAAAATAACTAGCGTGTTTTCTGGAAATAAAATAACCACCAAGTACTGGGAGAGGAGGATTTTCTCTCACAGGTGTTTCCAAATCAAAGCTGAAGTGTGAACAACAATTCACTCTTTCTGTGGCCTCCCACGTTGTGTTTGCTTCTAGAACTTGAACACCATGGTGAGGGTTCCTTCTAAACCAGCCAATACCTCAGTCTTAACCGTCTGACCCCATAAGCATTTCATGGTTGATTTTGTGTTTGCATTTTCAGAGGAGGCACTGGAGTTTTTTTGTATTTCAGCATGAATCAAAAGCAAAAACAAAAACAAAACCCAAAAACCTATAGCTATTGCTGCCTACATAGAAATGTAAATTATACTGCATAGATATTTATTTAAATGAACCATTAAAGCAAGTCTTTGAAAATATGTTAAATGCAAACACATCATTTACACCATAGACACAGAATTATATATATTCACACGCAACCAGACATGTGTACAACGGTTGCTCCGTTCTCTAGATAAATATCTGTATAATGCAGTGACAGCGATTCTTTATTGAGCATAATGCACCAGACATGCAGTTCTGTGCCCGACGCACATTATCTCACTCCATGGTATCTTAAACGTGCATTTTACAATGAGAAAATAGAGGCTTAATGAGTCAGTTAGGTAGCCTCAGTTTATATGTCTAAAGCGACAAAGTATGCAAATTACCACAGGTGTCCATCAGCACCAGGCATAGTCCATGGACTCTGGATGTCATGAGTGGTTCTCTCTCTCGCTATATATATATATATATATATATATATTAACATCCTCATTTTACAATGAGGAAACCAAAGTACAGAGAGCATGTTACACATCGAAAGTAACAACTGAGGAGAGAGTTTGAACTGAGGTTTGTTAGGTCTCTGCACCATATGTCTATTTTATCTGTGGTACTAATTAATGTCCTATAGTATTTGTGGTTTCTCTCAACTCTACAGAGTTTGCTTCTCTGAAATTCCCATCCCTTGCTATTCTTGAAATTATAGATTATTTGGTCCATTCTGGGTTCACTATAATCCAATATCTTATATCAATAGTGCTATAAATTCTTGACATATTTTTAGGCAAAAAGAATGCAGAGAATAATGGATAAAAGCATAGAATTTAGTGAATTTTAGAAGCAAAGAATTTTGATAGAAAAGAATGATTTAAATTTATTGGAACTTTCTATATGGAATTTCTGTTAATAAGTTACCACTACAAAAACATATCAAGTACAGGAAATTATTTTGCAGGTTTTATTTAAAAAATTATTTGTGATTACTAGTGTTGGATCCACATAAAAAGATATGCGCTTTTATAAGATTTTCTCACTTTTTTTTCCAGTTGAGAGCAAGACAACAAAAACAACCCAAAACAATGAACCAGGAAAACAAAAATAAGCCCTAAGAAAATTAGAATTGTGCCTGTCTCTTGATTAAGTAATGCTTATGCACATAGTCTTTCTGTTTATATTCCATTTCCTTGTGTCTTGTCTGTTTTTTATTATCCCTTTCTCTATACTGAAAGAATGATCAGAAGGAGGAAGTTATTAAAAAAAAAAGAAAATGAGAGGAAGGAGGAAGGAAAGAAGAAAAGAAACAGAATGCCCTAGAAGTAAATGACTTATATTTTCACAGCTACCTCCAGGCTGTCAGTTTCCAGATGAGAAATCGTCCTCTGGCCTTGTGTTCTAGACTTCAATAAATAAACATGGATGACGCCAATGATGACGCTGCCAATGGCAGCCCTTGTCTGGGGCAGCAGACAATAACTGCGCATCGCTCAGAGCCTGTGGGCCAATACAGGAGACAAGCTGGGCAAGCATTCGGACATTTTATTTGTGGCTTTCCGAAAGCACTTATATTTCCTGTAAATCCATTCACATCCCAGCCTTGTATTAAGTGAGAAATGCACGCACACCATAAGGCCTTGAAGCATCAGAAGCTGCGGCCCTCTGAGCATGGGTCTGGGGATGTCAGCATCTTTAATTTATGACAGCCTCGCATGGGGCTGGTTTGATGTCCTCACCTGAGAAAACATGGCCCTCCAATGAAGAGCAGGGCATAGGAGTTTGTTTTTTCCAGTCTAGTACCTAAAGGGTTATCATGCTCTCTCTTTGCCTTCTAACGTACAGCATGGTGTCAGCAGGTAAGTGGATAATGCTTGATGGATGTGGCGTGGCTCTTGGCTGACGTGTAAATAACATGGCGGGAAGTGCTGTGATTCAGGGTCACATCGTACTGGAATCTTATGTGGGAAGCTGTGTACTTTTATCTGTGCATAAAGAACACTCAGGTGAATGGGGGACAGTCTATGTTTGTCAAGCTCGGGAGTGCAGATAACAGAGTGCATCTTAAATTCCTTGATTTGGGGCCAGTGACAAGCAAAACATCAAGGATTTAGGCCACATGACACTCCCAAGCTAGAGTTCATAACATCTTCGGGTCTCAGTTTAAAGCTGCCTCTTTCAAGAAACGTTCTCTGACACCCTTGCTAGAGCAGGTCCCTTACCACCCTCCGCTGCCTGCTGGCTCTTGGCCTCTTTCTCTGCGTCCTGTTCATTCCCTCACAGGACGTGCTCAGAATCAATGCCATTCATTTGCATTTGCATTTTTGAGGTGTTAGACCTCCGCATCTGCCCCCCATCAGACAGGACAAGTACCTCAGACTTCCACAGTGAAAGAAGTCAAGATCACAACTGCCACTGGCACAGGTGGGTCATGCTGTAATCCTAGTTACTCAGGAGGATCACCATCCCAGGCCAACCTCAGGCAAAAAGCTCATGAGACCCCCACGTAAGCCGATAGCTAGATGTGGTGGTGCGTGTCTAAGCAGGGAAGCGTAAAGTAGGAGGATAGTGTTCTATGCCAGCCTGGGCCAAAAGGGAGACCCTATCTCAAAAATAACCAGAGGAAAAAAGGGCCAGAAGCATGGATCAAGTGGTAGAGCACCTGCCTAGCATGCTGGAAGCTCAGTACTGCCCAAAAAAAAAAAAAAAAAAAAAATATATATATATATATATATAGATCACGTTTATAAAGAATCATGTGGAGACTAATTTGTCCAAACAGACAAAGGTTTTGTGCTTTGCAGAAACAAACATATAGTGTGGTACAGATTAGACCCTTTGCTGGATCCTTCACAGTCCCATGGTGCCTGTGTCCTTGGAGTATGAGGTATTTGTGAATTCTTCATGTTGTGCCCACAGGATCCTCCGAAGTGCAGTGTCCTGTCTCACCATCCTTTGGAGATCAACACTGATATCAGTTCTAAAAGTGGGTGCGAATAGCAGCTATGTGCCTCCAAGTTGGATGGTAGAGGGAGTAAATGAAGAGGAGTGACAGCTGGACAAGCAGTTAGTGCAGTCTGAGTACAAACTATAGGGATGTAAAAATAATGTGAGACGGGGAAATTAAGAGCAAAACAAGAAGGAGACAAAAAAGAGATTGGTGTAAAGTATAAAGGAAGGAGAAAATGAGTTTATTGCTCTCCTGGATAGCTGAGGTACTCAAATACCTCAGTAAATATCATTATTCTATTATTGTGTAAAATAACCCATATGATATTATCGTGGACCCCCATATCAAGAAGTGCTTTGTGTGAATCGCCTTGTTTAGTCCTTCCAGCATCCTGAACTGGTAGGTACTATTATCATTCACATTTTTCAGATGAGGAAACTGAGGCAAATGGAAGCTGGATAGCTTACTCCAAGTCACCAAGACACACTGCACTTAGAACTTAGGTACAACTAACCCAAGGGTTAGTTATTCCTCTCAGTTACTGAAATGCCACTAAGTGTAGGAGCCAATTTCATAAGACTTTCTCTTGTCTGTCTTCCTGAAAATTAAAATTCCTACAAGAAACCTGGTATGCAAAAGTGAAGCATGGTTGTGAGATACCTCAGCACGTGAATACAGGATCTGTATTGTACAGGACGAAGCTGCTTAGCTTCCACTACTCTCTACATTTTGGCTTTTGGGGAGATTGGAGGCATTCAAATAAATAAAGTCTTCCATAATCCCTGCCTTTAACAAGTGTCATGGGAGAATAAAGTGTCAGGCTTCAGAGGGGTCCCACATTTGCCTTGACATTTGCACATGGACATGTGCTGTGAGCCAGGACTTTGTCACCACCCCCCTGATGCATGGATGTCTAGACAGGATCTCAGAATGAAACAGGATCTCCTCTTGAAGGCAGAGCTATCCATCACTGGAGAGAAGTTTCTGGTTTGGGGATGGGCTTGGAAGTTCCCAGGAGAAGGTGATACTTCTGTCATTGCTGAGGATATCTGCTGACAGCTGGAGTGTGTCCACAAAAAGCTGCGTTTGGATGTAGCCTACACCTGTGAGCCACACCTGGAGGTACATATCCTCAGAGCCATAAACCGCCATCCAAGCGTGACACAGGTGTGCTTCCTTTACTCCCATCCTCAATGAGATATATTCACAATCAGCTTAAAATGATCCAACCTTTAATCAATGACTCTTGCGTTTCCCCTTCCATCAGGTACCATCTTAAGAATGGAGATGAAGGATGCATGGAATTCCTGTTGTGGATGGCAGAGATAGAGAGAGGGAGTGGGCCAGACTGCTGGGACCAGGAGTGCAGATGAGATCCTGCTATTCACCAAACTCTGCCATTCACCCTGGCACATGCCAGGGACCCCCGTGGCAGCTGCTCTTTCTCTGTTTGACTTGTCTGGCATTACAGACACCCACATGCAGAACAGCAGCCAGAAAGGTTGTGGAGCCTCTGTGTCTCTAAGTGTGTGGTATTGTGCTATGTTTGTTTGGTGAATTTGCTGTGCTCTGTGAGTGTTTTTCCACATTTCTGAAGGGCAACTCTTTGTCAACTGTTACTGCTTTGCTAAAGAATCAGCAATTCACACATATAAAAAAGCCCACAATGAAAAGCACATTCCTATTATTTTCTCCCTGAATGCATCTGCCGGTGAAAATCTCCGTTTTCTTGCATGTGTGTGTTCGCATAAACCATGTTTCCTTAGGCAGATGACTGTAAGTAAGGTATGGCCACTCTGCCAGGGTTCCACACAGACCGCAAGCATGTGATGGCCCAAGAGGGCACAATTCTGTCTCAAGACTGGAAGGCTGGCAGACCTGCTCAGCTTAGCTGATTCAAGAAGGGGGACAGATTTGACATTGCCCCAGAGAGCCTTTAAGTTGCATATAAAGTCACACTGTATGGCAGCTTCAGGGGCACTCTTTTAGCCTCAGAGTGCCCTGAGATTGTCACCTTTCTTTTAAACTGAATGCTCCAATCATCAGTCTCACACTGCATAAGATGTAACACACATTCTTGCTCATTTACTAATTTATTCATGTATAAATCTATCCAATAAGTGTCAAGTGCCTGGTACTGGGCTAGGTGGGGATATGATGTAGACAGAGAAGGTTCTTGCCTGCAAGGAGCTTATGGGCAAGTCATCAGATCATTGTAACAAAGCAATGTGACAAATACTATTGTTGTGTGGGTGGGGGAAACAGACTACTCTAGGTGTACATGGGGATGAAGAAGGTACAAGTCACGCAAACATAGAGGGAAAGTCAGTGTTGTTTAACAGAGCTGAGCTCTTAGCATGGTAGGTCTTCGTGAGATGCAGGGGAAGGAAGTGATGCCATCAGGTTTGGCAGCTGTGTGTGGGATACTTTTGAGGAAGGGAGGATTGCAGTGCAGTTTTCCCAACAGGCAACCTTTGAAGAAGTTCTGTGGCATATGGTGAATGGAGTAGGGAAGGAAGAGATGGGTTGGAGCAAGAAAAACCATTATGAGATGTAATTGAGAGAACTTGGATGTGGAGGAGGAGGACAGGGAAGACAACTGTTTGGTGAACAGTTATTTAAGGAAGAGAAAGGACTCCAGAAGTACAGTCCAAGGGCAAGTGGGAGAAAGGAACATTTTAGATCCATTGAATGAATGAATCTACTCCTTAGTGTAAATGGGCATTTTGATACTTGGAAGTGTTCATAGCTTCAGGTCGGTAGAAAAGTGCATTTTAATTCTTGTCAGAAACTGGGAAGGGTCTGAGGTGTTGCTCTTCTTGCAAGCTAATAAAATAGTCTCATGCAGGCTAGAAGATGACAGGAGACCCCTGAGTCAGAGACAAAGGAAAAGACAAGCAATATCTTGGATTTTTGTGTTGGTTTCTCAAATCTTAGTTCTCATAGGGTGACTGGAAATGGAGCAGATGTCACCTACCCAGGCAGTGGCTGTGCTGGAGATGGGGAACCCTGACTTTACGGAATCAGAGTTGTTCTTTATGGGATGGGAGCAGGCCTGCCTTTGTCTCCAATGGGAGACATTGTCTTCATAAGCAAGCTCACCCTTTGCTCTGGAGGGAGATAGAATCTCTGTCTTCCAAGGCTGTTCATTGTACAGACAACCTTGGAAAGACAGTGTGGAACGAAGGGCACTCAGAGCCTCTTCTAGCAGGATGCACAGAGTCAGGACAGACCCTTGGGGAATTCTCTCCCATGTCTTGTCCTGCAGGTTCTCTTCCTCCTGCCTGTATTCCAGCTTCCTTTAAGAAGGGATTTCCAGGCAGACAACTGGGAAGAATTCTGCTTCTGTTCTCTGAGTTGCTCTTTGTGGATGCTTGTGAAAGGGCTGAAGGCAGGAGAATGAAGGTAGTCTCCCGCTTCCTGCTGTGGAGCATGGGGAGTTGCTGCAAGCAACCCACCATCCCTCCATTCTGTCTATTCCTATCTATTCTATTTCTGTTCCAAGTCTGGATTCTCCCAAGCCTTCTCTTGCAAATGACCATTAGATATTTAGGGATTATCATGGTCATAGTTAATTAATAATGCTACGACACAGAGTATGAAAAATTGAAACAATTGCCAAAAAAAGGGTTTAGAAGATACTGAAGCGAAGCTTCCTTAAAACACAGATGACATATATAATAAAAACGAGAGGGCAAAAAAATCTCATTTAAATATGCCATTTTCTCAGAATGCTTCTGCAAATGCTTGGGAATGTGGTTATGAAGTGACTGAAGTCTGGGGTTTTCCTGTGGCCCCATCACTTAGCATCTCACTGGGACTTATAGGCCAAATCCTGGAAGTCGCGAGTTTCTTGGCCAGATGAAGTTTCTTATCTTCAGTGTCACCCACCACTATCCTGAAGTTCACCAGCCCACTGAAGCAAAAGGAGCTGTGGGTCCGGAGGTGGGAGGGGCTGACCCTGGCTGGCACATTATTGAAACCCTAGGCCACTGGTTTCTCCTCCCTTATATCAGAGGTCTGTATGGAAGATTTCTAGTTTCCCTTTCAGTTAAGGCTCAGAGATCATGAGGTATGGTTAAGTGAAACTGTGACAATGACATTAACTGATAATGGGCAGGGTGGTGCAGATTTGGGCAGCCTTGAGTGGCCTGTCCCTAGGCCTCCCACAGGCACCCATGTGAGTCTCATCAGGTTGAAAGTAGCACCGTGGGAGGTGGGGGGTTCCTTGAATGAGTGACCTGCAACCCAACACATGAGACACACGAGAAGACATTCTAAAGGTAACCAAAAGCAGATATGGTAGGAGAACCCACTCTCAGAGCCTCCAACTCCATGTTGCCTTTCCCACTTCAACTTTTAAAAATAGCCCTTCTTCACAAAAGCAAGACTCAGCCTTCTCCCATGACAATCTCACTGCAGGGGTAAAAAATGTCTCCTGGGAACCAAAAAAAGGGGTAATCCAAAATCCCTTTTGAGGGAAGCTCACACACTAAATGCTCACCTCAGGTGGGTGAGGCACTTCTCTGTCTTACAGACAGTGTGGCTAAGTGTGAAGTGGGTGAACTACGTGGAGTTTTGTCCCCACATTGGGGTGGCCTGAAATCAGATATATTGTAGAGCATGGACAGTGGGAATGACAGTAATTTCCACTCTGTTTTTGTTTAATGGCTTAACCTCTTCCCTCTCCTGACTATTCTCTGTAAATGCATTGCTTTTGGGGCAGAGTCTGATGAGAGCAACCAGAGTGAATGGCTAAGAATTGCTGGATGCCGAAATGGCTTTCCCCCACTGTGCAATGCAAGCATCTATGCCTAGCTCATCTCAATACTTAGGTCCAGGGGGTATATCATCAGCTGGAAAGAGGCTTTCAACAGTTGAAGCCGCTCTCACTTTTTGAAAGGCAACTTAAACATTTGCAGGGGCTACTGATTTTTTTTTTTTTAACATTTGATACTAGATCAAATCAGCAGATAAAAAATTTATGTGGTTCCTTTTAGACTTGGTGTGCATTATTTAACAAGGTAGTTAAAATCTATTTCATTAAATCACATCATGAAATTTTTACTCCAAGTTCAGTCAATACTTGTACTTCATATTATAAAGCATTTAATATTTTCTACCTCTTATTAATAAGAAAGTTAAAATTGTATGCTAGCTGCTGAATCAGAATCGTTTATATTCTGTACCTACCTATGTTTTTCATTTCCTTTAAACATGTAGACAAAGGTTGATCAGGAATGTAGTTACTTCTGTATTATTCCACCTGATTCCCACTTAATTATTTACAGATGAAAACAAAGACCATTTAGCAAAGGACTTGAGGCCACACTGGCTTCATAAATAACTTATAATTTCAGCTACATATAATATTCCTGTATTGCAAATTAAGTATAAGAACTGATAGGTTTATTCTGGACTTGAACACTTTGTGAAATGTTTCTATGTCACTTTGCTCTTGATTGATTGTCATAACCCATTTTAAAAGGGGGACATCTATTTTTCTAGTGATCTTACAAAGTTCCTTGGAATGCATATTAGCATATATATTTACATAAAAAAATAAATGTTCTTGGTCTATGTTGCTGGCTGGTTTAATGGTGTGGACAGAGTTTGTTAAACATTTTCCTTTTCCAATAGGCGAATGGCTCAGCAGCTTCCATTTTGTTAAAATGTGTGCCGTGCCCAAAGCATGTGGTCAATGTATTTATCACGAGCTTTTTTGTTGGCAAAGACATATTGCAAACAACAATATTTAGATTTTCTCAAACTTTTTTGAATATATTAAATTAGATAAGGGTTTTTAAGTTTACAAAGTAAAGGTATAATTAATATTTACTTGTTAGATCTTCATAGAGCCTTTTTGGTTTATTTCTCAGATACTGAAAAAATGGATTCCTATACTATACTGACAATTTCATACTAAATAGCAAAAAACAAAACAAAACCCTTTTGAAATTAAAAAAAAAAACTTTTGATGCTGGATCACTGCAAATGAGTTAAAAATGGAATGCTGCTGCTGCAAAAAGACATTCTCCATTATGATCTTATACAAATAACTTTCTCTAGCACTTACTATCAAAGTTGAAAATAGAAAAATCACCCTTACTGACCCCTGGCTCATCTTAACAGCCAGCAGTCCTGTCCTTAGCATCTCAGGAAGTTCTGCATTTCCCTTACCATTTCACCTTTTGTTCAGCAAGCACTCATAAAAATGCAAGAAATGCTTTTGTTGTGTTGATTAATAGCATGCTGCTGATCATTTTAATATTAGCCAGGAAAACATACTAGCACATAGAACCTTGATGACTCTTGAGAAACAAAAAAAATTAAGAAATTTGCACAGATTATTGTAACAGCAATATGTGCTACATAAGCAGTAAAGGATTTCAAACAAAAACATTATATTAGGAAATATAAGGATAGCAGAGTGCACTTCTAGGAACATAGGTAGGACATAACTGCCCATAGCCAAAGAGAGATGATTCGTGTGGTCACCAGTCCTATTGTCATCAGATTCTACTTCCATCTTTCAAAAGAATACTATCTCGCTTCTTTTATTTTAAAGTCAGTACTTATAATATTTCATGTTTTACTTTTTGCAGCTATTTGAATCTAGGAAGATTTTTATAAGTCAACATAAAAATGGGTGAGGAGGCATGTGTTCTCCTGTTTGTGAGGGTGTGTCTAAGGAACACTGTTGAAGACCCCAGCTCTGTACCATTCCAGTGGGAGGCATTCTACTCACTTGTTATTTTGCTCCAGGGATTTTGCCAGTCTGCTGTTCCAGCTGCACACAGCCATAAATCACGGAGAAAAAGATGACTTACTGCTAAGTTCACTTGAATTTCTCTGTGTGCTTTTTCCCTCTGCCATTATCCCAGGCTAATGATACCTGCTGTGCAGGGTGTGGGAGGCTGACCTTCTTCTGCCTGTGTTGCTGGATTCCCTGATTCTCTATTTCTCAGTCAGTCTCTTTCTTCTTGTTGTCAGAACCACCTAGGCTGCAGGCACCAGGCCAGCTTCCTCAAGACAACATCCTTTAAGGCTCTCACTTGCACAGACAAGCACCATAATAGACTGTTCAAGAGCCAACACATAGTGGGGCCTTTATTCTACTACCTGTGTAACTGTAAGTCATTTTCCCCCTGGATTGTGAATATTCTCATTTGTAAAATCCTCACAAGACACCCTTTGTTTGTCTCTTGAGGGTTGGAGCTGAAAGAGGAAAAGAGAACTTGCTAAGACTGGTGCCATTTTAGACGTGAAAATTTTCAGTGTCCTCTTAAATTGCATGGCATACTGAAGTAAATTCCGTCGCATATCTTCCTCTTATAGATGCATCTTTAAAAATAAACAAAATTTTAAAAAGACCAAGAGTCTGGTAAGGAGAAGCACTTTGACTAACCCATTATGAGAGTTTCTGAGGGGGAGGAGGGAGCAGGTGGAAGAAATCCTGGGAAGAAGCCCAACTTCTTGGTTGTAATTTGCAGAAAGCCCCCGCCTGGCATGTTCCCTTGCCTCTTGTGCTTGTGAAAAAGAAATAGAATCTTTGGCCAATTGCATTTTTGTTCCACTGGTAACTAGGTTAATGTGACCTGACAGGTCTGGTAAGACAGCATGGGAAGAAATAATAAATACACTTTGTGTGGCTGGATGTAATAAAGGTAAAGGTAAGCCAGGTAGAATACAAAGGTTTGCCAGAAGAAAGAGAGATGATTTCAATTTAAAAGAGTCTTCAAGATAATATTTATAAGCAATCTTTTTGGTATACGTGAGTGGTTACATTCCTAACTGCCCTAAAAACTCCCAGAATCATTGTACCCTACTTTCATCGAACCACACCTTTTACATATCTTACAATAACCTCACATAAAGGTTAGCATGGAGTAGATGAAACCCTTCTGTTAATGTAGTTTCTACAGGAGTAGTGCATAGGAGTTCTTTTTTTTTTTTTTTTGCAGTTTTACAAATATTATCTAATTTTTAAAATAAAATGTGCCCATTTTAGATATGTGATATAGACGTCATTATGCCCATTTGACTGTTGCAGAAGTGGAGTTTCATAGAATTCCTGAGACTAGATCAAGGTCACATTGTGGTTCATTACCGAGGGGTCAGGAAATACCTAGCCTAGTTTTTTTTTTCTTTTTTGCCTTCAGAGCTCTTTTGTTTTTTCTGCACTTTGCTTCCTTTACTGGGAGTGATATTCAAATTCATCTGAAATGTAAAACACAGGTACTTTTTCCAGATAGATATTTATTTCTGAATTTATTTTCAAGGAAAACCTGTGTCTACATTAAAATTCTCCCAGCATTCTCTTTTCTCATGAAGTGTTAAGTGGGTGGTGTCTTCAGGGAAGCGACTGGGGTGTGCTGGCCTCTCCTCCCAGGAAGGAGTACGGGGACCAGGATGCAGCGCTATGGGTGTTCCTGACGTGGGGTTAATTCCCTGGGATGGCAGAGGGGGCATCCCATAGAGACTTGAAGTTCTAGAAGCTTCTTACTCATCCTCTGCAAATTGGAGTTACTTGGGGGTGGTGGTCGTGCTAGAGACTGATGCCTTTTTTGAGGTTGCAAATGTTCCCTGGGGGGTACTAAATTTTAGATGATTTGTAATTTCCTGGCGGGTCTTTCTATGTATGAGGTGCAGGACAGTTTTGGTTTGGAAATGAGCATAGGAGGGAGGGAGTAAAGACATCATGGGAAAGTTGACAAACTCCTACTTTAATCTTGACCCGTCCCCTGTCTAGCTCTCATGATCTTAGTTGGCACTTGCAGGCATCTCCATGCCTGGGGCACCTTGATTAGGAGGCCTCCCTAACATATTAAAATATTTGTATTTATAAAAATAAATTCCATTGTTGAAATTGGCCTTTTTTTCTCACTCCGGGTGTCTTGTTCTACCTGGTGTCAACTTAGTCATGTCAATCATCCTTGACAGCTTTCAGTCTTGGTACTGGGTAGTGTGATGAGGTTTATAAGTTCGGTGGCAGTGCTTATCTGAATAATAATTCTGTGCTCAAGTTGCTGATATTTGCTTGGACAACACACAGGTTGAGTCAACAGCATGAAGAGGTTAAACCTGGGCTGAACTGTCAATAACCAGGAAGGGCTGACTTTTTATATAGATGAGGTCAAAGAATGTGACCTCACTTGAGTTGGCTGTATGTAAAAAGGAAGCACCATAATTCTGACATTATATACTAATGTACTCCTGAACTGAATGGGAAAGCAAATAATGCCTTCCTTAAAATTTAATTTAGTGTATCTATTATCCTCACCAAGTTGGGCTAGTGGATATGTAAATTCAGAATAATGTATCAGATGGTATATTTTTGAAGTATCCCTTAAACGAATACTGAAATATCTAATACCTTTCCACAAACAGGAATACTAGTCTATCTACCAGGTGCAGGTTGCAGGTGACTACTTGGCTGGTGAATGTCTGTTTATTCTTGCCTTATAGTTGACACTGTTATCACGAGTGACAGGCTGTCCTTGAACATACAGAGCTTGTCAGAAGTGCACCAGGGTGGGTGCTGGTGGCTCATGCTTACAATCCTTTTTACTTGGGGGGTTGAGATTGAGAGGATCTTGGTTCAAGGCCAGCCCAGGCAAATAGTTTGTAAGACCACCCATCTCCAAAATAACCAGAGCAAAATGGACTGGAGGTGTGGCTCAAGCTGTAGAGCACTTGCTTTGCAAGCGTGAAGCCCTGAGTTCAAACCCCAGTCCCACCAAAGAAAAGGTTGAGAGCAGAGGTGCCACAGTCATGATTGAGGGCATGGCAAAGAAAACAGAAGCCATCACTGAAACATCCACTTGGGGAGACAGAATCTCTGTTCTCTACCGAAACAGACAACGTTTCTGCTTTCCTACAAGCTTGTGCCATGTAGAATTGCACTGAACTATAGATACAAGGCACACTGTACACGTAAGTCCTCCCTATCACTAGTACAGGAAAGGGAAATGGCACACAGAGGGAAAGCAGGAAACTTTAAAATGCAGAGTCATGTGGAAACAGAGAGAAAAGAACACAGAAAAATAAGTGATGGATTTTTTTTAAAGGATTAGCAAATTGTAAAGAGCTGTATAAATATTAAATCCCCAAGTGGTTATGATGCATGTGGCTATTTTGAACAATGCTTCTTGCAAATCAGGCTAAGGAAATTAACAATATATGTTTTATTAAATTGATACCTTTTATAGAAAGCAAGGTAGACAAAGCAGCCATCTGCTCATCCTGAAAGATAAACGCTTCTGAGCACCTGAGAGGCTTAAAATAGATGGGGCGTGCATGTTCTCAGGGCCATAGCTAAATCTGAAGTGGAAACTTGTTTTGTGTTAGTACTTTCAGAATTAGGCTATGACAGCTGATTGCTATAGGCTTTTCTTTCTTTCTTTTTTTTTTTAAGTCATGTTTCTTTCACAAACAGAAGGAAGGTCAATTTCACTTTCTAAAAGAGAAATAAAGGTGACTCTTGTCATTATGACATAATGTAGTGGGTCCCTAGGTGGAATCTGGAGGAAAAGGTAGACAAGGTCTTAGAATGTAGCAGCTGAGAGGAAGCTGAGCCAAGTAGTTTCTCAGAAGAATAATGACTCATTATGCCCCAGCTCCATGGCAGATGTGAGCTCCCACCAACTGGCCTCCCTCCAAAAACAAGGAGGAAAAGAAGAGGGCAGAGCTGGGAAGGCTAGGAGAGAGAATGGCTTGCTGGAGGCCCTTCCAGTGGGCGCAGGGCAATCAGAAAAGAGCTTGGGAAACACAACATTGAAAAACAAGTGTCAGCTGTGGGAGGCATAGAAATGCAAATAAGTCGAATCAAAGAGGACTTAAATGAAAGTGTGCAATCACCCAGAGCTAGGTTTACAACCTGAAGGCAACTCCAGCTACAATTATTTATTTGGGTGCCATTAGCTGCATGGGAGTAGCTTTGCGGGGGAGGAGGGGGAGGGCACATAAGAGACACCACCTGAAGTTAAAACTCTTCCCTTTCTGATGATAAAGTGCAAAATCGCCAAAAGTATACCTCTGGTAAATAAGAAAGCTAGATTTTCATTTACCACACATCTTAGCACAATTCTTACCATTAATTAAGAAAATAGGTGATAGGAGTCTTGACTGAAACCTACCATATCATTTAGTTTAATTATCACAGTGACCTCATTGAGTATCAAGAACTCTGACAGACTTGGTCAAGGTCACCCAAGTCCAGCTGGGATTTGAGCATCATCATTTTGGTCCCGACTTTTTGTTCTTTCCAGGATACTAGAAGTTCTCAACTAAGGGCAATTTTGTCCCCCACTCCCACACACTTGACAATACCTGGAGACATTTTTCATTGTTACAGCTAGGGGGTGGCACTGATACCTGGTGGATAGAGGCCAGAAATGTTGCTAAACATCCTTCAATGCGAAAAGCCCCACCACAAAGAATAATCCTGCCCGTATCATGAACGCCTGATACATGGAGCTGCTCTGAGGAAGCCCATGTCAAGATAAATACAATCCTTCCGGAAAGAGGCGGCCTTAGACAATGAGTCCTCACCAGAGGTCTGGAACTTATTGGAAATGAATGAGAAAATCCTTGTTCTACTTCACAGACAGGGAAGCGGGGAGGCACTAAAAATTCATTTCTGTCATAAACGCATTCTGAGATTGCTTGGATCAAAATCGCCCTTTCAAAACTCAAGAGATACTTCCAATCCCAAGCTCTTGATAGCTCACTCACATCATTGTGCACCGAAGTTTGAGAGCAGAATGGCTCTGGGTTTTCCGTGGGCTCTTTATTTGTCTTCCAGAATATTAAAGACCAGCCCAGCACCTTGCAGAATACAAATAAGAGGTTAATGTGATAAGACACTGAACTGAGGCCATCCCTAGAAAATTTAGTACTAAAATGTCAGCTGAAAGACAAAGAGAAAGATGGGACAGATTTAAAAAATCTTATTGTAAAGACACAGAGGGTTTTCCTAACAAAATGTGCTTAACTAAAAGCATCTCAGAGGGATTCTGGATCTCAACCAGGTAAACAGTATCAGGGGTTTTGGGGAGTGGTCAAACAAAGTCCAGAGAAGGCCAGCCTGTAATACGGAACAGATGGGGCAGCACAGTGAAGACTGTGTAAAAGGAGTTGGCAGAACCCTGTCAAGGAGAAGAGGGGACTGCGTCTTGGTTCCCCTGAGAATCATTGGCTGAGTCCCCCCTACCCCAGGTCCCATTTAAAAAGAAGACCAAATCTGAGTGACAGAAAGAGTCCAGGGTCTGGAGAACTCCGGTGCTTCCCCAGTTGCCCAGGTGGATCCTGCTAAGGTAGGTTCTGCTGCAGTGAACCCCAGCAGTTTCAGGGGCTGCCCTTGCCCATCTGAAGGTTGCTCAGACAGCATTCTCTATCTCTCATCTCATTTCCTGGCCTATTGCTTCTGATTCTCTGGGAAGGGGGTCTTACAGCTGGGAAAGATGCCACTATGGAGGACTGATATCTTAGGGAAGTGGACAAGAGCTGTTCCTGCCTGGTGTGATATACAAAGCAGACAGCTCCAGCAGAATCTCCAACTGGGAGACCAGGACAACACATTTCTGATTTTTACAGCAGAGTCTACAGAGGAAATGTAAGATGAAGTTTGGTAAGATAATGTAGCCACACATATCAGTTTTATTTTCATCCCAACTTTAATAAATATCCATGTGCCAAGCGAGCTCTGAATTATTTAAAATTACAGCCTTCAGAAGGGAGACCTTCTCAAAGGCTGTCAGAAGAATTTTTAATCACCTTTAAGTAAATTTCAATTTCTCTGAAATTGGAGGAGAATTATTTCTTCACTTCAAAATTCAGTTATGGATTCATTGAAGGGCCTTTCTATCTTCTATGATTAATAAAAACATGAAATGATTAGTGTAAAAAATACACCATGAAATGAGAGCAAAGTCTTTATTCTTGGAGATTAGATTTAAGACACTATTACTTAGTATCCAACAAAAAGGTTTACTATCGTGATAATCACAGATGACCTTTATTCAAAGCCACTCTTCAATATGATTTAAAAATCCTAGGCTTAACATTGTGAGTGACTCACATGGCCACTTCAGCTCTAGCAGAAGAGATCAAAAAGACATTGAACAGGATGCCAAGCTCGAGGGTTCCTACTGCTGGGGGGTGGGTAGGAAAATTGTTTCCTGTCTATGTAAAGGAATAGGTTAGCACTACTTGCACTAGAGCAGGGGTGGCGTTTGCCTGCTTTGATCCAGCTGCCTGGATTCCCAGGTAGACCTGGTCTGTGATTTGTGATTTGGGGTTGGTCAGGGGCCCCACTTACATGCAAACTTTCATTTCTGCTTTTTGAGGAAGCTGCCCACATAGTCATCTCAGAGAAGAACAAATAATGGAGAATATCTATGAGGTTGGAAGGGAGGTGAATTTTGGAAATAATAATAACTAAACATAATATTTGTATAATTCTCTGTGATCACTTTACAGAAACCACCTCTCAGGGAGGTAGCCAGTGGCTAGCCTGGCAATTGGGGAAGTTATTATTCTCTCCAGTGTAGAGATGGGGAAATTGAGCCTCAGAGGGGTTGATATGTTCACAGTTAAGATCTGTTCAAGGTTAAGAGAATGAGTAGAGATTAGAATCAGGGAACCCAAGGTTTTACTGTGCTAATGTGACTGACCACGGGAGGGGTGGGAGAAGCCCACCATACATCAAATAAATTAGTCACAGAGTTTCATGGTACTGAGAAGCACAGTAGGGGGAAAGGACCTCATTAAATGCATACTTGAAAATCAAGTTCATTATCTTACACACTTTGTCATGTCCTAATGAAGGAAACCTGCCAGGACTTTTACAAATCACAGCACATAGATTATTCCTCATAAGTAGACAATTCAGAGAGTGGTATGATGGGAAAACATTGATATTTACATGTATGACTAGTTTTAAAAAATTGTCAGAACCAAAAATAATTTCCTCTGTAATCATTAGTTTAATGAGTTTTACCTCTGGTAAAAACAAATATGCTATAATGATAATATTACCCCATCTAAGAGGACACAGCCAGGGTCAATAGGAAGAGAGGAGACAGCCAAGTGCTCTGCATGACAGGTCCTAACCGTATCCATACGTCCCATGGTGGTTGGTAAGGGTCCTGTAACCTTACATGACCAAGGTACAGATTTGACACCAGCAGCAGTCCGTTAACGTCTAATGTACATGGAGTCCAAGTCCATGTACATGGAGTCTGAGGCGGCACGCGGGGCCTTAGGCACACAAAGATGGGGAGTGTGGAGGCTGGTGGGGTTGGTGAGCACGTGGGTCACACACTGGGACCAAGCCAACGCAGGTCAGCAGGCAGGGCTCCTCCAAGTCCTGCCCCAGGGTCAGGTTTGTAGGATGGCTCTCCCTAGCTTCCTGAGAAAGTACCCATTTCTGGAAGAGGCTGTCAACTTGTGTTGACTCATCTCAACCATTTAAGAAATGGTAAAGATTGTCTGCCACAAAGGCACATTCTCCAATTAAGAACATAGTCTGTAGTAGGCTTAGCCAAAGCAAGTAAACCACCTTCCTCTGGGAACATGTGTGCCCGTACTAAACCTTCAAGTTCATTAGGTCTAGTGGACTTACTGACAACATCCCATGTTCATGCATTGTTTTTCCATATTGGCTAAACTAGTGCTGTGGTTCTCTCCATGCTCCCAGAAGTCCCTACAGCCCTGGGTTAGCAGAATGTATGCAACAGGCATTTGACCAACAAGTATTAATTGACATGGTAGGGTTCTGAAAGGCTGAGGTCCTCCTAAGAGGTTAATTCACTGAGTGTAGCCTGTCTGTGGGGAGCAGGGGTCAGAGCAAGAGTAGGTTTGGGCAAAAGGCACCTCTAAGGAGCTAGGGACTCACTAGGGCTCAGCTGCATTCAGGATACCAGATCAAGCAGGGCAGATTGGAAAGGCAGGGCATTGATCATTGTGCACCTTCCCTACAGATGAACACTTCTGAGTGGGAATATGGAAAGGGTGCTCTTTCTCCAAGTTCAAAGGAGGACTCCCGTGATCCTTTTCCTGAACTTTAAGGCATCTAAGAGTTCACTGGCTACCATCTTAGTAACCATCTGAGACCAGGAGCTGGCCACCTGCACTGTGGCAGAACTGAATGGCAGTCCATCCTCAAGACCAGGGATCCCTGAGACCACCCCATCCCCGCTGACCCTGGTAGTGCAAAGAGCCTCCTGGATGCTTGGGGAGACGTTGCAGCTGAGTCATAAGCTGAACCTGCTCTTCTGCTCTGGCCACCAACAGATAGCAGCCTTTCCCATGGGGATTTGGGGGTTTCCTGTGCCTCAGGTTGGGTTCCAGGCCCTGAGTGCTTGGACCCTCTGTGGGGAGATGTGGTGGGAGGGGCTGTCCTCAGTCCATAGCGGAGGGGCAGGCAATGATGGCAACAGAGAGAAAGCTTGGGAGATGGAGGCTCTGGCCCAACTGTGCCTCCCAGGATGCCAGAGGCTGTAGAAGGTGAAATGAGGCTGGAGGCTGCCTGGCTCTGAGAAGGAGGCACTAGGGCTGTGTCCCTTCAGTGAGGTCTCGGTGTCCAGGTGAGACTTGGAGGAGCTGGAAGTCACCAGCAGAGTCACAGCGACTCAGAGGGGCCAAGCCTGGGCCTTAGCCAGGCCCCCAAATGCAGTTTCTGTTGTCCTGGAGCCTGAGTCAGATCCAACTTTGTTTAGAAGCATCAAGGGAATAGGATGTTGGTGGCATCTGGGTGTCGTGGAAGGAATTCATACCTGTTCTTAGAGCAATCCTTTTTTAACCTTGTTAACCTGCCCTATACTTTAACATTTAAACCAAATGGAGTCTCTTTTCTATCTGTGATTTATTAGGTCTCTCATTTATATCAAATTAAAACTCTTCCCAAATGAAACAATTTATCCTTACCTAATTTCTATCCATCCTCCCACACTGGGAATAAGGAGCCAGAGCGAGGGAGGTACATGTGGGAGGCGGCAACTGCAGAGCAGACAGCTCTTTAAGTTCCTTTAAATTCCCGTTTAATTTCATCTATCAATCAAGTTTCCTGCCACACATGCAAGCAGAAGGACAAGACCACCCACCCTAGTGAAATAGTCCTAAATTCATTTAAAAACCACTCTGTACCCCATGACACTGGAGCTGCTACTTGCTGTCCCTCTCAGGTGCAAAAGGGGGGCTTTTCTCCTCTTAGGCTAGCTAGGATTTCTTTTCTTCTAGTGCAGGGTAGGTGACTTCTTAATGATCTTTAAGGAAAGAGGCCAACAGAAGAAAAGTACCCTTTTTTAATCCCATTTTCCTCCTCACCTCACACTGAGCTGTTACTATAGCAACGTCCTACCTGCTATTAGGACAGTTCAGTCCCTCTGTGAAGTTAACCGAAAGCTGCTTTTTCACTCAGAGAAGGGACTGCTGTTCATTGACCAGCTTTCCCCTGGGTGTCTAAATTCTTCAATTCTCTCTGACATGCTTAATCTAGGGTTTCCTGTGGCTAAAACCTAAAATTCACTTCTAACCCCTAGCATCATAATCCCCCAAACCTTTTCAGAACTGAAAAGATTTACATTTTCTTTTAGTTATGATTAACTTCTCTGCATTGGCTCAAGTTTAAACAAGGCCCCCATAAGGAAAACAATTTTGAGAGAAGTCTCCCATATTCTTGTCATCCCCTCTTTCTTTCCTTTCATGTCTTTCAGAAAAAGCAGACATGTGTATATATGTATATATATATATGAATGTGATGAAATATTTCCAATATTCAAAAAATATAGACTGATGTACTAAGCATTCTCTCTCTCTCTCTCTCTCTCTCTCTTTTTTTGATAGACCTGGGGTTTGAGCTCAGGGTTTCGTGCTTGCAAAGTTGGTGCTCTACTGCTTGAGCCACACCTCCAGTCCATTTTGCCTTGGTTATTTTGGAGCTGGGGTCTTGCAAACTGTTCTCTTAGCACTGGGATCCTCCTGACCTCAGCCTCCCAAGTAGCTAGGATTACAGGCGTGAGTCACCAGTGCCCTGCCACGAAGCACTCTTGTAACCACCTCTCAGATGCAATACATGTTGACTTAGGAGTCAATTTTGCTTCAGATTTGTAAAAATTAAAAGGTAAAAATTATAGTTAAAGGTATTTTTGGTCTCCTATTCCTGTTTTTTCTTTCTTTTCTTCCTGTCCTTCCTCTTTCTTCCCTCTCTACCTCTCTGGAGGCCACCTCTGTCCTGAAATTCATGTTCTTTTCATTCAAGTCTTTGTACCTTTGCTACACATTTAGGTGTCAGAATGTTTAATCTGCTTCTCCTGACTGGGGTGTGGGAAGGGTGAGATGTCTGGCTGCACAGGCATTCCCTGGAAACTCAGGAAGTGATAAACCCCAAGGTCATTATCTGGTCCTCTACCTGCCCATTGGTTTACTGGGCAGCCCATACAGGCTGGAATGCAAGTTAACTGGCCAAAGGAGTGGCATTACTATTTGAAAATAAAAGCATTCAAGGTAGAAAGTGACTTGGGGGCTCCTGCACCCAGTGTTTTCACCCCAAGGTCATGCTATGAAGGTGGTTGTGAGCTCAAAATAAAGTGACAAGGGGTCAATACAGAGAAGATGGTTGTCACCCTGGGGTTGACAGCTTTCTATGGCATTATGAATGAGACCATCAGGGCTTAGGTAAGAACATTATCTTGGATAAATGGTTTGTGGTTATTGATCTGGACCAACCTGACAGAAAAGAAGCTCTATGTATTATTGCTACAATTACTTGATTTATACCACAATTTATAATTTCTGTGCTCAGTCAATTCTGCCAATATCAAAAAGTACTGCCCTAGGTTTAAAATCTGACATTTGGATTTTGTCTCATGATTTAGTATGTTCTCTAAGCCAACTAACTGTCAAACTAGGTCATGTGCCTTCAATGGCAACAACTTAAGATACAAGTAACCAGGGAGAAAGACAAATAAAGAGAGTCAAATTAGGTTTCAAGGTTTACAAACAGATGAGAAAAAGAAAGAACTCTCCCTTCATCTTCATCTGTGCCATTGTTGGTCTTCACAAGCCCCAGCAAAAGATTGTGAAACTGAAAGAAGGTTACTCAGGAAACGCTCAGATGTGCAATGTCTCCAGTGCTTGATGAGGACTTTCTTTTTTCCATGCTCACATTCCATGTAAATCTATGTGAAAGTAAAAATGGAGTGAGCTGTCCCGAAAGTACACATGACAGAGAAGTTGACCAAGAAAGACTATCTTGGAGTTGCTGAAAACTGGGGTCTAGACCTTAAAGACGTCAGTCATCAGTAGCGGTCTATCCTACAGAGATGATGGGAGAAGCCTCTCGCTGAAGCAGAGCAGAGAGGCACCAACTGGATTTCTATGACTGGTGACATTTTACAGCTTTATAAAGGCATTGAGGGCTAGCACTTTATCCTATATGAGCAAGTGCATAGAAGAAAGAGTGAGAATTGGAAAAAGAGGCTTGGGAGAATGGATCGCCTTTGGTTCTTCCTTTTAACCATACTGGACATTGTCAGTTGTCACAGAGCAAAGACAAGGGCTTCCACCTCCCTGCTGACCTAGGACTCATCTTCCCTGCAGTTGCCTTACAGCTTTGATCCTCAGGAGGCAAGGTGCAGGAGATCTGGCTTCATGCTTTGCACTTCCCCAACTCCAGACACACATTCTCTTAGCCCCGAAGAAATAGAGACAAATAAAATTTACGTCTCCAGTTTGGGAGTTGTACAGCTTTTACACATTTCAGAGTCTCTCCTAAGGTCAGTGTGAGGCCGAAGCAGGGGTTACCTGCATGAACTGCAATCATTGCCGGCTGTGGAGATGCTGGACCTTCGACATCATCCAGTTCTGTTTCAGATGTGTTCAGGATCCCACTCCAGCACTGGAGAGATGTCTTCTGGGCTCCCTCACTCTCTGAGCCACTCGCTGGTTTATGCTCATGAGGCTATGGGAGGCTATGGAAGTCAGGCTTCCTCCCTGCCAGCCACCACTGATGACCACACCATGTCTTTCATTCCTCTCAGACATCATGCAGGACAATCTGCACTGGGGTTTCTAAGGCCCGGTCCTTTTGTTGCTGTCTCCACAGAGAGAGCATTTTTTCCTAATTTAATTAAGTTATTCTAAAAGAAACATCACTCCACTGTTATAAGCAGCAAACACCGCATCTCTCTCCACAATTCAAGGTACTTGAATCATGGGAGTGAATATCAGTGCCTGTGGACAAACACAAGTTGTGGTATGGTTTGGTTATGGTTTGAAGCTCCCAGGGCTTCATGGATTAGAAGCTTGGTCCTTGATGTGGGACGTCGAGGCAGTAAGAGGTAGAGACTAGAGCAGGGTAATTAGGTCACTGGGGCGCTACCCTGAGAAGGGGTTGGTGATGGTCTCAAAAAGTGAGTTAGAATGATGTTCTCCAATTCCATCCATTTACCAGCAAATGATAACATTTCGTTCTTCTTCATGGCTGCATAAAATTCCATTGTGTATAGATACCACATTTTCTTAATCCATTCGTCAGTTTAGCCTGGCCCAAAAGACCAAAAATCATATGTTCTCCCTCATATGTGGACACTAGATCAAGGGCAAACACAACAAAGGGATTGAACTTTGATCACAAGATAAAAGCGAGAGCACACAAGGGAGAGATGAGGATAGGTAAGACACCTAAAAAACTAGCTAGCATTTGTTGCCCTTAACGCAGAGAAACTAAAGCAGATACCTTAAAAGCAACTGAGGCCAATAGGAAAAGGGGACCAGGAACTAGAGAAAAGGTGAGATCAAAAAGAATTAACCTAGAAGGTAACACACATGCACAGGAAATTAATTTGAGTCAACTTCCTGTATAGCTATCCTTATCTCAACCAGCAAAAACCCTTGTTCCTTCCTATTATTGCTTATACTCTCTCTTCAACAAAATTAGAAATAAGGGCAAAATAGTTTCTGCTGGGTATCGAGGTGGTGTGGGGGAGAGGGTGGGGTGGAGTGGGTGGTAAGGGAGGGGGTGGGGGCAGGGAGGAGAAATGACCCAAGCCTTGTATGCACATATGAATAATAAAAGAAAAAAAAAGTGAGTTAGTTCCTTTGAGAATAGTTTGTTACAAAAAGAGTGTGACTGGCTCCTTCTGTCTCTCTGGAGCCAGTCTTACCATGTGATCTGCCCTTCTTACAAGCACTTTTACTGTGATGTCATCTACCATGATGCAGTCCATACGGTCAATGTCAGAGGCCCAATCTTGGACTTTCAGCGTCTAAAACCTT
Source organism: Castor canadensis (assembly GCF_047511655.1). Lineage (NCBI taxonomy): Eukaryota > Metazoa > Chordata > Mammalia > Rodentia > Castoridae > Castor > Castor canadensis. The sequence goes on along the minus strand of NC_133386.1, from coordinate 6,964,106 downwards.
CAGCTCAATAAACCTCTTTTCTTTAAAATTACCCAGTTTCAGGTATTTTGTTATAGCGAAGAAAAATGAACAAATATAGTCAGTCTCCTTTTGCTTTTTATTTTTATCTTTTGTTAAAGACGCAGGTGAGTGGTATTAGAGGAGTACAGTAGAGGGCCAGCATTGAACTGATCCTCTGAGAAGTGGGGGTGGAGAGAAAAGGGACATGAGACTCACTTCTAGGTGCCATTTCCATGTTTGTTCCTTCGCTTGGGTTTTGGAACCGCAGAAAATTATCTGAGCCCCTCCCGAAGCCAACTCCTCTCACAGCAAATGGACTATTAAAAGGAGAGAGCCCGCTATCTTTCCATTATCTCCCTGCCAGATCAAACAGCTCCAGTTTCTGCAATGACTTTTATGAGAAGACCTCCAGAGAACATTACCTCCGTCAGCTCCTTTGGTTCCAAGCATGGGATACAAACTTCTAGATGCAGCTTGATTAACACACAGACAGCACAGAGGAATCTTCCTTACCTTTGTCACTACACTTCTATCAATAGTCTCTGACAGGTAATGTGGCCTCAGGATCCCACCTGCTCATGGCCTAGCTGGGGGACTTGCTGTCCACAGTCTCCGTTCCCAGGGTGGACCAACCCAGCTCTAAAGCTGAGGGACAACTCATGCTTAAATGGCCAGTGGCCTCTCTCAGGAATATGAGCAAGACAATTCCAAGAGAATGAGGCAGCTAAAGGGTCCTGTGAAATGCAGATAAATATTGAGGTCGAGGGCATGGTGGGCCTGGTCAGGCTCAGGTCGGCTGGCTGCTATGGACAGTGACACCAGGTGGTTCCTGAGTGAAGCACAGAAAACAAGGGGACAGGTTTGGTTCTGATAGAGCTCTTGGTCGCTCCACCTGAATTCTTTAAAATAATTTTCTTAATTGTGTAGAAAATTGGTGCCACCTTCAAATAGTTTAAACCACTTTATAAATCTAAGATATTCCTAAGTACTTCCAATGTCTGGTCTAAAAATTGATTTTTGAGGGTTCAACTTATGAATGAGTCAAAATAATAAATAGAGTGAATCTTAAGTTCTCTTAAAAGTTTTGATACTTTTTACAAACTTTGTAGAGTTTAATTTAAGATCCCAAAGTCTAAGTCATCACTCACTTGTTTCAAACTAAATCCCAAGGCTGAGCTATTTCCTAATACTCAGCAATGTAAATACAGAAATCCCTTCACATAAAAATATCAGTTCTCTGGTTTTCATTCTTTTAAGACTTTCTTTACTTAATGCTCAATCTTTCGAAGGGTTAAAGTGGCTCAGGAAATCATCACACCATCCCTACACACCTACATCCCACAGGTTATGCTCCCAGGTAATTTTGGGGGTTGTTTTTTCAGCTTGCTTGAGGCTGCAACATAAGTGACAATGTTAGCTGGGGCAATGACTAGGTTCTCTGTGGTGACCCATGTGGGTCTAAGCCTCATTTATAGTTGCCATGGTGACCACTCCATAACTCATAGGAGATGAGCATGGAGTCCTTGACGTTAGAGCCAAGTTTTAGTTACAGATGCTCCTCAACTCGATTGAGGCTATCTCCCAACAGGCACATATTAAGTTGAAAATATCATAAGTCAAAATGTATTTAATACATCTACCCTATAAACATCATAGCCCAGCAACACAGGACACTGTAGATTACTGGTACCATATATCACTAGCCCAGGAAAATATCAATTTTCAAAAATTGAAGGACAGTTTCTACTGCATCTGTATCCCTTTTGTACTATGCCTATTTTTATAATAGCGCCACCTAAGTCACTTGACTGAAATTTGTAATATTGTTCCCCTAAGGTGTGAGTTGATTTCCAATTCAAGATCTTAGGACTCAATAAAATCATGTATTCTGCTATAATTTAGATGAGACCATAGAAAATTTACATGTATTAAATTGTATCTAGTTAAATTTTGATGTCTTTCATGTCTTTTCCTGGTAATTCAGCCATGAATTCTAAAATTACTCAATTCGCTTAATCCATTTAATGAAAGATTAAAAATTTTGAATACTCAGTCTCTTAAGATCAATGATCAATGAGGGCTTGAACCTTGAAATAGAGGTACTGAGGTCTGGTTAAGAGTGAGGGCTCTAGAGTTAGACTGGGATTGAATCGTTGGCTCCATCACTTCTTACTCATAAACATTTTTTCTACAGAAGTTCTCACGTGCTGTCTGTGTGTATGTGTGTGCACATGTATGTGCATTATGAAATCCTTTCAATACTTGTCTGACTCTTCTCAGTTTCAGATAGTGCTGAGTAGACAAATAGTGTGTGCTGGTTAGTTGTGTGTACCAACATGGCAGTTATTTGGCCAAGCACCACTCTGGATGTGTTTGCGAAGGGGTTTTGTAGATGAGGTTGAGATATACAATTGGCTGACTTTAAGTAAAGGAAATTTCCCTCAATAGTCTTGGTGGGTCTTATCTAATCATTTAAAAGGAGAGTGATGCATCCCAGAGGAAGAAAAATTCTGACTCAAGACTATTAAATCAGCTCCTGCTCTGTTTCCAAGCTTCCACCTGCCCTACAGAATTCAGAGCCACCGTCACGAGCCAGCTCCTCGAAATAAAGAACCCTAACTAATACACAGTAGTCTCCCTCCCTCGCTTCCTTGCTCCGTGTTAGCTTAGCTCTACTTTCTGGAGGTTGACTGCATTTCACTTGGATTTCTGAAGGACTCATTCTGGTCTATAACTTTATCTGGGGTCTCTGCTCAACTGTCACCTCTCCAGTGAGAACATCTAGCCCGTCTAAGACAACATTGCCCCTCCTCTCTGATTGCCTCAGTTTCTCTCAGCTTTCCATCTTCCTCATCTTTACCATCTTCTGGTTCCTCTAGACATGTATGATATATAGATCAATTATTTTTTGTCTCTTCTATTAGAACATAGACTTCTTGAGACCAGGAACTTTGTCAGCTTGGTTGAGTTTGAAATACTGTGTCCTAACCACCCAGCATGGTGCCTAGCATGTAGTAGACAGTTAATGAATATTTGCTAAAAGAATGACCTGCTATTTATCAGCCTGCTACATGCCACCTGGTGATAGAAAAATTTCAAATGAAACCATCCTGAGGGTTTCCTTTTTGAATAGAGGTCTATCAAATTACATGAGGTCCCTGGTCTTATGGAAGTTATAGAGATATTAGGTGATAGAACTAGATAGGATTGGAGGTGTGGCTCAGACAGTAGAGTGTCTGCTCTCCAAGCATGAAGCTGAATGAGCGCAGGCACATGAGAGAGAGAGAGAGAGAGAGCGAGTGAGAGAAACACAAACATGCACTTTAACTCCTATCAACATATTACAGAAAAACAAACATTGAAAAATTTTTAGATTGGCAATGTGAGTTCATCGCTTCTTCCATTTCAAAGTTAATAAATAAAAGAAAAATGTTTTTCTAAAGAAAATGTTGACCTCTAGGGGAAGTAAGAGACTCCTCCATTCTTCTATTTCTGTAGCTTTAATCCTGCCCCAAAATAAATGAGATCAAAGATGAGGAATTATAAAACCCCCAAAGAAAGGTTGCCCTTTGGGTTTGAGGACCCAGATATGGGCCTTCTTTGTTTGAGTGGTCAAATAGTGAAGGGTTTGTGGTCCATGAGCATGACTCTTCTTCTTTATGTAACCAGAGAGTTCAGGGGATTCCTCAGGAAAGGATCTGGCTCATTGCTTGGAAACTCTTTTCTCTCAACAAACCCAGAGGACATGGTGGCTGGAGTGGCCCAGAGGGTTTGAACAATGAAGGCGAACCTTGTTTCCTCAAGTCTTTTCTTCATGGTGGTCTTGTGGGGATGCTGAGTTCTAGGACTTGGGCTTGAACTATCCAACTTGTTCATTTAACAAATATTCACAAAGAGACTTCCATAAGCAAGGGTCTCTTCCAGATCGTGACCTACTTGGTCATAGGAACTCAGGATCCTTGACTTGGTCCAGCCAGGTTTACCCGAGTTCTCCAATGGGACTTGAGGACAAAACCAGAGCCAATAATAAACCATTACATTACTTTTCTGACTCTTTGCAGGAAGATGAGCAGGACTTCCCCACTGCAGGCTCCTCTGCTTAATGTATTAGCATCAGTTCTTAATGTATCCCCACCAAGGACAAATAATCTCTACTAAAAATGCCAAATGAATGCACAGTGCTAGTAATTCAACAGGAGTCACCATTTCTAATTACCCTACAGTGACAAAATGACACAACATGGGTAGCACACAAATAATTCCACAGTCATATTTATATCCATATATAGTATCTAGAACAATAGTAATAGATGATGGCTGAATGGTTAGATGGATAGGTAGGTGAGTCAATGTATGCTCTGTGATCTGAGGGCTGACCATGTGCTACAGAAAACTTAAAAGGACAGACAGTAAAATGAAGGAATATAAAATCTGCTGTTGGGTACAGATGTGTTTCTAGAGGAGAAATTGGTTCTGAAAAAAAGTGAGATTGGAAATCACCAGCTTCCTCTGTGCATTAGCACGTTACTTAAAATCGCAAGGTAAAAAGGCCAGTATTTGGTAGATCACCACCTACAGATAGTTTAAAAAGTGGCCTTCTTTTGTCCTGCCTTTGTAGCTACTTGGAAAGGGAATGTTAATAAGCAAGAGACCTCCAAGAATTGTGGTTTGGTATTTCCAAGGTTGTGGGCTGTTATATGATAGAGTTTGAACTCTCACATGGAAAATACCACCTTCTGAATTCTTGGGATGCTCAAAACTCTGTAGGGAAAGAGAGAGAGATGGAAAATCACTGTGTGTTACAGGAACACTTATAAGACTAAAAAGAGAAAGCTAGCTTTGCATACAATCAGATTTCCTCTGCTAGAAAGGGCAGCCCCCTTACAGAAACTTTTGGGGATAGAATCTGAGAACATACACCTCAGTGCAGCTGCCTTGTTCTTTAAAGAAGGTCGGTGTCTCTTGGGCCACTTACAGATTTTAGAAACGTGTTGTCATTCTTTAATCATGATCATTATTGGAGAGAATGATTGAAATTTTAATTATTAAGTAGAAGGGATTACAGAGTGCTTTCACGGTGCGCCTGGTGCACCAGGCCATCAGTGCAGTTTATGCAAACTTGGAAGCTGTTGTGGCAGCCCGTGACCCCCACTGTGATGGAGGCAGCAGTCTGTCTACCTCCCACTGCTGCTTGTCTCCTAAAATGTCTGCACGCTGTTTACCGCAGAGCCCGTGTTTAGACCAAATGCTCTGTAATGTGAAAACACCAATTATTTCTTTCCTATATTTAAATGAAGTCTGATTGCCCTTGATTTAATAGCAAAGGAGCATTTCCAATGCACAAAAACATTTCAACCAGTAAGCACAAAGGTTGTGCTTAAAGTGCACGACTGTTTTCTTCTGCAGAATGTGGGCGCTGCTTGGACCAGCTTTGTGCAATCTGTGATGCGTCTCCACATCTGCTGAATCCTGGTCTGTCTGCCTGGCTTTAGACTGTGGTCAGACAAGCCTATTGAAGAAGAAATACTCAATTTCCAGAAATTTGTAAATGTTGGGCAAAGTGAGAGGCACATGGTACTTTTGCCTTACTATTACCTTGGTCTAAATCTTACAATCACTCAGATGCCATTTTTGTGTCTTTGTTTTTATAAAGCTACAGTGAATATCATTGTTTGGATGTTCTCAAGTCTCCATCTTATCTGGAGGGAGAACAAGAATGAAAACAATAACCACCAGGAGTGACTTTAAGACAGGGCTGAGCTTTCTAGAGCTGGCGTGCACATCTTCTCCCTAGGATTGTCCCTTGCCATCTGGGGACTGCTTCAACCCTAAGAGATCACCAGATAAGATTTGTCCCCAGGCTAATGACACTGGAAACCAGATTACACTTGACAGTACACACACTTGTGGGGTTCTCTTTTGCCAGGCTGCAATCTCTAGGAAATGCTGCATTTTCACTCTAACTGGAGTTCTTGGCCAGAGACTCAACTCCAGAGATTCCAACACATCAGGTCTGACGCTCATCTCAATACTCCAAATAAAGAGGAGACTAGCAAAGGGGCAGAGAAAGGAGATTTACCCATGCTACATAATAAAGCAAGCATTTCAGCTCAGGGTACTGATGAGAGCTTTATGTTTAAATCGAGGAAGAATTGGGGGAGGGGGTGAGAGATGCACAATTAAACAGTCCTAGGCCAAGTATGACCCAATTGACCATTATCTTAGTTCTGGTTCTGTGAGGGGTGCCAGGGAAGTTATTATCACTGTCATCACTTGAGGGGAGCAATCTGGTTTCCATGAGATGAGTACACCTGTGCTAGGGTACAGCCTCATTATTATAGGCAATTGTCCTCATTTGGGAGTGGTCTGTCTTGTGAGGCTCTGCTCTTTATTTTCTTGGGGGTAGTTTTAGTCCCTTGTCACAGAGATGTTATCAATCAGTCCTGCCTTTCCTGGAATCCAAGATGATAGTAGGAAAGAGTCTCAGAGTAAAGGAGACGGATACAAAATGGACGTAGCGATGCCAATCTTTTTTTCTGCTTTTAGTTAAATCATGGGTCAAAGTAAGGAATCAATCAATGCTTTTCAGCAAAAGCAGTTTCTAAGTACCTATTACATCTTTCTTCATAATGAGCACATTCTTAGAACATACTTGAGGTGAATATCAACTCCAGAATCCAGTGCACATTAAATGATCCAGTGGGTTGTGGTCTACTTTTGAGGAAGTCCAGGCTGCGCACTTGTTGGGGATTCATACCTACATGTGACTGGAGTGGAGAGAGCTGGATCTAAGTAAAGTTGTGAGAAGGAAGGAATTTCCTGAATCCCTTGGTCTGTTTAAAGGAATGCTGAGAACTTCCACCCTGCAGGGTCTTAGGGCTTTCCATGAGCCCCACCTTCTCAGAGACCCACCTGCTGTCTGCCCTGGAGCGCTCTCACAAGGTAGGGTTTTCTTCCTGATTTTTTCACCTCTATTTAGAGTTTTCCACTTACACGGAGATGTCTCAGGGTCTAAGAGACTATCTAACTGGTATATCTTATGACCATTATAATATTTCGGTTGTTTTGCCTTTGTCTCCTTCATAATTCCAGGGCTTTCAGCAACTTACTCAATAGTGGGAGTCTTCAGGCCCAGAAAAAGGGTCAGCAGAAGTGACCGCATGGAAAGTGGGTTCATGGAGCTACTCATATTACCCTGTTTAGATAGGATAATGGCTGCTGACTTTTTGTAAAGGATATAATTACTTGCCAAATCACACGTCTCTCTTTCCTTTGATTCAAGCATCCATCCATCCAATTATTCAACTTTTGTCATGTGCTCCCAGGGGGTAGCGGCAATGATGCAGGAATAGCAGAAACCAATAAGGATAATAACTGATCCAACCATCAAGAAGGTCTCTGCTTAGACGGGAGGACAGATTTAGAGGTACACAACCAAAGTTTGTAACAGAATTGTAATCTGCTATTTTATGACGTCGCAATGATTATGATGAAAAAATTACCTAAGGGTCTGATGTGGTTGGACATTTGCAGAGCACAGTGTCTTTGACCTAGAACTTCAAGAGTGAGTTAGTCATTGTTTGGGAATAAAGAGTGCTGCCTCTGGCTAGTCTCAGGCCCAACTATATATTTACAAACTAGATATTTATTGGCAATGGATTCACTAGAAGGATACACAGCACTCTGCAGGGAGGATCAGAGAACATTTCTTAGAACACCAGTGGCCACTCAGGTCTAGGGTTAGATCATGCCCTTGAGTGAGAGAGCCATGCTGGGTAGAAGCACCAGGTCCCCCATGTGCTGGTAGATCCGTGGCCATTGTTTGAAGCAAGAGATCTAACTTTCACCTGTGTGGGCATAACTTCTAGGAAAGTCCACAGATAGGACTTTTTTCCCCTAGGTATTTATAGTTCATTTACAGTCCTGCCTGTAAATTCCTATCAGGAGGCATTTTTAACATAAGTAATTAGTGCCTATTAACTCAATAGACACTTCACCTGAACCAGGTTTCTAGGAAACAGAAGTGAAGTTCAATTTAGTAGTTCTCAGTGAAGAAGAATCAGTGGCTCAGACAAGGTGCAGTATATGCAGAGGTCTGGAAGTCCAAGGAAACCCTGTGAGTTCCAGAACTGGAAATAGTTCCACGTGGTTTAACTACAAGGTGTTGGTGGTCAGGGGAGGAATGGTAGAAGGAGGGGAGAAATTGAATGAGGTCAGAGGGATAAGAGGATCCAGAAAACAAAGTAGACTATGTTAAAGTGCTTAGATTTTTAGCCTGTATGGAATATTCTGGGTGAGTTATGATCATATTTGTATGGTATTGGTATAAAAGATGGGGTCACTGTGGGAAACACTGGAGTCAGGAAGAGAGTAGGTTGTTACAGAAGTTGAGACAACATATAGGGAGTCCCTGTGTTACAAGGGGAGAGGAATGAATGTGAAAATCATTTGCTGCTGTCAGCTATTTGGGATAAGAAAGTGGACTATATCCATGGATGACCACAAATGCTGCTCACTAAGAGAACTAAGAGAAGAGGCAATAGTGTAGGTTTGCATGTGGATGACAAAGGTAGAAAAATGAATTCAAATATTGTTATTTTGCATTTGAAGTGCTAATGAGAATTCCAGTGGAGATACCCAGTAGGCAACACAAATTAGAACACGATTTGAGAGCAGTCTACTTGGAGAGACAGACTTGGGGTCCATCAACTGTGCAGGAGTCATAACCACCAAAATAAATGATATAACCTGAGGAGGAACTTTGTTGGAGAAGAGTAAAGGACCGAGGATGTCCCCTTGAAAATATCAAGAGTTAAAGAACAGGCAGGAAATGAGCTTGTCATGTAGTCTATGATACATGTGATCAGAAGGTAGCTGGAAAGACAAATGAGAAGAGATCCCAGAAGCTAATGGGAGGATTCAGCAGTACAAAGTGGCAAGCTGCGACAAGAGGTACCACGGTGGAAAGGACCTGACTAACTACGACTTCTCTTGTTCTTTTTTTCTTTGTACAACATTTGCACCTACAGACCATCTCCTAGTAGGTGCATCAAAGTCTCACCCATCAGATCAAAACTAAAATCATTTGTATTTAACAACTCTAATCACAATGTCTGGAGAAGAGCTACATTTCTAACCATCTCAGGTGTTTTCCTGTTGAAATAACAAAGGGGGATGCATTTTAGGACCTGATCTGGTGGTATTCAGCTAATATCACAGCAATGCTCTCCTGCATTACCTAGAAGCTAATGATTATCTAAATTAGTTGTATGGCCCAAAGCAAAGAGAAGGTGTTTGGTATGTTTGACCAATCATTAAAATGTGTCTTTCTGGAAAAATACCCTCTAAAGAGAAATGACACCATGATATTCTATCAGCAGTATAGCTAACCCTTATTAAAAGGTTTACTTTGAATGTCTCCCCAGGGTAATTCTATAAAAAAAGAATAAAAAATGTAATATATCATTAGCAGAGGTTGACTTGCTGAAAAATAAGCCAAATTAGTTGAAAATTGCTGCTTAAACATTCTCTAGCTAACAAATATGACTGATTCTCTAGAGAACAGAAGAAACAAAAACCACATCGAAAATGTTTTATATCCCCAAAGTTGGCATACTTGAAATAATCAGTGTCTTAGTTCAAAACTGGCTTAACAGCTTTTGTACAGAAAAACTGTGGCCTGATGCCAATAATAATTCCAGTTTCTTTAGTATTCCTTTGCTCAGTTTGTTTGTTTGGTAGAGCACTTATTCTAAACAAGGAACCATGCTGGGCTGATGGGCATACAGAGTATTAGAAGTCCTTTGTTAATAGATTATAATATTCCAGAGGCACTAGAGAGGAAGATGTTTATGTACATCTCCCATTTAGCTGGGAAGACAGGCATGTACTACTGTACCGACTTATTGTTTGAGATGAGGTCTCACAAACTTTTTGCCCCAGCTGGTCTCAAATCACAACCCTTCAATCTCAGCCTCCCAAGTAGCAAGGATTATAGGCCTGAGCCACCAGTGCCTAGCTATGTACTTTTTTTTTTTTTTTAATTAGCGTACTTTGTATGTAGTATAGGACAGGGAGAGGGGGAAATTGGATTTATGAAGCTAGTTTTTCCTTATTCAGACCAGTTATCATGAGTGTACAATTTCAGATCCCTAACGTGTCCAGCAAGGAGATGGCAGGGCTCCACAGGTGACACAGTGTAAAGACAAAATTATACCCAAGCTCAAGTTCCATGCTGGATAAGCTCTAACTGAGTGACACTGGGGGCTCAGTTATAAGTACTAGTTGTTTTGAGAAAATGGAATTACTTGAGCATTCACATTTGCATGCTGCTATTCTACCTTCCATGCCTTATTTTCATATTTCTTGAGCATCAGTATACCTAATGTTTGTTCCAGTTGGGAGATACCTTTATTTTTTTTTCATTTATTCATATGTGCATAAAATGTTTGGGTCATTTCTACCCCCTACCCCCCAAGAAACTGTTAACTAATGATAAACATGCCCCATTGCCTAATTCACAATGTGAATTCTCCCAGGTTCCCCAAATCCTTCATGCTTCTATTTTCCTCACACAGAAACCAGACAGACTTAAGAAGTCAAAACAGGCTCCCAAACCACACTCTCTTGACTATATAATGGTTTTCAGCTCCCTAAATATCATGAAATTCTGTGACATTTCTCCAATCATCAGTATGTCATCAGGTATTAATCAAATACTTGTGATTCACTGGAAAGTTTTTTATTAGCAGACAAATGGAAACATGAGGCACCAGACAGTGAAATAATCTTTTCAATGGATCCACAGTCAGCCCGCTCTCAAATTCTGACACCTAGGCCCCAAAAATCTTCCATAAATTCAAAGCAAAACAAATGATCTAAATGTCATACAAAACTATCAGGCAGTAAACATAAGTCCCCCACGTTGGTTGTACTTCCTGCCAGAGCACATCCGGAATGCTGACATGCATCTGGCTTGCTTCTCTGGATAATGAAGACTTTTCAACATTAGGATTTGATTTTTAAAAATCATATTGCAGCTGGTCTACATTTGTATAAACGCTGATGTTCCCAATTCCTTCTACAGGTCTGGACTTCGTTTGATTTCCTTTCAGCCTGAAGAATTTCTTTTAGCATTTCTTAATAATGCAAGTCTGATAGAGATGGATTATACCACCTTTTCTCTGTATGTCTGAAAATTTTTGTTGTTGTGTTATTATTGTTGGCCTATATTTTGAGGATTTTAAAACTACATATAGGATTTGATTTTATACACACACACACACACACACACACACATATGTGCTTGCTAAGCAAGTGCTCCACCATGCCTCAAGTATGAATACTCTTATGAGCCATGCCCCTGCTCCTTTTTGCTGTTTTAGTTATTTTTGGAGCAGGGTCTTGCATTGTTGTGCAAGCCAGCCTGGACTGCGCTCCTCCTATGTTGCTTCCCACTTGATTGGGATGATGGTGTGTGCTAAGACACCAGCCATTGGTTGAGATGATAGGGTCTTGCTCATTTTCTCCCTGGGCTGGTCTTGAACTTTGATCTTCCCCCTGATCTGTACCTCTTGAGTAGCTCAGATGACGGGTGAGAGCCACTGCCCTTGACCTATATATGGAATTTTGGTATGGCAATTTTTTTCTTTCAGTACTTTAAAGATATCTTTCCCTTGTTTTCTGGCCTCCATTATTTTATTTTTTTCTTTGACACATTGTCACACCACTGATTGAAGCAAAAGAACACAGCATGCTGTCACTCAAAAGTGGTGTTTTTACTTTGCCCCTTCTTGGTGACTCAATGAGTCATTAGCAAAAGGCTCACTGAATGCTTTTAAAGGATGGCGGCCATTATTAGTTTTGATGAGGAAGTTGGTCCTCAGTCTTCTCATTGTTCCTTCCTATATGTCCCCACTGCAGCACTTAAGGTTATTTTCTTATCTTCGGTTTTCATCATTTCTGTCTACGATTTGTTTATGCATGGTTTTATTTATTTTGTTCCTCCTTGGGATTCACTGTGCTTGTTGGGTCTAAGGTTGGATGGTTTGATGTTTTTCATCCATTTTGGAGAAATTTTCACAATTAGTTCTTCAAATAGTGCTTCTCCTCCATTCTCTTGCTTTTCCTTTTTGGATTCCAATTACACGTATGTTAGAATTTGTTCCACAATCTCTGTGTCATTTTTTCTTTTTGGCAGCACTGGGGTTTGAACTCAAGGCCTCACACACTTGCTAGGCAGATGCTCTACACTTGAGCTACTCTGCCAGCCCTGTGTTACCTTTCATTATCTTTCCTAGCTTGTGTTTCTTTTTCTTTTTTCTTTTTTACAGTTTTAAAGAAGTATTATTGACAAATAAAAATCATATATATTCACTGTGATGATATGATATTTGATACATTATATAATGATTACCAAAATCAAAATAATCAATACATCTATCACCACACAGTTACCCGTGTGTGTGCGCTCAAGTGCACGCATATATGTTCTTTCGTGTACCCCCCCTAAGATCTGCAAATTGCATGTAAAAGCATATTAATAACCATAGCTATATTAATAACCTGCTTCTCATTAGTTCCCTATGAGTTTCTGATTGACTCCTTCACAGTGACCCCTCTTCAAGATCACTTCTACTTCCCTCTGTAGTTCAGTCTTCTGTTGACCTATTGAATGATCTAGTCAATTCTGATAACATACTCTCCTCTGGAAAGTGCTTGATACTTTTAGTAATTTTGTTCATTTAGGTTCTTTTCCATCTCATCTCTCTGATAGGTTAAAAAAAATCCCTGAAAACACAGCCCATTAGTTTGTGCCTTTTGTTATACAGGAGTCTAGAAAATAGTTTCATGTTCTTTGTTTCAGCATACTAGTTCCTGCTTTTTGCACTTACATCCATTCTGATCTGTTTTGACAGAAACTTGAAAAATTCTGCTTACACAACTAACTCAGGCATTGCTGATAGTACGGTTTGAGGGTACAGTTTCATATCAAAAGATAAGCCTGTACCTCTCTGAGATTTGCCATTCTTTCTGGTGAAGAGAATTCTCAAAATAAGATGAGAGCCCAACTTAAAGAAATATGTAGTCATATTATTACAGAAAATACACATATACAGAGACACACCTACACAATAATGCCCAAGAACAGGCTTTTTTTTTTTTTATTGCTGTGCTGGATAGGGGTATCCTGTGACATTTACAAAGGTTCTTACAATATATCAAATATATCATACTTGAATTCACCCCTCCACCAAGGGACAGACTTTTGAACAAGTGATTGATAGATTTATTTTAAAGCTATGAAGTACAACCAAAAAGGAGAAACATCTCTGGGTCTTCTTGGCAAGACCATGGATCTTGGACAGTGTGTAAGAGTCTTCCTTTCTATGGCACTCAGGAAAATTAGATAATCTGGATTTTTTGTTTTGTTTCTCACACCATAATGAAACATCATTTTAGGGTAAAGGAATGAAATCTAGTGGAGAGAGACAAAGTTCTGGAGTTCCTATTTGAAGTACAGCCATATAACAAGCCGACCTCCTGCCAGTGTCCTGCCCCCTCAGAACCTATGCTTGCCTGACACTGTTTCACCACTCGTCTCCTTTTTGCCTCTGGACTAAGAAGCCTTTCTCATTACTGCTCTCAGTGTCCCGCTGCTGAGGGAACCATATGTGCTGACGTATAGCTGTCTTTTTAAGGTACTAGGAAAGCAGCATTTAGAAACAGACTTCTTCCACCCATGCCCTTCAGTCTTAACTGTCAGTCATTTATTCATCCATCAATCAATTTACTGAGGATCAACTATGTGCCTGGCACTGTGAGTCATTTAATGCAGACACATATAGTCTGGATGCAGTTCCAATGCATGTGGAGCACATAAAACATCAGTGTCTAATGAGTTCGGTTCATCATGTGTTTACAGAGTTCTTGTACGCGCTGAGGCATAGAAAAGCACAGTGATCAGAAGGTCAAGCACCCCTTACGCAGTCCAATGGAGGCGCCCCAACCACCACGCCACACTGCCTTGAGAAACACGCAGATTGCTGGGACTGTTAGGGGGATGCAAATGGAGTGATGCAGAGCTTAGCTGGGGAAGAGGGAAGGCCTTCTGCAGAAGATGACCTTGAGATGACCTTGAAGGATGTGGAGAAGCCAGTCAGAAGTGACAGAGACACATTAATTGTGCTTTTCTGGGAAAGGTCAGAAAGCCAAAGGTCGCATATTTTCTTTCATATGTGGAATACAGACCCAACACAAATACAAGCAATATTATGAAAACAGGTCACACTAAGCAGAGGTGACATACAAGAGAGGGAGGTACAAGGAAGAAGTTAAGAAGGTGAATGTGGTTGATATACTTTCTAAACAAGAATGAATATAGAATTTTTAAACCTGTTGAAATCACCATAAGAAGGGGCCTAAGGTAGGAAGGAGAAAAATAGAGAGGATAAACTAATTCTGGTTGTAATACATACATATATGGAAATGTCACAAGACTAGCAGAGCAAATCTTCATAGAACTGTTTAAATCCCAACAGTAAGATACATGGCTTAGTAGTGGCAAGTATAATGACAAAAACTACAAAATTTCTAGTGTGACTAAAAAGTTAAGTTACTCTCAGGTAACACTAATAGAAAGCTAGAGCACAAAATAAAGGAGTGGACAGTCTTCATTTACTACGTGATGGTAACACCTTAGCTGGATTCTGTTTAATTTTAATTCAAGCTTTAGGGAATATTAAAAAACACTGAAGTCTGTAGAGTAGAAGTTCCCTTTCATATTGAAAGTTTAGAAAAACTTAATTTAATATTCTTAGTATGTTAAGAAGAAAGGACACATGTCTGTTGGGCTGAGGGCATTTGTGAGAGTTGGTGGAGTTGCAATGTTCTCAGATACTAGTGGATGCCATGAAGAAGTCCTTCAAAGTAGCAATAAGTTTTCAAACACTCCAGGACAATGGAGGGAGGATGATTTTAGCTATACATAAAGAAAAACATTGGAAAAATTATAATTGCTTAGAAATGAAATGGATGCCTTCAGCAGAGAGTAAGTCTTAATTGCAGAAGGTGTTGAAGTTCAAAGAGACCCAGTAAATGGTATATATCATCCTGTCTGAATTTTGCAAAGAAAGGAGGGTCAAATAATTCTTAATGAGGGCACCAAGAAGACACAATGGGAAAAGGAGAATCTCTTTAATAAATGTTGTGGGAAAGTAAATATGCACGTGGAAAAGAATGAAATTAGATCCTTAGCTAACACTATACACAAATAACAACTCAAAATGGATTAAAGTCCTAAACACAAGACCTGGAATTGTAAAACCTCTGGAAGAAAAACACAAGGGCTATCACATCAAAAGCTCAAGCAACAAGTGGGACTACATCAAACTAAAAACTTCTGCACACAAAAAAGAAGCAATTAGTAAAATGAAAAGGCAACCTATGGATTGGGAGAAGATATTTGCAGATCACATATATGATAATGGATAAGTATTAAAAACATATGAGGAACACACACATAACCTTATTAAAAATGGGCAAATGACCTGGATAGATATTTCTCCACAGAAATGGCCAACAGGTATATGAAAATGTGCTCAACATCCCCAATCACCAGGGAAATGCAAATTGATAATGAGATATTATCTCACACCTGTTTTAGGATAGCTATTACCAAAAAGATAAGAGTTGAAAAGGACTGGAAAGGGTGTGGAGAAAAGGATGTGATAAGGGCATGGAACTCATGTACAATTGGTGGGAATGTAAATTGCACAGCCATTATGGAAAACAGTATAGAGGATTCCCCCCCAAGCTAAACAGAACCACCACAGGACCCAGCAATCCCTTTGCTAGATGTATGTGCAAAGGGTACGAAGTCAGCACCTCATAAATATGCCTGCACTTCTCTGTTCAATGGTACTATTACAATAGCATGGTGTAGAAATAACTTAAGTGTCTGTTGAAGGATGAGTGGGAACATTATGCTATATATACATTATTCAGTCTTAAAAAATAAGGCGATCCTGCCATCTGAGATGATGTGGATGAACCTGGAGGACAATACGCTATGTGAAACAGTCCAGACACCAGAAAAATGCTACATGATCTCACTTACATATAGAATCTTAAAAAACAATTAAATGATAGAAAAGAGAAGAAAGTGACAGCTACTAGGTATGTGATGTGAGAGGAAATGAGAGCTTTATAAGTAAAAGAGTACACAGTTATAGATAGCTACGGTGAATAAGACTACAGAAAGAAGGTTACAGTCATAATACTATATTGTATAATAGAAATTTATTACAAGAGTAGATTTTAAATGCTCTTATCACATACACATGGAAAAGAGTAACAGAGATGATATGCTAATTTGCTTGGCTCTAATAACCATTTGACTATGAATAAATATATTAAAGCCCCTTATGCACAATAAAAATAAATAACTAAGAAAAGAAAGGAGGCGTCATGTAGGAGTGGACTAGTGGGCTTCCTAACATTGAATTTCAGAATTGTGAAAATCTATCTGCTTGAGTTTAGGCAAAGCCAGACTTCCTGGGAAAATGTAGCAGAACACAGGTAGGGCATCTGCTCCCAAGACAAAAATGGGAGCACAGCATGACCTGTTTACTTATCTCAAACTTACTACTCAGCTCCCATGGCAGATGGATTTGAATTAGAGCCCACCCTGTACTTGTACTGTGCACCTTGGGCAGACAGATGAGGAATACCTTGACCATGAAAGTGCCCAGCAGACTGCCTGATGCTCAACAGGCTCTTCATGACCTTTAGCTCACTGGTAGCCAACAGTTGCTCTTCATCTCATCTTTCCTATTCCTACCACTCTTTGAGTCTCTCATTATAGGATAGGAGCAGTTAATGAACTTGCATACTTGGATGACAATATACATTTAATTCACTAACCTCTACCTAAATTTGGCAGTTCCTTTCATTACAAATACAGGCATCGCTATCAGTAATACTAGTGGTATCTTGGAGTTAGGTATAAATAAGAATTGTAGGTATTTTCATATAGTTTAGAGTTGCGGCAGAGCTAAAATCCCACTGTGTCCTTTATGACTCAGTTTACAATAGGTCAAGGCTCCTCGCTTACCTTTGCCTCACTTACCTGTATGATTCAGCTGCAAACTGGGGAATGTAGGGACCCACTCTTCCAAATTGTGGAACCAGATGGACATGCTGCTTTCTAGTGTCCCATCTGCAATGGTCTCTGATCATTATGAGGAAGGAGGCGAGTCAAAGATGGTTGCATAGTTTAATGTTCTCATTCAAACTAAGCAAAACCATTCTTTGCACAGATTTGCCTTTAAATCATGAAACCTAACTGTAACTTGGCTGTGCAGGTGGAGCCTCTGTAATCTGAAAAGCAAAATGCTCTGAAATCCAGAAAATTTTTGAGCACTGACATGATGCTGCAAGTGGAAAATTCCATCCCATGAAACTGTCCACTTACAAAACCATTGAAAATATTGCATGAAATTACGCTCAGCTACGTGTGCAAAGGGCATGTGAAACATAAGTAAATTTTGTGTTAGATTTGAGTCTCATCCCCAGCCTTCCTTGCTATGCCTAATGTGAATATTCCAAAATCTGAAAACACTCTGAATATGAAATACGTCTGGTCCAAGAATTTCTTTTTTCTTTTCTTTTTTTAAATTTTCTTTTCTTTTCTTCTCTTCTCTTCTTTTCCTTCTCTCCCTTTGTCCTTTCTTCTCTTCCTTTCTTGAGTCAGGTTTTGCTATGGAGCCCAGGCTGGCCTTGAATTTGCAATCCTCCTGCCTCAGTCTCCCAAGTGTGGGGCTTTCAGGTGAGTGCCACCATGCCTGGCCTGGTCCATTTCTGATAAGGGATAGTCAATTTGTATTTTAAATGTATTGACTTATTACTTAAAGCACTAATAAAGATGCACACTTTAATATCTATTTTTTATTATTTTGATAACTGTATTTCCTCTTGAATCTTATATTTTATTTCACGTATTCAAAAAGTATTATTCAAGATATTGTCGCAAGATTTTTTTTTTAATCAAATTGCCAAAGGGATCCACCCATGGCACAGAATGGCTAAGAACTCTTTACTATGAGTATTAGAATTTGTAGCAAGAAAGCAAAAGCAAAAAAGAGAAAAGTTTCTGCTTCTGACAGGTCTGTGGAAAGCCAGAATTGAAGGAATTCAGCTAAATTTAGTAATTTTCCTCCCTAAGACACTGTGGGATTACTATTTACAGTTGTAACTGGTGTGTTTTAAAAGAAAACCAGACTCAAATGTAGAACTCAAACACCTCAAATGTTTGTCCCTGACAAAATCCAAAGTTTTGTTTCCAACTCATGCTCAAATATTTGGAAGCTGGAGATGTTGTTGAGGGTTCCCCACTGTTGATGGAGGTGATTAAAAGGGCCATTAACAATGGCTTCCAGGGAAAGAACAGTTGCCTGAAGTCAGGGTGGCGGGGAGGCGGGAGGCCACCAACCCATGCATTTCTGTGACGCTGGCAGTTCACACAGCGATCAATTTCCGAGAACACTGGAGATGTGCTGGAATTGGTGTGGGATTCTGTGCTGTCTGGCTCTAACTGGGACATTCCATAATTACAATGAGATGAGACCACGCTCCGCCGTCTCACATCATCTGCAAGGAAGTTATCTAGCATGAAAAGGACGGGAATGGAAATGGAGAGCCAGCTTGTAGGAATTGCTAACAGAATCACCAGTGGGCAAGCCGAGGTGAAATGGCTTTGATACTAACCAACACACGCAGTTCTCATTAGGCAGTAGGACAGGGAAGGAAGTGAGCATCACGTCTGCTAATTAACTCGGTGATGCTGGATAGCGAGGCATCCTGAGGAAGAGCCAAGAGCACTTAACTCACCAGCGTGGTTAATTACTAGAGAACATTGTTCCCGTGTAATTTCCCACCAGCATCGCGAAAAGATATTTTGCTTTAAAAGTGTTAAAAACATTAAGTGATACTTCTTGCAGGCTATCAGGAGCTTGTAGTGGGAATGAAAAAGATGGCTGGGGATTTCATTTAGTACAAGGTTAATGAATAGAGGTTATGAAGATTGCCTTCCTTAATTCAGTTGGCCCATGGTAGGACATTATTTTATCTAACTTTTTTGGGGGGAAGAACATAAACAATGTGAAAGGATGCAGTGCCTTGGTGTTCTGAGAAAATTTTTTAGGAGTATTTAAAAATTTTTCTGCATGACACGTGGGAAGATTTTTAAATCAGGAAGATTAATGAGATTCTTCATATTATGAGAACGTACAAGCATTGCTGGTGTAACTGTCCAGACGCTGGCAACAAATGCCCGTACACATTTACACATATCATCATAATAATTAGGTTAAAAACACTTTCAAAAGATTATTTTTATCTAACTCTTTTTTAAATCTAACTCTTAAAATAGTTGTTAAGTAGTCTCTTTAAATATGAATGATTTATCAAGTAAGAAAGTAAGCTTTATGCAGGTACACTAATGCAATGACACAGACATGATCACTATGCATAACAGATATGTACAATGATCTTTAGTAATACAACCTGATTTACTTCTATTAATGTGTTCTAAGATGATAACCAGATAAATAAAGAGCCTTCTGCATAAGAATACTTTTTGCAATATAACTTATAATAACAAAAACCCATATAGCTTATAATAGATAGTTCATTAAATAAATGATCATATATTTGTAAAAGGGGTGTATTCCTAATTATTATAAATACATACATAAGCAAACATATTTTTCTACATTTTCAATACATATTTATGTATGGAAGTTTTTTTTGAGCAATAACTTCTAAGTTGTTACCTCTAGAATCTGCAACTGGGCTTGAGGGCAGGAATAAAAATGGCTACATGCTCATATGAGCATGTCAGGCGATTGTTTCTCAAAGGATGACATTTTAAAAGTTATACTGAATTTAATACAGTACTAGGTGCAAATTAAAATGTATCATGATGCCAATATTTTTAAACAATTTGAGTGTGGATATGTGTCTTTAAAATATCTAGAAAGATAGAAAAGTACAAGTGAACAGTGGGACCGTGACTTACCAAAGTTGGTGCAGCACTGACTTTCCCAGCACCAGCTCTGTCCCTGGGGACCTGGCAGTCAAGAGAATCTTGAACTTGTTGGAAAATAAGAAAACAAAGAATGTTTTTGGAAGACAAATTATTCTACTGTTGGGCAATTTGCGTTGGCTTTGTTTTAGGAGGGATGTGAAGTCTTAGGATATTTGCTGTGAAGGTGGGTCACACGCAGCAGCAGGCAAGGGATGCTCCAGTGTTGAGGCAGGGTTAGGCCTGTTCTCCAACCACTCCAGCTCTCTCCTTAGCAGTAGGAGTGCAGACCCTACCCCTTTCGAAGTTACCAGGCTGGATGATTTGCTCTAAACAGTGAATTTTTAGCTCAAGTGACCAGTGTCAGACCTGGGCCAGTGCACAATTCTTTGTGTCTTTCGTTTTGGTGTGGAGAGTGTGGAAACCGAGATCAAAGTAAGCGTCCTTTAGCTGGGTCTGGATATACAGAACATCATTCTGCATGCACCAGCCACGAGCAGGAAATAGACTTGTGCTAAGCCACTGAGGTTTTAAAGTGCGTGTTTATTATCACTGCAGCATTTCCTAGCTACGCTGACTACATAATTTGTAGAGCGCAGTGCAAAATGTAAACACACAACCCTCTTGTTCAAAAACTACTTAGCTTTTCAAGGTGGTGGTAGCAGGGCCCTGCATGACTGCACAGGTCACACACCCATGCAGATAGCCTGATTTTCCCTTTCCACCATCACACGCATTCTGGAAAAACACTTTGTGATTCCCTTATTTCACATATGAGGAAACTGAGAGCTTAAACAGCTTGCTTAAAATCACAATTAGAAAATGTCAGGAAGCAGACTTGATTACTTTAGCATTGCTGGCCTGGCTCTCATGAGTCTTTTGCAGATTCGTGGTTGTGGGCTTTAGGGCGCAAGGAGTCAGGTGCACTGTGACAGGAAGCAGACAGGACTTAGGAAACGCAGAATCCTTTGGAGAAAATCACCTATCAGGACCCCTCAACAGAAAGCCTGAGAAGAGTTAAAGTGGAAGGCATTACATGCTAAGTGACTGCATTCTTTTACCGGAAGTCTCGTTAGTAGCTGTCCTGTCCTTTTCTGCAATCCCTGCCGCACAGCATGTTGGGGGTACCAGTAAACAGCAGGCTCAGCTAGTAACTTCATTGCCATAACTAACTGGCACCAGAGGATCCATTTTCATAAGCAATGCGCTAACCACCGCCTGGTTACCGGGAACTTAGGCTGAGGGTGCAGCGTTTGCCATGGTAACCAGGCGTGGAAAGGAGCATCCAGGGGAGTCCTGAGGTGGTTCTGAGCAGCAGAGGGGATCAGCGGTGCGACCGCCCTCCACTCCACGTGTCACAGAGGACGCCGGAGCCCTCCAGCCAAGAGCAGGCCTTGAATTACGAGTGTCACATGCCATGGCTGAAGTGTTTTGTGCATGTCCCTTACAAGCTGTTCAGAAAACTCAGAAGCTACTGTTAAGTAAGCTCATCCAGTTAAAGCCACAGGGCTTCCAAGAAGTCCTGTACAGCCCTCCCCGACCTGCTGCTCTTCAGCCCTCTTAAGGAAGCTTCCAGAGGCTGCAGATGGAGGCCGGAAGCATCACGAACAGAATGTTTGGCTCTAAAATAGGATAGGAGGTGAATTTTGTAATAAAAAAGGCGGCTGTTGTTTAATCATGGCTTTCAAGATGAAGTCTTGCTGTTTTCTTTGGGCCTTTTCGGATTGTTCTTGGTTATGGTGTATGTCCTGGAACCCCCGTGACTCAGCACAAATCCGCATGGCCTTAGAGAAGCCATTTTCTCCTCTTCATAAAAACTCAGTTTGGGTTAAGTTTTTAAGAAAGAAAGAAGGAAGGGTTAGGGGAGAAGAGAGGGAGACAAAAGAGAAAAGAACCCCGTTCATTGGTGTTAGTTTAGAAAATTCATGTGACACTGGCAAATAGATATGTCCACGGCGGGGGAGGTGCCTGCCACCGTCTCATGGTTTTCCAGTGGTAGACCCGGCAGTCTCTTGAAATGGAAATGGTAGGTGATTTCTTCATCCACTTATAATTGTTAACGAAACATACCCATTTTTGGAAACCATACTCAAATAGATGTGTCAAGAAGAACTGAACTCATGTAATTCAACTAGATTTCACATCAAGTGATAAATTTAAGGTTTTATAGATCAAGTAGTCATCTTTTAGGAACTGTATGATCTCACATTTGCTAGCCATTTCCTAATTCCTTACTGAAGATTTGTCAGTAAGCTAGGGTCTGTTAGGCTCAAAACAATCCTTTCTCTTAAGTCTCTAAAAAGTTGACCTTGTCCCTGCTCTTAGATGCTCTTCATCTAAGAGCAGGGACAATTGTCACCAGAGTGAATGTGAGTAGGTCCATAAAATAATATGGATAAGCATTTAGAACGAAAAAAGTAGCTATCCTGGATTAGCTACTTAGCTTGATAAATGGACCATGAATACCAGCTTCTCTCTATAATTTTGAATATTTTAGAAAAATGGGTATGTAGTACAACTACACACTGGATAAACAGGAAACATGAAGAATGCTTTCCCCAGCACTATTAATTCCCTGTAAGTCTTATTTTCAAAATATTCAACTTTGAGTACTTGACTTTCTTTGATTGTGAGGCTAACATGTGGCTAATGACCCCAATTCTGGCATTGTTTCTGGGTTTTCTTTTTTCTTGCACAAAGGTTAATTGAATTGTTAGGATAGTTTTCTAAAGGACTTCCACAACCTCTTGCTATTAAAGAGAAAGGCCATCTTATAACAGATTTATAATAGGACTTCCATAAGCACTTTAAGTATACAACTTAGACTTTCAGCAACTGTGTATAGAGTGTTTAACATTTTATAGTTTTTGAGAATTTCCATAGACTTTTTCAGCATCTTCGCTGAATTTAATCATGTATTCTGCCATTGTTTGTTCTCTCTCAGCTTCTTTTTTAAGTTTGAAAGTGAATTTGGTTTTGTGAGCCAATCATAGGGACGAAATTCATGGGACTCCTCAGCAATTCTTTGTGTACAACAGATAAATATTTTTTCTGATTCACAGCTAACAAATTGATTTAAAAAATACGTGCACATTGTTAATGAGATTAATTCAGAGATGCTGAGAGTTGCATGAAATAGAATAACTATTTTCATAGCCACATGTTAATTGACTGAGTTGGTTTTGCACTTACCATCAAATTCAAAACATTTGTTAATAGCTGTATAAATGTTTGGAAGGGCTCCATTTTGGCTCCTCCTTCTCTTGTCCAAATCCATGAAAGATAGAGTGTGGATGAAAGATTTGTCATGCCTAAGTGCTAATTAGCCCCAGGGTGCTGCCTCAGCAGGCTTCATCTGTAAGGTTAGAGAAGGGGAAGTAGCCAATAGCATACAGACCTGCACTAATTTTCAGCATGTAAGCCCATGGAATGTTCTCAAATTCACTACGATTAAGCTTTAACCAATCACGATTCTATCCTTAACTCAAACATCACATCCTGAAGGTGACATCCACATTCTCCCCCCACCTCAGTCCCAACAGATAGCACATTAGCAGTTCAATGGCTGTTTGTCACTGTGACCTGTCACCCACCTCTGGGGCATAGGAGTGGCATATAAAATCAGGCAGGATTTAAGTATAAAGAAAACTTCTGATTTGAGCTCAGGACCATTCTCTGAATCCCTCAGCTGACTTGCAAATCACAGTCCTCTCAGAATGCTGAGGCACCCTGTCAACCTCCAGCTGGGTGGGCGAAGCTAAAGAAGGCTTTTGTTCTCATTATTGGCATCATTATCACCATTACTAATAATAATTAAGATGCATGGAGCACGGCATGCATGAGGCAGTGCCCTCATGCTCTACTATCTAATTCTTACAACTATCTGGACCTGGCGAAGTGTATGATGGGACTCGCCCCCTTTCACAACAAGACAGCTGAGTTCTGGGCAGCCTGGGAACCTTTCCCCATCAAGCTGCCACACAGAGAGTCAGAGGCACACATAGGGAGCTTGCTTGACTGGGGTTTCCTCATCTTGGCCTTGATCTTTGGGGCCCGGCAACTTTTGCAGTGGACCTGTTTTCTGCTCTGTAAGGTGTTCAGCAGCTGCCTGGCCTCCATCCACTAGATGCCAGTAGCCCTCCCAGCTGTGAAGACCAAACGGTTTCCAGATATCCCAAATGTTCCCAGGACAAACTCAGCCACAGTCTCAAACCACTGCTCTGGAACCACCTGGTTCTGCAGCCACTCAGCAACCTTGGCTTTGATTAGTTCCTTCTCTTACTTTGTGGCGGGAAAGTTTGGTGGGAAAAGAGCCAGGCTGGCCAGCTCCTGTGACAATTTGACAGGTCCAGCACACTTAGAAGCACATATTAATTTTAGGAAAAAATGGGCACAGGTGCAATGATGTTTTTAATAAATCAATATTCAGGTATCACAAATGTAATAATGGTTTCTGGAGTTAATTATGTACCAAACTAGTCATTCAAATGATGACATACCTTGGGTCCTTTCATGAAACAAATTAGATTTCATGTGATAACTTAGGAGCAGCTGGCACAGGGTACCTTTTCTTTCCTGGTCCTACCAGTGCTGAGTGGGCAATAAATGCATGGATATCTCCATCAGCTAGTTCTTGTAATTTCCCCATTGATGCTCTAAAATAAAACCTATTTTCTGTTTCCCTGTTTCCCTTGTCCTAAGCCTTGTCTGCTTTTGCACACCTCCTAATGCCTGGTTCTCTGAAACACTGGAGTGATGGACATGTGATGAACGACATGAGGACTCTGACTTGGCTGGTTTTCTGATGTAATGATTGTAAATATTGATAAAATGAGTTATAAATGAGAATGTTTTTATAATCCTAAGTAAAATGTTTTTATTTGAAATCCCTGGGCCTGTTTGCATTTTCCCCAAATGACCCAAATTTGCATAGAGTGGGGTCAAAGTTTAGAGGAAGATGAGATTGTCCGAATTTGAGATGCTGCTCTGGTTTGAAGGATAGTGTCCCTCCAAAATTCATGCTGAAACTTGGTCCCCAGTGCAAAGTATTAAGAAGTGTGGCTTTGTGCAAAGTATTAAGAAGTGTGGCTTTGGAAAGTGATTAAGTTACCTCACGATAGGAATTAACACTCCTATAAAAGCAGCACTCTCCTGCCCTTTAGTTCCTTTGCCACATAAAGACACAGATGTCCTCCTCCTTTGAAAGATGAAGCAATAAGGCACCATCTTTTAAACAGACAGCAGCCATCACCAGATACCAGTCTTGCTAGTGCCTGGATCTCAGATTTCTGGGCCTCCAGAATCCTGAGAAATATATTTCTATTGTTCTTAGATATTTTGTTAAAGCAGCACTAATGGACTCAATATATATAAGAGAGGAGTTCCTACTTGGAATGGATTACTTAGAAACCAGTACTCAGTGGTATGACAGATTGACTTGAGAGCATGAAGAAAGTTCAAGGAAAGAGTTGTCCTGAGAAAACCTTAGTAGTCCATGAAAGAGTAATAATGTCACCATTTTGTGAATTGGCCAAAATGGCAGCCCCACCCCTTAACAGAAATTCCCATGCTCTGAGACAGCCCCACTCCTACCAGAGACTACCATGCATGCACTAATTTCCTTAAACCCCCCCCTTCTATAAAAGCCACTGCTCACCCCGACTCAGGGCTGCACCATCTTTTCCCCGGCCAGCCTGGCAGTTTGGGCCTGCCATTAAACTTGGCTCTTGGATGTGAGACTTTTCTCGTGAGCTTACTTTGTGAGCGGCATTTTTCCTAACAGTCCAGCCTTAACTGGAATAAACTAGCGACTTGAAAAAATACTACTGTTTTATAAGGTGACTAGATACTGTTTCATTATTGAAAGTTCACAGAATTTTAAAAAACTTTTAAAGTATGGGAAGATTAAAGAGAGAAGCATTGATTAATCTATTGAGAGTTTTAAATTTACATGCCTCAAACTATGAGATTCTATCAAACTTTATTTATTTTTTTGGGAGGGGTTGTTTTGGTTTTTGTTTGTGGCAGTGGGTGCTGGGGATCCAACTCAGGGCCTGATGATATATGCCAGACTATCATATATAAGATAAACATAAAAGATATTTTTATATATATAAAAGATATATATAAGATAAGGAATCTATCACTGACCCACACTCCTCTAGCCATTTTGCAGTTCTGGGGATTAAATTGAGGGCCTCATACATGCTAAGCAAGAGCTCTTCCACTGAGCTACATCCCCAGCCCTCTCTAGGCTTTGGACTATGATTTTATGGAAAGTGAGAGATAGAAGTTACCTTAAATAGCTAGAAGAGATAATTACTTTTTAGCAGACAAGATATTCCCTAGAAATATTTTTTTAAAAAGAAACTAAATTTTTAAAAATAAATTGAGCTTCTTTTTGGTGAGGACAAAATTTTGAAACTCAACCATCATGGAGACAGTTGTAGTCACTCTGACAATCACTGAATGCACAGGACTTTTCACAGGCCAAGATGAATTAAAAGGATACCAAGGAGATGAGTCATTGGTCCAGGTCACATGCTGGCAGGACAGGATCAAAACATAGGTCCTCTGCCTTTGAAACTTGAGCTCTTTCTGGTTCACACTGCCTCTATTATTAAATTACTTAATTTATCAGAGCAAAATGCAAAACCTTAGGGATGCCATTAGCAATTTACTATTTCCAGTTCTTTTGGGAATCTGTTAATTGCCCTTTCATAAATGCTGCTCATTATGATTAAGACTTTGATTAAATGTGGAAGTCTAGCATTTGTATAATATTACAGATGTATTTAACATGAATTTAAAGCACCAGATAGCATGAATTGTGCATTCAAATCTTTGAGCACTGTAATACCCACTGTTTAATCAATCAAGGCTTTTTCAAGAACCTGCTTTGTGCTAGTACGACTGATTTCTCCTTCAAGAAGCTTGTAATTTAATTAGGGAGGGCTCATATTGGAAACAATAAACATCAGTGCATGAGTAAGAATTCAGAGAGACAAGCTTCATGGAGATTGGGGGTGCTTGAGCTTAAGGAACAGGTATAAAGCAGTGAAAGGAAAGGATGGCATTCTGGCCAAATGGGAATGATGGTAAGAATGGCTAACGGCTATGGACTGTCCACTAGAGATCATATGTGAAGGACTATTCCTGGACACCGTTTAATTCTCAAAGTAATTCCAGTGAATGTTCACTGCATGAAGGAATGAAGAAATGAATGAGATTTCTTGCCCCCCTCCTTCTCTCCCTCCCTTCCCTCTCCCTCTTGCCTTCCTTCTTTCCTCTCCATCTTCTCCCCTTATCTTAGACAAGTATTTCCCAAATGCCTGTAAAACTTCTATGAGTAAAACAGACGAAGTCCTTAGAACTGGGGTGGGGAGAGACAGAAAATAAATAAAGCAATTAAATAAACATATAATTCCAGTCAGTGATAAATGTTAGGGTTATGGGTCATACTATGCATGGTTGGGGAAAAGAGGGTCAAAGAAAGTGGCCCTCAGGAGGTATTGTGGTTTGGTTATGAAATCTCCTATACAAGGCTCATGTGTTGAACTTAGTCCCCAGCTAGCAGCACTATTTTGGGAGGTTCTGGAACTTTAGGAGATAAGGTCTATCTGGAGGAAGTATGTCACTGGGGACAAGACGTTGAAGGTTGTAGTTGACCCCTGGCGCCTATCTTGCTCTCTGCTTCCTCCCCACCATGGGATCAACGTTTTCCTCCTCCACATGTTCCTACTACCATGACCTTTTGCCTTACCATAGGCCCACGAGGGCCAAAGACTACACACCAAAATATCTGAAACTGAGTTAAAATAAACCACTCCTCCATTACATTGTTTATGTCAGGTATTTTGACACAGTTATGAAAAATAACTAATTACAGGAGGGGACACGAGCAGAAAGGAGGAGGTGGCCATGAAAAGACCAGTAGAAAGATCCTCCAGGAACAGAATAAAGCCCCTCACAAGAGGACAAGAGTTGTCCATTTAAAGAATATGGGGGTGGGCGGGGAGGGAGGGGAGCAGTGTGCCTGGAACCTTGTCAAAGGGGAAGAGCTAGATTACAATGTCTTTGTAGTACATATTTTATTTTAAGTAATATGAGCTACTGGGCTTATTAGTATAAATTCTTAACAGAATGTAAGTAACATTCACAAAGTAGTAGAAGAAAGAACAGAAAACAAAAATGATTTTTTTTTAGTACTGGAGATTAAAGATTAAACCCAGGGCATCTCATGTGTGCAAGAATTCTACCACTTGAGTCACCTCTTCCCTCCTTTTTATTTTGTTTTTGAGATAGGATCGTACTATCTCAAAAAAAAGCCTGTACTTTGGGATGGCCTCAAATTTGTGGTCTTCCTGCTTCCACCTCCTGAGGACAGCGGCTGGTATTACAAGCATGTGCCACCATATCTAGTTCAAAAAGGAAATTTTTGATAGTGAATCCAGAGAAAAATGAGACCATGGGATCATGAATTGGGAAGAAACAATTGGCTATATACAGCATGGTGAAGAGAAATTAAAGTGGAAGGAAATGGATACAGACCTGGGGAAATGAAGCAATCACTAGTCAACTCTGGCTCATAATTTTATTCACTGAAGGGGGGAGCCTGGGAGAGAAAATGAGAGAAAAGGGCTAAGAGTTTTCTAAATTCTTACAATACCATTCAAAACATATCTCAAAGACCAAAACAGGTTTAGCGACACTCATTAACACCTAATTTCCTTCCTTTCTTCTTTCCTTCTTCCTTCCTTCCTTTCCTCAATGGAACTTGTATCATTTATGCTTTTCTATATATATATATATATATATATATATATATATATATATATATATATATGCAGTACCTGGGCTTCATGCTTGGTAGTCAGGAGTTCTACCACTTGAGCCACTCTACTAGCCCAAGTTTCTATATTTTTAAATGAGCTATATAATAACTTGATTTTATTATGCTTGGAAATAAATTTTAACCTCCTAGAGATCAAATCCATGAATTATTGATGGAGGGATTCCTAAGTTGTCATTATTATGATATTCTGGTAAATTTTCTTTTGAACCTGAGTCTTTTTGAACCATCAAGACTCAGCTGATTAGATAAGTATGGCAGTATTTTCAAGGTAAGAAAAGCTTTTAAAAACCAAACCCTCTCACAGCAGGCAGATTTTCCTCCAGCTCTGCAGGAACTCCCCAGTTCTTTGCTTCATGCTGATTATGTGAACACCAAGTTCTGGATTCATTTGTGTTCCAATGGCTCCTGCCATATTGCTTCCAATTACTTTAAGCTGGGCGTCCAATTCCCTCTGTGACTGCTAGGTTCTGCTTGCCCATCTGTTACTGCAGGGGCGTTAAGCCCCAGAAAGAAGGTAGCTGCTAGAAAATTCCAACTTAATGTACCATCAAGACTACAGGCCACCAATTCCAATACAGTGATGTAAAATTTTACCTCCTTTAGCTGAATTGAAGAAGAAAAGAGTAGCTGGTAAGAAATTAGGCCAGAGAGTACCCAGGGTCACAAAGACTGAATTATTGCCCAGTCTGCTTCCTTTGATGAACCACTTCCAGGTTGAAGAGTGACTAGGTGTGGTCTGCTTCTCTGTTAGTCTATACAAACCTCTTCATTGTTGATTGATACCATTGCCTGTACTCAGATATCATGATTGAGAATTGAGTACTCTCGGTTATACAGCTGATTACTTTAAAATATTTTGAAATGATTTGGTTCTCTTAGAAAGTTTTATGTATATAGTTGGTGGGTGGCTGGACTGTCAGCTGATGGTGCTTTGAAGGGATCACACATTTATTTCCCCAGAGCTTTCCCTGTAGCTCTGTGAGAGGATTCAATGGGAGTACATTTCAGGTTGGCTCTATAAACCCTGGTTGGTTGAATTGTTTTTATTAGTCTGAAGGGAGAGGGATTGTGATAGTGTAGTATGAATCTGAACCTTCGAGAAACAACTACTAGGATGGTGATTTGAAAAAGTACCTCAGTCTTTCTGAGGGCTGCCATATTAGGTAGAGACATGCACTTCAAAGCTACCATGTTGAAGTTAAACTCCCAGACTTTTCATTTGCTCATGTAGCTTCGTGTGGTCAAATTACTTAACATTTTCAATCTTGTTTTTTGACTTTTTAAAATTTTACCATTTTCCTAGCATTGTTGGGAGACTTAAGTGAGATGAAACTTACTATAAGACCTTTCCTATAGTAAATACTCAATAAATGTTAGCTGTCATACATTCATGTTGCTGAGAACTGAATCAGACATCACTATATAAGCAAAAGAACTTTGTTAAAATCTAAATGTAATTATTGTCATGATGAGATTGAGTATTGCTTTGCCCTTAGTTCTGTCCTACAGAGTAACTCTGCCAATGACTTAAAGACATGGAAGGTATGTTTTTCACATAGATGGCACAAATCTGGGTTGGCTAATCTTGTAGGACATGGGACATGACTAAGATCATGGCCTTAGAGTGACAAGTTAAAACTGATTGAAAGTAAAAATAAAATTTTTTTGTAGGTTCAAGCAATAAAGTACATAACGACTTGTGGGGGGCCATGGTTCAGGAGCAGTCAATGTGGAAATCCCCAAAGCTTCAGTTGATGATAAGCCCATGCTGTCTTGGGCTGTTGACAAGACCTCCAAATGCTGAGAGGTATTGGTCCCATGGCCTTCCATGCTAACAGTACAGCTGGAATCTGTACTTGGCTCTGGACTCCACATCTTAGGCGAGGCTTGTTATGCCAGGTGGAAGGGGTCTTGGTGAGTCAGTGGTTTAGAAACACTGTGGATGAAGGGACGTAAAATGTTGGAAGATGACATCTGGGACAGTGACTACACATTCTTCTTGCTAACACAGAAAGAAGACTATGACAGAAGTAGACACTGAAAGGAGAAAGGAAAAACTCCTTAGTGATTTATGTAACCCAATGGCACAGTCTAGTGATTGTCTATCCCCAGGGGGTTTAAGCAGAAGCTGGTGTTGTAGGAAAAGCCTCACCCCGGGGTCACATGGGACCAACTGAGAGCTAAGGGCCTTGTTATGTATTATGATTCTGTAATATAACAGAATTTTATACTATCATATCATTATTATATTATAGTATGATTTTTGATATCTTAATTTTCATAAAATGTATCCATGCATAAAGACATAGTCATAAAATATCAACAGTAAATTCTAGTGAAATGGTACAGAAGGTAAAATTAATGAAGTAGTTTCAGATTTATTTATTGCAAGGTGACTTGGCTCATATGTCTTGGTGAACATTTTATAAGAGGGTTTAAGATTTGGAGGGAAGATTGTGCCTTATTCATAGCTCCATCTCTGGTAGACACTTTTTACTGAATATATACTTGTTTCAATAAATGTTTTAAGTTCATTAAAAATAATATTTCATTTAACATCAGAACTGCTTTATCCCATTTGACCAATGAGGAATTTGGCACTCAGAGGGATTTAAGTGATTTGTACAGAATCACACATCTGTAAGCGATGGAGCTGAGACTTGAACTCAAGAGGTCTGAATCCAGAGCTGGTTCTTTATTGTCTCACTATTACTGCTGCTATAAGAAGGCACTCAGCCATTGTCTATTCACTTGCTGAGCTGATGGGCAGGTGGGCTAAAGAGGCATATAGGTCAGAATAACCTGAATGTCTGGCACTGAGTAAGAAGGGGCAAATTCCACAGAGAGAGGAGATACAGACAGGGTCGGAGAGGGGTAATGATAACAACTTTGTCACATGCCTTTTTTGAGTTGATTCTGCATCACACGCGTAGGGTGAAAGAGAATGATGTGTATTAGCACAGAGAAGCAAAAGCACTTGGGTTCCTCCTCTTCCTTTGCAAGGGAGACATTTTCTGTCAGAATGATTAGTTAGAAGCTAACAGTGAAGTCCCTCAATTAGCATTCCTTCAAAATGCCATCTGTAAGTGACTAAAGAAGTGACAGCCTGAAGGCAGAACACAGGGCTAACTCAGCAGAGACAAGACAAGAGCCTGGGGAGGCAGAGCTGCTCTGTCAACTGTCTCCAGCATGTTGTAGGGTCCACCCACAAAACCAAATGAATGCTTCCCCACTACAGAGAAAAACAATTTTTGACAGCAGCTATGATTTAGTGGGTGCTTAAAGACACAGCCTATACTTAGTTTTATACCAGATTTAATAAAATGTTTTGAACTTTTATAACCATTTGGCAGCTTGCAAAAAAATGTTGAAAGTGCAAATAGATAGCACTGTTCCTGGACTCTGTGACATCCCATCAGCTCTTATCCCAACTCTATCCAACAGACTACCCTGGCAGGCCAGGTCAGTATATTAGGTTTTTCTTCAAAACTGTACCAGACCATCTTTCCACCATCATGGTACTAAGTGTCCATGGCAGCTGAGAGGCCTGATTGGTCCATGTCATACCTCTGAGACAAGGGACTGAATCTTAGGGAAGGGTTTGAGATCTTGTGTTACATTTTGCATTCAAGAAATTGTTTCTATGGAGTTTAGTGATCAATGAAATTTTCACTCCCAAACTACCTAAATTTTTTAAAATTCTGCTTTACTGAGGCACCGGCTTGAACTGAATTTACAGTTTTCTTTATCCATTGGTTCGTTCATGTAGTAATGACTTGAACATTTTAAAGCTCTGATGCTGTGTTAAAGCTTTACATACCTTATCTAGTTTGACTAATAATGGAAACACTCTGAAATAAACACTATTCCCATCCTATGGACAAGCAAATGGGCTGCAGTGGTCTCAGTAACATGCATAAGATGGCTGGGATGTATTTAAAGAAGTTTCTGTTTCAGGTGAACATGTAAGATCCAAGTTTTCAGCAGAATATCCAGGCCCTCTGAAATTCTTCCTCATCCTTCCCCAATCTCCTTGATCTTTTCTCTGCCTTGCCCACTTTGAATTCTATAGCTTACATCTGTCTACCCTGCTACACTATAAGGTTCTCAAGTTGCACTGTACATTAGAAAAAAATATTGGCCATATATGCAGCATCACATTTTCTAGTACCTTCCCGAGGAAAGCATATAGTAGGTGAAACTAATTTTGATAATATGATTTCATCATGTATGAAACATCAAGATTATTGATGAGATATTTTATATTCTCCTTTTTGTACTAAGTCTTTGAAGTCTGGTCTGCATTTTACATTTATAAAATATCTCAATTTAGACTGGCCATATTGGCTAGTGGTTACCATACTTTATAGCACAGTCCTACCTGGAGGGAAGGGATCTTGGGTGGCTATAATGTCAGACAGCATGTGATAGACTCTAGCTGTCCTCCTAGCGTCTATTCTTCCCTTCCCCTACAGTGGAAGTCTTAACTGGACTTGTGGATACCGGGCTACAGACTACATTTCCCAGCCTTCGCTGAAGCTCAGTACACCATGAGACAATGTCTGGTGGTTGGGATGTAAGCAGAAGTGAAGCATGAAATTTCTGAGTTATGTTCTTTTAAAAAAGGCATGTGCCAACCCTTCTCTTCCTTTCTTCATGTAGGTTAAAGGGCAGAAGTGGTAATGAGCCATCTTTAACCACAAGGAAGTGGGCTTACCAGAGGGACAGCATAACCACAAACCTGAGGTGTCTGTGTTTCCTTCACCACAGGAAGTCCTGGTCACCTATTGGGGCTGTGACCTAAGAGAGATAAAAGTTTCCATCATATTCACATGGATGGTTTTTATTTTCGAGAACTATAGCCATCTTCACTTCCACTTTTCATCATTCCTAGAGCCTAATTCCCTGTTCTCTTGGTATGGCTATCCCCAACTCTTTCTTCAGGTCTCAACTGAAGGTTTACTATAGCAGGGAGGTATTTTCTAACTTTCTGAAAACTAGGTGCTAGCCCTCACCACAGGATCCTTTGATTGTCCATATTGGATTGTCTAATGCCATCATTTCCATTGGGACTATCAGTGATCATGAAGATAAGGACTTGGCATGCAGAAGTTCCCAGCATTTGTTGAAAAGATAAATGTAATTAAGGGGTTGAAATGCTTTTGCTGTTCAAAGCTGGATGGGAATTTCAAATCTCATTAGATTTTGCTGGGTCATGCTAAAGACCATCGGAATGATGTTGAACAGAGGGCAAGGTTGGTTGGATGGATCTTGCCACCCAAGTACTATAGGTTAAATTGTGTTCTGTACAAAGATATGTTGAAGTCTTAACTTCCAGTACCTTAGAATGTGATCTTATTTAAAAAGTGCCACTGTTGGTATAATTAGTTAAGGTAAGGTCATACTGGAGCAGGGTGGGCCCTAATCCAATATGGTAGGTGTCTTTATAAGAAGAGGAGAGAGACACACAAGAAGAAGATGGCCATGTGAGCATGGAGGTAGGGATTACCCAGGATGGAAGGAAACACCAGTGGCTAGAAGAAGTAAGGAAGCTTTCTCTTCTATGGGTTTTAGAGAAACCATGGCCTTGCTGGCAGCTTGATTTCCAATGGCTAGCTCCCAAACTATGAGACAATAAATTTGTGTTGTTTCAATTCACCTAACTTGTGATACTTTGTTTTGGGAGCCTTACAAACTTAGACACCCTGAACAAACCTGATTTGCATGCCTTTTCCTCCAGGACACAACTCTATAACCTTTTGCAAAAGGCCAGCCCACTGGGCAAGGTGGCGTTGTTGTCTGGTGGTCTGTAGGATGGACACTTTTCAGCTCTCTACAACTTCCAGCTTGGATCAGGTAAAGAAATATAGGAAACTCCGCTCATAAGATAAAGATATCTGAGGACAACTTCCCAGGGAAGATTGAGTAGAGGACAGAGGGCCCAACTACAGGAAGTAGGAGGGTCATAATCACTCAGCTCTCAAAGAGATGGTTGAATCTCTTCAAACAGACACTCTAGCAAAGGGCATCTTCTTAAGGACGGAAAATCTTGCTCTCCAGTCTTGAAATGAGAATGAATTAGGAGAGATAAGAGACTGTTGCTCTTCATTGATGCTCTATATCCCTATTGAGAAGAACTGGGGCATGGTTGTCAAGTGGTGATACATCTTTTTTTATTATTATTTTTTTGAATAAGCATTTCTCTCTCACAGATTGAATATTTTGAACTACAAAGTATTTTCAGCTGCTGCTGTTCTCGCCTTTCTCTTTCAACTTAGAAAGCTAACTCAATTATCCCTTTCTATTCGACAGAATTCACATCAACTGCAAACAATATGAGGCCAGGATTTTGCTTTTCCTGTTGCCAAGGTGGGAGGGAACAACAGCAGCGGTGATAAGTAGCTGTAATTGCTACAACCTTTGCCAAGGTTAACTCTCCAAAGGTGTCTCAATGCTCCCTATGTTTTCCAATTATTTTCCCTTAAAAAATACTTTAATATATTTAGCTCAAATTGCATGATGGTAATTATGCTTCTAAATCTGATTAAGTGGCATGATGGAAGAAACCTGTGTTTCCATAAGAGGATATTTGTTGTTCCATAGATGGGTCTAATTCCCCGTAGTGAGAGGATTCATATTATAAACATTGAGGCTCCTCTTTTTTCATTAGTTATTTACGAGGTTCTTATTAGACTGGTTAAGCTCACAGAAGAGGAGAAAGATAAGTTATTGTTAATCAATTTGTAATCTATTTATTACAGAGCTGATAGAAAACTGCTCACCATGAGGATATTAATTCAGATTGAAAATCATTGTCACATTATATATTATGCCAATTAATGAGTAGAACACTTAAAAATTTAAAACTAGTATTCATGTTTATCATATTTGTTATGCAATTCATTTCCAAAAAATACTTTAGGACTCCCTCATTCTATAATAAATAAAAACCACAGTCTTTGACTTGGAATTTAAGCCTGGCCATCACAATACTTAGCTTTGGTGGATGTTAATGGTGTTCTGTGGATTTGTTGGTTCTCTTCTCCCTGAGAGCTCACAGGAGAATCACATTGTCTTGACTCTAAGCTAGATGTAGTCAAATGGTTACTTTGACCCATGAGAGTGGAACTGACATGTAAACTGAGGCCAAAGCCTTTAATTACTGATGTCCAAATCTCTATCCCTCATCCTCTTGCTTTGGTGACATTTGACATGCTGTGGTCTACGCCAGCTGACCCCCATGTGAGAATGAGGTGGAGGAAATCTCCTGGTGAACTGTAAAAGACATGCATCACGAGTGAGAAACAGACCCTTGTTTCAAACTACTAACATTTGGGAACCACAACTGACTTTAGACTGTACTGGTTGACACACCATGGATTTTCCTTTTCTTTTGAAATTACATCAGCCACATTCTCTTTTCAATTGAAATCTGACCTGGAATGATATATATACATATTTATATATCATGTAAATATACATACACACACATATAAAACAGAAGCAGACTGTTTTGTTGAGGAGTGTGATGGGTACATATGTGTATGTGTTAGGGGAAGTTAGCCCCCCCTTCACTTTTCACAGAAGACCCTGGTGTTCCCTTACAACCTCCTAGCATTTCTTGGAACTCAGCTTGAACACCATTGATCTAGAACAAATATCTCCAGTTAAGTGATGGTCTGTGAATAGAATTTGGAAACATGCACATGCTTTATTTTGGCCCAAAGAGTATTTTAAGAGAACATTTAAAGATTGGGAGGTACACATACAACACGGATTCTAAACTTTCCTTGATAAAGTGACGGTTTTAAGAAATTCTGCCTCCTTTGTCCCCCAACCCAAATGTCACATCAGTTGATTTTTGTAATCACACGTACATGTGTGTGACACTTAGAGAAATAGTTCTCTGTTCTGTGTATTTATTAAAAGTGGGAAAATATGGACAGAGTGGATTGTTTTTGCAAAAGTCAAAGAAAGAATGTTATTACTTTGTGCAGTGCATAATATGCCTTAGTATTAAAGTGAAAGTAACTTTGCCAGTATTTTATACCCCTCATTCCAGTCATTTGTGCTACTTGTTGTTCTTACAGGCTTTAGAACTTTGATGTCTCTTCTAGCTCCTTACCTTTATGTCTCAATTTATTTCTAAAAATGTAGTCCCTTAAATACCTGGCTCCAGATCACCTGGGATGCTCACGAGAAATGCAGATTGTGAGAGACCCATTTCAGATTGACTGCATTAGATTTTGTGGTGGTTTCTGCAATTTTCATAAGTATCCTTTTCCCCTAGATAATTCTTAGGCATAATTAAGTTTGAGAATTACTGTTGTCTGGCTGAAGGAATCAAGTATTCAGAACCAAAGTTCTATGAACTGGTAAAGAATTTTTATTTTCTTTTAGGCTTTAGAGACCTAAGTAAGATTCCATTGTTCTGAAATGCCAATTGATTCACTCACCAACTGAAGGACATTTTGGTTGCTTCCAAGTCCTAGCAATTATGAATAAGGCTGCTAGAAACATCCTTGTGAAGGTTTAGGGTGTGGAAATAAGTTTACATCTAATTTGGATAAATATCAAAGAGAGTGACTGCTGAATGTTTAGTTTTGTCTAACCTGTCTTCCAAAGTGGCGGTACCATTTTGCATTCCCCTCAGCAATGAATGAGAGTTGCCCTTGCTCTTCATCCTCACTAGGATTTGGTGTTGTCAGTGTTTTGGAGTTTGTTGTGTACTGTATCTCATCATTGTTGTTATTTGAAATTGCCAAATGACATATGATGTGGAAAATCTTTTCAGATACTTGTTTGATCATGTCCTGCAGTAAGGTGTCTATTCAAGTCTTTTGCCCCGTTTAAAATCTGGTTGTTAGTTTTCTTATTGACTTTTAAGAATTCCTTGTTTATTTTGTACATCAGTCCTTCCTTTATTAGATATGGATTTTGAGAATATTTTCTCCTAGTCTGTGAAAAATAACCTTTTATGGTTGGTCTGTTTGAAGGGGTCAGAAATCAGATTTCAAACATGGTCCAGATCCTCATATGGTTGTTTGTTGCAAATCTCTTCCACCTGTAACTATCTGCGTTCCTTCCATGCTGGTCATTTGTTCTGTATGGTTTCTCACACTCTGGATTTGTTTAAAGGCCCACAGTGCTGCTTTGTGGATTAGTGTGAGTCAAAAATCAAAGGTACAGGGCTGGGCCAGGAAAGAAATTCCTTAACGCAATATGGTCTTGGCCAGAGCCCCACCCCAAGTCAAGACCTTGAGAAGGATGTAATGCCTCACATGTAAGTCACAGCTGCACTGGGGAAATGACAATGGCATAAGAAAGTCTACATATCTCAGTGTCTACCACCCGGCCTAGCAATACTTCAACTATTGAATCATCTGGGCATAAAAATTTCCTTTTTATGAAACTGCTTTTCATAGAGCACACGAAGCAACTCTGAAATGTGTTATCACCATTGTTGCCAATAATGTCCATTTTGTGCTATGGACCGCTCAAGTGTTTTGTGTATGTCAATTTATTGGATCCTCACTCCTTGAGAAGGCACTGGGACATAGTTGAGGACACTGAGACATAAAGGGATTAAGTAGCTGTCAAGCAAGTCAATAACGATATGTTCTCTGAGCTCATGAACAACTTTAGAGTATACAGAAAACCAACACAGCAAAAGAACACTTTCCGTAAGTCAACATAATTGATGGTAAAGGATCACTTCTGATCAACCTTAGGAAGTAAGCAAAGTTCTTCAGGACCCTAAGCTGCTCACTTTCCTACCCGTCTTCCTCCAAACCAGCACCCACTGACTCTGGAATCCTTTCCTACATTAAAAAACCTGGTCTGTTTTTTATATGCATTGACTTGTAGGGGTGAGGTACTCTTGCCACCCGGCAAGAGTACCCTTAAAGATGAGGCCAGGAATAGCGGGGAACAGAGAAGTGTGGGATTTGGGAGAACCATCCCTACAGATACTTGAGTACTCATAGAAGGGAAACAGTTATGATACAGTGTGTAGTGACTGGTACTAATGAGATGAGGTTTTGTCTGTTTAAGTGTGAATGACTTTTTAACCAAAGCATCTTTTTGGTTTGCCATTTTAAAGCTTGTTTGTCTTTATGGAATGAAATGAACCATGTTTTCTCAGAGGAATTTAAGGTAGCAGCCCTTAGTTTTGATAAGATGACATGGGTAGACCATTAAATCACAAAATGCACTTGTTTGCCCCGACATAAATTGGCTGGGCAGAGCTGGGGTGGCACTGCTAATGATAACTTGCAATCTCTTCTACTGACTAGCATTCTCCTAGTCAAGCCACTCCAGTAGACCTGTTTTATCCCATTTTAGGTGGCATGCCATATTTTCACAACTCCATTTTGTCACTCTCTGCAACTTCTATACAACACCCAGTAAAATATATTTTAATAACAGATTTCCATGCCTGATCTGAATCACAACCCCCTGCCCCCTAGGAAGCACCTTGACTTACTTCTTCATCTTTGCATGCTCAGTGCACGAGACAAGTCCTGGTTTATAATAGGTGCTCAATACATAACAGTAGAGGAAATGAAATGACCTATCTTTTCTGACACATGAGAATGCCTTCTATATTCTTATTTTTGGTAGTGAAGTTTCTGATCAAATGTATCCATGGAAACACTTCACTAATAGAAGAACAGTATGTGAGGCATAGAAGCTGTACCATTTTTTAAGTGCCTCAGCAGACTAATAACTGTTAGTTTGCAATCACAGACTACAAAAGAAATTATTGCATGAATAGCAGATTCCAGGTGTTAATTCAATGTCACAAAATATGTGTGTTCTTCTAGTTTAGTTTCTTATGCTAGGAGTTGATGTGTACTTGCTTTTGAATTCACTAAAATCATATTTTAGACCTCCTATAATTCTACAGACTCAAAGGAATAGACAACACCCCCAAAAGTCATTTGCCACAAGCCCCTACCTTCAGGCTGAACAGGAGATAAAGCAGCCTATGGCCTTTCTATTCTTTAAAAATCTGTCTCCAGGAGAATAGATAGGAGCTCTCTTTCTACGTGGCTGTCCTTCTCCTGAGAGAAGGCCCCTGTGGTCCTATTTTACATGATAACAAATTCTCCCTGCTGCAGTGGAAGACCATTTCCATTTGCTCTGACTTCAGCAGAGCAAGAGAACATTGGCTTGCATCATCCATATAATGTCCCTTAATACACTGAGTAAATCCACCACAGGCTCTCTTTTCCCTAGACTTAATAAACCCAATTTCTTAAGCTTGGCCTCACAGATCAATTTTGCAATGCTTCAATCATCATAATCATTTTTGTCCCTCTCTGTTGAATCATTTCCAATTCATCTTCATTCCACTTACATTTTTTTTGGCCTCGAATTAAACACCAGGGAAATGCAGAACTGACCAGAGCTACAAATGGGAGGACAGTTTTCCAGTTCTTGTGTGTTATGAGTCTTTGGCAACATGGCATGTTGCAGACAATGCAGAACGCTGGTTCAGTGCAGTGCCTGGACATCTCTGCCGTTCCAGATCTCTCTCAGTGGTGTTTGAGTAAAAGTATTCAGTCCCAATATTAGCTGCTCATTCATCCTTGCAGCAAGAAAGCAATCTGTCTATGAGATCCAGAAGAATGGCAGAGCCTCAAAAAGAGAAGAAGCCAACCCAAAGAGTTTTGGAGCCAACAGGGAGTTGAAGGAGTGGCAGGCAGCGAGATGGTGGGAACTGCAGAGCACCTGGGCTGTTGAAAGGAGGGGCCCCACTCACCTGTAGCCAACTTTTTTTTTGGCCAGAAAATGCTCATCCAGTATAATAAGAGCTCTCTCCCCTTCCTCTCTCTCTCTCTCTCTCTCTCTCTCTCTCTCTCTCTCTTTTAAAAAAAGAAGCCAGAAATTTATATTTTTAAGTTAATATCCCAATTGAAAATCTCAATCAGTTACACTTTAATCCATCATACAGCTCAGCCCTATATGGACCAGAAAAGGGCAAATTTGCGGGTTTGGTGCTGACCCATGGGCCCCCAATCTCATGCTCTTGCCATAAACTAATCCTCCACCTTCCTCATTTTTTTGGTAATAAGTTTTTGAACACATACAACTCATTAGGAGGCATGTTCTTGGTACATAAACATTTATAAAATTGTTTTAAATGAAGATTTTTAAGGGAAAATATTTCACTCTCTAGAGTTTCACTAAAGATGAGAACAATCTGTGGGGATGAACCTTTATGCTCTGTAGTTCCTCAGCCGTCAGAGGATGCTGAGAGGCTGTGTCTGAGACCTCCACTTCACTTCTCGTAATTATTTCAAGTTAATCCGAGGCCAATGCAAAAAGGCAGTGCTGATTGAAGAAATGTACCCATTTGTGCTTCGAATTCTAATTTTCAAACCCAGTAGGTTCAGTTTACTTATAAAGGTTGGTCTAAGATAGAATTCTCAGTGCAGAAAGGCAATTTAACCAAAATGCTTTACCCTAATTACACAGCACAGCTATTTGCATAAGTAACCAGTCTGGGTGTTCAGGGACCCAAGAGAGTCAATGCTGTTACATCAGAAGTGTTATTTTTGATGACTTTAAAGAGAATCAAGATGAAGTCAAAATCTTAAATGTTTTATCTTTCTTAAGGCAAATGATAGAAGGTATAATCTTGTTATTGAGTCAAATGTGTTGGAAAGAGTCTTCTCCACGGGAAGTAGGTTGGAAATGGACCCCTTCCCCTTGCAGCCATTTTTGTTAGAAGAGTGAGTTGTTCGTACTAAGGGTGGATAAAGGGGAGTTTTTGTTCATCAAAGAAGCTAGTCGAGACATGATTTTCCCCTGCCAGTGTGGAAAATGCTACTTTTAAAGCAACTACTGATCTTTTGTCAGTTGTAGAAAATGAAGCCTTCTCTTAGAGTAATGGACTCAAACTATAAAAAAGACACTTTATCTTAAAATTTGATAAGCCATTTCTAACATATTGATAAATAGTGACATTGTTTACCAGGTAGGAAAGTAAATGTTCTTTGCAGAGATTTTTTTTAAGTAGACAAAAAAAAAAAAAAAATCTCCCAAAGGATTGGCCTGTGAGGGCTGGATGTCTGTACTGCAGGAGCAGTTAATTTGTTAGATAGGAAATATGACGTGAGGGTGAAAAATAATGGTAATAAACACAATGTAGTCTCCTTTTTTACACACACACACACACACACGCACACATGATTCAGATCAACTAAATTTCTGCAACAAGATCTTGGTACTTACCAGGTTTTCCTTCCAAGAAAATATAGGCCCCAGAAAGCAAGGATAGGTAGGCCCCAGAAAGCAAAGGAATGATGGAAATTTGAGAAGAGTCCTTTTCTTTCTACCCTCTAGATTGGTAACGAGGGTAAAGGAAAAAGGCATTATGAAGGACAGGCAAAACAATAATGCATTTTTCATGGGCTCTGCAGCCACATTGGACATGGTATTTTGTGAAGGGGTTTAGTCAGTGACAATTGGCTGGACACATTAGGAATTACAGTCATACTGTCACCATCTATTCAAGAACACCGAGCCCTCATGACATGAGCAAATAACTGCATGGACCTGCCCAAGTGACCAGACAATTCTTTAAAGGAGTAACACCAAACTGCAGCATTCCCAAGAGAGGGGTCAAGATGAAAAAGATCAGCCCAGACAGTCAGTTGCCAGGTTACTATGGAGCGAAAGTGGCAGATGGGTTGATCTTAGGGGAAAAAAAATCTGCCAACTGGTGCAGAAAGCATTAGTCTGGGAGAAGGATGTCTCACTTTAGTGGAGACAGCTCCCGCTGCTCCACTCATTACAGATCCTGGGAAGGCTGGCCTCGCTGTGAGGGCTGGGGAGACCCAGGGATCCATCTCTCCCAACACAGGCATACACATGCACACAACCACACTGTCATCTTGAAGGACTGAAGGACAGACTGCGGGAGGTCCCAAAAGGCGATAAGTGGTCAAGGAGACACTTCTCCTTCCTAGGAAATGCCTGTTTGCATCTGAAAGGTATCTCCTCCATCAGGCAATGCAAATAGGCTATAAAACCCCACTCCCTACCCTGGCCCATGGGATCACCGGTTTCCGGGTCCCCCTACTTTCTCCAATATGCAGTCTTTCTCTTCTCTTTTCTCCAACTAAATTCTCTACAAATAAAATCTTCCAACCTCTGCTGTTAGAGTCTGTCTGTGCTTTCATTCTCAGAGCAGGCTCAAGAACCCTGAGCATCTGAAATTCCTGCGTGTGTCATCCGTGCATCAGTCACAGCAGGTGACTCTCCTGCCAAGGACCACAGTGACAAAGCAGTAGAGTAGTCTGATGTGAATAAGAAAACAAGTGCACCTCATCTATTCCAGACTGCTCTTGTTAGGACCCGGAATCCTATTCCCCCGAGAGACAGAGAGCCAGGCGTGAATGCAATCAACAAAGCAGAGTTTATTGGACTGGCTAGCCAGGGTCGAGCTCCCACACGGACACGCAGGACCGGTTAGGAAAGCAAGACCCTGAGCCTCTTAGGGGGAAATCTTATATAGACTGCAGTGGCGTGCATATTTTTGTTATCAACATTAGACAAGCAGGCAGAGCACATCCTGCAC
Organism: Castor canadensis; assembly: GCF_047511655.1. NCBI lineage: Eukaryota > Metazoa > Chordata > Mammalia > Rodentia > Castoridae > Castor > Castor canadensis. The sequence goes on along the minus strand of NC_133386.1, from coordinate 6,920,579 downwards.
GTACTTCACATCTTGCTCGTACCTCACATCTTGCTCGTATCTCACATCTTGCTCGTATCTCACATCTTGCTCGTATCTCACATCTTGCATTCCTCACATTCTATATGCCCTAACTGAGCCCTGCCTCATTGCTTATCTTATCTACATGGGATGTTTGGTACTGGTTTCTCCAACAAGGGGGTTGGGGCCCGCTGAGACCTCATATTCCTTTCATTCCCCCCTTTCTTATGGCCTAAATTGAGGAATCATCCTCGAGAGGATGAAGAGCCTGATATTGTTGGCGGAGGACCAGAAGTTGGATAGTATTAATTCGACTTTTGACAAAAGTCATAAGTCGGTTTAGAATCCAGGGTCCTATGGTAACAAGCAGTAGGATGATTATTATTGGCCCTGCCAGTGCAGATAAAAGGGTAGCCAACCATGGGGACTGGTTAAACCAAGACTCGAACCAGCTTTCCCCTGCCTCTTTTTCTCGTTTTCTTTGTTCCAGGCTCTTTCGGAGTTTAGACATGGAGTCACGAACAACTCCGGTATGGTCAGCGTAAAAACAACATTCTTCCCCTAGAGCAACGCATAGTCCCCCTTTTTGGAGGAACAACAAGTCCAGACCTCGTCGGTTTTGAAGTACTACCTCAGACAGGGAAGTGAGGGATTTTTCTAGGTGGCTAATGGAGGTTTCTATTCTCTCTATATCTTCATCTATGGCTGCGCGCAGCGAAGACATCCCTTTATGTTGAGTAGCCAGGGAGGCTATGCCGGTCCCTGCCCCAGCCACCCCTAGGCTAAGTAGGGTAGCAATGGTTAGTGTAGAAATAGGCTCTCTCTTCTTTCTCTCACCTGTTCCTATATTCCAGTATGAATATAGACTTTCCTCCGAATGATAGAGGATGCGGGGCAGCACAACCACTATAACACAGAATTCTTTAGAGCTGTTAAACACCTTAGTTGATAGGCATGGGGTGAGTCCGGACCGCGAGCATAGCCACCACCCATTGTCCTTTGGAATTACCCATTTAATAGCATTTCCCCAGGTAGAACTGGCGTTAATAACAGTACATAAGTCCCGTCTGTTCTTTGGCACTTTTCCTAAGCAGGTTCCTTGGCCGTTTACCTGCTGTATGGTCAGACCTCTCTTACGGTCTCCCCAGGAACATTGACTAGGGTTTTCCTCAGATGAGGTATCGTGAGTGGTGTTTAGCCCTATTGCCTCATAGAATGGGGGCCTCACATCATAACATAACCAACAGGAGTTAGTCATGTTAGGGTTGGTGTGGTTTAACGTCAGGAAGGCAGCACCCACTAGCTCCCAGAGGGGGTCTTTAGATGCGGTCATGAGACTGGGCCTCACCAGGGGAGGGCTGGTTTCTGATGGTCTTGGAGTTGTAACATTAGCCCGAGCTATGGTTGAGGGAAGGTGGTGAGTTGTGGAAGGTTGGGGAGATGGCTTTACATTGGGCGGCCTAAGTACCTTATTGGGGCCTACTGCTGTGGACGGTGGCCCTATGGGCTCAATTTTTAATCTGACCACTATGGTCGAGCCAGCATGTCCACCATATTTATAAAATACAAGTCCCCATACCTTACCTTGTATCCACCCAGGGGTGTCCTTCTTGCCAGTTTCAGTGAAAGTGACCTTGATTCTATCTAGATCCGTGGGCTGGCATTTATGGGTGGGTATTGGAATTCTGTGCCCCCTTAATATCCCATTTACAAAGGCAAATTTGACTAGGTCTGATTTTGATATCCCCCATTTCCATTCACTATCATTGGATGTGACACATGCCCATGACCTACAGAAGGAGTATTGTATCCCCCCACATTCCTGGTTCTTTTTGTGGCCGGGGCAGGCATAAAACCCATAACGTCGGGCTGACTCCGGGGCAGTAGACTTGTAGGCAGGATTGATGTCTCTGAAGCAGAACTGAAGCTCCGGCCACCAAGTTCCTATGGGGGCAGTGCGAGTAGTCTCGTTGAGGGTGGTATGAGTCTCCCCATCGGTGAGTATCCAGGTTTGCTTATAGGGCTGGTGAGGGTTGGTTTCTGCGAGGCTCCCGCTCTGGGCATTGAGCAAGATCAGAGCGATCAGCCACCCCATCCGTGGCTGCTCCTGAAGGCTCTGCATGTTCCCGGGGCCACAAAAGCTTTAGCTTTAATGGGTTGTCTGGGTGCCGCCGTACAGTCCACTCCTTGACCCCTTCTTGTTTTTGATGATTGGCTCGACGCACGTGGGAGTGGTGGATCCAAGGTCCGATGCCATCAACCTTGAGGGCGGTAGGGGTAGTAAACAGTACAACATAAGGTCCTTTCCATCTAGGCTCTAGGGTTTTGGACTGATGCCTTTTAACCCATACCATGTCACCCGGGACTATGCCATGTTCCGGAGCCGGGTCCCTCTTAACAGCGTGGTATGCTTGAATTAAGGGCCAAATCCGTTGTTGCACTTTAGCTAAAGCCTGCAACATGGTCAGGTAATTTGGGGCCAGATCACCTAGTTCTGGGCTTAAGGTCCTCTGAATGATGGGGGGTGGAGCCCCATACAGGATCTCAAAGGGAGTTAGCCCATGGACATAGGGGGAGTTCCGGACTCGGAAGATGGCCAAGGGAAGGAGCGTCACCCAATCACCGCCAGTCTCCAGGGCCAATTTGGCTAAAGTCTCCTTTAGTGTCCTATTCATCCTTTCTACTTGCCCTGAGCTCTGGGGGTTATATTCACAATGTAGCTTCCAATTGGCCCCCATAGTCTGGGCTAGTCCCTGCAGGACCTTACTAACAAAAGCCGGACCGTTATCTGACCCAATTGCCTCGGGCACCCCATATCTGGGTATGATTTCCTCTAGCAAAGCCTTTGCCACTACCTGACTCGTCTCCTTCTTTGTAGGAAAAGCCTCCACCCAGCCTGAAAAGGTATCTATGAATACCAGCAAATATTTGTACCCAAACTTTCCCGGTTTTACCTCAGTAAAATCCACTTCCCAACTTCTTCCCGGAGCCCTCCCCCGTTCCCGAGTACCTGTATGGTGCCCCTCCCTTCGTCCTGGTTTCATGATTGTGCAGCTGGCACAATCTTCCACAATTTGGCGGACTGCTATGGTCTGGTTCGGAAATCGGAGCTGCGCAGATGTCAACAAGTCTAGTAATTTTCTCCGCCCCAAATGGGTGGACTTATGTAAGTTAGCCAACAGGAATCGTCCGAGTTTTTCAGGCAGAATTAACTTGCCTTCCAAGTCGCTTTTCCATCCGTCTTCCCCTTCTCTAAAGGGGGAGTGGGCTCTCATCCAAGTGAAATCCTCTGTGGAGTATTCTGGTCGGGGGGGTAGCGGAGGGAGCTCTGGGACCGGCACGTCTATCGCCGCAACCGTGGAAGGTTGCCCTGTCTCCATGGGAGGACTCACCATTGCTACTCTCTTTGCTTCTTGATCTGCTCTGTTGTTACCGACAGCTTCCGGCGTCTTGGCAGACTGGTGGCCTGGGACATACATCACTGCCACTGCCTTCGGTTTTTCCACTGCCATTAATAGACGCTGGACTTCGGCTAGGTTCTTTAGATGTTTTCCTTCTGCTGTGCGGAATCCTCTTTCGCGATAGATGGCCCCGTGGACATGGATGGTACCGAAAGCATAGCGGCTATCGGTGTAGATATTGACTCGCTTTCCTTTTGCCCTCTCCAGGGCCTCTGCCAAGGCAATTAATTCCGCTTTTTGGGCTGATGTTCCGGGTGGGAGGGCGCTGCTCCATACCGTATTTCCTTCTTGGTCGACTACAGCTGCCCCTGCCCTTCGGGCTCCATCTTGGAAAAAACTGCTTCCATCCGTGTACCAGTTTAATTTGCAGCCGGACAGGGGGGTATCCTTTAGGTCAGCCCGTACCTGTGTAACTTCGGAGAGGAATTCTTTGCAGTTATGGACAGGTGTCTGCAGTTCCGGGTTAGGCAACAAGGTGGCAGGGTTCAGGATTACGGGATCTGTGAATGTGATCCGAGGGGAATCCAACAAGAGCCCCTGGTAGTGGGTGAGCCTGGCATTCGTCATCCATTTCCCAGGGGGTTGTTTAAGGATTCCCTCCACCGGGTGAGGGGCCGTTACCCAGAGGGCCTGTCCAAAGGTTAGTTTATCGGCTTCTCTCACCAGCACGGCAATGGCCGCTATGATGCGGAGGCAGGGGGGCCATCCTGCCGCTACTGCGTCTAATTTCTTGGAAAAGTATGCCACTGGTCTCTTCCAGGGACCTAGCTGTTGGGTCAAGACTCCTTTGGCTACCCCCTTTTTCTCATCTACAAACAGAGTGAATGGTCTTGTAGGATCTGGCAAGGCTAAGGCAGGGGCCTGCAAAAGAGCGTCTTTTAGCTGATCAAAGGCCTGTTGTTCTCTCTCTCCCCAACTCCAATCTGGAGCTTCTTTGGTGGCCTCATATAGGGGTCTGGCTATTTCCGCAAATCCTGGAATCCAGAGTCTACAGAACCCCGCGGAGCCCAGGAATTCTCTCACCCCCCTAGTGGATGTCGGGGATGGGATAGCCAGAATAGTCTGTTTCATGGCATCAGTCAGCCACCTTGCCCCATCTGCAATCCGATAACCCAAATACGTCACTGACCTTTTACAGATGTGAGTTTTCTTGGCACTTGCCCGATACCCCAGCTCACCTAATTCCGTTAGCAGGTGTTCAGTAGCCTTGATGCACTCTTCTCGGGTTTCTGCCGCTAACAGTAAGTCATCAACATACTGTAATAGAGTGACTCGTGGGTGGCTCCGACGAAAAGGTTCCAGGTCCTGGCTCAGGGCCTCATTAAACAGGGTGGGAGAGTTTTTAAATCCTTGCGGCAGTCTGGTCCAAGTGAGCTGTCCGGATTGGCCCCCATCTTCTTGCCATTCGAAAGCAAATAGCGGCTGACTAATTTCTGACAATGGAATGCTGAAGAAAGCATCTTTCAAATCAAGGGTTGTATACCATACTTGCGAGGGGGGTAGGTGGCTGAGCAAGGTATAGGGATTTGGAACGGTGGGATGAATGTCCTCCGTCCGCTCGTTTACCTTTCGTAGGTCTTGCACAGGCCTATAGTCCCCGCTTCCCGGCTTTCGGACGGGGAGCAGAGGAGTATTCCAGGCAGACTGACAAGGTCGCAGTACTCCTTCCTTTATTAGCCTGTGGATATGAGGGGCTATGCCTCTTCGGGCCTCCTCAGGCATAGGATACTGTTTCACCCGAATGGGGAGAGCAGAAGCCTTCAATTGTATAACTACGGGCGGGAGGTGTTTGGCGAGGCCGGTTCCCGCAGTCTCCGCCCAGGCCGTGGGAAATCTTTTTACCCAATGAGTCATGTCCCCTCCTGGTTCCTGTTGACTCTCAAACAGACGATGCTCGTCAGCCAATGATAGGGACAAGACATGAATCGGGCTCCCCTCTTGATCAGTCACAATTATTCCATCTGGTTCAAAATGGATATGGGCCCCTATTTTGGTGAGTAGGTCCCGTCCGAGCAGGGGAGTGGGGCTCTCAGGGACGACCAAGAAGGAGTGTGTGACCTGGTGTTTTCCTAAGTTCACCTTTCTTTTGGTAGTCCATGTACATAACTGCGTACCGGTGGCCCCCTGAACAACACTTGTTCGTGCCTTGTTCAAAGGTCCATGTGCCTTGTTTAAAACCGAATATTGGGCGCCGGTATCCACCATGAACCCCATCGGCTTCCCCTCCACATGCATTGTTACCCAGGACTCGGGGAGGGGGTCTGAGCCCCGTCTCCTTCAGTCCTCTTCTCCGGCTAGTAGGACTCTGGCCTGCTCTACTGCTCGTTCCCTTTCCCTGTTTTCCCCCGGTCTCCTTCCAAACCCTCTTCTTCCCTTTAACTTAGGACATTCTCTCTTCCAATGCCCCGTTTCCTTACAGTAAAAACAGTGTTCCTTATCCGGGGTCCTGGCGTGGCCCCCTCCTCTGGGTTGGTCCCGGACACCCGCTAGGAAAATACGAGCCATTTCTCTCTGTTGCTTTCGGTTTTCCTTAGCCTGGAACTCCCGGTCCTCCTTTCTCAATTTCTCCTGGGCTTCCCTGTCTTCCTTTCTCTGTCTTTCCTCCCTTTCTTCTGGAGTTTCCCTAGCGGTAAAAACCTTTTCTGCTACCTGTAGCATTTCCCTTATAGTCATCTCCCCTAAGTTTTCCTGTTTATTGAGTTTTCTCCTAATGTCTGGGGCTGCCTGATTAATGAATGAGAGTACCACAGCAGACCGGTGGAGGTCCGCCTCAGGGTCAATCGGGGTGTACTGACGGTATGCCTCATAGAGGCGCTCTAAGAAACCGGCTGGGCTTTCGTTTTCCCCTTGAATGACTGCTTTTACTTTTGCAAAATTGGTGGGCCTTCTAGCGGCCGCTCGGAGACCGGCCATCAGAGTCTGGCGGTAGATCCGAAGACGCTCCCTACCTTCTGCGGTCCCGAAATCCCAATCAGGCCGGCGTAGGGGAAAAGCCTCGTCTATGGCCGGTTGGAGAGTTGTGGGTCTCCCATTATCCCCCAAGACATTCTTCCTCGCTTCGTTGAGGATGCGCTCTCGTTCCTCCGTCGTAAAAAGAGTATTGAGCAGCTGATGACAGTCATCCCAAGTGGGGCGGTGTGTATGCATGATGGACTCCAGGAGATCTATGAGACACTTGGGGTCTTCAGAAAAGGGCGGGTTCTGCGTCCTCCAGTTATATAGATCACTGGAGGAGAAGGGCCAGTACTGAAACTGTTGCCCTCCTCCCGGTCCCCCTTGGCCCACCATCCGGACTGGAAGTGTAGGGACAGTTTCCTCCCCCTGTGTTGATGAGGGGGGCCCGTCTTCCCCCTCCCTTTCCCGGATCCCTCGGGGGCGAAGTCTTCGACCCATTCCTCCTCCTGCTGCCAGTCCTGTTGAGGAGGATGAGGAAATTTCCTCCTCTGGGGCACTGGCTTGGCCAGGGGGAGTCATGTATGGAGGCGGCCGATCTTCCTCTGCCCCTGCGAGGGATGGGTAAAGGGGGGAACTCTCTGGTAAGACCGGAGATGGTGAAGGAGATGCCCTAATTTGAGGACCGGTCAAGGTGGGAAGAGGAAGTTTTTCCTCCTCCTTTATGACCAAGGCGGGCGTAACTGGGGTTTTAGCCCCGGGGGCCGAACTGGAGGGGTGGGTCAGAAAAACTGTTAACCAAGGGGGAGGGCTCCTCACCAGATCCTCCCAAACCAAAATGTAAGAAACTTGGTCTGGATGGCCTCGATTGTCTGGCTGAAAAATGACTGCTTTAACCTTAGTGATCAGGTCTAGGGAGAGGGAACCTTGAATGGGCCACCCGACTCCAAAGGTGGGCCACTCTGCAGAACAAAAGGTGTCGAACTTACCTTTCTTGATGACCAGACCCGCATTTAAGGCCCTTTCTTTAACTTCTGGAAAGTGAGAAAGGATCAGAGACTTTGGGGTTGTTTGTCCCTGTCCCATTGTGGAAGGAGACTCAAACACCAAGAGAGATAGAACAAAAAGGGTAAAGGCAACAATAATTCCACACACACACAACACTCTCCAGCACTCGCTCGGACCGGTCCTTCTCTCACACTGGTGCGCACCCCATTCAACCTCCTCACCGTCCAACTGGGATATCAGGCCGAAAGGCGTCCACTTGACGGGTGGTCGGTCGACTAGCTCAATTAGTTCTTCACCTGGCGCCAGGGTTCCTAAAATGCTCGAGCCCAAATGAGAGGAAAGCCTCTCCCAATAGGACCCTGTGGTCCTCCTTGCGAGATTCCCAGAATGAATCTCCCTGGGGATTGGCCGAATCCCCGCCGCGGCCCAAATGGAACACTCAAGTTCCTCCAAATGAGGGTCTGGGATCCCCTCCCAACGCCTAGGACTTGGGATCGCCCCTGCTTTCTCGCAGGCAGGTTCTGTCTCTCGAGAAAATGAAATCTCGGTGGAACCTCCAAATGTTAGGACCCGGAATCCTATTCCCCCGAGAGACAGAGAGCCAGGCGTGAATGCAATCAACAAAGCAGAGTTTATTGGACTGGCTAGCCAGGGTCGAGCTCCCACACGGACACGCAGGACCGGTTAGGAAAGCAAGACCCTGAGCCTCTTAGGGGGAAATCTTATATAGACTGCAGTGGCGTGCATATTTTTGTTATCAACATTAGACAAGCAGGCAGAGCACATCCTGCACGTACTTCACATCTTGCTCGTACCTCACATCTTGCTCGTATCTCACATCTTGCTCGTATCTCACATCTTGCTCGTATCTCACATCTTGCATTCCTCACATTCTATATGCCCTAACTGAGCCCTGCCTCATTGCTTATCTTATCTACATGGGATGTTTGGTACTGGTTTCTCCAACAAGGGGGTTGGGGCCCGCTGAGACCTCATATTCCTTTCACTCTGAAAATGGAGATATCCAAAAAGAACAAGGTCACTAACACTGGTGTGGTTTAATCACTCTTATTAGTAAAACTGCTCACCTAAAAGTATCCAAATGGACATAATACAACAGCACATTCCAAGCCCACGAAAATGGTTTAAATAGCTCTCAGAAAATGACCAGCCATAGAAACTGAACTCTGTGAAAGTTAAACAAGCAGAAACACACTTGGTCCAGAAGGGAGGCTCTGATGGGTGACAGACAAGGTAATAAGACAATGCTGAGAAGATAAAACTGAAGGACTGAAGGACAGACAGCGGGAAGTCCCAAAAGGGCGATAAGTGGTCAAGGAGACACTTCTCCTCCCTAGGAAATGCCTGTTTGCATTTGAAAGGCATCTCCACCCTCAGGCAATGCAAACTAGGCTATAAAACCCACTCCCCACCCTGACGGACAGGATCACCGGTTTCCGGGTCCCCCTGCATTCTCCAATTTGCAGTCTTTCTCTTCTCTTTTCTCTAACTAAATTCTCTGCAAATAAAATCTTTCCGACCTCTGCTGTTAGAGTCTGTCTGTGCTTTCATTCTCAGAGCAGGCTCAAGAACCCTGAGCATCTGAAATTCCTGTGCGTGTCATCCGTGTATCAAAACATTGCTACTGAACTTAAGTGAATTCATACTGGAGAAGCAGTGGTCAGCCACCAGGAGGGCTGTCTGTTTGCTTGGTTGGTGTGCTGACAACTGTCTCTTTCTCAGGATCATCAAGGAGGACTTCATTAGGGTCACCCTACTGAGCATGTCTGCCTTGGATTGAGATTCCTGGTGACATGGTATACATGGTTGTCACTAACACTGTAGTCAAAATAACTATGCAGCCAGCTGGGGGCTGGCTTTTTAGCATTGTGAGATGATTGTTCCACATGGGTGGAAAACAATGAGGAGTGATGAACAGAGAGAACGTGTGGAAGCCAGTCAGGCTGACCCGTGACACTCCCGGTCTCTGGTGCTCTGGGCTGGGAGCTGGAAGTCTGCATAATTACTTCCAGTTAAACTGGCATAGTAGGTGCAATTTCCCCTTGCATTGTCTGTAGGCTTTAACAACAGTATCCTTGCTGCAGGGTGTCGGTGGCCTGTAATCCTAATTAAATGGAGGCAGAGATCAGGAACATCATGGTGTGAAGTCAGCCTGGGCAAATAGTCTCTAGTTTGAAAAATATCCAACACAAAACACGGCTGGCAGAGTGGCTCAAGTGATAGAGTGCCTGACTAGCAAGCATAAGGCCCTGAGGTCAAACTCCAGTACCACCAAAAACAAACATAAAAAACCAGTACCCTCACTAATTGTCCATGATAATGTTAGATGTGGTCTCACCAACACTGCTGGGCAAAAGAACTTCAGGATGTTTCAAGCAGTCCTGTATTGCTTGTCAGAAAAATGCCCACCGTTACTGCCACACCACAGGAGCACTTTTGCCACAATTTTGGTTTTTCTGGGTTCTACTCATGAGGAGTACAATGAAGACATTTAGGAGTTTTCTCTCTTAAGACTCAGGAAGGTGAGTAGTCTGAGGAGGTAATAGTTTGACTGCTTCCTAAATCATCCCACTCTCAGGTGATGATACCATATTCCCAGCTGAGTTTAAGATTTACATTTATTTTGGAAGAGTCAAAATGTTTTTGAGATACACTTCCAAGGTAAATGCAGGCAGAATACCTGGAGGAATATGAGCTTGGAGCTCTGCTGGGATACGTGTTTCGAAGTTTGTCACGCTATATGGGTTGTCACCACTGTGGTTTTTAACTTAAGCGTGACTTTGCCCCCAGATATCTCGTGATGGAGCCTGTGAAGACATTGGATTTAGCTCCCAGATTTATCCCTGAAGGATGGGACCACCTTGAGCAAATTCTTCACTTTTTCAGACCTTTTGTTATATCCTCTATAAAATGGTGACAAAAAATAATGCCTTCCTCAGAGAGTGGTAGAGTGGTTAATTGAAACAGCAGTAGTATCAGCATTTTATAAGTCATTCAGATCTATGAAAAGTGGATTGTTATGTAAGGCTTAGAATGTTAACAGTCATTACCCAACAAAGAAGTAATGTAACTCTCCACCTGCTGGGAGTCCCTGTCTGCTTGCTGGCTCCAGGCCCAGCTCTGAGGTTTCCTGTGCCTCTTCTACGCTACAGGCTGTGCCCCTCCTACAAGCTGAGCTCCCAGCTTCTGCTTGCTCCCTGCTCCTGTATTGGTATCCACGGAGCATCGCTGACACTGAGGCCATGCTGGTTTATTTTGGTGTCACCCATAACAGCTTGGTTCTATTTCTGGAAGAAGGGGTCTTTAGGAACTATGATCTTTTTAAGAGAGAGAATAGTTTCTTTGTAACCCTATTATCTAGTACATTTTATGTAATTAGTATCCCAGACCTGTGAATGATCGATTGAAAGAATAAGAGAATTGACAAGTGGATTAAGGAATATAAAATCAGAGCAAGTTAAAAACAAGCAGAGAGCATCCTTTTTTATGTATCTGCAAGAGAAAGCTATTCATTCAGCTGGGCAGACTCTTTGGTTGGATTGCACACACAGAGCATGTGACTATTGTCATCCTGAGAGATAGTTTCACAGGACCTGCGCTGCAGAGCAGGTCAGACCACAAAAGGCTGGGCTGGAACTCTGAACAGTGTGTGTGTGTGTGTGTGTGTGTGTGTGTGTGTGTGTTTTATTCCAGAGAGGTTCTGAGACAAGGGGTGAAGAGGGTGAGCTTGAGCAGTTTTGGATGTAAGGGGCAAAGATGGGGAAAAAGTGAGAGAAGTTCAAAGCTCTGCATCAATGACTCAGGCTAAACCTTGAGGTGGGAGTTAAGATGCCCAATTGCTGGTCAAAGGAGGACTGGGGGAAAGATCAGCATCATACAACACATAGAAGCAATTCTATACAGCTCTTACTTCTGTAGAAAAAGTAGTAAGCAAATGCACAGCCTCTCCCAGGGGATTCCCTACATTGGGCCATTAAAATGCAAACCAACCCCACAGATAGATCCTGTTTTTTATTGTCATTCCTTCACCCAGCTTCACTTACTGAGCATGCATGGTATTGAGGAGAGAAATAAATATCCGATGATCTGTTTTCCTCCTCTGTATTATAAGGAAACATTAATGCTTAAAAATTTTAAGCATTACCAGCCTTTAAAAATAAAGGAACGAAAATGACCTATAGTTAGCTTGATGCATTGTCTTTATTCTGGATTTCCATGTGCATGTGCTTTTATACAGTGACACTCGTGAGTGTCATTTTGTGTGGCTTATTACTACACAACTAGACTGTCTTTAGAGATGATTCTTATTTTTCAAGCATTTAGAAATGGGACACTTAGGCCATGAGAAATTGGATTTCAACATTTATAGGAGAATCATTTAAAATGAGAAGTAAGTGGTATTATTTCATTTGTGTTTCACTTGAAGCAAGTTTTCATTCTACTACCATAATGACTAAAACAAATTCTCTCTAGCACTGAGTTAAGTATTGAGTAAAGATGAAATTGAAAGAGTCCACTGTCATTTTTCAGGGCTTCTAGAAGTCTATGCAGTCATCAACTGATATACCTGAATTGTTGAGTTTCTACCTCAGCAGGCCTTGGAGGTTCTTCTTTGGCCAGTGGAAATCATTAAAGCTGAGTCACCGAAATATTTAAGGAAGAGAGAAAAGAGAGCTAATAGCTTTTTATCCATGCACTGAACAAAATTAGTAACCTGAGAGTCTCTGGCAAAGAAAATCACTTTTCTTCCCCTAAGACTGTGAAGTTCAACATTATGTCACTTCTCTCAATGACCTGCAAGTACTGCACACAGCTACTAAAAATAACCACCAAGGAAGGCTAAGGAGCTTCACTGGGGTTCTGCTTATGCAATGCCCGATTCATCGCTTCTCTGTGCAACCTCAGAACATGAGGCAGATCATTACTGTTGCTTCGGAGTGTTACTTTAAGAAGGAAAGAGCAGGAACGTGACTCTTGAATAAGCTCTTATGTCAGCACCTGCATTTATTATAACAATAGAGACGACACCTTCAATAAGTTGTTTCTCATTATGTATGTCACTCTAAAAAGTCATGCTTAATCCACATGCTCAAGAATTTTTTCTGGTTAGTAAAATAAAAAGCCATGTAACTGAGCTCATAGTAGCAGTGTTGATTTCAGTTGGGGTGATCATGGGACAAACAGGCAATTGTCTGCTTTAGGAAAGCCCAACACAGAACAAGTAATCTCTCAGCAAGTGGAGAGACGGCCAGTGCCTGCTTTTTACCTGGGAGCACATTCTCCATCCTGAGCCTGTGAGTGTCAAGGGTGAGTACATTTGGGCAGTGTGTGATGGGACGGACATACCTGCTTAGGTGTGTTCATCCATCCATCTTTATAGACCTGGTAGCAGCCACACAATCTAAAAATCACTGATTTTGACCATGGTGGAACCCCTTTGAACAATGAAAAAAATACTTAAATAATGAAGGACAGAAATATAGAACATGCCTTGTTAGAGGGAACTGGTGGAAGGGGCAGGGTGAATACGGTCGTTGTACTTTATATACTCGAATCAAGACAGACCATTGGAACCTGTCAAAATCATTTTAAATAAGAGGGAGAACAATGATGGGGAAGAACCTACACTGTAAGCATATAAGGAAATGTCACAAGAAATCCCCTGTACAACTAATACATGCTAATAAAAATGTTTAAAAAAGTAAAATCACTGATTTTGGTTATTCATATGTGATGTCAACACATTAAGAAAACACCAAGTCTCTTGGTTTCTTGAGAGTCTACCTTGGTAAGAACCCTGCCATGCGATAAAAAGTGAAATCAAGAGTTGAGTTAGGAATCACACAGAGCTACAGAGGATTGAATGGCACAGAGCTTTCCACATTTGTTGTAAGAAGTCAATTTCCTGGCTTTGACCTTATCCTCTAATTAGGTAAGATGTACCCACAGGGGACAAGTGGGTGAAGCGGACCTTTTTGTACTGTTTATACAATTTCAGAGTAAAAAGTAAAACCTAAGTGAAATCAAGAGGACTAGTATTTTCCTTGGGAGATGTAAGCTGGCAGAGGTTGGTAGAGTTGGGACTTCAAGTTGGAGGAAGATTTGGCTTCTAGAAGCCATGTGTAAGTCTTTATTTCCAGGTAACTTAGCTGAAGCCACTGGTTTGGACTTGCAGGAGGGGGGCACTTCTGCCTCCTGCACTGGCAGCTGGACAATGACTCCATGCATTTAGGTTAGGAGGGGACAATAGGGAGTATGAAACTCTGGGGAAAGCTCAGCTTGGCTGCCCAGTGCCTGAGAGGGCTTTGCACAGCTGTCCCTGGCTGCAGAATGAACGAACTGCCCTGTGTGAGGAGGGCAGAAAAAGACCCTTGAATTAGCTGCCACGAACAACCTCAAAGGGCTGACATGAGGCTCAGTGAGCAGCCAGAGTGTTCTGGGTAAGAGCAGACCGAGCCACAGCCCCACCTTGCACTTCGGCGACCACATGTCCTTTTGACAGATTAGCAACCCAGCTTCAGCTTGGTCCAGCCCCTTTACCAGTGCCCACTGTGCATTCCCCACACATCCTCCCTTTTGGGGGCCGCAGTGCTGTTTCCCACCACCCTACTAGTCATCCCTGTCTGTCTGCAGTCTCCCTGCCCCAGCACATGCTCTGCACAGACAGAGCAGTGAAGGTAGCCCACTTGAGTTCAATGGCAAGCAGCCCCTATGCCGGAGGAGTGGGGAGGGTCCAGGTGCGAGGGAGCCTTCATTGCCCACAGGTTCCCAGGCACACACACTCAGAAAGGTGCACTCAGTGATCATTCAGATGCAAGGAAACAGTAAGTGTGTGCTCTTGGGACTTCAAGACAAGAGCACAAAAACTGATAGTGCAATCTACTTCAGTACACCCAGACAGACACACGGACAGTGGACCCTGATGCCAAGCCCTTGCTTTGGCTGTCAGCTAACTGAGAAAGCGTGCACTGTTAATGAAGGGACTCAAGAAGGAGTTCTCTCTCTAACCCCTTCAAGGTTGGAGGGGAACAGGGGGAGGTCACGCAGCTGGGGCCAGGGCACATGTGTGCGGTACCCTCACGCAGCGTTTACTTCCCAATCCTGCCTTCACTGAAACACTTCCCACCAACTTGCTTATATTCTGTCCTTTCTCACTTCAAAGAAAATGAAAGACTTTCTCTAATTGGTGACAGACAGACAGGAACCTCATTAACATACAGGTGTATATTTCTCAGAATGAAAAGCAGGAATCTTAGCCTCCAGGCTTCTCCTACAGGTCTAGCCATGCCAGTTAGTTAAGGAGTAGTGACTTGGAAAGTTTGGAAAGCCCAGACTGAAAGGATGTGATGAAGGACTGGTGAGATATGGCAGGCTTAGACCCAGGTGTGCTGACCCAAGGAGACCTTGGTGAGGGCTGCCAGTGGGAAATAGCCAGGTATGAGGAGTGACTTATAAGGGCACCACTAGAAAAGGATTACCTTTATAAAAAATAACTGCTCATTTTTTAAAACTTGCTATGCAGCTGGAACTTGAGATCTTCCTGCCTCAGCCTTCTGAGTGCCAGAATGACGGGCATGCACCATCATGCCCTGGCTTGCTATCTTTTGTATGTTCTTTCCCAATCTGACATGAAGCTAGTCCTCACGGTGTACTTGAAAGGTTTCTGCTTATGTGCAGGGTGAGTAATGTTTAAATTTAGCTATCTCTTCATTGATGAGCCCCTTCCTGCAGTACCTTGGGGAGTCTAGAGGAAATGGTGGCTGCTTTTAATGTGCTTCTCTTATTCTCTTGTCCATGATTGTGACTAGAATAATTACACGTCAACCAGTTTGAAACCACCTTGAAGAAAGCAGGGCTTTGATTACAATTAGAGGAGATTTAGTGAAGAGAAAAATCACCTAAGCTGATTTCATGTCTGTCTGAAGCTGAGTGGCAGAAAACATCAAAAGGGGGGAAGGAAGTGACATAACTGTGGGCAAAGGAAGGGCAGAGTGAGTAAAAGCTTTGCCAAGCAGTGATTCCCCGTCAGGTTTGCTGACTTGCATGTGATCCCTGTAGTCAGGTGCTGCTGTTAACAGATGGCCAGGCTTAGGGGTCTTCAGTGCTTTTTTTTTTTTTTGCAGTACTAGGGATTGAATCCAGGGCCTCTCACAAGTTAGGCAAGTGTTCTACCACTTGAACCACAACCCCAGTCCTTTTGTTCATATTTCGTTTTTGGGATAGGGTCTCACCACATTTTCCTGGACTGTCCTTGAACTCATAACCTCCTGCCTCTACCTCCTACGTAGCTGCAATTATAGGCATGTGTTACCACACCCAGCTCTGATAAATATTTAATGATGGGTTGAAAACCTTCTGAACTTGCTTCACTTTCATGGCCTCTCTATTTTCTCAAATCTTAAAACATAAATTAAAAAAAAATCAAGTCTGGAGCATTCTATGAGGAGAAAAAAAATCTGGCAGTTACCTAAAGTTTAGTACTTAATATCTAAATATTAACAGGGAAAATTGTGGCTAAAGATCCTCTCAAGTTTTAGTTTTGGGTTTTACTTAATTGATTTGGATAACATTTGTGAAAAAGCATGCTATGACTTCATAGATAGTTCTTCAAACTACCCCAAATACCGGAAGAGAGGACTCCAGTGTGTTAGGCCTACGAGAACACAGCATAGGGAAGGCATTGTCCGTCAGATAATGAAGGTTCTGTACTGCAGATGCTGACCTCGTGTCTGAAATAGGATCAGTACCCATCAGTGCCTGTTAAACTCAACTGCAAGGCTGAATTAGACACAGAAAAGGTTACTGGGCATGAGTGAGCACTAATGGCCTAGTGTTTGCTGTGTCTCCTCTTATGTGAGCATCCTCTCGTTAAACCTGGGACTGAAACGAGTTTGTCTTTTGAACCATCTTAAAGTTACAAGAGAATTACAAGAAGCAGCACTAACCCGACAGCATCAGAGCTGGGGTGAGTCTTAGGTGGGGTTAATGAAGCAGGAAGCCTATCGCTTCTGACAAAATGATGAATAAGAGAGTGATAGACAGGGGCCATACACAAGCAATTTATTATTCATTTGCCTAAATATATTCATTTTTCACTCTGGAAGCATATACTTTCCATTTCAAAGATTTTGTTACTGATCCATCTTTGCAGGGCTGACAAATTACCAAAAGCAAGATGAAATTAGGATAGAAATCTCTTTGTAATAAAGTCCCATAAAACTCATGCTGAAATTCAATTGCACAGAACAGTACGTCAAGGATCCAGCAGTTGCCCTAGGGAAGCTTGCTTGCTTCTTGAGAATCAAACATGCCATCTTAATACTTGAACAAAAGCCTGAATAAACTCTGCCTTAAAAGAGATGAGACATTGCCTCTAATGTGCGCTAAGTACAAAAATTATGGTCATATTTTAAAGTATCCTGAAATTTCTCGCGAATGTGAAGGCAGCAACACTTTATTACATACATCACTAATATGGCAAACTGTGATGCCCATGGAAGGGCCAGTTGGTCTTTGATCACAGTCCTTTTTGGAGTCTTTGAACTATTAGGCCTCTTAGCTGGGCACTGGGGCCCTGGTGATCCTTTCTGTGAGAGCCTGGGTGAGTATTTCTCGCTCATCAGTCCACCTCCCATTATGGTCTGAATATGAATGTTCTCCTCAGGCTCATGTGTTGGAAATCTTGGTCCTCAGCTAGTGGTGCTATTTGGGGAAACTGTGGAAACTGTAGGAGAAAGTAGGCCATTAGGGACACGACTCTGAGGGTTATACCTGCCCCCTACTCCCTGTCCCACTTTGTTTCCTGTCTGTCATGATGCAACAGCCTTGTCCTCCACGTGCTCCTGCTGCCATGGTGTCCTCTCTTGCCAGGGCCCAGAAACACATAGCCAAGTGACCATGGATTGAATCTCTGAAATCATGAACCAAAACAAATCTTTCCTTTATTAAGCTGTTTATGCTAGGCATTCTATCACCACAAGAAGAGAGTAACTAATGTACCGCTGCAGACCACTGCGAGTATGAACTGGTACCCAAGCACTGCTCTTGACCTTCAGGTTAGAATTATTTATTGAATATACAGTCCATTGGAACAGACATGCAAACTGAGCATCACGATTTTTATGAGCTTCATTTAGAAGAAACCTGTTTGGAACTGGGTAGTGTGGCAGGGGAACAGTAGAAAGCAAGTACTGATATAGTATGTATATACAATGTTCTCTTTAGAGAGGTCTCTTTAAAAAAGCTGAGTTGGTTTTAAACGTGATATTTAACCGAATGCTGCCAAAATGTGCTGCCTCCCTGGGGCATTAGAAAATCCATTAATAATATGTTTGTTGTTGTCAGAATGTCTACTCTCAAGCTCGGGCTGTGTGAAGGGCTGCCTCCCCACAAGAGAGCGATGACAGGCTTAGGGGATGGAGAGGAGAGGGCTGATGGATATGTGCTGCCTTGTTGACAAGTGGTGAGGACAAGTGGGGCAATGGATCAGTAAGATTTTCCATTAAATCAAGAAAAACACAACTTGCCCCTAACATCACCTCTGATGGCTTCCTAGACCAGCTGCTTCCCTGACACCCTACTGAGGAACAAATTGCTTTCATAGCAGGACATTTGGACACTCCTGCATTAATAGATATGGATCCCAGCATGCCAAACCAAGCGAGAAGGCAATTTAATATGAGCAACACTGTCATCTCAATTTAGGACAACAGCTAGGATGCCCTACAGGGCACTGCCACAGCTTCCGGAAGTGCATGGCAGAAGACATTTGCACTGTCTTAAGGCTACAGAAAGCTGGTATTTCTAGTACACAGTCAGACCAAGAAGAAGGGAAAATGCAACTCAAAGATGATGGCACATTTTCTTACTGCAAATGTCAGGTCAATTGCTGTGGCATTCAGTGCTGTGGAGAACAGAGTGGAGAGTATCTCCCCCTTCCCCAACGCCATCACACAAGCACACAGAGCCCACAGATCTCTAACAAAGAAAGGAATAGCACTAGGTGGCAGATGAGGTATATGTAGGTCTGAGCAAATTTCCCAGCAAAAGAAGTAACTTCATATTTGAATTAATTACCTACCTTGGATGAGAAACAACACAAAAACAAATGGAAGACTTTTTCACTTGCATCTCCTAACATTAGGTTGTATGCAAGAATTAAAATGACTGGTTTTAGCTCTCAAATGCATTATATTTTGGTATATACTTTAACCCTAGTTCCTGTTTTATTGTCTCCATAATAAGGACATGGTTGAATCCAATGTTATATTATTCTAAGATGGTTTAAGCTAAGGTAATACTTTTGACAAGGGTTCTCATAATGTATTAGCTACATGTAAACTTTCAAAATCTGCAGCTAAATAAGTTTTGAAGAAATACAGAATTTTTAGCAATATCTTTAAATACATCAGCTTATTTGAAGTCAATATGGTTTCTTACTAATCACATTGAGAGGGATTCCTATACAAGTTGAGAAGAAAATATATTCACACATAACAAAAATTAAAATATATCTTCTTCTAGATAGCATATCTTGAGAGAGAGAGAGAGAGAGAGAGAGAGAGAGAGAGAGAGAGACAGAAACGACACTTAGATTTGCACTTGAGTTTGCCCAGTCAACAGTGAGTCACATCAATACCAGTGCTTTGCATGGGGTCATTTTGCAATACTTACATCACATAATAGCTCCACCAGTCTTTACCATGAATGATTTGCCATGGAACCAGCTATATGATGGGTCATGAGGTCATTATTATTATTATATTACATATGTCCCTATGGCAGCTTCGATTGGATAGTGGAAGAAGTCTTTCCCTACTTTCACATGTCTTCAATGAAGTGACATTGCTTAAAAATATATGTCACAGGGTTATTTATCTTAATCTCTTTCCTCCTTCTTGTTGTTCTCCCTTTACAATTATTTGTGTACATAAGGAGCTCACCCCTCTCCGAAATACCACTTGAGAAAAATCACTAAGTATGAATGAAAGAGGAACATCCCAGAAGGGTGAGATCAGAAAGCCACATTTCTCATTTTTGGGAATCTAAGGGGGAGAAACCTAACAAAATTCAGTCCAGCCCATGGATTATAAAACGATTTCCATGATTAAATATCTTACATAAAACTCTTTTCATTATTGCCTACAAGTGAAAAGGTAGGAAAATAATAGCAGTTCTCTGCGCATAGCTCTATGATAGCACTTGCAAAAATATTCTGGAATTACCTAGGAAATGCCGGGCTCCCAGGGTGGGGGGTAAACTAATCTTGCGTGTCAGGCACCAACAAGATGTCTGACATACTTACAACAGAAACTCCATTCCTAATGGACAGAAGTGTCCTGAAGTAAGTGTTCCAGAACAGAAAAACATTGCTTGTGTACCTATGGGAAGGTGTTTCAAAACATTCTTTAGGCTCAGTGGCAGGTACAGGCAAAATTAGGGTACATGGAAGGTTTTAGATTCCAGAGGAATATGATCCTCAGAACTGACCTTCCTTGGCCACTGTAGCTCCTCTGTCTACACACGACGCAATGCTCATTAGATACTAAACAAAGATTGACTGGCCCCAAGAAGATGAAGAAAGTCCTCCTCAAAGGAGCTGTGAAGACTAAAGTTTTTGAAATTATACTTTCACCTATTACCAATCCCAAAATAATAAGTTTTCCTTTTGGATTGCCCCCCATCCAGATATCCAGATGACTGGGCATGAGCAGGACCAAGCAGGAGCTGGCTTATGGTCCCCACATCAATTTGATGTAGAGGCTCACAGGAGCTTTAATGGGAAATATTAAAGTCTGTTTATTTAAAAACACATTTCAAAACATTGCATGTGTTTGTTTCAGTTTGTTCATGCTTCCTTTCTGACCATGTAAATAACATTTCCATCCCTAAATGTGAATATAAGACTTTGGGTTCAAAATATTCATCAGTTTACACACACACACACACACACACACACACACACACACACACACATACACACACAGTGAGAGAGAGAGAGAGAGAGAGTGAGAGAGAGAGAAAGAGAGAGAGAGAGAATAAGGTCATTGCAGGTCTTGACCTGCAATGTCAGAGTGTAGCCAGTCCTGTTTCTGGGCCTGGGATGAAACCTCTTACAGGTCCTGTGGTTACTGTTCCCACAGCTTGCTGCTTTGAGTACAACCTTGTGAAACTCAACATCTCTTTCCTACTTGGCTTTCTAACTACAGACCAGGGAGGCTGGAAGCAGACTTGTAACTCTGCAAGGCTGGCCCTCTTTCCATGGCCAGTCAAGCTCGTGACCCCAAATCCCACTGTTTCATCCCTATGTCCCAAAAGACCATAAAAAAGAAATTAGGCTAAAGTTAATATCAAGGCAAGTCTTGGTTCCCACAGGGCAGGCTGACTAGAGAATAAAACAGGTGGAAGGAGAGGCTGGCCCCGGTCTGTGACATGGAGCCCAATGAACATCAGCATATTTTCCCTAAGTCACTGAGCTGCTTCCAAATTCAAATCCTGCTTAGCACATCTAATCACTTAAAAATATTCTTCTATGAGAAACAGGGACTGAGAGGGAAGCCTAGCAAAAGTTATTACAGATACTTGTCACAGGAGCCATAACAATGGTGCTGAACTCAGTGGCCAGGACACAGAAGTAACATTGAGCTGAGTAGAAGAAATGATCCCAGATCTAGGACTGCCCTGAAGCCCAATTTCCAGAGCAGGATGGAGGGATGGAGCACTTGATAAACCCTGACTGTGTGCTCTTTGGTCTCCAACCCAACTCCACTGTGTCTTGCAGTCCCTTCATTATGTCCTCATGATTATTGTTACCGCTCTTCCTGTTTTACAGATGGGTTCATATGGGTTGAATGACCTGCCAAGGTGCATGCAGATTAAAAAATAGCACAGGTGTAATAAAGATGATTAAGTGTAATTTTTGTGGGGTGTGTGTGTGTGTGTACATGCATGTGTGTTTTGGTCACACACAGTGTTCATGCATTTGGAAACCAATGAAACTAACACCCACATCACTGTATATTGACTGATAACTTCAGCAATAAGAAGTTTATTCTTTATCAGTTTTATAGGTTTTGGACATTTTATTTATTTTTAGCTCATCTCATTCTAAAATGGGTTTAAAGTAGCCAAATTACCCACTGTTATAAAAGCAAACAGCAAATGAAATCAGGGCAAAAGCCAAATCAATTGGGTAGTGAAATGAGACCACATATAGAGAAGGTTTGGACCCAGAAATCCTACCCTGTTACTGATTTGCCTTTGCAAATTTCAGCTCCTGAAGCAAAACAAGAAAAATAGTGAGTTGTAATTACATTATTCATCAGCCAGGACCATTCTTTCAGTAATCTTTGTATATATATGGTTGCCTGGCTTTGTGGAAGGCAATGGGACAAAGTCCCACCATTCACCAAATATTTCAGGGACTCTGCCAAGGACCAAGTTAGATGTCATCATATGCCTACAAGCACACCACTCACATGCACAGTTGGTTCTGGCATTAAGGTTTGATAGAATTTCTACTCAGATTCTCAAAAAGTGACATAAATTCATATCAAACTGCAAAATGCTATTGAGGCAGAGCCGTTTGCCAAAATGGTTTTGGCAAATACTACTCCTGCTTTACATCTTCCAATAAAGACGGGGGGTGTCTTGTTCTCCATTCCTTGAAGGTGGACCAGTCTATAACTTGCTTTGGTCAAAAGGATAGGATGGAAGTGACACTGTGCAGGTCAAGAGGCCTGGCACACCTCTGACCTCTTGGACCCCTGCCTCCACCATGAGGGTCAGGCCTCAGGAGCTATGTGGGGCAGATGGAGCCAGTCTACTTGTCCCCACCATGTCTCATTACTTCCCACTGACTGACCTTGAGCAAGCCCTTCCAGGAGCACCGGGAGAATCGTCCAGTTGGACAAGACTTGGGGGCAAAAATAAGTATTGGTATCCAAATGCCACCAAGGGTTTGTGGTTGATTTCTGCAGCCCTATTGGAGTGATGGGAGTATCCTAGTAAGATTAGCTTATACCTGTCTGGGGCAGGAGAAGTCAAACAGCTGCTTCCTGGGTAGGTGGACTCAGGATTAAGTTAGGAAATGCCTATAGGGATGGATACTCCTCAAGGCATTCTTTATGAAGACTCTGGTAGGCAGAATAATGGTCCCCAAAAGATGCTTATGTCCTTATTCCCCAAACCTGAAAATATGTCATCTTTTTCAGAGGGGATTAGGGTAGAATACCTTGGGAATGGGATGCTGATCCTGGGTTGCCTGGGTGAACCCAATGTCATTCCATGGATCCTCAAAAGTAGAAAATCTTTCCTGCCTATAGGAAGAGAGAGCTATGACTATGGAAGAAGGGCCAAGGAGGTATAGCATTGCTGGCCTCATAGATGGAGGAAAGGCCACACCCAGGAATTTTTAAAGAAGCTAGAAAAGGGAAGAAAAGGGATTCTTCCATGGAGTATTTGGAAAGGAACACAGTCCTTCCAACACCTCGAGAGCTATATTAAGCCATAGAATTCTGTTCTACAGAACTATGCAATAACAAATTTCAGTTAGCTTTAAGCCTTTGAGTTTGTGATAAATTTACAGCAACAATATAAAGTGAATACAAATATGTTTTTAAAAACAGACTTGATTTAACATGGACAGAAGAATTAAGGTGATTCTCTCTAGTAAAAACTTGTCTTTCCAGTATGCTGTGTAGCTAATTACAAGCATCTATATTTATACATTTACCTATCTATCTATCTATCTACCTACATATCTATCTACTTTACCCCCAACCTTCACATACATACAGAAAGAGAGAGAGAGAGAGAGAGAGAGAGAGAGAGAGAGAGAGAGAGAGAGAAATCACCAACTTTTGATCACTGGACAGTGGTGGAATAAAGGTTTTTCAGATGAGTTGCACACAAACACTAAAACCATCCCGCCTCCCCAGTGACAGTCACCATTGTTTGGAACTGAGAGTGCTAACCCTTAATGACTGCATTCCACAAGGCCTGCTAACTAAACTAACAGACTCTAAGGGAACAAAACCCTGAAACTGTCAAACGATTGACAAGCAACTTATATTTAGGGTTTTTTTTTTTCTTCTTCTTTATTTTTTGTGACACAGGGTTTTCTTTTGTAGCCCAGGCTGGCCTTGAACTCATGATTATTTTGCCTCTGCCTCTTCAGTGCTGGGATTCTAGGCATGAACCACCATGCCTGTGTTTGAAATTTAATCATTTTTTAGTGGCATTGGTAGAGAAGCAAATGTCTCCTTATCTGATATAACTTTAACTAAACAAGTTTATGGGGTTTTTTGTTGTTGTTGTTGTTGTTGTTGTTGTTATGACACATTGCTTTAACCAGGCCTCAGTGAAATGTGAGCCACTTACAGATACAAACTCTTGCCACTGCTGCTGGTATTGTAATGATTACTACTGAATTCTACTTCATCTAAAGTATCAGCCTAATCTTTTTCTGCTAAAACACCCCCTCAATTTCACGTTGGGAGTTACTGACTGAAGTTGATTCCTATAATACTCCAAAACTTCGTTGGGAGACTGATTTTTCTGAAGTCTTCTGCATCTATTTCAGATAGTATGGGGCCCTTCTAGTTTATTGCTTTTATAAACTCAACCTGATTCTACTGCACCGTGAACTTCAGCAAGCACTGGGTTTATAAAAGAATTAGCAAGGGACTCGTGTTGCAGAGACTCCAGAAAAGTGCTTGACAATGAGGCTGCACACAGAATAATCTTAGATAGACAATAAAACCAAGTATGGCACCATAAGGTAAAATGAAAAGGAAAACCACATTCCTCAAAGACTTACTAAATGAATTCCAGCCCCACAAACCTCCCTCATTGCT
Source organism: Castor canadensis (assembly GCF_047511655.1). Lineage (NCBI taxonomy): Eukaryota > Metazoa > Chordata > Mammalia > Rodentia > Castoridae > Castor > Castor canadensis. The sequence goes on along the minus strand of NC_133386.1, from coordinate 6,896,341 downwards.
TCCATTCTTCAAAACTGTGTATATACTTGAGTCATACAGTCATTGCAATTTAAATTACCTGAATGTATCTTGGAAAGATTAAACAGAGATGCAAGAGAGATTAAATAAGGAATGCTTCAGTGAATGAATGTTTCAGAAAGGGAAAAATATGGAAATGCTACAATAATATTGTCCCAAGTAGACAATAAATTGGAGAGAAGGGAAAATAGTAGGAAAGCAAAGAGAGCAAAAGTTTAATTTAGACTCTACAGAGTTGTAAGAGGCAGGTTACCAAACACTAAATATTAAAATAAGCACAGAAAGAAGGGCTCCAACCTGAACTTGATGTTTCTATATCTGCAATCTTTTAAGGCTATTATGTTTTAAAATGTTACTATGTTCAATGCATATTTCTGTGTTAAACTAGAAATGGTGTTCTATGAATACCATTGTGTGTTATTTGGTTATAGAATAGCTGATAGATATAAATAATAAAATAGTTATTTAAAGTAATTGTAGGTAAGCAACATGATATCTTGGGGGATTTTTTAATACATGTGATAAAAATTTAATATAATTATATTGATGGTTTAAATGTGTAACATGTATGACACAACACAAAAGATGAATTAAAAAATAGGTTTAGATTGCCTATAACCCAAAGCTGTGTACAAGTAAAACTTAGCACTGTGTACTTCTAAAGACCCATACTTGATCAGCTCCTCACCAGCACTCTTGAAAAAAATGTCCACCTGGGAATACTCTCATCAAGACTACCAACATGAAGTTAGTGAACATGGAGTAGCAAGAGTGTGCACAACTGGTTCTGTGAACTGGGACTTCTGGACTCCAGCATGCTCGTGCATACAAATGCACACGCTTAATGGATTTCAGTTGCTTATTGTATTGTGCTCAGGTCTTGGATGACCACATCTTAGTTACTTTGCAAAACACCTAGTGTATAACAAGGGGCATAAAGTTTCTTGATGCAGACAAACTAAAATATTAAGTGATTGTTTCATATTGCCTTCTTCTCCCCACCTTTTAGTCTTTTTTTTTTTTGTCCTGTTAGTTACTTCTTTCTCAGCTGTGACCATTAGAAGTTCTAGTAACAACCCTAAATAGAACATAATTGCCACCGGGGTGGGGGAACCTCTGCTCTAATGAATACTATTCATTCCTCAAATGTTTGCAAACATTTAGGACCTCCATGTACACTTGGGTGACTTATGCACTGCACAAATGATTCCACCTACAGGGCTAGAGGGGTTTGGAAATGGAATTCCCTTCACTGAACTTGCATCTGTTGGGAATTGTGTCCACATGGGGAGGGGTGCCTTTTAACTCACAGCCAGATGCTATCTATTGGTCAAGCCCCGTGGTCTCTGTCTGCCTGAGGGGTGAGGAGTGGCACAAGCACACCTTTTCAAATCTGCTTTGGGGAGGGTAAGATGCCACAAACTCAGAGAGCACCTGGGGCTCCTTTCCTTCAGCTCCTTTTACTACCAGGACTGGACTTTTCCTCTCGTACTCGGTAACTCCAAGATAGGCGAAGCTATCATCCCTCAGAAAAGTCCCTATCTCCCCATCTTCTTTATGGGACTGAATTCTCCTTTCTGACTGTGCCACTGAACCAGCCACCTGGAGAACCCTTGGATGTGATGGACAACCTTGCCTAAAAGGCCACTCTCTAGGGCAGAGCAGGTCACTCCAAGACCATAAACAATATTTAACTTAATACTGCTTTTTAAATATTGCTTTTTCTCTGACTTAGTCCCCAAAGATTTAGAATTAACTCGAATAAGTTCTCCTAATCTGAGACAGTGTTTTAGAAATCTCTTTATCCCTTAAAGAACTTTACACATACTGAAGGCTTAACATGTATTTGTGAAATGGGAAACTTCACCGAGATTCATGCACAGAATGTGACTGTGGCAGAAATCCTTGGGGACCAGGGTTTTCATCTGCGATTTTACTTAGCAAAGTTATTTAGAGTTTAGGAAAATGAAAGGATTTTTATTCTAATTGGTATTTTCTAGTTTCCCCTTTTTGTTTATTAACAAATATTAAAACTTCCTGGTACAAGTATCTTTTTGATATATTAAAAAAAAAAAGCCAGAGCTTTGTGGAGCTGAGTTGTAGGCCCAGCTGTGGGAATGTAATGTGGTCTCCTGGCTTTGCCTAACTATTCTAGGAAAGAAAGGTGGGTTTCTGAACACTTTAAAGAGGTCAGCAATCTGAAAGTCCTGGACGGTGTCAATCAACACCCCAGTGATAACAAGAACTAAGGTGGGGACCTCAGAGCTCCCAGTGAGGTGGGTCCCAGAGGCCACTGTGGGGAATTGGGGTCCCTTCTCAATTGAGTCCCCATGCTGCATAGGAAAAGGGTCCCACGGTATAGCACACAACTCACTCCAGGGAAGCCAATATGTTTGAAGTCCGGAAGATTTTAAGAACACTATAGGAGAAGGAAGTTGTTGAGAGATAAATCGGATTGAGACTTCATCAGGAAAGGCTTGAGGCCAGACACTGGGTAAAGTCTTGTCAGTGTAGTAAATTAATTGCTGCCTGAGGAGATGGCATAATTACCTCCTGAGCAGAGGTGACGTTTGTCGTGAATGGTTAGGAAGTCCTACCTCAAAGTGGAAGGCTGGAGATGATGATTCTTAGAAATTAAGCCACACTCAGCAAAAAGACAAACAAATAAATTATTTCTTAAAACCTCACTCTATACGCCCAGGGACAAAGGAGTAAAGTTTGCTTGCCTGAAGGTTTTACCTACAAGGCAGGAACTTGGTTTTGCTGTTTTTGAATTGTTATTCCTACACTCACAAGACTCATCCTGTTGGAATAATTGTAGTTGAGGGGTCTGTTACTTGAGACAGCTATGGTTGTCAGTGAGGCACACATGCATGGCCACAGAGTCCTGTCTGTTTCTTTCAAAACAGTCACAAGAACCCTTCTGCTCAAATTAAATTTAAGGTGTATAAAGCAAGAGTCTCTCCATCCAACATCTGATTCAGTGGGTGATTGTTTAAGGTAGGGACTTAGGAGAAGGTAAAAATGACCCGAATAGTGGTGTTGACCTCTGGCTGTGGATGACCGCTGTGTCCTGGACTGCATAATCTGGTGCTATGGTGAGCAGCAAGTTCACAAGCTTGGTAAGACAAGTCACATGCTTGCTGAGCTGCTCTGGTGATATCAGCACGAGTAGGCAACGATGCTTGGGCTCTCAGGGATGGAAGAGATGGCATTGTACAGCTGAGGACACTGAGGCATGGGAGAGAGTGAGTAGCTCACTTACAACCTCACAGCACCTGGATCAGAAATGGCTGGATTCTTTTTAAATTCATAGTTCCAAGGGCTGCAGAGTGGCTCATGTGGTAGAGTGCCTGTTTAGCAAGTTTGAGGTGCTGAGTTCAAGCCCCAGTACCGCAAATAAAATAAGCTAAAATTCATACTGTTTCAACTTCAAGTAATAAATTATCTTAACCTGTGTGTCTGAGCTACATACGGTCTGCTTACAGAAGAAAGGCAGCTTAGTTCAAAGTGAGGCTGATTTGAAAGAATTTATCTTACGAATAAGCAGTTTTCTGCAAAATAGGACGAAAATAATATTTTTCAAATCAAAGAGCACTTAGAAAACCCTGTTGGTACAACTGATTTTTATCTCTAGCTAGAAACCTATGCATGGGTTAAATATTATTCAATATATTTGTTGCATTTGGGAAGTAGAAATTTAATTGCTTACATTTTGATGACAGAGGAAAAGATCATTTGATAATAATTAATATTAATCCTCGTGGGATTGGTGCCTTTTATATGGCATATAAGCACAATAATACAGAAACATCCAGGAACATTAACCTGCCTCTTAGAGCAGTGAAACTTATTCAGCATGTTATAAAAAACAAAAGAGCAGCAAAAGAATTTTATATAAGAAGCATTTTTTAAGAATCTTGAGTCATTGCACAGGGCCTTGACATTTTAGTCAAGTTTTTTTTTTTTTTTTAATTGGGTTTTCACTGTGCTTGTGAGTTTCCTGCCATCACGCAAGTCAGAACTTCTCAGGTCCTTCCTCAGGTGTCCCTGGACAGCAGAGGAAAGAGGAAGTAAGGGAGCTGCCTCAGAGCCTTGAGATCACAGAGAAAAGAGGCTGGTAAGTTTAAAAATGCTTTGAAGATGCATGACCTTGATACCCTGTCTCAGCCTCCTGATTGCTGGATTACAAGTGTGTACCACCATGTCCAACTCGAAATGTACCTTCTTCATCCTGTGACTTTGTATATGACATTTCCTATGATGCACCCTGATTGACAGTCATCCTAGAAGAATTGCCCTTTTCATTTTCTTAACCCTCTTGGAGACCAGCAGGGTCTCCAAGCCTCATTCTGGCTTCTTTCTGGCTTCTCTTTTCATTTAAGAGAAGAGATAGGTTCTGCTGCCCCTCTTCAGAGGACAGACAACTCTGGGTAGCTTTAACAGTTATCTTTCTGATGGTCACTCTCAAATCTTCACCAAGATCCTAGTATATAAGTTTCACTTTTATATTTTCAACTACCTGTAGAAGTATTTATTTATTTAAACAGAACATCATTCTCATTATCATTTGATATACTGTTTATTTTACCTGAAGATAAGTTCCCTAGTTACATTCTTTTCCCTGCCTCCAAAATTCCCTGCATCCCCCTAGGAAGGTTGCCAGGAATACCCTCTCCCCCACATTCTGTAATTCCCAATGGAAGAAATCCATGTAGGAACTGAAAGCATTTTAAGCTGAGTAGTCCTATAAGATTACCTCAAAGGAAGGAACATGGGTGCACTCCACATGGGTGGAGTCAAAACAGGTTCAAAAAGAATAGATTTTGTGATTATTTATCTTGCGGTGCATACTTACATGGATGTACACATGCACACCATGGTATAGGGGACCTTGGACGTCTCAGGGCTCCACAGGTCTGTGCTTCTCCCTAGGACTTGCTCAGGAATGTATGCCCACAGATTTGGGCTCCTGCTGCCCTAGACAACATGGTTCCTTGAAGAAATCATGAACTTTGGGAAATGAGAAAGGGCAGCTCTGGCCCTTGGTTTTGGGTGAGATAGCTGGAGACTAGGGGTTCTGAACAGCTTGTTGATATTCTCTAGCCATCCTTACCCTCATGCCAGAGGAAGCCCCTTGGGGTGGAGCAGGGAAGGGATAGATAACTCTGATGCCGAGGAATAGAAGCAAGAGTCTTAGGAGAGCTTCTGCCCCAGCACTAGTTCACATACAGCCAGTGTGTGATTTTCAAGAAATCCAGAGGCAGATCAGTGAGAACTGTTGTTGTGTCCTGATGGCTAGAAGGGACTTGCAGGGGAGGCCTCCAGAGCACAGGGAATCTGAGAGAAAAGCCTGGAAGCAAGAAGCCCAAAGTTCAGGAGATCTTTGGTCTTTGTAGGCTTTGGCCAAGGCCAGGACTTGGGGAGAGTGAAGATGAACGTGAGAACCATGAGAACCAGGAGTGGAGGGTCGCAGCAGGCCCTGATGCAGGAGAACCTGTGCCAAAGTTCAAAGAGGCCTGGGACCATAAATGGAGAGGCAGGAAGGTGGCAGACTAGCCAGCTTCCATGGGTGACAGCCTCTGGGAGTCCCAGGGAATGTTTGAGATTGCAGAAGGACAATGCCCACTTATGTAACCTGCCTGCCCCACCCACATGGCATACAGCTCCCTTGGAAAGAGACAGGATGCCCTGGAAAAAGTTATATTGGCCCCACCAGGGAGAGAATTTACATACCTGAGTACTGGACCCATGGGTAGATTGCCAAGTCTGTTACTCAGGCTTAGAAAATGCAAGGGGCCAAGGGGCCAGAGGAAGGATGGTACCAAAAGGGAACAGCTTCTAAGAATGCTCTGGAATATTCACAGTGAATCTTACTTTTGAGGATAAGTAGAAACATTTTTGTAAACAATTTGAAATGTAGAAAGTACAACAAGGTGATTAAATAAATGCTGGAGGATTTTCCTAAAGAAATCCTTTTTAGTAAAAGCTGGGAAAGTTTCCCCCTTAACACTTCTCTGAAATAGAAAACTGGTTATAGTTCATTTATTTATTTCTAAATATATTGTCACTTTTATTGAACTAAGTGCTACCCTTCATTTTGAAGGAAGTGGTAAAATTTCAAATTGGATCTTCCTTCTCAAGAAGTGGTATAAGGAAGAAGAGGGCAAGACAGTGGATTAGACATACCCATCATTTTGACTCCATGAATGAGAAGAGTCAGATCACACAGGAGAGACTATATTCTGAAGAAAGAAAGGGAGGAAGAACATCAGGAATCACAAAGAAGATGGCAGGTCAGCAGAAAAAGCACAGAGAAACCGAGGCAGCAGAGAAAAGCAGCAAACAGTTCCAAGCCTAATCCCTGCTTCCCAGGAGTGAGAGGGGAAGCTGAAGATTCAATTACAAGGTAAACCAGATGACCCTGGCAACAGCCTGGCAATTCAAGCTGTAGGATAGTCTGTAACTCCCACAGGCCTTAATTCAATATGAGCATTTGGTGAGACAGTGACTGCTGCAGTGTGGAAAGTAGAAAAAGACATTTTGTAATCCTCATCTCTGAGAGTTACAGAAAGATTCCATATTGAGAGAAATCCTATTGTTTGTGGCTAAGTTACTTTGGGGGCTTGAAAACAAGGAACACTCATGACCCAGGGAGACTTGAGACACCCAGTCGCAGCATCTGGGTGGGAGACAACCGTAAGAGGTGGTTGTGGAGAGGAAGAAGGGCTGATATGATTCTACAGAGAAGTTCAAGCAGCAGGAAGCTATGGTAGCAAAGGTTGCAGTGGTCAGAGGTCCCCTCCCACTTTCTTATCCACCACCTGTGGCCCTGGTGAGGAGCAATTCTCATCACCCAAGGGTCATGATGGAAATAAAGAAGCCTGTGGCTCACATGGTATTTCACCTCCAAGGCTTATGTCCTGACTGTGTATGTTGGTTGTTAGGTGGGTCAAGAGCCCAGAAGCCAGACTCTTTGAATCATATGATATCCACAGCCCCTTCCTTCACACAGGGAGAAGAACTGCTGGACAGTGTATGAAAGCACTGAGGGCCAACTCAGGACCCATATCCTAGAGTGTAATAGCTGCCAGACTGGTTCCAAGGTCCCAAGCCCAGACTCCTAATCATGTGACCTCCACAGCTTCCTTCCCCACACCAAGAGGTGAACTGCTGGGTGGAGCCTAAAAGCACTGAAACCTACCTCTGAGAACTGCATCCCATATGTATGTGCTGCTAGGAAGGACTGAGAGCCCAAGTCTAGACTCTTAATCACAAGACTACCACAACCTTGTTCTTCCCACAGGGAGATGAACTGCTGGACAGGGTCTATAAGCATTGAGAACAGCAGGCATAGTGCCTATGTCCCTCAGTTCTCCCCTATCCATTGCAGAGCTCATTGCTCTTCTTGTTCCCCCCAACTCTCTAATATATTTGGAGGTCACCCAAAGGCTTGGACATTTGCTGCCTGTGGGGACACAAACTGGGGGATTTATAGAGGAATTGGGAACCTTCCTGGTCCACAGGGTAAAGCTCCCTGCAGCCAGCAGCAACCCCCAGCACACAAAGAAGGGCAGCTTCTATAGTGAAAATGATTAGAAGTGAATAGCCAACCCTTCTACAAGAGACTCCAGCTGGTTTACCTCCACCTCAGTAGTGCTGGGGATCAGGGCCAATGTCCTGAGTATTGGGAGAACGCTTGGCCACCGAGCCATATCCCCAATCTAGTGGTGATAACAACACTTCAACCTGGACATTGAGATTATTTCAACTGAATGATTACAGGTGATTAAAATGTCTAACTAGAGGAATCCAAGATGGTGGCTAGGGTAGGGAATCAGAAATCCTAAGCTCTGTGACTTCAGAAACCACCTTGAGACATCAGAGCTACACTTGGGTAATTCTGATTGCTTCTAGCCAAAATAATAACCACCACCACATTAGGTGGACATAAAATTCAAACACTAACCCTTAAAACAGCCTATAATTACACCTAACAGCCATGAAAATTCCATGCAGCACAACCAGCAAGGCGTGTCTGGCCCTGGAATAAAGCCCTCAATTGCAACTAACCCTGTGGACAGAAGGACCATTCACAAGGCAGTCACCTGGTGAGACCACATCAGAGCTCCAGTATTGTGTGCTAATACCAGGATTGGAAGCCTAAGAAATAACTCTACAACTTTTACCAAAACACTGAACTTTTTGTTGGTCCTGTACCTAGTGTTTTGTTTTGTGTTTCTTTTTTTGTTTATTTTGTGGGTTTTTTCTGCATTATTAACTTTACCATCACTATTTTCTTATTTCCCTATTCCTACCCCCTCACTTTCCCTACTTTTCCTGTGCTACAATCCATTGTTCTCCTTCCCCACTACGCTTCCTGCCCCTTCTCATCCACTATCTCCCCTGTCTTCACCTCCTTTTCCTAGCCCCCCCAACCATTCACCACACTACTGCTCCCTACTACATATTCTCCACCCACTGACTAGCCTAATGTACCAATTATACACAACCCCAGCCCCCTCCAATCCCTGACACAAGCACCCTCCACTACAAGAGAAATACATTCAAACATGCACAAGGGCCACAAAACCCAACAGTCCCCATACAACTTCCCCCACTCACCCACACCTTTTCCTGTGCCTCTTTTAGTGCCCCTTTACCAGTTTCCCAAATTTCTATATCTAGCCTAATAACCATTACCCCCCCCAACTCCCACTGTTTATAGATACTATCACCAAGGTGTTTTCTATATAATATGTAAACAACTGGTCTGACATTGAACCTGTGAATTTGTTACTGCTAAATTATACATCCAGGCCAAGGACAGAGAAAGCACATCAACCTAGCTAATAACCAAGTCAGTCACAACACAAAAATTAAGTCAAGGGAAAGAAAACAGGTGATTAGAACCACCAATTAGCCTATAAAGAACATAGTTGAACAGCACAAAGTGGAGCGATGTGAAGAAGAAGAAGAGATGGAAACCACTCTCCTCAACAGAATAATTCAATACAGGATTCAGCAGGAAATGAAGAAAGTGGATGCCCAGTTTTTGACCCCAACAAAACAATGATAATTGTCACTAAGGAGCACAGTGATGCCCACAAAAAAACCCTCAAAGAAGAAATCTTGGAAGAAATCTCTGAGAAATTCATGAGGAAGAGATTAGACATGGTTAACCAGAATGTACAAGATGCACTCAAGAAATTTCAAGACACCAAAAATAAAGAACATGAGAAGACCCAGAAACAAATAAATGGACTCAGAAAGGACTTCAATAAACACCAAAGTGAAACAAAGGACACTATAAAAAGAGAGATAGATGAATTAAAGATGACAACAAAAATACAAAAGAGGAGTTGAACAAAGATATGGAAAACCTCAGAAAAGAGAATCAAACAGAAATCCTGAAAATAAAAAGTCCTTTTAGTCAAACAAAAAACACAGTGGAAGGCCACTCCAGCAGACTAGAACAAGTGGAAGACAGAATCTCAGAGCTTGAAGATAAAATAGAAATTAAAGAAAAAAACAAAAGAAATCTTAGTCAAACAACTCAAGAGCTGTGAAGGGAATATGCAAGAACTCAGTGACTCCATCAAAAAAACCAAACCTGAGTATCATGGGCATTGAAGAAGGAGAAGAGGTGTAAGCCAAAGGGATACATAATATAATCAATAAAATAATAGAAAATTTCCCAAATCTCGAGAAAGTTTTGCCCATTCAGGTACAGGAAGCCTCCAGGATACCAAACAGACTTGACCAAACTAGAACTTCCCCATGGCATATTATCATTAAAACAACAAGCATGGAGAACAGAGAAAGAATATTGAAGGCTGTAAGAGAGAAAAAACAAATAACATACAAAAGAATCTATCAAAATAACAGATTTCTCAATGGAAACCTTGGAAGCATTTTGAGCACTGAAATTTCAGCCCTAGGATACTCTACCAAGCGAAACTATAATTCAAAATTGACAATTTTGAATTGTCAATAAAAGTCTTCCACAATAAACATAAACTAAAACAATATATGACCACCAAGCCACCACTACAGAAGATTCTACAAGCAATTCTGCACACAGAAGATAAAAGTGAACAAAACCATGAGACTTCAAACCTACATTGGTCAAATGAGATAAAGAAGGACACTTCATACTAATAAAAGGTATAATACATCAAAAGGAAATAACAGTTATCAACCTATATGTACCCAATATCAGTGCACCCAATTCATCAAACATACACTAAAGGACTTAAAAGCATATATAGACTCCAACACAGTGGTAGTGGGAGACTTTAATACCCTTCTATCACCAATAGATAGGTCATCCAAACAAAAAAAATCAGCAAATAAATCCTAGAACTAAATGACACCATAGATCAACTGATGTCTATAGAATATGTCATCCAACAACAGCACAATATACATTCTTCTCAGCAATCCATGGAACTTTTTCCAGAATAGATCATATCTTAGGGCACAAAGCAAGCATCAGCAAATATAAGAAAATAGAAATAACCCCTGCTTTGTATTTGACCACAATATATTAAAACTAGAACTCAACAACAAAAACAACAGCAGGAAATACACAAATAGTTAGAGGCTGAATAACACATTGCTCAATGATCAGCTGGTCACAGAAGAAATAAGAAAGGAAATCAAAAGACTCTTAGAAGTTAATGAAAATGAAAACACCATCTACCAGAACCTATGTGAGACAGCAAAGGCTGTCTTAAGAGTAATGTTTATAGCCATGAGTGCATATATTAAAAGGACAAAGATCTCAAATCAATGACCTAATGCTACATCACAAACTCCTAGAAAAACAAGAACAAACAAAACCCAAAATAAGCAGAAGGAGAGAAATAAAAAAATAAGGGTTGAAATTAATGAAATAGAGACAAAAAAATACAAAGAATCAATGAAACAAAAAACTGGTGCTTTGAAAAAAAAAAAAAAAACAAACAAACCAGGATTGACAAGCTCCTGGAAAATCTTACTAAAATGAAGAGGGAAAAGACCCAAATTAGTAAAGTCAGAAATGAAAAAGAGGACATAACAATAAACTTTGAGAAGCTATATTCCAATAAATTTAAAAATCTTGAAGAAATGGGCAAATTTCTAGATACTTATGACCATCCAAAACTGAACCAAGAAGATATTAACCACCTGAAAAGATCTATAACACATAATGAAATTAAAGCAGCAATAGTCTCCCAAAAAAGAAAAGTCCAGGACCTGGCAGATTCTCTGCTGAGAATTCTACCAGACCTTTAAAGAAGAACTACTACCAACACTCCTCAAACTTTTCCACAAAATAGAAAGAGAAGGAACACTGTCTAATTCACTTTATAAAGCCAGCATTACACTAATTCACAAACTGGAAAAGGACACATCCAAAAAGGAGAACTACAGGCCAATATTTTTAAAGAACATTAATGCAAAAATACTCAATAAAATAATGGTAAACCGAATCCAAGAACATATCAGAAAGATCATTCACCATGACCAAATTTGGCTTCATCCCAGGGATGCAGGGATAGTTTAACATATGCAAATCAATAAATGTAATATAGCACATTAATAGAAGCAAAGACAAAAAGCACTTGATCTCAATAGATGCAGAAAAAAGCTTTGACAAGGTTCAATATTTCATGATAAAAGCTATAAGAAAACTATGAAAATAATGAATGTTCCTCAACATTATAAAAGCTATATATGACAAACCTATAGCCTGCATCATATTTAATGGAGAAAACCTGAAAACATTTCCCCTAAAGTCAGGAATGAGACAAGGATGCCCAGTCTCCCTACTCCTATTCAACATAGCCCTGGAATTTCTAGCCAGAGCAATAAGGCAAAAAAAATAAAAGGAATACAAATAGGTAAAGAAATAGCCAAAATATCCCTATTTTCAGATGGCATGATCCTATACCTTAAAGACCCAAAAAACTCCATTGAAGAACTCCTAGGCACCATAAATAGCTTCAGCAATGTAGCAGGATAAAAAATCAACTGACAAAAACAAGTACCCTTTCTATATGCCAACAATTAACAAATTGAGAAAGAACACAGGAAAACAATTTCATTGACAATATCCTCAAAAAAATCAAATATCTAGGAATAAAATTAACAAAGAATGTAAATGACCTCTGCAAGGAGAACTACAAAACACTGAAGAAAGATATAGAAGAAGACTACAGAAGGTAGAAAGATCTCCCATGCTCATGGATTGGCAGAAACAGCATAGTAAAAATGCCTATACTACCAAAAGCAATCTACATGTTCAACACAATTCCCATCAAAATCTTAATGACATTCATCACAGAGATTGAAAAATCTACCATAAAGTTCATTTGGAAACATGAAAGACCTTGAATATCCAAGGCAATACTGAGCAAAAAGAGCAATGCTGGAGGTATCACAATACCCAACTTCATAACATACTACAGAGCCATAACAATAAAAACAGCATGGTACTGGCAAAAAAACCAGATATGATCAGTGGAGCAGAATAGAGGACCTGGATATGAATCCACACTGCTATGCCCACCTCATTTTTGATAAAGTCACCAAAAACATATGATGGAGAAAAGATAGCCTCTTTAACAAATATTGTTGGGAAAAGTGATTATCTGCCTGCAGAAAACTGAAACTAGATCCATGCCTATCACCCTGTACTAGTATCAACTCAAAATGGACTAAGGACCTTAATATCAGACTGGAAACCTTGCAGTTAGTATAGGAAAGAGCAGGGAATACTCGGGAAGCAATAGGTATAGGCAAGGACTTCCTCAGTAGAACTCCAGCATCCTAGCAACTAAGTGAAAGGATGGACAGAAGGGACTATATGAAATTAAAAAGCTTCTGCATGGCCAAAAAATGGTCTCTAAACTGAAGAGACCACCTACAGAGTGGGAGAAAATGCTTGCTAGCTATATATCAGACAAAGGACTAACACAGGGAGCTCAAAAAACTAAACTCCCCAAAAAATCAATGAACCAATAAAGAAGTGGGCAACTGAATTAAACAACTTTTTGAAAAGAAGACATCCAAATGGCCAAAAAAACACATGAAAAATGCTCACCATCCCTGACCATAAAGGAAATGCAAATCAAAACCACACTAAGATTTCATCTCACTCCTGTTAGAATAGTTATCATCAAGAAAACAACCACCAACAAATGTTGGTGAGGATAAGGGGAAAAAGGAACCTTCATACACTGCTTGTGGGAATGTAAGCTAGTACAACCACTTTGGAAAACAATATGGAGGCTTTAAAAACTAAACATAGATCTGCCACAAAAGCAGATACCACTCTTAGGGATATTCCCAAATGAATGCAACTCAGAGAAGGCACCTGCATACCTATGTTTATTGCAGCATTATTCACAATAGCCAAGCTATGGAAACAGCCAAGATGCTCCACTACTGATGAATGAATTAAGAAAATGTGGTATTTATACACAACGGAATTTTATTCAGCCACAAAGAAGAATGAAATTTTGTCATTCACAAACAAATGGCTGGAACTGAAGGACATCATCTTAAATTAAGTTAGCCAGGCTCAGAAGGCCCAAAATTGCATATTCTCCCTCATATGCAGATTATAGACCTAAAACAAATGCAGTAATATTATTGGACATGGGTCACACACTAAGGGGAGAACACATATGGGAGGAATAGGGAAAGGGAAAGAAACCTAAAACTTGAATGTGGTTGATGTGCTCAATGTACAGGAGTGAATAAAATAATCTTAAACTGGCAGAGGCCACTATGGGAAGGGGACCAGGAAGTAGTAAAGAGGTCTGGTAGAGATGAACCATGGTGGGTTGCAATATATAAGTACATGGAAGCAATGATAGGAATCTCTCTGTATAACTACCTTTATCTCAAACTAGCAAAAATGCTATATCATTCTTATTATCTCATATTTTCTATTCAACAAAATCAGAGAACAAGAGGGTGGAGCAGGTTCTGCCTGGAAGCAGGGTCGGGGGTTAAGAGGGGAGGGAGAGAGGTGGCTCAAACAGTATATACACATGTGAGTAAATGTAAAAATGATAAAATTAAAACAAATGTCCAACCAATGACTTGGCTTCTGATGCACAAATCCCAACATAAAAACCAAGAAATATGAAAAAAAAAAAGTAACCCAATTTCTTTAAAATGCAACAACTACACAGTAACCAACACTAATGACAGTGAAGTGGATGAAAGTTCAAAGAATCAAAAAAAGATTATAAGAATGATTAATGTAATTAAAGGATATGAATACATACCTGAATGATTTCCAAGAAAACTCAAAAGAGCTGAATGAAATAAAGAAGATAATTTAGGATATAAAAAAGGAATTCGATAAAGATGTAAAAATTTCAAAAAAAAATCCAATTGAAATACTGGAAGTGAAAAGATAAGTGAGTCAAATTACAAAACTCATTTGAAAGTATGTCCTGTAGATAGTATCAAATTGAAGACAGAATAGTGGAGCTCAGAGACAAGGCAGATGAGTTAGAACATGAAGATGAAGGAAAGAAAACTAAAGAAGTATAAGCAGAAAATGCAAGACCTCTGGGATGTCATTAAAATACAAACCTATGAATCATGAGCACAGAAGAAGGAGAAGTGGTGTAAGCTAAAGGCATTAAAAACATATTCAATAAAATAATAGTAGTAAACTTCCCAGTTCCTGAGAAAGAGACAGTCATCCAGGCACAGGAGGCTTTTAAGATTCCAAAAAGACAAGACCAGAAAAGAACTTTCTGTTATAACATTATAGTTAAAAGATTAGGAATTCAGAGCAAGGAAGGAGCATTGAAAGTTGCATTGAGAAGTTCCAAGACACCCATAAAGGTAAATGCATCACCCGATTTCATAATTGCAGATTTCTCAACAGAAGCCTTAAAAGCAAGGAGAGTATGCACTGATGTATTTCAAAACCTGAAAGAAAGTAACTGTCAATCTAGATCACTGTACCCAGCAAAGCTACACTTCATAATTGACAGAGAAATAAAACCTAGGATAAACAAAAACTAAAGCAATTCATGACTACTAAACCAACACTTCAGAAGACACTTAAAGGAATCTTACACACAGAAAGGAAAGATAAATGCAATCACAAACATATGGGAATGAAAAAAATATTTCATTTGATGAGTAGATAAGCAAATAAGAAGTAAGGAAACTTCAGAATTAAATGATACTATAGATCAAATGAACTTAACCTACATCTACAGAATATTCCACCCAACTGCTGCAGAATACACGTTCTTCTCAGCAGCCCACAGAAACTTCTTCAAAATAAATCATATCTTAGGACACAAAGCACATCTTAAATAAAAGAAAACTGAAATAATTTTTTATGTTCTTGCAGATTTCAATGAAATAAAACTAGAAATCAATAAGAAGTGAAACTATGGAAAATATCCAAACAACTGGAGACCGAACAATTCACTCTTGAATGATCAGTGGGTCATCAAAGAACTAAGAGCAGAAAGAAAACAATTCCTAGAGTCAAATGAAAATGAAAACAGCTTACCAGAACCTTTGGGGCACAGCAAAGCAATGCTCAGAAGAAAGTTCATAGTTATGAGTGCCTACATTAAAAAAAATCAGAGAGAATGTATATAAATAACCTAATGTTCCACCTCAAGCTCTTAGAAAAACAATAATAAGACAAACCCAAAAGCAGCAGATAGAAAGAAATAATAAAGATCTGGGCAGAAATAAACAAAACCAAGACTGACAGAACAATAAAAATAATTACTGGTTCTTTGAAAAGACAAATGAGATCAATAAATCTTTAACCAAACTTACCAAAAGAAGGGAAAAGACCCAAATTAACAAAATTAGAGACGATAAAGGGGACATCACAACCCACACCAATGAAATTCAGAGGATCATTAGGGAATACTTCAAAAGTTTATATTCTACTAAATTGGAAAATCTGAAAGAAATGCAGAAAGTTCTAGATGCATGTGACCTAATAAATTGAACCAGGAGGATATAAAATGCCTAAACAGATTTATAACAAGCAATGAAATTGAAGCAGTAATAGTCTCCCAACAAAGAAAAGCCCAGGACCAGATGGATTCAATGCTAAATTCTATCAAACCTCTAATGAAGAGCTCACAACAATGTTCCTCAAACTATTCTGTAAAACAGAAAGAGAATAGATGATACTAAACTTATTCTATGAAGCCAAAACTAAATCAGGACATGACAAAGAAAATTACAGATCAATTCCCTTGATAAACATAGATGCAAAAATTCTCAATAAGATACTTGTATAGTGAATTCAACAACACATTAAAAAGATCATATGCCATGATCAAGTTAGTTTCATTCCAGAGAGGAAAGGATGGTTCAAATCTATAAATGTAATTCAGCACATAAACAGAATAAAGGCCAAAAATTACATGATTTCCAATAGATAAAGAAAAAGTCTTTGAGGAAATTCAACATCCCCTCATTATAAAGCCCTGAAGAAACTAGAAATAGAAGGAATGTTCCGCAACATAATAAAACCTATAAATGACAAATCGACAGCCTATAGTTTTGGTATTGACACAAAAACAGTATCATAATAAATGGGGATAAACTGAAACCATTTCCTCTGAAGTCAGAAATGAGATAAGGGTGTCCACTCTCTCCACTCATTCAATATAATGCTTTTGTTCTTAGCCAGTTCAATAAGGCAAGAGAAAGAAATAAAAGAGATATGAATAGGAACAGAAGAAGTCAAATTATCCCAATTTGCAGATAATATAATACTGTATTTAAAAGACCCTAAAGACTCTACAAAAAAACTCTTAGATCTGACAAACTTTTTTGGCAAAGAAACAGGATACAAAATTAACATAGAAAATCAGATTTCTATATTCCAATAATGAACAGGCTGAGAAAGAAATAAAAAAAATTAATCCTACTCACAACAGCCTCAAAAAATTATGGGGCTGAGGGTATGGTTCAAATGGTAGAGTGCCTGCCTAGCAAGTGCAAGGCCATGAGTTCAATCCCCAGTATCACTAAAAATTTAAATACCTAGGAATAAACCTAATAAAGTAGGTGAAAAACCTCTATAATGAAAACTATAAAACCTTGAGGGAAGAAATTGAAGAAGTCAACAGAAGATGGAAAGACATCCATGGATTGACAGAGCTAATATTGTGAAAATGGCTATTCTTCTGAAAGTAATCTATAGATTCAATGTTATCCCCACAAAAATTTCAATATTTTTTGAAGAAATAAAAAACATTGATCCAAAAATTCATGTGGAAGCACAAGAGACCCAGAATGGCCAAAGAAATCCTGAGTAAAACGAGCAATGCTGAAGGTATCATAATATATGACTTAAAATTATACTACAGAGCCATAGTAACAAAAACAGTATGGTATTGACACAAAAACAGACACATAGATCAAAGGAATAGAATAGAAGATCCAGAAATAAACCCACACAGTTATGGCCATCGTATTTTTTTATTGTTATGTTGAATGGGGGCACATTGTAGCATCCACAAAAGTTTCTTACAATATAACAAATATAGCATATTTGAATTCACCGCCTCCATCATTCTCCTTTAACTATCTGATTTTTAACAAAGGTAAACACATACATTGGAGGAAAGACAGCCTTTTCAACAAATGGTATTGGGAAAACTGGATATGTGCACATAGGAGACTAAAAATAGACTCCTAGCTTTCACCCTGTGCAAAAATTAATTCAAAATGGATGAAAGATTTAAATGTAATACTGGGAGGTTTGCAACTACTGGAGGAAAACAAAGGTAAGAGCTTTGAAGACACAGGATCAAGATTTGTACAAATGTGACTGTATCATAGCAAAGGAGATGATTACCAGAATCAGGAAACAACCCTCAGAATGGGAGAAAGTCTTTGCCAGCTACTCATTGGAATATATAAAGAACTCCAAAAATTAAACACCATAAGAACAAACAATCTAATTAACAAATGCACAAATGTTTGAACAGACAGTTCTCAAAAGAAGAAATACAGATGGCTAATAAATACATGGAGAAAATTTCAACGTCTTTAGCCATAAAGGAAATGAGAATCAAAACAACACTGAGATTCCATCTCATTACAGTCAGAATGAGTACTATCAAGAAAACAAACAATAGCAAACATTGGTGAGGATGCAGAGAAAAAGGACTTCCATGTTCTGGTGGTGGGAAGTAAATAAGTGCGGTCATCATGGAAATGAGCGTGGAGCTTCTTCAAAAAACTAAACCTAGAACTATCATATGACCCTGCTGCCTCACTCCTGGGCACCTATCTAAAGATTGCATATGATAGAGATAGCTGCAACCCATGTTCACAACAGCCAAACTATGGAATCATCCTAGGTGCCCATCAATGGACGAATGGTAAAGCAAATGTGGTATATGTGCACAAAGGAGTATTACTGAGCCATAAAGAAGAATGAAATTATGTCATTTTTGCAGGAAATGAAGATCATCGTGTCAAGTGAAATAAGCCAGACTGAGAAAGTCAAATATTACATGTTCTCTCTCATGCTCACCAAATTTAGGTCTAAAAAAAAAAAAAGAATGACACAAGTGTAAAACTGGGGGAGTGTTTGGGGCCCAGAACTAGTGGGAGGAGGAGGGCCGAAGGATGAGTGAAGGGGGTGTAATTGAAATATCTCATGTATGAAAATAGAACAATGAAATATTAAAATTGTTAAAAGGTGGGAAGAAGAAAGAGTAATGGAGGGATGAATTTGATAGAAGTACCTTGTATGCATGTATGGAAAGACCACAGCGAAGCTCCTTTGTACAAGTAATATACACTAGTAAAAGAGAGAAAGAGGAAGTACATAAGAACAGAACGTTGATCTAACATACCACTGTCAACTAAAAGGAAGTTTATGTAATTCAATGAGTTATAAAATGCACATGGGTTTTATTTTTTGGGGGGTACTGGGGTTTGAAGTCAGGCCTTGTGGCTTGGCCCCACAACTGGAGCCATACCTCCAGCCCTTTGTGCTTTAGTTATCTTTCAAATAGGGGTTCTCTTTTCCTTGGTTTGGCCTTGAGCTGTGATTATCCTACCTCTACTTCCCACATAGCTGGGATTACAGGCATGTACCAACATGCTGGCCCTCGTGTGGAGTTAGTCAATGTAATTTTCCATAGCTTACAACATTTTAGCTAAGAACAAAACAACACAATGGAAAGTTGAATAAAAGAAAACTTGTTACAATTTAAAATTCAGTATAATTTATACATATTTACTACATAATAGAGTGTGTGTGTGCAAAGTGCTGTTGGAGGGACAGTTTGACTTTGAGACTTGTAATTATGCAAATGTTCATGGAGCATTAAAATTAGAATTTACAAGTGTCAGCATTCACTTCAATGAACAAATCACTTTCCTGTTGGTAAAAATGTTAGAAACAATATTTTGGAATCTTGCTTGTGAAACAGGTGTGTGTGTGTGCAACAGCACACGAGCACGTGTCTGTCTGTTGATATGTGCCTGGAGTGTGTTATGTGGTGTGCCTGGGTCTGGTGGTGTGTGCTATATGTCTGTGTGGTGTGTGCATGTGTGTGTAAGCAACTCCCTACTCAGGGAGAAGTTTGCACCATAGCGAGGTTGGTTGTGGAACGTCCATGGTTCCCAATAAATACACTAATAGTAAGTGTTTTTCAGAACTTTAGACTTGCTAGGGTTGTTAGATATCAGCTGGTGATTTTCACTTATTTTTGTGTTTCAAAAGAAACTAGTTTAGAAGCAAACACCCTTGCTAAATAGAAACAGGGATGAGAGAAGAGGTCACCTGCAGGGCAGGACACCTGAAGTCTCCCTCTCTGGAATATGACTTGTGTCCTGTCTTCCTCCTAGCTCACACATTTCCTGTGCACTGTGGCTGTGTGGCCGTGTATCCAGCATTAATGCATGTGGTGTGCATAATGGATTTCCCCTACAAGTAGTACTGATTTTAAGCATAATAAAGGATATATTGAAATTTTTACTCTCAGCAAGCATTTCTTATTGGAATAGCTTAGTTGCAGAAACAGCATGTTTTCTATGGATTGCAGTAGAAGAATAAAGCGAAACTCCCAAGACTTCTGCTAGAAATGGAAATCAGAAGCTGGCATTACTCCAAGTGCTACATGAACTATCACATGCAATGTGTAACTCCAAAAGCTTTTGTCTGAGGTATGTGTGGTTCTACATGGCTAAGCCGTGCATTTGTATGTGAAGTGAGAATAAAAAGATCAGCAGGTGAAACTAAAGGATTTTCTAGAATTGTGCCTCTACTGCCAGTTTATGATGATACTGAATGCTAGCCGTATTTATCTGCACCAATTCAGAAGGTTATCGAAGCCCACCTCTTGATGTGAGAGGGCAAATACAATTTTCCCAGTAAGACTGAGAGCTCGAGGTTTCATTTTTCATGCCTGGGAATACAGAAAGTGAAAAGCATGCATTGTTTTAGGAAAGATCGCTGAGTGAATACTCAACCCTGGTAAAAGTAAAAAACATGTAGCATCCTGAGCAGAAAATATTTTCTTTCCTGCATGAAAATACAAAAATCTGAGACTGGAAAGAAGTAGACGGTATTCCAGTGAGGACGAAAGGGGAGGGGAGAGAGACCAAATGTTGCAGAGACTTGGTTCCATCAGCATCACGTGCCCTTTCCTTCCTTGGAACTATCTGTTTTCCTGATGACGTTGGTTGTCATGGTCACGTGGCCATGCAACTCATTTTTCTTCAGTGGGTTCTGAGAATGTGCTGGGTGACCTTCATAAGAATAGAGATGTTTTCTTTCCTTTTGCTCTTGGTTAGAATGCGGGCAGGGTTCCGAGCCACCCAGTCCCAAGTACCTGAGGGTAATAGACTGGGTAGCACAGCCATCAATTGAAAGAAGGAAAAAACGAGCTCCCACCAACTGCTATTTTCTTTTGGTTTTGGTCATACACCAGGGAACTAATGTCTGAATGATATGATGGAATACACTACATTCAGCTAGGGAACAAAAAATTTTTTATGGCTGGTTGTAGCACCAGTGAATATCCAAATAGTATTATGGGATATACTCTGAAGGTGATTTTGTGTGCTACTAAAATGCTGTTGTCCTCTTTTTTTTTTTTTTTTGTGGTTATCTGTCGGAAGTACTTAGTGAGTGAATTCCTTTGGTTGATATTTATTAAAAGAAAACGAGAGATTTTGGGGTGTTTAAGCTGACTTAAACAGAGAAGATATGGACCATATCCCACAATAGGCGATTCAGCATCTGAGTGGCTTGTGAGTGGATTCACACGGTCCTGCAATTAAGCACAGAAAGGTCTGGCCCTTCCCCAACCAAGTAAGGGTCCTGAGATTAATGTGGCTGGCTTAGGCTGCTTAGGATTTGCTCCTGACCTGAGAGTGAGGCTCCTTTCCCAAAAGGTGGACATTTGGGAAAAAAAAATCAGTGTTCTGTTAGTAAAAAAGGGGACAATGAATGTTGGGGGGTAGGGCAGCAAACACTTGACTACAACCCTTCTAACAGTGATCCAAAGGAAACTGGGCTAAGGATAGCTCTACAGAGAGTTGACTCACATTAATTTCCTGTGCGTGTGTGTTGCCTTCTAGGTTAATTCTTTTTGATCTCACCTTTTCTCTAGTTCCTGGTCCCCTTTTCCTATTGGCCTCAGTTGCTTTTAAGGTATCTGCTTTTAGTTTCTCTGGGTTAAGGGCAACAAATGCTAGCTAATTTTTTAGGTGTCTTACCCATCCTCATACCTCCCTTGTGTGCTCTCGCTTTTGTCATGTGCTCAAAGTCCAATCCCCTTGTTGTGTTTGCCCTTGATTTAATGTCCACATATGAGGGAGAACATACGATTTTTGGTCTTTTGGGGCAGGCTAACCCCACTCAGAATGATGTTCTCCAATTCCATCCAACACTTGTTCCTTCCTATTATTGCTTATATTCTCTCTCAACAAAATTAGAGATAAGGGCAAAATAGTTTCTGCTGGGTATTGAGGGGGTGGAGGGGAGAGGGAGGGGGTGGAGTGGGTGGTAAGGGAGGGGGTGGGAGCATGGGGGAGAAATGACCCAAGCCTTGTATGCACATATGAATAATAAAACAATAATAAATAAATAAATAAATAAAGTTACAAAAAAAAAACCCAAAGGAAACTCGGCTAGGTGGGGCTGGGCAGCAGGCAGTTCATGCTCCACCGGCAAGCAGTCCTGTTCATACAGGGCAGGTAAATGACCTTGTGAGGAGGTTTCCTGATGCTTATTTTCTTAACTTTCTGGGATAATTTGTGTCCCTGTGGATATCTGATTATATATCAATGGCACTTAAAATGATGCTCAGAATATTAAAAGCATACCCAGTAAGTGTTTTATTTAAATCATGTTCTTTACAGAAGGTTAGTGCTTTTTGGAGATTTTACAGAAACAATCTTTGGTTTCTTTAGAACAGCAAACTAAAAATATACCCAGTGACAGAGTGTGAAAACACCAAGTTTAAGACCTTTTTAAAATCTATTACCATTCACAATGTGAAAGTTTCCTTCCAGCCCAGTATGGGAAGTGGACTCCTGGGTCAATAGATTGAGTATAACAGAGATCTTATCTCTTTAATCCTATCTTTCTACTTCAAGTTTTCTTATTGATTAAGCACCTCCTGCATTTACAATGTCACAATGCTGCTTACTGAAAGCAGCCATGTCTCCACAGAAAGTTTTTCAGAAACTCGCTTTGATCTGAATTTCTTTCTTTCCATGTAGCAGCTATCTGCTGAACAAAGCCTTTGGTATCTGCTCCCTGTTAACGTGTGAAACCATTAGTGGGAATGGTGTGATGGAGGTTCGTCTTTAACTGGGGGCTTATCTTCTAAGAGGCATCCATCCCAAGCACTTTACATTCTTTAAAGATCCAGGAACATTTCATCTGATTTCTGCACAAGGCTACCGTACAAGGTGATTGGATCCAGTATCTCTTCTCTTTTTAATTCCTCCAAATAATCAGGCAGTGTCAATATACAGGCTTGATTCCATGAAGGACAACACTTGACATTCTTAGGAAAGGCATACTAAACTCTTATCTGGAAATTCCCCTAAGAATTCTTTAGGGTTAGTGACTTTCCCTCACTGGAGTGGTCCTTCTGTGTAGGAATAGTTAACACAGGTCCTCTGATTACAGACCTGTCAGTTAACACTAACACCTTGAGAAGAACTGAACAGACTATCACTCGACCTTGAACTCCCAGACTGTCTGTGAATGCAGGACAATAACCAACATGGCTTTATGAAGAAGAATGCATTGTCAGGGGCAATGTTTCTTTCTTAGAGTGGAGGGTAGCATGATGGGGGAAGAAACAGGCATTGTGGGCCTGCTTCTACAGAGAGCAGGGAGGAAATTGCTTTCTTTGTTGAAGTGTAGCAGCAGGCCTACTTGACAAATGACTGTCTGGAGTTTGGCGGGTGGCTTCTGCCTCCAAAATGGTGCCTTGTTTCACACTTCTCCTAACCCTAGTTCAAGAGCGGGAACATGGGCCTTCCCCATGGGCTGGTGGTCTTTATTCCATTTTGATTCTTCTCCTTGAAAAAAAAAATCTATAAATAAAATGAACAAAAGAAAACTTGCTTCTTAGTCCCTATCCACACTGTAAACTTTGAGATAGACAGGTGAGACAAAGGCCTGTGTTCTGCCAGGTCTGCCTCCTCAGGACCTACACTGGGAGTGCAGAGGAGGCCGGGCCAGATCTGATTTCCTGGGGGCTCCTTCAACTTTTCGTTCTTAGACTTGTTTATTCCCCTGCTGAAGAGTGAACGTCTTTGAGGATCCAACTTGGGCCCATTGAAATGCAAAGCAGAGAAGGAGGCCAGCTGGCCACATCCCCTGGTATCCTGGAACAGGTAATTTTTGGATCTGTTACAAATGCTTGGAGACCACAGGCAAGGGGAATCACATATCTTCATCCAAGAAAAGCCCTGATGTAGCTTTTTCCAGTGGAATGGAATGAATGTCTGACAACATGAGAGAGGTATGTTACTTTAGTACCAAGTGCCCATTGTGTTTGGCCACATCTCAATTTCACTGGAGACAGGTGTAACCAGTTGACTTTGTGTTGTTTGGTCTGAGTGAAAATATGGGTGTGTAGGAGGGGTGCTGCTTCTTTGTTGCTCCTTTAGATCAATGTGCTGTGTTCTGGGCACCGTGCAGGACAATCTCCATCCTTATGCTTAGGGAGTTAGATAAACAAAAACAGTGAGATACACTGAGGAGAGGATTCCGAGAACTCAGATATGTGTAAAGTAGCATTGGAATATATTTCCTGTAATGTAGGAGCTGCTTAAACTGTTTAAAAACTACTCAAAAACAGGAAAGTCATCCATTTGCATACGACTGCCCAATGCTTTTGGTGACATGTTTCACAGGATTTATTTTGAGAGCGTAAATTAAATTTCCCAGCAGACTTCATTCCCTTTTTTTTTTTTTTTTAAATATGCCATTCAATTAAATCAGTATGACAAGAGAGTGTGCTTCATGCGCATGAGAAGTTCGGGAGAATGCTGAGCTGGACCACCTGTCCCCTCTCCCTTGCTCCTTCCGGAAACAGGCACCAGGTTCTGTGCATTTAGTTTTCATGCCTGTCTCCCTCTAGTGAAAAGCATATTCCTTTCTCACTTGTCTACCCCTAAAGAAATACTGTGTCCGAGCTGGTGTGCCATTCTACCTAATTTAATTACTGATCAGATTGCTTTGTTCTAGCCATGATTTTCCCTCTGTTTTTAAATTTTTTACTTGACACATAATAATTGTAAATATTATGTGGGTGCAGTGTGATAAAAATCCGAATCACGGCACCAAATGTAGGCACATGTAGGCCCCAAAGTGACCATGCAGAGAGGAGTGATCTGGCCAAGAGATTCTTTATTGCCAGGTGGGAGAGGGAGAGAGCAGAGAGCCAAGAGAGAAAGGGAGAGAGGGGCAGGGGCTTAAATACCCCTCAGTGAGACTCAGCATGATCTGATTGGTTAGGATCTTATGGTTCATGCTGATTGGAGGTTGGGGCAGAAGGAGGATTCAAGCTAGACTTGAGGCAGGACCGTGAGCCTGGAAAACAGAAGCTTAAGGGTGCAGTAAGAACTGAAACCCATCAGCGCCATTATTGCCAATAACTCCATATGATTTCCTGCATATGATGTGGAATGATCAAATAAGGGTAGTTAGCTCTTGCATTGCTAAGCAAAAAGAAAGAAAACTTTCTTTTTCTTTCCTCATTCTCATTTTTCTACCTAAAGACAATTGCTGTTAATGTTTTCTTTAATGCTTTCCAGAAAATATTTTATACTTTTATGAGTACAGACCTTATTTTTCCTGCTCTTTTCACTTAATTATACATATTAAAATTGTTTTATACAGGACACAGATTGGCTTACTTCTTTGTGACAAGGCATTGTATTCTCTTGCATATGTCTGTTGGACAGATATTTAACTGTTACAATATTAGTGAAAATTCAACTGTTCCTGAATTATTATCTATTGAAAAAGATGCTTTGAAGATTGTCCTCCAAAAATATCTTGACGAGCCTTTGTGATTCTTTCCAGGAGGTACTTCTAGCAGGATCACATTGCTGTTACACACATAGGACTGGGGTCAGGGCTATGCCACCCGTGTCAGGACAGGCCATCACTGGAGGGATGACCCTGTGATGAGGCTGGAATGTGTGTGCACCAACTTAGAATAAGTTATTTATATTCAAGGCAAACCGATTTTTAGCACTGGATTAAAAAACCTGATCTTGACATAGATGTATTGGACACTTTTCAGGTCTGTCAGGATAAAGTGAACAGTGGGTTATTACTGTACTTACGGTCAAGCTGGACATGGGAGTGAATAGAGTCAATGCTACAGCTAGGACTTGAATCCCCAGAGCAACCAGGTGAGCTGTCAGCCCATTTGGGGGCTCCACACCAAATGCACAGAAGCAGGATGCAAAAAGCTGAGCCTTAGAGATAGGAGTGGATGAGTTAATGTATGAAGTCAAGTTAAGTACTTGCAACAAGGTGTTTTCAATGAATTGAGACTAGGCTTGCAACTTAGTGACTCTAAAACTTTTTATCACTTAAGAGTGATCAAAAGTCCTGCCTAACTTTCGATCCAGGGAGAGGAAGGACTACCCCAGTTTAATGAATTTTAAAATAAAATGGGAGAAGCATGATGTGGTACTGTTTTATATATATTTATATATAAATGTATATTTATATATACGAATATATACAATGAAATACTTTTTGATTATACAAAGGAAGGAAAGGTTGGCACATGCTGAAACATAGATGAGCCTTGAAAACATAATGCTAAATAAAATAAACCAGACACAATGGAAAATACTGTGTGATTCCATGTATACAAAATATCTAGACCAGGCAAATTCATAGGGACAGAAAGTAGACTAGAAGTTATCAGGGGTGGGGAGAATGAGGAGTCGGTTATTGCTTAAGTGGGTTGACAAAAAATGTTGGAAATAGATGGTGCAGAACATCGTGAGTATTCTCAGTGCCACTGAACCATACACTTAACAAGTGTTTACCATAATGAAAAAAAGAGGGAATGAGCGAACACGAAACGGCCTTGGTGATTATAGCTCGTTAACTCAGAGTATACAGAGTTCCAGGGAAATCAAGGAGACCCAGACAATATAAGCACGAAGCAGATTCATGAGGCCATTTCTAAAGGCGTGTGTGGGGAAAACAAAAGCTGATGCACAGGAAGGAACGATGAAGGCCATGGCCTGGACAAGCACACAAGAGGATCTAACTTCCTCAGGGCTAGTGTCCAGGAGAGATCCTAAAGAGAAATAGAGCCAAGGAAAGACAAAGAGAACATAATATGTCTGTGGGGCTTCTGCTACCAGATGACGGGAGATCTAAGAAATAGTAGGAGATAAAAAATGTAATTAATGTAATGAAATGGAATGTAACTCCCACTGTCCCCCCAGGACTACCAATGGCCTTCTGGGATGGAATGGGGAGAGGGGACCACCATTCAGAATGCTGGGGAGGGTGGGGGACTCGACCCAACACCTTGGGAGAGGTCCCAGGTAAGTTCAGCTGGGTTCAAGCTAAATCATGATTATTCTTGTTCCTGTGCTGAAGCAATTCTTCAAATGTAGAAAACAAAGCACGAATCCAAAGGCCATAGGTAATGGTTTATGAGATTGACATCCATCATGAGAAAATATTTTACTCATCATAATATAAGTTATTTTATGAAAATTTAAAATCACTCATATTTATTTAATAGAGACCCTTTGAAAATGAATTACTAACCACATATAATCATAAAACTTAATTCTATCTTCTCTAATTGATCTTAAGCCTATAAAAATGTCAATAGTAGTTTTAGAAATAAAAAGATTTTACTATAAAATGTAGTCTCAAAATACATTTGAGACAAACATAGCAACAATTTAAAAATCATTTGTTAGTTCTCCACAAAGAGGGAGACATGGTGGACTCAATGGTTCTGACGTTTAGATTTCACAAAGTCATTACATCTAGTAGCATGCTACCTAGCACCATGCTTTAAAAAAATAAAGTGAATGACCTGAGTCACAAGTTTCATGAACCACTTGTCTTACCATACAAAAGGCAGCTCTTGCTGTATAGAGTTGAGCAAATGCTGCTCATAGTGTTCTACTCGTTCAAGAAAAATGCATGTTTGCATATCAAAAGCTTTAAACCCTACAGAAAATAAACTTATTTCATCCAGCTTAACTCTTGCCTTGTAGTTATGGGAGCATAGATCCCTGCCTCATCTCTCTGCCAACTATGAAGAAAGAAAATCAAGGGGTGGGATGTAGCTCAGTGGTAGAGCACTTGCTTAGAATGCATGAGGACCTGGGTTTGATCACCAGCACCAAAAAAGTAAAAAAAAAAAAAGACAAGAAGAAGAAGAAGAAGAAGACCAAAATGGGGTGGCATTGTTTCTGTGGCACTTAAAATGGAGGCAATTGTTGGATCTACTTTCAAGCACGTCTACACCACAAGTTGGACTTTTGAATCGGGAAAAAAAGCAATATCCTGAAACATCAATGGCTAACATCATCTGATGATTCATGTCTGCAACACAACTCCTAGCCCTAAATGGCATCCAGTCCTGCACTTAACCTTTGCTTGCTCCAGTTGTAATCCTTGATAGACAAATGATACAGCCACCAATCCTACTTGCAGTTCAAGCTTGAAACACAGCTACCATTTTGTAAAATCTTAGAGCAAAATTCAAGACTGCTTGAATTTATGTTTTCTGGGTCATAATCCTAGCAGGACTCAAACAAATGTAATTTTTTCTTTGCTTTCCAACTGGCTGAACTTATTCTTGGTTGACACCCCCACTTCAACCTGCTCCTCATAACATCCCTTAGAACTGATGTTATGAGACCCTTATTTGGCCAAATGTTGTTTACATTTTTGTGCTGAAAAAAACCTGCTTTTAATCCTTGAAACATTTTTCTTCTTAAGTACCACTGAAGAGGCCAAAGTTGCTTGAGTTGGAGACACAGGTGGCTTTGAGTTTTGCCAGTGCTGCTCTTTGGATGGATGTCCTAATCTTTCTCCAGACCAGCACTGTCCAAAAGAACTGTTTACAGTGATGAAAATGGGCTATTTCATAACCACACTGCCCAGTACAGTGGCCACTTCTCCTACATGGCCACTGAGCACGCAGAGTGTGACTACCGTGACTAGGGAGGTGAATTTTAAATTCTATTTAGTTATAGTGTAAATAGCCACATTTGGCTAGGGTCTACATGTGTCCATGTTAGAAGCACAGCACTGGTTCAAAATAAATGCAATGTACAGAAACTTTGCTATTTTCAATAGAAGTTTGTATTTGGGACTGTTCTGAGCTCTCTGTAGCTCATAGGGCTACAGAAGGAGTCTCCAGTCAATTTGTCACAAAAATCAATTTTCTAATACATAATTCAAAGATATGGATCTTGCCATTTTGAAAGAATGAAATTATTTCGTATTTGTGTTAACTTTTCAACATTATGATAAAATATCTAATTAAAATCAGCTTCAAGTAGGAAAGATTTATTTTTGACTTGCTGTTTCAGAGGTTTTGCTCCATGGTTGCTTGTCCCCACTGCTTTGGGCCTGAGATGAGGCTTTGTTTTAAGGTGGAGAGGGCATGGTGGAGCAAAGCTGTTTACCTCATGGCAGCTTGGAAGCAGAGAGAGAGGAGCTAGGGAGGAAGGGAGGGAGACAAGCTATATCTTTCAAAGGCATACCTCCAGTGACTTACTTCCTTCAACTAGACCCCACCTCATTGATGAGGTTATCACCTCCATGATCCAATCACCCCTCAATTATACCACAAGCTACAGACCAAGCCTTTAATACATGAGCCTTTTGGGGGGACTTGATATCCAAACCATAACACCTCCCTTTATTTAAGCAAAACTTGGCTAGAGACAAGTAGAATGGCTATATATCTGACTAGGTTAGGAAGTACACACTTCACACCACAGAACACTTTCTTTCTAGGAACATTTGCCAATTGATTAATACTTTCTAAGGGAATGGTAGGCAGAACTTGCTTGTACATTTGCAAACGGTTTCTTTAATTAAAATAAATACTCTCCAAAACTTTCTATCTTTGCACTTCAAGCTGTCTCACAGGCAGAAAGTCTAGCAAGACTTCTTTCCAATCTGCAAACGAGCCAATCTTGGAATTTAAATTAGATTTTTGGACACATGTCAAATAAACACAGAATGCAAATTTTTGACATTTCATAACATTAACTTTCTTTTAAAAATGCTATTTGATGAAGAACATTCTATATATTAAAAAATAACAAGTCAACAAAATATGATTTCACTCTCAACAGGTTGGTGGGTTCAGGTAGTTGTGACCAGCAAGGTATGGAACAGATTGGAGCATAATGCGAAAGGTTCACAGTTAGTCACCCCTAGGAGTGTCTGTCCTTCAGGGTGTCACCTTGAATACATCATGGTATAGCCACACACATTTGGAGTCTAGACTGTAATCTCTAGTCTTTAAAAAAGAAAGAACCCGATATAGTTTACAAAATATTTCAACATAATTTAATTATTTACTTTTATAAAAACAAATTAAAATCCCCTTGAAGAATAGGAAAGGAGACCATTTTCTTTCTTCCTTTATTACTAAATATTAACCATCTGCTTACTTCCTATTTATGAGCTCTATATATTGAAAAAAGGCCTACATCTAATTTGTTAATTTTTTAGCTCAACAGTTAGATTTTTAAGTAAAAGGCTAGGCATTACCATTTGTCTTTGACTCCTTTCCTACATAAAGGCTGAAAATGAGGCTCAGTTTTTCATTTCACTAAAATCTTCAACAATATATTAATGTTTTTCTTATAAGTAGTTCAAAAATCATAATGTTCAACAAATACACACACACACACACACACACACACACACACAAATTTCCTAGCACAAAGTAGGTACCATAAGTTTGTCTAAATCCAGGTTTGCTGGGTCCTTTACGACTTGAGCTTATACAGTTTTGAGACTTTCTTTAAGGAGAGCAACACAAAAAGACACACTTGGTTAAGAGGGGGGAAGAAGGGGGTTGTGCAGGAGAGAGGCCCAAGTACAACGTCTGTCTAGCTTCCCAACAAGTCTGCCTGTGAGCAACACAAGGCACTGTTTGTTAAAGGGAGGACTGACTAGGATGCTTTAAGACATTCTAGCCCATTTCATTAATGTGATTTTTAAAGGTCTCCTGTTTTTACTTATTTTTCAGTTGTTATTCAATTTTGTCCCTGGATTTCTAATTTAAAACAGAAAATTATTCTTCCAACTTCAAATATTATTTAAAGAATTATCTCCCAGACATATATTATTCCAAGATACACCAAATAAGAAAAAGATGTTTTATTTATAGGGAACTCATGAGTCTTGATTGCCACAGCTCTCTGTATTCCCAGGTCAGTGAGTATAATGTATTCCATATTTTGTTGCTGCTTTTCAGTATTAAACATGTCATCATTTTGCATCAGAGTCATAAAAGTTAGTGAGGTAGTTCTGATGAATAGCAATAAGGCCAGAAGAAAGAATAATGCATAACATGAATTCCTCAGGAAATCAATTAGTATTTTTATGAGCAATAGTAAAAATATGACTGAGGGTTAGCAGAGAACAAGTTCAGACTATTTGATCCCCAAATATATTCTTTGTTGAGTTCTATCAATGTAAAAATATTCTGTGCTGAGTCAGAGCTAAAATCTTGGTGTTCCCAAGAGTAAACATTTTATATGTCTAAATGTGTGAACTCCTTTATTTGGTTGTGCGTATAGTGTTTAATAGGAACTCTGTAATTTCACCATAGCACTTTTACATGCCTGATTGACTTTTTGGGATTTCTGAACACAGTATTCAGAATTCAGCTGGTGTTCTGAATTATGTATTATGTATGCTATTAAAACATTATGTGTTCTAGAAATATACGAAGGTGCTTAAACATTTTTGAAGAAGTTTTTGTTAAGGAAAAGTAAGCAATTTTTTTATTTTTTATTTTGAGATAGGATCTCACTGTGTAGCCCAGTCTTGCCTCTAACTCACAATCTTCCTGCCTCAGTCTCCCAAGTACTCGAATGATGATATTAATATATAATAAGGGAAAATAGAAGTGATCATTTATTTGAGTTACTTCTACATTGTTAAGATTCACTTATTTATTCATTTGATGCATACTGAATTCTACTACATGAATTTATGGAGGATAGGAACGTGGACTTAGGTCAGGAATATAAAGAAATCACTATCACACTTCAACTTGAATCCTAGCAGGTGGTACTTTCTCTCTAATCATTCCTTACAATGTTAATGCATTTGCTGTGACCATCACACATGGTCAGGCCTTCCCTAGATGGACTGACTTTATCATTTGCATAGAAACCCTGTGTTCATGTTTTAGGTTAATGTGCATTGTTCCTTGGTAATAAGTGAGCCCAGTGACAAGGTAGGGCAAAGGGTCAGGGAATCTCATTTTCCAATAGACATCACAGTATGTTTGAACAACAGTGTCCTGGATGCTAATGTTAGCACCTATTTTAAAGAAGAAAAGAGCGAAGGAGGGTAAATATTGCAGAAGTACTGTGTATTCATGTATGAAAATGGAACAATGAGACCTGTTGAAACTGTTCAACAACTGAAAAGGGTGCGTGGAGATAAAGGAAAACATATCTAACTAAGATATCTAACTAAGATATAAGATCTACTGCAAGCACTTTTGTAAATGTCACAATGTACCCTTGGTACAACTATAACATACTAATAAGAATAAAAGAAAAAACATGAAAAAATAAAGAAGCCAAGTTAATCCAAACACTAGGGCCTGTTTCTTAAAACAGAAATTATACAGGGGTAATCGTGGATGTGTGAAGGGCTGTCTGGGCACAGAGTGGGGCTCAAATGACTAGAAGATTAGAACCGTAGCAAGCCTGGAGCTCAAAATGTGGGTGTGTCTGAGCTCTGAAAACCTGGCTGTGGGCACATTTTAATGCACCCCAAGACTTAATTTTCAACCTTTTTACACATGAGAACCTTTTGGTAACATTGAACATTTCTTGCATACCCACGTAATAAGAGTTGTGTTTTTTGTACCTGTTGATAGTTTAGAGGAAAATTAAGCATGGGTGGATTAAAAGATACC
This sequence comes from Castor canadensis, assembly GCF_047511655.1. NCBI lineage: Eukaryota > Metazoa > Chordata > Mammalia > Rodentia > Castoridae > Castor > Castor canadensis. The sequence goes on along the minus strand of NC_133386.1, from coordinate 6,863,639 downwards.
TAAAAATAAACTCACACACTATATCCTGAGAACCAAAGAGTTAGTGATAGCTAGAGCTTCTTCCTCCATCCAGGATGCCGTAATTCTTCTATAGCTTTGCTACCATTAACTTTCTTTGAATACCACCTAGGGTGAGGCACTTGCTGCTCCCAGAGGCAGCCCATTTTGTGGCTTGTTGTCCACAGCGTTAGAGCAAAGAGTGAAAAGAGATTCGCTTTCTCTGACATTTTCATTTGGTGACATGTTCTGCCTCTGAACTAACACAGTTTAACCACGATTTCTTTACAACAGCTTTCCATCACCATCCTTAGATCCAGAAAAGATTGGCAACTCACAAAGATGCACAAATGAAGGTAAAATGCAAATATTAGGAAAAGTGAAGTGAAGGAAGGAAAAAAAGGAAAGTTGGCAAATGAGCATCAAACTGTACTGCACCAAAGTCTGTGTGTATGTGCTGTGGGCACAGATGTAGCTCTGGGATTTCTGTCAGCCAGTTTCAGAGGTAACCTTATCAATTGCTCAATTAGCAATGTCCCTAAGGATGATGACTTTCTTCAGGACTGGCACAGATATTCCTGGTATTCAAGTCAGACTTGGAATAGTCATCATGGGTCCTCAAGAAAACTTCATTGCAAGTTTTGAGTCACATGCATCAACCAGAATGTAAACACATGGCATCTGTTGCAAAGTCCTGTTTAGGAAAAGCAATTCTTTGAAGGGCTAAAATACTGAGTACTATTTTGTGTAATTTTCTGCTGTAGATCTGACTTGATCCGGACGTAGATTCTAGATGACTTGGCAGAGATCAAATGAGAGTCTTATAAGCAATTTTCCTTGAGTATTGTGTCTTTTAGTAAGCTTTTGATAAGTTTTGATTAAGCCTTTGATTAAACATTAAATAAATCTGTACTTTATGCTGACACTGTTCTACATATCTTGCATTTATTTTCTCATTTACTATTCACAAAAATCTTATACAAGGTTACTGTTATATACCCTATTGAGGCACCGAAAGATTAACACTACTAGTAATTGGTAGAGCCAGGATTTGAACTTCAGATATCCAACCCAACCTCCTATAGTCCTCCCTGTGGACTCTTTTTAGCATTTAAGTTGGCAATGCCTTTTTGTGAAAGTTAACTATCTGAATAAAAAGGACAATGATGAGATTAATTTATCTCTGCTGAGAAGCCAAAGCTATGAGCATTGATAGGAGCCTGAAACACATCATGGAGACTGGGCCATAAGGTGGGAGAGAAGGAAAAGTACAAAGGCAGATGTGGCCATCAGAAACTCATTCTCTTTGTTGTTTCCACCTTCTTCAGATTGCAAACTGTGGTGGTTTAAAAAGAGTTCTGTGATACTCTTTCTTTTAAGATGGAGCCAAGTTCCCCTCCCTTGAGGGTAGGCTGAACTAGTGCCTGGCTTCTCATAAGTAGAATGAAGTGGAGATAGTGAGCAACTTAAGGGGATTAGGTCCCAAAGACACTGTGGCTCCCTCCTTGCTCTCTTCTAGATCACTTACTCTGGGGAAAATGAGCTGCCATTGTAGGGACAAACAACCTAAGAAGAGAGTCACATATTGTGAATTATAGCCTTCAGACAATAGCCAAGGAGGAACTAAGGTCCTTTATATCCACAGTCAGGCCTATGAACCATTCTAAAAGTGGGTTTTCCAGTTCTAGGCAAACCTTCAAATGGTTGTACCCACATTGACTACAAATCCATGGGAGACTCTGAACCAGAATCACCTGGCCAAGTCCCTCAGGGATGATTCCTGATCCTCAGGAACTCTGTGATACAATAAATGTTTGTTCTATTAAATGGTTGAAATTTGGGGCTATTTGTTATTTAGCACTAAGTAACTAATTTTCAAACAATAAACATACCTCCCAAAGCAACAAATAGAGCAAATCAAAATAAAACAAATACTCACTACCTAGAATTTCCAGAAGACAAAAGGACCATCTTGAACATAGCCATCCTCCTTGAGGTAGAGTTTGCCCCAAAACTCTTTTAATGCAAGGGTGTGCTGGAACAACTCACTTCACTCCCAATGTAATTTCCTGTGACTTGGAGCTTAAACATGTAGGTCACTCACAATGTCTCATTGGGTTTTTCTTTTTTTTAAAGACAAAGGTCTTCAAAACTTAAAATTATATGACTCCGTTAAAGTTCTCAAAGCAAAGTGAATAACTGAATGCACAAGAAGGATGAAAGAAACTGTCAGCCTCCCTAAGGAAAGTCAAAATCTTAAAATTGAGCTTTGCAGAATGGAACAATGGTGCAGTTAGCAGGCAGAAGCATAAAAATCAGCCATTCTCCTAAAATGACTGTAACTCACTCTAAGAAAAAACATTGTCCAGGATTTGCTGCCTTCATTCAGCAGCTGGCTTAAGCCCCCTACAATCAATGCAGCATCGACAAAGACTAAGCCTGGAAAGTCTGGTCTGATCTCCATAATTTCTGAGGTTGGCAAACATTACTTGCATTTTCATCCTAATTTCATTATGATTGTGAGTCCCAAGGTATTTCTTTCCATTTAGGCATCACAGTATCTCATTGTTTTTTTCCTTCCACTTCCGTTATTGCTCAACCCATGGTTTTGTGAGCCACCTCACATGACAGACAAGGAAACTGATGCCAATTTGTGCATAGATGACTGACAGTGCTCAACCAAAGCTTAGGTCTGGGTAATAGGCCTGTGCTATCACACCCTTCTTCCACACAGTTCCTCATGAATTTCAATTTTAAAAGAAATGTTTCCTGACAAAACTCAACAGCATTTTATAAGCACATATGCCTTTTTCCCTTTTCCCTCCTGCACGAAATTTAATATCAGGATTAGTATTCGTCATTTCAACCTATAATTTAGTAAACCTTTATGTGCTGAATTTATACTTCCCTTCCCCTTGCCCGCCAGCTGGCGGATAGAGACTCATTCGCGTGGCAGTTCAGGTCATATGTTTTGACCTCTTGGAACACTTCCCATCTTTCTTATTCTGTTTCCCTAACAGACACCGTTAGCTTTGCGCATCTTTATTTGAAGTGATTTTTATGACACAAAACGGTTCAAGTTTTCCATATTAATCTCCATCTATTTCTTGAAGCATTTAGGCAAACTGTGTCTCATCCCTGATAGGGAGTTCTCTTCCCCCTTCACTCCTGTCTACTTTAAGGTAACTCTGAAGAAAGAACATGGTTTGCTCCAAATCATTTGAGCACTACAACAAAAGTGTGAAAGTCTGGTGTAGTGGTCTACAACGTTTTAGAAGAAAACACTTTCATGAGCAATTAAAGCAGAAAATCTTAATACGACTACCTGAGTCACGTGTTAGAATTTAATGATGTTTTCTTATTCATCAGATCTGACATTTGAGTTCACAGGGAAAATAGGAATATAATACTTGCCCATTTGCAAAAGCAAAGAAACGCCCACCTCCCAGTCTGGTCAGTACTTACCCCACAGCCCAGGTCATGACCCCCTTCACAGGTGACTTTCCTCTGGCCCTGTTCAGGCAGCAGCCCTGCTCCACAGCCAGGACGGGGGCACAGCACACCCCCCATCTGCAGCACACACTCTTCAGCACCATACTGCTGGTACCGGTTGTACTACAAGAAGCAAAAGGAAGGTGACTGAGTGCAGACCAGCACTAGATTGCTGTTTCTGTGGAAAGTTCACAGTAAGGGAGTGTGCGATTTCTTTCTGAACCAGATTCAGTGGATGATATGGTGTGAGCTTGCAGTACTGGAGATCTAACATTGAGCAAGTCTTCCAAACTCAAATGCAAAGTGGGTGAGTGAAGCATTTACTCTGAGTTTTTGTCTTTGGAAAGCAGATTTTCCAAAGTGTGATATTCTGTGCCCACCAGTTGTATTCAAACAGCCTAATTTCATATAAATTTTTAGGACTATATCTGTATATTAAATGATGAGCACTTATAACGCATCATTATCTACCTTATAAGGCAATACACTTATTTTCACACTTCTAGTTTAGATACTATGAAGTTTTATAATCACTTAAAAAATAGGTCCAACATTCTACTTCATAACTGTTGGCAACCCCCATGAAGAAGCCTACTGTCAAAGAGCAACGTTTTTCCTTTGATCAGTATTCTTATTCTTAAAGCAGTGTCCACACCACTACCATTACTTCTACAACCTGTACTCCTCCCTTACCTCGCCCCCAGCAACTGCAATACTACAGTGGGAGCCCAGGATGGCCCCAGAGCCCAGCCAAAGAGGCTGGAACAGAAGCAGAAGCACAGCTTCCTGCAGCACCCAGAAGAAGGTACAAACGGGTATGGGAAGGAGGACAAGTAGGGAAGGGACTTGGGTGGGGAGAGGAGCCATAGGGATAGGGCTTTTTGCTTCTCCCACAACTGTGGGGTGGGGGATGGCACCCTCACCTTCCCTCCAGCCTGGGAGAGGCCCCATCAGGCCAGGGTACTGACCCATCTGCCATGGCCGGAGGAAGATCACAGTTTGGGCCAGCCCTGAAAGTCCAGCCTTATGTTTGTTCCCTTCTCATTCACAGTCTGTGGTCCTGGAGGTACCTTAATTTAGGAACCCAGAGATGGGTGAATTTACTCCTTCCCTCTTACCATCTCTGGAGGTGTAACTCAGGAAGACTCAGCCGATGCCCACTCAGGGGGTGGAGAGTGGGTAGGGAACTGAGATGAGGTATCCTCCTTTACTGCCACTCCAAGCCCACCTGTGCCTTTGGGATTCCTTTGCTGTCTGGGTGGGGGTGGAGGACAATTGGGATCCTTCATCTCTCAGGCTATTTCTATCCCTTAACACACTTCTGGGATACTATCCAGTGGTTTATCTCCAAGGACCCCTCCTTGAGTTCAGAGTCTTGGGCTGCTCCCACCAGAGCCCAGTGACTCTGGAATGTTCTACTCCTGGCTTCAATTTGCTTCTCAAAAACCTTTCTCAGGAACCCTTTAGTGGTTCCTCAGCCTGTGGAGTAAAACCCAGACATTTTCAATGGGAACATTTCCAAGGTCTCCTTCACTGCAGTTCCAAGTTACTCTTCTTCTTATATTATCTGATAATTTTATCCTCTAAACTCAGATTAAGCCAAATGGATCTTCTCAGTTATTAATTATTTTATGCAACATTTACTGAGAGCCTAATATGTGCCAGAAACTATGATGGATGGAGGTGAGGACAGCAATGAACAAAACAAATGCCTCTGTCCTCATCCATGGGACTATCACAGTAAATACTGAAAGATGAAAATGGGCAGCAATTGAAATGGTGAGAAGTGAGAAGAGAATAATAAATAAGGAAGAGATAGATTCCAAGCAAAATGCAAGTCACAATTTTAAAGGAGTACTGGAAAATGCCTTACAGAGTAGGTGCACTTACGTGGACATTTGAAGGAGATGAGGAGGCATGTCCCCTGGCTCCCTGAGGAAGGAGCTGTCCAGAAGGACCAGACAACAGAATGAAGGTCCTGGGGCCATAGATCCCTGGTTAGGTTGAGGTATCGCCAGGAGGTCATAGGGCTGAGGCAGAGCCAACCAGAGAGGATAATAGAAGGCAAAGGCAGAATTCATGGGATCCAGAAAGTCTGATGGCTGTTGTAAGAAGTCTGGATGTTATTCTGAAAAATACTGGAATCTCTGGAGGGCTCTGTACTGAGGAGTCACCTGAGTTGACTAATGTTTTAAAGACACTCATCTGGCTGGTATGTTCAGAATAGACTCTGTAGGGGATTCAGGGAGCAGGGATGCAAGGAGTGACTCATGTCAGCCACTTGTGTGAGATGATGGGGACAGTAGAGGTGGGATCAGGGACTGAATTTGGATATACTTTGAAGGTAGAAACTTCAGTATTTTCAGGCACATTGGATGCCTGGTGTGACAGACAAAAAGGAGTCAAGAGGGAGTGGGACGTATTTTCCTGAGGTGGGTGCTGTGGAAGAGGAGTGGCATGTGTGTGTGTGTGTGTGTGTGTGTGTGTGTGTGTGTGTGTGTGTATGGAGAGAGGGAATGGAGAGAAGTCAATATGTCATTGTTTCCATCCTGCTCACATTCAATTTCATAACCTAACATGCAGGTAAGTCAGAGTGCTGAGTGGCTTATTGAATGGGTAAGTTTGGAGTTTAGAAAAAATTATGGTTGTAGGTGCATATCTGAAGCCACTTGGCCTCTCCTCCATTTGCTCATTTTTCTGGTTCCAGAAAAGGAGAAAGGCAATCGAGTCACATCTTTGTGCACATGCTAGTGGTCCTATGTACACTGCATTTACTAGGAAAGAGGTCTTCTTGGTGGCAAGCTCTATGATTGGTAGACAAGTGAGAATGCATGGATTTATGGGAAAGGGCTCTCTGGAAGGCATCATGAACTTGCAGTTAGTAGTGGATGAGATGAGGTATTTCACTTGGTGATGATTGAAGAATATATAATTGAGAGATTATATGTTAGTGATGACTCCATGAATTTCTTAGAGTCCTTGAATATAAATCTCGCCTAAAGAACATCCTAATATGCCATGGGAAGACCACAGAAGCTGCCTTGGAGATCCAGGTTTCTCCACAGTTTGCCTGTGTCTCCACATTACCTATATCCTTGCAATGATTAGTATCGCCTGACACTAGGTTAGAGCTCTGATTCTCCTGTCTCATTTAACATGCTGACTCCAAGTTATCTCATAAGCCAGGGGACTGGATGAGATTATCCATTCTCTGTAGGGAAGATGAGCAGAACAGCAGCCCCTGAGCCAGGTGGAAAAGGAGAAAGCCAAGGGGACACAACTTGTCTAGGAGGAGGTGGTGAAAACATGCCCAAGGCTGCTTCTGAGCCTCTTAGCGAACGCTCAGTTAAAAACCTTGCTGCCATTGTAATAAGACAAGGGCCACTTCGGTGGAGTCACAGAGCCAAAAGCTTTGTTGGAGACACAGGGAAGATTCAGAGAGTGAGAAAGGCACTTTCCTCCTAGGAGTTTTCCTGAAAAGGGGGCAGAGACGTGGGGCAAGAGCAATGGGGTTTAAAGGATTTCTGAAAGTAGAGAAATAACAACAAGCTGGTATTCTGAGAGGAAAGGCTATGACGGAAAGGACACGTGGGTGACATAGTCTAGAAAACACCTGGGTGGGCAGGAGGGCTGAGATCCGTCGGAGGCCGGGAGGGCTTGTTATTAGGAGGGAAGGCACCATTCTTCCGGCCAAGCATTTGACCCAGGTACAGACAGGTAAAGGAGGTGCTGAAAATTTTAAGGGAGAGGCAATCACTTTGAGTGATTTAGGGGAGGAAATGGAAGGGAGTGGTCAGTGAGTGTCCCTTTGAGGTCTGACATGACAGACTTAAAGCTCATCTGTCCCTGGAATGACACTGAGCTGCTAGTACAGACTATACAGGATGCTGCTTTTATGTCATGATAGAGTTTTGCCAGGATTGGGTGAGGGAGCAGGACTTTCCTCCACCACTTTGCTTTCATGGGGATTTTGCCATAGCCTCCCCTTGTGTAACTGTGAGCTACTTTAGACAACATTTATCCAGCCTCTCCAATGAGCTCAGCTCTGTAACCCTGGTGCTGCACAACTTTCCTTTTTGTCTTGGCCTGTCCAAATCCTTCTACTTAAGGAAGGAAAAGATCTGATTGTAATATCACATAAATTCCCAAAGGCTCACAGAGGCAGAACTTAATAATTTATGAGGTGACCAAACTTTTAAATATTACCCTGGTCAAGAGATAGAATTTTGCCAGGGACCCCAGAGGCCCTCTACCTGTCTGCTCCACCCTCACTCCTTCCTAAAATAAATCACTTTTCTTTACATAAGGAGACTACAAGTTCTAAAGAGATAGCCCAGGCTGGCCTCCAACTCCAGGTCCTCCTGCTTCAGCTTCCCATGTGCTGGAATTAAGATGTGCACTACAATGTCTACTTAAGAAGCCACTTATATCACAATCTTTTTTTACCTTCCTTTATAGATTTTCCACCCAAGGCTCATTCCTAAGCGTGAGAGTTTATTTTGTCCATTTAAAAAGCACGTCTTTTAATCCATTACCTTCCATTCTCTTTCTCCCTCGCAATTTATGGAAGAAGCCAGGACAAGACAGAAGGAGTCCCTATTTGGATCTTCCTGTGCTGCAGTTATGACGCTCCTGACACTTGGTGCCCTTGTGAGTTCAAAGTTAGCAACAGGAGCTGTCAAGTTCTTCCTTCTTCCTTCCTTGCCTTCCTTTTCTCCTTCTTCTCTTCTCTCTCCCTTTTCTCTGAAATACTACTTCATAGATGATGTTTTGTACTTCCTTCAGGAGGCTTATAATGTCTGTCCCATTTTTGAAATGCTTAGCAATCATGAATATTCAGCAACTGGGTTAATTTAGTAGGGTTAAAAATAAAATTTAAATGCAAACATTCCTTTGTTTATTAGAATGCTTCTATTATTTGGTTATATGGTAGTATAGTTTGAATAGAAAAGGCAGAAGACATTTGATTCTTTTCTTAAAGAATATTTATAAGATCATGGTCTTATCCATATTGGGAGTTAACTGTGTTTAAATCCACTTCAGTGATTTTCCATCTCAATGCCCAGTGGTGCCATCTCTGGCCAATGGGTGTCCCATAGGTGGGCTTCCAGCTCTTTGTCATGTGGGCCTGGTCCTGGGCTACAGTTTCCTTGCTATCTGCTATGGAAAACTATTCAGGCTTCCCTTAGCACTTCCTGCCCTATGCCAAGAAGCACTATTTCTTAAATATTCCAAGGGCATACAATGAGTGCCAATTAAGTTCACTATCTTGAGTTAGCCTTTGATTCTAGGCCTCTTCTGTTCTTACCTCAAAGGACAGGCATTTCAGAACTGTAGGTGTTGACTAAATATTTCCTATTTTGTGTCTATAGCTCCTTCCTCCCACATTGCTTCTCAAGAACACAAAGGATGATGGGATTAGTGCTCCCTGACAGCTCATTTGCTTCATTTCACACGACATATACAAAGGACTTCAGACTAACAACACCTCTACCGCCACTATGAATTGATTTGTAAAGGTTTCAAATGTATTTTCCTATATTCGATTTATTCTCTCTCCAAATCTTTCTAATATATTGGAAACATATGGTCACTTCAAATTAAGCTCTTTCTTCTAACTCTCAGGTTATCTTAATCCTATACACATGCATACAGACACACACACACACACACACACACACACACACACACACAATCACCATCACCTTCCTTTGGTGTCTCTCCAGTAACTTTGATTGCTTGAAACATTTTCTAGTAAATTCCTCAGGGAATGTTCATGGGAAAAATACTCACTGAGTTCTTGTACACTGACAGTTTTTTAGGATCTTTATTCTTTCTATTTTTTGGTGGTACTGGGCTTGAAATCAGAGCCTTGTGCTTGCTAGGCAAGCGCACTACCACTTGAGCCACACTCTCAGCCCTTTTTGCTGTGGTTATTTTGCAGATAGAGTCTGGTTTTTGCCCAGGTCTGGTTTTTGATTCCTGATCCTCCTGCCAATGTCTCCTGATTATGGGTATGAGCCATCATGCACATTTTAGGGCCTTTATTTTAAAAATGAGGAATATAAAATCCTGGGTATACACTTTTTCCTCCTGGAGTATTTTAAATCTATTACTTCATGTTCTTCTGGTATACGGTGTTATGGACAAATTGATACAATCTGCTGGTCTTTTTCTTTCTTTATAAGCGAAATCATCTTTTTAGTCCAGATCCTCAAAGGAGTGTCTTCTTTTCTTTCAAACCCAGGAATTTTATTGGAGTGTCTTCATGCTGGTCATTTTTACATCAGTCTTCACAATTATAGTCTGAGGAAACTTGTATTGACCTTACTTTTTAGGATTTGCTCTGTTTTCTTTTCCTGCTATTTTTAAAATGTGATTTTGACTACATACATTGAATCTTCTTTACCTAACTTCTAAATCCATTAATTTCTCTCAAAACTCTCTATAACTTTTTAGAAGTTTTTTCCTTTTAACTTTTTATTTCTCTTAAGATATAGTTCTATTATACTTATTTATATAATGAATAATTGTAGAATGAGTTAATGGAATCCAACTCCATTAAAGAATTCTAATAAAATAGGGCTGATGGAGTGGCTCAAGTGGTAGAGCACCTTCCTAACAAGTATGAGACCTTGAGTTCAAACCCCAGTACCACCACTACCAAAAAAAAAAAAAAAAAGACCTCTAATAAAATAAATGGCAATGAGAATTAATTGATAATATTGTTTCAGTTTTCCTACATAAATAAAAGTTTTAAATAAATTTTCTCCTGACTGGGGATGTAATTCAGTGGTAGAGCACTGTACAGTATAGTTGTGACCCTGGGTTCTATCCCTAGCACTGCAAAAACAAAATGCTCTGAAGTAACTAGATATTTTCTCTCATTTGACAATCAATCACCTATTAGTTTACTTAGTTTCACTATGATGACAATAGGAAAATAGCTTTCATCTAGGGCAAAGTCTGAGAGCACCTTATGAATTCTTATTGATTGCATTCATAGTGGTCTTAAATGCTTTTTATTCATTAACTGATGGATTTATAAGTAATGACAATTCTACTTACAATAAACTCAAGAGTATTTGAGCAGCTGGACACTGGTGATTCATACCTGCAATCCTAGCTACTTGGGAGGCTGAGATCACAGTTTGAGGTTTGAGGCTAGCCCAGGCAAAAAGTTCATGAGACCCCACCTCAACCAATAGCTGAGTGTGATACAGGTGGAGGCCTGTTTTCCCAAGCTATGTAGGAGGCTAAGATTGGGAGGATTGCGGATCCAGGATAGTCTGGCAAAAAAGAAATTGTAAGACTCCATCTCCATGGTGTTGGGTTCCTGTCATCCCAGCTATAGGAGGTATAAAATAGGAGGATCTCTGTCCAAGTGAGAACTTATTTCCAGAATACCCCGAGTAAAAAGGGCTTGGGGTATGGCTCAAGTATTAGGGCACCTGTCTAGCAAGCATGAAGCTATGTCTGGTGATCTATAAAGATTAAAAAGTATATACACATCTGAACTATGCCTACCGAAAGCACAATGCTTTTTAACATGTAAAATTTATAAGAAAAACTTGTGACCTAGAAGCAGTAACATGCTAGCATTTGTAGAAAGTTTAATGCTCTAAAGATATAATTCAGACAAGCAATTATATACGCCATTAGCGAGGATCCTTATTTAGTTTCTTTCAAGATTTGACCCACATTTCCATGGACTCTTTTTAACCTCTTTCTGGAAAAAATAAAAGTCATTGAAAGCATACCACTATATACTTTCATGATGAGTTGTGACAAATTAGCACTGAGTAGAACAGAATATCTGTATTTATATTAGTATAAAATACATGCAATAACAGTGAGGTAACTGATAAATGGACTCTGATGAAAATGAACGCTGTTCCTTTGATACTACTTGTATTATTTCAGGGGGTATTTTTACTTATCAATATTAGATAGCATTTTATAAATAGAACTAACTTGGACAAATGTGAGTAACTCATAATGTGGATTGGCCTATGTAGAATCCATTCTTAAGTGAGTCCAAAAGCAGCAAATTAGCCAAAAGTCACTTCTGCACTGTGTGTGCACACTGAGCATTTCTCTCTGCTAATATTAACTTGTCAACCCATGCTATTGAGCTTCAATTAAAACTATCTTACAAATTTCTAGACAAAGTAGAAAATCCACAGATAGCTAAACTAGTTGGGTTTGCTATAAAATATTTGCAAAAATTTTTGAAAATACTTGCCAATGTTAACTAAACATACCACTCTGCACCTAAGGAAAACAAGAAATTCCCTCTTACATTTCATCAGATTATAGTGAAAACTACATTCTGTTACTCTGTATTAACTAGGCAGAATCTTGACTCTTTGCTATGCTTTATATTTTATTTATTTATGGAGTAAATTATGCAGTTTTATGTGTGTAAGCTCATAGATTCTCTTAAAAACAGCAAATACTCATTTGAAAGTACAGGATTCCTAGAGGTTTCAATAAATTCATATTTTAGCATCTAAGGAATGAGATATGGGAGAATGTAATGAAATAGATGCTGTACTTTGTGGGCCTGCAGGTAGTCAGATGACTTGGGGTGGGTAGAATATCACTCCATAATGAGGCAAGGGTCACAAGTTCAAGCCCCATGTTGGCAGTGAGCGTCTCCTTCCTGCTGCCCACTGACAGCATGCTAAATTCTTTAAAGGACATGAGTAGTGAGTTGAGGGGTGAGGCTAGGAAGGAAATGTGTTCACATTCCTGTTGTCTCTAGGTGATGTCAGGCTGCTTTACCACGATGCTTAATTTGCATGCTCTCATAGGAAAAGAAAGCCAGAAGAAATCTAAATTTTAAAACTGCAAGAAATATGAAGTGCAGGTAAAGCTAAAACCTGGGGAAACTGGTAAATGTTCTTTTGAAATGAGTCATGGCTGGTCAGCAATCCAGGAGCTGCCTGGCCCCCTGTCAAGTTCTGGGAACAGGGAAGGAGGTTGGTTTTGTCATATTGGGATGTTCTCCAGAGCATCCTTTTGGGGGCACTCAGGTACAGCTCTTGGGCCTCCTCTGCCTTTCCCCCATAAATTCCAGCTTCTGTTAAATCTTAGTCAAAGCACCTGGGGGATTCTTGATGTTGGCCTCTCCCATAGTTCCCCCAACCCGCCACCGCCCCCAGAGCACAGAAGGCTGCCCAGAGCTACTGTTTGTTGAATGACTGCTCTGTGCCACACAACCATGCAAACCCTTTGCCTTGTCTACTCAGTGTATTCTTTTGAGGCTGGGGCATTTCACAGAAACACACACAGGTGGGCGGGGAACAGGATCTGGTGTTAGAACTCAGGCACGTCTCTGAAGACCACCCTTCTCACTATACCAAGCTGCCTCCACTCCCCTTGTTTTTCCTTTTTATTTAAGAAAACAAAAATGACAACCCGCCCTCCTCCCAAACCCCTTAGCTCATTATTTCTTAGTCATCACTTAGAAACTAATAAAAAACAGTTTACTATGATTCTTCCTCTTTGAATTAAAATATTCTAAAACAAATTTATAGATGAGTGCTAACTTTTGGTGAAAATATTTCCCTTACTATGCAGAGAAGATCATATGTTTCAATATGTATTAGAATTTCTTTTTTAATGAAAAGCACTCCTAAAGTTGTCAGTAATCTTCATCTTATTTTTCTTCATTTGCAGGTAGAGGGCCTGAGAGAGTGAGTGACAGTCTTGGTGGTGGCCTCTGTCACACAGCGTTCTTATTCTCTGCGTTGTTACTAACGCTGACACCTGTGGGCTGCTGATGAAGTGACTTGTCTGGAGAAAGGGCTGGGCCTTGTTCACTGTGTAGAGCAAACCGTCATTAGGCTGGTGATGTCAGATGCAAGGAGCAAACAGATCAAACGTTAAAATAACTAGAAGGGTAGACTGCACACTGCTTTGCGATCTGTCGTGCTTTTTCAGGTGCTTTAGATGTTTTGATGCCAAAAATTTTATTTCAACTTCCAGGGGTGATAGAATGTTCTGGAAGAAGTCAAAATTAGGATTTAAAAAAAAAAAAGGATCTTGTGTGCTTTTGCCTGGACTGGCCTCCCTCTCTTGAGTAGGGGGATTACAGGTGTGCTCCCTGCTGACTTTTTTCTCATCTTTCTGTTCTCACGGTCACTCCTTAGGTCTCACCATCTTGAGAAATCCCAGCTCCAAATATATCTCATTCTAATCGCCTGCTTCTTTGCATATCTCTTGCCAAAGTGCAAACACTGCTTAACTCTTCAACTTCCCCAAGACTTCTAATAAACTGATCCAACCTTTCTTGCTGGCCATTGGCCTCTTTAGATTTAACTTCCTTCCTGGTCTGACACAGATTTCTTTATCCACCACCATAAACATTGCTTAGAAGCCACAGAGCTCCACGGTTGTCTTCATCTGAGCACCCTGGCAAAAGCCCAGGCTTGACAACATTACCTTGCCCTTCCTGGGCAGGCACTCTGCAGCTACATTCTGGTGGACGAAATGACAGGATTGATTTCTCAATTACTGATCACAATTTCTAAACTGCTGATCACAAACTTTAAGCAGGCATTTACAACTTCCTCATGTTTTATTGTGTTTCTCTAGTGTCCTGTTTTCTCCTCTTTCTTCCCAAACTGCTCTTTCCCACTTTCATCTGGACAACCTGCTTCATATTTCACTGAGGACAAAGGAGTCACCAATGACATTTCCATTTATTCAGCAAATATCTGATAACCATCTTATATGTGCCAAGCACTCTCCTGTGCAGAGAAAATCCAGCTGTGAAAATGCATCTGTGCTCATGGAGTCAGCACTGGTCACATCTTCTCTCCTCTTTCTGCAGCTGCCATAAACAACTTCACACTTGCATTTTCTGAAATGCAGCTCTTCTGCAAGCTCTCCAAACCCCATAGACTTCACATGGGACACTTGCTTTCTTTAGGGCTTACCTTGAACTTTGGGGTGACTTTACTTATCTATGATGTTATAATAACATTGCTGAACAGTTTTTTGTGGGGGGGCAAAGGTACTTTATGAATTATAGATACAAATCAGAGAAAGGGCCAAGAAGCTAAAATAAATATATTATTTTACATTCCAAGGAGTTTAAGTTTCATTTCAGAAGGTAATAATTTATAGTGTTTGGTGATTTATTTTCGATCCAAATCTCAGACATCAAAATGCCTACTAAAGACCAATGAAAACAGAAGGGAATCATATACAAAGAAATTAAGTAGCTGGTTTGCATCTGCCATCCAGCAATAAATTCAGCAATTAACCATCACCTGTGTAGATTTTATCAACTCACTTTCTAATTGAACATCGTCCTTATTTTAGGGTCTATTTTGTTGCTGCTATGTCAATGTGTTGGAGGAGTGTAAACAGTATTTAAAATCAAAGACACTTTAGTGTGACATCTAGTATTTGCAGCTCATTTTGCAATCCTACTTATTTATAAAAATTCTAAGAGTTGGCTGAGGACCACTTTTCCTTCTATACAAAAGAAAAGCCAAGTTACTGAGACAAAAACGTTTGGTTCAAGGATTTTGAAACATATATTAATATAAGTTTTTATTTTATCAAATAATAGAAGTTGATGGAGCATCTGATGAGAGCCTGAGAGTGTCCTCAGCTCCTGGTGAACTGCCCACCTCACTGGAGAGAGCTGGGGCTGGGACTTTCCACTTCCTCTCCAGAGCCCCATGCCACCATTGGCCATGTGACTGCTGGTCTTGTAGTATATTATCAGGACATAAATATTCTGTACTGATCAGGACATCCTGTTTCTATCAGTCACCAAAGAATACCATCACACTTATCTCTGGGATAACCTCAGCCCCACCTAAGACTCTGTGTATCCATTTTCCCCACCACACCTTTCAGCTGTTCCAGCTCCCAAGACCTTGGCCCCACGCTTGGGGACTCATGAGTGGTCAGCAGTCTATTTCCTCAGGTGACACCACTCGTACCTGAGGACACTGCTTCTCCTCCAGCTCCCTTGATGTCTCACTGTGGCCCTTTCTATGACCACGTTCTGCAATGTTCCAAGCAGGACATCTTTCTTTTCCTCCTTTGAAACTCCTCCAGCTTTCAATGTCAAGTCATTAGGCTGTACTCTGCTCCATTTTTCTCCCCCAACTCTTCCACACTTGGCTCACCATAACCCTCTAAGTTTGCTGCGGTGAGAGAAAGTTCTGGAGGAGTATGTCTACATTTGTGATACTACTTCCAATACCCTACCCTACCCTACCGTCTTAAGTCATCTTGCCCTTTATCAGCCACCCATTATTCTGGGATCTCTCTAGAACTTGTTGCTGATCACATACCTCCATCCATATCCTCATTTTCAAGTATTGCATTCTTTGACTAGCAGCTGCTTCTGTAGCTAGTTGCGTAAACTCCAAACACTCTCTCTGTAACCCACAGCTCCTACCACCTCCCCATGCCCTTCTGTCCTCTCTCTTCTCTGCTTGCCCAGCTGCAAACTCACAAGATCCAGCCTCTCCTCTTTGCTCCTTCTCAGTTTTGCTACACTTGGATGGCCGAATCCCAATGCTGGTTAAATTAACTCCCTGCCCTGGCTGTACCTGTGCACACACAGGTGAATGTATAGGTTAAAATCAAGCTGATTGATCTCCCTCCAAATCCATCCGTTTCTCAAGTTCATTCAGTCTCTGCCCTCCTAAATGACAATTTCACTATCCTTACCTTCCTCTGTAAATCCAGTTCCCCATCTACACACTTAGCTGATGACCTAGCTTCCTGTGTCATAATGAACAGAAGTCTACTGGAAGATTCACGACCAATTCCTGTGTACACACTGCAGTGCCTACCTATATCTGCTGCTTTTGCCAGGCTGCCAGGGGGATCTACCCCCTCTCTCCTCTAAGGCCAGGCCATCTCCAAGGATACAGCTCTTGATTTCTCTACTCTCTCTACAACAAAGCTATCTCCCAATTCCTCCACCAAGTCATGCCCATCAGAACAGAAACATGCTGCAGTGTTTCCCATAAAAGCAAACTTATGGGCTGGGAGGTATAGCTCAGTGGTGGAGTACTTTGCTAGTACAAGGCCTAGGGATTGATCTTGAGCACAATGCAAAAAAAAAGTGAAAGCAATTTTCTCACCTCTGCCTTCCTTTATAGCTAAATTCCTTAGAAAAATTAAAAGTTGTTTTTATTTTCTATTTCCATTGCTCTTCTCATCTCCCTTCTCATATAAACCAATTTCAGGCATATATTCATCCTCACCAGTCTGCCAGTGACAAGTCCACCAATGACCAATGGTCAGGGTCACCAATGACCCCCATTCTATAACTGCTCACTTTTCATCTTCATCCTACTAGGTGAACATGGAACACAACTGATCACGTCTAGAAATGTCAACTTCTTTTGACTTCTAGTTCACAGCTGGTGCCTGGATTTCTTCCTTCCTGTGATGGTTAATCCTGATTGTTACTTGATTTATTTAGAGACACCTGTGAGATTAGTAATACATACTTCTGGGTGTACCTCTGATGGTGTTTCCAGAGATGACTGCCATGTGGAATAGCAACTGAGAGGGAAAGATCAGTCCTGAACGTGGATGGTGCCGTCCAGTGGGCTGGGGGCCCAGACAGAGCAAAAGGCAGGAGAGGAAGTGAGCTGGCTCGTCCACTGCTACCATGAAGTGAGGAGCTTCTCCTCCACACCCTCCCACCATAATAGGCTGCCTGGCCTTAGGTCCAAAGCACGGGAGCCAGCAGACTTTGGACTGAAAGCATGATCCAAAATAACTATTTCCTCCCTAACACATGAGTTTATTCCAACCTTACCTCTGCAACATGGTTCCCTCTTCCCTCTCCTAACCTCATCTATTATGACTCTTGCTTGGCCTCCCTCTCTCCCATTACACTGGTCCCTGGACTCTATAGGAACAAGCCACTCACATGGACTCTTCAGAATCTCTGTGCTCGCTTTGTCCTCTCTCGAGAAGTTTCTTTTCCTGAGTGTGACCATGACACTCCCTTGATACCTGTCAGTCTGTACTCCTGTATCACCTGTCCACATTATATAAAATTTTACCTTTCCCCCCAGCATTTCCTATCTCTCCTTTGGGTTTTATGCTTTTTCTTGCAGCGATAACGGTCTAACAACATGTACTGAACCATTTATGTCCATATAATGTAACATATCCTTTCCCAACTACAATGTGAACCTGATGGAGAGTTCTCTTACTATCTTGTATCCCTATAAACTATGCTGACACACAGCACATAGTAGGTATTTAGTAATATTGCTGAATGGAAAGAGAGAATAAATGTGAGTTTCTAGAAACAGAGATGGATATTGCCATGAAGTACTATATTGCTATAACTAATCAGAGTAATATTAGTTTTGATAATGGCTCTATTAAATTTCTAGGAGAATGCAAAGTGGCCTGACTTTTATGAAAAATCTGAAGAGATGATTACAGTTGGCTTCTTTCCCTACTAATTCCAGTGACTCTAAAACAAATACAGACCCAATTAGCAAATATTGGTACCTTAGACGAGAGACTCCATTATCTGAACAGAAATGTCAGAGTAGCAATCAGAGATTCTGGCTTTCAGAAGTCTCTCAGGGTATCATGAAAATGGCTGAGAGAGACAAGTGTTTTCATAAGTAGGTGTATTTGGGGTAATTTCTTACCAACTCTTACCTGCAATGCAGGAAAATTGGTTTTGCTGCATTTGAATAAACATTTATACTTGATATTCTGGAAAAATGAAAAGTTATGTAATAACTTGTTGTTTAAGGATATGGAAATAATTTCAGTTTCTTGTCCTTCCCTAATACTTTCTAGCTTTAATCTCACATTGGAAATCGGCAGTCATACTTTGCTACACACACACCCCCTAAACAAAAACACAGGATCCCACAATTCATTGACAAAACTGAGCTATCCCATCTCCATTTGCATGTTGTCTGCTGAGAGTTGGCAAAGACAATCTTTGAAGTAAAAATCAACAACAGAGCGTAAGTTAGGTCAACCAACATGTTGCCAACTATCTAGCGTATTTTAAGGAAACAATGCTTATATTTAGCATACTAATAACAGAGACTAAGATTCCATACAAGGATCGAGAGATGCACAATAGTCACTTAATATCCATGGAGGACCAGTTCCAGGACTCCCAGCAGAAACCAAAATCTAAGGATGCTAAAGTCTCTTATAGAAAATGGTACGGTATTTGCATAAAATCTACACATTCCTCTCACATATATTAAAGCACTCTACTTTACTACTAATACGGCATACAATGCAAATGATATGCTAATATTTAACAGTATTGGTTGTTAAATTTGTACCATTTTTATTGCATTTTTGTTGTTGTCTTTTTACAAATATTTTCAATCTGTGTGTGGTTGAGTCCAGAGATGCAGAACCCATGGATATGGAATTATATTTTTAAGCAATCAAAAGTATACGCACACACACACACATACATACACACATACACATACACACACATATAAAATGTACATAGCACATCTATTTAAAATGTGACATTCCTACAGAACACAGTACAACATTTAAATATTCTATACTTTGAGTGGGCCATCCTTTTGTGTGTCACATGGTAACCTCCATATAGAAGTGGCTGCTGTAGAAGGTAGATAACACACGAAGTATGAAATCCTGGTGAAAAGAGCTTGCACGTCTACCCCAACACCACATCAGGAATCCTGTGGCTGTCAATCCCTTCAGCATACTTCCTCTTTGCATTTATTTGTTTGCTCATCTGCCAATACGCAGCGCCTGCTTACTGCTTGAGTCTTAAGATGAAACGCTCTGGCAGAGAGCAGCTGTACCAATTAATAACCTGTCAGGTCTGATGGATAGAAGAGGAAAAAAGTGTCCTCACATGTATCTCCAGCATGGGTTTCTTCCCCATGTCAGGGCGCCATGGGTCAGGAGACACACTCAGCTTCCCCTGGGAGAGCCAAGCTGTCTCATTAGCGTCCATCTTCCTGACACTATGATGCGGCCTTTGAGAGTCAGACTCACCTGCTCTTCTCCAAGAATCCTGAAGTGATGGAGCTCTTTAATCAAGGAGTTGGGACAGCCAGCTGTTGGGAAGGAGAATTAATCACAAAAATGTCATTCTCATTCTGTGCAGTAATATGCTCTTACATACAGCTATGACTATCAACAACCAATGCTGACGCTGGGGACGTCATAGATGTGTACCTGAAAACACGTGTCTAACCGCCCACAAAAGCCATTTAAAGAAGCCATGGCTGTGGGGTAGAAAAGGCCCTTTTCCCCTTCTCCAGTATGATCCAGGCTTTGTAGGGGTCTTAGCATATCACAGTATTTCTGATCCTCAGAAATGTACACAGCATGTCACCTGTCCCTAATACAGAGGCAGGATTTTGTGGCAGCAAAGTGGGAGAGTTGGGGACTTTGGGTTCTCATTTAGGGATTATGTCCTGTGTCCTGGCTTATGGGGTCAGAATTCTACTCCTGAAGACTTGAGAATGGAAAAAGGCTGCTGAGCTCCTTGCTTTCACACAGCTTGCTGGGGTTTAGGACCTCCCCTGGTCTTCCAAGAGGTTATGTCAAGATCTGTAGGATCCCCACTGGAGTTTGGGAAGGTCTTTTCTGAGAGGGCTATAGTAGTCTTGTTACCACTTTCTGATTCTGCTTAACTGATCCTTCTCTCTTTAGGCTTGCACATTGTCTTTCTTCAATTGTAAAATGAAATAAATAATATCTATATGCCTATATTTCTATAGGTATAAATTTGTAAATACTATCAGTTAAAACATATTCCATCTTTTCAATAAAATTATTCTACAGTATTAGGTTGAAGTCATTTATAATGTTAACCCTGGAAACAAAATTGTTATAAAAACCTGTTTATTTAAGATAAGACCTTTGAATCAGATAATCTGTTGGAGTTTCTATTAAGGAAATTGGCTCGTATGCATACATATCAAAGAAACGACAGAGACATTCTCATTTTACTCAGCTCTGCAATGTGGGAAGACTTGCAGATACTGAGGGTGTTTTTCTGGGGAAAGGCAGGTGGAGGAACTTGTCTTCACATGGGTGAAGGTATCCTTTGCAAGAGTGCTTGTGCATTGTTCTGGAAGGCAGTATTTAAACCAATAGGAAAATGGAAGAATTGCTTTATAAGATAGTGGCAGGAGGTTTGCAAAGAAGGATGAGTGCTTATGTAGGATATTTTATTTTTTCTTTTATTTTCTGGTAGCACTGGGGTTTGAACTCAGGGCTTTGCACTTACCTAACCACTTGAGCTACACCACCACCTCTTTTTGCATTGGCTACTTTTGAGATAGGAGTTTGCTTTTTGCCCAGGCTGACCAGGACCTTGATTCCTATTTTATGCTTCCTGCCATAGCTGGGATGATAAGCCCATCACCATGCCCAGTTTTTTCCATTGAGATGAGGTCTTGAAAGCTTTTTTGTTGAGGCTGGCCTGGAATCACAATCCTCTTGATCACAGCCTCCCAAGTAGCGAGGATTTCAGGCTTGATCCACCACACCCAGCTAATAATTAAGCAGGATATTTTAAAGAGGAATTTGACTGGTATAATGATTAATTTTATGTCTCAACTTTATTGGCTTAAGGAATGCTCAGATAGCTGGTAAAGCATCATTGCAAAGCATCTGTGTCTGGTGAGGGTGTTTCTGGAAGAGATTAACTGACATTTGTGTTAGTAGACTGAGTAAAGAAGACACACCCTCATCAAGGTGGGTGGGCATCACCAAATCCATGAAGGGCAACAGGCCTGACTAGAGTGAAGAGGCAGGGAAGGATGAGGTCTCTTTCTGTCATGGAGCCAGGCCATCCACCTTCTGCTGCCCTCAGACCTCCGCACTCCTGGTGCTCAGGCCTCTGCCCAACCCCTAAGGCCCTGGTTCTCAGTCCTTTATACTCAGCCTGAATTATACCACACTTTCCTGCTTGTCCACTTGAGAAGGCAGATGGAGACTTCTCAGTTCCCACAATTCCATGTACCAATTCTAACAAATCTCCCCCGTCTACATCTCCACGTACACGCCTTGTTGGTTCTGTTTCTCTGGAGAATCTTAACTAATATACTGCCTTTAGTTCCAATTATGAAATTCTCCAGTCATGGAAAATTCTGGAACATAGTTTCAGTCTTTGATTTTATGCAGCAACTCATACTATGAGAAAGTGATTCATAAATGTTCACTGAGGTAGTACAAGAGATTCTTATTTAAGGAAATAAATGAAAGTCCTGAGGCAAATATTTTGGTGGAAAACATAATAAATTAGTAAGTCACAGGCATGTCCGATACTGTGGAGAAGGAAATTTGGGTCCTTGAAGTGAGAAAATGTAATTGAGCTGGGTGTCTCTCCTGCTGGAGGCCATGAAGACTTGCAGGTCAAGGCTCTGTTTGAGAGTCTGCTCTTTCTGGGTTGGCGCTTTGATGATGACCATCTGCCTGAGCAGTGAGTAAAGGTATATCTGGATCAAGTGATTGGCTGCAATGTAACCAAAAACTGTCTGGAAATGCATCCTCATGATAGTTCAAACCTAGTTCAAACCTGGGAGCAAGTAGTCATAGTTCAGTTTTTTGAAATGAATGAGAAGAAAGGAGGCAGATAGAATGTAGAGGAAGCATCCTCAGCAAGTGACAGTGCCATGGTCTGGGCTGAGAGTGCCAGGGGAAGAGCCCCAGGAAGAAGTGCACTGGGATAGCATGCAATCCAGTGTGGCAGGTGTGGGGTGGAGTCAGGTCCCTGTTTAGGGTCAGTAAAATGACAGCACCTCAATATTAAATTCATGGTGGACTTTGGTTTTGTATTCTTATTTTTAACTTACAAATTTTTATTTGGGACTTACAGTTATGTAAGCATGAACTATTTATGTCTCGGTTTACATCTAGATATATTTAAGATATATTATATTGCCAGATGTGGTGGGGGGTATGCCAGCAATCCCAGGTACTTGGGAAGTTGTGGTAGGAGAATCATGGTCCAAGGCTGGCCCTTGGGAAAAATGTGAGTCCTTATCTAAAAAACAAACTAAAAGCAAAAAGACTAGGGATGTAGTGCTCTTGCCTAGCAAGCACATGGTAGAGCTCTTGCCTAGCAAGCATGAGACCCTAAGATCAATTCCCAGTACTGCCAAAAAAATAAATATTATCTTAAAAATAATTTTATTCAACCTAGAAGTTTTAGAGGATTTTTTCTCTTTATATAAGTGGTATTTAACATCACTCAAACTTTAGGAAAATGGCTTTGACATATTTTTATTCTAGGGAAATTAAGAAACAGACTTCAAAATCAGCTTATCTTCAGAATTTGTATTCTGATATTCTTCTAAGGTGTAAGTAAAAGGGTTGATGTCAATGATAGCTCAAATATAAACATCCTCAACAGAAGACTACATAATTACCTGAAACACCTGGTAGGTGCAGTGAACTCTAATAAACAAGGATGGATGTAGCATTTAGTGAGAATGGAAGAGTGGTCAGGGTCAAGACACTTAAGAAGGGCCTGAAGTGGTACCTGTGAATGATGCTGATTCCAGGGATACAAGTGTGGGAAATGGACAGATACAAACTCTATATAAAGATGGAGCTTAAAAGTCACAAAACTAGAAATGAGAGACAGATGCACCAAATGTGATAGTGTAGGGAACGTGAAAGTTGACAAAATCAAGATGGAGTTGCCTGTGTAAAGCCCTAACAAACTCAATACTAAAGATGGGAGACTGTACAGGAGGGGATCTCATGAATGCATGCCTGATAACCAAAAATATTCATGAAAGACTGCCAAAACTACAACTGTGTGAAAGGCTACCTCAACCTTACACAAAAGCACTTCTGCAAGAATGTCTTCCCAGTGACTGACTTTTCAAACTTGGACAGGTGCTACTCTCATTCTTGAGCCTTGTGACCCAGGGTTGTTGTTTCAAAATATCTTCAGTGAGCCTCCTCATTGCATTTAAATCTTCCCTTTACCCCAGTCTCTTTGAATGTGCCCGTAGTTTACTATGGCACGTGTGTTCCACAATGGGAATTTGCCATTCCCAAATTAATGGATTAATTTTTGGAGAATCTTTCTCTGTATGCTATTTAGGTTGATGAGAGAAAGGAAGGAGGGAAACAAGGGCTGTATATATAAAGACTGTGAAAATGGGTGTTAGTAACTCTGGTGTGCTCTTGTTTTTTCAAACTCCTCACACTGGATCAACACACACACACACACACACACACACACACACACACACACACACTCGTCAGCTGTCTTTTGAAGCCCTCGCTGCCTGCTTCAGCCACACAGTGTCCTCACACAGTAGAGTCCCCAGTGTGCGGTCTCTTCTCAGACAACAGTCACGGGATGCTGTTCAGCACGCATAGCAAGAGGCACAGCATCCTCCTCGGGTTTCCACCTCTAGGAGTGAAGGCTGAAGTCCTTACAGTGATCTCTGAGGTCCTCTGTGGTCCTGGGTGCACTTCCTCCCTCACTTGCTGTACTTGGACCACACTGGCCTGTGCTTGCTCCCTACTGCTCCCAGTCAGCTGCAGGCTCTAGGCCTCTGCATCTGCTGCTTCCTGCTCCAGAAATCTTGGCCCTGCTGTCAGCATGGAGTGCTCCCCATTTCTGCCTTCTCAGTGATGCTTTCCTGGCTACCCTGTTTGAAACTATAGCCTGTGCACTCTCATCCCCACTCCTGGAGCATTTTGCTCCTCAGCCACATCTAATGCTCTGTGTGCCTTCGTTACCTTATCTTCTATTTCCCATGATTGAGATGCAAAGAGCATGAGTGTGCAGACTTCTGCCTGTCATTGCTGTTTCACCTGTGCCTAGAAAAGTAACTGGCAGGTACAACATGTCACCTGGCAGGTGTCCCTGCCTCGCTCAGCCAAAATGGCCCTGGGTGGTCTCCCACTCCGTGCTGACTATTCTCTCATCCCAGGGCTCAGCTTTGTTCTCAGCCTGGACTCTGACCTCCAACCATGCAAGTGCTTTGCCTTTTCATTAAGCAACCTTCTTCTGACCACCACTTTTCTGCCCAGCATGACCCCATATGGGAGGCACCAATTACACTTAGAATTCCAGATGCCTTTGTGCTCTACTCACCTGCTCTGTCAGTCTCCAGTGTTCACCATCTGGTCTTCCTACTCCTGTTCCAATCCTTTCCAGCAGCGCTAGGATGCAACCTGGGGCTAGGTGATCCCCTAGACATCCATACCATCTCTCCGAAGCTGTGTCCTGGCCGAGGGTGGTGCCACTATAGATTTGGGGTCCACTCTCTGTGGGGCCTCCTGTGTAGTTTTTGTCTTTAGCCAACACTTTCTCCCACTTCCCTTGGAGGCTCTTCTGAACCCTGACCATTCTTCTCAATTAACCCTTATCCACTTTATTCTCAAACTACTCAACCTGATTCAGGGCCAGAAACTAAAAGCTATGCTGGTGGACATGGAGATGAGCTGCCCAGTGCTGCAAGGAGAGACCACTATAAGCAGTCATGGGAAGCCCCCATTTGCTGCTAGTATTCAGGTGATGCCTCATCTGAGGACTTCCTCTCCTGGGGCACCCAAAGCTTGTGATCTATTGAGATGGCCTTGCAAAGACCCAGCTATTTTGTCCCAGTAATGGTTGCTACAGAGCCCTCTTCTGGATGACTGAGACTCAGTCAGGCCTGCATGGAGTGTGAGTTTTTCTTCTGCCCAATCCTGCCCCTTCCTCCTCCTTTCCCAGGTGCAGACCATTAAAAACACTTGTTACCCCATATGCCTTCCTGGAGCAATTGCCAAATGCACCATCCCTGAACTTTCCATCCCTTCCCAGCTGCTAACTCCTCTGTTCCCATCTCTCCTACCCTTTAAGTATGGTCTGGGGGAGATGGGGGGTAGGAGTAGTGGTTAATCCTTCTCTTCAACCCTCTCAGCAGTCCCCTCTTAGCTCCTGGTAGGTCCAACTTACCATTGGTTCTCTCTCTTTGGCCTCTACCACTCTGAGCTCATTCACTTCAAAGAGTATATTTAAATCTTCCTCTTTAAAAATTCAGCAAAAATCCAGCCTTGAGTTCAGAGTTACCACCTCTCTTTTGACCTTTTCCTTTCACTCAATTTTCTCAAAAGAATAACCTATACCCATTGTCACCACTTGGACACAGCAATTGGAGGTGCAAATGACAGAAAGGAAATACCAAAATTGGAAGCTTTATACATTCCTGGTGCAAACTTGAGCCTGCTTGAAGCCTGGTTCTGCACTAACTAGCTAGTTATGTGCTGTTGGGTAAATCCATTACTCTAAACATCAATTCCTTTATCAGGAACAATCACAATGTCTGCTTCAAACAGTTGTTTTGAATGCATGCAAAAGAAAGCAAAATGCTTCACAATCATGAAGTGCCAAAAAACAGAAGGAAAACTTATTGCTAATGATATTAATGGCCCACCTACATCTAATTATTGATATTTATTTTAAGAGATTTCCTTCATTCAAAAGGAAAACAGCTATTGAAACAATTGTTACCATTTACCTATTATGTTAAGAAATGAAGGCTAGGACTTCCTTTTCTTTAGCTGTGCCTTGCTAAGAGCTTGGAAGCCATAACTTTCATCCTTACAAGAAGAAACTGGAAAAATTCACAATCAACCACTTTTCTTAGACTCACTGGCAAGTGATGTCACAGGTCAAAGCATATCTCTAAGATCTGTAGCCAGTTCTTCCTGAGGGACATCTGATCTGCTCACCTGACCATAAACTGATAGGAACCCTTAACTGGTAATCCATCAGTGGAGGCTGAGTGTGGACTAGTAAGAAAAGCAGTGGGAAACTCCTGTAGGACCAAAGACATAAGGAATTTTCTGGTCTTTACCTCCAGGGGTTTCTGAAGATTTGACAAGGGGAGGGGAGTAGAAATTGGGAAAGAGTCCCAGAGCCATCTCCACAGGGTATGTGTCCAACTTCAGCCCTCTCTGTCTGCCTGTCTTCTTGTATGAAGGTAAGAAGTCAGCTAGAGTTAGGGCATCCAGGAAAGAGGCTAAGAATGCCACATCCAGGGAAGAGAGGGTGGGTATATCACTGGAGAAACTTGTGGAGGTCACAGTCTGACTAAAAGATAGGATGTAACTGGAAGATTATAGGATACCTCCCCCACAACATACACTCCTTATCATTTCACCAACAGAGCTCCAATAAAGTGACAGTGGATTCAAACTAGAAGAGCTGCACTGGAACAGATTCTCCCTGAGGAGGAGAATTGGAGGAAGCCCAAAGTCAAGTGAGGAAATAAGGGCTGGAGAGACAGCTCAAAGGGTAGATAATGTGCCTAGCAAACGTGAATCCCTGAGTTCAATTCCCACTACCACCACTGCCCAAGAAAAAAAGAGAGGGGACAAAACACAAGTACACTAGAGGGATTTGAAACCTCTGCTACCTTCAACTGCAACCAACACTAAGCACAGTCCATCTCCTAGGCAGATTAAAATATACACTCACATTAAAGGCCTACTTACTGCAGGGCATAGTGGTATATACCTGTAATCCCAGCACTTGGGGGCTCAGAAAGGAAGATTGGGAGTTTGAGAACAGCCTGGGCTACATAGTGAGACCCTGTCAAAAAAAAAAATGAAGAGAACAAAGCCTATTTACCTCAGTTACCAGTTACTCAAATACCATGTCAAACTTTCAGCAAAAAAATTACAGCCATTCCAGTAGACAAGAAAAAAAGAGTATAAAGAGACAAAGCAAACATCAGAACCTGATTCAGGTACAACGTTGATATTGCAATGATCAGACAGGAGATTAAAAACAACTATGATTAATAGTTTAAGGATCCTAATAAAAAAAAGCAGACAGCATGCAAACAGATAGCATAATTACTAGGAAGTAATTAGGAAGAAATAAGAAGTCAAAAGCTGCAACAGGAAGGAAGAATACCTTTGATGATCACTAAACTTGAAGTGAAGTCAAAAGAAACTTCTCAGATTGAAATGAAGAGAAAAGCTAGAACATCCAAGGGTTGTTTGATAATCTCAAGAGGTAGCATACACATTCTTTAAATGCCACAGAGAAGAGAGGATGGAGAAGAAATATTTGATATAATGTGAGAGAACTTTCTTAGATTAGTGCTACACATGAAATTATAGATCCAAGAAACTCAGCGAGCAGTAAGCAGAATAAATAGCACCCCAAACACATCTAGTCAAAACGCTGAAAACCAAAGACAAACAGAAAATCTTGAAAGAAGGTGAGTTGTAGAGAACTTCTCTATGCAAGGAAGAAAAGAATAGAGAGAAATAGTTACGGTGTTGAAAGAAAAATACTGAAAACCCAGAATTCTTTTTTGTTTTGGCTTAATCTTTATTTCTTTCCATCTACTAATTTTGAGTTTGGCTTGTTTTTCTAAGAGCTTGAGGTGGATCAATTAGGTTATTTATTTGAGATATCTCTCTTTTTTGAGGTAGGCACTCATATCTATAAATTTTTCTCTTAGCACTGTCTTTTCTGTATCTCAAAAGTTCTAGTAAGTTGTGTTTTTATTTTAATTAGATTCTAAGAATCTTTTGATTTTCCCTCAAATTTCTTCAATGATTTCTGGTCATTCAACAATGTTGATCAGTCTCCATGTGTTTATTTTCTGTAGTTTCTTTTGCTGTGATTTCTACTTTTATTCCATTGTGGTCTGATAGACTCAGTCGGTTATTTCAGTTTTCTTATATTTGTTAAGATATGCTTTATTTCCTAAAATATGGTGTTTTTTTGGAGAAAGTTTCATGGGTGGCTGGGAAGAATGTATATTGAGCACCTGCTGCATCAAACATCCTGTAAATTCCTGTTAATTCTGAAGTTTCTTTGTTGAATTTTTGTCTGGCTGACATATCTATTGGTGAGAGTTGGGTACTGAAGTTTCCCACTATTATTGTTTTGTGGTCTGTGTTTGTAAGTTCAGTAGTGTTTTTTTAATGAAATTGGGTGCACCAATGCTTGGTGCATATATGTTAACAATTACTATCTCCTCTTGATGAATTGTTCCTTTTATTAATATGAAGTGATCTTCTTTGTCTCCTCTGACTAGTTTTTGAAAAATCTAGAATTCTATTTTCAGCAAAGCTATCTTTCAAAAGCAAAGGAGAATAAAGACTTTTTCAGACAAAAACTGAGGGAATTCATCACCAGCACTTTTTCTTATTTCTTTGCATTTCAGTTTGGAAATTTTTATTGACCTGCTCTGCAAGAAGTGTTTTAAAAGTTTCTTATGGAGAAGGAAAATGATTCAGATCAGAAATGTGGATCTTTATAAATGAGGGAGAAGCATTGGAAAGGGGTCTATGGAAGGTAAAAGAAGATTCTTTATTTTTTTTATTCTTAATTGAGTCGAAGTAGCTGTCTGTTTAAAGTAATAACAGTAATAGTTTGTTGGGTGATTATAGCATAAGTGTGGGTAGAATGAATAACAGTAATGTCACAAGGGATGGGGGAGGAATTAGGAATTACTTCGTTGTAAGATACTTGTACTGCAAGTGGAGTGGGGTGGTGTTTGTTGAAGGTATACTTTGTTTGCATCCTCCATGAAACAGGAAAACAAAACAAAACAACAATAAGAAAAAAAAAGAAAGAAGACTTAAAGATAAAAATTTTAAACCCTACTAAAGACAATGGATATTCTAAATACACTGACTAAAAGACATAGGTTGTCTGCTATGGTTAAAAAATAGAAGTCAAAAACAACAAAAAATAAAAGTTAAATGCTGAGCACTTAACTTTTCCACTTGCAGAAGGAATGCCATAATTTGTTGGTTTCATCAGGGGACTCACCAATAAAAATTTCCATGACTCTCATAGTTGGTGGCTTTGTAGCTGATGTGGAGGACCTGACCACTTCTCTCTAGCCTTGTCAGGATTAGGAGGTAAACAATTCCTTGTCTTGGGATGGCAAATGTGAAGCTTTCACTTACTTGGAAAACAAATTATACATGGCTTTAAGATGAGAAACAGTGAATAATATGACACACAATACATGAGGCTTCTGAATTTGCCATTGATCTCTTTTCCTTAAAAGAATAGCTAAGGAATTGACCTGAGGTCTGTGTTGCTTCCAGCCCTGTTTGGTGTGACAAAGGAGGAACAAAAGTCTAACATGGATTGCAGAGCTATTACTGATGTAGCTGGAGGGAAAGAATGCACTAAATGGCAAAACCTGTAGGTAAAGAGTGTGCACTCCACCTAGGACATAGAAGGTACAAATGCAAGGCCAAGCATGCCAAGCATGACTGGGAAAGAGGACCATAACTGACCTGTGTATTTTCCAGGCTGCCATCTTCCTGTCTCCCTTTTTGCTCTCTCCTTTCTCTCTCTCTCTTTGTCTTATGGGTGGATTTTCCAAACTTTTTATCCTACCCAGCCTGGGTGAGTTTCCTTTCAGTCTCTGCCTGGCCTACCCTTTCCCTGTCCAGGCACCTAGGCCAGGAGGACAGGAGCACCCGGGAAGAAGGAGAGAAGGGTATATGGGCATGCCTACCACTAACCAGTTGTGTTGCCTTGGGCCAAGGAACTCTATAGCCTTCACTTTCTACTTATAAAAAGAGAGAAAGAAGACTTAACTCTTGGGGTTGTTGTGTGCTTATATACACACAAACACACACACACAGTATACAGTAGGTACTTACTGAATGGCAGTAGTTGTTTTGGAGCCTCTGGTGGACTAGAGACTTGGGAATACACTTGAAGTAGTTTTTATCAGGAGGCCAATTTGCTAATCTCCAATTAAGTAATGAGATTTATTATAACCACACCCTTGATGAGAGCAGACAAGCCTTTTTTTATTTTGTGATACTAGGGTTGAACTCAGGGCCTTGCACGTGCTAGGAAAGAACTCCAATACTTGAGTCACATTTGGGATACAGTCTCACTTTATGCCTGGGCAGGCCTGGACCAAAATCTTTCTGTTTAGGCTTCCTGTGTAGCTGGGATGATAGGCTTATGCCACCACACTCAGCTTTTGTAGGTTGAGATGGGGCTTTGAGAACCTTTCACCTGGGCTGACCTCAACTCAGACTCCCCTCTTTCTCCCCACCCCTACAATTTCTGCTTGAGTAGCTAGGATCACAGACTTAAGTCATGGTGCCTGGCTCAGATCAGCATTTGTGAGTATGTTTACATGTGTGTTCACATATGTATATAGATGAGCAGCCCACATATGCTTAGAAAAGTATGGTTAGTGCACATTTAAGGCTTTAAATATGTTGTCTTGTTATTCGTTCACTTATTCATTTACTCAGTACAATAGTTGAAAATGGTTAGTAAGTAATAAGACAATTTTAGTTGAGGTAATAAAGTTTTTTGACATCTTTTTACCTTTGAACTAGCTGGAATATTTTTAGTACCTCCCTGGTTATTTCAAATTGCATCCCTTATATACAGAGAATAAATGGTTGCCATATTGAAAATAACTTAAACCCAAAGTCCTCAAACACAACCACTTATCCAAACATGCAAGAGGAAAACTGACTCAAATTCCTGACAAAGGGGCAGTTATCAGCTGCCTGAGAGACCTTGTGTCCCCTCGCGAGCCAGTGTAACACACAGAAAGGGCCCCACTTGAGCCATCAGCACAGATGCGCCAACAGGCTGTGGCCTAGAAGCAACTATTCCACAAAGAAGGCAGTGAAGAGAAGTGATGACTCAATATTCTGTTTAATCAGAGCTGGTCATCTCTATACTGGAGGGAGGAGAAAGAGGCTCTGTGTTCTGTTTGTAGAGACTTAAATCCAAGGTCTCTGCCTTTTGTCACCTGGGAATTAAGTGAAGTAACTGAGAGAGCTGAATGAGGCACAGTTCTATCTTGAAAGTCTACCTCTACCTCCCAGACTCTGCACTGTGAGCCATTTTCTACCCTGCAATGATAGTTTTAGAAAAAAAGGATGTTAGATTTTGTGTATTAAAATGCTACATGTTCAGAATTCCACATGCTACATTCCTGTCACCCTCAGACTAATCTTATTAGTCAAACTTCTTATGTTTAGGGAAGAAAATGCACTACTGTAGACACATCAAAAATTTGTGTGCAACACAAAAACAAAAGCCAAACAAAATTTCAAGTGTTCCAAGTACTCATCATGGAATAACCATAAAGGAAGAAAAGGCAAGAGACTCTGTGTGCAGAAATTCTTCTGTGGCACAGCCAGTGTCATAGTCATCGTGTTTGTCAACATACTCTCTAAAGAAGCTAACACACGCAAGGTGAATGTATGGGCCCTCCTTTTAACACCCACATCAATGACAAATCAATTAAATTGAATCTGAAAACCACTTACGGGGCCTACATGCACAACATTTGTTAATTGTTTGTGTAATTATTTGTTAATATCAATTTTCACAACTCCAATACAAGCACCATGAGGACAGGGACAACCTTACTCTCTGCTTTCTCTAGAATCATCTAAAATATTAGGTGGAGAGGACCTGAGAGAACTTGTGAGCCTGTGCAGACATGCAAACGTGCATACTTCCTCCAGCAGGCCACACCCTGCTCATCCTGCAGTCTAGGTGCTGAGAGCCATGGCTTTCACTAGCAGAACATCCCAGTTCTACAGATAACCACTCCCCCCACCTTCCCTAATTCTTCTCCTAAGAATTTCTTTGTCTTTTTCCTTTGCCCCTCCCTTTCTGAGAACTGTTTTACATAAACTAGGTCACTCAGTCCCTTTCTTACAAGTCAGCTTGCTACCCTGCCTGCACTAGTCTAAATTCTTGACAAACAACTTGTGTAATTCCTCTCCCCATTTGTGGCTTTTGCTTTTAAAACTTGTTTGAAATCTATACGACCCCAGAGCATATATTCCAGTCAGCTTGAATCTCTCTAAACTCTGATCAGCCCAAATAAATGCTCATTGTTTCTTAAACAATTCATATTTCTGTTTCTTTTATGGGTTGATAGTGGCAACCTGCAGTGCCCAGTGCAAGGCTGGTAGTACTCAGGAAATATTTCCAGAGTCAGTCAGTTAAAGAAGGTAGGAAAAAGTCATCACCTACTAATGGCAAACAAGAGCTTTGAAGCGTACATGGCTTTATATGACTTACAAATCTGGGTCAGAGTTAAGAAAAGTGAGTAAAAAGTCTATAGTCACTATTTTAAAATCCCAGAAATGCTATTTTATATTTTAAGCCTAAGATTTAACTTTGTTGTTGTTGTATTGGGGTTTGAACTCAGAAGTCTTCACATTTCAAAGCAGGTGCTCTACTGCTTGAACCACACCTCCAGTCCATTTCTGCTCTGGTTATTTTGGAGATGAGGTCTTCAGAACTATTTGCCCGGGCTGGCCTTGAACCATGATCCTCCTGATCTCTGCCTCCCAAGTAGCTAGGATTATAGGTATGACCCCCAGTGCCTGGCTAAGATTTAGCTTTTAAACACAAAATATTAATATACCACTATTCTACCAAGAAAGAGTCTTTTTTTTTAAGTTGCATTTCCCAGTGGGCTATGTCAAAATAAACCTAACCTCCAGCTAGAGCAGAATTCTATTTTCAAGAGAGGATCAAGCCAGAACTACTGGGTTGGTTTAGGTTGAAATCACTGTGATAGGCAATCACTCAGACTGTTGTTGAATGTCAAAATACTTTTCTTAACATAGCCACACAAACACCAAATGCAATCTGATGATTTTGTGTATATCAGTGCCAGTCACCCCTAATTCTTGGATTGTATATAGACTTGCTGGCATTTAATTCTTCTATGATTAGAAACAGATTTATGTAACATGTAGTCATCAAAACTGAAGAATGGCAATTTCTTATTTTTGAAAGAAATGTTAGCTATTCCTCTACCCACACTAACATCTCAGCACAGCATTCTGAACATCATTGACAGACTGCATTACAGACTCAGTCTTCAGATCTAATGAATTCCATTCTAATTACACAGCATTCTTCATAGAAGGACTTTTCTAGATACTAGTCCTAGACCTGACTAATGGAGACCATATCCAATCCCTCCAACCTGTCATTAAGCTTTTCTTCCCTGGGGCAAATACCCATATCCTTTTTCACTCTTTGGTGAGTGGTAGGTCATGTAATAGTTTCCTGAAATAACCTGAAAAATAACGCAAACTTACAGGAAGCATTCAGAAGTTCACTCCTCCTCTCCTCATTCTTAGGTGTGACCTTGTACTTGGCTACATTCCCTTGAAACGTGGCAGCCGGGAAGTCTCTTGTCTATTTGTTGTTGCTTTATTTGTTCATGTTTTTGTGTCAGACACTGGACCAGAAGCCAAGGAATCTGAGGTAAGAGAGTCAGACTCTTCATTCTGAGAGGGTTTGGGGAGGAATTTTCTCTTACTCTGCAAGGCCAAAAATCTCAGACTAGTACCTTGGTGTTCTCACATCCTCCTTTTAGTAACTCACCGCTGGCTTCTGCTCACCCTACCTACAAAGTATGCTGCTGTGAATTCTGAACCCAGTGGCTGGCCCAGAATATGTCACCCAAAAATATGCCTCTCTGACAAGTATTTTTAAGTTAAAGGCATTAAGAACAGCAAGTAGAAGAAGAGTCCTTTTTCATTCCTTTCCCTGTAGTCCTTCTGTAAGCAAGATAAAAATTCTCCTTCCTGAAGATGGCTCTGGTCAGCTCAGACATGGCACCAAGGACTCTTGACACAAATCTTACTCCATGAGTTTCTCCCATCATTTACCTTTCCTCAGACTCCCATGTCTGGAAGCCTAAAGCAACCGTCCCTTTCCATGTTGCCTCTCTCAAGTTGAGTGTCGCTGATGAAGTCCGTAAGCCAGAGGCTAAAGCACTGCTGAGTCACCTTCCTTCCACTGAGGTTTCTCCCACACGATCTGCACTGCCTGTGCCAGTAACTTGGCTTTCTCTTATTAATCTGTCTTTTGTTACAGGGATCCGTCCCAACTATGAACTCATGAGGGAGGAGGAGTTTATTTCCTCTCTAACAATAGCAACATATCATTTGCCTGAATATTTAAAAGTTGTAAACTAAACTTGTTAAGAAATGTTTTAGCCTTTCACTGCAAAAGAATCTGAAAATTGGTGACTTAACATTCTCAGGCCCCTTGCAGAACTGTTCCTCTGTGGCCACAGTGGCACCCCAGACCAGGTCTATGGCCCCCCTTAGTACTCCTTTTACTCTTAGCTTCCTCCCTCCTTGACGGGCTTCTCACACATTTACAAGGTTCAAGTTCCTACTTGGTGGCCCAGTCCCCACCAAGAGCTGCCTGCTGGCCCCTACTCTCAGGAAGACAGAGCCGGTGTTGAGTCTCTTGGCTGTTTGTGTGGCAATTCTGAAAGCTCCATGGAGCCAGAGGCTAGGAAAGGTGGCAGTGGTGAGCTCCTGGGAAAGAGGTGAGGGTAGAGGACAGAGGGGGCCTTGGCAGGGGCCTTTCTTGTAGTTAAGTGCTTAACTACAGTGGCCTTTACCCAGTTCTCACTCTCTTCCATTGATTGTAGAGTCTCACATTTGCTCAGACCTCCTTTCCTAAAATCGGTCTCCTTAAGTTGTGAGATTCACTTCACTATTCTTTCTTCCATTCTGTCTCTGTTTTCCCTGTGGGCCTTTGCCAACTCTTCCTTTCACCCAAACATATGCTCTGCCTTTAGCCCACTGTGCTTTTTTTCCCTCTAATTCTCTCCTCTACAGTCACTCACCTGCTTCAGTAGAACCTCTGTGTGTGCCCCCAATCAGATTCCAGCTGCCACCTCTACACTTGTATTTGTACAGTTATCACTGTAAAGTCAAGAGGTCCCATAATGGCTCATCTGCTCCCTCACCAATGAGTTCCTTGAGATCCAGTTTTAATGGTGCTTAAGGATACATATTACTTTACAAGTGCTGTCTCTCTCTCTCTCTCTGTATGTATGTGTATGTGTTTAGTGGCTGAAACTGATATCAAACTTACTGCTTTTCAAATTTTAAATTCAATCTTTCCTCATTTTGAAAAGTTTAACACACATGCAAAGATCCCATTTCCAGAACTCTTAACTCTTTTTGTCTCTCTGATCTCTCAAAGATGCCTGATGGTGACTCTGAGATTACATCCAGAAGCATGTGGAAGTCGGTGGGCACTTACCATGTGTGTTCCCAGTTCTGTCCCCACTTTTCATAGGCACAGGTCGCTCCTCAAAGTATTTATTCTGTCCTTTCTAACATGTGCAAGATTCTCTTTGCTCAGGAAAGCAAGGACACAGCCCCTTGGCCCTGTCTGCTGATTCTGTGCTGTCTTCTTCGGCAGAGCCTGTCCTTCTACAGCCTCCCTTCCACTCTCTTTGCCTTCTTTTTTTCTTGTCCTGGATCCAACTTCTAAAGCCAATTTTGTTATCCTTGATAATTTGAAATGGAATTTCATCTCCTCCTGGGTCAGCCTGTTACCATGCTCAAACAAAGGTTTGTTTTCCTTTGTAGGGTTTTGTTTTTGAAGACACCAAACTCCTGAACCATTGCTTGCATATGCTGAATCTGAGCTCACTGTAAATAAAAATAAGTTGCCCAGGTATATTAAAAGTGAATAAGACACTTATTAAAAAGAATATGAAGACAGACTTTGAATCTTATTTTTTAAAAGGTAACTTTGAAAACTGGGCCTTTTAATTTCAATTAGCAACTAAAGTTAGCTTTTACTTTCATTCTGCTCTTCTGCCATAAAAACTTTGGTAGCCTAGCTGGGAATAACCTTGGAGAAAACGCTGTGGCTCATTTCCCCAGTCACTAATAACTATTTAAAAAAAAACCCAAAATCTAAAATACAAAAGATAACTTCGAGGGATTAACCAGACTACAACTTTTTCAGGAAGTTTTTGCTGAATTTCTTCAATAACCACACTGTACGGTAGGCAAAGCTCATTTGGGAAACATACCCCCCTGAAAAGCATTAAAAACCACATGAGTCTTCAAGGCCTATTTTTTCTTTTAATTTCCTTGCAAATCGTCATGGGGCAATTGTGATATCCTTTGGGTTCAATGGAAAACTGAGTGCACCCAGGCTTGGGATGAAAATTGAAACAGATCTCAGCTCTCTGACGTGCTGCTGGCCCAGGTCACGTGGCACAAACAATCTGCAATTTGTGGATCGCTGCTGTTTGGTGTGAAACGTTTGGAGGATTAATTTTTCTCTTGGCTACAGCTTAGCATCCTTAAATGTAGTTTTGACAATGATGGTTATCTTCTATTTTTCCCTTAAGTACAACTTTGAAAAGGAAGCCAGCTAACGATGAAATGGCATCACAAACAAGTGAAGATTCCTTGTGATCAAGGACGACACAACAAAGCTGAACTTGACCTTAACTCAAGAGCCAGGGTGGGGCAGGCTGCATGCACAGTGCCGGGGTTGATGGGTTGGTTCTCTGCAGGTAAGCCAGGTTGGTGAGGGTGTCTAAGCAGTTTGCTGTAGTGACTGAACTAGTTTGAGAGCTGGTAGTTGATAGAATCCAGAGAATTCAACAAGACACTTTGATTTACCAACTGCACTTAAAATCAGCAGTAGGACTTCACATAATCAAGATCAAAGCACTAACACTTTGGTAAATAAATCCAAGCTTATTTTAATAATTCCTGCCTGAGCATAGGCTTATGTTTATGCTGTAAAGGAATGTTTACTCATTCCTTTTCAATAGCTGACTCTTGATAAGTCCCAAGATATCCTAAGGCAGTTAAAAGAGTCTTGAAGTATTCACCTTTGCCTAACAATTGACTTGTAGACACATACCAGAGAGAAACTCACAGTTACACAAGGAGATGTATACAAGAATACTTATGGCAAAATTATTGTATAATAAAAACATCAACAAAGGGAAATCTGGTATAAGTGACTATCGGTAGGAGTAGAGAGAAACTCATTCAACAAGTGCCTATCCATCCACTTCCCACCAGGCATTGTTAGGGTACTTCCATCATGTTAGTGAGAAAAATGAAACAGAATAGTCAAAGATCCTTTTATTGCACTCAGAAGAGAGAAAGACAAGAAACAGAAATGAGTACACAGGTACATGATGTAAGATTTTAGAAGGTGATGAGCATCCCAAGGAAAGAGGATGTGGGAAGCAGGATTGGAGAAGGTGTTCAAAAGATTTCTTGTTGAGAAAATGACATTTAAGCAAAGGTTTTTAGGAAGTGAGCTAATATTAGGGTAAAATGTATCAAAACAGATAAATACAAAAAATGTATGTTGAGGGGAAAAAAGCTTCAATGTTTGAGGGGAAAATGTTGAGGGGAAAAAAGCCTCAAAGTTTATGCACAGAATAGTATCATTTATGTAAAGTTTAGAAAACCTGTACACTGTGGATACCATATGTGTACTAAGAGTACAAAACAATGTATGCAAATGATAAACACCAATTAGGAGTTTACCAAACTCGGGGGGTGGGGGAGAACGTAAAGGGGGCTTCACATCTGTCTTTAAAGTATATTATAATAATTGTTAGAAATAAGAGCTGGACTGGGGGTGTAACTCAAGTGGTGGAGTGCTTGCCCTGAGTTCAAATCCCAGTACTGCCAAAATAATAAATAAATCTAACACTTTTATGACATTTACTGTGAACAAAACTGCATTATATGTAATTCATTTAATCTTCACAACAAACCGATCAGGTAGGGACTATTATACTCATTTTATTTTTAAATTTAATTTAATTAAAAAATTAATGTTTATATGTTTATTTCTAGCTTTTAAACACATGATACAAATAATTTTATTAAAAAATGGCTTGGCTTTTTTGTTTCTTTTTTTCCCCTATTATCCTCATCTTAAAGAGGATAAAACAGAAGCTGGGGAAGATTAGTTAACCTGAGAGTCATCAAAGCTGGGCAGTGTGAACATGGGTGTCTGTTATACTGCCTTTTATATCTAACCAGATGTTGCTAACCTTCCATAATAAAAAAAAAACCCTACAGTTTTTAGTGTATAAAGATAACCTCTGCAAGGGTCACAAAATAGTGTTAAGCTCAAATTTTTAAAATTTCACAATTGAAGGTATACATAGGATAAGTTTGGAAAAACAAAAAATGAATGGATTTCAGAACTCAGTTTATTTTTAATCATTGAAATATATGAGCATATAGTTTAAAGAAGGAATAACTTCTATTAAAACCACTACATTACCAGACTCAGATTCTCTGAGTAGGACCACGCAAAGATGTGTAGATTTGGGAATTTTCAGATTAAGCTGAAAGAATCCATGACATATTTATTGAATTTCTCACTGCAGATGAAGCAGTGAGAAGCTTACTGCTCCAAGAAGCTCACAAAGCTCCTCTAGGAGTTCAAAATAGGGTGTGCCGAGCTCAGATGTGGGTGATTTCCTAAATTAGATCAGAATTCATGCAGCTTGGTATTTTCTGGCTTGTTGCAGCTGCTCTATTATTCCAATGTCTACTCTAGTGGCTATGAGATGATCTGTGTTCAACAAGGCACTGAGGCACAATCAGTATCATTAAGAGCAAGACACAAGCAGAAAGGTTTTATTTCACAAATAATAAATATTACTGTTATGGGCAGGAGGTAAATCCCAACTAAGTTTTCATTCGTTGTTGAACAACTTTTCAGTGTGTCTACTGTGTATAAGGCCAGGGGCAACAGCGAAAGTGAAATAAATCAGCAGGGATTCTGCCTTCCTCAAGTCTGTGGGAGAGATAACACACATGTCAACAAGCCTGAATGTAGAAAGAGCCAAGTGAGCAGAAAGCAATCAAGGAAAGAAAAAATAAAAAGAGGAAGTGAAATGGAATCAAAGGCCTGGAGGCCAAAGCCGGAGTGTTTGGGGAAACCATGCAGCTGTTTGGATGCAGATGAGAACTGAGAACACCTGCTTCCTCACATCCCAACTATTGGGGCTGAAAACAGAAAGCACTGAGACCTAATTATTTGTTCCAGAAAAATCCTGCCATGGAAGATCAGCTTGTAAAACAATAAATAACTTCACCGTTTGCCTCAAGAAATTCCTGCAAATAATTTAACTAGATAGTTTGCTCATCTGTGAGGCCATCTCTGTGAGCAGGACAATAGATGGTTCACCTGGAAACAGTTCAGGAATGGGAAAACAGCATTCCTTGAAGACCTCATTTCACTGTGTCCCCACCTAAACCATGATGTCATGAATCTGCCTAGCTCTAATCAGTTATTAGCTCCCTACCTTCAAAGGTTTTCTGTAACCACTGGAGCCCAGATCCCTAAGCCTCATCAATTCCTTCCTCCACTTCTGGTTTCTGTGAGGCCAAGACTGTCCTCATGGTGGTCTAGCCCTAACCAATGCTGCTCTACAACAGTTGTTCTGTGGTCACTTGGGAGAGTTGACACAGAGCATATTGAGGACCATGTAGAAAATGCATTTAAGACCCAACATTTTTCTCATTTCTATGTTGCTATGTCAAGACAATTTTACAAATTCGAGAAAATTGTTCTCAGCATGTAGATCTTGGTACTTAGCCTCCCTTTTGTAGGTCATAAAACTCTTCCTTTGTTATTGACCTATCTTTGGAATGGTTTTGATTATGCACATCTAGAGGGTGGGTGTTTTCACCATCTAGCATCCTTGGATGACAAGCTTAACTTGGATGGTGAACAGGTGAGTGACCATGGGGGTGAGTGACTCCCAAAATGAAGAGTCATTCCAACTCACCTTTCTCCCGCTGCTCTCAAAAATTCATCCCGGTTAAACCCAGAGAAAGGGAAGGAAGTAATGGAGATAGGAATCATGTTCCTTTTTAACATGTTTTTCTATAGATTATGGTTTTTATTCTACCTAAGTGAGCCTGGCAATATCTAGTTAACAGTTGCATGTATGGGGTTATAATCCCTGAGTGGATCCAGCCTATCCAGAATAGGTCTACTCTGCCAGAGTACAGGGGCAGCTAGGTGTCTAGTTTTCATGGCTAATGAAATCTCTGTAGGGTAAAAGGATTCTGAGTTCCAAACAATTTATGGATCTATAAGTCAACAGAATGCTCCCTGTTTGTAAACTGGACACTTGTGGTATTTCTATTTGTACCCTGCACTTTGCCTTAGCATGTCTTTAAACTGGACTTTCTTGGGACATAGTAAGGCAGTACTAGGTTTAGGGAAGTAAGTAATATCCATAGCAACATCATAGTAACAGCTATTAAATAAAGGTCACTGTGGCCAGAAAACACATGAAAAAATGCTCACCATCTCTAGCAATAAAGGAAATGCAAATTAAAACCACGCTAAGATTCCACCTCACCCCTGTTAGAATAGCCATCATCAGCAACACCACCAACAACAGGTGTTGGCGAGGATGTGGGGAAAAAGGAACCCTCTTACACTGTTGGTGGGAATGTAGACTAGTACAACCACTCTGGAAAAAAATTTGGAGGCTACTTAAAAAGCTAGACATCGATCTGCCATTTGATCCAGTAATACCACTCTTGGGGATATACCCAAAAGACTATGACACAGGTTACTCCAGAGGCACCTGCACACCCATGTTTATTGCGGCACTATTCACAATAGCCAAGTTATGGAAACAGCCAAGATGCCCCACCACTGACGAATGGATTAAGAAAATGTGGTATCTATACACACTGGAATTTTATGCAGCCATGAAGAAGAACGAAATGTTATCATTCGCTGGTAAATGGATGGAATTGGAGAACATCATTCTGAGTGAGGTTAGCCTGGCCCAAAAGACCAAAAATCGTATGTTCTCCCTCATATGTGGACATTAGATCAAGGGTAAACACAACAAGGGGATTGGACTGTGAGCACATGATAAAAGCGAGAGCACACAAGGGAGGGGTGAGGATAGGTAAGACACCTAAAAAATTAGCTAGCAGTTGTTGCCCTCAATGCAGAGAAACTAAAGCAGATACCTTAAAAGCAACTGAGGCCAATAGGAAAAGGGGAACAGGTACTAGAGAAAAGGTTAGTTCAAGAAGAATTAACCTAGAAGGTAACACCCACGCACAGGAAATCAATGTGAGTCAATGCCCTGTATAGCTATCCTTATCTCAACCAGCAAAAACCCTTGTTCCTTCCTATTATTGCTTATACTCTCTCTACAACAAAATTAGAAATAAGGGCAAAATAGTTTCTGCTGGGTATTGGGGGGGGAGGGAGGGGGCGGAGTGGGTGGTAAGGGAGGGGGTGGGGGCAGGGGGGAGAAATGAACCAAGCCTTGTATGCACATATGAATAATAAAAGAAAAAGGAAAAAAAAATAAAAAATAAATAAAGGTCACTGGATTTAGGAACTCACATAATTCTAAAGAGGGTGTAAAGATGAGGTGGAGAGAGAGGCTAAAGGATAAAGTGAAATGGTGGGGAGAGACACAGAAAAGAGTTTACATTTTTACAAGTATTTAATGGTACTTTCGTTTCTGATTTCTCATATTTTGAAGTTACTCTAGTAATTTCCCTTGCTACTCTTGTGCTGTGCATTTTGTTTCTTTTATTCATCTTAGTGTGGGTATAATTGCATTCATTACTGAAAAGCATATTTCAAATTCTCTTTAAAAAAGCAATAATTTTGTAGGCACTCTAAGTATCACCATTTAGATTCATCACTGCCTTTGTATAGTCCGATAGTTACAGAGTTTGTATGCGGTGTGAGG
This sequence comes from Castor canadensis, assembly GCF_047511655.1. Taxonomy (NCBI): domain Eukaryota; kingdom Metazoa; phylum Chordata; class Mammalia; order Rodentia; family Castoridae; genus Castor; species Castor canadensis. Next base: position 6,821,595 of record NC_133386.1, on the reverse strand, counting down.
CATATTTAAAAGAGATAAATAAAATGAAACCAAAAATCCAATTTAAAGGAGAAATAACACCTTCTATGATGGGTAGAAGCAACAGCACAGCTCTGGCTATATTGTTAATTACAGCATAGTGTGATTGCCCAGATCTTTACATTTTCCCACGTGAAAATTAGTAATCATTCTTTATTTTAATTAGCCAAAATGGCCAAATCTGAGTAATTCTCATCTGTCAGCAGAGTTACAACAATGAGTCCAAATTTGCTATTCATATTTTGAAGAACAGTATTCACAAGCCTTCATCTAGGCATGCGTGAAACACTGGGACGGTGAGGTTCCCAGAAAAGGTGTAACAGGTCTCCCGTCAGAATGGGCCCTGCCATCCATGCTGCTCAGGTGACTGACTGCATGGTGGATGGCACTGGAGAAAGCTAGTCCAGAGTCAGATGGAGCCATTGTGTAAGAATGTCACGTATAGACTCTTTGTAGCAAGTTCTTAACAAGTGGAAAACCAAACCTCCAGACACTAATGCAGTCTGGGTTTCAAAGCTAAAGATTATCCTAGTAAAAACATCGTCTATCTGCTGTTGTCCTCTTAGAAGTTTCATATATGTACCAACTTTTATTGTAGGAAATTTTGTTTGCATCAGTCAAGCTGTTCTAGGGAAAAGGCCTGTCACCTCTACCCTTGTCCAAAGTGACCTGTATTGTCGTTCCATGGTGGGTGTATGCTGCCATTTTGTTCTAAGTTCCTAAATTGTTGGTCCTTCCATTGTGTTTGCTGTAACATAAACATGTTTATGATTGTTTGGTGACTCTAAAAATGTCAATTACCTATCATTTCCAATAAGCACAAAAGCATAAAGAGTTTTTTTCCTTTTCCCGCTTTGTTCTTTGTAAGTGTCCAGAGAGGAAACCAATGAAATCTAGAGTCTGAAAAGAGAATATGCTAAAATGGAGAGTGGTAAGAAAATGATAAACCAGCCTGAAGTCACACCAGTTTGAGGGCTGAGCCATTGGACAAAGGAACAAAATACTGATTTACAGACTATGTAAAAAGTGCTATATCTTTACTACTGACAATGAACAGGAGACAGAATTATAATTGAATAAAATGGGAGAATTACAGGTGAAAAAATGAACTATTATCAAGAGATATTTGATTCCATTTGGACTTACTCATTCAACCCTTTTATTTCTGTGCTTCATGCTGTGTCTTAGAGATACAACAGTGAATAAAGCTGGCAGGTTCCTGTCCTCATGATATTTATGTGGGGAGCAGATAAGAAATAAATAACAGGGAAATAAACAAGTCACATATTGGTAAATGCTATGCAAAACAACAAAGCAGGAGTGTAGAGAAAAGTCTCTCTAGTCTAATGTCACCTGAAGGAACAGAGCTCTCTCTGTGCACACATCCCATAGTGCTAGGGAGAGAGTGTTGTAGGTAGAGGGCACAGCCAGCAGGAATGTGTGTCGTGAGCATGCAGGAGGCATGATAGGTGAGGGGGCGTTGAAGTCAATGAGCCCACATGACTCGTGTGCTTTTGGTGAGGATTCAGGCACTTACTGCTAATGAGGTGGGTGTGCGCTGGTGGTGTCAATGGGGGCATCCCATCAGCTGTTCACTTTTTAAACAAATTCTCTCCTGGCCGTCATGAAATGATGCTTACCTGTGGTAAGCAAAGGTGGGGTTTGGTGAGGAAGCAATGGCCAGAGCCCAAGTACGAGATGGTGGTGACTCAGATCAGGTGGCGGTAGGGAGGAGGTCAGAATCTGCACAGGCCTAGAAGACGTCAGACACCTAAACACATGCAACCAGCTCCCACTCATTCATCACCACTCCAGGTCACCCTTGATCAGTGGACTGGTACCTATTGCCTTTTCTGAGCAAAACATGGGGGACAGGGGACATGGTCTTCTCCCAAATCTCTCAAACACAATATTGTCAGCATCAAGTAACTGGATGGAAGACACAATGTAGCAATTATGTCACTCCTCATCGATAGAACCCATGCCAACTGGATGTTATGCATTTATAAAGCAACTGTTTTATAAATACATACATACACACATGTATATATATGTACGTATAGATATATTTATATATTTAAATATATATACACATATATATACACACACATACACATATATATGTGTATATATATATATATATATATATGACTTTGGGTTTTATAAATGTTTTACAAATTATGAGAACAACTAAATAAAAATTAAAATCAGTCCTGAAAAGTAAAAAGGATTTTCACTTTTTGTTGTAAATGACTTTCAAACAGTCACTTCACTGACATGCCTGGTCAGAGGACACTAGCATCATTCTGTTTCAAAATGCAAGACCTAATTCTGCAAGAGCTTAAAAACCATAAACCAAAACAGATGTATGATTGACTGGTTAATTCTGTGATGAAAACTATGGAGTGCCATACAACCCAGAGAAGAGAGTCCCTGTCTGGAAGATCCCTGTCTGGCTTTCCTCCTTTTTAAAAAAATTTTTAAGTGATACGGTATTACTCTAAACGCAGAGTACATGGGTCATATCGAATTTCTTGAAAAAGCATCATTAGATTCACTTTTACAACTTCAGGACAATTGAGAAAAATATTTATACAGACGTGTCATGTAGTCTCAGGACAAAAGGAAGTATGTAACTCTAAAGAGACCATTTGAGACATAAAGCCCATCTCGGGATAAGGCGATAGAAGAAAATTGGGTTAAAAGGATCAGTATTATTGGTGACTAGCAACAAGGTCAATGTATTTTTCTTGGACATGTTTGGTGTCAGATTATGATTGCCAAAGGGTTTTTTCCTACTTAGGAGTGGTTCTGGAGATGTTTAATGTTTACACTTTTCTACTCTTATTTTTTACAAAAGTTGTTTTAAGTTTTGAAAACAACTGTTTTCTCCTTGTCATTGTCGACTATTAAAATAGTAATGAAAAGTGGAAATGAGCAATTCCACCATCCAGAGATGGTCATTCATCAGTAGTATTTCTTGTGAATGTCTCCTGATAACTCTCTGCACATGCACACATGTGCGCACACATGTGATTTTAAACATGTGACATTAAACTAGAGGATTTAAACAGAATCCTCTAGCTTGTGTTTTCACCCAGCAACATGGATGGCCATTTTCTTGCATCAAACAATGAATACGTATGTCATCATTTTTAATGGGTGCTCAGCTTTTCATCCTATGGCAATATGCTTTAATTAAACAGTTAACGATGATATTGAGTCAGTGAGTCACCTATTCACTCATATCTACAAACCATTCAGATGATCTGAGCAGAATGTGTTCCCTCCAAGTGCAGGTCCCCACTCAGTTCAAGTTTTAGTGCATTGAAATTTTGATAATCCCTGCCAAGACACTCCAGAATTTGTCTGTTAGCTCACACCTCCTACAACAGTGAGGCCAGTTTCTCCCACTTTCCCTGAGGGTCAGAGACTGTCTGACTGTCTGACGCTCGGGCACCCCTTCCCCCCTCCTCAGCTATGCGTGTATTCATTTCTTTTTCCTTCCTGACAAGAAGCTTGGCACCACTCCATTCCAAGAGAAATGAGGACAGTTTTTGTATTTCACCTTAATCAGATCAAATTAGGACAGGTGGCAACCCTGCAGGCGACATAATTATGAAAAATGTCTGTGCTCAATACAGGCTGTCCTTCTAGTTTCCCAATCAAATGGGACACCAGAGCGCAGTCTTTCCACTTTTAGCTGCTGACCCACAAAGCAGTCACCTCTGTGCTCTGGATACAATGGTGCTATAAAATCTGAGATTAAACATAGTCTAAGAAGCAGAAAAATCTACTTTGTCAGTTCTTCTAATTTAATATTCATTCTTCTATTACAATCCTTTCACGCCTAGTTGGAAAACAAAACAAAACCTATTTTACTGTAAAATAGGTACAGTAAAAAAAAAAAAACAAAAAAAAAAACCACAACCCTATTGCTGGCCTGTTATTAGGGGAAAAAAAATCTTTTAACAGATCCCTCTATACTTTGCCACCCAAAGGTAAAAAGAAATAATGCTGAGGATTCCCTGGTTTTATTGTAAGAGAGTAGCTGTCTTGCCCAATAGAAAACATGCAATGAGTATCTGCTTAAACAGATCTGAGATAAACTGAAGCTGGATACGCAATTCCATTCTGCATTTCGGGATTCTACATCCAGCTTCATTTAGGATATTGCTTCTCAGCCGACATTCCGAGCCCCTCGATAACAAATGTTATATTGGAAATGCACTCTGCAACGATTGCGGTGTGAATCTCTGTGCAGTGATTTTCAGCATGTCAAAATTATACTCTCACACCATGGAAACAAATTAAACAGCACGAGCCTGGCTGCTGGGATTGCCTTATTAGCCATGCAGCGTTATCTCATCCAGGATGCATGGCTTTAGATTCGTCAAGGAATGTCAACAACGGCCTCTCCATTTGTAGGAAGCCGAATTTATTACTTGGAGAGGAACCCAACAGAACATTTCAGGATCCAGTTCCATTTCTTCCCAACATTTAAACTGAAAAACAGAAACAAACAAAGAAAAAGGGCCAGAGGGCGTGGCTCAAGTGGAAGAATGCTTAGGTGTTCAAAACCAAGTACCCTACCCGCCTCCACCGCCTCCAAAAAGCCTCGCTATTTACTTTTTCTACTTTCTCTGTAGCAGAGTTCATATTCCTTTCTAGGGGGTATTTTGGAGGAAGAATTAAAGTGTGAGTTTTCAACACTGTCATTCTCTTTCTGAAGCATGCGAGCACCATCAGATGCTCACTGACAGCTCAGAGAAAGTCTGCAGAATGTACATCCTATGGGACTGCCATGATGATGGGTTAGGTTCCAATATGTGGGCTTCTGACTTCTTCAGCAAACTGGCACTGTCCTGGCTTCGTGGTGCATCCCTGCTCCTCATGACTGATGATTAGTTTTGAAAATGATTACAACCATGTCAAAGTCACCAAGTGAAGAGGAAGCAGAACTAGTCAAAAGGAAGCAGAAGTCCTCTTTCACACATAGATATGTTGTATCAGAAAGAGCAACTAAAACCCAAGACTCTATTCTGAAGTCAAAATACAATCCTACATAGAATTCTATGTAAATAGAATTCTACATAGAAGCCTCTCGGTTTTGTGTACATAACAATGATTTTTTTTAATTCATCCAAAATGTGGCTAATTTTTAAAAAGGCTATATATATATATTTGGCATCCAGGTATCTAGTGGGGGATGGCTTTGTCTTGGCTGGCTGTCCATTAAATGGCCTTCAAATTTTTGCTCAAACCAGCTAAGAATTTCTTGCCCCCAGAAGGGGGTATACCAACATCTCAAGACATAAGAGGTTTTGTTACAGAAGGTCGGTGGATCTCCTGACCCTTCCCTAACAGTCCTAAAACCAGATTAAGTGGGTGTTTCTCCCCCTCCCTTGTTTTTTTCTCTCAAAGCTGGCCCTGACCGCGGCCCTGCAGTCTGAGCTCAGTAGAAGTCTCCCATGTCAGGCCTCCGACTCAACACCATCTCCAATCTCAGCACCCCTCTACTTGGCTCTGCTACCCTCCACTTTCTATTGATTTCCTTCTAATCACCTCATTTCTGGAACGGCAGATTTGTAAGGAAGGGGCCCTGTCATTGTTTCCCCAGCACTTAGTATGGGCCTGGTTTGCACCCTTGGTTCTGTCACAGTCTTGCTGTAGCAAGGTCTGGGCCTTGCGATTTGGTTCTCTTCTCTGGGTGCCACATTCTTGTTTTGTATAAAATAAATAAATGAAACTAATAAAAAAAAAAACCCAGGGCTAAATTCTCTTTTATTTTCCTTTCTCATACTGTCTTGTCATTGAACCAAATTTCCTTTTTGTGTATCTCTGAATAGAACATCCTTGCATCCTGAAATATTTGTCAGGAATATGATATTGAGTGAAAAGAGGGCAACCTTCTTATTTCAATAGAAGTGTGACTCTCTAGATGAAATCTGTATTCATCCTAATAGCATGTCACATCCACTCGCCTTTCTACAAAGCTGCTCAGACACTGCCCACCAGAGGACTTGCCCTCTCAGAGTCCCTTCCAGGCTTCAGGACACCATGGACTCCCGAGCCCAGAGCAACAATAACCATTTAGGAAGGTCTGATGTGCACACCAGCACCCTGCAGGGACATAGAGACTGCTTTCCTCTTTCAAAGGCTGTGATTTAAATTTATAGGTGGGACCAGTGGGTTAATTTTCACTGCCTTATTCACCACACTTCCCAGTATTCGAGGGCCTTAAAATAGCTCTGCTATCACTACTCACTAAACCAAATCAGTTTATAAAATCTCTCTCAGATTAGCAAATCAATGATACTATGCTCCACAAAATTGACTACCACTTAAAGGCTTTATTCTGACTAGATTTATAGCCTGTGTAAATCCCATTCCCGTGTAATCAAGATGGAAGACAGGCAAGGGGATATTTGTGCTGTCTGTGCACCGCAGTGCAGGTCACTGCAGAACAGCTCCTTATTACTGATGTAGAGCAGCCTGGGCTTGAAAGCTGCACAGAAGAAGCCAGGAGAACACAATAGTCCACGAAAATATAGTTTAGGAGGCGTTAAAGGAGCAATATTAGGATGCTAATAAGATAATTGAAGTTGTAGGTGTTATTATGTGTCTATGTACAGAGATGATTTCAGAAACAAGTATCAGTAAAACAAAACTTGTTACAAATAAAAATTACTCTCCCAAGTACTGTATGGTTAACCTGAGATTAAAAATGATAATATAAACAAGGAGTGGTGGCACATGTCTGTAATTCCAGCACTCAGGAGGCTAAGGCAGGAGGATCCGGAGTTCCAGGCCAGCCTGGGTTACATAGTGAGAACCTGTCTCAAAAAAAAAAAATACAAGTTTTATCACTCTTATAATAATAAAATGAATACCCCATTTAAACATCAGTTATTTATTTACTCATTTGTTTATTTACTTATTTACTTTTTGAGACAGAGACTCACTATGTAGCCCAGGCTATCCTCAAAGTGGCTATCCTCCTGCCTCAGGCTTCCTAGTGCTGGAATTGCAGGCAAGCACCACCAAACCCCGGCTTATTCTGTTTTCTTTAAAGGATGTTTTTGGCACACAAAACCCACCAAATGTGACATGTTCAGAGCATTTTATCCTAGCCGGAGTGTCCATTGAATTCTTACAATCTTTTCATTTCAGTCTTTGGTGAGAATTAGTCCAATAGCTTTAAGCAGGTCATAATATTGAAGCCTTCAGTTAGAATTTCTGAACCAAACTTCAAAGAAGTAAGCACCAATAAGAACATGTCAATAGGAAATTAATCATTGCTAGGAGTAAAACTCATTTTATTTTATGGGAATAATTACTAAGTATATATTTAGTTATGAATATGAGGCAGTTTAGGAATATTTGCAACAAACAGGATGGGTTTTCTTTTTTTTTTTTTGGTGGTGGCACTGGGTTTTGAACTCAGGGCTTCATGCTTGCTAGGCAAGTACTCTACTACTTGAGTCACACCTCCAGCTCAAGAGGGTTTCTTAATATTGTTCTTGTTTTAACGAAGGAAAGGGTGGTGAAGGAAAAATGGTGGAAATAAAAGTGAGTATGAACTGGGTTGGGGAGGCAGGGCCAGAAAGTGGACAAACTAAAGTCCATGACACTGTCCTCTGTGGATCACCAATTGGGACCCGAGCTTCCTACTGAGCAGAAGAAAGAGAAGAACAGCATAATCCCCATCGGGTAAAACCAACCCTGTTGTCAAGGAACATGAAACTTATTTTGATACATGCTGAGGATCGCTAGGCGTAGTATATAATACAGGACACTGAAAACTGAATTTCAGATAACTTTGAGTTTCAGATAAAAAATTAGTAATTATCATAGTATAAGTATGTAACAGATATTTTTGCTTATCTGAAATTCAAATGTAACTGGGTGTTTTATAGTTTATCTACCAACCCATAATTTAAATATTATATTTGCAACAGAGGGTCATTTGCTGCACACAATGTATGTTTTGATTTCCTACATAATGACAGAATGACTGTGTTCGAGCTTCAATGTCAGGATAGTCTACTACTATCTGCCATGAGCTATGTCAGCTACACCCCTACCTTACCAGACCCTACACTCAGCTCACAAGAGGTCAATGCCACACAGGAAGGGAGGAAGGGTGGCATGTGACCTGCACTGCTGTGGAGATGTCTATTCCACACACAGGTCGTCCACACGTGTAATGCCTTGACCTCAATTCCTGTCTCCCCAGAAGTCCTCAGTTCTTGCTACTCTAAGGATTTAGCAAATAGAAAAGCAGGGTTTCAATCAGATAAATCTAATGAACAAACATTATGTTAAGAAAAACCTATTCCAAGAACTGAGGATTATCCATCTTTCAAAATAGAAATTTGAAAGGAAGTACAGATTTTTTTTTCCCCTCAAAATCATGTTAACTTTTGATCTGCTTCAGGTAGATAATTCATGATCTTGGTTTTCAAAAGGTTTTACATATAGGACCGGGGAAAATATGTATCACACACACACACACACACACACACACACACACACACACACACACACACACACCTTTCCAATGTGTGTGGGAAATTGCTAAGGTTTTGCCTCTGCTGTATAACTGTCTGTAGATAGTTCTGATTTTCAGACACTGAGGAGCCATTATTTTCTTCACCTGTGCATATGTTTTCTGCTGAATTCCTTTTAAACTACGATGCTACTGAGGAGGATTAATTTCTGAAGGGCAGTTGTGATTTTATTCATGCTCCATTTAACATCCAAGTAACCTGAGCTCAGCTTCACTGCTGAGGAACTTGGCAGCCAACACTTTAACCAAATGATTGAAGTTGTACCACCAGCAAGCATCAAGACAAGTGGACATCGTGTGCCTCCTGAGAAAGGCATGGCTTCATTTCCACTACACTTCTGCCACACACACATACACAGCTGAGACTCAGTTCAAGGAAGCATCAGACCAACCTAAATGGAAGGGCATTTTACAAAATAACCAAGCTGTAATTCTCAAAAAAATCACTGATACAAAACAAAAAGCAGGACTGAGGACGCTTCCTAATGAGAAGGGGGTAAAGGATGAGTGTAAGACATGAGCTGGTATTGTCCCCCTCCCCCACTGTAGGTATGTACTTAGACAAACACATGAAATCGAAATAAGGTCTATACATTAGATCAGAAGGTGGAATCAATGCTAAATTCCTAATTTTGATAATGATATTATGGTTATTGAGAAAACACACTCAGAAGTTTCTAGAAGTAAAGAACCATGCTGACAGCTCACTCTCCACCAGTGCAGGAGAGCCCATACGTGTATGAACGGGCATGGGAGGAGACAAGCAGGCAGGTGTCCAGTTGAAGAATGTGGAAATTCTTTCTCCTAGTCTTGCAATGTTTCTAAGAAATCTGAAATTATGACAAAGAGTTAAGAGAAAGAACATTTCCTTTGGCAAAAAGTGGCCCAAGTTCAGTAGGAGACTGCTGTACAGTCTATTGGGCCTGAGGAGACGGCGTCAGGTCCCCTCTGGGGGTCCCTGCGGTGGGTACATTATGGCTCCCATGGCCTACGGCTCTCTGAATGCTCCTGTGTGTTTTGCCTTCACAGTGGAGAAAGTTTGAGTTTCTGCAGCATCCACGGACAACCTGAACTCTATCTAATGACGCCGGAGCAGTACAGAGCAATGGCTCAAACACCCAGTGGTAAGGGCCGTTCTTTTTTCTGATAGCTCCTGAATCTGATTGATCAGCATTATGAATGGGCCCAAATGTGTGCTGGGTCACCAGAAACGGCAAAACCTCTGCCCATCCCAGCCCATATTACTTTTCTTCACTCATAAAACATCCTAATGGAGAACAAAAAAAGGAATCATGCCATTTCTACCTAACTCTTCACCAGACAAGGCAGGGTGTTGAATACGCATGTCTAACAGGATATTGAACATGCATTTTTTTGGGGGGGAAAGGATCAAAGCCTTGCCTGTACCTTGGAGTAGTGTTTTGTGATTGTTGACTATGGATTATTCTGACTATATGGACACTAATTTCTACCTTCAAGGTTGAGGACAAAAATAGAAAGAAACAATAGTAATCTTTGCTAAATAAGCGACTTGTTAATTTTGATTAACTTTAACATTATCTTATGTCCATTTAAAATCATCTGTCCCCGTATGCATGGACTCAAACACTTGCAGACTGAAAATATGCCCCATCCCCCAAGAGGAAAAAAAAAGTGCACTTGTTCTGAACTCATGCACACTTTTTTTCTTGTCCTTATTCCACAAACATCCCCAAACAACACAGCATTCCATCTATTGACACAGCATTCACGGTGCGGGAGGTTTTACAAGTGACAGAAATGATTTAAAGTACACAAAGGATATGCGCAGGTTCTATGTAAATATCCCACTGTTTTATATAAGGGACTTGAGTGGTTGAGATCTTAACATCTTCAGGGATCCTGGAACCCATCTCCTATGAATGCTGAGTGGTAACTTTAATGTGAGACCAGTAACAGAAGAAAACTAATATAGAAAGACTATGAATACCATTTTCTATTGATTTTTCATATATCCTTCAACAAATACATAGAGAACAACTACCCAACTCCAGGAACTCTTCCAGATATGAGGAATAGAAACATTTGAGACAAAAATCTCTGCCCAGTGGGACTTACATTCTAGCAGGTGGTCAGATAAAACATAAGGAAAGAACAAGCCCTTGCAGATAATGCTAAGCGCTACACAGGGAGGAAGAGGTTGGGGCTGGAGAAGGAGCCAGTATTTCAGCAAAGTGCCCCTGAGAGGGTCCCTTGAGTATAGAGTCAGGGGACAGCCAGGAATGTACTGAGAAGGCTAGTGAGCCACAGGCAGAATGTCCCCAGATGGAGAGGCAGAGGCCAGAGAGGTCTGCAGTGACTGTGGGGGGCAAGTCAGGGGTCTCCAGGAGCCAGACCCTATGGGCTCTGCAGGTAGGGATAAAGGTTGAGGCTTAATTCCAAGAGTAAGGAGGAATCAGGATGTCACATAGTGCAGCAATGTGATACCCTTCATATTTTAAAAATCATCTCTACCCAGAAGTAATTTCAGGTTTATAAAAGAATTGGAAAAAATAGTACCTAGTCCTTCCCCACAGCTAACACCTTACATAACGAGGATACATGTCTTAGATCCTTCATAGCTCAGAAGAGGTCTGTCCCTAACTGTGTAGAAAATAATCACAAACTGGTAACAGTGGCCAGTGGTTATCAGGTGTTGACTGCATCCCAGAAGCTGCTGCAAGTGCTTTGCATGTATCAACCCTGAGTTCTCACACAACCACTGTGGGTATGCTGGAGATGTTTTTCTAGCCCCCATTCCACAGATGAGGATTGTGAGGCATAGACTGCTGAGCAAAGCTGCCCAGTGTTGTGCAACCAACAGGTAATGAGCTGGATTTCACGCTCACTGTGTGATACCCAAGTCAGAATTCTGGAAATAACTAGAGGAGCAAAAGTTGAAGCGGGGAGCCTAGGTAGGGAGCCACCACCCGAGTCATGTGGGAGGGGATGGGCAGCGTAACAAGACCTGGTGGGTTGCCTACTGCCAAGTGAAAGACGCGCCCAGAGGGATGCCCACGGTTTTACCCTGAGCAGCTGGTTGAATGAAGGCACATTTTCCTGGAGAAGAAGGACTGGAAAGAGCCTGTGGAAGACATAAGAGCTCTGCTTTGAACACCTGAAGGCAGGGCGTCTGTGAAGCAATCAGTGGCTGAGCACAGGCTATGAATGTCAGGGCAAAATGACAAACCAGGTCCTGCCTGTTGAGAGCTCAGATCAGTGGACGTGACAGAACTGACCTCTGGACTTCACCCCAAATCTACTGATAGACTAATTTTAAACTAGCCAAGATGTGAAAAACAATAAGAAGTGGTTCATTAATCAGTCCTCTGTTCTTAACCTGTCTCCTCCTCCCCTAGAGTCCCATCCCAGCCCTGACTTACTATGACAGCAGCAAGGAAAGCAGGGGTAGAGACTGGAAGTGAGGGGCATGCTGGAAACAGAAAGAAAAGAAGCCCAAAGCAAAGACTGTGAGCTGTCCTGATAAGCTGCTCCCCACCCCTCATCCCCACTTACCTTCTGGCAACGAATTCATCTCATTTATTTTCAATATCTAAATATCCATAAGAGGCAACAATGTATCTTTTGTGAGCTTTTTATCAGAATTCAGTCAAATTGTCTGTTTTAGAATCTATTTATAATCTCCTTGGGCCTCATATATCATTGGCTGATAACCTTCACAAAGTTACAATATATAGATGGTTTTGCCTGGAAGTTATAGATTGCCAATCTATTAAGAAACTTGAACAACTAATAATATTGTTTTTCACACTTTGGAAATGTAGATGTATAAGAGAATAAAGAAAATTATAATTAGTGAAAAAAAATGAGAGGAAACAAGAAAATAAAGGTAAGAAATAAATGGATCGTAATATTACAACTCCAAAGAAGAAAACTAGAAACCATCAGGTGGTTAGTAGTCAGTTGGTGGCAGAATCAACATGGGTCAATACAAGTTATTTGTCCACATTAAGACGGAAGGGACTCAGAGGTCACACACTGAAAGGTAAGCAGAGCTGCATGGCTGGATATCCTTGTGCTATTGAGAAGGATAAACAATGCTGTGAGACTAAATTTCCAATGTAATTGTTGACTCCATGTGGTAATTTTAACTATAAACTAGTGACAAAATAATTATATACATGTTTTATTCTGTCAGATCAAATAGCACAAATTTTTGCACCTGCGTATTACAGGAACATCGAAGAATATATCCTGAGTGTTCAAATGCTATCAAAACTTTAGAGAGGAATTCATGGCAGCTCCCTCTCTTTTCCCCCATGGACCAATGGGGACACAAAGACACCCCAGTGTGGTTCAAGATATGTACATTGCGTGCACCCAGACCGGCCACAGACGGGCTGTGCTATTTAGGCCCAGAAACACATAGAAAAAAGTCCTCTGCCACACCATGGGGTTTGACCTGGTCTCCTGTTATTTTGGAACAAACTCTCCCCTCCTTCGTCCTCATGTCTCTCCACACAGCCACTCTGTGTGGCACAAGCCTTGCCATCCCTGTCCTGGCCCGTGGTTGACTTTTGTTCTTTGACACTCCCTTGGCATGCTCACCCGGGTGTGAGGAGGGACAGTGTCTGCAGCCACATCATCTAGAGAACTGTCACCAGTAGAGAAGGCAGAACAAGGGTTGGAAACAGAAAATGACTTTCTGAGGACAAAAGTTACTAAACCCTAGAGTTTACGTGTGAAGGCAAGGTTCGCGTATGCAGATTTCTTTCTTCACTAGGACTCACTGTACAGAAAACGACTCTACACTGACTGTCTACAAGAGTAGTCAGGTCTTCCTGACTCTTTCAGTCTGTGTTTTGCTATTTCTTTTTTATTCTGCTCTCAACTTCTCTCCTCTGCCCAGCCTCCTTCTTTACCTGCCTTGCCTCATATCCACCAGAGGACCCCTCAATACCCTCTGGCAACCTCTCGGAACACTCAGCCTAGAAAGGCTGCTGGATGCTTTCCTAGGAGTCCTTACCCTCCTAATGGTGTGGGGGTATTTTTGTTGGGAAATAGAATTGAACCAGGTTATTTTCTTGATCTAAGAAACTGCTTAGTATAACAATGTCCATATTGCTAGGGAAATGACCCTATTATATCCACAATAGATACCCGCCTCTTTCTTCCCTGCAAACAATTGATTCCAGACCTGGGCTGAGAGACTTTCATCTCTTGGCAGGAGGCCAAGACTGTGGAGTTTATGTCAAATCTTTACTCGCCATAGGAATCCCACTCCCCATGAACGGTGACTGTATCAGGAGATTACACGGCCCATTGTTGGTCATGAAAAGTCCTGGGAAGCTGTTGGGAGCTCCTGGGAAGTGTTTTTCCTTCCCGATTCCAAGAGAGAAATGCAAAAGGATGAAAGAGATTTTTTCCTTCATGTTTGCATTTAGGGATGTCTTGAGCCATGGCAGCTGTTAAGTATGAGGTGAGGAACTTATACTGAAGAACAAAAAGAACCCAGAACCTTCACACATGTTGACTTCTTCACTGAACCCTTCACCCTACCTACCTCCTTCTAGATGTCTCATAAGCAAATAAAACATGTTCTGAAGATTTAAGCCACAGTTCGTCAGGTTTTTTTATATTGGAGATAAAACCATTATTTGGGAGAGAAGACCAGGATCCATGAATATTTTCATAATTCACATTTCTACACAGCTAGGGCTACTGGGAAAAGATTCCTGGCAAGCTGTACTAAGGGATGATGAGGGTAAACACGCCTTAGATTTAGTGCAACTCTCTCCTGAGACACGTGCAGGTGTCTTCTCTTAGGTTCTCAGGTTCATAAACACCAGGACTCTCCCCACTCTCTGCAGAGAAGATCTGTCTGTGTTCGTACAGACTAAGACCCCTCCTCATCTCTCTAAGGGGGACTGTGTGGTGCAGATGCGACAGTTACTCTATAAGCTCTGAGTTTCCCAATGTCAGCGTTCTTCTCCTGGGTAACAGTCTCATGAACTGGAATGTAGCCTCACTGTGCTATCCTGTGGAGCCTGAGGCAGGGGACTGTGCCCCTGTGAGGCTCTCTGACAGAGCAGTTCTGCCCTCTTGTGCAGGTGGGGAGGGAAAAGAGACACAGACACTGGGATTCACAGCATTTCCTCTGCTGGGGGCTGGAATGATGAAAGTGAGGCCCAAGACAGTGCACTATTTTCACACATCCCACAGAATTCCATGTTTGCTTCAAGAAGTTCTTTAAAATCTGTATTGTTAATATTTTATTAATTACACAAGAGGAATGACTTTAATATAATCTCTACCTTATCAGACAGTTGCTAGAAAACTTCCGGTTGGAATAGTTCAAGTGTTATTCTCACTTAGAACAGTTTTTCTGCATCTTGTCCTCCCTTTTTCTCTCTTTTCCTTTCTCTTATACAGAGTTCCACTCTTTTCCACTCTTAGGGGAAACCTGGTCTCCATCACTTTCTCACTGTTCCTCCTTCCTTTCTCTCACTTATCCATGAACTTCGCCTCCCACCTGCCTTCCTGCTCCAAACCCAGGCTCCCCAGGGTTCATGCTGAGTTTGCCATTCACCGGCCAGTTTCACGACAAGGCCACCATGCTCTGTGCCAGGTACAAAGTCGTGGAAATTAGATTAGGTAAGGGATAATTTAGGCACAGTATCTACCCATTTAAAACACACACTCATGTCAAATTAGTAAATCTAGATTTTATACTATTACATTAACCTTTTGTGTTAAGGGGTAATAAAGGAAATATTTTAATTATTTAATTTAATTTTTTGAGACAGGGTCTAACTATGTAGCCCAGGCTGGCCTCAAATTCACTATCTTCCTACCTCCACCTTTTGAGTGCTGGGATTTCAGGTCTGCATCGCCACGCCCACGGATAAAAGGATTACTTGAAGTATATTCAATAATTACCTTTAATTTCCGAGTTTATTGTCTTTTATGCTTAAACTATTGATTACTGAATTATTGACCACAGGACAATAGTAGAGAGTACATTAAAAGTAGTAACTTAGAAAATGCTAACCTCATTCCCTAAAAAAAGTCAATGAGTTTTTGCAAGTAATAAATGACCAAATACTTTTAATTAAGAGAGCACTACATTTCTTTCCTTCCTTCTTTTATCCTTCCTTTCCCCCCTCAACCCTTTTCTCCCTCTTTCTTTTCACTATACAATATTAAAATAGTTAAGTCATAATTTTGCAAGTCAGGGCTGACATTAGACAAGAATTCAGACCCCCTATTTCCCAGTCACTTGGGGGAAAAACTGAATCAAAGTCCTATTAAAAATTAATTACAGTTTCCCTTGGGAATCATCCATTTTCATTCATTCATAGCTTAGCAGTATATTTCTTAATGAGAATTCTTAAGTGGCAATTTATAACAAAATCTTCCTAAACTAGATGAATCCTTTCTAAATCATCATTAGTTGGACTGTGACTCACATTACTTAGTATCACAGTTTTAGGAAATTTACCATTTCATATCATGCTGAATACATGTGTTTTTCTATATTTATCTTAGTCCATTCAGCGTGTTTTAACACTGCCATAAACAGGAATTTATTGCTCATGGTTCTGGAGGCTGGAAAGTCCAAGATCAAGGCACCAGCAGCTTCCATGTCTGGTCCAGGCTCACTTACCAGCTGATGGCGTCATCTTGTGTATCCTCACTTGGTTGGGAGTGGCAAAGGAGCTCCCTTGTAATTGCTTTATAAAGATGCTAACTTAGTCACATGGGCTCTGTTCTCATCATCTACCCATTTATCCAAAGGCCCTACCCCTTCACACACACCTTCCAGAACTGTAAGCGACAAACTTGTGTTGTTTATAAGCTAGCCAGTCTATGGCATTTTGTAATAGCAGCCCAGACAAACAGGAATCTTAAAGGTATAAAATAAGCAACATTAGTATTAGTGATCAGTGTTTTTCTTTTTTACAATTTTAAAATTCAACAAGAGGCCAAATACTCAAAACTGTACAAATTGAATGTGATCAAAGTACATTATATGCACATATGAAAATGTCGGGATGAAACCAATTACGTTGTACAGTTGATGCTAAAAGAAGACCTTTAAAACGCAGAGACAATTAAGAGCATTTTGTTAGAGAAGTAACTTTGAGACTTTAGCGAGAGTGGGTTTTCAAAGTTGGAGTTTTAAAATTACACCCAGGAACATGGTGCTGTTTACCTAACACACACACACACACACAAACACATACACACACACACACACACACACACACACACACGCAGAAATGTGGCCTCCATTTGACTCACAAACAGCCCCCTGGATTGAGGTGGTCCCTAGAGTAGCACGGACAGAATTGTCAAGTGAAGCCAGTTCAGCAACTTGAAGCCTGGCTGTGCGTGCTGTAGATTCAACCCCATTGCATCTAGAATAGAGAGGCTTTGAATGCTACATGTTTGCTTAGTCCTGGACACATACCTATGATACCATCACAAGGGATTTATTTGATATCAATTTTTTTTTTTTTGGTGGTACTGGGGTTTGAATTCAAGGCCTTGTGTTTGTCAGGCATGTGGTTTATTATGTAAGCCATGCCCCCAATCCTACCTTTCAGATGAAGTCTCATGTTCCTAGACCAAAATCCTTCTATTTATGCCTTCTGCTTAGCTGGGATCACAGGTGTGCACCACCACACTTGGCTTATTAGTTGAGATGGAGGTCTTGCTAACTTTTGGCCTAGGTTGCCCTTAAGCCTTAATCCTCCTTATCTCTGCCTCCCAAGAAGCTAGAATTGCAGGTGTGAGTTACCTATCATATCTGGCCTATACTGAAAATCTTAGACTAGATTTTTTTCTCTTTATTTGATAAAGAAGCTTAAATTAGAATAAACTTTAGGGTTACATTCATATGCTACCTTATTTCACATTAGAGAGTAGCATTTTTGAGTTTCTCAGAATCTACTATTTCTGCCTTCTCACACTAATTCTGTGAAGTAAAAT
Source organism: Castor canadensis (assembly GCF_047511655.1). Classification (NCBI taxonomy): domain Eukaryota; kingdom Metazoa; phylum Chordata; class Mammalia; order Rodentia; family Castoridae; genus Castor; species Castor canadensis. The sequence continues at coordinate 6,804,032 of NC_133386.1, read as the reverse complement.
TTCAGATGTCACCATGAGAGGTGGATCCACTACCACCCGCCCCCGTGGAAGGCGAGAATTGTACATTAGATGATTAATTCTAATGCATTTTTCTCTGGATGCCTAATGGCTCGTTTTCTTCTGTCAGAAGAAATGTGTAAGTGTATGGGTGTGAATATATATAAAACATTTATACTGCATATGGAATGTGTACATATCCAGTGTGTGTGCATATATACTCATACATATTTCCATATTTAAATGCTCTGTGGACAATGGTCAGGGCGATAGCCACCTATTCTCTTTAGTGGTGGCCTCGTCACACAGGTATTTTGATGTTGTGATGAATGAAGGAAGAGGGTTCTCCATAGAAGAATGCCAACCAGAAATGGAACTTTTTGAAAGGTGATGTGGTAGAAGGAAAGAGTCCTATGGAATCAGGCAGAGAAGAAGGGGGAGGCCCTTAGGCAGGTGCAGACACATGTACAAAGGCCCAGAGCCAAGAGACCACCAAGCATCCATCACCTCTGTGATAAGCTATGAGCTTCAAGGGCCTAGGTGGGAATGGGGGAGGATAGAGATTAGATGAAGATGTAATGAGATTTAATTATGAAGATTAAATGAGATGTAATGAAGTGTTTTCTATTGCAGATAAAGACTTTGAATTTTATCCTAAGCCTGGGGAACCTTATAAACATCCTTTTAAGGACAAGAACATCAATTTTTGTGTTAGATTCTGGCAGCAGGATTGGTGGGAAGACCAGGCTGCTGCTGGAAGGTGAATTCAAACCTGCTCACTTCCCAGGCAAGGTGTGAAACACAGGTGTGCCATGTAGAGGTGCTGGTAGGAGGAGTCTGGGATGATGTTAAGGTCACTGCCCATGGTGGTGACATTCACCGACAAAAGAAACCCCAGTTGTCTAGTTCCACGTGGCAGATGGTACAAATATCTCTGAATCTCCTGTACCCTCATGCCCCACTAAGATGGAACAGAAGGGAATAACCCACAGGGATACAGGGCTTGAGAGCAGTAGATGAAAAGTTCAGGAAATCATCAGACACAGGTGGAGGGGTGGGACCTATGGTGCAGAGTAGGGAAAACCAACTGCCTGGAGTTGGCGGAGGGGCGGGGGCTGAATGATAAAACTGCCCATGCTGCAGAACTCCAGGAGGGCCCACCTGGAGACTCCAGGACCATGGGAACTTGAGGGATGGTGGGGTCAGGACCAGAACAAGTGTTGAAAGGCCATGATAGGCCTTGCAGCCAAATAGCTTCCCCTCTTACCCCAGGCTGAGTTTGATAAAGGACATTTCCCAAAGAAGCCCTTGCAGAGGGGACTTGACTCAGGACCCCCGGCACTGCTAAGGGCAAGGGGCTCTATGGAGATCTTGGAAATGTCATGACTACTGCATGCTGACTGGTGACAGCTCATCCTTTTTCCCACCTGTGTCCTACACCAAAGGCGTCAGACCCAATATGACCTCCTCACTTGGTGAAATTTTTGCTGAGTTTCTGGATGAACAGATGGCACACTCACCTAGAAGAGATTCTGGTACTCGGTGTGTCCCTCTCCCCCGCTCCCCGTGTTTGCTTCTCTGTCACTCCAGAGGAAGACTCTGCATTTAACACGCCCCACCCTTGCACATGGCATCCAGCAAGTTTTTTTTCAATGCATTTTTTTAATGAACGAAGGACAAAAGACAAGATATCTGAAATAAGTCTTCCAAGTTAACAAAAGAAACTGAAAAAGAGTGAAAACAATTTAAGAAAGAGTAGAAAATTTAAAAACAACAATCAGAAGCACCCCACGTCAAATACCCAAATTAACCAATATCTTTGAAAGGGATACTAGAAGAAAAACTTACAGGACAAGGGAGAGCCTTAAACATTGAAATGATGGTCACATAAAATTTTAAACATTTAATCATTTTGGAAAATGAAGTTGGGAAAATGAGAAAAGAGAGCAAAGAGGTGCAGGATGTGATGTAGGAGACAGAAGAGGGGGGAGGGAGGGAGAGAGGGAGAGACAGAAAGAGAGAGAAAGAAAGAAAAGAATTGACCCAACAATGGGAATTCCAGAACAACAAAGAAAGTGCACAAGAGAAAAACCAAGAATTAAATCTTTACCAGAACTGAAGGTCATGAGTCCTAAATCAAGTTACTGCTGCATCAATGGGCACAGAGCCATGAAAGAGAAGACCCAACCCAAGGACCGTGGTCAGATTTGAACAGATGGAGATAAAAGACAAGCGTTCACACACAAAGGCCAGGAATCAGACAGAGCTCACTACAGAACAAACTCCTGAAGCTTCAAAGAACACATTTCCACACAAAGAGAAATCCAAAAACAAAATAAATAAAAAGATAAAAAAGAGCACTTTCAATGTTCTGAAGGAAAGAACTTCTTACCTGGGTTTCCACATTGCCAGACAAGCTATGGACCCAGCACAGGCATGGAATAGAGAGTAAAAAAAAGAGTAGACATAGGTTCCAAGGACAAGTGGCCACTCTACAGGGGGGAGTCCCAGAGAATTCCCAGGGAAAGAGAAGTAAGAAAGGCCATTGAGGACCTGTGGGCTCAGAAGGCAGGCTTACCAGGAGAAACACTGATTCCTGCCTTTTTTCTAGACCATGTTGAAAGACTGCAATTTTATTAGAAACTTTTAGTCTAAGTTAATAAGTACACAGAAAATCAAGCAACAAAGCAATATCCCCCGCCCCCCCCAAAAAAACCAAGTCAATTACTAAATCCAAGTAAAAGGAAATAGTTGAATCAAAAGGGAAAAATAATAACCTGCTCTGGACAATGCTTTCATGTATTAGGAAGATGGAGGGAGAGGGGATGTGTGTGTATATGCGTGTAACAGGATGATTATCTTCAACCTTCATTTTTCATAGTGAGAATTTAGTAGACCATAATTAAAATTAATGTAAGAAGAAATAGGATAATTACACAGTGTAGAATGTTTTTACCCTGAGATTCGGTTTAGGTTCTTTCAGCGAATTTTTTTAATTGCTAAAATTAGTATACATCATGCCATGATTGTCTTCCAGGTGGCAGTTTTGTTAGAGTTGTCACTGCCTGCACATGCCCATCAAAAACCTACAGAATGACTGCCAGTTGTAGCATGGAAGAAAATCCCCAGACCACAGGTGGCAGGCCTCTTAGGAAATGTGGCATCTTCAGTGCTCTTGATTTCTGAGAGGTGCTGTTAGGAAGATTCTGCGGCCAAGAGTAGCCTTGGAGATGTGTTCTAGATGTGAACTATATTAAGATATTTTGCTTTTAATTTCTAATACATGAATAGAGGGACTAACGAAGTATCTCACAAGTCTCTGCTCTCAGAGCACTTTTAATAAGCATAAAATAAAAACTGGAAACATGAAGTGGCTAAGCTATCTTTCATGGTTAATTGACAGTGTTTTTTATTTTTCTTAAATGCTTGGTGAAAGTGCAAAAGAGCAGAGTGATTGTGCAGGAATAAAGGAAGTGAGTGGTTTGAAGCTATCCACCACTTCAAACTACAAATGAGTATTTCTTTGATAAAACATCGAAGTTAAATAAATGGCAACGCACCCAGGAGAAAGGGTTTGGGATGGACAGGTGGGTGAAGGTGAGCTGCACCTGAGATTTTAGCTGGATGGATGTTTTCTTTTAAAGCGTATAATTTCCCCAAACAAACCCCTGAGAAAACCTGGAAAACTTGCATTCTGTGTTACCTACTAACGGGCAGCTTTGAGGTGTAGAGCTTCAGAGTTAATTTTTTTGCTGCTATAACCAATCATCACAAAATCTAGCTTAAGACAATGCCCACTTATGAACCCACCATTTGAGGGCATCAGAAGTCAGCGTCAGTGCAGCTCAGCTCCTCAGCTCAGAGTCCCAGACACCAAAAGTAAAGTCCAGCCTTCCTGGAGGAGGCTACTTCAACTTGGGGCAGACTTCAGCGCCCAGCCATTGTGGGACTGAGGACACTATGTCCTCACTGGCTGTTGATCAGGGTTATTCTCAGTTTCCTAGGTGCCTACAGCCCCTGGCTTGTGCTCCCTTCAGTCAGCAATGGTGCCTCCACCTTCCCATACTAGTGTTGTTCTGGGTCTAGGTGAGAGGTGCCCTGCTTTTAAGGTCTCAAGTGACTGGGCCCAGCTGGCTAACCAAGCATTTTTCTCTGTTTGAAGGCCTGTAGATTTACAGCAGGAGTTGGGTTAGTGTTTAATTGAATAACCAGGAGACAGAATCTTGGTAGAATCTTTTTCTTTAAAGAACTTTTTTCATTTTTTTCTTTTCCCCATTTGCTTTCATATCTTTATTTATTTATTTATTGAATCTAGATTTCACATATGAAGAACACGTGCAACACTTGTCTTTCTGAGTCTGTCTTATTTCACTTAAGATGATCTCCGGTTTCTTTCAAATGACATAATTTTGTTCTTTATGGCTAAATAATTCTCCACTGTGTATATATACCACATTTTCTTAATATGTTTATCAGTTGGTGTGAATCTAGGCTGATTCCATAGCTTTGGCTATTGTGAACAGCACTGTAATAAGCTTGGGTATGCAGGTGCCTCTATTGTGTGCAGACTTGTATTTCTTTAGGTGTATACCCTGGAGTCATATAGAAAGATCATGTAGCACTGCTACTTTTAGATTTTCAAGGAACCTACAGACCGATTTCCATAGTGGCTGCACTGGTTTTCATTTAGTGTACAGGAGTTCTTTTTGCCTCACACATCCTCACCAGCATTTGTTGTTTGTTTTCTTGAGATGAAATGGAATCTCAGTGTTGTTTTGATTTGCATTTCCTTTATGGCTAGGATGTTAACATTTCATGTATTTACTGGCCATCTGTACTTCTTCTTTTGAGAAATGACTATTTGGTTCATTTCTGGAAGAATCTCTTTCCAGTTCTACCTACCATACTTCATATTTTTACTGACAGAACATTACTTAAAAATTTTAAAAATAATAAGACTCACAGAGGGCCAATGTGAACTCTGTTAAGCAACTCATCCACAATGAGAAACAAATCCAAGACAAATAGCATAGGCAAAGCTAGACAAGACTTTCAAGCAGCTGTGAGCATGAAAATGCTTGAGTTTGCCACCATAGAATATTTTTAAGATATAACTAGAATAAACGAGTATGGTAATTCCACTTAGATGTGTTCAGTAGACTCGTACCTGGACTGTGTGTAGAATATTTTGCTAAATATTTCTGGTATCATACATGTCTGAGCCCTTTGTTTTTTAGTATTTAATACAAATCTTTGAATAATTGATATTATTTCACATATGTGTAATAAAAACTAAGTTATTGCATATACAAATTAAATAACAGTGTCTTCAGTATTAAGATATAGTGAGATGTCTAGTTTTTTTTTTAAGAAAACAAATCTATTTAGCATCACTAACAGATGAGGTTTTTACAGCTGGCAAAAATCAAGTAACAGTTCTAGAATTTCAAACAAAATCTTTCCTGAATCTCATTTTCTCCTCCCCCAGACTTAATCTCAAAATGTCACTTTGCGGGTGGGTTTCCCTGTGTTTTCCCCTCTGTTCAGCTGGCTAAAGCAGCAACTTCTCATTTTCCCTTTTTTGGGGGAAGGAAGTACAATTGTTTATTTCTATGAGAGGTTCAAGCTGGAACAGATCTTCAGAAGAATGAATTTCTTGTGATGAGAGAAGGGCACAGCTGCAGAGGTGAGGTGTCATGCAACTGGATGGGCGTTGTGTTCTGTCCCATTTCAAACTGTCTTTATCTCATCCCTACACACACTTTTAAAACAATCTCAAAGTCCATTATGAAAGGCAAATGAAAAGTTGGTAGAAATTTAGAGAGGTTCAAAATATTTTCATTTCAGTGAGTTTTAAATATTTAAGGTAGGCCTGGGAATGCACCTCAGTGGTAGAACAATTGCCTGACGTGCATGGGGCTCTAGGTTAAATCCCCAGCACTGCCAAAAAGAAAAAAAATAATATCTTGTCTAGAAGAATATCTAGGGGATAAACATGTTCATAACTTCATAGTTTATGTCATATAACTCAGCTTAGAATTTTAGCTAGAAGAAAATAATGGAGTGGTGATTAAGAGAAAAATGACCTTTTAGGATACCTGAACAACCACTAAATTCCTAGTCTGTTCTCCTAAACTACTACAGTAGCCAACACGGGCAAAAGAAAGGCAACTAAGCGGCGTGGCAACAGTGGGGACTGATCCACAGACCTTATTTTGGCTTCCACACTGCTCTTTCGGCAAAGGGCGCTCATGTGACACAGCAGAAGTCTGCAGTGGGCATTCAAGAAAGATACTGCTTTCCTGGCAGAGGGACCACACCTTGCTCCTCCCTTTCTCTCTACACAGAGGAGGGAATGATGGCTGGAGTAGTGATAGCCGTGATGTGATCATGCAACAAAGGTGGAGAGAGCTGCAGAAGTAGCTACCTGACACGATACCATGGACCAGTGCCAGGAGTGGCTTTACGCCTGACCTTTTAGTTAGAGGAAACCATTCTCTACTTGTTGAGGCATCCATATCTGGGATTTCTGCTGCTTATAGCCTCTAATAGCCCTAATGGTTTTGCTCTAGCTTTTCTTTCTCTTTCTCCCTGCTCTATGCTACTCTTTGCTTGATGCACTGCTAAGCTCCCTCCCTCCCCTTCTCCCTCTCTCTCTCCTCACTGCAGATCCCCCATGATGTGTAGCTCTGCTGGCTTCTTTGATTGGGAGGCCTTTGCAGCTCAGAGTACGAGGTGCTCCACTGGGGAAAGCTACATGACACATTTGTCCTGACCTCTCCTTGCCAGGGAGGCCTGGACTGATTCTATCCTTTTTAAGCATTAAATTAATATTAGAGCTCTTAAAGTAAAAATGAGTACATGAAAGAATGTCTCCAGTGATGTGCACGCCCCCGTTCCCATGTGTTCTTTTGATGTACAAATATATTTTTAGCACTTCACTGGAAATCAGGAAAATGCTGATGAGAGTAAAACTTGCTTGTACCATGTTAACCATCTACATTTATGCACACCTTTTAAGCAGCATTTCTTGCTCAGGGGCTAGAAAGCTTGTACATTGTGTAGTCACCACAGAATTTTCAAGGAGGGGCAGAATTGCAAATGTAGTGTGGTGGGCGTATGGTATTTATATTTTTTTTAAAATTGCTTCCTAGCTATTTTTCATCATAACTAACATCAAATGAGGGAATCGACTAAGTGAACAGACCAGGCAATGGTTTTGAGGCACAAACACATCTCATATAAGGGAGGCCCTAGGAAGCCAATGCAAGGCAGTGAAAAAGTCACAGAAAAGAGTGTGACTTTGGTCTTTTTGTTAGATCTGTGGACCCTATGTCCATTAATAAATACTCTAATCTCTTCATAACTGAATTACAAGGCAGGAAAAAATGCTCTGAGAAAATAAAATCCTGTGAATTCCTGGAGACCAAACCAGTAGGTGCTGGGAGAGCCAGACAGTGGGGACCAATGCACTTACCTGCACCATGGAATTATTTATGGACACAAGAACCAAGCTGCACGCAGGATGGATTTGCCAATGAATGTTAAATCGGTTTCGCTACACTTGTTCTGGAGAACTGAGGCACACGTGCTTTCTTACTAGGATAGGAGGTGTGTGGCGTGGAGCGCTACTTTACATCCCTGATGGCTACTTCCCTCGGCACAGCTCCCATTCCTCAACCACTGCCTTGAAGGAAGAAGCTTCTTGGCTTGAGAATCCATCTGTTCCTTCTCCAGACCTTTTCCCCCAGGATGTGAACAGTGTCAACGAGAAATTCATAGGGGAAGAATTTTGCTTTGCTTGGAATGTCATAGAAATCTTTGAATGCATCGACCCTCTTTCAGGGTGAAAAGTAAGTTCAGTTTTTTTGGTTTTTTTTTGCTTGTCCCAATTTTGGGGGAGCAGGAGTAGGTTTTCCTTTTTCTCTTATGACATTTCTCTACCCTTAAAACAACTAACAACAACAATGAAAAATTACAGTAAAGGCTTATTCTCAGTTTTATACTCAAACCTAACTACAATCTATACATCAATAGGAGGCTAATTGTGCATAAAATTTAAATTCTGCTGCACAGCCCCATAAAAATGCAAAATGTTTCTGTGGTGCAGTGTCTGGGTACTGAGCTCAGTCCAAGAAGGGCTGCCCCACCACCACTCAAACAGATGCAATTATCTCTCCCACACTCAAGCTGCTTTATTTCACATTACTTTTATTATGCAAATGTACAAATCTAATTTTAATCTAAGAGACCATCTAGAAGATTAAAACTGTGTTCCTGCCCTATTGTCACTAAGTGTAATTAAGGATATTAAGGACTCTTCTCTGTCCACAGGTCAGGACAGCACGGGGCTGGGAGGACTGCTTGTAGACTTCAAATGGATCTTCATTCCTAAACCCTGGGGTAAGCCAAGTGGTTGCCAAGGGACCAAAAAGAAGCAGTTCTCTGCAGAGGGCAGAACAATGGTAGGGAGAAGTCCCCACCACTGTGACGTGGCCCAGGTCTGACTCTGGCTGGTTAATCACAAAAAGCCTATAAAAAGGATACAGACCGAATGGTGTTTTGGAGACATATGGTCACAGATGTGGGAATTTTGGGCAAACCTGTAAAGCAAAACTTCACAAAAACCATTTTCATCAAAATAAAATAAAATAATAATAATAACAAAAAGAAAAGTAACAAATTATGGATGCTCCGAAGAGCTAAGATGCTATGGGGAATCTCTAGCTTGCTAAGCTGATTTTCAGTCCACACCTTTCTTTATTTCCTGTTCTATGCTCAAAGTGTATTAAAACTTTTCCTTGTCTTTTCAATAGATCTACAGATGTTGAACTGTAAACTCACGCTATGACATTTACAGTAACAGGGTCTAGTTATATAAGAAGAGCTAACATTTATAGAGTTCTTCTCATATACCAGTTAAGCTCTTTGCATGAACAATTGTACCTTCTTGGGAAGAATTGTTACTAACATTTTCTAAATGAAGAAACTGAGGCTGAAAGGTAAGATACTCAAAGTCATACTTTGTATGTGGCAGAGATAGCCCTGAACTTGAATTTGGGGCTTTGGACATCAAAATGTTGAGCTGTACTCTACAGTCCTATAGCTTTCAGCCCCAGTTGGCTCTTTCAGTGTATTTGGGCAGAACTGAGATGAATTCTAAGTGTAAAATACACATTGGATTTTAAAAGCTGAGTTGAAAAACAGAACGCAGAGTAACTCAGTAAGATTCAAATTGATTACATGCTAACATTATAATATTTGGGATATGTGGTATTACACAGAATATATTGTTAAAATTAATTTCAACTTCAATGTGGCTACAAGGAGACTTAAAATCATAGAATCCTCACACTTTTATTTCTACTGCTCCTGCTGGCTTTGGATCCTTAACCTTCATTGGTGCCCATGTCCTCAGGTACTGATCTTATCACCATTGTCAGGAAAATAAGTGATTGTAAGACATTCTGAAAACTGCTCTCTGTGAACCTTTGTGGTTCCTTCCAGTGAGCTGATTTGTTTGATAGGAACCGACATCTTTGTGAGTGTCAATCGAGAAGGACATAGTTCAGGGATGAGCTCAAGGAAGCCACCATTGCCATAGTTTATCATGGTGCAGACAGGACAAGGAGGAGAGCGAGGATTTTCATGTTGTACTGTCGTTTCCTGCGCTGGTTGCCTCTCAGTGTTTACATAGGTATCAATTAGGAAGTTTCTGATATGTCCAATGCATGGACATTGGAACAACCAAAAGCCACAAAATAAGAACTTTTGTTAAAATTCAAAGGAGGGAGGTGGCCCAAATAATGAATACACATATGAGTAAATGTAAAAACAATAAAAAAAGAAAACCACAAAATACCCCGAATGTCTTATAAAAGATCTTCAGGCTCTTCTTAGCAAGCACTGGACCAAGTACATGGCTTGAAATCACAGCAGAGACCCCATCTTTGTTCTTTCTCAGAATAAAGCTTCCAGTTCTTACCACCAGGACTCCAACTGGGGTCGGCTCACAGTGGAAGGCAATGGGTGGAGAAGGTGATAAGGGACCTCGCTCTTCTCCACACTCAGTGTGGCAAGGCCTCATTTGGGTCTCTGGGTCCTCTGAGCATCACCTGTTAGAGATGCCCCTTTTGCCTGGGGCAGGGTGCAGGCAAAGACAAAGCAACCAGGGCATTTTCTGTCTGACGTGTGTTTCTCTGATTTGGTTCCTGGGAAAGAACTTTTAGCCTAGTGAACCAGCAAACCTGCTGCCACCTGTGCCAGGGAGAAGGAGGAATGGCCTAAGGCAATGGCACCATGTTTGCTCCTAGCTTCTCCTGTAGAGGTAAATTCCTACACAGTGCAACACTGGTGTAGAAATGTGTGGCCTCTTAATTTTTCCAATATCTGATCTGATCTTCCTCTTAAACCACTCTTCCCCTCCCCGTCAGAGAGAGTGCTTGCCCTAGTCTGTGCTGGCCAGCTCAGGGTTTTCCTGCTTAGCTCTGTCTCTCTGCCTTTTTAGGAGCCCTTTGGCCCTCAGGGCTCCATCTCTTCTTTTTTCCTTTCCAAGATGGTGCCTGGAGATATGGGGCAAGAAAGGGAACTTGGGGGGACATAGAGATCTTGGGCTGCTCTCCAGATCCTTATGAGGTGTCCCCTGGGTCACTGGGAGCTACCTTCCTTTTCCCCGCCAGGCCAGGGTGTCTGGAAGGTCTGAGTACATTGCGTCACCACGGTCTGGGGTAGGTTCTGGGGAGCTGTGTCTAGGCCCTAGCCTTCTGAACCTGCTGTGCTCCCCTTAAGCCTCCAATGCAGGTCCTAACAGGAAATGGGCAGCACACCTCACCTCTCATCTCCTCCCTCATCTGAACAAGCCTCCCTTGTCATGGACATAAACCTCTGATGGCTGCCTCTAACTTCTCTCTCTGCATCCCACAGTCCTCTTGGGGCCTGAAAGATATCACATATTCCTCTTCTGTGTCTTATATAATGAAAGTGTCCCCTACATTATGTCCTCCTCTGAACATTTGGCTTCCTGGAAAGTTGATTCTGAGGGTAGGAATAGAGTGAAGAGCAAGAAGAATTGGGTGAGCAAAAGAAACTGGAAAGCTAGAAGGATTTCCCATTCCTTCCGAAATGCATTTTAGTGAGAATGATAGGTACTTCTTTCTGCTAACAAACTTTAAAAAATGCATCACTAAGTCCAACCTGAGCAATTTACAAGTCATCTGCCATTGTGACTCATCTGCTCACCTTACCTCCTTCAGCAACACATTGGAGTTGGCAATGGCTCTGGTATTTTCAATTTTCTACTTCTTTAGCTATTTACAATATATGATACAAAACTGTGTATAAGATGGTGACAACATGATGGAGTGCAAAGCCCTGGGTGGCACTCAAGAGCCTATGGGGAAGAGCACCTGCCGAGGCCCTGGATCACAGAACACAGAAGCCCAAGATGTCCTGAGAAGCAGAGCCTCCATCACTTTCACGTTCAGCTTCTCCTGCTGGATGGTCTGCTTCTTACTATGACATGGTTTCCTTCTCCCTTCAACCATGTTTTCTCATAAAAGAGATGTATAGACAGACATAGTACTTAATATGAATAATAGATGCAAAATAGATCCAAAGGATTCCACTGAGCACAAGAGCTTAGTGAGCTATTTAGAATACCTTTAAATATCATGATTATTTCTCCCAGGCATAAACAGATGTAGACTAGTCAGGGAATAACAGAAGGTTTTAAAAATGGAAATTTAACCCAGACTATATTCCAGACAGTCCTTGAACTCACGATTCTCCTGCCTCAGCCTCCCAAGTGCTAGGATTACAGGTGTGAACCATTATGCCCACCCTGAAAAATGGACTTTTTTCCGGGGAGGGGGGAGGGGGAATCAAGTCCAATTCAATTTGCCTGCAATTTCAACGAAGCTCGTGTGTAGAATGTTAGATGACTCCACTGCTTTTAATCACCATCCATTATTTCGGGGTGTATATATTGTCTCTAAATTTGGGCTACATCCACCTATTATTTCCCTAATGATGTGGTGAGACTGCACTCCTTCCTTCATTTCTTCTTTCCTTCATTCCTTCCTTCCTTCCTCCCTTCCTTCTTCCCTTCCTTCCATCCTTCCTTTCTTTCTTTTTTACTCACTGTCTTTTTTTTTTTTTAATTCAGGGTCTTTCTCTTGCTAGGCAAGTGCTCTACCACTTCAGCATGCCCCCAGACCTTTTCTGCTTTTGGCAGAATCTTATACACAGTTCTCATCATGTACTGTAAATAGCTACAGCAGATGGAATTAGCAGATAAAGAAATGGAAAGTTGAAAACACCAGAGCCATCACCAGACCTTTCTCAGGTAGGTCTCATGCTTTTGTTGCTGTCTGTTCTCATCCTACCATCCTCCAAACTTGAACTCCCTCTCTGTAGCCAGGATCACAGGTGAGCCCCACCCAGTCCGGATGACTTTTTGAGAAAGACTCCCAATAACTTTTTTGCTTGGGCTGGCCTAGAACTTTGATCCTAATTCTACCTCTCGCACAGCTGGGATTACAGGCATGTTCTACCACACTTGGCCACACTGTTTTTTGCAGATCAGCTAAAAAAAAATAAAGTGGGTAAGATGGAAAAAGTGGATAGAGAAGAAAATAAGACACACGAGTTTGGATAACTCTTTCCTTGAATTTGTGTTTCAATATCTAGTCCACATGTAGTTGTGACTAAAAGAAATAGGAAATCTCTAGTTTTATTTTGAAATGGATAATTTAGTGCTTTTTTTCTTCTACTAAAGAGTCATCTAATATTTGTTAAGGGACACAATGCTTTGATTTTTCATGTTTCTTTGAATTAGAAGAAGAAGTCCTCCTGTGAAGAACCTCATCAGGAAAAGTCTCATCATAGCCCCGAATCCTGGGGAAATTATAGTCTTCCCTTTTGACATCTTGCAATAAATAAAACTGTTAATATTTTGACTTTAGACAAATTTCCCTTTTGCTTTCAGCAGCTAACAGTTATAAAAAGAGACAGTGCCACATTTGCTACAGCAATTTAGTTTGGGGACAGCAGCAGAAACACATAAAATCCATTAGTGGCGCCAACAGCTGTATCCAATTCTAATAAAAAGGCTAAGTAGGATTTACGAAGCGAGTCTTCAAACTTCCCTGAAAACAGAAGAGAGTTGAGATGACCTTTTGAGTAACTAAAGACAAAATGTTTGTTTGAAAATACCGTAATACAATGCACTAAGGTTGAATCCTCTCATGTTGCTGAATGTAAACAGGAGTTTTGCTCTCTCAGCTCTACTCTTGGTCCATTAAGCCAGGGCTTCTGCCTCTGGCAGTGCCTCATGCTTTGGAAGAAGGCCACAAGAAGTAAAAATTTATAAGAAAAATGATACTGAATCTACCACTCTTAAGATCAATCATGCACTGTTAGTATTGGCAGAGAAAGATTCGTTTCTGCTTCCCATAGGACTGCATGGCTTTGACTCTGAGGCCTGGGGAAATGTATTTTCATCCCACGGGGAACTCCAAGATTGCAGATGACACGCACATTCTGCTTTCTAATATCACTTTTATTAAAACTTTGACAATTTTTTTCAAAAGCACTTTCTGAAGGAATGATGCCATTCCTAAAAGCCTTTTGCGAATCACTTTTCATCTGAACAGAGCTTGAGAAGAAAGCTGTGAAGAAATGATAAGTTGAATTCCTATGGAGGACTTGCCTTTCATGAATAACAGACATAACATAGTTGGGAGATAAGAAAATGGATACAGATAAGAAATAAGTGTTAAAAACAAATGAATGTGTAAAAAAGAAACAGCTGTGGTTGCCAGGGCTGCACTTGGGCGCCTGATGCCATGCTGCATTTTCATTCACAACTCTTCCCAGGGAAAGTGCAATTCCTTTTTCCAAACACATGACTTCTCAGGTGCCTCTGGGGAGCCCTGTGCCCACTGGGTCCAACCACTTCTTAATAACATCTAACACTTGTGCTAAGAGTGCAGGGCCCAGCACACAGTGTTGTTTCTGAACTTCCAGAATATTCCTGGCAGAGCCTATGCATTGGTTCCTTAGAGTTATCAATCCATGTCGCTCAGCTGTACACGTCCTTACAAAGAGACTGGAATAATAGCAGTTGGAGGCCAGTTATCTGTCTGCCGTCTTCACAGACCCTACCCAAAGTCTGACGGAAGGAATTGGTTTTGTTACAATCTAAAGTAAAATTAAATGCAGATTAGGCCATCATCTGATCTAATTTCCTCATTTCTGATGAGGAAATGGCCCTAGAGAGGCTTCATTGACTGTCCAGGAATAAAGATCCAGTGTCTTCCCAGGATGGCTTGCCTCTGTCCCACAGCTTTTACACAGTGCCAGGACAGAACAGGTGCAGGTATTTACTGTTTGTTTAGTGAATAAAACAGGGAACTGGCTCTGTGGGGTATAACCAGGTTAGTGACTGTGCTGCTAAAGGGTTTTTGCTCTGTACTTTCTTACCACAGAAAGATTGTTCTAGAAGTATCACAATATGGGCAGACCAGGATGCCACCCTTGTGTGGACTTACGGGGTCTCTGACTAAAGACGATGTGGTCATTTCAGTGGGACTCAATGGGCAGAAAGCCTTCACTCAACAATTAAGATAAATAAGGGGATTTCCATATTCACATACTTGCATGTCACCTGGATCCTGATTTACTCTGGACTCCTAGGGCACATGTGTTTGCCAAACTCAAAGAACACAAACTCAAAGATGCTGACAGACTGAGAACACCATGCTCTGGCTGCATCCCCGATTTCTCCAGCTTGGCTGGACGGCCTGCCCCAACCCTAGGTTGTATCTCTCAACACATGGTCCACAAAGGAAGCAGAGCAGCATGGGAAAGCTCGGGACAGAAAGAGCCCTCTGTGGTCTGATTGGATAAACAGCGGTCTGTTCTAATGCACACTAGTGGAATCTTGCTATTTCATTTATTTAGTTTTTGAGACAGGGTCTAACCTTGTCTGGTCTCCAACTCTGGATCTTCCTGTCTCTGCCTCCTGAGTGCTGGGATTACAGGCAAGTTTTGTATTATATGATGTAGTAAATCTTAATGGTTTTTGAGAAAAATTCATTTTCTTTTTTTTTTTATTATTTTATTATTCATATGTGCATACAATGCTTGGGTCATTTCTCCCCCCTGCCCCCACCCCCTCCCTTACCACCCAATCCACCCCCTCCTTCTCCTCCCCACCCCCTCAATGCCCAGCAGAAACTATTTTGCCCTTATTTCTAATTTTGTTGTAGAGAGAGTATAAGCAATAATGGGAAGGAACAAGTGTTCTTGCTGGTTGAGATAAGGATAGCTATACAGGGCATTGACTCACATTGATTTCCTGTGCGTGTGTGTTGCCTTCTAGGTTAATTCATTTTCACTTTTCTAAATCAAAGGGCAATTAAAATATATGTATTATTTTCTGAAATAACTCCACCTAGTTGACCAGAAAGAGAACCACATGGAGGATAGCAGGCATGTCACTGTGTCATGGGACAAGTGGCCTGGGGTTTGTGTGGTACTGAAGATACCGAAGATTGACCAAAACTTTTTATTATAGAAAGCACTTTCCTCCTCTGACAAGATGAGTATAGTTGGTGTCACCAAATACTTTCATGAAACCTGTCACCTGACACTCAGTCATGAGCTCCTGGGACAATCTCTGAAGACCTTTTCTTTTGATGGAGAGTCCTCAGAAAGATGTGTGGTACCCACATGCAAAGATGTGCAGCTTCTGGGGCAAATCAGAGTCACAGCCCATCTCCTTAGCTTCTGGTACTTTTGGTCTCCATTGAGGGAGCAAGTGACCACACTCTGATATGGGCTCCATTAGCACTGACCCACACCTGCCTCACTGCCCTCTCAGCAAGCAGCTGACCTCTGAGGACTCTCCAGGTGCTTGTGCTGCATTAGCCCATTCATGGTGCAGCAGTGACACAGAGATGGAGATGCTCAATGAAGAACTTCACTTGGGGCTGGATTTTGTTTCATGGGTTTATAAAGCCTCCAAATGCCTCAGGAAACTTGTCCTTCTTCAACTTGTTTAGGTATGTGCTTTGTGACATTGTGAGCAGCAATAAAACCAGCCAAGACAAACTGGTAATTAAAAAATATTAATTAAGAAACACAAGGTTCTCTCATACGTGGAATACATACCTAAAACAAATACACAAGCAATATCATGAAAATCAGGTCATGCTAAGGGAGGTCACATACAAGAGGGGGAGGGTAAAAGAAGGAAGTTAAGAAGGTGGCTGATGTACTTTCTATACAAGAATAAATATAGATTTTTTAAACCTGTTGAAATCACCGTAAGAAGGGGACTCAGGTAGAAAGGAGAAGAATAGAGAAGATGAATCAATTCGGGTTATAATACACATATACATGGAAATGCCACAAGGAAACTCCCTGTGTAGCTACCTTAAACAAACAAAAATGACTTTTTTTTTCTGTTATAAAACTGGAGAACAGGAGGACAGAACAGGTCCTGTATGGGGGTTGGTACCAGTTGGGGGGAGGATGTGGGCAAAGGGTGTAGAGGGGAATATGGTGCAAACACTGTGCATATGTATATGTAAATGGGAAACTATTCCAGGAACGGGGGAAGGGGGAACAAAGAATGATGGAAGAGATTAATTCAACTATAATATATTGTAAGAACTTTTGTAAATTTCACAGTGTACTCCCTGAACAACAATAAAAAAAAGAAATTTCGAAGGAAAAAAATAAAGGAGCACTGAGCTGTGCACCGTGTCAACGGGAAGAGTGAGGAGCCACGAAAGCACTCGGTGCGTCTAAGCAGTGAACTATTGCTCTCTTCTCTCATTCATAGAAAAATGCGGTTAAAGCCAGTGCCATTCTTATGCTACAGTCTAGTAAAGAACAGTCCTAATTTGCCTGCTCATCTCATCTAGTTTGAGGAAATGTGCCAGTCTCTTTGGGCTGCAGTAACAGAAAACTTGCAGCCATGAAACTTAACCCAACAGAAATTTATGTTTTATAGTCTGCAGAGCTGCAGGGTGAGAAATCTTGGTGACGCAGATTTAATGTCTGTCCAGGGTGGTCTTGTGGGGCACTCACATGGTGGAAGGGTGAGGGAACACTCTGAGGTCCCTTTTATAAGGGTGGTAATCCCATTCATGTAGTAGACTCATGACCTACTCACTTCCCAAAGGTCCCATCTCCAAACTATCACATTAGACACTGGGAATACCTTATATGATTTTGGAGTGACATAAGCTTCAGTCTGAAGCAGTGGGTAAACATTTAGACTTGAATATTTGCTAGTCTTTAAAAGGATGAAATTCTAACTAGCCAAATTATCCATGAGCCAGACTTTCAAGAAAACAGGAGAAATGGCACTTAGAAGAGGTCATGTGGCAACTCCAGAGCTGGTGCTGCCTAATGTTCTCTTCATACTGTGGTACCATTAATTAATGGTTGATTCACCCACTCATTCATTCAACAGACATCACCTAGAACAATGTTACACCCTATGGGATGCTAGATGGCTACTGTGTGGGCCCTTGAGGTGGAGAAGCCAATAGAAAGCATAAAATGGATACTGGATAGTGGATGGAGGGAACCATGGGTGGTACACCCTGTTTTGTAAGAATTTAAAAGATGGGTAATTCAGAATTGAGAAAATTCTTCAAGAAGTGAAATTAGCTAAGGTGGAGCATAGCATTATGGGAAGGCAAAGAAGTGGAGGAGGAAAGAGCTGAGGAAATATGGAGGAGATGTATGCCAAGTAATGACGTCTTTCTTGGACCTAGTCTAAAACAAAGGGAAACGGAAGAGGTCTGTACAAGACGGCTATGGTTGCTCAAAGACTTTGGGCTTTGTTCACGAAGCAAAAAAAAGCCTTTGGACGGTATCTGATCAAAGATGTGACCTGATCAGAGTGGGGTAAGACAGGACTCGGGTGAATCGACGAGGAGATCCAGGAGAAGTTTGGACAGCACAATGAGTTAGCAGTCCTACCAAGAACCAGTGTGATGTATCAAATGCCAGTGGGGTCAGTTCTGAACGCAGAAGACCCCAGGGCAGGCTTTTCCCCTGTACACCTCAGCAGCCTCTCCATACTCTTCCTACTAACTAATCTCCCCTAAGGCTTGTTCCACATTCTGCCAACCCTTTCCTAAACAGAGACATACTTAACCTTTCTAAAAGCCCTACTTCCTGATCCATGATGTCCAAATCATCCAGTTGACTACACAAGACCTTTCTTGACCTGGCTCTGCCACACCTTCCAGCCTGCCCTCCTGTTGCTCTCCAGCCTGGCTTTACAATGATTTTCCTTTTCAAGGCTCCAGTTCTTATGCCTCCTCCTCCTACCAATCCCAAATACCTATTCGACCTCCAGGAGGATGCTGCAAAGAAGCTCTGTGTGCTGAAGAAGCCAGTGAACTCAGCTGAACAGACCTAAAACCTTGGGGCCATAGTGCTCCAGTTACCACATGCCTGAGCATTGCTAATAATGAGAAACGATTTGTTGACAAACCCTTTCAAAGGCTCTGAACAAGGTCTGTTTATAGCTTAAGGGTTTTTAGCTTAAGGAGTTCACAGGGCCTTTGGGCACTTAGAATAGAACGCAGAATAGAATGGTGTCAATGAGAGGCTGTGTTTCATTGTGTTTATTCATTCCAGACAGCATAATGACAAAAGCATTTTCCACTTCCAGCTTGATTGAATTGTGTCATAAGAAGCCATATATTTTCACCATGTACATGAGTAAATCCCAACTCCCCTTGGGAAGCTGGGAGTGTATAGGGAAAGCAGAGCCTTTGGAACGCCAACAACAGTCCACCTAGCTGCAGTTCCTACTGGACACCCACCCATGACTTCCTCTTTTGAAACAGTTGTAAATCAAGTCAGCACTCAGAAGCTCAGTTGTCTTGTTGAGATGTAGTGAGAATTAAATGAGATGCATTGAAGCAACTGGCATTTGTGCGACACACAGAGTATTTCTCAGTAAGTGGGAATTACTGTGGCTATTACAGTCACTACTGTGACCATCATTAATAATAAACTTCAGAACTCAAATAAACTAAGCCAAATAAATTTACTTAATTGTAGCGAGTTTTCAAAAGCACTGAGTATCTTAAGTCTTCCTGTGCTTCCAAGAACTACATGGTTTAAAAATGTTTTTTAAAGTAGTTTTAAAAATACAGATCATTTCCATTTACTAGAATAAAAGATACACACATGTACACTTGGGTTCTACCTTATCCATCACTTAAGACTCACAAAGCTCACTGGACATGCTCCCCCAGCAGGCATCCAACATTTTCTCTTGACATCATTATCATCAATGAAGATGTTTGCCACCCACCTGGTGGAGGTCCCATACTTCATACTTCAGAAGGGAAGCAGTGATGAATCAAAAAGACACTTGGCTCCCTGCTAGTAAAAAGCTTATCCTTAGACAGAGTAACAGTCGCCCATTCCCAAGAGAGGCAAGAGGGACAGGTTCAAATGTCTACACATGAAAATTGTTCTCCTCCCAAATGGCAATCATGGATGAAATGGGGCTCAGAGGAAACAATCCTGCAGGGACCATCTGCCTTCCCAAGGGTGTTCTCAGGAAGCCCTGCCAACAGAGGTGTGACCCTGTTGGTTAGGGAGGAGCAGAAATCCCTGTCCTGGAACTCTGCTCCCAGTCTCCACCACAGAGAGACAGTAGGAGCCATGCTGTGGGGCCAGTGCTGGTGGTAGCTAGAATGGATGAGACTTATTTAGACAACAGGAATGCCTGCTAGGGCCAAGCCGTACCTAGTGCTTACTTAACACCCTCAAAATTACAGGTGTCCTCAAAATTGTGGGATCTTTTCTGAGGAAGTGGCTTCTGGTGTTGAAAACAAAGTAAATCCTTTTTCCATCTTTTAACATCTGCGAAGCATTGATGTACAAGTAAGTCACACAGGACTCTCACGTAGCTTGTTGTCAGACTGCTGAGCTAAGACAAGACACAAAGAGCTTTACAATGTGTTTCACGCAAAGGCCAAGCAATGGCTGCAGCAAATCCATGTCCCAATATTGTAGGCATTCAAAAAATAATAAATGCTAATAGAAAATAAAATCTAGAACAATAATTTCTCACTGCACCAAGGCATCTTATGTTTTGAAAAAGCATACCCGTGTTATCATGAGATGATCCAAGACTTCCAGAACTTACCAGTCAGTTTTACTCTATCAAGATAGGAATTTTTTTTTTAGCAGTGCTGAGAATTGAACCCACAGCCTTATGCATGCTAGGCAAGAACTCTACCACTGAACTATATGCCCAGCCCATGAAATACTATTTGAAGTGCTGTTTTGCCTGCCTATAGCTGGAGGATTATTGTCTCCTTACATTTCTGTTCCATTTTCTATCTGTCAATTGCTAGGGGTGTGTGCGTGCACACACACACACACACACACACACACACACACTCACAGAGTAATTCCTCAGGACTTGTTAACTATTGGAAATTTGCAAGAACTAAAAAGGAATAAAGTCCAGAATCTGTGAACAGTCACTGAAATCAAAATGTATCCTGACTTACAATCTTACTCAGTTTATCTCTTTTAAGACTATGGAAAGTATCTGTGAAGAAAAACTAATAAAAAAAAAGTGTGCACAGTTAACCATCTCTTATTAGAATTCTACATCCCCCAGCAGTACATTAAAATGGTCTGTTCAGATTGATAGCTTCAACACTCAAAGGGTATTAAAATAAACCAAACCGAGTCTGCGTACCAATGTTGGAACACCGTCCCACTGCCAATTAAGAGATATCCAGGAGGACTGGTGCCTGCTGGCTCCACAATGGTGAGGACATTGGAGTTATTTAAGTTTTCATTTCAGTTTTAATGGCAGTCATAACATCACACATTTTTGTTCATTAGCATAGATGAGGCCTAAGGTTACAAGAGCTGTGCAAAGAACCATCCTTAATTGTGGGCAGCTCTTGTAGGATTTATTTGAGAAAAGATACATCCATGGCACGCTAGGCAGACAAGGTGCTGTGAGCACTGGTGGATCACAGGCGATCTGAAAGCCCCTGGCTAATAAACCTTCCCTCTAATATACAGAATGCATCTCTTCTTCAAAGTGCCAACTACCATGGTGCCTGTAACTTCCGTCACCTTCAGTTTTATTTCTTCTGCAAAGGATAAAATAAAGTACTTTTCTCTGAAAGCCAGGATGGCCCTCCCTGCTAGACTCCTTCTTTCTTATGAACTGAGTGTCAGCAAAACTTGGCTCCCTTTCCCAGAAGCCACCAAAGTCCTTCCCACAACAGAAGGGCTTTGGGGGTGATGGTGGGGGGATGTCAGTGAATTCCTGGATCTCAAAGGAGCATGGGTGTTGGGCTGCAGCAGTCTGCAGAGGCAGCATGCTCTGTCACGCACTGCCAAAACCCACATAGAACCATGCACGACCAGTTCTTCTCATCTCTTGGGGAAACGGGTCTTTGAAGAGCTGCTTGCCAGTCACTCCGCAGTGTGTTGGGGGAGAGATGCCCAGCTATGCCCAGGACTCTGCTTTGTACTGTGGGCTGATGGCAAAGAGGAAAGTGGGGCAGAGCCACACACCCCTCTTCTTGGGTGTCCGTAGATGGCCAATCAAGGGAGCAGTTTTCAGGTGGCAAGGGTGTCACATGGGGGAAGTTGCCCATTAGCAGGACATAACTGTTGTAGAGGGACAGCAGGAATCCTCTTTAGGTGTGTCACATGTCTGTGTCCCTCTACAAGGCCCTGTCATAATGACTGAGGAAGAGGTGGGGTTGAGACACGCTCACGGCTGAGTTAAGTCCTAGCTGCTTGTTATTGGTGGTGCACCCTTTGGCAGTTTAGCTCATCCATGTCTCAGTGTCCTCATCTGCACATTGGAAAGGAGACCCAGATACACTGGGATAAGGATCCCGACAGATGTGCTTGGCCAGGCCCAACAGCAAACCGCCCATAGGACTGATCTGTGCATGGGGAATGTTCAGAGCAACAGAGCCCACACCTGGCCTGTACCTGATAGCCCCCTTGACAGCCCTGTGTGCAGCACTGCCTACCTGCACCCATGCCTCTCAGCTTTGATGCCATTGCTGGCTTTTCTAGGGGAATGAAGAAAGAAGATCATAAGGATTTTTGCAAGAGAGAGAAGTGAAAGATACTGTGTTTTTGATAGTATATTATTGTCTGCTCTTTGTTCTGGATACCATGACATTTGCACATTTATCTCTGCTTTGTCTGTGGAGTTACCCATGGTGACAATCCATGGGCCAAACCGTAGGTGAACCCCATAATGAGGACACATGGTGGCTAGCCTTCTCACACCAATTCCTGTAAGAACTGCAGCAATGCAGTGCTGTTATTTTTGCCAACGTAGTTTGAGAGCCAACCATATTTTAGGCTTTAGGCTATGTTTGTGCATGTGGTCATTGACTGCTTCAAACCACCTTCATTGAGCAAACCCTGGAGTTGATGGACTTAGACGTCATTTTTGAGAGGATTTGTTTTTTGGAATTTGCTACCCAAAACACAGGAGACAAATATATGCACATGTATTTTAAATTTGTTAAAGCAAATCATTTTGAAATAATTTTAGAATTACTAAAAAGAAGCAAAATTATACAGAGAGCTCCCATCCACCCCTTTCCTAGCATCCTTTAACATTAACAACTTGCATGGCATTTGATAAAATCAAGAAATTAACATTGGTACAATTCTCCTCTATTGACCTTATTCTGAAAATCTAGGTATTTTTTGAGAATGTGCTTCTCTTACTCTAGGAGTTCATGAAACTAACTCAGGATATAAATGGGTGTGGAACAAGGGGCACTTCTTCTATTAGCCTTATCTTCCATGGGAGGAACTGACCTGAAGCACAAAGAAATCATTTATATGAAAGGCTGAAGTCACACAGCCAATAATTGAGCTCAAATTCAGACAAAGGACAGTGAGGACTTTGGTACCCATGTTCTTAACCATAACAAATGTCATGTACATATTGATTTAGAGGAACAATAAGTAGGCCTTTTCTATAAAGGCACAGGTAGCAAGTATTTTAGACTTTGTGTGGTATAGGGTATTGTTGCAAGAGCTCAGCTACGTTGTCATAGCAGGGAAACAGCCACAGACAATACATAAACAACTGCATGTGGCTATTTTCTGATCAACTTGACTTATACAAACAGGAGCTGTCCGAGTTTGGCCAGGGATTTAGACTTTCAGTCACCCATACTCTCCTTGTGGAGAAAAATAAAAGCCTGAAATAACAAAACTGACTGACTTTTTATTTGGTCCAGAACTGCTCATGTGAAGTGACCCTATTACCTCTTTCACCCGTCTTACATGGTGGTACTACAATCCAGTCCTCCAGGAATTAGTGGCACAAAATGATGATGCCATTTGCCCAGGCTTCTCAGCCAAGTGAGGGGCAGAGTCAGCATCTGGACCCACCCATAGAGCCAGGGCTCTTCTGGGACACTACTCCCAAGGACTGCTATGTGTATTCCAGGAGCACTGTCTCAGCTGTTCTTCAGAATCACTTTGGGGGATGTTACAAAAATGCAAACGCTCTTATGGATTGAATTATGTCTTTCCCCCATTTATATGCTGAATTCCTGACCCCCAGTACCTCATAATGTGACTGTATTTGAATTTAAGGTCTTTGAGGAGGTAACTAAGGTAAGGAGAGGTCATATGGATAGATCCTAATTCAATATGACTGTGTCCTTATAAGCAGAGACAATTAAAACAAGGGTCAGAGAGAGAGAAAATCATGAGGACACAGAGAGATGGTAGCCATCCACAAGCCAAGGAGAAAGGTCTCAGGAGAGACTAAGCCCACTTACAACCTGATCTTGCACATCTGGTCTCCCAAATTGTGAGAAAATAAGCTTCTGTTGTTTTAGCCACCTGGACCGTGATGTGTGTTATGGAAGTCTGACCAAACTGATATAGGTGCTCAGGCTCACTCAGTGTGTTCAGAATGTCTGGGGTGGGACCTGGCATCATTAGATTTTTTTTTTTTTTAATGAAAGCTCCCAGGTGGTTCTAACAAACAGCCATGCATCACTTTAAAGCAGCCATTATGCATGCTGCTTGTGTGGCTGGGCTTAGCTCTCCAAGTCTTGTGTACATTTTGCATGTGCACTGACTTCCTTAGTCTAGGGCAGTTTACAGGGCGCTGACCCTAAAGACTGGCCTTCCCCCGATGGTCTCCTGGGCTTCCCCACTCAAGGTCATCCTGTAGAGACTCTGTTTGTTTTCTCTTAGGGGCTTGCTTCACTCATTTCTCCAGCTGAGTTTTCTTATTGATAAGACCAATGATGATTTCCAGTACGGAAAAAAAATGAATGTGGTAGTGAGACTTGATAGTAACAGGAAAAGTAGCCAAACCAGGTCAGGGGAACAAATGGCCTCCTCAGACATCTCATGGGGAACAGGTGATCTAGTTCCAGATCTAGTCCCAGAACTGCCCCAAAACACTCCTCTTGAAACAGTATTTTCATCTGGACCCAAACTGGACTGTAAGCACAAGGGCCCCTAATTATAGTCATTGAGTTCACATGTGCAGTCAATTACTAAAAGTCACTCCTAAGTACAACCCAAATCTCTTCTCCTTGCACACCCTTAGTATAAATACCCATCCAAACCAAGGTACTGGTGCTCTTGAGCTACAGGTACTGCTCTCAAGCCACCTTGCTCAGAGCCCACGCTCTGCCTCTGCCCACCCTCTTCCTTGGGGAGTGTACTAACTGCTTTGATTCATTCTCTCTCTCAGTAAAACTCCGCTATCAACTTGCAATTTGTGTCTCCATCCAATTCTTTGTTCAGGACACCAAGGACATGAGGTCTTCTCAACCAGGGCCTTCTGACACCACCCACCATTAACAATAGGAATTTAAAAATGAGGATCCATTAGTTTTTCAGGCAATGGAACTGTGCCTTTCCCTTGTTATTATATTACAAATATCTGCAGAAAAATTATCTCTTCACCTTATGCTTAATTTTAAGGCATTTGGGTGAAACTGCACCTTGATTCACTGCTTTTTACTCAATAGGAACTTGGAAAAATAGTTTCACTCCTGCTTTTTAGTCACCTTGAAATAATGAAAGTCAAAATAAATTCAGTTGTCTGGAAAATGCGTCTGTTTCTAAATATTCAATAAGCCATTTAAAGCTGTGTGCATCATTGAGTGTCTTCCTCTATAAAACCTAAGGTTCGTCAACTAGATTTCTACCCTGGACTTTGCTCTCCAAACAAAATTGTATTTATCTGGTATAACAGAAATTAAAACTGGAATATTTATTTCAGAAAATGCAAAGGTATGAGATACAGTCGAGAACAAGTGTGCTCACACAACACACACGCACACACACACACCCACGCGAGCTGATTTACTTGGTTTTCTGATGGGCAAACAAGTTTCTCTGCTGAATGTGTTGCAAATGTATTCTAATGGTTCTAGTTTATCCTAGCGTGTTTTTTATCTTTTTGTACCTAAAAACACCATGTTCTAAAGAGTCCATTTCAACTCATACCATACTACACTTTAGCAACATCGAGTCCAGAGACATCTGCTAAAAGTCAGGTGCATTAAGCTAACAGCATAATAGGGTCAGGACTTGTGGAAATTTATCAAGCAACTTAACATTATTGACTTTCAAGCACACGTGGTAGGGAGCTGGGAAGAATGGCACAAGGATTTGTGAGAGCCGCCTCACCCAGCTAGTCTCTCCTGCACGAATGCTTCCCACTAGCAGTGGACTAGCAGGGCTTAGTAAAGGAACAGAGAGGTCAAGAGCAAGGCCATGAGCACCCCTCGCTCCAGCTGCTGAACAAATTTTCCATGGAGGGAAACAGGCTTTCTAACCCCTTTGAAGAGGACATTTGTTTCCTGAAACTGTTGTAATTTAATCAGTGCTCGGGCCCTGCCTTTGTGGGCCAGTCCAGCTGACAGAATCATTGCACTTGACTTTTCTAATTCAGGACTACGAGGCGATGGAGGGCAGAGCTGCTCACCCCTCATGAGGAAGGGAACGCACTCCATCCAAGCTGTCTCTCGTCAGCTGAATTAACCTCTTAAGGGTGCAAGGTGAGCGCTGCAGGAATGTGTATGTGTCCCGGAGGAGTTTCCATCACCGGGAGAACATGACAAGCCATATGGGTTCCCCCACCCTCTACAAGTTCAGCAGCTTTTTGGAATCATGAGCCTGTGAGCCACTGCTGTCGATGGGAAATGAGCCATGATCCTCAGTGAGTCAGAGGGTAGGAACTGATGCCTGTGACAGAGCAATGTTTTCAGAGGCAGGCAAACACCACTCACTGCCAGCCTTTGTCCTCGAGGTCCCCATGCTGGGTAAGTAGAGTCCCAGCTATGCCTCGCAAGCATCTGAGCAAGTGGACTCCATCTACTGCTGGTCTCCTGGAAGGCCTGGCACTTGGCAGAGGAAGGGGTTCTCAGGCTGAGTAGACCATGCCATAGGAAGAAAGAGCTCTGGGCCACGTGTGTTTAATGGCTGTGCTGAGACTTTACCTGGGTATCATTTAGTCCTTTCCACAACTGTTCTAGCTTACGACAAGGAAGTACATGCTTAGCAAGGTTAGGCAGCTTGCTGCAGGTTGCACAGCTAGTACACGAACATGGGCCTCGCCATTCAGAAATACTCTTAATATCTGCTCACTCATCTTGCCCCCAGAGAGGGCATGAGGATTCAGGTAGTGATGGCATCATTTGAGCCTGAGGCTGGCACACAGTCCTTTGGTGTCTGTACTTTTCAGAGAGAACTGGGTGATTTGTATGGAGGGTATCCCTCTTGGGCCTCAAAAATTTAGATTTTTTTTTACAAGTTTTTTTTTCACATTGCTAGGCCTCAACTGAGTAAGAACTGAAAAAAGTCAGTGATTCACAAATGTTAGTATACACTTTTCCTTTTTAAATGCTTTTTCATAATTAAGGAAAAGGAAAAGAAGAATTAAGGATTTGCTAGAAGACCTTCTAAGTGCATTACCTTCAGAGCACAGCTGTGATGTTTATGCACCAGCTTTGTTCTAAGGTTGAAGAAACTGAGGTCAGGCCAACAACTGTTGTGTTCTGTGGCTGGGAAGGCAGATGCTCAGGGTCACAGGTAGGAAGTCAGACCTTCACAGTAGATGGAAGTGTCCTTGGGAATCATCTTATCAGATCCCCCAGGAGGGTACACCAAGGCCATGGTCATTGATGATTTGCCAAACTCAAATGTGGTGGGTCGAAAAGAAAGAGCAGATTTCTGGATCTACTCTAGAGCTCATTTCCTTATGCAAGGGTAAAAAAGATGCAAAGAAAAAAATTAAACAAAAAATAAAACCATCAACAGAAAATGTAAAAGCCAAAGAGAAATCCTTTTGGAACATAGTAGAATCTCTTCCTGTCATAACTGACTATAATCACAGAACAGGTAGGCTCCTGTTTAAATGAATACTGCTAGAACATCTGGTCTTATCGAATGAGGCTATTTACATGTGTGACAGATGGTCCACAGTGAAAATGCCTTGCTAGTCTGATTACAAGTCCTAGTCAATCCAAATCCCTCCTTCAGGTGCCCTCCCCAGCCCCTGTGCATTCAAGAGGCAATCATAATTATGAGGATATTGGTATGCAGGCATTGTCGATAATTTGCCAAACAATGCTATTTGAGCGTAATCTGGTGCGTTCAATTTTAAAGAATACCAGGTTTTATGCAAAGCTGTCTTTGATTTTATTTTGCTGCTTTTTTCTACTGAGGAGGGGGCCATGATGGAAGGAAGGTGGAGAGCTGCACAGGCAGAGGAGGGGTGAAAATGGAGGAGCTAGAAAGTCCTAAAGAGGAAGAGGTGGGTGAAGACCAGGGCTGGAAATTCTGGGGGATTAGTGACAAAGGACAACCTAAAAGTTTGAAGTCAGACCCATTCTTGGACGTTACTGAAAGAGCTCTATTTACAATTAAAATAATGTGTTGTTGCTATTGAATTTGTGCAGAAGCAGGAAACGTTTGTGTATGAGCGCAGATGTGGCTACAAAGTGTCAAGTGTACAGACATATGCTGCTTGCCATTCTACATGATCTCCTGCCATCTTCCCATCGTCCTCCTCTGCAACCAGAGCTCTTTTTGCAGTGCGAGTCCTTCTCCACTAGGTCTTCCAGTGCATGAGGAGCAAAGACACTGTGAGAAGGGCTGTGCAGAGCTGAAGCCAAGGCCACCCAAAGGAGGGTCTTGCTGGCCATCCGAAGGAGGGTCCCTGTCTCTGCCCACAGTCCAAGGATAGCTTCTAAGGAGCAGGTACACCTCTGCCTCCCATCCCTGATGTGTACACCAGAAGCAGGGAAGGGTCAGGCAAGGTCAGGCAAGGCTCTCCCTAGCGCCTCGCTTAAGGGGCCATCCATTTGTCCTCTTTGGAGACATAAGGCCAGGCCTCTCTGAAGACAATTCACACAGTCCCAACGTGTTGCTGCTGGTGGTGACAGCATCGGTGTGGGGCTGATGTGAGGTACGTGTGCCTCAGGGAACCCAGTATCCCTGTGATGTGGCGACACTCCCTTACTGTAAATATCTGCAGTGAAAAAGTCACTTGTCCCTCATTTGGAATGCCCATGTGAACGATGGCTGCTCTAAACAGCAAAAGCACAAAGTCAGGACCAAAAAGGAATTTTGTTAGAAATAGGAATAAAAGTTCTAAATCCATGCAGGGTGTTTTAAAGCTGCAATCCGGCACACAGAGGGCAGGGAGAGTGATGATGAGAACCCAGGAGCCTGAGTGCTCACGTCTTAGCAACGTTAATTTTAGCTGAAGTTTTGCAGAAAACTCATGCCAGTTACCAAAAGTGCCATTCCATTCCATAAACTGCCTCATCAGGATGTATCTGCTGCTGTAGCAACATAAAGCATCTCGGAGGTGCTGACAGAACACGACGTCATAAAAAGCTTGGGCTGAAGTTCAAGTAAGCCTGCATCGGTGGCAGAGGTGAGACGCTTTTATAAACCACTAAATCCTGCTGGAATTGGAAGTGGTGTACTGAGGATCTTTGGTTTTTAAAAGTTATTTATTCATGTATAAAGTGCTTCTGAGGTTCCCTATATCTTGCCAACACCACGCTCTAGGCTGTCACTCAAATGTCCTATGTATAATTTGGGGAGCCCATTAGGGCCCAGGATGGAAGAGGTTCTGTAACAGAACCCATTCCATTACCATAAATAAATGCTAATGGCTGCAATACATTTTCTCTGATTAAACTGTCAAGGACAAAATTGTGTAAGAACAATGATATTTTATTCCTGTGGCAAAAAAAAAAAGACTAGAAAAAGTGAAAATATATACATGATTTAATATCTATAGGCCCCCAACTTCTAATCCAAGAAAAGACAAAATCCAGCAATGTAGAAGCTGAATGCTGCACCATAACTGCCTTTCAGGGTTCTACAGGACAACCTTGAATTCTCTTCTCTCTACTCCCAGAGGTGTCATTGACTCTAGAGTGGTGCTTGAAGGTATCCCTTGGGTACTAAGGACAAAAGTGCCATGCCCATTTAAAAAACATGGAGTCCCTTTAAAAAACAGGACTTATTTCTCCATTTCCCAATTGAAAACAAAAGTTAAGTGTTGGGGGTGGGAAGGCATAGCCTGAGAATTGGCCTCATGTCTGTTCAACCTTCTGTTTTTCAATTCCCAAGTTTAAAATTAATTTGCCATTGACCTAGAGGCAAAATTTGGGCATGGTCTCAGTGAGACGCTAGCTCAATCCAACATAAATCCTAGTCTGCCTGGTGGTGGAAGGGTTCCTAATCCAGGGCTTCTCCTTAAAAACGCAAGAGGTAGAGGTGGTTTCATGTACACTCTTGAATTTGAATTTTTCCTATCTGTTTTTATCTATTCCCCAGTGGGCCAATGTGTCACCCCTCTGCCCTCCATACCACAGCAATCACCAGGAAGCCTTCCTTGTTCTGAACCTTGCTGGGTCTTCTTTGACCTTGGCCTCTGCTTGTTTCACAGCTATCTAGGCAAGCACTGCTCACTCCATTTTGCAAATGAGACAGCGATGCAAAGAGTGACCTGCTAAAGGCCACATTTTAGGAAGTCCTAGAGCTGGGACTTGAAATTCGGTCCATAAGCTTGGGGCTCCTTCTAGTCTATGCTGTCATCCAAGGACCATTAAATCATAGAGGATCTGTATTCATGGCTTAGAAAGGAGGACGAAAAAGAAATAAAGGCAAGCTTCCTACTTCCTTGGGGCTGGCAAGTGAGAGTGTGTGTGAGTGTGCAATATGCATGTATTTAGGGACAGGAGTATCGTCTTGCCTGGCTTTACCTTTCCCTGTGGAGGGTCACCAGGTTTTGGAAACACTCTTGGCTTCTCTTCTCTTACTTACTCCCTTTTCCCCAGGAGAGGAAGAAGGAATATTTGTTGATAAAGCTTTACATTGTCAGCCTTGACCCCTCCTATTCCTTGGGCCTGTATGTCTGTCCTATGTGCTCTATCATGTATTTGATAGAGATGTGCCCTCCCCATGGAGAGGGAGGACTGTGGTCTGTGGTGTCAGTCTAAGGGATGGGTGGGTTCAGGGTCAGCCTAAGCCCTGTTGAGCACCAGCACCATCATCGTCATCTTCTCCGTTGTCAGTTTCTTTGATAAGAAAGACTCCTTTGTCCAGAATTCTGGAAGCAGGAGGCAGCCACTTCTGGGCTCCCTCACCCCGGAACACACAGCAGAAGCCATATCTACCTATGGCCAATGTCTATCACCCTACCAAACCATGCTCTGCTGCAGAGGTGACTACAGACTGAGCTATTCTGGCTACTGACGAGGAGGCTGACTTCAGGTCAGTTCTTCCCCAGGTGTTCAGTAGCAGCAGAGATATTTCATCTGAAACTGCAGGAAAGCCCCCGGCAGCTTTATTCCTGACCCAACCACAGCAGCACTTTTTATGTGGACTAGGCCCACAAACAACCTGAGTTCAGGCTAACCAGGGCTTAATGCATTTTATTCTTCTTTTGCACTTTTCATTTAATTCCAACCACTTAATCATTTTCCCTTTAAAATTATGCAACAGCCTGACTCTCTTCATTCATATGAAAATACATTTTATTCTCTGCCACCACCATCTTGCTGATTGTCCTTTTATTCCTAAAATCAGCAAGAGGCTTATTTCACATAATGAAAGCAGCCGGTCTACATTCCAAAAACTTGCTTTTCATTAACTTCTAAGACACAAATAGATAAAGTGAAAATTTCCAAAACTTTATGAAGCATTTTAATTTTATGTGGTCTTGAGAGCATACAACGGGGGTAGGCATGGAACACACAGGCATTTTCCTTGCCACTTATGCTCAGCTGTGTTGCACAAACAGATGTGATTATTAGTGGGAATTAGTCTAAACTGGTATAGAATGAGAGACAAAGAGGTATGAAAATAAAAGTGATGGCTCCCACACCAGACTATCTCTTCAGCCTGAGGGTAAAGAGTTTACAGAAGCCATCGGGACTCTCATTTTCATCAGCCTCAAGTTGACAGAATTGGCCCCTGCCTTTACTACTAGGGCTTCTTTTGGGAAAGAAAAGACAAACAGAGGGGGAATTGTGTAGGTTGGTGGCGCAGAGGTTACTCTTGTCCAAGCCGTGTCCTCTCCAAACTTCCTTCAGAAATAGCTGATGGAATTGCCTTTATTTATACAGTTTTCTCAGCTTAGCATGGTTGACTAGGGAAAATAAGCAACTATTTTTCTGGGGATAAAAATGAAGTTTTAAGGGTGCCATGCTGAATAAGTTAACTATAAGAAGAATCCATCCAATGATCTTTCAATAACCTTTGCTCACTGAGAAGGCTAGGAAGCTGACCCTCTGCGGGATAAGGCCCATGCAAAGGAGCCATTCATACTCTTCATTGATATTTGCATTATGTTTGGAGTCTGTTTGCAGCCCAAGGCGAGGAGTGTAACGACAGGAAAGGACCACATGATGCTGTAGAACTCCAGCACCATATGCCATCCTGATGGGCCCATCCCACCGCCCCTTCTTAAGTTCCATCACAGTTAATATTGAGCCAACGTGGGCCAAGCTCATTACCAAACATCTCCCAGTAATGGTGGTATAAAGATTTTACAGCCTTTCTAGAGTGTGTAGAACAAATCAGCTAGGAAAAAAGTTTATGTAAACTTCTGCTTGGCATGAAAGAAGAAGGTCCTCCCGCCCCACTCTGGACTAGAAAATCTCACAAAATGGAATAGAAAGTGAAGGGTCTATCTCACTGAGAATAAAAAAAAAAATCTTTGCAAGTTTATTTGGCAGTCTACTGGGAAGAAATCTGTTTGTCATTTTGTTCACTACTTCTGTCTAAGGAGGAATTAGTTTTTTGTTCATAAATGTAATAATATGAAACTTGAAGTCATCAAGTTAAAAAAATTAATTTAGAGTTTTCATGATCAAGTGTACCCTAAACTTGAATTCATACAAATGTAAATTAGATGCAGGGTGTTTGGATGTCTTTCTTACTACGTTTCTTTGGAATGTGACAGAAAAGTGATTGCAGTGCTTGCTTAATAAAAAAATTGGATCTTTCTAGAATTATCGTGATGTTGATGGGATGTAATACAGGATTTCTGATGTGGATCAGAGAATGAAAGGAAATCAAAGGAGTCTTATTGAAGTTTCTGGCCATTAACTTTTCAGAAAAAGAGAAGTCCGAAGTGGTAAGGTGTCAAAAGTAAAGTCCTAGAAGGCAGCAGAGGAACTGGGGTGAGTTGGGAGAAAATTTTGTGGAAAAACTCAAAATAAGAACCAAGGATGACTATTCCTTATTGTGGTGCAAATTTGGGAGGTTAATCAAAAATTGGTGTATGTTTCATTATTTCTAACACATATAAAAGTAAAGCACACAGCAATATTTTGATGGAGGATCCAAAAGCCTTTTTTATTTTTTAAAATATAGGTACACTTTGTGGAATGTTAAGTCATCAGTTTTTATAATCAGTTCTCAGTTTTCTAGTCCCCTATTCTTCAGAGAAAAATGAGGACATGAAGACAGAGCAAAGCAACTGGAGGCAGGATTGATTCTTAAAATGTAGATATTTTAAAATCTTCCCTTCCATTTGTACAATTCTGCTTATAAACAACTCAACAATAGTTTTCTAATAAACATGCTTTATTAGATCTCTGCAAATCACTCAATTTGGTTTTTGGGGTTTTTTTGTAGAAAAAATTCTCTTTGCATTGATGGTTC
The DNA here is from genome assembly GCF_047511655.1 of Castor canadensis. Taxonomy (NCBI): domain Eukaryota; kingdom Metazoa; phylum Chordata; class Mammalia; order Rodentia; family Castoridae; genus Castor; species Castor canadensis. Next base: position 6,770,804 of record NC_133386.1, on the reverse strand, counting down.
ACTGACTTATTTTTAATTACATTAAGAAATTCAGTGTCCATTGTGCTGTGAGCATCAGTTAGGACCATTTCATAGAGACTGGAGGATGTCAATCAGTTTTGTGAGCCTTTTCTGTAATCACTGCTGGGAGAACACTTTTTATGCTATTAACCTTAGATAAGTCAAGCCAAAGTTGTTTACTTTGTACAAAGAAAATACTCTAAATGGACATCTTTACTCAAAAAGTCAGATCTGCTTTTAATACAGGCTATTGGATCTCTCTCTTTCTTGACAGTACTGCAATTTGAACTCAGGACTCCATGCTTGCCAGGCAATCCCTCTATCACTTAAGTCAGGGACATGGCTTTTGCTTTAGTTTGTTTAGTTTGTTTTTCACATGGGGTCTCACTAACTTTTTTCCTAGGCTGGCCTAGAACCTCAATCGTTCTGTCTTTGCTTCCCAAGTAGCTGGGATTACAGTCGTGTGAAACCACACCTGGCCTACAATTCTCTCTTGATAGTTTAAATAATTTAGTTCTCAAGTTTGAATAACGAGTTCAGATAGGGACAGACATCAGGCTTGTCTCAAAAACTATCTGAACCTTGAGTTGACATCCTTTACTCTCATTACATTAGTCTCTCCTGACCCACTTTTTACAAGTAAGCTAAATAAAGATCCCAAAAGAAAAAGTAAACCTTAACATCTTCGTGATCATAGTGATAGCTATAAAATTATTTGGGATGTGTGATGTGTTTTCTCTAATATCACTTATCTACTCAGCATTGGGGGTCTACTACATATAATTTTGTAAATTCTGCCTATGAGCTCTCAAAGGACCACTTTAATTATACTACAGGAACTGGTAGAAAACCACTGACATCTTGTGCCAGTTGGTAAGTCCTGTAGGAAAGCGAAATCTTTCCCCCAAGTTTGCTCACCTAAAATCACAAAGGGACAAAATATCTCACATTTCTTAGAGTGTTTCTAACTCTCTATGTGAGCAATTAGAGCACTAGAAGTCAGCTAACCAGGAGTCCTATAGGTTTGGAAAAGCCAGATTCTCTGACCTATGCTTACCTGTTTGTTGGTTAAAAAGTCAGAGAAGCCCAGAGGTAAGGTTAGGGAACTTGACCGTAGATTGGTAGCCCATAAAAACACACACAGGGCCTCATGTGGTGGTGCACACCTGTAATTCCAACATGGGGGAGACTGAGTTGGATTATGAGTTCAAGGTCAGCCTGGGCTACATAGTGAGACTCTGCTTTAAAAGCAACAAACGTTCTTTTCCTTCAGCATGCCACTGAAGATCCTGGTGTTGCCATGGGTCACGGATATTACCAGTATCGTGAGACCAAGCCATACCCCGAATCTCGCTTTTGCTGAGGTGTGCCTGATGTCAAGATCCACACCTTTGACTTGGGGCAAAAGAAGGCAAAAGTGGACGACCTCTCACTTTGTGGCCACTTGGCATCTGATGAGTATGAGCAGTTCTCCTCTGAAACCGTGGAGCCTGCCCGTATTTGTGCCAACAAGCACATGGTAAAAAGTTGTAGCAAAGATGGCTTTCATACTCGAGTTTGGCTGCACCCTTTCCACATCATCGCATCAACAAGATGTTGCCCTGAGCTGGGGCTGACAGGCTGCAGACAGGTATGCGGGGTGCCTTTGAGAAGCCCCAGGGCACAGTGGCCAGGGTTCTCATTGGCCGGGCAATCATGTCCATCCACACCAAGCTGCAGAATGAGGAACATGTGATTGAGACCCTGTGCAGAGCTGAGTTCAAGTTCCCTGGCCAGAAGATCTGCATCTCAAAGAAATGGGGCTTTACCAAGTTTAGTGAGATGATTTTGAAGACGTGGTAGCTGAGAAGCAGCTCATCCCTGATGTTTGTGGGGTCAAACACATCCCTAATTGTGGTCCCCTGAACAAATGGCAAGCCCTGCACTCCTGAGGGCTTCTCACTGTGCTGTCCCCTCCTTAGTTACCTTAATCATGTTCAGCAATAAATCATCCCACTCACTTCAACAACAACAACAAGAAGACTGTGTAGCTCAGACTAAAAAATGCATGTCAGTTTAAAAAGATTATTACACATTTTATTAATGCTATACATGAGCTGGCTATATATAAGGCAAGGGTATTTTTTGCAGGGAAGAGAGTGAATGCAGTCTCTGATGGGACTGTAGAGAAAGGTGGTAGTGGTATGGTTTTTGCCTTCCAGCATCTCTTGGGGCAGTAGCATCTTTCTCTGCTCTGTTCATTTGATTCAGGAGGGGCTGCCCATCTCCTAAGTCCAGCATGGGCACATAGCTCAGGCATGGCCAAGCAGATCTCTGTATCTCTTTGTGGCTGCTGTTGGTTTGGAAGAGTGGTTTTGGTTAAGCCAATAGAATATAAATCAGGACCTCCCTGTGGTTATCTCTACCCTCACCACAGCCTATTACAGAACAGTAAATGGGGGTGGGTGGGGGATAGAGTCAAGTGAAGGAAAGACAAACAGCTTCAAGAAGATGTCATTTGAGGATGTGGATCTGCAGGCCAACAGCCAGGGCTGCCCTTGTTTACTGAGGACAGCAAAGAAATCTTCTTTGTTGAAACTAACTTTAGCCACCTTCTGTTACTGGCAACTGGGAGAATCCATACTAACTTCCTGCTTCTAGATAGAAGCAGGAAGGGTAAGAGCTAGAATCCATCCTTGGAAACCTATATATCATTTGCCTTATAATCATCCCATGAAAAAAGTAAAATAGGTCTGGTTTTATTACTATATTATGGTATTGATGAGAAAGAAGAACTTAAGTGAAGTAAATTGTCCAATATTGAGTGATTAGTACTTGTCAGAACGGTGAGTAAAACGAAAGCCCTCTGATTATATACTCTGCACTATGATCGTGCAGACAATATAACTGATGAGACTATATCCCAGGGAAAAATCCCAGGACTAGTTTTCTCAATAAATAGTCCCTGCCCCTTAAAAGGATTAAGGAAATAGACTAAGCAATAATATTGGATCTTGATCTTCATTTACTTAATAATGTTCTGAAATGTACCGAAAACGTCACGTGCAGGCATTCTCAGTGAGACCAAATGTGAATTAATGGTTTCATGTAAACATTAGAATAAATGATAATATTACTGCATTTCTGAATTCCTAAAATATCATTGTACTCATTAAAGAAGTTATTTCAAAACATTCAACTTAAAAGTCTATAATCTTGTAGAATGATTCGACTTATTTTATTTTATTCCTGATTCAACTACCTTATAAGTTTTGCTCAATTTATCTCATGTCAGATTTTATTGTCTAGCTATATGTGCTATGGAATTGCTGCCTAATTAAAATTTTCCTGAATTCATCAATGAAATCACAATGAAGTGTCTATCATTTTGTATTGCATGGGCATAGGTTTAAGGTCGGAAGAGTGACACCGTGGACCCCTCAAAGTTGTTGTACAAATTAAATCACACTAACATGTCTACTAAGAGCTGCTTTGAGAAAGGAGATAAGCCCTATCTCTGCCATGTTGGTGTAGTGGTATGTGGAACAGTCATGGTCACCGCACATATGGCTGGTGCTTTTTGCATCTTTCTGAGTCACTGATGCATTTGTAAATGGCCCTCATTGCTTAAACCCAGTCAGAATTTGGATTGGGTGCTACAACCTCAAATATGACTTGAGTTCCTTTGTCTGGAATCTGCAGCTTCCTTTGGTTCTGGTCTTTAAAATTTACATTGACATTCCCGTATCTGCTCTGGAATCCTGAACAGTTTCCTGAAATTTATACTAAATTTGTTTTGTCCTTATAGGAAACAAGCACATTTTTCAGTTTCAAATTTACCTCTCATAAACCAAATCATCACATTTGCTCTGAACCATGATAAGACCAGGGCATCCAGAGAAAATCTGAGACATTAAACACTGTTTGCTTCTTTCTGACTGTGTTTCTTTTCTTTCTTAAGAAATTGTGCTAATAATTTAATGTGGCATAGAGGAAATTGGGGTGAATGCATGGCTGTTGACTAGTGTCCAAGACTTGTCACCAAGTGTACCTGTGTAACCTTGTGTTATTCACCTCGCCTCCATGGAACACATCCTTATTTGTAAGGATTTCCATTTGGAGCCTTCGAACTACTGTTTCCATCTGTATGTTCTGTACACTATGTAGAACATACAAAATACGAGAAAGGTCTGTTAGGGCATGCCCACCACAAAAAAGCAGAATTCAATTAAGAACTTTTCGTCAGTAAAGTGAGTCTCCTCCACCTCTCCTCCTCAGTCAGGGCTGAAGTCTCTGATCAGCCATTTGCTGCAGTGCATATGAAATCAGTGAATATTTAAAGACAGAACAAAGTGAGTAGAGATGACAAGAAGAGGCAACATGACAATTCAGACTATTAAACCTGATGCCAGTACAAGGGGATGGACCCGTGTTTAGAGAAGATATCCCCCATCAGCATTTTTTCTGATGTGATGTAAATAGGAGGAGTTTTCAGACTTGGGGTGTGTTGATACAAGCATTCTCAAAATATCATTTAGAAATGTGAATTAACCATCTACAGAAGGAAGATTGTTGGTGTTTTAAATCATCCTATCCTGGAATATAATTCTGTTTTTTTTTTTCTTCAGCATTAAGCATATAGTGTCATAGAAATGCTTTTAGCATTAGGAAAAAATTATGTTTTAATTTTAATCCTTTCAGATCATTTCTCTTTTAAAGAAGAGTTAGCATGCAAAGAACATAATTAAGTTGAGCAATAAAAGACCTTGACGTTTTCATGCTGCTAAGAAATTGAATATATTGTGTGATTTGCTGGAATGAAATCAATTCAAGAAGCATTCCTGTTATCTTTTTGTTTACTTGGGATTTTATTACCCGTATGATGCTAAAAATGCTGACTTCTATAGTCTTCTAGTTCTCCACTAGCCACAGGTCACTCAGGTGGAGACAAAACAAACTTGCTTCTCCAGGACAAGGCTAACATCCTTAAGCCAACCACATGGTCTTGTTTCAATGCCATGGCTGAAAGAAATTGTGGTTTTGCCTTCTTATTTTTTTTTAACTCATACAGATCACCCATGGGACATTTCATATGGTAAAATTTCAATAAAAGTCTCCAAGCCAACAGCTCAGTAGATTGTAGACAAAGCTTTGCTCCATCAGGCAAGCCCTGCGAAATACACATCACTTCTGCCCATTATCTCAGTGTATAATGATCAATAGTTCTGGGGCAAAGGTCTGTGTCCATCAGAGCTTAATGAAGCACTGGGGCAGAGAACAAACACTTACACTCATGTTTACAGGGGCACAGGAGAGCCTGCAAGCTTTCCTGTAATTGTCCATAGGGCCAGCTCTGCATGGATTATCATATAATTAAGCAGTGTTCTTCTGTATTCTCTATTAAGAGTAGTCATAGAAAATCACTCCCTCCTCCACTTTCCTGTTTTAACTGAGATGTACAGTTCATTTTTCCAGACAGGGATGGATTCTGTTGCCTTTCTAATTCACTGCATGAAACTATTATTTTCATTTCAGGCTTAGATTCAGACATCTGTAGTGAAACAAAAGCATAATTCATTGTACTAAGCTTAAGCATTCATGTTCAGTCTAGAACACATTTCACAGTATGCTAGAATGTCCTAGAGTCAAAAACACAGCCATAGGACCAATTATAAACTTGGAAAACCATCTAGTGTATGCAAAGCTGTCAAGTGCACTGCTTTGTAAGAATAAAACAATCAGTTCAGAAATTAAACTTTCTGCTTTACTCCCTCTTGCAAGGCTTTCACCATACATATGACTTTCGTCAAGGACTTTTAAGATCCTACTAGCCATCCATGAGAATACTACCTACAATTATTAGTTTACTATAAAACAACCACAAGGGTGTTGCGAGATTCATCAAATGTGCTAAAATCAGTTCTAGCTGGAGAAAATATTGAAAAGATACTAACATAATTCTTCTCAAAATTGGAATGAAATAAAAGAGACCCAGGTGACACACACCAGTGAATCTGCATGCCAGAACCCCGTGTCCCACCCAGTCTTCTTATGGGTGGCATTTCCACTGTGCTTAGCTAGGGCCTGAGTGCACCTGTGCTACCTAAGAACCAGGGATGCATACCTCACGAGGTATGTGACACTAAGCTACAATTAAATAGCACTTAGAAAGTAAGGCTATTTCTCTGGCATAGAGAAAATGCTGGGTGATTTTTGGTGTCAGTTGCTTCTGTGTTTGCAGCATGAGTGTATGCATGCATGTGTGTGTGTTTGATTTTACCTAATGGCTCACAAGCACTTGGGATATATTTCTAAGGACTTCATATATATTTACACACACACACACACACATATATGTATATATAAGGAACAGAATGGTTTAGAAATAAATTTCCTACATCTATATTATGCTAAAAGGCAGTGAGAGTCTTGTGTATTTTCTCTTTCCTTTTGAAGTAACATTTTAAGGCTATTGCCTAGAGAGAATAAATTACATAAGCTCGCCTTATTTACAAGTTTATTACATGTGATTTTAACCAAGTGTGGTAAAATAATAAATAAAAAAGTCAGAAGAAATTTCAAAAACAAAACTTTTCAATTCTTGCACATGAATAATGCAGCTCAATTGATGGGGGTAGGCATTCACAGTCCTGTGTTATTGTCATGTGTGTGATCTGCTGTTTCCCTGCCCTTAAGATTTATGAAAATCTGTCTCCCCAAAAGCAAATGGTGTCTCAAAAGCAAGGTAAAAGTTAATGTGCTTGATTTAAGTGATGAAGTGAAAATCTGAGATTTGTTGAAAAGTGGCAGCATGTTGAGGAAAATAAACATCTGCAATATAGAACTGAACTCTACGCATCTTGAGTGTGTATAGGTTTTCCCTGGAGCCATGGATACCAAGAGTCTACCCTACACTACTAAGTTGCCAGGCACAAAATGTAGACAACTGTACTTTCCACAGGTATCTGCTATGATACATCTCATTGTAATGTCTTCTCAGAGTGTCATGTTGACATTCCCCCACTGAGTTGGAGGACAATGTTCTCTCTCCTTGATCCCAGGAAGAACTCCTTGCGTGCCTCAACCGACAGGATACAGAGGAAGTGATATATGGCTTGCAAGGCTAAGGTGATAATCAGGCCATGGACTTCCACCCTTGCTCCTTTCTGGCTCCAACTTGGAATGCCACCACCATGCTGGGAGGAAGCCCAGCCACATGGAGGTGTTTCAACCCATAGCTTCAGCTGATGCCTCTGCAGACAGCCAACCTCCCTCCAGATCCTGGCAGTCCCCAGAGGTCATGTTGTCCCAACCTGAAGGTCCTTCCAAGAGAGGACTCAGATATTGTGGAACAGATGCAAATTACCTTGTAAGTCCTGGACAAGGATTCCTGCTCAAGAGCATAATGTATTACTTGTTCACATCCCTTGACTGTGGTATGAGTTATCCTTCCTAATTACTTCTTAGGATTTTGCTTAGAATTAAATGACTCAGGTACCAGACCCTAAAAATACAGTGCTTTGCTCTAAGGAATTATCCTTCAGATATTCATAATTTAGGGCATGTTTATTTATTTAATGCCCAGATAGTATTTTTATGTGCTTTAAACAGTTTCTATTTTCCCACATCCCTGCATTACAACCAATGCAGTTTGTATAAACAAACTCGTACCACCAGAAACCATGACATCTTCAAAGGCTCAGAGAGAGAACCAGAGATGGAGTGAAAGAAATAGAGACAGAGCTAGAAGAGAATCAGAGACTGAGAGAGACATGGACTTACTCTGTGATCATCCATAGTGCTTTCCTTAGCCCCTTTGGGCACGTATTCTTTCAATTGTGTAATATGGCTAATATAACCCTTCAGTATATCTCATATGCAATAGACTAAAAGCTTGTGAAATCCTTGTCTTTTGGTGGCCATACAGTCACTGCCCCCAGTATGGTATCTGACCCTGAATGTAGCATTTACCTGAAAGAATGTTTACTAAACTCATGGTGAATTGAGCATGTATATCCTACATTTGTTCTTCAGACAATCACTTTCCAGTAATGGCTGCTTGCCAGTTCCAAGGGTGTGCCATATTTTGTGTTTGCTTAACATCTTGAATTTATTACATATTTTATCACTTTAAAATCTCCTTGTTGTTCTTTGTAATCTGTACTTTTGTTAATTTTCATATGCATCATTATTTTATCCAGTAGATTACATGTAAGACAAGCAATGGATTAAGGCTATGTTATCACAGGGAGATCTGATGCTAGTCTTTAGGAAGAGTGATTTAGATTCAATTAAGACATATACATCTAAGATTTGTCACTGTAAGTAGATACTTTACGTGTGTTTGGAATGTACTAATTAGGTTTCAATTAGCAGGGTCAAAACAAGTAAATCAAAGGTACTTTATCCCCCCTTGATGTCTCTCTGTCTCCCACCTAATTACCTGTGTAATTCCTGATCATAGCAAATCCCAGGCTCTGAACTGGGTTCTTTGACCATAGCTATGACTATTGGAGTTCGGTCTCCCATGTGACTAGCAACTTGTAGATCCTTTCTGAGTAAGTCTCTGACAGTGGGGGCCCAGGATCTGAATTCTCCCTGGAAGGCTGAGAAATTCTTATGCAAAATTTAATTTGAAAAGTACTATCTTTCAGACACTTAGGCATTTCCACTTTGATATCTTTAAGGTTTGTCTGTTATATGCTCACTTCTGGTCCCAGAGAGGGGTAGAAGAATGATCGCCCACAACCCTGCCCTGGAAGAGCTGTCAGCATAGGAGGGCCTTGGACTGAGAATGGCACGCTTGAAACTCCCTAAATTGATATGACTTTTAAAGTTCATTTCTAAATCAAATGTCAACAGAGATTTCAGATGTCTCCATGTACTGTTTCTTGTATAAATCACCTTCATTTGCCAAGAGCCCTGAGTTGAGACCCAAGAATGGAAAGCAAAGGTGATGTGATCTCCATAACATAATATGAATTAAATAAACCCATATGACAGCCATCTGCACTACACATGAAGACATTCGTCACCCTTTACCTGCTCCCTTGGATGCCTCATAAGTACAGAATGCGTGACGCTTTGCAACTTTTTCCAACCAATTTACAAATCATTTTCATCCCTCATTTTATTATCCTACCTAGAGTCAACTCATTCTTTTGGCTCAATCAATCTGACTGACTAGTGAGGTTTCACATAGCAGTGCTTTAATTTATGCAGACATCTACTCCAAGGCATCTCAATCACTCACAGCAAGAAGCAGGGACAACATCAGATTCATCAGGAAATGCTACTTTTGTTATACATGTATATATATCTAATGACAAGGTTATTTATATCAAAAAAGAGTCCAGGTAAGCGACAGAAGGACTAATGTATCAATGTCACAAGAAAATACAAGTCAAGGCTACAAAAATAAGCCTCAGAGGTACCTGGATGCTGTAATTTAATGCCCTTCCGATATAATTGCTGAATTATCAACCACACACAAAGCTCCGTTAAGTAGGATGTGCTACCATATACTTTATAAGAAACTCTGCGCCTTGTGTCTGGACATATGGGTGTTTTTCTAGTTTGTCACCACGCTATGGTGTAGGTTTCTGAGATATGTTAGTGTGCAATGACAGAGGATCGTTATTGGTTAACAGCGTTCTAAAATAATAAATATTAATATAGAAAGTAAGAAATGCCACATTTATGTAGATATAAGGAAGCAAAAACATTATATAAAGTTCTAATGGAGAAAATGTTGTGATACTCACTCTACTATTTATGTGACTTTGCAAATTACCTTTCACGTGCCAGAACAAGTCCAAAGCAGCTATTAAAAGCTAAGCGGAGAGGACTGGAGGTGTGGCTCAAGTAGTAGAGTACCTGCTTTGCAAGCATGAAGCCCTGAGTTCAAACCCTAGTCCCACAAAAAAAAAAAAAAAAAAAGGAGGAAAAAAAAAAAACCTAGAAGATACTTTCAAAGAAGTCCAGGTGGTTTGAAGTTAGAAAAACTGAATTTACTTTTAATATTGATTCAACGTAGACTTACAAACTGCATGGAAAAACACAAATGGCATTAAACTCAAGCACTAAATGTGTCCAGAATGAAGCACAAATTCTGTACCGTAACCGTACATGTCTTCATCAGAAATAATGTCAATGACAATGAGTGATCCCTCCGATCCCTTACAAACATTTGTTGTATAAGTTGTCAATGGCAGTGCTACACACCAGGTCCCCGGATGGGTGTCCCCCACCCCCAAATCCTCCCAGTTAACACCACCCAGGTTCACGCCATGAATGTCACACAGTTCCTCTTTAAGCTTCCCTTTCTACCTGCAATGGAGGGATACAGAGCTCACATCTCACATCTCTGCCATAGAACAGGAAAGCACACTGCCAAATACTCGGTGGATGCTTGGCTAGTGATTTCTGTCTGATGGGTCTGTTGATTTTTCTGTGTCTTTAAAATTTTTCTTTGGTTTAAATGAGTGCATATTCAGGGCAGAATTCAGAAGATTGTACTGTGAAGTTCCTAAGACAAAAATTCTGGCTAGCAGAGCTTCAGAGAAGAATCTCCCAGGGACTCTCTGGAACCACACTGCCTAGCATGGAACAGACTCCTATTACACCTGTATGAGCACACTGACCCAAGGTATTTTCTATTTTTTTCTCTCCTTGCTCCACCCAGGCCTGGGGATTAAACCCAGGGCCTCCCAAATGCTAGACAGGGGCTGTATCATTGAACTCTCAGACTTAGCCAGCTCACCCTAACCCCAGGAAGGAGCCTATTCAGAAGAGTTGGGTGTGAACTGCCCTCACTAGGGGGGTCCAGACTTGCTGAGACCCTGGATGACAGGATATGTGGGCATTCATGTGGTGCCCAGCTCAGTGTGACTAGGTGTAGGATCTCTGATGCCAGGAATTAGACAGTGAACGCAGAGCCACTAGAGCCACACACAGTGGTGACAGCCCAGGCCTGATGCCTCATCATCACTACTACAAGGCACCAGTCACAGACATGGACCGGGCCCTTCAGCCTCCTGACACCCTCAGCCTGGGCTGTGTAGTGACATGGAATGAGAAAAGGAAGGGAAGAGACCCCCTCTGCTGGACCCACTCCATGTGCAGTTAAGGTCTACCAAGCTCAGAGAGGAAAAAGGCTTTGAACTGTGACAAATGTCCCAGACAGTGACAATACTTGGTTCAACTGGAGGTTAGCAAAAAGAGTCTCAGTTTTAAACCAGAAGTGGCTACAAAACGATTCCACCAAGTTTATGGGGCTGGACTAAATTTAGTTCTCTTGCTGTTAGAAAATGGCAGCTTGTCCAAGAAAAGTTATGGTAAGTAATTGGCTTCTAGTCCAAACTTGATGTCCATACACTCACTTGCTTGCTCAGCCATATGCAAAGGTATCTCAGCCATGCCTCTTGATTTCTATGTGTAGTACAAATGTGAAAGCAACTGAAGTCCTGCCTGGTGGCTTCCAGAACAAACTGTGTTTGTCACAGTTTTCTAGATAAGTAGAGGTGGACTGCTGACTGTGTCAGCTCAGATAACTTTGGAGCTTAGTTTTCCACTTCAGATAGTTTGGACTTCAGAATATTAAACTGAGGACAGATGACATTTGGAAAGAAGACCTATTCTTCAGAAGATTTTGTCAGGGATAGGTGTGAGGAATACAAAATCAGTCCGGCAGTCCCTGCCTGTCTTTGGATTTCATCTAAATCCGCCCACCTGGCTGCTCGTCCCCTCATCTGTCTCTCTCACAGTTCCTTTCATTCCTGTTTTACACCTCAATGTTGTATGCCCTTGGACTGCTGCCCTGATTATGCATACACTACCTTGGCTTCGAATTTCTGCTGCTTCCAGAATGCAGTAGTGGGAGCTCTCTATCAGGCTTCACAGACTGACACTACAGGACCCCCAACAGCAGCACCCCCAACAGCCTTCAGCTGTTCCAGGTGGGCCCCAGTGGGAGGCCTGCATTGCACTTCCAGGGGTCTGTGATGTTCTAGAGCCCCTATGCCTGCTCCTACATCCAATGGAACATTTCCATCCTTCCAAGACAATGACTTCAAATCTCTGTCTCTAGGCCAGACTCCATTTGAATTCCAAAACCAGTGAGGATCAAGAGGCCCTTCCTGAACTTAGAAAAGTAGCTCCCACCCTTCTTCCCATCAGTCACTCTTAGCCACAATGCCCTAATTTATCTCCTCCAAAATACTTACTAGCATCTCAAATTATCTTTGTATTATATCTCCCCTTCCAAATGCACCAGGAAGATGACATGATATTCTAAGACAATCATATAAAACTGTTTTCGGATCAAATAAAAAATTCAAATGCCAATGCAAGTTAATGCAAGTTAATTGGAGATACAGGCTTTAAAGTTTTGCATTCCTTACCTTAGAATGGTACTTGGCACCAGAAAGTTCTCAAAAAAATGTGGAGTTGCGGACACATTAACCTATGTACCGGGGTTCCTTCTTTGAGTCTGGTGCTAGATATCCATGATTAATTCTTAATCCCTCAGATACCTGAGTTGTCTTTCTGAAGAGAAAAGGCTCTATTCCAAAACATTCAACATTATAACCACCAAATTCTTAACAAGCCTCTAATTTGAGGGCTGAGAAAATATATTCCTCTTCCTCTTTCTTGCACCTTGACTTGCCTTTAAAAATAGATTGGCAAATCAGAGAAGAGGTGGGCAAAATAGGTCTTATCTGGGGGGTTGGTACCAGTGGGAGGAGGAAGATAAGGGGAGAGGGGTAGGAGGGTGAATATGGCACAAATACTGTGTACACATCTAAGTGAATGGAAAAACGAGACCTGTTGAAAGTATTCCAGAAATGGGGGGAGGGAGATATAAAAGGAGAATGATGGAGAGGTGAATTCAACCATGATACATTGTGAGAAATTCTGCAAATGTCACAATGTACCTCCAGCACAACAGTAATAATAATTATAGATTGACTTCTCAAGTAGCTCATCTTGAAATAGGAATTAAAACTGGGAACAACTGATTGAAATTCAAAAGTGTGCCACACACATTTCTCATTTCTGTTTGTGCCAAATGATAAACTGCATCAGCACATGGATAGGACGGTTTCTATGGCATGTGTGTACTCAACTGTATTTTTTAAGAACGGCAACTCTGTGATCACTTTAACCAGAAAAAGTAATTGAAATTCATGAACATGCTCCATTAATTGGAAGCCCTGGTAAATTATGACACAAGATCATGTCACCTTTCACAAAAGGGAAGAGTCCCCTTTGCTGGTATTCCTACCCCAATCCCCACTTACAGTGCAGTGGCTTACAGCCCAGCAGCGAAGCTGATATCTGACAACTAGAAATCATCTCTGACAGTGGACAGTGGTGTGAGCATCTAACCACCGCCACCACTACCACCACCACCACCACCACCACCACCACCACCACCACGACGCTGACCTCCCCTGAGGCGAGCCCTAGAGGAGATCCTAAGTGCCCCACAGCAGCACTTGCATAAAGGTCTTATCTTAATTATAGCAGACACAAAGTTCACAGATCACAGGCTCTCTTTTGGTACATAACATTGCCCGGGGTGAGCCTAAGGACTGTGAAATAATAGGACATTGAGCAGTTCCTAGATTTTATAAATATCTTGTCCTTAAAGAGCAGAAGTTAAAGAAAATCCCACCAGGAAGGTGATAGGATATCTTAAGACACTCACAGAGTGCCGTTTCAGGATCAGGTAAGAGACGTGAATGTCAAGAGCAAGGAGCTATTATTAAAGTGGTCTCTACTTTAATCCTTTATGCTGTTCAGAGCCTGCCTATTAAAAATTCTCGTGTGACAATTATTCTTTTATTCATTAGTTCATCCTGTCTAGAAGATCTGAAGCCATTTTAGAGGACACAGAAGAGACTGAGAACTCAGTTGGATTCATTGGTGGGTTCCCAGGCCACAGGGTAGGCCCAGCAGCAATGAATGGGTGGCACCCATTCATTGACTTCAACATTCACATGTAAGTTATCTGTAGTGTCTCCTACATCATGCTAGGCTCTGGACAGAAAATACAGGTTCCTCAAAGAGACAGACATTGGAACCCCATAAGGGAATGGAATTATGTGTAATTTATTTTGAACACTTGTGATTCAGTATAAATGCTGTAAGTGCCCAGATACATTTGGATCAGAGTCCCCTAGAGTAGTAAGTGACTGACTCAGAACTCACTGTGAGCCAACCCAGGATGACATATGTAGCAGGCTATGGTGCTCCGTGGAACCAAGGCCCACAGTGTAAGTCTGACAGTCATGAGCCAGGACAAGGCAGAGCCCAGCAGTGTCAGGGAGGGAGAGCATGGTGTGGTGTTTGAGATTGCCTTGTTGGCCTGCGTGGTCTTGAGGTTTGAGCTTGGTGCCTTCTGGAAGGCCCATTCACTGCTAAGGCTGCAGGATGCAGGGGATGGTCTCTCTGGAGTGGCAGCAAAATCCTGACCCAGCAGGTGGGTGGGTCAGCCCAGGGCCTGATCTACAAGACTGAGCCTTGGAGTCAGACCTCAGGCCAGGTGCTAACCCATTATTACCGGCTGTGCCATCTCGACTAGTGATGGGTATCCTCATCTACAGAGAGGGGAGGGGATGACCCAAGGACTACTTCCTATGCAAATGTGCTCCCAGTCTAGGTGTAGCTAATACAACATTTGTTAGTGAGTCTAGCTAGCATCTGTTATCTACACCCATTTGGTCACTGAGTTCACACAGGAGGGATCCTAGAGAGGAAACCAGTAATCATGGCATTTCTCAGAGTTGTAACAATTGACTGAGACAATGTGTGTGAGTGGCAGTGCTTGGGACACAGTAAGGTCTCACAAGCATTGGCAGTGTGGAGAATGCTAGTGTTCCCCCAAGCATGGATGTTGCTGTGGAATAAGGAGGACCCTCAGGGGAGGTGTAACTCTGCTGAAATGGGGTGCTTTGTGCTTGGTTCAAGTGATAACCACGGCAGAGCTGTTCAGCAGGGGATTCACAGATACAGAACTGAGTCAGAAGCCTATTTGGGCTGCAGTATTGAGATGGACCAGATGGGAGAGAGAGGGAGAGTTAGGAAGTCACATAGGCTGCTGCTTAACTCGACTGCAAGCAGGGAAGGCTGGGATTGTTAGGGGTGGCTATGAACATTGAAAGGATAGAGGTAATCCTAACAAAAGAAAAAAACACGCTTCAAAGGGAAAATGAGGGGCCGAAACAAAACTGAATAGTGCTTTCTGTGAAGATCAAAGACAAACAGCTGGAGATTCAAGGACAAAAGTAGATGAACATAGGCCATTTATTATTAGGAGTTTGGCTGTGAAAAGAAGAAGAAAGTACACATTATAGGTGGCCATGGGCCTTTTATCTCTGGGTCATGTCCCATGTCCTGGGCCCACCCTTCCACTCACTGACTGGTCCTCTTGCCCCAGCCTCAGGCCTTGGCTTCACCCTGGCTCACATCCTTCCTGCTTTCCTTCCTTCTTCCTGCCTGAAGGGCCACCTGCTCACTGATGGTGGAACATCTTGCCTTGGTTCAAACGTTCCTGGGTATCCATCTGCTCGTCCCCGTGCCTGCTTGAATGTTGACGTCAGACTGCTGAGTTTTACAGCAAACCCACCCCGCCATGCTCCTGTCTACTGAGCAGTGAGTCAAGTCCAGTCCTGCACTGTCATCACTGACTCTGGTCTTCATCTCATTGCCACATCTAGCCACACATCTAGCATGTGCCCGGAGGCTGGCTGTTGCTCTGATTCCACTGCAAGCCCCTTGTTGAAACCACCGTCACCTCTGATCTGGATACCTGCAAGAGACCGTCATGAAATCATCTTCTCTCTATTTGCAGAATGACTGCTCTCAATCAGCGGCCCTTAGGTCAGATGTGCCTTCCTTCTTAGAACCCCTCAATCCCTTCTCGTCCAATTTCAGTACTGTCTCAGAGCCCAGCCAGGATCTCTATCCTAGTCCCCTGTGACTTCTCTGCACTCTTCCCAACCGCTTACCTCCCACCCTGCCCTGGCCAGGTTACAAGCACTGCTGATTGCTCAGACCACTCTCAGAGCTGCTTCAACCTCAGGACCTTTATATGTGTCATTTGCTCTTCCTGGAACTTCTCTCCCAGACACCTCCGTGGCTGCCATTCCAGCTCCTTGGGACCAATACTCAAATAAAAAGCTTCCCCTCGTGACCTTCCTACTGCAAAAACTCCCTTCCCTACAGCTACCTGCCCTGGCATCTGTCTGCTTCCTTTTCTTTCCCCATAGCACACATTTCATTTCCTGTTTATTCGCTTCTTTTTTAATTAATTGTCCCTGGTCATTCCCAAGTGCAAGTTCTCTGAGGGCAGAGACATTGTGGTATTTACAGCTATATCTTCAACATCTGGAGTGGTGTCTGACAGGTAAATAAAAATTAAGCAACCATGTGGGACAAATGTTTATTTAATATAATTATTGTATGAAAACAATGTAAGAGCCACACAGAGGGAAAATTGAAATGTTAACATGGTATTGGCCAAAAAACCAAAAATCCTTGTTTGTCAAAAGAAATAGAATTAAAAAGCTCAAAAAATGCAAGTAGCCATAGTTCTAAAGAGGAGTGTGTTACTTTGCGATGGAACTTAATGTCACAGCATCCCTCTTGCTGATGGTGTGGCAGGTGGCAGGTGGATAGCTGCTCCATCCAGTGGCTAGCACAGGCGTCTGTTCACCAACTTAATTCATCCCAGTAGCGTCCTCAAGTTGGGTTTTGTGGTTTGGAGGGAGGGGTGCTTCTGATGGTGTATTTATTTGCTTTTGTGCCTTGAAAGTGTAAGGGTCACCTGGGGAGTGGTGACAGTAACTCCAGTGGTGAGAAATGCAGCTGCCATCAGATTCTGGGGAGAGGGATCCTAGTGCTACCACCACAGCTTTGACTTTGGCTAAGACTCTAAGCACTCATGTGTCTGTTAACTGCTCTGCAGAGTGGGAATGTCGTGGTGCAGGCTTATCACCGTATTTCAGTCCTGGGTTCTGAACACATCCGGTTTTAGCAAGGTAACTGCCCATCCCATATATCCATGCCACCCCCACAGTCTCTCACCAGCCCACGACTGTGTAGGCGGAATGAAGGGGAGATGTGATTCACCTCTCACCCGTGCATGCTATTCTTGTCTCCAAAGGGGTCAGACACATTCCATCTCTAATGCATTTAAAAGTTACATTTTTCTTGAAAATGCAAATGAGTTCATTTTAGTTATGATGTTAGGTAATAATATTGCATTATGCTTTTCTAAGTTAACCTGCCTTCTTCCTGTGTACTTCTTTCTTTCCTTTTAAAATTCTTGGTGATACTGGGAATTGAACTCAGCACCTTGCACTTGCTAGCCCTTTGGTTTTATTGTCTCCAGATGGGTCTTGCTACTCTTGCCTGGGCTGTCCTCAAACTCAAGATCCTCCTACCTTGGCCTCCAGAGTAGCTGGGATTATAGATATACACTACTATGCTCAGCTTTCCCCAGTTCTCTTTCCTCACCAACTTCCTTCTTGTGAAACCCTCAGGAAACAAAGGCCAGGCCTGTGGTGGGAGGGGTGGTTGTGGAGCAGGAAAAGCAGCCCACTTGGGAGTCACCTGTGACTGCATATGGAGAAGCAGCCTAGGTGGGAAAGGGTTGGCTCTGGGTTAGAACCCTGAGCAGAACCCTTGCATGCTCTCTGCTCTGAACAAGCCTCCCCCAGAAGAATTTAATATGGATGTAGAATTAACGCTTACAGCAGCTGTGCCAATGCAGGGCTCTGTAGAACCCTCTTTTACCTCCAGCTGGTCCTTAAACCCTTCTTATTTATTCTTCTAGTCCTGTCCCTCCTAAGTCACCCACTAGAAGGGAAGCATCTCAGGACATAAGTCAGGGGCTTGTGAAGGAGTGGATGTGGCTTGAGTCCCTCCATCCTGGGCAATGTAAAGCAGCTCCAAAATGCCCAGTTGCAGGAATCTGTCAGGAACCACAACATATGTGCACTTTTCAGAGGAGAAAAAAGGACATGCAGCTCCTTCCCACAGTTTAGATTTTCCAAGCAGAGACAGCGCAAAAGAACTAGAAGTTATTGCCATTAGGGAAAAGAGGCCTGGAGCTGGCCTTCGGGTCAAGAATAATTTGTTCCAATTGTCAGCAGAGTGTAAAGTGGTTCTGTTCAGGCTTTCTAAGTGAGCAGGCTATTGCCTGAGTACAGCATATCTGTTCAAGTAATCGCTGCTTTATTTAGAGTTATGACAACTTCTGAGAGCTGGTATCCTTTAAAATACAGCCTGCTACTAAGCAAAAATGCTGAGAGTAAAAAATCAAATTGTGACTGGCCATTGAATAAAGCGAAGGTGTTCATGACAACATGCATATGTCAAAGCCTGTTCCAACTGGCTAGTCTATAAATCAGCAGGTGGAGAGCTTCCAAATACTGAAAAAAACCTCAACTTGAGTTTTAAAACAACTTTTAATTAAAAACAAAGCAAACCAATATAAAAATTGATGAAAATTTTAAAAACTTATTAAAAACAACCACAAAAGACTTCAAGACTGATAAACTCAAAAAGGTTTTAGTTAAATTATAATGGCAAAAAGACCAAGGAACATTCCATATTTTCTAAACGATGTGAACACTGAAGTAGATAATTAAAAATGTTAATATCAACCCATATTCCAGATTTGGGATCTGCTATGTTTTCTGATGAAGATATTAAAGGCCAACACTTGTGTGGACACATTAGATAATTGAGGCCGGTTTTTAAGGAACATTTGAACGTGGCACCAAACAAGCTCAAAAGTTACAGAGATCTTCATAAAGATGTTCCCATTGATTTCCTTGTGTTTTCATGACTATTTCATAACTGGACATGTCCATGTGGGTGACATGGAATAATATCTGAAATCCTCTGACACCCCATACTTGATTTGCTTTGATTGAGACAGGATCCCACTGTTTAGACCAGGGCAGCCATGATCTCACCAAGTAGCCCAGGGCAGGCCTTGAACTCAAGATTCTTCTTCTTTACCTCTGAATGTGCTAAGATTACAGGTGTGTGCCACCATGCCTGGCTCCTTTTAAGATTTCTTAATGTTGTCGTTAACCTTCAAGCCAGCTCTGAGTTGAAAAGTTAGACTCATTCTGAACTCCTTCCTCTCCACTGCTTTCAATTTCCAACAGGTCAACCTGACCTTTCCCATAGTACTTCGAAAGGTCTTTTGGAACTTGGCCCCACTATTCTTACATTAACAGTAAGTCCTACAGGTCAAGGTGACAATTTTGACCTCTAGTAGTTGTATTTAAACTCAATAATGACAAAAATAACAAAACCTGCCAGAGACCGTTTAATTTCCAACTAAATCTAGAAACAAACTTCATATAAAACACAGACACAAAAGAACCACTTTGCCCTTTCAACAGCCCCAAGGCATGGTCTCCATGGATGGAGAAATTACAAGGGTCCCTTGTCTTGTCCCCCTCATTGGGTGTCTGCCCACTACAGTCCACCGCCAGCATGGTTATCAGGTCAGCCTCCTGAAGTTGGCAGGTAGAGCCCAGGAGACAGAACTGCCTGGATTTGATCCCAGCAGGGAATCTTCATCTCTAAAATGGAGAATAAATAATACAGCTCATTTTGGAAACCCTTGGACAAATCTTCCACAGGATCTCTGGTTCCTCTGGCACTTACATCACTCTGGCTGAGAAGAACAAATGAATCTACTGCTAGTGATTTTAGATAAGATGAGTCACTGCAACAAATAAAAACTACTTGCAGAACTGGCAATTTACTTTGAAACATCAACTTTCCCAAAAATTAAGTTTGGTTTTATTTTCTTTTTAGATTTTACTAAAGAAGAGGGAAAAAACCTACCCCTCCCTGTTCTGGATGAGGTAAGACTTTTCCATTGGATGCTTGTGCGGGTCTGTAGTTTCTGCCTTGAAGACAGCAGTAAGAGTCCGTCCACATCCTGCCAGCTCTGCAAAGTCAGTCTCACCCTCTCCTCTCCTCTTCCCCCTCCCACAGGTTTTGCAGTGCTTTGCCCATGCTCTGTGCAGAGTTCACTTTCCTGTCTGGACTGCTAGGACTCCATTGAAACTTTGCTAGAGGGTTTCTTAGATGGTTTCATAGCCAACTGTCAGCTCCTCAAGGTCAAGATGGATTTTCCCATGGTTGTTCCATCCATGTCCCTGGCTCCTAGAGATAGATAGTCAGTAACCACGCCTTGGCTCAATAAATGACTGAATGGTGATTGACTGACTGCTTTGTGTTAAATTTTATTTTAGATAGCAAAAGGACAATAGATTGCAACATAAAACATCAATAGTTCACTAATTCAAGGTTGTAGGCAATTCTCATTATAATTAATTTTTCATCTCCAGATTTTATATTACAGCAGCAATCATAGAGAGTAAGTGAGGGGGTGAGAGAAACACAGAGAGTTTATCTATATGATATTTCAGACAAATAAACTATTATTATTGGCCCTTCCTAATAAATGTTAGGGGAGCAGCTATTTCCTAGGTGAATGGTAGGATTAGTACAAACAGATTACTTACAGAATTCTCTAAGCTATGACATATATTTCCTAATTTATTCTTTCCTAATTAATTAGCTCAAGAGATTTGAGCACTTCACAGCTACATGTCTTGCTCCGCCAACTGGAAGAAAATCTTTGCACTGTATGCTGACATTCACTAACATGGAACTGTATGAGCCTACTTTTCTATCAAGACCTTTAGCACAGAAATAATTCCTTTTGTCTCTAAAAAAATCAGAGTTGTTATCTTAAAAAAAAATGACCTCAGTACACTGGCATTGTCAAAGCCAGAGTTTCATAACACTGGGTATAGCTCATTTTGAGGAGAAAATAGCCAGTAACACATGTTTTTAAATATAATGCAAAATTGCTTGCTTATTAAAAATATGAGCAATAATGAACAACCAGATCCATAAGTACAAGAAAAACTGACCTATTGGTACCACGCTTTAGTCATTTCCACATTAAGACAGATTACTGAGTCTATAGTCATCATGACCAGAAAAAGGGAAGCCAATGTGAAGACAAGTTTCTAAAGAAAGCAAGCTCCATTACATCTCTACAGATAGCATCAGGGTCTGACCAGAGCAGGTTTGGACATATCAAAAGAAGGACAGCAAGGGCTTCTTTTAGTCACCTAGATTGTAAGTAAAGCACACATTGTTCTTACACACACTTGGCACATAGAAGATGAATGATTGATACTAATTAATGTATCGATTAATTTATAATCCTATGTCATATTACCTAGGGATCAGTAGGCCTACACAGGATTATTTTAATAAATTTGCCGTGGTGACTGACTTTCAATGGGAGATCTCTTGGCCACCTTACCCTCCCTGTCTAGTCCTTTTCCATTCTTGGCGACAGGGACTAAGGTGCTCCTTTCATGGGGCACCTGCTCCCTGCCATCTCAAATCCACATGTTGACATCCTACCTACCATGGGGATGGCATAGGCGGAGGGTCCTTTATAGGCAATTAGGTCATGAGAATGGAGTCCTCACAAATGAAATTAGTGCCCTGTCAATAGAGGCCCCAGAGATCTCCTCTGCCCCTTCCTCCATATATGGTTAAAGGGAAAGGACACTCTGGACCAGGAAGCCAGCCCTCACCACACACCAAGTCTACAAGATTTTTGGTGGGGAGTGGTTACTGAGTTTTGAACCAGGTCCCTTTGTGCATGTACTATTTGAGGCCACACTGCCAACCCTTTTTGCTTCAGTTTGTTTTTCAGAAAGGGTCTTGCTAACTTTTGCCTGGGCTGGCCTCAAACAGGGGCTCTGCCTCTCCTTCCCTTGTGGCAGGGGTGCAGGCACACATCACTGTGGCTGACTCCTCCGCCAGCACCTTGAGCTTAGATTTTCTAGCCTCTGAAACTGTGAGATAGAAATGTGTGCTGTTTGTAAGACATTGAGTTTTGGGTATTTTGTACAGCAGCCTGACGCAGAGCTTCCGTGAGCTGCCCCCTCTCATTACCCTTACAATTCTGGGTCTCATTCCATCTACTCTGCACACAGGAGTCAGCCCCAGCCTGTCCCTCACCAGCAGCCAGATCAAGGCCAGGGTGTGGAGTACCACTTTATAAAAATGACCCTCCATTGGTTTATCATGAAATTTTTATTAATCTGGGGTTATGTGCTTCCAATTTTCACGGAAAGAGTTGCACAATGTACTAAAGGCTGTCTTCCTGAGCCCATGTGCCCATACATAATCCCTCTCACCACCAAGAAGCAGGTCTCTGTACCTCTCTTTAAGAATGGTTCTTCTGCTTCAGCTGCTATGTCTTCTCAGCTCCCACCAGGGTGGGAAGCTATCACTGCAGTATCAGAACAGCAGATTTTCCTAACTCTGCACTGACTCATGGAATATTTTTAACAGTATTTGAATTTGCTCTGTGTGTTCGTGTGTGTCTGTGTGCTTGTATTGTTGGGATGGAACCCAGGGCCTAACGTGTGCTAGGCAATATTCCATCACTGAGCTATCCCCATCACTGGATTCGTGACTATGATTAGACCCAATGCACCATCTAAATAAGTTGTTATGCTGAGCTGAGTATACTATCTAAGTGTCAGTCAGTGAAAGCCCTGTGCTCACTCACTGCCCTTTACCAAGCAGCCTTGAGAGACAAGAAGTACCTAATTCCCCAGAACCTCTTGCTCTTGGTCTCCATTCAGGGCCAGGTGGTTGTGTGCTAGAGTGACTGAAAATCCAAGACACAGAGGAGGCATGAGAGCAACATGTTGGAATTTTGGCCACACATCTGACTTTTGTTTTAAAGCCCTGGGGATGTGGAAGTGAGGAATAGGAGGAAGCTTCAAGGAGTGACCGACTCAGGGAATTCCCAGAGCTTTCCATTTGTGTGTTCCTATCTTGTCACCTCATGCAATCACCTCCCAGCCACTGTCAAGCCAGCGCTTTGGGGAGAGTTGGGAAGTTGGAAAATGAAGGCAGGTTGTAAAGTAATCTTGTTCTTTTCCTGTTTCCATTGTGACTGGCCAAAATGATGCAGGTTGGCTCTTGACAACTTTAATCTACAATATAAATCTGTAAATGAAAAGCGTGTAGGGATTCTCCATGCTAGCTATAGATGGAATGACCACACGGGGAGCTGGGGTCTTGTGTCTTGTTCTCAGAAACATGATAATCCAAGCTACCCCATCAAATCTTCCACAGGGCACTCCCTGATGGACACTGTCCATCTCCACTGTAAATGCCTCCTAGTAACACTGCCTGCTGGGGGCAGAGGCTGCAGCAACTCAGCTTAAGATAAGAAGGATTCAGCTCCCTGCCACAACCCTCACTCATCATCATCTTCAAGAGCACACATCCTGGTCACAGTACTTCCTGTTTCTCTTGTCATCCATGCTAAGAGAGTCAGTGTGTTCAGCATTCAAAGCTTCATACACCAGGAAATGGAGCACAGTTCTGTATGGATCTGACCTTTTCTTTCTTTTTTTTTTCTTCCTTAATAATATCAGTAAAATTATTTTTTTATTTTAATTGTTATTTATTTATTTTTTTATTATTCATATGTGCATACAATGCTTGGGTCATTTCTCCCCCCTGCCCCCACCCCCTTCCTTATCACCCACCCCGCCCCCTTCCTCTCCCCGCCACCCCCTCGGTACCTGGCAGAAACTATTTTGCCCTTATCTCTAATTTTGTTGTAGAGAGAGTATAAGCAATAATAGGAAGGAACAAGGGTTTTTGCTGGTTGAGATAAGGAGAGCTATACAGGGCATTGACTCACATTGATTTCCTGTGCGTGGGTGTTACCTTCTAGGTTAATTCTTTTTGATCTAACCTTTTCTCTAGTTCCTGGTCCCCTTCTCCTATTGGCCTCAGTTGCTTTTAAGGTATCTGCTTTAGTTTCTCTGCGTTGAGGGCAACAAATGCTAACTAATTTTTTAGGTAGATTTGACCTTTTCAATTTTCCACAGTATGACCGACTGGCTACTGTAGCTCCTCCTGTTTGTAATTTTAGTAACCTGGATGGGAGAAGTGAGCTGGCCAACCAAGAAAAATGAAGTACAGCTGGAAGAGCAAAGCGGTAAAGCAAGTGCAGGCCTTCGGAGCCCATACTAAGGCATTATAATTTTGGTATCTCACTATTTTTTCTTCCCCACACATGCCATCATAAATTGAAAAGAGAAGAGAGAGACAAAATGTAATATTGACCAAAATAAACAACGCTGAACAATGCTTTAGTCTTCTTCAGTTAATGTTATTACCTGTCTCTCAGTGGTATCGTCTTCAAAGGTTTTATTCGAGAAACATTTTTGTCTCAGTCCAATTTAGCAGGAAGTTTAATATAAAGTTCTGTTACTCCACAGTGTAACCTGTGGTTTTAGAAATTGCAGTGAGATCCATGAACTCCTGAGCTGGAGCCAATTCAGCTCCATATGACCCACAGTGCCTTACTTCAACCAGAGATGAAATGTTAGACTGAGCCGAGTTCAGCTCTCCTGGCAATTCTTGAAGGCAAATCAAGCATGCTATTAAATTATTCAACTTGCCTATTACATGAATATCAATCAACAACCCTTGAGTCCAGGCAGAACAGTCTTATTTCTGACAAAAAGCAATGAAGTGCAGATAACATTTAGAAACCAAATACATAAATCGTACTATAATGCTGATAGGAAAAACAAACACAAAATCCCCTTAACACCATTAATTAACCATCTGTCCACTTAAAAATGCTAATGCTAGATGGTAAACACCTCTTCTCACCTATGTCACTGCCTAAATTAAATTGCAAATAACTGTTAATAATGTATAGATTTATTTCTTAATAATTAGTTTTAACAATTTGTCACTTAACTATGCTATGGAGTGTTAATATTAATGTTAAAGTTATTATAGCACAGTACAGCTTAGAACTGAAAATCCTCAATGACGAATAAAGCCTTTCTATACTAATCTTTAAACAATTTATTTTTTAGAACTCTTGAGTTTCTGGCCTATCCCTGCACCATCCAAAATTAAAAATATTAGATGATATTGGGTGCATTCAGGGTGGTACGGCATAGACCAAAATTAGAAGTATTAGAAAATATATTTGACATGTCTCCTACCTACAGAACACACTTTACCTAAAAAGGATCTAGACTGCTACTGATTAGACCATTCATAATTATGAAATAATGGAGTCGATGAACCTCACACTGAGTCTCACACAGCTGTGCACTGCTGTGTATTTGGCCTGGCCTTCTCCTGAGTACTAGGGATGCAAGTTGAATAACATAGAGTCACTCTCTACCATCACAGCACTTCCATTCAAGAAGACGAAACAGAAAACTCAGTGAAGATGGCAAGAAAAGGCCAAGTGAGTGGCTGAGCTGGTGACCAGTGAGAGTGCTGTGGAGTGTGGATGGGGATGCAGAGGTGCCAGAGTCCTAGAAGAGCACACTGCTAAGGGTACTTTGAGCAGAGACCTTTATGAAGTGGGGTCCTGAATCTTATGGAAGTGGTGAGTGCACCCCAGATAGAAGAAAGAGGGGCACCAGACTTGAGGGGGAACCATACTTAAGGTTTGGGAGAACAGCTCAAAAGGAGAGCAGAGACTTAGCAGGTCCAGATAACATTGGCCTTGGGCCCATTTTAACTACTTTGGCTTGTTCTAAGGGTGCTGAGCAGTTACAGAAGGTGTCTGGGCAGAAGAGGGACATAATCTGGCTTAAATTTTAAAATGATCATTCTAATGTCAGTTTGGAAACCAGAGTGGAGGGGGATGGAGCTCAGAGACAAGGGACAAGGAGAACAGCTGGGCGGCTGCTTCCATAATCCACGCAAGATCATGGTGGCTTGGATGAGGGTGTAGGCACAGGTCTGATTGTGGAAAGTGTTTGGAAGGAGTTGTCTGAAGGATTTCTGACGGGTAGCATATGTGGTGTAAGAGGAAGAGAGGAGTCAAGGTGATGGGGAAGCTGTGCATTGGGTCTGAGCCCTGGTGCACTTTTGCAGGTGATGAAGGCTGAAGCACTCATGTTTGGGAGTGTGAAGTACAAGTACCCATTAGGAATGTGTGGGGCACGCAGGAGGTTGCCCAAAGTTTACTTTTGGAGTTTAAGTGGAGTTGGAGCTAGAGGTGTAAGTCTTGGAATTATCATCCCATGGTGAGTATTTAAATCAACAAAGAGAAGATGAGATTACTTAATGAGGGAGAACAGATGGATTGAGAAAAGGAAAAAGGAAAAAGAAAGGATCTGGGGCTGAACCCTGGAGGAGCACAGCTTTTCAACTATGTTCTTGGAACTGGACAGGAACTAAGTATCACATAAGATCACAAAGTATCCTAAGTCTGAACAGAAGAACATAGGTATCAATGACTTGCTGTCAATGGCAACTTTGCTGTATCACAGTTATTTATTTACTATTTATTTTTAGAAGTAATTCCATTACATTTTGTTAATTTTATTTTCTTTTTGACAGTACTGGCATTTGAACTCAGGGCTTTGTACTTGCTAGGCAGGTACTCTATCACTTGAGCCACATCCCCAGGCAATTTTTAAATTTATAACCTATTATTTCAAATAAGCAAATATAAATGAATTGCTTTGTAAAGTTTTAAGTTATTATACAGGTGCTCCTTGACTTAGGATGGGATTATGTTCTGACAAATTTATCGTAAATTGAAAATGGCATTAACTCCAAAATGCATTTAATATACTAGCCTATAAAATGTCACAGCTTAGCTCAGACTACCTTAAATGTTCTCAGAACACTTTTATATTAGCCTGCAGTTGGGCAAAATCATGAAACAGAAAGCAAATTTCATTAATAAAATGTTGGATATGTCATGCACACACACAGATGGGTACTTTTCAGGCATTTTATGGGATTCAAAACATAAAATACAGTATCCAAAAAATCACTGGTAACAGAGAACACTGTATTGTTTACTTTCATGATAGCCTGGCTATCTTTCTGCATAACTCTAGTCAGGAAAAAATCAAATGCCAAACTTCAAAACTACACCATTTGCTGACTGTGTATTGCTTTCATACCGTTGTAAAGCTGAAAAATCGTTGAACTGTACCATTGTAAGTTAGGGACCTCTATACTCATATGAATCATCACTACTGCTACTATAGTCCCCATTAGAAAAATTTTGGTTGGTGGCTACTCCAGGATTTAGCCTAAGAGTGGTCATATTTCATTAATTCTAAGGTGCACACTTATTTTCATATCCCTGCTACCCAGATGTGCCATGCAATCAATGGCTTCTTACAATTATGGTTCTTTGTCTTTTTCCTTCTTAGAGGTATACACAAATAATCTGTGACATTTTAGCTCTCTGAATTAAAAGATATGTCTCTAGAGTCAAGGATACTTTCTGCTGGCCCAAACTCCTAGGATTCCTTGTCTGGTCTGGTCACTCACCCCTTTATGACAAATAAAAAGACAGTAATGATGAAGGCATAAAAAGGAGATGAGATTTATTACATGGCCTGGGGCATGCTGGGGGAAGAGGCAAAGTAAGCATGCAGTCCATCTTTAACCATCTTCAGGGTACAGACATGAGCGTTAGCTTTAAATAGACAAAGAATTAGGGCAGAGCACAAAAAGTATGAATAGTTAAACAGTCCCAGCCACAGGCGAGCTCCAGTGGTCAGACTGGAACTTCCAAGAAGTTATCATCACTTGAGGGGAGCAATCTGGCTCCCAAGAGATGATTACTTCAGGGTACAACCTCATGATTATAGGTAACTGTCCTCATTTGTGGTTGGTCTGTCCTGCAAGTCTCTGCTGTTCCTTATGGGTAGTTTCAGTCCCTTGTCATAAAAACATTATCA
This sequence comes from Castor canadensis, assembly GCF_047511655.1. NCBI lineage: Eukaryota > Metazoa > Chordata > Mammalia > Rodentia > Castoridae > Castor > Castor canadensis. The sequence goes on along the minus strand of NC_133386.1, from coordinate 6,742,980 downwards.
ATTATTTTTGTCCTTCCTTGATTCCAAGGTGGCTACAGAAGAGAATGGCTCAGGGAAAAGGACAACAGGTACAAAATGGAAGCAGAGGTGCCAAGCTTTTCTCCTGTTTTTAGTTAATTCATGGGCCCAAGTAAGGAATCAGTGTTTTTCAGTGAAAGCAATTTAAGTACCTCTCATAGCTATCATGTAGGACCAATGTCTGCTGTGATGATGAGGGGTTCAGGGAAGAAGAAGGCAGTGACAGGAACCACTTGTAAACTGGGCTTTTGACAGTCACTGCCCAGACTTTGCTACTGACAACTCTGGGTGATACACACCTGCAGTGACTGTGCCCTAGTCTTACCTGAAAAATAGTGCTGTTAAATATCTCAGTTCTTGCACCTGAAAGAAGAATGCAAGCAAGGCTAGAGTAAAAGCAATAGTAAAGTTTATTAGGAAAAGAATGCACTTTCAACAGACTAAAAGCAGGTCACCTCAAGGGCGAGCACACAGTCAGGTTTTAAAGTTGGAGTATGGATTGAAGAAGTTTTAGCTTTAGATGTATTGGCCCCGGGATGGTTTGGGTCCTGGGCTTGTCTTGTTAAATGATAGAAAGATTGCCTGTGTAAACTACCAGTCCTGCTCTAACTGATGGAGTTTCTGTTTGAAATTCCTAACCTCTGCTCTGTCTAGCTCTTGGGTCTGGGTCTTTGTTTTGTTATATTTACCTGTGTAAACTCCCAGCACCAGGCCTAGTTGATGTCTAGGGTGTGAATCACTCTTGAGTAGAGAGTGGATTAAGCTTTAAGTGAGTGGCTGACTTCAAAGTACCCTGTGATAACCCTAGGCTCTGGCTACTTGATCTTCATGGAGACCCATGGAGCTGGGAAGCTGAATCACAATGATTTTTTTCCTTTCTTCTTCTTGTGGCCACTGCTTCTGTCTAGCTGCTACCTATCGCTTGGAGGAAGAAAAGTACATTCTGAAACAGTGCACCCAGGCATGTTCTGGCTTCATTGTCCAGACACTGTTTTCTTAGATTCACACACCCTTGAAGAATGGAAGCCATGTTTTATTTGTTTTTTAGTCCCCACAAGTTAGCAGGATGCTTGAATACAGTTGGTACTCAGTGAATGTTTTTATTAAATTGGAAACCAGCCCCATCCCCTCTACTATTTGGATACAAAGACTTGTGACTTGTAATCTCAGAGGAAATGTACAATAGATGCTATCCCCCAACTGTAATAGTTGAAGGTTACCGACCAGTTATGGTCACAGAAAGTGTCATATCTGAGTGCCCAGGGCTAGAGCCTGGTGCCGTCTCCATGGAAACACAGAAAGGAGCTCTTATATCCTTGTGCAGAAACAACAAATGCATTTTTAGGATAATAACAAGATACACATTTATAGAAAGGATAATAACCTATGTTATGAAACATGCAATTTAATAACTCCTCTGCTAAAACAGCAACGCTGACTGCAATGCTGTAATTTACTCCTGGTGTAAGTGTCGAGTTCATGGGCAAATGGTGCTGAGCAGCAAGAATTAATCTTCTTCATCTCCTTGTCAACCGTTATATGCTCTCTTGCTGCTTACAGTACCATTTTGTCTTTTTCTTCTCATTATATTTTCCAACTCGTACATCCTAACCTACTAGTCTACTTACTTCTCTTGCATTGTGACCTATATTCTATATTCTTCACAAGGATGTCCTCCAGGAATTACAAAGGGCTTTTAGAAATAAAGACATAAAATAGTTTACAGTTCCTACAGAAGCCTTTGCCTGGAGATTGCCCATTACATGTATTAAAAACACCCAGGAGGAGAGACATAAAAGTAAATCTGAAAGGGCATTTGAAATGTAAATAGTGTTTGCCTTGGTCACATGACATTGCTTTAGGGCAGAATGACTAGCAAGAACTTTGGTTAAGTCTTGAGTTATCCTCTACTTACAGTTCCTTCAATTGTGTGACCCCTGAGGACATCCTGAGTTCTATAACCTGGTGGCACTCGGTGCGAGTGCCACAATTCATGTCCTCACCTGGGCTACAGAATTTTCTTTCTAAGATACCGTGGATGGGAGCACTGTGTTCATCCTCTGACCCAGTTTTGCACTAGGACCCAACAGAAGTGACTTAGCACAGGATGTCTCCAACAAGGGGTTTTTCATTCTCTTTTAGTTCAAGGACACAGGGCTGTGTAACCTGGAGTTGAATAGATCAATGATTAAAGAGAAAGCAAGCCCCCAGAGCAATCCCTAAGACCAGCCACTTCCAGGGCCAGCTAAAGTGCCTTCGAGTGTTTAGCACTCTGGCCCAGCAGCTAAGAATGGGCTTTACTGTTTTAAATAGTTGGGCCAAAAAAACTAAAATAATACTATTTTATGACAAATGGAAATCATATGAAATTCAAACTTCTGCTTCCATGAATAAACTTGGAGGGGAATCCCGCCACACTTGTTCACACACTCGGGCAGCATGGCTTTTTGCCACCACAACGTGGTTGGGGAGCTTCAGCAGACACCATATGGTCCCAAAAGCCCAAGGTGTTTACTATGTGGCTCTTTGCAGGAAATGTTCACCAACCCCTGCTCAGCAGCAGGCTGCCCACAGGGTTTGTTCTCTGGCCTTGCAGAGCTCTGGCTTTACACTCGATGTTGCTGATTGAACTCTGGAAGGCAAGGTGACATGCAGGCAGCAAAGAACATTCCAGGAGACAAGTGGGATCCTTGGAGATGTAATCAGTATTTGAAGTGGCTTTGTCTGAAAGAATGCTAAAGTAATCTATAGTTCTTTACCATGTCTAACCAGAGAGCACAAAACCACTCAGCTCACTATAATTGCAAATATCCCTTAATGAATATATATTTGCTTTGGCTCCTGTGCTCTTTTTGCACCAATTCTTCTAATTTTGCAAGTCATAAAATGCCCCATCTTCCTTTCATTAGGTATTTTCCCCTAGACAGAATGATGTAAACATATTAGCACAATTCTAGGTGAGTTACCAAGGAAATAGGGTGGTAAGTGGATGAAGAGTCCTGGAAAAGTAGGACTGAGAGAAAAGAGAGAAAATAGTGCCTTGCAATGAAATCTCAGCCATGGAGGAGAGTCGGTGAGGAGGCCAGGGGTTGGCAATGGTGTTGAGATAGACAGATGCAGTTATTCCTGCAATCACTGGTACCTAGGTGGCATCCCAAGATACCCTGTGACATCACAAAGACCAGGCATGTCCAGTCCGTTGAGCCTGAACCGAGCTTCACGTTGCCAATCATCATGGTGTGCACAAGATAGACCCCTGATGGTGTCCAAGTCTCAGTTTCCTTTTCTGCAGAGTGGCAGTATTGCTGTTCCAGTCTAAGGAGATCGTGTAAGCAAGGGGGTGTTCTACACTGTTAGGTGGTAACTTCTACTACTGATTCCAAAGAGCTCACTGGAAAGGGAGTGCTAAAATTTGACTATGGTCCTAAGGTTGAAATTAAAACATTTTCAGTGGCAAATACCCACCTCCAGACAATAAGTGGAGGAGCTGCAATGTTATTGACTAGTCTTGGACTTTACTGATATTTGGACACTTGACCTGAATCATGTTAACAGTTTATGAAAGGAAGCAACTTCACTCATGATGACTGACATATAACCACCAAACAGGAGTGATATTTTATACGGGTGAGAACAGCTACTTTGGGGACTCACATTTTCAATTGTAGCAAAGGGAATTGAGGTCTTGGCTATTTATGGAAATATCAGGAATATTGGTTTAAGACCCTCTTGATACCTTATTCTTATGAAATTCAAATTATTTGCTTTAAATGGCAAAAAAGTAGAAAAGTTCCACTTTAAATGGCAATATTTTTTAAGAGTTCAGAGAAAAGTCCTGTTATGTAGGCCCAAAACACAAAGTGTCAATGATTTCATGATTTATAACAATGTAAATCATATTTTTTAAAGACCCATAAGAAAGTTAGGAAATATAACAACCAGTTTCTTAGTAGAACATACAGGCATTAGAGACAGATCTTGCTTTTAATTCTTTCTTTATCAATATAACCTGTGTGAGCTGGAAAAGTCTTTCATTTCTCTGAGACTCAGATTTCTCATCTGTGAAATGGGCAAAACTATAATAATGGTAACAACCAAAAAGTTGTAACATGAAGTGACATACTATGTGTCAAGCAAGCACATAATTGAGTAATAAATATGAATAGGAGTGGTCACTTCCTTGGTCATAAGCAAGGACCATATATCATTTAAGGCATTTGGCTCAGAAAAAAAATCTTTAGATGTCATCTTTGTTATTTTGGTGCCTGCTTTTATTAAAAAATAAAATACTTGGCTCGGAACAAAATGCACAAGGAAGAATATGCTGATTTCATAATGTTCTTGTTTATTGGTGACCCCAAGTAGAACTTTTTTATATTGTGAATCAATGAGCTATCTGAGGGAAGGAAGGACATGTGCACATGAATTATACATGCCTCTACACATAACCTAAATTTCTTATGTATGCTCATAAGTGCTGGATGACAACATGATGGTGCACACGGTGCAGTTACCCTTTGCTGACTCCCAGCTTGAAGAGAGGACAGAGTCTTCAGGAGCATCAGCAGGTGATGGTTTGGGCCTGGCAGATGTGATCATAAATAACTATGGCAGTCTCAATGCCAGTAGGACAAATACAGAAGAGACAGTGTTTTACTGCTTGAAAGTAAATGCATCCAGTGAGGCCTGTCTCCTGGGGCTGATGGAGCCATCTGAAGATGTGCTAGGAGGAGGAGGAGACCCCCATAGTCCTATTCGGAGGGCTGAGCTGGCCTAGGCTCTTGGAGGACAGCAGAGGGTCCTGACCCCTGCAGAGCTCACAGGAGGAATCTTAAGCTGGAGCTCCTCAGTAGCCCGGAAGTTTTTCCAACTGGGTGCTTCCTTAGTAAGCTGGTGTTTCAAGTCTTTTAAACACCAAACTAGAGAACTTCAGAAACACCAGAAAAATGGTGAAAACAGTTTTAATAATTTACCTTTAGTTTAGGTTAGTGCCTTTAAAACAGAATTTAAAAAAAAATGATTTCCACTTAGGACCAGCTCATTGTTGAGTGGAATAATTCCAGAACAATTGGCTTTGTTGCTGGGGAAGGTGACTAGTATAACACTTCTTGCTGCTCGAAATCACCTTTTTGATCAAGAGAAGGAAGTGCACAGATGAATGATAAAGGATGGGAAAGAACCTTTCTCCTTAATTAGAGCACTGAGTGGTGGCAATGAATTATTAGGCTGACTCAGTAAGCAAAGGGAAACAAATCTGCTGAACGGTCTTTCCAATTGCTGGCTAGGTTAACATGCTTTAATTAACAAATATCTCCATCTGGACGATTACCCAGAGCCCCTGCAAATCCTGGCTGCAGTGGGCTGTGTGTGACTGGGACATCGTCATGTGTCCAAGGTCCGTTGGTGGCCTTTTGAGTCGCTGCCTTGGTGAGGGGTCCACTTCACTGACAGAGTAGGGTGACACCTCCATTAATGCAGTGAGCATGCCTCAAGCACTACAGTGAGTGTTAACGTGGCGTGTGCTAATTTGAAGTCTCAGTTGTCATTAGACCAAGTACAAAGGGGAGTCACCTTCTTAGAGGAGTGCGTTCTTCCTCCCAGGGAGACAGAGCAGGGCTGGCTGCCTGTGCTCACCACTGCAGGTTCCTCACAAACCTGCCTTGAGCACACAAAACATCCCGAAAACTTTTTACTTTTTAAAAATAATACAAAAACACAAAGGTGTCAAGTAGTTTCCTTCTGAAAATGTCTAAAATTAAAGTGACTATTTTAATAAAATTGGATATAAAGGTCACACAGTGGAAATAGAATTAAAACACAATATTATTCGTGTCCATTAAAAGGCTTTTAAAGATGGCTATGTGCTTGTGGCCAAATGAAGAGACATATTTTTGACGGACATGTAATTAATTACTTAGAGTTTCTTCTCTTGATCATCAGAAAATACTGTATAAAAGTAAATAAGTTCTAAGTTTTTATTTTTTTTACCCTTTTCCAGTTGTAATTCAAAATAGGTATTTTTTGCTCTGTCTCTGAAAATATTTAGAAGTTCTTTCATTTCAATGTAAGTGGTAGTATGTTTAAAATGCATATGATTTCCTATAGTGCTCATTAACATATTTTACTTGACAATGTAGCCATTATCTACATTGTGATTCACTGCAAGGGAACTTTGATTTTAAGTTCAGACTAGCACATCTTGTGGCATTGGAGCTTTTATTGACCACGTACTGTCTGGAGAACTCAGTGTAATCATTTCCTTGGCCCAGAACCCAGTTGTGGTTAAGACCTACCCTGTCCTATAAAAGCTGTTCTGGCGTGTGCGTGTATGTGGGAGGCAGTCCTGCATGCATGATGACGCACCCAGTCATGCTTTGTTCACCTGAGGTTCCTTTTCTCCATTTAAAACTGGTAGCCAAGTCCTTGGGCCCTCCCTCAGAGGATGCTTATGGTACAGTGTCAAAAGCAAAAGTGCCCCAGGATCAGTACTTCTCTCCTACCCTGTGTGAAAGCCCCAACTCTCAGATTATTCTGGGAGTCCCTGCGGGGGAAGAGAGAGAGAGACAAAGTAAGTGGCTTTGAGAATAAGGAAAGGGAAGGGTACCAACAGCAGATTCCTTAAAACCAGGAAAAGACAAGGGAGCCTGTGTGCCCTGGGGTCAGTTCCCTGGGAGCTTTGGGTGAGGTAGGGGAAGGTGGGGGAGGGAGAGCAGCCTTCCAAAGGGCAGGGTGGGGGGCACATGGTGCCCCACCTGGCAGAGAGCAGTATTGCAGCTGCCTTGGAACATGTGGATATGGAAGAGGACACTATTTAGAGACTTTTTTAGATACCTCAGATGCTTGGGTGATACAGGAGAGGAAGAGAAACCAGGAGTGAGAGGAGATTTTCTGGTCAACCTAGAGTTAGATTTAATTTGGATTCAAGTGTGGCATTTCTTGCACCTATGTTTGTGACTTAAAATTCATACCCTCTAAACATGTAAGTAAATCATTAGGGTACATGGACACACAAAGGAGTGTGAGTCGAGAGTAGGCCAGGCTTAGTAGGAAAAGACTGCCTTGAGTGGACCTGAAGGTGGAGTAAGAAGTGGTTAGTGGAGAAAGCTGAGGGGTTGAGTCCAGAGAATGCCAATAGAGGTGACGAGCTGTTTACTTGTAAATTCTCATTCCAAAACACGTGGCACTGTGGGAGGGCACAGGGGGCAATGTGGGCTGGAGGCCTGGTGAGAAATGAGGTAACAAGAGCAGAATGCAAGTCACAGGATAGAGAACCATTCTGTCCCACTCAGCAAAGGATTAGAGGTGCTCAGATGGACAAAGCCTCAAGGAAAGTCCTTGAGCACTTTGCACCTCAGTTATCTCAACAGCCTGAAGCGGGTATATACCGTCTCCCAGTACTGGCTGTTGTGACTCTCAGTGAATTGACATTTGTAGGATATCTTACACCTGGCCCATGGGGGTACTCTTCACATTCATTCTCCTTTGAGCCTGAAAGCAACAATTTGCTGTATCTGCAGGGCATGGCTAGACTGTGTTTGCCATTGACTTACCTGGCAGGAGCCTTGGCTGAGAGGACTCTGCTCCTGGTAGAGCAGACGCTTCAGAAGGATGAGTGTTAATGGTGAAAGGAGAGCTAAAATGGAGACCTTGAGCTAGAGGTCACCAGAACCTTAGAAAGCTGCTTCTAAGAAGCACTAAAAGTGGTGAGCCCCCAGAGACACCTGCCCTGGAGAGACAGCCCAGAGACACCTGCCCTGGGAAGGTAAAGAACCATGACCAGGAGACTAAAAAGAGCCTCCCCACACCCCTTTGGGTGCACCCGGTTTCTGGACACCCTGCTGCTCAAGGCACTCACCAATTTAAAGAACAGCCTTTACTTTCTTTTCTTGGTAAATAAACCTTTCTTACTTTCACCTTACTGGAGTTTTCTAGCCTCAATTCGTTGGGGCCATAGAGAACAAGGACCTGCTATGGCCGAGCACAGCGTACCTGTGCATCATTTCAGTCCACACAGCCACAGAGCTTTGACTTCAGAGATGAGTCCTGACTCTGAGAACAACTTAGTGAGTACAGATCAAATCCTGCAAAGCATGTGGGTCCTAGGAAGACAGGACCATCAAAGTGAGAAGAGGTTATTTCCCCTTAATCAGTAGCAAGAGCAGCAAGGGTTACACATTTCCACCCAAGAGGATAGAAAAGAGGGGGTAAATGGGGCCTTCTTTCTGCTGCTCGCTTTCCTGCCCCTTGGCCTCAGGTCCCCAAGTGGCTCTGAACTCTGCAGGTCAAATCCACAACTAGGGGCAGCGTACACACTTGGCTGTACACTGTGGGGCCAGCAGAGAGGATATGTTCTTGGGTACATGGAAAATGTGCTCTAGGGACCCCAAAACTGAAGAAAAGGGGCTTTGAAACTATTGTTTATTATACAAATATGACCAGATTGATCTCTGTAGTTTGGCAGGGTCTCAGGAGCCTGCACTAAGAGTAAGAAATTACAGCAGTGGAATGGAGGTTTTGACTGGACAAAGAGTGGTGGCCAGAGGCCAGGTGGGAGGCAGCTGCAGTGACTTAAGTGAGAGGATGTCCAACTCTGGAATGAGAAATGGTGAGGGCCTGGAGTCTTCATTTGGATTCTCTCACTGAGCTACCTACATAAAAATGGAAGAGGGAGAAGCTGGATTTTAATCTTCACATGGAGACACCTACATTTAAGAGTAAAAATTGGAATATATTTGGAAGTATTTTTAAAAGAACATATTCAAATAACTGTTTTTTTCCTCATTCCTGTGAAGAATAAGATGTTGGATACATGTTGTTTAAGTTAGTCTAAGAGTATTTAAAAGTCATGGCCACTTGGAGAAAATAGTTTAAAAATAATATTTAGTAAGAAGAAAGTTCACTTATTGGCTCCTATTGATCAATGGCCAACATTCAGCCTCTCATTCCAACTGGCTAAGAAGTTATGTGGCTTGATAGAATTAAATATCTTCATAATATTTTATCCAAAGGTTGTTTTTTTGTGGAGGAGAACTGTGCTTTGAATTTAGGGTTTCACACTTGCAAAGCTTGAGCCACACCTCCAGTCCATTTTGCTCTGGTTATTTTGGAGATGGGGAAGTGTCTCAAACTATTTATCCAGGTTGACCTCGAACCGTGATCCTCCAGATCTCAGCCTCCCAAGTAGCAAGGATTAGGCTAACAGAGTGGCTTAAGTGGTAGAGCATCTGCCTAGCAAAAGTGAGGCCCTGAGTTCAAACCCCAGTGTCACAAAAAAAAAAAAAAAGTACCTAGGATCACAAGAGTGTGCCATGGGCACCCAGTTTATCCAAAGTTTTGCATAATATCTCATTCTCCCGGTGCCAATAAAATCTGTCATGCTTCTCAGTGAAGGAGAACAAATGTCCAGTATTTAGAAAATATATATAGTAATGGACTGGGAATAACTACATATGAACATTTCTATATCTTTAAAACCTTTTCTAAAAATGAGATGATTTGGCAAATAAGAGTTGCAATAGTAAAGCTTTACTTACTTTAAAAGGTTTATATCTTAAGTCATAAAAAGTATTTATTTAAAAAATATCAACCATTCCTGTGCAGCACCTTACATACTTAAAACATCATTAAACAACTGAGAAATGAATTTCTGTTCTAAACAGAAGGGCCACGCTTTTCTGCTTATATTGTATCTGTATCTAGCTGACTAACCATTGAGTTGAAATTCCTTTAGTAGTGATCACAAGCTTTGGAATCCGAAATCTATTTGCTCCAAAACTGGTAGTAATGCTCTCAGTATTTATCGGAAGCCCTTTTTTTATTTTTTTAAAATCAGAACCTGTATGGTTTTGGTGGGTTTGCCAGTACTCATGCTAGCATACTAAGTAGTACCAATTCTTTTCCTTCATCTGATGGTAGCCGCCCTCCTCCCTGTTTGGAATGATCTTCAGGTAGATGACGTCCCAATGATCTCTTATGGGAAGACAGAGACCCATCATGTGATTTCTTTGCTATCTGAACCAACAAGATGCACACTTTACACACATCTCTCCTGGCTTGAAAACGCAATAGATAGCAGTGATAATGTTTTCTTATCAGTAACCACCCTCTGGTTAAACCCCTTTCAGAAATCAAATAGGTCATGAATGCATTATCATGATGCTCAAATTTGTCTACATGATGGCCCCTGGTATTGTTTTTCCTTTTCTATAGAGCAAAAACCTTATGACTAAATATCTACTAAAGAGTGGGTAAATTGTTGATGGTTCATGATATTTTAGAACTGAGTTTTAGCATATGAACATAGTAAATTTGAGAACATAAGAAATTTGTGATAAGTTTTGAAGTACCTGGGAGTTCAGATCACTAGCATTTAATTAGCAGCACTGCCTTTTAGCAAGTTCTTGTGTTCACAAACGGATGCCTAGGGCATTTTGCAACATTTTTGTAATACTTTAGTGTCTCTCCATGGAACGTCAAAGGCTGGGGTAAAAGGTGAGTGCTGTTCTACCTACTGTCTGCCTCTTCTCATTCCTTTCCCCCATCTTTCCATGTGTTCACATCCTACTTATCTACACAGATCAAACTGGAAACCCTCTGGGTAGGAATTATGTATACATTATAATGCTTTTATAAATCTTCACACTTTGTTGGCACTGAATAAATATTAAAGAGCATAAATCACAGAAAAAAGTTGCTATTGAGTTTTCTTATTATGGATTTGATCTACTCAGTGGCTTCATGACCCACAGAATAAATGTAAAATTCCTTCAGTAAGCATTAAACTCACCCCAAGAGTTCCCAGTTTCTTCTAAACTACTTCCTGTCAACACAGGGTTCCAGTCCCAAGTCTATTCTCAGAGAAACACCTGCCTTCAAGTCTTTGTTAGTGCTGCTCCTTTGATCTCAAATGCATCCAAACTCCCCAGCCAAAGCAAACCAGGCCATCTACTTCATGCTGTTCCCTGAGCTCTCCTGGGGGGCCCCTCTCCTCTCCTCACCCCCAACACTGTGTACATCACTATGATGGTGGGAAGTGCTCTTGGATTTGCAGTTACAGTTTTTGGTGCTGTTTATTTCCTCTAGGACAGAGTAACTCACAGACAGTGAAGGTTTCTTATAGCTCCTTCCACACGGTACACATTATAGAGAATGAAAGTATGTCACACTGAATCAAACAGAAAGAAGTCCTGTTGGGTAGTAGAATAAGAATGGACAACACTATTTAATGAAGAATAAAACAGAACACATTAACAAAATAAAATATATCGTTATTAAAATATATGAAATCTGTTTTCCTCTCCTTAGCAACTAATGATATGCAGATAACAACATCATATATCCTTTGGTGCCTATTTTTTCAAATGGAAATCTTGGCACCATTGTAGTATACCCTGCTTTAATTATTTTAACTTGACTTGAAGAATGTTAAAGATAAAATCATAATAAGAAATTGTTTATGGTATTCTTTCCTTAGATTCCTTTCTCTTTAGGTTTGCATTTCACCTTTTTATTTCATATCCCCAATCTACATAGAATGAATTGTATTTTCTTTCCTCTTCAATTTTTTTTCAAAAAATGTTCCCTAATTCCCACTCTTGCAATTCATCTCTCTGCTCTCAAACTTGCTCTCCTCGCCCCCTCAACTCATCTCAGCCTGTGAGCTGTATGGCTTTTCTGTGAACAAGAGAGGATCTTAAATGAAGGAGACAAAATCCAACTGGACATGGTGAATAAGGAGGGAGGTACTTCATGAACTGTTGGATCTTTTCAATCCTCAGCTCTGGGACCATCATGGGAGAGTTGCTTTTTGGTTATTCTAGAAGAAGTGATTGATGGCAGGTTAATCTCTCCCTTTCCTCAGGATATACATCCAGACAAGAAGGATATGTCGGGAAGGTGGGAATCTCAAAATGTACCAAAGAGCCTGTGTTCTCATTCAGACATCCTCTAAACAGTCCCCATTAGAAGGGTCTACTTGTAAGTTCATCACAATATTTAAATAAGACTATAACACAAGAGGACTATAACATTTTAAAAACAAATCTCACTCCTTTATGAACTTCAAATCTGCTGCCACCAAAAACGTGCTGCTTGTGACTTCTGCCCTCAGAGTGTCTCTTTTGACAAGTCTTTGCTGCATACCTGTGATGGGCAGGTACTATTCAGGGTGGTGCAGTACATTACTAAACTAGACAGACATGTCTGTGCTCAAGGGATTAACAGCTTTGTTGGCAAAACAGGCAAGAAAGAAATGGATGGCTATTCTACCCTCTGTGTCATTAACTATTCAGCTCAGCATATAGGCTCCGATGGACAGTGGACCATCTTCTCTGGCGTGCCAAGTTTGGAAGCATCAGCATCCCAACAATGAGCATCTCTTGAGTGTTACAAGCTCAGCAATGCTCTTGATATTGACATGGAAAGAAGCACAGAGGTTTCAGCTCCTGCATCCTAGAAAACCATTGTATATACGATTGCCAGTGCATTCTGAGATTAGTCTGTAGGGCTGGGTTAAGAGCATCCAGGGAAACTGGAAGCTTATTGCCTTCCAACTTTATTTTTTGACTACAGAACTATGAAGATAATCTGTTCTCAAAGAAAAAATTTAATATAGCATTCTCTGAATTCTTCTAATTCATATTCTCTTTAAAATCCCTAAAGTATATTCATTCACTGTGTTCATGTTCTGCTTTGGTGTTTGTTTGCATCAAAGAGAGAAATTGTACACACACACACACACACACACAATTTCTGACCCCTGTTCCCTCAAGGCTGGCCTAAAATTTATTGTTTTTATATCAGTTTTAATCAACTGTTCTGTGATGCTCATTCCTCTGCTAACACTTTTATTTTCTTACGAGTAACCTTTAGTACATACAATTTTGCCTTAGCTTAGCCATTCAAAGTTATATAATAATTCTGGAGGAAAAGGCCAAATCTATGTGTTTTTGAACTGTTTAGTACCATGTAGGGGCAGTCAAAACCTTTCAAAATAAAAGCTATTATTTTCTGGGAAGTCATAGGGTCAGTGGGAACACTGAATTCATCTTGCTCACCATCCTATGTTCTTGGTCATTCATTCCTGAGGTTAGTGCATTTTTTCACTGACCCTCAGGTTATTTATTCCTGAGGTATGTGCTATTTAAACATAAAGAGTTTTTGTGTCTAGCATAACCATTCATCAAAAAAGAATGCAAAAATCTAATTCAGAGTTAAATGAATTAGAATTCTAATAATAAATAAATAATTCTGAATAAATCCTGCAGCAGGGTGTGAAGATTCACTTTCTAATGTCCTCCTCCTATAACCAGCAAGGAAACAGATACACATGATGACATCATAGGATAGATTCTAAAAGACAAGATCATTGTCAGGAAACCCCATTCTGTTTCTTTGCTTCCACCACCTTCTCTAACCAACTTTCTACTTCCTCATCTTTCCATCCAGTGAAGACTGTCCTGGCCCAGGCAGGCACTGCTATGGGCTTTCTGTGTCCTGCGGTCATTGACAGTTCTGTGTGTAAGAAAATTGGCAGGGGATCTAGAAAATTGGCTCTGACACAGAAACAGAGCTTGTATTTGGACTTGACTTAACTGTGAGCAGCTCTAGTTCCTTTCTGGGTGCATCCTAGAGTTCCTAGAAGGAGAAGAACTGGAAGATGCTTGAATCTTGTGGACTTATATTCTTGCCTAACTGGCTTTACTGGTAAATACCTGTCATAGCATTTTTTTGTCAATTTGACTGGATCATGGGATGTCTAGACACCTGTTTAAACATTATCTGGTGTGTCTGTGAGGGTGCTTTTGGAAGAGATTAGCATTTGAACTGATGAGCTGAGTAAAGCAGGTGGCCCTCCCAGTATGGGTAGACATTATTCAATCCTTTGAAGGAACAAGTGGGCTGAGGGATGTTGAGCTCACTCTTTCTGGTTGCTTGAGCTGGGATAATGCTCCTTGCCATTAGCACTGCTGATTCTCAATATTTCAGCCTTGGGTTGGAACGTACACTTGGGTTCTCCGATTCTCAGTTCTTCCTGTGACACCAACTAGCATTCCTTGAATTCCAGGCTGCAGAGGGCCGAGTGGGGGACTTTTCACCCTCTACAATTATGTGAGCCAATGACTAATAATCCTCTATCATTTATTTTTCTATCTAGCTATCTATCATCTATCTTTCTATACAATTGGTTTTGTGTCTCTGGATTGCCTGTCATCCTGCTTTAGCTATGGACCTTGTAAACCTCCTCCTTGGATCCACCAATTGGATCCTTTGTAGGTTTCAACCCCTAAGCCCTCACTTTCTGAGCTCAGTGATCAGAACAAACAGCTTCATGGGCCTCATCTAGTCCTCCCATGCTTGGTTCTTCCAGGCAGCCCTCATCCAGGCTTCCAGGTCTATGGCTGGACCGGTTCTACTTTTACTGTAGGACGTTTCTGACACACTTGTTCTACTTCCAAAACTTTTTTGAAATTGGGGGCAGGAAAGGCTGGGACTGAAAGCAATGATAAGTCAGTACCTGGGAAGGAGACTTACTTCACATGGACAGCAGGACTTTCTCATTTAGAGTCTGAGTCTTGCAGATGCAGACTGTCTAAAGCCTATATTTAATAATGGTCCCAGATTACACCAGATTGTGAATGCACTCACTATAGCTCCAGGAAACTTAAAGGGTGAAAACATGAATATGCAGAACAGATATGAAGAATTTAGAGTGAATATTATTTGCAAAATTTTTTACTGTGTTTTTCCTTTAAGAAAAAGGATGACCGATACATTTAAATTACAAGTCAATTATTAAATTTTGATTTAAAAAATCTATTTTTCAAAACACAAATAGCATACAGTGAGCTAGACACTTATTATTTCTTATTATTTATGGTAGTTGTAGTTCAAACAACTGAATACTATTTGTAGTTCAAATACTGAATTAGCAAATACTGAACCATTGCACCTAGGGGAAAAACAGGGTTAGGATTCTGTGAGCCTTTGCTGACAACATTTCATCCACTGACAGACAATACATGACCTTGTTTATGTGTGCTTCTGTTTAAAGGCACTTTATTTAGTGTACATTCTCAATTCCTGAACATTGAGTCCATGGCCAACAGCACCAGAACTCATGCCTGAATGAAGCTTCCACACATTTTCTCCATAGGGCACATCACAACTGTCTCTCGCTTGCAACACTGAACAGTACCTCAGTTCTATGTCTGCTGTGAGTGACTGCCAGTGTCAAGAGAACTGGTCAAGGGCTTGCCCATAAGTTTTAGCAGGTGGGTGAGCTGCAAATACAGAATCTGTGCTTATACCGTAATTTGACTTGGAATACAGTAGTTTTTTAGTCTGCCAGTTTGTGGATTGTTTGTTCTCTCTCACCAACTTTCTGTAGGTTTTGCCCCTCTCCCCATGTCAACAGGAGACACTCTGGAAAGGAACAAGAGACAGAGTGCAGGTGAAGCTTGGATGGTGGTGCAGGTTTTACACTGCAAACACTGAAATCAAATTCATCTCTAAAATACTCTGCACATTTAAGATGAAAATATCTGTCTAAGGAGAACAATAACCATTCAATCTTGAGTCTTACAATTAAATACCAAGAAGAGGAAAACTTCATAAAAACACAAAGCAATTTCCTTTTACACATTGCTTTGAAAGAAACAGTGAAAAAAATAAAGTCCTCAACTATAATCACCCCTCAAGTGAGTATGGTGCACATAATTACTTCTTGTTGCTAACATAAGTATACATTCCTTCCTTTAGCTCCAAAACTCAAATGTTTTCAAAGAGAAGCAAAAACAAAACAAAACAAAAAAACCAACAAACCGCCCCCCCCCAATAAGTAGGTCACTGTTCAAAATATTTTTGCAAGCTTTGATATTCACTTTTCATGGGGAGCTTTCTGGGAAGAAATCGTGAATATAGTCTACGAAGCAAAAGCTGCCGTCTTAGTGCCCATAGGAAAGAGGAAAAAAAGGGAGGATCTGCTCTAAGAAAAATGAGAATGTACTACTACATATTTTAAAGGGAAATTGGCTCTAACATTCCAGGTAAATTTCATCCTCATTTTAAAGATAATTTATTTCTGATTATAAAAATATTTTTGGATCATAAAAAAATAGATGCCAAGTCTTTAGAATTTGAAAACAGATAAACAGATAAGAAGGTGATTTAAAGATCCTACAAAACAGGCAGAAAACCAGTCCTAATGAGTTTTCAAGATCAATGATAATGCCATTTTAAATGCATTGTTTCAAAAGACATATTTCTTTTTTCTTTTCTTACTTATCTTAAGAACAACAACAACAAAAACCATGGCTTATCATCTCCTGGTTTCTTAAAGGAGAGTGGAGTTCTATTTTACTAGGTTTCCTTCTCAGGGAAAATATGTACATAACTTAGCCACTCATCCAGGTGATCTCAACTTTGGGGAAAGTTTTTGTATGAAAATTCTCAGGAAGAGATGCTCAAAATGATCTCTGTGCTGAAAATGCAATTATGACTAACACCAGGCATTTAAGAAGCTATAACTCTGTGGTTCAGCCTGATTCTGCAATGACGTGTTAGAAACCCTCTTCATTTCTAAAATTAGAAAAGCCACATGTCCTGTAAAATTAATAAACATCATGAACAACTCAGGCTTTTCCAAACTTAATCATCACTAAACCCCTTCTAATAGGTTTTCTACCCTTTGACTATATTTTTGGAAATTTTTACATATTATTACTTGTTATAATTGGTGCACAGCTATTAAGTGATGTACAGTCAATTCTCAAAGTTCCAAATAGATAAATATTAGCCCAAGGTGCTCGATCACTGCATACAAGTAGCTCTAAGCTCTCTTCTTGTGAGGGAAAATATTTACCGTATATCACAATTAGATTAGCCACAGGTCTAAGCAGATGATGGAGAAGTCTGGAAATTCTTGTCATTGTCCTTGTATTTTTATGAAGGACATACTCAAAAGAAGGAAAGGAAAAAGAAAGCCTAATGGTATTACAGTGAGCACTCTAGAAAATACCAGGTCGAGAAGCAGGATGATGTCGGGATATTGTTCCTTGAGAAGCAGAAAATTCGACTCACATTTAACAATGACAAAAACAAAGGCTCCAGAGAACTTTTGATATCCCTCACTTACCAGGTTATTCAATCCATGTATGCTTTACAGCACTAGACTAGACTGTTTAATAATAATGATGATAAATAATAAATCCTGTTGTCCATGGACTATGTCATAAGCAGTTGTAGCTGACCAGCTGTCTAATGAGTCTGATCTCAGAAAAATCAAAACAGTGAAATATGATCCAGATGCCCTACACAGTTTTGTCTTTAAAAATTTTAGTTGTGGGACAATACAGTGTGTAATTTATAACTGCTATGAAGCAACCGTGCTCTTCTCCATTTGGATTTTTAAAAACTTTAACTGTGAGAAAGGATAATAGCCCCACCTCCATAAAGAAGAAATCTTTGGTAGTCATGTCATATCTACTACATCCTGACACTCAGTTTTGATTAAGAACAAGACACAGGGAAAGTTCCATTTCCTTCATGGGATCAGACTTCTTGGTGTCTGTGGTTGTACTTCACAGTCTTTCAGGTGCTCTGTGTGGCCGAGGGCCTCACTGTTTGCTGCTGTGAGACCACAGCTACACATTCCAATGAAGCCAAGGAATAATTCTCAGGCAGAGTAGCTCTAAGTGCAGAACAGAACTGACCCCTTTGTGCAGTGGGGCTCTTGTGCATGGCCTGAATTGTGGCACCTCATTATCTTCTGGTGAACTTAGCAGAACACAGATGTGCAGGACTCATCCCTTCGGCTCAGTTTCCATCGATCTTACTGGGATGTGGGCATCAGTGTGTTTAAAAAACCTCCCACAGGTGATTTTACTGAGCATACAATGAAGCCTGACAATCACTGGCTTAGAGACCAGAGACTCAGTCAGTCGAGAGAGCCTCCTCTTTTAACCCTTGATTTTGTGGAGGGAGGATGGAATTGGAAAGTATGGGAGCGCCTCTGCTGGCCAATTAAGAGACTGAAAAGCTCCAAGAGAGGCCGCTGGAGTTAGATAGAGTACACAAGAAACCAAAGAAATTGGTTCCAACTACTTGACGTCAGGAGGGCTTCTCTAAACCAATGGACAAAGGACAGAGAAAACAGTTCTCATAGCATTTTAATCTAACAAGGGCCAAGGGATAACGGATTTTTTCCCACTCCTCACAGTTTCCTTGCTCTTTGCACACTTCTTGATCTACCCTTGTAGCATTTAATATCTCTCCTAATCAGCTGTATTTATCAGAGGCCTCTCTTACACTGTGAGAAAGAGCGTACAGGGCAACCTCCATACAAAGCGTTGCATTTGGGGTCTGAACTCCATGAAATGAAAAGTTTGGGATATCCTTGTAGGGCAAATATCTTTGTGTAAGTGTGAGAGATCTCCAAGGGAAAGGCTGATCTAGAGAAAGATGACAGACAAGGGCAGAACTGAACAGGATTGAAACTCATCAAGAGAAGCAGGGAATGACACAGTCAACTTCAAGGGCATAGGAGAGTCGTCAGAAAATAATGATTAGTTTTTCTTTGTTTCCCTAGAAGCTAAAATGCAAAGGGAGTGAGAGTAAAGCATAGTGAGGTCAATTTTCAAGTAAGCCTATGAGAATCTCATTTCTGATTACATAATGGATGGGGTGACAGATGGACACTGATGAATTTCCTTTTTGTTTGTTTGTTTTTTGAGACAGGGTCTTGCTATGTAGCCCAGGCTAGCCTCAAATTTCCAGTATTCCTGCCTTCGCCTCCCAAGTATTGGGATTACAGATGTATGCCACCATACCCAGCTCATAATTTACTTTAATGGAAGTGTATAAGAGCAGGATATCCTGATGCCTGCATAGAATATCCAATGGAATTGTGTATGTCCCTTTGCCTTCCCATCCATTAGAAGATGAGGTTTTAAGCCTTAGGAGACTGGAGCACAAAACTAAAAACAGCTCTTAGGGAATCAGGGATGAATGTGACTGACACAAGGGGCTTGGAAATGGTAAAGGAGTACATAGATATTTTTCCAAAATGAAGAGCTCTCCATTCTTCAGGGCCTTGATCCTAAGTAGGTGTCACCTCAGGGTATGACATCTTATTTTTATGACTAAAAATATTGAGGAAGGGTATTTGAAAGTTTTGTAATGAGGCTCTGTTGAAGGAATGAAGGGCACCATGCAATTCTTTTAAATGCCGGGACAGTGTAGATGTAGATCAGATCCCTCATTTTGTCCCCTCAGGTCCTCAATATTCCCTACATCCAGCTTAAGAACAAGCCCATATCTAAGTATCTCTAAACTCCTGTGAAAACTACAACAGTGTCGTGAATGTGTGCATCTGTGAGTGAGTACAGTTTATAGATCTATAGGTACACTGAAGCTTGGCACAGAGGCTCATGCCTGTAATCCTAGCTACTTGGGAGGCTGAGATTGGGAGGATCATAGCTTGAGGCCACCTTGGGCAAATAGTTCACAAGACTCCACCTACAAAATAACTAGGGCAGAATGGACTAGAGGTGTGGCTCAAGCAGTAGACCTCTTGCTTTGTAAGCATGAAGCCCTGAGTTCAAACCACAGTCCTCCCAAAAATAAGCAAAGTACATGTTAAGCATTCCTAACCTGAAAATCCCAAATCTAAAATACTCTTAGACCAAGAGTTTTTTTGTTTTGTGTCATTTTTCTTACAGTACTGAGGATCCAACCTAGGGTCTCACATATGCTGGGCAAGTTCTCTACCTCCGAGCTACATTTCTAGACATGAAACCTAAATTTCCTGAGTGCTCACATAAATGGTCAAAAAGTTTCAGATTTCAACACATTTTGGATTTGGAATTTTTGGCTACAGATGTTCAACTAGTAAAGTCTGTGCAAATATTCACAGAGCTGAATAAATCCCTAAATCTGAAATGGTCTGGTCCTAAGCATTTCAGAAAAGAGATACTCAACCTATATATGATTATACATGCATACATTTAATTTATTTGAAGACTACTTCAGAAGCTCAGAACGCAGCTATGAACCTATGTGTTAAATTTATCTAATTCATTCTATGTTGCAAATGTACTACTTCTTTGTGATTTTCTTGTTAGAGTATTTACATGTTCAACTAGCCTCAGTACTAAGCATCAACTTCTCAGTTTGCTAATATTTTTTGGGTAGATTGTGCATTTGGAGGCAGTGATTAAGTGGAGTGAGCAAATGCTACATGCTTTCACTAACATGGCGAGTGCCTGGATCAGTCAAAGTCAACATTCATGTGCACATGATGGAGTTTCCCTATTCTCAACATTCAGCTGGGTCTGGATGTCCCTTGGGAGCATTCAAACCACACAGACTTTCCAGGGATCCTGCATTTTCTCTGTACATGACTCCATATCAAGTAGCCTGTCACCTCCTTAGCACCGAGGTAGGAACAAATCATCCTGCACTTTGTGAAGTTTGGTAAAGATGCTCGGTTCTTCAACTGGTATGATGGCACACCTGAATATTTAAGAATGATAAATCTTTGCTACCCCACACTCACCTTTCAATATGGTGGCATTATAAAAGCCCCTGTCTATAATTTCCAACTTTGGGGAGAGAAGGAAAACCAGCAATATCACAGCATGCACACATTCCAGTATTTGGTGTCTATTTTGGGCTTCTGATGAAAGGCTATGTAACAGTGGTGTCCAATAGGCTGTTGCTTCAGTAAGAGTCCTCTTCATTCAGAGTCCTTATGAACATGGTCTCCTATGACATTCCAGATCTAAACTTGACCTCCAAAAGTCCATAAACTCATTCCCTAGTCTTAACACTCTTTATCTTTGCTCTTGGTCAATTCGATGCTCTTAATTGACAGCATATGTAATATGCTTTGCCTCCCCAGCACTGAAGAGCAGACTTAGAAATGTTTGTCCCTCTCTCTTCTTTAATCTTTTAAGTCATAGGTACGTTCAATACCTGCTTCCAAACACTTTCTCATCGACCATCATCTAGAAAAACTCAATTCACCATGACCTTTAAGTTGAGGCTGCTCTTTAATTAAACATCAAGAAGGGACAATTACCGAAAATCAATCCCTGGCATTTTCTAATTGTAGTACAATTTTCTATGTCAGAGTCTGTGCTCATGTAGACTCTTTCACATTTTTATTTTTAATGTTTATTATTTTCCCACAATTCTACAACTTTATGTTAATCTTCCTCTAATGATTATCCTAGTAAAATGTTCCAATTGCTTCTCTTTATCTCAGAGACTCATGGGACTGGAATCCTATACCCAATGGTTTTAGTAACACATGCTTGATTACAAAACATGCCAACATAGGTCAGAATCCACCAGAGCTCTAATATGAGACTAATTAAATTAAATCAATTGTCATTAAGTTAATTAAGTGAATCAACTAAAAATGAGAATGCCCTAAATTTCAAATATACATTTAAAGATCTACATATTTAAATCCTCAACATGCAAAATAATCAAACTGATACAAAGACCTAGCTAGAGTGTAGAGGAGGGTCTAATGTTATAATGGATCACTACATCAATAAATTTGAGGATTCACAATAAATAAAATAATATAAGCACATAAAAATTGTATCAAAGTCAAATGATGTCATATTCATCTATTGAAACAAGTGTTTATTGAGGATGGTTGGAGTTATATTTGTCTAAGAGAGCACAGATGCTCGAATTCATTCTAACTTGGGGATGTGTTATATTTTTTATAGTAAGCATATGCTATATGACAGGCAGAAGGTTAATCATTTTATTTAAGTATCTCATTTAATTCTTACAATAACCTGAGAAGTTGGTATGATTATACCCGTTTTATAGTTAAGTACTGGTGATTTAGATGGCTAGAGTAGCTTGACAATGCCACACAGGAAATTATAGAGCTTGACCATAACTAGATTTTCCCTAAAGTTAAGAACTGTGATTGTCATGTCTCTTGGGTAAAAGTTAAGCGCTAGCCTCTGTCAAAGAGTAAATACTCATTAATGAGTGATTACAAAAAGATGTGAAGGGGGGGTATGCCAGATGCCAAACCTTGCGTTCCTTAACTATAGATCAAAATTCCTCTAAAAGAAAAGTCCCCCAAATTTGTCAATCTACACCCTTCACTTATGAGCTTTGCTTCTTAGAAATTCTTTGCAATTCAACTCAGAAAACAAGAAAGTATTTGATGATGTCTACAGGAGCAGAAATGAGTAAGGAAGGCCTATGAAAATTGCCAATCTTCTTGTTTCTCTTTGGGGTTGTGTCAAAGCTCCCTTCATAAACCTAACTCTTTCCAGCAGTTTACTTCTGGTGCTATCAGTGTTGCTGCTCATTGATACCAATTTCTCTAAAATGATGTACTGATGCTTCTGACTCAGAGGGAGCAAGAGGGGCCATACTTACTTTCCCTTCTGAAAAACAAAATAGATTAAAAAAAAACCAAAACCAAAAAAAACCCAGTGGTTTTCAAGATTGCTATAGATGAGGCAGTGTTAGGCAAGCCCCCCTGTCATGTTTGCTCCCTCAGAAGAGCACAGGCAGTGTGAGCAGAGTAAAGCCATGAGGAATGCAGCAGACTTCCTCTGTCCAGGACATCTGGGAAGAGTCAGGAAGCTAGAATTTGCAGGATATAGTTCCAGAAAGGAAGGAGCTACATTTGAGAGAACACTTGAGACTCCCCTCAAGTAGTCAACTCTATATTGATTAGTACATGTGTATGAGACTACCCATGAAAAGAACCATCCAGAAGGACAAAAAGAATAGTCTCATTCTCAACTGGACCAAGAACGATGACTGTTTTCACCATTTATTAAAATTCACAATGTCTGTTATCTATCTAAGATTGTAAAGCAGCAGGAAAACACAGCCCATGATAAACTGACCCAGAAATGATACAATAAAGTTAGCACACAGGACATTAAAACATTACTATGGAAATTAAAGAATGTGTTACTTATTGGATCAGAAGAGTCAATATTGTGGAGATATCAATTTTCCCAAAATTTATATATTCAGTATTATCTCAATTAAAATCTCCACTGCCAGAGATCCCAGATGGTGACTAGGGTACAGAAGAACAAAGCATAAGCTCCATGACTCTAAAACCTCTCTGAGACCTTGGAGCCACACTTGGGTAATTCTGACTGCTTCTAGACAAAATAATAACTTCCATCACACTAGATGCATGAAAAAATTCAAAGGCTGACCCTCAAATCAGCCTTTAATTGCACCTCCCAGCTGCGACCTGCTGCACAGCCAGCAGGGCTGGTGTTTCCAGCCCCAGGGAAACCCTCCTTCCCCACAGTGATTTTTTTTTCTTTTTCTTTTTTCTCTTCTCCATGCTCCAACAAACAGATATAAAGCACCGACCAGAATCAAACTTTCAACATCGTGACCCCCAGCCCTTGGAAGGCCTGCCTGCCACGTTACACTGAGAAAATCTGGTGCCATTTCTCATCACCACCATGGCTCCAAACCTGCCTGTGTGTCAACTAACAGAACAAACAGGTGAACATCACTCCCCTATCCACTACCAGCAACATAAACCAGCACAGCCCCTGGGCAGACTGATCCCTCCAACACAACTGAATAACAAAAAGCAAACTGTAATCTAGCAGGGACAGCAGAGGGGGTGGGAATGCTGAAAGTGCACCAGAGAAAGGGGGAGGAGCAAGGAGCTTGTCTCACCACCCAACTATCAGTAAACAAACATAGGAAAGGCAGTGAAGACTGAGAGTGGGTGAGCAACAAGCCACTCCACGAAGCAGAGAAGGTGGTGGATCACAGAACTCATCGCCTGAGCCAGAAAGCAGCATCCAAAACTGAACTGCCCTCAAAACTAAAAAACAAACAGCAAATTTAATAAAACACAGACAGCAGAGGGGGTGGGTGGAACACAACTTCCCCCAGAGGAAGGGTGTGGGGCAAAGAAATAAACCTCCAGCACAGAAATCCCAGTAAAGAAACACAGCAATAAGCCACCTCCAAAGCAGAGCAGGTAGTGGATCACAGAGATGATCTCCTGAACCAGAGGGCAGCATTCAAAATTGAATTGCCCCACCTCACTGTGGAAGGAGCTAACCAAAAAGCTGCAGTTGAAGGATAACACAGCTTTCAGCTGGGGAAATCAATAGTTCCAACCTGCATGATCTTGCAGACCTACCTCACCTCACAATTTCAATTAAACTGATAGACAGAAGAACAAAACACTACTCACAAGCCAGTCACCTGGTGAGACCACATCAGAGCTTCTGCTTATATGCCAATACCAGGACTGGATGCTGGAGGAGTAACTCCAGAACTTAAACCAAGACTGAAAATCTATTGTTCCTGAACCTGGTGGTTTTTGTTTGTTTGTTTCTCTTTTTCTTTTTTAATTGTTTTTTTTAATGTTGTTTTGTTTGTTTGTTTTATTGTGGGATTTTTATTTTTATTTTTATTCCTTTTTTCTTTTTTTTCTTTCTATACTATCAACTTTACCATCATCATTTCTCATCCCTATTCTCCCCACTTCACTCTTCCTCCTTCTCCTGTGCTAAAATCCATTGCTCTCCTTCCCAACTACTCTTTCTTCCTCTTCCTATCCACTCTCTCCCTCTGCCCACAACTTCCCCTCCCATTCTCCCTCAGCCTGTCACCAGAGTACCCCTCCCTCCTACACACTCACCACCTGCTGACCAATATACTATACCAACTTTATACAATCCACCCCCTGCAATCCCTGACACAAACACCCTGTATTACAACAACACAAATACACCCAAACACACAGAAGGCCCACAAAACCCAGCAGCCCCTGCACTCCTTCTCCAATCACCCAACCCACTTCCCACCTCCCCTTTTAGTGCCATCTTATCCAACTCCCCAAATTTCTATAGCTAGCCTAACAAACGCTAACCCCCACCTCCAACTCCCACTGCTTTTAGTGGGACCAACAAGGGGTCTTCCATATAATATATAAACTACTGGGTGGGTACTGAACCCTTGAATTAGTTATTGCTAAATTATACCTCCAGACCAGGACAGAAATAGCACACCAACCTAGCTAACAACCAAGACAGCCACAACACAAAAATTAAATAAATGGGAAGAAAACGGGTGACTAAAACCACCAACTAACCCATCAAGAACAAAGCTGCATAGTACCAAGTGGAGCAATGGGAAGAAGAAGAAGGGATGGAAACCACTCTCCTCGAAAAAATAATTTAATACAGGACTCAGAGGGAAATGAAGAAAATGGATACCCAGTTCCTGACTCCAACAAAACAAAGATAAATGACACTAAGGTACCCAGTAATGCCCACAAAAACATTCTCAAAGAAGAAATCTTATAAGTAATCACTGAGAATTTCATGGAGAAGATACTAGACATGGTTAACCAAAATGTACAAGATGCACTCAAGAAATTTAAAGACACAAAAAATAAAGAATATGAGAAGACACAGAAACAAATAAACGAACTCAGAGAAGCCCTAAATAAACACCAAAGTGAAACAGAGAACACTAGAAATAGAGAGATAAATGAATTAAAGATGAAAATAAAAAATATTAAAGAGGAAGTGATTAATGATATGGAAAACCTCAGAAAAAAGAATCAAACAGGAACACAAAATGCAGTGGAAGGACAGTCCAGCAGACTAGAACAAGTGGAAGACAGAATCCCGGAATTCAAAGATAAAATAGAAATTAAAGAAAAAAAACTGAAGAACTGTTAGTCAAACAACTCAAGATCTGTGAAAGGAATATGCAAGGACTCAACAACTCCATCAAAAGACCAAACCTAAGAATCATGGGCATTAAAGAAGGAGAAGAGGTCCAAACAAAAGGGATTCGTAATATATTCAATAAAATAGTAACAGAAAATTTCCCAAATCTTGAGAAAGTTTTGCCCATTCAGATACAGGAATCCTCCAGGACACAAAACAGACTTGACCAAAATTGAACCTCCCTGTGGCATATTATCATTAAAACAAAAAGCACAGAGTATAGAAAAAGAATTTGAAGGCTGTAAGAGAGAAAAAACAAATAACATATAAAGGTAAACTCATCAAAATCACAGCAGATTTCTCAATGGAAACCTTAAAAGCAAGAAGGGCATGGAGTGAGGTATTCTGGGCACTGAATGAAAAAAAAAACTTCAACCCTAGGATACTCTGCCCAGCAAAACTATCATTCAAAATAGATGGAGCAATAAAAATCTTCCATGATAAGCAGAAACTAAAACAATATATGACCACCAAGCCATCACTACAAAAGATTTTCCAAGGAATTTTGCACACAGAAGATGAATGCAAACAAAACTATGAGAGGACAGGCAGTATCAAACCACCACAGGAGAATAAAAGACAAGGAATCAGAGACTAGCATTGATTCAGCTGCACACATTCAAATCCTTAAACAACAAAAACAACTAAATGGAAGGAATCACCATATACCTAGCAATATTAACACTGAATGTCAATGGACTCAACTTCCCCATCAAAAGACACCATTTGGCAAACTGGATTATAAAGAAAGATCCAACAATCCGTTGCTTATAGGAGACCCATCTCATAGACAGAAACAAGGACTGGCTTAGGGTGAAAGGCTGGAAGAAGATTTACCAAGCCAATGGCCCCCAAAACAGGCAGGAGAAGCAATACTTATATCAGACAAAGTAGATTTCAAACTTACATTGATCAAACAAGATAAAGGACACTTCATACTAATAAAAGGGGAAATACACCCAAAGGAAATAACAATTATCAACCTATATGCACCCAATATCAGTGCACCCAATTTCAATAAGCATACTCTAAAGGGCATAAAAGTACATATAGACTCCAACACAGTGGTGGTTGGAGAATTTAATACCCCCTTATCATCAATAGATAGGTCATCCAAACAAAAAAATCAATAAAGAAATTCTAGAACTAAATCACACCATAAATCAAATGGACTCAGCTGATGTCTACAGAATATTTCATCCAACTTCTGCACAATATACATTCTTCTCAGCAGCCCATGGAACCTTCTCCAAAACTGATCATATCTTAGGGCACAAAGCAACCCTTAACAAATATAAGAAAATAGAAATAACTCCCTGAATTCTATCTGATCACAATGCATTAAAACTAGAACTCGACAACAAAAATAACAGCAGAAAATATACAAACAATTGGAAGCTAAACAACACATCCCTCAATGATCAGTTGGTCATTGATGAAATAAAAGAGGAAATTAAAAGGTTCCTGGAAGTTAATGAAAATGAAAACATGACCTACCAGAACATATGGGACACAGCAAAGGTAGTTCTAAGAGGAAAAGTGTATAGCCATGAGTGCATATATTACAAGGACAGAAAAATCTCAAATAAATGACCTAATGCTACATCTCAAACTCCTAGAAAAACAAGAACAAGCAAAACTCAAATCAAGCAGAAGGAGAGAAATAATAAAAATAAGGGCTGAAATTAATGAAATAGAGACAAAAAAATACAAAGAATCAACAAAACAAAAAGCTGGTTCTTTGAAAAAATAAACAACATTGACAAGCCCTTGGCAAATCTAACTAAAATGAGGAGGGAAAAGACCCAAATCAGTAAAATCAGAAATGCAAAATGGGAGATAACAACAAACACCATGGAAGTCCAGGAAATCATCAGAGACTACTTTGAGAACTTATATTCTAATAAATTTGAAAATCTTGAAGAAATGGATAGATTTCTAGATACTTATGACCATCCAAAATTGAACCAAGAGGATATTGATCACCTGAATAGATCTATAACACAAAATGAAATTGAAGCAGCAATCAAGAGTCTCCCCAAAAAGAAAAGTCCAGGACCTGATGGATTCTCTGCTGAATTCTATCAGAGCTTTAAAGAAGAACTGATACCAACTCTCCTTAAACTGTTCCACGAAATAGAAAGGGAAGGAAAACTGCCAAACACATTTTATGAAGCCAGTATTACACTCATCCCAAAACCAGGCAAAGACACCTCCAAAAAGGAGAACTATAGGCCAATCTTCTTAATGAACATTGATGCAAAGATCCTCAATAAAATAATGGCAAACAGAATCCAACAACATATCAGAAAGATCATTCAACAAGCCAAGTAGGCTTCATCCCAGGGATGCAGGGATGGTTCAACATATGCAAATCTATAAATGTAATGCAGCACATTAATAGAAGCAAAGACAAAAACCACTTTATCATCTCAATAGATGCAGAAAAAGCCTTTGATAAGATTCAACACCATTTCATGATAAAAGCGCTAAGAAACCTAGCACTAGAAGAATGTACCTCAACATTATAAAGTCTATATATGACAAACCTATAACCAACATCATACTTAATGGAGAAAAACTGAAACCATTTCCCCTAAAATAAAGTATGAGACAAGGATGCCCACTCTCCCCACTCCTATTCTACATAGCCCTGGAATTCCTAGCCAGAGCAAGAAGTTAAGAATTAGAAATAAAAGGAATGCAAATAGGTAAAGAAATTGTCAAAGTATTCCTATTTTCAGATGACATGATCCTATACCTTAAAGACCCAAAAAACTCTACCCTAAAACTCCTTGACACCATAAACAGCTTCAGCAGTGTGGTAGGATACAAAATCAACTTACAAAAATCATTAGCTCTTCTATACACCAAGAATGACCAAATTGAGAAAGAATATATGAAAATAATTCCATTTACAATAGCCTCAAAAAAAAATCAAATACCTAGGGGTAAACTTAACAAAGGATGTGAATGACCTCCACAAGGAGAACTACAAACCTCTGAAGAAAGAGATTGAGGAAGACTACAGAATGTGGAAAGATCTCCCATGCTCATGGATTGGTAGAATCAACATAGAAAAAGCATGTTCAATGCAATTCCCATCAAAAATCCCAATGACATTCATCACAGAGACTGAAAAATCTACCCTAAAGCTCATTTGGAAACACAAGAGACTGCAAATAGCCAAGGCAATACTCAGCAAAAAGAGCAATGCTGGAGGTATCACAATACCAACTTCAAATTTTATTATAAAGCCATAGCAATAAAAACAGCATGGTACTGGCACAAAAACAGACATGAAGACCATTGGAACAGAATAGAGGACCTGTATATGAATCCATACAGTTATGCCCACCTTATTTTTGACAAAGGCTCCAAAAACATACGATGGAGAAAAGACAGCCTCTTCAACAAATGTTGCTAGGAAAAGTGGTTATCTGCCTACAGAAAACTGAAACTAGATCCATGTTTATCATAGTATCAACTCAAAGTAGATTAAGGACTTTAATATCAGACCTGAAACTCTGATGTTAGTATAGGAAAGAGCAAGGAATACTCTGGAAGCAATAGGTATAGGCAAGGACTTCCTCAATAGAACTGAGCAGCTCAGCAACTAAGAAAAAGGATGGACAAATGGGACTACATGAAGTTAAAAAGCTTCTGCACCACAAAAGAAGTGGTCTCTAAACTGAAGAGACCATTGACAGAGTGGGAGAAAATATTCACTGGCTATCCATCAGACAAGGGACCGATAACCAGAATATACAGGGAGCTCAAAAAACTAAATTCCCAAAAAATCAATGAACCAATAAAGAAGTAGGCAACTGAACTAAACAGAACTTTTTCAAAGGAGGAAATCCAAATGGCCAAGAAACACATGAAAAAAAATGCTCCCCATCCCTATTCAGAAGGGAAATGCAAATGAAAACCACACTAAGATTCCACCTCACTCCTGTTACAATAGTTATTATCAAAAACACCACCAACAACAAATGTTAGTGAGGATGCGGGGAAAAAGGAATCCTCATACACTGCAGGTGGGAAAGTAAGGTGGTACTTACTTTACCACTTTGGAAAACAATATGGAGGCTTCTGAAAACGCTACACATAGATCTGACATATGATCCAGCAATCTCACTCTTGGGGATATACCCAAAGGAATATGACTCAGGTTATTCCAAAGGGCACCTGCACACCTATGTTTATTGCAGCACTATTCACAATAGCCAAGTTATGGAAACATCCAAGATGTCCCACTACTGACAAATGGATTAAGAAAATGTGGTATTTATACACAATGGAATTTTACTCAGCCACAAAGAAGAATGAAATTTTGTCATTCGCAAATAAATGGATGGAACTGGAGAACATCATCTTAAGTGAAGTTAGCCAGGCTCAGAAGGCCAAAAATTATATGTTCTCCCTCATATGCAGACTTGAGACCCAAAACAAATGCAGTAATATTATTGGATATGGATCACACACTAAGGGGAGAACACATACAGGAGGAATAGGGAAAGGTAGAAAACCCAAAGCTTGAAACTTTGATGTGCCCACTGTAGAGGAGTGAATAAAGTAATCTTTAACTGACAGAGGTCACTATGGGAAGGTGAGCAGGAAGTAGTGAAGAGGTATGGTAGAGATGAAACAATTTAGATTGTAATACACATGTGCATGGAAGCAGTGCTAGGTAAAGATATAGCTATCTTTATCTCAAATTAGCAGAACAGATTCTGCCTGGAGAAGTGGTTGGGGGGAGCAGGAAGGGGGGCAGAGGGAGAGATGGCCCAAGCAATGCATGCACATATGAATAAATGAATAAACAACAGAAAATAAAATTTCCACTGGTTTTTTGGGGGGAGAGTGCGAAAAACCTAGAATATGTAAATATTTTTTTGGAAAAAGAATAAATCTGGATGTCCAATACTACCTTCTTTCAAGATTTATTGGAAAGATGCAGTTATCAAAATATGTGGTTTGGGTTCAAGCATAGGCAACAAAATCAAAGAGGATGAAGAGTTCACAAGTAGACCCTCACATCTGTGGACAACCAATTTTTGACAAAGACAATTCAGTTGAGAAAGAACAGTTGTTTCAACAAATAGTTCTGGAATATTTTGATATCCATATGCAAGTAACTAAGGTTTGATTCATAACAATTAGCCCCAAATGGGCAATAGACCTAAATGCAAAACTGTTATAAAACTTCTAACAGAAAAAGGAAGAAAAAAGCATGACCCATAAAAGAACAAATTGATAAACTTCTTTCATCAAAATTAAAACATCTGTTCTTTGAAAGACTCTGTTAGAAGACTAAAATGTCACCCCACATACTGAGAGAAAATATTTTCATATATCTGATGAAGGACACATAACCAGAACACAGAAATGATTCTCAAAACTCAATAATAAAATCATCTAATTAAAAACTGGCAAAAGATTGGAAGGGATACTTCTCCAAAGAAGATATAAAGATGGCAAATAAGCACATAAAAATGCTGAACATCATTACTCACTAAGAAAATGAAAGCTGTGGTGGGTACTGGCACACACCTATTACAATAGCTAAAATTAAAATTTAACACACAGACCACACAAAATGATGCATGAAAGAATGGAACTCTTACTGCTGATGGGAATGTAAGATGCTACAACCATTTTTTTTAAAAAAAAATTTATTGTTTTATTATTCATATGTGCATACAAGGCTTGGGTCATTTCTCCCCCTTGCCCCCACCCCCTCCCTTACCACCCACTCCACCCCCTCACTCTACCCCCAATCCCCTCGCTACCCGGCAGAAACTATTTTGCCCTTGCTACAACCACTTTTGAAAACAGTTTGATAGTTTCTTAAAAAGTTTAGCATACATTTTCCATATGACCCAGTTTTACCATTCCTAAAGTATTTACCCAATCAAATTTAAAGCATATATTGATAGTCACAGTTGTCCATAAACACATGACCATCAACAGGTAGACTAATAGCCAAGGATAACAAACTGATACACTTGTACAATGGAATGAGCAAAAAGGAATAATTTACCCTACTGACACCTATTACAACATGGATAACATCCATATAATCTCAATAATATGTATTTCAATATGATTATGTTGAGTGTGAGAAGCCAAAGTAAGAGTACATGCTGTATTCTTCCATTTATATAAAAGCATAGGGAATGCAAAGTAACCTACAACAGCCTACCAGTGGTTGCCTGTGGATAGGGGAAAGCAGGGAAGGGTAGGGGAAAGGGATTACCAAGAGGACTGAGGAGACCCTTGGGAGTGATAGGGATGTTCATTATCCTGATTGAGATGGTGATTTCACAGGTACATATCTACACAGAAATGTGTAAGACTGTACACTTTCAATATGTGCAGCTATTTCAATAAAAGCCATTTCAAAATTATATAATGCTTCAATTTCCCCTCTTCTTCATTATCCACAATTTCATATTGCTTGGGAAGCTTTTACTGGACACTGTGTTATTGGGCCTGAGTGCTCTGCAGTTGCAGGTATTTCTAATCTTCTTGGCCCGCTTTCTCTTCCTGTGGCTCCTTCCAAGTGGCCATTACAAGCACTCAAGTCATTGCTGGTATCATCTACAAAGACCCTATGCTGGCTGTGGTCCTTAAACATCTTTTCTGTCTTTTTCGATGACTACAGAGCAGGTTTGGGCTTTGTTTCCCTTCCCTGTCCTCCTCAGTTGTGCTAACTCTTCTTAATTCCTTCAATAGTCTACACTTCACCTTGATTTTGGTCTCATCGTCAGAAGTTCTCCTTTTCTGGAAACTTTTCCCTCGGCCCTCTTTTGTTCTGGCTGATGCCCTACTCATTCTGTAGGCCTCACTTTGCATGTCACTTTCTTGGGAAAGTCCAGTGTTTCTCCCATAAAAGTTTGGCTAAAATGGCTCCACTCAGTTATATTTACCTATCAACTTGCCAGTATTCCTCTAGGACACAGGATTGCCTTGAATTCAGATCTGATGGGGGACCTGATCCAAGAAAGAGGTAATGGGGTTGCCTGTTACAGCCTACAATTTCTCCATTTCCTGGAGAAATTAAAGCTATATTTCTTGGCTAAAGCCCCAAATTTTTGTGTGTGTACTATCTGTGAGCATAATATAAGAAATTCTTATGAAGGTAACAATCCAAACACGGAGGCTGGTCACACCCCAGAGTGTCGTAGCTGCCTGCTTGGCATTCTGTTTTGTTTGTCTTATTGACACAGTGTATGTAAAAAAAAGTCCACTTTCTTTTACAGAATTGGAGAAGGAATCTTGTGAGGTTCATTAT
Organism: Castor canadensis; assembly: GCF_047511655.1. NCBI lineage: Eukaryota > Metazoa > Chordata > Mammalia > Rodentia > Castoridae > Castor > Castor canadensis. The sequence continues at coordinate 6,709,884 of NC_133386.1, read as the reverse complement.
GAAAATCTTCTACAATCCATATACCTGTAAATATGCATGCCGATCTCTAAAGGTAGGAAAGGTGATGGGAGCCAAATAATCAAAGCAGAAAAATGTCACAGCAAACTCTATTGATATTCTATCCTTATAATCTGCTTTCTGTGCAGGAGAAAGTTCTTCCTTTTGATTAAGAAGGAGCACACTCAGCCTCAAGTACAGATGACTGCCCTTTTCAATTTTGAAACAGTTCTGCCCAGTCCCCTGCACCCAATTGGGGCCAATTGGTATGTGATATCTTCAGAATCATTCTTAGTCCCTTTGAATTTCTTGGAAAAAGCAGAATGAAACTGGGAAACTAAAGTTACTGACTCATTGTACGTCATCATGGATTGCTGACTCACATTCTACTTAAAGTATCACCTAAGATGAAGAATATCCCTAAGAAACAGTGTTTTTTCTACTTACATCATCATGGTTTCTTCTTTTTAAATTATCACAAAATCATAAATCATTGAACTATATCCTTTTCAGTGCCATAATAATTTCCTGATAATTGGTTTAAAAAATTAGGCAATGTATTGACTAGTATTGATCAACGTGGTTTGTATGCACAAAAGATACCCAAGTATTGCCCAAGGTATTTGCCTTGGTGTTGCAATCTCTGTGGTTGCTTCATATGTGTTTTATATGAACGCAGAGGTCAGCATTTCAAGACATGTTTTGAATTAGTATGTATATTCTACTTTATTTATAAATTGAATACATTCCAAAGAACCCATGGGAATTCGGAAAAGTGAGAGTTCAATAACTTCGTGGGGTTGCCAGTAGGAAGTGTACTTTGATGAGCTGCTTAGCCTTATGGCCAGCCATGGAGAATCTGAACCAATGATATCACCACCTCTTACTTGGTCTATTGTGATTGGTTAATTTAGTTGCCTACAGTTATAATCTTTTTAAATGAACATTTATTTCATTTTTCCAGTTATTCATGGTAACTTAAAAAAAAATACAAATGTCCTAATGCTAGACACACAAAATCAGGTTCTATAAAAATGTCATTAAAAGAGAAGATAGAAGTTCTATCAAAATTAGCAAAAAAGATGCATTTTCAGGACTTCAAAAATAAGCACAAGGTGGAAGCGACAACCTAAGTGTCTATTGATGGGTGAAAAAAGAAAACAATGGTATATACACACAAGGGAATATCATTCAAGCTTAGAAAGAAAAGGGAATTTTGACACAGGTTACAGCTTGATTAAATTTAAGGACAATGTACTAAGTGAAATAAGTCAATCACGAAAGGACAAATAGCGTATGATTCACTCATATGAACTACTTAGTAGTCCAATTCACAGAGACAGAGAGCTGAATGGTGGTTGGTTAAGGGCTGGAGTTAGGGAGGGGAAAATAGGGAGTTATTGTTTAAAGGCTATAGAGTTTCACACCTAAAAGAATTAAAGTCAGCTAACTATAGATATACCTGCATATACATATTTATTCCTATTGAGGCACCATTCACAATAGCCAGATTATAGAATCAGCCTAGGTACTCATCAATGGATGAATGGATAAGGAAAATATGGTATATGTACACAATGGGGTTTTCCTCAGTCATTAAGAAGAATGAAATTATGTTGCTTGCTGGAAAATGGATAGAACTGGAGAACATAATGCTAAGTGAAATAAGCCAGTCCCACAAAGACAAGTGTCACATGTTTTCTCTCATTTGTGGAAGTGAGGGGAAAGCAAGACAAAATAAAACAAAATAAACTCAAGGTCATGAAAGTGAAATGGAAGGTGCAGGGAGAAGGGAAAATGTGGAACAAGGAGAGGGAGATAAGAGTGAGTAATATAAGGAGTGAATAGTATACTATATGCACAAATGGAGAGCTCATGATGAAACCCCTGACTGTGCAATTTAATTTATGCCAATAAAATAATTTTAAAAGGGTATGGAGCTTCTGTCTAGTAAGATGAAGAAAATTCTAGAGATGGAAGGTGAAGATGGTTGCCAACAAGTGAATATACTTAATGTTACTGAACTGTACACTTAAGATAGTAAATTTTATGCTTTGCATATATTTTACCACAATAAAACAATTAGTGCAAGATCTAACTATAAAAATTATAAAACTTTAAAAAAACACAGGAAAAAAATCTTCCCAAGCTGGGATTAGACAAAAATTCTTAGACCTGATATAAAAAACATGAGTGATAAAGAAAAATTTAACAAATTGAGTTTCATCGTAATAGACAAAATTGGCTCTGTAAAAGACATCATTTAAATAATGAAGACAAAGTACACACTGGAAGAAAATATTTGAGAATCATATATTTAACAAATTAATTATATACAGAAAGTACAAAGAATTCTGAAGATTCCACAGCAAGAAAACAGGCCAACAAAAACCCAATTTAAGAAGTGGATAAAAGCTCAGAACAGACACTTCACCAAAGAGGACAGGTCGGTGGCAATCAGCCATTAGTACTCTCGCTAAGATCACAATGAGAGAACACACACCAATTAGAATGGGGGAGGTCCTGACAATGACACATGCTGGCCAGAAAACAAAACACTAAGGATTCCAAGGGGCAAAACGACATGCACAGAAAATTCAAAACAATACGAAAAGTATTAGAGATTTCCCCTACACTCATTGATTCCCTTCCTCATGTTGCCAGCCTTTGCTCCAGTGCCATCTTCCCAGGGAAATCTCTGAGGATGGCTTTGTTTAACCTAGTTCTCCTCAACTAGTGCTCTCAATCTGTCATCCTTTACCCCCTCCCACCTTAGCATCTGATGCTTTTGCCTACTTTATGTGTTTATAGTCAGTCTTCACGTGTTGGAGAATGAACCACAGGAGGACAGACATGTTTGTCTGTCTTGTTCAGTGCAGAGAAAGCAGTGTGCACCCAATAAACATTGGTTGAATGGATTCATCCTCCCCAGGTGGTTTGCTGCTTGGACCTTGTGCTCCATGAATCAGACTAAACAATCCTGTCTTTGGTCGGTAGACCTTTCACTCTACTAACCTCTCTCAGGTTTCCTTGGTTCTCTATCTGAATCTCACCTTTTAGATTTTAAGTACTCCCTGAAAATGAGTTTTCCAGGTTTCTGTTACTTCACCAATGGAGCCTGGGATTCCTTTCTTGGCCTTTATTCAGTCTTGTCTCCACAGGTCTGCTCTAAATCATGGGTTTTGTACACTATCAACTACAAGCAGAAAATTTGCCCCTAGGACCCACAATTTCCCATCAGTATTATAACTGCCTCCTGGTGATCTCGATGAGTGGACCAGGAGGATACCAAACCCAAAGTGTTCTATCTAGTCATTTCTGATGGCCACTGGTCGTACTCCCTGAATGGCTTCAAAAAATTCTTCCCAGAGCTCAAACTTTGGGATATAGTGTCTTCCCTTTTTCATCATACCTCATATTCAGGCATCTGCTAAGAGGATTGCTCAGGTCCCTTAGTCATGCCAGGTTTCTCAGTCCTTGCTGTGAATTAGAATCAACAGAGGACTTTTAAAAAATGTTCATTTTTAAGCTCCATTTCAAATATTCTGATTTAATTGGTCTTGGGTTGGGCCCAGGCATCGTCATCTTTTTAAAGCCCTCTGGGTGGTGCTAGCACGCAGCCCAGGATGGAATCCACTGGCAGTGGCTGTGCTTGGGAGGCAGGTACATCTGCTTGGATATTTGATGCACCTGAGCCTCAGCTCCTCAGTTGCATATAGGGATTCTCACATCAGCCACATGGGTTACCATGTGGATTAAAAAAGATAAATACATAAAATTCCTAATAATAAAGCATAAGTACTTGATACACGATAGTTCTCTGTTTCTTCACTTTTCTCATCTGTAAAACAGGAATAAAACAACATACCTCATGGGCTACACTGACAGGACGTAAAGTTCCCAGCAAGGCACCTGTCCCCAACTCTTTCCACATAATCCAAGTAAAGGGACAGATGTGGTGAACCTTACTTCTTTTCCTGTCTCTGTTCTTCACATTCCTATGGCTGCCATGGTACAGTGTCCACTAAGCTTCCATTCCACCGTCACACCTGTATTATTAATGCAGAACTCTAACCATTACCCTGCTTAAAACTCCAATGCCCTCACTGGATGTCATATTATTAGATGTTCCTCTCGCCTCATCATTCCAGCCTTGCTTCCAGCAGCTCTGATGTCCACCCTGCACACTAGACCACAGTGACCCTGGCATCCGTGAACTGTGGCATTGTCCCGCTCCCTATTTGCTCCCAAGCCATCCAGTCTGACTGTTAGAAGTCTACTCATTGCAGTTATCCTGTCTTAGTGAATTAATTATTAGTTGGGTAATTAATGGCTTTTACAAGGTCATTTGAGGGACTGCATCTGAAGAGCCCACCAGTCTGTCCTGGCATGTCTTATGTCAGAATACTTACACTCCTGAGTTCAAATGTTGCTTTAAAGACCAGTCTTCCATTTCTGAATTCAATAAATCTCCTGACCCAGGACAGAGTTTCACAGGAATGAACACCAGGTGGATGGGATCAACAGTTCACACACACCTCAGGCCTTTCTCCACCTGCTCTTCCTATCACCCCATCTGATTAGTAGAGGAACCCTCTGCTTAACACAGGGCCAGCAGGAGAATCTAAACTCACTTGTATATTCCTCAGAGTCTGTCAATCTGGTCTGGCTCCCCACAGTTGTTGAATTTTTGTTGGAACATGGCCTGAAGTCTCTGACTTCAGACAAAGGATTAATGTGTCTCTCTACGTCCTCTCTGGTGTCTTTACAAACTTGGCCCACACAGTACTCTGTTCTTTCTTCAAAAGTCAGCTCAGGATGGACTGTTTGAGGGAGGCTGACACTGACTCTCCTCAGGGGGTCATGTGCTCACCAAGGTACTCCCATAAACCCTTAGACTCCCTCCTCTCTAAATCTTGTCAGATGCCCTGTAACTAATTCAACTCTGTCACCTGCTGTACCATGGCCTAGTCATCTGCTCTGGGACATGATTGCTTCATAGGAAGGAAGGAAGCAATAAATGAATGAGAAGGAGTAAAAGGCAGATTCTAATCTACATGGTATTCCAGGTGACTCACCAATTCTTTTCTTATACCTCAAAGTAGTAAACCAGACAGAAAGAGAATTTTTAAGTGTTATTTTATAATAATTAAGAAAGATGAGAAAAGTCTATTTTTAGAAAAGCTATGTTTAAAAAATTATAGAAAATTTCACTGTCTAAATCATAGCTGTCACATTTTTTCTCAGAAACCTTTCAATTTTTCATGCCTTCTTGTTATTCTTATACATGTATTTGCTAGTATAGAGCAGTAATAGATAGTTTACTTCTAAAAAATATTGATTTCAATATCATGCTGAATTTCCAGTTGGCTTTTGTACCACTGACTTAAACAACAACCCTTGGAAAAGTGGTTACTTGTCATTTACATATTTTAATGTTAGCAATAAAATGGAAGGTAGTTAAGCTTAATAAATCTGTGTGGCTATAAAAGAAAGATGGAGATTAATTCTGAGTGGGTCATTGCTGCTACAATCAATAGAGTATATCATAATTGTGCATTAAGGAAATGTCAGTGTGGTGAGGCTAAAGAACAATACCCGCTAAATAAGTGGTCTCTTGGGAGTTAATGAAAAATTTCTTTCTGCAATAGGAAAGGAATGCTTTTTAAAATTTACAATACCATATGGACACTCAGGCATATGGATGCCTCGTAAATGCTCGACATCAGAGTGTTATTTTTACATTTTCAACATAACAAATACACTAAACAGGTGTTTTAAAATGTCACACTTTGAACAGCAGTAATTTAATTAGCATAAAAAATTCACTGTTCCTAGTAGTCTCATTGAAATATTAGTGGAATAGAGATATTTCATATGTGCCATGCACCAACTGTCTATTTATAGGTAGTTTTAGATTTTAATGGGGTTTTTTTCTTTCTTTGGAGATTACAGTCTCACATTCAGTGATGTAATTATTGTGCTGTGGAACAATGAATCTGTCTTTTGGCCCCCCACCTTTCTCAGCATCTGTGGCTTTGCTTTTCCAAAGCCAGGGGCTTTCCTGTGAGAACTCGGACTCTTCAGGAAGCAGGAGAGCTCTGTAGGCTACTTGCTGCAACAGTTATTGTTTAGAAACTCTTATTGAAAAATAAAGCTCTTCTCTGAATATCTAAAAATAATCTAAATATTAAATGATTATCTAAGTATTCTACATCTCTTTTGAATGTTTTTGTCCCCATTCAATGATATACTTTTTAACCTAGAATTGTGCTTAGCATCTGTAATAAAAGTGTCTATTTCTAGCTATGAATATGATTCTTCCTAATTATATTCTAATTCTAAAATTCTAATAACAAAATGTCTGGTGAAAGGAACAGAACACAAAATTGTGCAAAGAGTATACGTGAGTTATGTTTTAAGAAACTTGGTGAATTTTTTTAAAAGCCTTAAAATGACTATCTGATGGCAGAACTTGAGAATGCTTATTTTATAATTTCAACTGCAGTATTTTAAACTCTTTTGTGGAATTATGTAACTTTAAAATGAAATAAATCTACAAAATATTAAAAATAATACCTTTGTCCCTTTTAATTTTCTCTCTTCCTTACTTTGTTGTTTTCTTTAGGTTGCTCAGGTTCCTTTGACTTAGAATAGAGGAAAGTACAGAAAATGGGAGGACTGTGTGTATATTAGGGTACTTCTGGACTTGGTGATACTCCAGTAACAACATCATTCACTTAACCATTCTCACAATGAGGACTTAACTAAGTTTTCAAAGTAATAACAACACTGATAGCTAGTATGTGAAGAGTTCCTTCTATGTTGTAGATTTTCTGTAAAAGATCATCTAATTTAATCAAAACAACTTTGTGAGGCAGACATGAACTTTATTATAAGAGAAAATCACACCTCTGAGCAATATAGAGACTTGCCCCCAGGATCCTGTGAACACAGATTCCACCTCTAGGGCCCACACAGCTGTCAATACTGCTGCCCTACTGGGAAGGCCAAGTGCTGTACTGGAAGCTGGAAATAGCAAGCAGAGAAACCCAGTCGATGGTCCAGAAAGTAGACAATGCTTTCTACTACGGTTGAGAGTGTTCCTCAAAATTCATGTGTTGGAAAGTTAATTTCCAAGGCAGCACTGGTCAGAGGAGGGGCCTAATGGGAGGTGTTTAGGTGCAGAGGGATTCCCACAATGGACAGATTAATGCTGATTTTAAATTGATGTCAGCTCAATCTCAACTCTCTTTTTCTCCCCTGCTCCCCCCATTCATCCATTGGATGACACAGGAAAAGGTCACTTGCCAAATACAGACCTCTCAATCTTAGGATTCTCAGCTCATAAAGCTGTGAGAAATAAATGTCTGTTCTTTATAGATTATCCAATCTATGGCATTCTGTTGTAGAAGCACTGAGTGAACTAAGATATAAAATTGGTCCTGGGTATGAGGCTGTGGCTATAACAAATATCTCAAAAAGTGCAAATAGCTTTGAATATGGGTATTGGGCAGAGGATAAAGGTTAGAAGAGCAGCCTAGAAAAAGTCTAGATTGCCATGACTGGAGTACTAAGTGACGTCCTGGTGAGTCTTAGAAGACAAGACCTACAGGGACAGCTTGCATCTTCCTAGGAGTTATTTCACTGGTCATGGTCAGAATGTTGATCACAGTTTGAGGATAGGTAAGACACCTAAAAAATTAGCTAGCATTTGTTGCCCTCAACACAGAGAAACTAAAGCAGATACCTTAAAAGCAACTGAGGCCAATAGGAAAAGGGGACCAGGAACTAGAGAAAAGGTTAAATCAAAAAAGAATTAACCTAGAAGGTAACACACACGCACAAGAAATTAATGTGTGTCAACTCCTTGTATAGCTATCCTTATCTCAACCAGCAAAAACACTTGTTCCTTCCTATTATTGCTTATACTCTCTCTTCAACAAAATTAGAGATAAGGGCAAAATAGTTTCTGCTGGGTATTGAGGGGGTAGGGGGGAGAGGGAGGGGGCGGAGTGGGTGGTAAGGGAGGGGCTGGGGACAGGGGGAAGAAATGACCCAAGCCTTGTATGCACATATGAATAATAAAACAATAAAAAAACTAAACACACACACACACACACAAAGAAAAGTATAAAGGCAATCCTGATGAAGTCACAGGTGGCAATGAAGAACAGGCCTTGGACCCTGAAGTAAAGGCCATTCTTGTGGCTTAGGGGTGTACCTCAGTGGAAGAGTGCTTGCCTGGCATGTGCGAGCCTTGGGTTCCTGCCCCAGCACTGCAAAATAAAAGCAATGAACAACCACAAAAAACTCCACAACAAGAAACAAACGAAAAACCTAATAAGACAAAAAAAGGTCATTCTTGTTATAAAGTGTCAAAGCCCATTCTCAAGGGCTTTATGGAGGTGGAATTTAAGAACAATGAATTAGGATATCTGGCAGAAGAAATATCTAAACAGCAAAGCACTTATAAATTGATGTCAGTTCAATCTCGATTTTTCTTTCTCTTTTTTTTTTCTCTTCTCTCCCCTGCTCCCCTCTTCATCTATAAGGTGCTATAAGACTTCTTCTGGATGCTTACAGTAAAATGAGAAAAGAGTGACATGATTTAAAGATGACATTTATAATTAAAAGTGAAGCAAAATGAAAAGGTTTGGATGACTTTCAGCCTAACCATGTAAAGAAAAAAAAGCAAGTTTAGAGAATGTCAAGGGTATGACCAAGCAACTCTTTGCCAAAGAGGTTAATGTGGGTAGAAAGAAGCCAGGTTCTACTCGTCAAGACACTGGAAGAGTGGTGCCAAACTCAAACGCATTTCAGAGACCTCTGAGGCAAGCCAGGACCTCCAAGGGCAGGGTTTTCAGAGAGGCCACCCCACGGTGCAGGGCCTCCCACAGGGCCTCAACTGTGGCTCAAGTCTGCCCATGTGCATCTCCTGCCACAGCTCTGGCGGGAACAAGTAGTGAACTGTGGCAGTTTCTGCACACTGCCAACTCTGCAGACACACAAGGTGTCCAAGCTGTGCAGCCATGCTGGCCTACACTTATATTTCAAAGGGTGCACCCCATGACCTGTGGGCACAGATAGAGACTTATCTTAGGGGCAGAGTCACCTCAGAGTGTCCCCACTAGGAAACTGCCTTGTGGAACCATGAGAGTTAAGCATCCCCAAAGATCCCAGAATGGTAAAGGCACCAGTGTGCAAAACCAGCTTGGGAGAGCCGCAGGCATAAAACTCCAAACACGGACGGCTGCTGGGTGAAGGAATCCCAGCAAAGCCATAGGGATGGGCTGCTTAACACCTTGGAGGACAAACTGCTCTAGTGTGTGCAGGATGATGTGGTACATGGAGAAAAAGGAGATTATTCTACAGCTTTCAAATTTAACATTTTTTTCCCCAAGTTGGGTTTTGGACTTATTTGGAACCAGTTTCTCTTTCTTCCTGCCTATTTCCCCTTTCCGTATCAGAATGTACATCCTATGCCCATTTGAGTCCTACCATTGCACCTCAGGAGCACACAATTTGTTTTGATCTCACAGCTGGAGGAAACCTGCCTCAGGATGAATCCTGCTTCAGTTCTTCTCATATCTGATTTTGATGAGATGCTAGACTTGGTACTGTTGAATCCCTGCTGGATCAAGTTAAGACTTTGGAGGTATTGGGATAGAATGAGGGTATTTTGGGATGTGAGATGGACATGAATTTGGGGGGCCAGGAGTAGAGTGCTGTGATTTGAATGTGTCCCCCAAATTTCATGAGTTGGAAACTTAATCCCTAATACAATAGTGTTGGGAAGTGGTGAGGAACTTAAAGAGGTGGTTAGGTAATGAGGGCTCTGCTTTTCTGAAAGAATTCATGCTGTCATCCTAGTGGACTAGTTATTGCAGGAGATGGTTCCTAATAAAAGGATGAGTTTGGCCCCTTCCCGCCCTTACTCTCTCCCTCACCCCAACTCCTCTTTTGGACTCATGTGCACACTGTTTTGCTGTATAGTGATGCAGCAAGAAGGCTCATGCTGGTGTCATGCCCTGGGACACCCAGCCTTCAGAACTATGAATCAAATACATTTCTGTCATTATAAACAACCAAGGCTGTGGTATTCTGGCATCAGAAAATGGACCAAGACACATCCAAAAAGAACTATTAATGATAATGGAAGCATTGCACATCTGTGTGGTCCAACACAACAGCCGAGAGCCACATGTAGCTAATGAACACTGGAAATGTGAATTTTAAATTTTATTTAATTTTAGTCAATTCAACAGATAAATGTGACTAGTGGCTATACTGTTGGGTAGCTCAGTTTTAAAGATTGAGGCAGACATAAAGAAGAATTTGTAAAACATTGCAAGGGCTAACCATATGTTTTTGAAATAAAACAGCAATCCAAATACTCTTGGGAAAGGGGATATCTGGAATTATTGCAATGAATATACATTGGTTTGTGAGAATAGCTAGAAGTTTCTCACTTAATTGGAAATATAATTTTAATGATTTTAAATTAAAAGAACTGGCATTCAAGTTGTCAGTCAGCATATACTTTATTTTTCTGCTCTGGAGTATATTTATCAGCATCCACTAATTTTAAATTATTATGCATGAAAGCTCTTTTTTTTTCTTCAGAGAAAGGGTTTAGATGAATGCCGCTTTCACAGGACATCAAGGTTGTAATGTACCAGGGTCTGTACAGGTGCTCCTAGAGGAAACCTTGATGCTAAGTCAAGCTCTAAAAGTAAAAAGTCTAACCTTTGTACACTAACATTAGTACACTTTGTTCTAAATGTACAAATGTTAAATTTTGGTATGATAATTGGGGGCCAATAAGGTATGCACCTTATTGGTTTGATTAATGTTAAATCATAAGACTCAATAATCTGAATAAAGTGCAAAGACTATAAAAATCCCTAACTATAAAATCCCGAAATATTTTACCCGTTATTTCTTTCCATTAATTGTACTTGATTTACAATCTCCATAATAGCACATTTTATTCTAAAATAATCTCAGGGTTTCCAGGTATTAAACTTGAAACTTTAACAAGGTTTCTGTATGCTTATATTAACACATCAATATAAAGTTTAAGAATGAATAAAAACCCCCCTAAAAACATAAAAGTTACCCACATTACTAAGATACTTAAATCTCTTTGGAAGAAAGCATAATAGAAAAGAAATAATTTTGTGAAAGGCAAATATATCTAAAAGTTACTCCTAAGCAAAATCATCATTCTGACTAACCAATCAATACCTCATAGAAATTACTAGATTTCAGTTAACTTTTTGGCTGGAGTCCTGATTAAATGGCTCTGCTGATGAAGTGCAACTCAGTTCTGAATATGGATGTTTGTAAATACTTTATATCCAAAGATGGCAAGCACTGGGATGATTCAACTGATAATAATAATAACTAGCTATAGAAAAGATAGGAAATAACTCCCTGTGAATTTCTGCCAATTGTTCAATTCTTTCATCCTCAAAAAAACCCAGAGAATCTAGAGAATCTTATTATTTAAAAATAAAAAAATAGCCATATCTATTTGCTTCTTATTCTTGATATGCTCAGTATCAAGCTAAGAATATAGCCACTGAGTGTGTGAGTGTGTGTGTGAGTGTGAATGATTTTCTCATGGCGTCTTCTGCATGGTTCTAAACATAGTCCCCCTTCTTTGTAACTTTTCCAGGCAAGTCGGTCGGCAGACCAAAGCTAGCTGCTGACCAGGCTTAGCTGCATGAGTCAGGACAAGAAATAACACACTTTCTTGCTTTCCAAATTTTGAATGTGGGGTAGCTACACAAATATTCTCTTTTTAAAAGGTAGCACTTATTTCATGTAATGATAGATGTGGAGACAGGAAATTTCTTATGATTATTGACCTAAATGACAAATAAGAAATTGAAAACATATTTCTTTTAGACATATTTAAAAAAAAAAAACAATAAGCACAGAAGACAAGAACCAAGTCATCTGGTAATTTTCATTATGCACCATTGTTTGGGCCGAAAAACTAAAAAATTTTCCAAGAACAAAAGAAACCAAATCTATAGCTCCTGGCTTCAGTAGTCCTACTGGTATACAGGAAGAAATGAAAACCCATGTGCAAAAGTTATTGCAAAGCAGTGTAATGGTAACGCACATGGGAAATGCCTTATCAGTACAGTAAAATCACATCTGTTGACTTCTATTTAATTATACGTTAATATACACAGGAATGTACGTATGTACATTATATATCCATGTCCACATACATACATATACGTGAGTGCAGAGGACATTTCAAAAGAGGAGTTGCTATCTCTGGAAGATAGGAGGGGGTTTCACTTCTTGGGAATAAGACTTTTGGACTGTGATGAAGAAATTTAGATTGGGAGAAAGGAGATATTTAGAAGACAGAATTTGTGAGGGGAGGTGACAATTAACTTAGCATCATGGTAAGAGAGACCAAATGTTGAACGAGAGAAAATCACTTAGGAGAGTATTTCAAGTGTGGACCTCAGAGAAATGGATTCCACATGACAAGCAGTATGGAATCACTATCAAAACTTAAAATGACTGACAATTTTTATATCATTAGTGAAGATATTTTTCTACTATAAACAATAGGACCAACTGAACTGACTGGGATAGGGAGTTTGTTAGGATCTTGTAACATAGATCCTGAGTCACGAAGAGACCTCTCTTGTATCTTTGGTCTGAATAATGCTCAAAAATATCTGTGACGACTCTTCCTTCAGTATTAGAATCCATTTTCTGACATTTTGTGAAATGTGTCCATTTAGACTCAAAAACCTTTCCATGACTAGGAGCTCATGATTATTCCAATAGTAATGATTCTAACATTTGTTCTATTTACAATATAAATCTGTTCCTTACTGAATGTACTTCAGTATGGATCCAAGTTCTTCCATAATAAACAGCATAGATAAACTGTGCTGTCTCTTTTCTTGATAGGCCTCCAATAGCTAAAGTTTCACATCATTGATTCTCCCAAACTCTCTGCTCTCGGGGCAGAAAAAAAAGCCCGTCTTTCTCCTTCTATGCACACAGCCAATAAGAAACACTTCTGTGACCAGCTGGGTGTGTGGTTCTCCCCATAAACCAGCAATTCTCTAGCAGAAACCAACTGGGTGTCCTATAATTCAATTTAATTCTGACACTATCTAGGGACACAGACTGAAGGATCCAGGCAACCTCAGATGCTGGTCACAATAAGTACTTGTGGTCCGTTGACTATAAACCAGGGTTCTCATAACCCCTCTTGGTTTGATGAATTTGCTAGGATGGCTCACAGAACTCAGGGAAACACATAACTTGCATTTATTTGTTAATTCTAAAGGACAATATAAAAGATACCAATGCACACCAGATGAAGGAGTGGGTGAGTATAGTATAGGGCCAGGGCAGAGCTTCCCTGACTCTTTTAGGTGTGCTATCTCTCACTCGTCCACCGACCCAATACCCCACACCTCACTGTCCAAGAGTTTCTATGGAGCTTATCTCCACCCACTTCCCAGAGGTCAGGGGGTGTGCCTGGAAGCTCCCACCTCTAAACCTCTGTTCAGTTGACCTTACTAACATCCTAATGTTCCCATCCTGAGGCTGCACAGGGACTGTAGCCTAGGCTATCATGTTAGTATAAATGCTGGAGTTATCACAGGGGCACATTTTGAATAAGAAAATATATTTCTAGCTCTCTGGAAAGTCCAGGGGTTCTAAGCGCTCTATGACAGAAACCTGGGGCAAAGATCGACAATGCTTCATACTATACCACAGTGCTTCTGACAGTACTTACTTATTTTTTTAATATTTTTAAAAATATTCCTCTTAAGACCTACCCTGCTCACACTCATGTGCTCACATTTATGTTGCTCCTGTTTCAAGGGAGGTACCATGTTGTCTGTAATACAGGAATCCTCAGAGGCTTGACCTCGAACTTGAATATTAGCAGCAAGTGACAAGCAACTGTGGCCATAATGTGTCACAGATGCTGAGGGAAGGGGAAGAAAGCAAGCCCCAGCCCTCACCCTAAGACTCAGAAGTGAGGACCTGCTCTTCCAAAATCCAGATGTTGCCAGTGTTGGAGGTGGGGCTAGTGGGAGGAGAGAATAGGTTAAAAAAAGCACCAGGTCAGAAGTGGAGAGCAGCCCTCGCTAGGATACTTATACAGTGCCTCCATCCCTGACTTCCCAGCTGCCAGAACTGGGAGAAATAAACTTCTGTTATTCATACATTACCCTACGGTATTTTGTTATATCAGCACAAATAGACTAAGACAGGAAGTATTCCTCTACTCCATTTTATAAATCAAAAACCAAGGCAATTCAAGATGTTAAACACAGAAAAGAGAAAAACAAAGACAACTTTCTTCTTCACCTCTACACCTAAGAAGATTTTTCCCAAATGAACCAAGAGATAGGTGAGTGCTTTATGGAAGAATGAAGATTGAGAGCACTTTTGATATTATTCCCAAGACAGACAAATGAGATTTCCTGTTAGCTTTTGGCTATTGCTTCAAAGGCACATGTCAGTGTTTCCATCCTTGAAATTGGTGTTTGCAGGTTTGCTTAATCACCACAGGAGCACAAACTTCCAGTGCCCACATGTCTTTCAAATATGGCATCTTTGGCACTAGGAATTATTCTTTTCAACTCCTTCCCAACGCACTTTAGTAAGCAGAAATGTTGCCATTCCCAGGCTGGAATGCAGCTGAGGTTTCCCTTCCCAGTTACAGCAGCCACACATCCCATTGGCCTGTATTCCAAATTCACAGGTTACAGACGTTTATGGTTTTGACTTCCTGGAGATGGGACAGATCTGGGACCTATCATCCACTAAAATTAGGAAGTTACCAATTGCAACACAGAATCCAACAGCAGATAACAAAAGGCAAAGGTGGACTGCAGGACCCATGAGAACCCAGCTCATTGTCTTCCCAACCTATAGAGAAGATTGGAAATATCTCAAGCTATCACCAGGGGCCAGTAATTAATGGTGGCATTTTGTGAATTTCTTGGTTCTCTTACTTCTGTTTATCTATATCTTAAGCATTTTATTTAGTGGATATATATTCTTTTTAATACTAATAATATAATTTTTCATTAAAAATAGAGATTTGGTAACAATAAACTTATGTTCATTCAAGGAAGGGTCCATTACAACACTTTTACAGAATCAGGGCAAACTGGCTGGCTAGGTGTAAAAGAACCATTGACACCAGTTGTTATTTTAAGGAGGGGACTAAAAGCTCCACTGCTGCTCAGGCCAGCAGGGGCTGGCAGTACAGAGTTTCTGGGGCTCTGGCAGGACAGTGAATACTGAGTGGCAGCTCCGCAAGCTGTACTGCCATTCCCAAGACCCCTGCTCTGCCATCTGTCCAGTGGGAGCCACGGTTCTCAAAGTGAGACCTGTGCACCAGCACCTGAGATCAGGGACATCTAGGAGTTTATTAGAAACATGAATTAGGAAGCCCCACCCTAGCCCACAGAATCAGAAACCGGGGTAGGGCCGAGCTCTCCCAGCCCCCCTACCCCTAGACCCTCTGAGCGTCATCCTGTCTCTAGCGCCTAGTCAGACACAAGGCACTGGCAGCAGAAGTCAATCTGATGGTACCATCAGCACTGGCAACCTGCTCTGATGCACCATTTATATAATTGCTGTTGGAGTAGTGTTCTATTGGCAAATGTCAGGGCTGACAGAGAATTCAGAGGCAGGAAAGAACTAGGGATGGTTTCTTGGCCTCTGCTGTTTCCTTTTATTTCCAAAATGCCACTGGTGTGAAGTCTAGCTGGGCTGCATTGAAAGCTGTAGTGCCTCTCCCTCCCCCCCTGTTTAATGTACAGAAATTCTTTTTTCTGTGTGTGTGGGTGGCAATTTGTGGCTGGTGGTTTTAAAACCATGACTGCACTATGAACAAAAAAATGCTCTTAGAGACTGAGCCCAGTAACCTCTTTCTCCCAACAAATGAATAAACCTAATGCTATACCTAAGCCCATCTGTCAACAGGCATTTACTGAGTGCCTACTGTGTTCAGGGGATTTTATGTGTCTCAAGAGGGGAAAACAAATGCAAAGGCCATGTTCCTAAGTTATTTTCACTCTGGGTAGGCAGAAAAGGCTTGAGAGTAGTTACAGGAAACTTATCATACCAACAAGGGTAAAACAACACAACAGTGACTGTGCAGTGGGGTCTATGTGGGTGGAAAAGTGGCCAGGAACTTTGCAGGGATTTAAGGTTGGAGGCTTGCGTTTGGAAACAGGAAGCAGCAGGAGACAGTGCAGGTGCTCCTTGCCTTACAGTAGGGTTATGTTTCCATAAAACAATGCATGCTAAATTAAAAATGCATGCAATGGACCTAACAGATGGGCACTCTAGTGTTGCACAACACACTGCAGAGTATGGGCTGCTACCACCATGACTGCAGGCAGCTGCTGCTGCCCAGCATGGAAAGACAGGACATGCAGCATCAAGAACCTGGACAAAAACCCAAATTCAATATTTGCAGCATGGTCTCTACAGGGTGTGTATCACTTTCATACCATGGTGAAGTTGAAGAATTGAAAATGAAGCCACCCATTTTAAGTCAGGGCCTGTGAGTACAGCATACTTAAAGAATGACACTAAGTTGGGGTGGTTGGCACAGGGTGATGGCATCTTGCTCACTTTGCCAGAATTTGTCTCAAACTCTGTGCATTGCACATGCAGTGCAGGCTTCGCTGGCAATGGCTTAGCTCTTGGGGTTCTTATGTCCTGCAAGGGACAGATATTTCACCAGTGAGGAAAGAAAATCACAGGCAAGCTGTAAGGACAGTAGACCTGACCCCAAAGAGCCCAAGAATGGGGCACAGCTCTAGTGTTCATTGGGCTCTGACATCCTAGACAGGTGAATGTTTCAAGGACAAGACCATGGAGGAGACCTTGGAGCAGGAACTGAGAGAAGAGAGGGAAAGAGAGGTCTTACTGAGTCATGGACTTTGGATCGATTCTCATTCATATCTCTTACTGACAAATCAGTGTTAGCATTCCTATCAATGACAACACCTTAAGTTTGAGTCATGTTTTTGTGATAGACATGTGGCCCTGTGGTGTAGACAGAGGAACATTACAAAATTCCTTACTCAGATGTCCTAGAAGGTGGAAGCTGCCTCAGGGTCACAGCCCTGCCTGTGGCTCTGGCTCAGATCTCCTTCCCCAATCTGACTACCCCTATGGAAGAGTTTTCTCCCTCCTGATAAGCAGGGCCTGGTCAGGCCTCATAAAGGCACTCATGCCTGGCAGAGCAAAGGCTGTGCATAGTGCACATGGCAGAACAATGACTATTAAAATTGAGCAAGTCTACAAATATTTAAGATTCAGTAGTCACTTAGATTCCACCTTAAGCAGGGGGAAGATACATTTTCCAAGATGCCATGTGACCATTAGGAAACTTTCTTAAATGGCAGATGAATTTGAAAATCAGGAAAAGTGTCATCTGCAGGAAAAGTGGCTTCACCACATTCTCCAAGGAGCTCCTGTAGCCACCACCAGAAGTCATCAGACCTGGACATCTGTAGCTACTGCAACAAGACTGAGACAAGTTCTAAACACTATTGCCTAAAGATTCCTATGAAACTCAATCCTCCCCCCCACAACCAGGGGCTGTAGGCTACAAATGGGAGAATGCAGCTCTTATTTCTTTATACCCCCGCACTACAGTGTGCAGGTAGAAGAGGAGCTACTGGCATTCTAAGGCATGACTGATAGACCCTGAGAACTGAGAAGAGAAAACCGGCCAATGAAAAGATAAATCAATCTGTCTAGTTTCAGATGACCAGGCCTGCACTGGAGAACGGAGTGGCCTTCTCTATGGAGGTTCATCCTACTCCATCCCTGTGGTCAGACTGTTCCAAGCATAGTGAGTCCTCTCTGACTTCTGGCTGCCTGTTACAACAGGTCATAAATATTTTATCCATCACTCTTTTCTAGATGGTGGTGTGGAAGGTGACAGGCTTGACAGGCCTTTAAATCTCCTTCCCTGCTCAGTGACTAGGAGAAGGCCTCTGTCCCTTCATGGCTCAGGAAGACAGTGTGAGAATAGCTGCTCTATTACTTGCCTGGAATATGGTGATTGAAGGGCTAGCATCTCACAATGTGCACGTGCACTTCTCACAGGGCAGGCTGAGAGCTGCAACCCTTTCGCCCATAACTAAGGCTGTTAGCCATAAGCCTGACTGTGCTGCAGATGAAAATGACTTTCCTATTTGCTTGTTGTTTTAATTGCTCAGGTTCTCCATGATTGTTGAGGAAAAATTAAGAAATGAGAAACAAAGAGAAAAAAGGGAAAAACCCTCCAAAACACTCACAATTTCCTAACCATGGACTGCATGTCCACTGCTTTCTTCAGCCTTTCCTTCCAGACTCTTCCTTATTATTCTGACAGTTTTTATTAATGCAAATAAGTTTGTTTTTTTCTCAAGAACATGAATCAAGTGGAGAGGGAAGAGAGGAGAGGAGAAGGATGGGGGAGGGAGCAATTTCAGAGCCTTCAGTAGGCATCAAACCTTAGTAAACAACTGCAGCACAAATGCTTTGTGGTCTCAAGATGGTTGATGATCATGTGACCAGAGTAATCATGTTTAATTCTAGACAGCATGATGTAATTTAGGCCACCTAGCCATATTTAAAAAATCAGAAACATAATGAATTGAGCTGATTGTTTAATGAATACTGACTATTTACCATTTTATAGTGAGCTCCCTCTCATGCAATTCACTTGCCCCTATCATGTAAGAGAAAATAACTCGTTGCTGCCCATGAGCCCTCATTAATGGAGGGGAAGGGGAAAGGTGGATGAACAGTCTGGACCCAGGCTGACCAAGGTGAACTGCAAACACCTGTGTGCTGTCCCGCCCACTTCTCCAGCCAGTGGCTTTGCTCTCTGCCATCTTCCCAGTTTGACTTCAGTTTCACCTCCAAGCTTGCCCCAGTTTTAACTCTGTTCTGTCTATTAGATGACAGAACAAGTGAACAGAGTAAATCCATTGAAAAGTCAGAAAAAGTTATTAGAGATTATGCATTTTCAACCACTGTCAGCCAAAAAGGTTGCTGTGTGCTAATGTATTAACAATACTAACAATGGAAACATTACCAAGAATGAAAGTATTAAGAATAGTACCAGCATTCAGTAAAAGATAATTTCCCACCAGGTACAAAGTGAAGTTCTTAATGTGTGTTATCTCATGGTAGTCTACCAGAGAGCTGCTATACCCATCTCTGTTTTACAGCTGAGGGTCACTCACTGCTGGTACCAGGGACATCAGAATGCATGCAGCCTGAATTTAGCTTCCATGCTGGTAACCAGCATGTGCCCCAGAAATGAAGCACTTCTGACCTGGAAGTGCTTCTGGAAGTGCCACAAACACACCCACAGGGAGCATGGACAAGAGGGAAGAGGTGACATAAGACAACTACTCTGGCACATGGTAGATCTGGAATTCAGCTGAGACAAGCATCTCAATTCTACAGATAATATGAAATTGTCATCATCTGTAATTCTGAAGGAAAATATTCAATGTATTGAAGGTAAGACTATATGTTTAGATTTGAATTTTCCTAAATCAAAGTGATTAAGAAAAACATCTGTCATAAACTACAATGCCCTTTGTTTTCAAAATAGAAAATTCTAGACAAAGCTAGCATATTCTCATAGGAACTTAAAAACCATTTTCTTTATTTTTTACATTTAAGTCCTGGATATGCCATAATTTCTCAGGCAAGTCAAGAACTCTTGACCTTGTCAGTTCACATATTAACAAATGTTCTCCAACATTTTTACTCCATTAAAGTAAACAAAGGAAGAATAAGTAAGCCTTGTTGCTTCAGAAGTACCCTACACGTGGTTGTTCCTGTCCATGAGACATGCTCACTGCTTTTAACCAGAGTTTTCAGAATTTGGTCAGATTTATTTTCTTAGAGGTTGGAAAATCACACTTAATATGAATAAAATGGAGATGCTGGGTAATATTTCATCCATGATTAGAGATTCCTCACATTTGGTAAAGTTTCTCACTTTGGAAGTATAAAATGTTGATGTTGTTATGTTTAATGTAAGAAAAATCTGAAAGCAAAGTGTGATTTTGATCCAACTGTGGAAGGAAAATATGATTTTGTGTGCAACTAAAGTATGGCATGGAGGTAGCCTTTGAAATATGACTGATGGATTTGGAAAATATACTGATAGTAGATTCATCAGATCTGCCCAGTAAATTTAAATATTTTTATTTCTGACTTCACTGTTGTACTGCATTTAGAAAACATGTAAGAGGATCAGTAGGGTTTCTCCAGGAGCAGAGTCACAGCTTTGTCCTTTGCACTCCTAATGCCAATAGCTGACCTGTGGCCAACTCTCCTGGCCATAAATGGAGATATAAAATAAACAGAGCACACTAAAACTTGGATGCCAAGTAGTGATTATTTACTACTTGTTTAAAAAAAAGCAGAAGTAAACAAGTTAAAATTTAAAAAGGTTTCTAATACCAGTCTTGCATGTATCCCATGATTCTAGAAATCTTAAATGAATTTCCCTCACAGGAGTGTCTAGGGCCCTAAGTGGTGGTTTCTGATGCTCCATGGTCAGTCTATCTGTATGTCTGGCTCACCACACCATCTACCATAGTCTGCTGTGTCACAGGCAAGCATTGCTGCTTCCCTGGTCATAGTGTCATGTAACTGAGAAGTTAAAACACTTAGAAATCACAGGCCCCAAGTACAGTTCTTCCACGTGGGCAGGGACCTGTTTCACGTGAATCTCAGCTTTTCCACACTAAGTAGAACTGCCTTGCCCTGGCTTTCAGCTATGTATGGAATGAGAGGATTGAAAAACGGAGTAGATAAGTAAGGCCTTAGAAGCCCTTGGTCTTTTTTTTTTTCCCACTCAAAATAATAGGCAGGGAATCTATTCAAAGCTTCAATTATTCCTTCTCTTATGGTCTGGGAAACTCACCTCCAAGCCTCATTCTTTGGGGATACAGGTAGGGCTCCCCAACCTTCCTGAGCCAGATCCAGCCTGAGTTAAAACCCTTAGCATCTGCCTTGGCTTCTTACCCTCAAGAAAGCAAATGTACATACTGAGGAACATAGGAAAACCCAGATACCCACAGTCCAGCTGGTATACAAATGCCATAGTTAATACAGTTGGGTTCATAGGTTCTTGCATAATTTTATTCATTATGCATATGTTGTTTACAAGATCATTTCAGTTACTACATTTCATAGAATTAAGTACACCTACGAAAAAGGTTTTGGTAGGGCAGAGCATTCATCATGACGGTGTATTGTAATTTAGTTAGCGTAAAACCTGAGCTTTAACTTGGAGTTGTATCCACTTTTTCACAACTATAAACGATATTCTAAAGAACACTAAACATCAGCATATGCAAATCATTAAATGTAACACACCACATTAACAGAAGCAAAGACAAAAACCACTTGATCATCTCAATAGATGAAGAAAAAGCCTTTGATAAGATTCAACACCATTCATAATAAAAGCTCTGATGAAACTAGGAACAGAAGGAATGTATCTCAACATTATAAAGGCTATGACAAATCTGTAGCCAACATCATACTTAATGGGGAAAAACTGAAGCCATTTCCCCTGAAGTCAGGAACAAGACAAGGATGCCCACTCTCCCCACTCCTATTCAACATGGTCCTGGAATTCCTAGCCAGAGCAATAAGACTAGAAGAAGAAATAGAAAGAATACAAATAGGTAAAGTAGTCAAACTATCCCTATTCAAAGATGACAAGATCTGGTACATTAAAGACCCAAAAAACTCCACCCCAAAACTCCTAGACTCCATAAACAGCTTCAGCAAAGTAGCAGGATACAAAATCAACTTAAAAAAATCAGTAGCCTTTCTATACACGAACAATGAGCAGATAAGAGAACGAATATAGGAAAACAATTCCATTTACAATAGCCTCAAAAAAATACTTAGGAATAAAATTAACAAAGGATGTGAATGACCTCTATAAGAACTACAAATCATTGAAGAAAGAAATCGAAGAAGACTACAGAACGTGGAAAGATCTCCCATGTTCATGGACTGGCAGAATCAACATAGTAAAAATGGTTATACTACCAAAAGCAATCTACATGTTCAACACAATACCCATCAAAATTCTAATGACATTCACCACAGAGATTGAAAAATCTTACCCTAAAGTTTATTTGGAAACACAAAGACCACAAATAGCTAAGACAATGCTCAGCAAAAAGAGCAACACTGGAGGTATCACAATACCCAACTTCAAACTATACAACAAAGCCATAGCAATAAAAACAGCATGGTACTGGCACAAAAACAGATATGAGGACCCAGATATGAATCCACACAGCTACACCCACCTAATTTTTGACAAAGGTGCCAAAAGACAGCTTCTTCAACAAATATTGCTGGGAAAACTGGATATCTGCCTGCAAAAATTTGAAACTAGATCCATGCCTGTCACCCTGCAAGTATCAGTTTAAAGTGGATAAAGGACCTTAATATCAGACCTGAAACCTTGAAGCTAGTACAGGAAAGAGCAGGGAATAAACTGGAAGCAATACTTCCTCAGCAGAATGCAAGTGGCTCAGCAACTAAGAGAAATGATTGACAAATGGGACTTCATGAAATTAAAAACTTCTGCACAACAAAAGAAATGGTCTCTAAATTAAAGAATCCACCCACAGAATGGGAGAAAATCTTTGCTAGCTATACATCAGACAAGGGGCTGATAGCCAGAATATATAGGGAGCTAAAAAAACTAAAGTATCCAAAAATCAATGACCCAATAAAAAAATGGGCAACTGAACTAGACAGATTTTTTTCAAAGGAAGAAGTCCAAATGGCTAAAAAAATGCATGAAAAAATGCTCACCATCCCTGGCCATAAAGGAAATGCAAATCAAAACCACACTAAGATTCCACTTCACTCCTGTTAGAAGAGCTATCACCAAGAACACCACCAACAACAAATGTTGGCAAGGATGTGGGCAAAAAGGAACCCTTATACACTGCTGGTGGGAATGTCAGCTAGTGCTACCACTATGGAAAACAATATGCAGGCTCCTTAAAAAACTAAAAATAAATCTGCCATACGATCCAGCAATGCCACTCCTAGGGATGTACACAAAGAATGTGAGTCAGGTTACTGCAAAGGCACTTGCACACCCATGTTTATTGTAGCATTATTCACAATAAGCTAAGCTGTGGAAACAGCCAATATGCCCCACTACTGATGAGTGGATTAAGAAAATGTGGTATTTATACACAATGGAATTTTACTCAGCCACAAAGAAGGCAATTTTGTCATTTGCAGGTAAATGGATGGAACTGGAGAACATCATCCATCGTAAGTGAAGTTAGCCAGGCTCAGAAAGCCAAAAATATCATGTTGTCCCTCATATGTAGATTATAAATCTAAACCAAATGCAGTAAAATTATTGGACATAGGTCACACTAAGGGAAGGCTGCACATGGTAAGGATACGACAAGGGAAGGAAACCAAAATCTTGAATGTGGTTGATGTGCTCACTGTGCAGGAATGACTATAGTAATTTAAAACTGGCTGAGGCCACTGTAGGAAGAGGATTGGTAGAGAGGAACCAATGTGGATTATAATACATATATGCATGGAAACAACACAAGTAATCTCCCTGCATAGCTATTATTATCTCAAAGTAGCAAAAATGCCACATTTTTCTTATTATCTTTTATGTACTTTCTTCTACAAAATAGAAGAACAGGAGGGGGGAACAGGTTCTGCCTGGGAGTGGGGGGATTGTTTGGCACTGGGGAAAGGGGTAGGAGGATGAATATAGTGCAAACAATTATACACATGTATGTAAATGCAAAAATGATTCCTGTTGAAACTGTTCCAAGAATTGGGGGGGGGGAAGGAAAGAGAGCAGTGGAGGGGTGAATTCAAGTATGATGTATTTGATACATTGTAAGAACTTTTGGAAATACTCCAACGTACTCTACTCCGACCCAACACAACAATAACTAAAAAAAATAAAATATTAGCAAACAGGGACACTGAACATAACTCTGGCAACATGTCTGGTAATTTTCTTAGGATAACTTTCTAACAATAATTTGCTCATCCAAAGGTACAAATATTTTAAGGGTTTTGATGTATCAGCAAATTTCTCCAAGAACTTGATCCAATTTATGCTCCTATCACTACATTTCCCAATTCCATGGATCCTTCACGTAATGGAACATGGTGTTCATTTAAAAATATTTGGTTATTAGGTGAAATGTTTTCTTATTCTTTTAATGTGGCATTAAGACGTCTGCATTTCCTGCTTAAGAAATTATGTGGTCGAAGATTCCAAGATGGCAGCTAGAGGGAGGAAGCAGAAAGTGAGCCTCCTATAGTGAAATCTTGGAGAGATGCTGGAGACACACTTTGCAGGCATAATCACTGAGAAAAGGCATAACTTTGACCTCTCCACATCTCCAGCTGGCGCAGAGAATCTCCACTTCACGTTAAACAGAGAAATGAGGAGGGCCCCCGGGCCGCCAGTCGCGGCGCCCAGATGGCTTGGGAAGATGCAGACCAGGTGAGCTTTGCAGTACCGCGGTACTCCCACAGACAAGCCTGGGCCAGAGCAGCATAGCCCCCTGGACAGACTGACCTCCGCCAGGGAAAAAAAACAGAAACTGAGTAATAAGCAATAAGAACAATTAAGACATGCTGGAAAGAGGGTGGGGTGCCCAGAGCACTGAAGATTGGGGGAAGGGAATCCTTCACGGGACTGTAAATAAACAAGCCGGGTGGGCCAGAGAGCCTCTGGCGGGAGCGGGGGCGCACGCCCAGCAACCAGGAACAGGGAAGCTTGTGAGAGTGGCGGAGGGAGGAAAACTCCACAGGAGAGGAGGGAAGACCCACTTCCCACGTGAACTGTAAATAAACATGGCGGCTGGCAGGAGCAGCAGCACCGCCCAGTAATCAGGAGCAGGAAGGCTTGTGAAAGTGGCAGTGGGAGGAAAACTGCACAGGAGAGGGGGGAAGACCCACCTCCCACATGAACTGTAAATAAACACGCAGGCCTGATAACACGGGTGCAGTGTCACCTTTCCCAGTGCTTGGAAATGGGAAAGCTTGTAGCAGAGGCTCCCCCACAGCAGAACTCTGAACAAACAAAGCCTGCAGGACCAGAGCTCACCCCAGAGATCTGCATAAATAACACCGCCAGCTACAGCAGGCTGAGAGCAGCAGGCAGGCAAGCCACAGTTGCAGATACCACTCCCAGAACTGTCTCCAGACACTTTTTTTTTCCTTTTTCTCCCTACCTTTGATGAGAGAACAACCGAATTACACCTACAAGCTGAAAAACTTACTGAAACTGTATTGCATTTGAACTCGGAACACTTGGTGGGGATTTGTGTGTGTATGTGTGTGTGTGTGTGTGTGTGTGTGTGTGTGTAGTTTTGTTCTACTTAATGCGTCCCCTTTCATGAGACAACTACAGAACAACATCTGAGGCACCATATCCAGCACTGGAGACTGAGATGGACACCCAAATTATTAAGACTGAAACTGCATTGCATATAAACTTGGAGGTTTTTTGTTTTTTGTTTTTTTTTAATTTTCTATTTTCCATTTTATTTTAATTCATCTTTATATATAGATATTTCCTTCATTTACTTATTTTTTATTTTTTTTATCTTTGATTTTCAATCCTCTCTCTGTCTCTCTAATGTCTGTTCAGCTTACTGTCAATTAGTACACTAACACTCCCTGTTTATACCTTTGAAACTTTCTTATCTGAAACCTTGTTCTGCTTTCTCCCTCTTGTCTGTGCATTTGTTTTTCCCCTTTTCTTTAACTTCTTGCTTTCCATCTCAGCTCACCCTTCCATTCTAAATATTACCATTGTTATTATTACAAGCTAGAAAATACATAATTGCACAGAGTACAGGGACAGTAACAACACCAAAGACAATGATGGGAAGACAGAAAACACAGGGAAACCAGTTTCCCCACAGCAAAAAATTAGTACAGGAACCAGAGGGGAATGAAGAGAACAGAAACTCAGATCCAGACTCCAACAAAATGAAGATAAACTATGCCAAAGGACCCAATGAAGCCCACAAGAATAATTTAAAAGAAGACATACTACAGGTACTCAATGAGAATTTTATAGAGATGATACCGGATAGGGTCAACCAAAATGTACAGGAGACACTCAAGAAATTCCAAGACAACAAAAATAGGGAATTTGAAAAAGCAAAAGAAGAAATAAAGGAAACCATAGAAGCACTGTATAAACACCAAAGTGAAAGAGAGAACACAATGAATAAATGGATAAATGAACTCAGGACAAAAATAGACAACATTAAAGAGGAAAGCAACCAGGATATGGAAAACCTCAGAAAAAAGAACAAAACAGAACTGCAAAACAAAACGGAAGGCCAATTTAGCAGAATAGAACAAACAGAAGACAGAATCTCAGAACTTGAAGATGAAATGGTAATTAAAGGAAAAAACGAAGAACTATTAATTAAACAACTCAAGACCTGTGAAAAGAAAATGCAAGAACTCACTGACTCCATCAAAAGACCAAACTTGAGAATCATGGGCATCGAAGAAGGAGAAGAGGTGCAAGCGAAGGGAATGCGTAATATATTCAACAAAATAATAACAGAAAATTTCCCAAATCTAGAGAAAGATATTCCCATACAGATGCAAGAGGCCTCCAGGACACCAAACAGACCAGACCAAAATAGAACTACTCCATGACATATCATCATTAAAACAACAAGTTCAGAAACTAAGGAAAGAATATTGAAGGCTGCAAGAGAGAAAAAACAAGTAACATACAAAGGTAAACCCATCAAAATCACAGCAGACTTCTCAACAGAAACATTAAAAGCAAGAAGAGCGTGGGGTGAGATCTTCCGGGCACTGAATGAAAATAACTTCAACCCCAGGATACTCTATCCGGCAAAACTATCATTCAAAATAGATGAAGCAATAAAAGTCTTCCATGATAAGCAGAAACTAAAACAATATGTGACCACAAAGCCACCACTACAAAAGATTCTTCAAACGATTCTGCACACAGAAAGCAAAACCCAACTTAAACATGAAAAGACAGGCAGCACCAAACCACAGGAAAAGAAAAAGGAAGACAGTAGAGAGTAACCTCAACTTAGGTACACACAATCAAACCTTCAAACAACTAAGACAACTAAATGGCAGGAATCACCACATACCTATCAGTACTAAAGCTTAATGTTAATGGACTTAATTCACCCATCAAAAGGTACCGTTTGATGAACTGGATTAAAAAGGAAGATCCAACAATTTGTTGCTTACAGGAGACCCATCTCACCGACAGAAATAAGCATAGGCTTAGGATGAAAGGCTGGAAGAAGATTTACCAAGCCAATGGCCCCCGAAAACAGGCAGGAGTAGCAATACTTATCTCTGACAAAGTAGACTTTAAACCTACATTGATCAAACAAGATAAAGAAGGACATTCCATACTAATAAAAGGGGAAATAGACCAAAAGGAAATAATAATCATCAATTTGTATGCACCCAATGTCAACGCACCCAATTTCATCAAACACACCCTGAAAGACCTAAAAGCATATATAAACGCCAACACAGTGGTTGTGGGAGACTTTAACACCCCATTATCATCAATAGATAGGTCATCCAAACAAAAACTCAATAAAGAAATCCAAGATCTAAAATATGCAATAGATCAAATGGACCTAGTAGATGTCTACAGAACATTTCATCCAACTTCTACACAACATACATTCTTCTCAGCAGCCCATGGAACCTTCTCTAAAATAGATCATATCCTAGGGCACAAAGCAAGCCTCAGCAAATATAAGAAAATAGAAATAATACCGTGCATACTATCTGACCACAATGCAGTAAAAGTAGAACTCAACAACAAAAGTAAAGACAAAAAACATGCAAATAGCTGGAAACTAAATAACTCATTACTTAATGAAGAATGGATCATCGATGAAATAAAAGAGGAAATTAAAAAGTTCCTGGAAGTCAATGAAAATGAAAACACAACCTACTGGAACCAATGGGACACAGCTAAGGCAGTCCTGAGAGGAAAGTTTATAGCCATGAGTGCATATATTAAAAAGACTGAAAGATCCCAAATCAATGACCTAATGATACATCTCAAACTCCTAGAAAAACAAGAACAGCAAATCCCAAAACAAATAGAAGGAGAGAAATAATAAAAATAAGAGCTGAAATCAACAAAATAGAAACCAAAAAAAAAACAATACAAAGAATTAATGAAACAAAAAGTTGGTTCTTTGAAAAAATAAACAAGATCGATAGACCCCTCGCAAACCTGACTAAAATGAAGAGAGAAAAAACCCAAATCAGTAGAATCAGGAATGCAAAAGGGGAGATAACAACAAACACCATGGAAGTCCAGATAATCATCAGAGACTACTTTGAGAACCTATATTCAAATAATTTGAAAATCTAAAATAAATGGACAGATTTCTAGATACATATGATCATCCAAAACTGAACCAAGAGGAAATTAATCACCTGAATAGATCTATAACACAAAATGAAATTGAAGCAGCAATCAAGAGTCTCCCCAAAAAGAAAAGTCCAGGACCTGATGGATTCTCTGCTGAATTCTATCAGACCTTTAAAGAAGAACTGATACCAACCCTCCTTAAACTGTACCATGAAATAGAAAGGGAAGGAAAACTGCCTAACACATTTTATGAAGCCAGTATTACACTTATCCCAAAACCAGGCAAAGACACCTCCAAAAAGGAGAACTATAGGCCAATCTCCTTAATGAACATTGATGCAAAAATCCTCAACAAAATAATGGCAAACCGAATTCAACAACACATCAAAAAGATCATTCACCACGACCAAGTAGGCTTCATCCCAGGAATGCAGGGGTGGTTCAACATATGAAAATCAATAAACGTAATAAACCACATTAACAGAAGCAAAGACAAAAACCACTTGATCATCTCAATAGATGCAGAAAAAGCCTTTGATAAGATCCAACATCATTTCATGATAAAAGCTCTATGAAAACTAGGAATGGAAGGAAAGTTCCTCAACATTATAAAAGCTATATATGACAAACCTACAGCCAGCATTATACTTAACGGAGAAAAACTGAAACCATTCCCTCTAAAAACAGGAACCAGACAAGGATGCCCACTATTTCCACTCCTATACTGGAATTCCTACCCAGAGCAATTAGGCAAGAAGAAGGACTAAAAAGAATACAAATAGATAAAGAAACTGTCAAAATATCCCTATTTGCAGATGACATGATCCTATACCTTAAAGACCCAAAAAACTCAACTCAGAAGCTTCTAGACATCATCAATAGCTATAGCAAGGTAGCAGGATATAAAATCAACATAGAAAAATCATTAGCATTTCTATACACTAACAATGAAGAAACTGAAAAAGAATGTATGAAAACAATTCCATTTACAATAGCCTCAAAAAAAAATCAAATACCTAGGTGTAAACTTAACAAAAGATGTGAAAGACCTCTACAAGGAAAACTATAAACTTCTGAAGAAAGAGATTGAGGAAGACTATAGAAAGTGGAGAGATCTCCCATGCTCATGGATTGGTAGAATCAACATAGTAAAAAGGTCTATACTCCCAAAAGTAATCTACATGTTTAATGCAATTCCCATCAAAATTCCAATGACATTCATTACAGAGATTGAAAAATCTACTGTGAAATTTATATGGAAACACAAGAGGCCACGAATAGCCAAGGCAATACTCAGTCAAAAGAACAATGCTGGAGGTATCACAATACCTGACTTCAAACTATATTACAAAGCAATAACAATAAAAACAGCATGGTACTGGCACAAAAACAGACATGAAGACCAGTGGAACAGAATAGAGGACCCAGATATGAAGCCAAACAACTATAACCAACTTGTCTTTGACAAAGGCGCTAAAAATATACGATGGAGAAAAGACAGCCTCTTCAACAAAAACTGCTGGGAAAACTGGTTAGCAGTCTGCAAAAAACTGAAACTAGATCCATGTATATCACCCTATACCAAGATTAACTGAAAATGGATCAAGGATCTTAATATCAGACCACAAACTCTAAAGTTGATACAGGAAAGAGTAGGAAATACTCTGGAATTAGTAGGTATAGGTAAGAACTTTCTCAATGAAACCCCAGCAGCACAGCAACTAAGAGATAGCATAGATAAATGGGACCTCATAAAGCTAAAAAGCTTCTGTTCATCAAAAGAAATGGTCTCTAAACTGAAAAGAACACCCACAGAGTGGGAGAAAATATTTGCCAACTATACATCAGACAAGGGACTGATAACCAGAATATATAGGGAACTTAAAAAACTAAATTCTCCCCAAACTAATGAACCAATAAAGAAATGGGCAAGTGAACTAAACAGAACTTTCTCAAAAGAAGAAATTCAAATGGCCAAAAAACACATGAAAAAATGCTCACCATCTCTAGCAATAAAGGAAATGCAAATTAAAACCATGCTAAGATTCCACCTCACCCCTGTTAGAATAGCCATCATTAGCAACACCACCAACAACAGGTGTTGGCGAGGATGCGGGGAAAAAGGAACCCTCTTACACTGTTGGTGGGAATGTAAAGTAGTACAACCACTCTGGAAAAAAATTTGGAGGCTACTTAAAAAGCTAGACATCGATCTACCATTTGATCCAGCAATACCACTCTTGGGGATATACCCAAAAGACTGTGACACAGGTTACTCCAGAGGCACCTGCACACCCATGTTTATTGCGGCACTATTCACAATAGCCAAGTTATGGAAACAGCCAAGATGCCCCACCACTGACGAATGGATTAAGAAAATGTGGTATCTATACACAATGGAATTTTATGCAGCCATGAAGAAGAACGAAATGTTATTATTGGCTGGTAAATGGATGGAATTGGAGAACATCATTCTTAGTGAGGTTAGCTTGGCCCAAAAGTCCAAAAAATCATATGTTCTCCCTCATATGTGGACATTAGATCAAGGGCAAACACAACAAGGGGATTGGACTATGAGCACATGATAAAAGCAAGAGCACACAAGGGAGGGGTGAGGATAGGTAAGACACCTAAAAAACTAGCTAGCATTTGTTGCCCTTAACGCAGAGAAACTAAAGCAGATACCTTAAAAGCAACTGAGGCCAATAGGAAAAGGGGACCAGGAACTAGAGAAAAGGTTAGATCAAAAAGAATTAACCTAGAAGGTAACACCCACGCACAGGAAATCAATGTGAGTCAATGCCCTGTATAGCTATCCTTATCTCAACCAGCAAAAACCCTTGTTCCTTTCTATTATTGCTTCTACTCTCTCTACAACAAAATTAGAAATAAGGGCAGAATAGTTTCTGCTGGGTATTGAGGGGGTGGGGAGGAGAGGGAGGGGGTGGAGTGGGTGGTAAGGGAGGGGGTGGGGGCAGGGGGGAGAAATGAACCAAGCCTTGTATGCACATATGAATAATAAAAGAAAAAAAAAAGAAATTATGTGGTCATTTTTCTTTTTGTGGTACCAGAGTTTAAACTCAGGGCCTACACCTTTAGCCACTCCATCAGCCCTTCTTGGTGATGGGGTTTTTTTTCAAGATAGGATCTCATGAACTATTTGCCTGGGCTGGCTTTGAACCTTGATACTCATGTTCTCTGACTCCTGAGTAGCTGGGTCACAGGCATAAGCCACCAGCGCCCGGCTGGTCATGAATTTTTCCAATTTTCTATTAAAAATTTGATATCTGGGTTTTTCTCTTGGGGGCATTCGGTTTTCTTTTCTGATTTTATATTTTAGGAGATATCTCTCTGCTATTAGTTCTTCGAACATCTCCCTCAGAAACACTTTATCAAATTCCCCTTTCTCCCCAAAATAGTCCTCATCTGGGAGCTTGTAAGTACATGTCTGCATGATAAAGTGATGCACAGCAGACCACTTTTAATATCAAATATTTCTGCCACTATGTCTTTTTAAGAGCTTGTTGATATGCTCATATTGTAACACAGAAGTTTCCATCTTCTTCTCTTTGTACTGATGCTTCCAACAAGGTTAGAAGGCTCCATGTGGGTCCCTAACTGCATTTGAAACTGTTCCACAGCCATTACTGAGCACTCATTATGTTCTAGGGAGGCAGTGGCAACTGACACACACGCACACGCACACACACGAGACTGACTTAGACACATGACACACACAGGTGCATACATATGGACAAACCCACATGCACACATTCACAGACACATACAATTACTTACAGCCACACACAGGCCCCAGGTGCTATGACACCTACCTGCAGGTGGTAAAGGCCTGCAAGACGTTCACCGCAGGGGCTCAGCATTCCAAGGACAGTTTATTCTATCCTCTTTTTTCCTCATCACACAGTGCAGTTAGGAAGTTTTCCTGACAACTCCACCCAAAAGTGTTGCTTGTCACTTTTAACTAATATTCTTCTTTTTCTTCTCTCTACTTGAGAATACATAGAACGTTTATACCCTCATCAAGGTCTCCGATCTAAATTACTCCTTAGTGAATACACATGTGTCATCCACTTAGAGAGTTTCCGTCCTATGGTTCATCCTTCAAGCCCTCTTTGACATTGCCCCCACTCTCCTGCTCTCCCATCCCTGAGTTAGCAGAATCCCTGGTCAGGAATGTGAATTTGCTGTGGTCCTCTTGTCAGTGGGTTATAGCTGGGTAAACTGAGCCTTGGCTTTTGTGTGTGCTGTTCATGTGGAATGGTGCTTTGGTGTATATACTGTTCTTGATTTCATTTGACATTAGATCTTGAAGACTCACCACATGCATTACACATGGGTTCTTACCTGGAGCCTCCAGCTTCCTAGCGTGAACACAACATGGCTGCTCTCAGTGTTTTCCTGTTGCTGGGCATAATTACAGGAGATATTGCAATGAACATCCTTCATTGCAATGTGCCTCTTTTGAAAATGGTTGTGTTTTTCTCAGAGTGTAAAAGTGGATTGTTGTATCACTGAAGAGATACTGTCAAATTACATTTAAGAGATACAGTCAAATCAAATGCGATATATAAGAATCTGTGATTCCCATCACCCTGGGAAACATTTGATTTTCTAACTGTAAGCATGTTTTGATAATCTGATGGGTGATGAGCCTTTAATTGTCCTTTCAACTTATAATTTCCCCCATTACTAGTGGAGTTTAGCAGCTTTACCATAGGTATTTTTGTTTCCTAGAAATTACTTGTTCACAGTCAGTGCCCTGCTTCCACAAGGTTCCATATGGTATGGAGCACCTGTGCTCCAATCCCTTTGGGGAAGCGCTTTTGCCTTCATTGTCTAGGCTGCAGCCTCTCTATAGTTCTGGACCTAGTCAGTGTTTGTGCATTTGTTTGCTTTATCTTTTTGTCATCGTCTCTATCTCTGGATTGGCTGTGGGTAGGCAGAGTTAGTATTCATGCTTGGC
Organism: Castor canadensis; assembly: GCF_047511655.1. Taxonomy (NCBI): domain Eukaryota; kingdom Metazoa; phylum Chordata; class Mammalia; order Rodentia; family Castoridae; genus Castor; species Castor canadensis. The sequence continues at coordinate 6,676,396 of NC_133386.1, read as the reverse complement.
TTGCCATCTCAGATGTGTTGGCGCTCTAGGTACTGCTGTGCCTAGGGCCAAGAGAACTGACCTATGCTCTATGTACAGCTCAGGTGCTGAAGTTCAAATTCATGGATGGGAAGAAAGACTGAGGGACAGGCATTTTCTTTCATGAATATAGATGTGAGAAATGGCCTGCACAAAACTCTGTATGTCAGTCTACACTGGAACCTTCAGTCTCTTTGGCAATGGAGTCACAGGCTCTCCAAAATATAAAGTGTAGCCAGAGACATGGACACAGTCCTCCCAGCTCTAGAAAGCAGCTCTAAAAGCAGGCTGCTTTCCTTGGGCCTATTCTTCCTAATTCATGTTCTCTGAGGTTGCTTCCTCTTCAGACCAGCTCATCAGGAGACCCATTCTTTCCTTGTTAACTCAAAGGGAAGCAGAACAGAGTAACAGAGCTCAGCTGGACCTATGCCCATCTCCACTGTCTCCTTCATGTTCTGTTCCCTGCACCATGATTACAGGTTTAGAAACTAGGGAAGGAAGATTTGACAGCAACATCTCTCTCCTCAGTGATTCTGGGGGAAGTGATACTTCCTCTTCTACCTTTGAGAGACCTCATCACTCCCCCTAGGAAGGAAGGGATACGTGGGGTAGAGTCCCTGTGTGCTAAGTCCAAACACTGCTCTGCAGAGGGGAACCAATGTCTCCCTTGCATGTTAAGTGATTAAAGGTGGTACTCAATGTCTTACTTTGATCTAGGTGCATAGCACGTAGGTTTGAAAGCACACACATGTACAAATGCAGAAAGATTTATGTATGGACATACCACAGTGGCAGACACATCTGTGTGTTTGTAAAGGTGCCACACTTGAACATTTTTATAGGTATTTGTACCTGTGTTCCAGAGATGGTGCTTGTGATGAAATGTGCACCATCTGAAGCTGAAAACTTATACTCTGATTGTTGCTGACCAAATCTCCAATGTCTACTCAAATTTTTTTTTTGTTCAAAACCTGATTTACTTTAATTGCCTTATATAACCACCTATAAAATGCTAGGTTATATTTTTCTTTAATTCAGGTTGCAAGACATGATTTCACCTTTATAATTTTGGAACCAGTTATGTAAGAGGAAATCTACTTAGATGGCTAGAAGTCACCATCCATTACCTGAATAATAAAATTAATAAGTGAGGTTGAATTATGAATAAATGTTCAGAGAGCTAAATTCTTTGTTTAAAGCAAGCATTTCAATAACTCACCAGCCCAAGTCTCTGAAATCTAAGGACAATGGGAAGAGTCACCTCAATCTAGTTCCCAGAGTGAGTGAAGGAAGTCCATTTAAAACAAATAAAAGTAAGAGCCACATTGCTTGGTGTCTGATAAAGTGAGGAATCATTAGCTTCAAAGACAGCATCAGTTATTTAATTACATTCTACCCAAGTCCATTGTAACAGATGCAAAATATATTTGCTGAAGTGAAAGGCAGGGCAGAGCCTTAATTTTTAAGGCACAAATTACAAAGGCAACACCTATGTTCACAAATCGTCTTTTGTAGTCACCTGACTAACTGTGTGGTTCATCTTGCTTGTCCTCTAAGGTTGTAGCCGACCTTACACCAGCAGAAGAAAGAGCCCACGGAGCTCTGGAGTCACCTGGAGTCCTTTGGGGCCCAAAAGTCTTGGGAAGATTAAATAACCATAATTCTTAGTTCCTTTACCCAGAAAATAAAGCAAAATTTTCACTTTCAGGGTGGAAGTGAGCATTAAGAGACAATTTTGATAAAGCCCCCAGCATTGCTGAGACCCAGAGTGGCAAGGCCAAGAGCTCCAATCCCCAGTTACCACTTTTGAGTTTTTTATCTACCACATACTGTCACAGCGAAGGTTAACTACAACCGCTGTGGGTTTTTCCTTTCCAATGGAATATGCTCCACATTTATTTTGGCACATTCAGTGACCATTATACTAGGAGAAGGCAGTGTCCTATGCAGCTGGAAATGAGGGCACTGACTGCACCACACAAATCAGAGGGTGTAAAGGTAGGCTGGGGCTCTCGTCAGCCTGCACTTGTAAATCTGGGTCTCAGCTATGAGACATTCATTCCTGTGGAGAGGGATTGAAATAAAATTTAGTTCACTTCACATAATAGAAGTGACATTTATTCTACGTAAAAATAGCACCCTAGTGGATTCAAAGATGTGTCATATCGTTCAATGTGTTTCTGGTAATTCTGTTGGCTGTTAAGAATGCTGAGGACCAAAGGAAGGCACGGATAAATAAATACAGCAAATGCATACAATAATAGCCATTATTTGGTTGTTGCATGTGAAACCAGTCTAAGAAATCTGCCTAAGTAATGCACGTGAAAGCCTCATGTGTTCTCCCACACTCAGCAGGGGCTTAACGAGTGCAACTTGCCCTTGTTCCTTTTCCTAAACACTAATCCCATGGTCACCTTAACTTTGAATCTGAGAATATCCCTGTGACAGCATCATTTGAAAACAATTTGTAAGTGGGACAATAAACTCACCATTTACAAGTAACTAATTTGGCTAAGTGACTCTTTACTTAGTAGATTTATATCAATCATATTTTCAGAATGGTGATAAGACCCAGAACTGAAAAGCCTTGAGACAGAAATGTAGTGCAAGAGGCAGAAGCAAAGGTAAGAAAAAAGAAACCAGAAGGAAAGGCGGGTTGCCTGTTTCAGATAGTTCTTCCGGTCAGGAGCCACAACCCATTTTCTGAAATCATGAAAACACAATGCAGGTTTGTATTTTTTTCAATTAATGAAACCCTTCCAAAGCTTTGGCTCTTCCAAAACAGTGATGTCAGTAAACCATGTGTGAAAATCAGGCCCCTTTTGTCCTGGATATTGTCACTAAGTCAGAAAATGGCAGCATGGCCCTGCTTTCTTCATTCCCTTCCTTACCTTCCTCACCTCAGGAAGCCAGATCTCTAGTGTTACACAGCAAGGGAGATGCAGAGAGACACAGGGTGGAGGCTGTGGACAGCCATCAGCTCTACAAAGCAAGAGAGCTGCCAGCTAGTTGTAATTGCCCCACAACTGGAGTCCTATTTTCTCCTTCCAGACAAAAGCAGGGGATGGGACAATCTCACACCTTGGTTGTCCAACCCCTGCAGCAGAACACATTAGTTCCCTGCTGTCATCAGAGGCCTGCATTCTCCATGGAAGGACAGGAGAGGGAGCGCTCAGTCTGCACAGTGGGCTGAGTCGCCTGACCTTTATTTTCTTTGTGCAATGCACAGCCCAGGTCACCACCAGTTTCCAGCTATAAACAATAATGTGCTCATGAGAGAGGGGACTGCTTTTATTTAACAAGGATATACTGGAAGCACCCCCAAATACAGAAACACGCAAATATCTAATTATTAATCAATAAAAGACAATTCAATTGATTGCAGAGAAAGCCCTCAGTGTTGCTCTATGGTGCTTTTTAAATGGTCACTTTGATCATCCTGTGTTGAATAATCTGCTTCCAGGGAAGGGAAAATCCAAGCCCCTCTCTGACCTTACTTGCTTTTCTTTAATGATTTTACATTCAGGCACCAGAACAGGGGCCATAACGTGTGTTTTTCTTCATAACAGACATCATGATGTTGATAAAGGAAGCCAGTCATTTGTCATGAGATTGGCTGACACCCTGCAACTTACAAACATGTTTTGCTTTGCTTTGTTTTGGTAAGATTTGATTTATTTATTGCTGTGTAATACTATTTACTTTACTTTGAATAGCAAGATTTTTTAAAATAAGAAATGATTCTGAACATATCGCCCCTGTTAAAAGCAGTAAACGGTGAATTGGGGGCTCTGGTATTCAGGGGATGATGGTGGTGATCACTCATTTTAGCGACCCTGCTGGGAAGTTGCAAGAGTGAAAGGTTTTGTCTCATCATTTCAGCACGAGGACTGGTGTTTTGACAGTGCTTCTCACATACTAAAGATGCTGGGAAGGTATTTTTGGCAATTTGGAAAATGGGTATCTTTTTAAACTTCTCCTGGGTCTCAGCAGGTGTAGCTTTGAACATGATTTTTCCCATATCAAAATGTAAGAAAAATACTATTCTATAGACACAGGAATTTTAATTACAGAAAATCATTGCTTCCTTACCTGGGACCAGTAACAGTGGCTTTTTCTTCAGCTAGCTAATCTACAGTCTCTATCCACTTTGCTTCAGAAAGACCCACCCATGTTGGCCTGAACCCCCTTTTCATGCTGTGTCTAAGGGATCCCCCAGACCAGCCTACACCTGCCAGGCTGAGAGGAAGAGGATCTTTTCACCTTCCTGCACTCACCTGACTGGAAGGCAGGACATATGTTAGAATACACATTTCCCATGCAAATTGCTGGGAATATTGTAAGCACTGCTTTTAAGCAATTGTAAAAGTAATAGATGTCCATGGTTAAAAACAAACAAAAAGGAGAGACTTTCTTCAAGTGCACATTTGTGTCCAGGTGCAATATTTCTGTGTGTCTTTTGAGCTCAGAAATGCCTCGTGGGTTAGAGGTCAGAGGCAATTCTGTCCACTTTGGTATTAACGCACAGGCTCCTGGGATGGGAGGTAAAACCGTCCTATGAGTTCCCAGGTATCTTCATTGTCTTCACAAAACCAACAGACTAAGCCAGGCAGAAGGTTAATTGCAGGAAAATATTTTTTGTAATAAATATATGCAGTAGTATTTAACAAATTTTCACATACATTGTCCCTTCTCTTGTGAGAAAAATAACTGTGGTATTCTAAAGTCCAAATGCATTAAACCAATACAAAATTCCACTTAGAAACACACCTGCTTACGACATCAATGTACATTTACAGCCTTTGAAATGTTCTAATGCTCCCAAGAGATTGACAAGATAAATGGGAGGAATTAATCCCCAGAGGTCAGTTATTCTTCCTTTGGTCCAGCTCTTCCCATGAAACATAATTGACTTTGCTATTGCAATTCTCTAATTCAACTTCAGCATCTGAGACTTGCAATGTTGTTCTTTAATTAAGAAGGCTTTGTCTACAATTATTCATGACTTTTGTTGTTGCTGTTTTGTTTTATTTTGTTTGTTTGAGACAGGGTCTTACTATGTAGTTCAGGGTGACTTTGAACTCATGATCCTCTTTCCTCAGCTTCCCAAGTCCTGGGGTGACAAGCATGTGCCACCACACCTAGCTTTTGTGCTGTTTTATATGCTTAGACCTCTCATCTCTGATAATACCTCAAGGTAACATTCAAAGGAAACTAAGCTTTACATAAAACCTAAGTTGTAAAATAATTGAAGAAAATTTCACTTAAGAAATTTTTTGAGTAGAATTCTTTTTAATAATTAAAAATAACAGACTTTTCTGTATATGCATGTTAAACAATAGTTAGCCACAGTTTTAAGTGAAGCCTTTATTGCCTTTGGTCCTTATAGGTTAGAAAAGGTTTCCAGGTAGAATGATAACCATTTTAAAACATCCTGCAGCTTTACAGTTATGGACTATTTTATAGTTGAAGACCATTTCTCATTCCTTATTTCAGTTAATTCAGTTTAAAAATACAGTGTTTCTTTAACATGGCTCACTGAGATGTCCAACTTAGATGTGATATGCATCAAAAGGCATTTGTGACATAAAATATTGAAATTTGCAGATTAAAATACGGCAGAATATGCTCAATGTAAAACTTGAGAAGCTTTCACAGCACGGCTGTGGCATTCAGACACATTCTCCTTCTGGGGAGATCAAAAGATGGAAGAGTAATAATGTGAGTGTATCACACGGGTGGACAGAAAGTGTCTGACAGATGACAATGGGCAGTCCAGAGAGAATCAATGGCAAGTCCCACTGAACAGTTATCTTTTCTGCTCCTGTGAATCTGCGAGTGCTTATAACTAAAGGCAGTTGTAAGCAAATGATAGTTTTTGAAATTAGGCCAAGATTTTAAACATGCAGCATTAAATGAATTAATTTATTTTCAATTTAAGCTGAAACAAAAAAATCTTGAGAATATATTCATTTTGAACATATATTTTCTTGTGTTCATTGTGTATGTTGTTGAGTGTTTATCTAGTGCAACATCCAAACGTTTTAGGAATATAAGTGGCTGACCCACATAAAAAATTCTGAACTGAAGAAATGCAAATGATGAATTATGTGGTAAATACATTAGACTACAAATCAGAAATGATGTTCTACAAAGATCAGAGGACAGAGAAATGCTGAAGAGAGAAATGCAATTGGAAATGAGGACCAACTAAACATAAGTATTGAATACAAATAAGTAACAAGTTAAAACTAAGATGGAAGACGACTATGAGCACAATCACATTGCGAATATTTACACATCATATATAAATATATATATACATAAGCACATGTAAAAATATACTTATTTACAGAGATATACAAATTCTATACTAATAACTGTGATGATTTGGTAGAAAAGCATATATCTCAATAGGCAAAGCCACTATACTTGAAGATAGGAGTTTTAGGGTGCTACCTAAGTCTCAGTTACGTGTCCAGGAGTTCGTTGTTATCTGGACCACCTCTTTTCTTCTTGAACTCCATATCTAGCCTCACCCTTACTTCTTGGCCTTGCAAATTTAGCTAGCCTTGGGATTTTCTGAGGACAAATGTTACCCTCTAATGTTACCCTCTTATTCTGCCTTTGCAGCAATAGCACAGAGATGAGGTAAGAAAAACTTCTCAGCAAATATTGCCCTTCTACTTCAGAAAATGTTGCTAATAGATTTAAAAACTTGATTTTTATCAAATTGGTAATTAAGCGTTTATTTAGTATTATTCACTGATTATATGAGGTATTACTATCATAAATATATTAAGCAGTTAATCTTTACCTCTATTAGGTATACAGGGAAAATAGGTCCAAGTTTAGTATTTTAGGAGAACATGGATTTCTAAGTCTTAAAATGAATGGGAAAGTTTATCTCCCTATATGGAAAGTATGAAGGTGTGAAAAAACAAAACAAAAGCAAACTGAGAAAGATGATCTCATGAATGCTTTGCAGCTTTCTAATTTTACTTTTTATTGTTAACATGGTTGTGGTTTCTGAGTCCCAATTCCTGGTCTTATTGTGCAGTGTGAGCAAACACAATCACCTTCAGCTGTGGACGGTGTTTTGGGATCACAGGCAGAACATCCTGGGAGGTGGAATCTGGGCACGAGTGCCAAGCACCCAGCAGATCCAACTCCTTCAGCTTCTAGCTGATTCGTTCTTTACACGGCTTGATGGGATACAATCACCTAGAACATAACACTAAAGGCAATGTTTGGTCCCAAAGGGAGAAAACTTTCAGTCCTTGGCAAGACTGTGGGGCATTTCTGTCCAAAACGGTGACCTGGGGTCAGTAGATGATTTAATCTCTCTCTCTTTAGAACAGTTGAAATTTGCTGGGGGGAGAAAATACACATATTCCAAGAGCAAGTAAATACTCAAACTCTAAACTATGAGTAGGTCTCCAAAGAATAAATAACTTATCTCTTTGGACAAAATAAAGAAGTTTGCCTTCTCTTTATTAAAAATCCATTTATAAATACACACGCATGCATGAAACACACAAATACAGCACAAGGAAAGTTTATCTGAAGTTCATGTGCAAGTGATTTTCAAGCATCCTTCCAGCCCTAGACACCTGGACATGTGCAAACCGTGTTTGGTACTTTATGCAAAACAATACTTCAGCTTTTCTGCAAATTTAAGACAACTAAAAATAAACGGAAGCACATATTTCTAACACTTTTTCCAGTCAATGCAAAGTCCATAAAGAAACAGAAAAATCATGCTTAATGTTGTTAGGGTCTCGGTATAATGTGTTCAAATAATTTCAATAGCAAAAGTATTTCCTAGACTTGTTGACTTTGGGGAAAATGACCATTTGTTCCAGTATATTTGCTTACTACACTATCATGTATTCCCCTGGTGTTGCCATCACACATGAATAAGAAGAGATTGATAAAAATATTTCTCTTAGCATTTGAAATTCATTGAAAATGAGCAATACACAAAGCCCATGACAAAAGCCCACGTGAGTGATGCACAGGAAAGGGAGTAAGAAGACGGCGTCCCAGTCCGCCAGTTCTAAGTAAACCCTTACTGATCACCAAACAGACCACGATTGAGCTGTGCAGCTCATGGAAAGGCTCTGGAGAAGGCATGCTCAAGTTTAGGTTCCAATTACACACCATGATTTTCTTACTTTGCAGTTTGGACAAATTATTTAACCTCTCTGTGTTTTAATTCCTCATCTGTAAAAAGGGCCAATCACCATTATCTTTGAGGGCCAACTGATACCTGTAACAATGCCTGGCATGCCTTAGCCTGTCAATAATGATTACCTTTTTTCTTTCTTCACCCTCTCTACTTATGCTTTAGGTTTTCAAGAATTTGGAAAAAGACAAAATCAGTCAACCTTTTCTTTACCAACTTGTTGTCAAAAAGGTTGTTATGTTTTTATACAAGGTCATGGAACATTTTAAACTTATTGTACAGTAAAAATACATGTAGGTATCAACTGTGCATTGATATTAAAGATATTCTTAATCATTATACCAAGACAGTAAGATTAGAACTGATATTAGGACCTAAGTTAAAATAGTTGCTTAGCTTGACATAGCTTCTTTAATGATTGAAACCAAAAAGTGAAGATGAACACCAAAAAAGGAGACGAACACCTTTTACCCTGGGCTTGCCCCACGAAGAATGCACCAACCCACATTATTCTACCCAACTACTGCTTCCTATTGTAGACCTTAGGAACTAAGCTGACATTTTCCTAACCTGTAACATCTTCACCCACGAACACATTTATTCAACAGGATCATTCAAAACCAGTAAGAATTCCTATGAGCATATACAGGTTTTCAACCTATAGAACTGCCCACATAGGACTGTGCAAGGCAGAACTCCAACTCTGGAGCAACACGCTCCTGGAGCAGAGGACCCAGGCCTGGTTCCTGACTCATGGAAACTGGGAGGCAGTAAATTTGTGTTAACTTGTGTGCGTGGTAATTGGTCACACTGCAGCAAGAGAAAACAACCACGGTGACTAACTTTTTGAGATTTTTAAGGCAAAGTTTTAGAAGTGTTGCTTCTTTACTTGATGTTTCATAAACCACAGTGGACTGAATTCATCTCCAAGCAAATTCATTAAGTGGAAACTGAGTGAATAAGGTATTGGCACTCATCTATTGAGCTCATGAGGCTCCTTCCCATTTGTGCATATCACAATATTGATGCGCTGAATAGATGCTAATAAACATTGATATCACCAGAAATATTTTCCTTTTAATTAAGTTGAAGCTTGCAAGTAGACTTTTCTTGGAAAAAAAATATATTTTACAATGCAAGGCAATGTTAAGAAATGCTGAGAAGCAAAAGGAAGAAAATGCAAGCCACCCACAGACTCCCCATTGGTGTCAGCACTGCTTTCCTGCTAGTGTGTATTTTCCTGCTTTTTCCCCTTGCACATGTGTACTCTGAAAAGCAGGATCATAAAAATCTACTGTATACCCTTTTAAAAAATTCTTCCTTTTGTAAAGAACAATGTGACTCACTGACTATTTCTTGATCACATGTTATATAATGTAAGACAAAACATTCTTCTCCAGAGTCACAGCAATAAAACAAATAGGATTGTTTACTCATTTTTTCCATTCATTCATTCATTCATTCATTCCATTACTTACTGAGCTTTAAGCCTGCACGATGTGCAGGAGACATACAGAATAAGAGAAAAATCTACCTCTCAAAGAACTCTCACCCTCATGCCAAGGCAGGTATTCACATAAACTATTAACAAAGAAAAAAGAGCTTTTGAAACACAGACTTATGCTGAAAGCTTGTCTCTCCTGCTTGTAGATATACAATCTTGGAAACTTATTTCACTTCTCTGCACTCCTTTATTTATCTGAAAAATGTAGACTGTATTTTCTACCTTGCTGAGTAGTTTCAAAGACTAGATGTATCTATATACATAGAACAAATACTTTGGGTTTCAGGTGCTGAGTGGATAATTGATTGTAGTCCCGTGTGACAATTGGCAAGTTTTTCTGTGAGGCAGGAGTTAAAGCAGCTTGCCACTCATGCATCCCCTTACCAAGGGTCTATCCTTGGGAGAAGGAGAAAAGGAGGCTGGGGCCTGTCTAATCTCTTTGTCAACTAGAGTTGCTGGAAGGAAGAGGCCTTATTTGTGAAATGCTCCAAGCACAGTAGGTGGAGGGAAGAGGACTTGGAAAATCCTGCAAGTGTATACAGAAGTGGGAGTGAGAAGTCAATGTTCAACTTCACAGGGAGGGAGGGGCCCATCATGAGGGTGTAGTCTGGACTTTCCCTGAAAATGAAGCCATGGTGACCTTAACCAAGGATTGCTTGACCTGAACCATGGCCATTAAGAAAGAGTTGCAAGGAGTGACATGGGAAGGGAGGGCCCCCACAAAGGCTGAGAAGCAGATGGGGGATCATACATGAATGAATGAAGAGCAGAGGCTTGGGGTGGAGAGGAGGGAAAAGATTTGAAAGATATTTAGGACTTTAAAGGATTTTAAGAAGCTTTAACTTAATAAGGGAGATGAAATATGGATAGAAGTGCAGAAGGAATTGAAAGAATATAATAAGAGTAATAATAAGAGTACAATAAGTTCACCGTTGTGCATTTGTACATTATACCAGTCAATGGTGAACATGTGTGAAATAGATTAAGTCATTAAAACCTTATACTCACCCTTTGAGGTAAGTCCATTTTCTTCTCCATCTTGAAGAAGTGAAAAGTGTGATCTGACAACATTAGACACCTACTAAGTGACAGAACATGGAACAGTAAACCCAAACTCTGGGCCTTTACAATATCAGACTACTTCAAAAACATGATAGAAAGCCCCAGAAGCCACAAGAGAGATGGAACCAAAATTCAGTCGCTGTTCAGGGCAGGAGGTAATTTCTGGCAAGTTCTATAAAGCCAATTTTGGAGAGATGGACTCAAGTTTCAGAACACTTTGCATTAAATCTGATATATCATGTATTCAATATAACCCATTAAATTACTTATATATTTTAGAAAGGATACATTTGCATTCCTCTAAAATGAACAGATTTTAGAAAGCTATCTTAACAAGCCCTCTACCTGTTGTTCATAAGAATCCAACATAGTATAAGAACTCCAACTTGAGTTTTGACTGAAGTTTTAACTCTTACTCAGAAGGGAGTTTAGTCACCACTTTTTTCCCTTAAAATGCAGCTGACTCTCTTTCTTATACTTAAAGAATAAAGAAGAAGTCTTTCTTCTTCTGAAAAATAATGCCAAAGTTCCACCTTCTTCTTACCATGTGAATGTCTTTCTGGGGAATTTAATCGGGGAAAAACACTTTATCACTTTAAGGTGTATGCACACAAATGGAGAATTATAATATCAGATGCTAAGAACAATCAGGCATCTTTAAGATTGGCTTTTCTGCTCTCTGTCTTCTTAACTCACACTTTATGACCTCTGTCTTAGAGGGGAGATGGTTAGCTTGTGTAAACCCAAAAAGCCCTGGAAATGGAGCCAATATTGAAGGAGACAAAATAACGTGACATTCTTGTCTTGAATGTAACATAGCAAAGGGTGAAGTGTGTTGCTAAGTAATAAAAGCAAGGGACCACAGACCCACAGTGCCACTCATTCTCCCCCACCCCACATCTGGAGAAAGTGGGCTCTGGATCCAGCATCCAGCAGGGTGAGTGAGAACTAGTGAGCATGGCTGCCAGAGGCCAGGCTGTTTCCTGAGAACCCCTGGGTGCAGTTTCCCAAGAATTGCAATTTTCCATTTGTGGAGCCCCTACATCCATCACAGAAGTACAGATGGGGTGGCCCTGCAGGTGGGCTACCTAGCCTGCAATCATCCAGTGAGTTAAAAAATAAATTTGGGTGGTGACTACCTACATATTTATTGGCTGTACATCTACCTAAGGTTAATCTCACCAGAGCCAAAGACCTAATGTAGAAAATCAATAAGTCCACTAAGTGTTTGAGAAGTGACTGATGATAGACATAGTAAAACTGTGGGAAATAGGAAAACAGTTGTCATCGGCCAAAGAGGTGTGGGTTCCAGGTAAAAGTTCCCACTGAAATAAGGAGGCCTACATGGGCCAGGATGTAATTTAAGTTAACTCATTAGTTGAGTTCTAACTTGAGCTGGACTTCTTCAAATGTAAGTAAAAGCGATGCAATATTATTTTAAGTGACTTTCATTTAAAAGATTAAAAAAGGTATGTGTGTCATAAAAATTAGAAGTACTAGCTTTGTATGTACATAATTTAATCAGGAGGAGAGTCAGCCTTCTACTGTTTTTCCAAGCTACCTTGTCTGAAAGACATTGCTAAATAGAGAGTGTTTACATAATTTCTCTTTCTTCCTTCCAGTACTTCTTTTTGTTTTTTAACTCACACACATGTAACTATTAATGAGGCCCTCTGATCAGCCTTAGTTAATGAGTGTTATCAAACTGAGTTGATGTAATTTCTGCCCAAAGCAACTTGACATTTCAATTAAATTCTGCAGCCTTCTCAAAGGAAAATGTACACTTCCTTTAAGTGCTTTTGAAATATTAAAAACAGCACCTGGATGACTGTGATTAGATTATTTTTATAGTTCCTAGCATCAGAATTGTTCATCTGTACTTTGTTCCTTAGAACTGAAGGATACTATTGTTGATGGTGGTCCTGTTTTATGTGTCCTACCTCAGTTTCATTGGGACTACAGGACTCTATTACTGTGACTTCCAGTCTCTGCTCACCTGGTCCAGCCAGACACACACATATCCAGGTCAGCACTTCTCCCACAGGGGTGGCTGGCCTCAGTCTGGGTTCTTCAGCTGTAATTCTGAATGGGCCGTTTGCAATATTGATGAACACATTTAGACTCTAGATGTGGAAGTTGAATCAAGTTCAAGTTTTACAACTGTAACGAATGGCTTACGCTCAGGTGGCAGCTTTGCTGTAGACAGTGCATGGAATAGTCAGTCAGTGAGCTTTACAGATACTAAGTGTAGAGAATCCTGGCAACACCTTTGACCTGGTGATCATTAAAGAAGACTCTATCAGTGCAATAGCTTCTGGTGGAACAGTGAAGAGGAAAGTCTGTCAAAAGACAGATGGCTAGCCTGTGGGGTGTAGACATAGACAAGAGAGACACTGGTTTGATCAGAAGAGGTGACTTTCCCTATGTACAAAATTGTCTCTTTCTCTTCACTGAATTGATGGTCTGACAGCTTTATAATTCTCGTGAGCCTAGTCTGGGTAAATTTACAAATAATCAGAGACTACCCTATTATAGCCCACAATGTTCTCAAACAAATGCATTTGCTAGTGTGTCCCAAACCATGCATTTTCATTCTTAATTTGGCCTGTGCTGCTAGGTTCACGCTGATTCCAAACTTGTGACATTATCCTTGAGGTCATTCAGGGGACTCTATCTGCTCTGCAAAGCTTCAAGGTATCTGTCAATTAATTCCACAATTTCTCCAACAGCTCATATTCACATAAGGGCATTTCAGTGGCTTTATTCAGTGGCCATCACATCTCATTGTTTCTCTGAGGACCTGATAAAACCCCTCAGAAACGAAGGCTGGAAGTAGAAAGAATTTCTAGTGGGAGCAAGACATTTGAGATGAAGAGTCTCAGAGACAGGGTGAGAAAACTGAAGAGAGTTGACACAACAGTGGCTGCCTTACACTGTACCAGGAACCCAAGGACTCAAGACTCTTATGGGAAAATCACCCCAGAGACAATGTCTGTGAGCCCAACAGCATCCCACCAGGGAGGATGTCTGTCTGTCCAGAGGGGCTGTCAGGTGCTTCTCACCTGGGAGGCAGTGTGATTGATCCCAGTAGACTCAGGAGGACTGCGGGTTCCCACCATCATTGTCATGGAGGATGCCCAGGCAGGGGGCACTGCCCAAGGGTTTGCACTGATCCACCATGCTCGTGCTATTGAATGGCCTCCTGGATCGGCATCCTTTACAACCTTGACCTTGACCAAGACATGTTTCACACCATCCCAAATTTTAATAAGAACTATCCTGAAAGTGATTGCTTCTATCTTCTCTAGTAGTATACTGAGAATCTCTGTGGCTTTTCATAAACAGCATTTTAGCCATTTTCCTGCGTGCCCTTGTACAACCTCTAGAGCTTTCACACACTTGACTTGGACAGGAAGAACTGAGAATCACTCTTCAGCACAGCTCCCAGACGCAAAGACATTCCAAGATCAAAGCATCCAAGGTTATCACTTTGTTCATCCTCCTCACTTTCCTGAGGAGAAAATGGAAACTCTAGCAGATAAAGTTAGCTTGTATCAAACCTTTGGAATTTTTCTAGAACTTTCACCAGTGGCTTATTGAGCTCTCACATCCACTAGAAAGGCATACCTGCCTTCTATGTTTTTATAGACAGCTAAGGAGTATAGACAGATGTTTTTCAATTTGCATTTCTTGCATCTAACCTGAGAGCAAGGCCTGCCGCATCAGACGTTCACAGAGATGGTGATAGAAGAGACCAGACACAAAATCGTTGCTGGTCCTGGGGCTCTCCAGCTGTCTGCTATAGAATATTCAGTGTGAGATTCTCAAAGGTACATCTGCAACAAGCAATACTTTATAAAGCATTGGTCCCTCACTGCCTCCATAAGAAAACCTGTTTCTAATAAATTTCAACTCCTGGGTTTAAACGGAGCTTTCCTCCCACAAAGTCAATTTGGTATGAATATTTTAGAGTAGAATCATCCTTTCTGCTCCTCTGCTCTGGCTCACCAGGTTTGCCTCACCTGCTGTATTGCCCTCAATATTCTCTCCTAAGATAACATAAGTAACCAACTTCCCACCCCAACATTTAATTCACACTCCTCCCTTTAGCACGAGACCCTGCAAGGACCCTACAAAGGCTGACTTGTTCACAAGGTACCCCACCCCAGAACACTGCTGGATGCAACTGAGCACTGAGGAATGTGTAATTATGGTAAGAGGAAATGGGGGCGAAGTCCATGTATACGTTAACGGGTAGTCAGCCCTGTGTATCTGTAGGTTCTGCATCTGAAGAGTCAACCAGTGACAGATAGAAAATATTTTAAAAATTGTGTTTGTATTGACATGCACAGACTTTCACTCCCTAAACAATACAGTATAGCATTCACTGTAAGTAGTCTGAATGATTTGAAGTTTTCAGAGGATGCGCAAATACCACAGCATTTCACATAAAAGCCTTGCGTGTCCTTGGATTTTGGTATCCTGGAACTGATCACCTTTGAATACTGAAGGACAATTACAATTCTGACTGGAATGTATCCTTTAGAATTGGGCAACAATTCTAACAATTATAGTAAATCCTGCTGCAGATTTGTTCCACAGAAAATGAATACAATACTTGCATGCATGTGTTTTTATTGTGATGTGTTGGTATAAGAAGCAAGTACCCTACTGTGTTCTGTGGAGCCCTGGAGTTTTGCTCATGACCTTAGGGGCATCTGGAGGATGAAGTGGAAGGCCTGGGATCCCCTCCCATCTGGTTCCTGGTTCATCTAATTTGGTAGAGGGATTTCTGCCTCAGAGTTCATACAAAATATATGTTGGAGACCAGGCATGAACCCTGGACTGGGAATAATGGAGTTTGCACAGCCTCTCCATGGTAGAGGTTTGCACAGCCTCTTCTACCATAATTTCCCCAGGACCTGGTGTCTTGACCTTTGTTCTCACATCTCCTTGAAGAATACAACATGCTGGGTCCTCATACCAGCCCCCGATGCAAAACTAGATAAAGTACCAGAACTGTTAGGAGACTCCTTGATGCCAGATTAATCAATACCTTAGATACGGTGTCCTGTGTGCCTTCATGATTCCAGAACTGATGTGTCATAATTAAGCTTCATTAGCCTTAGGAAAATTAGCCCACCAGACCTCATTCCTTTCACCTTGCATCAAGAATTGCTAAAGCTTGGTTTTTACCTGAGTCTTTTCCTTGTACTGACCTCTAAAATAAACACTCTGGCTCAGGTAGGAGCTCACGTTTCCCATCAGGAACGTGCAGCCCTCCCATCCCCAGCTTTTCTGTCGTATGTCTGTATGTCTGTGTGTCTTATTTCTCGTTCCCCCACCGCTCTCGGTCAGGTTCACGCAGCATACCCACGCAGGTCGCAGCAAATATAGTTTACTTTTTTCTTGTTAAATTTGTATGTATGTTTTTTGGAAACTACTCCAAATATTCACTGGATTCAGCTAATTTCAGTTTGCTAATTATTTATTATCTTTTTACAAGCTGAGTATAATATTCCTTAAAGTGTGATACTTATGAAGTTTATTTTATATGTGAAATATTCAGGTCTCCGTGCTAAAGTTTCCAAATGACCATACCTGGAGCAAAGATGTCAAAAGCGGCTCAAAATGTTACTGTGGACTGAATGATGCTGTGAAGCAACACAAAGCCTTCAAACCCACCAAGGTGAAAGATAATCTCACACGCTGTATAGAGAAGCAACAGGGTCCACTTTTCTTTTCTTTTTTTTACAAAAAACAGCAAAACTTTATTGAAAGAAAATGAAAGAAAAAGTAAGGTCAAAGCACTGCCAGAGAGCAGTGGGCCTATGTCAGATGGCATGGCAGCCCAAGTTCCACTTCTATATTAGAAATTTACATTTCCTGAGTATCAGCTACAGAAGACCTGCTCTTAGCTTTGCAAACCTTGTTTCTAGTCCTCATTATTTTCTAGAGAATATCAATCAGTTGGAAATAATATTAACAGTTTTGGTAACAGGAAATGATGACAAGGACATTGATTAACAACATGACCAAAGCCATATGGCTGGGTCTTCCCCCCAGCAGCATTTAATCCCTGTCCTTCTGTCTCCCCAGACCATTCATTTCTATCACAACACGGATGCTCCTAGCTTTGACAATTATGTTGACCATGCACATTCCATAAAGGTTTGTCAAGTGGCTAAATGAAATAGAAGTGCAAAAAAATGTCTTCCACCAGAGATCCTATCTCAGGATTTGACAGTCAGTGGTGTTTGAAATTACGCTTTAATTACAGCAAGAGGTGACAACCACAGCCTTTTTGGAGTGCCTAAGTACTCAGTTGTCTCAGTTAGCCGTAAAGGGTTCATATTAGTGCATGCCTACTGGTAGATGAGAAAAGGCAGCCACAGGAAAGTTAAGGAAGGTGCCCAGTTTGACACAGAGGTAAGTAGTGGGCTAGGATTTCTACATAGGTGGTCTGACTCCAGAGCTCAGATTTTTAATATGGAATTCGGATTTTGTTGCTTCTTATTTCTTCCTCCCATCCCCAGCCCATTTTTTGTAGTGATAGGGATTGAATCCAGGACCTTGCACTTGCTAGGCAAGCACTCTACCACTTGAACTATGCCCCATCCATTTTGTTTCTAAGACAGAGTCTCATGCTGTCTTTGCCTGGGCTGGTCTAAAACCTGGCAATCCTCCTACCTCTGCCTCCAGAGCTGGGATTATAGGCATAAACCATGTACTCCAATTTTAATGCATAGTATGCATTAAAAATACTCTGAATAATACAGAAGGTATCTGTGTATACACAGAAGTTATATGAAGGTTGCTTCTTCCCTTAAAGGAATTAAAGGATGAGCAAATCAGGAAGACATAAAACAATCAAATGGGGCATTCCCATGTGCGTGTTTCCAGAGAGAATCCTCAGTGTAAGCAGATGAAATCAGGACAGGCTTCACAGAGTCGGTGCTCCATGAGATCTGGAATGAGGAAAGAGCTCAAGAGAACTTTTATCTTCTTTTATCAAGAAGATAAAATAGGAATATCTTATATTCATTCACCCAGGGATCAGCCCAGGCTGCAACTGACAGGCGTCTAAAGGGTTCAACATGGAAAAGGAAGATATACAATGACATGGGCTCTCCATACAAGAGGTGTAGACCCTGGGAAGGTGGCAGCAAGAGCAGGATTGCAGGTGGGATCTAGGCTGAACTGATACCTGACGTCTTCACACAGCCTGCTGGGAAGAACCACCATCATTATTTTCCAGTCAATTAGACACAAAGCATGCAGATTCAATTAGAATTGAAATGTGATGCAGTGTGACAGGAAGTTTTGCAGACTTCCCTGTGTGCCTGGGAGCCTCCTGTGTGCAGGGATTCTGGGTGACACCTCTCTGTGGGGCTTGTGGCCAGAATTGGGGGAAGCCCTCACTGTGCCAGAGACTGAGGCATTCTGGGGTGCAAATGCAAAGGGAGATAGTCCTGTGCTTCCAGGCACACTTGCACAGGTCATGACTATCTGCAAGGCAGGCGTACCAACCCTCTTCCCCCGACACAAGGGTCTGAGAGGCCAAGGCATTTCCTGAGGGGTACTGAGATTCAGATGGAGCCTCCACCAAACCCAGGGCCTTTCTGCTTGGTCATGGTGCATTCCATACTATGAACCTTTTGTCTTGTTCTCCAAGAGGAATTGGTAATTTATTATCAGTGACCCTGAGAGGCTGAGTTAGGGGACCTCAAAGCAGTGGGAGACCCTCGGCTAAGAAGGCAAGCCTTTCCTTTACAAGTAGGCCTTGCCAGATTCCCCTAAATGTGCCGGACTCTCTAACACACACACACACACACACACACACACACACACGCGCGCGAAGTGACTGGACAAAATACAAGCAAGCAGGGATGGAGAAAATCAACCCAGGAAGCTTAAAAAGCTGTAAATGTTGGTGAAAAGGTATTTTTTGCTATTTCATATAGATAGATGAATAGATGAATGGATAGATGGACAGATAGAAGGTAGATCTGTGTGTGCCTGCGATCAGTATTGAATCTGACAAAAGCAACTATCTTAGTAAAGTATAGAATATAATTATAACTCTTTTTTTTTTTAATTTTGCAGTACTAGAAATTGCCCTCAGGGCCTCATGCTTGCTAGGTAAGCACTCGACCCTTTGAGCCATGTTCTCAGTCTTTTGTTTTTAGTTTTCTTTCAGACAAGGTCTCAAGTGTTTATCTGGGCTAGTCTCAGGCCTCCATCCTCCTACCTCTGCCTCCCAAATAGCTGGGAACATAGCTATAGCCCACCACTCCAGACCCCAAAATATAATTGTAATTCTAAGCCTCTAATTTTCTCTTGAGGTATCAGTTCATTCACAGTCCTATTGTATTTTCAAGT
Source organism: Castor canadensis (assembly GCF_047511655.1). NCBI lineage: Eukaryota > Metazoa > Chordata > Mammalia > Rodentia > Castoridae > Castor > Castor canadensis. The sequence continues at coordinate 6,657,242 of NC_133386.1, read as the reverse complement.
GATTTTGAAACTTTCTGCAAACATTTACTGTGGACTTGCAATATACGAAGCCCTGGCAGAATACAAACATGTGTTGACTCTGTGGGTCCTTATTGAACATGGATGATATGCTGTGTTCCAAAGACTCAAAGATTAAAACCAGTAAGGTTCCTGTCCTGTAATTGCCTGCTGCTTGGAAAAGATTTTTGAAAATTGTGACAAGAACAAATTGCCATCAATTTCCCGTTCCCCTCTTTTGAGATTTCTACGCCAGGGTTGATGAAAGTTATAACCACATTAGATGTCTACCTGCTTGCCTAAAATGAAACTAGAGAAATCATCCTAAATTCATGTAAAGAAAGTGTAATTGAAGTGATTATGATTCTTTTTTTCTCATCAGGATACCAAGAGACGGAGAGAGAGAGGTTGGCATGAAGGCCACATTTCCACTTCAGAGTTGACTCACGGCTGTCACATGAAGCTGCATGAAATTCTGTAGTGCGGCCAAATATTAATTGAAACAATTAACTGTAGAAAACACGTGGGCACGACGATATTAGCAGTGCATAATCCTTTCTAGTTAAGAGCTCCTTACTGGATTACTGCCGAAAAGCTCTGGAGTTCTAATTACCTGTGGAAGTCCCACCAGGCGACTGCAAAACATGGTAATTAGACGGCTGTAATCTAAGGTGTTAGCAGGGGATAGAGGATTTGCTCTAAGTACCATGGTGCTTTCATGGCTATTTACTGAGCAGAGCACCAGAGTTTAATGGAATTTGGTAGAATTCTCTAATGACTACTGTGATCACGTAGTTAACAAACATATCTGAATGCGAGTTCCTTGGTTTTGGTGCCAGTGTTGAACACTGATCCTTAACTACTAGAAGGAAGGAATATACCTTGAGCAAGGTGCATTGTGTGGATTTATCCTAGGGATTTATGTTTCTTCTCTGCCCAGGTGTGTCATTCAGCTCCGAGACCTCGGCTTCTTTAGGCAGCACACAGCATTGGATTGGAAATGGCTCAGTGCTTCCCTCCAAGTCCTGCCCAGACCTGTGTGAGCCTTTCCTCTTTTTAACAGAGCTGCATATACTTCTCAGCTTCGAGGAAGCACCTACAACCCACGCATGCACACACAGAGAAATTTTACACGTTTTAGTGATGGGTGCAATATAGTTGCTCCAAAGTGTCAGTAAATGTAACAGCTGAGAGAGAGATTCATCTTTCTTACCTTCTTTTCTTTCTTCTTTTTGCCAAGCCCAAATCACTCTCTTATATTTCTTTGTGTAGTATGAATGTGTATATAAAAATGAAAACCTGACTATAAACTTTCTCATGTTCCCAGAGTATAGAACATAAAAGTAATCTAAGGAAAATATTGGCATAACATCATCACCTGTGCTTTGATTACTGCTCAGAAAAGCAGCTCATCTTCTGGAAGGTGCTAGGTACACCCAGCCCTGGAGGTGGGGCTGCTAGGGATTAGCTGGCTTGCTATACCTTGGTCTAGGCCAGTGAGACCTGCTGGGTGGGCCACTGAGAGTGGCATTAATTACAGCCAGTTATCTTCTGCAGGGCCCTTTAATGAGGCCAAAGTAAGGAGGGGTTGTGGGCGGGCGAACAGCACTGCCAAGTGCACAGAGAGCCATATGCCACTGCTTCTTTGGGGGTTCCTCACCACCAGAGAGCTCCCCACTTGTGCTGGCGACTGAGCGTTGAAAGTCCCCTTTCAGGATATACCCAAAAGACTGTTACTCCAGAGGCACCTGCACACCCATGTTTATTGCGGCACTATTCACAATAGCCAAGTTATGGAAACAGCCAAGATGCCCCAGCACTGACGAATGAATCAAGAAAATGTGGTATCTATACACAATGGAATTTTATGCAGCCATGAAGAAGAACGAAATGTTATCATTCGCTGGTAAATGGATGGAATTGGAGAACATCATTCTGAGTGAGGTTAGCCTGGCCCAAAAGACCAAAAATCGTATGTTCTCCCTCATATGTGGACATTAGATCAAGGGCAAACACAACAAGGGGATTGGACTATGAGCACATGATAAAAGCGAGAGCACACAAGGGAGGGGTGAGGATAGGTAAGACACCTAAAAAACTAGCTAGCATTTGTTGCCCTTAATGCAGAGAAACTAAAGCAGATACCTTAAAGCAACTGAGGCCAATAGGAAAAGGGGACCAGGAACTAGAGAAAAGGTTAGATCAAAAAGAATTAACCTAGAAGGTAACACACACGCACAGGAAATTAATGTGAGTCAATGCCCTGTATAGCTATCCTTATCTCAACCAGCAAAACCCCTTGTTCCTTCCTATTATTGCTTATACTCTCTCTACAACAAAATTAGAGATAAGGGCAAAATAGTTTCTGCTGGGTATTGAGGGGGCGGGGGGGAGAGGGAGGGGGCTGGAGTGGGTGGTAAGGGAGGGGGCAGGGGCAGCGGGGAGAAATGAACCAAGCCTTGTATGCACATATGAATAATAAAAGAAAAAAAAAAAAAAGAAAGTCCCCTTTCAGACATTTAAGCAGAGAATGAGGGGTCATTGTTCTGCTGAAGTACCTTTTAGTCAAAAGCTTAAATGGAAAGTTCTCCATGGTCTTCCCTCCCATGAGGTAAGTGTTGTGCTGCAGGAAAGGTGACCAAGACAGAAGGGGGTGAATTGGCCAGCCACCAAGAGGTGGCAGGTGACAGTCCTGAGGACAGTTGTACGGGCCCCAGGAGGAAATTATGCACTTGTGGAATGGATAGCAGGATGGGGGCTGGTGGGTGGTTCATTCAGCCATGTGATAAGAACCCCACGTGGGTTCACTCTGCTCATGGAAACATCTGAGCCAAGACCTCCCTCCAGGGCCACAGATTCTTTCTCTTATAAACCACAGAGCAACAAACCAAGTGTTGTATGCGTGCATACACACATATTTGTGCATATGAATTGTGTATCTTTTATATATGTAAATACATATATAAGTAGGTCATTTATATCTGTAAAGTTATACGCCATTTTCATGTTTTTGTGGAGGAAGGAAAGTATTTATTTGCAAGATGCATTGCTAGGTAGTAAAGGTGATTCTAGTAGATTTTAATACATTAAAACTTCCAAAAGTCTTTGACTCCAGCAATTTAAGTTTTATCCAAGGCCCTGGTTTTGCTGGGTCTCCTCTTCATCATGAGGGAAAAAGAAAAAGTCCCTTCCCTGTAGCCCTTGGGCATGTTCTGGATGCCTCCAAGGAAAAGCTGCTCTGAGTTAGAGTAGCACTAGTGGAGAGCAGAAGAAGGGGCTGGGGCTCACACGTCCAGTGCAGCCCTCAGCCCCTAGTGAACCTGTCACAGCCAACATGTGTGCAGTTGCATCTGTAAGTTCCCAGTCTACTCAGGTGGTCCCACCATCATCCATTCCCCCCTTCTCCTCACTTACTTACAAGAAGGAAAAAGCAGAATGTTTTAAAACGCCATAAAAAGATTAACTCAACTGACTATCTTTTTCAAAAGCCCACCATTTCTACCTGATCTTCTAAAATGCCCATGTTATGTTCTGTGTTCATACTGTTTTTGTTATGATAGCTGATTCCTTTCTAGAAATACAGGAATAGCCCCATTGAAGCAATATAATTCGACTGGCATATTTTAAATGGATAGGATATTAATGAAAATAGCACAAGCATAGGTTATATAATTATTGTCTGAAGTCAGTACAAAATTGTTTTGTCTCCTAACTTGTAAGGCCTGTAAACCCATTCTTTTTTTTCTTATTATAATGGCATGTGGAGAGTTTTTATATCTTGGCAAAATATGGGCTATAATTTAATTGACTTAGCAACACTACCAAGTAACACATTTACTCCCGAGGGAAATTTCTTTTCATGCTTTCTATTGGAACTTCTAATTGACTTCTATTTCTGAATAATTGTTGACACTAATATGTTGGAAGGGCTGGTGATTTTAAATAGCTATAAATGAGGAATCCTGGCTTTTTTTTTCTCCCTGCCAAATCCATAAGTGAGTTAATATTTTAAAAGTGAGCATTAAAAATTCTGCCTTTGGGAATTGATTTAATAGATGAATCAATAAGTCTGGTATGACCATTGTAACACAAGAAGATGAGGCCCTAGGTATACCAAGTGTGAAATCAAGCCAGCAAAAATCATTCAGAATGGACGGTGTGTGTTTCACTAGTCAGAAATAGCAATATGCAGAAGACTGAAAGCATGAAGAAATCCTGATGAGCTTTTACTTGAAACTTATTTGAACCACATTTGGTGGCTCATTAATTGTGGTTCTCCCTAAACATCATAGACCTTGTTTTTCATTTCATTGGTGACACCAATAATATATATTGTTATACTCAGTAGCTATCAAATATTAAAGTCTTCTTGTTTTTGAAATTTAAATAATAGCTTGGTTTGTTATCTAGCACTAAATCTGTACTACATTACAAATTTATGACCACCTGTAAATTTCATGCTGATATTTAAGTTTTAAAATACGTTGATGCCTTTGAAAGCATGGGAACATAAAATGACACAATTGTAAGTTAAGAATTATAGCAGCATAAATACTAATGTCCAAATTTGATCAGATATTTATTTGCAGTAAATGATCCAACTTTGTTGTGCCCCTACTGTGTGGCTAAGAACACCATGATAAACACTAAGAACTCAACTGTGAGCAAGACACATAGTCCCTGTGTTCTAGGAGATGATGTCAAATAAACTTACAAATGAATAGGTAATTTCAAATTATTATAAGGGATATAAAGAAAGCAAACCTCTGACCTGGTGCATGTGTATATGGTAGGAGACTTTTAAGGTAAAGGATGAGAAGGGGCTGTGCATACAGCAGGGAAAAGGAAGGGGAATGGACAGGTGGGAGTAAAGTATGTGTAAAGGCCCTGCACTAGATCCCATCCCAGTCTCTTGAGCAAGAGAATGGAGGCCAGGATGTCTGTAGCAGGGCAAGCAAGAGGAAGAGACATGACAGAAACCAACTGGTGTTTGTACAATAATAAGAATTTGTAGTTTTCTCCAAGGAAACAAGTTAGGGACAAGAAATTGTCTACCTGAGCTTGTGATAGCTTGTGTGTGGCAAAGGGATTACAGCATAGCCAAGAAAGGGAGTGGAGACCACTTAGTAGATTGTGATAGCCATACAGGAAACAGATGACAGAGACTTAGATGAGGTTGGTGGTCCTGAGATTGAGGGCAATGACAGCAGTCAGAAACTCTGGGCATGGAAATCACCAAGAATTGTTGATAGATTATTGGGAGGGGGGGTACTTCAGAAAGGGAGGAGTCAAGAGTGAGCCTCAGATTTCTGGGGTCAGCATGGACAACGGTCACATTAACCTAAGTGGGGAAGAGTGTTGTTAGACGATCAGGTCTGGAGGTATGCAGGTAGGAGGTGTTTAGATTCAAGATGGACTTGAGACGAGCTAAGTTGGGGAGGCTGGGAAAGAGAGTGGCGTTTCTAAAGAGGTAGTTTAGTATGACTAAGAAGGTGGAGGACAGCTCAGGAACTAAAATATAAATGTAGAAATCATGAGTCCCAAGAGGGTACTGAAAGCAATGTCGAAGGATGGGAGTTGTCAGGTGGAGGAAGAAGAGTCGATAGGAATCCTGACACAGAGCCACCATCCAGGGAGGAGGAACCTGAGGAGGTAAGCACTCAGTAAATGGTACTGTTACTACCAATTGACATTACTATTATTTTATCCAGTGGAATATTCCAGTGGAATGGAGGGATCAAAGGCCAGATTGGAATTAAAATAGAACAAGAGCTAAATAAATGGAGATGGCATGTGGCAACCATTCTTTCAAGGAGCTCTACAAAGAGGCATAAAGAAATTGAATAGGAACTCGAGGGGGAGAGAGCTTCGTGGTGGGCTTTTGTTTGCCATTTACTTACTTAGTTACTCACTTACTGGACATTGAAGTAAGATGTAGCAGGAGATGCACAGGAAAGGCCCTGAGGAGGTATGAGCATGTGAGAATCAGAGTCCCGGATGGGGGTACCCATGGCTCAGAGCAGAGACAGTCTTTTGATGTAACAATAGGAAAGAAGACTAAGATGGGACAGAATGTCATGGAGCTTGTAGATTTGGTGGGGAGATAAAAGGTCCTTGTTATAGCTTGGGTCAGCAATATATCCTAAAGTCCCATGTGCTAACAACTGGGTCCTCAGCTTGGCACTATTGGGAGGCATTGGAACCTTTAAGAGGTGGGACCTCGGGAGAAATGTAAGGTCACTGGAGGTGTGCCTGTCAAATAGGACTATGGAATTCTAGCCTTTTCCTTTTCCTCTCTTTTCCTGTGCCAGCCATGAGGTGAATAGGCTTCCTTCATCACACACTCCCTGCCATGATGTTCTGCCTTGCCACAGGCCCAAAAGCAACAGGACCAACCTACTATGGACAGAAACCTCCAAAACTGTGAGCTGAAATAAACCTTTTCTCTTTCTAAGTCAGTTATCTCAGATCTTTTGGTATGATAGAAAACGATCAGAGTCCCCTTAGATAGTTTCTATGCTCTCATTTTGCATTAAAAAGAGATGTGCACATTCACAGGGTCAGAGTCAGGGGCAGAAATGCTATGAGAGGTCAGAGTGTAGAGGTCAAGCTAAGAAGAGCTGCATAGAAGTATGGGAAATCAAGCCAGAGCAGAGCAATATGACCCCATACAGTGCTGAGTATACATGTAATGAAGAATTTACAGTAACGTGAGTGAGCCCGGGTATGTAATAATCGCCAGCTCTGTTTAGGTACCTGGACATGGCCACAGAGAGAGTGGACTATGGGGTCATATGGTGTTCAGACTGATCACTGGTAATGGAGCTAGGAGACAAGAGGAGGAAATAAAGCTTCAGTGACCCAATGTCACCTGATGAGGAGGGAGAGAACGCAGTCAAGACACATGGCATGAACTTCAGAGGATCTGAAGCTAAAGAAGGGAACACTGATCTCAAAGAGGAAATTGTGAGCAAAGGGACATCAGCTCTATGCTCATGCTTTGCCCCTTTGCTGAGAATCCTTGGAAAGAATGGAGCTTCCCCTACCCCTGCTGAAAACTGTGGCACATTTTCAGGCCTGGGTTGATAGTCCCTACTAGGGGTAGAAATTATGCCAGTGTGTTGCTGTCTACAGAGTTCATGTACCAGGGAAAGTTACCGTTTTGCTCCCAGGTAAGAAATAGGACTGACAAAGTCTCAACCACATAAACATTTTATTGGTCACGCTGAAAATAGTGTTTTAATGATGATTATTATGATAATGGTAAAATATTATTGCTTTCATTTATGAAACACATTGCAAAATGAATACTAGATATTATACTATTCGTAATGATAGTTTAAAGTTATGATGCAGGAACTCAAACACTGCTTTTATCATCTGGAATATCTCTTGAAGCTTCTAACAGTCGGGATGAAGTGTTCTGTTGGCTGCCTGTCTTCATGGCAGCCAGAGAGAATGTTTGACACCACAGGTGAGCAGCAAACATATTTTCTCCCCAGAGAAAAGGGGTACTGCCCTCTGTTGCCAATAGATGGTGACTGTGAAGTGCTGGACAAAATGCTAAGGAAATTTACATGTGAGCCTTGAAAAAGAACTCATTAGCAATAGAATTTAGCAATCAGCTGGGTTGAAACTGATAAATGAGGGAATCAAACTGGTAAAAAAAAAAGATGAGACTGATGAAAGGCAAAGTTGTAAAAAAACCAAGATAATGGCTTCTACTAATGGCTCATGCAGATTAAACTCAACGTTCTATTACAGAAAACTTTCTATCAGCTTTTGCTCTCCATTGCCCAAATTTTTCTCTTTTCTAGCCCCAAATTATCCTTTAGAACTTTTTCATGTGACAACTCCACAAAACCAGTCTTCCTACCTTCCTTTTTTCTTTCCATCCTTCTTTCCAATATCCTAACCCTGACCATAATCTAAAATTCTAGAAATCTCTGTGAAAAAAAGAGCTTCATTTAAAACACTGCTTATTTCAGAAGACACCAAAATCCCTTCCAGTTGTCCAGTTAGGACAGAAAGCATTCTACCACATGCATGTTGGCCTGCCTGCCTCCTTCCCTCAATGGTGGCCAGGTTGAATCTCACCACCCCATCTTTCTTGTGAAGAATGTGGAGAGTTCAAGGGCTGCCACACAGTGTTTGAGTGGAAAGTTGCCCATATGCTACAAATGTAAGTAAAAGTGCTTCTGGAAGCTTCAGAAGGCACTAAAAAGCCATTAGAAGTGAGAGACAAATGGAACAGCTGAGTCCCGTTTTCACTCTAGAAGCCAGGATTCTTTGCACTATCTGTACTTCTTAGGATGCTAGCCATTTCCATAAACTGTAAAGCACTGTTGATTTTCATCACCCATTTCGGTCTTGTTTTTCTTCTCCATACTGCCTATGGCACTAACATGTATGTCCTTTATCTTTCCACTGACTGACATGCATTTGATTTAACTGCCTGTTCTCAAGTGCTGTTTTCCTATTGTTTGGCTAGCACAGCCTCATTTCTGTTCAAGGTTGTATAGGCAATGGTCCCAACTTCCCACACTAGATCAATGGAGTTTCAGAAATGTTTTTTGGATGGTCTGGATTTAGAAATAAGCATACTGAAACATTAAACTGGTATCAGTTTTCTAAAGTTTGGCACATTAGTTGGTATATTTGATAGATCACTAAGGTAAAAGAGGCTTTGTGATGAAACTGAAGGATAGCCGTGCACTTTCAGTAAACATGACCCAACAGCTTAGCTGTAACTGATTGAACCACACAGTGTATTTCTCAATCAAATGGCCTCTTACCCTTCTTGTCTATAAATAGCCCCTTTTATCACATTGCTTGTACTTAAAAAAATCCTGTGGTCACAATGTCAATTGCTAACTTTGTTTTCTATTTACATCATCCACTTATGAATACCCTTCTCCTCAAATTAATTAGTTAGTGTCACTCACATTTTAATTGGGAACATTGTAAGACTGAGTTGAATTTGAAAATGATATCATAATGTCACAGCCCATCAATCCCACAACTATACAGCATAGCTGGAGGACAGCTAAGGAACACCCACACATACACGTGTATACTGGAACTGGACTGTTTCATTTTCATTATAATGAAAATGATATATTTAATATAGTAAAAAACAACACCTTTAAAAATGAGGATGGCCCTTCTTTTCCCTCTCCATTTTAACTCTAGTACTATTGCTTCAGCATAATCAAATGTAATGAAAAACAAAGCAAAAAGCCAGCAAGTTGAAACACACTTAAGACCATTGATCATCAAATATTACTGATGTTTCTGGATATTTGTGGTTTTTCTTAATATTTGTGTATACAGTATACATATCCAAACTGCTATCAACTTCTATGTAAGAGTCAAGTTCTATTATGCAGCAAATATTTCAATATAATACAAATTCTTTAGCCACAAACAATAAGAGGCCTTTCTTCCTACCGTGTTTTTGGCAATCTGCAATGATTTATAGAGACAGATTCTTTTAAAAATAGAAGCTTAAGTCTACTAGAAGACATCTTATGGTTGAAATGGATGCTCTAGGAAATTACACTAAATTAGTGTCTTCATCACCACTTTTATTAAGAACAAATATTAAAATGAACTATCATGTCAACACAAAATATTATAGACATTGGACATTAATAAATTGATTCCTTATTGTCATTTCTGTTATGTGTGTGTCTCCAAATAAAACTGGAAGCTCCTTTAAAGAAGAAACTTCATCTTTCTACCTTTGTATTTCTATTATTAGCACTGTATGCTGACTTAGATTATTCAGTGGATGGATGGATGCATAGATTTTTGCCATACAGTAAAATGTAATACGTGAACTTGGTTGAGGGTTGAAAAATGTTCACATGGTAAATGACAGCCATTAGATTTATCAAATGTACAAGTTAAAATCAGCAATTTTTAACAATGGATACTATCAAGACATAGAAGGAGACACATGAGCAAAAATAGACTAGAAGACTGATTTTATAAAAATACAGAATTTTAATCTGGTAGGATCATAAGCAACCAATTATCTTAATCCCATGATTTAATATGCTAGGAAAACACTTTGCAGTGATAAAGAAAAGGCTTATTCTTACATAGAACTAGAAGGGAAGCTGCAAGAAGAAACTGGAAGGTACTAATTTTGGTCCAAGATCTACATTATCTTGGGAATTCCATCAAGTACTTATTTATGAAGTGGCTTTTCCTGAGGTTGGCCCTGGGAAAATGTGAAATCCAAAATAACAAGGAGATTTGAAGAATGCTTTTGAGGCACTTATTATTTAATCAAAGTTTTCAGGAACCATCTACATTAGGTCATTAGGGAATGACTACAGGATGGACTCAAAGTGAGTATCTTGGAGGACTTAACAGTGGACCCAGGGAGACCTGGAAGTAGAGGGCATTGAGGAGCCTGTAACTGTGTAGAGGAGATGTGGTCAGGCACTCAAGTACTAAGAGGTAGCATTATACAGGTGACAGACAAGGGACCAGAAATTCTATAGTTGGGAATCAAAATCCAAAACAGCACCCACGAAGCAGGGTTCTGGGAGTTAACTAAGTAGTTAATTCAAGTAGTCAGGAGGAAAACTAGGCTGATGTGACAGTAGATTTCAGAGGCAATGTGGAGTCACAGGCAGCTTGAGCAGAACACTGGAGTGAGGAACATGGATTCTGGATTTGTGGAGATAGTGAGCAAGTGGACAGCAGGGAAGAAGCTGGAAATAGGGAATTCTGAGATCCCTGCAGAAGTCAGGAATGAAGTAAGATATGTATACCAGTAAGTACAAAGCTAGAACAGAAAGCAAACAAAAAAGATGGAAGTGCTAGAAATGTGGCTCGGCAAGAACCAAAAAGATTAAGTTTGGGTCTTACAAGTCCTTTTAGCTGTCAGTGAACAGATTTTGGACAATCTGACACGATGTCATGTAACAGAGATGTCTGTGATTGGGGAAAGGTCTGCATCTGCACCAATATCGCAGCCACTAAACACAGTGAAATTGTTTTAAGGTAATGAGAAAACGAATCTTAATTCCACCTAATTTTAATTGATGTAAATTTAGATTTAAAATCACATATAACCAGTGGTATATATGAAACTATGTATATAACACACTCACTTTACCATGGAGTCATGAAATGAATGCCTAAGGGGGGAAAGAATATAACTCTACACGGAGCGTGCTCTCCACTGCTAAATTCTTGTTGAATATTGGCTCTATTCTACACCATAACTTCTCAACCATACTGGTACTAGGCAACTCTATTGTTATTTTCAAATGGAATTTTTAATTTATCTCTTCTGCCATGTTCTAGGAAGGTTCAAGACAGTCATACATATATACATGAACACAATAAAATTAAAGTAGATGAAAAATGGAGCGAAAATGAACTAGACAAAGATTATGGAGGACAAAGAAGAAAGATGGCATTCAGAAGTAGTATGCCATAAAAAATCACAGTTGCTGAGGATACACTGTGGAAGTTCTGCTCTTTCTAGCAGCCAAAACAGAGGGAACAACCTTCTCTCTAGCAGTTATGTTCTGCAGAATAGAAAACATTTGTGTAATTCTGGACAGGGTGTTTGAATGTCTTTGACTGAATCAAATGAATCATCCAATGGAGTCCTGTGACTCTCAGCTTACAAGCTGTGGGCTGGCTTGTTCCTGCTCCTGAGTTTCCAGAGTAAAGGAAAATAGGCTACAGAAAAGACTGGAAGAAGCAGACAGGGTACAAGGTGAAGCAGGCGCTTAAGACAAGGAGGGGTGTTTGCGCCAATGGTGCCACTGGGCGTGATGCTCACACATGTCCTTGGGAGACCCCCACCTTGAATATCAATCCCTCCTCTCTTAAAGGGCTAGCTTCAAATGGCTCTGTTCCTGAAGAGAAGGCTGAGGCTGAGAGTGGTTTCTCCCATGGTCCAACACCCTGGAATCCCTGCCTTAGTGGGCCATATCCTCAGTGACAGCTCTGCAAGAAGGAGTTCTGTATATGTTGCTTGCTTTGCCCTGCACTGTGAGCTAGGTGGCGTGACACGAGGCATGCATTGAACTGCATTTCATTAGCCTTCTCCCCCAAGCAAGAGAAACAGGCACTATTACCCACAGTAAATTGAATGCAAATTAATTTTCTGGTCTTTTTGGAATGTTATGGCATTATTCATGAGCATTTATAAGTTACCATCTGAAGATCACCCTGGAACTACTAGACAGGACCATCAGTCACCACAAATGGGTCTTAGTGGTAATTGTTACTACTAAAGATGGTCCTTTGTTTCCCACAGGTGCTTTGTAACAATACTTATGCATCACAGGCTGAAGTAGAAACCTACCATCTTGCGTTATCTCAACACCTCCCTCTTGTCTGTCTTCTTTCCACACATGGTCCCGCAGGAGTCCACTAAATCGCACTGCATAGTAACATAGGAATCACTCCATTTCATGCTAGTCACCGTGTCATCAGCACTGGCCACCCTAGGGCAAGCTGGCACTGCCTCTGGCAGCAGTGAGTGACTCAGTGACCACTCCTTGCTGGTCTACCCCGGCAATCACTTTCCTTCCTTTAGTTGGCTGCAATTTTTTGAAGATGTAAATCTGATCCTGTCCCCTCCAGTTATAAGCTTAGAGGGGTGACTTCTCCAAGGGTATTTAAAGAAAGACTTGAATCTCTGATGCAGCAGCCACAGCACAGGCTTCTTGGCCCTGCCCCCTTTCCTTTCTCTTCTCACTCTGCTACAACCACTTTCCTGCCCCTTGAGTATGATTTGCTCTCTCCTGACCCAAAGTCTCATCCCAGGAGGTTCCTTTTCCAGGGATCCTTTCCCTGCCCTGTCTCACTGCTTTCACTTCCACCTCTGATCCAAATCACCAGTTACACAGCTGCCTGGCATTTCATGAGTACCTGTAACCCCCAGCGAACTGTAAGCTCCATGAGGGACACAGCTATCTGTGCTTTGAACCATTTTGCACCTTGCCTTGGACTCCAACAGAGCCTGGAATGTAGCAGATACTGCTTCCAAAAAAGGCAGTCCTATACAAACGTCTTTGTTTTCACTCAGGTGTCATAAATCTACTTTACTGTTCAACAAGACACCACAATTCAGCACATTTCCAAAAATGTGACCATGAGTATCTTTTAAGTGAAAATTAACACCTACTTCCAAGTTAGCCAAAAAGTATTTAAAACTATTTGAATAAGTTTTTAAAATTCAGCAAATTACAGATTTCTAAATGAAATAAAAGCACAAATTTATTAGAGCTTTCTGCACTATGAAACAGTAACATTTGCAACTTAGAAATTGTTCTCCCTACAAAGTAGTTATAGTCTCAGAAGGAAAATGTGTTCTTAAAACAATAGCTAAATGCCTTCAATTCAGGGCACTTGGTATTAAATCCCCCGGGCATCAAAATAGCTCAGTAGTCTTTTCTGAAATAGTATGTCAAGTATTCTTAAACGCATATTTTATTGGCATCTGGAAAGCACTGAAAATGTTTTCTCTTACATTCAAAGTCTTTAAAAAAAACACTCCATTGCAAAACTCTGACAAATGTGCCCTCCCACGACACACCAGGTTCCTTCACAAATACACAATTCACAATTATAAGCAATTTTGTAAAATGCATGCTATTTTCCCCTGGAGACCAGAATGCCTTGGAGTGGTTACATACGTAATTGGGTAATTTTCTGAAATGCTTATTATTTACTTCAGTCTCATTTCGATCTCACTGGTAAACAGTGTATCCCTGTTAGCTGTTATTACCCCAAAAATCTTCTGTAATTTTCTGTGTTCCTTTAACATTCCCGGGAGCACATCCCGTTCCTCTCGGTGGCATGGACCATGACAGACAGAGGCTGCCTCTGCCCACCTTCTTGTTCAGATGGGGAAGTGGGGCTCCTTTCCCCTCGCTGGGGTTTCCTAGGTTATAGGCAGAGAGGAAAGGGAACATCAGGACTTTAACATTTTCATATGATTTAGATCCTATCTTAGCTGGTTGCAAATCTCATTATCAGCTTTACAGCTGTTTTTCTACCTTGATTTATTTTTACTTTTAGATCAGAGGGAAGAATGGCAAAATTGCAGCCTGGAGGATTGCATTGGAAAATAAAGTTTGAATTACACTGTTGTTGATTTACACCCGGCGTGCTATACTTAGTGTGGAAGCACAGTTAAGCACACTTTATAGGTAGCTGCTCCTACTGTCGAGCTGACAACAGCTACAGAAGCTGAACACAGCCTGGAAGAATGGCCAATTCCAGAAACAGTACCTCTAAAGCCAGGTATTGGGTAAGTACTTTCTAATGATGTGTGTGTGTAATTTCATGTAACACAAGATTTCACTCCCTCTAAAATCAAAGGCTTCTACTACTTGTTTCGTTATATATGAATGACAAAACTTCACCAGGATTACCGATACCACTGAAATGAATAACAGAAAGTAAGCAGTCTCACTGAAGCCAGCATGCTTGAATTCAAGCAGGAAGGAAGAAATTCCAAAGAAAAATTGTTCTGAGTTGTTTTAGAGGATGAAGTGCTGCAAATTCTTCCACCTCCAGATCCTACTATTTTAGGGGCTACTATTCCGCTCTTTAGCACAGTATTTTAATAGTAACAAACTCAAGTTCCAGCTGAATGGGGAGGCTGAAGTAAGAGGATTATGAGTTCAAAGCTAGCCTGGGCTACATAGAGAGACCCTGTCTCAACAAAACAAAACAAACAACAGGGCTTGGGATATGGATTGTACTTGGCTAGTACTACAATACTGCAAAGCAAACAAACAAACAAACAAACAAAAACCCAAACTCAAGTTTTCCCTCTATGTCAATTATACGGAATATTTAAAATTTGGTCTTTGGGGACAAGGGCAGCTCAGTGGTGAGCATTTGCCTGGCATGCATGAGGCATGGGGCTGATTCCTATCAACACAAAAATACAAAATCGACTCCAAAATTTAGTGTTTGTCATTGCGCAATTGTGCTATTTTAACTCACAATTCAAAATGGGTAGTTCTTTTATTCATTCTTCAAAAGATTAATGAGGAAAATTAAACTGTTCTAGTCAGTTTCTGCTATGACTTGGAGATTGCAGACCTCCCCCTGTTTTGCCTGCTGTGAACTTGGTGACGTACTGAGATGGGACCCTTAGTTACTATCACAGCACAGCTTATGTGTAGTGATGCTGAGCAATACCTGCTTTGGGGCATAAAATAGCCCTTAATATGCCATATGAATAGGGCCTCCCTGTGGTTCCATGGAGCCCACTGTGATGAATCCATCTAATGACATCTAGAAAGACTGAGATGCCAGTGCCCCTTGCATCCCCATTAGTAGCTACTTTCTCCACTCCTGGTTTGATGGTGTTTATTCACATGGAGTCTGATCATTTTATAGGAGGATTAAAGGGTAACACTCAGTTTAGGGATCATTAATCAGGGATCACAGCATCTTTGAGGTGGAAGAGTCTTGGACACAAAGTAAGTTTCATGAATAGAAGGTAGAGAGGGAAAATTAGCTTTGGAGTCTGGATGGCTTTATGTTTCCTATTAAACATAACAGCGAGGGAATGGCTCAAGGGGTAGAGAGTCTGCCTAGCAAGTATGAAGCCCTAAGTTCAAACCTACTACCACCCCCTCCCAAAAAACACTTCAGATTAGCTTCTGAAAGTCTCAGTTTCCTCATCTGCAAAATGGGATTATCAGTATGAAACATGCAGAATTATTGTGAGGCTTAAATGGACACAAAAGGTCTCCCCAGAACCCAGTAGCTTGTAAGTAATCTGACTAAATTAATGAGGTGTTTAGTTAAGGGCAGAGTCAGGTCCAGTTTTATGAATCATAATTCAGTATTACATCTATCATGGAAGTCTAGCTTGAGGGACAAGTAGAGGCTAACTACTAATGAGTGCCTCTCAAAGGGCCAACTCCAAGACAAATTGTTACCATTTCCTTTAGAAAGACCAGCAGGGCAACAAAAGAAAACACTTAGAGACAAAGAGGTAACATTAACCATTGTGTGTCTAAGATCTGAGGATACATGATTTGCCAAGGAATGATCACCCAGTGCAGAAATGGGCACTTTTAGAAGTTACTTAACTAAGAATACTAAAATACTTTAAATTGTGTTTCTTTTTAAAGGTTACTGTTCCAGTGTGGAACAGCAGTGATCCTGGCTAGGGTGGAGTGAAGGGAGGTCAAGGTGGAGGTCTGGCCCACACATCAGGGGAGGTAGTGCCTACCCAAGAATATCCCCACAGTGTCAATGTCATCTCTGTCTTTTGGCATTCCAAAAATGAATTGTATACTGAAATATGTCTTCTGTCAATTAAGATGTACCAAAATTATGTTTTATTAACTAAAAAAAGCTACTGGTTTGGAAAAATGAAGGAGTTCCCTGATTTTTCGACTTTGTTCAAATCTAATCTATTTAATAAAGTTTTTTCTGCAGAGCAAGACACAGGTTATGTTTAAAAATCAAATGAACAAAGGATTCCTGATACTTGAGGTAGTAAAATGCTAAGAAGGTTGAAACTTCTCTGAAGGTCTTAAACAGGGTTGATTTTTACCTGTTTGGGATAGTTCAAATGCATCTGCAATAGGTTAAAAGTGAAAATATCAGTGTGTCACATACAGTAGGAAAGTATTATTTTGTGAATTTTTTCAATTACATGTATATATATATGTTCTATGTTTATAGATCTTGATATAAAATGTATCTGTTTCTGTGGGTAGCAATCTAGAAAGTTTGAACTATACATTAATGTTCTCCAAAATTTCAGTTGAAAACCACCTATCAGAAATAAAAGGAAAAGTCAAATGTCAACACCAATACTGGTTTGGTACAAGTATTATCATTATTATGGACATTTAAACACATGCATATAAACAAAAACATTCAAAGGATGATATGAAAAGTTAATCAAGATGGGAGTTGTAACATTTTCTTCTTTGATTATGTTGAATTGTAATCTGGAGTCCACTTCTTTTAGCATGCCTCTCTGTTCACTTAGAACACAGCCATTCAAATCTCAACCACATAGTCATTCAATATTATACTTGGTTACAATCCAGAAGCACATGAAGGAATTTTACTCATTACTCATTGGTGGGCTATGTAGAGTACACAATTTCAAGAGAGGAGGTAGACTGTGATACTCACCAAGCAGTTACAGTGGCTTACCCATGACATGGGAAAGAGACAAGAATCAATAAACAGTGGAAGCCTCAGTATTGATATTCCTATGCATATTCTTTCCTATCAAAAATGGTGTGAAAAGTCTGCTCATGTAGCATGAGTCTTAATAGTTTTAAGAAGAACTATCAATAACTTCCAAAGTATTTGTTTTTGGAATTTAATTTTTATACAACATTTTATACTTCCCATAATGTTAATGCCTGATTCAAAAGAAATTATTTCCATAACTTATCAATGTATTGATATAGACAATGCCAAGAAAAATATTAGGTTTTCACTTTTGAACCATAAAACTTTAATTAAACCAAAACTGAAGCCTCAGAAGTTCCTAGAATCCACTCTGAAATTGGCATATACAATTGGTGGTGACTGGGAAGCTGTCATACCTCAGGTACTAGGCACTGTGCTAGTCATACAGTCTGATCTAAATATCTTTCAGTTCAGAATTATTTTCATTTTAAAATAAGAAAATTAATTTACCATCTAGCAGAGCAGGTTTGTAACTGGATCAGACCATCTGACTGTAGTTCCTACTCCACCATAGACCTGGATCACAAACTTACCCTGGGGAAGCTGAGTTACCTTGACTCCAAAGTAAATTCTTTCTGACAGACTGCCAAGTGTCAACTTAAATTACTCTCTCTGTACCCTTGGCCTTTATCTAGACCACATTACCCAGGCTCCCTTGCAGGTAGGCAAGGCCTGCAATAACCAGCTGCATTTTCAGAAGCCCCAGATACTGACATTCCATCTTGGAGAACCAAGGACAGAGATGTGACTACAAATTCTGATTTAGCCATCTCTACCTCAAATAAGATTACTGAATTTTTACTTTTACCAAGGATGGAAGAGTTCAAATAGTTCTTCCTGAAATGTTTTTCTGGGAGGTTCATATTTAAAAATAGATACTTGGTAGAAAGGTCCCGTGTTCTTCGGTAGACATCACTGATGTGCAGGGAATCAGCTGGTACTGGGATGGGAGAGGAGTGTCTGAGAAGGCTGGAGAACAGGAGTATCTCAAGGAACATAAGGTAGAGGTAGTTTAGCCATGTGGAGCAGAACTTATAATACACCATGTATGTGTTCAATCAACCCTCATAGATTTGGGGTGCTGAGTATTTGAAAAGTATTTTTGAGTCTAGAAGGTGACTGTTGGGGGCTGAACTATGCCCAACCTCTCCCCATAGTCCTAGTCCCAGTACTTCAGAATGTGACTATGTTTGGAAACAGACCTTGAAAGAGGTAATGGAGATAAATAGAGGCTGTTTGGGTGGTCTATATCCAGTCTGATTGGTGTCCTTATAGGAAGAACAAGCTAGGATATGTCTACACAAAAGGACAACCATGTAGACACAAGGGGAAAGTGACTTTCCCTCATAAAGCCATGGAGAAAGGCCTAAAAGGAAACAAGCCTACTGACACCTTGACCTTGTAGCCTCCACAAGTGTGGGAAAATAAATTTCTATCATTTAAGCCTCCAGGTGTGTGATATTTTTTACAATAAACCAAGCAAACTTACTGCAGTGACATTTTATAAGAGCCCTGTTACACCTAAGTCTTAAGTCTTAAGAAAGGGCTGTTACTGGGGCTGGAAGCTTTGCAGTAGAGCGCTTGACTAAAAACAGCCACCATTGGCAGTGCAAGAGGGAGAAGAGAGGAAAGGGGGCAAAATACTGGCACTTCCCTGAGACTTGATCTTACTCTTCCTTCTCTTGAGTATTCTAATTCCTTTCACTCGTGTTTCGCTCTATAAAGACATAGTTTCAGCATAGATCACTTCTAGTAGGGGTTCAAACACATAAAATACAAGAACTATTATTTTTCCAAACTCTTGTGTAGAATAAGGCATGTAAGATAACCAAGAAGGCATTCAGACCTCACTGGGACTAGATAATATAATTGCTTGGTTCAGGTATCTTTATTTCCATATTTACATGGGACTGTTTAACAACTTCTCTTGCTAACTTGGTATGCATTCAAAACATTAAACTTTTTCACTGTCCTGCTTAGGAACCAAATGGTTTAAACTCTCATGAATATGCAAATCAACCCCTCTAAGCACATTATTAATTATTTCAAAGATAGTTGGAGGTCAGCAGCTCATATGAATTTCTATGCATGAAGTCTCATTAACACAAGACATCACACAGGGAGGAAGAATAAAGTTTTATCACAGTTACCAAATGTGTATGTGTGTGTGTGTGTGTGTGTGTGTGTGTGTGTGCATGCATGCACACAAATGGCTGAAGTAACATACAGTTCTGGCTGTACTACCAGCAGCCTCTGAATATACATACACCTTTGCATGATGATGGTGGTGGAGGTGTGAGGAAGGAACACAATCTACAAAGTGGAAGAATTTAAACAAACAAGCACTGCCTGAATCAAGAAAACTTGCCAAATCTATGGCAAGTTTTGCTTCAAACTTAAATTTTTTTGACCTAGAGGTTATAAGTGCTCTGTTTTCTTCTGGAATAAAGTTGTGACTGCTACAAAAGTCTATAGTCTGTAAAAATACAGCACACATCTCATTCCCTGAGACATAGAGAGGGTCTGTTCAGCGTGTTGCACATGTCTGGAATGTCACATGCAGCCAAGCTTGCACCTATTTGTCCAGGCTACTGAATCCCCTGTTGAGGTGGTGTTCAGGGGTGGAAATTCTTTGATCTAAACCAAGGGACAAGCAGAGGTGGGATAGCCCTTAGAACCAAGTGTAAAGCAGTTGACAATGCTACCACAACACAGAGGTGAAGAAGCGGTGAGTTGTGCTTCTCAAACTCCATGATCACAAGGCCCTGATTCTCACCAAATTGCAGTAAAATGATCTTGTCGGCTGAGCAACTCTTCTTGGTCACTATTACAGTTTGCTTTATGCCTCTGATAAAAATTTTGTGTACTCAAAATTTAACTGATGAAAAAGATAATAATCTATTTTCACAACTGGGGTGAGGAAGATAAAAATACACAGAGCCATTATTTAGGGTAATGAGCAAAATATATGTAATAAAAATCAGAATGAAAATGCTGAATGTTGGTGAAAAGCGCACAAGTATTCAGTCCTATTGGAATTTGGCAAAATCTTTCCAGAATCAAATTGAAAGCTAAAAGAAGGCAAATGCCTATGTTATGTAGGTATATGCTACATAGCATAGGTGGTATGCTATTATAGAGAAAGGCCAGGGCAGTAGTTGTACCAAGGCAAGCAGGCAAGCTTAGACTGGGGAGGTCACATGGAGGTCACTGGACTGGGCTGTCATTGAAGCTCTCTACAACTGTATACGCTACACACATCCTAAACTACACACATGTGTCTGCAGCACTGCTGTATATGCAGGCTGTGGCTTTCCATAAATTTAAATCAACATTGAACTATGTAAAACAATATACTTAGAGGTCAATTAGTATTCATTGACAACTGTTAAAATCCTGGCAGCCTCAGGGGAGCTCCCTCTACACCAATAATGCAGAATGCACACATTCAAAAATTGTGCTGACTGCTACAAGGCAGGGGAAAGAAATGTGGACATGTACTTTAATTAACAGAAGGCAGGCAAAAGATGGCTGTTCTGAACAACTCTTGTGACTATCTTAAGCATGGCATCTCTCCATATCTCTTTGTGTAAGAAATGAATGTATACTTGAAGAATGGTTGACTCTTGCCCTTATAAAACAAAGGGGGAATGATCTTCTTTTAAGAATTTTATTTTTAAGCATATAAGAAATGGGAAAAGAAGAAAAAAAGGCAGTGTAGAAAGAAGAAATTCAAGCAAAGTAAGAATAATAGGCACAGAGGATCCCTTCCTTTATAACTCACAAAGACATAAAGACACACTCATGCCTCAAATGAACATGAAATCCCACTGGTGTCTCTAGGCAGGATTTCTATAAAGGCAGCAATTCCAAGGCCCAATGGATGGCTGAACAGACAGGGCCTTGTTGAGCTAGCTGGAATGAGTTCTGCAACACCATCAATTTTGTCCTACAGCTCTTTTTCTGGTCCTTGTCCATGTACCAGTCACTCCTTATAATGGAGTGACTTGATTGAGTGTTGCTCCTGTCACAGGCAGGGAGAGCAAAGCTTGAAAGCCATTCGATAAATTGTGCATTTTACCATCCTCTCCACCATTGTTGGGGGCCGCTGTGGGTTCACAGCTCTAATTGTTCTTCCTCCTGGGCACACAGCCAGGCCCTATCTCCCACCACCTTCTCTCCAGCCTTCAACACACACACACACACACACACACACACACACACACACAGTTAGGTGGGGGCCATAGGACTGAGTTCTGCTATAAGGAATGTGGGAAGAAGTAGTGGATTCATTTCCAGGCCTGGCCTCTACTCAGTCTCTGGTATGGAGCATAGCTTGCTCTCATCCTGTGCAACTGGCCCCAAGAAGAGAAGTTAGACTATTAACCTGTCTTTCCTTTGCCTTATACCTCCAAATCAAAAGAAAACTATCCAAATTGCTAAAGTACCCTCAAAATAAAACAGAAAGGAATTCAGCATTAATTTCAGAAAATTAGAAAGTTCAACTAAATTTCAGTTAACTTTGAGGCAGAAAGAACACTGGCTTTGGACTTAAAGCACATCTGGAATTTAAATCCTGCTTACAGTCCTGTGGTTGCCTTAACCTGGTGACTGTTACAAATATACAAGATTCAGGAACTTGGGAGAGAATGGGCTGCACATGGCAGAGAGACAGACAGACACAAAGAGACTGAGTGTCAATAGGCTTCTGGGCCCGTTTTGTTAATATTTTAAAGCCTAAAATATGGATTGCCTGATTGCTTTTTGGAAATACATGAATTTATATTCTTCTCTATTTTGAATGTCCATCCACCAGTTTATTCTTTAAATTAGCACCTTTTCATGCATGTACATGGTACTGGGAATTGAATCCAGGGCCTTGACCATGCCAGGCAAGTACTCTACCACTGAGCTATAGTCCCAGCCCTTAGTTTTTGAGACAGGGTCTTGCTATGTAGCTCAGGCTGGCCTCAAATGTGTGATCCTCCTGCCTCTACCTCCTGAGTGCTGGGATTATAGGCACCACTATGCCTGGAATTTTTTTTTGCAGTGTAGTGTTGGGGTTCAACCCTGGGGCCTTGCTCATGCTAGGTAACTGATCTACCACTAAGCCACATCCCCAGCCCTAAACTAGCAACTAATTCAGCAGCTAACTTTGTTGAACTTTCAGTATGTATGGTGACTATTTGCATATCTTGTTTGGTGAGTCATCTTTTAATATATATTTCCCTACTTTTTAGGAATCATATTGAGTTCATTTTTTTGTGTATATCTGGGAAATCAACGTTAGCAAACGCCAAAAAAAAAAAAAAAAGCCATTTATATCACACATTATGTTTACTTCCCTAACTGTCTAGAACCCAGGCTTCTTGTTTCTCTAGGCATCAGAAATATCTCAAAAGAATGGGAACTATCTTTCTCATGCTGCCATATTTCCAATAAAGACACTGAGGACGCTGCTGGACTGTATTTGGTGAGTGGACATCCTCAATGCAAAGGAATTTGCATCAAAGTTAAATGGAAACTGGATATAATGGTTAATCTTGGTTGGCACATTTTGGGGGTTTCTGTGAGGTGTTTCCAGCCAGGATTGATGAAGGGGAAAAGACCCACCCTCCTTCCATCTCCTTCTCCCTCTCTCTCTCTCCCTCCTGGTTGCCATGAGGTGAGCTACTTTCCTTCACTACACCCTCCTGCCACGTGGACTGAACCTTCTGAAACTGAGCAAAATAAATCCTTCCTCCCTTAAGAGGTAGGTGTTTATGTCAGCTATTTGGTCACAGGGATGAAAAATTCTAATACACTGGAATATAAAAAGTGACCCAGGAACAGAAAAGTAAAAAACCACAACAAAACAAAATCCCTAAAGCAGTTGTACTTGAATGTTGATAGTAGAAATGCTGAAGACATGTTACAGGGAAGGTAGGAGTCACTCCTGTGGAACCCTGAGAACACAGGAAATTCGTGTTGTCAGGATGGATGATTAGTAAACAAACTCGTTATGCAGTCTTCATCATACAAATTCTAGAGCAGCATTCTAGAACAACAAACCAACCTAAATTTATGAAGCTCCATCTAGTGAGTGAGTGACACTCGGTGTTGAGAGCACATAGAGAGTCCTTTGCCATTTCAAGACAATTTCTAGCACAGAATGCCAATAAAAGCAGGTATAGCAAAGAGACAGCAAATAGTTCAGAATATTGAGGAAGTTTATCCCAAAGTCCCTATCTTTATGCAAGGGTTTGTCAGAGGTTCTGGAAATAGGTTGTTTGCCAATCTTTTTTTTTTTTTTTTTAACGCCATCCACATTTATTGAAAGACCTATGCTTGGCCAGCAAATCAAATCACTCACAAACACAATAGACCTGGGCAGAGGGAGCAATTTTGCACTTAAAATTCTATTGTCTCCCCTGGAAAATTCTTGCTGCTTATTGAATGTTCATCTCTGCAGCAGTTCTCAAGCTTTTAAACCTGGACCTAAGTGAACAGTGATGCCCACCCACCCTGAGAGGTTGTCATAGAATTGGCCTGAAGCATGGCCTGGGCATCAGGCTCTGTAAAGCTTCCCTGTGACTGAAATATGTCTCTCCAGTTAAGAACTGGTACCTAGGGAGGAACAGGGTGGCAGAGGGGCAGGCACATGGGGCTTTGGCTCCAGCCATACCCAGGTTGAAATCTGTGGCTCTAGTTAATCATACTAAGCCTTTACTCCTTCCTCTGTAAAATAGGAATAAAAATTCCTACTTTTCAGGTTTATAGTTGGTGTAACTGTGGAATAGTGCTAAAATTAAAGATACTCTTCTTTCAACCTTCTTTTCCACAGAAACTTCTAAGATACAATACTTTGTGTTTGCAGACTTATTCATTCTAACAACACAAGCTCTAAAGCCATGACTATCTGGCTTTGTACATCAGCTCTGTAACCTACTTGCTGTATTATCATGTGCAATTTAATTGATCTCTATCAGGCTCAAATTTTCCATTTGTAAAATGGGAATAATAACAATTTCCATTCCACATGCGTGTGTGTGTGTGTGTATGTATGCTAAGCACTAAGAACAGCACCCCCACACACTAAGCTCTCAGGGATGGGTAAAATCATTACTCATTTTTGACTCTTGGGGAAATAAAATTCAAGATCCCATCCTTAGAAAGCATAACAACATTTCTGGCCTAATGAGAAGCTCACCCTAAGAGAGTAAGGTTTGTACTTGGGAAAGAATTTTAAATCCATTTTAATTATTCATTACAATAGTTTTGTGAATGAAAAAGATTGATTCATTGTTGGCTAGCCACTCTTGAAGAGTATAAATGTCTACAACTGGGCTTTGAAGGTGTTTAGCTGAAAGAAGATGAAAGACCAGATTGTAGGAAGAAAAGAACATCTGAAGACATATGTCTTGGTAATAAGAGGTATTAGATACTGATATTGATATTGGAGTGACTGTTTACATGCACTGTCAGCAAGACATTTGAGATGTGGATTATTCAGCAATAGATACATACATACACATATTTGAAACTCTCTATGGTGTCTATGGGAACAGTGTAATTTGGAAAAGAGTTAGTTAATTCTACTTATAGCCTCTGCTTTTTTTAAATTTTATATATAGTTAACTGTCACAGGACCTTTTTGAAAATATTTTCTTGTGATGTTAGAATCCCTAAGGAATGATGCTTGGATACTGACTGTAAGGAAAGGGTTTTTTGTGTGGATTGGGACAGTGTGGCGAGGGGGTACAGAAGAACCGGCTAGAGCAATGATGAGTATGAAATGGTTCCCACCTGCACATGGGCTTTCAGTGTACTGTTGCTTACGCCACCTTAGCAAGTGAGTCATTCTCACATCTGGGATCTAAAATCATCTGGCTTATGCCAGAGGTATAATACAACTACTTAGCAAAGTCAAAGAGATTCTTTACCAGAAAATCTGCCCTATTCATGCTTCATTCAATTCCCTAAGTCAGAAAAGTCAAGGAATGGATTTGGGGCTGTAGATTCTAGCACCAGCATGACCCATCTTGGGTGGTTCAATAGGAACTTTGTCCTTGAAAGGAATTGATGGCTTTTGGGATACAGCCCTTGATCCTATAAATAAATCTTGCTTTAATTTTCTTAGAGAAACTAAAAGTAGCTAGTAGATATCACAGGGGCCTAAAACCATTGGACTTGGCATTTTAAATTGAGGTGCTAAAAAGGGAAACAGAACTTTCCTTCTCTTCAGAGAAATCAAGAAGGTGCATGCCTAACTTCCAAAACTAATGACAACACCAAGGGCTGCCTCTCAAGGCCCAGGGGCAGAACCGGCAATGGGCCATTGTGTACATCTGACAAGACCACACAGACTTCCGGCCTCCGTGCATAGGCCGAGAGCCACAATGCTGTCCTTCCAGTGCACTCATAGTTCCTTTGTGGAAACAACCACCATTTTTGCTTTTCATACACATCATTAATGCATTTTATTTGTAAGAGTCATAGATGCTGCTATAACCATTTGATTATCCTTACCAGGGGCCAAGACTGTGTGATGCAAATAACACAGGCTCAGTCAATCCTTGCTTTTGATAGTCTCTTGTTTTGATTTATGGTTTGATAAGCTTTGATTTTTCTAATTTGATTTTATTCTTACTTAATGTTATGTGTCTTGTTCTACGTTCAATAAATCAAGACAAAGTCAAATAAAACCAAGAAAAGAGACAGCCAGATAGATGGGCAAGTGAATAATACTTGATAACTGGTTGATTTGTACAATATTTTATGAGGAAACGCTAGACTACTGCTGAAGAACACACAAACACATGCAGATATATCCACATACACATCAGATACACTCTTTGTCAGAATGCAAATAACAATGAAAACGCCCAAAAATGGATGAATGGATAAAGAAAATATGATCTATATGTTCATTCATATGTATCTAATCATGTCATTTTCAGGAAAATGAACGGAACTGGAGATCATCATGATGAGTGAATAAACCAAACTCAAAAACTCAAAAGGCCAATTATCACAGGTTCTCACTCATTTTTGGAGCCTAGGCCTAAAATGATGACGATGACAATGACAATGGGACATTATGTAAATTGGGACTGTCTGGGAGGGTATGAGTGGAAGAGAGGAAGGGAAAGGAAAGACTACTGAGGGGAAAGAGGATCAAAGCACACCACATAAATACATGTGAAGACAGCATAATGAAACCCACCAAACTCTGCTTGCAAAAGGGGGAGGAGAAAAGGGGAGTGGAAATATAAAGGGGGGGATTGAACTTAATCAAGTCACACTGTACATGTGTATAGAATTATCACAATGAAATTATCTTGTATTATTGAAGTATATCAAAGAGAAAGTAAAATTTAAAAATAACAACCAAAAAAACAAAAGCCATTAGTCATTGTGTAGTTGCTGCCTTTACCATTTAGTCTTACAGCACTTTGTAAGACATTATTTTAATGTGTAGCAACTGAGGAAACAGGTGCTGCTATATTATCCCCATTTTTCCTAAAACAAAACCAACACATGCCATGGTTAAATACCTTGCTGTATGTGGTAGGATTCAGAGCCGGGATTTGAACTAGGTTGCTCTGAGACTCTGTGTTCACACCAGAGTATTACAAAATGACTCAGTGGTTATGGGGGCGATAATCAGACTTATGGGTATCATTTAAAATATGAGAACAATAAACTTTCATGAAGACTCAATGTACAGACTGATATCATGTGTCACATATCTGAAAGGGACAGTGGTGTTAAGAGTTGGACCCCTCTCCTGTTGGTTACCTTGCAGCAGACTACCTGTGAATAGCTAAAATAATTATATGCTAATAATCTCATTTAAACTGAACTAATTTTTGAACCAGGTAAGTAACTCAAGAATAATCCTGCAAAGAAACCATTAATTAAAGATGGAGCTGGCAATGTCAGCACAGGTTGGAAAAGGACACATGTGACAGTGTCCTTAGTGAGTGATCTGTGGCTAGATGTATAATCAGCCCCAAGATGGCAGCTGAGGAGGTGTGAGGCCACCATGCTCATGCTATATTTAAACATCAACGAGAAGAATGACTCGAGCAAATACTAAGGACAATCTAGTTTGCTTTATGAAATAAAAGTCTATAACATTTGAAAGTGTCTTTTCTCATAAAATGGGAAAACATTTATAATTGCAGTCACAGTAAATTTTTAAAAGGCTAAAATAATAGATGACAAAAATACTGTAACAAAGTGAACTACATTTTTATGAATAAGTATTTTAGAGCTATATATTAAAATATTGTTGAAGATACAAAGAAACAAGTGTTGAATGGATTACACTGTGTAGAAGGTTTACTACCCAGCTGAACAATGGCATAGCTGTTTCTAACCTGGCTCAGCATATGCATATTTGTGTCATTCTTTTTAAATAGTGAAACAGAGAAACGTGTAGCTCTGTGCTAATGGTTGTTGTTAAACATCAAAGGGAAGAGGTGCCAGGGAAAAATAAGTTCTCAACCATTTTTACCATTTTTATTTTTAAAAATAAAAGCAACCTTCTATGAGTGCTATGTTTAAATAATCAGCAATGAGATGGGAACATTCACAACAAATATTTAAGACAATAGCAAAGGAAAAGTATAGAGTAGCATATTTGAAATTCATTAAGTCACTGCCTCACTATTAAGAGAAAGAACTTGAACCCATGATCATATAAGATTCCAAGACATCACTGACACACTTAATTAAAAGTAAAATTAAATAATTTTCAAAAAGGCATTTAAAAAACAACTAAACCATAGTAGAATCTATATAATAGTTCTTCATGAGGTAGAGCCTGACCAGGCACAGCTTTTCTCATAGAGGTCTTTAGGTATCTTGTGGCAATGACCTAAAAATTAATCTATACATATTCTTTATAAAAATATAAGTGATCACACTTTGCTAACCTTTGCTGTGACTGTACAGGCTATCGATAGAATGTTATATAGAAAACATTTTCATGAAGAATATCTTCACTTGACTTGTTCCTCAAAGAAAAAGTGGCATATTTTAAATGATTGAGAAAAAAAATTTCCAAAGGATCTCAGACATATGAAAAGGTGCCTAATTTTGATCAAAATAAGGAAAAAGACTATGGGGAAATTTCATTTCTCAAATATATGATTAGAAAAAAAATCTGAAAGCTTAATAATTGCAGTCAGGAAAGAGTAGAGTACACCCACTGAGAAGGCAATTTGGAAACAATAAAATGAATCTGCTAGTTCCCTTTGATATGGTTACCCCTTTTCTAGAGAATCTGTCTCAATGGTAGTCTCACAATAAGAAAATATGTGCCCACACAAGGCTACTAGTTGTAGCAGTATTTATAATAAAAATGAAAACTAAGCGTTCAACAATAAGGGTGAAGTAAAAGACAGGCGCACAATGGAATTCAATGATGCTGTATTTTGAGCAATGGAGAAAAGATCTATATACTACTTAGGAACTATGTCTAGGATATAACACATACAATACCTTGAAAAATGTGAGGTAACTAAAAATGTGCAGGAATAATTATCTTGCTATCACTCAGTAATAGGATTCTTTTTTTTTTTTGGCCAAGGGAGAAAGTAGCATCAGTTGTAACATTGGTGACTTCAAGTGCATTCCATAAACATAAATTTGAACTGAAAACGTCCCTATAACTAACACTGTAACTTGTGAATTATAAGAATATATGTCTCTTAACTTTTTCAACTAGGTTAGAGAGAGTGGCCAACCTGTCTCTGCAATCAGCATACCAGGTAGCTGCCAAGAATGTGATCTCCAAATGCTGCTCCTGCTGGCGGGAACCAGAGCTCCTGAAGAAGTGGCCATTTCAGGTCATCGCTCAAGCTACAGTAAACCTACAGTGTCCTGTTCCACTACAGTGCCTGGTTAATGAATGCAAGGGAGCTCATTGTCATGTTTTTCTTTACTTTTGTGAGTTTGAAATGTTCTATAAAAAAGGTCAACATTCTAAAAATGGGTCAGGAATGAGCTGATTATTAAAAACATCTTGAGCATGAAGAGAAGATGCCATTGAACATGTTTAGAAATGTTTCTGTAGTCCAGTTTCATAAAGGAAAAGATTTACCAAAACAAAATTATCTCGCTAAAACATTGAAAAACAGGATTTTCTAATCTGCAAATGATTGCTTCTCTGCATTTTGAAAGATTTTGTTGAAAATATGAAAGCACACCTTTCAATGAGTTTTCCTTAATATATTGACATACACACTCTGTGTAACTTAATGAAAATCATTGCATTATTGGTAGATAATATTGGAAAAATGAGTATTATGACTTGTTGACAATGCAATTAGCCTCGTCTATTTGGATCTGTGTGTCATTTTGAGTTTTGAGATAATCACACACACGCACACACACACACACACATACACACACACATACACACACACGCACACACACACACACACACACATACACACACACACACACACACACACATACACACACACATACACACATACACACACACATACATACACACACACACATACACACACGCATACACATACACACATGCGCACACACACACACACACATACACACACACGCACACACGCACACACACACATTAGCTAAGATTCATGTTAAAACTCAGCATTGAACTTAAAATTTGACCACTGAATCATGTAGCTTTAAACTATAATTTTCAAATTTTATGGAGTGTATTTAATTATATTACAAGTCATTTAAATATACATGTAGCAAAGTAGGAACTCCTATTATACTCTAGATGCAAAAATTAACTCAAAATGGATGAATGATTTAATATAAGAATAACAGTATAAGAGGTAAATCTATTAGAGGAAACCATACATGTAAATCTTCATGATCTCAGATATGATGATGAATTTTTATGTTTGACATCAAAAATAACAAAAGAAAAATAGATAAATTGGACTTCAAACTTTTTTTTTAAAAGTTTTGTTTTGGAGAAAAGGTTAGATCAAAAGAATTAACCTAGAAGGTAACACACACACACAGGAAATTAATGTGAGTCAACTCCCTGTATAGCTATCCTTATCTCAACCAGCAAAACCCTTGTTCCTTCCTATTATTGCTTATACTCTCTCTACAACAAAATTAGAGATAAGGGCAAAATAGTTTCTGCTGGGTATTGGGGGGGGGAGCGGGAGGGGGTGGAGTGGGTGGTAAGGGAGGGGGTGGGGGCAGGGGGGAGAAATGACCCAAGCCTTCTATGCATATATGAATAATAAAATAATAATAATAAAAAAAGAAAATAATAGAGAAATGCTAAATAATTCATTGCACATGTATGCAATGCATGTTGTCATTAAAATGGACAGAAACTCTTATATCCTGCAGATGGGAGAATAAACTGATGCATAAAAACTGATCTATAAAAAAAAAATAATAAACTGATCTATAAAAAAAAAAAAGAAATGTGAATATGTTGTACTAGATTTGTCATGGGTTTTCCTTAATGTCTCTTCATTTGAAATAAAAATCTGTGTTAATTGCTTAAAAAAAAAACCAAAAAAAAACCCCAAAAGTTTTGTTCAATTAACATTCTTAGCAAAGTGAAAAGTCAACCTATAGAATGGGAGAAATATTTTCAAATCATAAAACTGATATGGATCTAACATCAAGAATATGTAAAGAATTCTTATAGCTCAACAAGAAAAAGACAAATCACCATATTTAGAAAGGAACAAAGAACTTGAGTAGACATTCTTATAAAGAAGATATATAAATGACAAACAAGCACATGAGAAGATACTAAACATCTTTGTCATGAAAGAAATGGAATCAAAATCACTGTAAGATACCACTTCATACTCATTAGGATGACTTGTTTTTTTTCTAAACACAAAACAAGTTTTGGTATGGATGTGGATCAATGGGAACACTCATACATTGCTGTTGGCAATATAAAATGGTATGGGAACTGTGGAAAATGGTAGGCAGTTCCTAAATATTTAAACACAGAATTTGGCCTCTAGGTATTTATCCAAGATAAATGAAAACATATATTCACACAGAAACTTGTTCATGAATGTCATAGTAGCATTATCTGTAATGCCCCCAATGTGGAAACCATACAAATGCCCATCAGTAGATCAATAGATAAACAAGTCAAGGTATTGCCATACAATGGAATCCTATTCAGCCTTAAAAGGAGCAAAGACCTGACACATTGCCACAACATGGCTGACCACAAAAAACATGATAAACGAAATAAGGCTGACAAAAGTCACATACTATATGATTCCTATTTTAGAAAACAACCAGAATTGGCAAACAAAACAAAAGACAAATTAGTTATAGTCAGGGCCTGGGGCATGGGTTAAGGGGGGTGATCCCTTCATGGATATGAGGTGATGAGGAAGTGTTAGACTGCAGGGAGGTGGCAGGTGTACAACATGAATGCACCAAATACTACTAAGCTGTATAGTTTAAAATGGCTAATTGTATGTCATATGAATGTCACCTCGATTAAAAATGATATGTGTGATAACAGGATGCTTGATCAGGGTGCTTGTTAATGTTGACGACAATATCTTAAATACTAAAGAGTTCAGATTAACTCTTTTCATTCATGCTCTTTCATGAATACTGGATATGTGTTCAACACTTTCAGTGATGCGGTATACTATTTAAGCATTTGAGTAATACTGCTCTGCAGCCAGAGTAACAGATCTAGAAGGTATAGGCTCAGATATACTTTGTGCCTTGGCTCAAAAATATTTCAAATATAATTGTAATGCCTTTATAAAAGCTGTGCATTTTCTAATTCAATACAATTACCTGGAATTTTATATCTTATGTGATCCAACCATTAATGTTTCTTACTCAGCAGCCAAATTAACATTTTTGATCTCTTCTATATTTAAAATAGTTGTACAACAGTAGTTCTTCTATTCTTGATTATTATTAGAAATAAGGAAAAACAAGGACCTAGACTTACCCACACAAGGCAGGGAATAGCCTAGCTGAGCATCATGGACAAACTGCCGGTCGTTGAGTCTTGTCACACAGTACAAATGAAAGCAGTCTAAGCAAATCACATGACGGTGGTTGCACTGGAAAACCAGGACAGGGCTCCTGCACAGACAGAGGAAGATGTTTGCTGTAGGATCTGGAGATGAAAAGGCAGCATGTGCTTTCAAATGACTTCTGTCATCCTGGAGGACTGCTTGAGCAAACTGTGCCAAGACTTGGGTTGCCATATTATAGGCTCATCTCTACCAAGGCTTTACCTTAAACACTGAGGCACTGGATGAACTAGAGAGGACATTGATGTCCTACTTTTATATTTATCAACCTGTTGTTTAAATCTGAGGTTAAATATAAGCTCTTTCTAGAAGTCTTCCCTGATACATAACTCCCAATTAACCTATTAAATCATCCTTCCACTTGATTTCTACTGATTGATGATTACACCATAATATTGATGTGTTTCTCTTCTCTGATTGACTGTGATCTCCTTGAAAGTAGATACTGTGTCAGCATTGCATCAATATTCCCATAGTACTAGGCATGGTAAAGTTTTCAGTCAATGTCCCTTGTATTTAATTATAATGACATATAAAATATGAACTTCCCCAAAGTCAAAGGAAAACCACAACTGCACCTAAGTAGGTAGGTTCAACTGTCACTCATATTTCACTGGCAAACAGAGAAGTAGAACTTAGAAATAAGGGATAAGCCAACTGGGATTTCTCTATTTTACCATTCTGTTTGTTCTGTTACCTCCACCCTATGCAGATTTTCTATTTTTCAAATTATGGTTAGAGGACTACTAATAAATCAACACATACAAATCCTAAAAATGTTGGATTCTCTTCAAATGCTTTATAGGAAAACAAATTTGAAAAACCATTTACTTTTGCAGGCAAATGCACCACGTGTGTATGTCAAATTCAATATATTAATTAGAGATCAGTCCCAAGGCAATTTTAATAGTGAAAGTTATTGGAGTTAATTTAGTTAAGCCTATTCCCTATGTAATGACAACAAAATACAAAATAAGCGTGTTTATTTTATACCCAAATTCTTAGCAACTGTAAGAGCTCTTCCAAAGCTCTTTCCCTAGAAAAATTAATATTAAATATTAATATCATAGAAGATAATTTCTTAATAATGACAACATTTTCAAAATTCTGGTATGCCATTTATTTCAAGGCAATATGTAATACTAAACAAAGTGGAGAAAACATCCTTTAGCCATGGTTAACTTAATCCCAGCGAATCCCTAATGTGTTCGCGTGTCTGTGTGCTGTCCTTTCTATGAACCTAGCACAGGCCTCACAGGGCCGTCCTTCCCACTGCCAGAGCCTCAGTTAATTAGGCATTGACTGCTCTGAACTTCAGCGATGCTCCCTTCTAGCAACTTTCCCTTTGAAGAGGATAAAATATAACACGCTTTCCTGTCTCTAACTGGAGTTACCCCACACATGTGCACACCATACTCCATTCACTCTGTGACCTGTGTAGCGACTACACCTCACCTTCTTCTCTCATTACCAGGGTACATGAAAGACCTTCTCCACTCTGCCTTTGGCAGTGTTGCAGACTAAGCCTGATAGACCCTGAATCTGTACCAACAAGGGAGATTCTGGAGAAACCACCAGAACATTTGTAAAAAATGCTCCTACATAGAACAAACCTATAAAGGAAGCTTAGCGATGGCCAGGAGAGGAAATCAAAAGAAAACTTATTAAATCAAAGCAGTCTGCCACAAGATCATTGCTGCTCCAAAGATCTTAATGTGTGGTATGCACCCATGGGTCCAGCATGTGGGTCCTTTTCCTTCACTGTTAGAAGGAAGACTAGGAAGAATTCTCCCACATTTGGGAAGGACAACATCTGTGGTTTTTCCTTCAGTTACAACGTTGTGCAAAAGGACAGACACATTCTATGCAATCGGTAGAACCATAAATTGTTACTCTTTATTAATGACATCATTGACATTATTTGAAATAGATTAGAAAGAACTGGCAGATTCATTGGAGGTTATCATGTGAGAAAAATCTGACCCAGATCCAGGGGCTCACCAGATCAGGGAATATTTTAGAAGTGTAAGGAGAGAGGCACGGAAGGACACAGCCAGCAAAGTAAAGGACCTAGCAGTCCATTCAGCACTGAGAAGGGAACATGAGACAATGGCAGGCTGTGAGTCCAGAAGCTTGGCTCCTACATGATGAGGCACACCCTCCTAGGGACACAGGAGGAGCCCTGTTCAACACTGAACAGCTCAGGGCTGCTTCACCCTCCTTGAACTAAGATGGAGATAGGAAGGGAAATTTACTGAACTGGTCAGGGTAACAGAAAGAGAACAAGTCATGGCCTACATGGGGGCTGGGAAGAACCCAGCATCTGCTGGCCCATGGGAACATCTAATGGTGCTTTCCTCTCCACTGTTAATGGGAAATAGACTAGGGCAGCAGTTAGGACGCAAGAGCACAGTGTCTAGGACTTGAGACTCCATTAGGAAGTACTTATTTCAGTAGCTGACATCAATAACTCTTACTAAATACAAAATACAAGACTTCTGCCAGGACTTTAGAGAAATGGGCTGCAGGTCACAGTGGTTTGTCAGACAGTGAGGAGTGAAGGCACCAGGGTTGGAGACATAGATGTGGTCAGTGCTAAGAGTAAGGACAGAGAGTCTTACAACTCCCTTGAAGGAAATGCAGACACATGGTATGGAGTATAACCTTGGGAAACTGGAGAGTCAGGGACAGGAGAACACACTCAAGTTCTTTTCTTTTAAAAGAAATAAATTTTCAAATTGCAGGAAGTCAAAATTGATAGATGAGTCACGCAAAAGTTCCAACTATTGTTTTCTGTACACAATCAATTTGTGTAGATACACAGATCTAGAGATAGGAATAAAGTTAGCTATAGACAGATAAATGTATATGTTGAGATATAAGCACACATATAGACAGATAAATGTATCTGTTGGTTATAAATACATATGTACATTTGTAATGACAGGAATACCTGGCTGCATTTTGCATAGGATTATCAGTGAGTTGGATTTCTTGATATTACTATAAGGTAAGATTGTTATTTTTTTATCCTTTATTAAGACTATTCCTAGCAGTTATGAAAAGTTAGATGAAGGATAAACATGACACTTATAAAAAGGTTATTAGATTAATCACCTGAGTAAATGAGTAAAACTCATTTCATGGCTAGAAGATCTACATGAATAATTTTCTGAGCGTTAGCTCAAAGAGAAAGGTTGGGGACTAGTACTTGTAAGCATCTACTTCAGGTTAGGAAATTTGCTAGGAACCTCACACATTTTATTCTCCTAGAACAGACTGCCTTTGCTCACCATCCACCCTGTTCTCTCTGCACCTCCATCAACCCTAACTGGGATCGTCCTTATATGTAGTCAAGCACACTTCTGGTTCTCTTACTCCTAGACACATGTTCCTCATCATCCATTCCAATGGTATAGTAGCAATGTTTATATTCAACTCAAATCCCAAATTTCTAGATCCAATTCAAGACTAAAAATCTCTAAGGAACTTTGTCTGGAACCCACTGATTTTCCCCTTTTCCTTTCCCTTTATTCAGTATTATTCATGAAGTCCATCCTTAATGTACTTCAGATTGGGCCTCACTCGTGATTTCTAAAGTGTCTCATGTGTTCCTACCTTAGCTACCAACATTAAATGAAAAGCCATGAAATGACTGCGATCACCCTTGTGCAACCATTGCAAGATCCATGCTTTACCAAATGCAGGGCTGAGCATATTATAGTATATAAGCAATGGTTACTGAGTATTCTAGTGGATAAATGAATGTGACACACTTTTGTAATTCTCTAGTACATTTATAATTTCTCCACTCCCATTACTATGTTTCCTCTCAGTTACTTATTAACAGTCTTCATTAAAGTAGCAACTTAATCAACATACATGTGGACCATAGCTACAGAGTGCACATGTAACACCTGTAGTTACACTTCGTTTAAGCACGGGAAGACACACACATACACAGGCACTGGGATTGTCTAAGGCACAAGATTCACATGCGACAAGTATTGTAAGGACAATGTATAGTCACCTAACTCTGGTGTCACAGAAGTCAGGAGAGGAGTGAATTACTGAGTCAGGGTGGATCCATTACAGAAACTGAGCTGGGTTTAAGGAATGAGATTGACGCTGGGTCACTGGATAGAAACACAGCTTCTAAGCAGAGAGGACACTGACATGGGAACAATTCTTGAAACAGGAAGCCAACATGGAACAGAGTAGAGAAGAGATGAAAGGGTTACAGACAGTGCAGCTTCTGGTCCAGGATGGGGCTGACTCTAGCAGACCATCCTAGAATGTAGCTAGCTTTTAGACTGTGAGATCCACTGAAGGTTTTGTTGTGCTCCGAATGTTTGTGTCACCCTAAATTCATATGTTGAAGCATTGTACCCTAAAGTCATGATATTAGGAAGTGGGATTTGAGGAAGATGTTAGGTCATGAGGGTGGGGCTTTCACTTCTTCCATCATGTGAGAACACAGAGAGGTGCCATCTGTGGACCAGAAAGCAAGTTCTTACCAGATACCAAATCTTCCAGTATTATGTATGATCTTGGACTTCCCAACCTCTGGAACAGTAGGAAATACATTTCTGTTGTATTTAGGTACTTGATAGTTCAAACAGACAAAGACAGTTAAACATGAGAGGGGAGTGATGTTTTAATAAGTTTGGAGGGAAAAAAGCTAAAAGTAGTGAGAACTACTTGGAGGTCATTTTAATAACTTAGACATGGGTTAGCAACAAACTGGATGTGATATTGTGGTGACTCTAGGAATGGGAATAAAAAGATAGATGGATGGGGGTGACATTTTTGAGGAGGACCTTCCAGTACTTCTCTCTCATGGGTCTTTTGCTCCTCCCAACATTCCTATGCGCCCTTTGCTCAAATTGTACATAAATGTTAATTGATCAATCTAGAAATGAGCCAGGTCACAGAGCAGGTAATTAAAGGTTAAATAAAGCTCTCAATCATATTTAAAAAGAATTATAAATGTGTTACTTGACATTACTGAAGAGTTATTTGTAAGCAATGGTTTCTCTGTTTTTATTAAAAGAGTAAACCAAAGACACTTGGTTCATAGAGTATTAAGCATAATTGAAGAAGCTTTAGTAAAACAACAACAACAAAAAAAACATGGCAAGCCATCTACATATTGTTGCACAGTATTCCAAACATATCAATCCTGATAAAATTAGATCTCTAGTATCTACAAAATTGCATTAATGTTTTCATATTTATCTTGCAACATGTGCAGTTTAATCTACTCTTTCCCTTGTTTTCTGTCTCTCTCTGCTTCCTCCCCCTCCCAAATCTGTGTCTCTGTCGCTCAGTTCATCTGACTCTTTCCTGCATGGACATCTTCATTTATATTCATTAAGGGGGAGGCTGTGCTTCTACCTTCTCACTTACTGTGACATACATGGGAAGCAACGTGCAACACTTGAAGATACACAAAGATAGGAGCAAGCCAACTCTCAAGGAAATACAAATCTGGCAAAGTGGGCAGGAGAGAGACACACATAATTGTAATATAGGGTAGGACACTGAAAGCTATGCTAGAAGTGTAGACAACACTTGCAGGCTCAGTAGAGGGCAGCCTCCAAGATGCTGTGCCATGACCCCTACCTCCTGTGTAGCATTGAATGGGTTGTGCTTTGTGCAACAGGAAAAAATGCAGAATTGACAGTGTATAATTTCAGAACTATGTCAGAAAAGTCCCTGCAGCTTTTGTCTGTGCTCCCCCATATATCACAGGCTCAGAAGAAACGAGCAGTCTGGCTGAGGCACTTAGTAGTCTGATGGGGGACGTCATGTGGCAAGGATCAGGGCCTATTGCTGACGGCCAGCCAACTTGGCAGCCACCCACAGGAATCATCTTTAAAATGGATCCTCTAACCCAGGTAAGCCTAGAGGTGACCATCACACTGTAACTTCGTGAGATACCTTGGGCAAGAACCAGCTAGCTGAACTGTCCCAAATCCCTGGTCCTCTGAAACCATACAAAGCAATATTCACTGTTTTCTTAACCTAATAAGCTGTGGGATAACTTGTTATGCAGCAATGTCTTACTAATACAGGCTCAGAGGAAGAAGAAGCCAGATTTAGAAAGCAGATCCTAAAAGAATGCCTAAGAGGAATGTGCAGCACTGGAAGAAGGATCTAGATTCTGTGGCATGGATTAAGCATTTAAAGTGAAGGAGCAAATTCTACAGTTAGTTTTTCCATTTGCCTCAATGCATAGCAAAATCACACAAATACACATGTAAACACACACACACATACACACAAATGTATAGTAAAATCAGCTGAAAAGCAATGCAAGTTAGAATGAAAATTTTAAGTAAAAATCCTGGAGGGTATATAAATAAACAAAATTTTCTCACTTGTAGGAGAGAATCTTCAATTTAGCCAACCTCTGACCTTTGTTGTTTTTTACCATATTTAGTTTGTGCAACAGTCACAAAGATGTTATGTCCCAGTTAGCAATATTTGAAAACTCGCCACAAACTCTCTGTACATGAGGAGCTATGTCTCCTGGAAATTTTGTAAAGTTTTTGATTATATAAAAGTAATTAGAGGAGAAAAGACTTAACCATTAAATAAATCAAATATGTCTTCTTAACAATTGTCACTTTAATCACTTTTAGTTAGAGATGGCTTATAAAACAACAAGCAGGCAATGAATGACTGAAATATCAGAGATTGAGTGTATTTTAGCGTGGCCTGTGTTTAGCAACGTTACCTATGAACTTCTAAATGCACTCACAAAGAAGTCTCCAACATGGGGCTCATCCACAGAAAGGCTAGACATGGCATTTTGGCACGTGTGTCATCGGAGCTCATTATTTGAGTTAGCCAAGTGAGCAGTCCCCATCACTGGAGAGGCCCCTGATCCAAGTTACTAATTGATAGATTCAACTTCTAGAAATTAAAATCAGCTTCAACAGTTGAATGACCTTCAAAATTCCTTCCAGCAGCCAAGTTGAAAACCCTGAAATAAGTTCATTTGCCATTAGTCAGCTTGGAACCTGTTAAGGCACTGGCAGATCCCAAAACAGGCTCATTAACTACCCTTTCAGTTTCTTCTTGCTCACATTCTGATGTTTTAGCACATCCATTCTGTGGCACAAAATAAGATTTGCTTTTGCTCTCTGTGCTGATGTGCTGAAGTCCCAAAGTTTCAGTAGACATTGTGTACCCAGGGAATAAACTCTTTATGTCTGTATTCTTCATTCAAATCCTCTGCCAATATTGTGAAATGGCCACCATATGCCAAGCATTGTTATGCTACTATCCCATAAAAGTGAGCCATGATGGTCTATCGCCTCAGGAAGTCATAGTCTAAATGGGCTGCAGACAAGTAACTGTCTCCTAATATGGCAGTGATACCATAAGGATGAGTGTAGAGGCCACTGACCTGCCTGTAGGGTTGAAGGAAGAGGTCCATAGGTAGTTCTTACCTTAGTGCATTCAGGCAATATTCAGAGACAATATTGAGAAGACTAAATGG
This sequence comes from Castor canadensis, assembly GCF_047511655.1. Classification (NCBI taxonomy): domain Eukaryota; kingdom Metazoa; phylum Chordata; class Mammalia; order Rodentia; family Castoridae; genus Castor; species Castor canadensis. Next base: position 6,617,468 of record NC_133386.1, on the reverse strand, counting down.
CTCTTCTTATTTATGAAGGATTTTTGTAAGATATATAACATACTATAAATATGTTAGAACAGATTAAGAAAATATAACCTTTCTATCTTGGTACCAGCCAGCTTTCTATCACTATAACAAATATCTGAGGTAAACTTATAAACAGGAAAGATTAATTTTGGCTCACAGTTTTGAAAGTTTCTGTTTATGACCAATTGATGCCGTAGGCTTGGGCAACACAGTCCATCATGGCAGGAGCACTTGCACAGGAAACCTGTCCACTCATGGCAGCCAGGAAGTGAAAGAGAGGAAGAGGTAAGAGCTGGAAGGCCAATATCCCCTTTTGGTCCGTGCCTCCAGTGACCTAACTTCCTCCCATCAGGCCTCACCTCTTAAAGGCTCCACCACCTCCCAATAGTGCCAAGCCAGGGACTAAGCACTTAACACGTGGACCTTCAGGGGACACTGCAGATCCAAACTACAGCAATATCCTTTCCTAAATTATCTTTTTGTCTTAAGTTTTTGTTTTAGTAATTCTGTTTTCCATCTGTGTCACTAAATGTGATTAAATTCAGGAGAATTTCTAACCTCAGCATCTGTTCCAAAGCTTGATCCCACTGATACCTGCCCTCAGTGCTCTGCAGAGTCCCTTGCATTAACAAACAGCTTTTCTCCTGGGCAGCAACTTGGTTGTACACATCTTGTGGCGTTTTCTTGTAGTTGACTAGAGCTTCATTTGAAAGTTCCCCAACAAATTAACTGCATCGTTACTGATATGTTAACTTGTTCTATGTACTATCTTGATGAGAAAGATGAAAATTTCAAGTAGTAGCTACTCTTTCTGTTTCAGGCATACTTCTTTCAATATATTTTTGCTGATTTTTTTTTTTTTTTTGTCTTTTTTGGTGCTGGGATCAAACCCAGGGTCTCACGGATGCTAGGCAAGCGCTATACCACCGAGCTACATCCCAGCCCCCTATTTTTGCTGATTTTGAGAGCATCAACAGAATATGGACTACAAAGTAGTTGGGTAAAGATGCAGGGTGGCAGGTATGTCTGAGTTCTCTAGTCTAACTGTACCATCTGGGCTGAGATCTCTGTCAGCACTAGCCTCCCCGCCTCCAATCAGCACCCACAGTCCCCTCCTTAGTCCAGTCAGCACACCCCACCCTCAGTCCCTACTCGATCCCGGCAGCACACCTAGCAATACTGCTCTAAAATGATTTCCATCATGGCAGCTCTTGGCCCTGAAATATGAGTTAGTATCCCACTGTCAAAGTGTTCAGACTCCAGGTTTTCCTTCTGTCTTTCAGAGCCCTCCATAAGCTAAAGCCACCCCACAAAATACATCTCTACTTTTCTATTCATAAATCCACTCTTTCTTTCAGGCCAGTTTGTTTTCTGCTTTTCACCTTATTCACCTATCCTTGTGTATAAGACCCCTCCTAGCTATCTTCATTCCCAAAGCCTTTCAAGGTTAGTCCAAGTCCAACCACTTCTAGGAGCTTTATCTATAAAACTCTATTCTCCCATTGATTCTCCTACTCCCTTCCTAACTTGCCAAAATGCTTATGTCTCAAAAAGCATTGTTTTTATATTTGATTTAACATTTTGTTACATGTCTGCCCTCCGTATGAACCACATCACATCACCCAGACAAACTGTCACATATTGACTGAGAAGCTCCTGTGCACAGGCTGTAGCATGAGTGGCCAGGAGGGGCTATATGGCAGCTACCAAGGAGGCCAGTCTGGCTGTGAGGAAACAAAGTCTGGGAAATGTCGGGACATTGAACAGGAGTCAAACAGAACCTAAAGCCTCAGAGGTAGGAATGTGTGAGCGTGACTATGAAACTACAGGAAGACATGACAAAACACTATAGATGGAGTGAAACGAGGTGATTTTGGGGAACCATGCTGGCTATTTTCATAGTATGTCCTTATGCTCCAAATACGTCTACAAATTAAAAATGAGCCTGAAAAGAAATGATATTGCTGCCAGGAGGTAAGCTACTCTATTTCTCCACACTCTCCCTGACATGATGGACCCAAACCTCTGAAACCATGAACCAAAACAAACCTTCCCTTCCTTAAGCCATTTTACTTACGCATTTTGTCATAACAACAGAAAGTCTAACACAACTTTCTCTTTTTTTTTTGCTATTTTATTATCATTTTATTGTTGTCCTGGGAGTACATTGTGACATTTACAAATGTTCTTACAATATATCATAGTTGAATTCTCCTTTATCTCCCCTCCTCCTGTTTCTGGAATAGGTTCAACAGGTCTCATTTTCCCATTTTAATACATGAATACATAATGAATACATACATTTCCACTACATTCACCCTCCTACACCCTCTCCTTATATCCTCCCCAACACCCAGATATAACCTGTTTTACCTTCCTATTCTCCATTTTCTAACACAACTTTCTAACCCTTAATTAATAGACCTTTTCAAGGATCCTCAAAATTTTATTTATAAGTGTCTATCCTCAAAATTATACTTACAAGTATCCAAGTACTTCAAGACTATACTATCAGAACACATTCTATTGAGATTGTCAATATGCATAACTAAGAAAAAGCTGAAGCGAGACGTAACATAAAATCATTTTCTGGGTCATATCATTTACATGGAGTATTGCATGGCACACTATTTAGCTGTTGGAGGTTCAGTCTGTAATACATACTAACTCATGCACATGACTTGTCTTTGTTTTCTCCTCTGTGAAAACAGCTAGAAGCAGATAATGCCCAGATCCACTGCAAAAGCATTCTGCTAAATTGAGAAAGAAATGAAGACAGATCTTGTTTAGATAAGAACCCCACTGTGAAATAAATTGTTCGGCTGTATCCCCAACTCTCATGACAGGAAATATTAATGTGCTCAGAGTCAGTCCAGTGGCTGTGAATGTTAGGAGCTATTTAACATAAGAAATTATTACAGACACACAGGGTTTTAAAAAGATACATCTTTTGCTGCCAGCTCACAAGATTCTTGCATAGACTATTTCATATTGGTCTTGCATTCATCCTTAAAAAGAGTGGATGGTAATAGAATATTGAATCTTTTATTCCTTTTCATCAGAGAAGCATGAAGAACAGGTCCTCTGATGTTGAGTGCTTTGGAATGAAGACCCCCCCCACTAAAAAAAAGATTGCAGACACTGTAAAACAGTTTCACAATGAAAGTGTCTCAAAGTGAGGAGGTATTGTGAAATTTCTGAGGCATAATTAGATGGATTGAATATGAAAATGTTAACATTGTTGAAGGATTTATGGAGCACAGCAAAATTATTTTTCTACCTTTTTTACTTTATACATAGCTAGAAAAGCAGTAAATAGCATCCTAAAATATTTTCCTAAAAATAAAAATAATAAAAGTCAGTATAGCCTAAGAATATAAACCCAAGTGAATTCACATATAAACTCAAGATAAGGGAATTCTTGCAAAGACCTGCCTGCCTGCCTACACATCAGCAGTGGAGGCCAGGTGGTGGGGAGGTGTGTTAAGAACCCTAGGTAGTGACATGAGTGTCCACTTGTAGGGCTGCCCAGGAAGCCAGTTCTGTAAACTGAGCAGCTGTATCATGAGCAGAGTAGACAGGCATCTTTTGAGAGCCTTTGGGCGTAGAGAATGTATCACCTTTGGGTTATAAGAGCATGTCTTCTTTTCCAAAAGCTTGTGGAACTTAAGTCTTACCTGAAATCATATGCAAAACCTCGAGTCTTGCTTTCTACGGCCTCTTGAACTAGTGTATGTGTTGCTTTCAAGGGTAAGAAATAATATTTCTAGAGAGTTTTACATCCTAGAAGACTTACTGAGAGGGATATATAAGGACCAACAGAAAAGGCTTCTTGATACCAAAGAACAAGAACAAAACAAAAAAACCCACAAAATAACTTTTAACAACTAAAGTTTAATTAAATTAATTAATTCATTATTGGAGGTACTGGGGATTGAATCCAGGGCTTTTAGAATGCTAATTTAGTCTTCTTGCTTCTTTTCTTTTTTCTCCTCTCAAGGTCAGCTGGCCACGGGGGCCAGGCATGCCCACATGGAAGAATTAGCCCGAGTGGACTGAGGGCTGTGTGGCCCTAGCTAGGCTGGCACCATACCTGGTCTCTCATGTCACACCTACCTCAGCATACTCACTCATGTAGTTGTTTATGTCAGCAAACCATGGCAAGTAAAGCCTTATTGGAACAGCCATTTTTTCTGGAATGGGTGCTGTGGGGTGTAGAATGAGCACTGTCACAGGACCTGCCCATGGAGACTCAGTTACTATTTGGCCCTTTGCAGGAGATGTTGGCTTACTACTGCTCCAGGCTGCTGATCCCATAAACCCAGAACAATCTCAGTGTCCCAGGTGCCTGAATTATGCCAGTGTTTAGTAAAGTTTCTTTTCTACTGTATTTGAGTCACCAACTGACTGACCGAATGAATGAATGACTGGGAATGAGAGTGTCCAAAGAAATGCAGTAGATGATTGGTTTGGGTTCAGTCATTAAAGATGATTTTCAAGGTTGAAAACACTGACTCCCTCCATTCCGGCGATTTCTTCTGGTTAAGCTAATCTAGTCACATCAGAGAGCAGGCTTAAGCTTGGAGAATACCTGGTGTTTGTGATTTCAACATGGTAGAAAGGAAGAGACAAGGACCCTGAAGAGGGCGAATGGGACAAAGAGCTTAGTGTTTCCCTTACTGAACAAAAATTTTCAGGTGTCAACTCTGTGCCAGGCAACATGTTAGGCCTTAGGGAGCCACTACTCCTTCAAGTTGAAAGGGACAACAGATATTAAGCAAAGGAAATTTTATTTGGCAATGAAAGGAGAGTGTAAGAAAGTCAAATGGAGTCACATGATAGCAGCTGGTGAACTGCTGCCCTCTGGGCAGTCAAGGATGCCTGAGGGGATGACATTTATACTGACACTTGAATGACCTGCGTGTGGCCTGTCAAAACAGGACTCACGGGAGGGATGACCAGTGGAGAGCCCTGTAAGCAGGAACTCCTGGTCTTTGCTGAAACAATAACAAAAGAGTCAGTGTTGTGGGGACACAGTGACCAAATGGACAGTGTAGCAGTTAAGGTCTGAGGAGCTGGAACAGCCTCAGGAAGCCTTTTAGGTATGCTTAGAAGTTTAGCAGTTAGACAATGGCAAGATACATGGTTTTAAGCAGGGATACAATATCATGACATTTATTTTGAAAACTCACTCTAATTTTGTGTATCAGATGGCTTGTCCTCTGGCAAGGACAGACACCTGGGGAAGAAGAGACAGAGGCTTGGACCTGTTAGCGATAATGGAGAGATACAGACAGGAAGACAACATGTTGGGGACGAGAGAGCCTCTGCCTGTCTCCTACCCAGCCCCTTCCTTTTCTCTTAACCTGTGTAGAGTTCCCCATTTTGGGGAACTCTCAAGATCATGTTCCCAGTCCATGGGATCACAGCTATAATTTACACTTTTCAAATTGCTTTGAAATGAAGTGGAAATGAAGGCACTTTCTAAATTTAATTTAAGAGTTCTGCTTAGGGCCAAAAGTAAATAATGGTAAATCATCAGTGCAACTTTAAAACCTCACTTCCTCCTTCATCCAAGCAATGTTGATTGACATCTTCCAATGCACATATAACAGGGAGCAATGGTTTGGATCTGAAATGGCCCCCAAATGCTCATGCATGACAGGCTTGGCCTCTTCCTCCTCTCTCTCTCGCTCTCCCTCTCCTTCTCCCTCTCCCCTTCTCTCTCTATGTCATCTCCATCCCTACCGCATGGGAGGCTCATGGGAGAGAGGGTCATTTTCTCAAGAGAATCTAGATGACACTTTGAAAATCAAACCAGAGCCCCTCCCTCTTCCACTCACTCTCTGCCAGGTTCTTCCATGTCACTCAGAACACCCACGTTCTTATGTCGCTTTCCTCCAGCCTCTAATCTTGCCAAAGCACCCCTTCTCTGGCCCTCACCTATTTCTCTTCTCCTACTCACTGCAATCCAACCTGTGTGACCACTGGGTTGTTCCCCACATGTCTACCACAGGGTCTTTGCACTGCCTTTTCTTCTGTTGGAGTGCTCTTCCCAGAGTCCTGTGACTCATCTCTGCCCTCTACAGCTCTTCCCTTCACACTGAGCCCCTCCCTGGCCACCTCAGGAGAAGTTGCAGTCGCCCCCCAGCCTGCCTTCCCACTGCCTGTGTCTTGTGTCATTCTTTGTCTCCACATTTATCAGACTCTGCAGTAGACTTGCCTTCTTCTTCCCAATGTGTCATTCCTCCTTACCATCCTTCATACCCACATCCCTTGCCAGGTGGCCTTGCCCCCATCCCACTAGAAGCTGTGTGTACTTCCTAATCCCATTGACAGCGGGATATGCCACACAGCTTTGAAGGGTGGCAGAGAGCCACCGTGGATACACCACTTCAGTATAAGGATTGCTTTGAATGAAAGATACCTGAAAAACAGTTCACACAAGATAACTGCTTTAAGCTCCCTGTTTTTCCTAAAAACAGGAGCTAATGACTCCCACGTGACAGATACCATCTCTGTGCCAGGAGAAAGGGAACATTTGTCATGTCATTACATGTCATGTCATGACAGAAAGAACTGTATGAACACCCCTTGTTAGGACAACACTTGTCTTCCTTTAGCCTGAGCATGCAATTTAGTTATTTTCCACAATTGCCTCTCTTTGTGCAGTCTAATAAAAAGCATGTAGGCTTGCCACTTCTTTGGGTCTTCAGTTCCTTACAAGGCTCCTGTGTCACATAAAACTTTTATTAAATCTCTATGCTTTTCTCCTGTGAATCTGTCTCAGGTCTGGCCAGGACCCTAAGAGGGGAGACGTAGAGTTTGCCTCCCCTACAGCTTGCACTGCCTAAAACTGGATATTAGCAGAGGTGACACACTCGGGGACAAGGTCAGTACCTGTCCAGTGAGGCCTGCCCTCTTGTGCCTTACGTTTGACCACGAGAACTATCCTTGGGTAGTCACTGGTTCAAGGGTGATGGATGCATTAAGCAGACCGGCAACATGCATTGCTGGAGACAGAGTAGAGCTAAGCCTCATCCCAGGTAGCCAGACCCAGATGAAGCAGAAAGGTATTCTGTATGTGACATAGTTGCCTGGTGTCATGTGCACTGAGATGCAGTGTCTACTTACCACTTAGTTCCAGCTGACCAGCAACCTTTTGCACTGCCTAATCACTCATTACACATGCAACTAGCTGTCTCTATCACCAAAACATAAACTTCACTGGCCAGATGTCCTGGCTCAGTTGTGCATCCTACATGCCTGGCACACTGCAGGTGCTAGAAACAGATGTGTTGAACACAGGACACAAAGACTCTCCCCAATGTCACCCCACCAGAAGAACCAAGTGTTCTGTTTCACTCAAAGGCAGCAAAGAAGACTGAGGTGTGGGAGGAATAGGGCTCTCAGTGCATCAGAGCCAGAAGTGGGCCTACTGGGAAGGGATGTCAGATGCCTAAGATGTGGCACTGCTAACCCATGCTACTGCAGCAAGACACCATCCCACATGCACAGAAGCCCGAAGGCCAGTGTCCAACTATAGCAGTGTGACACTGGGGTGAGCAACTCAGGCCACAGAAAGAACAGTGAAAAGCTCAGAGCAGCTGCCCAGCTCCCAGGAGACTAAGCCACCTGATGGCATGTGGGGAGGCCCAGGAGGAAACACTGGGACCTGAGTGAATTTGGAAGGGCGAGGCAGCAGAATGTGACCTGTGATGCTCTGGTGATGGTGACACTTGCTAGTGTGTAGGTACTGTCACTATTTTTAGGGTCTATGTAGAATTTACTGAGACAGGTCTACTAACAGATTTCTTTGATGGGTAAAGGGCCATGGCCTTCTGCTCTGGGACCTGCAAGGACAGTGCAATACACCTCTCTGCCAGGCCTCTGAGTCCCTCTGTCCTCTCACTGTTCTCCATTGGTGAAGCTTGACCTACAGGGAGAAAGGATCAAAGCAAGTTCTGGCTGGTTGAGGAGACCTGGGGATAAGGTTGACAGTCCACACACAATAACTCCTAACTCTTTCAGTAACAATGACTTGGCCTTATTGTGCCTGGACTCTGCTACCCCAACTCCTTGCTGGGTTTTGAGTTACAACAACAGCAAAAGCATGTACAAGTTTTGAACACCTTCTAGCCTTTGGAAAAATTTGTTCATTCTATTTCCTCAAGCAATTCTTTCTGTCCCTTAGCCCTGATGTGGTACAAGAGCCACATGCGTCCCCTCTCACGCAGCTTGGTGTTTTTCACCTGTGTAAGTTGATTTTCTGCCTTCACAGGAAGTGGGACTATTCTTCATCACAGCCACCCTGCTGCAGGTGGCATGGTGATTTGCATCCAGCAGACCACGGACTTCAACTCAAGCATCCAGGACACCCTCTGCCCACTTACCACTGGGTAATTCTGAGTATTATTCCAGGATTACAAACAGTCGGATCTCTAACAGAATGAAAGGGTACTAACAAATTTCTCGTGTTTTCCTCAGCACAGTTCTGTGAGCTTAGGTTTAATAAGCCAAGTGGTGCACTGAAGATCTGAGCGCAAGATGTTCTTGGTGTCACTGTGGTTCCTTATGCTACCAAACCACGTGTGGACTTCAGTGACAGGAGGTGGAGGCGACAGGCACTTGCTAAGTGCTGGGAAAGCATGCACGGCCCGGGATGTGAGTGTGTGTGTGAAAGATATGCATCTATGTGAAAATTAGAGAAACTTTGTTGAGAGATGAAGATTTTAGAATTATTGGTTCTGTTTGTGCTCTGGATGTAAAATGACAAAAACAAGACCAGATCCCTGTGCCCAGCAACTTAGCATCCTGAAAAGCAGTTTCCTCTCAAAGGAGACATACGCTTTGGGGGTAACCCTATTGAACATGCAATAGCCACCATTTCATTTACTAGTTTTTGAAAGCTAAGAACAGAAATCATTATATTTCAATTTTTATACAGTGCTAAGAAATTTCATTCATTGTTTTGACAAATGTACTTAGCGCATATTGCATCACAGTGCAAAAATACAGGAGCTGTGACACAGAATCAGGAGAACGTAGGCATGCAGGTGGTGAGGGGCTGTGCCTGGGTTTGCTACTTGAGTAGGTTAACCTGCCTTCTGACTACTAAATGCTTACTGAGAATCACAGTCCTGTGCTGTTCTAAGGTAATGTGCAATCTTCTGAATCTCTTAGCAAACTTTGCAAATAATGTTTAATAATGAGCTTAAAGTATGTTAATAACAAGTAATGTGTGTGCACAGTCTTACAACATAGTGTAATGCAGTGAGTTGTGCCCCCAAATTCTCATGTCGAGGTTCTAATCCCCAGAACACCCAAATGTGGAGACAGGCCTTCAAAGAGGTAGCTAAGGTTAAGGAAGGGTCAGATGCTGGGCCCTAGTCCTTTAAGAGGAAGAGATTAGAGCTGGACATGGTGGTTCTTGTCTATAATCCCAGCTACTTGAGAAGCAAAGGCAGAAAGATCAAGAGTTCAAGGCCAGCCCAGGCAAAGTTAGTGAGAGCCAAAGTCAAAAACAAAATACAAAAAGGACTGAGGTTCTAGTGCTTACCTTAGCAGGCACGAGGCTCTGGGTCCACCTTAATACCACAAAAAGGAAAGGGATACCAGGGCACAGAGGGAAGTCATGTGAAGACACAGCGAGAAGACAGCCACTAAAACCAAGGAGAAGTCTCAAGAGGAACCAGCCCTACTGACACCTTGATCTTGGACTTGCAGCCTCTAGCAGTGCCAGAAACAAATTTGGGCTATTTAAGCCACACAGTGTGTGTGCTTTCTTACGGCAGCCTGTGCAAACAAATCAAGCACAGATCTTATTTTTGTGTAAGAATAAGAATGGAATTCTTTGGAACTTGAGGCTGATATTGAATTCTTAAAACTTAGAAGAAGTTAAGAGTCGGTGCTGGCCAAGGTCTAATGCTGACCACCTTATACATTTGTACAAACTGTTATCTTATGTACACATAGGAAAACTCATCTTCTGAAACAGAATATGCATTTTCCTCTGAATCAAAGCATAGCTGCTAGTTGGCTAGGAATAAATGACTAGGTCCTTAAATGTTACTCACATTAAAACACATGCTAAAATTGAATGCAACATTCATGTATTAAGCCTTAATTAATTTGATGAATAATTATTAAGCAAGTGGTATATAATATTTACTGAGCATTAGAAAATCAAATAATAAAATGTAGTTGTTACCCATACGAGTCTAATTGGATGTAGCACTACATGCTACAGTGGAGACGTTAATAAAGTTAAGCCAGTGTCTAATTTCACCTGGAAGTGGGGATTGTGAGGAAGGCTTCCTGGAGGAGGCGATTTGAGCTTAGGTCTTTTGGATGAGTGGGAGCTCCCCTGACAGGGAAGAGGGAGATGGGCTCTCCAGGGACAGGGTCAAGCATCCTTCAAAATGGCAAGTTTCCCCAAATAAATCTGGACAGTAGATACAATCCCTTCAGCAAGGTTTGTAGAAATAAACACACTCACCCTAAAATTCATATGGCTATAAAAAGAGCTAAGTTAGGCAGAACAATGATGAAAAACAAAGTTGGAGGCTTGGAACTTCCTGGTTCAAGATTTACTGCAATGCAGGGCACAACTCACAGTCTGACAAATAGGTCAATCGGTGATCTGGAAAGAATGTTTCATGGGGATTTTAAAAACATTTCCAAGTAATAATTAAAGATTAGTTGCTCAAAAATACAGTAATGTCTTCTAGTTAACTTGGCCAAATCATGTCACAGAAGTGTGGATATAATTTAGTGAGGAAAGCCTTGCTGTTTCAGTATAGGGTGTTGGGGCAACTGGACAGACAGACACAGGCTTCAATAAGAGCAATGATAAACCTGCTCTCCTCACATCACACAGAACACAAAGGCATGCAAGCAATGGTCCAAAGATCTCTGGGAAATGGTTCCAATATGTAACTCCTAGAAGGAGCTGAAATCTTATGTTGCTCTCTCTTCCTCATTTTCTTTTTTGTTTTTATTTTTATTTTTCAGTTAACTTGTTAGTAAAGCCCTAAAGTCTTGGGGATGTCAGTACTTTCCAGGTTTTAGTTTGGGTTTCCATTGGTTGAGTTATGACTAAAGTGAAGCGTTTGATTTGTAATCACACGTGTCACTAGTGCACAGCAGGAGAGACACCATCTTTAATTTCCTCAGCTCAGTATGTTCAAAACCAGCCCAACACACCAAGCTTTCAGAACACAGGGAGGATTCAGAACTCTCAGTTCCTCTGTTGCTTCAAGCACAGCACTGGCAGAGCTCAGCAAGGGGGAAGATTAATAGTAAGGAAAACCATTTTACCAACGGCACAAACTGTACTGAAGATGTGCACAGCCCTCAAACACCCACAAGAGGTAGATGTCTTGTTGGAGCCAGAGGCTGTTGGGGTGACTTGTTTCCACACCTCTCACGGTCCTGTGACCCACTGCAGAAGGCTAACAACATTGGAGCAGAGAAGACGCTGTGGCCTGCGGTCCCCCAGGCAGGAACCAGGAGCCAGAGGACTCAGGGCATAGGCTGAAATGATCCTCTCTGTCTACCACTCTGGTGAGACCTGGAGACCTTCAACAAGTAGCATCTACCTCTGCAAATGCTCCAGCAGCCTCAGTTTGCTGGGTGATGTCCTCAAAAATGCACTCTTCATTCAAATACTACGGTCTGAACTGAGGTGGCCTATGAACAAGATTATCAATGGAGATTTCATTCTCAGAGACCTTGACTGTTCACTCACATCATGAGAAACGGATGGAAAGACCTAAGAACGCAGACAGTGAAAGCAGCAAGGGGGCAGACTTACAGTGCAGCTGCCCTCGTGAAAGTCTCTTGTGTTCTGACAAAAGGATTCCCAAATTAAACAAATCTGACAGAAATACACACACAGCTAATAATAACAGAAATTACTCTGAGGGCATCAGTATGAAAGGGCTGTTAAAAATGCACTTGTGCTATATTTAAAGGTGCCTTTCTGAGATTAAGGCATGTCATACTTTAAAATTAATTTCAGGGCTGGGGTGTGGCTCAAGTGGAACAGCTCCATGCCTAGCAAGTGCAAGGACCTGAGTTCAAAACCCAGTACTACCAATAATAATAATTTCAAAGAAAAGGCAGAAAAAATAATTTTATTTAGCACCAAAGTCCAGTCACCAAACACTGCACACAGCATGTGCTCAGAAAATATTTTAAAATAAAACAATGACTGGTTAAAAATCAGGAGATTCTTCACACACAAACCAAGTAAGTGGGCAAATTAACAATTGAGGAACTATTAGCAATTAATAACATCAAAAAAAATCAGTGTCCCCAATATATAAAGAGTCTTTACAACTTAGTGAAAACTGTTATTATGTAATCACAGTGGTATAAATAGCCCTATCCCAGTAAAGTTATTAACAAGATACCCTTTTTTAAAATACAGTTATTTAACAAGATATCCATTGCCCTGCAGTCTACAACCTTTCTAAAAGTGACAAGTTCAATGGTGGTGAGTTCTGGTAACCATCCCTCACTAGCACAGTGCAGACCAGGAAGCCTTCCCAGAAAGGCAGGGCAATGAGGTCTGTAGCAAGAGTTAAAAAGTTCCTAACTTCCATCCATGACACCCAATTTCTCACAATCTTTGCAGCGAAATAACCAGAGGTATGAGCAAAGTCAATAATAACATTTTTACACCTCTATTTGTAAATAATCTATAAAATATAAAAATAATTATAATTTATGATTTTCACTTATTTAAAAATTTCAAACAACCTATATTTCCAAGAGTTGGAGATACTTAAATCCAATGCACTATCTTTACGAAGAAAAACAGGGAAATAAACTTTTGAAGTGTACATGCCTTAGGGAAATGTTCACAACAAGACTGCTAGGTAATGAAATTAAAATCAAATATAGAGTCTCCACACAGCATGGCTTTACCTTGTTAGCATAATGCACCAACAAACACCTACACACATGTGTGCAGGTAAAAAAAATATGGATGAAAGCCTCAAAATATCAATAGCAGTAAACAATAGCAAATATACAGACACTAGGTTTTCATTTAAAAACTTAATGGAAAGCCACTCTTATTTATTTGTTTATTTATTGGCAATACTGGGGCTATGAACTCAGAGCTTTGCACTCACTTGGCAATGCTCTGTCTCTTGAACTGTACTTACAGCCCTTTTTGCTCTGTCATTTACAAGATAGGGTCTCACTTTTTCCCTGAGCTGGCCTGGATCATAATCCTTCTGATTTCAGTCTCCTGAGTAGCTTGGGATGACAAGCACATAGCACCACATCTAGCTGTTGGCTGAAATGGGGTCTCCACAACTTTTTGCCCAGACTGGCCTTGAACCACTATCCTTCCAATCTCAGCCTCCCAAGTAGCTAGGATTACAGGCATGAGTGCCCTGTCAGAAAACCATTCTTATAAAAACATAAATAATAAAGAATTGGATAAGGCACAAAGTAAGTCTCCAGTTATTAAGAAGTCCTCCAAATCTACTCACTCTTCCACACCCTCCAGTCGCAAAGCCACTGGAACTCTTCTGAAGCATAACACATATTGAAAGACACAACTTTGAAAAGCGTAAGTGGATTATGCTGTACATACTCATGTCTTAAGAGATCCTTTCTAGCCAGACATATTCACCACTCTTATTAACGTTTGGCTAGAAGTCCATGGCTACAAAAATTATTTAACACCTCTTAAAATTTAAAAAAAAAATTTTTTTTGTACTGATTTTCACTATGACAAGTCATGTTGTATGAACAGCTTGTTACACTTTGTAAATTTCTTCTTTAGGAAATATATCTAGAAGTGTATTTTTTAAGAAAGAGGGACTGTGCATTCATTTTTACAGATAGTGTCAGATTGTCTACTTATCTTGACCACTTCACACTCCCAGAAATAGCACGAGAGAGCCTGCTTCCTGCAGCCGTGCCAAACGACTCTCTCTGCTTCACTTCTGTCCATTCAAACAGAGCTTATTTTAATATGTCTTTAAAAATTACTAGTGAGCTTATTTTTTTAAGTTGTTTGGGTATTTATATTTCCATTGAGAATTGCCTAGTTAAATCTGGAGCTGACACTGTTAGCTATAATATTCATTCTCTTTTTTCAGTAATAATATCCAAATTTTTAATGGAGTGCGCAGTAACACATGATAAGAACTGCATTTTCTAGTCTCTTTTAAAGTTAGTTGTACTCAATTAATGACTAAATACTGCTCAATGAACATAAGAGAGTGGGGGAGAGAGAGAGAGAGAGAGAGAGAGAGAGCCTATTATATTGCAGTGGTATTGTTAAAGAAAGAATATATGTCTTCCTTTTGTTGAAATGTAGACATGAGAGCTAGCACTTCATCATCCATGTTGGATCACAAATAAGACAAACAGATTTTCAAGCATCAGAATATTTTACTAGTCCTGGACCACTTCTGGACATTGTATAAATGAGAATTAAGTGTTTTTCTTATTAAGCCTATTTTATCATGGATTTTCTATTGTCTGCAGTTCAGAATAATCCTTGCCAGTTTCTCTATTTTTCCTATTTATGTGTAGTTCTCTATAAAATATGGATAGAGCTTCACCTGTCTGCAAACAGAAAATCATGAAGTAAGTTACACACCATCCCCTCACCCATCAGCTTACTTAATAATAAGCCAGTGCTCTGCACAGAGTGGGGTAAGTTCTTGCCCCGACTACGGCTGGGGTGGGCCTAAAGGGAGAGTGTATTGCACAACCTGGAGGAACCCAAACAATTACACAAATAAACAACAGAATGACCCCAACCATCTGTCTTTGTGCACATGAGATGCTTGGTGTTGAACTTACTCTAGGAGACCAAGATGCTTTTTTCTCTTTTTCAGTACAGGAAGCAAAAAGAACATAACTTCTTGTCTCTGCTGACTGGAAGAATGGTATAGCTTTGCCTTACTTGAGAACAAGCTCAGGTTTTTTAACTCACAAGGCAACCTCCAGGAGCCACACTGGGCAGAGACAGCAATTCACTGCCACTTCAGGCTCTTCACTTACTGGGTGGCACAGCTCTCCTGGGGACAGAGCAATGCTCTTAAGCCATGCAGTTCAGAAACTGAAGACATTTTGCCAGCCATCGCCGAGCACAAGTGTTCCATCCATTTTGCGCTGCCTGTGGTGGATCCCCTGAGCTAGGAATGGCATTCCCTGGAGTGGAATGGCTTTTGGGGAATGTGGCAAAGGGGACAGTGAGCTGGGTGCACAATATGCGTGCACCCGAAGAGATGCATTTTGGGGTTTGCAGGCACATCTATATTGGGTCAGTCAATTTGGGGGGTTTTAGTGTAAGAACACCATCAGGGGCACCCCCCCCCACACCCTGTCTGTGCAATGTGCCACCTGACTGCAACAGGACTTTTCAGGCTCAGCGTCACTGAGGTACAGGTCCCAGGATTATGCATGGGGAAGCTGGGGAGCCAAGAGCCTGAATGGCAGCTGTCAATCCACAGATCTGTGTGTCCAAAGGGAAGACGTGATCCCTACCCACACTTCATGACGTCTAAGTTCATATCAGACGAGAATATCCTATGGACGCACACAATTACAAATACAATGCACACTCTTCCTTTCTTAATAGGAATTGCCCCAAATAGAAGGTCCCAGAAATAGAAGGCACCAGCATCCTGAAGCAGAGATCTGTGGCAGTTCCAGGGTGAGTGGGCCCCCATGACCTGGAGGAATCCGGGTCCAGATGAAACCCACATTACTGGCCACAGCTGAGCTCAAGGCTGGTAGGAACAAGCGCTAGGCTCCACTGGCCAAAGACATGCACTTATTCCCCCATAACTATGTATAACAATGAGCAACTCCTTTCATTATCTCTTAATTGATGAAGAGGAAAAATCACAGGCCCACATGGGATAAGATTTAAACATTCTGCAGTTAACATGATGTACTAACCTTCGCTGCGATACCATCTGTTTCATGACACACCCTGTGAGGAACACACCGAAGACAAGTTAACTGATGAGTTTAGTCTCTACAGTACCAAAACCAAGAAACCTGGAATGCTTGGAAATCTTACAGAACATATATAAAGGGGACATTCTAGAGGGTTCTTCACACTGAAAAACAAGCTTAAAAGTTTTCATAGTATTTCCAGTAAGAAGTTGTGAAACTGAAAACCACTTTTCAAAACCTTCAGTAATAAACATAAATTTTAATTGACTAGGCTGAGAAGACTTTTTTAATCCTTCGTTTTGTAGAAAGTGATACCACAAAAGCCATATACTGAGGACATCAAGAATATGCCACCAAAAAATACAAGAGAAGGAATATTACAGCAGAGTGTCAAGAGTTAACTAAATTTAAATAGTATGCTATTTTCTACAAATGTTGGCTTTTTGAAATTTGTAATCTGTTGTAATTGGTCTTCAAATTACCAGTTGTAGTAATCATTTCCTTAAAGAAGATCCATGAATGGTGTCCTCTTGTAGCCCACAAAATCTGAGCCCTTCCCTGCCTAAGCACCTTTTCGGGTCCCTTTGGGTCCCCTAGTATTTCCAAACCTCCTTCTGAACTGGATGGCTCCCTATATAGCTACCTCTGTCAGGAGGTCTTTGTCAAATTCTCAAGAGATTTAACTTTGTCCAAGTGGAAGTCTTGGGTTACCCAGCCCTCAGCATCACACCAAGGACCCTTTCATCACATCCTAAGCTTAAATGAAATGTCACCACCCCCAGGCAAGGCATTCTGCTTCCTGAGCAGCTGCAAAGAACTCAGGTGATGCTACCTGGACATGCAGTGTCAGCTCCCGGTGGGGCACATCTTGCTTGATCCTTGGTAACGGGGACAGGAGACTGGGCAGATAATGTGCTCCTTCTCTCTGCCTCTGAGGGGCATCCACCTTGGGGCTTTCTCCTTTGTAGATTTCCCTGAAAGACCTCTGTGCCACACCTGCCCACCTGCAAAGAGACTGCTGTGCCTCTGTACGGCTCCTGGAGCTGCAGTCAGTGGGACAGCCTTGACTCCCTTGCCTTCATTCCTCCTTATTTTTCACCCTGCCCACCCTGGGCTTTCACCTCCCCAACAAGTGTCACTATTCATTCTTGCCTCAGACCCTGCTCTCTACAGGACTCTGGATAAAGTGCAAACCAACTGACTAATGCAAAGTCGGCTGCAATCTGACAGGAAGGAGGCACAATCAACACTGAAGCTTCCATCCCCACCCGGCCAAATGCTTCAAAGCATGGCGGTGTAGAATGACCTTGTGTCACAGCTCTGAATTCAACACACAGGATCAAATAATATGAATGGAATTCATTTAAAAAGTAGCAAAAATCATATGTCAAGTGATTTTTCCAAAGAGGAGAAAAATGTATTAAAAATTAATTATTCACTTAAAATGAAAGTATCAAAATAGACTCCATTTTAATAAGGCAAAGTTTGGGTTCAATTGTGATAAATACATAACACATGCATGTATTTAAACTCACTGACACTTACACATCCTATGAATATAGAAAAAAAAACATTTGTGCTCGTCCTTGCAGAAAACCCATTACTGTACAAACAGGAGAGTGAAGGCTCCTAGCAGTTCCATTTGTGTACGTCTGCACCCGTGCTTTGCTCGCTGCCATTTTTCTCTCGTGAAATGTGGTTACCACCCTGTCTCAGACGCAGGCGAGCCTCTGTGTTCCACCCAGTCAATTCTAGACAGATGGCCACAACACACATTTTCCAATCACGCCAAAACAAAGATTGAATCTGGCAGAAGCCTTAACTCATAACTTCCTTTCCTGAAGACATTAACTATATTGGCTTGGTAGCCTTCCTGACAGTACCCATTAAACACAGAGGCATGTGGGATGGATATGTGCAGTAAGTCGGACATGATGGAAATACGAGCCCCAAACAGGAAGCCTCTGTCCCTCTCTCTCCTGGACCTATAAATCCCAGAGTGTGTGACCTTGATTTGCATTTGGCCTTTGGGAACAGAACTCAACGAGGTGGCGTAATGTCACGTCCAAGCGGATAGATGCTGCAGGCATGCTGCTTATGACTAGAAGACTCAGAACTGCAACGGGATGCAGTTAACCTGAAGACCAAGGTCTTGAACTTATTTACCACTTACAACTTTCATCATTTCCTCACAGTGAGTACGTTCAGAATTCTCTCTTCTATCTTGAGGTATTCAGGGTATTATTGTTCAACGGTGTTCACTCTACCGTGCCACAGCACCAGAACTTCTTCGTCCTGTGTAACGGTCACATGGCCCTCCTGACCGGCCTGTCCATGTCTCCATCCCTTGCTCTGCACTGTCTGATGCCCCTCAGGATGGATTTCTGCCCCCAACAGTATAAGAAACACAATTTGGGGGATCAAATTTTTGACGAAGGATGAAGAATGATGCTAGCGCACACAGGACCCCACCCCAGCCATGCATTGGGTGGCCACCTCACTCCACTGGCTTCTGCTGAAAAAGTCTTGTCCTGTGCCCTGTGCCTCAGCTGTCCCTTCCCCTCACCCCCCGATGGCTGCTTCTCACCATGATGGGTGCAAAGAAACACTAGAAGAGTGTGTGGAACAGGAGCTGCAGCACAGTGAGCTCTGTATCACCCGGGAACTCTTGCAACTATCTTCTGAGTCCCCTACAGTGGTGGCACTAGGTTTTGTGACAGTTTTCTTTTTCCCTGGGAGACATTTGAACAAATCTAGCCTCTCAGCAGCTTCGCTTATCTTCAGGTACTGTGGCTCCCAGCGGTCTGCCAAGCCGACAAGTGGTCATTCCAGGCTAACTGGAATTGGAGCTGATTTCCTGATGTCGCCCAAGAAGCCACTGTCAGAACAGAGCCTCTGGGTAGACCCCAGAGGGGTCTCCACACACAGTCCCGTGGAGCTCACTATGGAAAGCAAGAAAGCAAAGGGAATGCAGCCCACGTTTTCAGTTCATGGAGCCCAAGAGAGCTTGTGTGTGAGCGCATTAGAGCTCCAGGCTCTATTCCCAAATCTCGAACCATCATGCCCCTTGAATTCCATGCCGCGGTGCCAATAAGAGGGCAAAGTTGGAAGGGGAGTTGTGTGGGTAGGTGAGAAGTTTGCACAGGGCAGGGGACTGCTGACTGCTGAGCTTGTACTTTTAGCTTGGCCAGGAGTCCTGCTTTGGCTATAGTGTGACCTCGTCCTTACCACCATCTTCCCTTCTTATCTCTCCTAGCCATCTTGCAGTTCCAACCTTATCATCCCTTTCTTTTCTTTTTTCTTTTTTTTAAGGTTGAGGTAACTAGTGCTTGGTAAGCTAAGTTTCCCTAAACCATGGCTCCAGGGCCCCAAGCCTGCTCTCACCAAAGCCTATGATTTTGTTCACGAACCCAATCCTCCTGTGTCACTTGTCTTTGTTTTACTAATGCTACTTGATCCAGAGTATTTTGTTTTTTTTTTAATGTTTATCATATTTATTTTCTTTTTTAGTGTTTCTTTTTGGGGGGGAATGGAGATAATGGGGATTGAACCCAGGGCCTTGAACTTACTAGGCAGGTGCTACACCACTTGAGCCACACCCTTGTCTCTTTTTGCTTCTAGCTTGTTTTCCGGATAGGTTCAGAGATCCTCCTACTTCTGCCTCCCAAGTAGCTGGGATTATAAGGTTGTACCACCATACCCAACCACTCTTTTAGCTTATTTTTTAAACTAATAAATAAAATTGCATATATTTCTGATATATGACATGACGTTTTGATTTGCATATAGGTTATGGAATGGTTAGATTGAACTAATTAGCATATGCATGACCTCACATGGTTCACTTTTTTTAATGGTGAGGATACTTAAAATCTACTCTCTTAGCAATTTTCCAAAATATTGTGTTGTTATTAACTATAGTCACCATTATGTACACTAGATCTCTTTAATTTAGTCCTCCTGTCTGACCTGTCCCCCAGTACATCCACGCCCAGCCTCAGTAACTATCCTTTTACTGTCTGTAGGATAGTAGACTGCACATAGAAGTTAGATTGTGGAGTATTTGCTTTTCTGTGCCTGGCTTATTTCATTTATGTTCTCCAGGGTTATCTATGCTTTCACAAATGACGATGTTTCTCTTTTCAATGCTGCATCGTGTTCCGCTGTGTATGTGCTACCTTTTCTTTGCCCTTTGATCCATTGATCGACACTTAGGTTGACTTCCTATCTTAGCTATTGTGAATGATGCTGCAATGAACATGGACTTTTCAATGTCCTTCTGCTGCCTGTAGAATAAATTCAAACTCCTTAACTTGGCTTTCTGTTTGTTTTCTTCAGCCTCCAGCATGTCAAGCAGATCATAGAAAAGCAGCCTGGGAAATTCCTGACACAAAGGAATTTGCCTTATGTCTCCTCTCTTATGACCATGTTAACTGACCACAGTGTGGACCAAGGGAGCCAAAACAGCTGTCCAATCTCCAGGTTCTCCTTTTGATCAACAGGAAACATTTGCTCTGCAGTGGTGACAGTGTCATCCTGAATGTCTGAAGACAGAAGCTAAGTGGTCCATCAGAAAATTAAGTCCATATTTTCAGCTTCTTTAGTAACTAGTTTTAGCCAAGAAATTCAAACACCTAGAGAAATATGCAGGTAGTCTGCAGCTCCCAGTCACAGCGCTAGAAAGAACACAATGGAATATAAATAAAAGCTTTATATTAAGAGCTGGCCTCTATCATGGGGGTGATGTTTATTGGGTGTGAAGCTGTTATATTCTCAGATGTATTTCTAAGTCCATGCGACATGTCAGCTGCTTACACATCATCTGCTTCCTCCTCACATCTCCAGCTCAAAATCAACATGAAGTGACAGAGGGAAGAAATATTGTCCTGCATTCTGCCTGCAAAACCACCTTGACATGTCAACTGACAGCAGCCAGATCCCAGCTCCATGAAGTTTCCTAATTTCCGTGACATCAGCCGTGCACTTCAAGGAAATGCACTTCAAGATAATCAACTGTGGACTATGGGGCTCAGAGTAGGAGCGTGATTCGGGCTATGGGAGGCACAAGGGTTCTTTTTCCACTCTTGCCTTTTGTGGACTCTTGCTGTCCAGTCGTGTGCATGGCAAATTTAAGTGGAAATGAAATCTAATCTGAGTGGATTGTTTTAATCAGCACGCAGGTAAATGTCAGCTGGCCTGGTACCCTGATCAGAACCTTGAAATGACAAGAGACTAAGGGAAGGAGGCAGGAGGAAGGAAGAATGGGGGAAGGAGACAAGGACAAGAAGACAGGGCAGCCAGGTGTGGTGGGGGTGGGAGGAAGGCAGAGGGAGAAAGTGAGAGGGGAAGTGTGGGGGGAAGCAGTGTGAGGAGGTGTTTACTACAGCTCTCTCCTGGGAGCACAATCCACATCTACAGCTGTCCCTGGACCATGTCCCCTCAGAGAAGGCTTCTGGTAGGCACAGTGGCTATGGAACACTGGGATTCCCTCAGAACATCCCCCACATCCACCTGCTTTCCTGGCAGCCTTCAGTTTGGCCCCATTTGAAAGTCTCTCCAAGCTAGGATTTCATCAACCAGGTAGACACCTTTATGAATCAGACAATTTGTTTACCAATGGGACAATCGCCAAGAAAGTGCTAGATCACTGGATTCACGTGTCTTCATTCCAGGTCACTTGTGCCACATTCTTTTTAATTAGCAAGCACTTTTGCAAAACAGCAAAAGAAAGCTGCAAAGGTTTATGAGGTTTGTGAACACCTCTGAAATACTTGGGACCAGAAGTGCTTTCAATTTGGGAATTTTTCCAATTTTGGAATATTTGCATCCATCAGCACTTAAAAAGTTTTAGGTTTTGGAGCATTTTAGATTTTCAGCAAGAGAGACAGTGCCAGGACACTTCCTCTCAGAGTATGGTCTCTGGAGTCTCCAGCCCGTGTTACTGCCAGCCCTGCTGTGGGCACAGCCCCACAAACACACCCTTCCGTGTGGTCAAATGACTTTCCCACCTGGAGAGAGCCCTGAGGGCTGAGTAACTTCTGAATTCTCCTGCTTCTTATATGCTGGAAGGCTCATTTACAAAAGAAAATGAGGCCATGTGGAGATGCAGTCAAGGCACCAATCCCCAGCCAGGAAAAGGCAGAAGCAAGTTGGTGAGCACACACCTCAGCCCACACCCCTGCTGCTCCAGTTCCACTGGTCCTTCCCTCAGGCAGTTCTAATCCTGACATTCTTTTTGGCCTTTATTGGTACTAGACTACTGGAATTCTCCTGATCTAAACAGCAGCCTCTAGGACTCACCTCTGCTTCATGGGTGGTAGGTGGGAATGGGTGAACAGTCTGGTCAGGATTTGGCTATGTAGCCATGAGAAACTGGTGAGTCTGAAGTTGCTAACCCACTTTATGGAAAAGGAAGCCTCTGTGTCCAGAGCCTAGCACCTGCTGCAGTGCTGGGCCTCTGCTGGGACTACAGAAGTGGGGTTTGGGTGTTCTGGAAGCAGAGAGAAGCTCAATCCTATTCCTGTTTTAAGAGCCCTTTGGTCTCCTACCAGAACTTCCCACAAAACTCTTTGTTGAGAAATGTGCTTCATAATAACCCAGGGCTTAAACCTTCACAATGTAAATGGTTCATCATTTATTTTTGAAGCCATGGTTCTGCATCCGTAGGAAAGCAGTTAATTAGGAAACCTGATCCTCTGAACCAGGGTGGTGGCACAGGTAATTTTGGAGGCAGAGGCATGAGCATGGTGAGTTTGACCGCCTGGTGAAGTTAGCCAGACCCTAGCTCAAAAACAAACTAAGAGCCAAAGGACTGGGGGTGTAGCCCAAGTGGTGGAGTGCTTGTCTAGTATGTGCAAGGCCCTGGGTTCAATTCCCAGTACTGCTAAAAAAAGAAGCAAAACCAAAAAGACAGAAAGAAACAAAAAACTTGTTCCTCTGGACTTTGAAAATGATCGAATGCTAAAAGACAGTGAGAAAAATAGCATCATAGTTATAAACTGCCCCAACCCCAAATGCTGCACTATCCCTTGTGTAGGAACAGCCACTGGACTCTGTGGACCAAGCACACACAGAAGAGTGGCCTTGTCTCAGCTTCTCTATCTGTTCAATCGGAACTGTGAAATGCCCAGGGTTGGCCAGATGCTTTCTATGTCACCTTCTATGTTTATGCACTGATTTAGGACCAGAGAGGGCTGCTGTTTAAATGCAAAGTGTTAATCCACCGTTTCCTCTCAGTGGATCTGCACAGCCAAGTAAGAGCCACCACCTCCCCTGCTTCCTTTACTGCCTGACAGCCAGGCCAGGCTACACTAAACCTGCAGGTGAGGCCTCTGAGACTTCGCCTTGGACCACACCTAATTTATAGGAGAGATTACAGTCCATGACCTGCTCTCTGCAGTCTCAAAATAGCCCATGATAAATAAGCATTGTTATTTTTTAACAGCTCTTAGCCACAACTTGTTTAGGAAAAAGTAATAAACTGACGGTCACTTGAATAATAACCTCAATGAGATAAGGTCCTTCATAATCACTCTTCTACCTGGGGAACACGATTTCCGCTGAGCACGCTCCTTATGAACGAGCTGGCTCACGCCCCGCGGCATTCCACAGCAGCTTCACTCACTGGGGTAGAGGAAGCCTCGAGGTTGCAATGAGGCTGGGAGCAGTTGCAAGGCTCTCAATGACACCCGAAAGGAACACACCATCCACACCTGGGCTCCCAAGCTTACGGTGAGTGCTCACTGCAAAGGAGCCCTGGGGCTCAGGCTCACCGTCCTGAGCAGCAGCAACCATGCATGATCACGAGCCTGAGCAACATCGGCTGTGAGTACCCTGTTCCCGCGGCTCCCTCAGTACACAGGGGCTCAGCCTGCTTTCCTTAGTTGTCACTCATAGCCCCATGGCCAAGTCACTCCAGGGTAAGCCTGCCACTTAGGATTTGTACTAATTCTTTCTCCCTGTGGAGTTTCGTGATCTCGAACAGTTCTCAGCAAATTCTGCAGGATATGAAATATGAAAGGAGTTAAATATGCTCCAAGGAAAGGGAGGAATCACCTTTAATTAATATTTTCAAAGGAACTAAAGACCTGACTTATTTAACCCCGCAGGAAGCTCTGACTATCCGATCAATGTGGGCAATGGGAGCTGATTTTAACAAGAGGAGGAGGAGGAGGAGGGGCTGCCTGGGGCACAGAAATTGGGCAAACAGATCCAGACAGAACCTCACTTCACGCCCCCCTGGGGAAATGTGCACACCCGGCGCTTTCCTCACTCTTGTTTAATCTGTGACACTGCCATCGGAATTTGTCACTCCGGGAGTTACATCTGATGTTACACCCTGGAGCAGAGCTAAACCAAAATAAACAATCTGCTCTATTCTGCTTAGACTAATAGGACAGTGATGTAAGGCCCGGCACCCTGGCGGTGGAGAAGTGCTTCTTCACCAGGCGTGTGCTGCAGCCCAGCCTGGAGCACAGGGCAGGTGGATGTACAGATGGATGGATGGATGGATGGGTGGGTGGATGGATGTGTGGCTGGGATGCAGCCCTGGGTTTTTGATGCTAGGGAGGACCGGCTAGGGACACAAATGGAAATTTCACATTTGCTTTGGTCTACCACCAGTCATTCTGTCGAGATGAGTCTTTTAAGCTTTTAAGCTGCACACACAAGAGCCTTTTTTATTTGATTTTTCCTGGGTGTGGGTGACCTCTGTCTCTCTAAGTCTGGAATTTGTGCACACATGCTGGCTGGTCGTGGGAGTTTTCATTATAGTTCACAGACAGGGTGTGTGGCTTGCAGTGTCTGTAGGTTTAAGCTGCCCACACAGAGACATTTCCAGTTGTCTTAAATACCCAATATATTTTTTAGTATAGGCCTGGCTGCTTGTCAGCAAGTGACTCTCTTGGCATTTTTACCACCTTGTCACACAGATGACGGGCTTTCTGTCTTTAAAAAGGGGGTGTGTGCAAGTGGCTATGTCCTCATATCCGTTTCCTCTGTGAAGATGTCAATGGTTTGCCCCTTGAGTGTAGAGGAGGAGGATGCTGAGTGTGTCACCTCCCTAAAAAGGCCTTCATGACACTATATCTAGACAGTCATTTCTTAAGCCCGACATTTGCGGTCTGGCTTCAGAGGTATTCTCTCTCTTTTCCGTAACTCTCACCCAGGGTCCCAGGAGTCCTGTCATATGTAGGCTACTTCTCGAGGCACATGCAGGCTCCTGGATCCCAATGTCACAGGAAGTCCCTACCGCATTCTGCCTCCCCTCAAGATCACTTGCTGTGTGGATGAGGGGGAGATTACCATACATAATTCTGTTAGAATCGTTAGCTTGAGAGGCCTGGATTAAATCTGGTGTCCTATGTGCAATGGATTCCAATTATGTCACCTCATACTGTAAGAGGCACTCAAGTTGCTTTTGCTGAAAAGTACTGACTTCTTACTTGGGCCCACAAATTAAAAACAGGAGAAGCTTGGTATCCTTGCATCCATTTTGTATCTGTCTTTGCTCTAAGCTATTTTCTTTGCAGTTACTTTGCAAAAACTTTGGATTCTAGAAAGGACAGAACTGATAATATCTTTATGACAATGAACTGGAGCCACCTGGAGCTGCCACCCTCCCAGTGAGGACAATTATCTCAAGAATCCTCTCAGATAGGAACCAGATTACTCCCTCCAGGTGATAACTTCCCAAACTGGACCAGACCATCTGCCTGACCAAGATTGCTAGTCCCACCAGTCATGAGACCAACCAGACGCCACCCGTGACTGAACTGTTTAACTATACATACCTTTGTCCCCTGCCCCCAGTTCTTTTGTCTACTTAAACCTATAGCTCATGTCTGTACCCCGAAGATGGCTGAGGATGAGCTGAGTGCTTACTCTGCCTTTTCCTGTGGCATGTCCCATGCTGGGTAATAAACCTCCTTTCTCTGCCTTCACCATTCCTCTTTATTTGGCATTTAGGGGCAGGTGGCTGGACCTGGAATATGGAATCTCAGGAGTTTGGGCCTTGGGTCCAAAACTCCTGTTTCAGTACTAAGTGATGTATAAACTAGAGTACAGTGAACTTGTACAGAGATAAAACAGGGACCCTTTAATAAACAGATTCTTTTTAAATCTTATTATTTGAAATTGTGATTGCAAACCAGAGGTGATTTTAACTATCACACACCTCTCCAGGATTTCTCCATGGAATAAAAAGTAAGAGAAAACTTACAGAAAACAGGAAGGTAGAAAATAGGATGAAACAAAAATTTCCCATCCAGACTGGAAGCCCTCTCCCATCATCCCTTACGCGGCCAGGTCAAATGCCTTCCCCACCCCACAACACTGAAGCCTTCCCTTAGCCTGCCTTGAAGTTTGCACAGGCTACAGGATAAATCAAATGAGTGGAGCTGTATGAGGTGCCTAGGCTTAAAAATCAATGTTGGCCACAGCACCTGAGCAGCAGGTGAGGCATCATTGTGCATTTGGCTTGTCTTCCAAGAGTGGATTGTTTCTTCCTCTGACCTCCCTCCACTCTCATACTCAGTCACTTGTGTGTCAGATATAAAATTAGTCCCCTTGCACCTGTGGCATGGGCCCTAGAGAAAGGGCGAGGTACTGTGCTGACGATTTTTCTGTGACATCGTAAGAACACCTTCTATGACTGCCTCTTGTTTTCATCAATGCCAAATGACCTGTCTCCTTAAAACGTCCTCCAGTTTTCCTGATAGACTGATGGGAATTTTCCTTCCGTGCAAATCTGGGAATTTTCCTCTTCTTTCCTCTGATGGGCTGGAGTGAATAGATAAGCGAGAAGAAAATGAAAGACAGAAAAAAACCCATGCATTTCGGCCCCTAGGTGGGGCTACTGTCCACAAGTGTTGCACTTCGGTGCTTTAACATTCAGTTCACTGGCAGAGAGACTGAAATTAGCCATGGAAAGAGAATTTACAATTTAGATCAAATTCTGGCTCCTGTAATTAAGTTGTTAGTCCTGTGGATCTCATTCACAGCCCCAGCGTTGGCGTTGGCCGCTCTAGGGTTGCAATTGATAAACTTCTGAATTTCCTGGATTCTGTTTTTTTAAACAAATCAAAAAAAAAAAAAATCAAGTCCTAACTGTTGTGTAAACTGAAACGGAAGAATAGGAGACTGTTGCTGTTTATGTTTTTGAGTGATGGGTTATGGATAATAATAAACTAATGGCAAGGAGAGATTTTGTAAACATCTGATTAAAACCAAGATGAATTTTAGTCTGTCCTTCGGGGACACTGTCTCCTGCTGAGAAAGAACTACATCCCAACTGGCTGTGGAAATCTGCATCACAGGAAAGTACCAGTGCTTGCAGAGCAAGGAGTGCAGATAATTCAGCCTGAGAAGCAGGCATTCTGAGTCTTCCCTTCTGAAAGGCCCATTCCAATAAGGACAGGAGTCCCAGGAGGTCAGGCCTACTGTGATTCCTCCTCACCCACCCTCCTTGCCCAGGACTGCAGTGGCTGGAGTAGGCTCTGCCTTGTGTCAGCTGAGGTGCCACTGCTGTTCTGACTGCCCAGAGAGGCATCTGTTGTGTCACCACGTAACAGGCTCTGTTTCCATACATAGACTTACTGAATCCTCAAAAATGTGTGATTTAAATAGTAGTACAATCCTTACAAGGGAACTAAGAAACTTGTCCACAATCATAGCCCAAACTCTGAAGCCCATTTTAGCTGCCTTTAAGACAAGGGCTATTCTAGAAACTCAGTTTTATCCTCAGATAGGACAGAGGGGCTCCCTGCCTATCAGGAGGCTGTGGACTTGAACAATGTACTGTGTAGTCCAGACAGACTGCACTGCCTTTAGTCAGGTGGCTCCAGCCCTTGGAGCCTAAGTGTCTAGGTCTATGGACCTATTGGGAGAAATGACCCAAGCCTTGTATGCACATATGAATAATAAAAGAAAAAGAAAAAAAAAGAGTAAATGCAAATTTGGGAAATGAGGATTACCTACTTGGGAATAAAAAAAAAAAAAAGTTATCATCACTCCTACCTGGTGAGGTCACTATGTCCAGGTCTTGTCCTGGATGGTAGCCCAGTCCTCTAAATGCATGACCTTTATGCCCTTGTGTATGCTTCCTAATCCCCAGGCCAGCAGGCCACTGTGAAAACCACTCCTGCTTCCCTCTCTGCTATGGGTGCCACATGCCACAGGGTAGAAACATGGCCATTGCACCACTAGGTGCACCACTAGGTGTGCAGTCCCTGCACAAACAGGTAAGTCAGAGCCCCACCTCAGGCATGCCCTGTGTCAGGCAGCCAGTCACTAAAGGTCTCAAGCACTGAGTGATAGGCCAAGAGGAACACAGGGAGCAATGACAATGACACAGACCCACCTGACCCTGAATGAACTCCAGGCCAAGTGCAGCTCCTCAGAACTGCTGATGTTTCTGAGCACAGCTGGTCTAGTCAAGCAGGGAGGGAAGTGTCAGTGCAAGCCTTGGGTACAAAGGTGAACACAGGGCTGGGAAAGAAGTAGAGATGGAGAGGAAGGCCTGTTAAATGAGAACACTGAAAAGGAAAGCTGTGTCATCCAACTGAAGGGGTCTGGGGAACAGAGGTGGAATGGCACTTGGGACCTTCTTCCCAGGACAGAAAGATTGTATTTGAAAGAGATGGAGAGAGTCAAAGGGAGACCCTGAGGGAAGGTGTTAGAACCAGGGCCACAGAGTAAGAAAAACATGGAGAAGGCTTAGGGCTGGTGCATGCTACAGCATGGATAGACTGGTCACAGGAATGCAGCCTGCACTTACTGAGGCTGAGGCCTAGGCAGGACTGATGGAAGGGGCACCATGCCTAGGGTCCTGACTGCAGCACACAGTAAATAAACGTCACTGGAAACCACTATTTGCATGGTAACAGATGAAGGCTCTTAAAGTCACCCTAAAGGCCAGGGTGAGGCCTGGAGAACTGTGACCTTTGGGGCACCTTTCTTCCACCATAGGTACTGGGGAGTGCAGAGCTTCACTGATCAAGCCCAGGGAAGCTCTGGCCCCTTTGAGGACAAAGCAGAGGGTCCCACTGAGTCTAGAATATCCAGCACCCCATTTTATTTCTCAGCACTCTGGAAGAGACCTGACCCTCTATCTGCAAAGTTCTCCAATATCCCCGTCCCTCCATCTTTCCTGAATTAGAAATGTCCTCAGATTTCAGAACTTAACATGAACCCATTAAAACCTTCCTGAACTCAGCAGAGGCCAAGTGCAGAAGGAGGAGTCACCCAGCCCATCGGCCACTGGTCCCACCTTTGCAGGAACAGCAGAAAAATTTAGAAGGCCTGGAGGGGTGTGCAAAAACAACACAACCCGCTATAAAATCTTATTAGCAGTGACAGTTCTAAGGAAGCTTCAGCAACATTTCAAACTCTGGCATCAAAATCTGACAGATTCAATTTTGTTTTTATCAGGTTATCTGATGACATTCTACAAAAGAAACATTCAACCATCTGAGCCTCAGCCTCTGATGCCGGAGGACAGCATCTCTCCCATTCTGCCCAGGAACAAAGAAGGACTGTGCCCTGTAACCTGCAGACGCCATCACTGATGCTCGCTGCCTCTTTCTCTAAGGCGAATTCACCCCAGCAGAAACCTAATGGAAAGTGTGCTGGTGTGATTAAGGAGGAGTGGCTGGCTCTGCAGATGGCATTGGGGGACATCTCAGTTAATAAGCAGGTTGTTTCAGGGGACCTGCATTTTAGCACATTATTGCAACCATGGGGAGCCAGCAGCTAAAGCATATCTACTACATTTTTCTAGGAGCAGCCAGCACTAGTTGGCCAATGCCTGGTAATCCCATGTGGAGGAACCCCAGAAACACAGGTATAAAACCCTGTCTCACATAATGAAACCTGCAACAAAAGAGAAGGGTGTGGAGTTCAGTGTAAGCTCACAGCCACAGGAGACAAAGAGGGAGCCAGCACGTTTTTAATAATGGCAAAGTCTCTTTTTGACCAATGTTTGTTAGCTCCTTAGAATCCACTTCTCAACTGGGGTTGACTTTTGACATCCTCATCCATCCTGGCATCATTTGCTATCAGCAGGAATCTTGCTAAGTTGGCTTACTGGGAATCTCCTACTCTCCATGTAGGTTTAACCTCCATGTCTGATGGGGTCCTACATCTTCCACCATTCCCCAGGTGATGTCTGATCCCTCTGATCTGCCTTCAGCAAGAATCTTATTAAGTTTAGCAAGTAATTACCTTTGACTCTTAGTAATTTTCCATCCACCAACCCCTACCAACCATACTCTGCTCCTTGACTACAAATCTCCAACTTTTCTGTGTTGTGTTTGGAGTGAAGGCCAATCTCTCTTTCTTACTGCAAAACCCCACTATAGTAGCCCCCAAATAAAGTTTGGGTTACCATTCTTTGATAAGTGCAGTGAATAAGTTTTAACACTTTCTTTCTCTCATTTCTTGCCATAGGTGTAAATAGCACACCACATTTGTCCTTATGTCACATTTATTAACTGGCTTTGTGACCATATCTAAGCTAAAATTCTCATTTCAAATATGACAGAATAAAGCAGAAAAGTGTTTACTGGGTGACCCAAATTAAAAATAAAGAGCCATGGTCAATAGAGAGCCAGCCTTGCTGATTTCTTCTGAGTCCTTCCCTTGAGTCTGCCCCTTGGCCCCCAGGACTTTCCCTCCTTTTTATCCGATCTCCTGATGATGCAAGGTCTTACTTGACACTTTCAGTGGATTGAGGTTGAATGTTAAGTTTTCTGCCAAAGTAGGTTTGGTGTCTTGTCAGCTGCTTCCTTTAGTGAAATGCACTTTCATCTTCAATCTACCAAGGAATGCTAGTTATAATGAGAGATCTTCAGAGAAAGCCATCTAAGGGACAGGTTGATACTATATTTAAATTGGCTTTGCCCAGTTAAGGAAATATAACAATCAGGTTAATGAAGATTAATAATTTATACTCAGGGAAGCTTAAAAGGATTGCATAATTTAAGTCTCCCATGTAGGCCCCAACCAACTCTATATTATACCCCTAAAGGCAGTTCGACTATGTAACTTTCCTTAAAACTAATGACCCATTATTCTCCCAGCTACCCAATCACAAAATCATGGGACCATTAGAGATCCCTTCTGCTTCCTCTACCTTACCTAACACCCAGCCAGTTAATTGATCACTGCAAGTCACATTTAGTCACTAGTACCTCTAATGCCACTCATTGTGATTCTCACTTGGACCGTTGAGAATAAAATTTTTCGTTCTATCTCACCTTGTCTGGATCCATCTTCTAACTGGAATATCTTAATTATTCCAGAGTAGAGCTGTAATCGTGTCTCTGCCTCCTTCAAACTCAGTTGAGATCTAAGGTGAATCTCCACCCCCTTCCCAGCCCCTGTTAGGAACTCAGGAGAAGGTAACTTGTCTGGTCCCTACTATCTCTGTGAAGTCTACTTTAACAGCTTCCTGTGTCGGTAAAACCACAAAGGAGGCCTAAGGCTTAAGAGAACCAGGACGTTCAGAGTAGTTAGTAGCTGAGATAATGAGTAAGAATGTCAGCTACTTCTGGGCAACATAAAAGTAAAATGTTCAGTGAGCAGTTTTTGCTCCATCACCTTTAATAAGTATGGAGAAAAAATGAATGAAAAGAATATTGAAGTCTTAAAGACAAAAAAAGATATTTCAAAAATGCATTTCTTGCTTGCAATGATGGCAACAACCCGTTCCTTTGTCATTTCATTGAAAGAAAGTATAGTATAGCATCACAATCAACAATGACCATCTGTGGAATGGGAGGAAGCAGGACATATCTTCCCAGATTACCTCTACGCTGTAATCAGCTAAGATTGACCCTCCAAGACTCAAAAACTGAACAGCTACGGTCAGGACCTGGTACAGAACTGGCTGCTAGAACTTTCTACATTGAAGGAAATGTTCTATTTCTGACCTGTCACATGGTAGCTATTAGCTACATGCAGCTTTTAAACCAAAACTGAGGAACTGACTTTTTAATTTTAATACAAATTTATGTAGGCACCTGTGGCTATAAGTTACAACACTGGACAGTAGATGATAATGAGCTTATGCTGCTTAACCTTGTCCAATTCTTGCTAACAAAGTCAGAAGTTGGGGAACTTAAAGAGCAAAACAGAAGGAGACATAAAGCAGCAGAAAAGAACTCACACTCCTAGAAGCAGGGTCATCAGACCCGGGGCCTGCTTTGCTGCCTGAGGTAGAAGGTCCACATAGGATATGAAAGATTGGTATTCATTCTCTCTGGAATACCTAATAAATTAATAAGTCTATCTGTGGTTATTGTTGGGAATGACATTACAAGTAATAATAGTGGTGGATAACAAGAGCTAACTTTTGCAGACATCTTATTAATGATAAGTATTTTCCAGAGGTGCAAACTGGTCAGGTAGCTTTCATGAATATAAGGAAACTGAGGCTTAGAAAAAAAAAACCTTGGTTAAGATCACAAGCTTAATAAGTGATAAGAGTCAAAACTTGAAACTACTTCTCTCTGACTGAAGATCAATATACTCTTAAGCAGTAAACATTTAAAATGGGATTATGGCTGAGCTGCTCAACTAGGGGGCCGAGAAGTCGATTTCCTGGGACTCGGGGCTATCGTGTGTGACCATGGCAGCCAAAGCCTCCCAGCCGGTAGCCTCCAGGCTGATGGCCTCCATCCAAAAGCAGTATTATTTTTCCCCTTAGTGTGTCCTACAAATATCACTTTCTTTGTGTGACATGAAGAGAAAAATGTTTGTGAAGCACTGAACAATATTCAGAGAAAAACTACAGGGACTATACCAAAGAGTGGATAATGAGCAAGTCAGCAAGGATTGCAACATGCCAAGTGACATGGTCTATGATACTACAGAGGCAGGGAAATTCTCTGCTAGGGTTAGTTAAATTCATGAACAAAGAAGGGAAGATTAATACCCCAGAAAGCAAGTCAGAATTTAGCCGTCACAGTAATATTAAATAAATGTGCATCTCAGTATACACTTCACATCACCTCGCTCTCAGACATGACTATCCATCTCTAAGTTCTTTTAGGATGACAGTAAAGTAGTAAATAGACCCCAGCTTTGGCCAATGTGTGACAGAGGAGGTCCTGGTGCTCAATCAGCCTGCCTCACCTTCCTCCTGCCAGAGGCCCTGGTGGCACTTGTTACCATGATGTTCAGAGATGCCCTGTGAGTTCTCTGCGCACAGTGTGCAGGTGCCACTTTAGATATTGATATCAAAGAAGGAAAGCAGAGGAGAACTGTGGGAGAAGGGTTTTTGTTGCATTCTACTGCATTGGACCCCAAACTTTCCCATCCATTAAGAAAGAAAATATGCTGTCGTTCTTTCCTGAGCACTAAAGGAGGAAGGAGCCATCAGTTTCCTAGTGTTTATTCTTTGCAATTGTGATATAATATACAATACAGGGAGTCAATAGAGAAACACATTTCCCCCAATTTCTCATCAAGTCCTGTTCACATATTAAATTTCTGAGAACTTTTCCTCATGGTTTATTATGAATACCAAAAGGAACAATAACAACCACAATGCATTTATTATCTACCAGGTATTTTGGTAAGTGTTTTATATAGAGATCTTAGAATTTCTCCAAAATCCTTGAGTGATAACTATTATTCTCTTTATTCAAAAGATTCATTTGTTCATTCAATAAATACTTAGATACCCACTGGTAGCAGGGATCAGTCTCACCCACTGCTAAGTTTTGGGAGCACTGGCTCCAAAGGATTACATAAAAACTCTTACATAAAATTATTCTGTTAAAGCATATGCGAATGCTTTTTTACAAAGTGATACCTGAGTGGTGAAAACCAATTTGGGGTAGGTAGGTGAGAGGCTCATGTCTTATGTCTACAGATGTTGGCACCGCTTTGCCAATCCAACATTTAGAAGAAGTGCAATTGCTCCTGTGTTCATACAATAGTTGGCATCCTTCCAGAGAATGAAAACCTAGTTCCTATTCTGTTTTCCTTTGTTCACCTCTTAGCACCCAAAAAGCACTTACAGTCATGGTGGCTCTGAGTGTCCTTGAGATTGTGTGCACAGTGATGCAGGGGTCTGCAAGTTTTTGGAATAGTAACCTTGATTGACTCCATCCTTAACCTCCCTGCAGTCATTGCACGGGCTGAGTGTGGGTTGGGGGGGTGAAGGAACCTGAATGACATGCGAAATCTGCTAATGCTCCTGAGGAGAAGTAGAGCCTTGTCCTGCCTGCCCCAGGGCACAGAAGGTTACAAAGAACCCTCCTCTCCTCCCTCAGCTGTGTGCTTCAGCAGGTAGAAGAGTGGAGGTTTTGCTATATGAATACAGGATTATAAATCTTGGCTAGCATCAGCACATTTTAGTTATTTATTCTTTTTTTATTATCATATCATTGTTGTACTAGGGGTACATTGTAACATTTACAAAAGTTCTTACAATATATCATAGTTGAATCCACTCCTCCATCATCATCCTTTATCCCCCATGCCACCATTCCTGGAACAGTGTCAACAGGTCTCATTTTTCCATTTTCCTACATGAGTACATAATATTTCTACCATATGCACCTCCTACACCCTTTCCTTATATCCTCCCCCCCACACTGGTACCAACCCCCAGACAGAACCTGTTTTACCTTCGTGTTCTCCATTTTTAAAAAAAGACATTTTTGTTTGTTTAAGATAGTTACACAGGGAGTTTCCTTGTGACATTTCCATGTGTATATATATATATATATATATATATATATATATATATTATAACCTGAATTAGTTCATCCCCTTTATTTTTCTTCCTCCTACCTTAGTCCCCTTTTTATGGTGATTTCAACAGGTTTAAAAATTCTATATTCATTCTTGTACAGGAAGTACATTAACCATATTCACTTTCTTAACTTCCTTCTTTTATCCTCCCTCTCCCATTAATGATCTCCCCTTAGCATGACCTGTTTCTTTTATAATATTGCTTGTATTCATATTGGGACTATAGTCCACATATGAGAGAAAACATGTGGCCTTTGGCCTTCTGAACTTGACTAATTTCATTGAAGATGATGTTCTCCTATTCCATCCATTTACCCACAAATGACAAAATTTCATTCTTTTTTATGGCTGAATAAAATTCCATTGTACATAACTACCACATTTTCTTAATCTAGTCATCAGTAGTGGGCATCTTGGCTGTTTCCATACCTTAGCTGTTGTGAATAAAACTGCAATAAACATAGGTGTGCAGCTGTCTTTATTGTAACCTGAATTACATTTCTTTGATATATCTCTAGAAGTGATATTGCTGGATTATATGGCAGTTCTATTTTTAATGTTTTGAGGAGCCTCCATTCTGTTTTCCATAGTTTCGACACATTTTTTTTTTATTGAGTTAACAGACACTTGACTGTAAGCATTTCATGGGTAACTTTTTAGGTTTTGAGCCACCCTTTTTCTTTTCTTATTTGTTTTCCTTGAAGAGCCTTAGAATTTGCCTTTTCAGGGCAAAATTAGGATCTAAACATGGAAGCAGGGAGTATGTCACTAAGAAAAGGAAAAGATTTTCAAAATGAGTTAACTCAACAAATGTTTGTTGAATATCTGTCATGTGCCAAGTGATATTGTAAATCCCAGGCAGACAACTGGGGACAAATCAGTTTTGGAGTTTACCTCCTATCCCAGAAGGATGGGAATGAGGAAGGAACTAGAGATGGGAACTCTGCCTAGGGCACAAGAACTTCATTTGGTCTTATGTTCTACACTGGTAGTTTAAGCCAGGTGATCAGGCAGTGCAGCTCAAAGGATCTCCCTGTAGAGCTGTGGGGAAGATTTGGATCTTTCATTTATTTCACAAGTGAGGAAACTATTATCCAAAGAGGCTGTGCTTATTGGCTGAGATCACCCAAGCTAGAGGCATCTTTGTGAAGGTCAAGATACAATAGCACATTTTGCCTTATTTCTTCCTTTTCCTTTTTATAAGTTATACTTTTCTTCTTGGTTCATTGCTTTGTATTAAATTCAGGTTCTTAGGTAATTTTTTACCCTTTGTGCAGGATTAGTTCTTATTGAAAGATTAATTCATTTTCAATAATTTATAAGATTCGATGTCACAAATATCTGGAAAAATTGGTATAGTATCAAAAAGATGTTCTGTACCTTTTTATATCCTCATATAATGCATTTTCTTATCATCACAGAGAAATCAAACTATGCCTCTCTAAATCCTTTCTTTCAAATTTTATGAATTTAACATGGAAGATATATAAATCAGTCAAATATTGTCTTCTTTCCTGATCTGATATACATTTGCTAAAATCAACTCCATCTATATGTATGTCTTTCAGAAATGTATCTCCGTTTTTCCCAAATGGATATGTCTTACATCTGATGTGCAAGAGAAGAGTCCAACAGCACTTCCCGGGGGGCCTGAACTGGCCCCTGATTGTGCTAATAGAAGCCAAGAGGTTTTTCAAAGCAGAAGAACTATCATAAATTATTCATAAACAGGTCTCTCTTTTGATGGTTTTGGTGTTTCTGGATTTTCCAGGCCATGGAGGATACGTGATATGATATATGTATGCCAAGCTGAAGATGTTACATTGGGAAATGGGAGTTGAAAATTAATTGGAATTTCCAAGCATTGCAGTTTTGCATTCAGTCCATTTGCAAGCGCTGGTTGGGCAGGGGCAAAACCCAGGAGCCTGCTTATATGAGGGGCCTCAGTGGCTACAGACAGTTTTAATAAGCAGGGATTGGTTTCTGATGGAGCTGAGGCCAAGTTCCCAGAGGAAAAGGACCTCCTCCCCTCTGACTGCTGGTCCCTGTGGCTGCCATGCATGAGGCAGTCTTCATCAGCTGTCAGCAACAGAGCTGGAGGCTGTATGGGGCACAGCTCTGTTTGCACATGGTTTCTCTTCTGCTTCCTTCTTTTTCCTTCCTTTCTGCCATTTTGGTTTTTAGTTTGTTGCTCTAGTTCTCCATATTGCTCAAACCCAAGGGTTCTGTGTAGCCTACATGAATGTGCTCTCCTTGAGCGTCCAGCCGTGGCTGCCATGGTGTTACACCATACACAGTCTGTTGCACATATGAGCATTTCGATGGTTTTAGAATTAATTTTTTTTGTCATGGGTGTTGATAGGCTTTAAAATGCTTCTTGTTTATTACGATTTGCAATCATCTGATCTCTATAATCTAAACTAATTGCACCTATTCTATTTATTATGCTTTTCTTTTTTTGTACTCAATTAATAGAAAAGAAATTAATTTTGATCTTCAATCTTCAATTTAAGTCTTTTGTGTTCCCTGAAACCTACCCTGCCCTCACATACCTAGCCCTCCTTGATGGCAGGGTCATGGATAAGCCTTGGGAGCCTGCCTCTATTAATCCCAGGAGTCCTTCTTTGTCTTTGAGACTTCTCTCATTATGACCTTTTTTTCCACTTTAATAACCAGAATAAAATAATTTCCTTGGTTTTCTGGTGCATTTTGTCTTTGACACTAAGCAGACTTCACTTCGAGTTTTGTGTTCACATTTAGTCTAAGAAAGACTGGGAAGGAACTGAGCACAATTTAATCTGAAAGAGACAAGTCTAAGGCAGGTGAGAAATTCTAGGTCCTAGTGCTTAGAACAGACCAGGTTTACATCAATTACCTCAGAGCAATTGCAGGGGGCCCCAGATCTATGGCTCTGCATTTATACATTCAGCCACTCTCCAATGGAAAATATTCTTATAAATCACATCTGTGATGAACACATGCAGGCTTTCTTTTCCTTGCCATTAGTCCCTAAGGGTTACGGTGTAACAACCATTTACATAGTATTTGCATCGTATTAGCTATCACAAGTCATCTAGAGATGATTTAAAGTATGTGCATAGGTTATAAGCAAACACAATGCCATTTTATGTAAGAGACTTGTGCTCCTGTGGGTTTTGATATGCATGGGGGTCCTGGAACCCAAACGCCCCAAAATACCTAAGGACAAACTCTAAGCATAACAATCTCTTTTATACTCAAAAGTCCTGGTTTAGATGCAGAATTATGTGGTCATCAGGTACTGATATTACCATCAACCTCATACCCTAGCACCATCCGGAGTATAGAAGTAAGCAGCCAAGATATGTTCATGAGTTGGGAATAAGAATTTGCTAACTATCATTCACTTCTAACCTGGTGGGAGCTAGAGGAAGCTGAGCCTACTGCCCAGTCTAGGCACCACAGGTATTGGACACTAAGAAGTAGCAAAATCTTTGACTGGCTTTTAAAAAGATTTAGAACACTTGATCAAATATAAAAAGGATGAACTTACCATCCCTGTTCATGTTATGCCCTCCATATCATGATGCAGTCAGGTGGCCCTCTGCAGGTGTAGTTGCTCAGTCTTTGACTCCCTACCCGCAAGAATCTTGATCCAAATAAATTTCTATTCATTGGTATTCTGTTATGGCAGTGCCAAATGGGCCAAGATGATCACCATACTATGTTTCAGAACCTTTTCAAGAATCACCCCTGTATCATATTATGCACAAGTAATATGCTTTTAATTTTTACTGTGAGAAAGACGATAACCACAGAGAGAATTTTTAAAAACAGACAATAACCGTCTGGGGAAGAAGACAGAGAAGAAGTGAAAAACACAATCATAAAGTCAGTGAAGAAAGGAAGAGAGCCCAGAAACAGTACTGGGATTTCCAGGTGGAAGATCATGCTTGATTCAAGGTATGTGTGTTAACAAGTTCCAACAAGACCAACAACTAGTAAGTACTGGAGTGCATACAAGAGTAAAATTGCCCTAAAGCAATTGAGATTTTCTAGAGAAATATTAAATGTTCAAATAAAACCACAGAATGGCTGTCAGCATGTGTCAAAATGTCTCTGAAGTCATACGAAAAAAAAGAAAAAAACTGAAATTAGGAGCAACTCTGAAAATGGATTGGAAACATCTACTTGCACAA
The DNA here is from genome assembly GCF_047511655.1 of Castor canadensis. Lineage (NCBI taxonomy): Eukaryota > Metazoa > Chordata > Mammalia > Rodentia > Castoridae > Castor > Castor canadensis. Next base: position 6,578,580 of record NC_133386.1, on the reverse strand, counting down.
CATAAGGAAGGACAGTTTGATAGCTGGTCAAAACAGGATTCAGATAAGGGCTGAAATTAATGAAATAGAAACAAAAAACACCATACAAAGAATTAATGAAACAAAAAGCTGGCCTTTGAAAAAATAAACAAGATTGACAGATCCCTGGTAAACCTGACTAAAATGAGGAGAGAAAAAAACCCAAATCAGGAAAATCAGAAATGCAAAAGGGGAGATAACAACAAACACCACGGAAACCCAGGAAGTTATCAGAGACTATTTTGAGAACTTATATTCTAATAAATTTGAAAGTCTTGAAGAAATGGACAGATTTCTAGATACTTATGACCATCCAAAACTGAACCAAGAGGATATTAATCACCTGAATAGATCTATAACACAAAATGAAGTTGAAGCAGCAATAAAGAGTCTCCCAAAGGGGTGAGGATAGGTAAGACACCTAAAAAACTAGCTAGCATTTGTTGCCCTTAACGCAGAGAAACTAAAGCAAATACCTTAAAGCAACTGAGGCCAATAGGAAAAGGGGAACAGGTACTAGAGAAAAGGTTAGATCAAAAAGAATTAACCTAGAAGGTAACACCCACACACAGGAAATCAATGTGAGTCAATGCCCTGTATAGCTATCCTTATCTCAACCAGCAAAAACCCTTGTTCCTTCCTATTATTGCTTATACTCTCTCTACAACAAAATTAGAAATAAGGGCAAAATAGTTTCTGCTGGGTATTGAGGGGGGGAGAGGGAGGGGACGGAGTGGGTGGTAAGGGAGGGGGTGGGGGCAGGGGGGAGAAATGAACCAAGCCTTGTATGCACATATGAATAATAAAAGAAAAATGAAAAAAAATGTTTCTGAAAATAAACAACATAGCTTTAAAAAAAAAAAAGAGTCTCCCAAAAAAGAAAAGTTCAGGACCTGATGGATTCTCTGCTGAATTCTATCAGACCTTTAAAGAAGAACTGATACCAACCCTTCTTAAACTGTTCCATGAAATAGAAAGGGAAGGAAAACTGCCAAACACATTTTATGAAGCCAGTATTATACTCATCCCAAAATTAGACAAAGACACCTCCAAAAAAAGGAGAACTATAGGCCAATCTCCTTAATGAACATCAATGCAAAAATCCTCAATAAAATAATGGCAAACTGAATCCAACGACGCATCAGAAAGATCATTCACCACAACCAAGTAGGCTTCATCCCAGGGATAGAGGGGTGGTTCAAAATACACAAATCAATAAATGTAAGATAGCACATTAATAGAAGCAAAGACAAAAATTACTTGATCATCTCAGTAGATGCAGAAAAAGCCTTGGATAAGATCCAACACCACCTCATGATAAAAGCTCTAAGAAAACTAGGAATAGAAGGAACGTACCTCAACATTGTAAAGGCTATATATGACAACCTACAGCCAACATCATACTTAATGGAGAAAAACTGAAACCATTCCCTCTAAAATCAGAAATGAGACAAAGATGCCCACTATCTCCACTCCTATTCAACATAGTACTGGAATTCCTAGCCACAGCAATTAGGCAAGAAGAAGAAATAAAAGGAATACAAATAGGTATAGAAACAGTCAAAATATTCCTATTTGCAAACAACATGATCCTATACCTTAAAGACCCAAAAACTCCTAGACACCATAAACAGCTACAGCAAGGTGGCAGGATACAACATCCACTTAGAAAAATCATTAGCTTTTCTATACACCAATAATGAACAAACTGAGAAAAACATATGGAAACAATTCCATTTACAACAGCCTCCCAAAAAATCAAATACCTAGGAGTAAACTTAACAAAGGATGTAAATGACCTCTACAAGGAGAACTACGACCCCCTGAAGAAAGAGACTGAGGAGGACTACAGAAGATGGAAAGATCTCCGGTGCTCATGTATTGGTAGAATCAACATAGTAAAAATAGTTATACTACCAAAAGCAATCTACATGTTTAATGCAATTCCCATCAAAATCCCAAGGACATTCATCACAGAGATTGAAAAATCTATCCTAAAGTTCACTTGGAAACACAAGAGACAGCAAATAGCCAAGGCAATACTCAGCAAAAAGAGCAATGCTGGAGATATCACTACCTGACTTCAAACTATATTACAAAGAAATAGCAATAAAAACAGCATGGTGCTGGCACAAAAACAGACATGAAGACCAGTGGAACAGAATAGAGGACCTGGATATGAATCCACACAACTATGCCCACCTTATTTTTGGCAAAGGCACCAAAAACATACGATAAAGAAAACACAGCCTCTTCAACATATGTTGCTGGGGAAAGTGGTTATCCATCTGCAAAAAACTGAAACTAGATCCATGTTTATCACCCTGTACTAGTATCAACTCAAAATGGATCAAGGACCTTAATATCAGACCCAAAACTCTGAAGTTAGTACAGGAAAGAGCAGAGAATACTCTGGAAGTAATAGGTATAGGGAAGGAGTTCCTCAATAGAACTCCAGCAGCTCAGCAACTAAGAAAGGATGGACAACTGGGACTTCATAAAATTTAAAAGCTTCTGCACCACAAAAAAAAATGGTCTCTAAACTGAAGAGACCACCCACAGAGTGGGAGAAAATATTTGCCAGCTACACATCAGACAAAGGACTGATAACCAGAATATACAGGGAATAAAAAACTAAACTCTCCCAAAATCAATGAACCAATAAAGAAATGGGCAACTGAACTTTCTCAAAAGAAAAAATTCAAATGACCAAAAAACACATGAAAAAATGCTCACCATCTCTAGCAATAAAGGAAATGCAAATTAAAACCACACTAAGACTCCACCTCACCCCTGTTAGAATAGCCATCATCAGCAACACCACCAACAACAGGTGTTGGCGAGGATGCAGGGGAAAAAGGAACCCTCTTACACTGTTGGTGGGAATGTAAACTAGTACAATCACTCTGGAAAAAAATTTGGAGGCTACTTAAAAACCTAAGCATTAATCTACCATATGATCCAGTAATACCACTCTTGGGGATACACCCAAAAGACTGTGACACAGGTTACTCCAGAGGCACCTGCACACCCATGTTTATGCGGCACTATTCACAATAGCCAAGTTATAGAAACAGCCAAGATGCCCCACCACTGATGAATGGATTAAAAAAATGTGGTACTTATACACAATGCAGTTTTACTCAGCCATGAAGAAGAATGAAATCTTACCATTCTCAAATAAATGGATTTAACTGGAGATCATCATTCTGAGCGAGGTTAGCCTGGCTCAGAAGACCAAAAATCGTATGTTCTCCCTCATATGCAGACTTCAGATCTAGCGCAAATACCGCAGTGTTGTTGGACTTGGGTCACACTCAAAGGGGAGAGCACATACGGAAGGTATGGTGATAGGTAGGAAACCCAAAACTTGAAAGTGTTTGATGTCTTCACTGCAGAGGAACTAATACAGAAACCTTAAAGCGACAGAAGTCAATATGGGAAGGGGATCATGAACTAGTGAAAAGGTCAGGTAGAGATGAATCAACTTGGGTTGTAACACATTTGTACATGAAAGCAATACTAGGAATCTCTCTGTGTAGCTATCCTTATCTTAACCAGCAAAAACGCTTTGTCTTTCTTGTTATTACTTATGTGTTCTCTTCAAGAAAATTGGAGAAAAGGGCAGAACAGGTTCTGCCTGGAAGAGAGGGGAGTGGGAGGGGAGAGGGAGGAGGTAGTGCCCAAACAGTGTATGCACATGTGAATAAATGAATAAAAACAAAACAAAACAGGATTCAGAGTGAGCCCTTGGGAGGCCTCAGAGGTCAGGAGAGAGGGGATGGGAGCAGAGAAATAAGGAGGGCAGAAGGAGCCTCAGCCAACATAAGCCAAGACTACTGGAGACACACGTCATGCCCACTTGTATGCTTTCTGTTAGTTTTAAGTAAAACTATTATTTTCCTACAACAATATACATTTGATGAAGATTGCTGTCTGTTTCAGGAGCAGAATGATTTTATTATATTTCTGGAAAATCTTAAGAATTGAAATTTGGAAGACAGCTGGTGGAGGTTATAAATTTGGTATTAATATAAGGATTTGGAGTGAGATTCTTGAGATCTGATATAATGTAATCTTTTAGAAAAAACAATTTTACTTTCTTACATGCATCTCAGTGCTTTGATCTTGGTTTTATATTAAGATCTTTTTTAGGGAATGTATTTTTCTCAATCTTGTTTATTTTATTCAGGTGACTTAGAGTGCTTAGAGAGACAGTTCAGGACTGTTGGGTTTACAGCTGCAACAAGCAGTCTATAACACTGTAAAGTAACTTTAGAGAGATTATAAAATGCCAAGAGAAAGTTTTGTTGGAAATAAGTTTGGACAATGATGTATTTGGATATAATTTTTTTCAATGTCAATGTTCATTTTTAAACTTTCATCCCAAGTATCTGTCAGACTAAGAGCAAACACTATATTGAAACTGGAGTGTGTAATATGGCCATTCTCCATAGAACAAGGAATACTGCCAATTTGCAAAGGCCGAGTTACTTGGACTTTTTCCTGGAAAACTAAAATGATTTTGGTTCCTTACAGTCCTAGTAACTTTCCAAATACCTTTCTTTTTGTAGGATATCTTTGTTCATAATCACTTATATCAGACAATGTCAAGACAGAGACAAGGCATTTCATTTTTCACAACAGGTTGACAGATTTTTATCCTTAGCTCTAAGCGTCTTACCCCGGCATAATTAATCCCATCACGCCTGCTCAGTGAGGGCAACAGTGCTTCTAGTGTTGATGCAATGAGAGGGCCTGATGACAATGAATGCAAAAGAACCTACATTGTGAGACACCAACCGCTGACTAAAAATGAGAAGTGCTGCTGGCGCATATTGGTAAAATGTTAGGCGTGAGGGGAAAACACCAAAACTGGAGACTGTGGAAGGTGGTGCTTAGTATCTCTATGGAGCTCCAAACAACCAGGTGGTTTTGTGTGAAAAGTAGATAGGCCACTAACCTACATATAAACTTAGGGAAAGTTTTTTAAAGAATAGTAAAGAATACCATGGAGGACTCCCAAAATTGACAGCCTTCTGAAGTGCCATCACAAATCAGGATTACTATGTTCCTTTGAGCTTTTCTCTGTTGAAATTAATGACACAACTCTAGTGTCCAACCATTAGATTTAGAAACATGAACCTTAACCCCTTCCTGCCCCAGAACCACCGAGGCAGCTCTTTAAAAACACAGAGACCTGTTCTCCACCGCCAGAAATTCTTTCTGCGATACTTTGGTGGGTCTGGGCATCAGAGAGTGTGAACTCTCCAAGTGAGTCTAATATTCTGTCCACTTTAAGAAACACTGGTTCATTAGGAAAAAGACTGGAAATATCTTATTATAAGACATTTATTCTATCCTTATTTCTTTCATTCTCAAATCCTGATTCTTAGAACTTTCTCCTTCCTTTAGAATCTGAATAGGAATCATTACAGTATTACAATTGACTTAATATGTCTAAAACCATCAATTCAATTACTTACTGTATACACACACAGCATTCTGCATGCTTTTGATGACCTACTGACACTGCTAAATCCTTATCTGATGACTCAGTCTGTATTAGTATTGTTATCGTTTACTTTTTTTTTTTACTAACAATTACCATCCCCATAACAATTACTTATGCCTTACTGGATAAGAGCAATGTCAGAAATGAAAATCATGGCCCAATTTCACATAAAAATGTAGTTCTGAAAATCCTTACTAAATATTATCTAACTGAATAAAGTATACATTAAAAGGGCAAAATAAAATAGGATTTATCCCAAGGATGTAATAATAGTTTACAAAGAAAAAATCTATGTAATTGTCTTAGTCTGCTTTTTGTTACTATAACAAAATATCTAAGGTTGTGTACTTATAAAGAAAGGATGTTTGTTTTGGCTCACAGTTCTGGTCCAAGGTTGAAGTCCCAGGCCTAGTGACATGATGGCCTCTTACTGGCAGAGTTCTGGGATGGCACTGGGAATCACACAAGAGATAAGGAACATGCACATGTATATCCTCTTTCATCTTCTGCCTCTTCTTCTAAAGCCACCAGGATGCAATTATGATGCTCCACCCTGATGACCTTATTCAATCCCAATCACCTCCAGCAGTCCTCACCTCTGAGCAGGCTAGTCAGATTAGGTTTCCATCCTCTTAATACCTCACAATGTGAATTTTCAACACATGAGCCCTTGGGGGCCATGAAACCATATCCAAACTGTAGCAGTCACTCACCAAATTAATAGACTGCAGAAGAAAATGTTCACGAGACTTCTCAGGATGCCAAGGAAGTATTAGTACAAGTTCAAGTCCTCTCTGTCTCTGTTTCTTCTTGTCTTCCCTGTGTCTCTGTTCTTTCTCTCTCTCTCTCCACACACACACACACACACACATACACACACACACACACACACTACGAAGCTAGAAGAAGGAAGAACTTCTTAACCTGATAAAGCATATCCATCAAAAGAAATCATCTTCTTTGAAAGGAAACATCATACTTAATGAAGAAATTTAGACCTATTTCCTTTAATATTAAATATTCTTGTTCAGCATCAAGAATATTTAATATCACTGTACTCTTTAATACATATATATATATATATATCCAAATGCTCTGGAAAATACTGTATGAATCAGAAACAAAAGGTATAAGGACTATCATGAAATAAAAATTTAAAAAATCATCATTGAAAATGACAAGCTCATCTATATACATGTCCTAAGAGAACCTATCAGAAGTTGTAAAATTCCAATAAAAAACCAAAAGGTGAATTTGATTAAACGAAGATGCATCCTCTGTTCAATAATGGGAGCATATAGTGTGGCACAGATACCAGTTCTTCCCAGAACAATCCAAGCCCTTACTGTGTTTGGGATTGTAACGAATTGGATTACTGTCTAAATTACTCTTCACACATTTCTCACACATTAATTATACATCACATGCTATCTAACCATACTTCATAGTTTTTATAAACTGTAGGAGACAGCAGACAAACCAACAATGGAATGGACTTGAAGTCTAGTGGCCTGATAGTTTTATCGGCTCTCCACCTACTCCATGGGTTAGGAATCACATCACTTGTCTGCCTAATTGTCCTTTCTTCACTTAGGCAATAGTAGGCATTTTTAGCATTTAAAGTACATTCCTTTCTTTAGCAAGTTTAAAAGCTTTCTAAACTCCAACGTACTTGCGCCCCACCATGGCCCAACCCTACGATCTATGTATCAGCCTTCTGGCATAGCTCTTTTAGGGCAATAGTTCTCCAGATTTACACAGAAGGTGAGAGGCATCTTCTATAGTTTCAACAGGATGAAAAAAATAGTGTGAATTTATGCTTTCTGTAACTTGTCTTGGAGAATTTTCTAATATTCCATATAAATTTATAATACCATATTTAATTTACTAGAAGATACATATCTTTCTTATAATAAATGAGGACTATAACAGATGAAATAGGGCATTTGACATGTTTTTACAAATATATGTCCTCTCCCCCCACAGAGGATAATCACCGTATAAAGTGATTGCTAGGTTTCTTCTGATTCTGACTGAGAAATTATTCCTCCACTAAAAACCTTAGTCATGTCTTTTATGGTTTTTTGGGTGTGTTTGAACACACCCAAAAAAACTCATCTAATTTTCCTTTCCCCCTTCCCCCCATTCAAGAAAATAAAACTAAAGCTCCCAATCACTTAAATACTAGAGTTTATATAAATTCTGAGAAAGATTTCTTCCTAAAGGTCAGACTGTTTAGGGTCACTGCCAACAGTGACATGCATTTCTTAGACCTGGGGTTGACAGATTTTCTGTAAAAGACCAGAAAGTAAGTTTTAGGCTTTGTGGACCACAATTGTCTATGAAACTATTCAACTCTGCCATAGTTCTGTGAAAGCAGTTGTGGTTGAGATATTAATAGAAATGTGCTCCAATAAAGCTATATTCACAAAAATAAGTGGTGGGAAGGATTTGGTGCATGGATTCCAATTTGCCAACCCTTGGCTTAGATGTAGTTCACCACTGTTAAACAGGTTATCCTGTTCTGAAAGGAGCCTGGGTGTCACATTCCATTCTGTGACAAGTAAGACATGTTTTCAAGTGGTACATACTTTTAACTTAGCAAATCTACATTGGGGGTGTGTGCCTGTGAGTGTACATATGTGTAGACCTATTAAATGCACCAATTTCATTTTAACATCTTTAGGCCTGGCTCACATAAGCAGAAAGAGTACCCATTCAAAGCAGCCCTAGAAGACTCAGCTTGAAAAATAACAACATTGGTGTCTTATTAGTACTACCATTTTCATACTAGTATGCACTCCTGTCAGTTTATTAATAGTAGTCCAAGTGTGATTTGAGGTGATCATCACTTCAAATGAACCTGAGTCCACTGTCAAGGTCTGGAGTTATTACATGTCTACCACGTTATCAGTTAAGAATGCAGCAGCAGCAAGCTGGGGCACAGTCACTTAGAAGACAACATGAATCAGATGGCTGGGATCTGAAACTCCTGAAATGGATGCTAAAAATGTACTTTCCATCATTCCTTCTCATACATAATTTTCTCAAACAGAACATATAATGGAGGTACTAGTAATAGAATTAAATAACACAAGGTTTGCTATTACAAATGATATTTGCCAAGGCAGTTGATTCCTTTTAAAGATTGATCACAAGTAAGAAATTTTAGCCATGGCTTCCTCTTGCTTCAATGACTTCCCCAGGAATCTCTAAGGGTAACCTGTTCAGAAGTCACATAAAACATAAGATGACAGGTGCAGCAAAAAACTACTGAATGTTCTGGCTTTCCGCACATTGGCAATTAGATTATAGAACAGAGATATGATTTCTCTTAATATTTAACACAGTTTCTGTGTTTATAACCAGAGACTCAGATAGTATCGATTGTGAAGTCAGTATCAAGAACTCTAAATATTTAGATTTTAGTTCCACATCTTCACATTCCTTGTATGACAAGTAGACATGCCACCTGGCTCAGAGACACTTGGATGTGCTATGAACAGCTGAAGCCATCAGGACAGCAAAGGCTAGTGCAGCCGACAGACTGCTGCCTCTGTGTCCTTCATAAGTGCTACTGAGCTTGGAAGGTTTCTGCTCCACAGAGGAGCCTGAAGCAGCATTCTCTCGGGGGGATGTTCTCTCTGTTCCTGGGGATGATGGATAACCTTGTTCTAACCGATGCTCCCCATGGAGGATGAGGAACACTGCCCCTCTCTTAGGGCTCATGGTAGGAGGGCTGACCTGTATGCAGTGGGTAATTTCTTCCTTGTGTCTTTCAATTACCCAGGACACAGCTATACTCTTTGACTAGCTAGACTAAGTAAGGCTTCTGTTCAGTTTCTCACTGGAAACCTTGTGATGTGTTCATGAGTGTGCCAAAGGGCCAGGGTCACATGGAGCAAAAATAACTGGCCCATCTGTGTAACTGCGTAATTCTCACATTGCAGCTTCTTAAAAACGAGAAACCGGATCTATTGTAAAACACCCATGTCTTACCTACAGTTAACACTTTAAAGTTCCTATGGTTAGCCAGGCATGGTGGCACATTTGTGTAATCCCAGTACTCCAGAAGCTAAGTCAGAAGGATCCCAAGTTCAAGGCCAGCTTGGGCTACATAGTGAGGTCCTATATCAAAGAACCAGGAAGGATAGATGTAGCCCAGCAGCAGAATGCTTATCTATCATGCACAAAGCACCAGGATTGATCCTCAGCACCATAAAGAAAATAAACTTCCTAAGGTTATGCTTATTCAATTGGTTCGAGGTTCCAGCAATTTAATTCCTCTACCATGCCTAAAACTGTGATATTATCACAGATAGAAGAAATGTATATCAGAAAAATGTTGCTAATATTTATATACAAAGTAATAACACTGGCAATAAAAAATTCTATGTAGGGGGAGATTCCAAGATGGCAGCTAGAGGGAGGAAGCAGAAAGCAAGCCTCCTATAGTGAAATCTTGGAGAGATGCCAGAGACACCCTTTGCAGGCATAATCACTGAGAAGAGGCATAACTTTGACACCTCCACACCTTCAGCCGGCACAGAGAATCTCCACTTCACGTTAAACAGAGAAACCAAGAGGGCCCCCGGGCTGCCAGTCGCCTGCGCCCAGATAGCTTGGGAAGATGCGGGCCAGGTGAGCTATGCAGTACCACGGTACTCCCACAGACAAGCCTGGGCCAGAGCAGCATAGCCCCCTGGACAGACTGACGTCCACCTGGGGAAAAAAGAGAAACTGAGTAATAAGCAATAAGAACAAATAAGACACGCTGGAAAGAGGGTAGGGCGTACTGAGCGCCGAAGATTGGGGGAAGGGAATCCTTCCTGGGACTGTAAATAAACAAGCCGGGTGGGCCAGAGAGGCTCTAGCGGGAGCGGGGACGCGCGCCCAGCAACCAGGAGTGGGAAAGGTTGTGAGAGTGGCAGAGGGAGGAAAACTCCAAGGAGAGGAGGGAAGACCCACTTCCCATGTGAACTGTAAACAAACATGGCAGCTGGCAGGAGCAGCAGCACCGCCCAGTAAGCAGGAGCAGGAAAGCTTGTGAAAGCGGAGGTGGGAGGAAAACTTCAGAGGAGAGGGGGTAAGACCCACCTCCCACATGAACTGTAAATAAACACGCAGGCCTGACAACACAGGGGCAGTGTCACCTTTCCCAGTGCTTGGAAAGGGGAAAGCTTGTGCAGAGGATCCCGCACAGCAGAACTCTGAACAAACAAAGCCTGTGGGGCCAGGTGAGTGCTAAGCTCACCCCAGAGATCTACATAAACAATGCCTCCAGCAACAGCAGGCTGACAGCAGCGGGCAGGCAAGCCACAGCCACATATAACATTCTCAGAACTGCCTCCAGACTCTTTTTTTTTTTCTTTTTCTCCCTACCTTTGATGAGAGAACAACCGAATTACACATGCAAGCAGAAAAACTTACTGAAACTGTATTGCATTTGAACTTGGGACACTAGGTGGGTTTTTTTTGTTTGTTTGTTTTGTTTTGTGTGTGTGTGAGTGTGTAGTTTTGTTCTACTTTATGCGTCCCCTTTGATGAGACAACTACAGAACAACATCTGAGGCACGATCTCCAGGATTGGAGACTGAGACGTACACCCAAATTATTAGGACGGAAACTTCATTGCATTTGAACCTGGAGGGTCTTTTGGTTTTTTTTTTTTTTAATTTTCTATTTTCCATTTTATTTTAATTCATTTTTAATATATAGATTTTTCTTTCATTTACTTATTTTTTATTTTTATTCTTATCTTAATCTTTTTTTATTTTTGGTTTTCAATCTTATCTCTGTCCCTCTAATGTCTGTTCACCTTACTGTCAATTAGTACACTAATGCTCCTTGTTTATACCTTTGAAACTTTCCTATCTGAAACCTTGTTCTGTGTTCTCCCTTTTGTCTGTGTATTTGTTTTCCCCTTTTCTTTAACTTCTTGCTTTCCATCTCAGCTCACCCTTCCATTCTAAATATCACCATTGTTATCATTACAAGCTAGAAAATACTTAATTGCACACAGTACAGGAACAGTAACAACACCAAAGACAATGATGGGAAGATAGAAAAAACAGGGAAACCAGTTTCCCCACAGCAAAAAATTAGTACAGGAACAAGAGGGGAATGAAGAGAACAGAAACTCAGATCCAGACTCCAACAAAATGAAGATAAACTATGCCAAAGGACCCAATGAAGCCCACAAGAATAATTTAAAAGAAGACATACTACCCCAATGAGAATTTTATAGAGATGATACTGGATAGGGTCAACCAAAATGTACAGGAGACACTCAAGAAATTCCGAGACAACAAAAATAGAGAATTTGAAAAAGCAAAAGAAGAAATAAAGGAAACCATAGAAGCACTGAACACAATGAATAAACGGATGAATGAACTCAGGACAAAAATAGACAACATTAAAGAGGAAAACAGCCAGGATATGGAAAACCTCAGAAAAAAGAACGAAACAGAACTGCAAAACAAAATGGAAGGCCAATTTAGCAGAATAGAACAAACAGAAGACAGAATCTCAGAACTTGAAGATGAAATGGTAATTAAAGGAAAAACCGAAGAACTATTAATTAAACAACTCAAGACCTGTGAAAAGAAAATGCAAGAACTCACTGACTCCATCAAAAGACCAAACTTGAGAATCATGGGCATCGAAGAAGGAGAAGAGGTGCAAGCGAAGGGAATGCGTAATATATTCAACAAAATAATAATGGAAAATTTCCCAAATCTAGAGAAAGATATTCCCATACAGATGCAAGAGGCCTCCAGGACACCAAACAGACCAGATCAAAATAGAACTACTCCACGACATATCATCATAAAAACAACAATTTCAGAAACTAGGGAAAGAATATTGAAGGCTATAAGAGAGAAAAAACAAGTAACATACAAAGGTAAACCCATCAAAATCACAGCAGACTTCTCAACAGAAACATTAAAAGCAAGAAGAGTGTGGGGTGAGATCTTCCAGGCACTGAATGAAAATAACTTCCACCCCAGGATACTCCATCCGGCAAAACTATCATTCAAAATAGATGGAGCAATAAAAGTCTTCCATGATAAGCAGAAACTAAAACAATATGTGACCACAAAGCCACCACTACAAAAGATTCTTCAAGGGATTCTGCACACAGAAAGCAAAACCCAACTTAACCATGAAAAGACAGGCAGCACCAAACCATGGGAAAAGAAAAAGGAAGACAGTAGAGAGTGACCTCAACTTAGGTACACATAATCAAACCTTCAAACAACTAAGACAACTAAATGGCAGGACTCACCTCATACTTATCAGTACTAACGCTTAATGTTAACGGACTTAATTCACCCATCAAAAGGCACCGTTTGACAAAATGGATTAAAAAAGAAGATCCAACAATTTGTTGCTTACAGGAGACCCATCTCACCCACAGAAATAAGCATAGACTTAGGATGAAAGGCTGGAAGAAGATTTACCAAGCCAATGGCCCCCAAAAACAGGCAGGAGTAGCAATACTTATCTCTGACAAAGTAGACTTTAAACCTACATTGATCAAACGAGATAAAGAAGGACATTCCATACTAATAAAAGGGGAAATAGACCAAAAGGAAATAATAATCATCAATCTGTATGCACCCAATGTCAACGCACCCAATTTCATCAAACATACCCTGAAAGACCTAAAAGCATATATAAACACCAACACAGTGGTTGTGGGAGACTTTAACACCCCATTATCATCAATAGATAGGTCATCCAAACAAAAAATCAATAAAGAAATCGAAGATCTAAAATATGCAATAGATCAAGTGGACCTAGTAGATGTCTACAGAACATTTCATCCAACTTCTACACAATATACATTCTTCTCAGCAGCCCATGGAACCTTCTCCCAAATACATCATATCCTAGGGCACAAAGCAAGCCTCAGCAAATATAAGAAAATAGAAATTATACCATGCATACTATCTGATCACAATGCAGTAAAAGTAGAACTCAACAACAAAAGTAAAGACAAAAAACATGCAAACAGCTAGAAACTAAATAACTCATTACTCAATGAAGAATGGATCATCGATGAAATAAAAGAGGAAATTAAAAAGTTCCTGGAAGTCAATGAAAATGAAAACACAACCTACTGGAACCAATGGGACACAGCTAAGGCAGTCCTGAGAGGAAAGTTTATAGCCATGAGTGAATATATTAAAAAGGCTGAAAGATCCCAAATCAATGACCTAATGATACATCTCAAACATGATAAAAGCTCTAAGAAAACTAGGAATAGAAGGAAAGTACCTCAACATTATAACAGCTATATATGACAAACCTACAGCCAGCATTATACTTAACGGAGAAAAACTGAAACCATTCCCTCTAAAATCAGGAACCAGACAAGGATGCCCACTATCTCCACTCCTATTCAACATAGTACTGGAATTCCTAGCCAGAGCAATTAGGCAAGAAGAAGGAATAAAAGGAATACAAATAGGAAAAGAAACTGTCCAAATATCCCTATTTGCAGATGACATGATCCTATACCTTAAAGACCCAAAAAACTCTACTCAGAAGCTCCTAGACATCATCAATAACTATAGCAAGGTAGCAGGATATAAAATCAACAGAAAAATCATTAGCATTTCTATACACTAACAATGAGCAAACTGAAAAAGAATGTATGAAAACAATTCCATTTACAATAGCCTAAAAAAAAATCAAATACATAGGTGTAAACCTAACAAAAGATGTGAAAGACCTCTACAAGGAAAACTATAAACTTCTGAAGAAAGAGATTGAGGAAGACTATAGAAAGTAGAGAGATCTCCCATGCTCATGGATTGGTAGAATCAACATAGTAAAAATGTCTACACTCCCAAAAGTAATCTACATGTTTAATGCAATTCCCATCAAAATTCCAATGACATTCATTAAAGAGATTGAAAAATCTACTGTGAAATTTATATGGAAACACAAGAGGCCACGAATAGCCAAGGCAATACTCAGTCAAAAGAACTATGCAGGAGGTATCACAATACCTGACTTCAAACTATATTACAAAGCAATAACAATAAAAACCTCATGGTACTGGCACAAAAACAGACATGAAGACCAGTGGAACAGAATAGAGGACCCAGATATGAAGCCACACAACTAAAACCAACTTGTCTTTGACAAAGGAGCTAAAAATATATGATGGAGAAAAGACAGCCTCTTCAACAAAAACTGCTGGGAAAACTGGTTAGCAGTCTGCAAAAAACTGAAACTAGATCCATGCATATCACCCTATACCAATATTAACTCAAAATGGATCAAGGATCTTAATATCAGACCCCAAACTCTAAAGTTGATACAGGAAAGAGTAGGAAATACTCTGGAGTTAGTAGGTATAGGTAAGAACTTTCTCAACGAAACCCCAGCAGCACAGCAACTAAGAGATAGCATAGATAAATGGGACCTCATAAAACTAAAAAGCTTCTGTTCATCAAAAGAAATGGCCTCTAAACTGAAGAGAACACCCACAGAGTGGGAGAAAATATTTGCCAACTATACATCAGACAAAGGACTGATAACCAGAATACATAGGGAACTTAAAAAACTAAATTCTCCTAAAACTAATGAACCAATAAAGAAATGGGCAAGTGAACTAAACAGAACTTTCTCAAAAGAAGAAATTCAAATGGCCAAAAAACACATGAAAAAATGCTCACCATCTCTAGCAATAAAGGAAATGCAAATTAAAACCACGCTAAGATTCCACCTCACCTCTGTTAGAATAGCCATCATCAGCAACACCACCAACAACAGGTGTTGGCGAGGATGTGGGGAAAAAGGAACCCTCTTACACTGTTGGTGGGAATGTAAAGTAGTACAACCACTCTGGAAAAAAATTTGGAGGCTACTTAAAAAGCTAGACATTGATCTACCATTTGATCCAGCAATACCACTCTTGGGGATATACCCAAAAGACGGTGACACAGGTTACTCCAGAGGCACCTGCACACCCATGTTTATTGCGGCACTATTCACAATAGCCAAGTTATGGAAACAGCCAAGATGCCCCACCACTGACGAATGGATTAAGAAAATGTGGTATCTATACACAATGGAATTTTATGCAGTCATGAAGAAGAACGAAATGTTATCATTCGCTGGTAAATGGATGGAATTGGAGAACATCATTCTGAGTGAGGTTAGCCTGGCCCAAAAGACCAAAAATCATACGTTCTCCCTCATATGTGGACATTAGATCAAGGGTAAACACAACAATGGGATTGGACTTTGAGCACATGATAAACGCGAGAGCACACAAGGGAGGTGTGAGGATAGGTAAGACACCTAAAAAATTAGCTAGCATTTGTTGCCCTCAACGCAGAGAAACTAAAGCAGATACCTTAAAAGCAACTGAGGCCAATAGGAAAAGGGGACCAGGAACTAGAGAAAAGGTTAGATCAAAAAGAATTAATCTAGAAGGTAACACACACGCACAGGAAATCAATGTGAGTCAACTCCCTGTATAGCTATCCTTATCTCAACCAGCAAAAACCCTTGTTCCTTCCTATTATTGCTTATACTCTCTCTATAACAAAATTAGAAATAAGGGCAAAATAGTTTCTGCTGGGTAGTGAGGGGGTGGAAGGGAGAGGGAGGGGGCGGAGTGGGTGGTAAGGGAGGGGGTGGGGGCAGGGGGGAGAAATGACCCAAGCCTGTATGCACATATGAATAATAAAAGAAAAAAAAATTCTATGTATAATCCTCTTGAGAAAAAAGAATAAAATGACCACAACTCATCTTAAGATTCTACAGTAGAACTAAGAACTTAGGTGAGTGAGCAGCTTGCCATTCTTAGGGTAACTGTAGAATCTAGGTTTTTTCAGACACACCACAATTATAATATCTTTTATTTTATACACTAAAGTTTTACTCATTAGCGTGCAATGGCAAGCTTAGAGTTTTAAACACTTTTGTCTCATTGCACTAGAAAAATAGAGCTTCTTTTTCAAACAATGACACCATCATCTTCCCACTGTCAGCATCCTGTGTATTCCCCTTTCTCATGCGAAAACAACCCTAAACTCCCACTGATGTTTCTTTGAAGTGCTTCACAGTCCACTTTTCCCTTCCAGCTGGGATGGGTTATGGGCCTTTCTGAGATGGGATGCTAATTGTGCTGAGTTTCAAGGACTCCCACTTGAGCTGAATTGAAGTTGGGTGACTGTTCCAGTGTCCTGTGGATACAGATTGTCACAAAAATGGTGGCTTAAAACAACTCAAGATTACTTCCCCTTGTTCTGGAGACTGGACGTCTGAGGTCAGAAACACTGTGCCTCCTTGGAGTAGAGGAGTTCTGTCCTTTGCCCCTTTCAGCTTCCAGTGGCTTCCCTGGCGTTTCTGGATTTGTGGCTACATTGCTCCAAGCTTTGCCGCCATGTTCATATCTTTTCCATGTGACTCTTACAAGGACCCACCTGGTTAACTGAGGGTGGCTCATTTCAAGACCTTTATTCAATCATAATATTTGCAAAGACTTTTTTCCAAAAAAGGTTCACAGTTTCCAGATATTATGCTATGGATGCCCCATTTTCGAGGTCACCATTCTGACTTCTACAGTGAAGAAGGACCTTATTTTCCCTGAAGTGAGCACACAGCCTCCTGGCTTTAGAGCTGCTTACATATTCTTGAACACAGGGTCAAGGTAAAAGGATATTAGTGTCACTGTTACCCTTGCTTGACTGTGGCTGCTACCCAAGCTGGTATGTTGGGCTTACTTGGGACGTCCTACAATAATAAAAGATGGTTCACCAAGATTATTAAAAGTTGCAGCAATTTTAACTCATTTCCTTCTTGATTAAAAGAAGGATTTTACTTACTCACTTTAGAGCCTAAGAAATCTTAGTTTTAAAAAACCATTTTGAGCCTGGATTGTTGGGTAGTTCACAACAGGCAGGAATGTTTACTGGTAGGTGCATTCCTAAATGCTAGCAGGGCTGCCTGAAGAGGCAGCAGAGAGAAGAAGGCCATAGTGCAGTTTCCCTTTCTTTCCTGGTTTTTGTGGTTGGTGTTTGTTACTTGACTTGGGGTTTTTTGTTTGTGTTTTGGAGGTACTGGGTTTTGAACTCAGGGCCTTGTGCTTGCTAGGCAGGTGCTCTATCGCTTGAGCCAAGCCCCAAGTCTATTTTTACTTTTAATTATTTTGTTTGGATAGGGTCTCATGTATTTTGCCTGGGGGCTTTGGATTGTGTTCCTCCTACCACCACCTCCTGTATAGCTGGGATTACAGATATGTACCACCTACCTGGGCCAATAGTTTCCCATTTTACTGTAAAGTTTCCCACTGTGCACTGGCAGGGCTGAGCAGAATGGAAGGCTACAATGGGGTTGAGAAAGTGAGTAAGTAAAAGAAAGAACAGCATTAAAGAGAGGACTCTAGATCAAAGGGATCTCAAGAGTACAAATTCCCATAAACTCCTCTAATGCCACCCTGCCCTGGGGCAGTAGAAAAATCTAGATTCTGTTGGTCTTTGTGCTAGCTAAGTTCGGCCATTTGCTGGTCAGGTTTGATGGAAAGGGAAGTGGAGGTCAGGCCAAAATGGGAGGCTTGTGACTCAGGAGTAGAATGGAGTATGGTTTCCCTTCCATTCTCGTGAAGTAGCCCAAGCCACACAGACGCAACTAAAACCCATACAGCTTAGAAGTGTCCAGAAATCAGAGCCCTTTCCTTGTGGTGGTTTTCTTTAGGAAAAAAGAGTAAGAAAGTCAGGGACATAACACATGCTCTTACAGAGCCAGTCAGTGTGTAAAACAGGAATGCATTTCAGATAATTAGATCTTCTCAATCTCTTACAGTATGATCCAGCATGAACTGACTTTGACTTAAACGTAAAAGGTCAAGAACAAGCAAGGTGCCACTGTGCTTACTTTATCAACACAGTGTCTGAAAACAAGCAAAACATCAGTGAAAATAAAGAGTCTGGATAATGTATGTTGAAGACTGTTCACAATTATGCCACCTATTTTTTATGTTGTTTTCTATAATAAATTGATCCCAAAAGAGCATCCAAATTTTAAGACAGAGAAAAATATAAAAGACTACTCCATACAAAAAAAAAGCACCTGTATGAAACAGATGAAACAGACTTCTTTCCTGATTGTTACTGTTTATTGACTTTTTTAAAGAAAGAAAAAAAGTGCTGCATGGTTCAGTATATATTTTTTAATGAGCAATCTGCTCAGGACTGGCACACATGAAAATTAATTTAATGCAGAAAAAAATATGAAAGATAATTAGTGTTTAACAAGTATGTCTTCTTTTTCTTCTACCACATATTATATATCGGAGTCCTGTTCCTCAGTAAAGAGTTCAGGAAAATATTTAGCTATGTGGGTTTTCAAAACCAAGTGTGATATTTCCTGGTGGTGATGCAGAAGGAGTCTCCACTAGAACGAGCTAAGGGCTCCAGACAGTTGTCCTCCCCACCTGCCTCTGGCCCTAGAGGGAACCGCGTGGGTCAGGGAAAGGCTAGGAGAAGCACTGTAGTAACACTTGGTGCACCAGCACCCAGTGCAGGGAGGCTGCCGAACCTAAACCCTTGGTAGCAGCTCAGAGTCAGGGGCTTTTCCCTTCTGAGCTGACTCTAGCTGGAGGGAAGGGCGGGGTGATGGGAAGGGTTAATAAACAGGGCTGGAACCACTGCTGACCAGAGTCCCTAGCAGTGGTGACTGACCCACAGTCAGCTCTGGAGCCCAGATGATGGTTCTTGATTTTGACCCAGGCTCTGAACCGTGGGTTGGCTCAGTATGTACAAGGCATCTGTGTTTCTCTTCACCAGTCTTTATTTTGAATGTTTGGATCTATTCTATATTGTGGAATGATGTCTAGATTTGAAACTGTGATGGTAACACCTTGAGAAATTCTTTTCTTAATGTAGAATTTTCATTCTTTCTGTGAAATGTCTAGTAAAGGCTAGATGGAAAACACTTCAGAATGTAAGGACTGTATCACTACATACAGCCTCCTTGCCACAGTTCACTGTATGATGCCCTGATAAAACCTTAGGTATAGGCACTGAAAACTGAGTTTCATATCATTTTCACATGTCACAAAAATGTTTATAATCTTTTAATAATGTAAAATGCAGTCTTGGGTTGTCCAAAAATAGGTGCTGGCCACATTTCACCAGAGGACCATAATGTGCTGACCTCTGATCCCAAACAAAGTTTAAAGAGCAGATACAGCTCTTAGAATTGACGATGCCCAGAGTAAGTAAAAGGTGCTTCTGTGTTTGAAGGGTTCCATACTGCATTTATTTTTATTTTTATTATTATTATTACTATTATTATTATTTTGTGGTATTGGGGTACTGGTGTCATCTTTTGGGATTGAGACATAAGCAGGTAAGTCTGCTGATGTGAAGGGCTGCTTGGCATTGCAATGAAAGATTTAAATAAAAGCCAAGAAACTAAGATTCTTCTCTGTTTATCTGCAACCTGTCACTTCTCTTGGGAAAACTTCCCTCCTTTTTTTAATCCCAGGTTTTCACTAGTACAATAATGGAAACAGACATTAAACTCTCTAAGATCGTTCCTATCACTCAGGTTATCCCATCTGGGTTTACAACTAGTTGTTTGGGACTTTTCCTTGTTTATTCTTCTTTCACTTCTATCATCTGCCATTACAAGAGGCAAGACAGGAAGAGAGGTCACTGCTGCATTTGGCCTGAGTCCTTTGCTCTGGACTTGTCTGTACTGCACTGGTGTTTGTAGAAAAGCACGCCTTTTAAACCTGTCATGATCTGTAGCTCATCCGCATCAAGCACACATTTTGAAAAAGTGAAGAAATATAAAATCAAAGGAAAATATAAATTATGCAGCAGAGAACTCCAATTACAAGGAGGAAGAAGTATTTGTCTGCACACAGCCTGCCTCTCGCTGTCATCAAAAGCACTTGCCAGGACTGGGCCTTGCAGCAGTCCTAGCCTTCTACTGATTCAGATGTAAACAGCTGATGTGCAGCATTCGATCACGAAATATAATGACAATTAAATTTTTCTGAATTTTATGGTCCAACATTCACATATCCCACAAATGGCATAATAAATACCTATAAATGATATCATGGCGTTCACTGGGATCGAGCCACAGTTCCACATTTTCCTGAAGTAGGACAGAATAGAGAATATTAGAAAATGAGGGCAGGCCCCATGCACACATGCTTGAAGATCACTGGTATTACACGTGTAGATGAACTAACTACTTCATGATCATTTTATAGACTTTTTTCTTTTTTTTTTTTTCAGTACTGCGGTTTAAACTCAGAGCCTTTAGACAAGCTCTCTACCACTTGAACCACTCCCCTAGATCTTTTTGCTTTCGTTTATTTTTCAGATAGGGTTTCAAACTATCTTTTGCTCAGGATCAACCTCAGACCACAATCTTCCAAGGAGCTGGGATTACAGATATGAAGCACCATGCTCAGCCCTCATTATATTCTTTAATATAATTGTCTCTATTTCAACTTCAGCATACCCTAAACTAGATGTATACCTAGAAGCCACCATCTTCCTGCTTCAGTTTGGACTTTGTGGTCTGTCCCCACAATCACATGACTCCCTCTCTCAGCCATGGAGAAGATTATCTACAAAGTTTAGTTCAGCTTATGAATTGATTCCTGTCCATTTTATTATTTTACCCCTTCCCTTTTACTCAATCAATGAATAAATACATAATGAGCCTTATTAATTCAAACAAAACTAAATAAAATACAATCCACCATGTACTAGGGGTGGGGAGCAGTCTTTTCTAAGAATGTTTTCTATGTTAAGATACTGACCTGTCCCCAGGGAGCCCAGGATTGGGTTGGAAAGACAGGTGGTACAAGGACACTAACAATGAAAGGTGTCTCCACAGATCAGCTCCTTCTTCATTGCCAAGTTAGAGCCATGGATTTCAAGTTCCAGGGTTACAAAGACAAGGAGATGTCTGCATCCCAAGCATCCTCTGGTCTTACATGTAATTTTGACATGTGAACTGATTTGGTATCAGGCCTCACCAAGCAAAGCTAGATGTATCTTGCCATAATATCATTAATATGTTCCCAAATAAAATAACTTCACATAATTATATCATGTTCTGATTTTTTAGAATTATTTATGTCATGTTTCTTTTTGTTGGCATGAGTCAAAATCACCAGGAAGAGTTTGGCAGAATTTATTTACTTCTCAACCAAAAAAAGAATATATTAAATGTTTCATGATCAGAGGGCTATCAATATTTTATATTAATTACAGAGAAAAGATATCAGTAGAGTCATTTGAGAACCCTGCTGGCCTGTGAAGGGAAGGTAATAAGAAATAAGTGCTTAATTATTAATTAATAATGCTTAATTATTGATAGTATATTCTGTGCCAGGAACAGTGCTGAATGTTTTCACGGAGTTACACTTCTTTAATTCACACAATGAACACTGGTGACAGGTCTTATTAGAAAGATGTTTTTGGAGGTAACTGGAGAACTCTGAGGAGTTAGGCTGGGAATTGTGGAATATTCCTCTCATCCAGATGAGAGGGAGAGTGAAGGATACTGAAGAGAGTTTCTCTTGGAGGGTGAATTTAGAGTTCAGGTGATTACCCATTCAGAAAAAGTGGAAGATAGTAGCAGAAAATCGAGAAGGAAGAGAAAGAGAGATGCAGAGGGAGAAAGAATGAGGCAGACACATATAGGAAAACCACATTGCCAGATAAAAAGAACCATATTTCAGTTATAAAAATCTCTAAATTCCATTGAGGGGCTCCCAAAATATGCCCTTGACATAGGCCAACCCATAGCCATCCCTGCTAGAAGCTGCAGGACACACACAGTGAGTTACAAGGCAGAGACAAAGAAGTGTTTGACTTTTCATGGTGGCAACAACCCTGTAAGTAGGACATTTCTGTCCTATGTCCAGGATACAGATGGTAAGGCATTGTATGTCCTTTCTTGAGGAAATATAGGGTTAGGCCTGTAGTGTTCCTAGGCAGGGATTGGGGCTGACAAGGAGCCCAGCAGGACCTGAATTCAGGTCCAGCTCTGACCAATGGCCTCTGTGGGCTCCACGATGGCCTAAGGAGTGGGCAGGCAAGATATAGGAGAAAGGAGAGGACAGCATTTCCTTTCTTACCCCAAAATGCAAAATGCTGCCACACTGAAGAGAAAGCACAGTGTCCCAAGACACTTGTGAAGACAGCCATTCTAGGTGAAAAACCAGAGCTTAGCTTGGAGCACTTCCAGGGAAAGGAATGGGGCACATACATACTTTAACTATTACTGAAGGGAAAACAGAAAAGAGGCATTTTTCACTGATTTTAGAACATGACTAGGAACAGTTAGGAAGATTCCATTAGACTCCATGAATGAAAAGTAGGAAAGCCAGATATGGTGGTGCACGCCTGGTTCCCAGCACTTGGGAGCTGAAGCAGGAAGTTCTCAAATTCTAGGCCAGCCTGGTCTACATAGTGAAACAACCAGATGTAATTTGTAATAAAATATTACTGTGCAGTAGCAAAGGTCACCATATGGGGAGCCAGGAGTTTGCTGGCATGAGCGTGACCACCATCAACTTTCCCCCTTTTTCTCTCAGAGTTAACAATTCAACCAAATATACATAATTTCATGGGTTTTCAATAAGCTATGGGTTTTACTGAAAAATACTTCAATCACTTCTCTTTTGGAAAATGTTAACATCATAGAATAACTATCTTATATCCCTAGAAGCATGGTTATCTCGCTTCCAGGGAGATGGCTCCCAAGTCTCTGACAGAGAAAAACTCTATGAAACTTCTGGTACAGTCTTTAAAACCATATGAGAATATAATCCCACTTTGCATTAGTTTGGGGTCTGTCCAGAGGCATCCTTCAGGAAGAAACCCTGTGACCACTGCTTTAGCCATTCTAAAGCTAACGCACACACTTAAGACTGAGGGTGTGCAGTTTTTATATACTATACCATACTCATTTCAAGCCATGATACTGTCCTGTACTTTAAAAGGTGCAATAAAAAGTGCAGCGTTTTACAATGCTAGACTCCTCAGAGGACGACTGGATATTGCCAGGGGTCATTTTGTGACCAGGGTTCAGAGCCCTTTTTCTTGCAGTTTATCGAAGACTCTCTGTACACTGACTTTCAGACAAAAGTATATGTATTTAAAGGTATTTGGTGGCTATCGTCTAAAGTTTTAAATGTGTCCATATTTTGCTCTTATGGATATGGATAGGAGAGGTCTCAGCCCTTCAGTGTGCAATTCCTGCTGGTATGATGGTCTCTGCTTAGAATGCTTACACCTTGCTACCACAGAGCTCCAATATGAACATAGCACACATGTGGATGTGAGGGAAGGTAGAACCCTGGCATTCATTGATACTGAGCTGGGAGCAGAGCCTTAGTGGGCCCTTATATCATTCCCTCATTTATCTTTTACAGGGCTGTCCAAGAGAAATTGTTACACACGCAAGTCCTTCACTGACACCTCATTGAATATTTACTTTTGCTAGGTGCAATTCCAGGGACTAAGGCTACAGTATTGCTCAGGACAGACACATGGTGGTCCTGTTTGGCTTACATTCTAGAGAGAAGGGAGAGAATAAATAGATGGACAAGTGTACCATGTGACATTTGTAAACAAATTTTATTAGCATAAGTTAATTATACAAAGGAGTTTCTTTGTGATATTTACAACATGCATATAATGTGCTTTGGTCAAATTCACCCCATCTATATTATTCTTTCTTTTTCTTTTTTTTCCTTTCATTTATTCACATGTGCATACATTGTTTGGGTCATTTCTCCACCCTGCACCATGTGACATTGTGGCAGAATAAGCACACAAGGAACTATGCTGCAGGATTGGTAGACAGAGTATCAGTAGGTCAAGGAACAGCAAATGATGGGACACTTTTTTACCCAATTAAGTAGTGTCGAAAATGCAGGAGAGGATGAACCATAGGAGATTCTCAACTTACAAAAGTCATCCTGACGCTGCACTTATGGAACTTTGAATTCCTGTACTGCTGCAAAGTCACAACTCTAGGCACTGTGCTGGGCATTCGTATCGCTTCATAGTTCTCACATTTTGTCCAGTGCATCAAATAGTGCATCTTCTGTGAACTCCCCTTGTGTCAGACACATCTCCCATGCACTGCAGCTGATCCTGTCAGCCTTGGTCCATGGGTTCTGACCAACTTCACACGAGTCATTCCAGCACTTTGCCTCCTGTGCTGGGCTTGCTGGTCATGCTGCCACAAGGCACTTGCAGGGACCCTCGTTGTGTCACCCGTGGTCCCTTAATCAAGCAATCAGTTGCATGGCCAGCTTTTTGAGGTGTGCTCAGTTTCCCTCATTCACTAATCGGCACTCCCTCCTGCACCCTAGGATTGTGCCCAGTGATGGAGTAGTGGCACATTAGCCCCCTGCCTCATTCTTGGCTTCCTGGGAGCCCAGACTCAAATCTTCTCCTTCTTGATGACTCAGTCCTTAAAGGGAAGCTGCTCTGGTTTCATTTTTTTTTTTTTTAATCTCTCTTAGGATCTCAAATAGAATTATTCTCCCAAGGGTTAACAAGAAGCTGTCACAAATTTTGGCCAAATTGTGAACTGATGGGTATAAAGAAATACAGTAATTGCTTTTTCTAAAAACCTAGAGGTGAGCTAGTAGACGATTGGTTATCAGGTAGGAAATGGGCAAGTCACAATGCCGTTGTAAGGAGCAGGGAGCTCTGTAAAGGGGGATCGATAAAATGAATCAGCTGCAAATCCAGAATGCAATAAAAGCAAGTTCTCAATAAATTCCCCCAAACTCCCTCCTGACCCCAGTTCCATTTAGTGTTCGTTTCTTCCCCTCATCTTGGGGCTTCCATCTCTGGGGCCTTTTCCTGATTTGCCAATCTGGGTTCTTTGTAGAAACTGTCCTTCCTACACCCCCAAACTCCCCTCTCTCTTTGTATTTGGGACATGTTTAATCCTAAATGGCACATTGTGTGCCATAAATTACATTGTGGACTGCTTGGAAACCATGAGCATGAGACACACAGTCAAGAGAAAAGCAGAAGCAGAAAGAATGTCTCTTCACTTCAGTTTTACTTGATGAGCTCAGAAGCATAGCATTGACTGCACTGGAGGAGTGCTGAGCATCAGAGGAAAGCCTTAGTGAGCATCTACCTCATGTCACATGAGCTACATTGATAGTCTGAGAAGAAGTGGAAGCCCCTTCTGAGGTGTTGATTTCAGAAGGAATGTCACTGTGAAAAGGAAAACAACCTTTGTCAACAAAGGCCCGTATTTCCGGAAACCTTCCCCATATTTCCTGTTTGCCTACAGTTAGCTTTGCCATAGACATTCTCTTTCCTATAAGATTATACAATTTACTAGAAGCCTTGTGATTATTTTACATATCTAAATAATACCTTCAAGATATTTTTAAAGCCGACTTTTAAATTAAGCATATTATCATCAGAATATACCAACTAGCTAAACACCTAAGATGGACTGGGAGCTCTGCTTGATTCTATCACTGTAGACATCAAGCAATATCACGTCCTTTTCAGAAATATCCCTCCTGTTGACTGAGGATGGGCCAAGAGACAAATGCCTACCTTTCAATGTGATTGGGGCCTAATGATTTCACTTGAGGCCCAATTTCTCAACACCCTTATCACCATTCACCTACCTGCTGTGGGGAACATGCTTGCAGTGACAAAGTGGTCACAACACAAAGCCAGGTTCATGTCTGGTGATGTCTCCTAGTGGTGTCCCACTTAGGAGCATCTGTTTACTGGGTGTAATTATTTAATCAGTGACTTTACTTCTGCCCAGCTGTGCAACCCTAGATGTATGTTCCTGTTAGTGAAAGACTGCCTGCCACAGGGGAAGGGGCCCAAGGATACCCTGAGTCCACATGTCTTTCAGCTGTTGCTTTTCCTGCCTTAAAGGCAGCCAAAATGGAATTGTTTCATATGTTTGCTCTCTTTTAAGTCGTATTGATAAGTACACTGGTACTTTCTGGGTAAAATATGTTACTTAATATCTATCATCACCTTTGATTTTGAGATGGTAGACTTCCAAGAATTTTTTTTTTGTTTTTAAAAATATCAATAATTTTCATTTACTTTCACTTTTCTTCTTTAAGAAATATTTATTATCTAATGTAACTCCATGTCAAGGTCCTATTATATTTGGAGCATGTTCAGGATTTTTATTATATTTTTATTGTTATTTTCTATTGCTTTTAATTTTTTTCCATTCTCATATCATAGTTGGATTTTCTGTGGAATATTTTAAGCCTCATACAATTATTGATCACTTCCCAAACTGCTAAAGATCTCTCTCTTCTTTTAAAAAAAATACCATCTGGGAGCAATTAAAATCTTTCAGTGTTGATGAAAGATTTCAAGAGTATTATAATTCAATTCTTCATGAAATATTTTCATTGCATTTTTTTAACTGACTACCTAGACTCCTATTCTGAAATCCTACTCTGAAATCTAAGGCCTCATGTTGCAACATGGGGTCATTTATAATGGTTGCATGGACTGTTATGGGAGAAGCAAACACTTCTGTGCCCAAATCCCACATGGCTTCTCCACCCTCCCTTCTGCACAGAGACTCCTTTTCCAGTCATGCACTTCTCCAAGCCTTCATTTGTGATTCAAGTGTGCATGGTAGTAAACCTGACATAGCAGGAAATGGAATCAGCCCAAATCCCAATGGCATCCCTTGCTCTGGCTCCCACTGTCCCATTACCTCCTATCTGGACCCTTCTAGGTGAGGACAGTCTCGCTGTCCTTGAAGTGGTCCATTGAGTGTCCTGCCTTTGAACCTCTCTCACAACTACCCTAGAACTACTTTCTCTCAAACACCTGTCAAAATTTTATACTCAGTGGCCTGCATGATGAACTAATTTAAGCAAGAGTAAAGGCTGATGCTAACCTGCTAACCCCCAAATAGCTTTTTTATTGAAAATGACTTAGGAGAGAATTTGCAGAACTCTGGCAGTTTGCTCAGAACAACACATAGGGTGGTCAGACTTTTAATGCTCATGAAACCTCTCCATGTAGATATATATATACATATCCTGCTCACAGGTTAGGGAGGCTTCACTGGGCAGAGGAAGGGAAATGTGTCCATTTTATACAAAAGGGCTACAACCTCCTGGCACGATCTTTGAAGTGTGTTCTAGAAATGGTGAAGGACCAAAACTGGCTCAGCCATTTGTTCTCTCCCACCTGGTGTCTCATGTGAAGAGCATGATATTCAATAAGCAAACAGCTCAGAGTAGGGAAAGACTAGATGTTCCAAATCAAAATGAAACCTTGTTCCTGATTAGACCAGACTGCTTGCTCCAGTCTGGCTTCATACCAAAATTCAACAATGGAGAACTTATTAAAAAATGGTACAAGCACCCCAGAAAACTCTCCTGGTGGCCCTCCCTATCATGGTACACTCTTACCTCAATGCCAACTACTACCTACCCTAATTTTCAACACTGCAGCTCTTTTTTCCTTCATTTTGCAATCATAAAACATATATTACTTTGTATTTGACTTTTTCCATGCAATCCTGAGTAACATTACTAAGTTGGTAGGACTAACTTAGTAATGGGCCAATGCAAAAATGAAATGGAGGTCCTTTTGCTAAAAAAAATTAAGAGTTACAAGATGCTGACAGCAGAGCATTAAACCAAGTACAGAATTCTTTTAGTGGGGGGGTCCTGTGAAACTCACAGGTCTCACATTCACGAGGCCAGCCTGGCTATATAGTATCCTAAGGATGGGCATAGTATACTTTATTCCTCCATCCTACTATTGATGAATGTGTTTGACATGTTCCTGTGCTTTTTCTATTTTGAATGGTGCCCCTAGGAACCTTCTTATACAGTGAAGATGTGGATACATTCCCATTGGGCGTATAGTTTTGAGTGGAACTCAAGGTCAGCATTGGTAGATGCCAGCACAGGCTTTTATCAGTGTATCCTTTCACAGCTGTCAGTGCTTCAGAGTTCCTATGACTTCACATTCTTACCAACACTTGCCATTCTCTCTCTCTCTCTCTCTCTCTCTCTCTCTCTCTCTCTCTCTCTCTCTCCCTCTCTCTCTTTCAGCCTAGGGATGTGTTTCAAGTAGAGATACCTACACTCCCCCTCATACCTTAACAAATCCATATCACTGAAGTTTCTCTCCAGGTACTGTATTTTTCAAAGTTCCCTAATTGATTCTCCACTAAACTAGTCAGAAACTGCTGCTAATTAACTGAGCTGTCTTGCAACAGACTAAAAATTGTTCTCATTGCACAGGAGACAAATATGGGGTGAAATATTGAGACTATTAAGGCCTGTCAACTCTCCAGGGACACAAGCAAGTGACAACAAAGCAGACTGGGCAGAGCCAGGCCAGGGAGATTTCTTGTGGTTGTTCCGATATTTCCATGAACTGGAGAGCCTGCCTTTTCTGATGAGTAGTGGGAAAAAGCTTATGAAGGAGAAGAATACACTTTTTCAAAGTCACAAACTCAATTCTCAGAAAACACACTTTGATAATTATCACAATAGACTCCTTTTTCATTTTCAACATTCTAAATTTTATTTTAGATAAAGTAAAAACAGACCATTTTCCATAATTCCCCTGCATTTTAGAGCTTTTCCTTTTTGTTTCAAATCTGTAGGGTATCCACTTAGCAGCAGCCTGCCATTTCCTTCTGTGTTCTCCATTTTAGGCATGTGCATGAGAAGTAGATGAAAATGCACATAATAAAGAAAATTCTGTCAAAATATATGTCTCCTCAGGAGAGAGGCTTGGAGTCTGATACCATATGCAACACAAACAGTAGCTTGGGATTCAAGTGCATCAAATTTGTGTTCTTTTCATGTTTAATTTTAGAACACATTCATGGTAATGTTGTGTGTAGATACTGCTACTTCTAAAATATCTAAAATATCAAAAATGGTAATGACAATGAACTTCAATATTTTATACTTTCAGTGAAAACATCATTCATGGAAGAAAAATTCTGTATGCCACATGGCATATGTACATGATGCATGTGCTTTTCTTTATAAGATAATGTGAGAACATTTTCCATTTGTGGACATCCTTCCTTAATTATATTTTTAGGCATGTACATTAGAGCATAAGTGGAAAGCTCCCTAACACTGATGTGACCATATTCTTTGTAGTGTTTCCAATCTACTATTCATATATATATACACACACACACATATATATATATGCGTGTATATATATTTGTTTTCATTTAGAAGACATGAATAGCAAGGTATTTCATATAGCCAGAAATACCCTCATCTCTGAATGTCTATTTTCCCTTCATATAACTCTAGTATTAGGTACTCATTTTTACAGGTGAGACATAAGAGCATTATCTTAATATATGTCCCCAAAAGATAGCACAGCCACAGCCACACTGCTGCTCTCTGGATGGGTGATGGGAGGCTGGCTGCTTAAGGGCTGGGTCCCCATGTGCCAGGTGATGCTGTCTTCTGCCCATTTATATTCCTTGAATCTGGTGTTTCGTGAGAAGATGTCCTTCCTAAACACTGCCTCTCTTTCTCCTACTTTTATTTCCATGGAAGTCATTGGTGATCATGGGAGAAGGGAAGAAACCTAGCCCGTGCTGTCATGGCACTTGTTCTGAGAACTCACATCCAGCACCACCTTCAGATTCACTTAGAGGTTCAGGATTGCAAGGACCTATGCAAGCCTTTTCCCATTTCACATCTCTAATTACTTCAAACAAATTCTTTGAGACGAGAAAGCCAGTTATGTGGGGGGTGGTGGTGGTTATTTTACTGTTTTTAAGATTTCACATTTAAAGAAATGTTTCATGTAAAAACAAAACCATTACCTGCGCTAGTAGGACATGCCAAGAGTAGGAAGCAGTGCCTCATCAATGCTCCTGCACAGCCTCTGCCCTCTACCCCTTCATCGGTTCTAGCAAATTCCCATTAAGAACTTGAAACATGCTCCCCCAGAAACAGATGTAGGGGGCACACCTGGTATCTGGGATGCTCCTGAGGAGATGCATCAGCAGTCAGACAGCTGTGAGAACAGACGCAGATGCTGGAACCCAATACAAGCATGCGAACAGTGTTTTTATTGTTTTTAGAGGCACAGGAACTTCCCCCCTTTTCGTTTGCAGGAGAGGTGACAGAAAGTGGCAAGGGATGGGTTGGGGGGTGTGAATTGTGTAAATTGCAAGCATCAGAGATACAAGCTGCTGAAGGTTAGCTGATTTACCCAGGGTCAGAGCCCAGAGTGGGTGGGGCTGGATGAGTTAGAGCAGCACCTTCCATGGTACTCCTCTTAAAAGCCCAGATGCCATGAATCCAACAACAAATACAGTTCCCTTCCCACATTAAGTAAGCAGCCAGGACAAAAAGGAAGAGGTCTGCAGAAATGTAAGATCCATGAGGATCTGACGATCAACAACTTACAAAAATGGAGGATGGAACTTTATTGTGTCGTGGAAAACTGGGATTCAGTAAGACTCCATTTCATAGGACACACACATGCACTGAGTCAGTATAGCCTGAAAACAACACTCTGAGGTGGGGAGGACAAAGGACAACATGGAAAACATACGGTCTTACTTTAGAGATAAAGGGTTGATTTTAGAAAGGTCAGTTAAGACAGACAACACAAAGTGAGGGCTTTTTCGTTTGTGACACCTTTCTCACATTCCCGTAAGTTTTGTTTATGCTGTAGACCACCTGGCCTAAATCCATTTCTTTTCTGATGCTAAGGAGTGGGGCAGCTAGACAGCTAGGATGGGAATGCTGGCACACAGAGATGAGGTCTGAAGCTGACCCTAACTGCCCACTGCATTCTGCCTACATCTTAAAATTTGAATATTGTTGGTGAGTAAACCATCAACCATAGAGCTAACAGATTACTGATAACAGCTATATAGAACCTTGTTGATTGTCTTAATTCCAGAGTAGAAACAGCAAATGTAAAATAAAACACACACATTAAAAACAAAACAGCCTAATTTCTCTCCCTGGACTTGGGAACACCATCTGTAGCTTTAGTTATGTAAATGTCAGCACCTCTGCTGTCTGGTGCTTTCTGTGAGCCTTCCCCTCCTGTGCTCCCAGACTGTCCTCTTTTCACAGGATGAAGGGGGTGCAGTGTCTGAGGTCAGAGCCATGAACATAAAACACAAAGACAGTGTGGGGCAGGGGCTGCAAGGGTCAGGCAGGGCAGGTAGTACCCTGGGGAGGATATGAGGGTACCAGTGGGCCCTGGGGTGAAGGCAGGCTTCCCTTCCTTCTTCCTGCCCTACCTTCCCTTCTGAGTCTCTGTAGGGGAAATGCTCTCTTCACCCCACGTGCTCAGACTCCTCCTCATGCCTGTCAACTGTTAATTTCTCACTAGTCATTTGAGCTTCTTCGGGAGAGGTGTCTGGGTTTGAAGATGACACTAAATAAAGGTCAACCTCAGGCTTCTCAAGCTGTAATTACTGTAGGAGAGGGTCCGGTCACTTGCGTCAAAAATGTCTTAATTCTTTGAGTTCTTGTCTACACCTAACAAAACTATACAAAGACTGATGACTAAGGCTGAGCAAACAAATAACCTGGGTGAGTTTTTAAAGTTCTTTAAATCTTTCCTTGCACATAGATAATATAGACAGAGAGGTACAGATAGATGGAGATATGGAGGGTGGTGAATATACAATCAAAAAATTAATATTTAACCAAATGATTTAGCAAACATGTTTGGTAGAGAAGCATAATTAAGTAAGATACATTTTCTCAACTTTGACTTAAGCACATTTTAGAAACATAATACATGAACCACTTACCACAGCCTGGTACCAACCTCTGCTATAAGAAGTAACTAGAGAACCCTGACAACATGCAGACAATAATGTCATGTTTTTATGTTACTCTTGAAAATTTAATCTATGGCCTGGGGAGTAAAGTGACATTAAATTTAACATTAATTAGCTGGCTATTAAAATTAACTTCCTTGATTGTTTCTGGATGTGCTACCTTCTGTGTCTGATCTAGCATGTCCTAGTGTTTGGTGAAGAGCCCACTGATAGGAAGAGGTACCGTATTCTGCAGGTGTTGGAATGTTTCTGACACAGGGACTTCTGTGAAGATGCTGCCTGTCAACTAATTCCACCAGTTACGGAGGTCTATCCATTTATACAGCATGGAAATGAAATTTCAAGACCTACGACAATACACAGCAGACCACTGCTATGAGCTGAATTTCATTTGTAGCTTAGTTTCATTTCAAAATTCTACTGTGACATATTTAGCCAGAGACAGGTATTAAATACAGGTCTTGTGTATTTAATATAATTCAGCTCAAGTGACTCATACCTTCATACTCATACTTTACATGGCCTTAAAATGCTGGAGAGGCAACTTTTGAAGTGGGGATCTATTTTAACTCTAAGACTTCAATAGGAATGCGGAGTCTTAAGTAATTTATTTTTACTATGCTTCTTTCTGTCGTTTCTGATTTCAGTGAAATGGCAAATCTCCTCATAGGAAAATAGTCTTACAATTTAGCTCATAGTGTGATTGAAGGAAATTAGCTCCCACACTTCTGAATCTGTGAAGCAGACATGTGAAACAAACATTTATTGTCTAAGCACAAGGGCCAGCAAATCTTTTACGAGAGGGTCAGATAATAAATCTTTCATATGGAATGTTTCAGTGTACTTAGGTACAAAGAAAAACCCAACAAAGTGACCATGAAATCGAAGACTAAGAGAAGCAGGATATTTGGAGGTAACAGAAGACATTTTAAGATGGAAGGATGGACCGATACAAAAACCCGTACAAGGATGTTTACAGCAGCTTTCTTCATAAATGCCCCTAACTAGAAAGTAAAGATCCCAAATGCCCTTGTCAAGTATTGGTCAAGTACACTGTGGTCCTGGAATTTTATAGACACTACTGGCCAATCTGAGGACATAGGCATGGATACACACTGCAGAGAGGGCAAATCTCAAAGGTTGTGCACCTCCTTTCCTTGCTTTCCTGACTGAAAGCAAATTTTAAGGCTGTCCACTGTATGGGTCCATCATTGGCACTCTCTAAAAGACAGAATGGTAGTGATAGAGACTGGGTCATGGGTTGGTGGAGTAGGGGGCACATCAGCAGGGCAGCCCTGCTCTAAGAGGGGTGAGGGAAGAGGTCTGGGTCCTGGTTATGAGGATCATCACAGTAATTTACACCTGGCTAGACTTCAACTGTGTGTCAAAAGGAAAATGTCTAATAAACTTTAAGTCAATTTAAAAATTAAAAAACAGTGTTGAAAAAAATACATTCATTAAATGTAAACTTCCCTCATTCAGAACTTTGTTAAAGAGATAGTGTGAAAGGCTTGGGAGAATAGAGTGCTAGTGAGCACAGCTAATTAGAACTAACGAGAAAATATAGTTTCCAATTATCTGCAATTTCTTTTAAAATACTTTTAAAGGATATATTATTTACTTCTAAGGAGCTTAAAATAAAATGCAGTAACATTTTTTTAAAACCCCACCCAAATCAAACACTTAATAAATCAATATATATGTGAAAGTCCATGTGATTAAACACAGATATGGCCCTGGGGCTTTTGCTCAGACCTGCAGGGTCAGAAATGTTCTCCTAGCTACTCCCCAGCTCCCAAATTGTATGAACCTGCCATCTCCCCTGTGCAGCTATAAAGCAATGAGATAATTTATTCATTTGAGTGCTATGAAAACAAATTCTTATTTTACAATACTCTGAGAATGTTATCTTACTTCTTATCTTTTAAAGAGGTTTTCTTCCTAAGATGCTATTTTCCAATATCAGATTTATTCCAGAAAGAGTCCCTCTTCTCATTGCCAATCTCATTCCAGTTGGCAAACTGTCTTCTTTTCCTTTGGGAGGAAGGAGAGCTTAATTCATCTCAGACAATGTTTGGTCTTGGCATCCCATCACACTCAGCACATGAAACAGTCTCCAAACATTCTAGGTTTGGGGGTTCTACAACTGAGATGTGATCAAGAACTTAGAACGTTTGGGCATGGGGATCATCATTTAGGAGACAGATCATTTTCTGAAGTCTAATAATAAATGTATAATTTAACTCAAAGTAAAGTAGGGCAAAGAATGATTCGGGGTCTGTCAACTTAATGAGTAAGTAAGGCTGTGTGTGTAGAGATACTCTCAACTTCTGTTTTGAAGAAGGAGTCCTTACCACTTAAGGGCTTCTGCATCCCACATTAAAAACTGCAGTTTGTCTGTGGGACAGATTTCTGTATTTTGTGTGTGTTTTTTATTTTTCATTTTTCTTTTCTGTGGAAGGCTACTTTAAAGAGTGCTTTTAAATTATGCAGCTATTAGGAAACACCTACACATTGTCTTTTTGATTGGTCTGTGTAGAAAAGAAGTGCACATGAAAATATTTCAGACTGAATTAGTCCTTCTCGCATTAATGAGACTAACATAAATGGTAAAATTTCAATTCCTTATAACAATATATGTTTCCTGTCTTATTCATGTAAGTGATCTGGTCATCTGGTGGCTTTCATGCCCAGAGAAATTCAGGGACTCTGGCTCCTTGAATGTTGTGACTCTGCCAAACCCTATGTTTTCAGTTATCTCTTTCCCTCAACTGAGGGAAAAGACAGAGTGCAGAAGGTCCACCTGTTTCCTAATGAACTGGCCGGGAAGGGACACGTAAAGCTTCTGATTGCGTTCTATGGTCACGAACTTATTGCTTGATCTCCCATTGATGTAGGGACCTGGGGAGCGGAATCTCTGGTTCTTCATTAAGAATTACACTATGAATTTTGTCTTTTTAGAGGTGATTAACCTTGTACAGTACACCACTTAGACACCTGTCCACTTTTTTATTCAAGCTCTGGAAGTCAAGGTTTCTTTGTAGTGAGAGCTGGTATAGCACAGAAGGCAAAGAATGAGCCAGTTTCAAAGGAGTTGAAGCCCAGAGGCTTCTCTCATCCTCTGGGACCAGGCAAGCATCTGAGTATGGACTTTGGGAGGGGGTGTGATGTCTGGAGATGCCCTGAAGCTGAATGGACAGACCTACCATGACTGCAGACTGGCTTCAAGTTAGGTAGGCATTCTGAGACCAGGTAGAGCCCAGCAGTTATAAGAGCTTCTAGAAACAGTTAATTATTTTTTCCATATGAACTACTTTTGTTACCTCTAAACATTCAGTCAAGTGTTGTACAAGTTAGACTTTGCTTCTCTTAGCTGTATTGTAAGAATTTGGGAAGCAGTGTCCACCCTCAAGGCTGAGTTGGGCCATCTGAGCCAGTCACCAGTAAAGATACAATGCTGCTGGGAAGAGCAGTGGTAGTACCTACCAGTGGCAGAGGCCATGGCAGGATGATATGGCTGGAGTGGAGGACCCTAATGTATTTATTCTTGAGTGCACAGGTGGCTGTGTTCTAAACACTGAACTCACTCCCTCCATGTCTACATAAGTTTTTGCCATAGCAATTTGGTAATAAAGCATGTGCTAAATTTTATTGAGACAAGGAGGTGATCCAGAAAAACCGAGGTGCATATGAGCAAACATTTCCTTTTAAATATTCTTAAACATGGTAAGATTGTACAAGTAGGAAAACATATAATCACATGATCTTTTTGCTGGGGTCAGGACAGAAGCAAATGATGTCTAAATACAGCAGTTGACTTTATGTTGCACGTTGAGAAAAACCCCCGAGTTGGAGACTTGTGGGCTGAAGATGAAGAGTGCTGTGTTTGCAAACCTCGAGGAGGTGCTGTAGAAGGTGAATGCTAACTCAGAGTTAAGGTGGTCCAAACAGGGTTGATGTCCTCCCATTTTCCTCAGCCATCTGTACCAGAGTCCCATCACTTCACTTTGGAGAAAGTCTATTAGACTTTATTCTAAACACCAGCAATTCACTGGGAATGGCATTCTAAATCCCAGCAAATGAATCTAGGACACAATTGGAAAGTGATCATTTCAGGTTTTTAGAATTTGTTTTACATAACAAATTTAGTTCCATTTCCCATGCACTGCCTCCAGAGCTGAGAAGAGCCATTTCTTCTGGGGCAGGACATTACACAGCATGATGCCTGACAGAGAATGGAAACTACCTTGATGGCAGAAAATGAAGAGGGCTCCAATGATCTATGGTATTTCTTTTTTTTTTTTTTTTTGATAAAAATGATTTATTTTTATTTTTTTATTTTTATTTTTTTTCATTTTTCTTTTATTATTCATATGTGCATACAAGGCTTGGTTCATTTCTCCCCTCTGCCCCCACCCCCTCCCTTACCACCCACTCCGCCCCCTCCTTCTCCCCCCCCCCAATACCCAGCAGAAACTATTTTGCCCTTATTTCTAATTTTGTTGTAGAAAGAGTATAAGCAATAATAGGAAGGAACAAGGGTTTTTGCTGGTTGAGATAAGGATAGCTATACAGGGCATTGACTCACATTAATTTCCTGTGCGTGGGTGTTACCTTCTAGGTTAATTCTTTTTGATCTAACCTTTTCTCTAGTACCTGTTCCCCTTTTCCTATTGGCCTCAGTTGCTTTAAAGTATCTGCTTTAGTTTCTCTGCATTGAGGGCAACAAATGCTAGCTAGTTTTTTAGGTGTCTTACCTATCCTCACCCCTTACTTGCGTGCTCTCGCTTTTTTCTTAATCCATCTAAATATCTCAAGGGACATCCATCTAGCTCCAAAGTAAGAAATAACAACAATGGGAATAACCATCACCAATGGAATTGAACATATTACGAGGCACATGCTTTTAAAAGCCTTTAAAAGGCTAACCAGAGAGTTTTATGGCTGCGTGGAATCAGAACTCGGTCCTGCTTAAAAGCAAGGGAGATGGTGTTCCTCAGGGGCCCAGGAGGACCATAGCTCAGCATTCATTTTTTTCAGTTCTCTTTTGCTAGTGGCCTCACAACTGAGTTCATCAGTGCCTTGAGGAAATACAAGACATGCCTGAGGACTTCAAAACAATCCTACCATAAAAGCAACTTCTCTTTTTAAAGTAAAAAAGTGCTTTCTGTAACAAGAAGTTAAAGCTAAGAAATGAGTAAGAGTCAGCAGATTCTTTTTCCTCCTGGATCAGTGTGTGACTGAGCCTGGGGATCCGAGATTGCTAGGTACCTATTCTCCTAAATGACAGGCGTCAAGGTCTTACACGCTTGTGTAATTCCTCAGGGACTGCAGAAAGTTTATTTTCTGAAAGTCCTTCGAGCATCAGCCCTTCTCCCAACAAGGCTGAGCATTAAGAGCTCCTACTGGATAGTTTGGTGGGTATTGCCACCAAACCACACAGTGACTTGGTGATGCACACACATCTACAGAGAAGATAAATGAATCTTTACTTCCGTGTCATCTAGTGTTTTTCACAGGCAAAAGATTTAAAGTAGGTGGGCCACCCATGCAGAAAGCAGTTAGAGCTAATTACAGCTCTTGGTGGAGAGAGGTTGCTGTCCTGGTAAAGCGCATGAGTGGGTGCATGGGTTAGGTTAGGAGCCCCACTAGACCTTGAGAGATCCATGCTCTGAAGAGTGATTCCCTCACTGGGTCCTTATCTGGACTTCTCACAAATATTCCCACAGCATTTTGTGGAAGAGGATGGTTTACAAATTCCCAATGTATTTCCCCGGCATCCTGTTTGACTCCTTGATGATCTCTAACTACATCCCATAAAGGTGAAGATATTTTGAAGTTTGATATCAGATAGACAATTCTCAATGGTGTTATTGTAAATCCTCATCTTTCCTAAGTACTTGCATTTTAATATTCCTAAAATAATGGTAACTGAGTGAAATTAATCACCAGTTTAAGGCTCTATACAATACATTTGATGGCAGATACCAATGTTTCATTTTAAAAGTGCTTAATTAAGGCCTATTTCTATATTCTCCTTTTTAGTGCTAAATCAAAAGCTGCTTTCAATTAGCTCCATCAAGCAAAGAAAGGTGCAGATTATCCCAGACATCAGGACTATACTCAATAACTTGAAAGTGGAGCTGTACAGTTTTATATTAGCACATCAGTGATGATCTTAGCCAGGATAGCATGGCATTTATGAGGCTGGATCATCTGTTTATCCCCATGCAGTCAGTAAGCTTGTTTCTCATTAGGAAATAAAATATCCCATAATGCACTCTGTTGGCAGCAAAGAGGATACAGTTTACGGAGTTTAAACCTGACACTGTCTGTAGCCTCACCATGCCTTGCTTGGATTTTAGCATCTTAAATACTTTGTTTCTAAATCTTGCTTTGCTCCTGTATTTCTCCTCTTAGAATCTTCACCTTGGAAATTCTTTCCATTTTCATGTCCTAAGTGACATTATTGCACTTTCCGCATAGAACTTTCTTCACATCACCCTTCCAAGTGGCCATGGCTCCTACTGATCTCTTTTGAATATGAGCTTGCCAATGTCTAGCTTGCTTTATATTTAAATCATACTCACATTATTATTTATAAGCATTAAAATGGTATGACTATTGGATAAAGGTACCTCATTATTTATGACTGTATCAGTTAATGCTGACATTATTTTCTTCTGTCCCAAAATTGTGCTCATTTCATCAATATTTAAGATGGAGAATCTGAAGCAACTCCAAAATCTGAAGTGGTGATAGATACTATCTCTGAAGATAAGATCATACTTTGTGCTATAACGATATTCTATAGACCTCTTATTTGGTGCTCTTTTTACTTTTTTTCATTGATTTTTTTTGTATTTGGTGGCTTTCATGACTAGCAGGAAAATGTTCCAATGGAAATATAGTTGAGAAGAATGAAAGAGAAAAGGTAATAGAAAGTCTTGCATTTACCTGCCACAGCAGGGAAATTCAAAATTGAATGCCAATCCTAGCTATTAAACATGCTGATAAAATCTCTCTCCAACTCCACTGAGCCAGGCAATTTTTTTCATTCCCTGCTCTGCCATTGGAGTCTGCTCTGAGAGAAGAGCTAGAGAGAGTGATCGTGAGAAAGTGAGCATGCATTTCTGAACATGCTGCACAGAACAAGAGCTTGCTTATTGCAACTTCCCCTGCTGGTACTCTGAGGGTATTGGCAACATGTGCAAGTGGTCAGGAATCCAAAGCACCATGCACTACCTGGAGTGCTACCATGCACTACCTGGAGACCCAAATCCCAGTGTAGCTCCTGAAATTAAAAAGGATGCTTGGTTTATTTACCAGTATGCTCTTCTTTGCCTGGCTTTATGTGGGATGCCTACTAGTGCTTCAACAGTGGTTGAACAAATAATTGAATGATAACATAAATAAATGGGGTAGAGTGGGGACAAGGGGCAAGAGTTAAAGGAAGGGTTCTTGGAGAAGTTGAGCAAAGAGGGATAGTAGGAATTATCCAGGAGAAGGGAGCTTGGTAGGGTTGAAGGGCAGATAATCTGTTTTGCTGGTGAGTCAAGGGATTGGACACAACAACTGCCCTGCTATCAGTAGGAAGTGAAAATCCACTCTGCAGACTTGGAGACCCTATATTAAGTAGAGATGAAGCAAGGAGGGGATGATGGCACCAGATGATGGGGGAGGGATAATTATAAATAAACAGAAAATGAAGCTCTGAGGTTTACTTATGAGACACTAAGTTTACGCTGGGAAAGGATAGGATTAAGGAAGGAGTGAAGATGGTTATGAGTTCTTTCACAGTCCTTCTATGGAAAAGCAAGTTCTGTCTAAGACCACTTTGCCCAGTAGAAAACCATGCAAGTGATGCTCTGTCCATTTCTGGGCCCTGGCTTAAAACTGGCAGCTTCCATATCCTGTCTCTTGGGACACTCTCTCTGGGAGTCCTGAGCTCTGAGCCTACCCATCAGTAGAGGCCATGAGTTCCTGCTATCCCAGCAGCAACAGAGAAAATCCATCCTTCAGCTGCTGCTACCAAAATGCCAGACTGGGAGCCTCTCTGGCAGCTAAGCACCACCAAGCAACCTCAGCCAGTGCTGGGTAGACAGATCACGCAGCTGAGCTCTGCCCAAATCCATGACCCACATAACTGAGAAAATAACATGGCTTCTGCCTAAAGGAGCCAAGCTCTGGATGGTTTATCACATGGCAACAGATAACTGGAAGAGGCCATATCAGAATTATTTGGGGGCACAATTTGCAGCATGGTAATGTGTCCTTCCTCATGGCACCACACTTTTATAAGGGTTTATAAGATGGTTTTTGCTGCTGCTGTTGGGGAGTCTATCTTTTCTCTATTCTGCTCTTGCCTCTGGCTGTAGTTTCACTTCCTTTTTCCTGATACTGAAATTAAATTTGGAATAATGAAAATATCATTTTCTGGACATGTTCTATTCATAAATAATATGTATGAATGTTAATGCAGAGAAATGTTGATGCATTGTCATGTACCACACTGTCATGGGTACACGGGAGAAAGTACAGAGCCCAGTGACACACTCTCTTGTGCATGGCAGAATAGAAGGAAAAGGAACTGATTCAGTTACTTAAGCAGTGACAGATAATTCTGTTTTAAGAGTGTGCCTGGTCCTTGTTACTTTTCTTCTCTGACATTATCACTACCCCTAACTGTTGGCCAGAAGGCAGCTACAGAGACAATACAAGCATCCCTACTTCCTTTTTTCAGGCCGAAAGTCATGCATGTGGCATTCATTCCTACCTCAAGCCTGGCAGGTTGAATCTGGTTTTTGTTTTTTTTATTTAGTAGTAAAGAATGTACCTACATAACTTGCCACCAGATCAGCTCCCATTTGTGGTATTTCTTGCGCAGCTTCAAGAGATCTGATCTGAGATCTTGATGCTAAAAGTATTATTTCTAGTTTGATGCAGGTCCATGTTAAAATCATTTCTCTTACTTGCTGAGCTATTGGGGTTCTATTCAGGAAGTCACTTCCTATGCCTAACTGTTCCAGAGTTTCTCCTATTCTTTCCTGCAGTAGTTTCAAAGTTTCAAGTTTTACATTAAGATCTTTGATCAAATTTGAATTGACATTAGTGCAGAGTGAAAGACTGGGATGTAGTTTCAGTCATCTACATGTGAATACACAGTTTTCACAGCACCATTGGTTGAAGAGGTTATTTTTTTGGGGGGGTTCCCTTTTTCAGCAATCAGATGTCTGTAGCCTTGTCGATTTATGTATGGGTCTTCTGTTCCATTGGTCCATGTGTCTCTTTTTGCGCCAGTACCATGCTGTTTTTATTGCTATGGTTCTATAGCATAGTTTGAAGTTGGGTATCGTGATGCCTCCAGCTTTTCTCTTTTTGCTCAGAATTGCTTTGATTATTCAATGGCTTTTGTGTTTCCATATGAATTTTAGGATTGATTTCTATCTCCGTGAAAAATGTCATTGGGATTTTGATGGGGACAGCACTTTTCACAATGTTGATTTTGCTGATTCACAAGCATGGGAGTTTTTTACATTTTCTAATGTCTTCCTGGTTTTCCTTTTTCAGCAATTTATAGTTTTCATTGACAAGGTCTTTCATTTCCTTTGTTAAATTTATTCCTACATATTTTTGAGGCTATTTATTGTAAATGGGGTTGTGTTCTTGATTTCTTTCTCAGTCTGTTCATTGTTGATATATAGAAAATCTACTGATTTTTAGATAATGACTTTGTATTTTCCTACTTTGTTGAAAGTATTTATGATTTCTAAGAGTCTTTTATGAATTTTTAGGGTCTTTTAGGTATAAGATCATGTCATCTGTAAATAGGGAAAAGCTTTTGCACAGCAAAGGAAACAGTCACTAGACTTGAGTGCCTACAGAATGGGAGAAAATTTTTGCCAGCTACTCATCTGAAAAGATATTAATAGCCATAATCTATAGAGCTAAAAAAAAAACCTCAACTCCCAAGGAATCAATAATCCAATGAAGAAATGGGCACATGAATTGAATAGGCAATTTTCAAAGTAAGAGGTACAAATGGCCAATAAATACATGAAATGCTCAACATCCCTGCATGAAAGACATGAAAAATCAAAACCACATTAAGATTTCATCTTAATGAAATGACTACTTTCAAGAACACAAACAACAAATCTTGGCAAGGATACAGCAAAACAGGAATACTTATATACTATTGAAGGGAATGTAAATTAGTATAACCACTATGGAAAGCAGTATGTAGATTCCTTAAAAAACTAAAAATAGAACTGCCATACAACCCAGTGATACCACTCTTGGACATATACCTGAAGGAATATAAGTCAGTACACAATAGAGGCACCTGCACACCATGTTTACTGCAGCACTGTTCACAATAGCCAAACTATGGAAACAGCTCAGAGGCCCTACAACTGATGAATGGATCAAAAAAATGTGAGTAGATGATGGAGTACTGACCAGTCTTAAAGAAGAATGTAATTATGTTGTTTGCAGATAAATGGATGGAACTGGAGAATATCATGTTAGCAAGGTAAGGCAGGTTTAGAAAGACGAAAGTCTCATGTTTTCTCTCATATGTGGATCCAAAAGATAAATGTATATGTAAATACAAATGTGATAATGTACACATTTATATAAGACATGTTTGCAATAGTGGGACTATTTGATGGGACTCAGGGGAGGAGGGAGAGGAAAGAAGATGATAGTCAACAATACCAAACTGTATTGCATCTATGTAGGAAGATGGCACAATGCAACATACTGAAAGCTGTTGAATAACAGGGAGTCGAGGGGAAGGGTGAGGGAGAGAAATAAGGGGGGTTATCTGAGTAAAGTACACATATTCACAATAAAATACCATCGTGAAACCCCTTTCAACAATGAATATGGACTTAAAAATCAAAGACAGGATTATAAAACAGGTCCTGTGAGGGGCAGGTACTCGTGTGTGTGTGGGTGAGGGGGGGATGAATGGAGGGTGAATGTAGTTGATGGTGTACTTTACATACTTTTATGAAATAGAACAATAAATCCTGAAAACGTGTTATTTCTATCTTTGACCCATTTTCCTTCTATAGGAAGAGAAGCATGTTTTATTGACACCAGAGAACATATGGGTTTAATTGATTATGTTACCAAAGCAGTGCAATTGTAAATGAGAGACGATAGATACAAATACTCTATGTGACAGTTGTTAAAAAATAATTGGGCTTCCATACCTCATTTTGGTTTAAAAGCATGCATTTTCTCTCTGATAACTTACATTGTTCATGGCATATGAAATGTGTTCTAGTTTTATAGACAAAGTTTTCATCATCTGCTATATCTTCACTTAAATCAAGAACCAATCTCTGATTATTGATTTTTGAGAAGAATGAATATAACAAAGCAGCTTGTAGCAAAGCAAATTTTCCATAGTACAGCAAAACCCCTATAATTCATGCTTATAATTGACACTTTAAGCTGTCTTACATTTGTCAATTTTCCAGTTAAACTAAATCTATA
Source organism: Castor canadensis (assembly GCF_047511655.1). Taxonomy (NCBI): domain Eukaryota; kingdom Metazoa; phylum Chordata; class Mammalia; order Rodentia; family Castoridae; genus Castor; species Castor canadensis. The sequence goes on along the minus strand of NC_133386.1, from coordinate 6,534,686 downwards.
CAATTAAAATATTACAAATGAATCTTAATGAATCAGATTGGTTTGGCATAGCGAACCCTCTGAATTACAAAAGCATTTTACTAGAACAAGTTTTATGCCTTTGAAGAGTGTCGTAGGTTTCCTTGAAGGACTGTAGATTTCAGGGACTCATGAATGCACCACCAGCAATAGTATTTGTATTTTACTCTGTCTACTGTTTGTCACTGCCCAGTGTCTTCAGGTACATTATTTTTAAGTATACTTCACAACAATTCTCCAAGATGGATATAATTATCTTCATCTGGCAGATGAGGAAATGGAGGGGCACATGATTTGTGCTCATCACTGTCATTGTTTACCTAAAAATGCTGTGGTTAACACATCATTCACATGATTGCTAAGCTAGTGTTTTCAAGGCTAAAGTTGCTGGAGTCTTTGTTGGGAGTGGGATGTCATTTGGGTATTGGGAAAAGCTATCTAGATAGATAGGACTTGTAAAATGATATGTTGAGTTTTGTAAATTTTTCATATTTCTGGAGTAATAGTTAAAGCATAATTCAATTTTATGAAAATTTGGGAAACTCCCCTCAGTTGCAATAGCTTTAATTTTAGGTAGACTGAGGCAGAGACCTCTTGTGACCTGTGTGAGCTCATCCTAGAAACCTAAGTGGGAGCATGGGAGATTAAAAAAGGATAAAAGACAGAAAACAAACATGCAGAAAGCTAGGGTCAGGTGGGCTGGTTGCTCAGATGGAGACACACAACAGCCTCGTCCACCTCCAGTGAGTTTATTATACACAGGGGCAAATGAGGTGGAGCAACAGTTCTCAGGGCTGTGTGACATTACAGTTCTCAGGACAGGAGGAACTGAAATCACCACTATCTGAATGTAAACATCTTAGGAAAAGCATCTGTGATACATTTTGTGCTCACCCCCTTCTGTGGCTGGGGCTGTGCCAACTCAGCCTGCAGATTATTTCACATAGCTGTGCTTATGCCAAGTTCTCATAGGCTTCTCATACTCTGCTCCCCACAGAGACCCAATTCTTATTATAGACTTAGACTTGCAGCACCTTTGTAATTTGAGTTGAAAGAGAGTCTAGCAATGTGACTGGGAAAAACGTCTAAAAGACCTCCAGAGATTACAAACACAATATTAACCAGGTTATCTCACATCAATGGCAAATCATGGGTTGAAGTCAAGGGCAAAGAAGAAGGATATCATATCTTTGAGGTTGGTAGCTGCCTCACTGCAAACCTTACCACCTGCAAGGCCAGGCAGCATGGGCATCCTCCACCCTGCAGCTGTGGCAGTGGCCGTGATGGTGATGTGCAGTGGGGAAGCCCCAGGAAGTCAGCCATAAACTGTGCAGATTGGGCTGAAAATGAAAAACTTCAGGAAAACATATGCATATGTATATTTCCCATTTTTCAAAGAGGAAGTCACATGGAAACATTTTCTCATGCATATTATGAGATTTGCAAAGTATTATATAAATCCATTTTTACAAAAGTTGTTAAGAGATTTATCTTGATCGAGGATAAACATTTTCCCCCTAAAACTGTTGCTAATATCACACTAAAGGGAGTCTTAGGGAAAAGCAGAAGTAATATATAGCTTTGTGTTTTTATAAAATCTTTACAAAATGCTATGACCTTCAGATGAAGGAAATTCAACCAAAGTAAATAGCATTTATCGCTGGGAATTGGGATTAAGGGTAATATTTACCTTTTATTTATGTTTTCCCATTTGACAAAATAGCATATGCCACCTTTAACAACAAAAAATCATTTCTTAATGCCTTGCCCTTCTCATAGGTCTATTCATGATAAAACATGGTTATTTTCAATCAACTTCTTACTGAATGCACAGTCCATTTTTTTAGCCAACTTATTATGGCCTTTTCCACTTATCTATAGACTTGTCTAGAAGGTGACCATTTCCCAGACATTGTACTATGTGTATATTGCAGTATTGAGGACAGTTAAAATGTGGTATACTAAAATATACAGACAAATGGATTATTTTAAGTGAATTCAGAGGAAGTAGAATGAATTTAAAGCTTAAATTATTAAGAAAGTTCAGATTAGTAGCTTAAGGATTAAAGACATGATAAATACATTGAGATCAGAGGGAAAACATGTCTGTCATAAGTACATAAGTTTGACGTTAGAGGGTAAAAAGGAATGATGCAGGGGTGGGGGGATAAAAGAGAATGGTAGAGGGAGTGAATTCAAGTATGATCTATTTGATATGTTGTAAGAACTTTTGTAAATTCCACAATGTACCCCCACCCAGCACAATAAAAAAAATGATGGGGAGGGAGAGGGATGATGGCAGATAAAGGTAAAATGGACCACAGGGACCTGGGGGCCCATGATTTGGTTTGTCCCAGAGCCTTGACTTCTTCATGTCTGAAATTCACACCGGGGCTGTCACAAAGCTTCTCAGACTAATCAACTCAGATTTTCTAACATGGTCCAAATTTCAGACATTCTACTCCATTTCTCCTCTAAATAGTCTACTGTCAAATTTTTAGTTTACAGAAACAATGGCTCCTATGACTACAAACAGCAGTGAAGATCTAATTTCAACAGAGAGGAGGATTTTTAAAAGGACCATAATTAAAGAACAGCATTTTGTTTAACGTGCTTTGTAAATGAGGACCACCAAGTAACGTTTAATTCTTTCTTCCTTTCTCTCTCTCTCTCTCTCTCTCTCTCTCTCTCTCTCTCTCTCTCTCTTTTTCTTCCACTGCTGGGGATGGAACCCAGGGCTTCATGCATGCTAGGCAAGTACTCTACCACTGAGCTATGCCTCCAACCCATTTACCCTTTCACACCTCTTATATAGAGATGTGGGATGGCAAAAGGAGAATGATTTTTTGATTTTCTTGCCAAGAATTAGTTAAGGATCTTCTTAGAAAGGATCCTGTTGTATTCAGGATGTCAGACAGGGTCTGTAGGAACAGGCTGACCCTGAAGGGCTGGACTGGCTAAGGGATGAATGAATATTCAGCAAAGCCCAGCTGTACATTCAATGATGAATCAGAGTATGTGATGCTGTCACATGAGGCCTCTCTCCTGAATACTGCCTTTTTCCCATCACAGAGGAAATTACTCTGCTTTCCTTTCACTGCAGGATGTAAGTAACAGACTCTTCTTTGACTTGGGAAAAACAGAACAAAAGGAGTTTTTAGATAAACATTTTCCTAAGGCACTGCTAACATCAGTGAGTGTCTCCTCTCTCCAATAAAACTCCAAGTGTTCTCCTTGCCACTCCTACCCCAGCACCCTCTTAGTCATAGTCTGATTTGACCAACTCTCCAGCTGTCAAAGCATTCATCGCTAGGCTGCAAGGACCCAGGAGACTCACCTCCGAATATAACTCCTCATTAAGCTTTGAGAAATGGCTGCTAGGGAACCTTTTAAAATTATACATTATGATTAAGTAAAATTTCTAACTTGAATAGGTTAAAATGGTCTACATATTTCATATAATTCTCTTATTTCATCGATAATAATTGTAGTTTTAGTTAGAGTGGCTGATAGTGATTAGTGTCTACATATTTCTGAGGTAGAAGAAAATGGCACTGAGATACAAGACTAAGAACAGCCCTAACCTACTCTCAAAGCCTGAATGCAGCAGGTTGGTGCATTGAAATCCTGGTTTCTAGAAAACACATGAAAAAATGCTCACCATCTCTAGCAATAAAGGAAATGCAAATTAAAACCACGCTAAGATTCCACCTCACCCCTGTTAGAATAGCCATCATCAGCAACACCACCAACAACAGGTGTTGGCGAGGATGCGGGGGAAAAAGGAACCCTCTTACACTGTTGGTGGGAATGTAAACTAGTACAACCACTCTGGAAAAAAATTTGGAGGCTACTTAAAAAGCTAGACATCAATCTACCATTTGATCCAGTAATACCACTCTTGGGGATATACCCAAAAGACTGTTACTCCAGAGGCACCTGCACACCCATGTTTATTGCGGCACTATTCATAATAGCCAAGTTATGGAAACAGCCAAGATGCCCCACCACTGACGAATGGATTAAGAAAATGTGGTATCTATACACAATGGAATTCTATGCAGCCATGAAGAAGAACGAAATGTTATCATTCGCTGGTAAATGGATGGAATTGGAGAACATCATTCTGAGTGAGGTTAGCCTGGCCCAAAAGACCAAAAATCGTATGTTCTCCCTCATATGTGGACATTAGATCAAGGGTAAACACAACAAGGGGATTGGACTTTGAGCACATGATAAAAGCGAGAGCACACAAGGGAGGGGTGAGGATAGGTAAGACACCTAAAAAACTAGCTAGCATTTGTTGCCCTCAACGCAGAGAAACTAAAGCAGATACCTTAAAAGCAACTGAGGCCAATAGGAAAAGGGGACCAGGAACTAGAGAAAAGGTTAGATCAAAAAGAATTAATCTAGAAGGTAACACCCACGCACAGGAAATCAATGTGAGTCAATGCCCTGTATAGCTATCCTTATCTCAACCAGCAAAAACCCTTGTTCCTTCCTATTATTGCTTATACTCTCTCTACAACAAAATTAGAAATAAGGGCAAAATAGTTTCTGCTGGGTATTGAGATGGGGGAGAGGGAGGGGGCGGAGTGGGTGATAAGGGAGGGTGTGGGGGCAGGGGGGAGAAATGAACCAAGCCTTGTATGCACATATGAATAATAAAAGAAAAAGAAAAAAAAAAAAGAAATCCTGGTTTCTGGCTGGTTTTCCAGCCAGGTTAACAGGTTGGGTGTAAATCTTTTGTGTTCTCAACGCTGGCTTGTCACCTTCAAGGAAATGTTAATTGTTAAATAATAACACAAGTTTAAAGGCAGACATTGGAGGTTGCCTAGCACCCAGTGTCTGGCTTCAGTGAGAGGCATCACTGCAAAGGTGATGGGTGGTAGCAGGTGGGACTAGAGCTGGCTTGCACAGGCTCTGGGCCCAATGGGGTGCTTTCCTCCCCAGCCTATATTTGATGAGAACACACTTATAACTGGAAGTTGCCCAACATAGCTACAGGAATTGGCAATGACTGCAGAGCAGGGATCCTTTGATTTCCTCAAAGATCTGGTGGTTCAACTCACACCAGCCATGGGATGAAATCCACTTCTGAGTCAAGAGGATGAAAATGCCCTGACCAAGAATACAGGGTCAAACTTGGTTGAGTCATAGAAGGAAAGGATGGTGGCTGGTACCTGACCTGATAGAAAGCATCTCTCTGCTTCCAGGCAGGGTCTGATGGGAGGAAAGTTGTAGTTTTCAGGGTAAATGAACATAAAACAATATTTGCTCCATTGCCAATTGATTTACAGACAGAAATAAAGGGTAAGACAGGGAATATCAACTTACATTTTGTTCCAAGTAACACTTATTTAAAATAGCTGACTAATAATTTGTCCTAGAATCAAGGAGATATATTCATATTAACTAAAGTCAGGAGGTAAAGGGAGTAGAAGAGAAGAGACAGAGGAAACAATCTTCCTAACTCTCTTTTCCTTCCTTCCTTCCTTCCTTCCTTCCTTCCTTTCTTCCTTCCATCTTTCCTTCTTCCTTGCCTCCCTCTCTTCCTCCCTCTTTCCTTCATTCCTTCCTTCCTTCCCTCCCTTCTTTCCCTTCCTCCTTCTCTCCTTCCTTCCTTGCCTCCCTCCTGCCCTCCTTCCTTCTTTCCTTCTTTCCTTCCTTCCATTATTTTGATGGAGTCACACTACACAGTCAAGGCTGACTTTGAACTTGCTATATAGCTCAACCTGGCCTCAAACTTGCAATCCTCCTGCCTCAGACTTCTCATTGCTGGGATTACAGGTATACTACATCACACCTGGCTCAGAAAGCTTTCTTGATGAAAGACTGAGGTATAAAGGAACAGGAGAGGCAACATTGGTCAGACAGAGCATTGTGTTTATGGCTCTACTATTGAGTTCTTCCTTTCCCAGTTTTTAGCTACTTCAGTTTTAATTCTTACATTGGCCTATGTTTATCTTAAACATTTACTTAACTTTAGGGCTTTTCTACATCCCAAACCATGAAATTTGGGTTCTATGTTGGATATCCATTATGTAAAATGAAGAACTGAGCTTGCTCAGCATTTCCACTTCTCCCCGCACTTCTCAGCTTTTTGTAGCCCTTCCAGTATTTTTATATTTTCAAATTTGTAACAATTTCATTTTGTTCTGCAACAACTAAGACTACATGCTTTGCCTACAGGCGGATTCTAGAAGTGAAGTTAGTACATTCATAATACTAAGTCCATTTGCTGAACCAACAAATGTCAGTTCCCATGTTACTAAACCTGGGTCACTCCGAGGGGAATTTTCTAAAATTCTGGTCTTATCATTAGGATTCCCCTTTTACTCACTGTTTTTGATCTTTTTGCTTTACATACAGGCAGGTTTCTAGCACTATTTTTTGTTTGTTTATTTTGAGAAAGGGTTTTGTTATGTGCCCCAGGCTGGCCTCAAACTTGTGATCCTCCTGTCTTGGCTTCCTGAATAATGGGATTAGACATGTGTGCCACTCACATGCTTAAGCTTTACTTCTTCTGAGTGTCAAGGCCTTTCTGTCTCCTTGTTGAAAGAATAAATTCACTCCTTCTCCACCTGAGCCCTTGGTTCTTACATCTCCTTTACCACTTCATAGTTGGTTGTTTTAAGATGGCTTCCCCTTTTAGCTACCAAGTTGTCTTTCGAGAATTTTCTTAGTCTGGTTTCTGATTACAGATTTCAATGTTATTCGTTAAGGGGGTCCATTTTTTCGGATCCTTTTTCCCTCTCTCTGGGAATTCTCTTCTTCACTCTGAATTGCTGTATCTTCTACTTTATTAACTTACCTTTAACTGGAGTTTGTATCATAAAATAAATATTTTCCAAAATGGTGCATGGGAGGTACAATTTTCTGTACCCATCATGTCTAAATGTGTCCTTAGATGTTTGCCTGCTTATTTAAAACTTGAATAGGTATGGAATTCTTGGTTGAAAGCAACTTGTCCTCTGAACTTTGCTGGCATTTGCCTGGCTTCTCAAGTCAGCACCAGAGTACCTCTAGCATGGTCCACATGGGCCACAGGACAGCAGAGGAAGTGACTTCACTTAGCCCCACCTGGGAAGCCTCTCTAGGAGACAGACTGGGGTCCTGCCCTGGACCAAGTGGAAGTCACTCTACACAGGAACACTGTCTCATTTCTTCTGGTTAGATGACAAAGGATATTTCTAGTCAGGTTCTTTGCTATTAATTCTGTGGTTTATTTTTTACAACTTTCTAGGGAACAGAGTGAATTACACCCTGAGGTGCATAAATTTGAGTAGTATTGCTATGGTTTTGTTCTTTCCCCTGGCTTTATAGACTAAACTCTTGTATTTCATTTTTGAGAAGATTATTTTGTGCTGGTTCTGGAAGAACTTCAGTGTCTTAACCAAAACTTCACTGTGTTTTGACTAAAAACGAGGCAACAGCATTAAGGACTTTGCCACAACCTGAAAAAAATAACGCTAACAGAGAACTAGATACACGAAGTCGTACTTACCAAAACAATCAGCATCCTAACAACTGTATACACTTTAGAAATTATTTCTGTAAAATAAAACACTTGTATTTAGACTCATATTCTACATTTACATTTGCCAAATTATCCTATAACTGCAGTATTTATGTTCATGTTTTCATCTTTATTTGGGTGTTTAAAATAAAGCTTTGTGCCATTGTTTATTTTTGTGAATGTGTTTTGGGACAGTAGTAGCATAGATGTAAGCAAAAACATGCCCATGACCTGGGGTGCCAGCCAGTACAGTCTACAGAGTTCTGACTGCGTCTGCTCAGATAGTAAGAAGCTTGCACTGGCCCTTTAGCACAGGAACAGCCTTAAGAGTACTCTGATTATTTGCACATAAAGGACTAGCTATGAAAGCCAAGCTTGAAACTTGTCATTTGTGAACTATGGGTGAACAACTATATTTAATCAATTTAGCTTTGACCCGTCAAGTATCTTGGAGCACATGAGAGCCACTGGGGCTGATTAATGGCTCAGAGACCACAACTAGAGAAGTCCTGGTGTAAGAGAATCTCCAAGAACGGAGCTGGAATCTTGTTTACACAACTGAGGCCTTCCCAGAAAATCCTGGCGTCAGTTCTTCTCCCACCCTCCGAGACTGTGGGAGGGACATCTACAGTGCTTTCTGGGTTTGGACCAATCAACTCTGTCCTGAAGATTTGGTGAATTCTATTTGATAACAAAAGGACAGCAAAATGGTTGTAAATCATTTAACAGAGGTTAAAAGTATTTTAGTCCAAATTTTATTTCATTCTTCTGCTGGAAGTGAGAAAAAATTTAAGAGTTCAATTAAAAATTTGGATTTTTAAGAAAAGAAAAAAGAAAAATAAGTTCAAGTGTGTAATTTTGACATACAAAAATTTAGTAACAACAAAGTTGAGGGTATACTCAATCTATCATCCAAATTGCATCTCAAAGAATGATTTTTCTTATGGTAAACAAGAATATGGAAAGAGAAAAAACATGCAAACTGAAACTCTTCAAATGAATACAAGGAAAGCACAAAAGATGTTTTTGGTGTCCAACCTTAGTAACAGCCACCATGTGGTCTTGTGTTTTATTGTGCAAAGTAAAAACACAACATGCCAGAAGACAAGAGACCCATAACACAAAAATGCTGGGTTCACTGACCCCTGAGTAGGGTAAGAGACCTGCCTTTCCATGCTTCCTGCTCTCCATTTATAAGATACGTGGAGCACCAGGTCCATTGGAGACACAATGATTCAGTTGAGTCCACCAAATAGAATTCCGATCTTATTGTAAAATTCCCAACAGGGCTTAATTTCTTTTCACACATCCTGTGACCCCTGGGATTGGTTGCCTCTGCCGTTTCACTTTCTGAAAGTCTGTGCCCATCGAGATATCTCTTTTCAGAGCTACCTTCTGTCCATCTCATGCCAGACACACCTGCATGAAATCCCAGCTTAACATATATCTAAAAACATAGAAAGCAATCTGCTATTCACAAGAAAAAGTATTAGTGTTGCTTCAGGGAAACTGAATAAGAATGGCAAATAGAGAGTATGTAAATAAATACATATCAATATGGGAATTCAGTAAATAAGAATGATGGCATTCAAATCAATGGGGAATGATGGTTATTCCATAGAGCAGTGGAACGAATAAATAAAAAAATCAAAGTGTAATTTACATTCTTATTGTATTCTTTAAGAATAAAATAAACTCAGAAAAAACAAAAGCTTAAATGTGAATCAAAGCATCAAAAAAAAAGAATTATAGGAAACAACAGATGTAAAATGTTATAACTTTGAAGCAGTGAAGCCCTTTCTAAGCTGACACTAGAAGCTGTGAAGAAGCAGATGAAAATATCTGACTACCAAGTACCAAGGGTAGTTTTAAATTTTTCTTAAGGTAATAAAATAAAAGTAGAAATAGCTTTCTGTTAGTCTGTTATTCTTGTGGTTGGAAATAAACCACACCTAGCAAAATGTGTACCCTTGTCCCCCTTTTCCCCTTGAACTGAGCTGGGCCTATGACTTGCTTTTCAAAACATGATTGAGGCTTCAGCCTCTGGAGTCCCAGGTAGCGCCTGCCTTCACACAGGTAGAGAAACTTGACCTGAGAAGCACAGCTGCCTGTAGGAGAAAACATGCTGAGAGGTCATGTGAAGGGATCATGTATGACAGAGGGTGCTGCAGTTTACATGGAATAAAACCAAAGAACCCAACACCTCCAGAACCAGGGCTGCAGGGAATGGCCCAAGACAGCCACTCTAACCAGCATCAGCCATACTGGCTTCTTACTGAACTACACACATCTGGACTAAAGAAGCTACCAGAGACACCTTAGGCCCAGCAGCTTCACAAAAGCAGTCATGCTGTCCCCATTGTGCCTTGCCAATCCATGACCCTTAGAATTTTGAGAAGTAGTAAAATAGGTTGTTTTTTTTTTTTTTAAGACTGGATAATTTGTTACATAGCAACAGAAAAACAGAATGCTCTAATAGTCAAACTCAAAAGAAAGACAAGAAACCAGAAAAAGTATAAATAATACATATGTCCAGAGAGCAATTTCTTCAATATGCAAGAAGATCTCACAAATCAATAAAGTGAAAGACAGCCCAATACAGAAAATAAACAATAGAAGGTTAAAAGTAATTCAAAGGACAAAACCACGAGTGGTTGATAATCATTTGAAATATGCCCAATGGATGAGGTTCCATTATTTGTACATTGGATTAGAAAATACTTAAAAATGAAAATACTTTACAATGAAAAGTCAGCAATAAATTGAATGGAGAGGATGCAAGGCTATCATTTACTCTGATGAACCACTTGTCTGGAGTATTTTAATCTTGGTTTGTAAAAGAAATGCAATGTATGTTTTATTTTACCCAGAAATATTATTCTCACAATATCTTATACAGAGATTTACTCAAGAATACAAAAATGTGTAAACTATTGAAAATTTGTGTCCCCTTAAAATTCCTATGCTGCTTATGTAACCTCCAATGGGATGAGATTTGGAGGTGAGGACTTTGGGAGGTGATTAGATCTACCTGAGTCACAGGGTGGGGACCTCTTGATGGGATTAATACTCTTATAAGAGGAGGCACAGAGACCAGAATCCACATTTGGTTCTCTCTCTCCCTCTCTCCTCCTCTCTCCCTGTCACATGAGGACACAGCAAGAAGGTGGTTGTCAACAAACCTGGAAGAGAGCCCTCGCTAGGTTTTCAATCTGTTGGCACCTTGATCTTGGTCTTTCCAGTCCCCAGAATTGTGGAAAATAAATTTCTGTTGTTCGAATCACTCAACCTATGGCATTTTATCATGGCAGCCCAAGTAGAGTAAGACATGAACAATGATATTTGTTAAATATTATTTGTAGATATTGTAAGTATTGAAAAATTCTACACATCTATCCATAAGAATTTTATAAATTAAAGCATATGTATGCAAACTATTTATAAGAATAAGGTGAAACTATGTATTCATTCTGAGCTAAGGGGATGACTAGATGCTGGCAAATGAAAAAACTACAAATTGTAGAACAAAATGTACTGTAGGATTCTATTTGTGACCCTTTTCGTGAAAGAATACAAGCACACATATATAGTCCATTTGTAGGCATGTAGACTTCTACAACATACTCCAGAGCACACACAGAAACTGTTAATGGTGATTACCTCTGAGGATAGGGATTACTGAGGTTGGGCAATGTGGTGTGCAGAGGAAATGAAGGAGGCTCGCTTTTCCCTTTATACCTGTCTGAGTGGTTGTTCATTCCAACATGAAATGTGTAACTTTTATTAAGAAGAAAATAAAAATCATGAAATGCTTCAAGGTTATTTGTGTCAAGAGCTTTGCCATTCCCCAAGGCATAGGACATAGGCGCCCTGGGGGGGTCTCAGTCTGTACTTGGCTCCCTGTATGCTATTGCATCATGTCAGTAAAGCTATGCAGACACTCTCCCTCACTTCTAGGTTGCAGAGACTTGGGGTTTTGTAGTGAAAAAGAAAAGCACACTCCCCAAATTGACTAGTGATGCTGTTACTCTGACCACAAGAAGTTATGACCTCCATTCAGAAGCAGGAAAGAGGAAGCTGGTTTTTTCCCCAACCAGGGTCTTAAAAATAAGAAACTAGAGGACAATGCAATTTCTAAGAAGTGCTCAAAGAACCCTTGGCCTTCTAGACAGCCAGGCTCTGACTTCAGATGGGAGCAAATGGAGAGAAAACACTGACAACCATGTCATCGTCAAGTGTTCTTCTGACCTGTAGATTAATTTTCCTGAACCTAAAAGATGTTTTGTGAAATGACACCTTATTCTTATTATTGATGTTCAAATAGAATCACATTGGTTCTCAAGTTCCACTTCAATACCCTTGTTCTGTTATATTTTAAGGGCTTGAAAATTAAAACAGAATTTTAATTTATTATTGAAAAATCATAAGCCTATATATCAAAGTGTTAGGTTTCTAATATCATGTGTGTCACCCCTTGTAAATGTGAGAACTGTGATTGATCTCTGCTATGCATGTGTGACAAACCAAATTCAACACATGGTCTGAAGACAAGCAGAGCCTGAACATCTGTGGAACTGGAACATTTTCATTACCCACACCATGCTGTGTGTCAGGCAGGCATAGCAATCAGTCTGTGGATCTCAGCAGGCCAGCGCATGGGCAGACTGTGTGAGTGGTATGGTGGTCTCACTGAGCATTCTCATCTGGAAAACATTTTGGAATATGTGATAGATAACTGGAAAACACCCAGATAAACTTCATCTCACAGTTTAAAAACTGAGTTCTTACTATTGAGAGGGAAGAGAAAGAGTACACTCCCAAAAGAATGCCTCCATCAAACTGAATGGTGTATGAGTCTTCATTGCAAATTGAAGAGCTGCGAGTTGTAATGAAAGTGATGACTAAGCAAGCATAGATAAAATAATTTCCACTTATATCAACTGGTAAAGAAAACAGACCTGTATTTACTGGGAGACACATTATTTTCCCAAATCGGGTAGAAAGACAAAAGAGAAAAGGAAAAATTAAAGAAAGGAGAAGAGAGGAGAGGAGAGGAAAGGAAAGGAGTATCTCGCTGGAATCTGGAATGACCAAATGGTGTAAAAGATGTTAAGAACACAAATATTTGCATAAAAAGGTTGGGAAATTTTTAATAAGAAAAGTGAAGTCTATTCTGTTGTTTCAGGCCCAACAGAGACAAGCAATACACTGGAAAGACTATAGGGAAAAACGTGATTAAGAACAACTCCATGAGAAGATGAAGATGGAACTATTTATGAAGTAGGAAATCCTACACACAATTGAACAAAGACAGTGGAAAATATTTTGAGTTGCAGCCTCATTCCACCAGCACACAATGTATATTGCCAATGGTTTAGTACCACAAGGTTAATTTAAAGCAAATGAACAAGAAAATAAAAATTTAAGACATTAGGTGGAAAAGCATTCTCAAAAGTGAGTAATAGGATTCCATTTGCATGTTAATTGATGTCATTGGTGGAGCTGTGAAGAAAGAATCAGAAAGATGAGCATCAAGTCAAGAAGGCCAGCAAGAGGCAGCCACAATGGTCCGGGCTCTTCAGCCTAACATTAGCCTGTTGTTTACTGTTAACTCCCTCTTCCCTGCGACTTTCTCTTCTCTTTTTCTAAGTTTCCATCACTTTAATTTTTAAATTTTTTGACTTTGCTTTTCTTCTGCATGCTTCCTTTCCTTACCCTGCATTGCTGAATTTTACCAATTTTGTAAACACACTCCATGTCAGTATTTCAAACTGCTTTCATATTCACTTCAATTATTTGCCACATATTTTGGGTTCTCCCTTTTATTTAAAAAATCTGTAACATTTTAAAAGCAACTTTGGCATTTACATTTGTGGTGGTGATGCCATTTTATTTGGTGTCTTAACCTTATTTCCTGTTAGAAACAATACATTATGATGGCGGTAGAATTCTTATGGCTAACAAGGCAAGAAAAATTACATGGTCAAGTGTCTAGATCCTTAGAACTCTGGCTTTGGAAGCTTCTTAGAGATTTATAGGCAACACTTTTTGTTTTGCCACATTTAGGCACGCAACTACATAATACTACAATGGTCACAAATACTAGCAAAATTCAGAGTGCAAATTCAGCCGAATTCATTTTGTTTGTAAAAATTTAGTTTTTCAATTTGCCTCCTACTGTACGGAAGTAATACACTAGGTGATTCATTTCCGCATTTGCAGTGTCGTTAACCACAATGGGTGGAGAGAGCTAGATGCAGGCTCTGGCTATTACGTCCCACTCAGAAGAAAGGGGAATAAAATTAGAGTACAGAATGACCTATCAAGTTTCCTTGACAGGTGCTAATTCACTTTGATCTATCCTTCACTGTACTTTCATTGGTGGGGAGGATATACATATTTATAAGTGTGGAAGCGGGCTGCTGTTGTTCTGTTGTAATTTACAGCAACAAAGAGTTCATTTAGATTTCCATATTAGAAGTCCCAAGGTGACCCAGTAGTGGATGCCAGCCCCGTGGTGTGTAGGATTCCTAACATAATAAAGAATAAAGCAAAACACAGTACATCCCTCCTGGCCTGGACTCATGGGTAATCAATTCACATATTTACTGCAGAAACAATAGCTCTGTGCAAAAGAGCGTCATTACTACGCTTTGCTGATGAAAACCCTTGGGAGCCCCAGAACTGCCTGCCTAGAAAGTAGATGATTAATCTGAGTTACTGATGCTTTGTTAAAGAGTTATTGTTTTAATCATAATTGACACTAAGTACTTACTCATGGCAAAGGTGCAGGGGAGATCTAACTCCATCTCTTATGAGTGTCATGGCTTTTATGCTTTGTAAACCATGAATCATCAATGAATACACACAATAAAATGGAGAATCAAATGGGAGAACAATAATGGTTTTGATGCCAGAAGTTGTGTTTAGAATTTTATTTGCTATGCAAAACATTGCTTTTTATATAGATATCTCTCAGGTTACAGAACCATGGTGCATTATGACTGTGCCCCACAAGTACTTTTGGAGCTCAGTGGAGTGAATTCTTTCATTGCTAAGGAATTCCACATGCACTACATACATTCCAGTGAGTGTTGTGATAAACAACATGCCATAATTAGGCAAAAGATTTGAATAGACATTTCACCCAACAAGATACATAAAACTTATTAATAAGCATCTGAAAAATATGTTTAATGACTAGTAGTTAGGTAAATGCAAATTGAAACCACAATAACATTATCGCTTTCCACCCATGTAGAGTTACAAAGTAACTACAATGAAGATGTTGACAATATCAAGTGTTGCCTAGGATATGGCAAAAGTGGAACCCACTCCCTGCCCCATGTAAAATGTTATAGCTATTTGAAAACATTCAGTCAATTTCCAAAAATGTGAAACTTACACTAGCAATGGATCCTACAAAGAACCCAGCAGTTCCTCTTCTAGGCATCCAACTGAGAGAAATGAAAATTTAGGTCTACACGCAGAGTTGCACGCAATGTTCATAGCACAACTCACAAATACAATCCAAATACCCATCCTCCAGTGTGTGGACAGACACATGTCATATCCATACAATGGAAATTTGCTCATCAAGAAGACTATTACAAACTGGACACAGGTGGCTCACACCTGTAATCCTAGCTACTCAGAGGCAGAGATCAGGTGGATCGTGGTTCAAAGCCAGCCTCCGGCAGGCCCAGGCAAATAGTTCTAGAGCCTCTATCTCAAAAATACCCAACACAAAACAGGGTTGGTAGAGTGGCTGAAGTGGTAGAGCGCCTTCCTAACACGTGCAGGGCCTTAAGTACCACCAAAAAAAAAAAAAAAAAAAGAGAAGGCTTTTATATTCAATGAAGTTTTTAAAAATTACATTGAGGGAAACAAGCCAAACAAAAGATGACATATTGCATGATTCCATTTATATGACATTTCTTTAAAAAAGCCAAGAGATCAGTGGTTACCTGGGGCTGAAAGTGGGAGTTGCCTCAAATATGCCAGAGGGAATGTTTTAGGATGATAGAAGTACTCTGAAACTCAATTACAGCCAACTGAGTGTGGGCACAATGGGAGGATGATGGTCCACAATTGCACATATTTATCAGAAATGATCATGTGTACACTTAGACTGGACGATTTGCATGAGTAAATTACAGCCCAATAAAGCTATCAGAATTCATTAAGCTCTAAATTTATGATTTGTGAACTCTTGTATAGGTTCACAAAGCCAATGAGTTTACTTAAAAAATAAATAAACCAGCATGCCCCCACTATGCACTAAGCACATTGTATTTCCCCTGGAAACACAGGAGGGTATCTTGAGATTTCCTTTCAGGAAACACAGCTTGCTTCAAAGGCTAAAAGATTTCAGGTATTCTTGTTATGTGATCAGACCACTATGCATTTCTTCAAACCCTTAAGATAGCTTAGCAAGTACTTTGGGTGTAGGTGTTCAACTTAAAGGAAGGGCCAGAACTTTGGTCAGTCAGTCAGCACTATGAATGAAGCCATTCCTTAGAGCATGTACTTGGGGAAAAGCACCAGGGGATTTTACAGGGTCCCAGATCATGAGATTGAAGAACCACATCAGACTGTATCGCGAGAGCTTCAGAAGCAGTGACAGGGATACAGAGACAAAGCTGAGAAAGCAAATTCTTGTCCTTCTTAGTAAGGGTGATAAGCCTGGGTTTTTAATTACTTAAAATGACCTGCTTCACACATAAAGGAAAATCCTCACGAGTGTCTCCTACAGCATCTATTGATCTGTTACCCACTGAACTTTTGGAAATGTCTTCCCATGAGCCACTGCTAATTCTTAGGAGTAATACAAGTAGCAGATGATGGGCTGCAACTGAAACGAAAGCAGACATAAGGAACTCTGCAAGCTCTCTTGTAGAACAGCATTTCAATTACCATGAAAAAGTGTCTTCTCCAAGAACCTACAAGGCAGAGGTCAGCCTTGATTGGTTAAATCTGGGAAATGTGGGCTGGATTTCCCATCAACAATAGAGAATTCCACATCGAATTCTGATGCATGTTTGAAAAGCCCAGAAAATTAAGAGTTACATACAATAAAGCAAGTAATTCATTATTAACGTTTTGTTGCCACTCAGGATTCAAATAAAAGAGACTCTCATAAACACCTCTGTTGTCAAATGCATGAGAATTTGGCAGAACATCAACTTCCATGGGAAGCTTTACTTCTGGTCTTTTTTTCTAGTTATTTCCTCCTTGTCTTCTAAAATTCACATTAAATCTATAGCTTTGAAAAAGATTTTTCTGACTCCTCCATGTTCCCCTACCTCCAGCCACCTTACTCTCAGTCTTATTTGGGTATTATTTTGCTCTGATATGTAGAACAAATGTTTGTTATTTCTCATATCACATGCAAACAAACACTGCTTTACTTCTTCTTCTCTCATATCATTAGATAGCAACTTGTTAAGGGGAGGGAGAAATACCTACGTGTAGACCGTTCCTGACTTGTCATGGTTAGACCTTTTATTTTTTATTTTACCATGGTGCAAAAGTTATATGCATTCATATTTTATTTTACATTTTGAATTTTGATCTTTTCCTGGGCTATGCAGTTTGATATGCTGTCATAGTGCTGGACAGAAGCATAGAGCCATGGCTCCCACTCATGGGGGCAGACAGCCAATACTCTACAGCATGCTGTGTTGCAGTGACGATGTTCTGTCGTTAGATGTATTATTTTTATACATTTTGACTTAACACGTTTTCAACTTAGGATGGGCTTATTGGGATATACCCTCATTGTAAGCTGAGGAGCATCTGCATAAATGTGTATGTGTATGTGAATATGTGTGTATACATGTGTACATGGGCACACACTATCTCCTAAGACCTGAACCAGAATTTTAGAAATTATTTGTGGACATATGACATAGGTAAATGAAGTAATTACAAAATTAAGTGGAGTGATTTATGTCAATATTGTTATTAGACATCAAAAATTGTAAAGGTCACATCCCGATACATGTTGTAAAACATGGAATGTGAGTTTAATTCTGGAACCTGAGCACAAATTACAAAGGAAGTAAGGAATAAAGAAGTAGGTGTAAGTCTACAAGATGAAAAGAAAGTTGTGAAGGGAACGGAGTTTTGTTTTTAATTTTCACAGTCTTATATTTTATAGCAAACAAGACTCAACTAATTAAAATAAAATCCATGTTCTGTGTTAACTATGGTTGTATTTCCCCATTGGTGCTTATATAGAGCCACGGATCCCGTTTTCTCAGCATTGCTTCCTGTCACAGCCATCTTGAGACACCAGCTCTCAATGGCCCACTCTCTTCCTCTGGGTGGCCACAGCCCCTACTGGGCTAGTGGGTGTCTTCTTGAACTGTCCTCCCAATTGTCCTGCTGGATCCTGCTCTTACCAGCCCCTCTCTACATCTTCACAGGCACATTCCACCAGATCACTCTGGCTTACAATCCTTCACTGGATGGATCCTCATCACACTGTATAAAGTTCATCTCTCTTCCTCTCCTTTTAATTTTTATTTGAAAAAATAAAACTACAGAAAAGTTATAAAAATAGTTCATCGAATGGTCCTCACCTTGGTTAACCATCTTTTACCAGTTTTGTCAGATTTGCATGTGCACGTGTGCACTTTCTCACGCTCTCTGTATATATAAAATTCATTAGTATGTACAGCATCATTGTTATTAGATATTTTTGAGCTGTTCAGGAGTAGTTGCAGTACCTTATAAGAAAAAAAGTATACCATTAATATAAGCATGGTACAATGACCAAATTCAGTAAGTTTACTTGCAAGGCCCTTCCCTCATGATCTGTTTCCTCCTGTAGCTTCTTGCCCGGTACCCTTTGCACTTTGCCCTGGGAGTTCTGACTCATCCCTTCCTGGCTGCACCCTTCTCTCCTGCCTTCCTCCATTCCTTCCTCCATGCACCTTTCACTTTTCAAACACTTTCCAATTTTGCTCTTCCCCGAGTCGAACTCACTATTGAGTCTGGATCTGGATTTGAATCCAGGTTCTGCCACTCAATAGCTGTAAGGACCATATTTACTGAACCTGTCCATGGCCCTGACTCCCCATATAAGATGGGAACAGAGGTAACTCTTGTGAGGTGATGATTGCCTACCTCAGGTCAAGACTTCACGAGTGTCTAGAAAGAGATGAGCATTCAGAATACCCCTCCTACTATTGCCACAGTGATGACCAGTGGCCTCTTCAGGCCCCCTCTCCAGAAGGGCCTCTCTGATTTTCAGATATGAACTCATGGCCCTGCCTGTGTTCAGCTATCTTGTACTTTCTATCACCTGCCATATTTTATTGGAAATATTTTCTAACAGTTTATTTCATCCTGGTTTGCATTCAAAGTCTTTGCAACAGCTACCAAATCTGACTTTTCAACTCTGTAGGCCCAGTACTTAGCAAAGTGCCTGACGTAAGGTTAAGGTTTCATAAATATTCTTATGAATGGATTTCAGGAATTCAGAAGTCAGAATGAATTTCAGGGTCTGATAGTCAAAATAATTTCCCCAAACTAGGCTGGCAATTGATTTTCCAGGGGAAGTCCAGATAGGTTAAGCATGGAATATGTGACTCATTCTTCAGGGGCTCAGAAGTACCCTAACACCCAGGGAAAGTTATTTGCATGCAGCGTGAAACTTCAAGAGTTCTGATTTTCAAGCTGTTATATAAAAAGCATGAGGAAGTTAATTCTTCTGAGCAGTCAGTTTCTCACTATCTCTTCAGCATTAAGTTCAATGTTAGATTTGTTTTTAAACACAGTTAGGAGGCAGGAAGATGAGACAATCCATTTCAGTGAAAGTGTAAACTGTGAAAAGCACAGTGTGCTAAACAAGAGGAGAGGAAGCACCCACCAGCAGGAACTAGGGACAGTCAAGCACACAGCAGGGACCCACTGGGAAAAAAATGCTCAGTGAATCCAGGGGAAAACACATCCAACCTCTAAGTAGATGACTAAAACGAAAACTTTTTCCACAGCTACAGATGAAAACTCCTAATAGAGTGACTAGTTTTTATGGATGTAACTATTCAAATGCATGTCCTACAGCATTCAAACAGAATCGTTTATAAGGTGGGCTAATATGAAGTTATGCTTTTTGAATTTGAACAGAATAGCATGTCTTTGTACAGAAATGTTCTTTAAAAAATCTCTTTAGAAACTCCTATTTATTTATAAACTGATATCTAAAGGAAGGTATGTTTTACATTTCATTCATCTAAGTTATGTTGACTTACAGTCAAATGTATCAGAAGATGATTAAAATTATTCACACAGTTCAAGGGTCCTTCCTAAGTTTTAAATCCACGTAAAAAACTATTTTATGGAACTCAACTGGAGAGAAAAGTAGCCAGACACTATGAAAGCTACCTTCCTTTTGCTGTTGGTGGTGGTAATAAGGGCAGCTACTGTACTTTATTAAGCACTTACTCTGTGCTAGAAACTTGCTAAGCATTTACTGTATCTCCTTCCCTTCTTGCACCTTTAGAGAAAGAAAAATTCCTTTGAGATTTATAGAAGTGATTCCTTATTTAAAATCAAAACACAGGGCTAGTAAATAAATGGTACTGTGGAAGCTGAATGGTGTCTGTTCTAGGAACTTCTGAAAATTAATCGCTCTGTAGGAGTGTAAGGGGAATTCACCTCTAAGTAAGTAAGAATATTTAACACCGGGAGCAGAAGGAGCCAGCATATCTTGCTTGGTAACTGAAGGATGATGGATGGAGGAGACACCTGGAGTCTATTAGGTAATCCTAAAAGTGATACATGCTTGCATACCAAAAATATGCACACCAAAACCAGGTCAAATTTCCCTGTCACACACTTTTGTAGCTGAGTATATGCTTCCTTTGTATCTGATCTCATTGTTTCAATTTAACTTTTCAGTTGTGATTGTTTTTCTGTTGTGATAGTTTTTCTGTTGTGATAGAATTAAGGTCTATACCCTACATCTTCCTCAAGTTCACTTACTCTCCAGGAGATCAGAAAGCTGTCTGATTTAACCTGTACTTGCTCTTTGGACTTGGAGCACTTTGTAAAGATGAAGGACTGAATAAATATTTCAGTACTGAGTGTGTGAGGGAAATATGTGTTTGGGGAGGTAAAGCAGGTGAGTTCCCAATGCATCAAATCCCTTCTTTGCCACATGCTTCTCAGGCCATGTGACCTCTACCAAGGCTGCCTTCCATGTTCCTCTCCCCCCAAACCAGCTATTTGCAAATTTAAATAATGTACAATTTAGCAAGCTTTGGGACCTGTTCCATCCAGTTGTAGTCCTGGAAGCAGGTGAAAGAACACATTTCAAAATGAAAATACACGTGGTTTCTTTGAAACACACTCTAAGACCAACTATCGGCCAACATGATATGTGTTTATTAGACACTGGAATGAGGTGTTGCAAGGTGTTCAAGTGGTACCATGCAGTCTTCCAGAAGAAATCAACAGCTCACGTCTTTAAAGGAAGGCCCTCCAACCTCTGCTCCTCCTTTTAAAATCTAGATGATTTGTATCTTGATATGCAAGGTTCTGATATACAAGAACATTTCATTCTAAAGTCCACCTGCTCTAGAGTGACTGGTAGCAGAAAATTAAAGTGTTAAATATTTTGTGTTTGGGGGGGAACAGAAAATATGTATTAAATTGAAAAAATAAGTGTACACATGGGGATTGTTTTATAGTTTGTAATAACTATTAATCAGTATTTTAATGGTTTCCTGTCTACCTAACAGTCTTTTTATAGGAAGTGAACTACTGGATTCTTTAAACCCACTTGCAAGCACCTTCTTGTTCTCAGATGCTTTGAAGATTGTTACGAGTCTACAGATCTGTAAAGAAGCTGTCTAACACCTAAAAAATTAGCTAGCATTTGTTGCCCTCAACACAGAGAAACTAAAGCAGATACCTTAAAAGCAACTGAGGCCAATAGGAGAAGGGGACCAGGAACTAGAGAAAAGGTTAGATCAAAAAGAATTAACCTAGAAGGCAACACACACGCACAGGAAATTAATGTGAGTCAACTCCCTGTATAGCTATCCTTATCTCAACCAGCAAAAACCTTTGTTCCTTCCTATTATTGCTTATACCCTCTCTTCAACAAAATTATAGATAAGGGCAAAATAGTTTCTGCTGGGTATTGAGGGGGAGTGTGTGATAAGGGAGGGGGTGGGGGCAGGGGGGAGAAATGACCCAAGCCTTGTATGCACATATGAATAATAAAACAATAATTAAAAAAAAAGAAGCTGTCTAAATCAAAACTGTGAATATATTACAACTATACTGAAAAATGCTAAAGAATCAAGAATAAAAAATATATTAAAGAATAAGATGAGTTGAATTTACAACTATTATAGAAAAAATGGAAGGGAACAGTAATGAAAATAAAGGTGATAGTAGACTCTCTTTTTGTTAATTAAATTGAGGTCAGTGAATGCCAAAGGGAAATACTTATAAGTTTTAAAATAGAATAGATCAGTTTTTAAAACTTTAAAAAACTTATGTTTTGAGAAATTAATCTCAATGAAAAATTTCATCTTCAATGGAAGTGAGTAATTAGACTTTGAAAGTGACTGTTAAAAATCACTTAACAAAGATAAATAGTACTGAGTAAGTATCTCAATGAAATTATTTTAAATTGATTACCTGATAAAGTTACTGAAGAAAAGACAATTTGATACATTGAGGATTCATCCACTTTAGAATTTTAAGAAAAGACAAAGAACAGTCTGTTCATAATTATTGAGGAAAGAAGTGAATAGGGATAACTGTTAGGGGTTGAATATGTTGAAATTCTTCCCCTCCAATATGATGGTGAGGAGGTAGGGCCTTTAGGAAGTTATTAGGTCATCACCATGGAGCCATCAAGGATGGGATTAGTGCCTTATAAAAGAGTCTCTTTCTGCCAGGTAAGGATGCAAGGGCCCATAACCTGGCAAAGGGCCCTTACCAGACCCAGACCATGCTTGGTGTGGTGATCCTGGGTTCCAGCCTTCAGAAGTATCAGAAGTAAGTTTCTGATGTTTATAAGTCACCTAGTCATGGTATTTTGTTATGGTAGCATGAAGTGATTAAGACACTTAGCAGTAATATTGGGAAGATAGTGGAAAATTCAATGATTTATGATGCTAAAAGTGCAGATTGCTAAAAGTGAAAGGAGAGCTTTGAAAGGCAAATCATGTTTATTCAGACTAATTACCTTTGTGACTCACTGTGTTGATTAGAAGAAGAGGAGATGTCATGTTTCTTAGCTTCATAAAGTCCTTACTTTTTCCTCTAGGATTTAATCACAAATAAGCTAATACATATTTCAGCCTCACCATGGTCAGCAAATATATAAACGATTAAGAGGTTAAAAAGGTTCCATGTGGACGGGGCTGAGGGAGTTGAGGTGGGAAGCAGGAAAGTCATTGTGCCTCTGTCACCCGGGAGGGGACAATGCTTGCCAGGCATGGTAAAGTAGTGTTTCTGCATTATTTCCTTGAATTCTAACCAGTGACTTAGTGAGATAGGTGCCATTTTTTCATCTTTAAGATATGCATAAATTGAGGCTCAGCCTGTAGGCAAGAAACTTGCTCAAGGTCACATACATCCTAAGTGGTACTACTGTGATGTGTTCATTTTTTTCGTTTTGTTTTTTGCTATTGAGAATATTTTTATTTAATTTTTTATTATGATATATTCATTGTACCGAGGGGACTCATTGTGACAATTCCCAAAGGCTTATATTATTCATTGGTTAGATCACCCTATCATCTCTCCCCTTTAATCCCCTCACCACCCCACTTAAAGCAATTGCAAGAAGTTTCTCTGTTCTATCTCATATAAGTATATGAAGTCTGTGCACCATATTCCCTTACCTTAATCTCCTTCATTCACTCTGCCCCTCCCACAAGTACCCTCTCCATACTGTACCTATTTTATAGTCTTGTCTTTTGTTATTAATGTTTAAGTTGATGTTCCAATGTGTCCCTGCTGTGAATCTACTTTACTTTGGTCTGTTCAACCCCTTCCATTGCTTTCCCTTACGCTTTTACCTCACACCCCTCATTTTTCAATAGGTTTCAATATATATCCTTATATCTCTACTTACACAGATGTTATGTTTTACAATATTATTGATGCTCTATAATCTGTTCATTTTTCAAGGTACCTTACTTCCCTTAAGCCTTTAGTGTTAAGATAGGGACTTATGAGTAAGTTTCTTAAAAACTTGTCTTGGATCTAATGAGAGGAATGGGCTCAATTTCCTTAAAAAGTTCCATAGAATTACAATGTGACCCAGCAAGTCCACTCCCATGTGTACTACCAAAAGAAGTAAAAATAAGGATTCAAACACATATTTGTATATAAATATCCATAGCTGCAGTTTTTGCAATATCAAAAATGTAGAAATAGTCTAAGTGTCCATCAATAGAAGAATGGAAAATAAAATGTGGCATATGCGTGTGTGTGCATGTGTGTGTGTGTGTGTGTGTATACATAATAGAATATTGTTTGTCCATAAACAGTAATAAAATACTGATACATGTGACAACATGGATGACTTTGATAAACATTATGTTAAATGAAAAAAGCCAGACACATAGAACAAATACTTATGATTCTTAAGTATTCAGAATAGTGAAATCTACAGAGTCAGTCAGATGTTAGATCAGTGATTGTCACAGCTTGGGAATCCAGAAAAATGGGAGCAGCTGCTTAAAGGATGTGGGGTTTTATCTGGGGATGTGGAAAATGTTTTAAGCTAGGTAAGCTCACAGAGGGGCTCAAGTGGTAGAGAGCCTGCCTAGCAAGCATGGGACCCTAGTCCAAATCCCAGTTCCACCAAAAAAAAAAAAAAAAAAAGAAAGAAACTAAACGGGTTGTATCACATTGAGAATGTGCTCAGTGCTACTGGATTCTTAATTCTAAAATGGTTAATTCTGTGATCTGTGAATTTTACCTAAAAAAAATGACTAAAACACTTCCAGAATTATGACAGAGGTAAGCAACTGGGATTTTCTATTTTCATGATTGTATACATAATGAAGGTATCTCCTTTGCCTTATACAAACTGCATTTTCAGTAAGATGGAAAATCTTTAGCAAATCAGCGTTTCTTCTTAAACCCAACATTCTTTCCTAGCAGAAAAGTCTGGGGCTTGGAAAGTCTGGGTTTTGGACTTGTTCCCAAGGACGAACTGTGTGAAGCAGGCAGCTCCCAACTCTCTGGTGCCTGTTTACCCATCCATAGACGTGAATGGAATTAGATGAATGATAGCCACATTACCTCTAACCTAAACAATTTTACAAGTTAATATTTTATTAATGAAATGAAATAAAGTGTAACTTTATCTTGTGTATAATAATACTGTCCAGAAGGTGCCTGGAGCAACACATTAGGAATGATGTACCAAAAAAAAAAATGAGAAAAGATTGTTCTTCAAATGTGGACTGAGGAAGAAACTGGAGTCATAATTGATCAAAGGTTTATAAACTTTAGCAATCTACTTAAATGTAACGGTTCCCAGTAAAACACTTTTTCCCTCTTTTTCTATGTGTTTCTTTATTATAATATTGTTACTGCACATAGAGGAAGCGAATGTGCTGCTGAATAATCATAAATGATGGAATCACCATGGGAGGCAGAATAATGGCCGCAGTGATGTCTCTGCACAATCCCAGACATCTCTGAACAAGTTCCATTATGTGACAAGGAGGAATTAAAGTGGCTAACCGGCTGAACTTCAAAGCAGAGTGCCCTGAATTATCCAAGTGGCACCAGTGTAATCACATTGGTTTCTAAAGGGCAGGTGAGGAAGCAGGGTGGTGGGCACTGGAGTGAAGCCATGTGAGGAAGGCTGCACTGACCACTGCTAGCTTTGAAGATGGAAAGTGGCTACAACCGCAGGATTCAGGCAACCTCGAAACACAAGAGAAGCCAAGAAACACTTTCTTGAGAGACTTCGGAAAGGATCAGGGCTCTGAAGAGAGCTCTGCCCACTCCTTGGTCTTAGCACTTTGACCTACAGAAGTACAAGAAACTTGTTCTGCTTTAAGCCACTGACTTATTGCTGACTTATTCAAGTAGATAAAGAAAGAAAACACAAGGACTAACTCCAAGAATGAATGAACCCATGGGTATGTGTGGCACCGAGCACACCCTGAGGCCATGTGTGAAGTCCCTAGAAGGTGCTGGAAGGTCAGTTTGTGTCCATACTTGCTCTTCCAGAAACTGTGAACAGTCCTCAGTGGGGATGGCTGGTTATACACAGGAGAAGCCAGATTCCAGAGCGAGAAAGGAAGCCTGTGGGTTGATGCCGGCCAAAGTAACTCCTGATAAGGACCTTGCCCTTTCAAGAGCAGATTTTATTCTACTAATGTGACCGCCTCTGCCCTACGTAACTATTCAGATTTTTCTGTGGTCCTTACACTTTCCTCATTTGATTCCCCAGGTAAGTAGGACAATTTGGCCTATATATGTACATATGCATGCATGCGTGCATGTGTACGTATATATATGCATATATAAATATGTAATATGTGTATTTATAATATAGCCACATCTGTATATGGCTAAGATAAGACTGAATGAGTGACTCTGAATACATAGAACTAGGCAAGAAACAAAATTAAAAAGAAACCCAAGACATTGAGTTGTGACTGTAAACACCACTGCTAGTCAGGCATTTGGACTCAGTGGGCAGAATCTAAGAACATAAACAAGGTCCTTGTCATCACCAAGCCTCTGGAATTCTGAATAATTCTGGTCCTTCACAGTGGTAAGGACCAGGGTACTGAGTGGTCATCTAAACTGATACCACAAAGAGATCCCAGGAATTCTAAGAGAATCAGACCAGGGCACCCTCCAGCTAATCTCTGTGAGTCCTTATTTCCATTATGCTGAAGTGTGTGGACCCAGCATGGGTCCTGTCGATGTGTCCTGCCAACCCTGCACATCAAGCATGTTACAGAATGTGCTCTGGAATACCGTGTACTATCTGGGGTGCTCAGAGATACAGCTTGACTTCTCAGTTTGAGGGCACCCACTTCAAAGAAGGGTATAGGAGCAAAGGAGAGGGATGTGGGCAAATGCACAGCAAAATAGGAAAGAGGTCAGAAATAGAACCTATAAGGAAGGGCAAAGGAAGACAGGTGCAAGCAAACACCTCTTCTTCATGGCGTCACATAACAATGAGGATGGTATAAAAACCTCTGATTCAAATAGTGAGATGAAACACACAGCTTTTACAAACTAGAGAGGCTACCACTTTCAGCCTAAGTCAAAGGGTAAGTCACAGTCTACTGTTCAGAATGAGAAGGTATTTTAAAGGGAATCACCCAAACTGTCTTTCCGAGTTCTGCAGTTTCCTGGAGGCAGTTTTGGTATTATTTTTGCTATCCAATTTTTTTTTTCTAAAGCACCCTGCCTTACAGTGGCTTAAGGTGTGGTGCGCACCCTGAGTGGGTCTACAGCACGGTGGCATGGGCTGATGGTCCCTACAGGCTCTTCAAGCATCCACACTCTCCCTAAGTCTGGCATGAGGTGTCCTGAGAAAGGTATGGGAACCTGTTTCCACAATGGCAGGAGGACAAGTGCCATTCTGGGAGAAACCCAAGGGAATAAGCTCCTTGGAGTTTCAAAAGAAAACACAAAGTTAAATAACATTTGATGACTATAGAAATTTTGATGGTGATAACTACTTATAGGTTATTTATGCTTTGTGGTACTGAGAACCCAATTTTGGGCCACAAGCTAGGCAAATGCTCTACCATTGAGGTACATCCCCAGCCCTTTCTACTTCCCCTTTTGGAAGGCAAAATGATTTCAATAGACATGGTTATTGAAGTACATTTGATAAAAGACCAGAGAAGGAATTACAACAAAACTGATTTCAAAAGAATGAAATGATTTCATTTCTTACCAATCAGGAAAGTCCAGAGCATGGAAAGAAAAGGAAACTAATTCATCCTTTGAAGGGATAGTTATTGATGAGTTGAGCAGGACAGTAGACAGTTTCTACCACTTTTTCCTAGTTAAATGACTTCTTTTAAAAGGCTACAAGTGCTTTTAAACTGTCAGTCAACAAACATCTTTGCCCAGTGGGAGATGAGGTATACTCTGCTCTGACCAAGAGAAAAATAGTAGGGATGTGGAATCTCTCAGGAATACTTACAGGGTAGAGAGGGGTGAATGCAGTAACATCACGAAAAGTGTAAGAGGCATAAAATACTCCACTGAGCCAAAGAAGCATTTGTACATATTCTAAGAGTTCCCATAGGTTGAAAAGACAGGTGGTAAGATAAGGACTCTTGACTGCCTGCCTTTGTGAATTTTGTCTGGCAGAGGTGCAATTGATTCCCACCCTTAGCCCAGGTGTGCCAGTTTTGCATCTGTTAAACCAGTGCATTTCAACAGGCATGATTGGGTATGCATATCTCTGCTCTTTGCCTTCACTTTTGTGTGGGTTTTTACTGCCTTACTGCTTTCCTCATTCATCAAGAAGTTAAGTAAAGTCTTTGCTGTATGTTCATTTTATATGTGCTTGACAGTTTTGATTTCTATCCACTTTCAAAATTAAATTATCCAAAGAGCAGTGGAGATGATCCACCAAATTGTCCAGTGGATGCCCTCATTGGGTCAGGAAAACTGCATAGCGAGGACACCTCAGGAGAAGCATTGAGTTTAGGCTTCTAAAGTCAGTCTCAGGGGAATAGAACTTGAGCTCTTCCCTCTTGAAGATTCTGTTTTCTTTTAATTTCTGGTTTATGGGTGACTAGTGAGTTATTCCCATGCAGCAATGATTTAGAACCTGGCTCTATTGTCTAATTCCAGGGTGATTCCTATAGATGGATGACAGATATCTAGTCTATCTGGGGTGACAGAGGACAAAGAACCAAGTCTGGGTTTCTTTGCATATTTGTCTGATTTGGTCATAAATCAATCAAGAATTTTGTGCTCATAGGGGGAGGGTGTAGGCTCCTCTTTGATATTTGGCCCAGTTTGATTGGATGTTTGCATGTTCACTCTAGATCCAAAGTGGAAGTTTGAGACGGAAGTCCATGCTGGGTGTCTGTGCATCTGTGTGTCAGTAATGTAGAGGCCTCTGCTTCTCTCTGAAAGAGGCTGAAATGCTTACCAATTTCTGGAGAGTACTGATGAATTAGATCAAATTGTCTCCAGATTAAAGGAGCTCTGTTCTGATAATGTTTATAAAGAGAAACAAGTGTATGAATTACATAAATTGAAATTCCTAAAATTCACAGAAAGAGCTAAACTAACCTCAACAGTATAAATGTGTTAGATTAAATTTTTTACTCATTAAAACTAACTTGGAAATATTTTAAAAATCCAACTTCATACAATTAAGGTAAATCTTTGTAATAAAGACACACTTGATAATTTTGTTGTTAAAAAATACAGGCATGCCTTTTCTCAGATGTATTACTGTTAATTACAAAACAAGCATGCATATTATTTTATGTGGGCTTGTATTTCCTAAAAATATATAGTTCAAATATGCTAACAGCACTCCTATATAATGTTCAAGATTATGAAAAATATAAATTTGTGTTCATTGAATTCTAACACACATTTTTTTTTGTTTAAAAACTATTTTTACTCTACAATCAAAGTGTAGAAAAAAGCTTAGACAAATGGAGATGAAGAATATCTTTAAACAAACCTGTAGGAGTTGGCAACAAAACAGTTAACATGTTGCAGAAACTACATTAAAGTTTTCTTTTTTTTTTTGTTTCTGCTCTTTATTTTTTTTTTCATTTTTCTTTTATTATTCATATGTGCATACAAGGCTTGGTTCATTTCTCCCCCCTGCCCCCACCCCCTCCCTTACCACCCACTCCGCCCCCTCCATCTCCCCCCCCCAATACCCAGCAGAAACTATTTTGCCCTTATCTCTAATTTTGTTGTAGAGAGAGTATAAGCAATAATAGGAAGGAACAAGGGTTTTTGCTGGTTGAGATAAGGATAGCTATACAGGGCATTGACTCACATTGATTTCCTGTGTGTGGGTGTTACCTTCTAGGTTAATTCTTTTTGATCTAACCTTTTCTCTAGTTCCTGTTCCCCTTTTCCTATTGGCCTCAGTTGCTTTTAAGGTATCTGCTTTAGTTTCTCTGCGTTAAGGGCAACAAATGCTAGCTAGTTTTTTAGGTGTCTTACCTATCCTCACCCCTTACTTGTGTCTAACACACATTTTTATCACAATTCTAATTCTATTTTATAGACTATCACCTTAAAGATGATTTCTGGGCTCTTGAAGTAACTTAAAACCATGAGCTACCCTCCAAAATCAATGACCCAGTGAAGAAATGGGCAAATTAACTGAACTGAGCTTTTTTTTAAAGAAGTCCAAATGGCCAGAAAAACACATGAAGAAATGCTCAACATCCCTGGCCATAAAGGAAATGCAAATCAAAATCACACTAAGATTCCACCTCACTCCTGTTAGAATCAAGAACACAAACAACAACAAATGCTAGCAAGGTTGTGGGGAAAAAGGAACCTCACACACTGCTGGTAGGAATGTAAATTCATACAACCATTATAGAAAACAATATGGAGGCTTCTCAAAACCCTGAAAAATAGAATGGCCATATGATCCAGCAATGTCACTCCTAGGGATATACCCAAAGGAATATAAATCAGGTTACAATAAAGGCACCTGCATACCCATCTTTATTGCAGCATTATTCATAATAGCTAAGCTATGGAAACAGCCAAGATGCCCTGCTACCAATGAATGGATTCAGAAAATTTGGTATTTATATACAATGGAATTTTATTCAGTCACAAAGATGAATGAAATTTTGCTGTTTGCATGTAAATGGATGGAATTGGAGACATCATCTTGAGTGAAGTTAGCAGGTTCAGAAAGCCAAAGGCTGCATGTTTTCTCTCATATGTGGAATGTAGACCTAAATCAAATACAAGCAACATTACTCAAAACAGGTCACACTAAGGGGAGGTCACATACAAGAGAGGGAGGGTAAAAGAAGGAAGTTAAGAAGGTGAATGTGGTTGATGTAGTCTCTATACAAGAATGAATATAGAATTCTTAAACCTGTTGAAACCACCATAAGAAAGGGACTTAGGTAGGAAGGAGAAAAATAGAGGAGACGAACCAATTCAGGTTATAATACATACATACATACATGGAAATGTATAAGGAAACTCCCTGTCTAACTATCTTAAACAAACAAAAATTTTTTTTCTTTTTACAAAAATCAGAGAACAGGAGGGCAGAACAGATTCTGTCTGGGGGGTTGGTACCAGTGGGAGGGGGGAGGATGTGGGGAAAGGGTGTAGGAGGGTGAATATGGTGCAAATACTGTGTACACATGTATGTAAATGGAAAAATGAAACCTATTGAAACTATTCCAGGAATGAGGGGATGGGGGATAAAGGAGAATGATGGAGGGGTGAATTCAAGTATGATACATTGTAAGAACTTCTGTAAATGTCACAATGTACCCCCAACACAACAATAACAACAACAAAATCCTTGAGCCTATATTAAGTTACTGAATGAATAATCATTGTATACTCAGAAAATTTCAATGTAAGACACCAAGAGTACTGAAGCATTTACTACTAAGCATAATCTTGAGTTTATATACTTTCATTTTTATTTCATATGCTTGGAGTCCACATCTTTGGGTTATGTCTGTGACCCCATTAATTTTTGCCACTTACAAAAGGTATAAGGTTGCAAAAAAATTACACTGTGTTTCTGTGAGATTCGCTAGTCTGCTAAAATGCATATGATGAAATATCTCCCCCTCAATTATCTTTGTGGGAAAAAAAAAAGTTCTTATGTGTGGAACTATATTAGTAGAAATAGAGAAATATATCTTCCTTCCTCCCCCAAGAACAAAGACTAATTCTTCACAAAGCAGGAGTTTTCAAGTGTTTCTCCATTCTACAGATGGTCCAAAATTACTGAGGAATGTAAAAATGTTTGGTTTATGAAGCTTATAATATGGGTAATATCTGCCATTATTTGAGGTTTTAAAAGCTGAAACTGAAAAAAAAAAAGATGAAACTGAATAAATTTTTAAAAATATTCATTAATATATTAGAAAATAGCAATGATGGTGGAAATAACATGATATTTTCTAATAAAATTTTTATGAGAAAAAATGGCACCCTCTTAACATTTTTACAAAATATCTTGAATGTCTGCCTTAAAAGGTAACTGTCAGGAGGGATTCCAAGAAGGCGGCTAGAGGGAGGAAGCAGAAAGCGAGCCTCCTATAGTGAAATCTTGGAGAGACGCTGGAGACACACTTTGCAGGTATAATCACTGAGAAGAGGCATAACTTTGACCCCTCCACACCTCCAGCTGGCGCAGAGAATCTCCACTTCACGTTAAACCGAGAAACGAGGAGGGCCCCTAGGCCGCCAGCCGCCCGCGCCCAGATGGCTTGGGAAGACGCGGACCAGGTGAGCTTCACTGTACTGTAGTTCTCCCACAGACAAGCCTGAGCCAGAGCAGCATAGCCCCCTGGACAGACCGACCTCCACCCAGGGAAAAAAGAGAAACTGAGTAATAAGCAATAAGAACAATAAAGACACACGGGAAAGAGTGTGGGGCGCACTGAGTGCCAAAGAGTGGGGGAAGGGAATCCTTCCCGGAACTGTAAATAAACAAGCCGGGCAGGCCAGAGAGGCTCTGGCGGGAGCGGGGCGCGCGTCCAGCAACCAGGAACGGGAAAGCTTGTGAGAGTGGCGGAGGGAGGAAAACTCCACAGGAGAGGAGTGAAGACCCACTTCCCACGTGAGCTGTAAATAAACAAGGCAGCCGGCAGGAGCAGCAGCACCATCCAGTAATCAGGAGCAGGAAAGCTTGTGAAAGTGGCAGTGGGAGGAAAACTGCACAGGAGAGGGGGGAAGACCCACTTCCCACATGAACTGTAAATAAACACGGAGGCCTGACAACGCGGGTGCAGTGTCACCTTTCCCAGTGCTTGGAAAGGGGAAAGCCTGTAGCAGAGGCTCCCGCACAGGAGAACTCTGAGCAAACAAAGCCTGCAGGACCAGAGCTCACCCCAGAGATCTGCATTAATAATGCCTACAGCAACAGCAGGTAGACAACAGCGGGCAGGCAAGCCACAGCTGCAGATACCATTCTCAGAACTGTCTCCAGACTCTTTTTTTTTCTTTTTCTCCCTACCTTTGATGAGAGAACAACCGAATTACACCTGCAAGCTGAAAAACTTACTGAAACTGTATTGGATTTGAACTTGGGACACTTGGTGGGGTTTTTGTGTGTGTGTGTGTAGTTTTGTTCTACTTTATGTGTCCCCTTTGATGAGACAACTACAGAACAATATCTGAGGTATCATCTCCAGGATTGGAGACTGAGAAGGACACCCAAATTATTAAGACTGAAACTTCAGTGCATTTGAACTTGGAGGTTTTTTGGTTTTTTGGTTTTTTTTTTAATTTTCTATTTTTCATTTCATTTTATTTTATTTATATACATATTTCTTTCATTTACTTATTTTTTATTTTTATTCTTATCTTTATTTTTTTACTTTTTATTTTCAATCCTCTGTCTGTCTCTCTAATGCCTGTTCAGCTTACTGTCGATTAGTACACTAATGCTCCCTGTTTATACCTTTGAAACTTTCTTGTCTGATTCCTTGTTCTGTTTTCGCCTTCTTGTCTGTTTATTTGTTTTTCCCTGTTCTTTAACTACTTGCTTTCCATCTCTGTTCACCCTTCCATTCTAAATATCACCATTGCTATTATTACAAGCTAGAAAATACTTAATTGCACACAGTACAGGGACAGTAACAACAACAAAGACAATGACGGGAAGACAGAAAAGACAGGGAAACCAGTTTCCCCACAGCAAAAAATTAGTACAGGAACCACAGGGAAATGAAGAAAACAGATACTCAGATCCAGACTCCAACAAAATGAAGATAAACTATGCCGAAGGACCCAATGAAGCCCACAAGAATAATTTAAAAGAAGACATACTACAGGTACTCAATGAGAATTTTATAGAGATGATACTGGATAGGGTCAACCAAAATGTACAGGAGATACTCAAGAAATTCCAAGACAACAAAAATAGAGAATTTGAAAAAGCAAAAGAAGAAATAAAGGAAACCATAGAATCACTGTATAAACACCAAAGTGAAAGAGAGAACACGATGAATAAACAGATAAATGAACTCAGGACAAAAATAGACAACATAAAAGAGGAAACCACCCAGGATATGGAAAACCTCAGAAAAAAGAACGAAAAAGAATTGCAAAACAAAACGGAAGGCCAATCCAGCAGAATAGAACAAACAGAAGACAGAATCTCAGAACTTGAAGATGAAATGGTAATTAAAGGAAAAACCGAAGAACTATTAATTAAACAAATCAAGACCAGTGGAAAAAAAATGCAAGAACTCACCAACTCCATCAAAAACCAAACTTGAGAATCATGGGCATCGAAGAAGGAGAAGAGGTGCAAGGGAAGGGAATGCATAATATAGTCAACAAAATAATAACAGAAAATTTCCCAAATCTAGAGAAAGATATTCCCATACAGATGCAAGAGGCCTCCAGGACACCAAACAGACCAGATCAAAATAGAACTACTCCACGACATATCATCATTAAAATAACAAGTTCAGAAACTAGGGAAAGAATATTGAAGGCTGTAAGAGAGAAAAAACAAGTAACATACAAAGGTAAACCCATCAAAATCACAGCAGACTTCTCAACAGAAACATTAAAAGCAAGAAGAGCGTGGGGTGAGATCTTCTTGGCACTGAATGAAAATAACTTCAATCCCAGGATACTCTACCCAGCAAAACTATCATTCAAAC
Source organism: Castor canadensis (assembly GCF_047511655.1). Taxonomy (NCBI): domain Eukaryota; kingdom Metazoa; phylum Chordata; class Mammalia; order Rodentia; family Castoridae; genus Castor; species Castor canadensis. Next base: position 6,500,297 of record NC_133386.1, on the reverse strand, counting down.
TAGATGGAGCAATAAGAGTTTTCCATGATAAGCAGAAACTAAAACAATATGTGACCACAAAGTCACCACTACAAAGGATTCTTCAAGGGATTCTGCACACAGAAAGTGTAACCCAACTTAACCATGAAAAGACAGGCAGCACACTCAAGACAGTAGAGAGTAACCTCAACTTAGGTGCACACAATCAAACCTTCAAACAACTAAGACAACTAAATGACAGGAATCACCACATACCTATCAGTACTAACACTTAATGTTAATGGACTTAATTCACCCATCAAAAGGCACCGTTTGATGAACTGGATTAAAAAGGAAGATCCAACAACTTGTTGCTTACAGGAGACCAATCTCACTGACAGAAATAAGCATAGGCTTAGAATGAAAGGCTAGAAGAAGATTTACCAAGCCAATGGCCCCCCAAAACAGGCAGGAGTAGAAATACTTATCTCTGACTAAGTAGATTTCAAACCTACATTGATCAAATGAGATAAAGAAGGATATTCCATACTAATAAAAGGGGAAATAGACCAAAAGGAAATAATAATCATCAACCTGTATGCACCCAATGCTAACACACTCAGTTTCATCAAACATACCCTGAAAGACCTAACAGAATATATTAACTCCAACACAGTGGTTTAACATCCCATTATCATCAATAGATAGGTCACCCAAACAAAAAATCAATAAAGAAATCCTAGATCTAAAATATACCATAGATCAAATGGACCTAGTTGATGTCTACAGAACATTTCATCCAACTTCTACACAATATACATTCTTCTCAGCAGCCCATGGAACCTTCTCCAAGATAGATTATTTCCTACATGACAAAGAAAGCCTCAGCAAATATAAGAAAATAGAAATTATACCATGAATTCTATCTGATCACAAAGCAGTAAAAGTAGAACTCAATAACAAAAGTAAAGACAAAAAACATGCAAAAAGCTGGAAACTAAATAACTCATTACTTAATGAACAATGGATAATTGATGAAATAAAAGAGAAAATTAAAAAGTTCCTGGAACTTTTAAAGTTCAATGAAAATGAAAACAACCTACCAGAACCTATGGGACACAGCTAAGGCAGTCCTGAGAGGAAAGTTTATGGCCATGAGTGCATATATTAAAAAGACTGAAAGATCCCAAATCAATGACTTAATAATACATCTCAAACTCTTAGAAAAACAAGAACAAGCAAATCTCAAAACAAATAGAAGGAGAGAAATAATAAAAATAAGAGCTGAAATCAATGAAATAGAAACCAAAAAAACCATACAAAGAATTAATGAAACAAAAAGTTGGTTCTTTGAAAAAATAAACAAGATCGATAGACCCCTGGCAAACCTGACCAAAATGAGGAGAGAAAAAACCCAAATCAGTAGAATCAGGAATGCAAAAGGGGAGATAACAACAAACACCATGGAAGTCCAGATAATCATCAGAGACTACTTTGAGAACCTATATTCAAATAAATTTGAAAATCTAAAATAAATGGACAGATTTCTAGATACATATGATCATCCAAAACTGAACCAAGAGGAAATTAATCACCTGAATAGATCTATAACACAAAATGAAATTGAAGCAGCAATCAAGAGTCTCCCCAAAAAGAAAAGTCCAGGACCTGATGGATTCTCTGCTGAATTCTATCAGACCTTTACAGAAGAACTGATACCAACCCTCCTTAAACTGTTCCACGAAATAGAAAAGGAAGGAAAACTGCCAAACACATTTTATGAAGCCAGTATTACACTTATCCCCAAACCAGGCAAAGACACCTCCAAAAGGAGAACTATAGGTCAATCTCCTTAATGAACATTGACGCAAAAATCCTCAAAAAAAAAATGGCAAACCGAATTCAACAACACATCAAAAAGATTATTCACCACGATCAAGTAGGCTTCATCCCAGGGATGCAGGGGTGGTTCAACATATGAAAATCAATAAACGTAATAAACCACATTAACAGAAGCAAAGACAAAAACCACTTGATCATCTCAATAGATGCAGAAAAAGCCTTCAATAAGATCCAACACCATTTCATGATAAAAGCTCTAAGAAAACTAGGAATAGAAGGAAAGTACCTCAATATTATAAAAGCTATATATGACAAACCTACAGCCAGCATTGTACTTAATGGAGAAAAACTGAAACCATTCCCTCTAAAAATCAGGAACCAGACAAGGATGCCCACTATCTCCACTCCTATTCATCATACTACTGGAATTCCTAGCCAGAGCAATTAGGCAAGAAGAAGGAATGAAAGGACTACAAATAGGTAAAGAAACTGTCAAAATAGCCCTATTTGCAGATGACATGATCCTATACCTTAAAGACCCAAAAAACTCAACTCAGAAGTTTCTAGACATCATCAATAGCTATAGCAAGGTAGCAGGATATAAAATCAACATAGAAAAATCATTAGCATTTCTATACACTAACAATGAAGAAACTAAAAAAGAATATATGAAAACAATTCCATTTACAATAGCCTCAAAAAAAATCAAATACCTAGGTGTAAACCTAAGAAAAGATGTGAATGACCTCTATAAGGAAAACTAAACTTCTGAAGAAAGAGATTGAGGAAGACTATAGAAAGTGGAGAGATCTCCCATGCTCATGGATTGATAGAATCAACATAGTAAAAATGTCTACACTCCCAAAAATAATATACATGTTTAATGCAATTCCCATCAAAATTCCAATGACATTCATTAAAGAGATTGAAAAATCTACTGTGAAATTTATATGGAAACACAAGAGGCCACGAATAGCAAAGGCAATACTCAGTCAAAAGAACAATGCAGGAGGTATCACAATACCTGACTTCAAACTATATTACAAAGCAATAATGATAAAAACAGCATGGTACCTGCACAAAAACAGACATGAAGACCAGTGAAACAGAATAGAGGACCCAGATATGAAGCCAAACAACTATAACCAACTTGTCTTTGACAAAGGAGCTAATGGATCAAGGATCTTAATATCAGACCAGAAACTCTAAAGTTGATACAGGAAAGCATAGGAAATACTCTGGAATTAGTAGGTATAGGCAAGAACTTTCTCAACAAAACCCCAGCAGCACAGCAACTAAGAGATAGCATAGATAAATGGGACCTCATAAAACTAAAAAGCTTCTGTTCATCAAAAGTAGTGGTCTCTAAACTGAAGAGAACACCCACAGAGTGGGAGAAAATATTTGCCAGCTACACATCAGACAAAGGACTGATAACCAGAATATATAGGGAACTTAAAAAACTAAATTCTCCCAAAACTAATGAACCAATAAAGAAATGGGCACGTGAACTAAACAGAACTTTCTCAAAAGAAGAAATTCAAATGGCCAAAAAACACATGAAAAAATGCCCACCATCTCTAGCAATAAAGGAAATGCAAATTAAAACCACACTAAGATTCCACCTCACCCCTGTTAGAATAGCCATCATCAGCAACACCACCAACAACAGGTGTTGGCGAGGATGCGGGGAAAAAGGAACCCTCTTACACTTCTGGTGGGAATGTAAACTAGTACAACCACTCTGGAAAAAAATTTGGAGGCTACTTAAAAAGCTAAACATTGATCTTACCATTTGATCCAGCAATACCACTCTTGGGGATATACCCAAAAGACTGTGACACAGGTTACTCCAGAGGCACCTGCACACCCATGTTTATTGCAGCACTATTCACAATAGCCAAGTTATGGAAACAGCCAAGATGCCCCACCACTGACGAATGGATTAAGAAAATGTGGTATCTATACACAATGGAATTTTATGCAGTCATGAAGAAGAATGAAATGTTATCATTCGCTGGTAAATGGATGGAATTGGAGAACATCATTCTGAGTGAGGTTAGCCTGGCCCAAAAGACCAAAAATCGTATGTTCTCCCTCATATGTGGACATTAGATCAAGGGCAAACACAACAATGGGATTGAACTTTGATCACAAGATAAAAGCGAGAGCACACAAAGGAGGGGTGAGGATAGGTAAGACACCTAAAAAATTATCTAGCATTTGTTGCCCTTAACGCAGAGAAACTAAAGCAGATACCTTAAAAGCAACTGAGGCCAATAGGAAAAGGGAACCAGGAACTAGAGAAAAGGTGAGATCAAAAAGAATTAACCTAGAAGGTAACACACATGCACAGGAAATCAATGTGAGTCAACTCCCTGCATAGCTATCCTTATCTCAACTAGCAAAAACCTTTGTTCCTTCCTATTATGGCTTATTCTCTCTCTACAACAAAATTAGAGATAAGGGCAAAATAGTTTATGCTGGGTATTGAGGGGGTTGGAGGGGAGAGGGAGGGGGTGGAGTGGTTGGTAAAGGAGGGGGTAGGGGCAGGGGGGAGAAATGACCCAAGCCTTGTATGCAGACATGAAAAATAAAACAATAAAAAAAAAAAAAGGTAACTGTCAGATTTTCAAATTGGGTTTTGTGACTATGTAGCCTCCATAGCTTGACATTATTATGAAAATAACATTGACCTCTTTGTCCCCTGAAAAAACATTCCGGAGACCCCCAGGACCTTTGAACTACACTGTGTTGTATAGTAAGTTGTTAGTTTGTTCCACCAGCTGAAAGAACACAATGAAGGACCACAATTAGAGAGTGAATTTTATGCCTTGATTTCTCATACCTGTATCTTAAAAAGAAGCTACAAAATATGTTAAAATCTCAGCAAAGAGTACTCGATTTTGATGGGCTTGCATTGTTGGCTTACTGAATTCACCTTGACTCACCATGTAATGCCCTCACTCAGTCTGATGGTCTCCCTCACAATATGGAAGTATTCCATGAAAGCATATCCTCTACCTCTGTCTCATCTGCCCACAGAGCAGGGATTTTGTGTCTTAGAGTAATTTTTTGCGTTTTAAGATGACTTTTATTATGCCCTTGATTATTTAAGGAAAAAAATAATGTTTATCACCTAAGAGCGGACCGAGGTTCATACAATTGTGTTTACCCTCTATGTTTGTATTTTTAAACACATTTCTTCACTCTGAGAAGCAAACATTTTTTCTCACTCATCCACAATCCTATATTCACCTAGAAACCAAACTGCTCTGACAACTTTATTTTACCACCCAAAAATCAGTCCTCAAATTCAGAAAAAAGAAAATAAAAGTTTCAGAATGTTTTTTTCTACATAAAACTATCTTTGAGATTTCCCAAAGGGACCTGGAAAATCACCAACAATTGTTCTTTCACCTTAGAAGTAGAGAGATGCTGGAAATAATTAGGTCTGCTTACTGTGTTATTATCTGAAGAGTGTGTGGGGAGGACTATCAGATCTGAGGAAACAGTAACTCCCCTGGGTCATGTTTGTAGAATATTATTAATATCAATGCTTTCAGAGTTGTATTCTTCATGGAAACTCCCTGGAGATTTCACAGTGCCCTTTCTGGCCACTCTGTATTCTTACTATCCAGAGAAGCATTTTAATGTTAATTTGTGCTGAATAGAAAGTTTGACTTTCACTCTGATAGTGTGAGTTACAGTCATAATGATAGCCTGTAAGTTTTTGTGATCCACAGGGAGTTTTTCTGTCCTCTGATGCTTCCCTCAGGCTATGTTCTGAGTTACCAGACCAGAGCTTGTGTCTTCAACTCCAAGATTTGGGGGGACGTGCTGTATCAAGCACTATAAGCCACTAGCATTCAAATAATTAACTCCTGGGTACAGGATTTTGAGCTGAAAATGCTTAGACATCTTTAAGAAATATGCCAGGCACTGGTGGCTCACATCTGATTTCCTAGCTACTTAGGAGACAGAGATCAGGAGGCTCACAGTTCAATATCAGCCTGGCAAATAGTTCTTGAGACCCTATCTTGAAAAAAAAAAATCACGAAAAAGGACTGGTGGAGTGGCTCAAGGTGTAGGCCCTGAGTTCAAACGCCAGTACCACTAAATAAATAAATAGGTAAATAAAATAAACATCAATGGGCTGAATCAGGATTTCCAGGACTCTTTTAAATGAAATTCAGGATCCTGGAGAAGAATGAATTAAGGCAGAATGGATTGATGAAGAAAATTTTTGTTTTGGCTTCTTGTTTACAAAATTGTTGATGTTGTAATATTCTGTTCTCTGTATATTTGACAAAGCTCCTTCTCGTTACTCTTAATCCTTCTATTATGCACAAAAAATGTAGTAGACTTTACTTTTTTATACTAAAATGAAACATTTTTAATAATGCCTGATTTTTACTGACATCACAATAAGAATTTAGACATTTTACAAGGCATCTAACTTTTTGTGGGAATGTAACAGTCTGCATAGATTCAGCAATAATCTGTCCTCTTTTTTTCCCAGAAAATAATTGGACAAATGAATTGAGCAGTCAAGGTCATTGTGAGATGCTATGTTTGAGAATGATTCTTGTTTAATCACATCTGCTAGTCGTCCATTATAGAACGATGGTTGGCTTTGCTTATGATCACAGACAACCCCCAGTGAACTGGCCCATTACCTAACTTGCTGGGCTCCAGTCTTACAGATGGTAAGGCAGGTCAATCCCAGGTATATTACAAGTTTTCATGACTTCATACTAGAATATACCCAAATTTGTAGGGTATGCAGGAGGTACCTGACAGAGTGAGTCCTGAGTTTAGTTTTGTAATCACAGAACAGCAAATAAGAGTTTTAAAAATCCAGTTGAAATCCCTTATGAAAACTTCCAGACAAAAGTAATTTTGTGACCTCAGTAGTCTCTCATCTTGGAAGGCTGTAGATTTAGAGGGGAGAAGAGGAGGCCTTCATTGCAAATTAACATTCCTGCCACCCCTGCAAAAGCAATCAGGACAAAGCCATGGGAACAGGCTTCTTTTGTGATTGTTAATAGTTGCAGAGCCTATTATAAGCATAAATTGGGGAAGACAGGAAAATCTGTGAAAGACTTTGACATGGAAGGGAAGAAAAAGGATTACTAGGTGTTGTCTTCAACGTTGGGACCGTGGGGAACAGTTCATGTTGTATGAGTCTACAGATGTGCCCATTCAATGTGTCTGAGTTAGTTTATAATTTTGAAATTGATGCAAGTTATTCGTGTTAACTGCTGAGGGCTGACTGCTCTTCAGATTCCCCTTTGAACTGTTTTTTAGCATCTTTCTGGTTCCTTCAAAAATTAACAACTTCTATAAAGCCTTTGACATGTATTAATTTGAGGTTTTTATGTGACGTGACTTTAACATTTTAAAAATTTATACTTTTAAGAATTTAAAGGGGCCATTATCAAATCATTCTTGGTTCAAACTATATTACAAAGCAATAACAATAAAAACAGCATGGTACTGGCACAAAAACAGACATGAAGACCAGTGGAACAGAATAGAGGACCCAGATATGAAGCCACACAACTATAAGCAACTTATCTTTGACAAAGGAGCTAAAAATATACGATGGAGAAATAGCAGCCTCTCAACAAAAACTGCTGGGAAAACTGGTTAGCAGTCTGCAAAAACCTGAAACTAGATCCATGTATATCACCCTATGCCAAGATTAACTCAAAATGGATCAAGGATCTTAATATCAGACCCCAAACTCTTAAGTTGATACAAGAAAGAGTAGGAAATACTCTGGAGTTAGTAGGTATAGGTAAGAACTTTCTCAATGAAACCCCAGCAGCACAGCAACTAACAGATAGCATAGATAAATGGGACCTTATAAAACTAAAAAGCTTCTGTTCATCAAAAGAAATGGTTTCTAAACTGAAGAGAACACCCACAGAGTGGGAGAAAATATTTGCCAGCTATACATCAGACAAAGGACTGATAACCAGAATATACAGGGAACTTAAAAAACTAAATTCTCCCAAAACTAATGAACCAATAAAGAAATGGGCACGTGAACTAAACAGAACTTTCTCAAAAGAAGAAATTCAAATGGCCAGAAAACACATGAAAAAATGCTCACCATCTCTAGCAATAAAGGAAATGCAAATTAAAACCACGCTAAGATTCCACCTCACCCCTGTTAGAATAGCCATCATCAGCAACACCACCAACAACAGGTGTTGGCGAGGATGTGGGGAAAAAGGAACCCTCTTACACTGTTGGTGGGAATGTAGACTAGTACAACCACTCTGGAAAAAAATTTGGAGGCTAGTTAAAAAGCTGGACATCGATCTACCATTTGATCCAGCAATACCACTCTTGGGGATATACCCAAAAGACTGTTACTCCAGAGGCACCTGCACATCCATGTTTATTGCAGCACTATTCACAATAGCCAAGTTATGGAAACAGCCAAGATGCCCCACCACTGACGAATGGATTAAGAAAATGTGGTATCTATACACAATGGAATTTTATGCAGTCATGAAGAAGAATGAAATGTTATCATTCACTGGTAAATGGATGGAATTGGAGAACATCATTCTGAGTGAGGTTAGCTTGGCCCAAAAGACCAAAAATCATATGTCTCCCTCATATGTGGACATTAGATCAAGGGCAAACACAACAATGGGATTGGACTTTGAGTACATGATAAAAGCGAGAGCACACAAGGGAGGGGTGAGGATAGGTAAGACACCTAAAAAACTAGCTAGCATTTGTTGCCCTTAAAGCAGAGAAACTAAAGCAGATACCTTAAAGCAACTGAGGCCAATAGGAAAAGGGGACCAGGAACTAGAGAAAAGGTTAGATCAAAAAGAATTAACCTAGAAGGTAACACACATGCACAGGAAATTAATGTGAGTCAACTCCCTGTATAGCTATCCTTATCTCAACCAGCAAAAACCCTTGTTCCTTCCTATTATTGCTTATACTCTCTCTACAACAAAATTAGAAATAAGGGCAAAATAGTTTCTGCTGGCTATTGAGGGGGTGGGGGGGAAAGGGAGGGGCGGAGTGGGTGGTAAGGGAGGGGGTGTGGGCAGGGGGGAGAAATGAACCAAGCCTTGTATGCACATATGAATAATAAAAGTAAAATGAAAAAAAATGTAAATTCATTAAAAAAAAAAAAGAATTTAAAGGGGCCATTATCAAATCATTCTTGGTTCTGAAAAGGAACCACTGTCCTTTAATTTTGCATTTTCATTTCCTTTTCACATTTTTATATTTTACTTCCAAGTCTTGTGTGCACATTCAATATTGTTTTGCCTTCTGTACGCCTTACATGAGTGCTATCAAATTCAGCTTAGCCTTCTAAAATCTGCTTTTCTTTTTTCAATATTGTCTTTCTGACTCTGATCTACAGTAATGCATGTAGTTTATTTGTGTTAACTGCTGTATAATATTCCACCACACAAATTTACTCAAGTCTTTTTATGCATCTAAAAAACACCCAACAGGAATATCAGCTAACTTTAATCAGGATTATTTGGAGACCAGATTGAAAACATAATGACCTATATTAAAGATAATTTGGAAGGAAATTATAAACTGGATTATATTTTAGATAAAATTCTTAAATAATTTCTTCAGGAGTGAAAATGCTAAAATGTACAGAACAATGGAGTTACTCTTAGGCCATGCTTACTAAAGTATTAATGAGTCAGGTGTCACAATATCTGAAATTGTTTTCAAATGGTAAAACAACAGAAAAAGTGTGTCTGTATGCCTGTGAACAGAGAGGAGAAAGAAGATATAGTGAGTGAGAGGAAATGTGACAGGTAAGCTGGAGGAGTGACTCTGGAAGAGTGCTCTCTGGCATGCAGGAGTCTCTGGGTTCCATCCCTATCCCTGAAAAAAAATGTTGACAGGTTATGGCACAAGCTAGATGGAGGGTATGTGGCTGATCAATGTAACATTCTTTCAATTCCTCCTTAGGCTGAAAATTTTCAATATAAAACTGAGGCAAAATACCAGAAAAGAAATTTACATTTATTTAAACATAACAGGGAATTGCAAAACTGATGGGAAGTTTTGGAACCAGCGAATGTAAATGCTTTGACACACATGGGGTGCTCTTTATTGTCAGATGTCTATTCAGTTTACAGTTTTGATGACCCTTTGTCTGGACACCTTAATACAAGACTAATTAAATTCACTTGGCTACCATTAGTTGTTATCTAAGAGTCACACAAAGAGCCAGGAGGAGACTGTTCAGAATTCAGAATGTCTGTATTTCATGTGACAAGGGTAGATGGCACAGCCCTGCTCCTTGTGTCTGTGCATGCTTAATGTAGGACCTCACACACCTAGTCTCAGTGACCAATGACCTCTGGTGTCCTGTTTGCCAAAGACATTAGGGTCTCCCTGCACAGGCCACACAATGCTCCCTGCTACCTTGTTTGTCCACAGAATAGGAAGGTCAACAGGACTGACTTGAAAGAGGTCAGTAATCGGAAATAAAGGTTGATGGAGAACATGATAAAGAGACAGGAGGTGGAGGAAAAATATGAAAAATGTGAGAGTACAATTTTACCAGGGGAGCCAGCAGTTAGCATTTTGGTCTAAGTTTTTAGAAAAACTTTTGGCTATAAATATAATATCTTCACTAAATCATGAGAGGGCACCAGCACAAGTACTGGAGAAAACAAAGACATGTCCCCATAAACTCTAGACACCTTGAAATATAGCCCTCCAGCTACAAAGTTTCCTGGATCACATTTGCAGGCATTACAATTACAGATTATTTTTCTTCCTGGTACAACAATAGGGACCTCTAGGGAAAGGTAGCACATTTCACTGCTGCTTTCGCCAAAAACTCATTAGAACTAAAGGTATTTAAAATCACTCCACTCAGCAAGGTTTTGTCCTTAGGAGCTTCCTTTCGTTTCAATTCAGATACAGGCGTGGCATTGGAATTGGAATTGCAGACTGTTCTTGTTGTACTTACTGGAAATGGGAAGACTCAAGGGATTTGATCGGGAAATAGGAATATTTTATAGCAACAAAGCAAACGAAAGAATATTGTGCCTCTCATTTATTTGGAAACATTAAGGTTGAAGCCACAATCTAAAATGGGACAGAGAAATTTATACTAGATATCTATAATCAAAAATATACTCATTTAAGACCAGGCAGAAAGAATAGTTGGCGTATCCACCAGGAGGTTATTATGAGGCAAAAATTTAAAACAGACATTTGCAAGAGTGATGATTAGTGAAGATGGTTTTCTTCCTAAGACACATGCAGGGAAGAAAAGAAATATTCATTTTTATCTGAGTTGGAAATGGCACTTTTTGCCAAAAGAGCTGCTACTGACTTCTAGAGTCAGCTCAAATGCCATCAAACATTTTTAAAATGTCTTCTTACGGCAGGAAGTACTTTAATTTAGTTTAAAGATATTTTAGGTTTATTAACCTCAGAAGTGAACTTGAAGATTTTCCATTAAATCCACTGTCCATCAGCTTATTAGAAACACATTACTACGCCCCTGCCAATATCTTGCCTCCTTTTTGAAGGTGGCAGGAAGCAGAAAATGATTATGTCAAATAAAAAAATGAACAAACTGCAAAACTCAATTTGCTGCAATCCATCAATCGTTATTGACATACCTTGTGCCAAGCACTGGGTTAGTAGAGGAGGAAAATGACATTTGTCATTTATTTTGGTTTTATCTAGCTTATTTTTAACAATGCACAAATGAATAAGTATCTTTTAGAGTATAAAGTGACATGAATAATGTATTTGGGGCAATATAATAATTTAATGCTGTTTCACAAATTATTATTTTATGCTTTAAAGAGACATCCAGTAAGTCAAGAGGAAAGCTGATTGTTCAGACTCCAGGAAAAGTAGAAGCCCATTTTATCTCACCTTCTCCCACCACGTTCTGTGCTACCCATAATCTATATTTTGATAAGATGTATTATGCTCTCTCCAAAACAGTACATGTGGAAGCTCAAGAAATCTGATAAGTTGACATAGGGTGGGAGGAGGAGTTTTCAGGATCCTCTGCAGTATCCTCCCAGCTCCAGTGGGGCTGAGGCTCAGCAGCTGCTCTCTCTGTTCTGCCTCCTTCCTGGGCCATCACAGACTTTCTTCTTCCTTTGTGTTTTCCCTGTGTATGCATCTGCTGCTTCCTCTGGCACTTTGCATTGCCATTTTCCCTGGTCATGAGCCCCTCACAAGAAGAGTCTGAATTACTGCCTTGGGGACTAAGCACAGCATAGTGAGAAGGCTGTTTAAATAAAAAGCTCTCTGAATAGAAAACAGTAGCTTTATGAATACAATCCTTATAAAGGAAAGAACTGTGCCATGGTTGATTTTATCATAGCTGGGAAACCTATGTTAGAGACTGAAGTACGTTCTACATCTATGTCTATCTATATTTGTATCTATATTTATCTACCTATCTACCTATCTATCTATCTATCTATCTATCTATCTATCTATCTATCATCTACTGAGAGAGACAGCATAATGAAACCCACTAAATACTGTTTGAAAAAGAGGGGAGGAAGAGAGGGATGGGAATAGAACAAAGGGGGTGAGCTTGTTCAAAGTACTCTGTGTGCATCTATGGAATTATCACAATAAAACACTTCGCTATTAATGTGTGTGCTCATTAAAAATGTTAAAAAGAAGAAAGAATAACCCTTTTTCTCATCCAAGCTGACACTTTGAAGCGTTAAGTTTTGCTGGTCTATTTAATGCTAAAAATAAAACATGCCTTATTTACAAACTTCAAAGGAAATTAGCTATTTGCATTTTGATCTGTAGGAGAGGGGAGAAACATGTTTCCTTTTTGACCTTTTCTCCTCAAGTTATATGTGAAGAAGATTAAATTTGTCTGTCTTGTCAGTATAATCCATTTAGAGTTTAGAACAATAACAGGGGAAAATATCAAGATTGACTTTAAAGCCTAGTGAGTATAAATATTTTTTAAAATACTGTGTTAGAAGCAGAAATGGGGAGAAAAAAATCTCAGTTGTTGGAGGCCCAATCAGTTTTCCAAAATAATAATCAGTAGTAATGGTCATCTCAGTACTTGCATTCAGAGATTTGTTTATTCTTCATTTATTCTAGCAAGGTGAGAAAAAAAATCTGTGTTACCATCATACCCTGGGATGCTCCATAGAGCCAGGTTCAACATGGATCACATGATTTGTGAGGGCAAAGATATCCGTTTGTCTAAAATAGAAACTGTCATCTACCTGACATTTTTCCTCATCTTAGAATCAGACCAGAGATGCTTCTTTAGGTACTGGGGTTCTTGGTTGGGGAGGGGTTAACATTGAGGTCAGGCACTCAGGAAAACTAACTTCACCCTATCAATTTGAGAGGTGAGTTAACTGAGAGTGAAAGAGTGTAGTTTGTTCTAGTTCTTGTAGTCACCAAAAGTCACAATGTCCTCATGGGTGAAGACAGTTACAGTAATAAATTTGAAAAACAGTGTTATGTCAATAGGTGCCCTGTGCAACACTGGAAAGAGATATGCATGAGAAACTGAAGAAGGAAGGGATGAGAACAAGTAGGAACTACATAGAAGAAAAATTTAGGCTGAAGATGGCCTAAATTAGCCAATAAGCCTACCCACTTGGGAGGCAGGGATTGGAAAGATCAATGTTTGAGCCAACCCAGACAAAAAGTTTGCAAAACCTCATTTCAACCAATGGTCGGGCTCATTGGTGTGCATCTGTCATCCTAGCTACATGGAGAAGCACAAGTAGGAGGATGTGATCCAGGCTGGCTGGTGCATAAGGCCAGATATTATCTAAAATAAATAAATAAAAAGAAAAGAAACATTTAGCTTCCCTTTTCTTCTGAAAAGTCAGAAAAGTCACAGGTCACCTGGTAAATATTTAAAAACTGGTTATCTGCAGGCAAAAAGACCCATTTCACAGAATTTGCTGATTCTGTGGCATAACTACTCTCACAAGGTCAATTTCAAACTGCTAACCTGAAGGTATTGACCCAGAGCTGAGAGGAGACTCACAGCACACCAGTCTCCAGTATCCCCACCACGTCAACATCATGCATGACAATCACCTCAAGAACACAGATAATAGTAAAATATAGTAACTTCTAAATGGTGCATCTGAAATATTTATTACCTTCTAAAATATAATTTGCTAAATTGCAGGTAATATAATTTTTACCTGTGTCAAGGATTTCTAAAAATTTAACAATTCATTCTCTACAGTCATTAAAGGCCTGATCCAGGGCACCCCGCTCCACACCTCTCCCAGCTTCCCAACTTTTGTCATGTCCATCCCAAAGCTATGATGAGTTAAGCAGAAAAACACACTTCATCCCTGTTTGTCAACATCACCATCAACGACAGAGTTCAGGAAGATCTTGTTGGGAGCTCTCCTTCATGTCAGCACTTGCTTGTCAATAATGCTGAAGCAGTAATGAGTCAATCAGTCTTCTCTCCATTTTCAAATCCTACTTAAAATCTTAGCTCCTCCTTTTCTTTCCTATTTTCTTCCTTTGGAGCTCTTCACTTCTCCAAGGTACAGTTAATTCATTTTTCACCAGTCTCCCTTCAGACTGTTCAGTGACTGAATTTCTATTGAGTTCTTGTTAGTTGACTTCATGGCCTCTGGTCTGTCTGAGCCATTACCGAGGCTCAGGGAAGTCAGAACCATGAGTAACAGCACATTTCCTGGTTTGTAATATTTCTGAATCTACATTTCAATTATTTAGTGGCTTGAGTTTATTTTCTCATTCATTAGGAAATTATGATGTAGCCCTTATGGCTCTCTAAGAGAATTATTGCCTTGGGTTAAGCCAAGTATAAGCTGCAAAAATGCTTCCTGGATCCTTATTAAAGGCTTAGCACAATGTTTTCTTTGAATGAGCACAATAATCTTCAATCTGGTTTCTTTCTACCATTTTTCTGCTTCTTTGGAATGCCACCAAGCCAATTTATCTTCCTAAACCCTAAAGAGAGAAATTTTCACTCTTCCAACTCCCAAGCTTCCAATTGTATCCATTACACACCAAATCAGCTCTTCTGTTATACTAAAAGTCTTCCACAATTTGACATTAACCTGTATTTCCTTTTATCCCCAATTTCTTTTCCACAGGCACCAAGTTCAGATTATGCACCCAGATTATCCATCAGCATTGGCTGGGTTCCTTATTTTTGCTCAATCTTTGTCACTTCTTGGTGACATTCTCTCCATCTCCACCCAGTAAAGTCCCACCTGGGCTTTAAGGTTCAGTTCAAGTGGTGCATCGACCTTGAAACCAGAATGATAGTTTCTCTCTTGTAGTACCTGAGAAACATATCCATACTAGCAAAGCTCATCACACCTAGACTCTACGCTCCTGGGATGGAAGAGCCTCCTTTCAGTACCCTCATCTTCTGTTCTGACGAGCACATAGAAATATTTTTAACATCTACGGATTATTCTGCCTGCAAATTTCTTAGGGTGATTGGAAATATCTTAGGATAAAGACCTCGTTTTTGTAATTCCTATCGTTTACAGCATTTCGACATTACTTAGTAAATGCTTAATAAGTATTTATTAACTAAGTGAGTAAAAATTGCAAGTTTTCCCTAAAAATGCACATAGGCATTTTGTTTAACTCAGAAGTGGCAAGGTATTCTCCCCGCTTAGCACAAACAACCTATGGTTGACATCTGAAGCAGTGTGAAAGGATGAGGCACCTTGTTTATGCCTCTTCTGCAAGTATTTTTAATTTATTTACCTAGTGGAACTGTTAGGTAAAGTGGTAACATGGTTCAGAATCTTTCAGAGAAGAACAAATCTGGTTCTTCATCAATAACACATAAATATATTTTTATTGCTAAAGAGACAGAATTCAACCAGTCTTGAACCTATTTGATATTCAGTTGCACCACATCAGACATTCAAGGAGAAAAGCATCAAATGTGACTCACGAGGGTGTACTAGAAGGTAGCCTCATGGTGAAGGTTCTTCTGCGCTTCTGAGAACCACCATAAAGCAGAGTCATCTGTTCAGCACGATCTCAGAATTCAGTTGTTTTTATGGCTTAGAAATCTTCCCATGGAGACATGTTCTTCAGAAACACTAGCCAGGTTTGTGGAACGTAAGTACACTCCCTTTCATCACCATGTTATTGGAGAAGGAGGAAAGTAAGTGGCCTCAATGTCCACAAACAGAGCACAGAGAAATTGCTGAGAAGGCACAGAAGGGACACTGGGCAGAGCTGGGAAAGAATGGGGTGTGCCTCAGGTCCTGTCTCAAAAGGCTTTCCATAATCCATCACTAAATATAAAAAGCATGTCATGAAAGGAGAAAATCCAAATCATTGAACACTATGTGGATCCCAACTTTCTAAGAGTAAGGTCCTATATATGTATGTTCTTAACCATTTATAAACATTTGTACTTGTACATATTTAAAGGGTATATGCTCATGTGTACCAATGTTCATAGATATGTTTACATGTAAAATATACAAACTGTATGTATGCATATACATATCTTTGTAGATTTTTAAAAATAATCACAGATGAAAAGGTACAGAAAGACTGAGAAAGATTTGGAATAATTTACCTCTTTAGGTTTAAAGGGGGGAAGTATGAACTTGATTTACTTAGAAATTAGAAAAGAAAAAGCTATAGTTCAGTTCAAGTTCAATGCTATAGTATTTCTTGGGGCCTGCCTTGATTTATGAACGAGCCCAAAAATACCCATGCCACCTTGCCCTAAGATGGCCTAGCTTGCTCTGCTGTTTCAGATGGCCCACAATGAGGCTGTGCTGTGCAATTTCTAAGGCGACTGTCCAGCCCTGATCTTGGGAGGCACCAGCAGCCTCCCCATTCCTAGCATCCCTCCTTCACTCCTGCCTAGCCCCCTGAGTCCTAAGTGATGACAGCTGGAATTACACATGTCTTGGGGCCTCATCTTCTCAAAGCAGCCCCAGGAGAAAGGATTGGTATGCGACTCAAAATGCTGTGGGGTTCAGGTACCTGTCACAGAATCACATTGTGTCTTCCTGAGTTAAAGAGGTCACTATAATTAATTTACAAGAATGAAACTTCTTTTTTTGTGAAACACAGTTAGAGCATGATCCTTCCATTTTAAAAGGTAGTTTTCACATCAAAATATGACTTAATATAGAACTATTTTTAAAGTGAACTGTCTTTGTACCTTTAAAATGTGTTTGGATTTATAAATATTTCACATATGCAACATTACCTATGCCTTCTGCCTGGATTGGAATTTGAAAGCAAACCAGAGGCGAATTCTCTTTTGACATTCTCTTAAGCATATTTGGGCTAAAAACATCTACTTTCCATTTTCTCGATGTGAACCTTAGGATGCAGTGTCTATGACAGTCCTCCCAAGATATTTGTGGGCTCCATACTGGACTCATTCACTCTTTCACTCATTCAGCAGAAACATATCGGAAATCTACTTCCTGCCACTCACTTTTGGTGAGTGTTGGGTACACAGGTGTGAACAAAACAGATGCAGTTCAAATCCACTGAGGGTGAAAGACTTCAATCTTATAAATAAAAGAACACCAAGTGGCATTATGGGATGACAAGAAAAAGTGAAGGAGGTGAGGGATTGGATTGGCCAGCATGAATCTGGACAGGGTGTTCCTCTCTGTGGATGGGACACAGATGCAGAGACCTGCTGTGTTGGAGGAGATGCACAAAAAGCTGGATATGTTTTTTTTTTCTGACTATGGGCTATGAAAGGCCCTGAGGTGCAGAATGGAATAAATTTCATGTGTCTGGGAGGAGGTGGTGACCTGATCCCACATCTATGTCAATAACTGAGATCTTTCCTGCATTCTGTTTGTAATTACCAAAGAGGCACATGGGAAGGTACCTGTTCTCATGTAGTATGAAAAGTAACATGAGGCTGTTTGTGAACTTGCCCTAGAATTTTCACAAAAGCATGGCTCTGTAATTCCTTCTGGAAAGACACCTTTCACCTCACTGTGAGGCAGAGACTAAGGGAAGGAGACCAGTGTGGGTTGACTGCAGAGCAGAAAGGAACAGCAGGCACTGGGCTGCTTCCTGAGTAGAGCCTGGCATGGCTGTCAGCAGGGTGCTTCTGCCTGGCAGTATCTGCACAGCACCTTGGACAAGTCCTGCTTCCTCCCCACAGCCCCCAGAGGAGCCTACTTAAAACACAAAAGTGAACTTTACAACTCAATAGTACCCAGTGACAAAGTGATAAAGCCACAGACTCTTTGCAAGTGGATCCCCAGATTCTTTTCTTATGCTGTCTGCTTTTCCTCTGAGGTAGTACACTAAGCTTCGTCTCCCCCATATGTGACTTGGCACAAGCCTTTTATCTTCCAGAATGACCAGCCAGCTCCTCTTGTGGTAACCTACCCTGGTCTACAAGATGGCAGGCAGGCCACCACTGTCCCCTCTGAGACCACTGCTCTGGAGGGCAATATCTGGCAGCCAGGAAAACGAGGATACACACCTGGTTGTCCAGGTGAACTCAACTGCCTGGTAGGTATTGGTTATAGATGTTAGTGTCAGATGTCCCTGACAGACAAAGTCTTTCAAAGTTTCCCCTAATCAGGCAAAGTGATGGGGCAGAGGTTGGCTTAGAGTGGAGCAGACTGGGACAACTTCAGAGATGAAGAAAACAGCCTGTGTCAAGATCTCCTTGGAGGAGGGAGCAGGCTTGGATAGAAGTGAAGGAAAGAACAATGTCTGGAATGTAGTGAGTGAAATGGCAGAAGGAAACTCTGATTTATACAAGGAGTACAACTATCGTTTTCTCTTGTGGGGTATTATTGGTCTGGTGACTGATCAACATCCATGTAAAACTGGATGTATATACATTATATACAACATAGAAAAGATGAATGCACTGAAAGTATACTAAATCGTTTCTATCTTTGCAATAGTAAAGAGAAAGAAATGGTTATAAAAATCACTGATGAAATCCATGATACAATTCCTAATCAGTAGAAGTAAAGTACTGTCGGATATGAGAAATGGAAAAGACGGGACTAGGGTATTGTGCAAGTATTTACACAAAATGGAGTAGGATTTTTCAATACAAAATAAGGAAGGATAAGAAGACTTAGAACATGTGAGAATTGCATTATGTCCTCCAGAACTGGCAACACCAGGGTGAATGGCATGGCTGGGTGAAGATGCTGAGAGAAGGAAAAGCAGCCAGGGTCGGGGCATGAAAACAAGACCAGCGTGCATGGTGGGCCAGTTCCAGGACATCCAGGAGAACAGTGAAATTGGAATAAAAACTGATTGTAGGATGGAAAGGAAATCAGGAAGAAATTAGAATATTAAGAAAAAAATGTCAAGGAGGAAAGATACAGATGTTGAAATAATCAGTCTCAAAAATGGGATTATGGGGTGATTCACAAATTTGTTCCAAAGAATTCATGTGTAGTGTTTCAAGTTACTATTGCTTTAAATTACCAGAGGCAGAATTTAGCTGAGAGGAAATGATGAATTCCTGATAATTAAAATATGAAACAGTCTGGCAAGAAAGGATGGGGATCTCCAAGTCTGCCTTAATTAGGTGCTAAAAATAGCTGTATATAAAGCCCTGTTTCCTTTCCAGAGCGTCCAGTATTCTCGAGACAAGCTTTTAATCTATGCAATGTGCTAATCGTTTCTAATGGCCTGTAAAGGAACTCCCCAAACTATTAACCTCTCTCTTTAGCCAGAGATTCAGGAAATGAGTCTCTGAAAGAAAAGTCCTCAGCAGGTAGCCCAAGAGGGCCCCTCAAAGCAAAAAACACTATCACTTGGTTTGGAGGGACTCAAGGTCAAACCAGAGCATGAGATTTAACAGCTAAGCTTGAAACCTAAAAAAGAAGAAAATAAGTTTAAAAATATAAAAAGAAATGTCTTCCTCTCTCTGGTTCAGTTTGGTTTTGTCCCCATCTGTAGGGAGAATTATAAGTGATGACCGCTCTCAAGTAGCTTCCAGGTCTACAAATCTATAATTTAGGATTTTTAAAAATATTAACACAATATCCCTTTACTGACAAAATTGTTCAAGGCATGATCTTTATAAATTAAAATTGATGCCAAGTTGGGAATTGGGTTCAATGTAGCCTTAACAAGTAATGACTCATTCCCCCACTAAACCATGAGGTTGTGAGCTGGAGTGAAACACTCATTTAATTTGTTCTGAAAGAAGAATAATCACAGAACGGTCAAAACATATGAAAAAGATGGTGATCAAAACAAACCTTTTCAAGCAGATTTTACAATGTATTCAGCATTGCAGTGTTTAATCGCTCTGCTCCGCACAGGAGTGAGCACCAGGTCAGACACAGGAGCCCAAAAGACACAAGATCATTTGTGATCTCAGGTTATAAGACAACATTTTGATTTAATAAATGGTATTAGAATAATTAGTAAAATGGTGATGATTTAACCTAGTTCTTTTTAAAGTTTCTCAACACAGGTACTTAGGAAGATCAAAGAATTCATGTTTAAAGTAATGAAATTGTTAAACTATGAGAATACAACCTGGGTAAGTTGAGTTAATAACCTAGCATTGCCAAAAAAAAAAAAAAATCCTATGAATGCAGGGAATTCAAAACCACTGATATCTGACTACATAAAAATCTTACACTTGGTATGGGAAAAAGCTCTAAACAGTAAAAGAGAAACAGTAAGTGGGGAAATATTTACACTTATTATTATATGTATGGGAAAGTGTTAGCATTCATGACATATAAACAAACCCTCCGAATTTATTTTTTAAAAGTCAAATACTCAATAGAAAACTTAGTGAGGGAAGATCAAAACAAGCCATTCACAAAGAATAAACACAGCTAGTAGTTTATCTAGAAATCGTGCTCAGTGTCAGGCAGTAGCTCGTCCTCAAGCGGTCCAACCTCCAACAGATTTCTGCTGACTGCTGAATGCCAGCCCTGTCAGTACTACCATGGAGAGGTAGCAAGATGTGATAAAGCAGGAAAAAACATCATGAAAGTCACAAGAGAGTAGGCAGGAGAGGCTCTCATATTGCTGTGAGGTCTATACACATGGTGTATTTGTGTAACATGAATCAATACAATTGTGAGAACATCATTAGGAATGCAAGTAATGAGATGGTGACTTAGCCTGATGCCCCCTGAATTACACATGATTCCTAATAAGGAATATTTCATGTACTCATAGGAATGAGGACTCTTGAGGTCCTTGGAATATACACTTTATTTTAGGGACCTGGGTTTAGACCCTGTTTTAACTTACTAGCTATATGACACTGGAGTAGTTTCCAAATCTCTTCCCACTGAGGCAGATTAGAGGACCCACTTCTCCCTGGGACACTGGGACAGGAGTTAAGCACTGGCAGAGCACTACTGCATGCTGCTCATCATAAGCTTTTATTGTAAGCACTCTTTTCAATAATTTTTTCCCCTTTACATAAACTAAGATATTAGGACCAGGCAATTTGACTCCCTATTTGACAGCTGTTAGACCCTCTCCTGGTACCCTAGCTGTCTTGAACAAAGGACTATCATTAAAGTAGCCACCAGGACTGTCGTCATGCCTCCAGCTGCTCTGAACACTCTCAGGATGCCTCGCAGAAGCTACATGGCCACCACAGCTGCTTGCTGCTGACACACAACTAACTCCAGATCCAGAAGGCATTGTTCCAGCCACAACTATTTCAGTTTGTGCCATACCTTTTGTCCACCACGTATCAGTGAACCCCAGATGACCCTACTTCCCTTGAAGCTACTCTGACTCAGGCCAGAGGGAAGATGCTTCCCCTGAAGGCCCAGCAGAAGGCCAGTGACTGGTGCACACATGCTTGCAACCTCCCTTTCTGGCTATGCAACTAGGCTGTTTGACTTAGAGTCAGCCAGGAGACACCCTCCTGTGCTGCCCCCCTGATGTTGTAACATTAGCCAAATAGAAGGCTTCTCTGGAGTGAGCTTTTCTTGTCTACTTTGGATTGTTATCATTAGTAGAGTGGACTGAGGTGATAACATGAAGAGAATATGGTGCTGGAGGTGGCAGCAGTGAAGGGGCTACTGAAGAAACCCAAAGAGGAGGTGGGGCAGAAATGATGGGAAACAGAGGCCACAGAGATAACAGGGACTTACAAAAGCTGAAGAAACTGTGGGCCCTGGTTGCTGGAAGAGTTCCAGGGAGCTACCAGGTTTTAAGAGGTAAGGGTCTCAGACATCCTAGGTCCTAGAGCTAAACATTTGTCACTGTAGGGCTGTGAGGCTCCCAGGACCACAGGCCTGTTTGAGAGCTATTGCACTAGCAGGATCCACCTCCTGCAGCTTTCTGCTGTCTGCTTCTGCCCACCACAACTGCTGGAAACAACAGGTTACAATAGATGCCAAGGGCCAAACCATGGTGGTGAAGGCCCAGAGCAATAAACCTCTAACCTGACCATCTAGAGCCATGTCTCTGGCTGTTAAAGCCTAGAGTAACAGGCTCTCATTCTCAGGGTTCAGAGCTATGACCCTCTGGGTTTACAATCCATTCTAGTCCCCAGTCCTTGGGCATTCAAGAGTCTAGGATTTCCAGCACTGAAAAGCTTCTGCTCATCTACTCACGATTTCTATACAGGCAGAGGAAAAGGACCCAGCCAGCTGACCAGTAATACCACTCACTATGTCTGTGTAACTTATGTAAAGATTGAGGGCAAAATAGTACTTATAAACAGGTCACAGGGCTTTTGTGCACATTTAAGGAGGCATACCATCAGTGAGAAGTATGAGCAGGCAAAGTTTTCAGTCAGGTGAGGCGTGCAGCAGATGGGACTTGGGTGACAGGGATCTCAGCTAGCCATGTGTGGGTCAAATGTGGCTTCTGTGATACATTGGAGATGAGTGCTTGGAGGCACATGGCTTCTGCAAATATGTGCTGCAGCCCTGAGCAGGGCTTATTTATCAGCCCACTAAAGACTGCAAACTCATTACAATCCTGGCAAGGATCAAGTTTCAACCAGAATGTTATAAGACCACTAGAACTACACTCTAAATCACCAGTGCACAATAATGCTGAATTTGAACGAGACATGGTACTCTCTAACATGGTTCTGTTTTGCCTGACTTTTTTCTGCTCCATTTTCCTTGCCTTCTTAGGAATTATTCACTCAGCTTAAAACTACCAACTAGCATTAAAGACACATGATACAGGGTTACTTTTCAGAATGAAATAGATGACTTTTATAAGCTGTTTTATTAGAGATCTACAGATTTGTTTCCATTCTTCATGAAGATAAGGCCTCATTTCCACCTATAAACCCAAAGGTGACACCTTCAAAGCTGATGGAGGTTTTTGGAATTTACTTAAAATACAGATCTAAGTTACAATTTTTGGTTCTGGAAAATGACTTTCAGAGTTGTTTATCTCTACACAGCAGACTCAGCCTCCTGTTCTCAGTGCATGCTTCCTCATCACCACCTCACTGAAACTGAGAAGCACAGTTTCTGATATCGGTTAAGCCAGTTTTTCTTCATTAATTTACCAAAATGCAACAGGAAAGAGCCAGCCTCACGGCTCTGTGTGAAGGGATAGGCACTTCATTGAGCAAACAAATTTGGAGCTACATTTATTTATCTTCAGACAAGAAGCAAGTTAGAGGACTAATGGAGTCTGAAACCATCATGGGTTGAGAGTACAGTTGGATGCAGTGTTCTCAAGGAAGTGGGTTGTCTTGTCTTAGAAATTCAGGGTTGGTCCCACTTCCTCATCCCCTGAAGTAGGCTTTCCAACCTCAATATTGCACTATTGGAATTTGGGGCCAGATGACAACTCTGTTGTAAGGGGCTGTCCTGTGCACTGTAGGATGTTCAATAGCATCTCTGGTCTCAACACACCAGATACCAATAGCAAACTCCCTCCCCAGTGGTGACAATCAAAATTGTCTCTAGGCATTGCCAATGTTCCCCCTGAAGTATATGTGGGGGGATGCCCTTAGTGTACAACCATAATCTACACTACTGAAAGATATTATATCAAGATTCTTGCCTCATTCCTTGTCAATTAAAAACAAAAAGGAAGGAAAGAAGGAAGGGAGGGAGGGAAGGAGAGAGGGAGGGAGGGAGGAAGGAAGGAAATATAAAAGAAAAAATTAAAATGAGAAAACGGGGTTGCATAGAATATCTACTACATTTGCTATTTTCATAACTACATTCATAAAAAGTACAGAACCGGTTTTAAAATATTATTGTTCTCAAAAGAAAAAAAATCAATTCAACTAGCTAGAAAAAAGCTAGCTGTTGAAATGAACTGATTTTATCATATAGTATCCTGAATTCAAGCTCATATATCAGCCAGAGAAATAAGAAGACATGCTCTTTCGTTATGCTTCCTAGGGTCATGGTTGATGTAAGTTTGGGGAACAAATATAAATGAAATGATAAATACCTATAGTGTACTGTTTCGTTAGCAAGTCAGAGCCAAAATCTGAGCAAATCTGAGCAAAATTGACTGCTTGCTATGTGTCAGGCACTGTTCAAGCTTAACTTCACTTATTTTTCATGACCTTTAGAAGTTCAGAGAGGGCAGGTGATATACAGTTCAAGAGGAAACAGGTTGCCAAGCCAACACTCTTCCTCCTAAGGCTGCGCTCCTAATCACAGACCCAGGTTCCTAGGAAGTGCTCACCAAAGGCTGGCTCAGTTGGTGTACCCAGAGCACCACTGAGCCATTCAAGGGCAAATCAACCTACTCAAAAGCAAGTGTAGATGGAAATTGGCAAATAATAAAATGAGACATGGTGAGAGACTGGGGGAGGAGAGATGATTCTGCCAGTCTCACAAAAGGCAGAACAAGCATAGTGTAACATAGATACCATGAACAGATAAGGAGCTAGTGGTAGTCCTCTTTAAGGAAAGTGTTTCAGTAATTTATGAGAAAAAGTCCAAATTGACTAAGTCAAGTTTTCAACAAAAATAAAAGGGTAATTCTACCTATTTGTAATTTAGTAAGGAATGCAAAAAAAAAATAAAGGTTTAAAGACTAAAATTTATTTTTTAATTTCCTGAGCCAAAATATCTCTCCATATGGACTTAGAGTTGCAATAGCCAAAAATATCATCCCAGAAATCCAGATTAGAGCTGAACAGTGAGAGTCACATGAAAACCAATGTGTGTGATGTCACTGTCTCACTTCAAGCATTTGATCATTTTATTGACATAAATTCTGTAATAAGAGTTACCTGTAATAGAATTAAAGTAGCTGTTATCTTAATGATTTGAAGGGACACTTTCTCGGAAAAGAAATTTTAAGTTGATAGTTCAGCACTGGCACTTGACCAAAGAGAGCTGCTCTGTACACAGCTCACTAGTGTATAGGCACCCTGTGCTCTGGGATAATGAAGACATGAGTGTCCTCAGACAGCCACCAGGAGACCACGTCAGACAGCCTGGCCATCAACACCCAAGACTTTGCCAGACATCCAACACTGAAGAGATAGCATCTTCTGAACACTACACATGTAAAACTTTCCTGTAGCAGAGGATCTCAGGAGACTGGCAAATCTAGGGAGAAGTGCTCCTTAATAACAACACCTGAATAATGCTGTACAGTTTTGGAAGTACTTTCTTGTGAACTTCATTTTTGGACTATCAGTACAAACCCAATAATCTTGACAAGTATAATGGGTCTCTCTAGACAGAATGTTAGTTGTGGGATAAATGACCAGCTCACATCTGCATAGCTAGTCCTCCAGAGAAAAATTCAAGCCTACTTTCTTTCTTTTTTTTTTTTGGATTTCTGTTCTGCTGTATCTCCTGATAGTGTCACTGACATTGTGCCAGATAACAAGCAAAGGAGACTGTTATGGTTTGAAAATGAAATATCCCCCACAGGTTCATGTGTTAGATGCTTAAGCCCCAGCTAGTGTTCTACCATTGGGCTCTATCCACAGCCTACCTTCTCAGCGCCAGTCTTTAATTAAACTACTTGGGTTAGTTTAACCTACCTATTCCTCTTTTGTGGAAGATTACTTTAACCTAGTCAGTATGATTCTATCAGGAGACAATTTGAAATCAACCTTTCAAATAGTGACTGAGCAATTGCAATAGACTTTAAAAATGGACATAAAACCAGAATCCAAGTAAAACAAGTCTAGTTGACAGCAATATGCAATTGTGCATGCCAGAAACTCATCCAATTCCATGACGCTTAAGATCAGATGTCAAGTCCCTGCACAGTTAATATGCACAATTAAAGTCGTGTGTGTGTGTTTTTTAAAAACTGATATTAATATTCTAGAGCAATTTTTAAAAACTGACATTAATATGCTGGCATAAATTGTGACATGGTTGATTATATGTACTGAATTTTTGGAGCAACAATTATATTTCTTAAAAGACATGATAAATTGTTCATCTCTTCTCATATCTGTGAAACCTTATGCAATTCACTATGAAACAAAATTTGACATTTATTCCCTAACTTCTTTAAGATATATTTTCATTATTTGAGTATGTTTGTTTCTATTTTAAGGGGATCATTTATATTAGATAACAAAGGGAAATTTACAGTAGTTTATCAAACTGATGTTATGGTATCCATAAAAATGATTAAAACTTTGTTTTTATTTTGAAGATATTTGTATTGTTACATGACACTTGAATTTTATGTAAGGGCATCAGGGTAGTAAATTAATAAGGTAGTTGAATTTGACTATTTTTTTCCTTTCAAAATGCATATTATTTCATGGAATGGAGTAAGTTCTCTTTGCATTATAGCAATTACTGAAACAAGTTAAATATTAATATTGTTAATTTTTGTCCAGAAATACTTATTGTGCACACTGTTTTCTACCACTGTCCTAACTACCTTTAGTAGGACACCTTTAGTAGGGATTCTTTGGCTCTTTTCATGGCCTTTGCCTATGCCCTCCAGATCCTGGTTAGTGAAGAGCTTGCTGCCCTGCTGGTGATGTGGTCAGTGGGTAGGTAATGGCCATGAACTCCTTCAGGGGCAGCTCCATTGTCCTCAGGGGAGAGCCACACCAAGAGATTATGGGAGTTGTTAGGTGGACCACTGTGTCCAACCCTGAATACCATGGTACCTTGCAGCCACATCGTGTCAAGAGCTCCTCACAAAGCTAGGCCAGGCCTCGTCAGGTCTCTTTCTTTGTGAATTCTGCTTTGTCTCCTCCCTTCCCAGGCCCTGGTCTCTGATGGGTAAGTTGAAAATCATACATAACAACTTCTGTCTTGATTTCTGCTTGTGGAGAACTCATCTTATGACATGTTCTTGTCACAGCTTCCACAACATTTAAGAAATTAAACTCTATTCAAATTTGTGAGGTGATGCTATTAAAGAATTCTTTCTCAAGTACTTCTGGGTGGCCAAGGTTCAATTTCTTTTACAATTATGTCCTATACAATCATGTCCCCATGTTATTCCTACCACTAATATTAAAAAGTATTTGCCTGAAGGAACCTACTCCCTCCTTAGTCAAAATATTTCCCCTGAGCTGATTCTCAGGGATCAATTTTACTCTTTGAATAAATATCTCATTTCTAAAAAGAGCTATTTATGACACATTTCTCAAGAGGAAAAAATGATAATAAACATTACAACTGAGGTACATTCATGTAGGGATCTAAAATTTTCAAAGTATGTTAACATTAACTTATTTGATCCTAATATCATCTCAAGAACAGACCAAATTTAGGAAATTAAGTTCAGATTGACTGATTTGCCCTAAGACAGTTGTGTGGTAGTGGATTCAGGAGGCAAAACCCTTCTGACCTGTACACCAACAGACAGAAATGGTAGAATATAATGCATATCCCTGAGCTAATGGGGTATGTGCTCCTAAAATTGAGGGCTTCTGAATTTTCAACATTTGCTATCACTATTTGAAGCTGAACTTGTAAAGTTGGGCTGTGCTAGCTTGGCCAGCTGTTCTGGTGCACCTACATAGGACACAAAACATTTTGCTAAGTGTTGTGTATTGACTCACTTAATCCTTACAACAGGGCTGCACAGATGAAAAGAACACTTCTTACAATCCAGAATGACAGAGGTAGTGAGTGGCGAAGCCAAGTTTTGTACTCACACAGTTTGTCTTCAAGGTGGCATTCTTACCACTATGCTAGCCATGTGTCTTGGGGAGTTGGCAAGGCCAGTGGAGGCAAACTAAAAGGATATTGAAACTTTAACTGTGAGAAGAAGGAAAATGAAAGGGGAAGAAGCAGCAGAGAATTAGTCTTCTTTAGTTATTGAGAACAAATCACTTGAGGGTTTAAGAAGTTAGGGTCATTTGTGCAATAATGTATGTTCATAAGTAACATTTGCTGACGGCAACACAAATTGGGAGAACCTTCAGCAGAGGAAGCAATTTGAAAGAGTCATTTTAATTGAAACAAGAAAAGTGTTGTGGATATTGTGGAATGAGGGTTAGTCACTGTTGGAAAAAGGGTTCCTGCTGTGAATTGGAGGGCTGCAGTTTGTTGGGTGCAGAAAGTCAATTTGTCTTATTGGGAATAAAGTGTCTTTGTCAGACCAGGGGATCAAAGTCAGCCTGTGAACATAAAATTCTGACTTGTCATCTACCTGGAAGACAGCCGCTTCTCCAACTGCTTAAGAACAACAATGCCTAATTCACTTTGTCATTGCGGGTTCTCACTAATGAACATAGAGAACAATGAAGCAGCTTGCTGTCCTATGTGCCTAGTTGTGTGGGATGCTGATTATTACTACCTACGCCAGGACCTCCCCAAAATCCCTAAGAGTAATGAGGTTAGTGAAGAGAGACAAATTTGAGGTATAAAAATTTAGGAGACATTATTGATTTCTTCTTGCATTCCAGCACTGCAGAAATGAGTACAGCAACATGTCAAGGTGAAGGAAAGCCAGAGAGAATTTCCTATTCCCTGAAGGCTATCTTTCTCTGGTTGCAGTAACTTTCATCAGGTTCCCTCCCCATAAACAGTGACTCAAGATCTGGGGAGAACAGAAAAGTGGAAGCAGAGAAGTATATTAGTCTGAAGGGTTTTTTTGTTTTTATTTTTGTGACAGGGTTTTTTTTTTTTTCACCATTTATTGATTATTATTGAACTATTTCTTGTGGTTGTTATTTATTACTCTTCCAATAGTAATATGCTAAAAGAGGAAGTATGTAAGTATTGAATTTCTATTTCTCAAAAAAGTGAATGATGAATTTGTGTTTCATAGGTGTTTGTTGAGTGTGTAATGATATCACAGTGTGGTTTTAATTGGTATATCTCATTTTTGTATGTTCATTAGTCATTTAGATAACCTGTTTTCATGAAGTGTCTGTTCAAATGTTTTGCCCGTTTTTCTCCAGTGTCTTCATTTTCCTTATTCATATGTAGAATCCTTTATACATTTTTAGCCCTATGTGTTGCAAAATCTCACACTCTGTCACTTGTATGTTCACACCCTTGTTGGTGTCCTTAGATAAGTTCATAATTTTATGAACTCTGTGTTATGTGTAAGACAGCTTCCTCTACATCAGATATTGTACTATTTTATATCTAGATGCCCTCTTTCCTGTGCCCTGGATCTTGGTCATCCTCCCTGGAGGGTATGGGTGACGTCTGGATCAGCATTGAGGCAGTGACTGGGCAGGAATCCAGTCACTGGATTGTGCTGCCTGGGAGCCTCCATGTAAGGTGAACTCCCAAGTTTCTCTGTAGTGATTTTCTCACTCCACCTTGGTGCCCCTGATGACAACCTCCATGGTGGAACCTCAGGGCCCAAGTGACAACTTTCATGGTGGGCACCAGGTGATGGTTAATCTTGATTATCAGTTTGATTGGATCGAAGACACCCAGGGAACTAGTGAGGCGTACTTCTAGGTGTGTCTGTAGGAGTCTTTCGAGTGCCAATTAACTACATAGGGATGACCTGACTTGAATGAGGGCAGCACGATAACATAGGCTGGGGGCTCCAACTGAATAAAAGGGGAAGGACGCCCATTAGTGCTGGCACTCTCACTGTTTCTTGGCTGTTGCGAGGTCACCTGCTCTGCTCTACCACACTTTTCTCACTATGATGGTCTAAAACCTCTGAAACTAGAGCCAAAATAAATCCCTCTGTCTTTAAACTGCTTCTTTCTGGTATTTGTCAAAGTGACAAGAAGTCTGACTAACACACAGCCTCCTCTTGTACTATCCATCACTCTTCTCCATGGTTCCCAAAGCCTCCTCCACCTTTCTGTCCAGGAAGTGCTGCCATACTCCTCCACACTACTCAGCAAAGGATCTCTGAGCCAAAGCTTCTATATTTGGCAACAGGAGCCCACACATTGACCTTCTGGAGAGCAGGGAACATCTTCACAGAGACCCCTGGCTAGAATTCTCTCATGCCCTGAATTTTCAGCTGGCCTATTAAGCAGGAATGCCTTTAATCCTCAGGAAACCAAGACAGTGATCCCAGCGCCACTCCCTCAACATTTAAGCTTATATCTAAAGCTGCTCATCTTCAATCCATTTCTATCTTCCAGCTACAATTCCTTCCTTCCTTCACAATTAATGATGTCATTTGTTTAGGCAACTAATATATTCCTGAAGCCATGTGGCATGGTAGCAAACATGGATTTTGGTGTCAAAATTATCATGGAGTCTAACAGTGATCCATGGTCTTCTGCCATTTAAGAGAAATGTGACTTTTAGCAAGTTAAGTAAGGTTGGAGCTTATTTTTCTGTCATCAATAAAATAGGTGTAACATTCACCTGTGGCCAGTAATAAGATCAATATGCATGTAAAACACCTTACAAATGGTAAGAGCAATAGAAATTGTTATCAATTGTTGGACTTTAGTCTTGTAGAATATATGCCAGATTATCCTGGCACACATATAGGTTTAGACTGAGCACATATGAAAACAGTCTTACATAATATGAAACTACCACAAAGTATACTTTTCTTCAGGCTCAGGAGGAGGAACCTGACGTGGAGACTGGCACTTATTGCACCAGGCGTTAGAGTTTGACTTTGGGGTTCAGGTCTGGTCTTCTTCAGGGTAATATGCAAAGAGGAGGTGCTTCTGCAGAGGCAGCAACTGCATTCATGGTTTGGGTGAAGCAGGTAAGGTTAGTATCTAGCTGACTAGGCGCAAAAAAATAGGGAATGGACAAACTTGTGCTCATTTTGCACAAACACATACAAATGATTCTATTTATTTCTTTTTAATTCTGTCTGAGCCAAATAAAAGAAACGTGAAGAAAAATGGAACCAAAGAAATGCATTTGGGATCCTGTTCTATGGCAATACTACAGTGAGAATGAATTAAGAGTTGTTATGATTAGGCCATCTATCACACCTTCCCCTGTTAAAATACATTCCTGTCATTTGGTCTCCATGCATCTCACCTGAAACACAATATTTTGTCTCAGCTGGAAGCAACTGGAATAGTTCTTAAGTCTGAGATGAACTCAGTAAGTGTCTACTGAATGAATAGCTTGATTGACTTTTATGATATTTTGATGGTAAAGGAGGTGTTAAAGATCGCAGATGCCCACATATAATTGTTTTGCTTGTGATACTGACCTCACAGGATGCTGATGTGTCCCTACGCACACTTCTGCACATTAACGTGTAAGTGTGTGTGATGGCATAAGGACTCTGATGCCAGTGCAGTAGCCCTTAATGTTGCAAAAAATCTGTATCTGGAGCTAGAAACCCTTATAATTCCACTGTTAGTACATGGAAGACGCAGAATTTGTCAAATTAATAAGGAACGGAATCGACACACCGTGATTCTTGTTCCAATAAGTAACTTTGCACTCCAGGTTTTGGAGACTTATTTTGTTGCAAATAGCTCTACAAGCTGTGGAAGCCACAAAGGACAAATCTGTAAATACTTAATTCTAAATGTCATGAGAAGTAACAGCTATACATAGGATGTTCACAGAGCTCAAGTTAGATTAGCAATTATCATTGCTAATCGCCAAAAACCATTCTAGCGGTGTAAAATTTTAATCTGCAGGTCTGAATCCACTGAAGCATTATTTGTAATGAGATGTAACTTCTTCCCCTTATCTAGTTATAGTCAGTTGCTAATTACAAGGATAAAATTGCAATTAAAAATAAATATACAAACTGTGCAAGAGTTTTCTAAGTTTAAAAAAAATGTCATTTAAAGATTATGTGTGCATTTCTTTCTGGTGAAAATGGACCTTTACAAGAAAGCTTGACCATCCACAAAGTTCCAGCAAAGACCCTTTGGATGCTTGAGGAATGTAGTTGTCTCTTTCTTAACAGCCATCAACAGAAAAGGACTGCTTAGAATCCAGACGGTTACAACATGCAAGTTGACCTTAACTGACACAAAATTTGTATGGGAGTATTTGCAATATTGTCCTCCTCTTGCCAGTGGGGGTTGCTGGACACCTGCAGTGACAGTTAAATGAAAAGGTAAGCCATGTGAATTTCATGCACATGCACCTGTAACATCTCCAGGAAACCCTGCAGATGCAGCTGCTCCCATGTGAAATCTACAGGGTTCACTGCAGGAGAAGTGAAGGTCACTGGCTGACATTAAAACTGACATGGTTCACATTTCAAAGTATCAATGTAGATAAAATATTTCTTCTATGTTTTCATAAGTAACTGACCCCAAACAACATCTTGATAATCTATATCCAATGGCTTAGACTTCAAAATTGGACTCCCCTCTTATTCTTGATAGTTCCTCAAATCTCTGCATTGATTTCTGGCTACTTTTATTTAATTGACTTTTGGAAAATTCCATTCAATTCAGAGCATTCTGTATAAAAAGATTTGCTTTCTATTTGTTGCACCTCATGAAACATATTTAATTTAATTCAAGTCAGCAAACATTTATTTAAATCTCTTTCACACAGACTGGTGCTGGACATTGTTGGGACCATCAGCCATGCTTGCATGCAAGGAAAGTTCAGGCTTTGCTTTTGGAGCAGCCTGCAGTGTCACAGAGCAGACGCAGAGGAAGGCAGCTTTGGTTTCTTCACTGTTTGGGATGGGGGTGACACAGTGGTGAGTCTGTTTTTTTCTCTCTGTACCCCACTTTAACTTTACTCCTATATTTTCCCTTTCACATCTTACATTCACCTTCCAGTCTTACAGTTAGCCTTTCCTTTTACAGAACAGAGAAAAACAAGAGCATGAGGGGAAATGAGGTGTGAGGAAAAGAAAATCGATCAAGTCCGGCAGACTTTGGTCTGTTGGTTGGTATAACAATATCTTTGATGCATGTCCAGATGCAATTTTTAAATGTCTTAATCTCAACATCTTTATCTAAAAGAAGTCCAAGTTATTTTAAAAGACTGTGACTGAAAAATTATAGGTCAGTAAGCATTACATTTGAATTTCAGGAGGAAAGGTGACTATTTTTTATGGGAAGTTTTAGGCAAAGGATGGACTTTGTAGCAGCTTTCCATTAAGATTGGACTAGACTGGAGTGCACCACACTTTCTCAGGAGAGAATCACTCACATGGAGGTGATAGATTTATTCCCATGAGGTGTGGGGCATAGTATGAAGTAGCCTGTTTCAAGCTACAAGACATATCTTTGAAGTTTCCTCCTTCATCTTAAAAAGTTACGATTTTCCATTCTCCTGTATGACATACTCCTGCTCATTGTGATATATGTGTCTTCTTGATCTGTTAGATCCTGCCATTTGCTTTTCCCTTCAATGCTAGGTTACGTGGACATACCAAGAGCCCCCCACACTTACATGAAGGTGTCTATTGTCCCTGGCATGGTAAATTACATAGGCAGATGCACACTTTTGGTACCTATATAGCTCTGTGTGCACAAACAAGTACTCTAGTGTTGAAAAACCTTTTAACAATGTTTCATTACAGAAACCAAGACACCTACTGAGCAGAGCCATGTTAAAGAGGTGAAACCCACCTGGGCAGGTCCGGTCTCTGCCCATGCTGCCCAGAACCTGACTGCATAAAGCTATCAAGTCCCACTTGACCCCACAATGTTAAGAAAAGGTTAAGTTGGTTAAGATTTCTCTGTAGTGCCTCAAAAATTCCATGACTAAAGAACTGAATTTTGAATCACAAAGAAATGCCAACTACCATACAGACAAAATTAAAATGTAAATCAACCAAAGAAGCTTAAGACATAACAAATATATCCAAAGGGAACATAACTAGGATCCCCACATCTTATCTCCCTTTGTTAAATGAAGGGATGAATGCATACCTGAATACTGTCAAATGATAGTGAAATCATTCTCCCCTGAGATACCAGGAGCAAGTACAAATGGACTTCAAGATGAATCTTTGCTAACCTCCAGGCCCAAGTCAATCTTTTAAGCCTGCAATCCATGGCAGCACTGCTTCTGTAAGCTGGATGAATTTTATTTTAAGACAAATTTGAAGGCAAGAAAATTATAAAAACACTTATACCAAACAACAATGACATTAAAACCCTAAGTCTATTGGAAGAGTCAAGGGCAGTTACAAGATAGTAATGCTTCTTAGATTTAATGTTCTGCTAGGAAGTGGGTTTTAAAACATGTTTTTGGAAGGTTAAATTTTGACTATGCAAACATGGTTGTTCTTTAGTTCTCAGTTTTTTAAATGGAGGAATGCTGAGTAAAGGAGAAAGAACTATGGATTAGCTGACCAGTCTTAGAAGGAGCAACACGGTGGGAAGAACAGGGATGTTATTTTTCTTTTCTTCTTTTTTTTTTTTTTCCTCAAATGCTATCATGGTGATGGGTTTTCTATTTTGTATGTTTATACACATTACATTAACTTTTTCTAAAGAATAAAAATGCAAAGTGAGATTCAAGGAGTAGAAATACTGTCTCCCTTTGGAGACACTGATGATACAGTGGAGCCCCAAGATACCCACTGATCAGGGAGACAGTACACATGTCCCTTTGGCTTTGCCCATGTCAATTTCATGACTAACTATTGTTGTTTTTGAGTCAGCTGGAGGCATCCAGGGATGTTTTAAATCTGTCTGTATAATGCACAGGAAATACCAAACAATCCAGTTGCTCTGCCTTTCTGTGCTGTCCTTCCTGGGCCTAGCTCAAACCCTTGCTTTTTGTTCAACTCATTACTTTTTATTCTTAAACCTCAGACTACCAACCAGTGACCTTGAATGGATGAGGAGTGAGTCACCACTGTAGGTATGGAGAGGAGACAAGAAGGAAGGGAGCCTGTGGCTTCACTTTAGCCCTAGGGATGTTCCTGTTCTTTATGGCTCACTTTTTTTCTTAAGGAAGAAAATATTTTATCAAATGGCACAAATGAGAGTGCACATATGAATGAATATGCTATTTATTTTCCTACAAATGAGGGATTTGCTAGACAGCATCATGGAAAACCTTACCTTTTATGTTAGTATCTGTCTGTCAGCAGGAAAGATTTCAAGAAAAAGTTTCTCAGCGGGTCTAATTGGTTTATAGGGCTGTGAACAAGTACAATCCCTCCTTTCTGCAGTCCTTGAGAATTGGGTAGAGCCTGAGATTACCTAATTAAATGCCTGCATTTCATACGCAAATTGAAGACCAAGGAGATTATGCCACTCTCCTGCAGTCAAAAAGTTACCTCAGTGGTACAGGGGCTCCTTGAATTCCTATTAAAGAGGTAAAAGAAAGAGATACCATGCTCCTATAGAAAATACATACCTATAAAGCACAAAAATAAATAAAATTCTTGTATCAATATGATAAGAGGTACACAGAGAAGATATATTTATAGATAAATTAACATTACCCTCAGATTTAATCTATAATATGATTAAATATGTCTAGTTTGATTAATGATGTATGATTAATCCACATACAAAAATGAATAAAGCATAAAATATAAATAGATAAAAAAAATCTGTTCAAATCTGTCATTAATTATGACTTTTGATTTTACCTCCAGGAAGATATAAAATTATAAGCTAAAGACCAAAGGAATGCATTTAAACATAAATTCAAAAGCCAATAAAACTTATATTCATAAAGGACACATTGATATTACGTTTTAGTGAATGTGAAAGTAGTTGCTGAGACCAGATGGATGTTGTATATTCTTCCTAAAGTCTCTAATAACAACAAAATGCAAATAAGCAAATGAGAAATGATTGAACTCACTAATCATTTAAAAACCAAGTATTCATAATAAAAATATTTCTCTTATCAAATGGGAGAGACTAAAATATGGGCATGCTCAGTGCTAGATAAGATGCAGAAGGAAGCCCTCTCAAACATGAGCAGTCACGATCTGAAGTGTGTAGAGTCTTTGGAAAGAAATTCGGAATACGTATCAAGAACGTGAAAAATTCCCATTACCACTGACCTGTTCCCCTTCCTAATCTGTATGCTTAGATGCAAAGCATACAGTAAGCAATCTCCTTATTCAATTATGCCCATCAGCACTACGTATTATAAGTAATCTTTGTCTGTATAAAATACGGGTTTCAGTCTTATTTATGTTCTAAAAAGCTAGAACCAAAATTTTAGATTTTAAAAATTACTTACATGGAATATTCCATGGCAGAGAAAACTTGGCACTATGTCATAATAAGTGTATAACACAGATACAAAACTCTACATACAGTATAATTTCACACTGTGCACACACAAACACATGTAAATATTTGGGCATAATCAAGAAACTAGGGAGAATTAAATCAAAATCTCCCTAACCATTAGGGTAAAAATAATTTCTAACATGGCTCTGTAGATTATTGTGAGTGAATTACTTCTAAACTAAGGAATAAAACATTACTAAGGAAAACACATACACTGATCACCAAACCACAACATATTGTACTGGAGTGTCCTCCTGAAGACCATGACAGCCCTAAGCACAGATCTATCAAAGTAAGGAGAAAGAGTCCTTTTCTCTTTTCTTACATGTAGCGCACCCCCCTTCTTATACAAGAAAAGACTATTCAATCAACTTTTTGGTTATATACATACATACTTAAATTTAACTGAATATAGTAGCTTCTAGCTATAAAATCACCGAAACCAATAATATGAAAAGTTTTATTGTGACAATATCATTTTTTCCAGAATGATCTCCCTGTGTGTCTGGGAGGTGGCACATTTGCTTCAGAAGATGTTGCCACCCATTAATATAAAAGTGTCAGTTTAGCAGCAGGGGACAGGGAGGACAAGCTCATTGTCAGATAATATGATCCTCACTACATATTTTTAATGTTATCTTTACCCATGTTAATGGAAGGTTTTAAAATACTGACTGATGGGCTGCATTCTGACTTATAGAAAAAGCATTCTGAAGCTTTCCTTTGAAAACCTGAAAGTGACTTTAAGTACCTATTGCTAGGAGAGGAGGTGGGCCTTCATTCAGCACTTTCCAGTTCCTTTCCTGAAATACTAGAAGCATCCCCTAAACCGTTCTTGCATCTGGGAAGCATCAGCCACTTGCAGCCATCACCTTGCCAACAGGGTGGAAATGAATGCTGAGGTTTTTAGGCAATGTTGTGGTGCTTCCTACCAGAGCTGTGACTCTGCTAGGAAAGCAGCACATTCTTTCCTGGAAATAGGTTTGGCCAACAGATGTTGTTAAGGCTTTTAGGCTTCTTTTAATCACCATTAAAATCTAAAGATATTATAGAATAGAAATCCCATGTTAGAAGTATTAATATCACTAATTAAGGAGTCATAAGGTAACTTTGAAAGGCCATTAAGAACAGTGTAAAGGTCAGTGACAAACCACACTTACAATGATGACGTTTACAAGGCTATTTTTGCTTAACACATTGTCATTTTACTAGAAAATTCTTCCTGATAGTAGGATTAAGTGCTCACCTTTGTGATCTGAGCTTCTTAACCAACCTCAGAAAATATGTGCTTTTACTCTGTCCATCTGAAGAGAGTAAGGAACTCCACATTCAGCTGTTCACTATGCGGATTAAATAGACTCAAGTGCTTTTTGCTTTGGGCCTTGGCTTTAAACTATAAATCAACCTTTGTCATTTTCCCTTTTTTTTCTAATACATCACTTCCACAGATTCTTTCCAT
Organism: Castor canadensis; assembly: GCF_047511655.1. Classification (NCBI taxonomy): domain Eukaryota; kingdom Metazoa; phylum Chordata; class Mammalia; order Rodentia; family Castoridae; genus Castor; species Castor canadensis. The sequence goes on along the minus strand of NC_133386.1, from coordinate 6,462,540 downwards.
CTTTGTATTCACTGGGATTAGAAATAACAGAGTCCTAAATTAGCTACACAATTTCACTTTGAGCACATCAAAGTATGAAAAGCCCCAATATGAATGTAGACAAATAGGGGAAGAAGTGAAGTATGCAGAAGAGAGATTTTTAAAATAAAATATACTGGTTATATACTCCAAGAATAAATGGTGCTTATAGACTCTTATTTCATTCCTAATGTTCACATCATATTTTAATTTTAGAACTCACTGATAAGGGTGAGTTTACAGTTTATACCCAAATAAAGATTGGACTATTATTAGATATGTCATCTCACTTTTCTTAGTGCTCTTATTTGACTTCTAAGTCAAGTAATCAGCGTTTTAAGTAGCTTCATCACATTAAAATGCACCAGGTTGGGTGGACAGCATGGAAGCAGAGCAGGGGCTGCTCCCCAGGAAGAGGTGACCAGGGAAGTTTCACCAGGAGGACGTTGCTGGGAAAGCAAGATGCTGAGGGGACACTATTCATTCTCGGGGTCTTACCTGACATCTGTGCAGGTTATGCAAGTGATGTCACGACTGTTGGTTGTGATCAGGTTCAAAGCTACTGATGTGTCCTTGTCAGAGGTCGGATGTGCTCCACATTTAAAGAAAAATTCCTGAAAGAGTGAGAAACACAATTATTTATGTGGATTCCACTTTGCCATTTTTTCCCCTTTCTGAACATTTTGACAGTAAAGGATATCTTAGGGCAGGAGAAGAACTCTGTTACTAGGTTTGAGTATGGAAGAAATCAGCATCAGCTCCTTTGAGGGAAAGAACAGCTTTGTCTGATGTGGACCTGGTCAGCAAGTGCCCTGAGAATTCCAGAAGAGAACCTAGTTCTTTCTCTGCTGCATACAACACAGTTGGCCACTTAGCAGCAGCAATGTGGAACAGAGGAAGGAACTTAGAGAGCCATGTGTAAACCCACACCCAGTACACAAGGACTTGCAGGAGATAGACACACCTGGACTGGAGAGCCTCATGGTTCTTCCCAGCCTAACAATCAGCAGCCCCTTTCTGTCTTGCCTCAGCATCCCAGAATTCCCTGGGAGCCCTGGCTGCCCACCCCCCACCAAGGCAGCTGGGAATATTTCAATAAGCACCTTCTGCCTTCTTGGTTCATTTTCTAACTATGTCCTGCAGCACAGAATTTTATTTTAGCTTTTCCTATAGGTCACATTCTTTTCATTGATGAAATTCTCTTCTTAACCACAATTTCCCTTTTACTTTTCTTAATTCCTTGCTTTTCTAATTCCTGTGTGTGTTCTCATACTCCTTTCTTCTGTTCACACACCAGGGCACTGACAACTGTCACTGCTTTGGTTCTCGTCCAACAGTCTTTAACCTAAGTCAATTTTTCTGCTTTGGCAAAACACCATGATGTTACTGGATGACAGGAGAACCTGACACCCTGTTCTTTGCTCCTGTTTGTGTGGAACTACCTGGGATGTGGAGAGTGTTTTCCCTTTAAATACTAGACCTGATAAACTTCTGTGGCAAGCTCCAGATATAAAATACTTGTTTCTTTCAGTTTTGTGGACCATCTGGTCTTTGTCATACTTCTCAGCTTGGCATTGTAGTCTAAAAGCAGCCATATATGACATACAAATAGGTGGGCTTGACTGTACCCAATAAAACTTCATTTACACAAGGTGTACAAGTTAGATTTTGGAGCTAAGGCTTAGCCACTCTGAGAAATTTGTAGTGTCTTATTCATTTTTGCATCCTAACAATGCCTGATAAGCAATAGGCATTAGAGATATTTTCTAAAATGAGAAATTACAGTATTTGTTTAATAAATGTTTCTCCGATTGCATTTGACAGGTGCACTTGATTTGTTCTCTCCCTGATTAAAACCTTACTAGCCCCTTTCTTTCCCTTCTGACATGGAAGACTGGGAGCCACATAATTCCGTAACTCTAATTCTGCTGTTCCTCAGAATCACTTGGTGGGCGTGGGACCCACGGGAGATTGCTGGGCCCACCTCCAGATTTTCCACCTTCTGGGTGGGATCAAGGATTTGCATTTCTAACAAGCTGCCAGGTAATAGCTGGAATCTATCCCACCTGGGGCAGCAGTGTGTCAGACAACACCCCTACCAGCAGGCTCAGCCCTGCTAGACTAGCTGGGTCCAGGCCACGCACTAGACTCCAGGTGACTATGGGGTCCTGCCCATGAGCCCTTCCCTGCAGAGGCAAGGAAACCACATGGCTTATTGGTTTTGCTTTTTATTTTATTATCTAAGCATGAGACACTATCCTTTTCACTTAACCTTTCAAAATGTTTCAAATCCTTCAAGGGCCAAGTCAAGAATATTGAGAAGATTAAAACAATTCCTGGCCACCCAAGCAAAAAGTTTGTAGGACACAACTGACCCTTATGAAGTACACTGAAGTAGCTACAACTGCTTTTGGCAGATATGAAAAAGTCCTCATTCACAATATAAAGTAATTCCTTCAGAAGAGCTGAGCTGGCAGAACCATTCAGAAGGTATTTCATATACAGATAAATAGAACATATTTATATTTTTTTCTTAGCTTGCAGAAAGCTACTGGTAGATGTTCAGCTAACAAATCATGAATTGTTCTAACACTAGATAAAATTCAACCAGATAAAAGTCAAAGACTTTTTATTGGGGGTGGATGTTTAGAGATAGTGGTATAAGGAGTTACAGATATCTGGAAAATTCCAGTAATTCATATGGTGTGATAAAACTAACATACAAAATGCCAACTCTGTCTATTAAATATGCTTGTCTCATCAGTGCATTTCAATTCATTTTCCAGCAATTTTTTAAAAAGGAGGTTTTTCTATGGTGGTAGATTAACTGGCAAGAACCATGAAGGAGCCAGTTTGGATCAGTTTGCAGGCTGACCAGGTTAATCCACCAAAATATCATGGATGCTGCCAGAAGACAAAGGACCCCTAGATCCACAACAGGCAGGGAGAATCCTGAGCAGTGTGTGTGTGTGTGTGTGTGTGTGTGTGTGTATGTGTGCGTGTGTGCATGTGTGTATGCGTGTGTATGTGTATGTGTGTATGCATGTATATGTGTTTGCACGCGTGTGTGTGCATGTGTGTATGCGTGTATGTGTGTGTATGTGTATGCATGTATATGTGTGTGCGTGTGTGTGTGAGACCCCTGTCATACAGAGCGGCTGAGCACCCTGCTGCTTGTGTGGGGGTTTGGCCCCAGAGTTGAGGACCCTGATCTTAGGGAACTCAGAACTTTCTAAGGAGCTGTGAGGAAGCCTTCCTTTCCTCCTGCAGGGAGACAACTGTCTTTATTATACTGAATAATAAGCAACTCTGCCTTTCATTCTGGAGAGAGTCTCTTTCTTCCAAAGTCATTAGCTTTTCCTTAAAAAGATGGTCCAGAACCAAAGGCAGTTGGTGCCTCCATCTTGAGACGAGCAGAAATTGAGAGGGCCATGGACTGTCTCCTGGCAGTACAAATGTCTTTTCTTGGAAGCTAACGCACAGAGTGATCAAGTCATTTCCTCTCCTTCACAACCAGTGGGCAAGGACTTTCCAAACCCTTGCTGACATTGCCAATCTGCATTTGCAAACAAACATTAAAGCAAAGCACAGATGAAGTTAGGAGAACCTTTTGCAGGAATTCTGCTGTGGGTGTCTCGGAGAGCTTACTGACAGAGGGGGTCACTTCATAGGCAGACGCAAGATGCTTTGGGATCACCTGTCCACAAAGTCTGTTTTTTCTGTTTTTCAACTCTTGATTGTTCAGGTAAAAACAATAAAATCAAGTCAGGAAAGGCTCCAGGCTAGAGTCCAAGCAAGTTGGTCAGAAAGCTGATGCCACTGTGAACTGTCATCAGGGCTTAGCTGGGGCCCAACAAGTGGTCCAGGAAACACCTCAAGCTGGGCAGAGGGACAGCACCGAGGCCCACGGACTGGGCTGCACAAGGTGGGTATTGGAGGTTGCTCAGCAAAGTTGCTTCCATGTCACTGGGGAAGCAGTTCACAGGAGAATATCCAGGTCATCAGGAATCCCAGCTGCCCATTCCAGTGAGACCCAGAAAGAATCCCTAATTGTGGGGAGGTAGACAGGGCCCAGTCTACCTCTAAGAAACACCAGTTCACAAACAAACTAGCTACAAAAGAAAGAAAGCAATTCTGATAAATGAATTGATTCCTTCATCTAACCAGGCCAGCTCATTCCATTTGGCTTCATGTATTTGCTTCTGGGAAGACTTAATTGGCCGAGAAGCTAAAATTTTAACAGTAACTGGCCAGTTTTGTTTTGTTTTCAAATGATAGCCTGACCTATTTAAAAAAATAAAACTGAAAAATAAGACCTTAAGAATGTGGTTGGTTTTATATTGTAACACTGTTAAATGCTGCATAAGTGTATCACCTTAATCGTATTAAATAAAAAATCTCAAATCCCACAGATCTGTATTCCTGAAGTCCTTAGACACATCCCCACATCTTCACCACTTCTTGCAGGAAAATGGGACCCTTTCCTTGCTCTCCCACTGACTTCTGATATCCTCCATAACTTGCCTGACTTCTCATCCCAGAGCACAAAGGCCAGACTTTCTAATCAAGTCACAACCGAAAGAGTCAAGGGTGCACCAGGGGACGAGCTATGTACACTGCAGTTCAGCTGTGTGCTGGGTTCCTGGGAGTCACCCTCCTCTGCTGACTCCACTGTGTTTCATCGATTCTCATGAGCACTTCCTCACCAGAAAGGGAAACTCTAGTCACCAGAACAGAAAATGTACACATGAACCAGTGAAACCTGAAATTGAATGAGTACCAGGAACCCAACTGTGTAAAAACTTATGTGACCAGAATCTAGCAACTCAACTCCAAATACCATTTCATGGGCTCTAGGTCACTGTAAAAACAGCCAACAACTGGCTTTAAGCCCTGCTTGCCCCAGCCACAGCCTACTCAATCCTGAAAAAGTATGAGTAAGGCCTGGCTTCTGATTCCCCCTTATTTCTAATAGTTTTTATTGAACATCCTAAAGTTAATTTTTTTTTCTTGCAGTGCTGTGGAGGGAACCTAGAGCTTCATGCATGCTGGGAAAGCAGTCTGCCATTGAATTATATCCTCAGCCTCTAAAGTTAAACTTTCTTATAGATACTGTTTAACAATTGTTTTTCACATAAAATATCATATCTATCTTTACACAAGTTAAATTCCTTTTTGGTCTCCAAGTCCTTTTTAGTTACTATCCCCCAAAGTAAAAATATCTTTTTCTTAACAAAATAGTAGGGACACACAGTTTTCACAGAGAATGCAGATGCATGGGGTGTGTTTAACATGTAACTGGGCAGCAAATACCATGGCTCAGTGTCTAGTTAGGGAAACAGGTCCACATCAAGTAGTTGAGTTGAGAGGATTTAGTACTGAGATCTAATTATGAACTTGGGGGAAGCACAGAAGAGCCAAACAGAGGAAGCCACCCTGAGATTGACCTCATCAAGGGCTGGAGGATCATGGGATGCACCGGGTTGTCTGGGCAAGCTGAAACCATGAGTGAGATGCAGCCCCTGCAAGAGACACCCTCTGAAGAAAGGGAGCAAAGTCTCTGGATTCTGCCTTCTCTCTGTTTCTTGTCTCCTGCCTGAACAAAGCTGCACAGAACAGAGGGGAAGACGGCAGCAGGGCCTGAAAGCCACTGCTTTGCCCCAGGGCAAAGTCAGTCTGTGAGCCCAAAGTTCAACTTTCACTCCTCTTTAGTGGTGATGCTGATTAGTCTGCTGAAAGCAGTCAGATGTTGCCCTGCAAATGTGTCAAAGATACATGAATATTTACAGTGTCTGCATATTGAGTTTAAATTCACTATATACTTGTCAAATTTTCCAGTAGGTTCAACAGTGGAGACAAGGCCGTGGTTACTGTTTATAAGTGAGTGATAAGCATCTTGTAGCCTTATCAAACAGGATCTCACCATTACCAGGTTAAGACAGACAACCTGTCCCTCAAGTCAATGTGGAAGTCTCTCACAGACCTGGACAGCCCCGCCCTGCCAAGAGCATAGGACACTCAGCAGCTCCACCCCTCAGACTCACCAAGGCTGAACCCCTTCCTCATCTGGTGAGATACAGATCCCTTTGTAAAACATCAACCATTAAATTTACTTACTTATTTTGCCATTGCTTGGGATGGAACACAGGGCCTCACACAATGTAGATAAGTGCTCTGCCACTGAACTATCACCTCAACACAGTTTTAAATCTTATTACCCATCATTAATATGAATATTTAAGCTTTAATGTTATCTAGTTAAAATGTAGCAAATAAAGCATAGTACAACAGCCTCTGACCAGTACAGTGCAGTGTTGAAAACCACTGTGCCTGGTGACACAGAGCTGTGTCGTGCCCAGCCCTCACACTGCCACACTAGACTTACTTGGTAGTATGTAAGCAGTTTTGAAGTAACTACACAACTGGCTAGATTGTAGACATTGCTAATTTAGCAAAGCCAGTTTTAAAATTAGGTTACATCTAGTTTAACAAATCAAATTTAAAAAGTTAATGACTTTATTACAATGTCCAATAGTAAGTTTGCTTTCTCTTAATAAGATGTGAACAAAGCCTCTAGAAGATTTGCAGAGTTTAACCAGAGAAAGAAAATCAATCCACTCCCACAAAAAGCAAAAACCTCGTCAGACCTGTGGAGAAGGGCTGTCACTTGCTGCTATGCTGTACCACACCCACTGCCCAGGCCTCCAGGACTGTTCACCTTCCCTGACCCCTTCAGGTCACCAGCAAGTATACACACCTGCACCGATGCCCTCCCCCCACCGCCCCAAAGGTATGCACATACACTCCAAGCACAGCCATTCTAAACCAAGAAAGTCTTAGACACATGTGAATCCAGCCATGATGCACTATGGTTTATTTCATTGCTGCATCAGGTGGAATGCTTTGGCCATCTTTCCACTAATACTGCTATTGGTACATTTTAGACATAGCTTTAAAATTTTATTTTATTACTAAGCATAGTTAAAAGTATAAGCCATGTAAGTTCCCTCAGCGAATGCTTAGCAGGTAATAAAAATAAAAATGAAATTCTATAATCTACAAGGATCTGAAAACCCAATGATTCTCCCCCTCCTCAAAATTTGGCACTAAATTTTATTTCTAGCAAAACCTGAAATGAACTAACACGGCATTATTTTAAGTCTTTATTTATTCACTTAGTATGGTATTCATGTTTTTTATCCCAAAATGACAAAGGAAAAAATATGATAGAGTGTAGAAACTCCTGGGATGTTTCATGGTTAAAAGGTATGAATTACACAATCGTTCTAAAATTCAAAAATTTATCAATTCAAAATACTTCTTGGCCTTCAGAGTAATAAATAGGTTCACCAGGTGGAGAAGGAGGGAAAGCAATTGTAGAACAAATTGTAGAACAAAATTTTGTGAACAAAAGCTTTGGAGTTTAGAAATCCCCAGTTCTGGGCACTTAGAAGTTGAATGTCAGGGCTGTGGACTGGCTTAAGGGATAGAGTGCCTGCCTAGCAAGAGTGAGGCCCTACTTCAAAACCCAGTACTGCCAAGAAAAACAAGTGTCCACCAAAGGCCTATGTGTTAAAGGTTTGGTCCCTCAGGGACACTGTTGGGAGATGGTGGAATCTTTAGGAGGTAGGAGATGGTGGAATCTTTAGGAGGTAGGACCTAGTGGGACATGCTTTGGTCACTGGGGGCATATCCTCAAAGAGGATCATAGTACCTTTCTTTTTCCTCTCTTGCTTCCTGGCCATGAGGTTAGCAGGTTTGTTTTGCCATACACTCCCCACCATTGCTATCCAGCTCCTCTACTCTACTCCATCATGGTCTAGAACCTCTAAAACCATGAGCTGAGCAACTTTTTTTTTTTTGTTAGTTAATTATCTCAGATATTATTTTGTCAGAAGGATAGATAGCTAGCATGCCAGGAATTACTGGTCATTCTAAGCGAATCTGGATCTTGATTCCCTACAAGGCAGCAGCCATTTTTCTTCCATAAGATCTGATGTTTAGTTGACTAGTGAATTTCTCCAGTGTGGCACCAGCTTTTCTGGATTTTCAGTCCTACTCTGAAAATGTTTGGGGATCATCCCTTTGTATAACTTCAGCATGACAGCAGTTACTAATGCCATGTCATCTATAAATTGAGCATATTTCTTCTTTCAATTTTGTAGCCTAGCCAGACTATAAAAGATAAATCCATTATCCTTGTTCTTTATTTCCTTTACAAGCTGAAGGTTTCATATGCTCTCATGATATGTCAGCTTGGAAGACCACAGTGGCATCCATAACACTTGCTAGTTTCATGTCTGGGCATAGCTTTCCAACTCTCATTCTCTGATAAATATTTTGTTGTTAAAGCACAGTATTTCCTTTTGTAATCTCCCACCAACCGGTTTTCTATTTGACCTCCAGGAGAGGGCATATAAACAAGTATCTGTGAGCTGGTAATAATTTGCAAGAATTGAGGAGACAGGTCATAGTTCTGAAAATTTACTATGACTCATCATTCCAGGAAGAGTTATTATGTTCTGTTTTCCAGGCAGTCTCTAGAAGTTGGCAGTTACTTCATATTTATTTGTAAATGTGCAAAAAAAACCACACCAAAAACCTATTCTAATCAACCATGACAAATAATGCTAAAGAGCTGTTTAATTGTACCATATCCTGGTTAATCTTCTTCCAGATCAAGCACTCTGGCCCTGAGCAAGGCCTTGGAAGGCTTCCCACACTTCTGTCTCACCATCTCCCCCTTGCCAGCTGCCATGACTATGTAACTCTAGTCCTGGTTTCTGAAAGAGCTGTGCTCTCTCTTGCCTTAGGCTCTCTCTTGGGTTGGGCCCCTTGCCGTGGTTCTCCCTCAGCAGGGCCCATCTTCCAGAATCCTTCACCTTTTCCACCATTTTGCCTTTCCAACCCCTGAGTGTACCTCAGACCTCAGCCTCACTAGCCCTCAGTGTCCCTGGTCCGGGAGGCCTTCTCTGGTTCTGCAGGATTGAGTTAGAGGTGTTTCCATGGTGGCTTCCCAAAGCCCTTGCTCTGAAGTTCTGAGGTCACCCAGTGTCAGTGTGACATGGAGCAAAGGACTTGAGGGCATTTCCTTCTGGTGCCTGCACAGGCCAGTGCTCTTTAGACTGCCAAGATGGGAAAAATTGAGCTCACCAAGCTGCTGGACCAGTAAAAATGGAAGATTCTGTGCTCTCTTGGCTGAGGCACTTTGCTGAGGAGAGATGGGCTCTAGGACAGCCAGACCAGACAAGGTAGTGCTCCTGGAAATTGAGCTGCTCTCTCTGTTCTTCCCCTCAGTCTGCACTTTTAACTTTCATTGCTGTTTTTGCTGTCTCACGTCCACTGTGTTGCTTATGAGGAAGTCATCCCTGTTCCCAGGACCAAATGGTGGCTGAATGGCACTGTCAACTTTCCTCTCACAGCCAGAGGTTGAGGAATATGGCAGCTGCAAAATCTGAGTGTCCAGACTGGGCACAGACAGTGCAATAATTCACAAAAATGATAATATAACTTGTTTTTGTCTATAAGCAAAGAGAAATAAGGAGCCATAAAAAATACCCTAGCTTTAAAATGTTTTAAGTGACTTTAGACTTGGAATCTCAACTTTTTCCCTTCAAAAGTCCTTGTTTCTTCTGCTAGAATTTAAAGCTTCTTTTTATTCTTATTTTCTTTATTGTAGGCAGTACACACAACCATAAACACCACTCAGAGCAAAATCAGGCATGTGCAAGTGCTTTATATACTCTGACTCTCACATTCTCTTTATCTACTTTATTTCTCCATTAGAAAAGGAAGAAAGTATAATTTGTAAATTAATCTATGTACTGTGTACATCCAAGAACACTAATATGAATAAAACTAGAAAATAAACGTTATAATGAATGGTTTTTTTTAACATCCTTGTACTATATAACCAATAAGAAAAGGAAGAATTAAAAAATCAAGCAGCCACTCTACTATGTAAGATAGATAGGTAGATAGATAGATAGATAGATAGATAGATAGATAGATAGATAGATAGATAGATGATAGATAGACAGAAGATAGGTGTGTGAGTATAGACTATATATGTATTTATATTTATTTTCCATTGGTTAATTTTGCAGTCAAATTAATTAATACTACATATATCTATCATTTGTAATAAGATAAATGGAAGAAACACTAAAGGTTTACAATCATGTGGGTGCTGTTGAAATACTTTATTTCTCTATCTCTCCTAAATATTTTGAGAAATATACCTGTGCTGGAGAGGAAAAGATGAAAGACAGTGTCAGCTCTGAGAGACCACACAGTCCAGCCAAAAAGAGACAAACAAAGTCAGGGGCGAGGAGGAAATGAGGGGAGCTCCTCTCACTTCTCACCAGCCAGGCTTGTCCTTGCAAAACTTAAACAGGTCTCAGAGATGGTATTCACATGCAGATGGTGGGAGGACAGAGTCTCCTAGACAGACACATGCCACTGCCCAGAGGGACTGGCCCAGCCTCTGCCCCATCCTGCTGGAAGTAGCTAGTGGTGATGAGGGAGGGGTCAGCAGTTCCTGTAAGAATGATTGCCTTTTAATCTAAAGGAAATTCTTAAGGAAGCATAAAAAGGACACAATGAAGTACATCAGTTAGGTTAAGATATACTTTGAGAATATAATTTAAGAATTCTATAAAATCCAATTAAAAACTCAAAAAGAAAACCAAACACAAAGGCAGAGAAGACCTATAACTAAAACGGAAATCATGAGTAGAAAGCCCAGAGCCAAGAATGTGGGAGTGAGGACATGAATATGTAATCATAAACAGAGAGAAGAATCAAAGAAGCAGCAGCAGGCATCTTCACAGTTAAGCAAGAGCATTTCTAAACTACTCACAGAAATACAAATCATAGAAGAAGATAACACAGCTTCCTAATTCACATGAAGATGCTTGGAGATGTTTAAAAGGTTAATGAAACCATTGAAAAGGTAAATTGTATACCAATTTACTCATGAATAATGATACAAAAACTGAAAATAAATTATTGACATTGTCTTAAAATATGAACAGACCCTGAACATTTGACTGTTTATTTAAGGGGCATTTACTAAGCACCATCTCTGTGGCAAATAATACTTTAGGTACTAAAGATCTAGTGGTAAACAAAACAGTCCCAGCACATATTCTAGGATGGAAAGGCAATAAATAATAAATGAACATATGATGATTGCAGTGAGAAAGTAAGGTAGGAGCCAGGGTCTCTGGAAAAGTGAAAGGGGTCCTCACCCCTCCTGACTCATCAATTTAATTTGTGCTATTGAAAAAGCTGAAGGGCAGACATGTGGTTATGCCTCTAGCAAACCCAAGTCACTCCATAAAACTTGGAAGCATTCCTAACAAAACCCATGAAAATAATAATAGCTATATTAAACATGATAAACAAAAGTTATCCAAAATTTGACAAAGTCACTTGCCAAAGTAAGTTATAATAACCAGGGATTAAATGAAAATACTCACCATAAGGGCATCATCCATTGCTGAGTTAGAATCAGAACACACATTGTCAGTGATAAAAATGAAAAATTTAACTTTAATTCCAGATGACATTATGGGATGCTTAAAAATTCTGTGACACAATAAAAAATTATGAAATTTGATGAAAAATTTTAAGCGACTGGATACAACTACATAGTAAAAATTGATTTTTTCATAATAACAAAATCCAGTTAGAGATGGAGTACAAAAAAATCATTCCTAATATTGACAAAATCCATAAAACACTAATACATTTATTCAACAATAAAGGCAAAGGATCTGTTGTAAATATTTACAAATGAAGATGAGTAAAGAAGGAGGCACTGTCCTCAGTATTAGGACTATTATCATTTCAACCTCGAATTTGTATATAATTTTGAAGCAAGTCATGTTGGAGCACTTGATAGAAACTGTTATGGTTGGGGGACGAAGAGGGATTAGTCACAAAAGTTTTTTTTTAAAAACCATATGAAGAACAAATGTGTAAGAGTTCTGAGACATTTTTTACACAATGAGAACTAAGGTGCTATTCTAGTGAGCATTACAACTTATTGCAACCTGTTAAGCTATTATAAGGCAGAGAAATACAGTATTTGCATGGAAATATATGAAGAGGCTAATGGAGAGTGTGGAAATGCCTACAAGTATGTGTGTAACTTAGAATATAACCACGTGTTAAATTTAGTGAGCAAGGATGTGTTATTGATACGTGGCCTGGGTACAAGAGAATAACCAATAGTTGAAGTAAATAGTTGGTCACTCATAATTTGAGAAAAGAATTTCAGATGATTTAAGTATCTAAATGTTAAACAACAAAATTTTAATAAGAATTAGGTGGAAAAAGTAGGTGGCAAATCACATAAACTTCTGATGAGAGTGACAGGAGAACTTTAGAAAGATATGAACTGGATAAATTTCCCTATCAAAGAAAATGTCTTGCACTTAAAACATGCCTGCAAACACAAAAAGACAAAATGTTTACAGAATACATAGTCCACACACCTACTCTGAAAAATATTTTTACCAATTTTCTTTACAAATGACAAATAATCCAAACAGATTAAGCAGGGTGGAAGAATTCCAAGATGGCGGCTAGAGGTAGGAAGCAGAAAGCGACCCTCCTATAGTGAAATCTTGGAGAGACGCTGGAGACACACTTTGCAGGCATAATCACCGAGAAAAGGCATAACTTTGACCCCTCCACATCTCCAGCCGGTGCAGAGAATCTCCACTCCACGTTAAACGGAGAAACGAGGAGGGCCCCTGGGGCCGCCAGTGGCCAGCGCCCATACGGCTTGGGAAGACGTGGACCAGGTGAGCTTCGAGGTACCGTGGTACCCCCACAGACAAGCCTGGGCCAGAGCAGCATAGCCCCCTGGACAGACTGACTTCCACCCGGGAAAAAAAAAAAAGAGAAACTGAGTAATAAGCAATAAGAACAAATAAGACACGCTGGAAAGAGGGTGGGGCGCCCTGAGCGCAGAAGATTGGGGGAAGGTAATCTTTCCCGGGACTGTAAATAAACAAGCCGGGCAGGCCGGAGAGCCTCTGGTGGGAGCAGGGCACGCGCCCAGCAACCAGGAGCGGGGAAGCTTGTGAGAGGAGGGAAGACCCACTTCCCACGTGAACTGTAAACAAACATGGCGGCCGGCAGGAGCAGCAGCACCGCCCAGTAAGCAGGAGCAGGAAAGCTTGTAAAAGTGGCAGTGGGAGGAAAACTGCACAGGAGAGGGGGGAAGACCCACCTCCCACATGAACTCTAAATAAACACGCAGGCCTGACAACGCAGGGCAGTGTCACCTTTCCCAGTGCTTGGAAAGGGGAAAGCTTGTAGCAGAGGCTCCCGCCCAGGAGAACTCTGAGCAAACAAAGCCTGTGGGACCAGGTGAGTGCTAGCTCACCCCAGAGATCTGCATAAATAACGCCACCAGCTACAGGCTGAGAGCAGCAGGCAGGCAAGCCACCGTTGCAGATATCACTCTCAGAACTGTCTCCAGACGCTTTTTTTTTCTTTTCCTCCCTACCTTTGATGAGAGAACAACCGAATTACACCTGCAAGCCGAAAAACTTACTGAAACTGTATTGCATTTGAACTGGGGACACTTGATGGGGCTTTTGTGTGTGTGTGTGTGTGTGAGCGAAGGGAATGTGTAATATATTCAACAAAATAATAACGGAAAATTTCCCAAATCTAGAGAAAGATATTCCCATACAAATGCAAGAGGCCTCCAGGACACCAAACAGACCAGATCAAAATAGAACTACTCCACGACAAATCATCATTAAAACAACAAGTTCAGAAACTAAGGAAAGAATATTGAAGGTTGTAAGAGAGAAAAAACAAGTAACATACAAAGGTAAACCCATCAAAATCACAGCAGACTTCTCAACAGAAACATTAAAAGCAAGAAGAGTGTGGGGTGAGATCTTCCGGGCACTGAATGAAAATAACTTCAACCCCAGGATACTCTACCCAGCAAAGCTATCATTCAAAATAGACGGAGCAATAAAAGTCTTCCATGATAAGCAGAAACTAAAACAATATGTGACCACAAAGCCACCATTACAAAAGATTCTGCAAGGGATCCTGCACACAGAAAGTGACACCCAACTTAACCATGAAAAGGCAAGCAGCACCAAACCACAGGATAAGAAAAAGCAAGACAGTAGAGAGTAACGTCAAGTTAGGTACACACAATCAAACCTTCAAACGACTAAGACAACTAATGGCAGGAATCACCACATACCTATAAGTACTAACGCTTAATGTTAATGGACTTAATTCACCCATCAAAAGACACCGTTTGACAAAATGGATTAAAAAAGAAGATCCAACAATTTGTTGCTTACAGGAGACTCATCTCACCGACAGAAATAAGCATATGCTTAGGATGAAAGGCTGGAAGAATATTTACCAAGCCAATGGCCCCCGAAAACAAGCAGGAGGAGCAATACTTATCTCTGACAAAGAAGACTTTAAACCTACATTGATCAAACAAGATAAAGAAGGACATTCCATACTAATAAAGGGGGAAATAGACCAAAAGGAAATAATAATCATCAATCTGTACGCACCAATGTCAACGCACCCAATTTCATCAAACATACCCTGAAAGACCTAAAAGCATATATAAACGCCAACACAGTGGTTGTGGGAGACTTTACCACTCCATTATCATCAATAGATAGGTCATCCAAACAAAAACTCAATAAAGAAATCCAAGATCTAAAATATGCAATAGATCAAGTGGACCTAGTAGATGTCTACAGAACATTTCATCCAACCTCTACACAATATACATTCTTCTCAGCAGCCCATGGAACCTTCTCCAAAATAGATCATATCCTAGGGCACAAAGCAAGCCTCAGCAAATATAAGAAAATAGAAATAATACCGTGCATACTGTCTGACCACAATGCAGTAAAAGTAGAACTCAACAACAAAAGTAAAGACAAAAAACATGCAAACAGCTGGAAACTAAATAACTCATTACTTAATGAAGAATGGATCATCGATGCAATAAAAGAGGGAATTAAAAAGTTCCTGGAAGTCAATGAAAATGAAAACAACCTACCAGAACCTATGGGACACAGCTAAGGCAGTCTTGAGAGGAAAGTTTATAGCCATGAGTCCATATATTAAGATTGAAAGATCCCAAATCAATGACCTAATGATACATCTCAAACTCCTAGAAAAACAAGAACAAGCAAATCCCAAAACAAATAGAAGAAGAGAAATAATAAAAATAAGAGCTGAAATCAACGAAATAGAAACCAAAAAAACCATACAAAGAATTAATGAAACAAAAAGTTGGTTCTTTGAAAAAATAAACAAGATCGATAGACCCCTGGCAAACCTGACTAAAATGAGGAGAGAAAAAACCCAAATTAGTAGAATTAGGAATGCAAAAGGGGAGATAACAACAAACACCATGGAAGTCCAGATAATCATCAGAGACTACTTTGAGAACCTATATTCAAATAAATTTGAAAATCTAAAATAAATGGACAGATTTCTAGATACATATGATCATCCAAAACTGAACCAAGAGGAAATTAATCACCTGAATAGATCTATAACACAAAATGAAATTGAAGCAGCCATCAAGAGTCTCCCCAAAAAGAAAAGCCCAGGACCTGATGGATTCTCTGCTGAATTCTATCAGACCTTTAAAGAAGAACTGATACCAACCCTCCTTAAACTGTTCCATGAAATAGAAAGGGAAGGAAAACTGCCTAACACATTTTATGAAGCCAGTATTACACTTATCCCAAAACCAGGCAAAGACACCTCCAAAAAGGAGAACTATAGGCCAATCTCCTTAATGAACATTGATGCAAAAATCCTCAACAAAATAATGGCAAACCGAATTCAGCAACACATCAAAAAAATTATTCACCACGACCAAGTAGGCTTCATCCCAGGGATGCAGGGGTGGTTCAACATATGAAAATCAATAAACATAATAAACCACATTAACAGAAGCAAAGACAAAAACCACTTGATCATCTCAATAGATGCAGAAAAAGCCTTTGATAAGATCCAACATCATTTCATGATAAAAGCTCTAAGAAAACTAGGAATAGAAGGAAAGTTCCTCAACATTATAAAAGCTATATATGACAAACATTCAGCCAGCATTATACTTAATGGAGAAAAACTGAAACCATTCCCTCTAAAAACAGGATCCAGACAAGGATGCCCACTATCTCCACTCCTATTCAACATAGTACTGGAATTCCTAGCCAGAGCAATTAGGCAAGAAGAAGGAATAAAAGGAATACAAATAGGAAAAGAAAATGTCAAAATATCCCTATTTGCAGACGACATGATCCTATACCTTAAAGACCCAAAAAACTCAACTCAGAAGTTTCTAGACATCATCAATAGCTATAGCAAGGTAGCAGGATATAAAATCAACATAGAAAAATCATTAGCATTTCTATACACTAACAATGAGCAAACGGAAAAAGAATGTATGAAAACAATTCCATTTATAATAGCCTCAAAAAAAATCAAATACCTACATGTAAACCTAACAAAAGATGTGAAAGACCTCTACAAGGAAAACTATACACTTCTGAAGAAAGAGATTGAGGAAGACTATAGAAAGTGGAGAGATCTCCCATGCTCATGGATTGGTAGAATCAACATAGTAAAAATGTCGATACTCCCAAAAGTAATCTACATGTTTAATGCAATTCCCATCAAAATTCCAATGACATTCATTAAACAGATTGAAAAATCTACTGTGAAATTTATATGGAAACACAAGAGGCCACGAATAGCCAGGCAATACTCAGTGAAAAGAACAATGCAGGAGGTATCACAATACCTGACTTCAAACTATATTACAAAGCAATAACAATAAAAACAGCATGGTACTGGCACAAAAACAGACATGAAGACCAGTGGAACAGAATAGAGGATCCAGATATGAAGCCACACAACTATAAGCAACTTATCTTTGACAAAGGAGCTAAAAATATATGATGGAGAAATAGCAGCCTCTTCAACAAAAACTGCTGGGAAAACTGGTTAGCAGTCTGCAAAAAACTGAAACTAGATCCATGTATATCACCCTATACCAAGATTAACTCAAAATGGATCAAGGATCTTAATATCAGACCCCAAACTCTTAAGTTGATACAAGAAAGAGTAGGAAATACTCTGGAGTTAGTAGGTATAGGTAAGAACTTTCTCAATGAAACCCCAGCAGCACAGCAACTAAGAGATAGCATAGATAAATGGGACCTTATAAAACTAAAAAGCTTCTGTTCATCAAAAGAAATGGCCTCTAAACTGAAGAGAACACCCACAGAGTGGGAGAAAATATTTGCCAACTATACATCAGACAAAGGACTGATAACCAGAATATATAGGGAACTTAAAAAACTAAATTCTCCCAAAACTAATGAACCAATAAGGAAATGGGCAAGTGAACTAAACAGAACTTTCTCAAAAGAAGAAATTCAAATGGCCAGAAAACACATGAAAAAATGCTCACCATCTCTAGCAATAAAGGAAATGCAAATTAAAACCACGCTAAGATTCCACCTCACCCCTGTTAGAATAGCCATCATCAGCAACACCACCAACAACAGGTGTTGGCGAGGATGCGGAGAAAAAGGAACCCTCTTACACTGTTGGTGGGAATGTAGACTAGTACAACCACTCTGGAAAAAAATTTGGAGGCTACTTAAAAAGCTAGACATCAATCTACCATTTGATCCAGCAATACCACTCTTGGGGATACACCCAAAAGACTGTTACTCCAGAGGCACCTGCACATCCATGTTTATTGCGGCACTATTCACAATAGCCAAGTTATGGAAACAGCCAAGATGCCCCACCACTGACGAATGGATTAAGAAAATGTGGTATCTATACACAATGGAATTTTATGCAGCCATGAAGAAGAACGAAATGTTATCATTTGCTGGTAAATGGATGGAATTGGAGAACATCATTCTGAGTGAGGTTAGCCTGGCCCAAAAGACCAAAAATCGTATGTTCTCCCTCATATGCGGACATTAGATCAAGGGCAAACACAACAAGGGAATTGGACTATGAGCACATGATAAAAGCAAGAGCACACAAGGGAGGGGTGAGGATAGGTAAGACACCTAAAAAACTAGCTAGCATTTGTTGCCCTTAAAGCAGAGAAACTAAAGCAGATATCTTAAAGCAACTGAGGCCAATAGGAAAAGGGGAACAGGTACTAGAGAAAAGGTTAGATCAAAAGGAATTAACCTAGAAGGTAACACCCACGCACAGGAAATCAATGTGAGTCAATGCCCTGTATAGCTATCCTTATCTCAACCAGCAAAAACCCTTGTTCCTTCCTATTATTGCTTATACTCTCTCTACAACAAAATTAGAAATAAGGGCAAAATAGTTTCTGCTGGGTATTGAGGAGGGGGAGAGGGAGGGGGCGGAGTGGGTGGTAAGGGAGGGGGTGGGGGCAGGGGGAAGAAATGAACCAAGCCTTGTATGCACATATGAATAATAAAAGAAAAATGAAAAAAAAATAATAATCCAAACAAATACCAAGGAATATGATATGGTAAATCTAAGAAAAGAAAATGCAGAAGAGACACTTACCTTAAAAGCAAAGACGACGTACCATTTTCACACAGAGCTTTATCAAAACTGAGGGAACCCCAGGCTAGTGAGCGTGTGTTAAAGAGCACATTGTATGAGATACAGGGAGATGCTCCAACTTTTTGGAAATAATCCAAAAGTATGGATGAGACTATTAAATGCTCAGGTTGTTTTATGTTATTCAAATTAATAAAAACAATAGTGCCAGTGTATAATAATTTGTATACAGGGATTTTATTTCAGTCTAACTTGTAGGAAAAAATAAAGGAACCACATAGAGAGGATTTTGCTCAATACCTATAGAATATTATGTAGCTATCATAATAGGTTTGGTATATATGTATATGTTGATCTTCAAACATTTTTTAAAACTGTTGTTATGTGAAAAAAGTTATGGTGAAATAAAAATATTATTTCCATTTAAAGAAAAAATTTTAAATCCTTACAAGTATAAAATTTTTAATGAGTACAAAAAATTTCTAAAATAATTCACAGAAATAAAGTTCACATTAGTCATCCTGGGAGAATGAAACTAGAGAAAATGATTTATTTTCTTTATATATTTCTTTTTGTCATAATTGTTACAAAAGACATGCACTCTTTAAATATTCAAAAGACAACTGACACTAACATCAGCAGCAACAGTCAAGCACAGTCTGGACAGCACTGGACCAGAGGAATAGGTTTTGGGAATCATGTGCAGGACCCCTGTTGTGGCCAGAGGGAGCAGTGATGTGACCAGGGTAGGAATAAGACAGAAGAACACAGAAAGCCAGCACCCACTAGGCCTCCCTTGGGAAACAGAGGCCTCCTGGTGCTACATCGCAGTGTGTGCATTGCCCTGTTGGCTGGTTCCACTAAAGTCCTCCCATGTCTATGCCGAATATCAACACCAGTCCTGTTACCAAATTTACTATACTTATGACATCTTGTCTAATAAAAGGTTCCCATGTACTTCCTCAAGTCAGTAGTGTATATGTACTTATGTTAAACCATATTTATTTATTTTTTGGCTGATTTGGCAAATGTGGTCAAGTTATTGAAAATAACACTATAACATCTAATGGTTCACCAAACTTAAGTAAAAAAATTTTTCTTTGCATCTGTTATGGTTTGAATCTAAAAAGGCCCCTGAAGGCTGATGTGCTAAAGACTTGCTTATCAGCTGATAGACTTCGGGGAAATGACTGGATCATGAGGGATCTAACCTCACCAGTGGGTCAATCCATTGATGGAGTCATAGTTTGATAGCATGATCGGAGGTGGTGAAAACTCAGATATAGGGTCTTATTGGAGGAAATAAGTCAGGGAGGGCATGCCCTGGAGGAGTGGATCTTATGCTGGCTCCTCTCAGTCTCTCTGCCCCTCAGCAGCCATGAGGTAAGTGACTTTGGTCCAACACACGCTGTTCACATGAGTTCAGCCTCTTCTCAGGCTCAAAGCAATAGTGCCAAGCAATCATGGACTGGGCCCTCTGAAACAGAAGCCAAATAAATCTTTTCTCTCTTAAGTTGTTTCTTCTCAAGTATTTTGTCACAATGATGAAAAGTGATTAACATATTTTATGTAATTTTTTCTTCAATTTATAGCTTCTCTTAATAATCAAATTTATATTGGGGAGGGGTGGAAAAAAATAATCAAATTTATAATTATGTGGTATAAGTAGTACTCAGCTAATTAATTAAATGAAGGATAGCAGATACTCAGAGTAAACCTTTCAATTTGTTATGAAGTAAGTACATACACTTTCTTTAATGTATATTACTATTCCAATACTTCTATGCTTACCTAGTTGACAATATTGTTCAGCATTAGATAGTATGTTTTAAGGGAAAATTAGAAGTATGAAAAACAACCTGCCAAAATGACTGTTGCCCAGGATCTCATATATCAAGCATTAGCCTAAGGAGCTGTTTATGGTTAGGTTATAAGATTTGCTGGGGGGAAAAAAAGTTTTTGTAATGAAAACAGCCCAGCCACAAAATGTGCCTCCTGACATCAGTCTCATATCAGCACAACTGCAACAAACCCATAAATCCTGACAGCCTACTCTACCTCTGCACATATAAAATAGTGAGCTTCAGTTTAAGTTCTTGCACAACAGCAAGTATGTACAATGAAACATATAGTGAACTGAGATCAGGGTAACTAGTCCATTCAACACAACACATTCTATTTCATAGAAGTGTGTTTTTTGGTGCAATAAGTTAGATGAAGTAATTTTCATTGTGTCTGTAGATCTATGTACTCATTAATTATAGTGATTTCTCCAAAAAGTTATTTCTACACTGCAAGAGAAGCCTAGAAAAACATTAATTTTATGTTTCTCAAGGGTATATACTTTGACCTTCTACTTAAAACAGGAAGACATGGAAACCAAGTACCCAGGGTTCTGTCACTAGCTATCCTGAACTGTAGGGAACTTTATCTGTCATTTATCCTAACTGTTCACAAATTAATTCACAACTGGTAGACTTTTTTGTAGTGTCCCTATGCCTTTCTTCACTGGGTATCCAATAACATGCATCAGGTTTTTTTCTGTCAATTACCTAACTCATTACTGGATGGTTAGATAGCAGTCCTTGATGATGGAAGTCCATGATGATGGAAGTCCATGATGATGGGAGAATGAAGAGCAAAGTTACTTCCATCACGCTTTTCCAATCAGTTGGCTGAATCAGCCTACTCAGAACATGTGAGTAACATACTCTTCTTCTCCCATTGCACGCTTCTTCTAACGCACTCATACAAACCCAGTTTCTTTTCAGAAAGTCAGAAATGATTTGCTTATCTTACCAAATGGCAATATCACTCCCAAATCAAAATATATGTAACTAAACTCAAATTGGACAGTGTTGTCAATATTTTTTGGCTACAGACATTCTTTTCATCACTAACACCTGGTGCTTCGTTGACTATATCATTACTTGGCTGTTACATACAAGCCCATCTGCGTAAAGGTGGCCAACTGCCTGCTCATAGTTGGCCAGACCTGTGTCCTAAAACATTTGGGTTCCAGGCAATGATGAGCTTTGATATTGGCCTTCATAACCCTGTGAATGCAAGAGCTGACAAATTTTTTATATGTAGCAATAGCAACACAAATCTATATATTACATTGAAATAATACAAAAATGTACTTTAAAAGTCCTTTAAATGTATTGTTTTGTCTTGTCTTTTCTTCCTGAGGATTCTTGGGAGGTGAGTTTTGCCAGCAAAGATTTGATGAGGAAGTGATACCAATAACAATTTAAAACAACCTATGAATGAGAAAGTCATAATCATGAGTTGGTTACAATTTTCTGCCTATTTATCAGCTTCAACTCCTCATGCACACATGTTAGATACACTGTCATAAATCTTTATTTGTGCTATAATAGCTGATAAAAATTCTTCATCTATCTGTCAATCAATTACTTCTTAACATTTTGTAACCTCCTTTTATTGAAACTGAAATCAATAGATTAGCTACACATATGAAAACCCCTATATATTTGCATAAATGTTGGCAGGTTTTGTCGAATCTCTATGTTTCTCTGATAGTCGGAGATAAATCAAGCTATCAGCAAGGAAAGTGTGTGTGGCCAGGACTCAGACCAGTTTACCCTAGCTGGACCTTTCTAATCTTAAACAGGAGCTACCATTTCATTAGCTATCGTTTGCTCATAGTGACATTGCAGTACTTTAAAAATGACATTTCTTCCCACTTTCAATGAGAGAAAGTTTAAATGAATTTTCTGGGTTCCAGTAAAGTCTCAAGAGAATAAAGGAGAGTGCAAGACAAATCCAATCAAATTACAAATGAATGCAGTGCAAATTTGTCAAAGGGTTAATTTCCAATGCATTTCATCTCCCCTCCCAATGCCTCAATATAAATGGGATCTTCAGGGAAATTAGACTGAGGAAATAAGTGGTTTATGGTGTCAGTGGATGTTTCTGCAAAAGAGTGGTGTGAATTGAGTATGTGTGCTTAGGTAATTTTCCTCACAATACCAAAATCATTTCGTAGTCCTTTGAGAAAACCATCCTATTTTATTTTGTGCTTTTACTACACAAAAGCAATTGATAGAAAAATATGTAGATCCTCAATAGATTTGGGAAAAGGTGAAGAGGGATTCACAGTACTTCCTCCACAAGATTATACATAGCTCACTCACACTACAAAAGATTTTCCAATAAACTCCTCCCCTACCCTTTCAGAATCATTACTGTAGTGAGCTATGGAGGCCCCACAGTAACAATAAAAAACAAACCTATTATCAACTCCTAAGGGAAGAAACAATCTGAAGGAAGGTAAACTTGACAGGTGACCTGGGGGAGAGGATATTGTAGCACCTGATGTTAGGAAGCACCATGTGTGCCCATGTGTACACTGGATTTTATTGGTTACACTGTTCCCATGACACTAAGGCACATGCACTTACCCATCACCAAAAACCAGACAGTTAACCCATTACCCCGACCCAAAGTTTTCTTAGGTACCTTTCTTTCCCCTCCATCTTGCCCTTTCTGCATCCACCCACATACTATCCACAGATAACTGCTCACCTGCTTTCTGTAACAATAGATTAATTTTAACTTTCTAGAATTTTATATAGAAATTATACATTATATAGTCTTTTTTTGTCTGGATTATTTTACTTAGAATAATTTTTTGTGAAACAATAATTCCACTGAATTTATCAATTATGTTTTTTATCCAGTGTGGCTCTGTTTCTAATAGGTAGGATAGTTTTAGGACTGTTACTTAATCTTTTTAATAGCCTTATTTTTAAAAGTAGTTTTAGGCTCACAGTAAAATTGAATGGAAGATACAGAGAATCCACCCTCCCACAGACATGCATGGCCTCCCTACTGCCAACATCCCACATTAGAATAGTACATTTTTTTTCACAATTTATGAATGTAAATTGACATATTATCACTCAAAGCCCACAGTTTATGTGGGGTTCAGTCTTGGTGTTGAAGGTTTGTTGCATGAGTTTTGATAAACACATGAGAATACACAAAATGACTCCATTGACCTCTGTGATCCACCTCCTGTCTCCTGGAAACTACTGATTTTTTTTTAACTGTCTCCAGTTTTGCCTTTTCTAGAAAGTCATATAGTTGGAAACATACAGTATGTGGTCTCTTTCACTTAACAATATGCTATAACTTCCCTCCATGTCTTTTCATGGGTTGATAGCTCACTTATTATGAACACTGAATCATATTTCATTGTCTTAATGCACCACATGTTATTCACCCATTCACCTGCTGAAGAACATCTTGGTTGCTTCCAAATTTTGGCAATTGTGAATAAAAGTGCTATAAACAGCCATGTGCCAATTTTTGTGTGGACATATAGCAAGGAGGTAAATTGTCAGAACACATGGTGGAAGTACTTCAGATTGTCTTACAAGTGGTTGTACCACTGTGTGTTCAAATCACCAATGAATGAGAATTCCTATTGCTTCACAACCTTGCAGGCATGGGTGGTGTTAATGTTTTAGATGTTGGCTATCTAAGAGGTGTTCAGTGGTATCTTATTCTCACTTGAATTTGCAATTCTCTGATGAGGTAAGATGTTGAGCATCCTTTCACATCTTTATTTGCCTAATATATATTCTTTGTGAGGTGTCAGTTCTTGTCTTTTGCCCATTTTTAATCATGTTGTTTTCTTACTGTTGAATTTTTAAAATTATTTGAATATTTTATGGAAGAGTCCAATAACAGATAAGTATTTTGCAAATATTTTCTCCCAGTCTGTGGCTTGTCTTCTTATTCTAATAGTGGCTTTATAGGAAGACATATTTAATTTTAATGAAGTCTATTATATCAATTATTTCATTTATAGAATGTGCTTCTGGTATTATATATATATATATAAAATTATTACCTTTAAAAGTCATTTAGATTTCCTCCAATGTTAATTTTTCTAGTTTTGGACTTTCTATTTAGGACTGTGATCTATTTTGTGTTAATTTTTGTGAAGGGGATAAGACTTGTGCCTATTATTTTTTGCATGTGGATGCTTATTTACACTAGTACCACTTGCTGAAAAGACCAATTTTGTCCATTGTATTGTCTTTGCCCATTTGTCAAATATCATTTGAATATATGTGGGTCTGTGTCTGAACTCTCTAATGTGTTATTGAACTAGTCATCTATTCTTTCAACATTATCACATTTTTTATTACTGCAGCTTCAGAGTTAAGTCTTGAAGTTGGATAATGTTAGTCTTCTGACCTTATTCTTTGTCAAGATTAAGAACCACTTTGTTGAAATCCACAAGTTAGCTTGCTGGAATTTTGGTTGTGATTGCATTGAACTTGCAGAACAAGTTGCTAAGAACTGACATTTTGGCAATATTGAACCTATTATTAGTTTCAGTCTTTGTTAATTTTTTGTATTTTGTATGTATAAAATCATGTCATCTGTGACCAAAGAAAGTTTTTTCTTCCCAGTTGAATATTTTTATTCCCTTTGTTGTCTTCTTGCATTAGCTAAGACTTCCAGCGAAATGTTAAAAAGGGGTGGTAAGGCAACATTCTTGCCTTGTTCCTGATCATGGCGCCGAAAGTAGCTTCTCACCATTGAGTACGATGTTAACTGGACATTGTTTTTGCAGATACTCTTCTTAAGTTCCCCTGTATTCTGAGAAGTTACCTGTTTTTTTTTTAAATCATCAATGGGTGTTGGATTTTTTCAAATCATTTTTCTGAATCTATTGATGTGAATTTTCTTCTTTAGTCTGTTGAACTGCTTTGCTTATCTGGGATACATTCCATTGGGTTGTGGCTTATTATTCTTTTTGGCAGCACTGGAATTTGAACTCAGGACCTTGCTCTTGCTTGACAAACACTACCTCTTGAGCCATGTCCCCAGTCCTGTGGTTTATTCTTTTTAATATATTGCTGAATTAAATTTGTTAACAAATTCTTGAGGAAGTTTTCATCTATGGCCTGTAGTTTTCTTTTCTTCTAATGTCTTTGTCTTTTTCTTGTATTGGGGTAATGCTAGCCTCAGAGAATGAGTTCGTATTTCCAGACCTTCCATTATAGACAGTTGGCTTATTGTCTTCCTTAAATGATGATGGAATTGACCAGGGAGCCCACCTTAGTCTGGTGTTTTCTCTTTCGAAAGTCTTTTCAAAGATTATTAGCCAGTGATTCTCTATCTTCAATAAATATAGGCCTATTCAAATTATTTGTTTCTTCTTTGAATTTTAATAGCTGGTAGTTATCCAAAGGATTAGTCCATTTCATCTGAGTTATCAAATTACTAGACATATTACTGTTTATAGTATTCCTTTGTTATCCCTGCAATGTCCACAGGATCTGTAGCAATGTCCCCTCTTTCTTTTCTGTTATTAGAAATTTGTATCTTCTTTTTTTTGTTGTTAGTCTGGGTAGAGGCCAGTTAATTTTTATTGATCTTTCCAAAGAATTAGTTTTTAGTTTCATTGATTTTCTCTTAATTTCTTGCTTTCGATTTCATTGATTTATGCTCTGAATTTTATTATTTCTCTTCTGCTTTTGGATTTAATTTCATCCTGTTTTTCTTGCAGGTTACTATTTCTTTGTATGAACATAGCATATTTTGTTACCCATTCACATATTGAACAATTAGGTTGTCACTATAATACAGCCTATTAAGGTAAATATTACAGAGATTCCAAGATGGTGGCTAGAGGGAGGAAGCAGAAAGTGTGTCTCCTAAAGTAAAAACTTGGAGAGATGCTGGAGATTCACCTTACAGGTAAAACCACCAAGAAGAGGCAAAACTTTAACTCCTCCACACCTCCAGCCTGTGCAGAGCATCTCCACTTCACGTTAAATGGAGAAACCAGGAGGGCCCCTGGGCCACTGCCAGATGCCAGTGCCCAGACGGCTTGGGAAGACACGGCCTACAAGGTGAGCTAAGTGATATGTGGTACTCCCACAGACAACCCTGGGCCAGATCAGCATAGCCCCCTGGACAGACTGACTCCTACAAAGGGAAAAAAAGAGAAACTGAGTAATAAACAGTAACAACAATAAAGACACATAGAAAAGAGGGTGGGGCACCCTGAACACCAAAGAGGGGGAGAGGGGAATCTCTCACAGAACTGTGAATGAACAAGCTGGCCGGAGAAGGCAGGAGCGCGGCACACGCCCAGCAACCAGGAGTGGGAAAGCTTGTAAAAGTGGCAGAGGAAGGAAAATTCCACAGGAGAGGGGGGAAGACCCACATCCCACGTGAGCTGTAAACAAACACGCCGGCTTGAGAAAGCAGATGCAGTGTCACCTCCCCAGTGTGCTTGGAAAGGGGAAAGCTTGTAGCAGAGGCTCCTGCACAGGAGAACTCTGAGTAAACAAACCCTGCAGGGCCAGGTGAGTGTTAAGCTCACCCCTGAAATCTCCATAAATAACGCCGCCAGCAACAGCAGGCTGACAGCAGCAGGCAGGCAAGCCACAGCTGCAGATACCATTCACAGAACTGTCTCCAGACTCTTTTTTTTCTTTTTCTCCCTACCTTTGATGAGAGAACAACCGAATTACACCTACATGCTGAAAAACTTACTGAAACTGTATTGCATTTGAACTTGGGACACTTTGTGGGGTCTTATTGTTTGTTTTGTGCAGTTTTGTTTTATTTTATTTTTCCCCTTTGATGAGACAACTACAGAACAACATCTGAGGCACCATCTCCAGGATTGGAGGCTGAGGGAGGAACACCAAAATTGTTAAGACTGAAACTTTATTTCATTTGAACTTGGAGGTTGTTTTTTCTTTTTATATATATATACTTTTTCATTTATTTATTTTTTATTTTCAATCCTCTGTCTGTCTAATGCATTTTCAGCTTACAGTTGATTAGTACACTGTCTCTCCCTGTTTATATCTTTGAAACATTTTTTGTTTGTTTCTTTGTTTTTTTTTTTTACTTGTTTATTTGCTTTTCCCTTTTCCTTTCACATTTTTGCTTTCCATCTCCTCTCACCCTTCCATTCTAAATATCACCATTGTTATTATTACAAGCTAGAAAATACTTAATTGCACACAGTACAGGGACAGTAACAACACCAAGGGCAATGATGGGAAGACAGAAAAAACAGGGAAACAAGTTTCCCCACAGCAAAAAATTAGTACAGGACCAGAGGGAAATGAAGAAAACAGATACTCAGATCCAGACTCCAAAAAAATGAAGATAAACTATGCCAAAGGACCCAATGAAGCCCACAAGAATAATCTAAAAGAAGAAATCCTACAGGTACTCAATGAGAATTTTATAGAGATGATACTCGATATGGTCAGGCAAAATGTACAGAAGACACTGAAGAAACTTCAAGACAACAAAAATAGAGAATTTGAAAAAGCAAAAGAAGAAATAAAGGAAACCATAGAAGCACTGTATAAACACCAAAATGAAACAAAGAACATGATTAATAAAGAGATAAATGAACTCAGGTCAAAAATAGACAACATTAAAGAGGAAGTGACTCAGAATATGGAAAACCTCAGAAAAAAGAATGAAACAGAATTGCAAAACAAAACGGAAGGCCAATCCAGCAGAATAGAACAAACAGAAGACAGAATCTCAGAACTTGAAGATGAAATGGTAGTTAAAGGAAAAACTGAAGAACTATTAGTTAAACAACTCAAGACCTGTGAAAAGAAAATGCAAGAACTCACGGACTCCATCAAAAGACCAAACCTGAGAATCATGGGCATCGAAGAAGGAGAAGAGGTGCAAGCAAAGGGAATGTGCAATATATTCAACAAAATAATAACAGAAAATTCCCCAAATCTAGAGAGAGCTATTTCCATAAAGATGCAATAGGCCTCCAGAACACCAAACAGACCAGATCAACCCAGACATATCATCATTAAAACAACAAGTTCAGAAACTAGGGAAAGAATATTGAAGTCTGTAAGAGAGAAAAAACAAACAACATACAAAGGTAAACCCATCAAAATCACAGCAGACTTCTCAACAGAAACATTAAAAGCAAGAAGAGCTTGGGGAGAGATCTTCCGGGCACTGAATGAAAATAACTTCAACCCCCAGGATACTCTACCCAGCAAAACTATCATTCAAAATAGATGAAGCAATAAAAGTCTTCCATGATAAGCAGAAACTAAAACAATATGTGACCACAAAGCCACCACTACAAAAGATTCTTCAAGAGATTCTGCACACAGAAAGTGAAACCCAACAAAACCATGAAAGGACAGGCAGCACCAAACCACAGGAAAAGAAAAAGCAAGCAAGTAGAGAGTGACCTCAACTTAGGTACACACAATCAAACCTTCAAACAACTAAGACAACTAAATGACAGGAATCACCACACACCTATCAGTACTAACACTTAATGTTAACGGACTTAATTCACCCATCAAAAGGCACCATTTGACAAAATGTATTAAAAAGGAAGATCCAACAATTTGTTGCTTACAGGAGACCCATCTCACTGACAGAAATAAGCAAAGGCTTAGGATGAAAGGTGGAAGAAAATTTACCAAGCCAATGCCCCCCCAAAACAGGCAGGAGTAGCAATACTTATCTCTGACAAAGTAGACTTCAAACCTACATTGATCAAACAAGATAAAGAAGGATATTCCATATTAATAAGAGGGGAAACTGACCAAAAGGAAATAATAATTATCAACCGGCATATACCCAATGTCAACGCACCCAATTTCATCAAATATACCCTGAAAGACTTAAAAGCATATATTAACTCCAACACAGTGGTTTTGGGAGACTTTAACACCCCATTATCATCAAGAGATAGGTCATCCAAACAAAAAATCAATAAAGAAATTCAAGATCTAAAATATACAATAGATCAAATGGACCTAATTGATGTCTACAGAACATTTCATCCAACTTCTACACAATATACATTCTTCTCAGCAGCCCACAGAACCTTCTCCAAAATAGATCATATCCTAGGGGACAAAGCAAGCCTCAGCAAATATAAGAAAATAGAAATTATGCCATGCATTCTATCTGATCACAATGCAATAAAATTAGAACTCAACAACAAAAGTAAAGACAAAAAACATGCAAACACCTGGAAACTGAATAACTCATTGCTTAATGAACAATAGGTCATTGATGGAATAAAAGAGGAAATTAAAAAGTTCCTGGAAATCAATGAAAATGAAAACACAACCTACCGGAACCTATGTGACACAGCAAATGCAGTCCTGCGAGGAAAGTTTATAGCCATGAGTACATATATTATAAAGACTGAAAGATCCCAAATCAATGACCTAATGATACATTTCAAACTCCTGGAAAAACAAGAACAAGCAAATCCCAAAACAAATAGAAGGAGAGAAATAATAAAAATAAGAGCTGAAATCAATGAAATAGAAACCAAAAAGACATACAAAGAATAAATGAAACAAAAAGTTGGTTCTTTGAAAAAATAAACAAGATCAATAGATCCCTGACAAACCTGACTAAAATGAGGAGAGAAAACACCCAAATTAGTAGAATCAGGAATGCAAAAGAGGAGATAACAACAAACACCATGGAAGTTCGGGAAATCATCAGAGACTACTTCGAGAACCTATATTCAAATAAATTAGAAAATCTTAAAGAAATGGACAGATTTCTAGATACATATGATCATCCAAAACTGAACCAAGAGGATGTTAATCACCTGAATAGATGTATAGCACAAAATGAAATTGAAGCAGCAATCAAGAATCTCCCCAAAAAGAAAAGTCCAGGACCTGATGGATTCTCTGCTGAATTCTATCAGACCTTTAAAGAAGAACTGACACCAACCCTCTTTAAACTGTTCCATGAAATTGAAAGGGAAGAAAAACTGCCTAACACAGTTTATGAAGCCAGTATTACACTTATTCCAAAACTAGGCAAAGATACCTCCAAAAAGTAGGCCAATCTCCTTAATGAACATTGATGCAAAAATTCTCAAGAAAATAATGGCAAACTGAATTCAACAACACGTCAAAAAGATTATTCACCACGACCAAGTAGGCTTCATCCCAGGGATGCAGGGGTGGTTCAACATACGAAAATCAATAAACGTAATAAACCACATTAATAGAAGCAAAGACAAAAACCACTTGATCATCTCAATAGATGCAGAAAAAGCCTTTGATAAGATCCAACACAACTTCATGATAAAAGCTCTAAGAAAACTAGGAATAGAAGGAAAGTAGCTCAACATTATAACAGCTATATATGACAAACCTTCAGCCAGCATTATTCTTAATGGAGAAAAACTGAAACCATTCCCTCTAAAATCAGGAACTAGACAAGGATGCCTACTATCTCCACTCCTATTCAACATAGTACTGGAATTCCTAGCCAGAGCAATTAGGCAAGAAGAAGGAATGAAAGGAATACAAATAGGTAAAGAAACTGTCAAAATATCCCTATTTGCAGACGACATGATCCTATACCTTAAAGACCCAAAAAAACTCTACTCAGAAGCTCCTAGAAACCATCAATAGCTACAGCAAGGTAGCAAGATATAAAATTAACATAGAAAAATCATTAGCATTTCTATACGCTAACAATGAACAAACTGAGAAAGAATATATGAAAACAATTCCATTTACAATAGCCTCAAAAAAATCAAATACCTAGGTGTAAACCTAACAAAAGATGTGAAAGACCTCTACAAGGAAAACTATACACTTCTGAAGAAAGAGATTGAGGAAGACTATAGAAAGTGGAGAGATCTCCCATGCTCATGGATTGGTAGAATCAACATAGTAAAAATGTCGATACTCCCCAAAGTAATCTACATGTTTAATGCAATTCCCATCAGACAAAAGACTGTGACACAGGTTACTCCAGAGGCACCTGCACACCCATGTTTATTGCACCACTATTCACAATAGCTAAGTTATGGAAACAGACAAGATGCCCCACTGCTGACGAATGGATCAAGAAAATGTGGTATCTATGCACAATGGAATTTTATGCAGCCATGAAGAAAATGAAATGTTATCATTCGATGGTAAATGCATGGAATTGGAGAACATCATTCTGAGTGAGGTTAGCCTGGCCCAAAAGACCAAAAATTGTATATTCTCTCTCATATGCGGACATTAGATCAAGGGCAAACACAACAAGGTGATTGAACTTTGATTACAAGATAAAAGCGAGAGCATACAAGGGAGATATGAGGATAGGTAAGACACCTAAAAAATTAGTTAGCATTTGTTGCCCTCAATGCAGAGAAACTAAAGCAGATACCTTAAAAGCAACTGAGGCCAATAAGAGAAGGGGACCAGGAACTAGAGAAAAGGTGAGATCAAGAATAATTAACCTAGAAGGTAACACACATGCACAGGAAATTAATGTGAGTCAACGCCCTGTATAGCTATCCTTATCTCAACCAGCAAAAACCCTTGTTCCTTCCTATTATTGCTTATACTCTCTCTACAACAAAATTAGAGATAAGGGCAAAATAGTTTCTGCTGTGTAGCGAGGGGGTTGGGGGGAGAGGTAGGGGGCAGGGTGGGTGGTAAAGGAGGGGGTGCGAGCAGGTGGGAGAAATGACCCAAGCATTGTATGCACATATGAATAATAAAAAAAGAAAAAAAAAACGTAAATATTACATAAGCACTTGTAAAGAATGAATATTTGGTTGTTTTTGGTAGAATATTCTGTAAACATCAATTATTTGAAGTTGATTTGTAAAGTTTGAATCTCAACATTCTTACAGATTTTCTGAATATGTGTTCTATTATTGAGACAGATGTATTGAAATCTTATACTTTAATTGTGGATTCTTTTATTCCATCTTTACCAATCTATAAGTTTTCACTTCATGTTGAAAGTCTGTTATTAGGTATGTAAACATATGTTTTTTAAATTAATGAACCCTTTATTTTTATGCTATTATTGTCAGCTTGTCTTGTTCACAAAGTTATTACCCATGTTTTTGACCATGCATGGTTCAAAACAAAAATTCCTCAACATATGCATTTATGTTGTGGTAAAGAAGCTCTTAGTCAGTCCTGTGTTATCATCAGTTGTGTTTAAACTCTATGAATTCCCAAGAATTTGCAGTTTTTCCTCAATGGAGGGTCACCTTAGGAATACACTCACAGATGCCAAGGGTCTACTGTACTTTCTTTATAATATTATTTGCTCTGAAATTGATCTGTTATTAACATAGCCAGTGTAGATTTTTAGAAAACTACTATTAGCATGGCATATACTTCTATACCTTTTCCACTTTTAGTCTATTTATCTTTGTGTTTAAGTAGGTTTCTTGAAGGCAACATGCAGCTGAAACTCTTTTTTTTTTTTCAGGCTAAAGTTCTTTGCCTTCATCTGGGGTGTCTATTATTGATTTGATTATTTGTCTCATGAATTATTTGTTCTCTTTTGTCTACTTTTTTTCTGCTTTTTTGTGTTATTTTGTGACTGCGTGTTAATCTTCTTCTAAGCTTACCAGCTATAGCTGTTTGTTAACATTGGTGGGTGTATGTAGCCCAGGATGGCCTTGAACTCCCATCTTCCCTTTTCCACCTCCTGACTTCTAGGATCACAGGTGTGGACTACGCAAGCTGTAGTGTTCACCTTTAACTTACCAGAGTCTATGCTACTTCTCACATAGCGTAACTTTAGGAATATTCTTCTAATTTTCCATACCCATCTTTATGCTGCTGTTGGCATATATTTCTGCATATGGTATAAACTCTTCAACTACCAAGCTGCTAGAACGGGGAGCACTTTGAATCCACATGAGAACTCATCTTGCACACTGAAGGAACTGCCTGTGATGAGCAAGACTTTTAAAAATGGGCTGTTGATCAGGCTGACATCAAAAGTGGCTGCTTAGACATCAGTATGGTTGTGAATGAGAAGCAAATTTCATGGAAATATTATTGATTGTGGTCAATAAGATAAATTAAATTTAAGGAAAAATTTGAAGGTAATGTTCTATTTAAATTGGTATTGATTATTTTGCAAATTACTAAAATATATGTTTTCCTTTCAGTAGGAACATATTATTTGTGGGGAAAAAAGATCTGCCTGGAAGAACACTTACATCAGAACAAAGTAAATCTCAGAATAATAGGTTTCAGAATCATAAGATAAATTTGAAAAATAAAAACATAAAATTACCCTTTAGTATCAAACAAATTAGCACAGCAAAATGAGAAAGAATGAGGGTATGGTAGTGGCATGGGTAATCCCAGCAAGGTAAGAGGCTAAAACAGGAGGATTTTGGCACATAGAAAGACACCATCCAAAAAACATACATGATAAAATAAAATAAAAATCACAAAAATTAAATTATTAAACAAATTAGAAAGAAAAGGCAAATATTTCAATTATGTGCTCCTCCCAAGGTAAGTTCTCTAACTTTGGAGGTAAAAGTTTTAGTTTGGTCTGAATTTGACCTTTAACTCATAATAAAGGGTTTAAACTATAAGACAATGTAACATACCCTGAAAGTCGTTCAAATCTGGAACTTTGTAAGAATTGTCTTCAGAAAATAAAGATAAAAACTATTGATTCATAAGACATGCTTATTATAATATACTTTGAAATATTTTATCATTCCAGTAAAACTTAAGTTGATTTGTCATTTTTCTTAAACAGGAAAAAAGCTCTAGGGGAACAGGTTCAATGAACCTCTCAAGTCAGTGCTCTCTCTTTCTCTCTCCAGAAGTATTAAATTGCTAGGAGAAGAAAAGAAAAACACAGAAATGAAATTCTTGAGCTTTCGGTTGCTGCCTTGCTGGAGGGTGGACAGCCTGACCCAGCTACTCTGCCAAGATCCCCTCTGGAGAGCAGAAAAAAGAGCATCAGATAAGAGTGCCTTAGGCTGGGTTTACTTTCCACCTTCACTTTAAGGCTGACGAGATACAGAGGTGTGGGGACTTTGCTAATATAGTAAACCTGACCTTTTTGGGGGAGAAAAGTTAACTTGAAAACTGGTGCTAGATGCAGGGTTAGAAGACAGCAAACAGAAAGCTTGTACACCATTTGTATTTCTAAATCTATTTTATCCCACAATGGCAGTCTGTAACTGTCAAACTTAAAAGCTCTTTAAGAAGTTGAAATAACAAAAGGGTACTTAATATCTACTCATATTTTATGGTGACAGTGACCTTGATAAGTTTAATTAAAAATAAAAAGTATATTAAAACATAACTACCCTATTTGAACAAAATTAGGTGTTTGCCTTAGAATCACAATTAAATACATTGTGATTTTCGTTCTAGACATTTAAAATGCAACTATATATATGTACACACACACATGCATCTGTATTACTTGTGTGACTTCATTTTATATAGTGATTGCGTCCCTTGTTTTGTTTCCCACTACTTGGCTGTTTAATAGACACCCAGTAGTCACCTGATAAACATTTGCTGACTAAACTGAATGTACCACTGACAAATGCTGGTATAAAAAAAGAACTGGATGAAAAAAAATCCTATATAACAAATTAAGCTTTTGCCTTGCCTTCTTAGCCAGATGAGTCTTTCACAATGTAAAGCAGATTCAACATCCAACAACATAAACCGAACTCTGTTCCTTCCCTGCTATTCTCCTCTAGCTTTCCATCTCACATGGAAGATACAATGCAGATTTCCTACCTTGGCCTACCAGCCCTATGTGATATGAACCAGCCTGGGTGCACTCCTGACTGCACACCTTCCTCCATCAGTCCTGCCCAGGCCAAGTGCCTTCCCTGCTGAAGATGCTCTGCTCTGTGCCCTTCACCTGGGGCTCTGCCTGCTGAATCTTCACACTCCCACCTACTCCTTGACACTCAGTTCTCAGTTAAGATTCTTGAGCCTCAGTTTAAGGTAGACTCCTACCCCAGCACCTCAGTCTTTCTTGATGATGGCAGGCTATATCGAACTCTACCATAGCATTTGTTATTTATTGCTAACTGATGCCCACTATTTAAGTTATTTCTCTTGACATGTCTCCCCCACTGTCCTCCAGAATAAAGGTCTATATAACGTCAGTGATCATCACCTGTTCTTATGTATTTCTAGAACTTAAGACTGGTCCATCACTTGTGTATATACAAGTGAGCTATGAGTGATTGAATGAATGAACAGATGAATGAGGAGTCCACTCTCAGACAATATTCAAATATTGTAAAGATTTAGAAGGACAGAAGAAAACAGAGATTTTAAAAACCAATTTTAACTTTGCCTGAAAGCAAGGCTGCTATTATTCCTTTCTCTGTATTTAATGAAGACACGTGCCTTGAAAGAATGTCCTTGGTCTCAGTGTGTAGTACAGAGTAGTCATGTTGGAATAGCATGAAGGGAAAGGTGATTGGTGGAAAAATTCAGCGACATTACATTAAAGAAAGGACACAGAATTCATTCTTTCATTCTAAGAATTTAGAGAAAATATTCAGTAATAAAAAATAACAATAGTACTCACAGGCATAATAGTATACACGTTTTAGGAAGAAATCAAAGCTTTTGAATACAAATCTCATATCCCAGAGAATAATTTTATAGTACATGTTTATAGGAAAGTTTTGAGAACATACTACTAAAAATGAAATATACTTTCCAAATGTAGTTGAAATGAAAACAGATAATGAAAATGAAATTAAATGAAAGTGAAAACAGCTAATGAAAAACCAAGCTTAATGGGTGAGAGTTCTGCAAGGTCTCCAAGTCTAAACTTAATAGGTGGTACTTAAATGGTTGATGGCAGAATCATCAATTAAATTTTATAGCAGAGCCAAGTGAGAAATCAATCAACAAAATATTAGTAATCCATCTGCTCATCACAACAAATTCTGGCAAACAACATTATTACCTTAATGATATAATATTGGGAAGAAAAAAAAGCCAGTAAGGAAAATGGCTTCACATCTCCCAAAGGCATGCAATATGGTTCCAAATCAATTTGAATTTACAGCTATCCCAAGTTCTCTATAATAACCTCATTCCACAAACACTAAATTTTGAATACCTTTTAAAAAACCAGGCTCAATATACATCTCAAACTACCAGGTGCTCTATGTCCATGTCATTCTGAGATAGCGAATGAAAGGCTTTCACATACAGCCCAAGTGTGAAAATTATAGCTGTGGATATGTTTTCAGATTTCACTAGGGGATGCCTCACACCTAAGCAAGATGCTAAACTGAAAAGTGAAGTTTGATTGAAAAAACAACAAAGGGAAATGAGGCATAACTGGATTGTCTAAGGCCAAAAAATTGAGTTTCTTTTGAAGGGAAGTAGGGAGGCAGAACTACAGAGTTTACCATGGAAATTCTTACAAATTCTCAAGAGTTGCTTAAGTTCAGAAATAAGGGATGAAAGGCATGTGTGTGTGTGGATTAGGCACCACATGGCATAAAGGGAAATGTGCCCTTCACAGCTCTGTCCTACACATCTGTTTTGTCCTCAGACCCACTTGAAGCTTCTCCACCTGCCTTCTGCCCCAGAAGCTCACCTCTGTGGGCTTCCTGGGCCTCTTGTTAGTTTGGGTCTATTGGGAGCTCCAGACAGAATGGAGAGGTCAGAAGTGCTTACCTCTCAGGCCTTGCTAAGTATGCCAGACACGGCTGAGAACTGAGCAGTGCAGCCAAGTGGGTACTATTTATCTTATTTATTTTGTAGTACTGGGGTTTGAACTCAGTGCCTCTTGCTTGCTAGAGGTGTTCTACCACTTGAGTCACTCCCTCAGTCTTTTTGCTTAAGTCATTTTCCAAATAGAATCTTACATTTTTCTCTGGGCTGGCCTAACTCTCATGTAGCTAGGATGACATATGTGTACCACCATGCACAGCTTATTGGATGAGATGGGGTCTTGCTAACTTTTTATTTGGGCTGGCCTCAAAATTGATATCCTCCCAATCTCTACTTTCCAAGTAGCTGGGATTATGGATGTGAGCCACCAAACCTGTCCTCATCTGTACTATTTAGTGTTGATTTTATACCATCATCTCCCACAAAAC
Source organism: Castor canadensis (assembly GCF_047511655.1). NCBI lineage: Eukaryota > Metazoa > Chordata > Mammalia > Rodentia > Castoridae > Castor > Castor canadensis. Next base: position 6,424,994 of record NC_133386.1, on the reverse strand, counting down.
CCAAGTTACAGCAAGAGTTTGAACTAAGTCTAGAGATGGATGACCCCAGACAGAAGCAGGAAAAGCTAGGCTATTAAAGCTCAGTTACTTTCATCAGTCTTCCTTGGATTTCAAATAAAATTCTGCATGGAACACTACTTAACTTAAAATAAAAGAAAACAGATGATGGGAATACAAAAAATAAACAGAAGAATAAATCCTAAGAGCATAGCATAGGAGAAAAAGAGGCCATGGCCTCCCTGGGAATAAAGATGCTGGTGTTCTAATATGAATGTTATTTATTTAGCCTTACAACACACAAGAATTTTATCAGCAAATGGCTACAATAGAGAAAGTGTTAATAATCTTTGAGAGCCAGAGAAATCCAAATAACCTTGAAATATTTCTGTGATTTCAGGACCAAAATAAACTAAGAAGGATCATAAAGAAGTGAGATGGTATGCTGCTTAGACCCAAATCTCAAGGCAAATGGAAATTTGTAAATAAAATCAGAGAAAATGGAAATCATTCACTTGCCCCCAAAGAACACTATGCAGAACTGATCACGTTCCATCACTTGGGGAACCATACTTCTTTCTGGAAGTTTCAGCCAAATGAAAATAAACCCACTACTGTCAGTACCACTTCAATAATTTAAGGCAAGAAGGGAAGTGTGATGTTGAGTTTCCACAAGGAAGAAAAGCTAAAACCAGAGCACAGATACAGAGCTTTCCAACCTTTGTTATGAACACTGGAGATAGGAACTGGTCTTTACTGGCACAGTTAAATAGATTTCTCCTAGTTTATGACTCAGTAGATTTATAAAAAGTTATTTTTAAGTTTAATTCCTGTACATTAGTAATGAAATTCTCTTACAACATTGTTAACAGAATCAGGAAATGCTGATAGAATACTGTTACCTAGTTCAGCGAGTCTCACTTATTTGCGAATTGGTATTGCATGCCAAAAGATACTGCTGCCCTTGACCCTGAGTTGGATTTGGTTGGTGTGGTCTTCTAGTGCTCCCTGATATGAGCCAGTTTCTTTTTCTTTTGTGATCCTGACATTTTCTGTGGTGCAGGCCAGTGTTTGTGAGATGTGTCCTTCCCTTTGTGTTTGTCTCATGTCTCTCCACAGTGATTTGTCCTAATATTTCAACTTTTATCATTTGGTTGAGGTGGTCTTTGCCAGGTTTCTCTGCTATAATGTGACCATTTTTTCTTTTATTAAGAATAATTGCTTTCTGGGGAGGCGAGTGAAGCTCTGCAAATATCCTGCTATTAATCAAACTTCTCACTAGTTTTAGCACCCCTTGACCCCTGCCTGAATAGGTTATTAGCACGGTGATCGGCAAATTGTGACTTTTCTGAATGTATCATGCTTTCTACATTTGGAGTTTTACTAAGAGGACAAGATTGTCTAACCACGTGTTTATTTAATACATTTATTAGCTTCTGTCAATATGAAAATGTGGATTTTTCCTGGGTTAACATCGGTTCATTATGAATTCTATTCTTTGATTCTGGTGCTCACATTCTCCTATCCCCATGATGATCCTGTCTCCTTGGGGCATGTCTCCACTGTTAGAAGCATCCTTTTCCCTTTCAGGTGCAAGAAAATATTCCAGGCTCCTTTTATACTTTGCTTGTGCCAATCACAGGCTCTACCATTTCTCCAAGGAGTCCTAATGTTTTTAGTGGTGAAGGTGTTGAAAAACTAGTCTGAGTGCTGGGGGTTCCTCATTCCTATCATTGCTCCCAGATCCTACCAGAAATCAAAGCCAGGAAATGTGTATATGACAATCAAAGACATCTATCTCTATAACAACCCCAGGTTCATAGTGATAAGCAGGATTCCAATCAAGCATCAAAGACTTGTCTCTTTCAATATCTATAGCTTCTTTCTGAGACAGTGAGAACTCTGGCTCCAGCTATCCTCAATATTTTTTGATATGCAGAATACTTAGGATACACGAAAAGGTATTATAGAACTGATAACCCGGCCAGGGCAAAAACCAAACCACTAACCAAGCTCATTTTTCATACTTATTTTGACTTTATACTAAAGGTACGTAGTAAAGAATTCTGTGTTTAAAGTTATTTGGTATTAATCTAGAAGGTAACACACATGCACAGGAAAGCAATGAGAGTCAGCTCCCTGTATAGCTATCCTTATCTCAACTATCAAAAACCCTTGTTCCTTCCTATTATTGCTTATACTCTCTCTACAACAAAATCAGAGATAAGGGCAAAATAGTTTCTGCCGGGTATTGAGGGGGTGGAGGGGGAGAGGGAGGGGGTGGGGAGGAGTAAGGGAGGAGGTAGGGGGAAGGGGGAAGAAATGATCTAAACATTTTATGCACATAAAAGAAAAATAAAGAAGTTATTTGGTAACTTCTACACTTAGAGAACACCTTCTGTCTTCAGCCCAGCTGGTGCAATGCCTTCATTGCTCTCTGCTTTCACTGAACGCCAGCTCACCCCCGTGGGTCTCCTGAATCACTTGTTTGCAGTTTATCTTCTCACTCATTTTATACAAATAAGCAGACATCTGTGTTTTTCCTTATTCCTGAGGAGGCCAGCTCCTGGTTGGAAACCTGTGTGTGACTTCTCATGTGACCATAACCCATAGTAAAGGCTCTACCTTGGGGCTGGTGAGGAACCCACCCATCCTGCACTGGATGCTATGTCCTGTAGGTCCACTGCTGGCTACAGAGTTGCTGCAGCCAAGGCCTAGGCCCGACCATCACACTCTTTCTTATTTATTTATTTTTCTTTTTTATTATTTTTTCTTTTATTCATATGTGCATACAATGTTTGGGTCATTTCTCCCTCCTTCCCCTTGACTCTTCCCTTACCCCCTCCCTCCCTCTCCCCCCCATCCCCTTGCTACCGGGCAGAAACTATTTTGCCCTTATCTCTAATTTTGTTGAAGAGAGAGTATAAGCAATAAAGACTGTGACACAGGTTGCTCCAGAGGCACCTGGCACCTGCACACCCATGTTTATTGCTGCACTATTCACAATAGTCAAGTTATAGAAACAGCCAAGATGCCCCACCACTGACGAATGGATTAAGAAAATGTGGTATTTATACACAACAGAATTTTATGCAGCCATGAAGAAGAACGAAATGTTATCATTCGCTGGTAAATGGATGGAATTGGAGAACATCATTCTGAGTGAGGTTAGCCTGGCCCAAAAGACCAAAAATCATATGTTCTCCTTCATATGCAGACATTAGATCAAGGGCAAACACAACAAGGGGATTGGACTTTGATCACATGATAAAAGTGAGAGCACACAAGGGAGGTATGAGAATAGGTAAGATACCCAAAAAACTAGATAGCATTTGTTGTCCTTAATGCAGAGAAACTAATGCAGATACTTAAAAGCAACAGAGGCCAATAGAAGGGGACCAGGAACTAGAGAAAAGGTTAGTTCGAGAAGAATTAATTTAGAAGGTAACTCACATGCACAGGAAAGCAATGTGAGTCAACTCCCTGTATAGCTGTCCTTATCTCAACTTCACACTCTTTCACACATCTTCGTTCCTCAGTTATTTTTGTCTGAGGTCTTGGGCTGAGGTCCTTTCTAGGCACCTTAAGCCATGAGGTCATGCTCCACTCTGACTTCATCTACTCTGAGCCCTGAATGCTGGCCTCAGGTTTGCAGAACTGCCAGAGCCTTTTGGGCAGTTCAGTGTCTCTGACATCCATGCAGTCTGCCTGATCACCCCACTATGCCATCATGGGGTAAAATGGACAGAGGGGAGTTGACACTTCCCTTGCCCACTGTAGTGAGTGAGGAAAGGCCAACTCCTTCCTTTGTGGCATTGCAGCTCAGCTGTCTCTCCTCTCATCCCCTGAGCTGAACTGAGCTCCCAATATTTCCTGTTCATTCTCATAAAATGATGATACAATACACATCATCTTTTGTATTTTGTTTTTTACACTTATCAGTAGGATCTATAAATCAACCCATGTCAGTCTGTACAGGTCTTTCTTGCTTTTTTTTTTTTTTTTAGCTGCATAATGCTCCTTTGAATTGAATGGTTGTGTTCCCCTATTGTATATATGGTTGTTCATGTTGTTGGAAGATGATCCCACATTCGTATTGTAGAAAATATACATTTTAAAATATAGTACCTTGAGTAAACTTAACAGTTTGGCATCTAGAAGAGAAACTTTTACAATCAATCCTTTAAAAAAGCAGAGGTCAACTGTTCAGACTCACTGCCAAGTGTTTCCTCTAGGAAAGTAGTGGGTGAGATTTTTGCTGACTCTTAAGTTCTAAAATTTTATGTTAACCAATCACCAAATTGTGTCAGTTGAGAAGAGGAAGCACCACTGAGCTTCGCTCTTTCAGGGAAAGCAAAAGGCTGCTTTGGGATCATAGATTATTCTTTTTCCCTCTCTTGTAGTACCAAGAATTTGAGCTAAGGATGGTGATCAAAAGCTCAAGCAAAAGAGATATAAACCACAGGTAATTTCTCATCAAAACCAACTCCATTCAGGGAGGAAATGGTTTCCCCTCCAAGTCTCAGTCTCAGCCTTAGCCTCCTTTTCAAGATATGGCATTTATGAGCTGCAAACACTCAGCTCTGTTCTTATTTCTGAAGCCTGCTTTCAATGCATTTTCTTCCCTTCCTTTCTCCCCATAACCTCTAACTACTCACCCTGCTACTCTCTGAAATTGAGGCAAATTGCAATGTATTCTACAAGATTCGAGCTGCCAGGATTGGGGAGTTATTCAGATATAAAGAACATAATATAGAAAAGTCCTTGGTTGAGAAAATAGTAAGCAGACTGCTTTCATATCTCATGACTGAAAGTGTGAATACTTATATGTTACAGTCAATATAGAAGGCTGAGGTCAGAAATTGAATGGCAATGACGCCTTCATGGAAAGTATCTGCTACCAGGGTATATTCCATTCTCAGAGATGGAAATCAATTTATTCTAAATTGACTGACATTCGTTTACACAAAACTTTGTACAATAGAGCATACACTGACAAGATAAATATTCATTCTGAGCCTCAAAAATGGAAAAGAACAGTTCAAAACTGCCAAGATGAAGGTCTCCATCTGGCATTTCAAATTTGCTGATATTTTATGAAAGTCAGTTTATGTTACAGGGCAATTTTCTGCCAAGGAAATAAAAGGTGGGACCAATTCTTGTTTTTAAAATGTGAATCCATAGCAAAGGTGACACACCTATTTCTTCCTGATTCTTTTCTGGGAGTTACATGCTTCTCATACACAAATCTGACTCAGATTAATAACAGACTCATCACAATTTAGATAAAGTAGAGAACCACTGACCCACTTTGCACACAAAATGTGATTTTATCTCAAGACCCCCAGTCTGCCCTTTGGAAAAAACCACATTTTTTGCAGTGGGATGAAATTTTTCTCTTTTCTTTCTTGTCTTGAAAGGTATGGATTGCAGGGGACTATTGAGCATCTCTGCCTGCACCCTGCCCATCTTCTTCATCTTCCACCATGAGAAGGAGAGAGAATCAATATAGTGGCCAATGTTTGGTTCATTATTTGGGCCATGTTCACCATTAGGGTGGCCAATGAGAAGTGAGGTATTAGAAAGTCACAGAGGTTACCTTGGAGCACTCTCCATGCCTGGCCCCGCTTTACTGGTCACTGAGTGATGACAAGCCTGAGAGCACAATTTATACCTGGTGAGATTGTGACTGTTGTCTTTGACCTCAAACTTACTGGGCCATGTAGTCCAATTGGCCTTTACCAAGGAAAGATGTGTGACCTTCAGGCACAAGCCCTGTTTGGTCTTCATTTTTCATTTCCCAGAAGTTCCTTCTGTTCACAGTTCCCTCAGAAACATGTGGTGACAGATGGATGGCAGGATGGACATGTACCAAATAAACCAACTCACCATGTCACAGCAGAATGAACACCTGGCTCCAACTTGAGCTTCTCTCACAAGCCAGTTCAAATTGTCCATTGTAATAAATAGTTTTTCTTAAACAGCTAAGATCACAGCATACAGATTAGTGTTTTGTGTTTTGTATTTTTGGAGCTCATTTCATTATTCTGTTTACTTCATCAAAAATCAAAATATTATTTGCAAACAGTGGTTTATAAGAAACTTTAATATGAAGAAGCTTTATGGTGTTAGCACTACCTAGTAGTTAAAGTGAACTCTGGGTTCATCAAAACTGGTTACAAATTCAGCGCTAGTACATTAGATGACTGATAATCTAAGACTAGTTTCCATATCTGTAAAGTAAGGAAAATGACATTGATCATGGAGATTCTGTTGTGATTAAATGTGGTAATAGGTAGAAAGCAGGGAGTCCAGTCCCAGTCAATATCAAGAGGGCGATACATCATGTCCATCACTGCCATGTCATAAACAGCATGAAAAACATCTAATTCAGAAAAAAATCATTGAAAATCAATACCTTCAACAGAGCACTGAACATTTTAACAATTTCATGAAGGTTGGAAAAACTAAGTTTGTTGCAGCAATTGATATGGCAATTCTTCACTAGAACATAGTTTGCTTGCCAGAGACTCAACGGCCCTGGCTTTGGTGTTTGATTAATTCAGAATTTTTTTCCATCATGGCCCAGGATCCCTTGAGAAAAGCAAACACATCATTTTCTGAAACTTTGCCTATCACAACAAGAGACAATTGGCCTTTAAATTTCACGATCAACCTTTTCAGTCACTCAGCTTTTCTTTTCTTTTGCTTTTTGTAAGACAAGTTACATTTGTCTTAAAATAAACCAATACCCAGCATGCAAAAGGAAACCCCCAGGAAGAGGCACGTTGTCTGATGTGCCCTGCTGAGGGAGCTGGTTGTCTGTGGAGCATGTGCACAGGCCCTGTGGGAAGGATGTGGATTTGAACTGAGGCTCCAGCAACTTTCAGAGGGAGGCCATCATCCTCTTAACTCTCAATAGCAAACAGAAAACAAGTGATGAGTGTCAATATTTTATTCTTTGGAAATATGGCTAAAAGTAGATTACACTCATGACAAGGAAAGTCATTTTCAAACTACTTGAAGAGTCACAATTGTAAAACATTTTTTGAAAAGCATTTTTATTATTTCTAATCCTTAATGGCAATTAAACCCCTGTAATCTTGACAGATGCATTATAGAGCTTTAAGAAGGCAACATGAGTGATTTACAATTATTTTGGAAAACTATGATATGTCAACTAGTAAACTCAATGATTTAAAAGTTTTCTTAACTTTTTATAATTGTTCCTGACATTTCCTATATGTTAGATATCTAAATCACAATGTTACACAATGTGTTTATGTTATCTTTCCCCATAATTTAACACTGACTATCATATCATTCTTTGACTGCTATATTTCTACACTGAAATACCACAAATTCTTCTTGGGTAAATCATTATGTGATCATATACTTCCTTCTAGCTACTGTAGTGCTCAACTATACTTTGTTTACTGGCTCATACACATCTCAGGATGAACACCCAAGGTATTTTCCTTCCGCTATCAGAAGCTCAATCATTGGAGCTAAAATGGTATTACTAAACACACACTTTATGGAGAAAAATGAACTACAAGGAGACCAAGTCGATCCATCTCTTAAACTTTGCGTGTTAAGTCTTAGCCTAAATCTCTTCCGTATTAACCTCTCTATTGGCGCCGGGTGGCTGTGTGTTCACTAAGTGCGTAATAAGAGCGATAGCTGGTAGAGTGTCACTAGACTCCTCAGAAGCATGTAAGACATGGGCTCAGGTGCTTACAGAGTACTTTGAGGGGACTCCAAGTGTTTCCAGCTCCTGCATGCCTGGGCGCATCCTCACAGTCTAAGAGATGGATTGAAAGGTGCAGTTCAAAAAGTCTCCCTGTAGTCTGCTTTCCACAGATCACTGGAATGATAGACTGCAGAAACTTCCCCAGAAAGCTTAGGGCTTATTGTGCTGATGTGTAATTAATCTGTGGCGCACTGACAGGACCTCGCTGAACAGCGCGTTAAGCGCCATGGAAGCTTTAAAGAAGTGGTATGCGGATGAACGCTCCGGGAGTCCTCCATGCACGCTGTGTTAGCACAAGCCTTTAATCTGTGATGCTACATATGCTAAATAACTTTACTGATTAAAAATCATAAAGTGGTTTGTCTCAGCCTTAGCCCAACACAAGCAGCCATCTTGCATTTGCAACCTGTGCTGGGGATAGCGGATGAGGGGATGAGGGAATGAAGGGATGAGGGGGTGAGGGGATGGGGGGATGAGGGAATGAAGGGATGAGGGGATGAGGGGATGGGGGGATGGGGAATGAGGGGATGGGGGATGAGGGGATGGGGGATGAGGGGATGAGGGGATGAGGGATGAGGGGATGGGGATGAGGGGATGAGGGATGAGGGGATGAGGGGATGAGGGGATGGGAGATGAGGGGATGAGGGGATGAGGGGATGAGGGATGAGGGAATGAGGGATGAGGGGAGGAGGGGATGAGGGATGAGGGGATGGGGATGAGGGGATGAGGGATGAGGGGATGAGGGATGAGGGGATGGGGGATGAGGGGATGGGGGGATGAGGGATGAGGGATGAGGGGATGGGGGATGAGGGGACAAGGGATGAGGGAATGAGGGATGAGGGGATGGGGGATGAGGGGATGGGGGATGAGGGGATGTGGGGATGAGGGGATGGGGGATAGAGGGTGAGGGGATGGGGGAATGAGGGGATAAGGGGATGAGGGGATGAGGGGAGTGGAGCTCAGCCCTGTTCTCCAGCTCATTAGGCTTTGGTCCTTAGCATGGAGAGAACTGGAATCCAAGTGACAGCATGGTGATCAAGTGACCAATTTATTCAAGTGAAAAGGAACAGATAAAAGCAAAGGAAAATATACATGAAGTTTTAAAAGAGCCAGATCCAGTTTTTTAAAAATGGGTGCTTTTCTAGGTATTCTTTTATAGATGACATTAAAAACATTTTCTTTGAACATCACAGAGTGCTGATGAAGTTGAAAGTAACTGATTCTAAGCACAATTTTTTTTTTGGTTAAGCTACAATTTCAAAGTTGTTGGTGTCAGATATATGTAAGTAAGCAAAGACAACTTTATCAGAACCTCATTACTTAAGAAAACCTTCATAAAAATACCTTAAGTTTTGAAACTGTGGAGTAAAACTTTTTTATCTGGGGAAATTAGGAAAATGGGATTTTTTTTTTTTGTCATATATTGGACTTCTACAGTCTCTGATTCCTACATGTTAGAACTTGAAAGCGCAGTACCTAACAGAAATGGCTTTCTTTGAATTCTGTGAAAATGTATACAGTGCATATTTTAATTGATAAGAAGGCAGACAATTAGAATATCATGTTCAAACCACAGTTACATAAATGATTAAAAACCTGACCCTTTTAAACAAAGGCTTTATTTTTTCCTTTTTTTATTAGTGTATATTAATTGTACTCAGGTGTTTCATTGTCACATTTCCATATGTGCATATTATATGCTTTGATCAAATTCATCCTCCATTACTTTCTTATTTTTCCTTCTCCCCCCTTTAAACAATTTTAATGAGTATCATTATTCTATTTTACGCATGTGTATAAAGCACTTAGATCATATTCACTTCCCTTCACGCTCTCCTTTTGCCTTCTCCCCTCCTCCTGCTTTCCTCTCACCCCCAAACAGTCCCTCTGTTTTATGCTCATGCCATCATTTGCTTTTTCAGGTCTAGATTCTGCATAAGAGAGAGAGCATGCAATATTTATTTGAGTCTGGCTTATTTTGCTTAGTGTGATGACTTCCACTTCTATCCATTTTCCTACAAACAGCATAATTTCATTCTTCTTTATGGCTGAATTTATACCTCATTTTCTTTATCCATCCATAAGTCGATGAACACTTGGGCTGATTCCATAGTTTGGCTACTGTGAATAGTGCTGTTATAAACACAGTGTGAAGGTATCTTTATTGTATGCTAGCTTAAATTCCTTGGGTATAGGCCCAGGAATGATATCATAGGATCATATGGCAGTTCTATCTTTTACTTTTTGAGGAATCTCCACGCTGATTTCCATAATGGTTGCACTAGTTTACATTCTCATCAACAGTGTATAAGCATTCCTTTTCCCTTGAATCTTTGCCAACATTTGTTGTTGGTTTTCTTGATGATGGCTGTTCTGACTGGGTTAGATGGACTCAGTGTAGTTTTGATTTGCATTTCCTTCATGGCTAAGGGTGCTGAACATTTCTTCATGTATTTATGGACCATTTATACCTCTTTTAAAAACTGTTCAATTCATTTGCCTATTTATTAGTTGGATTGTTCTTTCTGTATTTAAATTCTGGAAGTCTTTATATATTCTGTATATAATCCTTTGTCCAACAAATAGTTGGAAAAGATTTCCTTCCATTCTGTAGGTTGTCTCTTAATTCTGATAATTGTTTCCCTTACTATGCAGAGGGTTTTTGGTTTTCAAAAAAATTTTTAAAAATCTCGTTTGTCAATTCTTGCTCGTATTTCCTGAGCAATTGTAGTTCTATCCAGAAAGGTGATACTTATTCATTCCTCTGTCTTAAAGGGTCTTATCTATGCTTCCCTTTGGATGTGCATTCTGAGGGCAGACCTCCTGGAGGACACTCATGCCCAAAGATATATTAACTTAGACATTCTTAACATTCCTAAAGAGATGTGTTTGGTATAAATATCCTAAAGCCATTTTAACCAAGATGTTCAGAAGCTACATTGCTTAGAAAATGACTTTAAGAAGGGGAAACTCCACTAAGGGCATATTATTGTGTACTTGGATCTTTTGTTTTTTGAAAATGAATGTCAAGCATATTAACTAGAAATGACTTTAAAAATCATTGCCCTGTTCTGTTGTGCATTCCCCAACTGTGTATATTCAGGAAGTCTTGGAAATTTTCATATCAAATGAAGAAAAAATGGTTTACATATAGCTGGGAATAAAAACGAAGTTGCCAGAGTCGTGTTGCTTAATGGCTTGCTTTCATAGAATACTACTGGTGATTAAAAAAAAGTTAATATTTATGGGTTGGCTTATGTGCAATGGATTGTATTTGAAGCATTTTAAAAATCTAATCATGATAGCAAACCTATAAACTAAATACCATCTTGAATTCCTGGTTTATAGATAAAGAAACCAAAATAGGACTATTTTGACTATGGTCCCATGGCTCTCTACATTCTAGAATTGGGATTCAAACCTGGGCTGTAATATTTGAACCCTTATTTGTTAATAAGCACTAGAGATACTGTATTCCCCCACCCCTCCTCACTTCAATGACAGTACTTCAAGATGCATTATTCTTTCTACATCAATAAATTGAGTGAAGTTATCACCTCCAAAGTCTCCATACTTTATGTGAAATTTAAAATTAATTTTAAGACTTTTACATTTTTGGATATCCTTATCTGCATATAATTTAACCATTATATTAATTTTGAAATAGTTCAACATTATAATCACAAAACACCCTAAATTGATGCCTTCAAACTCTCCAGAAAGTAACCACTTTCAAGGTTCCTCTGATCATTTATCCTGCCAGGAAACTGCTCCATTTCCATTCATATTCCAGTTATGTTTTGCTGGCATGATAAACCTCAGTGTACCCTTGTGTGGAAATCCTCCCTTGTGCTATGTGGAGTAAGGAAGGAACACATTTACCCTTTGGGGAAACTAAAGAAATGTGAATAAATTCTCTAAGAGTAAGCTCGCTGGAGTTGCTCCCTCTGCTTCCTGACCACACCAGCCAGTCAATTGCTCCCAATTTTGTGTTTCCAGAACATTCCATGTGACACTATATATTACCATACTCAATAAAAAGTTTCTAAGTCTTTCTGTCTCATCAGACAATAAGTATAGGAGGGGACAAAACATGATGTTTATTTTTATATTTCCAGCCCTTAGCTTGGTTGCTGATGTAGACTAGGCACTGAGCACATGACTGTAGAAGGAAAGGATAAAGTACTGGAGGGAGGGAGAGAAAAGAGGCAGGGAGGGAGGTAAGGAAAAAAGCTTCACTAACTTGGTGTGTGATTCTTACACCTACTAGATGTTTTAATTCTTCTTTATTTTCCCATGTTGCTTGGTTATAAGAAGAAACCACCATCACTTAAGAAATATACTCTATACAATCCCTCTGACCCAGATTCAGAAAAACAGAAAGAATAATGGCCAGAAACACTAGGAACTATCATGTCATTAGGCTTCCCAGGAGAAGCTTGTAAGGATTCAACTGTGTCTTTTAGCAGAGCCAGGTGTTATAAAAATTTGGCTGTTTATTGATGTGTTTTATCTAAAACATGGCTCTACAGTGTAGTGTTGTTTTTAACCTGATAGGGAGAAGCTAGAACAACTGCTATTTTAAAATTGCAATCAGTTTTCTATTTCCCACAAGGTGGAGGTTTAAATTCCCCTTTGGAACAAGTTTGCCAGTGTTTTGAGTCAAGCTATCTAAATGGACATTTTAGTTAACAGCAAATGAAAGCAAGCCCACGCTCTGAAACGGAGAGGTCTGAGGCCCTGTGGAGGCAGGGAAGCTGCAGGGTACATCTTTGCAGATTGTATCTCTTTTGAAGCAGAAAACCCTGGGCGGGAGATGCTTTGTGCTCCTATGGAGATGTATAAGGAAAGTTCTGGGTCTGGAAAACTTCCTTTAGGAAATAAGTGGTAGAGAAAAAATGGAAGAAGCTGCTTCTTTGAGAGACTTTGAGAATGATGTGCACATGTGTATTGCTTTAGTTTGCTGGCTATAATCTGGGGCAGTGAGTTGAAGGTTCACCTATGAACCAGAGAGCCCAGACTGCTTGGCCCCTGGGAGCATCAGCAGGGCTGTTTGCCCTGAAGTGAATGTTAGTATTTTTTGTGTGCATGTGTGGTACTGAGGTTTGAACTCAGGGCCTCACACTTGCTAGGTCATTGCTGTACCACTTGAGTCACTCCGCCAGTCCCATGTTGGTATTTTCCTATGTGCATCCATTAGCAAGGCCAGGAGTGTGGCTTTTTTACTGGTTTCAGAGTGAGTGGGGAGTGAACATTCCTTAGGGGAGGCTGATCTGGAAAGGGTCCCAGCAGAGGCATTGTGGAGACAAAAGAAAAGAGTGGGCCTTGAAAGAACATCCTATCTGCTCTTTGTAGTGTCCCCCAAATAATGATGATGGTGATGTTAAGACTAACTTTTAGTGATAAGATAAAATGTATTAGAAGTTCAACTGGAACAGGCATCCACCATTGTGATTTTGGCACCAACCACAAAAGTGACTGACTATATTTGAACCCAAAGGTGATCAAAATCTGTGGTAAATGGGTCACTTGCTCTAACCTGTCTGGCACCTCTCAGTTGTGCCTGAGGTGTATAAAGCTTACTATAAACAAGCCCCCACCACCTACAGTGACACAGAGCAATTGAGTCATGGGTTCTACGTTTCTATATTTAAAAAAATGTGCTGATTCTGTCTTACAGACACTTTTATGAGAAACTGGGTTAAGTTTTCAGAACGTAAATGGGAATAAGTAACATCAAACACTTTCTGTAAAGGACTTTTCTTCAAGGTGGTACTTTCTGTCTCTAACTTACTGAAAAAGTAAGTTCCTGAAGTTGAGGGCTGTGGCTTTAACTTCCATGTATTTCCTACCAGAGGGACATGGTATTGATAAGTAAAGAAATCCAACCAGTATCTTCGGTGTTTAACATGCCCTATTTATGCATCAACCCTCTCTGGGTGTTACTATTCTTGTGCACCTGCTTTTGTTAATCTATGTCACCTGTTTTTACTTTGCTGAATGAAGACACTCAGGAGAATTGGCTCCTTGGTTATGTTTGCCTCATCCTTTGTTCTTGACCTTCCTTGACTTTGCCCAATGTGTTCCTACCAAATGCCATACTATTTTTATATATTCTTAATTGACCTGAGTTATCTTGGATATAATTAGTTTTGTTGTTATCGTACTCACTAGTATTTACCATAATATAAAATGCATTAATTATGTCATCCTAGTAATTTATAAAAATAGCAAACAGTAGTGTCATAGACTCTGACTGACACACCAGTTGAATCTGTGCATTGGGCTTGAGATGGTGATCACTGTCACTTTTTGATCACCACATGAAGTAAACTCTGAATGTCAAAGAAGATGGGAAATCCAACAGAAATGAAACCTGGATAGACAAATCATGTTCAGGCAAGGTTGGACTTTAGCCCACAGGGCTCACAGCTAAGACCTCCCAAAGTCTACATTCCCTCACCCCACTGCCAGGTCCCACCTCAGGATGTTCCCTTTCTACCCTTCTCCTGACCCACATGTTCCATCCCCAAGTATCACTGGCAAATGTTATAAACCAGGTCAGTGCCAGTCCATGCCTGTTGATCAGGAACAGGGGTGCAGCCACTTCATGCATCCCACACCCTTTCTGTTCTACATTTTTTCCAGAGCCCCTGGACGTACCCACACAAGCCCTTGAAACCTTCCTGATGCCCCTACAATAATAAGGATGCCTTTTTCTTCCCACTCCTTGACAAACAACTTCCCTTTCCACATTACTAAAACTCCATATCCATGGAAGAGATAATTGCTGAGAAGTTGATGTGCTCTGCGTGTATAATAGTTCCAGTTACATGAAACATCTTGATTCATTCTGTGTGCCTCCTGCTCTCATCCTTTAAGTCTCCCTATGTCACAGTAACACAACACACAGATTGGCATATTTGAACCTTTACGTGCAGCCCCTTCCTTGCCTTGACTCAAGCCTTCTTTTTGCTCCTGTGCAGTTATAAGCCCTCTGCCACCTTTCCCAGTCCAAGGTCCATCCCAAATTCACCCAAAGCCTTCCTGGCACAGTCCCTGTTCACAATGAAATTCTTCTGTGTAGGGCTGACACCTTTACTCAGCAGCTTGCTGCGTGCTGACCTGCGCTTAGGTACAGGTACTGGCTGGGAACCTTCTGAACTTACTGGCACCATGGTGGCGTTTGCTTCCTTCTGTGTCCCCTCAAGGTCAGTGCAGATCAAGTAGGCCATTTGGCTCTTTCTGCTATCTTAGGCAAAGATAGCTCAAGCCTGTACTCCAACCACACAACCCACTGACTCTCCTTCTACCCATGTCTCAGGTTCCCATCTTGGAACTAAAGTTCCCTCTACTATGTCCTCACCATACCTGTCCCATACCTGCTACACTCAAAATCCCACCAAAACTAACAGCACAGCCACCTTGGCTAACTCCCATCCTTATGCAAACTCTCTGATTCAAAAGGGGAAAGGACAAAAGCTCCTGCATTCTTGTCCAAGAGGAAGCTAAGTGTCCCTCTCCCTGCTGTCTTAGGACCTGAGCAGAGGCTCCAAGTCCAAGACAACAGGTGCAGCCACTGACAAGGGACAGAAGAGGAGCCCTGAGACCTGGCTTCACATCCTCAAGTAGAGGGCCTAGAGGGAGAGGTGTAAGTCCTGGAATTGGAGATACACACCATCCTGAGGAGGGAAAACTTTAAAGACAAGGAGATTCAGGCTGAGAGTGGCTTTGGAGGCAGCCAGAGCAGGTCCCTTTCTATTCTATGATTCTTACTTCTCTCCACTCTACCCTCAAGATCTCCCCAATTCTGGAGGAGCCAGAAAAGAGTGAACAGGAAAGGAAGGGTGGGAGATACAGGAAAATAAATTGTAAAGAAACCATAGCAGGTTTCCTATCCTGCTGTGTACAACTGAGTTAGAGACAGAAAGAAGTTTTAGGTAAATGACACTTCCATTTTAGACACCTCTGGACATTTTGAGGAACATAACTAAGGAATCTACCCAGATTTCCTCTGCAGGCTGAGAAGAACAATTCTAGAGTGATCTGGGAGTGCTGAGAAGGAATTTGCCTTCTTCCTGCATGTACCCTTTTGGGTCCTTGTATTCTCAATCAGACAATTAAAATAGTTTTGGAATATTGGTTATCTTATCAGCAAAATTAAATTGTATATTTAAAATGCTTCCCCATGCATGGTCAGTGCTATCTGAATACCGGTTGAAGGATTCTAACACACACCTCACCCTCCATGGTCCTCTCAGCTTCTAATCCTGCTGCTTCATTCCTGGGGGATGGAGACAGTCAAGGCTCGTTCTCAAACACTTTGATGCAGGAAATGAGATTATATTCAACGGGTGGTTAAAGAGAGACACCTCATTTGCTGATTGCTGCATGTTTTTAGGAATATGAAGTCAGGCAACAAAAAAAAAGTAAATAAATAACACATCAGGACAAGTCAGACCCCAGGTAGCTTATCCAGCTGAGTGCCTACTCACTTGGCTGCTGTTCCAAATTCAAAGTTATTTACACTCTGATTTCCTTCCCACTTGTGGGGAAAACCTAGTTATCATAATATTATCTGGATTATGACAGCTTGTTACTAATGCTATAAAGTTTGCAAGTAGCGCCAGCTGATGGTAATAAACAGCTCAGAGTTTCTTAAGGGTTAATCCAAACGTTTACTTTAAAAAAATCTACCCATCCCTTCACAATACCTGTTGGTCATGTGGAATGCAGTATTCTGTTTTAATTTCTTCAGCTGAGTTATATTGGATTTTGTTTGTCTTTTGGATCTTGTTTTATTATTGGTGGCCCCAGGGACTGACCTCAGGGCCCATGCATGACAGGCAAGCACTCTGCCACTTAGCTCTGTCCCCAGCTCTTTGGTTTGTATTTTGCCTTTGAGATAGGGTCACTATCCAGTTCCAGCCCTGAAGCCTTGATCCTCCTGGCTCTGCCTCTGAGTAGCTGGGGTTGTGGTTTATAACAACACATCCAGCTGAAAAATTGAAAATTTGACTTTTAATAAGAAAATTAGGAGTTGCACCAAGCAAACACAGGGCAAATAAGCTCATGAGGTTACTGACTTACTCACACTTCCACAAAAGGTGCCCATTTTTATCTTATAGAGAAGACTCTAGAGTAGATGGGAGGCAGAAGAGATCATTTTTGTTTGTTTGTTTCGGCAGTACTGGGCATTGAACTCAGGCCCTGTGCTTGCTAGGCAAGCGCTTTATAACTCGAGCATGCCCCAGTCCTTTGGGTTTCAGTTTCTTTTTTACATAGGGTGTCATGCCTTGGCCCTGGCTGGCTTCAGACTTTGATCCTTCTGCCTCTGCCTCCTAAGTAGCTGGGATTAGAGGTGTATGTCACCATGCTCAGATTCTCATCACTTTTAAAAACATTCTAGGGCCAGGCATAATGCCTGTAATCCCAGCTACTCAGGAGGCAGAGGCAAGAGAATTGATATCCAAGGCCAGTCTGACTAAAATTAATGAAAATCCTATCTGAAAAAAAAACTAAAAAGCAAAAGGACTGGGAGTGTGGTCAAGTGCTTGCTTAATGAATGCAAGCTCTGAGTTCAAACCCCAATACTGCTCCTCACCCTCCAAAAACAGTCAAGAAAAAATGTAAAGCATATCCAAATATTAAGGGAAATCCTTTTACACTGATAGGAATTTCGGAGACACTGGGAGCCCAGGCCAGTTTGTCTATCAACTATCTCTAGACAGAACAAAATAAATAAACATTTTTTAGCTATGAAGTGCTGAATAGCTTTCACATACACCTTCATTAATTCCTTCCAAAGATTCTTTGTGGTTACCCTTTTAATAGATGAAGAAACCAACATATTAAAGTGAAATGTCGAGGTCTCAAAGCAGAGCACAAGGTCACTGCTTTATGCTTCCTTTTCTGAAGAGGCATGGCAAAGATGTCTGGAAAGACCCAGAACAGTGAGTCAGAGCCTCTTAGGAGTTTCTTCGCTATGGTGATGTGTGGCAGAATGAGAAGCCATGCTACAGTGGTACTTTTGTCACACTTCCTACAAATAAACCCAGTGCTCCTGCATGGAATCCTACAAGAGGAGATGGGTCAAAATAGAGAAAGTCAGAGACCTCTTTGACTGTCTTACCACATTCCTGACTCTCACTGTGATATGCAAGAAGTTTGGTCCAATTCTCCTAAGCTCTCTGATCATTCCCATGGATTCTCTTTCAATTAAAAGATGATTGTTGATTGGCTGGCTTTTGTCACAGCAATTTTTTTCCTACTAATTTATTAGAAGCTTAGTTTGTAGACTTTCAGAAAAAGGTATCAATTGCCACCCACTGAAATTGTGCTCTTCAATCACTTAACTGCTCATTGTATGTTGAGCTCCTGTCTTTTCTATCTACTTTTCCTCCTGAGTCTAGAATTGTGCTAACACACTCAACAGGTTTTTGTTGAGTGCGTGAATCAATATGATCAGTATAAAAAGATTACTCTTTGAACTCTCATCTATTGCTAGAAAATATTATGCATGCATCTGTAAACTGCTTACGGTGTAACTGGTATTAAATTAACTGATACAACATAGCATAAACAATGCTTAGACATACAGTATCATAACTTTTGAAAAAAGTATGAAAAACAAAGTGAGTGGCAGGTGTATTTTTAAAGCTGAATACAGTACTAATCTCTCTGAAAATGTCATTAGATTATATGCTAATGTAAATCACAGTGTGTTTGCTATGTGTCAGATATGTCATCAACTAATACAATGCTTCATATGCTTATCACCAAATATAGAGCCCAAACAGCCCTTCTGGCAGATACTGTTATCATATGTATGCAAAAGATCAGGAAGCTAAGATTGTGCTCAAGGCCATAGAGCTAGCAGTCCCTGAAAATAACTGCACTTAGGCCTTTCTTGCTCTAACACTTTAAAAGCATTTTCTTAGCATATGTTACTTGTACAGAACAATAGGCTCCATTGTGACATTTCATACAGGAATATAACACACCTAGATAATATTCTCCCTTCTCTTTCCCCTGATCCCCTTCTTGTCCCTAGAAGTTCCCCTTCTACTTTGATGTCACGTCTTTTGAGGTTCTACATATGAGAGAAAACATGTCATACTTGTCTTTCTGAGTCTGGCTGACTTAACTTAACATGGTGATCTCCAGCCCTTTCATTTTGCTGCAAACATGATTTCCTTCTACTTTATGGTTGCATAATACTCCATTGTGTGTATCCACCACATTTCCTTTATCTGTTTATCTGTGGATGGACACCTAGGGGTATTCTGTAATTGGCTATTGTGAATAGTGCCACAATAAACACGGGTATGCAGGTGTCTAGCTCTATTGTGTGCTGACTTTAATTCCTTCAAATAAACTAGACTCTCAGCTTTACTAAACTGATCCAAAGGAGGCAGAGAATAATAAAAACAAGTAACTTACTATTTTCCATTATGCCTATCTGTCTTTCTGGAGAATCCCATTTATTTAAGAAATTACTGGATAATACTTGGGAGATGGACAGAAGAAAATGCTATACTTTGAAGAACTAGTAATGCTAAGGAGCACTGTAGTATTTACTGTGTTAAGAGTTAATTTCCCTACAAGTAATACTATAAATCAAACAGAATAATAAGTTTTTAAAATCTATTTTAGAACAACTGGTTTAACATACTTCATTCAAATTGCAGTTTCCTGCATATTTGCTATGCAGAGAATAGTAGTCTTCAAAGTTTGTACCTAAGACTCTACCTTGTCAGGCAAGGAAAAATATAGTCCAGTATGGGATGTTAACTTTTTATCATAGAGTCGTGATTTGACAGCATGGCACTGCCAGTGAATCAGGAGGAGTACCAGCCAACACCCTGCACTATGTATGTAATAAAATAGAAAGGATTAACTGTAGGGGGATCAAGTTTTTCTAACACAGCTAAGAAACACTAAAATGAGACAGAACTTGCCACCGTACAGTTTATATTCATTATATTCTCTCTCAGCGCATTTCTGTATGAAGATAAATCCATTTTTAAAATTTGTAAACTGTACTAGATCATGTGGAAAAAATTAATCTGTGCAAATGGTGAAGAAAAAGTGGCAACAGTTTGTTGACTCACTGTGGCACAAATTAAATGTGTTATGATGGATGGATTACGTGTGAGTGTGGTCAGAGCCATGTTGCTTTGGAGGCTGGATGAGTAATAAGCAGAACAAAACAGACTCTAGAGATAAGACCAGAGTTAATATAATGTAACCACAGGATTTATTTCAAGTCCCAGAGGGAATATGTCTTAGTCAACAAATGATGCAGTAAAAACAATTTGTAAATTTTGGTTGGAGAAATGAGTAAAATTAGATTCATATAAAATGCTCCAAACTAAAATCTATGTGCATCAAATATTTAAATTTCTTTAAAAATAGGTAGAAGGAGAAAATAACTAGAAAGGATTTTTTGGAAAATATCTGTAATGATCTTGAGTATAGAGAAAATTCTGCTAAAAGTGATAGCTTAGAAGGCATAGTCCTAAAAGAAATGATGATTTATAGCTCAAATAGTTCTGGAACACCATAAAAACACTTGCAGACTATATTGCTTACTGGTAAAAATATTTGCAACAAAAATGACTCACAAAGGGTCACAATAAGAAATGTCTATCTATAACGTACAATTATAAGAAAGCAACCATAATAGCGATCAGTATAGATTTCTCCTGGCAACTGCAATTTAACATGAGATTCCATGTTTCCCATAATAACTGACAAAAATTAAAAAGAATGAAAGCACCTAGTGGTACAGAGGGGAAAGACAAGACACTTGTGCAACCTTGCCAATGATCTTTTAGGACTAAGCAGCCTGAGGTTTAAGTATAAAGTACCTGCGCCTCGGCCACTCTGCTCCAGTGTTATCCTCTAAGTTGTGACCACACAAGTTGATAGAGGTAGACATGAGGAAGACACTGAGTGCTGTTCTCATAATGAAATGTAGAGCAGCCTGAATTCCTATCAATAGAAGGTTGCTTGCACGGAGTGAAATAGGACCCATGACCAAAAATGATCCTGTAGATCTTATGTCTTGATTTGGAAACTGATCATAATACATAAAAAATACAGGTTACAAGACAGCATGTGAGATATGACACCACTTTTTAAAATAGTGTGTGTTTATTCATGTGTGCGTTCACACTCACAAATACATATTTTGAAAACAGACTGGAAGACCACATATCCAATGTTACTAGAGAGTATTTCTAGGCAGTGTGAAAAAGATGACTTTTACCCTCTTCATGTAATAAAGGGATGCTGACTGATATTCTTCCAGCCAATACTGTGTTCACATAATCAAAAAAATGTAACATTGATTATGAAAATAATTCAATGAAAATGAAGTAACAACTTTTAATTGCACTTCTAGTGTGACATTTTAAAATGTGTAGCTTTATGACAACAGTCACACTGACACATTTCTTTAAAAAAATAAACTCCAACAATAATGCTTTTCCTAAATTTGTTATGACTATCTTATTTTGTTCTTCCAGATCAGATCGGCTGGTACAGAATTTTGTCTGTTACAATTACATATTCTATGAAATGCAAATAGAGTACATGTCTATTTAAAGAACTACAGATGTTACAATTTGCTACTAAGTTATTGTCACAGCAACTATTTCAATTTAAGTATTTTGTTTTATTTGTTGGAATGGCAATCCACTACATAGAAATTAAAATAAAATTTTCTCTAGTCCTTGTTGAAAAAGCTGAGGAAAAGCTATCTTCTGAAATCTACCTAGTAATTGTCAACACATTGTAATAACCATGACAATGACAGACTACAAGTGCTTTCTACCCCTCATCAGGCTTAATACTTACAACAATCTTGTATAAAGGGCATGGGTACCTCTGCTCCTCCAACAAGGGAACTGACAAGGTGTGAAGAAGCTTTTATCCAAGACCAGCAGCCTATCAGAACAAGAGTCCAATCCAGTTCCATGGACCTCCTGCCTGAGCTCTTGAATATGAGGCTCCAACTGAGCTTGTCCTTTGGTAAATGGGACTACTAAGAAATAAGCCAACAGATAAAATCACTTGTCAATATGTCGCTGGTTGTGGCTTAAGACATATATTCAAAATCTAGGATAGCAGCTGCAACTTCAGGCGGGTATGATAGAGTTACATTTGATGGACACATAACTGCTTTGCAATTCTTCAGGCATGAACTGTGGAACACTTGGTTCCTGATCAGTGGGCAAGTTGATTTGAAGCATTTCTTATTATCTAGCTGATACTATCCAAGGTAAAGGTACACTTGAAATAGCTCTTGCTTAGCCTGAGTAAACGCTCTCCAAGCCTCATAATTCTATCATGATGCCTTGATCAGCAAATCATTGTCTTGCTTCTAATTTTCATTCCATTTTATGAAACTGTGATACACATGCACATAAACACACAGGGAAACGTGTATCAGCCTGTGTACAGACCCTTGTGTAGCTGCATTTGAAAGGTGTTTTAGTCATCTACTACTGCACAAGTGTTAGCATTTAAATATTTTGAACATTTATTTTCATGACTGCTTATCTTTGCTCCACTTAGAAATAGCTCAGGAGGCTCAAAAGATGGGATTTGGTGTAACTGCAAACCCATGTTCACACAAATGGTCCAGCCAATGGAAGGACTCAAACTGAGGCAGCTGGACACGAGGCTCCAGGTTATCCCTCCCAGATCCCTGGCACCTTTCCATGTGATCTCTCCAAGGTGGTCTCTCCAGGGTGGTCCTGCTAGGGAATCTGGGCACTTTATAATTTGGTCAAGGGCTGCTAGTATACATGTTTCATTAGAGAGGAAGCCAGACACACATGACTTTGCCTTTTGTTACCTAGCCTGGAGGTAACATCTCACTTGGATCCCTGTGCCAGTGGAAGGAGAATTGAATTCACATTATTTTTTGTTTCCTGTGTTGCTGGGGATGAAACCCAGGGCCCTACACATACTAGGCAAGTATTCTACCACAAAGCCACATCACCAGCCCAGAAACCAACTTTTAGTAAGAGGAGTATTAAAGAATTCAGAAGCACATTATTTTAGTTAAGGCCAACTAAGTTGAGAGCTGCTCAAGATAAGCAATAATGAGGATGAAAAGCAAAAAGAATAAGAAGAAAGAAGGGAGCAGAGGACAGGAAGAAAAGAAGTACACCTGACAGTACAGATGTATATGGAATTTGAGATGCCCCAAGAGCACACATTAATGAATGAATACCATCGTTCATAAATAAAGTCTGTTGAGCACTGGCTAGCTCCCAAGTTTAGTCTTTTCAAGAGCTGAGTTGCTAAAATTTAATTCCTGAACCTGCAAACATTTTTGGGGGCTCATGGCAATTCTTAATAGCAGGTGGCTTTTCTTGAAGTATTTTTAGCCACAAAGCAAGATTTGACTGAGAGAGTAATAACTTTCTACTTATTTTGCTAATCTTAATACTCCCTCTGCTGCTGCTTCCTGCCTGCTTCCCTCCCCTCCTCTCTTTCTAAATAGAGACTGGCTCTTAGCATTCTGAAGGTTTTTGATTGCTTAGTTTTCTTTTGCTTTGTCTTTTGAGGGCCACGTGTGGTATTTGTGACAGAATGTTTAGAAGTAGGCCAGTTGCTATGGTTGGAAAGAAAATGTGACTAAGTCATGGTTCTCAATATGATGTCATTCCATGATTTCAAATAACCAAGCTTCACACAGTGCTTAATAAACAGCATTAGGGGATTACACATCTTGAGTTGTAGTAATGGTAACTATGAAGTACCCTATCTAATCTTCTGACCAGGGTAATCTTTCTATAATTTGCTGCCTTGGAATCTGCTACAGAGTTCATTTCATCCCATAACTGTAGCTGACTACCCTACCCTATGGTGAGCACTTCTTTAGGACAGTTCTGAGAGTCTGCATGTTCCTTGGGAGTGAGCTTAAGTCATGCCTATGAAGCTACTCCACTCCACTCCAATGCAATGCACAGTTTTAGCTTCTCAGCTTTGTTCTTGTGGAGCCTGATGCATAATGAGCTCACAGTGTGTCTTCTCTGCCTATGATTGCGTTTATTCAAATGGAATAAACATTCCGTCAAAGAAGCACAGAACTGGACCACAGCTCTTCTTAGGAGTGAATGCATTCAAAACATTTCCACTTTTAACAGATGTATAAATTTAAATACAAACCTTGTAGTAACACTCCTCACTATTAAACAATACACTGGAGCTGATTCCATGAAAGGTCTTCACACATTGGACATTGTGCTATGTGCTATGAATTTTAATTGCTTAACAAATGGTCTTTATAATTCTTATGAGCATCAGCTGAAGGTTTAATGAAACAGTAGAAGCACATGGAAAATAGCTCTTGACTGCTAAAATAATTCATTTTTATTTAAGATAGGTAAAAATTAATAAATTAGATAACCCTAAGGAAAAATGATGCTGCTGGAATCCAGGAAAGTATAGACGGTTCTGAATAAGGTAGGAAAAAATTCAGATACAGACAGTTATATAATTCCAAACAGAACTTCTTTCATTTTCAAAAGTCAAGGAAGATTTATGGAGCCTGGGCTCCCCACAGATGTTCAATCACAATCTTTGTTTCACAAGTGAATTGGAAGTAAGCAGAGGTTAGTGAACCTGGATGCAAAGTAGAAGACTCTGCAGACATGCTTTTTTTTTTTTTCCATTTTTCTTTTATTATTCATATGTGCATACAAGGCTTGGTTCATTTCTCCCCCCTGCCCCCACCCCCTCCCTTACCACCCACTCCGCCCCCTCCCCCTCCACCCCTCAATACCCAGCAGAAACTATTTTGCCCTTATTTCTAATTTTGTTGTGGAGAGAGTATAAGCAATAATAGGAAGAACAAGGGTTTTTGCTGGTTGAAATAAGGATAGCTATACAGGGCATTGACTCACATTGATTTCCTGTGCGTGGGTGTTACCTTCTAGGTTAATTCTTTTTGATCTAACCTTTTCTCTAGTACCTGGTCCCCTTTTTCTATTGGCCTCAGTTGCTTTAAGGTATCTGCTTTAGTTTCTCTGCGTTAAGGGCAACAAATGCTAGCTAGCTTTTTAGGTGTCTTACCTATCCTCACCCCTCCCTTGTGTGCTCTCGCTTTTATCATGTGCTCATAGTCCAATCTCCTTGTTGTGTTTGCCCTTGATCTAATGTCCACATATGAGGGAGAACATACGATTTTTGGTCTTTTGGGCCAGGCTAACCTCACTCAGAATGATGTTCTCCAATTCCATCCATTTACCAGCGAATGATAACATTTTGTTCTTCTTCATGGCTGCATAGAATTCCATTGTGTATAGATACCACATTTTCTTAATCCATTCGTCAGTGGTGGGGCATCTTGGCTGTTTCCATAACTTGGCTATTGTGAATAGTGCCGCAATAAACATGGGTGTGCAGGTGCCTCTGGAGTAACCTGAGACATGCTTTCTTGTTATCCAGCTTCTCCAGCTGCTCAGCAGAGAGGTACAATCAGCTCAATTGTCCTTAAGAAAGGATAGGCTCCCAGATGGTCTCAAAATTCCCTCTACCAACTCATATTTTCCCCCTCTAATATTTTGAAAAGTTGAGAGCAAGAGGAAAAGAACCTGAGTTTTCCAGTGAGCCATCAGGAAGACGGAGGAAGGAAACTTTGCACAAGGGATCAGCCACTTTTGGCCATCACAGATAATGGAGAGTTGTTGCAGATAAGACAGAATTTCAATCAAGCACTAAACAGATTCCCACTGAGAAATATACTGGAGAAACATGAATAGTTAAGGCAGAAAACAACCATATGGCTGCTCTTAATGACCCAATCAATACAGAAAAGCATGGAGCTTCTCATCAGTGCTAAACCAAAGCCCATTTGTTAGTTATGCTTCTAGTTTTAAGGAAGGAAAAATGCTAATGTGCCTTTACCTTTATTCACACTTTGTCAGGGATTTAAGGTAGGCAAAAAAAAACTGTACAAATATAATTTTTCAGTTTTGTTCACTTCAAGACTTCCTTGTTTTCTTTTTGTTCCTGAAGCCTTCACTACATACCAACCAGCTCAACTGCTATCTTGCCCTTCAAAATACTCACACTTTAACATGGCAAAATTACCTCTACAATGACCAGAATCCTCTACAGAGAACCCCCCCAACCCCCAACAGGAACAAACACACAAGGTCTCCTTTACATTTTAAATTTCTTTTACATTTTGAATCTCAAGTTTATAAACTGGCTTCAAGTTATCTTTTCGCAGTATATGTCTTGAAAACAACATTTCATCGTGGCCCTTGATAACTTTTTGAGAGCTAGCTTGACCTGGGTAAGAGAGATGGTGGCTCCTTAATGATGCCCATCAAGACATGATAGAGTGCCATTGGTCACCTGCTTGAAGGATGGAGAGGGCTATTTCCCATTGAGAAGCAGGCCTCATTCTCCTGCCCCATTACTCTCACATCTTCCTTCTATTCTTCTTACTCCACTAGTCTCCTGTGTGTCTGCACAGAGGCTGTCTCAGAGTGACCTCCAGTCCCTAATCCCTGATAGTTCTATATAGGTCTAATTTACCATCCCAATTGAAGCATTCGATGATGTTTACAGTGCTTTTAATCTTTCTTTGCTCCAGTTCTCAGAATTTCATTTATCAATCTATTTTGAAATTATCTTTTTTATACTTATTGCTATCTTTTCTGGTAGATCAATATATCTTCTTCCCTGATCTACCAATCGGGACACACCACCTTTTTTTGATTAATCATGATGAATTCCCTTGCTGTTTCTTTGTTGTCTGAGGTTCTTATCTAAGGTGTAATAAAACCTTAAGTCTACCCTCCTACAGACATCAACTTTTGGAATCATTTTATGAAAAAGTAAAAGCTTAAGAAGTAAAACAATTGAAGCCTCTAGCATTTTAATAGACAGTTTAAAAATTCTTATATTTAAATAAGGTTGTAATATGCATAATTTTTCTACTGTATACAAAATAAGATATAAACTACAGAATTAAGATTCAAAAATCATCAAGTATAAAAGACAATTTATGATTCACAGGGACCAGAAGTTAATTGGAATAAAGAGGTAAGAATTATTTTCAATACTGAAAGAAAATATTGCATAAACTGCACATTGCTGAAAGATGCCATGATAAACTAAGCTACAGTTATACCCACCCCCAAAGTGAGGGTGAGTACTGGTGATCTTGTACCCAATTGCATGTGTGCTGATTCTGACACATGGTCTCTTTTCCCTAAAGATTAATTTTTTCATACATAGAATCTTTAAGGATCCCATGGAGAAGATGATTGTTTATTTAATTTTATACTGAGTTGGAAAAGAGCCAAGATAAAATATGGGTTATAACACAGGCAAAGGAAAAAATGAATAGAATTTAAATTAGACCTCAACACCCTCTCAAACACCCCTAAGTTCTTAAGACTTCCTTGGTTTCTACTGTTCCTTTAACTGCTGACACTTTCTTTCATAGCAGACTAATACATTTTCATATATCAACAAAACTGATTTTTTTCAAATTTACAAAAATTTAGTTAATTCCATAATAAAAATACTTCCACACTCCAAAAAAGAAGAAGACATTTTTCTTATCAAGTACTCAAAACTTGGTTTAGAAATAAGCTGTCCTTGGGTCTGAATACTTGATTGGTTTTTGAAAAATGCTGTAAGAAGTTTCTAGTTTGTCACCCAAATTGCATGTCAGAAAACAGAGAACATTTTGTCACGCTTAGACACCATTCAATCATAATCTGAGTTTGACTTCAAAGCTTTCACAATTCAATTTTATTTAGAATTAAGAAAATATGACTGGCGAGAACAGTGTAAGGGCAGGGCACATGTTTGTCTTCAAGCCACAGGGCAGAACGGAAGGCAATGACCATGCTGTTACCCTCTGTGTCCACTCCCCATCCTCCACGTGAAGTGCCCAACTGCCCTGACATCAGCTGGGCCTGGGGTGCCACAGGGGCTGGGTTGTGTAAACACATGTTTGTGCCCATGTTGACCACTCTATAGTCAACCTATAAGCAGACGAGCTTGGACAACACAAGCATAGAGAGCCCGGAGCTTGTACACTGCACAAATAGAGACCGTCATCTGTGACTATATCAGGAATCCTTGGTCAAACCAAGACCTTTCCTTAAAAACAAAACAAAAGCAACCTTTCATTATTAATGGATACTGGGGAAGAAAAGGACAGGTGTCTGTACAGGAAACCATCCTGAGATATAACTAGTCTCATTTTGTGAGATTTTAATGAAGTCTGAAGCAATAATAAAAACAATGAAAAGCAACACAAATCCCCTTGAGGATGGTAACTTGATCCGACAGAAACATTAATAAGGAACTTTTTGGATATAAAATATTCAAGTGACTTATAAATCAAAATTGTTCAGTATTAGGGATTTGTGTTTACTGCGCACTTTGTTTCAGCTGACATTCCCCAACAAGATGAAATCAGAGATGCAGGCTATGAATATTAACTTTTTTTCAAAGTAACGTTCCAGTTGACATATACTGAGCCCTACGGGGGAAAAATGCAAGAGACAAATTGCACATTGAGTAAGATGAAAACTCTCCATTTATTGTACTGAGTTTAATAAGTGTGTTATTTATTATAGTTCAGGGGATAGTTTTAAGTATCTAATTTCAAAAGAAATAAATCTCAGAGCTATTTAAAGAGGCCCTACTTAACTATTTCTGATGAAAACACATTTGCAGTAAGAAAATTCAACCTATATCATAAATCAAATTAAGAAAATATTATATAACTTTAATTCCAGGTAAATCTTTCAAAAAATTTGTAATTTAATGTATGTTATAGACTACTAAGCAGTGAAACTAATAGCAGCTGGCTGAGAGCACCTCATTACCAGGCAGCACTCTTAGGGCCAGAGGGCTTGGCAGGGTGATGTGGCACTGTGAACTTCTCGCTTTTGCGAGTTATGGTTTGGAGCTCAAAATTAATGCCCAGACACGAGAACCTCTGGGTTAGCCTTAGCCTATGTGTGTGCAAGTTGCCAAAATACATGTCCTAACACACAGATTATCACAAATACTATCTAATAGCTTAAGGTATCCTAAAATACAAAACTAAGATTTGTGCAAAAATTTAAAGTCTTATCCCATAGTCAAAGTTGAATGAATTTCATTAATGGAGGAAATCCTAATTGATTTTGTTACCTTTTTAACCTCAAGCATTTACTCTTTTAGTCTACTAGAACTCTTTTTCTAAAAACTAAGATGCCTCTCACCAGTGCTAAGTGCCTTCCTAAAATAACAATGATTAGTGTAAAGCTGAACTAGGTTCAGATTTCTCTTTCTTTCTCTTTCTGAAGTGAATTAAGGTCAAGTTTTAAAACCTGACCTTTTAAAAACCAAGGCTAAATTTTGCTACTATTTAAAGTGAGCCAGTTAGACTGTCTTTAAATATATAAATATTAGTTGAGAAAAGATTAGAGACTCTGCTCTTTTAAATTTTAAGCATTCGGGGTATTTGTCCAAATGACAGAAATTAAAATTTTTATGAGAATAAAATATATTGTGTCCAAAATACTGTCAAAATTAATAATACTCTGAAAATGGTAAGCTACTTAAAAATGTCTATTGTCTCGTCTCCTTAAGAAATAAACACACACAACGACTTAAGAAAACACATTGTGAAATGTGTTTCGCTTTGGCTACATTTTAAAAGTGCATTCCAAAGAAGTGGTTTTAAGAGAAGGGCTGAAGAAAATAAATTGTTCATGTTGAATGCTTAACTTCTCTTAGCCACTGGCATAGTTATTCAAAGGTGAGCACACCTTCAGTGCTTTTAGTTAACAGACATTTCTGTAGGGTTCATTAGGTATGGCAGTAAGAAAATACTTGCATATCATCATTTTTCCTACTTTCTTAAGCAGTACGTTTAAGTAATTTTATTTCTTCTTTTATAGACTAAGTGATTATGGTCCTAAGTTATTTGTTTAAATCCTATGTTAGTGGTACCCCAAAATTATTGAGAGATAATGCATTTTACTTATTCTTTGGTCCATTTGAGTCATTTTATTGACTTAGAGATTTGAATTTCCATGTAGAAATTTTTTGTGAGTGACATTTAAATTCCTTAAAGCCCTGAAACATGACAATTGTTGAAGTGTTTCCTATGTGCTGCAATCAAGGGTGGGGGAATCTCCTGCGAGGATTGGGTGCCTGCCTCCCAGGGCCATCTGTTCACTGCTGTGTGATCCCAGCATCGTTCCTGAGCTTGCCCTGCAGGATCTCTCAGCTCTCAGAGTTATGTCACTCTCTCATCATGGTGGCAGATTTAGCCATAGAATCTGTTAATTCTGGCAAAAATACTTAATATATTTTGAGCACACATTACTAAGACCACACAAGTTTTCAAGTACTATATTTTTGTAGATTATCGAACCCTTTATCAAAATCTGGAAAGCCACATTTGTAGTAATACCTTTCCCTACAAATCTGCTTTCTATGTAGTTAACATGGTTTCAACAGTGGTTTTTAGTCACTATGTGGCTGGAATATCATTGTACATTCTTTTACTCGCACTGTTCTTGTGTGCTTTAGCTATACCCTTTGTAATCTGCACAAAGCTGGATTTTCTGCTTTTGGTGGAACTGGAGTTTGAACTCAGGACCTCATGCTTGCTAGGCAGGCACCCTACCACTGGAGCCACTGCACCAGCCAGGATTTTCTGCATTTGATCCAACCTGGGAATCCTTGTTTTTAAATTTCAGTTAGTGCCCTTACATGAGTCCTGTCCTTTGTGCGTGAACTACTTATTTGACCCCTTCCTGTATTTGCTTTCCTCTCTTCTTTTCCCCCTTTCCTCTTTTCCCTGTATGAATTTGATGTTCTGTATGCTATTTCAATTCCTCTGATGGTTGTCCTGGAAAGTTCACATGCTTCTTTAACTAAAAAGGTTAATATTGACAGTGACTAGGCTGAGGAATGCTATGGCCAGGAGCTGCTTCTGAACTGTTTGTGACCTGAGGTTCTGATGAGGGCAGTGGAGGTGACATATGACCCCTTTTCCTGGGAGGACAGGGAATGGATCCTCCCCGAGGGAGGACCTCCATGCCACGCATAGGAGGATTTTCCTTCTGCCCTCACTGGGGCTGGAGACTCCAGGACCAGTGGTCACCTAACTGAAGCACCATGAGTAGTGGGGGTACTGGTCAGCAAGGACTTGACTACAGCTGAGGCAGGAGAAGCCCAGCTGGAACCTAAACACTCCCAGTGCTTAAAAAGGCCTTCAAGGAGAATCAAACTTACTCACTTCCAGAACATTCCCAAAGGAGAAAAACCCCCTAGGGCTTCTGGAATCATGGGGAAAGCTTCCAGGGCTTCCTGGATTATAATGTATATAACAGCCATGATGGCTTTGACCAACCTAGGATGCATCTTATACTGCAGCTGACAGTGTAAGTCAGCTCTGGGCCAAGAAGAGTCTCCTGTCATCACATTTCATCATGGGGTTTCTTGGGCTAAGCTGACAGTAGAAATGGGTCTCTAAAAGCGTTGGGGTGCCATGGAAAGTATGGGGCCTCTGTCCTGTCCTCTTTCCTACTGTGGATAATTTGCAGTGCTACCAGAGGAGCTCTGGGATGCTGAAGGACTTGGTGGAGTGAAACTTGTCTAGAACTGAGAGTTCTTCTGAGCCCACACCCCACCTGAGGCTAGGGGAAGTTGGCTGGGGTCTTTGAGAATCAAGCACTGGCCATCTCACTATTATGGTGTCTGAATTTTCCCCATAGTGTGAAAAGTTGCTGTGTCCTGGATCTAGCTAGGTGTCCACAGCTGTGAGGTCTCAGAGAGTCAGTTGGGTAGCGCTTGTGGGTACAAACTAGCTGTGCGACAAGAGGGAGGCTGGGAGGTCAACCTGATCCCATGAGACTGTGCTCTTTCAGGAGAAGCTTAAGGTGTAGATTTTTATGTGAAATCTCCCAATTTTACTCTTTCCTGTACCACCTTAGAGTTTGGGGTCTGATATTAAGATCCTTGATCCATTTTGAGTTGATACTAGTATAGGGTGATAAACATTGATCTAGTTTCAGTTTTCAGACTGCTAACCAGTTTTCCCAGCAACATTTGTTGAAGAGGCTGTCTTTTTTCCATTGTATATTTTTTTTGCCTTTATCAAAAATAAGTTGGGTATAGTTGTGTGGATTCATATTCTTGTCCTCTATTCTGTTCCACTGGTGTTTTTGTGCCAGTACCATGCTGTTTTTATTGCTATTGCTTTGTAATATAGTTTGAAGTCAGGTATTGTGATACCTCCAGCATTGCTCTTTTTGCTGAGTATTGCCTTGGCTATGTGCAGTCTCTTGTGTTTCCAAGTGAACTTTAGGGTAGATTTTTCAATCTCTGTGATGAATGTCATTGGGATTTTGATGGGAATTGCATTAAACATGTAGATTGCTTTTGGGAGTATAGACATTTTTACTATTTGATTCTACCAATCCACGAGCATGGGAGATCTCTCCATTTTCTATAGTCTTCCTCAAACTCTTTCTTCGGATGAAAATATCTTTTTTATTGTTGATCTTACACTTCAATCTTAACAGGTTTTTCTGAAATAGTTTTAGCTTAACATTAATTTTCTTTCAGAATTTTGAAGATATTATTCCCTTGTCATCTGTCTTCCAGTGTTGATGCTGATTAAGTAACCACCAGTTGGGTTGTCATTCCTATGTAGGTAATGAGTCTTTGTAATGCTAGATGCTTTTAGAAGCTTTTAGTTGACTTTGACAATCTATAGTATCAATGTGATTTATTCAGATGTGGCTTAAATTTTATTTATGCTACTTGGCATTCATTGAGAGTCTTGAGTCTTGAAAATTATGCAAAGTTCTACTTCATTATCTCTTTAAATGATATCTTTCCACAATTCTATTTTTGTCTGAAAATCTAATATTTGAAACTTCTAACTTTTGTGTTTTACAACTTCTCTTTTATATTTTAAATCTATTATAGGTATTTTTCTTCAGGTTAAATTCCAGATCTAAGTTTTTACCTCTCTTTTCATCTCTTATTTGCTGTTTAGTCTACTTTATAAATTTGTGCCAATATTTATAATTTTTAATTTTAGCATTTCTCATGTGTGTGTGTTTAAAATGACTGAATATTTCTGATAGTCTTTTCCAAAGTCATTTGTCATATATACTTTTATTTTAAAAACATAATAAGCATACTTATATTCTTTCTGTTATAATTTCAATTTCTGTATTTTTTCCAGGTTGGAGTTCTGGTTATTCTCATTCACAATGGGTTATTTCCACCCATGTCATATGATTTGTCTGATTGTCAGTTCATGACTGAATGAACCATTATCTGGGGAATTATTTGAGGACTCTTTTGAAAGCCCAGGTATCCTGGGAGGATTTGGCTTTGTTTCAGCACAATCCCTGGCACTGTCAACTCATACTTACCCTAGAAAATGTTCTAGACTTAGGATTTTATGAGCCGCACAGGAAGACTGAATATTGTCCTCAACTCAGGTAAAGATGACTTTGTGCTTACAAATTCTTAGCGGTAACATTTTCTCTTTACTGAGAGTAAGAACAAAATAGACAAGAACTCCTACCACCTTCCTCTCAATTAGGGCACCGTATTTTATGAATCCTAGCTTTGTGTAGGATTCTGTTTAACTTTTCACCTACGACAGGCCCTAAACCCGAATGTATGTTAGTCCAACCTGCATCGCTCACCCTCAGTGGTCAGTAGTTGCCCAATCTAGGTGCATCTTACAGTTTCCTCTGTAGTCCAGCATTCTCTTAATTTTTGGCATGTGAACTTTTCTTTGCTATGTTGCTAAAACAATGGTTCTTTAAAAAAATGCATGTTTTATGACTTATTCTAGATTTTTTCTATGGTGTGTACAGCAAGGTTTTTAGGGATATTAGTTGACCATGCTGTAAGAAATACAGTTGTAATATTAATTAATTAATTTGTAACAAATTGGTAATTAAGGTAAGTTACAAATTCAGCAAGCAAAAGGCATGGCTTTCAACACCCTAAAGTTTTCCCCTTTGCCTGGTTTAAAACTAAATCCTTAGAGATACAGAATTGTTTATTCTGTTTATTCTGCCAGGACTAATCTTGCCAGTTA
Source organism: Castor canadensis (assembly GCF_047511655.1). Lineage (NCBI taxonomy): Eukaryota > Metazoa > Chordata > Mammalia > Rodentia > Castoridae > Castor > Castor canadensis. The sequence goes on along the minus strand of NC_133386.1, from coordinate 6,391,119 downwards.
CCACCAAGGAATATGAGGAACAGTCAGACAGTCAATGATTTTCAAAGGACCTCACATTACTGTAAAGATGAAGTGAAGACCATGAAGTTACAAATGCCAGAGGATAGGCAGGTAGATGGATGGTCATATGCATGTAAAAATACATAACTATTATATGTGATTATATCTCCATATTATATATACTATAACATGTTTGTGTATATGTGTCTATATAATTATACTTAAGAATTCTGCCCTACAAAATGCACACTTTAATTTTATCCCAGTACGAAATTCACAAGACTGTATTATGCTTTGAAATCTGTGATTGACATACACACATTATTTTTCTTCAAGATTTGCATTAATAAAAATCTATTTGTGGTCCCCAGTCCCCGTTTGACAGAGACTGCTTGTTTGACTGCTGCTTGCTGCTATCTTGGTTTCTTTGCAATCACCCAGCAGATTGGCAAGAGAAGGCACAGCTAATGATTTGAGCTCAAACATTGTACCTGTTGCTATTGACAGACTTTGCTCCTTAGAGAAGATATGAGCTGCCAGCTGGCGGTGACAGTTTGTGAACTAACACTGACATTTGTGTTGGCACTATAACAGTATTTACAGCTCAGGAAATATATACAGTCAGACCCAAGGACTGCTGAGGTAAAAAGTATAACAGTATTCCAATAATAAGTGTGACCATAATAATTAAATTATCTTAAAAATAACTTCAGAGCTTAGGGTCTCTTTCCAGAAGCATCTGCTCTATATGCAACATATGGCATGTGCTTGCAGAGAGAAACAAGTTACAAAGAACAGAGGACAATAACTCAGTTATATAACAGGCCAGCCATGTTACATTTTCTAACAGTCCACCATGTCAGAAAACTGACAATGAAAAGTGGGAAGAGATAAAGTAAAAAGTAATCTTTGAATGATAGGGACTACAAATATAAAATATCAGCATCAGGAAAATGATGAATGTTTTATCTTTGTGACTTTTCGTTGGCTCTGAACTGGCCCTCTTTTCCTAGGATCTTCTTTATCCCTCATGAACATTTCTTCATAAAATGTCTAAATTGGTACATTCAGCACAGTCACCCGTGATGGTATAAAATACATATTGGTCTACATCTCTGATTCTTGGCATATGGTTCTTAAAATCCTTGGAATTGTCAAAGAGAAGTGTTTTTTGTATGCTATTAAGTTGCCTGGTGGCTGACAACTTCCAGGAAGTTTCAGGATGGGACAGGCCACGAGAAAGACCAAGGCAGGACTTGGTCAAAATTTTAGCCCCATTTCCCAACCTCCAGGGAGGATAGAGGGGTCAAAGATTAAGTTGATGACAAATGGCTTGCATGTAATCAATATGCCTATGTAGTGAAGCTTTCATAAACCCCCAAAGGTCAGGGTTTAGATAGGTGAATTTCTGGATATTTAGGACAGAACATTGGGAGAGGACATGGAAGCCCCACCCTCCTTCTGCCCTACTCCTTCCTGTGTACCTCTTCAACTGTATCCTTTGAAATATACTTAATAACAATCCAGAAAATGGTAAATAAGGGTTTTCCTGAGTACTGTGAATGGCCCTAGCAAATTAACTGAGTCCAGAGGAGGTGTGGGGACCCCGATTTATAGCTGGTCAGTCAGAAGTAAAGAGGAAAACCTGGGGCCTGAAGATGGCATCAGAATGGGGGCAGTTTGGGGGACCAAGCCCTCAACCTATGGGATGTGACTCTGTTTTCAGCCAGTGTCAGAAGAAAATTCAATTAGAGCACTCTGAGCTGGTGTCTGTTGCTGCATAATCACTTGCTTGCTGTTGGAAGAACCCAGCACTTTCTGAGGTCACAGAAATCTGCTGTGTGGATTGTTGCATTAGAAAGGTGGAGGAAAATGGTTTTTGTTTTTGTTTTGTCTTGTGTTTTGCACGTTATCAAAAGTGGTTAAGTCACTAGGAAAGTGACACTGGAAGGCAATAATACAGGGAGAACTTTTGGTGAATGTTATTAACACATTCGGATATCACTTCTGGCAAAGAGTGTTAGGTAGAAGGAAAGTCAGGGGGCATTTTTGTCTCTATTCTAGTTTCTCAGTAAACACTAAAGATGTCATGGTTTCCTTATTTGATAAAGAATCCATTTTCTCAGCACTTACTGCTCGGGTTCCAGGGCAGTTTGGAGACTGGCACTCACCACTCATCTGATTAGGAATTAAGACATCTTCCCAGCAAGATGGACCCTTTGAGAAGAAAAAAAATCATCTTATCATTGGTACACAAATTAAAATACAAATGTACCCTTAATACATTTTCTAAAGCCTTTACATTCATATTACAATATGGTAATACAGTAAATGGATGGTGGAGTGATCTTCAGAGTGTGGTCCACAGGCTGGGGGATGGGAGGCTCTCTAGAAGCTTTTGGGGATTCTGCTAGGTCAAAACTATTGTCATAAATATACAAGATTTTATTAGGCAGTTGCATCTGAATACATTCATTTTCCGTTCCTATATTTCCCCCAGGGTCCTAGTTAAATGTACTCTTATGAAGAAGGCCTTCTCTGAGCTTGGCAGATCCTCTCCATCTGCTCTACCAGCTTTCCTTGCTTCATAGCAGTTATCACAGCTGAGTTTTTGTCCCACTGAGTGTGAGTTCCACAGGGCAGACTTGGTCCACTCTATTCACCACACCCTCCCAGCATGTACAGAGGGGCTTGACACAGAGGATGTGCTCAAAAAACTCTCCTAGTCATTAAAGAGATAAACAAATAACAGCAAAAGTCTTTCTAGCAAATAAGGGGAAAAAAAACACTTAAAATGAAATATCAGTGTTGACCAATACATTGCTTTTCGGAAGCAATCCATCAGTGTGTATCAAAGGCTTTGCCTGTTTCCTAACCTGTTGTCTAAGTTTCAAGAAACCCAGACTGGCCCAAAGCACTCAGAGTAGAAAGAGCTTTAATGTTCACAGATGTTTTGAACAAAGTCCTAGGAAACTGAAAACAGCCCGAATCACCAAAGAGCATTAAACAAACGTCCACAACTGAATCAAATAATATGCAGCAACTAGAATTCATTGTTCTTGTTCTCTAACAATATACTTGGTGAAAGGAATACAGAGTCACATTAAAGTAGGAGCACAACTATTTAAGTGATTATAAAGGGGAAAATTACAAGGAAATAAATATGCAATCTCCACTTTTGGAGGTAGTTTAAATTTTTAATTAAATAATTTTTGGAAGTTCATTACCATTTTAATTGGTGACTTTTAAATGAAAACAAACATGGAAATTGTACATGAAAGATTCTGTTGTGCAGTGTTGAATGTGTGCAGTCCCCTGGAGACTGCCTGTCCCTGGTCACTTGGTGAGCACAAAACTCATGCCTCGCAGAGGCACCAGTAGATTTGCGTTAAACAATTATCAGTGTGTGAGCCCATGACACCAGTGAGAATGGAAGGCACAGTGGTTGAGAAAAGAGGTTCATGCTCTTCTGGAAATGTGCAGTGGGTTGGAGAAGAACATGGGTCTCTGTTCCTGCAGGACCAGGTGGAGGGTGAAGACAAGGATAAAAAAAGGCTGGGAGAGAAGGCCTAGGGAATCCAGACCCACAAATTTCATAAACAGAAGATTCTAAAAGCTAGAGAGAAGGGTCAGATCACCTACTTGGAAACAAATAGCAAAAGAGAATTTTAAAATCATAGCTATACCTTCATTCAAGCTCAGAGGGGAAGATTTTTTAACCTCAAACTCTGCCTCTAACCTAGTTATCAATTAAATGGGATAAAATGGGAGAGTGGTAAAAAGTTCTTATGGGACCAACATTGAGTTGCAAAGGGAACTCCAAGTTTAGGAGAATGACACCTTGAGGACAGTTGAAGGTGGACTGGGAGAGAGTCTGGGAGGGCGTGAATGAAGAGTTAGTTGAGCCAGTGTTACTGTAGCTGTGACTGGAAGAATGGAGGGGAAAAGATGGGCAGAGCTTAGGTGGTCTGAGGTGCACTGCCCGGTGCCAGGTTCTGAGGTGCAGTAACTTTGGAGCTTTTACTTCCAGACATTTGTACTCGGTCAGTGCCTTAAGTCAGAGAAACAAAATCAGTCATGATGGGTCAGCGTGAGGACCATTTCTGCTCCAGGAATCAGCTCAGAGTAGTCAGAGACCTTGCAGTGGAAATGAGTGAAAATGCTGGGAAGGTGTGCAAGAAGCCAGAGGTACTTCCTTGAGTCTACATGAGTCTTCCCCTCTTTCACCAACACATACACACATGCACACCCATGTACACTAATCCATGCACACACATATGCACACACCACAGCACACTCCCACAGATGCACATAACCCTACACGTGTGCTATTCTAGAGAAAAGCACAGGATGTGTGAGAAGCTGAGCTCCACCTGAAAAAAGCTAAGTCATTCAACAGTAGCTGTTTAACCCAGGTCTCAAAGGGAGCCAGAGTTTGAATTAATAGATTAGTCCAAAGCCACTGCTTAGACTGGATATTAATTAAGTGTGCAGAAAAGAGTTACAGCAGGCCTGAAGTGGCTATTGTTAGGAAGGCTTGCCGTCCATGTTGACCCTTGGCTGGCATTTGGGAACTTAGATTTCAGAAGTGTCCTCACCATTCTGTTACTGATGTGGGTGGTTTGCAGAGCCTAACCTGTTTGGACAAACCATGATTCATGCCCCAAACTTCTTCCTCTCAGGGATTCTGGAATTCTGATAAGTGGTGAGCAGAAAACAGTCCCTTCTAAAAGCCCAGGCTTTGCGTGTCCAGTGAGGGTCCTCCTCTGGCTGTCTCCCGGTGCACCTCTCCCTTGGGAGATTTTGCTTCGTCTTCTTTTGCTGTAAGGAGTCTGAGTCATAAGCATGACAGCACAGCCGGTCCTTTATGTGCAGTGAGTCGCTGCATCTGGAGGTGGGCAGAAGTCTTGAGGCCCACAACACAATGTCACACAAATTTTATGCCAAATTAGTCATCAGGCATGCTCCCCCAGTGACACAGGGCTCATCCTTAACATGATGTCTATCGGTCAGAAAGAATAAGAAATCCCACTTCCTTTGCACATCCCACTATTGTCATGATAATGTAAATGCTTATTTGATTTTCAGCCTTAGAGACACACTAGTGAAAACAGACAAGGTTTTAATTATGGTTATGGAGCTAAATGTGTATGTTACTCGGGTTGGACAATGTAAAAGTAAAATACAAAAACTAAGAATGGGAAGGCTAGCTGGGTAAAGAAGGGAAAAGGAGGAAAGGGAAACTCTTACCTCACAAGTGGTGGTTTTTATTTTAAGGCCATCTACATATTTGATTGCTAAGCATGTGCATATAGTCACTTGATAAAAATTACAAAACCTTGACATAAGAGAGGTGAAGCAATGATACTTGGAATCTTGATCCCATTCGTCAGCCTCATTTTTTTAGCTTAAAGTGAGAAAGCCATTGGGGAAATTTGGTTGCCAACATCATGTTTCAACATTTTACAAGATTCAGAGACTGCATCTTGGTTGGTTGTTGTAATCTCTATTTCTCTGTAGGCTGTGGTTATATATAAGATTTTCTCATTTTTCTACAACTAGGAAAACTTTAGTGTCAAATTTGGAGACTGTCTCCAGCAACATTATGTAACTCATAATGAGTGCCACCCTTGCTTTCTCATCCAAATTGGTTTTATTTGGCTTAAGTCTCAATGCAGCCCGGCAAACTTGTCAAAATCAAGTTGAAACCAGTCGTGGTCTATTTGAGGGTCTTGTGATATTTCTCTTTCTACTCTCCAAAGTTCCTGATAGCTCCAACAGGAGCAGCTTCTTGTGTTCCTTCTGTCCAGGGACCAAGTCTTCTTCCTAAGGGAACAAAGTGAGCTGTAGCCTCACAACTGTGCTAGGGTTTGACTCTTGAGCCATGGCTGGTGGTTCTTCAGGATAAGTTGCAGTAGGGTGGAGGCTATGGAAAGTCCTCAGCTTTAAAACAAATCCATGTCACTGTGTTGACTAAGAAGTAGATGGGGTGGCAGTCACTGTCCATAAGCACAGAAGTTTCTCCTGAACTACTTACAGTATTTGAGATGGGAAAAGAAAAGCCCAACATGGCAATAGCTGGAAAGGGTTACCAACATCCTACAGCAGGAGTCAGGTCTCATTTACACTCCACTACTCAGAATAAAAGTTCTGGCCTCAAAGTCTGGATGTAAATGAGATTTTCTGTACATATCACTTGATATTTACTTTTTGTATCTGAATTTTTAGTGTCCAACCATTAATTTAAACATTTATGCAACAATTCCTAGAATTGTCACATGAGGTAAGAGTATCTGAAAAATCCTTGTGTTATGTTGAGAAATTATAGAAAACTCATTCATAACTCCCTTCTTGGTCTCAATCCATAACATAATGATACAAATAATAAAATTAATTAGAATTCTGTTAGATATGGGAGTCCAACTTAATGCCATCTACAAGCTAGTTTACTCACACAGCTCACACTGTAAGGATGGGTGCTCTACCCATCTTGACGAATATTGAACACTGTGTTCCACCAATTACATGGCTCAAGTGTGTATAATTAACAGCTTTAAGACAGGAGTGAGAAAGGTATGGAGAATGCAAATGAAGTGGTAGGAGGGAACTGAATTATAACATATTAGAAAAGAACCAAAAAACTATTTCATCTTTCAAAACTAAAGAATTACAGAAAGATATATAGAAAAAATCAGAACAATGGTAAATATGTACCTTAAAAATCATTTGACTGCTTTCGGAAAACTTTCTTTTTTTTTGCCTCGTTAGAGGTTACAACCAAAATAAACTATAGAAATTCCGGAAGCAATGCTACAGCTTGGATTTTAAGCACTCCTCAGGGCTCTTAGCTCCCAGCTGGGCATTATTTGGAGGTGAGACCTTGTGGAAGGGTCTTCTGGTCATTAACGGTGTACCCTCAAATAGAATTGTGAGACCCCACTTCTTTCTCTTTCTTTTTATTCCATTCCTGGCCATGAGGTGCAGGCCCTTGCTCCACCACACACCCTCTTTGTGATAGGCCATTGCTGGCCCCAAACAGCACTGCCAATTGATCATGGACTCAAACCTGCAAATCTGTGAGCCAAAATAAACCTTTTCTCTTTATAAGTTGACTTACCTCAAGGATTTGTTATAGTAATGGAAAGCTATTTAAGACAGCAGCTCATACAGAGGTAAGTGAACCTGCTGGCTACATCTGGCCCAATGCCTGTTTTTGTATATATAGTCCATGACCTAAGAAATCTGTTCACACTTTTAAACGGTTGGAAAAGAAAAGCTAATACTCCATGATGCATGACACTTATGTAAAGGTCAGATTTCTAAAGCTGTGTTGACACGTGGTTGTGTATATTCTTTGGCTGCTTTTATAGTATGTGTGCAGAGCTGTGTTGTTCTACTTAGATTCGAGGGCCTGCAAAGCCACAAGGTGTTCTCAGGCTCCTCATGGGAAAAGCATGTGGCAGCATTTGGGTTCATACACAATCACATTAGTTTGTGGAGTAGCTGTATCCTAGATCTCAAGGAGGAAATTACTTCAATTAAAACCCTAGAGCTGCTGACCTGAATAATCCAAGAAGGCTTGACAGAGAGAGCGGTGGCAGTCACATCCAGTGGTTCATCCAGCAGTCAGAATTGGTAGGTGGAAAGTAATAACTGGAGATGATTTGTGCTGACTGATGTCACCACCCACAGAAAAGCGTGAAGCAGAATATTATCTAAATAGACTTATATGATACATGGAAGTCAGAGGTTCTGAAAAATTATCCAAAATAGTAGAGAATAATGCTAAACTCTACAGCGTGTGAGCTTTAAATTTTATTTTAAAACATTCCAAAACTAATCCAAAAGTCATTCTGACTGTTCTTCAATGCCCAGTGAAGTGGAAAACTGAAGCATTTAACCGACTACTTCATATCCAAATATTACTCTGACAGGGTCTAGATAGACAACAAAAAGATAGACTTCTTGAATTACCAAAAGCAAATGCCCTATTCTGCTGTTTATATGTAGATGCAAACATTGCTGCTTAAAATAAATTGCAAATGTTATTTTCCAAAATGTTACTATAAAGTCTGGCCATTTACAGTTTTTGAAAAGGCTTATTGTTAGACTGAAAAAAGGCTTGGAAGGATAGGTGGGAGGCGGCTCAATGTCAGCACAGATTTTATTCGGGAGAAGGACTCTGTGAAGGGAGTTTCTAACAAGAGATCTAGAGCCCACTGCCACATATAGGCTTAAGGTAGACAGAGGGTGGAAAAGTACCGGGAAGTTTGCTGGGTGGGAAAATTTTCTTGTGAGTCACTAAAGAATGCTGTTGCTGGGCAACCAAGGAAGATAAGTTGTGGTAAGGTCACTTGTCTGCTCAGCTGTCCTTGATGCCCACCCAGAGATAAAGGTTAATAACTTTCCCTTTGTTAGTCTTTGGGGTCGAGTGGGGAGCTTCCAATAAGTCAGTAGCGGGGGGAAGGGGAGGGCAGGTGGTGGTCTGGTCCCAACAGTTATTATAACAATAAATTTACTTAGGCTATATTTACTATCTATTATGTTAACATAAAAAATGCTACATTTTAAAAAGTTTTCTTGAATAATTTCACAAATACATAAAGCCACAAATTAAAATTAAGGGACAAAATGATTTTGGAATTTTTAATTTTGAAATGTGTTATATTATATTGTGATACAATATTATAGAGATGCTTGTGTCTTTAAAGCATCTCTACTACTTAAAGGCCTGGGTCCTTCCTTTATCTTTTCATCTCCATCTGCAACAAGTCAATGCAGAGAAAGGGCTCTGCAAGTCAACTGCAGAACATTTCTACTTTTTGGAGATGTGCTTGAGCTGGTTTCTGTGACCCATTTCCAACTTAGTGCTCCCCATCTGAAGCAAGGAGGTCAATACGTCCTTAAGACAGTGGTTATGAAGGTTAAATAACACTTTGCACAGTGCCTGGCACACAGTGACTTTTTATAAAAATGGCAATTGTTGTAAGTGTTATTTCTTAGTTCTCAAAATAGAACCTCCTGGGTAGGGTTGTTTTGGGGTTAGTCAATAGCTGAGCATTAAGAGGCCAATTTCAAGGGAACTGACTCAAGCCCCAGTGGGTTTTTTTTTTTTTTAATTCTTCCCTTTTCTCAATTTCCCTCCTATCCAGCCATTCCCGGGGATCACAGCACTTTCTAGAGCTGCATGTAACTCTGTTAAAGCAGACATCTCCATCTGTCGCACAGCAGACACTGTTCTGCACATCCATCTTCCTCCGTGTGATTTAAAGTTCCTCTGCTGCTGGCAAAGCTAAGCACAATGTTATGATCATAGCAAAGACTCAGTAAACACAATCATTAAATAGTAAGCAGGAAAGTAAAGGGACAATCCTTCAAAATATTCTTCAACTGGCCAAATATTCAGTGATTGCCTGTTAAGCCCTGTGAGTACAGTAATAAGAAAAAGAGAAGAATCCTTTTCATTGTAAATTTCGTGGAGTAACTACACAAGCTGGTGTTACAAACGAACTAAGCATGCCCATTCAAATGGATAAGAAAATGTAAATGCCTGTACCAAACACTGGCATGACGCAAAGCAACTTTAACACACATGCTGGTGGTGCCAATGGGAACTGGTCAGTTCCTTCAGACAACTATGACGCATTTTTTTTAAAAAAAGTAAACATATAACTAACATGAGATGTACTCATTGCATTTCTAAGTATCCATAACACTTGAAAATACATCCACCTTCAGAATTACATACAAACGTTCATAAGTTTTATTCTTAATGGCTCCAATCTGTAGATACATACACGTGTATGTCGATGGAAACAGAAATGGATGAACAAGAAGAGGTGGTGCTGACAGTCATTTTCCTTGTGGCTGTAATTCTGAGTGCCTGTTGGCTAGGAGCTGGGGGGCCTCCTACAGTTCCTGGCTGTGTAATTGTCCTCAGCATGGCACAGTTTATTTTCTCAGCCAGCAAACACTATCTGCTCCTCTCTACTCTGATGTTGTCCCCTGTCCTCTGGTCAAGAGAAGTTACAGAACCATAATTAAGAGAGTGATAGGTATCAATACAATTTTGCTGTGTTCTCATGGTTAGAAGGAGGTCCAGGTCATATTTTAGAGGAATAGTTTCACAAAGGCATGTACATCAGGCTGCAGGAGGTCACTGGGGTTACTTTTTACCCTGTGTGTATCCATTGCACACCCATTTCTGGTGAGGAGAAAGATGTTTTGTGAAATGAAAGTTTGAGAAGTGGTAATTCCATATGTGATTTCATTGCTAACTGCTATTGCCTTAATATTAACATACTTTCCAGTTTAAATATGTGAATATTGGAACACTACCCTGAATTCCTTTTAAATTTTCAAACAGAGAATGTCATTTCCTAGTTTAGGAGATATTAAGACATAAATATTGGAAGAAACCAGAAATTGAACTTCTATTTATTCTGGCAAGTTAAACTTGAAAATATCAGCACATTTTATAAAAACAAAGACAGAAACATGTTTTGCTCTAATGAATGTATCCTTTTTCCTAACTTGAATTTGTACCCTATGACTTCTTAGAAAAGGAATAGCTTATACTTTTACACTTACCTGAAGGTTTCCATACACAAAAAAATTAGTTTTCTCATTTACCAGCTACTTCTTCAAATTATTTAAACATTATTAGGAGGCAAGCGATAATTAAGAAAACATCTTAAGAGGATTATTAGCTCAGTCCTTGTCAATATTTTTTTCATTCTTGATTTTGATACTATACCAATAATATAAAACACCATATTTTAAGATATTTTATATGGTGCACAAGAAAGTTGGAGAATCAAAAGTGATTTGGCAAATCCCATCCAAACTCCAAGAGAATAATGATCACAATACAATGACAATGACACTGCCTTGATTCGTGTAGCACTGGGTTGTTTTATGCAGGACTTGCACATTCCCAAATCAAGGGTAAAATCATTCCAACAAAGATTTTGAAGGCCTAAATTCTATACAAACTTTCACTAGACCTTAGGCTAATCAGTTTAGTGTCTTTATGCCTCACTAGCTCATTAGTAAAATGTAGACAATAAAAAGGCTCAGGATCCAGTATGATAATGAATGAGTTAATTGACATAAAGCCCCATCCAAGCAATAACAGGCCATTCAGAGATTAGTTAGTGAAGGGCCTGCCCAACAGTAGAAAGGAGTGGACTCAGGTTTATGTCACTTTATACAACCCCAAAACAAGTGCCACTTACAAGCAGAAGAAACAGCAGCTGCTGGTGGTGTCAACACCAACTCAAGCCAAGCATCTGTGCTTGTGTTGCTCATGGAGCGCTGCAGAGTTAGCTCAACAGATGCCAAAGCAGAGCACTCAGCTGGCTCGGGAGACCTTCCCTAAGAACTGGAGCATCTCTCTACCACATAAGACACAATTTGCCATGTAATTTACTTCCACTACTAAAATGTATTTCACATAATAAAAAGCAAGCATTTCATAATCTAATTCTTGACATTATACTTCTCCATCTAAGAGAATTATCATAAGAAAAAAACGCATCTCTTAAACAAATCTGCATTCTTGTAAGGGAAATGACTCTTGCTCTGCTGAGTAGCTCTGCTGAGTTTTGACATAGTCAATCACCTTCACTATGTACCGAGAATCCCTGTACATAGGGTACAACCACGCTAAATGCATCAAATGCCAAACAATGTGCTTATTCCTGTGCAATTTCCAGTTACCAAACAATTCCTAACCTACAGATGCCTTCAATTACATTACTAAGTGTTGACAGCTTTCCTGTAAGCACGTCACAGGGATGGCAGGACTTAAATGGCAGTGATTTTTTTTGTCCTAGTTCATTGAATTTAAACAATGGAGACAAACAGAGACTTACAGATACAGTGATTTGCTTTTATGTCTCTTCACAGATTTAATTTAGGAGAACCATATGATTATCGTCATCTGTTCAAGTTCTCTCTACTAAAAATAATCTAGCTGTTGCAGGAAGGGAAGTTGCTACGGATTAGAGGCAGTTTGAGGCAGCACGTTTTTCACCATTGAGAGGTACTCTCATTTCAATTCAAGGCAGGCGAACCTATCTGAGTAGCATTTACTATCACGCAAGCCTCCTTACTTATCTCAGTTGGCTTTACATCTTGATAATTATGCTTGGAACTGAGCTCTGCTTATTAAATGAGATGAGAAGTTTATTAGATTTCTAGAGAGTGTCCAGATACCATCATCCTATAAGTATTATCATTTAGTTCTTGCAGCTTTATGAATCACACATCACATCGGCGTGTACTGAGCTACTGTAAATTCCCAATTCGAAAGGCCGAAGTTAAAACATAATCAACTACTTTATTTTCAAGAAAAGGAAAGGGAGAAGTAATACAGGGCATGCTTAACACACACAAACAGATCACATTTTATTTAATTTCTCCTTCTTTTCACTTTGGTCATATTAGGGTTTGAACTCAGGGCCTCCCACTTGCTAGGCAGATGCTCTACCAAATGAGCCAAGCCCACATCCCTTTTTGCTCAAATTATTTTTCAGATAGTGTCTCCTGTTTTTGTCAGGGCTGAAATGGGCCTCAATCTTCCTATTTACACCTCCTGTGTAGTGGGGTCGAGAGGCTTGCACTACCAAACCTTGCTTAGTGGTTGAGATGGGGTCTTGCTAACTTCTTACCTGAGCTGGCCTCAAACACAGTCCTTCTGACTTTTACCTCTCAAGTAGCTGAGATTGCAGGCGTGAGCCACCTTGCCTGGCCTAATTTTTCTGTTGCTTCAATGTAATTTACTGCCCATGAATATATATCAGTCTGGCATGACTATCTTGGGCACTTGCTAGAAGCTAGACATTTTGCAGTGGTAGAGGTGAGGCTTGTGGGATTAAAGTGAGAAGCTGGCCAGATAAGGACTTTGCCAGAGACTGTAAAGAAATGAACTTTTCAAGGATCAAAAGGGCAATGAACTTGGAAGAGCCCACTCAACCAGACTTTAACACATAAGCAGTGAGCAGGCTTTGGGCTGACAGAGTGGATCAAGAGCAAGCTTCTGGTTGACTATCTGTAATGACACTGCTGTCTATTTCTGAACTATGGTTAGCTCCATGTTTTCATTGGGCTGCAAAAACATGGATAAGAACTTAAATTCTTGAGGCCTTAATTAAAGTGATTAAGACAATGTGATTTGGGGGTCAAAAGAAGAGTCAGGTTGTCCTTAGAAAGGAATGGTGCCAAAGCCTTTTTAAAGGCATTGTCCAGTTTAATATGCATGGACTGTTTTTTCAAGTCTCAATGAGTTTTTGCAAATCAAGATATTTCCTCTCCTTTCTCTCCCTTCTCCTCCTCCTCTGCCTTTATTTTCATTCTTCTCCCTCCCCTCCCCACAGAATCAGTTATAATCAAGATCCAGTTATCTCTAAGAACCAGGCAGGATTCTTTTTTATGGTCTAATTATAGAGAAGAGGAAAATGTCAATTCTAGATTAAAACAAAGTAAATTCATAGTTATCTGAAATTCCTCAAGACTAATTTAGATAGGCTAAATTTCTTATCAAAGGTGTTTTAAATTCCCCACATTTTTCTGTAAGAATTTTCTCAAAATATTATTTTATCATTCACCCATATCTTTTGGCTCAATATTTTTGGCATAATAAAACCAACTCCCTTTAAGTTTTTTCATACCATATATGTCTTTCTTCAAATGAAGTGAAATGATTTTTATTGAAGAATGAATAGGCTTCTGGTTATAATTGATTATCATTCTAAACTTTTTGAAATAATAATACTTTTAAGGGAATGATTTGCTCCCTCACATCCCTGTCTTTGCTTAGGAAACTGGAACTCTCATCTTCTCCTGGACCCCTTCTCTCGCTCACCCAGGAAGTTGTCCAGGGGCTCCCTCTGTGAGCAGGTGTGGAACTTCATCTTGTGGGAAAAGAATGGATGACCACCATGGCCATAAGCCTGCATTGGATCCCCCAAACTAGCTTCCTCAGAAATATAGCAAACACTAATGTCTACTGATTCAACGTCCATTTCTCTATTGCTTTAAAACAGGCAGGGTACAATTAATTAATGTCCTAAGACCTCAAGAACTAAAGCAATTGCTATTTATGAGCACATCTAGGGCAAGAAACATCAACAACTCCCTGCATGCAAGACCTACACTCACACTGTCCTTTGGTTTGGCGTGTCATTGTGGTTCATGAATTTCTCTAAAATTTTCCCAGTTTTAAATTCTCATAACTTCAGTGCATGGGCACAATTTGTTCAATCATATCCATAACTCATTGTTCCTGATTATGTTCCTTGAAACTGGTCTTCCAGCTTGCACATGCCCTCCTTGTTTCTGATAAATGCTACTTTAAGAAATTCATTCATAGAAGTAATTGTGACATTATGCATAAATCTAAAGACAAAGGGAAACAGAATGTTCCATGTCCAAAATTATGTTCCAATTTAAGAAAATCTTTTCTCAAAACCACATTACTTACTTTTAAGTAATTCAAATCTCATCTGCCATTGCTTTACTCAAGGCCAAGGAAAACAGTAATATTTTCATTGGAACTTATAAAACTTCTTTAAGTTTTATAATGAATCCACTTTTGAGGAAAACTTTGAGGGTCTACTTCAAAATGACTAAGCAAAACAGAACTGGCTTGGACATTCATTATGACAATAAGTAATGTATTGGAAATAAGTGTGCTAAAACTTACTAATTTATAAAAGGATTTCTGGCCTACTGGTATGAATAAGATAGAGAAGTTATCATTAATTGCAAAGAATTGTGTTATTGTGCAAGTTTCCAAATTAATACTTAAAAAAGATTAGGGAAAGATCTGATTTGATAGATTCATAACCTGACTCTCCTTTGTCTTTACACAAAATCACAAAGCCTGATGTGGCTCAACCTTTCTTTTGAAGCCGTCAGAGGTTGGCATACTGGGAATCACGAGATGTGACAGCTGATGACCTGACAGTCGTGAAGGGTAGAGAAAAGTTAACCTGAAATTCCCAAAGCTCAGCATTCAGGCCTCTTCAGGGGTGGAAATAGCTGTGCCTGGCTCAGTAACCTTGACGGCATCACTTTACTAGAACAAGGTCAAGTGGAAGGTCCAAGGGAACAAGAATCTGTAGCTTAAGATCTCAAGGAAATGAATGGCAATCTAGTTGGAAAAGCAAGAATGACATTTGGGAACAATGAAGAACATTAAAAGACAGAACAGCCAGCTTTTCCATTTTCTAACTCAAAAGTGAATTCTTACTTGCCATACCTTGTTCCTAATACTCACTGCCTCTCGAAATTGGTAAATCTGTATGTCATTTTGAGACCCCAAGTGAGAGCCTTAATTTTAGGCCTCATACTCTTGGATAATTGCAATAACTTATTAGCTAGTTTGTGGGTGTCCTTCTCAGCTCTCTTAAATGGATTTACAAGCCTCCCAGAGGGCTATTTCTGAACAAAAGCAGCAACCTGTCCTCCACCTGCTTAAAAATCCTCCAATGGCCCACTCATCTTCTGGACAGTATAGTCTCCCAAAGCCCTTTCTTACTAGGCAGCTCTTCTCCTTCCCCATGTCTTGGCCTATTCTCTGGCCAGCCTTTCTGTTTTAATCCACACAGACTGACAAGGAAAAAGAGGTAAGTATTACTTTTAGTCTTCCTGAAACTTTTTTCAGCTTAGGAAATGTTTTGACTTTCTAGCGTCTTGGGGAATGTTTAACGATACTGAATAGTTTCTAGGGCTACAATGATACTGCACTGAAGTCCTATTTATGGGAAAACAAACTGCCCTATTTCTTCATCAAATATTCCTCCATCATTCTGCTGTTGCCTGTTGTGGGCACATAAATCTTAACATCTAGCTTGTCACCTTTTGCTTTGCTTCTTGAAATTTCCTGGCAAGAGCATTCTCCTAGGATTCCTCCCCAGCTGTTGAGACTGATGGAACAAAAGTTTCTCTGCCTCTATGAAGATGCAGAAAATGACTACCATCTCATGGTTTACTAAAATCTAGTGAACTGAGATGATTTCTAACAGAGAATGCAATACAAAAATGCCATATTCATGAAAGTACCTGAGTTCAGGACTCATTACTTTGCTTATTAACTTGGGCAAGTCATTTCAATTCTAAGATGCTCAGGTTTCTCTAGGTACAAAATAAGAATTGCTATCAGCTCTTGATATCTCACAAGGTCTTTTTATGTGCCTGAGAATAAAACAAACAAAACATATGAAAAGTGATATTCTACCTTCAAAACACTGTACAATGCCTAGCTGTTGCTTTTCTCTGCATTAAGCCACGCCATAATGACCTTTCACAAAATCTTTATTAGAGTAGCATGCATAGTGTTTTATAACATAACTTGAAATCTTTACTTCCAAAAAGAGAAATAATAAAATTTTTTCAGATGATGAACTATAAGCATCTTCTTGTCTACTAATAGAACACCAACCTACTGCCACAAATCCAACTAGTCTTTTTAGAAATTAAAAATAGTCACAATCAGAATCACTTGATGCCAGAGAGTGCTTGAAAAAACACTGAGCTATTAATTCTCTTTTACCTTAGGAACAACTTAGGAAATTCTGACATATTCTACTAAACCTGCAACACATATGTCTTTTTAATATGTGAACTGATACAATTTTAGAAGTAGAAAAGTTGGCATTTTTTCACTTTTCTAAGGTTGAATGTTAAGAACTAATGTTACCAAAATTGCTATTTTCTAGAAATTCAAAGAATTTTATTCTAATTGAAAATATTAAGAATTGAAATAATGTGTGAAATACACATATGACAACAGACATACTTTTTCACAGGGATGAAAGCTGTTAAATGCATTATGCTCATATTATCCAAAATGTTTGAATGACTAGGCCAAAGTTTCTCTTTCTGGATTTGAAATTATATGTTAATTGCTCTGAAGCCAAATCATGGGATCGCCTTAAGTTAGGCTTACAGTTGACCACTTATATCTAATCCTGAACTGGAAAGGCAGCTACATGGCATGAGCACCATGGAGAACGCCCCCAGAGGGGCTGCATTTGTGGGCTCAAGACAAAAGCAAAGATTTAGGCTGCTGGTTTCTTTCAACAAGGCTGTGAGAAATGATTTTCCTAAGTGTAGAAAATTGCTACACATTGTGAACATATTAGGCGGCTGTAAATCTGAAGTGGTCTGAGAGATATCAAAAGGCTGCCACTATACTTTAGATACCATTTGTGCTAATCAGAGTTTTTGGCTGCTGTGACTAATAACTGTGAGACACAGTTTAAAGGAAGAAAGATTTTTTTTTGTTTTTTCTTGGCTAATGGTTTCGGTCTGTGGTTGGCTGGCTCCATTGTTTCTGCCCTATGGTGAGGCAGAACATCATGGAAGAAGGATAAGGTGGAGCACAGATGGTGACATCATGGCAGCCAGGAAGCAAACATAGTGACACTTCCCTTTATAGGGAAACAATACCATTTAAAGGCACACCACACCCCCAGTGACCTACTTCCTCCAACCAGGGTCCACCTTCCTCTCTCTCCCAATAATACCATGAAATTATCAATCTGTCAGTGGATTTATCCTTTGGTGAAGTCAGAGCCCTCATGTCCAATCATCTCTCAAGATTGGATCCATCAGCTGGAGACCAAGTTTTCAATGTATGAACCTTTTGGGAAACACTTTATATGCAAATCATGACATTACTGTTTAGTATTGTTTGGATATTAAGAATAGAATTTACATGAATGTTCAAAAATAATTATAATGGACACATTTATAAATGTGATGTGACAGCTGTGTTAAGCTGTTGCAGTAGCTATGCAGGTGACCTGAGGTATATGTTTGTGCTATTTTCGATTTTTCTCTACTCTGTGTTATCAAGTGGAGTGTTTGTACCTAGCTATAGGCAGCACAGCATCACTGCAGTACATATTAAAGCAAAGCTTAGTTATATTGCACAAGATAGTTCCTCAAAGATGATATATAAAGGAACACTTTGGACAAAATGTTCCTCTCTCTGCACTGTCACATAGCCTGAAATTACTACACTAACTTGAACTCCACTTAATGTGAAGGAAGGTTTTCCTGAGTCTAATTCAAACAAAAACTCTGAAGTGACACATTATTCTATCACTACCCATTGCTATGTTAATACAGATGAACTGATCAGTGTCTTTCACACACATGCATGCACACACGTATGCATACATGGTCAGTTGGTCCTCATGTCATAGGACAATGCGAATAGGAAAAGAGATATCTTAGAGGACAAATCCTGATGCACATTGTCAGGAGTTGGGGTTAAAAACTCATGAGGACTCAAGAGTTGCTTAGTGTTTAGGAGGCAGGAGGGGCTTTTAGATAAGGGTATCCTCATTACAGACCCAATGTAAACCTGCATTGGGTCTGTAAGAAGGTAATTTTAAATTAAACCCTATTAGATTATATAGTTGGAGATTGAAGAAAAAGCATTGGCCCCAAACACAAAATTAATTCAAATGAAATGACAGGGAGAATAGTATTATAAATCTTCTGATCTCAACAGTCATATCAATTTGTTAATTTATATAATTTACAGCCTCTGATCTATTTTGAATAGCAATACATACTTGATTATTTATTTAGTCACGCAAATGTTTATCATGCATCTACTGTGCGGAAAGCTTTGTGCTAATTGCTAGAGATAAAGTACAATATGATTCAACACTATACTCAAGTATTCTATAATCTAGTTGAGGACATAAAGATGTCAAATGTTTGATAGAGGAATGTATAGCATAGAAAGGGAATTCAGTTAATGGAGAGGCCAATTACAATTTTGTTTAAAACTTAAGTAAATGTTAAAAGCAGATGTGGTGTGAAATATCCAATTGGCTGGCAGAAAATTTAAATATTATCAATTTATTTCCAACTTAAAATAGTTAAATTCCAGTAAAATAAGTATTTGTTTGAGTTACATATTTTAATTAGTTGCATAGTTTGAGTATATGGTGGAGGGCAGGCTATCTTCATTTTCCTGCTCTCTCTACTACCTACTTGAGTTTAAGAGTCATTTTATAAGAGAATTTTGCATGTCTTAAAGCATTTTGGATCTCAGAATTGAGATATTTTATTATTAAAAATAAGTTTGGGAAAACACTATTAAGTGATGAGGATGGGTGAAGTCCTGTGCCTGTGAGATAGAATCACCATCTACTCTGTCCATCTAATTAGCCACTTAATAATATTTTCTTTTTAAGTTTTAGAAATTTCTCCATTGAACTCTTCATGCAGTTTCAAGAATTTCGTAGTCACACACTAGAGAATGAACTCACAATTAATATCTGCCATTTTCTTTCAGTAGAAATTATACTGCTTCATTATTTTACTTACAAATTACTTTTTTAGGGAGTCTTTCTTTTTGATGCTTACAATGAGGCTGCCCTATTGGCTCTCAACTATCTTACATTTTTAAGTAGTTCATGATAAGTCTGGGCACCTCTAATAACTGAAGCCTGTGAATGCATGAGTGGATTCTTAGTGATACCTGATCTGGTTGTTTTGAAAGATGATGAGGGGTGGTAGCAAAAGAGCCAACAAATAGATCATTTTAGAATATAGAAACCTCTAAGCTCCCACACGTGTCTAAGGTAGCACCTCTTGTACAGATGGAGAGGGTCAATGAGGAAGAGATGGACCAGCAAGGTTATTAAACTGTTACTATAGTAGTGATGTCAGCACTACAAGTCACAATCTTTAAAAACATGTTAAGAATTTTTTATACATTTATCAGTAGATAAGTCCATGGCCAACCAATATCAGGAACTGGGAATTAAGACCAAATCCCTGAGCAAAGATCAGCATCTCAGGGAGAGGTGTTGCACCTTAGAGGGAAGTGTGTTGAGTGGTTGGAAATGGCGCCTTTACAGACATGTCCAGGGAACCGCAAGCAGCCCTTAGAGTGCTTCTCCTTTGCAGTATTTATCTCTATCCTAACTTGATCATTGCTTATGGATCAACTCTAGAAAACTTGTCTCTCCTGCCAGAATTTAGCTCCCAGAGAGAACAGGACCTCTTCTGTCTGTATTCCAGTGGCTGGTCCACTGCCATGCATAAAGCAGCTCTGCAAAAAATTCATTGAGTGAAATGAATAAACACTTGAATATACCTGAGTGAAATTCAAGCCTAAGCTGAGTTAAAAACATGAAAATTCCAGGACAGAAATATGAACTGTAGAAAGCAGGTAATATGCCATAAAGACTCCCAAATACATACTTCATTGACTAGTCTTATTTCACTTAGGAATCTCTCTTTCTAAGATCCTGGAGATGCCCAAGTCACCACTGATGTAGATGAGAAAATATATCCACAAGCAGGGTCAGTTTTTGTCTTTTGTTTTTGCTTTAATATAAGCCCTACTTTCCTCTTTACCTGTGGTTGGCCACTCTCATTCCATGATATCAGATAGAAATACTCTTGTTTATAACACACTAACTAAAATCTAAGTTTCTAAAGTAACTAAAATCTAAGTTTCTAAGGTATCAACATAGAAATATCAGAAACTTTCCCCAAAACCGTTTTTCATAAAACAGTTGAATTAAGGCTACTCCTAAGAAAAGAAACAGGTAGCAGAACAAGAAATCAAATACACATTTGAACTTTATCAAATGTAGGTTGGAGCTGCTGTTTTATTTTTTATTTAAATTTAGTTCAGAAACATGCCTTTACTCTAGACAGGCACTGTGATGTGTGATGTGTTATAACAGTTTCTTCCTCAAGGTCTTGGAGTTTAACTCCTACACTAAAACAACGCAAGCAGAGTGAGCACGTCATAGGCTGCAGCTTCTTCAGCTAAGAGCTCCAAGAATCCCAGTGAAGGAGAGGAATTAGAACACAGAACTGGAAGGAAAAGGCAAAATTAGGGGTTATGGGGATGCAATTCGGTAATGGTCCAAATTCTTTATCCCGTCCCACATCAACTGGGATCTTTAGAGAGGCCATAATATAATCCACAGTTTCATAATTCAGAAGGGGATTGAGCAAAGGACTATGCACTAAATTGAATGTGAATCATAATTATAACCAAATAAGGTAAGTATTCCAGAGTTTCCAGCAATTACAAGGGTGTCAGTTATGGAATCCAGATAATACTCCATGATCTCACTCTCTCTCAGTAGTCACTGAATTCATGCGAAACTTGAAAAAGCTTGTTTTCCTCAATCATTGGAAAACTGCAAACTAATAATATATGATTACCTGTAATATTAATTGGATATTTTACCAATTTCCCAAACTATCACTTTTCTCTAATACTTGATACTTAAGAGAATTGCATTTATTAGGAAAAATTGAATTTCCTTATGAAAAATATCTTATATATTTGTTTAGGAAATGCACAAAGAGGTTGGAATCTGGATGCTGATAATCAATTTGCAAAAGCAAGTAAGATTATGTCAATAAGTGGTTGACCTAGAAGAAATGAATAAATTCCAGGAAAGACACACACTATCAGGATTCACACAAGAAGTCAGATAAAATCTGAACAGTGCTATAGCAAGAAAAAGCATTGAAATAGCAATTTTAATGTTTTTGAGAAGAAAGGCCCAAACCCAGTAGACATTCACTGTTAAACTTGAACAAATATTGATTGTCAACAAGAGTTCCAACAATATTCAATGGAGAAAAATGAGCCTCTCAACAAATGGCAAATGCAAAAGAGTAAAGTTGAGCCCCTACTTCACACTATATATGGAAGAAAGTTACTTTCAAATTACATATCTCATAAAGAACTTGTGACAAGAAGATACAAAAGATCTTCTTACAACATAATAATAAGACAACCTAGATAAAAAATGGGCAAAGAGGTTTTATAGACATTTCTCCAAAGAAATGATTCACATTCAATTTAGTGCATAGTCCTTTGCTCAATCCCCTTCTGAATTATGAAACTGTGGATTATATTATGGCCTCTCTAAAGATCCCAGTTGATGTGGGACGGGAAAAGATAGCTAACACCATTAGTTACTAGAGAAATGTGAGTCAAAACCATGAGATACAGGATGGTTATAATTCTAAACAAACAATAATAGACATTGTTTTGAATTTGTAGAAATGTAAAACATTTGGCATACCTCAAAATGGTTTTATCATATAGCAGGTAACTATATTGCTTGGCATATAACCAAGAGGAAAGAAAATACAAGTCCACACAAAACTTATATATGGTTGGTCAAAACAGCATTATTCATAGTAGCCAAGAAATAGAAATATCCAAATGTCCATCAGTTAATGCAATATAAACAAAAAAAAATGCAGTATATCCATACAATAGAATTTTATTTGGTAACTAAAAAGTAACAAAGTAGTGATATGTGCCATATTGTAGATTAAAACACGATACATGAAAGAAGTTAGACATAAAAGATCACATATGACATGTTTCTATTTATTTTATGTTTCTATCTGAAATGTGCAAAATAGGAAAATTTGTAGACATAAAATCCTTTGGAGGAGAAGGAAGTGGGCAGGGGGATTAGATACATTTCCTTTTGGGGCAAGTATTCTAAAAATAGATGGTGTTAAGTATTCCACAACTATGTGAATATATTAAAAACCACTGAACTGTACATTTTAAAGTGGTAAATTTAATGTTAGATAAATTATGTCAATAAAACTGCCATATTTAAAAGAAACAATTAAGATGATGGTTTCTCAAAAATTCACGAGCCAACATAAAAATACTGAGAAAATGCCTAATGTGTGCCAATGTGTGCGTGTGTATGTATGGCGTGTGTGTGTTGAAGAATTTATGCCTGGAGCAGTCACATTGTGCTGTAGGTGCTTTGTTAGTTCATTATAGCATAACGTAATTAGTGGATTTATATTACAGACACAGCTAACATTTAGTTTGCTAGCTGAAATTTATTTCTAGGGAAAAACCTGTTTGCATTTTATTTTAAAATACTTATCTCTTAATGAGCACTAGAATAGAATGTTTTAGAGCTACTATAGACAGTCTCATAGTCCAGGATCTACATTTGACACAGAATATAGAGGGCCAAAGAGAGTATTTTCCCACGACATAAACTCTTCTTGCAAGATGTTGCTTTCCTTCTTCTCCTTCTCATCCTCCTCCTGCTCTTCCCCTTCCTCCTCACTCCTCCTCACTAGGTCCAAAGGCTGTTGATTTCCCCAATTTTGTGCAGAGACACTTTTCTGCAATCTCAGATGAACAAAATACCAGGCTTTGGTTGATATACACACGATCTTCAGTGTGTTGCAGTAGTGAGCAACCTTGGCATCTCTTCCTAGTGGAACTCAAAAGAACCCAAAGCACATGAGCTAGTCTCCATGTAAATCCAAGTCTTCAGGGCTGGGAACAGAAATCCTGGACTGTGGACTAGGGCCACCCCCAGTACTTGTGCAGGACACCTGCAAGATTATAAAATAATTGCCCAGCGCCTTCTGGAGAAGCCAATCTGTGAGCTGTTACAAGTACACTGTTTCCCTTGTGCCAGAACCTAAGCCCCACTGAGGCCTCCTTTGATTTCCATCTCAAATTGAGGGAAAGAACCGTGGGCTGATTGCTAACAAAGTCAATAATCTATACATTTTTCTAGGGGCAACAAGTAGGGACCAGAATTAAAAAGTAAAACCATTAGGCAATAACATTACTAAAGAGGTAACCGGTTCTGTCTGCATTTCACTTGTTTTTGCCTGTTATTACCCACTGAACTGAATATGGGGTGGTCAGATTTTCTTTTAATTTTCACATCTAATAGTACAAGGATTTTCTTTTCGGTCTGTTCTTAACATAGGACATCACAAAAGCCCCGTGTACACAATTACATAACTTAGGTGTCTAGCTGTGTCATCGAAAGACACCAGAATGTTGTGAGTGTTTAAGAGCTATGATAAGTTTGCCATGGTATAGGACAATGTCTGTGACACAGTGTGAAGCCAGGAAAGCTGAATATGACTGGTACTGACATTTCCTTCTTGAAATACAAAAACACAAATGTTTTTTCTTATGTGCAAGGTTTAGAGGATGCTAGACACTAAGATATACTATGTAATTCTATGACACACAGTGTACTTAAAAAAAAAAGCCACAGCCTTAGTCCAATCTGACAATTCGTGCCATGTAAGTGCGTTCCTTAATGCCTTCTAGATACTTACAAGTGCCATTATAGCAAGATTCTCAATTAGGTAATCATGTGACTTCCCTTTTAATAGTCTTGCTAAGTCTCCTGAGATCTGTTGAAATATCATTCATAACATATATCTTGCTGGAGCTATTATCCCATTCTGTTAAGGATTTAATTTCTTTTATTGTATCTTCTTTCTATATGTCACACTACTATTCTGTGATTGTAAAAATTCTTTTTTAAGTTTTGGGAGGAATCATGATATATGTATTTTGTAGTTATATAATACTAAAACAAATATACTGTCAAATTAAAGAATACATTTTGATAATAAAAACAAAAGGATATTACAATGGTATTTACATCATATAACTGTTTAGTACAAAACAGAAATGAGTAGAAAATGGGAGCAGTTAGTTGGAATGAACAGTTTACAACTGGGGCTCAGCCTTCCCCTATTTAGTTCACAAAGATTGAATTATCAATCTTTGTCAGTTACTATCTGACAAGATAGTGCTAGGATTATCAAAATTCACAAAGTGTGTCTGTGCTCAGGACTACATTCCTAAGGCACTGACCTCCCTGGAATCCTTTGCAGTGCTTACTCAACAATTGTTCCATTAAAATGAATATAACAAAGAAAGTTTATGCACTCTGCACTCCTGCAGGCATTGATAGGCATCTTCTGCTTTTGCAAATATATCCAGGTCAAGCCAGCAGTGTAGTTCACCTTGCATGGAAACACAGAATCCAGGTATATCTGAAGCTTTTCCGCTACTGTGCTGTGTGTTTGGTTTGGGTGTAGAAAAACAAAGGTTATGTAATTTTCCATGTTAAAGCTTCAGTAATAAATTTTGTTTTGATGAAGTAACATTTATAGTATTTGATTATTATAAAAATATAAGGAACACAAGTTTTGTTTTATATTATTTATGATAAGTTCCCATTCTATCAAAAGTCTGTGCCAACCTTTAATTACATGTGTTAAACTTTTGGTCTTATGATACCATGTGGTCATACACATGTGGGTCATACTCTATATTTTTTGAATGATACAGTTTTAGGGGATAAGTGGGCATATGTGAATAAGAAATATAGTGTTATCCCTGTCTGCTGTTTTATGTCTTACTAACTTATATTTCTGATACTTTAAAGTGATATATGCAAATTAAACACAAAGCTACGCAAAGGTTCTAAACTTACTGATCTTTCAAATGTTTTTCCTAGTTAGTGTTTGGAAAAATAAACTATGGATGCTGATGAAGGAGAAAATTATAAAGGAAGCTTAACATGGGGGAAAGCCTAGACAGGTTCACATAGCGCTGAACTCGCTGTTCACACTACAGAAAGGTCCTTGATGTTACTAATGTCCCAGAGCCAAAATTCTACCTGGAGAGATGGAGCTGCTCTCCAGAGGCGTTTTACAATTTGAACCAAAGGGTTTATAACCCTGAATTCCAGCTGATTCTGTTGCTTCTTATTCCAGCTGGATTTAAGCTCTTATTTCTGGATGCCAGGACCACAGATAGAGCCTGTCACAGGAGCTCCAATTCCCAGGGAATGCTCCACTCCATGATCCAAGTAAGATTAAATCCTTCCAGCTAGCCTAAATAAATGGCTCATAACTGGTTCCTGTCACTCCTGCTAATGCCTTTGTACCGTGAAAGAGACTAGTAATGGTGCAAATAAATATCTTCAAAATTATTAGGTGTAATTCCTCTTTCCCACTTCTATCAGTAATCTCCACGGAGAAGAGGAAACCTTGAGGCAGCCGTTCCCTAAACCTTTCCTCAAGTATTTATGAATTCATTTGTAGGCTATGAATATTACTGGCAATATATGGATATAGTCTTCTCTTCCCAACCTGTCCAGAAAAGTTCTCCTACCTTGCCCTATGTACCTGTCTTTCTCTATGAAAGACACCTTCATCAGAACAGCAGAGATCAAATGACATAATTCAGCCTATTATCAGGGATTAAGCTAATTTTACCTCCAAATGGGTATGTGATTGTAGAAGGATTTAGTTATCAATACAAAGGGTGGTGTTATTCTCCCTTAAACATTTAATTAAAATATTCTAAACTGAAAAGATCACACAAACATGTAACAATAAACGTTGCTGAGAAACACCTTAGGAGTTCATTTCAAATCCCACATAACCCTTTCTCACTGAGCAAAGTTCTCCCTAAGAGCAGAGACAATTCCATGATCTTTTTTTGTTTCTCCTGCACTTTACCTTGTGCTGGTCTATAGCAAGATCTTAATGTTTAGTGAATAAGTGAAAGGATTTGTAAATGAATACATTAAATAAATAAACTGCCTACTGGGTTCTGTGCAGAACTAGTTAGAGACAAGTGACCTTGGGGAAAGACACTTGGAAGCTGAAAAATAAGGCCCAAAGCACTAACTTGTCAGACATTATTTTAGATTAAAAAGCTGTTTTTACCTACATTTTATCTTCTCTAGTTGACCATTGGAGAGGAAGAAGCCATGGTGCATACATCTTTTATGAAGTCCTCGTAATGAGTATTATTAATGCATACCTTATGCATGTATGGAAATACCACTGTGAATCCTATAAATATGTACAATTAATGTGCATTAATGGAATTAATATATATTAAAAATATTTTTTAAATAACTACAAGTGAGTTATACATATATAGAAATTTAATTCTTACAGAGATGGTCTGACAAAGAGTATACTTTAAAGGAAATACAGTCCTAGTCACAAATTAATCAAATTAGTTGATTTTGACAAATTAGTCAAAATTAATTCTTGTGGGACTCATTATTTCTCTACAATTCAAGAAAAGCAGATTTGTGGAATCAAGTTTTCTTTATTTCATTTTGGGAGTGGGAAGCTTGGATGTAAATGTGTGACTATTATGAAACTGTCAACCTTGAACTTGGTGTGGAAAACACCATATAATTTGAGAAGTTGTTTTTAAAATAATCTATTTATAAAACTGCATTTAAAATGAAAGTTTTTTTAAGTTTATATTGAGATGTTAATCACTTTATTGTTATGTAACATGACTGGAATTTTTAGCAGTTACCCTTCTATGAGCTATTTATTTTTTAAAAAGTTTAAAATTTTCATATTTTTGCTTCTGCTCATTAATTCACAGTCTTGTGCAATGTTTCGGACACTTGCCTAAATATCTGAATTTGCTCATTTTGTATTTCTTTGCAAAGGCTCTCATAAGTTCAAAAGGTAAGTTGATGCAAGCTAAGTGTCTAAGAAAAATGGTGTGGCAGGAATGATTTGGTGGAAAGAACATGGCTTCATGAGACTTCAGATGACGGTCTCAAGGCTGCCTTGGATTCTGCATAGTTTCAAGACCTTGTGCAATTTATTTCCATGTCAGGGTCATAGTTTCCACATCTGTAAAATATAATGGTCTGGATACTTAATTCAGAGAGTTTTTGAACAGGCATACTGCAGAAGATCCTAGACACATCAGAAGAGGAGGTAGCTGTTATTTGAGGCAATTGACTGCAGAGAGTGAAAGACGTGTCTAGAACAAGGAAATGCTCTGACTTCTCTGGGTGAGTATTCTGTATGTAGAGCTGGCAAATTAGAAAGAAGGAAGTTGATGATAGTAACCACAAAGTTATTCACAAATGTACAGATTGTAACATTGGTGCCTCTAGAGCACATATGAGAGATGAGTCCCCGGGTACTTGATTTTATTGCTTTACGATGCATCTCCAAAGCCTTCTGGAATATCTAAACGCTTGTCACTCCATTTCCTGATCTCTAAGGCCTAAGTAAAGTTACTGACATTTAATCCTCCAGTCATATCTATTCCTGTTGTGGTTGGAGAGACATAAGCAAGTAAAAGTACACTAACCAACCTCTTCTAACCAACCCTTTAATCAGTATTTTAGAGTAGATCAAAGTTTGACTCACTTATATGTATGCTTCCCTTACAAAGCACTCCTATCACAATGACTAGCTCTACTAAAGCTTGAAAGATTTTTCTCAGCAAAAAATTAAAATTATCTCTTAAAATATAGCTAAGGTATCTGTTTTCATGATTCTCTTAAAATGTTACACAAAGATAGCATTTTTGAAAAGGCAATTTGAAAGACTAGCATGTTGGAATACCTATTGTGTGTAACACATACAAGCATGTCACATCCACTTCTAACAGGAGCCACCCGAACGCTCACTAAGATCAGCATCATATCCTTATGATGAATTGATACCTGAGGCTCAGGAAGTTTAGATAATTCTCCCAAATTCATACACAGCAAGTAGGAAGGTAATATTCAAATGTGAAAAATGCAACTTGAAGATTTTTAGAATGGTACTTATGGGAATAGATTTTACTTCCTGAATAGTTTTAATGTCTATGTTCTCATCTCATTCTCTGCTTAAAGTCTTCAATAGTTCTACCAACAAAAGTCTACCACTTCACGGGATGATTGCCACTTTTTTTTTTTTCAGGAGGTTAAGCACATATATTAGTAAAACTTTTGATCACATCCCATTAATATATCATATTTATTTATTCACAAATTATATATGCATTATTCTACTAAAAGATTAAGCACATTACAAAATATACACCACTGAGAATTTTAAGGGTAGATCCATATGTTAGGATACAATTACTTCTTTTTTACTCTTGAGTAAGAAACCAAATTAGAAATTTCTCTGAATTGTCATTAATGTTAGAGAAATTTTTTTTCAGAAATTTGTGCTCCTAGGTGAGTCTATTCATGGGTCTAGCCTTCTTCAGTTATCAGCTAGCATCACAATGCCCAGCCGTTCCTTAAAATAAGTTCAGGGTTGGTAGTGGTGGGTGTGAATACTGATTTCAAGCAGACTCTTGATTTGAGGAACTAAACTCTTGTCAGGTTTGATTAGACTGTCAGCATTTCAGTCCTTTGTGGCTAGGGAAGAGTTCATGTAGGTGGTAGAGGAGCCCTATCTCTTCTTGTTGATCACAGATGTCTATCTTAATATAATTTTCAATATTGCATCATTTTGTGAGAGTTGCTTAAGTTGAAACTAGGTACTATTTACAACTAGGCTCATGTCAACTTTAGAACTCTGCTGTATGCTAGAAGTGGACAAGTCAATACCAACACACAAAAGTGTCCACTCTTCCCTTATAATACTCTGCAAATACTACCTGTAACAATCCTCTGAGAATGTAGGCAACTGGAGGTGGGACTATCAATACTGGACATGGGGTAGGTTATAAATGAGAAAAGTACTGGATTTTTCTATTTTCTCAGATTAAAAATCTAATATAAATAAATTCTACTATTTTCTTCCTGCACAGCAATGGTATGTTTTTCACATACATTGGAATGTATCAATCAATTTGGGATCCCAGAAAAAAAATCTAAGTTACTTACAAACTATGCCTAGTATCCCAGGAAATTCTTCAAAGTTGCATCAACATTTGTTTATAGTTTTATATATTTGCATAAAATTCCCAGTCTGTGCTCAGGCTGAGACTCCTACAGAGAATATTCTTCTTCCTTCATTTTATTCCTACTTTTCCATTTCTAGGTTACTTGTACCTACCCTGAAATCTCAAATCAGAAGTGACACCCTTTTCACATCACAGGGAGAGTACAGTCATTTCTGCCTTGTATTTATGGGAGTTAAGGGTTAACTTGTCTGATCCTGAGCCCTCAGTAGAGAGACCTGCAAAGAACATAACTCTCCAAGCTCAGGGGAGAAAAAGGAGTCCCATGGGGAACACTAGAGTACAATGGGGAGGAATGAAGGTGTATGCTGAGTGAGAAACACATTGAGCACTGTCTGCCATGACTGTTATGAAAGACCTATGCAGCCCAAAGTTTGTACTGAATCAATCCCTTGCTGTTGGAGTCATGCATAACTTGGGGCTATGAGCCTTCTTGAAAACCCATTTCTAGTTACTTTGACCTTTCAAGGAATTTTCAATTTATTCTAAGTCATGTCACAAGTTATGGGTCTTAATGAATAGTTTGGTTAAACTTATAATTTCCTTTTAACTTAATTAAATCTCATACTGCAATAAGTGAAAATTGCTTCTATTAGGTCAGTTTTTGATAGAAGTATGCTCCTCTCTGGATCAAGAGTCTTTTGGGACCTATGAATGTATAACCCTAACAACTTCCAGATTTTTTAATTTTATAAATTCACTCCCAATGTCATTAATTATGATTCTGGTACAAAACAGCCAACAGAATAATATTTTATTGAAATGTTCTATTGAAGTATTACACTTGTAAATATTTTTTGGAATAACCTTAAACTTAACATTGTAAGTACTGGAGTTTGAACTCAGAGCGTCATGCTTGCATAGGCAGGTGCTCTAGTACGTGAGCCACTCCACCAGCCTTGTTTTGTGTTGGGTATTTTAGAGATAGGATTTCACAAACTATTTACTGGGGGGATGGCTCTGAATGACGATTGTCCTAATCTCTGCCTCCTGAGTAGCTAGGATTATAGGTGTGAGCCACCTGTGCCCAGCTCTTTCAAAGCATTGTAACAGATGTGCAGTGATATGTCACCCTGGTTTTAATTGACATTTCTTTAATGATTAGTGATTTTGAGCACTTTTTCATAAACCTGTTGGTCATTTGTATATCTTCTTTTGAGAAATGTTTATTAAGACCCTTTGACCATTTTCTAAGTGATTTATTTTTTTATTTGAATTCTTTATATATGTTCCATATATATTTTGGATATTAATCTCTTATAAAATGTATGGCTTTCATAACTATGCTATCTCTTGGCTGTGCAGAAGCTTTTTGGTTTGATGCAGTTCTGCTCATCTATTTTCATTTTTGTTGCCTGTGCTTTCAGATTCGTATCCAAAAAAATCATTGCTCAGATCAACATCAAGGAGCTTTTCCCTATGTTTTGTTCTAGTAGTTTTGTTGTTTCAGGTCTTAAATTTAAAGTTTTAATCTATTTTGAATTGTTTTTTGTGCATGGTGTGAAATAAGGCTTTAATTTCATTCTTCTGAATGTGGATATTTAGTTGTCCCAACACCATCTACTGAAGAGACCATCTTTTCCCATTGGCACCTTTGCTGAAACAATTGAAAACAAATGTGCAGACTTATTTCTGGGTCTCTATTCTCTTCCATTTGTGTCTGTTTTTTAAAACCTTA
Organism: Castor canadensis; assembly: GCF_047511655.1. Classification (NCBI taxonomy): domain Eukaryota; kingdom Metazoa; phylum Chordata; class Mammalia; order Rodentia; family Castoridae; genus Castor; species Castor canadensis. Next base: position 6,359,878 of record NC_133386.1, on the reverse strand, counting down.
TTTTGTCAGTATCATGCTATTTTAATACCTAGAGCTTTGCAGTACACTTTGAAATCAAGAAGTATAATACCCCCCGTAGCCATTTGAAGAACCGTTTCTTGAGAGCAAGTTGTTGATATGATATCTCATCATCCCTGAAAATGTTGGTGTATATTTCTTGTAAACCAGACGTTATCCTCTCTAATCACAGTCCATTCATCCGAGTCAGGAATTAATACTGACACAACATCATCATTTGATACTCAGGCCCCATTTAAGTTATTCCAACTGTGTCCTTTATATGACAAGAAAGCTGAGATTTGTGTACTGCTTTTTTGATGTCACTTTTGGGCCTGGTTATAGATTTATTGTACATAGGCAAATGGTAAAAACTAATGGCACTCACCAAAAATTTCTCCTCCACCCAAACTAAATTTCTTTAGACAATGATTAGAAAATCTATCCTGTTATTAATAATCTTAAAATATAACAAAAATAAATACTTCTTAAAATAGGTAAACTCTGGTATATAAGTAGTTTCTTGGACTTCCATGTTGCATTCTAAAGATGAAATTCACAATTGTTGAACAAATATTTTAAAAACTACATACATTTATTTTCTTTGAAAGATTCATGCCTTCTTCAAGATAGCAAGTTGGAAAGGTGGTTGTAAGTTGACAAATCACAGAGTTGAATTTTGGGAAGAAATAGAGGGCATGGCCCACTGTTGATGAAGAGCACAAGAGGTTGGAGCAATAGATCTAGTCATTTCTTACTGAAGTCATAAGCATTTGCCATAGGCATTATTGAGCCCAGAAGTTCAAAGATGAAAAATACAAATTAAAGAAGCTAAGAAGACAGAATTGCTTCCGTAAGCCTCCCTTTTCCTGAAATACCAAGATTTATTTACAGCACAGCATTCAAGACCTGTGAGGACCATAAACTACATTTGTGACCTATGTACCATACCCATTCATGCTAAAATCCCCAATCTTTCTGTAACATTAACAACATTGACATTAGCACACAAGGAAAAGCAAAGGATGGGAGCACAAGTCCTGGCCAGAATGCCTGCTAGGATTCGGTGACAAGGCAGTGGGGACAGGAAATATCCTACTGGGCACCAACAGCCTTAGACTAAGGGCCATTTTTGCCCTATTCTTTCAGTTAAAAGTGATACAGTTTTAGAGGCAGTCTGATTTCTATTGACAAAGACACAAAAAGATTTACTGAGAGACTTTTCTTGGCAAAATTCACCTTCCTCTTGGCTGGCCACAGAATTATTTATATTTAGAATCTTATTTTGTGCCAAGAAAACCACAGGTAAATCTCAGCAGGAAATCCAAATGATTTTTTTTAAGACTTCTCAAATATAGCTATATATCACCCATTTCTTTTTGCTTTAACTAGATTTCTAAATTAAAAATATGTACACAAATCAAGATTTACTCTACACCTTAAAGCTATATAAACACTTTATTTATAGCAGCTACATTTTTTTATTCTAAAGACAGTGCAGCAGCCATTTCCTGAGAGAACAAACTTACCAAGACTACACAAGAAGGCTCCTGGACTCTGACTCTGCTAATTATGGAGGGAACAGCAGCCATTTGTGTACCAGATGAAGACCGCAAAGTCCTTCTCTTTTCTCAGGATACACTCATATGCAATGGGCAGAGGAGCCATGTGTGCATCTGTAAAGGCTAAAAGCAGCTTTTTGGGTCACAGATTTGAAGCCATATACATGTATGATCTGTCTCCATCCCCCCAAAAAGAAACAAAAACAAGAGCACAGTGTACCCTCCTTCTGCTGCCTCATATTTATCACTTTCTGTTCCTTTAGAATTTAGAATTGAATCTATCTCCTATTATTCCACCACACCTCAGCTGGGTACCATTATGGAGACACGAGTTTAAACAGTATTGCCTACATAGAAAACTACTTATTTTCATGCTGCCAGCCCTCTTAATTACAATATTGGCAGCTCTACAGAAGCCAGCAGCTCAAACTTTTGGTAGGCCTATTTTTAGTTTCTGTGTTGTTTACTTCTGATTAATGAAAAAGAGGAGAAAAATCCCCTGTCTATTCAACAGATAACACATTTACCACTCGTTCATTACAGATTTTATTTTCTGGCTTGCCAGCTTCTTAATTCATGGTGCAGAGGGAAAGATTAGTTTATGTAAGATTAGAGTGACATTTGGACATTTTTCTCATGCAGATAGCAGTGTAAAACATTTTAAATAGGACTAACTCAGAGCTATTTTCTCCCCTTCGTTTGATATGCTGAAACATATCCAAGGCAATCTTCCATTCTGCAGTAGCTTCCATATCTAGCCAATTTTTAGATTCAGCAGGGCATCAGCTTTCCTACAATTACATTTAGTTGATAACAGGTAAACAGGGAGTTGTATGCAGCTTCTTAGCTTGAATGCAGTACACGGCACAAAGGGTCAACACATCTTACAGGCAGTTCATTGTCTTGACCAACTAAGGCTGCCATGTTTTTTTACCTCCTAGCCTCAACTTCTTGGTCAATTCAGTACTGTATGCAATATTGCAGCCCTTTTGCTCTGGAGAGCATTGTGACATCTAGCTTTTCCCACTTGTATTTGAAGCCACAGGATTTCTCTTATAACATCTTCAGCCGGGGGGCTGGGCTACTTTGTCTCCATTTGACATTTCTTAGAATGTGGATTTTAAAATTTCACTACAAGTTCATATCCTTTACAGACATTTTTGATCACTTGAAGTGTAGATCCAAAATTAATGACTTGATAATTTACACATGTTCATCTTAGATTTGTCTGAAAGAATCAAAGTGATTAAATCTAGACATTTTTCTGCATGGCGACTACTGAGAGCTCTGCCGGTCATGTCTCTTACCCTCTCAGGCCAGAACCCCTTTCCCTCAGACATGGCTCTGGGTGGGGCTGACCATTGCTCCACTGTGTATTTACAAGCAATGTGATCTTGGAGAGTGTCATGTTATTTCAATTTTTAATTTAGTCTAAAGGAGATATGACTTACTAGATCATCACAGTACAGGTTTTATCAAATGAAGGAAATAGTACAGAAAATAAGAATTAAAAAATAATAATCAGAAGTTAGAATTTTTCAAAGTAGATAAACCTTTGACAGATCTGATTAAAGAGATAAATCAAACAAAATAAAGTGACTGAAACCTGTTGAAATTGTTCTAAGAAGGGATGAAGGGAGAAGAGGAAGAACAATGTAGGGGGTATATCTAACTAAGATATATTTTAAGTACATCCATGAATGTCATAATGTATCCCCATTGTACAACTATTAGATGCTAATAAATTTTAAAAAAAATTTTAAAAGTCAGATGGCAAAGGAGAAATAACAAAGCAGAAGTTTTATTGAATAGCTATAGTATTGAATAAATCAAAACTGGTACAAGAAAGGCATAGAAAAAAATGAATGAAACATATATGTATTATAGAAGGAAATGATTTAAGAAAACAGGATCAGAGAACTTTATAAAGTGAACTTCATCAAATTCTTAGTGAAGACTGAAATTCTTTCATATTTTTCAAAAAAAGAAAAAAGTTTCTCCATTCATTTTAGTAACATCAGAATAAAATGGAAACAGTAAAGGAAGACAAAGATGTGATTCTATTTCACTTATACACCTGTGTGTGAAAATTCTGATATCAAATAATGACCCACCATCAAGTGGTCTTTATCTCCAGAATGCAAGGATGGCTGTTCATCTGAAGATCCCCATCAACACTCAACATGTGAATAAAGTATAAGGGAGATCACTAATTATCTCTTATAACATGCACACAATGACTTAATATGAGTCAGCACATTTTTATGTTAAACAACAACAACAAAGAACAGAGAAAACCAGGAATAGAAGTCTCCAACATGATAAGAACAATCTACCAAAATTTGCAAAAAAATTTTTTGATTTCTGGAGAGATTTTAGACAGCAGCATTTTAACTTTTGAAGAAAAAAAATTCACAGCTGACCACACCATTAGAGAAGCCAGGTTGGAGGAGATAATTGCAAGGGGTACTTTCGAGGAAGGCAGGGTGGCTGGGTCTAAAGCACCCTTGGCTCCTGTTCACACCTGACCCAGGAAGCCTCACCAGCAGGAGTTGGCAGCAGGTGGCATTTGTGCTGTCAATCAGAAGACTCTGAAGCTCTCTACAAGGTTGTAACACTGAAGCTGGACCAGGGCTGCATGCCCAGGTGGCTACAGAGTAGACCAGCACCAGGTAAAGAGGAAAGGCAGCATTCTACACTTAGTGGAAAATAGCACAACCTAAGGATGAATCTCAGCAAAACATTAGAATAAAGAAAGAGTTAAGGGAAGGGAGGATATGGGAAGCAAAATATAACAAGATAAGTAATAGGAAGAATAGGAGTCCATAAGAAACAGCAGGGCTAGGATGCACTGGGGAACCATGAATAGGAAAGACCTCTGCAGCATGGGAGGGTAAGACCAAGGGCTCCAAGCCATGAGGCCTGGCTTTGACTCAGCTCTGCTCTGACCTGAGACTCAGTTTCTCTCTCTGGGTCAGGAGAATTTAAGATTCTGGGGTAGAGTTTAAGATTCTGCATTTCTTATGAGCTCCCAGGTGATACCACTGCTGCTGGTCCATGTTTCACACTTTCTGTGGTAAAAATTTAAAGATAAACTCAAGACATATTCCAGAATTAGGAGGTGGGAAGAAAAATGAAAAAAATTAAAATTAGTTTTTTAATAGAAGTAAAACTAAAAACACATTTCTACTAATAGACATCCTCAAATAAAACAGAAGAAATAGTAACAGAGAAGAATATAATTTAAAATAAGCATGTTTTCCATATCTGTAAAGATCAAAGTAGCTACATGGTGTGATACTGGGTGTCATTCAAAAATACTACTTCTTAGGCAACAATCTGAGGTGGAATGTAGGTATCAGTAGTTCTAAAAATCACAGAAAAGTGAGATTTTCTAAGTACTCGTTGTCCTAAACCAGTTCAAAGGATAACCAGCTAGAAGACAGACTCCATGTCAAAGCATTTGGTGGCTCTAAATGAATGTGAAATCTTAGAGGTTTCACAAGAAAATATAAGAGTTGGGACTTAAAAATGAAGGAAGTACGCCATTGCCCATCTCAGCTGCAGTACTGAACTGTAGAAGAGCAGAAATTTCCAAATTGTGCTGAGCACTGATTTGAGGTTAGCCTGGTCGTCTGTTCAGTGTGCAAGCATCCTCAGGTATATTAGCGTTCATAAGAACATTTACTTATCACAGAAACGCTGTCATGCTTAGTGATAAAAATTCAGCGAATCTATGCAGGAAAAGCTCAGTTAGTCCTTCACTTTCTTCCCCTTTCTTCTCTTCTTTCCTCTGTCTTTCTCTACCTGTATCACTATCTCTGTCTCTGTTTATCTGTCCTTCATGTTTGACAAAAAAAGAGTTAACTGCGCAGAGCATTTCCACTTCACGTTAAACGGAGAAACCAGGAGGTACGCAGTACTCCCACATACAACCCTGGTCCAGATCAGCATAGCCCCCATGGACAGACCGACCCCCCCACCCAGGGAAAAAAGAGAAACTGAGTAATAAGCAATAAGAACAATAAAGACACATAGCAAAGAGAGCAGGGCACCCTGAATGCCGAAGCGGGGGAGGGGAATCCCTCCCGGAATGTAAATAAACAAGCCAGCTGGAGAAGGCAGGAGCAGCAGAACCGAACAGCAACTAGGAGTGGGAAAGCTTGTAAAAGTGGTGGAGGGAGGAAAACTCCACAGGAGAGGGGGGAAGACCCACTTCCCACATGTAAATAAACAAGCCGGCCTGAGAAAGCTGGTGCAGTGTCACCTTTCCCAGTGTGCTTGGAAAGGGGAAAGCCTGTAGCAGAGGCTCCTGCACAGGAGAACTCTGAGTAAACAAAGCCTGTGGGACCAGGTGAGTGCTAAGCTCACCCCTGAGATCTGCATAAATAATGCCTCCAGCAACAGCAGGCTGACAGCAGCAAGCAGGCAAGCCACAGCCGCAGATAACATTCACAGAACTGTCTCCAGACTCTTTTTTTTTATTTTCTCTCTCCCTACCTTTGATGAGACAACAACAGAATTACACCTGCATGCTGAAAAACTTACTAAAATTGTATTGCATTTGAACTTGGGACACTTTGTGGGTTTTTTTGTTTGTTTGTTTTGTGGGGTTTTGGTTTATTTTATTTTTCCCCTTTGATGAGACAACTACAGAACAACATCTGAGGCACCATCTCCAGGGATGGAGGCTGAGGGATAAACACCAAAATTACATTTGAACTTGGAGTTTTTAAAATTTTTCACTTTTATTTTTATTTTTATAAATATATTTTTTTATTTACTTATTCAATTTATTTATTTATTTTTATTTTTTATTTTCAATCCTCTCTCTGTCTCTCAATGCCTTTTCAGCTTACAGTCGAATAGTACACTGTCTCTCCCTGTTTATATCTTTGAAACTTTTTTGTTTGTTTCTTTGTTTTGTTTTTTTCTACTTGTTTATTTGTGTTTCCCTTTTCCTTTAACATCTTTCCTTTCCATCTCCTCCCACTCTTCCATTCTAAATATCACTAGTGCTATTATTGCAAACCAGAAAATACTTAATTGCACACAGTACAGGGAAAACAACAACAAAAGGGCAATGACTGGAAGACAGAAAAAACCAGCTTCTCCACAGCAAAAAATTAATACAGGAACCAGAGGGAAATGAAGAAAATAGATACTCAAATCCAGACTCCAAGAAAATGAAGATAAACCTTGCCAAAGAACCCAATGAAGCCCACACAAGAATAATCTAAAAGAAGAAATCCTACAGGTAATCTAATGAGAATTTTATAGAGATGATACTGGATAGGGTCAACCAAAATGTACAGGAGACACTCAAGAAATTCCAAGAAAACAAAAATAGAGAATTTGAAAAAGCAAAAGAAGAAAGAAAGGAAACCATAGAAGCACTGCATAAACACCAAAGTAAAACAAAAACACGATTAGTAAAGAGATAAATGAACTCAGGACAAAAATAGACAACAATAAAGAGGAAATGACTCAGGATATGGAAAACCTTAGAAATAAGAATGAAACAGAATTGCAAAACAAAACGGAAGGCCAATCTAGTAGAATAGAACAAACAGAAGACAGAATGACAGAACTCAAAGATGAAATGATAGTTAAAGGAAACACCAAAGAACTATTAATTAAACAACCCAACACCTGTGAAAAGAAAATGCAAGAACTCACCAACTCCATCAAAAGACCAAAGCTGAGAATCATGGGCATCGAAGAAGGAGAAGAGGTGCAAGCAAAGGGAATGCATAATATATTCAACAAAATAATAACAGAAAATTCCCAAATCTAGAGAAAACTATTCCCATAAAGATGCAAGAGGCCTCCAGAACACCAAACAGACCAGATCAAAATAGAACTACCCCACGACATATCATCATTAAAACATGTTCAGAAACTAGGGAAAGAATATTGAAGGCTGTAAGAGAGAAAAAACAAGTAACATACAAAGGTAAACCCATCAAAATCACAGCAGACTTCTCAACAGAAACATTAAAAGCAAGAAGAGCGTGGGGTGAGATCTTCTGGCACTGAATGAAAATAACTTCAACCCCAGGATACTCTACCCAGCAAAACTATCATTCAAAATAGATGGAGCAATAAAAGTCTTCCATGATAAGCAGAAACTAAAACAACATGTGACCACAAAGTCACCACTACAAAAGATTCTGCAAGGGATTCTGCACACAGAAAGTGAAACCCAATATAACCATGAAAGGGCAGGCAGCACGAAACTACAGGAAAAGAAAAAGCAAGAAAATAGAGAGTCACCTCAACTTAGGTACACAAAATGAAACCTTCAAACAATTAACACAACTAAATGACAGGAATCACCACATACCTATCAGTACTAACACTTAATGCTAATGGACTTAATTCACCCATCAAAAGGCACCGCTTGACGAAATGGATTAAAAAGGAAGATTCAACAATTTGTTGCTTACAGGAGACCAATCTCAATGACAGAAATAAGCATAGGCTTAGGATGAAAGGCTAGAAGAAGATTTGCCAAGCCAATGGCCCCCAAAAACAGGCAGGAGTAGCAATACTTATCTCTGACAAAGTAGACTTCAAAAATACATTGATCAAATGAGAGAAAGTAGGACATTCCATACTAAAAAAAGGGGAACTAGACCAAAAGGAAATAATAATTATCAACCTATATGCACCCAATGTCAACACACCCAATTTCATCAAACATACCCTGAAAGACCAAAAGCATATATTAACTCCAACACAGTGGTTGTGGGAGACTTTAACATCCCATTATCATCAATAGATATGTCATCCAAACAAAAAATCAATACAGAAATTCAAGATCTAAAGTATACAATAGATCAAATGGACCTAATTGATGTCTACAGAACATTTCATCCAACTTCTACACAATATACATTCTTCTCAGCAGCCCACAGAACCTTCTCCAAAATAGATCATATCCTAAGGCACAAAGAAAGCCTCAGGAAATTAAGAAAATAAAAATTATACCATGCATGCTACCTGATCACAATGCAATAAAGCTAGAACTCAACAACAAAAGCAAAGAAAAAAACCATGCAAACAGCTGGAAACTGAATAACTCAACTTAATGAACAATGGGTCATTAATGAAATAAAAGAGGAAATTAAAAAGTTCCTGGAAGTCAATGAAAATGAAAACACAACCTACCGGAACCTATGAGACACAGCAAAGGCAGTCCTGAGAGGAAAGTTTATAGCCATGAGTGCATATATTAAAAAGACTGAAAGATCCCAAATCAATGACCTAATGATACATTTCAAACTCTTGGAAAAACAAGAACAAGCAAATCCCAAAACAAATAGAAGGAGCGAAATAATAAAAATAAGAGCTGAAATCAATGAAATAGAAACCAACAAAACCATACAAAGAATTAATGAAACAAAAAGTTGGTTCTTCGAAAAAATAAACAAGATCGACAGACCCCTGGCAAACATGACTAAAATAAGGAGAGAAAAAACCCAAATTAGTAGAATCAGAAATGCAAAAGGGGACATAACAGCAAACACCATGGAAGTCCTGGAAATCATCAGAGACTACTTTGAGAACCTATATTCAAAAAATTTGAAAATCTTAAAGAAGTGGACAGATTTCTAGATACATATGATCATCCAAAACTGAACCAAGAGGATATTAATAAACAAAATGAAATTTAAGTAGCAATCAAGAGTCTCCCAAAAAGAAAAGTGTAGGACCTGATGGATTCTCTGCTGAATTCTATCAGACCTTTAAAGAAGAACTGATACCAACCCTCCTATAACTGTTCCACAAAATAGAAAAGGAAGGAAAACTGCCTAACACATTTTATGAAGCCAGTATTACACTTCTCCCAAAACCAGGCAAAGACACCTCCAAAAAGGAGAACAATAGGCCAATCTCCTCAATGAACATTGATGCAAAAATCCTCAACAAAATAATGGCAAACTGAATTCAGCAACACATCAAAAAGATTATTCACCACGACCAAGTAGGCTTCATCCCAGGAATGTAGGGGTGGTTCAACATCTGAAAATCAAATAAACGTAATAAACCACATTAACAGAATCAAAGACAAAAACCCCTTGATTATCTCAACAGATGCAGAAAAAGCCTTTAATAAGATCCAACACCATTTCAAGATAAAAGCTCTAAGAAAACCAGGAATAGAAGGAAAGTACCTCAACATTATAAAAGCTATATATGACAAACCTACAGCCAGCATTATACTTAATGGAGAAAAACTGAAACCATTCCCTCTAAAATCAGGAACCAGACAAGGATGCCCACTATCTCCACTCCTATTCAACACAGTACTGGAATTCCTAGCCAGAGCAATTAGGCAAGAAGACAGAATAAAAGGAATACAAATAGGTAAAGAAACTGTCAAAATATCCTTATTTGCAGACGACATGATCCTATACCTTAAAGACCGAAAAAAATCTACTCAGAAGCTCCTAGGCACCATCAATAGCTACAGCAAGGTAGTAGGATATAAAATCAACATAGAAAAATCATTAGCATTTCTATACACTAATAATGAACAAACTGAAAAAGAATATTTGAAAACAATTCCATTTACAGTAGCCTCTAAAAAAATCAAATACCTAGGTGTAAACCTAACAAAGGATGTGAACGATCTCTACAAGGAAAACTATACACTTCTGAAGAAAGAGACTGAGGAAGACTATAGAAAGTGGAGAGATCTCCCATGCTCATGGATTGGTAGAATCAACATAGTAAAAATGTCTATACTCCCAAAAGTAATCTACATGTTTAATGCAATTCCCATCAAAATTCCAATGGCATTCATTAAAGAGATTGAAAAATCTACCGTTAAATTTATATGGAAACAAAAGAGGCCACGAATAGCAAAGGCAATACTCAGTCAAAAGAACGATGCAGGAGGTATCACAATACCTGACTTCAAACTATATTACAAAGCAATAACAATAAAAACAGCATGGTACTGGCACAAAAACAGAAATGAAGACCAGTGGAACAGAGTAGAGGACCCAGATATGAAGCCAAACAACTATAACCAACTTGTCTTTGACAAAGGCGCTAAAAATATACGATGGAGAAAAGACAGCCTCTTCAACAAAAACTGCTGGGAAAACTGGTTAGCAGTCTGCAAAAAACTGAAACTAGATCCATGTATATCACCCTATACCAATATTAACTCAAAATGGATCAAGGATCTTAATATCAGACCAGAAACTCTAAAGTTGATACAGGAGAAAGAGTAGGAAATACTCTGGCATTAGTAGGTATAGGTAAGAACTTTCTCAACGGAATCCCAGCAGCACAGCAACTAAGAGATAGCATAGATAAATGGGACCTCATAAAACTAAAAAGCTCTGCTAAACAAAAGAAATGGTCTCTAAAGTGAAGAGAACACCCACAGAGTGGGAGAAAATATTTGCTAGCTACACATCAGACAAAGGACAGATAACCAGAATATATAGGGAACTTAAAAATCTAAATTCTCCCAAAACTAATGAACCAATAAAGAAATGGGCAAGTGAACTAAACAGAACTTTCTCAAAAGAAGAAATTCAAATGGCCAAAAAAGATATGAAAAAATTCTCACCATCTCTAGCAATAAAGGAAATGCAAATTAAAACCACACTAAGATTCCACCTCACCCCTGTTAGAATAGCCATCATTAGCAACACCACTAACAACAGGTGTTGGTGAGGATTCGGGGAAAAAGGAACCCTCTTACACTGTTGGTGGGAATGTAAACTAGTACAACCACTCTGGAAAAAAATTTGGAGGCTACTTAAAAAGCTAAACATTGATCTACCATTTGATCCAGCAATACCACTCTTGGGGATATACCCAAAAGACTGTTACTCCAGAGGCACCTGCACATCCATGTTTATTGCGGCTCTATTCACAATAGCCAAGTTATGGAAACAGCCAAGATGCCCCACCACTGATGTCGAATGGATTAAGAAAATGTGGTATCTATACACAATGGAATTTTATACAGCCATGAAGAAGAATGAAATGTTATCATTCGCTGGTAAATGAATGGAATTGGAGAACATCATTCTGAGTGAGGTTAGCCTGGCCCAAAAGACCAAAAATCGTATGTTCTCCCTCATATGTGGACATTAGAATAAGGGCAAACACAGCAATGGGATTGGACTTTGAGCACATGATAAAAGTGAGAGCACACAAGGGTGGGGTGAGGATAGGTAAGACACCTAAAAAATTAGCTAGCATTTGTTGCCCTTTTCTCAGAGAAACTAAAGCAGATACCTTAAAAGCAACTGAGCCCGATAGGAGAAGTGGACCAGGGACTAGAGAAAAGTTTAGATAAAAAAGAATTAACCTAGAAGGTAATACACACGCACAGGAAATTAATGTGAGTCAACTTCTTATATAGCTATCCTTATCTCAACTAGCAAAAAGCCTTGTTCCTTCCTATTATTGCTTATACTCTCTCTTCAACAAAATTAGAGAATAGGGCAAAATAGTTTCTGCCGGGTATCGAGGGGGTAGGGGGGAGAGGGAGGGGGTGGAGTGGGTGGTAAGGGAGGGGGTGGGGGCGGGGGGAGCAATGACCCAGGCATTGTATGCACATATGAATAATAAAAATATTAAAAAAATTTAAAAAAGAAGAGTTACGGTCTTGGTGAAAGATGTACTACATGTATAACAGTCTACCCAGCTTCAACACTGACATTAAGCTGAGAAAAAATAAATGCAAATGAAATGAAGATCATGTGGTTCTGCAAACTGAACCCTGGCTGGGGCAGAGCATGGGAGGGATCCATATCACAGATGGTGGCTCAGGTCCAGGGGAACAAATTGAGTCATACACTGAAGGGTAAGTATGAACCATCTCATAAGTACCACATATAAGTCACTTATTCACATGTTCTATTCCCACACTGCTGCCTGGGAGGAGCCATGGAACAGCCAAAGACAGAGACAATGATTTTTCTGCCTGTGTACACTGCCTAGGACCAATGCAGCCTGGGAAGCCTGCTGCTGCCATTGCTTTCCTGCCCTGGGCAGGGTCAAGACAGAAAAGAAAAACAATTTTTCAGAATGCTGACCTACTACATGTACCCAATACTAAACTAAAACAACCCAAGAAAGTATCTCAGCAAAACATTAAAAAACAAAACAAGGAAAACAAAAAAATTAGGGAATAGAAGATACAGTAAGGAAAATAAAGCAAACACTAGGACAAAAAGAAGAGTTCATAAAATGTAACAGACCCAAACTAGAATAGAAAATCAAATGAGTCCATGAAGAACACCATCAAGGAGAAAGTAGATTCTATGACAACAAATTCTGTGATTAAAAACGCAAATGTTCTAAGTTACAACATGAAGGCATATGTTTCTTCTATCCCAAGAAAAATAAAATTCCATTTCTCTGAGAAAAACAAAGCTTCAAAAGAAAGTCATAAATTTTAACCAAAAGTGAAACAAAATAAAACATGGTAGGATCCTTAGTAATTGATATCTTTTCTTAATTTGAATATTTGAAACATTAACAATATTAATGTGAGAAATATTAGTATATGATTTCTTCTCCCTGGATCTAAGTGTAGGATATATTTGACAGGCAGTAATTACAGTTTGTTTTAGATTTTTTAAAATGTCAACTTACCAGCAAACATGGAAAACTTCCTTAAGTTAGAGAACCCAGTGTAAGTCATAGGAGCTTTGTCAGTGTAATGGGACAGCTCAGAGAATTTGGTGGGGGGACGTGGGGAGAAATAGTGAAAAGCACAGACTCATTCTCTTCTCCTATGTGGAAAACTGAAGGTCAGCTATCATCTTGATCAACCCAATGAAAATTTCAGGAAGGAAGAGACCTTATTTATTTATATCCCCAGTGGCTCCCAAATAAGTATGAGTTGAAGGATGGATAAATTATCAATGGGAATGGGAGGGAAAAGAGATGTGAGGTAAAGTGTGCTGAACTATTCATTGTTCAAGGTGGACAGTGAATGGCATTACTTAAAGTTGGTAAATCAGCGCATAGCTCTTTAGTTCCTCTTGTGATAATCCCTGGAAGAACTAAGTAATGTTTAAGACTGGATAACTGGGATTCAGAACTGAGAAGGTGAGAGGATAGATCTCTTGTTTTTTTCATTTTATGAAGAGAGTGAGCAAGCATGTGTTACTTCTATAATTAAATGCATTTTAAATAGTACTACGACAAGGAGCTGAGCAGCCTAAACATTTCCAGCTCCATCAAAATCTGCCTTGAAAAACTCATTGAAAAATGTTTCCCTTGTTGGCTTCTTTATTGTACTTAGGAGTCAGCATTCTGCTCTGATTTCCTCTGGGGCTGTGCACAAATTATAGATTTGCATGAGATAATATTTTGCAGTGCATAACAATTTTTAAATTCACTGAAAGGAAAACACATTCTAGATACAATTTCATGTATGGTCACTCCTTCCCCTGCATGTTTCTGACCTTGTTCTGGAGAATTAACTAGAAGCATTTCCCATATTACTTGGGATATACATGTCATGATGTCTACTTCAAGGTTGTGACTGTCTGGAAAATGAAAAGGCAGCATGTGACTTTGCCTTGATTTTACTGTTCAGCCCTTACTGCCCATCCTCCAGAAGTTTCTCGGTGGGAAAATTTCCAAGTTCAAATGCCGTAAGTCGCTTGGTGTTACTCAGATCATCTGCATTCGAAGAGTGTCTCAGAGCTGTGGCTGGTTAGGTTTGGGAGATAAGGGGGAACAGATTTCATCTGAACAGTTCTTGCAGACCCTTATCAGGTAGGGGTCAGAGCAGGCATTGAGCTTCCTGATTAAAAAACGAAAGGGCTCACCATGCTGTGGTCATTGTATCATGCAAATAGTCGTAAATGAGAAGAACAGAGTTACTTATCATGGTGGAGAGTAAAGTGTGTCCAAATCCACAGCTTCATCACGTTGATCAGGAGAAGTACCTGCCTTGTCACACCACCACTGCTGCTGTTACCTTGCTGGCATGTCTTCCACACTCTATTGTTATAGTTTCTATTTTCCCATCACTAGAACCAGGCTTTAGGCACAGTTGTATGTAAAGTTATTGTCAAACCCACAAAGATACAAGTGTCTACAAACACAGGCAAAACTATGATCCTAAGGACTCTGTTCAGCTTTCCCAGAAACATTTCCCATTCCTGTTCTGAGTGTTCCTAAAGAAGACATTGGTCTTTCACCTTTACTCTCAATTAAAAACCCACGTAGCTAAATTCTGAGCACAAGACTTGTTGAAGGACGGAAGGAAAAGCAGATGGAAGGAAATACATATTTATGTATACTTAATACATAGTATCTACTTATTTATTTAATAGACATTATATTACTTATGATATTAGTAGGCATTGTTCTCTATTATTTCAACAAAGTCTATTTTAGCTACTTATGAGAGCTTTTATGTTCATTTTTTCACAATATGTGCCTGGTATTAGAACTTCAAACCTCTGCCTCACAGGAGAAAATTTATAGTCATATTTAATGTTGGGGATATCTGTAGATAATTCCACAGGCCAGCAGAGAAAAGGCCTGGGTTACAGAAAGGTCTGTCCCTCAGAGCCCTGCAGAGCAATCCTGGTAGGACTGCTGCTCCTCCCTGTACTGGCTATCACTAACTGCCCTGGCAACTAACTTGTTTAACTATTACATCCAGATCCTATTTGTATTTAATCTAATTATCCGAGTTTAATCTGAAATGAGCTTGAAAAACCTATTCCTTCACAAAACACATACTGTGAGATGTCAGTGTTTCCTACCAACTACATTAGAAATAATAAAAGCTTCTGCACAGCAAAGGAAACAATTGCCAGCTATTCATCTGACAAGGGATTAATAACCAGAATATACAAAAAGCTCAAAAAACCCAAAGAATAAATGATTCAATTTATAAATGATCAAATGAATTGATATTAGAATTAGACATTCTATCTCATCCTAGTCAGAATGGCAAGCATCAAAAAATCAAACAACAAATTTTGGCAAGAATGCGGGGAAAAGGAAATCCTTATGTACTGTTGGCAGAAATGTAAATTAGCGTAGCCAATATGGAGATTCCAAAAAAACTAACAATAGAACTGCATATGATCCATCCATGCCACTTCTGGGTATATACCTAAAGGAATCTAAGTCAGAACAAAATAGATACGACTGTACGCCCTTGTTTATTGCATCATGCTTACAACAGCCAAGTGATGGAATCAGCTGAGGTACCCATCAACAGCTGAATGGATAAAGAAAATGTGGTACATATACACAATAGGGCATTATTTATCCATAAAGAAAAATAAACTTATGTTGTTTGCAAGAAAATGGATGGAACTGGAGATCATTCATTCCTAAGCCAGGCTAAGAAAAACAAGTATCACATGTTTTCCCTCATATATGGAATCTAGACCTTAAAAAAAAAAAAGCCAGCATCAATGTAAATGAGGGATTGTTTGGGTGGGGGAACCAGTAGAAGGGGAAGTGGGAAAGAAGAGGGTGATGGGGGTGAATATGACAGAAGTACATAAAATATATGTATGAGAACTGCATAAAGAAATACACTAAAGTGGTTAAAAAAGGGGGCTAGGGATGGTATGGATAAGAAAGGTAACAGAGGGGATGAATTTGATTTGATTAAGGTATAATATGTGCATATATGGAAATACCACAATGAAACTCCTCTGTACAATAGATATACACTAATAATAATTTTTAGAAAAAGAAGTAATAAAACCTAGAATGAAGCAGGAAGTCAAATCACAGAGGACTTAAAATTCATAATTATAACAGGTTCTAAAGGTTTTTACCTACCATGTAGGGAATATTAAAAGGACAATTATGGGTGTAGGAGCTAAACAAAAACCAGAGCAGCAGGCAGGATATTTACAGCAGTGACAAAGGAGGGGCATGGGTGTACTGCTGTACCACAGGTGTTTTCTTAACCTCAGACACAGTTCAGAAGTCACACTTTACATTATGATCCAGGAAAGAACTAGCCAATCTCCCCACAACAGCAGGGACAAAACTCTACAACTACAGTACAAGGACAGAGAAAGTGGCAAAGCCATGTGAATGCATAAATAGAAGAAAAACACCCCCAGGAAGCAATATTTTAGAGGTTAGTGAGAAATATAAACTTCCTCAGCAATGGCAGAAGACAAAAGCTTGAATTTACAGAAAGTCAGAATTATCTACAAGTGACCATGAATGAGGACAAAGACAGTTGGGACTGATGGCATATGGGACCCAGCAAAGGTCCTTAAGCTCTGGAAAAGGAGGGGTTAGCCACAGCCAGGAAAAAATAGAGTTGACTCCATTACATTCAGCATGGTCAGGATGTTTATTTGTTTGCTTGTTGTGACCAATTCTTAGAGGTTAGAAGTTGTTTGTTATTTACAGCCCAGCATATTAGTACAGAGGCTGCCTTAGGCAGACTTTTTCCTTTCCGTAGATGGTATTCATCAAACATTTCCAATATCCAAAAGGCCCTTATACAAAGATCGCTTTTTCTTATTTACTGGCTTTTCAGCAATCATAAGTCAAATTGTGCTTCCCTGAACTATTGTTGTTGACATATACTGGATACCACTCGAGATCTGGGCTTATATGATATCCCCACATTCAAATCAAGCACTGTTTCTCGAAGTCAATTTGCATGATGTATCATTATGTACTATGACTCACTCATTGAGGACTGTCTAGTAAAGCCTCACCATAAATCCTGGGAAATGCAAGGATACTTAATAACATGCTGAAGTCTAGTCATAATTTTGTGGTTGGTAGTGGTGTGAGTTTAGTTGTGTGTACTGTGGGATAAAACATGAGTGACGTATTGATGTTCCTGGTAACATGGGTTTTCACTATGGGAGAAGGCGGTTCGAATACAAGCAGGGACAGGTGATAGAGAATTCTCTAGTGCCAGATTTGAATTAATATAATTCAGATGGACTCATGAATTCATTTTCTCTCTTTCTCTCTCTCAACTTCCATATACCAAAACAGATATGGTTTAGAAGCAAAGACATCAGTAGTAATGTGCTCGCCTAGCAGCCAGAACCTAGGGTGTAGCAAACAAGTTGAGCCTGGAATATCTGGGCCAAAAACCCAGAATGTGATCAAAGACCAATCTGGTCATAACAAAACTAGGTAGCAGGAAACTTAAAGGGGCTTTTCCTGGCCAACTTTAAAGAAAAATGCTGGATAGTAAATATAAAAATAATAATAGAATTATATTTTGCAATAATATGTTAAAAGATTTGGGTAGGACTATAAATAGATCCTTAGAAAGACTGCTGGGGAATGGGATATTCACATGGTCTCAAAGCAGTGCCCCACTATTTCATTTGCCAATTATACAAGGGAATGATTTTCCTTATGAGGGAGAGAGATGGGAGATTTCATCACATATGAAACTCACAAAGATTACAAATGTCAGTGGATGACCTGACATGTTGTGCCTGCTGATGTGATGTGAAGTACACACTATTCGGGAAATATTCTTGCCATGTACATTTAAGCTGAATATATTTGGGAAGGAAAATATCAGGAGAAATCTAGATTGTGAGACATTCTAAAAGACAGTCTGAAGGCTTCAAAAGTGTCAGGGTCATGAAAGACAAAATGTGACAGGAAGTAGTTTTAGATTCAGGAGTAAAGAAACATGACATGAGCTGACATGCACCAACAGACAAATGCAGTGAGACATCTCTGTCTCACCTCATCAGGAAAACAAAGTATCCATAAAGAATATCTGGGGATGACCATGGACTGTAGTGATCTGCAGATGGGCTGTACATTAAATTCTGTAATTAAATCAATGTTAAAACAAATGGACACCATAAAAAAGGCATTGTGATGTGAGAGAATGACTTGCACTTCAGAGATACATGTTTGTGAAATATAGGGGAAAAGAGGTATGCTACTTATTTCGAAGTAAATCAGCCCAGATATGTGTGTGTATGAATATAAATGTATATATATGTATGTATATGTATATATACACACACACATAGTGATGTACATACACCTATTTGTCTGATATTTATGTGTGGATATGGGATATGTCAGGAGGATGGGTACCTGTGCATCAGAAAGAAAACAAATGGGTCAAAATATTTTTAAAATGGTGAATTAAGTTAAAATATATTGTTCATTGTACTTGGCTTTCAAATTTTCTACAGTTTAATAATACTTCCAAAAATAGGTGGAGAAAGTCTTTGCTGGAGGCAGGGAGGAAAGGATGACACCCAGAAATTTCTGTTGATTAAATTCAGGAATCACTCTGTTAAAGTTCACATTTTAACTCATGAACTGACAGTCCCACTTTAATATTCTCAGGAGACTATTGTTAAACCTCGAGTTTCTTTCTAGTATGTCTGAAAGTAGAAACTGTGTCCACATCCAAAGAATCAAAATGAGTCATTAAAGTTACCTGGAACATCAGTAGCCAAGACATTACCGAAGACCTGTGAATATAAGCCAGTTTCCCACTTTCAAGCCAAATTCTTTATCTCAACTCAACACCTTCAATTCTTTTATCTCCAAACATATTGTACTAACACAAAGCATATTTCCACATTGGAAAATTTGAATAGGTGATGTGAAAATTTGAATGACATCTGCAACCTTTAAATAGCAGTTGGCATTCGAAATCCATTTATAAATTCAACTTTGTGCTAAATATTGGGTGATATTCTTATAGACCAAATCTCTTCATGTGGAAAATATATCCCAATCCAATATTTTGAGGGTATTTGCTATGAGCCAGAGAAACTTTATTCATGTCTATGCACTGAGATCTTTCTCACATACAATAACTAAGTTTTTCATGCTATTTTTGATGATTCTCATTTAAATATTGCATATAAAAATGTAAAAGAACAAATTTTAGTCACAAAGGAATTCAAGTTTGATTTTCTCCACATTTAGTCTAACATAGCACTCATCAGAAGTCCTCGTCATCACTAAAATATGAAGCTTGTGTTGGATCTGTGTCCCTCTTACATTGTGGATAAAAATTAGGTCTTCTATTACATCTAAGATGATATTCTGCAAATTTTTGCCCTCTGAGAACTAACCAATTTCATGCTTTAAAATAAACGTAATATAATCCAACAGGTTTAAAGTAATGTTACATGAATCCCACATAATTTTTGGGAAATAACCTAACATCTTTGTAAAGAAGGTTGGGATGAAGCTATACCTTATGTAATTGAGCATTTCTATGTATTAACCCATAAGAAATACCATGTCTTTGCTGAGCAGAGACTATACTTAGAAATCCCTGATATAAAAGAATGGGTAGAGGTCATCAAGCACAATTACATTCTGTTCAACACTATAAAATGCATTCAAGTGTAAATGATTTTTGTACAAATTATGAATGATTCATTCACAGCAGATTTCTCTTTAGAAGGTAATGTCTCTTTTCTTGTAAAGTCAACATTATGATCTGGGATACCATTTATTAGAATTTAAATGTCTCTCATCAGTTAAATGTCCCTCCCCATAAACAAAAACATACCCACCATGGTCAAAGGGGGGCATGTGGAGGGGGTGGGAGAATAACTCAGGTTAGACAGGATCTGCAAGAGTATGTTTATATACTTATGTGTGTGTATGTGTGTATGTTTATACTTGTCATCACTGAACTTTGATTTATGTCTGAAAGTCAACTATAAACACATTTCTTTTGCTTAATGTATTGGACTTTTCAAAATTCCACAGGACTAGTAACTAACGTGTTAGTCATCATCAAGAATGACTTTGTATATTTTCCAAGTGTTAGCTGACAGAAGACATTGAGAGAAGGAAAGCTGGAGGCATCTGTAAGAAGACTTGTCCATAGCTGTGGCCTCAAGCAGTCTGAGGATCATAAAGAGTCAGATAAAAATCAGCCAGTGAGAATCCCAGGAGGGCCAGAAGGGCTCTGGAAATAGATGAAAGGAGAGTCCAGGAGGGTCAGAAGGGCTCTGGAAATAGATGAAAGTGGAGGTGTGGAGTGGATCTCTTGCCAGCCATCTGCAACTGTGGCTTATCTTCCTAAGAACACAAAATCCTTTGGTACCCAATGCACCATATGCAGTAGAGTCATCTGTTTTCTTTGGAGTTTGGAAGACATTCTCCACAGCATTTTTTTCCATTGAGAATTAAGTGATGCTTTACTTGCTATCTCTATAAAAAGCAGCTTCACAATGTACAGGGTTACTGCCACTCCTCATACTTTAACAGTTATAAATGTGTGTTTAGACAAATAAGGAGACTTCCTTGCCTTTCAGCAAATTTCATGTCTGACATAGTATCCTTCAGCAAAGGGGCAGACACATAATCATGGAGAGAATAATCACCAAACATTTTAATTTACTTGATTTAACAGGCTTTTAAAATCCATTCTTCTAAGGAGGATAATTTGATTAGTAAACTTCAGGCCAAATAAGGATCTGGTGGTATGTGACTTATTTAATTGAAAAGTTCATGAGGTATCCATTGCTCATAACATGCAAACAATTCTTGCTTCAGTACTTTAAATCTCACTTGCTTAGCTCCAGATATGGTTTCATTTGTTGATCGATTTCTGCATTGTGGTCTGGCATAAAGCAGCTGTTTAGGAAAGGAAGAGGTCATGAAGCTGTATATGAGACAAAAAAAGGTGGCCTCACTGCTTTTCTGGCCATATTCCCTTCTGCCTGATACAATCCAATCTGATAACCATTTGCTGTGTCTGAAAGAAGGGCATGGTGTGTGTATTAGTTAATGTTTACATTTACCTTACACATTTAGATGGGGCATATACTTGCCCTGAAGTACCACAGGTCACTTGAGTTCAGAGATAAAACAAATAGCTCCATGGAAGGTGTTCACAGTCTAGGCAAGCAGAGATGGGGAAATCTAGCACTGCGATCTATTACAGTAAGTAAACTGCAGAGATATGCACAGGCACTACAGGAGAAGACAGGAGTTTTGAGTAGTGTGGTATGGTTGAAATGAGGGTAGTGTTGAAAAGTAAAACAGCATCAGACTGAAAAGATCAAAGATGAACAGATCAAGTGATGGGTATTTATTCTGCATAATAAATTGGGGTGGCAATGAAAGACTGGGGAGGGGGGACTGGGTGACTGTATGCATCCCAAAGTTCATGAAATAACAGGATAGAAGGCAGTTTCAGCTCAGTAAGTATGCTTTATCAAACTGTTCAGGAGAGTTTCTGAGTAACACATAAAAATGTAAATCACCGTGGGAAAGTGGCTATAATTCATGATGACATAAAAACTACTTTAAATCACAAACACAATACAGGAAAAGAAGAGCCTACTTAAAGTAGGAAAGGAGAGAAGGTAAGACTTAAACTAGGTAATGAAGTATGATTTTTAAATCTCTTTAGGCTGAGAGGTGTCACATGTAATTGTTTTGTCCATAAATGCTTTTGTAATGGGTAGTTCAGGAGAAAGTTATGTGACTTTAAGTTAAAAGTCATATTCAATATGAGATGTCTGAAAGTTTGCTATCCAGTGGGCTTAGGCCCTCACCTAGGGCTTGGTATTTCACAGTTATCCACACTACAGTTCTTTCCCTGCACCTGGGGCATTATTGTAAAGGTAAAACTTGAGACTATAGGAATGACCAATGCATTTCCAAGCCAAGTCTTCCCTATTGGCCATACCGTGTAAAAGATCCCTTAGTACCTCTTTGCTCCCTTCTGCTCTCACTGCAGCTCTTGAGATTGTCAGAAACTTCTGGTTTCTCTCCTGGTGGATTGATCCATTCATGCTAATATCGATCTGTATGATCAAGGGCCTCAGGAAGGGCTCCCAACACAAGCTGCCTCCTCTTTACAGCCAGGCGAGCACACCAGCCTTCAACCTCTGTGTGTGGAGCAGACACACACAATAGAGGGAATGCACTGATTTCATCCCTGTGTAAATCTAAGGAAAATCACTTAATGGTGGGGTGTTACCCGAGGGTGATGAGTCATATAAATATTCTACTTTGCTATAGAGAATGTATTCAGTATGGCTTTAGGTTTGGTATCATGTGATCAAATGAAATGTTCTTTAAAAAGTAAGTATTTTCATGTAAGCTTTGAATGATAAATATCTGTGACTGCACTAAAAAGGAGTATACTATTCATCTTAGAGTGCGGCATTATTCTTTTAAATGTTTCCCCTATTATTCTCACTGTTATGCATGAATGTGTTTACTTAATTTTTTTAAACAAATGGAAACTATAATTGATACTGTGATTCCTAACTAAATGCTAACCAATATTGCATATTTATATGTAATATAGATATATAAATCCTAAGGTTCTTTTAGTATCTTAGTGCTTCTGTGGAAATCAACCACTTGTGTCAGCATCATGGCTGTCAAGGAGCCCTGTCCCCATCCCTGTGTCCTTTGAGTAGAAGGTGATGCTTTTCTTGCTAGGCTGCTCATGTAGAGCCACACACAGGGCTGCTTTCCTAATCATGGTAATAGGGTGATTTTGCTATATCCATACTTCATTAGTTGCATTTGTGACAAAGAGCACACACTTCAAAATGGTAGGTTTAGATAAAGTGTGCCTACTGGTTATGGAAAGGTCAAAGGAAATTGAGCCAAATTGATAAGATAGACATTATGGCAAGTAAGGGTGAGTGACCTTTGATAAGGTCACTACGTATGTGGTCGATCCAAACAAAAAGCTCTCCTTTTCTTCTTTGAATGCTTCCTCCAAGAGAAATTGGTGGTATGTGATGTGATCAGCTATAAGAAAATATGGGTACACATTGCTCCAAAGCATGATCGGATATGTTCAACAATCCTGCAATTGATACAAAGTCTACAGGATTTGAAGTCTAGGGACCTGAGGATGATCAGGGAAAGTATTATGGATAAGCTGCCAACCTGTACCATGCCTAGAAAGTTGGGTAGGGTTGTCAGTTTCTGGCCAGTTTTCCTCAGTTCTAAACTCATCCTTCCACTTTCTGCTCTTGACATTGTGGATGCAACTCTGAAGACTCTTTGCCAAGAATCCTTCACCAGCTAGATTTTGAGATCTCTGGACAACAGGAGGCAGTTCGGAATGAAGGAGAAGACAAATGGAAACTTTCTAATTTCTGTGTCAGCAACATCACACCAGCAGAGGCACCTTGTTCCAAAGACAACCATTTTTTTTCTGCCTCTGACTTCTGCTGGCACTGCCCAAACTGGTTTATCTTGTCTCAAAAGAGCCAACAGCAATCCCTTCTTCATGCAAGAAGGCAGAGAAGGGAAAAGGGCTATTTTTCCTGTTAGTGAATCAGAAAGATTTGAGAGCTGGAAAACCAGTTTTATCTGAATCTATTTAGATGACTCACTCCAAGTCTCAGGGTCTAATGTCTGCCAATCAATGCTCTACCTTTCACATTAAAGACATGAAGAGTCTGTGAACTTAGCTGTAATTCTGTAACACAACACTTGTATCTATTTTCTACAAGTCAGTACTGCAGTTACAAGAAGAAAAATTAACAACTATTCTTTTGGTTTTTTAGGACAACATAGAAATTACCTGTTCCATGAGTTTGTGATTTTCTTTTTCTATGCTTTCCTGCCATTGGATCCCATAACCCCTGTGATCATCATTGCTACCATCATTGTTAAATATTGCCGGGTCTTACGTGGCATGCAAGACATTGGCTTCATTGGGCATTTCTTCTGTTCATCGTGGTATTCCTCCAAGACTTCCCCAAAGGTTCCTGTTTCATCTGCTGGAATGACTGTGAGCTGGGGTAAGGGAAATATATATGCATCTTCTGTGGGTTACTGGCTCTGAATTGAAGCAAATCCATTGTACCCAAAATGCCATTTTGGTCACCTTAATGGAGGTTTATGGTGATAAGGTGATAAGTGGAGATAGCACAAGTGTATTTCATCATGGTTCCAGAAAAACCATTACTTGATTTTTTTCTCCAGTTTCTGAATAAGTAACTGAAATGGGCATATTCAGCAACTATCATGATTCTTGCATGCCCCTGCTGCTTGTTGTGAGAGGTATTAAACTGGAGACAAGAAAAAGCTCCTGAAATATCTCACCCCTACCAATAGATATTGATATTGCTGTGGGAATGGCAAAGATTAACATCTCTATCAAGGACTTGAAATGGACAACTCTCATTCACCTACTATGTACTTATTTAACTCACCTATTTGGTCCATGCACAATGTAGTTAGACATGGAGAACATCATACATGACCAAAAAATAATTTAGGTTGTGATGTTCTGTTCCAGATATGGCATCTTCACTGTAACAAACACACATCCCCTGGCATGTGGTTTAAGCCTTTTGACCAGACAAATTATTTTAATACCAGTTTTAAAGAAACATCAGAAGCCATCTGCTTTTACATGGTAGGGTCTATATGACACCTTCACTTTTCTCTACTTTCCTGCTGCCTACTGTAATGATATTGGCAGAAATCCTGATCATATTTATTTCAAACAGACTATGTTGACACCATGAACTGATTAGACCAGATGGTCAGGAAACAGCAGATACCTTAAATATTTTACTAAGATATATACAAGCTGATGGAATATAAGATTCATGAAAAACTAGAGGCCATTATTTCAGTGAAATCCTTGGAGTTGAATGGTTTTGAGCATGTCAGGGTAGACTTAGGTTAAAAGCAGAATTGCTAGGCCTTGTGCTGCTTGTCACTAATAAAGAGGCATAATGCTTGAGAAGGAAGAATAGTATTTTATAGATTTATATTATACTTGTAGTGCTCCAACCTAGTTGTCAAGAAATCTGAAAGACCATCAGTTTTGATTAGAGTCCAATCAAGGGAAGACTACCTTGTGAGTTGCTTTAACACTTGGGCATTATGACCAAACAGATTCAATTATACTTCAAGTGTGTATGACAAATAAAGGTTCTATTGTGGCTTTCTACTGGAACCTGACACATAAAACACAACTAGATGAAGACTAAGAGACCATGTGACATGAGATATCCAACATAAACTGGATGAGATCTGTCTGACTTCTTGCATTGTCTCTGCTTTCTCAGTTCTCACCTGTGGACTCAGGGGAATAATACTATGACCAAATGACAGAGCAAGAAAACACTCAGGTTGCATTTAAAGATAATTCAGTACAATATATTGTCACGGACAAAATGTCTGATGTGCATTTGGTTGTTTACATGGTCAAGACTGAGATAGTTAGAAGCCTATTAAATGAAGATAATCTGGCACTCATTAATGGTTTGAGTAGATGGTTAAGGACTTGGAAAGAATGGAATGAGAAAGTTGAAAACAAAGCATTGTGTAAAATTCTTAAAATGGGGTTTAGAATGAGAAGGTATCTGTAGCCCATGTAAATGTTCACTAAGTGGTATTTAATGCAAAGGAGACTCTAAATAATCAGGTCACCATCAATCTGCTCTGTGGATATCAATGAGCCTTCTTCCTGGGTCTCACTTTGGTTCTTGCCCAGCAGGCTTTGTACAAAATGAATATTGTGGCAAAAATAGAGATATACATATACATATACATGTAACTTTCCCTCACTAGGCTGATCTGGCTACCAATACTTCTAAGTATTCATCTGCTAGCAGCAGAAACCAATACTGAACATGGAATAAGTGTAATTCCCCCTAAAGGGGGTCTCTTATGAGAAGGCTTATTACTGTGGAATCTAACATATGGAGGGAACAGCAAATTGACCTAACTGAAAAAGAAACATGGATCCATTGTTCTTGTCCTCTGTACCTCTAATGGCATCACTGCGCACAGATTAATAGAACGTCCTATTCACTAGTGCTCACACTGCTCTGAATAATGAATTCATTCCACTACAAAGGAAATAGGACAGTGAGCTTATGTCCACTCATTTTCCCCATGTTAGCAAGTTTTCCAGAAGTAGTGGCCTGGTAGAATGTTGATTGAGCTAGTAAAGCCAGTTGGTGACAATACTGAGAAAGGCAGGGGCCCTATCTGATGGATCTCTAATATATGCTCTGATCCAGCATCCAATATGTGCAAGCATTTCTCACACGGCCACAAAACATGAGTGCAAATCAAGAGGTAGAAGTAGGAGTGGCTACTTTCACTATTTCTCCTCATAAGCCATTTACAGAATATTTCATTCCCATCTTCTCAATTCTAGTCTCTACTGGTTTACATGTCTTAGGACCCAAGAGGGCAGGGTTTTCATGGAAGACACAAAAATAGTTCCATTTATAAAAAGTTGAGATGCTACATGGGACTTCTGAATTCCTCAACAATGAACTAATGGGGAAAAAAGGGAATATTTGGCTGGCCAGAATATTGGTCCTAATTATTAAGAGAACTTGGATTGCTACTATACAGTGATGACAGGGAGAAAGGGATGGATATTCAGGGCATTCCAATAGTGTCTCTCAGTGTTTCTATGTCCAACAGTAAAAGTTAATGAAAACTATGGAAAACCAACAAAAATTAGGCTATCAAGTATTGTGAGCCTCCAGGAATGAAGATTTAGATCACACCATACAAATATACAACAAATCCTAACACTATAAACTAAGGTTATGGCTGAGGAAAAATGTAACACAGAATGGGCTACAGAGAAGAGATGTTATAAAGAAGTCTAAATCCCCATCACTAGTTACATAAAGCACTGTAAATACTATGTGTACATAATAACATGTTTTTCCCCTCCTTCCTTACTTCCACTAGTTATCTCCCATGTTTCCGCTTTGTGGCTAAATTTATAATTTAACTTATTCTCTAGGATATAAGATATTCTGTTTAAATTAAAAACAAACTAAAAGAGAATTTAGCATCTCCTAGAGATGGATAGCAAAATTGTTAGAAATCATGTCCTCATTTTTTTAGGAGAGGCCAGAGAGTCTTTATGGTAATAGTTATTTCTCACTAGATATTCACATTAAGAACTTACTGTTGTGAAAAGGGAATTCAAATATGTGTAAAGGGCATATATGCTTCCTGAGTAGGTGTGGTCAACATAGACAACTTCACTATTTTTTTCTCCCATCCAAATCCGCCATCTATATTCTTTTATCTAGTGCTTTGGTTAGGATTTGGCATTAAAAATTACCCAACCTCTTTTACCAGGTAGTTTCTGGTTAGATTATGTGAACAGGAGGCATAAGAAGGAGACTGAAAATCTAGAGGAAGGGAGAAGGGGCCTCTTCTTCTTGTTTGGTAGATGTCTATAAGCATCATGCCGGCCAAAGCACAAAACCCAGCAGCAATTGCTTCTCCCAGCTATAGCACTTCATCCTAGCACCAGCTCTTACTTCCAGTTTAGCTTCTTTTGAACCAGGATAACTAGCCTCCTTGAGCCCTTGGAAAGAGACAGTGGAAGAGTCAGATCAAGGCTTAAATCAGTGATATGGGAGTTCAGTGCACCATGTTAAGTACTAACTAGCTAAGAGTCTAAACTAGGGATGAATAACAGTGAATGTTAAGACAAAAAAGTCAATAAAGCTAGGAATCTGAATAGGAAATGCAAAAAAAATGCAACAAAAAAATAAAAGATAACTCCAGTTTTGTGGCTGGGAAGATGGAGTAGCAAGGTTAAGGTTATGGGTTGTGAGACACGTTGAATTTGCCATGGCTTGGGACTATCTATGTGAAAATTCATCACAGACATGTGCAAATTATCTTAAGTCCAAGAAAGTGTTAATGGACTGAAACTAAGAATTTGGGCATAAACTTCAGATCAATCTATTTTACTCCAAGTGTACATGAGAGAAGATAGGACAGGCTTGAGAGGGCAGATACAAGGTCAAGAACTAACTTTGAATAGAAGACTGAGCAGAATGGCAGGTCAGCAAGAGAAATTAAATAATGATAAGTCATGGAAGAATGCATAAGAAGGAATGAAATCCTTCAATGAAGTTCCATGCAAGTCAGAAAAGTCATAGGAAAGGGAAGCCTAAAGAGGACCGGAGGGTCACCTATGTCAAATGCCTGCATAATCCAGCTTCAAGTACAATTATTTAGAAAGTGAGTAATTCTCTAAAATGCCACCTTCCAACCTGCCAGCTGTCCTGTGTGAATGTGACACATCATCTTTAGTTCTGATTTAATAAGAATGACACCACCAGTTAGCAAACATAGAAACACGAGCAATGCTGCCAACATCGTGTAGCACATCCCTAAATACAAGTGATAAAGACTGTCTCAGTGTGCTTCATGTTCCAGACCCAAGTGCTCTATGGTAACTGCCTGTGGGTCTGCAGAGCCACCTCACCTCAGGAGCGGGTAAACCTGCTGTCTGCTCTCAAGGACCATGACTTTAGATGTTCCAGTCCTTACTGGAGCAGTACTTTGTTATACTTGATTGCAACATGTAAATATTACCATATCTTCCTTTACTGGTGACAGTATTTCTTCCAACAAAAGGCTTAAGCTCAAGGGATTAACACAGTTTCAGTTTCAGGAATTCTTTTATGGGAGCTGGAAGAAAGGATTAGGAAACAATTCCCATTAGGACATTTGGGGAGAAGAACCAACACTGTTTGCCTGTCTCTCTTCATTCACCTACCCACAGCTTGCCATTTATGCACGTAAAAGTAACAGTCATTGGGCAACACCCCTCTGTTTCTGGTAATGACCACATTCAAAGGCACACATATCAAGAGATTGAGCAGGTGGAGGCAGGAGGGTTGCAAGTTTGAGGCCAGCCTGGGCTGCAGAGTGAGTTCAAGGCCAGCCTAGGTTGTATAGCTAAAAAAATTAAAACTCCATTGATTGAATCTGGAAGAATAGGAGGTAATTTTCAAGCACTGCTATAGCTCCTATTCAAAGAGAATATGGGGTAAACACTCCATAAGTATGTGTTGAGTGAAGGTGTAAATGCCTGCAAGATGGCTGGGAGACTCCTTTAGAGTTTGAGGATGGTATATCTACATTTAAAATACATATACAGCATTGTCAGAGATGCTGTCTGGTATGGAGCTAGTCAGAGCCTGTTAGATACTGATGACTTGTCATCACTAGAAATAGCTTTGCCTATGAGCAGCAACAGAAGTTGGAGGCTATAGCGCATGGTATCTGACTTAGCATGACCTTTCACAAAGTTGGTAACCTAAGTATATTTCTGAATGCATGATGAGAGATAAAAGTAAAAACAGTGTCTTTGTCCTACAATTACCATCTACACAGTAGCTAAGACCAAGACACAGGCTTCTTATTCTCACCCCCAAATGATAGGCCACACCAGGTACATCATCTTGCATGTGCCATGCAACCACGTTTGGCCATCAGCATCTGCTGATTCCTGAATAATTACACCCAGTTTCTTTAATTTGGAATCAAGAATAAATATATTGAAATTAGTTTTTTAAAGAGTCTTCAAAGGTGCTTCCTTATCCTTCAACCATGGCTGTCTAAAATAGGTCTAATTAGTTTAGACTGATTTTGCAGCCCTATCCTACCTCATTCATTATTATTTAGAAAAAGATCAAATTATATGACCAATGCTTTCATGGTTTATTTTAGAATGGCAAAACTACATGTTTTGACAAGTTTTATCACTGGAGAATTAAATATAAATTTTAAGGTAGGTTTCTCTGATATTTTGAGAACATCTACTAGATGGTTCTAGTCAATTCTAAACACCAATCCACTCTTAAGCCTGATTCACACTAGTGACCAAATATTTAATGAGCTTTAGTAGATATTTAGAACTTGAATTTCTCCATATCTATCAAGTGCCCCAGATCTATCTTCTGTGCCCCAATATCTATCTAACCATCTGTCCTCTCTTTCACTCTTATTCATCTTTCTGGCCTCTTCTGGGAAGGACAAGAATTTCTTGGGACATTTTCCATTTTAAATGTTCCCATGTTTTCTCAAGAGTCACACTTTACTTTTCAAATCTAATATGTACTTTGACATAATACATTTAATTATCAAAATAAAGGCCAGATATTGTTTGCATCAATGTTGGTATCTGACTCAATTATTAGCTCCTTGTTCTCTTTCATTATCTATTTCTAAAACCAATAAAATGGTTATTTGTTTAAAGTTTGAAGGACTTCAAGACATACATTGAAATAACTGTCAGATAATATCAGTGCATTGTGTAACAAAATCAATTTTCCTATGTTCATACTCAGTCTTGCAAAGGCAAGACATGCTGCCACTTTGACTACCTGCTTAGTTCAGTCAATGCCAAATCACTGCCTCTTAATCACACAACATAAGATGTGTCATCTAGAATGTGTCAATCTACAGCTCAACTTTTACTTTCAAAATATGACCCATTTCATTGCTGTTTAGCAAAGATGAGTTTAAGAGTGAGAAAGATGAGTTTGTAAATGCAAATCAGGGGAAATTTAGACTCAAAGCTCCCAAAAATCTTCAGATATAACAAAATCATATTCTTTCTCTTCTTTACTATGCCACCCTAGAAATAGTGGAAGAAGTGGGCACCATGGAACCCAATTTCACATTCTAGGAATGGTGAGGTACGATCACAGAAAGCATGACAGTAAAACAACTGAGAGCAGCTGGGAAGGGGGGAAGATAGTAAAATAAAGTATGTATTCAAAACTTTACCTAGAAATTATAACCACTGTCCTTTACTTTGAATAAAGCCTTGTACTTTCTGTAAATTAAAAAGAAAATTAAATAAGACAATTCTTTGACAGGTTCAGCCCTCTCCACATAGATCTCCCTAGATCCACATAAACCCTATAGTCCTCAATGGATATCTTTACTGGAATACTTATAAATATTTAAAATACACTCTACACTTCAGGTATAGCAGAATTCATTTGGTTCCTTGAAAGTTCTATATACTTTTTTGTCTTGTCACTCTGTTTCTTCTGCATGTGATACAATTTCTCCATCTGAGATGAATTCTGTTGAGAAATATTACCCAACTGTGACATGCCATAATTAGTGAGAATTCCCACTTCCAAAGCTCCTACAGGCTCCCTGCTTGAGTGACTCCATTACCTTCCCCCCTTCACTCAGCTTTGCTGCAGCAGTTTCTGAACACCTCTACAGCTGGAATGTGAGCCTCATGAGGCTGTTCCATGCCCTGACGATGTTGTCAGCTCTTCAAACAGTGCCCAGCACAGAGCATGAAATATATATATATGCTGAGTTAGTCAATGAAACTATGAATGGGATTGTACATCATCACAGAATATCACTGAAGTGGTTCTTTTACCTGTAATGCACATAATTGTGTTTTCAGGAGGCCACACAACACAAAGATATACAACACTCAATGATAGATAATGCATCTATTATCTGGACTGGCAATGGATTTTTGTGGCATAAGAACACCATCTACATCATAATGCTTTTCAAAATGTGTGAGAGCCAGGGAAGGTGGCCCAACATAGAAGGCATCTATAAGCCACAGCATCAGACAACTGTGCATCTCACTCATGCTTTACTGTAGGAGAGAATGAAAATTCACATTATTTTTATAGTTGTATATTACACTAGAAGTATCATCATGAGAAAAGTTGTCTAAGGATTTAAAAGACAACTGAAACCACTTTCAAACAGGCCTTGCTGTGGTCTGAATGTCTGGGTTGCTTCCCCAAATGGGAAGCCATTTGGATCCCATTAAGAGTGGGGCCTTTGGCAGGTGATGAGGTTCTTACGACACTCAGATATCTTCTGGGAAGTATGAACAATTCTTGATCTAATATTTTACCCATTTTAAATGTTTATTGTGAGCTGCATTTCACCTTATTTCAGTTAAATGTAGATTGCTTCTGATATATACTTTGATATAATATATTTAATTATTGAATTATTTACATCCTCTTCACCTCTTCTGCCAAACTGCCCCACAAATACAATAGTGCCACTCGCCACAGAAATTCTCTTTTGTCTTAATTCTTCCTAATTATAAATTAATTTATAATTCTCTGTAATTATAAATATCTTTTTTTTGGGTCAAACCAATTTGTTTAGTCCACTATCCAATAGAAGTTTTCAATCTTTAGATGTCAAAATTCTCTAAGAATCTAATGCAATCAAATTTCTTTATAGGAAAAAAAGTAATACATACATTTAATTTTGTATATCCTTTCAAATGCTTGTAGAGTAGGATCAGGAATGATATTAAGTGAGTATGTATTGGTATAGTAAAAAGCCAGTCAAGTATGGCCAGAGTCCATTCTGATAGACTCTAGTATGCATTCTGACTGGGTAATGTCCAGAACAAACAGTTGAAAAATACTTTCAGTAATGTCCTTGTCTAGGAATACAGATTATGATCTGGATAGTAATGGAATAAAAAAAATAGCACTTGTCCATCTACGATGACTACAACATCACACAATGGGGACACACACTCTACACTGAAGAATTTAGATCCTGGAGTCAGGAAGATCAGTATTTGAATTCTCAAGTTACCACTGACTTGCTGGGTGGTATAGGACATTTACTTGTGTTTTCGAACTTAATTTTCTCATCTTTACAATAAAGATAATATCTTTGTCACAGAATTGTATGATAAGTACCTGTGTCTGGTGAAAAATGGATCCTCACCAAATAGATGGTATGACAGTGGTGGTTATGACCAAATTCTTAGCATTTGAACAATCTTCCTAACAATCTGAAAAATGCTCTTCTGCTGTAGTGTGCTCACATACAAAATCCCTTTCCTGAAATCAGTATTTCATTCATAATGCTTTCTATTTCAAAATCCACTGTTTCCCTAAAAGTCAGTTTCATGGCATACAATAATTATGAGGCAGTTTCTACAGTTATTTCACACACAGTATTGAAACACTTGGAACCTTTAGATAAACCTTTCCAGGTTCTGCTCCATAGTGACTTATGGAACTGCATTAGGTGCTGGGCACTATACACACAGCAACTTCTTGAGGATCCCATTACCACACTCTGTACATGGAAGCCAGGGAATCAGCAGCCTGGGGTGAGAAACAGGAAGCTTTTACAGAGCAAATAATGTCTCAAGTACCAAACAAACCAAATGGAGATACAATAATGGCCAAATGAATTTTAGTTGTATAATGTTCTTTCTTTCACATTGTTTCATAGCAAACATTTCTAGGTTTCTGTAAAAACTGTGGCAAATGATGAAATGCAATATTTGAGAACTTGTTTGGAGGTTCTAGCAGGGGAGCGCAGCTACTCGTATACCCTTGACCGAAGAACGGTCCTCCTCTATCGGGGATGGTCGTCCTCTTCGACCGAGCGCGCAGCTTCGGGAGGGACGCACATGGAGCGGTGAGGGAGGAAAGGGACACCCGCCTAGCCAGCCAGATCAGCCGAATCAACCCTGGCGATCAATGGGGTGACAGATGTCGCAGCCAGATCGCCCTCACATCCGAAATGCAATATTTGTTATCTTACTTTATATTAGTAACTCAATTCCCCTTAGGAACACTATGGAAAGGGTTTGGGGCTGAATTAACAAAGCTATTTGGGTAACAGTTGAAATAAGATCCAAGAGTAAAATAATGTGTCTGTAAATCTTTTTCTGCGTCTGTAAATTCTGCAATCCCTTGGGCTACTTTCTTGGTACCTGGAGGAGAAAATGATTATTTTAATTTGAAAAAGCCAGTAGGTAGAAACATATGCTGAGACTTAGAAAGAGACTCTTAATTTTTCCAAAAATATTTGACACATTTTAGATATAAAAATACCATGGGTTTTTTTTTTTGTACAGCTAATCTCCTAATAAAGATCTAAAGAAAAAAGATAATTTAAAAATATCTATTAATTCATCCATTTGTACAACAAATACTTGGGTAGACCCTATTTTATACAGAGCCCTATACAGGGTAGGGTTGGAACTGGTACCCTAGAGCTGTGATCTGATCCTTAAAGGACATCACAGAGCAGTCAAGGTGTGAGGTTTGGCACTCCAACAACTGTTAGGTGATTATAGAAGACTTACAGATGACATGGTGTGAGAGCACCTCAGGTAAACAGAATATTACACATGGTGGGATTTAGTTATCAAAGAACTAAGATCTCAGCTAAGCCTACCTAACAAGAAGAATGGAGAGGTAAGGGAGAAAATATCCTTTTGAGTCATGAGGACTGTGATGCATTGTGAAGCAGTGGGGAGTGAGCCTGGCTCATTACAGAGCTTCTTTC
Source organism: Castor canadensis (assembly GCF_047511655.1). Lineage (NCBI taxonomy): Eukaryota > Metazoa > Chordata > Mammalia > Rodentia > Castoridae > Castor > Castor canadensis. The sequence continues at coordinate 6,325,250 of NC_133386.1, read as the reverse complement.
TTTCCCATTGCTGTAGGATGAACTCCATTCAGGAAGAAGGGAGCCCCAGTAGGTGAGTATGAAGAAAGGCTCCTCGAGACCAAGACCATGATTCATACTCCTCATATATTCAGTGTCTGACATATGCTAGATGCCAAATAAAAATTGGGTGGGCAAAATGATCAGTTTCACTCAAAAACTTGGATGAGGTTTACTTAAGAGTCAGCGAGCATACTATAAGAGTTCCTTCCTAACAATCCCATGACTCTGGTTACATCGCTATCTTGTCTGAGACACAGTATTTTCACCTGGAGATGGGTGTAATGTCTACCTTATTAATGTGAGTATTAGGATCTAGTGTAATCACCATTGAGAAAACGTATTACAATGACAACAGCATCCTCAGAAGGAGGTCAGGGTAGCACTTTCTCCAGCCCACACCTAAGGTGGTGACCACCTGATGTGGAAGTGGTGAGGTAGGGACTGGTATAAGACATGGCTCTAAGTGGAAGATAATAGGACTGGATGCTGAGGCAAGGACCTCTGACACCTATTCTGATAAGTGCTGTGTACAAAACTGAAGCACAGTCATGGGATGGTGTGTTATGTGGCATGTGGTCAGGGAAGTCATTTCCTAGGAGACAGATGTTTGAGCTGAGCTTGAGGGAACGAAACATTTCCTGGTAGAAAGATCAGAAAGTGCAAAGGTCCTGATTTGGGAGCTCAGTAATGGGGCTAGGGGAAGATCCTAGAAGCACTGTGAGCATGCTGCTGTAATAGAACGTGCATTTGTTGAGACCACTGCAAGTCAGGTCCGGACACTGCTGTGGGCTATAGTGACAACTTCTGATCCCATTTTGACTGTGATAGGCAGGCATCAGATGTTTTAGACTTACCTGATAAAAGCCTTGGAAGGATCACTCCAGCTTTTGTGTGAAGAATAATAAGCAAAGGAAATTCCAGAGATTGAAGAGTAGATGGAAAAGGGTCAATTGGGAGGCTACTGCATTGAGACTGTGAGGTTGAAGGGGAAAATATACAAGGCGATCAGCTTCAGGATGGAACATGAGGAGGATTTGACAGGACTCCTGATGGGTTAGATGGGGGCTTACTGAGAAAGACGGAACTGAGATCGACTCTGAAATTCCTATTCCCGGCATCTGAGTGTATGGTTGGTGGTGTTCTCTGAGACAGTGTTTTCTTGTGGGAAAAGACAGAGAGTTCTGTTTGGACACATAATATTTCAGATGTTCTTTCCCAATCCTGTTATCCAGAGGTAATTAAATAAACAAGGTCAAAGATATCAGTTGTGTGGCTGTCAGTGTAAAATGCCATACAAAGCCATGGGTTTGAGGTTATTACCTTAAAAGGGCCACCATAGAAAATAGTTGTAAGACAGGAACCAATTGTTCAGTTCTAAGGGAAGGAAGAGGAGGAGGAGTCAACAGGGTGGTGTAGGTGGTGGGTGTGCAGTCAGAAGACTGATGCCTCAAAAGTCCTGAAAGAAAAGGACCACTATCCTGGAGATCATCACAGGCTTAAGAAGAGTGGTAGGTGGTGAGGTCAGACTAGAATGAGAGACAAGCCAGGACAAAGGTGAGTTTAGATAGTTTTTGAGAAGTTTTAGTAGAAAAGAGACAGTGAGAAGAAACACGGGAAGTTATTTGCTAAGTATGTACAATTTAGGAGCTATCACAGCCAGGTTGTGTGCTGATGAGAATGAATAAAAGGCTACAAGGTCACTATCATCACCATTTTACATGTGGAAAAAAAGCTTATTTGCAAGAAAGGCAAATTGCCCAAGACAGCAAGTGAGCAGGCACTGCGGGAAGGAATGTCTGCTCAGCTGAGCACGCAGGAGGAACCTCAGCTATTGGAGCACACAGGTACAAGGCCAATCAAATTATTTTTACCTCATGTCTAAGTAAGACAAGATTAGATTTTGGGTAGCAAAGTAATATCAGAATTTGAGTTAAGGGAAAAATCTCCAAATCCCTTGTTAGTTGAGCAACCTAGTTGTGTTTGCTTATTGTTTGGTTATTTACTCATTTTAAATTTATAGGTGAGAAAGAGCATCGAGAATTGGTTAACTATATTGCACAGAACATGTCACAGTCAGAGAGGTGGCCGGGAGAAGTTTCAAAAGACGGAAAGTGGAGTAAGTGGGCCCAGACACTTCAAGGACATGGAATTTATTTAACTAGAATGTCTAAGTAGGAATAAATGAAAGCAGAGAAGAAGTTGGAAAATCTTAGATGGTCTAGTTAAGGGCTTTGAAACAAAGAGTGAGGATTTAGATCTGCTTCTCTTTAGAGTGAAAGCTACTCTGAGATCAAAGCCATAGGTGAAAAGAAAGGTTGACAGCTGCATTGAGAATTGATTGCAAAAAGTTTTTGATGGAGGCAGGGAGCGTCAAAAAGAAAGAGTAGATGTCAGCTCATTCTCCTGGTAAGTAATTACAATAATGACCCTATATTAGTACTGTTAAAAACTAAAGACTAGAGTCCATTATTCCAACAGAGTTATTTTTATAGTAGAAAAATTCCAACTTTTAAGTGAAAGTGTTCACACTCATACCGTGACAACTCAATTATTTTTTATACTTTTAATAAAAAATACATATGTTATTATAAGAAAGACCTATTGAGACAACTGAGTAAATAACTCACAGTACATCTTGTCTTGCCAGTTGCATATCACTAGTGTGGATTTTGCATAAGGAATTTCTATTTACTGCACAAATAGAGTATTTTTAGTAACAATAGAATAATTGTTGGCTAAAATGGCCAAACTAATTATTACATTAATTCTATATTGGCTGCCCTAACTGAAAAAAATTAAAAATTAGTCTAGACTCAGAAATAAAACAGTGAATAAGATCTTAGTTATTAAGTGGGTTGGAGGGGCATGACTCCTCCATCCATTAAACTGCTATAGATTTGTACACACAGACTGAGACAATGGAACAGAAAAAATATTTTAGCAATGTTTTTTGAAAATCAGAGTTGGAATTTTTCCTTAACAAAATGCCAGAATCCTGAGGGCATTTCTCTTTCCGTGTTCCTATATGCTGATGGTATGTGTAAGTGATTGTTCCATCTAGAGATGAGGGGACATTAGTAACAGGGTCAGTTAGGGTCAAAAACAGAAGCAAAGAGGTGGCAGTGGGGGGCTGATTGTTCAGACCCTTTTATTGACATCACTGACCTCTTCTGATCACAAAGGAAAATGTCCCTTTGGGACACCAAACCAATTTCTTTGAAGACCAAAATAAAACTCTTATTGGGATGAACTAAGAGCAATGACACGATGGAAGGAATGTGTTCATATACTACCAAATCACTCAAAGTGCAACCCTCACTCCAAAGGTCAGATGGAGTTCCTCTCTGAAGATTTGTCCAGTCCTCAACAGATGTTCACCCTTAGCATAAATTTCCAATACTTTGTACATATATTTTAGGGGAAAAAAACATGTTCTGTTTCCTGCTAGCATTTCATTTGGACTTATCAGATTGCTTCAACTGATCTTTTGCTGTATGTAGGAAAGACTGATATGTGACCCAATGTAATTATTGAGTAAATGAAAGAAAATTTACTTTGCAAATAGAGTCAGAGTTCTTAGGGAGTGACAATCCCTAAGAGAAGTTGCTATCATCTGAGGTGATAAGAAAATAATTGAACTATTTCAAATATATATTAACACATCATTCTGTATCATAAAAAATAAATCATATATTCATGTGTTATAGATCACATGTAATAGATTATTCTTTATATATATATAATATATATATATATATATATATAATCATTGATGCATTAGTATATATTTGAAATAGTTCAACTGTATTGCTAAGAACATGCAGTCAAAACCTCTACTTCTACTTTGGTAAGATTCAGAAAAGATAATGGTACTTTTTGTTACATGTTAGCTGTTTGTATATAAACTAGCTAGTTAGTATTACATTTTTTCAAGTATTCAATTCTGGTTGAATTAGTTTGTGTGAACTCTGACTTGCTGAACTCTGCCTCTTTGTCTCTTAGATTTACGTGGTGCAAATAATACACTATTAAGCAATATGTTTTGACTTCTGAACCATCAGTTATGGGTTTAAAGTGAGACTCTAGAATTTATCAGCTGTGTAATTTGGGGCAAGTTAATTAACCTTCCTAGGTATTTGTTTTCTCATTCCTTGAAATAAGGTTATCTCTCATAAAAAGAGTGAGAAGGTGGCACGGGGTGACATTTGTGATCAGCTCACTAAAGGGGAGCCTCTGTCATAGTCATCATGATCAGTTGACTTGCTGATTTTAGCTTTAACTACAGGAACCCTGAGAAGGAAAACCTCACAGTATTTATGTATTCATTATTGTAGGAGATTAATTCCAAGTCACAGAGCAAGGGCTGGAGCACACTGTTGATAGCTTCTAGGCTGAACGTGAAATGTGGAGGAGGCCAGTTTTGTGACAACACAGATAACTTAAAAATAATTAAGTCAACATTTGTTAAAATACTTACTTGATATGTACCAGAATTTAAAAATAATTCAATATAATTTTATTAATCAAGTGGGTGTAGGAGTGATGCAGAGAAGAGAATAAAAATGGATAGAGAAGGGATTTCTCTAACAAGTATCTTAGTTTTCATGAACTTTCAAACAATACTCAAGCTTTTCCAAGAAAAATACTACCATGACTACCAAAAGACATGACTACCAAAGAACATGACTACCAAAGAACAACCATTTAAAAAAAGTCCTTACCTTCAAATGAGTTACTTTTTTATGAATAATTCATCTCCAATCAATTTAGAAATGTTACTGAGAAAAGGTAAGAATATTATTGTGTTGCTCAAGCTTTGAAATCAAACAAACCTAGGCTAGATGCTTAAATTTGCCATTTTCCAGGTCCAATGATCTTGGGGAAGTTTCTCAAACCTTCTCAGGGTTGAGGTCTCATCTGTGACATGGGGACAATATTGGTATGTATTTCAGAGAATAGTTGTACAGATTATAGCAAGGTCTTGTAATACCTAACACTATAGCTGAGCCTTCCAATTCTGCACAAGAAGGATTAGCTGCTATGGAAATTACCCTTCTACTTCTACTATAAGCAACTGCAAATTTAGAGAGAGGAACAATCATTTTCTGACCAACCATTTTTTGCTCCTATAAAAGAATAGCTGAGACTGGGTAATTTATATTAAATAGCTCACAGTTCTGGAGAATGAGAAGTCCAATACCATGATACAATGTGCTGGCATTTGGTCAAGGCCTTCTTGGTTCATCATAATCTGGCAAAAGGCATCATATGGTAGAAGAGAGAGAGAGAGAGAGAGAGATAGACAGACAGTGACAGAGAGAAGAGAGCTCACTGTTTTATTACAGGCCCAATTCATGATATTCATTCATTAGCCCTGTGGCCTAATCAACTCTTAAAGATCCCACTTCTTAATATTGCTATGTAGCAATTAAATTTCAACTTAAGTTTTGGAAGGGGCAAACTTTTGAACTACAGCACTGATAATATTTACCTCACCATCTTAAGTCCTTTGTGGAATGAAATAGGGTATAACTAAATACTTTTTGTAGTGAACTGTCTAAAAAGAAATGAAGTATTCTCTTGAAAATAACATGACTGTAGAGATTCACCAAGAACTATAAGACCCAGTAGGAAGTAAAGTGACACAAAGACTCAAACTGCAGGCACAGGTAACAGCTGTAGCTGAGGTTTCATGACAACATAGGTTGTGAAAATGCCTATAGCAGATAAAGAGCATGGGCACTTCAATATGATGGAATCACACAGACAAGGTTCTCCATGGCCTCACAGTCATCTCCATACATGGGTCGTGGGTGATTCGTTTGCCTAAAACCTTCCCAAGGAACATCAGATTGTTCACCTATCTCAACTGTGGGCACACGCTTGGTCCAATAAAGCTGCAGGAAAGAACAAAAAGGTATCTGCCTCAGAGTCCACTGGGAAGATGTGTAAAAACCTTACCAAACCCATCCATGGGAGTAACCTGAAATGTTTCCAGGTACCATTTGCTCTGAAGTGGTCCATTCCAAAGTAGAGAAAGTGTGTGTTGGCCTACTATGAGTTATTTTAAGCTTTATGGACCTCCCAGGATTCAGAATAAATGATACTTAATAAAGACACCCAAATATAAACAGGTCCATTGTATTTTTGACAAATTAATGTCACCAGTGTCCTCATTAATTTAAAACAGTCTTTGCATGATATTCTGAGGGAAGAAGTGAGTATTTTAATGATTTTTAAGTCTCCAAGTAATTCTGAGAAAACAGTTCAGCAGAATAAGCTACTAAAATAAAAGCATTGAACTTGGTAATATGATTTTGAATATTGAATTTGTGAATTTATTATGCTTCAGTTCCTGAACCCCAAAATCTATCAACTTTCTTCTAGCCTCCTGGTTAAAATTATAATTTCTAATAGTAAGAGCCACCATTTCCTTTATAACCTTATGTTTTTCATGATAATTTATAGAAAAAATTGAGAAACATATTATGACAGGTAATCATTTGCAAACACACAACTCTTTCAACGCCTGCCATGTTCAGCTTCATTTTATAGCATCTGTCTTGGCAATATGAATTGTGCTTGGCTGCAGAGGTATGTGGTGCAGCACAGTGAAGGAAAACAATTGTGACAACTGAAAAATAAAGCACAACGTGTGAGTGTCTGCATGTGTATATGTGTGTTTGTGCAAGCATGTGAGGTTTCAGAATAGAGAAGCTCTCTGCTTTTCCAGCTTTCTTTCAAAGGGGAATGGTGTTATTTTGGTTGGCTTCCTTGTTTTCTTTTACAGCAAAGGAATGCCACTAGAGGAATGTGACAACTGTCACATCTATGCAGGTTGCCAAACAACCTCAAACCAGTCCAAAAGGAGTTCCCCCACCAGCTCCACAAAAGAAAGCAGTTTAGTCCAGCAAACACAGATGGATTGTGTCAGTAATATTTGCTATTATAAAAGCCATGCTTCTCTAAACAAAAGCATATATTATATCATTTTAAAGCAGTAGCAAGAAATATTGTAAGATTATATACACCATTGTGCCTGTTCAGAATCAAATCAGTGTCTGTCCTCACATTTCTGCAAACTCTGACTTTAATGCAACTTCCAAAAAGTCACTCAAATTGTGTTAAAATAATGTTTTGTGGATTCTAAAAAAGTTGAGAGTACCTAAAATCCAAATCATTGAAAGTATATACCTAAACCTTTAAAGTCAAATCAAATTTACCTGATGCTTTGCTTTTCAAAGGGTTTTGGTAAATCAAGTGCTAAGGTTTGAGTTGCCCCTCTGAAGTTCATGTTGAAATTTAAGTGGCATTGTGACAATATTAGAGGTGGGGGCCCTCCAAGATGTGATTAGATCATAGAGAAACCACCTCATGAGTGGATTGAGGCTATATGGCATAGTCATCACAGGAGTTACTTACCAAAGAGAGGAAGTGGGTTAGTTTTCAAAGGGAAGAGATGGGTCAATTACTAAATGGAGGAGGTGGGTTAGTTACCAAAAGGAGAAGGTGGGTTAGGTACCAAAGGAAAGAGGTAATTTAGATATGAAAGGGAGGAAGTGGGTTATTTATCAAAGGGAGACATTGGGCCTCCTTTTCCTCTCTCATGTGCTCTCCTGCCATGTGATGAGGCCACAAGAAGCCTTTACAGAAGGGCCTCTACATCTTGGACTTCTCAGTCTCCAGAACCATGAGCCAAATGAACTTCTATTGTTGGTCATTTACTCATTTTGTGATATTCTGTTATAATATCAGAAAATGGACCAAGACATCAAGTTAGACACATTTGGAATAGTTTAACTGTGTAATCTGCAACTAACCACATTCAAAGAAACACTGTTTCAACCTAGTGCAGTCACTTGTCTTGCTATTCAATATATGTCCAAATTGAGCATTTGTAGTTCAACATTTTATATTGATTATGTATTGTAAGATCAGAAGAAATGAGATAAATGAAAAATATGTTTGATTTAGAGGTGATATATCTAAATTGCCTATGGCAATATAAGTAATGGGAAAACATAAGAAGCATCCAAACAAAAGCTGAATATATATGCCATCGCTACCTATGTGCATAAATGACACTCACTGGGGGGAACTAAAATGGGTCAACACACAGAGAACAGGCACTTCTCTCACCCCACTAGATGAGAGTAGCTGCTTGCTCTAGAGAGCCTTAAAGGAGAGTCACAGTGACCAGGAATATTTGTGTGCTGTCTGTTTGGAAAACAGCACATGCAGATGAGATGACCACCAAACCCTTTCCACAAATGTAGTCATAAAGCCTTGCAGCAAAGCTGTCACATTGACTATTCTGCCTGATTTATACTCTTGGCTTAATCAAGAGTACACAAATGTATGACCACACAGGTTAACACACACATAAGCCACTTAAATGTTTGTAGGTCACAAAACTCAGCCATGAAGTTGCAATAATCTGGAAAAGAACCAAAACAAGAGGAAAGGAGAGCAGCCAGTGAAAAAATGGACAGAGAAAAAATGAGGCACACACTGAGGGAAAACTAGGACTAGAGACACTGGATGTTGGTCCCGGTTCCTACAGCACACACAGAAGCCCAGTTGAGAAGAGCAGAATCCTGTAGTCAGACTTCCTGGATCCACATCCCATCTCTGCCACATACTAGAGGTGTGGCCTTGTTCAAGTAGTTAATGCTGCTATGCCTTAGTTTCCCCATCTCCAAAATGGAGATGCTTGATCCTTCTTCATAGGCTTGTTGTAAAAGTAAATCAGGTAATATTCATGAAGAACTTAGAACTGTGATAAGACTAAAGCATCACTGATGCATTTGTTAACTAAATGAGCACTCTAATCCCCCGTTATTCATTTATATAATGAAGATAACAATACCGGCCTAAAAAGGAAGGCCATTCTTAGCATTATATGGGTGATTCTATACTGTGAGTGTAGAATTGCTCACAGTAACTGAAGCATGATAAATATTTGACAGATGTTAAGTTACAATTAGTGTTATTGTAGTAAAGAGCTAAAATGTGTTTGAAACTACTCTAAACACTTTGTGTTAAGAATTCACTTTGACAAAACAACAATCTTTGAGGTAGAGTTTTTTTTTTATTCTCTACATATTTAGATGGAAATTGGGCACAGATAAATAATCATGAGTAATATTCTAGTCTGAGAAAAGCTACTAGAATTCAATATAAAAATTAGTATGAGCCAAGGCAATAAACCTAATCAATTTAGCCAATCAACACAAATGATATTTCTCTGAGTTAATTTCCAATTTTGTGAGTGAATTGGTCAAGATGATTTGCTGTGTTTGCACTTAACACGTAGCATATGGTTCTAGAAGATATTCTTTGTTAACTATACATGTAAGTTACCAAAGACTGTGGCGGACACCACTAGCTACTTGTCTCACCAAATACATTTTTCCTTCTTCCTTATTGAGTAATAAAGTCTCCATGGTGGTAAAATGCCCACTCACGGCACTACATTTCCCTGCTTGCCTTGCAGCTAGTAGTCTTTGCCTAATTTCTGAATGAGGAACTGTAGGGAAAAGGTTAGAGCTTCATGTCTATTAAGGTCCTTAAACACAAAGAATAAAGACTGCCAGTGCAAAAACTTTGTCTGCCACTCCCTTTTCCTTTTCTTGCTTGGACTATGGACTTGTTAGTTGGTGCTCCATTAAACATCTTGCATCAAGAGGCGGCACTGAGAAACCAGCCAGGGCAATAGAGCAGGAATGAAGGAGATGACCTGGACTTTGGCTCTCAGTGGTGATGCACCTCAGTTTTGGATGACCTACCATCAGATTTCTATAGAGAGAAATATACTTTGTCCTATGCAAGTCACTGTGATCTTTGCCTCTGTCCCTACCTCCAGAATGCAATTTATGCTAATATGAACAGTGACGGGAACTGCACATCAGGGCAAACGGGATATACTTGAAGAAAATAAGAATGTAAATAATTAAGTGTAATAAGGTACTGTACATGTTACGCAAGATGTAGCAGAGGGTACATTGACTTTGTCTAGAGGAAAAGTGTTGTCACTTAGAGGCAGTGAAGCTGGATTGAGTCTTAAACAAATGAGGGGGCCTCAGCTTATGAAAGTAGGAGTGAGTGGAGGGGCTGTGGCCATTCCGGGCAAAGCAACAAAACACCCAGAGACATCAGGATCTTGAGATACTTCTGAATCAAAGTGGCATTAGTCATTATGGTCAAAAATATATAATTTAGTACAACATGAGTGGCATATTTAAGAAGACATTATAAAAAAACTCCCTGGATTGTTTAAAGAAATCTACAGTTCTTCTTTCTTTAATTTGCTTAGAAGTGCTTTAAGCTTAGGAGGGGAGAGGAAGGAGTGGGTTACAGAGCTTGCTCTTACAGACTTTCTTTCCAAATGCACACACCTGATGTACACCCCAACCCTTTTACCATCCACACTTTGGTTAAGGTTAACAAAGCATTCTGTGAGAGAACATCAAAGGCAACCTTTGGAAAAGCACAAATCTCCAATAAATTAATATTCTATCATCATGATAGAAACAACATAGAATATGCAAGATCGATTTTAATATTCATGACTTTACATTTTTTTAAAGGTTGGCAAGCCATCAAATGTAATAAGATAACAAGAAAGCACTTTGTAGGAGTGTTCAAAGTACTTTAAGACATTAATGAATTCTTGTAACCTCCTTGTAAGAAAGAAAGCAGGCAGAATTTATCAAAATTTATAGACAGGAGTAAGCACTGAAAGATGCCCTCAAAAGGTCATCTGGTTTAGCCTTGTGGTACCCCAGGCCTTCCTGAGAACAGGCATATCAACACTGGCCTCTCCACATCTACAGGTAGGGCACACTGACTGCAGGAGGTGGTATAAGCAGGCCAACCCCAAATAAACTTTGACATGCACAGTAGCTCCACCATTCCAGAGAATGCATGATAGTCTACATAGCTGTTTTTATGCTCTCTTGGCAGGTCAGTCCAACTGCTAAGAGCTGGATGAATTTTTATCTTGGAGAAAGTGGAAAAGAAACACCCCACTTTTGCTGCCAACCCTCATAATAAGTTTCTGCACAGTGGAATGTCCCTGTCACTGAAGCCACCACTAATCCAGAGTGCAGTTACAGCCACCTTCAGCCTGGGCATCACAATGGAGCCATTCTTACGGATTTTACTTTCTTCATCAGCTCATTCATCATGCTAATAGTCATGATGAACACTTGTAAGCACAGGCTATGTGCTGGGATTTTTCTGAACACTAACAAGTTTGGTAAACTTATGCTTTGCAATAAAACTTAAAAGTTTGATTTTTCAGATGGGAAACTAAGGAACAGTTAAGAAACATACTTACTAAGGAGTGGATCCAAGAAAGTCTTCCTTTAAGCACCAAGCTCATAATATTATTTCCTAAGAAATAATTTAGACCACAGTTCAGTTTTCTTTCTTTCTTTTTTTTTTGAGAAAGCTTTTTCCATTTTATTTATTTTTTTATTGAATTGTAACTTTCTAATATGCCATTCTAACTATCTTTTTAAAAAATTTTTTATTTTATTCATATATGCATACAATGTTTGGGTCATTTCTTCCCCCTTCCCTCTGCCCCCTCCCTAAACCCCCCTTAACCCCTTACCCCTTGCTACCCAGCAGAAACTATTTTGCCCTTATTTCTAATTTTGTTGAAGAGTGAGTATCAGCAATAATAGGAAGGAACAAGGGTTTTTGCTGGTTGAGATAAGGATAGCTATACAGGGAGTTGACTCGCATTGATTTCCTGTGCATGTGTGTTACCTTCTAGGTTAATTCTTCTTGATCTCACCTTTACTCTAGTTCCTGGTCCCCTTCTCCTATTGGCCTCAGTTGCTTTAAAGTATCTGCTTTAGTTTCTTTGAGTTGAGAAACTAAATGCTAGCTTGTTTTTTTCGGTGTCTTACCTATCCTCATACCTCCCTTGTGTGCTTTCACTTTATCAGGTGAGCAAAGTCCAATCCCCTTGTTGTGTTTGCCCTTGATCTAATATCCGCATATGAGGGAGAACATATGATTTTTGGTCTTTTGGGCCAGGCTAACCTCACTCAGAATGATGTTCTCCAATTCCATCCATTTACCAGCGAATGATAACATTTCATTTTTTTTCATGGCTGCACAAAATTCCACTGTGTATAGATACCACATTTTCTTAATCCATTCGTCAGTGGAGGGGCATCTTGGCTGTTTCCATAACTTGGCTATTGTGAATAGTGCCGCAATAAACATGGGTGTGCAGGTGCCTCTGGAGTAACCTGTGTCACAGTCTTTTGGGTATGTCCCCAAGAGTGGTATTGCTGGGTCAAATGGTAGATCAATGTTTAGCTTTTTAAGTAGCCTCCAAATTTTTTTCCAGAGTGGTTGTACTAGTTTACATTCCCACCAACAGTGTAAGAGGGTTCCTTTTTCCCTGCATCCTCGCCAACACCTGTTGTTGGTGGTGTTGCTGATGATGGCTATTCTAACAGGGGTGAGGTGGAATCTTAGTGTGGTTTTAATTTGCATTTCCTTTATGGCTAGAGATGGTGAGCATTTTTTCATGTGTTTTTTGGCCATTTGAATTTCTTCTTTTGAGAAAGTTCTGTTGAGCTCACTTGCCTATTTCTTTATTGGTTCATTAATTTTGGGAGAATTTAGTTTTTTAAGTTCCCTATATACTCTGGTTATCAGTCCTTTGTCTGATGTGTAGCTGGCAAGTATTTTCTCCCACTCTGTGGGTGTTCTCTTCAGTTTAGAGACCATTTCTTTTGATGAACAGAAGCTTTTTAGCTTTATGAGGTCCCATTTATCTATGCTATCTCTTAGTTGCTGTGCTGCTGGGGTTTCATTGAGAAAGTTCTTACCTATAACCTACTAATTCCAGAGTATTTCCTACTCTTTCCTGTATCAACTTTAGATTTTGGGGTCTGATATTAAGATCCTTGATTCATTTTGAGTTAATCTTGATATAGGGTGATATACATGGATCTAGTTTCAGTTTTTTGCAGACTGCTAACCAGTTTTCCCAGCAGTTTTTGTTGAAGAGGCTGCGTTTTCTTCAGCGCCTTTGTCAAAGACAAGTTGGTTATAGTTGTGTGGCTTCATATCTGGATCCTCTATTCTGTTCACTGGTCTTCATGTCTGTTTTTGTGCCAGTACCATGCTGTTTTTATTGTTATTGCTTTGTAATATAGTTTGAAGTTGGGTATCGTGATACCTCCAGCATTGTTCTTTTGACTGAGCATTGCCTTGGCTATTCATGGCTTCTTCTGTTTCCATATAAATATAACGGTAGATTTATCAATCTCTTTAATGAATGTCATTGGAATTTTGATGGGAATTGCATTAAACATGTAGATTACTTTTGGGAGTATAAACATTTTTACTATGTTGATTCTACCAATCCATGAGCATGGGAGATCTCTCCACTTTCTATAGTCTTCCTCAATCTCTTTCTTCAGAAGTTTATACTTTTCCTTATAGAGGTCTTTCACATCCTTTGTTAGGTTTACACCTAGGTATTTGATTTTTTGGGGGGCTATTGTAAATGGAATTGTTTTCATACATTCTTTTTCAGTTTGTTCATTATTAGTGTATAGAAATGCTAATGATTTTTCTATGTTGATTTTATATCCTGCTACCTTGCTATAGCTATTGATGGTGTCTAGTAGCTTTTGAGTAGAGTTTTTTGGGTCTTTAAGGTATAGGATCATGTCATCTGCAAATAGGGATATTTTGTCAGTTTCTTTACCTATTTGTATTCCTTTTAGTCCTTCTTCTTGCCTAATTGCTCTGGGTAGGAATTCCAGTACTGTGTTGAACAAGAGTGGAGATAGTGGGCATCCTTGTCTAGTTCTTGATTTTTAGAGGGAATGGTTTCAGTTTTTCTCCATTAAGTATAATGCTGGCTGTATGTTTGTCATATACAGCTTTTATGATGTTGAGGTGCTTTCCTTCTATTCCTAGTTTTCTTAGAGCTTTTATCATGAAATGGTATTGGATCTTATCAAAGGCTTTTTCTGCATCTATTGAGATGATCAAGTGGTTTTTGTCTTTGCTTCTATTAATGTGGTTTATTACGTTTATTGATTTTCGGATGTTGAACCACCCCTGCATTCCTAGGATGAAGCCTACTTGGTCGTGGTGAATGATCTTTTTGATGTGTTGTTGAATTCAGTTTGCCATTAATTTATTGAGGATTTTTGCATTAATGTTCATTAAGGAGATTGGATTATAGCTCTCCTTTTTGGAGGTGTCTTTGCCTGGTTTTGGGCTTCATAAAATGTGTTAGGCAGTTTTCCTTCCATTTCAATTTTGTGGAACAGTTTAAGGAGGGTTAGAATCAGTTCTTCTTTAAAGGTCTGATAGAATTCAGCAGAGAATCCATCAGGTCCTGGACTTTTCTTTTTGGGGAGAGTCTTGATTACTGCTTCAATTTCATTTTGTGTTGTAGATCTATTCAGGTGATTAATTTCCTCTTGGTTCAGTTTTGGATACTCGTATGTATCTAGAAACCTGTCCATTTCTTTAAGATTTTCTAATTTATTTGAATATAGGTTCTCAAAGTAGTCTCTGATGATTTCCTGGACTTCCATGGTGTTTGTTGTTATCTCCCCCTTTGCATTCCTGATTCTACTAATTTGGGTTTTTTCTCTCCTCATTTTAGTCAGGTTTGCCATGGGTCTATTGATCTTGTTTAGTCTTTCAAAGAACCAACTTTTTGTTTCATTAATTCTTTGTATGGTGTTTTGGGTTTCTATTTTGTTGATTTCAGCTCTTATTTTTATTATTTCTCTCCTATTTGTTTTGGGATTTGCTTGTTCTTGTTTTTCTAGGAGTTTGAGATGTATCATTAGATCACTGATTTGGGATCTTTCAGTCTTTTTAATATATGCACTCATGGCTATAAACTTTCCTCTCAGGACTGCCTTTTCTGTGTCCCATAGGTTCCGGAAGGTTGTGTTTTCATTTTCATTGACTTCCAGGAACTTTTTAATTCCCTCTTTTATTTCATCAATGATCCATTGTTTATTAAGTAATGAGTTATTTAGTTTCCAGCTATTTGCATGTCTTTTGTCTTTACTTTTGTTGTTGAGTTCTACTTTTACTGCATTGTGATCAGATAGTATGCACGGTATAATTTCTATTTTCTTATATTTGCTGAGGATTGCTTTGTGCCCTAGGATATGATCTATTTTGGAGAAGGTTCCATGGGCTTCTGAGAAGAATATACATTGTGTAGAAGTTGGATGAAATGTTCTGTAGACATCTACTAGGTCCATTTGATCTACTGTATATTTTAGATCTTGGATTTCTTTATTGATTTTTTGTTTGGATGACCTATCTATTGATGATAATGGGGTGTTAAAGTCTCCCACAAACACTGTGTTGGAGTTAATATATGCTCTTAGGTCTTTCAGGGTATGTTTGATGAAATTGGGTGTGTTGACATTGGGTGCATACAGGTTGATGACTGTTACTTACTTTTGGTCTATTTCCCCTTTTATTAGTATGGAATGTCCTTCTTTATCTTGTTTGATCAATGTAGGTTTGAAGTCTACTTTGTCAGAGATAAGTATTGCTACTCCTGCCTGTTTTGGGGGGGCATTGGCTTGGTAAATCTTCTTCCAGCCTTTCATCCTAAGCCTATGCTTATTTCTGTGGGTGAGATGGGTCTCCTGTAAGGAACAAATTCTTGGATCTTCCTTTTTAATCCATTTCATCAAACGGTGCCTTTTGATGGGTGAATTAAGTCCATTAACATTAAGTGTTAGTACTGATAGGTATGTGGTGATTCCTGTCATTTAGTTGTCTTAGTTGTTTGAAGGTTTGATTGTGCGTACCTAAGTTGATGTTACTCTCTACTTTCTTGCTTTTTCTTTTCCTGTGGTTTGGTGCTGCCTGTCTTTTCATGGTTAAGTTGGGTTTCACTTTCTGTGTGCAGAATCCCTTGAAGAATCTTTTGTAGTGGTGGATTTGTGGTCACATATTGTTTTAGTTTCTGCTTATCATGGAAGACTTTTATTGCTCCATCTATTTTGAATGATAGTTTTGCCGGATAGAGTATCCTGGGGTGGAAGTTATTTTCATTCAGTGCCCAGAAGATCTCACCCCAAGCTCTTCTTGCTTTTAATGTTTCTGTTGAGAAGTCTGCTGTGATTTTGATGGGTTTACCTTTGTATGTTATTCGTTTTTTCTCTCTTAAACAGCCTACAATATTCTCTCTCAGGTCTCTGTACTTGTTGTTTTAATGATAACATGCCGTGGGGTAGTTCTATTTTGGTCTTCGGTTTTCTTTTAGCTTCCTTTAAGCAGCAAGAATGATCGTTTTATCTCCAACGTCCCAAAGTGAGGACTATAACGTGTATCACCTGTGGATGGATATGTATCCCTTTCAAATGTAATTTCAATTAACCTTCTCAGACTTTTCTCAATATTTTTATCATATGCTGTGCATAATTTGAATTTTATTTCTTTATTTATATAGTTTTTCACTAATTTGGTTGATGAAAGATTGTAGAATGTTTCACTGTGGTCTCTGTTTTCCTGTTCCCACTGGTGAACATGCCATTCCCTTGATTTGACCTGACCAGCTTCTTAGCTACCTCCTGGGGTCAGCTTCAGTATTTTCCCTTCCAAGTGGACTTCTCTGAACTCCCAAATAAAGTATCCCATTATTCTCTTGTCATCTCACCAGTCTACTTTCTCACAGCAATTATCTGAATTTCTGAATACTGTAGTTTCTTTATTTTTTATATCCCCTTTAGACTCAGGCCATGAGTTTTAAGTGTTTTGGTGACAGAGACAATATTTACTTCATTGTTCTCACTAGTGCCAAAAACACTGCCTAGCACATAGTAATAATTTGTAATGTTTTAGAAAGTGAATCAATACTCTTGTGGCTTCTTACAAGACTCAAGGTATAAGTAATCATGGTCGGGAAATATACACTCCTACCAGTCTCTTATATTCTATCTGCATTTACATCCCAGAATTTACAACAACCCTAGCTATGTCTTCCTCAAAGCTGGTCTCATCTCTGGTCATGAAATCTGCTTTTCTCTACCTTAATCAATGGCATCACCTATACACAGGCCCTCAAATGGAAACCCAGCCACCCTTCACTGCTACCTTGCCTCCCATTCCATCCATCACCATGTTGTCTATTGTGCCTGCACTACACGTACTTGTCTCTCCATGTCCCTTCCTCAAACTTTTGCATGATGAGCCATGTCCAGTTTCTCATGTCTTCTGAAGGGCCCATGCTCTGTAGAATGCTATTTGTGCAGCTTGGTTCATATGCCCTTCCACACCTGTTTGATATGGATAATGCTGGCTCATTCTTCAAGATTCATTACAGAGATTACTCTTTCTTGAAAACCTCTAACCATATCACTGAGACCAAGGTGACTTTTCCTACCAGTTCTATAAATTGAATTCATACTTGTCTTATCACTAGTGACTAGACTCTCCTACCTGTCTTCACCTTGTCTGGAGCTAAATGTAAACAAAGCCACACCTTTCCACTCATACCATCTGGGGCTGGCACTGTGCCAATGCATACTTGTGTTCAAGGTTATTTTGCAGAAAAAAATGGTATAGTTCACCTGGTAAGCATTCTTTATTAGACCAAGTAAAAGTCTTGGCAGTACTATAGATGGAAAGGTAGGAGAGGAGACAGGTGGGAAGAGGTGAGCCTAAACAAATAGGTCACTGCACTCAACCCTCAGAAGCTATTAACTACACATCACCATGACATTGTGATTATTTTTAAATACCTTTCTTGAAAAAATGTGTTAATTGTATAAACAAATAAATATGATTAAAATTTAGTTCCCTCCCTCAAGAGATTATAATATCATTGGGGAAATAAATACCTTAAATTTTTATAAAACATGGCAAAATTACATAATGTGAAAGAGAACAACAACATATGCACTGTGAAAATGCAGAAGATAGATTATCCATTTGAATATCCCAAGGAGAATACACACACAGTGGCCCAATACAGAACTCATCATCCCCCTAAAACATCCTACCTCCTGTGTTCCCTCTCTTTTTACTCATGAATTCTCTATTCATACTGCAATATGTTGCCTTGGTTCATTTCCTATTTGCGTATGGTAAATACAATTTGAATAATATCACTGATAATACATCTTTGCTTAGGCAATTAACTGTCCCCATTTTTTATAAAGGTACACTTGACATAAGTATGAGCCATTCTTTTTTTCTTTTCTTTTTTTGGTGCTGGGATCAAATCCAGGGCCTCATGCATGCTAGGCAAGTGCTCTACCACTAAACCACACCTCCTGCCCAAGTCATTTTTTCTAGTGAAGTTACACAAATTTTGATGAATGAATATCAGTTATCTACCAACACAATCAAGTCATAGACAGTTCCATCACTCCTCAAGTCTCCCAGTGCTTCTTTGTAATCAACTCCTATCCACCTGCAGCCCTAGTCACCACTGATCTGCTTCCTGTCCCCACAGTTTCACCTTTCATGTAGTCCATAGTCCTTGAGGGTGGCTTGTTTCACACAGCAGTCTGCATTTGCAATTTACCTATGTTGTGAGTACATAGTTCTTTCCTTTTATGACTGTTTAGCTGTCCATTCAGTAGATGTACCATGTTTTATATATTTTTAAACCCTTCACCAGTTGAAGGATATTTGGGTGATATTCTATTTGGGGTTATTATAAATAAAACTGCTTTAAATATAGAGGATAGTTTTTTATGTGACTATTGTTTTCATTTCACTTGGGTAAATCTCTAAGAGGGACAGTAGTGGGCTTATCTGGAAAGTGTGTGTGAGAATGGCTGTGCCACCCTGCATTACCACCAGCCATTCCATTTGCTCCTACTACTTGTCAGCTGTCACTGTTTTGTTCTCAATTGTCTTTATTAGATGTTTAATGGCACCCTTACAGTTTTAATTTGCACTTGCGTATTGAATGATGTTGAGTATCTTCTCACATACTTACCACAATCTTTATATTGTTGGTGAGGTATCTATTGATCTTGTAATCATTTTTTTAATTGATTTTATTTATTTATTTATTTATTTATTTATTTATTTATTTATTGGTGGTGCTGGGGTTTGAACTCATGGTCTGATGCTTGCTAGGCAGGCATGCTACTACTTGAGCCACTCTGCCATCTCATTGTAATCATTTTAAAATTGTTTCTTTTTTTTTATTTTTTACTCTTGAGAGTTCTTTGTATATTCTGGATAAAACCCTTTATCAGAATCTGATTTTTTTTTCTCTTTAGTTTTTTTTTTAAGGCAGATTCTTACTATGAAGCTCAGAATAGCCTTGAACTCACAATCCTATTCCTTACCTCCCAAGTGCTGGGATTACAGGCATTCAGTCCTACACCTGGCACCAGATACACAGATTTTGTCTCCAGTTCCCAGCTTATCTTTTCACAATCTTAGTATTGCTTGAAGAGCAGTAATTACTTTGACAGAGTCAAATTTTTTGTTTTTAAAAAAAAGATTATATTTTTGGCATTAAATCAAAGAAATCTTTGCCTAACCTAAGAGCACAAAAATCTCCACCTATGTTTTATTTTAGAAGTTTTACAGTCTTGGGCTTTACAAGTTAAGTCTATAAATCTCTTCACAGATAATATTTACATATTGTTCAAGACCCAAATGAAAGTTCTTTTTTGCATGTGAATATCCAATTATTCTGGCAGCATTTGCACCCCATCAATCATTGCAGCATAACTCACAACAGCCAAAATATGGAAACAATTCAAGTGTTCTCCACAGATGAATGCATAAGGAAAATTGTGGTTTGTATGATATAGCACATTTGGGGTATATTATTCAGCCTTAAAAAAGAAGGAACCACCACATTTGGAACAACACTGATGAACCTGGAGTATATTATGCTGAATGAAATTAGTCACAGAAACAGATACCATGATTCCACTTATAGGAGGAATCCAAAATAGTCAAACTAATGAAAGCAAAGAATAGAATGGTGGAGACCAGGGGCTGTGTGGAGGTAGAAATGGAGAATTACTGCCCAATGGGTATAAAGTTTCAGTTACATAAGATAAGTAAGTTCTAGAAATCTGCTGATTAACATAATACTATCCATATATCACACACATATGCAACATGTAACCTATCCATATATCACACATATGTAACATGTAACCTATCTATTAAGGATAGTGTGATATATCCTTTAAGATATGTAAAGAGAATAGATTTCATGTTAAATGTTATTACTGCAAAAAAAGAAAGAAACAAACAACAAGCAACCATAAGAGAACACAGGAACGTTTTGGAGGTGATGGATATGTTAAGGAACCTGATGGTGGTGATAGCATCACAGGTATGTAGATATGCCCAACTCCAAAAAAAAAAGAAAAATTATAACTAGAGGTAGTTAATTTCTCTGTATATATTTACAGCATTTTTCTTACCATGGAGATAAGCCAAAGATGCTCTCCTTGGGTGACACAGTAAGTGGCAGTGCCCACAGTCTAACATCAGAGATGAACACTATCACATCATATTGCTAGTGCAAGATATTAATGAAAATAATTGTATAGGACTGCTCATGCAAGATCATACAGATGAAAGAGACATAAAATTACAGAGGTTAGAAGAGCCATCACCTGGTTACCTGATCTAGAATGTTAACCAGTCACTTTCACCTATTAACATTTTTTCAGCTGCCAATTTCTGAAAATTTTACATTCTGAGTATTTTTCAGGTCTCTCCTATTAACTGATCCCTGTTTCATTTGCAGTCTTTATCACCTAGAAGATTCCAAGAGTATCTTAATATCCTTTAGTCTTCACCCTCCCCAAGTCTATAAAATAAAACTCAATCAAATTTGACTTTCAGCTGGGTGCTGATGGCTCATGCCTATAATTCTAGCTACTCAGGAGGCAGAGATCAGGAGGATTGTGGTTTGAAGCCAGCCCAGGCAAATAGTTCTGAGACCCTATCTCAGAAAACCCTTCATGAAAATAGGGCTGGTGGAGTAGCTCAAGGTGTAGGCCCTGAGTTTAAACCCCAGTACCACAAAAAAAAAAAAAAGGAAAAATTGACTTTCAGATATACAATATGAAATCTTTCAGTATGTCCCAGATATTGCATGACATACTTATGCTAACATTAACTGTCAATTATCAGAAACATCAATTTAACTGGTTGTTTCATATTATTACTTATGAAATCTGGCAAACTTGCTCCCAACTTTCCCTTCTAGGGAGACCAGAATGGCAATAAAAAAATGAACAAGTGAATGCACACCTTGATGTGTGATGAAGGTCAACCCTGGAAGGCATGGCGAGAAATAATGCATTTGGATGAATACTGGAAAGATGAGTAGGATCTAATTTGATAAAGGGAAAAATGGCAAAAGCAAAACCAAAATAATCTAAAACATCCCTTATGAATTTTTGTGCTATTGTTAAATAATGGTCAGAATAATATTTTCAATATACTTTACTTTGAGTATATTGCAATAGATAACTTTTCCTAGACATTCACTTTATTGAAGCCAATTTTTATTAAGTATACAACAGTCCTACTTGACCACTCGCATCTCAGAAACTGCCTTCAGGTCAGCTTGAAATGCTTGTGCTCTCCATAAAAGTCAAATTAGCCTACAGTCCAAAAGGCTAAGGTGAATATGTTATATAATGATCTTGGGTTTTAGCTCTGATTTGGACATCTATCTGTTATTTGAGGTATTCAGCTTTGTAAATAAATATGCCCAATGAGTAACAAACACTGAAGAAGTCAGATCTGCTCCTTTTTTGAGTGGAAATCTGAGGATAAACGTAGAGGGAACAGCACATTGAGGATAAGGGAAGAGTGCCAGTTCATCATCTTAGTTCTCAGAACTTAACCAGGCATTTGAGCTTTCACATACAACTCCCACTGGACATCTGTTTTAATCATTAATTATAAGAGATCAGATTAAATTTCCAATTGGGAAAAGTCCCTGTGGACTTCCTTTAGTTAAGGCATTTGCTTCAATCCAATTTATTAAAGAAACTGTACTATCCAGATAATGGGTAATAATAAGGTTCAACTCATCTTTTGTGTACATACAAGCAGTGTCCACTTTTTTCAGCCTTGAATTTTTTTGCTCTAAGTACTTAACTGCTAATATTGATCTGTACATCAATAATTCCCGTGAGTATTCAGAGTGACAAAGACAATGCTTCATTCAGAGTAAGGACATACAAGGACGTAGTAGAGATTTCCCCACATGGTGATTTGGGTAGTCTAGGAAAATTACTCTGAGTGAGGACCATCTCATTATTTTGTGCTAAACCTAATGAGCCTTAGACTCTGTGTCAGGCCACCATGCTGGGGAACAAATACGCATGGGGTGGATTGTCTCGTTGTATAGTACACATGTAACTAGCAATGACAAGTGGAAGATAGTGGAATATATAGATAGACAATCTGAGCCAGGATGGCACTGAGTGATTTGTTATGTACCTCTGAAGCCCCTTTATCTCTGAACTTGTTATGTGATATGGATGAGCCTGTTGGTTACAGGAAGCAAAAAACATCCTAACTGATATGTAAGTCCTTGGCTTGCATTCCTCTGTTCTCCAGGGGGATAATATCCAGTTTTTGTAATGTGTGCTGTGTATTTTATGATATGAAAATATGAGCATGTGAACTTGGAATACCAGTAACCAGGGCAACATTTTGTAGCAATTATTATCTATTAACCACATACCATGCTGCAACAAAAAAGAAATGGTTAATGCCCAGAATGCCTTTCTTTCCTACTATAGTAACAATGGTTTTAGGTAAATACATGGCAATCTGTTTAAATGCTACATTTTTCTTTTCCCTTATTGCTAGATGTGGCCATTTGACTAGGGTATAGCCAACAGGCTTTAAGTAGAAACAATGGATTAAGTACAGGATCAGGCCAATCAAAAGAAAGAAGTATCCCATCTTTCTTTTTCCCCTTCCCTTCATGGAACATAAACCTGGTGTTGGATCATATTTGCCCACATGTCTGAGGGCAACAACCCAGGCAGGCAATGGGCAACTATAGACCAACTTCTCAGACTGTTACAAGTTAGGGAACTAAACTTCTACCAACATTAAGCCATAGGTATTGTGAAGTTCCTGTTCTAGCAGCTTTTTCTTATATTCTAACTAATTCACAGGTACTACCTCATTAAATCCTCATAATGATTCTATGAAGTCAGTTACTCCCCCCACAAAAAAAAAGAAGGTAAGAGCCTGGATAACAAGATATGGCAAGATGATATATGCTAGGGTGCTAAAAAATAATGTCTACAGATATTTAAAATATAGAAAGAGTTTATACCTATGCAAAGACCTGGAAGGAAGGTATAACATAGAATATATGTTGACCTTCCCTTTCCTATAAATGACTACATAACCATGGGCCATAGAGGTCTGAGATGGACCAGCAATCAGGAACTTAGGAAGTTCTGAGATATAAATCAAATTTTCATCAATAATCAGTATTAATTAAAAGGCCAGAAGAATAGGTGATAATGTCTCCTTTTGTATTTCCTGACAAGATGAATTGACATTAAATTTTAGATAGCCCAAGATCCAAGTACATTAACAAGTGTGGTTGCTCACACGTGCCCCACGGCCAGGGCCCTTCCCTGACACATATTCTGCTTACTCATTTACACTTAAAATGAAAATGTCTGGCACAAATGAAACAGTGAGAAATGACGTGTGAATCTCCAATTCCACTTCAGTGTCTGACTGCTTCTGTGGAGGTAAGTCTACCTCTGCTTAAACCATCACTCAGTAGGATGATCGATCAGTATTTTTCACCTTTAAGGTCAGGCCATGAATCAGCAACATAGAATTGATTGGCTGGCCCCTAAAATACAGGATTTGTTATATTTATAAAAGTCAGTATAGGGCTGTATTTTTTCAAAGTAAAATCAAGTTGTGATGGAAACAAGGAAGGTTTTACCCTGTGCAGGTGGGGGACAAAATGAAGATCAAGAAGGTAAGTGCTGTTAGTGTAGAGTTACTGAGATGCCAAAATCTAGAAGTATGCAGTTTAGATCCCAGAGGCCAGAAATCAGGATTGACTTGATCCTCAGACTCTCAGGTACCACAATGGGCACCTGTAGAATCCAAGGCATTAATATGCAGAAGGTAAAGGCAGTCAAGAGGAAGAAAGGTGTTCAGGGAATAATACTGGAAATTAAGAAGAGGGAGAACCAACACATAGCTCCCAACAGATACCCTCAATAGTGAATAATTTGTGAAAGCATTGCTCATTATACTTTACACATCTTTTTTCACATCTTGCTCCTCAACACACAGCACTTGGACAGATACTACTTCTTGACAAGTAGAGCCATTAATTCAGTGAAATCTAACAGGAATGTGGTGAAATCACTTCTTGGTAACATTTCCCATCACAGACAGACCCACTGCAATCACAGTGCCCATCTAGGAAAATGAATGTTTCTGCAAGTGCGGAAACAAATGGATATTTTTAAAGATACCTGATGGATGATGACAGTGAAAAGGACCTGTCACAGCTTGGGCCAATCTGTAATAGACACATTTATCCTTAGAAGACACTGTCAAAATGTTTTTCATGTGAGTTTAAAATATTTGGGTTTGGGGGGCTTTCCTGTTTTGCTGTTTTCCCTCCTGATTTATATGCTGCCTCCAGTGTGCGAGCATGTAAACCATTTCCTGACGGCAAAATCTTCATCTGCTCCCCACACCACCTCCCTTACTGTGATGCTCCAGCATTAGCCCCTGGCAGGATTTCTTTCAGGTGAAAAGAACATCAAAGCTGTGATTCTGAAAAAGACACACTCCAGAAAATTGAAATCCACTATGGCTTTCACAAAAGATCCCATACTGGGGAAAGTAAATCCAGCACAATTATATTTGGGTCTTGCCTTTACAAAGGCTCATTAATAGCTCAATCATTCAAATGCTGTAAAGAAAGTCTAAAAAGAGGGAGAGCTGTGCCTGCCAGTCATTTGCAAGACAACTGCTCTTGTTGTTTAGGTACCAGGGAAGGAAGAAAGGTACAAGCAACTCCAGTTCTCCTAGACTTGATGCAAAATGGAAATTGGGACATATTCATCTGTTTTAAGGAAACTGTCTAGTTTTGTTTATTCTTCCCCATCATATGCAGTGAGTCAAGCAATTACTGACCCTCAGTTCATGGTTGTCAAGTACCATAAAAAATACTCAAATGTCACCTGAGATGGTGGCTGTATAACACAATCGGGTTTTTCTAATAAAAGTAAAGGAGAAACTGGCAAAGCTTAGGAAAACCCCTAGTGAAGATCTATGTGAAGCAATAAAGGGAGGGGAAGATTCTAAACTTGTGATAGAGAAAAAAAGAGAAAAGCATTGAAAACATTGGAACTGCAGAGGATTCAGCAGATGACTGCAAACGTCTCCTATCTCTTCCTGAACGTTCCAGAAATGAACGTGCCATTCACCATGAGCTGAATCTTGGACATTCTGGCTGCACAGTGGTCAACCAGTTTGGCCAAGAATTTGTCTCAAAACTTGGCTGCCATCAGACAAACAGGTGTACTAGTAACTCCCTCCCTCATTCCCAAGGGCACCTTCTCATAAGATGAAATTTCATGCTCAGTCAAACTTTAGAAACATATGATTTAAACGTATGTCAGTCTGTTTCTACATATTTGCATCTTCTCGATTCTCCACTTCCCAGGCTTCTTCCCCAAAATAGCTTCTGGTTGAAGTTACAAGGTTTAGTTGCAAAGTAATATTTTTTCTTTCTACATGGTCTATAAAATCTTTCATGAGACAACTGAGCATCCATGAGAAAAAAAAGTTAATGATATTTTGTAATATAGTATTTTAATCCCTGAGACTATTTTCAGAAATATAAAGGAATTTTCTTTTTGCAAACTCACAGGCTTCCAAAAAATTCACCATGGATCATAACCAATGAACACAGGCTTATTTGTATCTTGCCAGTGCCAGTTTAAGAAAAAGAGAGAATTAGTGAAGAAGTTATAAAGATGTAAATATGTTGAAATGGCATAAAGTACTTAGCTTAATTTGGAAACAACTTTTATCGACATCATGTAAGAATTTATTTCTCTAAGATAAAAAATGTATGAGACATGATAAATATTGCTCATAATTACAGTTTTGTTATATAATTAACTTACATAAATTATTTTATTAAATTACAAATTAAAAAGTTCTTCTGAGGAATACTAATTATGCCAAAAAACAGATAATTATAGTGTTTCATGTATCCTTAAGTTAATGTACCAGAGATCTACTATAACTAATAGATTTTGGGCAATAAGTATCTGTCACAGATTCCTCTGGTCCAGAGTGACTTTGTACCACTCTCATAGCTGGTAGCTGCTCAGATGGTGGAATTGGAAATAGGTAAAGAAAGGCTCTTCCTTGAGTTCACCTGGCCTAACTGACAGATGCCAATGAAATATTATCCTTCCAAAAACAAGTGCCCATGCAGGAACTTGTAATTGGTTAAGTGAGGTCTTATTGGGATTGGTCTAAATGGTTCCTAACTTGTATTGCCTCCTTAATTCTCTAAATTCTCCCCAGTTCTTCTGCAGATTCATGACATCATCCTAGACTCAGGTGAGTCACCACACTCTCCAGGATACCATTCCTACAACAAACTCTCCAGATCTACTCAGAATATCATAACTTAGCATTTATTTGGCCCTCCTATCATTCCCACACATCTCAATCAAGGTCATTGAAATTAAGTGACAAGTGATTTAAATCATTAAAGAATGAGGGATAGTAGTTTGCAGTTCTTACACATACATATTGCAGAAACAAAATATATACTGCATAGCAGTGAGTAATCTTCTTGGGAGGAATGGAGTCTTGCTACCTTCTGGGAGTATGAGGTGCAGATGTCCTAAAGGAATAACAAGGTGATCATGAGGACACACAGGCTAAGTTTACAACATTGTCAAGGTCAATGTGTGTTTAAACTATAAGCTACAACTCACTAGTGAATTGTAAAGTCTATACATGGATAGGAACCAACCTTTAAAAAATGAAACAGACTAGACTAGGAAATGTCAGACTGCATCACACATAGAAAGAGCAAATTATGAAAATCTTTGTTTCAACCTACATATGTGTATATGCTGGATCATGATGTAAAATCTATTTCCTACTGTAACAACGTCAGAGAAGTTTAAAATACACTGATTTAATTTTTCTCAAAATGTGTTTCATTGATAACCAGTTCTATCAGTGTGATCTACAGAAAAGGGCTTCACAGTCAGCAATGTTCACAAAACAGTAAATTAAACAATACTAAGCAGACATTTTGAGTGCCCAAGTTACCAGGTGTTTTAAGATACAAATATGATCTCGAATGTCCATCTCCAGGATACCTTTTGTGACTAGCCATAATAATCTCTCTAGATCCACTCAGCATATCATAACAATATTTAATGGAAAATAGTCTACAGCAGAGTCTAATTTTCATGACACCTGTCAGAGGGATAGATTGTGGAGCTGGTATTTCTTGCCATCCTCTGGAAAATACTGGTCAGGTGAGCATTGCTGAAGACACAACTACCTCCTCCATCTGTCCCCTCTGACTTTGACCTACCCTGAGCACCTCACTCCATCTACATAATAAAATGAACCATAGACAAAAAACTGGGAACATGTGCCATTAAAAGTAAGAAAATGCTTAAAACTTTTGTTTCTCTAAAAAACGGAAATATTTCAATTCATCTCAAAATTGTCTATTATAGGTTTTTTGGTAGACCATTGTGAAGTAGATGTATTACAAAAAATGTAATTAGATTAATAAAATACCAAGGTGCAAAGCTCTAGTGATGCTATCACAAAAGGAATAAAAGGAATGAGGGAGGACGAAGTGTCTGAAAGGGTGGAGGTCTGTTTATTATCCCTAGCAGCTGGCATTTTCTGTTCACCTGTCTTTGCCTGTATCTGTCTCCTCACTACTGCTAAATTTTAATGGGTCTAAAAATTATTATATGAAATATAACAAGTAAATAGTTATCTGAGCATCAGCATCACCTGGGGTAGTAAAAATAAAGCAATACATTTTATTTTTCTTATAAACTCATACTCTTTCTTAATAAGGAGCAGTGCTTTTATTTTTTTATATTTTTATTTGTTTTAATGCAAACAACATATACACATTTTTTCTTTCCCTGAAAGATAGTCTCTCTCATAAGTACATAGGGAAGAAAGTTGTGAAACTCTGTTTGATAAAGTTAGGTGCCATTTTTTGGTGGGGGGGATTCTTACTTAATGTTGTACTTCAAATAATGCAAAAAATGTTTCCAAAAAAGTACATAAAAGAACTTCAAAATCGTCCATGCATTTTTAAGCAAATCATCACCAAAATGACTTAACACTGTTGTTTCCACAGAAAAGTTACTTTTCATCAGGAGATTAAAAAATAATGTTACCTTTGTTTTCCTCTTGGCACTCATTTACCATTCTTTTAATATTTTCTTCTTCATCTATAAGGTTGCAGTTACCAAGATATTTTAGCATTACTATTATAATTACAAAATACCAATCAAGTGAAAACTAATTTAAATAATTAGGTAAGTCAAGGGCAAATTAATCCTGATTCTGCTAATGCAAGTTTATTGTATCAGAATCCCTACCTGCACTCATCAGATTACTTGAGATTGTAGCTGAATTCTCTAAGCAGCAGTACATGACTGCCAGAAATACACAGAGCTAAACCTGAACTTCAACCTGAAAAGCACCAAGTAGAATATCATAGTTTTATGGTTGAAATCTCAGAACACTCATGGTGAAGTCCATTGAGCAGAAGATAACAGAAGGGTACTGGTCTCAGAACACTGAAACATGGGGTGTGAAGCTTGATTCTTGGGAAGACTTTCCTCATCTGATCCAAGGAAACCTTTCCCAAGTCCATCCTGTGAGCCATCTTTTATAAATCTGAAGACTGGCTCAGTGCTCAGAAACTTTCAACAAAAGAGAAAAAGATTTGAAGAAAATACAAATGTAATTTTCATATAGTGAGTAATTAAAGTTGGAATTGAAACCAAAAGGGTTAAGTGGTTTTAAAACAGTTTTCAATAAAAGGTGTAGAATAATGTATGAAGTCTGCAGAACACAGGAGGTGAGGGAGTCAGGAGGCTTCTTTGATTCTGTAGAATAATCTGATTCCACATAACTAGACAAAATGGGGAGAGGGGTGCTGAGGAGAGTAAGGAGAACCACAGGCATGTGTCTTCACCAGACGTCACGTTTCCTTGTCTTAACATTTTTATCAGCATATATTAGTTGTTCAGGGGGGTTTTATTGTGATATTTCCATATGTGCTTAAATGTACCTTGATTAGATTGACTCTCTCCACTGTTCTCCCTGATCCCTTCCTCCTCCCATTTTAAAACAATCTCAGCTTGGACTTTGAGCACAGGATAAAAGCGAGAGCACACAAGGGAGATATGAGGATAGGTAAGACACCTAAAAAACTAGCTAGCATTTGTTGCCCTTAACGCAGAGAAACTAAAGCAGATACCTTAAAAGCAACTGAGGCCAATAGGAGAAGGGGAACAGGAACTAGAGAAAAGGTTAGATCAAAAAGAATTAACCTAGAAGGTAACACACACACACAGGAAATCAATGTGAGTCAATGCCCTGTATAGCTATCCTTATCTCAACCAGCAAAACCCCTTGTTCCTTCCTATTATTGCTTATACTCTCTCTACAACAAAATTAGAAATAAGGGCAAAATAGTTTCTGCTGGGTATTGAGGGGGTGGGGAGGAGAGGGATGGGGCGGAGTGGGTGGTAAGGGAGGGGGTGGGGGCAGGGGGGAGAAATGACCCAAGCCTTGTATGCACATATGAATAATAAAATAAAATAAATAAATAAAGCTAATTTAAAAAATAAATAAATAAATAAAACAATCTCAGCGTTTTGTTTTCATTCAAGTATACACAGTACATTGACCATATTCACCCCCTTCTTTCATTCTATCCCACCTACTGGAACCCATCCCTGAACAGGACCTGTTTTACATTCTTGTTTTTCATTTTTAAGTATGTATTAATTGTTCAAATGGGATTCACCATGGACTCTCACACATGTATGTACTGTGCCTTAATCACTACATATACCCTGTAGAACACACATGCTTTTGTTGGGCCATTGTGATCCAAACAATAGTATGGTAATATCAATTGCCAACTACAGTAAAATCACTACTCAGTGGAGGGATATCCAGTCACCA
Organism: Castor canadensis; assembly: GCF_047511655.1. NCBI lineage: Eukaryota > Metazoa > Chordata > Mammalia > Rodentia > Castoridae > Castor > Castor canadensis. Next base: position 6,294,971 of record NC_133386.1, on the reverse strand, counting down.
AAACTGTGGTTACTTGGATGGACGAGGGTTTTCCCTGCCTTTGCCCACAGGTGGGAAGAGCAAATGCAGTGTATAAAGTCTCCAGACCACACAACCCTATTTGGAAGCCTGATTTGCCTAAGCGTCCCTTCTGATGAGTAATCAGGTTGTGTCCAGTATTTCCTGGATGCAAATAATATTTTATGAATAACTTTATGCATTAATCTTTTATTTCTAATTTTCTCATGGTATATATATTTAAAAATTAAACAACTGGGTTAAGAGGAATATTTCAAATTCTCTTGATAAGTTTTAAACTGGTTGTGGTTTTTTTTCTTAAACCAATGGACAAACCACATGTGGGTAGCATTTTTTTCCCCCAGATCTCAGATAACTTTACACTCTTCTTTTTAGTCTACTCACTTCTCCAATGCTCTGCTCTCCATTCCCTTATAGCCTGTGCTCCAGCTTCAAGAACCTGTCCATGCACACAAAAGTCATGATGCATCAGACTTCTATGCCAGTTCTTAGTTTGGTTTGGTTTTCACCTGTAATGCCTTCTTCCCTTTTCATTCTCTCCATATAACTTTCCCAGTTCTCATGAAGAATGACTCACTTCCTCATCAGAGTTAGAAAGCACTTTGTTCATGTCTTGCTTGTAGAAAGCACAACTCACATTTTCTAGAAATATTTTACCAAAGAAGTATTAAAGCTAAAAGGTGGACTTCAGGAGTATAGACAAAATGTGATTAGCCTCTATATCGTAGGATGATATAAAAATGTCTCCACACATACGAGGGACTTAAATGTTTAGAAATTCAAGAGACATGATACTGGCCACTATATATTTTTATGATAATTTTAAATTTGATAATGACAGACTGCAATATCATATAAATGGTGGATTATACTAATTTCTCAGTTCTCTATCACAGGATTATTTTTATTTGTTTTTTACTATTTCAATGCTGGGGATTGAACCCAGGGCCTTGTGCATGCTAACCATATGTCCTACTACTTTACTCTCAGCCCTCAGTTTTATTAAGTATTTCTAGCACTATGATACAAAAGTGGTTAGAAATTCAGAAAGTTAATACTTTTCATTCTTCCAAATTATAGCTAAATCCAATTTTTTAGTCTCATTAGGCATATATATTATAGACTTGAGACTTTAGTGGATTCTGCATTTTATCAACAGCTCATATTTTATAATGTTAATTTGTTTCAATTTCTTAATATCTGATTTAATATTATACTGATTTAATATTAAACTCTTCCATGATATTTTTTTCTTTCAATTTCCACTGAGAAATCTATTGACCTCAATCATTTATCAGAAACCAACTTATGAATCAGAATATAATTGTCAGGGTACAATAAATTTTTCCAATAATTCCCATTTAGCTGATTAAATCAAAGTAACAATGCAATGTCATGCTCAATCACACAGTTAAACAAGAATGGCATTAGAAAGTTTTCTATCTGGACAATAGATGTGATCTATCTTATAGTTTGAAATAATAAATTCATTCTTCTGCCTCAATGGTTGGTCTCTTCTCTCTACTCAAGAAATATTATGTGTTTAAGCATCTGTTTCCTAACACCGAGGCTTGGAATCTCGAAAATATGCTGTTAGGTCTTTCTTTCTTCGCTGAAATAGGATAGTCACCTTGAACAGTACAAAAGGTCAAAACTTAAAAGTAAGCAAAATCATTGTGATTGTATAAAAGCAGAAGAATAACTGCTCCATGTATTTAATGGGTTTACTATAAATTAATGATCCAACACTGATTTTCAGCATTGTTCTGGATGCTACAACAGAAAAACCACCAGCAGCATTTGAGAAACTTACCACCTACTTCCAGAAGAGAAGTGTTGTGAAAGCAATTTATAAAGCCTGTTATGACCACATGTGGATATATGTGCAGACTAACTTTGAAATCACTTCAGACCAACTCCCTTATGAAATTAATTAGCTGTGGATATTAAATCCAGCCCTCAATCATGGTTGGTACATATTATACAAGTGGAAATGGCACTTAAATATTGCACAACTATTTAAAAAAAAGTAACATTTTTAATGATGGGGACAACGTAGGGGATTGTTTCCATGTCTTCTTCTTTTATTAAATTTATTCATTTATTCATATGTGCATACATTGTTTGGGCCATTTCTCCCTGCCCCCTGCCCTCACCCTCTCCCCCCACCCTTGCTTCCAGGCAGATCCTGTTCTGCCCTTATCTCTAATTCTGCTGAAGAGAAGACATAAGCAATAATAAGAAAGACAAAGCATTTTTGCTAGTTGAGATGAGGATAGTTATATGGAGAGATTCCTAGCATTCCATGTCTTCTTTAGTCATCTTTTCTTTCAAAGATTTTCTACAGAATTTGACTTTGCTATACACCCCCAATTTTCTGACTGAGTTTCCTTGACTTGCATCTGACTCTTCCTCTTCTGCCACCTTCCACTTCCGTTTTATCTTTCTCCTCCCACTAAAAATCCCTCCAAAATTCCTTTTTCTTATCATCTGGAGTATTGTAGTCTTCTGGCTTGTCTCACATTAGCAGTCCATATGACAGGGTCATAACCAGTGTGCTCAGGTTGAATCATACCATTCACATTCCTCCCCTGTTCACAGATGGTCACTGGCCTTCTTCTAATCCCCAAATTAAGGTTGATCTCCACATTAACATTTAGGGAAATCCACACAGCCCTAAGCCTGACCCATCAGCTTGGGAGCCTGTATCTCCTACCTCTCTCCCATCTATACCCTTAGCACCTATCCAGATTAGGGCCTATGTTTAAAACATGAAGCATTCACATCTCCATTTATTAAATTCTACCCATCTTCCCAGACTGCATGATAAATAATCTTTTCTATTTACCAATTATCTCTGAGTTTCACACAGACACACATGTGGATGTTCTCTTTCTAAAACTGCAACAGCAGTCAATGTTTCTTATGAAATGAGGCATATTTTTCTTTATATTATCCTTTATTATAAATTTTCTCCCATCACTTGGGGCCTGGGAATAATTCTTATTGTAACAGCCAGAATGAAAACCCTCATATTTTATGGGAGACAAGTTAGAGTATTAAGAAAGTTTTGCCTTGTTGGTGAAAAAGAAAAATTAGTCATATACCAATAATTGCTCCAATCTCACCTAACAAAATTTAAAAAGCAAGATCAGAATTATTTTCATGAAACTTAACCACTTCTGGGGCAAGGGTCAGGAACATTTATAGGAATACAAAAATACACATTACTCATCACAGTAAAATTCACAATGTCTGGAACCCTATAAAATTTATCAGGAAAGCAAAGAACTAGAAAAATAAAACTCAGGATAAGAAGAAACACCCAATAAATGAAACCCAACCAGAAATGATTCAGACAGTAGAATTAAGTAGAGAAAGGCATTAAAATAGGCATTATAATTAGTGCTTTCTATATGCTTAAGAAATGTGAGGAAAGACTGAGCATGTAAGTGAATACATGGAAGACATTTAGAAGATTCAAATTCAGCTTCTGACAATATACAATATCTGAGGTGAAAATGATGCAAGGACTGATAACAGATTAGATGTTGCCAAATGAATGATTAATAATCTTGAAGGCTTAAAAAGAGAACCTACCAGAGGAAGCTACTGAGAGAAAAAAAAAATGGGCAGAGCACAAATTTTCATCAAATAATGTCAAGCAACCAAACATTCTGTCACTCTCTCCCTCTCTCCCTCTCTTTCCCCCCCTTCCCCCCTCCCCCCCCACTTAATTGAAGGAGAAGAAAGGATAAAAAGATAAATATATTAAATACATCTATATATTTAAAGAAATATAATACTGGTTTTCCAAATTTTCCAAAAACCGTACAGAAAGAGATGCTCAATGAACTCCAAGCACAAGAAATATGAAGAAAAGTATACAAAGCAACATACTAATCCACTTGCTTGATGTCAGTGACATACAGACAATCTTCAAAAAAGTTAGACATCAAATGTGCTATGTTCAGAGGAATAAGATAAATATGATAGCAGCTTTCTCATCAGCTTGAAGACTTTGGGGCAATAGCTTTAAAGTACTGAAAGAATACTCTGAAGCTGGAATGATTTTACTTAGCAAGAGCAACTTATAAAAATATGAAATAGAGGTAATTCAGGTATATGAAGCTGAAAGAATTTATCATTGGCATGACTATACTGTAAGCAAGACCTTAAATCAGAAGGAAAATTATTGAGATGAAAATCTGCATATATATATATACCAGGAAATTAAGCACAGCGAGAGTAAAAACTACAAAAGAAAACAAAACTAATTTTCAGTTTCTTAAACAGATAATAGGTTGTTTAAAGCCAATTAATACTGAGGCACATACAGCATATATAAAAGTAAAATATATGAGAAAATAGCACAAAGGCTAAGAGAAAAGAAATAGAAGTATACCATTTTACATGAAGGGGTATAAGATCATTTAAAGGTAAGTGATGATAAATCTGTATATATAAACTCTAAGGTTTAATAATATAAATATAACATATAGAAAGAATGAGCAAACAAAGGAGATAACTAGAAATACCAATATAAGGCAAATAAAGATGGAAAAAGTAAAGAGAAAAGAGCAAAATGGAGAAGTAGGACAGACTTAAACCCAATCACATTGCTATTTACAGTATTACTATTTTCATTTTATTTAATATTTATTATCATATTATTGATGAACTGGAGGTACATTGTGATATTTACAAAAGTGCTTAAAATGTTATTTATGTTAAATTTGATAACCTTAATTAAAGGGCAGAGATTATCAGAATGGGTAAAAAAGCAAGAATCAGATATACATTGCCTATAAGAAACATAGTTTAAATAAAAAGACACAAATAGCTTAAAACTAAAGGACTAAAAACATATGCACAGAAAGAAAACTAGAATGCTAATTCTAATACTGGACAAAGTAGATTTCACAGTAAAGAGTGCTATCAGGAGCACATTAAATTATTTCACAGTGATAAACAGGCGAATTCACCAAAAGGAGTTAGTGATCTTAAATTTAAGTCAATAAAATTCAAAATAATATGAGGAATAGCAAAGACTGTGGAAGAACTTTTGAAAAATCCAATGAACTTTAATACCAGTTCTTTGAGATCAATAACATCTAAAAACCTTGAGCTATAGTTAGAGATAAAAGAATGATTGCAAAATTCAAGAAAGGTTGCATGACTAGGAAACTAGAGGTGACTATTAAAATATTATGAAAAACTTTGTCAATAAATTAAAAACTTAGCTGAAACAAACAAATCCTTAAAAGCCATAAACTACCAAAGCTCACTGAAGAAGAAATAGAGAACATAAAAAAGTCTACAAATGAAAAGTTGTGTATCTATTAAAGATACTGAATTTGTAATTAAAAATCTTCCCCAAAAGACAACACTTGACCCAGATGGTTTCAGTGTTTTACCAGAGATTTAAGGAAGAAATATACCAATTTTACCCAGCTTTGTCAGAACACTGAAGAAAAAGGAGTCTGTAGCAACTCATCCTGTGAGGCTATCATGACTCTGACACTAACACCAAACAAGACAAAATAAGAAAAGAAAACTAGACAAATGTTCCTTATGAGCACAGATGGAAAAATTCTTAACAAAATGTTAACAGACTGAATCTAACATTATATTTTAAAATTTTTATGTCATGACTTAAGGAGGTTTATCTCAGGAATGCAAAATTGATTTAACATTTGAAAATCAATGTTACTTATATATGGACTTCCCTACTTAGAATAGCTCAACTTACAATTTTTAACTTTATGATGGTGTGGAAGTGATGCAATGTTTTTTTCCTGAAGTTTAATTTTTTTCCAAGGCCAGTGATAAGATAGGATAATGTCTTTTGATGCTGGGCAGGGGCAGTGAGCCAAAGGTTACAGCCAGCCACACCATCACAAGGAGAGACCAGGGATACTCTACACACCTATGATGTTCAATAGGTCAGGTGAGTTAAGTGCATTTTATTTACAATATTTTCACTTTCAATGGGTTATATCAGACATAACCACATCATAAGTTGAGGAGTAGCTCTACTAGAATAAAAAAGAACAAAATAATGACATTATCTCAGTAGGTGACAAAGAAATCAGTGAGTAATTCAGCACACATTCTTAGTTCTAAGCCACTTCCAGAAAACTAAATATGGAAGAAAATTTTATTGATCTGATAAAAAACTATATATAAGACAACCACAAGTTGCATGAAGTGGGAAAACCATAACTGCTTACAAATACGATCAGGAAAAAGCCAAGGAGATTTGCTCTTGCTTCTTGTATGCAACAATGTATAGGAAGTTCTAGCCAAAGCAGAAAGGCAAGAAATGTAGAAAAATACATCAAAGTAAAACTATTTTTATTCATAGAAAATATGAGCATTTTCACAGAAAAACCTATACAATACAAAAATGTTACTTAAACTACTGAATTGAGTTTGATTTCTGTGTAACAGGAATACATAGTTGGTAATTTAATTTAAAAATCACATTTAGAATACAATCATAGTATGATGTTCTCAGGAACAGGGCTTATGCACTGAAAACTAAAACACTGCTGGGAAAAATTTTTAGAAGTTCCTAAGTAAATGAATAAGTAGACTTTTTTGCAAGTATCTAAAAATTCAATGCTGCTAAGATACTAATTCTCCCCCAATTGATGTATGCATTCAGTTCAATCTCAACCAAAATTTCAAAAGGTATAGTTTTTAATGTAGAAATTAATAAGGTGGGTATGCAATGCAAAGAAGTCAGATTAGCCAAAATAATTTCAAAAAAAAAGTTGGAGAACTTCTGCTATTTTTTAGTTTTATTATAAAATCATGATCATCAAGATAGTGTAATTTTAGCATTAAAGAACTATATCAAGGAAAAAGGATAGACTGTCCAGTCCAGATATAGACAAATATAATTCAACTGATTTTTTATAAAATCAGTTTTATAAAAGTGAAAGTAATTCAGTGGAGAATGGATAGTATTTTCAACAAATAGTTCTGGATCAATTGAATATCCGTATATCAAAAAATGTACTGTGATCTATGACTTGTACCAAACATAAAAATTAACTTACAAGGGAGAATAGTTCTAAATATAAAATCTAATGTTACACACCATCCAGAAGAAAAACTAGGAGAAAATCTTTGCAACCTTGAGTAAAGCAAAATCCACAAAAGAAACACTGAATTCATTGAGATCTATCAAAATTAAGAACCGCTCTTTGAAAGGCACTGCTAGGAAACAAAAAGACAAGCCACAGACTAAGAGAACATATTGGAAAATCATAAATTTGATAAAGGACTTACATTCAGAATATATAAATAATTCTTAAAATGCAATAATAAGAAATCAAACTACCCAATAAAAACAGGCAATATATACAAATAGACATTTTAACAAGTAAAATATATAGATTTGTCAAATAAACACATGAAAAAATGGTCATTATCATAAGACATTCAGAAAATACATATTGCAATTTTAAATGCAAAGTCTTCTACAATGACTGGAATGGAGGGCCTGAGGGCTGAGAGGAGGGGTTACTGAATGGCTTGTCTGATTCTGGGTAAGTTATTTATTCTGATAGTAGTAAGGGATTCATGGGTGTTCGCATATGTCAACATGTGTGTGTAGTTCAGTGCATGTCAATTATACCACCAAAAAGCTGTAAAATAATTGTGATGGTAATAATATCATTTTCCAAATTAGTTAAATAATTTACAAGAAAAGAGGATGTGTGTGTGTGTGTGTGCTTATGTGGAGGGAACCCACTCCTCTACGGCACCTGACTGTCCATTTCTATCAACCTGAGGTAAAAATAGAACTTAGCTAAGAAAGAGCCCCCACCCCTGAGCAGAAGTCATTGCCATGATCCCTTTAGTACACAGCTCAATTGCAACTCTGAACCCCTGGTACAAATTTGAGCATGGATATGACATACTACTCTATTCCAGAGGATTGTTCTCAAGTTCTGAAGAGGAAACTATGTGATAGCGGTCCAGCTGGCATTCAGCACTTCCATGCAAAAGCTCGCAAGTTTGCCCATCTAGGCCAGCAGGGCCTGACCATGTGAGCATACAGGGGTCCCTGGGGCATTTGAGTCTCAGCACAATTCTCTGAAAGGTTTAAATTGGACCAAGATCTAGGGCATCCAGCATCAGTACATCCTAGAGGACCATGTACACTGCTTGGTTCCATATCAGGTGTGGGCAGAATTTTACCTGCTCAAATGTAATCAAGAAGTTTTGATTTCATAGGCGCAATTTTTTAATTTACTAATTAAACAAGTATTATCTCCAAAATATTTTATACTTCATATGCAAACAGCAAATACACAAATCAAGAAAGTACATAACTAATTCTCCCTAAATCTTAGCCAGTATGCATAAAGAAATAATCTTGTTAGGACTACAGTTCCTCTGAGGTAGTTCTACTCATTCATTATTTCATAGAGGAATACCTAAAACTTCTCAAAATGCTAAGCATGTCTGAACACTGAAGGCAACTACACCAATGTCCCCAAGTTTCTGTATGTCATACTAGTTCCCATGTGAAGAGTCTATCAGTTTTGTGTCTGTGGTAGGGAGAGGAACCATATTTCACCTATTAAATTGCATCTGTTTTCAAAGAATGTGAAACTCATGATCTCTATAATGATTATTTCTCATTGACCAAATGTAATGTGAAACCTGCCACAAAGCCCTGCAGTATGTTCCTAATAATTGTAGTTTATAATCTGTATTGTGCTGCTTAATTTTATTCAAAATGACATCTTAAAATCCATATATACTAGGAGGTATAAAGAAGAAAAGAAATTACAGCCTGTGCAATGGCTTCTATCCAAAGAAGAAAAGAAAGTGAGAAAAGAGAGAAGCAGGCAATTCTTTCCACAGATGAGTAATGAAAAGCATGCACAACAATCCCACTGACTATATGGGAACAGCAGGAGATCATTCTTTTAAAAAATAGTTTTAAGCCGAACAATTATCTAGAAAGGATCACAACACATCACACCATGCCTAACAGCCCCATAAAGCACTGTGATGCCTCTATAAAGCAAAGTTCAGGCCAATAGGGCTGTCAGGGGAGGCTGTGAGTGAAAGCAAGGGAGTGCCGTGCACATTTATATCCACTCGGCAAAGGTCCTACATCTCTCAGGGCCAGTGTGCCTCCTTTTGCACCCACTAACCAGAATTAGGCTCTACCTGCATGCAGTCTTTAGCTACAGATCTTACACTCTAATTAAACCAACCCCATTGCCCTGAAGAATAGCTCTGCTTGGGGACAATTAGCACTTAAGAATGCACACGTGTGAACTCGATGACAATGAGGGCACAGATGATTTATGTGAAAGAGCATTTAAAAATTAATAAGTTATGGAAGGTTGAGAAAGTGCACCCGTGTAGATATGGATGAAGTATTGTTGAAGTATGGAATGCCAGCTGTTGAAATGCTAGGTCAAATCAATGTGATGCTTGTTATTTTACAATGGCTAAAATGAGCTTGCTAATTAGCATCTATCAAAAAAATTTTTTGATTAGCCAATCTTTGTACTTTTGATGTGTAGATTATGAATGTTATACACAGGGATGCTCTAATCTATTTGTCTACTGTATAATTCTCTACAGCAAAAGAAAGCTTTTTAAAAGAGCCAACAATTGGCACTTTGGGGAACAAAAAGGAAATTGTATTTATAAAAAATACACAATGTATACATAACACACAAAAATTGTCATTATATTAAAATATTTATCACAATAAGGTATAGCAGAAAGACTTATGAGTGATAGAACAATGTTAGAAGCCCATGTAAATTTTGTACCAAGTCTACCTCCACATTGGGGAACCATTTCTCACTGAAAAATGGTAACATTAATTTTTACACATAATACTAGAAATTAAGTATTTTGTATTTTCCATGAAATGTGTACCTACTTTAGGAATTCTGAATCTTCAGGTCAAAGATCCTGGACAATCTAAACGTATCATATTCACGCCCAGTGGCCAATACTGCTAACAATATGGCCATTGCATCTGTATACAGAAGCAAAGTAGTTTGAATCCAGAGCCCACAAGTAGACCTACTTTTATGACCTACATTTATGGTCATTAGATTTTGTACAAAGGTACCAATGTCATCCAAAGGGAAAGGGACAACTATATTTGGGTAGACAACCAAACCTAGCACCATCATAAATTTAGTATAAGTTATTCCCTAAGCCAGATGTAAAAGCAAAAACCATAAAACTTCTAGAAATGAAGATAGAATATTCCATGAGTTGGGATAAGGCAAATTTTCATTAAATGATTTGAGGATACAACACCATAAAAAGTAACAAATGTAAAAGTTATAAACTCTGCTGTTCAAAAGACAATATTAAGAATTACCAAGTTACATACTTTAAGAAAATAGTCACAAAACATACATCTGATAAAGCACTGATACCTAATAAATAGAGATTCTGGATATGTATGTGTGTGTGTGTGTGTGTGTATACATATATACCTTTCCTAATAATCATCACTTAAAAATTTAAAAATATGGGGACAGAGTCATCAAAAAAGAAAACATGAATCTCTATGAAACACATGGGAAAATGCATACTATTGTCATAACCCAAATCAAACTTCATTACATAGGCACCAAGATCAGGGTGACGGAGGCTATGGGTGGAGTCACAGGAGTTTTCATGCTGGTCCTGATAGAGAACCCTGGTATAGCCTCCAGGAAAAACATCTGGCCTTTATATTAAAATTGAATACATGGCTGTCTTTCAGCCCAGCAATTCCACTGTAAATATCCAGAAAGTATCAACAGATATTTACTCAAGAGAAATAAAAAATCTGTCCAGAAATGACTGTGACAACAAATATTTATAGATTTATTCATGATAGCAAAAGCCAGAGGTAGCCCAGGTGTGCATCAACAGAGATGGGAATACTACTCAGCTATAAAAAGGAATGAATATTGTTGGTGCACAGAACAACAGGAAGAGGCCTCAAACGTGTGTGTGTGTGTGTGTGTGTGTGTGTGTGTGTGTACGTGTATTTGTGGTACTGGGGTTTGAACTCAGAGCCTAAACCTTGAGCCACTCCACAAGCCCTTTTTAGTGATGGGGTTTTCTAAGATAGGGTCTCACAAATTATTTAGTTTGGGCTGGCTTCAAACAGTGAAACAGTGACTCTCTGGATCTCTGCCTCCTGCGTAGCTAGGATTACAGGTGTGAGCCACCAGTGCCTGGCTAAACATATATATTTTGCTGAGTAAAAGAAGTTTTACACACTAAAGTATCCAGACTACATGACTATTTACATAAAACTTAGTGTAGGCAAAAATAATCTATGATGGAAAAAAATCAGAAGACGTTTTGTCCCCTCTGGATAGAGGGTTGGGGACTGATGAAGAAAGGTCATGACAGTACTCTGTGAAGGGACTGTATGCATCACCATACGTGTTTGCGCTGCAGAGGTGTCCGTCTGCCTTTGCCATTGCTCCCAATGTTCCACTGGACATAATATATATCTCGAAAAGTGAACTCTGCACAAGTATTGAACTCCAGTAATGGTGTTCACGCAGAAGTATAATTGTGCTTCGAACTCACTTTAAACGTTACTTTAAAAGATGTGAAAAATAAGGCTTAGTAGTGGATAGGTGTACATTTAGCTCACAAAGCAAAGACAGTCACTCCTCAGTAGCCATGGCAATGGGTTCCAGGATTCCCCAGGATAATAAAAGCTGCAGATGTGCAAGTTCCTTATGTAAAATGGCATAATATTGCATATCATATACATATATTCATCTATGTATTTAAATCATCTCTAGATTATTTTTAATATAAAATACAATGCCAATGCTGTGTAAATAGTTATATTATTTTGGATTAATGACAAGAAAAATATCTATGTGTTCAGTATAGATATAACCTGTAGAAGTAACTACATTTTCAATCCAAGGTTGGTTGAATACCGGGATATGGAACTCCACTGATAACTACAGCCATGTGTATAATGAAATGTTAAGGTATAGGCTCATGTCATCTGCAAATAGGGATATTTTAACAGTTTCTTTACCTATTTGTATTCCTTTTAGTCCTTCTTCTTCCCTAATTGCTCTAGCTAGGAATTCCAGTACTATGTTGAATAGGAGTGGAGATAGTAGGCATCCTTGTCTGGTTCCTGATTTTAGAGGGAATGGTTTTAATTTTTCTCCGTTAAGTATAATGCTGGCTGTAGGTTTGTCATATATAGCTTTTATAATGTTGAGGAACTTTCCTTCTATTCCTAGTTTTCTTAGAGCTTTTATCATGAAATGATGTTGGATCTTATCAAAGGCTTTTTCTGCATCTATTGAGATGATCAAGAGGTTTTTGTCTTTGCTTCTGTTAATGTGGTTTATGAGCACATGATAAAAGCGAGAGCACACAAGGGAGGGGTGAGGATAGGTAAGACACCTAAAAAATTAGCTAGCATTTGTTGCCCTTAACGCAGAGAAACTAAAGCAGATACTTTAAAAGCAACTGAGGCCAATAGGAAAAGGGGAACAGGAACTACAGAAAAGGTTAGATCAAAAAGAATTAACCTAGAAGGTAACACCCACGCACAGGAAATCAATGTGAGTCAATGCCCTGTATAGCTATCCTTATCTCAACCAGCAAAAACCCTTGTTCCTTCCTATTATTGCTTATACTCTCTCTACAACAAAATTAGAAATAAGGGCAAAATAGTTTCTGCTGGGTATTGGGGGGGTGGGGAGGAGAGGGATGGGGCGGAGTGGGTGGTAAGGGAGGGGGTGGGGGCAGGGGGGAGAAATGAACCAAGCCTTGTATGCACATATGAATAATAAAAGAAAAAAAAAAAAGAAATGTTAATCGCAGACCTTCAAGGTATCAGAAACGAATCCTTAAAGAACAATGAATAGATACTGATGGATAAATGATTCAGTTTCCTATTTTTTGGAAGGGTAATTCTATGACAGATTCTCCATGGTTTTTCGGGTTCCCAATGAGACTGTGTCCCAATTGTACAATGTACCATAAACTCAATTACTTACTCTACCAACTTGCCTTTCTTCTCCTTCTTGCTTTTTCAGCTCCTGAATGTGCTTTACAAAATCTTCCCCCAAGTGAACACCCCACCCCTAAGCTGAGTCTCAGGCTCTGCTTCTAGAGAAACCCAACAAAGACAGTGATGTAGGGACTACCACAGATGCATTAAACTGCATCAGAAATGAGAAGGTGGTCTAACAGAAAATGCTTGCCTGAGTTTCAGCTTTCACAAATGCAAGGTACAGAATTCTGAGAAGTTTGAAAATTTGCGTATGTAAAATGAAGGCAATGGAGGTAGAAAATCTGAAAGTGCTCCCCAAGAAAACAGCCCCAATGAACTCCTGCCACAGCAGTCAAAAAAATGTAGAGCTTTAATAAAGAATTTTAAAAAAACCAACCCACATTTAAAAAATATGTGGAAGTGGGGCACCTGCAAGACACTGTCAGCTGCTTTTCATGAAGAGACATGGCACCGGGGTGCCCAGTCTCAGTCTTGGCCCAGATCTGTGCTTCCTGTTTGCTCTTAGGTCTTGTTATCTGGCTGGGTTTCCTTTAGCCATAAACAGGGGCCATCAAAAGAGTGCCCTAGTCATAGTAAATGTGATTTAAGTGCTGGTGATCATTTATTATTATTTCTTGGAAGATACCAAGAAAGATGTAATGGAACTAGCACCTGCATAGTAAGTGTCATGGAAGGAAAATTAGAGATCGAAGTATATAAGTAGATGAAAGAAATCAATTCCCACAAAATAGCATTTTAGGTAATGTGAGCTTTGGTTTATTTACCAATTCTGAAATAGAAAGCTAAGAGGACATTTATTTTTCAACAAGTAAATTTAAGACAAATAAGATGAAGCACATTTTACAGTGGTGAGAAATGTATAGAATCCATTGCTCTCAGGAGATGGCAGGGATTGAACCAGTGTCTGTGAAGCTTGGGGCGGGAGTAAGGGAACAGGGCTAGAGAAATGAGATCTGTCTAGATTTCGAGGCTGGCAAAGGCTCTTAGTGAGGCAATCACCAACCATGTGCCTGTTGATTCTGCTCATTTCCGTATTTAATTTTTCATGATCTTGCTATGAATATTTGCATGAGATACAGAATGTATTTAAAGCAGAAACATTAATAACATTCTTTCATTTCAGGTAGAGGATCATTAAATAAGAAATTCATTTTTTCACTAATTCAAATGACATTTATTGAGATATGTTAAAAAAATGAAAGGCTATCTCTGAAGATAAAAAATGCTCAAATGTTAGAGGCAATCTGCTCTAACATTTCTATCAGTGAAATTCAAGGGCCATTACAAGAAGTAGAAGTCAAATTATACTGTCAACCAGAGGATATTTTCAATGGAACTGATGGGGAAAAAAGTTGTACACCCTTATAAAACAAATTTCTTTCTTTCCCCATTTTTGAGTAATCACGCATGCTGACTTGAAAAATAGGATATCAACTGTTACGTCTTTCTTGTACAAGTGATCATACTCTATCATAGGTGTAGGTTTAGAGAAGGATTAGGTACACTTAAAGTTGAGTTCTATCAAAATCTAAAACAGTGTATTGTTATTGTTACTTTTTTTTTCTGTCTGCTACTCCATGTCTAGTAGTTAGAATAACTTTTGGAGTTCAAACCACTGCTTGAAAATTTGCCTGCAATCTGTACATTATGTACAAAAGTTGTCTATTATTTGAAAAGCCAAGTGGCATTATGACATTTGCAAGGGAAACCTAGGCATTTTACCCATCATTCTAATCTGCTTAAGAAAAAAAAGATCTAAGCAGCATTTGGGGAACAAAATGAGTGACAGAAGAATGGCAAAAATGTCAGTAATACTGATATTTCAGAGATGGCAGACTAGCAACCAGTATAAGCACCACCACTTCATCTCCCTAGATATTACATTATTATTGTTCATATTATTAAAGATTGGGACACTCAATGTACACTGAAAAGTAAGAGAAGGAACCAAAGTTTGTGATCAGAATCAGCAATGCAGTGAAACCTGCTACGAACATGGGCCAGTCTATGTAAAAAGGAATATTCACTACCAGCAAAAGTGTATGGACATGCTATATACAAAGAAGCAAACAAAACCAGACTAAAAAGTGCATCACATCCAATATTCAAATATGTCTCCCTATTTTCTTGGAAGGTCCTTTTCTGGCCATCTAGATTTCTAAGTTCTATACCCCATTGCACCAGTGAGCAAGTACATGAGGTTTCAAAGACCCATGTGCTATCCAAATTAATCCACACATCCAGGACTTCCTTCTCCCAAGATAAGGGGTAATAGGAAAGATGGAGCTCCTTGAAAACAGGATTGAGGCAGAAAAACTATTTGTCATGCCCTTGTTTTGGTTTTGGTTTTTTGCTTTTGGTGTATTTTCTTACTGTTGTTAATTTCTTTTGCTTTTTTGGCTTGTTTCCTGAAGAATTTGGGGTACCCTGGTTTTGGTTTCTTGCTTTTGGTATATTTTCTTACTGTTGTTAATTTCTTTTGCTGTTTTTGGCTGGTTTCCTGAAGAATTTGGGGTACCCTGGTTTTGGTTTCTTGCTTTTGGTATATCTTCTTACTGTTGTTAATTTCTTTTGCTGTTTTTGGCTGGTTTCCTGAAGAATTTGGGGTACCCTGGTAATCTCATAGGAAAGAAAAGAAGTACACTTTCCAGATGAGGCTGGGCAGTCCTTGAGCCAGGACTGCTGTGAGTAAGTGAGGCCCCTGACCAAATGACTGCACTTGGGAGATGAGGGGCATGGAGGGAAGGAATCATTCATCTCTCCTTGGCTCCCCAAAACACCTAAGACCTTATGTTTTTCATAATTGTATTTCTCTGACAAGTTTAATGGGTCATTTTAGTTGGTGGTATAAGTTTGATAAAAACACATTTTAGATAGTCAAAAGAAAGATTTTACAAATTTTGACTTCAGTGTTCATGAGGATTACCTCTCAAAGACATCCTAATTGTCAAGTTAATAATAAATATGCCTATCTTCCACCTGTAAAGTAAAAATGAATAAATGAATGACTATAATGAAATCTTTTTAAATGTCTGTCCTTTTTGTTTGTCTGATAATTCAGAATTTGGCAAAATCCCATTTACCCAGATTTTACAGTATCTAAATTTAAATTTATAGATCAGAAGAAAACAGGCTTCAGACTCAGAATCCTAGGACTACTGTCCTAGGAATTTTGAGTTAGTCATTCCATATTTCTATGCCTCAATTTCTTTAGATGTTTAATGAAATAATTAGGTCAGTTGACTTCTCAGTCCTTATTTGGTTTCAATATTTTGTAATTATAAACCATGGGGATAGTCAACAAAAAGTTTTTATCTTATCAACTAATTAAAGTCACAAGGATTTTATAAGCTAATGTTAAAAACATTTCATAGTTTTTAACAAAGGGCACATATTAATGGTCTTAAAAAATTATACCTCTTTACATAAAAAACCAAAAAAAACAAGCCCTGTTAAGTAGGCACAAGTTTTACGTGTAGGACATTCTCTGACTTTCTTCTATTTCTCTGTGTCACCGACACAGAGGCCTCACTAGATGAAGATACACAGTGATATACTGGAGTAGGAATTAAATTAAGTTTTAGTTTTAAATCTCTCATGTAGTCAAAAGTGCTGGTAGACATTAGGTCTCACATTAGGTGCCGACTTCAATGATTTGGGTGTTACATTTGCTTCCAAAAACATGGACGCTCTGTGGACTATCTAGGAGCTATTCCTTTGGTTTTTCTGTCACATTACTAGGTGAAAGGTTTTTGGAGCCTCACCATTGTTATAACGTTGGATGGAGGAGGGTGTGAAAAGAGCATAGAGTTTGTGGGGAGGACATTCTGATAGGAGAGCACAGTTAACTGTCCAACAGAAGGAGAAGCATGGCTGCCTGCCTCACTGCAAGGTGGAGCTCCCCAGGACACAGTCTGTGGGAGCCCTTGTGCTCTGTTCCTCCATTCCTGGAACAGCTGTTCCCAGGAATGTGGCAGTGCTTTTGTTTCTACCTCTCCCCCCTCCCTGTCTCCAGATCCTTCTTTGCTGATTGCAAGGCAGGAATGAAGGATTCAATGTCCTCGCTCTTCCATTAGTAATTTATTTGTATCTGCTCTGGGAAGGAGGACGGAAATGTGAGAGGAACACACACATCAATGTTTAAGATCCTAGGTCTAAACGGAGCTGCTGAGAGAAGCATCTTCCCATAGGCGCTAATTAAAAAGCAGTAAGTTCACTTGAGCAGCATTTTCTTCCACTTCCTTCCCTCCTTCCCACACGTGATACTTTTCACTCTGATGTGAACATCATGCTTCTCTGTCCAAAAACTCAAACCCAAAACAAACAAACAAAATGCAGGGAAAGAAGACAGCATATAACATTAAGGAGCAATTTTGAAGCGAAATTTATCTTTCTCTTACAAAACCTGCTGCATTCTTGGAAAACATTAAAGATACAGCAGGTCACACGTTCCTCAAATATCAGATAAAGCACATTTGTGAAGACAGACTACTGAAACCTTTGGCAAACTAGGTTGTCCTCTGCCTCCATGACCATTATGAAGCATTTGTACATGCTGTTCCCCGTGAATGTTTGTACATGCTGTTCCCCGTGAGTGTCGGAAACAGTTCTAGCAACACTGGCTGCATTGATTGTGTGCCTTCCGTTCAGGACCACAGGAAGCAGCAAAAACCCCAATGCTAGGCCTAAACTTCAGGGTGCTTCACAATATAAGAAGCCTGAGGTCACCTTGGGCTTCATTAAAGTAAAATTAACACAGGGTTTCTATTCCATGTGTTTAATAGGGAAGGTGAATAAAAACAGTAACAATAGGATGTCCATAAGAAAAGAGCATTATTAATTCATCCATTTGATTAATAAATTATTGAAAATCTACTTTGAAAGAGTCTGTGCTAGATACCAAAGGATTCAAAGAGGTATTAAGTGTGGGCCCTGCAAGAGTTTCTAATGTCACAATCGTATGGCATGTGGACAGAGAGGTGGGTAAATACACACTCAAGGGTCATGGGTTCCAATTAAGGCATCTCCAGAGGTTATGTTACAAGTGGAACAAGTAGTGGGTGTGAAGAAGCTGGGAGAAGGATGGGAGGAACAGTGAATTGGGCTAAGATTTATCAACCCCATTGCAATTTTCAAAGCAAGATGCCCTGGGAGACAGGAGTTTAGAAGGAAAAATTTCACTGCTAGACTAACCTAGACTAGCGAATCTTTACTAGAGACTGCAATGCACAGTAAGATTTAAGAGGGTGAGTATAGAGGTTACAGGTGGCCTGCATAGTTGAAATACTGCTTTTCATACTGTTTGGCTGACAGAAGGGCCCTGAGGACACCTCTCTGTGCTTTAGATTTCCATCTGTAACTCGGGGAAAATGACTCTACCTATCTAAGAGTAGAGGGATTAAATGAAGGATTGAACACATGCAATGCTAAAGATGGCATCTGGTGCTCAGTAAGAGACTGGAACTTTCTCTGCATTTGCATTATAAAAGAGTACCTGTGAGTACAGGTATCTGGTCCTTGAAGTCTCAGCTTAAATGCACCTGAGAGCAGCCCTCCCCAATGCCGTCTAATCTGTTGCAATGCGTTGTTCTCACTACCACAGTGCGCAAGTGATGCTCCTGCTTTACACAAGGCTTCATCACTTCACCTGTTGGCTCTGTATTTGTCTCCCTCATAATACAAGCCCTACAAAGACAGATTTACCTGTATTTTTGGAATTGAAACATATAAAATGTTCAATAAATTTTTGTTCAATCATTACTGATGGTGATGATGGTGGTGGTGGTGATGACTTGCTGTTTTCTATATGCTAAATACAGTAGTAGTCTTAATTCTCACAGCAACTCCTTTAAGAAACTTACCGGGCACTATTATTGTCCCCAATTTACAGACGAGGGTGCTGCTGTTCAGAGAGCTTAGGAAGCTTGACCAAGAGCACACAGTAACAGAACTTACTGCTGCTGAGCCAGCAGTCTGACTCCCAACAAGCTGCCTGACTGCTGATTAAATGGTAATGATGCTGAACAGGGTGCTGTCTGGCTACCTAGAGAAGAGAAGTGATCCCCAAGTTAGCCAAAGATGGGAGATGAGGCAGAGACTAAGAGAAAAGAGGAGTGCCCTTACTTTTGAAATCTCCTAGAACCCAGTGCTTATACTTCATCTGCAAATGAACACAATGTTGCTACAGTTTGCATTTGTACTATGGCCTGCTGACCACCCCTCTGAGTCTGGTGCCTTTATCCTGTGTAGCCAGGTAGGTCCAAAGGCCAAGGTGTGGGTTTTAGTCATGGCTGTTACCTACACTTTGACTGTAACCAAATTATTTACTGTCCTTATTCCTCAGTTTCCTTACCTCTACAAGGGGACTATGACACATGCACCCCTTAGGTTTGTGGCGAGAACTTAATGAATTAGGACTAAGAACAGTGTCTAGCATTAGATCAAGGGCAAACACAACAAGGGGATTGGACTCTGAGCACATGATAAAAGCAAGAGCACACAAGGGAGGGGTGAGGATAGGTTAGACACCTAAAAAACTAGCTAGCATTTGTTGCCCTTAACGCAGAGAAACTAAAGCAGATACCTTAAAAGCAACTGAGGCCAATAGGAAAAGGGGACCAGGAACTAGAGAGAAGGTTAGATCAAAAAGAATTAACCTAGAAGGTAACACCCACGCACAGGAAATCAATGTGAGTCAATGCCCTGTATAGCTATCCTTATCTCAACCAGCAAAAACCCTTGTTCCTTCCTATTATTGCCTATACTCTCTCTACAACAAAATTAGAAATAAGGGCAAAATAGTTTCTGCTGGATATTGAGGGGGGGAGCGGGAGGGGGTGGAGTGGGTGGTAAGGGAGGGGGCGGGGGCAGGGGGGAGAAATGAACCAAGCCTTGTATGCACATATGAATAATAAAAGAAAAATGAAAAAAAAAAAAAAGAACAGTGTCTAGGACAAGTGGAGCTGTCCTACCTAACCATTTAAATCCCCTGCACTCTGGCCTACCCCCTCTTTCTCATGTACCTTATGCTCTACTTTCACAAACTGACAAGTTCCTATTTTAGGAAATTAATCCACATCTACAGTCAAAAGTAGAAATACCAGAGGAGCAAAATTAAATTGGAAGCACACCTGTAAATGGGTGTGCCAGGAGCCTCTTAGTGAAATTTAACCATCAGTCATTACGTGCAAAGTCAAGAGCTTGGCTGAGCTTTCACTCCCAGAACAACTGCCACGCGTAGAAGAGTACAAAAGGGGTCCTATGGAAATGCAAAGCTCATCACTCCAGGAACAGGGATAGAAATAGGCTGTGAGTGAGCCAGGGTTCTAGGTATTGAAGTTCACCGAGAGCTGTGTGGGAAGAGGATGGTGGGATTGTGGAAGAGAGACTCACGTCTCCCTCTTTCTAAGTACCTGGCACTTACCACTCTGCTTCCCCATTCTTTCTGGAGATCAGGACACTGGATGTCTTTCTCAGTCACAGTTTCAAGGGTCTTGTAAAGCTCAGGCCTGTGTCCTGGCCCTATTGCAAGCATTGCCCACAAATTGAGAGCTCCCTTGTCCTGTGCCCCTCTCACTGTGCATTCCCATCCTATCACCTCAATGTCTGCATGACATCACTCAGCAGAAGATCCAAAGCTAATATGTTTTGCCACCATAGTGAGTGCCAGAAGACTCACTGATCTTTAATAACTAAATATTTGAAGTGACAACTCCATAAAAGCTAACGAAGCCTTCCCTGGTGGTGACCTTTGATGTAAGTGGGCAGCAGCTGGTCCATGACATTTTGAGGTAGCTATTTTACTGCAGCTTTTTTTTTTTTTAATAAAAAGACAATCTGACTAAATTGTTTTGACGTGGCCTCGGGGAGAGTCTGGCCTACAAATTCTGTTTTATTGTTATCAGTAATGTGTGGATGAGACGCTCTCATTTTCTCTCCCTCCTCCTCGTCTTCCACTATCAAAAGGGGAAGAAATGGGGTCAGAGCCTTCGGGGGCCAAACTCATGGGGTTCACAGTCTGCTTTTGTCAGTGATGTTGGCCAAGGTGGACTCCTCATCTGCAAAGTGAGAATACAATACTGTCCTGTGGAGTGACGATGAGGAATGAATGAGATAATGGGTACAAAGAGCCTGGCCGCAGTAGATGCCCCAAAAGGGTAAGCTATTCTCATCTCTACCAGTCTCTGAGATGGAGTCCGCTGCACTCGGTACTTGGGAATAAATAAGACATGTTTATAGATTTTCATGTGTCCATTTTCAAATACCATCATATATCCTTACTTTATGCATAATCTTTATAATTTAGAGTGGATATTATGGGGGAAGGAGCCGTAAGAAATTTGTCCAGCAAGCACTGGACAAATAGGGTGTGTCCACTTTCTAAAGTACAGTTTCCATGTAGTTCAAAGGTCACTCACTGGAGTTATATGATTTAAAATACATCAGAAAGAGGTGATGGGCTGTCCAAAATCATGATTTCCTTCTAAGAAATACACATACAGATGAATCTGTATTTTCATATTCTGCCATACACTTTATTCCTGAGAAAATATGTAACATGTACCTACACACATGAAATAAGTTAGCTAAATCCTAAAACACTGCTTCCCATGGGCAAGTATCTACTTTTGATTCTGAGTGCACACATAAGTAGAAATTTGTTTTTAAAACCCATGGATTCAATATTCTTTTTCACTCAATCTGCATTTCTCCTTTCCCTATCCCTTAATTGTAGGGTTAAAATACAGTTCTTCCAATCATATGAAAGCGACAGCATTCTAAAGGTATTATACTTCTTAGGTTAGCAGGCTTTATCTCATCATTTGTCCAGATCACTATCTATTTTGGCTTCACACAAGACATCTAATCAATGCCATATCCTTGTTTAAGACAAGTTTCTTAGTTTTCATTTCTAGTCAGGTACTCATTCCCTTGCTCTTTGTTCTTGTTCATTTCGCACATAACTAGTTCCATTCATATAAACACATCCTAATCTACTCTGTGTTTTACAAATGTATCTCCAGACAGAAAGTCATAGTGTCCTTCCAAGTTCAGAGATACTAAGCACAGGTAATGGAAGCTAAACTGAAGAGCAATCATTTGTCTAACATCCCAAACTATCTCAGAGAAAGAAACAAGTGCCGTGCAATGGGAAAACTGCTGAGAGTTTTCAGTAACTGGAGCATTCTGTGGCCTTTTAAGCCATATCTCTCTATTCCATGGAGCTCTATTGAAAAGACAAGAGAAACTTCACATGGAGTTTATTTCAAACTCAATTATTCTTTTGCCTGACACTGCATTAATCAGAGTTACGACTGCAAGCGAGAGAAACCAACGCTGGCTGTCATGTATGTCTTGTGGGAAATCATCCTATGCAATGGTAGTTTCATGTCCACCCCAGGCCAGCTGTCCCAGAGTTCACAGAGCTGCAAGATTCAAGTCAAATTAAATTGCTTGGGTCACATAATTTTGAAAAGAGATTTTTAAAACATAGTTTGAGAAGGAAAAGTAAACACATTTAGGATAGGATGCAACCTAGATGGAGCAAGCACTCTGTTTAAATCCTTAAGTGTACATTGTCACATGCACTCTCTCTCTTTTTCAGCCACACTGGCCTATCCTGCTGATAGTGTGCTTATGAGGACCACAGTGGACATTTCTACCAAACCCCAGACAGAGGTGCCCTGAAACAGCAGCACACACTTGCTCACATTGGAGACACAGGAAAAGACTCAGTTAACCACAGCTTTGGCTTAATCAGCCTGTCGAACCATCATGGAGTTCTTGACTTCTTGACAGAGGCGGCACAGGTCTAGAATGGACATCACCAATGGGTGACCAGATTTAGACTTCCCTGACTATGACTCGTTAGTGTCTGTTAGTGCATCCTGAGCCATCCCTCACACAATTTCTCACATATAATTCAGATGCAGGTGCTTCGTGAGCATGAGGTATCCTTCTCAGCATTACTTCAGACCACCTATAATTGTACATTATGTATCTTTTCATTTGTTTCTGTATTCCCCATATAATAATTTAAAAAACAAAACAACAGGTATATTTCATTATTGTCTTTTTTGTTACCATTATATACCCAGCACCTAGAAAACTACCTGACACACGGTAGGTACTTTCTGAACAAGTACTGAATGAATACAGGATGCAGCTATGCAATTCTTTTGTACTGTTGTAAGACAATACCTTGGCAACCATAGGTAAAAGGCAATCAGAGCATCAGTCCCAAGTTCTCTGGTTGTAGAAAATACTTTGATGATGGTGTACACAACAGGATCAGTATCAGTGGATTTCATCCATATAGGTATAGGTGACACCCAGGGTTCCATGGGAACTACATGTCTGATACTTAAGGCACACTGCTGTGGCAGCAAGCTTGGCTCCTACCTCTGTGTATACCAGAGAAAGAACTGGCATTTCTCTGCTCAAGCAGCCCCAGGGCTGCTGTATGACATCGTATCTAACTAAACATCTGTACTGTTCCATCTCTATGAACTCCCATATAAAGACCATTCCAGTAGCCAAGCTGTGTGTGTTCTCTGTCACTCACCTTTTATTGTTGGATATCTATTCAATATTTAATTTTGGAGACAGGTTATGGGTATTGTATTATTTTATAATTAGCTGTAGGAAGGATCCTTTGGGAATGTAGCAGTCAGAACATATCGACACCACCTGTCTCCCTCAATTAAATATCCAGCTCGTATCTCCTGGGTAGAGAAGCTACTGGAGCAGAGAGAGCTTGGGCTATGCCTAAGCCTTTAAGCACAGTAAAAGAGACAGGTAAGAGACTGGTTAATATTTGGAGGGGGGTGAGTGGAACTGGATAAATAATATTATTAAAGTCCAAGCCAAAAAATAAATTTCCATAAGAGCAAGGAAAATTATGAAAAGGGGAGTTGGTTGAAGCTAGACTTGATTTTTTTATGTATTGAAGGATACTACTCTGTCATTGCTCTAAAAATAGCATGCAGGGCCACGGATTTTCATGGACAATACCAATGAGTAGAGCCTACAAATAAATCTTTGAGTATATGGGATTTTATTTTGACCAAGGTAATAGTTTAATATATTAGGGAAAATAATTATTTAATAAATGACAGTAGTATAGGAGGTCATCTACTTGAAGTAATAAATTTGGGCCCTTTCCTCACAGCATATACAAAAGGAAATAAACTAAAACAGAAGAAAGAAGATAAATGTAAAACCTATAGTTTGGGTGCGATCTTGGTAATAAGGATAGGAAAAAAGAAATATTCAACTACAGGAAATATCATAAACAGTAGACAACAGAAAGTGACAGACCAGAAAGCGTGCCTGGAGCTTGTGCAGTAGAAAAGGAGAAAAGAGGTCACTATCAATCATATGTGGCTTACAGTGGGGTTTTAAGAACTAATTCAGGGAGCCGGGCACAGTAGCTCACTCTGTAATCCCAGCACCCCATAGACTGAAGCAGGAGGATCATGAGTTCAGGCTAGTCTGGACTACAGAGTGAGACTGAGTCTTAAACAAATCCAAAAGAAATAAACAAACAAACAAAAAACTAATACAGGAAAGCAGATCCAAATGGTCAATAAACAGATAAAATGAAAATTAAATTATAAGAATATTCCATTTGGACTTATCAGACTGGGAACATGAATAATACATATTTTTCTGAGATAAAAGTCTAGTTTCATATATCAAAAACAAAAACACGAATATTTATAGCTCTTTTTGAATCACAATCTTACAACATATATTAAAATATTAACTATGAAATACACATAACCTTTGACCTAGAAACCCCACTCTTTGGGATCAAACACATACAAGTGCCAGAATTGAAGGATGAAGGCATAAGGATGTACATTACACACACACCTTAATAAATATATGCAAACACATACTCAATGCCTATTCATTGGCGTGCTGTTTGTAGTCATGCACATGCAGACCACTCACACACCAAGAACCTAGAAATGGAGCACATACCATAAAGCGACAAATAGGGGAATATCTAAATATAAGCCATTACAGCAGAGTATAGAATATTATGCAGCCCACAAAAACAACAAAAAAAGTAAAGCTATGAAAATTACCTTGGAGAAAATTGCTATATATTATTGTTAAGTGAGAGAAACATTTTCAGGAAAATGTTTCTGAGAGTGGGAACCAGGGATTTCAGTAAATGTTAGCAATGCTTGTATCAGTGGTTGGTTCGTGCCCACACTTTTATAGACAATCAAGTTTTACACACAAGAGTACATTGCATTATTTATAAAATAAAATTTAACTTGAAAGCTACCTTCACCGTAAAAGGCACTAGAATAACTGCCCTTATTTTTCTCATTTAAAGATACACTTTCAAAATAACTTAGTGCTTCCACCAGGTGACAGTGAAAGAGAGAGAGAAATGGCTAACACCTGTCATTTAAGAGAACATTGATCTGATGAAGCAAACTGAAAGCAAAAGCCCATTGTCTTTGAGCTTTCCAAAATACTGAGAATTCAGCAATGCAGACAGAAGTTCAGCTGTATGTTTAATAAAGAAAACAAATTAAAGAGAGGGCTTTGCACTGGGACATGTGAATCTCAGTGGCAGCTGCCAGATTAAAAATAAATAAATAAAGTGCCAGACATCAAGCAGCAGTGGAGTCCCTCTACTCACACCAGCACCACGGGCCCCACACCATCGTGGATGCTGCCCGATGCCATCAGTGCCCTTCACTTCTCTTTCAACGTGGCCCGGCCTGTGGAATGAGAACACTGGGTGGCATGCCTCCCAAGCTCTGAAATGCAATTAAGCACCAGGGAAAACACCATATGATTCTATTTGGATCTCCTGTTTTCCCCTCTGGGTGAAGAAGACATCTTCTAACACACCAGAACAGCTTCAAGTCTGCACCAAGCAGATCAAAAAGTTCTTCCAGGCCACTAGGCAGGACTTAGGCTCTGGGAGAGACATATAAAGCAATTCTCCTTTGGATCATCTGTGATACGTTAATTGTGAGTTCTCAGACTCTCACTGCTGAGGAGGTGCACAAGAATTCTATTTCTGACACAGCAGTTTAAGCAGAGGAGTCTCTCCTTGCATGGTTAATTCTGCAAGAAAGATTATAACCCACTGACCTTAAACTTAGAATAGCAGAGCTGGTGTGTTCTGGATGGCCTGCTCAGCCATCTGGGCCCTGATTGGGGAAGCCTGGGTCTCACAGGCCAACGCTGACCCTGGCTGATGGTTCGCATATTCTGGGCAGCCTACATGGCCCTGAAGTTTGAAGATGAGTCACTATCACTCTAATTCCCACTATCAACCTATGTGTTGCAAGACTGACTGGATTACTTATTATCAGTGAAATTGTGTTCTGCCAAAGTACCACAGTTGGATGTGGCTTCGGTCCTGTACTCAGCAGGACCTACATAAACTTTAAATAGTAAGTATTGTGGCACAGGAGTGGGTAAGAACTTGGTTTTGTTTCCTAGCCTCTCTGGGGCACAAGCCTCAGAGCCTCAGGCTCTGATGGAGGAGCAGGCTTCTTGGGTGGTGCTTTCACGGAGTTGCAAAATCTCTTCCTCCCCAGTCCTAATCACATTTTGACAAGTGGGCCTGAGGCTCAGTGGACACCAACATCTTCCATCTTAACCCACTGGTCAGACTTCTTAGGCAGCTGTGCTGACTGTATTCCATCTTCAGGCACAAGTCTGCACTGTACCATTTCCATCAGAGCAGACTCTCCATCATTCCTGTGCCCAGCAGGTGGACACCAGATCTCCACCTGGATATGGACACTGCAGTTTGGGCCCTGACTGTCTGATCAATTACAGAGTCACCCAGCAGCTGCTGCATTCCCTCTGATCCAAACTGGTCCCCCTTCCAGCCTGCTTCTGAGCCCCAGTGGGCTCTGGTATAGCACCCCTTCCTCTCACTACACTTTAGAAGAGTTCTTGCTAGACAAAATTAATCTGGGTGACAGAAGTCAGAAGAGTGCTTACCTTGAGTGCTGTGGGTAACTGAGCAAAAGGGGCCATGAGGCAACCTTCTACAAAGGTCTAAAACTCAGTCTAGATGAGGGTTATGTAAGTATCAAGCTGCATACTCAAGTCTCATGCCCCTTACTATATATTAGCCAAGACAAAGAAATCAATCGCCCTTTGCCCACTTACCTCATCTCCAGGTTGCCATTGACCCAATTTTCTGAGTTCCCGTGGGTATCAAGAGTCCTATCTCCTCCAGCCAACTTTTGAACACTGTAAACAATGTCAAAGCAGCAAACAATAGAGCCAGAACTAGTGGAGCTGACACATTTGTGGATTTTTTAGCCCCTCTTTGCATTTGTTTTCCTTTGTCAGAATCATTTTCGTAAGGAGACAGTGCTTGTGGTCTTATTTCTCTCTCTCTCTCTCTCTCTCTCTCTCTCTTTCTGTGTGTATGTGCCCGCACATGTGTGCAGTAAAGTCTACTTCCTAGACATGTATATAGGATGCCACAGTGGGGGCCTTGCCATACATGTGAAATTCATTGCACAGGCATATTTGAAGTAATTTTTCTTGTTATGATTCTCTGTGAATTTGAAGCTGCACTGAGAAAGTGACAGGGATAAAAAGGGTTATGACTACAATCAGCATGTTCTCTTCAAATAAATACTTTAGCTTCAATGAACGTTATAAGAGGCCTCAAAGGTACAGTAAACACATAGTCACTTATACGACAGACCTGATTTAAAGCTTACCAAGCACAATGGTCAAGCCTTTATACAGTCATATCCTGAGATCATCTGATGATCCCCTGTGGATACTTTTCCTCTTTTCCCTCCCCCATATTGGACGAGTGGTGTGTGATCCTGTAATTCTTTTCTAATCAAGTAGTTTTCAAAATAAGTCCAGGCACGGGAACTAACTCAGCCAACATTTTCCCAGCTCAATCAACTCTGAAGTTAGCTTGATGGGATGAGTAAGCAAGCAGATTATGCAACAAAGAACATAAGACTCCCCTCTCCTTCCTATATCCCCATGAATCAGTTCATTAATTCATCCCACATATACTAACTGCATCCATAGGAACTGCACAGAGGCCTCAACCAAATCAGAGGAGGCAGAGACCAAAGAACACATTGGGAAACAGGCAAATTTCAAGCAAATAATGGTAGTTAAAAACCACAGAGGATTCAATGGCAGGTGAAAATATGATTAAACAAATGAGTCCCTTTAACCACAAGGATGCTTGTTTGTTTGTTTACACCTTGTTTGATCCAGAAAGAACAAAGAATGACCTAAACCAATATATTTAAGTGAAAATTGGTTGGGGGTGGGAGTGCTGACAAAAGGAAAGAAGAGTGGGAAATTGTGATACCAGCCAGTGGCAATGTTCCCATCCCAGGTCAAGTCACAAAGTTTTATGCGCCTGCCAGAGGCAGGGTGCACATTTGTTTCTCAGCTTTGAAGCAAGTATAGCAAAGGGAGAAATGGGATTAACTACATAAATCACAGAAAGCACTTGCCTATTTTATTGCTATTTCTGATATCAAAGAACAATTCTCTTATAAATTCCAATAAGTGGATGTTTGATGTTTAGCATCCCCAGGTGAGATGGGAAAGCAGAACAGTCCTATTGACTCTGAATGACTCACAAGCTCTACTGGGATAATAGATTTTCACATGCAGTGGGTTTTCAATGCTTCTTGAATTTAATGGGACAAGGGATGTCAGGCAGAAAATGAAGAAAAAAATGGATAAACAAATGAACAAATAAATGAATAGAAAGAGGATCAAGCTAGGACTTATGTTGATACTGTATTATGAATGAACCACAGAATCCAATCTGAAATTCAAAATAATAATAAGAATAACAGCAGGAGAAATGGTAAGAGAGAGGGGAAGAAACAAAGATCACTGAGCAATCACTACTTGATGGGCTCTGTGCAAACGACCATTGATTATTTACTCCAACATTACTTAGCAGATTTCAACATCTCTGTGCAAGAGAGAAGTACTCAAACACACTGAATTTTAGAGGTAGGAGAGAAGAAGAAATGTGTAGTCAAGAGTCCTCATTTTAAAGGTGAGAAGAGGCTCAAACACTTTTAGGTCACATATCTATCTAGGGAGAGGCACTTAGTTATGTTGTTATGAAAAACAGGAAACACATTCTCAGCTTGGTAATGAGCCAGATATTAATGCAACATTAATCCTAGAATATGCATAAACAATACCAGTAGTCTAAGTTCCTAACTTACCTTCTTTTGTTTCCAACCTCACAGATAATATAGTTAAGAAAAAAGGAATTGCTTACAAAACGTGTGTTTTTCACACATTTTCTTTGGATCCACCAGTTTCTACCCTGGAGAAGGACAGGGCTGCACTGTTATTTGTTTTATTTGTGGTGTATTAGCTCTTGATTTGATTCCTGCAAATATACTCAGCTATAGACATTAAAAGACAGATGTCGCTTAGAGTTCAAGAATTGCTCTTAAAATCATGGTTCCAACTGCATGTATAGTTAGAATGGAAGTAACCTGACTGAGAAGTGCTCTATTCAGAGATTTCATCTGACATGTACTTATAATAAAATAGAATTTAAAAATTACTTAGTGTGTCCATCTAAGGATAAGTGGTACTTACCCTAGTTTTAGTCAAGCTAGAGCCTCTCTGGAAGACTGAGGTGGTTCACAAGAAGTACAAAAGGATTTCTTTTTCTTAGTAAAATGCATATTTAAATCCTAGAAGTCTGTATGTTGGGACAAATACAAAAGAATATACCCCTGAATATCCAACTTGAATATCTGAGAGTCAGTTTAAACTCAAAATTTCTAAAACTCAAACTCAATGATCATGTACACCAAACCTAGTGAATTTTTCAGGACTTCATATATTTAGAAACGATATCAACATCAATGTTGACATAAAAATGGAATGCTAAGAAAATTAATAGTCTTCTTATCACTAATCAAAAGGTTTCCAAATCACCTTTTCAACTTACCACAGGTCAACAACAATGGGACTAAGAAAAAATGGACTGAAATCTTTGAAACTATGAGCCAAAATAAATCCTCCCTTAAGTTGCTTATTTCAGATATTTTGTCACAGAGACTAAAAACAGACTAACACAGCAAGTCATAAATCTTCTTTACCTCTATACCTACATACTATACTTTCCCATACCAGTCTTTGCAAGGAGAGATCACCAACCATGAGAAGAATGGGGTGATGGCTCTGTGAGATAATTTGGATGACTCTAATGACCTCTTGACACATCAAGAAGAAAAGTTCAGCATCCTCCTCCCAAGGCATCCCTGGTAAATCAGTCTATGGAGGATTCCCACAACTTTTGACTTGATAACTTTCCCAACTATTAGGAGCCTTTGAAAACTTTGGACCTCTTGTAGGAATCTATGTACAAGAGTTTTGATTATTGTGAATGTCAATAGTTGTTCCTAATGATGACACCAACAATTGTAATTCAAAATGTATTCATCTTTAATTTACCATTGAAAGTGTATCATTTGAAATACTAAAAAACTAAATTCCTAGGAAAACTACTTTTCTCTTGTTTCTAAAACTCATGATGATAGGTCATTTTTGTTCATTTTTTCAACATATTTGACAAGCCACTATTGGAACTTTCCTTCTGATTTGAAGAAAGGATTATAAGAAAAGGATTTGTATAAATGCAATGGTAGTATAGCAAAATACACTTACACTTCATTGGCAGAATAGCATTTTCCACAACCAGGTCTCAGGCAGATCAGGTTTCCTGCCCAGCAATACACCCCTGCATTTCACTTTTTCATGTTGAGATTCACAGTGTTCTCTCACTGAGGAGCACATGTATCAATGGGAATGTAGCCCCTGTTCAGAAGCAAAAACATAAGGAGATGGCAAAAACAAGGAGATGGAGAGGTAAGATATAAGGAGAAGGTATGGCATTGTGTGGTCTTCTGCCATACCTGCAGCCTGCAGCCAAAGCAACGTGAGACACAGTTTCTACAGACATGGAACCCACACAGGCCACACAGGATACATCAGGTCTGCCCAGACTACCTTCTGGCTTAGAAACCTTCAGCCATGCTAGGGATATGTAAATGAAGGAGATGGTTCTGAAAGATGTCAGCCTATGAAGTACGTTTTCTGGGCAAGAAATTTACCTCCTCATCTGCCTCAGTCTGGAATGGGAAAGACTGAAAGCCTCTTTCTCTTACAAGGACCAAAGAGTTCGTGTTCCAAATTCTCACATGCCAAAGTACACAACTCTGAAGGGATATGACACAATGATGATGCAATAAATTGTAAAGCAAACAAGCTCGTCCTAGTGCCAGATCTTCAGTACTGGGTGTGTGACTAAGGCACACCCTGTCTCATTTCTAACCCTTGGGCTCATTAACCATACAACTTTGCTAAATTTGAACCACTCTAGTATGTCTTCCTCACACCCCCACCGTAAACCTTATTTCTGCAAAGTCGAAGAAATTATTCGCTTCTTTTTCTGCTTTTCTTTCTCCTTAATGTTAGGAAAATACACTTAAATTTTTAAAGAAAAAAACAGATAGGTTCATCCCACTGACCAAACCAGAACTCCCTAAACTAGTGCAGTTCAATAGAATTTTCTGTGGTGAGAGGGACTGGTACTGCATTTATAATATGCAATCGGTACAATAGCCACTAGTCACAAGCACTTACTGAAGTCTCAACGTGTGGCCACTGTGGCTGACAAACTGACAATTTAATTTTAACCTAACTAATATCTGAGGGGCTATTATGTCTAGTGGCTGCCATAATGGGCAGCACTGTGTTATTATGACTTTTTGCAAACTAATGCAGATATTCAAGAAAACCTTGTAGTTTGTTTGCTCTTTCAATCAATCAAATCAAACATCAACAAAGAAAAATGTATTGATTGAAAAATGAGGTGAGGAAAGAGAGTAATCAAGAACTTAGTCTAGTGAAGTAGTAAACACATATACCTCATCTCCATCTCTTGACACCTCTTCCAAAATTTTCCCACTTTGAACTTTCCCTTCCCTCATCTGACTTTCCTTCCATCTTGATCCCCCACTAGAATTAAAAGTACACATTTCATATGTGCTTTAAAGATTCAGAAATCTGCATGTTTCAAGTTGAATGAGCAGTACTGAGAAGTACTTGTCTATAAATCTTTGAAAAACTTAAAGCAAACCAATTTTCTCTACTTTCTGATGGCACCAATTTCTGTCTCCTAAATGAGACATTTATTTCAAAATTGCTACACATAAGACTAGAATCTTTAAAAATGTTACTGCCTACCTCAGTTTTCTGTTCTTATTAACTTTAATAAAGCCTCATCTAATAAAGGCAAAATTGACATTGCTATGAAATTTGTATTGGGCTCTGCTCCTGAACATATAAATTGACATTTTTCCTAGATTTGTGATATTATTTAGTATATACTTCACCTAAATTATATACTATAGTACATTTTCCAATGTTATAGTTTTTTTCCTAAGTTTATTTGAATTTTCTAGGTTCAATACAATATATAGCCATTTGAAAACAATTGTTCACTCAATTTCAAGTTCTAATTGGTAAATATGTTATTTTTTCCAGTAAATGATACACTAAAGTCAAATATAGAATCTAATATTTAGACCACTCACTCTCCTGTCACCCTTTTTGCAAAATCACAGATTTCCAAATAGAAGAAACAAAACTTCAAGGCCAAACATACTGTTCCAAATTAAAACTAAAGCAATCTAAGTCACTATTAAAAGTATCTCACATATTGCCTAAGAAAACAGTAGCAAGGATAAGAGCTTAGGCTAAGAGGATCAGCTTCCAGGATTCTCTCTGTCCTTCATTACAAGGAGCTTGAAAATTCTTTTTCTCTCTAGGACAGACTCATGAGTAATGACAGCAGCTCTGTGGTATTGAGGGTCCAGCATCTCAGCTAATTTTCATCTCTTATTATCTTGATACCACAAGATGGAATTTAATAGAAGACTGGAACATTTGTAACATGACATTAAGCAAAGAAATGTCAGTGGCTTCCATGGCCTCCACAAAGGTGAAGTCTCCGAAACATGAATCAAAGGAAATACAAGAACATCTTGGAAGGAAAGGATGCAGCGATTGCACATTTGAACTATTTTAAATGCCTTAGGGAATCTATGAAGCACATAGTGTTAAAAATAATGATGTACTGAGGACAGACAGTTAGAGCTCTGCTAAGAGAGAAGGAAATGTCTTTAGATTTCTTTTTTCAAAATATGGGTTCAAGGTACAGTCCCACTTCCTCTGGTCTCTTTGGTAACTCTCTTACTCTGCATACGGCATAGTTTTTTCACATATAAAATGATGATAAGGTGATACCCACCTTTCCAAATCCACATGATTATCATATCAACAAAGACAATGAGATTGAAAATACCATTAAAGGCTCTGTAGATTTAGCTTATGTAAGATAACTTTAAATTTGAAGTTTCAATTAGAGCACCAAATACAGTAGATACTACAAACCTAAAGAGATGCGTACTGGTTCTATATGAAAAGTTACACATCTAAAAAACTAGTCATATAATGTTTAATAGATTTTGTAAAGAGCAGTTTTAGGCTTATAGAAAAACTGAGCTAGAAATACAGAGAATTCTCTTCCACTCTGCTCAACATATAGTACGATTTTTGAAACCTTCACCAACATTATGCGTGTAAAGGTTGGCTCATAGGAGACTGGATATAGATAAAGTGTGAAGAGCTCTGGGTGGAAAATTGTACTGAGTATTACCATCTCACCACAATGGGGCACAACCCTGCATCTTAAATCAAGAAGAAAGGGCTTCATTGGATCAACTGAGAGAGCTCAAGGTGGCTGTTCCAGTTCACATCAAGGAAAGACAGTGAATTCTGGTCCTGACTGAATCCAACTTGGCAAATCTCACAGGCTAGCTACTTGGTTGGTATAGTCCTACTCTGTGTTCTCAGGATTTGTTAAAGTACAAAATGTACGAGAGTTCATACAGACTGCACTGAAACAGTTTCCACTCTGCCCAAGAAGATGTCCTGGAAGGCCAAACAGAGAGCAACAGAGAAACTCTGGGTGGAGGATAGTGAAGCCCAGGAGTTGAGAAAGAAATGATCACTGGAGGTGATACATGAGAATATCAATGGAGGTGCAGGTGAAATTTCCTGTGGCAATACCCGTACAACTTATTCACAAGTCAATGAGACGCAGGATGCTTTTCTACTTCCATAGTTCAAGTATATCCCATACTGGTATTAGTAGAGCAAAAGTTTTCTGTTCCCTCTTCCTTAGCTCTCTCATCTTGCTTCAACACTGAGATAACAGCAACTGAAGGGATAAAAATGGTAGAGAGGAAAGAGGGGTAGAGGATGGGAGGGTGCAAGCTCAAGGTAGGGAAAGAGAGAAAACTGCACCACTAATCCCCTTAGCAAGGGCCTGACCTCATGCAGGCATAGCAAGAGTACACAGAAAAGTTTTTATTTGGTTGTTTGTTTGTTTTCCTGAGGCTGTTATTTACTGAATTAAAGCTGCATTTGAAACTTAACATTATCCCTTTGGCCCTGGAAGAATCTGTCTTCTACCAGAAGACGGAAATGTCTTTTAGAGGAGACACAAAAAAACCATCAGTAAAAAGGAGTGAGTTTAGATACATTGAGATGAGCTGTACAATGAAAGTACATGAAATATACCTCAGGGTTCCTGTAAACATCACCACTAGACGTTGAAGTTCAAGTGGGTCAACACACCTCGGTGGGAACAATACTGATGGGCAGGCCTAGTTGTGGTCATCTGCTCCCTCTAAATTGACATTTCTACCCACACCTCTCCATTTTCCATCCTCAGGACCATCACCCTTCCATGAAAAATTTCTTTTTACCTTGCTACAAGTCAGGTTTCTTCTCAAGAATATTTTATATCAATAGTAGGCTGTCCATAGAAGCCCTGTGCAGGCTCAGGCAGTGATCTGCTGGTCCTGCCTCACAGCACAGTCAAGTCTAATTCCAGGACTTTCCTTTCATATTTCTGCCATACTGTTGACTCCAAAATAGGCTTAGAATGAGTTTCTTTGAAGCAAGGGTATACTTTCACCCTTTTTTACATTTGATTCATAAGTTTAGTAGAAAAAGAAAGACCTAGAAGTAAATC
Source organism: Castor canadensis (assembly GCF_047511655.1). NCBI lineage: Eukaryota > Metazoa > Chordata > Mammalia > Rodentia > Castoridae > Castor > Castor canadensis. The sequence continues at coordinate 6,259,764 of NC_133386.1, read as the reverse complement.
GCTTTGGCTGCTTTAAACATATGAAGAGCTGGCAGGTGGAAGAGCAATGGGTCCTTGTAGCAAAAGTCAGATGACCAAACACCAAGTACATAAGAGCAATTGTCCTATGAGATTGGAGATTGCATGACTGTAGAGTCCATTCATAACTAAGATTGTGTTTCAGTCAAGAGATCATGAAGCTGTTTGCCAGTTATTCATTTACTTCACAAAACATCTTCAACATCTACTATAAGTGATGCACTGTGCTAAGCACAAGCAATGGGCAAGGTATATTCTTTGTCTGTTGGAACTGAATCTAGTAATGGAATAAGTATAGGGGTACACAAGGAACATAGTCTCTCATAGTTTTTTGGTCATACTCTATTTATTTTGTGCATTACCTCATTTTCCCTGTATCTGTTTATCTGTTTATGGCAACATTACACAATTTATAGCTTATATCACATTTGTTAATAATGACCTGAACCTAAACTGCTTTAAATAAAGATAAAGACAGAAGTAGCATGGTTCCTCATTTCTTTTTAGCACATTGTGGGGAAAGGGAGTGCATTTGTCCATGACATGATGCTATCAGCTCTAAGTTATGGCCATATCAGATCATTTTCATTGCAGGCCACTTCCTAGGTGGCAGGTCAGTGTATGTCTATTAGGACAGCTTTCTACATTAATATGAAATCCCCCATGCACAACAGAAGATTTATAGCACATAAAAAATTGAGCATACTTCTGACACTAGAGAAAAATATAATTCTTTGAAACTAGGTGGAAAATCCATAGCTCAATCATACTAACATGTGACTGTAGTGTTTTAATTGTGCTCAGAGATATGAGTGGCCTATGCTGGGCTCATGCCATAGACTCTGACTTCATTAGTGTGATGCCACAAACCTACCTGGCTAACATGGCATTTAAAAAGACACAATCCATGTGAGTTTCCCCTTTCATTTTCACGATTTCCTTTTTCCATGTGGACCAATACTTGCCCTTTTTCCCTTCACTAAAGAAAAACCCCATGCTTCATCTCTTATCCAGTATGTGAATTTTGATCCACACTTCAGGAAATGTAGTCAGGTAAATTTGACTCTTTTCAGGAAGAGGCTGCAAAGTAAGTCTCATTTCTCTGTGTGTCCTAGAAAGAAACCTAATGCAACACAACACGGGCACTTTCAGTAAGAATCTAAGCTCCAGTTCCCCTGATTTAATCCTCAGTTTGGTTTCTTTCTCATTGTGTGACCCAAGTAAAGTCAACCTCTCCATTTCCCATCCCACTTTAATGATACATTTATGCAGGTAGCTTGATATTCCCAGATGGAACATGGCATGCATGCATAAGTTCAAATGCTTCTGTGAACTAATGCACAAACATATCTCAGCCCTTCTTTGCACGTCCTGCCTAATTCCAAAGTAGCATTTTCAATGTGACTTCCATGCCCTGAACATTTTATTAGTGCCAGGTTATACTTGTTGTTTTTTTTTAAATAAAGCATCGACAAAGAATATACTATATAGGAAGACAAGGTTACTAAATTCTATTTATGTTCCCCAGTGAGGTTTTTGAGCCATTTACTTCTTAAGCAAAAAACAAATAAATTAATCCATTGCAATAAAGATCTTTTTTTATTTTCACAACTCTTGATAAAGCTTCGAAGTGGTCAGATGGATAATATATCAATTTCATCTGAGAGCTACCTCTATCTGTAGACACAGCCCCTAAAAAACAGTGGCATTTCATACACAAAAACTATCTTAAGTCTGGCCAAATCTCTCGTGCAGACATAGGGATAGAGATAGGGTACATGATAGCAGAATTTCCACTCATTAATGAAATTGATGAGCTCATGACCATGATATAAAACAATTATGCTTTTGCAAATACTGCAGCCATCAGTCACTGCCTACCCAATGCCCATTGTACTCTCTCTCTTAGTTAAAATAACTGTGAATTTTATTGGACACACCATGGATCCAAACTAGGGGATAAAATAGATCTGGTTTAAGTCAATCATACATGCACAATGAATAAAATTTCAGATAGCTCAACTAATTTCCAATTAAGTTAATAACTACATGTCACTACTGACAGACTATGTATAACTTTTAATATCTTCTACATAAAAGGTAACATTGGCATTACATACTTCATTGTAGTATATGTAGATATGATATATCTATATGAAAATTAGAACAAGCACTTCAAATACCATACAGAGATAGGTAAAATGCTGAGCTTAGATTCTGGTTTATGGTAAACACTCAATTAGTTATTAACACTACTTATCCCTCAAAGTACATAAAAAGCACATACTTTGAAGGTAATGCAATAAATAACTCATTTTAAAATACATAAATACTTTTTCAGAATTATATGATTTAAATTTCCTGCTTACAGTTTTGAGAATTTCACACTTGCAAAATGAGTCAGGAGCACAGCCAGGTATCAAAGTCAAAACCATGAGAAGCCATTCATAACACAATGCAAGGGAACTGCCGGGTCAGTCCTGTTCAGGTCTCTCCAGGGGCTTTATGATGCTCACTTTGGGGGCTGACATCCTAAATGCATGCTAAGGAAGTCTACGTCTGCAAGGATAGTTTACTTTTATTCTGTTTCTTAAAAACTTGTAAGTACACTCAATGCAAAAAAAGCCAGTTTCTATTACCAAGAGGCCCTCATATAAGAAAGCAATGAAAAGTAACCAAAATTGGCATCCAAATGAAAATACTTAAAAGGCCAAAGAATTACCAGCCTCGACACACATTTCTGTAGGCTTTAATTAATTGAAGTCACTCCAACTAATAATGAGACCAATGACAATTTTAGTTGTGAAATACCAGGCATATGACAATGGCAGTCATTCTAAGAATTTCTATAATAGAAGAGAGTAATGGTGAATGACTAATGTTGCCTGTGATTCATTGGATAACATTTTACTTATTTCTTAAATAATTTTGCCCTTATGTAAATAAGGTTTTATTTATTTCAATAGGAAACTATAGGTCACATTTTTTGCTTGAAAACTCTTTACTAGATGTTCCTCTGAATGTAATTACAGCAAAAATAGAAATAATTCTTTTTTGGTTGAAAACAACCTACATACTGGTTTCTTTTGGTCTTTCTAACCAGTAGTTCCTCTGGTTCACTAACAACTGTAAACAGTTCTCCAGAAACAAGCAATTTCATCTAGTAAAGGAATTGTAGTAGCTCAAAAGGCTGTGGCTGATTCCTTTCACATGAGGGTATTGCTGTCACCCCAGGGCATTTCTAGTTATTTCTAGACCACTCCCCATGAGTGCTCCACACACAACTAAGAGGGAAGTGCTGTCCCCAGAATTAGTGTTGTCAGGTAAAGAAGAGAACATTGACTTCACTTGGAATGCTGGCTATTTCTTTTAAGTAAAAAATAGGATAGTAATACCCTATAAAATATTTAGGACATACTTACCCTAAAACATTATTCATTGTCTGTCTGATTTCAAACATAGCTGACCTCCTTGTACAGTCAAGAGTTGAATCTGTTAGTCCTACCTAGACTCCTCAGGGCTAAAGTAACTCTGGTCTCACTCTGTCTACAGTAGACTTCAATGTTCTTCCTCTCTGTCAACCCCATTTACCTGCCCTTCAGCATGCTCCTTTTATCCAAGGCTCTCCCCTCAGAACCTTAGCTAAACACAGGAGAGCCATGAAAACAATCCAAAATTTTCCTAAAAATTAAAGTCTTCAAGCAGATAACCCATTTTCATACATATGTATATCCTGTGGACACTCATAGGAGCAAGTTCTAGATAGGCCAATGAAAATCAGTTCACCAAAAGCCTATTTTTCAAATAGCCAGTTTGCCTAATATAATAACTTATTCAAAATTTATTTATTAAAGTATATCTTGATCAATGGACTCTGAGCTCTTCAATCCCCAGCCCCCAAGAGTATACTCAATGTTGAATTTCCGCTATGTCATTCCCTTGTAGAGAGGCCCCTCTATTTGCTCCTGTCAGCTTTGACATACCCGTGAATGGAGCTGGGGTGATGACCAAGAAGAGCACAAACAGCAAGGGTGAGTGTCAAAATGAGGTGGAGCACAGAAAAGTGCACAAGGCCAAGGGAAATCTTGAGGAGGAACAGATGGAGAGGGCCACTCTGGCACTGGTGAATACCAGATCTGCACATGCTCTGCTGCTTCAACTTTGTAGCTGATGGAGGGCAGGTGAATCCCGAGACAAACCAGTGCCTTTGCAGATCTGAGTAAGTGAGAATCAAAGAATGCAGGTACAGGTTACACACTGTGGGGGTATCTACAGTGTGCCTTACAAAGAGTTTAAACCTCATGAAGTAACTTGTAGTGACTCTTCCATTATACTCTAGAAACTGAAATGACTAACAATCAAATTTACAGTAAGAAAAGATGGGAGTAATGCATACTTGAACAAAAAATATCCTTAGCTAAAAACCAGAAAGTAAGCTTAGATCTATTCCAAGATCTATTTGTTATATAGATGTGAGACTAGCTATTGACAATAAGAGAAGTAAGTAGATTCCTGACCCACAATTAATCTGCAACAAATATTAAGTTTAGAAATGATTATACATTTAGACTATATTTCTTAATAAATTTCCTCACATAAATTGTGCCTAATCTATAAACCAATTTTAAACAAAATCCATCATGCCAGGCATTTTACATCTTATTCTATTTATTGTACCATTTCTCATCAGAAACCTTTTAGCTTTAATGCTATTCCAAGGCAGAATATCTCATTAGAGTGGCAAAGATAAAGTTCTTTTTGAGATAAAGTAATTATAGAGATTGTAGGGGGGAAAATCATCCAAACTTCTTGGCTACAGTAATCTCCTGGCTTCTGATTAATTTGCAGACTTATAAACTGAGTGCAAACTAAAAGATCCTAGTAGTAGATAACTCTAGTAACATATAGTTGGTGCTGGAAAGATTAACAATGTGTAACCTGAATCAGAGCTAAGGTTGTAGAAGACTTTGCTCCCAGGCAAATATTCCAAGACAAGATGCTGCATGCTCTCTCAGCTTAATTCTACATTTGTTCTATTGTTCTAGTAGTATTAGAGTCAATAACTTATTTTACCCTGTAAGTAGCCTTACTATATTTCAAGCCTATTTTCAGTTAGAAAGATGACTGGGGGATTCATTGTGACAATTTCAAATAGATTTATATTGTACATTGCTTAGATCGTCCCCACCATCTCTCCCTCTCATCCCCTTCCCCACCCCACTTAAAGCAACTGCAAAAGGTTTCATTGTTCTATTTCATACAAGTATATGAAGTCCATCAACCATATTCCCTTACCTTAGTCTCTTTTGTTCACTCTCACCCCTCCCACAAATATACCCCCAACACACTGTACCTATTTTACAGTCCTGTATTCTGATATTAATTTCTAAGTCAGTGTTCAAAGGGGTTTCTCCATGTATCCCTGCTGTGAGTATGCTTTACAAGTGGTCAGTTCAAGTCCTTCCATTACTCTCCTTTACCCCATCCCTCCCATCCCCCATTTTTCAATAGCTTTCAATACATATAATTATATCCTCTACCTTCCCAGATGTTACATATTACAATATTGTTGACACTCTATGGAAATAACCTAGATGCCCTACAACTGATAAACGGGTCAAGAAAATGTGATATGTGTGTGTGCGTGTGTGTGTGTGTACATACGCAAATGCACACAATGGAGTTTTACTCAGCCATAAGGAAGAATGACACCAATGTGGCTTGAAGGTAAATGGATACACTTGGAGGACATCATATTAAGTGAAGTAAGTCAGGTTCAGAAAGACAAAAGCCATATGTTTTCTCTCATATGTGAAAGATAGTTCCAAAAGATAAATATATACACACAAAAAAACATGATCATATACAAACTCAATTTTTTCCTATCACAGAATGCTTTGGTTTCGTTTGCTTGAAGAGGCCTGAGTTAACCCAAGAATATTGGCAATGACAGGATGAAGATGGTGGAAAGAACTGGGATACCTCATCCATATTGGGGAGAAAATGCTTTGAGGACTTCAGTGAGGCAGAGCTGGCAGAAGTGAGGAGGACTGTCAGAAAAACTTCCAGGGACAAACCCCTCATCAGCAGAAGCTAGTCTTACTAAGCTCACCAACCCTGGCAAATTGTCAACAATCCTAAAGTCTCTGATAGTGCTTTTGTTGACATAAGCAGATGCTAGGAAAATGTTTGAGAGAGACAGTGACATGGGTTATTTTAAATTATCTATTTCAATGCTCAAGCACACAATCAGAAACATTGAGCCACATACAGAGCAGCCTCTGCTGTACCCAATCCTGCCTCATTTGTACGTGGACCCAAGTGAACAACAGGCTGGTGAAAACTGAGTGTCTACCATGCTTTTCCTTTGATAAGTAGAATTCACTATTTTCCAGTGAGCACTCACATTTCTAAAGGATACTATGGTTTGCTGAAACCCTGGTCAAGGTCACCATGAAAGAGAAGATATTTTGATTTGGAGATAGAAATTAACCTAACATATAAGTTGATTCTCAATTCACCCTCAAAGTCAGGTCAAACTTCAGACTGCAGTTTCTCAATGTGCACCATCAGGACATAAGTGGCTGATGTCCGTCTCTCTTGTCAATTTATTACAAACGTCATATAAATGTGAAATGTGGTCTAAACTAGAGTGCCTTATTGGACAGGAAGCTCATTACTGTCACATGCAACATTTAAGCAGATTGAGGAAATATCAGCATTATGAAGAACCACCACCACCAACAAAATATGTAGAAGGTGACTCTAAAGACCCCTGAGTTGCATAGAACTTGTTGAAGATTGATTTCTCCAGACAAGAAAAAATGAAATTGCATTTTCAGGATGACTCAGGTGGCTAAGTAGGTTTCAATTTTTCTCCCTAGGTATAAAAATCTCTTTGCAGACATCCAAATAAACCACGCAACAGTACACTGTAACTAGTCACCCATGTAAGATCCCATATTCTCTTATGTTTCATGACCAGAAAAAATTATGCAAGTTATTGATCTTTATAAAGATCTGGAAAATGAAACCTAAGAGTACCTGCTCTCTACATAGAAATCATTTCTCTTGGTGAAAGTCAGCACCTCCTCTATTCTTGCCAAATCTAGACTTGCAGGCTGATCCACAGTGTGACAGGCCTGTTTCTCCAACAGGCACTGAGCCTACAGATGTTGCTCTTTGAACAGGCACCTCATAACAAAATCAAAAAGTCTGATCTCTGCTATGTTCCAGTTTTGTTATATCTAGTAACATAAGAAAATTATCTTTAAGTCATCTTCATCCCGTTTTCCCTAAAATCCTTAAGCATATCTTTCTATGAGTATTTTTCAGTGATATTTTTAAGTACATGGAAACTAGCTAGATAATAGGACATTGATTACTGGATTTGTACAGTAAGCAATGTATTCTGGAAAAGGCCAGGGCTTTGGGAAAATTCAGAGATTTTTCACTCCTGGCTCCAATATTTATTAACCATGTAACTTTGGGCTCTTTACTCAACCTTATGGAGTCTCTTTGTGTAAATCATTGGAGAATATTATCTATTCTGCATGTGTGTCACAAAAATTACAGAAAAACTAGAAAAAATTGTAAGCGACAGGCCAGTGATGTGCAGAACAATAAGTAGTCCAAGGGGAATAAAAGTTTAAATTTAAATATCAAGGTTACCAACTCTGGGAATTGATAAAATCTCAGGTGGTGATGGGGAAAGGCATCTGAGAAGGGGTGGCTCTGAAACCACTAGAAGGATTGATCAGATCATCCAATTCAGTGCTGGCCTAGGTGAGCAGGGTGCCAGGACTTCATGTCAGAGTGATATTCGGAGATGGAAAAAACAACGGCCTCTGAATGAATAGGTGTGGGGCAGGTAGGGAGAGGTGCTTCCATTCCTCTGAAAGGAGTTAGCTAATACCCACACTTACACACTAACATATATAGATAGATAGATACATATATGAACATATACCTATACATGAATGACAATGACAGATCAAAAGAACTTCACATTTCTAACCATGTTTTGATTACTGTACTCTTCATATATGAACTAATCTTCATTACACCAGGCAACAGTCACCCCTACGTTACACAGAGAGGAATAAGGAAGTGAGGATTCTCTGGGGTCATCTCTCTAGCCTCACACCATACAGTCTCTCCTCCTTACCTTTCTTACCTCTGCTGACTACCTCATTTCAGACTCTGCTAAGCACCTACTATTAATGTACCATTTAATCCTTATATCATTCTACTTTCCTTGGACACATTTAGACAGATGCTGCAGATTTTTTCTTTTTTGTTTTTCTATTTTCCCCCACTGAATATATTTTTAAATGATACATTTTACATAAAATTATAGAGTTATGACTTCTTTTGATTAAAAAAAATCCAGTCACAGGAATCTCACCCCACAACTTGCCAGCTATTAGCAGCTGTATCTGTTCTGTGTGGGGCCTTAGCGCTCCCTCCACCAGGGTCCTCACTGCCCCTTACCACCCACATCTGGCCTCATGTTTTATCACCTTTCTGATTGCTGTGGCCATTTTTTGTTTGATCCTCAGTATAAATCTATCGGTGTTGTAAAAAGACATGGCTAAAACAAAACAAAAGAGTTTATCAGTTAGGTTAGAGAGTTCGGGTTCAAACCTCTTGGTTCACACTCATGAGCTCTTATTTTTTGGGCAAATGTCTAAATCTCCTTAAGCTTCTGTCTTCTCAAATCTAGAATGGGGTTATAATTAGTAACCTGAGTGGGTTTTCCACTTAGGTTTCCTAGCTGAAATGTTGCAGCCTAGGAAAACATTGAATCATATCCTTAGTCCTTGTAACATTTCCTCAGGCTGTGGCAATGGATCCATGATTTCTCCTCTACCAGGTATGTTTTTCAAGGTCTTTTACAATGCCCCATTATTCCCACTCTTCAAGGCTTGCTTTGGCTCCTTGTTTGCTTCAGAACAAAATCTGAATTCTCTGCCTGTTGTGGGGTCTCCATCTGGTATCCCAGGTACTTATCTCCACCTGCACACCCAACTACCCAAGCATTTTGTGCTTCTATGCTTCCTTGTTCTTTCAAAGCAGTGCTAACAAGATGTCCTCCACGTCACTACCCACTGTCAGGTCCACATCACATCTGGTATAGAGCTCCACATTGAAGCAATGCATTAATTGTCTCCATTTATATAAGGGCTCAGCAAACCTTTCCTCTAGAGGGCCAGTGAGTAAATAGTTCAGGTTCTGCAGGATATGCAGTCTGCATCCCAATTACACAACTCTGCCTTTATGGCAGAGGTAGCCATAGATGTCAGGTATACAAATGGGTGGGCCTGGGTTCCACAAAAATTTATTTATGGACACTAGAACTGAAATTTCACATAACATTCATGAATCATACAATATTATTTATGTCTTGAATTTTCCCAAACATTTAAAATGTAAAAACAAAAATGAGCAGCAGGCCACAGTAGACTTTTGTGCGCTAAGTCCTGCTTTCAGTTCAGACTCGTTATGACCCACCACTTCCTCCTTACTTTCTTCCTGAGGTGTGACTCACATTTAGAGCCCTTCAGTGCACACTTCTGATATGAACAGTGCTCCTACCACACAGGTCCAGAGCAAAACATGCCCAGCAGCCCAAGAGGCTCCTGTGTGATCTGTTCTGAAAAGCACCCCGCCACAGTCCAACCCCTTATTAAAGCAGGTTCTCTACTTCCTTTCAGTGGGCCTGGTTTTAAAAAAACAAACATGAGGACTGACCCTGTACTGCCTAAACTTTTATAGAATAGAAGAAATCCAGAAGGCAAAGGTATGTTTTGAACAGAACTTCAGGTGTCATTAGCCCTCACATCCACATAGACCAATGTCTTTAGTTTTCAACAATGGTGATACACAACTGGAAACAGGGAAAGGCAACTCTGCTAAAATGCATCTGTTTCTCTGTGCAGTACCATTCTGATGCTGCACTTTCTTACTCTTTCTTACCTGGGCCAAGGTGAGGGTCGCTTGTTTGCAGGTGCCGCACTGTACCCGGAGTTTTCCTGGCTGTACCCTTTGACAGGGGCCTTTGCAAAAAACATAAAAGCTGTTGTATGTTGGTCTACCTATTGGGGAAAAAAGTAGAGATAGTGGGTAATCAGTGTTGGATCCAAATTGAGACAAGAAACTCTTTAAAAGCTTTTGAGTGCAGCAAATTTCAAAATCAACTCATCAAGAACATTTTGCAATTAGTGGAATCAATATTAGTGGAATTATTATTCCAATGAGGATATGACAATTTAATTTACAAAATTTAGTTTTGTGCTCAAAAGAGTGAAAGTCTTCTCTTTATCTTGCCAACAGCCCTGTGACTTACTCAGCAAAGTCAGCAACCTGTCATCAAGATAGCTGGCCAAGTGTGTTTGCCACACAGTGGAACTGAATACACTCAGTGCTGCTGAAGTTTAAAAGAGGGTAGGAAATTTGGAGGCTGTGCAAAATTTAGAGACCACTGCTTCTAAATTCTATTTCATGCTTCTGTACACAGTTGTGAAGACTCCAGACTTTTTGCTCTTAAAATCTTATCTGCACAGACAAACCAGCCCATTTCTCATGATATGAGTGAGATCACAGTTTGCTGGGTTTCCAGGAAGATGTGCCAAAATACAGTCATACATAAGGGGGCCTGAATCCTGAGGAGTTTAACACACCCTGCAGCCTTGTACAGAGTATTTGTAGACATTTTAGACTGTCATTTGATATTACAGGTAGTGAAACTTTGCAAAATGTAAGGGACAACAAGCTTTATGTTTGTGACTTATTTGCAATATTCTTTATAAATGTTATTCTGTAGAGATGAACACTTAGTGCTCAGTGTGAAAGGGGAGACTGATTACAAACAGATGCTTGTATTGATATTAAGTTACTGTTTTTCAAAGTGTGAGACCCTGAGTTCAAATGCCAATAACACCAAAAAAAAAAAAAAGATGAGAGCAGCCATCATTATATTATTCCTGATATTAAAATGGAAAGAATCCTCCTGTATAATGTTAGCTTCGAGTATTTTTATTAGATGGTATTTACCAGATTCAGAAATTTGTGTTATATCTCCTGTTTGTCAAGATTTATCATTAGGTTTAACTGTTTTCCTTTTTTTTTGTAGTAATTCAGGGCCTCCACACTTGCTAGGCAAATGCTCTACCACTTTACCAATTGATCTATGTCTCCAGTGTAAGGTTTAACCTTTTAATATGATTTTTTCTATGTCCATTGAGGAAATAAAAAAAAAGTTACTGTTTTTTGACACCTCTTTGTAGAGTCAGTGCCTTAGTAGGCAAGATATTCAAGTTATGAATATCACATTGTTATTAGCAAATAAAATAATGACATAAAATATATTCTTAAGATTTATATAGATCATAAACAAAACACATAGCCATGCATTAATATTATAGAAATATTTGTAGCATAAAAGTAACTGAATTATGAAAAGATCACAAGAACTGTGACAATTTTAAATAAGTATGAAGAAGAAATTTTGAAAGCAGCCAGAGCCCTCACCATTAAAACCTTTATCGGCAACATGAACAAATCCTTTCACAACTTTTATAACCTCTGTAAAGGTTAAACAATAGCAAAGGAGGAAGAGGGGAAGAGGGAAAGCAAAGGAGCGTCAGGGTTCCAGACACTATCATTGTGGAAAGGTCTGATTAGAAACAGCTTGCAATATTGAGAGTAGTATCCAGAAATTGCAGGGAACTAAATGGCTAAATGATCTGCTCTGCCCCTTAGGGCGATAGCGGTGTCTGCTATATTGTTTCAGCTAATAACAAATCAAGGCCTAGTGGGAAGACAGGACACCCTTCCACCTCTGCATACTGCAACCTTCACTAAGTCCTTGAGGAGTTATTCAGAAAATGCTGCAGCCAATGTCCATGCCCCAGAAGCACACAGAATGACATGCAATCCATTACACCTTGCTTCCCAGAGCCTGCCTGAGTTGGGGATTAATAGCCAGTCTAAGGAAGATCAAGGTCAGGCCAGTCCTGGCTGCAGCACATTTCAATGTGGCAGCTCCACTGGGCAGAGCAGCTGGGGCTTCAGGTAAATCCTAAGAGCTCCTTTTCAGAATGGCTTCCTTATCTGTTTGGCTGTATAACACAATTTAAAATTGGCAAGCTTCTCTGTGTCCTGCTGTAGCCTGTAGTACAATGGACAGGAATAAAAACAAACAACCTCCTGACAACATTCTGGGCAGTGTTCCCACTGGCCTGGCTGAAGGGCCTATGATTGGAACTCTTGCACACGGAGTCATAATTCCCAAAAGAACAGAAAGTGATTCTGTGAGGCACCTTAAGAGCCGTTCCCAGGTATATAGCTTCTTTAGTCAGTAATACAAATCTTCCCTCTCACTTCTTTCTGGACCTTAAATTTCTTTTTCTTTCCTGATCCACTCTTCCATATGGTAGTCTCTTCATTGCCCAAAATAATTGAAGCAGCGATGTTTGTGTTTATATATTTCCCTTTTTATATCTAATGACTTTAAACTTGGAGAGGTTTAAAGGTTTTTCAGATCATATCTCTCACTGTCGTTCATCAATTGTGATCATTGTGGTACATTTGGGTGTCCTCTCTGCATGTGTATGTGATTATACTCACAGATAAATACACACATACTACACACATATACTTTTTTGCTGAAGCATTCATAATGAAGTTGCAAGACAGTAGGCTTCCTCACCTCCAAATCTTCTTTCATCCTAAAAATAATTTTTCATATAAAACCATAGAACTTTTAAAGTGATTTGACTGTTTTGGAAGTTCTATTCATAGACTGATCAATATATTTTAAGTACATTTTACAGAACATTACAAGGCTTTACAAGCTGCAAATCTAAAATGTTGGGGGCTTGAGGCGATACCAAGTGAAGCCAAGTTAAACAAGGCCCTGCTTGTGGCCCTTCACAGAGGTCCACCACATCAGACATGCGGGATGGAGCACAGCACATCCTGAAATTGACCTGACAGTGGAAGCCGTCCTTTGAAGGTGCATGTTAAGAAACTACATTTCTCAGGAAAAAGAAAGGAAAACAAATTAGAGCAAAAAAATGTTAGCAAGCTGACATAATTGTCTTATCATGGGCCGTGAGGGTTAGTCCACTAACATAATGATTTTACAGGTAAACTACATTGATTTCCTTTAGAAGTTCTATTCCCCCCCCCTGCAATAACAAAAGCACGGCAAGCTCAGGGCCCTTTGAAAGGGTGAGCCACTGTTCCATAAGAACACATTAACATATTAAGTGGAACACTGCTGCCTAAGAGGATGTCTGCGATGATGGAGTACTTGACATCTGCACCACCTTATAGGTATCCACAGTATATGTGACCATCAGCTACATGTGGCTATTGAGAACTTGAAACTTGGCTAGGAATTACTCTCCTGTGTCTTACTAATTTTATGCAATTTCAGTTTCAATAGTCTCACGTGGGTGGCAGCAACCCAACTGCACAGCGTAGAAGACTGTGAACACATGGGTGTGGCTGGCCCCTCCCTCCCTCCCTCACTAGGAATGTAGACGACAAGCAATATTGAGGAGACGCTCTCATCACACCAACCAGTGCACTAGTTCATTTCTGACTGTGCTAACATAAAAACAATGTTGGAGAGGCAGGAGAGAAAGGAGGTTAGAATCTGAGGTACAAGAAGTAAGATGGAGGTGGGTGGGTTGTGGGCACCATGTAGTGCCAGAGAGAGAACAGAGCTTCTCTGCCTTCATGTGTCCTGTCTCCTACACCCTGAGGATCAGTTCTTAATCTGTGCCTAGACAATGATCCTGTTGTCTCTTCTGCCATCACTACTTTTGAGTGAGAGCCACACACTCAAAGTCTGGCTGGAATAGCAATTCTTATAAGAATTCTTCCCTTGGTTTCCCCATAAAGATATGATCTGTCCCTAAACAGCATCATCTAAGAATAAGAACATATTTAGTTTTGTCTTGTCACCTTTAAACACTTGATTGGGCCCAACACCACAGAATCAGCATCTGAAAAGGAGTCCTTTCATGAAGCCTCCCTCTTCATAGCCTTCATTCAACTCCTCCACACTATCTGGCCTGGCACTTGGTAGTTTCAGGTCTTTTCCTCCTGACTATAGCCTTGTCCCTGTTTCTTAAATACTAATGATAGCTCTACTGCTTGCACCAAAAGCGTCATCTATCTGCTACAACCTGCTATGTTCCCCCAGCTCACTCCCTCTCATCAGCTAGGAAGGAACCTTGGTTCTGATTGACCCCTACAAGTCAATAGAATAGAAATGGGTTTACTCCATGGCCAGAGTTCCTGAAGCTATGACAGGGATCTGGGCAGAGAAAACAGCAGGGCTCAGAGAATCTTCTCCTCGTGTGCCAAGAATTCTTGCTATTGCATTTTTGGATGGTGATTCTTTAGCAAGTCCTTGACCACATTTTCTGGAATATACATTTCATGAACAGGTGAAGTAAAAATACAGTAACAAATGAGCAACATCAGTTCTATCTTTGAAGTCCAGCAAGCATATCTTTACATATTACAGAGAGAAAACCCACTTTCCTTCATATTGAACTAAAGTTATTCATTAGTTATAGTTTGAACAGTGCATACGGAATTAGTCTACAGTGGTTCAACCTGAAATCTATTCACATGGACTCCCTTGACCACATCTTGTGCCATGACACTTTTCTTAAATCATCAAAAGGATGAGGATCATATCCATTTCAACCTAATGCAATTATGGGGAGAAAATTGCCTCATCTGGGCAGGTCAAACACAGAGCTCCATTATCCTATTTTTTTTTTTTTTGGGACTAGGGTTTGAACTCAGGGCTTTGTCCTTGTAAAGCAGGGGTTCTACTGCTTGAGCTAAAGTTCCAGTCCATTTTGGTCTGGTTATTTTGGAGATGGAGTCTTGCAAACTATTTGCCTGGGCTGGCTTTGAACGGCTGTCTTCCCAATTTCAACCTCTCAGGTACCTAGGATTACAGGAATGAGTCACCAGTGCTCAGCTCAGAGCTCCATTACATTTATTAGTAGTAACATCCCTCCAGAAAGCCATGGTTAGCACTTGGGAAAGGCCATGTAGCCATTTTGACTATCCTTCCATCTCTGTCACCTCGTAGCCTTGCAACCACTCTTTTCACCATCTAAGGGCTAGTGGCACTTCCTGTATACACCACTGGCCCTCAGCTCTTTCGGCCTCACACATGACACATACTTGCTCCATTCCTCCTATGCATACTGCCTCCCTATGTGTAATACTCTTCTCTATTTTACATGTTCCAAACAATTAAATAAAGTTCCTTGAACTTAGTAAATAATAAATATTCTCTAGGTCAGTGAATTCTCCCATATTTCAAATGCTATGAAAATTATAGCAAGTATAGTAGTGTGAGGACAAAACAGTAACATAAAATAGAAGAGACAGCCATGATTGCCAGATATTTAGAATCTCTTTCCATCAGCCAAACTCACTAGTGTAATGTCACATGTCCTTCAGAATGTTGGAATATCACATTTGAAATCAATAACATTAAGATTAACTTAACATCACAAAAGTGACTCATGTGATAAATGAAATTAAAAAATAAAAAATAATAATTTTCCAAATTTTGTAGAAGATTTGGTGTCATTAAATGTTAAGAATCAAATTCTGAAGATTTACCACCAAGCAGGATATACTAAGGGAAGAGAGCTGTTACATAAATTCTTGTCACTTCAATCCTTGCCCAATAAGTTATTATGGCCAATTGTAATAACCAACCACATACTCCTTGCTTTTAACAAGCCCTATTTGTAACTCCTGTGGAGTAACCAAGGTGATGCTATATTATAAACAACTTCCCATTATATAACCATCCATCCAATGCATGTGTTCCTAAAACATGTTTAGCAATCTCTAAGGAGACTCCACCTTTAAAACTTATAACTTAATTTTCAATTTTTTCTGCTAGGGTTTTTAGTTAATGTATCTGCGAAATAGTTTCATGTGGTGAGGCAAAACTGCTGATTAAATCTAAAACCTTTGATTTTTTTTGGTTGTTGTTGCCAGTTTATTTTCTCATGATTCATTTTGAAGGTGATGAAGAAAGCTCCCACACCAAGACAGAACTGTATAGGGAAATATGATTCAAGGCTTAGGTTGCCCAAAGCCAAACAGGACACATTTATTTAGTTGCTTAATCTTCCTGGAGATGGACAAGGGCCAGGGAGTAGTAGCTCAGGTGGTAGCTACAGTCATGACTTCCAAAAAGTTGAACAGATGCCCCAATTCACATTTATATGAAAGGAATGATTGGTACTACAGATAGTTATGTGTGATGTTCTCTAAATGAAATCCCTATGTTCCAGGAGATGCCCATCTTGACAGAAGGGGTAACTCCCTGAACTAGAATATCTATGTGAAACCCAAGCCTCACCTTGTCACTGTGGACAATCAGGTGACCCTTCATGCCTATTTTCTCATCTGCAAAACTGAGATGCTAATAGTACCTCAGACAACATTATAAGGATTTTTAAAATAAAAATACAGGCAAAGTGCTGAACAAAGTGTCTGATACACAGAGGATGCTCAACGCATGTTAGCTTTTCCTATTTGCTGTCCCAGACATTAAAACTCATTACCGCCATGTCACAGGATCATATCCATTTCAACCTACTGCACTTTATTACATAGAAATTTCCTCAGCCTTGCAGGTCAAACACAGAGCTCATTATCTTTTTTTTTTTTTTTTTTGGTGGGATTTCTCTGCCTTTTGTAAAAGTTGTTCTTACATAGTATTTACATCTTAAACCACTTTAAGATTTAGAGATATCTGTGATAAAATTTTTAAATAATTCTCTTTAAAATCCCTTCATACCTAGCTAGATTATTTTTAATTAAATATATAATAATGGTATGGAACATTTATAAGCCATAATGGAAAGGCTTTTGATTGTTTTAAAGTTTACTAAGATCACTTTTCTTTCCATGAATCTCTTTTTTATTATTATGTAGGTAGATTGTAGAAAAATGAAGAACGGAAATTCTAAGCAATTACATGGATCCAGTATAGTGAATAAAATTTTCAAGCTGGCTAACATATTTAAAAACATTAAGTCTATCTATCCAAATAAAAACCATTTTTGTTTTTTTTAAATTGTATGGCTGTAAAATGGTACTGGGGGGACTCAAAATGCATTCCAAATTCTATTTTAGTGGCAGACTTGCCAAAACTGTGCCTTAAAAGCCAGGCACAATTGTCACTATTTCATAACTGAGGAAACAGAAGCTCAGATATCTAATGGCAGGCCCAAGATAGCAAGGGGGGTAATCAGAGATTTGAATACATTTTTCTGATTACAAAGCACTTGTTATCCCCCTCGACCAAATGATAATAACTTTGACTCAAAGATGATTTACATTAAATACAGTAGGGAATTGATTCCGCGACTGTTAAAAAGTGGCCCTTTAACACTGGTTGGCAATTATGGACCATAGCCAGCAATCATGAAAACTGTCTCAGTTCCAGCCTTACCACCCGTTTTCCTCATTCGATCAGCACTAAAGGTTTCGTGGAAATTTCATTAACGTCTTATAGTGCTGGCACTCAGCAAAAATGTGGAGGAACAGCAATCACCATTGAGGAAAATTAAGTCTCATTTCAAGGGTTAGTGCACATCCTACCAAGTGGACACTATACCAAGGAATGGTAATCCATGCCATGACCCGAGAAATACGGAATTTCTCATTTCCTTTTACGGAAGTGATACTTTGCTGATATTTAAAAAATAATTTTAAATTTCCTTCTTTTAAATGTTCTAAGTGTTAGAGAAACCTATTAAGTAAATGAACACTCAGAAGAATAGCATTAATTACAGAACATAGCAAGCAAGGTGTGAGCCTCCACACTCTCACATTATTCATTGAATTTCATCTACAATAGCTAACATAATTAGTTTTGTATAAATATTTTAAATATAATATTTCTTATCTTCACTACTGCCACTAAACAAGCCTCTTAACAAAATCTGATGCTTTAGGTATCTTGCTTATCTCTATCAATAAGACAAAATATACAATGCTAATAAACCTAATGTTTTCTGGTGTTGATTTCAAAATATGACAGAAATTATTTTTCTTTAATGAAAAAGTGATTAGTTAGAAATTTATGATGATATCATGGTAGGAGGAAAAGGATATGATGATTTGCTTTTTTGAATCAAGGCTGATAGTATTGTGAATTATTTATACTTCTAAAAATAAGTAATAGAATCGCTATGCCTGGAGGATCAGGAAAGTCTTCCCACTTCATGAGTTGCCATTTCAAATGGCCTCCCAGAGCTCAGGGGCTATCTCTCTCCTGGTGTAAGGCAACTTGTAACTAAAGGTCTGTAGCTCACTTATGTCTACTGTCTGTTGTGGCTTCACATATTTTAGTCAGGTCTGCCCCAAGATTTTAAGCTTCTTTTGGGCAGGTTTGATGCTACCGGTGGTTTAATTTCCATTCTCCACCACCTTCAACTCAGAAGAATTTGGTCCCAGGGAAGTAAATACTAGTCCCTTTAGTTGATCAAGTCATTGAAAAACTGGTGAGGTAAGTTTAACTCAATGATTTAAAAGTACAGGAAGGTGCTTAGACTGTGCCAAGCTATAAAACAGATAAAATCTTTTAAGCAACATCAGATCCACTCATTACCATTAAACTAAATTTTGAGACTCCTTTTCCTAACATAGGTGCTAATATTAGGAAACAGTTCATTTTCTCTGTCTTTTTAAATATAGGTAATAGGCAAGGTCGCCTGTTGGATTATGGTAAGCAATAACAATTAAGTGAACTGTGTCTCAGTACAGACACCTGGTCTCTTATCTGCATGAATGTTTCTTTCCTTCTTCACCCCTTCTTCTGTGAACTAAAGCTATTTCCTTATGGGTCATCCCACCCTAAACTCTCCAGAACCTATCAGTTCTCCGAATTGCCTTCATATTAACTTTCCTTAAGTAAATCTTTGATCATACCATGCTCTGTAGCTTTCTCCTCATTGCCTCTTCAATAGGACTCAGACTCCTTTGCTTAGAAAATGTAGCACCTCCATTGTTTCCAACGAGACTTACTTTTCTATCCTGACTATCCACCACTCCTCTCCATGTTCAACTAAACTGAACCCTCATGTAATACACTTTTTCCTATCTCTAGCCCTTTCCTGGGGAACAAAACTGCATGGGGCTGAAAATACACAAAAGTGTTCTAGAGCAGCACTGTGGAAAATACTTCCTGCAGAGAAGGAATAATGTCTTTGAGTTGTCCAATATGGCAGCTACAGGCCACATATGTCTATTGAGACCATAAAATGTGACTCATGTACCAAGGAACAGATTTTCAGTATTATTTACATTGTTTAAACTTAAAGTTGAATAGCCACCTGTGGCTAGTAGTTACCTGAAATGGGCAACAGAGGTCTAAGAAAAGGTATCCATTGTTTAATACTGATCAAAAGTATCAGACTTGGCTACATTATTTGTAAATTTATAGATTTTTGTCCAGTACACATGAAAATAATTTTTGTCCAGTGAAACAAATAATAGCATAGATTTATGGTCTGTTGGGCATTTCTTTTTTCTTTTGCTGGAACTGAGGTTTGAACTCAGGGCTTCATACTTACAAAGCAGGTACTGTACTACTTGAGTCACATTCCAGTGCATTTTGCTCTGGTATTTTGGAGATGGGGGGTGGGGAGTCTTGAACCATTTGCCCAGGTTGGCCTTAAACATTGATCCTCCCAATGTCAGTCCCCTAAGTAGCTAGGATTTCAGCATGAGCCACCGGGGCCCAGATTGTTGGGCCTTTCTTTGTTGATAATCGATATAGCCTAATTTCTCAGGTTATGATATCTTAAAATCTTTTGCATATGCATTATAATTTTGTATTTGATTGTGAATTATGATTTTACTTTTTGTAAATTATATTTTAACACATTCTTATTTTTAAGGAGAGAAGATTTTTTAGTGCCTAGCTTAGTAGTAATAAATATATGCTGAGTGTTCACCATTCTTCTTTCCCCTTGATACCTGCCTACAACATCTAAAAATACATCATTTCTCCCTACTATATAACCTAATTCCTCCACTCCGTCTTTTGAGGTCCAGATGTACCACCTCTTTCAGGAAGTCTTAATTGATTCCTCCATCAAATTAAGACATTACATTTTAGTTACATTTTTCTCAGAGTACTTAAATCCTTTCTATCCTATGATACCCCATATATATTTTTGTCTACCCTATTAAACCTTACATTTTTTTTATTTGAAGATTATATTTTATTGCATTCTTCCCAGCACCATGAGTGAAAATGTTAAATATTATGGGAAGGAATCTAACAAATAGTCTTGAAACTAACATTGTGGTATTGGGAAGTCTCTTAGCTTACAAAAGATGAAATCACAATAAACTAACCTTAAAATAACTTAATCTCAGTGACAATATAATGAGGAATGCTCTTCCAGTCCCACTAAAATGACATGCAGTTTGATAATTATTTTTACAGTGTCAGGATTCTAAAGCTAAACGTTTCTCAGCTTCTGTTATTTGGCAATGCTAAATGAGTGTTGTCAAAAGATTAAATATAAATTGGTTATAAATCTTCATTTAACTACATCATGCAGGGAAGGTTACATTACAACAGCCATGTTTGTGTCATCATTAAGAAAATGAAGAGTCTTATTTTAATAGTATTATGACTATTGAAATTATTGTTTGTTCAATGTAATTGACATTGGAGTTGAGGATGAAGCCTTTGATGGTCATCACTGAATGTATGAGCACAAGGAGCAAAGCCTTCTGGACTCCAAGTGGACAGAGTGGCCTCTGTCTCCTAACTGCAGACACTTGCTTGCAGATTGTGCTGTCACTGCCTGAAGGCTACCTTCACATTTCTAACTAGATTTTCCCAACTGATTAAGAACCTGATTTCAGAAAACAGCCCATTTTAAACCCAGTTTGCCTGACTTTTTCAAGCAATGACCTGTGGTTTGATCACCTGTCCAAACCATCTGCTGGCCTGGATGTGATCTCATTACAACCTTACAAATGGTCCCTCTGAAGCTCCATCAATGCTCTTTAACATTAGAGGCCACTGCCACACCGTCAGGAAAGCCAGACAAATAGCCCCTCACACACTGAGTTAGTTTCTGCTAAATAAAGAGACCAAATTATACAAAAATTACACAAAAATTTTAAGATTCAGCAAATTCTTACTGAAAATAAGACTCTTTTGGGGGCAGTTTTATATATTTGGATACTGAGAGACCACTTTGGGGGCAAAATTAAGACTTTGAAATAAACCAATGCTTCAATGATTTTTTTTAAAAAGTAGGTTAACTTGACTTGCAGTAATAATTGTGACATGGTAATTATGCCTTGTGAAGTCTGCAATAGACTCAGTTCTACTCTAATATCTGATCTATTCATTTCAAACACCAAAAAGTTTAGAACATATGGATACAAGTATGTTATAACTCAAATAATATGCACATCCTATACTTGAAAAAATCTTTCTTTAATTGAGGGTCATGCTTTAGATCAGAAAAAAGAAACATACATAACAGCAAACTTTTTTAAAAAAATGATTACTTTTCTATAAATAATTTATATGTACTCTAAAAATTCACTTTAGATGTTCACAAAAGTTTCTCAGATGGTGACATCATTAGATATTTGTTCTTCACTTTACTTTTGTTTCCCTATTATAGGAAGGGCATAGTTTAACTTAATTTTTGTTAGCATTTTCTTTTCCCTGGGATATTGAAGTTCATTTTGTTTAAAAATAAAAGTGCTTGCATTAATAATAATAAATGGCAAACTTTTAAGATAACCTCACTTTTTTAAAGTTAAAAAGAAAAATTCTGTACAATCTATCTTTCCTTTTAGGCTTCAGGAAAAGTACAAGGATGTAGCAAGAAGGAGAATGAAAAATGCAAGAACAGAAACATCTGCAGAGAGGGAGACATGGAGGACAAAGAGAACTGTTTGGGAGAAAAAGCACATTCAAAGACCACCAGAAAACCATGGAAAGAGAGATGAACATGGACAAAAATGATGTAATTTCATAAAATAACATTCTCTAGGCTTGCAACACTTGAAATTCAGCTCTGTAATATACATGCTCTTTCCACTACTGCAGTGCAAATGGACTGTGGCTTGGTAACAGGTTCCCCAGTAGACCACGAGCCAAGGCCCAGTTATGGGTTCTGCTCTAGTCTCTTTCCTACTTTCTCGCCTTTCTCCCCCTTATAGAGTCTTTGTGTGTGTGTGTGTGTGTGTGTGTGTGTGTGTGTGTGTGTGTGTGCATGTGTGTGGGAGGTTACAGAAAAAGGAAACACACATGTCAC
Source organism: Castor canadensis (assembly GCF_047511655.1). Classification (NCBI taxonomy): domain Eukaryota; kingdom Metazoa; phylum Chordata; class Mammalia; order Rodentia; family Castoridae; genus Castor; species Castor canadensis. Next base: position 6,237,376 of record NC_133386.1, on the reverse strand, counting down.
ACATATTATATTCCCTCTCCTCTCTTTCTGTGTCGATTGGCACACTTGATTTCCCCAACTTAAAAAAAGCTATTAATAAATACATCAGTTAGAGGATGTATTTATTACATCTCTACAGAGAAGAATAATAAAAGATGTATTATCATGGTATAAAACTGTCCACTAAGAAAGGAGACATGGGGCTGGAGGTGTGGCTCATGTGGTAAAGTGCCTGCTTTTAGCAAGCACAAGGCCCTGAGTTCAAACCTCAGTACCACAAGGGGGAGAAAAAAGCTAAGCAGAATATGGAATATATTTCCAGCATGATCTCCATGGTCTTTCTGCAAAACAAGCAGATGGGTCAGCCTATAATTGAGACTCAAGCATTACCCTCACAACCCAAACACAGGAGTCCATCTTGGGGGTCAGGTCTGCCTTTCAGTTGACGACCACCAGTGTCGACAGCCAGACAACCATCACACTCTGGAGGAAAGACCATAGGCCATAAACGTTTTTGAAGTCCCTGGACACCCCTGCCAGAGAGAGGTATTGCAGGAGGTGCACCTGCCCCTCTGTGAATGGCACAAGGCAGGGCAGCAGGTACTGAGGGGGGCTGGCAGTGCAGGGCCAGCAACAGACAGAACAAAGAGGGCTGCCCTGTGTGTTCTCAGAGGGTTTGAAGAGCTCCTGTGTGGCTTGTGCTCCTGCTAAAAGGGGCCACAGACATTGGAGTCACTATCTGGAGGCTGATGTGACTCCTTCCTGAGGTTAGGAACTCCAGCTTTACCCAGCCATGTGGACAGGGAGAGATCCAGAGTGTGAGGCAGCTGAGCCCTGGAGAGACTCACTAGAGCAGGGACAGGGGAACCCTGGGGAGAGCTCCAAGCAAATGTACACAACAGGGGCTGAGGCCTGGAAACTGGTGATTTGTTCAGTAAGCTTACTGGGTAACTCTGGTACCTCTAAAGATTCATGAGATTCATGAGATGTTGGTGGAGTGGTCAGAAACCAGTCATTCCAGGAGTAGAAAGCTGCCTACTGCAGCATCCCCTGGAGACTCTGCCCCGATCCTAGCAGGAAGAGCCCCTTGGAGGGAACTGATGCCACAGGGAGAGGGGGAAATGGTGCTCAGGGTTATTCACGACAGTGGGTTAAAGAACATTCATCATCGGTCTCCTTTCTGCCTCTGCTATCACCGATATGCCCCTTTAGTTAGACAACTCTTTAAAATCAGCCAAAGTCCCAGAATTTTATGGAATTTCTCTGCAAAATCTGCCAGATTTTTATCATATTTCAGAGATCTTTATCATATTTCTTTAACAAATAACAGCATAGGCAACCACCAGAGTTTAATAAAACTGACAAGTCCTTTGCATTTTACCTCTTCAGTTTCCTGCACTGTTCATTGCTGGTTTTATTTCATCTCTAAATTGAACTGTATATTGCAAAATCTGGCCAGATGAATCTTTGCATAGACGCTGTGTCTTGGTTTTGCCAGGGATGATTTTTATTCAGAATGAACTGGGAAAGGCAGCACTAGGCACAGAATGCATTTAGGATTTAAAATAAAGATGAAAAACCCCATGCATCATCCACCTGTCATCTACAGCACAGAGAAGAAAGCCTACTTTAAGAGGATAACGCCTTTTCCACTCCACTTCACAAATGGAGAGCTACACCGAAATTACCTTTGTTTAAATTCGTTGGTGTTTCCTTAATTTGATTCTTTGGTCAACAAGTAAATACATTTTAGACATTAAATGATGCCTGAGCTGGGGTGTGATATGAAAACAGCAATAAATGTCTCTGACCTAAAAGGAGTAGACATTATTGTGTTTTCTGTTTTATAAGTGCTGCTTTTTTGCACAAAAATTAATTGAAACATTTTTTCTTCTGAGTTGATGGCTGGGAGATAGTGTTTTCTAACAAAAGTAGAGAGCAGACTATCTGCATGTTTTCTACTTTGCACCATTTAATGAATCTGAGGACACCTCCCATTCTTGTCAGATGCCACCTGCTGAGCACCTACATCTATGCCCCTCTGATGTTAAAATCTGTTGAAGAGCCCTGAAAAGCTAATATTTATTTCATGAGTTTTGCAGATGAAAACTGAGTTTCAGCAGTGTAATTTTCCAAGAGTCTCAGGGCTCTGGAAGTGTCATTTGTGGGACCTAACTACAGCTTCACATGACTCCAGACCCCTTGTTCTTTCTGCCATGTTACACTTCAGCTTGTTGAGATTAGATATGATTCTTGAAAGGTAGCATAGCGTGTGTATAAAAATAAAATCAAAGTTAAAATCTGGAGCACATGAGGAGAGAAGGATTTAAGAATCACTAGATCCAGATGCCAGATGGGCAATTTAATGGCTGTGTAGTTTGGGGACAGGAATTTAACATGCTCCAAGACTCAGATTCTTTATCTAAAAATAGGGATAACAATGTATGCCTCTTCTGATGGATAAGAACAATAAATACAATAAAATATCCTAGCCTGGCATGCATTTGCATAGCTCCTGCATGAGAATAGTCAGAGAGGAGACCAGGAGGAAAGAACCTCAGCAGAAAGGTGAAGGAATGACTAAATCAGTCAAGGGCCAAGATCCAAAATTCAAGTATAAAACAGAGTGGGCAAACCAGAGACCAAAGTCCAAAGAAGCCCAGAAGGGGCCACTGATATCAAAAGCAAAGGAGGAGCAGACAGTCCTCAGGAGGAAGAATCAGAGAGGCACATCCATCCAGTTCCCAGGACTTGCAGGCAGGGTCTTTAGAAGGGATTTGCACAGAAGGGGCTGGGATGAGGCATATATGAACCAGGTTCCCAATGAATGCTGAATTCCTTCCTTTCTCCCTTCTTTTGAAACGGGATGTATTGTGAACGTATTTCTAAATAGCTCCTGTTCTGAAGTTATGCTGTATCTTTTGGTCAGCTATACCATTCTCTCATTAGTATTTATTTTCTAGGAGTTAGATGAGCAAAGAAAGAGAAGAATGGTAGCAATGCTTCATTTAGGGAGTCGAATGTACTGGTATAGCAGATTTGTTCCTGTTGGCCTCGCTTCTTTTCTAAATTTCTGATGCACAAATAATGCGCAGTCTGCCTGTGTTTCCTCCCAGGATGTTTACTGAGCACGGAATTATTTCTCCTCTTTGTTCTTCTCACCCTAATGTCCAGCTCAGTATCTTGCATTTCTGGTTAGTTGAAGGCATTGAATTGACAGCAAAATGAAACAGACTTCATCAACTGGAGTGTTTATCACTTAGCATCTGTGTCATTTCTTTGACAGTAGCGTGGATGAATGGAATTTGTTGAGAGGCTGTTCCTGATTTTGACTGCTATCTTAAAGAAAGCAATCTCACTCTTCCTGTGAGATCAGTAGTTCAGGGATTTTTATCAAATCTGGAGTGTCCATGAACTCTGAACATAGCCTGAAGCATATGGTGCCTCACACATGTCCCAGTGACATGACCAGAGCTTAGCACAACTGATCCAAAATGGTCAGTCAAATATTCTCATTTCACAGACTACAAGTTTACATAGACTACACTTGCCTAGTATTATTTGGTTACTAAAAATAAGATGACTGAAAAAATATGAAGCTTAAATACTATAGGACTGAAGAAGGGAAAGGCCAATATATTTCCGCCCTGGGTTTTGAGATGTAAATTTTCAAGTAAAGCTCAGTAAGTTCAGAAGAAGAGTCCTAACAGATGCAAATTAAGGGAAAATTGTAAGTAACAAGTCATTGCTGTATGATTTTGCAATCTGGGTTTGAAAAAAAGAAAGTATTTTCAAAAGAATCAACAGAACATTAACAGTATGGTGAATGACTCAATCGTGAACAGTTTTATTTAACTCTACGGTAAATAGTTTCTAACATGAGAAATGTGTTTGAAGATAAGATAGAAATAATGGAATGTTTTAGGCTCAGAGACTTTGCCTTGGATACCAACCTTTCAGTTTTGTAACTTTGGGCAACTTATTGCAACTTTGGTGTAAATGTCCTCTACAACACTCTTACCTGGTATATGGGTGGCACCTGTGACAATGATCAGCGATCACTCCTCTTCTTACATTATGGTAAAAATGAAGGATGTTTACAGATATGCAAAATGTCAGTTATTTCTGAGTTCATCAAGAGGGTAATGCCCTGGGTGAGTGAGCCTGTCCTAATCACATGAACTCTCTTAAAACAACAGACAAAAAAAAAAAAAAAAGACACAGCTTTCCATGGAAGAAGCTGGGAAGAAGATGGAATATCTTATTGTCTTTGAAACTGTGACCTGTCATGTTGTGAGTGTTCACAAAGGGCCATGTGTCAGGACACTGCAGGGACCTCTGGCGCCGAGGGCAGCTCTGGCTGACAGCCAGCAAGAAAGTGGTGACATTAGACCTATACCTTAAGAACCAAATTCTGCCAACATCCAGGTAAGTTTAGAAAAGAGCCCCAACCTCCAGAAGGAAACACCTAGATTGCTGCCTTGTGAGCCTTGAGCAGAGCACCCAGATCAGCCATGCCCAGACTCCTGACCTACAGACACTATGAGACCACAGATGCATGTTGTTTGAAAGCCTTAAATTTGTGGTGATTCCTTATAAGACAAAAAAGATTAATATAGGTGAGGTGTTTCCTTAATCTTATTGTGCACTAGTTTTCATATATGTGAAATAGGGCTCATACTAGAAAGTCACTATAAGAATTCAATTGGTTTAATAGTAACACCAGTGCTAGAGGCACAATTAGTAGGATTAGTACAAGCTGTAGTAATTGCAATCTCTCAGAACACCTAGACAGGCTTGTAAACAAAGCCAATACATAAGTTGAGCTAGACCATGTATTTGTGCCCTATTGGGTGGCAGCTGAATAAAATACGTCAATTTATCATTAAACTTAGCAACACACCTTCGTCTCCCCCTTCCCGACACTCACACACAGTACTCCTGGAACACCAAATAATTTCTTTCTACAAACACATTACATCCTCCCTCTTTGTGTCTCTTGCTTATGTTCTACTTCCACACACTGAAATGCCACTCATTCTCACACCCCTACCTGAAAACCTATTCACTCTTCAGTGCCAAGTGAAGATTATATGGCATTTGCAGTGTGCCAAGAACTGTTGTAGCTACTTTGTAACAATTACAGGAGGTGAATACTACTATTCTCCCTTTTCATTCCTTCAATAGGCCAGGACAGCCTGACCTGCCCATGTTAGAACAGTGTTAGAACTTGAACTTAGCAGTGTTAGAACTTGAACTTAGCAGTGGACCTCCAGTTTGTGCTTCCTGCCACCGCAGTGAGCTTCGAGGTGATAGCCCCTCATAGATATTCCTCCATACTCAGTTGGAGTGAATTTTCCCTTATGGCCTCATGTGATATGTTTTATTAGACTTGTAGGCTTAAGCTGGCCAAGCTGAGCTCTCGCTTGCTCATGGATATATTTAGCACATTTACATCCTCTGATCCATAAGCCAAACAAAGGCAACTCACAGGGAGGCTGTGGTGCCTCTGCCCTCAGGGAGGAGGAGTGGGAACTGGACTCGGACTCAGTGTCACTTCCTGGGAATGGATCCTCCCCAATCAACTGTTACGTATTACATCCCTGGAGAGAAATGATGGCAAGAAACTAAAGAAGCTGCCACTGTAACATCTAGTGTCAAGCCACTGTAACACGTAGTGTCAAGTCCCACAGTTTCACTGAGAGGAGAACTACTTCCTGATCTGATTCTACAGCGAAGCATGCTCACCATGTACTGGTAGGGCATGGCCTAAAGTCCTAAAGCAGAGAGGCCTGTGGGACTGAGAAATTCAGGCCTATGTGTTATTGGGGTCTATTTTTAAAACTGAGAGATGCAATATCTTCTGTCATTTGTGTTGGATCTTTGACATTTTAAAAAGTATAAAAAAGAAAGAGTGAGAGAGAGTGAAAAAGAGAAAGAAGGAAGGAAGGGAGAAAGAAAGAAAGAGAGAAAGAGAGAAAAAGAAAGAAAGAAAGAAAGGAAGGAAGGAAGGAGAGCACCTTTGCACAAGATAAGGTGAAGTGGTAGAGTTAGATCTGGAAAGCCTGAGGTTGATGGTGCCAGTGACTGTCTCTCCGTTGCCTCCCCAGCACTGGGAGCCCCTAAGTACTACTCTACTCCTCTCACCTCTGCACACCCCAAGACCCCACTCCATTGCCTTACATATAGGAGATGCTTAATAAATGCACTGGTCAAAGATGAAAATTTTATTAATTCACAATAGCAGAATTGACAGTAGAAAGCTAGTCATGGTTGTTCACTCCTGCAATCTCATCACTAGAGAGGCTGAAGCAGGAAGACCACAAGTTTGAGACCAGTCTGGGCTACATAACAAGACCCTGTCTCACTTCTCCCCAGGAAAAATATTGACAGTAGATATAGCTGATGTGATTAACTTTAGAAAACACATGCAGAGGATTTCAATACAGCAAGAAACTTGGGTTCGAAGCCAGCCCAGGTAAATAGTTAACAAGACCCTCTCTCAAAAAAAAAAAAAGGGTTGGTGGAGTTGCTCAAGGTGTAGGTCCTGAGTTCAAATCCCAGTACTGCCAAAAAAAAAAAAAAGAAACAGTGCTCAGAGTTGAACAACACTAATAAAATAATTCTAATTTGACAGTCCATGTTACTCAGTAAAAGAAATATCTGAACATAAGTCTTAGCACTTGCTTCTTAGAAATGTATTTTTAGTTTTAGGATGCCTCCTCATCCTTCTTCTGACCCACTGCACTCTCTATTCATTTCAAACCCAGTGCTTACAACCCCTAGCCCATGTCTGGCTCCTCTACTAAATGCTGTCATCCCTGGTTACTGCCATTAATTATATTAATTTTTTTAACCCCAGTATCTAAGCATTACATGTGACAAAGAGTAGAAGCTCAATAAGCTTACATCAAATGAATGAAATGCTTAAGAATTTCATAAAACTTGGAATTAATAAACCTTTCAAAGCAGTTGAATTGACTTAATTAATTTTTGATACAAAAAATGAAATGCTGCTCTATGTGGTTACAATAGTACTGAGCACAATAGCAATAGGGAGGCAGGCCTTAACCAGAGGGCTCTGTATGTACACCTCCCCAAATCTTGGGCTGAGTTTTGGGTTGGCCACCCTCTACCTCTAAACTCTTTAGTGATTGCCATGGTCCTTCCACACTACCACTCTGACAATACAAGCACCAGCACAAGGGCAGGAACCTGTCCATCTTGTTCATCGCTACATCACATACCTCGTTTTCAGTGAGCTAGTGAGCTTGCTGGGTCTGTTGAGTGTCTGTGGAATAATTGAATAAATGAGAAATCAAGAATCCTATAACTTCTCATCTCAAGTTCTTATGCAGAAGAGCTTTTAGATCATATATAAAACAAATGACATAAGAAACACGACATATAAGATATGTGGTACAGTATCCTCATGTTGTAAAATTCTGTTTTTTCTTTTTGTATATGTTTCCCACAATTGAATCTTTGCCTACAACACTAAAAATCAATGCAGAACTCAATAAAGACTCATTTAGTGTGATTAAAGGATTCTCTAGACATTTATAATCTAACTCATTCCAAGTACACCTGATTCCAGAAAATCAAATTAATATATTAAAAATAGTATATTTAACTAGAAAATAGCTCATATACTTATTGAGGGCCATTATAATTAGAGAGTATATCCAATACATTTAAGAAAGATTAAAAAACAAGTTTACTTACTTAGGAAAGTACCCTAAATTTGGTGGTGGACTTTTTTTTTTTTTTTCATTTTTCTTTTATTATTCATATGTGCATACAAGGCTTGGTTCATTTCTCCCCCCTGCCCCCACCCCCTCCCTTACCACCCACTCCACCCCCTCCCGCTCCCCCCCCCAATACCCAGCAGAAACTATTTTGCCCTTATTTCTAATTTTGTTGTAGAGAGAGTATAAGCAATAATAGGAAGGAACAAGGGGTTTTGCTGGTTGAGATAAGGATAGCTATACAGGGCATTGACTCACATTGATTTCCTGTGCGTGGGTGTTACCTTCTAGGTTAATTCTTTTTGATCTAACCTTTTCTCTAGTTCCTGGTCCCCTTTTCCTATTGGCCTCAGTTGCTTTAAGGTATCTGCTTTAGTTTCTCTGCATTAAGGGCAACAAATGCTAGCTAGTTTTTTAGGTGTCTTACCTATCCTCACCCCTCCCTTGTGTGCTCTCGCTTTTATCATGTGCTCATAGGGTGGTGGACTTTTTTATATAAGTGCCTAATGCATTTAGAATTCTCACTCTGAGGCAGGCCCTGATGTGGCACCCACCTGTGACTTAGTTTGGCTGTGGGCAAATCTCAGTTTTTGTTTGTCATAATGATGCAACTGTACACATCTGAAGAAAATGTCAAGGTTATTGTAGAATCACATAAAATGGAAAGAACTCTTCAGGTAAAGAAGAAAAAACATGTAGGTGAGATGGACATACAACTAGCAGCCCTGAAAACCATTCCAGGTAATGGCTGTGAGCTTTCATTCGCTCTCTGAAACAATGCCCTCTCTTCTAATCTGTAGCTTCCCCTCAGGACCATGTGCTCACATAGCCTGCACCTGCCGTGGGATTCAGAGAAGTCCTTACTAAACAAATCCAATTGCAAGCAAACAAACTCACAGTGCACAGGTGAGCCACACAGGATACCGTGGGGAATTAGGCCTCAGAGGCCTAATTTGGAATAACAGCCCCACCGCTTCTGACAGCATGACTTTGTGCCTCGGTTTCTTAGGAAAATGGGGAGAGCATCTGCCTCACATTGGGAATGCGGGGCATAGGTGACTCTGTGCTTCACCTGCTGGCTCTGGTCACACTTTTCCTGAACTGTTCCCATCCTTGGGACAGAGGGTTGCTTATGAGGAAATAGCAAGCCTGGGAAAAGTAGGAGTTCATTGCCCCTGCCCTGAGCAGAGGCCAGAGCAGCCAGCTGCCAGCTGCCTGTTGCCTCACACCTGGTGCAAGCCAGCTGGTGTGTCCCAGCGTTTCCCCACACACACACTGGAGCAGGACACCGAGGCGGAGGGTGTTAGTTAACATGTGCTGAGTGGTACTTGATTATCACAGAGCGTGTACAGCACAAACATACAATCCTCTACGCATCTGGAGTAGTGAAGTAGCTAGTATGACTTCTCCATAATGAAGTCCAAATGTCAGTGTGTGTTAGCTCCCTTTACATCCCTACTCTTTAGTCATTGACTATTTTATTAGTTTTTAGCTAAGCAACATTTTGAAAACAGAGGGTTTTTTTCCCTCCTTTTAAATGCAATGAACCAAACCACTGCTTTTTCTTTTCTTTTTTTTTTGGCTTTCATTACCTGAAATACATTTTGGTTTTTTTCCCTTTCTCTGACTTTTCCTATATCCATTAGAACCCAGTTCATGAAAACCATGGTTTTTCAAAACCAAAAACATATTCAGTTATAGTTTTAACATAAGAGACTCTGTAAATGATCAATAAATCTAAAGCCCACAAACATTTCAGTATTATTTTAGAAATAGTTCAAATATATGGGTCCCATATAATGATATTACAGCATTGATTTTCACTTTTTACTTGACTTCTACATGAAAGCATGAAGGACTGTCTGATTATGGGTCAGAGTTCAGTTTTCATTTATCTTTCCTCCCCACGCTTTTTACCTTAGAAAACATGGTAGGGAAAATATTTGACTTCTATCATTCTTATCCCTGAAATGACATACAAGAAAAAGTGAAATTAGCTACTTAGTCAAAGGTGTGAATGTGTTCTCACCATACCTAGTATCTACACAGAAAAGCCTGCATACAGGGTACTTCCATACAGGGTAGCCTAAAAGGGCTAAGACGGTCTTTGTAGAAATCAGTGGCACAGAGCCAACCAACTGCTTCATCCTCAAAGTTCAGAAAGAAGGAAGGGAAAAGCTGTATTTTAAAAGCAAGAACTTCGTCTGGGCATGGTATCACACACTTGCCACTCTAGCTATTGGGGGGGATGGGCTGAGGCAGTAGGATCGATTGAGTCCAAGAATTCAAGGCCAGCCTCAGCAACATAGCAAGACTATCCTAGAACAGCAAGTAGCAGCAGCAAATGTTCCATTCAATAAAATTAAGCTAAGAGAGGTGGCACACACCTGTAATCCTAGTACTCAGGGGCAGGGAGATGGTGCATTAGAAGCCAACCTGTGCTACAGAGAAAGACTGTCTCAAAAAAATAAACAACAAAAACAGAAGAAAGAAAATTAGATACTTAATAACTTGGCTGACTTAAATGTCTTGCTGAGAGGGTTATTCCCCGAATTTGATAGTGTGTGCACAAGCCCGATATGTTAGTGTGGACAGACTCTCAAAGATCAAGTTGTGGAAACGTCACTATGGAGATCACTGAGCGATGAGCATGAAACGCAATTCCAGTGCAAGAGGGGAGGAAATTCGTGATGAGGCAGGTGTCTTTCATCTTTATTTCTATTTAGTATGTGCTAGGTGGAGGACGTATTTGAACTGAAATGTGAAAATCACTAAATTCAAATCAATTTATTTAAAAAGATCATCAGAAGGGCCGCAGAACTGACTCATTAAACTGTATCTTGTGGGACACAGAAGTCCAGCGCATTATTACATTTGACTCCAAAGCAAGTTTGGGCTCCCGATAAGGCACGCGGCCGTCCACTTGGGCAGAGACTGGAGGCAGATCTCTACCACTCTACAAATGAGAAACGTGGGAAAAGATGGCCACAGAACTAACTCTTTTCCATATAGTTGTGGATTTTTAGTCAAAGCTTTGAAACATAAAGTTATGAACCATTAAAATGGAAGGCAAGAGATTCAGAAGGAAAAGTGCGTGGTCTATTGACCTCTCACTTTGCTGAAGGTCAGCTAAATGGTTTGAAATTAATATCTGATAAATATGTGAACTGTTTGAAGTTATAAATATCTTCAGAGGACTATTCAAAGCTTACTAACATCTTTTTATTAATGAGGTAAAAGCATGAAGACTAGCTCCACCTGTGCATAAACAAATCCAATACTGCACTTTACATATCAGCTTACACCATTGTCAGTTTAAAATAGACTTCCAATCTCATATTTTTCTGGTTCTTCATAATCTATCTAGATATTAGACATAGGTGTAGTTACTAAGAGTAGCTCCTCCAATCACATAAGCCTGGCAGCAGGTTTCCATGGACCTCTGCGGCACCTGGCAACACTCTTAAGCTGGATCCTTAGCTAACCTCTGACTGTTTGTTGTAAGGACCGTGGTGTAGTTCCAAGGTGCCCCTTCTCTTTTCAATCTTTACTCACTGCTTGTGGCTTCTGCAGTCTCAAGGCTTTCCATGTCTGTACTTTGCTGTCTGCCAATTTATAGTTCCAGCTTTGAGCTTCAGATATGTACAGCAAATTGCCTCTGTGACTCATCTGCATTAACTATAATCTCTAAACCAATATGCCAAAAGTAGAACTCGCAATTATCCTCAACAAAACCCACCTCAATAAAACACTTCCATTCTCCCAGGTGCTCAAGACAACTATCTATGAGTCATCCCACTCCTCTATTTCCTTCATAGTCTTGTGAGTTCTACCTCTAAAATCTCTCCAGATTCAGACCACCTCTCATCATCTCCAAATAGGTGCAAGGGAATCCAACCTAGCACCATCTCTCATCTGGAACCTCATAACTGCTTCCATTCCTGCTTGCCCAAGCCATTTCTCCACTAAGGCTAGAGCGGTCCTTTAGAAACAAGTAAGATCTCATCACTCCTCTGTCTAGTGTCCCCTGAGGGCTTTCCAATACAGTCCTTACATACACCTTGCTTCTCTCCAAGCTCACACCTCACATCCTGACCTGGTCACATAACTTACCTTCTAAGCCTCACATACACCAAACTCACTACCTTCACTCAGCAATGGCACTTGTTATTCTCTTTTCCTTCTCACTACTTTTTCTTAACGTTGCATGGCTTGCTCCCCATACCTACTCAGGGCTCTGCCCAGCAAGACTGCCTTTTATGAAATAGTTCATCTTTTTTCTTTCTTTCTTTTTTGGTGATACTGGAGTTTGAACTTAGGGCCTCATGCTTGCTAGACAGGCATTCTACCACTTATGCCACTCCATCAGCTTTTCTGCATGGGGTATTTTCAAATTCTTTGCTCAGGCTGACTTTGAACAATGATCCTCCTGATCTCTGCCTCCTGAATAGCTAGGATTATAGGTGTGAGCCACTGGCACCCAGCTAGTTTATTTTTCATAAACTACCAACACTTCATTCTCTATCCTTTCCATCTGTTTCATGTTTCCTACTGCACTCATCACTAGCGCTACATCACAAATTAATTTCATTGGCCATCTCTTCCACTGTGAGGCCAGCTCCATGTAGATAGGAATCTGTACCTTATGTTCACCTTATGTCCAAGCACCTATAACCGTTATGCCATAGATCTTATACTCAATAAATATTCCTTTGTTGAGGGAAGGCTAAATGAATATGCACTTTTTCATACCCTGTGTTAGTAGACAATTCTTATAATCTATTATTGTAAATGTAAAGGGAAATGAAACTAAATACAACTTTGAACAGTTGAGTTATAAGTTTTAATCAAGTAGTCATTTTATACATATAAATGCATCTACATCTACATACTTTACTTAAGCAACTAATTATATTATTGGCATATTCACTTGATATAGGTATATCTGAGTTTTGTACATTAGCCAAAATGTGGTTTGATAATAGCAAACTTTCACAGACCTAGTGTGCTCAGATGCATCTGTTATATACCAAGGCTATTCCTCTGGAAATCTGTTGAAACAACTGGGCAGAAGGACATTCTCACTGAAATGGATACTTACACCTTCTTCCTTCCCAGATGATAGCTCATGGATTTTTACAGCCTTTGAACTTGACAAAAGTCCTACAGATGAATGCCATGAAGGACTTTCATAAACCAGCTGAGCTTAAAGTGTGAAAAGTTTGGTGGAAGGCGGGGAATGAGCTGAGAAGGAAGCAGATGGCTGGTAACCAACCTCCTAACATGCTCCACTTGTATTTATTGATTGCTATTATCACAACTTCAATAATAATGCTCCTCATACACTGTTAGTTTGAACAATGCATCCCCTAGGACTGATCTACTGACTTCAAGTTTAATTTAATCATTCTGTAACCCAGAAGAGTGTCTAAAGGTTGGAAAGATGAATCTACACAACTGTTGATGATAGAGGAGGCATAGCTAACCACAGCTGGTAGATAAACATATTCTGGCCTGGCTACCATGCATCCCACAAGAAGCACTTTCCTACTTGCACCAGACAAACCAACTCCCAATGAATAAGGTTTCCATGGCTCTTTGAAACAGAACTTTATAAAAATTCTAAGCATGCCCAAGTGAAAATAACTTAAAATCTCTACTGTAGCTTTCTTTCTATCTCATAAAAAAATTTGAGAATAAAATAGTGGATTCAGACACCTAACTTGTCAATGTGATGTAAGTCTATAGACTGACCATTCCGGACTCCAATAATGGTGTAGATAGAGGAATAATTCCATAAACACTGCATCAGCTTCCTTGAAATCTAAGGGAAAATTCACTCCTCTGGAAATAGAAGTCAAACATGCCTCCCTCCCTTCCCTCCTGCCCCACCTTCCCTGCTTTTCCTGTTGCTCTTCTGTTCCCCCTGTCTACTGCAAACCTGTTAGGGTCCAAGGAAAATATTTTAGAGATCATCCGCTGATACAGAAGCCAAATCTACTGATAGCCTTCTATTCAGGCTTTATCATTGGCCAGTGATTCAAGTTGAAATGCTAATATCTCAATGTTTATAGAGAACATTTATATTTTACATGGGAAACCTAATTCATTGCTCTAGTGCTTTAGAAGAATATTTGTATTACAAATGGATTTCAAAGAATCTGAAGTATAATTCTTCCTTAATAAACAAACATACTTTTTAAATGGTGAAGGAATTCTTGAGAAGGAATTCCACAATGCTGCTGTAACTCCTCAAAGTCTCAGCAGATGAGGAACTGTGCTTTAATTATGCCTGGAACCTTATGAAAACGATGAGATGTGAGAGTCCTGGAAATCTGGAGCAGATAGCAACAGCTGCCTCTGGATCCATGTTCACAACAATTGATGATCACACTTTAAATCATTTGAGAAAATAATAGCCATGTGTGAATATGGTCCTAAGAAAGTTACCCCGTGGGGCAATTCCAGTCAATCAATATTAAACATGCCAAGGGCTTTGCATTATGAAATTAAGGTATTACCTGCTCATTCATAAATAAGAAAACCTAATTTAAGTAGCTCAACTATTGTCCTGAATAATTAAATACATTCCAAAGACAGAAAAAAAAATTAAACAAGGGCATCTCTCCAGAGAAGACGGGAGGGAAAAATAAATTTCTTTGTGCCAAGGCTGGGTGTTGTGTGGCCCCACCTTAGAACTGCAGGGCAGGCTTGGGAGGACGCCTTCGTGCTCAGGGCCCATAGTGTTGCTAGTTATCATAGAGAGCTCTGTGGAGAAACGGGGCGCTTCCCTTGACTGCTTTCATATCCCTTCACCTCCTGGGCAGATTATGCTCACAGCCCTGGGAAAGCACATTCCTAGTGTGGTTTCAGAATAAGCTAGCACTTTCAGAGACAAGGCTATGAAGTCATCTCAGGCTAACAACCAAGGAGTGATAGGCCTTGACTATGAGTGCCTCTCACGCTTGGATTTAGTTGGCCTAACAATTTCTCCACCTTGACTGACTGATTTCTTGATCCTGACGGTGGCACTTTGGCTGACTTTAAGTGCTGTTCAGAGCTGCATTTAGTCCAGGTGTGGCTTCACATTATGCCTGGCTCCTGTCCCTGTCTTCTGCTTAGATTGCTTTCCTGGGGAGGTAGGATGGGGAGGATGAACAAGAGAGAGGCAACTTCTGCTGCTCACCCCATAATCCCACCCCGTCTTCTTTGTTAAATAAGCTCTGCTGATTGGACTTGGACTGCAAAGTCCAGCTCCCACTGACATCCATTCAGATGTCAAGGAAAAGTGACCCCTTTCCTCAGAATTGGCAATTAATTGCTTTTCCTTTCACTTCTCTGAACATTGGCATAAAACACAGCAGTTATTTGGTATGAAATGATCGATTTGCCTCGAGGACGAGATTAAACCAGTCACTTCAAACATTTTAATATTAGCAAAAGGTTTGTGTGGTTTCCTTTTCTCTCTGCCATGACTTTATTGGAGGTCTCTGGATCACAGGCTCTTTGACAGGTTTGTCAGTGATCAGGGGCTGCCTTAATCAAGTAAGAAAAAAAATCCCACCAAGACCTCTTATGCATTCACATGTTACAGGACATTTTCAGAGCTGGTATTTGTGCAAGCTATAGTCTTTGGAGAATATTAGTCAAGTCAGACTGGAGAATTAAAAACTCAGCTCATTAACAGTGAGATAATTGTCAAAGCTTGTATATGAAACCTCTGCATGGGTCAGAAAAAAGTCATGGTGAATAATAAGTAAGAGGGAATATACACACTCGCACAAATGTGTGCTTTATTTTATTTCTTCTACATAAACATCACCATGAACACTAAGAAACAACTGGCTCTATTACAAGATATTGAGACAGCAATAAAATAATTTTCTACAAAAGACAGACTTTCAACAGAAAACTGTTGTTTGAGCACCACTCTAATCCTTACATATAGAAAGCCATGCAACTCCTTCAAATAGATGTACTTCTTACTATGTCAATGTTAACTCTAAGAAAATCGGTTTTTAAAGCATTTTTAATACCTGTGAAAATGGTTATTCACTAATATTGGTTAACATTTAGATATGGTACATAGAAAAATATAAAGTTGCTTTTAAGGAACAAGTGGAATTTTTCTTGTAACTAATTGCTTTAAGTAATATATTCAACTGACAATACACTAAAGTAAAATTTATTCATTAATTCCATTTCAGATAATTTATACTAAGGGTATAATTAGTCAAGGACATGAATATGTGTGTACAAGATGCTTGCTGGTGCACTGTTATAAAAACCAAAACCTGGATTAAAAACTAATGACCTACTTATGACTGAGTCTATAAATTATGCTAATAGAAAAGGAAACACTGTGCAGCCATTAAAAGGAATATGATCTTTATAAGAAAAGAAAGTCATTCTATATTTCAGAGACAAAAACAGTCAATTTAAGGAAGTGAATACGGGATTTTCTCAACTTCTTTTTGGAGTCATTGTATTAAATACATTTGTTTGTTTATACATTAAAGATTTCTGCTAATCAAACACTATGTGCCATTCATGGTACTCTACATAAAGAAGAGTCAAGCACAAATGCAAATACGCAATTGTGATGAATTCTATAAAAGGAAAGTAGAAGATGCACCTAGGGATGATAGTCCTCGTCCTTGTGTAGGTCATGGGAGGGGAGGAGAGGAGCTGTGCCTAAGACACAGATGCATAAGAGTTAGTTAGCAGGTGAAGGAGAGGCACTGGGCATCGTGCGGGGTCCTGCCCTTGCTCAGTGTGGCCTGTACCCAGTGAGTGAGGGTAGAGATGGGGTCAGAGGAGCAAGTGGCAGCCAGGTCCCCAAGGGCCTCATCAGCCAGGCTTAAGGATGGGAATTTTGACCCAATTGGATTCACTGGGTTCATTGAAAGGGTGAATTCAATGAAAGATTGAATTTATTGGATCCATTGAAAAGTTGATTTGGCTGGATTCATTGAAAGGATTTACCAGAAAAGAAATGGCACCAGTTATGTTTTTAAATGAGCTTCAGGAGTCACTAACCAGTCATAGAAGCAGTACAGAGTGTCCTGTTGGAGTAACGCAGCATCACAACCAAGCCACACAGACCTGGGCATTCAAACATTATGTGTGCTGCAGTTTTTCTCATCTGTAAAAACACCAGCAGACAGTGATATTAGCATTCCTGCTGGCTTCAAGTGCAGTAGGGCACCATGTGAAACGTAGTCAGGGCTTCTGTGACACAAGTTACATTTTTACACTGCCAAGTAAGTAAAATAGAACCTCGTGAGAAATAGAATGAAATGATTAATGTGTTATCAACAATGGGATTGGACTTTGATCACAAGATAAAAGTGAGAGCACACAAGGGAGATATGAGGATAGGTAAGACACCTAAAAAATTAGTTAGCATTTGTTGCCCTCAACGCAGAGAAACTAAAGCAGATACCTTAAAAACAACTGAGGCCAATAGGAAAAGGGGACCAGGAACTAGAGAAAAGGTGAGATCAAAAAGAATTAACCTAGAAGGTAACACACACACACAGGAAATTAATGTGAGTCAACTCCCTGTATAGCTATCCTTATCTCAACCAGCAAAAACCCTTGTTCCTTCCTATTGTGGCTTATACTCTCTCTACAACAAAATTAGAAATAAGGGCAAAATAGTTTCTGCTGGGTATTGAGGGTGTGGGGGGGAGAGGGATGGGGTTGGAGTGGGTGGTAAGGGAGGGGGTGGTGGCAGGGGGGAGAAATGAGCCAAGCCTTGTATGCACATATGAATAAAAAAAAAGATTAAAAAAATGATTAGTGTGTTATTTTGAAATACAAAGAAAACAGCAGAATGAGAGAAAGGACATTTGTCACTTTACTGATTTAAAATACGAAAAACTAGAATTTACTTCCAAATCCAACCCTCCAAAATCCTCTTTCTGCTTCTTTTTTTAAAAATTATAAACTGACAATTTATAATTCTCTAAAGTTAACAAGGTATAACATGATGTTATGATTTATGAAGACAATGTGGAGTACTTAAATCAAGCTATGCAACATATCCATCACCTCAAATACTTAACTTTTTGTGGTCAGAACATATGAGATTACAGGTTCCTCAAAAGAACCTTATTCACTTTAAAATTCTTCTATGAGGGAATATAACTATTAGATTGACTGATTTTTCTTTTGCAGCTGAGTAATATTCTTATATGATGGCAATGTTTAATGCTATCTGAATTCCTATGTAGTTTGTAGCACTACCATAGGTACACATAAGCCACACCCTTTCCACTGTGATATTTTGTGGCAATGACATCACATGCCACATGCAGCACATACAAAGTGTGCAGATGGCAAGGTGACATTTCCCTGAGCTCCTGGAATGCAGTAGAGGCTAAGAGAATCCTCAAGGTTTTGTTTTCTGGAAAGCAGCTTTCTTTGAGGAATTGCCCTTTCCCATATGACGTAGATAGAAGTCACAGAAGTTCCCTGTCCTACCTAGGCAGAGAGCCTCCAACTTTCCATTCTTGACTTCATCAGTGACAGTTGAACTGCTCCAAACTGGTTTTTTTTTTTGGCCTGGCTTACTTACCCTCTGTGTAAAAGAAGCACCCTTTGTGCAGAGACCTTGGGACACTCAAGACTGACAGAGTATCCTCCATGGTAATTGTCTATCCAGCTACCACAGTAGGCCATCCCCAGCTCCTCCAACAACACTTTCAAATAACCCCTCTCATTGCCACATAAGGATTTATTTTTATTGGAGGCATTTACAGGGAATGCTTTTTTATGTGGTTAGAAGGACTTTGGTTATTATTCCTTAGTCTCTCCCCACTTTCCCTCCTTGACCTGAAAAGATTTGCACAGTATGGAACAAAAATGAGAATATTAGAAAACATGAAGAATTTTAAATCATCTAAGAAATTTTTAGAAACCTAGTACATAGGAAAGTCAATGAGACAATGACTCACTGCCACCACCTAAGCAAAAAGGAGAAGAGATTTGCATAAGGACTTCATGTTTTTGTTTCTTCATGTTATTGAAGTTTCTTTGTTCATCTTATCTCTGGTGGTCTGTTAAGTGTTGGCAATGCATCACTGCTCTTCTGAACAACATTTTATTAGGAATGAAAATGCCCCACCTTTGAATAATAAAGGCAGCAGAAAAATTATGATAAAGTAACGAGCTTGTTTGAAATACTTATTTGGTTTTTGCCTTAACTGTCACATGCAAGAAGGTGGTGGAGAAACAAAAGTGACTGCAGCATGTCATTCTTAAGGGCATTTCACCAGAAAATGAGTAGTTCCAAAAGTGTTTGAAACTCCAATGGTTCGTGGTGGTTTGTAATACTTAGAATGTGAGTCATCAGAAACTCAGACAATGCTTCAAACTACAAATAGAGATTGATCTTATTTTAATATCAAATATTCAATAAAATTGGGAGTTCCATTAATTCTTCTGCCTGGGTACTAGCAACCAACAATTGGTAGGGAAGAGAAGATCCAGGCCTACAGGATCCTCCTTGTCTCTAGCAGAGTCCCAGGGGCCCAGAAGCATGGTCTCTGGGGTGGGACACCATGGTGTGTTATAGAGGAACCAGACAAGGAGAGAGAAGACCTGAGCTCACGTTGGATGCCTATCTGTCTTCTTGCGGGTGAAAGGAACAGGTTTGTTCATAAATGCAAGTGTACATGTGGCTTGTATGTGTTCACACATTTTATATCTATGAAGTGCATAAATATGTAAATAGCTTTGTAAAGATGATCTACATTCCAACAATACTCAGGCCCTACACCAAGCAATTTACATCCTTTATCTGCACAATAAAAACCTAATGAAGATGTTATCATTTCCATCTTGCAGATAAGGAGCAGACTCCCAGAGATCAGTGATCTTCCATGAGGCCACTTGGCCAGGCAAGGCCCCAACACTTGACTGCTCAGAGCCCACACTCCTGACCACTCTTCCTTGTTGGTTCTCACCTAGAACATGCTATGTTTCTGGTTGTTTGGAGAAAAAAGAAAAAAGGACTTGTGGACAGGAGAATTAAAAATAAGTTTCTCACATTCTTAGCTGAACAGTACTGCTACTCTGATAAAATTCACATTTGGGTGGCAATATGGAGGTCCTGTCATTGTCCTTTCCAAATAAGAGTCTGAAATGTCCACTCTGCACACAGCATCTGGAATCACACAGAGGTGTGAGGTGCAGAGTGATGGCTGGGCAGCAAAGCAGGTGAGATGGGACCAGATATTGCAAATAAGTGCTGGCCACATGCACAACCCACAGCTGGTCTTCTCTGCTCACAGAAACTCATTGAGGACACCCTTGTTGCTGTCCAAGGCTGTAAGAAAGAGGCCCCTGACTTCACTCCTAGAGAAGCGCAGAAGATCGCTGATACTTCCTTCAGGACACAGAGAATGAGAACCATTGACAGGACAAAACTCTAAAATAGTGTGTGCACAGTTAGGAGGAGCGGGATGGTTACTTTTATTATTGAAGATAAATAATGATGCAATTAGCATGAGAAGTGAGCTACGGATTTGGTGCATTTCTAATGCCAACTCTTGTCACCATCTGGAAAGTTTGTGAACAAACATTCCTGTCTATGCAGGAACACTGGCTTGCAGGTGTATAGACTCAGATCCCCAGGTTTCATTTTCTACTTCATCTATGTTTGTCCTAACTCAAATTTGCTTCTATTTTATTACATTTCATTTGTTCCTAGAAGCATCTTTAAATATTTTGTAGCAGAAAATACTGTAAGCAAAAATACAAAGAGGTATTTTTTAATTACAAAATCAAATTACTATAACATATGAACATTAATACATAAATATAAGCATGGTTATGATACATTTTATGCTTATCATGCCAAGGGTTTTAGAAGAAATTTTTCACTAAGTTTTTCTAGAAATCTCATTTTTGACACTTTATAGATGATAAAAAAGAAGACCAGTGTGGTGGAGCATCAAGCTGAGAGTTAGCTAACACAAAGCAGAACTGGGATCTACTCCAAGTCCCACCAACAGTGGATCTCCAGTTTCACGGGAGTGCTTAGGAGTCTCAGTCCTTCAATGCTGACTGCTTATTGAAACAACTTAGGAAAAGGGAAGAACACAGACACAATGGGTAAGAGTTTCCAAGAAGTATTCAGGGTAGGAATAGGGCAAAGGTAGTGAAAGCAAACAACCAGGAGGGTAAGGAGTATCAGTTGATACTCTAATGTCTTCCCTGGGGCTTCATCACATTTAATATTTTCATTCAATCACTAGTCTATACAGCTTATCTTTCTGAAGATAATAAAGCAAAGGACAAAACTAAACAAACCGTAGACGTGTCAGATGTCAGGGTTAATCTGTTTTAATAAGTTATCTTACTAATGCTGTATCATCAAAACCACTCCCCAAAAAGTGGCCTCAGTGTAGTGTATCAGTACAGGACAAAAATTTTATTAAAAAGATGTACATTTGCAAGTTAGCCTTATTCATCCTGGTACCTTCCTAATACTCAGGTCTGAATAGGGCTTTGCCAAAACCAAACCAATGAAGTCTGTTTCTAGCAGTCACAGAGAGGCCTTCCAGCAGGCTGGAGCAAATCAGGAGCCAGAGGGAAAAATTGAAATGATGAGAAAAGAATTAAAGACATTGAAAGTATAGTATATTTGCTTTCAACAATTTCCTGAGTGAGGAATAACTGATGGATGGAGATGTCTGAATCATTCAGTCAGTGTGTTTGAATACTGTGAAAAAGGTATCTGCAAGTGGTGCAGGTCCTACAGACAGAGCTTCAAATATTCCACAGTCCCATCCTTTCCTCCTAGGCAAAGTGCTACTCATGAACAGGCAGCAATGTTTTTATTTTTAAGAGATTTTCGTTGTTTGGAGAAACTAAAGAAGCATTAATAAATAGTTGAGTATCTCTCATGGCTACCAACTGATTACAAGCAATTAATTTAATTCTATTAAAAACCATCAGGCTAGTAAGAGAGAGCTGAAGAGAAGCACAGCAGATTTCATGATATTGTCCACAAATACAGAAATATTACTCGGAGGAAGTAACAATAATGCTACATTGCAAAGGAGCAATGTGCTTTGAACACATCACACTGACCACATACTTCCCTACTCGCAGGAATCATGTCTGTGAAGGTCAATGTGTGACTCTGAACAACAAGGAAGAGTAAATGCTAGAGCACTGGGATGAGACTCATCAAAAATAAGGAAAGAGCAGAAAGTAAAGATAGTACACATAAGTACCATTTCTCATCAAAGTATCATTCAATTAATCATACTTTGAGACTTCTTTCTTACATATGTCTGATGACAATTTTCACTCATAAACTGATAAAAAGGTTACATTCCAAAGAAGGTGGTAAAATCAATGCCTGTAGAGATTTTAATGACTCATCCTGATACCCATCTCCCTTAGGAACTTTGGCAATTTTAAGCTAAAGCAGAGCATGTTATGAGTTGACTTCTTGAATTTTTTGTCAGTGTTAGAAAAGTAAACTAGACATTGTATGTTAAAGTCCAAAAAAGCCTGACAAATTATTTTTATCCATCTTACTTTTTTACTACAATTTTAATGGTCTTTATTATACCCTTCAAATTACTGTTATCATCACTATTATTTTAGTCAATCATGTAAGGAAATATAAATGGAGTTGGGTTTTGGTAAGTATTTTTCAATATTATTTAGAATTACTAAGAATGTTTTGCAAATAAACAGCAACAAAATGTAAGGTTATATCTACATCTATGAAACTACAAAGGAAAAAGGTGCAAGAAATGCATTACTTTCTTCAAAAAGCTGTAGAACTGCCATAAAGAATGGCTTTATAAAGCCAATGAAGAAGAAGTATGAGTTCATCATGTACAAATGAGGTCATGTTATAGAGATAGGCAAACTGGACCCTACCAATGAAGAATGATGAAAGCACATTGGACACATTGTAGCATTCCTAACCCTACTGACCTTCGTGGCATGGCTGAGTAAAAACAATGGACTCACAGATTTTCTTCAACTCGTTCCCCCTCCTAACAAGAGCTACTGTACACGAGAGCACAAGCTATTGTAAGATTCTCTGTTTTAAACTTCAAATGCTTCATCACTAAAATGTTTATACCATGATAAAAATGCACTGTGTCTGACAGCACCAAATTCATCTCTGTGTAGAATATTTAGCTCTACAGGTAATAATGATCATGCGGTTCTGTGTGTAGCCAAGTACATCAGAAAACTCTCTAACTACAGTATGCCAGGTTTTCTTAATTTAGATTCTAACATTTTATCTATTTTCAGTAAAGGAGAATTCTTCCTAGAAGGAACTAAAGAGAATAGGAATTGTCTAGAGCCTTTTCCTCTCACAAACAACTGTATAGTTCGTTTATTCACTAATAACATATCCTTTTTTTTTTTTTTTTACTTCTTTTATTCATATGTGCATTCAATGATTGGGTCATTTCTCCCCCCTTCCCCCCACACCCCCTTCCCTCCTGCCTCCTCCTTCTCCCCCCCTACCCCCTCGCTTCCAGGCAGAAACTGTTTTGACCTTATCTCTAATTTTGTTGAGGAGAGAGTACAAGTAATAATAGGAAGGACCAAGGGTTTTTGCTAGTTGAGATAAGGATAGCTATACAGGGAGTTAACTCGCATTGATTTCTGTACATGTGTGTTACCTTCTAAATTAATTCTTCTCGAACTGACCTTTTCTCTAGTTCCTGGTCCCCTTCTATTGGCCTCTGTTGCTTTAAAGTTTCTGCATTAGTTCCTTTGCATTGAGCATATCAAATGCTATCTTGTTTTTTTAGGTTTCTTACCTATCCTCATACCTCCCTTGTGTGCTCTCACCTTATCATGTGACCAAAGTCCAATCCCATTGCTGTGTTTACCCTTGATCTAAATAAAGTCCGCATATGAGGGAGAGCATGCAATTTTTGGTTTTCTGGGCCTGGCTAAACTCACTCAGGATGATGTTCTCCAATTCCATCCATTTACCAGCGAATGATAACATTTCATTCTTCTTCATGGCTGCATAAAATTCCATTGTGTATAGATACCACATTTTCTTAATCCATTCGTCAGTGGTGGGGCATCTTGGCTGTTTCCATAACTTGGCTATTGTGAATAGTGCCGCAATAAACATGGGTGTGCAGGTGTCTCTGGAGTAACCTGTGTTGCATTCCTTTGGGAATGTACCCGGAGTGGGGTTGCTAGATCATATGGCAGATCTGTGTTTAGATTTGTAGAAGCCTCCAAATTTTTTTCCAGAGTGGTTGTGCTAGTTTGCATTCCCACCAGCAGCGTACAAGGGTTCCATTTTCCCCGCATCCTCGCCAACACCTATTGTTGGTGGTGTTGCTGATGATGGCTATTCTAACAAGGGTGAGGTGGAATCTTAGTGTGGTTTTGATTTGGATTTCCTTTATTGCTAGAGATGGTGAGCATTTTTTCATGTGTTTTTCGGCCATTTGAGTTTCTTCTTTTGAGAAAGTTCTGTTTACTTCACTTGCCCATTTCTTTATTGGTTCATTGATTTTGGGAGAGTTTAGTTTTTTGAGTTCCCTGTATATTCTGTTTATCAATCCTTTGTCTGATGTGAAGCTATATTTTCTCCCACTCTGTGGGTGGTCTCTTCAGTTTAGACAGCATTACTTTTGTTGAGAAGAAGCTTTTTAGTTTTATGAAGTCCCATTTGTCTATATTTTCTCTTAGTTGTTGGGCTGCAGAGCTCTTAAATTTGATGTAATCTAGTTTGTCACCTCTTGCTATTATTTCCTGACAAAAAATCTTTACCACAATGATTTTATGAATTAAAATCAAAGTATTCATATTTACAAATGTCATTACCAATGGGTTGTGACAAAAGTGACTCAATCATCCCCTCATCTGTTGCATGCTTTAGATCTTCAGAGAGGCAGCTCCTCTTTGTCCCCTTTCCCAACACACCAAGGAATTACCATCAGCTTCAGTTTACACCAAGGAGCCTTCAAAACAATAAGGTAATCAGACATGTTCATGAGAGAAAATTATGTCGTGGAATGATAACTACTACTCCATGAGTCAGTGGCCCCATTAGGAAAAACAGCTCTTAGCGAATCCTACAGACTTGTGGCTGTGAGGAAAGACGTTCTTCTCATCATAGTTAAAAGCATATGATATGAATAGGGTCTTCCACGTGGCAATGACTGCAATAAATTACCAATGTGGGCTCTGTTTTCTGAGATGGGCTCAATCCATCATTTTATTGAAAAGGTTCCATTATGCTAATGTCTTACAAAATTACATTCTGCTGTCACTGGAAGGTCATGAGGGACTATAAATTTTATATTTAGAACCAAGAAGTTGTATTACAGTCACAGATTCCAAGGGTTAACAAGAAGCCATCAAAGTACATCCAAGGACTTATCAATGACAACTCTTCAGTGTGCTCTCCTAGCTAACCATAGGAAAAAAGAACATTGTTCCAACTTTAATATTTAAAAATAATACTTTAAGTACAAGGATCTGAAAACTTAGCTTCAAGCATAGGAATCTCTTCACTGAAATTTTAATTCACCTGTCAATTTGAAAATTAGTAGAAGACTTAAATAGTACCCTGGTACGTAGTAGGTAGGCTGACTGAATTATGCACTATCTTCAAAAGTTTGCTAAAGTCTTACAAAGTATGCAAAATTAATATTCCACATTTTGTGTAATGGCAATGTGTATATAAAAAGGGTACATGGTTCTAACGAGTCCCAAATGCCACAACTTAGTGAATTCTCAGCAAAAAGAAAGGTGATAAGCTAATTACTCTATGCAAATTAGATATTATTCCCTAGACCAATGTTTTCTTTCCATTTTTCCAGGAATTATTGATTGTCTCCACTCACCAAGGACTAGGAACATAATCCATGAATATATTGCATCTTCAATCTATCAATAATTTTTAGTTATAGGCAACAACTGTCAAACAGCTGAGTTAAACACATTACAACCAGATAGCTCCCATTGGAGCAATTATTGTAAATCAAAGCAACACTGAGGAAAAACACTTGCTCTTTAGAACCGCTTCCTGGTACATAGTTAGTATCCAATCTTCTACTACAGCCTAAACAACCTAAAAGCTACTGGACAACAGCAGCTTCTTGGTGGGATTTGGCATTCTGCTTTGTCTTCTTCCACTGCTGAGTGGCTGCAGGGTTTCTGTTCTCCTGTACAATTGTTCTTTCAATTCTGGAGGCCATATTGAAAGGGTCACTAAGCACACTTTGATGCTTCTCCAAGGAGGTGATGAGTAAGAAGCTAGCTGGTGGTCCAGGGCTGGGCATATTCAATCTTATTCTTCATTAAAGTACAGAGGTTATATAACCTGTTCTTTTCTGACCTGGAACTAATGTGACAGAAAAAAGAAGTTTTAGAAATATGTCTAAAATAGTTTGGCAGTCTGGCTCATAAAACCATATTGAAACATAACATGAAAAGGCGGTGTCTCTCTTTGACAAATTCAAGTCAGAAAGCTTCTTTGGACTGGCTCCAAATACATCCATAAAGCAGCTTTTCTATGGCTATTGGGCATTTCTATCAGTTGGTATATTCAGTCACATCGATTGTAAAGTCTATGAAAGTAGATATCCCCTTACTTGGGAAATTAGAATTCACATATTTCATAAAAAAACAAAGATTTGTTGAAGGGCTCAGGGTGGCGACTGCCCTTGCTCTAGAGTGTGTAGAATAAGTGCATATTTTACAGACCATGCCAAACCCAATCAAGTACCCTTCAACACTTTGACCTGATTCAATAAAAATGGAATTCTGAACCAAAAGACTGAGGTGCAAACATTAGTCTCATTACTTTTTAGCTGCGACATTTTGAAAAAGAAATGTTAGTCTTCCCTCTCAGTTTTTGGGTAAAATAAGAAATGCTAATTAAGTTCAAGTGAAAATCAAGTAAGATAATGCAAGCTTAAGTGTTCATAAACTGTTAAGTATAATGCAAATATTTATTATTCTATTGAGAAGAAAAAAACTGTGTCTCTAACATGGATTCAAGGTAATGGTTGAAAGGAAGAAAGTATCTTCTGCAACCATTTATGCATTAAACAGACTGCTTTCACTTCGTTTTCTTAACAACAAGAAAAATATCTGAAACTAGGAAATTAGGCCACAGAAATTGCTGGTGTTCCTTCAGTGTAGTGCAGAGCTATTGTCTGAGCTGTTTTACAGCTCTGTGGGAGAAAGGCTTAGCTTTTTTTTTTTTTTTCTTTTTTAACTTTTTTTTTAAGTAGAAAAGCAAAGTATTTCTGTTCAGCATAGCAGATAACTCTAAATGTTAGGGTTTATTGCCTTGTAAGAACTTAACGAAATATGCATCTAGCCTAGCAATCTTACTCTGACATCTCTTTATTAAATTCTGTCTATATCTATCTATCTATCTATCTATCTATCTATCTATCTGTCTGTCGGTCTGTCTGTCTATCTATCATCTATCTATGTAATCAATTAAGTTCCCTAGGGTTCTTTGAACCAATTTAAACAGCTCCCTGTTTCCCACATTAAGTAATGAGTTGAATAAAATTTTTGACACCTATTCATTTCATATCTGTATAATGATTATGAACCTCATGGAGAATTACACCTAACAGTGTGGAGGTCCTAGGGCCATGCTCAAATAGACAGATCTGGTAGAGCTAAATAAATCTATTGCCAGGAAGTTCATTTAATGGACTGAGAAGCCAAGACTCATATTTTCTCAATTTCTGAAGCTAATACTGGTCAGATAGAACTTTAGCTCTGCCAGTTCTGGTCCTCCATTTCCCCCTTTCCCTCTACTGACTCTGTAATTTTGTTACCACCTAGGGTTCATACACAGACAATCATTTATTCCCCTGTATTGGATACAAAAATTAACAAACTGGTCTTAGGGTCTGACTGCTTGGTGTTCTCTGAAGATGGATGGTAGAGCTCTATTCTCTTTTGAGTAAGCAACAATAGAGAACACTTTAAAATCATTTCTGTTTTTGTACTTGGAATGATGTCAATTAAAAATTTTTATACTCATAGGGAAAGAAAAAGCTCTTTCAGAGCTGTACTCTTTATTTACTTTTGAGCTGTGACTGAAGTTATAGCTCTAAAGACATAAATTCCCTCGGTAGCTGTGTATTACATAGCTGTAACACAAAAGGGTCTTGCCTCTTGTGTGTGAAACAGTCCCCTACTTGTTATGTGCTGGATTTGTCCCCTGAAACACACATGTTGAAGCCCAGTGCCTCATGATGTAACTATATTTAGAAATAAAGTCATTAAAAATAAAATTAGCTAAAATGAGGTCGTTAGATTGGACCCACATCCCATGTAACTAATTTCCTTATAAGAAGATGAAATTTGCATACGACACTTGTGGGCACACAGAAGAAACACCATGTAAGGACAAAGAGGCCTATGAAGAAATCACACGTGATGAAAACTTGATCTTGGACCTGTAGCCCATGGAACCATGGGAAATAAATTTCTACTGCTTAAGGCACCTGTCTATGCTGTTTTTCTTACTTCAGCTCTAACAAACTAGTACATTAGCACTGCAGGCTATGAATAAACTATGATGTCTCTCAACTACAAAGAGTTCATTTCTGTGAGCTTTATAAAAATAGATAAGCACCTGTAGAAATCAAATAGCCCCTAAAATTCACAGAAAATAAAGGAATCAAGGTTTGTATACTTTAATTGTTCTCAGTTTTTAAGAAAAACAGTCTTTTCTATAGAGACTGCCAGTTCAGAAATCTGATCATACAATTATGGTGAATTTTACAAAACTATTAAGTTTCAAAAACTTACTGGTTCAGATGCCAAAGAGTCATTTTCCTTCCCAATTTCAGAATATATCTGTTCTCTGACTTGATGTAAAATAGCTGACAATATCTCTACTTTATATATTTTAAGGCTTAGAGTTGGTTTCACATGAAGAGTAATTAATTGAACTTATGCTTTTCATATTGTTTTTAAAATCAAGTAATCTGGTATTAACCTTATATAATGTTTAAGTTTATGGAAAATGTACATTTACATCTGAATAAAGTGAATTATAATTCTGGCAAATTTTTTAAAGCAATTATGCCTTGGAGGGTATAAGCCTAAGTATAATTTTTTAGATCCTTATGTAACTTTAAAATTCGGATTAAAATTAAATTGTGCTATTTAGTAACTAATCCTTCAGTAGCTGGGTAATTTCTATTAAGGTTGAATAGAAAAGCATTAAATGAATTTAATTTTTATTTACATATTTTTGGCTTTTTGGTTACATATGCTATAGAATGCTACATTGTGAGGTCATGCTATTGAAATATTTCATTTTTGCCACTTACAGAAGTTATAACATGCACACTCATAAGTTTTGCTCATCTGCTGAAATGCTTGTGAACAATTGACAGTTATCTCTCATTGCTGCCTCCCAGTGTCTTACTTTGATCAAAAATTATAATTAGAGGATTCAAGATGGCAGCTAAAGAGAGGAAGCAGAAAGCGTGTCTCCTATAGTGAAATCTTGGAGAGAAGCTGGAGACACACCCGCAGGCAAAACCACCAAGAAGAGGCAAAACTTTGACCCCTCCACACCTCCAGCTGGCGCAGAGAATTTCCACTTCATGTTAAAAGGAGAAACCAGGAGGGCCCCCAGGCCGCCAGTCACCCACGCCCAGATGGCTTGAGAAGACATGGACAAGGTGAGCTTTGCGGTACCGCAGTACTCCCACAGACAACACTGGACCAGAGCAGCATAGCCCCCTGGAAAGACCGACCTCCACCCAGGGAAAAAAGAGAAACTGAGTAACAAGTAATAAGAACAATAAAGACACACGTGAAAGAGGGTGGGCGAACTGAGCACCAAAGATTGGGGGAAGGGAAATCCTTCCCAGAACTGTAAATAAACAAGCCGGGAGGCCGGAGAGGCTCCAGCGGGAGCGGGGGCGTGTGCCCAACAACCAGGAGCAAGAAAGCTTGTGAGAGTGGCTGAGGGAGGAAAACTCCACAGGAGAGGAGGGAAGACCCACTTCCCATGTAAGCTGTAAACAAACATGGCGGCTGTCAGAAGAGCAGCACCGCCCAGTAATCAGGAGCGGGAAAGCTTGTAAAAGTGGTGGTGGGAGGAAAACTCCACAGGAGAGAAGGGAAGACCCACTTCCCACATGAACTGTAAATAAACACGCAGGCCTGAGAACGCGGGTGCAGTGTCACCTTTCCCAGTGCTTGGAAAGGGGAAAGCTTGTAGCAGAGGCTCACACATAGGAGAACTCTGAGTAAACAAAGCCTGCGGGGCCAGGTGAGTGCTAAGCTCACCCCAGAGATCTGCATAAATAACGCCACCAGCAACAGCAGGCTGACAGCAGGGGGCAGGCAAGCCACAGCCACAGATACCATTCACAGATCTGTCTCCAGACTCTTTTTTTTTTCTCCCTCCCTACCTTTGATGACAAAACAACTGAACTACACCTGCATGCTGAAAAACTTACTGAAACTGTATTGCATTTGAACTTGGGACACTTTGTGGGTTTTTTTTTTGTTTTTTGGTGGGTTTTTTTGCGCAGTTTTGTTCTACTTTCTGCGTCCCCTTTGATGAGACAACTACAGAACGACGTCTGAGGCACCATCTCCAGGATTAGAGACTGAGACAGACACAAAATTATTAAGAGTGAAATTTGATTGCATTTGAACTTGGAGGTTTTTGGTTTTGTTTGTTTGTTTTTGTTTTTTTTTATTTTTTATTTTCTATTTTTTATTTTGATTGATTTTATTTATATATATATATATTACTTTCATTTACTTAATTTTATTTTCATTCTTATCTTTATTCTTTTTATTTTTTATTTTCAATCCTCTCTCTGTCTCTCTAAGGCCGGTTCAGCTTACTGTCAATTACTACACTACCGTGCCCTGTTTATACCTTTGAAACTTTCTTGTTTGATTCCTTCTTTTGTTTTTTCCTACTTGTCTGTTTTTTTTCCCTTTTCTTTAATTTCTTGCTTTCCATCTCCTCTCACCCTTCCATTCTAAATATGACCATTGTTATTATTACAAGCTAGAAAATACTTAATTGCACACAGTACAGGGACAGTAACAACACCAAGGACAATGAGGGGAAGACAGAAAAAACAGGGAAACCAGTTTCCCCACAGCAAAAAATTAGTACAGGAACCAGAGGGGAATGAAGAAAACAGATACTCAGATCCAGACTCCAACAAAATGAAGATAAACTATGCTAAAGAACCCAATGAAGCCCACAAGAATAATTTAAAAGAAGACATACTACAGGTACCCAATGAGAATTTTATACAGATGATACTGGATATGGTCAACCAAAATGTACAGGAGACACTCAAGAAATTCCAAGACAACAAAACTAGAGAATTTGAAAAAGCAAAAGAAGAAATAAAGGAAACCATAGAAGCACTGTATAAACACCAAAGTGAAACAGAGAACACGATGAATAAACAGATAAATGAACTCAGGACAAAAATAGACAACATTAAAGAGGAAACCAGCCAGGATATGGAAAACCTCAGAAAAAAGAACAAAACAGAAGTGCAAAACAAAATGGAAGGCCAATCCAGCAGAATAGAACAAACAGAAGACAGAACTCAGAAATTGAAGATGAAATGGTAATTAAAGGAAAAACTGAAGAACTATTAATTAAACAAAACAAGACCTGTGAAAAGAAAATGCAGGAACTCACCAACTCTATCAAAAGACCAAACTAGAGAATAATGGGCATCAAAGAAGAAGAGGAGCAAGCGAAAGGAATGTGCAATATATTCAACAAAATAATAACGGAAAAATCCCCAGTTCTAGAGAAAAATATTCCCATACAGATGCAAGAGGCCTCCAGGACACCAAACAGACCAGATCAAAAGAGAACTACCCCATGACATATCATCATTAAAACAACAAGTACAGAGACCCAAGAAAGAATACTGAAGGCTGTAAAAGAGAAAAAACAAGTAACATACAATGGTAAACCCATCAAAATCACAGCAGACTTCTCAACAGAAATATTAAAAGCAAGAAGAGCGTGGGGTGAGATCTTCCAGGCACTGAATGAAAATCACTTCAACCCCAGGATACTCTACCCAGCAAAACTATCATTCAAAATAGATGGAGCAATAAAAGTCTTCCATGATAAGCAGTAACTAAAACAATATGTGACCACAAAGCCACCACTACAAAAGATTCTGCAAGGGATTCTGCACACAGAAAGTGAAACCCAACTTAACCATGAAAAGACAGGCAGCACCAAACCACGGGAAAAGAAAAAGCAAGACAGTAGAGAGTGACCTCAACTTAGGTACACACAATCAAACCTTCAAACAACTAAGACAACTAAATGACAGTAATCACCACATACCTATCAGTACTAACACTTAATGTTAATGGACTTAATTCACCCATCAAAAGGCACCGCTTGACAAAATGGATTAAAAAGGAAGATTCAACAACTTGCTGCTTACATAAGACCCATCTCACTGACAGGAATAAGTGTAGGCTTAGGATGAAAGACTGGAAGAAGATTTACCAAGCCAATGGACCCTGAAAACAGGCAGGAGTAGCAATATTTATCTCTGACAAAGTAGACTTCAAACCTACATTGATCAAACAAGATAAAGAAGGATATTCCGTACTAATAAAAGGGGAAATAGACCAAAAGGAAATAATAATCATCAATCTGTATGCACCCAATGCCAACACACCCAATTTCATCAAACATACCCTGAAAGACCTAAGAAAATATATTAATGCCAATACAGTGGTTGTGAGAGACTTTAACACCCCATTATCATCAAGAGATAGGTCATCCAAACAAAAAATCAATAAAGATATCCAAGATCTAAAATATACAATAGATCAAATGGACCTACTTGGTGTCTACAGAACATTTCATCCAACTTCTACAAAATATACATTCTTCTCAGCAGCCCACAGAACCTTCTCCAAAATAGATCATATCCTAGGGCACAAAGCAAGCCTCAACAAATATAAGAAAATAGAAATTATACCCTGCATACTATCTGATCACAATGCAGTAAAAGTAGAACTCAACAACAAAAATAAAGACAAAAGCAATGCAAACAGCTGGAAACTAAATAACTCACTACTTAATGAACAATGGATCATCAATGAAATAAAATAGGAAATTAAAAAGTTCCTGGAAGTCAATGAAAATGGTTCAACATACGAAAATCAATAAATGTAATAAGCCACATTAAAAGAAGCAAAGACAAAAACCACTTGATCATCTCAATAGATGCAGAAAAAGCCTTTGATAAGATCCAACATCATTTCATGATAAAAACTCTAAGAAAACTAGGAATAGAAGGAAAGTACCTCAACATTATAAAAGCTATAAATGACAAACCTACAGCCAGCATTATATTTAATGGAGAAAAACTGAAACCATTCCCTCTAAAATCAGGAACTAGACAAGGATGCCCACTATCTCCACTCCTATTCACCACAGTACTGGAATTCCTAGCCAGAGCAATTAGGCAAGAAGAAGGAATAAAATGAATACAAATAGGTAAAGAAACTGTCAAAATAGCCCTATTTGCAGATGACATGATCCTATACCTTAAAGACACAAAAAACTCTACTCAGAAGCTACTAGACACCATCAATAGCTACAGCAAGGTAGTAGGATATAAAATCAACATAGAAAAATCATTAGCATTTCTATACACTAACAATGAGCAAACTGAAAAAGAATATTTGAAAACAATTCCATTTACAATAGCCTCAAAAAAAATCAAATACATAGGTGTAAACCTAACAAAAGATGTGAATGACCACTACAAGGAAAACTATAAACTTCTGAAGAAAGAGATTGAGGAAGATTATAGAAAGTGGAGAGATCTCCCATGCTCATGGATTGGTATAGTCAACATTGTAAAAATGTCTATACTCCTAAAAGTAATCTATATGTTTAATGCAATTCCAATCAAAATTCCAATGACATTCATTAAAGAGATTGAAAAATCTACTGTTAAATTTCTATGGAAACACAAGAGGCCACAAATACCCAAGGCAATACTCATTGTCAAAAGAACAATGCTGGAGGTATCACGATACCTGACTTCAAACTATATTACAAAGCAATAACAATAAAAACAGCATGGTACTGGCACAAAAACAGACATGAAGACCAGTGGAACAGAATAGAGGACCCAGATATGAAGCCACACAACTATAAGCAACTTTGTCTTTGACAAAGGAGCTAAAAATATACAATGGAGAAATAGCAGCCTCTTCAACAAAAACTGCTGGGAAAACTGGTTAGCAGTCTGCAAAAAACTGAAACTAGATCCATGTATATCACCTTATACCAATATTAACTCAAAATGGATCAAGGATCTTAGTATCAGACCACAGACTCTAAAGTTGATACAGGAAAGATTAGGAACTACTCTGGAGTTAGTAGGTATAGGTAAGAACTTTCTCAATAAAACCCCAGCAGCACAGCAACTAAGAGATAGCATAGATAAATGGGACCTCATAAAACTAAAAAGCTTCTGTTCATCAAAAAAAAATGTTCTCTAAAGTGAAGAGAACACCCAGAGAGTGGGAGAAAATATTTTCCAGCTACACATCAGACAAAGGACTGATAACCAGAATATATAGGGAACTTAAAAAACTAAATTCTCCCAAAACTAATGAACCAATAAGGAAATGGCAAGTGAACTAAACAGAACTTTCTTTTTTTTTTCTTTTATTATTCATATGTGCATACAAGGATTGGTTCATTTCTCCCCACTGCCCCCACCCCCTCCCTTACCACCCACTCCGCCCCCTCCCTCTCCCCCCCCAATACCCAGCAGAAACTATTTTGCCCTTATTTCTAATTTTGTTGTAGAGAGAGTATAAGCAATAATAGGAAGGAACAAGGGTTTTTGCTGGTTGAGATAAGGATAGCTATACAGGGCATTGACTCACATTGATTTCCTGTGCGTGGGTGTTACCTTCTAGGTTAATTCTTTTTGATCTAACCTTTTCTCTAGTACCTGTTCCCCTTTTCCTATTGGCCTCAGTTGCTTTAAGGTATCTGCTTTAGTTTCTCTGCGTTAAGGGCAACAAATGCTAGCTAGTTTTTTAGGTGTCTTACCTATCCTCATCCCTCCCTTGTGTGCTCTCGCTTTTATCATGTGCTCATAGTCCAATTCCCTTGTTGTGTTTGCCCTTGATCTAATGTCCACATATGAGGGAGAACATACGATTTTTGGTCTTTTGGGCCAGGCTAA
This sequence comes from Castor canadensis, assembly GCF_047511655.1. Lineage (NCBI taxonomy): Eukaryota > Metazoa > Chordata > Mammalia > Rodentia > Castoridae > Castor > Castor canadensis. The sequence goes on along the minus strand of NC_133386.1, from coordinate 6,202,398 downwards.
CCTCACTCAGAATGATGTTCTCCAATTCCATCCATTTACCAGCGAATGATAACATTTCGTTCTTCTTCATGACTGCATAAAATTCCATTGTGTATAGATACCACATTTTCTTAATCCATTCGTCAGTGTTGGGGCATCTTGGCTGTTTCCATAACTTGGCTATTGTGAATAGTGCCGCAATAAACATGGGTGTGCAGGTGCCTCTGGAGTAACCTGTGTCACAGTCTTTTGGGTATATCCCCAAGAGTGGTATTACTGGATCAAATGGTAGATCGATGTCCAGCTTTTTAAGTAGCCTCCAATTTTTTTCCAGAGTGGTTGTACTAGTCTACATTCCCACCAACAGTGTAAGAGGGTTCCTTTTTCCCCGCATCCTCGCCAACACCTGTTGGTGGTGGTGTTGCTGATGATGGCTATTCTAACAGGGGTGAGGTGGAATCTTAGCGTGGTTTTAATTTGCATTTCCTTTATTGCTAGAGATGGTGAGCATTTTTTCATGTGTTTTTTGGCCATTTGAATTTCTTCTTTTGAGAAAGTTCTGTTTAGTTCATGTGCCCATTTCTTTATGGGTTCATTAGTTTTGGGAGAATTTAGTTTTTTAAGTTCCCTGTATATTCTGGTTATCAGTCCTTTGTCTGATGTATAGTTGGCAAATATTTTCTCCCACTCTGTGGGTGTTCTCTTCAGTTTAGAGACCATTTCTTTTGATGAACAGAAGCTTTTTAGTTTTATGAGGTCCCATTTATCTATGCTATCTCTTAGTTGCTGTGCTGCTGGGGTTTTATTGAGAAAGTTCTTACCTATACCTACTAACTCCAGAGTATTTCCTACTCTTTCTTGTATCAACTTAAGAGTTTGGGGTCTGATATTAAGATCCTTGATCCATTTTGAGTTAATCTTGGTATAGGGTGATATACATGGATCTAGTTTCAGTTTTTTGCAGACTGCTAACCAGTTTTCCCAGCAGTTTTTGTTGAAGAGGCTGATATTTCTCCATCGTATATTTTTAGCTCCTTTGTCAAAGATAAGTTGCTTATAGTTGTGTGGCTTCATATCTGGATCCTCTATTCTTAAACAGAACTTTCTCAAAAGAAGAAATTCAAATGGCCAAAAAACACATGAAAAAATGCTCACCATCTCTAGCAATAAAGGAAATGCAAATTAAAACCACACTAAGATTCCACCTCACCCCTGTTAGAATAGCCATCATTAGCAACACCACCAACAACAGGTGTTGGCGAGGATGCGGGGAAAAAGGAACCCTCTTACACTGCTGGTGGGAATGTAAACTAGTACAACCACTCTGGAAAAAAATTGGAGGCTACTTAAAAAGCTGGACATCGATCTACCATTTGATCCAGCAATACCACTCTTGGGGATATACCCAAAAGACTGTGACACAGGTTACTCCAGAGGCACCTTCACACCCATGTTTATTGTGGCACTATTCACAATAGCCAAGTTATGGAAACAGCCAAGATGCCCCACCACCGACGAATGGATTAAGAAACTGTGGTTATTTATACACAATGGAATTTTATGCAGCCGTGAAGAAGAACGAAATGTTTACCGGTAAATGCATGGAATTGGAGAACCTCATTCTGAGTGAGGTTAGCCTGGCCCAAAAGATCAAAAATCATATGTTCTCCCTCATATGTGGACATTAGATCAAGGGCAAACACAGCAAGGGGATTGGACCTTGAGCACATGATAAAAGTGAGAGCACACAAGGGAGGGGTGAGGATAGGTAAGACACCTAAAAAATTAGCTAGCATTCATTGTCATTAACTCAGATCAACTAAAGCAGATACCTTAAAAGCAACTGAGGCCAATAGGAAAAGGGGACCAGGAACTAGAGAAAAGGTGAGATCAAAAAGAATTAACCTAGAAGGTAACACACATGCACAGGAAATTAATGTAAGTCAACTCCCTGTTTGGCTATCCTTATCTCAACCAGCAAAAACCCTTGTTCCTTCCTATTATTGCTTATACTCTCTGTACAACAAAATTAGAGATAAGAGCAAAATAGTTTCTGCTGGGTATTGAGGGGGTGGGGGAAAGAGGGAGAGGGCGGAGTGGGTGGTAAGGGAGGGGGTGGGGGCATGGGGGAGAAATGAGCCAAGCTTTGCATGCACATATGATGAATAAAACAATAATAAATAAATAAATAAATAATTATAATTAGTTTCAGAGTTTGAGAGTATACTAGAAACTACAGTAACAGAGAAATACAACTGTTTATCCAAGACAATAGGATGAGAGGGTTTTATCAAGGAAGAAAAACATTTTCTTTCCTAAAGCAGTCAGTTTGTTCTAGAACATGAGAGATTACAGTGAAAAACAGAACTTGAGAGAATACAGCAAGTTGTACAAAATATGAGATAAGTGAATCTGACTTGCCTGTATTTGTCATATATAAGTTTGAAAAGAAGCCAGGAAATGTGTTAAAATTTTGCAAAATTAATTTTTATTGATCTTACTTTTTTTAGGTGGAAAAAATGGATGTCATAAGCCTATATCCTCAATATATTTTTGAAAAATTAAAATTAGACTCTTCTATCTTAGGAGTCTTTATAAGACATAGTCAGAAATACTTTCCCTATCTGTGTAATCCTTCCAAAAACACGAGAGTCTGTGTCCTACCAGAATAATCTCTGCTTTGTGTTGATTTGATCACATTCTTTGACAAATAAAAGTATAAAATTTAAGAAGGCAAAATTTTATCATTTTTGGTGAACTAAGATTCCTTCTGATTATGTTATTTTATGTAGTCATTTTAAAGTACTTTATTATTGTTTTGATAAAGCAGATGACCAAGTATTGTTATGGGCACCTAGGATTTCATTATAAACAAATGATCAAGTCTCTTCTGTCAGCTCCTTTAATTTGCCTTCCCAAAACTACACTTAAAATTGAGAAAAAATAAAATAGAAATTTCAGGATATATTTTACACTTAAAACAGTGTTGAAGTATCCCTCAGGGTCCGCAGAGACATGTTCTGGAAAGCACTAGGCTTGTTTGGTGGGCTTTATATTTCTTAATTACTTAGTACTATTGAAAAAGCTATAGAACGAGTGTCAAATCAGAAGAGAAGCTCAGCCTTCCCTCCTTTCAGTTTGTATAGACAAATTGTTATTCATGTAAACCTATCATTATTTGAACATTCAAATAGAAGGCCACTGGAGATTCATCAAAACTCTTGCTGGCCATCATATCATCCTACTCTCAGGGAACACTGATGAAACCCTCGTGAAACAGCTAAGTACTGGATCATTGAAGGGGGTCACATTCTCCATTCTGATATTTTTGGCACTGCAATAATTAATCCATCCTTTTATTATTATCAGTCTGGCTTCTTCTTCCATCTGGTGTTGTGCTGTAAACCAGGCCTGTGCAGTATTGATACAGAAGGTCCACATTCTGGCCTCTGTTAAGATAGAGCCACATGCTCTGAGCCATCTTTAAATAGATGCTAGGGTGCAGGCTGTAGAGCAGACATCAGCTTAACAACTTTCAGACTGTGACAGTGCAAAGAGTTGGATTTCCAGGACCTATTTGAGTCTGGAAATTAATGTCCTTCATGAAAGCAGCAACACCACTTAAGATCTAACAGAACAATAATGAACTACGTAAAAAGAAATAAACTGACGGGGAAATTTAATTATGGCTATTAACTTTGAAAATCATTGGTATTTATTTTAACGTTCTTTTTATGGGTGTATGAGGATCATTCTTCATCTGCAATCACATTCAATTAGTAGACTACGTGTCTACACACTAAAGAGAAACTAATAAAATAGCATCTCATCTTCACTTATGTTCAGAATTCAGAAGCAAATATTTTATGGAATCACCTTAGTTTTCATGATGTATAGTTATGTGCAATGGTTAAATAAGAATTCAAATTCACCTTACCTGAGTTTATAACAGAATATACTGGAACAAACTGATTTTGTAGCAATGGAAATTTATATTGGGGAGCGATTCTCACTTCATTAGACATAATAGCACCCTCCTGTGGAACAGTGAATGAGAGGCTTTGTACATGCAGCCAATGCCTAAAGCCCACCCAAGAAAACAGATTGCTACCTGGCTTCTAGAGTCCCATTCATGCAGATCAGATCGCAACTCCTAGCTAGTCAGAGACCATAGGAGCCTCAAGAAGAAAGGAACTTATGCAAATTTATAGATACTGCTTGGAACTTACGATGGAAAGAGTGTCTCAGAATTGTCTTCCCAGCTTTGGGATAGAAGAGCAAATATGGGTTTTTAAAAATCAAATGTGAGATTCCTCATAAAAATTCTCTGATCTATTTACATGGCTCTAAATTTGCAAAGCAAGGTCAGCTAGGCCTACATTTTCAGTTAACAGTCCTGCTGCATCTATGTAAATGAGCAGACAAACATAATGGAAACAGACTTTTTTACTAATTAAAAAATAAAACAAAAAACCTTTCAGACACTATATGGTCACAAAGTGGAAAATGGTCTGGAAGACCAGAGTTCCACAGTTCTTTCTGAACAGTACAGCCTTGTTTTCCTGCTGACAGCATTATTAGAGGACTCTAGCAGCTAAGCATAACTTGCAGTAAATGGTGAGGGTGCACTGTGGATTGCTGTCCACAGTAACAGATGACCTCGAGACTATAGTTTATTGCCCTTGTGAGACATCAACTAATTTTATTCCTATTCCAGCAATCTTTTATTTTTCTAGTACTGAGGTTTGAACTCAGGGCCTTACTCTTGCTAGATAGGTGCTCTACCACTTGAGCCACTCCACCAGCCCTGAATTCAGCAATCTTATTCTAATATTTCTCTCTCCTTTCTCTCTCTCTCTCTCTCACACACACACACACACACACACACTTGTATGCTAGAAGAGACTTTTTCTCTAATTGGTACTTCGAAATTTTTAAAGTATGCAAAAGTACAGAAAATAAATCAATGAATAGCTATCACCTGGATCCAACTGCATCACATATCATAGAAGGTTGTTGTACTTTTGGTGATCCTAAGATTCCACTGGTATTGGCCTGATCTACTTCATTTTATATCTACCCATCCACTTGTAATAATTGCAACTATTTATGACTCTTACCAGGATGAGTTAGGACCTGGTTTTAAAATTCCTTCCCAAATGGATAGAAAAATGTGCACCAAGTACAGGGCTATTTGGTCACCTTGAAATGGTAGTCTTTACCTTTAGTGACCTATTTTTTGAGTAAAGTTTTCATGCTTTTGTGACTTCCAGTGGTTTCCAATGCATTCCATTTTTTAGTAAAATTATGAATTTTTATAATTTTAATAGCTTGCATTTAATGTGTTTTTATATTGAGTCAGTAAAACTTTATTACCCCATATATCCTTGAAGCTGTGTTTGTGTCTTTGATAAACTCTACAAACCATCCAACAGGATAGCTCTACAAGACACCTACGGTTCATTGTGCATACTTTCTTTCTCAGGCCTAGAGTCTGCCATCCTGAAGGTTCCCTTTATTGGGACACAGTACTAAGAGGCCACAATCTAGGTGATCATTCTTAATTTAGATTTAGAGTGATCTACCCAGAAAGGATGTGGGGGAAGTGGTAGAACAAGAAAAGAACATGAGGTCCTAAAAAGGGGCTACTTTTCAGAACCACCTGTGAAGCCATCAAAATACAGATTCTCAGGCCATGACTAAGACCTGTTGAAAATGATGCTCAAAGAGTGTCCCCCGGCTTGTGAAAGGCCATTAGACAATGTGGTCACTCACTGCAGAGGCCACTGAACAGGAGTGCTAGGGAAAACTCTACAAGTACCCACATTTCCAGGTCTCAGAATCTATCTTTAGAAGTTGAGCTGTGTTTGTTGTTTAATACTTTCCTTAACCTAAACAGTAATGTATAGCAAATTTTGTAAGAATGAAAAAAATTCAAAGATAATAACCCCATTACAAGAAAAAACTATTCTTGTGCTGCTTTTCATTTTTTCTGTATCTGCATATGCATACCTAAATATGTCTGTATTATATATGTTAAAATCATACTCTGCTTAGTATTTTGGAATCTGTTTTTTTTATGTATCAACTTTTTACTCCTTAAATAATATTCTCCTGCATTATCTTCAGTGTTTATGCAGTATTGCATTTTATTGAGTTGCCAGCCATTTATCGACCTATTAGTATACGTGGTAATTATTCTCAGTTTATGGTTTTTTGTTGTTGTTCCTTATTTACTTTTTTTTTGAGACAAGATCTCAACTTGCAATCTTCTTACCATAGCCTTCTGAGTGCTGGGATTACAGATGAGTACCACCATGCCTGGGCATTTTCAGTTTTTATGAATATATATACTGCTATCTTTAACATCTTTCTGGATAATTCATTTCATGAATCATTAACATGATTTGATGATAAACTCTGAGGAGCAGAATGACTGAGTCAAAGGTGGAAGGTGAGTTTCCTGTTGTGCAATCCCAGAGTACTAAAATAATTCCCTATAGCTTTAAAGTTCCAGGGCATATGAAAATAAATGAAGAAGTGAGTGTGCAGGGGGAAGGAAAATTATTAAGTTTTTTAGGACTGTCATAAATTGAAATTTAATATACAAGAAATACAAGCAATGTAATTGTTCAAAAGTTATGATTTAAGAGGGTAGCACTAAATGATGTCATTGTAATACCATACTGGGGAAGGTGCAACATAAACTTTGTGCACTTACTTATGAGGTGGAAGATTTAAGGATAATGTTTAACTATTTGTATACAAAAGGCACCAAAAACATACAGTGAAGAAAAGACTACCTCTTTAATATAGAGGGGGTGTATATGAACAAACTACACTATATACATGTATGAAATGTCATAATGAAACCCTTTACTATGTGCTATTTAATATACACAAGTAATTTAAAAAAAAAAGTCCACACAAGCATCTTGTATTAATGACCACTCAGGCAGGAACAGCCCTCACAAAGCATGGCATTACATTTTTTATGGCAATAAAGAAGTTGTATGGCAAACAGTAGCAATCTGTGAAGCTGGCAAGTCACACTTCCTGAGTTTTTGCTGTGGTGTGGCAGTAGTTTAGTAAAGAGTGTCATGCTTTTGAACAGGGATGGCATGAAGATGCATACACATCTTTTTTTATTGAAGCTATGTAAGAATGGATACTTTTAAACCCCCATAAACATTTATGTAATAGATTCATGTAGACATCCAAAAAAGGCAGCAGCAGCCTTCAATTCTCAGTGCATTGTTTCATACAATGACCCTGACCTCAAAACATGTGATGAGTTGACTGGATCTGCCCTGTGTGCAATACCCACCCGCTCATCAAGAATATGAGCTCTGTGAGCATCACAAACCTGAGCAATGATTTATTCCTCACTGAACTTGTCATCATCACCCATGGGGAGGACTAGGTTGATGAAGACTCCTGTGGCCCATATCTGTGACCTAGCTTCAGATAATCTCTCTTTTTAAAATGGGATGCATTCTCATTGCTAAAGAGTCTTTTGAACAAGTCCTCAAAGAAACAGTAAAAACAATGTCATCTTTATTTTTCTCTTACTAAAATTCCCTTTTGCCAAATGGATTCCAATTATCACATACAGATTGTGAAACCTCTAAGATTAATATGGTTTTCTAGTAAAAATATTCAAAAGCAAGTAGTTCAATGCTCAATAGAAAATGAAAAAATGATAGACCAAATATGAATAAGTGCAGAAAGGCAATGAAAATGTAACATTCTAGGAAAAGAGCCAGAGAAGTTATTGATCCTGATGTCATCCCTCATCATCTTAGGCACCCATATTCTAACTTGGTTCTACATGTATGGTGGAGATAATTAAAACTGAAAACAAATAAAGACACGGAAACAAATAAAATAAAAGTCTGATTCCAAAACCACTGTACTTGAGAACAGTGTTACGCATAGGAAGTCTCCTAAGTATGAAACAGACCCAGATCCTAGTCTGGAGGAAATTAAAACAGCTGGTCTTGGATCTATAAACCTACACTGGTTAGAACCCTGGTGTTACATTGGGCCTTTTGTACAGCTGGGCCAGAAAGAGAAGGGGTGACAGACATGGCAAACTGTAATCAGCTTTGAGTAGACCCAAGCAGTGCCCTAAGCCCCTAACAGGACATATCTGCATCAACCTGGCGATGTGAGCACTGTCATTATTATAAGCAGAGAAACTGAGATCCAGTACGCCAGGACAGCCAGTGCTTCTCAGACTTGAACTCACATATTCACTTGATGACTTTGTTGAGAGACAGTATCTGATTCAGTGGGATGGGGCCAATGCTTCTGCATTTCTGACCAACTTAGAGTGATGACACTGTGAACAGCAAGAAAGTCATTTTATCAGGGTCCTCAAGGTAATGGGTGGTATTGTTGGGATGTAGCTCAGTTGCAAAGATGTGTGCACATCCAGGTACTGTGCATTGTATGGATAATTAAAAACAAATGCCTGTCACACTTTCCTATTGTAATCACCAGGAACAACATACATGCATTAGGTGCTACTATATACCAAGTACCATAATAAACACTTGGGATATTAAAAAAAATTCCTGGCTCAAGAGATTTTCATTGAATTCACTCAGGTAAATGATTAGCCATTTGATTCCCTTCTAACAGGAAGTAAAGCATAACTTCATTGATGGCCTGAATATTCTAGTTTAATTATCATGCCCAGAAAAGATGCTCTGTCTTCTTCAATTTTCAAAGAATCAGAACACAATAACATACCTGTAATACCAAAGGTAGTCAATTTAATTTAAACTTTGGGGATTGAGGAAGAATTTTAAGATCTTACAGAGCTTTAGAAGGATCATTTGGAAAATTAATTATAGCTCAATAGACATAGAAGATATAGAAGCTTGGTACATTTTATAAATGTACCAAAAAGTGATTTCAAAAAGAAGGTCCTGATATTGTCTACTCAGCGTGAGAGTTTCATATTCTTTTATGTAAATGGACATTTTGCTAATTCTTGTTTTCATTACATAAGTGGAACACAAATTTCTAAATTTTGTATGAAATGTTTGAAAGCTAGGTTACACAAAGTTTCCCAAAATTTCCATCTGACTTTATTATTCTGAAGGAATTTAGAAAGTTAATTTCCACAATTAACTTATAATTTTTTCTTTATCTTCCTTCTTACCATATCAGGAAAATGAAATTCAGCAGCTTGCCTACTTTTCTGGCACACATGGCATTAATTAGAATGCTCAGATTACTCCCAAGATGAATTCATGTGCTGTAAATATCCACCTTGGCTCCCACTCTGTCAAATGCAAAGCTTAACATCTTGGCACATGTAAGGTGTCCTCTGGAAGACTTCAGCACTCATGGAGTGAAAAATGCAAATGATTTACTTCCCTGGTCAGGAAGGCTTCCAGGAGAGGGGCACTCACACACTTAAAGTTGGAGAAACTTTCATTTAGAGAGCACACACTTACACCAGGTCACCTTTAAACCAGAGTACCATGTCTCCTTCTCCATTTTAATTACAATATGACTTTGCAGAGGCGGCTTCAGAAAAATCAAAACATGCTGAGGCCCCCAGCAAGCTTCACGCCTGATATCACCAGCCCACACTGTCATTTCTCTCCCTAGGCTTCCCACATTGCAGTTTTAGCTGCTTATGTGTTAGAACAACCAACCACAGAGAGCAAAAGACTTCCAGCAGATCCCTGGGTCCCCAGACTGGCATGCACAAAAGCATGGGTGGACAGGTGCCTTGGTTTTTTTGGTCCCTTCTAGGTAGTAAGTTTGGTATCCTAGCCAGCAGGGGCCAACTCACCCAGGTGGCCCCTTGAGATCCTGTCCACATTCTTTGTCAGCTGCACACTGGTATTCCTCCCAGCTCCTTCCCACAGCATATCTCCTCTACTTTTGGAAAGAAAACACAGGATGGGGGAACACTCATCCTGAACACCATTGAGAAGGATGGATGGACTGAAAGTTATTGTGGCCAATTTTGGTCATTAAGAGTCTAGAATTCCGAGTTGTCCACAACAGGAAAACCACCTTTCGGAAAACAGCACCTATAGAGCTCGGCCATCTTTCAGTGGAACGCAAGTCTCCCCACCAACAGTCAGTGCATCCTTTCTTTCAAGACTTGTTTCAGAGGGGCTGGAGGTGTAGGGGTGTGGTCAGTACATGCCAGGGTTTATTCCCTAGCACCAAAAATAATCAAACAAAGCCTGCCTCAGGAGTCCATCTTCACTTCTGCTTCCTCTAAGTCATCTTATTACTCTGACTGTATCACCCTTTGTCTAGATTTGTACATATTTATGAGACAAAGTGAGATGTTATGGTTCATGTAGTGATTGGATAGTGATCCAGTAGAGGTAGCATATCTATTGCCCTAAAGTTTTATCATTTCTTTATGATGAGTGCAGTCAAAATTCTATTTTGAGTTATATAATGCATTACTGTTAATTAAATTCACCCTGCTGTGCCATAGAACACCAGAACTTATTCCTATCAAACTATAACATTGTTCTCACTGACAGAGCTCTCCATACTTCCCCTCACTCATTCACCCCCACCCACACACACTGTTTTATTCTCAATTTCTATGGAATTGACTTATGTCCTCCATTTTCACTGATACATGTTCATCCTGTAATGGTAAGCGACTTGAGGGTCTGGATCCTCTTATTAACCTTAGCATCCCCTGTTCCCATCAACAGTATTGTACGTTACAATTACTCAGAAAATGGCTGAGGAAAAATGTGAAAGCTGGGTGTGGTGGTGCACACCTATCATTCCTGCACTTGGGAGGCTGAGGCAGAAAGATTACAACTTTGAGGTCAGCCAGGCTATATAGTGAGAGCCTGTGGTAAAAACAGAACAAAACAACAACAAACAAAAAACAGGGCTAGTGGAGTGGCTGAAGTGGTATAGCACCTGCCTAGCAAGTATGAAGCCCTGAGTTCAAACCCTAGTACCACCAAAAAAAAAAAAAAAAGAAAGAAAAGAAAAAAAGAGGGAGAGAGAGAGAACTCTTGCTTTGACACTTATACCACCTTGTGTGAACAGTCATTTCTAACCATCTCTCCACCACATTTCTTGCGGCCAGGACCTTGGTTTTATTTCACATAACCCAAGGCACAGTACAGCCCACTATACATATGTAATTATTCACCATTTTTCCCTGCCAAATGTGAAAAATAAGAGTTGAAGAGTTATAAGGTTATATTTTACATGCTGAATAAAACTTTTGACAGCTTGACAAAATAGCCATCACCATCCATGTGCCAGGCAATGGAGGTACAAAATGTATTTGACCTACTTGCATGTGATGAGTGAGCCTTCAAAAGGGTAAACAGAAATGTTACAAGTAATTACATGACAGTACACACGAAGTTCCATAAAGAGGAAAGAGAGACGGGTTCTACATTTGGAATAGTGCGCAGACTTCTTGGAAAAGAACATAACGCTTATTTTCCCTTACCTCACCCCTGGCCTCCAAAATGTCAGGCTAGCAAAATTCTCACTACTGTGCAGAATCATTTTAAGCATTTTAAGGATATTCTAGTAAAAATGTCTGTTTTGGAAGAAAAGTTTAATTCCTGGCAAAATCATAATGTATTCTTAATAATCTGCTGTGATATAAACTCTGTTGCTCTAGTATGTCTTGCCAAATTTTATCATTTCAAAGAAGGTTTACACAAGAGGCTCTCCTTAAAGCTGTCCAAAAACACCAAGAAATTCACACCATCTGACTTCAAGTCATTAGCATGTAAAACACACCTTCTCAAGTACTTGAGATTTGATTTGGGATAAAATGAGAATTAAGTCTGAAGCTTATCACTTTATTTCATTAGCAGGCCTCCATGACTGATTTGTAGTTGGCAGGTGTTAGCTAATTTACAATCTCAGAATAATTTTCATTTTGTACTATATCCCATCACTGTTGAAAAAAATATTGATAAGAACATATTCTATAATAATCATGATATACCCTGCAGTGAGGATGCAGAGGGCAAGTCTTTAAAGTAATTTCATTGATTTCAATTTATTCACATTTGTCTATTTTTTTTACTTTTACCTTTCCAAGGTACAGAGCTAATTATTTTATTTTGGTAATTTATCCTACCTTGTAATATTTCATCAAAGTAGTTTCTTTAATAAGAATATAGATTCTTGTTCTATAATAAAATATTTTTCAATATTTTCATTCAAAGGGGCAGTTAGAGCTGATAAACTAGACAAAATTAACAAAAATTTTTTAAAACCAAAAATTACGAAAATGTACTATAGTATGTGATATAGTTAAGCTTTAACTATAATTTGGCTAAAATTAACAATTAACATGACTTTCCAAAAATGATTCATTTGTAAGGCTATGCCTACTTCACTTTCCTTCCTTCTGTTGTCTATATATACCTGACACCTGAACACAGCCATGAAGTGAGCAGGTCCTCAGTGAAATCTTGCCTGGTCTGATTAGTTCCTGAAAGAACCTCCTGCTGTTTCCTTACCTATAATGAGAATTACAGCATTGCCTACCTTGAGGGGCTGCTGACGAGCTCAGAGAGTTCTTACAGAAGCAGGGTTTGGCATGTGCCAGGTACACAGTCAGCACTACTAAGAGCTCCCCATTCTTGTTCCAACAATTCCACCTGTCGTGGGCATTGCAATGATTCTACAATTTGAAAACCTGCTGGTCCTGTTGTTTGCATCCTGTTTCCTGCCTTTCCCTCCTGTGCATCTGGGGTGCACTTCCCTAAATTGGATCATGTTATTCACTTGCTCCAAGATCATGTAATCATCGCTCCCTTCTCACCAGGGTTAAATCCAGCCCCTGTGAGAGGCTGCAGGACATGTCCTACCCTACCCTCCTTTGTGGCTTCGTCTCTTTCTACTGCTCTACTCGCTGCCCAGCCACCTCCTTACTTTCTGAGTATGGTCCTGCCTCAGGTCCACGGGCCTGAGATACCCAAAGAGATGCTCCTTGAGGATGTTCCCCTCAAATGTCACCCATCACACAGGCCTCCTGACCATTCCTCATAAAAGAGCACCCCTCCCCAGTCTCCTTCCCCTTTACCCTGCTAGATGTTTCTCTGAATCATTGTGCTATTTGTTTCTTTGTTGATTATCTTCTCCCCTAACTAGAGGCATTTTGTCTGTTTCCATATTCAGCTACATACCAGTGCCTTGAATTGTGCCTGGCACAGAGTTGTAATCCAATCCCCATGTGTATAAGTTGTTAAACTTTATGATAAATGCTAGAGAATATTTCTCTCTTTCCTAGGCTCAAAAGCTTCATTTTACCTGACTGTCAGGCAGTGATGAATGGTCCCTCATTCAGGAACCCCAAACAACATACAAACTTAATTCATAAACAGGTACCCAGAGCCCAGGAGCAGCATGCTCACTGGTTTATAAAATAATATATTTTATTCATTAACCTCATTATGAGCAATACTATGATTTTGCTGTCTAGGACAGTGCTACTCAAAGTGTGGCTCCTGGGCCTGCAGTATTAGCATCACCTGGGAACTTGTCAGAACTACAACTTCTTATCCTCCACCCAAAATCACCTTTGGCTAGGCCCAGGAACCTGTGCTTTAATCAGCCTGCAGGTGACTCTGATGAGCACTAAGCTTGAGGACCACTGCTCTAAGGAATATTTACATGACTCCTACCAGTTCTTTGACTTCCTCCTAAAAATTTTTATACATTTCCTAGTCTAAGTACTACCAACCTACAATAACAACACTGGCTCTCCAAAGAAGTGAGTTGATTCTGAGGTACAAGAGGGTCATAATCCAAGATACATAAGCTACAAAGGACCACAGGCAAATCCAGAGAGGTTAGGGTGAAGGAACTTTCGAAGGAAAGGTGTTTTGAAGCAAACATCACTGGTCACAGGGTCCTGCAGCAGGAGCCAGTGTTAACCCAGTGGTGGAAACAGCCACTACCAGCCACGTATTCTTGTGAGAGTGGCTTATCTGAGACAGAAGGCTTGAGGGACATCTTGCTGTAGGCTCTGTTATAATGAACATATGTGCAAAGAGTAGGGTATACAGTCATGCAATACTAATGGCAGACATGTGTACATGAGATCCCTTCCTTCATAGCTGCCTGGTACCATTTTGCTTTGGGTCTGAGATGACTGGATCTTGGCAATGGCAACCTTCACAGTACAAACAGGATACTGTAAGTGGTTCTTAATGTAAATCATGGTATCATTTCTCACGCTGGTCAGTTACCTTTTTCTACCTACAAATATCTAAAAAGAATGTTCTCAGATTTCAGAAGTATCTGCAACAAGGATTTAAGTACTATGTTTGGTAAAAAGCACTGACTCTTCGTTTGGGCCTGCAGATGCCCAGTGGGTACCTAAAAGCAGGATACAAGCTTAGCATCCCTGTCTTCATTTCATATCTGCATACTTTACTACATTAAAACTTTGGATCAGATTCCTGCTGGACTCTGCATGTAGAAAACACTAAGATAAGAGTAACTAAGGTGTTTTCAAGATTTGCAGTGACATCATAGTCAACAGATTGTCAACAGCCAGCCTTTACAACGTCCTGTTCCAGACCAATAGCAGGGCAACATTATCTGCTACTGTCACATTAGATTCCAAGAACACTGAAGCCTTGCAGGCAGATATCAGACTGCCTGCTAAGTGGGAGCATTACCCCATGATGGGATCTGATAAGGAAGACCAATCATCTCATGATGGGAGCTGAGTTGCTCAAGGGAAGTTAAGTGCAAAGACTTCTCCAGAAATTTACAAAGCCAAACCTGAGATAATGACCAACCATCCACAGTTTGACCAAGGCCGATTAATTACGCACACTTCTTGTCCCCTGCTACCATTTTCCCCTATTTAAATCTCATGCCCATGTCATACCCCTGGAAGACATGGGTGAGGATTCTTAGTTCCCCCTTGTCCTCCCAATGTAGCTACATTGATTAAATTGCTTTCCTGATTTTCACTAACACTTTTTCTGTTTGGTTTCTGGGGCAAGTGGCTGGAACTAGTTTATGGGAACTCCCCAGTATCAAATACCCTTTGGCCTAAGACTGACAACATTTCTATTTGTTTGGCTACCTGTGTTGCAGTAGCCCAGATAGCTATCCCTATGAGCACCCCCATATACAGCCAGCACTTAAATTCTTCCCAGTCTAATTCTAATACTCTAAACATGTAGAAAATTAGGCTTGCTTTTGTTAGTATTATTTCTCCATGGTATACATTTTCAAACATTTTTCCCAAAACAACAGGTGTTATAGGTAATTAATATGTAAAACAGGTAGAAATGAAACTGCTCAGAGACTGCTATGGATTAACTTGGTGTGTCCACCTCACTTTCCTTGACCTGCCTCTCTTCTCCCACCTAGTACCTGTTGGTCCACGAGGACACTAGTTAGCATTCACAGTTGAAAGGTTGGAAGACCCTTGTATAGAATAGAGTCATCAGAGTGTGATCAGCAATGGCAGTTTTAGGCCTCTACCCCCAACTCCCAGCCAAATGATCAAAAATTCTGACTGTGGAATAAGCATAGAGAAATAATTTTTTTTCACTATGGCGTAAGAATTTCTGGTCACTAATGAAGCTTGCAAAATGCACCCCCAGATAATTCTTCTGCACACTAGAGATTGTGAGCCACAGCTCCAAGAACTCCACACTGCTGTTTTTATTAAAAGGACATAATCATATAAACATACCAGTTGCCCCCAGCCATCCCAAATCATCATGACTTGTTCAAAGTATTTCACTCATGAAATGAGAACAATGAAATAGCCATGATATTTGAAGAGGTGATATCTTGATTTTTCTGTAAAATTGTAGCTAAACACTATTCCTAAAATCTAAACACTCAGCAATTCTGATCAAAGATTTACTATGTTCACAATTTTAAGTAATTTAATAAACATTTACCACCACTTTTCTAGGAGATTTTTGGTGAAATGACCATTAATTAGATAAAACCTCTGTCTTCAAAGAAATTAAATAGATGCAGCTGGAAATGAAGAACAAAATAGAAAGAAAATAGAAACTAATAAGAGGTAATACTACCTGAAAGCTTGTATTAGTCAAAATAATGGCTACCTATTATAATAAAAAGAAACCAAACTGAGAATCTCTCTTTCTCTCTCTCTCTCTCTCTCTCTCTCCCCCACCCCTGACTGAAAGATGCCCCACATTCTTGTAGAGAAGAAGAAATTAAAAAAAAAATTTTTAAGGTACAAGAGTTCTGAAAAGAAAATGAATCCTTTTACTGTGAAGAAAAATTAAGCAATGATTGCTTATAGTTTTGTTTTCAGTTTAATCCAGTGTTATATCTTAAAGATGACTGGGATAACCCATCTCTCATCTAACCTACACCTACCTACCTTTTGGCCACAGCACTCAAGGAGCCAGGAAAGCTGCCCTAGGCTGGCGTGGTGTTGGGAGAAGTGTACCAGGACAAAGGTCCTGCTGGCCATCCCCGGCTTGCCAGTTGTACCTTTACCAGCTTCCAGCAGAAGATACAAGAAGCTGGTTGGCCCCAGCCTGGGAAGGGAGAGCAGGGAGTGAGAAATAGGGTGACCAGAAGTGACATATTACTGAGATTTGTGGGAACTAAAGGTTGACAGGCTTGGCACAGAACATTTCGTGAAGGCTCCTGCTACAGTGCTGCTGTCATTCACCACGTTGTGAACATTTACAAGAATTTACTCTATTGGTTGGGTTAAAATCACCCCACATTTCAATGTAAGCAGATAATATAAGCAGATAATTAGAGATTTAGTAGACTTTTCTCAGAGACCAGAGAGAGGATATTTTCTTAACTAAACTGGTATGGTCTAAAGGCAAGGTCAATCATTCCAAATTTATTAATCATAAAATAAATTTCTAGACCAGACTAAGGGCAAACTGATGATAAAATAAAATAAAGCTGCATTTTAAACTTCTGAGATAAATATCCAAGCAAGATAGTAGAATGATACACAAGGAAACTGAGTAAAGTATGTTAATCTGTATACAGAGGATCATATTCTGTGCATATAACATATTCTGTGAATATTATTACTGTTGAGATAACGAATACAAAGATTTAATTTTGCTCTAAATAATGTGAATAATTTTTTGTTTTAAGAAAGAATTTTTGAAAACCATACTAAAGATCTAGTTTATAGATATACTAACATAATAAAGTGAGTTGGTCAATAAATACATATCTCAAAGGTGTGTGAAAACATAATATTATCATACTTTATTGCCACATTTAACTTTCAACCATATCCTACCTGGACAAAAGATATTACATGGTCATCCTATCCATGAACAGTGTATACAATTGTTTTGGGCTTGATGTTTAAAATTTTGCATTAACCATATCTCACTATGCTTTCCTTTGCAAATCACAGCCTTTAAAAAAATCTTAACACTGTGATCTGTAGATTTATTAATATTGATACATATAGGTCCACATCATTTGTTTTAACTATGGAATGACAGATTTACTCTAACTTGTTATAAGAATAAAATGCAGACTATCCATTCCCCTGCTTATGGACAGCTGTGTTGCTCCTTTTTTCATAATATAAAACAGTACTGTCATGATTATGTATATAGATGTTGCAATGTGCTCCTAATTACTGCTCTCTATATTGGCTGAATCCACTGAAATGTACAGCACCATGTATAAGAATACTTATTGTCCTTTATCTTAACCAACACATCATACTATCAGAATGTTATATTTGGCTCATCAGGGTAGGATGTAATGCTATAATGTTATCTTATTCATTTTCTGATCACCAGTCAGAACTTGTGCTCAGTACCACATTAATTTCCTTTTATAGTTTTTCTCCTAAATGATATTTTATCTACTGCTTTTGTTCCACCTTGTTTTTGCACCCATCAAAGTAATCAACATTATTTTTACATCAATACTCATTTAGACTGATTCATAGTTGCATTTTTATTTTCTGAGCATTATCCTTCAATTCCTTTTCTTCATCTTGGGTTCAAGCTTATTCTTTCCTGTAGTAAATACTTAATCAGTGGTTTCAAATTGAGTGAAATAATCTCAATGCTTGTCTAAAAGCATATTTCCCCTTATTCTTGAGCAAAAATTTTGTTGAATATAGAATTCTAAGTTAAAAGGTTCTGTCCTCAGCAGTTTGACATTACTCCGCTACCATTTTTCTTTTATTTCTCTTGGGAGCCACCTAAATTATTGTTCCAATAGAACTAACCTCTTCTTCATTTGATTTTAAGAGCTCCTTATCTTAGTGTTTTGCTTCCTTTATGAGATGAGTTTATTTTTATTTACCTTGATCAAGCTCAATTGTATGATTTTTAATTTATCTTGTTTGGGACCATGTATTCTTGAATCAGAGAATTATGGAAAATGTTCAGTCATTCTTTTCGAAAATTATCTCTTCCCCATGAAATTCCTGTGAGAACAGGAATACATGGTGGTATCTCTCATTCTAAACTCCTACTTTGCTAAACTCTTTTTGTCTGTCACAATCTGGGCAGTACCTGCAAGTCTATCATCCAGTTCACTGATTCTCTTTGGCTTTACTCAATTTCCTATTTTAACCACCCATTGAGGTTTTTAATTTTCTTTCAATAGCTATTATGTTTTCCCTGTGATGTCTGTTTTCTATTTTAGGTTTCAGATGTTTTCCTTTTAAACTTTCATTAACATAAAACATCATTTATTTCACATTCTGTCTCAGGGTTTTTTCCCCCCTCAGATTTGGAGATATTTAACCCTTCAGCTTATTATACATTTTAATTTCCATTTGTAGGGAAAAAAAGTACTTTTTCCTCTACCCTTCATAGTTCTTAGCTAGGACCGCTATACCAAGAGATTAATAAGAGAAAAGAACAGCATTATTAGTATACATATCTTATGTATATATGGGAAATACCAGCAGACATAGCTGAGAATTCAGACTCAAATATTATCAACTAAAGGCAAAAGAGAGAAAGCTTACCAGAGAACTTATGGGGAGGTAACTAAGAAAAATACAGGAAACAAGAGTAAGGTTTGTTACATTATAACTTAAGTTGGGGCCTTCTTCCTTGATGAGAGTCTCTAGTGAGTGATTCAGTCTTCCTCTATCAGAGAGAGAAAGAAAGGAGGGGTGAGGGGGAGAGAGAGAGAGAACTCTTATCACTAAAGGAGAGCTCCTCTATAGGAGAGAAACTTCCCTAACAGAAGGGTAATGTTTACTCTCTTTCCCTGTGTCCACTATTTCTCAAACAGTTCAAAATAACCCTCATGCCAAAGAGGCATACTTTGGAATGGCATATCCTACACACTAAAGGTAGAATATTGTTGTCTTTTTTTATTTATACTGTTGCATCACAGTAAGACCTGCTTTCTCTCTGGATGCCTCAATGCCATATCATATCAATATGATCCCCAGAATGATCTTAAACATGCTGTACCTTAAACATCAGAGGTAGCAATCAGACTTGGTCCTTTATTCATATTGGCTTCTCATTCTGGACAACATTCATTTTGCAAGGTTTTAAGTTTTATTTCATTTGTCTCCATTTCTTACATTTTCCCCCTATTTCTTGGATATTTTTTCCAAACCTCTAGGTACCAGTACATGTGAAGCATAGGCTTTTTTCCCTCCACAACTACACCAAGTTCAAATAATCAGTTCAAATAATATCTTCAACTAAAGACAAAAAAACAAAGAGGTATCCAGAGGTCACTATGGGCTTATCTATTTTTCTGGGTTTGTCAATTTTTCTATTTAAAGATAGCTGTGACTTAGGTGAGTTTTCACTTTTTCATTTGTCCCTGGAAATTTTCCTTCTTTTTCTGCAAGCTCATCTATGATTTTAAAAATATGTTACATTTTATTTAGTAATTTTAGCAGGAGGTATTTCTTACTATTTTAGTCTTTGGCTTTGCTGGTCCCAGGGCTCTCTGACACTAGAAGGTCATACTAGCCAGGACTGTCTATGTCTTGACGATTGCGAGGGGATAAAATAATCTTATACCCTGTAAGTCAGTTATTTGGTGATTTTTGTACACAGTCAAAATTAATCATTATCTTAGACTTCAACTTAGACTTAGACTTAATCCTTATCTTAGACTGTTTAGATGAGAGGATGCAAGACTCAGGAAAATACAATAATACTGTTAAAATAACAAAGGGTGACCATGTGCAATGGCACCAATGTTTATGTCCTCTCCAACATTCACGTTAAAATTTAATTGCTAATATGATAGCATTAAAATAATACTAATCACCTTTAGGAGGGATTAAGTCATAGGGCTTGGCACTCATGAATGGGATTAATATCTTATAAAAATGAACTCAATTCACCATTATAAGGCAAATAAGGAAATACTCCACTTCGAGTATGTAGAAGATCAGAATATGTCACCCCAAAACATATCTCTTCAGTATAAGCATTGTTTCGAGCTCATTATTTTGAGAAATATTGGACACAGCATTTGATCCTTTTGTCTTTGTGCCCCTTCTGCCATGTGAGAAGGTAGTCTTTGTTGGTACATCTGTGGTACCAACGACGTACCATCTTATAAGCAGAAACCAAGCCCTCACCGGACTCCCAACCTGCCAACACCATGATCTTGCTTCTCAGCTTCTAAAACTGTGAGGAATACGTTTCTGTTCTTTATTAACTACTAGTCTGAGTATTTTATTATTACAGTATAAATGCACTGAGTCGGTACTTTTCCTGAGGAACAGCATCTGAAATAGACTGCAGCACAGAGAGAAGTAAGACTCCCTTCCCATCAGGACTTACACTGGTGTGATGTGTGGATGAACCTGCATGTGGCTAAACTTACCTCCAAAGCCCTACTTCTACTTGTTAGTTTCTCTGTATCATAAGAAACATAGTCAAGCAACATACATTTTAAGAAAATAAGAAATAGGACAAATGCAAACCTTAATCATATATTCAAACCCCAGCACAACTTAACACATGTCCCCTCCACCTCCAGCTCCTCAAAGAAGAAAAAAAATTACCGACCCTGACCCATCCCTGCTGTCCACTGCTACCATGAAATTTGCTTCATTATACCTGTCATGACAATGACATGTGTTCTCAAAATTTACATGCAAGCATTCTCCTTCTGGTTAAGTCTCTGCAGGGACTTAGAGACTTGAATCCAAAACTTAGCATGAACCGGGTGTACACAGTGAGGGCACTCTCCATGGAGACTTCACAGAACAAAGAAAATGCTTCAGCATCTGTAGACAGAGTCACTGTAATTTACCTGGCTTTCCAGCTACTGGTGAATCATTCCTGCCGTCTGTGTCCAGAATCACAGCGAGCCCCATGGAGTCCGCTGGCAGGACACAGCTGCTGAGGTCCACCCGCGTCAGGCTCTTGGGCTCCCTCTCAGAGCCTCCCAAGGTGCTTCGGGCATTGTCCTCTACAGTCGCATTTGTTTCCTGACCTTTTCTCCATGGTCTCTGTACAATGTGAACAATGCTTTGCTGTTCCAGATCACAGTTCTGTGTGAGAGCAAGGGAGAAACACACAAGGGGATGGCAAGCATTAAATGCCAACTCATTCTATAAGGTGTGAAATATTTTAAACTCTGCTTATGTACAATTTCTACATGTGGTAGTAGAATTGAAAGGAAAGTGATATGTGTAATTGATAGACTTGGACATACCTACCTTGCCTGGAGGGCCATAGAACTTACAACACAGCACATGTTAGACAAGCGACACTGAACTGGGGCCAGAAATGGAGATTTGGTGGTAAGTGGAACAGGGCAACAGAAAACTACAGCAATATTCAAAGGGATATGAAATCCAGTAGGAAAAAAATATTATACCGCATCCATAAGCATAACACAAATTATTTCCTTTGAAAACTGATTTACCACTGAAGTGCTATGTCCTTATAATTATCTAATTTAAACACTGGCAGTCATTTCTGTGTTATCAAAGCACAGCAAGTTAGTTATTATCAATTACAGTACATTTCTGTATCGAATTTAAAGTAACTGTCTCTGCAGTAGCCTGCACACACCCCCTCTGCTGTCACTAGCAAGCATAGTGCTTCACCAACAGGGAAGTGAGCAAAGAGTGCATTTATCCCATCCCTGAGTGCATTCACCTATCCCGCCAATCTCATGATTAAACAGCAAGCATTTAAAAAATGTGCTGCATCTCTATCTTGATGTGTATGAACAGGAGTCGCTAAATTTAGAATAAAAATTAAAAGTCAGATATTTGCTAGCATGCAAAGCAGGCCGTCCTAAATCAAGTTCTGGTTCAGAGAAAAGAAAAAAACTAAATTCTTCCAAAACTAATGAACCAATAAAGAAATGGGCAAGTGAACTAAACAGAACTTTCTCAAAAGAAGAGAAATTCAAATGGCCAAAAAGCACATGAAAAAATGCTCACCATCTCTAGCAATAAAGGAAATGCAAATTAAAACCACACTAAGATTCCACCTCACCCCTGTTAGAATAGCCATCATTAGCAACACCACCACCAACAGGTGTTGGCGAGGATGTGGGGAAAAAGGAACCCTCTTACACTGTTGGTGGGAATGTAAACTAGTACAACCATTCTGGAAAAAAATTTGGAGGCTACTTAAAAAGCTAAACATTGATCTACCATATGATCCAGCAATACCACTCTTGGGGATATACCCAAAAGACTGTGACACAGGTTACTCCAGAGGCACCTGCACACCCATGCTTATTGCAGCACTATTCACAATAGCCAAGTTATGGAAACAGCCAAGATGCCCACTACTAACGAATGGATCAAGAAAATGTGGTATTTATACACAATGGAATTTCATGCAGCCATGAAGAAGAACGAAATGTTATCATTCACTGGTAAATGGATGGAACTGGAGATCATCATTCTGAGTGAGGTTAGCCTGACCCAAAAGACCAAAAATCATATGTTCTACCTCATATGTGGACATTAGATCAAGGGCAAACACAACAAGGGGATTAGACTTTGATCACATGATGAAGTGAGAGCACACAAGGGAGGTATGAGGATAGGTAAGACACCTAAGAAACTAGATTTCATTTGTTGCCCTCAATGCAGAGAAACTAAAACAGATACTTTGGGGCAACTGAGGCCAATAGGAGAGGGGGACCAGGAACTAGAGAAAAGGTTAGTTCAAGAAGAATTAACTTAGAAGGTAACACACACGCACAGGAAATCAATGCGAGTCAACTCCCTGTACAGCTATCCTTATCTCAACTGGCAAAAATCCTTGGTCCTTCCTATTATTGCTTATACTTTCTCTTCAACAAAATTAGAGATAAGGGCAGAATAGTTTCTGCCAGGTAGTGATGGGGTAGGGGGGAAGAGGGAGGTGGTGGAGGAAGGAGGGAGAAATGACCCAAACATTGTATGCACATATGAATAAAATAAAAATTAAATAAATAAGAAAACAACTAGATAGAAAAGGTTAGCATCTCCTGCTACCCTTTGGAAGCTGGGATCTAGATCTCTCTATTAATCCCCACCCCAGATTTCTACATTCAAATTACCTCTTTCCATTAACTGTCATCTTGGAAATATTCAAAGAAAACCTCTACAGAACACAATGATACTGATGACAGCAATAAGTCCCCTCACCCCACCCTCACCCCCTGCCATGCCTTCCTAAGCAATCTTGCTGTTGTCACTATCAAAGTCCTCCAAGAGTGGTGACCACCATCACTCAGCTGCATCTTCTCCCCTTTGCAGCTTTGCTTAGTATCTGCCTCCTCTAATCAGAAAGTCACCAAAAGTCCTTGGTTCTTAAATCCCATTCCAAACTCTTCTCCACCCTCATATCCTGGGCCTATCACACTGACAGGCTTGCTGTACATCCAATTCCTCACAGCTCCCAGTGTCTCCCCAGAATGGCTCATACTCAGAAGTCCTCCCCTACTTAACTCCCCTGTTTCTGTCAAAGCACCGCCAACCCACCCAGCACCCAGGAGTTAGGGCTTCCCCTACTACCTAAAACCTTCAAGAGCCTCTTTTGTTTTCTTATGGGCTTCAGTCACTGCCTTGGTTCTTCCTTACTGCCCTGTAGCATTCAGCAAAGTTCCAAGGGTGACTAATTAGGTTTCACAAATACCTTTCACGTCTGTACCTCCCTTACATCCCCAGTGTCTCTCCATTTTAGGCCCTCATTATAACAATGACTTAGTAATTGCTTCCTTTATGTCTGGTTTCTGCCTACTCCAGTGTGTTTATATACAAGACTGTTAGGGGTGTGCTGCATAACCTTTCTGAAGTGCCTTGCTATTGCCTGCTACATGGAATCTAGTATCTTACTATTTTTCACCTTTCTCCTTTCTGGATCTCTATCAGATGACTTTTATGTTCTTTACGCATCCTTCATTGTATAAGTGGTAGATTATTCTCATAAACACTCACTCTGGTACATTAATAAGCATGCATCACGCTCCCTTCATCCTCCCCTTGGTTTTATGTGCAGCCATATGACTGGCCTTGGCCAATGAGACATTAGTGGATGTGATTGAACCAGGGCCTAAAGTCACTTTTGTCCTTCTGCTAAGGTCCTACAGAGGAGCATCCATGAAACTTCTACCTCTTCATCCTAGGCAGCAAAACTGCACACATGGTGCAGCCCTGAACCCAATCACATAGTGGGCAAGGGCAGCTCTAGCTGCGGCATAAAGAAGACTCTTTCAGCTGAAGACAGCCTGGTCCACAAACCTAACTGGCCTAAAAACATGTGACATATGGTCCTGAGATTCTGTGGTTGCTCTTCATCAATGAATATGGATAGCACCCTCTTGTCAATTCCAAGTGGACCAGGAGACACACTATCGCTGGTCTTGATAATCGGGCAGGAACCACAAAACTGCTAGCCAGAATCCTTCTAAACACAAGGGCACCAGGATTTGAGCAGCTCAAGGGTAGGTGATAAGGATGGGGTCAGATGCTGAGGAGCAAAAGAGTAGGAATGAGCACTTGGGCACAACCCACCATCTTATCCTTACCGAGTTCTTCTTAAAACACTCAAGAACTCACTCAGGTAAGAGTCCACTCTCCATGTTCAGGACTGATATATTTCACGTGATCCTCTAGCCAAAATTGACACTTTTCCCACTCACCTGAATCACAAAAATTTCTATCTAACTGCAATGCTCTTCTTATCATAACGGTTAGAGCTTGGGCAGTATGTGATGTGTGAGTATGTCTGTGTGTGTATGGGCATTTGTATGTCTTTGTCTTATTTTCCAACTTAATTTAGAAATTTTTGAAAGCATCAACTGGGTCATACTTACATGTATATTCACCAGAATACCTCACACAGTACTTTGAACCTGGTAGATATGAATTGAGACAGTAAATGACTTAAGGAAAACAAGAATGAATAAATGAATGAGTGAATGAATATAAATAGTCAGGAGCTCAGTGCTTAAGGTGCTCCATGGGCTGCCAGCAGAACATGGAAGAAAGCAATATTTGATTTATTTATTTATTTAGGTGGTACTAGAGTTTGAACTCACAGCCTTGCACTTTCTAGGCCACACTCCCAATCTGAAAGCAGTATTTGAAAGAGCATGCGGAAGAAGTTAAGTTGACTCAAAACCTATATAGTTTATTAGCTGCTGTGTGATTTGGGGGCAAATTATTTTTCCTCCCTAAGCTTTCATTTCCATCATTGACATAAACATTATCAGCTTCAAAGAATGCTCTGAAGATTTAGGGAAATATAATGCATGCAGACCCTGATTCACAGTAATAACTCTGTATGTAATTGGTGTGTGTGCCATCATCACACATGGGTTTTGAAACTAAATTGACTGGGTCCCTCATCTTGTACACTATTAAAGCCTCAGAATTGTGTGTAGTTGCTCCACTCATACAATCCTTTTGGAAACACACAACAAAGATAGAATAGGCAGCAGCTGTATATGAGGCATTTCTCCTAATAATACTCTAGCTTTCTATGATATAAAAATTGATACCAAAAGTAAATCCCCTACATGCTTACATTTGTGGAACACACAAGGGACCTGAGCATGTTTCACAGGCAGCTAGAATTTGACATATATGGAAGAAATCCAAAAGATGAGTTAACCTCTCCTCTCAAATCCAGATTTTCCTATTGCTCAGGGTAGCACTGTGAAGGGGAATGGGGAGACCCCAAATGGATTTCAATAGTTGTAATAATATTTATAGAACATTTCTCTACCTCCATAATGGCTCTAAGATCTTTAATTGCTTAATTCCTTGACTTTCTCGTAGAAAATGTTGTTGATCTCGGCAGAGGTCCCTCTGCCAGATGGTATGCTCCCGTATCCTGCCAGCATAGCTCAAAGCCACATTAACAACATGCCCCGTGGACAATAAATTGGACAGAGTTCAGTTGTGTAGCCCCTCCAAGGCCCAAATGATGTTTAGTCTTCATGCTATGCAAAAAAATTCTTCAGATACCAGAGGTAGATATTTCCAATGGGAAGATAGGAGAGTGCAGCATTGAGGTGCTCAGTCCACTTGGGAAAAAGTAATGCCATGTTTATCTGTGCTCCCCAATGACCATAATATTGCCTGACAAAGAGAAAACATGTAATACAAGTTTTTTCTTTATATCATAACTGATTAATCCCACAAGTGAGGCAGGACACAACTAGTTTGTATAGACAAAAGAAGTAGGTGTTTGTCCAGCTGCATGTGGTCTTACACTGTCTGGCAGAGCTGGTCATCCAATGGGGACTGAAGGGTTAGTGTATTGGAGCTCTCTCTGATGGTACCTTTGGTGGGCAGATATCCAGCATTAATAAAATATTCATAGAATTTTTTTGCCAAATAATGACAGACTCTCATCCAGATGGCCAATAATATGCAAAAAAAGTTGCATTTTTCTTTCTGTATAAGAAAGTCCCTTTGAAGGCACATAGTCAGGGTCAAGATATCTCAGAAAGAGTCTGACCATCCAATTAGAACCCTGGAAGTAAGCAACATTTGAAAAACCTGACAGTGTTCTTCAAAAATGTTCTTGAAGTTTTAAGCCTTGGAAAAATATGTACTCTGATAAGAAAAATTTCTGGGGATTAAGAAGTTATCAAGATGTTTTCCAATTACTTATTGGAGATTTGCATGGACCATCACTAAACTGATCATTATGAGATTCTACAAGAGTTCAAAAAAAGTCACATCATTAACAAGCTTCATGTATTTATACAAAGATTTTGTTAAGAATAACAGTAAAATACATGCATGCCCAAGGTCTAACCATTGTCTAGACTAATTTTAGATGTACTAAGTTGTTTAATACTCCCATAGCTCCTAACTGCTACTGCCATCACTGTAGTCTGAATGTGTCCCCTAAGATTCAAATGTAGAAAATGAGTGGAAATATAATGGAGGTATGAACTTGTTCAAGTATACTGTAAACATGTATGGAATTATCATAATGAAATCCCTTCATGTTATTAGTATATGCTAGTTCAAAAATAAATTTTTTAAATGTACAATGTTTTAAATCATCAATAAAAAGAAAAAGAAAGTGAATTGCCGACATGATGGCATTGTGAAGAGGGACCTTTGGGACGTGGTTAGACAATCAGAGCTGGTCTTCAAGAGCAGGATATCCTTCATGATGGAGATACAAGGCACCTATGTGCCCACTTCTTTTTTTTTGCCCTTTTGTCCTTTGTTTTCCTGCCATGTGAGAATGCAACAAGAAGACCCATACTACAGACCACAGTCTTGATCTTAGATTTTTCAGTGTTCAAAACTGTCAGAAATAAATTCCTGTTCATTATAAATTACTCAGTCTAAGGTACTTATACGTCCATCCGTGAGTCAGTGTGAGAAGCCATTGATAACCATGTCTGGCGCATGTAAAATTATTTGCACATTACTTATTGTGGCCACTGTTATCTTGGTTTCACTGTCCAGAAGGGGAGGTGGGCCAGGGAGAAGTTAAAACTGACTCAGTATCACCCTTCTCCTCAGTGTGAAGCCGGGATGGAAACCCAAGCTGGTAACTCCTCCATCTGTCTGCCTTCTCCCAGTCTGCTGTCAAACATTGGGGATGTGGACAGGGCAGTCAAAAAGGGACAAGTCTGAGGGGTCAGTGGTGAAAAGCAGGTTTGGAAGCTGCAGTGGAACCAGCCCAGTCACAAAAGATTGACAGGAAAAAGGGCCCAACACCCGGGATGTGAAAACCTAGAGAAGTCAGCCCCTGGGATAGGGACAATCAGGCACAAGCAAAGTTAGCTTGGTCTTATTTTATAAAAAGAGGAGAGAACAGTGACAGTAATAGAGGACTTGGAGGAAGCAAGGAGGTGAAAAGAATAGGGTGAAAGGCTGAAACAAGCCCTGATGGTGGCCATTTGTAGTCTGCTCCCCCTAGACTCCAAAGTCTGAGAAGACAACACTCATCACAGTGCACTCTATTTTCTTTGTGTTCCTCTCTGTCACCAGACAATGCCATTTTTGAGAAAAGATACTGCATCTTTCTAATACTGAATCTATAGAACCTATGTAATAGCACACATTCTGTATTTGCTGAATGACTCCATGATCCTGTAAACCACATAGTGATCATCACAGCCATTTCAGAGGTGAGGGAATGCTTCCAGTGACTTTAGTGGCTTGCCCAGGTCCTATAACACACATGACCAGAAAACAAAGGAGCCAGTTTGCAGCCTAAGTTCCTACTTTCAACCTGTCACTCTCCCAAGCATCCCATGCTGAACTCTCTCCACCTGCCTCAGGTACCTGGTAGGAGCAGAGGTCCCCACAGGTTCACTTCTACAGCCAGACTCTTCAGCTGAGAGTTACCCAGGTTCTTCGCAGACCATTTCTGTGGTCCATAATTTCTGTCAGGCTAACTTCAGTATCCTCAATGTTACGCATTCGTTTTTAGTTCCCTCTAGTTCTGTCAAACTCTACCATGTCATACAGAATGCTTCAAACTTTTCAGTGAAAGGCTATCACACTCACTCCCTGTTTGGATATCTCATATTACAAAATCTGACAATCTCTGATTTTTATTTGAATTTTTAGTTGCACACAATTTTTTCCATGAAAGAAATACAACCAACTAAGAATTATCAGATAAAAAGATTTCCTAATTTAATAGTCAATGATATTGCCAGATTTTAATTAAAAAAATTATTTTGGCATTAAGGAGTTCTTTCTTAGGTAATTTTAAATGAACACTTTTTGTGACAACTTAAATTCCTCTTTTTTCTCTGCTGAAAAATTTAGCAAATGTAGTCCTTGTTGCTTCTTCTAAAAATAACTTCTAGCAGCTATTTTTGTAGGCCCATCAGAGTTTTTAATAATTTGTTTTATATGTCAAAGAAAGATAAAGTGGTAGTCATTTAGGAAAGCATTTATGGATGATTTTCAATGCAATGGTTAAGAGGTATTTTGTTTAGTTACTGCTACCAGTGCACTAACCTGTGCAATGACAACATGAGTTGGGAGATGTTCACAGCAAGTCAGAATAACAATGAAAGGACTTGTCCCCACTGGGTTTTTAGCCTTGAACTCCAGTTCCCCTCCATAGTTTTCAACGACCACCAACTGCCAATTTATATTAATTGGACAGGAACAAAAACTATCCCTTCAACCTTCTCCTTTATTTAAAAAAATAGGAGACTTAAAAATGGATTCTTTGTGATTTATGTTTTGAATTACTTCCTATTTCTCATGACTGGTTTTCATTATAATCAAAGATATTATGCTACATAGAAATACTGAAAGCCCCCTCTCCTCCAGTTGCCAAAGGCAGGGTGATACAATTATCGGGAAAGGTCCATTCGGCCCACACTAATTAGCCAGTGCTGGTCTGATCCTTGTCACCCCACGTATCTCCCACCTCAGACCTGAGACCTTTTTGCTGCTCATTAGGACCTGCACAGAGAGAGCTCAGCTGGGTGGGGAAGGAAATGATGCATTGATTTTGCCACACGTCTGCTCAGCAGTGAATGATTTATACATGAGGAGACGAGGGTAGTGCTGTTTGGGCAGGTGACTTTTGGAATTTCGCTTGTCCACATTTGCACTTTTGTAAATATGAAGGATGTTGAGTAATCAAACATATGCCCACTAGCCACATTAAAATTATGTTTTAAAATGTAAACTGTATATAAATCTTCTCCAACTGTCATTTCTGTAAGTGTCATTTTATTACCAGTTATGATAAATATTCTAAACAAAAATACGTGTTTTTCAACAGAATTAAATTAATTCTTCAAGCCACTGCATGTACTTTATAACGTTACTGGGACCCTGGTTAACAAGCATATGTTCCTTATACACATACATGGCAAAAAGAGATGAATCTTGAACAATAATAATCAACTTTATCTTGCATCTTCCTCCTAGAGCCATTTTACCCCCATGTGACTCAGCCTGAGGGGAAAATACAGCATCGGCAAAGTTTCATCCAAATTCCTCTTTTCCTTGCTCTTCTTGTGTTCTGTTTCCCCAAACTCAAGGAGAATCCTTACTATTGCCAAAGAGATTTCACTAATGATGTGAGGAAAAAACACTTTGTAGCAGTGGGGCCATGTCTAAACCACAACCACCACACAGAAATGCTGAGGATAAAAACACCTTTGTTTCCTGCTTTAGTTTGGATCTGGAGTGACCCCCAGAATCCCATGATTAAAGGCTTGGTCCCCAGCCTATGGACCCATTGGGAGGTGGTAGAACCTTTAGGAGGAGGGGCCTTGTGGGAGGAGTTTAGGTCATTTAGGAGTGTCCTTAAAAGTGATAATGGGCCCCCAGCCACTCCTCTCACACTTTTGGCCTTATTTCTACTGCATGGTCTCTCTGTGATACACAAAAAAGGACTCATTCCTGCCACTAGTGCCTTTTGCACATGGACTGAACGTTTGCACCCCCAGTGGCAGCATGGTATTAGCAGTGGGGCCTCCAGAGGTGATTAGGCAAAGAGGGTGCAGCCCTTACAAGAAGTAACATAA
This sequence comes from Castor canadensis, assembly GCF_047511655.1. Classification (NCBI taxonomy): domain Eukaryota; kingdom Metazoa; phylum Chordata; class Mammalia; order Rodentia; family Castoridae; genus Castor; species Castor canadensis. Next base: position 6,171,486 of record NC_133386.1, on the reverse strand, counting down.
GAACCCCTGTCACTCTCTCTCTCTTTCTCTGTGTCCCTCTCTCTCTCTGTGTGTGTCATGTGAGTGTACAAGAAAATAGCTATATGCAAATCAAGAAGCAGACCATCACCAAACATCACCTCCACAGGGCCTTGATCTGTACTTCCCAGCCTGGAGACCCATGGGCACTAACGTTGCTTAAGCCTCTCAGTCTATGATACTCAGTCTGTGATACTCAGTTATGATACTCAGTTATGATACTCGGTCTATGATACTCAGTCTATGATACTCAGTCTATGACATTCGCTACAACAGCCAGAACTGGCCAAGAGAGCCTCAGGCAGGTTGCTGCAGATCCAGACACTACACAACTAAACCCAGGGAAATAGTGATTTGTTGAAGAACTCCCTTAGAAGTAAAAGCAGTGGATATAAACACATAATATAGAGCTAGAAGAGAAGAGACATGTATAAATTTTAACAAGAGGTGAGAAAAATAAGCAGGGTGTCTTAGTCCACTTTGAATTGCTGTAACAGAATGTATATGACTGGGAATTATGTAAAGAAAAGAAAGTTAATTTTTGTAGTTCTGGAGACTGGGGAGTCCAAGGTCAGTATATAGCCAGGGTCTTCGCACCCATCATCCCATGATGGAAGGTGGAAGAGAGAGTGGGAGACAAGGGGAGAAAGGACTGCTAGCTTCAAGCCCTTTTCTAATTGGCATTAATGCACACAGGAGGGTGGAGCTTCAGTCACTACAGGGAACTTAGGGTCTGTGGGAAAGAGGCAAGATTTAGTCAGGTTCTTCAATGGTAAGCAAGAAACTATCACAGGCAGGCATTCATATTTGTAACTTTAAACAACTGGAACAGAGATGAACAGTTTCACTCTTTTGCTGTAGATTCCTAATCTAGCCTTAGGTCTAAATTTCAGATATAAATACAACACATTGTTACTTATGTCAGCTCCTCTTTCATAATCTGGATTTGTTATGTCATGTGCAACAATTCTTTTCCTCTGGATAAATCAAACATGGAACTGCTCTCCTCTCTCACACTTGAGCTTAAGAGGCCTGCCTGCTCACCTTCCAGAAAGGAATCCTTGGGATTCAGGACAAATTCCTAGACTCTGGCATCTGATCTCAGGCAAGGATGAATGGTGTTGAGTTCTTTGCAGTTGTTGGTGCTAATTGTTCCCTGTAGTCAGGTATTCAGGGGAAACAATGTATCAAGATTTGGGGGAAATCTGGAGTAGGTCCCTGTGAGCCACAACTTCACATTCAAATGTAATGCAGAACAGAGCCACAAGGTCCACTATAAGTAAATGAGAAAGGCAGGCTGTGTGGGCCATGGCTGGAGACTTTCAGCTTTGAAACTTTACTCCAAATACTGCTGTTAAAAAGAACATTAGTCTAAATTTGCCTAACTGAATTTATCCACAATACACCTCTCATGTTATCTTTACTTTTTTTCCCCATTTTTATACTGTAAATGTTCTCAAGGCATGTATAAAAAAGAAAGTCACAGCAGAAGCTCATTCAGTCTTCCCTTGTGATACATCAATTGAAGAAATTTACAGAAGTCCATTGGGAGGAGGCCTGGGGGCAATGCCCCAAAGTGTGTTCTGGATTCTTCTCTAACAAAAACTAAGAATTTTCCTCAGGACATGTCAGGCCATACATTTACTGATGCAGTACCCACATATGCACCTTATCCACGGAAGATATGTTCAAAGATACCCCCCCAGGGATGCCTGAACCCACAGATAGGACTGAACTGCACAGCTACTAAGTGAGTGATGGGAGGGCTGCATACACAACTTGGGAAGGCTGGACGCAGGGGTGGTTCAGGATTCAGGATGGAGCAGGATGGCACAAGAGTTCATCATGCTACTCAGATGAATAAGCAATTTAAATTTACAGATTATCCTGGAACTTTCCATTTATTTTTGAGTCATAGATGATGTCAGGAAACTAAAACAGCAGAAAATAGGGACTACTGTAATACATTTACTTGCCCCTGAGGTATCTTGATCCTCCACTCTTGTAAGGAGTGACCACACAGGAGTCTGCTTATAAGGAATTTCTGGGGGAAGGAGGACCCACCATAGCCAGTCAACAAAGGCAAGGTAGGGAGACTGAATGGCCATCCTGAAAGACAGCTCTAGCTTCCATTCACTCTTACTTTTTTTGCAAAAGGAGGAAGTGCAGTGTGTTAAATAGCATCTTTTCCAAATGTATGTCCACCCGGAACCCTAGAACGAACGTAACCTTACAAACAGAGCCCTGATTATCACAAATGCGATGAAGGGTCCTGAAATTAATCCTTCTGGATTCAGGTGAATCAAATCAACACCAGTGCCTGACAACTTTATGAAGAGTGGGCGAGAAGAAAGGGAGGAAGGGACAGTGGTGCTGCAAGTGCTGAGGAGCTCCAGAGTTGGAACAGGAAACTCTCTGGTCACCTCAGAGAGAGCTTGGCCTATCACCTTGATTTTGGGACTCCAGTCTCAGGCACCATGAAATAAGAGACTTACGTTGTTTTTAGCCATCATGTTTGTGGTGCTTTTTATCCTAGGAAGTTAGTAAAGGAAGGGAAGGGCAGAGGGAACAGGATAGGCAAAAATGGGGTAAAGAGGCTTAAGAAACTAGAAGGAAGAAAATCTGGAATTCATTATGTCTAGGAATAAGGTACTTTGAGACAGAGTGAAATACAGATGACAGCTCCCCAAGAAGGTTGCTAATTTGGCACTCCTTTATGGAATATCACTTTAATATTATTTCAGATTTATAGCAGCAAAACGGACCAAGCTACTCATGGGCGTTTGCCTATCATCCTAGCACTTGGTAGGCAGAGGCAGGATAATCCAAGGCCAGCCTGGCCACATAGTGAGTCCAAGGCCAGCCTGGCCACACAGTGAGTTCAAGGCTAGCCTGACCACATAGTGAGTCCAAGGCCAGCCTGGCCACACAGTGAGTTCAAGGCTAGCCTGAGCTACATAGTGAGTTCAAGGCCAGCCTGGCCACATAGTGAGTTCAAGGCTAGCCTGAGCTACATAGCAAGACCTTGTCTCAAAAAACAAGGACTAGAGAGGTACCTCAGTGGTGGAGCACCTTTCTTAGCATGGGCAAGGCCCTGGGTTGGATTCTCCCCAAAGAAAAAAAAGAAAAAATAACTTAGGGCTCAGGAAGATTACTGAACTCTGCCCAAGGTGTCAATGTGCACAGAGTTTTTTTCATCCAAGACCTTCAGAACTAGGGTCTCTACAGGTAGATCTGGGCAATCTGAATTGTGAATTGTCTCTATGGGGCTCCTAATGTATAATTTAACTGGGCATCTGAAGTGAGGATCCAAGCAGAACTGGCCTCTCAGTCCTCTGAGTCATGTGGAATCCTACATTCTGGGCACAGAGTCACTAGGCAGCCAAGACCTGAACCTTCTGCAGCCTCCAATGGAGTCACCTGTTAGGTATGCTAAAGTAACATGAAAGGAAACACAGATCCACTCTGTTCTCAACCAATGAACTGCCAAGTAACACATTAAATCTAATTAGCACCAAAGGCTAGGAAGGATAAGTTTGCTCATAAGCAGACAGGAGAAAGAGCTAATCTGTCATGGAGATTTTCTAACAGATTATAATAACTATTTAAAAAAAGTACTTTGTACAATGAATATAGAAAAAGAACATATAGGTAGTTGTTTGTCAAACATTCACACACTACCAATATCAAATGTGACATCAATTACATCTTTATAGGGCAGATCTCTGCATTAGCATGCAAATTGTAACACTTCTGTATGCCCAAAGGCACTTGATATTTATAAGCCTTGCCTATGTTGAGTAGTTTTGTAAATGTATAAACTGTTTGCAGCAACATGAAGCAAAGCCAATGATAGAAAATAAGTTTTATGTGAAGTGAAGAATTGATGGGTCACTCTACTTTTTTTGGTTTTATCATCTAGCATAACTTTTGGAAAACACTACCCCCAAAAAAATAGATAAAGGAGACAAGTGTACACACAAGGATGCTATTTGGTCCACTTTTCAGTATGAAAGAACCCAAAGGAAAAAATTGACTTGGGAAATACATTAATTTTTTCAACATGCTGATTTTATTATGTCCCAATGGGGTGGCGCAGAAAAACTAGGGTGGAGAACTTGAAAGAACAATTTGTGGGACATTCATCTTTGGGAGTAAAACTATTAAAATCTGGGTAAAACATCTATTTCGAATGTGTTACAAGTAGTATATGTAAAAAGAAAAGTATCATCTGGATAACATCCATATATGGACAACCAATTACCATCCCACGCCACGCCATATATGTGTGATAGATCTGTATTACTATCTTCTGATCATCTGTCTATGGATCATACACATAAGTAAACTATGAATGCTGCTTTCCACCTGGAACATGTTATGGAACATTTGTCATCCCTAAAAATTAAAAGACTATGAAGTACTTACATTACTAGATAAATATTTATAGATATGACTGGAGTTCCTTATTAATAATCCAGTAACTGCATGCAGATGTGAAATGTGAGGCTCACGCTTTCAGGTGCTTTTAAGCATCCCTTATGTGACAGACATTGTATCATTATTTGGTGGTAAGAAAGTGAGGAAAAGATTCATTAAAGCAATCTAATGTCATTACCATTACCCACCCCACAAAAAAGTAGTGTCTTTTTTTCCTTAATCTAAAAAAATTGATTAAAAGTTCATATGGAAAAATAAATGTGTAAGATTATGTAGAAAAGTTCTGGAAAGAAACACAATGAGGGGGACAAGCTATGGAAGTCATTAAACAGAACGTAAAGCCTCTGTAGTAAACCTCTGTGACAGAGGAGCATAGAGACTCAATAAGCACAACATGCTTTCAATATGTATACAAAAATCCTAGAAACATAGATGGATACTTTAAAACTCTGACTCCAAAGCACAATGCCATCAAATATAGTCAGTCCTTCATATCTATGGGCTTCATCCATGGATTCTACCAACCACAAATTTAAAGTATTCAGTAAAGAATTGCATCTGCTGTGAGCATGCACAGATGTTTTTGTCAGTATTCCTTAAACAATAGAGTATAATAATCACTTTCACACATTTTAATGCATTATAAATAATCGAGAAGTGATAAGTATGTGGAAGGATTGTGCAGATTCTAAGCAAATACTAAGCCATTTTATGTAAGGAACTTGAGCAGCCATAGATTTTGCTATCTGCAGGAGTTCTGGAACTGATTCCTCATAGAAACTGAGGGATGACTGCATTAAGAAACTTTTGCTGCATCGAATTATTTAAAAACTGCCTTCATGGCAAAATGCACAATCATTAAAGACAAATGATAAATTGGGAGAAAACATTTTCAACTTAGAACAAAGATATAGAACTCTTAAAATTGAATTTAAAAAGTCAAAACTTCTGAAAAAGAAATGGGTAAAATACATGAAACTTTACAAATGTTCAAATGAATGTTAAAATATGAAGAGGTGTGGTTACCTGTTACATCAATCAATTGATAAAAATTCAAAAGCTTGACAACACATTCTCATTGGTGAAGCTGTCTCAGAAACTCTGCACATTGCTGATAAGGGACAGGGACACTATGAAACAGACCTGTGAGTTTGTTTACTCCAAGATCCCGAATTTTAATTTTAGGAATTTACCCTATCACGTACCTCACAGTGAAGAAACACTGTGCACAAGGTTGTAAGATGTAAGACCCACCCTTCCTTCCTTCCTTCCTTCCTGTCTCCTTTCCTCCTACCCTCCCTCTCTACCTCCCTCTCTCCCTCCTTCCTTTTTTCCTTTACTAGGGGTTGAACTCAGGGACAGGTGCTCTACCACTAGAACTACCTTTTTGCTTTGTTTATTTTTGAGATAGAGTCTTGTTTATGACAGGGCTGGCAGTGATGTGAGACTCCTTATAATAGCAAAACCTCAGTAACAACCCAAATGCCCACCCACAAAAGAAATGCAAAATCTATGAGCAAAGAGTGAGGAAGAACTTTCAACAAGTGATGTGGAGAGGTAACTTTCCTAAAAGGAAAGAAAGCAAAGCATAAAATAGTACTTCGCATGGTACTGTCTATGTAAGGAGCAAAGGAAATTATGACTATTCATGTGTAGTTACTTATTTTTGTAAAAAGAAGCATAAGAATAAAATAGAAACTAATTAAAATGTTGTACACAAGAAGGCAAAGAGGGGATACGGGTGGAATCTATGTTTCCCTAAATACACCTTCACAAGTACTTTGACTTTTGAACAATGTAAAATTTTTTAAATTGTTTTTTTGAAATTGACCTCATGATTTTATTGTTTTTATAACAAAACAAAAGATGGAGTCACTTGCCTCTTTCTTTTCTCATCTCCTCCCAGTACACAATGCTTGCATCTCTTAATAGCCAGCATTTTCTTAGTTCTGCAGTTGGACTCAACATATTCAAGCCTCAGCACAATTTTCTTTGTAGTTTTAGCTTTTTTCTGGAAAATCTGTGTGGTCTGCCCACCATAGCCACTCCATTTCTCCATTTCCTGTCATAACACCATTTCCCCTGGGCATACAGAGAATCCTTGCCCTTCTTGTACCATGCCTCTTTATGAGCATGGTGCTATACATCTCACAAAAAGTCCATGATTTTGGGAGGGCTATCACACCAAAAAGCAAAATGTTGTTATATAATAAAAAAAATCAAAGGCAAAGGAAGAAAAACTAAACTTTAAAACCAAATATTACCAGAAATAAGTGACCCTAGTAACACATCAAATTGATAAAGGAGCTATACATAAATGAAATTACTTCAAGTAACTTTTGAACATAGTATTCTGTGCACTCTTTGGATAAATAAAAGAACAGAAGAGAAATCTTGTACTTTATTTAGTAAGCTTGCTATTGATAGTGGTATAGGTGTGGAAATTCTGAAACTATTTGTATGTATATTAAGATAGAAAAAATTAGTAAACTTATGGTATTTTTGGAAACTAGTTTCTTCACAGTGGCAGAATGGATGGGGAAGGTGAGAAAATTTCACTGTGTTGAATTTGAAACTGAAGAATACAATGTACTTATGAATTTTAAGAAGAGCCAGCACCTTTTATTAGAAAAATTTCCAAACATATCCCAAAGTAACAGAATAATGATACCCAGATTCATATTTAGCAGTTATCAACTTGTATTTGACCCTGTTTCATCTATACCACACACCATTTCCACTTTCTGTTTCTTTTTGAACAAATATCAAATGTCATATTCCTTTGTCAACATGTAGTCTATGACATATGGATCTTTCTTTTAAACAAAACTACAGTACCATTGCAGCATTAAAAAATAATACAAACAAGTCTTCAGTGTCACTGCTCTGTGTGCATAAATGTTTGTTTTGAAGTTAGTTTGACTCATGATCCAAATAGAGTTCACACTGTGTGACTTGGTGAAACATGCACTATGTCTCTTTATTTCAATTGTTCTTAAGACATGATTCACATACACAAAACTCTCCCCTTTGCTGTATATAATTCATCAATGTTTAGTATATTCATAAAGTTGTCAGCCATCACCACTAATTCCAGAAAATTTTCTCTTATGTCACTTTTAATTTACAAGTACCCTCTCCATCTCTCTTTTGTCTTCACAGTTAATTCTTAAAGAAAATTGGATTAATCCTCTAGTAGAAGTTTCCATGCTCTGAATTTTGCTGATTGCATTTGAGTGATATTTAACAAGTTTCTCCATTCTCTTTTATTTCCTGAATACTCTTACTTGGATCTAGAAAGTTGCCGAGACATATGTTGAACAAGCTTGAGTAGTGACTATTGCAGGATGAATGTTTTGTCAAGCAGATAGCACTGTCTGGCAGAGGTCAAGTGGGTCATGTCTGGATATCTTATTTTGTGGGGTCCAAAACTGTTGACCTTCCATGTAAGATCCACTCATTCACTAAGACTGTAAAATAGTGACCTTACAGTTTTATCATTTCTTTTCAAACTATTAGATGAAATATCTCTAGAAGTATAAAATTTTCTTCAACAACTATTTTTGTTATCCAGTGACAAATTTTGCATGTGGAGGCAGAATTACTCCATTCTTTTCTTTGTCGACATTTTTTTGTAAAAAAAGCTTACTCTAGAAATGAAAAAAGTGCAGTTTTAAAAACATCAGTAAGAAATTACAGACATAAACATATTAGTTATCTCAATGTATTGCAGTTATTATTTTTCTTGGTCCACATCTTTAGCTAATAAGAACTTAGCATGGGCGCCTGAGGCTTGACAGAGGTAGAGCAGGTTTACGGCTTCCTTACTGTCCTGTATGATGTATGGCTCCAGGTTTAGAAACATTTTCTTGTTCTAGACCTAGGATAAGCCATTTTGGCCAAATGGTAGTTAAAGAGCGCTACCTGGTAGCAAAAATTCTTGTTGCCACTGGATTCATCAATGTTTGTCAGCTTTTTCAGTAACCAGAAGTAGAGTTTGTATGTTTGCTTGGTTATTTTTAGAGACTAAATACATGATGAGTTAAATCTGGCATTTCCAATTCAAACTCAGCAGTAGCAGATCTTTTATCTTAATCTTCTTTTCTCTTGTTGAGAATCTTAAAAATGATATAACAAAAATGCCATATAGTTACTTTTATGTACATGACAGTTTCAGAATAATGCCATCAAGCTAATTACTAAAAATCATGCATGTTTTTCTTGTTATTGTTCTAGTTTTATATTTTTTGCCTTGGTTTTAAATGATTGCATTTCACAACCTTTCGGAATAGGATGGCTATGATTGCAACTGAAGATTCAATATTTTCATTTGTTTCATTTTATTTGTAATTCTTAAGAATTGCTTTTAAAAATATTTAATTCTATTTTATACTTATGTAAAACATTTAGAAGATTTTAAGATCAAATTTGAAAATTGCAGATTTTCAAAGAACTCTTACTACTATCTCTTTATGTTCTTCATTTGTGTGTTCCCTGTCCCCAGTGCAACATTTCTGTTGTTGGTTTTTCTCAGAATTTTTGCTTACCCTTTTAAAGTGTGTGTGTGTGTGTGTGTGTGTGTGTCCATGTGTACTTTCTTAAATAAATAACATATACAATGTTCACCAAAATTATTTTTTGACTTAATAATTCACCCTAGGATTTATTTCATAGTCATAGATAGAGATGTTCCTTATTCTTTTTCACAAGTACAGAGTGATTTCATGTGTGGATGAATCATAGTGTATTCAACCAGTATCATACTGGTGGACTTTGGGCTGGTTCCAATTTTGTAACATCACAATCAGTGCTTCCATGCACAGTTTTATGCCTATATCTTTAGATAATTTTGCCAAAACTCCCTCTTGAAGAGGCCCAGAAAGATCAGTATTTCAACAGCAGTGAGTCTATGTAACACACAAATCTTGGTTTCTAAGTATGTTTTCCAACTAAAATGAACCAGGACTCCTGATACCAGTTGTAAGACACAGGAAGTAAAATGTGAGCCAAGAACATTGTTTTTGTGTGTTTATACTGAAAGTAAGAATGAACTCTATAACAAATCGGCTCCCACTGGCCTACTTTGGAAACATAAATATAAACAAAAATAAATGATGGTAATGGAATTGAGTAAAGAAGGTATCTATGAATCTAGAAGGGTACTCAAAAATTATAGGCCAGAAAAAGCTCTCCTATACAGTAGAACAATTTGGAATAAATGTGGGAAGAATAACAGAATAACTAAATCATATTTCTGAAACCAAAGATATAATAATCTAGTCAAGGATCACTGGTAGATGCTGTAGCAGTTGGACTGAAGATTTCTGGGCATCATATTTGGAGAGTCCCAATGTACCCTCCCACAGATTCCCTAATAATTTCAAAGGAACACATTTACTTCTACAATGGGAAATATGGCGGGCATCTTTGTAACCACGTGATTACATCAGCGTCATCAGACAAAAACTACCCAGCATTAGTGACGTCAGTATTTAATATGACTCTACTAATGAGATGATAAAACAAATCAAGATTGTAGAATAATTCTACAAGTTCACTTGCCTGACTTTTCAAAATATCAATTTCTGAAAAAATCGAAAGAGTATATGAGGTGATTGTTTTAACCTAAAGCAGATTAAGATCCAGAACTGAATGCAATGTGTATCATTGATTGGAATTTTATCCAAAAAATATTTTAAAAACTCAATTATTATCCAAAATACACAAAGAACTCTTAAAACTTAACAATAGGAAAACAAACATTAAAAAATGGGCTAAAGACCTTAACAGGTGCTTCACCAAAGAGAGAGACAGATTACAAGTAAGCACAAAAAAAGATGCTCCATCATCAGTCATCAAGGAAATGCAGAGTCAAGTGATAAGGGCATATCATCGCACACCCAAGAGAATGGCCAAAAGCCAGGATGCTGGCTGATGAAAAGGTAGAGCAAAAGTAATTCTCATTCAGTGGTTGGTGGGAATGCAAAATGGTGATGTCACTTTGGAAGACTAGTAGGTTTTAACAAATCTAAGCATACTGTTAAGCAATCCAGAAATTGTGTTCCTTGGTAGTTACACAATGGAATTGAAAATATGTCCACATAAATACCAATATATAGTTGTTTATAGTAGTTTTATTCTTAATTGCTAAAACTTACATGCAGGGTGTTCTTCACTAGGTAAATGGACCCATAAATTATGTTATATCCACACAATGGAATATTATTTAGTGCTAAAAAGAAATGAACTACCAAACCAGGAAAAGGCATTGAAGAAACTTTAATTCATGTTAGTAAGCAAAAAAAAAAAAAAAAAAAGCCAATAGACTGTATGATTCCAACTATATGACATTCGGGAACAGGCAAAACTATACAGACAGAAAACAGATCAGTGGTTGTCAACCATTGGAGTCAGGGAAGAAATGAATAAGTGGAGCACAAAGAAACTTTAAGTGAAAATTAATGATACTATATTGATGGATAATGATGGTACTGATGATATTATATTGATGATTGATATGTTGATGGATAATTACTGAACATGCATACCAAATTGTAAACACCCTGTTTTTTGATAGTACTGAGGTTTGGATTCAGGACCTTACACTTGCCAGGCAAGTGCTCTACCACTTAAGTCAAGATTCCAGCCCTTTTTGCTTTAGTTATTTTTCCATTTAGGGTCTCATGTTTTTGCCCAGGCTGGCCTAGAGAATGATTCTCCTATTTATGCCTTCCACATAGATAATGTGACAGGGATGCTACCACTCCCTGCATATTGGTTGAGATTTTTCCTGGATTAGTCTGGAACTGAGATCCTCCTAACTCAGCTTCTGTTTTCCAAGTACAGGGGTTGTAGGCATCACTAGCCCCAGATTGAAATTACTTTTGAAGAATGAGATTAAGGGATGGAAGAATGGAATTTTCAGTTTTTATTTCATATGTTTCTGAAATTTAACAAAAGTATAAGAACTTGTTACTTTGATAATTTTTCAAGGATCCCTGGGAAGATATTTGCAAGTAAAATATTCATTTAATCCCTATTTTTTTTCCTTTTTTGACTAAAACGATAATGATAGAAAACCGTACTTATCATAGCATGGAATATTTTCTATGTTCCTGTCATTGTGTTATAGAACATGTTGCTTATCTCTTCATGTTGTTGTAGGCTATATTTCTTCCTGACCTGTATTTTACCCTTTCTGAATGCAACCTCATTTTACACACAGTTGCTTAGGTGAGAGCACTTAATCACCTCTTTCTGAGGAAAAGGAAAAAAAGAAAGCATGTATGTTTTTTAACTTTTAGTCTCTTTATGCCAACAACACTTTTCTCTGTGTCAGTATATGCCTCTCTTTGGAGTGGCTAAGATATTAGAAATGTTATTTCAGTGCACCTGGAGTGAGGGTGCATGCATGTTTGGGTGTCTTCAGAATTCTTTGTAAGAGCTCCAGTAAATTTCCTGGCTCCTAAGATCAGAAGAGACATTAAGGAAATGCTGAGTCAAAATTCTGAAGTGTTATCCTCTTTCTCTGATTATGTTTCTGGGCCTAAGGTATCTTGCATTTTGTAACTATCTCAATGAGACAAAGTAAAGAAGCAGAGAGTGGAAAATTTCCCAGGGTTGTTTAATAGTAAATGTTATTGCAAATTGTTAATTATAAAACAATTACATACTGACTTGATATGTGAAGTTGAGTGCTCTCTAACATCAAGGTCCATACTAGCCTGCTCCCAGATCCAGCTTGCTTTTACCCAAACAATATTCTAAAATGCTCAAATTATAGTAAAGACAGTTGATACACATATAATATCAAAAGTCAGTATGCATATTTACTCCTTAAAATAAAATAAAATCAGTAAAACAGACAAGTGCTAGCATTTCAGGAATGCAAGGATGGATCAACATGTACAAATTGATAAATGTAATGCAACAAATAAACAGAAGCAAGAATAAGAATCACATAATCATCTCAACAAATACAGAAAAAGCCTCTGACAAAATTCAACATCCCTTCATGATAAAAGCCCTGAAGATACTAGAGACAGAGAGATTGTACCTCGACACAATAAAGGATACATATGACAAACCCACAGCCAACATATTTATACTGAATGGGGAAAAATGGAAGCGTTTCCTTTAAAATCAGGAACCAGACAAGGGTGTCCCTTTCACCACTCCTGTTTAATATAGTGCTTGAATTCCTAGCCAAAGCAGTAAGTCTATAAAAATAAATAAAATGATATAAACAGGAAAGGAAGAAGTCAAATTATTCCTTTTTGCAGATGAGATGATCCTACACTAAAAGACCTAAAAAACACCACCAAAAGACTCTTAGATCTGATATTCACATTGAGCAAAGCAGTAAGATAAGAATTCAACATAAAAAAATCAGTGTCTTCTCTGTATACCAACAATGAACTCACTGAAAGAGAAGCTGAGAAAATAATCCCATTCATAATAGCCTCAAAAATGCCTAAATATAAACATAGTCAAAGTTTTAAAGACCTTATGATGAAAACTATAAAGTATTGAAGACAGAAGTTGAAGAAGACACTAGAACATGGAAAGACTTCCCATGTTCATTGCTTGATAAAATTAACATTGTTAAAAACAATATACAAATTCAGTGTAATCCCTATCAAAATTCCAATAACATTCTTCACAGAAATAGGAAAAACAATCCTAGAATTCATATGGGCACACAAAGTACCCCTAATAGCCAAAGCAATTCTCAGCAAAAGAGCAGTTCTGGAGCTGTCACAATGCCTGATTTTAAATTATACTACAGAGCTATGGTACTAGACACAATAGAATGATACTGACACAAAAACAGACACATAGACCAATGGAAAAGAATAGATGCTCCAGAAAAAAGCCCAAGCAGATATATGACTCTTGACAAAGATACTAAAAACACACATTGGAAAAAAGAGAGCTTCCTTGACAAGTGATGATGAAAAAATTGGACATCCATGTGTAAAAGACTGAAACTACATCTCTATCTCTCACCCTTTACAAAAAATCAACTCAAAATGAATCAAAGACCTTAACTGAAGACCTGACACTTCAGAAGCACTAGAGGGATACAAAGGAGAAACATTTCGAGATGCGGGCATAGCTGAAGAGCTTTTTAATTAGACTCCAGTAGCACAGGAGAAGAGTGAGAATTTAAAAATGAGATTGCATCAAACTAAAAAACCTTCTGCAAAGCAAAAGAGACAATCTACAAAGTGAAGAGAAAGCCTAAGGAATTGTTAAAAAAAAAAGAAACTTTGCTAGATATTCATTCAACAGGGATAAATATCCAGGATATATTAAAAATTCAAAAAAATAAATAACAGAAGGACAAATAATCCAATCATTAAATGGGCAATGAAACTGAATGGACACTTTTCAAATGAAATAGTACAAATGGTCAAAAAAATACATGACTAAAATAGTCAACCTTCTTAGTGTAGGGTAAGTTAAAAGACACAAGGGTATATTATATCTTATATCCTGACTTTTCAATTTTATCAACTCTCCTATAAATATCAGTTTCACCGTGGATGCTATCATTTGAAATTTGGACAAATTCCCATAAATATCCTTAGCTCTATATTTTCTTAAAAAATCCAGGCAAGCTCAGAGGAAAGACCAGGTAAAGGTACAAGCAGAAGATGGGTATCTACAAGCCAAGGAGAAAGGCGAAAGAAGAAACCAGGCCTACCATTGTTTTGGTCTTGGTCTTCTATCCTCCAGGGTCATAAGAAAATCAATTTATTTCTTTAAGCCACTCAATCTATGATATTTTGCTATGGTGTCCCTAGTAAAATAATATTCCAAACCTCTGTAACTCCAGGCAACTGACCTAAAACTTTCATTCTCCTTACTGTTATTAATAACAAGGACATTGCATTCTCACCTGCCATTCATTCAACTTTTCTTTTCCCAAAAGTTCATTTGTGGTCCTGAAAATAAAGACTTTGATGTCATAATCGTGACTGACATCACAAAGTCACAGAACAAAATTAGCATGGGTTCTGCTAATTCTTGTAAATTAGCAGAATTGCAAAATTGCAAAATTCTTGTAAATACACAAATTCTTACAAGAATTTTGCAAGAAGCCGGGCACTGGTGGCTCATACCTATAATCCTAGCTACTCAGGAGGCGGAGATCAGGAGGATCACAGTTGGAAGCCAGCCTGGGGAAATAATTCACAAGACCCTATCTCGAAAAAACCCTTCACAAAAAAATGGCTGGTGGAGTGGCTAAGGTGAAGGCCCTGCGTTCAATCCCCAGTACTGAAAAAAAAAAAAAAGGAACTCTGCGAGAGTTTACGTGTCTTCTCTCAACTCTGTAACATCAGGCACTTAACAGGGACATTCCCATCTATTTCAGAGATATCTTTTGGTCCCAGGAGGCCTCCTAAAATACACTTATGAGTTCTCAACACCCTATGACATCTTGACACCAAGGGTATACCCTAAAATCTCCTTCATGACACAGATATTCCATTTCAATGAGATGATAAACACACCCCTGTGAGATGTTATAATATGGTGCCGTGCTGAAGAAATAAAGATATAGAGAGTGACATGGAGTTAGTCATTTCTAAATGTTGGCCATAAGGTTAGATAGCTACATGAAACATCTTTGTCTCTCAGTCCCAATACTCAAGTAAAATCCATAGTAATTCCCCACATCTCAAGGTACTCTTCACCCAGAATTTTAAAGGAAATGTATTCTTATCACAGCTGAATTTTTATAGTTGGATCTTCCCTGGTAGCCCTGAAACTAGAACTTAGTGTATGTTTATTGGATGAATGAATAACAATATTGTATATTTTAGATATTATTGTAATCCTCAGCAACTTCACTAAGAAATAGGAGTTTGGGCAGAGACTGTTAGCCCCTCACCAAAGTCAGTTTCTCTGTCTTTCTGTGCTCCCATGAAAATACTTCCCAGCTTCTTCTGCATATAGGATTGGCCACACTGACTTGCTCTTGCCAGTGAATGATGAATGGAAAAAATTTGGCACTTTCAGGCCAAAGCATGCTCACTGAAATTATAGTGGAATACAGACAGACAGACAAGGGGACAAATACATGGTAAATGGTGGATCAATGAGGAAAGATAGATGGGCAAAATATAAATAATCAGAAAAGCCCCCATATAAGCTGAGAGCACGTATCTTATGACTTGGACCACACAACCAAAGAGATCCTAACGCAACTGGCAGCAAACCCAAATGACATCGGGCTTTTGGATTGTCAGTAAGCCTTCTATGGATTTTTAAAGATTAAGAAGGGCATTAGATATTAAAGCTAAAATTAGTGCACTGAAAGAGTTTCTTTCTTAAACAAGGCTGCAGATTCATAGAGGGCCACATTAGGGGACTGGTTTTCTCATAATTTCCCAGCTAATTGTTGGATCTACTGCCTCTTGTAACTCTTGCTATGTTCTTTAAACATTGATTTTACTTGTCTATCAGCCGTCAGCCTTGATCCTCACTATTTCCTTTGTGCTACTTATCACCTCCTCCGTATCCCTTATTGTGTGTCTGCCATCTTCATATATCTTACAATCTCACCAACATCTTGAGCTCATTTTCATACTATTTTAAACCCATGGACATGATGTATATCATATTGACTTCAATAAAATTTATCATCCTGGATTATTATAACTTCTAAGCAAGTATTACAAACTCCTAACCTATTGCCCCAGAAACAAAATACTGATGCCTTTGAAAGTAAGAAGGAACTTGTAAAAAGTACCACAGTAGGTTTTATTTAGATAGTTGCTATGACATCTAACTCTTTTTTTTTTTCATTTTTCTTTTATTATTCATATGTGCATACAAGGCTTGGTTCATTTCTCCCCCCTGCCCCCACCCCCTCCCTTACCACCCACTCCACCCCCTCCAGCTCCCCCGCCTCAATGCCCAGCAGAAACTATTTTGCCCTTATCTCTAATTTTGTTGTAGAGAGAGTATAAGCAATAATAGGAAGGAACAAGGGGTTTTGCTGGTTGAGATAAGGATAGCTATACAGGGCATTGACTCACATTGATTTCCTGTGCGTGGGTGTTACCTTCTAGGTTAATTCTTTTTGATCTAACCTTTTCTCTAGTTCCTGGTCCCCTTTTCCTATTGGCCTCAGTTGCTTTAAGGTATCTGCTTTAATTTCTCTGCATTAAGGGCAACAAATGCTAGCTAGTTTTTTAGGTGTCTTACCTATCCTCACCCCTCCCTTGTGTGCTCTCGAACTCTTCTTTAAGAAAGACTGTGATAAGGGAGTCATTAGGAAAGTCAGTACTTAGATAAGTGTTGTTTGTGCATGTGTGTGTGTGTGTGTATTTGTGTGTTTATACATCTAGCTAAATAGGTGGCTTTGAAACTGATCAAGCATTATAGCTACATTCTCTGATATGTGACTTCACAGTAATTCCTTAAAATAAGTATTATGAATGCAAAAATTGAAGCTTAAAGAGTTGCATAATTTACCCAGAGAGAAATAACTGGATTTGAAACCAGATTTATCTTATTCTAAATCCAGTTTTAATTGTTCTCCTTGCCTGAGTAAATTAAGATTGAGTGAAAAATATCTATTATAATTATATCAGATATCTATCTACATCTTGCTTCACTCTATAATCAAAACAGTTATAAAGGTAGAACTTAGATGAACTTAACATGAACTTTCCACTTGTTCTAGATTGTCTCATAAAGTTGTTTCAGCAAATGGTGCAGATTTTGAAACTGAGAAGTGATGTCAGAACATATCTGGAACACAAAGACTGCTGTAAAATAGATATTCCAGTCAGGGAGATTGAAGCTGAAAAACTGCTTTATGTTACAACAAATTGGGATCAGTTTAAACAAAGATGCTTGCTTTAATTCAACATATCAGATTACTAGGACTTCATTGAGTAGGTTTATTAAATAGAAGGACCAGTTGTTTTTT
Organism: Castor canadensis; assembly: GCF_047511655.1. NCBI lineage: Eukaryota > Metazoa > Chordata > Mammalia > Rodentia > Castoridae > Castor > Castor canadensis. Next base: position 6,154,079 of record NC_133386.1, on the reverse strand, counting down.
TCACTGTCGACTTCCTTCTTAATGACTTCACCATTTTGTGGAAATAGAAATAAATATAAAACAAAGTATCAGAATTTTTCCTTCTTAAATTCAAATTATTTGATTAAAACATTAAACTTTTCTCTTAAGTTTTTTTCAAATAATACCTTTATTATCTTAGCATGTTAAATTAAGGAGCAAGAACAATTATGACTAATTCTTACTTACCAAAGGTTTAATGCCACATATACATTTTTCCACTGAGTTACTAATATTATGACAATCTTAAAGTCACAAATTATCAAACTAAGTCAGCTCTCATATTTTCCGGATGAAGAATTAATTTTTAACACAAAATAAAAGTTCTATATTTAAGGTATTAATGCGAATTCCTCTTTAGATGATGTCTATAATTTTTTCAATAATTTTAAAAATAATCCAGGAGAAGAGAAACTACAAACTTTCTGATGTGAAAATAACAAGAGAAGCTGAAAGTTTTTTGACAAAGACATTAATTACTTATTAGGAAAATAACAAAAGGAATCAGGACAACTCTAAAAATGAACATAAAATCAGTCTGCGCCAGTTAAATGTTCACACCCAGAGCTTCTGGTGCAAAAAAAAAAAAATTGATAGAGTTAAAGTTAGGTATGTTCTCCTAATTTGAGAGATGGTGGCATGATTTTCTGCACTCATTGGGAAGGAAGTGGACCTGAATGAGTCCCTGTGCATGGCAGAGGGCCAGCAAAACAGGCAAGCAGTTGTTGAGATGAGCACATAAAACATGAACCTGAGAATCCAGCAGAAGAAAAAAAGAAATACAGAGGGTTATTGTCATAGATTGTGTCAGAGACTAAGGCAAGAAAGTCGCCATAACTCCTGACAACTACAAAGCAATGTAAAGGAAGCAGGATGGTCACAGTCAAAGATACAAAGAGCACAGTACAAGAAGGGTAGGGTGGGGCAATATCACAGGAATCAAATGCTATCTAACTCTACCACTCTCTGGTGCCAGGACTACCCTTGGGGATAGTGATTCCCACTCCTCTATCCCTCCAAGCCCTTGGGGAGATGGTGTGGGGCCATCACTAGGAAACAGTCAAGACCTATACAATTTCTACATGCTTAATCTCCTATTTGAAAGACAGGTGAGGAAGGCAGACTGAGTCAAAGATGAAAGCTGTTTTTGTTCAAAAACGTTAGCCTGACAGAGGAATTCCCTGAAAAAAGATGAAAGACTTTGCTTTAAGAGAGCTCCTTTTCATTTTTACCTTAAAATGGCTTGCCTTTTATGTTTCCCTGAGGTTACTCCATGATCTGACAACAATCTCCAATGGCAGTTTTTCAATTATAGAAGACAGAAAAGTTTGGCATAGGGATTTGGTAAGGAAATAAAAAACTGAAGATAAACAAGATGTTCTGGTATTGAGCAAGCTTGATGACTCATTTTGCAGTAAGTGAGCAGTCGCTTTCATATAAAATTCATTTTATCTTCCTCGCTATTTTATCATTTGTCAACTGACCCATTTCTTAATGACATTCAACTACTCATCCAAGAAGGAGAATAATGACAGGGCAGAATGTTTTGAAAGATGATCTGCTATTTTTTCTTTCTTCCTTACCTCTTTCATGCCCTGCAGTTCTCTACCTTAAAGGCTAGACCTTCAGTCAGAGGCTTATTGCCTCGGGAAAGGCAGAACATACAAAACTCCCAGAAAAACAGAGTCAAATGATTGACCTATGAATCCCTCAGAAGATGCTGATGAATCCACAGCAGCAGTAGGAGTCAGTACAGAATTTCCTCCCAGAATCTGAGAAGGCGGGAGGGATTGTGGATGAGAGAAAAGCCCATAGGAACATGAGGCCGGTCAGCTTTTCAAAGGTGGATGATTGGGTGGATGTGATGTGATGGGGACTATGTGAGAAGCAGCACCATTGCTTGGACATGTCCTTGGTAAAGATGGTGATGGGGTGGGCAAGAGAGAACCCAGATAGGTTTGGTTAGGGGAACATGTAGCAGCTAAAGCCCCAATTCTTCTGGGAAACTCCTGGGGGAGATTCCTAACAGACTCCAACACTGGGGAGTGTGGTCATATGGAATACCTCTGTAGACAGTTCTGTGGCACCTGTGACCCCAATTGGGCAAGGGAAAGTACCCATTAGAAGAGCAAGGAGAAGGTCAAAGTGATGGTCTGAGAGTAGCAGTACCTCCAAAGGGCCTGGCTGGAAAAATATGAGTCTGTAAAACAGGTGGCTGGGGATACTCTTGAGGTTCAACTGCAGATGCTCAGGGAAGAAAACGGATACCATGAAATCAGGTCTGCTAGCCTTCACTTCAGTGAAGACTACCAGAAACTGGCCAGCTAACGTATTTTAGAAAAATTTCCAATTTGAGGGCCAAAACAAAAATTAAAAAGGGGAAGAAATTCATGTTAACTTTTCTTAACTAGAAAAGTCAAAGTGAGAATTCTCAGTGCTAGTTCAACAACCCTACAATCTACTATAATTAGGCAGAAAGCATCCTTTTCCTTCCTGTATTCTGCCTTAGCACTCCCAATGCATCATTCCATGTGTTTTTTCAAAAGGACCAAATGGGAAAAATGAAGCACATCTCCAGACATCTGAAACAACTTTTCCAGTCAGACTTTCAACAGGAAAGAAATGAATGGCCTGCTGGAATGGTTAACTAGAAAAGGCACACTCAAAATTAACTGTCATAACTTTATGTAAATTCCAAAGCATAGCTTAATCCTGCAAGTCACTTGTAACAGGAACTGATTGGCTCTGCTATCATGTGGATTCTGAGTATTTTTTAAAGCATCTTGGTTTCTGGAAAGCAGTTAGCCATGCTTCTATTGATCACTATCTGCTGAAGAACAAATATGAGCCATAAAATAGCTGAGTCCTCTTACTGTTGGCAATTATATCAGCTTACCAACATAGTAGCATACCACATGGGCTTCTATCCTTCCTGCCTCACTTATTCCACTCAAGTATTCCCTAGGTCCCAAGTCCTGGCTAAAAAACCACAGTCTCAGCACTATATGTCAAATTGTAGATTTTACCAAGTATGTTTAGGTCAAGGGTACCACAAACAGTATCTGAAATCAGGAATGTACCTATGAGTACCAAAATTATATTATCTATTCTGTTATTTTCCATTTTTACCCCTTACTCCTCCACCCATCTTCCATTCTTCTCTGTTTTGTGCCCTGAGAGGCCAATACCCATGTACCGAATCACTTAGGCGCCCTTGTCTTCTGATCCCTACTTGTATTTTGACAATAGAAGGTAATAGTAGGAGATCAATGTGGACAGGAAAGAGATACAGACATACAGATACAGATAGATATACAGAGTGCCACTACACTGTGCACTGACTGGAGCACTCCTGGGACACCCCTGGTTGAGATTTGGGAGCTCTTTTCCTGGCTGGGGCTGCAGCCCTCCAGCACATACCTATCAAACATCCTTCTATCACCACTCCAGTTCCAAGACACTGTGCAGCCCCATGTGGGCTCCAGTGCTTAGACATGTCCCCAGAAGGAGGGTGAAGGGCAAAATAATGAGTTAATAAAGCTTAAAATCTGAAATAACTGGCTGTACCTGTCAATTCTTAAGACTGCAGTTTTATTATTAGTTGAAAATTGGCATGGGCATGCCGGAAAACTTTTCATCTCTTCCTTTTTGTAAGTGGCTCCTTAGATAAAAGTACACATTTTGTTTTTCAGATAAATCAAAGTGTTCAGTGGCTTATTTCTATTCAATTAGATACAAGTTTAGTCATTTTTATTGTGCAAATGGCTGTTTTGCATATGAATAATATCTAAACTCCACATAGGTATCTGATGCATCATGTACACATCTGCTTCTTATTTGTTCCTTTCTGCCCACATGTGCTCACAGGTCTAGGTTCTCATTGCCACAGTAGGCTCTTGACTACTTTGAAGGACTTACTCTTGCTGCTGCATTTGCGGTTTTGCTCAGAAGACATGTTTAACAAATAACTAGACTTCTACATTGTTTATTAAGTACAGCCAGACCAAACCCTAGTATGTACTGTTGTTTTCTTGAACAAAAAGACAAGAATGAAATAAAATCTATATCAATGTTTCCAGGCAGGAAATACAAACTTTCTTTTTAACTTTATTTATTTGACACCAAGAGACTCTTGTTTTCCACATCCATGGATATTAACATCCATGTTTGCTTTCCATTCTCTGCTAGTCCTTTTTTTTAAGATTACAGACATTCTCATACAAAAATATACTGAACTTGTGTACAAGAATTATGGAACACAACAGAAGGTTGTCAATGATTTATAAAACTATCTATTCTGGATAATACACTACTGTTATACATATGCAATTACTTTCATAAAATCTGGAATGGAAACATGAATAAGGGTGCCTACTAAATTCAGTGTGTTTTGTCAGTCTTTAAAAAAAATTCTCAGCACAGAGATTTTCTCCTTTAAAAAAAAAAAACTCTTATTCTATCTCAGAACCCACCCAACATTCCAAAGATGTGAAAAGCTGCTATATTTTTAAAGTCTTAACAGAGAAAAAGATTTTATAGTTACTCACTCCAATTCTTGATGCCGACTAAATATTTTTTTGAGCTCATGTAGCTCTCAAGGCATAAAGGTCCTGTAAAATGCCATTTTAGCTTCCTAATGGAGTCTGAAGAATGCTGTCCAACTCTCTGCATGTGTGTTTATTTTTAAGGCTCAAAACTTTAACTTCTTTAAACGTTCCATTGAGTAGTTTCCAAGTTTTCTGCATGCACCTTTAACAGAGTTCTGGAACAACCCCAAAACACCTAAGTCTTTCTTTTCTCCTCTTTGTTTTTGTTTTTTTGAGACAGGGTTCCAGGCTGGCCTGAAGCTCACAATCCTACTCCCTCAGTCTCCAAGTGCTGGGATTATAGACATATTCTACCCAGCTAAGACCTGAATTCTATAAAGTTAACTTTCACTGACCATCTCAATCAATTCATGAAGGAGTCAAGAACTAAAGGGAGATGAAAGCCACAAGCTGCCTGTGGTCCTGCATGTAGCCTGGAGAGCCAAGACAACACACAGAAACTCAGAGACCCTCAGCTCCACCTCAGATTTCACTTGTTTTTATTGCAGAACGCATTCTCACTACCATAACTACCTGGTCTTCAACCTCTGCATTAACATACTAAATGTCAGGACACACATGCTAATGCCTACACAGCAGAAGGAATGAAAGCTGACAGATAATGAAGCAGAGTTGTCCACTGTGGATGTGATCAGGACCCCACCGTTCTACAAGGAAAATCTTTAATTATAAACAGGTATCGATATAAATAAGACACAGAAAGGCAAAAGCTTGTTTAAAGCTCTCAATAACCACAGCACTGCACACCATTAGCCCAGCTTTGTGGATCTAGGGTTCTTCAAGCCTAAGCCTGCCAAAGTCATGTATTGCCAGGCACGGAGATCCATGACTGGATCCCACGCCCTTTGATCCCTACTCTACTGATGCTTGCAGCTTACCACACTGCAGACTCAGTGTTCTTAGATCTGTAGCTGATTTTCCCTCACTTTGTCTCCTAAATAATGTATATTGCATTTTAATACTCAGGTAGGGTACCATTACAAAATATCACATCTTGGGGAGCCTTAAACCACAGACATATATTTTTCCCTGGCTCTGGAGGCTGGAAGCCCAAAAGCAAAGTGTCTGCAGGTTTGGCTTCTCCTGAGCCCTCTCTCCTTGATTTTCAGATGACTACTTTCTCTGTGTTCTCACACAGCATTTTCTCTATGTTTTTCCTCTATGGTTTTTCTGTCTTTTTAAAAGGACACCAGCCCTGTGGGATTAGGGCCCTGGCTTATGACCTCATTTAACATTAACATCCTCTTTAAAAGCTATGTCCAAATTCAGCAGTCCCATTAGGACTTTGTTCAACACACAGATTTGAAAGACTCAATTCAGTTCCTAACAGGTTTTGTTTCCCTTTTCAAAAAAAATATTTATTTATGTATTTTTACAATATTATTATTGTACTGGGGGTTCATTGTGACATTTACAAAAGTTCTTACAATATATCCTACTTGAGTTCACCCCCTCCATCATCTCCTTTACCCTCCTCCCCAACTCCTAGAATAGTTTCAACATCTTAATGGGTTTTAATGCCACTTTCCTTGAAAGGAATAATTTATTCTCAAAGCTTCAACTGCCCTTTACAGTGATGTGGGCCAAATATGCCCCTGTGAGGCTGAGCTCTTATCTGGGGGGCATTCATTAATTTATTCCCAACTGCCTAATATTTTCTTTCTGGTGCACTGTTAAAAAAGCACAGAATTTCTCCAAAATAAACTTACTGACTTCTTCTCGGCCAAAGTGTTTTATTTTCTCATATTTGTGCTTTAATCAGTGGTTTGATTTGGTATGAACTATTTACCTTTTATTTCATTCCTTCGGTCAATCAACAAGTTTCATTGACTGTCTATTCCAAAACGTGTTTGCTTCTGTTCCTTTTATTATTACAAAACATGAATTAAGGCTTTTATAACTTCACACCTGGGTGAGTACAGGAATCACCTGACTATTACCTCAGTGTCTCAGTGTGATAGGCAGAATTCTAAGATGATACATCACCAATGCCAGCCTTATTTGATCCCCTGCACTGAGTCTGTGAGGGAATCTCTGAATATGGTGCTATATCACTCTTAAGAGTTAGGTGATATTACACGGCACGGGTAACTTTAAGAAAGTATTAATTTAGGTGGCATATAACTGAAATCTCACTTACTCAGGAGTCAGAGAAAGGAGAATCAAGAGTTTGAGGCCAGCCTGGGCAAGGTTAGCAAGACACTATTTTAAAAACAAAATAAAAAGGGCTGGAGCACTTGAGCTCAAGGTCCTGGATTCAATCTCTGCTATGAACAAAAAGAAAAGATTAACTTAAATCAAGTGAGACTTGGTCTCATCCATGTCTTTAAAAAGATTGACTTCTTCCTGGTGAAAGACATCTGAAGCATAAGAGGAAATCAAAAGAACTGATTCTCCACTGTAGGCTTTGAAAATGAAAAGGCCATGAGGCAAGGAGTGTGGGCAGCCTCAAGGGGCGGAGAGTGACCAGTGGATTACAGCCAGTAAGGAAGTGTGGCTGTGTTGCTTGAACACAGATGGGGAGCTAGTGAGGCAGCAAACAACAGAAAGAAGAAACATGCAGGATATATGGGATGGGCAGTGGTCCTCAGGCTTTCCCAGCCAGGCTTTGAGAAATCAATAGGATGGGTAGTGGTCCTTTTCTGTAGGTAAATTTGTGAACAGATTCTGCCCTTGAAAATATATTAATGTTCCACATAAATTTAGTCAACAAAGAGGGCAGTGGGAAAATGCCATAATTGACAGCAAACTGAAATAAGCTCAATTGTATTTCAAATGGATGTCATTGCCACACTGAAGGGAGAACAAAAGAAAGACAAGTCAATCATGTGATCTATAAACACAGCACTGGGTTATAATCCAATTTGTACAGGCCTTTTCACCTCTAAATTTTTGGGATTCTTAAGTAGTCAAGGGATTTGAGGTCAACTCTCATACACCTCTGTCCCATATTGTTTTGGCAGGACGTATAACAGTCTAAATGATCAATTTCTGTCTTTTGTTGTTTGCTTTCCTAAATATGTACTAAAGTAATAAAGACTTTACTATATTGACCTTTTCTCTCATGCCTGCCCTGGAGCACTTGCCTAGTCTAAAAATGTCACCTTTATTTTAATGTGGTTGCTTATAGTTATAAGGGAAAATTACTGCAAGCATGTCTGTACGTGCACACACACACACACACACACACACACACACACACACACATTTGGGATCTTAAATTTTGTGATAACCAAAGCTTAGAGCTTAGCTCAAATGTATATATATATTTCTCTTGATGATTTGTGGGATGGCTCAATGTTTTTCTTATTCCAATGTTTTTTCACACCAGGACAAAAAGACAATTTTAAGGATACCTCAAAAATAATAACTACGAATAGCAGTGCCGTCAGTCTATGTAAACAGAGGTATACTGCACACTGTGTAATGAAAGTCAGCTGGGTTTTGTCAAACACAAAAAGTCAACACCATTATACATTTGGAAAGATAAAAGCGGGATGACTTCTTTGTAATCTAATTTCCCAAGTCTGATATCCTTTTTCTTAACTTTTCATCACTGCTTTTTGTTCCTGAGCTGTTACTTTTGTGCATTGCTTCTGAGCTTTTCCCAATGCCCAGCTGCTTTCACTTTTTGCTAGGTCAGAGCATAAACTTCCAGTAAACTTTTGCTTATTTCCAAGTGTTGTGACCATGGATCCAAAAAAGCCTAGGATTTTGCATGACCTACAGATAACTAAACTATGTGACACTTTGTTACAACAAAATATTTGTGGTTTTATTTTCCCAGCCAGGCTTTGTGAAATCAATGTCTTCTTTGAATTTTCAAAATTTACTTCCAGATTCTCTGTGTCGCTAGCATTTGATTGCTAAATACGTATTCTTTCAGTGCATTTACAATTTTCTGTTACAAACATACATAGATTTTTTTTCAGCTATTTCTAAGTATTTTGAAACCCAACATCCCAAACCATATTTTATATCCACCCTTGTGTACTTCTGTGCATTCTATGTTAGTAGCATATCTTTTTCTTGCTTAAATCCATTGACTATTTTACAATGGAATTTTCAAAAAAAAATTTATTTTATTATTCATATGTGCATACAATGCTTGGGTCATTTACAAAGGAATTTTTTTAAAAGGAAATTTAAGTTCCTAAGAACCAATTATTCTAAGACATTATTAAATAATTGGGTTATTCTTATTATTTCTAAATATAGGGAAAATAACCTTCATAATGTCCTTTTTAAAAACTAAAATGTATCTTCTTAAAATGTATTCTTCTATAACTAAAGACAGAGGTAGAAGAATTCCAAGACAGGTCATTTAATGAACCATGGTGTAGATAACTATGAGTCCTGTAAATCTATCAGAAGTGGTGGAGGCCCTCAGGTGGTTTGGTAGTGCTGGCTTACAATGAAGGATGTAGGAGGCTGCAGGGATGGGGAAGACTGGAACCCCTCCTAGAGAGGCCAGGGCACTTGATGATACATGATTGGCTGGTGCTAACCTCTATGGAGCAATTTTTGATATAAGTAATTACTTTTTGTGTATCTAAATCTTCCATGAATGTTCAATTGGGAATAGTTTCATTAAATGTTATTCTTTCCACACCATAAATTAATCTCTACACTGTATATCCCTTGTGAATCTCAGAAAGGAATTGTGAAGATTAATCATTTAATTTGTGTGAACTGTTCGGAGATTGTTTTCCCCTAGCTCTTTGAGAAACTCAATATATGGACAGCTGCACACAATAGATGTATTTTCACAAATTAATTTACTGAACAACTACTATGTGTCTTAGACTATGCCAGGAAATATAGTGACGGAGAAAAATTGCAAGACAATTTCTGACTTGGATGTTTATAACCTAGTAATAAAATTCTGAAAAGATGTATTTAGACAGATCATGGCCTCAAACGTCCACAAGTCCAGGAAGAAAAGCTAAACAAGTGTAAGTCGTCTGGAGGGACCATGTGAGGTGAAGACATCCCTGTCCACACTGTGCCCCTGACCTTCAGCTCTAGCCAGAAGTGCACGGAGAGTGGCCAGATGGGTTGCTTCGCTCAGATGAAACTGGAAGTCTGGATATTGATGTGTAATCAACCATTTTCAAATCAGGCTTTCAATTTCAGATTTTTGTTTTTAAAGCTATCTGTGGGTCAATTCAAATACATCTATATGTGTGTTTCAGCGTGTGGAATGATGACCTGACATCATATGCAACCTTGGGTATGAAAGACAACTCCAAGTAAATATAATTAAGCATCAAATTATACATTACAAACAGTATGTGCATGGGAAGGAAGAAATGAAGCTGGGTATGGAAGAGAGATGCCACAGAAGCAGGAAGACTTGAACTGCAGTTTGAAGGAAAACACTAAACCATAGATTATAGCAAATGTTAAAAAAAAGAAACAAGACAGTATGCTGATATGTCACGGATCATTTTGCTCTGTTATATGGCAATGTCCTAAAGGACAGTGACATCACCATAACAAAAAAAAATCTGGAAGGCACTGCAAACACTAAAAGCATCAACAATTTTCAAATAAGCTCAGTTGTGAACCAACATCATCCTATCAAACGTCTCTCATCAGTAATACTCTCAGACGATCGTGAAGATGAAAATTCTCTTTGCCTTCAGTTTTTAAGATACGGAAAGTGGCTATTGCTAATGCATTATGAGATCGAGCAGTCATACAGACAAGAACACTGACCCTAACATTTGCTTTTAGGACATTTTGAAATGTTTGTCAAGCTGGTAACTATGTGCAGATGACATTTAAGAATTAGATTGCCTTTCCAAACTCCCTTCTCCTGAGATGCCTGACCTGTGCTGGATCCTTTCGGATAAGATAGGATGCAGATGTGTTTGTGCAGACACCCTCAAAGCCTTGTCCTTGGTCACTGCCACCAGGAGGCACAGAATCATCACAAACATCTCTGTTGTTTGTAGCTTTGCAGGGTCAGGACACATCCTTCAAACCCACTTTTTATTTCCGACCGATGGAGATGCAGCCACAGTGGAGTGTAAAATAATATTCCTGCACCTCTGCTAAGAAAGAAAAGTCAAAAATAGAAGGAGGAAAAAAAAGGCTTTTTGTGGGAAGAGAGAAATTAGAACAAGATTGGTTGGAATAAAAGATTGATGAAGAAGTATTCAATGGTTGCAGGGAAAAAATTGGGAAAACAATTGATGTCGGGAGGCTTTAGATAAGAAACTCAAAAATTTCATTTTAATATTTATTGCTTGTAGTGAAATTGATCGGTATCTTGGCATGATGAGGTCAGGAAAGAAGAGATTGATGCAGGCAAATTCATTATTTCTGCTTCTGTTCTTTCTATTTTGATATCAGTCTATTTTTCCACCAATAAACTAACCTATTGCATATTTCCCCATTTCTGCCACTTTTTTGGTAATGTAATTTTCCTGTCATCATTTATAAAATATGAAGATACCCATCTGTTTTAAGGGTAGGGATAAAAATAGCTTCCTTTAGAAGAAAACACTGACTCTAACCAGCTAAACCGCATGAAAGATAAGTCAGGCATCCAGTGGACCTTTACCAAATTATTTTTTCTAGTGTGGCAGCAGTCCACCCTCCTTGAATTTCTTTACTCACAAGTAAGAGGTGAGCTGCAGGTCATAATAACACAGAGATTCACTCAGTTATGATAATCTGGTGGTTTTCTTTTCCTTGCATTTTTATTAAATTAAATATTTCCATGCAAATACCCTAATTTCATTTTATTGAAATCAAGAAAACAAATATTAAAAAAAATCAGAATTGATGATACATTTACTCAGAGTTCTTGAAAGGAGTGGATCAGAGAAGGCCATGTGATAATGGAAGTGAAGGCCTGAGTGATGCAAGGCCACAAATCTCAGGAAACAGGCAGCCCCTAGAAGCTGGAAAAGGCAAAGAAATAGAATCTCCCCAGGAGCCTCCAGGATAGCACAGTCTTGTTGATACTTTACCTTAGCTCCCTAAGATTGCTTTGGGGTTCTGACCTTTGCAACTGTAACTTGTGCATTGTTGATTTATAACTTTTCAGATTTAAAGACACTTGTTGTTAAATAAAGGTTCTGTTTAAATGTTTGTAGTAGAAGTGAAATTCTGTGTTTACTGAAAGTTGTGAGTGATGCTTCTTGGGAGGTGTTTTGTTTTGGGCAACTCACTAACTGTGGCTTCATTGGTCTGCATTTAGTTAACTGAAGCTATATAAATGGACTCAGGGAAGAGCATCTTAGAATCAGCAACATAGTTAAGGCATCTCCTTTTGTAAAATCTATTTTACAGGTGGAAATAAAAGTGACTCTAACAATATGTATCTTGATTTGTTCAGATAGTGATTATATGCTGTGTGAACTGAAGTTCTCTGAAGAAGCCAAATCTATATTCAAGAGCCTACAGACTGTTTGACCTTGAATGACTTGTAATTGTGGAGAAATGGCACACTGAAGATCAAGGGCCAAGTTTATATTGGGATACCTGTAGTCTCTTTTAATAGCTATTTACTTATCAATCTCTCTGTAACTGACCTGACATCCTCATGACCACTAGATAAAACTCTTGGAATGGACGCTCAGCCTGACAGACCTCTAGCCTCAGCCAACCCCAAAGCTAACAATGCCATAAAGATAACATCTGAATCTTGTAGAAGCCATTTCTCTGCCTTGCTGTAGTCCACTTACCTGACAGAACAAGACACGTAAATAACTACTTGGGAATTATCATCATCCAATTAAATGGAAGTCTCAGTTATTCAAACCAATCTACAGGAAAAAGCCCTTGCTCCTTCCTGGTCATATTTCTCTGCAATAGCAGGTTCTCCCTCTGTCACTCTCCTGGGCTTCTGCTTGACCAGTTCTTTCCATTAGACTTGCTGGCCTGTGTTCTTGTCCTGATTTTTAATATTCTGCTTTTGTCCTTGTTGGCTTCATTGCAACTGGCCTTGGTTCATTTCTCCAACCTGTCAAGAGTGTTTGGAATCTCAATCCTATCCCCCTAGGTTTTGCTACTCATCTGACTTTGTGACATCCTCACACAAGGGGAGCATGTTCTCTATTCCATCATCCCAGTCACTGATGAAGATGTTTAATAGTCCTGGGCACAGGGCTGACCCCAGTGATACACCACCTGTGTCTGCCAAGTTAATGGCATGCCATTATTAATTACTCCTTAGGAGAAATGTAGGGGATAAGACACCTCTAACATTCCCAAACAGTGAAACAAGTATCTCAGGGGCTTCTGTGGGAGTTCATTTACATAAGTCATAGAGCCTTATGCAGAGAAAAGCTATGGATTCTCTTTCCCATAAAATGTGCATGCACACACGTCCCACGATAGTTTATGTAAAACTTCAGAGGATTCAAGAACTTCCCTTGAAGTGCATATCTGATGAGAACAGAATATTCTAGAATACTTTAGGTTAAGAATACCTAAATAGGATGCCTTTAAAAATTACACATTTTTGCTATTTTCAAAATTAATACAACATTTAGTAGACAGCAAAAGGAGCTATGATTTTAAGGTATGTGCTAACATGGACAGTATTATATATATATATATATATATATATATATATCTTAAAATTATCTTGATTGATTTATGCTGTCAGGCAAAAGAATTATTCATGCATTTAAATTATAAGAATATTTTCTATTGAGTTGATATAAAATTAATTCCTAAATTGTGATAAAATTCATTTATTACAAACATTTACCATCTTTACCATTTTTAAGTTTACAACTCCGTAGTGCTAAATATATCCACATAATTATGCAACCCATGTCCACAACTTTTTCATCTTGCAAAATTGAAACTCTGGACTCACTAAAGAGCTCCTCATTTTCCCTCCTCCCAATCCCTGATAATCACCATTCTGCTTCTCATCCCGATGAGTTCTACTTCTGTAGGTAACTTTAGTGGAATTATACAATGTGCATCTTTTAGTGACTGGCTTATTTCACTTAACATGAACTCATCATGCTAATAATATTCCATTGTATGTACACACCCAACTTTGTTTTTCCATATCCAACTTTTGGCCTGTTGTGACTGATGCTGCTATGAATGTGAATGTGAAAAAGTATATTCTTAACAAATCTTACTGTTTATATAAATCTGTGACAGGACTGGCATTGTAAAGTTCAGCCTCTTTCTGTCACACATCCAGCATGAGCTGGACTAAGTAAAGGCTGGTTGGAGCAATTAAACCCTTCAGCTTAATACAAATTTTCTAGAGATGTAAATATGACTGAGACTTGGTTAATGGCCACATTTTTTATCCTTTTGATATTTTTCACTGTAACTCCTACCTAGTATTCTAATTTAGCCTTTTGCAGTCATTTGAATAGATGAATGAACATTTCCAGTACTGATTACCTAGCTGAAGAAGGTGAGCACACCCCCCTAGGATTCATTCCCAGTTCTCCCTCAGTTCCCAGGAGTTTACAGACTCCTGCTTCCCTCCTCATCCGCTTGTGACCAATCCTTTGTCAGCACACGTGGTAAAGGGAGGCTTTGTCCAGAACTGCCCTGTATATCAGATTGTCACTATCCAAACCAAGCAACAGTCCCTGTCTCACTCACACACTCACCAAATACTTGTTTAGAGCTCTCCCTTGCTACAGACTATACCTCCTCTGACAGTACGTTGATGGATGCAGGGAAAATTTGGGGCATATTTTTATACCCTTGCTACTCTGGTTCTCAGGCTGAACTTGGAATCAATTAAAACCCTGGATACTTTCCACATGAACTATTTCCAAGGTCTCCATCATCCTAAACAATCATACATTGCATAATGACATTTCAGTTAAGGATAGATGGCATACATGATGGTGGTCCTTTAAGATTATATCATAGAGTGACATCACAGTCATCTTCCTGTCTATAAATACAACCTATGATGTTTGCACAAGGAAATTCCCCAACAACACACTTCTCAGAATGTGTCACTATTTTTAAGTGACACGTGACTGCATGTAAACATTTAGTTTCGGAAACCAGATCTCTATGCTACCTTCACAGTAGATCCTGGCCCAGGGTTTATTGTACTGATGGTCTAAAGGCAGTTTTTCAGTTTTTCAACATAATCCAATGATGTGCTAAGCATTTTTATAGAATTTAAAGGTAAAATTTTTCTGTTTAAAAAAGAATCCCTTCCTCCCTTAGGTACCTTTTCTACCTTAAAAACAAACAAACAAATAAAATCTTCCTAATTGTTCTCTTTTGTGATGTTTGCACTTTATAGCATTATCACTTCTACTTTACAAAACAGAGACTGCTGACACTAAAAGCAAGTAAAAAGAGAATGTGAGTAGAAACTTCATGTTTCTTTAACTGAATCATTTATTTCCTATGGACTAAAAATGTCAATTGATCTACTTTACATTTTTTAAAACAAGAAACAAGTTCTGGAAGTAGCTTAATTTAGCTAGAAAGACCGGAACAGTCAATGGAAATATATTCTTCTATTGATTCAGTGAATATAATTAATGATTTAGAAGATTTAATATGGCTGAGACAAGTTATTATGATTCTAATATTACCTATGGCAAAGTACCAATAATCTGACCAATTTGCCTCAAGGGCAGGGTTGCCAGATTTGGCAGATAAAACCACAAAGCACTCAGTTAAATTTTAATATCAGATTTGTTTACCTGTAAATCAAATTTCACTGAGTGCTCTATGTTTTATATGGTGACCTTGGACATGAAAATTATTAATTAACTGATATCAATACCAAGTGTATTCCTTTTTCTACCAGAATTTTTTACCTGCAACATAGAGTTGACAACACAATTTGATAGTTGATTTCTGCAAAACTAGAAGGAAGAAGCATTTTTTTTTCAAAATTGCTTAAAAATAGAAGGGGCATGTACCCTAAGAGATACCAGCTGATATATTTTTATTCCACTCATTCATTTCTTAACATCATACAGAGAGACCATTTAGTCTACCTCTATATATTTAGAATTGGTACAAAATTGCAAAGGTGTTTTCTATTTTAAACATTTCTTCAGGATTTGGTTTCCTGATTGCTCGACAGATTTCATTTCTGATGGTTGAAGTTCTCCAGAGGTAGAAGAGGATGTGGAGACACTGGACAGCAGGAAGAGGATGAGGGACAGAGAGGAACCAGAAGGGAACTGGCCGGATCCAATAGTGTCCTTGTGGTCGAAGGATTCCCAGGCTGTGCTGATTCTGCAAAGAGCATAGGAGCCAGGAAAATCAAGAGAAGTTTTGGCCAGGAAAACTGTGTGGGACCAGGCATAGGTACGAAAAAATTTGTAGTTAATGAAAGGTGGGAAAGCAGAAACCTATGAGAGCTCTGGGTAGATTTTTAGTTTATGAAGTCTAATTCCACAGCTGGATGTGGTACAGATCCAGTCACATACCTCATGCCACTGGTCACCAGGTTTCTGAGATGCAGTCAGACCTACAAAGCCAGAAGCAGCCCTCTCCCTGCTCCAGTGAGGCAGCCCTTTACACTGAGCATTCTGCTGCCAGCACATCTTCCCAGAGTTATGACCAACTTAACATATGTGAGGTAATAGTCTGCATTGTAGAACTTCATCAACTATGAGTTTCTACAAAGTTTAAAACTTACTAGCCCTGATCTTTCTTTCATATGTATGATGGTATTTTTAACCATTTTAACCATCCACAAATGGTCAAAAGTTTTTAATAAATGAAATGTATTGAATAGATATTCATAGCTCCATACTTATTAGCTCTAAGAGTTTTGTGGATTTTCCTTTCATTTTGTGCTGATTAATGTTTAACTTATTTCTCTTAAACATAAATGCATCGTTGAGCACCAATTCTGACTGAGACATTAGAAAAGGTGTGCGGGGAGCTGAAAAAAAACAGGATCTGACCACATGCCTCCCTTAGTGTGGCTTTCAGTCAAGTCAGCACACACCGTGTTTCTAGGTAAGTGATGCATTAGTGTACAGACATAAGGCTATCAGGACTCAATGGGGTGATGGTATTTACAATGGTGATGGTCTAAATTTCATTCAAACAGGAAACGAAGGAGGCTATGTGTGCTTGTGCACACCTGTAATTTCAGCCCTTGGGAGGCTGAGGCAGAGGGATCAGGAAACTAGCATAGATAGTCTCAAAAAGAAAAAAAAAAAAGACACAGACAGTGGCTGAAGCCTATAATCCTACTACCAGTGCAATTGTGGTTCAAGGCCAGCCCAAGCAAAAAGTTTGCAAGACTCCATCTCAATCAATGGTTGGGTGCAGTGCCTATAATCCGAGCTGCAAGGGGAAGAATAGAATAAATAGGAGGATAGAGGTCCAAGCCAGCCTGTAAATAAAGCAAGAATAATCTGTACAAAAAGGGCTGATGAAGGTTCAAATGGTACAGTATCTGTCTAGCAAGTATGAGGCCCTGAACTGAACTTCTAGGACAGCCAAAAAAAAAAGCATAGAAATTAAGCATGGACATAAATGGTTAAAATTCAACCAAAACTGATTATCTGAGCATCTACTCTATGGGGAGCCTGGGATTATTCACATACATGCTCTAAATTCTTAATGATACTTAAACATTAAAGGACATTATTATACCATATAACCTCAATAGTAAGTTTTTAGTTCTTCCATAGGTACTTTTATAGTTAACAAGATTCCACCTCATCCCTGTTAGAATAGCCATCATTAGCAACACCACTAAGAACAGGCGTTGGTGAGGATGTGGGAAAAAAGGAACCCTTTTACACTGCTGGTGGGAATGTAAACTAGTACAACCACTCGGGAAAAAAAAATTTGGAGGCTACTTAAAAATCTAAACATTGATCTACCATTTGATCCAGCAATACCACTCTTGGGGATACACCCAAAAGACTGTGACACAGGTTACTCCAGAGGCACCTGCACACCCATGTTTATTGCAGCACTATTCACAATAGCCAAGTTATGGGAACAGCCAAGATGCCCCACTACTGACGAATGGACTAAGGAAATATGGTATTTATACACAATGGAATTTTGTGCAGCCATAAAGAAGAATGAAATCTTATTATTTGCAAGTAAATGGATGGAATTGGAGAACATCATTCTGAGCGAGGTTAGCCTGGTCCAAAAGACCAAATATCGTATGTTCTCCCTCATATGCGGACATTAGATCAAGGGCAAACAGAACAAGGGGATTGGACTTTGATCACATGATAAAGCAAGAGCACACAAGGGAGGTATGAGGATAGGTAAGACACCTAAAAAAACAAGATAGCATTTAGTTTCTCAACTCAGAGAAACTAAAGCAGATACTTTAAAGCAACTGAGGCCAATAGGAGAAGGGGACCAGGAACTAGAGAAAAGGTTAGATCAAGAAGAATTAACCTATAAGGTAACACACATGCACAGGAAAGTAATGTGAGTCAATGCCCTGTATAGCTATCCTTATCTCAACTAGCAAAAACCCTTGGTCCTTCCTATTATTGCTTATACTCTCTCTTCAACAAAATTAGAGATAAGGGCAAAATAGTTTCTGCCGGGTAGTGAGGGGGAGGGGGAGGGTGGGAGGGAAGGGGGGGAGAAATGACCCAAACATTTTATGACATATGAATAAAAGAAAAAAAAAAGGTACCCTAATATAAAATTAAATTGGTGTTCTGTTTGTTTTCCCTTTTTGGAAATCAAGGTATCAGGAAGTCTTATAGTGGGCTGGCAGAGTAACTCAAGTGGTAGAGCACTTGCCTATCAAGTGTGAGGCCCTCAGTTCAAATCTCAGTGCCACAAAACAAACAAACAGAAACTCTTGATCACTGGCCTGGAGAGAACTCTGGAGATCCTCTCTATAAAGACAGGAGCCACTGGAGGCAGGGTGATTCAAGGTGAGCCATCTTCCAGGAAAAGTGGCTGGGCCACTTTGACATGTGAAGGCTCCTGAGGAAAGGTCAGGCAAAGGGAGGAAAGGGATAGTTCCCAGTGTCCACCAAATGCATATCTCATATGTGAACAGGAAGAGCTGCCATGGATGGCCACATTCAGCAACTCAACATGGATAGAGGTATTGGTTATGAAGATTTCTTTATCATGGTAAATCATACATAATATAGCTTACCATTTTAACTATTTTTAGGTATACAACTCAGCTCCATTAAATACATTCACTATCCTCCATCTCCAGAAACTGTCAGAAACTGGAACACCATACCATTAAAAAATGACATTCCTGAAATTCCTGCCCCCAGCCTCTGGCAACAATTGCTCTATTTTTTTGTCTTTATGAATTTGACTACTCTGGTTATCGCTTATAAACAAAGCCATACAGTACTTTTCCTTTTATGACTGCCTGACTCCATTTAGAATAATGTCTGCAAGGTTCTTCGATGTTGTAACGTGTTAAAATTCCATTCCTTTTTTAAGGTTAAACAGTATTTCATTGTATCTGTCACTCACATTTTGTTTGCCCTTTTACCCATCAATGAATATTTGGGTTATTTCCACATTTTGAGTATGGTGAGTAATGCTGCTGTGAACAGTGCTATTATAAATATCTGTTCAAACCCCCACTTTTGATTCTTTGGGGGCATAGATTTATAAGTAACTTGGGGGACCATGTAGCAATTCTGTATGAAACTTTTGTGGAATTAACATATGGTTTTCCACAGCAGTTACATTATTTTACATTCCTACTAACAGTGCACAAGAGTTCCAATCTCTCCACACCACCATTGACCTTGGGATTTACTGGAGTTTTTGTTTGGTTTGGTTTTGGGGTTTTGATAATAGCTGCTCCTAATGTAAGTGAAGTGGAATCTCATTATAGCATTGATTTGTATTTCCCTAAGGATCAGTGGTGTTGAGTATCTTTTCTTGTGAGAATTGGTCTGATTATAAGATTTAAAAGTTAAATTTGTAAACATTGTAACAATTCTAGCAGGTTAAGCAAACTAATCAAAAAACTCAAATAGGCTACTTTTTAATGATGTGTAAGAGTATTATGTTTAGTTTGCAAATACAGAAAAAGAAATATTAAAACCCAAATATGGAGGAAATGGTTAAGTACGTCACAAATCACTGGTACTTTGAAGTACTCTGCAGCAGAAAAGGAAGTCTTGGCTTCTAATGGATGTAAAATAACATGGAACATTAAGGAAGCAATAGAATAGTACATGATAAAAGTGGGAAGACTGGAAGTAACGTATCAAAATGTTTATAGTGATTATCTTTAAGAAAATTCATGAATAAGTTTTGTTTTATTCATTATGCATTCTTCATCACAAGTACTCAATAAATATTTGTTGCTTTAATCACGAAATCCTAAATTTTACTATAATAGTGTGCACTTAAAACACAACAACAACATTTGTTTTAAAAGAAAATTAAAATTGACCTCTTAGAAAATTTAGAGTTTTAAACTCTGGCTGTAAGAATTACCTGGAGAGCTCAAAAAAAAAAAAAAAAATAGAAATGCCTGATGCTTCTTCTGACCAAGCAGATCAGAATCTTTGGGGTATAGTGCAGGCATCAGTGATATTGTTGCGTGGCTAGAGTTGAGAATGACTGTCAAGTAAAATAAGGATGAGTGAGGCTCTGTTGGATGTGGATTCTGCAGACTCAGTTGTCCCAGTTGATCAAAGCTGATCCACCCAGCTAAAGTTAATCCCTGACACACACATGAGGAAACTAGAGTAGAAGCTTTAATGGTCTAACCACTGAGGCAGCTACTAATGCAGCCACAAGTAATCAAGTCACTCAGCACTCTCCCCAATAAGAAAGAGTTCACTGTGTGCTAGGCACATGGCGAATGCTTAACATTCTTTATCTCCTTAAATTATCACACCAAGCCAATAAGGAAAACGCATCATCCCAATGGGAGGGTTAAAACATATGCTTCTTAGAGTCCAGTGCAAATTGATAGCATCCTAATGCTTACCTAATAGGAGTTACGGTAAATTAAGGTACACAAACTACATATTTCATTGCAAATACACAACACTTCACCCTCATCAGCATGTTTCTTTTTCAACTAATTTTTTTTTCTTTTTATGGTACTGAGAACTGAACTTAGGACCCTGTACTTTCTATGCAAATCACTCCACACTGCTCAACTAATTTTTTAGGTAGTTGGCTACGTTGAATATGTTATTTCTAATTTCTGAGGATTTTTAAGAGTATAAGAATTGGTCTAACTTATCCATAAAATACTTTATCATGTGCTCCAATGTTTTATTTTATCTTAGCCTTATTTTTTATGATCACCAAATATGTGTAATGAAGTTGAATGAATAAAAAATACCATCTCAAATATGCTGGTCATTGTAAAAAGTAGGACATGAAAAGGCTGGAAAACAGAAAGGTAAGAATTGTTTTGTTAGCAATTTTCTTCATTTATGAAAAATTATGGCAATGCTATCTCATGTTAAAAGCATCTATATAGAAAGAAGGTATTTTTTTATTTGAGGTAAGAAATACAAGATATTTTTGTGTAAAGCAACAGAAAAGTAAATGAAGAATGCATTTCTATGAGAATAATGATCATAATTAAAATAGAAATGACACAGTGGCAGTTCTCAGAGAGATTAAGTACACATACATCCTATGACCCAGCTGCCTTATTGCTAACTATGGATCACAGAAATTGATCGATGACATGGAATAGAGAACCACACATACTTCAGACAAAGGTGCAAGGGAGATTCAGTGAAGGGAAAAATAGACTTCTCAGCAAATGGTGCAGGGCTGGTGGGGAATCTGTATGCAAAGAAATGCTAAGTAAGCATTGACACATGCCAGGCTCCATATGTAAATATTAATTCCATGTGGATCTTAGACCTTAATGCAATGCATAAACAATAAAACACTTAAAATAAAATAATAGAAGGAATTTTTGTAACCCCAGGATAGGTAAATATTTCTGAGATTTGACACCAAAAGAATTACACATAAAAGATGTGTTAATTGCATTTAATAGACAATTAAGTATTCTTCTCTTACATCATCTTAAATGAAGTTAGCCAGGTTCAGAAAGTCAAAGGCCACATGTTTTCTCTCACATATGGAATATAGACCCAACACAAAACAAGCAATATTGTGAAAAACAGATCATGCTAAGGAGAGGTCACTAATGAAAGAAATGCATCAAGCATTGGAGGGTAAAAGAGGTGGAGGAGAGGGAGGGTAAAAGAAGGAAGTTAAAAAGGAGAATGTGGTTGCTGTACTTTCTATACAAGAGTGAATATAGAATTTTTAAACATGTTGCAATCACCATAAGAAGGGGACTAAGGTAGAAAGGAGAAAAGTAGAGGAGATGAACCAATATATACACGGAAATGTCATAACGAAACTCACAGTATAGCTATCTTAAACAAATAAAAATGTCTTTTTTTCAAAAACAGAGGACAGGAAGGCAAAACATGTCCTGTCTGGAGTTGGTACCAGTGGGAGGAAGGAGGATATAAGGAAAGGGTGATTGTGGTAGAAATAATATGTACTCATGTATGTAAAATGGGAAAATGAGACGTGTTGAAACTATTCTCCAGGAATGGGGGGGAAGACAGGATAAAAGAGAATGATGGAGGGGGTGAATTCAACTATGATAAATTGTAAGAAGTTTTGTAAGTGTCACAATGTACTCCCAGTACAACAATAATATGGCAATAAAAATTAATTAATTAATTAATCAAAAATTTTTGAAAAGTTCTTCTCTTTAAAAGATATTATTAAGAGAAGAAAGAGTTAAAGCAGATTGGGAGAAATTATTTGTAAATAGACATCTGATAAAGACTTTGCATCTAGAATATATGAGGAGCTCTGAAATACCCAGTGAAAAACATAGGGCCTAAGGGTATATACCATGTGCAAGACTCTGAGTTTGATCTCAACACAGAAAGCAATAAGAAACACACAAAAATTGTATAAAAATGATTTCAAAAGATATTTCAACAAAAGCCAGAAGGATGACAAATTAGCACATGAAAAGATATGCAACACCAGCTATTAAAAAAACACAAATTAAAATCTTAAGACTTCACTATATATACCACACACCATTAGGATTACTGAAAATAAAAAGAATAACTATACCAGGAATTGGACAGGAGAGAATGCTGCTAGTTGGGATTGTAAAGTGATAAAACCACTTTGGAAAATAGTTTCATCACTTTATTAAAAGTATAAACTTACACCCTTAGGTATTACCCAAAAGAAATGAATACATATCCTGAAATATTAAGAAGCTGAATAAGACATTCTAAGTAATCTACAAATAAAAGAAGAAATTAAAAAGTAATTTAAATGAATGAAAATAAAGACACAACATACCAAAACTTTTGAAATATGGCCAAAGCAGTATAAAGAGAAAATTTTATGGTCTAAACATCTATATAGAAAATTTAAGTTTTGCATCAATGACCTTAGGTTCGACCCTACAAAAATGAAGACCAGGTAAAAAGCAAAGCATGCAGAAGAGTCAGATGGGAAAGTTAATGGTTCTGAAATCAGAACTATCTATAAAATACACACTGCATTGTCAGACTCATCAGAAAATAAAGAGAGAAGACATAAGCTACCTACCTCAGGAATAAGGGAAGGAACACCACTGCAGATTCTACAGACATCAGAAGCATAATAAGGAAATAAGGAAAACATCACATTCATAAATTTGGCAACTTCAATGAAATGGAAAAATTCTTTGAAATACAAAAACAAAACCCACTAAATGTAAAGGAACTAAAATAGAAAATCTGAAAAGTCTTAGGTCTTTTAAAGAAACTGATTTTGAAAAACTCACACAAAGAATACTCCAGTTTCAGATGTCTTACTACTTAAAGAAGAAACAATAGCAATTCTATACCAATTCTAGAGAAACTAAAGACAAGGCACTATTTCCTAACCCATTCCTCTCAGTCCACATTATTCTGATATAAAACAAGAATCACTTGTACTCAACATTATACTGGAGGTGAGAGCCAGTACAGTAAGTCAGGAAAAAACATTATCAGGACTAGAAAAAATATTAAAATTGTTTTTATTGCCAAGTGATATGATTGTCCTCCTATTGAATCTACAAATTCCTATAGAATCTACAAAAATGTTAGTACAACTAATAAGTAAACGTAGCAACAATTCAGGTCACAAAATTAATATACAGAATACCAACAATGGCAAACACCACTTACAATAAAATATGAAATATTTAAGGGTAAGTTTAACAAGCTTTCTGTGATAACTGTACTAAAAAACACATTGCTAGGTTAAAGAAGAAAGGCCTAAATAAATGGAGCAATATGGCATGTTCTAGAATAGAGGATGATGAGGTGTTAACTCCTTCTCAAAGTAATTTATAGGTTCCCAATCAAAATCCCAGAAAGATTTTGGTAGAAACTGGCAGGCTAATTCTAAAATTCACACGAGCAAGCAGAGACTGTAGAACAAAGTTTGCAAGTCTTACTGTGAAAGCACTGTAATGAAGACAGGTAGTGCTGACAAGAGAGACAATATATTAACAGATCAAAAGGATGGAATAGCCTTTGCAAAAAAATGAATTTTAATCTATATTTCACATGTGTTGCATCACATATAAAATTGAAATTAAAAGGAATCTAAACTAAAGTAAAATTCTTTAAAACTACAAAAGAAGAAAGCACAGGAGAAATCTTAGAATCTTGGCTAAGGCGAAGTTTTCTTAGATAAAAATCAAAAGCAAGACTCAAAGAATAAATTGATAAATTAGACTATCAAAATGAAAATCTTTTCTTTGAAAAGCACAGAATTCTATGAGAATTTTGTTAGGGTAATTTAAAAAAAAACAATTACTGGGAGGATATCTTTGTAAAGTATACATTTGACATATGATATATTCATGTATCTAGGACAGAGAACTCTCAAAATGCAGTAAGAAAGCAAACAATCCAATTAAAAATAATGAGCAAAGATTTGAACATACACTTTCACCAAAGAAGATGCAGGTGTGGCAAATGAGCACATGAAAAAAATGCTCATCATTAGTTGTTATGGGCATGAAAATTAAAACAACAAGGGAATTCTACTAGAAGCCTATCAGAATGGCCAGAACTTAAAAGCCAAATCATACCAACTATTGGTGAAGATGTTGAATAACTGGAACACCTTGCTTTGGGAATATAAACTGGTAATCACTTTGGAATGGTTTTGGCAATTTCTTAAATTTCAGCATGTACCAACCACATGATCCAACTAGCCTACTCCTAGAAATGAAAGCAAATTCAACAGTTTGTTCACAAATATACATAGCAATTTTATTTATAATAGCATGATAGCCAAAACCTTGTCAAAACAAATGTTCACACCAGGTGAAGGGGTAAACCCATATGGCCCACGTACACTAGGGAACACCACTGGGTTGTAAAAAGGAATAATAGAATAACAACCTGAATGAGTCTCAAAATAATTATACTTAATTACACTAGCCAGACTAGTTAAACATATGCTATATGATTTCATTACTGAAAACTCTAGAAAACACAAACTAATCTAGACTTACAGAAAGCAAATGAGCAGTTGCTTAGTGATTGGGGAGAGGAGCAGAGACACAAAGAACATAAAGAAAGCCTAGGGTGATGTATGTGCTCACAACATCAATCAGGGGAGTGATTTCCTGGGTATATAGAGATGCTCAATCTTATCAATGCAAGTTGGGCACCTGTGGCCCACACCTGCAATCTTCGTTTGTTGGGAGGCTGAGACTGGGAGGATCGTAGTTTGAAGACAGCTGGGGCATAGTTCACAAGATTTCCATCTCCAAAATAACCAGAGCAAAATGGTCTGAAGACGGTAGAGCACATGCTTTGTAAGCATAAAGCCTTAAATTCAAACCTCAATCCCACAAGAAACAACAACAAAAACCTTACCAATGCATATGTTCCAGACATATGCAGTTTACTATCTTTCTTTTATACTTCAATAGTTTTACAAAAAAAGTTATCTAAACTATTTTTTAGAATAAGATGTTTGTTGTGAAATGCAGACTGATGAGAAGATCCAAGAAATCTTGAATAAAATCAGCAATGCTTTGCTATGTGGGCTGGAGCAGGGTGGGCACTGGTGCTCAGTTTATTTTTCTGCCTTGCAACTTACATATGCACAATTCACCCTTGTATATATATTTACATTTCTGTCCCTATACAAAATTAAAGTGGTCTCCATTTTACAATGACATGTACGTGTGTGGATATGCATATGTGTGGGAGTGTGGTTCTGGGATAAAAGGGAAAAAACAATCAAGAGAAATTCCTCACAGAAACAGCAATATTATAACTTGAACTGCAACATCGATTCAATAAATTTTTTGCATCTGATGTAAACAAAACAAAATCAGCACTCATTTTCAAATCCGCTGGATGATTTTACAATCATTTAAAAAGAAAATTGGTGTAAAATTCCAGCAGATCTGGGTATTTCATTTAGAAAAAAAATCCATAAATATATAAGGATTAACATCATTTTAAAATTAAGTGATTTATCTTGAAAGAAAATGTTGCTCCAAGAACTTCATTAGTGACAACTAATGCCCTCGTGCCACAGCTCCTGAGAAGGTCTTAGGCTCTCAGTTTTAAGCTCCTTAAATGGAAAGAGGCCCAGACAGACAGCACTCCTTCTCCAGTATTCTACTGGGTGCTTAACACAGCTATTGATTCTGGGATTTAGGGTCACCGAATACTTTCTTAATTAAGAGCTCTAGGCTATTGACTATCTTCATTTCCCCTGTGCCTCTTTTCTTAGTCTTGGGTAAAATTAAAACCTCTCTATACCATTTTTCACCTTATCTTAAGGGAAATGGCCTCAATTTACTACAAAAATGTCAATGGCTGGCCAGTGCCCTAAGCGCCAATGGTCATGAACCCTGCTCTCTTTTCTTTATTCCCAGGGTCAGGCAATAATTACAGTCACTCCAACAATAAGATTGCCAGGCCCAGTTTGGAAGTCACCCAGGACATTGCAAAGCCCCTAGTGACTCCACACACACACAGCCACCAGCACAATCCCTTGGCTTCCCCGACAAGCCAGCCAGGCTGAAATGCTGTCCTGGGTCTTGTTGATTTTTGCATTCATTCCAGACAAATGTACGTGTTCATAGGTACTCTAACAATACGTGAGGCTATTTTGGAAAAATCAATCTGTTAGTATTAATATCTTCATTTTTAAAATTACTCTATGTCCTTCAGCCCTTCAGAATTGACCTTATGATTGCTTGCTTTAGGTAAAGAATCGTATTTGAAAGGAATACTTCAAACTTAAACTGTGTACATGTTACATCTATTGAGAGCCTTATTCTCACAGTCTCTGAACCTATGGAGATTGTTTCAAACATCCATGGTAACAATAAAGCTTATATGTAAATGAGTGGTGTCTAGTGGTGACAGGAAAGGTAACAGCCCTCCAGAGCTCAATGGGATGTAAATCATCAAATCAGAAGCCCACTGTGCACCCTATAATAATCCTCAGAATGAAGGTCAAATAGGCAGTGATGGGGCTTAGCAGCAAGAGGAAGGCCGCACTCTTTGAACTGCAGAATTGCTGAGGTTATGCCAAATTAGGAAAAAATACATAGCTTTTATAGAAGACAAGTGAAATACTTCCCATGAATCATAATGTAGAAAGAATTTTTGAGGAAACAATATTCAAATGTTCCCAGGGATTTTATGTCAGATAAAATTAAGTCCTGCAGTATTTTTATGTAAAGTTTGTATGATACATTTACCTAAAGGCTTATCCTAAAGCAATCTGTTCTGCTTTTATCATTTGCCTGAGGATGGGAAAATATCAATGGATTTAGAAGTTTTAAACCTCTTTAATATTTGCATGATATTAGACGTGCTATAATCACATATAAAACTACCACATAGAAAGCTTTTGAGAATTGCTTTTGCCTGAGGTTTCTGGTACCAATACTTCAAGAGATTAGAAACATCTTACTTAAAAAGGGCTTTCTTTTTGCCCATAGAAATCAAACAAGCATTGAAACATGGAGACAGGAAAGGAGATGGTATAACTCAGTGATATGATACTCCCTTCAATTGCCCAGTGTTCTTATCATAGATCAAAAACCAAACTCAGAAATGAAAAAGCTACATGGTCACATATTTGTCACAACACTCATTTACTGGCTGTACAGAGGAATTCATATTAGCATACATTTAAATAATTTTCTATGAAATGCTCATTGACTGAATTTACTGACTTCCTTCCGTTTCACGAACACAGCAACTTACAACAGAAAATCATCCCGAGAAAAGATAGGAGCAGTGACATCATTCAAAAGCACATGACTGCACAATCCTACATTTTAGAATGATTTCACATTAGAATTTTCCTCTAACTCAACCACAATCATAGATTTTTCTTACATTCCCGTTGGGTATAATTTTTTTCTATGTTATAAATAATCTTTCCATAAGTAAGGCACTCTATTATTCTATGACCCACCAGACCACAGGATTTAAATTACAGTCATCTAACATGAAACACTGCCCTTCCATCTTAACCTTCATATGCTTTGTTTCCTTCTCCTTTTTTCCTCTGAACATGGAAAATTAGGGTCATTTATATGCTGAATATTGATCAGAAGAGAAAAATATATGAGGTATGAGTTATATTCTGACTACAGCGATTTCCCATTCATTCAGTATTACTTACCGCATCAATCACTTAATCCTGCAGTATGAGTTCTTTTTTCTTTATGATGAAAAGGGTTTTTTGAACAGAGGAATGAGTAATCTGATTTTCTTCAGAGTTCACAAAATCCCAGAAAGAAGATTTACTGAAAACTCATTGCTTAAAAATGCCAGGGCTTTGGTAATGGTTTCCTTTATAGCTTTAATATTAGGTTTTAGTAATCTCTGAGTATGTATAATATGAATAGAAACTTTTCTTGAAAAGATGGGATACTTGTGACTTTTGGGAATGTTTTTTGTCATGATCACCTAGATCATATCTTCTTTATGATTGTTGGATTAGGCCAAGAAAACATAAAGAGATGCCAAGGAATTCTGTACAGGAAGATGACCTCATCCTGCCCTGACTTCTCAGTGCACTGGAAGTGGTGTGGATGCCTTGGGTTGTTACCATCCAGGGGTGGATGCAGTTGTTTCACGGGACAGGGCTGGGAATACTAAATATGCTGCAATCCCACAGGGAAAAGGATGACCCTTCAAACAGCACCACTAGTACACTTGAGAAACCCTGTTTAGCTAATAGCATAGTCCTCTCTGCCTTTCCTTCAAGGTAATTAAAGAAGCATTTATTGAACAACTACTATATAATAAGCTTACAAAACTGGGTGAATAAAAAACAACCCCTTCCTTCAAAGATCTCCCTATCTAGAAAAGGGGCTGGTAAACACAGGAGTTGCAGACCTATTTTATAAATGCCAAGCCAATGGTAAGAACAGGGGCATGAAGGAGCAAACGGCATCCTGAGCTTAAAGAGAACAGTGCCTGGGTAAGGCTGCCAAGGAGAGGGAACGGTTACACAAGGCCTTGAGGAGAGCATGCCACATGGAGGAGCAGGTGTGAGGAACTGCAAGTGGCAGGTGTGTGTGCCCAACACGGAGAAAAGCACTACAAAAGACACAGTCATCAAATGCCTGGTCCATCTGTCAGAGTCCAGAGGGTGTTGCAAGAGCCCTTCCCTTGTGGCTGGAGTTTTTCTTTTCTTCTCTAGTTCATTACTCTTTCTTCTTTATAGCTAATCGCATGTCAACAGGTGGTAAGACCAAGAGAATGTAAAGGACATGATCAGAAATGCCAGTACTTGGTAAAATGCTGCTCATTCTATTAATATAAATGGCTGCATGTACCTATTTGGTCCATTTATAAAATCTGTCACTTCCTGACTTTTTAAGTATGAAGAGTAACTTATTTGTTATAGGCAAAACATTTAGATAATTACACAGACACAATCCAGCATAATGTGCTTGATTTCCCAAATGGCAAAGTTCTCCAGCCCTTATAGAGGGACTGTGTGAGAGAACACAAGGATGGGAGGGATGATGTGGTGAGGCTGCCACAGGCTAAGGCCAAGACACATGAGTAGGCACTGACCCACAAAAGCAGTGAAGTGGGAGGTGGTGATTATGATCGCTAGTGGACACGCACATTTGAAGAGCTCCAATCTCTTTTCCCAAACCCTTCCATGCCCACATCTCCTTTTAGGGTTGCAGAGTCCTAAGGATAGATCATTAGCAATCAGCACAGCACTACCTGGTTAGAAGGGACTCTGTAAGCAAATCCTACCTCCTGAGCATCAGACTCAGGCTTGGTAACACTTTTTATCTTCAAGGCATGTGTAAATATTTATATTAAGTTATTTTACCTATAAATTACATTTTTATTTACTGTTACTTTATTTATTTTTGAAGAAGAACATAAAGGGAAGCTAAGCACAAACTTTAATTCTGAGCCTTGCTCCGTCCAAGAAAGGATCCTACAATAAGTAACAATCTCTAAAATTCAAAGGAAGAAATATTATCTGTCAGAATGAAATAAAATAAATCCTTTAAAACAACTTATAAGTAATTTTAATATTTGAGAATGTACGTCAATTCAGCCAAGATAATGAAGGTAACTCATTCAATGAGAACAAAAGTTAAACCCCGAGAGGCAGAACCCCTTCTACAGCATCTAGGCAAGTCGAAAACCAACACCTTCTTAACCTCCCAGAATAGGGACCATACCGTCTTATAAAGGAGCCCATCTTATCACCCAATGACTCGAACACTTACAATGTTCCCTTTAAAAAAGGAACCTGCCTGTCTATAGCTTCATCTATCCATGTTCTGTCCTCTGAGGATCAAAGGACAGATTAGATCTTTTAAAAAATGATCTCTCTCACCATATTCTAAGTACTTATCATAAGCCTCTGTAGCTCTTCTCTTTTTAGGCATTATAGCCACATTCCTCATGGGATATGGGATCTACCTGGGTTATTCTAGGCCCTATCTTTGGAAGTGGTACAGTACAATGAGGTCTTCTGAAATCACAGAGCCCATATTTGCATGGGCAGTGGTACCATGACCATCTTTATTAATGAACATGAGTTCTCCTTCAATCTTATAAAATATTTTCCTTCAATCTTATATTCATGCAACAACTTCTTATAAAACAAAGCAATGGCCTCATTTTTGTTGCTGCTCAACACCATCCTGTGGTTTCAGTCCATAATTCTAACAAAGCAGGCTTGTCTGAATTCTGAGATGTGAGTCTGTCACTCAGTATATCTGCTCTTCCTTCAAGCTCCGAGTCAAGGCAGTTGAGCATTCCCTCTGTGTTTTCAAATGCAACTAGAAAAAGTCTGAAAGGAAGAGAGTTGAACAGGTGGCCCTGCCATGCCACTAGAGTGTCCTTTCTCTTTTGACTGTGGGTTGTATTAGGTGAAGTTGTTCTGAAAGCTACAAATTCATCTAGCATTACTTTATGTTCTATGAAAGATGGCAAAGAAAGAGCATGGGTGGGGTGGAGTGACACTTGCTCACACTGAGTCCTGATTCACTCAGGACTCAGTGGGTAAGCAGTTCACACTGTAGATCTGAGCCCCTTGGGGACAAGATGGCTTATTGATGAAGTGTGTAGGCACTGAACACAGGTTGGAATCACCAGTGCTAACTTTACTATCACTAGCGGTGGGAACCAGGACCAAAGTCTTAAATCTCCATAACTTCCATTTCTCTGAGTATAAAATGGGGTTAATAATTATGTCGTAGTTGCTGTGGTGGGATAATGTGTGGTTTGTCCCTATCAAAACTCGTGTTTAGGCTTAATTACCCAGTGTAATACTGAGATGGTGAAGATGACAAGAGAGATGTTTAGGTCTTTACAAAGGATTGATGCTTTTTCCAAGGCAAGAGCATTCTTGCTCTTCTGGGACTAGATTAGTACTCATGAGAGTGGATTATTTTAAGTGAGCCTGGCACCCTCCAACTCCCTCTTCCATATGCACTGCTCTCTGTTCTTGCACACAGCCAATGGGCCCTCACCAGATGCAGGTACCATGCTGCTTGGACTTTCCAGCTTCCAGAGCTGCGAGCTAAATATGTCTCTTTTCTTATAAACTACCAGCCTCCAAAGTTTTGCTATAGCAACACAAAGTGAGCTCAAATAATAGGTTTATTGTGAAAAACAAGTAGGCTGATATTCGCAAAGCACTTAACCTAGTTCCTAGTGTACAATAAGCATGTAAAATCAGCTGTCATTTCAAGCATCTAGCTGTTCCTTCACTATCTCCTTACTTGTAATAAGTTCTTATTACTTCTGTCATATTTATTTTCTTCAATTTAATTACTCTTTTAGCTAAAACAGAAACAAAAAAAGGTTGAATAGTATTGCATTTCTTAACTATCCATTAAAATTATACCACTGATTCAAACTGTAGATCTTATTTTCCTTTTAGTTCTCAGCAATAAAATACAATTGTTTCACTCATTTATCCACCGATGGGTGGATATCGATCCATAAGTGACATAAACCATAGTTCATTCCTTCCTTCATTGCTATGAAAATCCTGTCTTTCTTCATAGTGGTCCTTGGTTATGTATGATTCCTTTCAGCATTTGCACTTCCTCTTTCAAAATGTAAACTAAGTGGACAATCTCCAAATTCACGTTGTTAGAGATCACCACTTTTCTCTTTCCGAATATCACATGTAGGTGAACCATCAGAATTTCTTCTTCAGACACCTAAATCAACTCCATCATAGTCATAGTCTCTGAGTCCTGTCTTTCCTGTGCACTTGGAGGTCAGTTCTCATGTTACATGTCTGATTATCATGGCATTTCCTTTCTTGAGGAGAACTCCATAATGATGGTGTCACTGTTTCTAACACTGAAACTCAGGCTAGAATAAATAGTTCCCTTATAGTGTCTTCTCCCTTTTTTGAGAAGCTCTTGACAACAAATTCAATTTAAAAAAAGTCACTATTTTCAGCAGGAAATGATGAGACATTTGATCATTCAATAAATATCCACTTAGCTCCTATACCAGGCCAGGTGGTGTTGCGCAAGACTTGTGACCCCTGTGAGCAAGTGTCACTCCACCCCACCCAATGAGAAGGTCTGAGGTCTGATCTTTAAAGGTTTCAGATGTTTGTCCTACCCAGGCAGAATTAACTCACTGATGCACTCTTTTCATAACATATTACATTTTTTTAAAAATGCCAGTTCTGTCAAAGTATAGGGATTTCTCACGAAAATCCAAACTGTGAATATCCCTGGAAGATACAGGGCCTTCCATGGGGGTTGCATTTCCACAGCAAAAATGAGCTGCAGACAAGTAAGTGCTGCTCCCTCAGACATGTTTCATGTCCTCCTGAAAATGAAGAGAACCTCTCCAGGTGCCGTAAACTGAGCACATCCAAGTTTAAAGCATATAACCTGGCTGCCTCCGCACCCTGGCCCTGGTAGGGCCTGGAGGCATTCAAGTTTATACCTCCTGTCCTATAACACCACGGCAATTTTTCTGTCCTTCAGGATTCTTACCAATTGCCTCTGCATTCATTAATTATCTACTAATATAATGCAGGCCACGCTGGTGTCTCTGCTGCTAACACGTGGTCCTTTGAGAACATCTGCATGATTAAAATAGTATTTCTGCAATTGTGCACCATACAATAGTTTGCAGACTTGTGAATTTTAAACAAATAAAATATTAAAAAAAAGTAATAAAGGTATCATTATATCACATGCTTTTATCTTTCTCAAATCTATATTTTTTAAAATTACCATTTTATTAAAAAATGATGCATACACCAAGAGAGGTGAAAATGCATAATCTCAGAGTAAGATTAAATCAAAACAAAATGACTTTTTTGAAATTTTATTTTGTTTATTTATTTTTTTCTTTTTCTTTTATTATTCATATGTGCATACAAGGCTTGGGTCATTTCTCCCCCCTGCCCCCACCCCCTTACCACCCACTCGGCCCCCTCCCTTCCCCCCCACCCCCTCGATACCCAGCAGAAACTATTTTGCCCTTATTTCTAATTTTGTTGTAGAGAGAGTATAAGCAATAATAGGAAAGAACAAGGGTTTTTGCTGGTTGAGATAAGGATAGCTATACAGGGCATTGACTCACATTGATTTCCTGTGCTTGGGTGTTACCTTTTAGGTTAATTCTTTTTTATCTAACCTTTTCTCTAGTACCTGTTCCCCTTTTCCTATTGGCCTCAGTTGCTTTTAAGGTATCTGCTTTAGTTTCTCTGCATTGAGGGCAACAAATGCTAGCTAATTTTTTAGGTGTCTTACCTATCCTCACCCCTCCCTTGTGTGCTCTTGCTTTTATCATGTGCTCATAGTTCAATCCCCTTGTTGTGTTTGCCCTTGATCTAATGTCCACATATGAGGGAGAACATACGATTTTTGGTCTTTTGGGCCAGGCTAACCTCACTCAGAATGACGTTCTCCAATTCCATCCATTTACCAGAAGTGTTTTGTGGGTTTCATATGCTGTCTTCATATATGTATATCTTTATCTATCTGAAACACGTATGTATCTATATGTAACATACTTTCATCCTCTTCACCCCTCAGTATCTTTTCCTTTCTCCCTCCCCCCCCACTGATCCTCGCCCCCTAGAAAATCAGCCTTTTATATTCACATCCCATCATCATCACCATCATCATCATCTCAGGTCTAGGTTCCAAGAATGAGTGAGTAGATGTATTTGGCATTTTGAGCTTGGCTTAACAAGATGAGTTTTTAAGCTGGGTAAACTTAGTCTTTAACAAGTACATCACATGGCTTTTACTTTATTTCATCACTCACTGGTGTTGTAGACAAGAAGTCTGTCTTCCTCCTCAGCCTCTTGAATAGTTTACAGCCAGGTCTGGCACTCCCTCAGATGGAGAAAGCTTCACAGAGGATAAAGCCATACAAAGTGTACAAAGTGAAGAATGAAGTGAGGAGACCAACCATGCTAAGAATGAAGGGGACATCAAACCATAGGAATTTGAGTGGCCAAACTGGAAAAGACCTGCATAAAGTGGGATGGGATTCAAATAACCCTAGTGATGTATCCACATAAGTTGGTTTTCTTGGTGTGGCCCACCTCCCTAATGAGAGCCTGGTACCCCCAGGAGCTACTTTAAGCCAGGGCAGCACCCATTTGGTAACCAGTAGTTAACATTCATGAAATGCTGGGGCAGGACCAGCAGTAGTAAGTGGGATCCTACTTAAGTTTGGAAACCATTTTATGGTTTCTTCTAATATCTACGTAGGTGATTAGGTGTTTTCATCAAAGCTTTTTTAAAAGTATAAAACGTTCACATCACTACCTATTTCCAGCAATTTCTGTGTGCTAGGAATATGTGTTCACACACTCAGTTTCAACTTCAGTGCATGTCCTGGCTCCAGGCAGGCCTCACCTCTCGGGTGCCTCAGAGTGTTTAGGCGATGGAGAGCACTGCACCCAAACAGTCTCTACAGCTTGAAAAGTCAAAGCCCCACCTGCTGCAGTTGGCAGTGCCATCCACCCAGGAGAACTGAGCTGATAAAGCTTCACATCGCAATGCTAATTCTCTACACGAAGGAGGAATAAAATGTACGCGTCAAAAAACCTGAAAATGACTGATGCCTGCCATCTCGTCAATACTGTCTCTCACACATAATTTCCATGATGAGTTCAGACTGCATGTAAAATAGGCAGCAGGTGTTCCTCATTGCCTAAACCGCACAGCACTTGTTTTCCACAAAGGTAAGACAGACAGATCTCCACCTCAGAACATTTTCAGTGACGTTCGCCAGACTTCAGTGTGTCTGAGAAAAATTCGGGATGCTTAGCCTCTTCCCAGGGATTATTAAGTCACTAAGCAAGAAATCAGCCATTTTCAAAGGTGGCACAAGGGAAGGACCCAGGGGACTGTACAGTGTGAGCTCCAGTGCTCTGGCCATTGCTACAGCACTGAGTTGTTCCCATATCTTCACTTGGACAGAGACCCCTGGGTTCACTGGCTGTCATGGGAAGATTACTAAAGACTAGGTTAGAGGCTTGTAATTAGAAGAGCAATTTTTGAGTTAAATGGTTATTTCTATAGCACACAGTACCTTTTAATCATTACTCTTATTAATCTCACTAGTACAGATATTTAATTTGTAAACTCTTATCTCTACAAAGGAAATATTGATTTGAAAACAACTACTTTCAGACACAAGATTATAAACACAACCAGGCAAACTAGTATAAACTGGACTAATTAGAGGTGAATTTTCCCAATATCTAACCAAGTATTTCTATTGGGAGGTGTGTTACCCCCCAAATTCCAATTTGGAAGGGTGATCTCTTTCCCTCTTCACATGCCCAAGGCATGGGAAATGGTTTCAGTATTTGCATGAACATTTAAAATGTTTCCATCTTTGACTGAATGGTAACTAGATGATTCCACATCTTTTTTGAGTGCAACACATGTGGGTTAATTCCTCAGATGAACCTACTTTTAAAAATGTGCTAGCAACGCTGCTACATTAGGACGTAATGAATAAACCAAGGTATTTTCAGACTTAATCGACTTTAGTGAATTGTGAGGGATTTGAGAACAGAGAGAGGCTGATGGCTCTGTAGCTTCTGTCCAACACTTAAAGATGTGCACCATTTCCCAGGGAGCCTCCAGTCTCACTGGCAGCTGCACTATCAGCAGGTCTTGATCCATCATCATTACTCTGTGGCCCCACACTGGCAGTTGGGACACGTGAGCTGAAGAACAAGGAATTAATAATTTGGCAGTCACATAGGAAAGACACATAGGAACCCAGAGGAAATTAGGGGAAAATGAACCAATTCAATAGAAAAGTAGATTAAAGAGATTTAAGTTAAAGGGCATGGGATTGTTGAATGATTTCAGAAAATGTGGGAGTATCACTTTTTAGGACAACAAATAAGAATGCTGCCATAAAACTGTTTTATTATTGTATTGTAAAAACATTTATACTCCATTGTAATACATTGTAAATGCATTTTAAATACTTTTTAAAATTCAGAGAAGACAAATCTACAAATAAACTTTAAAATAATTTTGTAATATGCAAAAGAGATGGAGTTTTATCTGTTATAAATAACAAGGTACTGTGACAAGAACCTGGGAGGCAGACAGAAGTACAAGAATTTGTCCCTAACTTTAAAGGCTCCTGTAGTCTGTAGGAATGACAAACACACATTCATAACCACAACAGGAGGCAACAGGTAAAATAGGGAAATCTCAAAAGAAGTGGCCTCTGATTTTTGCTACTTTATATTTCATGTAAACCAAAAAAAAAAAAAGCTGGGTATTGGTAGCTCACACCTGTAATCCTACTACCTAGGAAGCTAGGATTGGGCCAATCACGGTTCTAGCCAGCCAGAGTAAATAATTCACCCTCCAAATAATCAGAGTAAAGTGAAGTAGATGCATGGCTCAAGCCATGCTCAAGTGTGAAACTCTGAGTTCAAACTCTAGTCCCAACAAAAATAAAAGGAAGAGCTCTCTAATTTTGAATTTTTTTTGTTCAAACTACTCATACTTCCTCCATTTCAAGTAATTTGGGTATCACACAATCTAATAGGATTCTGTCTTGATAAGTATTTATTCAGCCATGTTCTAAAGTTTAAATCATTCTCCTGGGAACTAGTTAGAAAAAGTTAATTTTTTAAAGATTTGTGCATAAAAAGAAACAGTCAAACAAAAATGAAATTCTTCATGAATACAAATGTTTAACATTTTCTCAGTGGAAAATGAGCAGATATGTGATAGAAGACTGACTCTGAAAATGGTTATGCAATTTAACAATAAATTTCCATGCTATAAAAACAATTTTTTAAATTTTTCTGTTGATGTTTCCACCATTCATAGTCAAATGTTCTTTTAAATCTAGGCAGTAATTGAATTAACACTCTGGAGGGGTTTTTTACAATAAAGTATTTTTTGTACCTCACTAATTGGTCTACTGGTTCTTCAGGAGCTCTTATATAAATATGCATACCCAAGGTTGAATTACTGCTAAGTCCTTTTGTGGCTAACTCATTAAGCCTTTTTCTTCAGTCCTGTTCAACTAATTTAGTAGGAAGCTGCAAAAGTGGGTAAGACTGTTTCACATTGTCCAGCTGTCAGTGAGTCCAGTCATCCTCAGTGTGTTCGGAGCCAAGGCTATCTTGGCTACCAAAATCCACAGATGTTCAAGCCCTTGTATAAAATGGCACAGTGTCTGCATCTAACCTTACTCATCCTCCTGTCTACCTTAAATCATCTTTAGATTACTTACAAAACATAACGCAAGGTAACTGCTATGTTACTATTGTCGTAATGTATTCTGAGGGAATAATGACAATAAAAAACTTGTTTTTTATTCATTACTGACATAATTTTTGCTAATATTTTCTGTCTATACTTGGTTAAATGTCAAATGCAGAACCTTTAGACTCAAAGGACCTACTGTACACAGTCCAATCCTGAATTTAAGCTCATCTGAAAATGATCAATGTTTTCTCTAAATTTTCACTCTGTCGTAACTACGATTATAATTTTTTGATGGAGAAGTGGAAAATGCAGAGAATACTTTTTAAAAACATAAAACAAACAACAGTTTAAAAAAAGAAACCCTGTGTTGAACACGACTCTGAACAACCTATTGCCCTGTAAAGTAGCACAGGCAGTTTACAGGTGGAAGCTCCCATGAGCTTCTCAGTAACTTATGTGTTGTGTGATCATGTGTGCCCTGTGGTTGGAGAGGACCGTTGATTAAAGAAGTGTAGTCCTAGGCTAAATCTTGTCAAGCTACTAGAGGAGTGGACCCAGGTTTCTGACTCCTTGACAAGTTAATTGACTCAACAAATAATGATCTACTGTGTGCCAAGCAGTGTGCTAGAGAGGGAAGAAAATTTCACTCACTCACCCAATGACTCAAATGACTGCTTCTCTGTGCTGTTTTGTAATACCATTTGTCACATGGCTCAAACATAGAAGCTAAATTGATGACACTTGTTACTAAATCCAATAATAGTGATGACTTTTTAAATGTTATTAATGGTTACCGTTGACTTCTGATCCTCAAAAGAACACACTCATCTGCCGATTGCAGAAATGTTTGCTTTAGTTTCATTTTCCAAACACAAAATGTGGTGGCATAAAACAGATCACTTTTTCATTTCATTGCATGTTATTCCACACTTTTCTCTCTTTACAGTGGCAGGATATATAACACCAAAAAAGCAAACTTCTATAAGTTATCTGATCTGAGTCATTATTACCAGGAATGTGGCCTGTAAAGCCACTGTTTAAGAAAATGAACAATTATGGGTCACCCAATATTATAAAGGTAGTTTTAGATTTAGTGCCTATGAAAGCTAAGGTTTAAAACATAACTGATCATTGAGAAAAGTTTGGGGTTGAAAAGTAGATGTAGAATTTGTTTAACAAAAACAATTTTAAAAAAGCTTTTTGGGGGGATAGTAGGGGGACAAGGTCTTGCTATGTAGCACAGGCTGTGCTCAAACTCAAGATGCTCCTGCCTCCCAAGTGCTGGAATTACAGGCATTTAACACGACACCCATCAGGAAAAGCTTTTATACAGTGTCTGCAATACAAAACAAATAATTCTCATTTTTCTTCTTCCTCATACATATACTTTATTCCTGATTTCCTCCTGAAAAACACTTTAATAAATGAACAAGTTAAATACTGTAAGATTTAACCTGGGAGAAAAGATCATTAAGGCCTTTGAAGTTATGATCAAATGGAAATTGCTTTATAGGAGGGATGGGTTCTAAGTGTGCCTCGCATTCTCCAGCCACTTCTAGTTTTCCTCTTTGTCTTTGAGGAGGCCACACATGAGTGTGTAGAATGAAGAAGGCGCTGCCACACCTTGTTGTGGATTTGAGACCACAGCTACCCTTTTCTT
This sequence comes from Castor canadensis, assembly GCF_047511655.1. NCBI lineage: Eukaryota > Metazoa > Chordata > Mammalia > Rodentia > Castoridae > Castor > Castor canadensis. Next base: position 6,114,589 of record NC_133386.1, on the reverse strand, counting down.
AGCCTCTCAGAGGAACAGCTATGTTGCACTGCCATTTGTGTTTCCAGATGCAGTAATATGAAGAGAACAAGAAGGATAATGGCAGACAACACAGTGGTGGACCAGGTGAAATGTACTGATACCTGAAACTAGGTGAGTATTTTTTAAAGACTCGTGTTTATCCATGATCAAACAGCATATTATTTTATGAACATGAACTTAATAGGTATAATGCATGAACTGTTTCTGTGCATTGGTTTTTGTTTGTTTTTGGCGGGACTGGGGTTTGAACTCAGGGCTTCATGCTTGCAAAGCAGGTGCTCTGCTACTTGAGACCTCCAGTCCATTGCTCTGGTTAGTTTGGAAATGGAGTGTTACCAACTATTTGTTTGGGCTGCCTTTGAACTGCAATCCTCCCGATCAGTCTCCCAAGTAGCTAGGATTACAGGCGTGAGCCGCCAGCACCTGGCTGTGCATTAGTTTTTAAGATGTTCTGTGTGCATATGTGTAAGTGTGGAAAGACAGGGATTTTAGAATAGCAATATTGTATAAATGCAAAATGTAGACAGTTGACGTTTTGGGAAAACTAAGTGATTTCTGGAGAAGTTGCAAAGTTAATATAAAGCTCCTGATACCAAACCAACACACTCAAAAATGTTAGTTATGAAAAATATATCCACGGAGGACTACTGTAGAGGTACCATCCACAAACAATACAAGAAAAGGAAAGCCATTTTATAAAACTATGAAGAATCTGATCTTATGGCCACTCACATTCTGGCACCTTTACAACAGTTATGACTCAGAGCTCTGCTGAAGTGTGTATCTGTGCCAGTTCAGCCATCTGCTGTCGTCTCACAAATGGAATAACAGCCTAAAAGGAAAGTTTGTTTTGAGGTGCCATTCCCATATGCATGCGATCCACAAACGGCCGTGTATAACTGCTTCAGCACAATACCAAGCAAGACTTGATTTTTCAGATGAGCATACTGTACTGCATTGTCTGGAAATGCTCCCAATATTAGATACATGTCACATTTGCATAGAAACATATGGCCTTCAATGTGCATCTCACATTGTCTGCAGAGACTCTGCATTTAGAGCTTCCTGTTTTACTTTCCTTTTATGAGTCAATTTTTACTTAGCAAACTACCACATTGTGGTGATTTGGAGGAATTATTTTAATTCCTAATGTAAATTTATTTTGAACAGATGTGGTTCTGAATATATTACATTAGACGAATAATATAAAAGCATAAGATATCTTATTAGTTATTAGTTGAAATTATTCCAAAGGTTCTTGGGTGTTACATGCTAAATCAGCTGAACCAAACCAAGCCCCAAACCCATCCCTGGCCTTCACATCCAGGTAATGGGCAGCCTCGGCACATCATCACCCTGACAGTCAACTGGAAAGGAAACTGGCCTCTTTTTTGATTCCTTCTCCTCCCCCGTCTCATCCCACTCTTGCCTGGATGCTGAGGCATACACCTTGCGTTCTTGAAGCAGCCCCACTACTAGGAACACTGATTCTGAAAATGTCAGGGTCCAGGGACACATGTGAAGTCATGTGTCGGGGCACTGTGGTTTTCTGTCCCTCTCTGCTTGGCTCCTTTTGGGGCTGTGTGTTTGAAAATGGATGGGCCTTGGAGGACCTTGAGTACAGTGAGTTTACACACATGTGAAGAGCTTGCTTACTTTGGCTGGAGCAATTGCTTAAACACAAGAAGGAGAGGAGGTAAAGATTTCTATGTGTTTTAAGAAACTGCATTTATAGTAATCAATCCTTTTAAGTATGTCAAGTAGATTGCTTTTTCTACAATTTCAGACAGAAACACAAAATGGGCACAGAAAGGTAAATTTTTCCTAGGACAAAACTATAGCTTTGGAGAGAGCCAAGGGAGCGATTCAGAAACCTCCCTCACCTGCTCTTATAGCCCTGAGCTAGTCTGCAGACTCGGGAGCCTTCACCAGACTTGGAGAGGCTAAGGCCATCCTGGTAATCATTCAGAATACAACAAGTTCCTCCTTACCTTCTTTTCCCTGTCCACTGCTGAGAAAACACAGATAAATCACTGCCTTTTCTTTCTAGCAGCAAAAATGGTCATTTCAAGAATCTCAGCAGATGTTGGTTCCGAACAGAAGCTCCCAGGCAGAGGCTTGAACTTCAGAGGTTCACTCAAAGCAAAGAAAGTAAGAAAACTGCAATGTATCGATGAGTGGGAGGAAACGAACCAAGGACAGCAACAAGCATGCATCTCTCCAAGGACAGAGATAATAAAGGAGTCAACTTGCTGATTGCAGATTGTGGCTTCTGAATGCATTCTGCCATGGTTAACAAAAGGACTGATTGCTCATAATTCAAAGTGTATCTTTCCATTTAAGGAGGTTTTATTTAATCTCTAGCAATAGTTATGGCAAGCTATTCAGAAAGGCCTAATAAATCTTTTGTAGGATTAGCCCAAAGTTCAATATATTTTTGATGCATGATATTTTAAATGGTAACTTAGAAAAAATCTCATTTTCTGACTGTTAGCCTATAGAAATGCAACTGATTTCTGAACCTGGAGTTAAAATTTTTCTTATGAGTTTGTATAACTTATCTTTACATTTCTTTGACTGTTTAGTCACTCACATCAGCGGTGAATCACAATAGATTATTTCTTCCTTTCCAATCATGATAACTTTTGTTCTTTTTTGAGCCTTATTATACTTTATTCATTGGGCAGAACTGTCTTTTTCCCAGTCTCAAAGGGATCTTTGAGCCAGACTTCCTACAGTTTTTTAAAAAATAAATAAAAAATAAATCTTTTTTAGTAGATTAAGACAATTTCCTATTGTTCATGGCTTGGTAAATTTTTAACTACAAGTACATGTTACATTATATTAAATACCTTTTTTCCATCTATTGAGATCATACAATGTTTTTCTGTTAATACAGTTAATATATTACTGATTAATTAATGCAAATGTTATATCTGGAATAAATCCTATATATATGTACACACATACACACCCCTAAATTGCTATCCCAATATATTATTTAAGATTTTCATATCTATGGTCATGAATGAGATACCTTTAATTCTCTTTTTGTTGCCAACATTAATTTCGGGAATTAAGTGATCAAAACTACCAGTTTGAGAAGGAGGTCTCTTTTTCAGTACTGAGAGAAATGTACTCTTAGATAAGATTACATGCTCTTGGAATGTTTGATAGAACTCAACAATGCCTATAAAACCATTTAGTTCTTGTTGAGAACATTTCTAGAGATTTACTTTCTTAAATAAAGTAGCCAAAATGTAGTAAGTCAAATTTGATGTTACATTTCCCTTAATAATTATAGTTCATATTTTCATATTCCTGCATGAACTCAGCTATATAACCCTTGAACATCATTTGAACTTCTGAATTAGCCTAATGTTGTTTATATGCACTGTATTTTCTATATCAGTCTGTGACTTTTAACTATTGTATTGTCTTTTAAAGATTCCAGGCACAGCTTTATCATCTTCATCTTTTTCTTCTTGTTCACTAGTCTCTGATTTTCTCTCTATTACTTTCTTTATGTATTTTCTTTGGGTTCATTTTGTTGTGTATCTTGGATACTTTTTTTTCAGCCTCTGTTCTTTTCTAAAAATAAAAACAAAAAAACCTCAAAACTTTGCAGGACTATTATCTCTATATACCTAAGAGAATCCACTTTTAAAGAACAGGACTTCTTCCTGTTATCACTTCTTTTTCTTTTCTTTTTTTGGGGGGGCCAGGTGCTCTTCCACTTGAGCCATGCCCCCAGTCTTTCTTTATTCTTATTTTTCTAATATCTTCTAATTTTCTTCATAATTTCCCTTTGATCTAGTAGTTACTTGAAGAGTTCCTTGATTTCCAAATATAGACTTGACCTAATTATCATATCATTACTGGTTTCTGAATTAATTTCATTATGGTCAGAGAGTGCTGTGTACATTAATCTTGACTTTGTTGAATTTTAATTTATAGCTCAAATATGACAAATTTTTATAAATATACTTGTACATTGAAAACAAAGGGAATGTATAATTTATGTGAAATATAACATATATTAATTTGTGCCAAATATAATACTTGCTAAGTTAATTGCCTAAATATTACCTGTGGTGTCCTTTCATTTTACTGAGAAAAATAGATTAAGAAATTTTTCATTAGCAGTTGTGGTGGCACATGCCTGTAATCCAGCTACTAGGTGGATGAAGGTAGGAGGATCTCCGTCAGAGGCTTGGGTAGAAATTGTGACACTCTATCTTAAAAAATGCTAAAAGTGACTGGAGGCATGGCTCAAGCAGAAAGAGAGAGAGAGAGAGAGAACTCTCCCATTATATTGGTGAAATGACCTATTTCTCCTTTTAACTCCAGGTTTCAGCCCTTTAATAATTTTGGCAGCTATCAGACTTGAGGCAATGGTTTCAAAGCTACTGACTATCAAGCACTGAAGAATAGTGAACCCTAAGAGAGAGAAAATAAGGTGAGTCCTAACTAAAATTACTCCAGCATGCTATCTTGAGAAGGTTTCCAGGTTGGGATGTGGGGAGCACCAACCAGGTGAAGCCCGAGGTGCCTAAACTAAGAAGATGGTGCTGGAGTAGAGAAGAAGAGCAGGTAGAACTCAGAGAGTACTGGAGAAAGGAGTGGGGCAGACGCCCAGGCATGTGCTGTCTGTTGGCATTGCATGTCAGCAAACTACAGAGACACTGAAGAGAACCACCTCAGAAGATGAGGGGTGGCAGTACCCAGGCTACACACAGGCCAGAAACAGTGCCCATTTCCACCAGGGAGGCTGTAAAACTTCCTGGTTCACAGGGCACTGGGTAGAACACAGAGTGCTTTGGGAATAATAAGCCCTAGACTGAGCCTAACAACCACGAACCTGATGGGGAAGGATCAACCTATTCTTGTAACTTAACTGTGTCCCAGAACAAAGCTCAAAGATATTCCTAGAAGAACAAGAACATATCCCATACTCAACAAGGTGAAAGTCCCAATATCTGACACTCAATAAAAAAATTACCAAGCATTCAGAAAATCAGGATAAGAAAATGTGGAGTGATTAGAAAAACAAATCAGTAGAAACTGATCTAGAGCTGGGCCAGGAAAGACAGTGAGTAAGTTTTTAGAGTTGTAGTCCATGGGTTCAGTAAGTTCAGACACAGAAAATTTCTTAAAACAAATCAAACTTCTAGAGTTGAAACTACAATCTGTGAGATTAGAAAACAAACACATGGAGAGAATTAATGGCAAAAGAGATACTGCAGAAGAAAATATTAGCAAATCTGAAAAAACAATAGAAATTCTCAAAAATAAAAACCACAGATATCAAATATATAATAAAGACATGTAATTAAATAAAAAGAAAGTAGATAAAACAGGAAAAGGGGAATAAAGAAAACAGTACCTACCTGAGGGAAATTTGTGGTAGAAATGTCTATATTAGAAAAGGAGATCTCAAATCAATGACATTTTCTACAAAAAAAAAATATTAAACCCAAAGTATCTAGATCAGAGAATAAAACAGTGATCACAGAAAAGGGATTGGCAAGGTTTTATAAAATTTCACTATATTATTATTTGGTCACATTGTGACCAAATACCTGACTCCATAAAGGAAGATTTATTTGGGCTCATGGTCTCAGAGGTGCCTCCATCATGGAGGCAGTACAGTGCATGTCATGGCAGCCAGAAAGCAGAGAGAAGGACATGCAGGAAGGGGCCAGAACAAGATATAGCCCCCAAGGACACTACAGTAGCCTGCAATTAAGCCCCATCTCCTACCTTTTACCAACCCCTTGAAAATGCCATCATACTGTGAATCCATCCAGGGATTAACCCATTCATTAGGTCAGAGCCCTTAATAACTAATCTTCATCACAAACCAGAAGTGTGCCTTACTAATGTCCTAGACATTTCTCAATGCAGTCAAACTGACGAGATTAACCATCACAGTCAGTTAATAAATATTTTATTCTTTGGTATCTCATGTGGTATCTTGTTGAAACTGTTCTTTTCAATTTTTATAATTATATAAAATATTAAAAAATTAAGCCTGGAATGGTAGCACGTGCCTATAGTCCCAGCCACTCAGGAGGCTAAAGTGAGAAGTTCACTTGAGTTCAAAAGTTCAAGGCCAGCCTGGGCAGCATAGTGAAACTCTATATAGAAAGGATAATACATTATGGCTGAATAGAGTTATCAGTCATGCAAGATGGCATTGTACTTAAAAACATCACTTACTGTTTTCTTTTACAAATAATGAAAACAAGCTAAAAAGGAAAAAAATAGATATTAGTGGCACAAAAAGGACATTTGACAAAAGCAAGCACCCACTCTGCTAAATGCATAACAGACGGGGATGAGAAGTGAACATTCTCAACGTGATGAAGACCTCATAGAACCTCACATCACTCTGAACAGTGGAAACTGAAGACTGCCCTTCAAAGCAGGAGTGTGATAAGCATGTCTGCTCTTACCATGTCTAGTCAGCATTGTTCTGGAGGCTTCAGTCAATGCAATCAGTCAAAATAAAGTAATAAAAGGCATACAGTTTGGAAAAGTGAAGAAAAACTGTCTTTAATCAAAAATGACATAGTTTCTATGTAGGAAATCCTATGAATTTACATAAAAAACTACTGAAGTAATAGGTGTTTTATCAAAATTGAAGATAATAAGCTCAATATACAAAGTCAATTTTATTTACACATACCATCAACAGAGGGAAAATGAGATTACAAAAATGTCATTGACTGTATCATTAAAAATATTAAATACTTAGGAAAAGTTCTGACAGAAAAATAGGAAAGACCAAGACATTGCAAACCAAAAGACATTCTGCAAGCACATAAAGGAAGCCCAGGTAAACAAAGAATGATGTTGTGCTTCTGGCTTGGAGACAGAGTTGTTAAAATGTCAGTTCTCTCAGGTTGATCTATAGATTCATCGCTGTCTTAATCAAGATCCAAGCAGGCTTTACTTATTTAGTGTAGAAATTGACAGTTATTCTAAAATTCATATGGCAATATATATCACCTAGAATATCAAAAAACGAAGTTGGAGAACCGCTGCCGGGTTTTTAAGACTGATCATTCTATAGTAACACAAGGAGTATCTTATTGGTGCAAAGACAGACAAATATATCAATAGAACAGAAGAGCCGAGGAACAGAGGCATATGTACAAACTGGTTTGGACAAACGAGCAGAGCTCTTCAGTGGAAAGTGGTTACTCTTTCCAAAGCATCATGCTGTAGCAATCAGAGTCAATATGCATGGTAGAGTACTGGTTGAGGACATGCAAAGCCCTGGGTTTGAACCCCAGCACTACAAAACTAAAAATTGATCATAATCATAATCTTAAATGTAAAATTTAAGATTAAATAAGTCTAAATGAAAGCAGAATAACACCTTTGTGACCTTGGGTTAAGAACAAATATTTTCTAGATATGATTCTCAAAGCATGACCATAAAAGAGAAAATTTATAAATTAACTACATCACATTTTAGAATTTCTAATTTATGAAACACACTGTTATTATATGGAAAAGACAAGTTACAGACATAGAGAAAGCATTTCAATTTACACATCTGATACAGTACTGCACCAGACAGCATATTCAAATCTCAACAGTAAGAAACAGCCCAATAAAACATGGGCGGGATACTTGAACAGACACAGACACAGAAAACATATACATATGGCAAATAAACACACCAGACATCCAGTATCATTACTTATCAGGAAAATGCAACTAAAGTCAGTGGAAGGATACTATTTCACACCTGTCAGAATGGCTAAAATTAAAAGGGTGACTAAGCCAAATGTTGGCAAGAACATTAAACAACTTGAACTCTTCTATACTGCTGGTATGAATGGAAAATGGTACAACTACCCAGAAAACAACTAGGCAATTTCTTAAAAATTTAAACATACACCTAACCATATGACCAGATTACTTCATACTGAGTTATTTACACAGCAGAAAGAAAAGCACAAGACAATACAGAATTTTGTGTGCACATGTCCATAGCAGCCTTATGCATAATAGCCAGAAACCTGTAACCAGCCCAAGAGTTCATTAACAAGAGAACAAATAAGAAACTTGTAGTCTATTCATGCAGTGAAATACTATGAGACAATAAAGAGGAAGTAACAAGTAATATACACTATAGCAGAAATGAATCTCAAAAGGATTACACTGGATGAAAGTGTCCAGTCAACATGCACACAAGATATATTGTGTGTGTATGTGTTTCTGGAAAATGCAAAGCAGTCACAGTGACAGGAAGCAAGAAATCAGTACATACCTGGGCATACCTGTGGTAGTATGAGGAGAATTAAAAAGGGGCTGAGAAAACTTCTAGGGGAGGTAGATATAATCATGATCTTGATGTGGTGACTGTTTCATGATGAGTGCATACATACGTCAAAACAGGTCAAATTGTGCACTTTAAATATTTGGAGTTTGTTTTATATAAATCATGCCAAAATAAGACTATTAAAAATGACATTTCTATAGGACTTTTCTTCTTTGTCTTCCCCTAACCATGATTATTGCCAGGTAGGGGAAAAATCAAGGCAGTTTTCCTACCACCTTTGAGTTACACTTAGCAATAAATGACAAAAGGTTTTGAGCTACTCTCTACTAACTCTGGAGTGCTACTTGTTCTACCTCATTGCACTGAGCTGGACACAAAGGAAAGAGAGATGGCAGCAGGTACCTCAGAGCTCCACAATCAGGACAGTGGATTCAAAGACATTTGAGACGGGGACTGCACAAACAACAGCACCAAAAGGACTCACTGAAGCACAGTTCCCAAGAGCTCCTGTGTATGGCAATCTTTGGAAAACCCCTGCACCAGACGTTGGGAGGCAATGAAACAGGAGAGGCAGGCAGAGAGTAGCCCCTGCAAATGAGCTGAGTCAAACCAAAGAATGCCTTTGCTTACACCCACAACAGGAAGGACTGTTCAAACTGTATAATCCCTTATCTCCCATAGACTCCTGAAAGCTAATGAGGGCAGCATCTCTTAATCCAAAGTGCTGGTAGGGAAGAGCAATGGACACAGTGAAAGCGAAAGGCCTCACTGGGTCAGTGTGACTCTTGGATTCTGGTGCCATCTTGATCATGAGAAACTCTGAGGACAGAGGTTTGCAGGCACAATCACAGGGGAAGGGGAAGGTAAGACTACGAAGGAGTTGTGTAAATAGGTCAGTAGAGAACCATGTGAGGGCATAATGGTCAGGTTATGGTAGAAATCATTTTCATCTCATGAATGTCTAATTATTCTTGTTTCCATTACTCTCCTAAAATTAGTACTTGCTTAGTAATAGAGACATCAGGAGAGGACATGAGACATTATAATTCTAGCAATTAAAAGCTGGCCTTTTCATTTCCTAGGTTTGATTTCAGGTCTTAAAAGTACATACTTTTTTCCAAATTTACATCACACCATAATGGCATAATTTAAACTTGAAACAGATAAGATAAATAGATGGGGACAAAACATAGAATACTTCATTTAAAACATCTTTTTTTTCCAAGAGAATGAACAAATTAAACCTGTTCTATATAATTAAATTCTACATTTTGTTTTTATTACTTTTATTTGTCTGTGGAATGAGAAGATTTTCTTAACGTGAGATCCACTGTGAATTAAGTGGTAGTTATAGACAAATACCACCATTTTTTCAACCTGAAATTATGGCGAGTTAATTCAGCTGGTTTCCTTCCCATATTTATCAGTTTCTGGTTTTATTTTTTGTTCTTTTAAACAATGCCAATATTAGAGGTGACTCTTAGTTATCTACTCAGGATGGACAGCTGACAACAACCACTGAATTTAATTTACAGTTTTCTCCTGAATAGGCAGATTCATCACAAAAATTACTATAAATACTGTAAAAAAATGAAATTATCTATCATTTCAGCACCTATTTTACATATTTCTTTCACATACACTATTAAATTTAGAAAATGCATAAAAGGCAAAGCAAAGAACCCAATGGAGACATGAATAACCCACAAACTGAAATGATTAACTTTTGGATTAAATAGCTATTGCACTTAGAAGACATTTCCTGGAAATAGAAGGTAAAATGACAGAGTAGAAAGAGAACAGACATTAGAATCGCAGACTGAAATAAAAATCTCTTAGCCTCCTGATCTCAAGTGTGTTACAGTGTGTTACTACTTAAGCTGTAGTTTCCTTACCTATGAAATTGGTGGAAATGTGATGCTGGGCTTGACTAATTTTATGTGTCTACAGCGTCAGTGTGTGCTAGAACATATTAACTAGCAAAGAATATAGCATTTACAATGTAAAAGTCTCCTTGAAGTGAAGACAAATTTTACACTTGCTATCTAAGCATTCAATTCTCATTAGCTTTTATAATTGTGGTAGTTGTAGTACTGTGTTATCATAACAAGTTAAATTTATTATCTGGGCATAACAAATTCAGTTTTCTTTAATTCATTCTGAAATGGATTTATTTGTCTAGATTTTCATTTTCATAGCCTAGAACCTTATCTCTGCAATGATATGTATAACCATGTCATTCTCAGGTCCGTTTACAGCCAAAGAGGAAGGGAGACACAGTATTCTCAAGTAAAAAGAGGTTACTATCAAGTTACAAGTCACTAGCTGGATAGGACTACATATTAGATTTTCTATTTTTAATCCAGGTTAATAAATTACTAGTTTCTTTTGCAGTTTATTTATATTAGTTTATTTATCCTTATTTGTGATTGTTACGTATCAAATGAGTATTTTAGAAATTAGACTTGAGCAAAAGGAACACAAATATATTTTACTTTCAGAACAATAAAGATATGTACATCAACTAAGTATTATAAGTGATCATTCATTCAATTACTCAATATTAAAATCTATGTCATGAAATGGAACTCTTATCAGGCTCAGTGGGAAATTAGAAATATAAAGCCAATGAGTTATATTGTACAGAGTTGACTCTCTCTTTATTACATCTTTGTGCTTTCATAAAATTACAGAATACTATATAGGTTCATGTCATATTGATAAACAAAAGATAAATTGAGACTTCAAGATTAAATTAGAGTAGATTTCTTGGGACATTTCTGGTTAGGCAGAATTCATTTATAAGACAAAAGATCAATTAGGTTTACCTTAATTGATCAATCTGATGAATTCACAAGTATAAGTTATAAAGAGCAAAAATAAATCCATCAAAAGCAATGATGATCCTGCATATACCTGGCCAGCGGATCAGTGGGCAGACTGCACAGCCTGGAGTATAAGAGTACCGATGATGTTCTCAGTGCTTGTGTTTTTCAGCAGCCATGTTCAAAGCCAAAACCAAAGTCACCGAGTTGTCTTTTATTCTCTCAGGTTGAATCTATAGTCCTATAATTTATTAAAAACCTTCTATTGTACTTGGCAGGGTTAACTTACTGAACAACCTGGCTATATAATGCAGCTTCTGCCTCTAGCTGAGGGATGACAATCTTTCTTCTCTGTGCTCATGAACTGTGCTCTTTAGCCTCTCTGTTTGCATAGCCTTCCTCTCACCCCAGTTCTTACCAGGCTGTCACTTCCTCTCTGAGGACTAGAAATTACCACAGTATTCCATGTATACCATGCTATGGTTTACATGGTCACTTGGGCCACAGGCCAGCATACAAGACTATGATATTTAAGAAATATTCTTATAGACATACTTTTTTGTTTAGTCAAAGCAGAATGTAGATCCCAATAAAAGTTCCATAAAGTTATTTTGTAGATATAAACAAATTGATTCTAAAGTCTTTATGAAGAGGGAAAGACCCAGAATAGCATGCAAAATGCTAAAGATTTGTTATACAATTGTTACCACCCAACTTAAGAATTACTATAAAGATACAGTAATCAAGATGTTATAGTTATTAATGAAAGAATAGACATATAGGCTAATGGGGCACAACAGATAAAGTACACAATAGGTAAATAGATCAATAGAGTCCAGATGTGGACCCACAGAGAGGTGGAAAAATAGCTTGCAAAACATATTTGACAACAGATTAGAAAACACTATATACAAAAACTAAAAAGTCAACACTAAAATGACAACCCTTTGTAAGAATGGGCACAAGATCTGAACAGACATTTTACCAAAGAAGTTATAAAAATGATAAGCATGTTAAAAGATGATCAACACTTGATGCCATTATGGAATTGAAAATTAAAATAAGAAACCACTGCATACCTATTACCATGGAGAAAATACAAAACACTGACACACAAATGCTGGTGAGGATGAGGAGCCATAGAGACTCACTCACAGCTGGTAAGAATCAGTAATGTACAGCCACTTTGGAAGACAGTTTGGCAGTTTCCTATAGAACTAATTATAGATGTACATATAACCCAGTAATCACACTGCCATTTACCCATATAAGTTGAAGACTTACATCCACATAAAACCTGCATGTGAATGCTTATATTATTGGCAAATCTTGGAAACAATCAAATTGTTTCAATCCCTCAACTGGTGTATGCGCAAACTGTGGTATATCCTTACAATGGACTATTACAAAGCAATTAAAAGCTATTAGCTATCAAGTCACAAAAAGAGACAAAGGGAAACTCAATTGCATAATACTGGGTGAAGGAAGACAGTCTGAAAAGGCTAATCATCTGATTCTGATAAAATCATAAATAGAAAAGGCAAAACCATAGAGGCAGTAAGATCAGAGGTTACCTGGGTTCTAGGGAAGGAGGGGCAGAGGAATAAGAGGAATATGAAGGATTTCCAAAGTAATTAAACTATTCTATTATGATACAATAATGGGGGCACATGTCATTATGCATTTTTCAAAACACACAGAATGTACAACACATAGAGTGAAGCCTAATATTGACTATAGGCTTTAGTATGTTGCTTCATCAATTATAATAAATGTAACACACACACACACACGGTGTTAATACTAATGGAAACTGTGTGGCGAAGTTAATATAGAAACTCTATTCTATTCATTTTTTTTGTGAACCATACAATTCTAAAAAGTAAAGCCCATTAATCTTTGTAATAGTTGAGACTAGCTTTCCAAATCTTTATTTTTCACATGCCATTCTAAAATTCCTTTGCCATTATTCTTATTCCAGTAGGCTTTCAATAGAGTTCCACAATGTGATTTGCTCAGCTTGGCATTTATTTGCAAATTTAAAGTTTTTCTTAAAAAAAAAAAAAGAAAATGTTAAATCATTGACTGCTACAAATTTACATTTCTCTGTTCCTAAAAGTCCTATTTATTTGTTCTTTATTTTGGTTTCTCTGCTTTAAACCAACTCCACGCTCATGACAAAAATATAGTTCACAACTCTGAAATAGTTCTAGTAGATTCTAATAAAGATCTTTGAAACTCCTGAGTGGGTGTCATTTAGCTCTGTAAATCCAGAGTATGACATATTGTAAAGTATCCTTTACCCACATCTCTCCCTATCTTACCATTTTAGATTATTTTCTCCAAAGTATTGATCACTATTAGAAATCATTGCTCCTCCCTTCCCCACCCTATGTACCCACACAGACACACATATATATGCATGAAAACTCCATGACAGAGGAATCACACTGGGTAAACAGAAATCACTCAGTAAATATTTGTTAGGTGTTTGAATAAACTAACCATCTAAATTTAGTTTATCAAAGACATTTACCTAAGTTAAGATGAAGTGGGACTTTTGAGAGCCCTAACCTGGCCAATTCATTTTAAAGCTGGAAATTGAGGCTAACAGAGTCACTGATGGGACCTCAAGAGAATCTAATCACTTGACTTCTAATTAATAATCGATTTACTACAAGAGTTATTGTACTAGTGGAATCTCCTCAGTATTGTCTCAAAAAATAAAACCATGAGTATAGTATTTCTGCTTTTTATTTGTCATAACTAAGTATACTTTTTAAAATTAAAAACCATGGTTATAAATGATCCTACTTCTTGCCATCAAGGAACACAAAGCTGTATTTCCTAAAACAATGTCAACACCCATCCCTTGATGTGCTCCAAAGGAAAATAATGTTCAAGAAGTCAAGAGGTCAAAATGGCCAGGCATGTAATCACAGTATTCAAAAGGTGGGGACAGGAGGATTGTGAGTTTTGGGGCCATCATGAACTACATAGTATGACTGTCTCAGAAAAAAAAAAAAAGAAAAAGGTTGAAATGATCAAACAGGCTTAAGAGGCCTTGGCTATTATATAGAAACATAGGTATTTGTGTATTAACAAAATTGGAGAAATCCTGCAGTAAAAATACACATTTAAGAGTTTGATAAACTTGTTGCACTATAACATCCTCTTTTTCAAAGACCCATCAATATCCATGAGAACAAATAAACCACTGAACACATTTTGATTTAAGAATTGTAGGCTGAGGATATAGCTCAGTGATTGAGTGCTTGCCCAGCATGCATAAAGTTCTGGATTTGATCTCCAGCACTGAAAAAACCATCTTTATAACTGGCTTAAAAATATTTCACAAAAGGTTATTCTTCTAGATGTCTTCTACACTGTCTCATTTGTAGTTCTCCTATGACAAATAATGTTGTATGCTTTTCCCTATTATTATTTAAGTAAGTTCTCACTTCTTAAAATATACTCAAACAGAATGTATATACATGGCACCTGGCACAAAATAGATAGGAAATAAAGACTGAGCTTCTCTCTATCTCTCTTTGTGGATTTAAAAATAAACCAAGGGGTTGGAGATTTAGCTCTATAGTAGAGTGCTTGCCTACTGTGTGCCAGGCTCTGGGAGTGATCTGTAATACTGTTAAAAAAAAAAAAAAATCAACACCCTCCAAAAGTGTTTTTTCTAATAGTGCAACTTACAGTCAATTTATTTTTTTACTATTTGTTGTTTTGAACCACAAAACTCAATTTTGTGGCTTTTCAGTGAGGTGCTGATAAACAATTCCTAATTTTTCTAGCACCATTTACTTGGACAATGCTTCTTTTACATGTACTTTCCCTCACATTTGCATCTTTCAGGTTTCTCTGAGATTAAGTGCTAAGAAAAGACTTTGAAGGAGCAAGGCCTTCCTTTTAGAAGAATTTTAACCTTTGTTTCTAATAATTCCTACAAAGCATCTGAATACACTTCAGGTCCAGGCATTTATCTTCATTTTAAATCTTAAAAGTAGCATAAAAGAGAGTCATTAGTTCTCTTTAAAAATCCAGTATCATAGCACCCTGTAAACCAGAGACCTGTCACAGCAGCGGAAGTCCCAAGGAGAACACTGGCAAGGCCAGGTCCCCCAGCTCTCACACATGATGTCATTACTTTTAGGTCTCCTCTGTTCCAAGGGCCAACGCTCAGTTAGGCCGCTGTTAAACACTCAGTTAGTAGGACTGCAACTGTAATTTTGCTGGGACAACTTGGCTAAAAACCAGATAACCAAAAGAAACTGGCTTTGAAAGACAACATAGATAAATAATGAGTTTTCAAATTACATTTTTGCAGCTTCTAGCTTTAGTGAAATTAGAATGGAAAACAAAGCAAAACACTGTCCCAGAATTTCAGAAGAGCCTTTCATCTTCAGTGAAATAATCTCATCAGAAACTTGGTATCTCATCTAGCGCCTGTGATGCCAGCTGTTAAATAAGAGAATACATCTTCTCAGCTGGGAAGAAATGCTCCTCCGCACTGGGGAACCAGGACTTGAAAACATTCAAGTTGATATGATTACATTTTTGCTTCACAAGTTGACCCTGGGTTTGGAACAGGTGATAGAGTACATGGAGATGGTATTACAAACCTAATTATATTTCCCCAAATTCATGTGTTGGAACCCTAACCCCCAAAATGATGGTATTTGGAGACGGAGCCTTCCAGAAGTAATGAGGATTAGGCGAGGTCATGGTAGGAATAGTAGCCTCAACATAATGTAGATAAAGAAGGAGCATTCTCTCTAGCTTGGAAGGATGTGGCCAGAAACATCTATGGGCAAGCCAGCAAGACAGCCTTGATCTCCCCAGTCTCCAGGACTGTGAGAAATAAGTTATTTAAGCAACCAGTCTAGGTACTTCTTTACAGTAAGTCATGCAGACTAAAACCAACAGATAAAAGATAGAATTTTTCTTGCTATTGTTTTCATTATTCCTTATTTGTAAAAAAAAAAAAAAATCTGCATTACTTTTTGCAGCAGTGATTTAAGCATGGTGTCCACAAATTTGATTTTATGTTTGAATTAAGTTTAAGTTTTTCCATAAAAGGAAATAAGGGGGAAAATTATAGAATTAATGATCAAGTGCTTCCGACTCAGTGAGTACGATTGTAGCTTGGTGACAAATTAAACCTTGAGAACATTAAATCTAACACTTAACTGGAAACTGCACAAGACCTACTAACAAAAAAGTACCAATAATCAAAGCTGGTAATCACAATCCCACGCAAGATGAAGCAAAGCACTTACATGAATTAGGAAAAAGAAGAACTCTCAAATTTTCGCCAATGAATCACTCTTCATTCTATATAGTATGTATAATGCTTAAAAGTAAAAGATTCACAAACATTTGCCAAGTAAATCTTCCAGTGTTTTAAAGGAAACATCAAAAGTATATCTATTTATAAAATTATGATTCAGGAGATAAATTATGAAGACTCAAAGAACATGGTGTTTCTTCCATTTGTCAATTTGTAAGTTGACTCAACAGGTCTAAATTTAATTTACAAAAAAATCAAATCATCTCAATAATATTCTATTTCTTCACTTTCCCCTATTATATAAACTGTATTCTTTAAAAAACTGCATCCTCTGATGCAATTAGCTATATAGAACATATAAAACATGCTGGTAGGACTTTAGACCTAAAACAAATGCAGCAATATTATGGGACATGGGTCACATGCTAAGGGGAGAACACATATAGGAGGAATAGGGGAAGGTAGGAAACCCAAAACTTGAAAGTGTTTGATTTGCCCACTGTAGAGGAGCTAATACGGTAACTTTAAAACGACAGAGGTCACTATGGGAAGGTGACCAGGGAAGTAGAGAAGAGGTCTGGTAGAGATTAATCAATTCAGGTTGTAATACACTTGTGTATGGAAGCAATGCTAGGAATCTCTCTGTATAGCTATCCTTATCTCAAAGTAGCAAAAATGCTATGTCTATCTTATTATTGCTTATGTCTTGTCTTCAACAAAGCTGGAGAAGATGACAGAACAGGTTCTGCCTGGAAGCAAGAGGGGTGGGGGGAAAATGGGGGCGGGGGATGGGGGGGAGAAATGGCCCACACAATGTGTGCACATATGAATAAATGAATTAAAAAAACACTTGTACAGTGAAAATATTACAACACTTACTAATCCTAAAGAAAGTAATAGTAAAGCATTGAGATATTTGTGGGGAGGAGTTTAACGATCCTAAATAAATTTAAAATAATTGCAATATTTAATCGTATTTGAATTAAAATTGAATTAAATTCAAAATTAAGTGCTAGCTTTTCTTCATTTTAGGATGGAAGTAAATTCTTTCAGATGAATTATACTGATTTGGATGATAATGTAAATATTGAGGGACAATAGCAGAGACAGGCAGATTTGAATTCACATTTCTTATTCTTCCTGACACTACCATCTAGGAGCACTGATGAACACGGATGGGCTCAGGGTGGCAGGGTACATGGGAAGTCACCTCTACTAACCCAGAGCAGACATTATTCTGTGAAAAGTTTTGCCTCTGCACAATTAGAAAGACTTTCCCACAAAGCTTGTTTCCCTTGACTTGAAGTAGCTCCAGGCAACCCTCTGGGCTCCCCAGTGCCCTACAGAGATGATTCAAAGTACATCGTAAAAAGCTCCCTCACTTTTGAAAATCCCTTTATGCTATTTTAATGCGATTTAGTTTTTGTGTTGGAAGTTGAAATTCTGAGGTACGTTAGCCCTTTTTGTATATGAAAAAAATCTATTTTCTCTATTAAGTTTATATACTTTCGTGGCAGCTAGCTACATTTTAATGTACCTCCACTTGGTAGCTAATGACTGTGTCAATTTGGAAATTCTGTTTGTCCTTCCAGACTTCATGAACTATAATTTCAAACTTGACCTCGCAGAAAAATGACAACAGGATAGCAACTTCTTTCATTTCTAGGTTACTTTTTCCAAATGCTTTTATGCTTTTTTTAAAAATAAACAAAGGTGACATTATAGTTCACTGTCATGCTTTGAGTTGTAAAAAAAAAAACTTAAAAAGAAGATCATTTAAAATACGTACTTATGAATGCATGTGCTAACCCAGTTCAATACTACTAGATCTGATATAACACCATGTACTTGTTGGGAAACAGTTATCTTTGATGTTCTTGTCCTCTATCCACCTTATTGGATGTGCCAAGATTAAGGTCACGATCATTTTTTACTCAGGTTGTTTCCCAGGGCTGCTTCTAACCTGGTAACTTTAAGATACAAGGCAGTGTCTGCCCCTACACTAAAACCAGGCCTGATTACCACTCGTTACCAAAGCAGTGGACCCCTTAGCTCATGAATCCTTGTCTACATCCACACCCACTGCATGAGCAGCATTCCTGAGCACATGGCCTCACTTCCAGGGTGCCTGGGTGCAGGAGGGACTGAGGCAAATGTGATGCCATTCAGCACTTGGCAGTGGCTGAGCACCTTGCCTTTGGCCCAAGAAGCTCTCATCTTCCTCAAGTCATCTCAAACAGTAGCAGCAGGTTAACTTAGGGATTTCTAAGTAAGGTAAAACCAAATGCCAGCCCAGATAATACTGCCTGTGCAGGCATCCACAGGTGTGACTCAAGAACATAAATCGTATATCCCTAACAACAATCATAATGAATGTTCTGATAAAGTGTGGCTCTTAAAAACAATACTAGAACCATCACATCTACTATTATCATACCTTGACCTTCTAATCAGGTGATGTTTTTAAATCAGATTTTGAGTTACCATAGGTTTTATAATATAGAAACCCTTTTACTCCAATTCCACAGTAATGTTCAAACAGAAGAAATTCCAAACCTTTCTTCCTTGTGATTATAAATCAGTAATAAAATGTTCCCAAAATTAAAAAAGCATGGATTTTGGCTAGTGGGAGACTAGAAGAAACGGAGCTTCAAACATCAAAGCAGGCTCTCAAAATACTCTTTCAAGTGAAGAAAGCCTCATTTGCAGGGCCTTATCTTGAAAGCTCACATTGGTTGCAGAGTGACCTTTAAAGGATTACCTTAACATGCAAGGAATTGGACCCTCTCTGATGTGTTCTGAAATTCATACCAAAAAATAGTCACATGACTGATATTTTAGGGGGATCTTAGGGGTTAGAAAGAGACAGGAAAGATTTAAATTCCCAAAATGAACCAGAGTTCAGACATAAAGAGATTTGTGTGAAAAATGAGTTCACAGGTAGAAGGTACTTGGTTGTCAATACACATAATGCAGCTTAATTCTTCTATGCCATATGCACTTAGGTGAGGCTTATAAACTATAAGCCTTGAGACATTGTTTAGAATATAAATCCTCTTTTTTGTTAATATGTGGAATAGGATTGCCTTTGAATAAAAACCATCTTTATTTCTGAGTTTTTAAATGCATTCTGCCCACAATATCCTCAGGCTGTGTATCCATCTATTCAACAGTCATGGATTAAAGTATTTAGGGAACAGCTGGGACATGGCTCAAGTGGTAGAGTGCACTTGTCTACCCAACATGAGGCCCTGAGTTCAAGTCCCAGTACCAAAAAAAGAAATTGGAGTGGGGGAGAAAAGTTGCTTCAGTACTGAACATGAATAGATTTTTTTTCTTGAAATTATTCCTAAGAAATATAGTATAACAAGTATTTACATAGCCTGTGTCTTGCCTTAGATATTACAAACAATCTAGAGATGTTTGAAGCATATAGGAGGAGGCACACAGGATACATAAAAATGCCATGCCATTTTATGAAAGTGACTTAAGAATCCATGGAGTGTGGCATGTGTGAGGATTCTGGAATCAATCCCCTCAGAATACTGAGGGATGATTTTATGCATATATTATATATTCCTAAGTATTTTCTTTTCTATACTCATTATTATTTTTATTTATGTATGTTTTATCAACAATAAAATAAAATTTAAAAACCAAGCAGTATATAAAGTCAAAGCCCCATTTCAGCACCTCTCAATTGTAGCCTACTTTTATTTACTATCACTCCTATAAACATTTCCTTTGATGAGTTTGTATATATCAATATTCCTGCTTTTTAAAAAGTAAGCCATATTACATTCATTGTTCTCCAATGTGCTTTTTCACTTAACACAGTCAGTATTACTCCATGTCAGTAAATACAGAGCTTCCTCCTTTAAAAACACCTAGCTAGTGTTTACAAGATTACTAAACTTCAATCATTTATTCAACCATCCTCCTACTTATGAATGTTGAAATATTTTTTCCTGATTTTTCACTCTTTCAAAGTAAAATGATTCACTTACACATCAAGGTCTTTCCAGTAGCCCATGGGCTCTATGCAACTTAGTGTCTGTTCCCTTTCCTTATTATGCTAACTCTGTGTCCCGTTAGCCTTCCTTCTATTCCTGGTCTGTATCCACCTGTGTCTGCCTCTAAGTGGAGGGCTTTATGCCAAGATAAATCTTGGTGTGGTGGCCCTTCCTGCTCTCTTGCCACTTAGTTCACAGGCCATCTCCTAGGTACCATTTCTCCAGGGTCTGTGAACCATAATCCAATGTATCCTTAGTCACTTACTATTATACTTTCTTGGCTTATTTCCTTCATAGCACCCATTGCTCTCTGTATTTGTTCATGTACTTGTTTACATGTTTACTGTTTCCCACAGTATAAATAAGACTTTTCAGTGGTGTTCTCTAATACATCAGTGTTTGCCACTAGTGAACTCTTAATGTGTCCACTGAGAAATAGCAGAAATATCCTTCAGCTTGTATTGTAGTGCATTTCCCAAGTACTTCCAAAAGGAAGTACCTAAAAGTAAAACTACTGCCCCAAGATATGTATGCACAAACTCTTGATGAGTACTTTCAAAAAAATTCAATGGCACATGCCAACAGGTACAGCATAGTAATTAAGATGGGGTCTTGCTAACTCATTGCTCAGACCAGCCTTGAACTGTGATCTTATGGATCTCTGCTTCTTGTGTAACTGGGATTACAGGTGAGTCACTGTTTCTGGGCCCAAACTATAGAAAGGTAGGTAGGTATGTAGGTAGGTACATGGGTAGATAGATTGATTAGATAGATTGATTGATAGGTTAGATAGATATAGATAGATAGATAGATAGATAGAGTTATTTTTTTCAGCACTAGAGTTTGAACTCAGGACCTTGTGCTAGCATGGTATGTGCTCAACCACTTGAGCCAAGTCCTCTGCTCTGAAAGAATTTTTATAACTTAAAAATCTTAAGAATCTTTCATATGCTTATTATAAGTTCATATTGTTGAAAATCTTTCTATTCTTTGTTCGTGGTTATGAAAATAGCATTTTCCTTCTAGTATCACATAAGATTAGAGGGGTGTTTGGTTAGTTTATTTACATCTTAAATTCAACTGGAATTTATTATTGCTTTCCGTATAATAGGGATAGACTATTATTCTTTTAAAATGTATTTGGTATCTTTTCCTTATTAAAAATAGGCATGATAGACATTTTTTTACAATTCTAAAAAATCATAGCAGAGAAAGTAAAAATCATCTATGCAGAATCAATGTTACATTTGGGTGATTTCTCTTCACTGCATTTCCTATAAATATATATTTATAGAAATGTGTGGTCATTCATCCAAAATAAATTGTTTGAATACTGTATTTTCACTTATGCCATGAGCATTTGCCTTGGTTAATAAGTTTTGAAAACACAGCTTTTAATGATGGCATAATATTTTAAAGTAAAGCTCCATTATAATTTTAGGAATGTATTTTATTATCTTCTGTTGTGCAATAGTTAATCCCTGTTTCAACTGTTACAAAAATTAAAATATCAATAAAAATTCTTTCTCACAAAACTCCAGAACTATCTTTAATTACATTCCCATGACAGATTCCTAAACGCAGACTCACAGAGAAAAGGAACATAAATTATTTCACGGCTCTTTTTTTTCAGAGCTTTCTCAGACAGACTGGTTTTACTATTTTATCCACTATAGCCACCATGTGCCAGATATACTAGTATGTCATAAAAGAGGACTGAATACAAGGAAGCAATTATAAAATGGTGGGTGGGTGAGCTGGGCCCTTGTGGCTCAAGACTGCAATCGTAGCTACTTAGGAGACAGAGAGCTGGAAGATCACCATTCCAGGCCAGCCTGGGCAAAAACATTTGGGAGACCCCATCTCAACAGAAAAAAAGCTAGGTGTGATGGCACAATATCTGTCATCTCAGAGATGATGTGAAGTTAGGTCAGTCCAAGCAAAAGTGAGACCCTATCTCAAAAATAACCAGAGCAAGAAGAGCTATGATTTTTTAGAATTGTAAAAATATGGCTCAAGCAGTAAAGCACCTGCCTAGCAAGGGTAAAGTCCCCAATTCAAACCCTGTACCACACACAAAAAAAAAGTTGGAAAGGTAGAAAGAGAAAAAAATGAAGAAAGACAAAAGAAGATGAGGTAAGTTAAGCCACTGGGAAACTAGGAAATAGCTACTACTCCTAGGACAGAGGAAACTCAAGGGAGTCAGTAACTTTCTCAGAATTTCTGGATGCAAGGAAGATGCTGCATGGGGCCCAGGACCCCAGGAATGGGCTTGCCTGACTTGTGAACCACCCAGTCATGGTGGAGTACATGCAGAAAGGTCACAGGTGTTCCCAGAAGCAGGAGGGAGGGCAGGGGAGGATAGAGCAAAAGACATGCTTCTCCTCCGCTGCTTCCTTGGATCTATTACAAGAATATAACCTGAACTGACTGGCAAGGGCATCTGGGAAGTGCAGTTTGCTGCCTCCTAGGCCCAGCCCTGCAGAGCAGCAGGGAGAGAGGTAGGCTTGGGTAGGGGTGAAGAAAACCAGGGAATCACTCTCACACCCAAGAATGCAGGGAATATGTTTGGATGTAAACACAAGTAAGGGGAGGTGAGGGCAAAACTGGACTTCCCAGAATCCTAAAATACTGTCTTTTACAGCAATTGATAAGAGTTAAGGACAATATTGAATCTGAATGATGACACAGAAACCAGATTGCTTTTTTCACTTTTTCTTTTTTCCCATTTTTTGTAGTACTGCAGGCGCTCTAACACTTGAGCAACTCCACCAGCCCTCAGATCCTTTTTATTGGTATAGAACTTGACTCTGCATCTACTGAATAGCAGGAATCCCCACACCTATTACCATCAGGACTTGAAATTCTGGTTGTTTCTAAAATACAATTACTTTGAAGACACTGAAGATCAAAGAACTACTTTATTTTATATTCCTTTCTCTATGACCCTTGTGGGTCTGTCACAACTCAGCATGAATCCCAAAGGCACCTGCAGTACTGGCTCAACTTTTCTCCTTGTTACTGGGGAAGAAGAAAAAGTCAGAAATGCTGGTATGAACATAGGCCAATTCTTCATCAAAACTACCTAACATCTTGAAGCAGAACTATGTTTCGTCTATAGCAGTTGGGACTGAGCTGCATGGACACTGGCACTCATCACCCCATCCATCACTTGAAGAGGTTTTTTTATCTACTTCATTTTCATAGGAACTCAAACCTTCCGTTACAATACACTTGCTGTTGTTTGTATTCTTTTTTTTTTCATTTTATTTTTTTTATTATTCATATGGGCATATAAGACTTCGGTCATTTCTCCCCCCCTACCCCCACCCCCTCCCTTACCTCCCACTCTGCCCGCTACCTCTCCCCCCTACCCCCTCATACCCAGCAGAAACTATTTTGACTTTATTTCTAATTTTGTTGTAGAGAGAGTATGAGCCATGATAGGAAGGAACAAGGGTTTTGCTGGTTGAGATAAGGATAGCTATACAGGGAGTTGATTCACATTAATTTCCTGTGCATGTGTGTTACCTTCTAGGTTAATTCTTTTTGATCTCACCTTTTCTCTAGTTCCTGGTCCCCTTTTCCAGTTGGCCTCAGTTGCTCTTAAGGAATCTCCTTTAGTTTCTCTGCGTTAAGGGCAACAAATGCTACCTAACTGTTTAGGTGTCTTATCTATCCTCACCCCTCCCTTGTGTGCTCTCGCTTTTACCATGTGCTCAAGGTCCAATTCTCTTGTTGTGTTTGCCCTTGATCTAATCTCCACATATGAGGGAGAACATATGATTTTTGGTCTTTTGGGCCAGGCTAACCTCACTCAGAATGATGTTCTCCAATTCCATCCATTTACCAGCCAATAATAACATTTCGTTCTTCTTCATGGCTGCATAAAATTCCATTGTGTATAGATACCACATTTTCTTAATCCGTTCGTCAGTGCTGGGGCATCTTGGCTGTTTCCATAACTTGGCTATTGTGAATAGTGCCGCAATAAACATGGGTGTGCAGGTGCCTCTGGAGTAACCTGTGTCACAGTCTTTTGGGTATATCCCCAAGAGTGGTATTGCTGGATCAAATGGTAGATCAATGTTTAGATTTTTAAGTAGCCTCCAAATTTTTTTCCAGAGTGGTTGCACTAGTTTATATTCCCACCAACAGTGTAAGAGGGTTCCTTTTTCCCCGCATCCTAGCCAACACCTGTTGTTCGTGGTGTTGCTAATGATGGCTATTCTAACAGGGGTGAGGTGGAATCTTAGCGTGGTTTTAATTTGCATTTCCTTTATTGCTAGAGATGGTGAGCATTTTTTCATGTGTTTTTTGGCCATTTGAATTTCTTCTTTTGAGAAAGTTCTGTTTAGTTCACTTGCCCATTTCCTTATTGGTTCATTAGTTTTGGGAGAATTTAGTTTCTTAAGTTCCCTATATATTCTGGTTATAAGTCCTTTGTCTGATGTGTAGATGGCAAATATTTTCTCCCACTCTGTGGGTATTCTCTGCAGTTTAGAGACCATTTCTTTTGATGAACAGAAGCTTTTTAGTTTTATGAGGTCCCATTTATCTATACTATCTCTTAGTTGCTGTGCTGCTGGGATTACGTTGAGAAAGTTCTTATCTATACCTACTAATTCCAGAGTATTTCCTACTCTTTCCTGTACCAACTTTAGAGTTTCTGGTCTGATATTAAGATCCTTGATCCATTTTGAGTTAATATTGGTATAGGGTGATATACATGGATCTAGTTTCAGTTTTTTGCAGACTGCTAACCAGTTTTCCCAGCAGTTTTTGTTGAAGAGGCTGCTATTTCTCCATCGTATATTTTTAGCTCCTTTGTCAAAGACAAGTTGGTTATAGTTCTGTAGCTTCATATTTGGGTCGTCTGTTCTGTTCCACTGGTCTTCATGTCTGTTTTTGTGCCAGTACCATGCTGTTTTTATTGTTATTGCTTTGTAATATAGTTTGAAGTCAGGTATCGTGATACCTCCTGCATTGTTCTTTTGACTGAGTATTGCCTTGGCTATTCGTGGCTTCCTGTGTTTCCATATAAATTTCACGGTAGATTTTTCGATCTCTTTAATGAATGTCATTGGAATTTTGATGGGAATTGCATTAAACATGTAGATTACTTTGGGGAGTATCTACATTTTTACTATGTTGATTCTACCAATCCATGAGCATGGGAGATCTCTCCACTTTCTATAGTCTTCCTCAATCTCTTTCTTCTGAAGTTTATAGTTTTCCTTGTAGAAGTCGTTCACATCTTTTGTTAGGTTTACACCTAGGTATTTGGTTTTTTTTGAGGCTATTGTAAATGGAATTGCTTTCATACATTCTTTTTCTGTTTGCTCATTGTTAGTGTATAGAAATACTATTGATTTTTCTATGTTGATTTTATATCCTGCTACCTTGCTATAGCTATTGATGATGTCTAGAAGCTTCTGAGTAGAGTTTTTTGGGTCTTTAAGGTATAGGATCATGTCGTCTGCAAATAGGGCTATTTTGACAGTTTCTTTATCTATTTGTATTCATTTTAGTCCTTCTTCTTGCCTAATTGCTCTGGGTAGGAATTCCAGTATAGGAGTGGAGATAGTGGGCATCCTTGTCTGGTTCCTGATTTTAGAGGGAATGGTTTCAGTTTTTCTCCGTTAAGTATAATGCTGGCTGTAGGTTTGTCATATGTAGCTTTTATAATGTTGAGGAACTTTCCTTCTACTCCTAGTTTTCTTAGAGATTTTATCATGAAATGGTGTTGGATCTTATCAAAGGCTTTTTCTGCATCTATTGAGATGATCATGTGGTTTTCGTCTTCGCTTCTGTTAATGTGGTTTATTACGTTTCTTGATTTGCATCCCTGGGATGAAGCCTACTTGGTCGTGGTGAATACTTTTTGATGTGTTGTTGAATTCGGTTTGCCATTATTTTGTTGAAGGTTTTTGCATCAATGTTCATTAAGGAGATTGGCCTATAGTTCTCCTTTTTTTTTTTTTATTTATGTCCAATCTGTTTTATTCATAACCCTTCTCTTCCCTGCCTCCTCTAGTGTTTCTGATACGAGTCGCAGACCCCATATCATCTCACCCCTGAACATTTCAATATATCTACTTACTTTTTGAAACTTTTTAGTTCTTAAGGTTTTCTTTAGTTGCTATTTTAAAAAACATGTAGGACTGTTGGAGCGGCTCAAGTGGTAAAGCATCAGCTAGGCAGGTGCAAAGCTCTAAATTCAAACGCCAGTCCCACCAAAAAAATTAATTTCTTAATGTCATCAAATATTTTTAAAAGTGTGTTTCTGAGTGTAAATCTCATTTTTTTTTATTTTTTTGAGGCAGGGTCTCATTATGTAGCTCGTGATCCTTCTACCTCAACCTCCCAGGTGCTGGGATTGCAGGTGTGTGACACCACACCTGACTTCATGGTCCTAATTTTTTTCGGATTTTTTTTGTTTTTGTTTTTTTGTTTTTGCTGTACTAGGGCTTGAACTCAGGCCCTACACCTTAAGCCACTCAGGAGCCCTGTTTTGTGGAGGATTTTTTTGAGATAGGGTCTCACAAACTATCTGCCAGGCTGACTTAGAACTGCGATCCTCCTAATCTCTGCCTCCTGAGTAGCTAGGATTACAGATATGAGGCACCAACACCTGGCTAATTTTTATCATTCATAAACACAGAATGAATTCCTGGTCCACATGTGCCCTGCACAACTTGATGTTACCCTCTACTGTCTTGCTTTTTCTTATCCTGTGGTTTGGTGCTGCCTGCCTTTTCATGGTTAAGTTGGGTGTCACTTTCTGTGTGCAGGATCCCTTGCAGAATCTTTTGTAATGGTGGCTTTGTGGTCACATATTGTTTTAGTTTCTGCTTATCATGGAAGACTTTTATTGCTCCATCTATTTTGAATGATAGTTTTGCTGGGTAGAGTATCCTGGCGTTGAAGTTATTTTCATTCAGTGCCCGGAAGATCTCACCCCACGCTCTTCTTGCTTTTAATGTTTCTGTTGAGAAGTCTGCTGTGATTTTGATGGGTTTACCTTTGTATGTTACTTGTTTTTTCTCTCTTGCAGCCTTCAATATTCTTTCCTTAGTTTCTGAACTTGTTGTTTTAATGATGATATGTCATGGAGTAGTTCTATTTTGATCTGGTCTGTTTGGTGTCCTGGAGGCCTCTTGCATTTGTATGGGAATATCTTTCTCTAGATTTGGGAAATTTTCCGTTATTATTTTGTTGAATATATTACGCATTCCCTTCGCTTGCACCTCTTCTCCTTCTTTGATGCCCATGATGCTCAAGTTTGGTCTTTTGATGGAGTCAGTGAGTTCTTGCATTTTCTTTTCACAGGTCTTGAGTTGTTTAATTAATAGTTCTTCGGTTTTCCTTTAATTACCATTTCATCTTCAAGTTCTGAGATTCTGTCTTCTGTTTGTTCTATTCTGCTGGATTGGCCTTCCGTTTTGTTTTGCAGTTCTGTTTCATTCTTTTTTCTGAGGTTTTCCATATCCTGGCAGTTTTCTTCTTTATTGTTGTCTATTTTTGTCCTGAGTTCATTTATCCATTTATTCATTGTGTTCTCTCTTTCACTTTGGTGTTTATACAGTGCTTCTATGGTTTCCTTTATTTCTTCTTTTGCTTTTTCAAATTCTCTATTTTTGTTGTCTTGGAATTTCTTGAGTGTGTCCTGTACATTTTGGTTGACCCTATCCCGTATCATCTCTATAAAATTCTCATTGAGTACCTGTAGTATGTCTTCTTTTAAATTATTCTTGTGGGCTTCATTGGGTCCTTTGGCATAGTTTATCTTCATTTTGTTGGAGTCTGGATCTGAGTTTCTGTTCTCTTCATTCCCCTCTGGTTCCTGTACTAATTTTTTGCTGTGGGGAAACTGGTTTCCCTGTTTTTTCTGTCTTCCCGTCATTGTCTTTGGTGTTGTTACTGTCCCTGTACTGTGTGCAATTAAGTATTTTCTAGCTTGTAATAGTAACAATGGTAATATTTAGAATGGAAGACTGAGCTGAGATGGAAAGCAAGAAGTTAAAGAAAAGGGGAAAACAAATATACAGACAAGAGGAAGAAAGCAGAACAAGGTATCAGACAAGAGAGTTTCAAAGGTATAAACAGGGAGTGTTAGTGTACTAATCGACAGTAAGCTGAACAGACATTAGAGAGACAGAAAGAGGATTGAAAATCAAAGATAAGAAAAATAAAAAATAAGTAAATGAAAGTAATACCTATATATAAAAATGAATTAAAATAAAATGGAAAATAGAAAATTAAAAAAACAAAAACCAAAAAACTTCCAACTTTAAATGCAATGCAGTTTCAGTCTTAATAATTTGGGTGTACATCTCA
Organism: Castor canadensis; assembly: GCF_047511655.1. NCBI lineage: Eukaryota > Metazoa > Chordata > Mammalia > Rodentia > Castoridae > Castor > Castor canadensis. Next base: position 6,085,789 of record NC_133386.1, on the reverse strand, counting down.
ATCTCCAGTCCTGGAGTTGGTGCCTCAGATGTTGTTCTGTAGTTGTCTCATCAAAGGGAATGCATAAAGTAGAACAAAACTACACACACACACACACACACACACACACACAAAGCCCCACCAAGTGTCCCCAGTTCAAATGCAATACAGTTTCAGTAAGTTTTTCGGCTTGCAGGTGTAATTCGGTTGTTCTCTCATCAAAGGTAGGGAGAAAAAGAAAAAAAGTGTCTGGAGACAGTTCTGAGAGTGGTATCTGCAACTGTGGATTGCCTGCCTGCTGCTGTCAGCCTGTAGCTGGTGTTATTTATGCAGATCTCTGGGGTGAGCTAGCACTCACCTGGTCCCACAGGCTTTGTTTGCTCAGACTTCTCCTGTGCGGGAGCCTCTGCTACAGGCTTTCCCCTTTCCAAGCACTGGGAAAGGTGACACTGCCCCCACGTTGTCAGGCCTGCGTGTTTATTTACAGTTCATGTGGGAGGTGGGTCTTCCCCCCTCTCCTCTGAAGTTTTCCTCCCACTGCCACTTTCAGAAGCTTTCCTGCTCCTGCTTACTGGGCGGTGCTGCTGCTCCTGCCGGCCGCCATGTTTGTTTACAGTTCACGTGGGAAGTGGGTCTTTCCTCCTCTCACAAGCTTCCCCGCTCCTGGTTGCTGGGCGCGTGCCCTGCTCCCCCCAGAGGCTCTCCGGCCTGCCCGGCTTTTTATTTACAGTCCCAGGAAGGATTCCCGTCCCCCAATCTTCAGCGCTCAGGGCGCCCCACCCTCTTTCCAGGGTGTCTTAACTGTTCTTATTGCTTATTAGTCAGTTTCTCTTTTTTTTTTCCCGGGTGGAGGTCGGTCTGTCCAGGGGGCTATGCTGCTCTGGCCCAGGCTTGTCTGTGGGGCTACTGCGGTACCACGAAGCTCACCTGGTCCGCATCTTCCCAAACCGTATGGGCACTGGCCACTGGCGGCCCCGGGGGCCCTCCTCGTTTCTCCATTTAATGTGAAGTGGAGATTCTCTGCACCGGCTGGAGATGTGGAGGGGTCAAAGTTATGCCTTTTCTTGGTGATTATGCCTGCAAAGTGTGTCTCCAGCATCTCTCCAAGATTTCACTATAGGAGGCTCGCTTTCTGCTTCCTACCTCTAGCCGCCATCTTGGAATTCCTCTATAGTTCTCCTTTTTGGAGGTGTCTTTGCCTGGTTTTGGGATAAGTGTAATACTGGCTTCATAAAATGTGTTTGGCAGTTTTCCTTCCCTTTCTATTTCGTGGAACAGTTTAAGGAGGGTTGGTATCAGTTCTTCTTTAAAGGTCTGATAGAATTCAGCAGAGAATCCATCAGGTCCTGGACTTTTCTTTTTGGGGAGACTCTTGATTGCTGCTTCAATTTCATTTTGTGCTATAGGTCTATTCAGGTGATTAATTTCCTCTTGGTTCAGTTTTGGATGGTCATATGTATTTAGAAATCTGTCCATTTCTTTTAGATTTTCAAATTTATTTGAATATAGGTTCTCAAAGTAGTCTCTGATGATTTCCTGGATTTTCATGGTGTTTGTTGTTATCTCCCCTTTTGCATTCCTGATTCTACTAATTTGGATTTCTTCTCTTCTCATTTTAGTCAGGTTCGCCAGGGGTGTATCAATCTTGTTTATTTTTTCAAAGAACCAACTTTTTGTTTCATTAATTCTTTGTATGGTTTTTTTTGGTTTCTATTTCGTTGATTTCAGCTCTTATTTTTATTATTTCTCTCCTATTTGTTTTGGGATTTGCTTGTTCTTGTTTTTCTTGGAGTTTGAGATGTATCATTAGGTCATTGATTTGGGATCTTTCACTCTTTTTAATATATGCTCTCATGGGTATAAACTTTCCTCTCAGGACTGCCTTAGCTGTGTCCTGTAGGTTCCAGTAGGTTGTGTTTTCATTTTCATTGACTTCCAGGAATTTTTTAATTTCCTCTTTTATTTCATCGATGATCCATTCTTCATTAAGTAATGAGTTACTTAGTTTCCAGCTGTTTGCATGTTTTTTGTCTTTACTTTTGTTGTTGAGTTCTACTTTTACTGCATTGTGATCAGATGGTATGCATGGTGTAATTTCTATTTTCTTATATTTGCTGAGACTTGCTTTGTGCCCTAGGATATGATCTATTTTGGAGAAGGTTCTATGGTCTGCTGAGAAGAATGTATATTGTGTAGAGGTTGGATGAAATGTTCTGTAGACATCTACTAGGTCCACTTGATCGATTGCATATTTTAGATCTTGGATTTCTTTATTGATTTTTTTGTTTGGATGACCTATCTATTGATGATAATGGGGTGTTAAAGTCTCCCACAACTGCTGTGTTGACATTTATATATGCTTTTAGGTCTTTCAGGGTATGTTTGATCAAATTGGTTGCGTTGACATTGGATGCATACAGGTTAATTATTATTTCCTTTTGGTCTATTTCTCCTTTTATTAATATGGAATGTCTTTCTTTATCTCGTTTGATCAATGTAGGTTTGAAGTCTACTTTGTCAGAGATAAGTATTGCTACTCCAGCCTGTTTTGGGGGGCCATTGGCTTGGTAAATCTTCTTCCAGCCTTTCATCCTAAGCATATGCTCATTTCTGTCAGTGAGATGGGTCTCCTGTAAGCAACAAATTGTTGGATCTTCCTTTTTAATCCATTTTGTCAAACGGTGCCTTAGGATGGGTGAATTAAGTCCGTTAACATTAAGCATTAGTACTGATATGTATGTGGTGATTCCTGCCATTTAGTTGTCTTAGTTGTTTGAAGGTTTGATTGTGTGTACCTAAGTTGAGATTACTCTCTACTGTCTTGCTTTTTTTTTTCCTATGGTTTGGTGCTGCCTGTCTTTTCATGGTTAAGTTGGGTTTCACTTTTTGTGGGCAGTATCCCTTGAAGAATCCTTTGTAGTGGTGGCTTTGTCGTCACATATTGTTTTAGTTTCTGCTTATCATGGAAGACTTTTATTGCTCCATCTATTTTGAATGATAGTTTTGCTGGGTAGAGTATCCTGGGATTGAAGTTATTTTCATTCAGTGCCAAGAAGATCTCACCCCACGCTCTTCTTGCTTTTAATGTTTCTGTTGAGAAGTCTGCTGTGATTTTGATGGGTTTACCTTTGTATGTTACTTGTTTTTTGTCTCTTATAGCCTTCAATATTCTTTCCTCAGTTTCTGAACTTGTTGTTTTAATGATGATATGTCGTGGAGTAGTTCTATTTTGATTTGGTCTGTTTGGTGTCCTGGAGGCCTCTTGCATCTGTATGGGAATTCTTTCTCTAGATTTGGGAAATTTTCCGTTATTATTTTGTTAAATATATTATGCATTCCCTTTGCTTGCACCTCTTCTCCTTCTTTGATGCCCATGATTCTCAGCTTTGGTCTTTTGTGGAGTCAGTGAGTTCTTGCATTTTCTTTTCACAGGTCTTGAGTTGTTTAATTAATAGTTCTTCGGTTTTTCCTTTAATTACCATTTCATCTTCAAGTTCTGAGATTCTGTCTTCTGTTTGTTCTATTCTGCTGGATTGGCCTTCCGTTTTGTTTTGCAGTTCTGTTTCGTTCTTTTTTCTGAGATTTTAGATATCCTGCTGGTTTCCTCTTTAATGTTGTCTATTTTTGTCCTGAGTTCATTTATCCGTTTATTCATCGTGTTCTCTGTTTCACTTTGGTGTTTATACAGTGCTTCTATGGTTTCCTTTATTTCTTCTTTTGCTTTTTCAAATTCTCTATTTTTGTTGTCTTGGAATTTCTTGAGTGTGTCCTGTACATTTTGGTTGACCCTATCCAGTATCATCTCTATAAAATTCTCATTGAGTACTTGTAGTATGTCTTCTTTTAAATTATTCTTGTGGGCTTCATTGGGTCCTCTGGCATAGTTTATCTTCATTTTGTTGGAGTCTGTATCTGAGTGTCTGTTTTCTTCATTCCCCGCTGGTTCCTGTACTAATTTTTTGCTGTGGGGAAACTGGTTTCCTTGTTTTTTCCGTGTTCCTGTCATTGTCTTTGGTCTTGTTACTGTCCCTGTACTGTGTGCAATTAAGTATTTTCTAGCTTGTAATAATAACAATGGTAATATTTAGAATGGAAGACTGAGCTGAGATGGAAAGCAAGAAGTTAATGAAATGGGAAAAACAAATACACAGACTGGAAGGAGAAAACAGAAGAAGGTAAATCAGACAAGAAGGTTTCAAAGGTATAAACAGGGAGCTTTAGTGTACTAATCGACAGTAAGCTTAACAGATATTAGAGAGACAGAGGATTGAAAATCAAAAGTAAAAAAAAGTAAAGATAAGAATAAAAATAAAAAAATAAGTAAATGAAAGAAAAATCTATATATAAAAATGTATTAAAATAAAATGAAAAATAGAAAATTTAAAAAGACCAAAAAACCAAAAAACCTCCAAGTTCAAATGCAATGAAGTTTCAGTCTTAATAATTTCGGTGTCTGTCTCATTCTCCAATCCTGGAGATGTTGCCTCAGATGTTTTTCTGTAGTTTTCTCTTCAAAGGGGACACATAAAGTAGAACAGAACTACACACCCATGCACAAAATAAAACCCCACCAAGTGTCCCAAGTTCAAATGCAATGCACTTTCAGTAAGTTTTTCAGCTTGCAGGTGTAATTCCGTTGTTCTCTCATCAAAGGTAGGGAGACAAAGAAAACAAAGAGTCTGGAGACAGTTCTGAGAATGGTATCTGCAGCTGTGGCTTGCCTGCCCATTGCTGTCAGTCTGCTGTTGCTGGCGGTGTTATTTATGCACATCTCAGGGGTGAGCTTACCACTCACCTGGCCCTGCAGGCTTTGATTACTCAGAGTTCTCCTGTCCGGGAGACTCTTCTACAAGCTTTCCCCTTTCCAAGCCCACTGGGAAAGGTGACACTGCACACACGTTCTTGGGCCTGTGTGTTTATTTACAGTTCATGTGGGAGCTGGTCTTCCCCCTCTCCTGTGAAGTTCTCCTCCCACTGCCACTTTCAAAAGCTTTCCCGCTCCTGATTACTGGGCGGTGCTGCTGCTCCTGCCAGCTGCCATGTTTGTTTACAGTTCACGTGATAAGTGGGTCTTCCCTCCTCTCCTGTGGAGTTTTCCTCCCTCCGCCACTCTCACCAGCTTTCCCACTCCTGGTTGCCGGGCATGCCCCTGCTCCTACCAGATCCTCTCCTGCCTTCCCAGGTTGTTTATTTACAGTCCTGGGAAGGATTCCCTTCCCCCAGTCTTTGGCACTCAGGGTACTCCAGCCTCTTTCCTGCTTGTCTTTATTGTTCTTATTGTTTATTACTTAGTTTCTCTTTTTTCCCCGGGTGGAGGTCAGTCCGTCCAGGGGGCTATGCTGCTCTGGCCCAGGCTTGTCTGTGGGAGTACTGTGGTACCGTGAAGCTCACCTGGTCTGCGTCTTCCCAAGCCTTCTGGGCACCAACGACTGGCGGCCCGGGGACCCTCCTGGTTTCAACGTTTAATGTGATGTGGAATTTCTCTGTGCCGGCTGAAGGTGTGGAGGGGCCAAAGTTATGCCTCTTCTCAGTGATTATGCCTGAAAATGTGTCTCCAGTGTCTCTCCAAGATTTCACTATAGGAGGCTCACTTTCTGCTTCCTCCCTCTAGCCACCATCTTGGAATCCCTCTCACATACCATTTCTGTTGTTTGTATTCCTGATGATAACCTATCTAACAGGAGTGAGGCAGAATCTTAATGTGGTTGTGATTTGCATTTCCTTTATAGCCAGGGATGGTAAGCATTGCTAAATACCCTGTATAGCTATCTTAAACAAACAAAAATATCTTTAAAACCGGAGAACAAGAAGGTACCAATGGGAGTGGGGGAGGATATACAGAAAGGGTGTATGAGGGTGACTATGGCAAAAATATGTGCTCATGTATGAACATGGAAAAACGAGAACTGCTCAAACTATGCCAGGAGTGGGGGGGGGGAGTAAGGGAGGATAATGGAGGGGTGAATTTAACTATGAGATATTGTAAGAACTTTGGTAAATGTCAATGTGTACCCCCAGCACAACAATGATATGATAATAAATACAATAAAACAGTCCTGAACTGAAAAAAAAATAAATCAAAAAGGAATAAACTTGCTGGTTATAATGGTGATGTATAGAAGGTCAAATAAATGTATCATAATCTTATGTTAACTTTCAGCTTAACTTCAAAAGCTAACTTTAATATATGCATTAAAAAGAAATAAAACTTTTTGAAAAAAGTTATTGTGTTGATATTTTTCTATTTAATTGGCATATCCCATTTAACTATGTTGATAGGCAAGAGAATACAATTGGAAAGAGAGGTTAGAACCCATCCCTAACAAAGAAAATTCTGGTTACATGAAATCTCAGTCTACTCAGGTAAATTTTCTGGATGATTAAAAGCTAACAGTGCCATAAACTTGCACTTAAATTTCAAGTATGATACTTAGTATAATATATATGCCTTCTTAGAAATATCTGAATCATTAGACAGTTTGTACATAGCAATACACTGTACATATTCCAAAAAATATTAACCATTATCCAGGTCAGCATGTGGTAAAGTCAATTAAATTAGAAGTTTTATTTATTCACAGAGAAAAAAATAGTAAATACATTAATTTACTTAGTTATGAAATTACTTATACACTTACATATTTAAAAAGTGTATATATATGTTTTTTTAAATTTTTTTTCAAGTTAAGACCGCATATAATACACTTAACTATATTTAATTCTTCCTCACACTGGTGGAAATCAACATTCTTCCATCCTGATTGAGAAATAAACCCTCTTCTCCTACAAAGCCTGTGAATATTCTGCATAGAAAGCACTACAGGTAGCAGAGCAGAACATGGGACCTGAGTAACCCAGCCTGGAGGTGTCCTACCTCAGGATTTGCTGCAAATCAATGCCCTTGTTGTTTAGGTCCATTGGTGTTGGGCCTTTTACTGAGCTGAAAGTCTTCCAGCCAGGTAACCTTGTCTTACAGTCACAAAGAATACATATACTGTGGCCTCTCTCTGAGACAAAGATGGTCACCAAATGACCACTTACACTTTCTGAGTAGTAAATCTTGAAATATAAACACATGCATTCTATTAAGAAGGCTTTTCTTACCATATAGAACGCTAACAGCAAATTTCACTGGATTTGGAATGTTTCATATTTATTCTTTCCTTTTAACATGATCTTTAGCTCTGACTGCAGCTCTTGTTCTTGTGGTTGGTTTCTTCCTGCTGTCAGTATGATCCCTGTGACAAGGGAAGTTTGCCTGGCATGTTGTTTGGATGTGGCTTACCCTGGACATGTAGCTGGTTGACCTTTTCAAAGTCAAGGCTTTTTGCTTTGTTTATACAGTAAGATGGAGAAAAAAAATTGGCATGGTATTTTAATATAAATCTAACTAAAAGCAAATGGTAAGGACACTAGACTAAGAAACCAAAGATATCATTTTACATATCCATTCTTGTCTTATTATGTTATTGATTTGAGGTCTAGGAGACAATGTGAGTTTCCTAAATTACTATATTTTACTACCAAACAAAAGGTGCTATAAGGTACTATTTATCCCATTAAGATAGCATAATAGCTACTTAATTTGTGGGGATAAAGGGACAAGTGAATTTATGTAGATTTCTTAGAGAAAGAAACTTAAGATGAAAGCTGATGCCACAGTGAAGATGACAATCTCATTTGTTTATTGAATGCAATATTTCTCTGCCCAACTTATCAAAAGCAGTATAAATGAGTGTAATTATAGCAATAATGAGTTACCAGCATCTCAAAGTGGGCACTTCATGCCTTGGCACACTAGTGGTAGCTATTTTGGTTATTAGTAGTCCACAAAGAGTCCTATGGCACTCCTTCTCTGTGGAAAAAAGAGAGAATGATACTGAAAAAACAAAAGCTCTGCTCCTGGGTGCCATTGAACAAATGGTTCTGAGCATGGAACAAGTCACTTGGAACTCATGAGCCTAACGTGTGCATTCTATACGTGGGTCACTCCTTCAAGATGTACTGCCTGTGGTCCAAAGGCCACTACAACTTAGACATCCTGACTCAGGCCACAGTTAGATAAAGACAGAAGGCCACCCTGGGAAGGTAAGTCAATCCATGCTTAGGGAAGGATAATAATGCAGAATGGTTTCAACCCATTTGTTCAACATTTGCTCCTAGGGGAAGCAGAGCACTTTCTAGGGACCGTTGAGAGGAGAAGGGACCCTGCTAAGAACCCATGAATTATTTCAAACAGTTCAGCTCTGGGCTCAAACTCAAATGCTCATTTAACAAAACACCCTGCAGGTAATGGGAACAATCCTCTTTAGAAAGCAGCTTGGTGACCAGGTGGTGTTAATCATGAGCATCCCTTGGTGACTCACAGCCTACCTCATGCAGCTTTGTAAATTATGACAGCCAAAAATATTCAGGACTCTTCCTAAGAGTGATTATAACTGAATTATGGGATCAGAATGGTGCTGTTTCAAACCTATCTCTCTCACTAATGGGGTAACCTTAAATCAAGTTATTCAGTTTCTCATTTATAAATATGAGAATAATTCTCTTTCAGAGTTTGCTGAGAGGACCAAATAAAGTAACACAGAGTGTTTTCTGGCATACAGTTAGCATTCATAATACCTTAACTATTCCTTTTTTTTTTTTTGCAGCATTCATTCCACAGTGGTACTCTGCATACTTCCTGAGTGTTCTAACTTTTATTTTGTACTCTTCCATCACCTCTTTCCATAACTGTGCTACTGGGCTAACTGCATTTCAACATGTGGCTTAATTTCTTCCCCTTCCCTTCCTGAAGTCCATCCCTTCTTTTCCTCAAACATGGCAGTTCCTTGGACTTGGAAGCTTTCCATTTTAAAATAAATGAGCTTGATGCTGAGGTCTGAGAAGGGCATGGTTTACATTGGTGGATTATTTTGACCCCATAGTTTCTTAACAAGACCTTGATCAGAGTGCATAAAGCTCTTCATGGAGACCAAGTTGCTGTCAGATGCCCTCTTCCCAGCCATGAGAAACCTGGGAAAGGCTGGAAGGTATCCATTCTTCTAGTCATCATCTGGAAGGACTTACTGGCCTTCTTAATTTGTTATCTACTTCTTTATCCTACAGTATATTGACCCTGTACAACTATAGAAGGAAATTAGGAAGATAAATTTCACATCTTTTTGTGGCCAACCAAAATCTTTGGCTAAAGATTTGGCTGAAGTCAGTGCCAAGTGTCTGTGACTCTGCAAGCAGTTCATTATTTCTTAATTGCCTATTTGCATGCCAGCTTCTAGCCCAGAGGCCTCAGTAAACATCCCAGAAATCTGCCCCTGTGGACTCTGGGGCATTCTCATTTATAGAGTGCCCACTGTGTTCCATTCATTGAGCTGAGATTACTTACATATGTTGCACATTTTATCTCACAAGAACTCTGTGAGATAAATATTATTATGTCTATTTTATAAGAACCAAAAATCACATTCAAAGAGACTAAAAGCAGAGTGGGGGGGCAGGGGGGGCGTCGGATTTGAAATCTGGTCTACCTGACACCAAAGCCTATAATTTTCTTCGCCTCACTGTATTAAAGAATAAAAACGAAGCAAGAAATCTGAGCTAAGGAAAAGAGTGAGTATGTTAAACTAAAGCTTCTCTAAATACATTAATTTTGCTCATTTGGCTACTAATGGAAGAGTAGGTAGTAATCTGACCATAATGCACTTTTATCTGAAGTTTTTCTTTCTTTTTTTTAGGTCAGTTCCCTTATATAGTACTAGACATAATTGACAGATCTTTCAGAGGTGAAGATAGACAGAAAGAAGTACATTTACCTAGTGATAGCTAACAAGACTTGAATAACTAGAACTATATTTTGGAAAATCATGGTTTAAATGGCTAAAACATATGTAATTAGTGACATAATAGCTACTTCAACTTATCTTTCATTTATTATTGAATTTCACTGCAAGCTTAGTTTGCTTTTAGAGAAATTTTGGCTAGGTATACATGAATTTAGTAATTTAGAAAGTTTCTAAACTATTCGCCAATAAGTGACACTCTATTTTGTGTTATTTGAGTAGATAAACTATAGTTCTTAGCAAATTCATTTCCTTGCTATATGTTAACACACAGCACTTATCTAACCTGCTATTTGACATTCCTGATTTCCTCCTTATTAGCAACATCCCACGTATTTTCTTTTCTAATGTTGGGTACTGGTCAATTGTTCTTTTAATTTCAGAATTTTAGAAGCTAAAATATGCAAAGATTTGCTTTAGTGCATTAAGAATTCTTAATGGGATTTGAAAAAAGGAGAGAGAGATTAAGAAGCTGAAGATAACCTACCTAAGAACCTCCTTTATAGGAAGTGTTTGTAGTACTTTAATGCCCTTGTTTCAGGTCTTTTATTCTTGGTGATGACAGAGAACAAGTTTAGAATTATCTAAAGAATTACTACATACTCATGGTCACAATCCTTCCAGGGTAAGCAGAAGTGATGAGTAGCAGTGGTTGAAGTGAGGTCATTGTTCAAGTAACAATAGTTCAAAATAGTCACTGGAGTAGGGGGCATGTGGAGTCAGAAGACTCATTATCAACTTCCAACTAGTTTTGTTGTTTTTTTTTTTTTCATTTTTCTATGTATTGATGCTTAAACTTTTACCTTGGCAGGGCTCAATAAACCTGTTCTATATACTACATGGAGCTAATATTTATTTCATTCCTTAATAGGAAGTCATAGGTGAAGATCTCAAACCAATTTCTTAGCTCAGTAGCACCACAGACATCTTTTCCAAATGCCTTATCCTCTCTACACTGGCACATGCATTTCCAATAAAGGAACTATAATGCAAGAAAAGGAGCACTCAAGATCACAAAATGGTTCTGTAAATTTCTTTTGCAAATCTGATATAAATTATGTACCTTCTACATACGCACCCAAACACACACAACACACATTGACATATACAAATAAATCTAAACATAAATATGTTTTTTGTAGAATTTTGATTGTACATCACTACATGACTCAAGGTCATTAGGCACAAAGTATGAGTCCTCAGTCTTTTCTCAGTGTGACTAGGTATTTTTACTTATTCTCCCAAGTTCTAATTAAACATCATCCTCCCTGTGAGGTTACTGCTACCCCTTGTCATACTCTGAAGGACCAGAACATCCCCTTAAAATCTCCATTTTAGTACTCAGCTCATATTATGTTTTCTTCATTGCTAGCCTAGCTGATGTCTCACTCATTTTTCTATTTTTTTTTAATTAAATTATTCATTTATTCATATGTGCATACATTGTTTGGGTCAGAAGTAATCACTTTTCTATTCTTAATGCCTACTAGGTCTCCAGGCTCATGCCGAATAAAGCAAAGTCTATAAGGATTTGCTTATTAACAACATAGATAATCCAGGTGTTGAGCAACTCCAGAGGTTGAGGCAGATGGATAGTGAGGTTGAGGCCAACCTAGGCAAAGTTCGCTATATCCAATCTCGAAAACAAAACACACGAAAAAGAGCTGGGTGTGTAGTTCAAGTGGTAGAGCACTTGCCTAGCATGAGGGATCCCCTGTGTTTAATCCCTAGTACCACAAAAAAATTAAATTGAATTAAGCTTAATTTAATTAAATACAAAGATAGTATCATGTAAGAAAGGAATTTTGTTTTTCCTGAATATTTTGCCCACGCTAGAATACACTGACTTTAGCCACAGAAGTAAAAATGGATATTCACAAGAGGGTCTATGCCTGCTGCATACAAAACCATTCTTGGTGAAGACTGGTCCATCTCATTGCCATAAGGGATGAGACTCTCTCCTTGGTAAGCACCCTGCCATGAAGGGCCCTCCACACGGAGGAATTAATACACAGTCAAAGCTCCTTTTTTTGGAAAGTTGTACAGAGACCAAGAAGTAGACAGAAAAGTGGGAAGAGACCCTAGTAGAGAGCAGAGCAGGAAGAAGTCAAAGCAGGCAGAGAAGCCCAGTCTCGGAAGAAGAGCAGGGGCAACTTGAGTCCTAAGCTTGAGCAAGTGCCCACTTCTGGGCAGGAACCAGCTACATGTGCATTGCTCATGGTGATGTCTGCAGGCACATCCCAGGAGCATGGTAAAGGGCACTCTCTGTTCTTCCTCATTTCCCTGAATATTTAGCTAGACAATACCTTCTAACATAACAGAAGAACATTTCTATATCTCTACTCTTTGTACCTTAGTTCTACTAGCATTCTGATCCAAATCTGCACATATTTGTATCAGCCTCAAGTATTCTGAATTTATAAGGAACACAGAAGAAACCTTCTGGATAAACAAGGACGACCAGACCGACATTAAGAAACAACAGGTACTCAAGAGGACTGACTTCTCCTTGTTTTCCTCAGAAATAAATATTCTTTGTTCCTCACTTGAGGGCCCTGCCATGTTTCTCCAGGTTTCTCTGGGTGCAGACAGAAATTCTTTGTGTCTAATTTAAACTCTCCAAAAGAAAGCATAGCTTGGATTGAAAGAGTCCGATGGCAGTACACATCCAGGCACAGGGACAGTTTATAAACTGGCCCACTTATTCTATTCTGTGGCCAAGGAAAAGTGACATAGCCAATTGTTGATCACAGAAGGAGCTATTAGCATTGTCCCAGGCATGCTCAGGCCTCTGGAATCACATATGTTATACTGAAACATTTACATTGGTAAACTAAACAGTTATGTCAAAGCATTGAGAAGACAGGAATAGTTTATCAACCAGGAGTTTCCAAAATCTCAATATGTTAGAGGTAGACTTTGGATCCTGGCATTTTCCAGCTATTAATACTCTAAACTATGAATGCTTAAGCTGATGATTAATTTCTAGTTCAGCTGGATTTGGTCTTGGAAAACAAGGAAAAGAGAAATAAAGCATTAAGTATTTGGAAAAACTCTTAGAAAACAATAAGAACTACAGTATGTCCTGGGCAGAAGATGGCAATCTTCTATGTTATTAAGATATTCACTTTTTCATCTGTACATACCTGCCACTTTCAGTGGAATACTTTCTATATCATGGAATCAAACAGTATTTATATAAGTAAGGTGCTATATAAGAACAACAAATTCTTAGTTGTTTGTTTTTTCTTTCCATTTGTAGAATAAAAGGACAGAGAAGAGACAGAAATTTGAAGAGGAAAAAGGCAAGTGCTGGCATAAACCCACAGTCTATTTTAAGCGCATCAGTCCATTTTGGTGCAGGAGCATTTTCTCTGTCTCTTGTTCTTCCTGGGTTCCAGATTGCCAATCTTGTCCAAGATCATCAGGGGAGGTGTCAAAACAATTATCAAAGAGAAAACTGCTTTTCAGTTAGTGGTAACTAGCAAATGTTTTCAATAAGGTAGACCTCTAAGGGCCTGAAAACCTACAGGCCTATGGATGTTTATTTACTTCAAGAGCAAACAGCATAGGCAAGAGTACTTTCCCATTCTTATTAACCCAGTTTATTTTAAGACATGCTTATTCAAGCTTTCATCTCTACAATTAGTCCTGTATTTTCAGGATAATAAGACTAGTGAGGATAGTGATCAAGTGCCTATGCAGAATAGGATTCAAATAGTCTTTGATCTACCTGGCACATTCAAGAACTGCCTAAACCTAATCCCAGAAAAAATGGACCACTCAGAGTGAAAGGTCTGGTCAGTTGTTTACATAAAACCACAGGTACTTAAGAATCGTCCTTGCCATGTGTTACACCCGGAGGAGCCTCTAGTAGGGCATCTGGGGTTTCTCTTAAGATGGTCCCTCAAAAATGATCACAGATGAGATCTGGAAGGAGATTCTGCACCAGTTCTCTCTCTGCAGGGCCATTTGCAGCCAACACAGGGGAACACAGGAGGAAGTTGATATGAAGTCATGAGAATCCACACTTCAAAAATCTAGGAACCACATGCAGGACAGACATTCAAACAATTAATAAATTACAGCTCTTTAATCTCTAACTTCTTCCCTGCTTACAAATTTTAAATCAAGTAAACATTTTCCTTATATTTCTCCCTGAAGTCTAAACATGTCTTATTATATTGGGTCTAAATTGCGCTTAAACACACGGTATTTTTTAAATGCTGGATCCAAGTGCTATTAGCTAGACAAGAGAGTGGGCTGCCACCATTTACAAAGGCCTTATCACTGCATGAGTCATAAGATCCCATTTCATGCATAGTTCCTATAGGCTGCAAAGTAGGATCGTCAATTATCCCCCTTTCGAAAGGCCCAGATCCATGCTTTAGAAGTCTACTTGTACTAGAGCAATTATATTCTCCACTTTCTGTGTGCTCTGAGGAGATTGGAGGGCAAGAGAAAGATATGTGGCATTATTTTTCTTTCTCTACTCCTCATGGCTAAATAAATACTAATTCAGCTATCTTAATTTTCTTCGTCTATAAATAAATCTCCCATTCAACTCAGACTAATCCCCTTAACTCTGTCCAATTCCATTGTAACTATACCTCCCTCCAACCTCCCAGCCCCAGTGCCCTTCCTGCAAGTGACCCATGGAGGCTTGGGAAGTGAAAGCTCTCATAAAGAGCTCTACTGAGGACTCCTGCCACGGAGAGGCCACACATTGTTTCCTATCATGATTGCCACACCACATCATATGAGCAAATAATGGATTTCAAGGCACTTTAAAAAAAATACTTATGTAAAGGAAATAAAGGGTTTGGATTCAATTCAGGAGCCTCATATAATATCTGCTTTCGTTTCAGAAAAATTTCTTCTGAGGAGGCCAGACCTGCAGATTAACATGTCTTGGAAGAGGAGTTTAATTGTGAAGTGAACTTGTTCCAATTCAAAGGAGACAACATCAGGAAGCTTTTATTTAAACAGAAACCATACAGGACTCGCTTGTGCATACAGCTGTCAAAACAATTCAGTATCTGGAGATAAACAGAGTATAAAATATGCACTAGTACACTGCACCGGAATGCAGCATCTTTTAGAAATTATGTTGACATAACCTGCACTTTACTGAGTGCACTCAATTTTAACATCCATCTAACAGGATACGTAATCTGGCATTTTGTGTAATAAATAGTGAATTAAATGCTTATATGATTTAGTAATTCAGAATAAATCATAATAACATTATAATGTGACATGTCATCAGCTTATAGGAGAAATTTCTCTAAGGAACACAGAATTCTGAATACATGAGTATTAGTTTTATAACAGAGAAAAGCAAATATGAATTTAAGAATGGAAGGTACACCCCTGAAATAATTTTAAAGCAAGAGTAAACAAAATAACCCCCAGGTCAGTCCCAAACTGCGGGGCACACCACCACCACCACCACACACATCTCAGACTCAGTCTCTATCCACCTTTCCACCCTCACATTATAGTTCACATCTCATTCCTCTCAAATTTTCTTCCTTCCCTCTTCTTTATGTTTTCTCTTCCCCTCCTACCATATCTGCCAGTCACCAGATACAATCAAGTCTAACTGATCAATGTCTCTTGTGCTCCATCCCTTCCATTTGTGCCATAATTTCTGAGGTTTGTCTATATATCTCTTCCGTAACAACCACAATAACCTAAGTGGTTTCTTTACCTCCACTTTCTCCCTTCATTTCATTCTGTACTTTCAGGTTTGTCAGTCTACTCCATGGCCAGAGCACACCCTGAAGCATAAAAAACATATCATTATCAATAGGCTACAGATTAGTCAAGGAAGTAGAAGAGCTCTCCACTGAATATTACAAAGGACAGATGAAACAAATTGAAGAAGATAGAAGATAGAAAGAGACCCCTCTATGTTCATAGTCTATAAGGTTTAATATTGTTAACATATCCATACTACCTGAAGAAATACATAGATTCAATGAAATCCCATCAAAATACCAATGACGTTCTTCACAGAACTAGAAAAAACAATCCTAAAATTCACATGGAAGCACAAAAGACTCCAAAGAGTCAAAACAATCTCGAGAAAAAAGAACAAACTTAGAAGTGTCACAGTTACTGATTTCAAAACATACTGAGACACAGTAATAAATAAAAACAGACATGTAGACCAATGAAACATAATAAAGTTACTAGAATTAAACACACATACCTACAGTTAACTAATTCTCTACAAAGGTCCTAAAACATACATTGGAGAAAGGATACCCTTTTCAACAAATGGCACTGGAATAATTGGATATCACCATGCAAAAGATTAAAACTTGACTTCTGTCTCTTATCCTGTACAAAAATCAACTCAAAATAGATCAAAGACTTAAATGTAAGATGCAAAACTCTGAAACTATTAAGAAGAAATCAAAAAGGAAACATTTCAAGGCATTGGTATGGGCGATGAATTTCTGGATAAGATCCCAAAAGCACAGGAGACAAAAGCACAAATTGACAAATGGGATTATGTCAATATAAAAAGCTACTGCACAGTAAAGAAAACAGTTAGTAGAATTGAGGAGACAACCTACAGAATGACAACTATTCATGTGACATAGGGTTAATATTAGAATACATAAAGAACACAAAATACTACTACTTACTACACAAACTACTTAGTGCAATTAAAAGTGGTCAAATGACTTGAATAGATACTTCTCAAATGAAGAAATACAAATATATGAGAAAATGCTCAATATCATTAGCCATCATGAAAATTCTAATCAAAGCTACAATGAGATATCATATCATCCTAGTTAGAATGGCTATTATCAAACAAACAATAAAGAAAAAATAAATGCTAGCTGCATGCTGGTGGGTCATGCCTATAATCCTAGCAACTGGAGAGACTGAGATTTGGAGGATTACATTTTGAGGTCTGCTCAGGCAAATAGTTCATAATATCCCATCTCAAAAATAACCAGAGTAAAATGGACTGGAGGTGTGGCTCAAGTGGCAGAGTGCTGCTTTTCAAATGCAAAGCACTCAGTTCAAACCCTAATCCCACCCCCTCCCCCCAAAAAGAAAAAAATTGCTGGTAAGGATGTGGAAAAAAAGAAATTTGTATTCACTATTGACAGAGAGTAAATTCAGCCATTATGAAGAACATCCAAAAGAAGTGATAACCACCTACAAAAGAGAAACCAGCACATTTGTGTTTATCGGCACACTATTCACAATAGGCAAGATATGGAATCAGCCTAGGTATCCATTAAAAGATAAATGGCTATAGAAAATGTGATATATATACATACGTATATATACGTACATTTATATATACAATGGAGTATTATTCGTCCATAAGGAAGAATGAAATACAATTTGTAGCCAAAATGGATGAAACTAGAAGTCATTATATTAACTGAAACAAGCCACAGAAAGACAAGTATCTCATGTTCTCTATGATATGTGGCAATTAAAAACTTGTCAACCTGAAAGTAGATAGTGAATAGTGACTAACAGAAGTTGAAGGGGTGAAGGCAGATTGTAATATGTAGAGTTAATATGTGTCAATAAAAAAAGTTGCTTTTTTTTGAAAAAAAAAATCTACATCATCTGCAAAGATGATGCCTCTTATGATGGCATTAAAAAGCCCTTCACGAACTACTCTCAAGCTTAGAGACATCTGTTCTCTAATGGGTGTTTTTCTCTTACTGTTAAAAACCATTCCAAATAATCAATTTGTCTGGCACAGAAAAAAGGGGAGGCAGGGCAGTATAAAAGAAAGAGCAGTAGTTTGGGAGTCAGACACCCATTCAAATCTAATGTCTACCACTTACTAGATGTGACCTTTGAGAAATGTATTTCTCAGAGTTCCAGTTCCTCTGCTGTGAAGGAGGAAGGATGTTAAAACCTTCCTTGCAGCAGTGCTTTCAAGTGTCAGTAACAGAACTTTGTCCCCCAGTGGAAGAGAGGTATCCTGAAAGAAGACGGTTATCAAATAAAGAAACCAGGTAAATGTTTAAGAGTTTGAATCCCCAGTTCCATCTGTCTTCTGGGGCCACCTTCAGCCTCTACTACCTAAGTGACTACACGCTCCGGTATGAGAGCCCAGCCACAACTCCCCCACGAGTCAGTACTGCAGGAACCGCATGCTGATGTTTCTTCCTTTCCTGCTATTTCTGGGCAGGCCCACTGCGTCTATCCCGGTGCTGAGCGGGTCCACATCATTTGTGTGATCCTGCCTTCAAGTCCTCCTTGCCCTTTCCTGGCTGGACTCACTCCACTTATTTTCAAAGACAGACGTTATGCATCATCACTGTTGGAAAACCTTTCCTGATGTTTCCTAAAGTTCTCCTCCCTCCCTCCCCAACATCCTCAGAACAGGCAGCAATAAACAGCAATTATCCTCCTTTTAGTTACTTTCAATAACTCTTCCTCCTCAGTGAGGTAAAGAAATGTTCACGATTTCTTCTGTGCTCTAATTTTTCCCACCAAATTTCCATTTTGGAGACTGACGGGAAGCTGTCTACTACCTTATACTTTTTATTCTCTAATCACTTTTAGTAAGCAATTCACAGCTACCTCCAGAGTGAATTTGCCTATAATGTAATTATATCCACTTATACACCAATTATAATTACAGTAACTTAAAATCCCACCTGTGGAACAAAGGATGTTTTCCATTTTTCAATTCTCTACTGTATATAAGCTGTCCTTAAATATCATAACCACAAAGTTCTCAAAAGAAGAGACAATGTTTAGTACATGTCCCCACACGTACCACCATCTCTACGCAGCACAAACTTCATCAACAATGTGGTTGACCATTACACATTCCTGCCTTGAGTCTTTTATTAAAGTCAGAAGAAAGGAAGTTCTAGCAAACGCCAGGTGAAAGAAGTGAGCCCATTAATATTCTACATTGGCAATTAATATGCAATTCCATTTTCAACAACACATTTTCAGATTCCAGGATAAACTCAAGTAAAAAAACTCACCAGATTAGGGGAAAACATATTCATTAGCAGAACTTTTTCATGTACCTGACAACACAGCACAATGGCAGATTTACAAGCAGACACCCATGGGAACCTCCTGGAACTGTAGATTACCCTCGGTGTTTTACTGCTGAAAAAACCCTAAATATTTGCTTTCTTAAAAAAGGAAGGAATATTTTAAGCCTTTTAGCTAAATTTAACTTTTATAATTAAAACTTTATCCTTTAAGCTATAATCAGTAGCATTTCTCCATCCACTTTAGAGTCATAAATAAGGTGAAATTATACAAGATTTGTAAAGCACTTATTGATGCTAATGGTTGATGGTTCACCTCAGCCCTAACAAACAACAAACAAAAAATCAGGCAAACTAATATTAAACCCATAAAAGGAGCAACTGCTAACCAGGAGTGGCAACCTGATAATACATGTTCTCTGTAGAAATACATAATAATGAAAACTTTGTGAACCTATACTGGTAAATGTTTTTACATGTTATATTTCTTAAAATTATCTCATATGATAGGTTTTATGTTGTTAGGCCTGATAAATGAGAAAACTGAGACTCAGAGCAGAAATGACTTGTTAGCCAAACCAAGTGGTAAGTACTGAGACAGGACAGCAACAGCTCCGAGTCTTTACTTCCCTCTCAAAACACTCTCCCTCCCCTTCTACTGTGACTCCAGCTTTACTACTAGGCAATCTGTGTTCACTCTACAGTTAAGTTTTACATAGCTGTGGATATGAAATTTTCCCTCTTTCTTACTTGGCGTTTAGCTATGCCAGACTGTCCTATTTGTTTAATGAGGAAAACATAGCACCCTGCTAATTTTCTGGAAAAATGGTTCAAAATGGCACATAGATACTTATGGAATTCAGAAAAAAGTACAATATGGATATCCTCCACATTCCCATAGGAACTGAGAAATAAACTAAGTTGTCACCACCATTGCCAAGAAGTTTGCATGCCTCTTCACTGAACTTAAAGAAACACACCAGTTATCTGCAGCTCAAGTATGCCCTTCATGATTTAGAAAAGAGAAACAATTAACGATTTTTACATTGGCTTACAATTTCAGCAATAAAAAGGAAGATAATCACACACACAGCACCACAAAAACCTTCTTCATGGCTTATTAATAATCATCAGCCTGATATCATTAATGACTTCTAGAGCTAAACACAATAACTTTTTACTGCTCTCTTTGATAAGCTCTGCTATCCTGAGGAGGAAAACATCTGTTAGATCTAACTTATCCCAAACATAAAATGTAACACCAGGGTGTTTCAATAAGTACTGTACACTATTCCAGCAGTTCTTTCCTCTCCTTTCTCATCTCCTCAAGACTTACTACAGGCAGCTGCCTTCTTGTGCTCATTACTGAGACTCATGCCGACACGACAAGGGGAGGGAAAGTTATTACTCTCTCTTCATGAACTCCAAGTCCTGCCTCTTGTCTTTCATAGAGTTCTCTGGGGAAAATAAAATGATATTTATTTTCTGAACAAGAAGAAAATATTTTTAATCTTTTATAAACAAGCTTGAATTGTTTTAAGGTTTTTTCTCACTAAAAAACAAGTTTCAGATTAAAAAGTTTCTCAAAAAGTTACTTCAAATTTTGTCTATGTCAAAATAAATAAAAGAGAAATAGGTCCACTTGACTTGTTGAGAATGAAAAGCTCAATATAACAGTGGGACACTCTATTTCTACAAATGATGACTTTAATCCACCAAGTACATTTTGATTAAAAAGAGAAAAAAAGTATGTCTTTGAAGATGCAGTTTTATGTATAAACATTTAATTATCTATTTCCTGTTTATTCTCAAGCACTAAATATTTGTCCAACTTCAGATAAATTCTTTAGTATTTTTTTAATTCCATAGGTAGTTTTTAATCTGCAAATAAATGTTACATAAATTAAATGTTTTCATCTAATTTTATGCTGGCACAAATAAAGACAACAGAAATTCCTCTAGCGCTTTTGAGAAGTGGGTTCTTTTATTCTTGTTCATTCTTCTGCCAAGTCTCTAAAGATTGGAATATGTGACCCCTGTGCTCCTAGAACATTCTGGACCCTCATGAGGCTATTCGTACTGTACTCATGCCTAGTCTGGGTTCTCCCGAGCATGTCTGTGAAGTATGTATGTGAGAGAGACAAAGACAGACAGATTAAGACAGACAGACTAAGATTGGCTAACTGTTTTCAGATTCCAATCAAAATCTACAATGTGATTTTCTACTTTTCAACTCAATTTAAAGATTTTTGTGGGATAATGTTTTGCTACTTACCAGACACATACCACATGAAATTACTTTCAAATAAATATAGAATACACAAATATGGTGATACTATATTCGATTATTTCCCAAAGGTAAAAGTCATGTCTTTTCTAAATGATGTGAATGTGTTGTACTCAGTATAGAATATAAACTAATTAAAAAGTCAATTTCAGCATGCATTCTTGACATAGTTTGTATTTACTTGTTACATACAGGTATTACTATACTTGCATGCATTATATAAGATATGCACAAAAAGATATATTTTAAGAAATGATATGAGAGAAATGAATAAAACGTTTTCAAAAAGGTATAGAGAAAACAAATGGAACTGAAAGTCCAGAAATTCTGCATTGAGAATAAATGAATAGAGACATTGTTTCAAACTGATTTCCCCAACCAGGTGTTTATTAGAAGGTTGTGAAAATTTTTAAGCCAGTTCTGAACAAAATTTTTATTTCTTTAGTGATATTTCTTGGGCTCAGTTTATAAACACAAAATACTCTACTTTTATTGTGAAAAAGCTATTATAAATACTGTTATTATTGTGGTCCATACAGAGAAATTGAGAAATAGAAGAAATAATAGTATGTTTATAGGCACACGCACACACACACACCACAGAAAACATTTCCACATATCTACAAATAGTAAGATTGATCATTAGTGGAGGTGCTAAAACCTGAACTGAAGATTGGAAGTTTGAACAGAGTGTTTTATCCTGAGGGCCCCACAAGCGGGTGTGTGAAAATGAGGTCTAAGTATTCACAGAATGAATGCTGCTGCTGCCTTGCATTGCCAGGAAAAGCCCAGGAGACTGAGTCAGGCTACACCTGCATGTCAGGAAAGCAGTAACTCAGCTTGGTCCTTGGCATAGTGGATCATTCATTCACTGCTCCCATGAGGACTGAGTGTGGCCCAACTATTCAGCAGACATCCCTGGAGTTCTGGGGACACAGTAGTGAACGTGTCCTTTTCACAAGACTCTTGTCTATAAAGCAGAGGGTTTGGCAAATTCGTGTGACAATAATGACTGAAGTACTCTTTCAGGAGATGTTTGAACTCATCTAATTCTTGAATTAAGATGTGCTGTGAGTTGCCCTGTGGGTGCAGTGGTGATGAGCTAGATCCGAATGCTATAGGAGTGCAGGAGACTGGATGCTGGTAGTAATTGGGGCAGCTGGGTAAGGCACCCCAGAAAGTCAATAGGTTTTAACCACTCTTCCCTTGAGTTTTGGGGTTCAGCACAAGGAAAGTTTAAATTTCTGTCACAGGTAACAATTATGGATCTCTGACCCTGTCTCTATCCTGATGAAGGCCAAAGGGCCCACAAGGAAAACAAAAGCTTAAATCTGTTAAAGTACTGCCATCCTTACCTGCAGGTTCACTTTCCATGGTTCTAGTTACCCACAGTCAATCACAAAATGAAAGTATTAAACGGAAAAGCCCAGAAATAAACAATACATAAGGTTTTCAATTACATGTCATTCTGAGTTCTGTAATAAAAACCTCTAGTCATCCTACTCCATCACTGCTGAAGCACAAGTTTCCCTTTGTCCAGAGTATCCTTGCTGTATACATTATTTCCTATTAGTCACTTGGGAGCCTTCTTGGTTATGAAACCAACTGTTGTACATCATGTTACTTATTGTGTGCAAGTAACTCTTATTTTACTTAAAAATGACCCCAAAGCCCAAGATGAGTGATGCCGGCAATTCAAATATGCTAAAGTGAAATCATAAAAAGCTTTCTGTAAAGTAAAAAGGTGAAAGTACAATAAGGTATTGGGGGGGATAGGTGGGAAGAGGGAAATGAGAGGAGAGGGAGAGAAGAGAGATGAGTAACATCCCAGATTATCATTCTAATAAGTGGTAAAGCTGGAATTCAAACCCAGGCCTAATTCCCAAGCTTTTCTCACTATTCAATGCAAAGCTGAATGAATATCTTCATTTTCTAAGGGCCTGCTCATTTTATTGTGCTAGAGCACCAAATCCCATATATGGTTCTAAGTGTTTCTGGTATTCAGCCCCTTTTCATCTAATTTTGGCTCCCTACAATATTACCTCTCACTAATCACAGAGCACCATGTCTGTTCCTGCTGCAATCTGTTTACAACAGGCTTGACAGGCATATTATTACCCAGCCTAATGACAGTGACAGTTTATTGACTAATGTTGCTGGTGGTCTGATTGAATGAATCAAAGTAACTATATTCTGTGACCCAAACTGTTGGGTTGGTGCTGCTTTTCCAAGGTGGGTTCCTGCCATATGGTTCTCAGCACAGGCCAGTTTCCAGAAGAAAATGCGTCCTGTCCTTGGATGTGAGAGGAGACATTTACCTGAAGTATACCAAGTCAAGTCAGCAACACTAGACTAAAGCCACAACTGAAACTGGAAAGAATACCAGTCACCAAGGAATATGATTGTTCTGGATCCTTTACTCTGTAAGATTATGGCAGTGTTAGTTTAAGGGCTCTCTGCAACCATTTCTCTTTTCTTCTTTTTTGTTCTTTAAGGACTGTCCTGTTTTATGGCATTCTAACTCAATGCAAGCCAATGGAAAGACTTCATTTGCCTTCTTTCCTTAGCTATATTTTTGGGACTGTCAACACTTGTAAGAAAAGCAACATCATTATTAACCTAATAATGCTGGATTAACTGCAAGAACTGGATAATAGGAGGCAGGTTAATTCTCACAATGCTTGTTTCCCATAATTCTGGAAACATCTCTTATTTCATGAGACCTTACATAACCTGTAAGGAAGGAGTACAGTTCTGACTCTAAAATCTAATTAATTTGCTTTCTTTGAAAGTAGCTTTTTTAAAAAAACAATAAAAAAACAAATCTGCATTAAGTGGTGAAAATAGTAAAAATCTGTTTGCATCTAAATTTATTAAAAACACATTTATATTTATCCTTCCAAAACTTCTGACTTTTTTTAAGGAGATGCCAAATGCATGATTACCTGTTATGGGCATATGAACTATTACATTAGTATTGTTTGACTGCTAAAATAATTTTTGAGAATAAAATTTAATGCCATATTTATGGTACAAAAAGTACAGTACAATATACATGATTGAATAAAAGTATAAATTAAACAAAAATAAATTTTTGAAGGATAAGTAAAACAACATAGATTATTCACAATACAAATCAGGTAGCTAATGGGTACCTTCTTTTAATTTTAAATATTAGATTTTATTAAGTTCTATTAATATTCCAAGGATATTATGGCAAATCCTCACTCATGTAAAATTATTTTAGCTGGTCATGGATATGGAACTAAAAACATGGAAATAATTATTTCAAATAGATCTGGAAGGTTTGCAGGATGAGCTCATTCAGGAAGATAATTCTCTTACTACATATTCTTGACAGCCAACCACCACACTGCACCACTTCCAGGCTCCTTCACATAGCCCCCTGGCATGCTGCCCAGAAATGTGTACTGCAGCAAGGTTCACACTTCCTTTGCATACTGGTAAAACTAAGATTAGTGCATTATTTCCACAAGGCCAGTACATTACATTTTTCCTGAGAATAAATATTGACAACTCTAGAATTTAAATAGTACATGAGGCTCAGATTATGAATTTTAGGTAGTCTTTATATGTTTTTGATGCTGTTCTACATGCTTTAATATTCTTCACTTTTCTTAATGCTGTCATTTCATAATATTTTTCTTTTGGATACTATTAATTAGTACATGAATTTCCTGGCTGTATGTCTTTTCATTGCTGATCCAATAGAAGAAAAGCAATATATTTAAAAATCTTTCATAAAAATATTCTCTTGTGTTTGCTGTTTGCAGCTTTATAGCATATAGTGTCTTTTCTCTTTCTGGTTCTTGGTGATACTCAAAGGTAACCACATCATCATGTCAGCTCAGGCAAAATTGCCTCATGTCCCCACGGAGACTACACAGAGCCTTTCCAAGGAGCTCCAAGAAAGCTTTATTGCTTTCAGAAGAGTTTGGTTTTTTGTCTCCCACCATTTCTGTTCGCACAGGCAGCAACCCCATCTCTGTGTATGGGTAATCTATGGAGAAGTTGGTGAAGCAACTTTGATCTCATTTTTCTGTCTTTGGTCACACCATTATAGCTGTGATATGTCTTAAATTAAACCTTTTATTCCAGGGAATTTCAGTGAAAACATGGTCCTTTTTTGTTAAAAGATAGTCTACTGCTACCTATAGTACAATATTATGCTATATTTACAGGCAAAACAGGCAAACCAATAATGCCAACAAAACATAGAGACTGGGCAAGTCCAACATTTGGGGTCATGAGACAGGATGCATATAGCCAAGGTTTCTTTCCTTCTTCCCTCTCTCCCTTCTTTCCTTCCATTTTTTGGTAGTACTGGGGTTTGAACTCAGGGTCTCATGCTTGCTAGGCAGGTACTCTACCATTTGAGCCATGCCCCCAACCCTTGCTTTGCTTTGGTTATTTTTCGAGGAGGGTCTCACACTTTTGCCCAAGGCCAGCCTCAGACCATGATCCTCCTACCTATGCCACCCAGAAGGTGGTATCACAGGCCCAGCTTATTGAATGAGATGGGTTGTTACTAACTTTTTGCCTGGGTTGGCCTCCAGTCAAAATTTTTCCTATTTCAACCTCCTGAGTAGCTACGATTATAGGCAGGAGCTATTGTACCTGTCTATAGCCACCATTTATAAGTCTAGTTTGATGCAATGCCTAATGATAAATTATGTCCATACCTAAACTTCCTACATTATTTGGACTCATTCCATCACTGCCAAAATAGAATAAGTATAATTCAATTTTTTCTTTATGTCTCTTACCTGTAAGGAAATTCATTCTTGAGAATGCCCCTTTGGGGAAAGTTAAACATACCAACATGGATATCTGGCTTTGAAGGTTGGGACTGCATCTTATCCAGATTCATTGCTGAGTTTTCTTGCTCTGAATAAGGTGCAGAATCTAGAGCACTTTTAGGTAAAGGCTCCATCCACTACACAGCAATCCTATGAATTCCAGTGCCAGCTCTGATTGTATAATTCACATTGATTCTCCTTTCACCCAAGCTGGCAATAGTATTCATGTGACTATTCTGGTCAGATCATATGCTACTATTTAAAGTAATCTAGACACCTGTTGATTGTAGGTGATACCAGATTAGTCTTAGAAGATAAGAAAGACTTAAGCTCCATATCGAATCCATAAATTCACATAAATGGAATCCATAAGTGAGGTAACAGGCATGAACTTTGACTATCTTACTCATGCATGACACTTTTAACTCCCACTTGACTGAAATGTCTTCATGTGGAATCTAGACACTCATTACGAAATTCTTAAAATAGAGGCAATCAATATAATATAGTGGTAAGAATAAGTAAAATATTTTTATCCAGTAAATTTATTTGGGAATGTATATTATAATTTCTGTTTATTTAAAATTGTTTTATGACCCCAGGAGCATAATAAAATGCAGGAACTTTTTCCCTTGGAAAATAGATAATAATTCTTTACTTCTACTTAGAAAAGTAGACTTTTAACAATTTTAGAAGTTTTTACTTAAAATGGAAAACATTTAATAGATGGGTAACTTAGATAAAAGAATATTGATTGCTCACTAAACCATAATTATTTTCCAGACATGAGCCAATTTTGTTTACCAAAGATAAATAAAATAAAATTTTTTATTCAGAAGTCTTTGTATTTTTCCTATAGAGTTAATATAGCATTAAAGGTTACATTTTTCCATACTTTTTCATCTAATAATTATCATACCTTATACAATTAGAAATTAATCACATAAAAAAGTTTAAAGGAAAAAGTCATATGGGCAAAAATGACTGATTGATCCAGCATATCATTTAGCAAACATAGAATGTGAACAAGTCACTCTTCACTAAATTCTTAGACATATGACAAGAATTTTTTTGAAGTTTTTTCCTTTGAAAGGTATTTTTTTATATTTATTTATAGATAAAAATCATTAAATATTTTCAAAAACATCTAATATAAGCTGGATGCTAGTGGATCATGCCTGTAAATCCTAGCTACTTGGGAGACAGATTGGTAGGATCACAGTTTGAGGCCAGCCTGGACAAATAGCTTGCAAGCCCCACATCTCCAAAATAGCCAGAGGAAAATGGACTGGAGGTATGGCTCTTGCTTAAATTTCCTCCTCCTTCACAATATTAAACAATCTTTTGGTGTATTTGGGGAAAACTTTCTTGAAGCATAATGATGAAAAAGAGAGACTCATGAATAAGTTCTCTCTCTCTCTCCCTCTCTCTGTAGCCCAAACCTTACATTCACAATCTTCCTGTCTCAGCCTTCCAAGTGCTGGGAGTAGACATGAATTTAGGTGAGTGCAACACCTACACTCCTTTTTTCTGTCATTTTGCAAATAGAAGCCAATCTTAGAACATTCATATAAGGAGGTGCAATTCCAAATGGTCCTCTGTAACTCTGGGAAGTTGACTTCAAAGTGAGGTAGAGTTTACTTTCCCTTGGAAAGATTTTGGCTAAAAATGAAAACTTATTTCTATGAGCTTAGACTGTGATACAGAAATATGCATTCCTTTAAATTCTTATTATGGAGTTACTACTGACTGAAATGTTTTTACGTTTAACTGAGTACTCAGTGGAATTATAATAGGTCCACTTAGTCACTTCTACAAGACAGTCCATGCAGCTGCAGTATATGAGGACAGCCTTTTTTCTTAATAGAGGTAATGTTTGGAACACTTAAAATAAGCTATCACAGTTCTGTTATAGATAAAAGGCTTCCCTGTAGAAATGATAGCATTTGTGATATAGCCCTCAAATTTAAAAGGTTTCCAAGTAAACTGTGTTTCATATAAATATAAAAGATTTCCCTGTAGAAATGATAGCATTTTTGATATAGCCCAAAACCATCTTATGAAGTATGAGAGAGATAAATGAATTTTGCCTTCAAAAAAGAAACATATTACTAACTTACTGAGGACCACAATGCAATACAATTCTGTACCCAAGAAGCATAGCTCATCACTGAAGGGACAGAAAGTAGCTTACAGATTACTCTAGCCATAAGGAGATACTTACAAATGCCTTAATAAGACTCTTGCATCCCACTTCCTGGCGTAATCAGTTGGACACTGTAAGCTATACAAGGCATGTGATCCATGAATGAATACCAGCAGTTGCTTTGTTTATTTGCCTTAATGTCTGTTTGCAGTGGAATGGTCTCCTAGTCTGCTTCCTGCTGCTGGAACAGAATACTTGACATAGGGTAATGTAATGGAAAGATATTTACTTTAGTTCCCATATCTGGAGGCAGGAAAGCCTAAGAACATGGTGCTAGCATCATCTCAGCTTCTGGTGAAGGCCTCTTTGTTGCATCACAGCATAATGGAGAAGCGAAAGGGGAAGTGGGTACATGCAAGAGACCAAAACTCTAAGGATAACTTTGCTTTGTAACAACTCAATATTATGGTACCTAATCCAGTGTAGAGAAATCTAACTGACTCCCAAGGTGCCCACATGATCTAATCATCCTTCTAGGGCCCACCTTTTAAAGGCTCCATCAACACTCAGTACTATTATTTTGGGTACATAGCTTCCAGCACACAAGCCTATGGGGACCAAACTATACCCAAATCATAGCAAACACTACCAGAGAAATATACAAATTTGAAGGTATGGAACCCCCATTTATAAGGTACATTGATATCAACTAGCTCACCCATGTAATTTCATTATTATAAAAAGAGATAACTTGCCAGGAGACAGCAGACATTATGTGTGATAGCTATCCTTCAACATCTTCCTCAATAATGCCTGCCTCCTGGCATTCACACCTCTGTCTAAGTCCTTCGTACATTAAATTACAGCTGGCCCTGTATGACTGCTACTATAGGGCAACAGTAATAATGTGTACTATGGGATTTCCATAGTACACATGGAAACTTCTGAGACTAGATCATAAAAAACATTGTGGCTTCCCCTTAGCATTTTGTATTGCTCAGTTTCCATCATAGCATAGAAACATACACTAAAATTCTCAACCAACAGCCAGCATCAGTTTGCCACCTACACAAGGTAATTAAACCACACTGGAAGCAAATTCTCCAGTTTCAGTAAAGTCTTCAGATGACTCTTCCACAAACACCGAACTTCATTGATCGAGATGCCTATCAAGAGCTGACCAGCCATCTTTCCAAAATATTTGATCTATAGAAACCATGAAAAATAATATCTGACTATTGTTTTAAATCGTAAGATTTGGAGTGAGCTATTATACAAACATAGAAACTGGTATAAATTCCAAAGTTGCACGCCATAACATCTGTCAAGAGTTACCATTCTAAGTTTTCTGTTCACTCTGAAGCAGTTCTCAGCATGGTATTGGGTGATGTAGTTCAAATAGGAACTGAATTAGTGGAGAGGAAGTTTAAGAATGTCTTGAGAGGAAAAGTGTCTCTGGGATGACAAGCTTTGATGGGCTTCAGAATGGTTCAGGGTGTTATGATGGTCTTTGAACAAGAAGTACAGCCATCACTAATGCTGTGTAGGCCTCTTCTCTTCCAGCACATAGAACACTGACCTAGCAAGTCCCCTCATTCTTCAGCCAGACATGTCACAAATCCTAAACAATGAGATATGAGTGGAACAATAGGTGTTGCCTCAGAACACAAACACTGATGCAAGTCCAGAGTTCTATTTTCCCTACCTTCGTGACTATGAAAACATGTCATGGTGGAGCCTACATCAGCCTGGAGCATAAGTAACCACAACCAGCAGATCCATCCTAGATTTCTAGCTTGAGTGAGAAAAAAATGTTTTGCTGAGAATATTGGCGTATTTGTTCCAGCAATATAATTTTTCCATGCTGACTGATAGAAAAAAGCCAGGATATGAGTTATAAATGTTATCATCCTCCTTCAAAACAAATATGTATACATTGATACACACACACACACACAC
This sequence comes from Castor canadensis, assembly GCF_047511655.1. Lineage (NCBI taxonomy): Eukaryota > Metazoa > Chordata > Mammalia > Rodentia > Castoridae > Castor > Castor canadensis. The sequence goes on along the minus strand of NC_133386.1, from coordinate 6,055,748 downwards.
ACACACACACACACACACACAAGCAATCATATGTAGTGTCTTCATCCTATAGAGAATTCTTTTTCCCTTTGTTTGGTAAGAACAACCTCACTGGCTTCTAAGCAACCACAATTCCACTACATTTAAATCACACAGCTCAAGTGGGTCTAGCCCTTATGCACATACACATGTACTCCTCCACACAACACACCTAAAGATGGGTGTTTCTTTGACTGATTGGCCAATCTACATAATTTAAAGTGTCCTGGATGGTACCTCTACATGCATGACTATGTTAGGTATTTGGGAGTAAATGGAAATACAAAAACAGAAAACAGGTAAATATGATGTAGCCCTTGCCTTGGGAATTTAAAGTTTGTTTTAGGGGACGTACTACAATATGTGAGGTATGGAGGCTGCTGCTCCCCTGCAGGGCAGCACTGATGCTGAGTGCTAGGGAGCCACTACCCACTCTTACTGAGGCAGAAGAGGAAACTCAGCAACTGAAATGTAAGAGTCCCCTCAAATTTCTCAAACAAATCAAATAATGCAATTTGAATCAGTATGTTAAAAAGTTATATTTAATACTTATTACATAAAGCAGACACTTTAAAACTAAAAATCCCAGAGTGCTATGTAATGCAAACATGGAAAGCATATGAAGGACTTCTAGTATAATTTCCTAACATCTGGTTTCTGGGGTTTTTTTCTTCATGTGATTAGACTTCCTAACATTGACTTAATTTTTCCACATTTATTTTCATAAATAGTGAGTGCTTTTTCAAAAATGACTATCTGTTTTATTAGGAGTGCATTAGTCCATTTCTTGTTGCTGCAACAAAATCCCTGAGGCTAAGTGACTCATAAAAGAAAAGAAGTTTATTTTAGCTCACAGCTTTGGAGTCTGAAAGTCTAAAATCAGATAGCCCCTCATGTGTGGCCTCTGGTGAGAGCCCCTTGAACTATGTCACAGCAGAGCGTAAAGAAAATGGCTGCATGCAGAAGTGTGAGCTCACATGGTGAGAAAGGAAGCAAGAGGGTCTTACTCACTCTTTCTCTTTCTATTACATACTGTTATGAAACTAACCAGGGTCCTGGAAGAATGACATTAATCCCTTCTCAGGGTGGCAGTTTCAGTAACTTAACTGCCTTTTTCTAAGCTCCACCTCTTACAGGCTCCATCACTTAAACACTGCCACACTGGAGCCAAGCTTCCTGCTCATGAGTCTTTGGGGAACACTCTCAAACCACAGTAAAGACTAAAACACCTACAAATTTTTTTACCCTCACCAGGATATTATTTATTGATATGTTTATGGAAACCAACATGTAAATATTTGTGCTTTTACTCTCTTTACTCAAACTAATTTGTGTTTATAGTAAATGATGAGCCAAATGACATGTCCTGACTGACACAACTCAGGTTTCCTATTTAGGTGGACTATTTTCTAGTAGACAAAAATTAAGTTAAGTCAAGCAATTTGCCATCAAAACATAAAAAATAAATTAAAGAGACAGTATTTTTATTTAAGCAAAATGCACTCTTCATATAACTTAATACCTAAATTGACTACTAGGAAGTATGAAAAATGAGACAATAAAAATTCTCCTATGGGGAACTCCATGAACAGGAGGAGGGTATAAAAGTAGCATCTTTACTCTCAAGACACCCTCCTAAAACATCTCAGAGGAAAAGGGAAACTAAATGCAAACTTTTTTTCTCATCTTCTCTGTGAAATTCAGGTAGAATTAAAACCTTCATCTTTAAAATGAAAGTAAATGAAATCTCAGTACTCAAGGTTGAATAACTCTAAAAAGAACATGTGCAGAATCTACAAAAATACACTACAAGAAGACTAAGACTGCTCATTAGAAATCTCATCAGAAAATCATTGTCATACCACCTAACTCTGGACAACCTATTCTAGAAAGAAATGTAAACCAACCGAGCAACCAATCAATCACATCCATGGAGCAAGATGGTAGAGTAGAAATACAAGATATGGACAGAGAACAGAATAACATGAAATAATAGCTGGAAAAATTTATGAAATAACTGAAGAAAAAATAAATTAAAATGGGAAGAAACACAAAGCTGCAAACTCACAGTAAGAAAACAAAAAATAAAAACAAGGACAGAGGATAGAGAAAAATGAACAAAATGAGTTTACATGACTTAGAAAGAAAAGAACACTTGAATTTGCATATGTAAAGCATACATCCTAAGCAAGGGAAGATGACCTAGAACAGACATGACAAGATATGTCCAAAGAAAATGATTGCATTCTAGCCCCAAATCAAAGGAAGAGCTTTTGCTCAGCCAAGCAGGAAAGTCAATTCACTCATGTGGGGACATAAATAAGACTTCTTTCTGATTTCTCTACACAGACATATAATGACAAAAATATCCTAAAATGACACCAAAAAAAAAAAAAAACACCAGGGAAAGAGTGATCCAAGACAGGTAATGCAATGCTAAATATTCTTTCCATGAAATTTTCCTGGAAAAAACAAATTATCATTAGTTTGCTAATGGAAATAACTCTAATACAATTGTGGATTTTAAACAAAGAACAGTTCCTCAGGCTTTGTACTAACTTTAAAATAATATAATTTACTTAAGAAGGAAGGTAGACAGGGAAGTGTAGATGAGAAGCAAAGGAAGCACATTTCTGAAAACACAGAGAATGAATTTTTTTACAAGTGCTCATGGAATGGTCATTGAAAGAGATCACACGTTAGGCCATAACAAAACACCACTTAATTACAAAGGTAAAAATACTACATACCATTTCTCTGAATACAACGCAATACACTTAGAAATTAGCAGCCTAACAGCTGCTAATCTTAAGTAACTCTTTTAAGCAACTCTTTAAACTTAAGAAATCCAAATGGAAATCACAGAAAATATTATAGGAATTAATAGTGAAAATATTACAGATCACACTGAGTGGTACACAACTGAAGCAATGCTCAGAGAATAATCTATAGTTGTGAAAACAAGTATTAATGAAAAAAGTAAGGAATAAAAATTGTGCATTTTAAAAGAATACCAGAGGGCTGAATGTGGTGGTAGTTGCCTATAATTCCAGCCATTTTGAAGGTACAGATAAGAGGATTGAGGCCCAGGATTGGTTCAGGCAATAAACTAAAAGTGAAAGGCCTGGGGAAGAGTGCCTGCTTCCCAAGCACAAGGCTCTAAATTCAATTCCCAGTACTACAAATAAAAGCAGGACTATGATTAAATATAATCCTTCCCAAAGCAGGGTAAAATATACATTAAAATAAGATCAGAAATTGCTGAATTGGAAAATAAAAGCAGCAATTAAATTGAAAAGCTGTTTTTTTTTTTAGATAGGGGAACCTATAATCAATAACCCTGAAGCTAATATAATGAGAAGCACAAATACAGGAACTGAAAGTGAGGGAGAACAGCAGATACAAAAGTCAGAGGAATATAGGAGACAATTCACAATGCTTTCCTCACTTCTTCGTATATAAATTTAATTATGTCAATGAAATGAACAATTTCTAAAGAAAACAGAATTAATCAAAGTCAAGATACTATATCTAAACAGACTAAACAGAAATAAGCAATCGTTTTTTGTTTGCTACTTTTTTAACCAGCTTTAAGCAAACTGCAGAGTTCATCCCAAGTATTTCACACACTGTACCACGTGCTTTAAAGGGCACACATTGTTTTTCAAACGTGTCCACAGTCACCAAGGGTTCAGAAAAGCAAGAGCACTGTGCTGCCAGCACCGTGGTCCACATAAACAGTTGCTCCCCCTTTCCACTTCCCTTCACCACTACCCCTTCCCATCTTCGTAAAGCCAAGGCAGATCACTCACTTAATAGTGAGGATTCTGACCTTCGTTCATGGTCCCAGGGTTTATTAACCTTCTTTAGCCAAAACATTGTAAATCCATGGTAGTCTTGTGCCTTTCTTTGTTGTGTATGTATTTCTGCTCAGGGTTTTTTAAAGGTATCCCTTGGCCAGTGTTAGAATGTTCTGAATTCAAATACCCATGAAGATCTCACCCAGCCTCAAGGATCAAATCCCATGTGCACTATAACCCACAGATTTGTATCCTCCCACTCTGTTCTCAACCTAACAGTGAAAATTATCCTTCTCAAAGGTGAGTTAGAGCAGGCCAGAAAAAGTGAAAATCCTTCCACTTCCTCCCAAGGCCTGACACCCCCTGGCCTCTTTCACATCTCAGAACTCACCAGCAACTCTGCTCACTCACCCCACTCCAGCCTCAATGGCCTTGCCTTCAGGTAAACACCTGCCATCTCTGCACCTTAGCACTTGCCCTTGCTCCTCTCATACCATTCTTTTCCCATTTAGCCCAAACCTTACTCAAATGCCTTCCTGTCAATGAGGCCCATCCACACCACCCTTTTTTAAACTTCACCCTCCACTTCCTATGTCTAGCATGATTTCTGTTATCTGTGGTACATGTCACCATCTGAAACACTGCCAGCATTTTATGGGTTTATCTTGTTAATTGTCAGCTTGTTCCCCTTTAAAAGTATAGCCTAGGAGGACAGGGATGATTGTTTCCTTCTGCTGTCTCCCCAGTGCCTAAAACAGTGCTGGCACATACTAGAATACCAAAACAGTTATTGAGTGAATACAGAATGATCACTGTGCTTCTGGATTCAGATATGTGGCACATACTAGGATATCAAAACAGTTAATGAATGAATATAGAATGATTATTGTGCTTCTGAATTCAAGTTTATGGCAGAAAAAAAAAATACTGTGTTGTACCTGAAGGCAGAATTGGATCAAGTCACCAGGCACCCATGAATTTTGGATGGGATGCATAGGGGGATGCTATGTGTAGAGAATATAATGTGGTTGTGACTCGGCTTGGAAAGCATCAGATTTTGTTGGAGGAAGAGTAAATGCCGGTGGGACATTTGAGGTACTTGAGTTCAAGACTGCTTCCTGCGTTAGTTACTTTTGCATAGCTGTGATTAAATACCTGAGAGAAAAAACTTCAGAGAGGAAAGATTTATTTTGGCTCATGGTTTCAGAGAGCTCAGTCCATCGTGTCAGGGAGAGCATGGCAGAACAAAGCAGAGGAACTCACATCATGGTGTCCAGGAAGCAGAGAGAAGGGAGGGGACTGGGGACCCAGTATAACCTTCAAAGGTGCACCCACAGAGTCCTACTTCCTCAGCTAGGCCTCATGTCCCGCGGTTTACACAGTCTCCCAAAATAGTGCCACCAGCTAGGGACCAGGGGATTAAAACATGAGCCCGTGGGGGGCATTGCATATTCAAACCATAACACTTCTTAAGGTTGCACAGACCTGAGAAAGGGAAAGGGTCAGGGAGTATTGCTGAAAGAAGAGCAAGTCTGGCTACCACCTTTGTAACAAGTGACCACCACAGTCCTTACTCACCATCTTTAAAAATCCATGTAAGTTTTTACTTCTCTTTCTATAAACTGGTTACCAAGGCTTGTCTGTTTTTTTCATGGCATCAAACCAAAAGTCTCCCACACAGCTTTGCCTAGTGTGGCAGTGGGTTTCCTCATCCTCATGGATAAAGGAGAGATTGGTTGGCAATCTGTTGCTTCATTTGTCAGGTTGGAAATAATCTATCTGCCTTTCCTTTTCCTCATTAGCAAAGAGCTCAGCTTCCTCCCAAGTATATTGTGTCTGGAAATTTTGCCAAATGCCCTAGAGCATGTCCCTGAAGAGTCAATAAAGTGCATTAGCATTTTAAAGTTTGTAAAGGTTTGAAACCAACACTTCACAATTTTTAAAATACGAACACAGAACCACACCAGAGTAATGAAAAATCTTTAGCAGCACAGTATCCACTGCTTGCTTTTCTTTTTACATCTCTATATAAATAAAGTGAAACTAAAACTGAGAACTGGGCCCACATTAATGCAAGATGTGTTTGGGAATGAATGAGCAAAAATGTCATAAAGACAGAAGAGCATAAGTGTTTCAAAATGAGCCCAGCACCCAGGTCAGCCACTGCTCTTGTCCTGGGCACTTTTGAAGCCTCTAGGAGACAAGTCAGGAACAAAGCAATCTGTTCTGACATGTGTCCATATTCCAATGCATCATGTAATTATTGTTTTCCACATATCTTAAACCTCAACTTCAACATGGAATACTCTATTTCTGTATCAGTAAATCTCACTAAAGAGAACACTCTGAAACTACACCCTTGCTCAGTCAGAGCTTTTAACAGAGAGCTGGGTCAGAATCATTTGCAGAGAATTTACAGAAGCCTTCTTTACAGACTCTCTGGACTTGGTACGAATTCAGATGTAGAGTCAAGTCACTTGAGGATCTTTTATGAGCAAGTTACGAACTATTAAAAGTAAAAGAAGAGTAAGACACAGTCTGCCCTCAAGGAACTCATGTGCCGGATAGCATGTGCTGTAAAGCAGGTGCCAGATGTTATGGACTGAATTATGCCTCCCAAGATTCATAGGCTAGATCTCTAACTCCCATACTCAAGAAAGTGACTGCCTTTGAGGAGGTGACTAAGTTAAAATGAGACCATTAGAGACCTGATACAATGTGAGAGGTGTCCTAATATGATGAAGCGATCAGAACAGAGATGTACTAGGAACATGCACACACTGAGAGAAGACATGAGTGTAACAGAGGGGTGAATAAGAACAAAGTGGATTATATGCATACATAGAAATACCACAAGAAAATCCTTACTTTGTACAATTAATACTTGCTAATAAAAAAAATTAAAATAAAATAAAACAAATTTATGTGGCTTCAACTACCCAGTCTGCACATTTTATTACAGTAGCCCTAGGAAACTAATGCACCAGTAATTTAAATCTCTGACCACAAAACAACAGATGAAAATATAAGGGGTATGGGAACAAGAACCAATCAAAGTACTGGATACTTCCTGGTGCACAAATATTCAAAACAGAGATTTGAAACCAGGGTTTACATGGATGACGTGGAGTTCAAGTCCAGAGAGTCCACTCAAGAATAGCTACTGAAAACCATTAATATACTGTAGTAATTTGAATTTTCTACTACATGATTCTTGTGAACCTTTATCCCAGGAAAACATACAATTCTACTACAAATCTTCAGCAAATATTTTAAAGAAGTGGTGTCTGGTCAACAATTAGGTACAGACTATCTATGCAGCACTTTCTAGCTAAGTTTGATGATTTTTTGTTTCAGTGCATTTAGGCAGCAAATATTCTATGAAACAGAGTGCTATGCCTTCATAAACAGTGTGACAATATCATATAGAATTGGACTTGTCCTTTGAATATAAGAGGACTGGATTAATAGTCTAATTTCACCCCAGGCACTGAGAAGTCTCTAACTGGAAGAAGAGATAAGAATATACTCTCCACAATCAAAATTTTAGGTAGCCAAAGTCAGTATCTCTACCACCCTGCCATTTACCATTTAGCCCTTCTAAATGACTGTCACCAGTGACTCTAAGCTAATAGTTCCCATTACATGTGTGTGTTTATATACACATATACATAATGGTATTATTATATATACATCTATGTAATATATATACACACGTGTGTGGTATCTGTGATATATGCGTGATGTGTATATATATATCATACCCTAACTCTCATGCTCCAGCCCATCCCAGCATTCTGAATTAGTAGATCTGGGGTAAGTCCAGAAAACTAATGCTTAAAGTTTCATAATGATTCTGATTCTCTGCCAAGTTTGAGAATCATGATAATGTTGACCAAAAGATGTGGATTTTCCAGGACACTCTAAGTTTCAATTACTGTGTGCAACAGTTATCAGATCACATGATCTAAATTTCCTATTCCATACTCCTATAGACTTGCCCTTACCTTCTTCCAAAGTAACTCAAACTCCAGAACTACCCTGTTCTTTCCTGACCCTTTCCTTCACTCATTTAAAAATGCTTTTATCTGAAACAAAGGCACTAGAGGTGGTCAGCTGTTAAGTATAGCTAAGAGGTAATTGGGGCTTTAGCTAAATACTGCTGGGGGTTTGTCTGGATTTTAAAACTCTTTAGTTAATCTCCAAATGGAAACATTGTCCAGGGACATTTTCTAGCCACAGGCTTTCTGTTGCTCCTGATGTATATAAGTTATTTTTTAGTTTAAGGCTTTTTATAAAATTATACAAGGGCTCTATTCACAAAATAGCAGCTTTGGCCTCCCAGTTGTAGAAATAAATACAATACAGTAATTAAATTAGTGGGTATGTTATTATTGCAAACGGTCAAGTTTATTACAGCAGATGTTTCAACTGATATTCAACTACCCATTAAAATAAAAAAACTAACAGGATCTGATCCACCATTTGGTATACTGTGTCAATGTCAATGCTTAAGATAGCTGATCAGAACTGTCTTCCAAGTAATGTGATAAAGTTGTTATGTAACAAAGAACTGAATTTCACACTTTATTTTGCACTAATCTTGCTAATTAAAATATGAGCATGGGCAAATAACTGAAATGATGAAGAGCTACTAGAATATACTCTAAAATACTTCTACAATTGTGAGTATCTTGCTGGAAGAATCATTTTACCAGCCAAAATAGATAGCATTATTAAGAAAACTATTCAAAATTGGAAATAAGGAAAAATGTTGATTAAGTGATTTATCAACATTCTGCTAGGGCATAAGCTCACATGTGCCCTGACTGTGGGGAAATATAACTTTGTTAGACTTACTATATTTCCTATTCAATATGGCCCAGATATTATATGCCTTTAAAAGTTTGGGTTCCTATATAAGGGAAAAAAAATGATAATGAGATGATTCACACTTTTGTCAGATTGTAAAGATAACCCAAGTTTATAGTCTTTTTTAATCCTATAGAGTATTAACCTATTAGCCAGGATGGTATATAATATTATTTTTATCAGCTTTTCTTTTTGATCTGTTGTACATAAGTTCATATTCTCTTTGCAACCACTTTTTGCAATTCTGCTAATTCCTTCTTTAATTAGTCACAGTGTTAGAAATAAAGTCAGGGGTGGTTCATCTTCAAGACAAGGCATTTAACCCAAGTGATAAAGGAACTTAAACTGGGAAGGGTAAATCATAGTAGAATGAGGAAATGGGTAAATACTGTGTCCTTGCTAGAAAACACATATTACAGGGAGACCTTCCTGCCACAAAGAGAGGTGGATACAACTTCAAGCCAGATTCTAAAATTTGACCAATTCTAGGCAGGCACCTGTGGTCTCATGTCTATAATCCCAGCTACTCAAGAGGCAGAGATCAAGAGGACTGTAGTTGGAAGCCAGCCCAGGAAAATAGTTTGAAGACCCTATCTCAAAAAAACCCTTCACAAAAAAGGGCTGGTAGAGTGGCTCAAGGAGTAGACCCTGAGTTCAAACCCCAGTACAGCTAAAAAAAAAAAAAAAGAAAAAATGACCAATCCCAAGAAAAGCATATTTTAAAACAACCCAATAGGAAATTTAGGTGAGGTACAGGAAAGAATGCACATTCCATAGTACTGAACCCAGTGTGTGTGGAGCAGGGGTGGGGAGGGAAGCTTAAGTGCTAGACAATATAATGCTTGTTGTAACTGCTTTGGGTTTGTCTACTCACCAGGCACCTGATCTTGCAAGACCACCATTGAAGTCTCACTTTCACTGTACTCCACGTATCTCTGAGTCCATTCTTTGAGTTTGGACAGGTGAGTATTTCTCACAATAGGACTGTTATTATGAAAGTACTGTAGTGTCCCTTAGCAAAACATCTGACAATTGAAAGCACTACAATGAAAAGTTGCAACCTTTATCAGAAAAAGGCAATGTGTAAATCTCTCTGCAATGTCCCACCTATATCAGAAAACAAAGTAGGTTTACATGACAATTAGGTGGACATGAGATTGCTGAATGAGTATCTGTTGTTAAAACACGGATTAATTCAAAGAATCATTCACAAAAAGCCCTCAATATGATTTTGAGAGGAATAATTGAGAGTGGTGAGTATTTTTGACCACCAGGTTTAGGATACATCTTTAAAGCAGAATAGGAAATTCTCAAATTGTTAGGCCAGTAAAGCTTAAATCACTATGTTTGATCTATCATTTGCAAATGTACCTTGGCCTGGAATAAGGAGAAACACCAAGGTCTTACAGAAGAAATTCATGCAGAAAGAGTTGAGTACAAAGTCTTGGACAGTACGGCAAGCATGCTTCAGAGTAGAAAGTTTAATTTTATATACAGATCCCACAGATCACTATTTATGTTTGAGCATGACATAGATTGTCTGGAAGCTTCCAAGGCTAGTGTCCCACTGACCATGAACTTATCACGCATTCAGCTTTACTCGATTCTTGCTTTGTAGATGAGTTATTACAATCGTCTCCCCCACCAGTCCTCTCTCCTTACTGCATGAATTCCCTTAGTTTTCTTTCACAGATAAGAGAATGCACTTTGGGGTCTAATTTCCATTCCTCCCTTTTTGGGGGAATACTTGTCCTTCCCTTTTCAGTGACCACAGGGCAGCCTGTGATGACTGTTCATAGTGTGACTATGAACCATAAAAACTGTATCATAAAATGTTTCCAGTTTTGTAAGTCAAACATGGTAGAATAATAGCAAATAGAATCACAAGATTCAACATATATTATTCTTCTAATAACACTGATGTATCCAATCTTGAAGTATATGAGTGAAAGTTTTATTACTTGTTCTAAATTTAATATTTACCTCTTGCAAATCAGAGCATAAACTATTTGGTTTGCTTAAATTACACATGTAGAAAGAAATTAACAGCTCAACTGGGAATCTCAACAAACTGACTAGAAACAACTCTTAGAGAAGACAATTCAAAGATGGATTTAAAATCAATCCCGCAGCAAGCAAAAGCAACTTCTATATTCCAAGTGGTTCAGTCACACGGGAGTAAAAGAGGCAATGTGACATTTTCTTTTCACAGGGTATGTGCAGCCATGCTGCTTTAAAGGGAAGAAATAAGATAAGCTGATTTTATTTTCACTAGTGGAAAAAAGTTTTCAATAGAGCAGCTCTCATCAACACAGCATGGCTAACAAAATAACATTAACAAGGAAAATAAAATAAAAGATTAGGTGCACAATCCAGGTATTTTGTTTCTGAAGAACCACACCAATACACTCCAGTTGGAGAACCATGAATGTAAGCTCCCTGGAAAGCAGCCTCCTACTGTGCTTTCTGGTCCCACAGAGATGACTTGCAAAGAATAAAGTCTTCTTTTTTTTATTTTTCCTCTACCTAGGATCAATTGGTATGGGGACCACCCAAGGCCTGGGAAGTTTTCTTTCCCTCCATCAGCTGGAAGGGATCCTCAATCCCTTCTCTGACCACAGTTGGTCCCAAAAATAGCTTTTGAAGCTGAATGCAGAAATGGATCAAGTCCAGTTTCTTCTCTCAACGCATGTTATGAATGGAAGGAAAGAATTTCGCTTCCAATCTGGTTCCTCACTGAAAACTAGGACTGTGCCTGTCCTTGCTAAAATCCCTTCTTGTGTTTTCCCTTTTGACTGTCAGAAGCCTGCCTCAGAGGAATGCACTATGCATAACAATGAAGAAAAAGGAGAGCAAAGGTGATTGAAAGCCAACAGAATTTTTTCCCTGTCATTTATCACTTTGTGCTTCCATTTTAAACCACATTCCAAGCCAGGAGGTCTTTCCTTAATGATCTGTTCCGCAGTCTTGGAGTTTGGCATCATCCTGCCTGAGCTAAGATTCAGGGACCCTGTTCTCTGCACAAATTAGCAGAATTGAAGGCTTATGAGGATGTGGCTGGTACAGGGAAGAACCAGGAAATGGGAGTGGGTTGGCAGAGAAAGAGATGATTCTTTTGCTTGACTCTTAGTTGAACTGAGGAAAGTAGATAACAAATATTCTGCTGGCTCTCTTTCAACTTTGGGCTCTAAATACAGAGCCACACAGAAGTGAAGAGGAGCAAAATGAACATATTTATGTAGTCCTTTGAGATTTTATGGTGATTTCCTAAAACCCACATCATTTTAAATTATAATCCCCTATTTTAAGAGAGAGAATGTGAAGCATTTTTTTTGAGATTACCTTACAGGGATATTTTAAAGGGGTAAAAAAAATTAAATGACAACTCAAAAAGTATTTCAAGAAAAGTATGAATCTTACATTAAAAGACACAACTAGTTTAATCAAGAAAAGAAAATGCCTTAAGTAAACAGTAGACCCATGTAGTTCTTATGCCAGAATGACTATTAATCAACAACAAAATGACTTGCTACATAAAGAAAAGAACTTTATAAGAAACAAGATTTTTTTAAATTAAGCTTAATATCATGTAACAGATGTTAGGTTTCTCCACTACCCCAAAGAGGGCTGTAATACTGTTTGAGATGACAGTTGTCAACTGTGCAATGTGTATGATAAATTACAGAAGCAAAAACATAGCATTATTTAACAATCCACTTTAAAATAGCATTATCATTTAAATACCACCTACAAGGAAATTTGAATAAATTTGGCAGCAAAAATACATCATAAATAAAAAGGTGCAACCAAGGATCAGAATTTCCTTTGAATAGAACTACAATTAAAACAAGAAACCCCCAAAACCTGTGACCTTCATTAAGTACAATTATTAGGAGAGTCAGACCAAGAATAACAGTGAAGCAAATTGAGTTTATTTTAAGACCCAACATCTGTTTCTTTAACTTCCTCCCTTACCTCACCTGCCCCTTCCCACAGAAACTACTTTAACAACATGACATGGGGTAAGTGCAGGTCATGGGGTTAACTATGATCACAGACCTTATATGCATTTATGAAAATGTCAAAATGAAACCCACTATTTGTAATCTAAAAAAGACAAATATTTCTTATATTAGAAGTTTAGTCTGTTAACTTTGTGACTAGGTTAGAGCCTAGAATTCCCTTTGCTTTAAATTAAACACATGTCTGAGAATGAAATTTCCCATGAAGAAAATTATATTATTCTTTTGTTCACAGCTGAGATCATATTTTCTGATCTGGAAGGCAATAACTACAGCAAGGAAGTTGCTTATGAAATGAAATCTCAATTTTGTTAAAAACAGAAAAGTAAGGTGAACTTAGCACTGGCAACAAATAATTCAGTTATTGAAATCAGTGCCATAATGTCCAAACAATAAATAACATGCCAAAAAACTCAAAGGAATTATTGGAGTTGAACTGTACTGATGTGAATTGCTGGACTAGTGCCACAGTAAGATGCAACCCAAAACGTGTCCTGTCCTGCAGACTCCAGAAGCAAAGAATAGTAAAGTGGACACTGATGTCATCCGTAGGAGGGGAAGATTGTGGCACTCACTGTAGGTTCATAGGCAACCGCCTGCTATAGAAGGAGAATGGCTTACACTTTCATGGGGATCAGGTGCACTTAACAACCAAAGGAAAAATTGGGAGTAGGAACAATTTAGCTGACTTACATAATCCTATTTTCCATTGAATTCCAGCAATAATGAGAAAAAGGGCCATTTCTTTGAATGTCTTAAGACAATTAATTTCCAAACACTCTAAAGGCTCACAGATACAGTAGCAGGTACAGCTGAGCTTCCTAGAAGTTGAAATCAATAGATGACCCTTCTCCACAGCTGTATTCCATGTTGAATTTCATTGTCCATGTTTTATTTACCCCAACAAAGAAAAACATGATCTTACAATGGGGTAACTAATGTATTATACAGGAAATACAAATGCTCATATTTATGTTTTATTTGCACAAATGTGATATATGAATTTGCAGACATTTCAGGAGTAAAAAAGAATCTTCTTTTAGATTTAGAACAGTTTAATAAGTTATCAGTTACCAAGGGCAATGCATTTTGATGTTTTCAAGTAGTAAAGTTGATACCGTGATAATATGGAAAGAAAGTCTGGAATGCTTCATTTCTTAAGCAAAGGTTTCTTGAAATTGCGTATTTGGAGATTCTTTTGTATACTGAATAGGAAAATATTGGTCTGGTTTACAGCCTATGTCAAAATAAATACTTCAACATTTTATGTCTATAAATTTGACTTAAAAAGACTGAAGACCCTCTGTATGGTGTGTTTATTTTTTCTTATTTACTTATTTATTTTAGTTCTTGATATCTGGGAGTCAGAACAAATGAAAAAGCCCCATCAGCTTCAGAGAGCACGACACACAGCTTGCAAGAGTAAATGATTTATGGAGCCACAGGTGTGAGTTGTCAAGGAACCATCTCCACATTTGAGCTGTCTAGCTTTGCAGGGGAAAAAGAGACAGATGAAATTCTTGAAAGGTTTGAAAAATATAGAGAGCAAGAAAACAGACCAAAGAGAATAAGCCTCAGCTAGTAACTAATTAGACAGCAAAGGATCCCCGAAAAGTGAAACAGGAACAAAAATCAACACAAGTGACTGATGGCAAATATTATGTTTTCACCTGTTTATTTGTAGCCATTTCTTTGTCTCCAGTCCATTAAAAAAAAAAAAACTGTCCAAATTACCATTGTATTCTCTCATTACATTGTTATTGCTATTTTGATAGGCTTTTGTCCATATAATGAATTAAGTTTAAAGTGTTTAATATTTTCATTCAAGTCACCTTTCCAAGTTTTTGTTTACTGATATGAGTAAATCTGGACATCACTATTTTAATAGAATACTGAGTCCAGAACTGGCACTTAGACTTTCAAGTTGGGGAGGTTACTGCTAGAGTGGTAGAAGCATCTGTCTAGCAAGCGTGAGGCCCTGAGTTCAAATCCCAGTACCACCACCAAAAAGAAAAAAACAGTTCTTCAGGTTGGAGAAGCTAAAAGACAGAGACCCTGGAAGGATAGTCAGCAGGACTCTGCAGCTACTTAAATGCAGAACCCAAGATTTCTGGTGTAGAGCTGCTTGTTTTAGGAAAGGGGTAATGCCTAAAACTTAAAAATACCTGGTTAATGGTTGAGATGATTCCTGTTCTTCTCTCTTTAAGCTAATTTCTGTGACAGGTAAGTACAAGTAGGTTTGAACTTCTCTTAGGACAAAGCAGGGTTGTCTAGAAGTTATGATTATAGTAAAGATTAGATTCCCTAGTGAATCTTTAAAGCTTTAAAATAATGCTATTGTATGGAATAATAGAGTAAAAGCATCACAATGGAAAGTGTATAAGTTATATATTTTATATATATACAGTGAGTACTCTTAAAACTATTCATCCTTTTGGGGATGGCGGCTGAGGAACACATGAAGTTTGAGTGCAGGGCCTCATACTTGTTAGGCAGGTACTCTACCACTTGAGCCATGCCCCCAGTCCTTTTTTTTCTTTTTTTGCTTTATTTTTCAGATAGGGTCTCCTGCTTTTTGCCCATTGCCAGACTCAGACAAAATTCCTGGGATTACAGGCATGCAAAACTGTTCATCATTAAGGTGCTTCTATGAGTTAGGCTGTCCACAAAAGCAATACATTTTCTATTTCTGGAGGTGTCATGTATGATTACAACTTACTTCTAAACTTTTGATTTAATAGACCAAGAAAAATTATATTATTAGATGTAAGAAAATAAAGGATAAACATTCTCTTATTCTGAGAGATGGCAAAAATGCAAGTAAACAACTCTTCTTCAAAAATAATAGGGTTCTACCTCCTTCAGTTCAATATATTTTTGAAACTGACAATGCAGCTGAATGATCAGTGTTAGGTAGACCTTGACAGTCATCCTACAGAGTGGGATCATTGCAACTGCCGTTGTCTGTGCCTACCCAAAGTTAGACTGCTGAGGACAGTTTTTGTATTTGTGCTACAAACACACAAATTTTAATGTGCAGTTACGTTGGTGTTTTTTTGTCTTTTTTCTTTTTCTTTTTTTTTTCTATTTTTCCTTTTTTTTTTCTTCAGTGCTGGGAACCGAACTCAGGGCCTTGCACTTTCCAGGCAAGCGCTCTTCCACTGAGCTAAATCCCCAGCCCCACAAATTTAAACGTGAGTGAACTCTCACTGTGTGGTCAGCACACCGACACAATCACCACAATGGAGCAAAAGTGCGCAGTGAGCAAGCATCATGGTGGGATGATGATGAAGATCAGGCAGCTGAAATGGCTTTTAAACCTTGAAGCAGCAGGGCTGAAGACCCTTGAGAGTCTCATGAAAAACCACAGTAGATCTGAGCACCCTTATGTCATAAGCTCCCTACTTGTGTCATAGTGGCAATTTAGCACTTAGCGATGTGTAATTTAATTAAAAGGTTTTTTAAAAATCTTCAAATTTAGTTAAGGCAAATGATTTTTAGAATATAGCATAGCGTCTGACCATTCTGACTAATGAGAGGTCCTCATAAATACCAGAACAGCTAATGGGCATCTTTCTATTTGAGAAATTGCACAACACTAAATTCTGTCCTCTGCTGGCACTTAATTTTAATCTTTCAAAAATTGCAATGCCTTTAAAAGGAACATGCCACCTTCATTTCCCTAAAGGCTTCACCACTTGTACAAGATTTTATTCCAAGATTTAAAAGTTCCTGCCTGGCACTTGTGAGCACTGGCATCAATGGCCCTTCATTACCATTCACACAGTTATTCACATCACCACTAATGCACTTGTACATTCTTTCCTATTTTCCTAAGTTACTGTTTTGAAATGTAAGTACCATACATCTTTCTCCCAGATTCTACCCCTCCCCAGTGACATTAAAGATTTTCATAGCAGAGCAGCTGGGACTGTGACAGAGCCCACCCTTTGCTAGGGGGAAGTAATGGTAGCTAATTAGGCTGATCAAGTCTACTTTGTCTATGATAAGGAGAAAATTGTATTTCTTGCCGTCATTAGAGCACTATTTCTAGATTTGCTTCCTTCTCTTTACAGTTGTATGCCTTCAAAGTAGCAGAGTAAATAAATTCTATTTAGAAGCATTTTGATAAATGCAATTAAGTTTGCTACTGGTCTGTCAGATTTCTTGCATGTAATTTGTAGACAGCACATCCATCAACTTATTCCAAAATCCTTGGTTTCCAGACAATTCCCTTAAGTAGATAAGAACTTTACTGGCTATATTCCAATATTTACTTAATTTTCATTCTGATAATTTACTTACTCAGACCAGATGGAGGGCAATATTTTGAATATCTACAAAGAATTTCATTTTATCTTTCTGTTCCTAAAATGACAAT
Source organism: Castor canadensis (assembly GCF_047511655.1). NCBI lineage: Eukaryota > Metazoa > Chordata > Mammalia > Rodentia > Castoridae > Castor > Castor canadensis. The sequence continues at coordinate 6,038,655 of NC_133386.1, read as the reverse complement.
TTGAGTAAAGAAGGATCATCCATACATTCTGCACATGGACTACTGAAGAGCTTTAAAATGTGCTTAAATGAGGCGTTAGTAATAATCAATGAAAGAAAAATTTAATGAAGAAAAAGATGGGAGGCTGTGTGAAATACATAGTCCAATCTTAAGGGCTAAATGCAAAGCAGTTCTCTGAGTTAAGCAGCTGTTTTAAATACGTAGCTCTTCTGCTGCTCTATCTTGACAGCTGGAAGAAATCACAGTCCAGAGAGACATGTGCGTAACTTGAATTGAACAGATGCAGGCTGTGAAGAAAATCAAGCAATAGATGCAAACAACATTACTGAAACTCCAAGGAATTTTCATTTGTTTTTTCATAATGATAGCAAATGCTGCCACACTCATGGTATAAACTACCTATAATACTAGTAAAAAATAGTAATTTTTTTCAAATGTCCAAAAGAAGATATGCCAGATTCTAAATCAAAGCCACAATACTCACATCTATCCTTTTCCATACAACACTGTTTTGATTCAATAGATTGATTGTTATAGTGCTGGTTGTCTTTACTCCCCTCAGCTGCCATGCACTCTGACAGGACCTATGTTGTGCAAATCATATCAAAGCAATCCAATTGTCACATGCTGTGGGGAATAGGACCAAGGAAGAGTGAGAAATGACAAAAAGGTTAAGGTGCAATATTTGTTCAGTAGAAAAGAAGTAACTTAAATGCCGCTTCCAATTTAAAGTATGTTTGACCCACTTTAATGAGCAAAAGCCTGCATTTAAAACAGCAATTTGCTCACACACTTAGGGCCAGATGGTGCCCTTTGGAATAAAAGCACTCTCAATGGAACATCCCAGGGAACCTCAGCATGCCCCGACAGACCAGCATTACTTCACTTTATGCTCTTTAGCTTTTATGGCTTCTCGTGTCTACTAAAAGTATGTATACATTTTGGTTTCCATTTAGAAACCAAGTTAGATTTCACCTCCCAGGTATTCCAAGATCTAAGCGTGAACATGACAACCATATTTCTTACATATCACCACCTTGCAGTACTCTGTGAATTCTTGGTTATTGATAGGAAGCAAGTAAATATAAGTATTAACAAACAGTTGGAGAGCAATAAGACAGTTCATCAAATAGTTCAACATGTTACCAGAATGTTACCCAGCATTCTATTCCTAGGTATACATCCAAAACATATGAAAATATCCTCCATACAAAAACTAGGACCCAAATTTTCATGGCAGCATTATTCATAACAGTCAAAAAGTGGAGACAACCCAAATGTCTACCAAGCACTGTATGGGTAAATAAAATGTGGTATATACACAGAATGGAATATTTTTTTGGCAATCAAAATGAAGTGCTGACATGGATAAATCTTGAAAACAGGCCATTACAAAAAAATGCAGATTGCATGGTTCCATTCTTATGAAATGTCCAAAACAGACAACTAAATCCAGAGACACAAAAAGTAGATTAATGGTTGCCAGGAGCTGGGAGGAAGGAGAATCATGGAATGACTGCTGGTGAGCATGAAGTTTCTCTCTAGAGCTGATGAAAATGCTCTACAGTTGCCTGTGGTGACAAATTCACATTTCTGGGATGACACTAAAAGCCATCAAATTGTACACTGAAGTGGATGAACTGTTTGACATGAGAATTATATATCAATAAAGCTATTAAGAGATTCAGCAGGTATCAGAACTGGCTCACCAGGCTCTGCCCACCTTCCCAGGTTCCTGGTCCCAACTCTTCTTCCTTAACTTTTTCTACTTCCCTCAGTCACCCAATGGCTGTCTGCTCTCTGAGCTCTCTACTGCCTTGTTCTGTTCACATGCGCTCTTGGAGTGCCGGCTCTTCCCAAGGTTTCTCTACACTCCTGGAAGCAGCTGCCATTCCTTGCCACAGAATTTCCTTAACTGTGCTTTTCATAGCTTGTTGTTTTCTTTCTTGGCTATGTACTTGTTTTCTAATAAAGTTTCTACCATGACTTCACTTTTCTGTCTCCCCCTAGAATATAAGACCTGCATATGGGCTGCAGTGTCACTGATGTTGGTCACCTGTGCACTTCTGGTGCCTAACACAAGGCCTTCACAGAGAGAGGTCAGCAAATATGAGGAACAATGAGCAAAACAGAATGCACAAAGGTGTGCCAACAGTCGTAATATGCACATCACTCTTTAACTTTGCATAACTCTATCCCATTTTACCCAGTGCCAGACAGACCACTGCTATTGTCTATTGTAGCAATCCCAGGACTCGGGGGGCTGAGGAGAGTTTGAGGCCAGCCTGGCTGTGTGTGCATGTGTGTATATAAAGTATATACACATACATAGACATGTGTAAAATGTTTATGAATTCATACTGAAATCATTTGAAGTGATTTCAGGAAAAACTGCACTAGTAATAAATTTGTTTCAAAGTTACAAAAGTGAAAACTGCAATCTAGAAGGACCAAAATCACGGGATTAGCTAAATAATTTCAAGTCCATTCAGTAAAAAGTATATAGTAATATAAATAAAAAGCACATGATGGAATTTTTAATGATGTTCAAAATATGTTTTTGTAAAAAGTCATAATACAATTGTAAATATGATATTAAAATTATAATTTCTACTGCAGAAAAAACTAATTCCAATAGTAGGCTGGCTCCATGACCTAGCCTCTCAGCCAGGTTAGGATGTGGTGGAGGATTTGCCATGGTACAAGGCCCCACTGAACCCCATCCCCAGATGGGGTAGGGTCCCCATCCCCTCTCACCAAGGCCTGGTAAATGGGCATTGGTAGTATGACAGTTTCCAGACTCGTTCCTGCATTTTAGAGATGGATGATGAGTGCTGGAGTGCTGCCTGGAAAAGCTTCAATTGGACTGAGTGGGGACAGAATTGGCTCCCTGGTATCAGCCAGCACATACAGCGCTTGCAGAGCTAAGAATCCCAAAGTCTTCCTGAAACACCAGATGTAGGTTTCACAGAAGGGGACAGAGGAAGAGACAGGCACAGTGTGTATGTGTATGCATATGCATAGGTGTGTGTGTCAGGGGAGTTGACAGACTGTAAGAAACTCTCATCAGCAGGGCAGATGCCGGTGAACAAGATTCCCACCCAGTACTGAAGGAATACAAGTGACACCCCAGAACACATCTGCCTGTATTAGGAGAGCAGCAGGTAGAGCGCCCATAAGTGGACCACCTGAGCCCACCAAAGCCCATTAGGAGAGGGAGGGGACAAGCCACCTGCAACCATTTTTATGACATCTACTGGAACAAGTAGTAAATGACCCCTCCATCTCCAGTCCTCCACCATGGTAGGTAAGAAACTGCAGACAAAGCAGGGGAACATGCAGACATGGCAGGCAGAGAACTAGAGACAGTCTGCTATGCCTCCTTCTTTAGGCTCCAGACTGAAGCAGGTGCAAGCTGGAAGAATGGGTAAGAAGATATGCCATCAAATTAAGTTTGAATTTATGATTATCTTGGCTTGGATGTTATAATCACATAATTAAGACTGAGTCTGGTACCTCAAGTGCCTAAGGGGAAGTTTGTGAAAGAGTAAACAAAAATGTCATGGGTCCTGCCTGAATTTCCATCCAGGGACAGGGACAGGGAAAACGATTTTTCCCAAACAAAGGCATGGTGGGAGACAAAATTAGTTTTGCTTGGATTACATTACAAAGCATTCTTTAACTTTGTTTCAAAATGTGTGGATAGTAATAAAAACCAAAGCTAAAATTGATTGAATGCTTATTAGGGAATGGGAGCTTCATAAGCTTTTTACATGTATTGGCTTAGTCTTTCCCAACAGTGCCATGAGGTTGTGTAAATGCACAAATGCACAAGAAGGGCATATTTAATATTCTCATTTACATATGGAGAAGCTTCCTAAGGCTATGTGGCCGATAGGTGGCAGGGTCACAGTTTAAGCCCTTTGACCTGGAATTCCCCAGGCTCCACAGAACTTCCCACATTCCCACGTTGTCAAATGTACAATGGGTCATCTTTTGGAGGTGAGGTTATTGGTGATTTTAATTTTATTTTTTAAATTTCTTAAGTAAATACTTGTTATGTATAATGGGAGGGAGGGAAGAAAGGACAAAGGAAACAGGGAAGAGAGGGAGACCATTTTTAAAGTTGCTGGGCCAAGGAGTATTTTGCACAATAAAAGGAACTGTTTACTACCATTCTTCCTAATTTTGGAAAATTTTTGAAAATTACAGTGTAAAGCATTATGATTAAAGCATCACGGTGTTAGAACAAAGTTGCAGGCATCAATTTTAATCTCATTGACTCCTTAACCTTGTATTGGTTATTAGCAGTTCTCATGCTGCTATCTTAGCAGGGCTGAGAACTTAGAAAATCTAGACCCATAGCTTTCAGACTTCAGCATGGAGAACCCGTTCACAGGAATGCAAAAGGGTGTGGGACTCTATAACAAATACCATGTGCCCACCAGTCAGCTAAAGAATAAAGAAATAACAATTAAAATTGAAGCCCCAAATGTACTTCTTTCTGATTCTACTCCCCTCCTTTCTCCCCACTTCCATCTTTTATCCTGAACTCAAAATTTGTCATCACACATATATTTTATATTTTCATATATATTTATTTGCCAATACATAAATATTATGGAGTACTAGTAATCTGCATGGTTTTAAATTTTAAATTAATGATAAGTTACTTATCCCATGTAACTCAAAGTTTTTGTTCAACTGTAGATTGATTACTCCATGTTGGTGGGTGTAGCTTAGGTCATCTAGGTCTATTCCCTGAAGAACTGCACTCTGCTGTATGAATGCATCACAATGAGCACATCACAATGTTCCCATTCTTGTGATTTACTCATTCTCGTGCTATTAGAATTTAGTTGCTTCTGATTTTGCTGTGTGCATGTGTGTCACAAGTGACGCTGCACAGAACATTCCTGTGTGGGTTTCCCTGCTCACCTGAACAAGAGCTTCTCTACACCAATTGACAGGAGTGGGACTTCTGGGTCAAAGGTGTGTGCATCTGAAACTTTCCAAATTATTAAATACTTGTTTGCTAAATGATTATAATAATTTAAACTTTCAATTAGCACATCCTAGTCAATGTTTAGTATTTTCAGGTTTTAAAATTTTGAGTCTGATTGCTGTGAAGTTTTGTATCATTATAAATTCAAATTGCATTTCCCTGATTAATAGTTGATGGAGCATCTTTCCATATTTATTGGACATTCAATTTCATCTTCTGTGCATGAAGTTGGCTAAGTGTTCTAATGTGTCTGTTGTGATTTTATATGGTAAATTATTTTAATACATATATGTGATCATCATTTTGGTTTATATAGGCTGTAGTAATCTGCTGGTTTATGGTTTATCTCTCAGTTTTCATGCTGCCATTGGATGTACAATATTGGCCATTTTAACGTGGAAAACTTAATCTTTCTTTATGATTTCTGCCTTCTGTACCTAATTTAAGAAATATTCTGTTATGGTCTTGAATATTTCTTAAAATATTTTTTCTATGTCTTTTAAATTTTTACTCCTAAAATATTGATCTTTATCAACTGGAATTTATTTTTGTGTATATTTTATTAGAGAGATCTACTTTTATTCTTTCCACAGTGATAACATGTTACCCATTCCTATTTATTAAACACACATGTTCAGTTATGTCATCTTTAGCGTATGGAGTTCCCATGCATGCCCACATACATTTGTGGACCTTCTACTGTGTTCCATTTTTCTGTTTGTCCTGCACTAATAACCAACTATCTTAATTACCAGAGCTTTTTGATTGTTTATATCTGACAGGGCAGCTCACCCTACCAACCTCTTGTTCTTCAAAAGTATTTTCTTTGATTTTATGGATTATATGAAAATTACTTCTCTGCAGTATTGTGAAGACATGTAGTACAGCTCCTGTTAGTCAGTGCTGCTTGTCTAACTGCAGTTCTTCTGCAGGTGGTCTACTCCTCTCCCTTGGCTTTAACCTTCTTTTCTTTGACTTTGGTGTTCTTTATTCTCTATGATCATATACCAGGGTAGTCAAACCTTTCTTGGTTCTTTAAATTACCTGCCAGCATATAATTAAATATTGGCTCTTTTCCTCTCTCTGTGTCTCTTAACTCTGGAATATTAGTGATTCGTATATTGAGCACTTTATGCAAGAGCTCATGAATTCCATCTCTGTATCTCTTTGTGGGCCATTCTAGTTGATTTAATCATATCTATCTTTTCTCTTTATTTGCATATAGATTTTTAACCTGCTTATTTGAGTCAGATTTTTTTCAATTTTGAAGAATTAATATTCATTTATGTCTATTCTATTTGATTCTTTTTTCCCAAATGACTGCCTTTTTATGGAGTCCTGTTCTTGTTTTATGTTTCAGACTTCTTCTACTGTCTTTGAACATTTGAAAAACACCTACTAAATAATATCTATACAAAATTTGGTATCCAGTCATGATGGCTACTGGATGTGCTGATTATGTTTTCATGGGGTTTGAGGGTTAGATGTCAGTTCTTTTGCATTCAGTCAGGCATCATCTGTGGATGCTAAGCAGCAGACTGGTATCTCTACACCATAGTTTTAAGTTTGTCTCTGCCAAACATTCAAAATTTAATCAGCTGTTTGGAAGTCATTTTTATGTCTATTTCTTATCCTTGTGAGAAACAGACCTATGTAAGTAGTATATAAACTTTACTCTTTTATCTAAAGAAAAGCAGGCTGGTGATTACAAACCTTCAAGAAGTTTTGGGTTTTTTTCCCCTCTGACACTTAGAACAAATCCTTGTGTAGGAATGGGCCTCATGCACTACAGGGATTTAAGTTCTAATTCTCCACTTTGCTTGGGATCAAGACCCCCATCTCTAACCAAGCACCTTGAAGGAAGCAATTTCCCCATATGTTCCATTCCTTTTTTTTTTTTTTTTGCATTAATAAGCTTTATTTCTAGAGCAGTTCTAGGATCACAGCAAAACTGAATGGAAACTAGAGTTGCCATTTCCTCCCTTTCTCCATAAATGTACAACTTCCTCCTTTATCATCATCTCCTATAAGACTGTTACCTTTGTTATAACCAATAGACCTGGGTTGACACATTATGGTCACCCAAAGTCCACAGTTTACATTAATACTCACTCATGGTGTTGCATACCGATTTTGAACAAATGTATAATGTTATATGTCCACCATTGTGGCATCACAAAGAGTATTTTCACTGCTTTAAAAATCCTCTGTGTTCCACCTTCTCATCCCTCCTTCCTACAACCTCTGGCCATCACTAATCTCACTAGTCTGTAGTTCTGCATTTTCTAGGATTTTGTACTCAGTGATATGAGTTTATGTCTCTGCCATGTCTCTCATAGTTTTGTAGCTCACGTCCTTATAGAACTAGGTGACATTACATTGTCTGTTTGAAACATAGCTGATTTACCCTCTCACTGAGGAGAACTTGTTACTTCCAAGTTTTGGTGATTATGAATAAAACTTTTATAAATGGCATGTGCAGGTTTCTGTATGGTCATAAGTTTTCAGTTCAGTTGAGTAAATGCCAAGGAGCATAACTGCTGGATTGTATGGCAAAAATGTGTTTGGTTTTATAAAAAACTGCCAGATTTTCTTCCAAAGAAGCCACCCCATTTTGTATTCTGCCTAGTACTGAATGACAGGTCCTGAGGCTCTACTTCTTGCCTGCATTTGTTGGTGTCATCGGTTTGGATTTTGGCCATCAAAAATCTAATAGGTATGTTTCACTTTGCCTTTTAGTTTCTTGGTTATCATTTGACACTCTATGGATTTTCTTAAATTTATGATGGATGAATGATGCATTGAAAAGCATATTTATTTTATTTAGTTAGTTCAGACTTCTTGTTGTTTTGTAGTATGCAGGTTTTAAAATTTACTCTCCAATCTTGCCATAAACCAGAAGTCTACATTTTATACTTAAAGTGACAAAATTAAGGCAAGTCCAGTCATCTCTGAATATCCATAGAGAATTTGTTCCAAAATCCCCAGTTGATACCAAAATCTGAGAATATTTAGTCTCATCTATAGTGGCAGTTTACAAATCATATATACAATCCTTCTGTATACTTTGAGTATCTCTAGATCACTTGTACTACCTAATAGAGTGCAAGTTTTTATAAATAGGTTTATATTGTACTGTTCAGGGACTAATGAGGAACAAAGGTTTTATATGTTCTGTACAAAAGCATTTTTTAAAAAATATTCAAATCTGAAAATGCTGCAGATAGAGAGAGCTGACTATTTAGTGTCTCAACTTCATCTACATTTTGAATGTCATAGACATCATCTTTGTCATCCAGACACCCAAAATGATTTTTCCCCTCGTAGATGAATGTACAATAAATACTTGTTGAATGAAAGAATTAATTTGTTGAATAAAAGAATCAATAATATTTACAATTGGTGATCTCTTCTATAAAGAGCCACATAACACTTGCTGAGGTGATTTAACATCCTGCAGTCTTCATACATTTCTAATAAGAACCAGTCCCTAGAGTTCATGACTTATCTCTAGTGATCTGAGAATAAAGGCAACCACCAGGATGTGCCAGCAGATAGATGCTGGCATTTGTATTAAGTCTTAGTAAATCAGATACCAAAATGGGATCTATCATAATGCTACTGTGTGTAATAAGGCAAAAATCATGAGGGAAATCTTACACAGTGAAGTTAAAGATAGTCCTGGGTTATCTAGTACCTGAACTTTGTCCACATGTCTTGTAAAATAAAGAATGAAAGAGAGGGGAAGGAGGAAGAGAGGGTGGAAGAGAGGAAGGAATAAAGGAAGGCAGACTAGCTTTCTGGAAGGAAGGTAAGCTAGCCTCTTATAAGGAAAGATGGATTACTATATCTTTGGGATTTCTAAATTTCTGAGCATAATTAGTCTCTCTTTCCAGCAAGAATCTGTCATTGATTTGTCATTTTCAAGACATCCACTCTTGTTATCCACCTTGCTTACCCATTGTCTCAACACTCAGTTTTAATAAGATGATTTTATATATACATGTATATATATAAAATCTTTCAGTCGGGAGACTGAAACCCAAGTCATTTGCAATGTCTAGGAATATAACTTCAGGATGTCTTCAAGAAGGTCTGGATTCACTCTGATATATGTAAAGGAATGACTCTCATGCACTTCCAATTTCTTTGTAAGATTGAGATATACTACAGAAACAAAGAAAGTCAAAGAACATGGAAAAAGACTTCATTTTTTATGACTCATAATATCCTATAAGCCATTTTTTTTTTCATTTTTTTTTTTGAAACAAGATCTTGCTATATACCCAGGGTAGCCTCAGTCTCACTCTGTAATCCAGGCTCCTCCCAAGTGCTGGGGGTTATAAGTATGCACCACAATACCTGACTCCTATAAGCTGTTTTTAAAATAACAAATTCCTGAGCACTCTAAATTATCCCAAGTTCTGACCCTAAAGTTTCTATCTTGAAAAAGTACCACTGGAGTTACATTGTGCAGACACACCTATTGCCTCATGGTGCTCTCCAAGTGAAAGTCCCCATTAAGACTGTTTGTTCAGATGGACGGGCATAAAAAGTGTAAAGAGATGGTATTTCATGCTGTCGCCAATGCATTTCTCTCAATGGTGAGCCACTGACATACGGTAATTTTACTGTTGCCTACTACAGGCAGGTACAGTTTCTCCCTCTGGCAGAAATGCCATTTGGACCGAAGGTTCACCTTTACTTTCTAAAGATACTTGCATGCCAACACTACCTAACTCAGAAAATAAGAACTCTTTAAGTCAGCAAAATGCTTATGCACAGAATGTCTGTTAGCAATTGGTTCAGTTATGCAGGTGAAGTTTCCCTTGGATAACATTGAAGACTTCTGAGTAGCACAAAAGAGTGTGCTGCACAATTCAGGTGGTAAAGAAGCCATATTTGCTAATTGGTTTTAATCAAGGATCTCTCCTAAACGTGAGGAATCAGCTTCTTTAGCTGAAATTGGAGATTGTTTCCTGGCCTGTTAAAGTTTATTTATTTTAAATCAATACTTTTTCTTTCTAATTTCATGCTATACTTACAGGCCAACATTATATAAGGATGCCCGCATGCATGCATGCATGCATCAATATCCTTGCCTTACTTTCTTCTCATTTGCACTGCTCTCCAGAACACTACATTGTATCACTCTTCTCATGATTATTTATAGTATGTAGCAAGTGCACAGAGTAGTTTTTTGACAGATATTTGTTAACCTAATGTTAATATACAATATGAATAGATGGGTTAATATAGAAGGTATCATTTTTATCATATCATTACCATTTTTTATTGCATCGTTATCATGAATAAAAATAAATTTTAAAAGCCAAAAAAAACTGAACTAGGAGTACATAATTTTTTTTAAAATATTAAATCAAGAGGTATTGAAAAAAAGGGAAAACTGAAAGTCACAAGGAAACAGCTATCAATTTTCAGACTCTAGTAAGAGCCATCCAGGTGTAATGGTTATCTGATTACATAACATGAGCATACTGCAAAGAAACTGTTGGATCAGCAATGGTTATATTACCTCAGAAAACAAGGTTGGACCAGATGCCTTGGCCAGCCATGAGATGAGGTTCCTGAAAGAAATGGTTTGCTGTTTTCCAGTGTGGAGGAAGAAACAGGTGGAGAAACAACAACCCCTGGTGTTAGTTCATAATTCTTTGAAAATGCTGCATGGATGTGATGAAGATGTTGTCTTTCCTTCTACTCACACTAATGGGTGCCTGGTTTTATCTGGAGTTTTGTTTGACCATCATAACTAAATAAGAGTATATATTTTACATTTGTTTATTTTCAAAGTATTTTTAACTCTGTAACATTTTGACAATATAGTGATTCCTTTGAAAGATTCATTTAGAAATGTGTTTTCAACTTGATCCAAATGTGAAATTAAAATGTATACAATCTGTATTTAATGCATATCAAAACTAAATCTGAGTACATGGAAATGTAACTACCCCAAGTCTGGGCTTAGGTGATGAGGGTTTTTCCCTTTCCCTGGACACTTTGTTTTTGATAATTAATAAGTGTTTAAAATAAGGACACTGAAAAAAATTGGACTGTGCTGAAATGTATTTTTCAAATGTAAATAAAGCATAATTATTTATGATATTGCTTGAGTCACCCAGTATAATGTTATATGTGTTCCACCCAAAAGGTTGTTCAGTTATTTGCTGTGTTACTGAGAAATATGTAAGATTTTGCTAAATTGTAATTGGATTTGTTTTCAGGGCGAGGATTATTGAGAGTAAAGAGCTACCAAGAAAGGTTATAGGAAGAATTATTGTGAGGTTCATACAAAGAATTATACAAGGTTCTGCACTAAAATTAGTCATTAAAACAGTTTATATTTCAATGCTTGCCCTGTACCAATTCAGTTTTAATTACTCCTCTGTAGGGAATATGCTTGAGAAGGAAATGAAACTTTGGTTGCAAGTTCCTTCTGTTATCAGAGCTGTACCAGTTACTCTCTGAGGAAGGTCAAGAACTTCTAAATGGGAAGTGAACTCATCAGGGTTTTTAGAGATCCTTTGTATATTGTTTATCAAAGCCCAATGTCATCAGTTAATTGACTTGGTTGAAGAAGCATCACCATTTATTATTTCATAGATAATGGCACATATGTGTGACTGTTATGAGTTGTGGACCTTAAAGATCATCCCTTTCATCCGGGGTAAGACCATAGGTTGAAATAGTACAAAGATGAGAGGTATTTTTGGCATTGAGTCTTACTTCTGTCATCTATTTATCGACAGGTAAATTAGTTAATATACTTTTGGTTTAGTTTCTTTAAAGAAGACAGGGATAATAGAAGTGAAGATAAAATCTGCCCCACCAGGTGCTGTGAAGGTTCAACAAAACAATGTTTGCAGAGCACCTAGCACAGTGCCTGGGACAAAGTTTGCTCTCAAATTCCACTTCCCTGCTTCCTTACTAATGCATAGCCTGTCATAAATAAAACATCAGGCATAATAAGTTTCCAAGTGAGGATGCTTCTTCTCACAGTTATTAAAAACCACCTAAAGGTATATTAAGCAGATTCTCTCTGGACCTCACACCTGTGGCTGTGGCAGGATGGATGTGTGAGGTGTGGAGGACAGGGGAGGGATACTCTTTTCCATTAAGACAAAGCAATGGATTTGACTCAGTTTTCCCTTGAGCTTGGGTCTAACACTTGGTTTAGTCTTGCTTTGGCTTTTTAGATTTAGTAACAGGAAAGGAGAGTAGAAAGTTGAAGACTATTACTGGATTGTTACCAGAATTTCAAGTCACTGATTTTTCTGGCTCCAGAAAAGAGTGAAGCAGTTAAAACCATTAAATATTTCCATTTACTCTGAGTTATCTCTTACTAGGTGATAGATAATTTTGCTTCTTATACTTTTTATGACACAAACTACAGTGGTTTGTTTTCTTTATTCATTCCTAAATTATTATTTTAGTATATTTAGATGTTGTCTATTAAAATTAGAGAGGTTTAAATTGACTACACGGCTAGCTACACAAGCCATATCATTGATCCTAAAATAAAATATTGGGGCCACATAATAGCATCTCATGGTAAGGGACACATAACTGTTCCAGTGTAAATTAGACCTGTTCTAGAGTCTAGAGCTGCTATCACTCGTGAAATACGGCTAAATGGAATTTGTCCAAAAAGTAAGTAAGCTATGTGGATGCTAAGATAGGATGCAGAAGGCTTTGAGGGCATATCGATCACCTTCAGCCATTTGAAAAAATTTGCTGGAAAAGGCTTCTCCTGGTTTGAAAGGACAGACCAAATGCACAGGTGGAAGCACAAAGGCAGGATGAGGAGCCCAATCCCGTGTCTGGCTGAGCCTGTGCTGACTCCTAGGTGGGCTCTGCACATCTCTCCCGCTCTACCTTCATGTTGTCAAGCTGCTCCCTTAAGAAGACCACGGTGGGCACATTTACTCCACCACTATGTAGAACTACTGCAGACCCTGTAGCTAGAGGCTTGTTTACAGAGCAGAACCGCTGGTTTTAGACCTAATTAGACTTGCTTACAGCAAGCAAATAAAAAGAAGTAGGTTGCCTTATGGAGGATGGATGGTGACTAAGAATGCTATAGATGGAAAGAAATTGTGAGTAAAATTTAAATCATCATCACATAAATAAATTCAATGAGGGACCAGAATGTGATACATAAACAGTTGTTATTCCTTAGGTTTAGTTATTTTTGATTTGCTTTTCTAACATCTATAAAAACACTATAGATAAGACCAGGTATGAGGGTGTACCTCTATAATCCCAACTTTGGGGAAGGTGAAGATTGGGAGGATTGTGGTTCAAGGCTCACCTGAGCAAAAAGTAAGACCCCATCTCAACAAACAAGTCACATTTATAATCCTAGCAATGGGAGAGGCAAAGGTAGGAGGATTGAAGCCTGAGTTTGGTTTAAAAGCAATAAACCCTATCGGAAAAATAACAAGAACAATAAAGGGCTGGCTAGGGAGTGGGGGGGGCATGGTTCAAGTTGTAGGAGCTCCTGCCTAGCAAGCATGAAGTCCTGAGTTCAAATCCCAGTAACATTAAAAACAAAGTTCTAATTCTTTTAAAGGTCTCCCATCAATCCCTTCAGTTAAAAAAAAAACAAAAATAAAATTATACAAAAATAAAAATAACCTGATATTGAATGAGAGACAGTCCATTATGACATTCCTCCATCTGAGAAATTTAAAATGCCAAGTCAAACATTGAACCTGAAAGACCATCAGCAAATTAGTTATATTTTTCTGATTAATAATACCATACCTACAAGTAAGCATTTTGGTCAAACTAAGCCTTACGAGTAATTAGTGAATTTATTGTTATTTTCAAAACTCAATACCCTTTGATATTTTTCTCCTATCTGTTCAAATTCCTTTTTTTAACTTTCAGTGATATGTTTTTAATAAATTGAAATGAATTGTAGGAAGAATTTTCCCATTGTCATAAGTAAGTCTTTTAATAGTTTATACAGCTTCCACAGGAAAACTCAACAATTTTTAAAAGATTGTTTAGATTCAAGTTGGATTGAAGAACCACACACAATTATGCCACTGGTGTTGGGTGGCACAGAAGCCCATGCCTGTCATCCCAAATTATGTGAGCTCAATTGGGAGGATCACAGTTTTAGTCCAATCCTGGTAAAAAATGTTCCTGAGACCCCATCTCAATGGAAAAAAGTTGGGTGCCGTGGTGCACGCCTGTCATCCCAGCTATGGCAGGAAACATAAAATAGGAGGATGTGGACCAGGCTGGCCTGGGCAAAAAGTGAAACCCTGCCTCCAAATAACCAGAGCAAAAAGGGCCGGAGGCTTCTACCAAGCATCAAGCCCTGAGTTCAAACCCTGTGACCGCCAAAAAACCCAAACACACACACACACACAATTATATTTTATATATATATATACATACATATATATATGACAGTGGGATGGAGTTCAAGGCAAAGGATAGAGATGAACTGAACAAGAATAATACTATACACCATAAACAATATCTAAACATTACTGACATATAAGATACCAACTATTTCTTTTAAGCATTCAAATACAGACAAAAATAGACTAATTTAATCTGCAAAGCAAGAGCCACACAATCAGCTTCAAGTGGACTACAAAATTATAATTATGCAAATTCAGTATTTCCATTTCTTCCTTTCAGTAGGTCCAGTAATGCAGTTTCTCTTTGTGAAGCTCCTGACCTCTTGCCCTCTATTTTGCATCCAAGTGACTCACAAACTCCTCAGAGCAAACTCAAATTATGGTAGGCCCCTCGCCAAGCAGATTTTGATCAGTAAGTACTCTTGTAAAGTCGTGCCCAAATAAAATGGAATATTGAGACATTTAGTGCATGAAAGACAAATACCAATGCCACTAGAGCAGAATGGGCTCTTTCTTGTCTTAAGAAAACAGTTTATCAGAAGTTGAAATCAAAGTCGTGCCCACATATACGCCATAAATGTTACTTAGAGACTAGCTTAGTTTGTGTGGAATATGTGACTTGGCATGGGTAAATTCACTTACTTTTAGAGTGTTTTAAGACAGAACAAATTCTGTGCTGAATCAACTGCAAATCAGAAACAAAAGTTTCATCTTTTCTTCTGTGAGTTATTCATCAAATTAATAATAGCACAAAGTTTTCTTAGGTCAATCTTTTTGAGGTAAAATTTTATTGAATACTCAAAACAATTGTACAGGTTCGGTGCAATAGTTCACACATCAAATCTCAGCTAATTGGGAGGCAGAGATTAGGAGGATCACTGTTTAAGGCCAGTGGGGGGGAAAAACATTAGGCAGACTCTATCTCAACAAGTAAGAGGGGCATCATGGTACAATTCTCTAATCCCAGCTATGTAAGAGGCATAGATACAAGTACGGCAGTCCAAGCCCAGCCCAGGCAAAAGAAATGAGAACCTACTTGAAAAGTAACTAAAGTATAGAGGGCATGGCTCAAGCAGTAGACTGCTTATCTCACAAACATGAGGCCCAGAGTTTGAATCCCATTACTGCAAAAAGAAGAAAAACCTATATAAAATGGGAAAATGGCAGCACTGTTGCTATCTCCATTCTCTAGATGAGAAAAAGAAGACTAAGGAATCTCAGTGACTGCCCACCCCAGCCAGTGTGACTCTTGAGGCCATCCCATCCGCCTCATTCCAGCAGTGCACTGGCAAGTCTGGTGGAATCCTAACTAGTGATTTCATCTACATCCCACATTGCAGGAGCTATGATGCCTCTGATAAACGTGCTGGTAAGCACTGGTGGGAGAATTCGCCACTGTGAAGGGAAATACACAGGCCTGCAGACTTTTTATGCTCCAGATGAGATTTGGCTCTGAGGAACACGATAGGTGCATCGAGTAGCCTCGCTTTACTAGGCTGAAGTTCCTAGTGTCCAAGCATTAAGTGACACTGGCAATGTCCTCAACAACTTTCTGTTTTCCTTTTCTCTCCCTTCAGGGCAATGTTTTGATGAATTATGCATAAACATGATGCAAACACATAGACTCACTTCCCTTTGAAATACGTAAGGATATAAAAACGAGCAGAAAATGTCCTGGGTAAAACCTGTATTGAGCTTTCAAAAGCTGCATATTTGAAACAGTTTGTCATGTATCTAAAACATAAACACCAGCGGTCTTTCACACCCTCCAATGTCACAATGTTTTATTAATTTAAAAAGCCAGCTCCTCGCCATGATTAATCTCCAGGGGAAATCTTAGCTGAGTGACACCTGTGAGTGCAAACTGAACAGAGCCAATGCCAGGGCAGGAAGCATTCAATGGTAAAATTCCCAATGAAATGCAGTTTATAGAAATGCACCCATAAAAACTAGAGCTTTTTCCCCCAAAACTGCATTTCCCAAATAAATGGGTATTGGCTGGTAGGAAGACAGATATGCATAATAAGCTAAAACAAATAGGTTTTTAAAAATTGTACAGACAGTGGATACTAGAGCTGGCACAAAGTTTCTCTAGGAGAAGCCTGCACAGCCGTCAGAATCCGCACCGTGTGCTTCCATTCAGAAGAGTCCGTGTGTCCTGTTTTAGCATACAGCCAAAGAACTCTCTCTCAGCACACCTTTCACCCCACCGAAGGCTACCAGGGAACATTCAATTATCTGGTGTCAATTTCAGTTAATTAAGTTACTGCTGCAAAATAGTTTATGAGGATTACGTTCTTGTCAAAAGTAAATTATGTCCTTTCCAAAAACCATATTAGGACAGGAGAGCAAAACTGTTCCTTTCTCACTTCATTGTGTTTTCTGTCTTATGGCCATCTCTGAAGGTATGCCTAAATTATTTTAATATATGTATTTAACTTTATCCATCATTTAACCTATATCAAAAGAAAATGAAAGAGAGTGAATACTTACTGCTGTTAACCTATGAACTAGAGCTCTGGCAAAGCTACCTAATAAACAAAAAAACAAGGAGGTATAAACTCTCCTGTTTATCCATTCTAAGTTAGGTAGCAAGCTTCAAAACAGCTTTTTCATGTACATTTTTTAATGTTCTCTGACAGTCATATCAGCCTTCCTATAGTCACCTGGCGAAAAGGGAAGAAGGAAAAGGTAAAATTTGGGTAAAGAATCTTTGAGCTGAAGGTTTAGAATGAATAATCTAGGCATAGACACAAGTTCTTGTTTCTTAAATTTTTCTCTAAAGGATGGTGACTGCATTAAACAAAACCTCTAACAACAGCAGGTCAGTTGGATGATGGAATCTCAGTCCAACAATGTAGATGTCAAAAAAGAACATTTGAAACGTGTACTTCAGTGAATAGTCAATTATATTTCATGGTGTGTGAGCTCTTTCATTTACCAGGCTTCTTCTGAGGCAGGCCTCTGTGTTGTTAGCTCTAACAAAAGGCATCCAGCCTGGGGTTTGGGATTGACTCCTACAGAAGCTCACTCCCTCACACACTGCCTGCTTTGGAAGCTGAGCTCATTGTAGACAATGGAGACATGTGTGGCCTTTGAGCGTGGTGAGTCCATTCACAGACAATGGACCTTCGGCCTCTTATAAACTAAGAATATCTAATCTCAACATTTGTTTTCCTTCTTCCAGTCAGTACTTATCCATGGCAGTCCTCAAAGATGTTTCTTAAGTCCACAGGGGCACAGAAATGTCAAGACTTCTTTTGAACAGAAAAAATAATATTTCTGATGGTTCTGAATTATGCAAACAGCTAAGTAATTCTGAGTTTCTTTCTTCCTGACACACACAACCAACCAGAGACAAACAGATGAAACGAGGGTATTCCTGAATCAGTGAGCACTTGCCCTGCACAGATGGCTGCCCTGTGATGATGTCCAGAACTCATCAGCTCTCAGTAAACAGCTGGAGCTTGGAAGCAACTCCAGAGGTATCTACACAGCCCTAGACAAACTACAAGCTGGTGGTACCATCGATTAGCAAGCCAACCTGCAGAAAAGATGCTTGCACAGTCCTGCAGTGACTGAGAAGTCGCTTGCACAGCTGTGCTTCTCTACACAAAGAAAACACTACACTCTTCTCTGGATAGTATGGGGTTTAGCCTGTAGCCTGTTTTTTTTTTTTTTGTTGTTGTTGTTGTTTGTTTGTTTTATCATCACAGGGGAAAATGAATTATATCAGCCATGTATTCTGTCATTTGCAAAATTATTTCTTATACAAGCAGGAACTCATGGAAATACATTCAACACTCTAAATGTATCTAACCTCTTTCTGGTACTTGATAAAGTAAAAGAATTTTTAAATAAATGTAGCTATCAAACGAAATCATTTCATCCCTAAATTCTTCCTATTACATAAATGTTATGATATCCATGAGAGGGGAGTGTTTTTAAGTAAATGTTTTCCCTAAACATTATAACCACAATGTTTCCATGAAGTGCTCATTTGTTTCTGAAAATTGTAGTGTGCGACTCTCAAACAAATTTGCAATGTATGTACAACTAGAGCACACAACTGTCAAGAACTATTTGTTCTGTGTTTTGCTGAAATATTTGCTAAAGGCTTTGTAAATGAATACTAACCACATCTATTCACATCTATATGGTGCCAAAGATTCAGTCTAAGCATTCAAGAAAGATGTCTTCATATTTGTCTACAAGTATTATTTACTCTACACTCTTGCTATGAATTCATCTTTAATGTCTCTGCTATCAGTTATTTTTCTAAGTATGATAAAATCCTCATTTAATAAATATTTTACCTTTAAAGTAGATACAAATAAGAGCTTGCTTATTTTTAAGAAAGAGGTAATTTCAATTCCTATGTGAAAGTGGGCAGATATTCTGGGGTTTTTGCTTTTGTTTCTAAATTAAACTTTAGTTAGATGCACTTGAAACTCAGTTTTAAGAAGCAATGCAGAGACATCCCAGGGGCCCTTCTCCCAGCTGCCCCGAGGTAATAACTTACAAAGTGACTGTGATATCATTATTGTGCCACCAGCAGTGGCCTTAAGCTTTCTATCCTCCTGCCTGGCCCTCCCCAGTAGCTGGGATTACAGGCGCTTGCCATCACTTTCTCTGGCTTCCTTCAAGATTTCTTCTTTACCTTTAGTTTTAAGAATTGTAACTATGATGTATGTTGGCATGGATTTCGTTTGATTTTTCTGGTTTGGGGTTTGCTCAGCTTCACTAGGCTGTAAGTCTGTCTCTTGAGACATTTGGAGAGGTGACAGACACTGTTTCTTTGAGTACTATCTAACTTCCATCCTGTCTTTCTAGTATTCCCATGACACAAACTTCAAATGCTCTGTTATAGTGTCAAAGGCCCCAGGGCTCTGTCCTTTTCTCACAGTCTCTTTTCTGTTGTTTGACTATGTGACTTCTATTGCTCTATCTTCCAATTTGCTGGCTTTTTCCTGTCTCTTCCATTCCTTCTGCTGAGCTGAACTTTTTGCTTCAGAATCTTAGACTCTCCATTTGGCCTTTGTTAGTGTTGGTGGGGTGGGCCTCAACTTTTCTGTGGTGTTGGGTTTAGCAATCTGGTTATTGTCTAACAGTTTTCTATGTCATTAGGTGGTACCTTTCTTGGTCCTTTGGATGAAGTACAGGACATTATTGGGGCTTCCTTTTCTTTTCATCTACATATGTTGGCATTTCTGGGTTGCCAATTTCCTCAGCCTTAAGTGGTAAAGGGAAACTCAAGGAATTCATGCATGCATTCTTCCTTGGGTCCCAAGGTGCCGTGGTCAGTCTGCATTCTTCCCGCCACCTTTCAGGACTGTCACATGTTTGAACTTCATTTAGTGACCACACTTCTCACTGTGCTCAGTGGGAGTAATGGGGTAAGAGCATGTCTACTTATCTCTCAGGAGCAGAACTTGTGCCAGATCATCTGACTTTTCATGTTCACAGTTTTCCCATTTTCTTTAAATTCTTTAAAGCTCTTAAAAGTCTTGCCAATAACAAAATGGAACAGAGTAATATATAAAGAAAATAATGATATTCTGACAAGGCTTCCTGAAATGGACTGCAGATATACTCTCCAGGAACTGAGAAGTTGAAGAAATTTTTTCAAATGTTGTAATATCAGTTGTATTATACTATGATAAATATTCTGTACCAGTTAAACAAGACAAAGCAGCTTAGTTATATTATGAAACTTTTTATACAGTGAGGTCTTAAGCTATTATTTCCCAAAGCATCTGGGGTAAGCCACCAAAAATACTTTCCTCCTAATAGAAGTTGAGAAATGCTGACCAATGCCAAGGTCACTGCTGCCCAAGCAGTGACCATGTGTCTCAGCTTGCCCAAGATACTACCAGCACAGAACTTCTGTATGGGAGTAATTATTAATAGAGCCTTCTTTCACTCTCAGAAGTGTCCCATTTTGAATGATACGCATATATCTGGTCATGTAATCTATAATAATTATGAAAAGGAAATGAAAACAGGAGGGAAAAACCCAGCCAGTACACGCATGCCTGTCATCCAATCTCCTCTGTTACTGGACCCACCACGTAGCTTATGTGCATGGTTCATTTGCTTTCCTCAACAGTCATTTTACATTTTGTGCTCCCACTGTAAAGTACCACCCTATAACTGAGCAAGCAGGCTAGGCAGATTGCTGAAACTAGACAGTATAGCTAAGACAGAAGGTCCCCTGGAAACCTGCGTTATGACCTCCCCATGACCTTGAAGGACAGAAAGAAGGAAAAGCAGGATGGACCAGAATAATGACACTCTAAGGACTAAGGCACAACCAAGCAGAATGTTGTAGACACAGCCAACCAAAATGCTGCTTTCCACACACCTAAGTAGCATGGAGGTTGAACAAAGCCCTGGGGAAAAAGAAGCATCTAATATTCTATACCCAAGCCTGGGCCAAAAAAACTGGCAAATGAAAAATCTTGGGCCCCTGACAGAAAATCTTTTGCCCTCTTTAGTCTTTGTTTCCTTTTTGTGATTCTGGTTAAAATCTAGGTGGATTCACAAGTCTTCCATTCTTGTCTTATTTCCCGGGCTATTCTTTTATTTAGAAAAATCTCTTAAGTTGGTTACAACCCCTTTTGACTTCTGGGGGACCAATGAGAAAAAAGAGAACACAAAATAGCTTCACTATTACATTAACTAAATACAAACATGTTTTTCATGCATTGCTGAAATACATGATGAAATGTGTGTGTCAATGTGAGGGGGTAATGGGGTACCCTGACACTTTGGCTAACATTATTCTGAGTGTGTCTTGAGAGTTTCTGTGCATGAGACTAACATTTGAATTGGTGGACTGATAGGCAGACCACCTGAGCCACTCTGTTAACCTTCTTTTGTGTTGGGTATTTTCCAGATAGGGTTTCACAAACTATTTGCCCAATCTGGCTTCAAACCTCTTGATCTCTGCCTCCTTAGTAACTAGGATTAAAGGCGTGAACCATTGGTGTCCAGCAGTGGGTCACAGCTCTTGAAGGCTTTGTAAAACAGAAGGACTCACTGTCCAACAAGGAAGAGGGAATTCTCCTGCTGGACTACCTTGAGCTGAGACATCATGCTATTCCTGCCTTCAGACTTGTACTTGAACTGAAACAACTGAAACATTAGCAACTCCTGGGTCTTGGGCTTCCTGGCCTTTGAACTGGAACTACACTATCAGCTTTCTTGGTTCCTAGGCCTTTGGACTTGGACTAGAACTACACTACCGATTCTCCTGGGCTTACAGTTTGCAGACCTAGGATTTGGGGATTAGTCAACCTCCATGGTTACATAAACCAATTCCTTATAATAATTCTCTTTATAGATATAAATTGTTACATGTGTGATACATATATGTATATATAAAACATGGATGTATGTGCATATTCACACATTGTATTGGTTCTGTTTCTCTGTAGAACCCTGACTAACACACTGACTAATATGAATAACACAACTCATGTGAATGCAATGTATTCTGCTCAGACAAAAGTCCATATAAAGTCTCAAGTCTCTGCCATTTTAATAGTTAGTTGAGTTATAGTCTACCAGCTTTGGTATACACAACTATACCAGAGACTTATTTTCCTTATTTAACTTTATTTTTATTTAGTTTATTTTATTGCTATTACTGGCAGAATTGGGATTGAACTCAGGGCCTTGTGTTTTCTAGGCACTTGCTCTTTCACTTGAACCATACCTCCAGACTTTTTTGCTTTTAATTACATTTCAGATAGGGCTATCATTCATTTTGCCTGGGAAGCCTCAGACCACAATCCTCCTATCTCTGCTTCCCAATATCAAAGATTACAGGCATGAACTACCATGCCCAGCTTACTTTTGAGATAAGGTCTCCCTAGCTTTTTTTCCTGGTCTGACCTTAAATCATGATCACCTATCTCTGTCTCCTAAGTATCTAGGATTATAGGCATAAGCCACCATCACCAGATCCTCCTGGTGCAAGTTTAAGTAATAAATTTAATATTATAGAGGTGTGCGTTCAGGAACTTTGATATGCAGTATCAAAGACTGGAGACAGGGTGGCATACCATTCAAATGGGTCCTGAATATTGCAGTGGGTCCTTGCAAGTGCTGACAACAACTCTTTACGAAGAGAACAGTTATTTTCAGCACATATAGTACAGTAAGATACTCCCACTCTTATCATTGCCTTACCGCTCATTTGTTGTCAACATCACGTCTATGATGAAAAGGAGTCTTCCGTTAAGGTGATGTCCTAGCTTCTGAAGTGACTGCCTAGTGAGGATGAGATCTTGATGCTGACAGTGCTAACAATCACCAACATTATACAGTGCTTACCATATGTCAGATCTCTAAATACATAAACTAATTTATTGCAGACAAAATTGCAACATGATACGGTATATTCATATTTCTGTTTTGTAAAAGAACAAACTGAGTCAAAGAAAAGGAAAATACATGAAGTATGTAACATACATTGAAAGATCATTTTGTCTTGAATTTGTAACATTCAAAACTAGGCATAACCAAACTTCTTATGAGCTAAATTATAATATAAATACTGTGAAATATCATGCATACCTTAGAAATGAAAATTATGTAACATGAAATAACTTTTTTTGTTGTTGTTGTTTTTGGTAGTACTGGGGCTTGAACTCTGGGCCTCATGCTTGGCAGAGCAAGTGCTCTTCTACTTAAGCCACTCTGTCAGCCCAAAATTATATAACATGAAAAATGCATCTGATATAATGTTACTGGAAAATGTCTAAATACAAAATTAGTTCACACTAATTATGACTATATAGGAGTCAGATTTGCATAAAGTCAAGGGCTAGGAGATGCAGTACAACATGGCATAGGACCCACTTCTCCTCTGAGAACCCCCTTGTGTGTCCTTCCCTTCAGTGACAAGCTGAACTGAACATATTACGCACTCTTGTAACTCAGCACTGAAACCCTGCCATCAGGCTTGCACCTGTCACTGACCTAGGCTTTACTTTAGGACCCCAGGTTGCCCAGTCACCAAATTCAAAGGCTTTCTTCTTCCTCATCCTCCATCTTTTCACAGCACACATTTGTTTCTACCAATCCGCCTCCCACTTTGAACCTTGCCCTTTTAATCCCAAACATCATTTACTAGTTCTCCACTTTTATCAATGCCTTCTTTGCCTGTAAGGATGGTAAATGTTTTCATTTGTCTTTATCCTTAGAGTTTAGGGGGTTTTCAAATTATTCTTCAAAGTCCCAGTTGAAAGCAAAGTACCACATGTATGGCTTCTCCCCTTGTTACCTTAATGAAGAAAATGTTCATGGCAATTGTACCTGTTCCAGTGACTGAAGGCCTATTTAGCAGTCCTTAAACATAAAGCACATCCCTAAACTCCTGGCCCAAGTTCTCAGCGGCCAGCTGGACATTTCCACACATATCTTGCCCACATCAACTCTCATCATGCAGAAAAACTCAGTACCCTTCCTAGTCCTCGCTAAAGATTGCCATTTTTCTCCATGACTGAACCCACAGCGCCAAGCCAGTCAAGGTTCTGTCAAAAACAGCTTCAAACCCTTTCTTTCCCTACCTGCACCATCACCTCTATGTTCTAGAAGAACAAGAACCCATCCATTCTTCCAAGTCTACTCTGTGCTCATAACTCCATCTATGGAATCTACCTGGATTCAGTTTATCCATGAGATCTTTCATGTTGTCTTCCAATTAGATGTGTTTTCTTCACCTTTAAAACTTCATAATACTTATTTTTCACTTGTAATACAGTAATAATTATATATGTGTAATTATTACTGTATTATATATGTATATAATATATATATATAATAGCCAAATAGCTTGAAGTTGCTGATGACTTCACTTTTGACTATTGTAAACCCATATGGTTTAATATAAAATTTCATTTGATTTCAGACCCCAGATAAACACCAGTCTCCATGAAGATAGGGGCTGAGCTTTGCCTTTCTTTAGATCCCCTGAGAGGCCTGGAATATCAGAAAAGTGTTTAAGAAGTGTTTGTCAAAATAAAGACTCTTAATTCAATAAATATCTTATATATAGATATTTGTAAAATAAGTTATGTGTAGCAATTATTCTAACTGAACATGAAATAGCTTACATGGTAAGGAAGGGGAAAATCTTTAGAATCTGAAAGTTCTGGTAGTATACCATATTTAGATTCAAGAAGCTGTTTTGAAGTCATTTATTTGTGAAGTATTCAGAGGTTGGCAGGTACAGTGAAAAGCTTTTTAGTTGACTGAAATAAGAAAAAAAAAATCAAAACACTTTTTAGCACATACACTCCCTTTATAAAAACAAATTGCCTAAAAGCAAAGCACAGCAGCTTGTGCACAATGAGTGTGCCCACCAGCAGCAGCAGGGAATGTAGGAAGAATGATGGGGACAATTTGCATTTCTATGGCATCTTTGTATACCCACATTCCAGCAGCATTTCACAAAGCAGTAAATATCAGGGCCCAGATGCCAGAGAGATTGGACATAGAAATAAGGACTGACTGGACTGGGGTAGCCAAATACAGAGCTCCTGACTTCGTAGTGGTCCCTAGAAGGAGAGTAATTAATGGGTGCTGGTTAAGAGAGGGGAACATGTGTCTGGAGGGCCATTTACAATCACTGGGACCATCCACAGAGAGGACTTGGTCTCTCTACCTCCCACAGTCACTTCAGTACATGAGGAATTATATCTCCTGAACTTCCCATCAAATCACTGATCTCTCATTCTCACTCATGGCCCTGTCAATCAATCAACTAACCAGTTCCTCCCATTCCTACAAAAATCACTCTAGTATTGAATTAAAGGCAGAGAAGAGAAGAGAGTGGGGCTTCAATAGTACAGCAGTGGTGGGTGCCTGGAAGTCCTAGGGCAGGAAGGCAGAGACCTCCATCCACTCTACAGTGGGACAGGGGTTCATTCTTGGGGCAATCTCACTGAACCTTGGAGAAAGTACATACAAAGATGTATTTTTGCAGTGCTCCAGTCTCCCTTCCCCACCAGCTCTGGGGCTGTGGGACTCTAAGACTGGTTAGGGAATCCTCAGAGCCAGCACCTGCTCCAGGGCACCTAGCAGCAGCCTTGACTGTCCTCCAGGGGTCACAGTCAGGTTACAAATCCCTCACAGCTCTGGGGCTGAGCAGCCTGGTTGAGAACAATTTATTCCAATCCTTCTTCATTAAGATTCAAATGGAATAAGTATGGTAGACATTGAACAGAGCCAGAAATTGTGCCTTGCTGTTCCTAAAGTCAGTAAACGTTTATTCACTAAGCCTAGCTTGTTGGTTCTCGCTCACTCTCACTCACTCACAGTTGTTCTTCCAATCCTTCCTGCTTGCTGTTTTAATGCATAATTAAGAAGGTCAGAATTAATGAAGCAGTGTGGAGTAAAGTTCAAGAAATCCCCAGGCACTATTTATTCTATTAGATCTCGGGCATGAATGTCAGATTGGCAGTATAAGCTGCATCAGCCATGGGCTGGCTGCATCCCTGGAATGACCCACCCAGGGAGACTCACCTGCACAGTCAGGTCATTCGCAAGCTCCTTCCCAGCAAAAATCACACGCAGCTGGTCAGCTGGAACCCCCTGTCGCTTAGCAACTACTTCCTTGAGCTTAAAGATGCTGGTGTCAGAATCGACCTCCACTGGGAAACCATGGCTGGAGTTGAACCTGACAAACACTGATCAAGAAAATGGGAAGGAAGAGAAAAAATAAAAACATCAAAACATTACTTCAAGCCCTTAAATAGCAATTGCAACATTTCTGAACCAACTTACCCCTCACCTGCCTTTCAATGAATGGCATATCTTTTCATTCACTTATAACAGAAAACTTATTTGGAGCAATATTTGGAAAAAAACAGTTTCCTCCTGGAATTTTCCTTTTATATATTAGCCAGTGACCCACAAACCAAAATTGCATTCTCCTTTTGACATCTGTCCTGGAAAACAGTGAGACTCAGCAGAACACTTTCTTGACTGGAATTGTGAGATTCCCACGAGTTTATCCAAGAAATTCAGCTCCAATAGCCTGAACAAACTCTCACTCCTTCCACAGTGCCTCTCTGAATAAAAATAAAAGGCGATGTGTTTATGCTTCAGAAAGAAAAGGAGAAAATTAAACCTGCTTTACAGCTTAGACTATTTGGGACTATGTCAAGAGCTCTGGACTTTAGAGGGTCTACAGAGAAAGTTATTTATTTGCATTTTTTCTAAAGCTAATGACTTCACTTCCCCTTCTGGAACCACTTTTGCCATGAGACTCAGGGTGGGACCTTCAGCCTTTCCCATGGTACCTTTTTACTTCAATTGCCATGCCATCTCTTCAGATTCTATCTGCCCTTTCCTGCCCATTCCCTCCCACTACTCTGTTAGGCTTTCATTAAATCCTTTCCAAAAATCTTGTCTTAGCTTCCCAACTGGAGTTGTGGTCCATGTTCTTCCCTTCTAAAATGCCCTATACCATACCATTCTGCAAAATTAGCCTTATTAATATTCTGACCTTATCATATCATTAAAATCCCTTCAAGTCTTCCTCTGTCTTTTGGAAGAACAATCCAAAGTCTCTCTTACTTGGCACAAAAATACATTATGGAAAACTACTCTGCACAATCTCTTGCTCTTGTGTGTTCCCTCTCTCTTTGATCCAATCTATTGAATCCTGTCTATCTCCATGGTGCATTTCAAGTGTGACCTCCTCCAAAAGGCTTCTTGCTATCAGCCCCAACAAGAAACTGATCTTGCCTATTCAGGTCTCCAATGGCATTTATTCTGTATGTCTCTTAATTCTTGCCTCTTTCCTCATGGAAGCAGTACAGCACAGAGGATAAAAGTACATCCTTCAAGGGCTGGAGGTGTGACTCCACCTGTCTTGCAAACAGGAAGCTCTAAGTTCAAACTCCAATACTGCCAAACAAACAAACAAACAAAAAAGTATGTCCTTCAGAACTAGGAAGACCTACACACCAGTCCTGTAGGCTCCTTAACTGGCTCAGTAGACTGGGGGTATACATATGTACACATTAACCCTCCCTCTTCAAGTCTTAGGACCCTAATCTTGAATAATGAATAAATTGGGGATTATGTTATGGCACACATCAAACAATATTTATAGTGTTTAGATGGAAACCTTTGAAAATAACGGGTATTTTTATGTCTTGGCTGTTTTGAGTGTATGTTTTACCTTCTTCAAAAGATGATAAGCTCTTCAAGGGTGGGTACTCTCATTCACTTGCTACTGTATCATCTTTACATGTAGCATTAATGCTCACCAGTTCTCAATTCAACTGCAAGATGATCCACTAATGATAATTAGATTAAAACAATCCTTACAATGCCAATACTAATCAGGCACTTACATGTACTCTATGTTATTGTTTGCATATGCTTTTGCTAAGCCCCTTGATGATTTGACAGGTTGCTATTATTATCCTTATATAACAGAGCAGTGAATGAAGACTCAGAGAATTTTAAACACTTTCCTAAGGATATCAGTTTCTTTGTAATGAAATCACAATTCATATTCAGCTGATCTCATTCTGAAACTCATCCCATTCCTACTATAACAGGCTGCCTCAGACCATCTCAGAAGGAGAGTCCACATTCTTTTTCCTTATGATAAAAAAGATCAATAACAGCAAAAAAAAAGTCTTTCTGACATAATTCAGATATTGCCTATACAGGTGAGCAGTAGAAAACAGATTTTTAAAAAAGCTCCAGGGAGAAGCCAAGAGAAAAGGACAAGGAACAATGGTTATTAGACACAATGAAACAAAAATGACATTGAAATGATAGCACGTAACATAGCAGACACCACAAGACCAAAAAACTTGCCATATTTTACCAGCATGGAAAATATGTAGAAAAGGTAAGAAGTGAAAGTGACAAAAGCATTTCAATATAAGAAAATTCATGAAAAACCATCAAATTCAGAGAAAAAGGTGCTTTTGATGTACTTTTAAGTAGATTTCATTCCACACCTTTGAAAATTGAGGGGAAGAAATAAAGACATATCGAGAGCCTTAAGGTATGTTCCGAGCATCCTCAGATCAAAGACTGTCAGACAACCAATCCATCAGGTAAGGCACAGGACAAGTAAGGGTTGCACGAGACAGAGACCTGTTCCTGGGTCTAAACCAGATTTTTCTGCTACTGTGAATAGATTTTTTAAAAAAGCAAAACACCACAGAGAACTACATAGAAGGAAGCATCTGGGCATTACACAAAAGCTATTACAAAACTGGATTTAAAATTTCAAGGAATCCTATGTTGATGGGGGGATTCTCCAGGGTTCAAGTCATGAAAATCTTACTGCAAAGGTAAGGATTATAAAGAAAAATAAAGGAAATAAAATTTAAAAAAAATAATAAAACTCTGTATTATTACCCAAGTCATTAATATCTTAAAGCTTTTTTTTCCTATAGATAGAGAAATTAAAGTTTTAAGCTTAAAGTCAATTTTGATAAGTCCTATAAATACTATAGCAATGAATATTTTTGAACAGCAGGTATGAGATACAATACTTTGAGAAATAATATTCACTGGGTTGTTATAAGGATCCAGGTTATTAACTATTACTGCTTTTTCAAACATTACTCATATCACACAACTTGATGATACACTGTCTAATATCATCCTCTAATAGATTCTCACACAATTCTTGATTCCTAACTATCTTTTGCATTCTTTCTGTCTTTTTGTCTCACCATACTCACCACCATGGTGTAAAAACAGACACCAGGAATTTTGCCTTGTATAATGACTAAGTAACATGGTACCAGACTGACTTCCCTGTGAAAATTACTATCAAATCTGGACTTTATTCAGAAAGCTGGTGCTTGAAAAAGCAGAGTGAATGATGGACAATTCTGAAGGAGCCATGCAAAGTGAGCACCCATTTCCACAGCTTTTAGCTGGAAGCCAGGGGCTCTGTGTCATGCAAGGGCAGCAGGCACATGAGTGCAAAACCACAGGATTGGCTTGAGGAAGTAGAAAGTTGAGTATGGGGAAATTTGCTTGGGGGAGGGGGTTGTCACCCCAGAAAGAAAAGAGTCAGAAAGGGAATGCTCCAATTCTGTCACCATCTCTTTGGCTGAACCCTGGAGGGTGAAGGTGCTAAGAGACTCAAAGCAGCACAGCTTGAAGAAGGTCTGCTCAAGGAGGCAGAGTACAAGTCCGACCTCTTAAATGTGTGCTGTGTGCATGTAATGATTTCCTTCTGAAGAGCACAGTGGGAGAGCTGATACATAGTCCCTCAGCCAGCTGATGAGGACAGATCAACAATGGTAGGCTCTTCTGATGATGGATATCCCTTATACAAGGTGATGAGATGGCACTTTACCTCTGCCTGTGGTCTTCTACTCTCAATCACACAAACCCAGTCTAATCTCAAGAAAAACATCAGACAAAGCCCTACTGAGGCACATTCTGAAAAACATCTGACCACAACTCCTCAGAACTTTCAAGATAATCAAAAACAAGACAAGTCTGATAAGCTGACAGGATCTAGAGGAAGCCTGAGGCTACACCATGACTAATGTTAAGTGTGCACCCTGGCTGGGATCCAGGAAGAGTAAAAGGGCAGTTAGTAAGAAATAGGAAAACACAAAAACTGGACTTTCCTAAGTAAAAGAAATGTATTATCATTAGTTCATTCATGATGCTTAATGTAGCATAACAATGTAAGACAGCAAAAACAGTGAAACCGGGTGTGAGGTACATGGGAACTTTCTGCACTATCTTAGCAATTTTTTTTCTGTAAAACTAAAGCTGTTCTAAACTAAAAGTTTATTTTAAAAAGTAAGATCAAGCCTGAGACCAGAACTTCTACTCAATGACCAGATTTTTTTTCCACTTAAGTGTAAGCAAAATATTACCCTATAAGGCATAAGAAACAATTGTCATAAGAAAAAGTGACAGAATACAGTCTCCAAAAATTAGATTCATAATTATTGTGAAAGGATTATAAATTTACCAATCATTTCAAAGAACCAGAGAAATACCTCAAATTCTAAGGACATAAGAAAGCTACTGAGATAAACCCAGAGACGACTCTTCTATGAAACAAGAAGATTTTAAAATAGCTAGTGTAACTATCTTCAATGAAGTAAAACAGATATATTCTTGCAATGAGTGGAAAGATAAAGGAGAAAGGAGAGAAACAGAACTTACAAAAACAAAGAATCAAATGGAAATTCACAAACTAAAATTACAATATCTGGGAAAAATTTATGGATGAATTTAATAACCATGTGAAGATCACTGGAAAGTGTCTGAGACGAATGTATGTAAGAATGAATAAATAAATAAAAGAGAGTAGAAAACAAAGAGACATTAGGGAGCTACATATAATCATATGTATACATATATAGATATAGATATGAGAGAGAGAATTTATTTAAGGAAATAATACTCCAAGTTTAAAGCATGGGATGAAAGAAACGAATTTACGTACTCAAGATGTTCACCAGACATCAAGCGAATGAACATAACCAAGGCCATGTCAGGGAACATGATAGCCAAACTACTGAAAGCCAGTGATAAGGAGCATCATTGAAGAACAGGAACGAAAAGTTCCCCTCACACACAGGGCTGCAATTATGTAACAACTACTTAACTTCTGGGATTCTAAACAATTATTAAACAACCCCACCAAAAGCAGGACATGAGAAAAAGAACAAAGTAGAGGGGTGAATTAAAAAAAATATATAGTAAAATGGCAGACCCAAACTTAACCAGATCAGTAATGACCTTAAAGTTTAATGAAATCAACACTTCAATAAAAAGGAACTGAAAAAAGCTGATCCAACTATATATGTCTACAAGAGTTTCATTTTAAATATAAAGTCACAAATAATTTGAAAGTAAATGAATTTAAAAAAAGCCATGCACAAAGGAATCATATGAAGGCAAAGATGGCAATATTAACATAATAGAAGAGAATCTAAAGCAAAGCTATTAGGACAAAAAGAGCCATTTCAGATTGTGCCTTCACCATGTGGAAAAGGAAGGAAGCTCAAAAATCGCCTTCGCTGCCCTCCTGTTTCTCCCATGGCTGCCTTGGGAGAAGTGCCTTGTACCTTAACCAGGCTTGGAATGTATATCAATCCTATTGTTCCCGTTTCTCTGTCTCTTTCATCTCTCACTTTTTTTGCCCTTTGTGAATGTTTACATTTTCTTCCTTATTTAGAGGAAGTTACATTATGGGAGATAGGAAATGCAATGAAGAATCTATATACCAAGAGATAATGTACTGTAGCTGAGACCATGAACTCTGGAACTCTCTGCCTGGGTTTGAAGCCCAGCTCTGCCCCTTCCTTACCTCCTCTGTAACCATGTCACACAGTTTCTGTCTCTCAGTTTATTCCTTATAAAATAGGAGATTTTTTTAATAATAGCAATTACTTCATAAGGCTGCTGTAAGAGTTAAATAATATAGGGAAAGTCTTTAAAAGACTGCTTTAACCTGGTGCATGCCTATAATCCCAGCCATGTGGTGGGGGGTGGAAGATGAGAGAATCATGTTTTGAGGCCAGTCTGGACAAAAGGGTTAAGGAGACCCTATCTCATAAAACAAGCTGGACATGGTGGTGTGCACCTACAATCCTGAGGTTGCCCACAGGCAAAACCCAAGAGACCCCCATATGAAAAAAATAAACTAAAGTAAATAGAACTGGGGCATGGCACAAGGCTCTGAGTTGAATCTCCAGTACTGCCAAAAACAAAAAAAAAGACTGACTAGCACATTGTGAATTTCAAAAATTATTGGCTTTTGCCCAACATAATCCTTAAAAGTTATTGTTGTTACCAAGTCAATTGCACAATAGCAATGTTTGGATAACTTTAAAATGTACCTTTTATTTTCTTTTAGTACGACAGATTTTCCTGCTGGAGTTCTATTTCGCTATGCTTTAGAGTACACTATAACTGATCTAAAGTGACTTTAGTATACTGTTAGTGATCTCTTCTCTTAAGACAGAGCTCTCAAGTTTCGAAGTGCTTTTGCAGACATCTCAGCTAATCTTCACAACAGCACTGAAAGATAATTGGGACAGCATTTTCTATTCCTACTTTCAAAATGAAGACACAGGTGAACTAAGAGGAAAAATGGCTTCCCATGATTTACAAGGAAAAGAGCAGGAACAAGGATCTCAGGGTTCCAAACCTTCTCTGCCACCCCTCCACCCCCACCCCTTTATGTCAGTGACTTCACACAATGACTATCTGCTACCCTGGGTGTGTAAGAGGACTTGCCAAAAGGAAAAAATCTTTCTCCCTCCTGTTCCTCAAGTACCCTTCCCTTCCTTACACTTAGTATGCCTAAAGACAGGTCTAAGCTGATAGATCAAAACAGATTTTTTTGGTAGGATAAATCAACATTTTCCCAAGAAAGGAATACCACTCACTCCCCCTCCCTCACAATGTCTCTCTGGTACATTCTGTCAAGAGAGGACAACTTGAAATACTGGCACTGAGAAGCCTGTTTTAACAAGGCCCCATTAACCTATAGTAGAACTTCATTTTCTGGGTTTTTTTTTTTTTTTTTTCACAGAGGGTCAAGCTTGGAATTCACAGCAGTGTATTTTAGTCATCTCAGATTGCAATATCACCAGTTGGATTGAGTTGTTGTAAATTCAAATATATGGTAAAAAGGAACAAAAGGAATAGTGACATTCATTTACCTGCCTCAGCTCTTCCCTCCCTTGGAATCACCAAAGAAGTAATTTCCCCTCAGAGAAACTCTTAGGAGATCAGAACTAAGAGTGCTGTCTATAATACCAAAGTGCCTACACAAACTGCTAGCAAAGTTCTAGTCCTTAGCTTTATATAATGGTTCATCAATCAATCCATCCATCCACCCATCCATCCAACCATCCACTCACTCATGCCCATCCATCTATCCACTCACATCTATCCATCCCATCCATCCATCCACACACCTACCAACTGTAGTATATGGATTCAAATGAAACAAGAAGTGTATATGGACTCATTTTTTTTTCTGGCAAATTAATGATTATCTGGCTGATTTGATAAAGACTAGTTTTACCAATTATGTCAAAAGGCAAGAATTTTCTATAAGTTATATAAGTTATACATGCACCTCAAGGCTTTGATAATATTTAAAGTAAGATCAAAGCATTTAATCATAAATGTTATATTGGCAAAGGTATATTGAATATACAATACTTCAATTTTCCTAAACTTTTCTAAATTTATAGATTTATAGATTTATAAACTGAGTACTTTGGAATAAGCAAATAAATGAATGCTTACTCACTTTATTCTGAATGTCTTTCTTTCCTATTTTGGAATCCTACAATTATGAACAAACATGTAAATTGATTTGAAATTTGTAAACATCATTTTTTGCATTTAGATGCTTATTTATGTTTGTTTATTTAGATGTTAAATGTATGATGTGTCACAGTTTTGTTGACTATGTCATGGTTGCTACACCTTGAAGTACTTTAAAGACCTGGGATAGTGCTAATGGTATTTTTAAAAAAGGAGACATATATTTCAATGTTAATATAATTTTTTTCTCAAATTACTCACACTGTTCTAATTTCCATATGCTGTAGAGTATGAAGGGTGACATTAAAATTCATTCATTCATACTTCCAACAAACATTTACTGAATAAATAAGTGCTAGCCATAGTGCAAGAAGCTGATGTCACAAAAATGAATAACACAACCTGGGGACAGAGACATTAGGATGGAACTTTCAAACAGAACAAAAATATGATGAATGTCATATTAGAGGTTGTAGCATGTGCAACACACCAAATGCTTTGAGAAGAGAGAGGAAGGAGTAGCTAAAAGCTAGAAAAGTTCAAAATATTCAGATAAAGGAAAATTTATGATAGACATAGAAAGATATGTTGGAGATGTTCAGGGTAGAGATTGTCTTATTGCTATAGATTAACGTCTTAGTTTACAAATTACTCTTTTAGAAATAGCACAGCACTCCCATTAGCCCAAGTTATCAGCACTACAGAACGATGTGTTTGCAGGACTGAGCAGAGAACTCTGGATGTATTCACTGAAACTTTCTAAAGACTGTTTCTATACTATAAGAAGACAAAATATATAACCCTTCTTTCAATATTAAGACAAAATGTTTTGTGATTATGACTGTGCCCCTGAGGCCAGTATTTGGTTTACAAATGTGTGTGACTGTACCTGCTTCTTATTCAGGTAACTCTACTTCAACTATGTAAGCTGATAGATTTAGAAATCTTAGGTCCTTTTTTTTTTTTCCTTTTTCCTTTTTTCTGGGGGAGGGTGGTAGTTAGGTTCAAACTCTGGGCCTTGAACTAGGCAGGCAGATGCTCTACTACTTGAGTCATGTCCCCAACCTCTCCACCCCCCCCCCCCCCGCCGTTTTGACTTTAGCTATTTTTCAGACAGGATATCATACTCTTGCCTCAAGGTTGGCTTCAGATTGCAATCCTCCTTCCTACACCTCCCTTTGCTGGGATAACAGTATGCTCTACCACATTGGCTCATTTGTTGAGATGAGGTCTTGCTAACTGGGCTGGCCTCAAACCTCAATCCTTCTGATCTCTGCCTCCTAAGTAGCTGAGATTATAGGTAAGGGCCACA
The DNA here is from genome assembly GCF_047511655.1 of Castor canadensis. Lineage (NCBI taxonomy): Eukaryota > Metazoa > Chordata > Mammalia > Rodentia > Castoridae > Castor > Castor canadensis. Next base: position 6,003,626 of record NC_133386.1, on the reverse strand, counting down.
GCACCCAGTCCCCAGGTCCTTTTCAACTTGACTTTTATAACAAATGTGTGTGTGTGTGTGTGTGTGTGTGTGTGTGTGTGTGTGTGTGTGTTTATACATGTGTATTTGCCTCCAATATAAGCTTTAAGCTACATTCCTGGGGTAACAGACTATGTGTATTTTGCCTTCTTATAGATCTATCTGTAAAAACAAACAAGTACTTTTATAGATGGCTCAGGACTTTCTAAATTTTAACATGGAATAAAAATATGATGAGTGCACAGGTAATTTCAGGGCTATCTAATCAAAGTTCAAGATTAGGACTCAAAGGACAACTTTCTTTAGTCCCACATGCTTAAACTCTGCTTGCACCTGTCAGTGCTTGCACTTAGGCAATCCCTACATGGTCTGTACTAATGCATTTAACTCCTGGAGTTACAGTTTCCTCCATCATTAAATGAAGGCAGTGCCCTAGCCTGCTTTCTATGAAATTATTTTAATTTTAATATTTTACAATAAAAAACAAAACTCAAATCGTATTGATGGGAGACCTTTCTGTCCAGGTCCCTGTCTTTCTGTAGTCTTGCCTCATCACCCCTATGATGCCCCCTTTTCAAACATCCCAGGCAGACAGAGACAGTGTCTCCCTCTGGAGCAGAGGGCAGGCATGCTTACTGTCTGTGACAAAAGATTCAGGTTCCCTGAGTCTGGGTTCCTCTCTTTCAACATCAGCAGCTATGTGTGCAGCTGTCACCTGGCCTTCTGCAGATTGTCCCATGGGAGCTGGGTTCTGGAGGATGCTGATAATGTGGCTACTGCCACTGCTACTGCTGAGTGATTAACTGTGTCTTTCCCAGGGGCCTCTGCCTTTGCCCAGCATCCATGAAGCCACAGGGAATTTGTGAGAAGTCTCAGGTCCTGATAATTCCCTGCACTGCTCATGGGTCTTTGACTTTGCATTTTCACTATCTGCATGGTTTTGTTTTCATGTTCTGGCACTCCATAGAGCACATTTAAAAAATAAAAATGAACTCTGGGCTGCAATCAAATACAAGTCTTTGTTTTAATCAAAGACTTTCTCTGCTGTTTCCTTTTTGAGATCACATCATGAGGTAATGTTCAAGCTTTGAGATGCTTATTTTACCAAGAAGTATTTGCAGCAACAAGAATTCTATTAATCCTGGTACCTTCTATACTAACTTAGAAGAAAGAAAGCTTTGTTTTTCTTTTCACTTTGAAAATGTTGGTGCTGGTTGAAAGTTGGTAATACCATTCTTCACACTTAAGTCTTTAATCCAAATGGGCTCCCATCTATGGGAGTTGGGATCTATTATTACATACTATAGATATATTAAATAACTAAATGAATGAATATTTCAAACCACTCTGTAATTTAGTAATAAAGCACTTCATCCATTTGGTGCAAGTTTTTAATCGTTTATCTAAGTTTTAATTTTCTTTCTTGAAGAAAAACTGAACTTTAATTTTAAAATTCTAGATATTCCCCCAAATAATATAGCACTTACCTGTATAGTAGAGCAAAGTTTCATGCCCTATTTCATGAAAAATTTGCTTACCAATGCCTGTTTCCAAAGCCCCTCCCCCTTCTTCATAACTGCTACCATCTTGGTTGCTGCACTAAACACACTGAAGACCCAAGAAGCCAGTCTTCAGCTAGTGCAGGCCCGGCTGCTGAGGTGCTCAGGACTGTTGCCTTTGCACTGCATATGGCTATCAGATAACACATCTACCTGCTGCATCACCTCATCCCAAATGACAGGATGCTTACCTAAAAGTCTCAACTTCTCCAAAGACTGTTTTACCACAGGCTCACTATGGATGAACCAGTCTTTCCAGACATCACATCTATAAACAAAACAAAGGAAAGCCAGAGGAGCGTCAGCCCACCCACTGCCCAGCTCCACACAACTCAGGAAGTGGAATGACTTCTCAACCAGTCCCTTTTCAACACCATCACACTTATCAAGTGAATTGTAAACCTGTTTCTAGAACTACCCTTTCTTTTCCTTCAGGGTTGGATTCCCAAACTGTTTGAAGCCCTCTTGCAGGCAGACTTTAAGCTTTAGCAAATTTTCTCTTCTTATGAAAGGTTCACCTGCCCTAATAGCAAGTCTATGTTTTCCTTTGAGGGAAACGTCTAGAAATTTTACCACACCTTTCATTACACTACTGTAATATGAGTTCACATTGTTAATCCACAAAAACCCTTTCAGAAGTACACAGTTGAATCTCTTTTTAGTGAAATACAATTCACTAACTTCACCCTTTTAAAGTGTGTAATTTAGTGGCTTTGAATATGTTCACAGAGTACTACAACCATTATTACTACCTAGTTCCAAAATATTTTTAACATTTCTCAAAAAAATTCAATTCATTGATTCATTTTATATTCTCTCCTTCCCCCAGTACCTAGCAATCATTAACACAATCTCTGACTCTTAGGTTGCCTATGCTGGGCATTTTATCTAAGTGCATTCATATAATGTAGCCTTTTACGTCTGGTTTCTTTCACTTAGCATAATGTTTTCAATTCATGTAGTACTTCCTTTCCGTTCACGGCTGAATAATATTCCATTGCTTGACACGTGGATTGTTTTTTGGTTATTGGAAACAATGTTGCTATGAACATTTTGTGTACTAGTTTTCATGCAGATGCATGTTTTCCTTTTCTTGGCTATATTCCTAGGGGTAGAATTCTACCTAGGAGTACAATCACTCAGTTGTATTGTAACTTTTTGAGTAACAGCAAAAACTAAATTAATCAATAATGTGGTATAACAATGAGATCTTGATAGAAATTGTTCAGGCTGGGCTTTGTCAAATGAGTGACATCAGATAAATTCATTTGCATTTCCATGGTGCAGGATCATGGATTAAATAAGTAGCTTAGTATGCCAATTCTTGAAGTTAAGGTTGCTGCTTGGTAATTACTACTGGTGATTATGATAATGCTGACAACCTATCAGACTCACAACAGGAAAACAGGCTTGGGATTATAATTCTGAAGTATTTCTCTGCCAAATTTTCTAGATTATATTTTATATTTTAACTACATCCAAGATTAAAGCTCATATTTCCTCCTTTTAATCACAAATCTGAATTCTTAATTGAAAAATATAACTTGAAAATGTTTACACTTTGAGAACTTAAGTGAACAGGAGTTCTTGAATTTGTAAGGGTTAATAATACTCCACTGTAGATATTTACTCCCTTTTATTTATCCATACGTCTGTCGGGGGACACTGGGATGCTTCCACCCCTGGCTTTTATAAATAGTGCTATGAATGTGGTGTGTAAGTATCTGCTTGGGTCCCTGCTTTCAGGTCTTTAACAGGTAAATACCCAGAGTGGACTTGGTGGGCTAGATGACGTTTTTAGGACCGTTATCCTCAGCAGCTGCATAATTTCACATCATTTCCAAGTTTCTTCAACCTCAACAAAACATATTAGCTTCTGGTTTCTGTATAACAGACTCCTACATGTGAGGTCTCGCCAAAGTTTTAAACAGAAATCAACAGACCACAAATATATGTGGAATTTTGGTGATTTGTCACAGCAATGTTGAGGTTTGCCTGTATATGTGTATGTGTGCAGATAATTAATATTATAAATTTTTTTTCTAAAAGTACTATGTTGTCTTGCATGATTTCACAGTGAAATCACACATGCCAGCTTGCTATTGGGCTTAGCTTGTGGCCCAATCTATTCTCTGACAAAATTCACCCTTAATTTCAATATTAAATTATACTAGCATTAAAATTACTTAGTTTCCTGATAACAGTGAAAAGCCCATTTGCCAAATGATTAGAAATTTTCAATTTCTTATTTTCTGATAAGGAAAGTAAGCATGAGCTTGTCTGGGGCAGACAGTGGGGCTCTATTGTATCAGGTTTACCATGTGTGAGGAAGCACCTCGTTGGGCTGCACGATATCAAAAATGAATGTAACTCATGGTTTTAGAGCTATCCATTAGTTACATAGCTGCCTAAGAAGCAGCTTCCCTAAGAGCTTCCTTCTATGCCTAAGCAGCATAGAAGGACGGCCAAGCACTAGAGGAAGCCAGGCATGGTGATCATAACCTATAATTCCATCACTTGGGAAGCTGAGGGAGGAGGATCATGAGTTCCAGGTCAGCCTAGCCAACATAGAGAGACCTTGTCCAAAAAAAAGACAAATGGCTCAAGTAGAGGAGTGTAAAGCCCTGAGTTAAAAAAGAAAGGAAAAGAAATTGGAGAAAAGAAGGATAGACAGGGAGGAACTAAAACAAACAAACCCCAACAAATTATAGGTTTGGACTTTGAGAAATTATGAGGAAGGGAATGACTGGTAACACATGGGGGGGGTGCCAATTTGGCTTGGTGGCTTTTTCACGTAGGCTAGGGGTTGAGGACAGTTTAGTACTGCATCAGCTAGTATGATCACATAATCTCATATCTAAATAGAATAAATGCTCTTTTAATTAATTCCATGTCACTCAATTTCTCTACCATCACACATGGTAGTCATACTTATTTTTGTTTTTAAAAATTTATGGATGAGTCTAATGTGATTTGAAATTAGTGAAAAACCCAGGTTTCTTAGGATATTTTTCTGAACTTTCCTTCTCATACAGAAATGATCACTCATTTAAATACAGAGCATACCGATATATAGCACTTGGTAGAGTGTATACTATTTTCAAGCTGCAGTCACTGGTGGTTTCATGTTTGGCATAAGTAGCATCAGTAATAATGCTGATCTTAATGAAGCACAGTGTCAGAAGTAGATTAAACAATGACCTGGCTATTCCAAAGACATCAAGAGCTGGTAAAAAACCAAAATCTGACTTTACCTGATGTTGATAAAGAAATTTTGTCTACATATAACGTATTACATGAAAATTTAGTCATGGCTATTTTCTTTGATATTTTTATGTGACCCTACAAATACACCAAAATTAATTCGGGGGAGGATATAGTAGTATTTCAGAATTTAAAAATGTTATTTCCAGAATACCACACTCTCTTCTTATTTGAAACCCCTGGATAGATGGTGATGAATGTATCTTAATATATTTCTGTATATCACTATCTTTATTATGTTATTTCTTAATATGACAACTCTAAATAATAACTAGTACTGAAAGAAAATATCAGAATCACCCATATTTTTCTTTTCTTGACATACTTGCAGATATATATTTTTATGCATAAAATAGAAGTTAATAAAGAAACATGCCCAGCTTATTACTTCTGGATTGATTGCAGAAACAGCTACTACCCTTTCTGATGATGTGGAAGTATACACATGTATTGATGAGGCAACAACTGAGATAAATTACTTCAGGAAAATAGCACTTTCCATGGCCTCTGCTTTTTCCCTTACTGCATAGGTCTTGGAGTAAACTGTGGTTGGGTGTGTCTTTAGGAGATGAAAGACATCATTTGCAGAACAATCTCTGTGTGGTAACAGTTTAAATTCACCTGTGCCCTGGGTATTACATTATTGTTAATTTTAAATAAAAGTTGGCATGCCACTTTTTGATATGCCATTGCTTCATCTACTGCCCCTGCAGACAAAAATAGCTACCACTATAGTCTTAGTTTTCCTTTCATTTTCCCATTTTAGCACTATCCATTTGTTTTAAGGCTGCATAATTGGGCTAATTCCTCATGGTTAAGTAAGGTAACTAAGAACTATTTGCTTATGTCAAGAAATAAGCATCCAGTAAGCCATCCACCAATTTTATTTCTAACTTCTAGAAGAATAATAGGCCACATAAATGAGCAAATCTGGTGTGTAAAAATATTCTGAGCCCAACTATTAAGAATTATCTTCATGATTCCATTATTATACTTATTTATTAATATTACAAACCTTGGCTAAAATGTCAGCTTCTTGTAGAAGCCCTCTCAACTGTGCTATTTGAAATAATAAGTAACCCCTTTCACTTTGCACATCTTGAGCCTTCTTTTATTTTTTTGGTGGTCTTAGGACTTGAACTCAGGGTCTTCTGCTTGCTAAGCAGATACTCTTCCACTTGAACCAGGCCACCAGCCCCCTTCTTTCTTTTGTGCCTCAGCACTTATCAGTCTCAGACATATATAACCTATGAAGATCAGAATCTTTGTTTGTCTGTTGTGTTCACTGCTCTAGCCCCAGTATCTGGCACATGACAGTTACTCAATGACTAGTTATAGAATGAATGAACAGAATGACATTTGTACAAGTACAATAGTTATTCACTAGGACACTTATCATACTTTACCTCAAATTAATTATCATAAATGACTGCCCCTATTCTACCTAGTCTTCTTCCAGCCTTTGCTGAATGAGTAAGTAGCACCATCAATAAATGAGTCAAGCCAAAATGTTAGGAGTTCTTTTTAAATTATCCTTTTCTCTTATGCTTATAATTGAGCCTTGGTTTTCATACTTCTCTGTACTTCCACTGTCTGTTATCGTCTCACTCTGAATAAAAGCAGTACTCTTATAGCAGGTCTTTCCCCTTCACTTGTCCCTCCCAAAACTAGTCAGATAAGTCTCGACACAAGATTAAACTCATGTCACTTCCTACTAAAACCCCTCAATGACCTTCCATTGTTGACAGAATAAAACCCACCTTCCTTACCACAACCTAAAGGTGCATGTCCTGGCTTCTATTTGTCCTCCAACTTCATCACATGCCACACTTGGGCTACACAGTTCATCATGTTCTAACTACGCCGGTTTCACCTTTGTGCTTCTGGAACAAGCAAAACCCCTCTAGAGGTCAGCTCTCTGTACTTACCCCCTCTTGCTGGAGTACCCTGTCCACCTGACTCACTTATCCCCCTGGGACAGCATCACAGAAGTTCTTCCACTGCTTTACCCTACTGAAGCATCCCTCCTCAACCAGCCAGTCTCTTATTTTTGATGGCTTATTTCTTATTGTCATTTTAGTGGTTTACTTGCTATTTACTTACATGTAAGCCCCAACAGGAAGGGACTGCCTCTTTGCAGTCACAGGGACTAATAAAAGATTCGACACATAGGAACTCCATATATAGGAACTGAATCAATAAATGTAACACTCTTCTCCATGGTATTTGTCCTTGTCTCTGTAATCATAATATCCAGCACATAAGAGTCATGCTACAAATGTTAAATGAAATGAATGGGAAAGTTTAAATCTTTAATTATATCAGGAGTACCACTCTGAAAGCCCTTTGTTCTGTATTTGTGCAGTGAGTGTACTAAGAGCAAATACTGAATTCATTCTATTGACATTTATAGTGTCCACTCAGTGCTGGAAAGAACGTGTGGCAATTTGGGTTACCAGCAGAAAAGAGGCTATTGTTTCTCACTTATATGGTAACCCCATAAGCATAGGACACATACATTTCACCAAGATATCTGGCAAAATTTCTAAGTAGAGCTTCTTAACAGCAGAAATGTGGGCATGGTAGTAGCTCTACTAACACATTTGGTACCATAAGTGTGTGGATGAAGATTCCTGCTCTTAAGAGTACTGATATGTTCAACATCTTCCATACCACAAGTATTTGTTGAGCAGCTCTTGCCAACCAAGTATTGAGGGTGGTGGTGGAATGATAAAATAATTACGTGTGGCCTCTTATCTAGAAGAGTTGCATACATTTTCTACCATAAAATTTCAGGTCTCTGCCATTTACCATTATCGTTATTTTAAAATCAATACATTGAGACTGGAGGTGTGATTCAAGTGGTAGAGTGGCTGCCTTGCAAGCATGAAGCCTGAGTTCAAACCAAGGTCATACCAAAAACAAAAGAAAATCAATATATTGGATGAATATACACAGAGTATACATTTATCAATATCATGTGAGAATGGTAGGGAAAAATACAGAGAAATTTTATAAATTGGAATCCAAGATGATAATCATCTAGAAGGCTGGGATAACTTCTTTAAATGACATTTAATCGAGATAAACATAAGGTCCTTTTGAGTCCCAAATACCAATACATATAAAATGGGAATATGATCACTCACAGAACTTTCTTAGGGGTTTATTTTACAGTGCCCTTTGTAAAAATCTCTTGGGAGAGAATTCCAAGAAGGCGGCTAGAGGGAGGAAGCAGAAAGCGAGCCTCCTATAGTGAAATCGTGGAGAGATGCTGGAGACACACTTTGCAGGCATAATCACTGAGAAGAGGCATAACTTTGACTCCTCCACACCTCCAGCTGGCGCAGAGAAATTCCACTTCACGTTAAACGGAGAAACCAGGAGGGCCCCAGGCCACCAGTCGCCCGTGCCCAGAAGACTTGGGAAGATGTGCACCAGGTGAGCTTTGCGGGACCGTGGTACTCCCACACACAAGCCTGGGTCAGAGCAGCATAGCCCCCTGGACAGACTGACCTCCACTCGGGAAAAAAGAGAAACTGAGTAATAAGCAATAAGAACAATAAAGACACACGGGAAAGAGGGTGGGGCACCCTGAGCACCAAAGATTGGGGGAAGGGAATCCTTCCTGGGACTGTAAATAAACAAGCCAAGTGGGCCCGAGAGGCTCTGGCGGGAGTGGGGGCACGCCGAGCAACCAGAAGTGGGAAAGCTGGTGAGAGTGGCGGAGCGAGGAAAACTCCACAGGAGAGGAGGGGAGACCCACTTCTCCCGTGAACTGTAAACAAACATGGCGGCTGGCAGAAACAGCAGCACCGCCAAGTAATCAGGAGCAAGAAAGCTTGTGAAAGTGGCAGTGGGAGGAAAACTTTACAGGAGAGGGGGGAAGACCCACAGCCGCAGATACCATTCTCAGTACTGTCTCCAGACTCTTTTATTTTCTTCTTCTCCCTACCTTTGATGAGAGAACAACTGAATTACACCTGCATGCTGAAAAACTTACTGAAACTGTACTGCATTTGAACTTGGGACACTTGGTTGGGTTTTGTGTGTGTGTGTGTGTGTGTGTGTGTGTACTTTTGTTCTACTTTATGCATCCCCTTTGATGACACAACTACAGAACAACATCTGAGACACAATTTCCAGGATTGGAGACTGAGAAGGACACCTAAATTATTAAGACTGAAACTTCATTGAATTTGAACTTGGAGGTTTTTTGGTTTTTTTAGTTTTTTTTAAATTTTCCATTTTTCATTTTATTTTAATTGATTTTTATATATAGATATTTCTTGCATTTACTTATTTTTTATTTTTATTCTTAACTTTTTTTTTATTTTTGATTTTCAATCCTCTCTCTGTCTCTCTAATGTCTGTTCAGCTTACTGTCGATTAGTACACTAACGCTCCCTGCTTATACCTTTGAAACTTTCTCGTCTGATACCATGTTCTATTTTCTCCTTCTTGTCTGTGTATTTGTTTTTCCCTTTTCTTTAACTTCTTGCTTTCCATCTCAGCTCACCCGTCCATTCTAAATATTACCATTGCTATTATTACAAGCTAGAAAATACTTAATTGCACGCAGTACAGGGACAGAAACAACACCAAAGACAATGACGGGAAGACAGAAAAAACAGGGAAACCAGTTTCCCCACAGCAAAAAATTAGTACAGGAACCAGAGGGGAATGAAGAAAACAGATACTCAGATCCAGACTCCAATAAAATGAAGATAAACTATGCCAAAGGACCCAGTGAAGCCCACAAGAATAATTTAAAAGAAGATATACTACAGGTAGTCAATGAGAATTTTATACAGATGATATCGGATAGGGTCAACCAAAATGTACAGGAGACACTCAAGAAATTCCAAGACAACAAAAATAGAGAATTTGAAAAAGCAAAAGAAGAAATAACGGAAACCATAGCAGCACTGTATAAACAACAAAGTGAAAGAGAGAACACGATGAATAAACAGATAAATGAACTCAGGACAAAAATAGACAACATTAAAAAGGAAACCAGCCAGGATATGGAAAACCTCAGAAAAAAGAACAAAACAGAACTGCGAAACAAAACGGAAGGCCAATCCAGCAGAATAGAACAAACAGAAGACAGAATCTCAGAACTTGAAGATGAAATGGTAATTAAAGGAAAAACCGAAAAACTATTAATTAAACAACTCAAGACCTGTGAAAAGAAAATGCAAGAACTCACCGACTCCATCCAAAGACCAAACTTGAGAATCATGGGCATCGAAGAAAGACAAGAGGTGCAAGCAAAGGGAATGCATAATATATTAAACAAAATAATAATGGGAAATTTCCCAAATCTAGAGAAAGATATTCCCATACAGATGCAAGAGGACTCCAGGACACCAAACAAATCAGATCAAAATAGAACTACCCCACGACATATCATCATTAAAACAACAAGTTCAGAAAATAAGGAAAGAATATTGAAGGCTGTAAGAAAGAAAAAACAAGTAACATACAAAGGTAAACCCATCAAAATCACAGCAGACTTCTCAACAGAAACATTAAAAGCAAGAAGAGCTTGGGGTGAGATCTTCCGGGCACTGAATGAAAATAACTTCAACGCCAGGATACTCTACCCAGCAAAACTATCATTCAAAATAGATGGAGCAATAAAAGTCTTCCATGATAAGCAGAAACTAAAACAATATGTGACCACAAAGCCACCACTACAAAAGATTCTCCAAGGGATTCTGCACACAAAAGTGAAACCCAACTTAACCATGAAAAGACAGGCAGCACCAAACCACAGGAAAAGAAAAAGCAAGATAGTAGAGAGTGACCTCAACTTAGGTACACACAATCAAACCTTCAAACAACTAAGACAACTAAATGACAGGAATCAGCACATACGTATCAGTACTAACACTTAATGTTAACGGACTTAATTCACCCATCAAAAGACACCGCTTGAAGAAATGGATTAAAAAGGAAGATCCAACAATTTGTTGCTTACAGGAGACCCATCTCACCCACAGAAATAAGCATAGGTTTAGGATGAAAGGCTGGAAGAAGATTTACCAAGCCAATGGCCCCCGAAAACAGGCAGGAGTAGCAATACTTATCTCTGACAAAGTACACTTCATACCTACATTGATCAAACGAGATAAAGAAGGACATTCCATACTAATAAAAGGGGAAATAGACCAAAAGGAAATAATAATTATCACTCTGCATGCACCCAATGTCAACGCAACCAATTTCATCAAACAAACCCTGAAAGACCTAAAAGCATATATAAACGCCAACACAGTGGTTGTGGGAGACTTTAACACCCCATTATCATCAATAGATAGGTCATACAAACAAAAAATCAATAAAGAAATCCAAGATCTAAAATATACAATAGATCAAATGGACCTAGTTGATGTCTACAGAACATTTCATCCAACTTCTACACAATATACATTCTTCTCAGCAGCCCATGGAACCTTCTCCAAAATAGATCATATCCTAGGGCACAAAGCAAGCCTCAGCAAATATAAGTAAACAGAAATTACACCATGCATACTATCTGATCACAATGCAGTAAAAGTAGAACTCAACAACAAAAGTAAAGACAAAAAACATGCAAACAGCTGGAAACTAAATAACTCATTACTTAATGAAGAATGGATCATCGATGAAATAAAAGAGGAAATTAAAAAATTCCTGGAAGGCAATTAAAATGAAAACACAACCTACTGGAACCTACAGGACACAGCTAAGGCAGTCCTGAGAGGAAAGTTTATAGCCATGAGTGCATATATTAAAAAGACTGAAAGATCCCAAATCAATGACCTAATGATACATCTCAAACGCCAAGAAAAACAAGAACAAGCAAATCCCAAAACAAATAGAAGGAGAGAAATAACAAAAATAAGAGCGGAGATCAACAAAATAGAAACCAAAAAAACCATTCAAAGAACTAATGAAACAAAAAGTTGGTTCTTTGAAAAAATAAACAAGATTGATACACCACTGGCAAACCTGACTAAAATGAGGAGAGAAAAAACCCAAAATAGTAGAATCAGGTGCAAAATGGGAGATAACAACAAACACCATGGAAGTCCAGGAAATCATCAGAGACTACTTTGAGAACCTATATTCAAATAAATTTGAAAATCTTAAAGAAATGGACAGATTTCTAGATACATATGACCATCCAAAACTGAACCAAGAGGAAAGTAATCACCTGAATAAATCTATAACACAAAATGAAATTGAAGAAGCAATCAAGAGTCTCCCCAAATAGAAAAGTCCAGGACCTGATGGATTCTCTGCTGAATTCTATCAGACCTTTAAAGAAGAACAGATACCAACCCTCCTTAAACTGTTCCACGATATAGAAAGGGAAGGAAAACTGCCAAACACGTTTTATGAAACCAGTATTACACTTATCCTAAAACCAGGCAAAAACACCTCCAAAAAGGAGAACTATAGACCAATCTCCTTAATGAACATTGACGCAAAAATCCTCAACAAAATAATGGCAAACCGAATTCAACAACACATCAAAAAGATTATTCACTACAACCAAGTAGGCTTCATCCCAGGGATGCAGGGGTGGTTCAACATATGAAAATCAATAAATGGAATAAACCACACTAACAGAAGCAAAGACAAAAACCACTTGATCATCTCAATAGATGCAGAAAAAGCCTTTGATAAGATCCAACACCATTTCATGATAAAAGCTCTAAGAAAACTAGGAATAGAAGGAAAGTTCCTCAACATTATAAAAGCTATATATGACAAACCTACAGCTAGCATTATACTTAACGGAGAAAAACTGAAACCATTCCCTCTAAAATCAAGAACCAGAGAAGGATGCCCACTATCTCCACTCCTATTCAACATAGTACTGGAATTCCTAGCCAGAGCAATTAGGCAAGAAGAAGGAAGAAAAGGAATACAAATAGGTAAAGAAACTGTCAAAATAGCCCTATTTGCAGACGACATGATCCTATACCTTAAAGACCCAAAAAACTCTACTCAGAAGCTTCTAGACATCATCAATAGCTATAGCAAGGTAGCAGGATCTAAAATCAACATAGAAAAATCATTACCATTTCTATACACTAACAATGAGCAAATGGAAAAAGAATGTATGAAAACAATTCCATTTACAATAGCTTCAAAAAAATCAAATACCTAGGTGTAAACTTAACAAAAGATGTGAACGATCTCTACAAGGAAAACTATACATTTCTGAAGAAAGAGATTAAGGAAGACTATAGAAAGTGGAGAGATCTCCCATGCTCATGGATTGGTAGAATCAGCATAGTAAAAATGTCTGTACTCCCAGAAGTAATCTACATGATTAACGCAATTACCATCAAAATTCCCATGACATTCATTAAAGAGATTGAAAAATCTACTGTGAAATTTATATGGAAACACAAGAGGCCATGAATAGCCAAGGCAATGCTCAGTCAAAAGAACAATGCAGGAGGTATCACGATACCGGACTTCAAACTATATTACAAAGCAATAACAATAAAAACAGCATGGTACTGGCACAAAAACAGACATGAAGACCAGTGGAACAGAATAGAGGACCCAGATATGAAGCCAAACAACTATAACCAACTTGTCTTTGACAAAGGAGCTAAAAATATACGATGTAGAAATAGCAGCCTCTTCAACAAAAACTGCTGGGAAAACTGGTTAGCAGTCTGCAAAAAACTGAAACTAGGTCGATGTATATCACCCTATACCAATATTAACTCAAAATGGATCAAGGATCTTAATATCAGACCACAAACTCTAAAGTTGATACAGGAAAGAGTAGGAAATACTCTGGAGTTAGTAGGTATAGGTAAGAACTTTCTCAAGGAAACCCCAGCAGCACAGCAACTAAGAGATAGCATAGATAAATGGCATCTCATAAAGCTGAAAAGCTTCTGTTCATCAAAAGAAATGGTCTCTAAAGTGAAAAGAACACCCACAGAGTGGGAGAAAATATTTGCCAGCTATACATGAGACAAAGGACTGATAACCAGAATACATAGGGAACTTAAAAAACTAAATTCTCCCAAAACTAATGAACCAATAAAGAAATGGGCACGTGAACTAAACAGAACTTTCCCAAAAGAAGAAATTCAAATGGCCAAAAAACACATGAAAAAATGCTCACCATCTCTAGCAATAAAGGAAATGCAAATTAAAACTACACTAAGATTCCACCTCACCCCTGTTAGAATAGCCATCATTACCAACACCACGAACAACAGGTGTTGGTGAGGATTCGGGGAAAAAGGAAATCTCTTACACTGTTGGTGGGAATGTACTCAACCACTCTGGAAAAAAATTTGAAGGCTACTGAAAAAGCTAGACATTGATCTACCATTTGATCCAGCAATACCACTCTTGGGGATATACCCAAAAGACTGTGACACAGGTTACTCCAGAGGCACCTGCACACCCATGTTTATTGCGGCACTATTCACAATAGCCAAGTTATGGAAACAGCCAAGATGCCCCACCACTGACGAATGGATTAAGAAAATGTGGTATCTATACACAATGGAATTTTATGCAGCCATGAAGAAGAACGAAATGTTATCATTCGCTGGTAAATGGATGGAATTAGAGAACATCATTCTGAGTGAGGTTAGCCTGGCCCAAAAGACCAAAAATCGTATGTTCTCCCTCATATGTGGACATTAGATCAAGGGCAAACACAACAATGGGATTGGACTTTGAACACATGATAAAAGCCAGAGCTCACAAGGGAGGGGTGAGGATAGCTAAGACACCTAAAAAACTAGCTAGCATTTGTTGCCCTTAACGCAGAGAAACTAAAGCAGATACCTTAAAAGCAACTGAGACCAATAGGCAAAGGGGACCAGGAACTAGAGAAAAGGTTAGATCAAAAAGAATTAACCTAGAAGGTAACACACGCACAGGAAATTAATGTGAGTCAACTCCCTGTACAGCTTTCCTTATCTCAACCAGCAAAAACCCTTGTTCCTTCCTATTATTGCTTATACTCTCTCTACAACAAAATTAGAAATAAGGGCAAAATAGTTTCTGCTGGGTATTGAGGGGGTGGGGGGGAGATGGAGGGGGCAAAGTGGGTGGTAAGGGAGGGGGTGGGGCAGGGGGAGAAATGACCCAAGCCTTGTATGCACATGTGAATAATAAAACAATAAAACAAAATAAAAATAAACTTCCTCTTGGTTGTATTATAAAACAAAGAGCAGAGATTCATTTCTAGTGTTCTACATACAGCCAAAATATTATCATCTCAACATTTAATCTACATAAAGAGTGTGAAAGATATTATACATGTTTTTTGAAACTGTGGTGTGTATTTTACAATTTTAGCACAACTCAGTTGGGACTGTCCTTGTGTGGTTAATGGCTACCATGTTGTCAAGTACAGTTCTAAGACCAAGAAGTTAATCAAATGCTGATGAAGTTTAAGAGTAGCACAGTCTGCATTCTCAGTTTACTATTTTGCCAAGACTCTCTTTTCTTTAAATATCTATTGTATAGAAATATATCTATTAAAATGTCCCTATAATTACAGATTTACACCAATTTAGATTTCTTTTTGTTTCATAATGATGGGAAAAAATAGCTCCCATCTACCAGCCTTTCAGCTTCGATAGCTATTACCATAATGAAGCAATTTGCCTGTCTTTTCCATAAGTTTAATTAGAACACGACATTTTAACAGTAATTTGGTGACTCTAGGAGTGCTTGTTTGTTTGTGCTACTAGGAACAGAAAGGCCTTTTCCCCTACATATGGAGCTAGAACAATATTATTCAAATGATTTAATATCTTTGAAAGGATAAACTAAAGAAATATTTACATAACAATACTGTAGGTAGAATATCCATCTTAATCTAATGTTAAGAATGACAATGGGGAGATAATACATCTTATTTATTTTCCAATAATACAGTCAGGACATTCTAAATGCCTAACTTCTTTAACCTGTCAGAAAGAGTAATCCATCTGTATTTAATTTTCTCCTACACTCATTGAAAGAATAAACTGTGAAAATGTATTTTACCATTTTTTAGAACAACCATGCTTCTTTTTACAGGGTTATTTAGTTTTTAGTGAGAAATCAGCAAATTCCATTTCAAATTCAGAAAAGGTAAATAATAAAAGAAAAATGAGGTGGGGGCTATTCAGAATTGTATTGTAAACATGAACGTAAGGCCTATAGTATAAGTTCATTTTTCCAGTAAGTCAAAGGAAAGTTGATATAACTGGTATAAAATTTTTTGCAAATAAATTATTTTTGTGTAAAACATATTAAATGTAAGTGTTGAGTCGTATGAATAACAGACAGCTACAGTCAAAGATCTTTAGGGCAAACATAAAACAATTTACTTGGGAAGCCATCTTGCACTGCAAGATCCAAAGATTTGCTAAATTTTGTTAGATGGAGGCCATGATGACTGATCCCATAAGTCAAGGTGACCATGGGTGAAGTGTAGAGAGATCAGTTAAGGCAGGAAAGGACAGACAGTTTGAGCAGATTAGGCAGGAGGGACCCAAACATCTTCAGTTAAGAGATGACACAGTGATCAGATGATTAGAGACTCAATAACAAATGACCAGGAACCACAGCAGGAAGAAGGCTACTTGAGAGTGGATACTTCCCATGCTGGTCAGAGCTAGGCTGGAAGATGCAGGCAGACCTAATATTAGTAGTCCAATGTTGCATGAGGAACAAGGAAAAGGATGAAGATAACAGGACATACTCAGGCTCTCACTTTAAAAAAAAAAAAAGAAATTTAAAGTGAAATAGATTTTTTGTTGTTGTTGGAACTGGGATTGATCTCAGGGCTTCACACTTGCAAAGCAGCACTCTAACACTTGAGCCACAAATCCAGTCTATTTTGCTCTGGTTATTTTGAGATGGAGTCTCTTGTACTATTTTCAGGCTGGTCTCGAACCATGATCTTCCTGATCTCAGCCTCTTAAGTAGCTAGGATTATAGGCATGAGTCATTGGTGCCTAGCCAGATTTTTTTAACTTATGAAAATTCTTGAGAATCCTTCATTTTTTTCCCACCAAAAAAGGTAAATTTAAGATAAAGAGTTATATTTTTCTCCTTATATACTTCATGTGCTGTCTGCCACTTTGTTGATTTTCATTAACAATATTAGATTCACCTTGTGAGGAATAGTTTTCACTCTACACACCCTAAGACAGCAAGCCTGAAAATCCACAACAAAAATCTCCTCACTGATAACAAAAATATGACCTCTGAAAGCCATGGTCCATTGCTGTCAGTCAACAGAGCTAAGATATCCGAGACTCAAGCTCAGGGTCTTCCTGCCCCAACTGTCTGAGTGCTAGGATTATAGGCACGCACGACCAGTATCAGCTAGTATTCAGCATTTATATGGGATCAGTAAATTATGTACAAAGGTACCTGATAATTATAATGTGATGGGTCAAAAGGTAAATTTAAGTAGAGAAGAATTCTCATTTCAAAGTCCAGTCTAGTAATTTCAAGGATGGGAAGAAGGAGAAAGTTACAGAGGAAGGCAATAAAGAGAATCTGAGAGAGAAGGGAAATAAGTCAGTAGCAGATATGCTGTTAGTGGAGAAGACCAGAAGTAGAGAAAGAAGACAGAGAAGAAATGTGCATGCATATATACACATGTATGTGTATGTGCACAGAGGGGAACATCATAGGGTTGCCTGCTCCATGGGGCCACCTGCATCATGCCTTTGAAGTATAAGACATCTGTCTCCCTCTCTAATTGCAAGGTTTACACTAGGTAAATATACAATGTTTAGCCTCTAGCCTTCTCTGAAGTGGCAAACAATCACTGTCAGCTCATAAGAGATGCAAGTTTCTGCCAGTGTTCAGTAAATCTTACCAAGCACATTGTGGATAGGCTGCCTTCCTCAACTGAAATAAATTGGCAGAAATAAATAATATATTTTGCTTACTGCCAAAAAAAAGGGGGCAGCGCAGAATATGGAAAGGGCTGGCACAGGCAGATGTGGTGGTTTAGAATGACATGTAGCTCAGAAGGAGTAGCTCCTTACACTCTTGCCTGGTCATATCAGCTTCCTAAATAAGAGTAAGTCAGCAAACAGGACACCCCAGCCACAAAAACAATGATGGCACCTACGATGACCACTCTACTTTTGTATGCATACACGGGCCCCATACCTGGTGCTTTTGAGTCACCAAAAGTCTAAAGAGCTGGTGTTCTCAAATTGCTGCATACATAAAAAAGAAGGTAAACAAAGTCCCAGCCGTCCCAGGTTACACAGCAGAGGGCAGAAGAGTTGAGGATTTAGTGCCTGTGTGTGCTTCTGAAATTGAACCTCTGGGACCCTATTTGTAAGGGCTCTGAGAGAAAGGCAGGAGGCCACTCTCTCTATACCCAGTGAAAAGACCAATTATTGAACAAATGCATTTGACTCTTTCAGGGGCTAAAAAAATAAAAATGAAATAAATCCAGAATGTACACCAGAAAAAAATTTGGTGTCTGTTTTCCTCGGTCTCATTTATGAGCACAATGTATCTCCTTGATAACTTTACAATGCTGACCTAAGGCATTTGTCAAGACCTGACAAACTTCTTTCCTAGTAAGCACCAGTAAATTAAAGCGAGTCTCAGGCTTCAAACAAAGCAGGTGTCTATCGTTTGTCCTTGCTCACAAGGTAAAGTCTCTGGGAGCTTATTGTCACCTCTGACCTCCGAGCATGTGATACACACATGAACGCATGAGTCGCCCAGGGTTTTAGGACAACATTCATACTCCTCTCTAAAATCAACAGCAAGGGGCTACTGGACAAGAGTGAAGTTAGCAACTGCCACACATCTCATTTCTCTGGTCTTTGACAGAAACCACCCATGGCAACACTTTTCACTGAGAATAATTCTAAGTCCACTGGTATGTGAAGCCCTTCACAGTGTCCTTTTCCCACTAGTTTCTCACTAGTTCTCTCCCCTTTCAGTTCCATTCTTTAATCCTTTTCTACATCTTAGCTGTGGCCTTCCCTTGTTGCTAAACGCCAGCCACCACAAGGTTCCTGACTCCAGACACGTTTTACGATCTCCTGAAATGATGAACGCTTTTCTGGAATAAACTTCCCACCACAATTTCCTTAACTACAAAGAAGTTCGCCTTTGCGAGATTCTTTCTAAATTTCACTCCTTTGAAAAAACCCTCCTGTACCCACTTCTGTTATTTGGTAACACTAGTACCCCTTACTACACCCCGCTCAGCCTCATCTTGGGGTTCTTCTCATTACAGTGCAGACTCCTAGAAGGTGAATTTGTTCTTTATTCATGGTTATCCCCACTGTGGGGGACACTGACATATATTAGTGTAATTTGTGAACAATTATAGCTCTTTCTCTGAGAAAAGAGAGAGAATATTCACTTCTAACTAGATGCTGTATTTTTGTGCTATCATCCTTGTTCGGGGTATGGCGTAGGATTTCTTGCAGAACATTGGCATTGAGAGTGACTCTCTCTGAAGGTCAAAGATGTGATTTCCAGTGTTTCTAGTGTCTGAAACTGCACTTAAAGATAAGCACCAAGGAGCATATCAGCCCACAGAAGTCACATAAACGCTAATCAGAAGGATATGAGGGCTCTTGAATAAACCCTGAAGAAAACACCTGGCATGTGCTTAGCCTGGTGAGGAGCTACTTCTCCTGCATGCCTTGTGCACTACTTCAGGCTTGTGAGAGCAAGAGCAAGGATAAGCTCAGGAACAACACCTGTGACCTGTGGCATACCCAAATGTGGAGCTGAGAGAGAAGTGTTTAGGTGATAGAGACAATTATTGAGCACTGGAAAAATAGAAGGCAAGGAAAAATATGATGACCATGTAAAGTAAAACTTACTCTACTGCAATTCAAGTGGAGTAATAATTCAAGTGGAGATAAAGTGATAATTAATGTGGAGCTAACAAGTAATAATTCAAGTAGCCCGAGTTAAAAAATAAAAAAAGGAAACCCAAATAATATAATTGTGGACTGATAGGACAACTGGATTAAGTATCAGTCTTTTAAAAAGAAATTAAACATCAGTGAGATGACTTTGATGTGCACTGAAGGGATCAAACATAATGAATAAAATCTTATTAAATAAAAACAAAAATCAACAGCAAAACTGTACTATTTCTGTAGGAGAGAAATACTTCGTCAAAAGGTTCCTTTGTGTCATGGATTTACTAATTAACATGACCGAAAAGCAGTCACCCAACAGTGACCAGGCCTGCTACAGAAGCTCATCAAGCCCAGCTGACAGGGCATATCAGCAGTGATTCCTGGGTACCACCAGCAGCATTCTGAACAGGTTCGCCTGTTTCCAGTATGCTAGAAAAACCAAAACACGTAAATGACGCCACTGAGCCATCAGGAAAAGATGACATTATATCCATTATACTCTGCTTAAGAAGGCATGGAAGGATACAGTCCATTAAAACTGATTGTCATCCTATCAGAATTAGAAAGGAAAGTTCTAACTTAAGGGATTAAGCAGTCATACAGCAAAGTGAAGCTTTCAAAAATAATCGATTCCCTATTGATCTAGTCAGGCTCGGATTTAAATGGTAAACAGACTACCAAATTATAATGAAACCAGAACTAGGATTTCTTGTCTGTAGAATTCTAATGCCCAAGGAAAGCTAACCTTAATTCTCTTCAAAATATATAGATGTTATTATCTAATTATTATGAAATGAATTTCTGATACATTTTAAGGTTCCAGATAAAATTAACTCACTTTCTGAACTATCATTATTGGTGAAAAGCAAAACAGATGTTTTTTACATACAATTTTTCTATTGAGCAAAAAGTCCAAGGTAGGCAGAGTCTATCTCTTGGGAATGTGTGCTTTGCATTAAAATGAATGAGTATTGTATTTATGTCTTACAAGTCTGCAAAGGGTACATTATTTGCTGCAGAGCAATATTAGTGTCTGTAACATTTTTCATTTTCCATAAAATGAAGGCAGTAGTTTCATTAACCTATTAGTTCTTAAGCAATTTTAGATCCTAACTTTGATTAAGATATTTTTCAAATGAGGACATGATAAGATAATAACATAGGAGTACCTTAAAAATCAAAGAATTATGAATTATAGACCAATCAAGCCATGATTTTCTGTCAAAAAAGCCAGATACATGCTTTTGTGTGCATGCCCTTTATGGGTCAGTGTAAACTGTTTATATTATTTGTGAAAGTATTTGGATTTACTAACATAAAATTCTCCACCAAAATCAAGATAACACTTATTTCAGGCTGAAAAAATACAAAAGGAATAATCTTCAGGGGCATGCTGTTTCCTAGTGTCTTCCTCCGAATTTTTGCCCCTTATTTGGGTCTTCCCTTTTCATCTCATTTCACCTTCTAGTAATAGCAATCCTAATGACACTCACTCCTCTGGGTAACTACATTCACTCAGCTGGTGAGGAGCATGTAATAATCTTTTCTCATGAGAACCAGTTTTAGTACAGAAAGCTATGCTACTTAAAGATCCTTTTCAATTTTCTCCATGCTTCCTACAAGGCACTGACTTTGCTACAAAAATATGTGGAGTCTACAACTTTTTATACTTTCACAAATTTATGTTCATCTCTTACCCCAAAACCCCTAAATCTAATTTTTTACAGTATACCAACAATACACCATCACATACATATTCCATCTTTCACCCAAGAAGTAAGTGCACTTGAAGAAAAACCAGTTGAAGGCAATAAGTATCATCATGGTTACACAAGATGAGGTATGTATATCTCAAAACAAATGAGACTACACCTTCATAAATTGTGTGACCAAGAATGCACCAAGAGAAAAACTGCATTAAAAAATAGCAATAGTGACAACATTGGGATCAAAAATACGTAAGTGTTTGTGGCATCTGTCATTGATTGGTTAGCTATAATTTTTTTAAAAGCTTTGCAATCATTTGGATCTTAAATGTCCTCCAAAGGCCATGTGTTGAAGGCTAGGTTGCCAGCCTGTCACACTATTGAAAGGTGGCAAAACTGTTATTAGGGGTGTCAGTAGGGGTGTACCCTCAAAGGGAATATAGGAACCCTGTTGACTTCCTCGCTTTCTCTTTGCTTCCTGGCCACCATGAGATGAGCAGACTCCTACACCATCTGCTCCTGAAATCAAGATGTACTGCCTTATCATAGACCCAAAAGTGACAGGACAGACCATGACCTGAAACCTTGGAAATCATGCACAAAATAAATTTATTCTCCTAAGTAGATTTCCACAGGTATTTTAGCACAGTAATGGAAAGCAGACTAACACAGGGGTCATGTGAAAAATAATGAAAGAAAAATATATGAACTGAGTATACTAAGTTACATGAATAAATGAAAGCAGTTCAGAGAAGGTTAAGTATTTTATAGGCATAAAAGCCTGGTCTAAAATCTAACTCTAAAAGAAGATAGATAGGTTGCTACGAACACAAAATCTCTGTAGCTTACTAGTGCACTAGTAAGATCACCTTGCTCAATTCACCCTCCAATGCAGAAATTTATGTAACACCATCTCTGATATCAAACTGATGCTGGCCTCACTGAAGCACTCCTAGGAGCAGAGCACTAATACACTGGTGGCAGCTCTGCAGAGTCTAACCATTAACTGATGTGTAAGGTACAAAGGCATTACCATCCAAAAATGACTAGCACTCATTATACTCAGTTTAGCCCCCATATATACTGTGCTCCTCAAAACATAAAATGTCACATCACCAGAAAACTAACTAATGTGATCTTCTATGCCGGTGATAATTCATCTGCAACATTCATTAAACCGAGCTTCATGGTATGCTAATCTTGGTTTCTGAGAAACAACCACCAAAGTCTGATCTATATGCAAGATATTTATTGAGGAGACAATGATAAGGAAAATAGACAAGTCGTCTGTGGAAAGTTGCAACTGTTTTGTATCTTCTGTGTGATAGAGGAAAAGGAAGCTGTGCATGTGTAGAAATTCATGGAATCATATACCAAAACTGTGAACCTAACTATACAGAAATTTAAAAATAAGTTTTATATTTGCAAATTTTAGAGGCTGAGAGAGTCATCAAACTGTGATGCAGATCCAGCCCTATGAAGAGAAGGGAGAAAGAGAGGAAAAGAAGAGCAAAAAGCTTCATGACACATGTTGGGAAGGGTGTTGAGACATAAGCAACCTCACAGATAGCTAGAGAGAATTTAAATTGTTAATTCTACCAAAAGACCAAGTTGGCAAGGTCCATCAAAGTGAAAAAGGCTCACACACTTTGACTCAGCAATTGCACTTTTAGTTAATAATACTACAGAACTACGTAGACCTATCAAGGTGATGTATATCATCTCATGAATGCCTGTTGCAATGCTGTTTACAACAGCAAGAAAGAAATTGGAGAACTTACCTCAACATCAACAGCAGAAGATTAACTAACAGTTTCTGTTTCACCACATAAAGCAATAAATAATATGCATTCCTAAAAACTGATGCTTACATGAACTGATATAGTTGGTTGTATATGTGAAAGATACACAGAAAAAGCTGAAAACTTCGGATGAGTCTTGATAGAGGAATTGGCTGTTTCTGGAAGAGAAGTAGGTGGGAATGTATATGATTTTGTAAATTTTGAACTTTCAATAATGTAAATAGGTGAATGATTTTGAAAAATAAATAGAGTTTATTTTAATTAAGATGAAAAAAGATCACCATCAGTGTTACCTGACTATGGCTCATTACAGTTTGAGAGCAGAGGCAGGAAGACTTCTTCAAGAATGGTG
Source organism: Castor canadensis (assembly GCF_047511655.1). Lineage (NCBI taxonomy): Eukaryota > Metazoa > Chordata > Mammalia > Rodentia > Castoridae > Castor > Castor canadensis. Next base: position 5,980,022 of record NC_133386.1, on the reverse strand, counting down.
GTTATCAGTGGGACTGAGAGATCCAGATATGTGTTGAAGATATAGTGGATGACTTGATAACTAGGTAGAAAGGATGAGGGGTAAGGAAACTCAAGGGTGGCATCTGGACTTCTGGTTTGAGAAGCTGGGTAAATATGTCGGCAATGGTTGAGATGAATATGACCAGGTGGTAGGTAGATCAGCAGGTGTAAGATGACCTAAATGAGAATTCTGTTTTGGAGTACATTAAAGTAGAGATGCCCGTGAGTCTTCTGAGTCAAACTGGTAACAGTACATCAAAGTTTATGAAAATGTCTAGCGATAAATACATTTAATTTGCAATGAGTTTGGGCATTCCTCTTATGATACCTGGCCACTTAAATTACATTGCTGTGACTGTCTGCTTATACTTTTGCTCATTTGCCTATTGGGTATGTTATTCTTGTTTATTTGTATGAGCTGTTTTCATATTAAGGAAATTAGCACTTTTAATCATATACAGTGGATGTTTTCCTTTAGCTCATCAATTTTACTTTTACATTGTTTATAGTATCAACTTCCCTAGAGAAATTCTTAGTTCTTTGTAGTCATATTTTCCAGTTTTTCTATGTCCTCTGGCATATTTTCATTACCCAATTCAGAAAAAAAGCTTATTAAAAGACAAATCTCATTACTAATTATTAATGCTAATATAACTTCTACAACCAAATATGATTTCTCAGGGTTTGCAAAAATTAGGCAGAATCTGGGTGCATAATTTGTTATTTTTGTATTTAAGCCCTTGCTATGTCTTTAATAATGTTGCAGTATTGCTTTATTCCTCAAGAAAAACTGGAAATTAGGGGGTACTCTCCAATTCAAATCTCACAATCAATGAAGTATTTCTTAGAGGGATGGAAGGTATTATTTTTACTTACAGCATTAAAATTCAGCTAGATATAATTGCTTGTATAGCATATTTTTAAAACAGGTTGGCACAATGTCTTCCTTCAATTATTTTTAAAAGCACCAGAGTAGTATGTGAGACACTGCTATTTTTTAAATGCTACTCAGCACAGCTAATGACTTATAAAATAGGTAATTACTTCCTTTGAGGTCAGAAGTAGATTTAAATGTTAAAGCACAAAACCAAAATAAATGTGATTGGCTTTTCTCAAAATAGTAAATTAGCACTTACCTCCCACCTGCACAATGGTATTTATCTTTGTCTTAGAACTAGTAACTAAACTGGATGCAGCAGCAGGTGCTAGGATGCCACACTGGGTTTAGCTCAGGAAGGAGATAGCTGCTTTGCCTGACATCCACTTCATTTGTCTTTACATCAAGCAACTGGTCATTAATCTGAGTTGACTATCTGTTTAAGCCACCTATTCAACTTCAGTTAGTCACCTTGGTCAGTTCCACAATTGAACGTGAACCACAGTGATTGATATCTGAGGGAACTGGAACTACAGTCACAGACCAACAAAAATGGAATCTTCCTCACTGTGTCTACAGCCTGGCTGAAGAACACTAAAGAGCTATATAGCCTTACTAGAAAACCCTAAAGAACCACAACCTTCAATCACATATGCAAAGCAAGTCTTGCTCAAATGATTTTCAGCAGCTATGAAGTCGCATTCACCTAAGTCTTTGGCAGAATAGTACCTGGTATTAAGAACAGTTTGTTTCAGTATTTTGTTTTGTTTGTTTTTAATTGTAAAATGGATTGGCTTTCCTTTTGTTAAAGTACATACACTTTAAAAATTGGAAGTGCCTCCTCTCCCCACCCAACACCTTCCTAATTTCATTCTTAAGTGATAAGTACTGTTAACATTTAGGTATATATCTGTTCAGACTCTTTAATCACTGCATTATTATTCATATATTCCTGTACATATGTATGTATGTGTATATATGTATACATATACACATATTAATCTATATTAATCTATCTTGCTCTTTAAAAGCAATTCCATTTTGTGCTCAGTAATACACTATAGCATTCCTTCCCATAAAGTAACTAGATTTCTATCTCATTCTTTCTCTTAGTATTATGGTATATATACCATGCATGTATCCTTTTTTATGCAAACATTCTTCCTCTCAGGGAAATTCCAGCTGCCTGTGCTTCATAATTAACAATAATTCTGTAATTAGTATATACCATTGTATACTTTTTTCAAGAATTTCTGTGGGACAGAATATTAGAAGTGCAATTTTTTAGAGGACATACATTTAATTTTTTTTCTGTGCTGGGGATGGGACCCAGGGCTCATGCCTACTAGGCAAGTGCTCTTCCTTTCCAAATGTTTATACTTTATACTCATACCAACAAGAAAGACTGTCTTAAAAATCTCATGTTCAGAAATTATCTTAAGGACCTATTTACATGTAACAGTACTATGTGGATCATGTAACAGAATAAAAGAAAGTTTATGAAGTATGGTTACCTTTAGGCTGGGGAAGGGAAGAAAAGTTTACAACCAATGAATGGTGTCAAGTGGTAACACCATCACTCAGTCCTTCACTGTGGCAACCATCCAATTCTTTAAAATCTAACAATGCATAAACTTTACTTTCTTTGCCACCAGTTCATAAAGGTTTATTCCGTGGAGTCAGTATGCAAAAGACTACTTCATTGTTTGTTTTTATTTGTCTTTGTCAGACACCATTTGTTTATATTTGTTCTTACAGGATATGTAAGTGTTTTTGATAATATTATCCTTAAAAAGAGAAAACACTGGGCTGGGCATGGTGGTACAGGTACATGCCTATAACCTCAGCTATGCAGGAGATATAGGTATGGGGACTGTGGTCTGAAGTCTACCCTTGGCAAAAACACAAGACCCTATTATATAAAATAACTAAAGCATAAAGGAATGGGCATGGCTGAAAGGGCAGAGCCCTTGACTAGCAAGTGTAAGGCGCTGAGTTTAAATCCTAGTATTGCCAGAAAAAAAGAAGAAAAAAAAGCACTGATTTCTACTTTTTTTGTTCTAGACAAATACATGGTGATTAGTTTTCTAAGGCAGTACAGTTGTCCCAGTATCTGTGCGGAATAAGTTCCAGGACCCAAAAGGATACCCAAGTCCGTGGGTGCTCAGCCCCTTATATAACATGGTGCCTTATTTGCATATAACCTATGAATGTCCTCCTACATATTTTAAATCACTTTTAGAGTATTCTAACACCTAATACAATGTAAACACTATGCAAACTGTGGTCATATGGTACTGTGTAGGCAATACTGACAAAAAAGGATCTGTTCATGCTCAGTACAGCCAAAACCATCGCAGGCCAAACTACACAGGACAGGTCAGAGGTGTAGCTTTTGTTCCAAATAATTTCTATACAAGGTTGGTTGGATCGGTGTGTGTAGAGAGCTGGCTGTGCTTCTCTGTCACCCAGCAGTGTGCAGCCTATAGTAAGAGCCTTTTTACAGCCCTTGTCATTGCTTTCCATGATGCTCTCACTAACTTGCTTTCTTTATTAGGGAAATGAACACATAAAAAACTGGAAAAAAAATGAACCAACACCACCAAAAAAAAAAAAAAAACCTACACAAAATATATTCAAGTACTTTCTGAAAAAAAGTTTCTCTAACTTAATGAGTTTAAATTCTTAGGTTCAGTGGTTTCTACACTTTTGAATTTCATGGACCAGAGAATTAGCAGGAAAGTGAAGAACTCAACATGGAGTCAATATTTAGTCTTTCAAACAAAGTCATAAAAAAAACTCCATACAACCAAATGATCTGGCAAAAGTCTTTTTAAAAAGAATGGCTGTTTTAACACCAAAAAAGGCTGGCTTTGTATAGGCAACTTCCTGTGATAAAAAAGAAAATCTCTATATATAGTTTCAGTTTTTCAATTTTAGGCAAGTGGTTAAAATCTGGTTAATACTTAGGGATAAATTCTCCACAACAGATCATTTGACGAAACCCAGATGTCCAAAAGTTTATCTCAAAAATCAAAGTGCTGTTTATAAAATGAAGAATTTCTGTTATTTCTAGCTAAATATTTCTAGTAATTATTTGCCTTTCTTTCTTTTCCTCACTAAACCAGTGAGAATCTCCAGGCATGCACATTTTATATCAAATTCAGGAAACACCACTATGCCTCATCCTATTTGGAATTTCCATTTCTACACACATTTGTCCAATGAAAATGAAATTATTGAAAGTCATGTGCCAACAGTACATGTGCATAGGCTCTGTTAAGCCATTCTTCATCTATGAGCTTTCCCTATACCCACCAAGTCCTGGGCCTCCTTCAGCTCCAGCGCCACAGGTCATAAAATCACAAGAGCTCAGGCTGAATGTCATTAACCCTTTCCTCCATCATATAAATATTTACTCAGAGGCAATTTAGTGCAATATGCAAGAACACAGGTTGTGAACCCCATCACTAACTCTACCACTTACTACTCTGTCTCCTGAGCGATAGATAATTTTCCTCTTTGAGTATCATTGACCCCTCCAAAGATGAGAACACTACCCCGACATAGGGCTATTGAGATGATTAAAACATCTTAATGTAGAAAGTGCTGGAAAAAGTGTTAGAACAGGACCAAACACACAGTAAGCATTCAAATAGTGTTGGCAATTGTCACTGGCCCTTACTAGGTTCCCAGGCTTTAGGAATCCATTAGTGAGCAACAACGGGTTCCTGCCCTGGTGGTGTTTACACCCTGGTGGGAAAGACAGGTATTAAATAATCACAGCTCCTCTGCGTGATCCAGAGAGGAGGGCTGAGGTGTTGTTAAAACCCATGGGGTGTGTGTGTCCACCAGTGCTGGTGTCCAGGATGAAGCAAATGCCCCTGAGAACCAAAGCATGAGGAGAAGCCAACAAGAGGGCACTGCAGCAAGGGACAGGGCTTCAGGGAAGAGCTCACCTTTACTTTCTACCTCCTTCACTCCATTTCGTCCTTCTTCTTCTCTTTTTTACTCTAAATTATAAATGCCAACTACTTGAGATAAGGCAGTGTCTAAGCAAGCATAATAACCTATGTATTGGTATAAGCCTTAAACAATGTTTGAATTTATTCCAACGAACACAAATTCAGTTAATCCCTGGGAAACAATCGATGATGGCCTTGTATACTAGAATTCTTCTCCTGGCTCACCTCCAAAACAACATAGGAAGAACTGAAACAGCACACATTAAGCTGTCTCACAGAAGAATATTTATTTTCTAAAGTACACCAAGTAAAAATTAGAAAAGGATTCATAAAGAATATTAAAGTTCTATATTTTTCAAATGCCTTCCTTGAGGAAAGATAGAAAACCTATTCTACAAAACTTATGAGTTCTGACCACATAAATCCATGGCTGATAAATTGATCTTCATTTTGAATCCTTATTTCTTGGCAAAGCCACATTTTTGCCTGACATCATGAACGAACTTGTGAAATAAATACCGTGAGCCTAAGTTTGAAAGGAGTGGTAAGCGGGTCTGGGGCAATGATCCTGGAATCACCAGCCTATAGAAAAATGACTTCCAATTTGCTTTGGATCCTGTATGGCATTTCAGATCTCATCGTCCCCAACCAAGGAGCCATGCTGCTGTGTCCCATTCTAGACATCTCTGCTTTCTTATCCATACAACTAATTTTTCTCTCTTTTCCAGTCCTTCCTCATTACCCTCCCCAATTTCCTTGCGGTGAATTTCTAAGATGTGTATTTATGCCCTAAATTCTCATTTCTTTCTAAAGCAATAAAATACTAGTATTAGATTAAATGTGAGTCTGTGACCCTGAAACAATTAAGTATTATTCATTTTGAAATAGAGATGGGTGTCTTTGCCACTGTGATGACACAATAGCAGAAAGTCAGGGTCTCAGCCTGTCCCAAGGAGCAGTGTGAAGGGTTCCTATAGGGCCTCTATGCCCTCATGATAAAAATAAAACAATGTGCTTTAGCTTATGAAGTCTTCCCATTTGTGAAATATTAAGAAAACATTTATTTACTTACAAACTATGAGGAAAAGAACAAAAAATGGCCCACATTAGCTTCCCATGGAATGAGGTATTTTACTAGGCAATATAGCTTTGAATTCATTTTGATGTATATGAGATGATAAATATAGTCATCTTTATTTTTCTAGCCAGTATAATGAAAAATGATACATACTAGCAAATCAGGTAACCAAGATAACAATAATGAATTTCCAAACTCAGGATATTTTTAGCTTAGATTTTCCTGTAATCCCTTAAGTCTCTAGAGGCACTCTACCCTTTTCCTTAAACAAAACAAAGATAATCTGATGATTAGCTGAGATTTCTAATAAGATTCTCATGCTTAATGAATCCAAAAAGGAAGTTGTACTGAATTCACTTGTACAACTAGTACTAGTTTCACATATGACTAGTATTCACATAGTCATATTTTGTGAATGGGTAACTTTCACTCATCCACACTCTCATCCGTATGAACTTCAAATGGAAGGATGGATGGTTTAGAAAAAGCTTTCAGAGCACTACTCAGGCCTGAGTGCTGCCCTCATGCTGACAAGGCCACAAAGGATGACACCAGGGACCAATTTGATGTAGGATATAAACAATAAATTGCTCAGCATAAGAAGCTTTTTTTTTTATGTTCAAAAACAAATAAAGGAAAACCTTAGATGACTATGTTTCGCTTGGTTGCCAGGGCCCAGGCAGAGGTAGGACACAAGAGCTGTGTGCTGCAGCATCACCCCACAACTTCTGGCCCACTTTGTATCAAGCCCCTCCCACAGCAGCCCACCTCAGAGGCCTAACAGCACTGTGTTCCAATGACACAGGATCCTTCACTTTCTGCTGAACCTCACCTCCTGCCAAACCTCATCTCCTGCCAACTCATGGGATGCCCTGCTGCCCTGCTTAGCCATTGGGCACATGCACAGACCTGGAAGAGCAAAGCAGGTGACCTGTAAGGTCAATTTTGACTGGGGAGAATGGGAGCCATCTTTCATGTGGATGCATCTGAGGTCCATTGGACACAGCTGCTCAGAGGGTCCTCAGCAGGGTCACTGTGTACACACCTCCCCATAGTTTAAGGTTGGGGTTAACTCTAGACTGACTTTCCTTCCTTCTAGAGCAATTCTCTTCAGCCTTTACAACTGTTCCTGGGAAACTTAACAGAGTAAAATATCTGCAAGGTGCCCTTTGCCAGGGCATCTATTTTGGGTGTGGAATACAGGTTAAGGAAAGTGTAAAAATGACAAAAGGATGTAGAAAATGAATTCTATAAGGCCCTTTTCCTGCAAATAGCATGCAAGTATACTTTTCAATGTTAATGATTTCCCTTTAGCCTTTCAGGTGGAACTGTCACTGTGGCCTTGAAGAGTAATCTTTTATCACTTATCATTTATGCATATGGTCTGTTACTCCAGACCAGTTGTAAGAAGCCAGTAAAATGTTCAAGAAGTACAGAAGAGAACACCAGACTGCAGGTAGGGACCATTGAGGCAGAGTCCCAAAGCATGGAAGAGGAAGCAGCAGTACAGTCCTCATTTCCTCTGTATCTGAGGCATACCACAGTGGCCCCACCTTAAAAGCCAGATGGTCTAGAGACAGATATGGGCACCAAGACGTTTAGTCTATGGATTTCTATGAGCAAAGAGTCAAACACCCATATCCTTTGGTTAATAGTAATTTTTTTCCCAAGAACACAAGCCCAGCTCCCTGGATACTTTTGCTCAGGAGCATTCTGGTCACTGACATATTATCAAGTGGTATGGAGCCATGGCTGGAGGTTTCTGGTCCCCTTCCCTTGGCTCAACCAAGAAACAGAGAAGAGCTGCAGTTCATGATTTCCAGCTGGTGGTGGTAGAGAAAGCTTCACAACGGGGCCTTTTGGGGCCTCTCACCATAGAAGTCCTGCTTTGGGGGTAGGGCTCCTTAGCAAAAGATAAAGACATCCTGTCTAGACTCACATTTGGACAGCTAAGAAGCAGGACATGCTGCACCTGATGTCTGTGTGTACCACCTTTCATCCATACCTCAGATAGGAGGGAGGCACAAATGTAGAAGAAGTGATGTCTTCCAGAATTTCTGCTTCTATGCTATCCTATCTTCTGTCTCTCTTGCTCAACCCTCAGGATAAGGCTAGTGACATTCTTATCTTCAACCTGCTGCAGCCTCTGCTTAAAACCACCAACCCTGTAACAGCAAGTCAGAGGCAAATTAAAATGAGAAAGTGAGAGTGTGAAGAAGAGTCGATGGTGACTTCTCCCTTTATTTGAACTTATGGCCAAAGGCTGGAGAAGGTAAAAAGGAATTTTGCCAGATTTTTGGGGGCAAAGAGGGATACATCAGATTTGGAAGAATTTTCAAGGTGGAGTTGGTTCCAAGAAGAATGAAAATCAAGCATTTCAAGAATTTACCAAGGACACTTAGGAATGCCACAGATTATATTTAACTCCACAAATAGAGGTATCAGGTAATATGAGGTGCTCAGAAAGATCCACATTTTGGATAAGACTTATCTCTTGAGTCTAAGAAAGTATATATATGAAAGAAAAGGAAGAATAATCAGCTTATAGCTAAGAAGATAGACTTTAAGAAATATTAAGACCAGTAAAATAGATGAATGGAAAATAGTAAAAGTTTTTAAAATTTGAATATAAGCTAGTGATAAGCAAGTAATAAAAGAATGATGAATTATTTCACCCTTTGATTAAAGGGTCCATGCATGGTCAGTTCTTCTTCAATAAAGAAGCCCTGATATCACCCCAAGTCTAGGTTACCTACTGATAACTCCACACCATCCAAACCTGGAGGCTGAATGAAAGATAGGAAGGAGAGGCTAACACCTCTCACTAGCTGGCCTCACTCAGTGCTTTTGGGAAAAAGTCTACAAGGCTCTGACTGTGCTTTTGTATTCACGATATGAGGGAAGAACTCAATGCCCTTTGTTCTCTTCTCATCCTGGAATGTGGTGACATGGATGCCGGATGACTGCGTTGCCCTTCTTTAACCCACTCCTTAAGGTCACCCATCAGTTTCCTCCTCTTCTTCCTAGCTGTGGACATTCTGCAAGGTGTCATCCCATTCCCATTCCATTCTCTACCTTCTTCTGGTTAAGGAGGGCCACAAACAAGAGAGATTCATAGGTGGGATAGGGATGGTAGGAGAGAAGCATAGACATTTTCTTCTGTAGCTGACACATTTTGCTCATGCACTGACTCATGGTGCTGGCTTTTGGCATCAGCTGGGCCTGCAACTACTCCACCTTCATCTGACACCTCTACAGCCTGTCTGGCTCCCTAGGCCAGGTATGTTTGCTCATCACCCTGATGGAGGGGCCCTAGACTCCGCAGCACCCCATCAAGGTCAGAGGCAAAGAAAACTGACATGAGCTCATGCCTGAGATTTCCAGCTTGTCCTTGCTACCCCCCGCTTTATGTCTAACTTCCCTTCTTCAGTGAAGACAATGGCCTTACAAAGTTCAATGAACTCCAATTGTATATAATTATCTAAGGTCAAACCCATAATAACAAATTCAACAAAGTCATATATATGCTGGTACCCACCTCAAGCTCTTCCCTTCCCACTCCTGGAAAGCTAGCCAGTCCCTGAATAGCTCCTGTCTCACTCCTTTTTGCATACCTTCACAAACTATTCCCATCCCATCCTCCCTTCCACATAACTGTCACTGTGCCATATTTTCTATGTGAACCTTTATATAGAAAGGCTTCCACACAGAACTAAATGGTACAAGTTAAAACATTTCAACTATGTAGTGTGTGTGTGTGTGTGTGTGAGACCATGTGTGTGTTGAAGTCTTGAATCTATCATTAAACTAGCTATATGATTATGTGCAATTAATTTACTTTTACTGTAGCTATTAAATGGAGATTATAATTGTGATGGCCTCATATGATCATTGTGTGGATTAAGTGACACAGTGGAGGTAAAGTTGACATGGAATGAACAATGAATATTGTTGCTAATGATTACAAATCCCAGTTGCACTGCGGGGGAAATCATGCTCATCTTTACTGGCTGTAGAACTAACAAAAGTATACATCTTCTTGTGCTCTGTCTGAGACCCAGCTATTAGAACTCTGGCTCCAATTTAAAACCTAAGGGCATATTATCATATTTTTATTAGAGAACAGAATAGAGTAGCTAACATGGGTAAGTGTTTAAGTTCTACCTCCAAGGAAATAATGGTAAAGCCAGGAAAAAAATGATATTAAGTTAGAAACCCTTGATTATATTAAGATGTATGAATGGCATTGAATGAAAATGTAATTTTAATGATGGAGCTCCATATCTATACTGAGTCAGTTGTGAGGCATGATATGATGGGTTACTCTGGTTACAGGAGTACTTGCAAGTCTAATAATATAACCCTTTCAGTTCTTATTACTGAGAAATTATTCAAACAGTTGGACTTAAAAATAAAAAGTATACTTCTTACTATTTAAATATTGTTCTGAAAATATTTAAACATACAAAACAAATTTTTCTTCAGAGAACTAGGATTTCAGACCATCCAGGAATCTCAAGATTTCTGATCTGCAAGGAATCTTTTAGTCTTTTTATTTCAGCATCATACCTTTTTTTTTTTTTTTAAATAGAGTCTATATAACTTGGGCTGACCTTGAACTCATTATTCTGTTTCTACCTCCAAAGTACTGGAATCAGTATCACACATTTTCAAATGAGGTTAAATATGGAGCCAAAGGTTGCACAGCGTGCTGGTGCATGGGGGTGGAAGTGTATCTTGGGTGCCAAGAGCTCAGGGAACCGTTTCTTCTACTAGATTAAGACTTCCTCCCAAGTTGTGTGGCAGCCATGGCTGGGGGACGATATAATACAATGATTAAACGTTAGAGTTTGGACAGGTGTTAGCATGAATTTCATCCACACTACTTAATAATTATGTGACCTCACTGAACTTTATTTTCCTGAAATACAAAACTGGGTTAATCTAGTAATTCAATGATGTTATTACAATTAAATGAGATAATGAATATAAAGTGAATATAAACAAATCTGAATAAACGGTAGCTAGTATAAAAACAACCAAGATCGCCTTTTACTTTTCCTTCCCCCTTCACACCCAGAGGGCTGAGGAGCACTGTTCTCAGCACAGAAGATAACTAGAATCCTATGGAGAAAAGGCCAGGGCCTTGGTTTATATTAGCACCAGCTGTCTCTGGATCTGAACATATTCTGAACATAACATTTGGAAACCAATCTCTCGTATCAAGTTATTTCTTTTGACAAAGGAAATCAAGAGACATACCTTAGTTAATATGGGGTACTACTGGATTAGTCGGGGTCTTAATTTCTGTGGTTTTCCTTTCTCACCAAGGATTCCCAATAACTTAAAAATATCGAAATAGATATAAATTAAGGAATTTTCTTGAACTATTGTTACGTAGTTCAAATGTTCTGAAGAAATTCTAGGTCTCAACAGGATAGATTAAAATGATAAATGCAGAGAACTCTGCTGGTGGAGAAGTAAATTTATACTTGCTTGCATGAGTAACTTCTACATTCTTTGTAATGGATTTTACATAATAGGAGCATGTATTTTGTGACAATAATAGGTCCCTTCAAGCAGCTGGATATACAGCTAACTCTTTATCACTGTCAGTTATGAAATGAAACTTGGTTTATTTCTTACATAGAAAAAAGCCTGTCTGTTTTTCCCAAACACCAACTATAGAAACTTAGATTCATTTAGAAGGATTTACTTTTTAGTATATAATAAATGATAATAAATAAGTCAAACAAATCTCTTTCTCTCTCTCCACACACACACACACACACACAGAGAGAGAGAGAGAGAGAGAGAGAGAGAGAATTGAAAGAATCAGACATGCATTTGTGCAAATTCTGGCTCCACTCAATGACCTTGGATAAGTTACTTTCCATTTAAGCCTTGGTTTGTTCTTTCATAAAGTAGCACTGATGCTATGTATCTAATAGAATTGTCATGAAGATTAAATTAGATACTAGAATTTAGATAGCTAAAAAACCTAGCAGAACATGTGGCACTTTAAAAGCAATTGACATATTACAGCAGTAACTCTGTGCTATGAAAGCTTTGAGAATAGGAATAGACACATGTTGTTTGCTCCTTTGAAGACACAGTTATATGATAATTACATGTGAATGTTTATGTGCCATTGTCTTGGTTTAAGACAGAATCACCTTATGAGCTTGGTATAGTGACACATATCTTTAATCCTAAAACTCAAGAGACTGAGGCAGGAGGATTGCAAATTTAAGCCAGCTTGGGCTACAAAGTGAGACATTGTCTCAAAAAAAAAAAAAAACTTTGGAGATGAAACCCAGGGCCTTGAGCATAGTGCTACCACCAACCCCTGTCCACTCTGACCCTTTTCCAAACCTCCTTTGATAGAATCAGTAGGAAACATAGTATATACTCTTGTCTTACATGTAACAGTGCATTCCTAGATTGATTTTACTGACATTGTAATGATGAATTTGGATAAATTCCAAGTCATTCTCACTTTTCCTTTTAAATCATTACCATGAGTATATCAACTGTTCGGTAAGCGGGTATCTCAATTAAATGGCATTACATTAACTTCTCTTCGTGACCATATTGCAATACTGTTACTGCTCTGTGTAAAGTAGATGCTCAAAGCATAGTTAATGAATTTAAACTTGGCAAGTAGTCAAAAACAAAATCTTAAGTAAGTTTTAAAAATCTAGCTAATATTTCCAGAAATAGGCAAAAGAACTAAAGATCACGATTTTCAGGTGTTGTAGATACAGAAAATTATAATCTCCCCAATTTTTGATTGTCAAAGTTGAGCCCAGAAATAAATATCCCTGCCTTTATATATTAGCAAATTGGCTATACAATTTTTACAAAAGAACTATGTTTTTGCACTGTTACATTAGAATGCCCTTCACAGCGCATTTTCATTAATACAAAACACTTAGAATCATTTTATAGAACAGCTCATTTTGTGAAGCAGAGGGATACCATAAATTGCCTGTTGTTCATTGAATAAAGCTCTGCAATTTTTAGTTTTCTCTGAGTTAATTGAATGTGAATGCCTCTATTTCTTACATGCCATGGAAATGCCACAACAGAAAAACATATCCAAATGCATGCCACGTTCTAATTTTTAAAAAGTCTGAGGTGGTCACTTCCTCCTTCAAATCCTCTGAACAAGATACTTTTACTCTATCTAATGTTTTTGCCTATTGTGTACAAGTCTTGTATGCATGCATCTTATCCTTGTACCCAGCTCTGCAACATATAAACTCCTCAAAGATCAGAACTTTGTCTTGCCCTTCCTGTGCAAGTGACAGTCAATGGCTGATGTCTACTCTATAATCATTTCTTTCCCCAGAATCTTTCCTAAGCAGTTCAAAAACTACTGCCCTTAAATGACTGATTCCTAGAAATAAGTGCCAAGCAGCCTAACGTGTATATATGAAAGCACTAGGGTAATTACCTGCAATGCAAATATAAGAAAGAAATTGTATTGTTTTATAAAAGAAAATGTTGGGTTACTGTTTAGAACATGAGCCTTTTTTTAGCAGTTATTATATTATTTATCACTATCCTTTATTTGTAGGCATGATGTTACTTAAAATGATCATTGTCAAGGTCTGACTGAAAAAAAAAGGTTTTTTTTATTTGTTCACTCATTCGTTTTAATCATTCTAACAGCATATATGTAGTATTGTCAAAGAGAAATTAGGCTCTAACACACCCAATTTAAAATGTATCAATGGCTCCCTATTGTCTTTGGGAATAAGTCCAAATCTTATACACGATACATAAGTTTCTTCATCATCTGAATGTTCCCTGTGTCCTTGTCTCATCTTTCTTCAAGTCCCCTGTTTTGACCATTTATTCATGCCATACTGTTGCACACCTTCCATGCTGCTATGGAATTGGTTTCCACTGCAAGGCATATTCCCCTCCCCAACCTTCCATCTAATGCCTATATGACCTAAATAACTTATCTGAGGCAACCCCCTGCCCTGGTCAGTCTTCCACATTGTTCTAGTCTCAGGTGGGTGCTGGAGTTGGTTGTTCCTCCTATGAATACCACAGTATCCTCTGCTTACTTTTGTAATAGCATTTATATCTCATCTAATCAGTTCTTTTACCTCTTGTGTCTACTAGACTGTGACAGGCAGTATGATACTCATGTCTGTATGTACAGTGCCTAGCAGAGTACCTAGAAGACTATAGCACCCAATTCATGATTACTGATGACTAAATAATCTAGGAGACTGGGGCAATGAGGACATAAATGGACAATTAACCAGAACACAGGAGACACAGAATTAAAACACTTGGAAAGTCATCTAATCTTTTTGTGGAGATCTTGACATTAGCTAAGGTGGAGTCAAAGTACTCCATAGCTCTGTGGCTATGTGACACTGTCTAAGAGTGAAACAGTTCTAAAGTGTCTCTAGCCAAGCGAAATAGTTGGCAACTTTAAAAAAGGTTATTCATTTGCTTTAGGAGACATTCTCTATCTTAATTCTGCTTGCTTATAAGAGGCCTCTGATAAACTACATGAAGTATCAAATATATCACCTTTTCCAAAGATTTTAATCAAAATAAATCCTTACAAAAAAAGATTGCCCTTGACAATATATCTTCTAGCAGTATCTGAATTAATAAACCTACAACTTACTTGCTCTCCTAGTTAAAGATGTTATCTAGTACAAGACTTGGTCATGACAATGCTAAGGCCTATCCAGTGGTTCCTGTTTCTAATATTTACAGAGACAAGAACTTTGTCATTCCTGCCCTGCCCTTTTCACTTCAGATGCAGCTCTCCTTTGTGTCAGAACAGTCATCCTCATAGCTTCTAACAATCAAGTGCAGCTGAACTCCACATCTCAGAAAGATGTAAGCAATGAGGATTCTCAAAAAGGATACATACTGTGAAACCTCAGCAATTTCACTTATAACGAATTAGTTCTGTTAAAGTGACTTAAATGTCTCCAGAAACAAAGAACTAAACAAGGTACATTAACAGATTTGCCAGCAGCCTTTTTTTTTTAACTAATAAACAATGTAGGATCTACTATCTACAAAATAATTTGAATGTATCAAAATAAGGGCCTTAAAACTATGCTTCTCTGGGTATATTAATATCATTTATTAAATATTGTTACCTTTATTACTTTACTTGGTAAAAATGTTTTTAAGACTTTTAAGCTCTACAAGGTAAATTCTGAACCAACGGAGTCTAAATTTGTGAGGTTTAATGGAAAAGAATACAAACACAATTGCTTCTCCGTATTAGGGCAGACCTCATGAACTAGCATCTTTAAACTTAATTAAGCCCCTAAAACTTTTATTTGCAAATTGGGACATATGTTCACGTGGAAGTTCAAGATTGAGGACAACGTATTGCCAGCTTGAAATGATACTGGACGGCGGAACCAAGAGTCATCGTGATAGAATTGCTGGGGCTCTACTGCCTTGTCAGAGAGAGACCCTCCGCAGATAAGAAATGAACTGGCAGCTCTGGCAGGTGTGCCCTCTTAGGCCCTACAGGTAAGTGTGCAGCAGACCTCATCAAGCTCCATTTAGGGCCTAGAGACCAAGACACATGATGTATTATTGCAATGTAGGACAAAAAGGAATAAAATAAAATTTTAAACTCTACTAAAAGGAATGATAGCAAAACTGATAAGGAGAAAAACCAGTGTGAGGGAAAGGGAGGGAACATACCATTTTGTGTTTTAAGCACAAACTTAGGTCCTTAAAATACACAGGCTTTTCTACAAACTAAACGCACATCATCACTAAGTATTTAAATACCGGAAACAATGATCTGTGCCCCTTGGGATGTGCTGGCTTTCACTAAAGGGAGAAATACACATGCAGTGGGTCTATAGCAAGTGAGCATGTCTAGGTTCTTTTAATTGAATAGTCGCAATTTCATTATGACACATTTCTTATTAACAGATCCCTTAAAATTATAAATAAAATGATTTTAAAAAGTATTAACTGACCTAATAGTGAAAACAACACACTTTTTTAGGAAAGGGTTGTCCACAGCATTTTATAGAACTGGAAAATACTTTGGAGTTGGTTAAATCTGACTTCTTCATTTCACAAATACAAATCATAGTCAAGAATTTAAGTTATTATCCAATTTTATCCTACTAGTTTGAGGGAATTTCAACAGAAGCACTGTTTCTGAACTCCCAACCCATTTTCATTCAGTGTATTGTTACATAATTTTATATTTATTTGGTAAACATTTTAAAGTTAAAGGGATCTGAATACAGAAATATAGCTGTGTATTCTTTTCCTTAATACAAAATAAAATAAAGTATCTTGTATAACATTTAATGAATAAATTTTTTGAAGTATAAAGTTAGAACATTCATAACAATTCACTTGTATCACACAGAAAACAATATGTCTGGTTTTATTTCATGAAACATGCACAATAATTGAATATATATTTGACTAAGCAGAAAAATTTAGTAAACTCCAACATATAAGAAAATTATAGACTATGATATATAATTAAAATCATAATCCAATAAAAACATAACCAAGCAGCAGAGAAGACAGTTTAAGCAATTTAACCATTTAAATATAAAGTAAGCAAATTTTGAACAAAAGAGAAAAACCAACATTATAATTATCAAAAAATAAATTATATTAAAAACTGCAAATATGAACATCAGCAGAACATGGTTAACTGAACAGCTTTCATAGGCTGCAAGGAGTATCACAGGTGGACAGGAGTGAAGAAGGAGAGGAGCTGAGCTGTCAGATTACCAGGGTTTTCAAACGCCATACAAAAATATCCAAATCACTTTTAGAGAAAAAATAAACACATGAGAATTTATTTAAAGAAGCACTGGAAATGACTTATTTGTGGCATAGTAACTGAGGAGAGATCATCCTCTTTCCCTAATCTTGAGCGAGAGAGAGAGAGAGAGAGACAGAAAGAGGAAAGAGCAGTAGAAGGAGGGAGAGGGAGAGAGATCACAAAGGTAGAATAGACAGGCATGTTATAGAGGTATGCTTTTCCAGGTATGCATTTCTAATACCAGGTATTAGAAATGAAGAGGGCAAGCCCACCTGGAGTGTAAAGACACCAGCTCACTCACTTCCCACCAATAGCATGAATGCAACAGCTGTCAGGACTGAAACATGGAATTGGGCACACTGTCCAGCACTATAGATGTATCTTAGGTCCTAAAAGAGGCAGGAAGCTAGATCAGATCAGAGAGCCTTTGCATAAATCCAGGGCCTTGGATGAGATCTGTGGAAAAGGGGTTTCCAGGAGTTCACCCTGAGAAATGGCATGGATGCTCTGGGATCAGGAGGGACAAAAATAAACAAATACAAAGTTTTAATAAAACTAATAATGAAAGCAGTTGAGCATTGGTATGGGGAATGGATAATAGAATACTGGACTAAAATTAGAAGCTTTCATAGATATGGCAGCTTGGTATATGACAGATATAGCATTCTGTATTAGTAGGGAAGGGCAGATTCCTTTATTAAACAGACCTAATGTGATAGCCAAATATTAAACTTTTACATACAAATATAGAAGGATATCTTTATGATGTTAGCACAAAGAAAGTCTTATTTATTTACTTATTTACTTACTTATTTATTTATGACAGTGTCTTGCTATGTTGTCCAGGCTGGCCTCAAACTTGCACTACTCCTGAGTAGCTGGAATTGCAGGTATGCACCACCACATTCAGTGAAAGTTTATTTTAAAAGCCCAAAAGAGTTGAATGTGGTTGCTCGGCCTGTAATCCTATCACTTGGGAGGATCATGAGTTTGAGGACAGCCTGTACAACTTAGCAAGTTCCAGGCCACCCTGAACTACATACCCTGTCTCAACCACTTCCCCTGCAGAAAAGAAAAAAGCCATGAAAGAACTGATACATTTGTCTTAATTAAACATTTGCCCATTTAAAAGAGCTGTAATTTTAGACAAATAGACTATAATCTGAACAAAGACAAGTCACAAACTGGAGGAAGACACTTCTATTAAGAAATTAGTATCCAACATGAATAATAAAGTCCTAGAAAGCATTTTGGAAATTGAAAAACTCCAACAGCAAATTGTAACAGGACAAACTAGGCAATGCACAGAGGCTGTAACCTGCATAAACCCTGGCCGTAAATAAGACGCTCCACCTCACTGGCCATTTCATGCCCATCTTACTGGCAAAAAAAAATAAAATTCCTGGATGAAAATGTGGAAAAACGAGAGCTTTCAAACCACTGATAGGAATGTGAGAAAATATTTGTTAGACTCGAGTGGAGAGAAATTTGAAAGCATGCACTAAGGCTTAGTATCCACCTTGCACTAGACTCAGCAGCTCGTACCTAGGAGTACATTCTAAAGGCATGCTTTTCATTTGCTAAGTAAACATATACAGGAATGTTTGCTGCAGCCTTATTTGTAACTGCAAAACTTTGGTAACATATGGTATATTTGTCAATATGATAATGATTATATAGATGGTGATGAGATCACAAAAGGGTATATCATGCCAGTATCAAAATAAGCATAATGGAGCAATGATTCTCAAAGTGTTGCCCAGGAAAAGCAGAATCAGCACTGTACATAAACTTTGTAAAATGTGAATTCTCAGATCCCACTCCAGACCTATGGAATCAGAACTCTGGCCAGGGCACCCAGCAATCTCTGTCTTAACAAGCTCTCCAGTTTCAACCTGGGAACCGAGTTACACCAGAACCTGGTTACACTAGTTACCCATGCATATGGATGAATCTCAAAACCAAAATCTGAGCTAAGAAAATGCGAAACGTAATACAGTTAACATCAGTCTTAAAACACAAATAATATATGGGTACAAAGGATATACACTAACTTTAGGATAGATACAAGAACGGCAGTAGGAAAGTAAAGGAAAGAATATTAAACACACTTTTGTTATTTGATTTATTTGACAAAAGGATTTGGTGGTCCTGTTTGTGTTTTTGAAAGACAACCATAGTGTAGAGATGGGTATCAGTGGGGAGAGACTGGAGGCATATGAACAAGGGAGTTCTATGCTGTTTCCATGATCCAGTCAGTAGAAGAAGGCTTCAACTCATACATCAAATTTCTAGGAATTGATATTTTATTATTTGCTGGGAGTGAAGAAGAGAGGCAAAGAACTGGATGTGGTGGTAAACTGCTATAATCCCAGCCCTTGGGAGGCTAAGGCAGAAGAATCAATCACAGTTCAAGGCCAGAGTGGGCAGCTTGGTGATTTCCAGGCACACTGGCTTGATAGTGAAACCCTGTCCAAAAAAAAAAAGGGTGGGGGTGTTAAAAGATTCCAGAATATATGTTGAATGGCAGAAGTGTGCCATGAAAACTTTAAATCTGGAAAGAAACTAAGTGTTCTAATTGTACAGTTCGTGCCTGATTTTAAAGACATTAAATATTATGCAAAACCATAAAAAGAGTTCTGAGAAAGAGAAAACAAAAGACAGCGGGGTGCTTTATAAGCAGGAGCAGAAACCAAAGCAAAATAATTTCTGGTAGAGTCAAAGGAGTTTCCCACAGAAATGATCATGAAGTAGAGTTGTCTAGAAAGCTGACAACTGAAAAGTGATCTGTGACAGGAGAAAGATGGTTCAATCATTAAAGTCTTTCTCCCCCTAAACCTTTGAAACATCTAACTTATTAGATGTTTTGCAAAAAAAAGTCTATTGCATTGCCTGAAAGATTTAATGTGTGATATGGAATAGGCAACAGCAAGTATAGAGATATCTTTTAAACTGTGCTGAGGTAAAATATAAGTAAGGAAGGAATAACTGATGGATTAAAGTTTAGGAGGAGGTATAATAAAATGGGATCATGAGCCCAGGTGAAACGGTCAGCTTTGGAAAAAGAGGCACTCCCTCCTTCCAGAGAAGAGAGTAGATAAGGAAGAGTTACAGTACCAATAAGCTGAGAGGGTGTAAAGAGTAAGTTAAGAAATTTTTCTGGAAAAACAGATTCCATCCAGCATGAATGTGCAGGCAATATCATACAAAGAAGAATCAAGGAATAGAGGAGAATAAACAAGGCTGGAATCACTGCTGTGGAGAATGGAGAATGGAGTTCATCAGAAAAGGTCCAAGAATTGCCATGCAGCTTTATGAGGTCATTAAGGATTAAATGTATTTTGAATCCAATTAGCATAGACATATGATTTTCCTAAGTAGCTTGCAGGAGAACAGGACTGAGTCAAAAGCATGTAAGTTCCTCTAAGATCAAAGACTGATAAGGCAAATACTCTAATAGCTGCATTAATTCAACATCCAATCATATGAAAGATGTACTAAAGACAGCTTCAAAATATTTCAAATTTTCATCCATTCTTACTTTCCCTCCAGTTCAAAACATCATAATTTCTCAACCAAAACTATGCACTAACTATTCTCTCTTCTACCATTTGGTCCTCCAACCCATTGTCCCTAGAAACAAGGGTAACTTTTCAAAATATAAGTCATGTAATTTCACTCTGATGTTTAAAATCCTCCAACTGTCCTAAGAATGAAATCTATCACTCAAAAAAATATTCTTTAAGATTAAAAATGCCTAGTTCATTCCTTTTACTAGCACCATACTGACAGCCTTAAATTCTATTCAATGATTTTGAGGAATAAATGCTATTAAAGACTTACTCTGCAGTTATACATTTAAATGATTATTTGATTAATAACTGTCTTCCCCATTCAAGTATAAGCTTCAAGAAGGGAGGGACCATATTTACTTTATTCATAGGTTTATTCTTCACACTTGGTATAGACTCAGCATTTGGTAGGTGCTCACTAAACACTGGTTGAGTTAGCTGACTGGCTGGATACACAAAGCAACAGAACAGAAGAGGCTTGGGGAGGGTCCCAAGGCAGAATGAAATACTATAATCCAAATGCTGAGATTAAGAAAAGTGTGATTTGGTTAAGTCATTTTACCTTTATGACTTGTTTTTTTTTTAACCTGTCAAGTGATATGCAATGACCTATATGTATTCTAGGCAATTTAAACACAGTAGTTCCTATGATCGTGAACTGTGACAAATAATCATTAAATGGAATTTAGTAGAAGTTTGTGGACACACTAAAAGTCCTCAAGATTTAAGCAATGGAACCTGCCACTCCATTTTCTGATGCCAGTTATGTGCTATGTTCCCAAAGGCTTAGGATGCTTGTCAGTCATAAGCACTTGGGGTTAAGGTTCTTATACATGGTGCCATTTCTCTCTAAGGACCTCAAGCCTAAGCATTTTCATTGAGAAGAATAAGAACTAGAAATTTAGAACTAGAAAGAAGAGGAAAGCTGCAGGCCCTCAGCAAAGACAGCCAAAGGAGACTTCATGGGCCATGTGGGCATTAGAGGGGAATTCTCAGACCTGCTGATGACCCAAATTCATAATCAAAGTGAGGATGAGGAAAAGTGACTAAACTTAGTGACAAGTTACAAGCTTCAAATAAATCTCTATAGTGCTTTGCAAGCTTCAACATCATGGTCCTTACAATTTTAAAACTCTTACTACCATCACCAACTTATTCCTCCACCATCCTCCACCATCTACTCTTTATTAGGGGCCCTCTGAGTCTAGTTTAGCCGAGAGAACTCATTCTACACATATTGGTCAAGCTTTTACTGACTATTTCTTGCAGGTAATTCAGTATACAAATTTGCTTATGTTATTTTGCCACTTTCCCTAAGTAATTAAATATAGAGGATCAATACAAAGAGAATTTGAAAAAAGTCTGAATTTAGCTGATCTTAAAAAACAAGCTTATCTTAACACATTCTCTGAGGTAAACCATGCATAATTCATAGATTTTTCTCAAAAAACTATATACATATACATACATATCAAATCATTAAAAATAAATTATTTTGAAAGAGACAATAGTAAACCACCACCCCATGATGCAAAAGTTACTAAGATAGCAAATGTCTCACATCACAAAGGGTGTACCTATGCACTCCCTTGGGCAGTATTTTTCACAGGAATTGCTGTATAAAAAAGTCATTAGTTGTTTCATTACACAGTTCTATTTATTTATTTTTAATAAAAATGGTGTAAATTATTAAATTATTTTGATATTAAAAGGCAATTCCTCACTCCTGCTGGAAGCTAGCTGGGGATAGACGATAGCCCTGCTTTTGCTGCTTGTATGAACCATTCCTCTGGTAAATTACACAACTTGTTAATATACAAAAGAAAACAGGAAACTCCCATTTGGCATGTCATTCTTTTATGTTCAAGACCTCATTTCACATGCAATAAATCTCTACAGCAGTACTGAAGGGACATAATGAAGGAGCACAAGGATTTAGGTCAGCCCAAAAAGGCTTTGATTTCTTCAATGAAGAGTCTTTTGATAGAAAGTATTTTTTTTCTCCCATGAAACATTAAAGCATGGATTCTGCCAAAATAACAATCAGATCCAAACACTGAAACCTGCATGTTCAATAAGTAGATGTTTTTATTTACTCAATTCAAAAGCAGAACGGTCCAAGTAGTTAGACAAATTTGAGCAGTTTTCTCAATTGTAATTGAATTTCTGTTGATTGAATAAAAATTAGAACATGGCTTCCTGATGAATGGATTCATGCCACAGAACTTGTTTAGAATTTGGAGTGCATTTTCCATATGATGATGGCAAATGCTCTCTCACAAGTGAGAGGGAGGCTCTAACTCCTAGGCAAGTCTAGAAACTGTCAAATCTGTATTTTCTTAAAAGCAGGCACTTGCCTGGACCAAATGCTCCTTGGGCAGCACACCGGGGAAATAAGGGCCATTCTCTAGCTTCTGACCTCCCATAGACTATTTATGATGGAAAAGCTGCCACTGCTGCCTTCTCTACACCAAGTCCTTCCTCACAGCTCTTAAAAAATATTTATACGGAACACTGCAATTTTACATCATTGGAGAGGAAGAGCAGTTTCATAAAGGAAATTTTATTGAAAGTAACATTTACAAAGAGAATATCTATTTTCCACTAATTTTTTTTCATGATTGAGTCTTTGGAGTTTTTTGTATAGAACAAAAGGAATTGTACATTTTAATTATATTCTTTTTTACATATCTTCTTTTTGTCTGCCTAATTTAATATCATTCATTTTTTCCTTATCAGAGTTGACTCCTAGTTCTTACTAATTGTGTTTCTATCACTTTTTGAGATATATTAGCATGAATTAAAATGGCTACATGAATGGAATTATGCCATTTATGTCTATAAATTCTAGATATATATTTATATGTTCCCTTAAAGTGCAACTTCGTTATTTTACCAGTTAGAAAAAATGTAAAGTTGAATGCAGATCTGTACACTCTGAACTATACACACTGCAGTGAAAAAAAGTCTACAGATACAATTTATTTCTCTTTCTCACAGTTTTCATGCAATTTAGACACTAAAAATCTTATATATAAATTTTGTAAATGTAGAAAATGTGGATAATTAAGAGTTGGCAGGAAATCAGAATAAAAGCCATTGTTTAGGTTCTCCAAATTGTTAATATATAATGAAAGTGATCATATAAGTAAAACCCAAAATCTGGGACATGCAAGGGAAATAGTTCTCATTCAAGACCACTCTAAAGACCATCATCTTACACCACCACAAAGACGCCATGCTGACAGCCTTGCATCCAAGTCTAATCAGCGTTTGGTGCGTCTGGACCTGCAGTTTTGGGGGGAGAGACCCAGCTCTAATATTTCTTGAAAACTGCACTTCACATAAAGAGACACAATTTCTAATAATTTGAAAGAAATGATTACACAGAGCATGATGAAAATTAGCCTCAGCTAATGCAATGCACATTCCAGTGAGGAATTCTATGAAGAAGACCTCCTTATATTCATGCTATGTTAGGGAAATAGCATAGGAAGGCTGACGAAAAGTGTTCACTGCATGTCAACAAGCAAAACATCATAGGAAGTGTGCATATGGATCAAGCTTCTTAGACGAATCTGTGCAGCAGAGCAATATGTGACAAATTAAAGTGGAAGAATGAAAATGTCACTATCATCACTTCCTCACAGCTTCTCCTTACTAAAATGGGTTATGTCATTTCTTATTACAGCCTCAACTTTCCTAGATGGGTATACTGTTAATATGGTCATAAGGAGGGATGGAATCAAATAAGCAGAAGTTAGCTGTACAACATAAACCTTTAATAATGAGAGAGGGGTACATTTTACCTTGATGATTACTTGGTGCTTATATAATACTGCTGATTACACATTCTACAAATAATTAATGATAGCCTCAACTGCCAGCATGCAATTCACATTTTCAGCTAACTCAATAGCTAAAATGATAATGAGATAATTTCCCTTATATTTATTCATAGGTTCTCATACTTTAAGCATCAGAACACCTGGGAGTTCCAATGTTCTTTGCAACCACTGCTTTATCTAATGTCATCACAGGTACTGATGATTTTTCCTTGAATAAATGATAACAATATTATTGCAAAAATCACAATTATGAGCATGCACAGCCAGAAAAGCAGTAAAAAAATCAGTTGAGGTGTGACTAGCTGCTTCTGTGTTTTAGTGTAATATCTGTTTGCCATGTGTTTTCTTGTTTCTATTTAGCTAGCACTCATTAAAAGATAAAGGTCACTCTAACAGAAATTACAGGGTAAAAACTTTCAATTTAGAACACACTGCTCACTTGCTTATTTTTCCTATAAAATTGGGGATTTGGGGCAAGTATTCAGTGATGGAGGTAAACAATTTGTCTAGCTCACTGTGCTATATTCAGGGGTTCTAAATATTGGTGAGATGTATCTTTGTACCTGATGTACTGACAGCCTATAGAGGTGGCAGAGACACTAAATTTAGAAATAGGCTTCTCAGTCAGAGCTACAGTGGGCAGAAGTGGCTACTGGATTTCCAGCAGTTTAAGATGAGAACAGCTTCTTGGAGGAAATTACACCTGAACCAACTCTTACAAGAAACCTGAAAGGAAAAGTGGAAATGGGATGAGGCAAAGGAAGCAGCAGGACCCAGTCAAGGAGACATGAAAAGGCATTCCGTGGGAAGGAAGCTGACAGAGTGCTCTTCATTACCACCCTGGTAGAAGTTCAAGGCTGGTAGTGACTGGAGACCAAATTGGACATAAGCTCAGTGTAGGTGAGAGGTAACGATTGTAAAATGAGAGGCAAAGCAAATGTTTATAATTCTAGGCATAAGGTAGTGAGCCTTTCCTTATCCTTTTGAATTTAACCTAAAACATAAAATGCCAGAAAAGAGAATAATTGCATTTATAATAATCCTTTAAGCCAATTTTATATGAATCTGTAAGTGGACTAGACAAATATAAAAATAACGAGTAGAAAAAAAAAAAAACAGTTCCCAACGCTAGTTGTTTTCTTTGATCCCCTTTAAGTGCTTGGTCCCAACATGTTTCTCATATTACCTTACTTTCCATCTTGCTAAAATGAAATGAACTTTCATTTTTTTACTAAAAATGTTAACTAAATCAAATTCAGGATAAGCTTAATGTTACCAATTTATTTTCAAAGAAAGCAGTGAGGTCAAATGGGATGACTATGGGAGGAAGTCTAGAGAACGTGAATCCCACAGTAGAAAACTGTAGAGCCTAGGCCTCTGTTCCTTCCAGAAACCCTCCACATACTGGGTAGCTTTTAACCACAAAGAAAACAATACAGTTCTCCCCTTCTATCTTCTTCTTTGGCAATTCTGAGCAGCCTAGGTCTTATCAAAGTGGTTGAAGATTCCTTGAGAACAACCCCAAAAGATAAATGCTATGGTTAAAAAGAAGCAGAATCTAGAAAGAAATAGCTTTCAGTTCTGATAAACAAAACTGTTAAAAATTAGAGAAAATAATTTTTTCTTAATTAAATCCATTCATGTAGTATATGAGCTGAAAAGGAAGTATTTCTGACTTGCAATATAGGGTTGCAGCCATATTTATTAGATTTACTTAAAAACTGCAGAGGTAAAGGAATGGTAAAAAATTATTTTCTAGACAATAAGACTCTTCTACATTAAAAAGAACATGGTATTGGATAAACTATTTAGGAGAGCTTTAACAATTTTTTTTTTTTTAGTGTTAGTGGTTTGGGAGAATTTAAGTAATTTTAGTAAGTGTTATAGGAACCAAAAACTCTACAACTTTCCCCAGTCATGATAGTATACTTATAAAATCAGAATAAATAAAGTGTAGTAGTGAAAGAGCAATAAGTACTGTAAAGCAGATTACTAACTTGTACGTCAGGAGAAAGCAACAGTTCTTGGAGTGAACACACTGGAGTAAATCCACATATTTTTAATTAAGTCCACCTTTCTTCCTATCGCCATCTCCAGTTACACACTTTCAACCATGTGCTCTTCTGTTCATGGAGTTTCCAAACAGTCTCTGGGAGACTTTGGCTTTCGGGCACACGTGAAGACAAGTACTGCTTTTTTCCCAAGAAGGACTTGGACAAGTCCTAGACTAGGAGAGCTGTCTATGCCTATGGACCTGGCACAAATAGGCCAGGACCCCAGGTGACTTTCAGGACCAGTCTTTTAATGGGAGACCAAAGGACACCCTAAGAATTCAGTGAACAGCAGCCATTTGGTATCTCTTACTTCTGTGGAAACTTTCTGATGGGAGCTGGTTTAGCCCAATGAGTGACTTCTTTGGACTAATAGGTGGAGAGCTATGCATGAGACTGGATCTTCATTTCACACCTGTTCCCCCACCTTCTCTGCATGGTTCTCGTTTATCCTCCCAGGACATCCATATCTGATTACTGAGTTTGCCTTTAACTTCTTGACTCCATCTCGATGTAGTCCTCTGTCAGATTTCAACAACTATGGTCTGGTGGAGGGTCATCCCACCCTATGACCATTGAACACCCAGCCCCTCTCTTCCTCCTCTGGTGTGTGCCTCATTATGGCCTAAGGTGTGGCATGCTACATTTGTACATCTAGAATCATGGTCTCTTCCACCTCCACAGGACTGCAATCTATCATCTCAGACCCAAGTGGATTCCTTCATCATTATTCAGCCATATTATTTGAACACATTTCTTATTGGAATACTCCCCACTTACATCCAGAGAATAAACATTTGTTCAGTGCCTGCTATATACCAAGAATTCTGCTAAGAACAAGCTAAAGAAATTAATCAAATATGCACTTGTTCTTAAGGAGTGAGAAAGGCACTGACAATCTAAAGAGAGCAGAATGTAAATAAAAGAGAATGTTATGTAGTGGAAATACTTCTGGGATTTATGGTGGAGAAGAGTATCGCTTCTTCCTGCCTGGTCTGGGTAAGGGTGGAGGGGATGCCAAGGAGACTTTTGAGAACCTTTATTAATTCCTGGCAACATTAATGATTCACAAATGTTGATTCATGTTAAAAATCTTATGCAGATCTTAAAAACCCTGGTACCCAGGCCACAGACCAAAGCAATTAAATCAAATCTCTGAGGGATAGAACAGAGGTATTAGTATTTCTTTTTAATTCCCCAAATAATTCCAATGTGCAGAAAAGTATGAGCACCAGTGAATTAGATCATTGCTTCTCTGATAAAATAATCTTATAGTAATTTCAGTTCAGAGAGTCTGGCACAGCATAATCTCAATTAGATTCTCACTATGGGTATGTTAGTGAAACAAAGAATTAAATGAAGGAATCATTTTACTAAACTAAAACAGACACAAGACAATATTTTGTGTCCTTTGAGAAGTTGTTTACACCTTGTTCATATATTATATTAATCAATAATCTTTTAGACTTTAAAATTAGAAGGTGTTATTTATGGGTAGATTTATGCATATCATGGGAAACATTACGATAGGGAAATCTTACCAGATTGCTTGCTATCATTTTTTTCTTTTTAACTTTTACTTTATCATTTTTACATTTACTCACATGTGTATACATTGTGCATACTCCTCCCACCCCTCACCCCTACTTCTAAGCAGAACCTGTCCCGCCCTCTTGCTCTCCAGTTTTGTTGAAGAGAAAACAAGAGATAATAAGAAAGACATCGTTTTTGCTAGTTTGAGGAAAAGATAGATATACAGAGAAATTCCTAGCATTGCTTCCATGCACATGTGTATTACAACCCACATTAGTTCATCTCTGCCAGACCTCTTTGCTACTTCCTGGTCCCCTTCCCATAGTGGCCTCTGCCACTTTAAGATTATTATATTTGCTCCTCTACAGTGAGCACATCAACCACATTCAAGTTTTAGGTTTCCTTTCCTTTCCCTATTCCTCCAGTGCGTGTTCTCCCCTTAGTGTGTGAGCTATGTCCAATAATATTACTGCATTTATTTTAGGTCTATGATCTGCATATGAGGGAAAGAATCTCGCTATCATTTTAAACATGACCATTTTTTAATTTTGCTGGATGCTGGAAATACATACAAATAGTAAAAGTGATCCAACTAAGTTGTGTAAACTGGTGGTTATTTTTAAGATATGTTTTCATGTGCCAAGAGCTTCTAATGTGGTCTCAGTGGAACAAACTATTCACTAGTTTGAGAAGATTAATCAATTCACTGACAGAACTCTTACATGTTGAGCTTATCAGTTAATAGTCTTACTACACAAAAATTCCTGGTACTTTTATGACACACTATAAAAAATGAAACTTTAATATCAGTATGTGCACATCTCTTTAGATAGCTACACATAGCATATATATGTACACATGCCTACATACCTATGAGCGCACATGCAAACATAAAGCTCAAGGTGTCTTGTTTATAACTATTTTACAGTAGTTTCACAATGTAAATAATAAAAATCCAATACGAATCTCTTTAGTAGTAACTAATGCATTTAGCATCAGCTTCATGCTACCTCTAAACTGTAGCTATACAGACTTAGTACATTATAAAATGTCCTAATTAGAATAATTCACAATGGTCCATTTGTCTCAAACAAAGAGGAATCAAACAATTGCTAAATTATGCCTGTCACCTTAAATGTATACTATATATACATATATATATATGGTATATATAGTATATATATCATATATATAGTATATATATGATATATATATGTATATATATGATATATATATATGTATATATATGATATATATATATGTATATATATATCATAGTTTCTTAAAGCAGTATTACTATGTGGACTTTTAGCTACCACACATATAAAACCTCCTGAGAATAAGAAGCAAATGGAACATTTAAAGTACAGTCAACCTGAACTGACCCAAGAAAGGATCTGTGTCACAGAAGGGACAGCCTTGAATCAAGGCTCTAAGGTGTCTTCCAAAGTCCAAAGGTTGCTCAAGAGCTGACCTCAGGCCTCTCACCTCCTTACCACATAAAACCACCTCAGCCCAGCAATGAGCCAGCTACTGCCTATTTGGAGACTACTGTGTAAGTTTATATCTGATTTTGTGTGGCTAGGATGTGTTGTCTCCCTCCAATACCTATTTTTCACCAGCTTTTGGAAAAAGATCTTCTTTTCATCCTTCCTGACTACATTTCTTAGATAACTTCATCTCCTCTCATGGATGCTTAGATGAAACAATACTGCCTTATTCGTGATTCTGATATTCACATCTATATGAAATATGTAAAAATGTAGTTCAGACTGGTGTGATACTGACATTATTTTAAGGCTATGGAATTATAAAGCAGGCCCACATGAAACAAGCCCATCTTATTTATTAAATTTCTTAGTGAAAAAGTGGGCCTTAGTCCAAATGCACTTACTGTTACAACATTGGGTGCTTAATCCATGACCAAATGAACTCAATAAACAAACTGTCTTCCTTGTTTTTTTTTTTTAAAAGAGTTCCTATGTTTAAAAGAGATTTATGCTGCTCTTTGCTATCATTTGCTATGTGAAAGATATCTAAAATTAAAGCTTTCTTCATGACTTCAAGTTGTACCCTTAGGAACCAATAAAATAATTAGATATCAAAACACATTCACTCATGTAAAAAATACAGTCCTGTGTTGAAGAACATGTTTTTTGAGTTACAAATCAATTATAGAAGATCCTGATTAACCTTCCCAAGAAGAATTCAGACATTTCTGAACTAGCTATATATGCTACACTTTACCAACCACTATTTTGGCTAAAATAAAAATCCATTTTATTAGTTGATAGTTTTAGTACAAAAAAGAACCAGTTACATTAAAAATCAACAGTAAACATAATGAATAGTAAGCATATTAGAACCAATCACATTCAAATTATTTTTAAATATAGTGTTGAAATTCAGAGAGGCCAGTGATAATGACATAATTTGGTATAGAGACCAACTTAAAGAAGCATCTTCCCTTTGCCATTTGTTTGTATCATCTCAGCTATCCCCTCCCAACTCTTGCCTGTCCAGTTTCACCCTGAGAGGTCTAGAACATACAGTTACCTAGAACATACAGTTCTAGTGCTGCAATATTCTTGGTCACAGCAAACATTTAACCTATGAAATCTGTTCTCTATATATGAGTGACTTTTAAATAACTATCTCTATACTACTTCTTGCCAAATATTACTATAAAGGAAATGAATTTGCAATATGTAATTTGCCTCTATGTTCCTAGATTAAAATTTAGTATGTTTTCTTCCCTGAGCACAAATTTTCTCTTTACTGCACTATTTCCATTAAATTACTTACTCAATTTTGTCATTCAAATTTTTAAATGGAAAGAAAATATCTAAGGCTCTTAGTGAAAAAGGAAGATTAAGAATGTCAGAATTATTCTGATTTAATGACTTTAGCAAAGCAAATCTTTTTAAAACAGCTCAAATAATATAAGCATTTTACAAATGAGCTTTAAACATCCTTAATCGAAATAGCTCTTAACTTCTGAATACCTAGCAAACTACTATTTGCAGCTTGAATATAAACATTCATGCTAGACTAATACAGAAAATTTTAGGACAAATCCATGATTAATATTTTTTCCAGTTTGCAATACCCAGCTCTGTTTAAGACATTTAATGAATGCTGCTGTAATAATTTAAATAGGAATTGATTTCATTTTTGAATTCTCACTGTCATTTCCATCAGAATTGTCACCATCACTCAAATCTCCTATTCATTATTCCATTTCTATCTATACACATTTCACAAAGGAAAAGTACATCATTAAACTCATCACAGTTTCCAAAACTATAAGTAAGCATATGAAATCACCTCTTCTTTGCAAAGACTTACCAACAAGAGAGGGAAAACTCTAGCTAGTAGAGCAAAGGAAGAATGATTCAGATTTATCCTTTTAAGTTATGGGTACATTTAAAGTTAATTGTCTATAAACTAAATGGTTCTTTTTTCCCCTCTAGATAATCTTAAATATTTCTTCATGGTTTATTCAAAACACTGAAAATTTAAAAGTATATTCTTCATGGTTGTATCCATTTTGGTCTTTAGAAAGAAAACCAGTAGAGCTTAAATGTATTATAATGACTTCTCCCATCATATGGTATTAAAACTCAGTTTCCTGAACAGACAAAACCCACAATTCTAATCCATATTCACGTATATATTCAACCCCTACAGTAATTCCACATATTTACATCACTGTTATATGAATGTCCAACTATGCAAATGCATAATCCATATTATATGTATCATATGTATTTATTCCATATAATTATAGGTTTGTCAACCTATAAATACTTTCAGTTTAAGGAATGTCATTTATGTATAAAATAAAACATGGTTCAAAGCTAAAAAAAAGTCACATCTTTCTTAATGAGAGGTTATGAAAATTTAATCAAATTGATCATAAATGTTAGATGCAGGTAAACATGAATAGTATTTTAACTTAACTTATTTGACTAGGTATTAAAATTTTCAAATTGTAGGAGATTTAGCAAAATTTGGTACCAAACTAAGTTTAGAAGGAACAATTATTGAAATTACTTATAAGGATGTTGATCCTTCTATTTGCAGTCCTAAGTTAGTGCTGATCATCCTTACCCACCCTGAAGTGTTACTTGAGTAAGAATTATTAGGGCTAAAATGCTGATATTTGTAGGAAAAACTGCAATTTTATTTTGATGGTGTCGGCCAACAGTAAACACAGTAACGGCTGCTGGCCTATAGCAGCAGGATGAGGTTTTGTTCTCTTGCTGAATTGTTTCTAATTCAGAGAGCAAGTTTGGTGTAAAGTCGCTTTCCCTATCAGTTTCCTCTGTGGGCTGTTCTTACCCCAAGAGCTCTTAAGTGAGTCCCACCCCAAAGCATCATGTTCTAAAGTGTCTCTAACAACTAACGAGAAACACTGTACATGCTATTTAGCAAGAAGTCCTTTCTACACTGCACATGATATTTAGGAAGAAGTCCTTTCTCCCACAGGACTGCCAATCAAAGCATCTGATCAGCAAAAACAGCAGTATTTATACACTGTAGTGACATAATTTCAGACTAAAATATGAAAAAGAAAGCACTTCAGTTGGATCAAATGCCTTTGAACAATGTAAATCACATCATATACCATTCAGCTTTGATCTCTCCAGCAAAAAAAAAAAAACTAAATTATTTCTCTTCAAACTTTCCTTCCTCTTCTATTTTCTGCAGATTCTATCACCAGACTCAAAGCCTTGTAGTCATCACTTAATGCTAACTCTGATACATCCCCATCCAAGAGGGACCCCTTGATTTAACTGTCACCCCCCTCCATTTATGTTGCTACCTACCTAACTTGAGTACCCAGAAAGTAACCAGGGGAGCAATCCAGAGCTGATCAAATTAGAAATGAGTCTTAATAATGAAAGCACAGGTGAGGAGTGGGAGCAGCTAGGAGGACAAGTACCAGGAGATAGTGAGTCAGGTAACTGTTTATTTTGTGTGAGGATGTGAACTTCTTAGTGGAAGCCACAGAGAATAAAAATAGTATAAAAGAAACCAACCAAAAAAACCCGCTGGACTTTGCAACAGATTTGTTCATGGGGTCAAAAGAATAATGACATTAAAACTATTATAGTAATGAAAGGAGAGAATAAAGATTATATTAGTGTGTAATGGGCAATAATCATTATATTTCAAAGCAAATCCCAGAATATTACCACTGGTGGTACACAGGTGACTTTGGAGAAGTTACTTAACCTTTCTGTGCTCGTTATATCTCAGCTGCAAAATGGATGTGAATATAACCTATGGTTATTTTGAGGATTAAAAGAAAAACACAAATGAATGTAAAGCACTAAAATCACATGATTAATGAATTACAAAATCACTTTCAGTCTAAAACTTGATTATATACCTAAGGAATTAAATCACAACCTTGGATACTTTTAATATATATGCTTTATGCTATGATCTATGAAAGGCACCATGTTTCTGACTGACCACATTCAATAAATGTTCAACAGGTATTTGGGGTTGTACGTTTTTAGTAAATGTCTGTGTGTATGACAGGGGGAAACAGAGAAAGAAGTATTTTTGTCATTTGGCCTCAGAATTACTTCAGACTGTTGGTAACTTTGAGATGGTAATAGTCTTGGGTAACAAAATTGTTCTCACCTGTCAGGGTAAGAATAGCATGAGTTTTAAAAAATATAAATGCCTGGACCTTGGCCTGGAGAAGAGCAATTTACTTCAGGGTATATTCATCAATAATTCTCTTCTCTTGAGCTACTTTCATTTTTTATGTAAGTTCTTTTCAAAGTCAGAAGCAATTGATGCATTGGCTTAGTGGTACACAATTCATTTACCAGCATCTAAGCTATGAGGCTGATGTATCTTACAGGGCTAGCTAGCTAAGGAAGACTAATTAGCTTGAAGTTTGCAACCTAAAACAGTAACTTTGACAGTACATCAAAAACTTCTTTCTAAATTTTCTGCAGAACAAATTCTCCTTAAGTGGACAGTATAATCAATTTATAAAGGTTTTTATGTTCTCTAAAGAATTCTTTTGTTCCAAATTATCCCAAGGTTAAATAATAAGACTGAAGTGAAGAATATGTTATATATACTTGCCCCTGAATTTTCAATTCAATATACTATTTATTCTTCAAAATGGAAGCAGGATAGAGGTTAAAATGAAAAATAATTGACTTTTACTCAGAAAATTCCAGAAACAAATGTAATATGCTACTCTCCAAAGATGAGAAGATAAGCCAAGTGAGAAATAAAATGTCAACTTTTTATTTACAGCAAAGATGAAGCTGGCACAGCAGACCAGACCCAAGCCGGGTCCCATGTGTAGTAAGCTCTGACTGGCACCTACTAGCTGTCTGACCCATGGGAGTCCTAAGCACAACTATACTGACCCTCTTTGTTCCTGCTGCTGTTGTGTTTCTCTCCATAAAACAGGGATGAAATCTTCCAATCTGCTCTCAGATCTCCACTCCAGGCCCTTTATCTCATGTGGCAGCAGCTACACTGACCTTTCCACATACTCCTTAGATCCACTGCTTCCTCCTGTTCCTTAGACACTTGGCAGCCTCCCTGCTCTTCAGTCCCAGCTCACTGCATCTTAATGCCTCTGTACTTGTTCTGCCCTCATCCTAATATACTCAGTCAGAGATGACTGCCCAGCTCACTACCCACAGAGATGAAGCTTTGTCCTTATACCACTTAACAATGAGGCCTGACATCATCAAAATCAGAAGTGGACCCATGTCTCTGCTTCCTTCCAGGTTTCAGTCCCTTGTGCCTTATGTTTTTCCTTAGGACTTACCACCAAAACACCATATGTTTAACTTATTTTATCTGTTTATTTTCTTCCAACCTTTCTTGAATGCAAGCTCCATAAGTCAGAGATTTTTGGTGCACTGTGTTTGCCTGTGTATTTTTCAAGATTAGAATACTATCTCACATGTAGTAAGTGCTTACAAATACTTGTGGCACAAATGAATGACTCTTCCCCACAAGGCATGGTGATGGTCAAATAAGATGTCATAGGCAAAACATGCTAAACTGTAAAATATATGATTTATTACTTTTAATTTATTTTAACATTCTATCAAAGCAATAAAATGTAAATCATAATTAAACTGTGGGAGTCAATGTAAAAGTAATTAAATAAAAGAGTCATAAGAACTGTAAAATCTTAGTGTCAATAGAAGTATGAAAAGAAACAATCGGAGGTTTAAAAATATATCACATTACTCCAGATCTGTGGATTAAACTAAAGCTGTAGCCTCTGATCCAAAGCAGCAAAAAATCTGATGTATAGCCTGGTAAAGGGCAGCCAGATTGGAAAACAAAAACAAAAACAGAAAAGCTACATAAGAAAGTAAGAGACTTGAGACAGGAGGAAAAAAAGAAAGAGAAAGGTCTAGAGAATTAAGTAACACTCAGGGAACACACTTACAAAAGTTAGATTTTCAGATGGTGTTGACTTAGGCAATAAAAACTACATCAAAGTGTACCCTGCTGATGAATGGCACATAGCTAATAATTCCGAGGTTGGCCCTTTCAGGCACATTGAAAGATTGGTCATTCCCTAAGTATGACACAATGAAATGAAACTGTGTAGACCATCAAGTACCAGGGAGAATAATCTATAAGGGGCTTGAGATTTTTCCAGGGAGAAAACAAATAAAAGAAACATACAAATAAAAAGCAAAGCCCAAAACAAACAAACAAGATTTATCCTGCACAACAGTTTGCATTTGCATATATGGCAGATGGAGTCTGTTTTGCTGAAGGTAGGATGAGTAAGAGACATATAAAATGAACAGGATTATTGTTCTGTCCCTGGGAACCTTAGCTTTGATTCAAAGAGCACAGTTTCTAGAAATACTGAGCACTATTTCTGATCTGAAAATGGAATAAAGCATCATTTAGTATCCCACAGCTTGGAGAAAGATGGCCAAGCATCATGCCTAGTTAAAGTAAGCTTATAATACAGCTAAATATAAATTTAAGATTTTTATAGAATTCAGTCTTGGATGATATGTAAAAAACATTTTTATAAGTAGTAAAATCCAAAATAAGCATATTAGGTGATTCTCTTTTTCAAAAAAATAATTACAAAAGTTGAATTAAAAATTGCCTAACTGAAAATTATTTCTTACCGGGAATATAAATTTCTGGTTCTTTGGCAAATAAAATTAACTAGAATTATCAGCATGCAGGTTTCTAGTTCCTTTTCAGTATGATAAACAATTCACTAAAATAACTAAACTGTATATAAAGGTAAAGCCAATTTCAATATGACTGGATACAACTGATCACTTCAAACAAAGTACCAGAGATTAAATTTAACAAAGCATCAGACTGTTAACACATGGAGATACAGTCCACAGGAATCTGTATTTTTAGAAGGAAGAGGGGAGACTCATAGAGAAAGAGAGTTCTCATGGACACTCGTGGACAATCACTTCTCATAGGCACTTGAAATACTTTCACTTATTTTAATCTCACAGTCACCTGGAAGGCAGATTAGGACACTGCAGTTAAACCACCTGTTCAGGATCATACTAACAAGTTATGATGGCTGGTTCTGCTGAATTCAAGTTGGTCCCCTTCCATAACACAATATCAGAGGCACAGCCCAAAGAGGCAGCTCAATCCTCACAAAACAATGAACTGAGTTTAGTGGCTACTCAAATCATCCAAACAAGAAGTACAAAGCAGGACTCAAGTTTCAGTACCAAAGATCAGGAAAGAAGAAACAAAGAACAGTCTCACTATTTACAGAAAGTAGTCATTAGGTGCCCCCCCACCAAGCCAAGGTAGCCTAGAAGATTCTATTCACAGATACTTTAATTTTTCTTGAAGGTTAATGTTGCCTTTTTTAGTGAAAATTTAAAACATCATGTAAACGATAGCAAATAACATAACAATAGCAAAGACACTACTTGGAAGCTAAGACATTGCTAATTAGTTTTTAATCTCTCAATCAAAAAGGTCAGATTATAAGGGAATAAAATAACCTAGAAAAGTATAACATCACCATACTCAGTTTTTAAATACACATTTATACTGGTCAGCTTCATTCTAACTTGCAAATGAAATTAGTAATTGGACACAAACGTGTGCAAATGCCACTTTGCTCAAAAGTTGCAATTAGTCCTTGCATGTAAAGTCTTCTTACAGTGGAGAGAACTAAAACAGCATGGACATGTGTTCCAAATCCTCTTTTCTCCTCCTCAGTACTTCCTCCCACTGCTCCCACCACACAAGAGCCAAACACTGACGTCACAACAGTGAAATATAAGGATAACATACCGTGATGATGCTTAGTCTTCGTTCATTCTGTGAGTTTCTCATGACTCGTAGGATACTCATCTAAGTACCAAGCAGAGGAAGAAAAGGTTTGCCTGGAAATGCAGTGGGTGGGGAGGAGAATTGTCTCCATTCACATTGCCAGGTAATATCTTGGGTGAAAATATCCTGTAGGCACTCAGGTCAACTCAGAAGTCAAACTTGAGTTACATTCATAGCAAGGCTGATAGACAACAGCAACCAGACTGAAATTATATAGATTTCCATAAAGTGATGTGGTCTAATTGAAATGACAAAGAAATTCAAAGTCAAAAGTTCTGTACTACATAGTAGCCCTGTCCTCAGGAGAATATTTTAAATTATGTCTCAGTTGCCTCATCTATGAAAGGAGGGACATACTCTGTCTCATGTGCTGCTTAGGGTTGTTGTGAGATACAAGGATAAAAGCACTAGAAAGTCTTCTAAAGTCCAAGTTCTACAGGAATGATTGCTATTAGCATTTTTGATCAAGTATGTATTCTACAAAGTGTATTGACTCACATCCCAAAATGTAAAGAAAAATAAACGTTTAAAAAGGTATAATAAACACTTTACTTGCTTTCTTGACACAGTATTTGAAAACTTAAAACATTCTTTACAATATTACCCAGGCAAAAATGTGTTCTTAGACTCAACCACATCTTCACTTTAGTTTACATCAAAATGCACTTCCCTTATTTATTCAAACCAGAGAAGTTTCCCAGATGCATTTTTTTTTTTTTTGTGGTCTATCCCTGAACTTCTCTTGCTCCAGATAACACAAAGGCTCTAATCCCTGACTGAATCTTTATAGCTCAAATCCAAGTATGTCTCTGACTCTCAGTAGCTGTTCCTACAGATATATAAAAATAGCAATCTAGCTTTCTACAAATATATGTACTGTCACTAGTGAAAACATGCAGTTAGGCTTCATGCATACACATGAAACATTCCTGTCATCTTACAGGACCAACACCACAGAGCAGTGCGCACACTTCACAATGCCCATCACCTACATGGCCCCAAGGCACTGATAGCAAGGACATGATTTTATCTGGGCTCCATGCCCTGTATGGTTGAGTCTCTTAGGTAGCATCTTCTTTTGTTCATGGTCAGTGTTTCTCACTCATCCTTCAAGATGTCTGACTTAACACTTGAAGGACAGGATTTAGGTGCCCTCCAGGGTACAAATACTGTCTTTATCCTCTATATCAGCATCTTGCCTACTCTGTGGTAGGCACTGTGCTCCCTAAAAATGTTGAGTGAATTGACTTGGTCCAAATTAGCAAGAAGTATAACCCATTTGTGATAAAAGGACATATACTCTCTTCCACACAAAGGTCAGGAGAAAACTGGATTCAGAGCACAAGCTGGATTTATTTGTGTCAGAATTAAAACTCCAAATGTTACTTAGGTATAATGAACAAAGAAAAGAGCTATACCTTTCTGCTTCAGACTTCACTGAAAAAAGTCTGTGTTTCTTTCCCCAGGGGGCACTATAAACTTAGTAGCCAGTATTCTATACTGTTCTCAGAAGAAAGAATTGGAAGTCATTATTCCCAGTATCTCTGAATAAGGCAGAAAAGATGCAATGATGTCTTGGCAATGTCAGTTCCTAAACATGGATGACCTAAACTATACCTTCTGGCTCTGG
Organism: Castor canadensis; assembly: GCF_047511655.1. NCBI lineage: Eukaryota > Metazoa > Chordata > Mammalia > Rodentia > Castoridae > Castor > Castor canadensis. The sequence continues at coordinate 5,941,287 of NC_133386.1, read as the reverse complement.
GTGCTTTTCAGCTGCACTGTTACACATCACATGTAGAATGTTGATAAAATGTGGGAACATTCTTATGACTTTCAAGTTCTCATACTAGCTTCACTAATTTTGACTCAATATTATTGTAAGCAGTAGCAAGACAGCAAGGGCAGTTTTCAAGATGGAGAATTCACATTTTACCCAGTTTCAACCCTATTGTTCTCTGAATGAATCAATTTTAAAGTAAATGACTTATATAATAAATTTACATATTCAGTTATTCATTCACTCATTCAATAGATAAATGATGCTTAATCAAGGCAATATGATGGGTTAAAAAAACATGAGGCTGAGAAAATGGCTCATACTTGTAATCACAGCTATTTGGGAGGCAGAAATAGGGAGGATCATGGTTCAAGTCCAGCCAGAACAAAAACTTAGTTAAACACCATCTCAAGCAATAAGCTAGGTGTGGTGACATAAGCCAGTGGTCCCAGCTATGTAAGAGGAATAAATAGGAGGATCCTCAGTTCTAGACAAAAATGTGAGACCCTATTCAAAAAATAACTAAACCAAAAAGGGCTGGGAGTGTGGCTCAAAAGAAAGAATGCCTGCCTAGCAAGTGCCAGGCCTTGAGTTCAAACTCCAGTTCCACCACCACCACATACATATCAATCAAAATAGTCTGGGTTTAAATCCTGCTTTACACTTTACTAACTCAATGATCTTCCATAAAATACTATGTGTCTCTGAGTACCTACTCCCTATCTTGTGAAAAGAGAACTGGAAGAGGAATAAGAAAATGCATCTAAAATACTTGACACTGTTGAATTATGTTTTTTTCTGGTCAGTGGGGATAAACAGATGAATAAGACGTCCTTATGTCATTTGAAAACACTGAGCATGGTGTGGCATGCTGACATGCAGTATGTGTTTGGTTCAATATATGTAAATCCATAAGCATAATACAACATATAAACAGAAGCAAGGACAAAAACCACGTGATCTTCTCAACAGACACAGAAAAATCCTTTGACAAAATCCAACACCCTTTTATGATAAAAGCTCTGAAGAAAGTAGGAATAGAAGGAGTTTTCCTCAACGTAATAAAGACTCTATATTACAAATCTGGAGCCAACATCATACTAAATGGAGAACAACTGAAATTGTTACTGTTAAAGTCAGGAATGAGATGGGGCTGTCTACTTTCTCCAATCCTATTCAATAGGATTTTTGTAGTAGTAGTTTTGGAATTCTTAGCCAGAGGAATAAGACAAGAGTAAGAAATAAAAGGGATTCAAATAGGGAACGAGAAGTTACACTAGCCCTATTCACAGATGACATGATCCTATACCTAAGAAACCCCAAAAACTCTACCAAAAAACTATTAGAAATCATAAACTCTTTTAGCAAAGTAGCAGGATACAAAATTAACATACAGAAATAAGTAGCCTTCCTATATACCAACAATGAACATATTGAGAAAGAAATCAGGGAAACAGTCCTATTTACAATAGTCTCAAAAATAATGAAGTACCTTAGAATAAATTTAATGAAAAAAACCAAAGACCTTTCTAATGAAAGCTATAAACCACTGAAGAGAGAAACTGAAGATGGAAAGACCTTCCATGTTTGTGGATTGGTAGGATAAAAATTTTGAAAATAGCCATAATACCAAAAGCAATCTACATATTCACCACAATCCCTATCAAAATTCCAATGACATTCTGCATAGAAATAGAAAAATCAATTGTGAAATACATATGGAAACACAAAAGACCTCAAATTGCCAAAGCAATTCTGAGCAAAATATCCAATGCTGGAGGCATCACAATACCTGTCTTCAAACTATACTACAAAGCTATAGCAATAAAAGCATCATGGTACTGGCACAAAAAACAAACAGGAAGACAAATGGATCAGGATAAAAGATTTGGATATAAACCCACGCATCTATACCCAACTGATATTTGGCAAAGGAGCCCAAAACACATGATGGAGAAAAGGTAGCCTCTTCAACGAATGCTGCTGGGGAAACTGGATATCCACACATAGAAGACTGAAACTAGATCCTTGTCTTTCACCCTGTATCAAAATCAATTCAAAGTGGATCAAAGACCTTAATATAAGACCTGAAACATTGAAACAACTCTAGGAAGCAAGAGAAAATACACTGGAACAGATAGGTATAGGGAATGACTTCCTAAACACAACTCAAAAGGCTCAGCCTCTAAGAGAAACAATGGGAAAATTGGACTGCATCAAATTAAAGCTTCTGCACAGGAAAGCAAACAGTCATCAGACTCAAGAGACTGCCCACAGAATGGGAGAAAATTTTTGCCATCTACTTGTCCAATAAGGAACTAATATCCAGAATCTACAGGGAACTTAAAAAACTCAGCTCCCAAAGAATCAACACCCCAATGAATAAATGGGCACATGAATTAAACAGGGAATTCTCAAAGGAGGAGGTGCAAATACACATAAATACATGAAATGTTCAACTCCCCTGATTATAAAAGAGATGCAAATTAAAACAACACCTAGATTTCATCTCACTGCAGTTAGAATGGCCATAATCAAGAGTAATAACAACAACAAATGCTGGCGAGGATGTGGTGAAATAGGAACCTTTATACACAGTTGGTGGGAATGCAAATTAGTACAACCGCTAAGGAAAACAGTATGGAGATTACTCAAAAAACTAAAGACAGAACTGCTATATGACCCAGTGATACTACTACTGGGCATCTACCAAAAGGAATGTAAAATAGGAGACAATAGAGACACCTGTACACCTATGTTCATTGCAGCACTATTCACAATAGCCAAGCTTTGGAGACAACCCAGGTGCCCTACAACTGATGAATGGATCAAGAAATTGTAATGTATTTACACAACGGAGTATTACTCAGCCATCATGAATGATGACATGTGGTTTGAAGGAAAATGGATGCAATTGGAAGACACCATGTTAAGTGAAGTAAGCCAGGATCAGAAACACAAAAGTCACGTTTTCTATCATACATGGAAGATAGATACAAAGATAAACATACACACAAAAAAAAGCATGATCATATGCAAACTCAGATGTAGAACATGTTTATAGCAGTGGAGCTACTCTACAGAATTTGGGGAAAGCGGGAAAGGAAAAGAGAATGATAGAGCATCAAGAATACTGCATAGGATGTGAAGGTAGAGGATATAAGAATGTGCATTGAAAGCTTTTGAAAAATGGGGAATGGGAGGTAAAGGGGTAAGGGAAAGTAATGGAGAGGATTGAACTGACCAAAGTAAAGCATACCCACAGTAGGCATACATTAAGACACCCCTTTTTTAACATCAACTTAAATATTAACGAAAACCAAGACTGTAAAATAGGTACAGTGTGTGTGTGTGAGGAGGGGGAGAATAGTGGGAGAGGGGAGGATGAAGGAAGGAGATTAAGGTGATGGTATATGGTAGATGGACTTCATATACCTATATGAAACAGAACTAAGAAACCTCTTGCAATTGCTTTAAGTGGGGTAGGAAGGAGGTTAAGGGGAGACGATGGAGGCATTGTAAATAATGTACAATATAAATCTAATCAAAATTGTCACTATGAATCCCCCCATATAATTAATATATCCTAATAAAAATTTTATAAAAAATATACAAGATGACAAGTGATAAAATTCAAGCATGAATTTAGTATTTCTATTAAGGAGCAGTATCTGCTACCAGTCACCTTGACTAAAAGAGTCAAGGCCAAATCATGAAGTAAGTTATCAATAAAAAGTAGAAACAAGAGATAAGACACTAAAGACTATATAGTCACACTCACAGACAAACCCACATCCTAAAATCCCTGATGCTGGTCATGTATCCTCTGTCCAAAACTTTAATTATTTGGGAGTATTCACAATAAAACAACAAGAGATTTTCCTATTGAATAAGAAGCAAATGTCTTAACTTGATATTTAAGACCACATTTGATTTTTCCCTAATCCGCCACAGCAGGTTTATGTTCTCTGCCTCCCCAACAGCTTGCTGTAGTTACAATGGATCACTCTCATTCTCTAAGAGCACTTCATGTCTTTCCACTTCCACAGTCTCATTCCTGCTGGCACCTCTATTTCCATCACTTAGGAGTCCATCTGATATAAACTTTTCCTGATTCCATTGAGAAATTGTCTGTTTTCTTTCTTGACTATCCAAACCATGTTGAGCTTTTTTTAATAGCAATTCTTTTATAACTTGCCACAGTGCTTTGTAACATAATCACTTGATTACAATTTTCATCTTCTTTATTAGTTTACATATTCCTTGAACTTTGGGTTTTTTTGTTTTTTTGTATAGAGCAGTAATTCAATATACACTGACTGAAGGTATTTTACAATTTTAGAATAGAGAATAATTAAATCAGCCAAAGTAGATTTATTCCACACACATATTTGATAAACTTACATTGTCTCCAGCTAGGACAATTGCACTCAAGTTGCCCATTTCCTAAGCCATTTTGTGGTTAAAGATATTTTTCTTAAACTATAGACCCCCCCGACACCCAATGGTCAGCTATTATATTTTTAGATACTGCTATAAATACAGTCATTTTTATACCTGAATATCTTTTTTTATAAGAGTACATTAAATAAAAGTGAAATATAGTTTAAAAAGTCAAAGCTAAAAATATCAAAATACCTAAGGCCAATACAACTGAAAGCCTATCATTATATATTGAAATAAAATTGCATGTCTTAATGAAAGAAAGAGGCATAACATGTAGTATGCCATGTTGTGTAGAAATGCATCCAGTAGTCAGGACCGTTGAGACAGAGTCCATGATTTTGCATTTTCTTATGGCTTAAAATACTAAATCTAGGCAGACTCTAGGAGAAAATGGCAATGTGTAAGTCAGCCTATTTACATGAGATTGACTGACCTATGAAGTATGTACACAGCTCTCTTGTAAAGAGGTGAAAAAAAACTGTGACTACATTGAATTTCAACAAGCAGTGTCCTTACCCTGAAGGACTTTTACAGTCAGATGGAGCCCTGATTGTTTCAGCCACTTTCCTCTGCCAAGGAACAAGCACGTTAAAAAGACAGAGCTATCTATTTCAGAGTACACACGTCCAGCAACATGGGTGTTATTTACTGATAAAAAAGCACATGACAGTGATTTTTAAGACAGGGTTTGTCCTGCCAGTCAAATGAGAGGGGCAGGACATCCTCCCCCAGTGATGACCATCTGACCCGAATATGGCAACCTGCCAGGTCAATTACCATGGGGCCAGGAGAAACATGAAGACAGATCGGCTTAATTCTAAACAGGAGCATTAGAAAATGGAAACCTGGGGACATATTCATACAATGGCCAATTACGTAAAGGTGTGGCTTTGGCCAGAGCTGAAAAATATATTTATATTGAATCTTTCTATTTGTAAGGTTTTTAAAAAATTATTAACAAGAATGAATATATATGACATTTAAAATTGACGGTTGTATGTTTATTTCTGGAGAGTAACATTTCTTACAGGAAAATGTCATTTTCATCTCATCGCAACATGCTTTAGACAAGCTTCAATTAGTATTTAGGGAAACTGACCAAGAAAAATTTATACACTTCACGTCACTGACATGTCAATTTGCTTTCTATTTTTCTACATTAAGATTGATTTTAGTCTTAAATCCTCCTGGTCATTTTTCTCCTCCCTTTCTCAGTTACTTTGTCTAAAGGGGAGCATATGAAAAGATGAACAGTGTCAGCCAGAGGGTTTGTGTCTCAGAACACCCAAGAACCAGGAATGCATTACTTTGTTTTACACTCATTTTCCAGGAGCCTGGTGGAGTCATACTAAACATCAGACTTACTGAAATAAAAATGCAGACTGTTTGAATTACAGTTTAATTGCCTGTGAACCAGATTCTTACAGTCCTACAATAACAGAAGGAAATTCTTGTCAACATCTGTGTGGAGAAAATACTGGGCTGCTGACACTGAATGTTGTAGCAATGCAAAATATAATGGTGATTGGCAAGCTCTCAAAATAAACAGTAAAGGATTATATAAAGGACAAGTGCAAATTAAAACTAAATATCAAAAATGCTGCTATAACTTTCCCTCTACCTGAAGAGTTGTTACTCAAAAACAATCTTTGTGGAGAATTTATGACCTTCAGCTCAGGTACTCCTTCAGGAATACTACTTAGTACTTCTTCACAGTTCTCCTACTGTCTAGATAGATGCTATACATTGCAGTAGTAGAAAGAACTGATATTAAATGGTTTCAGCATGTTATTTAATCCTCAAAATAACTGTGCATAGGTTCATTGAAGCCAGAGAAGTAATTTGCCCAAGGATCACACTGCTAATAACAGGAAGAAATGAGAGTCCAACCTATGTCTTATTAATCCAAGTCATACCCACCAAAATATACTACTCCTTAAATTGATAAAAAAAATGGTTGTCACAACTGTTTAACATATGACATTTTGACATGAGAGCATAATATTGAGATGCTGGTTAATTCTTGTATACAGCATGATGAATGAAGAACACAAGTTTGGAGATGAGACAGATCTGAGATCAAACCCTTATTTGACCACTCAGCAGCTAGGGTTTTAACATGCCTGAGTTTCAGTACCTTCATTTTGTAAAAGGGGACACTCTGCCTCTCAGGGATAATATGTGCAATGCATGGAGCACATAGCATGCAGCATCAGTATTAACTCCTCCCCTACCTTCAATTTGAAATGAACCCTGGTGGTCACCTACACTTTCTCCCAGTGCATGGTGTGCTCCCACAAACTTCTTGATGGAACACAAGCTCTGCTTGGGCATGTGTGGTGGCCAGCTCACTGCTCTACCAGGTGTCCCATTCGCTTTCCCTCACAGTGCTGTTCCTCTCACTGACCTGACAACTGTCTCCCAGGGCTGCCCCTTTGTGGTGATGCTGAGCAAACTGACTCCTCCTTCTAGACTGTAGGGCCACAATTAACTGAAGACTAAAATTTCTGGCCCCTGATCTTTCCTTATCCAAACTATATAATTCCCCCCAAGTCAGAAGTCTCTCCCATCACCATTTCCAGAGAACACACTATTCTACTTTACTGTCCTGGGATAATTCTTCCTTTTCTGTGTCCTTTAAAATGCCAACTCCAGGACCAAGAACAAAAGTTTGGATGACATACTAGGCAAAGGACCCATGAGACTGTTAGTCACAATGGTTAGGAAGGCCACACCCATCTCAGTGCCTTTGCCCAGTGCAGTCACATGGTCAAGAAAGGCCCTCAGCCCACCCAGTCCCATCCAACTCAACAGTGCTCACTTCTTTTCTTCCCTTGTGTTTTCCTCCAAGGCCCTTTCTCTGTCTAGTCTCCGTAGCAGTCCTTTCCCAGCCCAATTCCAACTCAGGCAGCCTCTGCCCACCTAAATTCTCCCAGCTGCCCCTCTTCTAGGTTGCTCTTCTCCCCAGGAAGCCAGTCAGCTTAGCTAAACACATGCACCCTTCTGGGAACCAGCTCTCATTTTCAGGTAGTGTAAGAGAGAATGATATCATACTTTTAATTTTTCAGACTCCATCACACTAACTTTAAGACTATTATGTTCTGTGCGCTTGATATCATTGGTTCACACTGAGCTCAGTCAACCTTGAGTCATAGAACTTCCTTATCCTAACTCCCATCCTGAAGATAAATCATACTGTCATTGTACAATGTGATATATTTTTTTATTCATTTATTCACATCTACATACATTGTTTGGGCTATTTCTCCCCCTTGCCCCCTGCCCCCGAACCCCCTAACCCCCCCACCTCTGCTTCCAGGCAGAACCTGTTCTGCCCTTAACTCTAATTTTGTTGAAGAGAAGACATAAGCAATAATAAGAAAGACAAAGCATTTTTGCTAGTTGAGATAAGGATAGCTATACAGAGAGATTCCTACCATTGCTTCCATGTACAAATGTGTTACAACCCAAGTTGATTCATCCCTACCTGACCTTTTCACTAGTTCATGATCCACTTCCCATATTGATCTCTGTTGCTTTAAGGTTTCTCTATTAGTTCCTCTGCAGTGGGGACATCAAACACTTTCATGTTTTGTGTTTCTTACCTATACAACGTGGTATTTTTAAAAGCTAAAAACTAACCTTATAGGAATGTAAATTAGTACAACCACTACAGAAAACTAAAGACAGAACTGCCATTTGATCCAGCAATTCCACTCCTAGGGATATAGCCAAAGGAATATAAGTCAGGTTACAATAAAGGCACCTGCACACCCATGTTTATTGCAACATTATTCACAATAGCTAAGCTATGGAAACAGCCAAGATTTTCCACTACTGATGAGTGGATTAAGAAAATATAGTATTTATACACAATGGAATTTTATTCAGCCACAAAGAAGAATGAAACTTTGTCATTTGCAGGTAAATGGATAGAACTGGAGAACATCATATTGAGTGAAGTTAGTCAGGTTCAGAAGGCCAAAAGCTGCATATTTTCTCTCACATGTGGAATACAGATCTAATACAAATACAGCAATATTATAAAAACAGGGAGGTCACATACAAGAGAGAGAGAAGGTAAAAGAAAGAAGTTAAGAAGGTCAATATGATTGATGGACTTTCTACACAAGAATGAATATAGAGTTTTTAAACCTCTATAAAGCACCTTAAGAAGGGAACTAAGGTAGAAAGAAGAAAAATAAAGGAGATGAACCAATTCGGGTTATAATACTTACATACATGGAAATGTCACAATGAAACTCCCGTATAACTATCTTTAAAATGTCATTTTTTCTCTTTTACAAAGTTGGAGAACAGGAGTGCAGAACAGGTCCTGTCTAGGGATGGGGGATGATGTGGGGAAAGGATGGAAAGGGGAAGGATGTGGGGAAAGGGTGTAGTATGGTACACATACTACATACACATATATGTAAGTGGAAAAATAAGACTTGTTGAAACTATTCCAGGAAAGGAGGGAAGTAGGATAAAGGAGAATGATGGAGGGGATGAATTTAACTATGATATATTGTAAGATCTTTTGTAAATGCCACGATGTACCCTCAGCACAACAATAAAATAAAATAAGGGGATAGAATTTGGAGGGAAAAAACACTAACCTTTAATTTCATCCTCAGTAAGTCCAATGTCAGTTTGGCCTTACTGTTTCAATTTTTCACAATCATTTTTATTTTGTTATCTGTTATATCAGTTTTTCATTCCAGATTTATACCTTCCTGTAAATGTGATGTGACTTCTATGTCTTCATATGAATCACAGATGAAATGCTGTCAAGAAAGTGGCTAAAGAAACACACTTTGTTGTCTTCATAAACATTTATATACATATGAAACAGGTGGTATGTAATTGTCACATAACCATGAAAACATAGAAAGACACTCATAATAGTCTCAACCCTGAGGACAGACAGAGGTGCCAGAAAATGTCACTGCACTGAACATAACCACCTATGCCACTCCTGCACAAGCAAAACTGGGATGAAAAATCATGTCACTTAGGAAGCTAAAAATGCTAATGGCATAGAATTAAATAGTGATTCTAAGTTATTTGAAAAGGGCAGCCTGAAGAGGATGAATGCTAATGTTATCTCATTGATAATGTTATCTTAATTAAACCATTCATATTAGTGCTCACTGAAACCCCAGCAATTGGGAGGTGGAAGAAGGAGGATCTCAAATTCAAGGCCAGCCTGGGCTACGTAGTGAGACCCCATACTATAATTGTACAGGATGGTAGACTACAAATCCTAGTTGAAATTATATACATTAGTGACAACAGAAGCAAAGTTGTAGGTTTTAAAATGTCAGTGATCTCAGTGTTATTTATTTATCCTATCTGGTAATTAGTGATTCTATTGGTTTCTTTACTGTCTTCTCACTCTTACTGTATTTTAAAATGTTTTCCCCTAGGCCAGATCTAATACATCTTCTAATCGGGATAATCCTGAAGTTCCAGTGCCAGCACCAAGTTGTGGAGAAGAGATACTGTTCTTGATGGCTAGCATCAGAGTTTGCTCCATTTCTCTGCCACAAAAGGGACAGGGATTTTAAGTGACACAAGTAAGGTGCTTGCCAGAGCAGCTAGGGATATAGGTAATTTGGTCACTTCCCATTTGGTGTTTGGTTATTTAGATTTTAGGTGTGTTTATGTAGGGATCATATTAACCTTCTTATAATCATGTTCCTGGTATTCTAATCCAGAAAATTTAAAAACCTTACACAATACATCTTCTACATGAAGGCAATTAATGTCAGGTGACAGTGAAGTAATTAGCTTTGAATTAATCACATATTTGTCCCTTTGTTCTCTTCAACTTTTTAGACATGTTTGATAAGTATAACCTGCCAGAGCAAAAATTAGTAGTGAAAAGGAGTCTAAAAATTTTCTCCTCAGAATCAGTAATTGGAAGAAGAACAGATGTGGGCAATTAGCAAGTGAACATGGTGCTGGAAGACTGAAGGACTGAGGGCACAGAGCAGATGAGTTGGTTCAGGGCTGTTATTAGAGATTAGAGGTTCATGTAGAATTTCACTCATTATATTTTTCCATTCATCAGTAGAACTATCTGCTGTGGAACATAAGTAACAGGGGTTAACTCAATACAAAAAAAAAGGGGGGCGGTTAAAAGTTAAATTTAAGCTCAAAGCAATAGTTCTATAAAATAATATGCAGTTTTAATACTGTAATTAGGCCAAGGAAATACAGTGAATGTGATAGATTATTTAAAAAAATTTAAGCACTGATTAGAATTCCATCATTTTTCACCTGATCCTAAATTTTCTCTCAGTTTACATTATTCATAAATTTCATCAGAGTTTTATTTCATTAAGCTAATGATAAAACACTTTCAATTTATTTCTACCGAGGGACTTGGTGTTCCATTATTGCTCAGTGTTTTGGGTATCTCAATATGACAAACATCAAACATTCGACAAAATATTTATTGCACACCATATGCTGAACTTCCCAGATGCGAGAGTTCAGTCAGGAATTTTTTGAATAATGAATCATGCCCTTATGTTTCTGGTACAGATCATTATAGAATTTTTCCCCCATCTTCTTCAAAGAATCAGAACAAACAAAAAGAACAAAACAAACTACAACAAAACAATGATAAATGCTCTCCTTATTTATAATCTATTATTTCATATAACAAAATTAGTTCCACTGGTAGCATTTACTCAGGACACTGATGGGCCTTCTAAGATTTTCTGATGCTACGGTCAACTTTTATCAAAGACCAATATAACAATATTTTACATCAATATACTTCTTTACTACTTATTTCAAGGAACTTGCAAAGCTTCTACCTAATCAATGTTTACAGAAACCCTCTGACTTAAGCAGTCTGGAATGATTTCTCCCACTTAAAACAGGGAAATTAAGTGGCCTTCCCAAAGTCACAGTTATTAACGGGTAAGAGCAGGTCAGAACTAACCTTGGCCCCAGGTCCAGCAGTCTTCCACCATTCCTCATTAAGCTTGCCTTCAAGGACATGAAGGTGACCAGGATTAATCATCAACTGTCTCCTGTCACTGGAAGGCAGCCTTATCAAGTCCTTGATGGGTGGATTTTTTTTTAACATTCAGAAACTAAAAATGCTTTCGTTAGGTCTCTACTTATACTCTCAGAGAGGAAATTTTACCTCAACATTAAGTACAAAGGTCAGTCTGAAAGCTGGCTCAAAAACATAAATCCCATTTATTTCTCTAGAAATTACTGACATTCAAACCGTTCATTTCTTTTGTAAATATTAGGTGGATTCTGACCTAGACTACAGAGACTAATTAATGGTAGTATCAATTTCCTCTAGAAGGATAGCTGTCCTTCCCACTTAAGCTATAACACATTTTAATTTGAGAGCTATTTCAACTTTATCTCTAACGAACTGGGTTGCAAATTTCTTAATGAACAACCCTAATAATGACACAAAATTTTATGAAGACCAAGAGATATTCCATGGACTATTTCACATAGTAATCCATTCAAGTCGAATGACATAACATTTGGTAAATAAACAGCTCTTAGATATGCTTTACCAGTTTCTCCTCCCACCCCCAGTCATCTTGCTGACCAAGAAAGGTAGATGGTGCCCTTCCACAAGAGGTGGGTGATTCTTTGTTCTTTGGGGCAGAGATTTCCTACCACATCATTATATGAGGTTGTTATGGACTCAGTGTTTATGTTGCCCAAAATTTCTATTGAAATCCTACTCTTCCAGGTGGTAATGAGGAGGTGGGGCCCTGGGAGAGGTGGTCAGGTGCTGAGGGCCACGAATGCAATTCATGCTTTCTCCTTCTTGCCCCAATGTGGAGATGCAACAAGAAGCTAGCAGTCTGGGCCCTGGAGGAAGCTGGCCGTCATCAGAGCCTGATCATACTGGGACCTGTTCTCACACTTCCATCCTCCAGAACTTTCTGTTGTTTATGAGCCACCCCATCTATGGTGATTTGTTCCAGCAGTCTGAACTGACAAAAACAGGTTTTCATGAAGTCTGTTTTGAGAAACAGAAAAGGCTTAATAGTTTTGCTATTGGCTATTTCTCTGTTATTATAAAAATTATATAAACAGTACTCTCAACATTTTTTCACTAGACAAAATGATTTGTTCATACAATTTTCAACTTACTTAAAATTTATTATTAACTATGAGTTTCTATACATATTGCAAAGGTAAATAAAATCAGAGTCCAGTGTTTCAGGACATAACAGCCTAGAGGTGGGGAGGAGGAATAAACTAATTAGTAATCAATACAACAGTTTCTTTAGTAGGGATTAATATAAAACAAAACAAAAAAGATCACAGGTGAGATGGTGAGATGAAATTTGTTTCACCATTTGTCTGGTGTCTCAGAGATGATAAAATTTTGCTTGTTAGTCCCCAATAATACCTTCACAAAGAAAATAAGGAATGATTAATGTGTAGACAGATTAAAATTGCATAAGTGATCATGGTAATATAGAGCATAAAATAAACATAATAACAAATATGTATAATAAAATATAATAACATGTAGTATGTAGTGAAATGTCAAAGGATCACACAGTATGGTCACAGTGAGATCAGCCTTTAGCAGAAAGAAGCCTGTCTGAGGCTGGATTGCCCAAGAGCAGAGCCTATGTGAAGGATTTATTATGAAGTGTTCTGCTAAGGGAAAAAACAAAGAAAGTAAGGAGTAGTCAGAAAAGAGAAGTCAGTTCAACAGAGCATCATTAGGCTCACTATTGTGGAGGTAAGATCCTGAAAACACTTCAGAGTTATCCTGCTTGCTGAGGACTAGAGGATGGGAGTGTGATAGGAGGAGCTGGAGTGATATCCCACTTCATAAGTCTTTGATGAAAGACTGCCCCATGGGGGTGTAAAATCCCAGGCAAGCCTGGGCTCTGCCTTTACTTGGTACAGCTTCTGAACAACATAATATCTGATACAGGGCCATTTCGGGAGAGTTGGTTCTTGATTGTTTTATTCATACCTAGGCATATATTAGGTCTTAGACAGACGGCTTTGAGATTCTGGTGGATTTGCAACATTATCAGATCATATTTATGTTCTTCCAAAACTAGAAAGAAGATGTGGGCTTCAGAAGTTTTCTGGGGACTGGGAATACTTTCCTACATGTTATTTGATGGTGTCATGTCAAGCAGCTAAGTGACATGGCATATCATGACAAAGTCCAGTTCAAATTTCAGACAGCAAGAAGAAGACTATCACCAGAGAGCCCTTAGGTTGTCTGGTATCTGCTCTAAACCTCATTCATATTAACATGGCAGATCTTTAGGGGATAGCATATGGGACCGAATGTAATGGCAAATTCTCTTATGTATGTAATTTCCAGGCTTATCTTACCATCCCCTCTCATTATCCAGTGACCTGATGCTTGTAATAGGCAATAGTAAATATTCTTCTCTTCAAAAAGGTCTGGAATGCAGACCTTAGTAGATGATATTCTACTAAGAGTCAGGACCACTGGGTAAATAGCCCACATAGCAAAGCAGATATGTACATGGGAATACAAATTGTATAATTATGTACTAATTCTTCCAGATATAAACATCACTGATCAGAGCAGTGTCTGTAAAGTATGCAATCTCCAGTCTATAACAAGCTAAGTAGAATTTAAGAAATTTTGTTAAAGCATTAAAAACTTATAAAATATGAACTACAAAAGAATGTCATGAACAAAAGAATGGAAATGAGTAATGCATTCTTTTAAATGTATAACTATTCAAAGACTTCTTTTTTCTTAAAAAATCATCAGTCTTCCTGATTACAAAAATTAAGGCTCATTGCAGGAAATTGGGCAAGTAAATTCCTCGCATTTTCCACTTTGTCTTTGGTATGTAACCTTTCATTGAAGTATAACAATACGCTGAACAGTACAGAACTCATAAGTATCTGGCTCAGTCTGTATAAAGTGAAGACACCTATGTAAAAACTACATAGGGGGTGATTAGGTTTTTACTGAGAGCAGAGCCAGTTCTTATTAAAGCTCTTGGTTAGCCATTGTCCGTGTATTTGAGCTTTGATTCTGTTGTTATTTCTACAATCCTTGAATAGTTCATTTGTTGTGGAGTGCACCAGATTAAGATATTCACTCACTTAACAATTACTAATTCTTACGTATGTTCAGCAGCAGGTGTGTGGTAATGGAACCAAGGATGTAGTGGATGAAACAAATAATACAGAAACAAAAATACAAAGGGACAATTATGCATACAAAATGCTGATAGAAATAAAAATTATGCTCTGGTCATGAGTAACAGGGTATTCTACCTAGAAAGAATCATTAGAGAAGTAAATAAAAGATAACTGTTAGAGGGGTAATAAAGGGATTTTAGCACAGATGTGAAAGGACCATATTAGTGGGTGGCAAGACAGGAAGCAAGGGGACAGTTAAATGGGTTATTGCACTAACACAGGCAAGTCAGGAGACTGTTTTGTGGATGGACTGCATGCGGGGTATGTGAGGGGCAGAGTCAAAAATCAATCAAATTTTTCTATTTTGGTGATTATGTAGAATGGGGTGTCATTTACTGATTCAGAGAAGATTTGTGAAGAAATAGGTTTCCAAGAGAGAAAAGCAAGAGTTTAGCTTTGAACACATTAAGCTCAGATGTTTGAGAAACATCTACATGGAGTTGTCAAGTAAGTAATTTGGATAAATGAGACAGGAACATTGAGGGGAGATCCAAGCTGGAGATATAAATTCGGGATTCATTAGCATATAGATAGTTTTTAAGCCATGGGAATGTATATGAAGAGAAGGTAAAAAGAGGGGGGCAGGGCAGAGAAAGGACCCAAATAATGTATGCACATGTGAATAAAATAAAAGGACCCAATGCCAAACTATGAAGAACTTTAACATTTAGAATTTAGTCAGATTTGAGCCAGAAAAGGCAGCAAAGCAGAAAGGTTCATACTTCTGTGATCCTTTTCTGAGGAAAACCAGGTTCCCAGGAAAGAGAGTATCTCCATATGGAGGGGGATCAACACTACCAAGTGCTGATCAGAGGTTAGGCGAGACAAGGAGTGAGAAGCATCTCAATGAGCTTGGCAACACCCAAAAGTATTGGCGACAGTGACCAGGGCCTGTGTGAGCAGAGAATAGAAATTGGAAGCACAAATGGGGCAAGAGGTAGAGAAGTGAGAGCAAGGTAAGAATCTTACATTATAACATAGGTTATATATCATACACCACTATAACATAGTATGTGTAGAGAAAAAAGAGGCAGATTCAGGAGGAATCTTGGGAGAAGGTGATTAACTGAAGGAGCAACATCTCCAGTAAGGCAAATGGGTAGGAGTCTGGCAGTGAGGACGTCCTGACATCTAAGAGCAGGAGAAGGAACTGACTTCTCAAGAAACTGATGGGAAGAAAATGAGTGCCTAGTGTCACTTCATATTAGTGAAGTATAGGTAAAGTATAAAGCAAAGGTGACAGGAAAGAGATAGAGGAGGATTGGGGGAGTGTAGACCTGAGAACCAAGGAAAAGCTAAAAAATGGTGCTGACTTTGGAAACCCTGGTCCTACCAAGTTGACAGCCATCTGTTGATATGATTCTATAGTGTTCTCTTACAGTTTACCTAAATGTTTTTCACTGTGAAGGAAAAAAAGGAGGGGGATAAATGAGAATGATGGGGAGAGTGAATTCAACTGACATAAGAACTTTTATAAATGTAACAATGTACCCTCAGTACAATAATATGGTAATAAAAAAGGCATAAGGAAAGAAGGAAGGAAGAAAAATTAAAGCTTCAAAGGGACAAAAACAAAAGGATACCCAGAGTCCCTTAATGTTATGCATTCACTTGGGAAGTGCAATTAAAAGAGAATGGTGAAAGGGCAGCTGGAAGAAAATTAAGAGGGTGAAGCATGGAATCTCTGTGGATAAAGACAGAAGTAAAGGCAGCAGGGGCTGCTGAGGGAGAGCATGGGAGTAAGGAACTGATCTCAGTGAGGGGCAACCAGTCCTTTCTGTGAGGAATGATGGAGCAGGAGCACTATAAGATCAAGAGCTACTATTAGAGACAGGAGTGAAAGTGTACAATTTTAGAGACGTAGTAAAATCTAACTGGGCTCTGCTAACCTGACAGAGAAAGGGGAAGACCCATTACACCAGGTGGTGGCAGAGATGTCCTAAAGTAGATTGGAAATTTAACAATCGAGTTCATGGATCATGAAAAAGAATTCCAAAAATAGAATGGGTGAGTTATCAAGGAAAATGGTGGAATACAATTATCTGGGGGGACTCTGTGGAAAAGACAAATTCTCAGCTACACCTAATATACATCCAACTCAAAAGTCACTGATTCAGTTCCTTTTATATATAAGGGATTGACAACAAAATTAGAAATAAGGGCAAAATAGTTTCTGCTGGGTATTGGGGGGGAGCGGGAGGGGGTGGAGTGGGTGGTAAGGGAGGGGGTGGGGGCAGGGGGGAGAAATGAACCAAGCCTTGTATGCACATATGAATAATAAAAGAAAAATGAAAAAAAATACATATATATAAGGGATTGTCTTTTCAGCAGGTTTTTCTGCCAGAAACAGCAAAGAACCAAGAAGAACAGACTTATGGGCTGGTGTTCAGTATGTGATCTATATGTGAAGACACATGGTAAATGATTTGCAAAAGTCAGTAATGACTACAGAGATTTATGTAAAGAGGAATTTAAAGGGACCTCTAGAGTAATATAAAATAAATGTTTCAAATCTATCCTGGTGGTATCATTTTAAAGTGTATCAATTAAAATTAATTCATGTCTAGCCTAACCACTAGAATATTCTTTCAGGTCAGAGTCTACTAGAATTTAGTCTACTAGCCCAATTTAAAAGCTAAAAAGTATGCCAGCCTTTTGAATTATTTCATTCATTGGTGAAGTTAATGAAAATCAAAAATTAGATAAATTTTTACTAATTATCTGGGTAAAGAAAAGCTATTAAATATTACCCAATTATAATCTTTTCTGCTGCTTTTCACTACTTATGGTGTCAAATACATTTAACAAAACCACAGTTACTGGGATACATCACTATTTTGTTTTTCCAAATATACTCAAAATATGTCATTTTTTTTCTCTATGCCAGTGACACAAAATTAGTTGAGAATATAAGAAAACAAATTTTTCAAAGTTTGAACTACAAACATTATTCCATTGAAACTTTATGAAGAAAGTAATATGAAAGCTAGACTCAAAACTAAAACTAAACTAATAAAAAGCTGGAGTATTTTAGGGTAAGTCAAAAACATCATTAATCTAGTAAGAATTCTGGGCTTTAAGGACATGAAATAGGCGGTTACTTAATTTTAGTTATAAACTGTGTCCATGATAAATACCTATGGAAACTCAAATATGAAGTAGTTCTGATCAGAGGCCATAGAAGGCAGGTAGAAGAAATGGAGCAGTAACTACTCCAGCTTTCCATATGTGCTCATATGTGTGTCTTAGTTTGGCAGAACCCTTCTGTTTTTCCTTAGTACATCATGTGAATGTATAGCTCCAAGAAAGAAGAACACATGCAAGCAAATTAAGGACCGGGTTTAGCCCAACAAAAAGCATAGTGTGAGTCACTTCCTGATATTGCCTTCACAGGGTACAGGACCAAAAAAGTGAACACATGCCCCATTTGATGAAATACTGCAGATGAGAGCTTGAACTTAAACAACAAGGTGGATTTGGGTTTTTTTATATTTTTTAATGTGTCAGCAATAGCCTACAGAAAGGCACTATCTCCACCTTATGAGGGTATGCTCATACTCAGGAAAACCCCTTATATTCTGGCACAGAAGCAAGGACAATAGGAAACAGAACAATTCCTTTTGCCAATGTGAAAATCTTCCCTTAAAATTAACATTAAAAGCAGGAACTGCCACACTTACCACTCTAGTTTTGATTTGATCAATTGGTGTAATATGCCACCCTGCAGTTTAGGGTAGTTCAACAGACATGCTGGAGTCAGAGGCTCTGGTCCTTTCTGTGTGCAAATAGCTTCTCTGTGTCTGGCCCAACTGCCATTGCCCCCTGACACTTCTCTGCTGCAGCCACCCTGGGCAAAGCCTGGCCAGACCCCACTCTTAACTAGCAACTCCGCACCTCTCCCAGCCCCTCCAATGTCAATCCTCACCGTCAAAGGCAGTACATGAAGGCATTGTTTGACAGCAGCATCTTTTCAACATTTCTACTTCTGACCTCCCCAAAGACACCACAGCAAGGCTTTACCATGTTTCCTCCTGTGACTGAGTTTCAACCCAACAGATAATGGGAACTCAGATCTGAATGAAGCTTCAAGAGCAACAAAATTTGTAATTACTACCCAGTGCTGGGGTTTTAAATTCAGGGCACTGCATTTGCTAAGAAGGTGTTGTACCACTTGCACTATGCCCCCGGCCCAAGAAAATAAAATTTTATCTTAGGCAAAATCACCATAATGAAATATGTATATAGTACAAAACATCTAAATACATCTTTAGAATGCACTCTTTAGACTGTTGCTCCTTGTTACAGAGGTTTCAGTTGGTGACATGGTGTCTACGTTAACTCCTCTTTACACTAAACATTGTATCTCCATCCTTGCTAACAAGTTTATCATGTGGCATTTTAGAGAAAATATCACTATGTCACAACCTTCATTATTTCAAACTATTCTGGATTTTCCATATTATTTTACATATTTTCATTGACTTTTAAGCAAATACTTAATTTCCTATTTTTATATATTGATGATATCCTTGGTTAAAATATATAACTAGAAATTTTTCTACCTCAAAAAGGCAACTGAAAAGTTACATAGAAATTTTGAAACTCAACATTTTTGTGTTACCAGGAAATTCACTGTCAGGAGAATGAAAAATACTATTAAATTTATGAATAATATATATTTACAAATAATACATATGCTTGTAACAGACTTTTAAGCTGATTTGTGGGAAAAACACTTTTGTTCCATTAAAACCTTTAAGAGCACATGAGCCTTATAGCCTTCCCCAGCCTCTGCCGCCCTCCACGTGAGGTAACTGACATATAGAAAGTCACTGTAGTTGTCACATGCTCACCTCCACCCTAGAATGCTGCTTTATAGGAAACCAAAAAGCTTTTCTCTACTGTGGAAAGCCCCAGCTCAGCCCAGCTAAGGCTTTGTCTTGCTTCTGGGATTACTGGAACAGGCAAAACCCTCTTCTCTTAAAGTCTTTTAGTTCTTGGGATTATATAAAAATAATAGCCACTGCAGGTCTTTTATTTATTTATTTTTTTTGGTAGTACTGGGATTTGAACTCAGGGTTTCATGCTTGCTAGGTAGGCACTCTACCACTTGAGCCACTCCACTAACCCTGCAGTTCTTTTAAATATAAACTGTTTTGTGTTTTCTCCCAAACATTAGTAATTATTTTTAAAAACACCTCCACTTTCACCTCAGCCTTTGATTCCTCACCAGTGTTCTCTGCAACATGAATCCCAATGATATTTTGTTGACAGATGCTTTGTTAAAGAAATAGAAATCAAATAGGATGCTAATTCTTTCTCCACTGTAAGAAAGGAAAGTTATGGAATGAAAACAACGTCTCTAATGATCTCTGTTTGTCTAACGATGGTGACCCAGTTTGTGAACAGGACTAAATTCTCCAGCCTCAGTTTTCCTCCATATAAATGATTCATCTTACAAACAGCAAGTTCAATTAACATTTCAGACCATTATTATTAAACTTTTCTTTCTATTTACATGTATTTCATTTCCAATTAATATGATGACAGAAGGGAACAGACATAACTTGTCAACTACATTAGTGGTGACTTCTTTCCTTGACAACATTCATTAATGAACAGGTTTTAATTAGGTTTCAAAGAAAGCATTTCATTAAGATAAGTGATTTCATTAAGATATGATTATTGTTTGTGTCAAACTGCAATAAAATCCCTAGAAGTTTTTACTTAATTATTTAACTTCACGACTAGAATTAATATACATGCTGTGAAGTTAGGTTAAAAATCAGTCTATCAATATATTCACGACTATGTCAAGACAGCACACATCAATCAACTGTAAGTTCATAAAGGAATAACACATGATGATTCCAATTTGAAAAAAAGTCATTAAATTAATGTCATAAAAAATGTACACAATTCAAAGAAATACCAGAGGCCAAATGTATCCTCAAGGTTGTTCCCTAGGTTGTGTCTTACATCTCACAAATATAAACCTGGAGCTTTGTAGAAATCAAGTGATTTTACTAAGTTATTTACAAATCATGAAGTTGAATTGACCTCATGATTCCCTTCCAGTACTGTTTCCATTAAGAGTTATTTTCTTGCTATTTCTTTTACATTTGTCATTTGTCTGCATATGTATTACAGACTATATTAACAAACTACAATAAATGACATAAATATCAATTGGTAACATTTACCCATTCAATTGCATCAGTATATATTTACTGGATGCCTATTCCTTTTCAGATACTTAACTGAGATGGATAAGAGGCCCTCAAATAAAACCCAGGGAGAGGTAAAAAATCAGATAATTAAGAAATATTAATATTCATGCAACAATAGTGATGCCTATTGGATATTAAGTTATCAAGATAGAATAATGAAGTGTGATAACAAAGGTATAAGGGAAAACTTTATAAGAGAGTAATGCCTGAATTGAGCCTAAATTGTTGAGTATTTAACAAATGGGACTGGAGAAGGAAGAGGATTTGTAGCATAGGAGGTCATGTGACCAGGGCTCAAGGGTGAGAAACCATAGGGTATGTGCAACTGCAACCAGTGTGGTGCCCAGATGCTGCAGTCTCAAATTCATGCTGTAGTTGAGATAAAGCTGGTGTGTAGAGGACCTTATATTTGCTATTTTGACAAGGGTGGCTATTAAATAGACTGAAGCATAGGAATGCCATGGTCATACTTTTCATTTCATAGGTAAATTTTTATAGCACTGGAGAATATTTAAAAGAAAGACTGAATGAACTCAGAAGGGTAATTAATTTAAATGACAATCTAGTTAAAAAAATGATTCAGGACCTGACTAGCTGTAATATTAGGGCAAAAAAGAATAAACAATTTTGACAAACTTTTGGTAGGTAAACTTTGAAATTGTTCAAATGCAGAGACTAACTGAGAGAGAGACAATAAGGAAGACTGTAGTATGGAAGACTGGGCAGACGTGGCCCTTCCCTACCAAGTGAGAAAGCAGCAACTGATCAGGAGACAAAGATGATAATTATAGCTGAGTTGGAGGCATCTGTGAAACCAGTAGGTGAAGGTATGCAGTGGAGATGATATGAGCTGGCACCCAGGGAGATGCTCTGCTCTGAGCTAAAGGTAAGAAAGCATTGTTATACTTTTGATGAGTTGCAATTATGATTGTGCCTGAAATCATCTAAGTACATGAAATGAGGAATAAGAGTCAGAAAGGGCACACAGGATAAATACCAAAAGACACATGAACAGAACCAGAAAAGTTCAGACAAGTAACTATTAAGCACTATCAATAAAATATTAAACCACAAATGTGAGAGTCATCATCCTGACATGTCAATCTCATGCTTTTAAATACAGAGTTCCTTTACAAACAAGATAGCAGAAGTACAAATGATCTGGAAGTACAGAATTGCTTTGACACATTTGAAAAAAGAAAAACAGATATTCCAGGTACAAACCAAGATGCAATAGTGTGACTCTTTGTTCCTTACTTCTCTCTTCACCCAGTCACTGTGAAGAAATGACTAGTCTGGACCATCTCTCCCACTGTGATATCAAAAAACCCAGAAGACACACCAAGCATCCCGGGTCTTCTCTGAAATAGAAAACCTTTGGTCCATCTGAGGACAGGATCTGGTTCATGTCCCTGTCACAGAGGAACTCCAAACAACCAAGCCACAGGAGGGAGGTCACCCATTTCTAAGGCTAAAGACAGGAAGCAATAAAAGTGTTTCTCTTGACATCTAACGTCTATAAATATTCTTTCTGGTTTAAGCCTGAGTATCAATGTTTGACCCACCTGAGATAAGAAGAAAATTAGGAGCATAGAAGGAGCTGATTCTCACTCATGTTCTTGATCCATACCTGGGCAAGGCCTGTGTGTCTTAGTGGATAAGAACCTGCTCTGTGCTGATCCTGAGTAACCTCAGTTCCTCTCTCAACTTTAATACACATCATCTGAGTCACTCATGAGAAAGTGACCCTTAGGGAGCAGGCTTCATCATCTAAAAAATGGTAACACTAAAGGACCCCTAAGATGGCTGATAACATCCAAAGACGAATATGTGATAGTGCTTTTATTTTATTTATTGAGAGGTATTCTAAAACGAAAGGTAAAATACCCCAGGAATCATGCTTGACTATTCACTTTTCCTCCCACATGTGGTCAATCAACATAGTATGAGTTCATTCATTTTGTCCATCTCTTTAGCCACAGCTTGGCCAAAGGCATCATCATCTCCCCCTGGTCTGTACTGAAACAGCTTCCTACCATTTCCAATAACTTCTGCACATGGCAGCCAGAGGGGATCTTTCAAGTTTTATTTCATTTTAGACCCTTTCCCTACTTAAATCTGTTGCCTTCCATTGCTCTTCCACTGAACAACAACACCTTCCCAGGGGCACCAGGCCTCTGTGTTGGCTCTGTCTTCTCACCACAACCTGCATTCTCAACTTCCTAAAATGTTGTGCCTTCCTCCTCTTCAGTCAGACCTCAGCACTAATGTCACTTCCTCAGTGGTAACCAGGCATAAATTTCTATTGCACAATGTATCTTGTTACTTATTATGTTGCCCTGCTTGTTTCCTTCTTCATATCTAAGATTCTTATCTACTTGTTGATCGTTGATTGTGTGAAGCACAATTAAAGCAAGGACCTATCTTCCAGAGCTCAGTTTTAGCATGTGCTCTGATATTGCTTGAATGGAAATATGAGTGGCAATGTTTCAGATTATAGAAGATGCACCTTTGGGTGCATTTGTAAGCAAAATAAACATAAGAATGATAAGGAGACACTGTAGTTTTATGGAGGATTCTTTAAGTATTATTTGGTGGGTCACTGTGCGTTCTAGGTAAAGTATAAAATTGATAAAAGAAAAATTAAATGACGACCAACTGCAGCCAAGGCCAGTATCATTTCCTTTAGGCTGAACCCAACTTCTTTTTAGTTACTATGTCACAGGTATTTATTTAGTCCTCTTAGAAACACAATCTATCTGCAGAGTATTTCTTAAAGGACAAAGTACCGGCACAGTAACAGTATGGTAATTTTAATCTTCAAGCAACCAACCAATCAAAGTCAGGCCCCCAAAAGTCTCTTGCTTGTTTCACTGGGAAATAGAGATCAGGAAGAATCCCCTTCTCATCTCGTCTCTATTTATTTACCTTTGGACTGAAGCTGTCCACTTTTTGTCCACAGGAGTTAAAGGACATTCTTCCTCAGCAGGTGCCAGCCTGAATACTAGCATCTTTACTTTGGCTCCTTTGTAAACTATCTTATCTATTCTTAATGTGTCTTTGAGTGTCCATGCCAGTTTCAAAGAAAATCTAAATACAACACAGACATTAAATGGGTCATGCTAAAAAATTAATATTTCCAGAAAAATCATTTCCTGAATTATTTAATATGGTCTCCTGCACATTGTGAAATAACTTAGGTTTGAAAAATAAACACAATACTCATGAGGAAAAATTTATGGCTACATAAAAACACATCCCAGAGTTACAGAAGATTTGAAACCAGGCCCTGACATTAATTTGTTTTGAGATCCAGGATGAACCACTTAACCTCCTCTTGCTTCATTTTGTCATCTGTAGAATGGAGATAATGATACTGCACTCTTGTTAAAGCATCCAAATTACCATCCTGATGGACCAATTGTGGAAAGACATCTTTAACTCTGTCATTAGGCTGAGTGATTGATATATCTTCATTTTTATAGTATGTGGGACACTAAAATATCCCTTTCAATGTTCCTTATTAACTACAAAGTGCCCGGCTTGGGAAAGAAAAATATAATCAATTCTACTGAAAGAAAAGCATTAAGGAAATGTTAATAGGTCTTTAATGAAATCAATCAAGAAATCAAGACCTATAATATATATTATATACGTTTATATTATCTGTCTATTCATTTAAAATATTTGTGGAAAATCTATGATGCTCTAATGGCTGTCCATCTGTCCTCACAAAACTGTGCATATCCTAAAAGCAAATAAATAAAACATCTACTGCTATTCTGCTTGTCCCAAAGTGTTTCCCCTTTGAGTTCATAATACTTGTATATCAACTCTTATTAATAAAGTTATGCACATTCAGTTACAGGCAATAAAAATGTTTATTGAAATCTTGCTAGACATATAGAACACATAAAATTGTCCTTTAAATCCCCATATTTCTCAAAATCATCTCTACTTTAATTATTTATTTATTTGTTTGTTTGGCTGTATAGGAGATTGAAAATAGAGCCTGGCACTTGCAAAGCAAGTGCTCTACCACTTGAGCTACACCCCTAGCTCTTCTGTTTTTATTTTGTTTGTGAGATGGAGATCTTGCTAACTTTACCTAATCTGGCCTTCAACTCCAAATTCTCCTGCCTCCAGCTACCAAGCAGGTGGGAAATACAAGCATGCACCAGCCATGACTCTCTACTTTTTTCTCACCTTTTGAGTGTTTCATTTTCCCTTTTCGGAATGTTTCATATATTTAGGCAGATTCCAAAACAGTGCACAAGTCCTGAGTCATTCACTCAGGATGAGTCTGGACCACTCATTCTAATAAGTGATCCTACAAAATCAAAGCAGGCTTACCTTAAAAAATCAAGCCCTCACACCATTATTCACAACACAAAACTCTTTCTGCACAGGCTCACCAGTTGCACACTCTTTCTCTGGGTCAGGCAAGGACAGCAGCTGTTTGGGAGATCTTCCCAGCTCTCTTTTTGTAGTCCACAAACTTTCAGCATTCCCATGCATATATATCTGCCTCCTTCCAGAGGACTATACCACCTTCAAATGAAACCTCATCCTTCCAACAACCTTTCAACTAGTTCCACCTTAATCAACTAAGTCTACTCTGTTCACTGTCTTTTTGTTATAAATGTTAGTTAGTCATTTTTATTTCCATGATGTGAACTAAATGAGTCATGTATGATTTTAGTAGTACTCTAAATGATATTGTTTCTACATTTTAGTAATGAGTCATATTTCCCACTCTACCAATTCCATTTCCATCTGACACCCCTGCCAGATAACAGTGCTTAAAAATTTGGTTAGTATCCTTCCATACTTTTGTCTTGTTTATGCAAATTTGTGAAATATATGCATGTAAACCCATTTCCTTTATATAAAAGGAAGTTAAAAACATTATACTGGGGGAAGGGACTTAAAGGAGAATGATGGAAGGGGTGATTCAACTATGATATATTGTAAGATCTTTGGTAAATGTTACAATGTACCCCCAGTACAACAATAATAAAAAAATTATCCTGAGTTATGATTATTTATGCATTCAGAATTATGATTATTTATATCAAACATGTTAAACAAATTATCTTTTTAATGGCTCTTCCATAATATGTGTGGTCCATTCTTTATTCTACCATTTCATTACTGATACACAGTTTAGACTATATATTTTGCTATAATAAGCAATATACTGCTTATTTCATTCACGTGGTATGTGTATAATGTACACACCAGAATTTTTATTTCTGACGACTAAATTCCCAAAATGGAATAGTTGTTTCAAAAAAAAATTTACTTACATATTTTAAAAATACCATTCAGATTACTTTCCCCAAAAGTAATCTTACGAATAGGATATACAACCTCTATTTTCTAACAGTGGATGTTATCAAGTTTTGTAGAGTATTTTTTTCTCCAATCTGATAGACAAGAAGAGGTATTTCGTTGTTATTTTATTTTTATATTTTTCACTGTTATTTTAATATGAGTTTCCTCAACTCTACTGAGGTCAAACATATTGGATGTTTTCATTTTCCATTGTGTAAACTGATTGCTTTCATATTTTTTGGCAGCATTTTCGATGCATTTCCCCTTAGGGACATTAATCTTTTACTTTATGTGTTTCAAACATTTTTGTCCAGTTTTTTGTTCATCTTTTATTTCTATTTAGTTTGGCATATATAAAATTTTAACTTTTATTTAGTCAAATCCATCAGTGTTCTTTCTTGGTGCCTCTCAAATTCTATGCCCTGCACCTGAGTCTACATCTACTTCATCTTCTATCAGTACTACAGAAAGAAATGTCTTTGGGTACAAAAGAAACTGTCTACTGTCTTCTAAATATCTTCAATTTTTTTCAGAAAAAAATTGCAGAGGTCCTCTGCATAGTCAAATCCAATGAACCATATCTAGCCCTATTCCTTCTCACTCTTCCATACATCTCACACCTCTAGTTAATTTCCAGTCTTCCTTGCAAGTCCCCAAAGGTCTCCTGGCTCTCCTCCCCATACTCCAGTAGTTACATCTCAGTATCCTGAGAGTACTTTCTGAGTGTCCATCTTCTTCAGTACTCTTCCTTGGTCTTTTCTTATTCAATGCAGCCTCTTGATGGTTGATCTCATAACTCCCAGGATTACAATTCATTCTCTATGCAGATGCATACATACTTGTCTACCATGCTTGACTCTCCATCACAAACCCAGATTTCTCAGCTCCAGACCCATTCTGCACAGATCACACATTTAAGACTGAGCTAGTCATCATAGATTTAGTATGAAGGAAAATGGCCATTGCTGTATCTCAGTCATCCAGGCAAGTCTCACTGTTCCCATTGACTCCTCAAACAACATATGGTTTATGCTCTCTACATCATAGTAACCCATATTATAGCACAAGAAAACATCTGCCTGGATCTTTTCCCTGCACACCTGCAACAGACCCCCTTGATCCCTCTTCTCTCTCCATTCAGTTTTGCATAGCATAGCCACAAAATGTAAATCTTGATTGTGCCTCTTTCCTTGCTAAAACCTATCTTTATGCCACTGTTTAATAATAAAGTTTAATCTCCCTTCTGGGTTCATGAGACCATGAATACCTTGAATCATATTTGCTTCTTCAGCCTTCAGACAAAGGATTTACATCCTTTCATGCTCTCATCAGTAGCCATATCCCCTCATACAATATTCTTTCTCACCTATGTGCCTTTGCATATGCAATCTCTTCTGCTAACTTGCTCTTAAAATACAATGGGTAGGCTAGATCATCACAAGAATGCTTGGAGTTATATATAATTATTAATAAAAGTTAAATTTCAAGGGGGCAT
This sequence comes from Castor canadensis, assembly GCF_047511655.1. Lineage (NCBI taxonomy): Eukaryota > Metazoa > Chordata > Mammalia > Rodentia > Castoridae > Castor > Castor canadensis. The sequence goes on along the minus strand of NC_133386.1, from coordinate 5,913,546 downwards.
GCTACCTAGAAACACTCAAAAATAAACAAGAAATTGCCCATTAGAATGTCAAAATCTACACTACATTAGGAATACACTAAATTGAATAAGAGTGAAGCCACATATACGGAAACAGAACTATTCAATGTTAAGCATTCAGATAGACTATAGAATCTCATAGCTTTCCTAAATAACAATTTCTTTCCTTAAATAAAGTTTTACCACCAGCTTATGGGCTCAATTTCTTTCTTCTCAATAAATGACAATCAGCAAATATAAATGCCTTTCATTTCTAAGCATGAGACCTTCCAGAGAGAACATCAAGTAAAAAAATGATGACACATTTTACTAACTTTTTCAATTTTCAATATGCCAATACATACATACACACACACACACACACACACACACACAAACACACACATGTAAATTAAATGACCAGGTGGAAAAATAATCAAAATCAAAGAAAGAGTTATTTTTTACTCTATAAAAAAGCTCTGACAAATAAATATGAAAAAGATACTCAAAAAATAATCAAAGATTATTAAATAAGAAACTCAAGAAAAATAAAGATGATCAACAGTACAGAGGAAAAGCAATCAAACCACATGGAAAAGAATTAAGATACCAGTTTGACTTCTAAGCTTGTAAAAAATGATTAGAAGCAAGCTAACTCCCATGTTGAGGAGGGCCTGCAAATAGGCATTCTCAGATACTTCTTATGATAAGAATATGAAAACCTGTTCAGGAAATGATTTGGTGATTAAAATGAGTAAAAATCTTGAATATGGTGTTCTTTAACTCCATATTAATTGAACTCATAGAACTTTATCTGAAGGAAATATGTGAACAAATAAGCAAAATATTACTTAGCCATTAAATACAGTATCCCAAAACCTAAATGTTAATCTGCTACTAAATGAAAGCCATGCATAAAACTCTATGTATATGTGTATGACCCTTTTCTTATTAAAATATGTATTAAAAGGTATTGTGTGTACACATATATGTAGGCCCCACATGGTCTCAGAGGGCTCTTGGGTGGATATTTAACAGCAACTCTCTCTTGTAGACGGGTTATGATATTTACCATTCTTTTAAATTTTTCTAGATTTTATACATACTTAAATGAAGAGTGAACATTCTATACAATAAAAATCACAACACTATTTCTCTAAATAATGCCTTTGTTTTAAGGACAATGTACTTAAGGAAATTATATGTAGAATAAGAAAGGAAAATACATTGGTGGAAATGAGAGAAGTCAATATTAAATTATAAAATCTGATCACATATTCTATTTGTTCATCATTTTAATTTTTTTCAAATGGTTTCAATATAATAAAGCCTTAAATGTTTTGCTCTAAAAATTCTTGGCTTGATTTTTCACACACAGTGTATTTTAAGAGTTGTTCATTTGATTGCATTTGGTTCATTTAAACTCATCTCATCAAAATGCAAAATTTCTAAGAGCTATTTTATCTCCAAAAAACATTTAAATCTAACTTATGGCCTATTTTTCTTAGAGAAAGGAAAACAAATTTTACTAAAAGTAAATGAACTTAATCTCCAAAGTTCAAGGTTGAACACAAAAGTAATTTAAGTACGATGTGTCCTAAAAGCATCCTGGCTTTTACTTCTTATTCAAAAATTTCAGCAACCCACATCTTATTCTTCAATCAGCATTCTATAAAGCTATTCGAATGACTTTTCCCATCTTTTAAGACCTTAAATTCCATATCCTTTTTAACGGAGTAAATGAATGGTGATGCAATGCCTGTAATTGTCACTCTCCCTCTGCTTCTCCAATCCTACAATTTCAAGTTCATCAAATTTGTCCCTTAGCTTCAAGACTGACATTGAACATGCTTCATTCCTCTATCTGTAATGACTTTTCAGACCTTTTCTCTGCCATACCTAGTATCCTTAGTTCTCTTTCAAGACTGAAACTAATTGTCCCTTTTCTAATGATTCCTAATCACTGAGTAATTGAAAAATCTTTTGTGCTAGCTTCTTCCACTGTGTACCCAACACACACACACACCTATTTGGATTATATTGTAACTATTTGTTTACATGTTTTCCTTATCTTCCAGACTCTAAACATCTATGACATACCATTTTACCCATCCATATGTACCCACCCAGTATCTCCCTCAGATAGGTAACAGGCCACAATATATTCTCCATAAGGAGTTGTCAAATGGAATAACCATGCCCTACTAGGAAAATTATCTTTAGTTTTAGACAATTTCCTCAGTATGATACAGCTCCTGTTAACAACTATTCAATGAGGTAGGCTAAAGAGACTGAAGTTGACATGATGATCACCTCATGGGTGTCCAGAGGCACAGCACTCTTACACCAGATGCTGCTTTAAAAAGTTTGAGAATAACATTGAGGGACTGAGAATTGGGAGCAAAATAGCTATTACAAAATCTAGCATGGAGGGACAAGGATGCTGGCCATATGGCAGCAATGACAGAAGAAAAAGAAAATTTGTAGGATGACCTACAACGAATGTCAGGAATAAGCAAGAAAAATTTTATGGAATCTATCTGGATCTAAAAAAAAACTATGGCATTATGTTAGGTAATAAATCAAGTAAGGTATTAGGGAGGCCCCTTTCCCACAGAAACATGATGACTGTACATTTATATTTATGTGTATACAAATGGCAAAGAGATAAGTACAGTGTGGGGCAAGTTGATAACACAAGGCTCAGGTCTGTGCTACCTCTGCAGCTGACTCACTGAGGCTTGCTGGCTGCAATGCCTTTCCTATTGCTCCAGTAATTCCTGTCTTCCCCACAAGTCCAAGATACATATCATTCACCAGTTTGTAGTAAAAGCACAGCAGAATGCCAAGCATACTTGCTGAACTGAGAATGCAATTAACATTCCATGCTCCTTTGATTCAAGGATAGAGTCAATGCCATACACTGGTCTTCCTAGAGAGAGCCAACAGTGCCACAGCAGGTTCAAGAAGGGTGTCGCCACTAAGTTAAGAGGCTGTCACAAAGCTAATAAGAAGATTAAATGTATTAAAATGAGAACTGAGACCGATAAAAATTTGAGTTCCTTTCCCCCAAAGAATACCAAGTATCTGAAATATAAGAGGTTAAGTGAAGGGCAAAACAGACGGTTAGACTCATTCAAAAGTGATTTACTTTTGAGGAGAGATTTTGAAAGATTACTTAGAACAAATAGTAAAATATTCAAGGTAGTTATATGGTAATTAATGAAAACATGGAAATGGATACTAAATTCCTAACTTACCAGAGTCATAGTCCAATAAGAAAAGGAAAGCAGATTTTCCTTTGGAATGACTTATATAAAAATTTTCCAGATTTTCATATACAAAGATAATTATTGAATTTGGATTTTACAAGGTCTTCACAACTAATAGATTTGAGTAAATAAAGGAAATCAGTTTAACTGAACTATGTGCACATTTTCATCCAATGCACTTTTGAGAAATAGTGACTAGAGAAAGCTGGTCAAAACTGGGATGCAAGGATTAATTTCCACTGCCCCCAGAAAAGAGAAGGGAGGAAGAAAATCATGTCTCCTCAGTGTTAAGCAGATGAGCTCACTTACAAAGGGTTATAAAAGCAGAAAATCTCAACAGGCTAGCTAAAACTCTGAATTATTTCCAAATGCACAATGTTAACCACTACAATTAAGTCATTTAAATTCTGTATAGTTAAGACTCTTATCTGTAAAACATAAATTAAACATATAAATCTCGCTGATGACATTATTATGTCACACATTACATAACAATCTGTAAGGAGAGCACTGAATTAGAGAACTCAAAGATTATGTATGAAAAAGATGCCTTGCAGGAGGAAGTCTTGTCCTTCAACAAAGTTCTCACTGCTTAAAACCTGATCTTAAATTTGTAAAAATAAATCCTAAATATATTTAAATGGAAATCAAAGTACACTGGAATAAAAACACATGTGTAAATGGCTTCAAATACATAAAAGCTGAGTAATTTTCAGTATCATCAGGTTATCTTAGTTTCAAAAGTTAAGAAACCTGAAGATAAAACATCCTATACTTTTGTTTTTTCATGGCTTATCTTGTCATGTAGATATTCTAAGAGAGATATGAATAGAAATCCATTCCTAAAACCAAGTTCAAGTTCAAATTTGCATGATAATTTCCTCAATGCTTTATCCCTCTTAAAATCCAGCATTACCAAGCTCTTAAACTCAGTTCTCTTTGCATTTTAATGAACAGAGTACAAGCTTGATAGTTAAGTGGCTTGTTTTGAAGCTTTTGAAGCCTATATGAGACTTACCACAGGGCTGGGTATTCAGTGGATTTCCAAAAAGTTATTATTTTAAAAATAGTACTTTACATATCCATAAACAATAAAACATAATATTGAATTCAGAAGCAAGGAAAATAATCACTTAAGTTTTTATTTTACTAGACATCCTAGCTATATACAAAAAACAAAATGTTTATAAAAATGGGACTGCTGTAGTTGGAATGTTTGTTGTCCCCCACAAAAAATAACTCATGTTAAGATTTGGCTGCTCTTGTGGCAGTGTTAGAAGGACCTTTAGGAGTAATACACCCATGCTGTTTTGAAAGCAAGAGTTCAACCCTCTTTTGCCTTTTAGTTCTTCCACTTTCTGCCAAGAGGACCCAGTGCTCCCTCTTCCAGAGGAAATGGCATACAAGGCACAGTCTTGGAAGAGGAGGATGACCTCATCAGACAAAGAGCCTGCTGACACCTTCACCCTGGAATTCCCAGTCTACAGAACTGAGAAAAACAAAATTCTGTTCCTTATGTATCACCCAGTCTGTGCTATTGTCGGAGCTGTGCACCATTTCTGTGTGGCAAAAGCTAGATAGAATTTGGGTTGAGATTAAGCTTCTTAAGCAACCAGCAAGGACAGATTAAAAAACAATAACATTATAAAGAATTTTTTGTGGATTCGTACTTCCTAGCACTTACAGCTCCTTTTCTTCCCTCCCATAATAAATTTTAAAGATGAATAAAAATAAAACAAATACAAACCCCACCTGTGAATATAGTAGAGGAAAAGAACTAACTAGTGGCAGGAGAGCAAGGACACTCCTGAAGGCTTTCCTTAAATGGCAGGATGGGTTTTCACTGACAAACCCAACAATTATTTCCAAGATTGATGTGAAGATTTAGTAACACTCTGTTACTGGGAATCTAGGTTTCTGCTCTCCCTCTTCCACAGGGCAGACATCCTAGAGAGTTATTCCTCTCTGCATCACCAAGACCCACAAACTATCTGTGAGCACAATTAAGAACTCCTATGATTCAAATGAAAATAGATAACAATTACACATTATCTTACAAAGAAAATTTAAAGCTAAAAGTAAAGCAACCCTAAGAAAAGTCATACAAATACATAGCATATACCAGCTCTCTGAAATCTTTAGAAATCCCTGTCTCATTGAAGTACTTGTTAATTCTGTTGCTGAGTCTGACTGTACTTAAATGTAGACAGAGAACACTGTCTACACAATGTTATCTGATGTACCTTTAAAGAACCTCTTAACAAACGTAAGAGAAAATCTGTTATTAGTGGATAAACAGAGTCAATTGCCGAGAATATTAGTCTGTGAATTCATAATATAGGGCTTTTGCCTTGGCTCTAAAAAGTTTAAACATAGCTGCTGCTTGTCAGAAACAGAGAACATAGAGCCAGGAACGATAATCAGAATAATACTCCTTTCCCCGGATTCCTGAGGAGACAGCAAATCACAAGAACGCCATTGATTTACATTTGAATGCTATGATTTTCACCACTCCAAATAACTTCTTAAGCCATTCATAATGACAAATTCTGGTCATTTGCTATAAAAATATTGGGAATTTGTCAAAGTTGTTAAATTTAACTTTTCAAGACCCATTCAACAAGTTCTTTTCTTAATCTATGTCAGAATTGTGTTTTACTTTTCCTATGTAATGATTATATAGCTACTTGCGTGCAGAGGGTACTCTAACTACAATATTCACAGTAAAACAGTCACAAAAAATATTTCAGCATACATACAACTGTGTGGCTGCAGGAGCTCCACCCTCTACCAATGAACTCTCTTCCCTTGTGCATCACACTTCTCCCATCACCAGTTGGCAGCATTTAGTTCTTCCCTGTAATTTAGACCTACTCTTGCATTATAAAAATGCTTTGACTCCATTCACTTATTTCCCAAATACATACTCAAGGTCTCCCAAGAATCATGCAGAGCATTAGTGTTCACAAAGGTCTTTTTCAAACCTGCCAGAATCCCATCCTTCTTTTATTCTCTATTAGCAACTCTTTAAGAGTACAAATATGAATGATGATAAAATGTAACAATAATGTTCAACATATGTTAGCAATTATTTTTGGTGCCATGTTCCAGGGGAAATACTCTTAGCATTTCACAGCTTGGTTATTTAACTAACATATCAACCTTATAATCCCAGTATTAATATCATCTCCAATGACCAAAGGCAAAGCTGAGTTTAGAAAGGTTAAATAACTACCCAATGTCACAAAGGCACCAAATAGAGGAGCCAAGACTCTCACTCTGACTCCATCCCCTGGAGAATAAGGGAGAAGGTTGCACATAAGTTCACAGACAAAACAGAACAGATATGCACATAAGGATACAAAGTACAACCCACCACCTATGTGGCAAACCATTGTGGATAGCTACACTTGATAGTCTGATGTCAGCTTGTCAAAAGTTAGTAGAAAAATGACCTCTCTCTCTCTTTCTCTCAGCACTGGAGTTTGAACTCAGGGCCTCCATCATACGTGCTACACAGGTCTCTAACACTTGAGCCACACACACTCAGCCCCTTTTGCTTTAGTTATTTTTCAGATATGGTCTTGAATTTTCGCCAGGGACCAACCCTTACCTGGAAGTCCTCCTACCTATGCTGCCCAAGTAGCTTGCTTGAATTATAGCTGTGAATCACTATGCCCAGCTTATTTGTTAAGGTATGGTCTCTCTAAATTTTTGCCATGGCTGGCTTCAAACTCTAATCTTCCTGATCTCCACCACCCAAGAAGTTGGGTTTACAGATATGGGCCACCACACTTAGCCAAGAAATGCAATATGTGAGAAACCACTGTAATAAAATGGTCAGACGTCTGTTTTTAGAAGTTCACAGTGGGTGCAAAAGCATATGTGATAGAAGATACTGGACTTTTAAAGCACTAAGTCTAGGACTTTTAAAGCACTAAGTCTAGGAGTGCTCCTCACTGAGTACCACTACCACTCTATCATGTTCTGGGGTGAGCATGTATTTTGGAAGTCTCAGATGAGAAAGGGCTCTGTGTGCTCCTTTCCATTGTGATCAGGAGTTAAAGCACAGCCCTGGACTCTGTAAGTCCACCTAAAGGGGCTACAAACCAGGTCTTCATTTGAAGGTTTTGCACATGAAATCTAATATCAAGAGGAAAATAGCATTGCTAATCAAGTAAATGATGGTTTTTCTCCTGGAACATAAAGAGAAGTTCTGTAAAAGTGAGATGTTATTGAAAGACACACACACACACACACACACGAATTAGGTCAAAAGCTCCCTGGAATATTAAAGTGTCAATGAAAAGAAATGCTCTTGATAATTTAGAGAACTGAGTTCTGTTCCGCAGACACTGACCAAGTGCCTTACATGCATGCACTGTGGCTGGCCGTAGGAATGCAGACACAATCCTGACACCAATGATCAATGGTCATATAAAAGCCAACGTGAGCAGTTAAAACAGTCATATCCAACTGGGAGAAGGGTACTACTTATTTTGCTGTTTTAATAAGGAGATACATTTTATTAGACAACTAATAAAATGCCTTAATAGAAACATAAAATGAACATACAGCAATATCCTTTACACTCTGGGGTTGTAGTTGTTGCCGATATAAAAACTGGCATGGCTTCTTGACTTTGTGGCAGCTAATAAAAATGGATACACAGACTCTCAAAAGCAAATGGTAGCCCTTTCCCCTCACTGAAGACAGTATGCTAATGGTAATCAAAGCAAACATTACATTGTATTATTATTATGCAATAGATACATTAATTTGATATTATTACATATGCATAATGAAATTAAATAAAAGCATAATAAATGACCAATTATGCTACAGTGTTTTATCTTTAAGGATTGCAAAATGGTCCCCTTGACAATTGTCAAATATCTTAATGCACAGAGGGACAGCAATCTTGACTAGCAGAAGGAACCTCTTACTCACTGGAGTTATCATGCAGAAGAAAATGGAGGAAAATTGCAATTATCCGTGTTGCAAGGAGATTAAACGTCTCTCTCATAACCCAGGTCTTCAACATCACAAATAAATAGAAACTTTTCATATTTCCTCTGGAAACAAATTACATACCAACATGAATTTATTTGAACTAAATGAGTTTTGTTGAGAGAATGGCCAAATGATATTCTTGGTTTGGAAAGTGAATAAGGCAATAACAGAAGGTAAAGCATTGGAAATTTCCTCAGTACGAACTAAGAAGATTGGAAGGTAATATTCCTCCCATTAACAACAAAAACAGCAAGCAATCTTCAAGTAGGATGTTTAAAAACAACCAAGTCCTTAGGAAAACGGCACTTCTCCAGCAGGTGGCACTTGATCCAGGCAGTGTCACTGATCCCCATTTTCTTCCCTAGAGAAGAATTCATTTTTCATCAGCACTGGCACACAGTCCCACAAAGAGAGCTCCTGAGTGGTATGTGGCATGTGGTGGGTGCTGGGTAAGTTGCCACTATCATTGTTGTCACTATGAGTGTAGGCAGGATAAAGACTCTGCAGTTGCCTCTGCCTGTCCTCCACTATCACAGCTCTCCTGCTGACCCTACAAACACTGACTGTCCTTCATGGCACCAGCTCTCCCCTGCCCACAAATGTATCTGTCTTTGGTCATCCTAGATCATCATATTGATTCTGTTGAGTTCCAGCTGGGATTTTGTGGTTTTGACAAACTGTGTGACTGGGAAGTTATGTTTATTACACATTTTGGTGTTCTCTTTACAGACTCCCAAACCATAGAGCAACACAAACAGGATTCCCTTAGTGCCCTGCTTCATTGGAGAGAGTTCACAGAGGGTCATGTCAACACAAATTTCTAAATACTACCACTGTGCCTTTTTTGCCTTCTTTTCCAGTCTTTATAATAATTATGTGTGTGTGTGTTTCTCTTATTTGCTCTCTCTTGATTCAGATTTTACATCAGAGTATAATATGTTTAAAGGTATACCCTGTAGCCCCCTTTTCTTTTGGATTTCCAAAAGCTCCATCAAAGTGAACCTGTTGACCTCCCTAGGCCCTTCCTCCCAATAGCAGCTTAGGCAGCTAGGTTCACTTAAGAATAATTGTTTCTTTTTTTTAAAAAAAGTATGTATATATACACATGTGTGTGTGTGTATGTGCTAAAGTGATAAATGTTCATTAAGAATAATTTAAAGATACAAAAAATAGAAAACTTGTTTTTAGAAAGACATTGATAAATTTTACCATCCATGAATAAAGACATGTTAGCATTTTCTTCTGTTTCTTCCAAGTCTTTCACTTTTTCATTCATGCTCCTGAGAGGAAGAAGGGTAGTGACTGTGTGTTGAAATAGCTATACTCATGAAGTAAATACATTTTATAGTCTTGCCTTTTAAAAATTTACTTTAACTTTAACTTTTTAAATTTAATATTTACAAGTATTTTTGTGCTTCAAATTATTTGCCTTATTCATTCAAAGAAGTTATTTTTATGGGGCAAATGAATAACAAAGAATATAGCTTTGAGCCTTCCCAGATCCCATAACACCAATGATTTACATTAAACTAAACTTAGCAAAAATAACCTTAGATGCTGTTGACATTTGCAATCATACTATCATTACTAGAAATCTGATCCTGTTACTCTTCTTGTTTTCTTACATTAAAACCTGTCTGGTTATTATGAACACATTTTAACACTTAGGTTATTTCACTGTTTTATGTTTTTGTTTCTATATATTTTACATCAATAACATCAAGCATCTAGGCATTAGGTAAACACTTTCAAAATTGAACACACTTAGGGAGATTTCAGTTAAAAAAGGATAATAACTCATTAGGGATTAAATAATTTGTGAATGAACTATCAAGCAAATGTATTAGCTACTTTCTGCTTTGACAGTTTTCACACACACACACACACACACACACACACAGAAAGAAGAGTGTGTGTGTATATGGGTGAATTAATATCCAAAAATCTCAGACTTTATTTTGAAGCAATACTTTTTCATCTCTTTTCTTTTGAAGTAAAATGTATATTTTCCTTTAGCAAAGTAGTAATTGCTCATTCTGGATTTTTTTTTTACATAAAGCCAAAAATGCCTCTTCATTGTTCATGTCTAATAATTCTATATCTTAATATGAACCTTCTAAAGTTATAAATTGCCACTTAGATTTTTCAAAAGCAAACAAAATATCTAAGTTAAAAATTTGAGATATCTACTGATCAATCCACTAAAGGAAAACAAAAGTAATGATCTAATTCCAGCTTTAAGTAAACCTTAGTGTATCTACAAAACTAGCCACCTTTCTGCTTTTATTAAGAAAATGAACCAACAGACTACAAAACAAGTGGTGAGTACATCACATTGCAGAGAACCCATCGATCTTTTGGCTTTATTGCCACTTTCCATCTGAATCTTCTGTCCACTGTCTTGAACAGAATTACACCCTAAATCAGTGTCACTGAAGCACACATCACAAACAGATATCTAACTGCAGTCTTAATGAAGAGTAATGAAAACAATGAAAGCCATGATGGAACTCATAAGACAGGATGACATAACCCACAGACTGATAAAGCTTTAATCAATGCTCTAGAGAGCTTTCTTTAATTGTGAGGGAACCAGGGAGAAAAAACCTTTTCTAAACAGCATAGATGCACATATCCATTGGAAGCAGATCTTTGGGACACAAGAGATCTTAGTGATGATCATTCTAGCAATATAGGAATGACTGGGTCCTTGTATTACCTGCTTCATGTGTCACATAAACTAGCCTCTCATCTTAGGAGCTACACGAGTTTCAAAGTCAACAGATTTGATGATACCGTGGATACAGTTACAGTAACTTTGAGAGATCTTCTCTAAATGGAGCACAAGCCAGATTCCAGAAAGATGCAACCTTGGACATCAGGCTGTTCTAAATATCCAATAGGTTGAGATTAGAAAACAAGCTTCAAGTGCAGTTAGGAACCCATTACAAAAAGCTCTAAATTTTAACAACAGAGGCAAGGGATAGAGACAGGAAAATATGTCTAGGAATATACATGTAGAATGATACAATTTAGAAATTACTATTGTAAGGACAAAGATGACTGAAAGGAACATTTAATTGGGTTCGTGTTTATCTTTTCTATATATTCTAAAAATCTTTATACCATATGTCACAAATATCTAAGCTTTTATTTACATTCAATAAGATGAGAGTAAGGGGACTTAATACATTAAGGATTTAAGTTAAAATTTAGTTAGGTAGTTTAGCAGCAGTTTAAAATATTTCAACAGTGAGGAATAACAATTGTAACAATTATATAGAACAGGTGAAATGAATACTTAATTCCCTTTGTTTTATTAATTAAAATTAGTGATTCTTGACCCACATTCTAATTCATGTCTACTGGACTACCATAAAAAATGGTTTTAGTGATGTTTTAAAAAATCATGATTGCAGAAAAAAGATGACGGTCCCATAATAGCAAATATTTGTATACAGTTTCACAGTTTATGAGGAGTTGTCACAACCAGAATCTCATTTAATTCATGGCACAGCTCTGTGGAATAGTTAGGCTGTTATTATTCTCATTGGACATATTTATCCATGTATTCACTAAATACATTTCCTACATAGTTGTTTCAGCAACTCCGCTCCTGTCAGCTCCTTCAGATTCTACTCTATAATGAATATTTGGGGCATTGTCATGTGTTTTCTTCCTTTGGGTTTTAACAGCTGAGTAATATGCTTATGGTCATTTTGGCCCAACAGAACCATCATCTGAAAGTTTAAGGATGGCCCATCATCCCCTGTTTACTCATTATCATCTGTCTGCTTCCAACAACACAGCTTCAGAATCAACAAGGGATAAAACAGACTTCACCAAAAGAACTGTGATTTATTTTCTACCCTGGAGATTATAACACCACAAGCCAGATATATGATTATTTGATAAAGAAATAAAACCAAGCAAGTGTCTTGATTTTTTGCACCATCATATACAGATTTATGCAAACTTAATCAAAAGAATTTTTAAAGATTCAGAAGGAGTAAAAGAGACATGAAAAGAGAAACCATCAATATTAATTTAAAATTGTCATTTATTATAAGAAGAAAATTAATATGTGGGTTGTAAGAGCTCTAAGAATAGGAAATATAATGCACTCTCAAAACATATGTTAAAGACACATCAAAACTTAGCTACCTCAGCTCAAACCTATCCAACATCTCCTGTAAACATGAACAATGGGAGATAGTGAAGGCAAGGGCCACTTACAGAAGGACACTAAGAGGAGTCATGACAATTACATTGATGAGGGAGAAGCGTGCCTTGAGCCACCTCAGCTAAAGCATAAACTTCAAGTATCTGAGTGTAAAAAATAGCTATGTTAAAAAAAAAAAAAAGAAATACAGATTATTAAGGATAAGAGAAAAGTGTAAGAATACAGAAGTCAAATCAGAAAAGCCAAAGGGCAAGTAAAACCAGCAGAACTATCAAGGGCAAATGTGCATCTTTTTAGAACCACTAGCTGCATATAAAGAGAAAGAAAAATTAAGCTCACTAATCAGTGGTACATGAAATGAATAAATAAAGAAAGAAAGAACACATAATTGTTCAGCATCTCTATTTTGTACTTCAAAGAATGATTTGCAGCACTCTGTGGAATGTTGCATATTTGGGAAGCAATCCAGTAATAATGACAACCAACCCACCACCCAACTTAGAAACTTTACTTGTAGGTTCCTCAAAGAGATAGTGTCATCACTCTAGGCTTGCCATCATCAGTAAGTTTATCAATGAAATTTCACAATACAGTTCCACTGATTTCAGTAAACATAGGGTGCTTACTTTCTTAGGAGCAAGATCTCTCTGAGTTGTAGAATAGACTGGGGGCCACACATACAAAGAGAGAATGAAGCTACCTGCTGTATATACACAGGAAGTCCTGTAGCCCAGAGGAACCAGCAACTGGCTCAACCTCAAAGGATTGAGACAGAACTGTGGGTGGCAGGGACAAGAACAGCTTTTTGTACTGAAAAGGATGTTTTGGTAGGTACTTAAAAAGGCTTATTTTTGCATTGTTCATTCTACAATAAGACAACTTTAACCAAATCATTCAAATGCTCCTTTGGAACAGTGGTCTTCAAACTTTTTCTTAAGCTCATTGTAAAAGAATACTGAGAAAATTGCATACATTTTCCATATCTGTAGTAGATACCAACAACTTTTTACTTTAAGTGCAGGCAATGACAAAAATGTAGTTTGGTGCACTGTAGAGTCTGAAAATGCTAAATAAATTTGTTAAACTCTTTCAAAAATATTCAGTGGGATTCAATGACACATGATATGATGTTGACTATTATTCATTTAAAAAATACATAAACAAGTTCCTTTTTAGGTTTTGAAATTTCATAGCCTTTCTCTTTCTCTTTGAACTCTACTTCTCCTACTGAATTTCATTCTAATGATATATTACTATGCTTCAATGTCTTTTATTGATCACTTTGATTATATCTGCAACAAAACATATGTATAATCTGCACAATAACCAACGTAGATTGACTGGTTCAATCTATTTCCCACATAGGGGAATTTAGTGTGCACAAAATGAACACATCATCCAAATTCACTGTTAGCTACAAAATGTCTACATCCTCAAATTATTAGTGTAAAATTACTTCCAAAAAAATCACAGTGGCCCAAACTAAAATACTTCCTGATGTTACTGAAGGTGACATTTATTGGTTGTTATACAGCAATATTTCCTTCTGCATTTCCTACAGTGTAGTTGAGTACTTCATCTCTTAGAGCTTGTTTCTCAGTCTGAGAACCCATTCAGAAAGATATGTGGTTCCTAACTGTTATACACCCCACAACAACTAAACCAAAAATAATCTTGGTATTTCTTAGGGTTTAGCTCTAATAATTGTGGAGTTAGATTTCCTGCATCCTTCATGCTTCTCTATTTAAATGATTTTGGCATGTTATTTTCAGTTAGTAGTAATAACTTCAATGGTAATCCAAAAGTAAATAAGAATCATTTTTAAAGGACCACAGGGAAAGAGTCAAGGTTGGGCTTTGGTGATACCTATCGAAGAATTCTAATAACACATATATCAGGTCTTCTCACTTTTAAAGAACAGTCTCTATTTGATTTAAAAATGTTAGTGTCAATGATAAGTAAAAAGTTTGCAAAAGTTATGATTTTATAGAAAAGAAAATAAGCTCATTGATTAACATTTGCCTAGCAATGTCACAATTAAGTACTATGATGTACGACTTTTAATGTAATCCAGAATGCCTTGTATTTTCCACAACTTGAAGACTTGTTAATATTTCACAGTTATGCTTCAATATTCTAAAGGTAGACAACAAATATAAATTGTTATTTTCTTGCTAGCCATGTCTTTGGATATGGTAATTATTAAAATTAAATTTTTAAACTGGATTTTAATTTAAAAGATTATTAAAATGTTATTTCCTACTTTATATTTATCATAATTTTGTAAGAAGCATATCAGAAACATATTTCAAATCATTTCATGAAGTATATAACATAAATGCTCAAGGGAGAAAAGAAGCAGTAATTTCTACAGCAAGTAGAGCAATCAAGTATCTTCCCTAACATAACGACTCTATAGAAACAAAGCAGAAAGTCTTATGATTAAGGTTAATGTTGATGTCCTTTAAATTTTCTACCATAAAAGAGAATCTATGTGCTTTAAATTATATTAATGGTCAAAATCAGGTAATTTAGTGTACTAAACCTAAAAATCTACCTTCCTTTTGATAGACCCTTAACTATAGTCATATTGTGAACAGAAAGTTGTAAAACAAAGACAATAGAAAAACCTTAGGTTTATCTGGTGCTTAAGGAGTGAATGATCTCTACCTGGTACCCAGCACAACAGCCCAAGTACCCAAGGGAAAAAAAGCTGCATGTGCAGGCAACCCCCTTCTTGCCACTCCCTATAAATAAGAGAGTCATAGAATGTTAGTACAGAAAGATTATATTCATTCCAGGTACTGGACACACATGACACTCAAGAGATGAAGGTTTCTCTCTGAGCCCAAATACTTATCAAAATTCTAAGCTTAGGAAATGTTAGCCTACTGGTTCTGATAACTAAAGGAACAGAATATTAAGGCATATTTCATGCAATTCTATCACTTGTGTTAATTTAAACTTGACTTTATCTCTTAACATCCATAGATATCGATAAAACATATGCTATTTCCTAATATTTATATGAAATGGACAAAAGCTAGTCAATGTCTATACATTCTATTATACATTGTAGAATATGTGAAAACAATAAAAATGGCTACTGAGCTTTTTCTTTTAGAGCAAACCTAACAAGGGTCCTATTTTCCTGTTCTCTAGGGTTATTTAGTAGACTTTTTAAACCTTTTCACAACTTTTTAAGTGTTTTTTAACATGAGAAATTAAGAATTAACATGAAAAATGGCATTAAGTGTGTCAGATTCTTGCATATTTTGCCAGCTGTTCTGTAAAATGCTTAACTATGCACATGATGATAGTCAGTTTCACAGGTTTGACTGCTGTGAATAAACCTCTGCAAGCCTTTCTTGTTATATGTCTATCCATTATGAGTCTTGCTTAAGCACACTATGGCCTACTTGCTGAATGGCTAATGATTCTGATGTGCTATTTACATCTTTTGAAATTTGCACTCCAATTTTGATTGCTATTCCCTACAGTTCCAGACTGAATTTGTATCCCATACAATTTTAGCGTGCACAGACTTGATGGCTACCCAGCAATTTCTGGCAAGGGTAAAACCTATGGTACTAAACTAGGGCTCCATCTCCCACAGAGTGAATTATAGGACATTTTTCAAGTTAAAAAAAAAACAAAACTGTCACTAGGAATGTAGTTTAGTGGTAGAGTGTGTGCCTTAGCATGTGTGTGGAATCCAGGTGAGGAAAGCATCTCTTGACAAAAAAAGATGGGCACTCAAATTTATACAATTTCAGGTGCAAGGATCCCTGAACAGAGAAGACAGCATTGAGAAAAGTGGCCTCAACCAAGTGATATTCCTAGCAGAAACAAATTCAACGCCATTCTGAGAGACAGCCTGTCAGTGAAGCTGCACAGGTTATCTGATGAAAGACTCCAGCAGAGCTCATGAGCCTATGCAAGAGCATGCACAATCACTCTTACCAAAGATGTGACTCAAAAAATAAGCAAAAAGAACTGCTAGTTGTCAATATGAAGATTTCAGGTCCACTGTTTTATGCTTGACTCTTAATTTCAACTATTAACAACAGTAATAACAAGAAAACAAACATATTGGGGTATCTCTTAAAACAGGTACAAAATATATGCTTTACTAAGTATCTACAGTAGGAAATCCTAACAATCCTAAAATTATCACTCAGTAAATTGACTTGTGAAAAAAAATCACAGAACAAAATAGCAAGCCAAATAATAAAAACTATTTTAAGCTATTTTTAATTGAGGAATAATTTATATACAGTAAAATGTACAAATCCCAAGTGTTCAGTTGCATGTTTGCTTTGTGGACATACACACTAATTCCCTATAGGTATATACCTAAGAGTATCCCGTCAGTTTCCCTAAGCAAAGGTACTGTTCTGTTCTGATATACATACATATATAGATAGATACATACATACACACTCACACTCAGCAAAGGATTATTCTTGTTCTGGAAATCCATATATACATTTGTAATGCCAACACACATCCAGATGAAAAATGTTTTTATCACCTCAAATGCTTCCTTGTGCCCCTTTCCAAACAATGCCCTTCTTCAACTCTCAGCAGTACTTTCCTTACTTCTAGCAATAAAAATTAGTGTAACCTATTCTTTAACATCATAGAAATGGCATTGTATGGTTTACACTCTTTTGTGTGTTTTTTTCACCTAGCAAAGTTTTGAAATTCAATCATATTAGTGTATGTATTAGATTATTTTATTTTTTAATTTTAGAATTAATCAACTGTATGACTCTGCCATAAAATGCTTTTTCATTCTTTTGTTGAAGGACATAGGAATATTTCCAGTTTAGAGCTATTATGCATAAAACTTCTGTGAACATTCCTTGTAAAAGTCTTTTTGTGAACATAGACACACATTTCTAGTAGGGATATACTTAAGAATCACTAGTCAGTTTCCCTAACCAAAGATGCTATTCTGATATGTTTATCCTAATCATAGGTTTTGCTTATTCTAGAAATTCATATATATGAAATTATAAAGTATGTAATCTTGGGTAAGTTTTTGTTCACTTAGCATAATGATTTCTGAGATCTGCCCATTGTTACATATTAGATCATTAGTTTCTTTTGCTGCTAATGTGTGGTTTTGTACAAAGTACTTCTATGGACTACGCTTCTCTCTCTTGGATTATGAAGAGGAGTAATATTTTCCTCTAACCTCCTTCCCAACTTCCTCTCAAAAGATATAGATATTGAACTTGAAGTGTTTTCTGAATTATAACCAGCTTCTTATATAAGAAACTATTATACTTGTCTTTGCATATTTGAAAAGTACATTAAAAGGATGAATCCTCAGAAAATATACTCAGGGCATTCCTAGATTTTTTTACACACATTTTAAATCTATCAGACTAAGGGAAGAATTATGATTCAATCAAAGGGACTTACAAATTTATTAACTCTAATAAACTGTAAAGTCTAGTAGGTTCAATGAATCATGTTCTAGTCTATTGTGTGTATTCTCACCTAAAGACTAGTTTACTAGAAAATATTTGTTGAATATCTATGTTGTGGCAAAGACTGGGAATAGATGAAATGACATACACAACCAGCACTTAAACAATCACAGCTAATGGGCATGGTAGGCAATTGCATTTCCATGTGGTAGGACAGGTAGAGATGCAGCGTGTAATGACAGCCCACCTTCAGAAGAGACTATCTTAACCCAGTCTTAGGGAGTCAGAACAGACTTCTGGGTACAACAACTTCTAGATGCAACTTGAGTCCTGAAGGATTCTGCCATAAGAGGAAGCACTGAGAGAGACAGAAAAAAGACAGGTAGGGTGTAGTCACAGTGTTTCAGACAACAGAACATCATGAAGTGACAGAAGCATGAAACTCAATATACTAGAGAGCAAAATTTAAGGTGGGAGATGAAGCTAAGAGAGATGGGTAGAGACCAGTACATTCTGCATCTTGCATGAGGTTTTCAGGAATTAGGAGTTCATTCTAAAGGCTCTAAAGAGCCACTGAATAAGATTTGAAGTAGGAACAAGACAAGCCCAAATGCATTTTACAATCACAGTTCTCTGAAGTGTAGTCACAAAGCAACATGGGACAAAATAGTAGCAAAAAGACAGGATAAGAATTAGTTTGGTTATAGGAATAGTCAGAGAAGTTATAGGTCCTGAACTACAACAGTAATAGAAGTGGTCTAAAATTTGAAGAATCAACATCTATTCTTTTCCTTTTCTTCTACAACTTTCAACATGCAAATGAATATACACTCAACTGTATTTAATCATAAGTAAATTAGGCAAGCTCTTCTTGCCTAAGATAAAAGAGCTAATAGGTTTCAAAAGTAGAAAAGAGCCTTTTAGAAAGCACCGGGAGAGCAAAGTTCCCACCCAAACTGGCACTGGCCTTTGTGCCAGGAACACAGACTGCAAAACTGCAGTTATGCTGATGGACGGCATCCTCCTGCCTATGTTCACAGCTGTCACCATCCATCACAAGGATGCAGAGGTCTAGTCCAGCTCCCAAGCATGAGTTGTGTTCCACTATAGCTCATTTTGACAAGTAAGTTCTTACAAAGTCCCAGTGTGCATGGCTGTTCTGTCAACTTCCACTTTTTATACATAACAAAGATTTTGCTCCTTGAGCTAGTGGGGTGTCTCTCCTAAATGAATTGTAGGTAACACAGGCAATTTCCCTATCTGTGTAAGTAAATGTTGAGTGAGAGATTTCTCAAATGTGAATTACTAAGAGATGCAGCTGTAGAGAAAAAGTTCAAAGTGGCAGGTAACACCTAGGAAATGATGGTCTGTGGATTTCTACTAAGAAATGTCAGCTGAAACCATAGTCCTGAAGTCCTAACCATGGAAGAGCTTGAATGGAATACACACTTTTTGACCTAGGCTTTTCCTCCAAGTCAGGGGCTGGTAAACTTCTAGCCTGTTAATTTTGTTTGTGAGTTTTATGGGAACACAGTCCCACCCATGTCTATGACTAGCTTTCAGCTGAGCAGAGCAGATGTGACAGAGATTTTGAAGGATGCAAAGTTGAAAATAGGTAGTAAGTGGCACTTACAGAAAACCTCAGGCCCACCCCTAAGTGAACAAAAATACTATAGCTGTAATAGCTACAATATTCTGTTGTCTCAGTTTATTAAAAAGGATAAAATGATCAGATGTTGAAATTATAAAAGAAGAAAGGTTTATAACCTCCCAAAGCTACTTTCAATCTCTTCTTTTTACTCAGATATACAAAATGCATAGCAGCATAACACAGTGGAGCACACTGGAAACCACCCGCATGTGATATCAACAGATGGAAAGGACTGTCACATTTCTTAAAGGGATCCTATGAAAGCTGATTAACCTGCTAGAAAACCATTTAAGGGAGATCTGATTTGCCAGCTTCCACTGACAGACTCAGATTTAGTAGGATAGAGATATCAGGGGAGTGTTTTATGAGGCATTTAAAACAAGTTCAGACCTGGAAGATTGAGATGGAAACCAAGTGCAAGCTTACCTACACACTTTCAGTGAGTCATTAGTGAGGTGGACACCTGCCCAAAACACAAAGACAGGTGCAAGTTTGACATGAAGACTACATTGCACCTCAGCAGCTTTCCTGATTAACTAGAGCAACCTATCTTCTATTAATAATGACATTTCGGTGCCACTCCTTGTATATGTTGAGTATAGGTACCCACTTTAATAACTCAGGCCAGAAAATGGCAAATCTGTCTTAATTTCCACCTCAAAAAGAATCACCCAGTGCTGTTTTAAATGTGCCCAGGACTGATCCCCCTGGGTATTCTCTGAGGCACTTGTAGTAATCTTTATTTGTTTCCCAACCTGTACAGAATAAAAACCATCCAAGTCAAATATCTTGATTTCCTCTGTAGCTTCCCCCCACCCCTCAGCTTGCCTTCCGGTGCCACGCTAGCACGAAGTACAGAATATTGATTGGAAAAGCACTTCAGACTCTTTGTAGAGCCAAATTACCAACCACCAAAAATGTTCTTATTTTCTCACATATAATAATATGCATGATTGCTTTGTAAATCTTAGGGCATAGTCCGAGAAATTAATAAATATATCCTCTTGGTTTGTATTTTCTCCCCTGACCCTACCCCCACATACAGAGTCTCTGTGTACCAGCTTATCTGTGACAGACAATGGCCCTTTCCCCACAGGCCCTATTCCTCTCTCCCCTCCCCTCCCTTTTTATTATTTTTTTTAGCTTAGACACTGCCATTCATTTTCACCTCTGACAGTAAAAACCCCAGGACAAGATTGTCACAAAAGGATTATCTTTCAGATCAATGGTGAAATTGATTCCAAACCCCACTATTTATCAGCTGGTAGCAAAACTGCAACTGGTTAGGAAATATGTCCTCTCTTTTGAATGCTATGTTCAGTTCACCTCACAACAATTTACTTCAGCTTCCACAAATGCAATACCAGGCTTTTCATTCATTCTTAAGTCACTTATCACATGGACTTTTATTTTTTTCTGAAGATATATTCAACATTAGAATTTATTCTCTGAGATTACTTGAATATACTATTCATAAAGGATACCTCATAGGATTCTACAGGTTATACAGAATCCTCCACTTTTAGCTTAATAGGTATATAATACACCAACAAAGGATTACCTTTTTTTAATTAAAATTTCTAACTCTGAAAGTACGGGCTAAAATACAGACTAAATTGTAAGTTCCGGTAGGAATGGATGAGAGGAGCTAGCTAACTATTTCTATCCCACTTTCTGAGATATTTTTGGTAGCCTACATCTCTATTTATTATTTTACCTCAAAACTCAAGAGGACTTTCCCAGATCACTGACAACTGTACTGTCCAGTGTTACTTTAACCATGTAGTGTAATAGAAGTGGAGCTTTACAAACACCAAGTAGGTCTTCTAATCCTAGGAAGCTTAGCATACCAATCTCTCAGTGTAACTTAAATAAACTAATTTTAAACTTCAGTTGTCCTTATCAGAAATTCAAAATATTATATCTAAAAACTCAAAATACCACTGGTTGTTGTGATGCACACTCCACCTACATGGGAGGCAGAAGAGGGAGGATCAATGTCCAAGGCTGGCCCCCAGGCAAATGCACTAAGACCCTATCAAAAAATAACCTAAAAGCAAAAAGGGCTGGAGATGTGGCTCGAGTGGTAAAGACCTTGCCTAGCAAGCACAATACCCTAAGTGCAAACCCCAGTATGACCAAAACTACATAAATTAATTAATTAAATAAAATAAAAACTCAAAATACTGAAGTAAACTATATAATTGACTTATAATAGATTGATGTAATTCATTTTAAAAATAAGTTACATTAGAAAGAAGTTACTTTAAAGAAGTATTGTGAGAAAAAAGGTTCTTTGGGAAAGAGATATTTATCTATGTATGTATACACACATATAGAGAGAGGACTAGAGCAATGATTTATTATATCCAAACAGCAAATAAACAGCTATAAAGAAAACAAATGTGAAGACGATATATTCATATCACACAGCCTTGACAAACATAAAATGTCTAATGGAGACATCTTAAATTTCTTAAGCCAGAAATAAAGGCCAAAATTTGCCAGTGGCTTATATTTTGAACATTTGTATTTAAGTCAATTATTTAGATACTAATATGTATTTTCTCATAAAAATATATGCAGTGACAAAAATTATATAACCATAATGCTACTAAATCCAAATGTGCAGATTCAAAATTAAGATTAAATTTCCAAGACCATCCTACAAAATCCCAGATTTTCTTTTAGAAAGATAATTAGTTATAATGAGTAGACTATTTGGAGAAGAATCAGAACAGATGTGGACCGACTAGTTGGTGGATTAAACACTTCATCATGTATTGGCTCTCACTGAAGTCATTCAGTCAAGAAAAATGACTGATTAGATCAGAGATGAAAATGAGTAAGATGCAGCCTCATGGAGGGAAGATAGAATTGACAAAACTTGGTGATGGATTTGGTATTGAGGCATGAAAGGAAGCTGCATGGCAGATTTCCCACATAAACAGTTGAACAGGATAGCCATTGATGACAACAAAAGCACTACAAGAGGACCCAACTTGGAAGGGAGTGGGTAGGAGAGGAGATTCTGAATTTAGTTTCAAGTATATGGAATTTGACTACCTTTGAGACATTTTAATGGAGAAGTCACAAGGACAAATGAACATCTGGGTCTAAAATAGAGGTTAACTTGTGAGTTCTTTGGATACAGTTACTTCCTAACACCACACAGACACATATGGCACTGCAAGACCATCTATGATCTGCAAACAGGAGAGATAACAGGAAAACAGCAGCCAGAAAGATAAGTGAGCTTTGTGTTACACAAGTCTACGGAAATGGATGATGTCACATTTTGCTACAATGGCACTGGTAAGTTGAACAGGAGTGATAAGGTTAGAAACCACACAAGTATAGGATTAAACACAAGGCAACAGAGACCAAAAGTGTACTATAATCCATTCTGGAATTTTTATTGCCAAGGTGAGGAGAAATATGGGAGAGTTTCTAAACAGAGAGATAAAACAAACAAGGTTTATATATATTTTATTCAAATAAAAGAAATATGGGTCAGCTTAAAAGCAAATTGTAATATTCCCTGGGGAAAAGTTGAATATGAAGGAAAAGGAAAGGTAATCTATACTTCACTTTCCAATAAACTGCAGGTGATGGGACCTAAAGCATCAAGGGGAGATTTGCCTTAGGAGGCAAAGAAGTTTGGATGTGTTTAATAGGGTTATTTCCTTGGTATTATTGTCAGATTAGTGTCAGGGGAGATGAATGACAGGTCTTAGACTTGCCAAATAAAGAATTCAGGGGTGAACACACAAAGAAGTTTTTTTTACAGAGCAGATGTATTTAAGCAAAGCTGGATTTTATTAAAGCAGAACACTCTAAAAGGAAACTGAGGGCAGGCAACTTGACCAAGCACTCAAGTGTTCTGAGCCCCCAGTCTTAGGCACTTTTTATGGATAGGTTTAATGATTATGATAAGGCTATGTACATAATTGTGGAGTTTCCCAAGAAATGGGAGGACATTTTTCAAGAAATGGGGAACAGGGAATGTTTTAAGGTATCTTCAGAACCAAGATAGCAATTTGAGGGGAGGCATGTATGCATGAAACTGTAAGTATAATGACATGTAAATGAGGCCTCTGGCTAACTTCTAGAGTTGGGAAAGTTCCTTTGGAAGTCATTGCTAGGGACCCTGGGCTAATATACTAATAAATAGTTTCAACTGTGGTCAACATTACTCCAGGACAATGGTGGAGGAAGACATTTGGTAAATGTATATGGTTATGGTGCTACACTTGTTCTCCAGGTCCTTTGTGTAACTATTATTCCCTTTTCTACCTGACTACCCCATATCATTGGGAAAAGAAGAGACTTTCCATATGACAGTTTTCATTTCCTTTGTAAAGTGAGAGTTTATCTGCCAAACCAGAGCAGGAGACTAGGAAAAAAGAACCAAGGAGTTTGAAATAGTTGTGACTACTGTAAGAATAAGTTGATCATAGAAGTCTAAAAAAAGACTGGACCAGCAAGAACCCATTTGAAGTTTGTGTTCAAACTTCAGAGTAGAACAACTTTGTTTTCCTGTGAGACTTTTTCTGACACCTTGTAGCAACACAGATGGAAGGAGATGCTAAGAAACAAAATAGTTGGGTTCACCCAAGATTAACATTTTACAGGAATGCAAAGATTAAAAAGCAAGGTTGATACTGAAGTTGTACACCAGGTAATCAGGTTGAGAGAAGAAAGGACTGATAAGTTAGGAGAAAACAGAGGAGTCAACAGACTGCAGGTCTTGTTACTGTCCATAAAGTGTCACAGTGACAGGAGTTGAAAAAGCTGAGAGTGAAGTACTGCCATTTTTTATTTGGAGATGGAACAAATGAATATGAAAACAAAGTCAGGATGTTATTGCAGGTCTGTATGGTTGCAGTAGACTATAGGGAACAATGAGAAGGTAAAAAAGGTCAAGGTGTTAGGTGCAAAATTTCCTGAGATAATGGAAAGTTTTGAGTACAGAGGAAGATTGCAAGACAGGCATCAAACTCTTCTGTGAAGGAAGAAAATTGTGATAGATTACAGAAGAAAATGTAGAGGTGAATGTCATAAGCCACAAAGGATCGTGTTTTATGAAAGGCTAAAGAATATATAAGCTAGTAGCAGAAATTCAGAGCAATAAAGTCACCAATCATAAGGTCTGTTTGTTAAAAGTATAAATATTCGTGACTTGAGTAGGCTCCCAGGAGATGGGGGACCTCAGATGAGCACCAGCATTCAGTTAAGACTACAAGTTAGTAACACAGCCAAGTGTGTATATCAGCAGTAGAAATACCACAGGGCTTAAAATATGGGTGGGTGCCCAGAAGGAAGTTTCCAGCATTCAGGACTGAAGGTATAGAAAGGAATTTCCCAAGGTGGGTCAGTTGTGCATGTTTCCTGGAAGAGAATGAGAAAAACCCTTGGCAAGAGAAAAGAGGCAGCAGGTTGGGAGCAGATGTTGGCTTTGCATCACTATCTCAGCTTTTCTTCAGAGCACAGGACCAACTCCCAGACATGAGAGAGAAAGAAGAGACCAGAAAGAGAGGTAAAGGCCACCTGATGAAACTCCTCACTTACAGAAAACAAAGTAGAGGCCCACTTTGTTTGTTTGTTTGGTAGAATGGCCAATTCAGCCTTTAGCGTTCACAGACCACAAATGTTTCTAGCATTCCACTTCTTCCTAACCTTTCCTGGGACTAAGTGAGTCACTAAGTGAGGACTTGAAGAACTGTTCACAAAAATGGGGATTAACTGGACATTTGACTCAAAAATATATTTATACATCAGAAACTAAACAGCAAAGAATACCGTTAAAAGCAAATTCATACAGCTATAATCAGAAGTTTGTAACATTTAAAAGGTAAAAAGAGGTCATTTTACTTATAGTGCTAAATTTATCCTAAAAGATAAACATTAATAACGCTAATACCAAACTGACCATGCTTTGACTTGAAATTGCCTTTCTGTTCCTTATCTCTCTCCATTATAAGAACAAAATCAACATTTTTGACAAACTTTTTGGAAACATTTGGATTTCCTGCTTCTTTCTTATTATAGCTAAGCTAATTCTCTTGAAACACTAAATACATTTACTTAAAATATACATGAATACATTAATTGAAACAACACTAACAGGTTGATATCAGTCATTTTGGTAATATCCTCAGACAAAATAAGCAGTAGATAGTCATAACACTTCAACACTAAGCATTCTTAAATGCATAACAGATATTGAATAAAAACAAAGTTAAATCTATGTATAGATAAATCTTTGAATATTATTAGAAACAAAGTAACTGAAATTGTATTGCCCATGGAGATACTTTGAAAATTCTTTTTCATTTCATTTTCTGAAAATATTAGAGATAGATGAATCAGAAGAGGAAGAAAGGGAACTGTTAAAAAACAATGCTAATTCACACAGAGCCCTGAATTCTGTATCAGGAGCTGTTCTAAATGCATTGTAAATATGAACTCATTTATTCCTCACAACTCCATGCTCTGGGCCTATTGTTCCCATTTAGTGACAACAAAACTGAGACAAGGAAAAGTTATGTAAATCACCCAAGGTCATACAGCTGGTTGGTGACAGAGGTGGGAACGCTCTAGTTGGCCTGTCAAAACACAGGCTTTTATCTCTACAGGATTTCATGTTAAAAAATAGCTCTAGAAATAGTACTACTAAGCTTGTAATAAGTGTGCTTCTATACTATTTAGATGTCACAGTTTTAAACTGTGATTCTTTACTAGTTTACAGATTATATATTTAAAAACTTTAAGCTTATAAAACAATTTATACAAAAATGGAGGATTTCTTTTGGTATACTAGTAACCATAGCAACAAAGTAAGATGGATTTACAAAGTGAAAAATATCCTAATGTATTTGATACCCTCACAAAAAACTTTCTCTCAATTTATAAGAAGGATATAATCAGAAGCAGCAAAATAATAGTAAATTTTCATAATGAATTATATTGCTATCTAGATTAGCAGTATTTCATCTTAACATTTTTATTTCCAAAAGAACAAGGGCTATATTCAAATCTGCCCCTTTTGCATTTCTATAATAGGAATGCTTCATTTATTCAAGATTTTACACTAAATCTTGAATAAGGTAACATTTAAATAATTCATGATATTTGCATAGGTTCAAGGAGAAAATATATGCAATTAGTTTAAGTTTTAACAGTACCACATTCATACTACATAAGTATAAAGTACAAATACCCATATAGTATAGAGTAGGATCATAATTATTTTCAGATATATTTTCCTAAGAACTAGATTTTTAATAAATCAAAATTTATTTTAAAAAGTAGGCCTCATCTTTTAATAATGCCATAAATCTGTTTTTATATATTAGCAAAGGAACTATAAAGTTGCTTAAATAAATACATATCATTTAACGATAGCCAGTACTGTATATAGAATTAATAAAGAAATATTAAGCCAGGGCTCTGCTTTTGCTACAGGGGTTTATCTAACCCTCTTCTCTTTAATGCACATCAATGACATGGAGAAATTAAAGTAGCTTATTGCTTTTCATGTTTTTGGATGACACAATAAGAATACAGAATTCAGACATCTCAGTACAATATACTGACTTTATCAAGCTGAAGTTTAACAGAAAGAACTGAGATTGAGTTTCAAAAAAAGTTTACAAGTAAAAGATCTAGAGACTTCATATAAACTGGCAGTGGCTTTCACAGAAATGAACAGAGTACGACCATCCAAAGAGTCAACATCATCTGACGTGTGCAGAGTCTGCACAACACTTGGAAGAAATGAGCTGATAACCTGTCCTCTGCTCCCAGACCACACTCCAAGTTCATGACATTGCATTTGAAGAACACATGAACTGAACAACATTTGGAGGAAAACTGCAGGACAATGATGGAATGTTAAATCATCTCAGGAGGAGTGTGTCACATTGAGAAAGGGCTGGCTCCATTTGAGGCAAAGTTCCCCATTGTCAGGATCTGACCACATCTTGGTTTTGTCACCAATACTGAGGATGTGCCAGGTGCAAATAAATGTTTGTGGTAAAAAAGAAAAGATAAATGTATATAAAGGTACAGAAAATGATATTCAGATATAACAAGATTGTGGAAATCCTCAAATTTTGAAGAACAGTATATTGAGAAAGGATATAAATTAAGTTTGGCCTCCAGAACAGAACTGTAACCAAAGTGTGGAAGCCACAGGAAAATCAATCTCAGCTCAATTAAAATTATTTTGATATTCAGAGCTTTGCTAAATGGAATATCTAGGTTATTCATCCTGGATAGGGTCAAGCCAAATGAGGGGTTAGGCATGTTGACATTGGGGAAAACAGTTGCCCAATGCACTGGAAACCCAGAGGCAAAGGCATCATAGTGCTGACCCAGAATTGTCTCCTCAAGAAAGATGTGACTTACTGATGCTCAGTCTTTTTCTAGGCACTGGTGGCTATAAATATCCCCTAAAAAGAAGGATATAGACCATTAGCATAAGTCTTCAGGGATGATGGAAGTCTGAGGCATGAAGTAGCAATGGGCTCTCCAGATGCAGCCCTGACTAGTGCAAACTGAGTCTGGCTTCTTGGTACTTAGTGGGGAGGGTAAGGCAGGGGAACTTCATACAGAGATGCTATACCTGCTTCTGGCTGATGGAGGGTCACCTTGGTGCTTATTATGTTTCTACATTACTAACCATTGAACTGCAGACATGTGTCTAGTCTCTTCCCACCAACCTATAATCCCCTAAAAGTAAGAAGTTTAAGAATTTACATTTTGAAGGCTAAAATGAAAATGAAGAATACTATCATTTAATTCAGCCTATAAGGAAACTATTCTTACTTTTGTTTCCATTTTATAGATTGAGAAAATGAGATTGTAAATATAATATAACTTGCTCTCAAGGTCTCATAGTTTATAGGGTTTGAACTAAGACACAAGAATATTTGATTCCAAAGTCAAAGTTTATGATGATAAACTTTGATATAAAAGCTCTGGGGAAAGAGAGACAGACAGAGACAGACACAGACACACAGAAAGACAGGTAATGAATGCACTATAGATTTAACCAACCAAATGAAATAAACCTACCTTTTAGGTAGGTTTAACAAAGGATAAGTCTCAATCATTAATTTTAAGAGAACCTGAGTAATTCTGAGTGAGATAAATTTAATCCTGTTTTACTATCAGTTTGACTCATACTACCTTGTTGACAAACTAGGTTATTTGTAATTATTCTGGAATATGCCTCTGCTGTATTTCAGCTTTGCTGTGTCTCATCAAGGCAGTCACAGGTGCAGCTGTTTAACAGTGAAATGCCTGTAGAGTATACACAAGACTGTTAAACTCTCCATGCAGTTTATCTTAATCCTGAAGATAATAACTCATTTTGTAACAAATGCTTCTATCTCTTTGCCAACAATTACAACTCATGAGTTTTAAATTTACATAAAAAGAACCTGTCTAAGAAAAAAATGAAAAAAAGTCTAAACCCATTACAAAAGTCATTCTTCCTGAGAGGATACACCATGGGGTGCAAGGATGAATGATGGAATGCCTTAGAGGTAAAAATGTGAGGTGACCAATCATAAAGATTTTGTTTACAGAAATGCTAAAGTAACATAAATAAAAACATCACGTAACTATTATAGGCAGTGTCTGAGAAATAAATAATGTATGTTATTGAGCCTGTCTTGTTGAAGAGTCATTACCAGAAAAGTCAAGATCCTAAAAGAGTAAATAGTAATCATTGGGATGTCTCTAGGAAGCACACAGATAGTATGAAGAAACAGAATAGTGCTCTTGGATTTGAAGTCAGAGCTAGTGAAATAAATAAAACCTTTTCAACAATTCTGATTCAATATATGTATCATATTTGTGGATGTGAAAAGATTCCAACAGTATTATTTCTTTGTCTAATCTTATATTAACATTTTAATAACATTTAAACATTTATAAAAACATTATAGGAGTTTAACATCCTCTAAACATGTAATTATGTCTGAATTCTGCAGGGTAATTAACTATATAGCCTAACAATTTTAGAGTAGGGTGAATCACCTGAACGCCCTTTACCTTATAGTGACTAATGGGATACTGGTAGCTAGAGCACAAATAAGAGGAGTACATAACGAAAAGATTTCACTCATAAAAGTAGGAAGAAGATTGACCAGGGTTGCTGTGGATATGGCTTATGTGTGCATTTCCAAGTATGCTGAAAAAATCCTAAGCTAGTGCAATGGTGACAAGGCAAATGAAATAATGACCACAGTACAGATCATGGAAGATTTGTGCCATGAACTCCTAAGTGCAAAATCAGACAAAGAGCCACATTTTCTGCTTTACAATCCATTCTAGTGTCAATCTAAAAAATATTATAATGGGCCTTGCAAAATAGTTTATGTAGTATATGTTAATGTTTATACATATATACATTAATATATGTGTGCATAAAATTTTTAAATCCCTAGAGCCCTGAATATATTAACACTGCACCTTTAAATTTGTATTATACATCAAATATATGAATGCTAAATACATACATAAATTTTGAAAACATAAAAATATTTTTAAGGATGATCTCTGCTTTAATAGCAGAACTGGAGTTTCATTTAAATCAAATGAATGCTCTTAGAGGGAAGGTTAGGAACCAACCTCACTGGGCCAGGACACATCTGAGCCTTGAATATCAAGTTTTGAATCTACAAAAATAATTTATTTTTCAGATTTGTGAACTGTGGTTGATGAACTCTCTAACCTGTATTCAAATGAACTAAAAGACTACTAGTACAAAAAAGAGCCATATATACCTTTCAGATTGTTTTACCATTGTTTGTATGAAAAACAAAGCAAAGAACTAGGTAAAGATGACAGCAATGCTCCACAAACATAATTAACGATTACTCTGGGTCACTCCTTTCTATGCAATGAGAACACAGATGTGTCCATGGTGGCTTTTTGCTTTATTTTCACCAATTCACAAACGATTAGATATGACAGTAATTAGACACCTCAGCTGGAAGAAGATCATTATGTCTTAATGAGATGATTAAAAACAAAGAAGTGCGTTTCTTGAAAAATATTAGCAAGTGCTTAAGTTGCAATAGTACAATTTATATTGTCTCCAAGTTTATTGCGCTTCATTAGAAAATTCCTACCCCCAAAATGTGCCTTAGAAAATTATACAACCTAAGTATATAGTAACAATTTTCACTGAATCACCTGTAAGCTTGGCTATATTTATTTTGAGAATGTTTATTAGTGCTTCTCTGACATGATAAGTTACATGCCCCATAATATTATAAATCTTATACTACCATATTTCATAGTCACCAGTCATTTAATAGTGTAAATGTTAGGTAGTTCAGGCCAACACCCAAAATTTAACTTATTCAATTCCCATTGTATAGATTTTTTAAGGCCTAATTATAGATCTAACTATGACTATCCCTGAGATGCAAGCACAAGTGCACCAACTGGAATAAACAGAGTAGTGGTGATGCAAAGCAGACCTCATTCAGGCCAGGTCAGATGTCTCCTAGCAATTAGTCCTTAGGTTAGAGTTTTGTTACCTGTTATCCTATAGTCAATGTTTAATTGTATATATCATCTGGAAAGAATACTAACGCCTCTCCTTATGCCACCATGAATTAGTTACTAAATATGCTAGCGTAAGTCTGATTTAGAAGAAGTGGAAAATTCAGAATAAAATCAGGATAGGAAAGAAAAGAGATAAAGAATGAACTACAAGCCCTATTAGTCATGGGGCATTTGAGTAAAAAGTTTTGTTCATTAATTCACAAGCTCTTCATGCAATCAGAAAGCACTTATTAATCTCCTATTATCCAAATAAGTACGTATACAAACTAATATTTAATAGAGACAATCAAGGCCAGGCATGGCAGGGCATGCATGTGGTCCCAAGTAGTCAAAAGGCAGAGGGAAGAGGATCAAAGTTCAAGACTAGCCCTGGAAAAGTTAGCCAGACCCCATGTGAAGAACAAACCAAAAACAAAGGGATTGGGGGTGTGGCTCAAGGTCGAGTGCTTGCCTACCAGGAAGGAGGCCTGAGTTTAATCACCAGTACCCCAAAAAAAGCAATCATTTATAGGTTTCAGTCTTGTTCTCAAACCTATAAATAAATTGCATCCAAATTTGCCCTTCTTCCAGAGGCAGTAGAGTAGGATTTTCTTCTTTTATCTAAGGTCCATCTATCCACATTTTCTGGATGCCTTCCCGACTTCACTGCCTTTAAAAATTTTGCTTTGTGCTTATCCCAGAAGAGTCCATTACGGAGTAACTACACGACTGATAGCAAACCCACTGATGACAAGAGAACTTGGTTACTTTATTTATATTCATTTTAGTTTTTTTTCTTTTTTGGTGGTACTAGGGCTTGAACTCAGGATCTCAAGTTTGCTAGCCTGGCACTCTACCACCTGGGCCACTCCACCAGCCCTACCTTATTCATATTTGTATACCTAGCATGTTGGCTCATATAATATTCAGTTAATCAATACTTGCTAAATCAATAAACTTAGCAATGCTTGTAAATTCTGCCCCATTCATTTCACTATCGTTAAAATCACCTAAGTAAATGTTGTATGTATTATTCATAAAAGAATAAAACTTGCACTGCATTCCAATGATGGGATATAATTGCTCCATGATATTCTGTACATTTATACTATTCTTCCCCAAACAATATCCTCACTACACAGTTTTAAACTGCAACTATATCCTGCTTATATTATAAAGGTGAAATAGTATATAGCCAAACACATCAGAGCAATGGTATGGTTTTTCTTGCTATCGTCTATCAATCAATTTATTTGTATAGCACAAAATTGCTATTCCTCTGAATTGAAGCAGGAGAAAGCCCTACATAACATAACACTATTTTGATACACCTTGACATTTACATTAGATAACAGCATTTTTCCTTTCTATACTTTGCAATATAATGGAAGAATGCTTTTTTGAAGTCAGCAACATCAGCAGGAATAAGACTTTTAAATGAAACTCCTAGGAAGACAGAATTCTCACTGTTAAAAACAAGGAGTTTATTCTTTAAGGGTTACATTTGATTTCTGAAAGTACTTAGTTGCATTAATCAAGTGACAATTACGTTGTTAATCAATAATAAAATAGTATACAGGAGGGACCTTCCTAGAATGTTTGGATAATATTCCTAAAATCAGTTTTAAAAAATGTAATGGAATTATAAGTTAGATTTTTAAATTTTTATTTGCCAATAATAATTGTATACAACTACGGGGTAAATTTTGTTCTGATATATACATTGCAGAGAATAAATCAAGCTAATTAACATATCTATCACCTTATCTATTTCTAGTTTTATGGTGAGAATGCTTTAAACACTCTTTCAGCAATTTTGAAATATTTAATACATTATTACTAACTATGGTCAACCTGCTGAGCAACACATCTCTCAAACATTCATCTTCTAGCTAGAAATTTGTACCCTGTGTCCTCTGCTAAACACTGTTTTTCTTTCTTCTTCTATCAGTTAGATTTTTTTAAGACTGTCATATGAGTGAGATCATACAGGTTTTGTCTTTCTGTGCCTGGCTTATCATGCCTAGCATGATTTTATTAATTTAAACTTTTTTCTTATGTTCCTATGATCATAACAACAACAAATTAGTAATAGCAGTTAACCAGAAGTAATACCAACCTAAAACTTTATGAGCACTTGCTAGATCCAAGCAATGATACAGAAGTCATTATCAGTAATTAGCATTCACTAGGAATCTGAGGGACAGAGATTTGAACACATTTTCCCTGGGTACCAGTTGATTAGTGATAGACTCAGCACTATTCTTTTTTAGTGTCTTCATGTGAATATAAAAATAAAATACTGCTCTATGCCTGTTTGTATCTCAAACTGAAATCACTTTTTTGATAACCTCAAAAGGCCAAATGTCACATGTTCTCGCTCATTTGTGGAATCTAGACCTAAACTGATGATGGTGATGATGATAATGGTAATAGGACATAAATGC
This sequence comes from Castor canadensis, assembly GCF_047511655.1. NCBI lineage: Eukaryota > Metazoa > Chordata > Mammalia > Rodentia > Castoridae > Castor > Castor canadensis. Next base: position 5,879,974 of record NC_133386.1, on the reverse strand, counting down.
ACATGGAAGAGTGTCTGGAGGGATCAGGTGGAGGGGAAAAGGCAAGAATACTGAGGGGTAAAGAAGATGAAGTATGCTAATATGTATATAACATACATATATATATATATGTATATATATATATATCCCAGGTATTAATTGATCCCCATCCATATTGATGTTATTTATGATTCCATAAATATATATATATACATATATATATACATATATATATACATATATAAAGACAGCATAAGAAGATCCACCAAATACTGTTTGAAAAAGGGGAAAAGAAGGAGAGGAAAATGAAAATAGGAATATAACGGAGGGGAGGAACTTGTTCAAGGTACACTGTATGCATTAGAATAGGAACGAGAGAAAACCACCAGCCACTCAGATTTCACTATCTGAAGGAGAGGATCTTGAGAAATGTGTGTTCAGTCTCATCAATGCCTGGATAGTGGTGAGTTACCACAACTGAAAAAAACTTACCAGTGTATGATCAGTCAGAAATAAGCACCTGGTTTTAGCACTATTCAATAGCTATGCCATCAACTCACTTGTACATTGCTTTCACAGTAACTAATATACTTCAGTGTAAATGAGTCAATTAGAAAACTCAAATATTTTTGTGTTTCTATAATTATAAGGGATGTTCAGGCACATGTCCCTCTTAGAGAAGCAAGTAGAAACTACTCTCCTGAGTTCAGAAAAGCAAAGGTTCTCCATGAGTAAGCTCTGAATCTAAATAAGCCTCAGTTCAAAAAGAGTTTTATTGCAGACTGATAATCCCCTAGGTTTATAATAAAAATGCTGACATAGCTTTAGCTACAGCATAACAAATGCAAGGCTGTAATGTTTGCCTGTCAGAAATTCCTATTTATTTCCAATGTCCTAACAGATGTGCTTTACTGCCTTTAAATTCCTCCCAAAAGTTAATTGCTTGTCTATCAAAAAGATAAACATCTCGTTTTAAGCTTTGGGGATATTACATGTGGAGAGAAAAACCAATACTCTAGAAATACGTTGTGTCCAAAATTCATTTGAACTAAGAAAGTCATACTCTCTCAAGGCATTAGGAAGCTACTAGGAAAAAAAAAAAACAGCCAAATCACCCAAGGTCTTAAAAAGCACAGGATTCTCTGTGTAGTGACAGTCAAATATATCAGACATTTAAATTGTATTACACCAATAAGGCCTGATTTACTAGTACATAAATGACTATAATATTTTCATAAGACAAACTTTAAAATGGAGGCAATATTCTTTTAGACACTTATTTTCTGAGATGGAAGATCATGGTGACCGGCACAGAAGCCTTTAATGTCCTCCTTTATAAAGTTGTATCTAGACAGTGTGAGGGAACATGAACCAAGAGGCAGGTTCACTGTGCTGGTTAACAGTGGCCTGGTGAGAACAGAGTGTTCTCGAGAAGAACACAAATAAAATAAATTTAGAGGAATGTATATGCAACTTTATATCCTGTATATACATCTAAAGATCTCATTCTCCAAAGGGCTGGTTTATATGGAAAAATGTAATCATCATTAAGGAATGTAACTTCTAGAATTAACCATTCAAAGGAGTTAAGGTATTTGAATGGCTTAACTAGGGATTATATATTAAAAAATAAAATTATGACTTTACACCTGTGTCTTGGTGCCTCTATCAGACAGTAGATGGATGGATGATAAATGTGACCAAGCTGGATTTCTATGTATAGATTGTTTTTCTTCTAAATAGACACATGAAAGGTAATGTGCAGATTGGTATCCATCTCTCTGACTTTTTCTATCCATATCCACATACACACACACACACACATACACACACCACACTATAAACAGACAAGCAGTCAGGATAAAATCTAAAATAAATAGCAATTTGATCCTCATTATTCTGTTCTTTCCTTTTTCACTAAGCAGTGTATTGTGAGAAGCTTTCATACAGCCCTCACTCATTCTGATAAATATGTACTTTCCATTTCATACATGTTGTATGATTTATTTAATATTCATTAATGAGGATGCCATCTCCATCAAATTTATATTTCATGAATATGGATGTCACTTTATGTGCTAAGATAGGGATCATCATAACTTCACATTATGTCTTCAATATGTACTATTTCTTGATTATCTACTTCACACTGTGCATTTTGTTTCTCTTCTATGAAGATGGGGAAATGAAAGCACTTACACTGTTATCTGCTTCTTTTCTATTCCTCCTCCTGACTTTTACTGTTTAAAATTTATTTTTAGCTCTTTTGCTGGTTATCACTCATAACTTCAAGGCTGCGTGCGCACTGCCTTCTCTCTCCTGTTACTGCTAACTTTTCTAACATCAAGACAGTGATTTAGTCTCCAATGCTTGGTGCACAATTTGATTCAAAGGATTAAAACTCAATGTAAGCAGCATTGCTAATAGTATAACTACTGATACTGTTCATTGAAGAATCATATAGCATAATTAGACCCTTAGGGAAGAAATTTTTATACAAAACTACAGTTTTGCTGCATAACAGAATTTTTAAAGTTTCAGGCTTTAGTGGATTATTTCCTTTTCATTTTCCAAGTTTCTTCTAGGTTATAATCACTATGCTACCATTTCTCCTGTATTTTACATCATTCTTTTGCTCAAAAAATTTTGAATTATAACTTAATAAATGTTCATGTATTCATTCTTCACGAATCTTTATGTTCCTTTAAGTGTTATTAAAAGTTTAGTATAGAATTTTATATATGAATACATTTTCTCCTAGGTCTTTAAAGACATTGAATTGATATCTTCTAGTATCCAGTGTAGCTGCTAAAACTCTGATGTTTGGTTTTTTTTTTTTCTTTCTTTCTTTTTGTGATAGTGAGATTTGAACTCAGGTCCTACACTTTAAACCACTCCACCAGCCCTTTTTTTTGATGTTTTATCGAGATCAGATCTTATGAACTATTTGCCCAGCCTGGCTTCAAACCACAATCCTCCTGATCTCTGCCTCCTGAGTAGTTAGGATCATAGGTATAAGCCACCAGCACACAGCTGATGTTTATGTGATTTTCATTACTTTGCATAGAAAATACATTTTATTCTCATCGGGACATTGTAGCAACTTTTTAATCTTGAGGACCTTGAAATTTCATCAAGATAGATCTATGTGTAGTTCAGTTTTATTCATCTCACTTTCCAGACTTTTTAATCTGACAGTTGAAGTCTGTGGTAGATTGAGGGCAATCATGGGCCCAATTTGTGCATATCTTTGGTAGAATCCTTCTTGTGTTCTCTGGGGTTGGTAATTTGGGCCAGGTAATTTGCTCTGGCCTCCATGCTGCAGTAACAAAGAAAATTGAACGGGGACTTGAAAAACCCCTTGTATTGGAACCTGGATTCTCGCTGCTCTTGGGAATCTGTGGCCAAAAGAACAAGATGAGCTTAGCAGGATAGTGAGAGATGAATGGTTCCCTGATTACTGAAAAATCAGCCATCAGGTCCTGTGAGGAAACTCACCCGTATCATATAATGCCCAGCCAGTTTTGCCTGACCACAGTCACGTGGGTTGGTTCAGGAGAAAACAGAAGAATCAACCAGCCACATTTCATGCATGTAATCTAAAGAAATGCATTTTAAGCTACTAAATTTTCCAGTCATATGTTACACATCACAGGTTAATTGATAGTTTCTTTGACTTCTAACAATATTTTATCATTAAACTGTATTTCCTGACTTTTGTTGTCTTATTCTTTTATATTAATGAGATGTTGAATCCACTGATTGTATCCACGACTGCCCTTAATTGTTTCATTTTCCATTTTCATGTCTCTCTGTTTTAAAAGTTGGGAGTTAATCTTCAGCTTAATTTGAAGATAAAAACTAGCTTAGGCTTCAACAGTGTTCCTTCTGTGTATCAGTTTGGCAAATAAATTTATACTTTGGTAATCATACTTTAAAATTTCCTGGAAATTTCTTATTCTGATTGCTCCTATTCATGATAGTCTTTTATAGCTATTATATCCTTTCAAATTCTGCCAAGGGTACCAATTAGACATCTTTTTAAATTCTCTAGTGTTCCATGAATTATACTTAAATCTTCTGGTATCAGTTACCATTTTTGTGCATGAAAGTACAGTTTTTCTCCAAATATCTGGCAATACTTGGAGCTCATAATCCTTATTACTTTTCTACACATTGCAATGCATTATCACAAAAGGCTTCTTTCTGGAATGAGAGAGCTGTTAGTAGTCAGAACATTCTGTGTATTTCACAAGCAGAAAAGTAGGTGATCCATGATTACAAAAGAAGACAAATTATTTTAGGTGTGAAATGCTTTATGAATTTCACTCCTGCACCCCTTTTCTACCTTTTTACCTAAAGTCCCTTGCAAGAGTTCACTATGAAAAAAATATTTTCCATTATCTTAATGCTACCATGTGAGAAAGGAGAATTAGGCTAGAATGGTTAGTCTTATGACTTAAACTGGAAGTACAGCAATTAGCTTCACTCTTGACCTCTTTTTCAGTTCTTGTTTGGTAGCTTCTTCAGATCATAAATGCCCAATGCAGAGAATAGACTTCACTGACTTATTTTTGATGGAATACATTTTGAGAAATATTTGAGTATTCTTCATTTTAAAGAATTACTGAAGTTTTTTAACAGATTTTATTTTTTTAAAACTTGATTTTTTTCTTAATTTTGAAATAATATATTCATTGCTGACACTTTTCAAAGGATTTCTAAAATCAGTGAACATCAAGATGAATATTACTATTTGCAAACACTGCTACCACCAAATATTCTAGAATTTAAAGTTCATCTTGATAAGGAGGCAATAGCAAATAAACAAACAAGCAAACAAATAAATAAATAATTCATCTAGGTTTTCTAACATTAAAATTTATTTTTATGTTTCCAAACTTATGAAAACAGTATAGGCTCAAAAGAAAAGCACCAGTGGCTCATGCCTATACTCAGGAGGCAGAGATCAGGGGGAACAGCAGTTCAAATTCAGCCTGGGCAAATAGTTTGTGAGACCTTATTTTTAAAAACAACACAAAAAGGGTGGTGGGGCACTGGAAGTATGCCCCAAGTGCTGGAGCTCCTACCTAGTAAGCGTGACGTCCTGAGTTCAAACCCATCAGAAAGAAAGAAAGAAAAGGGAGGGAGGGAGGTAGGAAGAGAGGGAGGGAGGGAGGGAGGGAGGAAGGAAGGAAGGAAGGAAGGAAGGAAGGAAGGAAGGAAGGAAGGAAGGAAGGAAGGAAGGAGGAAGGAAGGAAGGAAGGAAGGAAGGAAGGAAGGAAGGAAGAAGGAAGGAAGGAAGGAAGGAGGAAGGAAGGAAGGAAGGAAGGAAGGAAGAAGGAAGGAAGGAAGGAAGGAAGGAAGGAGGGAGGGAGGGAGGGAGGGAGGGAGGGAGGGAGGGAGGGAGGGAGGGAGGAAGGAAGGAAGGAAGGAAGGAAGGAAGGAAGGAGGAAGGAAGGAAGGAAGGAAGGAAGGAGGAAGGAAGGAAGGAAGGAAGGAAGGAAGGAAGGAAGGAAGGAAGGAAGGAAGGAAGGAAGGAAGGAAGGAAGAAGGAAGGAAGGAAGGAAGGAAGGAAGGAAGGAAGGAAGGAAGGAAGGAAGGAAGGAAGGAAGGGTATTAAAGTAAACTCTCCATTTTCCAAGGAGAGTTTGTGAAGGCTAGAGACTGGCAGAGGAATAGTAGCCCTCACCTTCAAAGGTCAAGGCAATCTAATCTCAAAGCATACCCTCCCTCCTCTCAGCACTGATGTATTAATATACTCATTTGTGTTAAATACCAAGGCTGGTGTCCAACAGGCTATGGCAATCAAAAGAACTCTGAAAAGATATGAAAATGTATTCTATTAAGGTTCTATTTTTTTCATTTTAAAACAGTGACTTAAAAAATTTTAGGAGAATAAGAACTTAAAGGAACCCTCAATGGATAAATAGATTAATATAGATATATAGTATAGATATAGATCTAGATGATATAGGTATCTCACAAAATTAAAGTAGGGTTGTTTGGCAAAAGAGTTTGGAGGTGAGGACTTGATTCCTGATCCTGAGACACAGCAAAGACACATTTTTCGCAAAACAGACTGAACTCCACATTTCTATTACATGAAGGGAAACAAAACTTATGATTCATATTTTTAAGTTATTTGTACGGGTATGAATTTTGTAGATAATTATTGAAAAAATTAAATACTCCATGAGCTCATTTGTTAAAAATCTCCACATAACCAAATAGTATAAGACACTTTGAGAGCTGCAAGGGAAAGACAAGATGCAGTTCCTAATATCCAAGAGTTTATATATAAATCACACATGAAGCTAAAACCATGTGGGGCTTAATGCCACAACTGACTTATTCAGGTTGGAGAGAGTTTTAAAGTAAATTGTCTGTGGAGGAAAAGAAGTATTACTTAGCTTAGTATCTTAAAAGATTATTGGGATTCAATTAATCCAGAGATAGAAGACAATCAACACATAAGCAGTGAATAAACATGGACAGAAGATGCATCGGGGTTATGACAACAAAAGAACATCTGTGTAGTCAAAGTGAAAATGGTGGTTTTGGAATTTGAGGGAAATAAAATTGAGTAACTAGGTATGGAAAATATAATTATTGCCGAAACCATTTGCTACTTACTTCCGGTCATACTCTTCCCTATGGGATAATTAAACCTCTAATCTTCACTCAGGCAAGGCGAGACTTATTTTGCCAGGTGAAATAGAAGTAGAAGAGATCACCAGGATCTCTCTTTTCTCTGCCATACAGTAGAGATGGCCCAGACAGAACCAGCTAACTAGAAAACATACACCATGGCACTGCCAATGCACAATCAGTTAAATAAACAATCCATGTCATTGAAGCCATTGGCTTCTTGCTCACTCAACAAATCCAACAGAGTAGAACCAGATCAAGGATGATGTTACAGTGAAGACCTGATGTCAGGCCAAATAAACATCTTCTGTAGATTTATAACCAGTTTTTATTCCCAACATCCCTTTTTATTTGGTGGTTTTCAACCAAAGAATTAGTTTTCAATCATCAATTTGGGTGATCCTGATCTTGAATTTCACTAGCCTTAATTTGACATGGTAGCATGGCAGCTATATTCATGTCTATCCCTCCAGAAGTCTAAGATAAGCAGAAAAGTACTCTCTTTTCAGTTTTTACTCGAATGTCACTTTTTCAGTAATGCTTTATCATCTCATTTAAAATTGTAAACAAGTTTGCTTTTCCTCTTTTGTACTCTGTCTCTTTTCCTTGTCTTTTTCTCCATAGTTCTTCACTACTATCTGTATCTCTGTATGTGAATATATATGAATATGTATGTGTACATATATTTTTTAACTATTTACAAAAACTTAAATATTACTATGCATCTCAAGGTACTTTCCTGGAAAATGATATTTTTTACCTTTTACAGATAGAAGGAAAGTATGTCACAGGTAGGTAGACCTTGACCTACACTAGCTTGACATATCTTGACTAATGAATATCTTATTTACAACCAGGTAGAGTCTAGGCAAAACCCCCACTCAAGCCACCAAAGAAAATAAGTGTTACTTGAAGCCTAACTTAAAATGAAGACCCTTTTTATCCTGACAAAATCATAATTAAGTTAGTATAGTTATTGATGGTTGAGATATTTCTGGCACATTATAGGTTAAACTGGTTTTTATATGCTGAGCAATTTACAGCTTTCATATGTTTTTAATGTCAAAACAAATATAACATTTTAAGCAATTTTAATTTAGTTCTATAATGCTACCATTTGAAAGGTCATAATAAACCTTGCTATATTTGCAAAATACAAGACCTCTCATGAAATTTTTGCTTCCAGAAAGCTTTTTCCCGCAAAAGAAGACACTATAAGTCTGAAATTAATCATAGAAAACTTCTGTTTATAAATTATTACTCATTATTTCACACATTAAAAAAAGAGAACACTTTATAAATGTTCCAAAATTTAACTGAGCATGGGTTGATTAAAGTAAGTTTCTTCACTGGTCTTTAACTGAATTAAATTTTATAAAAATATTCATTTTAAAGTGAAATACTGAAAGTAACTGGCCACTCAAAGTTTGATCAGTTTGAAAAGGCTTCAAATATCTAATAATTACCACTGTCTCAATGTGCAATATTTGAAACATTTTCAGTCTATAATAGGGATCCAACATAGGAAAAATAAGGGGATCTCTTCCCTACAGAGCTCACAATACAATGCGGGAGACTGAGAACAAACACATATTTACAAGATGTCAAAGTGAACTTAAAGGAGGGAGTAAGTTATTATGTCTGAAAGATGATGGAATATTTCTAGGAGGAGTTAATATTTAAGTTATAGCTTAAAGGATGCTTAGACATTCATCAGATGAAGAAAGACCTTCTTTATAAAGACTCTAGTATATATGATAGCACAGAGGTAAAAACAAAAGCTAATCTAGTAGAGTTTGTGTCTATTGCATTCAGAATATGGAGTACTCAATAAATTGGAATAAGATTTGATTATTTATTCCACAAAAATTTACTATCAACCAAATGTTTATCATAGGAAAAGATTTTGGATAGAAATGATAGCCTCTGATTGTGACAAGTTTTATACTATCTGCTTTCCTGAATATTTTGGAATTTATTTTATAAGTGATGAGGAATCAAGAGATCTCAAACAGAGGAGTGATAGAATCAGTTTCTTTCCTGGTATCTACGGAAGGCAACTGGACTTGGAGGTGAGGGAGACTGGTGACCAAAAGGTAAGTTAGCAAGCAATAGTAATGACTAGATAATACATGAAGGGGAGAAATAGGGCAGTTAGGCAAAGTAAGTGGAGATGAATAAACAGATCAATGAGAATTATCTCTGGCCACAATGGCCTGATGAAATAAGCAAACAGAAAGAGACAAGAATCTGCAACAATTCCAAGAATTTAGGAACTATGAAATTGTTAGAGGCACATGAACTTTTAGTAAACTGAGGGGCAAGTACCAATGATCAGATGGCATATCTCTATTGTGGAAAGGGATCAGGACAAGACATCAGCATCATCAGATGACAGGTGATAGTTGAAACCAGTTACAGATTCCAACATACTACCCTATGGAATATCCTAATTGTAAAAGTACAGAGAAAAACAAGGGGCCTGAGAAGGCAAATCAGAGATACAAGATCACTAAGTAGAAAAAGATACTCAAAAAAATCAAAGGACATAACCTTCAAAGAGTAAGACACAATGTCATGAAGCCAAAACAACAAAATATACCAGGACTATAAAAGTCCTTAGATACAGCAACAAAAAAGTTATTAGAGGAAAATTTCAGAGCTTGGTGGGATTGGGAGCTGGACTGCCATGAAATCAAGAACAAATATGAGTTAAGGCAAAGATTAGAAGTCATTCTTTCCAAAAGTTCTAATGATGAAGACAAAGAAAGAATAAACACAATCATTTGTAGGCAAGGTAGAATTAAAAAAGATAGAGGATTTGCAACCTAAATGAATATGGACTGAAGATGGACACATTTAACAAATCAAAGAAAGCCTGTAATTGTGAGGCAGAGTAAGAGAAATAACCTTGTAGATGCAGGAAGCTGACCATTCTTTTTCAGCATTCAGTGTGTGCCAGATGTTTTGCTGTACGCTTCCTCATGCATTTCCTTAAATAAGAAATATTATTTTCAGATAGATATTATTATGCCAAATCTACAGTTAGGAAATGATGGATAGAGAAGTTTATTAAAGTTGGAATATACTAGAAATGAAGGCCTCTCTATGAAATAGGAGGCACAGTCATCTATGCCAATATCTTTAGAAATCAGGTAGTGGAAATGATGGCGTATACTAAGTGTACTATTCTAAAGGCATTTTGCTGGGCAAGAACTCCATGTTACAAATCACTATCAAATGATTGCTTTAAAACTAATCATTTTAGCATTAATATGGACAATGATCCATAATGAATACAAAAAAATTGACATTTCAGGGGTTTCTTACCACCTCAATTTAAATATAAAAAAATGATATTGCTGTCTTTCACTTATAGATTAAAACATGATCTAAAATAACCCCAAAGTGTTGACATATTTACAAATTATGTTTTAATTGAGTCTAGAATACACTGAATAAATCAAAAATTTTACACTGTTAATTAAGGAAAGTCCAATTTTATACCATTTTTGTGTGTGGAAATAACTAATACATAATGCTTGACCATATGGTCTGTTAGTCCTTTTGCTAATTACCTACAAATCACTACACAGGTTTTACAGCTGCTACTTATTATTAACTATAGCATGTTTTTCTCAGAGATTTTGTTCCTCTTTTCATACGTTTTTGTTTTAACTATTAACAAAGAGTATTCATATTTTAATAGAATCTGCTGGAGAGGATTGAATACACAATATATATATTTAAAGGAATGATTCCTTACACCTAAGTTAATGCTAATTACTTGCTAAAAGTTTCACCAGACCCAAATACTGCAATATTTTTATTTTAATCAACATTTCAAAATTTGTCATTAAAGTCTGGCAGCCTGAAGCATGAAATGCAACAGACAGGCACTAAAATGTTGTAATAACAGTTTCTGATAGAGAAAGAAATTAGAGCTTTTTTTAAAAATATCTATTTTATGAACCTATATCTAACTTGTGACATGTGTGAACATTAGAATCAATCTGAATTTTGCCACATAAGAAATCTAGAATAATTATTACTCTTTAAAAGTATAAGCAATTGGATAGCATGTCGGGAACAATTACATGAAATTAAAATTGAAGCAAAATGCTTGCTTCTATCCTCTCCAGGAAATTTTTGTCACATTCCATTCTTTATCCAAGTAGAAAACCTACAGCCCCAGTGCAAATTTCTGCTGGGCCTGGATTAGACCAGTTCCTTCACATGATCATCCATGTACAATGGTCTCCCCAAGTAGGTGCCACAAATGTCAAAACAATAGACCCATATGTTTCAAGTCAAATAATTGTCTTACTCTCATGGCTTTATTCATACAGTAATGGTGTAGAAAAAGTCAAAAAAATATTGAGTATATAAAATAATTAATTTGCATGCAAAAAAACCTTTTAACTATGTATAAATTCTTCCCTAAGCTTTATACTGTCTCACCAAGCTAATGGGTTTTTTTTCTACTAACACTGCACAGATCTTCAGAAAACCTGCTATCAATTACTTTGATTTCCCAGGCTGCACAAATTGCTAATGGAACCCAGTAATTAAAATTCTTTCAAAATCATCCCAAATCTGAGCATTTCCTCACCCAGCCCAATTACAAGCAGCCAAAACATTAACCTCAATCCTAGATAAAGTGATTGCATGTCTAAAAGCCTACCCCTAAAACATGACTTCTACCTAGGAAAGAACATGTGATAGGGACTGAAGGTGTTTGTCTTATATACGGCATTCATACTGTAACTGTTACTTGAACTGCTTTTGCTAAAAAGTACTAACTCCATACTTGGGCCCATGAATTAATTAAAAGCAAGAGAAAAGTTTGGCAACTGTCTCTATTTTTTGTACATGTCTTTACTCTGAACCATTCTCTCTGCAGCCACCTTGCAGTCACCTTGGAATCCAGGAAGGACAGGACTGATCAATCACATCTTTCCAACAAGGATGGAGGAAACTGCCCCCAAGAAAAGGAAGAGCAGATCCTTCCCAGTTATTGACCAGCGACAATGACTTCTTATTCTGACCAGATTGCTCCCCTCAAGAGATGAAAGCAATAACTTTTCTGGAACCCCTTGACCAGGATTGTTACTAATTCTGCACACCTTTTGTCCCCTGCCCCAAATTCTTTCTCTGTTAAAACCTAAAGCTTTTCGCTATGCCTGGGCTGAAGTGCTTACTTTGCCCCTTCCCTCAACATGCATGTGCTATGTAATGAAATTCTTGTTTGTCCTTCACCATTAAGTGTTATGCATCTTCAGAGTCAAGATGTGTCTGTTTAATACATGTAAAAGAACAGCTAAGGCTTCCTTTTATTCACGTGCATTACATTAACCTTCTACATATAAAAATGGCCAAAACTTTCATTATTTCTGCTTCATAATCAGTACCATCCAATGGGGGAAAAACCTGCCATTTGGGCAATATTACCAGGCCTACATCTATTTGTCTTGGCCATATGAGTATTACTATATATATAAAATACACTTGTGCATTAGAAAATAAGTCTTTTGACAATCATTGGCACTGCCCCCCCAAACTTATATGATAGCTGAAGTTTTGATTATTTTTTTTTTAGTTTCCATTTCATTTATTTCTGCTCTAATCCTAATCATTCTTTCCTTCTACTAACTTTGGGTTTGACCTGTAGTCATATGATCTGTAGTCGTCTTAGTTTTTTATTGGCACAATTAACTGTACAAAGTTATTAGCATTACAGTTATTAGTTATTTAAACCTTAATCCCTTCTGGTAGCTTCTCAACTCTTCCAAAGCTTCATTCAAGTGCAAATTCGTAACACTAATGAATTTGTTAGGGTATTTGAATGGTACAGTGGTGTGCTATGTACATATCTAGAGAAAAGTCTCTGGGGGAATCACCTGTGTTAGGACTCAGATGTCAGGCCACTTGAGTACTGAAGGTTTCATCACAGCCCATATAAAGTTGTAGTCAGATGTATTAAATTTAATACCAAAATGAAATTTCAACTATCAATAATCACTTAGAAACTGAGAACCTATTGTATTTATTACTTTTGTTACAGTAACAAGCTTTTCCAACAAAAAGCAGCAAAACATTTCTTACAGTTCTAAATTCTAAACAGTAGCAAGAGATAAAAGCCTCCTGTGAGGAACCCCTGACCACAGATGACAGGACTGAGGGTGGACCACTCAGGCCTTCAGCCCATCCCAGGACCAGTGTTCAACTCTGACATTCACTTTGAGTGCTGTGGAAATTCATTTGACATACACAGTATTTCTAACCTTAATTTCATATTTGACTTTTGTATTCATTTTCCCTAATAACTTGCTATCGTAAATGAATTAAACAATGAAAGAGTACCTTAATTGAAATAAAAATTTCACAAACTCCCTAGTGGGGCTGTCACACTGATGATAAATGTTTTTTAGCATATAGTTTCAGAACTTCTGAAAAAAACATGAATTTAAATCACGTTCTTAAATTTACTTCATTAATATTGATTTTCATGCATTCATTTCAAATTAGGTTTGAATAACTAAAAAAAATAAAAAACATCTGTGCACAACTATGCCCCTGAAGGCCTGAAATGCAACGGATTCCCGAAATGCAAGCCCTCGCTGTGAGTGCTACAGGGAAGGGGCACACAGTATTCCTGTTGATTTCTTTACAGCTCCTTTCGTAGTTTTTGTCCTTAGAAAATACAAGAAATGCTGAAACATGAAGTTACATACATCTAAATCCGATACTTGTTCTAATAGATCCCTTTTGTAAGGAGTCTCACACAGGCCTTTCTTTTCCTTCATGCCTAAATGTAAAATAAGACAATATTATCCCAAAATGTTTGTTTCTACTCTTCAAGTATTTGAAGCACAAAATGCCTCCTTTCCTGCTTTCTGAATACAAAGAATTTTGTCTCAGTGAGCCTAAGAGATCTTTTTTCCTGGCCTGTAAATGCTTATTCTGTATCAACTCATTATTGAGGAGCAGGTTTGAAAGCCCACCATCATTTATTCTACTGCTTTCTGACTTTGTCTCCCTGATGACAGAAGCCTACAGTTAAGAGATAAAAACACAAAGACGTGCCAAACTATCTAAATTCTAGTACTCTGATATTTTATACACATTCCTGCTATTTTTTTCAGACCAGGAGCACTGGCCTACATTCTAGTTCTTTATCTCTTCAGTTTCCCTCTTGTCAAGTGTGTTATATAATAACACCAACCTAATTTTTCTGAAATTTTAGGCCTATCAATCTTCCATTAAAAAAGAAGATTTTAATTCAGTGTGCCCAAAACTGTGCAGAACTAAGCATAGTTTTTTTTTTATATTTATTCCAGGATGTACTAAACTACTACCAATCTTACCTTTCATATATATCTTTCTATGCTTCTGATTCTGGCAACTATACTAGGTTAAGTTTGCCAGTCTTCCTATATGTCTTGTGGTTTCACACTGCTATAAATATTAACTAAACAAAATTCTATTTTGAGTTAAACACTTCCAAAAAACTATTTGACTTTCTTCCTTCACCTCATGCTTGGCCCACACAGTTATTCCTTGAGATTCTCTAACCTCAGTGAATGTGCCATTATTCTCTCAGTTGCTAAGTATTTTAAAAGTAATTTAGGATAAGATTGCTGGATTAGATATAAAATGGGTTAATTTCCAGAAGGGAAATAAATAATGATTTTTATATCATCTGTCAGGAAGAAATTATGACCTTCTATAGGACAAAATTCTATGCTATCCTCTCCCCTACAAAGTTGTATAGTAGTTGTTTATAAGTTGTATAAATAGAAAACCAAAGGTAAAAACTGTACTGAATTGAGGAACACTCAGTATACTCTGTCCATTCTTCTGCTTTTCACCCATTGTGATTATGGGTAATCCTCAGATTATCCCTTAAACAAAAAAGACAGCTTTATTAACTATGGTCTAATTTTCTACGTAAATGGAATGCAACAAGAGTTCTAATTTAACACACAGACTTGAGTTAGCTCTGCAAATCTAGTTATAGTATTGAACAACTATGGAAAACTAAAAATTAACTTCTATGTGTTTTTTTCATCAGAGACCTTAGATTAGACTGTTCAAATCCTCAATTAGAAGACTAAGCCCAAGATACCTTTTCCCACAGATTTCATCTTCACTACCTGTAAATCACTTCTTATGGCCTCCAAACTTTCTAAGGTCTCTTACTTGGCAGGAGATCATACTATCAGTGAGGCAATTGCTCTGTAAGCCATGAACAAGCCAGGGTTCTTAAGAGGACTTTGTAGATATTGGATCCACATAATAGTCATCAGTAGAGGCTAAGTGCTTTGTCTTTATTAGTGGTTGCTTCATAGCTAATTAAATAAGAATCAGTCTCAGATGTGATATTGGTTGGTTGCACAATTTATTTTTCCAGTTACATACTGGTAAAAAGCAAGATTCTTATTGAATCTAATCCAAATAACTACACTGCCATTAAAGTCACAAATCCTAGTAAAATATTTGCTTCTGAACTGTAAGGGATGAGTGAGAATTAGCTATCATTAAAAGTGTTTCATTTCAGTTTACCAAAACCTACTATGCTGAGACTTAGACATAGCTCAGGAAAAAGAAGAAACAGTTCCTATAGAACCACAAATAACAGCAGATTCAAAAAATACTTGAATACTGCTTCTTTTTTTTTTGGACAGTGCTAGGGCTGGAACTCATAGGCTTTGAGCCATGCACCCCACCCTTTTATGCATTGTTTAGTTTTCAGATAAGATCTTACGCTTTTTGTTGGGTCAGGCCTCTGACAGTAATCTTTCCCATCTCAGCCTCCCATATAACCACACACACCCACGGATACTGTTTTCAAAAAGGAATTCTGCTCCTGAAATGAAAAGGAGGCTTGAAAACTCTGATTTAGTCCCTGACATAGTCTCAATGTTGTCTAAACAATACATGTTTGGAAGCCTATTCTTGACTATTCACTGAAGTGGCAATAGTTCATAGTGCTGCTATAATTCTTACAAAAATTCTGAAACTCCTTTTGCAAAGGTATAAATTCTAGCTAATACCTTGTAGCAGAGTCCTCAGGCAAGCATCAGAAGGAAGAACAACCTTATTTAATAAGGAGATATAGCTGTGGTTATAACCATAATAATAATGTCACAAAAGATAAATTTATTTATTGGAATAGAATATGCTATAGTTTGGTTGTGAAATGCCCCATCATGCATTAATGTCTTGATCCTGAGCTTGGTGATACTGGGAAGTAGTGAACCTTTAGCAAGTGGGGCCTAATGATAGGAAGTTAGCTCACTGGGGGGCATGCCCTTGAAGGGGTATTGGGACCATGGCCCCTTCCTGTCTATTTTCTTCCCAGGTGCCAAGAAGTAAACAGGCCTCCTCTGCCATGTGCTCCCACCATGATGTTCTGTGCCTCCACAGGCCCAAAATCAACAAAGCCAACAGATAATGGACTGAAATCTCAGAAACAGTGAGTCAAAATAAGCTTTCATGTTTTAAATTGATTATCTCAGGTATCTTGTCACAGACTATCACACAGTATAAGTATTTCATACAGTTTCCCCTGAGAGTAAAAACAATTATGGACAGTAGAGGAGTAGACAATATCTAGGATCTTCTCAAAAAAAAAATATATATGCAGGCATTCTGCCACATGAGCCACATCCCCAGCCCAAAACATATAAACTATTTATAAGAATAAATAACATTTTACTTGTACAAACTTAACCCAGTGAAGATTGAGTATCTTTTTTGATTTGATAACTTTCCCCATGCATCTATCACCAGCTAATTAAGAAACATGAAACCCATTAACCAAACCTAATTATTTCTTGTGTCCTTCAACTTATAAAGTATAAAAACCATCAATGTAGTTTTCCAGAGGGTCTCTGGAAAAACAAAGTAAGCATTAGATGTAAAAGATATCCTGAAATTTTTGTTTTTCTAAACTTAGAATCATGTGTAGGGAAGCCAAAAAAACAGAAGTTTTCAGAGAAAACATGCTCATTTAATTACAACAGGATCATGACAACATGAGAAGCAATACTTGGTTACCTATTTAATCAAAGTGGCAGAGGATATATAGCTAAGTTGATGCCAGTTCTTTGTAAGTGAAGCTCTTTTCTTCATTGGGTTTTTGTTTGTATTTGTTTGAGTTTATTTTTGTAAATAATCAAAACTGTATGTGGTCAAAATGAAGCTGAGAAAATTATTCTATTGAGATACAGAATCCTTGCCAGTTGAGCATATTACTCAACAGATACTCCTCTTTATTTGTCCTCTCTTTGTTAACTCTGAGACCAGTTTATCATCATAACAGAGAGAAGTCATTTTCTAATTTTGTATTAATGTAATATTTGGCAGTAGAGTTTTCATGAGCTCCTTTTATTTCCTTAAATTACCTTGTGAATAATTCCATCAACACTGAACAAACTTTGCCAAAAATTTAACATATTTCATCATTCATTCAGACTCAGATATTATAAAACAAGGCAAATAAAATCCATTTTCCTCAAATACTCTACAACCTGCTATCCACACTGTCTTTTATCATTCTCTTCATATACCAAAACAAACTAACACTGTAGGACATAACTAGTCTTTTTTCTTCTCTTTTCTTTTCTTCCCTTACTCCTTCCCTCCTCCCTTCCTTCCTTTCAACAAAAGCACTTACAGAACTCTGTTATTAATGCTCCCAGTGATAACATTAGTTACAACTTTGAGCAAATGTGTTAACCTCTATGGCACAGAGAAAGCTGGATGAGAGATAACTGAGAACTGTCTATCACCTACAGCACGTAGCAGACCATTGAAGCCCATTAGTACACAGGGCACAATCACTTTTCTAAAGCCACATATATCCCTAAGTGGGCAAAAAAAGAACATGTTCATTGACACAGCCCATTAAAATGAGAACCACAAATACAGAAATTTTTAATTTGCTTACCATTGTTTTAATATTTTATCTGGCTTAAAATTATTCAGGTATCTAAAGTATTATTTATTAACTTGATTTAATATTAATCCAAATTTTCAAGTTACCTTGGATCTTGAAAATGTG
Source organism: Castor canadensis (assembly GCF_047511655.1). Lineage (NCBI taxonomy): Eukaryota > Metazoa > Chordata > Mammalia > Rodentia > Castoridae > Castor > Castor canadensis. The sequence continues at coordinate 5,862,276 of NC_133386.1, read as the reverse complement.
TTTATGTTGACATTCTATAAAATGTAATTACTGCTATAGAATCATTGGTCAAAATTATGATTCAATATATTTGGAAACATTTGATAATCTCAAATGATATACAAGAGTAGGCATATTTGATTAGTACACCCATAAAAATGGCTTAGAAAATTCAGAGTAGTTGCTTCAAGAAAAAAGTCCAAAATCTTATAAAATATATAAACCCCTTTATCTATTTGCACAGTATGTAAATATCTGTGGTGTGATCCCCAGGTTGAGAAAATCCCCCCTTTTTCCCTGAATATTTTTCTGCACTAGTTTATATAGTCCATAATCATTCTCTGTTTCTTAGAGTCCTCTTGATAAAGGCACAAAATACAGCAACCTTACTGTGAAAATTATGTATGAAGTTTGTGAGAGAAGGATGAGGTTCCTGACATGTTAGGACCCTATGGGTGTGAAAGCTGCTTCAGAAGTAAAGCACTAAATGATCCCACATTTGGTTTGGGTGGTGGAGAGTCTGTGAGTGGGTGGAGGGGTGGAGAAGATGAGAGAGGTAAGTCTGAAGCACAGTTCCTTTTCTTTATAGCACAAGATGCTTTAGGCCATAGTAAAGCTCACTCAGGAGGGGTCACAACAAGCTGGTCTCCCTAGTGGAAAAATTTCCATCCCTAGCAAGAGTTCAGAACTTAAATATCAATCACTTTCTAATCTCGCAAGGGTTAGTCTTAACTGAGAACAACAAATATATTGCTTTTTTGTCTAAACTAGAAAGAGATATACTATTTCCTTTTGATTAAAAAAAATATAGCTCATTAGGGGTATATGTTGCGATTATCCCTATTTATTCATTCTTCTCGAGATTGTGAAAAGAAAATACTTAACACACACAAAAATAAAAAAATTTAAAAATTTTAAAAAATGTAAAGCTCATTATAAACCTACATTTTCCTGGTAAATATTTCTGAAAACAGAGAAGGTGAAAATCCTTCACACAATATTATCAGGGACTACATTTTTATGTACATCTTTCACATACAAACACACAAAACTCTGTAAGTCTGAAAATAAGACAAGTTCCCTCTACTACCAAAAATAATTTATTCTTCAGAAAAGGACTTTATCTATTCTCATCTTCACTTTGTCATATTACCAGATGCTCTCTCAATTACCACATTTTGAACAAGAAAGTTCCGTTTAAGGAAGACATATTAACCCCAAACAACCTCAGTACAGAATTGGTAATTATTCCTAGTGGTTATGACTTCATAATCACAAACAACAACTCTTGTGAATAACCCATTTAAGGATTGCTTTTAAAAAAAATAATAAAAACTACACCATTTTTACATTGACAAAATGATGAATATATACCTTCATGAAGAATGAGAAATCCTTTGATTTAAGGATTATTTTATATTGGGATTCTCAGCCTAGGCATTATTAACATTTTGGGCTAGATAGCTCTTTGTTGTGGTCATTATAAGTGCATTATAAGATGCTCAGTAGCCTTCCTGACATCTGCCCACCAGATGCCACCACGATCCCCTCCATGTAACAACCACAAATATCTCCAGACACTGTCAATGTCCTTTAGGGGCAAAATTGTCCCTTGTTGAAAATAACTTTCTTATACTTAGGGTCAACTTATATTTGTGCATACATAGTATATATTTTTTACTTTTACAAAATTGGATCATAAGGACACAATTTTATAACCTACTTTTTCAACTTACCCATATGTTATGGGTATCTTCTCAGGCTGATATATACATATTTTTAGTGCTGTATGACATTTCATAAAAGACTGCATTATAATTGTTCTAACCAACAAATAATTGTTTACAATTTTTCAACATTATAACAAATTCCACCATTTCTACACAGATTTCTGTAAATTTGTTAATCGGTTTCTTAGGTTTTAAGAATAATAGTATCCTAAGAATTCATTTTAAATTTAAATAATTTAAATATAGCTAAAACCAAAAAGACAAAGAACAAAAGATACGAAACACAGCAGGAGGTAAAAAATAAGTTTTAGATTACCTATCAGTTTTATTTTCTACATAGCATACTTCTATTAGAATCATTGAGAAGTAACCTGCTGATAAGATTTATTAATAACAACTTCTAAATAACTTTAAAAGCCTTGGTTTTTCCTCACTATTCTGAGCACCATTTTCAAGTACAAAAGACAGTGGAGATTTCAGAGATCCATCATGTATCAGAACTGTACTGCTTCCAGCATCTTTTCCTTTAGATACCGTATGCAAAAATTCAAAAACAGAAACAGCCATGCCAATCAATTATTTGAATATATTTTATTATTGTCATAACCCATTTTAAGAGAAGTCAATGCAATTCTCACTCTAGAGAACTTCAACTAATGAGTTTTAAAGAATCTTGAAATCAACCAGTTCATTTATATATTGTTTTTGAATCCAGGAAGGACACACAAACAGTTCAAAACTCTGGGACTGGAGATAGGTCCAAACAGCTTTGATTGTATCTGTATGATTTAATTTCTTCAGAAAGAAGTATGTCAAAACATTAACATTTATTACTTATTAGTAATTCAGAATGCTTGAATACATGGGAATTTGTATGTACATGCTTTTTGAAATATTTTATAGAGTTTTCATTATATTTTTAAAAGTCAACTGCAGCTTAATAGGAGGCTACAAAGTCTTCTCATGAGACAGTTTACATTTTGCCTTTTCAATAAATGAAACAAGTAAATAACCATTATTTTGATATTTGGTCTCTTAGGTGAAAGAATCTGTTCCCAGAAGAGCTCTTTTCATGTACTTTATATTATTTGTATAATAACTTCACTTTTCTGTGCCTGAGTTTTTCTACTCCCCCCCAAAAAAAGAGAGAGCAAGAAATCATGAAAATTTTGACAGTGTCATGGTGAAAATAAAAGAGGAAATATGTATCAAAATATCTTCTAAAATAGAAAGCTACAGCATACTAACTAGTTGCATGATAGTACTTAAATACTCTTGGGATTTAAAACACTAAGAACTATAGTCCATTATTCCTCAATGTTAAGCAGAACCCTTTTTAATTTTAAGGTTCATACAACAATCTTAATGAAATATACATGGAAACAACCCCTTTCCTTTCCTACTCTTCAACATTCTTTTTGTAGAAAGACTTTTGGTGCCAAAAAATCTGTATAGAAACTTAACATTCCAGAGTGTTTCACATCATTTGATCCTAAAAATAACCCTATAGTATAGGAAAGAAAGATATTATATCCACCTTGAGATCACGGTGTAGAAAGTTAAAGCACTTAAGATCCAGTCTGGGAGTCATTTTAAATCACAATGAACTACCCTTGGTATTATCAGAGCTCTGGTTTTGGCCAACTGCAGAAAGCTCTAATCATAACTACTGTTTAACATATTATCAGGTTATAGATGAAGAAATCACATCATCTTTTGAGATCCATGTTAAGTGTGCCCATTTCATGCAAAGGAAAACTGAGAGATACAGACTAACTAGCATAAAAGCACAGGGCTAGTAAGTAGCAGCTTCAGGATCTGAACCCAACTCAGCATGCCTGGGGAGCAAAGTTCACTTCCATGCTTTGTACCACAAACATTTAACTGGTATTAGATAATAATAGTATGTTTTACTGCCTAAGGATAGGATTAATTTACCTTTCTTTATAAAGACAACGATTATTCTATATAACTACAAATACTACTGATATTTTAGTGGAGTAAATTTGAATGTTGTTATTTAATTCCACAGAAAATGTTCCACAAATAATAAAAAGATATGGAATTTATTACTACATTGCATTAATAAGTATGTGAGTTCTTACAGATAATATACTTGCTTGAACTTAAAAATTTTATTACATTTTCATTGAATCAATCCAAGGGTGCTATCTGCCATGAACTCTATGAAAAAGGACAGCCAGGGTTGGATTGGTCCATGAGTATTGAAGAATTTCTTTAGCAATCTGTTTTTTAATAGTTACATTTCAACATTTTCAAAACAAAACAATAAGGACTTTTGCCTCCAGAAACTTTACAACCTAGCCTTTACCTAGTCTAATTGTGTAGTTTTACACAAATAGCCATATCTCCTTTATTTTTTGAGGGTTTATACTAAAAGAACACATACAAATTAATACTAATTAACAAAACTTTTTCTCCTTAGTTCTTGTAAGTGTTCTCATGTAATTTGCTCCAAAAGAAATTTTAGTAAGTTGCATCACTGTGAGAATTATGTTAACTTAATGATTATAATTGAAAAAAGAAATTACAAAAAGGCCCTTTGAAATTCAATCATAGAAAAGAAATATTCAGTTACTTAGAAGGTCTTTGGTGCTGTGAGATACATATACAGAAAATGAGAGGCAGACTTGGGTCATTATTAACTGCAATCTCATATGGCACTTCCGCCCCCAAGTTTTTGCTACAATCCACTTACATAGAATATGAGCTGCAAAAGAACAATTACAAATGCATATGCACCCACAAATGTGAGATAACTATGCTGAGTGAAATGTAAACTGACTTTTAATTATTCATTAATAATAATTTAGACTATTAGTGCCATGACACAGTGTTCCCCTCAGGGTCCATATACACTAGGAATTTTCCTTATACATAGGAATCCTGCTGTAAAAAGGCCTGTTAGGCCCACATATAGGGTCCAATAATGTACATTCAAGAATTGAATGGTTTAGAGTAGAATGTACATAGAAAAGTAGCTAGTACAGAGTTAGCTTAAGTTGACAATTGCTATTATATAAACAGTCACCCTCCTGGGCAACTTTTCAGCTACATATGTAAGAATTCATTTGAGAGCTAAAACGAATTCAGGATATACAGAAAGCACAAAAACACTGGGTACTTTAAATTAAATTGGTGATCATGAAAGATTGTATAGTGAATTTCAAGATCTTTTTTACTCTATGGCCCTATCTGCCCTTTTATGACTGGTGACCTGGTCTTCTCCCAGAAATCCATATACCATTGCATGGGTTTATCATTCTTCCCATTATTTAAGCTAAAAGGCGGGTTTCATCCTTGGACCTTCAATATGCTGAACATTCACTTGGATGACTGAATTTTCCTTCTAGACATTGAACCTATCCATTTGCTCTGTCTTTACCACAGGACAGGAATTCACAGCAGTGCTTGTCTTCTATCATCCTTGCCCATTCCCTCTAACCCTCACTGCTACTAGAGTATTTGTTTGTTTGTCCTTTACATTTGTATTAGTATATGACAGTTATGCAGGAGATTTCATCATGACATTTCCATATGGGTACATATATTATACCCAAGTTTGGTCTATCCCCTCCATTGATCTCCCTCTTCTTGAAATGATTTAGGTTTCAATGTTGAAGAGTACGTTTTACCTATTGCCACTCCTATCCCAGCTCAACCTCCATGCAACAATCTAACATTCCTTTATCTCTAACAGGACTTTATCCTTGACAAGACCTTCAGATACTATGTTCCAGCCTCAGGCATACTTTCCTCTGCATGGCACTCTAGCCATTTCTTGCAATCCCAGGCCCTCATGCTCCAGGCTCCCTCCCAGAACAGAGCTTTGGGCAGCCTCTGACCTCTTCTGTACACTTGGTTAAACACTTTTAGCTGAACTGTTATTCTGTCAGGACCAACCCCTCACTACCCTTCTTTACAGATTCTTTAATTACACTTGCCATAGGTTGAACGTTACTGCTTCCTGAGGTCAGGTACTATGTTTGTGGTGTGCTTATTAACACCATAGTCCTAGCAGTTAGTACCTTGTGTAGCATAGGGAAATGCTTAATAAACAGATTGAAAGCTAAAATTAATGAGTAAGTGGTTAAAAAATTTTTTTAACCTGATACAATTATTCATAGTAGATTATGATATCTATGACAGAAATAGAATTATAAAGGCTTAGTTCCTAATTCAACAAAGAGATGCTTGTTATACATGATATTCTAGTCATATGATGCTATGATTTGCTATATATTGTAAATAAAGTCAAATTTAGCTGCAGTAATAACTTCATGTAAGTATACTCAAAATCCCCAAATCTGCCAGGTGCAGTAGCTCAGTTCTATAGTCCTAGTACTCGGCAGGCAGAGATTGGGAGGACTGCAGTTCAGGCCATCCTGGGCAGGACTTCATGAGACACATCTCAACCAATGTGTGGGCATAGTGGAGCCTGCCTACCATCCCAGCTACATGGGGATGCACAAATAGGTGGACTGAAGTCTAGCACAGCTACAAAGTGAGACCTTATCTCAATAAACCAATGCAAAGAGGTCTGGTGAAGTAGTTCAAGTGGTACAGCACCTACTTAGTAAGCACTAGGCCCTGAATTCAACCCTCAGTACTGCCAAAAAAAAAAAAAATTCTCAAATCTTTATTAAGTTCCTTAAAGTTAAATGGATTTGTATCAATTTCCAATCCATAAGTGTTTTCATTACATTCATTAATAATTCCAACGATTATTAAATTTTTAAAAATACAGGAAGAGCCACCTAGAAGCCCATCTACTGGAGCAAATTGCTGCACAGTGTGTGGAGTTCTCTTCTCCAAAAATCAAAGAAACAAAACACAATTCTTCTGAGACACAAAAGAGGGACCACTTGACAGAACTTTGGATCTCTTCACTCTCATTTTCTGTGATGCCCTGTCCCACAATTCCTATCTTGTTTGAATTTAGGTTGACTACTTCATCATTAAAAACTGAATGTTGAGAACAGTGATGTGCTTGAAGAGTAGACAATCTCATTTTCTTTTCTTAACATGTTTTCCAGATTCGCACAAAACAAAAAAAAAACCCATATTACAGAATATTTTCACACACTCCACAGTACTAGCAAATATAAAGCTTTTTAATTACTTTTTTATCAGTATTAAGATTAATTTTTTTATCAGTATTAAGATTAATTTTTTTATCAGTATTAAGATTAATTTCAAAAGGGGAATTTAAATATCCTAGTTAACATTTTTCAGGAGTTCTTAAGTATTTTTATTTTATTGTTTTATTATTCATATGTGCATACAAGGCTTGGGTCATTTCTCCCCCCTGCCCCCACCCCCTCCCTTACAACCCACTCCCTCCCCCTCCCTCTCCCCCCCCACCCCAATACCCAGCAGAAACTATTTTGCCCTTATTTCTAATTTTGTTGAAGAGAGAGTATAAGCAATAATAGGAAGGAGCAAGGGTTTTTGCTGGTTGAGATAAGGATAGCTATACAGGGCATTGACTCACATTGATTTCCTGTGCGTGGGTGTTACCTTCTAGGTTAATTCTTTTTGATCTAACCTTTTCTCTAGTTCCTGGTCCCCTTCTCCTATTGGCCTCAGTTGCTTTTAAGGTACCTGCTTTAGTTTCTCTGCGTTAAGGGCAACAAATGCTAGCTAATTTTTTAGTTGTCTTACCTATCCTCACCCCTCCCTTGTGTGCTCTCGCTTTTATCATGTGATCAAAGTCCAATCCCATTGTTGTGTTTGCCCTTGATCTAATGTCCGCATATGAGGGAGAACATATGATTTTTGGTCTTTTGAGCCAGGCTAACCTCACTCAGAATGATGTTCTCCAATTCCAACCACTTATCAGCAAATGATAACATTTCGTTCTTCTTCATGGCTGCATAAAATTCCATTGTGTATAGATACCACATTTTCTTAATCCATTCGTCAGTGGTGGGGCATCTTGACTGTTTCCATAACTTGGCTATTGTGAATAGTGCCGCAAGAAACATGGGTGTGCAGGTGTCTCTGGAGTAACCTGTGTCACAGTCTTTTGGGTACATCCCCAGGAGTGATATTGCTGGATCAAATGGTAGATCAATGTTTAGCTTTTTAAGTAGCCACCAAATTTTTTTCCAGAGTGGTTGTACTAGTTTACATTTCCACCAACAGTGTAAGAGGGTTCCATTTTCCCCTAATAATGGCTATTCTAATAGGGGTGAGGTGGAATCTTAGTGTGGTTTTAATTTGCATTTCCTTTATTGCTAGAGATGGTGAGCATTTTTTTCATGTGTTTTTTGGCCATTCGAATTTCTCTTCTTTTGAGAAACTTCTCTTTAGTTCACTTGCCCATTTCTTTATTGGTTCATTAGTTTTGGGAGAATTTAGTTTTTTAAGTTCCCTATGTATTCTGGTTATCAGTCCTTTGTCTGATGTGTAGCTGGCAAATATTTTCTCCCACTCTGTGAGTGGTCTCTTCAGTGTAGAGACCATTTCTTTTGTTGAACAGAAGCTTTTTAGTTTTATGAGGTCCCATTTATCTATGCTTTATCTTAGTTGCTGTGCTGCTAGGGTTTCATTGAGAAAGTTCTTACCTATACCTACTAACTCCAGAGTATTTCCTACTATTTCCTGTATCAACTTTAGAGTTTGTGGTCTGATATTAAGATCCTTGATCCATTTTGAGTTAATATTGGTATAGGGTGATATACATGGACCTAGTTTCAGTTTTTTGCAGACTGCTAACCAGTTTTCCCAGCAGTTTTTGTTGAAGAGGCTGCTATTTCTCCATCGTATATTTTTAGCTCCTTTGTCAAAGACAAGTTGGTTATAGTTGTTTGGCTTCATATCTGGGTCCTCTATTCTGTTCCACTGGTCTTCATGTTTGTTTTTGTGCCAGTACCATGCTGTTTTTATCATTATTGCTTTGTAATATGGTTTGAAGTCCGGTATTGTGATACCTCCAGCATTGTTCTTTTGACTGAGTATTGCCTTGGCTATTCGTGGCCTCTTTTTTCAATCTCTTTAATGAATGTCATTGGAATTTTGATGGGAATTGCATTAAATATGTAGATTACTTTTGGGAGTACAGACATTTTTACTATGTTGATTCTACCAATCCATGAGCATGGGAGATCTCTCCACTTTCTATAGTCTTCCTCAATCTCTTTCTCCAGAAGTTTATACTTTTCCTTGTAGAGGTCATTCACATCTTTTGTTAGGTTTACACTTAGGTATTTGATTTTTTTTGAGGCTATTGTAAGTGGAATTGTTTTCATACATTCTTTTTCAGTTTGATCATTTTTAGTGTATAGAAATGCTAATGATTTTTCTATGTTGACTTTATATCCTGCTACCTTGCTGTAGCTATTGATGATGTCTAGAAGCTTCTGAGTAGAGTTTTTTGGGTCTTTAAGGTATAGGATCATGTCATCTGCAAATAGGGATATTTTGACAGTTTCTTTACCTATTTGTATTCCTTTTATTCCTTCTTCTTGCCTAATTGCTCTGGCTAGGAATTCCAGTACTATGTTGAATAGGAGTGGAGATAGTGGGCATCCTTGTCTAGTTCCTGATTTTAGAGGGAATGGTTTCAGTTTTTCACCGTTAAGTATAATGCTGGCTGTAGGTTTGTCATATATAGCTTTTATAATGTTGAGGTACTTTCCTTCTACTCCTAGTTTTCTTAGAGCTTTTATCATGAAATGATGTTGGATCTTATCAAAGGTCTTTTCTGCATCTATTGAGATGATCAAGTGGTTTTTGTCTTTGCTTCTGTTAGTGTGGTTTATTACGTTTATTGATTTTCATATGTTGAACCACCCCTGCATCCCTGGGATGAAGCCTACTTGGTTGTGGTGAATGATCTTTTTGATGTTTTGTTGAATTTGGTTTGCCATTATTTTGTTGAGGATTTTTGCATCAATGTTCATTAAGGAGATTGGCCTATAGTTCTCCTTTTTGGAGGTGTCTTTCCCTGGTTTTGGGATAAGTGTACTACTGGCTTCATAAAATGTGTTTGGCATAAAGTAGAACAAAATTGCACACACACAAAAAAAAAAAAATCCACAAAGTGTCCCAAATTCAAATGCAATAGAGTTTCAGTAAGTTTTTCAGCATGCAGGTGTAGTTCAGTTGTTTTCTTATCAAAGGTAGGGAGAAAAGAAAAAAAAAAAAAGGGTCTGGAGACAGTTCTGAGGGTGGTATCTGCAGCTGTGGCTTGCCTGCCTGCTGCTGTCAGCCTGCTGTTGCTGGTGGTGTTATTTATGCAGATCTCTGGGGTGAGCTTAGCACTCACCTGGCCCTGCAGGCTTGTTTACTCAGAGTTCTCCTGTGCAGGAGCCTCTGCTACAAGCTTTCCCCTTTTCAAGCACACTGGGGGAGGTGACACTGCATCTGCTTTCTCAGGCCTGCTTGTTTGTTTACAGCTCACATGGGAAGTGGGTCTTCCCCCCTCTCCTGTGGAGTTTTCCTCCCTCCTCCACTCTCACAAGCTTTCCCACTCCTGGTTGTTGGGCGCGCGCCCCCGCTCCCACCAGAGCCTCTCCGGCCAGGCCCGGCTTGTTTGTTTATAGTTCTGGGAAGGATTTCCCTCCCCTGCTCTTCAGCACTCAGGGCGCCCCACCCTCTTTGCTACGTGTCTTTATTGTTCTTATTGCTTATTACTCAGTTTACCTTTTTTCCCTGGGTGGAGGTCGGTCTGTCCAGGGGGCTATGCTGTTCTGGCCCAGGGTTGTTTGTGGGAGTACCGCATACAGCTAAGCTCACCTTGTCCACATCTTCCCAAGCCGTCTGGGTGCAGGCGACTTGCGGCCCAGGAGCCCTCTTGGTTTCTCCGTTTAATGTGAAGTGGAGATTCTCTGCGCCGGCTGGAGGTGTGGAGGGGTCAAAGTTTTGCCTCTTCTCAGTGGTTTTGCCTGCAAGGTGTGTCTCCAGCGTCTCTCCAAGATTTCACTATAGGAGGCACGCTTTCTGCTTCCTCCCTCTAGCCACCATCTTGGAATTCTCTCCGTAAGTATTTTTTTAAATGCTACACATATAAGTCATTTCAAGTCAAATAATAAGTGAATGTGACAAATTTATAGAGTGCTTGCCAAAAATATTTATCTATTTTATATAACAGTTGTCATAAAAGCGCCATGAGGGAGCAGCCATTTATAACATAAGGGCACTAGAGACAAACAAAACCCTGAATGAGAAGCTGTGAGATGTCATTAAGAAATCCATTTTTCTCATGAATTTATTATAACAGCAAGAATAAAACAGCCTCCGTGGGCTTGTTTTTCAGGTGCACATGTGCAGGGTCGGGACTCCATGATAAGGAAATTCTCTGTAATGCTTAGGTTCCACAGACCACATGGAGCATTCAAGGGTCACCTAGAGAAGACTTCTGAGGAGAATATTCCTGAATCAGTAAGGAGGGTGAAGTAAGCTGTCATTACTGCTGCTCAAGCAGGATAGATAGATAAGGCAAAAGGGAAATTAGGAAATAATAAAAATTAAAAGGGCCAGACTCATAAATTAAAACAGAACCAGGAAGTAAAAGATAAAAAATCAGAGCAACAACTCCCCTCCCATCATCTTTTAGATGTTAAGTAAGTAAAGAGATGCTGGAAACAAGAGCACAGGGCAAGTCTGCCTCCTTGTAGATGTTAAGAAGCTGCCAACTCTTTGAAAAGTAGAGAGACAAGGAATTAAAGGACATGTCTGGAAATAAGAGTCTTAAAACTCACACCTATTTTCCCTGTATTTGGAGTAAGTCTAGACCACTGCTTCATGTTTTAGAGTAAGAACAAGACCCATCTTAGCCATATTTTGGGTAACAAACCCATCCTGAACCCACCATCTATGAGTTCACCAGCTCAGGCAGTCCACAGAATCCCACATATGCACCACCAATTGGTTTTCTTGCTCCCATTTCCTGTGTGGGAAGCAGTGAAATGTTTCTCCCTCCCTTTCTTATTTCTCCATATTTTATCATATTTTTATCCTTGGTAAAATTGCACCTGTGAGACTCTCCTTTAGGGAGAACCCTTAAAATCCTTTTCATTGTGGATCTCAGGTTACTGTGAATTGCATGGAAGCTGGGAAACTGAGTGGCTCCCCATTCCCCACACACACACACAGACTTCTACCATCTCTATCCAATCCTTCTCTTCTTATGTTAACTTCCTTAACCCCGACGTATTACTCAGCTTTTCATTGCTGTGACAAAATACTAGAGAAAAACTATTCAAAAGGAGGAGGATTTATTTTGGCTATAATTTCAGAGGTTTCAGTTCATGGTCAGCTAGCTCCATGACTGTGAGCCTGGGGTGAGGCTGAAACATAATGGCAGAAAGGTACAATGGAGGAAAGCTTCTCACTTTGTGGCAGCTAGGAAGTAGAGATGAAAAAGGAAGGGTCCAGAGACAAGACAGTCCCTTCAAAGGAACACTTCCTAGTGACCCACTTACTCCCAACTAGATCCATGTCCCAGTAGCCCATTTGAGGCAGACTAGAAGTTGGAAAAGTTTGGAACTCATGTAGCTTGCCAAGGAATGGCTCAGACCACCTGCACCTGGCTGGGAACCACCCATGCTCCTCCCACTCATTCATTATCCTGTGGGAATCTCCTGGATCTGCCCTTCCCATGGGTTAGTGTAGGTTTATAAAAGCACCTAAAAAAGAAAAGCATGCTCTCTCTGCTGGCAGTCTCCACCTGTGCACCACCATACTCCCCTTATATTTCCCTTTCCCTAACTTTTAATAAACTCCATTTATACCCACATGTTCTGCTTGGATTTTTCCATGCTGGAATGCAAGAATCAAGGTCTTCTGAAAACACTGTTTTGCTGTCAACACATTCAGCTATAAACTCAACAACAGATCAACCCATTGATGATGTTAGTGCCCTCCCATGATCCAGTCACCTCTCAATAATGCCTATAGCAGGGAAAGAAGCCTTCAACACAGGAGGCTTTGGGGGACACTTCAGATCCAAACCACAACACTATGTTAAAATAACTATATGCTTTTTTCTAGTATGACTATTTCAAAGAAATTTCATTTTTCTTAACTTGTTCTCTTAAAAAAAAAAAAACTTTCTTAACTATCTATTAGGATCAAACAAGTCCAATAAAAATGTTGTTACTTCCATGTTAGGGTTGAGAATTTAGACATACAAATGGAGAAATTCAAAGTCATGGTTCCCACAGCAACCATAACATAACCTGGTTGAAGCACACACATAATGCTTCTTATTACTAGATATGCAGCAAAATGTGCACCTTAATCCATACTGTGTATTAGTCTACATAAATTATTCATGCTATGGGGATCACAGACTTTGTATTTTCTTTCAAAAATGAATAATGGAGGGAATGAAGTATGATATATTTATATATTATAAGAAATTTTGTAAATGCCACAATGTACCTCCACCCAACACAACAATAAAAATAACAATAAATAAAAAATAAAAAATAATCTGTATGGAAGTGTAATTCTTGTCATAATTTTATATTAACATAAAACTGGGACAACATTTTTATCAGGGTTGTTCACTTCTCAAATTTCTTTGCAGAAGACACAATAAGAATAAAGGGTAAAACAACAGGAAACCAAAATACACTCATGCCAATGCATATTAAAACATATGTATATAATTATGCTTAAAATTCCTTGCTTGAACCCGAACTAGCTGGTTCTTGCCAAATGACTGAGTCCAGCTCCTTAACAAGGCATGTCTGAGGCCCCTTGCTTGCCTCTCCTGAAGTGTTCTATATCTCTGCCCACTAAAGGTCTATTTCATCCATATACTGTAAAGCGATTACCTCTGTATCTCCTCCCCTTTCCACCTAGGAAGTACAAATGGATCCAGCAAAATCAAACACCTATTCATTTATCTTAAAAATGGTCAGGCCCAAACTATGGACTGCCAACTATTAATAAAGGATCTGTTCAGTTTGCATATGAGCATTCCAGGGTTGGGTTCTCAAAGGTTTTGACTTTCACATGAATAAGATAGGAAATTTATGACTCTAAGACTTCTGGGTCCTGAGCAAAACACTCAACTAAAAAAACATAGAGAATGGAGCAAAACTCCACACCCCCTCCCATTTCAGTTTCTCAAGTCAGGGCTCAAAAAATAAATTTCTAACATAATTTCTGCAAAGATTCCAATGCCAAAACACATTAAGAATCTGAATTAATTAAAACCAGGTTGAAGCAGAACAATAAGGACAAATAATAATGGAAAATTAAGCAGGTGCAGAGACACTGAGTTCCTAGAGACTTTAGTTTGGGTTGTTTTGGGAGACACAGAAGCAATATGGTCTACTTAGGATAGAAAACCCTGAACAAAGTGGTTTCTCAGCTAGAAACAATCAACAGGATTGCTCTGCTTCCTAACACTGAAGTGTCTTGTGCCCCAGAAATCAGTATTCATCAAACCAAATGTGCTGGTTTGCTAACCATAGCAGAATTCAGAACTGAAGTGATAATCTTTGCATCTCTATGCATTTGATATACTCCCCCACACTTTTTTTTTCTTTTGAAGCAGAAACAAAGGCACAGAGAATAACTTGTTAACTATGATAAAGAAAAGACTGTGATGCACAGTTGCAGAGATTTTCTGTTCTAAAGGCTGGGGCAAAGGAAAAGGAGGTGAAGAGGTGACTGAGACTAGTGAAAAAGGAGTACAGGAATCATGGGCTTTGCAATTAGAGAGGAAAGAAACACCTTGCATTGGGAGGACCAGGAAGCATGGTGGAATGGAGCCCAGCATCCAACAGTCCCCAAAGGTGTTTCCCCACAACTCATCACCTGTGCACAACCTGTCAGCCAGTGGTCATAAGTTCCTTACTGACTTGGTAAAAGGCCTTTTATGAATCAATAATCACTCAAAACATTACATATATTAATTTATTCAATGCCCCAGCCTTTAGTTTGGGCCTGACCATTTTTAAGATAAATGAATAGGTGTTTGATTTTGCTGGATCCATTTGTACTTCCTAGGTGGAAAGGGGAGGAGATACAGAGGTAATCGCTTTACAGTATATGGGTGAAATAGACCTTTAGTGGGCAGAGATATAGAACACTCAGAAGGAGAGGCAAGCAAGGGGCCTCAGACATGCCTTGTTAAGGAGTTGGACTCAGTCATTTGTCTAGAACCAGCTAATTCGGGTTCAAGGAAGGAGTAAAATACTTATTTCTAGACAAGATTGGCTCATTCAGGGTGGTGTGGCCATAGACATTATTTCTAAAATGCGCTAAACCAGAGGATGAAAGTGACTTCATTATAATAAAATGATTACACTATAAATTTAATGTTTTGAACTTTATTTTTAAAGGAAGCAATTTTGTATTGTGTTGTAGAAGAAATATGTTCTCTTTGAACATTCTAATAGTGAAAGCAGGAATAAGTGAATGAGATAGCTAGATTAGAAAGATTGCCATAAAATGTATTGTATTTTTTGTACCATGAATAAATTTCACAGGATTTTAATATTGTTTTTGATATTTCATAAAGATATGACAAATTAATTTTATATAGGCAAAATGTTTTCTTTGTGGATAAAATACACAGTGTCCAAGCAGAAACAATGTATTTGGGTGTTCTCACTTTATCTGATAAACCCTTTGTAGTTCTGTTGTTTTATGAAAGTACATTACTTTTCACTTCCATGATGAAAATATAATATGTAATGTTTTATGAAATGTACTTCTGAGAAATATGTGATGGAACAGAGAACGTTTGGTTTAATTTCTTGTTTTTCTGATGTACAACTTCAGAGACAGAATACAATTTGTTGGCACCTATTGGGTTAATGCTTCATGGCACAAAAGCCCATTTTTATGTTAAGGTAAAATTACTTTGAAAGTATGATTTAATTGAAATCCTATTTAATGGTAAAATTTTGTTATTGATTATGATCAAAATGCCCAAGACAGTGATGAATTCATCAATTCCTGTTTCAGTGGTGTTATAAATCTTTTAGCAGGAGCTGGAGAATGTGAACAAGATGAATATTTTCAAATTATAGTGGCACATTACTTATTATGTGTAGCCTTATTCATCTGTATAGTGTGTAGCAATGGAGATGGCTTTTAAGAAACAATATAGAAAAGTAGCTTGCAATGTTATCTATGTCACGAGTCAAACTGGAATGAAACTTGTTCCAACAAAACTTTAAAAACGTGAAGCTAGAAGTTGACTGAGCAATATATTTGAGTTAAAGAAAGAAAAGCATAAAGTGTATAATTAGTAAGTCTAGCCAGAAAGGAATAGTATTCACAAGCAGCATTCACATCACTAGGGAAGGCATTATGCCATTTAACCTTCCTACTCTATTGTCAAGATGTGAAAAATTATAAGTGATCAAACCACATAAAGTTATACTCCTTAAGCACTAAAGTCACTATCATTTATCAAAATTAGAGTTTTCAAGATTTTATAGCTTCTTTCCAGTGTATGTATTTTGTGTGTGGATGTATATAGAGTATGTTATTTTTTCTCTCATTTATCACCAAGGAAGTGATAAAATGTGGGTTTGTTTGAAGTGCCATGAAAAATTTAAAATACAGGTACCCATTTAAAAATCCTTCTTAAATATTCTTGAAGTACAGTTTGTCTTTTGTTATACTTTCAATCTAAGTGATATATGCTATTGGTGCTTTAATTATCTAATTATCACAGAGAATGGGGTGTACAGATGATTTAAGTTCAAAACTTAAGGTTTATGTTCATCTATAAGGCTATTTCGTGTGTCATAGGTTGCAGTGGCTATAAGTGCCATATGTAATGTTCATTTTATCTTATTCCAAGTGTTACTGTCTCATTCACAGAAGAACACACTGTGGCAAGGGAAAGGCTAACTCCAAGGCATCAGGGTCTTATATTTTTCCCTAAATACAAAGATAGAAACCTGATCAGTTGTGTGAAGCTAAGCACATAAAGAA
This sequence comes from Castor canadensis, assembly GCF_047511655.1. Taxonomy (NCBI): domain Eukaryota; kingdom Metazoa; phylum Chordata; class Mammalia; order Rodentia; family Castoridae; genus Castor; species Castor canadensis. Next base: position 5,845,630 of record NC_133386.1, on the reverse strand, counting down.
TTTTACTCAACCCAGCAAGAAATTGAATGGAAACAACTGGGAGTTTCCTAGAATTGCCAGAATATGTCAGTTTCTCTATTTAGTCAACATCATCTCTTTTATTACATGATGTAGTTTATTTAACACAATGATAATGAAAACTTTTTTCACATTTTTATTTCCATATAGTAGTTACGGGGGGATACATTGTGATATTTACATATGTACTTATATCTTAATTAGATTACCCCCTCCATCATTATTCTCCCTTATCCTCTCTTCCCCCTTCTTAGAACAATTTCAACAAGTTTCATTTTCTATTTTTATTCATGTATACAAAATACAATCACCATATTCACCCTCCTTCATCCTTTCTGTTCCCTCCTCCCACGGGTACCCTCCCCCAGAGAGAACCAGTTTTACCTTCCTGTCCTTCATTTTTTTTAAGTGTATATTGATTTCAAGAGGATTTCGCCTTAGTATTTTAGACATGTATATATCATGCTTTAATTAGATTAATTAACTTTATTACTTTTACTTTCTCAATTACCCTACTCCCCATTATTAAACAGTTTATAGTGCATTATGTTATACTATCTTCATACACAGATGCGTCGCGTATTAATCACTGTCATCATTCTCTTTTCCTCTCCCTCCTCCCCATAGTCCTCTTAAACAATCATATTCTCTCTGCATATTCATGTGTGTATGTGTGTGTACACTTTCTCAATACATATGTATATAATATAACACATATTTATGTGTAAATTTATCTTATAGGTCTAGCTTCCACATATGCAGGAAAACATGACCTTTGTCCTTCAGAGCCTGGCTTACTTCACTTAACAAGATGATCTCTAGTTCCATTCATTTACCTGCAAATAGCATAATTTCATTCTTCTTCATGGCTAAAATATTAGTTCCATTGTGTATATGTTCTACATTTTCAACACTATCTCAAAACTGTTGCATATTCAGAAAAAAAGTATTAGAAAAAATAGGAGCATTTTAATGATGTTTAAAACATTCTTTTTACATAGTGATAACAAAGTACTATGGCTGGATCAGAGCCTCAACAGGTTCATAATAGATACCCTCTGGCAAAGAGAAGATAAGTAAGTTAGCAAGTATGATAGGGATTAAGTGGGCTCCAGTTTCCTCACATAGAAAAGGAAGTTAAAATTAAAACGCAAAACAAAAGTCAATCTCCATCTGAAACCTCTACCCAGCTCTGAAAAAGAAGAAAAGCCTAAACTTTGGTTTTTGGTTTTTTTGGTTTTGTTAAATTTGGTTATTGCCTTAATGGTGAAGGCCCAAAAGACTGAATCATTTTCATTTTACTCCCACTTCAGTTCTAAGATATTCTCTGGAAAAAGGTGGGGCAGCTTTTGTTTCTAGTATGATGAAATGTCTGTTTTCCATACTGCGATTAGAATGAAGTGAGTTTTAAAAGTCTGAAAATCATTATAGTAGCATATAAAAAGTGACACTGTAAATAAGTAACCTGAATTTCCCACTTACACGGGGAAAATCATTAAATCTGCAAAGGAGCTGTAACTGATGTGGATTGTAACATCACTTTTTTAAAAATGACATTGGTGTAGACACAAATGCTCTTGTCATTACTTCCAAGAAAAACAAGTCACAACACACAAATTTCTCATTTCCACATAGCACTTAAAAGTGAAATATTCTGGAAGCTGAGAAAAGCAGAGAAAATCAGAACATAAATTGTGGGTGAATTAAGGTTGTTCACATGGAGAAACATTCTAGAATACTTTTATGTCAAAAACAAATATGATATTAATTATATTCCCACAAATACTCTGTACAAACTCCAATTTTAAAATCAGGTCAGTGTTTAAAAATAGAGAACTCATTTTTAGGCTAAGTTGGTAATTATGTTAGATCTCCACAGTACATAAGAAAATACAATGAGGTTTCTTGGTGCCATGGTATCTATAACCTGCATATTAAAATTTAACAAGAAAGTACTTTTATAACATTACAGAGCTTCCAGACAACCAAATTCTCTAATTCTTATTCCCATTACAAACACTGAATTCACTGGTGGAATGCAGATGACATAGTAAAATGAGTTCACAAAGTACTTAGGATTATGAGTTTAAACCTGTGTTATTAAGAACAGTGAGCACATCAGGTTACTGCTAAACTCCATCTAATTACTAACAAATTAATCAAAGACAATAAAGGAAATTATCTTCTGAAAGACACTCTTGATAATACTTCTAAGAACCGTCAGGCATCACTTATCCGTGACAATTCAGAAAGCTGGTTAATCCTAAACAGTGGATAGCTTAACAATTATTTTTACTGGTACAAATTATATTTATTTACACTACAGATTTACCTGAGCATTTTGTTTTTCTTAGTTCAATATTGAAAATAAATTTTCCTTTCTTGCTAGATCAGAATGTAAAGCTAGACAGGAATTTTTTTAAGTCTAAAATAGGTAAATCACAAAGTATATAGTTTACATGTACAGTATATAAAATATATAAAGTTTAAAATCTTTTAGTTAAGCTTTCAAAATACATATAATAAATGGATGTTAAGGTAAGTGATTTGGGATAAGAATGATAAAAATGTCACTTAAAAAGTGTCAAATTTTAAGTCATATAAAGTGGCTGTTAAGTTATGATTACTTCATTTTACAGACAAAATTATACACTCTTCAATTAGTTACATGCAGAGTGACTTTGTTATGGTAAGTAAACTGGTACCCTATACACATATATTTTAAAAAGACCTTTCAAACATGTGGAGCTCTAGAATTCTCTCTCATTCTTCTGCTGTCATTCTCTCATTCCCATTTCTCTTTTTTTTTCAATGAATAGGTTCTACCCGTAAGATTAACTGCCTAACAACAAAACTGGCTACTAACCATGGAATCTTCTATTTTGGTCTCTATCACCACTGAGACTCTCACTTATTATACTATTTATGAAAACAACATTCACCAAACTAGGAAATACACTACACATAGGCAGTGTTTGAGAACACTGATATTGGAATTTATCTGTGTGGAATCTCAGTTCACCACCTACCTACACTTCAGTAAAAGTAGGCAGTCTTTAATTACCTGTGCCTCAGTTTCTTCATCTATAAGACTAAGATAACATTAGCACATACCTCTTAAGGTAGTTTTGAATATTAGGTAATATAAATAAAGCATGTGGAACCGAATCTGGCACATAGCAAGAACTCAATAAATATGAGCTCTTATTACTGCAAAAAGACTTTGTTTTTCAAATGGATAAACCCCATGCAAGAGAGGAAAAAGTCATTGAGATAATTACCTTACATTTTTCATTGAGATAATTACCTTACATTTCCCATAATTTAGCTTATGATGAGGTTATTAAAACAATGTCAAAAAATGCTCTAAAAAGGAAGAGAAATTTTCAATTTTCAACTGGTATTGAGGGTGAAGAAAGAACTAGGATTTACTTTAGTAAACTTATTGGACTATTTCTTCAACATTTTAATAGAATATATACTTACAAAATGAAAAAAGTTCAAACATATAAGATTAAAAAATGATACCATGTTTTAAAAGGTGGTATGGATTACAAAAAGGAGATTTAAATCCAGAAAGCATACTAGTGTATCTAATAATACCTACACATCCACTTTACCTTGTCCTTGTTACTCCATCAGTAGAATAAGCAGAACCCTACAAACTCAGGACTTGAAGTTCCCCAATTGCTAAAGCCAGCAATCGTAGGAAAGGCCATGAACAGAGGACCTGGGGAACGAAGAAATAGCTTTGAAAGTAGACACTGCTGCAGATGGGGAAAACAACAGGATCCGTCTCAAATGCCTACTTTATGTTCCAGGGCCTGTTAGGTATTTCTCATGACCATGTGTCAAGCCCAGTCACTGATGCCACAGGGTGCTGAGGAGCATGTGATCTCTATTACACCATTTTGTCCCCAGCCTTGAGCAGTGTACAAATTTCTTGGGAAGCTATTTATTTGGGAGATATTTGTCAATTCTTTTTCAGTTCCATTACTACACAGTCACATCTAGCATTTCCTCAGTTTGTCTACATGGCACCTGTCCCCTCACACTGCCTAGAGGTTAGTCACTTTTTCCCTTTCTCAAGCCTTTCACAAGAGTGGCTAATGATGATAATGATGATAACAACAACAACAATGATAAAAATCACAATGTATGCTCACCTACAATTATAGCTTCATTTTCATTTGAAGATAGATGCAATTAACTATTATTTCAGAACTTAATATACTCAGGCCTAGAGAGGTTAAACACTTTGCCTAAATGCTATAATGAGTAACTAGGATACTTGAGTTTTGAAACCCACTCTCAAAGCTTCAAATTCACACTTTTTCCCTACCAGACTATTCACCACAGGGAAAGGTGAAGACAGCATTCCTACCGTTGACTACTTAGAAGCCTGAAATTTCTACTTGTAAAACTAAAAATATCTACACATTCTTCCAAGTAAACACATTTTTATATTTGTTCATGTCTGAATAGGTTTCTAGTAACAAACAGCAATATAAAATGATTATATAGATACAACATTTCAAGCACATTAAAAGTTGTGCCTTCTTGGGTAGAAATGCTCCCATTTTAAAATATTAGGTTTTTATAAATAGTTTCTTTTTAGAGATCTGGATGATGGAAATAAGTGTGGAGTTACCTCAAAAATTAAAAATAGAATTTAAATCTGATCCAGCCATACCACTTTTGGTGTATACGCAATACCATCAAAGTCAGCTTAGTATAGAGACACCTGCAGATTCATGTTTATCATGACACTATTCACATATAGAATCAGCCTTGGTTTCCATCAACAGATGAATGAATCAAGAAATATATAAATATTCTCAAACCCCTTGCAGAATTATCACTCCCTGGAATAGTGAGGATTCTAGTCTGTGTGCCATCTGAGGGGCAATACCAAAGTATTGGCTACAAATTAGCTCGTTATTACCTGCCAGTTATTTTTCTTAAATCAGTAGGCACTCCTAATTTGATAGGCTGGGACAACTCGTGTTTTGGTCAATCATAAAGAAGAATTTTTCTCAATCATAAGGACTGAAGAAGTTTTACTCAACCATAAAGAAGAATGAAATTATGTTTTTGTAGGAAGACAGATGGAACTGGAAATCATAATGTTAACTGAAGTAAGCCAGCCTCACAAAACAAGTATCATACATTCTATCTTGTATGTGGAATAAATAAAAATAAAAAGGGAACTACTAGGGATCTGAAAGGGGAAATAGGGAATGGAGAAGGTGATAAGAATCAGCAATAGAGGGGTAAATAGATCAAAGTACATTATATGCATGTATGGAAATGTCATAATGAAACCTCTTACTTTGTACAATTAACATAAACCAGGAAAACCTAAAATAATAAAATTTTGTTAAAAGTCAGATTGAAATATTATTCTGTAAGTTTCTACATTCTTTAAGAAAGTACTTCCAACCAGGCATGGTAACTCATACCTGCAATCAATCCCACCCACCTACTCAGCAGGTGGAGGCAGGAGGATCACTAGCTTAAGACCAATTCAGGCAAAAGGGAGCAAAACCCTGTCTCAAAAACAAAATAAAAACAAAAAGCCTGGGAGCATAACTCAGGTGCATGCCAGGAAGTGCAAAGGCCTTGATTTAATCATTAGTATCACAAAAAAGCAAAAAAGCACTTCCTAATTTAGGGACGTCAGCCTCATTTGCAACCTTTTCCAGCCTATCACACATCAAGCCTTATGCTCAGTTCTTACTTTTATGTACACCAGTGAATTTCTGGATACCAATAATTCTCACTTCCAAAACAAATGCTTGAAAACACCAGTTATCCCAATGTATCAAATTAGGAGTGCCTACTGATTTAAGAAAAATAACTGGCAGGTAATAACGAGCTAATTTGTAGCCAATACTTTGGTATTGCTCCTCAGATGGCACACAGACTAGAATCCTCACTATTTCAGGGAGCGGTAATTCTGCAAGGGGCTCTGAGCCTGAGTAGGGGTGCTGAGCACTGATATGCTTACAATGCCTCCAGTATTTTCCCAATTGAAAAAGTGTTCCTCATATATTATATCTAGACAACAAATTAAGAAATCACCAAGGAAAACAGAAACATCTCTCGAGAAGGACACATACAAGTTCAAACAAAATAAGACAAAACCCAAATTTCCTTCCTTTGTGTAGCAAACACTTAAGCACCTAAAAGTGTCCTTGGTGGAGCAGTTAATACACTAAGAGAATTAAACAGCAAGACCAGGTGCTTACACATATGCAAGTGTACACTGAGAACTCCATTTATCAACTTCAGACTGCTGTGAATGGTGCTGAATTCCATTCTTTCAAGGGGACAGAAAACATTTATAATAGCAACAGCCTCATAGTCACATCTTCTTGTAACTGGCTATAAGAATGAAAAAAACCTTTATGACAAAATAACAAGAAAATGAATTTTCATTTTAAAAGGCAGTCTCTATCCCATCACTGTCCTGCCACCCAGCTCTTCTGAAAGCATTCAGACCCTTCACTGCAATGTCTCAAAAATCAATAGCAATTTATTCTCTCTTTGGACCCCAAGCAACAAAAGTAAATAATACTGTCACCTCCAGTCTGCCTGCAGAACATGGTCACAAAACAGCCTTGCCACTAAAATACAACCTTATGCAACTCTTTATCTGTGCTGGCACTGCTGATTGTATTGGCTTTCATAGGTGACAAATACTTCAGCAAAGCCATACAAAGAGGTCGAGCTCTTGTACCTTAGCCAGACAGAATGCTTGGGCTTGAATTCAAAAGAAATCTTGACATCCACCTGAGCTTCCTGCTTCAATAATAGGGGTCTTGTGGAGGAAAAAAAATGAAATTCTTGTTTTTCAAAATAATTAAGCCTAAAGAGTAAATATAAGATCAAATATACCATAATCACAATTTTTCTAATAAAATTTAAGAAAAATTACCAGTTTTCTAAGCAACTAGGTGAACCATAATTTTTTTACATTTAAATTTAAAATATATAATTAGACATGTTTTACAGTATTTGACTAATACAAATATTAATCTGTAAGCAATCTAAGACTAAAAATTTAAGTTCTATTTCAATTATGCTAAACATAATAGATAATATCAACATTATCTAATTGTACAAGATACTAGACACACTCTGGAATTTTTGTACATATATACATAAGCATTCACAAAGAGAAATTACTTACAGGCATACAAACAGAGCCAAAGTCATTTTGTTAAGAATGTAAAGTACCATCCCTTGAGAACTATAAACTATTCCTTAAGAGACAAATCAAGCACTGAAACTTTATGTACTAATTGCATTAGAAATATTCAGTCATAGAATTTATCAGTAAAAATCATTCCAAAATTATTTACTGAAAATTTACTATGTACTTAGATAGTGAGAAACCTTACATATATATATATGTAAAGTTTAAGGAACTGTAAAAAGTTGAAAATAAATGTCAAGTTGTATGGTTGAAAAAACAATGTAAATTGGTGAGTCACTGAAGGAGAGGCATTGTCCAGAGATAAGGCAAGCTAAATGAGGGAAAAAAGAGAAAGACAATGCTTCAAAGTAGATACAGGAGACAGAGTAAGGTTGGGGGGTGCATTGTGGGTGGTGGAGCCCAGCAGGGCAATGAGTACCTACAAGGAAAGTACAGGACTAGAATGGGTCAGATGCTAAAAACACTGAAACAATCAGACAGAAAGATCTGAACTTGATGCTTAATCCCAAATAATGTGGTGTTAAGCATTTTATCTTGGGAATATGTCTGCAATTGTTATTTGTCTCAGTCCTAGCTCAAAACAATAACTACATTTAGAAGGGTTGGCTTATTGGTCAGAAAAATATAATCTAAAATATGACCTAGCTTTAAACCAAATATTACTTCATTGAAATGTAATTTAAATAACCAAGTATATCAATGTGCAGAAACTCATACAAGATTTGAGATGTGGTTTCGTGTGGCAAGGAAGGAAACTGCATCCTTCATTTTTAAAATTTTTAATTTTATTTCATTATTTATTCACATGTGCATATACATTGTTTGGGTCATTTCTTCCCCCTCCACGCCACTCGCACCTTCTCCCCACCACCCCCCCTTGCTACCAGGCAGGTCCTGTTCTGCCCTTATCTCTAATTTTGATGAAGAGAAGACATAAGCATAACAAGAAAGACAAAGCATTTTTGCTAGTTGAGTTAAGGACAGCTACACAGAGAGATTCCTAGCATTGCCTCCATGCACAAGTGTGTTACATCCCGAGTTGACTCATCTCTAACTGACCTTTACACTGGTTCCTGATCCCCTTCTCCTGTTGACCTCTGTCACTTTAAGGCTTCTATATTAGTTCCTCTGGAGCGGGGACATCAAATACTTTCATGTTTTGGGTTTACTACCTATCCCCATACCTCCTGTGTGTGCTCTCCCCCTTGTCATGTGACGCAAGTCCAACAACATTGCTGTATTTGCCCTAGATCTAAAGTCCGCATATGAGGGAGAATATATGATTTTTGGTCTTCTGACGCTGGCTAACCTCGCTCAGAATGATGATCTCCAGTTCCATCCATTTACTTACAAATGATAAGATTTCGTTCTTCTTCATGGCTGAGTAAAATTCCATTGTGTATAAATACCACATTTTCTTGATCCATTCATCAGTAGTGGGGCATCTTGGCTGTTTCCATAACTTGGCTATTGTGAATAGCACTGCAATAAACATGGGTGTGCAGGTGCCTTTAGAGTAACCTGTGTTGCATTCCTTTGGGTATATCCCCAGGAGTGGGATTGCTGGATCATATTGCAGATCTATGTTTAGATTTTTAAGAAGCCTTTAAATTTTTTTCCAGAGTGGTTGCACTAGGTTGCATTCCCACCAGCAATGTACAAGGGTTCCTTTATCCCCACATCCTCCCCAACACCTGTTGTTGGTGGTGTTTTTGATGATGGCTATTCTAAAAGAGGTGAGGTGGAATCTTAGTGTGGTTTTGATTTGCATTTCCTTTATGGCTAGAGATGATGAGCATTTTTCATGTGTTTTTTTGGCCATTTGAATTTCTTCTTTTGAGAACATTGTTTAGTTAAGTTGCCCATTTCTTTATTGGTTCACTGATTTTGGGAGACTTCAGTTTCTTAAGTTCCCTGTATATTCTGGTTATCAGTCCTTTGTCTGATGTATAGCTGGAAAATATTTTCTCCTACTCTGTGGGTGGTCTCTTCAGTTTACAGACCATTACTTTTGTTGTGCAAAAGCTTTTTAATTTTATTATGTCCCATTTGTCCATTCTTTCTCTTAGTTGATGAGCTTCTGGGGTTCTATTGAGGAAGTCCTGGCCCATACCTATTTCTTCCAGAGTGTTTCCTGCTCCTTCCTGTACTAACTCCAGAGTTTCCAGTCTGACATTAAGGTCCTTGATCCATTTTGAGTTGAAACTAGTACAGGGTGATAAACATGGATCTAGTTTCAGTTACTTGCAGCCAGATAACCACTTTTCCCAGCAACATCTGTTGAAGAGGCTGTCTTTTCTCCATCGTATATTTTGGGCACCTTTGTCAAAAATGAGGTGAGTATACTTATTTGGATTCAAATCCAGGTCCTCTATTCTGTTCCACTAGTCTTCATGTCTGTTTTTGTGCCACTACCATGCTGTTTTTATTGTTATTGCTTTGTAATATAGTCTGAAGTCAGGTATTGTGACACCTCCAGCATTGCTCTTTTTGCTGAGTATTGCCTTGGCTATTCGCAGTTTTTTGTGTTTCCAAATGAACTTTAGGGTAGATTTTTCAATCTCTGTGATAAAAGTCATTGGGATTTTGATGGGAATTGCATGAAACATGTATTGCTTTTGGTAGTGTAGTCATTTTTACTATGTTGATTCTACCAATCCATGAGCACTGGAGATCTCTCCACCTTCTGTAGTCTTCCTCAATCTCTTTCTTCAGGAGTTTGTAGTTCTCCTTGTAGAGGTCATTCACATCCTTTGTTAAGTTTACTTCTAGATATTTGATTTTTTTTTTTGAGGCTATTGTGAATGGAATTGTTTCCATATATTCCTTCTCAGTTTGTTTGTTTTTGGTATATAGAAAAGCTAATGATTTTTGTAAGTTGATTTTGCCTCCTGCCACCTTGCTATAGCTGTTTATGGTGTCTAGTTTTGGGGTAGAATTTTTTGGGTATAGGATCATATTATCTGCAAATAGGGATATTTTGACAGTTTCTTTACCTATTTGTATTCCTTTTATTTCTTCTTCTTGCCCAATTGCTCTGGCTAGGAATTCCAGTACTATGTTGAGTAAGAGTGGGGATAATGGGCACCCTTGTCTCGTTCCTGTAGGGTGAATGGGTTCAGTTTTTCACCATTAAGTATGATGTTGGCTGTAGGTTTGTCATCTATACCCTTTACAATGTTGAGGTACATTCATCTATTCCTAGTTTTCTTAGAGCTTTTATCATGAAGTGGTGTTGGATCTTGTCGAAGGCTTTTTCTGCATCTACTGAGATGAACAAGTAGTTATCTTTGCTTCTATTAACGTGCAGTATTATATTTAAAGATTTGCATATGTTCAACACCCCTGCATCCCTGGGATGAAGCTGACTTGGTCATGGTGGATGATCTTTCTAATGTGTTGTTGGATTTATTTTGTCATTATTTTATTGAGGATTTTTTCGTTGTAGTTCATTAAGGAAATTGGCCTATAGTTCTCCTTTTAGGAGGTGTCTTTGTCTGGTTTTTGAGATGAGAGTAATATTGGCTTCATAAAATGAGTTAGGCAGTGTTCCTTCCCTTTCTATTTCATGGAACAGTTTAAGAAGAGTTGCTATTTGTTCTTCTTTAAACATCTGATATAATTCAGCAGAGAATCCATCAGGTCCTGGACTTTTCTTTTTTGGAGACTCTTTATTGCTACTTCAATTTCATTTTGTGTTATAGATCTATTCAGGTGATTAACATCCTCTTGGTTCAATTTTGGATGGTCATAAGTATCTAGAAATCTGTCCATTTCTCAAGATTTTCAAATTTATTAGAATATAGGTTCTCAAAGTAGTCTCTGATGATTTCCTGGATTTTCGTGGTGTTTGTCATTATCTTCCCTTTTGCATTTCTGATTTTACTGATTTGGATTTTTTTCTCTCCTCATTTTAGTCAGGTTTGCCAGGGGTCTGTCAATCTTATTTATTTTTTCAAAGAACAAGCTTTTTGTTTCATTAATTCTTTGCATGGTTTTTTGTTTCTATTTCATTGATTTCAGCCCTTATTTTTATTATTTCTCCCCTTCTACTTGTTTGGGGACTTGCTTGTTCTTGTTTTTCTAGGAGTTTGAGATATAGCTTTAGGTCATTAATTTGAGAGCTTTCTGACCTTTTAATATATGCACTCATGGCTATAAACTTTCCTCTTAGGACTGCCTTTGCTGTGTCCCATAGGTTCTGGTAGGTTGTGTTTTCATTTTCATTAACTTCTAGGAACCTTTTAATTTCCTCTTTTATTTCATCGATGACCCATTGATTATTGAGCAATGTGTTGTTTGCCTCCAACTGTTTGCATGTTTTTTACTGTTGTTTTTGTTGTTGAGTTCCAGTTTTAATGCATTGCAATCAGATAGAATGCATGGGATTATTTCTACTTTCTTATATATGCTGAGGCTTGCTTTGTGCCCTAAGATATGATCAATCTTGGAGAAGGTTCAGTGAGCTGCTGAGAAGAATGTATATTGTGCAGAAGTTGAATGAAATATTCTGTAGACATCAGATAGGTCCATTTGATCTATGGTGTGATTTAGTTCTAGAATTTCTTCATTGATTTTTTGTTTGGATGACCTATCAATTGGTGATATGGGGGGTATTAAAGTCTCCCACTACCATTGCATTGGAATCTACATATGTTTTTAGGTCCTTCAGAGTATGTTTGATGAAACTGGGTGCATTGACATTGGGTGCATATAGGTTGATAATTATTTCCTTTTGATGTATTTCCCCTTTTATTAGTATGGAGTGTCCTTCTTTATCTCATTTGATCGATGTAAGTTTGAAGTCTACTTTTTCCAAGGGAAGTATGGCTACCCCAGCCTGTTTTCCGGGGCCATTGGTTTGGTAAATCTTCTTCCAGCCCTTCACCCTAAGCCTATGCTTATTTCTATCGATGAGATGCATATCCTGTAAGCAACAAATTGTTGGCTCTTCCTTTTTAATCCAGTTTGTCAAATGGTGTCTTTTGATGGGGGAATTAAGTCTGTTAACATTCAGTGTTAGTATTGATAGGTATGTAGTGATTCCTGTCATTTAGTTGTCTTTGTTGTTTAAGGGTTTGATTGTGTGCAGCTGAATCAATGTTACTCTCTACTTTGCCTTTTCATCTCCTGTGGTTTGGTACTGCATACCCTTTCATGGATTTATTTGCTTTCACTTTCTGTGTACCGAATTCCTTGAAGAATCTTTTGTAGTGATGGCTTGGTGATCATATATTGTTTTAGTTTCTGCTTATCATGGAAGACTTTTATTGCGCCATCTATTTTGAATGATAGTTTTGCTGGGTAGAATATTCTAGGGGTGAAGTTATTTTCATTCAGTGCCTGGAAGACCTCACTCCATGCTCTTCTTGCTTTTAAGGTTTCTGTTGAGAAATCTGCTGTGATTTTGATGTGTTTACCATTGTATGTTATTTGTTTTTTCTCTTACAGCCTCCAATATTCTTTCTCTATTCTCTGTGCTTGTTGTTTTAATGATAATATGTCATGGGGTAGCTCTAGTTTGGTCAAGTCTGTTTGGTGTCCTGGAGGCTTCCTGTACCTGAATGAGCATAGTTTTCTCTACATCTGGGAAATTTTCTGTTATTATTTTGTTGAATATATTATGAAATCCTTTTGCTTGCACCTCTTCTCCTTCTTCAATGCCCATGATTCTCAGGTTTGGTCTTTTGATGGAGTCAGTGAGTTCTTGCATATTCCTTTCACAGGTCTTGAGTTGTCTGACTAATAGTTCTTCAGTTTTTCCTTTAATTTCCATTTTAGCTTCAAGTTCTGAGATTCTGTCTTCTGCTTGTTCTAGTCTGCTGGAGTGGCCTTCCATTTTGTTTTGTATTTCTGTTTCATTCTTTTTTCTGAGGTTTTCCATATCATGGGTCACTTTCTCTTTGATATCGTCAATTTTATACCTTAATTCATTTCTCTCTATATATGGTGTTCTCTGTTTCACTTTGGTGTTTATTTAGGGCTCCTATGAGTTCATTTATTTGTTTTTGTGTTTTCTCATATTCTTTATTTTTGTTGTCTTAGAATATCTTCATTGCCTCCTGTATGTTTTGGTTGACCATGTCTAGTAACATCTCCATGAAATTCTCATTGATTACTTCCAGGGTTTCTTCTTTCAGGTTGTTCTTGTAGGCTTCATTGGGTTCCTTGGTATAGTTTATCTTTGTTTTGTTGGAGTCTGGATCTGGGTATCCGTTTTTTTCATTTCCCTCTGAATCCTGTACTAATTTATTTAAGGGGGGAGAATGGTTTCCATCCCTTTTTCCTCTTCCCATCATTTCACTTAGTACTTTTTCTGTCCCTGGTCTATATTAGCTAACTTACAATCTAGTGTTAGCTAACTTACAATACTAAAACTAACAAAACCAAGAAAGGAAGAGAAAAAGAAAAAAAAATGAGAACCAAAGAAAACAACAGGGAGAGATGGTAAACAATTAAACAGCAAACAAGACAAATAAACACTTAAAGAAAAGAAGAGAAAAAAAATTCCTGGATCAGGAACAGTAGAATTTCAGTCTTAGTAGTTCTGGTATTACTCCTTTAGCATCCAGCACTGTTTGTTTGTGTCTCCTAGGCAGATTTGGAGCCAGCATCTGGCAGTGCTGGAGCCTTCCTGTTTTCTCAGTGTAAAGTGACTTGGAGAAGTTTTTATGGGCTGGGGGTTCAGGGTTTCAGAGTTTTGTTTCTTCTTTTTTGCCAAGTGTAGCTCCAGTAGGAAAGCATTCTGTTTGGTCTGCTGAAGGTCTCCCAAGCTCGTTTGGAACAGACAGGCATCAGGCTGGCAGGCAGGCAGCAGTGGCCAGCAGGTCAGGAGGCAGGCAGGCTGGCAGCCAGTGTGCCAGTGGGCCAGTGGGTGGGCGGTGGCTAGTGTGCTGGCAGGCCAGCAGGCAGGCACTCAGCAGCAGCATGGGGGTGGCAGCCTGCCTGTTCTTTCAGTGTATGGTGGCATGGAGAAGCCTTCCGCAGGCTAGGGGTTCAGAGTGCCAAAGTTTCAGCTCTCCCTGTTACTTTACCTCAGCCAATCATGTCTCCAGTGTCTCAACAAGGACCCTGATTCACAGAGCTCACACAGTCTGCATCTGTGTCCCAGTTGAGATGCTGTAAAATGAAGAAGCACTGGAACACTTCCCGGAGGAGGCAAACATGCTTCTGCATCTGGGGTATCATGGGAGTCGATCTGAGCTGCTCACTTCTCTTGCTGGAGGCCAGAAGACAGCACAGACACATGCACCCCAGGCAAAAGAAGAGAAAGAAAATCTCATCCTTCACTTTTATTTTGTAATATTAATTACTTCAGAAAAAGAGAAATGAAAACTAAGAATGGAAATTTTGATAAATCTGGTTTAAATTTTTTACTTTAAAAGAGACATAAATTGATACAGTCTACTTTCTATAAAAATATGAAATATCACAGATTATTCAGTAAAGCTAATTCAATGCTAAATTTAAAACAAACTTCCTTATCTGTTTTTTTAAATTATAGAAAGTTTGTAAATCTTGTAGAAAATTGCCATTCTTTCCTCTTTGTTTATGCATTAATTGTAGAGAGTTTGAAGGAAAAAAATTATAAATCCAATAATCATAGGAAAACTTATCCACCAGACAGGTCTCCTCTATTGTTGTAGCACACCTTTCTCTAACTTAAAAACAATCTACAATGGAGATATATTTTCTCTGTAATTGTCAATACACAGCAAAGGTCTTGAAATTCCTATGCCTAAGTAATCCAGTAAGTCCAATTATAAGGATTTATCTGAAAGAAAAATTATAAATAGGATTATGGAACAGGAATAGTCAATGAAATATTGTCCTAATGCATGCAAATGAGGACTGGGTATGTGGCTCAAGTGGTAAAGCTACTGCCTACCGAGTGTATGGCCCAAAGTTCAAACCTCAGTACCACAACAAAACAACAAGAGTACAAATTGAAAATCATTTTAATAGCCAAGAGCAAGGCATTCAATTAGTAAATTATAAATATATTTATATTTTTGTCATCAGGGTTTTTCTTTTTATCTGTATTTAATACACTCAATTCCCCTCCACGTATTTTTTTATTTTCCTAATTTTTGAAGAAATGTTCTCAGAATACTAACAAATGAATTTGTCAACAGTGAATGATGGTGACTAATCTCAAGTTAATATTAAATGCTATGGAAGCAAGAGCTATGTGCCTGGGTTGGGGGGGATCCCTGGGGTCTTTAGTGCCCAGAATAGTGCTTGATCCTGGGGAGACAGCCAATATGTATCTAATAGAGTGAAGACAATGGATTAACAAATGATTTGTAACTTATACTAACTTTCATATAAAATTATGAAGCTGTATATAATAAAGCATGAGAAAATGTAAATTAAAATGACTAAATAAAACTAAGGGGAAAAAAAAATCAGATATCTGGATATTTTGTTTTCCTTTCTCCATAAGGCAAATGGAGAAAGAAAGAAAACAATAGTCATGAGTCTATGCTCACATTACGTTTGAAAAGCTCAATCATATGTTTGAGCTTCCAGTCAAACAAGGCAATGGCAGAACTACAAATGAGCATAAGGCAATTCTTAAAAGTTGTCTCAAGAGTTCAGCTAGCAGCATTCAAAGACTGACTTCACCAGTTACATTAGTACTTTGAGACAATCAGTGATTTTCTGGCCTCATTTTCCTCACCTATAGAATAGAGATATAGCATTCAGCACTGGATTGTGAGATATAACCAGTCAACCTATGCACAGTGCACAGATTGTGCACAGAACACATTAAGAGCTCAAAGTATGGTCACTACCTTTTTGTTTATTATGATACTTTTGACTATATGCAAAAGATACCACTCAATTCTTCCCAGAGATATTTATTTCATAGGTTCATTATTTATTGAGATGTATGTTAAAACCTTGGTTAACTGAAGCTTCCTAATGTCTTCAAAAGCCTCAGATAGAAATGGCAGAAACACAAGCACCAACAAAATAGTAACCACAACAGTTATGTATCATAATAGAGGTATATACAGTGTTCCTTGAAATAAGATGAGGAAATGGCAAATTATTAAGGAGTAGGAATTTAGGGAAATGAGATATTTTAGTAAAAGTGATACAGGAATAGGAACATGAGAAAAGTGAGCATGCACCATACTAGGGTCCTGGTATTGGAAAGTTATTCCACTGCAGACCTGACAGTAGAAGGAAAGAAACTGAGATGTGGGAGTACACAAGAAGCACATGGTAGTTGGAAGGTAAGTGATATGATGCTGGCAGAAGTGTGATGGGAAGAAAAAAATGATAACAGTATGTTTGGGTCAAAATTAAAGGCTCTCCTGTGCAATGGATGCTACTGGACTTCATCAGGTAAGCAAAGGAGAACCAGGCTGTACTGACAGTGACACTGGTATTTCCAACACTTGAATTACAGAAGACCAGATGGGTTCAGAGAGTAGTAAGAAGACCAAAGGCTGAAACACCAGTAATACAGGTAACAACACAGACTGGAAACAAAAGACAGTGGGACTGGAAAGAAGGAAGCAGAAGAAATACTGTGGGGGAATAATCAAAGAAATTAATAGTCAAGACAGTCAAAGATGATGTCATGGATTTTGACTGCATTTGGCAACTAAAGAGTTCATTTTTAAATGCACTGAATTTGAGGCAGTTCTGGAGAAGGAGGGGGTGGATGGTGTTGAACAGAAAGAGATAAAGCACCCAATAATTCAGAGTGTAGATTGGGAAATAATCTGCATATAGATGCTAGCTGAGTTCACAGGACTGGGTGGAGTCACAAGAAGAGAGCCTTTAAAGTCAGAAGGAAACCAAAGTAATGCCACTTATCACTTACATATTAAATAAAGTGTATAAATATCTAAAATAATCACTAAGCAGGATTTACCCGAAGAGAACAACATGCTGCATAAAGGATGGATAGAAACACCTTAATAAATTTAAAGAGATATTATGTATCTGGACGGGATGAGAATTTGTTTAAAGTCATCAGTTTTCTAATTAATCTGTAGATTTAATGTCATTCTAATAAAAACCTGCAATAGAATTTTGGGATGCTTAATGAAATTATCTTAAAGTCATCTGAAATATAAGAACAATCACTTTTAAGAGAGTAATAAAGGAGACCCTGACCTAGCAGATATTAAAAATATAAAGCATAATAAGCACTGATTCATACACAGAAAACTTACTGGATTACAAAGTCCTGAAGTCGATGCAAACATATGTAATCATGTAAAGTATGAAAACCTGCTATTTGAAATCAGTGAGGAAAAAGGTAACTTAAGAAGCAACATAATGGGGAAGACTTTCTTCTGCGGTAGATTGGAGATGTTGGAGGACATTGGAGCTTTTACACGAAGAGGAAGACCCTAGTGCCAAAAATGCAGAAGAGAACTGAGATATGAAAAAGAGAAGTTGTGGATCTAGTGACTGTGTAATGCTAGCAAGATCAAAGATGGAAACACCGACCATAATGAAATGATGTCTTTAGAAAGAATTACAAGACCATGATGATGTTGGAGACCACAGCTAACCTCACCAGTTTTGACATTTGACTCACTGGAAATGAAGAAAAAGGAGAGGTGCAAACAATAAAACTTTATTCTCAGAGAGTGGGCTTGCCAAGTTTAAGACTTCTGAGTTGTCAGTTCAGACAAATGGCATAATAAATCAGACTGCAGAGGCAGAAATGTCTGGCCAGGATTTTGGCAGGTCAATAATGTAGGCTCAAAGTTCCCCAAAGAATCAAGGCAGAGAGGTAAAAGGCATTTGAATGATAAACTTCTTCATTATGTGGAAGAGTGGCCTCATGGCAAACTGAGGAGGAGAAAGAGAAAAGGTGACTTAGCCAAATATTATGAGCTTCATCTAAGGTAAAAAGTTACTGAAAACCAGATTATGAGGAAGAAATGTGTTAATTATCTCTCAGTAGCACCCAATATATAGCATACATACTGTAAAAAATTACCTATGAATTAAGGAATGTTGTGGAAAACGCTAGACAAAATACTAGGTAAGCCTATCTTCTCCAACTGTTAGCATTATAGGACTGAGAGGAAAATCAGTAAATCTCAGGCCTCATTCTCCTCATCTACAGAATGGAGTTTTCATGATAGCCTCAAGATAGGGTTCTGAAATTAACACCAGCCAATTCATGCACAGTGCTAATTGCATGGTGTCAAAACACATTAAAAGCTAAAATGAATGCCAAATATCATTATAGTTACCATTACATTTTTGACTATGTACAAAAAATAACACTCAGTTCTTCCAGGTTGCATGTATTTCATAGATTCAATATGTATTGTGTTAACTTCGTTAACTGGAGCCCACCAATGACTTCAAAAGCCTCACAACCCCATGATCTGAACACAAGGCCTTGTTGCTCAAGCAGAATGAGCAACAGCCACCTGAAGAAAAATCTAGGCAAGCAGCCTCATCAAAAGAAAGTCAGGTGCAGACAAAAAAAAAAAAAAAAAAAAGTGGGGATGGGAGGTAGAAAAGCCTAAAGGGAAGGACAGTGGAGAAAGGGCTGTTCAAGGTCAACAGCAGCCCAGTTGGGTGTTAGGAGACTTCTTTTTTGCCCCTTGTAATGGAGCTCTGTCACTTTCTCTGCAGAGACTCATACGTCCAGGTATGGCTTACAGTGGCCTTTGGGTCCTCATCTTGTGAAAAGTGCTGTGGAGAATAAGAACAACCAGCAAAAACTGGGTAATACACTCTGCACCTGAAAGTGTTTTCAAAGCCAACATTTTTGAAGTGGTGGACTTTTCAATCCTTATTATCTTTGTGTATTGGGGGGGAAAAGAAATATTTACCAACCATTGTTTATTTTTGAATTTCAGATTTTATTCTCTCAATAAAACTGGTCTGGAACTCTGTCAGAGGTGAATATTCAGACTCACATGACTGATTTCTATCAGAGAACCCGATGTAAACTGTCAGTGTGAACTGCAATCATCAAACACTCTCATTTGCACCTGCATCAACTCAGGAGGTGTGGGCCAGTATGAAATTATTTTTTGAAAAAGAGTTTAATTAGGTAATAGTTAAGGACTATATCTTTAAAAGCTTTTTTGCAATACAGTTGACATACAATAGCTATACTTATTTAACGTGTACAGTTTAACATATATGGACGTATGTACCCATGAAACCACTGGGTAAAATTCACTTAATGTGTCTATGTACTTCACCCCCAGAGGGCTTCCTTCTGCCCCTTGAGATCTCTTCCTACTTCCTCTCCCAGACATCCTTCTACATTCCACCTGCCCATCTAACATATAGATTTGTTTATATTTTCTGGAATTTATATAATCAGACAGGTTATATGCTTTTTTGTCTGGTTTATTTCCTTCCATGTAATGGTTTTAAAATCATTTATTCCTTTGCATGTATTAATAATACACTCTTTTTATTGTTGAATAGCTTTCTGTTGTATAAACATTAAGTTCTTTCATCATTCACCAGGTGGTGGTTATTTGAGTTGTTTTCAGGCTTTATTTGTACATTACAAATAAAGTTACTGTATATATTTATGTGTGAGTCTTTGTATGGATAGGTGCTTTCATTCTCTTGGGTAAGTGTCTAGGAGTAGAATACCTGGGTCACATGGCAGCTGGACATTTAACTACTTAAGAAACTGCTGAACTGTTTTTTTTCCAAAGTGTTTTATTTCTATTTTCCATTCCTACCTGTGGTACATGAGATTTCTACTTGTTTTTTACATCCTCTCCCACATTACTTGACATGCCAATGTTTTTTATTTCAAACATTCTAATAGAGTCTAATGGCATTTCATTGTGACTTCCATTTGTATTTTTGTAAGGACTAATGTTCAGTGTCTTTTCTTTAGCCTATTTTGCCATGCATATAATGTTTTTGGGGAAATATCCATTCACATTATTTGCCTACAATTTTATTGAGTTGTTTTATTATTCATTGAGTTTTGAGAGTTCTTTATTATAAATATAACTCCTTTTATCAGCTGATTTACAAGTATGTTTCTCTCAGTCTTGCCTGGACATTTCCTTCTCTTCAACAATGTGTTTTGACAAACCAGAATTCTTAATGTTGGTGAAGTCTAGTTTACTATTATTTTTTTTTTATGGATGTTTCTGGTGCTGTAGCTAAGAAATATTTGCCTGTGACAAAATAAGATTGTCTGTTTTCATTAGAAGCTTTATAGTTTTTAGCCTTACATTTAAATCTATTATTTTAAAAAAGGACATTTTAAAAAAGAACATCTTGATTGACAGAAGTAAACATAACTATTAATGAAGCTGGAGCATTAGTGTCTCAACTATTGTGGGATACATACAGTTTAGAACAAATGTTGCTTGCATTTATTTGGTCCTATTACCTAACAGTAAATGATTTGTTCCAGTGTCAATGTCAAACAAGTAAAAATCATGGAGAGTTATGCTTCCTGGTTACACTTCCTACTTTGCCTCTGATCCATAAGGCTTCAAAAATGAAGATTCAAGGAGAAACACAGTAGTGAGGGGAAAGTCATAGGATAAAGGGTTGAAGTTCAGTAGTGTGAGAACCATATTTTAAATTCTTCCCTAGAATAATTTACTTGATTATGATTTGAGTGTATCTCCTTCAGTGTTAGCATTAAAACATCACTGGGCTTTGTTTCTGATCCAATTCCTTTCACCTTAAAATATAATTTTTTGCCTTCCGCAAATCATCAAATGCATCAAACTAGCTTTTTATTATATTCTGCAAATAGTGTTAAGTACACATTCACATATATGTATCTATGTTGTGGTGTCAAGATTACTGACATATGAACCCAAAGCTAACAAGCAAATGCAAAATTTAATTCCCCCTACAATAATAACGCCACAGAACAGTCTTGATAAATTGATGAGCAATCATAAGTAACTTATCTTTTAAAGGTACAGGATCTATTCCTAGACCTAAGGCATTTTAGTAAAATGCTCATTTCAATAAACTTACTTAATGTAAAGGATAAGATCATAAAGGCTTAATTTTTTAAAACTAAAGCATAATTCACAAGTAATGCAGATTTTTTAATAACCCTAATATAGTTTGATACAGTAAACAATGATGCTTATTCTCCTCATAAATTCAAGTTTACAACTACAGGCTTTGTTTACAGCAATCTTCAGAGGATCATTTTCTGACCATTGTGTCCAACATAATTTTCTAACAGTACACAACAGGAAATGTTTAATGTATACTGTTTTCTGAATTGTCTTTATTATTTTTTCACAGCAGCCATAAGGTAATAAATACTGAAAAAGTCACTCTTATATTCAAACTTCATTCATTGCTTAATAGCACAAAACAGCACATGGACTTTCTTGTTTCCTATTCTTCTGTGGAAAGAAATAAGCATAGAAAAGGAAAAGTAATATATCAGCAAAAACACAAAAATTTACCAGGAACAGATCTCTTGTAAAACTTTTAATACTTTAAAGTTACCAAAAGTAGATATGACTCTAGGAAATTTTACCATAAAACAAAATTGCTATGACACAAATTATAGAAAACTTTAGAGTATGTTGGATAGAGTCTTTACTCCCCTTTTCTGCATGGGGAGCAGGAACTGTTTCTCCTTTTCCCCCTATCCCCATGTTTATCCTATTATATTAAATTTCTTTCCTAATAAACTTTACTACTATTACTTTCACTACAAAAAAAAAAGAATGCATTAGATGCCCAGTGTTGATATTAAGTGTGATGAAGTGAATATTTTTATATCTAACAAATATTCTAACAATATTTTAGAAAAATTACATGGCCATACATACTCATTAGCCTTTAAATGTTCATTTCCTTTGGCCCAATTCTCTGAAAATTCAGAGATTTTCAAAAAACTATTTGAAATTTGGAAGAAGTTTCAGCTCCAGAAGTGCACATGGCAATGCTGAATGCTATGACATTACAATTTGTTTTTATTTTGCTACATTGTATTTTGCAAGTGTTATTATTTAGTAAGCATGCATTATTGCAAAATGCAAAACAGTTGATAGTATTTTCTTGATGTTTTCCAATAGTGAAGGTGAGGAGCCTATCTTAGTCTATAACTGTGCTATTCAAAACAGTAGTCACTAGTCATGTGTTGCTATTTAAATTTAAGTGAAATAAAATTGAAAAGTTCAGCTTCTCGGTCACACTGTGGCAGGAAGGCAGGGAGGAGGAAATGAGTGCAATAGTGAAATAAACAACAAAAAAAGAATTTGAGGAATGTCATGTAGCACCTGGGTGAAACCAGAGAAGGGTCACCTCAGAGGTTAAAATGGCCAATGAATGAAATAGCATGTGACCATGTGTGGAACAAGCTATGCCCCCCATTTCTGTAACCTGCTCTCCATAGTATATAAGGAAAGCCCCCTTTGTTCTCGGGGATGTGAATCGGCTGAGTTGCTGCCGACCTGCTTAATAAACTTGCTTCCCGAAAGCTTTGGTGCCCTGTCTCTCTCTCTGAGTACTCCTCAACATCACTGACAACATTTCAAGTGCTCAATAATCATATATTACTTGTATCAGGTAGCAGAAACAGCATTTTAATCATCACAGAAAATTCTACTGGCAAGAACTTTTCCAGATAATTGACACCAGTTCTTAGAAGGTTAACAACATACACAGAAGTATAATTCACAAGGTTCAAGTTTCTTCACTCAGTGTACACTAAACCAGCAACCTGAATCTCTTGAGGAGGTCTATGCTACAGGATGGAAAATGCTATGCAGCTGACTGGCTCATGAGCCATTTGTTAATTACCTATAAACCATTAGGTATTTTGACTAGTTTCCTGGAGATGATTTTCTGTTATCTAGTAAGTTCATACAAAAATCATGTCTGTTGAAGGTATACAAACTTGAAAAACTAGAATTCACCCTAAAATGAAACAATTTCACAAACATGTCGCCTTCCCAGAGAGTAAACAAATTTGTCTTTGTCTTGGGAAAACAGAAACACAGGACGCAAAGTAATAATTTTGGAAACAATATTTAAAAATTTTTTCTTTAAAAAATTTTCTGAAAAAAAAAGGGAAGACAACATTCTTTTGCAAAACTAGCACCTCAATTAGCATTATTATCACTTAAGTGGATAAATATTCAAAAGCCAAGAATATATACATCTATGTTTATTTGAGGAAGTGCAATAGTATGAAGCAATAAAAATATGATTGACCAAGTCACCATTAGTGTGCCGGTATTCCATAGTCTATTACACATTTCCCATTAGAATGTTTACTTAATTTTCCTGATTTGCCCTCATCATTGTGTGAAAATATTCCAATCAATTTTAAATTAATAGGCTGTCCTCATTTTGAATATGCAGAGCAGATTTTACTGGCACAGCGTGAACATCGGAAAAGGCCAATGATTTCTGCTGACCTACGTTGAAAATCCTGATTTACTTCACTGTTTTCCACGCTTGAGATTTAAAACTGAACTTTTCCACCAATAAAAATCGAAAATTGACACAGCACAAATTTTAACTAAGACTTAAGATGTACTTAAGTGTTTTAATACCCCATAGCTTTCTTTACAATTCAAAAATTATTTCTACTTTTCAAAACTATTAAATGTTTCTGAGAGGTGAGGATTTTTATCTCCACAACAATTAATATCAGTAAATAACAATGATAAAGCAAAATCTGAACAATGTTCTTTAAAATGTGTCAGTTTAGAGGGGCAGAACAGTCAGGAAAACAAGCTTTATGTTTGGAGTTGGTCCTCACAGATCTATTCGTTTTGTTGATTCTCTAAATCTCTGTTTACCCCTTTATAAAAAGGAACATGAAGAATAAGAATGTATAAGTCAGCAGGTAACTGTTGGGATGGTTCAGGGTAGAACACAAAGAGCAAGTTCATTATTTTAAACTCTATCAATGTTAAACTCTGATCTATGTTAATAAGGTAAGTTATTTGAAACAAAACCAGAAAAAAATGGTTATGATTAAAAAATCACAGAATGACCTCCCTTTAGATATTTCAGCAATATGAACAGATGTGTGAAATGTTTAAGGAAATAAGAATTTATTTTGCTAAAAATTATTGTTTAAATAGAATTTCTCAGGACTTTAAAGATGTAACTTGATAATGTAATTTAGACCTAGTGTTTTCATGAACATGTTTACAACATAAAATATAGAAGATTTCAATTTAAACAGATTGCATCTGTCATATTAAGTAGCAGATCCAAATGTCATTCTGCCCACATTCAAGCCAGCCCCATCAGAGACCTATGTACCTTGGGCAAATTATTTTCCTCCTCTGAGTATCAATGTTCTCATGTTTAAGACGTGGATGATGAGACCCACTTCATAGAGCTAAATTTATGTGATGGCTAAATTTAACTGCCATAAAGCATGATGTGCCCGTGTGTATGTTAAAGGATCAATGCATGTTTGCTATCATCTTCATAGTTGGCCATATAGACTCTTAGAAGTACATTTTTGACCAGAAACATATACTATGCTTTAAATCTTTCATTTTAATTAATGTAATCATTTAGAAGTATTGAGCTGTCTCCCCAACACTCTAAAAAAGCATATGAAGAATTTTACATTAAAAACATGAAAAGCATGCCAATTACTGGAAGATGCAGTAATAAAAAAAAGGAAAATACAAGATAAATGAAAACTGAAAACTAGAACTATTCAACAACTTTGTCACTTCCATTAAATAAGTGAAAAAAAAAAAAAGCTTGTTTACTCTGATATAAGCAGTTAATAAATGGTAATTAGTTTAGCCAGACAGAAAAAAAGCAAAGGACATTTTCTGACTAAAAGATAAATTACAAAAATAATATAACCATGTCCATCATTGCCAAAATTTGTTTAGCTAGCTATGTTCTTTCCTGAGACTCAGAATTCTGCAAAACTTCCAGTAACCAAATAAATTTCCCAGATGGAGCTGAATATATTTTGTCAATAGACCATAACTTGCTTCCCTGCCTTGTTCCCCATCTCAGTGAATGTCAACTGCAGAGAACAATTTTGATATCTCTCTCCTCCCATCATGAATGTGTGCACTAAATATTATAAACATGGGGACCAGATGTGTGATACAGAAAGTGAGCCAGTGCCTTTTCTGAAAGGACAGTACACAAGTTACTGAATAGTTATACCACCTTTTAGGCCTCTCAACACTGTCTGGATTAGGATGTGGTATCTAAAGCAACACAAACAATTTTTAAAAATACTGAATGTTAGTATTAAAATGGTGATACACTTTTTTCTCTGAAATAAAGTGATCACTACAGTGAAGTATTATATTTCAAATACTAAACATGAATATTATTCTGATTCACCCAGAGCTAAAAAGTAAAATTCTTTCAGCCAACCCACAACACCTATCCACTTTGATATTGTGAGCACAATTCAATACCTTTCAGTGTATCAGATACTTAATAAAATAACACAGTTTCCAAGGAGGAACAAAGAAAATATATATATGGCAGATATAATGGTTGATTTTGGAGAAGTTCTGTTTATTTTGTTTCTGGTTTTCTTTGGGAGGGCAGTTGGGATAAGATAGGAAAAGTTATTTGTGGGGGCTGGAGGTTTGATTTTTTGGGCTAGAAAATAAATTCTCTGAGATAAAAAAGGAATCCACAAAGAATAAAAATAAACCAATACTGACAATGATTCCTATTAAAAGAGTAGACTAAACTACTTCGTTCTTAATTTGAAAGACAACTATATTAGTCAGCTCTGGTTTCCATAATAAAATACAGGAAACCAATCCTAATTTGAAAATTCAAAATCCTAGATGTATCAAAATCCTAAATCTATGGTACTCAAAAAGTTTTGGACTTTGGAACATTTTGGATTTTAGATATTTGGATTAGGAATTCTTTAACAGGATTATGCAAATATTTCAAAATCCAAAGACCCCTGAAATCTGAAACAATTATGATCCCAAGCTTTTGGATAAGGGATATTCAGCCTACATAGAGTGAGTGACTTGAACAACAGAATTACTTTTCCTCATAGTTCTGAAGTCTGGGAATCCAAAATCAGGGTACTAGCATGGTAGAGTACTGGTGAGAATTTCCCTCTGGCTTACAGATGGCTTCCTTCTCTCTGTATCCTAACATGGCAAGAAGACAGAGGCTTTCTGGTGTTTCTTTTTCATGGTCCCTAATCCCATCATGAGGATCCCACCTTTATGACTTCATTTTACCCTAGTTAGGTCTCAAAGCCCGAACTCCAAATATCACATTATGGGGTTAGTCTTTCAATATAAATTTTGGGGAGGCGGCACACAATTCAGTCCATAGCAACAACTGACAATGGATCTGTATTGAAAAAGCTCCTAGCCAGCTGGCAATACACAGAAACTGTCTCATGAACTCAAGTTAACTTATGGTCATAAAATACAATACAATGTAAGGAAGACTTGAAAGGTTTGTGGAAAATAGACACTTAAAACAGTCTTTTCTAGAGGAAACAGTTTCCTTCTCATTTTTCTGTATGAAAAGAGATAAAGCCAGATATACTTAATGTTCATAAATTACCATGCCGCTTCTTAACATGTTGTCTTGTTGCGGAGGTTATATATCTAAAAATGATACAAAAGTAATCACACTGTTGATTAGGAGAAATCTACATGAAATACAAAAATTAACCTTCTGAGAAACTATAACAATTTGTTATCGAAGACGTGTATGTAAATTTTCCCACCTGTGCTACTTTTAATATAGGCCAAACCTAGCAGGAATCTCTAATTATCAGACCAGTGGGATGGCTTAACAAGGGTGTTGCTGGCCCACAAATGCAATTTGATTCTCGGCATGACTACAAGAATGGCAATTTACAGCCTCCAACAACAAGGAACTACAGATATTAAGATTGTGTTAATTTACACAACGGAGAGCTTATTGCTGTTAGACTAGTCAGGATGACAGAAAAGGAACATTTTGGGAACTCTTATAATAATACTATATTTACTACCTGGTGCTGGATTCTAAATATTTTACTTGGACATGAAGCCTGAACTAAAACTCAGGCCATAAGGTAAATGCCTAAATTACAAGTGATACTGTTTCATATGAAGAAATCTCATAGACATAATACTGACTTTAAAAAAACCTAGAAAATATAATGCTTGATTCTATCTATGTGAAATTGATAGATTTCAGTGATAGATGTTAGTTGTGATTTTAGGGAATAGGTTGAGTATCCCCAATCTGAAAATTTGAAATCTGAAACTTTCTGAATACTGGGCTCAAAGATTTGGAGCATTGAATTTTGGAGCATTTCCAACCTCAGAATTTCCAATGAAGGATAGTTAACCAGTAAAGTTTATGCAAATATTTAAAAGTCAAAACTCTCCCAATTTGTAACTCTTATGGTCCCAGACATTTCAGATAAGGCATACTCAAACTGCACTGATGAGGAGGGTGGCATGAGGGAGCCTTCATGGCTTAGAAAGATTCTGTATCTTAATGTGGATGGCAAGAACACGAGTATATATGTATGGAAAATTTCTTGAGCTGTACATTAAGACTTAGACATTTCACTGTGATACGTCTCAATAAAGATGAAAATGGGCCTGTGATGTTAGATAACCATCTAATAAAAATGAATAATAGATCACCAGTAGTAGAAAACTATCTAATAAATATACAATTGTCTACCTTTCCTAAAACAAAATTTTCAGGGACAATTGTACTTCAGTAAGTAAAGAGAGCATACCTACTCAGAGAGCTTTAAAACCATCTCCTTCTGTAGCACAGCACTACATATTTTACATTTCAATGTGGCTACATCTCCTAATCCTCCTGTCAAGATTTCAACATAAGCTGAGCTATTGATAAAACAATTGCTGCTCCTGTAAAGAGTTTTATTTGCTCTCCTTGCCTATCAGCTTAATACATAGGAGAATATATACTTGAAAAGGATCAAGTTCCATAAACAGGACTAAATGATTATGGAGTAGGCAGCTTTATAATTGTGTTTTGGCTTTTTTTTTTTTTGTCCCAGTTGTTTCTCAAGGAGTACAGCAGAAATTGAACCATAAAGCTTAGCTTGACAGAAAGGCATTAGCCTACCACACTAAACCACAAAGATAGGAGAGACAGTTATTTATGAAGAAACACTCTTCCCTATTATCCTTTTGAGATTCTACAAAAGGGCTAAATATTGATGCATTTCCAAGTCACCTTTCCCCCACTTCTTGTATTAGCAAGCAGGAGTATGTTTTAGATGGTCCTAATTTGTCAAGATCAGGTGGACAGAATTGTCTTACAGAGCCACTGCTCTCATTCCTACAAGGGCTCTGCAATCCTGTGGGTTATTAATAATTCATAGGTCTTTGTTAGTTCAAAACAGGAGCATTATTCAGAGCGTGTCCTTCTTATTGAGAGAAGTTAACTGTGATGGGCAGATAAACAAACCCAAGTCAAACAAGAAGAAGTCACTATGAATCTGTGGACATCGAGGTCTATTATAGAGCTCCAATTACTAGAGCCATTTTTAAAAATGCTCAGCATTCTCCACCAATGATGCCACAATACTTATGCTTAGTAGACTCAACCAGCCATGTTTAGAGTTATATTAGTTTATTAATACAGAAATTCCCTTAAAATAACTTCACTCAACTGTCTGCTGAAATTATCAGTGCTTTTGGACTTAATTTTGCTCTCTATTTTTTAAACTAGTCCCCCAAACTAACCTTTCTGAGAGAAATATCGTAACAAGTACTCAAAAGCTGCTTTTTGCTAAAAAGCACTGATTTCTTGCTCAGGCCCATAGATTTACTAGAAGCAGAAGTGAAGCTTGGCACCTCTGTCTCCACTTTGTATTTGTCTTTGCACCCTAGCCATCTGCCTTGCAGGGACCTTGGGTTCTAGGAAGGAAAGGACTGATAATGTCTTACAAGGGAAATTAGCCCTGAGGAAAGGCGCATCAGGGCCTCTGCAGACAGACCACCTGCCAGGCAGCAATGGCTCCTGCCTGACCAATCCTGAGACAATGAGCTATTTGACCACCTGTGGCTACACCTCTGATCACTGGAACATACCCGTAACTAAACTACTTAATAATTATGCATACTTCTCCCCCCCTCCCATTCTTCCTCTATTTAAAGCAAATGTCTACACTGGGAAGTTGGGTTGAAATACTCTATTGTTTCTTCCCATGGTGTGCTTGTGCTGTATCAATTAAACCTTTCCCTGCCCTCCATCATTACTTGTCTCTACTTTGCATATTGGGGTGAGTGGCTGGACCTGACACATGGAACACCAGCGTTTTGGGCCTGAGGCCTAAAATTCCTGTAATGATATGACATCTACGTTATTTATCGAAGAAATACAAGAAAGATTTCAAAGTCTTCATTACTAAGAACAAGTCTCCAGGAAAAGCAATACCATCTTTGATGGTCCTCCTCAATAAGTACGGACCCCCTGGGTAAAATTTAGGCCACAATAGTCCATAAAATTAATTTTAAATACTGAGATCATGTGGGCACAGAGCCTAAATGGGCTTAAGACACAGCAAGCCCCTTTAATTTAAGATACAGCATAGCAGACCCTGTGACCTGTAACTGCAGACCCTCTTTAAAGGAATTTCAACACAAGAAAAAACAAAAAAAAATACTTCTAGGCCAACCATACATATGTTGGGTAACCAACTTCAGATTCATGGTATAAATAAGAAGCCTTTATTCTGAGTGCATGAAGACTTGGAATAGGATGTATTACTTCCTCTAAATGGAAGATATTCATGTTTGAAGAAATATACTTGATATTAGAATGTCCTCTAATCCACATTAAGCTTCAAGCAAAGGTTGAACTCTCTGGAAATCAGGAAAAAGTAACCTTGCTCTAGATAAAAATTTTAACACTAATATTTACTGAGCACTTACTATGTGTTAGGTACCACTTTAAGCACTTTGATCTATTGGCACATTTATAATGTTCTTACATACTCTGTGGAGTACGTCCTATTATTACCTCCCTGTCTCACTCAGGAACCAGAGCAGGCACAGGATGGTGAAATAATTTGCCCACAGACAGGCAGCCTGAGAAAATCAGCTGCTGTTCAAACCCAGCAATCTGTCTTCAGAACCCATGCTCTCATGCTTGATGCTCATGTCTCTTAAAGCACTATTCCTTTACTCCACATAAATACATCATCAAGGAAAATGAGTACCTTTCATTCATTTGCAGGCTTGAAACCAATTTAGAGAATATAGTTTACATTTACTCCATACAAAATAAAGAGAAACTCACTACAAATATCCCTAAGTACATTACACTCCCAATACCACCTACCTCAGACACCAGGCAAGGACTAAAATAGAAAAACTTGGAGACAGCCAAAAAAAAAAGAGTAAAATTTCTTATAATAGTAGATATCACAAGGGGGTGGGGGTGAAGGCTGAACAGGTCAAACAGAAAAGAAGCTCCAATAACAACACACCCTTTCCAATCCCTTACCTGAAATGTGCATCTTCAGAATCTCTGGTTCCTTTAACATTCTAACTATGCTGAATCAGATGTTCATTTTTATATCCTCTTTTAATAATGAATGTTGTAAGATAAAATAAGTAAAAAATTAAACAATCTTTGAAAAAATATATTTTTATGATAATTTCTAATTTAAAATGCTGCTGACTCTATGACTACAGAAAATAACTGTTAGTGACCTCACTCTTGGCTCATGCTGCAGTTAATAACTTTGTTCATGAATTCGGATAATGTCCTAAAAATATGAATAAAATATGAAAAAAGCATGAATTAAAAAATAGAATTTTCATTAGCAATCATTTATCTGTTTATTACTGATATAAGCATTTATCGGTTTCCTGTTAGGTTCCTTCAAAGTAAACAGAACTCCACAGAATAAAGGTGATGAAGTTTTTATTCTCCATGTGTGACAAGCAGCAGATTATAAGTAAGGAATCCTTTCACAAGTACATGTTAAACTTCTTTCAGAAAATGCCCTTACTATATCCAAATACATTAGAAATTTAAAGCAGGAACATTAAAATTAGATAATTATAAAAGTTTTTTTTCTCAATTTATACATACTTAAAATGTAACAAAATATTTTATCATCAAATACTTTTTTATTAAATTAACAATATATGCTACTGTCTCATAGTAGAGACAATTATATATCATACTACATAATGGATTAGTGACAGAAAATATCAACTTTTTGAAAAACTTCAATAGTGTGTTCCAAAGAAACAAAACTTTATTTCAAAATTTCAAAGCAATAATAATCATTACCATTAAATATATCCACCATTCTGTGTTCTATCAATCACCTCAATGAGCATCCCAAGATAAAGGGTTCTGCAGCTGAAGACATTTGGATAACACTTGAAGGACTAAAACGTGTTCTATCACACGCAAAGCTATAAGAAGGCTTGCTTTTAAAAAATCAAAGTTAAACTTTTAGATTTCTTTTTTTCTTTTTTTTTTGCAGTATTGGGGCTTGAACTCAGGACCTTCACCTTGAGCCACTTCACCAGCCTTATTTTTGTGAAGGTTTTTTTCAAGATAGGGTCTCATAAACTACTTACCCAGGCTGGCTTCGAACTGCAATCCTCCTGATCTCTGCCTCCTGAGTAGCTAGGATTACAGGTGTGAGCCACCAGCACCTGGCTCCCTTCCTAGGCTCTTACTAGATAGCAACATTTTCATAAAAAGACATGAGTCTATAAGCATTGATTTTTAAAATAATAATTATTACTGTGTTCCTAAGACCCACATCCAGACAGTCCCACTGAGATATCATTTCTCTGTGCGTCGTAATAGCCATGTGGGGCTAACTCAGCAGTCTTGATGTGTTCAAAGCACACTCATTCTAAAGAAAAGGTTGATGTTCTCCTTCATATGTGGATTATAGACCTAAAACAAATACACCAATATTATAGGACATGGGTCACACTAAGGGGAGACTGCATACAAGAGGAATAGGGCAAGGGAAGGAAACTAAAAACTTGAATGTAGTTGATGTGCTTACTGTACAAGCATGAATATAGAAATCTTAAACTGGCTGGGGCCACCATGGGAAGGGGACTAGGGAGGAGTGAAGAGGACTAAAAGAGATGAACCAATTGGGGTTGTAATACATATATATATATATATGGAAACAACACAAGGAATCCCCCCGTGTAGCTATCTTTATCTCAAACCAGCAAAAATGCCATGTTTCTCTTTATGTTTTATGTTTTTTTCCTTCCACAAATTCAAAGAACAGGAAAACAAAAAAGAAAGAAAGAAAAGGTTGGCCTTTGACTGGATTCTGTGATACAACAACTACCTTGGAGTATTCTACCCAATTAGGCCATACCAGACAGTTTTTACTAACAATGTGATTCATTAAAACACATGTTTTTATATACATGAGGTCCTGCACCACACTGTATCAACCTCTAAAGGAACTGCAGGACTAAATAAGTAAGGCTATCCACACAGGTGCTCCATATCTATGAGACCGACTCCCAACAAAATTTCCAGACACCCACGCAACATGAGCTCTCCTGGCTGACAATATTTCACAAGTGTTACCACAAATCAGTCCTGGGAGAATCAATCACTTTGAATACAAATCCTCTGGTAGAGCATACCTAGAAGCTCATGCCTGTTCTCTCCCTGACTCTGTGTATATTCCTTTTATATATGATTATTTTAATCTGTATCATTTTGCTATAATGAACCATAACAGTGAATATAACAGAATTTTATGAGTCCTTTTAGCAAATTATTGAACCTAAGGGTGGTCTTGAGGACCCCAAGGTCCCCAAGGCTGCATTCTTTTTCCCCACAGGTATCTAGTTCTCAATCAGCCTAATTATTTTACTCTTTCTTGATTATGACCAGTCTGTGCTTAGACATCTCATACCCATTGAACTCCCTATGTTTAATCAGCCCCAGGTGTCAGCAGATATAAATATACAGAAAGAATAAGCCCAAATAATTTTCATCAGAATAAAAAAAAAGCAATTTCTGGAACTTAAGTTAATTACAGGAATTATGTCAAATGAATGAGACTGATAAACTGCAAAGCAGATTTTTAGCTTGTTGCTGATGACTACTGGGCAGGTAAGAGATTAAGATGCTTCACAAATTCAACCCTATAATATTTATGTACCCCACAAGGTCCAGCCTGAAATACTCATCTTACCTAGAAATTTCTAATCCCTCTTCCCATTTATTATCTTAAAGCATCTGCATCCTCCTCTGTAAAAATGACAGAGTGATCTACTGAAACATTCATTATAAACGTATAAGAATCAAAGAAGCATGCTGTTGGTTCTACTTTTGACAATAAGGAAATGGTTTTCTCAAGTTTTTCTCTTAACATAGCTTTGGGATGAGAGTGATCAGTAAGCAAGCTTCACTTAGATCTGTCCATAACAGCTGTCATTAGAGATGATCCCCATGTTTGATACCCCCTTCCCTAAATGTATTAAAGGAATTCAACTTGGAAAAGGGGAATTACTCATCCACTAAAGTTCATTCTTCTGTCACCAAAATATGACTGACTTTTTTGCCAAGAAAATTTGGTTACAGATACACCAATCTCTCAAAATATTCAAATTTACCATCAGATACAACTCTTATAAGCATAATAAGACTTTAATCGTGGCCTTTTTAAAAGAGTCATTTGAATTATATAGAATTTTTAAACCTGTTGAAACCACTGTAAGAAGGGAACTAAGGTAGAAAGAAGAAAAATAGAAGAGATGAACCAATTTGGGTTATAATACATATATACACGGAAATGTGAGGAAATTCTGTGAAGCTATCTTAAACACAATAATGTCATTTTTTTCCTTTTTATAAAATTGGAGAATGGGGAGAAGAACATGTCCTGCTGGGGGTGGGGGGTTGGTACCAGTGGGAGAGGAGAGGAAGCAGGGGAAGGGTATGGGAGGGTGACTATAGTGCAAATACTATATACACGTGTATGTACATGGAAAAATGATACCTGTTAAAACTGTTCCAGCAATGGAAAAGGAGGGGATAAAGGAGAATGGTGGAGGGGGTGATTCAGGTATGATATATAAATTTTGTAAATGCCACAATGTTCTCCCACCCAGCACAACAATAAGAAATAGTCATTTGAAGAGATGCATAGTAACTGCTAGTCATTCAAACAGGAGAATTAGGAATAAGATAACTCAACTTGCACATGAATTTTTTAAATGATACACATTATGGAATATACCATAAGTAAATCTGTGCCTACTGACTTGGATAGTAGTAGAGATAAATATTGGAGGAATGTGATATTTTAGGCATAGAACAGGAAATACAGGATGCTGGTAGGCATTTCTGTCAATAGCTGCAATCAGTAGCGTAATCATGATCGCTTCTCTCATTCTACATGCCATGATATCATAGGAATCCAGCAGAACAAGAGCCTTCAGAAGCAGACCTAAATATGAAGAATAGGCATACATGGTGTATTGCTTTCATGGAAGGTCTTAGGATGTCTGTTTTCACAGATGCTCCTAATGAAGAAAGGTAAATGTGCAGACAGGTGCCCCTAAGCCTAGAGACTCTAACCCTAGAAACTCTTCTAAATTTATTCAAAGTGAAGTCATACCTAAAGAGACAGTACAGTCCTGAAAGAATTCAATCACCTATGACTAACTAAAGAATACTTAGAATACTCAAAAATTACATAAAAATTGAATTAAGCCAAATTTTAAACTTTCACACTTCAAAAAACTCAGTATCTTATACAGAATTATATGATTCAACTTGAATATAATTTCCCTTATTCATTTTAACTTTTTAAAAAATTATTGGTCTGGATTTTATATTTAGTAGTTTAAGTTTTCCAAAGTATATCCAAAGTAGTTTTCATATTGACTTCTTATTAAATGTGGACTTTTAGTCCAATAGGAATTATCTTTGTTTGGATTTCCAATGTCAGATCTATAGCCATGTTTATAACTAACAAAATTTAGCAACACAATAATTGCATGAATAAAGCTCCAGTTGAATTTCTCAGTAGGCTTTTCATCTCTAAAGCTTTGACGTCAAATCCAAGTAAATGTCAATATGGTCCTATCATGTCCACACCTGTCATCTGCACAAGTCAGTGTAATCTGCAGATAAAAACCAAAAGAAACTGAACATATTTTATGGTTGTTCTGCTTGAAGGAATAAGAATAAAGTAAATCAATACTTCTTGTCATTTCCTGAAAGCACTGTGTTCTCTGAGACATTTAGCCACCATTTGCTCATTTAAGCAAGGACAAAAACATAAAAAGAAAGTTTTTAACTCAGAAAATTAGCGACTCAATATTTCTGGGTCACAGAAATTGAAGTTGTATCAATCATTACTTCGAAATCTAAGTTAAATACATTCTTAAAGTTGGTTGCTGTCAGTAATATTGACAACCATTCAGAAAAACCTAAAACTATACGAATGAAGTCATACTTAACATCTTATTATTACCATGGAAATATTAATAAATTTATAGCCCCATTTAAAAATTCCAAAACATGACTTTCTTTGTAAAGTCAGAACTGCAAAAACATTCACTATCGACTTATACAGTATTTTTTTCTCACTCATAGTTCTATCAATTCAGCAGGACATTTTCCTTAGAATGCTTTGCATTTCACTGTTCTATACAAATTTCTTCTGACCCTTGGAAATGGACGTTTCTTGATTACCTAGCCACACTGTATGCACATGATTTCCACGCTAACCTAGGCTACAAAACGAGTTCCAGGCCATAGCAAGACCTTCTCTCGAAAAAAAAAAAAAAAAAAGTAGAATCAAGTAAAAGTACAGAGAGCATCCCAAATGGTCTTTCCTAACTTAGCAAATGATTTCTAAATTTGAATGAAATATAATTCATCCTGAGGTGAAAACATAATTTGCAGGTTCACAACTTAAAGAAGTTTCAAGTAATGTTTATAGATATAAAAAGTATCAATAGTAAAATATGGTAGGGTTAGAAATACATGGAGTGTGGAATCAAAGTAACTAGAGTCTAAATCTTGTCTAACCTATTAATTACTATCTTGGGGGCACTTTTGACCTCTCTGAGCCTAAGATTCACCAAGATTCCTACTGTAGAATGGGAATGTACAGAATATATGGTTTTCTCAAAATCAAACAAGTATTTAACAAAGTGTCTAGCACAGGTATTTATCAAATGTTATTTTCTCTGTTTTCTGTACATCTATTGATTGTACGAAACACATTTAAAAAAAAATGATGGATAAAGGACAAAAATAAAAGTTACAAACAAGGAAAATATGTATTAGTAGCAAGGACTATTAACCATCCTGAAAGAAGTTGTATCAAAATAGGAAAAGGGGACCAGGAACTAGAGAAAAGTTTAGAAAAAAAAAGAATTAACCTAGAAGGTAACACACATGCACAGGAAAATTGTCCAAGATCAAACAGTAAACAAGTCAGTTATAGTATGGAAATTCCAAAAAATTAGCTAGCATTTGTTGCCCTTAATGCAGAGAAACTAAAGCAGATACCTTAAAAGTAACAGTGGCCAATAGGAAAAGGGGAACAGGAACTAGAGAAAAGGTTAGATCAAAAAGAATTAACCTAGAAGGCAACACACACGCACAGGAAATCAATGTTAGTCAGTGCCCTGTATAGCTATCCTTATCTCAACCAGCAAAAACCCTTGTTCCTTCCTATTATTGCTTATACTCTCTCTACAACAAAACTAGAAATAAGGGCAAAATAGTTTCTACTGGGTATTGAGGGGGTTGGGGGGAGAGGGAGGGAGCGGAGTGGGTGGTAAGGGAGGGGGTGGGGGCAGGGGGGAGAAATGACCCAAGCCTTGTTATGCACATATGAATAATAAAAAAACAAATAAATTGAATTAAAAAATCAAACAAAACAAAACTATCCTGAAAGAAGTTGTATCAAAATACTAGTTGAATAATTCATTTAAAAAATCTTGTGCTAGCATGTATGTGCAGACCCCATGCCAGGTGCTGCCATGAAACAGGTATGATTCTTGTCTTCTTAGAAGTCACAAGCTAATAAACAGGACACCTGTCATCTCATAGGTCATAGGCTAACAGACATGTTGACTACATGGTCTTCTACATATCTACGGCTTCCAAAGTTGGGAAGCATTTGCTCAAACAGTAGTTTAGGATTTTGTTGAAGCTTGCTCAAACTTATTGAAAAATTTAAAAGCTAGTAATTAAGTTTATGGAATCAATTTCTCCATAACTAAACATTTTAATAGATTATCAATAATATGAAGATACTATTTCTTAAGGGAGGAATGCTTATTAAAAACAAAAACTCTCAGGTCCCACTTCATTTCTTCTTATTATAGTCAGTTGGATAAGCAATGTTCTCAAGTCACATCTGAGTAAAGCATGCAGAGCTGAAGAAGTAAAGTGATAACAACACATTGTGAGCTATGAAGAATACAGAAAAAATGCAATACCCGCTATACTAAGCTGCCTCACTTGTTTCTCTTGAGCATGGAAATCACAGGGAGTCTTTGGGAAATTAAAATTAGTCCCATACATATTTATTAAGAGCCATGCTTATGTATAAGGCATGCTTTTCTTCCTTACTCGAAGGTCTCAGCACATGTGGTAGTATGTTGTGGAAGAAGATAGGCATATAGAAGCATCCATATCTACTGGCATATCCTGCTAATTGCACAGTCACACAGCATCTCTTTTTCCTTCCTCCTTGCTTGTAGAACCCTGACATTATTAGGGATGGTAATGTGCCTAGATTTTAAAAACTAAATTTCTTAACTTCATTCACAGCCAAGGGTACCCATATGATACAATTCTTGGCAATGAAATGTTAAGTGGAAGTGACTGAAGGGGTAGCCATGTACAAGATACAAACAGGTTAGTTTGCTACTTTTCCTCTTAGCCTTTTTCCCTCCTCTTTGTCTTTGTCCCTGTAATTCTATGTACTCAGTGGAGTTTAAGAATCATCACAGGAGCATGAGGAAAAAGGCCAAATCCTAATTGTGGTGACTCCCAAAGTCAAAGGGCTTCATTTTTCTGCTTTCCCTGACCATAAAGACTGCAAGTTTTCCCAGTGTCTTGGTCACAGGTATTGCAATTTGCCATAGACCAGGGGTTGTAGAGAGGAGAATTTACTTCTACAGTTCCCTATCTCCAATTCTTCAAGCTAGTATGCATACTCCACCATTATTCCTGTTTCTCTTCATATTAAAGTGCCTTCAAATAGTTGTTTTTGCAATATGTCTACCGTGTATAGTTATTTTCTCTGGGGAGGGGAAGATAAGGATTCCAATAAAATTAGTGTTTCTTAGCTCTTGAAATGTCACTCTTAAATTTTACTCCTAACTAAGTCCTATGGAATTTCTAGACTCTATCATTAAAAACAACGTCTTGATCAGAGAGTGCTACTCATGAAACTGCGCAATGGAATACATAGGAATAACAGTGCTTCAGCATTTTTTTGCAGAGCTCTTCCTTGACCATTAAAATAGTCTTGCTAATCATTTTGCAAATGTTATTAAATTACTGCCATGAGTGGCTCATGGATTAGATGAACTGATATTGGCTATATATAGTTAAAAACAATAAATAAAAACAAGGCTACAGTTATATGTCAATACGTTTTGAACCATCTCAGGTAATGTAATTCAGCATGTACATATTGACTTCTAGGTGCCTAACCTGTGGTAATGAGCAAAGAATGGAGAAGATATTGAGGAAATATGTGAATCATCCTTGCCTTAGAAATCATCTTTCCATTCCTACAACTTTATAGGAGAGAAAGGACTAAAAAGACCAAATCAATACCTAATCAAATGCTGAAAAATAGAGAAAAAGGTCATGACAAAAAATATACCAAATTATCATAAAACATACAAAGAGGTTAAGGTTAGACAACTGAGTCCAACTTCTTCCAAATGCTATGTAAAACCCTAAAGAGATAACATGGAGTAAGTTGTGGAACATGTTCTACATAATTCACTGCAGACCACCAAAAAATTAGGCTTACTACAATTAAGAACAAGGATTTTGGCATATAATCTATTATTTGCCCATTTTTTCTTACATTTTCATTCATATATGAAATAAAAGACAATTTTAAGAGTGAAAATGACTCAAATGTTTTAGGTATGAGTGACTGAAAGAATGGTGAAGCCATTAAGAAAACTAGATTGGAAGAAATTGATTTTGGAAGAAGGAAAAGAGATGATGAGTTTTTGTAGGCATGTTCAATTCACATGAACAGCACAACCATTCCTCTTGTGCCATTGTTTTTAGTACAGTAGAGGTGAAATGCAGATCATTTTATAAGAAAAAGACTTGAATATTTATATGTTGAATCACATATTTGATACTTCATGAAAGTCTATTTCAAACTGACCTATTTCCTAATCAGTCTTCAATGTCATATACTAATCACACATCCTTTATTCCTGCTCTTTCCATTTATCTTTATTTTAAAGATGTAATACATTCTTCAAGATCAACTTAAGGCTCACCTCTATGGCGAATAGGGGAAATTAACCTCCTCTGGATTTTCCTATGCTAACTGCTGTATGACATATTTTGCTACTGATTATTTTTTGTGTGTTTTATCTCCCCAACTAAAATACAAGGTCATCTCATAGGTCACAGATAGCAGAATCTGTGACTAGAATTGATTTTTATTGTTTTTTTGTTTTGTTTTGTTTTGTTTTTTATAAAGACCTGGCTCTGGCCTCTGGCCTCCCTCAGAGATCACCAAAAACTTTCTGAATTAAGGAGTCAGTAATACTGACAATTAAAATCTAAGGATGAGTATCAATTTGAATATACCAAAGTTAAATTTATGAAGTGTGATTTTTCTCTTCATTGTCAAATGCTAAGACAGTCAAAACACAGTATGGTTATAATCACAATAAACATGAAAAACAACTTGGCTTGTACTACAAAGCAATGCTTAAATGAGTTACTGTAATAAAGAAGCATAAAAGACCTTATATTTATTGAACAAAAGACAAAAATTAAGAATGGAAAGGGACTTCTATCAGAATGTAGTAGAATGTAAGATGTTTAAGTAACTTAAAAGTAATTTTTCAATTTGACATAGTCGTTAACAAGA
Source organism: Castor canadensis (assembly GCF_047511655.1). NCBI lineage: Eukaryota > Metazoa > Chordata > Mammalia > Rodentia > Castoridae > Castor > Castor canadensis. The sequence goes on along the minus strand of NC_133386.1, from coordinate 5,805,332 downwards.
TGGATTCAGTTGGTCAGCACTAGAATTAACCTTTTTACAACAGTAATTTATATCAACTATTAGTCATTTTGAACATGATGAAAAACAACCAACATACAAAACTCCAGCATACCTATTGTACCATGAAAATACATATGGCTTGAAACAATGTAATAAAATTACATAAAGTCAAGTATGAAGAAGTAATTCTTTTTTGGGTCATTCACAACCAGACTCAACACTCAACACATCAGTTATATCATCATCACTGATCTTTTAGCACAAATATAACTTCAAAAACTCTTCAATTCCAAACAGACACACACACACACACACACACACACACACACACACACATCCTACAAAACAAAGCCAGTGGAAGCTGATAAACACATGTGAGACACAATTTCATTTAAAAATATTTCCATATATCTCCTAATAAAGTGCTTAAAATCAAATCAAGTCAATTAAAACTACTTAAAAACTATAGCATAATGTTTTGGCAGAACTAAATATCATAAATTAGTGTATCTTTAAAAGAAAATATGAGCTAAAATCATCTTAATTATTCTACAAGGTCAAGAAAAATTATGGAAAAATAAAGAACCAAAATTTTATAAATTATCATTTCTGTACAATCTGCATTATTGATGAACTTCAAATACTTCAAACTTGGAGAGCTCAATCAATGTTCCTAAACATATGCTATGTTATATTGCGTCTCAAGTGTATGTGAACATGCTCCTTTGGAAGTAATTTGAAATGGTTAAGAAAACATAATTCTTCTATTTTGAGAGAAAAATTGCATTCTAGTTCCTTCATAGATGATCACTGTAAAGAAATTTAAGTAACTCTTAATTCTAAGCTAATGTTATGCAGAGAATAGATTAAAAAAAAATTTCATGTAGAGAAAACAACAAAGAAAACTACCATTTCCAGATTTTCTCCCTCAGCCCTTCCTGCCCACCACCCTGATTCTGCAAATGGAAGAATAAATTAAAGCTCTTTTCTTCTACATCAACTCCTTTGTCCTCTCAAGGTTGCCTAATCATATTCATCTCTTAAAATGAAGTAAGAAAGATTTCAAAAGCTGTATTCACATTAAATCAACTCACTGATTCTTGAGTTGCAGGACAAAAGCAATGTAATCAGATCTTAAATTGGTTTACAGCAGGCTGTCTACCTTACCCCAGTTCTCAGGACTGATGAAATAAATAGTTTTAAAATAGCACTTTTTGAAATGACATGAGAATTAATAGTGCATAATTACCTTGGTGTTGACAAGTGAGGGATGTTTAACTCCTTACATGAGTTTTCCTAATGAATCAGCATCAGAGCAAGGCCCCACTAAACGCACATTGTTGATTGATATCTGAGGGGACTGATTTAAGCATAAAAGCATGCTAAAAGCCAGGTCTTTAAATCATTTAGGTAAAAATTAGATGAACCAATTTCCCCTTACTATTTGGAATAGTTACTTAAGATTTCATTGTGAATTTTGATGGTATTCTAGGTTTTGATTACTAAGAAAATCTTTTTTTTTTTTTTGGCAGTACTGGGGTTTGAACTCAGGGCCTACACCGTGAACCATGCCATCAGCCCTTTTCTGTGATGGATTTTTTTCAAGATAGAGACTGGTGAACTATTCGCCCGGGCTGACTTTGAAGCAGGATCCTCCTGATGTCTGTCTCCTGATGCCTGTAGCTAGGATTATAGGTATAAGCCATAGGTGCCCAACCTTCTTTGACATTTTATTTGTCTACTAGGAACCACTTAACCTGTCCATATAGTTGCAGCAAAACAAACTTAGTATCATACTACCCATTACTTCAAAGAAAAAACCAAATTAAGCTATTTGATTTAAAAAGGAGTATGACAAGTATGTTTCTGACTTTTATATTCAATGACTCAAATGAAGGCAATTACAATACAATAAAATAAATGCCTACTTTTTTTTTTTTAAGTAAGTCATGTTTTATTTTTTTAATTGTTGTACTGGGTGGGGGTACACTGTAGCCTTTACAAGGGTTCTTACAATGTATCAAATATATCATACTTGAACTCACCCTCTCACTGCTCTCCTTCATCCTCCCTCCCCCGATTCCTAGAACAGTTTAGAAAACCTTTAATACGTGTAAAATTTATATTATAAAAATATTATCTTTACCACATTGAACTTTAACATTTTTTATTCATTCCTTATCTTTAACTCATGTTAATTAACTTTTAACTGTATTGTTCAATTCTGTTTTTAAAACCTATAAGTAAAACAAACCATATTTATATTTCTAAATATAGAAATACAATAGAGAAAACAAAACATTTTTAGCAGTAGAGTTAGGCAGATGAAATGTCATATAGACTGCTTGAATTTACTCTGTTTTTCCATGCCATTCACATGTACCAGACAGCCAGCTTAAATATACATCAGGGATTGGGATAAGGACTTTGTATTGAATCCTGATTGACCTCCTGAGAGATAGATGATGTCACCCCACTTTGCAGAAAAAGAAACTGAATGTGAAGGTTCCTAGCTCAGAGTTACACAGATGGCAATGGGTGGAACCTGATTATGAACTATGCTCACTGGAATGTAGTAGACACACACACAAAAATAGAAAATACTTTTCTATTTACATTATCTCTACAGGAATGCCACTGTTTTAGCTATCAGTAAAATGTAAAGTTGATGGACTATGTTCAGTTATTCTTTCCTCAGTTCATTATGTTCAAGAGAAGACTAAATGCTAGCACTCTCCCAGTAGAGATGAGGTCCACACATACGAGGCCCTTCTTGCCAGTGTTCTGAGTAAGGATGTGTGCTTTGTAACTAAGGGCTTTATTTAGGAGACCAATGATGGAAAAATATGCATTAAATTTGGGACTTAAATTTTGAACACAGAGACACATTCTCGACCTGGTATCCTCAGAGCCTCTGACACTCAGACAGTGAAAGCAAAGTATGAAAACAATAGCAGCTCCTGGCTCAGAACTAATAGACATCCAGAACTGGCAGTGTCCTCCATCTGGCCCAGAGGGGTCTACATCACTAAGAACAAGGGTCACAGGAAGCTGTGACCAGAATGTCCAACATGGGCGTGTGGTGCTCTGGGGAACAAATTATCTTTCCTTTTCTGTAGGAAGCCATGATCTAGCCTTGTACCTGCATTTCCTTCCTATGACAAACTGTGTCACTTACTACCCACTTCCCCCAAACCCTTTAGAAGACTGAGCAGCAGAAATTAAACTAGATAATCACAAGCCAAATTCTTGGCTTCAATCTTCTGTTTTAGGCTTCCTATAAACTAGATAGACGAACAACTCAGCCCATTCTAGAGCTATTATTCATACTTAAACTAGGTTTGAAGTTCATTGGACTATCTTGCTAAACTGACACCCTTAAAATGTCTTTTAGCAGAAATTCATTCTGACTCCCAAACATTTAGTTTAAACAAAACCTCTTAAGCCATAATCTGCTAAGAAGTTTCAGTCAGTATTATATTTAAGAACATCTGTTAATAAATGTGTTCTACATAGAAAAAAAAACCTTGATGTGCTCATCTATGTATTATGGATATTGAGAATTATTTCTTAAAGAATGTTGATTACTATATGCTAATGGCCCTAGTGAAATCTATCATATAGCAGCTCTGCAAAAGTGATCACGTTTGAATGATTAAAAAAAGGACCTCAGAACATCATATTGTATCTATATTGTAAATATCTACAAAAAGAATTCTCTCATTAATCAGTTTCAAAATGAATCAAACAATTGTGCTGCTTTTGCCAATTGTATAGATACATATTGAAAGAAAATATGTTAAGAAATATAGTAACTCAAAGCTAAAATGTGCCTTATATAGTGCTTTTAAGTACTTTACATTTTCTTTGTAAGTAATGTTCCTTTACTTTTTATTTTTTATTTGCTATTATTAGCACAAAAATTAAAAAATATTGAAATGGGAAGAGACTTTGGTAATAAGTATTTAAAATTGGCATTTTCTTCTTTTTTACTGTACATGATGGAAGCTCTGTACACCAGTCCCATGTGTCAGATGGCCACATGTAGATTGTTTGACATGGGATGTAGAAAACAGCACGAGTTGAGAGGAATGAGAATGGGGGGTCAGCCTCTTTCTGACTGCATCCTCCCTTCTACACCTCCTCAAATGATTCCACTGATGGACCTCATTGCCTTCTCAGAGGAATGCTGTTTAGAAACAGCTATATCACAAATCACTTGCACTCATAATTTCAGAAACGTGAATTCAAGACTGCAGGGCCTGTCCAAATATTCTGGGCCTACAGTCCTGCTCTTTTTCAGACTTTGCACTTTTGATCAGAAGTACCCTTAATCAAGTGGAACTTGGTAGAACTCTTTAAGACACATTCCTAAGCATCAAATGTATATATGCCTATCTGTGAATTGACATTTAGGAAGCAATATCAGACAAGGAACTGACTTTTTGAACTCTTCCCTCAAAATAATGAGATTTGGAGAACAGTTGTCAGTCATGGCAAGAGATCATTAAACACTGCATGATAACCTCTTGAAGCCCGGCCCCAGAAGACAATTAAAAATTAAAACAATGTGTTTAACAGCTTATGAAGTTTTCAATATTTTTAATCTGTTCTGTGACACAGGAAGAATCAAATGATTTTTATGGCCAGGGAGAATTCAGTTTCAATTTTTAAGTTCCCCTCCTGTAACCCTCAGTCAGCCCTGTAGGAAGGTAATTATCAGGGCTGAAGGGCTAGTCCCTGCTGTTTCCTAGAAGTAAACTCTGGAGCTAAATTAAGGTACTTAGAGGTTAACGCTCAGGTTGTGCAGAGCTTGGCTGTCTGGCTCCTGTGGACTCTGGCACAGAGGCTAAACACTCATATTTATTCAGAGAGCAGGAAGAGAATGGGGCAGAAGAAACACAGCTTTTTTCCCAATCAGCCCCTCTAGCTCCCCTAATCAATGGCAGTCACACACAACTAACAACCTCTTGCTATGGTTCTAAAATGCAAGTTTTAATGTTATTTCATTGTAGCGCCCTTGTATTGAAACACATTTATTATGTACTTTCAAATTTACCTGATTATTGGGGTATGGGGGGCCAGCAGAAACGCTCCCATTGTGAGAAGGAAGGACATAAAATTCAAACCATGAATTAAAGAGGCAAATGAAGGCACTCTCTTCCTTTATTAGAAATAGAAGAAACAGATTGTGCTCATCTTGCTTAGGGCCAACAGGCGCAGTGCATGGAATGCAGCCAGCGTCAGTCACAAAGCTCACTCAGGAGTTTTGCTCTGTGAAAAGAGGAAGCCAGATGGGCTATTTACTTTCAACAAGATAATTCTGGAGGAAATTGTTATAAGTCAAAGAAACTTTTTAGCTTCATCTGCTATTTTTGCCTCTAAACCAATTCAGGAGGCAAGGGAGAGGGTTTTGTTAGGAAAGAAATGTGAGAACTGGTAAAGGAAATGGGCAAAAAAAAAAAGTGCAGGGTAAATCTTGGGCAGTGGAGTGTCTGAATGCACATGCTCCAAGGTCACACACCTGGGAGCTCTCCCTCTAACCTTGAACAACCTAAAGGACCTTTCAAAGCTTCAGTCTCCTGCAGAGATAGCAGGAGGACAAAAGGTTGTGAAGTTAAATTAAGTGGCATCAATTAGGCACCGCACTTAAAACACAACACACAACCTGAGCACTCAATAAACATTCAGCATTGCTTTTTTTAACCTATTTCATTTTCTCTTTACATTTGTAAAATGTAAAGGTAATCCATCAGAGATATTGATATGCCAATAACTAAACAGTTCTTAAGAACATATCCTACTGAAGGTATTGTTCACAATTTACTGATGGAGCTTATGCTTCAAAACAACTTCTCAAAAATTTTATTTTGCCACCACAGAGAAACAGTAAAACAATCTAAATAATTTTATCCTTGGGTCAAAATTTTCAAAGGGATTTTTCTACCTCAAAATTACTTAGTTAAGAAACATAGCTAAATAGCCATAGAAAAATTTGTCAAATTCTGAGTTAAATTTCTGATAAATATAAAGGTTGGTAACTTTAGGAAAACAGTTTTCTCCATTCAAGCCACAAATAATGACTTCTATAACTGTTGTGTGTAAATTCTATAGACACCCCACCCTTAGGAAATACAAATATAAATATTATTAAAACAAAAGTAAAAGTTTTCAAAATTTGTTATGGTATGATTATACATTCACATTAACCTACTTTTCTGTTTTACATTTATAATATTGTTCAATAAAAACTGATGTTTCTAAGATAATAAAAGATACTCTCAGAACAAAATAATATACAATTATACTCAATCTACTGTAATTACCATTGCAAGAGAAGGGACATCTATTTTTAGAAGGATAATTTCAACATGAAAGCCTAAAACAAAAATGGTTGTTTAGTTATCTTTAGATTGATTTTGAGAATATCACAAATATTCTATTTAACGGCCATATTAAAGAAATAGCATCACTATTTTTTGTAACATATTCTCATTCTGAAGGACAATCCCAAAGAAATAAACAATTTAGTTTTCAAAATTTACTTATGGCTCTGATAAGATAAATGCAAAAGTAATTAATATACTTTAAAGTTAACTAGAAAATTTAAGAAGAGTTGTTACTATATTTAAATTTTTACATCCCCAGTTACTCAGTCCAGCTTTGCCCCCAAGAAAACTGAATAACGTTGACAGTAAGAATATTTGAAAACAGTGTGAGAAACCACATATATATATCTATGCTAGAAACTTGCAGCTTTTATGCTCCAATTAAGACTAGCAAGAAAATTGAGAAGTGTCTGCAAGGAAAGATAATAGGAATAGAAATCATATCTTTGTTCTAATTATCATTTAAAAAATTAATATAAAATAAAATTTCTGTAACTACTACTGAGCTCAGAAACAAACATCAGAACAAGACAATTTTACATCTTCAATAATCTAGAAATGGACAGGAGAACTGATTCCCTTGAAAACAACCTAACAGGACTTTCCTGACACTAATTCTAAACAGCAATAATACATCAAGTAAAACATGAAATGGGTTATCCCCTTTCTGTTCTATACCCTAAATTCTCTCCCCTCCCCAGCTTTTGAAGATGTTATTAAACTAACTCAAAGGCCAAAAATCTGATAGCTTTTGCTGTCCAACTTCAACCACTGCCTAATCCCATTCTTGGCAGTTCAGAATAAACACTACCTTCCTACTCTGACATAGAACCAAGCAGAAACTAAGGAGCCTGTGAGAGACCAGTTTTCCATGGGGCTCTTGGATCCAACACATCTAATACTGTATGCCAGGACTTCAAGGGACTGGTTGGTTACCTTTTTACCTTTTTCTCACGATCACTTTTGAGGATTAGAGAGATGCAAACTCCTCCTGTACAAAGAGTAAACTGGTTTACTACTTGTAATTAAAGCAGTGAATTCCCCAAGCTCAGAGTTCCTCACTTGCTGTGCACTCGCTCATACACAGCATCCATCAGGACCACAAGATTTGGGGTGAGCACAACTGATGCCAACATGCAAATGCTCATACTTCTTACTGTGATATGGCTAATTAAAATCCTTGTCTATGACCTAGGAGTCTCCTGTCTTCTGCCAGCAACCATGAAAGGGCAACTAGCTAAATTATTCGCTTCTAAGTGGAGTAAGATCATGTCTCAGACTTGACAGTTTGAAAGGGATGTTGACAGAAACCTGCCTATCTAAGCAGGAAGGCAAAGGAACCCAGAGGCTGGGTTTGAGAATATGGGAAAACTCCCCAGCATCTGGGAGACAGTACTCTTACCCAAGTAGTGGGCAGTAGAGTAGGAAGAGGAAATAATAGTCCCCCTGTCCTGTCTACAGGAGGTAGAACTGAAGGAAGCTATAGGAATGGCACTTTAGTCCTTCATTGTTCACTCATTCTCCATTTAAGGATGGGAGTGGGTTACTACCATGACAATGGGACAGCAGGGCCCAGCAAAAATGTGATGTAGGTGTGGTTGCTAAACTCAGGAGTCTCCAAAGCTGAAACAGAAGTATCAATAATTACAACCTTGATACCTGGCAGGCTTTTGGGTGGATCTAAAGTCTATGTCAAAAATTACAAGTTCATTTGATTGTACTCCAATGAAGCTGCTTAGAATCAATGATAAATGTGCCTTGCTGGTTGACATGGAGGTGTATCTCCCTCTACTTTGAATTCAGTTGCTATAAAGAGAAAGATAATTAGGTGGATCCCAGGTCTCCATATCTCCAAGAGACTGAAAACCATGCAAATGTATCTGGTGTGGTAGGGAAGAGAGGGATTCAAACTGCTATGGCTCTGTTGGATACAGGCATCCAAGTTTCCATTCTACTTGGTTTGTGTAGGGAACGGATACTGAATTCAAGTAATGGGGTTTGGTGCAGGAAGTTGAAGCAGCCTTGTGAAGGAGCCCTTTGGGCTTTTTCATTGTGGGGTTGTGGCAGCAGTGCTCACCTCCAATCATATAAGAAATGATGTATTAAATGTTTTCTCCTCCAAATGTCCTAAGGGTCAGAAGAGATGTTCATATTCCAGAATTGCTGCACAGATAAAAGTCACTGTCTACTACAATAGTATCTCCTTCATGATGGAGCCCAAATTATAGCCTTTAAAAAAAGCTGCTAGTATTCTATACTTTAGTTTAGTCAGCTGCTTTAACTGAGCCTCATAAACTGCATGACTTATATGGAATAGAAACTTATTTAGCCCAGAGCTCTGGAGGCTTAGAAGTCTAAAAGCATGGTGCTGGCATCTCTTTCTGTCAATAATTGCAGCATCTTTCTTGCTACTTCCAAACATGACAGAGGTGTCACATGGCAAGAAAGAACAAGTAAGCCAGAGACAGCTCACTTTTACAACAGTCACTCTCATGATAATCTGCTAATCCATTAAATGTTAAATCGAAGGATGGATTACCCCATCCTAGAGGGCTTTCCTCATGACCCAGCCAAATCACAAAGCCCCACATCTCAAATATCATAACATGTGACTTCGGGAATTAAGGTTTCAACACACAAACTTTGGGAATCATTAAACCATAACAACTAAGTTTTTGTGGACAACAAACAGCTGATATTCTCATTTTCAGGTAGTTTGCTTAATGAAGTAGGAAGGTCCAAAGAGGCCTTGCTAGTCAAATGGAAATGGCATATTCAAGAGTACAACCAGTCTGATACTAACAACATTAAAGTTTTACATGAAGAAAATGGCAGCTACGTATTTGGAGGGATCATATCCCCCACTTCATCACCTGAAACAAAGCTGCTGGCTCACCATGGCTTTCAGAGGCTCCCTTTCACTTATGGCCTAGTCCTCATGGTTTGACTAAATTGAATAATGATGGAATCCTCTGAGCAGTAGCAATCATCCACTCCAATGACAACTCTAGAAAACCAATAATGGTCTAAATTAAAAGTTGTCACCTTTGTCAGATAATGCTCCTAAGGACCAAACATTTTATTTTTTACATACACTGAGAATAGTGCTAATGTTCATCCAGTCTGCCATTTGGAAGTGTGAAGACTAGCAGATTAAAGGAGCCCCTCAGTACTGCTACAAACTGTGAGAACAAATCATGGCTACAGATCAGCATGGGTTGCTGATAATAGATGACCATGGTAAAGGCCCATGCTTTGAACAGAAAGGAATTGGATCAACTGGAGAGAAGTTGTTGATCAAACCTATTACAAGAAACAGAAAATGTCATGTCAATATGGCTGTTCCTGAACTACTCTGCTGTACATGATGACCCCTCACCAGCATCTCCCAAACGATCCACCCTCTCGTTTCTGTGCAAACTCACATACTGGTGCAAGCTTTGTATCAGTCTAACTGATATAAATTCATAGTCTTCTGATTCTCAAGTGGCCTTAGATTCTGAAATGTACGGCAATCTAGATTGTAGCTACTCAGTGACACTGTCTATGTGGCCTTAATCAAACTAGTATAATGGTGATTCCAATTAACATAGCAACAAATTCCAAACCGTAGTGACCTGTGGTCTCTATGTGGGGGTCATGAAATAGCTCTCCACTGGGTATGAGGGTTGCTTTCAGGAATAGCTATTGTGCTGTATTATTATTGGTAGTGACACTAAAGATCATCAAGTCATTCCAAGTTTCCTTGTGCAAATCATATTATACAACAGACTTGACTTAGGTTGTCTGAATTAATACCCACTGGTCTTCCTCTGGAACTTATTCAAATACCCTGAATCTGAGACTTTGGTTGGATGAGGGGGATGGGGAGGTTAGATGAAGTCAATATAGCAGGCTAGCCTCATCCTGCCACTTAAGATTCTATTGATTGCAGCCCTAATTAAATATTGCATAAGGCAAGCTGAATAGATTGGGTTCCATCTGTTGGTCTGACTGATCAGAGTGACGATAGAGTGGCATATTCATTTCTGTGATAATTCATAAGAATCTAAGATAGTACAGAATGGAGTTTTGAGAGAGACAATTTTCTTTGTATTTCTTACATTCCCCATATGTCTTGCTGGATATTCCAAGACTACATACTCCTGACTACTCCTTTACCTTGGTCTTTTCCCAGGGTTATTTATGCATCTGATAATTTTAAGAAATTAAATAAGGTCTATCCCCAGACAAAGAGTAAGTTTGCTTACTGCTTGCAATAAAAATGGTGGATTCTCCAAACTCAATGCTGCTTATCTGCAACCCAGGCCTATGGCATGGGTAGCATCCAGCTGGGCCATAGAAAATGATCTCTGTGGGATCTGAAGCAGGGAAACTGATCCTTACATAATTTGCTATAGCATAGTAATGAGGTCCTATGTCTCTGACCCATAAGTCTTGTGTCTTCTACCTTGATATATTTAAACAGGCTAATTTACTGGTTTGTAAGTAGGGTCAAACCCCAGACACATCAGGCTTATCTCTGGCTTAACCCACCTTTAGTGCATAACATAAAGCCCAGTTCAGGAACCACCTGGGGGTTAATGCTTGATGTTTAAATATGAAACCACAAAGCAGTCCTAAAGTTAAAATTCTCTTCCCTAATTCTTTAATGTAAGCAAGAGAAAATTATTAATGCACTCACATCAAAACCAGGATCACTTCCCTATCTTCCAGAACCTAAACTAGCTCATGGGACCTCCACATAAAACTAAGGCTCTTCATTACAATACCAGTTCCTCCAGAGTAAAATCTCTTTGAAAGGGAAATATTACTTTGCCATGTCAAAGTATGGAAGAGAACTACTAAGACTATGAGATATTGTGATCTGATGGTTTGGTGGGAACGATGATTTAGAATATGACAGAAAGGCAGTAGGAAGTGAATAAGGTATGCTACTAGCTATGGGCAATGTGTATTTTTTTTTAATTCCAAGCTTTATTTCAGAAAGTACAATCAATCAAACAAATAAACAATAAACCAACCTTTATGGAGGCAGAAGAATGGTGAGAAGACCATTATTTATAAAACTAGGCATCTGCCAAAGGCAAGGAAAGGCAGAAAAAGTATGCTGGATTCAGGGAATTATGAGTTCAGAAATATAAGATTTTATTTTCTATTGCCAAAAATTCTATGAAAGAAAATTATTTAAGGATTCAAAATTCACCTTCCCAAAAATTTAATATAAGATTCAAATGCCACCAAGTGTTTTTTGTATAATTATCTGAAAAACATACAATACTTTAGTGTAATGTCCAAACTTCTCGCCAAGTAGATATCAAATGTAATCAGTAAATATTCTAAATTTACTGCTTTGCAACATACATGATTAAAATACACTATGTTGAAAATTAGGAAAATTTACACTGCTTCAGATGGTAATTTCACATTCACTTGTCTCCATAATTCATTAAAAATAAAAATAAATGTTTTTTTCAGAACAACCAGACATGAATTTGATGGATGATCATTTCTCCACCCCCATGAGCAAAAAGAAAAAGCATCTATGTTTATTCATAACATCCCGTATCTTCATGGATAAGTGATGCTGTTGGTATGTTGTCCCATATTATGTGGAGGCACTGGTATAGGTATGCTTGTTTACTATAAATGGAAATCAGTATCTCAAAACTACTCACAATTTCCAGCAAAAAGTTTAAAATTTAAAACTATCTTTGAAATAAGATGAAAAAAATCTTTAGAACAGTAATAAGAAAAGTCAGACTCTAGCCCTTTGTTCTGTGTCATCCTTTAGTCTAACTAAGCAGTGGTAAAGAGGAGATGCATAAACACTGGAAACCAGGATCTGATGATGCCATCAGAGCCAGCCAACACTAAAAGCATGAAAATAAATGTTTTCCCACTTAAAAAAAAAACCTCATAATAATTAAAATACATTTCTATTAAATTAAATTGCCTTGAAGTTTTCTCTACAAGGCTTTAAGCATTATAAATACTCCTTGACTTTGGTCTGTCATGTTTCCTCAATCAATCATGCAGTAGCCTAGAATTAAATTGAAATGATTGAATCAAGGAAAATCAAATTTTTAACATTTAGCTTCAGTAATGTGATTATGAAGCTTTTAGTGATATTGTAATTACTTTGAAGCTTTGAGCATATGTTTGCACTGAGAGTATTCCATGGAGAAAAGCTGCATTAGGGAAACAAGTAAATACAGACCCCAAATGAAGCAAAAACATTTGTGGTGAAGTTAAAAGCTAAAGGTGGAAAAGAGACAAGCATCTACATGATTTGTATGCTAAGCATCATGTACAGAATGACCACTTTGAAATTCAGCTTGCTCCAAAATTAAAATAATTTAATAGCTTTCCTCTAACACAAGCATAAGAAGCAACAGAAAAGAACAGGGTGAAAAAAGGAAAGGAAAAATGTCATTATCTTTGTGTTAGCATCAAGATGTTTGAACAGGAAAATGTGACAGACTAAAATTAATGAATCATGTCCTTAAAATATGAAACATTTTAAATGTATTTAGCATTTACCAAACTCAGGCCATATACTTACTTCCCCTATTAATTAACTCATTTGTCTATCTCATACTTTCAGGGATTCTGTTGGATTTGGGGCTACAAAGATAAATAAGATGAGGCCCCAAGACAGAGTTCAATAGAGAAGGGATTCTCCTTGGCATACTGAAGATGACGAACAAGAGACAAGGACAATGTCTTCATTCATTTAACAACTATTTATTAAGTACAAGCAAGCATCTTCCCTCAAGAAAGAGGCTAGTAAGCAGATACACAATATCAAAATGGAATGAAAATTGCCCTTTAAAGTATAGCAGGAAAATGATTCCATCAAAATAACCTAAAGTACACAAACTTTTTGAAGTTTTTGCTTTGTTTTGATTACATCAAAGTATATCTAATTATCCTAATAGCTTAAAAATCCTAAGTGTCAACCAGTGTAATATAGACTTGGAGTGTTTAATTGAGCCACTGGAAACTTTAAATTTTTTAATTTGAGCTTACTTCCTCCCTTCAGGCACAGCATAGCCACTTCCTATTATCTTGGAAGAGGGGTGATTCATGAAATTATGTTAACCTACCTACTGACCACTGCAAGCATTAAAGTTTGCTTCCTCTGTCTGAATGGTCCTTAGAATTCAACAAACACAGTATGTCCATTTGTGGCTTCTCTTTGTTTAATTAGAATAGAACAGGCAGTGTGGTCATAATTTTTATGTTATCAAAAGTGTTACCAAAAGTAAATAAGTGAGATTGAACACAGCCTAGGTGCCAAACTTATCTTTCTAGAAAAAAAAAGTCTAGTCATGCCCATTCCTGGTATTAAAACCAAGTGGTTCCTCATTACTCAGCAAAACCTTAACACCAGCATGGCAAAGAAAAATGTCCTGAGAGGCCCTTATACTTTCACCCTAATCTCACACCACTTCCTTTTCTGCTCCTTAGGTCAATGACTGACCTTCCCCTGGCACAGCCTCTGCTAGCCAGCTCCCCATCTTTTTGGTGGGTCCCTCTGTTTGAAATCTACTTTATTTGCCTTCCAGAAGACCACCCAGCTCTGAAGGTCCATCTCAAATTACTGCCACAGGTGCTCAAAATTCCCCTGCTGTATCACACAACTATACACAATCCCATCATACCTCTGAATACTGCGGACAATTTCCTACATGTGAACACAGCATGTCACTCATTTCCAGCAGCTTTGGTGCCTGCCATAGGTCCTATAAATTAGGGTCTCAACAAACATTTGTCGAATTTCACATTCATTGTCTTACTTATTTTCCCAATAAAGGCGAAATTTTATCTTTTTCACAAATTAAATGTGCTATATTTAAAAATTATTCCATACTTCCTTTAGACTTTCTCCTAATTATATTAAGAATGTATGACATAATGCTTTTCCAAATGCTTCAGCTAGTACTGCTTCATGAAACCAAACTCTACACTGATGTCTTTCAAAAAACTGGAGCAAATTGAGCTAAAAGATTTTGTTCTTTTGTCCTTCTCAACTTTACTAGGATTAATTTAAAAATTCTAAATGTGTAACTTTGGACCAAGCCAAATTAGCTTGACAAGGTTAAAGGGCAGGACAATGTTAAATTATTCCAAGGGAACATCAGTGTCTAATGTTCACAGTAAACTCTCAAATCAGAAAGCAAAATGTACATAAAATGGTTATTTGCTCCTGGTTTGCCTGATCATCTGTTGTTATGTGAAGTCATATTTCCTGTCAAAAGTATAACAAACCTTCCCCTTCTCTACAGGATACAAATTAGCAACCTGGTACATCAAATTACCCAGCTGTAATTCACTATTTCTGTTTAGGAGAGTATCCACATGTTCTTTTGCCACCTGGGAAAACTACCTTGAAAACTGAGCTATGTCCTTGGCTACCTTTACCAAGTCCATGAAAAAAACAAAACTACAGTCCTCATGAGCAACATTACATTACCTTTTAAGTGACCTCAGAAAGGGCAAAAATCAAATGAAATCAGTGTTGACTCACTGTGCACCATCTGTCATTCTTCCTTCATCACAAGGTACTTACCATCCATGATTTCTAATGGTGAAGCATTACCAGGACCGTTGTGGGCTGTACAATGTCTCCTCAAAATGTCCACATTCTAGCCCCTGAATCTTTTTGCCTGATATAGCAAAAATGACTTTGCAGACATGATTAAGTTAAGTGGAGTTATTCTGCTGGTCCCTAAATGTAACCACAAGCATTTTTACAAGATGAAGGAAGAAGAAAATTTGACTGCAGTAAAGAAGGCAGTATGACTATGAAGCAGAGAGTGGAGTGATGTGGCCAGGAGCTAAGGAATGCCAACAGCTTCTCCAGGTCGGAGAACCCTCCACTGGAGTTTGCAGAAAGAACTAGCCCTGTAAACACCTTGATTTTACTCTGTTAATATATATTTTGATTTTCTAATACCCAGAAGTATAACAGAAAAATTCTGTACTGTTTTAAGGCACCATTTATTATAGTAGCAACAAAAAATTAACATAACTGAGCCAAGCCTCAATAGTGTATATTACTAAAAAAAGCTGACTATTGAAGAAAGTGAAATTATGGTTCTATTGTTTATTTTCCTGAAAACACTACCTTCAAAACTATAACAAAAAATTACTTATAGAGTGCTACCACTAAAAATTTATCTGACATAATTTGTGGCAAAAGTATAATCGGCTGACACATATTATAATGAAGATTATGTTATAACACATTGCTTTGGTATTTACAAAATATTATATGTTTAATGCTGAAGATGTAAAAACCACAAAAATCATAATGAAAATAATCCCGTAACCCAAAGAAAATAATTTGGGAGTATACTTTCTGATATTTTTATGCATACAAATGGCATCTAACTCTACCTAGTTTTCAGTTATGGTAATTAAACTTTTGTGATAATTCTTTTTAACAAATACCTTTCTCAATTATTAATAAGTCATACACAGTTATCAGTCTTAGATAAGTAATGTTTATCACCCAATCATTATTTCTTGAAGGCAAAAAAGATCACTGTCACCTCTAGAAAACTTGATTTCAAAAGGCTTTACCATGCCTTCTTTAACTAACTTTATCTGTATAACTTGCATTCTATTGGGCATAAAATGATTGAACTGGGTACAGAAGTCAGAAGTATTTCTAATAACTTTGTGACAACAATGACTTAATCCAATAGGAAAGTTCCTTGAACGTTAGATCCCAAATAAAAATTATTCTAGAAATTCTCTCCCACCTCCAAAATAAAACAGAGTTCTAAATCATGCTGCAATGCCCAGAAATTACAGTATATAAAACAAGCACATATTGGTATAAAATGTTAGTAGCATTCACTGAGCATAAGATTATTCTGTGACTTCTCTGAAATTAACATATATGACAGAAACTCTCCATATAGTGAGAAACAGGCACCATACACAAAACATAATACACACACACACACACACACACAGACAATGAAAAAAACTCTAGAGTAGGACCACACACAACTCAGGAATTCTCTTGCCTACCCAGTGGGCCTTTTACAGACTCCTAAGCAAACAAGAATGGGTATAGGTTAGTATCAGACCTCCATTATACTGTATTATTTTCAGTTTGTAACATATATGTAATTATATCTAAATTGAATGTAGAATAAAACACAATTCCCATCTGATATTATGAATTCAGGAATCTTCACGTAAGAGCAGCTTTAGAAACTCCCACATAATTATCCAAACTTGCTGAATACTAATGGGCTTATTCAGTCTATAGCTGCTTTTGGTTAGTGGCCCAGCACTCATAGAATGCTACCCACAGTTGTGTTTAAGTCTGCACCTTTCACACTTTGAATACTCACCAAGAGTGAGAAAGGACTCACTGGAGAAAGGAGGCTGAGTTCAAGGTCAGACTTGGAGCATGGGACATTGTTTAAAATCTTTAATTCTTTAGGTACTAAACCTGTTACCCTGCCTTCAAATGCTCCAGAACTCATTCCCAAACTCTGGCACAGGGGAAAAAAATGTAATCAGGATTGGATTCTTCTGGAGGTAGAACACAGAGCCTAGGGCTACAAATATTTCCCATGCAGACAGTTCCCAGTCTAGAGAGTGTCTCAAGGAGACATCACAGGCCATTCCCATCACAAACTTGAGGCACAAATTATAACTGGTAGTCAAGCCCTGAGCAATTCCCGTGGCAAGTGAGGGAAGAGTCACCTCTGCCTACTCAAGTAGCAGTTACTTCTGTGAGTTTAAAAATGAATGTGAACACTGCAGTGCCTGGGAAAAATTAGGAGTATGGGAAAGAAAAAAATAAGGAAAGGGAAAGCAAGAACTGCAAGTAAATATTCAAACTAAAGCTTGACCTCAGATATTATAACGTTCTAGTTCAATTTCATTTTATGAATACAGAGTGAATTTCAGGCATCAATCCTTACCTTTCTGTGATTTGGCAAATGGATCTACTCTGCAAGTACAATAAACTTTCAGAGTCATTAGGTGGTTACAAAGGGCTTCACCTCTGATCATCTTACTTATTTATGCAGTAAAACTCCAAAAACATTTAACAGTATGAATAAATGATATGTTCATCAATTATACAAATAATGAAAATGCCTCAACTGGAACACCAGTATCTGTTGCCTAATCCCAAATTTTTGTTCCTTATTTCATGAGGGCAAATGTACATGAATGAATGGGTAAGGTTGTCATGTTGAACAGAGATTTCCCTCTCTGCTCATGTTAAGGACCCTAACCTTCATGGGGGCGCTGTTCAGGTTTTATAGTAAAAGTAAATTGGAAAAATCAAGAGCCTATCATTACTATTAAGAATATGAACATTTGTTTAGGGAGGGTCTCATTGTGGGGCCAGGAATGTAAGTCATGCAACTATCCAAGAGGAAGGAGCTTTACCTGCAAAAGAATGGCTGAGAGAACCCCCGACATCATGTGCCACATGTTAAAGAAGGAGATGCCGATTATTTAAGGAAGACAACTCCTTAGTAACATGGAAAAACATAGCTGTCAATGAGAAATAACAGTACATTCTATAAAAATAATTCAGAAATGTGGCTCTTGATTAGAGGCCATATCAAATCAATGTCACTTCCCTGAGAAAAGCCATCTCCTACCCCACAACCATGCTATTATTGTCTGTGGAAGATGGACTTCTACTAAGAGAAGCTACTAGCATTTAACCTGGACTTCTTGGCACCAGCAGCACTGTGGTACAATTTTCCATTACTGCCTTGGGCATCTGTCTAAAATATAATCTGTGCATAAGGCTCCTTTCTCTAGAATGCTCCAATGACAGGACACCTCTCTATACCTAATGTCAACCCACCCTTCTTGGCAGGGTTTACAGACCATGCCCTTCCAATCTTAGTAGATGTCCTTCACACCATTCTTTCCTCTCCTCATTGTGCTTTTGTAAATGTCTCTCCTGCAGTCTGAAAAGGGCACATTGCACATTCCCCTGTTTTAACATTTACTTGGTCTCCAGGAAAGCTCAAATGGCCCTACTGGGAAGCAAGTGGACCTGCCAGGTTCTATTAGTTGTCCTTCCAGTGCTTCTCTGCATAAGCCTGTATCATGATACTACCATTCAGGTTTGCAAGTCTTTATTTTTCCATATACCATCTAGACTATGAGCAAAAACCTTGGTTGTGCTAACTTCTTTATATTGGGATACACACACACACACACACACACACACACACACACACACACACAGTCTCTGCTTCTCTGGGGGAGAAGGTGGAATCTATATCACAAACACTGTCTTATCAGCCCAACGAGATCACAATTGACTGGGGAGAAATGGTCTCATATTTCTGTGTCGTTTCCCACAGGCAATATACATATATTCCTACACGCTACCCACCTGGACCCACCCCCACTTAGCACCATCTAATACAGTATCTCATAAAGAATTGATACTGAAATCATTATTGTGAATTGAAATACCAATTGATTCAAGGAAGAAAGCTTTCTATTTAGTGAAAAAGACATATTTGAGTTAACCTGATGGAAGTCCTCAACAGTCAGGAAACAGTACTGGGGCAAATAGCCCTATTACTGCAATTCCTTTTAACCAAGATTCTCTTCTACAGGATGAGGTAAATTAGCAATGGGGTGAGCTGCAACATAAGTCAACCAACTGTCAGGTAAGTCTGTTTCTTTAATATTACAAAATTTAAGAGAGAAACCTTTCAGATGACTATAAAGAAACATTTCAAATGAGCTCATTAAATGCAAATTAAAACAGAAACACTGAATAAGCACTGGGCTACAATTAAAGGCTGAAGAAACAGCAGGTAAGAAACAATTTTCATTGATCAAAGAACTGAAAGCTAACAGAATAAAGTATTTTGCATTGAAACGGCTTCATGAATATGAAGCATTTTGAAATAAGAACTTTTTTTTTCTTTTTCCTTTTTTTTGCATTTTTCAAAGAAGCTTTGGAGGCAGGAATGCATTTGCATATCTTAATACAAAGTACTTTCATTGTATCATTTTTAAGCCATGAAGCTATGGATTTCAAAAAAAAAAAAAATTCAGACTTCAAAAAATCTTCAGAAACAGGGCCAGAATTGTAAAGGGCATAAGGTCATTTCAGAGCTTTTGCAACCAAAAGAGAGCTGCACATAAACACATGAAATGTACTATACAAAAGTTTGGTAGAACCTATTTTGTGACACAACTGTACTTTAGCATGAACAGAAGCTTTGGGGTATTTAGACACAGAGCTACAGTCATCTAAAGTTATTAAAATAACACGGCAAGCAGCAATACACAGTATATTCAACTAGAAATATAAATGCCAAGAACTTAAAATTTGTTACAGATAAGCTTTAAAACAAACATGTAGATTTGTGGGCAACAGTAAAGTTCCAGTGTACACTCATGATGGCAAGGCACTCTTTCTGTTTCCTCGCTTTTGTATCCTTGCCACCTAGCGCAGTACTGGGCACACAGTATGTGCTCAATAAAGCATTATAAAATGAGAAACAAGATAATTTTTTCCCTTAACTCATTTTAAAATTAAAATACACTGCCATTTATCTCACAAGAAGGAAATAATAAAAATACTTGCAGGCACCCCAGCAAGTCATTGAACTGTCAGAGAAGGCAGGGCCACTAAGGATACCTGTGCAGCATGTACACTGAAAGCCACTAAGGAAGGCCACCAAATGCTCTTTTATTGGGGAATATTTGCAAAATTAGTGCATCTTATAAAATAGAAGACTAGATTAGAAATTACTATGGAGTCCATCTGTGCCTAGAGATATATAAATAATTTAACAGATGTTATAGTAAACAAGGCATATAAAAGGATATATTCTAATTATTATTCTTTGAATCAATCAAAAACATTTTGTGGTGCTGGGGATCGAACCCAAGGCTTTGTGCATGCTAGACAAGCCCTCTACACATACATCTTACCACCAAAAATCTTTTTAAAGTATAAGTCATTGAATTTTAATTTTAAAACTAAGAATTTTAATTCTTGTAGGTATAGACATAGGCTTTAAGTAGTATATTACCCAAACATCTAAATCTATAGAGCACTTAGAACAACCCACAAATGTCACTATTGAAATTCAACTTTAAACACAAAGAATTGCTCGTGTAAACTCCCATCTGCCAGGAAACCAATCCTTATGCTTTTCCTCAAGAGAGTCAGGATTTAAATGAAGTAGAAGATTATTACCAGCACCGAGGAAGGTGTAGCAATTAGGAAGAGAACAGGTATGAAGAGCAGCTGTGAGTAGCATCCCTAGACAGATATTCATATGTTGACCTCCAGCTGATCACTGGGTAGACTATGATGCTTTTCTTTCCTAACTCCAACGTTTAGTGGTAAAAACACAAAATGCATCATTCTTGGGCTTCCTTTGAATTGCTTTCACTTTCACCTGCCTTGAGCACTGGTCAACATAGGCAAGTCCAAAACTGGCAATTCAAGCGTTTATTGAAATCTGGCCACCAACAGAATTAGGCAATACACTTGATTAAATTGAATTAAACTAAATTGCTTAATTGTCTTCGAAATAAGGTATAGAGTTTTTTTTTCCTGTAAAATATTTACAGCATGGATTTGGAAAATCCCTTGATTCTCAGTCGTAGTTCAGATTTACGGTTACAAATGAATCTTAGGTAAATGTCACTTAAAGGCTCAATAAGATTCATAAAAATTTTATACTTTTCTCTTAATCTGGTATCGTTCAATTCATTCACCAAAAGATATACCAGGCTAGAAAGGTAAGAAAATTTGGACAGTACCTTAGATTTTACCACTGTTTCTTAGTTAACTGGCAGGGTTTTCCCAGTGATGGGTAGAATGTTCTACATTTTAACATTAGTTTCATAAATAAAAACAAACTTCAGAAGTGTTTTCAGTGAATATAACTTACACATTTTATAAATTCACCTCTCATCTGTCTTCTGGACAGACCACATCTGACTTCAAATTGCTTTTGCACTCAAAACTGTTTTGTAAGGAATAATCCCCTAACAAACCCACTAAACCTTCAATACATAATCTGGGGCAAGTCTCTGAAATAATGAAACCCCAGACAGCAATGTTTTCTAAACATTATTACGCCTTTCCACTAATTTTCCAGGAGAGCCCCTAAGGTAACTTTCGGTTTAACAACCCTAGAAGAAAGGACCTTGGTAATCTTATATTTCACAGTGCTTGTAACAAACTCTAACAATAACTTCCAAAGTTTCACTCACAAAAACCGCACCAAGGTGCAAAGCGTAAAAGACTGTTTGCCATTATTTATTTTGGTTATTCTTTCTTCTCAGATCTTCAAGGCAGATTTAAGAGGGATCTGAGGGATTAAGAAATGTAAATTCATTTTACGTAATTTCTTTTGACTCCAACATCATCACCTGTTTAATGTTTAGGAGAGTTTCCTTAAAGAATCCGACGGACAGTGGGTCTGAATCCGTCCTAAACTCACAGACAGCGATCAAGTCCCTCTGAGGAACGTTGAGAGGAGGAAGTCTAATAAGAAACGGACCGCGGCCGGGTCACCGCGGTCTGGCAGACGGGGTGCAAGGCTGCGGGAGTGGCAGGACCCGACCTGGCCCCCGGGGGCGCAGTCCCTGGCCAAGTTATTTTCGGCGGGAACCCTCTAACCGCGGGCGGGGCAGGGTGGGGACTGGAAACACACACTTGTGTTCCTGGACACCCAGGGAGACCAGACGCTTGTCGGGCCCGGCGGCGCGGGCTGAGCCGGCGCTGACCCTTTCACCCTGTCACTGACAGGTGACACCGGCCGGCACCCGAGGGTCGCAGTCGGCCTAGGCATGGCGTTGCGCCCACACACGGGCCCCGGGCGGCGCAGAGAAGTTGTACCTGGCAGGCACCCACGTACCTATCATGGTGACTGGGCAGGTGGCGGCTGCTGGGCAAGCAGGGCCTACGCGCGCGCCGGCGCCCGCCAGTACCTCCCACCAGCGGTTCTCCCAGGTAAAGTCATCCAGGCCTCCCCTCCCCGCGCCCGGCAGGGCAGTGCGCACGCGCAGACGGCCCTGAGCCCAGGGCCTGCTGGGAGTCGTAGTTTTAATGCGTAGTTTCTCTTCACGCAGCCACCTCCCACTGCCGGCTTAAGGCCCAGGAAACATACGTCACGGAGGGGCGGGACTCTTGGCCTGCAGTGTTGACGAGTCGCTTAGCAACCGGGAGGCTTACCTTTGGAAGCTTGTTGCAGCTCCAGCCAAGGTCCTGCCCTCTTCCCGCCCCTCCCCTCCCCTAAACTCCCTTCACCTAGGAGCTGCCAAACATCTGGATCAACCTGGGCACTACGAGGGGTTGAATTTCTACCAATAACGCGCCTTTTTACATTTTTTCCCGACCTCCTTCTCACATCCGTAAAACCCACTGATTCTTTTACTACACTTTTTATAAGAACAAGACATTTTCTAGGAAGATGGTGGCAGAAAAAGAGACCCTGAGCTTAAACAAATGCCCAGACAAGATGCCGAAGAGGACCAAGCTGCTGGCACAACAGCCGCTCCCGGTGCACCAGCCTCACTCCCTGGTTTCTGAGGGCTTCACAGTCAAAGCCATGATGAAAAACTCAGTCGTAAGTGATCTTCCTCAATTGAACGCATTAACTCCGAATCAGGGGACACGAGGTTGTAGAGCTTTCTCAGCCGAACTGAGGACGAATTCCGAGTCCCTGTCCGGGGATGTCCTTGTCAGAAATGCCAGTGACTGGGCCACTGGCAGACGGTGCCCAACAGTGTGTGGGGTCAGCTCGCTTAACAGAAAGCCCATTTACAAGCACCTCCTGATAACTCGTGGTTTCCATACTACCACTAATTCCCCTTAAACTGTTTACACGTGGAAAATATCCTCTTTCCGCACTGCTGCCTAAACCAGCCCCACTAAGCAAAGGCGAGTTCCTAGAAATCATAAACTCTTGCAGAATTAAGCATGAGCTGATATACAGCGGAGAAACTCATTAAATAACCTACAATAATAAATTTGTCTATTCAACCTAGGATATTTTAGGGTATTTTAGAATTTACTCAGCAACGTTATTACAAAAATGATATTAGCCTGTTAGGTCACTCAAAGGCAGTTTAAGATAAGCCTGTTTCCTGAATGGCCTTTTAAATACATTTTAAACGAGCTAAGCTTTAGTTCAAGTATTGCTGCCTATTGATACAATTCATATTTCATTTATACTATTTTGTGGTAATAAAGATAAAATATTCTCAATACTATTAGGTGTAAAAGATTTAAAATGCACACAAATAATTTAGCTGCATGCATGATATTTTTTAACCTTTCTATTTGTTAAGTAGATTTGACTTTGGTATGCTAAGCCAAATTTTGCTACTGAGTTAGCATTTGTTTGGGAATGAGACAATAAATAATAAATGCAGTTTTCAAATTTGAGTAACTTATCCCCCAGGAAGATCTGACTTACTATATGTCAATTCAGTCTGTTAAATGAATAGCATTATTTTTCCAGAGTCACATTATTCATTTTATTTACATGTTGCAAACCCAAGATTATATATTCCTAAATCACATCCTTAAAGTACATAAATAGATTGCCTATAGACTTCTAGGTTAGAGTCCTATAGTACTGCACAAAATTACCTTCTCATTTTAGGAATGTGTACCATTTGATTTACAGTAGTTAAAATGCTTGGGAAAAATCTTAAAATTCCTACTTGTGGTACATGGGGTCCTTTGTGATGAATTTCATGTAAGTGAGTTCTCCTGGGAGTCAAAACAACTCATTTACCACCACTACAGAATACTGTAACTATTCAAGTTTTTCATTCAATTTTTCTTTGACACTATATCTATGATTATAATTTTGGTCATTTTTCAAAGTCATATTTTGATACTACAAATATGCTTTTTAAAAGTCAGACTTTTCTCTTTTTTCCTCTAGGCCTATGTTCATACATTTGTATATCGTTTATTCTTTAACACTGCCTCACAGTTAAAGTTATAGTTCTGTAAAATCAGGCATTCTGATCTTGCCAAATGTAATAAATATGCCTACAAGACTCAAAAACTGATTATGAAGCAGCCTTTTTTGTAGACAATTTATTTGAAATAAACCAACTTCTATTTTCAGATTTTAAAGGCAAATCTCTTAATTACAATCCCCTCTCTCCACTGGGATCCTTGAAACCAGATAGGTCATTTTTTTTTTAATTCATTTAGCAAAATTATTTAACTATTTAACCATTCAGTCAGTCAACAGCCTTCTCTCTCTCTCTCTCTCTCTCTCTCTCTCTCTCTCTCTCTCTCTCTCTTTCTTTTTCTTCCCCTTCCCCTCCTCTCCCCTCCCTTCCCCTCCACTCCTCTCCTCTCCCCTACTACTTGCTAAGGGGTAGTTCCAGGGGTTTGTGTTCAGCAAATCAAAGTTCTTGTCCTTAGTACTCCAAGGTAAACCTACTAAAAAAATAGTAAGGTCTTAAAAAGAAAGAACTATTCATACAAAATAACTGCAGAGGTACAGGAAATAAAAGGATTTTTTTTTCATATCCAGTATTTACATTTCACCATTTTTATTTTCTGTGGTATAGACTTTTCAGCATTATACTGTAATTATACAGTAAAAGCATCTCTCTCTCTCTCTCTCTCTCTCTCTCTCTCTCTCTCTCTCTCTCTCTGTCTTGTTTCATACTGGAGCTTGAACTCAAGGCCTACATCTTGAGCCACTCCTCCAGTCCTTTTTGTGAAGGGTTTTTTTGAGATAGGGTCTCGCAGAACTGTTTGCCCTGGCTAGCTTCAAAACACGATCCTCCTGATCTCTCCCTCTGGAATAGCTAGGATTACAGGTATGAGCCACCAATGCCTGGCTCCTACCTTTTTGAAGGTGTATTTCTTTATAGAATATGTATGCCAGTTTCCAGCTTTCTTAATTACAACCTCATGTTCCAAATCCACCCACCACAACCGTTTTTCCAGTGTTAGGGCTCACAGTTCTCTCCATCAGTAGCTAATTACATAAGTTATCATTCCAGTGCTCTTCCAGAAGAAAACATGTAGAACTTGCTAACTAACAGGACTCATGATATTTCTAGAGTGCTGTAGTGATATAAGCATACAAACTTAATCAGAAACAAATTTGATCGATGGACTGTGCAAGCAGAAATCCTTATTTAAACAGTCATTATCTGTATATGAGGACACAAAATTATTTACGAAATAATGAAAATGTAAATGACAAGTTTTTAAAATTCCGGGGACAAATTTTTTTCTTCAGTAATAACTACTTTTACTTCTATGACATTTTTGTTGCATTTCGTATGAAAATAAGCAATCACAAAAGCCCTGCAATCATAGAATATGTTATTCAAATTCATATTATTATAATGTTTGCTTATAAAGAAAGGAAATATTTAATTTGAAGATTACATAGTTTATTTTCCCTTTAAAGATCTTGTCTGAAGCATGATAAATCTGATGACCAGAAATCAGTAACCCAGTCCTATAGTATCTTCATCTCATCCAAGAGTAAATATTTCTGTGCCACTACATCTTATCAAGAAGCAAATTAGGATATAGACCCAAGCCTGGGGTGATAGAGAAGTCCACTTTACCTTGAGCTCTATACTACAGCCTTCCTTCTTGACTAGTGTTTTTTAATGTTCATAGATCAGGGGTATAGAAGGATTAATCCTTGAATATTACTTTACATATAAGTATTTTTATATTTAGCAATCATAATGGATGACTCATCTACTCATCCAAAATTAGTGGTAATGATCAATATTTATAAATTATATGTTACTATATCAGTTTGGTTGCTTTAGCAGAGACCAAGTAACTTAACAGGATGTAGGTTGTTTCTCTCATGTAAAAGTTCACATTTTTAGGTAATCTTAAGAGGTTGGGTAATGTGTTCCTATGAGGTAGATCCAGGGACACAGGAGCCTTCTATATTCTTGCCTTATATACTATAGGAAGGTACTTGGGCAAAAGTGTGCTCACCACCACCAGGGTCAAATGCCTGCCCTCAGGAGAAAGGAAAGAGGAAGCAAGAAGCATTATGCTATGAATATAACCCAATTGGTGCACCCCACTTTCACTTACATTCCACTGGTCAGAATTTGGTAGTACATGCGCACACACACACGCACACGTACACATACATGTATACACTTGCATGCACATACTTGTTTGATTTTTGAAGCAGGGCCTTGTACATGCTAAGCACACGCTTTACCACGGAGCTACACCTCCAGTACCATATACCTACATTTAACCTTTTTGTATAAGACGGACCAGTCTTAGAGGAAAACAGCTAAGAAGCTGTGTCGGTCCAAAAGGGCATACATAGTTTCCAACACCTGCTTCAGGTAGGGAGAGAGGAAAGTCAGTAACCTGAAAGAATGAGACAGGAAGAATTCATTATGAGGGCATTTCCCAGAGTTGCCCTTATCACTTCTGCTTAAATCCATTACCAAAACTTAGTCTTATGGCCACATTTAATTCTAGAGAGGCTGAGAGATATAGTCTCTAACTGGTAGCTCTGTGTCTAGCTTAAACTTGAAGTGTTTGAGTATAGTAGTAAAGGCAAGAAAGGGTATTGGAGGACCACTAAAACTGCCTACCACCAGTACTAAATATTACCAGTGAAGAAAAGGAGAGAGATTAAGTAAAATAATTATAGTACAAATAAATTTGTATCTATGGGATGGTTTACATATACTTACTGGGTCCAGTAGAAGTACTAATGATGAAGGGATCAAGTAACAATAACCTGATGGAGGTCGTCACCTCCTTTTATCTAGATTGCATAATAGTCTGTAGACTCTGCTACCAATCAATTATCAATACTGTTACGCTGATGTTTCTAGTACAAAGTTCTGATCATACCACTAAAAGCTTTTGGAGCTTCTCAGTTCTTAATAGAAAAAAAAAGAATTATGATACTTCCACAGGGCCAGCAAAGTCTCCTATGATCTAATCCTATTCTGTGTTTTTTAATTTCATGTCCCATTTTTCTCATTTGCTTCACCAATCTAAACTTAAGAAATAAACTGTATTCTTTGTATCTGTGATTTTGCTTAAGTCGTTGTTTTTAATTGAATGCCCTTTTCTCTACATAGCTGCATATACAAATTTATATGGAATTATCACATGGTAACAAATGTCTTTGTGACCAGTACTGTTTTAAATGCCAACAACTTAGCAGTCAATAAGAGCAAGAAGACATGCTGTGAATAATTTACATTTTTGTGTCCAGTAAAATACCACTGCTTTAAGATTTCCCTAATTCTCCCACCCTGTAATCCAAGAAGGAAAGTTAGTTTTCATTCATTGTTTTCTACTCTCTATTGTGGTTATTTCTGCTCATGTTTTATCTCCTTTTGTAAATTTTCTGTGAAAGCAGAAATTGGCTTCTCATTTTTCAAATTTAACCAGAACCAAACAATGTACTCAATATATATTGGATGAATGAAGGAAAGCAGTTCTACATTTTCTTCTTATCTCATCCTCTCCCTCTTTCTTGTTGCTATAAGTGATTTTTATCTCCAGTTGGAAATTTTTTAAGTACCCAAGCCAATTTAGGAAACTGGAAGATCCCTTGGAACTCAGGCAGATCATAGCAGTCCTCACCTCAAACCCTGGGGGCTCATTACACTCAGAATAAAAGCTAAAGTTTTCACCTCCTTTGAGGCCCCAGTAATCTGGCTACCATTGCTTTTTTATGCATATATACTAGACCTTTCTCCCTTCCATTCCTGCTCCTGCACTCCAATCTTTCTTCTGTATCTGACATTTTGCCTGTAAAATCAACTTATTTGAACTTGTGTTTCTTCCAATAGAGTAGGGCTTCTTGAGGGCTGAAAATTTTATTGTTTTAATCACAGCTGTATCTTCAGCTCAGGGAAAATTCCTGCACATAGTGTGTGCCATTTTTTGGGGGGGTGGTATAGTAAATGAATCAACAAAATGACTATATTTTGTATTATAATTAAATTATCACCTTTAAATTAGTATCTTTAAAAATGCTAATGACATTGTAAAATATTAAATATAAGAATGAGAATAATTCACAGATGTCTTATTCAGTATTTCTATTGGCTTTTTATAAAAGCGACATGTTTATCATAAAAAGTAAGTCTGCTTTGGGTTAGAAAAGCTTTCTCCTGTCAAGATTATGGGAAAATTTGTCTTTATTTCCCTAGGCCTCTTAAAATTTCAGTGCTTGTTTTAAAGGTTTGCTTGCATCTTCAATCAGTTAGGTTTAGGATGTGAAGGAGGAATTCTAATTTTTTTCCCAAAATGGAAAAATAAAAGATACTTTATATAGTTAAGTTAAATTATATCAAATGTTTTCTTATTTAATTAAGGATTCCTATTTAATTTAAATGCTCTATGTAGATTAAGATAGCCTTATTAATTAATTAATATCAGATAATATATGATAGGACTAGTCATTTGGCTTTTCTGACCAATCCTATGAAATGGAAGACTATTGTTTTCCACTGAACATAAATCTCAGACAACTTTTTGTTGTTTAGAAACACTTATTAAATGGCAGAGCAAGTAAAGAAAACCTAGATTTCTAGATTTTTTTACTCAGAATAGTCCTATCTAGAGAATGTTCTTTAGACTTCAGTAGATGTATCATATGCACACATAAAATGTACCTATTCTAAGTGACATCACTTGGTAACTGGTAAGCCAAACACTGGTGTACCCATGCCCAGATCAAAAAGTACCATCAATACCAAAAAACCGCATTAATCCCTTTTAGTTAATCCTCCAACACATTCCAAGATGACCTTATCCTGCCTTCTATCAACAGATTACCCTTGCCTATTTCTACTCTACACACATAGAACCATAAAGTATCCAACTGTTTTGTGTCAGGTTTATTTCATCGAAATTATGTTTGTGAGAGTCACCCAGACTGTTGCATAAAATCATAGTTGTAAATAAATCCTGGTATCTATTCCTGAATATGATTTTCATGTGCAAAATATATCACAATATATTTATCCATCCCTCTCCTGAGTATTTGTGTAACTTCCAATTTAAGATTTACAAATAGTGCCTGTAGAAACATTCTATTATATTTTTGGCAAAGCTTATATAAGAGTGTCCAAGGATACATGGAGTGCAGGGCCCTCGGTTATGTTGGACTTTGGTAAATATACCAATATTTTTTTCCAATTGATTTTCCAATTTATTTGTCAACTCTATGTAAGCATGCTGTTTATTATCTGGTCTCACTAATAATTAATATTTCCTTTATTTTGCATTTTAAGTATTCTAGTGGGTATATAATATTATCTTCTGGTGGATTTAATATTAATTTTATTGTGGCTAATAAAATTCAAACCTCTTTTATATATCTACCATTCATTTGAGTATGCTCTTTAGTAACATGTCTTTTCAAGACTTTGACCCATTTTTCTCTTGGCTTGGTTAGGCTTATTCATTTGTAGTGTTTTTATATTCTACTCTATATGATATGCACCATTTGTCAAATATACATACTTCATGTACAGTTTCCCACTCTATGAGTCTCCTTTCCATTCCCCATGGTGACCTTCATCCCTCTGTTTTTAGAGTTTATGTTTTGTGAGGGAAATGATTACTTGAAATACATTTATGTATTTGTTTGAACTGTATTTCTCAACCAATTTCAATTGACTCACAATTAAATACATATAGGTTAAGACCACAAGGCTTTGAAAATAAATTGCAATGATCAGAAACAAAGTAGAAAAAATACTAGTGAAATAATGAAATAAAATGTAGTTAAAGTGAAAAGCCTTGGCTAAAGAACAAGAAAATCAGTTTCACCATTCACGAGAGTCAGTATGTTTATTGAGTGATGCTCACATTTAACTCTGGTCCTCTTGGCATCTGATGCTGAAAGGGGAACATTCTACACTTCTCATTATCACAAAAGAAGAAGCCTATTAATTCCTACAGGAAACTGAAGCTTTCTCTACATTGACTCGTCAAAGAAGTTGATCATTTACTATTTTAAATACATGCAGCATGCCATATATACATTTTTACTTGTTATAAGAAATTCAGCAGCAAATTTTATCCATAAAAGGTTTTAGTGGGTGGGTGTGGTGGTATATATCTATAATCCCAGCTAGGATCATAGCTTGAGGCCAGTCCATGCAAAGTCTCCATGAAAGCCTATCTGATGGAAAACAAACTAAAAGCAAAGAAAAGTACTTGGGGCATAGAGGCCCTGAGTTCAATCCCTAGTACCACCAAAAAATAAATAAATGAATAAAATATTCTAGTGAGAGACAAGAATTTAATATTAAAGTACACCTGGATGGATTGGATTTTGTGTAAGATTGGTGTAATACATGTACGTAGGCTTTTGGTGATTTATTTTCATCCTGAAATAGAATTCATAATACCCAAAGGAAGGTGTTGTGTACTTTTTAACTCTAGTTCTTAGTTTATTTTATAATAGGACTCAGGTATCTGCTGTTTGAATAGGTTGGCAGAGAAGAAACTTGTGAAAAGGGGGAGTACAGAGCTGGATGACCTAGAGGAGTCTAGGTGTGGGGAGGCCTCCCAGAGAGAATTCTGTGGAATGAAATGTAAGAGATGAGCCTTGGGCAGAGAGGTCTTAGCATGCAAAGGCTGAGGCAGAGACCAGGCTCCCTAGTGGTCTGGTTCCCAGTCTTTATTTTCTGCTTTTTTTGCCAAAAATAATTATGTTGTAAATTCTACTCACTATATACATGCTTATCATTCTGTAAATCATGTATTTTGTAGAATATATAGAAGCAGCAGTATATACTTATTTTATGAAGAAAATATATATGTGTCTTTGTGTAGTTTGCACTGTACATAATTATAATACTGCATTCACATTTTGTGGATTTCTTCTAACGTGCTAACATTTCACACATTACTGCAAACTCATAAGCATTTTAAAGACTGCCTAAAATTCTACTTCTGAATGTGCCATGATTTATTTATCTTTCATCCAGGCTGTTCTAGCTTTCTGTTATTGTACATACAATCGAAATGAATACCTTTATATGCAAAAGGTTTTTTCTGCATTTTGGGGTTTTTCCTTGAAATACAGTTTATGAAGTTAGAATATTTACATGATCCTCTGCAATGCTCGACCGTGCCTGTTCTGCTTCCTTCTATGGCCTATGGGTCCAGGCACTGCTGTCCATCTCTCCACCTTCCTAGCTTCAACTTTCAAATTTCTCTTCAATGTAATATACACATTTATTTATATTGTTACTAGTAGCTAATGAGAATTCTTTTTTTTTGTGGTACTGGGATTTGAACTCAGGGCCTATACCTTGAGTCACTCCACCAGCACTTTTCTGTGAATGGTTTTTGAGATAGAGTTTCATGAACCATTTGCCTGAGCTAGCTTCAAACCACTATCATCCTGATCTTCGCCTCCTTGAGTAGCTAAGGTTATAAGCGTGAGCCACAGACACCCAGCGCTAATGAGAATTCTTACATCCCAAATATTTGTTTCCCAAACCATAAATTGGTATCAGACTAAAAATTGCCAGCTGAAGGGTATGGAAGGATATCTTGTTTAAATTTTTCAGTCTCTTGAGTCCTAATGATATTTTCTTTTCGTAAGTTCTTAATCATATGATTTTTTTTTCCTCTGAAATATGCCTACTCATAGCCTTGACCAGTTTTCTATCGAGCTGCCTGTTCTTGCTTATCACTGTACAGTAAACTTACGTACTCTGAATACATATATGATCCATATATGGAATGTACATATTTGTGACTTGTCTTTGCACATTTTTGGCATTTTTTAATGCACAGAAATTTTATATTTATTTTAGGTACTTATATTTATATTTTTGCTAGTTTCAGGAATACTTTATCTTAATATCCTAAGTTTTCATCTGTATGCTTTATTCTTACAATGTTCTCATGTACATTATTAATTATTTAAAGGCTAATTTACTCTTTGAAATGGGAGGTAAGGCTTTAATTTGAACTTCTACATGTGGAGAGCCACCAATCCAATCCCAAGTATGAATAGTACTTACATAATATGTAAGGCCACAATAATTAAGACAGTGTTGTACTTTCAAGAATATGATTCATTGTTATTAACCATAATCACCGTGCTGTATAATAGATTTCTGGAACTTCCTGCTATCTAACAGAAACTTTGTATGCTTTGGCCACCATCACTCCATCCCCACATTCAAACCCCTGGTGATAGCATTCTGCTCTCTGCTTCTAAGACTTTGAGTTTTAACTCTACATGTACATGAGATAATTCAGCATTTATCTTTCAGCTCAGGGCTTACTTAATTTAGCATCATGTCCTTCCAGGTTCATCACATTGTCACAAATTGTCTACAGGATTTCCTTCTTTTTTTAAAGGCGCTAATATGTATAAACTTTTTCTTTATTCATCCATTGATGGACACTGGTTTGATTCAATACCTTGGCTATTGTGGTTAACGCTGCAATGAACGTAAGGGTGAAGGTATCTCTTTGATCTGCCTTTCTTTTGATGTACTATTATGGTTTGGTTATCAAAGGGATAT
Source organism: Castor canadensis (assembly GCF_047511655.1). Classification (NCBI taxonomy): domain Eukaryota; kingdom Metazoa; phylum Chordata; class Mammalia; order Rodentia; family Castoridae; genus Castor; species Castor canadensis. The sequence continues at coordinate 5,772,390 of NC_133386.1, read as the reverse complement.
GTTGCAAGAAATGCATTGTGTGGTGATTTTGTCTTTGTGAACAGCGTAGAATATAATTCCACAAACTTAAGTGGCCTCTTTATAGATGCTTTCCACAGGTGATGCTTTTATTCTTCTGATTTTGACAACAACTTTCTTACTTCTTTTTTCTTTTTTATTTTTCTTGTTACTAGAGTTTGAACTCAGGGCCTCACACTTGCTAGGCAGGTGCTCTACCACTTGAGCTACTCTACCAGCCCTGTTTTGTGTGCTATTTTCGAGATAGGTTCTCGTGGAGTATTTGTCCCAGTGGTTTTGATCTGTGATCCTCGTGATCTCTGCATGAGCCACTGGCTCCTAGCCTTTTTTTTTACTTTTTTCTTTTAGTACTGGGATACAACCCAGGGCCTCACACATGCTACACAGGCTATAGTTGACCTACACCCCCTACCCCAGATTTCCCATCTCTACTCTCACATACTTTCTTTGTTTTGCTTTCCATTATTAGAAATTTTTACTACTGTTTTAATTGGATTATTTATTTTGCATCTTTCTTTTGTAATCCTTTTTTTTCCTAATTGAAATAATATTCTTGTCGTTAAAAATGTATGCAACCACATTTTATTTTATGTGGTTATTACTTACAAGGTATTATTTTCCACTTTGGTTAGAGCATTATTCTCATGTTTTAATCATGAGTCTTTAAAATTCATTTGTTTGTTTGAGAGTAATAAACTTAATTTCTACAGTTTAGAACACTTGGAATTTATTAAAGCTTAGGTCTAGAATAGGATCTTTTTATAAGAATGTTCTATGGAAACTTGAAAAAAGACATTTTTGTCTCTTATTCTAGATTGCTAAATGTTAATATTTTGTTTTAGCACAAGATTACAGAGAACATCTATTTAAACATATTGTTACTATGTAACAATGTAAGTCATATGTAGTAAAGGTTGGGTTGGTCTTCCTCATATTTGAAATGGGCATAAAGAATTTGATATTGCTCCTAATTATTTTTTATATTCCTATTTGATAGTCTGTAAAAAGTAATTTTTCAGAGGTTATTTAGATTGTTTAGACAATTTTGAAACATGACATTGCTAAAAATCAGTTTATATCATTAAATGTATTTATGGCTTCTTTGATGTTGATCAGTAAGTGAAAATGCAAAAGAAAACAAGTTACAAAGAAGCATCAGAAAACAATGGTGAAATTGCATCAAAATGTATTCTTTTGCTTCTCTTTATCATTATAACAGGACCTGTCAAATTCCTCTTTTAGTTCTGAAAATGACATAACACTTTTTACTATTCTTACTTGAAGGGCTCAGAATTCAAAAATTTATCTATAGTATTTCAATTATATCACTTTCTGGTAAGTATGTATTTATGTATTCAATATACATTTATCATATTTAGTGCCCTTAAAATGAAATTTCAAGATGATTCAGGGAAACTTTTCATTTTGCTTTGCTCCCTTAATACGAATTGACTTAAAAATCCAGCTGCCACAGTGGGGTTGTGAGGTCACATCTTTGACCAGAGGGCGACTATGTGTTGGTGAGAAGCACATTAAAGTGATAACCAGGGTGAGTGTTGATTTTGTAGGACCTAGAAAGTGAAACAATAACATTTACATTTGATGTTTGGGCCTAAGAAGTGAATCTTTAAGGCCCGTGTGTGATAATTTTGTTAGTCTATGGTAAAGGAGTATTATGTTCACAGAAAGATTATTTTAACATTTTTCCATATGTATGGAAGACTCATAGGCTAAACAGAAATTTAAGATGTCATTATTCATTCACTTGCTTATTTACCAAAAGTTACCATCATTTTGGGAAAAAAAAAAAAGTGAATTGATTGTAATACAAAGAATAATTATTATGCAAAAAGAAGTTATCTTTTAGAACTATGGTTCTAAACCAATTTACACTGTAGTCATTGATGATAACAATGAAAGTAATACAAGAAAATATGATTATAAAATAAGTGCCAAATAAAATGATAAAAATAAGATAGATCATAGCTAACTACCTTCTTTTTGTGGTTTTCCCTTAGGAGAAAATCCACAGAGAACTATATTTCACAGACTGTCTCTTCTGAATTAGAGTAGCTATGGATAAATACTCCCTGAGACAAATAACAAATCCTTTCCCAAATCTTGTGTGCCCTGTACTTTTGTATTTAAAAAATATTTTGTATAATAAAACTATAACTTTCTTTCAAAACTGAATAAAATGACATGTTGCAAAATGTTTTCACAAGAACACAGAAATTATTTGAATTTAACACTGAATTATATTTAAATGTAGTTTAGGATTTGTATATGATGTAGTGACCATAGACATAGAACAGGAATAGCTGTATATTCAAATATCAGTAATTTAAAGAAAATAATGATGGATGTCCTGTTTATGCTTTGTTTATCATTGAAATTTCCTAAGTAAATGATTGATCATAATTACTGATGATTTTACAAGGTTATAATTACTTTCACGGTGATTTATATATACAAAATTATCTTCTGTCATCATTAGGAGTAAAAATGAAGACATTTTAGGAGAAGTTCATCAAAAATGCCTTTCACGAGATAGAATATGAAGTATAATGGTAAAATTCTCTCTCCCTTCCCTTCAACACTTTGCAGTATCATAGGTGTAGCAAATACTAAGTAGCACATTTCTTTATTGCGAACCCCAATTTATTTTTGTGAAAGCAATTCAATTGTCATTGTCCACCTGTATTTACCCCACATCTCTTTCATATTTGTCATTGATGAAGATGATTAACTAAGAATTCACTAATAGGTTAAAAAAAAAACCTCTCCCTATATCACATTTTGCCTTCTGTTTTCGTGAGAAATGCTGGTTTGATTGATTTGAAACTGATGGTGTTTTTGTAAATTGGAAACCTTGGAGCTCATCACAGGTGTGACTCAGCACCAACACAGTGGGCATCTTGGGCATCATTAGCTTGCCCCTGGTGACTTAACATAAGACAAACCTCAGGACTTCTACTGGCAAAGGCAGAACTAACCAGATAGACTGAGCCAGGTTAGGACCTAAGGTGAGAGAGACATGGAAAACAGTGGAAAGGGATTCATCAGCGGCAAAAATCTGAGTCTAACCCCAAACCTAGGTTCCACAAATGAAATCAGATTTAACAAGAAAGATTAAACAAGGGGAAGGCAGCTGGGAAACTAATCTTAACCCCCCAAAATCCTTAAAGCCCTGAGTCTCATGCTAGGAGAAGCCACACTAATAACCTCATCCTCTGGAAAATGGGGAAAACATTTTACAGAGAGATACTAAGTGGACTAAAAAATTACCAGGCTAATGTTTACTATTTTGGTTACATTATAAATCTAACTATTCTATAAAATAAGTAGTCCAGCCTGTTAATTTCACTCCCCTAGATCTCATCTCTAACTGGCTATTCACCCACAAATAAGTTATATTTATCCTTAAGTAAAGTGGATTACAGTAAATATGCTGAAATTTGTTAACATATTAGAAAATCAACTCAAAATTTATATTCAGTTTATAGTAGGAGAGTCATTCTTATGTCTTTTCCAGTGTCAAATTTGAATATCTCGCTTTTGAAATTGAAAATCATTCTGAAACCACGGATGAGACACATGTGCGGTTAGGAGGTAAAATCATGGACTCTGCCTTACCTGGGCTGATCACTCCTTATCCTCTGCCTTCTCCCAGCCCAGGCCACACTGCATCAGTTCTCCCATTTTTGTGTGTGTGATTCTATTTTTGTTTTTTGGGTTTTATTTAACTTTCTGAAGAAGGTTCTTGCAGTTTAGTCCAGGCTGGCCTTGAACTTGATATCCTTCTGCCTCAGCATCCTGAATGTAAGGATTACAGGCATGCTTTATATACCACATCCAGTTTTGTCTATTTCTCATCTTAAATATTTTAATTCAGTTGTTTTAAATCTGTAAATAATATGCTTATACTACTCTTGCTTTTAAACAAAGAACTTGAGGTCTCAACAATATATTGCATACATTAAAGTAGAGAACCTGATGCCAAGCCATGACACCAATCAAGATAATGACTGTCACAACCAAGATTCCTCCTGACTCTGTGCAACCACTCCTGCTCACTCAATTCCCCCAACTCAAGTCTCCAACAATCTTCTTTCTGTCACTGTGGATTCATTTTCACTTTTTAAATTTTTATATAAATCAAACTATTCAAAACATATTCTTATTTTTCCAATCAGTGTAATTATTTTGAGATGCTTCCACATTGTTCCATGAATCAATACTTCAATCCTTTTAAACACTGAAAAGGATTCCATTTGTATGGATATAGCACACTTTGTTTACTTACTGTTGATGGACTTTTGGATAGTGTCTAATGGACAGCTGTAAAAAAATAGCTACTGTGAACACTGGTGTGCAAGTCTTTGTATGGAATATGTTTATCTGTCTTGATTAATTGCCTAAAAGTAGACTGGCTGCACTAACTGTCAAGAAGTAGCAGATCAAAAGCCCACAATGTCAGCCTTTCCCACAGCTGGCACATGATGTTATTAATGGCAATGACAAGTTGATCCTTGTCATCTCGGAGACATCCAAAAGATCTTACAGAGTATGTATGAGCCTATTTATTACAGGAGGACTGATTCCTTTGGTCACTGAATAAAAGGAAAAGAGCATTTCTTATTTTACTAAGTATAAACATCCACTGTGTAGAACAGTATTTTTATAATCTGAAAACACCCAATATTGATTTATATATGGTATTAAAATGTGACTGTGGGTATTATTGAAGTTGTATTAGACAAACTTTGTAAGTTTGTCCACGAAAGTATATTTATGTTCACATTCATTTTCTCCCTGGTATGTTACCCAGCATATACTGATGTTCAGTTTCTCATTAAAAAAACTCTGGTAGTTAGTACTTTAACATTTTGCTTCATTTGTTCAGATTTATTTGCTTCTTGCACATAAAACTTAAATTTACATCTGACTTCATTTATTTTCCATCAAAGATATCTTAGGATTCCTTCACATTTTATAAAGAGTCATAAATTTTTTTCAGCCTAGGGCCAACAGCTAGCTTTCATGCTGACCCAGATGCATATATGCAATTTAGTCAGTGAATTTTGAAAATTTGAATGATAGCACATTAAACTGGAATAATGAACCAATAAAAAATTTTATAACATTCAGAAAAATTATTTCTGCATTCACACTGTCATTTGGCTCATTAAAATTATTCTAGGATCATAAGTTAGACTATGTATTCCTAAGTCTTGAATAAAACCAACAGATTCTTTTCTGGCAATCACTTGATTTTTCCTAACTACAAGATAATAAAATCTGTTTTGAAAAGGTAAGCTAGGCATTTGTGATGAAATGTGACTGAGACACAAGGCACATCCTTGGGAACGTGAAAGTCACAAGTAGTAAGTGCTCAGAAGATGGTGGCTTTATATTTTTTACAAATCTGTTAACATATAGTTGGCCTGTCCTATAAACTAGACCTTTAAGGATTTTATAGGATTCTAATATCCTCCTGGAAACTTTAGCTACTAGTGGAAGTGAGTTATGTGCTCAGAAAGGAATATTAATGCTTAAGAGTCACTAAGGTACTATTTTGTGTTTGCCTAATGGCTCCATTGGCCTTTACCTTTGTTTATAAATGTACTTAATTCAGTTAGGAAGAGTGCTTCTTCTGAAGTTTTTGTCCTAGTGAAAGGTGTTTCCAAGCCATGTGCTTTAGTTTTGGTTGGGTTAATGTGTAATTCAAGCAATTTTAGATGGTTTTTGTTTGTTTACTTAACTTTTTAAGAAGGCTTTAAAATTAGTATAATACCTAACCATATTGGTATTCTGTTCTCTTATAATTAATTATGATGACCTTTACATTTCAAATGAATAATAAAAATCTAAGAAGAAAAAAATCGTATCTAAACATTTTCGTTTGTAATTTGGGAACTAAATGCATTAAGCCAAACAGAGTTTATGTAGACTCTCTGCATCCACATTGGTTGTCCACACAGCAGTGTCCAATTGTCAGTTGTTTCTGCTTTAATTCAGTTCAACTTCTATAATTGAATACCATTCATTCAGCAGCAGTTCTGAAATCTTTTATATCTTCACAAGAAATAAAAAAGGAACAAGAGTTTCCTGTAAAATTTAGTTTACCTTCAGCTAGGATTTTCTTTTAAGTTTTTTGTCTTGATCTTAATTGTGAATATATCAAATAGAACCTCTCAGATGAGTCATATAGGCTAATTTCAAATTTTCTCGAAATCTACAAATATTCTCTTCATTTTTCCCTAGTCTCAGCCTAAATTGCTCTGCTTGCATTTGTAATCAGAAATTGATTGGGTTGCTGTGGAAACTGGAGGAGGAGTGTATTGCTGCTGGAAGACAATACCATAGTAGAACCATCACTGTCTGCCATCCTGCATGCATTTAATTTTGAACAGTGCATGAGAGCATTTTCACACCCCAGCCTGAAATTTTCTCCACAGAATACTTATCTGTGGCCAGCATTAATCTTCTCAAGTGTTTGACATCAAATGCCTTTGTTATATATTCACATTAGTTACTTTTGACTACCTGTGACAGTAACACCTTAAGGGAGAAAAGATTTATTCAGCTATTGGTTTCAGAGGTGCAGTCCATCTACAGCAGTCTCCTTTGTTTCTGGGCCCATGGGGAACATCATGGAGGCAGGAACATGTGGTGGGGAAGGTTCTTCACCTGAAGGCAGGCAGGAAGTAGAAAGAGAGAGAAGCGGGAAGGGCTAGGGACAAGATACAGTGTCCCCAAGGACATATCCCAGTGACCTACTTGCTCCAGCTAGACCCCACTTCCTAAAGTTTCTAGAATCTCCCAAAGTATCACCTCCAGCTGGGGATCAAGCATTCAACACATGAGCGCCCCTGGGGTACCTTTCATATTCAAACCTCAACAATATCTAATTTGTTTTCATGTTGAAATATTTCTTTACCCAAAACGAAGCAATTTTCCATTTTATATGTGAAGACACAAATTAGAAAAAAAACGAAGCAAAATAAAATATTATTTAGAAGCCAAGAAGCCAACACCTGAAACATTTCAACTACTGACCTAGAAGACACAAAACAAGTGCAAAAAAAATATATATGGACAAATAAGGTTTAACATGTGGTACCAATGACTTAGGAGAAGTGAAGGTCTGTTTTACACACTCACAAACACACACACACACACCCCAACATCCATTTTATTATATGAAAGCAAAACTGAACTTTAGTGGCCAGGCGTGGTGGTACATACTTATAATCCCATCTATGGAAGGGAAAAAAATGGGAGAATTGTGGTCAGAGAAAGGCTTCAGGCAAAAAGCATAAGACATATCTAAAAAAGAAACAAAATCAAAAGGGTGGGGGTTGTGGCTCAAGTGGTAGAGCACTTGCTAGCACTAGTTCCTGAATTCAAACCCTAGTACTCACCTAATAGAGCAAAACAAAACTCTGTCTTTGAAAGATGTATATGAAAGTTGAGAAAAAGGAGACTGACCAAAAGAATGAGGATGAATTTAAAACAAGAAGTCAGAACGTGGTCCAGCAGAGGTAGAAGCAGACATGATGGGGATGATGAAGAGTGGTGTCTGTTCACACTTACCCTGGTGTACAAATGAGCAGACTTTCTGGAGACTTCCATTCATTTCTTAATTTCAGTAAGAACAAATGCAGAAAATTTTCAACAAGAAAAATTTCAGAAAACTATATACAGCTTCTATGGTTTAATAAACATAGTCTCTAGGCTCCCTTAATTCTTAGGAAACAAGGGACTCACAAGAGAGACCAACCAGCTGAAGTACACAGCGTGTATGTACCCTAATGCCTGGTTGAAAAGAGACTGACTCGTGACCTTTCATTCTGGGGTGTCAGTGATAAGGAAATTGTTATGCTTACTTTAGTTCTATTTTGCAAGTAATCTGCTTTAGCAGAAAAATAGTAAAATATATAATGTGTGAGATATAGTCTAAATAATGTATTAAGTGTGTGATATATTGTTGAGATTTGTATGCTAGGTATTCTTCATCCTACCATATTCCCAATTTTGTGGTTGTTTTCAAGGCTTGTATTCATTTTTTAAATTTATAATTAATGTTATTTTGATCCACAACTCATAATTTTGTACTGCTATGGGTTGGAATGAAATGTTTGATATAGGTGTACAATATGGCATGATTAAATCTATCTAATTAACATATCTATCACCTCACCTCTGTCTTAGGGTGAGACATTTTGAAATTCACTCTTATTTTGAAATATGCATTATTGACTGTAGTTACTCTGCTGTGCAATAGATCTCAAAATCTATCCCTCCTGCCTATCTGAAACTTTTGTGCCCTTTGATCAACAAACCTCCATCCTTCACTCCCTATGCCTCCAGTTTCTGGTTACCCATCATTCTGCTCTGTTATTTTATGACTTCAACTTAATTATATTCCATGAGTGAGATCATGCAGTATTTGTCTGTCTACCTTATTTCATTTACAATAACGGCCTTCAGATTCATCCATTTGCTGCATATGATAAAATTTATCTCCTTTTTAAGGTTGAATATTATGCTGTTGTGTGCGTGTGTGTATCACATTTTCTTTATAAATTCATCCACTGATGGACACTTTGTTTCCTTTCCTTGGCTGTTGTGAATAATGCAGTAATGAACATGGAAGAAGATATTCCTTTGACATGTTTAAGTTCCTTCGGATATGTATCTAGAATTAGATTACCGGTTGTTTGGTAATTCTATTTTTACTGTTTAAGAAACCTCCATACCACTTTCCATAATTGCTCTGTTAACTTCCATTCCCAGAAATCCCATACAAAGTTTCCTTTTTCTCCACATCCTAACACTTGTCTTTCATCTTTTAATAAAAGCCTTTCTAACAGATGAGAAGAGATATCTCATTATGGTTTTAATTTGCATTTCCTTGATGATTAGTGATACTGAGACATTTTTAAATATCCCTATTAGCCATTTCTGTCTTCCTTTGAGAAATGCCCATTCATGTCCTTTGTTTATTTCTTTAATCAGATTGCTTTTTGCTATTGAGTTGTTTGGGTTTCTAACATATTTTGATTGCTAGGCAGGCATTCTACCACTTGAGCCACTCCACCAGCTCTCTAACATATTTTGGATATTAACTATTCACATACAGTGGGGAAAACATTTGCAAACCATAACATGCTAAGGAGTTAATATTGCTTTTACTTTGATGATTGTTTCTTTGCCTTGCCAGAGATTTTTAGTTTCATGTCATCTCTTTGTCTATTTTTGCCTCAGTTGTCTGTGCTTCTGGGGTCCAAATAATCACTGCCTATACCAAATGCCATGGAGCTTTCCTTGTGTGTTTTCGTCTTGTTGTTTTACAGTTTTAGGTCTGGTGGATTTTTTGTTTTGTTTTGTTTCCTAGTACTGGGGATGGAACTTGATCTCTTGCTTGCTAGGCAAGAGCTCTCTCTACCTCTTGAGCTGTGCCCCTAGTCCTTTTGCTTTTTTTAGTTTATTTTTCAGGGAGTCTCATGCTAACTTTTCCCCATGCTGGGATTGGCCTTGAACTGCCTCCTGAGTAGCTGGGATTACAGGCACATACCACCCCACTTGACTGGAATTTAAGTCTTTAATTGGAGTTGATTTTTGTCTATGGTGTATGGTATGGTGCTAATTTCATTCTTCCATACGTGGAGATCCAGTTTTCCCAATACTATTTATTGAAGCAAATATCCTTCCACTACTGTATGTTCTTGGCATTTTGTCAAAACTCAGTTGACTATAAATGTGTGGCTTTATTTCCAGGTTTCTAAATTGTTTCATTTGTTTATATGTCTGTTTTTATGCTAGTACCCTACTATTTAGATTTAAAGCTCTTTATAATATGTTTTGAAGTTGGGGATGGGTAGGGTAGGTATGCTTCCAGCTTTGTTCTTTTTGTTTAGAATTATTTTAGCTATTCAGGGCATGTTTTATTTGTTTATTTGTTTGTTTTGGTGTATGTGTGTTTCCATGTGTGTTCAATGTTTTTTTTTTTTTTTGCATTTCTGCAGAACATGGCATCAGAATTTGGATATAGATTGCACTGAATTTATAGATAGCTTTTAGACTGTATTTTCACAATAGTAATTTTTCTAATCTATGAACAAGGTCTATCTTTCTATTTATTTGTTTTCTTCAATTTCTTTCATTAGTATTTTATAGTATTCAGTATACAGGCCTTTTGCCTCCTTAGTTAAATTTACACCTAAATAATTTTTTGTTGCTATTATAAATGGGATTGTTTTCTTCACTTGATCTTAGTCAAAAAGGCCAAGAAGCAATGGGATAGTTTGTTATGGGTGTATAGAAATGCTACTGATTTTTGTATCTTGACTTTATGTCCTGCAGTCTTACTGAATATGTTTTTCAGTCCTTAACAGTTTTCTTGTGGAATCTTCAGAGTTTTCTAGATACAAGTTGACTTTCTCAGCAGATATAGACAATTTCACTTCCTCCTTTCCTACTGGAATGCCTTTTATTTCTTTACCTTGCCTAATTGCTCTAGCAAGGACTTCTATTCTTACACTAAATGGAGGTGGTAGAGAACATCTTTGTCATGTCCTTGGTCATAGAGGAAAGCATTTAAACTTTTCACTGTTGAGAATGTTACTTTGTTTTTCATAGTAATATTTCATACATGACCTTTATTGTGCTGTGGTAACTTGCCTCTATACTCTTAAATCCGTTGAGAGGTTTTAATCATGAAAAGGCATCTAGTGAGATGATCATATCATTCTATCCTTTATTTTGTTGATGTGGTTTATCAGCTTTATTTATGTATCCTCAACAATACTAGCATCACAGAGATAAATTCTATTTAATCATGGTAAATGATTCTTTAGTGTGTTCTTGAATTTGAATTACTAATTTTTTTGAGAATTTTTCATGTGTGTTTATCAGGATTATAGGTTTATAATATTCTTTTCTTGTGGTATCTTTGTCTGGCTTTGGTATCAGGGTAATGCAAGCCTCCTAAACTAAGTTTGGAAGTATTTCCTCTATTTTGATTTTTTTTTTTTTTTGGAAGAGTTTGAGGAGGAATTGGTATTAGTTAATCTTCAAATGTTTGTTAGAATCAGCAATGACTCATCCAGTCCCAGGGTTTTTCTTTGGTGGAGGAAATTTTGTTACTGACTTAATCTCCTCACTCATTCTTGAGAATATTCCATGTGTCCTTGAAAAGAATGTATTTTTCTGCTGTAGGATGGAATATTTATGCATGTGTGCTATGTTTATTAGCTCTAAAATGTAATTCAAGTCAGTGTTTATTGATTTTTCTGGATATTGTCTAAAGTATTGTAATCTATCTCTCCCTTCAGATTACTTAATAATTAATATTGAATGTATATATATTTATAATTTTTATGTCTTCTTCATGATTTAACACCTTTTCGTTATGCAGTAGCATTTCGTTGTCTCTATAGCTTTTGAATTAAACCCTACATGCATGATTACTAATAAAGTAAGTCTCTTCTGTCAGAATATGGTTGATTTCATTTATTTATTGTTATATTCAGCCACCCCTATGCCTCTTTATTGGAGAATTTAATCCATTTATACTCAAGGTGATTATTGATAGATAGGGACTTGTTACTTCCATATTTGTAATTTTTTGGTGGTTTTGAAGGTCCTTTGTGTCTACCTCTTTTATGATCTTCCTTTGTGGTTTGATGGTTTTATGTGGTGATTTGCTTTGAATATCTTAATTTTATATTTTGTGCAACTACTATAGGGTTTTTGTTTTGTGGTCACTATGAGGTTTACATAAAATATCCTTAAAACAGGCTACTTTAAACTGATAATAACTTAACTTCAATCACATACTAAAACTCCACTTTTTCTCCCTCCACCTTTTATGATTTTTTTATATAAATTTGATATAAATTTATGATTTTAAAATTTTTTAAATATATCTCTTAAGAACTTATTGTTGCTCAGTTGTTTTTAATAGTTTTATTTTTTCCCCCTCCTAATAGGGACAGAATTGCTTTACACCCTTACGATATTAGAAAACCCTTTGTATGACATGTATTACTTATACTATTGAGTTTTTACTTTAAGATAGTTTTAGGTAAACAGCCTTTCATTTCAACTAAAGACCTCCCTTTAGCAAGTCATGCAGAGCAGGTCTAGTGCTGATGAAATCCCTTGGTTTTTGTTTGTCTGAGAACATTTTTATTTCTCCATTTCTTTCTTTCTTTCTTTCTTTTTTTTTTTTTGTGGCACTGGGGTTTGAACTCAGGACCTTGTGCTTGCTAGGCAAGTGTCTACCACTTGAGCCACTTCCCCAGTCCTTCTCCCTCATTTTTGAAAGATAGCTTTACAAGGTAAAGAGCATTCATGGTTGGCAGAGTTTTTCCTTCCCACTCTCTCCTAACCTTCAGGATTTATGTTGAGAAATCTGCTCAAAGCTGTGTTGAGGCTTCTTTGAATGTGACATGTTTCCTATATCCTGTTGCTTTCAACACTCTTTCTTTGTTTTTGATTTTTAAAAATTTGGTTATAATGTATTTTTGGTGAGCTCCTATTTGGGTTGAATCTTATTGACAGTCTCTAAGATTCCTGTACCTGAATATTGTCATCTGGCACCATGTCTCCTGGAATGTTCTAGGTCCCTTTCTTCTTCTTCTTCAGGACTTACTATTATGGAAAGATTAGTTCACTTACTGCTATTCCATCATTCCCATAGGTCTTCTAAGATTATTTTTTGTTCTTTATTCTTTATGCTCCTCTGGTTGGATAATTTTCAAACGTGCTACCTTTGAGCACATTGATTTTGCTTCTGCTTGATCAAGTCTTCTGCTATAACTTTCTATCAATGGTTTTCATTTCAGTTATTGCCTTCTTTATGTCTAGGAGTTCTATTTTATTATTTTTATTTATCAATCTGCCCATGAATTATTTTCTGAATTTAATTTCGTTTTCTCTTATTTTTGTAGTTCCCTGAAATTCATTAAGAGAATCATTCTGATTTTTTTCAATCATTTTATGTATCTAATTTCTTCCAGGTTCATTAGTGGCACTTAATTGGTTTCTTTGGAAACATTATATTGTCTTTTTTTTTAGTAATACTTGTTACCTTACTTACATTGGTGCCTGCACATTTGAGAAGAAGGCTATCTCTGTGGTCTTTTGCAGATATCCTTTGGATGTCTTAAACATTTACTATTTAGTTTAGCCTCGGACTGTAGATGGGTCAGCTGTTAGCAACATTGGAGAGACAGACCTATGTGTCAGTTTCTCTGAGTCACTTTCAATTCTCTGAGGTTAAACGGCTTTGGTGGCTGTGCTAATGGTTCACTTAGACCACTGGCTAGACTCTGCCATCAGGTAGGGCTGCCGGTTGGGCTCTGTGATCATCTCTCATTGAAAAGGAGACAAAAGGCTTAAGCACAGCACCAAGATTTACTGGGATCACTGCTCTGCAGCTGGAATCATCAAAGTTAGATAATTTTCTGTGGATAAGGATAATTGTTGACCTGAAGTTGATTCTTAGCTGTGAGGAGAATTAATGAGAGTTCCAGGGCTTAGATGAATCATCCGTCCACCACTAGGGATTGACAGGGTTACATACTCTCTTTGTGGGTAATCATCGAGCTACACTTTCTTCCCAGTCTAGGAAAGACTTAGAGCAAGCACTGGAACTTAATCAGATCATCCACTGCTAGAGTTGCTCAGGTCCGGATGCTCCCTCCACAGGTTATTGTTGATCTACAGTTGCCTCCTGACTTGGAGATGATATAACTAGAGAAGTCAGGCTGTGTGTGGATGCTGAATAGGTAGGGATTCAAGCCTGGGAAACCCATGGGCCGTGTGTTCTGCAGTGTGATACTGTTGGGTAGTTTTTCTAGTGTGGTACCTCCATTACAGAGAATGGCCATGATCTATGTGCTGCTTGCTGTGAACCCTCCTTTGTTACTAACTCACCTGCTGGTGTTTCCCCACTGGCAATCCCAGTTTTTCCCATGGGACTAGAGATGAGTGAGCCTCCTGCTAAGGATAAGAATGGTGGGGAAGCTGAGTGTCTGCCTCCAACTTACTTTCCCTACTGTGGAAACTGGGGGCATTGAAAAATTCTATGTGCGAGGTGCCATGTTAGGTTGAATGCAGGGGAGAATACAGAAAGAACTGTTTCTGTTACTATTCTATCTCAAATTTTCTTAGTTCTGCAATCTAAGAAGGTATCTCAGCCTCATTTCCAAGTTCTGGGATAATCATGATGGTATTCTGTCCTATAGATAGTTGCTAGTTGAATCTCTGATTGGGAGAATGAAGTCAGAGAACTCATGTTCCTCCATCTTGTTGATGTCACTCTGTAGCAACATATATTTTTGAAAGATTTGAAACCATGTGCAGGAATAGAGAGTTTATAAATTTAGAAGTGGGACATAAGCAAGAAAAAATGCATCCATTTTCAAATACTGTCCACTCTGATGTACATGAGATCTATTCCTCAAGTAATTAAGAAGAGGGGAGGAAAACATCTGCCTGGACACATGTACCATACTGTACACTCTTTTGCTGTTGTATTTGAATAAGTAATTATGAATAATGAATAATTTGAAAGTGAACATCATATACTAGAAAGTCTCTTTATTCATTGCTCCTTTACAAAGGCAAACAGATATTTGTGTCTTTTACAAAAATATTTTATTCATTTTTAACAAAATGTACATGCACATCCATAGTTGTAAGTCTTCTAATTTGAGCAAATCTGAGCACTATATCATAGTATGATGTATTCTTTTCCTTGATTTCTAAGCAGGTTAAGCAGCTATTCCTTTGTCTACTGGCCTTTGCCTTTCTTCTGTGAGGAGTGTGCATTGTACTCTCCAGCCTAATTTGCTATTAGGACTCTGCCTTTTTACTATGGATTTGTGAGGGTTCTCTACATGTTACTGACCTTTTGTTGGTTTTGTTTTTTGTAAATATCTCCTCTGCCTCTGTAACTTGTATGTTTACTAAATCAGTAGAATCTTCTAATAAACAGAACTTACTGATTTTAAAATGTCAATTTTTCAGTCTTTTCATTTGTGGTTAGTACCTTTTGTCTTGATTATGAAATTATTCTCTTTCCTGAGCTTATAAAAAATATTCTAACTTCTCACATATAAACTATGATGTCCCTGGAATTAACCTTTTGAGTAAGTTGTGAGATAAAGATCAAGTTTAATTTTGTAGTTTGTGTGTATTATAGACCCCAGCACTTAAAAAAAACCCACCATTTCCCTATCACATCACAATAATATAATTTTAACTGGAAAAATAGACGGTAGAACAGAATAGTAAGCTTAGAAATGAAGATATGTTTGGATTCATTTCCAAACTCACTATTCTGTTCTGCTTTCTATTTTTCTATTCATACAACACTTTCCTGCCATACTTATTGTTATTTTACATTGCGTGATGCTATCCAGACTAGTAAGTCCTCCAAACATATTTCTTTTTTAGGAGTGAATTGGACATTCTCAATCCTTTATATTTCCATTTAAACTTAAAATTTCCACATAAAGTTTGTGAAGTAACAAAAAAAAGTTTTAATTTCAATTGAGATTGTACTATGTATGTAACAGTAATAAGAACTGACAACTTTATTAAATTAAACATTCTAATTGGTGAATAAGCATACTGCTCTGTTTATCCAGGTCTCTGTAACTTCTTTCCATAAGGTTTTATAATACATGCTCAAGTCTGGCATGTATTTTTGATTTATCCTTGGGTTCATCCTTGGTACCTTTTTTTTTTAAACAAGAAGTTTATTTAAACAACAAGACGCTGGACTTGAAGGGAAAACTATCTACGATACTTTTTTTTTTTTTTAAGAGTAATTTACCCCTACTTAAAGATATATTGCCCTACATGTAACAGCTACGTACAAAAGTTATAAAATTGTCCTTGGTTTTACAATGATAAATGAAAACATTTAAATTTTCCACTCAAACAAGGTATGCAAGGATTTTTATGGTTTTTTTTTTATTTGTATGTGCATACAATGCTTGGGTCATTTCTCCCCCCTGCCCCCACCCCCCCTTATCACCCACCCTGCCCCCTCCCTCTCCCCCCACCCCCTTGATACCTGGCAGAAACTATTTTGCCCTTATCTCTAATTTTGTTGAAGAGAGAGTATAAGCAATAATAGGAAGGAACAAGGGTTTTTGCTGGTTGAGATAAGGATAGCTATACAGGGAGTTGATTCACATTGATTTCCTGTGCATGTGTGTTACCTTCTAGGTTAATTCTTTTTGATCTAACCTTTTCTCTAGTTCCTGGTCCACTTCTCCTATTGGCCTCAGTTGCTTTTAAGGTATCTGCTTTAGTTTCTCTGCATTGAGGGCAACAAATGCTAGCTAATTTTTTAGGTGTCTTACCTATCCTCACTCCTCCCTTGTGTGCTCTCGCTTTTATCCTGTGCTCAAAGTCCAATCCCATTGTTGTGTTTGCCCTTGATCTAGTGTCCACATATGAGGGAGAACATACGATTTTTGGTCTTTTGGGCCAGGTTAACCTCACTCAGAATGATGTTCTCCAATTCCATCAATTTACCAGCGAATGGTTAAAACAGTAAATAACTTACTGGAATATAAAGAGAAAAGCTGAATGAGCATGCCACTAATGAAGAAAGGGTATATTTTTACAGAACCAGTGTTTTTCCCCATTCCATCTCCATTTGATGTTTATCAAAACATATGATTGCCCATTTAGTAAAAAAAGAAAGAAAGAAAAAGAAAAGCAATATGCTTGTGCACACACACCAGTTACTTTTATGCACAATAAAGGAATGGGGAAAGGGGAAAATGAAAGATTGGAGAAAACTATACCATAGTAGACAGGAAGTGGTGGAACCAAATTGCAGTTTTCTAATTGAGAATGTATTCTTGGTCTATTAGAACAACACAGTTCTGAAGTAGCAGGTTCCCTTTTTAGTAGACACCTCCTGTCTGCTGCTGGAACACATCAATTGTATCTTCATCCTCCATTTCCAGCTGTGCAGGTGTGCAGGTTTCATTGATTGGCTGCCGGTCAAATCAGAATCTGATCTGCCTCATTGACAAATCCTGCCGTTCGCAATAGGCTTCCATTAGTTTACTAAGTGGTGTATGCCTCTTAATCTCAAACTGCACCACAGAACCACCTGCCCCGCCACCTTCAGATTAGTATGATCGTTGTTCTCAGTCTTGACTCCTTCCGTGGGCTTTTCTCCGGCCATGGCGCGCGCCGGAGCCCCCTCGGCTGTCCCCGGGCCGCTCGGAACCAGCACACGAGCAGCACCACGGCGGCAGAAGGACTCCTTGGTACCGTCTTATGCCAATGTAAAAGTTACGGTTTTGAGATTTTTTTTCTAATACTTTCACGCGTATGATTTTCTTTTTTATCCAGGAAATTTGATGTAGAAACTTATCTATTAATTTTATTAAAGTATGTGCAGTGTTTTAGAGCTTTCTGCATATGTAATATTAAGATCTGAGAATGAAAATTTCGTTTCTTTTTTTCTAGTCCATGTGACATTTTTCTTGTCTCACTTAATTGTCTTGGCTTACAGTCCACTGGTGCATATGTACAGTAATTGTGGGCACCATTGCCTTCTTCCTGATCCCAGAGAGAGAGCCACTAACATTTCACCGTAAGGTAAATATTTGCAATAGTCTCACTTTACATTCCTTTCAGAGGTTTCATACAGTGGTCTTCTACTTCCAACTCGCTTGAAGCATGTATCTTAAATGGGTGTTGGCTTTATAATTTTGTATCTATTGAGATTATATACTTGGAATCAGTATGCTGATGTTTTATGTATAAATTTTATATTTATTTTCATAATTAATATTGACCTGTCATTTTCTTTTTCATGTTACACTTTTTGAATAATATCATGTATCATAAAAATAAAACAGGCTTTAGAAGATTAAAGAAAATATAAGACAATATACAAATCTATAATATTATTATGTATAAATGAGAGAGTAAGATATAGTGGCTTGGCCAATATATAAAATACATTGGCTATCAACAATTAAAAACTTAGTATTGCTGTAAAAATATGTGGAAAAAGTATGTAAACATGCAACACATTGAAAATGGAAACAAGAAATTTCCCTAAGCATATGAGGAGTGAGAAATACCAGGCTAGATGAAACTAAAGCCACTCTTGAGTAATACTCACCTATGAGTTTATCAATAATGTAAAAGTCTTTTTTTTTTTTTTTTGCAGTGCTGGCAATGGAACCCATGACTTCAGGCATCCTAGTTACTCTGCCACTGAGCTGCTACGCACCCTTTGCTTTTTTAAGATAGAGTCTCACTATGTACCTCAGGCTGGTCTACAAATTGATATTTATTTTAGTCCAAGTCAGCCTTGAACTCATGATCCTCCTGTTTTCACTGCCCAAGTGCTAGCTTTACAGACTTGAACCACCACACTAAGCTGTACAAGTCTTAAAATTCACTTTAATGACAAGTCTAAAGTAAATCAGACATTCTCACACATTGCTGGTTGGGGTGTACAGAAGTATTCCTTTTATGGCTAGAAATTGTGAATACCCATTACATTTATCCCTCCCTTACCCAAGAAAGTTACAATGTCTGAAGGGTCAATACTATAATTTTATTATTAGCTTTCTCATTAGATACTGTATAATATTTTGCTAGTCACTGTTTTCCTTACTTTTTACCTTCCTTAAAATGAAGTACTTGCAATGTTATTTTTATAGCCTCTTTAAGTTCTGAGTTGATTTTTGTGCTTGTTTCTAAGTATAAACTTACGTTATTCATGAGTGAGAAACCAGCTCTTTTTCCTAAGTTCTTTTTTTTTCCCCTTGACTGTAGCATATTTTCAGCCAATGTGTAGGATTTAAAAATGTCTTTTTCTGATCTTGAATTGTTCAGTTTTCAGTTAGTTATCATGTGACTGTTGAGTTCATCGATCTGTATAGATTTGTAGATAATTTCAGATGAGAATATGGTTTTGTTCAGATGTGAAATCACTGTACTATAATCATTCAGAACACAGGCAAGACAGCCTATGTTCAGACTACCTAGCTTTGAACTCCCTGGTACACTATTTATGTGCTGAGTGAGTTATTTCTCTGTTTTATAGTTTCCTTTCCTATAAGAGGGGCTAATAAGGGTACATACTGCATAGGGATATGAAGATTAAACTAATATATTCAAAACACTGAGACCATTTCCTGCTAAATACATATTTGCTATTTTTTGTTAGAATTAGGATATAAATGTCCATACCATGACTTAAAAATAAGCCATGTTCTTTGCCTTAAACAAATAAAAATAATTATATATCTGCAAAATTTAAACACTACTTTCAATAATTTTTCTCCAAAAGAAAAGTAGTATACGTTTTAGAAGTCTTAAACCTGAATAATATTTAAGTAGTTTTCACTGAACCATAGAAATTATAAGCTTTAGGGAAGTCTGCACCTTTTGGTGTTAAGAGCTTTGTTTTCCTAGACATTGGAGTGATTCTGAATAAACTTAGATGGAATTGACTTTATTTTTGGTATAAATGAACTCAGTGGAGGAATGAATATTCATTTGATGAAAAGAAATATCTACCTACAAAACAGAGATGGTCAGATAATTTCTATTGCTAACAACTGACCCAATATATAAACTTCTAAGACCAGATTTCATTGAGGAAAATCAGTGCTTCTAGAATTAAAAACGCTTTTTTAATGAAGGACTAACCACGCCTTTCCAGTTTATATATTATCTTCTCATGAGTCTGCAGTGTTCGGTTAGGATTTGGACATCAGTAAGTCTAGCTCTGGCTGACTTAAGACTCATGAGAGCCTTCACATTACCTCAGACTTCTCGGAAGATTCTTGGTCATGGAGAAAATATGAAAGCTCTAGATGCTCGTTCTACCTCCTTTCAGTGTTGAAGGAGTGGTCATATCATTCCTGTAGAGGAATTTTACAATACATTTACTCTATTACTTTATTTTCTTAGGAAGTAACCACCCAGATTTATTAGTTATTATAGTCACTAATATGTTTTTTTTTTTTTAACCCTTTGACTAGATCTAAATATCTCTGGGGGACAAGGGACATTTTTGTTTCACACACACACCTGTGAGACACAGATTGGAGGAATATAACTCACAAGTGCCTATAGGCCTATAGTCTCCCAACATAATCCTCTGTGAAGGCTGCAGGTATAAGCTGTAAGCCAGGGTACATCCAAGGGTCTCTGGGGGTCTACACGGGGCACCAACAGCCCACTTTGCTTCACTCATGAGATAGAGTTATTGGAGTCAGCATTGTGGTGATCCACAAAGGGAAGTTTCAGGCAGGCCATAAAGCAAGGCCACACTTTCAGAGGTAGCAACGAGTGAGGAATATCCAAGGAACTTTATAAAGCTATCCATAGGAAGAAAGGGGCTTAGGCAATAGGAAAGGACCAGGGCACCAATAGCCTGAGGAGATAAACAGGATGTTTAAATTTTATTTCATGTGCAAAGGTGATGGAAGTGGGGGATGGTTTGGTGCGACTAAGGAACCACACGAATGTCAGTGTGGCTAAGGGAAGGGTGAAAGAGAGGAGAGCTGAGACGGTAGGAACTGGAATGAGAGCATGGGAGATTAGGAAGTGTGGGCCCTTACAGGCCTTTGCAAGACATTGGCTTTTACCTTGGGTGTGGTGGACCCCTGAAGGATTTTCAGAGAAAAGAACACTCGGGATCCCGTGTCTCCATTAGACCATAGAGCTCTGTGAGGGAAAGAGGAACTCCAGTTAGGAACTGGAGCAGGTGAGATAAGAGTAGATGGTGACCAAGATGACAGTAGTCTCAGTGGAGGTGCAGAAATCCCGGTCAATTCAGAGTAAGTAGTCTGGCTGGAGGCATTTGCTGATGGCTTGGATGGACCAGAGCTAAGGATGGGTGTAAGAAAACAGAAGAATGAAAACCTCTAGCTCTCTTTGTGGAGCACCCTCTTCACCAAAAGGTCCAGTTCCTTCTCCATACATTTGGCATCTTTATTCTCCCTACTTTGCTATGGTTCACGTGTTTTAATCCAAGCAAAGCCATTTAACCTGTCTTTGGGTCCACCTCTGCTTATCCAAAAGCGAATTCTTTGTCAGGAGTGCTAAACTAAAGTGTCATCTATGACTGGGCCTTGCTTTTCTATGATATAGGTAAGGAGGTAGAAGTTGAAAGGATGGTTGTTGCTTTTTCTCTTCAGTACAGTATTCTTTACAATAGAAAGAGCAGGATTAAGATTTACTTTTCTGCCTGTATGAAGTATTTTATTCCTTTTAGAAACCATGGTTTTAAATGTATCACTCCACTCTACTATCTATGCTATTTGCCGTGCTATTTATTTCTTTTACGAAATCCCATGTATTAGATAGTACTATACTAACTTTGTAAGTGGAGAAATTGAGTGACAAGGATGGAGTGAATTGTTTAAGATAAAATATTCAGTAAGTAAGGGGAATTTCAGAAGTCTGTGAATAGCACAAGATTTGTGTACATTATAATACCTTTAGTGATACAAGGAAGCAAACTGACCTAGTATAAAACTCTGTGTGGTCAGAGAACTTGGATTTTATGTTGATTCATGTGTCACTGTCCTAAAAGACATTAACTGGCATTTAGTAAGTTCTCAGCAAGTAACTGCTGAATGGATGAAATGTGAAAATACACATTTTCAGAGTAGTACTGGAGACATGAAAGGAGGATGACTTAACTGAGTGGGGGCTTCATAGTAGATTTGATATTTCAAGGGCTCTTTAAGACCAAGAAGTATTTCAACTGGTTGAGAAAGAAAATACAGCAAGAAAAGCCAAGTACAGCATGGTTTCTTTTCTGGGCGACATTAAAAGCTGAGGCTAGAAAGCTCGCTTGTATTGGGTCACTTAGGACCTTGACTTCCGTGTTAAGGAGCTTGTACTTCATTCTCTTCCCACACTGGAGAGCTTTGGGGGTGTTAAGGAGTAGGGATTGTGAGGAACCTGGGATGCCTTTTTCCTTGTAATTTTTCACTGAGAATTTTTAGCTTAACAGGTCACGTGTGTAAGGATTTTTTAGAAAGACTTTTAAACATCATGTATTTCTTGTTATAATGTTTAGTACTTAGCATGGGAGAGACACCCATAGGTGTTGACTTCATGTTGTTTTCATCATGAATACTATTCTATATTATGTGACTAGGTGATTATTTATATCTTATTAGATGCTAAAGATATCAGATTTAAAAAAATTAATTTTACATATAGAACAGTGAGTAATCAATTTAAGAAGCAGATTAGTTTTGCATGTTTCAGACACAATGTTTGCTTTTCATTCTGATAGAAACTATCAATTTGATTGTAATATTGTTCTATAGCAAAATGTCATTTTATGTTCCAATGTTATTTATACCAGTGTTCCATGAGTGTGCACTATTTTATCTCTGCAATTACACAAAACATGGCAGGTTTTCTTTTTAATCATATTTAAGAATACACTTAACTAAAAATATCCACTAAAGAGCATGTGGGTTCTGTTTTCATGAAACTTAATTAATGATAATGACAAGTACTATATTTTTCTAAATTTTAGGACTTGCTTCACACAAATCAGAGGTATCCAGACTTTTAAATTTATGATATCCATTCAAACTTTAAATGCCCTTGATTAATAAAAATACATGTGACAGCAAAGTATAGCTCTGCTTTTAAGCTGTTAGAGAGAACATAAAATGATTATGGCTTGCAGTAAATGTTATTATGATTCTAAGATGTTTCCTGAGGGATTCAGCAATCTCCTGCACTTTCTTTAAGACTGACCCTCTCTCCTTGAGAAACAGCAAGGAGGAGGCCTGTGGAGGCAAGACCACCATCAGGTCACCTGTCACAGCATGGACAAGGCTCTGATATAAAACCTAATTTACAGTTTAAGAAGCACATCCATTATCCTTCCGATTTTAAAATAGAACACACATCAGCAAAATGGTGAAAGAAAGTGCTTAAGAATTATGAATGTCAAGGACTGTTTCATATCATAAAGTCACAACCCTTTCTGAATATTACTTAAAATTATAACAAAATTTAATGATATTCTTGTGCTCTGTTCTCTGAAAATGAGCTTTATAGCATTCCAACTATTGATAGGCTAATACTCCTGAATTAACTATTGATTCCCCTTTATGCCTAAGTGGAAGGTGGTGTCAGTACTTGGTGATTTCTTTTAAATAGCTGTGCACCAAGAACACACTATAAGAACTTAATGTGCTTTCTTCTGTTGACTTGCATGGGAGGTGCAATGTTGTTTTATCTTCCTTTCTAGGTGGCAATGTGCATATTACTTTCTTTCTCACCCCTGATTCCATTCTCTCAAGTAATGTGTGAACACAGCCTGGAATGTATTTTCTAACTCCACTGTCCTCTTGGAATGCGAATAAACTCTCACAGTGTTTGCTTAAGAACCTTGGGTTTTGTTTTTAAAAGGCGTGCTTATTACTGTCATCATAAACTTCATCATAATAGTGTTTTAATAAGTAATGTTACAGGATAGATAATCTGAGTCTTTCTAGAAATCTTTTCTTATAATTAAATTAATCCTTAAGCATAAATTATTTATAATAGGCTAACTAATTAGACAAAGATTTTTAATAATTGATAATTATAAGTAGATAATTTACAAGTAGAAATGTTGAGATACTTGCACTGTGGGCTACTCTATAAAAATCCAGGGTATCCTTAATACCCTGCTCCAGATCTAAAGATAGAAGACTTTCAGAAGACTGAAACAAGCAGTGATTTATGTTGTTTTGTAGCAAGTTTCTTTTTTTTTTTTTTAATTTTTGTTGTTTTATTATTCGTATGTGCATACAATGCTTGGGTCATTTCTCAAATTTCTTATATGTTAAGTATCTACTGACTTTAAAAGTAATCATTCTCTTTCTCTCAGATATATTTGAATGGTCTATGCACTTTCATATGAGAGTTTTATATCTAAATATAAATTAATATTTAAGATACAAATAATAACAAAGATTAAGAAGAGAGACTAAGGACTCAGAAGCCTAACTTTTACATTTATATTCATATACACACATTGATCTCTCTACCCACCTGTATCTATCACCTATCTATGTATCACGTATATGCTTATCTATTGATCTATCATCTATCAACTATCAATTGATCATCTGTCTATCCGCTGATCTATCCTCTATGTATCTATTTATTTCCCTGCCTTCCGAAACCTATTTGACCCAAGAAGGCTAAGATGGCTCTTGATTTTGACTACTTGGCTTTTTGTCAGTTAGTCCATCCCATAAAAGAATTTCAGATACTTCCACTAAGGCCACCTTATATGAGGAAGAGGGAAAACCATTTTTCTCCACTCTTACTCAGTACCCTCAGTAGTTGGTATTTCTCAAATCGTAGCATTTCTTTCTTTCTCTCCCCTCTATCCTCCCAGTGTCCAAAAAACCATGGGAACATATTTTTTAGTGTATTAGTTTTATTCATCTTAATTTTGGATTCTATTTCAGATACCTGTTCTCTGTATTATCTCATTATTTCTCATTTCTTTGATTTTTTTATGTTCTCTTTCAAACTTCGGCACTTAACTCATCAATATTTGAGATGTACATTTTATGTATACATATATATGTCATGTATATACATAGGAGTGTAAATTTCCTTCCAAAACATTCTCAGATACTTTTTCTGTAGTATTTTCTTTACTATTCATTTTATAGAATTTAAAATTTTCAGTTATGTTGTATTTTGATCCATGTATCATTTTGAAGTATTTAATAATTTTAAATAAATATTTTTAGTTTTGACTTGATTGTAACATGGTATTGTAGAGACATATTTCATAGTTGAACACATGACAGGTTTTGTAAAGGTTTCAAGAGTGGTGTAGAAGAATGAGGCTGTTAATGATTACTTTAAGTGTTCTATATTTTATTTGTATGTTTATGTGCATGACTTTGTTCATTTGAGGGTTTCTGTTTAACTCCTTGATTTATGAGCCCAGAAGAGTGCTGAGCTAAAGTCCCCCAGTGTGATCAAAAATTTCCTTAGTTGTTTGTATTGCTGTGCATTTTGATTTAAGTATGTTCAGGTGATTTCTTTAGGTGTATAAGGTTCAGATCATCATATCTTCCTGGTGACCAAAGCTTTTATCATTATGCATTGACATTTTCTTTTTATTTTCTTCTTGAAATGTTTTTCCCCCTGAAGTGTAATTGTTTGATATGTCTCTTCCAACTTCCTTCCACTTAATGTTTTTCTGGAATATGTGTTACATTTTTTACATCAATATTTCACATTCTTGCTTTTTGTTTTATTTTTGTTTTTTTCTTAAAAAGACCAAATGAGCTGGGTTTCATTTATTTACTCATTCTGACAATTTTGGGAAAACTTAACCTATTTACATTTATTGTAATAATTGATACATTTAGATTTATTTCTACCTTATTACTTGAGAATTTTGTTTGTTTTGTTCTATGACCATTTTTCTTAGTTTTTGTTATTTTAATTATTTTGTTATTGAATGGAGCTTCCCTCCTTTGGAATGATTTATGCATCATTTCTATTCTTTTCTTCATTATCTTTGAATATTACTATGCAAAGTTTCTTAATAAAATAGAAATTTAAACTATTTTTGCTTCTCTCCCCAAGAAAATATGGAGTGTTAGAATTCTTGCATTATGGTCACCACTCTTTTGACTATGTCTCTTCTTCTATTGTTCTAATTCTCTCTTTTTTTAAGTCTCATGAGCTAGGCATTATGGTTATTGTTTTAAATAAGTGATTGGACATCCATAAATACTTAGTCTTGTCTTTGCTAGGCATTCTTTCTTGCATCCCATTCCTCTGAAACCCTGCCTCTTCCTTGCTTAAGGAAGGTTGCTTAGTGATTAACCTATTGTTTTTGTTACAGATAAACATTCTCATTTCACTGTCATTCCTGAAAGATAAGTTTGCTGGGTATGTATGTATAGGATAGTAGATTTAGATAATAAATTGTCTCTCAGTACTTCAAAGATAATGGCCTTCTGGTTTCTCCCAGTAAAAAGTCTGCTGTTAGCTTAATTTCTGCTCATTTTATTGATCTGCCTTTTCTCTATGGATGTTTTTTATAATTTCCTCTGAGTCTTTTTCATTAAGCAATTTTGCTTTGATCTTTAGGTATTGATTTCTTGAAACTCATAGGACTTGGGATACATTATAAATATGGGGTCTAAAATTGGGTGTGATGCTGTATGTCTATAATTCTAGCAACTCAGAATGTAGAGAAAGAAGGGTCACATTTCAAGGTCAGCGCAGGCAAAAAATCAGAAAGACCTTGCCTCAAAAATAAGGTGGGAATGGTACCTCATTCCTATAATCCCAGATACTCAGAAGGTTAAAGTAGGAAGATCATGATCATAGACACCTCCAAGAAAAAAATTCCATCTGAAAACATTAGGACCAAAAAGGACTGGGGACATGGTTCAAGTGGTAGAGTATAGACATGATGAAGCCCTGAGTTCAAGCTCACAAAACAAAACAAAAACAAACAAAAATGGGTTCTCTTGAATCTGGGAGTTTTGGAAACCACAGCCGTTAAAGTTTCAAATATTGTATGTCAAATGAGACTTAAAATGTTTATTAGACTTCCTCATTCTCCTCTCTGTATCTCTTATTTAAAAAAATATTTCAGCATCATTTCCCCAATTATATTTCCTATGTCAGTGATTTCTATCTTCAGCTTAGAAACACTAAGTTGGGAAAAAGAATGTATTAAAAATTTTATGGATTTTTTCACTGAATTCTGAAATACAAAATACAGTTTGCTATTCCTCTAAAATATCTTTGAACCTTTATTTTTTCTTAAAACAGATTTGTCTAACTATAACTTATAGACCCATATTTGATTGACACTGCTTACTTAAAGTCAAACTAACTTTGGAATTTTTAGCTCAGAAGTGAGCTTGGACTTTGACTTCTATAAGAAATCTCTTAACTACCTGTTATAACTTCTCCTGTTAGTATTTATCCAATTGATAAACTTTTGATACTTCCTGGCAATTGCCCATTTTTTTTTTTTTTTACTTAATCCAATGCTAAGCTGCAAGGTCAGGGCTTGTTTCCCTGTGTGGTAAATGTGGAGGCAGCTTCCAGGAAGAGGCCTTTTGATGGGCATGCCACAAATACCACAGCAGCACTGGGGAGTCTTTCTGAGGCAGGACAGACTAAACTTACAGTCTTCACACCTTCTATTTAAAATCTATCAGGAAAGTCCTCCAAAGAAGACAGTTGACTCACAAAAAGGTCTGCACACAATGGACTTTCCCTCTTTGAAAGAATAAGCCTTTATTTTGTCTGCCACTGGGAGTTTTGAGGTAGTTTCTTATGGCTTCAAGACCTAACTTATCCTGAGTAATATTAGGAGGCTAGAAAAGTAAATATTATTATTTCCAGTTTACAAGCTTTATCACATCACTAGCCTATAGTGCTTACTCAAGACCCATCTGTACTGTAGCAAGGACAAGATATTCTTACACTCAGTTCTCTGCTCTTTAAATCTAACTTTGCAGTTTTTGTGTCTCTATGGGGAGAGCATGTTCTGCTCCAATGGAAATGCGTGATGACTCAGAGGATGTTGATGAGACATCAGTTGTTAAATTGTTAATAGTGATACTCACGTTAACTCCAAATGTCTGAATTTCACTGAAGTAGATATATATGAGCCCAAATATTATCCTACTGAAAAATAAGTTACTTTTAAAAAAAAAATCTTATCAAAAGAATTTGGTTTTAAACACACACAAAAAAAGTGTATATACAGGTGTCATACATCTGATATGTCAAGGAAGCTGTAGCTCTGACATCGTTGTCACTGATTCCTGTTGATTATGTTGAAGTGGTACCAGGTCTTTTGTATTTGTCAGATGCTATTCTTTTATATACATAAGGCCTCCTTGATTTTCAATGTAATCAACGTATAGCAATTTTAGTGGCCCCTTATAATTTCTATCAGCTACTCCAGGACTATCATGTATAATGAAATACCTGTGCAGATTTAAGACAAATCAGTGAAGGCCCTCTTCCACCTAGGCTATTCCTGCATTTCCTGTGGAGAAATTCTGGAACAAGTTGCTAAGAGGCTTTTACCCTTGAATTCAAAGATGCATTCTTCTCCAACTGTAAAAATATTTATACTCCTCACTAGTCTACATTCCATTTCACTTGAAAAATCTGGTGTCTTCACAATGATAGCTGAGTATCTCTTGGCACAAGTACCCAGGTTCGCAAGCTCATCGCTCTTCTGTGCCAAATCTAACTGAGCCCTGACCCTATGGCCTCTGTTGAAGCTTGCGATAAAACTTTTTGCTAGCTGCATTGTCACAATCCTTAATTGTTGAGCTCTTGAGCTGTTAAGTTCTCTAGATTTGTCTCAAATTAATTTTAGACAGGCAGACATATAAGCTTGATTCAGTTTTTTTGAGTCACATGCAGTTTGTGTTTCTTTCTCCCTCTCACCAATGATAATTCCTCCTCATCGCCTACACTTGATCACAAGTGCAGGGTAATTTTTAGAGGGTGTGTCACTCTGATTTTTCATTACTTCTTTTTTATTCTATATCCACACGCATTCCATTGTAAACATAAGCCTTTGATCACTCAA
Source organism: Castor canadensis (assembly GCF_047511655.1). Classification (NCBI taxonomy): domain Eukaryota; kingdom Metazoa; phylum Chordata; class Mammalia; order Rodentia; family Castoridae; genus Castor; species Castor canadensis. The sequence continues at coordinate 5,743,721 of NC_133386.1, read as the reverse complement.
TACTTTTTGCTTTCAAAGATATGGTTTAAGAAGAGGAAAACTAAACATGTATTCATAAATACAGTAACCATCTGTGGAGTAATAACTTGAATTCCATTGGTAATATAAAGATTTAACTGCATGTTGGTAAACATCTATCTACATTCATAAATCTGTATTGATTAAATTTGATAGGTTTAATTTTTGAAGTCATGTTTTATATAATGGATATGACCAGTTCTATAGGATAGTACCTAACTTTAAGAAGTTTATAGTCAGGGTACTCTTCCAATATTCCTCTTATAGCTCAAAATAAAATCTAAACATTATATTTTTATATTAATGGACTGAAGGTGAGATTAGAAATATCCTTCTTTTAGCCTTGTTACTCCTTGGTACTTGGTTACCTTGCTAAAGTACAACTAGAACTGTTCAGAAGAATGTCCTTGAGCAGTGGCCCAAATAGAGACTAGTTGAAAATGTAAGTGAAAAAGCAAGATCAGTGATGTGGTCTATGGTCTCAGACTGTGGAGTCATGGCATATTAAAGAAATCCCAAAGAGACTGGATTTCTTTTGTGCTCTTTTTGTTTAAAGTTTTAGCAAGAACTTATTTTAGTATAACAGGATTAAGTAAGGAAAAGTGGGGAGGGAGGGAAGAGAAACACCTCCTGTTGCCCACACAGGAAATGGGAGTAAGACTCCTGTATTCTTTCTGTATCTCTTTCTCAAATTATGTTAAAATTAATCATTAGTATCAAAGTATACAATCAAGAAAAGGAGAAATACATATAATAGATTCTCATAGCTGCTGATATCTGCCAGATAAGGTGGGTGATGATTGGAAAAACAAAGAGAGATTTCCTCTGGAATAAATAACCAACTGGAATGTACTGGCAGCAAAATACTTCCAAGAAATATATGTTAAATCCATTATTTTTTAATTAAGTATTTGTTGATTGTTACTGTATATGTGCTGCTTTCTCAGGTGGAGGTGAGACAAGCAGTCTCCCCTGTAAGGAGGCTAGCAGGGCAATATGACAGCTTACAAATGACCACAGCAGGGTGATGTAAACTACCACGAGGGACCTGGGGAAGGAAAAATCATTTCTAGTAAGAGCTGATGGTAGAAAGAATTTGAGAAAGGCTTTTGCATGCTATTTGGATGTAATACAGAGATAAGAAGGAGGGTATGTGCAAAGTAACAAAGGTAGAAAAGCACAAAAGTGAAGAGCTAGTGAAATTGGATTGCTGGAAGGTAATGGGACATTTGTATAAGCTTGACAGATTAAACCAAATGAATTTATTTCCAGTCCATCATTGGCCCCACAAAAAATTATATAAAGGAGTTATTTTAAAACAGCGTAAGTCTAAAGGAGCCTGAGAATTACCGAGAACAGCAAAACTTTGAAAGCCATAAAGCTTCCAGATGAGTAACTTAGGTAACAGATCAAAGAAACCTAAAAATTAATGCACAGTAAATGGTCACCAGACATTTGAAGAAAGCCTCTAACACAAAGAAAAAGACCAAAACAATTAAAAAAAAATTCATGCAAAGAGCACACTAAAACTTGGGGGGAAAAATATTCTTAGAGAAATAAGAAAAAAAAATTCACCCATTGAACAGGAAAAACAGGATGCAAAACACATTTTAAAAATTCTCTGTGAGGTAGAGTCCTCTCAGACAATAATGAAAAGGCCTGATGGGTCTGCTCACCCTTGGCCTTGGATTCTAACTATGGAGGAATGATGAAGCATTGGCACAATGAGGAGCTTGCCTGAAGATCACAAACCTGACAGCAACACCAGTAGGAGGCTGGGAAAAGAGGCAGAAGTATGTCAAAACTTAGTGAAAGGAACTGAGAGTGGGAATCCCAAATGAAGTAGTATTAATAGAGAAGAGCAGATTCAGGAGTTCTGACAAGGGGAAAATGATCAGGGAATGGGAAAGAATTGCAAAAAGGAAAAATATAAAAATAGAAGACGTAAAGGGAGTTAAAGTGTCGAGAGGTATAAGCTAGATTTGAGAGTTGATTTCAGTGTTGAGCCTTTTGCATTTAAGGTGTTGTAGAATTGCAGATGGAGATACTACCAAATATTACAAAGACACACAATCTCTGAAGATTGATAACTCAAGTGTGGATTTAGCAACATGGAAGTCATCAGCAATCTTGAAGAGAGCAGTGTGGATGGGATGGTGGGGTAAAAGCCAGGGGGAATGGGGTCCAAGAGGAGCCAGAGGCAATAGGGACAACTTAAGCAAGGACTTTTGCTGCAAAAGTTTGATAGCTGACAGAATGAGTTCAGAAAAGGTTTTATTAAGAAAGGGGATGGAGGGGATGGGGGAAGGGGGGAGAAATTACCCAAACATTGTATGCACATATGAGTAAAATAAAAATTAAAAAAAAAAAAAAAGAAAGGGGATGGGAGTGAGAAAGAAGGTGGGGGTGGAGATTTCCTTCTTACTTGTGTTTTCCAATTGAGCAGCAGAGAGCATCTTATTTCCAGAGTTATTCACAGTTCTCTCAGGGTTTTATGAATCCTCGTAGGGAACAAGCTTGTTTTTCAAAGTGCACAAACTGCCTACATTACAAAAAAGAAAAGGAAATAGTAGCAGGTACACTTTTAAAACAGATGTATGTATTAGTAATACTAACTAGTTTCTACATCCTAGAAAAACATGAATTTAGATACTTAATATTTGTCTTCTTTTGCAACTTACTGATTAGATCACTACCTACATGTGGTAAAGATGGATGGAAAAATTTTTTGGTAAAAGTGCATTTTTTCCCAATGGGCTCACCAAAGGAAGACTTGAAATAAGCTTCCCCAGAACCAGTGGCAGACAGGTCCACATCTCTGTGAAGAGAGAATCTCTACGATGTTGTCAACTGAAGTTGTAAACCCAACAATGAACAAGAATGCAACTAGCTTCTAGTGGAGAAAGTAGGTTTAAGTATTTATGAAAATACTTAACTGAAATACTTAAGTGAAAATACTTAAGTGAAACTTCAGAAAAGATTTACCCCCAAAGCCTTTAATTTTGTTCCTTTAATTATGGGGCTCTTTTTTTTAGGTGTATTCATAAATCAGGAATAGTTAAAAGGAAAACGATACACAGTGTAAGATGTTGGTAGTATGGAATTGTTTTCCATATAGATTCTTTTTTGACATATTTTTATCATTCTGTTAACAGGTTTTTCTGTTTGTTTGTTTTTTAGTAATAGTCACATAATGGAATGGGGAGAAAGGCAAGGTGCTCCATTCATAGGATGGCCATTTTCTTCTGCTGTCATGCTTAGGTTTTGTCTGATACCTGACTCTGTGTCCTATTAATCATCCATCTCCAGGCTGCTTAGAGGTTTCCATCTTACTGCATTCAGTTTAGGCTTTTTCATTCTTAACTTTTTTCAGCTTTCTGGTAGTCTCTTTTAGAAACACAAGCCAATAATACTTCAAGTTTTATAAACCTTTCTAAAATGCATCTGATTGGTTTTAGTGGGAATTAATTGATTTTAACACTTAATACTACTGCGTTGTATTTTGCTTTTATTATTTCAGACGTCAGAATGTAATGTTTTCACTGATACGTTAGAGGTCCTTGAAGATAAGATTTGTCTCTATCTTTGTGGCTCTGGCACATAGCAGGCAGGGCTCAGGGTTTATACAACTACTACAGGCTGAATGTCTACATTGCCCCCAAATTTTCATGCTAAAATCAAATCCTAACTTCCAAGTTCCTGATATTAGAAGGTGGAGTCTTAGGAGGAAATTAGATCATGTAGGGGGAGCCTAGATTGAATTAATATATTTAGAAAAGTGGCCTCAGAGAGTTTGAGGCACCCAGTGAAAAGGTGCCAATTATGAACCAGAAAACAGGCACCCACGAGACTTGAGTTTGCCCTCTTCAGTCTTTTGCCAATGAGCACATCATTCTAGACTCTGACACAGATAATTTCAAAAGTGTTAGAAGTGTATGCCTACCCAATTAATTATAATTGATTTTATATAATACAAACAAATTACATATGGGGTTCAAAAGACTCAGTGCTGTTTGATAGCTATATCCTTAGGATTATAAGTAATTATACAATTTATCTATCACAAAAGAAGAAGTTTAGCTGTAAACTATAAGATCAGTTTAGGGTAATACATATGCTTTCAAATTATCTGCCCAACCAATTTGATATATTAAATAATGTCTTTCATCGTCTATTATGATATCAATGAATCATTTTAAAGCAGACTCTATATATCAACTTTGTCTTCCTTGTCTATTTCTTTTTTATATTTTTATACTTTAACACAAAAAACATATTTTAGTGTTAATAGTCATATGTTTTAACATTAAAAAGATCTTCAGAAATCATGCCGCTCACCATCATTATTTTAAAAGGTGAGGAAACAGGTGCAGAGACATTACGGGACTCATATAAAGTTACAAAAGTTTCCGTAACCAGAAATGGATAAAGCTTACATATTTTGGGAAGCCCTTATTAAGAAAATGAATATAAAATTAGAGAAAAAACTTAATACTGACTTAAAATAAGAAATTAAGAAGATGACAATGCTACAATACGGTAAATCCAGAAAATAACACTGGTATTAAACTGTCTCATAAATACCGGCCACACTTTTTTCTCTATTACTAGCTGCATATTCCTTGAGCTCATCTTTGTGACAGCTGTGTACTGTCATTTCTGATGGAAAATCAAGAAAGAGAAAGATAGTCATATAGCCTGGATGATGAAAATTCTGTTTTTTCACTATTAACACTTTAGAAAAGAGTCTTTCAGCTTCACAATGCATTACTTATATTGCCATATCTCCGACTTACTTCCCCTTTTGCACGTCCTTGCTTGGGCCAGTCAGGCTTTGAACTTCCTCCCTTCATGTCTCTCAATAAACAGGCCTCTGCCCCCCCACCCCCACCCCATCCCACCGTCAGCAGTGAGTTGGCTGTGACCCCAAGTCATTGTGGTCCTCAAAGCAGGGAACAGAGCAGCAACCCTCTTCTCATATCTTTCTCCTTGAGATCAAAGATAGCACCCAGATTCTTGGGTATAGGCCAATGGGGACTGAGTGTGGCTGCCCAATGCCTAACCTCACCTGGATCAGAGTGCAGAGGTGACCCAGGCTCCACCCTCCTGGCAGGTAGCTGTCACTGTGCCTCCAGACCTGGGAGGAGCCCTGCCTGGAAAGCAAAGAGCTGAAGTTTAGGTTTCATTCACTCTACAGTCTATCTTTGCCTAGGACAGATCCCTGAGTTCAAACCCCAGTACCTCAAAAAAGAAAAAAAAAAAAGAAAAGTTACGTGTTGTTTTCCTTTTCAATAGGAATTATTTAAAATCTCTTAATTGACCTAAGTCCTCAGGTAGAATTCATGGCACCAAACACTAAGTTAGTTTGTGTATTTCACCTGTGTATTCCCAAGTCCTGTCTCCCTGGGATTAAAATAAGGAAACATTAAATCAATTATTTTTTCTGGTTGAGTGTTCTGCCACATGTTTCCATAAACCTTGTTTTCTCTTTGATTATCTCTTGACTATTTCAGTGTCTGACTCACTGAGTTTCCTCTTCTCTGTGTCAAGGTTTCTCTTTCCATTTCTGAATATGCTACCAGCCACATGTCCAGCAGGTCTCTGCCACATTTTCTTTGCCATCCTGCATGGACTGTGTGGCTTGGTCAGATTCTGATGTGGGCTGTAGGGGTGGACACTCAGGACCACTTCCAACAACACTCTCAGTCTGCACCCCAAACTTTCTATCAGCCTCTCTCAAAAATTGCTAAGCATCAGACTGGATGGTGTTGCCTGCGCTCTCGGAGCCAGCAGAGACCTCAACGTGATCCTGCTGTTGGTTATAGTATTACTTATTATCATCATTATAACAACTGCAAGCTCTAGGTAAAATTGGCAGTCGTTAGATTTATTATTTGGTGCTGATTTCCTAAGAAAATATTGTATTTTGTATTTTTACTTTAGGGATTGATCTAAGTTTAATATTAGTATATTCTAGACCATCTTGAATAAAACTGCCAGGTAAATGAATCCTGTCCTGCCATCTAAGTACAGCTTATCTGAATGCACCGAATTCACTGTTGCCTTGAATAATGAAAAATAAGGCCACTGCCTCTCTGTCATCCTTTCTTCCTTTCTTCCTTCTTTCCCTCCTCCCTTCCATCACACAATTTATGGAGTAAGTACATCCTTTGGAACAAACACCATTTGAGCCCCTGAATATGCAGTGGGAACCAGCAGATACTGTGGAGATCTCACAGAGCACAGTCTGCATTTGCAACAACTGCAGGCTAGTGATGCCACAGTGTGTTAAATGAATGAATGAACACTTTTCAGTAGTTTGGGGAGAGGAAGTGGGTGTGACACTGGGTGGTAAACATGCTGCACAGTAGCAAAGCTGTGCTGGATCTAAAGGAAAAGTAGTAATTGTGATGTCACTTCCGACTGGGTTTCAGTGGAACAGCTTCTGTCTTGTTAACAGAATGTTGTGGATGGAAAGCAGGATGTGCACTTTTACTTGTTTTAAATACATGATCTGGGAATCTGCTTTGATTTGTGGTTACATAGTGTTATAGCCTAAGGAGTGTCTACTTAAGTTTTCATATTGCTTCGTTATTTTTATTTATTTAACAAATACATTTAAGGCATTTATAACCTGTCAGGCACAATATTAGGTGTTTTACAAATATCAACTCAGTTAATTTGCACATATTTTAATTATATTATGAGTAAAAAGTCATTTTAAAAAATTGGAAGTTGTGGAGAATGCCCTTTTTTCTTTTTGCCTTTATGGAATCACTTAAGTTTGACATACCTTACTGAAGATGTCCCTGGTGAAAATATACAGACTCAAGGAAATCTACATTACAAATATTCAATGTAGTAAGTGTCCCAACAAAATGCATTTTCCCACCTCAGTCTCTGAACCAAGACTTGATTTCCTTCTCAGGAAGCAGCATGTTCCTCGTGCAAATGGACACGTAGAGAAGTGTGCCCCCATGAGTCCAGCAAGCCCACAGTGGAAATGCTTGGAGGGGGGCCTGACTCAGGTCGACCCCTGAGGTTCCAAAACTGTTTTTAAAACAGAAGAGTCTTCTACTTCTTGAAAGGCATGAGCTTAATCAAAACTGCTAATTTAACTGATGGTGAGGAATTCTATAGTCATTATAATCTAGTATCTTCATAATGGAGCTGTCCATCTGTCTTACTTCTGAAAGCAAACAGTGGAAGGAAAGAAAATTCATCTTTTCTTTTTTTTGGTGGAAGAGGGTAAGAGCTACCTTTTACTCTTCTTATCCCTCCCTCGTTGACTATCAACCTCTTTCAACTATTGTAACAACTTCAACCAGAATTTGAAATTTAAAACCACCTAAAAGAATGTCACAATATACAGTTCTTGGAGCTTGGAAGGGAAGGAAAAGACAGTCATGAACAAAACCAGTCCTCCTTGTCTTAGAATAAGCATTGTGTACTTATTTTTACATGCTGATTTGACAATGAGTAAGAATGTGACCTCGAAACAGTATGTCGTCCATTTCCAGTCAAAATGGAGTAGCAGAAACTGAATTTCTCCTGCCTGAAACCACTTTAGGCCTGTTGTATGAGTCCAGCTGTCACGCTATTGGACATCAAATTCCCTAGACATGGGAGCAGATAAAGCAAGGCCTACAGTTATCTTAAAATTACAGCTTGGAGAAAGTTTTCAGGAGTGGAAAACAGGCACAGCCCAGCTATTTCTCAGTTCAGGAGGTGAACACGAGGAAGTAAAACCAGCTAGAGTCCACAAAAAGGACTATGGGAGAGGAATGGGGTGCAGAGAGCTGTATCACGTTTTTTTAGAGAAACCTCCCACTCCCTGAGGTGTTGAGTGATGATGAATGCATGTATTTGAGGAAACTACTGAAATGGTGGAAAGGAGGACCCGAAATAGTACAGTGGCACAGTGATCAAAGCTTACAACAGAGGTAACTTTCCTGTTCCCAGTAGCCAGGGTGAAAAACCTAATAATTCAAGGAGCTTTGATTAGAGTACAAAGAAGGACTTTCCCACACTAGTAGGAGGAAAAAAATGAACCCTAGTCAAAATGTTGCTTTAGGGTCACTTAACACTCCTCAAAAGGAAGACATAAAAAGGTTAAGTTAATTTCAGATACGCCAAAGAATTTGACTGTGATCAAGACAAATCTCAATAACATTTATATAGATATGCTACAATCAGCATAAAAAATTAATGTAAAATATCTGTCAACCAATAAAAATGATCAGAAATACAAAGAAGCAGATACATATAATCCAAAATAAAAAGAAAAATCAGCCTTTTGAAACTGACCCAGAAATTATACAAATAATAGAAATGGAACATCAAAACAGCTTATATAATTGTACCCCATATATTCCAGGAGTTAGTAAAGACAGAAGATATAAAAAGATATAAAAATATGGTGGAATGTCTGAAGTAAAAATTACACTGTTTAGAATTAAGGGCGATTAGGTACTGCATACAAAAAGACCAGTGAACTTGAAGATACTATACAAACTATGCAAAAGAAGCAGAGACAGAGAAAAGAATTAAAAAGGAACTGTGAGACAGAATGACCAAGTAAGTGTATAATTCATTTAAACACTGGTAGATAAAACAATTAAAAAGATAAAGGTTGAAAATATTCCAAACACAAATATAAGAAGCTCAGTAAAACTCAAGATAAGAAATATGAAGATAACTACACAAGACCCATTATAGTAAAAGTGCCTAAAACAAGTAATAGATAAACTAGAAGAGTATATGGCAGGTGCTGGGGATCACGCCTATAATCCCAGCTACTCAGGAGCCAAAGATCAGGAGGATCGCAGTTCAAAGTCAGCCTGGGCAAATAGTTTCTGAGACCCTATCTCGAAAAACCCTTCACACAAAAGGGCTGATGGAGTGGCTCAAGGTATAGACCCTAAGTTCAAACCCCAGTACCAAAAAAAAAAAAAAAAAAAACCATGTAGAAAAAAGACATATTATGACATAGGAGAGATAATAAGTATGATATCAGGTTTCTTGTGAGGGGAAAATGTAGGCTAAAAGACAGTGGAGGAATCTCTTCAAATGCACATTCACACACACACACACACACACACACACACACAGTGTGAACCTATAATACTATACTTTCAATATTTTCAGAAATGAAGGTGAAATAAATGTTTTTCCCCCAGACACGTAAGTCAAAAAACTCTTCCTAAAGAAATGTTGAAAGAGGTTCCTCAAGCAGAAGGAAAATGAAACAAGAGGAAAACCTGATCCACAAACAGAAATGGATAGACCAGAAATTCAATTACATGAATAAATTATTTTTCCTAAGTATTCTAAATAATGTCTATTATGCTCTAATTATTTAATTTTTTAAAATTAAGCTACTGTTGAGATAAAAATAACCACATAGGAGGGTTGATAACATAAGTAGAAGTGAAATTTGTGACTCCAGTAACATAAAGGCCTGAAAAGGAGAAAAGGGCTTACGCTGTTGTAAGGTTCTCCTATGCTGACCATGAGGAGTATACTGTTACTTGAAAGCAGACATTTATAAATGAATGATGCTTATTTTAAACCCTAAAGCCATCACTAAAGTAACAATAAATAATTATAGCTAATAAGCCAAAGTGATATAAAACACATTCATAAAAATATTCTCAAGTAATCCAAAGGAAGGCAGGAAAAAGAGAGAAAAGAAACGAAGAGCAAGTTAGACAAAATAGCAATATGTTATTAAAACCAAATAATATCAATAATCATAGTAAATGCAAATGGTTTAAGAACATCAGCTAAATGTCAGCAATTACTGGGTTGGATTTAAAGGCAAGACTGAGCTATATCCTGCCTAACAATAAACCCACTTCAGATACGTGGACATAGATAGCTTAAAATTTAGATGGAAAAATACATAATATTCAAATACTAATCAAAAGAAAGCTGCAATGGCTAATGAATATCAAAACAGATTTCAGAACAGAGCCAACTATGAGGAATGAGGACTCATTTCTTATCAAGGAGTCATTCTTGATAACGAACCAGCTTATCAAGAAGGAATTAAAAATCCTAAACATTAAGCAAAAACTGACAAAATTACATGGGAAAATAAAGAAATTCACGAGAGTGATTTTGACACCTATAAATCTACAGTGACAGAGAGTTCACCATCTGTTATCCAGTTATTGAACAAGCAGACAGGAAATCAGTAAGGACACAAACAACACAAACAGCAGCAATGTACAAACTTTTTTTTGAGTGTATGTGGAACACTCACCAAGATCGGCCATGTTCAGGACCAATTTTGTTGTTTATGGACAGGACAAGGGATAACGAAAGCAAACAAAAACAATACGATGAAAGCAAATGGCGATGAACCAGAAATAAAACATAATTAGTCAAAAAAGCCCACCCCAATTAGTATAAAAAACACTTTTGTAAAAGAATGGGAATGTTTGTTAATTCAAGAATTGTATTTTCTTGAATTGAAACATAATACCACATTGTAGAGCAAAATTTAAGCAGGGTGAATTAGCTGTTACTTTTAGAAATTCAAATTTTAGATGATTTCTTCTTTATAAAACAGCATTTTCTCCAGAAGTCAAATTTTCAGTTCCATATGTTTTACAAAGTTAAAATAATTACAGAAACATTTTATTTCACTGGCATTGTTTATGCACTTCTGTAGTTTATTTAGAACATGTGGTTATGCAACTTTTCTTAGTTACCTACACGAAGAGATTTCAGGGGAAAAAAGTGTTCCAAAAATATGAACAAAATTAACTTAATTCAGAGCTCACTATCCCCAATTTTTATCTCAGAGTTTGTGCAAATTAAAAAATTAATTTTGCCAAGTGCTTTCACAGAAGCAAACTTTTAGGAAAACATGTATTAAATATTAATTTTAATGGTAATACTAAGAGCTTTAAAGTATTTTACCAAAATAGTCCTTACCACTTTGTACAATAGGTATTAACTCACTTTTACAGATAAGCAAACTCAAGCTCATATGTTTTAATAACCTGTCAAAAGTCACACAATCACAAAGCAGCAGAAGATTGTCTAAGTCTGTGTTCATAAACTATTCTTACTACTGAGTCCATACTAAAAGTCAAATGAAGCAAAAGTTACCTAAATTTATACCCACCCCAAAAAAGCCAATCTTAACTTTATTCATATTTTTTTGGTGATTGATGGAATATTGCCTTAACTGAAAAACAAGCTAACAAAAGTTTGATATCATGAAATGAAGAATTTAACAAGTAAAGAAGTGAAAGAAAGGAATATGTATTCAATTAAGACAGTATGGGTAAATATAAATTTACATATTTTTTACCAGGAAATGTGTTTGCTGAAAATGAAAGTGAGGACACTTGAGCCAATATAATTCACTATTTTAAAACAGCACCATCCTACTAAGATAAAATACATCCAACTTCTAGTCAACCATTGATTGGGAAACGAGTGGACTTTTTGGACTACACAAAAATTTACTCTTCATATTTTCTAAGCATTCTTCCCTCAATTCTCTCTCTCTCTCTCTCTCTCTCTCTCTCTCTGTCTTTCTCTCTCTGTCTCTCTCCTTCCCTCCCTCTCTCTTTCCCTCCCTCCCTCCCTGACTCTCTCTCTCTCTCTGTCTTTCTGTTTCTCTATAAATATATCTCTCTCCCTCCCTCCCTCCCTCTTTGTCGCTCTTTGTCTCTCTCTCTCTCTCTCTCTCTCTCTCTCTCTCTCTCTCTCTCTCTCTCCTTTCTTTCTTCTCTGTGCACACATGTGTGCTACTAGCAAAATGAAATCAGATTAACACCTGCTGGTTGTCATTCATCGTTGTGTATGGTACCTACTTTCTCTGCCAATAATTAGCTTACATTATAATTGTATGCTGTTTTAAGTTCTACTTTTAAGGACATAATTTATTTAACCCATTTCTACTTAAAAGTCATTTAATAGTTTTCCTCAATTTTAAAATGGGCTATGATAATTATTCTTGTGCTTGCATCTCTGTGAGCTTTCTAATTATCTCATTAGCAGAAACTTCTGGAGGTATAATTGCTGGATCAAAGGATATTTCCATTATAGGTTTTTAAACCTGTTACCAAACTTCCCTCTAGAAGGATTGCACTTGAGTTAGACTCCCTATAACAGAATATAAGTAATCCCTTCATACTCTTTTCAACAGTTGAGATTTTTCAATGCATTTTTTGACAAACTGGCTAAAAGAAAATGCTATCTCCTTGTTTTCGGTAAATTGACCATAAAGCTGCTATCTTTTCATGCCCTTTGTTGCCATTTTTAATATATTTCACTCTGTTACAGATTTAAAGTCAATTTGCTCACTTCCTTATACACACCCTGAGCTTGGTTACAATTGTAACAACTTTTCCATAAAAGAAGGTGAAAGCTTTGGAACGCAGAATTTTCAGTTCTTCATCGTCTATGTTCTTCAGCAGATCTTTATTTTCTTCATTTTGCGGTGTGGCAGGAACTCCCCAAACCTCTCTTCTCTTCTTTCTGTGACTCTGGGTCCATTTTCCACTGCAGTTAAGTATGGCTCCACAACTAAGTCCAAGCTAAGACACTCTAGCCCTTGTTCTCATAACCCCCCACTGTGGTCATTTTGTCTCCATTTCCCCATCTCCTTATCTGGATGGAAAGGACTATGAGGAACCAGAGGATGGTAGACCCATGAGAAAGAGACCATTCACCAAAGAACATTTATACAAACGGCATGATCCCCAAATAAGCTTTTATTAAATTAAGCCAGGTTTTCTTTCTTTCTTTGTTGTGTGTCTCATAGCAGATAGAGTTTTCCTGATACAGAAATTTAGAAATTCGTTCTTGGTTTGAGGTGATACAGTAAGAACCTCAAGCAACTGGGCAGCAGAGCTGGGAGAAAACAGAAAAGACTGAAAGAGTGAACTTTCTAATGTCAACTGTGACAATTTGGAAGACAGACTTAGTGTTGACTGAAAAGGTGGCTCTGGAAAGAGGCTTGGGGAGGCTCAGGATATCACTGTATGTTTGCTGTCCTTGGTGCCTTCAGCAAGACATGGTAAGAAAGAGTAGAGGCCAGACAGGAGCTGGCTAGTTTTCAAGCATTGAAAAAATGGGAGTAGAGAAATTCCAGTGGTCAAAATTCTTACAACTATGGACAATCCAGGAGATTCTGAACCCCAAATACTAACAAATATGCCAGAGAAAGTTCCTAGCTACAAAGGCCCTGGTAAAAATGGATTCAGGCCTGCTGACTAAACACCTAAACTGTTTTATATACATGGCTTTTCCAAATAATTTTCAGGTAGCTTTAGGGTAGTCACAATTATGTTGATGGAAGAGGCGGGTAAAGAAGCAATAAAATACTTCAATTTGAGAAGTAGCACTAGGAAAGATTTTTTAGCACATAAACTGCCTGGAAAAAAATAGCCAATTTAGCAATATTTGTGGGATATTATATTGCAAAAAGAACTACGAACTAAGACTGAAAGAGCTTTTCACTATGAATTCCTACACAAACCCTTGAACCTTCAAACTTGCAAAGCAAAGCAAAACATAGTGTGAGAGCTGCCCAGCTCCAAGGTTCTGTGCACCTAGTTCTGATGGTGTACACCCCGTGTCCCATAAGCAATAAAAAACATGTAGATATTCCTTGAGGATGGAGCCAGGACCCATGTAGGACAGTGAACAAGGGGCTCCTCCAGAAAGCTGGATTAAGTCACTACCATGACAGAAAGTTCTCACAATGCTGTCCTGGTGGAGACTTAATTCCCCCTCTCCTGAGCAGAAGTGTTCATCATTACTTTTTAATGTTTTGGAGGTCATCACTGTGAATTGTTCAAGAATCTAATATGAACAGAGTCTTAAATTATTTCAACTGCATTGGATTGCTTAGGTTTAACTTAGACTTCATTAAACTATCAAATGCATTAAGTCTAATATAGAGCACAACAAACTGTATATTGATCATAATTTCCAAATAGAGCTTTAAATGACACAAACGAGTAGCAGTTCTGAAAGCAGAAATACTGAAATTTCTGCCATGATAATGGTTTATATAGGAAGAAAAATAAATATGTGCTGTGCTCTTAACTTTTGCATGATAGCAGAGAAGTGATTGATACTAGGTGATTCATTTATGGTTAGCTCATCTGGGTTTTATTTCTTACCCTGTCAAACTGAGAAGACCTTCCAGTTTTATTAGGGCTGTGATGTCCCTGTACTTATAGTTTTATTACCTGTTGGAGAAGCTACAAAATATTGGCTGTCTTTAATAACGAGCACTTTATGTTTCCTTGTGTCAGCAAATTTCTTAGATTAATACCCTATGTTTGATTGATGGAATTATACTGAGTTCTTTTCTTTTATGGCTCTAATTTCTCTAAATAGCCACAAAAAAACTAGTAGGCATTCTAAAACATACGTATAGTCTAACATGTACATATATGTATATGTGTGCATGAGTATACTCATACATACATCTGTCCTCTCTTTTCCTAGGCAAACTTTTGTCTTGGGTTGGTATTTACTGTTTGTCTATGATTATAAGTAATCAACATGGTGGTATCTGGGTTAGTAGGTTTATTTTTAAAAAGTTAACAGAAAACAGAAGATTTAGAAAGAAAATGTGAGTCCTATGTTCTAGTGGTAAAATTGAGAATAAAAATTCTTGCCCTTTAATTTTTTGTTATTAAATCTAATCCAATGTACCAGTTACCTGTATTTTTATAAATTCATCAATTTTACTTTTGTAGACAAGTTTAAAGTTCCCCACTATTATGATTTGGATATGAAGTGTCTGAAATTGCTCATATGTTAAAGGCTTGCTGATGGGGCTTTAGGGAACTGATTGGATCATGAGGGCTCTGAATTTATCAAAGGATTAACCCATTGATGGGTTAATCACCATCATGATGTCCTGCCTTACCGTGGAATCAAAAGCAATGGAGCCAACCCTCTACCTCTAAAATCACAAGCCAAAATAACCTGTCATCCTTCAAGTTGTTTTTCTCAGCTATTTGTCAGAGCAACAGAATGCTATTACAACAGCAAAACTGGGCAGCCAAGGGTACAGAGATTTTCCACTGAGTTCCTGCAAACACAGGCACAGTGCCCTTCATTTTCTGCATTTCTTCCCCCAGAGTAATTAGTTATTATGGAGGATGCTTCTACAGTGACATATCATTATTCCTCACAGCCCATGGTTTATGTCAGGACTCACTTTTGTACATGATGGGCTTTGACATATGTATAATACATGTCTCTACATTGTAGTGTCATTCAGAGGATTTTCACCACCCTAAAATATCTCCATATACCACCTATTCATTCTTCCCCTCCCTCAACCCTACTGACCATTTATCTTTGTACTGTCTCCATTGTTTTGTCTTTTCCAGAATGTCACTTATCTAGAATCATAAAGTATATAGTCTTTTAAGACTAGCATCTTTCATTTAGTAATATTTACATAGGTCCTTTTTCTGGCTCAACAGCTCATTTTTTGGTACTGAATAATATTCCATAGTTTGTATTCCATCATCCAATTTTCCTTCTAAGGTTATCTTGGCTGCTTTCCAGCCAAGATATAAAGCTGCCATAAACATCAGTGTGCAGGTTTTTATGTGGACATAAGTTTCAATTCATTTGGGTAAACACTGAAGAGCATGATTGCTGGATTGTTGGATAGGAATATGCTAAATTTTGAAGGAAACTTCCATACTGTCTTACAAAATGGCAGTGCCATTTTTTCATCCCCACAAGCAATGAATGAGAATTCCCGTTGTTCTGCATGGTCTCCAGCTTTGGTGTGGCCAGTGTTGTGGATTTTGTCCATCTTAACAGGTTGCATTCCCCTGATGACATATGATGCAAAGAATCTTTCCACATGTTTAATTGCTGTCTTTGTGACCTTGCTCAGATGTCTGTTCAGGTCTTTTGACCACTTTTTAAACAAGGTCGTTCATTGTCTTACTACGAGTTTTAAAATATCTTTTGCAAATATGCTCTCCTAGTCTGTGGTTTGTCTTCTCATTCTCTTGAAGAAAAAAAAAGTTCTTGGCTGGGAATTGAACCCAGGCTGCAGCTGCATGAATGATGAATCTTAACTACTTAGACCATAAAGGAGTATCTATCTACCCTGGGCCTTTAAAACCTTGAGATGAGAATCTTAGAGATTAATTTCACTTTTAACTTTGTTGTAAAACCCAAGATTCATCATTTATTTCCAGAAATCTAAGAAAATGGAAGAGAAAGGATACACTTAACTGACCCTTAAAATCTTGGAAGTATTTTAGAGTAATGAAACTTGACGGAGCTTGGCATAATTATCTGTGTAACATTTCTATCAAACTGCTGTCGTTCCTATAACTCCAAACTACAAAGTCTTCTGAACTATTTAGATTTCTTTTTAAAAAAATCTTTACAGCATAACTTTATTGGTAGATCAAATACTGAACATGTCTATTATGTATAGAGAACTAATACCTCTCTTTTTTGAAGAAAAAAATTTTCAATTACCATAAAAAATCCATAGTCATGAAAATTTTAAAAGTATAAATTTCAGCGTGGAGCATATTTTTCTTTACAGAGATAAAAAGTAATGCTTACAATCTCAAGCAATTATTGATTAATTGAGCTCTGTGGCAAGGTTTCTTACATCATATGTAGGTATTTGGAAATTAAATAGATTTATATCAAATCATATGAATATCATGAATTAATTTACATAAACTACTTTATCTTTAAGTGTATTATCAGATGTTAATTTAGACTATTCTGTTAAGTCTCTGGGGCTTCCTCAATAGAAAATAATTTCCTGTGAGTTTGCATTAATTATTTCCCCCTAAATAACCAGGGCCAGACACTTGGGTCAAGATGATTGGCTAGAGGATATAAATTCATTTAGATCACTCCTAAAAGTATTCATGAATACAGGCTTCAGCAGCACAAGCCTATAATTCCAGAATTCAGGATGCTGAGGCAAGAGGATTTTGAGTTCAAGGTCAGCCTGGGCTACATAGCTAAGACCTGTCTCAAAATAAAAAACAAAAATAAACGTGTCCAAGCATTATAGGAGAGGTCCATTGTAACTTAGCTTTTGAGTGATGGTCAATCTTCCTCTATCTCTCCATTTCTCTCCCTCCTTCTCTAGAGAGAGAAACAGAGAAAAAGGTAACACAAAGCAGAAACCCATCTTCCTGCATGGATATTAAAGTACATCTAAAATCGGACGTGGCTCTTCAATTGTGTCTGAATAGAGAGAGCTTCTGCCTCAAGTGATTATTGAAAAGTGATAGTACAGCTGCGCACTAGTGGCTCATGCCTGTAATCCTAGCTACTTGGGAAGCTGAGATCAGGAGGATCATGGTTTCAGGCCAGTCCAGGCAAATGGTAGGTGAAACCCTGCCTCCAAAATAACCAGGGCAAAATGGACTGGAGGTATGACTCAAGTGTAGCAAGCCTGCTTTGCAGGTGCAAAGTCCCGAGTTCAAACCCCAGTCCCACCAAAAAAAAACAGAAAAAAAAGGAAGAATGATGTATGTTTTTAGATATCACATGAATTGGAAAAGCAGTGTTTCCCTGTTTCTTTTGAATAATGATGGCATGAAGGAAATATGGCTGGATTACCATGAACAGTGGGGGTTAAAGCTGTGTATCTTTAAAATCCAACAGCAATTCAGACAGGCATACTTATAGACTATAGGTTCTTGCATAGTTTTTCCTTCTCTAGTTTAATTTTAGATCTCCTACTGTTTTGTTGCAAGTAAAATGTTTTTCTCTTTTATAATTTTTTTCTGCTCAGCCATCCCATACATAGTTAATTCTTTTAATCTTTCTTCATAAATCAGTCTTTCTAGCTCATTAATCATCCACACCGCACTTTTAAAATCTTACCGTATATATCCCTTTCCCCAATACCTTGTAAAACATGATTTTCCCTCTGCACAAAATTTGTTATACATTCTTAAGTAGGCTGAAGATACAAACTGCCTTTTGCAAAATTGGTGTTTTAACATTAAAACGTCTCTAACAGTAGTCTTATCTAGATCTATGTTGATCCCACTATGGATCAAAGGACAAATTAAAGCCAGACGAGATCTGATTAAGTCTTTTAAATTACTTTGCACTTCTAAAATATAGTTACATTTGACTAGATAATGCAAATAAAATGACAAAATTTATAGTTATTTAAAAACCTCAGACCTGTATTATTGTGTATTGTCCAGGAAATTTTCCTAAAGGAGAAACATATATATTTAAAGAGGTAATAGAATTTTTTATTAGTGTAAATGAGCATAAAATATTTCTAGTCAGATTTTTCTCATCCTCGAATGTACCATAGCTAGATAGAATTAGCATATTGCTTTCAATTTTGTATGGGATGCGCATAGTTTCACATAACTCAAGACATGTTTTATAGTGAGTGTGAAATGAGTTGAGAGCCAATCACTATTGCACTAATACTTAAGACTGTATATTCATGTGCTCATGAGTTGGAAGTCAAACTGAAAATATTGGTTCCAGTGGATGCATTTGCTCCTGTCCACCCCTACTTTGTTTTATCTTTGCTGTTTCTGTAGATTGGGTCCAGGTTCAAAATTTTGACATCATCTTTGTCTCCTCCTTCTTTCCTCACTTGCCCCACAGAACTTTCAAATGTGTCAGAAAAATGTCTTCTTGTATCTGCAGTTTTCTCCTTTTTAAAATAATGCATTTGTAGACTGCTTGATCTTCTTAAAATGCAAATGCCAGGATAGTAGGAATCTTGTTTATCTTCTTAACTCCTAAATGCTTGGAAACTTGAACAATGAAGGCTCATAAATATAAAATGTATGTGTAATGACTAATATGCTTTGTACCTCTATCTAAATCATTTAAAATAAAGAGCATTCCTTGGGTTTAAACCTCACTACTCAGGCCTCTGTACCACAAGGCAGATGGGAAGTACAGAGTGTAATATGCAGTTTTAGGCAAAAGCAGTCATGGAATGCTTTAGAAGGGATGAGTTCTAACGATGCCTGAGTGAGTGCATCCCAGCTGGGAGCAGGAGTGGACTATTCGTCCTCCTAGGCAGGAAGATGTTATCTGATATTTCATGTGTAAGTATGGGTGATAGGAGCCTATCAAAATGCTCTGTATATTATTTCTATTTTTCAGTGACTAGGAATAAGCACAAGTGAATGAGGATGGAAAGATAGTGTTGGAGGTCTGGAGAGAAAAGGGCAGATGTGAAATAGTCCTCTGTGAGAGAAGTACAGTGACATTGATCGCTTTGCCCCAGCTATATTCCTCTGCATAGATGTTCGCTGAGAGATGACAAGAAAGCTCAATTTAGGTAGCATGAAGGTTTTGCAAAGTACACAAAACCAAAAGAGAGTCAGAAGGGTTCAGGATGAGTGTAAAACAGATGACACTGATTTACCATGACTTTAAACTGGGGTGGAAGTACTGTAGGCAGTACAGAAGTAGGGTGTCAGGGCAGTGAAGAAGAGGTGGATTGCTAGAGTTTTAGGATTTCTGTTGTTTCTCTAGTATCTTCTGTTTATCTGAGGACTTTACACTAAAAGGGCAGTTTTCCTGAACATATGTATTGGCTTACCTTTCTTGTGAATCTTGTAGGTGTTCTTCTGGCATGAAACATTGAACTGGAAATACATGAAGGCAGTCTGACTCCCACAAGTGACTCGATGTTTTGAATTAGCTGTCAAAGAACTTTTTATTTTTTTCATTCTAATAAGTTCACTGATATATGTCTTGGGGAGAACTTTTGCTTTAATTTTCCCTGGACCACAGAGAAAATATTTTCAGGAAAAAAATTCTACAATTCTATCTTTTTTGGCGGTAGGTAGCTCTTGTCTTTCAAAAACCAATATTTTAAACTATATTTTAAAATATTTGGGTTTTTCTCATTGTTTGGAGTTTCTTCTTTTGAACTTCAATTATGATAAGGCAGACCGACCTCCTTCGCCAGACCGTTTCTCCTTCACATTTTTCTTACTTTTGTCACCACTGTCCTTTTTGTATTCTTGTACTGTTCATTTTTCCTTTTACTTCTTCCAGTTTCATCTTAAAGTTTTAAGTCTTTTATTCCTACTTGTTTTCAGAGTACTGCCAGCTTATGTTTTTGTCTTTTGTTGTATTACCATCTTTTCTGTCGTAAAGCTTTAATTTCTACTTTTTTTGGTCTTCTGCCATAGAAAGGTTGCTTCACCAAGTGGTTTACATTCTTGGCCCCATATTGGCCTCAGTGTTTAACCCTGCATAGGATTTTACATCAACTGAGAAGCTTTGCTGCTTTTTGTGTATTGTTTTTCTGATACTGTCTCTGTTTTGATGCTGTGCTAGGTTCTGTTTTAATACCCATCTGTGAATGAGTTGGCTTTTTCCAGTCTCTAATTTGAAGTAGGTTGCTGGTTCTAGATTTAGAGGGAAGCATCACTCTGGGCTTGATAACCCAAATCCATTCTCTTCCGCTGCTGTCATAAATACAAATGGCGGCAAATATTACTTGTTTATGTGTTTATTTTGCAGATCTGCCTCCTGAGTTTCTGACCCCCAACTGGATATGAATGAAAGAACTTCTGCTGTGAGCCCTACTCACATCCATTCTGGAAAATAAGAAACAATGTGGTCTTCCACACCAGAAATGATTTTTGAGTTTTCTAGGCTCCATCAATGACCTTTTTCTTTTGCTCTGCTTTTGACTTTTTCCTCACTCTCACGTAACTTGTACCTTATTTCAGCTGCTTTTGGTGGTCACATTTTCTTCTACCAATAAAAAAAATGTATGGTTAACTTATTGTATTTGTATGTGGTCCAGAATAAAAAGAAGAAGGGGGAAATTTCGTACTGGAAAGCATATTAATTTGCTATTTAAAACTTATTGGTACCAAGGAACTGAAGGAGGCATTTTCTTATCACTTCCTGTATTTGTTTTAAGGTCAAGATTTCCTATCTGTAGGTATTCATTTGTCACTGTATACGGTAAAATAAAGGTACAGTAACATGTTTCAAAAGAAAGACTTAATGAGGAAACTCCTTAGTGACTCAGGCAGTATATGTGTAAATTAGTTACACAAGTATATGCATTGCTCATATAAAATCCTAATGTCTACATATTTCAAATAATGCTTGAAAATTCTATCAAATCTTGTCATAATATGTATCTATCCAAAGTAAACCATGGCTATTCAAGAAGGAAAATTCTGTTGTTGGCGGTACTGGGATTTGAATTCAGGGACTCATGCTTGCTAAGCAGGTGCTCTACCACTTGAGCCACTCTGAAAGCCCTTTCTTTGTTAGTGTTTTTCAAGATAGGGTCTCACAAACTATTTGCCTGGACTGGCTTCAAACTGCCATCCCTCCTATCTCTGCCTCGTGAGTAACTAGGATTATAGGTGTGAGCCACTAAACCTGGCTCAAGAAGGAAAATTCTGAATGTAACGGAAGCCACTGATAAAGTTTCCAGGTTGGTAAGTTGTGTTAGTTAAGACTGATTAGATAAATTAAATGGCCAAGTCATGCTTATTGTTAATGGACAAGTAGTAGGGAGTTTAATCTCCATGTGAACTGGTTGGTTTCATTTTGGCTGCAAGCTGAACTTCAGCCAACTTTCACAAAGTTTTTAGCTCAGAAAAAAACATTTGTTTTAAAGGTAAATGAAAATAAAAGCACTTTCCATGTGAATAGTGAAGGGTGCATGCTATCTTTATAAAGACTACATGCTGTTTAGATGCATTTTCATTTCTTGTGCTCCTTCTACTTTCATTATTGGCTGGACCACAGTGGGAAGAATCTAGATTGGCAGGGCTTTAATCTTGTGTTTATTACCTTCCAGTTAAGTTGTAATAAGTGTGCTTTACATGGGTTATGGCTATGTTTGTGCATTTTTTCTTCTTTATCTGATCATTAGAGTTTTAATTCATAATCAGGGAATTTAATATCTCTGCAAATTATATGTGACTTCAAAGGACTTTATTTTAGAGGGTACCATTACACTGATAGGAAAGCAGAACTATTTTGCCAATATGAATATATTTTATTGGGGACATCTAAAAATTGATTTTTATTAAATAGTTGTTTTTAAAGAATGTCAGTTTATATCATTAGACATAGTATTTTCAATTTTCTATTAAAATATTTTCATGATATGTAAGATACAAAAGGTAATAGTCTCTTCGTATATACAAAAATAATATTTTGCCCTGATTATTCAGTAAGAAGTTTCTCTGCTGTGAGACACAGAAGGAACTCATTTTATATAAAGTATTTACCATGCTTACAATATTAAGGTTGCTAAAGAGTAGAATGTATTTAAACTCTTGTCTATTTATTGTCTCCTTTCACATTTAGCTCATTCATTTCTCTGGCCTTAGTGTTAGGTGTGACAGTGTATTAGTCAAGCTGTCTCTGTCATTCACTGAGACATTTTACCAGTTCTACAAGACAGATGCTAAATAGGACAGTCTAAATTGAAGTCTTTCATGACTCTTCGGAGACAAGTTGATAGCAAGAAGCACACTTGGGCACTTAAATATGAGGCCTCTTTCTATATTTAACTGCAAGAAGAAAGCAGCTTTTAAGTAAACTTTTTGTTCTTGAACTGTCAAGATTTTCTTTTTTTCTCATTTGATTATTGCATCTCATTTTTCCAGAAAGGGCTTTATCAATCTTTTCTTTTTCTCCTATAATGGAACATTTAAAGGTTCACTGCTGCCTATTATTGTAACAAAAGTAATGTCAAAGAAATGGTGTATTCTAAGCATTGCTTTCAGGACAGAAACATTGTCTTCTGAGTGTGCAAAATTCTATCTGTATTTTTATGGCACTTATAACATTCTTATTTCTATTGCAGATTCTGGATATATTCTCATTTCTTCTTCAAAATGATATCTATCTTGAGGATAGTGTATTTGATATATCTTTTTGTCCCCAACAATACTAAGCTTAGTCACTTGCAAATATAGGTAAAATATATTTTAGAATTAATTTCTTAACTCTATTTCTAAGCCACATTTTAAATTATGTGATTGTGGGCCCCTGTGTACACTTAGATCTATGAGTTTTTAACATAGAAAAATTTATACTGTACTTCACAAGTACCTCTGGCCATTTTAGATGAATGTTTTTAGTTAGGTAATATCTTCTATTCTTAAATATATCCTGGGCCCATTTGTGAATTTTAATGCTATAGTGAACTGATTTTCTTCTCTATCCCTATTTCTAAGAATCATTAATTTTGTTTTACTCATAGGGTAGGGTGACTCCTACAGAATATTCTGCATTCTTTCCTCAATGTACTATACTCTGGTTTCAATCTTACTTTTCAATCTTCAGATGATGTGTTAGTTCGACATTTTTGTCATTGCAACACATACCTGAGAGAAATGATTTAAAAGGAAGAATGATTTATTTTGATTTGTTGTTTCAGAGGATTCAGCCCATCTTGAGCTGGATCTATTGCTTTGGGCCTGAGGCATGGCTGAAACATCATGGCGGTGGGAGCGTGTGGCAGAGGCTGATCACCTCATGGCGTCCAGGAATCAAAGGAACAGAAAGGGGTCAGGGTCAAAAAATATCCTTCAAAGAATGTCCCCAAAGTCCTCCAACTAGGTCCCACCTTCCACAGTTCTACCCCCTACCAGTAGTCTATTCAAACTTTGAATCTATCAATGGATTAAGCCACTGATTAGTTCAGAAATCTAATCATTTCTGGAAATTCCTGCATGGACAGACCAGAGGTATGCTTAACTAATCTGCTAGGCATTTCCCAATTGAAGCAAGTTGACAATCAAGGTTATCCATCACCAATTACTTCAGCCATCTTAATTGGCCTCCCTGGAACATTAAAGAATAAAAAGAAGCAAACAAAAAACCTTGTCTCCCATTCATTGATTTCCGTGATGCCATCCCTTTCCCATTTTCTTGCAATCAGTTTGACTATTCTTCCTATATTCTTCTGTAGAATCCACTTATTGTTAAACATCCAGGTACTAGTTCTCTCTTAGATTCTCTGCCTTTTTCTCAGTATATACCTTCCTTTTGGGAAAAGTTACTGATTTCTGTACCTACCACTGTATCACAGGACAATTTATCAATAGAGTAGACTCCAGTAATAATATCCACACAGATTATCTAGTTATCTATGGCCAACTATAGTTATTTACCCTATAAACCTTATATACCTTATCCTACTCTGAGGTAGGGATGTGGTTTGTTAGAAAAGGTTTTTAGAAAAGGTAAGATTTGTACCAAGGCTTGAAGGTAATTAGTAGTTATTCAAGAGAAAAGGAAGGAGGAAAAAAGAAGTAAGGCACAAGGGAAATTGCAAGATAATGAAACAGTAAAATCCTGGAGAGCAAAGAGAAGCAAGACATATTTGTGAGTGCCTTTGTCTGGTGGTGACTTATGCTTGGGGTGCCTGTGCAGGATGACTGAGCCATCAGCACTCAGCTTGCAAGTGTCTTTGTGTAGCATGTCAATGGGAAATCATTTATGGGTTTTAAGCAGATAAGAGATATAATTTAATTAGTCTGTTAGAATATTCATTGTGTAGCACACAAAGGAATGATCTAGAGAAGGTAAAGCCGGAGGCAAAAAGAGCAAATAAAAGACAGAGAGGCTTTCTTACAAAAGATTCAAAAGCTTAGATGCAAAATAAATAAAATAGAAAGCAAAGATGATAAGAAGTTCGATAAACATAAGAGTGCTTAATACCTTTTAATGTAAAGCACTCATGCAAAGTGAAACTAATGTGGAAAAGACATAAAAACATTCACAAATGTATGCATCCAGCATTTCCATTATAATGAGAAAGTGCTCTTTCTCATTTATTAACCAGAGTAGTTGAAATTGAACAATAGGAAGACCTGCTCTCCTTTTTAATTAGCAAATAATTTTATTAAGAATTATAAAATACACATAAGTTTTACCTTATTATCTATAATGGGGAACCTGTCTGAAGGAAATAATATAAAATGTATAGCCTGTCATATACCTGAAATACTTAAACAATCTTATTACACTAGGAAAAAAAATAGAACTAAAATTAACTACAAATATACTTGGAAATAGTTGGATGAATATTGCTGAGCAATAAAAACTGAGTTTTGATGATCAATAGCAGCATCAGAGCATATTGCACTGAGTAGAAAAGCACACTAAATAGAAATAACATACAAATGTAAAAATACAGTAATTGCAGTGTGCATGTTATGTAAAGTGTAGAAAACAAAGGACAAACTTACTAGCAAGTAGAGTGGTGGAATAAGTGACTTAAAAGATTTTCTTCCACACATTCTGCAGTTGCTTTTTAGGTATATGATTTAGATAAACAGGCTATTTGTGACTTTTTAGTCTCAAAATCAGAGCCTCAGCTCTGCCTCTAGATTGCCTCATTCAACTGGTCATGTGATAAGTCTTCTTCGTATTTTGCCAAATCTAGCATCTAGCACAGTGACCGAGGACATGTCCTATAAAGACAAAAGGAGTGAAATCTCTTTTTAAAGTATTGACTAACACTGTGACTTATGGAAAAGTTATTTAACCTTTTTGATTTCCTTGTCTATAAAATCATTTCCTAGGGATTTGGTGACAATGGATACCAATAATGTTAGTAAAACTATAAATGTAATATTAGGGGATTTTGTTATTAAACCTGGTGCCACTCTTGCCTTCTGCAGTTTCAGGATTGGACCCGACTGTGCATCTTGACTCTGCCTTTTCCTGACTCTAGGGCATTCTGTTAGATCTTGAAAACAGAGACAATATAATGCAAAGATACTAATGTCATGTTTTCAGATCTCTGATTTTAGATCTGTTCAGAATAATCTTTCTAAAATATGTGACTTAAAGTTTTTTCCTGTCACCCACTGATACCCTACAGTACCTCATTTTTGAGGACTCCAGAGTATGTCTATACTTATTGAATATTTTATGCACAAAGCAAATGATGCTGATATCTCTTCCAACTATTGCTATCATGAGTGTTATATTATTAAGCTGATTTATTATTAAAGCTTCTTTTAACCACTGTTCTTTTGTTACTATTGAAGTGCCCATCTTCTATCACAATAATATTTGCTTATCATGATAATGCTTTTAGAAGCATTTTCCTTCCTCCCTTCATTTGCATTTGCTTCATGACCTCAGGCCTTATAGAATTTCTGATGTGTTAAAGCAGTTGTAATTGGCAAATGGGGCAGACACTGAACTATAACACTTCTTATTCAGAAGTCTGGACTGATGGCAACAAATGCATCAGACCTTGGACTAATGGCCCAGAACCTAAGGAACTGAAAGACAGTGCAAGCATTGCCCACCAGCTGGATAATGACAGTACTTTAATAAATGAAAATTTCAGGTTGAAGCTTATAAAAAGTGGAAATTAGTATCTTTGCCTCTTACTATTTCAACGATTTAGTGAGTGGCTAAATGGACCAAATAGGATAACAATGTAGATTACCTTCTTGAAATGAAAGTCTTTTTTCTTTTTTGGAAGCTGTAATTTATGCTAAAAGAATAAAAATAAGGAAGAGGAATATTTCAAACTCTGTGGTGAAGAATTTTAGAGAGCCTTAAATTCCTTTCTACTTACTAGTTTTGTGGCCATATGACAGACACTGTGATCTAAGTCCTAAATCCATTACAGAACATTCAATAACTGTAGGCATATAAAGTACTCTGTCATCTGAAGTCATTTCAAACTGCATTCAATATCTTGGTTCCCAAGTGCATTAACTTTTATTAAAAGCATTCTGCTGCAACATCCATTCTTCCTAATTGGTTTACCAATTGCCCCCACCATTCAGGCAAATCTTAATTACATTTTCCCACAAACCTAGTTTGATTTATGGTTCCTTATTTGCCTTACTTTATTTATAATAAATCTGGATAAAAATGTTAAAAACATGAAATAAAATTTATAGCAGTCCCTCTTCTATAGAACTTACTTAAAGGTTCTTAACAGTAGCTTTGTTTGTTTTAAAAGTTGCTTAATCAAGCAACTGGACTTACAGGTGGTTTCCAATAATGTCTCTATTATCTTACCTGTATTTCATCTGTTTTTTTCATGAACAGATTTTGGGAATTATTTGGAATGAATTACATGCAGATTATAAAAAATGTTATGTTTTCCTACAAAGCTTAGGTGGGTGCATATGTTTTAGGATCAGAAAAATAATCTTATCCAGGGACATTCTGACAAAGCACCAGCATGAGATTAGGCAATGCCACTGCTGCAGATTGAGAACAGGCTACTTGGTTTTACAAATCACAACTTTTGAGGTGCCAGGAGTTAAAATGTATGTATCGATAGTAGAATCCAGAATCTATAAAGTGTTTAAAAATAAGCAAGGAGTAGAGAAACAAAGACAGAGGATAACAGATACTCAAGAAAGAAAATCCTCATTGTCAAGTGCTTTCAAATTAGCATGTGCTATTTTGTAAAATTCTCTTCTAAATAAAGGCATTCCATGGATCTGTAGACATGGAATCATTTCTGTAGGGAGTGCATAAAAATTTATGAGAAGAAAGAAGTATGATTTATCCATATCAATTTATAAAAGGCCTTCTAGGCTTTCTTAGAGGGAAAGGTGTTCATCCCTTCAAAACTTTGAACAGTTAGAATTTTGAGCTCAGAAAGAAAGATTTTAGTGTAGTTCACATGAGAATCAAAAAAAGAGAAATTGATTTTAAAAGAAAAAAAAAGCAAAGGGTGAGATGGATAATCTCAATTAAATAAGTAGAAGGTATACAGGAAAAAGTAATAACTGGACTTCTAGGAAAACCTGGAAAAGATGGTTAGTAGATGATAAAATATAATACCTATTCAATAGTAGTTGTCATGTTTTTTAAATGAGGCATTGGGACTTTCATCTTCACTGCAGTAGTAAAGAGGCCCCAAACACCAATGCCAGCAGTATCTGCAGATACCACACAGAGTTAGTGCAATAATGAGAGACTTGTCTTCTTTACCAAGACAAGTGGAATCAAAGAACACCCAGTTTAGAATCAAGAATTTTACCATTACTCTATGGGAATGAGGGCACCCCATGTGATTTTATCGTATGATGTCAGCGTAGACCATTTGGGGAGCAGTAATGGGACTTTCCTTACTCCTCCCAGGCAGGGAGGTATCATAAAGGCCTGTGGGTGCTGGAACACGATCCTCACATAGTATGAAGCATTCCCTTGTTTGCAGTCAACAGAAGCCAAGGGGGCTGCTGATACTTCTGTGCCAACTTGGCAGTAGTAAGTTGGCAGTCCTTCCCTCATCCCCACTAGACATGTCAGAAGAAACAAGCTAAAATGGAAAGATTAAAACCAGTGTTCTGGGATGAGGTATATAGCTCAGGGATAGAGGACTGTCTAGCATTCACAAGGCCTCACCTAATCAACTAACATGAAGACAGAGAAGCAGATATTATCTAGTCTGAACAACAGAGAAAATGTATTTAATGAATAATAAAAATGGCCGGGGATATAGCTCAATGGTAGAGTGTTTGCCTAGCATATGTGAAGCTCTGGATTTAATACCTATACTACAAAAATGAATAAATAAAATTTAAGAAGTGAAATAAATGAAAAACAGCATCTTATTTCATTAGACTCCAGAAGGAGAAGAAACAGAAGTCAGACCTGAAAAATAACTCAAAGAAATAAAGGCTAAAGACCTTCCAAATTTGGTAAGCAGCAAGAACCTACAGAATCAGAAAGCATTGCAAAGTTCAAACAGAAAAAAACTCAAAGACATGCATTCTCAGTACATCATAATTAAACTTTTGAACATCAAAGACAAAGGAAAAATACTGAAGAATTAAGAAAAAAAGCTAAACTTTATCCTTAAGGGAAAACAATTTTCATAACAGTGATTTCTCACCAGTAGCCATGAGACTAGAGCGAAGTGGCACAGTATTTTTCAAATGCTGAAAGAACTGCGAACTTCAAACACTGTAACCAGCTAGTATCAGGAATGAAGAGGAAATCAAGTCATTCTCACATGACAGAAAACTAAGAGAATTTGTCCCCGGCAGAACTGCCCTACAAAAAAAAAAAAAAGGTTCAAGAAAGTTCTCTTAACACAAAGGAAGCAATACAAGAAGGAACTTTTTGTCATCAGTAACGGAGAAAACATGATGAAATGTGAGTAAACACAAAAGACTTTTCTTTCTAAGTTTTTAAAATTATGTTTAACAGTTAAGGCAAAAAAACATAAACGTTTCTAAGGTGTCTCTAGATGTAGAACTATTTCAGAAAACTATGAATAAGGAGAGTAATG
This sequence comes from Castor canadensis, assembly GCF_047511655.1. Taxonomy (NCBI): domain Eukaryota; kingdom Metazoa; phylum Chordata; class Mammalia; order Rodentia; family Castoridae; genus Castor; species Castor canadensis. Next base: position 5,714,443 of record NC_133386.1, on the reverse strand, counting down.
GGGTGGTAAGGTTTCTACATTACATTCAGACTGATAAAATAATAAAATACTAGTAGATGCATGTGCATGAATATGTATGTACATAATGTATTACCTAGCACAATCATTCAAAATTACACAATGAGATACACTAAAAATAGATAAAATGAAACTCTAAGTATGTTCATGTAGCCCACAGAAAGGCAGGAAAAAGAAAACAGAGAACAAAGAAATAGAACCATGAAAAAACAAAAAATGAGAAGACAAAGTTAAGCCTTAACATATCAAAAATTATACTGAATAAAAGGCAGAGATTGGTGGCATAACCCAATCGTCTGCCACCTACAAAATAACAAATATTATGATGTAGTCAGGTTGGAAATAAAAGGAAATGGAAAATGCCATATGAAACACTACCGATTGAAAGAAAACTGGAGTGGCTGTATCATAGTATCAGAGTAAACTTTACAGAAAAAATTACCAGAGGCACAGAAGGATGCTGCAGAATGAAAATAGATCAGTCTCAAGACATCGCCTAACGAAAACAAAGGTCCATCTACCAGGAAGTCACAGACATATCTGTTCATGCACTGTGGCCAAATACATGAAGCAGACATTGACAGATCTGAAAAGAGAAAAAGAAAAATCCACAATTGTAGTTGGAGATATAAACACCACTTTATCATCAACTGATTAAACTACTGTCAGAAAATCAGCAAAGGTGTGGGAAAACCACAGCAGGATGAAGGAGCAAGATGTAGCAAAGCATATCAAACTCCGTACCCAACAACAACAATACACACACCAAGATAAGCTGTGTTCTCAGCCATAAAGCAAACCTCAACAATCCAAGAAATTAAAAAGAAGAAAAGTCTCAAATAAAAAAAATCTAAGCTTCCATTTCAAAGACTACAAAAATGAGCACAAATCAAGTAGAAAAAGGAAATAAAGAATATCAATAGATAAAATGAAAATAAAAATTACAGGGAAAGCAAAGAGGAAAAGAATGAATAGAAAGAAATAATAGTGACAAACTTCTAGCAAGACTGACAAAGAAAAAAGACATAAATTGCTAAATATCAGAAATGAATAGTGCATATTACTGTAGTCCTGCAAACATCAAACAAACAATAAAGGAAAAGTACAAACAATTTTCCATCCATAATTTTTCAATTTAAATGAAATGGGCCAATTCCTCAAAAACTCATAAACCACGATAAGTCCCTCAAAAGGAAACAGAATTGGAATAGCTCTATAGCTATTAAATGTATTCCTAAAACTCCATATCAAAAAGTGACAGAAGAAAAATTATGCAAGCATGTTAATTAATGCAGAAAAAAACAATTGACAAAATTGAACATTTGTCTTTAATTTATTATAAACTCTCAGAAAAATAGGAAGAGAGAAACTCCCAATTTGATAAAAAAAAGACCATTTACCAAATATTCAGAGTTTTACTCATAATAGACAAACAGGAAGCAACCCAAATGACTTTAAATGGTGAATGCTTAAGCAAATCATCGTATATCCATACCCTGGAATATTAAAAAAGAAAAAGAAAAAAACTATTCCAAAGGGTTTCCTGCAGAATGAGTATTAAAATGAACAAAATTATAGAAATGGAGAAGAGGTAGTTGTTCAGGGCAAAAGGCTGGGGATGAGGAAGGACAGAAAGGTATGCTTATGTAGGGGAAATGAGGGAGAAATGCTCTGATTCTTGTCTGTCTCAGTGTGAATAACCTATTTTTGATATAGTCCCAGAGTTTCTCAAGGTGCTACCTTCGGGGAAACTCGATAAAGGTTTTTTATTATTTCTTACAAATGCATGACGATCTACTGTTATCTCAATAAAATGTTAAATAAGAAAAAATAAATAAAATGAGGCTTCTGCTGACCAGTCATCTAAGTCCCCTATGGTAACAATACCCACGAGCATGCATGCAGGCTCCCATACGGTCTAACATGGCACACACACTACTGAAGTAGTTTCATGCATTCATGCTGGTTTATCTTGGCCAAGTTTGCATTATATCACTTTTTGGAGGACATTAAAATGGTGCCATACTGAGAGATGGTAATCATTTTTGTAAGTAATTACTTGACCAAAAAAATTTGTCAGGCCTTTATTAATTCCCAAAAATGTGACTCAACATTTACTACTTTGTGAATTACAAAAGTCTGGAAACCACAGCTCTGCAGCTCCCATGAGAGTAATTGCATTGAAAGCAAGCTCTTTTTATAGCTTCCAGCTCCAGAAAGCCACACAAGGCAGTTGTCAAACGCATGTGGTTTTTAACAATTGAGCGAATGTAGCTGAAAATGGTGGTGAATAATTCTAATACCAGAAAAAATTCTGAAATATTTACGTAAGATGATATTTTGCTTCCCACAGGATATATACCCAGTGCCACCTGGGTTACTCATGAAATTGTATGCTGGGAATAAGTGCTTGTAGTAGAGTAAATTCTAAACTCTAACAGAGGCCTTTCTGCTAGTTCTCGCTCTCCCTCTCCACTTAGCATTCCATCACCTCTGCATTTCTTAATGTCTATACCACTCGAGTTCAAATATTACCTTTACATATGCACTAGATATAGTGTATTGATCATGTTTTATTTCTAATATTTCATTTATTGTGTTATTACAGGTATGTTCATATATTTGTTAAACTGAAGTTTTTACCAAAAATATTAAAATAATATTAAAAATTAAAATATTAAATTGTCAGCAAAATATAATAGAATACTAAGTATTACCAAAATAATCATCATTTTATTCAACTAATACATGAAATAACTATTATTTACCTTTGTTTGACAAGTAGAAAAGGCAGTCATGTTTTTAGCCTTTTTATAAGCAACAATACAATAGACTATGATTTTCTAAATAGTTCTCTTAGCACTCTGAATTTTATAGCCTGGTGAATTTGCTCATATGTAAATAATGTGCTCAATGTGAATAATTCTATAGGACATATTTCTTCTTTGATGGAGAAATACAGTTTGGGAAAGAAAGACTCTCACACATTCTCCTAACACTGCCTTCTTATGAGCTGATATTACCAAATCTCCATTCTACAGACACGCTTAGTAAGCCACCTTTTTTCTTTATAAACTCTACTTTATCATTAATTTTATATCATATAAAATTATTGTTGGTATTCATAGTATGAACATATACATCATCTTATGTATATTCAGAAAGAGGGAAAGGAAATATTTAAAATTTATTACTTCACCATTCTCAGACCTGAGATCAGAATTTACAGATGCCAGAAATGTAACAATATTTAACCCTCTGTGAAATCAGTGTATGTGTTAAAGTCATGTAAAACGCTTATGTTACATATCCCTACAGCATCGTATACTTCTCATTAACAATGCTTTTCTCACTTGTAATCATGTGCTCAATGTCATTGTGTCCCCTGAATTTGACAAGAATTTCATTAGGAAAAAGAAAAAAAAAACAATGTTTAACACTCTGAACTTAGATTTCTATTAAAATGTTACCCCCAAACATAAAGTCAGGTTTCTCCTCCTAAGATAGTATTTTAAGTGACATTTTCTAGGCTTGCTTGCTAAAGTATCTTGTAATAACATAGACCTTTATTGGTGATTATTAAATAGCTTTCTTCCCCAATGTTTGTTTTAATGTGAGATTTCTGTTGCTCCTGATTAGATAATTTGGTCTTTATCTTCAAGCATATTTTATGCAAATTAAAATCTTTCTGAAAAGTCTTTAGATAGGATTTTTTTTAGTATGTTTTCAAACCCGCTCACTATTTCTTTCCTTCAAGGTGCGAGGCCCTCCAGCTGCAGGGGCATTTAAAGAAAGACCGACCAAGCCCACAGCATTTCGAAAATTTTATGAGCGAGGAGACTTCCCAATTGCCCTTGAGCACGATTCGAAAGGAAACAAAATCGCCTGGAAGGTAAGTCGGGGCACAGCTGTGACAGCCAGCTGCGCCTGCTGAAGTGACATCTCCCAGTGCCAAGTAAACATGGCGGCTAAGTAAATAAAATGGAATAATTTCTCAGCAAATGGAAAAGGGTGGGTAAGCTCTTAGAGAAAGCCCCCTGTGTCAGCTGTCCACCTCGACTAACAATTAAATTATAGCCCGCAAAGAAAAAAACGACTGAGTTGCTTTGCCTTAGAGAATTGTCTGCTGTCCGATTCATCTCTATTTTTATGGGAACTGAGCAGCCCAACCTGTATCAGGCAGTCCATCAAATGATGGAACTGGTGGCTGGATAAGGACAGCATCAGCCATTTATCTCCCCCAAATTTCACCTTCCTGCAGGACACTTCCAAATGGAAGCTTTAATTACCTAAATGCATAGGTCAAGATTCTGCTCCCTGGAAATGCAGGGTAGAATACACAAGAAGGCCGCTCCCCCATTCCTGGGCTCTGCCTGCAATCTGCAGTGCCCATCAGCCCAGGCGAAGGCTGTCATCCTGCCCTGTTAGAGGCTGACCTCCAACACTGAAGCCATTATAGCACCGACATTTTTCTGACAAAAGGTTAATTGGCTTCAAAATAAATGTATTGCCTAATGACTCCATTCTAATGTGGCTGTGTTTCTTTCTAAAAGGCTCACTGATGTTATTTGTAAAAACTTGCCAATCTCTTAACTGGAGAAGCTCTTGCGTTTAATATGAAAAATGAATGCTGATCTTTGACTGCTTCTGCTATTTAATTATTTTTGTTATCAGTGACGTTGCTTTTGGCGATATTTATCAGCTAAAAGGGCTTCTCCACCTAAAGACAGCAAAGCAGTTGTACACGTTTGAGTAGCACATCAGGTTAAGGAACATAAATGGATTGGCCAAACATCCGTTAACTTCTTCAATTGGCACATTAACTAAGAGAGTCCAGCAGTTGTGTGTAAAGGGAAATGGGAGAACTGTTTGTAATTAGTAACAAATTTATGTTAAAAACAAAATGATCAAAGCAAAGAATTCATCAAAGTAAACAGCTTAGAAAGTCACTTTAAAGTTAGCTTTTCCTTTCTCTATAGAAAGACTGAAAGAATTGTTTGTATTATATGTAGTATGTCTTTTAAATGCTTTGATATTATTAGCCAGCATTTCTAAATATTGACCAGTCACCTAATATCAGTTATTGAACTTAAATTGATTCCAAATTACTTAACTAAAGAAATGTGGTGGTATCCTTCTTATTAAGCCTTATTGTAATATTTTAGAAGAGGAAGTAAGGAACATTTTTATCTTCCATTTATTCCTCTTATATTAGAATGTGAATTTGTTATGTGGAAGTATATATGTGCTAGAAAAGATTTATGGTGAGTATAACCAGTTTATATATTTTAATCTTATATAAGTACATATTCCCAAAGTTTTGATTGATTATATGGATTTTGTGTTTTCTTGTCTATGTACTGCTTTGTAAGAGATAACACAATTCTTTCCAAACAGTAGGTGTTTTAAATAATGATAAAGCTATACATGAATTATATTCATGGTAAGTATTAATATACATTTATTTTGACCTATTCAAATAATTTTGGGTGGCTTTTAGAAGTGCCAAGAGATTGGAAAAAAATCATCTTGAAAATAAATTATTATTAAAAATGTGGGGTGAAAAATTTTGCTTTATGCTTGACAATCCAACAGTCAGTAGTGATAACAACTAATTTGGGGGGTATATAAACTCTTTTGAGCTACTGTTGATTATAATACAGATTCGGCGAGCTAAAAGGTAATAATGAAGAAGAAATAATTTATCTGCTGTCACTGGTACTATAATGGTATAAATTTAGAGAAACATCTTACTGCACTACTATAACATTGAAAATAAGGCATTAATATTATTAAACACAGGCTGTGAACAGTCTCTTAACATAATCATATTTGTTCCTCAGCACATTTACTCTGGGCACAATCTGATGCTAACTAGGAATGACGGCCTCATTTAGGATGCCATTCTGAAGGAAGGGTTTTGAATGTCGAGGAGAGCAGGGTCTTCTCCCCCACCCTCAAAGCAAAAAACCAAAAACCCAAGACCCTGTGTGGTACTTCTCTGTATGGGGTCAGAGTGCTGGTTCCTGGTGACCTCTTGTTTTAATGTCAGAGCCGATGGGCTATGCTCACTGAGACTCAAACAGCAGAGTTTCCCCAGGAAAATGTGGTCCCCTTTCAGTACTCCCCGGGACAGTCTGGGGACACAAAGAGGGTCTGTGAATGCCTGAGATGGTGTGCCCACTCAAGTGATGAGAAGAGTTCTTCCGTGACTCTGACATACTCAGAATTCACTTCCCTAATCCGTGATGAAGGCAGTCCCCTCTTCCCAGGGTCATTCTAGTCTGTAAAGTCGCAGGTATAGGGATCTCTGCGCAAATCACCAAATTTCCCTTTTATCAGGATTAGCTGACCCAAACATCACTATATTAGAAACTAACATATATTCCTGAAATATGATACCACCTTACAAATAACCTAATCAAGTCAGAAATCAGCAGTGATAGAAATAGGTAAATGTCTTTGGTAAATGTTTGAGTTTCTCAATCCTCATCCTGAACTGAAATAATAGTTATTATACGTGGAAATGGTCATTTGTTCCACATGCTAAATGTGGCAGACTGGTTATCCTAGTTGTCCAGTTAGTCTACTTCTTATAGATTCTCTAACATTCAGAACGGCGTCCAATACCACTTTCTGCAATTGCGGAAGTGTACTGTATTTGCACTGGCTGATCAGTACAGCTGCCCATGTGTGGCCATTATGCTCTTGAAATGTGCCTCCTGGGAACTGAGGAATTGGAGTCATAATTTTATTTAATTTTCATTAATTTTGATTTAAATAACCACACGATTATCATGTTAAACTACTTGAGTAGGTCTACATGAGGAAAATGGCAATCAAAAGTAAAAGCCTGAACCTGTCACCCAGAGAGTAAGCTACAGCTGTGAAAGAACTATTACTAGAAGTGTGTGCCAGCTCCTGCTAGAACCCCAGCATTCAGGAGGTTGAGGTAGAAGGATCAAAGCCAGTCTGGGCACATAGTAAGACCCTGTCTCAAAAAACAGGAAAAAAAAAAAAAGAAAATGTAGGACTTACATATGCATTTTTGTTATAGCTGTCTGTGTTTACATTAATCTCATGAGAAATGAGAAAAAAGTCCTGAAAAATGTCTGTAGTAAAAATCTCTGTATAATCATCCATGAACAGTTTATTAGTTATAAAAGATGGATGTATCTAATCTAGAATATGAAATATACCAGGCATGCTCTGTAAGAATTTTTATTTATTTATTTATTTATTGGCCCTACTGGGTTTGAACTCAAGGCCTTGATCTTGTGCTCTACCATCTGAGCTACACCTCCAACCATTTTTGCTTTAGTTATTTTCTCAGATAGGCTCCTTGTTTTTCCCTGGGGCCAGTCTTGGACCACAGGCCTCCTCCCTACACCTCCGGCATAGCTGGGAATTCAGACCTGTGCCACCATGCCCAGTGTGTGTCTTAGATGGGGCCTCAGAAGGCAACCTTCCCTTCTCCACCTCCCATGCAGCTGGGATTACAGGCATGTAATAATTTCAAAAGTTGTTCAATGTGCACTTTCTAAATATAGCTCAGTAATTACTGATTTGTCAGTGTTGGAGCCATGAAGATGCATGATGATTACTTAACAAGTTTTAATCTGCTGCTTTTTCCACATTTTTCTTGACTCCACTAATGATCAGAAAATATGACTGTTCTATGGCTGATATTTTCAATATCCACAAGATGAGCATAGAAGTAGGAAGGAGCTAGGCAGGTGGGTAAGTCACAGAACCAGCTTCAAAAATTGCATTTGAGGTTTCTCATTTAAATTTCTGCTCTTCGTTTTCCTGTATTTCTATAATATGAGTCACAGGATAGTGACAGGGTGGGAGTGGCTCTACCTAAAAGGGTTTGATACCCACATTCTGGAGACAGAAGACATCTTAAACCGACGTGCACAGTACACAGCTCATTGTCTCCATATCTGTCAGTTAAATAAGGAATAGAGCAAGGCCCTGTGACAGAGCAGAGATGTAAAAAGAAATATTAAAACATGATTTGCTGGGTGAATATGAAATTATAGGGAGGTTTGCACAGCTTTTCTGTACATTGCCTCACTTTTTCCTCTCGTCATCCTTCATGTGCTCTCCACTTAACATTCAGTCTAAGAAGCTATAGCTCTCTCCTCCTCCTTTTTCCTCATCTTTTCTTTCCTCCCCTTCTAATTCTTCCTCTTCTCTTCTTCCCCTTCCTACCTCCTCCCCTCTTCTTCCTCCTTCTTCTGGAATCCATGTTCTTCCCTATAGTTTTTCCAGGCTGATTTTGGGGAAGGATCCAGGAGCTCATTCTAGTTCTCTGCCAGAAATCTGAGGCCATTTGGAGCATTCACCTAAATGAACTTAAAATATAAATTATTACTTGCATGATTAGTGAGGAACACAACTATGAATCATAGGTAGTTCTATGTGACCTATCATTTTGTTATAAATTCTGATTCCAACCGATTGTTTTATATAGCAGGGGAATACAAATTATTTTTAAATAGTCACTTAAATAGAGACCTTGGGAGACATCACTGGGGAAAAATTTAAGTATATTAAATTTTGAAAACCCACTGTATTCTATTCTAAACCATTCACTTATTTTAAAGATGAAAGGAGCTACAAATCTACAAGTATGTCTCCAAAATCTTTACCTTTGTAGGCATTGATGTAGCAAATACTGGTTGAAGTCGCCTTTCTCCACCTCCACAGTTCTCTTGGAACTGTGCTATGCGACAGTGTGTGCCATGCATTAGCAAGGGTTTGTTTTCCACTAAATTTCTAAATACACAGGCATAAGGAAATCCCATCTACTGGACAGATCTGACTAAGAAACAGACAGATGTCGTCTAATCCTCCAGACAAATCAGGTACCATACGAACTCTATTGCAAACCACGAAATCACAAACCTCTCAAACTGCTTCCAAAAGGGAGAAGAGCTCACATGGACTTTGTGCTTTGCTGCAAAGTCCCTTCTTTTAGCATTGTGCCCTCCCCGCCACTTGGCAATGTCAAGGTGGTCCTTGTTCAAAGCAGCATAGTTGCCATGATATTTTTGCATTCCTTTATTCACCCTTTATTTTATATGTAAATGATTTTTAGAGTCACTTATACTGAAATAAAATTGGTAAAGCCAGAACTGATAAACCCATGAGAATGACTTACATAAGCTCTACTCATTCAAAAGTGTATCTTCTTCACTGACCCTTTGGAGACATATAAAATCTCACAATGAAAGCATAAAGTCCCTTGAGGTTTATATATTAATTCCATACTAGCTATTGAATAAAATTTGAGTGACAAGACTTTCTCTATTGAAAAAAGATTTAAATTAACATTAAGTTATGTAACTATAAACATAATTTTCTAATAATTTTTAAATCAAGAACACTTATATAAATAAATCATTTATGTATTTGTATGCAGCATTATTTCAAAATCAATTTATCATATGGAGAACTATAAAATACATGAAGTTAGCATAAATAAGAAAGATGAGGAAACTGGAAACCAGACAGGGATTTAAAATGGAGTCAGTAACAAGATTAACAAAAATAAGCATGTCCTAAAATCCTTCAAGGCAGAGATCTTTGTATTTCTGGCCTGTACAGTCTATTATCCTAGTACCTGGAACAGTATCTGCTCAGGGCAGTACCCAGTGATGTTTGTGGAATGACGGTAACGCACACAGAGCTGACTGCTGCTGAGTTTTATCTTTCTAGAGCCATTTTGTGACATGTCTTTCACGCTGTAGGCCTCACTTTGCTTATCTCTATTACAACAATGATTCCTATAACCCTTCTTAATGAATGGAATTCAAAGAAATTTGGTTTCATCATTATTAAGGCAATTGTATTTTGAGATTTTTCAGGAACTATTTAATACAACAGATACTGAATAGAAATTTGCCAAAGACAAAGACATCTGGAAGTAAAGTGGAAAGATTAGCAAAAGCAATTTTAATTTGAATTCACATCACTTTGGGGTCCAGAATGATATGCACTAGTTGGGGGTGGGGACTTGAATTTTATTGTGGGAATGATCCTGAAATTATGTATACTTTCCCAATGACTACTCATTTTTTATATCTCACTTTCAAAAATGACAGAGACAGGTTCATTTATATTTCTAAATGACAAAAAATATATGTCCAACTTAAACACCCAAGTAAAGAAAGTATTAAAAATTAATTAAAATACTTAAATCAGTCTTTAAATCTTCCACTGAGGGTGGCTTGGAGCACACCTTGCATCAGTGTTGACTAATGACTCCAGTCAGTGTTTCTTCTCTTCTAGTTCCTCCTTTTTTTCCAGTTCTTTTCATTTCTTAGCAGTATTAGTATTCATGAGTGATAAAAAAAAACTGACACTGTGACTGTTTTCATTGACATAACCGATAATTTCCTAGTAGGAAAAACAGTTATTGAATATAATTATTATTAAAATGTATACTAATTTCCTTACGATTAAAATCAGCCCCAAATCATGATAGCTCATTATCCATAAATATTATTGCCTTTTAAAGTAACACACATTGTGAAATGGTGATCTCTGATCCATTCGCCTTTGATATGTTCACAAGATTTCTATAGTTTTGGTGTATAATTTAGTTCATTGGTGCCTTCCATTTCTTAAGGAGTCAAAAAATTAATGCTGCGTCTAGTTCCCTTAAGGTAAAACTGATAGTGATTTCTGAAGACATGTAGGCAAATTTATTTGAGTCAAATCATTTGTTTCACAAGAAGAATGAATACTCTCTTGGAACTGTCCAGCTTCTATTTCTTTTGATAAATGCCAAAGCTTGAGTTTGGATAACAGGCATTAGTAGAATTTGTAAGGCAAATTTCACAACAGAAGTGACAATTTACCTGTTTTTTATGAAAAAGCTACTGTATTTCTACTATCAATTCTTCTGTGATTAATTAATAGACAGAGCTTATTCTAGAACACTTGAAAAAATAATCCTCTGGCAATTAATGTATTACTCTGTGGGTCTTGGAAGAGGGGACTGAATATGCAATTAATTCTATTCTTATATCCAATGTAAACTGCTATGTCTTAAAAGTGCACAGCACAGAAATACAACCATGTATCAGAAATAACTTTAATTCAAATTGGTTAGATGACCTCTGAAAGCTAGATGAAAGATTTTCTGCTGAATGGGCTGGTGCTCCCTGCTGCCTATATAATTTATGTGAGAAATTAGTGCAAATGGTTCACTTTTATGGAGCAGAGCTGCTTGTAGCAAGCCTGCAGAAACAATTTTCCCCCAAGCCTCCATCTGTTCTTCAAACTAGGGCATATGCCATCTCATCGAGCTTGAAAGTCAACTGATTTATAACTCCTGGAAAGTGCGTAGATTGAAAAGAAAGGTCGACTGCTGCTCTGTGACAGTGATTTGTTAGGCATCAGCTAAAGACAATTCACATTATCAGGGACCCAAGGGGAAACAAGCAGTGTTGTAACTTTCAGGTCTCTGTAGACTGACAACCAGAAGAAAAACAAATCACTCCTGCTTCTTCTGTTGGAAGACCACCACTGATGAAAATAGGAGAGGTCTTGGTACAGTTAACGGTTCCATAACTAAGATACCATGCTGTCACATAATGTCCCATGAAGAAATGAGTTTCCTGCCACTTTACAAGAATCAAAAGTCTAATCTTTCAACTAAAAGCAAGTGTAGCTGTTTGTCAGGAAGTTCTATTTGAGGATACGAATAGGTATTTGATGATTTTCCTGTACCTGCCTGGAAGGCGAATCTCCTGTTCCGTTTCAACCAGTAATTTAATGAAGAGTTCCTTCTCTGTCTTGTAACTTATCATCCTCCCCACTCTTTACCAAGGCACCATGCAAGTCAAAAGTTCTTCAACAGATGACAAATGGAATCAGAATGACAATGTGATCAAGAGGGAAAAAAATCATTGTTTGATGTTTTTATTCAGATTGGTCAGAGTATATCTTTATTTTATTTTATTTTTATTCATTTATTCACATGTGCATACATTGTTTGGGTCATTTCTCCACCCTGCCCCCCTCCTCCCTCATCCTCCCCCCTCCCCCAGTTCCAGGCAGGTCCTGTTCTGCCCTTATCACTAATTTTGTTGAAGAAAAGACAGAAGCATAATAAGGAAGACAAAGTGTTTTTGCTAGTTGAGTTAAGGATAGCTATACAGAGAGATTTCTACTATTGCTTTCATGTACAAATGTGTTACAACCCAAGTTGATTCATCTCTAACTCAATGATCTTTACACTGGTTCCTGATCCCCTGCTCATGATGACCTCTGTCTCTTTAAGCTTTCTGTATTAGTTCCTCTGTAGTGGAGACATCAAACGCTTTCATGTTTTGGGTTTCCTACCTATTCCTATATCTCCCGTGTGTGTGCTCTCCCCCTGTCATGTGATCCAAGTCCAACCACATTGCTGCATTTGCCCTAGATCTAATGTCCACATATGAGGGAGAACACATGATTTTTGGTCTTCTGAGCCTGGCTCACCTAGCTCAGGATGATGATCTCCAGTTCCATCCAGATTATATCTTTAGATTTGAGTCTCTAGATACATAGTGAATTTTCAACAGCTGCCTGTTATATTTAGGTTTCTCCTTTTCTTTCAGGCAAAATCTTAATGAAATGAATAATCAATTTTAATCTTTATTTCAGGTACCAATTTTAGAAAATTACTTTTTTACCTTTATCAAAAAGAAGGTTCTCCTGACCTAGAAAGTTCCATGCAAAAATTAATACTGATAGGATAATCAGTTAAACTCATATGCATGAAACATAAATTTTAACTGTTATTATTACCTATAAAATTTTCGTTTTATCATAAGATATGTACATGTTTACCTTATAAAATAAGAAAATACTGAAAAAATATAAGGAATAAATAAACCATCATCCCACCACTCACTGAATACAATTGTTAACATTTCTACAAGTATTTCCACCTTTTCTTTTTGTTTTTTTTTAATTCATTTATTCATATGTGCATACATTGTTTGGGCCATTTCTCTCCCCTGCTCCCCACCCCTCCCTCTTTTTGCATAGTTGAAATCAGCACTAGACAAAATTTAATATTTCTACTTTGTAATACATTTTTATTTTAGAAAATAAAAGTATACAGAGATAAATTCATTCTGTGTTTCTGTTTAGTCCTTTTTCTACATTTTTTTTTTTACTTTGTTGAAGCTACATTTTCCATGAAAAAATTTTAAGGAACTCCAAGGAACTTTCAAGGCCGATTTAAGAGAGATTGGAAAAGGACATGCTGCCACAGGAGTATAGATAGTTTTCTCTTATTTAACAACGAGAAAGACAACCATCTTTTTCCTAGGCAGTTTTAAACTTTTAATGGTCATTTCTAAGGCCTTTGGAAAATAGGTATGCCAGCATGTCTCCGTGTGTAGCTCTATTTCAGTGAGCCACATGTGGCTTTTTCTGCAGTAATTCTCCTGGTGTGCTGGCCAGACATGCGAGTGGGCTTGTCATTGTGACTATGTTTTTAGGATGTTTTTGAAGAGAATATTAACCACTGTTTTTTTTTTAAGTTCATTGTATATGATGCAGATTTCTTGCTATTAGGAAAAGTGTAAGAATGGACACAGACAGTCGACAGAATCATTATTAAGTCGATCTTTGCCCCTAATGTAAGACATCTCCTTTACAACAAATAATCCTACAGAATCTCCAAGATTAAATTTCAGTCGGAATAAAGGAAAACCCATAAATCTTTCTAAGTCATAAACTCCCAAATCTTGAGTTCTTATTTAACTATATCTCTCTGGCTTCATGACTGTCTTTAAGTAATTTTGTAAAAAAATTAAAAAATTTAAAAAAATAAAGATTTAAATATTTCTGAATCCTTGAATATCTTGAAAATACAAGTTTTTCAATTTCCATATATATGAAGCACAAGTGGAAAGAAATGAACATTCTTAAGTTGCTATGGTTTCCCCTCACATCGTGTACAATATAACATTGTTGTATCCTAGCATATGACAGCTAAGAAATGAAGACCACTCTGATTTTTATTCCTTTCATGGGAACCTATTCTTGTTTGCTTTTGTTTATTTTGTCTGACATCCAGAGTAATGGCACTGTTTTTAGATAATTAAAAGTTGTTTATATGTATGCTTTCTTTTTCTTCATTCTTCCTTACATATGGTAAGCTTACTGCCTACTTAGTTGAAGCCTTTTCATGAAAAAACTTTTCCTTTGGTAATATTGTTATTGTCACAATTGTTCTATTTTCATTCCCTGAACAAATAGTGCATATAAACTATCCTTTATTGCTATCATTGTCTCCTTCAAGATTTTCATCTCTTCGTTCATTTTTTAAACTTCTGGGAGAGCTTTTTTATGTTTTTATTTCCTTTACTATCAATCTGTCTATTACTGCCTCAAGTTCAAATTCTAGCTACAGTTAGGCAAACCGCCCAGTGCACTCAGCCAGTAGCCAGGGTCTGGTATCAGCGTGTTTCTAGTCCTGTTCTGCTGGCCTAAGAGAGGAGCTTCTGAAACCTTGGACACTAAGGTAGATGGAGTACGTGAGTAGTGCTTATGATCCCGAAAATGCTCAAGTACCCAGATCTGTCTTCCTGTGCTCTTATAGCACATCTAGGATCAAATGCAATGTGCTACCAGGAGTTTCTGTCCCTAACTCCTGTTCAGTGGTCAGCTGTGTTCTGGATGAGAGCCAACTGAGTGGATGTAGGAATAGTGACATGAGTGGGAAGGAGATAGAAGCAGACAGCACTGTCTTTAGAGAGCAATGACTTCACAGTAGCAGGTTGATGGCCTAGTCCTCTTCTGCTCATTACCCTCTGGTCCTCAGTTTATTTCAGCCCTCATGCAAGTGCTTCCTTTTGTAGGAGAGATGAAGAACTCACCTGCCTGCTTGTGAGTGAGTGCCTCTGGGTACAAATCACAAGTCTCACAAATCATAAGTGAACTGTGGTTATTTGTGCAGTCCCATTGGCCCTGTTATCTGCAGAGATTCCTTTCATCTCTGTCTGTGCATTTGCTATCATACTAGGCTTCAGTTGCATATTGAATTTCTTTTTCTATATCTTCATAGGTAAGATTGTGGTATGCTAGCAATACTGTGTCACAGACTTTTATTAAGGTGCTATTTAAAATCACTGAGTCCCACCTTATTTTTGTGCATTATTGGACTGTATTCAATTACAGTAAAGTAATATGATCTCATCAACACTTAGTCAATAGTGACTTGTTTATTCAGAAAGGAATTGAGTGCTTATAATGGATGAGACACAGAGCAAAGCCCTGTAAACTGGGAGATATGTGTTCTGGTACTGAGAAGATTATTGTCTGGAATAGTTCACTATCCAAGAAAGAAGCAGAAAACTGTTCAAAGAATACATATCAATCATAAACAAATTGCTTCCTCTTGTATACATCACAGGTTCTTAACCCTTTATGCAGTATGCACTAAGCATTTGCTATTTTAAAGATCTGTATACACAAGATTTGCATAGATAAAACTTTCAAATTGAGAGATTTTACAATGTTTTTACTAGTTTATAAATTGCATCTATTTCAGTGAATGCAATTTGATAGCATTTTGCTTTTCTACTACTTATATGTTTTTATTATTATATAAATAATGTATTTTATGTTTAAAAAGACTTTCACGAGAACAATCCACATACCTATATATGTACATATTGTGGCAATCCCAAGTATTAATAAGGCATTACAAACTCCAGAATTTGACTCTGTGTTCTGAAATAAATACTATTTTTCGTGGATTTACCTTCATGTGAATTTTAAAGTTGTATCTTGCTTGGAATTCAACCTGATTTAAATTTAAAGACTTCTGAGTCCCGGTTATGTGCAAGCTGCATAGTCTCATCCTAGTCTCCATACCTCTGAATTTCTTCCTTTAATTCAATGTGTTTCTTTCTGGGTGATCACCTCAACTCTGCCTGGTAATTTATTAGTTTACTTTCTTCAGTGAGGTTTAATCTACTGTTTAACTTGTCTTTTGAAATTTTCTCAAATTTAATTTGGCAAATATCAATTCTGGAACTCGTATTTGTTTCTTTAAAAGATCTTAAAGAAAAAAACCCCACATTGATAAATAAATGAATAAACAAGCAAATTACAAGATATTATCTTTAATAGATCTTGTTTTCATAATAGCTCTTTTTTGCTTTATGGTTTCTCTTACTGTCTTTATCAGGTTATATGTTTTAACATATTCGCTTCAATTTTCCTTCTCATCACCTGTTACCTTTAGCGACTGTGGTGTGAATTTGAATTTGCCTTTCTTTGGAAATCCCTCAGGCCCTGGTGGAGGCCGTCCCTGTGTCACCATAGTACACAGTTTCCGAACTCATCCTTGTGTGGTTCAGGCCTCATCATCAGGCTGTTACTTACCACTCTAGATTTGAGCTTCCTCTTCATTTGGGGGGACTTGGTAGTTGCCTTACTTTTAAGAATGACTGTGTGTCATTTTAAAGTTTTTTATCCAGTATTGATAGGTGTTTTGGTCATTATCCACCAGAGGGCTTTCCATTAATTTTATAGAATTTTTTTTCAATTAGTTTAATATCCTCACATAGATACAGAAAAAAAAGGGGGGGGGTGCAATTTGAGATGCAATATTTCCCCAATGTGAAACCAACTCTAAAACCTTCCAATGCACAAAATCCAACGAAGTAAAATGTGCTTTTTATTTCTCACAGAAATCCTTTTATTAAACAACAGTAACAGCTAATGCATATTGTATGATTTTGTGTGTTATATACACAAAAATTAAGTATTTATTCTAGGTAGTTCATGTGGGGTTCAGAAAAGTCACAAGAAAAAGACTTATAAAGACTTCACACCAACCTACATCTCTCATTTTTGTATGTATATAATATGTGTGTGTGTTTGTGTGTTCAGGTAAGCATATGAATCTTGTTCCTATTTTTGTACTGGAGTTGATATTTCAATTTTCATTCTATAAAATTTAACCAGCAGATTAAGGTGACTGGACTGCCCTAAGGAAAACTTTGCTTTCTCATTATTCTTATCTGGAAATAGTAAATCTCTTATGGCAGTGAAACCCCTCTGTATAATCAATATACACTAATAAAAGTAATAAAAATTAAATCTCTTGAGAAGAATTATCCTATCAATTGAAAAACATCTTTTAAATGCTTTCTGTTTGCAGTAAGTTGCATAACATTTTACTAATCATTGTTAAGTGCTTTTCCAAAACCAACAAAGTATAACATTGGATTCGAGAGAATTAGAGTTTTTTTAAAATTTTCCTTCACAGAATCACTATGGATTTATTATTAATTTCCATTTTTGAAGAGTAACTTGGGTAATGAAGTATTTGTATACACACCAAGTGGACTGCTTAACTATGTCCATTTTTCACTTTTTTATTGTTTTAAAATGTGTTGTGTGAAGTGCTAGTGATTAGACTGGTAATATTAAAACCACAAGTCAAAAAATACAAAAGTTAAGATTTTTGTAATTCTATTTGGAAATCTCTAGCTTTTTCTGCCTGTTGTGTGGATTATAATTTTTAACATTTCATGATTGTAACTTGTTGCATTTAATAAACTAACAATTGGGTCTAGCTTCAGATCTCAAGCAGCACTTTAGCAGGTGGTTTATCTCATGAAGAAGAAATGTGGCCTTTGATGATGGTGGCTGTTCCACTGGGGAACTAGAAGCCAGGATGGAAGTAAAGTGCACTGGTTACTTGAAATATTACTAGCAATGTTTTGTCTGGTCAATAATATTAGAACTTAGATCAGCTTACAGAAATAATGAGCTCCATAACTGAATGAACATATCCTCTATGAAATATACCAAAACTGTAGAAACTCTTCCTGGTAAGAAATTTTGCATGTCATTGATGCAAAACTATATGGCATCTTAAGCCATCGCCTTGTTTTTTCTCTTCATTGGCTGCCTTGTACTTTATATAGTATCAATCTTTGTGGTTGTAAATCCCAAACACGTGCCTCATTTCCTGCCTCTCCCATTTCACTCACACTGGCCTTTGCTCAAACATACCTACTGCCTCCACTTACTTACCTTCCTCTACTCGGCCTCTTCAGCAGGTTACACCTTCTCTGTTCAGACTCGGCTTAGGTGTTACAATGCCATGGAAGTTTTGCCTGACTTTCCCAGGCTGGGTGGAGAAGTCCTCCATAGAAAAGCAGCTTCCTATGACTAATGTCATTACCGAGTAAGATTACAATAACTTGTTCTTACACTTCCCTCATGATGAGCTCTGGAAGGGCTGTACAGGTGTTATTTAGCTTCAACCTACCATTGCCTCTAGTATATCATAAATAAAAGATTTTAAGGCTAGTGTTTCAAATAATTCATTAGAATATTAGATTTGTATGTGTTCTCTGTATTTGTTGTTTGTTTCATACCATAGCAATATTAATTTTCATCTACTCAGGAAACAAGAGTAAGGATGGTTGTGTTAAATTTTATTTTCAAGCCCCTCTCGATCAAGCTCCATATTGTTATGTTTTCTTCTGGGATATAATTTGTAGTGCTTTTAGAACATTTATAGTAGCAACTCACTGAGTACTGCTTACTGCCAATAAATAGAATTCATTATTTAAGCTCCAGTGGTGTGATCATATAGAAATTGCATTCTTATGGATGTGATGTTTCAGACTGTGTGCCACCCAATTGATGTTCATGGAACTTAGTAAGAAGCATGCATCCATTCAGTAGACGTTGCTTGAATATTTGCCAAGCACCAGGCACTGATGCAGGGCCTGCAGTATGGCAATGAATAGAGAGACAAATTCTCTGTCTACATGGTGCTTATTGGTAGCAGCACAAACTAAAAAACCAGGCAGTAAACATAGAGATGGCTAAATTGTGATATTATAAAGAAAAAAAAAGCAAGGTAAGTGACATCATTGTGAAGGAATAGGGTGTAGTTGTATGGAGTGGACAGAGGACACTACTTAAACAGACATTAAAGACCATTTGGGTAATACTGCCTAAATTGTTTTATTAAAATGAGATTCCTTACCTGATACTTTTCCTTTTTTAAAATGTAGTGACATCAAATAGAAGAAAAGTGTTAAAGTACAATGAGAACTGAATACTGTGCTTTTAGGGCCTATGAATTACCGAAAATCAGTTATCAGAGTTATAACCCAACACTAATGAATTAACAAATTACATTTTAATTAAGTTCTTATTCTACTAAAAGAGTAATTAAGGGACCATAAAAGACTGTTTTGTATATTTCAACATAAATATTTTATGAGCATATGCAAATCTGTATTTCCTTTGTGAAAAGTACTTTCACATTTTAAATATAAGTAATGCTAAATAACAGAGCCAGTCCATTTTCATGTCCCCTTTCTCTTTTGAAAATAAAATCATCACCAATAAGCAGATGCAGAAAACAAACAAGAAAGGAAGCGACACACGAACAGATACATCTGGATACAGCAGCACTGTGTCCAGATTGTCTTTTGATAGGTCCTACAGAAACAGTCCAATCTAGGCAAAGCCTGGCCTGCAGAGATGTACGTAAGTTTTGGGGGGAACAAGCTGATGGGTTCACAGCATAACATGTTCTTTGTGTGTGTGTGTGTGTGTGTGTGTGTGTGTGTGTGTAAACATATAGAAGTACTTGCTATGGCAGCTATATGTTATGACATATTTGAGACATTAGTAGGATTAAATGAAAGGAGATGAGGCTGGGTTTTAAACACAGGCACTACTTCTTCATGCTGAGCACTCCTTCATCCTTCACGTGCTCTGAGTACTGCCATTTATTAGGTGAAGTGGAAGTCATTGGTGATGCAGGCTCCTAGGCAGGGTGTACAATTAGTCACTTGCAGGTAAAATGAAGGGAAAAGTAACTTAAAATAATGCAAAATTTCTTTTGTTTAGGAAACCATAAATCTTAACTATTTGCCCCACCATTGGCCATAAAAGTAGCAGAAAAAAGTACTTGAGAAATCAATTGGAAGTCAAAATCATTATGTTAGAAAGCAAAACTTTGTGTACTTAAACTAGTATACATACATGTTTTTGTAATGTATTTTGCTTTACAAAATTAATGGCACAACATGTTCATCTGTTCCTTACTATAAATCTGATCAGAGTTTTGTAGCAGATAAAGTGTTAAGTACATCAAAATTACTTTTTTATTGAAAGAGTAATGGAATATTTAAAGGGTATTTAAATACATAACTTAGCACGGTTTGAAAGACAATGTGATTGAGTCCCAATGCTGACTAACAGAAAGCCCCACTGTCACTGTCACTGTCACTGTCGGGAGAAGTACCTTTTCTCACCCAT
Source organism: Castor canadensis (assembly GCF_047511655.1). NCBI lineage: Eukaryota > Metazoa > Chordata > Mammalia > Rodentia > Castoridae > Castor > Castor canadensis. The sequence goes on along the minus strand of NC_133386.1, from coordinate 5,694,106 downwards.
CCCAGTTTCAGATGGAGGCAAGCTCCTACCATTAAAGAAAGATTAGCAAGAGAAAAGCATGCACATTAATGTGAGTTTTACACACCAAGGAGGGAGCCATCATGAGGAAATGAAGAACTGAAGTAATGGCTATTCCTGAGGTTTCTTTTATAGTAAGTTTGATGAGAAGTGACAGTCATGGAGATGTGACTGGACAGAGCAGTGGGATCCAATGGCAACAAACCAGGAAATGTAGCAAGGCCTATGCACTCAGCTTCCTCTGTGACCCTTCACCTTCAGAGATAAGAATGTTCCCTTCCTCCCAGTGCAAGGAAGGGCCCCTCCCACATGAGGACCAGTCACCTACTTTAGGGAAGAAAGGAGAAATCAGCGAGATCCCTATGATTCCTGTTTTTCAACATGTGCCGTATTTTTGGGTAGTGTGTTCTGAACCCTTCATCAAACAAGCCATAGTTTAGGCCTTAGACTCTGTTGCACTTATTTTCCATTCTTATTTTTAAAGTAAGATCTTAACACAAAGTCTGCATAGTATAGAAAGTTATTAACAGCAAAAGGGACCAGTGTAACCGTGGCAGCAGTAAACAGCCAGAGAGACAGATAGCTGGTCTTCAACCTGTGGCTTCCGCATGTGCAGATTTTAGCCAAATACAGGGTACAGATCTTATATTAAAACAAATTTTGCTTGCTAAAAGCACGTAGTTATTTGGATGGCTTTGGTGGGGAGGGCAGGTTAAGGAGATAACGTAGGGAGAGAAAGTTAAAACACCCAAAGGCTTCCCTGGCTTTACTTGCTCCTGACATACTCAGCATTTTCTAACTTATTCATAAATTTACCTGTTTACTCAAGAAACATGCATCAAGCACCGTTTTCTACTGTCATTAGTTCTGTCTTATTTTTAATCTTGTTTTATTTTGTCTTGGTCGGCTACCTATTAAAACTCATCTCTTCAGTGCTAATCCTATAGTGGGCTGTTTGTTATTCTTCCAAAGTAAATACTGTTCATTCCTTAAGCCTAAAAGAATGCAACTTCATGATAGTTGTTCAGAAAAACCTGGATCCAGTGCATGAGAACCAACTCCATGGTGCCCCAAGAAAGAGGCAGACAGATTGGATCCAGGAGTCCTCAGGGTGCAGTTTACTTACTGACAGGAGGATGGTCCATGGTGGTAACACCACCAGTGAATCCTTATTATTTGCTTCATAAGTAGGGACCTTATAAACAGTCAGGGTTAAAATGATTTCATCCACTCCCAATATACCTGGTTTATTTCAAGCTTATATCAAGAACCCAGGCACATTTCTGCCAATGGCAGCACCAGGGTCCTGATTGTAAAGCCCTATATGCCCCATAATGGTTTTGCTTATTTGTAGTGGGGGATGGAAAGCAATGTTTGGTGGGGGGCAGGGGGACCAACCATCATGGTTACAACTCAGGATGACTGCAGTAGAATTTGGGTGACAGTGGCAGGCAAGTAGGCTTCAGAGGCTAAGACAGAGGCAAGGAGGCAAGGCTTTAAAACTGTACCCTTCAAAACTAACTGATTCATCACCACCTGTTCCATCTAAGATGGGTCTTCAGAATGAAAAGTCAATGATGCGCATTGATATTTTAGATTTTCATTGTTTTACTAAACATTTCATTCTACAAATACTAATTAGGTATTTATGGAATTCTAGTCACCAATTAGCCACTGGGCACATGCTGATACTTGCTCTAATGGTCCCTGGGTATAAAATATGACAAAGTTAAGAATACCATGGAATCATGTCCTGGGCATTAGAAAAACTTGATACATTTTCTTTAATTAAACTTCCTTTCCCCCCAATTTAAAGATGGGCTTTAGAGGAAAGTATTTTTTAAAAATAAACTTTAATCATTTTTAGTCATTGTGCAATTTAAATAAACTGGTTGCTTCCAAATTTTATTTTTAATAGTTGAATGAAATAAAGCAAAATCCTTGCTATATTTGGTTTAAAATGGTTGATGATCAGCCTTTGTTAGTGGCATTTACAAATTCTAAACAACTTTCACAGCATTTATATTCTTTAGTTTCTGCTGGGATTTGCTGTGTAAAAGAAAGAGGGAACAATGTAGCTCACATTATTCCGATAATTAACATCTGTGAAGGACAAGCTTCTGCATAAATTTTTCTCATAATGGAAGGAAGTGCATAGAGACAGAATGGCGCATCATGTGCTATGGTTTTAATATTTAAAATATTTCTCTCTTAGGAACGGAACCTCCAGCTTCTACACATAAAAGCAGTCTTTTCATTTATTATTTTTCATTTCTTGCCCAGATAAATATAGAAGATGATGCCAAATTAACTATTTTATTAGTCAATAGTCTTCCTTTCTACACAACAGAATCAGTGATTTGCAATTCTAATAGGCTTTCAAAGTAATTTCTCTGTTTCCTTTTTAAAATATTTTGTATAATTTGTGAAATGAAGAGTTAATCAACATTTGAAAGAAGCACTGATTCTGGCTTGATTTTTCTTTTGTTAGATCTTTTTTAATGTATTCAGGCATAGGTGCAGGGTTAAGATTTTTTCCTCCCAGGAACTAATGATGATGTGTTGAATTTCTCATAATTCCCAAAAGAATAGTTTCTACAGCTTTCCTGTTACTATTTTGAAAGTAGAATTGGCTTTCTTTGTACTCAATCATAGCCATATTGCTAACCCTCTCAGAGTTCTGGGAAAATGATACTATTTCAATGCTTCATGTTCCTTCTGGTTATCAATGTGATTCCCATTTGGTCCAACACTAATCCTAATCCTAACCTAGCCCTACCCCTAATTCTAGTAGCTACTTCATTCAAGGAAGACATCACTGACACTATTCCGTCTTTTGAAATCTAGAGCACTTCAACTTCCCTTGCATTAATAAGTAATAATAAGTTTTTCTGGAATTTGTAGGATTTGTTATGACACTTAAAAATACAATGTTAATAGATTTAAATTTTTTTACAGGGGGTTAAGGGAATATAATAGAGGGGGTGAACTTGTTCAAAGTACACTATATGCATCTATGGAATTACCACATTTTAAACCCCATGCACTATTAATGTATGCTAGTAAAAAAAAAAGAGAAAAATTAGGACATAGGAATTCTTTTCAAGGTAAATTTTATTTTTATTAATGACATTTATATATATGTATGTATATATATACATATATATATACTGATAGAATCTTATTTCTTTTCTTCTTTAAATTGTGGTAAAAGAAGCATAATATAAAAATTTAGCATCTCAGTCATTTCTAATTGTGCAGTTGTAGTGTTGGGCATAGCCATTTCCAAATATTTTCATCTTGTGATACCCAAATCTGTACCCAATGAACAACTTCCCTTTGTCCCTCCCATGCACCCTCCAACTACCATTCTGCTTTCTCTCTTTATCAAAATGACATAATGAATTTTATAAGAAATTCAAAGTGTCTGAAGTTCACACATAAGTAGTTGATAACATAGACTCTGAAAAGTAGGATGAACTGTTGTATTTCATCTGTGTGGAACGTTTAGTAGCCTTTGAAGGAAGTAAGTAAAGAAACTTTACTCAAATTCAAAATTCATTCCAAAATACAAATATATGTAGTTTAATTAGAAATTAAAATGTCAGTGTTAAGTGGTTTTTTAAACCCCGTCAGACACTAGAGTACATTATAGGATGAAAGCGTACATAAAAGGCTATATAAACCTTTAAAATTATTTAAGTTATGTTAGTTAGGTCAGTTGAATTATGTACATTCTATTTCCTAACTATTTAATAGTCCTCATACCAATGAATATATATATATATATATATGTGTATATTTCTGTTCATGTTTCTCACATTCTTGATATAAGTTGGAGTTGTTTGATTAAAAAATTTTTTTAATAATTGCAAAAGGTGTCTAGTTGGGCCTCAAGATCTTTGGCCCTGCTACCATCCCTTCCTGGTATTCTGTGTCAGGTGTGGGTTCCGTTTCCATCCAGGACCCATGACAATATCATTCCTGTGTTACTTTGTGCCACCTGCAGCCCAAGAAGGTGGGATTTCTTACTACAGAGTATGGTCGCAGCTCATCATTTGACCCTAATGTGGTACTTAGTAAATTTGAAACAAAAGTTTTCTTGGTTTGTATTAAATATTAAAACTCTCTTACTTGGCATATTAAGTTAAAATAAGCATAAGTGTAACTTAAATGTATGCGTTTACTTATGTTTTTACTATATTTCTTAGCATTGCTTAGCCTAGTTCCAACGACTTACCCAATGTTTGTTTAGTTACTTTTTTTGTTTCCCTATTTCCTTCTTGTTTAAGGCTTGAAATAAATTACATGAGCTAAACTATTTCATTTTTTTTCACTTTCCTAATTTTTTTCTGATGATGAATATATTTTAGAATGACTTACTTAATAAAACATTATTTCATCATTCCTGTGTGATTTAATATGCAAAGTATAAATGAAATATTAGAAAAAAACCTTTACATTCAATTTTATTATGTCTACCATAATAAAACATTTCCTAATTGTTTATCAAGTGAATTCTTCAGTTTCTAAGCTGAAGATACCATATGGTCTGGTCTTTCTGCCTACTCTTCACATTGCTATTTGTAATTTAGTAATAGAGAGGAGAGCACTGTCTTGAATCATACACCACACTTTTGAAATTATTCATTGATATGCACTTCCCAGTGTAAGGAGATAAGCCAATCATAAAACAGTAAAATAGAAGGCATTTAAAATATCTGCCAATAATTTATGAGCTATGAGTTCATTTAAAGTGCAGTTTGATCATCTAAAGATAGCTTAATCATCTATCTTGACAATGAAGGAAACAAAGAGCATATGAAATTCCAACCTAAGCAGAGAAGAGCCTGTAGATTGTTGTGTGGTTTTTATACTGCACTTGTGTGGTACTTTGCGACCATCTGAACGAGGTTGTTGTACAAAAGAAAATGAGTATGGATCTTGCAGTCTTCTATTGGATATTTTTCAACAAAAAAAGCAATAATTCACTGCAACTTTTCAACTCTCAAGTTCTTCTCTTGTAAACTTTAGTGTATGAAATTCTTAAGTAAAATGATACTTTCCAATATGAGAAAGCATGATTACAAAATAGTGTACTTCCCCTCTTCTCTTTTGCTTTGGTCAGTCATGCATCCGCATTCTGTTCTGTCTTCTTTTGCTTTAATTTTGTTAAATACATTCCTCTCTTCAATCTTGAATTCTCATGTACTGTTTTAAGGTTACATTTGACTTAAATATACTTATATATTCCCTCTGCTTTTTTGGTAATACTCTATATTTTTTCATTTTTTTATTCCTTTGAATTTTTATTTTTATTTTTTGCCTAAATTTGTAAATCTTTTCAACTTTTGCTTTCTCCTTTTCTTCTATGGAGTTGTTCTTGACACTTTTGATCCACCTTCATACAGAGGCAGTGTAAGGAGTTACGATTTCAAGGTCTTAGACAGAAGAAGGGCAAGCGCCTGTCACCCTGGCATTCCTTCAGCACCCTGTCTACCTGTCTCTATGCCCATAATCCCAAAGAGGGAGGAAGGAGTAAGAACCCGGTAATCCCTTTTCTCTCCTCTTCTTCCCTTCCATAGCTGCTCAGGCTGAGGGCGCTCAGCTCTGAGGTTTCCACCACTTTTACACCACATATCCCTTTTTCACATCCTTAAGTCCAGCAGTGGAGGGAAGGTCTTCTTGTCATTTAGAAAGAAGTTCTGTATTATATTTCTCTTTTCCGAATTTCCCTCCATTTGATTATATTTATACTTTCAATACTGTACTTTGAGTCACATCCCTCCTTTGTTTTTACATCTTTCATATGATTTTAAAGTTTTTTAATATTGTATGGGGGAGTAGGGATTCATACAAAGCTATTCTTAATAAGTTGTGCTGTAAAATTTTCTTCAAAGGATACTTTACTAAGTAAAGATTCTAGAACATTGTGAAGCAAGCAGGAGCATTCTTCTAGACTGTCTTCCTGCTTTGAAGTGTAAAACTAATATTCAGCTAGGTTTGGGCTCCTTAGTAGCCATGATGGAACCTAGGTCTGCCAGTCCATTCTTTCCATTTTGATACTAACCCCCTCACAGCTGAACAGTGGCAGAGAATAATCATAAGCTTATGTACATAAAAATTTACACAATTCTTTAGAGTGATTGGTCTGATCCAGGGATGTAAACTTAAATAACTTGATTTAATATGAAGGGCATAATACGTGATGGAACTTAGTGGAAAGGTACAGCCCAGAGGGTGAAGATTCTGAATGGCAACCTGAGATAGCACATTATTCTGTGTAGATAACTTGCAGATGATGAAGAATGACATTAATGCTTATCAAACACCATGTTCTAGGCACTAAACTTTGTGAATCAAGTAGACTGAAGTACCGATAACATGGATGTTGCATTAGACTCTGGAAGCAGTTTCAGCAGTCCACACACTACATGATAAGGCGTTACAATACAATAGATAGAACTGACAAATAAAAGAATACTAGTGTCAAGGGAAGAAAGACATAAAAGGTGATAAGCCTCAGCCCTTGATTTTTTAAAAATTAGCTAATATAGGACAATGTAAGGAGAACAAGAACCACAAGCAGGATGAACCATTGTTAATATTTTGACACATTTCTTTCCAAGAGATTATTTTCCTCTCTTGGTTGAGATATTATTATATATCATTTCATATTCAAGATAAGAATTTGGGGGAGTTAGGGGTATGGCTCTAGTGGTAGAGCACTTGCCTAGTAAGTACAAGGCCTGAAGTTCAAATCCCAGTACTGAAAAAAAAAAAAATTCAGGTATAGGAGTTTATGCTAGCTGCTACGGAAAGTCAGTCCACAAATCTCAGTGGCTTGACATAAAAATAATCACTTGTTACCTGCCCCAGGGCAGTGTATCTATGGAGGGGACTCTGCTCTATGCAGTCCTTCAGAGGCCTAAGTTACTTCAGTTTAGGGCCTTGGATCCTTCTGAGTCCTCTCCTGATCCTTTTCTTGTACATAAGGGAAGAGAACATGCAGACCAGAATGGGGGAGAGGGGTGATAGTCCAGCACTAAAAGTAGTTGCCTTCACTTCCATCTACTTTTCACAGGTCAGAAATCAGCCAACTGTCATGAATTACTTCAAGGAAGCCTGGGAAATACAGTGCAGCTATGTGCCCAAAGAGAAAAGAGAAACAGCTTCTCTAATGGGGCATCTCCCCTACCTGGTTATTAGACCTCCTTGTTAATACCATTTTTTGAAGCTACATAATATTCAGCGGCCCAATTATATCTTCATTTGCATAGCCATTCTATTTTGTTGAATAAATCTTTTTATAAGCTGTCAACATTAAAAAGTTGAGTGTTTTTTCTATGTCTCATTGTTCATAATCTTTTATTGCTGATCAGCATCTTAAAATAATTGTTACTGTATTTTCTCCAGCTTTGTAAGTTATAATGTGAAGTCCATTGCAGTACCAGATGTTCCATCAAGGCTAAAAGCACAAGTCTTTTATGCTATAATTATATTTTTAGCGTACAATTTTGCTTCATCCCTGTGTACGCAGTTTCTTCTATTAACCCAATCTGAGAGTCTTTTCCGATTATTGTAGAGTCGTAAGGCTGATATGTCCTATTGAAATAATCTCATTTCCTTGGCTCTAGAAGGTAAGATACACATGAAGGTAAGCTGTTGTGAAGATGTTCATTTTTACAATGAACATTTGAAAGCCCCCCAAAAGCCACAATGGATAATAATTAAATCACAATAAATTCACTTGTTAAGATACTATGTTACAGTTTTACAAACTAGCAACATGGTGTTAATTTTAAAAACAAAGAACTCTGGCTGGAAACATGGCTCAAGTTGTAAAGCACTTGCTCAGCTATCATGAGGCCCTGAGTTCAAACCCTAGAACCACCAAAAACAAACAAAAAAACCCTAAAAGCAAAGAACCCTGGCTATAACATGATCTAATTCAGAATTAACACTATGTGAACTATATTAACATGTCAAAATAGTAAGCAAAATACTCCAGGATTGCAAAATCCATTGCTTTAGTGTAACAAATAAATGGTAAATGGGTTTTTTTGGCGGGGTGGGGGGGGTGAAGTTCATTACTTATATAATTTAAACTAGTTTTGACTGTAAAGATAAAACATATTCCAAATTTTTTTCAAATGAATCAGATTTTAGATATTACATATATATTGCTCAATGAAATCTCTTATGATCAACACCCACTTAACTTTGACTTTCCTTCTTTTGTCTCATGAAAATGTTGCTTGCTTTCCTCTCTAGTATTTCTCACCTGCTACTGTTGCAGACTTTATGTCACACTCTTTCTCAGGGACTTAGAACTTTAACCTATGTGATTTGCTTAGCTCCGGTCAAATTATTTTCTTGAATTACGTTTATAGTTTAATAGAAAGGTGTTCATTTACCTCCATCTGCTAAAATTAATTGTCATTTTTTGCATTTTCATTTACATGTTAGAATACATTACCTAATGTTTTGTATTCTGGTTTTTACTAAATATCACACTTTAATCATTTCTGAGCACACTGTAAAGTCGCTGTGCTTAACATGGCTGTCCTTAGGGTAGCAGGAGCCAAGGCAAAAGTAAACATGCTGGAAACTTGTGAGGGTAATGCTGTGAGGGAAAGGAGGGAACCAGGCACTCAAACTGCATTGCATCGCTAAGGAGAGTTGGGCAAGGTTTGTCAGGGAGCCCTTGAGCCAGGCCCCCCGTACTGACCACTGACTACAGTGTTCCCCACACCGACCACCCTTCGGTTGCACACTAGCCCCGTCTTCCCACCTCAAGCATTGTTTCATGCTTTTCTTTCTTCCTGGAAGGCTCGTTCTCAACCTCTTTGTCAAGGTGGCTTCAGAGCTCCCTTCCTCGACTCTCTGATGAAGTCAAATCTCTTGATTATGAGCTCTGTGGCACCACGTTTCTCATCTCTGCAGGCTCGTTACAAACTTTCACATCCCATGCATTTTCACGATTAGTGACTTCTAGACTTGGTGATGCTCTGCAAAATATCCCACTATACTCTGTGCTGGCAGGGACAGGGTCCCCTGTTTATTTTTGCTCATCAACAATTTCTAAAATATTTGTGGTTGAATACATAGCTGGCCTTAGTATGAAGGTGTAGGCTAAGACTTAGATATGGGACCAATGTCCTGTAAGAATGGACACGGTCCTGGAGTAGGACCCTGGTAGTAGTAGAAAGAAACCTGACCATGAAGTATTTTATATCCAAATTGAGTAAATTGGTCTCTATATTGAAAGCTAATAGAAGTACTGGAAGGTTTTAAAGAAGGAGAGACCTGGGCAGCTTTGCCTTTAGAAAGATTTTTCTGCAGGAATGGAGAGGAGAAAGTAGAGGGGTCAACCGGAGCCAATTCAGTAGGAGCGAGGAGACTGAACTAAAATGGAAAGAAACCAAGGGCACAGGCTAAGAGCTAATAAGAGTTAGACTCTGCAGCACCCAGTAAATTACTGCACGAGGGAACTGAGCTGCTAATACCATTGTTAGCTCAAGGAAGATGAATTTCTCCAATTGGCCTTTGGATCTGGCGAGCAGTCAACTCTCAACTTCCATTGTGAGCAGCAAATGAACTCTGCCTCCCCCAAATACCACTAAGAAGAAATACAGTTACTTTCCTTACTGTTTTATGAGAGTGTATTCTTTAGCTTTGGGAGGGGCATAGCGTCAGGAAGGGAAAAGAAAATATCCATCTGCCCGGCCAGTCAGGAGGAAGCAAACTGACTAGGATCTGTGCATAATGGTGGGCACAGGCCATATAGACAGTCATTCTCCTGTCACAAAATGTCTGACTAACAAATGAAATCACTTCTAGAAATCTACAAAGGAGGCACTTATACTGAGTGCTTTGCCATATAATAGGTTTCAAGAAAAGCTTTGTAAAACTATTTGGAATTATCTGTTTCCAACTTTCAAATTAAGGTACCTACCTTTATACTTTCAAAGGCTTCCCTAAGCCAATTTTTATGAGGAGAGGAAATTTGAAATACCTTATTTCTCTTCTTTGTGACTTTACTCAGGACCCGTGGGCAGCAGCTCTGTCTCCTCACTTTACCTTAAGGCTTATTTCATGTCAAATCTACTGGATAATAATCACTTACTGGATGATCTGAGCATATACTACGTGCCAGGCACCATGCTAGACAACAGGAATGCAGATGTTTGATACAAAATAGTCTTTGTCCTTTGAAGTTTAAGGACTTGAGGCCAAGAACCCGCATGTGAGATGTGTGTGTGCGTGTGTGTGCATGTGCATGTGTGTATAATCTATGTTTGTGTGAAAACACAGAGGAGAGAGCAACTTTGGGAAATCAAAGAATTTGTAAGAGAAGTTGGTAATGAGTTGATGCCAAATGTGAACTAAAGGTTTGCCAAGAGAAAAAGAAAATAAGAATTGGGGAGGGGAATAGCATTCCAGGCAAAATATTTACAGTGATAACAAAATATCAAAGAAATTGACATTGTCGGAGAAGTAAGCAATTTAGTTTGCTGGCACTGAAAAGAGTAAAGGGGTGGATTTTAAAAGGGCCATGAAGAAAATTGTTACACTCTAACACGCTCATTTTAAGGAGTGGGTGTATCACAGGCACAGATGCCACATTCAATGAGGCATGCGCACAGCGGGGAGAGAAAATGGTAGGAATGGTGAGGGCTGCTCAAGCTTGTATAACCACAGCCAGATCCCTGTTTACTCTGTGCGAGTTGGAAGCTATCCCTGTCTCACCGCCTGCTGCTAAATCAGTCCCGTGGAGCCCAGTGAGGAGGGACCCCAGTTGACAAATGGTGTGCCCCTTGGGGATGGTGAGAGAGCTCCAACGGATATGAGCTGAGCTTGGTGGCCCGTCTAGGCTCTTTGTGCTTGCCCAAGATTGAGAAGACTTGGTAATAGAATACCCTCTGTCTTTATCAATTTGTGGTTTCCTCCCCTTTGATTGCTGTATATATTTACTTTTGTCATCTCACTACAAGTGTGGAGATTGTTGAAACTATACTTTAGTATTTGCAATGATAAAAATGATTAGGAAATAACTTTCATATGTTAGATTTTTGAAATACTTTAATTTTAAGGTAGATTTAAAATATACTGAACTTTCTTTGTTTTTTGTTTTTTGCTGTGCACTTTTTTTTTCTATTATTATTCATATGTTCATAAAAGGCTTGGGTCATTTCTCCCCCCTGCCCCCACCCCCTCCCTTAACACTCACTCTGCCCCCTCCTGTTCCCCCCCAACCCCCAATACCCAGCAGAAACTATTTTGCCCTTATCTCTAATTTTGTTGTAGAGAGAGTATAAGCAATAATAGGAAGGAACAAGGGGTTTTGCTGGTTGAGATAAGGATAGCTATACAGGGCATTGACTCACATTGATTTCCTGTGCGTGGGTGTTACCTTCTAGGTTAATTCTTTTTGATCTAACCTTTTCTCTAGTTCCTGGTCCCCTTCTCCTATTGGCCTCAGTTGCTTTTAAGGTATCTGCTTTAGTTTCTCTGCGTTAAGGGCAATAAATGCTAGCTAATTTTTTAGGTGTCTTACCTATCCTCTCCCCTCCCTTGTGTGTTCTCGCTTTATCATGTGATCAAAGTCCAATCCCATTGTGTTTGCCCTTGATCTAATATCCACATATGAGGGAGAACATACGATTTTTGGTCTTTTGGGCCAGGCTAACCTCACTCAGAATGATGTTCTCCAATTCCATCCATTTACCAGCGAATGATAACATTTCGTTCTTCTTCATGGCTGCATAAAATTCCATTGTGTATAGATACCACATTTTCTTAATCCATTCGTCAGTAGTGGGGCATCTTGGCTGTTTCCATAACTTGGCTATTGTGAATAGTGCCGCAATAAACATGGGTGTGCCTCTGGAGTAACCTGTGTCACAGTCTTTTGGGTATATCCCCAAGAGTGGTATTGCTGGATCAAATGGTAGATCAATGTTTAGATTTTTAAGTAGCCTCCAAATTTTTTTCCAGAGTGGTTGTACTAGTTTACATTCCCACCAGCAGTGTAAGAGGGTTCCTTTTTCCCCGCATCCTCGCCAACACCTGTTGTTGGTGGTGTTGCTGATGATGGCTATTCTAACAGGGGTGAGGTGGAATCTTAGTGTAGTTTTAATTTGCATTTCCTTTATTGCTAGAGATGGTAGGCATTTTTTCATGTGTTTTTTGGCCATTTGAATTTCTTCTTTTGAGAAAGTTCTGTTTAGTTCACTTGCTCATTTCTTTATTGGTTCATTAGTTTTGGGAGAATTTAGTTTTTTAAGTTCCCTATATATTCTGGTTATCAGTCCTTTGTCTGATGTATAGTTGGCAAATATTTTCTCCCACTCTGTGGGTGTTCTCTTCAGTTTAGAGACCATTTATTTTGATGAACAGAAGCTTCTTAGCTTTATGAGGTCCCATTTATCTATGCTATCTCTTAGTTGCTGTGCTGCTGGGGTTTCATTGAGAAAGTTCTTACCTATACCTACTAATTCCAGAGTATTTCCTACTCTTTCCTGTATCAACTTTAGAGTTTGTGTCTGATATTAAGATCCTTGATCCATTTTGAGTTAATCTTGGTATAGGGTGATATACATGGATGTAGTTTCAGTTTTTTGCAGACTGCTAACCAATTTTCCCAGCAGTTTTTGTTGAAGAGGCTGCTATTTCTCCATCGTATATTTTTAACTCCTTTGTCAAAGACAAGTTGGTTATAGTTGTGTGGCTTCATATCTGGGTCCTCTATTCTGTTCCACTGGTCTTCATGTCTGTTTTTGTGCCAGTACCATGCTGTTTTTATTGTTATTGCTTTGTAATATAGTTTGAAGTCCGGTATTGTGATACCTCCAGCGTGGTTCTTTTGACTGAGTATTGCCTTGGCTATTTGTGGCTTCCTATGTTTCCATGTAAATTTCATGGTAGATTTTTCGATCTCTTTAATGAATGTCATTTGAATTTTGATGGGAATTGCACTAAACATGTAGATTACTTTTGGAAGTATCGACATTTTTACTATGTTGATTCTACCAATCCATGAGCATGGGAGATCTCTCCACTTTCTATAGTCTTCCTCAATCTCTTTCTTCAGAAGTGTATAGTTTTCCTTGTAGAGGTCTTTCACATCTTTTGTTAGGTTTACACCTAGGTGTTTGATTTTTTTTGAGGTTATTGTAAATGGAATTGTTTTCATACATTCTTTTTCAGTTTGCTCATTGTTAGTGTATAGAAATGCTAATGATTTTTCTATGTTGATTTTATATCCTGCTACCTTGCTATAGTTATTGATGATGTCTAGAAGCTTCTGAGGAGAGTTTTTTGGGTCTTTAAGGTATAGGATCATGTCGTCTGCAAATAGGGATATTTTGACAGTTTCTTTACCTATTATTGTATTCCTTTTCTTCCTTCTTCTTGCCTAATTGCTCTGGCTAGGAATTCCAGTACTATGTTGAATAGGAATGGAGATAGTGGGCATCCTTGTCTGGTTCCTGATTTTAGAGGGAATGGTTTCAGTTTTTCTCCATTAAGTATAATGCTGGCTGTAGGTTTGTCATATATAGCTTTTATAATGTTGAGGAACTTTGCTTCTATTCCTAGTTTTCTTAGAGCTTTTATCATGAAATGGTGTTGGATCTTATCAAAGGCTTTTTCTGCATCTATTGAGATGATCAAGTGGTTTTTGTCTTTGCTTCTGTTAATGTGGTTTATTCCATTTATTGATTTTCATATGTTGAAACACCCTGCATCCCTGGGATGAAGCCTACTTGGTCATGGTGAATAATCTTTTTGATGTGTTGTTGAATTCGGTGTGCCATTATTTTGTCGAGGATTTTTGCATCAATGTTCATTAAGGAGATTGGCCTATAGTTCTCCTTTTTGGAGGTGTCTTTGCCTGGTTTTGGGATAAGTGTAATACTGGCTTCATAAAATGTGTTTGGCAGTTTTCCTTCCCTTTCTATTTCGTGGAACAGTTTAAGGAGGGTTGGTATCAGTTCTTCTTTAAAGGTCTGATAGAATTCAGCAGAGAATCCATCAGGTCTGGACTTTTCTTTTTGGGGAGACTCTTGATTGCTGCTTCAATTTCATTTTGTGTTATAGATCTTTTCAGGTGATTAATTTCCTCTTGGTTCAGTTTTGGATGGTCATATGTATCTAGAAATCTGTCCATTTCTTTATGATTTTCAAATTTATTTGATTATAGGTTCTCAAAGTAGTCTCTGATGATTTCCTGGACTTCCATGGTGTTTGTTGTTATCTCCCCTTTTGCATTCCTAATTCTACTAATTTGGGTTTTTTCTCTCCTCATTTTAGTCAGGTTTGCCAGGGGTCTATCGATCTTGTTTATTTTTTCAAAGAACCAACTTTTTGTTTCATTAATTCTTTGTATGGTTTTTTTGGTTTCTATTTCGTTGATTTCAGCTCTTACTTTTATTATTTCTCTCCTTCTATTTGTTTTGGGATTTGCTTGTTCTTGTTTTCTAGGAGTTTGAGATGTATCATTAGGTCATTGATTTGGGATCTTTCAGTCTTTTTAATATATACACTCGTGGGTATAAACTTTCCTCTCAGGACTGCCTTAGCTGTGTCCCATAGGTTCCAGTAGGTTGTGTTTTCATTTTCATTGACTTCCAGGAACTTTTTAATTTCCTCTTTTATTTCATCAATGATTCATTCTTCATTAAGTAATGAGTTATTTACTTTCCAGCTGTTTGCATATTTTTTGTCTTTACTTTTGTTGTTGAGTTCTACTTTTACTGCATTGTGGTCAGATAGTATGCACAGTATAATTTCTATTTTCTTTATTTGCTGAGGCTTGCTTTCTTCCCTAGGATATGATCTATTTTGGAGAAGGTTCCATGGGCTGCTGAGAAGAATGTGTATTGTGTAGAGGTTGGGTGAAATATTCTATAGACATCAACTAGGTCCATTTGATCTATTGCATATTTTAGATCTTGGATTTCTTTATTGATTTTTTGTTTGGATGACGTATCTATTGATGATAATGGGGTGTTAAAGTCTCCCACAACCACTGTGTTGGCGTTTATATATGCTTTAGGTCTTTCAGGGTATGTTTGATGAAATTGGGTGTGTTGACATTGGGTGCATACAGGTTGATGATTATTATTTCCTTTTGGTCTATTTCCCCTTTTATTAGTATGGAATGTCCTTCTTTATCTCGTTTGATCAATGTAGGTTTGAAGTCTACTTTGTCAGAGATAAGTATTGCTACTCCTGCCTGTTTTTGGGGGCCATTGGCTTGGTAAATCTTCTTCCAGCCTTTCATCCTAAGCCTATGCTTATTTCTGTTGGTGAGATGAGTCTCCTGTAAGCAACAAATTGTTGGATCTTCCCTTTTAATCCATTTCATCAAGCAGTGCCTTTTGATGGGTGAATTAAGTCCATTAACATTAAGCGTTAGTACTGATAGGTATGTGGTGATTCCTGCCATTTAGTTGTCTTAGTTGTTTGAAGGTTTGATTGTGTGTACCTAACTTGATGTTACTCTCTACTGTCTTGCTTTTTCTTATCCTGTGGTTTGGTGCTGCCTGTCTTTTCATGGTTAAGTTGGTTTCACTTTCTGTGTGCAGAATCCCTTGAAGAATCCTTTGTAGTGGTGGCTTTGTGGTCACATATTGTTTTAGTTTCTGCTTATCATGGAAGACTTTTATTGCTCCATCTATTTTGAATGATAGTTTTGCTGGGTAGAGTATCCTGGGGTTGAAGTGATTTTCATTCAGTGCCCAGCAGATCTCACCCCACGCTCTTCTTGCTTTTAATGTTTCTGTTGAGAAGTCTGCTGTGATTTTGATGGGTTTACCTTTGTATGTTACTTGTTTTTTCTCTCTTACAGCCTTCAATATTCTTTCCGTAGTTTCTGAACTTGTTTTAATGATGATATGTCGTGGGGTAGTTCTATTTTGATCTGGTCTGTTTGGTGTCCTGGAGGCCTCTTGCATCTGTATGGGAATATCTTTCTCTAGATTTGGGAAATTTCCCGTTATTATTTTGTTGAATATATTACGCATTCCCTTTGCTTGCTCCTCTTCTCCTTCTTTGATGCCCATGATTCTCAAGTTTGGTCTTTTGATGGAGTCGGTGAGTTCTTGCATTTTCTTTTCACAGGTCTTGAGTTGTTTAATTAATAGTTCTTCGGTTTTCCTTTAATTACCATTTCATCTTTGAGTTCTGAGATTCTGTCTTCTGTTTGTTCTATTCTGCTGGATTGGCCTTCCATTTTGTTTTGCAGTTCTGTTTCATTCTTTTTTCTGAGGTTTTCCATATCCTGGACGTTTTCCTCTTTAATGTTGTCTATTTTTGTCCTGAGTTCATTTATCTGTTTATTCATCATGTTCTCTCTTTCACTTTGGTGTTTGTACAGTGCTTCTATGGTTTCCTTTATTTCTTCTTTTGCTTTTTCAAATTCTCTATTTTTGTTGTCTTGGAATTTCTTGAGTGTCTCCTGTACATTTTGGTTGACCCTATCCAGTATCATCTCTATAAAATTCTCATTGAGTACCTGTAGTATGTCTTCTTTTAAATTATTCTTGTGGGCTTCATTGGGTCCTTTGGCATAGTTTATTTTGTTGGAGTCTGGATCTGAGTATCTGTTTTCTTCATTCCCCTCTGGTTCTTATACTAATTTTTTGCTGTGGGGAAACTGGTTTCCCTGTTTTCTGTGTCCTCCCGTCATTGTCTTTGGTGTTGTTATTGTCCCTGTACTGTGTGCAATTAAGTATTTTCTAGCTTCTAATAATAACAATGGTAATATTTAGAATGGAAGGATGAGCTGAGATGGAAAGCAAGAAGTTAAAGAAATGGGAAAAACAAATACACAGACAAGAGGGAGAAAACAGAACAAGGTATCAGACAAGAAGATTTCAAAGGTATAAACAGGGAGCTTTAGTGTACTAATCGACAGTAAGCTGAACAGACATTAGAGAGACAGAGAGAGAATTGAAAATCAAATATAAAAAAGAAAAGTTAAGAATGAAAATAAAAAATAAGTAAATGAAAGAAAAATCTATTTATAAAAATGTATTAAAATAAAATGAAAAAATAGAAAATTAAAAAAACCCAAAAAACCAAAAAACCTCCAAGTTCAAATGCAGTGAAGTCTCAGTCTCCAATCCTGGAGATGGTGCCTCAGATGTTGTTCTGTAGTTGTCTCATCAAAGGGGATGCATAAAGTAGAACAAAACTTCACACACATGCACAAAAAAAACCCCACCAACTGTCCCAAGTTCAAATGCAATACAGTTTCAGTAAGTTTTTCAGCTTGCAGGTGTAATTCGGTTGTTCTCTCATCAATTTAGGGAGACAAAGAAAAAAAAGTCTGGAGACAGTTCTGAGAATGGTTTCTGCAACTGTGGCTTGCTGCCCGCTGCTGTCAGTCTGCTGTTGCTGGAGGCGTTATTTATGCAGATCTCTGGGGTGAGCTTAGCACTCACCTGGTCCCACAGGCTTTGTTTGCTCAGAGTTCTCCTGTGCGGGAGCCTCTGCTACAAGCTTTCCCCTTTCCAAGCACTGGGAAAGGTGACACTGCACCCACGTTGTCAGGCCTGCATGTTTATTTACAGTTCATGTGGGAGGTGGGTCTTCCCCCCTCTCCTGTGAAGTTCTCCTCCCACCTCCACTTTCACAAGCTTTCCTGCTCCTGATTACTGGGTGGTGCTGCTGCTCCTGCCAGCCGCCATGTTTGCTTACAGTTCACGTGGGAAGTGGGTCTTCCCTCCTCTCCTGTGGAGTTTTCCTCCCTCTGCCACTCTCACAACCTTTCCCGCTCTGGGTTGCTGGGCGCGCACCCCTGCTCCCGCCAGAGGCTCTCCTGCCCGCCTGGCTTGTTTATTTACAGTCCCGGGAAGGATTCCCTTCTCTCAATCTTCAGGGCTCAGGGCGCCCCACCCTCTTTCCTGCCTGTCTTATTTGTTCTTATTGCTTATTAGTCAGTTTCTCTTTTTTCTCCAGTGGAAGTCAGTCTGTCCAGGGGGCTATGCTGCTCTGGCCCAGGCTTGTCTGTTGGAGTACCATTGTACCACAAAGCTCACCTGGTCCACGTCTTCCCAAGCCGTCTCGGCGCCAGCGACTGCTGGCCTGGGGGCCCTCCTGGTTTCTCCATTTAACATGAAGTGGAGATTCTCTGCGCCAGCTGGAGGTGTGGAGGGGTCAAAGTTATGCCTTTTCTCAGTGATTATACCTGCAAAGTGTGTCTCCGGCGTCTCTCCAAGATTTCACTATAGGAGGCTCGCTTTCTGCTTCCTCCCTCTAGCCGCCATCTTTGAATCCAATACTGAACTTTCTATTTACCATGTGACAGTGGATGATAAGTTATCAATATTCTTACAAGTTCATGCTCAGAAAATTCTGATCATTTAGCTAGCAATGAGTAGATATGTTGCTTGTTATAATTTCATTAATTATAGGGTGGTATGTTTCTATCACAATTCTCCCTAAAATTTTATTTTGTAAAGTCACGGAATTCTAAGGATCCATAACATTGTGTGTGGTTGTAGAATCACAAAGAAGCAGCATAAGAACTTAAAGTTTGGAGAAATGTGTTCTGATTCCAACTTCTAATTACTTTTTTCTCTGAGAATTTTATAGATAATATCTTTCAGCTGCCCAAATATATTATTATCTGAGATCTATTAATCTCTTAGTGTGTGCAAGTATAATCACTTTTATGAGTATTAGGCAACTTCTTTACATTAAAAAAGTATCCATCTGTAATTAATGAGCAATTGGTAAAATAAGTGCAGTAATAACTTATGTGTAACTGTATAATAATTATTATGACAGGGCCTAGTGGGCACAGAATAGGATTTACTCTGATTCATCCTCATCTGCCCAGGTAGCCTCTGGATAAGCCTGGGTCCAGCTGCTGCTGCTGTTGGTGGTAGGCTCTGGTGCCCAGGTCACTTAATAAACACCAGCTTCCTGTCCTCACCCTTTCCTGCCTCTTTCCCTGCCTCCCCACCCCGATGGATTCTCCCAGCTCCTACCATGGTCTCTGTGCATGCTCTAGGGTTTCCTTAATTCCCAGGATATTCTCCCTTCAAAGCCACTTGTTCACATTCATCCTAAAAGAATTCTGGAAAATGGAGCAATCTCTTTGAGATTTTTTTTTTTGATGTATGTAAGTTCTATTGTAAGTTCACTATATGATTTCTATCCATTCTATTAAAGGTATCTGGCCTACTCCAAAAGCCATAGCAAGTGATTCCCACCATCATTCACTCAAAAAATACTTGCATTAGCTTTTCTTTAATTGCTGGAAAATTTACATTTTTTTCTTTGAAACCCATAATTTTCATTTCACTCTCCTCTCAGAGTGTTTACCTAATATTTTTGTTTATCCTGCAAATTTCTTATTGGTGAACCTATCTCTTTAAGCCAATTTAAATAACATCATATATTTGTGGATGGATTCAAATTTTTTGAGGGAATAAAGTCGGATCTGGCATCAATTTCTAGCCTCTGTTTTCTTTTGTAGATGTAAGCACAGGCTGCTGTTACCCTGCTGGTGTAACTAAGCAGATTTGAGTGAAAGGAAGTTTAACCGTGTGACTTAATTCTTTGAGCTTTTCCTAAGAGCTACATGCCACAGTCACATAGCAGTCCGTCAATCAATCATTATTTTTAGTGACCTAACTGCTGATGCGTTGTTACGTTTGTCTTAAATTTTCCTGAAAGCTGAAAACTGGAAACTGCCTGGTTTAAGACAGGATTTGCTGCCTAGCCATCAGAGCCCTTCACTTTCTCTACATCAGCATCAATGTACAATTTCAAACTTGCTTGTGACTTGGTGCCCCGGGGCTTCACACCCAGAAACAGTATCCTGTCACATTTAGGATGGGTGAGAGATTTTCTTTCTTCTCCTCCCTCTCCGCCTCCTCTTTTATTTGTTCATTTATTTATTTATTTTGTATTTTTTTGTAACATGTCATTAAAACTATTATGAAAGGTGGCACCAGGGGCTTTTCCTAAGAGAATGATTTTGGAAGTGAGTACAGTGAACATTTACAATCTGAACATCGAACCTGGTAAAATCACCTGAAGCTGGGTGCTCCCTGCACAGCATGTGTGTCCCCGCTCCAGTGTGGCTTGGCCTGTTCGTTGCTTTTCCATTCTGTTCGAGCAATGACTTACCATACATTCTAACTTTTCCAGCATCTTACCATTATGCTTGACTGCTGTCCTTTCTCATCCTCTGTTTCATACTTTTCACAGAACTGTGCTGTTCTCAATTCCTGTACCCACCCTCTTTGGGTTTATAGCAGTCTGAGTAAGCAAAGAACTGCACATAGGAAGCTATATTAACCAGGTATGATATCTCAGCCAAATTACTTACCTTCTTTCAGATCTGTAGATCTGTTTCATAGTGTTGTCCTTTGTATAGTAATTAAATAAAATCCTTGAACTTAGAACAGCATTTGGTCCATGCTAGCTACAAAAATTGCCCATTACTATTATCATCAGTATCATTACACATTTATGGTCATTAAATTCACTAAGGTCAACAGTTAAAGGAAATATGTTTTTATATGTATCTACAAATTTTATTCTCCATATGTTTTGCCTGATCCTATAGTTATTTATTTTATATTTGCATTATATATTTTGTTTTTATTAACTTATAAATTCCTGGAGGTAGGGAACCATTTATGTTCACTTTAAAAACAATTGATGATTTTGTTTCATTCATTTTTTTTTTTTTACTTTCTTGACTCCACACAGACCCCTGCATATAATATGCATTACTAAGTGTTTGTGGAATTGAATTATGTAAATATCACCTTTTCTTTTGAACAGAGTTTGTAAGTAGCTAGTAATCTAATGATCTATTAAGTTGGCTACAGAATCTTCTACCTGCATAATTCCACAAAAGAATAGCAACTCACATGTTTGGTTAACAAGAAGAGAAAGATATTTTGATCTTGCTCCAGGAATCAAAGGTTTACATGACCTCCAAATAAATGCTCTCTACATGTAATGAGAAATCATAGGGAAGGAATTAAAAAGCAAGGCTACAGGTCCTACTTCTTCTTTTTTTTTTTTTTTACTTGCTACAGACTTTGTTTCTCACCGAAGAGAGATTAAAGCAAATGTTCCTTTGTATGTAGTTTCATTGACAGCAATTGCTGTGTACAGGTGAGAATATAGATAGAAAGGTCACTGTACAGCTAGTTATTTTTAAAGTCTTTCATTTTGGTGGTGCAGCATACCTACTATGTCTAGTAGAATGGTACTTCATTTTTACTTCGCCTAAATGAACCTCATGATAGTTTTGAAAAGCCCCACTCCATCATTGGTATTAACATAGCCATCTCTTCAGGCTGCCGTGGCTTGCCAACTCTAAAAGGAAGGCATTTACTCTGCTCACTCTACCAGGAGAGGCAGGCCAGCCACTGCTGTGTCATCACTCCTGTCCCTATGCCCAGGACATTGACTTGGCCACTCCTGGACCAACAGAATCTTGGAATCCAATGGTTCCTGACTCAGGACTCAATCTTATGAGTATTGACCATGATCTACCCTCTGATTTCCAGCCCTGCTATTAATTAGCTGTGTGATCCTGGACAAGTTATTGAAGCTTTCTTAGCCTTGGCTTTTTTCCATTGTTGGTGGAGATAATAAAACCATGAGGCCCACACCTTGCAGGGCTGTTGTTAGGATTAGGTGAACCCCAATGTATGTAATGTACTTAGCACTCCACCTTTGCACCCAGTGAGAAGGCCTTAAGTGAGGATCACATTAGGATTATTTGTCATTTGTGTGACTGATGGAATGATTAGGAATTGTGGCCTCTATCAACTGTTCACTTCGGACTAATTCCTAAGATCACAGAGATTCTTCGTTTTGGCTCTCAAAGAGATTTAATTATGGTAAATTTGTTTGAAATCATGTATTATTCTGTGAAGAAGGAATTGTTACATTGTTATGATTTTAAGAAAAAACAAATTGGATAATGTTCAGGGTCCTCCCCCCAAAAATAAATACTACAGAAATAAGCAGAACAGATGACCAGGAAGATGCCCTCATGCCAATATGAATGCAGGGTGTGTTAGGGGTTTGGACAGTGATGCCCACAAAATCTGCTTATGTGCACAGCAGGGCCAGCACACCAGCACCCAGACCCTCATCCTGCCACAAGTACAGTCCTGTCCTCTCCACTGGACAGGCTCTGGAAGGCTCAGCATCACCTCTGAGGGTGCAGTGAACTCTTAGTAGAAGAGAAATGGTTTTACTGGTTATCCCCAGACAACAATAACAGATCTTGCTTACTGTCATGGCCCTTTTCTCATGGAGTCCAGGCTCTGCCTGTGATCTCCTTCATACATTGCTTTTGGCCACCTCTAGGTTTATGTCATGCTTGACCAGGTGGGTCACTTAGTCCTATTCAGTTCTAAAGCTGTGTGTTTTATATAACAGTTAAATACTGAATCATTCAGTTAAATAGTGAATGATTGACTAACAGCAATCATTCCACTGACTGAATGGCCTTGGGAAACTTACTTCAGCATGGTGGTGAAGGGTCTACACACAAGAGACAATTAGAGAATGAGCAAGTATCACACTTCAGTCTTTCAGCATCCTGTGATATCATAATAACAAAAAATACAATCAGGCGTATTTTTTTTTGTCAGATCTCAAAAAATCTGTACACAAAAATGGCAAAGGCTTTGAGGAACTGACTGATCTGTGGTGTGGGCACCACCATATTCTTGTTAATGTACATAGTTTAAATTACTTTATTTAGCTTCCTGAGTCTAATGATTGTTCTCTTTCATTTGAATCATCTTTTAAATCTTTATTCAGAGCACACAGCATTTTAACAGCTCTTCATATCTGATATCTAGCCTTAGTTTTTGTAGTAGAGTTCGAATTGCGTTTTCTATTAAAGACACAGCACTACTCTGAAAGCTTTCTTCCCCTAAATTTCATTTCTCCCATTTTTGGCTGAGAAGGCATCTGGAGTGATTCCAGCGTGTTTGCCTGGGTCTTCCCTTAAGAGGTTAGGGGATTCAAGAATTCAAAAAAGAAAAAGTGGAGTTGCCAGTAGGTGTCTCACTATGAATGTGCTTGGGACAGGATCAGAACTGTCACCCCTCCTCCACTTAGCCTTTGTTTTCCAAAGGCTGCTTTGAGCCTTTTTCTCTAATGCCTGAGTCATTTGCAGGGGGGAAGAGGGGAAGAAAGAGAGGCAAGAAAGCATGCACCAACCTCCTCCCGGCACTAGAGTAAGCCAGGCCCCTCTCCCTCTGAGGGGCCTCAAAGTGGAGCCTGTCCCAGTTCTCTTCTCACACACAATTACTTGTTCTTTTGTTCCTTGTGTCCTTGGCAAAGACTGAAAGAACTAAGCCTGTAATACTTGGGCCCTCCCGTGTCACTTAAGAAATAATAAGCCATTGTCTTCATTAAGCTGCCCTTGTTTTAGCAAATAGAACCCAGATACTGGAGGGGGAACATTTTGAAGGGGGTAGAATCAGAGTCCTGAGATGCTTTGCAAAATTCCCTAGAGAAACTGTTTTGTTTCTCCTGTTTTATTGCTCCTCAGTGAGAAGATTCATATTCAAATGGGTTGAGGTTGTGAATAGTTGCTTGCACAGCCTCATGCACCCAGGAAAGCTATGATTATGGCTAATTACAATGAAGAATGAAGCCCTAACAAGAGTGCTCAATCAGATTGCTGTTCATGCATGAAGTAACTAGGGCTGGCCAATGGAGGTGTGATTTTGGTAATTACAAACAATGTGGCTATTTGAAAAATGCTTAGTAAATCTGCTCAAGACAAAATAAGGTCTAATTAATCACTTTAGGCTCTGAGTTCTCCAGATGATCCATTTGCTAGTTTGTTTTTTTTTTTTTAATTTTAATTTTAGGATCCCTTTTATAAACTAGATGTAAGTATAAAATATGTTCTTGATGCCCACACTTTCTTTTGTTGGAAGAATGCAACTGTTTCACCTGTTCCTGGCTTCTTTTCTACTAGTCATGTTGCAGCCTGCTTTTAATATAACGACAGAAGGTTCTTGAAAATAAGCGTGTACATATTCTTGTTATTATCTGGCAAGAAGATGCTTTATGAAAAGTCACTGTGAAACATTAGCTGTTAATTTAGTAACCACATTGACATCATCGTTGCGCTGTAGCAACTCTCCAATATTCTGTGAGCTCTGGCTTTGACCCTGAAGTACTATCTGATCATATTATGGGGCCAAAAAAAATTATATCTATCTTTTCCTTACTTATTGCAAAGCTCAGGGCTGAGCCACTATAGAGAAATTAACAAGAGAGAAGAACAATAAAGGTGTTTAATGTAAGTGTTCTGTGACATGAAGCCTTCAGAAATAAAGCCAGAAAGAAATGGTGTTGTTTTACAGACAGTTGTACAGAAGTCCGACTGGGAGACAAAAAGCTATAATGACGCAATGATAATGAACTGGTTGCAGCTTTTCAAGGCCTATTTCTGACTTTCTTCCTGATGGTCCTGTGTAGTGTTCTTTGGCTTCTGATAGGTACAGGGCAGGACATCTATGACATGAGGGTCTTCAGTGGGGAAGGGAGGGATTTGCTCAGGGAGTGATCATCCTAGTTTTCTTGGCCTGCCATGGGAAAGAAGGGTTGGGCAAGGGGAATTCTAGGTTCCATGGTCCACAGGGGAAGGAGAGAGACTTTCCAGCCTCTGCAGCTTCCTCAGTTTCCTTCAGTGACAGTGGTCAGCATGGTAAGGGGCTGTATTTTGCGGTTTCATCTCCTGAACCCTGACAACATTCTACCTTAAATAATCGGAGGCCTCCACAAAGGCAAAATTATTATGCAGGAATTTATAAATGCCTCAGCATCATTTTTAGTTCAGAAAGTACTTGAACTGACCATCTCATTTTCTGTTTGCCATTTTGTACTTTTCTTTGTTTCCCCATCTAAAAATAGGTTAATAAAATGGCCAGAGTCACTGCGAGAAACACTCAGTGATAACATTTAATTAAAGAGTTTTAATGCATCAATCTTTGACTTCTTTTAAATGTGTAACAGAATGAGCTCTGCCCAACTATTTGAGGAATTTCCTTATTTTCCTTATTTTGTCTTAAAGAGTGACAGGGCTCAGAACACACTGCTCCAAAATTTGGTACCTTGAATGTCACTCTTGACTTCCTGCCGCCCTCCATCTGTCCTTCTTCCCTTTCTCCCCTAAGGTAGGTCATAGAAACTAGAATTCCTCTTCCCAAAGCAAGCATAAAACCTGCAAAGTTACTTTCTGGCCTGTTCCCTTCCTCCCCAGAGATGCTTGTATGACCATGGTCTATTTTCCATCAAAAGGCCAAGGAGAATCTGAACACATACCCACTTCACTGTAACAACATACCCACTTTGTGCTATCAAATTTCTACACCATTCTCTACTCTTTACTGAACCCAATCATAAAAGTACAGTTTTCCCTGGGTCTTTGGGTCTGCATTCCTGGGTCATGTAAAACTTTGATTAAATAAATTTGTTGAGCTTTTCTTTTGCTCTCTTGTGCTATTTGGGTCTCAGCCATGAACCCCATGATTGGGTCATGTAAAGTATCTTTTTCTGTGCTGTGGGAGGGAGCAATGATCTTACAACCTTGACAGATGTTCTTTCCAAAGTAGGAAGGTAGATTTGAGGGAAGGAAGGAAGACAAAAACAGTAGCAACAAAAGATCAATCTTTATGTACATATCTGTTTACTTTAACTAACTTAGAATATCTATAAAGTATACAAATACTAAAGTTATTAGTTTCTTCATGAGGGTAACTGAAGAAAACATTTTTGTAGCAAGGAAAGAAATAATCTCACACTTACAGAAGTCTCTATTTCATTTCTCTAAAACCTAGCATTTTGTTAGTAGAAATCTACTGATTTTCAACGAATGAATTTTGTGTATAATTAAGACATAAAATAACAAACAGTACAAGAAAAAGTGAGTATTAGAGTCTTTGAAAAATGTACTCTCTTTATAGTACAACTTGACTGCCTAATGGCGATACAGAATTTAGTCCCATTGATCATATGAAGTTATTGTTTTTCTTTAGCAGATGACTTGGAGTCTTTAAGCTGTATTGTGTGTGGTTAAAGTCATGTTGCTATTTTTCTGTCTCCTGAAAATGGATATTCTACAGTTTCATGGTGTAAGGCATTTGCCTTAGTAAGCTGAGATTTTATACTTGATGGTTTATCTCCAAATTCCTGAGTGACACTCCACATATTGTTGCCAGTTTTTAAATTTTAATCAGCAGACATGAATTTGAAATGCTTTGATGTATGTGCAAGAGAAAGCTATGACCATGTTCTCTAAGCAAGCCATGGAGGCTCTGAGTGGGTAATTATTCTGTCCTTGTTCTTGTGGTACCTTTCAAGCCTCTGCATTTTGAATATAAGAGAAGATGGTTTAAAAATCTGATGAATTCAAGGAGTTGTTTGAGAGAATGTATAAAGTCCATTTTTCCCCTGATTAAAATCGACTCTGGTTACTTCCTTTCCTGCTCACTAAACATGTCAATACAGATGCAAAGATGGCAAGGCTACTTCCTGTGAATCAACTGTCAACACCTGTCAGAGAGGAAAACAAGGGACAAGGAGGGGAGCTGCTGCAAAGGCTGTGCCTCTTTTCTGTTTGCAAAAGAAATATTTATGGCCTTCCTAGTTGGCAGAAAACAGCATTTTAAACTATGACTTCATATGCATCCAGAAGCTTTTTGTGAGTTAAATCAACTCAAAGTATAGAATCTGAAAGGGTTAATAGAACTTCTTGGTAACTGTTTAATAAATTAAAGTGTTATTGATCTGATGTCTGATACAATTGCCTAATATATAGTCCCAGTTTTCACTCATAGGTGAGCCTTAGAAAAAGTTAATAAAGATTGTTTTGGAGGCTGAGAGTGAAGCTCAATGGAAGACTGTGTCCTTGGCATACATAAGACCCCAGGTTTAATCCCCAGGTCCCTTGCCCCAATAGTATTGGAAGAGAAACACTACCTTAAAACATTGTTTTAAGATTGCCGACTTTCTAAGACTGTGAATAAGTAAAATACAATTAGTCAAAATATTATTAATCTTTAAGATATATTAGAATAGCAATAATATTGCACATTTATATGGTACCTTATATACTCCCTCAATTTTTATTATTGCCTTTAATTTCCCAATTCAAAAAAGAAAAAAAAAAAAAACTGCCAGGAAAGTGTATGGCAGGTTTTCTTAGTCAGAGTGAAAACAGATGAGGGGCAGAGTGAAGTGATTGACTTAAGGAGCACCCAGAAGTAAGTAAGCAGGCACTACTAGACAAACTATATCCTTCTCCCTCACTACTGAGTCTCATGATGAACACCAGTTTCCATCACTTCACCACAGATATGTAGACATGCTGGTAGAAAGTTCTGGATAAATCTGCTTGTACTGAATCTTTTCGAAGCATTCTAACCACTGTTATTGGTAAAATCACTTTAGGTTTCTGCTGCAAACCCTACAACTTTCCATTTGTATCAGTGTTCCTAAGTGGCAGTGGAATTTCAGTGCTGAGAGGGAGTGTGTGTAGAACAGACTTTCTGTCCCAGTGAAGATCTGTAGTTTTAGGAGACAGACTCAACTCTGCGTAAGTAGAGCTCACATTGGTTAGAAAGCGGCCAGGGTATGGGTGCTTGGAGGAACAGACTCAAGAGCTTGGAAAGTCTTAGTGTTTGGAAGGCAGGATGCAGACAGCCTCAGAGTGTCTTGCAAATGAACTTCATTTCCTCTCTTGTACCATTATACACAAGATTCAATATGGGCAAAGCCTTGGTCATGTCCTTATAGCAGAAACTGAGGACAGCACTGGCTAAAGAAGCCTCGCATGGTTGTGGGGAAAGCACCTTCATTTACTCTTTCAACTTTCCACACAGCAGGGAAAGGAACATCCCAGAAGGAAAGGCAATTGGAATGCATTTAGGAGGCAATAATTAATGCTAGGCACATAGGAGATGATGCAAGGTCCCTACAGTATCTAAGTCATAATTGAAAGAAACTGTCTATTTCATGTGCCAAACGTTGAGTGCCCAGGGGCCATCTTTATAAATCAGAAATATTCACATATGCCCTACTCAAAGAGCAAAGGTCTTAGAGTAGTACAATCACTCCAGACAGTGGAAAAATTTGGCTATCTGCTTTCAGGTGTGATTCTCAGCTCTTGTCCAGGAAGTGAAGCTGTACCACCCAGAAGACACTG
Organism: Castor canadensis; assembly: GCF_047511655.1. Lineage (NCBI taxonomy): Eukaryota > Metazoa > Chordata > Mammalia > Rodentia > Castoridae > Castor > Castor canadensis. The sequence goes on along the minus strand of NC_133386.1, from coordinate 5,665,860 downwards.
TCAAAGCCTGTGCCAAAATGAAGAGAGCCCCTTTTAGGGGGTGCATCCCATCCTAGACTCAAGACATGTCTCCATGCCCCCTGTGCAGATGGCATCCTACAGCCTGGCCATGTGGGCATCAGAGCCTTCCCATCTCTAAGGCCAGCTCCATTAAGGCCTTGTGCCCTTTGGCCTCACTTAGATTTCAGTTGAAAATTAATTTGAAAACCATTTGCTTCTGCTGCTCTCTGCTATTCAGTGACTGACAGAGAGTTCAGGGTCTTGAATTTGTCCTGTTTATCTGGAGCTCATGTTATCAGTAAAAGCACATCAGGAATATACTCAGTATAGGGCAGAGAACTGATCTGGCAACTCCACGTCAAATCCCTTTAGTGGTTACATAAACTTGGGTAGGGTAAAAAGCCCACAAGAGCTTGAGACAGCCCTGGGTTTCAACCTCCCATGACACTTTTTCACTGGCATATGCCTGATATGTGGTATGTGCTCAACTAGTATTTGTTATGTGATAACTATGAATACATATTACTTATCTGAGCTGTAGTTTCTACTATTCCAGAGAGTTGAGCTAGACAACTTTTGTGATGCTTTAGCCCAAGGATCTGTGTATAACATGATCAGCAATGTTAAATTTTTGAGCAAAATTTTAGGTTGCCACTGACACATCAAAACAAAACAGCTTACTGCCTTTGTAAAGGTATTTGAGAATCTGTGAGTAAATGCATTCATATCTCTTCCCCAAAAAGTAAAGTAAACTCCTCTTCTTTAAGACCAAATAAGAGAGGAAAACCATGCATAGAAGGGGCTGAGCTGAGCTGGGTACCTGTTGAGAAATGGATTACCCAATTTACCTGTAGAACCACGTTCCTGCAGTAAGCAAGCATGTAACATTTTAGAGTCTCTATGCTGTGCCATACCAGGCTACTTTTAATATGTGTTATTTTATGAGATTCTTAAAAATGTAATGTGGCATGTGTTGTTATTTCATAAATAAGGAAACACAGAGAGATTACTCTGTATGCCCAAGATCACATGGATAATAAATGGATAGACCAAGATTTGAATGTAGTTCTCCATTGATTGTTCGTGCCTTTATACCTACCTGTATCACGTGACCAAGCTGTTTCATTTAAAAAGCCTCTATCTTTTCTCTTTCACTTTCTTCCTTATATTTTTCACTCTGTACAATGATTATTTTGAGGCCCTCCCATTACTATCTGACTTCCATGGTACACCTGTGTTCTCTGTTGAGCCTAGGGCTTCTCTTTTGCCAGGATCTCTGGAGGGCACAGAAACCCTCCACTGACTGAGTCCCAGTGACAACCTCCTTATTTCTCTCACTTTCAAATAATTGCCTTTTTTAGCTTTGTCTTCCCCGCCCCCATAAAACGTGTATCATATTCCCCATTGACATTGTATGGTCATTTATACATGCTACTTGAATAAAAAATTTGAATAATTCTCACTGCCAATTATGCATGTTTTGCAGCTTGATTTCCATCATGAAATCATAATTTGACATGAAAGATATTCTAAAGAGAATCATTTTATTATAACAATGGAGTAGTGCTAAAGAAATACCCTCTAAGATTAACAAATACCTCTTTATTCATTCTGAATCTGTTTGTTGATGCCCTGCTGTGTATCAGGCCTTATTCTGGATGATAATATGTAGCAGTTAGCATCCTGTTGCTCCAACAGACAGAAGTTCTTTCTTCCTGCCTATCTGTCTGCTTGTCTACCTATGTTCATGAGAAAAAGGACTCAAGAAAAAAAAACTTGAAGTGTTTTACTTGCTTTAAATTTTAAATTTATTCTCAGCACCCTATATGTCTTAGAGAGCTTAATTTTCACTAAAATAAATTATCAGTCCCTATAAACATTGACTTTTAACTCCAAAAATACTTTTAATTGGTTGGAAAATCAGTTTTTGTAATGACTTTATTGCAGAGAGGAGATTCCTGTGCCTCTAACTGCTCCTTCTTCTATAGGTTTATTTTAGACTGAGTATCTATACTTGACATGTGTTGTAGGCCAGTTCTGTGTATTATTTTATTATATTCTACAAACTGATCGATAAAGTATTGCTGTTATGATTGTTATATCATGTCCAAAGGATAATTTTTACCCCTCAAGTTTGGTAGAAATACCTTTGGTGACTGTTAAGAGAATGATGTGCTGATGCTGGACTACTCGGTATTTGCAAAACCTCAAGGAAATCTCTGACCACTTTTTTTTTTACTGAATGATATGTTTATTTTATTTTTTCCATATTTTTATTAGCACATATTTATTGTGCAGTATGAGCGTTTCACTGTGCTATTTCCATACAGGCATATAATCTGCTTTGTATTCACTCCTCCATTACTCTTTCTTATCTCCCCTCCCCCACCCATTCCCTCTTCTTATCTCTCATGCGATTTTAATGAGTTTCATTCTGACTGCTTCATACATGTATACAATACAATGTATTTTTATTATATTCTGCCCCCTTGCCTTCTTACCAATTATGAAATGCTAACTGAATATTTGTATACATACTCCCTCTAGAACAGCATAAAACCTCAAATCTAGGAGAACAGCCAAATTCTTGCTCTGCATTGTAGCTCTCAGCAATAATTGACATATACTTAGTTACTTAAGCACTCACAGCTATTCCAGGCTAAGTACTATTTGAGATACACAGTTGTGGGATATGTTTGCAACCTGCCTTGTCTCCCACAAAACTAAGAACTTTTGTTAAGACACATAGCTATATTGAGAAAATTATATCTTTCTGCTGAAAATGCTACTTTTTCCCATTACCTACGTTTTAGGAGATGATTATAGGAATACACCATTTTAATATAATTTATATTAAAACTTCTTATAAGTTGATCTGAGTGTATTTCATTGAAATAGGATTCTTTAAAAATGTATATATTAGGTTGCAACTACCTTGATGCATTTTAAAATTTTTTAAAGAAGGTTTACAAACAGCTTAGATTGTAGCTATGCAGATTTGTAATTCTGCTAAACCTTGCATATGATCCTGAAAATGTTTAAGTATATTACATATCATTTAAATGACTTACAATTTTATTTTGTACTTCTTGAAGACTCAGAACCCCTTAAATTAATTTCACAAAAGTCTCAACTTCTCCAGAATAAATTTAACTTGCCTCATGCAATTAGTATTTAGAAAGGCTCAAATTAACTGGAACACAGCTAAATAGAACCTTTAATTAACTAGATTTTTTTCTTTAATTCTAATTTTAGAACTTGAAGTCACTAGAAAACAAAGAAGATAGCAAGGATTTGTTTTCAAAATGAGCCCTCTGGGGTCAGTAAATAGTCAGGTTTTCATATTACAGTTATGATCTCTATAAAAGAATGAATAGACATATCAATGGTTCCTGACTCATGAAAGACATATTAAATTACATGTTGTTTGTGAAGGCAGAAAAGTGAGATAATAGATGCTGATAATATTTTTGGCAGTGAGAGACTGAAGCAGAATTGGTTTCCCAGTTATCACTCTGAAAACCAAGAAATTAAGTTAATTCAAACTCATTTTTACTCCAGCATTCTAATTACTCACATGGATTAAGAAATGGTTGAATGAAAGATGAAAAATACTTCTGGGAGAAAAAAAGATGCAATATTTTTGGTAAGGACAATGCTCACTTAAAAAAATTGTAACGAATGCGATGTATTCATTGGCTGTAGCAAAGAGGGTCCTGTCCTCGTAGTCTTTGTCAACTCAACTCTCCTGAGCCCAATGTCACCTGTCCCCTTTCCAGAAATCTTCTAAGAGCATCTGTCTTAAGGGCTTTCTGTCAACTACACTGCTCCAGTTCCTCTGTATAATATTGTTGAACAAATAGGTGTATAAAATCTAACCACACTTAGGTTCACTGTACTATCCTCAGTAAAACTATCCTTTACACACCTGGCACTGTTACTATAACCTTTGATCCTTCTCTGAACCTCAGAATTTGCCACTTGAGATAGAAAATTCATTTTTTCCATCTTGTTTTTCTTAGGAGAGTCTTGTCAAACCCATAGGAAGTAAACCTCTAAGCTAAAATACTGGTTTCTCATTCCACCATTTCATCTATGCACTGATGTTCCTCTTTCCAAAAGTAATGTGAAGGGGCTTAAAAAGACACAGTTAAAACAAGAACCTAAAAAGGGGACGGGGTGGAGGAGAAGAATTCATTCCACTGGAGATATTGTGCTCAGAGGGCAATTGGCAATGGAACCAAAAGGTACCAAGAATATTCCTGAATGGACAAAAAAAACAGGACCCTCAACGGGTCCGCGGTTCATGTTGATCAAGGCAGCAGTTCGGTGCATCAGGGTAGCCAGGTATCTTCTCTGGTCTGAATTTCAACAGGTGTTTTTGCTGCTGAAGTCTTGGGGCTTTTCCATAAATATTTGTTAAGTGACAAGAAATGAATGTGACACTGTGCTGATCAGAACCTGCTGGGAAAGAGCAGAAGATGAGCCCAACTCCTTGTTCTCTTTCATTGTGAGGGGACCTTTGTGGGTGGAGCAGTGCCAAAGGCTCTATTGCACCTGAGGTGTGGTACCTGAGTGCCCCTTGCCCAACAGGGCACTCAATTAAAATGGTGTGGACCCTCATATCTCCTTCTATCGGAAGCATCAGGACCCTGCCCAGTGTTTGTTATTTGGAGTTCTTTTTTTTTTTTTTCCTTTATTTTTTGTTTTAGTTTTATTTTACTTCCAAATTCCTGATGTGGGTATTTCCTGACTTTCTCTCCATCCCTGTTTCTCCCCCTACATCTCTAGTAAATAGAAATCAGTGGTGGCAGATTTAACTGAAGGCTTGGGAGTAGCAGTAGGGTGATTATGACAGAGAAAGGGCAAATGGTCACCATCTCTGTGGTGAACATGGTGGCCATCTTTCTGGCTTCCTGCAGGAGGCAGCGCCAGCCTCTCCTTCAAACCCTTTCAGGGACCACTTCAGATTCCTCCGTTAAGAAGGACAACTTGACTATTCTGTCCTCTTCCATCCCTGCTCAGACTACTCAAAAGGCCTATGTTTACAGAATCAAAATGTACATTGAGATACTTTCCAAGCCAAAAGAGGAGCTATCTTTATGAGAAATGTAGCAACTGACCTAAATTGAAATCAAGTTTGAAAAGAGCGTATGTTTCTTCCCTAAGACACACACACACACACACACACACACCTTGTGTTTCCTCCCTAAGACACACACACACACACACACACACACACCTTGGAGAAGGGGATCTTGACGGTCAGCTGATGACCTGCTAGTGTCCTGGGAATATCTACCAATCAGAGCATTCTCACTTCCTCCTGCAGAAAATGATCCTCAAAGGAGGCTCAGTCCTAGAAGGCAGCATCACAAAGGGAAAAGGACCAGTCCCTGAAGCAGCCGAACTTGGCTAATACTTTTCTCTAGCTTTTTTTTTTGTTTTGACAATTCCGAATAAGCTTATATTGCACATTTGTTAGATTACCCCCACCATCTCTCAGTACAGGTGTCTCTATTGTATCTTCACTTAGGTTCCTTGGGCATATATCCAGGATTGGTATCACGAGAACATATGGCAGTTCTATCTTTAGCTTTTTTTAAATTATTATTGTTTTATTATTCATATGTGCATACAAGGCTTGGGTCATTTCTCCCCCCTGCCCCCCACCTCCTCCCTTACCACCCACTCCGCCCCCTCCCTCTCCTCCCCACCCCCTCAATACCCAGCAGAAACTATTTTGCCCTTATTTCTAATTTTGTTGAAGAGAGAGTATAAGCAATAATAGGAAGGAACAAGGGTTTTTGCTGGTTGAGATAAGGATAGCTATACAGGGAGTTGACTCACATTGATTTCCTGTGCGTGTGTGTTGCCTTCTAGGTTAATTCTTTTTGATCTAACCTTTTCTCTAGTTCCTGTTCCCCTTTTCCTATTGGCCACAGTTACTTTTAAGGTATCTGCTTTAGTTTCTCTGCATTAAGGGCAACAAATGCTAGCTAATTTTTTGGAATTTCCATACCATAACTGACTTGTTTACTGTTTAATCTTGGACAATTTTCAGGAGCTTCCAGAGCCTTACCTTTCTCATCATTAAAATGGGAAGAAGAAGTCTGGCATTGTACGTGCTATTTCCCCTCGAAGGTGGCTTTTCATTTTCCTAGATTATTTGCAAACTGTATCTCTAATCCAACAAGAGAGACTTTGTTTCCAAGGATTTTCAAGCACTTTTGAACAGGTGGCAGACAAACCTTCATCCAGTCTCTTTGAATTGGATGTCACGCCATGAATTTCTAAGAGCTGGTGGGGAGAATAAACCCACTTTTCATCTTTGCATGATAACAGGTAATATGCTTCCCTGAAAGGCAAATGGGTTTTCAATTTAGATAGTCCTGGGTTTAAATCCTGGATTTTGCACTTGTTAGTAGAGTGGCCAAGGCAAAGCATTTACCTTCTGCACCTCAGTTTCATTTCTTTAAAATGGAAGAAATTACATTGTACCTTAAGGTTGTTGCAAGGAAAGTACTTGGTGTAGTGATTGATACACAGTGGGTTGCAGAAGGCCAGGTGCTGAAGCACAAAGGTGAGGTAAGAGACCCCTTGGGTGGTACTTTGCCCTAAGGAATGAAAGATGGACACTCTCCTGTCTGTATATAGAGGACCCTGGCTCTGGTATCCACAGTTGCTTCTCACTTCAAACCTGGGCTGCAGAACACACCCTTGCTCTGGTTTGTCACCTCCTTCCTTCCTGCTTGGGGACCAAGTGACCTGCTTCCCATCCTTATGCACACATGCTCTGTCAGCAAAATGCCCTGTCTTATGTAAGGACAGCAACTGTTCTGGGTTGCCAACCAAAGACAAATTAACTCTCTGAATCTTAACAAAGAAGGACACAGATTTTTCCAACTGTGCGTTAGCACCTGAAACCAAATTCCTCTTAGATCTCTTTAGTGGACACTAAATTATCCCTGATAGCTGCAGAGAAATCACAGCCTACATAGAAAGGTCCCAAATTAGAATGGTTGGCACCTTTAATTATCCCTCATTTCTATGTGCCACTTACAGACAGAAGCAGATGAAAGGAGGATCCTCTGGTCAGTGTTGTTCCCATGCTGCCAGCGATGATGCTTTCAGTACTGGGCCTTTGTGGGACGAAGAAAAAGAGAATGGTAAAGAGCTGATGGGGTTGCCACTGAGTAGTAGCAAAGGCAAAACCCCTAAGCTAATTGTGGATGTATTTCATCATCAGTAAAATGAATGGGTTGGCTAATTTTGCTTCAAGATCTTTCCTGGCTCAGAGCATTCCTTAATACTGTGTTTCACTCAATCTAACACATCCTTTAAGTCTTAGTTCATGTTTTCTCAGTGTATCTCAGTAGAACACTTTGTCTGCAAAAGGCTGAAATTTATTATTTGGGACTAATAAATCAGAGCAAAAAAAGATGTAGAGCCCATGGTATATTATTAGTTTCAAGTTTACTAATCCTTATTTTATGAGGTTTAATTTTCATGGTGTTTACTCTCCAATTCAGACTATTGTCAAAAATAGAATGATTTTGTGTTCAGTGCAGAGAATGAATGTGTGTTTTGCCCTTGCTAAGATAAGTGCTAGAGCCACAAGAAGTCATGGCAGGGCATAAGAGGCCCTTTTGTTTACCGTGATCAAATGAACACCTCACATGTTTTCTAAGGAATTTGTAAGATGTTATAGATTTATTTTTAATAAAACTACAAAGTTGGAAAGCTGGATAATATGAAGCCTGAATCTTGATAAATTAATTATCAATAATACCATGTGCAAAATAAAATTACATTTCAGCAAAGAATATTTTCCTATAACATTATCACTCTGAAACTAATTAGACATTGTAATCTGCAGATAATTAGAAATTTACCTGAAAATATCTGTTCTCTTAAGACTATGTGGAATACTTTGGATGATTACTTAGTGCTCTTTATTTTTTTCTTGATTGCTATATTAGGAAGTTGTAGTCTATGAGGTTTTATAAAAATTAGACAAATCAAGGAGTCAACTGAGCTAGAAGAACATGTGCCTCTGGAAGAAGGGTGTCCTCTTTTTAAAGGCTTCTGGAGATGAGGAGGGGAGTTTCCTGGTGTTCCTCCTGGGCATTACTACCCTGAACTCCCAGAGAATCACACTCATCTCACCACTGTGTCCCTATATTACTTAGGTGCTAATTTTTACATATGATGAACGAGTGCAAAGAAATTAGGACACTGCGTAATAATAATAAAGTGTCCAGCGAAAAATAGTATTGCTCTACTAGAATTGTTTCCTGTACTTAAGTTATTATAATTTCCCTATGCTAATTTTAAGCTTTTCATTTGAAGGGATATCCTAGTAACTTTTCATTACAGTTCCTTGTTTACACATCAGCGTAATTTCCCTGTTCACAGATTTTCTGAATCTGTTCTGGTTTGGCCACATGTTTTTTGGTAATGAAGCTACAACCACACCTTACTTTAAGAGTGGTTCTTATAAAGTAGAAATTTCTAGATGTATAAAGCTACATTTATTATCTTTACTTTAGCCAGACTCAACAACAATTATCTGGTTTCATAGCTAGTCTCTTTTCCCTCCTCCCTCCTCTATTTTCTCTTCTTTTGATTGGGTCCTTCATGTGCCAGGCTCTGTATTTGACGTTGGGGTATAACTGTGAACAAAAGTCAAGACCTGAAGTCTTATGAAATGTTAAGTTTTCAGAGGGGGAAATGCCAATTAGATACATAATCAAGGAAAAGCATAATTTCAGACAGTGTTAATTGCCATAAGAAAATTGAAGCCAGGCACTGCTGGGTCATACCTATAACCCTAGCTACACAGGAGACAGAAATGCAGGAGACAGAGGTCAGAAGGATCATGGTTTGAAGTCAGCTAAGGTAAATAGTGTGTGAGACCCAATCTTGAAAATATTCAACACAAAAAAATGGCTGAAAGAGTGGCTCAGTGGTAGAGCACCTGCCTAGCAAGGGTAAGACCCTGAGTTCAAATCCCAGTACTGCCCCCACCCCCACAAAGAAAACTGAAACAGAGTGATATAGGGTTAGGTACTCACTTCAGATGGATTGGTCACAAAAGGTTTTATCAAGATTGTCTAGCACAAAAGCTTCAATTCTCCTGGGAATTTCTTAATATTTAGAATTTAAAGTATGTAATTATTCTTTTATATTTTATCTTTGTTCACTAATCATAAATAAATCATGCGTGGATTATCTACACATATCTTAAGGCATGTTTTGAATGTAGTCATTATTTTAAGTTGCAAAGATTGGTTTATTTGGATAAGAAGTGTTCTCCAAGGGACTACAGAGTATAGAAGGCTGCTGCTATTCTGAGTGCCTACAAAACTTTTTAAACTGAAGAATATCATTGAACACTATATAAATTACAGCAATAAGATACACCATAATGGCCTTTCTCAGTATCTAAGAGTACCTGGAAATCATTGTCTATTCATGTGAAAATACCTTGAATATGAATTGTGTATTCCTAAATGCAGTCAACCCTGGGCATCATGGGAATTCATTCCAGGACCCGCACGGATACCACAACCTGTGTATGTTCACGTCGCTTTCATAAATGGTGTAATATTTGCACAGAGTCTACATATATCCTCCTATATGCTTTACACCTCTCCAGATTACTTATATTACTACCTAATACAAGGTAAATTTTATATATATACTTGTTATACCTAGTTGCTTAAGGAAAACAGACAAGGAAAAATGTCTATGTATATTTAGTACAAATACACATTAATTATTTTTTACCTGAAGTTGGTTGGATCTACAATCTGAAGGACATTTCAACAAAATGATTATTATTGAAATTGCTTATACAAAGTTGACTAATCAATAAGAAACTTGGAGAATTAAAGATCACATTAGGAAGACACTCAGGAGAAAGTGAAATGAAAATTGAGGGTTTCAAGGGAAAAATCGAACAAGGAAAAATTTTCTGCTATTAAATGAAAGTCATTTTATACATTTTCAAATAAATTATGGTGGAAATCCATTCCCTGTGATATTTAGAATAGAATAGTCACACTATTAGTAGAACGAAAAAGAAAACCAGGACTTCTAGTTATCTATTTTTTCTTTCCTTGCTGTGCTGGGGATCAAACCCAGGACCTTGTACATGCTAGCCAAGTGTTCCACCACTGAGCTGTACCCCCAACCCTTGGCTTTTTGAGGCAAGCCTCCTGCCTTAGCCTCCTGAGTGCTGAGATTACAGGCATGCACCACCACACCTGGCTAATTCTCGTTATCTTAAAGACGAATCTCAATTCTAATAGTAATTATGCCAAGTCTTACTTTATTTTTCATATGATAGACAGAAAAGCTCAGGATCAGAACTTGTGTAAACCATGGTCCTAAAATATCAAGGCAGTGGATTCATGGCTGGGGCTTCTAACTGCAGATTTCCTAAGTTCTCCTCCACAGTGCTCCACCAGTGGCATTTGAAAACAGTAGGAAATAGTGATGTTTTAAAATTTTTCTGAGTTTGGCCAAAATATGGAAGAAATATTTGCCTCAATAAATGTATTAGTCAGATACCTTCATTCAATAAACACAAATTCATAACTGTGTAAATCTTTATAATAATTGAATAACTAATGCACAAACCAACAAAAACTAATCATGAATAGAGAATCAAGAAGGAACAAGATAATTTTTTGGTAGGGTAGAAATAAATGTTCTGTTTTTTTTTATTTTTTAAATGTTTTTATTAGTATATGATAGTTATATAGTGGGTTTCATTGTGACATTTCCATGTATTCACATATTGTGCCCCAGTTTGATTCATCCACTCCATTGCTCTCCTTCTTCCCCCTCAGTTTCTTAAAATGACTTCAACAGGTTCCACAGTCACACGTGTACAGAGACTACCTCACCATATTCACCCTCCTTCACCCTCTCCATTTATCCTCCCCTCCCATTGTACCCCTCCCCTGCATTCTTGCCCTTCACTATTTAAGTGTCTATTCATTGTTCAGTGGGATTTTGCCTTGGCATTTTACCTGTAAATATATTGTACTTTAATCATTCAAACAGGAACAAGATCACTAAATATGTCACTTCCCTCTTACTTTTCTCTATGAAGAAAGCACCCATTTCCAGATCTTTTCATGATCAACTAGTATTTTGGCATATATATATATATGTATATACATATATATATATATACATATACACACACATATAAATATACACACACAATTTGTGTGGACTCCAATCTAACATTTTTTATTTTGCCAATATAATTTATGCAAGTTTGAGAAAAACAGCAAGCAGAGTATGATTCTATTAAGAAAATTATACATATATATTTATATACATATATGAATATGTACAAAATTATGTATATATGTTTATATATTTAAATAGGTATTTAAATAGGGACATTTGGAAATTGCAAGGAAATTTGTACAGATTATAGGAAACCTTCATAGGAAAGAAGAAGCCAAGCCAGTAATTTCTAAAACTGAAGTATTTTGGTAAAACCTTATTAAGAAAAACTGGAGGTCTAGACATGCATATTCTCCTAGCAGCTACCTCCTGTGACCCCACCCCACCCCAGCTAAACTCATCCCGTATTTATGCAAAGCTAAGTGAGTTGCAAGGGCAGCATGCATAAAGAGAAGGTGATCGTTTCTGGAGGTGTGTTCAAGTGTTTTACAGTGTCTTATCATCTCTCATTACACTGATTTTGGCCTCACAGATTGATGATCACTAGTCACAAGCTGAATTCTATTAGTATATTCAAAAAAGATAATTACTCAATTAAGAAGTGAAAGTTGCAAAACCTAGTTGAAAGTGTAATACAGTCATTTATAGTACAAATCTAAGTCTGATTTGGATTCAGACTCCAGAAATTAATGCTAAACTTAGGCTTTCTACCCAATCTGTTTTCCCCTTGATGTACATGTGTCATTTGTATTATGAGATGAGGTTATCATGAAATAAGTAAGAGTACTGACTTCCGAGGGTGGTCTTTGTCAGGTAACTGACGAAGTGGCCCGGCAGATAATAAGCTAGACTCGGCACTCTGTGAGGGCACAGTCCTGACTTCCCACTGCTTTCTCAGTACATCATGAGGTGCCTGGTTCTTCACAGATACCCCTAAAGTGCCGACTGACTCACAAAAGGTGAGTCACGTGTTACCACTTTCTAAGGTTTTGAGGTACAATTGACTTGTTACTAAATCCTCACTTTTAGTCACTCACCAAATACGTGTGTATGTCTGAGGGCTGGCAAGGAATTTCAAACTGTTTTTTATATAATTCTATGGAATTTTTAATCTGGTAGGGAGGCATTAGGTTGTCAAATGTCTAAAGCAAAGGCCATCCTTCAGGGATCACATCTGGATTCACCAGTAGTTGTTTTGACCTAAAACCAGCAACGAAGCAAAGGAGGATGACCCTCTGAGATCCCACTAGATCCAAAGTGTAATTAAATGCACTAAAGCATAGGTACATTAATTTTATTCTAAGTAGCCTGAAAAAGGGAGTTTGTACTACTTGTAGATGTGATACATATTCTTCTAGAAATTAGCTAAGTTAAAAGCCAACTTGACACCCAAATTCCCAATGACTCTCATAAGACCGCCTTAACAGTAACTGGATATGCTACTCCAAGCTGAGGCATGGAAAGAAGGTCAGGGAAACAGTAAATTGTTGCCTACTGTTCAACTACAAATGGAAAAGCTGAATAACAAACACTCACCCCTCAATTCCTCGTCACTCAAGTCATTTGCTCTTCAATAAACAACACCCAGCTACAAACAGATTTTATTGCTTACAAACGAGCAGTGCTTCTGCTTGCAGACTTCCACATTAGAACTCACATTAACAATATTGATTATTTTGCAAATTTGCATAAACTCAATATTGGAATGGACTCTCACGATTGTTTTGTATTCTGAATAAGACCCATCAGGCAAAAACATGAGGAAGGAAAAAAATGCTCAGATGAAAGATACGTTGTCAAACTAGTTCAGGCATTTTTGGGGGAACTTTTCTTTTTCCTCCCTAAATGCTCAGATATGTTAAAGAATTTTATTAATAAGACAAACCATTTTAATCTTCCTCTCAAATTTTCTCTGCCAAGTTGCCTACCATTTTTCCACTGGTAGATATGATTGTTATTATATAATTTTTAAAATATCACTTAGGGCTTTGGACTAGGCTTGGGGGCCTGGATGTTATACTCACCCACCTTCCTACTTAGAGCTTCAGTCAATGGGTCTATATACAGGACTGTAGATAAACGGAAAAGTGACAGTTAACTAATGATACTGGAAAATGCCCCCAAATCTTCAAATCAAGGTCTGTTATGACAAATCCTGTGGAAGCATGCAAGCAGGCTCATGTGGTCTACATCCAGAGCTTGTTCTCCCCCTTCTAAATTTTGCTGCAATAATTGTGCCCTTGACTTGGGTGCTTAGCATTAAGTGTAAAGAATTATTAGCGTGGCAATCTGCTAATGCTCCAAGTCTTATTTTTAAATAGTCTTCAACAATCATATTTCCAAAGAGATTTTCTCCTTCCAATATGATCTGTTAAGTGCTTACTGACTGCTCAGTCTTGGAAATTATTTTTTCCATTCCTTGGAGCTTGAGCTCCAGGGTCTGCCTGTAATTGCTCCACATCATGTTTGTCTGAAGTGAACTAAAAAAATGAGAAGGAAAAGTTTTATACATTTCCTCTCCTAGACAGAGTGCAAGCTTAAAAGAAGATGGCCTCCCAGGTTTTTGTCCCTTCATCCCATCCCAACCTCCAATGCAGAAGCCATGCTGTTCCATGCAGGAGAAGACACCTGGTGGTAGAGTTAGATATTTATGACCACCATCATGGGGTTGATCTCAAAACAGTTGGAGGGGATCCTCATTGGAGGTTGGTACAAAGGATGCTTTAAGCCACACTGATGTCTTCTTCTAAGGGGTAGGAAGTGGAAAGTGGTAAGGGAGACTCTAGCTGCAAAGCCCACTGGGCACCACACCCGCTTTTCTCTCTGCCCTCCAGTAGTGTGGAGGAGGACGGAGCCACAGAGCAACCAGCAGGGGAGATGCAGCAGAATCAACAGAGGAGTTTGGGCTTTGTGGGTTTCTCTCTCTTTACTGTGTATCAAACCATTTCAACATTTGGGAGTCCCGAGTCAGATGTGGACTGCACTGTGAATGTTTTGTATCTTAAAGAAATAGTCTAGAGAATACATTATGCAGTGCCCTTTGGTTCAGACATGGTGTTTCCTCCTATCAGAAGGCTCAATGCTTTTAATTAAATAGCTAACGATGGGTAATCTTTTGCTTTATAGACTTATAACTATAATGAACAATTTTCTGTCCCTACACTATTAGATAGCAACAGTCACCATGGCAACTAAATTGAGAGCTATAAATTATTTCTTATAACATTATTTTTGGAACTTTACCTAAGGTGGAAGGTATATTAGTTTAACTATTTAAATATTAAATTTAGAATGTACATGTGTATAATAAATAGTATGAGCAAAGCCCAGTGTTACAAGTGGATTAAAGCCTGAGACTTTTTTAGGAAAATTATTAACACATTTTAGGTATTTATACTGATTAGTGTGGATAAGATAAAATACCATGTTTCACATTTTGTACAGTATAATTAAAAATAAATGTTATAACATTGAAGTAAGAGATAGTAAATTATAACAATAGTAGTTTCAAAAGTCGTATATGTGAATAAAGAGAGGAAATAATTGTAAACTTATTTGTTGATGTTTCTTCTCGGAAATAAAACTATACCACTGTAACTATCTTGATGAATTATTTTTGAATAAAGTAATAAGAAATATTTTAATAAAGACTAAATAACTTTTTATAGAGTTCAATACTTTAAAAATATTAGACTTGATTCTTTTTCTTATGTCTTCCTTTTCTTTCTACACAAATTGTTACTCTTGTTATACATTAAGATGGCTTTGTGCATGAACCTTGGGTTTGATGTTTAGTGCTGCAAAATAAGGAAGGGGAGGGAGGCAGGGAAGGAAGGAAGGAAGGAGAAAAAGGAAAGAGAGATTTTCCAGTACTATTAGTGAGATTTAAAAGCCTTTGAATTTGAAGACAAAGCTACCATGTATGAGATAAATTAAAAATTAAACCTTCAACTTCATATAATATTTTGGTTTTAGCTTGCAGTTTACCATGATTAACAGTATTATAAGATTAATATATAAACATAAACCCCATATTATACTATATCTTAGTGGAACAAATGACTATGGTGACAAATTTCAAGACATCTAGAATTTCTTTGTTGATGTTCTAGAAATATTATTGCTATTATAGAATGGCTCTTTATATTTAATATTAAAATTTTAGTACTATTTAAATTTTTATTCACTGAGTATTAATTTTCCTGTGATACCTAATTGTGTACAAAGAAATCTCAGCACAGCTCCATGCCCTCCTTATCTTTTAAAAGCCTCTTAGTTTAAATAATGATCCTCAAAAACTAAAAGCAATGAAATTCTCTATCCCTTCACAAAGAATTGTATTAAGCCTCATGTAAAAAATATATTACATAATAAATACTTTATTGCTAGTTGTGCCTGAAGAGCCCAGCCTATTTTTAAAAGTCCTCTCCCCTATAGAATACTTCCTTACTAAAGTGGGGAGATAAAATAGAGAAAAAGTAAAACTATGTATTTAGCTACCCTTCCTGCTCAAAGTGTTCAGAGTTTCAAAAGTTTCCTTACATCTATTGGGCAAAAACCAAATTGAACCATATGACTTGTGTGTGTATGTGACGCTGGGGATGGAACCCACAACACTGTGCATGCTAGGCGAGTGCGCTCCTACTGAGCTATACTCCCAGCCCACACTATTTACTTTTTATTTATGAAAACCCATTGGCCTCATATGTTTCTGTCTTGAAACCCCACATGTATGTTTTTGAAATCACTGGTAACAGGGAACAGTGGTGCTAAAATTAATTTATTGTGTTCATTTGCATCAACTTAATACATGAGCAATAGATTTTTTTAATGAATTCAATATAGGACATAAAAGTTAATCTACTAAAAGTATAACCAGTGGTTAGAATAAATGAGGAATGTGTTAGACTTTTTGTTTCTGTGACAAAATACCTGCCATAAACAACCAAGGGAAGAAGGATTCATTTTGGCTCATAGTTTCAGTCCATGATGGGGAGGAGGTGTGACAGAGCAACTCATATCAAGGTGGCCAGGAAGCAGAGAAAGAGAGAGAGAGAGAGAACACCTGCACTTGGTGGGCTTTCTCCCTTTTCCCCTTTTACTACATCCAGGCCCCCAGTCTATGGGATGGTGCTGTCCACATACCATATCCACAAAAGGACAGGTTTTCTGGCCTCCAGATGCAGAACTTTTTTTGTCTTTGTATACAGCAACTTTGTTGGGTTTTAACTCAGTTCAGTAATCACTCACTGAAGTAAGTGTTATAAAAAGCTGCCACTTGTGAATTTGTAGGTGGTATGACCACGCCCCTTGTGAGACTCTACATGAAAGAATCATCACTTATGTGACATTGATTTTTGATAGATTCATTTAGGACCATTGTTAGATGTATTCCAATAGCAGTATACACTTCTGTTTATCATAGCAGAAGCAAAGTAAGAAAAAAGACCAAAATCTATTACATAACATACTGCAAAAGAATGAGTCCCTTTCAGGGCTTTGAATATTCGAGGTGGATGGTGGCATGCAGCCAGCTTCTGCGTGTTTGTGAACAAAAATAGCAAACTGTGATGCTTTAGTAACAGTAGATTATATGGAGTAAGGTCAGCTATGATTATTAACCAAGAATTTTTAACCAAGAATGCTTTAGAAAGATAGAAATGAAAATTTATATTCCTTTTAGAATAAAATTTATCTTAAACTTCTATAATTCAACACCTCTGAAACATTACAAAAATATTCAGTAAAAATAAATCGCACCTGTCTGAAGTCTTCTTCCAAGGTACCTGGATCTACAAATCACTTTAATCTCATTGTGCCTGCATGTAAGCAAGGCTACATTTTATGCCGGGCAAGTCAAAGTTGTGTAGCAAAACAGTATCATTGAGGGCATGCTGCCTGTATCTATGAGATGTAGCAGACACGCGCATCAAGCCACCTTCTTCTGTACAGTTATGTCTACAGAAGGGCACAAATGCTCGGGATGTCATGTGGGTGTGCGTACCATCGTGCTGGTGGTAGTGGTTGTCATGGTGATGTTCGTGGTGTAATCTGAGTATAAAATTGGATTGAAAAGTCCAGTACATGGACTACATTCCTAGCTAGCCTCAGTGCCCACACTTTGCACTTTAGGTTGTGCCTACTAGCAGTTGATTAAAATATTCAAACCCAGCACGTTTTGTATGTTAGTCCGTTTCATGTTGCTGTAACAGAATACCACAGACTGAGTCATTTGTAAAGGAAAGAAATTTGTTCCTTACAGTTCTGGAGCTGGGAATTCCAAGGTCAAAGGTCCAGCCTCTGGTAAGGACCTCCTTGCATCAATCTTGGCAAGCAAGAGAGGATGAGAGAGCAGGAGATGGGACTCACAACCTCAAGCCCCTTGCAATCAAGAGTGGGGAGTGCTCACAACCTAAACTCCTCCCATAGACCTCATCTTCCTATGCTGCTGCACTGGGGATTAAGATTCCAACATGTACTTTTGTGGGGGATACATTCACACCCAGCACAGACTTATTCCAAAGGCTGCCTGATTGCTGTCTTCAAAATGATTACAGCTCATTAAGGGACCTATTTTCCTTTGGGGCTACAAATAAGGTCCAGCTTTCTGACTAAGTCATGCCTGCACTCCCACAAAAGTTAAGTGCTAATGAAAAACAGTTAATAGCATCAACATTCCAGATAGGTATAAAAGTGTTTCCCCGATAATCAAGGTAAAGAGGTTTGCAAAGCTGTGTACCTGTGGATTTGTGGGCTGAGGAAACACAGAGAAGACTTTATGGACACATAGAACATAGGGGCTCCTGTCTTTTGTCATATTGGACACTTGAAGCTCAGCTCCTGGCTTTCAGCACTGAACAGCAGATGAGCTGAATGAACTAGATGAGGGCTGACAATCATACCTGGAGAAGCATTCTCTCCAGTGTTCAGGCCTTTGCCTAGGCATTTCTCCTGCCTGTCCCCAATAACCACTTCAAGCTTGCCTTGTGCGCCCTGGGTTGTATTTCTGTATCATTTCCTCTCCTCTTCATTTTGTTTTCATGGAGTGACTGAAAAACAATAGATAGATAGATAGATACATAGATACATAGATAGACTGATATTTTGAGATATATATAGATATACATATGTATATAGATATATATGTATATATATTTATTCAGCACACTCAAAAACAATTTAAGACAGGCTTGGTCCTGGAGTAGAAGGACCAAAAAACAAGTTTCCAAGTCCAGATCTATGCAACAAGATTTCCGAGGAACATGTTAATTTTATGCCAGTGGGTTTTCTTTCCATCACTCATGCAACAATGACTATTCTTTGCCTCTCATTTTATATCCTAGAGAATCAAACCTAAAAAGAGAAGCGCTATGAAGTCAACAGATTGTCCTTTCCTTTTCCTTACCTTGGCACTCATTTCCCTAAAGTACTATTTCCTAAACTCCAAGATCCCAATTAAATCATTTGGAGGTGGGGGAGAGCATTTTCATTTTTATGGACACTCACAAAATGATGAAAACCCTCCATCAGGCTTGACACACACTGAGCTTCAACCTTCATGGCAGTTTCACTCATTGTTGTATGCCGAGCCTTGGAACAGTGTCTAATAATAGCCATTATTTACTAAATGAAACAAATTTTTAATACTTAAAGTCAGAATTAAAGTTCTGTGCTTCATCTGTCACTACTAGTTCTTTAGCTGACCACTAATTAATTAGTTTGATTTTTTAAAGCAATTTTTCAGATAATTATAAACGCATTTTTACCCGTACTTTAACTGTCTGGCTCATAGGAAATGTTGAATACCACGATTTGCCTTTCATGTTTTTCATGACACTACTATTTTGGGTCTCTTGCCTTCTTCTCTGGTCGCTAATTAACTTGTTAGATTTGGAGAGTATGTCTCACATCACTCTAAAGTTGTGTTTGCTGATCGTTTATCAAGTATTTCTCACATTACAGATGTCCAGTAGACGTAAGTTCCCCTTTCGTTCTTCTAATGACTCGATCATTCAGGTTCTCTGCTTGCTTACACTGTGCTCCCAGTGTTAACCAGTTTAGAGATTGAGTTTATATTTATTTCTTTTCAATTACATCTTTGATTTTATCAGTTACTTTGTATTTTTCAGTCTTGGGGCAAGTTCACTACAAATGATCTGTATTCAGCATGAGTAAACATCGATTCACATGCATCAAATGATTTTTCAAAAAGTATCTGTGTATATATATATATATATATATGTATATATATCATTTATTACAAATGATAGAAAGAGATAAATTATGAACCAAATGATGTAAGATGTAAACAGTAGACAAATCTGGATGAAAGTATGTGTAATATTATTTTTATTTTTGGTAAATTTGAAATTATTTCCTAACAAATTTGTTTTGAAAAATCAAATAAGCAAACATGTAATTACTTCATAAATTTTGGCGATCAGTAATGCATGGGGTACATACTTTGCTCTTAATTAGGACTAAAATAGTGTTTTCAGTGAGCTGAAAGTATACAATAGCATTGTTAGCATAAGCCCCCTCTCCTATGGAGGAAAGGTGTATGCCTGTGTATGGATTTGGAATTTATGTAACTTTTGCCAGCTCATCAAAGATTAACTTGTTTCAGCACTAAAGTTCAGTGAGGTCAAACAGAAATTTCAGGGACCCAAGCTTATTTATTAGTAAAACATGAATCCAGCCTATGCAAATGGATTGAGCTCATTCATGTCACAGCATCACAATTACATGGGGCACTGTCTGCTCTCTGGTCACTTGATACATATTTACTGAGTCCTTTGCTTACTGAAAGTGTGCAGTAGGGGACTGAATATTAGCTATGTCACCCCTGTCATAGTTCCCTAATTTTCTGAGTTAAATCAAGCACATCTTAAGGTTACTGTAAGCACACTGCACTAAACTACTGCAGGGCTTATTAGTCATCAACCAGAAATACTCTCTTTTCAATGCTCTACTTAGTGTGCCATTTTGACCAACACCTTTTCCTAGAAGCTCTTTTCCCTTGTTATCCTGGACAACTCTCCCCAGGGCTTTCCTCAGGCCATCTAGCCAGTCTTCTTCAGGCTCAGAAAGCTGGGTCCTCCTCTGCCTCCTATCTCTCCTGGGCCCTTCCTATGGGCCTCAGTTATTCCAGCCTTTTTCTTTTATAAACAGTCTGATCCTTTCTTCTGTATCCCATGAACCTGATGAAATATTATGTGACAATATAAACAAATGATCCAGGGTTTCCTCTTAGAAAAACTCAGAGACCTGCTCACTAATCCCTCCAGGAGTGACTGTCTTATGTGACATAAGGAAGGTAGGAAGTAGACACAGAAGACCCTTCCTATAGCCCTCTGGTGCATTTTAGTATTTTAGTTCAGGACTTATTTTATTAGCAGTTTTTCAGTGTCTACTATTTTCTGAAGTTTTATGTTTATATTTTATGAGAGGAAATTGGCTTTCATGCCTTATTTTTGTTACACAGATCTAGAAGAGTGTCAGTATTGACTTTCTTATAATTGTTAGTCATGTTCCTTTGCTCTTACCTGGAGGTAAGAGGTATTGTATTTATCCACAGAATAATTGTGCAACCCCAGTTTTATTTCAAAATAGCTTTTGGTATCATGGAAGTGCTCTTTACCAATGACCAGATTTTACCAAGTTCCTTCCAGGTTGTTGGGTTGTCAAAAAATAAGTGAAAGATGGCTTGAGTGGATGATGGACATGATCTCTGGAGAACACAGTGGCTCTTTTCTTGGCACATGGACTCTCTTGGAGTGCGGGACCGCAGATGTTTAAGCATTGTGCTGCCTGTGATTTCTGTAATCACAAAGACACTCTCATGGCATCTCTATTGGAAAACTTCATTGTCAATCTCCCTACAGATATTCAGAGTGAAAGATCAACAATTCTGGGTATATTTATCCCAGGAAAAATATAAAATATTAAGAAATGTAACTATTTTGACTTATCAATATTGAAACTGGATATTGAGATATTCCCAGAAAGTCTTGGCCTTGGCTTACCACTATTCTGGACCACCTTCCCTGGGGTTATGTTCAGCCACTAGCCTTGGTTTACAAAATGCCCATTCCCCAAAGGTGGTTAAAGGTCTGTAGTCAGTGTTGGCAACTGTCTTAGTCCATTTGTGCTGCTCTAACAAAATATCTGAAAGTGAATAATTCACAAGCAACAGAACTTAATTCTTACCATTATGGAGGCTGGGAAGTCCAAGATCACATCACTGGCAAATCAGTGTCCGATGAGGGCTGCAATCTGCTTCCCGGATGGTGCCTTGTTTTGCTGCGTCCTCTCATGACAGAAGGAAAAAAGGGCCCAAACCCTGTGCAGAGCAGCTTTTTAAAAGGCCTTAATCCTATGAATAAGGTAGGAACACTCGTAACCCTTCACCTCCTAAAAGCCCCACTTCTTAACCCTATTGCATGGAAGATTAAATTTCAACATGAATTTTGCAGGAACATTTGAACCATAACAGTGACAGAGAGCCCAGTCCCTGAGAGTAGGTGAGGGTCCATCCTCAATGTGGGTGTCATAGGTCTCAGTCCCCACAGAAAGGTGGAGAGATAGGATATCAGGGAAGAATCCCTTTCTGTGGATACTTCTCCCCTGCCCAGGGCTGGAGAATGTCCTCTTATCCAGAGGAACAGAGTGGTTGGAAGCATTTCTTTAAGCAGTTGTTTTCATAGGAGGCCTTTGTTCACATTTGGCAGCTCTCAGCACTGGAAACCCAAAGACCAGGAATTCAAAAGGCAAAACTGTTTTCTTTAGTTTTCTGCTGTAACAACCCTTCCCCAAGGCAAGCAGATCCAGCCGTTGCCCAGGTAGGAAGGAATCAGCAATATTTTTAGTATGATCATGGTGGTCAGAGCAGGAGCTCACTTATTAAGCAGTAATCTCAATTCCTCCATGATAGAAAAGTACAAAACTGTCAAAAATGAGCATTATAAAGGAATCATAATAATGACACTGCGAGAAATAGAAAATAAGAGTGGATATAGCATTCATCTCACCTGATAACCCATTATAACTCTTAGGCTTTTGACGCACACTTGGAGCTGTTATCCATCAATGTAGTTATAGAAATGAAGACTGCTACTTTGTTCTATAATACATACTCTATTTTAAGTCTGTTCTGATGGTAACAAATTTTCTACACCATTGATCCATTAAAAAAAAGCTTTCCTTGAATTCTGCTGGTCCCTAATCAGGCTATTATATTCAGTTTTTCAGATAGGTTGACAAATTGAAAACCCAGCTCTAAATGTTGCAGTAGTTTAAAAATAGAAGTGTTTTCCTTCAAACTATTCTAAGTTGCCACTTTAAGCAATAAAAATGTACTTTATAGCTTGTTAACCTAGATCTCATGGATATTCTTTCTGCAATAATGTGAGGAGATCATTGTTTACTGTCTAAATCAGCCTCGTCAGAGCCACACTCTCCAGCGACTTTTTAAAGTCAGAATCATGTGATACTTTCTGTCTTCTTTGATTATCCAGCCTGGTGTGGCATTCTCTTGTGCACTTATAGTTTGAATATTGAGTAACAGTCTTTAGCTGACTTTAGCATTTTAGGGAAATTGTGTATGTAGTTTCTGCTTCAACATCAAACCAAATAAATTAGCTGAGTTTTGTAGCCTGGTTATTTTGTTTCTGTTGCATTTTAAACTCTCCAGTATGCACTTACATATTTTTTTACTCATTAAACGAGAATATTGGAAGCTAGCTTGTTTTGAGGTACAACGTAAAGTATCAGCAGAGCTTGTTACTATGCATTTTAAAATACTCTATTGATGGTTAGTACAGATTGCAAATAGCAGAATGAATCAATAGACAACATAATGATGACATTCAACTTTATTACCTGAAAAAAGTATATCAAGCCCGTTAGGACAGACTGGTACATCTGGAAAATTGGCAGATATTTTAGAAACAAATCACTAGTCATTAGAACTCTGGCCAGTTAAATTAGGAAGTTAAGATATATTACCTTAGAGACAATTGACATAAATTTCAGTTTGTCACTGAGCACAAAAATTGAAACTCAAACAGCTAATGCTTATCTTGGATCTTTACAACCTTTCTGTTGGTTCACATGCAAAAATAAGGGAAGAAATGTTTAGGTGATGAAACATGTTCCAAGTAGGTGTATAAACTTTTGGAGTCTAAGGTATACTAGGAAGTGAGGAAACTGCCCTCTCTGGGTCTAAGCCTACCATTCTGTCTAGCTGTATTGATAAATTTCCTTTTTTTTTCTCCATATTTTAACAATCTCCCTTAAAAAATTTTTCCTGGCATCTTATTTCAGTATGTAAATACTCTAGGACTTTCCTTTGCCACAATAAACATGGTTTCTTTGGCTCTAACTTTGTCTCCAGATTCTGCCCCAGCCCACTCCTGCTCTTTAATGTCCACCCCCCCCACCCCGCCCTGCCCAAGTGTTCTGCTTCTCCTCAGTGCTTTGACTTCCTTCCTTGAGCTCCTCAGACGAAGAGAAGCTGCTCTCTCTCCCACCCTGCAGAAAAGGGGCTCATGGTTGTATTTGACTCTTGGGCAGTGGTGGCAATATGCGTCTGGACATTCTCCCGGGTTTTTATAGCATATAATCCATGAATTAGCATCATTGGGGTAGGTCCAAAACCAACAGGTAGTGTGGAAGCTGTCTAACAAACTGTGGTACACCCTGTACCCTTGAGGCCCCATACCATTCATGATCCCTTTGAGCTACAAGTCCTTGTGACTGATGGCTTTGATGTTAGGAGTTCAGAGAGTAGTGAAATGTCTGCCTAGAAGCACCCTTGAGGTCTTGGCCCTCCCGGCTCGACTACCAGACACATGCTGTTACAAAGCAGGTATTTGCTTATCAAGAGCTATTTGATCTTGCCAAAATATAATGCCTGGTACATGGACTTTGTGTGATCCTTTGGCCTGGTGCACTTTGCCATGGGCCAACAGAGGCTTAATGACTAAAAGATGGATGGGAAGGGCCCAACAAGCCTTGCTTTCCAAATGAACACATTGTTTTCAGGAACACACCCAAATGGAACCCAGTAGCATTGTAGTTTACATGAGAAATTGACAGCTTTCCACTGTTGGAAATTTTCTCCCACTCTGCCACCTGAAGGAAACATGGTGGTTCAAAGGGGCACACAATTCACATAAAATTCCCATAAATTGCTGAGTCTAGCTCACTTATGATGTAGCTAGGCTGAGACCCAAGGGTGAGCACTGCTGTCCCTGTTGGCCTCTGCCCCACGAGGCAGAACCAAAGTTTGGCATGGTTGTCTGTTCGTGGGTAGAGGTTCCAGGCCATTCTCAGCTGTAGCTGGTATTCACCTTAAGGAACTGTGTTATAATTTTGTGACTTCTTATGCTGCTGCCAACGGCCTAGCTATTTGGCCTGTCCCTTGTAAAAAGTACAGACAGGCAGGTAACATGCACCTCTTTGAGAAGCTACAGACCATGAGAACAGACCACGCTGTTCGTCAAGCTGTGAAGATGACCTGCCACCCTTCACCCCAGCACAAATCTGTTCCCAGCTGAAACCAAGCCTAGATTGTCCCAATGGCCACCATGGTTTTCTGAACCCAATGTCACCCAGAACCCTGCAGCATATCTGCAGGGGAACAAAGGGTAAGACTGTTTCTGACACAGAGTTACCACTGCGTGTGGGATGGTGACACATTTGCATCCAGGTTCAGGCTCCATTACTTCTTGCTCTACCTGTTCATAGAAAATAGGCCACAGTGGACCTTTAACACCTGTGGAGCTATCAGTGTAGCGTCACACACAGCTGCAGACACGTTTCCAGACTCCAGTGCTGCTGTTCCAGTCTGACCAGCTGACATTAGTCCTAGCACTGGGCCGACCTGTTCCTGTTTTACAGGTTTACATTCACATCTAATAATGGTTCTCCTTTTACTACAGAAGTCACTCAGGATGTGGTAGGGGACATTCACGCTGCCTGACATCACAGGCAGTGGACATTGCCAGGCCCTGGAACAGCCTCTTCAAAAATTGACTCAAGAAACTCTGACTTGTGTTTCCTCCTGGACCTTGGCACTTTGGTTCCAAATGTGCCTGTTCCCAGGGAGTGATCATCTTCTCTTGGTCACTTCCTGGGTAATAACCAGAATGAAGAAGCAAGGAATCCTATAGACCTGTTTTGAAAAAGTGATAATATACCTGAACCATTCTGGATGTGATACTTTTTTCTTTACTCTGATAGCACTACAGATCTGCCTGGCTGGCACACCCTTTGGGAGCCCAGTGGATTAGATCTAATTCTGATTCAGTCACTGAATTCTCTTGCCATGGACTAAGATGATTAGACCATGACCACCAACTAAGAGTTCTCCCCACTGAGCCCCTACTGAGGTCACACAGGCCAAAGAAATGGCCTCTGTACATTTCATAAGAATACCCTGAGTATCCTAAGGGTATAAGGTCTGGCAGAACATGGTACATTGGAAACAAAGTGAATATACAGCCATTGAAGCAGGGCATACCCATTTATGATAACCTCAGCCCCATGGAGGGCATTAATGTCTTTGTCCTTTATAATCATCCTTGATGTTTATCCTACTAATAATGGAAAACAACTTGGTGCAGCTCACTCAAATATTTTAAGCACCTTAAATTTACTGACTACCAGCAGTGCCAGCCACCACCATAGAGCTCTGACATTGATTGGATTGTCTTTGCCTTTGACTTACTGAAAAGAGAAATCTACTAGAAAAGCAAGGAGGGCCCTAGTCAGATTTGTGGGGCACACGGATGTGATGGCTCTCAGGTGATCCCTCCAGAACCAAGAACTTTGCTCAGTTATCCAAACTGAATTGGAAATCTTAAATCTTCCTGACTAGTCAGGAGACCGTATTGTAACACTATTAAAGTATACCTCCCAATTCAAGTAGATTCTAATGATTTAGAAAGCCCATCTTGAGGGTGCCCACTATTATAATCAACACCTTATTGTCAGAGGTACCACACATGCCCCAGATCTGTCTTATGCGAGAGTCAGGCATTAAATTATTTTCCTTCCCCCTTATATCTCCTGGGTGTTCATAAGAATTAAAGTGAACACCATCCGTAGATCATGTAGCACTCAGATGACTGTGGAATTCTCAGGTAAGCCTGCCCTTGGTGACCCTCGCCCTGTGGAAAGTTACCCATATGTTGGAGCCATCCAATCAGAAAGATGATAGGGACTTTTTTCTCCATTTAACTGAAGTTATAAACAATGGCATTGCTCTGGGGGACAATGTCAGCCTCCATTCACTGGCCAGTGTTGATAGAATTGCCCTAGACTTACTCCTACTGGGCACAATCAATCACTCACTAATGTGTCACTATTACCTTGGGTCAAGTAGAAATTAGATATTGACAGTTTTAAAAAAAAAAAAGCATAATATGACAAGTTGATCCAAGCTGGGTGCATCATTGTTCCTTTTCCTTCTGATTTTGTAAAAGTAATATTTCTTGGCCTAGTATAAATACTGGCTCAGGACCTAGAATGAGAAAGACCTCCTTCCCATAATAAGAATTACTCACAAATAGGATTGTTCTATGATCTCCTCCTCAGGCCCAGAACCACAAAGTGGAACAGAATACACGTAGAGTGACAAAGAATATGCCTTAATCCAGCAAATATTTCTCGATTATAGGACTTGATTCTAGGTTAGGTAGATTAAAAAATATATGAACATGAAACATGTCTTGGTCACTAAAAAAAAGTACAGTTTTGTTGGAAAGGTAGGACCATGTTGACTAAGATAGTTGATACAATACTCTTGTGAATCATTATTTAATAAGTAACATAAAAATGGGACTGAGATGGTAATCCCAGACGGATGAAAGATCCGTAAGGTTTGGAGAAAGAGCTCCATTTGGGTGCATACTAAGCCTGTCTAGCTAACTGCTCACATATGAAAATTAGACTAATGTGTATGATTTCCATATTTTCAGATGATATGACTTTTCCTAACATTGAGGCTACAGATAAATGGTTTATAATTGCATTGCCTTTTGTTGATTTGAAAAATCTTTCTATTCATTACTTACGAGACACACACTTGGGGAAGAAATCATGCCAGCTTTCCAAAGTGAATATTTTTAGAAAGACTATTTTCACTGAAACAAAATCAGAAATTTAACAGGAGTTTTGGTGAAAATTGTCATGATTCTTATTGGCATATGTTATTGTAATTAAAGGTACTTATGAAACATAATGAAAGTGTTCATTAAGCACCCAAAAATAATAATAAAAAAGACATTAGAAAACTCATTTCTCTATGGAAGAAATGAAGATTAAAATTAAGTGATATATACCATCAAACAAACTACCTTTTAAGTAATTATAAAATACAGTTCTCAAATGAATATATACTCTATTCAATTGATAATTCCTGATAACAAAAAGCAAACTATTATAACTCTTCAGCATATCTGTCTATTTGTCATCTTTTACCCAAACTTCATGGCGTTCTGTGGCATTCTGTGAATGTCAAGTTTGCCAACATATAAGGAACATTGGCTGCATAGGCTCATGTCTCTTAATCTTTTCTTTGCATCAAATGGGATTAATACTTCCATTCTCTAAATATCTTAAAGCTTTCTTGCAAAAATACTTTCATCACCTAGCCTAATCTTGACAACAATGCACTAAGCAAGTCAGGATTTGGACTGTTTTGCTTAATCTTTCTAAATGTGGAGACTTAACACCTGTATAATCTGTAAATAAAGCCAGAAATTCTTTATATGAATAACCATCTTATATCATTCTGGAACCCTATAAAAATCTGTATACGATGCATCCAGCAGTCTTAACTGGAGTTATCTGATTATTACTTACAGGATACAGAAGGCTCTACATGCATTTACTTTCTGCTTCATGCATACTTGCTCACTTCTCAGTGAATTTGCCACTCCCCTTGCCCAAGTTGAGCAGCTACTCTTTGTAATATTTTACTGGGAGGATAGCTGAATGTTTTAGCCAGCATTTTTCCTTCTCTTACAGACTAATAACGTTAGTGATTAGCACAGGGAGGGAATTCCACAGTGCATTAAGAAATGGTAATAAGCACTTGATTGACTCTGGTGGCCTTTGATCATGTCTATGTGGAGGTGGACTCACCACGGAGAGAAAGGACCACTCTGGCATGGTCTCTTCTTCAGGACTCAGAGGGACACAGGCAGGGTAGCCAAGTTTTCTTGTACAATTTAAAAGTGGGAGATATTTTAGCTATAGTCTATTTCACACTGTTGCCTTTTTCTACTCTTGACTGCCCTCCAACATATGTCCTGCTATTTGGAGGACTTGACATTTTGGAGATCTGGCTGGGTGAAACCAAATTGGAGATTGGTTTTATTACGTATGAGTTTCATGTGACATGTTTTGAGGTTCACTCTTACAACTGAGTGTGCCGACTCATAGGAGTCCAGTGATGTGCTGGCAGAAAACAGATGCTGGTAGAGAAGTAACAAGACTAGTAGTTTATGGAGTCAGAGGAAAGTTTGTGGTAAATTCTTAGAAGTGTAAAAACTATAAAATGTATTGGGTATATAGGAAAATTATAAATAGAAGATTGTGTTTGCATCAATAATGTAGTATACTGCATGTTATAAATATATTCATGTATTGATTTATTTTTAAGAGAATTAATTAAAATAAAATTCATCATCATTCCTTCCTTTGCATGACAGCAACCTGTAGTAGCACTCTCATAAGCAAGCTGTCTGTGTGTGAAGTTGAATGTACGACGCCCTTCAAACCTACTGAACCATGTCATAGCACATCTGATCACCTTGTTTTGAAGCAGCCTAATAGTTCCAAAGAGCACATGTGTCACACCAGAACCAATAATTCATTAAGAGAAACAGAAATTTCAAATATAAATAATAACACACTCTCATATTGTTTCATAATTCAATTAATGAAGAGAAATGATAAGTATAAACTCATTGGGAAAGTATTTGAATTTCTTGTTATTTTGAAAACTCTGCATACTGAGGTTCTGACAGACTGGGTATACAGTCATCCTCCCAAATCTACAGGTGATATGTTCCAACATCACCAGTGGAAACTGCAGATAATATCAAGCCCTGTATTTGTTCCCATACATCCACATGTATGATAAACTTCTACTTTACCATTTAAAGGAAATACATATGGCTTCTTTTGGGCATCTGAATTGCCAGCATCACTATTTTTGTGTTTTGGAGCCGTTGTTAAGTAAAATAAAGGTTATTTGAACATTCCATAAGCATTGCAGTACTGCACCATTGTTTTGATAAATAAGATGGCAACTAAGTGACTAATGGATGGGTAGCACATACTGTGTGGATACACTGGACAAAGGGTGATTAGTGTCTGGGAAGGGATGGAGCAGGATAGTGTAAGAATTCATTATACTACTCAGAGTAGTGCATAATTAAAAACTTGTGAAGTATTAATTTCTAGAACTTATGTAATATTTTTTGAACTATGGTTGACTGTGAGTAACTGAAAATACGTAAAGCAAAGCCCTGGATAAGGGAGAACTACTATAATCTAATATATCATGGAATTTTTCCTCTCTGAAGAGCAGGCTTTTGATGGGCTTAAGACACTAGAATCTATATAGGTGCACAGAATTTAGGACCTGCCTAGTCATCACCATTTTAGCCTCAGCATTTCACGTTGCGTGGGGCTCCTTGTAGAAAATAGAAGCAAGTAGTGCTAAACAGAATCTTCTTTCTAGTGAGTAGCTTGGTGTAATGCAAGAAACGTTGAAGAGTTCCAAGTTCAGGTTGAAAGCTGTGGAGTCTGTCCTTAGGAAAGTAACCAGAGCAGTCTGAGCCCTTGAGGATAGAGCCTATTTTCACATTGAGTTCCATCTCGTGTAAGGATGCATTCTGTCTACTGGAAGGCATCATAGGACTGCATACTGCTAGGTGAAACATTTTAGTACAGGAAAAACCATATCTAAGTGCACAGCAGTCTAGGAAGCACTACCAGAGCTATACACACAAGTTCTAAAATTAACCTGCTTTGGTTCGATCGATCCTGAGTCTGGCTCTACCAGCTGTGTGACCTTGGGCAAGTTGCGTAGTCTGTGTCTGTATTTCTTTATCTGCAAATAAGATCATTATAGAACCTACCTCCCAGGCATGTCAGAATTAAAAATAAGGTCACTCAAATATATAACTTAAAGAGGGACTGGCGAAGGAATGTGACTCAGGTTGCTACAAAGGCACCTGAGCACACCCATATTTCTTGCAGCGCTATTCACAGTAGCCAAGCTATTGAAATAGCCAAGGTGCCCCACTACCAACAAATGGATTAAGAAAATGTGGTATTTGTACACAATGGAGTTTTATTTAGCCATAAAGAAGAATGAAATTTTGTCATAAGCAAGTAAATGGATGGAACTGGAAAACATCACCTTAAGTGAAGTTAGTCAGGTTCAGAAGGCCAAAAATCACATATTCTCCCTCATATGTGAATTACAGACCTTAAACAAATGCAGTAATATTATTGGATACAGGTCACACACTAAGGGAACACCGTGCACAGGAGGGGTAGGGAAAGGGAAGGAACCGTAAAACCTGAATGTGATTGATGTGCTCACTGTATAGGAACTTTAAACTGACTGAGGCCACTATGGGAAGGCGACCAGGAAGTAGTGAAAAGATTTGGTAGAGATGAACCAATTTGGATTTCAATACACAAGTGCATGGAACAAGGAATCTCCCTATATAGCTATTTTTATCTCAAACTAGCAAAAACGCTGTTTTTTTAATCTTATATATTTTTTCTTCAACAAAATCAGAGAATAAGAGGGTGAAACAGGTTCTGACCGGAGGTGGGGGGAGAGGGGGGTGGCTCAAATAATGCATACACATGTAAGTAAACATAAAAATGATAAAATAAATTAAAATAAAAACTAATAATAAAATAGAACAATTATAACAATATATTGTAATTAAAAAAAGAGGGGTTGGCACTTAACAGGCACTCTCAAAGTAGTAGCTACAATTGTTGCTGTTATTGCAACAATAACTATAAAGTAATGATAATTTATTATTATTATTATTATTATTATTATTATTATTGGTGGTGGTGGTGGTTCCTGAAGAGATTTTAAACTAAAAATCTGGCTATAACATTTTGGCTTTGTTTTTTTTATTTCAGAGACTTGGAATTATGCCTAAATCCATCAAATCTAGATAAAAACATGAAAAGAAAATAGAAGTTTGGGTAATATCCCAACTTCATTATCTAATATTTAAATATGTTATTTAAGTAATATCTAATATGAAATTTAAAATTCTAAAACCCAAGAAAGTGGGTTTAAATTTCACAGGTGTTGAGTATAAGTAACTGTCAAATTTCCAGCATGAGCATACATGGGGGGCAAACGAGTACCAAGTTGATATTTGTGGCTCACCAACCCTGGAAGGAGGGCAGGCCTGAGCCAGTCTCTACAAATGCCTCCTTTTGTGTCCTGAGTGTTTCATAGTTGTCAGGCTGTAACCGCCCAGTGTTAAGTGCTGAAAATTAGTGGTAACTTGCTGGTAATAGCCAGGTGCTTGTGCCAGGCAAGCAAGAGTCAGTTAGAGGGAGATGAGATGATCTATGTCTAGGTAGTGTGCAGACAGGAGAACTGGCATAAAAGAGCTTTGGTAACAACAAGGAGCCAAGGGGAAAGTAGTTCAGTGATTGTCTAAGGCATGTAGGACAACCCAGCTCTCTGGGATGGCTGTAGGCTGTAGCATCAGCATCCCTAGGGTATGAAAATGAAAAGACCTCAGACCTTCTGTGCTCAAGTCTGCATTTTAGTAAGTGCCACTAGTGGCTATGTACACACTAGCCCTAGGAAGCTCTGGACAGAAACTATCCTTCCGTGTGTCTTCCTCCTCAGCCCTGGCTCACTGGAAGGGTTGACTTCCTCTCAGTTAAGACCAGGCCAAGAACTACAGAGGCCCAGACAGTGAGAAGGTAAGATGCAGATGAAATGGAACAAAGGCCCAAGATACATTAATCACAGCAGTCATGGAAAGAAATGGGTGGATAGGAGGAGTGTTAAGATACTAAAATTGTGAAACCTTGTTGGAGGTGGGTGAAGATGATAAAAGTAGCAGCTTACATTCATCCAAGTGTTTGCATTTATCATTCTCATTTTGCAGGTAAGGAAACTAAAGTTAGAAGTTAAATAACTTGTTCAAGATCCCAAGTCTAGGAGAGGGTAAGGCCAGGCTTTGTAAGTGAACACTTAGTCACCATGGATGCAGAAGTGAGAGCAACCAAGTAGGCAACTGTAAGGGCAGAAGGACAGTTCTGTGGGGAGGAACAGGGAGGATCAGTGCAATATGGTCAGATCGTGTTAAAATGACCTTGAGAACTGACATTGTCACCCAAGAAGGATGAGAAAAGGAATCCCACGTGCCCCCACACCACTTAGACATCCACACACACACACACACACACACACATATGCTGCTCAGCATGGCAGGGTATACCCCCAGTTGTGGATGCTCCCTGAGACATCTATATCATACATCTCCTCTTGCCTTAATTTCCCAAATCCCACCCCCCATCTCACCCTCACTTCTTCAGCCCATTTCTCCTAGGTGATTTACCTACCTAGAAGAGAGGATAACAGGAAAGACTCACCTCCTGAATTTGATGAACTTAAGTTCAGTAGGAGGATATATAGAGACTTAGAACAGTCTTATACCAACGATATTTACATGCAGGGGGACATGGAAACCTTTGACTTTTCTCTTTCTTGAGACACTTCTCTTAACTTCCATGACTACTCGCTCCTGAATTTCCTCTTTTCTTATTCCTTGCCTGGCTTGGTGACTCCAAGCTACCACTCCAAACTTACCTTCTTTTGCCGTCATTCGTATTCTTCAGGCTCCAAACACACTGGCCTGTTTGCTATCCCTCCAACATGCCAAGCTCTGGGCTGCCTCAGACTTGCTGTTTGCTTTTCTTCCTTCCTGCAGTGCCTCTGTATGGCTGTCTCCTTCTCTCATCCTTCAGGGTTGTCTCACGTGGTCTTTTTAAGAGCTCATCCCCAGACAATATATTTTCCTCCATTATTCTCTCTTATCCTTTTGTTAATTTTATTTGAAAGATTTATCTAGAGCTGACATTATCTTATTTATTTGCTCATATTCTATCTCCTCCCCCAGTAGAATTCTTGAGCTATGCATTGTGTTTTGTATTCACTTCAGTTTTTCTTATGACTAGAAAATGGGTGTGGTGTGTGTTACAGGCTCACCAAGTTTTAATCATATGAAATAAATATGCTAATAAATATGTAAGTTGCAAATATATATGTAAACTATTTAACGTGCTATAGAAAAGACCAGGAGAGGTATGATATCGGTCTTCTAGTATGTAAAGGACTATCATTAAGAAGTCAGGGATTTACCTAATGCTGTAGTGCTTTCAGGAAATGGAACTGAGAAAGAGCTGGAAGCTGAAGTGGGCATATATTGGTGCAATTTAGAGAAGTGCTTTCTACCAAGAGCGGCCCAAAGATGTAATGGTCTGTTTGGGGAGGTGATGAGCTCCTTGTCACGAAAGCTGGACAGGTGGCTTTTGGGCAGAGAGGTTGTAAAGCAGATTCATAGCTTCTTGTATTAAATGGCTTTTAAGGTTCCTTTCAGTCTTACTTGTCTCTGAGAAGTTGACTGTAGTGATTTTCTCTAAGGTCTCTATTGTTCTGGGATGATGACTAGACACAGGTTATGCTGATGAGGAAAATGGACTAGATTCTTTAGTTGCATCCTCATACACTTTATCAAAGAGAAAATTGGTTTTGTTAAATTTTAAAATGAGGTAGAAAAAAAATCGAACAATAGCAAAAACATCATATTTGAATCTTGTGAAGCCACATTTGCTCACTAAGTCTTAAAGTGCTTGTTTCAAAATGACATGGGTGGGTTATATGAAAGGAAGAGTTTTATTCCTTCCTAGTTTCACTATAGTTTTTGCAACAGATTGGATTACCCACATTTGTCTCACACGTTATTGGATTTCAACTCAAATAACTCGTCTCAGCCACTGCTGATGCTCAAAGATGTGCCTCCCCTGAAAATATTTTAAAAATGTGATGAAGCTCAGAAGGTAACTCTGAAAGAGCACACCAAAAATATTTTGCATATTGGCAAGAGCATTAAAATAGTTCAAATTCCTTCTAAGGCGATCATCTGGTGACAAGCACTGATTAGAGATCCTGTTGGATGTACTTACAATGTGCGTGTTTATACACACGTATCGCCTTCTTGCATGTTATGTGTGTGTTCACAGTCACCGCAGCTCTTTTTTTTAATGGTTTTGTTTATTTTGTGAGAAGATCCTTACTGTATGGTTTTATACACTGCACACCTAAATATTTAGGGATTTACAATTGTATAAGTATTGATTCTGGCATTTTAAATTTAGAAATTTGTTATGTGTTTTCTTTACATGTGCTCTGGATATAAATATAGCCTTGTATTCACAAAGAAAATAGCTGTAAGCATAAAAAAATCATTTTTGATGTTGCAAAGATAATTTGAATAGTCTGAAAACCTTTAATGTTTCCTGTGAAATATATGGCTGATTATATACCTTTAAATAGTCTTAAAATAATACATTTGTTTTCTATGAATGATTGCAGAAATTGTAAGCATATACTCAGTGGATAACATTCCCCATTATACTTTTTTTAAAGAAATAAATTGATTTTCATGTTTAGTTCTAATTTATCATTTTCTAGTTATGCCCAATGAACTGATAGCCCACTATCCTATCCTATTAAAACACTCAGAGCTTGTTATTCTGACAATATATCAAAAGAGAAGCAAAATGAGATGTATACAGAACACGTGAGTCAATTTTGTCTTCAGTACAACGTTTTTAGGTATAAATGGAGTAATTCTTAACAATAAAGAGTAAAACATAGTTTGGTTTTGCTTGAGTTTTCAGATCAATTTTTTTAGACAAGAATAATCTTATAGTTTTATATTCCACCAAATCATTTTCTTCTGAATCTCCCAAAAGGAAAATAAAGCATTCCTTTTATCAGTATGACCCTGTTACAAATACTGCCCTTGAGGCTTTGTTCTTCAATTCTAAAGGCATTTTAACAACCATAATCCAAGGCAAGAAGATACTATATTTATCATTTGTTCATTTTCACAATTCCTGCAGTTCTGCTATAATAGCATACCTTAGTGTTAATCCTTCACAGCAATTGGAATGAAGATTTTAGATCACACTTTGTCTAGTGTTTAAACATACAAAGCTGAGGTCTTTCATTATTTCTACCTTTGCATTAAAAGAAAGCTGAAATTTATCTAGATCTTAACAAAATTGGCCCTCAGTCACCATGGATTTTCCTCCAGTGCTTTGGCTTGGTTAGTAATATCAGATCAGGTCCCCACATCTGGCCTTGTATCCAAAAAGCTGAAAGAAGGATGGGGAATATTTGGAACATATTTTTCTCCATGAGAATTAAAGAATAATATATTAATAACATAACTTAAATACCTAACTCTTTAATATTAGGGAATGTGTGTGTGTCTTTTCTTAATTTTGCAAGTTGCCCCCAGCACCTTCCTTCATGCCATAGTGGTGGTTTTACCAACAAGAGGCCATGCTCATCCTGCCTCAGGGTGGGCTGCTGTATCAGTTAGGGCCCCCCTTAGGACTCAGCTCAGGGATTCCTTCCTTTCTTGAGCAATTAAGACTCTTAACAATTGAAGAGGAGTTTTTAAAAGCAGGCTAGTGACTAAAATTACAATGTACTAAAGGTGTTAAATAATGTTCAGAAATCCAGCTAGTCATTTTCCCATCAGATTTTAGTGTATGTGCTTTGCGTGTTTTCAGAAATGCTTGCGAGGCATTGGGATTAAAGCAGCGAGCAAGAGAAACACAATGTGTGACCTGTTTTAGTAGAATAGGCAACATGCCACATTGAATGACAACTGAACAACAGCTTACAGAAGGGTGAGGGATGATACAGTGGGAGAATGATACAGGAAGGGGATCCTTCCTTTGAGGGAAGGAATTAGGCTTACTTGAGCAAGTGCCTATGCAGTGAGACCTGAAAGAAGGGGACGAATTAGCTGGCAGGAGAAGAAAGAACCAGGCAGAAAAATACGAGTGAAAGTACTGGAATGAAAGATCAAGGGTTACACGCTGAATTGAAAGGGCAGAACAGCCAAAACAGAAATGGGGAGGGAGCCTTTATACCTGACACTGGCCAATGCCTCTTGTTTCCCCTGTAAGCCATGAGAAGGAACAAGGAAGGTGGCCATGCCACTGCCTGACACAGGAGTGCTGGGGGGGAGGAGATAATTATTCAGCTGGAGGTGCATTGTTTGAGAGGGTGGCTGAAAAGCTGCATAGACATTTGGAGCTCAGAAGATATCATGTGATTCTCACCTGTCATCTATGTGATGGAGCTGGGAAGGGACCTAAAGATGGAAAGCACTCTTTCTGAAGATGACCAGTAATAATAATAATAATGATAACAATATGGCACTTTAGTTTATTGCCCCTGAAATAAGCTTTCAAATTATACATGGAGAAAACCTTTTGGCTTGCTGACCAGCCCCAACACCACATGCACACTCACAGAGAGGGGCTGCTCCTGCTAGCTACTATGTTGCTCTTTGTGCTACAGTTTCATAGAGAGAGGGTGAGAGGGAAAAAGGACACTTTAATGTGACAGATACTTCCATTTTTTTTTTCATTTCACTCTCATTTTTATTTGGCCATCCATTCACCTAATTTAGCTTCCAACTGGTGTTGGTTGGGCTGTGACTGATTAACAGGGGCTGCCTTAAGCACTCCACTTGAAGCCACGT
Source organism: Castor canadensis (assembly GCF_047511655.1). NCBI lineage: Eukaryota > Metazoa > Chordata > Mammalia > Rodentia > Castoridae > Castor > Castor canadensis. Next base: position 5,628,781 of record NC_133386.1, on the reverse strand, counting down.
AGTTTTGCGGAGTCCACTGGGACTAATGCCCAAAGCACTTGCAAGAGAGAGTGAGAAGAGACAGCAGGCATGAACCAAGACTGTCCCCTGCAAACTGGAACCTGTGGTCTCCCTAACCACTGGGGCATGAAGAAGGAAATGTGGCCCAGAAAGCTGTGTTTATAGTTCCTTGTTTGTATGGTTTTCCCATTAAAGCTAAAGTTTGTTTTTATTTTGATAGGAAAAAAAGAAGAGTGTGCTACCAAAAAAAAAAAAAAAATCATAGCCACAGCAAGGTTTGGAAACATTTTTTTTACTATTGTTTTTTTCATGTACATTTATTAAATACTTGTCTCAAGGATTAATAATTTCTTCTTCAAAAGAATAATTAAAATAGAGTTACTTTAAATAACTCTACTTTGATCCAAAAGAAACACGTCAAAACAGGAAACATATGGACATTGGTCTGAGCTAATGCTCTTCCTTCTGCTCTGTAAGTCATTCCCAATTTGTCTGAAATAAGGCCAGAGCATTCTTTCTGTTTTGGTGAGCATTTTCAAAGTTTTGAAAATCATTTTGACATGTCAAGATTTTCTTTCTTGGTTAGTAAAAATTGAATAATTGATAAAGAATAGTGCTTCTCGAACAATTTTAAATGCCAGATCACATTTGAGAGAACCACGTAATTATAGTTAAATACATTTAGTAAATGTAGTTACTACCAATGTTAACAGAAAATGTAACAGGAGTAACCATGACAAGGCACAGCAATGATGACTATGTCTGCCCGGGAATCTCCTCATCTTCCCCATGGACAGTGACAGCAGTTCCTCTCCACGGCCTTTACCCACTTATCAATAGCAGAGGCATCTCAAAAAGAGTTGTAAATATTGAACATCTTCATCCCTCTGCCTATGAGATTTCAATAGACAATCAATATTTTGCTAAAGCATGCACTCAACATTCATTACCAGTTTTCACTTGAGTCTCTGTACCTCCAAGCAACTTTCACTGAAAGTAACGATCACCCACCGAGCTATCAGAGAAATGATCATGTTATGGGAAATGCAGAATAAGTTCTAGAATTCAGCACATCACAGCATATGAAAAACAATGAGTTTTGGGAAAAGTATAAATGTGGGGAAATGTAAATTGTACTAAAATGTGGGCATCTCACCAAAGTGAGGAGCTAATGGTATTTGGGTATTGAAAGTTAATATTCTATGAAATGGTTCTTAAGCAGAAGCCTTAAATAAAAAGCCCTTCCAAATAAAACTAAGTCTCATTATTGAAAAGCACTTTGCTCATATACCGTGAGTTCTTCATTTAAATTATTTGCATATCAGATTTTTTTATTCAAGACATTTTGTCCTGGAAAATATGCATTTGTTTATGCAAATTTTGCCCTTTAAATCTTATCGCTTTTAAATATAGCTTCTTTCTGATCTATATTTTTGAAGTGGTTTAGATGCAGTGGTGTTATTTGCAAATATTATCAATGCATACCTACATTTATGGATTTAGTAAGTGACCATCTGAAATCACTCATAAAACAAGTTTGAAATTGAATACTTTTTCTTTCTTCTAATTAGAAGTTTCTAATATTCTTTTCATAGTCTGAAGATAATTCTTGGAATCTAGTCAAGAAGACTAGTTCCAGTCAAGAAGGAGAAAAAGTAGAAAAATGTTTTCTACAAATTTATGCATTAGACACTAGAACTCAGCAGACAGGGTTTATCTTCTGGGTCTTCCTCAAGCACAACCTAGTAGGAAAAAGAATGATGTCATTTACTTCAGTCTATAGCCTCAAATAACGAAGAACAGTGAATGTTTTATGTGTGCCTCTTTTGAGGGAATGTGGAGAAGCTACATTATTTTATATCTATTATTTCTAAAAATTACATTTATAGTTGAACCATACTCATAGGTGCTATTGAAGCTGGAAAGCACATTTCAAAACCAAGTATTGCAGGTGTGGTGGCTCGCGCCTGTAATCCCAGCTATTCAGGAAGCAGAGGTAGGAGGATGGTAGTCCAAGGTCACTGGGCAAAAGCATGAGAACCCTATCTGGAAAACAAGTTAAAGCAAAATGGACTGGAAGTGTCTGTCAAATGTTAGAGTACTTCCCTAGCAAGTTCAAGGCCCTGTGTTCAATCACCAGTACTGACGAAAAGTAAACAAATAAAAGACTTTTTAAAAACAATGTAGTTCTTGGAAGCATAGGAAGATTTAACACACTCTCTGCTTTTGGAAACTCACTATAATTAAGTAAATTCTGATGTCTTTAGAGTGTGTCTGTTTTCCTCATGCACTGGTGAGCTGAGTCCATCTGTCTTGCACAATTTATGCAGCTAAATCTAAAGGACCAGACTTACTATGATGTATCATTTTTAAGGCATTGACCCCATGACTTCATTGACTGAAACCTCATGGATCTTGACAACTTCAGCATAGATATGATAGCATGACAGAAAAATTCCATGTGGCATTTCCTACAAATTTTGAGATTTGTGTGCCTCTTAAATACACTGAAGTTGCAATTTGGGCATGTGACCATGAGGTGTCACTATCTCTTGATTTTTAAGTGCTAGAATTAAAATCAAAAGCATATCCTCAGGCAAAATCATGTGCCGATTTTTCAGGCTTTCCTATTGAACAAATTTATAATTATATAGCAATAACTAAACTATTATATTTGTGTGTGATTCTGGAGCTCATAGTTAGGACAAGTTGATACCTACCTATTAAGTAGGTGTCTATGATTCCGAAGGCCTACCTTTCTACACCTCCAAACTGCATTGCCATAATAGTGTTCCAAACTCTGCAGGTTGTATCTTTAAAAAAAAAAAAACCCACCTTAGTCTAAGTACAAAACAAAAAATCATTTGGCACACATACCAAAGCCCCGTGGCCTTCAGGTATGGCTAATCCAGAGGCTCTGATCATTTGCTTCAGTGCCAATCCTCAGTAGGCTTTCCACCAAATGACAGATGACATGGTCTAGCAACTGAAGACCTATATCCTGTGAAGGTTCAGTATCCCAGAAAAGACAGATCATTTATATCAATAACTGACAGAAACGAGCTAGAGTATGTTTTAATTAGCCACCCTTGGGTTGTAGGAACCCACAGAACCTAGTCACTGCAGGCGGGGGATGGGGTCTTTTTAGTAGCCTAAATCACATTGCAACCCTACCCCTTGTCTGTGGCAGTTGGGTATGGAATCAGCCCAACTTACCTTAGGGGATGGATTCCCCACAGCACACAGGAAGATGGAAGCTGGGTAGGCAAAACGAGTAGATGTGCATGACAAATCATCGCACTGTCATCCTGTGCCTCTGCTCTTTTCAGGAGAGGGTAGTGTTAGCTACAACTGCAAGAGTGACCTTCCTAGTATAAAATCTCAAAATGGCGCTCTTCTCTCAAGAGTGCAGAGATGGAATGGACTCCTCAGTACGTCGTGAGGCTCCTCTTGACCTAATTCCTTTCTTTTCAACTGCTGTACTAGTCTCATCTGTCACTTATCTTGACTCCAGCCACAGAGCACTCTGTAATTGTTCTGAACAGCCATACTCTTTCATGTAGTGCTTTCCCCCGCCTTCTCATAACAAGACTCATCCCTTCTGCCTGCAAAGCATTCCACGCTTTGTCTTTATTCACCATTTGAAATCACCCTGAAGGACTAACTTCATCAATTTCTTCCTTTGACCCCACTCCCTATCTCTTCCCAGGCATACTTATATACTTTTTTTTTCTGTGTGCCATAGTAAACTGTGCATAATGGTGTCATTGGAATTTCATCACACTGCACTGTAACACTTGGTTCATGGCTCTGTTCCCCATGAACAATGAACTTCTCAACAATAAACACCGGTGAGTTGTCTGAATTATCTTCCATGAATTATTCCTCAGTGTTTCATACGTAATGTTCATTGAATAAATGGTTGACCCAAATTGTGAATAAGTGCATGAGTAAATAAGTGGATTTTGACCAGTGTGAAACTAAAATAGCTTCCTGTTTCTTCTCTGCAAACAGCTCTGTGAAGAAGGATTTGAGAGTCAGCGTACGTAGTGTTGTAAGGCTTGGATTCAAATCCAGTTTTCTCTACTTACCAGTTGTGTGACTGGGGACAAAGGACCTAACTTTCTGGCTTTCTGTTTCCTCATATGTAAAGAGAATAATAATTTCTACCTTACCAAGTGTGTTTTCTTTAGTCTTCACCAACCCTGTAACATATACAATTATTCTTATTTTATAAGTAAGTAAATGTGATTCAGAATGCTTTTAGTAACTTGCTCAAGGTCACCTACATTCAAATATGGGGAACTAATATTCTAATTAAAGAGTGTTTGATTCTAAATCCCTCACAGTGCGGTTGGGGTATAGCTCAGTGGTAGAGGACTGGCCTAGCATGAGGCCACAAGTACAATCCCCAGAAACAATAAATAAATAAATAAATAAATAAATAAATAAATCTTTCACACTTTCAATTACACCAAGATTTTCACAATTTGTTTTTATTAGCTGGAGGAATGGTATAGGAAAATATTTTTCTTTCCTCAGCTAAATTTTATACTAATGATTATTTTCTGTCTAAAAATATAACATAAAACAACCAGATATTGCTGTGGTTGAGCTCACTACTTTTAAGCTGTATTGTTTCTCCCTATAGGTCATTGAACTACATAGTTGATGCATAAATGTCAATATTCTTATTTCAAATGGAAAATGCAAAAACCCCTGTATTGAGCATTTCCATTTCCCAAAGAGAACAAGATATATTAAAAAATATAATAGCCCAGATTTTCAGAAGTTCATCCAGCATGTGTTTGTTCTAGATGTAGGGAAGCTGGATTTCTCTTCTCATCCCATATTTTAGGCTACTGGAGGCAATTGGGTCTCCAAAGCACTAGAAGGGCAATATAGAAGCATCAGCGGTTCATGGCTCACGTTTTCCTCTGCAGATGAGCTCTGAGAACCTACTCAAAAATGAGGAAAAATGAATCAGTCCAAAAGTTAAAGAAAATCTCTCACCTCTGGCCCACCTCATAACCAGATCAAACACTACTTGGCTACTGTGATTCTGAGGCTTTTACCATCCCAAAGTCAGGAGTGTAGTCTTTACGTTAAAGGATGATTGCACAAACTATTTCATACTGAGAAGCATTAGGAAAATAATAGAGACTATTTTGAGCAGAATAGTTGATATATATCCTAAATCACAATATATGTCTGCATTGATACCCATTTGTTTTCATTAACTTACACAATTAAAATCAAGAGCTAAGTTATTTTCAGCAAACAGCTTCATTTTACATTCATTTATTTCTGCTTCGCATGAAGCAAAGCTGCATTAAAATGTGACAATAAAATGTGCTCTATTGTTTGTGGATGGGAGAATTGTACCACTCAGGTAGATGTACAGTTTTACCTCAGTGTCTTGCAAGTACCAATATGTGAGATTTTGTTCTCTCCCCAAAACAACTCTTATTCAAACTTTAGAAACTATGGATTTTCTACCTACTATTACCAAGAATAAATGAAATGTTCTGGGCCAGTAGTCTGAAATTATTTAATTGAAGTTATTTAATTGGTAGTAACTTTTCCAATGTTTTGAAAAATAAATTGGCTGCAGTAGCTAATGCATTTAGGATATTTACAGAACAGACACACACACACATGCACACACACATACACATGCACACATACACAAATACACACACACACTCACACATGCACACACACATATACACACACCACACACATACACATGTGTGCACAGACACACTCACACATACACAAATACACACACTCACACATGCACACACACATATACACACACCACACACATACACACACACAGATACACACACGTGCGTGCACCCACGCACACACACACAGAGTGTGAACAACTTTGTTAAATTCTCCTGGCGCACCTTCATGGCAGTTCTCTAGGTTATAATCATGAGGGGAATATCTGTGTCACAGAAAATGCATATCTTTAGTTTTAGTAGATATTGTCAGAGTCTACTATACTCAAATTGAGTATAATTCAAACATTTTATTCACAAAGATTTTCAAAGACATGGAAAGAAGGCAAACATAATGATAATGCAATACCTGGGGCTAGTGGCAATGGAGTTTTGAACATTACTGGGGCCAAAAGAATGACAGTGGGATGATAAAAGTGAGAGCACACAAGGAAGGGGTGAGGATAGGTAAGACAACTAAAAAATTAGCTAGCATTTGTTGCCCTTAACGCAGAGAAACTAAAGCAGATACCTTAAAAGCAACTGAGGCCAATAGGAAAAGGGGACCAGGAACTAGAGAAAAGGTTAGATCAAAAAGAATTAACCTAGAAGGTAACACACACACACAGGAAATCAATGTGAGTCAATGCCCTGTATAGCTATCCTTATCTCAACCAGCAAAACCCCTTGTTCCTTCCTATTATTGCTTATACTCTCTCTACAACAAAATTAGAGATAAGGGCAAAATAGTTTCTGCTGGTTATTGGGAGGGGGGAGAGGGAGGGGGCGGAGTGGGTGGTAAGGGAGGGGGTGGGGGCAGGGGGGAGAAATGAACCAAGCCTTGTATGCACATATGAATAATAAAAGAAAAATGGAAAAAAAAATAAAAAAGAATGACAGTGGGAAAGCTTCCTTAACTCTGGAGATCAGGTAGAAAATGTTGCCTTGAGAAGAGAAGTAAGCTGCCATTGAAGACCTGGAAGACTGGGAGACAGGTTTGCAAATTCCCCTTCAACTCTTTCTTCTCTCCTTCTATTCTCCTGCCAAAGTCCACCCTTGGTAAAAACAAACTGAACACTGGAAGACAGTGGAGTCCATTCTTTGACCATTCAAGGTCAGCTAGTCGTTGCAGAGAGCAGGGAGCAGGAAACCACAGGTCTATCTGAATTATTAAAAGTATATCGCATCTGCAGCTAATGACTACTATAAAGTATACTCTAGTGTCTTTCTACCATGTTTCATGTTTCAGTTATCCCCTTTTCTGTGACCACTCCCAGATTGTGCCCAATGCCTTGTCACCACTAATAATGCCGCCATATACCTCCTCCTATATGTCCACTTATGAACCTGAGAATTTTGTAGGGAATAGAGGCCCAAGTACAGAAATGACTGGTCTTAGGGTACATATGTATGCTTAATTTCACTGAGTAGTTTTCCCCTGACCCCAGGGGCAGTGCACAAGTGTTCTTGTGTCTCCACATCTTTGCCAACGTGTAGCAGCTTTGAAGCATCTGCCAGTGTAAACAATACACGTGATAATTTGTATCACACCATCATGCTTTCGTGCAAATGTTAAGAACAGACTATGCATTATATTCTTTCTATGTCATGTACAGTAAAACAACAAAAACTAGATTAGTAAAGCTCCCATTGGGAATGAGCTCAAAAGGAGATTTCACCTTCACATAAAATGGTATGTAGCTAAAACTTTTGAAGAAGTATGGCAAAATATCATGAGTTATACAGCATGTTTTCATTTCCCTTGGGAAAATATTTAAGAGTAAAAATGTTTAAGAAATTGACAAGTAGACTTCCAAACTAACTAGTCATGCCTTTTCTATTAGCGGTGTGGCAGTTCCAGGTACTCTATCCTCACCAATTGCTTGGTATGATTGATCCTTTTAACTATGGTCAGTTCTGATGAAATGCAGTGGCTGGATATTTCTCTGATGTCTAATGGTGCTGAGCTTATGTTATGTACTCTCTTATGTAGTTAGTATCATCACAAAGGATGATGTCTTGTCCATTTTTTTTTGAAGTTCTGGGGTTTGAACTCGGGGCCTCACACTTGCTAGACGTGTGCTCTACCACTTGAGCCATGCCATCAGTCCATTGCCCATTTTTGTTAGATTAATTCTCTTTTTATTAAGTTATAAATATTCTTTATATATTTATAAATGGGCTTTATTTACTATATGTAGATATTTTATCTCAGTCTGTGGTTAGGTTTTCATTTTCTTAGTGAATTATCTTTTGAAGAGGAAAGGTATTTAATTTTGATGAAATCGTACTTATTTTTTTTCTTATGTTTTGGTTTTTGGTGTGCTATCTAACAAAACTTTGTCTCTCCAAAGATCTCCTATGTTTTGCTCATTAGATTTTTTTTAAGTTTCATGATTTTAGGTTTTAACATTTATTTCTATGGTCAATCTTTAGTTTTTGTGTATATGGTATAATGTATGAGTTGATTCCTTTTTTCCATCAAAATATTGTTATCTAGCATTGTTTGTTGAAAAGATTGCCTTTTTCTCAATTGCCTTGAATGTTTTGTAAAAAATCAAAGGCCAACAACAAAAAGAAGTGCTTTCCTAAGCACTTTTCATTGTCTATAAATTTTAGAAATCACCTTATTAATTTTACAAAAAATAATTAGAAAACCTACTGGACTTTTGTTTAGGTGAGATGTGCCAATTCTGATCCATGAACATGGTATATCTTTCAGTCATTTAACATTAAGCAGTGCCTTATGATTTTCAGTGCAGAAATCATGAAAAATTTATTAGCATTATTCCTATAGTATAACTTTTGGCACTGAGGTAAGTTATTATTTTCCAATATTTTGTGACTAGTATAAAAGAAAATAAACAATTTTATAGTAAACTAGCATCTTGTAGTTTACTAGATTTGTTTATTATTTATAGTATTAGCTCTGTAGACTCATTAAGGTTTTTATGTAATTAAATATGTAAAATAGGAGCAATTTTCCTTCTTCCTTCTGATCTTTATGCCTTATAGTTCTTTTTCTTAACTCCCATTAAATGTTGAAGAAGAGTGATGACAGTGAGAATTTTCTCACCTTGTCAAGCAAGTCAGCCTTTCACATTAAGTATGACATTGGCTCTGAATTTTCACAGATGCCTATTGTCTATTTGAGAAATTTCTTACTATTCCTAATTGATTGAAAGATGTTTCCATCATGAACGAGTACTTATTTTGTCAATTTATTCCTGCATATGTTGAAATCATTTTTGTTTATTTGTTTGTCTGTTTATGCCAGAGGCCAGAGAGTAAATATGGTAGGCTATTGCAGCCCAAGGGGCAAATTTGGAGCTCTTATGAAGGTATTTGTAAAACCATTTAAAATTAAGCCATTTAAAAAATGCAAACCCATTTCTATATTGTAGGCATTAAAAAGAAAGCATACACAGGTGCTCTACTGCTTGGTGGAGGGCCTCAAGCAGTAGAGTGCCTACCTAGCAAGTGTGAGGCTCTGATTTCAAACCCCAGTATTGCCAAAAAAAAAAAGAAGAGGGTGGCAAAGTATTGTTTGCCAATCTATTTATAATGGTCTTATTTAGTGTATTATTGATGTGCTGGATTTGAGTGTTTTACTTTATTGTGTTTTTCCCTTTGTACCATCTACTTTGTTATTCCGTTTCCTTATCTACCCCCTTCCTGCCTCCATTAGGATTATTTGAGTAACTTGGTGTTTAAGAGATCTCTTACCTATAGGCTTTTGTATTATTTTTTTGATTGCTTTATGGATTACAATACACACACCTAACCCTTCGCAGTTAGCTTGAGTTAATATTATAGTATTTGATGTTTAACCTATAAACTTCGAAAGCATAAGAGTACTTGTACCACCCTTCTCATCTTCCCATTGGAGTTGAGATATGAGTTAAATCTCCCACATTAAAAACCTCATAAAACAGAGACATAAATGTGGTGTTAATCAGCCATCCCAATGTAAAGAACTTAAGAAGAAAACATAGTTTTTATATTTGCCCAGATATTTGCTATTTTTACTGCTCTTCCTTCACCCTGAGTTCCAGGTTACCTCTTGTATCATTTCTCTTCAGTCTACATCCACAGAATTTCCTTCAGCATTCATTCACAACAAATCATCTTAGTTTTCCTTCATCTAAAAACGTTTTACTTACCCTTTATATTTGAAGGGTGTTTAGGCTGAATAGAAAACTGTGAGCTGATAATTCTTTTCTTGGGGCATTGTAATGGCACTTCTCCCAGTGCCTTATCTGGAGCCTTTGCTCTTTCTCAGTGATGCACTGTGTTACCCCCCGCTGTTTCAAAGACACCTGTTCACGCTGGGCTTTGGGCCAGTGGGTTGTGATGTGTCCACGCATGGCTTCTTTCAAGTTATTCTCTCTGTGGTATGTTGGGATTATGGAGTCTGTGTTCCTGATTTCCACCAAATTTGGGGACATTTTGTCCATTATTCATTCATATGTGTTTTTCTGTTTTAATCATTTATTCCTTTTCCTCTGGAACTGAAATAACTTTTTTTGTCTTCCAATACTTTTTGCATTTTAATCTTTTTAGATTTTTCTCTCACCTGCTTTTTCTTATGACATTCTTCTATTTTATTGAAGATATATTCTGTTGTACTCTGTTAATGGTAGAAAATAGTTTTGTGCAGTTTTCTTTCTTTTTTAAAAGATTTAATTTATTTATTCTTTTATTTATTTATTCTTGGTTATACTGGAGTTTGAACTCAGGGACTCACACTTACACCACTTGTGCTATGCTCCCAGCCCTTTCTTTAGTTATTTTTCAGATAGGGTCTCATGCTTTTGCCTGAGGCCAGCCTTGGACAGCGATCCTCCTACTTATAGCTTCCTGTGTAGCTGGGATTATAGGCATGCACCACCACACCAAGCTTGTTAAGATAAGGTCTTGCTAACTTTTTCCCTGGACTGGTTTGTAGCCATGGATCCTCCCAATCTCAACCTCATGAGTAGTATGGATTATAGGTATAAGCCACCATGCCTGGCCCAGTTTCATGAAATTTTCTACTGCAGTATACACAAGTAAACAAATTTTATAAATATGTATTTTCTCTAACTCTACTCCAGATGTTATTTTCTCCCTTTTTGTAGTTCTGTCACATAGGTTCCAGGTTATTATCTCCATTGTTACCCATCCTCACACATGGCAAGACTCACAAGAGTCAGTGTCTATCAGAAGACACAGTGGATTAGTGGATCTCACCCTGTTCCCCATGCATATCTCTTAGATATGCCAGACCTTTATCTAAAAAGTTATAGTTTCCAGAATGAACTTCCTTTTGTCTCTTCCCTAGAACACTTTAATTTGGAGACTGTGCCTTCCAATGTGCATTATACGTTCACTTCTGGTGTTGCATCTGCCTACATTTAAGGCCAACCTCAACTCAACCACATTATTTTGAGAAACTCACTTAATTTTTCTGTTTCCTCCTTGGTGAAATTGGCACACTAATGGCTTCACCTATACAGTTGGGTTATATGAAGACATCCTAATGTACACAGAGTGTGTCTCTTGGCACACTGAAGTATGTAGTAACCAAAACTGTGCCTGCTGTAGTCTCCAGCCTCAGTATTATGGTTATCCCTGAGTGTGTATGGCCACCACCAGTCACCCCTACTTCAACCTTAACAAATGTTCTTACTTCTGGGTTTGAAAACAGAGTGTCTTCCTTAGGATGAAGCACTCTCAAGCATCAGTAATGCCAACATTTTGTACCCCCATCTCTGAGTCAGGGAATGAAAAGTTCCCAGGTCCATTTTATAGAAATATTAGAAAAAGTAGATTGGGGTTCAGGTGTCCAGATATAACTTTAAATCAGAAGGCATACCCTGCTTCCAAATTTTTGCATTAAGAAAGTATTCATATCTATTTCCCTTATTGGCTCCTGATCTTTTTGTCTTTAGAGCCCAATCAAAGGAGCACTAATTTTATTTTATGGAAAGAAGTGTTGTCTATTCTAGAATAAAAAATAAAGTCACCAAGATATTTATAATTAAACCACAATAAAATCCAAGTCAGTATCTTTTTTATTTTTAAGGGAGACGTTATCAGAGCTCTGATTCCCCACATTCTTGCCAGTCTCCTCTGCTTTGCCTAATCAATCATATCTCTCTCTGTCTCCCTCTCTCGCTCTCTGTTTTATAATATTCATGAAGCAAAAGTGTTTGAAGGGAATGAAATCTGTGGAAAAGTCTTGAAAAATAAAATATGTTTGTGTTTATAACATCCACTAATTGCTATATAATTTTGCTTGTAAACTTTAGAATTATGTACCTTTCTGTACATAGTAAATGGATTTATAAGGTGCAAGCTCTATGCTTATCTAGTTATTTAAAGTATCCAAAATGACCAACTCCTTAAGACACAGACAAATAATTACTTGTCCTTTAAATTTTTAGTAGATTCTGTACAGCACTTTTTAGACCAACAGATTATTGAAGATAATAATATTCAATAAATTTTCTCCTCATTGTAGAAGGAAGCTAATTGCCAGAGGTATTATCTATTAATCTTCCTGGGTTAAATTCATTTAAAATGTGTCTTATTAGAAAATTTGATAACATTTTACTTTTAGTGACCATTAAATTATAGTATAACACCTCTGGAGGTATGTGACACATCGATGTGAAACCATAATTATCTATACTATAATAATGAATATCAAGCCAATTTGTAATGTTACACTTAAAGTACTTCCTAAATTTTATGTTCTCATCAATTTTAAGGACGTGATAAGAATACAGCTTCTAAGAGCACTCGTGGGCCCTCACTGAGCAATGCTGGGTCCAGACTGAAATTGGGTTTTCTTGTATTTCAGACACCTGCACAATGGTTTTGAAAACTGAAAAATGTAGTGGCAGGATGGTGAAGGGATGCATATGTATTGAGGGGAGGGCATATACATTTGTAGGTCTGATAATGAAGACAATGTCCATTATAATAATAGGGTATAGTGAAGTGACTTAAAAGAGGTTACAACACATAAGCATACATTAAATATTAATGTATTAACATATAATTTAACATGCTCAGTGGATTAACCTGTTAAAATCTACAACTCAAGCAGGCTTGGCTATCTACTTAGTGATTCTATTTTTTTTTAGTGATTCTATTTTTGTTTCAAATGTAAATTCAGTTTCATGTATTCCTTTCGTCTTATAAAAGAATAATTCATAGAGTTCATATGTAACATTCTTGTGTATTATTGGGTTCAGTGTAATAGTTGATATTTTAGTGATTTGTGGTATGAGGCTAGCATTGTAGTAACCAGTGAGCTAGGGAAGTTGCTTGGACAAGTAACCAGCTGAGCATGACAGAGAGAGAGAGTTGCTGGCCTGGCTGTGACTTCATTAAGGACCTAATTTGAGATCAGCATTGTAACAGTGACATGGGAAAGATAGCAGTTTAGGGGGCATGTTTTAGGTGAATAACACAACTGGAACAAAGTTGTGGGGATAAAAAAGAACTGTTTCTAGAAGAATAAGGATTTTGAGATTTATAGAGTTCCTGTCTGCAATTTGTGGGAAGTAAGCACAGAAGTGATACATGGTGCCTGATGTCCAAGGCCTAAAGGACCAGATGTCTGGTGGTGCTAAGCATAGATAATATGTGAGTACCCAAGAAAGAGAAAAGAACCAAAGCTTCTTGAGTCATGAATGACCTGAGCCAGGCTTCACAAACTGTTTCCTGTATTACCATGCAAAATGGATTAGATCAAGAATATAAACCAATGCATTTCCTAAACTAAGGGGCCAAGACAACTGTCAGAGGCAGTGACAACTCATGGTGGCAGTGGGAAGGGAAGGAAATATGTGGGTGTTACAGACTTAGAGTCTGTGATGTTTTCACACTTCATGTTCAAAATGAGCCCTTCCAAACATACTGTTGTAGTCAAATGAATCAATATTAACTGAATGAAAGTATTGCACTGAATTTTACTAATCTCTGTTGTTAACGGAGAATGTGCCCTCATGTATATGTATTATTCTCACATATACGACTCATTAAAATTCATTGCACATTTAAAATTTTAAATGTGTGTTACATGATATAAGTAGTACAAATGGCTACATAAGAAGTCACATTTATAAGATAGAAATACACAAATCAGAGCAATGTGAAGACAGTATCTCTGCCACACCAAGGGCACCTCAGGCCCACCAACCTCATTCAACTTGGACCCAACACACCTGTTCAGCTCATCTCTTGACACCCTTCCTGCTTGCTCATCATCTCTCTTCCTAAGCATAGCTCTAGACACATGCTAGGGGTTTGCTCGCATTTACTGAGTGAAGAGCTAATGCAGGGAGGAAGGGTAAACATGGAACAAAGAAGGAAAGGAGAGAAGAGAAGTGAGGGAGGAGAGGAAGAAGGGAGGAAGACAAGCTCCATGTCCACCTTCTAGCTAGACAAACTCAGGCAAGTTAATCACCCTGAACCTCCAGTGCTTTTGTCTATAAAAAAAGGAAGTTATAAGATTGTTATAATTTTTTAAAAAATAGTGTATTATGGTACCAACTATATCTTGGGCTTGTTATGGCAGCTACTCAAGTAAGATTGTGCCCGTCCACCTCACCATAGTACGCACAGCTATGTGTTGCCTCTTCTTCCTCCTCTGTTCCATGACTAGACTCTAGCATGGCAGAGATTTTCATGGAGTCTGGCAGCATTGGACAGACACATAAGTGATGAAACCAGTAGGTTTTAGCTGTTTATTTCTACTATTTGCATTTTAATTTTTATAAATGATTTAATGGATTTTTAGTAATTCATCCACAATCCCTTACCCGGCTTCCTTAATAGCTACAGGAAAATAGTTTTTAGACTCCAGACTGAGTCTGGAGTGTGGGGCAGAACAGGCTATGGCTGATAACTTGAAAATATTATTTTGGGGTCATTAGTACAGCTCTCTAAAAGACTGACTGGCTACAGGTCATTCTCATACACCAGTAAATAAAAGTACCCGTCACTTCCGGTAGAGTAGTTCAACTCATATGGAGAAACTAATGTGGCTATCAAAATTAGGACTTTCAGGCAATGAAACAGAAGGTAAAGTTCATTAGTCCATATTTAAATTAGGGCTTGTTTGCATCCTAGATAATGGGGAGAACAAAAGCTATTATTTTTAAATTCTATGGAAATGTGAAAATAAATGCTATTCATATCATATCTGCCTCAGGCTTTCATAAAAACAGTTAATTTCCAAAATAATATATTTATTATATTTTATGTTTGTGAGGATAATTTGAAACATACATTTCTACTCAGGGACTTTTGAACTAAGCAGTGGAACAAACTGTAATAATTAGCTGAACTACAAACCAAACTTGAATGTTAATGTGTTTTTATATAAACAGATTCTTGTTAAAAAGACCAAAAGACCATTTGAGACACTTTAGGAAAATTTTAAACTTTGTACCTAAATCAGCCAGTGCTGTCTATAGACTCAGAAGAGACAAGGCAGGGATTCTGCAGTTTCTGTGTATGCTGTGCAAGCCTCTGACCTTTTCACTAGGGACTCAGGTGGACCAAGGAGGAATAGGTGGGGCAGAGCCTGGAGGAAAACATGTCCTTCATCATTTCCAAGGTCAGCATTAGGAAGGAGAAGCCAGCGTTTGACAAAGAAATATATATATATGTAGCTCCATCTCCCAAGTAGCTAGGATTACAGGCTTTAGCCACTGTTCCTGGTGAAGATTTTTTTTTTTTAAAGCCCGAAACTTCTTAGGTGATTCCATGGTTGAGCACTATCACAATGACAGCAAAATTACTGTCTCCCTGTTTTCTCAAAACAGACAGGAAAGGTTGGAACGCTACTAAATAGAAGAGGAAAAAACAAAATGAAACCATGAAAAAATGATGAGGCTTACTGCTTACTGAACTGCTCTAACAAGTTTGGACCAGGTTCTCAATCCTCACCATTCCACACCACCTCCTGCTATGGCTTCATCATTGACTTCAGTTTTAATCCCATTGTGTTTGCAGAATATACTTTATCTGATTTGGTTCACAGTATGAAAATATTATGTTTTATTACGATTGTTTTACTTCCCAGAATATGACCTACTATGGTAAACATTCTAGATGATCAGTAAATAATGTATATTCTGGTTTTCCTGGTTGGAGTACTCCATAAATATTGGTCCAGGTCAAATTCATTGATAATGCTGCACAGATATCCTTTGTCCTTGCAGGTTTTTTTCCTATCTACTTACTCTATCAATAATTAAGAGATGTTGAAATCAATGGCAATATTTGTGGGAGAATACAAGTTTTATTTCTTGTGTTGTAAAGTTCTGTTATTAGTGACATAAATATTTTGGATTATTTTTATTGTCTTCCTGGATTTACACCTTTATTGGTATGAAATGACCTCTTTATATCAGTGATAATATTCTTGGCTATGGAATCAGCCTTGTTGATTTAATATAACACTTTATTAAAATAGTGATTGTCTTGTATGTCTTTCATTCTTTTACTCCTTAGCCTATTGGTGTTTTTTATAATTGTGTATTATAACTGTAATTATAATTGTATAATTGTATACAATTTCTTAGGGAAGCTCATAGTTAAGCATTTTTTTAATTCAACCCGGCAATTTTAGCCTTTCAATTGTGCCATGTTATCCATCATATTCAGTGTCATTATTGATATAATTGAACTTTAACCTATCACCTCACCTTTTGTTTTCTATTTGTTCTGTGTGCTCCTCATTTCTTCTCATTTTCATTTTCTTCCTTTTAGATTGAATATTTTTATGACTTTCATATTTGCTAACTTATTAGTTGTAAATTTTAGTTTAGTTTAGTTTTGCTTTAGGCTTTACAGTATTCCTCTTTAACTTACCACAATCTATCTTCAAGTGATATAAGGCAAACTTTTTTATTATTATAAGAACCTTCCTGGCCTTTGTGCTAAGGTTGTCCAGTGTAACTTCCAAGTGTATTGTAAACCCAATAATATATCATTATTATTTTTGCTCTAAGCATTTGTTATCTTGTAAATAGGATTTTACAAAAGAAATGCCTTATTTTTTTTTAACTCAGAGCTTTTCACTTGCTAGGCAGATGCTGTACCACTTGACCCACAACAACCGCTCAAGAAATAACTTCTAAAGCATCTATCCATGTTGGGGCTGCAGCAGTGAAGCTAAGTGGTAGAGAGTTTGCCTAGCATGCATGAAACCCTGGGTTCAATCCTCAGCACCATAAGAAAAGAAAACCAAAGAATTGAACTAAGTATTTGCCGTCCTCTTTTGTATAGGTACAGGTGACCTGGGGTATCATTTTCCTCTACGCAAAGGGCTTCCTGCAGCATCTCCTATAGATCAAGTCTGTTCAGAAGAATTCTTTCAGCTTTTCTATTTCTAAACACTTTTGTTTGATTTTTGTTTCTGTGAACTATTTTGATGGGGGCACTGTTTAGTTGCTTCAATACTTTAAATAGGATGAGCCAGTATTTCTTCTGATGAGACGTTGTTGTCACTCTTACCCTTGCTTCTCTTACGTAGCGTGTCCTTCAATGATTGCTTTTAAGGCTTTTATTGTTGGTTTTATACAGTTTGTGCTGTGCCTTGGTCTAGGTTTCTTTTGGGGTTTATTAAGCTTCTTGGATTATAGGATTAAAGTTTTCATTCAGTTTGGAAGAAAATTTTGGCCATTATTTCTTCAAAATGTTTCTCCTATCACTCTCCTGACTCTCTTCAGGGAATCTAATTCCATGCATACTATGCTGCTTAGATTTACCCCGTTGATCATAGATGTCCTCTTTGCATTTTTTCAACCTTCTTTTCAATGGCATTTGTCGTGGAAAGGTTCTGTTACTGTTACCTTCAAGTTCACTGATCTCTTCTGCAGGAGCTGTTAACCTTACCCAGTGTCCTTCTCACTGTATCACTGATGTTTCTCACAAACATGCCAAGTCCTCCTCCTTCCTTCTCAGTGATGTGGACTATTATGACTCTTTTAATATCCTTAAATCCTAATCCTAGTATTGGTGTCAGTAGTGGTCAGTTTGGATAGATTCATTTTTCTTCACACTATGACCTACATTTTCTTGATTATTTGCATACCTTGGTAATTTTTTATAGGTGCCTAATATGAATTCTATATATTCAGTGCAAGATACTTTTGGATGCCTATAAATATTTTTGAACATCATTTTGGGTTAAAGTTAAATCACTTGTACAGTTTGATCTTTCCAAGGCTTTCTTTACATCTTTGCCTGGCAGAAGCTAAACAGTGTTAAGACTAAAGTTGATTTTTTTCCACTACCGAGAGAACCTTCTGAGTCCTCTACCCAGTGAGCTAGGAGGTTTTCCATGTGAGAACATGTGCTAGTTTCCTCTGCTCCTTGGGGTGGTTCGTGTCCAGCCTCAGGGAGTCACCTATGTAGGAGTTCATGAATGTTAAGCCAAACTCTGTGGGTCTTCAGCATGTGCTCTCTCGCTCTCTCTCTCCCCCTCTCTGTCCCTCTTTCCCTCCCTCCACCTCTCCTCTTCTCCTCTCTCCCTCTTCCTCTCTTCTCTTCTCCCCCAATCCCTCTCTCTGTTTCTCTTCTCTGTTTTGTCCTATGAGCTGCAGTCATCTTGACTTCCCAGGACACACCTTTGCATCTTTGCACTCTGCCCACTTGTAGGCTCTCCTGCTCTGCACCAGCAAGTAAGCTGCTGCCCAATGCTCCAGCTCGGAGGGCCATTCTTTCCTCTACGTTATCCTGCTTTTTAGTGACTTAGGGAGGAGAGTAAAGTTAGTCACTGCTACTCCACCTTGGCAGGAGGCAGAAGCCAAATTGGTCTGGAAGTAAAGGTGAGGCCAAAGAGATCCAAAACTTTCTGGCTTGTCAGTAATTTTTGTAACAATGACAAATGCGTGTTTTCAATACTTTTGTGAATGAACAAAAGGCATACCATGCAGGATACAGAGTACTCTATTGTGTAGCATGTTCTTGCCAGTGATGAGAAGACTTTTGGAGATTACTGGAGCATTGAGTTTTAGCAAAAGAACCCCATAAATGTGTAGTGACTGGGAAATAAATGGTTTTCTTGAGATGGATTTTATACTTTAAAATGTCTTTATCACATTGCCATGGGCTGTTAAATGTCTGTAGTTATGTTTTTAGATATTCATAAGAATAAGCAAAATTACATTGTTTATCATCTGAGAGAAATTATTAATATTTCAGAAGTACCATGACAGAAAAGAGGATCAGTGCCAAAATGCAATCGCTAGAAGTTTCAAACTCTGAAATCCCTTCCAAGAAAAATTATGAGAAATTAGATGTCATGTGAAATTGAATGACAGTATGAAGTTGATATTTGTTATCATGTATTGGATAACGTGTTACCAAATTTAAACTGTAAATTCAGAGCCTACTGAGAGTAAAATGAAACATACTTCACAGTTACTGTTTTTTAAAGGAATAAACTATCTCTGATGACCACACATGCAGAATTCTACAGACTTGTCCTAAGTAGGATCCCAAGGCTCAGTTTAATTGACAAATTTGAAGTGGCTATTCACCCATGCTGGTGTCACAGTGCTTTGTGTGTTTCGAAGCTGTTGATGTCATATTGCCTCAACTTAGCTACCTCCACGCCACAGCACTGCTTTGTGGCCTACTCAGAATTGAGAGTGAGGGGACCTTATGACACTGAATTGTGCCAAGCAGATGATATTGGGGAAGTTTTTGCCATATCATCCAAAAAATGAATGATGCCTTGCCAATTTACTGTTTCCATAAGAATTTTGTATTTTGGTTACAAAACTTGTTAAACACAGGTTCTAAATAATTGCTTGGTTAATAGGCTTCTTTATGAAGCATTAAAATACTTATTATATGTATGATACCCTGCACTATGTAAAAGCAAATAATTCACTTGAAGAAAATCTAGTGTAATCTCTCAGAAAGCATCTTGCTTTTTAGTGTCACTCATGGAGGAGACATGCTGCTCACTTCCATGGTCCTACTAAGATATGCTTTCCTGAGACCATGAGAAAATATGCATCTATAAAACCAAGTCAGGTGTTCAGTGATGAGGAAAGAGAGAAGTGAGGACAACTTCGGAGTTTCGGACTTAAATAACTGGGTGAGTGGGATGGCTGCAGAGGGGAACAAGTGAATAAGGATAGTTTTATGGTGAGAATGAGGTTGACGAGTTGAATTTGAAATATGCTGAGTTTGAAAGTACCAATCAGAACAAGGGAATACATTGATTAAAGCTCAGCAGAAAGATCTGTGCTGGTATCATTTGTCAGAGCAGATGATAAGGTACGGGCAGAGATGAGACCAGCCAGGTAGGCAGGAAAGAACAGTGCTGCCCACAGGAAACGCAATATGGACACATACACAATTTTAGATTCTTTTAGAAGCCACATTCTAAACTGTGTGATAAAGCTGGTGAAATTAATCGAAAGGAAATTAGCCCCAGGTATTTAAAATATCATCTGGACATGTAATACCAGCCATATTTCAAGTACTCCCAGCCCATGTAGCTACTAGATGGTCACATGTAGAAAGTGAAAGTCTGAGGAAGGCACAAAGTCACAAACTACTTCCTTGCTTTTTCACCACCAGTTTTATCCCATCCTTATCTTCGTCCAGAGCCAACAGCAGAGACAGGTGCTGGAGGGGAGGGAGAATCTCAACAAAGTTTCTTCTTTTGCATGTTTTTCTCTGTTCCTTATTCTTCTTGCGCTTCTCTGTTTCCTTCCTTCTTATCTTTTCTGTCGTTTCTCTGTACTGTTTCTCCTGCCTTTCCTCCTTTTCTCCCACTCTTTGTTCTCTATTCTTTCCCATGGCTGATTTTTTTTTTTTAATAGGTACATAGCTCATTCTGCTTTGCCAAACCATTTAAATGTCTTGGAGGGATAGTTTTCTTTAACAATTATTGGCAGAATGAAGAAGGTGCATACATTTTGGGGAGGGGGGATATTTTACTTAGTTGATTCTTACATGGACTGGAAATGCATGTTTGCTTGTTACCTTTCTTTTTGTTGGTACAAGGGTTTGAACTCAGGACTTTGCATTTGCCAGGCAGGCACTCCACCACTTGAGCCATATCCTTTTTTGCTTTATTTTTCAGATAGAGTGTTATGTTCTTGCCTGGGGCTGGCCTCAGACTTCAATCCTCCTGCCTGTGCTTCCCTGCATAGCTGAAATTACAGGCATAAACCACCACACCAAGCTTATTGTTTGAGATGGATTCTCCCTAACTTTTCTGCATGGGCTGGTTTTGAACCACAATCCTCCTGATTTCTGTCTCCACAGTTGGCCAAAGTGCACGTTTTCTTATCTGTCATGTTACTGAACCCAGTCTTTTGTGCTTGGCTTTTATTTTATTTCTGTTTAAGCAATATTTTAAGTTCATAATTACATTTAAGTTGTAATTAATTTGCAAAATTTATTTAGTGCCTGCTGTCAGTCTTTTTCTTAAATTAAGAACCAGGCAATAAATTAGTTCATACTGATAATTATATTTTCTAAAATTATTGAAGCAAATCAAAACTAGAATGTCAAAGTATTTTCTCAAATGAAGTGGAACCAAACCCATAATTTAAGTTTGTTGCTAATTCTAATTGCATATAAACACTGCTTATAATATATTTCTATACTTCCCATGGATCATGGACGTGGAGCAATGGAATATTACAAACATCAAGAGCAAATCTTCCTAATAGCTCATTTCACAGTGCTTAGGCTCAAGCTCAGAGCCTGAAAGTTCTCAAGGTCAGACAATAAATTGGAACCATGGCAGGCTTAGAATAACTGGGTGCCATTCAAGCTTTTGCTGCCCTAGCTTGTTCAAGGCAAGACAGGGATGTGATACGCTCTGCTTATTGTCCCTACTTTCTGATCGGGTGCCCATTTTCTTTTTCTAGGTCTGTTGGAAGGTGGCTTTCTATTTTGTCTGTGTCAGCTCTGTCACTCTCTCTGTTGTCTCTGTATCTCTCTTTCTCTGTCTTTGACTTTCTCTCCCCTCTCTCTCTCTCTGTCTGCATCTCTGTCCGTAGTTGAGTCCATAACGAAGCAGAGTAAGAGGAATGCTTTGCTGTGAATCAGATAGCAGCAGACTGGGATCTGCATATCACAAGACATGAAATAACATCCTCGCTTCCTCCCCTCTCTGCCCCCGCTGGGCTGGCCTTACCCCTGGTCTCAGCAGGCCTCATTTCTCATCAGCACCAAGGGCGGTGACAGGTACTCCTGCCTCAGGTTTGCCTTTGTGGGTGGCCTTGTTTTTGAAGGGGTGAAATGTGAAGGAAGCTGATGATTGTGGTGTCCGTCTGTCACATTACCACACAGGATCATGTACAGTGGTACTGTAGTACAGCCACAAGTGGAGTAATTGAGTTCTTATTAGAATTGCAGAAATGACCACATGGGATATAATGAATGCTTTTGGAAATGAGAATTTGTTTCTAAATGTAATTGCATGGGAAAATGTACAAAGCAATGCGAGTCAGCTCCCTGTATAGCTATCCTTATCTCAACCAGCAAAAACCCTTGATCCTTCCTATTATGGCTCATACTCTCTCTACAACAAAATTAGAAATAAGGGCAAAATAGTTTCTGCTGGGTATTGAGGGGGTGGGAGGGAGATGGAGGGGTAGAGTGGGGGGTAAGGGAGGGTGTGGGGAAAGGGGGGAGAAATGACCCAAACATTGTATGCACGTATAAATAAAAGAAAGAAAAAAAATTCTTTGCCTCTAACTCAACAAATGGGCTGGGCACCAGTAGCTCACGCTCGTAATCTTAACTACTTGAGAGGCTGAGATCGGTAGGATCACGGTTCAAGGACAACCCAGCAACTAGTTCCCACGATCCCATCTCCAAAATCACTGGAGCAAAAGGGACTGGAGGTGTGGCTCAAGTGGAAGAGTGCCTGCTTTCCAAGTACAAAGTCATGAGTTCAAACCCCAGAAAAAAAATGTAATTGCATGGGAAAATGTACAGATACTTAGTGAATGTGGTCATCATGTCCCTCTTCCAGGCTTGTGTAGGTGAGACCCAGTGCACCTGCAACCCAGACCTCTTCCCTTGGTGTCCTCGCATCCTCTGGTCTCTGAGAGTCACCCTCTCCCTTAACAGTAGAATAGTACAAGTCTTCACCCTATGGGCCAGGAGAAATTTCCTAGCTTGTTTTTCCTTCCTACCTCCAGCAGCTTTTTGTGCCTCTGCAGGGTGGTACAATTTCCCTGGCCCCCTTCCTATGACCTGCTGGGCCATGGGCCTCTCAGCCTTCCCCTGTACCTTACATCCTACATGTGATGCCCCTTGCCTGGGCTCCCCAGTACTCTTTCATCCCCAAAGGACACTGAAATGAGGTTCTGGGTGCCAGCTACTTTTGCTGAGGGCTCAAAGATACACAGGAAGAGTGGAGCACATTGCAGTAAATCAAACTAGAGAAAAACAAAGCATTAGAAACCATTCCACTGAAGTTCACGTGTGTTTCTTGTACGGTTTCGTTCACTCTGTCTGCTCGGCCTCCCTGGCTATTCCTCCACTCTCTGGGCACTTTAAAGTCCTTTTCCCACCCTCTCCCAAACTGAAAGAGTCTAATCCCAAATCACTTATCTTTTCCAGGTAAAACACATGAACTAGCCAGCCCTGACTAGAATCTAGGCCTCTTTTACCAAACCAAAATTCAAGCTTTGTGAAAACAAATCATCTCATACTCCTTATCTAACTTCTAACACTCGTAAATAAATAAATATCCCTACAGAACTTGGGAATTTGGAAACTTTGAAATTTCCTTCTTTAAACTGATCAAATTCTTAGGCAGGTTTCTTTCTTTATCAGGGAGAGAATTAGTGTTATTGTGCCTACACATTGAAGAAGACCCAAGGACGAGAAGAATCATTTCCATATTGCATGAGTCATGACTGCCTTTTCCTAGTCTCTCTCCTCCGAGGACTCAAATAAAACTTATTAGACTTTTTCACTCTGTGTCAGTCATCTCCTACTGTCACCCCTTTACTTCTCATCCTACTTTTCCTCTGTTTAACTGGGATTTTTCATACTGACCCATCCATCCTGTGTATCAGTCATTTCTACAGTGTGGTTAATTACCAATTAACCCTTCCTACACAACTCCTCCAGGGCTTTCAGTGCTAGAACTTTCTATATGTTCCTGTTCTTCAATAGACATCTTCCTGTTTTTCCTCTTTTTAAACATATTAACTGTAAGTAAGTGATTATAATTAAATCTTTTAGTAATCTCTAATTTGGCTGTCAATCACTTTCAGTTATCTGCTTTTATCCTTGTTTTTTTTTAATTATTCCAGGGCATTAGTCATAATTGCCAAGAAACCCCAAACTTCAGTATTCTTCCCCAATCTACTGACAAAAGTTATGAGCCTCTGTTTTCTTCCCAACTGCTGTGCCCTACAAGACGAATTGGAATAGATCTCAAGGAGAAAAATCAATGGTGAATGTAGGCATTTTCCTTCTTCCCGGGATTTGGTCTCTCAATTCCCAAATGCCTTGGTAACTCCCTGATATCCTCACGCAGCCTGTGTTTACATTTTATATAAGCTTTGTGCATGTTTAAAGTAGTAGGGTTAGTTTAGGATACCCAGAAGTAGAAATCCTTTCATACTCATTGAGTTCTTTCTCCTTGCTTCTTGTCTTCCTGATCCCAAAGACACAGAATAATATGTTTCTGAAACCTCAATGGTCTGAAGCTAGCAACCCTTTTCTGTCTTGTCTACAAATGTCCAGGGAGATGAAAGCAAATCTAATCCTTGTATGTGTTTAAATTTCCATCTATCTTTCTTACTCTGTCATTCCACACTCTTACATTAAGATTCTCAGTTCCCCTCAGTAAAAAGAACAATGCTGGAGGTATCACAATACCTGACTTCAAACTATATTACAAAGCAATAACAATAAAAACAGCATGGTACTGGCACAAAAACAGACATGAAGACCAGTGGAACAGAATAGAGGACCCAGATATGAAGCCACACAACTATAACCAACTTGTCTTTGACAAAGGCACTAAAAATATATGATGGAGAAAAAAACAGCCTCTTCAACAAAAACTGCTGGGAAAATTGGTTAACAGTCTGCAAAAAACTGAAACTAGATCCATGTTTATCACCCTATACCAATATTAACTCAAAATGGATCAAGGATCTTAATATCAGACCACAAACTCTAAAGTTGATACAGGAAAGAGTATGAAATACTCTGGAGTTAGTAGGTATAGGCAAGAACTTTCTCAATGAAACCCCAGCAGCTCAGCAACTAAGAGATAGCATAGATAAATGGGACTTCATAAAACTAAAAAGCTTCTGCTCAACAAAAGAAATGGTCTCTAAACTGAAGAGAACACCCACAGAGTGGGAGAAAATATTTGCCAGCTACACATCAGACAAAGGACTGATAACCAGAATATATAGGGAACTCAAAAAACTAAATTCTCCCAAAATTAACGAACCAATGAAGAAATAAGCAAGTGAACTCAACAGAACTTTCTCAAAAGAAGAAATTCAAATGGCCAAAAAACACATGAAAAAATGCTCACCATCTCTAGCCATAAAGGAAATGCAAATTAAAACCACACTAAGATTCCACCTCACCCCTGTTAGAATAGCCATCATTAGCAACACCACTAACAACAGGTGTTGGCGAGGATGCGGGGAAAAAGGAACCCTCTTACACTGCTGGTGGGAATGCAAACTAGTACAACCACTCTGGAAAAAAATTTGGAGGCTACTTAAAAATCTAAACATTGATCTACCATTTGATCCAGCAATACCACTCTTGGGGATACACCCAAAAGACTGTGACACAGGTTACTCCAGAGGCACCTGCACACCCATGTTTATTGCAGGACTATTCACAATAGCCAAGTTATGGAAACAGCCAAGATGCCCCACTACTATCGAATGGATTAAGAAACTGTGGTATTTATACACAATGGAATTTTATGCAGCCACGAAGAAGAATGAAATGTTATCATTCGCAGGTAAGTGGTTGGAATTGGAGAACATTATTCTGAGTGAAGTTAGCCTGGCCC
This sequence comes from Castor canadensis, assembly GCF_047511655.1. Lineage (NCBI taxonomy): Eukaryota > Metazoa > Chordata > Mammalia > Rodentia > Castoridae > Castor > Castor canadensis. Next base: position 5,602,999 of record NC_133386.1, on the reverse strand, counting down.
AAAAGACCAAAAATTGTATGTTCTCCCTCATATGTTGACATTAGATCAAGGGCAAACATAACAAGGGGATTGGACTTTGATCACATGATAAAGCGAGAGCACACAAGGGAGGTGTGAGGATAGGTAAGACACCTAAAAAACTAGATAGCATTTGTTGGCCTCAATGCAGAGAAACTAATGCAGACACTTTAAAGCAACAGAGGCCAATAGAAGAAGGGGACCAGGAACTAGAGAAAAGGTTAGTTCGTGAAGAATTAATTTAGAAGGTAACACACATGCACAGGAAATTAATGTGAGTCAACTCCCTGTATAGCTATCCTTATCTCAACCAGCAAAAACTCTTGTTCCTTCCTGTTATTGCTTATACTCTCTCTTCAACAAAATTAGAGATAAGGGCAAAATAGTTTCTGCCTGGTAGCGAGGGGTTGGGGGGTAATGGAGGGGGCGGGGGGGTGGTAATGGAGGGGGCAGGGGAAGGGGGAGAAATGACCCAAACATTGTATGCACATATGAATTAAAAAAAAAAAGATTCTCAGTTCCCTTGAAAGGTTTATGTTGGATGTGAGGAATTTTAATTTCTCTTGGCAGGTTTCTTTTTTTTAACATTTCTCTGATTAATATCTTAATATAAATAACATTGTTAAATTAGAGCATTGCAGATCCATGACAACAGCTTACATTCATGTTTTTTTCCTATAAAATTCTTAATTTTGTGAGTGCATTTCTATGGAGAACCAATAGACATAATATAAAAGAAATCCATACCTTAGCCCAGGCATTTCAGGGTACCAGACCCCATCAGTACACAGAGGAGGGCTCCGCCACCTTCAGGGGAATTTTGGTCCATGGTGGACAAAAAGGCCCATGTAATTCATTGGTGCCACGTCATTTTTCCTCCTTGTCTTAAACATACTCAAAGTTTGTTAAAATAAATATATATAAATGTAGTAGAAGAAACTTAAAAACTCATATTAACCTTTATCTTGAAAGTTTTGCTTTTCCATCCTATATATTTTACACCTGCTTTGAAAAATAATGTTTTAGGAGCTTTATTTTGGAAATTAAGAAACTGCATTATTCATCCTTGTGAAAACAATCATATTTTATAAGTAAACATTTAAATTTCTATTTTTTCCTTTGGACATTTTTATGTCCATGTATTAACTTTTACTGACAAAATAGAATTGTGGGAAAGTAATTATTGAACATTAGTGAACAGATCATATTTTGTTCAGCAAGTCATGTGCCTTTTCTTCCCCAAATTAAAATATACTGGCTTGAACATAAATTTGTTATTTAAATTTTATTTCATTATATACAACATATCAATGCTTTCAAGTGTATTTGCTCTAGGTGAATGAATTAAAGAAAAAAATGCTGCAAATATCTGGATATTCGTAGATTCATCCCAAACTTGTTGTTTTAAACTGTAAAAAATGTGTGGAAAACAGTCAAACAGAAGCACCCTAAAAGTTTGTTCAGTGTGGAAAGAACTAATATTTTAAAAGAAAAACTAGATAGAGAAAAATAAGCCACTTGGTGAAAATAAACTTTTCTAGCACATAGGGAAAACGAATGAACCAAAGTGGAAGAGCTACAGTACAGCTTTTCATTAATATAAGAAAAAAAATCAAACTGAGACACATGGAGTGTTTAATTTCTCCTTGAATATATGTGAAGGATTTAATCCCTTCAAAGTAAATTCAATCGTTCATGTAACTTTGAGGGTTGACAGTGTGTCTCCCTGTAAGTCAGGTGGTATTTGTTTTTCTTTCCCCATTTGGCAGTACTGGGGTTTGAATTCAGGGACTTGCACTTGCCAGTCAGGTGCTCTACCACCTGAGCCACACCCCTCGTTTTATCTTACCCTATCTATCAGTGATAGTGATGTGAGCACTCCACAGAAAACAATTCAGCCTTTCTTTCAGCTGATGGCTGTCAGGTAGCAAGTGTGTTCAGCCTTTGCATATTGTTCGGTCTTCTCCAGGAGTGCAGAGCTAGCAAAATGTGGCAGGAGCTTCCCCTGGCAGTCAACACAGCTTTCCTGGCCTTAACCCATCAGCTTTACTTTGAGCCTCCAAGAATTCTCCTCTTTTTCCCCTTTATTCTGCTGATAAATCTTAGTAGGAAAATGCTCTGTGCGTTTCACAAGCACAGAAATTAGACCTGTCATTAAACAAAGGTATCAGTAACTCCCACACAGCTGACCCTGAGAGGACCTGTGACGATCTGTTTTCTTTACACTTCTCAGAGTCGCTGCAGACAGAGACTCGTTTTCTAATAAATTAGCTCTTCTCTGTATATCTTGAGACATTATTTATTTAGTTGCTCACTTACTCTCTATTACAAGACAGTGCTAAAGGATAGATATAAATTTAAAAATTTACTCACTACACTTTTGTTGCTGGTCATAAAATAGTTTGAACCTATTTATATCCAGTTTTTCACCTTTCGGCAGCTCAGTGTTCAAACTTGGGAATCCCTTGTTGCTACATAGATTACTGATCTTCATATTTCCCTTTCCACTTTAATGCATAATATTCTGAAAGAATCTTCCATCAGAAACCACTTTAACAAAACCTAAGGAACTGGGTGGTTCAAGAGATAAATAGTACTGTTCCACTGGGACTGAAGTTCACATCCAGCCTCAAGTCTAAATTAAATGAGCTTGATCGTATCTCTTCAGTCTCTTGTGAGCAGCAGTCCAGAGCACTGAACTGTATGAATAATTCCACCGTTCGGCATGATTGATAGTCTTGGCTCGAGAGAGTCCCGAATTGAACTAACAACCACACTAAATTGTATCGCATCTTTAAAGGAGATAGCCCTGTTTAGCAAGGGCTCTGTTACACGACAGGGCCATGTCAAGCCGCAGGCGTCATTGTCAGCATGGACTTGGCAGAGGGCGGCTTGCAGTTCTCCTCCCAGTCTCATTTTTGAACCACGCTCTGGAGTTCAAATTGCACCAAATGATTTATTTTCTTCTCTCGGGTCACCTCCAGCTTCAACTTTTGGTGCATGATACCTACAGATAAACATATGAATTTTTCTTGCTAAGTAATTTGTCTCTACCAAAGATAAGAAATAAATGAATTTCAAATATATGAAAGTATTCCTGTGGCTATAGTCTGTGTGCATTCTTTGGCATCCAGAAATTCATTGTGTCTACCTAACTACTATTTAGCTATTTAATATATATATATATATATATATATATATATATACATATGTTTATATCTATATCTATATTTTTTAAGAGCTGAGGTATGACTCAAGCCATACAGCACCTGCCTAGCAACCACAAGGCCCTGAGTTCAAACTCTAGTAATAGAGAGAGAGAGAGAGAGATTTTTTTAAAATGGGGAAATCTGGGAATTCAGTTTTAAAACCTAGGAATGTCAGAACTGCCTTGGAAATTTGCTTTCCTGCTGACCTGTGTTTAGTCAATTATGTGCAATGTCTTTGGGGCTCTGTAGTGACAGTAGCCAGAGAGGAGCTCAGATAGAAAGATGTAAAAGGTATAGCCTTATCAATCAACACTACTTAATATCTTTGAATTTTTTTTGAGCTTTCACCGAACAACACTTACTTGTAATTTTTGAGCTTAATTCTATTCTTTAATGACAAAGAAAGCTTCTTTTGAATGAACAGCATGTGAATCCATCAGCAGAAGAAAAATAACTTCAAAAATAATATTGCAAAATAATGATTCTTGAATAAGATGACTTTTTCCCCCTGAAAGGCAACATAAACAAAGTGATAACTTTTATAGAGCAAAACTAGAAAATTTAAGGTGAATTGCTCCCAAGAATGTTAGGGCTTAAGTGACCTTGAGAGCCTTCTCTGACTGACTGTCAAGCTAGCATATCAGAGAGTGGTGATTTGTCTTTGGAACTGTCTAGAACTGCAACAGTACTTGACTGACAGGGCTTGTACAGTCTCTCTCTCTCTATCTCTCCCTCCATCATTGTTCTACTAGCAAATGTTAACCATCCATGATTAAACAGGAAAGAATGATGGCATATTCTGTTCTTAAATGTAAATTTACTTTTACACTGACATGGTGAACTTTACAATGCATATATAAGCTGTGGTTTATTTTTTGCCAATACACAACATGAGAGGCAAAAAAACAGAAATAGAAAACAAAATAAGAATTCATTGCTACTTCCCTTTAAGATTCTATTAACAATAAGGTGAAATGTTATTATAGAATACCAATGTTTATTTTTTACTTGGATATAAGAAACCTAAATAGCTATAATCTCAATATTTTTGCATAGTTTTATTTACTGAGTGGGGAATAAAACAATATAAAATAATAATCATTTTCCCTATGGATATAGGTGTATTTAGAAGTGTTCATCTTTACAAAGTCTTCTTCTTGTGTGTTAGGGTATAAGCCAATAAGCTAGAGCTGATTAAATATTTCAGTTTGTAGAGTGAAGCCTGGCAACATGGTGTGAGAGGCAGAGCGAGGCCTGGGTTCATAGTTGGGGGAGACAGAGCAAGCCCCAGGAATAGGGCAGGGTTCCCAAATAGCTCAAAGCCAATTTCAGCTGTATTAGAAAAGAAAATGATGATTTGGTTACCCAGTTGTCAAAGAAATGAAGCAGGTGCTTTGGAATCCCTGGTTCTCACATTCACCATGAGAAACACAGGTAATGTCTATAAATTTATCTTTGATTTCCCTTTCTCAGGCTTATAGACTAAAAAAACAGCTACAAAATGTCCTGACTCAGAATAATCTTAAATTTCTCAATTTAAAAATGATCACTTCAAATATCCAAACATAATTTCCATAATTACACAAAAGTTTAGCCTCCAACATTAGTTCATGCTACCAGTATTTCTGGTGCTCAGTGTTGCATACCACCTTCCCACTGGTTCTTCCTCACCTTGCTAGCACTGGCCAGTGACTAAGCAAGTTTTGAGACCCACGATGTGCTATGCGTTGTGGTTGTTGATGGGACTGTTGCAAGTGAAAATCTCATGTCAGGTAGTATAGAGTATGTGGAGGTTACGCGTGATCCATTAAGTGGGTGTTTTAGCAAGTCTCCTTTTGACTCTTAATCCTGTAAATTTGTTCTTACAGTACTTTGTACAGATAATTGTTGAGTGATCATGTCGTGGCAGGTTTTAATTTTCCATAAATTAAGGATTAACTTGAAATCAGTAATTGAGAATACTAGGCAAATGAACTTCGGATGGTAATTAACCTATCATGACATGTGTTGAGGACCAACGGTAAGTGCTACTACTGAGCACCTACACATTATATAAATAAACCCAGTGGTCCCTGTTTCATGTTAGTGTACCTGGACTTAAAAATTAAATTGCTTCGACATTGCCTGAAGCCCTTCACAGGAAGGGAAGTCACAGACAAATGAGATCAAGAGAGAAAGAAAAGGAATTAAGGAAAAACAGAAGTGGAGAGTTGGCAGAATGGGTAAGGTAGGCGGGGGTTATAAACAGGAAGAAAGGGAAAGTAATTCAAATACCATTGGCGGTCTAGAAACCTGTTTCAATGTTCACTTTATGTTTTCAGAGTATATTGAGGAAAAGTATATGATTTATTTGGGGTACTAATCCTGACCAAACCTTCCAAGGTTTTCTTCGCTTGGCAAGAAGGAGGCTGAAGGCAGCCATACCCTTCTGGTCCTAGCTAGCCACAGGGTAGGTTGCAGCAACAGGGCCTGGATTAGGCCCAGCCTGAATCACACCCCAGGTCCTTTCATTCTGCTGCTTTGTCTCCTTTCCCAACCTTCCCTCCACTAATGTGGCAATAGCACTGAACGTGTGCACACACAAGCAGGCGCGGCCGGGAGGCAGACAGGCCTGGGCGTCTTTCTCTTGCTCTCTCCTCTTTGCTCAAACACATCTGCACATTAGCTCCTTGGTCCACTATTTAACCCAGTTATATCTCCTGTTAAAGTGTGAGGCAATGCCAATGAAATAGGAATATTTACATGGAACAAAACTGAGGACTGAAGAAAATAGTAGCATTCAGTTTTAGAGCAATGCAGAACCTAGAGACAGTTATAAGATTGCACCATGATATTTCTTGGGGCCAGATTATCAGTAGCTGGGCATTGTTTCCTTTTTATTGTGTTTTCCTGTTAATATTTTGTGATAATTTCCTTTTAGCCAGTTTAAATGATTAAATCATTCTTAATCAGGTTTACGATAACAGATAGCGTGCAATCCTTTACTGGGTGGTTTATATAAAACATTGGGTGGTTGATGGTTCTGTATTGGTTTCCAAGGACAGCTGTAACAAAGTGCACAGACTGGGAAGCTCAAAACAACAGAAACATGTAGCCTCTCTGGAGGTCAGAGTTTGTGATCAAGGTACTAGCAGGGCCGTGTTCCCTATAAGAATCCTGCAGGGGATATTCCATCCTCTCTTTCTCCTGCTTCTGGTGATCTGGCGATCTGGTGACCTAGGCTTATGACAACATTTTTGTGGTCATCCTGTGGCCTTCTCCCTGTGACTGTTCACAGTCCTCCCTCTGGGTGGTCCACTTTCCTCTTTTTATAAGGACACCAACTATATTGAATGAGGGCCTTTCAATGCCTTCCTCTTACCATGACCACAACTGCACAAGGTCACATTCTGAGTACTAAGGGTGAGGAGTTTAGCATAGCTTTCTTTGTAGGAGATAACGCCATTTAACCTGTAAGAGTTTCCCAGATTGTTCAAGTTGGAGGCTCATCATATCTTTAATATGGGCAAAGGTAGCTCTCAGCTAGTGCTTTTGAAAACACAAGTACTTGACTTTTTTCTATGGAAAGTTAAAAACAAAAACAAAGAAACCTTGAACCAGTAGTTCCAAGGTAGGCTCTAGAATCTGGGCTTCAGTCTCAATTCCGACACCACGGGCAGTGTGACCTTGGCCTTACTGTCCCTTGAAGTGGTCAAATTACCTAACCCAAGTAAATTGCTCAGCATAGCACAGACACACAATCAATAGTCTACTTATTACTGCAATGATTATTGAAAGCTATCTTCTCTTGACCTCCAGCAAAATTTAATTACTTTTAGTAGAATATAAAGATACGGTATGTAAATTTACTCTCTTACATTTCCTCCACCTCCCCTTGTAAATGTAGGACAGTAACACCCTCCTCAGTGACGCGTGGAAACAAACTCAAACCTCACCCTGTGGCACTTCACTGGCCCACAAGGGAGAGTAGGCCCAGCTGGGCCTGTACAGGAACAGGAAAGCGAGACAGATTTAACCCTATGCACGGCACACCCAGAGCTGTCCAGGCACCTGGAAGGCCAGTGTCACAAGCAAGATGAGGGTGTGGAAGCAAGTGTGGGACATGGCAAAAGGATCTCAGCATTTAGGGTGGTGAGACATCAGGAATCGGGGGGTCGGATGAGGCATTTGCAGTACCTGCTACCAGGCACAGGTGAGACTGATCCCACCTGTGGGATGCACCATTTCTTGTATGCATCTCAGAGCCTGAGTGGAGGCCCCAGGCTCTGAGATGTGTGCAAGAAATGGTGGAAATTAAAGCAAGTCGATTTTAGATATAATTTTAGATAGTATAGGTAGGACAGTGGTCAAACATTCTCAAAAAGACTTATAAATGACGTTGTATAGGTGTGCTGTTTGTTATCAAATGTGATCGGGTCTAACATATGACCTTTGAGGAAATTGGTTGGCAACCTCTATGGCTGGATTTCAAGAATGTTGTAGAGGTTCTGAGAGACCCCAAATCCTTTCTTAATCTGTTAAATAATTCCTGCTGGTCGATATTCTGAGACTACTCTATGGAAGGAAAACTCCTTTCAGTTTAATAAAAATAATATTTTAAGTGTTGGCTAAACTCTTAGGTATCATACAAGCCATTTTAAACATTTTTAAAGCTGAAATCCAATCCATTTATAGTAGGAAAACAGACAAAAACCCAGAAGTTTCACAGAGTTTGAAAAGGGTCCGTAACTTGTCACCCTGTTCAAAACAATAGTTCCAACTTTTTGCAATAGATGAATCTGTTCACATCAACTGTGTTTCTTAAGGTAAAGGAGTGTTATGTTTGTTTTGTTTGGGATTTTATTTTTATTTCATAGTTTACTTATTTTTTTTGTTCAGCATTGATATAAAAGTCACTAGAAAAAGGTTTTTCTTTCAAAATTAATAACCACAGAACTTAAATCTATTGAGTTAAGAAAATCAAGAATTTGATTGCAAAGGCTATGTATCAAGCCACAATCCCAATAAAGAGATGCAAATAGAAACAAGCAAGAAAGACTCCCAATCATTTGCTGGAGAAGAAGGTCATATATTTTACTTTGAGGATAAGGAAAGAGAGATGAAATTTAGTTGGAAGGTCTATCAATTTTACTTTAAGTTCATGATTAAAGGTAATGGGATTTTTTTCACTAATGATATAAAGCATACTTCTGCTTCAGTGACAAGAGAAAGCCATTGAAATGCTGAAAATAATCATAATTTTGACTAGATAAATCTCCTAGTCATCAGCCAGAACTTTAAGCAAGAGAAAATAAGTTAATAAAAACAAACAGCAATTAATTAGGCCAGTGTGGTTCCTGAAGTGTTTTGGGGAAGGCGCTTTGCAATGTAGCTCGCAAAAGGTTCTGAAAACTATACTAGCCTGAAGATTAACTGTGTTTTATGAAAAAGAATGAGTTTCAAATATTAATATCTCATATTAATATTTAAATATTCATTTAAAAACCCATTTTTAAAATAGCTCAGATACAGATTTTTTACAACATACCTCATTTGTATGACAGACTGTTGTCTACAGTGACTCATATACAAGTCTCCAAGTGAAACTGAAGTTCCTTAGTATTCCAGGCACAAGCTTATATATTTTTACTTCAAAATGAGTCGCATTTGATAGGTTCTCTGAATGACCTGGCCTGTGGTGATCATTTTTGTTGCAGCACCTGACCCATTTATCTATGGTTAAAAGTCTTATTTTGTGTTTAGCATTAATTTGACACTTGGCAAATATTTACCAAGTAGCTACAATATGTCAGACATGGTTTTCATGCTGGGGTCATGGCAGCAAACAAAACAGTCAGAATGGTTTGTGGAGCTTAGATTCAGGTATGTAGAGCACATAAAATGCATGCATATATGTGTGCTGTGCGGTGTGTTGAAAGATCAGGAAAGGGGGGTGAGAGTAGGGCTGGAGGGGGTGCAGAACTGGAGTGGCCAGGGTTGAGCTCACGGAGAAGGTGATATCCAGCAAAGACCTGAAGGAGATGAGGGGACCCCCCAGATGGCGTACCATGGGGAGGCACAGAAGTGCAAGAGAAGCAGATTAACTTCCCCAGAAAGAACAAGGAAGCCAGTACTCCTGCATGGGAGTCTTTGCAGTGGGAGAGTGGTCAGCACTGTCCACGGCAGATCTCGAGGACTTGAGGACTGTGCAGGGGCAGCAGAAAGAGCACGACCTGGCTCATACTCTTGAAGGATCCTCGGATGCTGTGTTGAGGAGAGATTGTAAGAGAATGAGTGGAGGAAGACAGAGGCCAGTTAGGAGATGAGCACATTAATCCAGGGGAGAGATGAAGCTGGCTTGAACCTGGAGATGGTAGAAGCAGTCAGGTCCTAGCTATGGGGTGTTCCAGCAGTATGAAGAAACAAAGAACTCAGGCATAACTGTAAAATCTCACAAAGTGTTGTAGTGTTTGTGACTGCCTGCGCCTTTGGACTGTCTGACTCTCCCAGGCACCTTGGACCCCATGCATAATAAAACCCACGAACATCTCAGCTCCATTTGTGGCTATTGCCCACAACCATGCACTTCAACGTGCTTGCTTTTTCTTCTCTGCTGATTTCTAACCTTACTCCCTGTTTCCAGCCCTTTAGCTCTAACTTTTAGTTAATTCAACAACTGAATTTGGCTGGTGTTTGCTCTCCGCATACATGGTGTGTTCATCCAGGCTCAGCAAGCCTTCACCTGAGCCAGGTGGGCAGGTCTGAAGTTTGCTTCTCAAGACCACAGCAGGGGCTGATGGAGAGTTGTTCAGGAGTTGAGGAAAATAGAGAGTAGAGCCAGCTAAATGCAGTTGTCAGATCCAAAGGGTAAGAGTTGGACAGGAAATAGAAGTTAAGGCTTTGGGCTAAAAAGCTGAGAAGAAATGTTGGATTTCATGGAAATATCACACCGAACCCATTAATAAGTACAATAATACAAGTTAATTCCTAGTTTCTTAAAGAAAGGGAATGGTATTGGCAGGTGAGAATCAGTGAGGGAAGGAAGCAGGCAGGTTGGAGGCAGCAATTTCTAGAACACTAACTGGAGTACCTGGAGCCTCCTTGGATTGTCCAGAGGCCACCTAATACATGAGTGAGTTGTATTGCTTTAAAGCTTAGCCCTGAACCTATCCATCATATTTTATGATTGCAATTATCTTATCCTTCCTTGTACCTGATCCAAAGGGTTAGGTTTAAAACATGCAGTCACCTTCTGAATGTTTTAGAATTAGTTTGACCACTAGTGGCAGAGACCCAACTCAAATCACCTTAAAGAGGAAAGAGAATATATTGGCTAGTATAACTAAGCAGTGCAGAAATGATATTGCTGAAGGCAGAGCTGGATCTAGAGACACACTGCCATGAATACCCAATCAATTTTTCCATTGTTCAGGTGTAGCTTCCTTGCTGTTGGCTTCATTCGTAGGTAGCTTAGCAACACCAGCAGGAAGATAAATTCTCTTTTCCAATAGTTAAAGCCAAATTGAGGATCACATCACGTTAGCCTGGTTTGGGTCATGTGGCCATGCCAGCATCAATTACTATGGGCCAAAGGAGAGAAAATAACTTTTTGACCAACTGAGAGTTGTGCACTCTCTCTTCTGTTTGAATTTTTGCTGTTACTCGTGTAGCACAGAAAATGCACACAAACAGGGCAAGAAGGAAGCTGTTGCAAAGTTTCTATCCACAGTGGTTCCTGTGAAAGCAGCACATGACCTTCCTGATATGTGGAATCCCTGTTCTAACCAGTTTCAGGGCTTTCAGGAAAGTGCCGACTGTGAAGCTTGTTAAGCAAACTTTCTATGGGAAGAGAGATTTCCCCCAAGTCCTGATTGTTTCACTTACAATTCCAAAGTATCCAGCCCCACAAGGCTGCCACAGCATAACTACAAGTGAAGTGGAACTTCCAATTAAATACTGCCTAGATTTTGTACTACCACATCTAGATCTATAACTCCAAATCTGTATTTCTACCCGAGCTGTACATCCATTTTAATCAATTCATCTAGCATCGAGCTTCACCTGTCTTTTTTTCTTGACCACCCTGAGTCTATCACGCCCCATTCCAGTTCCTCACTGTAGTAGGTAACAGACCCTTCAGTGGCTTCAGTCCAGCCACACAGGCCTGGAACCACCAATCATCCTAGTGATCACTTCTCCCACACCATCTCCATTTCTCCCCACTTCCTGGAGTTCTTGCTTTTACTCTTATGTCCTTCCTATGAGACCTATATCCTGAACCATGATTCACTTAAGCTGTGAGTAGGAGTCATACATTCACCTACTTAAAATGCTTTGAAGACTCTTGCTTTCCTACAATTTAAAGCTCAAATTCCTTCGTGGAGCACCCAAGGCTCTCTCTGAGATGACCCCTGCCTGCCTCTCAGTCTTTGCTTTCCCTTGTCTCCTTAGCACACAGTCCAGTAGGCATTGTGAAAAACCTGCTTGTTGTTCTGTGGAGGCTCAGGTGAAATGCCCTCCCCCTATTTCCATGAATTATTTTCTAGCCCCACCTGATTAGCACTCTGTGTCCTATGGGCCTCTACTTTGCCCTTTGACACCATCTATCCCAGCCTCTGCAACAAGTTAGTGATTTTTGTCCATCTCTGAACCCAACTCCCTTTACCAGACTGTGAGCCCCACTGAACGCAGAGACTGCCTTACTGGTGCTCATATTCCCAGTGTCCTCTCCACTGCTTTCTCTGAAGATGTAGCTAATGCGGTTGGGCTGTATCCCTCCCCAGCATCCCCACATTGAGGTCAATGTGATAGCATTTCAAGGCAAGGACTTTGAGAAATACAAGGTTTGGATAAGGTCATGAGCATGCCCACTGTGATTCGATTAATGTCCCTATCCAAAGAGGAAGAGAACCCTGAGCTCCCCTACATGACATGAGGACACACAGAAGTCAGCTGTCAGCAAACCAGGAAGGGCATATCAACAGAAACCATATGTGCCAGCACCTTGATCTTGGACTTCCCTTCAAATTGTGAGAAATAAGGGTCTGTTGTTTAAACCACCCATGCTATAGTGTCAAAGTACCTTTGTCACAGAAGATAAAGCCAACATAGGCATATGCTGATTGTATACATTGGGAGATAGGGGGACAAAAGACAATGGCCAGGTACAAGGTGGATGGCAGTTTCCTTAAATTGAATCCCTGACTTTGAATAAGTCTATGCTCAGATCATTATGAAAGCAAACTGATTTCAGTGGGTCCTGCTTTCCTCATCTCAGAATCAGGGAACTTTGATAAAAAGACTTCTAGGTCCCTTTGAAGGCTAACATTTTGTAGTTTTATAGCGCTGTATTAGTTTTAATATAGGTTTTTCTACAGTAAAATGAAGATATCCAGGAGAGAGTAAGATAAAAATCAACGTTGGAAAACAGTTACAGAAAAGGAAGGCAGGTTTACGATAGTGAATTGTTTATAAAAACTACCAAACATGCTTATTTAGACAAGTGAAGGCTGGCAGGTGAATTTAAAGTATGAAAGATTTCTTTTGTTTAAGAAATGTAGTTTTTTAACAACTAATTCTATGTAACAAAAGATTCTTGAAGACGTGATTATATTATATATTAGAAGATGTTCTGTCTCTGATGTGCAAATATCAAAGAAGGGAATTTCTAATCTCCTGTGCACCGTGTGATACCAGTAATTATAAGGTGCCAATATATTGTGTGAAAATTTTAGATCAAAACCTAATGTATGCAGTGACAGAATTAAACAGAAATTTCCAGAATTAACACTTAAGTGTATGTGTGTACATAGATATCTATATGTATAAATGAATATACATACACATAAAACGTTTTTTACTGACCTTGAATCTCACCAGTCCCAGTAGTGTGTTCAGTATTAAAGAGCTCTGTGCAGGCCTGCATATTTTTGTCATTTTAATTTTATTGCTAAATCTCACTTCAGTTGTAATATGTCAGTTATATCATGGGTTGAAGCTATATAAACAGTCATGTTTATAGCACTATGTCAATTTAGTATTTCCAAAGAGGAGAAGACTCTTGCCTTACATGTACTTGTCAACCCATGCAGACTAGAGAGATACCTTACCAGGAGGAGTTGGCACTCAATATTTATTTGATGAACTGATTTAAAAAATGAGTAAATAAGCACAACAGAAATTGACTAAAGTACTAGTAATGTTCAAATACAAAACATTAAAACAGAAGCAGATACTGGATTATAGTGGTTAAAATCCTGAATGGTAGAGTCAAACCTGATTTTATATCCCAGCTCTGCCATTTACAAACTAAATAACTTTAGGCAAAGCACTTAATCTCATTAAAGCTTACTTTTCATATCTACAAAACAAATGAGTTTCTCTAAAGGTAAAGTAAGATAATGCTTAGCAAAGTTTCAGCACAGAGTGGATTCTGATTACTTTCTTAACCATTTTTCTGAAAAGTAATAATCACAAAAATATTAAGTTAATGAAATCGTGCAGATCCTCTTTCTGTTAAGCGTTGGCATTTTCACCACAGAAATGTGATTTTAGAAACAGCTTCAGTAAGAAAGGGGAGAATTCAGCTTTGAGGAAAGCATCCCGGGAGCACCTTGTTGTCCATGAAGTTTAGAGGAAAGGGCATGGGATGATCAAAAGATTTTTCTGGGCACTGGAGATTTTCAAGACAAGTTTGTTGCACAGAGCTATGTAGAAGAGAACTTTTCACTGAACTCGAATGCATTAGGAGGTTACAGCTGAGCTCTCAGAAGAGGGAAGATGAGTTAATGTTGTATGCAGAAAAGTAACTTGGCCATGTGCTGTAAGGAATGAGCTAAGAGAAGGCAGTTTTTGAAAAAAAGTCTTGAGCTGAGATTAGAAAGTGTCCTACCTAGTGACCGCCAGGGTCAGAATTAAGGGTTTGGAAGGTAAAGTTTGGGGAAGTGGCTCCTTAATAAGGAGGCTTCTGCTGAGAAATTCTCCAGTGCTTTGAGCACATCTGAGTTTAAGGACATCACTTTGTGCTGTAGTTATTTATCTATCATGTCTTCTCTGCAGAGTGTGGTAGGTCAATGGAACTCACCAAGCTGCTATTTGGAAGTGTGTCCACTGGGGCTGTGAGCATGGAAGTGCTCCAGGGATTCCCACTGGGGTTGGGTTGCAGTCAGGACCTTGGGTTGCATCAGTGATCAGCCTTTGTCTCCATGGGGAGCAAAGAGTGATTGTTAACAGCAGGGTGTTGATGTGTACATAATTGCATGTAAAAATACCTCTGATGGAGTCAAGGAAGATGTTTAAGAAAAGAGTGATGGCAAAGACACCAGAAAATAAACTATTTGAGTCTTCATGTCATAGGTGAGGATGCCTGTTGTCTTAGTTCATTTGGACAGATGGGATTCTATTAAAATACCATAAACTTCATATGTATAAACAACAGAAATTTGTTTTTCACAGTTCTGGACACTGGGAAGTCCATGATCAAGGTGTCAACAGATTTGGTGTCTAGTAAGGACCCAGTTTCTGGTTCAAGGTGGCACCTTTCGAGTGTGTCCTCACATGATGGAAGAGGTGAGGGGACTATCTTGGGCCTCTTTTATAAGAGCACTAAAACTGTTCATGGTATGACTCTGTTCTCAGGACCTAATCACCTCTCACATCCCCTAACCCTGGGAGGGTAGGATTTGAACATACGGATTTTAAGGGGCACAAACATTCAGACCATAGCATCTAACAACAAAGGGTAGTGTGTGGTGTTGCTTTAGGAGGTAGTCTCCATGGAAACCATCAGCCAATGGCAGGACTGGATTCAGATAAAGTTGTACATTTGGTAGAAGGGAAGCAAAGGAAATTTATCTTATTTTGAAGTAGGAAGCAAAGGCAGCTGCCAAGAATAAGGAAACTAAAATGGACGAGAGGGAGGAGGGAAGACTTGGAGTAAGAGAGGAATGCATCTGAACCAAGTGAAAAGAAGTGTTGTGCAGCTCTCATGCATAGATCTGCAGTTTCCCCTGCTACCTTGGCTCAGGAGTGAAGCAACCTGATCCAGGTGTGAGGACTGGCAGAGAATGGCAGAGAAAGACAGGGCCTGGCTGAGCAGGTGTTGAGTAGCTGGGTGAACAATTGCACACCTGGACACTGTTGAAAAGAGTTTATTAGGGATATTGTGCAAAAACACAAAAATCTGGACCCAAGTAAATAACTATACTCCCTAAGACATCCTTATCTGACCCATGACCAGAGTAGGCTCAGTGCCGCCAGCACCTGGTGTCTTTCCTTCAGCGTTCTGCCTACTCACCATTAATAACTAGGTTGTGCTGTGTCTTCCCCATCCGTCTTTCTCTGGTTTGTTGCCATTAAGTCCTGAGTGCTGACACACCATGGCTGATCGATCAGCCTATCCCCTCCTCTGTCACATTGGATCCCAGACTATTTATATTATTTTTTAAATTTAATTTTACTTTTTGCAGTACTTGGGTTTGAGCTCAAGGCTTTGGGCTTGCTTGCTAGGCAGGCACTCCACCACTTCAATTGCACCTTTTTTGCTTTTAGTTATGTTTCAGATAGAGTCTCATACATTTTTGCCTGGGCTAGCCTCAAACCACAATCCTCCTACCTATGTCTCCCACATAGTTGGGATTACAGATATGTACAATCATGCCTGGCTTGTTTTTTAAGATAGGATCTCACTGACTTTTATTTTTTATTTTTTTTGCCTGGGCTTGCCTTGAACCTCAATCTTCCCTATTTCTGCCTCCCAAGTGGCTGGGATTACAGCTGTGTACCGCCATGTCCAACTTGTGTCTGTCTGTTTTTTTGTTCCTCAGAGTGTCTCTCTTCTATACTATATTGTGAATCCAAATGAATCAGGGCTCTATCACCCTTTAAGAATATTTAAATGTGTATTTCACCTTTATAAAGTGAATAGATCATTAAAAATTAAAGGTACTCATATGATGTACATTAGCCTAAATTATAATGAGGTTGTTATATAAACTGCCTTCTCAAGAGCATTGTCAAAACAAATGAAATCTGTACCCACTGTCCTCTCTGAAACAGCATGAGGATTGGCTAGACATTTGTCATTTAGACTGTAGAATTCTTCTAGGAATCTCAAAGCAAAAACAAGATGGCACTTCCTTTTGAAAAGCATATGTTTTACTGTCAAACCAAACTTAAAGCAGTCAGAATGATTCACATTTCTGAGTTAACTTTCTGCGTTCTCGGACATGTTATATTATTGATGTTCCAATGTGACAGAAGTCTAGTAATGAAGGAACTGAGTAGGTGGAAAGAAAATTGTTACCCGATTTTCAATGATACAATAAAAACAGGTATATAGTAGTCAAAGAGAAGAAATCCAGAAGTTCAGGTTATGTTTAAAAAACAAGCTTAAACCCAAAGTAATGGACCACGTCTTACTCACCTGTATATTACTTATTTCCTAATTATAAGTTAGACACTAATAGAGGTACATTGATTAATTATACTCACTCATAATATTTCGTACATATTCACATCTTACAAATTTCAAAATAAAGCTATTTGTTTTGAAATTTGTTTATTTATTGATCACTCTTTACTACTGCTAAAGTAGGAATCCAAGAGTCATCCTTGACTCTCCCTCACTGTGTGTTCTGAACCATTAGTGAGAATGTGGTCTTTGTTATCTCCAAACATATCTCAAGTCCAGCCCCTTCTCACCAAGTCCCTAACTTGCCTTGAATACTGCAGTCAACCATCTACTTGTCACTGTACTTCCTCTGTTGTCACCCACCTCCCCATCTTCCAATATTCACAGAAACAAGAATGAGCAAACAGTCAGTTGCATCCCATCACCCCATTACAAGACTTCCATTGTCCTTACTTTAAAAACCTAGACTCTTTCCCTGGTCCTTAGCTGCCTCCTGCCCAAGTGGACAGAACCTCAACTCTTCTTCCTGAGGCCTTCGCATGGAATAGCTGGCTCTTTCATTATTTAGATCTCAGCTTCAATGTCACTGCCTCTGAGAGGTCCTTCCTCACCTCCTTATGCTAAGTCAAGTGGTTGCCATCTCCTGCTGCACTTTGTCAGCTTGCTTGTCATTTGTTATGGTAAATGCTGTGAACGAAGCAAAAAGTCTCCCGCAGAGCACTTATCACACATTGCCATCGTTTGCTGTCTGTTGTTACATGTCTTCCAAAAGAATGTAAGCTCTCTGTGAGCACAGGAAACAGGCCTGTGCCACCAGTCCCTGGTTCACGGTGCCCAGTGATCCTGTGCGAGCACAAATCATGGTCAAATGAATGATCAAATGCAACCTGTCAGGAGGCTAGATACACTGGGGTTTATGTGCCCGACATGTTTATAGAGAGTTGACTGGGTACAAGATTCAACAGTGTTTTGCTTGGTTTTGTTTTGTTTTTCCACTCAGCATGCCACCATGCCAAGCAAATAGTTCCTGGTTATGTGAAATAGTTTGAGAGTAAAGTGGACCTCAATTTCCTCACCCAAAAAAAGGGAAATGGGAGCAAATGACCACCTGACTCTCTTGCAGCTCTGAAATCTCCAGCTGTTTTGGAGATGATCCCCAGGTTGTACAAATGCCACCTATCCCAAAAGTGGCTCAAAATGCAACATGAGTCTCCATGCATGAACGAAGGAGTGCAATTTGGCAGAGGATCTGGGAAGCATGCTGATCTTCCAGAGCTGTTTAGGGGACCCCCTTAGGTTCTATAGAAAGGCTACCTTGCAGCAGGCTGGCTGCATGAAGCACTTACTCCCCTGTCCTTACTTGAACAAGAACCCCAGCCTCCAATGAAGCAGCTGCTTTCCTCTGTAGTGACCAATGTGTGTAAGGTTTGACAACCCCCTGCTTCCTCCCCACCCACATCCTCACCTGAGCACAATCACACCAAATAGGTATTGGCAGAGAAAAATGCTTCTCTCTGGTTGTCTGTTCCATGCAACTTTGGAAGTGATCCTGGAGCATCCAGTAGTACCTTTTCATAGCCCTTTATCTCTTGAAAGTTGTTGCGAGAGCTAAGGTAAAGTTGCCTACCATTAATCTTTGTTCTCAGCACTATGAATCAAAGGAATGAAATACTTCTTATCATGATTCGGATCCCAAACAGGTAAAAATTACAACATAAAACAAAATTTAATACTGGCTTTGCCCCCGTCACCTCAGCCATATATTCTTGACTGAAGTAATCAGCCATGGGTGTGTTTGTACTGTAACTCAGCAATTGTTTCAGCAGCTGTGGACTTTGCAAACACATTCCATTTTTACCATCGCACACTTAGAACAAGCTTGGGTAAAGAGCTGGACATCATTTTCACTTGCTTTTTAAAATTCAGAGTTTTGATTTAGTCTCTGTGGCTATTTTGCAATTTCATGTTGTATTGACAGTTTCCTTAACACACATTCAGTTTGTTAACACTGAACCTTCTTCACTGTCACATAGCATTTTTGGTGAAGCCTTTTTAATTGCAAGTTGCACTTGACAAGAGTTTCAGAGAGGTAAGGTGGGAGAATAAAGAATTGGACCAGGAATCCAAGGAACTGAACTGTGCTGGGGCTCTGATGTTGCTTTGTGGAACCTCCAGTCATTTTTCCCTAGCTGGGCTCCAGTTATGCCATTAACAAAATAGGGATTATAGACCCTATTGTCAATCCGTGTAACCCACAAAGTCACTCATTGTAGATGAAGAAACAGCCACCGATCAAATGTGTCCTACAACCACAGCAGCGCTATCAGAAGCTGTCAGTGAGCATCTTTAGAGCTTGGCTTCCCAGATGCCTTAGGAGGAAGCCAGTGTCTGAGCACCAAGAATTTATGCAAGATGTAAAAGAGAAAACCCTGGTGTCACAGTGTCGCAGCCTCAAATCTCCTTTGCAGTCACCTCCCTTGGCTTGCAGATTCATGTTCACTATGCATCCTCCAGTACTGCACCTCAAATTTCAGAGGCACACAAAAATAGGGTAAATATTTCACTAGAAAATGTAAGTCAAAAGGAAAGCAATCTGTCTCCAAAATCAGTCTTACTGGATAAGGTTTTGAGTGTTACCCAAAACAAGAGGCACACGTTCTTTTCCCTGCGAACAGCTCTAGGGGTGCAGGAGGTGCAGGTCCTTCCGTTGCTCAAAACACTGCCCAGTTGTCACTGCTGCTAGGAAGGAAGAAAGGAAGTCTTTCCATTCCCTGAATGTTCCCACATCTCCGAGGCTGCCATATATCTGGTCTGTTTGTTCTCTTTTCCACCCTCGCCTCTCTTCCTCTGCTCTGTCACCACAGGGCTCTCAATTTTCTTAAGAGACACCTGTGGCCACAGCTTGGAAACCCCAACCCCATAGGAGGACAGGCCAGGAGGACAGAGGCACGGGCACTGGGCCACAATCTGAAAGCACCCAGTCATCTCTCTGCCTGTCATAGGTTTGTAAACTTTAGAAAGTCTCAAAATTTCACGACCTCATGTAAGTTGAAAGGATTCGTTTGGGTGATTGTTGAGGTCATTTCTACCACCGCAGTGATTCATCCTAAAATAGTCTATGTCCCTGGTCTCGTACAGGCCAGTTGAGACACAGGCTTCTTTGGGCCATTGGTTCCTCTGCCTGATTTGTACATGGAGGATGGCCATAAAAGATGGCCCCTGCGTCAGTCCGGCAACCTACAGTGCCTTCTGGAGTTTTTCTTCTTTCAGTTAGCTGTTTAACACAGGCCAATCCTTCACAGTCCACTATGATATAAAGAAGCTGGGTTCACTCTATCAATGACCACAACTGAATTATATATTCTTGCACATGCATACATCCAGCTTTTGCTCTTTGTGAATCATGAACTAAACAGTTTCAGTGCATCGCCTGCACTTGCAGAAGACTGGGCACACCAGCTGAAGCCACTCTCACCCTAGAGTCTACACACACAGCATTGCCACTAAAGTGAGCGGTCTCCCAGGCTGAAACATGAGCAGATCCCACAGCGCTTCTGTGGAACCTGGCTGTTTCAGAGGTACTGACTGCACAAAGAGACAAAGATTGTCTATGTTTGCTACAGTCTTGAGTGGTCTCCATATCTAATACCCTGCATGGGAAGCATGTGCTCTGATACCCGACCACACTGAAAGCATAATAGTTGCTCTTGTGATTTCTAAAATGCTTATTATGGCATTTAAGAATCCCAAGTGTCTGTTAATAAACCACAGCTTTTTAAAAATCATATTATTTTATGTCTTATTCCCTGTAATACTTATGAAGAAACTTTGACTGTAAGAATAAGAAATATGCTATAAGTGTCCTCTCACATGCAAGAACTTACTTTTAAACCTATAGCATTAATTGAGGGGGGGGAGCGGGAGGGGGCGGAGTGGGTGGTAAGGGAGGGGGTGGGGGCAGGGGGGAGAAATGAACCAAGCCTTGTATGCACATATGAATAAAAAAAGAAAAATGAAAAAAAAAAAAAAACGAACAGAGGCAGCATAGCATTATTTGTAGTGGGTAAGGTGAGGTGAGTGAGGACAATGCCTGTGGATTTCCAATAACTTGTCAATACACTAAATCCTATTTGAGGACTAGTAAGTCCCATTATAGTCCCTGTCCTGGCACCTGCATTGACCATAATGATGCAGCAGATAGATCACCGTCCCCTTATGGCCTCAGTCCCTTCGCTGTAAAATTAGTAAAAGGAGATTAGGCCACTCTTAGGGACCGCAGTGTCTCTCTCTCTCTCACACACATTCTCTCTCTCTCTCTCACATACACATCTATCACTTGTACTAAAGCCTATCAGGACGGTGTCCCCTGTTCTCACTTTGCAGTAGGCTAGGCACTTCTGTCTCGAAGTATTATGTCATTTTTATCTCTAAAGCTGTTAACGTTCCTGAGATTTCCTGAGATTTCCTTCTATCAGGAGTCTTCCTCCTGCGGAATTAGGTGCGCCATCATCATCTCTTATGCGGTTCCTCGGCGTAGTTACGTCATAGTAATCATTGCTCCAGTAAAGAAGGCTCAGTAATATGCAAAACCAGAAACCCATTCAAGGTCCTGCTTTAAGAAAGATACGTGTGCGCGCGCGCGCGTGTGTGTGCATGTACACAAGTGCACACACTTGAATGAATAACTGGGAGTTATTATTTAGATAAAAGGGGTAAAATGGACCTCACATGTTGGTCACAGCCAGGAGAGACTTGCAGGTTTCAGGAAGAAGCAAGGAAAGAAAGCAAGCCCCAAGCTACAAATTTACCCGTTTATCTAAATAGCTCCTAGTGATAATTTTCTTAGATTTCTCCCAATCAGGTATCATTTTTCATCTGAAGTATTAATAGAACACTTTGGAAAAGAAATTATTGCAGATAACATCATAATGATAAAACAGAGGGAAAGGACCCTGCTGTTTTGCCCAGGCTTGCACCTAAAGAGAAAGTCACCTGCATATCATGGAGCTCACATCAAGCTTTTCGCCCCATCCTAACCACCCTGTCTCATTGCAAATGCCACCGTATGCCCCTTCTATAATGAACATAAGTGCTGTGGCAGTTTAATTAATAGCAAGCCATTTTTGTTTTTAAAATCCCCAAAAGGAATATGGTTCCTTTTCTGAAAATTCAAAATATAATGTCAGGGTAAGTTCTGGTAAGATGGCAATATATTAATGTGATCCACTTTCAGAATTTTGGACTTGAAAATCAAAGTTTCTGTCACCAAAGACAGATTCTTGGCTTATATTTCCTTATCACATTTTAAAGACTGTGATCTCATCTACTTCATTTTAAATGATTCATCTTGCGGCCAGATTTCTTCTGGAAGGTGGTGTCTTCATTGCACACCATTGAAAATATGCACTAGATAGGTTTTCACAAAATAAAATATTAGTTGTTATCTAGAATTTTCTGCCTTTTTTATGTTTTCTGTTGGGATGTATGCTACTTCTTTAATAATTGATAAGTGAATTAAAAATTTCCAATACTCACATAATGGTATCTTTTTAAGAGCTTTATACTTAATCATGAACAGTCTTATCAGGAAGACATCTTTATGTCTGTGTTACACATGATAAAAACTGACTCACAGAGAGATTAGTCAACTAGTTAGTGGTACTTGAACTTGGCAATCCACCTCCAGAATTCATGGTCTATTCCCTCTCCTACACAATTAGGGCTCACCAACAATAGCTGTTGGCCATGGCTTGCATGAACTCTCCAGGACTCAAGATTTGTTTTCTGACTTTTGCTGAAAATTTATAGCAAACTTGAGAAGTGATGGAGTATCAAGCTTATCCCTCCAACAATATGAGCTGGCTGTATTATGTCGTCCCTCATTCTTGTCTACTCCATGCCTACCATAGTCTGTGGACACTATGTCCATGTTGGTTGAGATGCTGAAGATGGTAGCACAAGCTGTGGGAGGAATTAGCCATCTTCATTATCTAAGCTTAATTATCTTTGTCAGAATAATTAAACACAGTATTATAAGCAGAAATATGCCCAAACATGTGGAAAATTAATAGTGTGTATTACAACTTGCTGAGCTTAAAGGCTTAAGATGCAAGGTGTATGGGAGTAGGTAGGTACCAGAGAACTACACCAGAAACTCATCGTCTGCCCTTTACCGAAATTCATCTGCATGGGATGTCTGATCTCTGTGATGTGTTTCAGATTTCAGAATGCAATAGAGTGTTTCCAAAGCACTCTGCTCATTTTTCATGTTTACTTCAGCCTCCCCCATTTATTTTTTGCTCTCTACACCACTTTTCATTGAAGACACATTTGTTGAGATATAGTACAATTACTTTTTCTCAGTCACTAATGCTCTACAATTTTCATTTCTGTATATTTAAATTTGTTTTGTTTAGTTTACCCTTCATAATTACCTCAATATTTTATGTGTTTCTTCTTCCTTGCTTATAGTTCTGCCACCTCAACATATTTTAATTGATTTACCTTCATTTTAGGAATAGATGGTTCTAAACAATTCTATTCAAATAAAATCTTTAGCAGTTCCTGTCTCCCTCTCTCCCTTCCCCCTTCCTCCCTCCCTTACTCCTTTCCTTCCTTTCCTAACTCCCCAGAAAGGTAGCTGAAGATGACTTACAAGTTTCTACCTTGAATCACTTGTAGGGGGTACTATTGAGAGACAGGAAGAAAACAGGTTGTACACACTGATAATAATTCCAATCTTTGCATGTTGAGATTAAATAGTAGTGGGGAATCCAGATTTAGAACTAAAGCTATCACCACTGAAATTTGGAATAAAACCCATATGTCTGGTTTTATTTTTATTACTTAACATCATCTTAGGAAATCTGAAGTAATAAGATAAGAAAATACAACGTTTGACAAACATTGAAAGAAAAAAATTGTTTTGTTGTATGATTAATGACAACAACTAAATCAAGATATTCAACTAAATACCTTAGGAAGCACCAAAGGAATTTTATAAAGTGGATGCCTATATTAAAAGAACACGTGAATTAAATTGCTTTTTTTGCAGTATCAATAACCAGCTGAAAATGAAAATAGGAAAACAACACAAAAAGAATGAAACTCTTGAAAAAAATAGGAAGAAAATTGTAGCATTTAAGTAAACTAGAAAATCTTATTAAACAAGAAATATAAATATGATAGTATATTGTATTAAGAGATTGTTTATTGCATAATATTCAAAATTTGGTGTAGTTGAAGATGAATATAGATAAAAGAAAAAGGATAAAACCCACAGAGCATATTGTAAACATTTAAAAGATAAATAATATCTCTAACTTATAAATAACTCCTTCAAATTGCTAAAATAAAAAGATAACAGCACAAATACAAATAGTAATAGATAAATGAACATAAATCATCATCGCAAGGTTTTAAACTAAAATAAAAAACAAAAACTTAAAATAGCAGTGAGATAGCATTTTCTGTCACTAAATCTGTGAAATATTTTAAAATCTGGTAATATCAAGTCCTAGCAAGGGCTGAGCTGAACTTACCTGCTAAGTTCAGTGTTGCTGTTGGCATTCTAACATTCCACTTCGTAAGTATGGGCTACCCAGTCCCCTTCTCCCAGAACCCCATCCCAGCCTTCTATGACTGGTCATATGGTTCCACATTCAAGGGCAGTAATTAGAGCCCTCACACCTGTGCGTTCCTGACTTGCTTGCTGTTAGCTATGTAGGATGCTATCCTTGGGCATGGGCGTAGCAAAACCAGGGCTTCTATACTGCAGGTGGGCATACGAATCACAAAAACTCTTGAAAAGTTATGTGACACTTATCTGTTAAAACTCAACAATTGCTTAATTTTTAACACTCAGTCCCACTTTATTTTTTAATCTGAGAAAGATAAAAGCACCAGAATATAATGATATATGTATAAAGATCTATATAACAGCATAGTTTAAGGAGCCAAAACTGTATGTAATGTGAAGACTTATCAATTAGAAAGTGACTAAAGAAATTATAGTACTGTGTATTTCTGCAGTGGAATATTTTGTAACTATTTAAAATAATAAATTAGATGTACATGTATTGATTCAATAATGTATTGTTTAAAAATTTAAATCACAATGTGCAGAGAAACATGTCTAGAAGAATATTAGTTTCACTTTAGAGAAAGAAGATATACATCTCTCTCTCTTCCTCTTCCTCTCTCTTTCACAAACACACACACACACACACACACACACACAGAGATACACACACACAGAGTATAAGCATAAATCTATATGGTGTGAGGATTTAAATATGGGCAAATATACTCCCAATTATGGAAGAATA
Organism: Castor canadensis; assembly: GCF_047511655.1. NCBI lineage: Eukaryota > Metazoa > Chordata > Mammalia > Rodentia > Castoridae > Castor > Castor canadensis. The sequence continues at coordinate 5,578,055 of NC_133386.1, read as the reverse complement.
GGTAAAACAGATATGTACAGGATATTAACTTTATCTTATACAAGTCTGAAATTTCAGATTTATTTTAATGAGCATTTAAATTTTTCCCTTCCAAAACACACATGCAATAAGAAAAGTCTACAAAGTGCCTTTCTCCAGAGTTGAAGCAAAATGATAATTATAATAGAGCCTGACAAACTAGAGTTACATTAGTTAGAAAGTAATAGAACTTTTACTTCTCTACAAAGTGGGTCTGCCACTTAAGCCACACCTCCAGTCCGTTTTGCTCTGGTTATTTTGGAGATGAACTATTTGCCCAGGCTGACCTTGAACCATGATCCTTCTGATCTCAGCCTCCCAAGTAGCTAGGATTACCTGGGTGAAACACTGGCGCTTGATGGTGTTTAACATTTTTAGGGGTAAAGTGTCATAGGAAGAATGAAAAGAAATTTCTTTCCCAGATAGAGTTATCTGAGTTCTCAAATCCTTACATCACATGCATGGATTTGGCAAAACCCTGTTCTCAAAACTTCTGATTAACTTTTAAAATTAAAAGCAATTACAGAGTTTAAAGCAGATATTCCTTGGTAGATGTGGCCTCTTTACTCATTGTTTTGACAATAACCTGTCTTCAGCATCTCCTGCTTTCTATTTTTTTTTTTTAAGGTTTAACAGATGTATTTAAAACACAATTTGTTCAGTAGGAGTCTACAAGCTTTTTCATCTCTAAAAAGTGAGTTAATTTTTCGGATTTAAAATTGCATTCTTTAAAAGAAATGTCCAGGTGTTTTTTTCTGAAGATTCAACTATTTGTTCCATGCTGCTCAGACAGACCTGACATGACTGAGCTACTTCGTGTGTTACTGTCTTCCTCAAGAGAAAGCTAAAAAAGGAGTTTGTCATAAAATGCAGGTCTCTAGTACCATGTTTACTACAGTATCTGACAAAAGATGTTTAAAAAGATCATTTTTTTCCTTACCTAATTAGCTAGGAGATAATTCTCTGTAAAGGCAAAGAAAAATCACTTAGAAAGCATAACAGTGGGTTCCTTTTTTCTCAATATGTTTAACTACTCCAAACAACAATGATTTCATCTTTAAGAGCATAACAAATGGGTGGAAAACAGCAACACAACACACAAAGTGTAGATGCTAAGTAAACCAAGGATTTTTGTAAGCACTAGAAAGGATTGGGGAAATCCAGAATCAAAAAAAGAGAGAGAAAAGGAAAATAAAGAGAAATAACATCCTGAACTGCAACCATTCCATTGCCAATAGTGTCTTGGCTGCAGGAACGAGATCCTGGTCGTGATCTGTATCGACTATAATAAGGAGAAGGCGATCTTCTTCTGCACTGGTAATTGTAATCTTCCTATCTGCCATAGCTGCGGTTGTATCCTCTATCACAGTAAGAATCCCAACGCCTGCCACAGCCCCTGCCACCACCACCACCACAAACACGCACACCACACACACAATCATGGACACCACACACATACACACCACATGCTTCCTGCAGAAATCCTATCCACTCTTCTAGTCCCAGTTCCAACACCAGCTCTTTAAATAACTCTCACCCTAGTTCAATGGCCAGAAGGCGCCTGGCTGTCTTTGTCTTCATTTCCATCAAGTTTGTTCACACCCACTGTGTAACAAACATTACAGTGAATGTGTGGATGGTTTATCTTATCTCCTGGACTATTAGGGCCTTCAAAAAAGTAAGACTTACAACTCACATTCTGATCACTTAAAATCTGGTCCAGCACCCAGTGTGGGGCCTTGCAGGTCACAGGCCCTGGAAATGCCAAACCGAATTGATTTTGAGCTCACTTTAGCAGCCTGGAAGAGAATGTCCTTTCCGGTTTTGGGTTTTTATAATGCAATTTTGCTTCTTTGGTACAAATGTGTCTCAGTCAATCTACAGAAATAATCCATAATTCTTATTCCTAGCTTTCAAGTCGTGCCTGCTTTAGAGGATTCTGGTAAGTAACATCTATCTAATCAAAGAATAGTGAATATTTCTTCCTATTTTATTTATGAATCAGAGACCCCCTTTTAAGTGGTGCTAATTAGTTAAAATTACTTTTAAATTATTTTATGTACTTTCATCTCTTAGACATTTGAAATTTTAGTATAATTTTATATTCTTTATATGAAATTTTTACCTTTAACTTTGAGGTGCCATGTTTTGGTTGATTCTGCTATTAGGATAAAGAATGCTAAAGATAGATTAGTGCTGCTTTAGTTGCACATATGAACTTTCTATGTAATAGTAATTAGGAAATTTACCTGAATAAAATGAATTCATAAGCGTTAAGTTACCCCTCCCCCTGAGCAGGGCTTTTATGGTCTAAAATTGGCAAACAATGTTCAGAACCGAAAAAAAAATCTTAAAAATTAATGGATGTTAATAAGAAGATGCACACACACTGTATTTAGGAAGAGGAAAGGCCTGAGAGTTCTAGAAATCTGTGTGGCTTCATGGTGACAAATTCATGCTGCTAAAAGAAGGGTCACAGTTTTTCCAACAATTTCAATCAAAATTAAGTGAAGCACACACAGAGATAAACACTCGCACCCATTTCCAATATAATAATTACTGGCACAATTTTAAGTGTCCTGCACACCTACTTCATATTATTGTGCATCAGTCACAGGTCTGTCCTAACACTATCCAGTCAGTTCTCTACTATTTTGCCTAATTTAAAAAAAAAAAAATTTAAAAACTTTCATTCCGATAGCAACAGTTGAGATCTAATTGCTTTCTTGTCTTACATTAAGAAAAAATTCAATCAGACACCACCAAGATAGTTTCACAAGTAGATTGTAAACATGGAAGAATTAGGAAATTCCAGTAATATCCTGGTTACATACATTTGTGTGCTTTTAAGTTCAGAATTCCAAGCATCTTCATATATCAATAGCTTTTTATTTTAGAAACAGCCTATTACCAACAGGGAACTATTATTTCATCTACTGAACCTACAGGCAAAAAACTAAATGCAGAAAAATAGTTTTTTTAGGATCTGATTTTGTTGGACTCATATGAATTATGTGGAGGACATTCGATTTTCTGATGCAAACAAATATTAGTAACATATGGTCCAAATGTCAGTAGTACATAAAATAAACAAGCCTTAAAAAGCTCATTAAATTTATCTATATAAACTATACTACAAGAAACCGTAGCAGTTGCTACAGTAGAAGCATAAGTTAAATACTGTGAGCCTAGAAAGCAGGAATGGGGAGGAGCAATTATTTTTAGACAGAGGAAGATGCTGGGGTGGGTTTATGAAGGAGATGGGCCGGGGTTGGAGCAGAGATTTAACTGAATAAGGAAGAGAAGGGTCAGCCTAGGTAGATGTGTTAGTCACTTTTGTGTGGCTGTGACCAAAATAACCTAACAGAAACAACACAAAGGAACAAGCTATATAGTTTCAGAGGTGTCAATCCAGAGGGTGTTGTGGAGCAGAGCAGTTCATATCACTGCAGACAGGAAGCAGGTAAAGAGAAATGCAGAAAGGGACCAGGGAGACACATAACCCCGAAGACATGCCCCCAGTGATCTCCTTGCTCCAAGTAGGCCATCTTCGACTTTTCACCACCTTCCAGTAACGCCAACATACTATGGGTCCATCAAAGGATGAATCCATGGATTAGATCACAGCACCCATGATCTAACCACCTCACAGACACACTCAGACAACAAGACACACTTAATATCTCCTAGGTGTTTCGTTACCCAATCAAGTTGACGATTAAGACTGACCACCACAGCAGACATAAAGGAGTAAGCTATAGGGTCTGTTTGGAGAAAATGTTTGGTATAGCCAGAAGCTGGGATTCTAGAATTGAGAAGGGGATGACCATCCAGTGAAGCTGAGACACAGATGGGTCTGATGTGGCAGGCCTTAGAATGGCGACCTGAGCTGAGATTGCATTTATAGGGTGTGAGTGACCAGGCACTTGGCTGTTTGGGAAAGGAAGCTGTTTTTTTGGAAAGGATCAGCTATGTTCTGTAGAAAGCTGAATGTAGCCATTTTGTGGAGAATAGATAAAAATAGTCTTTAAAAATGTTTGCAGGCTTTAATGGAGTGATCCCATTTCTGGGAGTTTATCCTAGGGAAGCAAATGAATCTATTGAAAGAGCTTGTGTGTACTGCTGCTCATTAAAATGCTAAACAAACAGTAGGGGTCTGTAACTATGAGTGGTGAAGCTATTGATGATCTTTTTTTTCCTTTCTGCATTAGTGTTTAATACTTTTCTTAAGCATGTATTAGTTTTGCAGTGAAAAAAATTCAATATGTTTTTTTTTTTTAATTTTTATTTTATTCATATGTGCATACAATGTTTGGGTCATTTCTCCCCCCTTCTCCCCATTCTCTCCCTTATCCCCTCCTCCCCCTGCCCCGCTCCTTCCCTTAACCTCCCTTACCCCTTGCTACCCGGCAGAAACTATTTTGCCCTTATCTCTAATTTTGTTGAGGAGAGAGTATAAGCAATAATAGGAAGGAACAAGGGTTTTTGCTGGTTGAGATAAGGATAGCTATACAGGGAGTTGACTCACATTGATTTCCTATGCATGTGTGTTACCTTCTAAGTTAATTTCTGCTTATCATGGAAGACTTTTATTGCTCCATCTATTTTGAATGATAGTTTTGCTGGGTAGAGTATCCTACGGTTGAAGTTATTTTCATTCAGTGTCCGGAAGATCTCACCCCATGCTCTTCTTGCGTTTAATGTTTTTGTTGAGAAGTCTGCTGTGATTTTGATGGGTTTACCTTTATATGTTATTTGTTTTTTCTCTCTTACAGCCTTCAATATTCTTTCTCAGGTCTCTGTACTTGTTGTTTTAATGATAATATGCTGTGGGGTAGATCTATTTTGGTCTGGTCTGTTTGGTGTTCTGGAGGACTCTTGCATCTGTATGGGAATAGATTTGTCTAGATTTGGGAAATTTTCTGTTATTATTTTGTTGAATATATTACACATTCCCTTCGCTTGCACCTCTTCTCCTTCTTCAATGCCCTTGATTCTCAGGTTTGGTCTTTTGATGGAGTCAGTGAGTTCTTGCATTTTCTTTTCACAGGTCTTGAGTTGTTTAATTAATAGTTCTTCGGTTTTTCCTTTAATTACCATTTCATCTTTGAGTTCTGAGATTCTGTCTTTGGTTTGTTCTATTCTGCTGGCTTGGCCTTCCGTTTTGTTTTGCAGTTCTTTTTTCTGAGGTTTTCCATATCCTGGCTGTTTTCCTCTTTAATGTTGTCTATTTTTGTCCTGAGTTCATTTATCTCTTTATTAATCATGTTCTCTCTTTCACTTTGGTGTTTATACAGTGCTTCCATGGTTTCTTTTATTTCTTCTTTTGCTTATTCAAATTCTCTATTTTTGTTTTCTTGGAATTTCTTGAGTGTCTCCTGTACATTTTGGTTGACCCTATCCAGTATCATCTCTATAAAATTCTCATTGAGTACCTGTAGTATGTCTTCTTTTAAATTATTCTTGTGGGCTTCATTGGGTCCTTTGGCATAGTTTATCTTCATTTTGTTGGAGTCTGGATCTGAGTATCTTTTTTCTTCATTTCCCTCTGGTTCCCGTACTAATTTTTTGCTGTGGGGAAACTGGTTTCCGTGTTTTTTCTGTCTTCCCATCATTGCCCTTGGTGTTGTTACTGTCCCTGTACTGTGTGCAATTAAGTATTTTCTAGCTTGTAATAATAACAATGGTGATATTTAGAATGGAAGGGTGAGAGGAGAGGGAAAGCCAAAGAAGTTAAAGAAAAGGGAAAAACAAGTAAACACAAGTAAAAAAAACAAAACAAACAAACAAATAAAAAGTTTCAAAGATATAAACAGGGAGAGATAGTGTACTAATCAACAGTAAGCTAAACAGGCATTAGAGAGACAGAAAGAGGATTGAAAAATAAATAAATAAATAAATAAATAAATAAATAAATAAATCTCCAAGTTCAAATGCAATAAAGTTCCAGTCTTAATAATTTTGGTGTTCGTCCCTCAGCCTCCAATCCTGGAGATGGTGTCTCAGAAGTAGTTCTGTCGTTGTCTCATCAAAAGGGAAAAAAAACCCAAAAACAAAAACAAAAAAAACAAAACACCACAAAGTGTCCCAAGTTCAAATGCAGTACAGTTTCAGTAAGTTTTTCAGCATGCAGGTGTAGTTTGGTTGTTGTCTCATCAAAGGTAGGGAGAGAGAAAAAAAAAGAGTCTGGAGACAGTTCTGTGAATGTCTATCTGAGGCTGCAGCTCACCTGCCCACTGCTATCAGCCTGCTGTTGCTAGAGGCTTTATTTATGCAGATCTCAGGGATGAGCTTAACACTGACCTGGCCCCCCAGGCTTTGTTTATTAGAGTTCTCCTAGGTGCAACCACCACTGTTACATGCTTTCCCCTTTCCAAGCTCACTGGGGGAGGTGACACTGCACCAGTTTTCTCAGGCCAGCTTGTTTGTTTACAGCTCATGTGGGAAGTGGGTCTTCCCCCCCTCCTGTGGACTTTTCCTCCCACTGCTGCTTTTATAAGCTTTCCCGCTCCTGGTTGCTGGGCGGGTGCCACCACCACTCCTGCCTTCTCTGGCCAGCTTGTTTATTTACAGTTCCATGAGGGATTACCCCCTCCCCCTCTTCAGCACTCAGGGTGCCCCACCCTCTTTGCTATGTGTCTATTTTGTTGTTGTTGTTGCTTATTATTCAGTTTTTTTTCTTTTTTCCCTGGGTGGGGGTTGGTCTGACCAGGGGAGCTATGCTGATCTGGTCCAGGGTTGTCTGTAGGAGTACCGCATGCCGCTTAGCTCACCTTGTGGTCTGCGTCTTCCCTAGTGATCTGGGCACTGGCGTCTGGCGGCGGTGTGGGAGCCCTTCTGGTTTCTCTGTTTAACATGGAGTGAAGATGCTATGCAAGGGCTGGGGTTGTGGAGGAGTCAAAGTTTTGCCTCTTCTCGGTGGTTTTTCCTGTAAGGTGTATCTCCAGCGTCTCTCCAAGATTTTACTTTAGGAGGCACGCTTTCTGCTTCCTCCCTCTAGTCACCATCTTGGAATCTCTTCAATATGCTTTTTAATAGTCTGATCAAAATAGAGGAGTCCTTGAGCCAAGCAGCTGGTGTGAATGTAAAGAAGGGGGCAGACTCAGGTTTGAGGCAGAACATGGTTTCACAAACATGAGATTAAGAAAGCCCTGAGGCAAGAGGGCTCTGACTTCTACAGCTGGCTAGATGGTAAGACTCTGGGTCACATCAGCAAGTGCACAAGCATGATCAGGTGGGGAGATGACCTACTAAGTCCTGTATAGAATGTGTTTGTTTGGAAGAATCCTTAGGATATCAGCAGATGGCAATAAAAGAATGCAGTAACTCCTTATTTTTAAAGGCTGAATAATATTCCATTTTCTTTTTTTATTCATCTGCTGAAGGACATTTAGACAAAAGTCCTGACTATTGTGAATAATGTCACAATGAATGTGGAAGTGGAGATATCTCTATGTAATCCTTTTTTTAATTCCTTTGAATATGCAACCAGAATTGAATTGTTGAATCACATTATGTTAGCCAAAGGGTACAAATTTCAGTTATGACAGAAGAATAATTTTTGAAAATCTAATGGATGGTGTTGTGAGTAATTGAAATAGGTAATGCACCATGTTTGTTACGTTGCCATTTACTAAGACAGTAGATCATAAATCTCACCACACACACACACACACACACACACACACACACACACACACGAGTAAGCACATGACACATGGATATATTAATCAAGCTATATACTTTAAACATACACTTTCTTATGAGTCAATGATATTTCAATAATGCTGCTAAAAATAGTTCTGACAAAGATACAATAAAACCACAACTCAGTTCCATGATGTAGATGATAAACAGTAATTTGACAATATATTCATGTTCTTCAAATCAAATACAGAAAAATCATCGTGCACTATGGTCCAAAACAGACCACAAATCATTACACACACAGATATTCATTTCAAGGTATTGACTACAATCCAGAGAAAAACATATACAAAACATACTTCCAAACTAGGGAAATGGTTAAATTATAATGAATCTACTCAATGGAATATTGTGTGGCTATTATAAGTAATTATATACACAGTAAGACTTTGGCCTTATAAAGATCATATAAATGAGACCAGAGTAGTCACATATCAAAGTATTAACAGTGCTTCCCTCAACTCTTGGTAGTAATATTATGGGTAATCCTCCTCTTTTTTTTTCCTACCAAGCATGCATTAATCTTAGAGCTAGAGGTTTAAAAAAAAAAAAAGGAAAAGCATTAAGTAGAATATGTATGGAGTAATAAAACGTGGACTTGACAATCTTCCACTATAGGTAACAGCAGAAGTCATGGGTAGTCTTTAAGCTCCAGAGAGATTTTGTCTCTTCTAATAACTGCTTAGTGCATAGATTTTATGTGATAAACTGAAGCATTTTAATAATTCAGTCATGTTTATCAAAAGTCAATTAGAGTCTCAGGCCTTTGTCATTTGGGGATGTTCAATGAAATAAACATGGTTTTAAAAATTGATTTGATAAAGATAAAACTTGACATTAGTGTACACTAAGTCATTTTCTACTTTTCCTCAGAAAATGTCATGTTCAATTTTAATTTCAACAAAATATAGAGGAAATCTACAGCAGGCAAAAATACTAAAGATTTGTTTGCCCTAAGATATGTTTTGCTCAGTATAATTGGATTGTCAGAATGTGTCTGACATATGCTAATGAAACTGTGAGAAAGCCAAAATATGGTTTATTTGGTTACATTAGTCCTTTTTATAGTCGAACCAGCAACACTTATTTAGCTCCTACTTAGATGCTTGGAATGAAAAATTACAAAACAATACCACGGTGACCCTTAAGTAACAGACAACAGCTACTGACAGAAGGCAGTGAGTGATGTGCTGTTCCAGTGGGTAGCAGAATAACGCAGGAAACCTGAGGAACACAGTCTCATGGTGGGCCTGGGGATCCATGACAAACTTCACAAAGGATGTGACAATGTGACATCAGTCTTGGAAGCACAGCAGTTGTAAAGATGAGAGACCATCAGAGAGCTCCTGGCTCTGGGTACGGCCAGATTGCTCCTCACAGCAGCAATTGAAGTCAACAATCTAATCAGCCAGGAATAGGAAGACCCATCATTCCTCACACTGGCCATCAGGACATTGTCTGACTTTTCATCTGTGTCTGTAATGTTGGGCATCTTCTCCTAATTTCATTTGACAATGCATATTTTCTGTGAATTGCCTATTGTATCTTCTATCCATTTCTCTTAAGATTTTTTGTCTTTATCTTACTGATTTGGAGAAGTTCTTCATATTTTCTGCGTGCTAATTCCTTGCCAGGAGGTACAATTCCCTTCATTCTTGGAGCCAAACTCCCTGAATGACATACTTGCTAACAGTTTGTCCTGAAAAAAGTCACTTAATACACCCAGCTTTCATAGCCTCAGCAGTAAAACGGGGCTACTAGTGGTGCCTACCAGAAAGAGACATGAAGACTAAGTGAGTTAATATTTGGAGTGCTTGTAACTCTGAATTCAACGCAAGCTTCTGCTGCTGCTATTAACATTCTCGTGACTTCCCTTCCCTCCTCCCAAGCACTATGGGTGCTGTATTTCAGGAGTCCTGGCTTTAAGAAGCAAACTTTTCCCAGCTTCCTGTCTTGCCTGGTTCAAAGGATTCCCCCTGACCTTGGGCCACATGTGGCTCCTGGTTGGAGATACATCCCAGAGAGCTCGGCTCTGATGGCTCTCTCTCTCCTGCTTCCCCTTTCTTGCTGTCCCTTGAGTTCTCAAGGACAGACTCTGCACAGATATTTGTTACAATGTTTTGCAACATTTCTCTGCCTTTAAAACATTTCCAGGGAACTTGTTTCTAAACTATCCAATATGTCATATTGATGGATGCAGAAGTCTTTGTACATTTTTCTCTTGTAGAGTGTTATTTCTTCTCCTTATTTATAAGAATTCATTCTTTATTAAGCATTTAGTATATTTTCCCCTCATAACGTAGATACATTTCTTTATGTAGCAAGGTCTAATCGTCAAATCTAGAAATCTTTACAATTTCTACCATTGGAAACATGACCAGGAAGGAAACGATTAGAAAGATCTCTCTTACCCCAAGATTACATAAAAACATTTCAGTTATTTACATGTTCTTCCAGTACATTTATGATACTAAGAGTTATTTAGAATTGATTTTTTTTTTTTTTTGGGCATCTGAAGCATTTGACACTTTTCTTCTGTGATGGTTAGCCGGTTAGGACAACTCCTCCTACCACATAGTCATCCTTTCTCTCCTAGAGGAAGTCCTAGGTATAAGAACTTCCTTCTGCACTCTCCTTCCTTCTGTAGGGCACAGTCAACGAGAGAAGCACCAGTCTGTTCTTTCCTACACCCAACTGTAAGGAATCTGCACTATCCCCTTCTGTTCAGATATTCATATTGGCAGAAATTAGGGCAGGGTGGGAGGGAATGGCATTTTCAATTAGTTGTGCAATCATCCCCAGACCCCTTTGACATAAAATAAATAATTGGGGCACCAGAAAAGCTCGAGCTGGAGGTATCTGGACATAAATATAAGTAAAATAATTGCTGGGAGGTCCCTTTTATTGGTGGGAAGCAGTCAAGGTTTATGTTCCTCTCATTAGAGCAGTATGTCTTAGAATGCAAGCCCCAGCACTGGCACTCATTGGGCATTTTATTCCAGCTGCCTCCATCTTTTCAGAAGATATTTTGAGCAAGCATCTGTCCTATGCATGGTGTTCACTGGCCTGTGTGGCTTGGGTATCTTCCCTGCAAGCCATATTAGGCAGGTGTGTGCCAAAGCCCTAACTCACGAGAGAAGCTCCAGGTAAGGGCGACTATTTCTACCCACCAGCTCTTTAGAGTGTCAACCAACTTTAATTGGATTAAGCACAATAAAAATTCAGAATAAAATTACCTTAGCTGCCTATGTACTTCCTTAACATTTTAGTGACAAATAAGAATTCCTCTCTTAAAGTGGATTAGCATTTTAATTATTAAGATTGTGTTTACTGTATGAAGCCTGATCTTCCCATGTGAGGTTTAATCCACTAGACATGACTAATTTTCTAGTGAGTTTTACTTTAACCTCAGCCTTTCAAAGTTTCTGAGTAGAACACTATTAATCCAAGTGATTCATGACCTGCCCCTGGTATTTTGCAGTCTTTAAATATGAAATCTTTCATTTAGAAAACTGCAAATGGAGGTGTGAACCTGAAGTATTACTTAGGAACATTAATTATGAAACATAATTATGAACACAAATCCCTACCTTGGTAATAATTTTACAACTTATAATTGTACCAGAAACCTCCAACTGAATGTACGTGTAACGTCCTATGGTTCGATTCCTTTAAATGAACTGCAAAGGAATAAGTCACATGCTGGATTCTCTTTAGCTTAGTCCAATAATGCAGGTCCAGGGTTATGAATCTGAGGTAGCAATGAGCTGCATAATTTTAGTGTAGCCCACCCAGGCTAGATTCATTTTTCTTCTAAGGCAGGCCTGTCTGATAGTCTCTAAATGGAATCAGGCTCCATCAGCCAGAGGGTGGTGCCTGTCACTGGGGCAGTGCCTCCTGTGGGTCCCAGTCCCTCCCCATATCCTTCCTTTCTGGTTTTGTGAGCAGCACAGGCTCTTCAGTGCAGGGTTTTCCCATGGCACTCCACACCACGTGCACCACAGGGCCGGTGGAGGAGCAGGACTGCTTGCTCCACTCTGGAGGATGCAGGATGTGTGTGCATGGTAGTTGAAGCCTTTGCAGATAAGTCGCTCTGTATTGAACTGTAACCCAGGCTTTCCCTCCATGTGGGGCCCAGGGTATGCATCTTCATTTTCTTCTGTCAAAGGAGAAGGGATGGCAGGCTGTCCCAAAGACCAGAGGTGGTGTGCATGAGGAAGCCTCTGGCCCAGCAGGAACTCAGGAAATAGCTATTCGCACTATTGTGACCTCATACCACTGTGAAGTTTTTATTCTAGGGTTTTATTGCACAGGACATGCCTGTGCTCCAGGCCCTGTGATAGACGCTCAGGATACAGAGGACAGTGCAGCCTCTGCCCTGGGGGTGCTGATAGCTTAGGGGGGGAGGCAGGGAGAACATGAATTTGCCCCTGGTTGAAGAGGTGCATGCTAGGGTAGCTGGAGGAATCGGGCTTCTGGAACACACCAAGGGCGCAGTCCGGCCTTGAAGCTGCCACCAAAAGCTGATGGTGTCCATTTCTGAAGCCTTCTGCAAAGGAGTGTGGGGGACATATCGGAGGACCCGAGGGGACCTCAGCACAACTCAAGGGCCCAGTCCTCTACACAATGAAGGCTGAATATAGGAGGCGTGTTCACTGTCTGGGAACTGAATTTATGCATTGTCCAAAAATTCAATGAAACGGAAGAAGGGGACATGGGATTCCAGGCGAAGGGTGGTGCCACAGAGGGAAGCATGTTGCAGAATTCAGCGGGCCTGCCTTGCCCTCACTGCACACACCTTTACTATTCACATACTTCCTGGGCCTGGCAGAGAACACGGCATGAGAACCAGAGTGACCAAGATTTCCTTCTCTTAATTTGGAGGAAGTGAAAAGCCAATAAGCAAAACATGACTAGCAGGTTTGCAAGCCAGAAGGCCACATCAAAGAGAACAAAATGAGAAGGAAATGCCACTTCTGTGGATGCTTCTGGAAGGACTCAGTCCACCCTGTACTCTGGAAATAAGCGGCTTTCCTAAGGACATGACAACCTTCCCACTTACACTTACTACGTCAGGAAATTGTCTTCACTGTATTGGATTCCTGGTGGAATTTGATTTAATTATATGATCATGCTTATGGGTTGGAAGGGGACTAAGCAGGACAGAGTTGACTTACACTAGAAAGGATAGAAAAGTTACACTGTAAGATTTTGTTATAACTTTTTACTCAAGGTAATTAAATTCCAGCCTAATGTGCCAAGACAGAACAGTGTAATATACATTTTGGCATTTGTTTAGCCCAAGAAAATTCACTCATCCAAGAAGTCCTCTGATAGTGTACTCATTTAATATAATTACCCTATTATGCATAAAATAATGTGGTTACAATGGGCAAGGCAACCTGCTTTAATCGCTGCGGTAAGCTGTAAATGAAGTGAAATAACGCTGGCTAGAATATTGTACTGGAAGCATTTGGTACCGGGTCTGCTCTGGCTGAATAGAGGTAAATTTTTCTGAATGACATAAAAATATCATAAGTGTTTATTTGGAAGTGAGAATGTGGGGAACTTTTAATTGAAAAGTCCCCTCGTTTGATCTGTATTTGCACATGCTGGGCCTGTCGAGTTGACAGCAGAAGAATCTCATGGAAGCATGTTGTATATGGGCACGGTGGCTCGGAAGTCAGTCCAGTGTGCTGACGGGCACAGCATTTGCTTGTCGCTACACAGGTTTTCCATAGAAAATTTTCTTGAATGACTGTCTCTAAGATTTGTCTGTTACCGTTAAGGCCTCCTTCTAGCTGACCTTCAAAAGGCTCTCTAATTAATATGTGTACAGATATGGAGTGAAAGAAAGGAGGTAAAGAAAAATTATTTGAACCAAACTACAGAGATTTAAAAAATGCCTTTTATCGGTACAAAAAATCAAAGGACAAATTATTAAGGGAGTGCCAATCGTATCTTCGTGTTGCCCATAGTACTGTGGTCATAATCTATGCTCAAAAAGTAGTCACTGGATGAAGGAATGGATCAGTTGGTCAGTTAATTTGAGTCACGTTCTGTTTATTGACGAATGAACAGAGAAGAATATTACTGTAGATAATCAAGTGACTGCAAATGGTTCCTTGCTTTTGCTTCTCTCTCTCTCTTGCTTTCTGAAAAGTGTTTTTTTCTAATAATCAGATTCTATATATTAGGTAGGCCTACTGTTAATGACCGTCAGGCTGGACAAACTTGAACCCTTCATAACCTGGAGGCTAGAAGGCCAGATTCAGCCCTCAGATGTGTTTGATAAGCCTAAGCAATTATTTCTGGAGACACTAAACATTTGAGACTATTCATGTCCACATTTCTGGCTTCTTTAAAACTGCCAAAGCTGGCAGTGCTGGGCCCTCATTCCTGCCTGTCAGGACAGGTCTTCCCGGCAAGGTGGCAATCGCTCCCCAACTTTCTCCACTCCTGCCAATTGCTTCTCCAGCAAGGTAGTCTAGCCAGTTGGCATGAGTTACCTTATATATGTTATTTTCTTCTTAAAGTAGAGAAATATTTCTATGGAGAAGAGAAATCTTTTGTGTGGAAGTGAATAATCATCTCTTGTTGATTAATATGCAAATTAAGCAGTCTGTGGGAAAAGAGTACAATATACAGTCTACCTAGATAATTCACTTTACTTGCATAATTCCTGTAAGCATTTGAACTTTAACTTTTGCTTTACAAACATTAACGATGAAGGGAACAGAAAATTGAATCTGTCTGTGATACAAGAATGGAGTCAGAAATAATATGAACTGGAAAAATCCGGGCAAGTACAGTAGCAGGAGGTAGAGGGAGAAAGGAAGTATGTCCAATCCTTACCTCATTTGTTTTTCTCATCTGTTTCTTTCTGGATGTTTTCAGTTATTTTTTTTCCCTGTATCTCCATTTTCAGTTTTAATTATCCTTACTGTACCCATCTTATCCCCAGAAATTCTTTTGCTTATTAACAACCAGAGGTAGGATAAGATTATAAAAATAATGAAGTCTAACACAACAGTAACAGTAATAAAGATGCTTGTCAATTATTTGTCCTTCTCCTCACTGGGTTTGGGGCAGCAAATACACTAGCCTTAACCATCACAATCATTATTTAGGGTAGCATTGTGCCCCCATCCGTGCAGATGACATGACTGAAGCTTAGAATGATTAAGTAATTTCCGCAGCTAATAAGAGCAGAACCAAGATTCAAATTAGGTTCTCGTGGCCGCACTGTGCCTGCTCTTTCCGCTTGGACTTGCTTAATAGTTGGCTAATCATTCCAACTGGATCATTAACTCACTCTTAAAAAAATGATAACCATGTCAGTCTGTTTCAGAGTTCATTGATCCTGAATTATAACTCGCAAAAAATTCTCTTGCCGTAATTTAAACCACAGTTACTCTTTAGTTTCCTAAATTATCACATGGAAAAATGTTAAAGTTACAGGACCTCTACTGAATAGCTTTCTAATATGTATATGCACTTGTATAACATTGTATATGAAGTATATTAGCAGGATGGAGGCATGGATCAAGTGGTAGAGCACCTGCCTACCAAGCACAAAGCCCTGAGTTCAAACTCCAGTACCACAAAAAAAAGTATGTTAGCTACAATCTGTAGTGCATATAAAATTCTAGTGTATATATATATATATATATATATATATATATATATATACAAATATATGCAAGGTAGTATATGTATGGAATTTAAGCTGCTTCCTAATGAAAATATTTATTTCCTCATTTGTTCATTCATTCATACAAAGTGGTAGTTGATACAGATGAAAGAATTAGAGTCAGTCAATTTTGGATACAAAATCTTTCTCTACTATTTCTTAGCTAAAAGATCTTGCTCAAGTTTCTTAGGTATTTTTGTTTCAGTTCACATATGTCCAAATAGGATTAACAATGCCAGCTTTATCTGAAGAATAATATGAAAATATCTATCTATCTACCTCTCTATCCACCTGTCTATCTATCTATCTGTCTGTATCTGGAGATACTCAGGTCATCTGTTTCTTCTCTAGCATGTTTTCATAGCTTTATGTCTTTTAAGAAATTCATCCATTTCATGCAGATAGTTCTATTTATTGGCATAATGCTTTTTTTTTAACCTTCTCTTACTATATTTTTTAAAGTAGAATCTTTAAAAAGTGATGTCACCATTCTCACTCCTCTGAGTGGTAATTTGTCTTCTCTCTCTCTCTCTCTCTCTCTCTCTCTCTCTATTTTTGTGATAACCCTTGCCAGAGGCTTATTTATACTGTTGACCTCAACAAATTTTAGATTTCATTCGTGTTTTTTTTCTATTATTTTTCTACTTTATATGTCATTAAATTCCACTTGGATGTTTTTCATTTTCTTTTTGTAATTTTGTTGGTTTGCATTTTCTTCTTTTCCAGTTTCTTCAGGTCAAAGCTCAGATCACTGACTTCAGATATTTCTTCTTTTCTGATAGGGATTTTATTTCTATAAATTTCTTCCTAACTAGTATTTTACCTGCATCCCACAAATTTTGATGTATGTTTTCACTCAGGATAATTTAAAGATTTTTTTTTTGTTGATTTGTCCTTTGACGCATAAATATTTAAGGATTTTTCCAGATATCTTCCTTCATTAATTTGTAGTTCAATTTCATGTGGTCAGATAGCTACCTGGTGTAACTTGAATCCTTGTAAATCCACTGGGACTGGTTTTATGGCTAAGAGGATGCCGCTGCTGTGGCTGCCACCTTCCATAAGCGTCCATCGAGTCAACGCATTGGTGGTGCCATTCAGGTTGATTGATTGGTAGCGTTGTTCACGTTCTGTATCTTTTCCCATCTGTTTGTGGTCTACTTGCTCTGTCGGTTACCGAAGAAATGGCATTAAAGTCTCATACTGTAGCTATGGATTTTTAAAATTCTCCTTGCAATTCTATCCTGTACTGTGAAGGTCTGTCACTGTGTGCATACGTGTTTAAGATTGACATGCCTTTTGATAAATTGACTTCTTTGTCAATATATAATTACCCTTTTAGCTATTGAATAATGGAAGGTAAGCGGTAAGGGAGAGTAAGGGAAGGGGTTGAATTGACAGAAGTAAAGCATCCTCACAGCAGGGGTACTTTGAGAAACCCCTTGACCTTTGACTTAGGAATTAATAATGAAAGATAGGACTATAAAATAGATCCAGTGGGAGGGTACTTGTGGGGGGAGGATGAATGGAGGAGATGCAGGTGAGGGAATACGGTTGATGGGCTTCGTATACATATATGAGACAGAATGATGAAACCTCTTGCAATTGCTGTCAGTGGGATGGGGTGGGAATTGCAGGGGGGAGATGGTGGGACCAACTAACCAATGGACAATGGAAGGCTATTTGGAATTGTCACAATGAATCCCCCCTGTACAAAAAGTATATCCTAATAAAAAATGGAAAAAGTGCAGCACAAACAATAAATAAATACATAAATAAAAAATTTAAAAATTGCCTTCTTTATCCCTGGTAAATTTCTGTACTCTGAAATTACTTTGTGACATTAATATAGTCACTCCAGTTTTCTTTTAATTCATGTCAGCATTATCTTTTTCCATCTCTTTTCTTTTAACCTATTTGTGTCTTTAGAGCATGTTTCTTGGGGACAGTTTATAATTTTCTTTACCTTTTATGTAATATGACAGTAGCTGCCTTCATTTGATTCATTTCAATATTGTGATGAGGTCATTTAAATGTATGATCTCAATGTATTTTTATTTGTGTTATCTGTGTTCTAACTTTTTTCTTTTTGTTAAAAAATCTTCTGTTAGGTTAAGTAATTTTTATGATTCCCTTTAATCTCATTTAATAGTACTGATTTGTTAGTATTATTTTAGTGATTACTTTATCACATTAGAACTTCAAAAGAGGTTATACCCCTTAATGCACAGTAAACAAATATTACATTTTTCCATTTCTTCCCTCCTAACCTTTGTGCAATTGTATTACTGATTCCAAATATTACCCAAAACCATATTGTTATTTTTGCTTTAAACAGTTATATTTTAGAGACTTAAACAGTAAGAGGTGCTTTTTTTATTTTAACCATATAATTGCCATTTCTGACTCTCTTCCTTCCTTTGTATAGCTCCACATTTCACCTGGTATCATTTCCCTTCTCCCTGTTAAATTGCTTTTGTATTTCTTAAAGTGCAGGCTTGCTGGTTATGAATTCCTTTGTACGTCTGAAATAGTCTTTGGAAGATACTTTGTGGGTTAAAGTCATCTAGTTTTCTATTAAACGTCTGCTTCAAAGATTGCCTATTTATTCCTAGCTTTAAGCAATCTGTGATATGTACCTACTGTGGTTTTCTTAATGTTTCTTGTGTCTGAGATTTGTAGGGTTTCTTGGATTTGTGAGTTCATAGCTTTCATCAAATTCAGAGAATTTGCATCCACTATTTCTTTTTCTGCCCTGCTCTCCTCTGCCTTTAGGGACTCTGTTCATGCCTGTATTTGAGGTTGTTCAATAGCTCCTGGATGCTCTGTCAGTCCTTTTCATTTGGATACTTTCTATTGCTGTTTTTAAGTACATTAATCTTTGTTCCACAATATTCAATTTACTATTAATTCCTTCCAACATCTTTTTAAGTCTCAGATGTGTTAGTTTTCCTCTCTGGAGTCTACTTTGGATTTTAAAAATATTTTGCATGTCTTTACTTAACATGTCCAGGCTTTGCTCTGGCTTCTTGAGCATATATAACACAGAATAGTTGTGTCATTTCCTCCACTCTCTCTATCGTCTACATCATTTGTGAGTCAGTTTCAAATGACAGATCTGTCCTTTCATCATGAGTCTCAGCTTCCAACTTCTTTACATAGATACTATGCCAAGACATTGTTATTTTAATTTGTTGGGTAAAGGATATTTTTAGATTCCTGTACAGGTGATGTAGCTTTGTTCTGGGATTCCATCCAATTACATGAAAAAAGTTTGATTCTTTCAGCTCTTTTAAGCTTTGTTAGGTAGAACCAAGCTTATGGTTCATTGAAGGATAATTTTTCTCCCTTGAGGCAAACATTTCTGAGTACCCCACCCAGTAACTTATATCTCTCAAGGACTTCTCCTCTGGCTGGTGGTGAACAGGTACAGTTCTGCACATTGAAGTGTGCTCGCTGACACTCTCAGGTGTGTTTTTCCTCCAAACTCTGCACATGAACCAGTCGGTACTCAGTGGAAGACTGCACTGCAGAGCTCCTGAGCTCTCTTTCTGTGCAGCTCTCTCCTCCCCAGTGCTCTGCCCTTGGAATGCTAGCTTCCTTGGGCTCCCCAAACTCCCTGCTCTGTCTCTTCAACTTGGGGAAACTCTGGGCTGTACTTGACCCTGCTTTTGCTCTACTGACTGCACACTTTCTCCCAGTGATGAGCTCACCTCCTGTGTTTCCCATCTCAAGGGGATCACCATCTTTCATTATCTGATGTTCAGTGTTTTGAGAAACATTTTTTTGTGTATTTTAAGTGTCTTATAGTTGTTTCTGACATGAGAGACAATAAGGTCCCTCTTTTTCCATCTTAGTCAGAAGTGAAAATCTCTGAGCTCTAGACCAACTGGAATTTTTCTGAGAACATTTCCATCCCATCAGGCTCAGGCAGGGCTGTCACCTAGCTGGGCATTTTGGTCCTAAATCAAGGAAGAGCAGAATCTAGCTGGCTATCCCACCTGAGCTAAGCTTCCACTGCTAATTTGTTTTCATTTTGAAATCCCCTCTCTTTTTCCTAGAGTTCGGTTGTCTGACTTGGCCAAGTACCACTTGGAATATTCTTGTTTTTGTTGTGGTTCTGGATCTACAACGTCCAGAAGCATATTAGAAAAACTAAAGAGATTTTGCTAAATTTTAACCAGAACCTGGAGCTTCCCTCAATGTTACTTTGTCCATTTAAATCCCCCAGGTTTGTCCATAGTTTACCCTCAATGACACGTGAGCAATGTTTCTCTGTCTGTCTGTCTGTCTCTCTCTCTCTCTTAAACACAGTAGCAGCTAGAGCTCATTCTCTCAAAGACAGGCTATTGCACAGCCTTTGGTGAGCTACATTCTCATATTTTTCTAGACATAATCTCTTCTGAAATGAAAGTCAACATAACAACAAAATTTCTACAGCAAAATCATAGTTAATTCACTTAAAATCCCTCAGACTAAGCATATGCTCAAATCCACACAGGATTTGTTGTAACCAGCATTAGTGTGCTAGATTCTCTAAACTCCTGGAGTGCAAAGAGTATCATCTATAGCAGATCACCTCATGACTAGAGCCATTCCTTCCTCCATTTGAGAGGCACATAAAATAACAGGAAGATAAAAGATAGCTTGTTTGAGTTTAACAAAATTTGGCTACAGCTATTTAATCAGGATTCACTAGGAGATCCTGCTCACCAGGGGTCATTGGTATAATCTGGGCAGTGGAGCTGAAGCATTCCCGCTCAGACCCTCATGGATAAGGGGACATTGTGTA
The DNA here is from genome assembly GCF_047511655.1 of Castor canadensis. Taxonomy (NCBI): domain Eukaryota; kingdom Metazoa; phylum Chordata; class Mammalia; order Rodentia; family Castoridae; genus Castor; species Castor canadensis. Next base: position 5,557,845 of record NC_133386.1, on the reverse strand, counting down.
CCTCTCCCTTCTTCATGGAGACTCTCAGGCTCTGACCTTGGGCCTGAGGAATGACTGGCTCAGAAAACCTGAAAGGAGGCCTCTAATCTACTAAATTACAGCCACATTGTCATGTCCTGAGTAAATAAAGAGTGGAGCCACTGGCCTGGAGTGGACCTGGGGCAAGCTTCAGCTCCCACCACTTTCACCAAATCTTTGCTGGGCTGGTTTCAGTTTCCTCATCTGTTAGTGAAACAGGGACATAACAATGTGATTCCTAAGATCATTTCCATCTCTAAAAGACTTTGATTGCTTTTGTGAAAATTCTTGGCCAAATAACTATTACAGAGTAGAATACCGTGTTTTACTCAGTACTTTCTATGACACAGAGACTAACACAAGTATGAACTAATATACTGGGGCTCATGTGACAACAGCAACAAAATCCAGATAACTGGCAAAATCTAAGCCATTTGACTTAATCTGTCACATTTTACTAAGATGTGAAGGATTCATAAAACATTCATTCATAAAACATTTCACTCATAGTAGGAGACTTAGATACAAAGTCTAAGATACCTCAAAGTCCTTCATTCTGCATGAAGCTATTATTTTATATATTATTCTATAAAATAAAATATGCCATGTTATAGAAAAATGAACTCAAAATTGAAAATATAAAACTTCCCATCACTACAATTTATACTATTAGAATCCCAAATCCAATATCACATTAACATGGATCATTACATTTAATGATGTGAATAACAGTAAAGACAATAGTTTCAAAAATTACTTCTTCCTGTGGTCTTTTGGAAAAGATTTTATTTATTTGCCTGTGTGTATCCTCTCCAGAATTTTTACTGTAAGCATGATTTCTTTGAAAATCCAAATTATGGAAATTATTAGCACAGCTGGCCACTTGCATCCTTCAGTTGATGAGCAGTGAGCTAATTAGAGATGCAGCAGCATATCCCGTTGCTGGTTAAGCCACTGTGATGGAGTTATTTACACCTCTGGAAGCTGGGCAAAATCTTACACATCTGAAGCTCCACTGGAATTTCAAACTGACACCTAAAAACATGGTGGAAAACTATAAGCTTTATTATCGTTAAGGAATTTCATTTTGGGGAGGCTTGTGTTATTTTTTATTTATGAAGAGTGACCATTTAAAAAGAAAAACAATATTAGTTTCAGAGACAGACAGAATAGAAAGTTAAAAACCCCTATTTTCAGCGACATGAAGCATAAGAAGTTAACAGTAAATAAAGCAAGATACTCATCTCCTCATCCATAAATCTATTTGCAGGTAGATAAATGCATGCGTGTATATACCTGGTCTCATGGAGCTAGAAAACATAGAAATGTTCAGATTCAAAAGATATGAAAATTGACATTAAATTCTCTGATCTTGTTAATATTTCAGATTCAAATTCATTTTGAGGATCTAAGGTCCCAATAACATTTCATCTAGCAAAAATAAATAAATAAATAAATCAGATTCCCTTAGCACCATGGTGTTAGGTCAAGTCCATAAGTTAAATCTGAAAACTAAGAACTGGATATGATCAAATCTGTGTTGCTATGTGAGATGGTGCCACACTGTTCTTTAATACTTCTTGTGCAGAGTAATGAAGCAAAATACTATATTCTGATTTATTCAGTGTTTCACAAAGCCAAAATCCATTATTTTATTGGGTTTTTGTATAGCATTCGCTCAGAACCACCTGGGAGCACTTAGAAGGGCCAGTTGATGATTTTTTTCAGTGCACTGCTACCAGCAGGCAGGATAATAGACCTCTACAGGGTGCCCTTCCATTCCATCCCACCTACTCAGCTTCCAAGGCCGTCCTTACCTCCTTTGTGGAACTGACCAGCTGCATTTAGCATCTTTCATAGTCCTAGCAAACAGTACTGCTTTTACTTTGACGAGCAGTCATGATCTGCCTGTGAATTCCTTTCATTCATGGCTAGTTGAGTCTTTTTTTCAGTGCTGGTGATGGAACTTAGGGTCTTGAGTATGCTAGGCAAGCACTCTGTCAATGGGCTACAGTCTCAGCCATAGTCGAATCTTGATATATTTTCTGTTCAAACTTTGGGAGTCGGAGAGTTTAATAATTAGCACCCTCTTCCTCATCAGAATTCCAAATAAATTGTGAATTTATTTTCTCAACAAATGCATGTCTACAATGGTGTCAGGCTCTGTTCTAGGCAGAAGACCCAAGTGAATGACACAGATGTCAAGGGATGTTCCTGGGGCTGACATTCCAACTGGAAAGGATAAAAAATGACAATAACCTTAATAAATTAGACATATTGTGTGTTAGGAGGTGGGTCATTGCTGCAGGAGGACAAAATGGAGCAGAGAGAAAGTGATCAGAAATGGCAGAAGTGAAGGCAGCTCATAGGGGTAGATAGAGGCTAGAATATAGTTTGACTGTGATTAAGGGCTACATCACTATCAACATTGGTCCAGGTCTCACAAGAGTTGCTCAGCCAGGCTGACAGCGAGAGGCTCCAGGCCAGGCCCAAGTTCCCATGGGGTCTTGCCTTAGAAACATGCATAGTCTGGGGGAGCAGACTCTCTCTACCAGCTGACTGCCTGCAATGGGAGGTAGAGACTGTGCCAAGTTTGCTGGTCAAGTGAATGTCTTCCTTCCCCTGTGGAAGAGGGAGTAGAGGGCACAGAAGGTAATAAAAAGGGGAGCATAATAAGGTGTTTCCTACTACCTGGAGGGACGACCAGAGTGGCCACTGTGCCTCCTGCTTGCCCTAGCCCCTATCAGACAGCTAGGGCATAGCCACCCACCTGGGGAGATTAGCAATCTGTTCTCTGCACTGTCCTGTCTGATACCCCAGGCACTCCATTTGGAGGTTGCTCACAAGTGCTAGGCATCCTCCCATTTATGAAAACCCTAACAGCCCCACACAGCTCTATGTAAGCCTGGGTGTCCCACCCGGCCCAATATCCAACTGGGAGGCACTAGTGTACTTTGTGAAAATGTGGAAATAGTTCCAACCCACCCTGCAAACACTCTTTCTCACCTACTTATCCCCCGGGTGTCCTGGCCTTCTGCAGAATCCCCTCAACCACTGCAAGGTAAGGGGTGAGTGTCCTGCTTGGGAGCCCAAGATGCAGTCATTCAGGATGTTTGGGGTCTTGGTACTGAGGGTCAAATGTAACATCCTCTCTGAGTCTCCCACTCCTGCTCAGGTCCACGTGCTCTAGTGGCCCCTGTGTGAATGTGCCCATACTTTATAGAAAGGTCACTTTTCATGTGCAATGTTGCCAAGCTATCCAGTTAATTCTCCCCAATGGCACAGTAGAACCAATCATTCCACCACCACTGGGGCTGAGTGATAAAGGGCCAGGGAGTCACACTGACTAAGCTCTTGTCACATGGTTTGAAACACTAGGAACCAGGGAAAAGAGTTCCACCAATACCCACGAATAGATATGTCATTGTTTCGTGAGGACAAGAAGCAACTCATACTTCTTGGTTTATATGTGTGCCGGGTTTGTTTTCCTAATAAATATATTGTGCCCTTTTTTTCTCAGTTCAAAGATCCAAGAGAAATTTATTCAATGTGTTTTTCCAAGTCAAAACAGAGTTATAAAGGCTTTTGTCATTATGACATTTCAAATGCATTCAGGTAGAACTCAGCATCTATCTGCAAACTTAGAAAAGTAAGGTCTTGTCTTTTACTTTCCAATAAGAGCTAAGATATATGCCCTGAACAGATTTGGAAAAGTGACCTGTGTTGTCAGCATACAACAAGGAGCACAAAGTAAGCAGGCTAACAAGATAGTGGGCAATTCAATACTGAAATAGATCACTAATATATATTATATATATTTATATATATTTTAAATAATAGATCTGAATCTGCTTCATACCAGGCCAGTTGCAGTGCAGAGCTCTTTAGCATTTGCTTTACTGCCTGTGTCCAGGCCAGCTCCAGGGGCTACATATACCCTCAAGGTGCACACATCCTCTGATGCTATTCTGTGCTTTGTACCTTTTACATCCTGTCATGTGCTAACTTTGCAGGAAGAAAGACTGAAATGTCATGATTAGCATCTTCTAGACACGTGACTACCCATCCATCTCCCTGACACAAAACACCTAAGTGCTGGCAGCATCTCTTGCATAATTTTGAGCACATAGCACATGGTCATGTATTCAGCATGGACTTGCTAAATGTCCAGTTAATGAACCCAAGGTTTTAGGGTCTGTTTAAGCCTCTAGACTTGAGCTTCCAGCACAGTAGCCACTATCTACATATAACTAGTGAGTACAAGAAACTGACATAACAGAGGCATGCGTGATAGAAACCTCCTGTGTGACGTGGTGGCAACACTTGGATCTTCTTTTCCACTGTCGGTCATAGTCTTTGCTAAATGTTGCAATATCTGAGGCCACAGGGAAGCATCTAGCATAGGATGCTTTTAATATTAGGTGAAATATTCCACTCAAATGTTTTAATAAGCATTTCTTTTACAAATGCTTTATTTCAAATTAACACAATGAGCTATATTCTTAAAATTATTTTAAAACTTTTATTAATATCTTTCAATATAAGCCTAATCTTTATAGAAAGAAATTACATATACAATTATCTTTTATTTTACAAGAAATGCAATATGATATTAGCCTTTCTGAACTCACATTTCTAACACAATACCCTGTAACAATCACTGCACTTCATAAAATATGCCAATGCTTTCTGAGTAACACCTTAATTATTAAGAATTATAATAGCACAGTTCCTACACATACATTCGCCACATGAAAAGTTAAATCATCTTCCAATATAGAAAATCTATAGATATTATTTTAAAAGAGTGTCATATTCAATATATTTGAGTAGCTTTTTATATAAAACACATTTACTTAGTTGGGCTGGGGACAAAGAGAGAGGGCATACCCTTGTAAAACACTTTCTTTCTTTTCCTGTGATTTTTTTCTTCCCTTTTATTGAACAATAAGATATAGATGAGCAGCGTCACTTTACAGCGCTAGGTGGTAATCTAGGGGGTTCTGGAGAGATGAGATATCCCCGGAGGCAGCCAGCAGCCCTTCCTCAGGCCAGTGCCCTGTGTCTAGGGACCGCAGCTCTCTAGGGATCTTTCTGAATGTGAACTTCTCTCAAATTTGACAAATGTATTGGACTTCTCCCTGAACTAACATGTTAAAAATTGGGAGGTGAGAGGCAGGGAAAAGAGGGTGATTGGGAAAGGGTTTCTCCTGGGAAAATAAATTCTGGTCCTTTCATTGTAGCAACACTGACAAGAACTCACAGAGAAGAGATTTCAGACTTTAGATTTTTTATCTAATTCCTCTAATTCCTGCCAGATTGATCTGTTTTATGAGAGACATGTTTATAGAACTGAAAGGATTTTTGTAATTATGGGTTCTACATAATCCTTGAAAGAAGTTTGATTGGCTTTCTATTAATCAATGCTTCCAAAAATGAATATGGGATCTAGACAAAACATGCTACCTAGCAGAGCTGGTGTGATTTTTTTTCAAATGACATTCCAGACACAGGAGGATTACTGGATGACAACATTTCCAGGTTTTATAGAACATTTGTTTCATATCAATGTTTGTTTTTCATTGGACACTGTACATTAGCTATTAAGTTTGACTTCAACAAATGTAAGTTTTAGGAGTATAAATATATTGAAATTACAGATTATTATAAATTCTGGGATCTTTCAATACACTGGCTAAAGTGAATTAATTTCAAATTCATTCATGTCTGCCTTTTTCTCTTCTTTCAATTCAAATACTGGAATAGCGTCCCATAAAAATCACTAACATGCCAAAATATATTTCATATCTAATGTATTAATTTATGTAAAACTGAAATCAGAAAATATATTTGATCCTAAAATATATTAATATTTCTATTTCTTTTTTAAAATTATCTTTATTAGTGTATATTATTTGCATAAAGTGAGGGATTCTATTGTGAAATTTCCATACATGAATATAACCTACTTTGATGATATCCACCCCTCTATTCTCTTTCTTATCCTCCCCCCCAACACAAGTTCCTCTTTTTTTAACTTTATTGCAAAGTTTTAATGGGTTTTATTTGGCCTGTTTACATCTTCTTGGTTCAATTTTGGTAGGTTACATGTATCTACAAATTTATGCATTTGTTTCAGATTTTCAAATTTATTGAATTGTAAATTTTCAAAATATTCCCTGATGATCCTGTGGATTTCACTAGTATCTATAGTCATAACTCCTTTTTCATCTCTCATTTTATTAATCTGTGTATCTGTCTCTTTATTTTAGTTAGTTTGGCTAAGGGTTTGTTAATTTTATTTATCTGTTCAAAGAACTCTTTGTTTCATTGATTCTTTTTTACTATCCTTTTAGTCTCCATTTCATTAATTTCCACCCTGATTAGATTTTTTTTCTATCTACAAATATTGGACTTTGCTTTTTCTTATTGTTGTAAGAGCTTGAAGTATATCATGAGGTTATTATTTGAGCTTTCTCTGATTCTTTACTGTAGGCACTCATAGCTATGAATTTTCCTCTTAGAAGTGCTTTTCCTGCATCTTACAGCTTTTGGTATGTTGTTTTTTCATTTTTCATTTGATTCTAAAGATCCTCTAATTTCCTCCCACATTTCTTCAATGACATGCTGATCATTCAAAAGTATATTTTTCACTCTCCATGTGTTTGTATAATTTCTATAGTTTCTTTTGCTATTTAGATCTAATTTTATTCCATTATGATCTGATAAGATGCAAGAATGTATTTCAATTTTTTGTATTTAGTAAGGTTTGCTTTATGGTCTAAAATGTGGTCTATTTTGGAGAAAGTTCCATGGGCTGCTGAGAAGAAAGTGTATATGAGGCTGTTGGGTGGAATATTCTATGGATGTCTGTTACATCCATTAATATGGTACAGTTTAGCTTTGAAGTCTCTCTGTTGATGACAGCAGGATACTGAAGTTATCCACTATTACTGTATCTGGATCTTTATGTTCAGTAGTGTTTGTTTCATGAAATTAGTTGCACCAATGTTTGGTGCGTATAAACTTACAATCATCATTAGATTGTTCCCTTCAGTAATATATAGTGACCTTCTCTTACTGTGTCTGGCTAATTTTGACTTGAAGATTATGCTGTCATGTATGACTATAGGTATTCCTGCTTGCTTTCAGTTTCTACTTGCTTGGTATATCACTTTCCATCCTTTCCCTTTTAGTCTATGTATGTCTTTACCAGTAAGGCTTTCTATATTTAGATAACAAATAGTTGGATTTTGTTTTTAATCCAGTCAATCTGCATCTTTTAATTGGGGCAGTTAAGACCATTTACATTTAAGATTAATATCAAGAGATATTGTTGGTTCCTCCTATAAAATCATTGTTTATTTTCCTGGTTGATTTGAATATTGTTTGTTCTTTTTTTCTCCCTCATTCCTCTTAGGAGTTTGCTGGTTTACAGAGTTGAGCATGTTTGATTCTTCATTTTTCTTATTTGTTTATTCCTCTCCTGAAACATATCCTTTCCTGACCTCTCATGTTTATGACTCTTTCTTCCTCATCTGTGTGTAGGATCCTTTCAGTATCTTTTGCAGTTTTGATTTAGTAGTCATGAATTTCTTCAGTTTGTACTTATCTTGGAAGGTATCTATTTCTCTTATCAATTTTAAAGGATAACTATGCTGTGTATAGCAATCTTGGTTAGCAGTTATTTACTTTCAGAGCTTGTAATATATCATTACATAATTTCCTGGCTTTTGGGGTTTGTGCTGACAGGTCTGATATAATTCTGAAAGATTTACCTTTTTAAGTCAGTTTGGAATTTTTATCTTACAGGTTTCCATATCCTTTTTTTTTTTGTCTTAGCATTTTGACTATAATGTGACTTGGAAAAGTTCTTTTATGGTCATGTGTATTTGGGGTACTATATACTTCCTATATTTGGATGTCCATATTTTTCCTTAGATTTGGGAAGTTTTCTGAAGTAATTTCCTTGAATAGATTTTCTATGCATTTAGCTTCTATTTTAGCACCTTATTCTATGCCAAGGATCTTTAGATTTTTGTCTATTAAACATGTCTTGGAGTAATTGAAATTTATGGTCATGCTTGGTTTGGTTTTTGTTGTTGTTTTTCTTTATTGCTTTCAAATGTAATATTTCTTCCATTTGGTTTCAATCTATGGTATTTTTTTTTTCTTCTTGGTCTAGCCTATTGTTGATACTTTCCACTGGGGTTTTTATTTGAGTCATTGAGTTTTTCATTTCCAACATTTTTGAGTTTTTCCAGAATCTCAATTTCCTTGCTGAATTTCTCATCCATGTTGCTGAATTTCTCGTCCAGATCTTGAATTGACTTCCTTACTTCATTCAGCTGTTTATCTGTATTGCCTTTGAGGTCATCTATCACTTTAAAAGTAGACTTTTGAATTGTTTTCTGGCCTATCAGTCATTTCAGTACCCTTGGATCCAGTTATTGAGGAGTTATGAGCTTTTGTAGGAGTCATATTGCTTTGCTTTATCATACTTCTTTTTCTAAGTCGTGATCTACTCATCTCGTGGGATGGATATCTCTTCCAACTTTATACTTCTTAGTGAGCATTCTTCTCTTGAGGGCTCAAACTCCAGTACCACTCAAAAAAGACAATGCAAACTGCCACAGTAGCTGCAATTATTTCAATCTAGTGGTGTATACAAGCTGAAGGCCAGGCTAACCAAGGGTCAGTTGTCAGTGTCAGGGCTGCATTCACTTTGTTAGCTTCCCTTTTTTGCACACCTGCAGCTAATGTTGTCCCAAAAGAACTTTGTAGCCTGTGAGTGGCACAGCTTCCTCCTTACTCCAGGGTCCCCAATTTGTGCACCTACGGCTGGAAAGTGTTCAAGTATAGAGATTTTCCTTAGTGCATAAGATATTGAAAGGAGCAAACAGAGCCCTAAAATCTGCACTGGAAAGGGAGAACCAAGGAAATCTGCAAGGAAGACTGCCTGCAAGTCTCAGAACTTTCAGATACCACCCAGCAGTAAATTACCCCATGGGAGGGAAGCAACTAGGTAAATAAAGAATGCTGCTAGACCCTGACTCAGAATTCTTGGCCTTGCCCAGAATTAACTGTACTCAGCCAAGAGGCAGCGCTGGTAGCTGAACAGTCCTTTGTCCGTGGGCTCAGGGTTCAATATCTCAGTCTCGGTGGTGACACATAGGCAATGGGGCTCTCTCCTCACCACTGAGGGTAGAACCACCAAACCCTGCACCCTTCACAGCCTGAGCTCCCCCCTGCCAAGACTTCTTAGCAGGTATAAATCCAACCCTTTCCCTTCTACGACTTCCTCTCCAGACTATGTCCCACACAAACATCATGAGGTAGAGTGGTCCTCAGGATCCCTGACTTGTGATTGTTTCTGGTTGTCAGATCTCTGGAGTAGTTCAGTCCCAGGCAATAGCCCCCTCCTCCTCTCAAGATGGCACATGGCTACAGCTCTGTGAGATATGGGAAGCAATAAAACAGATTTCATTTCTCATGCTGGCCTGTCATGAGATATGGGGAATGACAAAATGGATTTCTTTCCCAATGCTGGCCTATCACACAGGTTGGTGCTACAGGCTGTTTCCTACTTCTCTCAGGGTGATCTTTCTCTTTCTCTGAGGCTTTTCAGCTGCCCTGCCATCTCTTTTGTGATTTCCAGTATTCTGGCTCTTTTTCTCTCTTTTCTGGTTTAGAATCTGTTTTTTGTTACCCTTGATTCTTCTCATAAATGAAATCACACAGAGGAAGCTTCTGTCCCACCATTAATGATTAGACTTCAGGGCCCATTGAGTCTAAATAGTCATTTCTCTGCCTCACCCATTGATGGTAAAAAGAAGCTGATGCCAGTCAGAAATGAAAAGAAGGAAAGAAACCCAAAAATAGGTGTAATTTTTGACAGCTGCATGATGGTTCTCTCCTCCTCTGCCCTCTTTCTCAGGGGTCAGCTAGCTGCGAATCTTAAAATGTTTGTTGTCTAGAAAACTGCTCATGGCCAGGAGAAGCATTTTCTCATTTTAATGGTTACTTCTACTCAATTTTCCCCTGGATTACTTTATTAAGCCCATTACTTGAATAAACTATAAAATAAGACAAATTATCATATGAAAGTATAAACTAATCACAAGACAAAATTATTCTATTTTGTATATAATTACATATATATAATTTGTGCATGATGATGGAGATGAACAAGGGCAAAATATCTATCACAACTCCACAAAAATAAATTCTGGGAGCAGAGTTTGTAATCAGATTTTCACTGTGCCCATTTTTTTGTGATCACATGAAGTTATTAAACAACATCAATCATTTACAAAAATCCATAGGTTCTAAGAGTTGACCATAATGTAGGTCATTTTGAGGTTGTCTTTTTAAAAGTCACCAAAATAATAAAGATGTTCTTTGCAGCCTTCTTCGATTCATGTTTGCTATTAACAGATTAGAGTTCCAAATGAGACACTATAAATTTATGGATATCTCTTGTAAGAAAAGCATTCCCTGCATATTTTTTTCTTCAGTTTGAAAATCTAATGTAGACAAATATTTTTAAAAACTATTTAAATTTTGATCCAGATAGTTGTCACAGATGTTGCCAGAAGCCTGATTAAAATAGAGACAGACACAGGGGTGGACATAGTAACAGGTATTATCTTTAAGCAGGCTATGGTACAACTGAGGGGAGAATTAACAGTTAACTCAACAATTCCTGACTATTCTGATATTTTATTTCCTCTTTTATCACTTAAATGTATAGACATTTTATTGGTAATGGTTTATTCATTTATTTTTTGACACCCACTTTTAAAACCTGTTTGCCTCTCTTTATTTTATGACACTATGTCAAATGCAGGAATGAGAATCAAACTCAGGCTCCTCTCCACAACTGCCGCACACAGCATCTATGTATTCCAGTCAACCATATTTCTGAGGGTATGTCTGTAGATATAATAAGTGTAATAGATAAATCCTCAATCTTTGTCTGAATCTCTTTTTTCTAGTGGAGTCCTTGATCAGTTGTTATAAGCTCAGTATTTTCTAAGTTGTTAAGTTGTTCCTGTAGACTTTGAAAAATTATTGTGGCTGGGCATAAAATATTTGGCTCAAATTTCTTGAGCTTCTCTGCTTCTTCTTAGAAAGTATTATTGTCAAAAACTCTGATGGCTATCTTTATAAGTGAATTGGTAATTCTGCCCAGGTTTAATTTTTATTTTTAGCAAAGATTCAATAACTTTATTAAAATGTGGTGCAGCATTAGTTTATCCAGGATTAAATTATACAAGAATACAATCTTCAATAAGTAGCTTGGACCTTTTCCTTTTTTTTAAGAACATTTTCTTGAATAATATTTTAATTTTTGTTATGTCAATATTTGGAGACTTATGTATGTTGAATTTATTTTGACTGTCTTCATTAATATTAAATGTTTTAATCTTAAATTTTATTACTGTCAATTTTTGATATTCAAAATTCCCTCAATTTTGTCTCGTATTTCCTTATAAACTATTATCTCCTATGACTATCTTTTCTTGACTTCTTCCCAATAGCGCATGTTTCTTTCTTTCCTTTCTTATTTTCTTTTTCCTTTTTGGCATTGTACATTCTTTTCTGAATTCTATCACTTCATGTTTTAATTTTGCTAATTGTGGTATATTTTTAAATGTCTTCTACCTTTTAAATTTTATTTTATCTTGTCTCAAAATATTAGCTTAGAATTTCTTCTATTTGAGCATGGCTTCCTCATCGATGAAGACATTGTTAAGCACCTTATTCTCTCTTTAAAATACTCTTGCAACAGATTTGACAATAATCCTTTTCTGTCTCCCTAAACATACAGAAGGAAGGAATTGGTCAAGATAGCTTTTCTAGCATCACATCTCAAGAGCTGCCTCATCTATTGCTCCTAGAAAACATTTATTTGTTTATTTGTTTGCTTGTTTTGGCAGTACTGGGGTTTGAACTCAAGATCTTGCACTTGCTAGGCAGGTGCTCTACCACTTGAGCCACACCCTCAGTCCTTTTTTGGTTTAGTTTTTTTTCAGATATGATCTAAAGCTTTTTGCCTAGGCTGGCATCAGACTAGTACCCTCCTACCTGTACCTCCCTCTGAGCTGGGATTTTAAGTATGTACTGCCATGTCCAGTTCTAGTAGTTTTTAAAAAACGACCCTGTATTCCCATGCTACACCTTTTCCCTCGTCTTTCTTCCTTTCAGCTGGAAGTTCTATTTCCTTTCCTCCTCTGGACCTGCTGCTACCCAACTCAGTCTGGTGTTTGATCCCACTGTCTCTCTCCAGTGAAGGAATTTTGACTAGACAGGAAATGAGGAATCTTAGGTTTAAGAGCCCTTTCTGGCCGTGCCTCAGACCGTTTCTCTTCCCAAGAACGGAGCATGCGCTACCTCTCCTAACGCCATGTGGTGCCCATTTTGCTGCCTAACACCTGCTGGTGCCATTCCCATCCTCAGGCCGCTGCCTGCACTTTGGCACTGCCATGTGGGCCCAGAGGTCAGCATCTGGGCCCACCAAAATGTCCTTGAGGACCATGAATGGACCTTGCATGCCATTTCATTGCAGTTTCTGTATATAGGTTTTGGATCTGCCATTCTCATTCTATCCATTTCTGTGAAGGGATTGGCAAAGATTAAAGAGCAGTGCCACAGTGCTGTTTCCTTAATTCTCCCCCTTTTGCCTGTACACCGACTCCTGTGCTGAAATCAGTCAGTGATGCACAAATTTCTCAAGACAAACGAAACCTCAGCCTCCTCAACAAAAGCAGAGTGAAGACCACAAGCATGTCAGAGAGCTGTGCGGGGTGTCTGTATTGGCAAAGCTAGGACTCTTTGGGGGTCTTACAGGAAATACTTGCTCCCAGGCTGCCCTCCGTTTAAACTGTCAAGGTAACACCTAACACTTCCATACCAGTTTGGGGAATGGAGGGCTCCTAAGACTAACTGCCAGCAGCACAGGCCAGCTGTTAAAGAATTTAATTAAAACAGTTTTAATAATTAGCACAACTTGTTTGTGAATGCGAAGCATACAAGTCACCTTGTCAGTTACGGGGAAATCCTATGACATATGGACTTGTGGACCAATTATTACAAAACAAACAAACTTGGAATTGCTCTTGAACTATCCTCTTTCTTTCTCCCTGTCTTAAAAGCAATGAAAATAAAATAAAACCAAATGTGCACATTCCCCTCCCAACCCAACTCCCATAAGTAGTTTAAGAGGTAAATGAGGACAGAACGCTGTGCTGTATTTTAATTCTTGCAAATCAACCGAAATGAACTTAACCCATTTAAGCAGTGGGTGCTCGCAGATAACTTGCACATGTCTAACACATCACATTTGCATGGCAGTCCTGCTCTTTCCTGACTACCCTCTCCACAATCCTTAATTTTGTCACATTTTCACTTTGATTTACTAAAGAATAACGAATCACTTGGACAATCTTTTTTTCATTCTCCTTTCGATGTGTTTCACTCTGAAAGGCCCATCGCTTACCAATGATATCCTACAGTCCAAGCTTAGTATTATAACTGTTCTAAAAATGTCACATTTGGAAAGAAGGGCCGTTGCCTGTTCTTTATTGCCCAGTACCTCTAACAGTCCTGCCATCATCAATCAACAAAATGTCCACAATTAACTCTCACTGTCTCTTCCAAGTCCTTGTTACTGTCACCCACAGCTGCTGCGTCCTCCTGCCTAGACCTCCCTCTGTGACTGCATGATCTCATTATCTCACTGCCTTGCTCTTTTCCTCAGGCTCCTTCTAAGGTTGCACCCCTCTGCTCCCCCATTCACTGTGGGCGGCCAATGGGACATTGTTGGCCTCTTCTTTCTCACCATAAGCACTCACATGACGACCTGGCTCCTCATCTTAGATTCTTCCTTGTGTCCAAAGCTCACACACCCACTTACTGCCTGGGCATCTCCACTTCACTTACTGGTACACAGTAGCTGCTTCAGAACTCAGGTGTTCATGGTGAAAATCATGACCTGCAGCCTTAGTCATTTCACAGGGCTGCTCTCCACAGGGCCCCATCCGGGTTGATTGACAGCACCATGCACATGGTCCTCAAGGTGGAAGCTAGGAGTTATCCTTGGCCAACAACACTTCTTTATCCTTTACTTCAATTTAGCTTCTATTTCTTAAACATCTCCACAATATATCTGACCCTTGCAACCCCACTGACCCTCAAAAAGCACAGATCACCATTTCTAATTCAACAGCCCTCAGTGGTAGATGTTTGTCTCATTACCAGGTTTGTCTCTCCCTGGTCCATAGCTCACATGCAGCCTAACTGTTCATTCTTGAAACACAGATCCAATTTCTCAATCCACTGGCTACAGCCTCCCATCTCCTTATGGATAAATTCTAAACTCCTGTATTATTTGTCCCCTTTCCTCAAGACCCCACCTTCAGCCTCAGCCTCAGCCTCAACCACCTTGAGCCCTCTGCATCCCTGAAGGCAACTGTCACCAGTGCCCCAGCTGCAGGCTTCTGCCCTCTGCCTGCGGGGAGGTAGCACTGCTTCTTAAAGGGAAGCAGTGGGCTAAGGGGACTTACTCCAGTGTCACACCAAAGTTTCCTTTTATACTTGTGTCACCACATTATGCTGTAGAATTAATTTCAGTATGCCAAAATATCTGAGTTCTTCTTTCAAAATGTTTTTACTTTTTAAGAATAGTTATGTGCAACTGACTACTGACTATCTAGCGGTAGGCTGTGCTTAATAGACGTATTGGTACTCTTTGGAGCCATTCAAGATTCTGATTGGCCTACTTCTGTTGTTTGGTCACAGGGAGGAAAATAGACTCAACCCGTTTGAAGATGGGTGGGGCCAGAGCCCACTGATTCATTTCAGCTTTCAGCAAATGGTGACAGAGCAGCTACTGTTCGTGGGTAATGTGTGCCATTGGGAATTTAGTGATAGTCCCTGCTCTCAAGAACTGTAGTCAAGCAGGGAAGGAAGAGATAAACACATTTTTAACATTACAGACTGGAATATGGACACAGGAGATCATGCCCTGGTTCCCACTGAGGGCTTTGCTGCCTCACATTCATTCTGCATCTCACCTTTGTTCATCTTTGCTGGTGACCTTGCTGAGGTAAAAGCAAAGAACTCATGGCAAGAATCCAGGACTGAGCCAGGAGAGAGCAGCAGAAGGGCCTCGGGGCTGTGGTGTGGAAAGCACACGGAGCCACCACCTCACACATATGGGCGTTCCAGGAAATACTGAAATCCAACCAAGTGGGCCACTCGCCAATTTTAATTACCCGCTCCAGTGACTCACCCATTATTATATGTAATGGAATTAACGGTGGCACTGAACCCACACTCCTGTGGATTACTTGCCATTTTCCTCACGGTATTCAACATTTTAAAAATCTGTGAGGCAAGTCAGAAATTTAGGAATAATGAAATTTTCTTAGATTTGTCCTGGGTCATGATTTACTTATAATAAATTGACTTTGAATTGGCTTAAATAATTTCGGGTTTTTCTTATTTTGAGATTTCCATCTGGAAAAAGCAGAATGGAAGCAATTCTGTGCATGTCTTTTTCCTGAAAGGCCGGCATCCTCAACAGTCAATTCTATTTTTTTCTTCGTATTTTTACCTTTACTTACTGAGAAACTAACAATGCATTTAGATCTTAGTTTAAAGTAAATGAAAAGGTTAGGATATCTATTTTGGTCTGCCAGCAGCTCTCCTTTTCTTCAGCAACTCTTGGGCGCTCACTATAAAACTGTGACTTTGAGAGTAAAATGTGGGTAAAGATTCACTGTGAGCCCTCAAAACCAGTGAGTGTACTTAAGATTCATTTTCCTTTGGAATGTCAAGTGCAAGGCTTTGCCTTTGATATCTGGAGAAAGGAAGCAGAAGGTGCTGAGGCTCCTGTCACCTCTAGGATGTGGAGGGAGGCCTGAGACAGACGTAGAGCAGAGCCTGCCTATAGAGGGCACCCAGGCATGTGTGCAAATGGGCAAGTGAAGAGTTTAGTGTTCATTTGGTAAATGCAGATGGACATCCAGCTTAGGCAATTTGTAGAAAAACAAAATCTGTTTGTAAAAAAATCAATTCAATAAGAGGAAACAAAATTTTCTCTCACTGAAAGCCTTGCATAAGAATCCAGAAATTAGGAGCTCCCATGGTGCACTCGGTTAGCACAAGGTACTTATACAGAATCCAGAAATCAGAAGCCAGAGGAAAAAATTAAATGTACATAGCCAATCCGTGTCCTTCAATTCAGATAAAAGTCAACTAAGTCGTTCTTCCTCTCTACATATTTTGAAGTATTGTTAATTGCAACTTAACTTACTGCACTCACCTGTTTTCACAGGTGGAATTGTTTGTCTAATCACAGATATCATCAAATGTTATGCTTGCCCCCAATTTATGTTAATGTAGGTTCACTATCACTGTTGAATATATGTGATTTTTCTAATTCTTGAATTGCTTTGATAGAACAACGTAATTAATAAACATTTGTAACAACAAAACACAAGAAAATGCATAGTAACCAAATGAATGCTAGATTTGAAAAGAAATAGGAGAAAATATATTCAAACACATTGCCATCACTACTGTGTGGGGCCTCCATGGCCTTAATGGCACATTGGCAATAGAGGTGGTCAGGGATCTCCTCAGGTCACCTCCCGTGCCCCTCACCAGAACGCCCCCCTCCTGTAAAAACCTATTAACTTGTTTATGTTCTCTTTGTTCCTTGAGGGAGGGTGTGTGTCCATCTTTCACCAAGAACACCTAAGCTTATGACCCATGAGAAAGCTCCAGAAATATTTGTTAAGTAACTAAATAAGGTGTGGCATAGCCAGAAACCTCAGGAAAGTGGCAGAGGGGCTGGGTATAAAGGACATGCCACTGCAGATTTAGGGTGATCCAAGAGCTGCTTCCCAGGACACTTGTCAGGTGAACTGCTGGGATTGTGCCCAAGCTAGAGACCCCAGTCCAGTTGGGCCATAAGCCCAAATATAAGCGAGGTGGACATGTTGTGTGCAATACTGTAGAGGGGAGAGCTCAAGATCCCGGGCAGCCCTGAGGGTGTGTCTGGGAGGTGTCTGCAGCTTCCAGGCTACAGTGGATCTGAATGGAAATGCATGTAATTGGAGGATGAAAAATTTATTTTTTATCTGGGCTGGAAATAGAGTGTGACTCTGGTTGCATCTATTTGTTTCATACAAACTCTGCTTGCAGGCATTTTGCATTTATCTGAGGTTTCCAGAACATTTTTTTCTCAAGGTTCATCTGACTGCTCTTGCTTTTTTCATCTTTTAAAACTGAGCAGATCTAATTTCTGTACAATGTCACATTCATTACACTGAAAATTGTGCTATATTTAATGATGCAAGTAAATTGAAAAGTACAGGCTAAAATCTGGAAATACTTCTCCCTTAAAATCACTTTCAAAATCTCAACTGAATTTCTAGAATTCATTTTAATACTCCTTGGCCTGTGTTATGGGAACATTTTCAAGGTGACTGTCCATGTAAATTTTTAAACCTCAAATGAAAAGAAGGAATCCTAAAGTGTTGCTTTAGAATATTAGTCTCTTTCTTCTCTCTTTCCTTCGGTCTTTGCAGGACATAGTAACCGTACCCCCACTGAGAAAGGGCCCTGCCTGAATCTCCTCCAGAAGTTACACTGTTAGTGCTAAGAGAATAACACAGAAGTAACTACTGCGAGGTACCTTCTTGGCTTTCACAGCCAGTCAGGAGATGACGAAGCAGATGAGAAGGAAGCAGGTGCCCTGATACTACCCAACAGGTTTCCACTCTGTCACACACACAGAATAAGCACAGGGTATTTCCCATTCATGCAAATGAGATAACAGGTGTGTCTGACTGATTAACAGCTCCCCAGATGTTAATTAGGAACCAGAGCCCTTCCATCTTTGCTTCCACCAACATCTTCTTCACTGCTGGTCCTTGTGCACTAAGCCAAGGGAAGGGAGGAGAGAGAGCACAAGAGCCACATGAAAAAGCATCCAATCACCTCCTCTCATACTCGGTCTAGAAGTCAACTCAAGGTCACACATAGCCCCAAAAGAGGCGAGGGAGATAGTTGGGTGCTGAACCCCAAATTAAGTGAAAATGTATCTCATAAATAGCTCTCTCATCTCTGTCCCATGATAATAAGCCAGGGCAGTAGTACTAGAAAAAATTGAATCATATACAATTGGAGAAATGTTTCTTAGAAGATCGTCTATTGTAGGTTCTATATCTAAACTTCACAGGCTTGTGAGCATCTGTGTAATATATGTATCTTAAATATCTTACATATCTTAAAGGCAACTCTATCAAAATTATGAAAGGTGTCCAGATGTCCAATGATCCAGTGTGCATTCTAGATTGTAGCTCATACCTTCCAGATTTGGATTTTGATCATTTTGCATCTCCACGGACAAGTAGAGGGCAGTGTCAAGGTCATGTTCCCACTCTAATGCTGCCCTCCCTTGGGATCATCCTCTCCATACCTCAAATTCTGCCCCCGCTTTCTGCTCTGTCAATGAGGAAAACTGGCTCCACTAACATTTTAAATTTAATTAACTGATAAAACTTCTATTTTTCATATATAAGGTTTAAATTATCAAAATAACTCCAATAACAAAGATGTGTGTAGTGCTTTCCTGAATATGAAAGCATAAATCTTTATCAGAGCTGTATGGATGCTAATCTCAATGATCTCAATTAATTTCCATGTGCTTAGTTCAGTCCATCCAATTTCAAGTCTTGCTTTTCAGGCAACATTATAAATTTGTTAAGAGTGTCATTTTATAACTCCCTGTGGTAGACAGAATAATGTCTCTGAAAGCTGTGGTAGACAGAATAATGTCTCTGAAAGGTATAATCTCCAGGACCGACGACTGGGTCATCCTACACAGCAAAAGGACTTTGCAAGAGTGATTAAGCTAAGGGTTCTGTATTATCCAAGCGGGCTCAGTATGAATACAATGACTAGCCCTTATAAATAGGAGGCAAGAAGGTCAAAATCAGAAGAGCTGTGACAGTGGACACAGAGGATGAGTGACGGCTTTGAAGAGGGAAGAAGGAGACACAAGCCAAGAAATGCAGGCAGCCTTCTTGAGAGTAAAAAAGGCAAGCAGACTGATTCTCCAATCAAGCCTCCAGAACCAGCACAGCCCTGCCAACACCTTGATTTTAGCCTATCAAGATTTTGACTTCCAGAATTATAAGATAAAGAACTTGTGCTGTTGTGATAAGTTGTTACACTAGCCATAGGAGGCCAACACACTGATTGTCCAGCCAGCTTCTTGAATGCGTCATGGCCTATACATGACTACCTTCTAATTTCTCTAGGTTAGAGTCCATCATGGACACTTTTGGTGGCCTCACCCACCAGCTATTCCCTCCTTTATCCTCAGGGAATAGAGAGTGTGAAGCAATTGTGAATACATTTGTGTTGAATTTCATTGGCTGGGAAGGAACTTTTGACTCTGAGTGAAAGGAGAGCGACCATTTCTGTGACCAGGGGGGCAGCAAGGTGATCCTTTCTGGGTGGCAGAGAGGAAACTGGAAACAACCAGGCTGCTTGAGGACAGTGCTGAACCAATCTACTATCCAGCCATGGAGCTCCTCCAGCTTGGGGCGTGGTGGTTCGCAAGGCTGAGCAAGCCCAACTAATACCACAGAGTAGGTACTGGCTGGCCATAGCTTCAGAATTGTCAGTGGTAAATGGGGGACAAGAAGAAAGCAACTGTGAGCAAGAGGTGAAAGAAAAAAAGAATCATGTGAATGACAGACACCAAACATTTTGTACTAGAAGAAAAAGTAATTTCAGTAACTTTGGTATAATAAACCCTTTTATTTAGTCCTTGGCTTGTATTTTCAAATTTCTTCTACATTCCATTCTTTTTACTTCACCAAGAGTGAAGGAGGTAAAACTTCTTTCTGATTTTAAACGTATGGTCAGAATCGCATGTGTACAACTGTACCATTAAATTAAGCCTATGCTGCTCTCGAGGCCTGGGCAGTCCAGAGTACCTCTGGATTTCCTGACCAACCAACACCTATGATACATGGAAATATATATACATTTCTACATGAGAAATACAGTTCTCCAGATGTATAGAATTAGCTAAAAATCTTTAAGATACAGTTAGTCACAGCATAAAGTTTCTTACAGCTTCTGAGCACTCCTGTTTGCCACCATTCCAGTCTGTAAGAAAGAGTTGTATTATGACTACAAACTGCTCTGACTCTAACAGCAGTCGTACTCTGGGAACTGCTAGCTGCGTCCTGTGGGTCATAACACAGAGGCCTGGAATGAAGCAAGATCTGATAGACCTAATAATCTGTGCCTTGTTTGGCACATTTCATGAACTGGAAGTGCAGGAAATGAAATGAAATCAAAAGCCCCTTTCAGTTGAAAAAAGAACAATGAGCCTAAATAAGTTAGGATTGATGAGTGAGCAATTCAATCACTTTCTGCCTTTGGGCTAGTCATTTTACCCTAAATGGGATTCTGGTTCTCACTTGTGAATCAAAAGGAGATTGAAATGAAGGATTTAAAGTCATACAAAATGACTTGTTATCCCAGATGACTAAATTCAGGAGGTCTAAAGCCAACACTTGCTTGACATATCTTACAGAATTTTCCAGAAAAACACTGAAATAGAAGATGTTTGATCCAGACAGTGGAGTACAATAACTAAAAAGCAAATGTATTCAGTCATTCACTCATTTTCCCATCTATTCATCCATCCATCCATCCATCCATCCATCCATGTAGGTTTATGCCTGGCTCTTCACTTCCCCTTCCTTACTCCCTTCTCTCCTTCCCATTTGGCACCGCCCAAGTGTGGAAGCCTCCTCCCCATAGTGGAGTGTGTGAAATTGGCTTTGTGTTGTGCTCTCCTCTCTCCCAGGATTTTCAGTTGAGCTTGTAGGGTCATTTCACCTAGAGCTTAAGTGCAGGCTTCCATCCTTGTACCTGTTGTTGGAGCTGCTTCTTCCTTTGTTCTCGTAGCGTTGGTAATGTAGGTAATCATTTAGCATAGGTAAATATTTGGGTACATGTTTAATACTCTCAAAATTATAATGTGTCTAATGCTATTATAGTACAGTGGCAATAATAATGACTAACGTGCTCGGCAGTGTTCTAGATGGTTTACATGAATTAACTATTATGTTGAAATATATACTGTTATCGTCTCTGTTTTAATAAGGAATCTGATATGACTTGCCCAAGGTCAAATAACTAATATGGCGAGGACAGGGACAGGATATGGACCTAGGCTCTGAAATCTATGTTCTTAACTACTGCTAAGTATAAAGGCTTCAGCTTTCATAAGATTTCATGAAGAATAAAGAGATAAACATGAAAATGGGAAAACTGGTTTCTGGAGCACAAGACTACAGGATGCACTCCACACAGAGGGACACATTAACTCAGGACATGAGGGTGAAAGTATGGAGCTGAAAGGCCACCTGGGAATTGATTCTGAGAACCAAGCAGCCATGGTACAGGGCTCAGCATCCACCTGCATACAGCCAACCGGGGCTTTTGCAGATGAGCGACATGGCAGGAGAGGAGAGAGACTGTGGTAGAGATATTTGAGAATCTGCTCTCTGGCTAAGTCGTTTACCCAATGCAAGGTGGCCTCTGTACCATGAGTTCATGTGAAATATAGATTAAAAAAGGGTGAACTATGCCATCCAGGGCTCACAATTCCATGAGACAGACAGAATATTAACAAAGCCATAACAATAACAAACACCGTGGTGTGGCTGTGCTGCATTCTCCCCAGAGAGAGCAGGGAAGACCATCTGAGCTAGGTGCAAAGGCGAGTCCATGGGGACTGAAGGCACTTGGAACACCATAGATGTTGTCAAGTTTGGAAATCATAAATTAGGATTTCTCCAGGCACCAGTGGCTCAGGCCTGTAACCCTAACTACTTGGGAGGCTGAGATCAGTAGGATCATGGTTTGAAGCTAGTCCAGGCAAATAGTTGGCAAGACCTCATCTCCAAAGTAACCAGAGTAAAATGGACTGGAGGTATAGCTCAAGCAGTAGAGCACCTGCTTTGCAAGCACAAAGTCCTGAGTTCAAACACCTGTCCCACCAAAAGTAAATAGAAAGAATTTCAATTCTAATTCTAATAAAAATGAAATATTTTGTGGGTTTGCTAGCGGTATATTAGTTGACCTTGTTTATTGTACAGTGGAATTGGCATTCAACAACCACGTTCCTTAGAGTGTTTCACTCATTCCCAACCTGCAATAGAATAATCCATCTATTCAGCAGACTTTAATGAAGGCCCATTTGAGGTGAACCAAACACTGCCCCTTCCTCGTATAGCATGCAAACATATCTTCAGCAGCTTTTCCCGCTGGAACATGATAGAACTGCTGGATTTACATAAGAACCATGGAAAATTGATAACCCAAGGTGCTAAGCACTGAGTCTAGAGAACTCAGGAGCAAAGAGAATAGGCGATGGGAGGAATTTAGAGACAGAATGAGTGGAAGAGCAAAGAACACCCTAAATGGCAGTGCTTGATCTTTCTCAAGTCACAGCAGAAGTCATCTACAGACATTAATTATGGATGGCATTTTTCAAATAGGTTAATACGCAATTTTCATTGTCCGTATTTTATAGCTTAAGAACTTTCATAATACAAGGTCTGACAGTATTTGCATTTCAGGTGTGACTAGGTTACCTCAAGATTTTAACAGTATGGCAGATTTGACACTTGACATTAAATTAATCTCAGGAAGTATATTTTGCAAAAGTATGTCTTGTTCTACCATACAACAGCTCTAAAACATGGTAGGTTTTAATAGACCACCTTTACTTGATTTTAATATATTATCATATTTATACTTCTTTGAAATTTTAGAAGACAAAATAGTCCTTTGCCCATTATTTTTTGTGTGCTTGGTTTTGTTTTTTGAGACAGAATTTCTGCTACATAGCCTGGGATAGCCTTGATACCATTATTTGTTAAATTTGACACTTCAGTCAAATTATAAACATTCGATATTTGACAAGTGATGCTAGATAGTTTTCTTAGAAAACATGTAATACTATTATTTCAGAAATTAACAACTTTCTAACAAAAGGATTGTGGGGGATGAGAGAGAAATATGTAGATACAAAATAACAATTACTCTTTAGCTTTATTTCATTATTCTTTGTCTAATACATAAAACATAAATATTATAAATATGAAAAAGAAACAGTCACAACACAGGCAGGTTCACCACGTGAACAGACAGCCAGCACCACCGGCTGTGTGTTAAGAGCCGCGAGACACTGCCCGCGTCTAGTCTCATGAAGAAAGCATAGCAACATTTAAAAAGTCTATGCTGAGATTATGATTTGCATGCCTGTTTCTGAAGTTATAACCTGGTGTACTAATTCTGTTTTTCCATGTGTCACTGGTATACATGCTAAAACTGTCAAATAATTCTGTTGTAAATACTGTGTTTGCTTTAAGAACCACACTCAGGTGCATGGTCAAAGTAAACTCTGAATGCAGAGGTTCTGTCACCAGGACTAAGATGGGCCAAGGACCTCAACTTGGGGTACCAGGTTCATGACATTGTTGCAGAGAAGAATCTCAGGCCATGTAGAGGTTGATCCCAACAGAATTTATTAGTGAAGCAAAGCAAAGCAAAGTGGTACGCACCCAGGCCTGGGCACATGAGCAGACACTCGGTGCTCTCACATTAGTGGCACGTGCACCAGGTAAAACAGGGAAGGGGTTTAGCTTAAACCTTTCTGTGGATAAGTGAGCCTTTGTCCGAGGCACCCAATAGATCCCAATGGTTCTTGTTGCTCTAAAATACATTTAACAAAGTACAATGTTATTTGTAACAAAGATGACATTATCAGTCAGCCGAGAGACATTAAGTCTGAGATAGTTAATTCCAAGTTCTTGCAACATAAACTTCTGCTTTCTGTGACCCTGTCTTGATCACTCTTTAAAAAGGGATGAGAGGGGACCAGGCAGATTTCGTGAAGGTGTGCGTGCTAGATCCCTCAGGTATAGTAATCATCTGAAGCAAGGATGGGGGGGGGGGGGAAGGGAGGTCATCTTTACACTGCCCAGCAAACGAGTGTGAAGCTTTAAAGAAAAGAAAATGGCATTTGTGCACTCCTAATCAGGTTATCCATTAATTCACTTTATTTCTGAATCCTGGTTTCTACTTCTTATGTTCTATGTCCCAAGTCTGTCCTTCCTCAGTTCCACTAGACAGATATGTTTTATTTTAAAAATTTCCAGATATCATAATTTTAAAATGTCATGCCAGTAAATTTTATGTATCATTATTTAATCAGTTTATATACCTTTCTATAGTCATTTTATAAACATGAGCCTTTTGGTTCCTAAAATACATTTAACAAAGTACAATGTTATTTGTAACAAAGATGAAATTTTCAGCTCTTCATGTTCTTATCCCAAGATTTGTTGAAAACCCAAAAGAATGGTGTCCTTTACTATTAAGGTAGGCTGACCTGTTTCAAAGCCCCGGCATCACTGGCAGGCACTGGCATATGCCCACTGTAGCCTGGGAGATCTCTGGGCTCCAGGCTCTGTGTCCTTTACAAATGACTTCTGCTCTTCAGTTGCTTTAAACAAAGGACAGGAGAACCAGAACAGTTGAAGAAAATGGTGGCACATGGAAAAGAGGTCTTTTTTCCTCTACACAGTACAAGTCAAAGAATTGAGTAAATTTAGAGAAGTGAAGTGACCACTGTCATTTATAAAGAGGTAACACACTGAAGGGTAACCACAGAGGGTCACCCCGAACTTGTTCCTTAGCTTTCACTTGTTCATACCTCCTATTACCCAGGCAGGTTTCTTAGCTGTCCTATGCATTGACTCACAGCAATCCCTAAGAGGCAGGCGCTGCCGTTGCCCTGTTGTACAGGTGAGGAAACCTAAGCACAGATGAGCAGCTCGCTGGTGATCATTGCCAGTGCACTGGAGTCAGTGCCCTTTCTACCACCAGCATCCCTCCCTCCTTCCTGAGGCTCCACTGTACATGTCAGCAACTTGCCTACAAATGCCAAAAACACGATGGAGCTAGTGGACATGCTTTTTAGTAATTGGGTGACATGTCCCCACAGATTGTCCACAATGACTTCTCCATCTGTGCCACCTCCTAAAGATGTCCAGTGCACCAAAAATTACCCATCTTTTCTTTCCTCTTCACTCAGTGAGATAGCTGGATTCTCAGTACTTGGAGAGGAGCAACTAGATACAATTATACCACATGAACAGCACGTAATCTGAAAAATGCCCAAAGGTATTTTGTTTCTAAAAAGAAATGAAATGAAACCTTAATTGATAAACTCGTGAAGATATTCTTAATAATAGGGCCTTTCAGGTATCCTTACCTGCTCACAACACCCTCAAGTAATGCATAGATGGCTGCCAGGGCCAAGGCAAGGAACAGCTTTCACAGACCTGAAGGTTCTCACCCCTTGCATAGGCCTGACAGGACTGGAGCATCTGGGAGGAAGGAACAGTTCTTCGTAAGTGCTGATGGTAGTCTCCGCTCATGAAGTGCCTCAAGTTCCTTTATAAGTTTTATATCATGCTGATATAAAAAAGCTTTCATGTTACCACAAACGAACTAGTACCATGACCTGGGTTCCACAGTCTGTATACCTGATTGCAGGGATACTCTGTCAAGTTTTCATGTTTTCCCATAAATATCCTTTATTTTCTTCATGATAGGTTGGCCAAACATCCAGCCGTATTTTTCCTTGATGCCAAGATCACGAACCCCCTGTTGCCCTGTGTGGTTCTCTGAGCTCCTGACCATCAGGCCTCCCACCTCTTCTCTTCTCATGACCAAGGACCATCCTCAAAGATTCTCTCAATGGCCTCCTTTCCAGGCACTCCAGTGACCCCCAAGACCTTTAAGCAGAGGACTCTTCTACCAGTGGTGCTAGTTTGGTCTCACTTCTAAAACCCAAATGCAGTTCTTAAATTTTCAGTCATGTCCACTCAGAGGCCTCAGTCTACATCTCAAACTGAATTTGTGGGCTGTTATCCCAGTCCCTGAACAAGCTCCCTGATTCTGACACAAACATCCTGTTACATGTCCCAAATTGGAAAGCTAGCTATGATATATAGTCTACCATGTCCAGTTAATCATCCAACCCTGGACAGCATTCCTCCATCTTTTCCTAACATACACAATCCTTCTCCTGTCATTTTCACTCTGTTTCTAGGTCAATGCCATGACGCAGCCCACTGTGGCTTCACACAGAACTTTTGCTATGGTCTATTAGCTGTTGCCTCTATCCTCAGACATTCACTACTGCATTTGGATTTCCCAAAAGCATTCTATAACCCACTGCTGAACTGTTCTTACTTATATGGTCATTTAGTCATCTCTACTTTTCCTGTTGTCTAAAGTGGCCATCTCCCTTGGGGCTGGCACAGAGGGCCCCACATGCCTGTCCAATATCACCTGCCATTTCACCTCAACTCAGGTCACGTTAGCCCAAACCAGTCACCAACTCCTGCTGAAGCTGTGGAAAATTCCGCCCCCCCCAACACACTTTTACTCAGGAGGCTATCCTCTGCTTAGAATGCTGACCTCTTATCTTTCAAGGCTTGTCAAAGTCTCCCGCCCTATGACACGTTTTTCTACTCACTCCAGCCATTACTGCTGCTTTCTGTTAACCAGGGCTTCTTCCTACACAGTGTTGGGGTAGCCCTCTTTGGCAATTAATCAATTCAAATCTTACTTAGCTTTCTGAGGTCGTATCAGTTTGTCTTTGGGGAGAAAAGAGGAAATTGGCATCATTCCACATGCTGTTTCATTTCCTTCTTATCATAACACCGGCATCAACTATCATTTTGCAAATGGTAAACTAGAGTCCAGAGGGGCTCGGTAAGCTTCCACTAGTCACAAAGTTCAAAACTGGTAAAGCCTGCTACATACCAGTGACAAGTCTGAACCTGAGTTTGTCTGATTCCACATGCAACTTGCTATACACTGTGGGAGAGCATCGTCGATTCATCCTTTCTGCAGCCTTCATGGCAAACTATGAGCTCGTGAAAACTAGTCCTATTCTCCTAATATACTTTCCTCTTTGTTCCTTCCCACCAACTCTCCCCATCATCCCCTAGCATTCAGCCCATCTATATCCCAGCAAGTCAGTGTTTATATTTTTTGCTTTTAATTCCTAAGTGAAATTTGATTAAGAAAATAAGAAATCCTAAGATAAAGAACTTTAATAAATTAGAATAAACTCTATGAGATCTATACATAGTAAAAGTGTCTGTTGATTAAGAATACACCACTATTGCTACTATCATAGTAATTTATGAAGTTGCTTCCTAGTATTAACTTCACCTGAATCAATCCATTCCTAACCTCTTTAATTCTCCTTTCTTGTTGAGTGTGTTAAAATTGGTGGTCCATCATATAATCCACAGACAGCTTTTGTAAAATAATGCCGTATTTTAGGATCAATACCAGTGGCAAACACCAGAGTCTGTTTCGACTCTCTCAATGCTAAAACTCATCAGGAATCTCCAGGCTTGCCATCTATTTCTTGCTTCTCCAAAGAAGCAAAATATATCCCAAAATATAGTTGTTCTTTCTTTACCTTTGACCAAATGGTACTATTTCCTCATTATCCAGAAATATGATAAAGGAAAGGAAAACTTTGAAGATGTGTTTTAAGTACATATTTTGCTCTTTTGTGTCTCTCTGGTTAAAATAAATGCTATTTTAAAGTTTTAAGAAAATTTTGTTAACTTTTTGACAAATAATAGAGAGTGAGATTGTTCAAAGTAATAGAACATGGGTCTATTCCCTTTTTATTTATTATACTTGAAAGTATCATTCATTGACTGCTACAGTGGAAGCATACAATTTCTGGATAATAAAGGTTAAGTGTGCATAAATTTGAGATCTGCTTACAACTGACCTTTAGCTGTCTTGTTAGCATTTTTGACAGAAACTTAAAATAAGGTTATTCCAGAAAATAATTTCACTCTCCTTTCCCAAGTCCAGATTTGTTACTCAGTAATTAATATCTTCCAGCTAGACAGGGCAATCAGTAAAGCACCAAGCCATCCCGAGAGTGAGGAATTTGGGCAGAGTCACCGTCTGTGTAAGTTTCTGTCTATCCATCTCTGAGCCTGGTCAATATATCCATTAATCCATAGAAGATGTTGCTGCGATGCATTTATACTTGTCAATACTCTTTTGTGTTTTCTCCATAAAGTCTTATCAATCGATAATTTTATTATCTTAAAAGTGTTTGTTTTGTTTCATTTCTTGCTATTGTAAACTTTTACAAAGCATTTTCTTAGTAGTTTTAGTCACGTATTGGAATGCTGTTCTTTCAAGTGCATTGATTATTTATTCAGCAATTTTTCTGAAATCAGTTTGTAGAGTCCCTGAGTGTGCTAAGTGGATGGCCAAATCATCCTTAAATGTGAACAGCTTTCTCTGTATGAACATTAGACAAGCTTTCCTTGTCTTACCACATTCGTGGAACCTTCAAAAAAACAATGAACAAAAGTGATGGTAGCAGTCTTCTCCTCTCCTTTCTGACCATAATGGAGTGTTCTTAAAGTTTCACCATAGGATATGATATTTGATGGAGGTTTTTTCCTAAGACTTTTTATTTTAATTAATAATTTTTCAAAGATTTTACCTATATCTGTTAAGATGATCTTATTTTCCCTCCTTTAATCTAAAATGCAAATGTGCTGTTGAAATGTCCTCCTATTTGTGCAACTCGGTCCATTTGCCCATGGTTTTTAACATACTGCAGAATTCAGTTTTCCTGTGACTGTATTTTTATTTCAATGAGGTTGAACTGCATTTATCTAGTTTTAGTGTCAAGGTTATTATCAGCCTCTTACCCTGGGTTGTGTAACTGTCTTTATTTTTGTGTGCTTAAAAGAAGTCTGCACAAGTACGGATTTCCTCTTTTGAGGCTCAGTAATTTCATTGTGATTCAATTCTTAACATCTTGTTGTTTCTGTAATGTTTTTCTCTCATTGATGAGTGACTCAAAAGTGTTTCTAAATTTCTAAGCATATGAGGATTAAAAGTTTGGCTATATTTTAGTTCATGATTTTTATTTTACTTAAATTTTTCAGAGAATGGGACACATATGACAGATACTCTGTAATTTCTTGAGACTCTTTTTGTGCTTTAATACACAGTTTTCTAAAATACTCCATTAGTGCTTAGAAAGATTGTGTTTTATCTAATTGTTGAATACAAGGTTCTGTTTAAATATACAAAGTGGATCTTATGTCTAAAATGTATATTTAAATTTTATATGAAAAAGTAAATAAATGGTGATAATAATTTTAAAACCCGTGAAGGTAATATGAAGACAACCAGCCTACCAGATATTAAAATCTATTAAACAGTAGTGATAATTAAGTCAAAATAGTACACATTCATGGTCAAGAAAGGCAAGTCAATGAAACAAAGCATAAAGTCAAGAAGGGCCTTCAGAATAAGGAGAATCCTTTAATCACTGGGGGGCTTTTGGTAAGTGCACCCACCAGGCCGACTGGGTACGAGCTGGACATGGCTCACAGGTGAACACATGCCTCACACTGCACCCCAGGAAAAGCCACAAATAGATTAATGACTTAAAAGTAAAGACATCATAAAAGACTGAAATAAATAATTATAAATTTTTTTCTAATTGTGTCTATCCTTTATGTCACAAAGTTGGGGGAAACCCTACCTAATGATCACTCAGACTTCAGAACCCACAGAAGATTAATAAATTCAAAGGCATGAAAATATCTGCATAGAGAAAGACAAATGTGGAATTCCTATCACACACAAAAAAACTAATATTCCCCAAATAAAAACTGTTTTTTTTTTTAAAAAGTCTGCCCTTGTTGAGAAAAATGGCAAAGAATATGAAAATGCAATTCACAGAAAAGGCTGTACAAATGGCTTTCAAAACTATATTTAAAAGGTGATAATTCTCAACTAAGAGAAATGCAAGTTAAAACAACTCTGCAATACCAGATCCACCTGTAATATTGTTAAGAATCATCCTTTTAGAACAGTCTCTCTGGATAGAAAAACAGGTATTCCTTTATTGTTGATGAGAATATAATCTGGTACCATCTCTAGGAAACAGCACTTGGCAAAATCTGTCCAAATGGAAAATATAGACACCCTTTGATAAAGAAATTCCCCTTCCAGGAATTTATTCTCATCATACATACTATTTTCTTTTTACTATACCTTTATTTTCCAATTTTCCCCTGTCATTTTGAGGGTGTCCTTTCTAAACCAATACATAACTAGAGTATATTTTCCTCTATGGACAATCTATCTTTTGAGAACTTAATCCACTTATGCTTTGATTGCTTATATATTTGGATTTGTCCTACATATTTTATCCTTTGCAGATTTTTACCTATACATAGATGTGTAGTGAGCCTTCTGTTGGATTGTTAGAGATTTTTTTTTTTTTCATTCCCTGTACTCCAGCCTATTCTCCTGGAAGTTTGGTTTTATTTTTATTTTTCAAAAATTATCCTTAAACTTCATCTTTTTTACCTTGTATTATTGTCTAATGTTATCAGTATTTTATTTATTTTTTAGGCTTAAAAAGTTTTTTTATTTTATCGTTTTTACATTTGCTCACATGTGTATACATTGTTTGGCCACTTCCCCCTCAATTCTGGGCAGAACCTGTTCCGCCCTCTTGTTCTCCAATTCTGTTGAAGAGAAAACACAAGAGATAATAAGAAAAACATAGCATTTTTGCTAGTTTGAGATAAAGGTAGCTATACAGAGAGATTCCTAGTATTGCTTCCATGCACATGTGTATTACAACCCACATTGGTTCATCTCTGCCAGACCTCTTCACTACTTCCTGGTCCCCTTCTCATAGTGGCCTCGGCCAGTTTAAGATTACTATATTCACTCCTTCACAGTGTGCACATCAACCACATTCAAGTTTTAGGTTTCCTTTGCTTTTCCTATTTCTCCCATGCATGTTCTTCCCTTAGTGTGTGACCCATGTCCAATAATATTATAGCACTTTAAACTTTAATATTCTTGATTATTTACTTGTATACAGGTAATCAGTAACTCTACCTTCATCTTTGCAAATGCAAGAACTTTATTTCAACTAAAATCCCTTCCTCTCATCTTCATTGCTATTCCTTTCTAGTATCATAGGTCTACTTTTTAAATCCATCAACGGCTTTTAAAATTTTACAGTCAGTGCTTATTTAGTCTTATCAACTGATCAACAATTTGTTTAATATTCTTTCTTGTACTTCACTTCTCTCTAATGTGTTAAGCTTACTTCTAAATAAATTATCCTTTGGTAAGGATGATGGGTTAGGAAAATGCCCCCTCAGCATTGGTCAAGTGCACTTAATTTGTCTTCTGTCTTTGAAGGGTAGTTTCACAGTTTCACCTTCCAAATAAAAAAGCTTTTGTTTTTTCAGCATGATGAAGAATTTTTATCCTGTCTGTTGGCTTCTATTTTGTTAATGAGGGATGTGACTTCAATCTAATGTTTACATGTAATCTGTCTTTTGTTTCTAGTTGCTTTTAAATCTTTTCCTTGACTTTGCAGGGTTTTTTTTTTTAATCTTCGTTTTAATGGGACTGGAGTTTGAACTCAGGGCTTCACACTTGCAAAGCAGGCGCTCTCTCTTGAGCCACACCTCCAGTCCACTTTGTTCTGGTTATTTTGGAGATGGGGGTCTCACAAACTATTTGGCAGGACTGTCCCTGAATCACGATCCTTCTGATCTCAGCCTTCCAAGTAGCTAAGATTACAGGCGTGAGCCACCAGTGCCTGACTACTTTGAAGTTTTATAGTTTTTCTGAAGAATTGTGCATCTTCAATCTGAAGCTTCATGTCTTTCTTCAATTATGAAAGCTTCTCAGCCATTGTTTCTTTAAATCTTTCCTTCTCCACTCTGTATCTTCTGCTCTGCAGTACCCATGAGTCACACAGAGCATCTCAGATAACAGGACTCTGCCATTTCTTCCGTTGTGTCACCTCCCTTGGTACCTCTGAGTTGGTCCTGGGTTCTGTGATCCAGGAACCCAATTTTTTCTTCATCTGTAGCCAATCTCAGGTTTCAACCTAGCTACTGAATTTTTAAGGATACTATATATATTATTTCCTGAATGTGTTATTTGGCTCTTTGTTTTTTCAGAAAATATTCTTTTGCTTTAAGTGTTTAAAAGTATTTCTTTTCAGATTTTATTCTGTGTTTCCAGTTGCTAGTCCCAAAGCTCATTCTAAAGCTCATTCTAATCTTTGTTGGGGTGACTCTGTTACCACCATGACTGGTAAATTTTTTATTGTGAGCTCATCTACAGTAGGAGATGCATTTTCTGTATAGCAGTCCCATGTCCTCAAATTTTGCAAGTGTTAGCATTTTTGTATTTGCTTTTATTTTGGCTCTAGGAACTTCTTTACCATTGTCTGAGACTTAATTTTTTGGTTTTATATTCTTTGGGTTTTTATTTCCAGGAAGAGATTATTTTTTTCCTATTGAGAGTTTGTCAAGCATCAAGACTTTCCGTTTCCACAAACTAGTGGGAAGAGTCCTGCCTGTCTCCTCTCATAAGCAGCAGCCCTTCAAGTGTCCTGGCTGTGTGCAGGAGGAGTCCTGGTTTAACTCCCTTCTCATACCAAGTGCTCTGTTTTCCTGAACTCCAGAAGCAAGAAAACCTAAGTCCTGGCCTTCCAATCCAGTCTGATTGTTCCTGAGGTCACCTGGCATCACCTCAAGCTCACCACTTGCCCACCTCTGTGACTGGAGTTCATCTTTCTCTCTAGAATCTGAAGATTTCCTGAGCTCTGCTGTCCACTTAGATGTCTTTAGACATTGTAGTGGTCTTTTTAGTGGACATTGTAGACATCAGTCTTGTCTGCCATCTTGCCTGTAGCCTGCTTCTTTTTTATACTGAAGAGCATTGTTCATGTTAAGTCTTATTTTATTTTATTATTATTTTTTATTCATATGTGCATACAATGTTTGGGTCATTTTGTATGTTGAACCACCCCTGCATTCCTGGGATGAAGCCTACTTGGTCGTGGTAAATGATCTTTTTCATGTGTTGTTGAATTCGCTTTGCCATTATTTTATTGAGGATTTTTGCATCAATATTCTTTAAGGAGATTGGACTATAGTTCTCCTTTTTGGAGGTGTCTTTGCCTGGTTTTGGGATAAGTGTAATACTGGCTTCATAAAATGTGTTAGGCAGTTTTCCTTCCCTTTCTATTTCCTGGAACAGTTTAAGGAGGGTTGGTGTCAGTTCTTCTTTAAAGGTCTGATAGAATTCAGCAGAGAATCCATCAGGTCCTGGACTTTTCTTTTTGGGGAGACTCTTGATTGCTGCTTCAATTTCATTTTGTGTTATAGATCTTTTCAGGTGATTAATTTCCTCTTGGTTCAGTTTTGGATGATCATATGTATCTGGAAATGTGTGCATTACTTTAAGATTTTCGAATTTATTTCCATATAGGTTCTCGAGTAGTCTCTGATGATTTCCTGGACTTCTGTGGTGTTTGTGGTTATCTCCCCTTTTGCATTCCTGATTCTACTAATTTGGGTTTTTTCACTCCTCATTTTAGTCAGGTTTGCCAGGGGTCTGTCATTCTTATTTATTTTTTCAAA
Source organism: Castor canadensis (assembly GCF_047511655.1). Taxonomy (NCBI): domain Eukaryota; kingdom Metazoa; phylum Chordata; class Mammalia; order Rodentia; family Castoridae; genus Castor; species Castor canadensis. The sequence continues at coordinate 5,524,165 of NC_133386.1, read as the reverse complement.
GAACCAACTTTTTGTTTCATTAATTCTTTATATGGTTTTTTGGTTTCTATTTCATTGATTTCAGCTCTTATTTTTATTATTTCTCTCCTATTTGTTTTGGGATTTGCTTGTTCTTATTTTTCTGGGAGTTTGAGATGTATCATTAGGTCATTGATTTGGGATCTTTCAGTCTTTTTAATATATGCACACATGGCTATAAACTTTCCTCTCAGGACTGCCTTTGCTGTGTTCCATAGGTTCCGGTAGGTTGTGTTTTCATTTTCATTGACTTCCAGGAACTTTTTAATTTCCTCTTTTATTTCATTAATGACCCATTGTTCATTAAGCAATGAGTTATTCAGTTTCCAGCTGTTTGCATGTTTTTTGTCTTTACTTTTGTTGTTGAGTTCTAGTTTTATTGCATTGTGATCAGATAGTATGCACAGTATAATTTCTATTTTCTTATATTTGCTAAGACTTGCTTTGTGCCCTGGGATATGATCTATTTTGGAGAAGGTTCCATAGGCTGCTGAGAAGAATGTATATTGTGTAGAGGTTGGATGAAATGTTCTGTAGACAGCAGTAGGTCCATTTGATCTATTATATATTTTAGATCTAGGATTTCTTTATTGATTTTTTGTTTGGATGACCTATCTATTGATAATAATGGGGTGTTAAAGTCTCCCACAACTACTGTGTTGGAGTTAATATATGCTTTTAGGTCCTTCAGGGTATGTTTGATGAAATTGGGTGCATTGACACTGGGTGCATATAGGTTGATAATTATTATTTCCTTTTGGTCTATTTCCCCTTTTATTAGTATGGAATGTCCTTCTTTATCTCGTTTGATCAATGTAGGTTTGAAGTCTACTTTGTCAGAGATAAGTATTGCTACTCCTGCCTGTTTTCGGGGGCCATTGGCTTGGAAAATCTTCTTCCAGCCTTTCATCCTAAGCCTGTGCTTACTTCTGTCGGTGAGATGGGTCTCCTGTAAGCAACAAATTGTTGGATCTTCCTTTTTAATCCATTTCGTCAAGCGGTGCCTTTTGATGGGTGAATTAAGTCTGTTAACACTAAGTGTTAGTACTGATAGGTATGTGGTGATTCCTGTCATTTAGTTGTCTTAGTTGTTTGAAGGTTTGATTGTGTGTACCTAAGTTGAGGTTACTCTCTACTTTCTTGCTTTTTCTTTTCCTCTGGTTTGGTGCTGCCTGTCCTTTCATGGTTATGTTGGGTTTCACTTTCTGTGTGCAGAATCCCTTGAAGAATCTATTGTAGTGGTGGCTTTGTGGTCACATATTATTTTAGTTTCTGCTTATCATGGAAGACTTTTATTGCTCCATCTATTTTGAATGATAGTTTTCTGGGTAGAGTATCCTAAGGTTGAAGTTATTTTCATTCAGTGCCTGGAAGATCTCTCCCCAAGCTCTTCTTGCTTTTAATGTTTCTGTTGAGAAGTCTGCTGTGATTTTGATGGGTTTATCTTTGTATGTTATTTGTTTTTTCTCTCTTACAGCCTTCAATATTCTTTCTCAGGTCTCTGTTGTTTTAATGATAATATTCTGTGGGGTAGTTCTATTTTGGTCTGGTCTCTTTGGTGTTCTGGAGGCCTCTTGCATCTGTATGGGAATAGATTTGTCTAGATTTGGGAAATTTTCTGTTGTTATTTTGTTGAATATATTATGCATTCCCTTTGCTTGCACCTCTTCTCCTTCTTCGATGCCCATGATTCTCAGATTTGGTCTTTTGATGGAGTTGGTGAGTTCTTGCATTTTCTTTTCACAGGTCTTGAGTTGTTTAATTAATAGTTCTTCGGTTTTTCCTTTAATTACCATTTCATCTTCAAGTTCTGAGATTCTGTCTTCTCTTTGTTCTGTTCTGCTGGATTGGCCTTCCATTTTGTTTTGCAATTCTGTTTCATTCTTTTTTCTAAGGTTTTCCATATCCTGGGTCGTTTCCTCTTTAGTGTTGTCTATTTTTGTCTTGAGTTCATTTATCTCTTTATTAATTGTGTTTTCTGTACTGTGTGCAATTAAGTATTTTCTAGCTTGTAATAATAACACTGGTGATATTTAGAATGGAAGGGTGAGAGGAGATGGAAAGCAAAGAAGTTAAAGAAAAAGGGAAAAACAAATAAACAAACATGTAGGAAAAAAACAAAACAAAGAAACAAACAAGAAAATTTTCAAAGATATAAACAGGGATAGATAGTGTACTACTCAACAGTAAGCTAAACAGGCATTAGAGAGAGAGGATTGAAAAAAAATAAAAAAACATGAATTAAAAAAATCTCCAATTCAAATGCAATAAATTTTCAGTCTTAATAATTTTGGTGTTCATCCCTCAGCCTCCAATCCTGGAGGTGGTGTCTCAGAAGTAGTTCTGTCATTGTCTCATTAAAGGGGAAAAAAACCAAAGCAAACCAAACAAAACAAAACAACACAAAAAAAAAAAACCCACCAAGTGTCCCAAGTTCAAATGCAATACAGTTTCCGTAAGTTTTTCAGCATGCAGGTGTAATTCACTTGTTCTCTCATCAAAGGTAGGGAGAAGAAGAAAAAAAAAGAGTCTGAAGACAGTTCTGTGAATGGTATCTGCGGCTGTGGCTTGCCTGCCCGCTGTTGTCTACCTGCTGTTGCTGGAGGCATTATTAATGCAGATCTCTGGGGTGAGCTTAGCACTCATCTGGCCCCGCAGGCTTTGTTTGCTCAGAGTTCTCCTGTGCAGGAGCCTCTGCTACAAGCTTTCCCCTTTCCAAGCACGCTGGGGGAGGAGACACTGCACCCACTTTCTCAGGCCTGCGTGTCTATTTACAGTTCACATGGGAAGTGGGCCTTCTCCCCTCTCCTGTGTTTTCCTTCCACCACCACTTTTACAAGCTTTCCCGCTCCTGGTTGCTGGGCAGGTGCTGCTACTCCTGCCTTCTCTGGCCGGCTTGTTTATTTACAGTTCCATGAGGGATTCCTCTCCCCTCCTCTTCGGCGCTCAGTGCGCCCCACCCTCTTTGCTATGTGTCTTTATTGTTGTTATTTCTTATTACTCAGTTTCTCTTTTTTCCCCAGGTGGGGGTCGGTCTGTCCAGGGGGCTATGCTGATCCAGCCCAGGGTTGTCTGTGCGAGTACTGCACACAGCTTAGCTCACCTTGTGGTGTACGTCTTCCCAAGCCATCTCGGCGCTGCCGTCTGGTGGTGGCACGGGAGCCCTCCTGGTTTCTCCATTTAACGTGAAGTGGAGATGCTCTGCGCAGGCTGCATGTGTGGAGGGGTCAAAGTTTTGCCTCTTCTCGGTGGTTTTTCCTGTAAGGTGAATCTCCAGTGTCTCTCCAAGATTTTACTTTAGGAAGCACACTTTGTGCTTCCTCCCTCTAGCCGCCATCTTAGAATCTCCCTAAGTCTTATTTTAGGTTTAAAAAATCTCATGTACAATTACATGATTTTTGTTGTGTATTCAATATAGTTGAAAAACATAAAATGATTTAAATTGTTTTCAGTCATTCATCACCATTGCACCCATACACTTTTGAAAGTATACATGTGCATGTGAAATACGTTTTATGTGTATCATCTTCAGATTTTCTTAATGCCTATAGAATCTGTAAGTCCTCTTGCCTCAAGTATTGGAAGACATCATTAAAGCTTTAGCCTAGAAATGCCTTACTGAGTCCATATGGTCCCTAATATATTAGTAGATAACTGTATTTTTTAAGATTAGTTTATGATTCTAAACAGCATTTTCAGGAATTATTATAGGAGTCATAATAGCAGATATTTTCAATGATACTTCATTTTCTAATTGATGTAATGATATAGAAATTAAGATAAGTTCTCTGATTTGAATGTTTGATGGAAGTCATTAACCTCTTTGTGTTTCTAACCTTCCAATACATCAATACTGCCTTATACATTTGTTACAGGGATAAAATGTTATACTTGATGGGCCAAATCAAGTTTAGAGTTTTATTGCTTTTGGCCAAAGGTCACTGAAAGATTTAGAGATCTATTTGTAGGCACTGTGATCTTTAAAAGTTATAAAACATAAGCTTTTAAAAAAGATTCTGTGCATAAAAACACTTCATGTTTTCTGGAGCAAATATCTAAGTAGTCATTAACAAGTATATCACCAATAATTTTAATTGTAATGTCAAAAACAGCCCCTGTTCTATGTCCCACCTCATGCAGTCTCCTTCTGATTCCAAATTTCATAAACTTTCAAAAAGATTACCAAACTTGAAAACTACTGTTTTTGTGGTAATATTTAAGAAATATGAAATATAACATTTATCATTAAACTAGTTACCTTAAAAGCAAAAACATTGCATAACTGAAAAAGCATTTATTATTACATAAACCTTAAAATGATTTTGGTAAACCTAAATGAACCAAAGAGGCCAGCAATTTAAGAACCCTCTAAGGGGTAGTGGTCAGAGTGTGACAAAGGTATACACAAAAGAAAATAAGGGATCTCTCATTACACTTTGGCTTGATCTCAAATTATTCCCAACATTTAAGTTTTTTAAATGAAGGCCTCTTGTTATTGCCAATATGTACATACTTTTACTTGCTTGCATTTGATGATACTATGAGAAACAGAAACTTTTACTTCTAAGGTTTTGAAAGTATACAAAACAGTTAATTAAAGCCCTAAATGATTTTTAATGAAATGAGAGTAAATGCAAGTATCAAGAAGTCCACCTTGATTGAAATACTCATAGAATCTCTGAAATTTGAATAAACACTAAAATCTCAACGAAGAAAAGAAAGCATTTTATTTAAGGAATAGATGAAGCTATAGAATACACAGACATACAGAAACTCGCATACTCCTTCTTACTACAAGGTCAATGTGAGGGCCTCTGTACACCTGCCACATTCCAGCCTCAGCTCTCCCTCTGGGCTTCCACCAGCTGGCCACTGCTCCTCAGTTGAGCAGGCCTTTCAGGAAGGTAACAGAGAGGGCAGATTGAAAAGGTCAGAATTAAAATTCCACACATGCTTATCAAGTACTTACCCATCATGTGCCAAACATCCTTCTAGGCCATGACAAGCTCCCTGAACCACAGAATTTAAGAAACTTAATGAATCAATGATAAGGGCTACAAAGCAAACCAAATATGGTAGAGGTGGTAGAAGGAAGGCCTTGCTGAACTGAAGTCTAGATGAATGGACAGAGAGCCCTGGAGGAAAGAGAATAGTGTACTGTGGACCAAATTAACCTCCCTCAAACTCACTGTGCTAAAGTTCTAATACTCAATGTACCTGTCTTTGGAGATGGAGTTCATACAGCAGTAATAATGGCTAACTGAGTAACTAAGGACTGTGGTCCAAGTAAGAAGAGGAAGAGACACGAGGGCTCACTGTCTGCACCCAGAGGAAAGTCCCTGTAAAGAGGCAGTGGGAAGGTGGCTGTCCACAAGCCAGGACAAGAGGCCTCAACAGAGCCAATCATGGTGACACCTGATATTGGCCTTCCAAAAATGGAAATCTGTGTTGTAAGCCACCTAGCTTCTGGCATTTTGTTATGGTGGCTTGAGCTGACAAAAACCTGAGTATTCAAGAAAATATTTTTAAAGGGGAGGGAGTGAGGCCAGGCCACCTGGAGAACAAAGTCACCAGTGACACCAGAGCATGGTGCCGCTCAGGAGAGCTGTGTGTAGTGAAGGCACCACAGCACTTATCACGGAGGCACTACTAGGACTTCTCTTTCTTTTTCAAAACTTTTGAGATTAGGAACCAATTAGGTGCTCAGTATTTGTTGTTGAAAGGCACATTATAAAATGAAAGAGGGAAAACAAATCTGGTGATAAGTTACAGAGGAGAGACACAAAATATGATGTCAGAGTAAGCAAGAAAATAATATGATAGAAAACATACTCCAGACAAGCCATTTATAGAAATATTAATATTAGATTAGACTAAGACAAACTGCATTAATAATGACAAAGAGGATAAAGACATGAGGAAAAATGGAACAATTCACCAGGGCTCTGCAGCAATGCTGACCCTCAGTGTGCTTAACAACAAAGCCTGAGAGGCGGCACCATGTCGGGCATCCAGACTGCGTGGGCTCGAATCCCACTCCAGCACTTATTAGCTACAGACCTCCAGCAAACTGTGCCTCAGTCTCCACATGTTACACGTTGGGGTTCTGGCGGCACCACCTGGAGATGTGTTAGAGGCACAAGAGCAGTGGTCCCAGGGTCTGGTATCATAAGCACTGGCATTATTGTTGTGGGTATCCTTAGCAGTGTGTGATCCTGAGAAAAACATTCCAAGAAAAAGTGGCATGCCAACAACCTTGTTAGGAAATTTTTAACTTGTCTAACTAAGATAAATACAAGCTTGAGGAGGCTTGAGAAAGCTAAAAGAGAACCTGCAATAAAATATTTAAACAAGCTGTCTTACCTTTTAAGTCATTACAGCAAATAAATGAATTAACCCAAAGTAAATAAAACATAATCTACCTAAAAAAACTGCAAAATAAAAGTAAAATATAAATGTAAAACAACCAGAGACCATAAGATTACAGAAGTTAAAATAGGAATAGCTGTGAATGTAAATGAACTAAGATTAAAATGCAGACTCAGATCAGATCTAAGTATAAAATGTAATGATTTGCTCATTATAGAGGACACATATAAGTGTGACAGTGGTCTAAAAGAAAATGAGCAAAATATATTAAAAGTGTAAATAAAAATATTGAGCACATGACATTTTTATTATGAAACTGGGTTACAAGGTAAAATTATAGATAACATTGTACAATTAGTAGTTGAATGATGTAGCAATACATTTTTCAAGGTATACAAAATAGTGCTCATGAAACATTTTCAAATGCACAAAAATCCTTGAGAAAATTAAAATTAGTAGATAGTCCATAAGCTTCTATTGAATAAATTTTGTACATTCACAAGGAATAGAAAGTAAAATTGAGGTCTGTATTACACCTACATTTGGGATTCATTTTTCTAAGGTCCAGTTCCAGAAGACAAGCTGAACACCAGCTCTTGCCCAACTGGACTCTCTCTTCATGTCTAGCCCCTTCTGAACGTGCATTGTAAATGGGAAGGTCATGAGAATACTATAAACGGACCTCCTGCTTGGGGAACGGCAGGGAATTTGAGTCGCCCAGGCTCAAAGTGATTCAGGGAGGTGTTAGGTTCATAAACAGTAACTCATACCCTGGGCCAGCAGGCATGTGCCTCGAGACTCCAGAAGGCTAAGAAGAAACTGCAGGCTATTTGAGGCAGGAAGCGTCTCAAAGCCACTCACTTAGCCATTTGAACGTGAGCACGTTGCTAGGACTTGGAAACCAGGGACATTGGCACCTCTTACTAGAAACCACACATCCCTTTCCTTAAGTAGGAGCAGTCTTTCTATCCATTATGTCACTATCGCTTCTGTCACCTTGCTGGCGGTAAGTCACTGGAGTGCCTGGGCAAGAACAAACCTACATGTGTTAAATTCCCAGTTCACCGTCTGTTTTCTTGCTCCAGAATGTGATCCCCATCCTCTGATGGTGCTGGGTGCTAGCCACAGCAGAGCTCTGGCAAGAGGTGTTACTGAGGGCGAGGAATGGAGCAACGGGAGAGATACGTTTCTGCTCTCACAAGAAGCAGGCAAGGGGAGATTTGGGACGTTATGGTTTTGAGGGGTCAGAGATCCAATTAGGTTCAGCCTACTCTTTGTTTTCCATGTGTTTTTTCTTGAGGGCACCACCACTCTCCTTGCCATGCAAGCTGCAGGGAATCATGTGTGACCCTCACTAGCTTATTGTCCTGGTCCAAAGGACCTGAGACTTCACATTGCTGTCCTTCGTTATACGTCACAAAAAAACCATGAGCGTGTATTCCCTATTACATTCTTGTTAGACCACTGGATGCTGACCTATTTCATCTGGGTTTTTCTTCTTTCATTTTGTTCTTACATGTATCTCTTCAGCATACATACTATGGGCTGCTTGATTCTTTCTCAATATCGCATTTATGCCAAATGGAAAAAAATTAACAAAAAGAAACAAATTCTTAGTATGCTCCCAGTGTAGATTATATGCAAACAAGAAGTTTGACTGTTAAGATTTAAGAGTCAACGATTTTAATGTCGTCGCAAAGAGATGACATAATGACGGGCTGCATGTGCAGGGGTCAGTTGAGCCTTCCTGACGTGCAGAAGAACTTGGTTGTTCGCAGCTGGGGACAGAGCTTCTAGCTAGCCGGGCTGCACTTTGTGCCATCCTTGTTCTCACGTGTTGCTTCCTCTCTCTCTACTTCCAGGTGGAAATTGAGAAGCTGGATTACCATCATTATCTGCCTCTGTTTTTTGATGGGCTTTGTGAAATGACATTTCCCTATGAGTTTTTTGCTCGGCAAGGAATCCATGACATGCTGGAACACGGGGGGAACAAGATTCTACCTGTCATTCCACAGCTCATTATCCCGATAAAAAGTAAGTGAACAAGTGAAAAAGCATCACTCAGTTATTTTGGTGCCACTTCTTGACAACTTGCTAATTAAGCAATAAAACACAACAGACTGAGGCCATCCCCAGGTTTTGTGGAAATTTTTATAAATTGACTTACGAAACCAGACAACCCAAATATCTGAAAATATATCCCATCATGGATACTACACTAGGGCTTAACCACATAAATAAACTAACCAGTGTGAGGTTTGCACTAATTTAAAATGCTTCGTGGTAATGACCTGGTCTCTATACTAACTTGTACATTCAGAGGTAAAGCATGTGACTTGTGTGTGCACTGCTGGTAACTCCCAAGATCGTTCTAAATGGCATTCCTAAATTTGAACCATGATAGAAACACGGTTTCGTTAAGTGCCTTTTAGGTAGTAGGATTCATAATTTTAAGGAAAGAAGTCTGGAATGGAGAAAAGGTGCGTTTGTAAGACCAGGACATTGTTCTTCTTCAATAGCTTGCTGTGGTGACTCTAGTGGAAGGCCGCCACTGGCTTTATCTTTCTGTGACACGAGCACAACTTTTCTATGCAGTGTTCTCAGACACTCAGCTTGTGTGAAAGCAGCCCCCTTCACCAGTGTACCTCAGGTGGCTCCAAGAGACACCCCGCCCACGAGGCCTTAGACCAAGCCCTGTAGTTGTTTTCTGCCCAGTCTTCCTGTCTTCTGCCCAAACTGTGAGAGACGACCCTAATAACAGAGCCACCACTGGGCAGCCCGGCATCTACCATGAAGACTCAGAGAGGATCACCTGTCCTCAGCCCAAGAGCCAGGCCTGGCTCCTCGCCACCCACTTCCACGCCCAATGTGACTTTCCCCAGAGCCTCCACTGCCCCACCTAAGGTTGGTGGCTGCACATTTTGCTGTCATCGCTAATTAAAAGGAGGAGGTCAGTGTCTCTGAGTACACTGTGGAGACAAAGTTCCAGTTTTTCCCTAGCCACTTGGGTATCTCCATCTCTTGGTGCTTGGCCCAGCTACCCCATGGCTTCTGAAGGATGTCAAGGCCTCTGCTACCACTTCCCCAACCTCAGCCTCATCTCCTATTCCAGGATTAGCAGTGTCCCCAAGAAGGAAAAGAAGACCACCTTATCTCCTTAGGCTTTCAGGATCTGGGGAGCCTTACCCAACGGTCTTAGTGTGCTCTGGTCACATGATGACAACAAATGAGTTCAGATTTGGATCATTTCTCCAATGTCATGGTCCCCTTGGACTGATCTGAATTGAGCATCCTGCTTTCACTGTTCAAATTGGTCAAATTGGAAACTAGCTCTCCTGTCTTTGAGATTTCCACAGAGATATTACCAGGCACCTTTCCACCAAGAGAGGGAGAGTACAACCAAGCAAAAGGACATAAATGTGATAACATGAAAAGTAACATGGCAAGAAAAGTGACCCTTTAAGAGGGACCTCATTAACCAGCAGCTGCCCCTCCCCCCATGCATCAGCTGAGTGAACAGCAATCTTCAGAAGGCCTTCCGGAAAGAGAAAGAGGACCGAGCGTGTTAAGACCTTTTGCAAACATGGTTTATCCTCTTGAGTGGGTCATGTTTTTAAATAAGTTAAATTCTACTTGAAATATTCATTTCTAAAGGAGGTTATGCAAGTTTCACTGAGAAACAAAACAGGGCCAGAATGTTCTTTTCAGGAACTGTCTGTCCTTTTCCTCTTGCACCCATCAGAATAGCAACAATATCTAGATCTTTGTCTCTTTCTTTAAAATAAACGCTTCATATTAGGATTGCTACCTTCTCAAGAGTCCCCCCACCCCTCCACACTCAGGTCTGCAATGAAGACACTGAAGGCCAGAGAGAGTGTATTGCTACAAATATTTTGAATAGTTTTTACAATTAAAGCATATCAAGTAAGAGGGCGACAAGCCAAGGTGAGGTGACTTTCAAATTTGTTTGATCTGTATTTGAAGACACAGAAATGAATTAAGAAAGAAGTGATGCGTTATAAGGACAAAACTGACAGTCTACACATGGTAGAGGTCATTTGCTGACGACTGAAAACATTATTAAGAACTCATAAACCTGATTTGTCAGGGAAAATTAACTAAATATGAATTTGATAATTTAAGGTTCCAGCAGCCGGGATGATTTATCTTGGTGGATCTTGTTGCTTGGCTGCCTGGGCTTTTGTTATTGTATACTGATGCTGAGTCTAATTCTGCTTCTTTCCTCTCAATCTATGTCACTAAAAGCCAAACTTTTCTCAGGAAGAAATGCTGGTTAACCATGCAAGACCATGCACAGTTCCAGCACGCTGTGCAAAGCATCATGTGCATAAGCTAAGTCTTTCGGGTAGAATTCTGGTATGAAGCTAATTGATGGAGAAGCAGGCTGATGTGCGTAATCGGCAGAACACATAGCTCTGGGTGCACCTTATTTTCAAACCATATTATTAGTGTAATTTTCACTTTATCCAGGGGCAGAAAATTAACCTCACCATCACCAGCTAGCAGTTCTAATTAATCTCCACGAAGGCAAAGTAAAAGAGATAAACTCAACTGTGAGGCAGAGAGCTGAGATTACCTGGCCCCATCCCTACCCCAATCTGGGACTGACCTCAACAAATTAGAAAGCAATAATGCTAGGACGAGAAAGGGACACAGTAGTGGCGCTAGGGGTTCCCAAATGAGCAAAAGGGAAGAATACATTTTCTTTTTTCCTCCTGCTCCCTCATTCAAGACTCAAGGTTTACCTAGCGTGGTGGCTAGCATGCGCCTACAGTTCCAGCTACTTGGGAGGCTGAGATGGGAGGATCACATGAGCTCACAAGTTCAAGACCAGCCTGAGCAACACAGTGAGATCCCCATCTCAAAAATGAAAGATGACCCTAAAGTTTCGTAATAATCGAAACAGCATACACTACCTGCACTCCATTTCTGTTTGCTTCCTCTTTCTGATTACCAACTTCTTGAGCTATTTTGGGTAGAATTCCTCCAGATCTGTCTCCACCTAGCAGAGCAACCAATAGAGTGTCAGAATCTGTGCATATTAAATTCAGGAGTGGATTCAAACAGTGGTCAAGAAGACAGAGAAGGGCAAGAGAAACCTACAAACCGTGTCTTCTTTGCTAAAAGAAACAAGAACAACACCATAGCTTCAGGGGACCATTTGGGGAAAAAAAAATCTCTACGTACAGGGAAGGAGATATCTTATTCACTTAGAGGAAAGGAATACCTCAACAACTTTTAGTATTGGAAGCAGAAGAAACTTGTACAATCTTCTTTGAAATTCTCAGGATTCAAAAATATGTGGCCTCTGTGAAACAGAAGACTGGACTCAATGCAAATAAGCTACTTTAAATAGGATGATGAAAAGTAAAAGGGCCAGAATAGACCTGAAATCTCCATAGAGGTATAGAGAGAAGGCAGCAGTCTTTAGACTGTCTCAGAAAAGAATATTAAAAAAAGAAGAAGAGAAAGGAGAATAAATGGAGGATCTAAGACTCAAACAGAAGCTGCAATTATGTATTTCCAAGAGGAAGTATCAGACAACAGCCAATGGAGAGGTTAATAAAAGATATTTCCTGAGAGGAAAAAGAACTCTTATGAGTAGAAGAGGCTTACTGTAGTCTAAAGAAAATCACTGAAAGAGGCCCATGCCAAGGTATAGTTTACCAAATAAATAAACAAATAGCATCAAAGAAAAGCCCTTCAAACATATGGCAGGTGATAGAAGACTGCACACCAAGAAATAAAAAAAAACTGGGCTAAACTTCTTGCAGCAGAAAATCCCAGACAACATAGCACTGGTTGGGGGTAGGGGGAGAACCATCCCAGGTACTGTTTCATCCCAGTCCAGGGAGTAAAACAGTCTATGAACCCCAGAACTTCAGCATCCACCTTCCTGTACATAGCTTACCGAGGATACACCCCAACTCCAAGAAGGTCAAGCAAGTGCAGAGCCCTAACTGAAGATGTTGTAGGTTAAAAAATGGGGAACACTGGAAGAGTCAGTACACCTAGACTTCTGTCTAAAGAGTTGACAGAAGAATTTCAAAACTGTATGAGCGATCAATTATTTTGTGATAGTGACTCTAAAAACCTAGAGAGACTGCAGTCTAAGCCTTCAAAGTCAGTAGAGAAGATCAGCCATTTAAGCAGTGGCTATGTGTTAAAAGGACAAAAATTAAGTAGTCAGCAAGGAAGTACCAAGAACCAGAGCACAAAATGAGATGAAGAATGTGAAACCAACTGTATCAGCTATGAAAATTAACTTTCAAATCAGTTATATTCAAACTGAATATAAACTTATTTATTAAAATATTAGTAATTAGTAATATTAGTAAAATATTAATAAATTCAAAAATGAAAGATATATTGGGACAAATGTTTAAAAGGCAGGTGAACTTAATGCAAAGAGGTTTCAAATATGTAAAGAGGATCGATTTATATTGATTAAATATAAATAGATAAATGAAAAAGGATTTAATCATTATGGCTTTCTATGTATTAGCATCTAGGACATCACATTTGAGAAATAATCAGCTGCTTATACTGATATTTTCTGTCTCTGGAGGAAGAGTAGACTTCTTTATCATTTTTCTTGTTAGGACACTTAGTTTGCAGGGCTGCCAACCACCTTGTACAAGTTTGATTGCATTCCACTCATTTTGATGGTAGGTTTTTCCTTTGCACTGTATAATAAATATTTTGTATTATATTTTTGATTTATTCCTTGATTTGAAATATTACATTAAAATATCTTAATATTTTGGCATTTAGTTTGTATTATGATTTAATTGGTATTTATTGCTTTGTGAGGAGAGAATGTAGCCTTCCCTGTAATTACATTTCATTTCTTGAAAGAGACTCAGGTTTCCATTGGGCTCTAAGAAATGATCATGGTATCATTATTCCCTAGAGGAGGAAAAGGAAGGACATCCTTGATACAGGATCGATTTTAATACAGACGTGTTCTTTCAAATGTGTTGGCATTATTAAAGTCACTTACACATCGCTTCTGTTTTCATGAAAAGATTATGTAAGTTTCCGTCTATAACAACAGCCAAGCCACCACATCTGGTGTCAATCTGAGAGCCTCCATGGGCTTGAGAGTTTTCTGGGCCTCCCACAGCCCTAGGAAGCAGGTACAAAACCCTACCCCTCAGGTGACAGAACTGAGGCTGTAGGAGACACGTCCAGGGCACAGCTTCCAGATGGTGGAGTCAGCCTCTAAACCACAGCTGGGTGCCCGGGCTGTACCTGCTGCTGCACATCACATGCTAGGCACACACAGAACACTGCAAAGATTAACCAAAGCTCAGGCCCTAAGTCTCAAGAAATATCAAAGGATGGAAATTATACAAAACACATTAAATAATCACAATGCAGCTTATGTTAGAAATCTACCTTTAAAGCAATAACTAGAACATTTTTGTCTCTTTGAAATTAAGACATACATTTCTAAATAGCCCATGGGTCAAATTAGAAGTCACAATTAAATTAGAAAGTATACGGACTACACAATAACAAAAATACTACATGAAAATTACATTAAAATACAAAAAATGAGATTACCAAAATTATATTAATATATTTGCTACATGATGTGGTAAAAACATTATTTAGAGAGCCAGAAGTAGTGGCACACACCTGTAATCCCAGCTGTCAGGAGGTGGAGGCAGGGAGAGCATGAGTTTAATGCCAGCCTGTGCTACAGAGTGCAACTCTGTTCCTTGTCTCAAAACAATAATAATAATAATAAATCTAGAGAAAATATGTAGTATTTCAAGGAAAAGAAAAGAATATAGCAAACTACATATCCCTCTTCATCAGTTGTAGAACACCTCAAGAAAGTCCAAAGAAGAGTAAATGTTAGGTTAAAATCATTGCATAAACAAAACAGAAAATAATGGAATTGAAGACTCAAAAACCAAATGTTTTTTTCCTTAAAATTACTTACAGAATTGATAAATATTTGATAAACTTAAAATAAAAAACACAAGAAGGCAGAAATAACCAATGTCAGCAATGAAAAAGGCAATAAGAAACACCAAACAAATCCTGCAGACACCGAAACTGCTCTGAGAAGATTTTGCACAGTGTTGATCCCAAATTTTCAAATTTTAATGAAAAAAATCAAGTTTTAGAAGATGCAACTTACCAAAGCCAACACAAGAGAAATGGAAAATAAGTTTAAATGTAAACGGTAATGTAGTAAATAAATAAATTAAATCATTAATTAAAATCCCTCACATAAACGCAGCTCAAGGGTCACATAGCTTCATTGGTTAGGTGTGCCAAACACTTAAAGAAAAAATTTCAAGGCCAGGCAGGGCAGTCACGCCTGTAATCCCAGCTACCCAGGAAGCAAAGATCAGGAGGATCATTGTTCAAAGTCAGCTGAGCCAAAAAGTTAGAGACCCCATCTCAACAAAATGACTGGGCATAGTAGGATACATCTGTTTTCCTGGCTATGAGGAGGCATAAGCAGGAGGACTGTGGTCCAGGCCGGCCCAGGCAGATAATGTAAAACCCTACCTTGAAAAATAGGTAAAGCAAAGAGCTAGGGGCGTGGCTCAAGTACCAGAGCAACTCCAAGGCCCTAAATGCAAGCCCCAGTACTGCCAAAAAATAAACAATCAGACCTTGTACAACTTTTCTCAGAAAATAAAAACCAGAGAATTCACATGCCAACTCATTTTATAAGCTTAGCATAACTTGGATACCAAACTTACAAACATTACAAAAACCAAAATTGCTAGGACGGTCTCACTCACAAACACCTTTGGACCTTTCCAAACAATATTACTAACAAATTGAATTCATCAATGTGTAAAAATGGTAATACCTCATGACAAAGTTGACTTTATTTCAGGAAAGTAAGATCAGCTTAACATTTAAAAGACTGATCAAGTTGGTGGCCAGGTATGGTGGGGCATGCCTGTAGTTCCAGCTACTGGGAGGCATAGGAAGCAGGGTAGTGATCCAAGGCTGATCCCAGGCAAAATAAGAGATCCTATCAGAAAAAGAACAAGCAAACAGAAGGGGGAGGGACTGAGGGCATGGCTCAAGTGGTAGAGCAGTCGCCTAGCAAGTACCATTCAGATCCCAATACTGCCAAAGAAAAAAAAGGACAGGAAGGAGGGAAGGGAGGGAGGGAGGGAGGGAGGGAGGGAGGAAGGGAGGAAGGAGGGAAGGAAAGGAGGGAGGGAGGGAGGAAGGAAGGAAGGAAGGAAGGAAGGAAAGGAGGGAGGGAGGGAGGAAGGAAGGAAGGAAGGAAGGAAGGAAAGAAGGAAGGGAGGGAGGGAGGGAGGGAGGAAGGAAGGAAGGAAAGAAGGAAGGGAGGGAGGGAGGAAGGGAGGAAGGAAGGAAGGAAAGGAGGGAGGGAGGGAGGGAGGAAGGGAGGAAGGAAGGAAGGAAAGGAGGGAGGGAGGGAGGGAGGGAGGGAAGAAGGGAGGAAGGAAGGAAGGAAAGGAGAGAGGGAGGGAGGAAGGGAGGAAGGAAGGAAAGGAGGGAGGGAGGAAGAGAGGGAGGGAAGGAAGGAAGGAGGGAAGAAAGAAAGAAAAGAAAGAAAGAAAAAGAAAGAAACAAAGGCACTTTATAATATTAAAGGGTAAAAACCATATAATCATCTTAATAAATGGTTTAAAAGCACTTGAAGAACTCAACGTCTACTTACATAATTAATTACTTTGATTTGATGCTGACTTTATTCCCCTGCCATAATTTTCTGTTCCTCCCGGGATATCTTTGCTTCTGTGTGACCTCCTCTTCTGGTTTAGGAACAGTCTGTTCCTTTTTAGTGCAATCATCTCCGTGGGGCTGAGGAGCTCACATATGGGTTGCTCCAACAAGGAGCTCCACAAGTATGGCGGCACACCTTTGCACTTTGTTCACCAGATATGCTCAACAACCAGACAGTATGCATCTGGGCCACTGAGTTCAATGCTACTCTCTGCCTCCTTAAGCATGCACAGCAAAATGTGAGCACTCTTGGTGGCCACTGACTGTGTCCAGATGCAGTGTTTGGCCTGAGAGCACTCACCAGCTACACTGTTATAATCCCCAAATAGTGACATCTTTCAGATACACAGTGGCTGTTCAGATATGCATACCCTTAATGGCCTGGGCAGTTTCACAGTGTTCTTAAAGTGAGCACGAAGATTTCAACCTCTTCATTTGCTTGATTTGAGTTTCTGGGTCTATTTTCATAACTCGCCTCAAGCCACAAAGAGGAAGAGCCATTCATATTTTTAAAACAAAGAATTCTCTTAATCTCATAAAGGCAATTAAATCAAGTTGAACAAGGTAGGTTATGTTGCAATAATAACCTACCCCCCAAATCTCAGTGAGTTAAGCAGTGAGTGACTTAAAGTAATAAGGGCTGTTTTTCTAATGAGCCACTGCTTATTTCAGGTTAGAGGAGAGCTCTGTCCACTGCAGTGGACTGAGTGACGTGGCTGGTCACAGCCCAAAGGAAACCAGAGCACAGAAGGCAGTGAAACACTCCGCCCTGGAAGTGACAGGCTTCACTTTACTCACTTCTCATTAGCTAGACTTAGTCCAGGTGCCTTAACCTCAGCAGTGCCATAAAGTGCAATCCTACCTTGGATGTTAAGAAGATGTCTTAGAGCCTCTGGCTCCTTTTATCTTCCTCTGAAGAGTGTCAAGTCCAATTCTGGCCGTCAGTTAACCCGTTAGACACAGGCGCCCAGCTCTGTCTCCCCTGTGGTGGACAGCAGTGCAGGTTCTTTCATCTTCCTTCCTTTCATCTTCTCGCTTTCACTCATCATCCAGCTGTAATTCTGAAAAGTCAGCTGAAGCAGAGTGTGCATGGAGTTTTTTAGTTTACACGTTCTGTGGGTCTCTCCTTTCCTCCCTGCCAGGTCCCCTCCTCCTGTTTTCTCCCTACTCTGCCAACCCAGAACTCTCTCTTTTCACAACCCAAGGCACTTCCTTCCATTCCAGGCCTCACGCCTTAACTCTAAGGCATAAAACTTCCAGCTCACAAACATAGCCAAGCATGCTTCTGTCATTCAAGGGGAGACTCCCTCCAAGGTCTGCACACCTTAAACTCTCCAAGTGTCTTCACTGTCTGGGTGCTAATTCTGTCTCAACTTTACTTCTTACTATTTCCCTTGTTCTCCCTGTCTGTAGCAAAACTGGTTATGCCTCGAACCTGCTTTGCCTGTTGCTAGTTCTGTTCCTTTGCTCTCTTTGTCCCATCCTCCAATACCAAGCCTTAAGTGAGCCTCAAAGTCCAGCTCCTATGTTAATTGTTCTTAGTCTCTTCATAGTCTCCTTTCTACTCCCTATTCTCAACTCCTACCCTGTCCCTACCCTGTGTTCCCTCTCCTGCAGAACTTTGTGGCTTCCTCTCTGTGTCACTTAGAATATAATATTAGGAAGTGATTTGTCCCCACAAGTATCTAATGGATTGGCTTGTGCACAGGGGATGCATCAAAATATTTACAAAATTAATTTAATAAAGTGAATAAAATAAAATTTGTATTGGCGCCATCATCAAAAGTGGGAAGTGACCATTTGAGCCTGTCACCGTAGTATGTACTACATGAAACTACCTTCCAGGGATGGCTCGTCTGCCATCACAAATAAAGAGTGTAACAGGATAACGCTTTCTATTTACTGGAAGAAGTGGTGAGGGTAAATTTCTCCTTATTCATCTAAATTCTCCCTTGAGATTCTTTTGTTCACAGGCAGCAACATGCATTTGTGAGATGGCCTACTACAAGGAGAGGCGGCTCTGGCTGCTGAAGAAATATGGAAATAACCCTGGTCTACAAAGAGGAGGGACAGGAGACAGTGGCCTCATTAGGAGAGCTCTAATGAATTGAGGTCACCCCTCTACAATGGACAAGCATAGCTAAAGAAACCTGAGCAATAACAGTTTAAAAAGCAAAATATTCTGTTAGAAAACAACCAATGGAAAAAAATTAAAATGCACCAAGGAAGAATAAAATATGAGAGTCCATATTCACAATATAGAAATTGTTCTGAGACTTCCCTTTAATTAAGAAGAAGCAACTACAATTAAAATATGCTATCCTTTATTTATGGTCTAATAATTTCACTTATGCACCTTGAAATTTCCCAGGTACATTATTTTAAAAGTGATAATAGTCTATAAAAATAATAATGGTCCTTAAGAAGAGCAAATAAATTTTGTTGAAAATATGGAAAAGAGGTATTTTATTTAGGATTATTTAGGTTACAAGATACAAAAAAGAAAACCGATTCAAATTGTCTTAAATGGTAGAGTTTGCTGAGTAACTCACATAACTGAAAAAAATCCTTTCAGGTATAGTTTAATCCCATGGTTTGATATTGTCACTCTCTGCTGTGTCATCTTCAAACTGGCTGTCCTCTTGATCTCAGGGTGTTCCAAGGAGATCCTGCACCTTCATGCTTACTTTCACTCACACCCAGAAGAAAAAAGCAAAGCTCATTGTCTCCGTATATACAGAAAAAAACCAAAGATTTGCTGTGATGCCACCGGCCAAGCGCACGTGCGCAGCTGTTTCAAGGAGCCATGATCAAGGGGCAGAGAATGCGTGGACTCTGTTAGCCTGGGTCACCTAAGAGGTGAGAGGAGAGAAGAGCTGGCTTCCCAAATCGCCTGAGTCCTGAGACACTACATCAACTCTCCGTGCTCATCACCGCCTCCATCCAACTGCAGAGCAGGGCTCTAACCCTCCCGGTGGTCTGCGAGGGGAAGAGGCTGTGCTCCTCTGAAGCTGATGCATTTCAGGGCCTTCTCCTCACCCATGCTGACCTGAGTGGCTACGTTCCGTGAGAAATAGTTAATCTGAGATCTAGGCTGCATCTACCGCCAACTCAGCCTGTACCAGCCTATTCAAATGCCCAAGGGAAAATCCACAGCTATGAGGGAAGTGGAATCTGGAATCTTACAGCTCCAAACATCCATTTTCAGAGGAGTTACCTCCACCTTGTGAACCTTCAGAATGGACACTAAAGACCGCCTTTCTCCATTGCCGCTTTGAGAGCAAACGTGGCACATGAGAAAGGTGGGACCCGTATTCTAGTGCTGGCCCTATCACCTTCTGTGAATGGACTCATCTCCTTGAGTTCAGGAGATAAGTGCTTGTCTCTCTAAAAAAGGGAAATCAATACAAACCTCAGGTGCGACGAGGTGAGGTCATGGCCGTGTGCCCGGGCGTGAGCAACCACAGCCAGGTGGGGTTTGAAAGTCTGACCATCTGGTGGCTTCCAGTCCTCTGCCTTCCTCTCCACCCTTTTCTCTCACTTAGCCGTCCATCCCGTGCTGTCTTTCACTTCCGATGTCAATGTAGTCATACGACAAAAACCTGCGTCGCTCTGCATGAACTTATGTACAGAAATGATGCATCAAGCACAGTGGCAGCAATCCAAGGCCTCAGGAGTATCGAACATGTCACTTGTCAGGGCCAAGTGTCCTCTGAACCTCTGCGGAGGAATCAGAATCAGGCCTGGCTCTGTGTGAAGAAGGGAAATGAGAAAAAGCCATCCAACATGACGGTGGTAGCAAAGGTGACTGGAGTGGAAATTGCAGCCATCCATGCCAGAAAGGCACATGAGAATCAGAGAGAGAGAGAAAGAGAGAGACAGAGACAGAGACAGAGAGAAAGAGAGAGAGAGCTAAAATAAAAAAACCCAGCAAGGTGCACTTTCAAACTGAATTCACCATGCATGGATGGTCCCCTGCCTGTTATGAAGTAAATAAACGTCAAGGTGACGGCTCGATGTCTTACTTTATACAATGGGACTCGTATTGTTGTTGAATGAGCTAACGCATTTTAGCTTCTTAGCAGAGCACATGGTACACGTGAAGTGTTAGCATCATTCATTATCCTTTGGTTTAATTTTGGCAACTTTTCTACTTCCCCAGCTGAAACCTCGCACAGGGAATCTCCATTCTCCTCCCACTCTAGCCAGCGATAAGACTCCCTGTTTCAGAAAAGGCTGTAAAATCCAGCGTCATCTCTGACTTATTCCTTAAAAACAAGCCACTGATGCTCGGGACCCTGCAGGGGTGGAGGTTGCCTGCTAAAAGTCCATGCTAGATTCTGTGTCCACTGTGCAGCTTTGAACACGCCTCTTGAATACCCTCTAAGTCTGGCCCCATTGTGTACCAGGACTTGAGGGCAGGACCCCATGACCAATGACCAATGGAATTCTGGGAAGAGGAAACTAATGATGAGGAGAGCAGCAGACTTCAGGCTCATGCAAATTTGATCCCAGCTTGCCATTAATTAGCTGTGTGGTCTTGGGCCAATTAATTCTTTTAGCTCTTCCAGGTTGTGAAACCCATTGCCCAGGGATATTGTAAGGATTAACCAGATCATACAAATAGAGCCTTTAACACCAAATCAAGGTGGTAGTAAGAATAAATTATTATTTTTTACCTTCTTGATTTCCTTCATGATCATGCCTCTTAAATTCTTAACTTTGGAACATCAAAAAAAAAATGATGAATCTGGACTCTATAACATTCCTACACATACAGCAAAATATTAAATGAAACAGAGCAGATCAAATGCAGACCTCTGCAATATCCCACCAAGGACCCCAAAGGTTGATACCGAACCATCCATGTATGTTACTTGAATTCAGTTGTTCACACAGAAAAAAAAAAAAAGGGAACAAAAAAAACCCATCTCTCTTAAATCAGTCTGTGTCTTGCCTACAGGAATAGGCAGAGAGGCCGGGCCAGACGCCTTGTGAAATGTGCTAGCATGTGTGAGTTCAGCCTGGTTTGTCCTAATCCAGAGAGCTCAGTCAGATTTCTAGTAACCGCTGCTCTTTTTCTAGGTACTTCTGAGTCACTTGCTTAACTAATCAGTCCTAGAACTGCCGCACATATGATATCAGGCTTAGCAATGTGTAATTTTCAAACTCTTTCTTCGGGGAGCAAAGGGCTGATGCACCTTGGAAATTGGTCTGCTCATCCATTTTCGAGTCTTTATGCACAGCTCTCTATTGTCCTGTTTTGTGAAATGCCTGTGTGCATTCTATCCTTTGTGGCCATTACTTCTGACGGAAAGCAGAGGCAGTAGTTATGGAACTGTAGCTCTCAGAAGTAGTTCTACTTGAACAGGGGTTTGTCGTTTGCTTTGACTCAGAGAATGGTGGCAAGGCCAGCTCCTTCCTTTGGCTGTCACTTGTCATCCCACTCCTTCAAGATGAGCTGAGCCAGAAAGAGGAGCAGTCAGTGTGTGGACAGGTTTACTGTTGGTGACAAGTCAGTTGATGAGTATGTGGGAAATGCCTGGGCCCAAGCCTGGCTGCAGCAAGAGTGAAAAGGAGAGTGCTGCCCAAGTCTCCAGGTTTCCTTCTTCTGTGAAATAGAACCTGCTAGTGACTGCCTCACTGAGACCGTGTTAGTCACTGAATACTTTCACTTATTTAAACAAATAGTATTTATTATAGCAAAAATATCAAATGCAAAGAAAGGCCAAACACTTACCAAATGATAAATATATTCTGTGGTTCTAAAAGTCAGAATAAATTATTACCTGTTGAAAACTAGAAAAAAAAAAAGCTAACCACTTGTAATGACCAAGATTTGATGGAGAAATCTGAATTTCATATGATGGGATGAGGGCCTAAATCAATGCTCTGTTTAAATGTGACATTTATTTCAATGAAGAGAAAACAATAAGTTAAAGAAAAATTGTATCCCTTACTATAGAGCCACACCACTTACACCATATTCATATTAGTTGTTCTGAACTTATAATGCTTTAATTGAGCAAAATGTAAGAAATCAAGCAATGTCATACTCATTTCTATAGCAATTGATTTCTGTTATGGGAGGAAAAAAATCTATAATTTTGCAACCTAGTTTGATTTGAAAACATTTTGAATTTATTCTACTTTGTAGATCAGTAAAGGGTATGGTTTGTGCCCTGCAACAAGCAAATTTATAACAATTTCAATCTATTAGAATGTGATATTGGGTCCAATAACCTCAACTATTAATTAAATATTTTGACTTCAGGAAATATAATACTTAAAATCCTTGAAGACATCCTTAGTAGACAAAGTCATTCAGACAGAAACCCCGTCAGACAGTGCCAGGGACTGGAGAAGGGGAATGGGGAGTCTTTGCTTAATGAGTACAAAGTTTCTGTTGGGAGTTTGGGAACATTTTTGGAAAAAGATAGTTGTATAGCATTGCACATGTAATTCACTAAATTGCACACTTACAAATAATTAAATAGCTCATTTATATTATATGTATTATACAGTTAACAATAAATCTTTTAATATATAAGAGTGATAAAAAATTAAAATATTTACTCTCAGCACAATGATGCTATGTTTTGTAGACATCCTAACCTCTATCCTAACACCAAAAATAGGAGGTGGAATTTTATAAAGCAAAGACAAATTTAACAATGTTTTTGATAGCATAATTACTTACGGAATCCAACTAAATTCACTCAAATCCAGTTAGATCAGTAAGGGAATTAGGTAGCTACCCAGTTAAAGGTAAGCACATAAAACTCATATGTTTTCATGTGAATATTATCAAGAATATTTAGAAAGTATATTGGATAAAATTATCTTACAAAAATAAGTATATAATTCTTTGAATAAATCTAACAACTATGTAGCATCTATATGAAAAGTTTTCCTGAGAAACCTGATACAACAAAAAAAAATTGAAGCAGCACACTTCCTAAAAAGAGTCAGTGGTAAAGAAGATAATCGTCCTCCAAATTACTCTTCACATTTACTGGAATGTTTATCAAAGTGCCAAGCATTTTTTAAACTTGATCAAATTATTTTAAAGTTTGTTCTCAATAATTAAAGGTTAAAAATAATCAAGAAAATTTTAATAAGGGGTTTGAATTCTAAGACATTAAACCGTAATGTTACAGCCGGGTGTACTGGTGCACATCGATAGCTCCAGCACTCAGAAGGCAGAGGCAGGAGGATCATGAGTTCAAGGCCAGCTGGGACTACATAACGAGACCCTGTCTTAATAAAACAAACAAGAAAACAAAGTTGCAATCACGAAGTGTAGTGCTTAATACTAAGGAGTACACTGTGTTGACAACCTTTTAATAGATGTTTTTTAAAAGTACGTGATTTTTAAAGGAAGTGCTACACATAGAATAGTTTCTATTGTTAGCGTCTAATCCTGTACATTTCCAGTGTTGTCTTCTTTATGACTTACTTCCTTACTCACTTATGTCTCATGAGAATTTTCTTATTTTTTAAAGTTTTCCCTATTAGAAGACTAATAACTTTGCTGGACGTGGTGGTGTACGCCTATAATCCCAGCTCTTAGGAGGAAGGGATCAAGAGGATCTCAGTTTGGGGCCCAGCAAAAAGTTAGCAAGACCCTATCTCAAACAATAAGCTGGCATGGTGGTTCACCTCTGTGATCCCAGCTACTCTGGAGGCCTAGGTAGGAGGATCACCGTCTGAGGCCAACTCAGGCAAAAACATGAGACTTTATCTGAAAAATAACTAAAACAAAAAAAGGGCTGGGAGCATGGCTTAAGTTGTAGAGCACATATTAATTGCTCATTAATTCTCATTTGTTAATTAATGCACTGCCTGCTCATATCCTTAGCCCATTTTTAGTGAGAACAGTTATTCTTTTATTGGACTGTCATAGCTATTTGTGTATTAAGGACATTAACATTTACAGCACATGTCAAAAATATTTTTTAGAGTTCATTTGCTTTCATATTGTTTGGTGTTTCTGGTTATAAAAAAAGAACTAGTGGAAATATTTCCATCTTTCTTGCAAATCACATGTAATAGTAGGAAATGTTCCCACTTTGCAAACTATCATAGCAATAATGGATTTTAGACCTGAGAAAATCACACGTGTACTTTATAACCATTTAAGATGAATAAATTTCACCACTTTGACTTCAAATTATTTTTTCCTCATTCTTCACAATTTCTCTATATCTGCAAGCTGTGTCTTGTTGATTGCACTTGAAGGCAGTGAGCGGTACCATCAAAATCCAATTTTCTCAGTAGAGCGGCTACATAACGTCAGAAGATGCCTCACGTTAGACCTTTTTCAAAACCTTAACTCTTGAGTTCAAAGTCTTCACTTATTTCTTGACAATAGCTTTCAGGCCCATCAACACAAGAATAAACACATTTCTTCTCTTTCAAGCCACAGAATCATATTCT
Source organism: Castor canadensis (assembly GCF_047511655.1). Lineage (NCBI taxonomy): Eukaryota > Metazoa > Chordata > Mammalia > Rodentia > Castoridae > Castor > Castor canadensis. The sequence continues at coordinate 5,499,580 of NC_133386.1, read as the reverse complement.
CTTTGTATCTGTTAACATACTTTTTCAAAGGAAAAAAACTTTGTTTCACTCCAAAAAAAAAAAAAATCATCTTTCTTTAATTCCATTGGGACAGCAAGAACAAAAAGACTTCCAACTTAATGTTATACCTAAATTCCTCAAGAATGAAAAAGAAAAATACAGGAACCGAAGTGGAAATGGACAGTATGAAAATAATACAAGCCCTCTTACTGAAGTTAAGGGGTTTTTATGGTACCACCCGACTTTATCTCACAGCCACTGTGGAGATTTTAAAGCCATTACCTAGTTGTCTAGGAGGACTTAGCACTGTATTCCGGATGACTTTAAGAGGAACAGTTCATGAATTTCAGTTGTCAGTCGTCAGCCTAATAACATTTCAGTAACATTAGTCACAGCCATGTGGGTTAATTCAGCCAAAGGTGCAATGAAAGTATTTGTTAATAGCAATAAATCCACATTGAGAGAGATCATTAATGGACACCCTAAGTGATCAAGTAGCTATCCATGTAGAGATAAACCTAGTAAAAAAAACCAGTGTTGGAATTGTTCATATATGTATATGAAGCTTGTTCCTTAATTGGTATATTCCATGTGGCAAAACTCTAGACTGGGAGGAGATGGGTGCACTCACTGTTCATCGCAAGCTATGGAGTGCACACACTAAGGGAAGAGCATAAGACACTTCAGCCACCAAAGCCCTTCAAAGACCTTTTATGGGTTCCTCTACCTGTGTCTTTATAGTATCAACAGAAGCCTTTCTTGACAAAAGCCAAATCCCACAAATTTGAATGAGAACTATGTGTATTCAATTGTAGATTGATTTTTGATATAAAGAACATATCCATGTGCTGTGTTTCCACATCTCATCTTTCCTCGTTACGCAGTTCCTCAAGCATTTAGCTAGATGTGGCTGTGAGTCCTTTTCAAGGAGTGAGGCGGGAAGAATGAACAGAGTAAAACACGCCCATTTTAATTACAAACATATAGAGACACTCAGTGTTGTGAACTGTCTCAAGAGTGATGATTCAGTGCTGACACCCAAACACACTGGACTTTGCAGAGAGACGTTTTGAAAGAATGTCTTCTGCCCACAATCCTTACAACAGCTCTTCTGCTGGCTCCCAGTTCTCTTCTGGTAAACTGAGATAGCTTGCGAGGCAAGGTTCAATAACTCTGAACTTCCTGGAAAGACAAAACAACTCTTAGATCCAGTGAACCCAGAAAAAGAGCCTGTGCAATTCACTGCATGCCCTTCCTCCTCTCCACCTGCTCTGAAGTTCTGTCTCATTGCTACAGCTTTTACACTAAATTATAGCATTCTATTTTTAGTTGTTTTCAGAAGATTCAGTATGGCCCACAAAGTGTCTAAATGCTGTAATAAGAAGCCATCTTGTTGCCAAGTTCTGGGGTTATATTCAGGTGGCTCCCTGAGCTAAGGCTGACCATCTGTATTCATTACATTTGTGTTCACTTTCAAACCGTGCAATAATGTAGTCCTGACTGGACCAGAAGTTGTGGGGCTGCTTTGAAGTGCTTTCATGCACCAATCCCTAGTTGTGGAGGAGGGAAAATGACCCCTACTATATTTTTACAAACTTCCACAGGAAATAGCTATAAAACCACTAAGTGATATTTTATACTCTTGGACTTTTAACTAAGGATTTAGTTTAATTCAAACTTACTCTGAATGTCTTCCTTGTGTCTGCCTAGTTTGTCCTTTATTCTGTAGGATATGGGACAGGGAACTCTGAGTCCTGTGGTATACAGACCCAGACCAGAGGAGAGGAGGGGAGGATGGTGAACCAAAACTAAAAGAGAGAAGGGGAAGATGGAGATCCAGACCAGAGGAGAGGAGGAGAAGATGGTGAACCAAAACTAAAAGAGAGAAGGGGAAGATGGAGATCCAGACCAGAGGAGAGGAGGAGAAGATGGTGAACCAAAACTGAAAGAGAGAAGGGGAAGATGGAGATCCAGACCAGAGGAGAGGAAGGGAGGATGGGGAGCCAGACCAGAGTAGAGAAGGGGAAGATGGAGATCCAGACAAGAGAAGAGAAGGGGAAGGTGGAGACCCAAAGGAGAGGAGGGGAAGATGGGGACCCAGACCAGAGGAGAGGAGGGGAGAATGGAAAGCCAGAACAAAAAAGAGAGAAAGAGAGGATGGAGACCCAGACCAGAGAAGAGAAGGACAGAATGAAGACCCAGGACCAGGAGAGAAAGGGTGAGAATGAAAAGAAAAGCACAAAGTTAAGGATACTGCAATGCTGAATTTGAAGATTTTGCAACCTGGGAATGTGAGAAATGAGAAGCAGGTTTTGAGCTCATGTGACTTGGAAATTGGCCAGGTTGCATCATTCGTAAGTATGAGGAACCCAGAAAAAGGAAAGCTCAGAGAGAGTCATGCCTTTGGTGCACACTGAATTGAAAGTGGAGAAAGATGAGGCTGCTGGAAATTGTTCAAGAATAATGCTCTTCTTCTTGATCTCAGTCATCAGAGCATTAGGCCTTTTTGAGAACCCGCTGCTGTTGCCTCTCCACAATGACACACTTCAAGCTCATAGCCAACCATTCTCATTAGGAAGTAGCATATCTTAGAAGTTAGAGTATTTGGCTCCTTTTTTGGAGAAGTCTATCAGTCCCCACCTCTGGTCTCTATATAGATCTTCTGCTTAAATCATTTGAATTTAGTCATCTTTTTATGCTGGAACTTGAACACAGTGCTTGCTAGGCAGGCACTCTACTACTTGAGCCACACTACAAATACTTTTAGCTTTAGTTTATTTTTCGGATAGGGTGCATTTTGTCCAGGGCCAGACTCCACCCATAGTCCTCCTACCTCCAACTCCAGAATAGCTGGTATTATAGACATGCACCACTATTTCTGGCTCTAAACTTAGAAAGCAAATAATAGGCTGCCATGATCAAGGAAACTGGGGCCAGGAACATGTCTGCATGGCCAGGTTCATACAGCCAGCATCCTGATTCCCAACGCTCTGCATCCCTGCTCAAATAAATGGCACCTTTCAGCCCCTGTAGAGTAAGGCCTACTAGGCAATCTGCCATCTCTTGGCCTTTCTCTGCAGTACAGCTCGTTGCTTTGCACTCAGAACTGTTCTTTAAAATTGGTCGAATTACTTTGGTCTCACAACATTTTATTGCTGACTCTTTAACTGAACACTCACCAACCTTGCTTTTCTTCTCTACTTTCTTGAGAACCTGTATATAGTCACTTCATGTTCACCTCTACTAAGAATATTCTCGATGCTCAGCACTCCTTCCCAAACACAGATTTGCCCCATGGCAGAGGCTTTAAGGACAGCAGAAATTGCTCACTGGAAGAGATCATTGCATAAAGATGGATATATTGCCAACCTGCAGAAGTGACACTAAGTGATCTCTAACCTTCTGTGGCAGCTGTCCTTCTGTTCCCTCTCAGACCTGTAGCCTCTTCTCTGAAGGGAAAATGAGCTGCATTCTTGGGGTCGGTGAGGAGCCAGCTCACATGGAATGGTGAGGAGGGAATAAGTCGTATTCACACAAGAAGCTTCACAGTGCTGGGTCAGTCGTGCCCTGTCAGAGCTGTAATAAGAAGGTCCCCAGCAGAGCATCGTGTGATTAAATGCATCCAAGGCGCAATTGCACCTCAACTCTGTAGAACGCATGCTTAGTGTTTTCTACTTGTCCATTTTTTCCTGCCTTCTAGATGCCTTGAATCTCCGAAACCGGCAGGTCATCTGTGTCACGCTCAAAGTCCTCCAGCATCTGGTTGTGTCAGCTGAGATGGTGGGCGAGGCTTTGGTGCCCTACTACCGTCAAATCCTCCCTATTCTGAACATCTTTAAGAATATGAATGGTGAGTCATCCCACAAGCCAAATCGTCCTTAAAGCCCTCAAATAAGGGTGTGGTCCAAGTCGAGTTCATGAGCAGCCCCCTGAGGATTTACCATCGCCTGTAAACCGCGTCCCATTTGGAGAGCCACACAGCCACTCCCTCCCTTCGCCCGTGACTCCCAAGGGAAAGAAGAATTAACAATTTCATTTATTCCCCCTCACGCATGCGGGAGCACTGGAGCACTTCTCCAAGCTTCCAGTCATTAAATTGGAAAGGTTTTAATAGTCTTTGAATACACTAGTAGGTTTTGAGTTTGTCTTTTTCTTAATAGAGGGTTTACCTTTAAATACTTTCTGCTAAAATTTGAGGCAGCTTCTTAAAAACTGATTTAAGATGAATTCCTAAAAGCACTATCGAAATCTGGTTTTGAGAATCTTAATATTTTCTCTCCCAGTTCAGAAAAATGAAATTTTTCTTATTTCATACTTACTATTTAATAACTTGTAATTAATAACTTACATTACTCGTGGATGGTGAGTACTGATTAAAACATAGATGCCGGTATATTTATTACTTTAAAAAATGTTACTCTACAAGCTTTGGAACACAGATAAGCTCAGATGAGTCTGTTTACGCTACAAAGATATTTAACAAGTGTTTGGCGATCTCTTGGCAGACATGGATGTACGTCTGTTCATTGCACTGTGATTTTCTTTCAACTCTGTGAATCTAATTTTCTTGTTGCTAACTTTGAAGTTCGGTACGTCTCATATGCATGGGATACATCAACATTTGAAGTTACTTCCTGACAGCCATGCAAATAAGTTGGTAATTTAGTGGAATGCTGCGTCAACATTTTACAACATGATCTGCTCATTGTAGATCAAGAAAAGAAAAATCAAACACAAAGTTGAGTGTATGGCAGCTCCTACACAAACAAATCCTTTGTTTGGAATCACTGTTTTTATATTATAATTAAATTGCTATTAAGTCTGCTTCAGTAAGGACTCTTCAGGAAATTATGGATTTCTCAGAAACTCTTTTGCTATCTTTCAATAGTGGGAGCTAATTATATGTTTAATACTATACTATTTAGCAGGAAGGACTTCAAACTGAGGCTATAAGGATTCAGGAAGGCTGTAAGGAAGGGAGTTGCTATCTACCTCAAATCATCTGAAGAGCTATGGTTTGTGTAAATATTAAGGCAAAAAGGTTATTCTTTGAGAAATTGAAAGTGGGTTTTAGTAGTTGAGTCTCTAACTGTCCAAAGTTAGTAACAGAATTCCTACTTTATAGAAAATACTTATCTGAATATTCTTCATTCATAATTCATGTTTTTTCTATATAGCAGCACCAAATATCCATGCAGTTTTAGAAAGACTCCACATGTGTACATTGTTTAATTAAGATTTGTAAAAAAAAAAGTTCCAAGTTTATTAATTATATTTAGATTCTAGTTAACTTGAGGGAGGTAGAGATAAGAAATGAAGATTTGGGGGAGCAGGGAGAAAGAGAGAGCGAAGACTTATTTAAGAAGAATCAGATAATGGCTATCCCCTGAAGTCTTAGTTAAGATTTATGAAGTGTATGATTCACAAATATTTCCTCAATAACCTTCATAGAAGCCTACAGGTTAGGTTCTGTTGTTATTGCAGGTGCTGTTGTAAAGCTAGCATTTCTATAGCTTTTCTCCAGGGTGAACATTGGCTTCTGAACTTGATCATCAGGGAAGATGACCCCACCTCTCCTCTCTTGCTTAAGCATCTAGGGGTAGTTACCACTACAACAATGGGCTCATGCTGGTATCCCATGGTACATTATGGAACCTAAAGCCAAGCATTGTTTTGTATCCTTGTACAAAAGAAGAAAATTGTGATGCTCAACAGACAACTAGACTCCTCCATACCAAACCTTCAAGGAACAATACAGCTGTCATAAAGACAGACCTATCTAGACAGCTCTAGTCTATTGCTTTCTGATTATACCTTGTCTTTAACTCTGTCATTCGTAAATGTTCATATATTTAACAAAGGAAGTGGTTGGCTTTAGGAATATATCCTTAGCAATTGTTCATCGTTGTGGAAAAGTGAAATACTACAATCCTCAATAGGTCCCAAACACAGCTAACTCGTTTGGAATTCATCAGGAATTCTCTGTTCAAACTATTTTTCTGCCTAATATTTTCTGACTTTTGTGGGGGAAAATATTACTTTTAGCTTAATTTTCTCCTAAATATTACTTTTAACTTTTATCTTAGACGCCTGTCACTACTGTGCCATGATGTAGTTTGCTTTATTTTCAGAGGGTTCTATTACAAAATTGGACCATTCTAGCCATGAAATTTATTCCTCATGGCTATGTTATCCTAGGTCCAGTTCCGCCAGAAAAAGCTCATCACAGGATTCCCAATTATATCAATATTTTCACTAGAAAAATAATTTAACTTTAAAAGTATTTTAATGAATCCTAGCTCATGGTTATAGATATTATTCATAGTCCCAGAACCACAATTCTTTTTTATTTAAATGTCTTTAGTACCAAATATAATTATTTTACTTAAGCAAATGTCTTTAGTAACAGATACAATTATTTATAATTAAAATCACACTAGAAATTTGCAGTATATAGCATTAGGAAAAAGAAAAACCTAAAATTCAATGTATTTGAGAGAACGACGTCACACTTCTCTATTTCCTCTTTTTCCTACTTGTCTTTTATGTAAATCAATGTCTTGTTAAACTCAGATTCAAACACTTTTCCTTTAAGTCCCGCTGCCAATCCTTTTGAGAATGAGAGGAGATATAAATGACAGAAAGGAAGAATGAAATAAGATATTCTTTCAGCTGTAGTGACCCTGCCCTTCTGTCTGTCCGCGTTACCTTAGTTCTATTGTCTGATCTTTTTTTTTTTTTTACAGTGTCTGTCCTATTTTAATGTTAAATGAACTTTCTCTGAAATGAGCAGTGGGGGCTGAGAAGTGAGGAAACTGCACAATCTTTCAGAAATCGCCCACAATGAGGAAAGGCATGTTCACAGTCTCCTCAGGGTGCCCATCGTGAATAAAGTAGTGCAGGGAGGGAGCAATGGTATTAGGGCCCCTTAGTGGCTCTGAGTGTGATGCACCCGTAACAGGAGTCCAGTCCCACAAGATTACTCTGGTTCTGGGAAAAAGAGTGGCTTTGAATTTTTATTTACAATAGTATTTTTCACAGAATTTAGTTGAGCCATGGGTAAAACAACAGATACATGTAGATGGGAATCAGAGTGTGATGTAAAGTAGAACATTTGGAGCTAGAGAGATGTGATGTGACCTTAGGCAAAAACACTTCACTTCTCTGATTTTAAACTTCTACACATACACAATGTATGTGTGTTAGATTCCTCATTGCTGTGACAAAGTACCTGACAAACAACTTGAACAAGCACAGGCTTCCGTCCATAGGATCTTGGCTCTGTTGTTTCTGCGCTCGTGGTGAGGCAGAGCATCTTGGTGGCAGAGGCTGCTTACCTCATGGTGGACAGGAAGCAGAGAGACAGACAGCAAGGCAAGAGTCAAGGACAAGAGACCTCCCTCAAGGACACACCCCCCAGGGACCCATCCCTCCAACTAGGCCCCTCCTCCTAAAGCTTCCAAAACCTCCAGACACAGTGCAACCAGCTGGCGATCAACCCTTCAATTCATGAGCCTTTTGGGAGGACACCTCATATCCCAATTATAACAACTATCATATCAATAATAGCAATTTTTAATGAAGAGTGGCATGGTAATTAGAGATAATGCGTCCATAGCCCCTTGGTATAGAGCCTGACATTCACTGGGTTAAAAAAGATAGCTAATAGACACATAATTACCTATGTGCAATGGCACACAAACATACCATGATGTCACGGAAACCATTAGGTAGCACCATAGCTGGGCAGCTGGAAGCACTGTGTAGGACTGTAACACTCTCCATTGGATAGTGGTCACTGTTGCCCTTCTCTGCCCTGTGAGTGAGGTGTAGTCCCCAGCTCTCATCAGGTCTTCAGTCCCTGGCCAAATGCCAGGTGAGTGGCAAGCAAGTCAAAAAATTCATTCAAAGATAAGTAGTTTTCAAACCCATCCTTTCCTAGCATAATGTTCAAGCTCAAATATGTAACTAGTGTTTTGGGGAATGCCACGTTTAAAAAAAGACAGGCCTGCCTCAGACAAATCAGGGAAACCTGGATCTAAGTGTTTTTTGGAAGATCCAAATGGGTGTCTAAGCTTTTGATCTTCTTTTCCTGAATTTAAACAATGAATTTTTAGATGTTTATAAAATGTGGTGTCTTTCCAATGACTATTTTGAGGTGAGAGAGAAAGAGAATTTTCTATAAAATATTCCTAGAATGTATTTGTCAGCCAGTAGCAATTTCGTCTCTCCTATGTCCTTTCACAAATGTTACTAAAAGTTACAGGAATTTAAGACAATGGGAATGTTCAATTTATGGCTTTCAGAGATGGATCTACAAAATTAACAATGTAGCATATTAGATTTGAGGAGAATGAGACAAAAATGGCATTAAACCATTTACAGCCAAAATCTGCTCTGCCAGCAGATTGGGGCTGTCCAGAAACCTTTCCTTATTTTGAATCCTTTGTTTTTAATTGCACCAATAGTCCTGAATCAGCCCCTCCCTGGAACAATGCAGATTATTGGCACATCAGAGACTTTGATAATGCCTTTAATTTATTCCATGGAAAGCTAAATGTATCACTACAGACTCATAAAAGTCCATTAAAAGATTTAAATTTTTTATACATATTTTGGGGTTCTGGTGTTGGAACTCAGGACCTCGCACTTGCCTAGGAAGCGCTCTGCCACTTAAGCCGTACTCCCAGCCTTCTTTCTTCTGGGTGCTTTTCAGATAGGTTCTCCCATACACACAGACCGCAGTCCTCCAGTACCTATGCCTTCTGAAGAGTTGGGATTACAAGTTTGGGTCACCCTGGCCAGCAAAACAGATTTAAAATTTTTAATTCAAATTCAGACACATAAATACATATGTGTAATGAGAATACATTATGTTTTTAAATTTTTAGGATGTTTGCACCTGGTCTTTGACCCTGAAATGTAAGTGGCTTCTAAAAAATTGAAATAACTATTTTGTACTGATAGTTTTTTAAGACAGCTTCTCACAAGAACCTAGACATTCTCAGTAACCTGATTCAGGTCCTCTTAGGTATTTCTGGGCTCTATGATCCCTAATCTCATGGTCTTTTAAAATGCTGATAAAATTTGGGAAGTCAACTGTTTAACAAAAAACCATAGTTTTCCTGTCTTAAAATTGATTTGTATGAACACTATTTCTCTTTGCAAAAATTTAAGTTTAATTTTGGAGTTAAAGTTTAATACCTCATGGAATTCTGAACAATTTTGAGTCTATGATTTGCATTTTGGAAATTTGCTTCAAAATTTATTGATTTGGAAGCATTAAAGGATCCAGAGTTCATTGAGTAAATTTTTAGAACAACTACCCCCACATTTCTGAAGGTTAGATTTGGAATTATACCATAAATTTCCAGTCTCTCTGAGAACTTCTTTCCTACAGAATAAAACAGTTGCTCTAAAGAGAATCCAAAGCTCAAAAACTATGTGGAAGCCCTGTAGTCTGAGCTGCTCTGCGATGTACTATGCAGTGGGACCATTAATTTTGCAAAGCCTAAGTGTGTGTATTGTTTCCTTTGCCTGCGCAGAGTGTGGTTAGATGGTTGCTATGTGCTGTGTGGAATTGACTCGCTGCTTATTCAGTCTTGCCCTGAACTGCTTCACTGTTCCATGTAGCAGCCCATTCTCTTTCCAAAGAGAAAGGTGCGTCCTGCATTCATATGACATCTGTGCTGAATATTCCTATCTAATTCATCTCTCTATGTCAAACTACACAGTACAATGTTTAATTCCTTTTCCAAATAGCAGATCCTCAAGAAATTGTAGAAAGCTACCCTTCTTCCTTAAGTTCAAGGTCCCTGCTTGCTCTAAGCATTCTTTAGAAGCAGATCTTATTAAAAAAAAGAATCTGTGAAGACAGGAACAGAGGACACACTATCTGCAGAAACTGATATGCAGTGAGCAGCCCCAGGAGAACGGATGTTCCTGGCAAAGGCTGAGACTTCCATACCCTCACCTGCCGCTCCCAGCACACACAGTCCTCCCATGGAGATCTCTTCACCGTCATAAAGGCTTTCTAGATTGAATGCATTTCCTTTTCACTCAGACTGCTTCATTTGCTTTCAACCCAAATTCACTTGTAAAAACGATCTCATACTATAAATTACATCTGTATATGTTCTCTGCAAACCTCCCGTGTTGCATCTACCCACAAGGAAGTTATTCTCAGAGTTGTCTACCTATAGCTAGAAACATGACTTAACAATTACCAAAGAAATGAGAATGCAATTTGGAACGCTAGTTCACTCATTGGGTGGCTTAAACAACAAATATGTTTTGTCTCACACTTCTGGGAGCTCAAAGTTCAAGTCCAAGTTGTTGACAGTGCCATATTCTCTCTGAAGCTTCTAAGGAAGGACCCTCCCTTACCCCCTCTAGGTTTTGGTGGTGTGGGCAATTCTTGCTGTTCCTAGACTTGTGGACGCAGCATTCCGCTTCCATCTTAACACCGCACTTCGCCCTGTGTCTGTGCCCCTGTCCCTTGTATCAGTCGTTGTAAGAATTGGGTCACGGGGCAACCCTATTCCAGTATGGCCTAGCTTTAACAAATTACTTTGGCAATGACCATATTTCTGAATGAAATCACATTCTGAGGTTCTGGAAAGTACATGAATTGAGGAGGGAGTGCAGACTGAGTATCTCTATCCTACAGTGTTCAAAGATCAATAAGCTTCCTTGCATTGCTGTAACTACTGAAAATGGGCTTTCTCTGTGAGACCTAGTGAGAACTATTCAACAACAAAAATCTTGCTCCTTTTCCTTTCAGCAAGCAGCGTTTGGTTAGTGGAGAAAGGAGAGGGTGTAGATAAGTTTGAGTAGAGAAGATAGCAATAAATTGATTTTTTTTTCTTCTGTAATGTTGCAAACTAACCAGGGAGACAAGCAAACATTTTCCACAGCTCTGGGGGCTGCCCTAGGGTCCCATAGATGCCCAGGGCTCTGCTGCCACAAGCAATCCAGGGAACCCCAGGGACCCCGCCAGGGTGGAGCACTGCATTGCCTGCACATACTCGTGCCTGAACCAACCAGACAAGAGAGCCGGGCCCCTCTGTGCCCGCATGGGGTTTGGAAGAACAAATAGGGTCCAGCTGGTGGACAAGAAGGGAAGAAGCTTCAGACGGGCTGAAGAATACCTGGAAAAACATGAGTAGAACAGAATGTGCTGTAGCCAAGCACAGCTCTGCTGAGCAAAGGCTACCGCATCAGAGTTTCTGTGTTTGAGTCCTATTTCCCTTCTGTGTGACCTTTAATGGGTTACACAACTGCTCTGTGTCTAGATCTCCTTAATTTAAAAAGCAAGTTATTGAGAGGTTCAAAGAAGTTCACTGACCTTCAAAGAACTATCAGGAGGTCATTGGACAGGAGTGTCAACTTAAGGTTGGGGTTGGAGTGAGCAAAGTCACTTTGCAAATGAGGGTGTGTTCGATGAATTTTAAATATTTGTATTGCCTGCTTAGTGGGCTGTGGAAAGCACTATAGACATACGGTTTTATGTGATCGTTCCAAGTATATTAAGTGCAATCCATTAGAATTAATACATTTAGTATGGTGATTAGTTGCAAAATAAATATCAAGAATTCAAATCCTTAGTACATTCCAACAGTCAGAAATATAAGGTGAAGTTGATTTTCGATCCATTCCAGAGGAGGGCTGATGTATTTAATCATAAACTAGATGAGGAGGTTTTCCAAGAATTGCTACCCTTTATAGACTCTTCAAAATCCCAGCCTTTTCCCAACATAGGCATGGCTTACAGCTTGTAAATGGCTTTTATATTTGCAGTTTCTCTGTCTGAATCTTTACTCATCACTGTGTCTATGCTTCTTCGGGTTTTATCTGCCACCCTACATCATCCTACATCATCCTAGTCTTACCTGTGGCCTTGAAGGAATTGTTACGGGACCCAGGTCCAGGAGGCTTGCCACTCAAAAGCCAGTATTTGGGAGATAGTAGTTGGTGGGAAGGACTCAGCATCTTGAGAAGCTGTAGGGGCCATTTTCCCCTGAAGGGGCACAAGGGGCTTTTATGAGGAGGGGAAAAAGGTGCAGTGGGACAATGGGCAGGAGGATGTGCACTGAATGAGGTGCTGAGCAGGGTTTTGTCATTGAGGTCCAGGACATGTGTCTGGAGCACCACAATTTACCTAGACCTCCCCAGGCCAGTTCCTGTATTTTCTTTAAACAGACATATTACTCTTCTGCAAATTAAACCTCACAAAAATTTACCTGTTTTGTTTTAGTTGATGCACAGAACTCAAACCTGAGGAGGTGCAAAAAGTTCTCATGTTATTTGGCTACCAGATACCCTGGGTTCTGGAAATCTAAACACAGACTATTTAGTAGCTAACATCTTCATCATTGAGGAGGAACTTCTCTGTATTGTGGAATGGAGGGCAAAAAGAGAGGGAAGAGAAGTAACCTTGCAGAAGGACACAGGAAGAGCATGTCGTCCTTGCTCAATGACCACCCACAAAGGAGCAGCTACTGGCACAGGATCAGACTCAGATTGAGGGGAACAGCAAACTGCAGGTGAATCTGGTGCAAGCATTTCTCCATAATCTTCAGACCTGTTGGATTACCTGAAATGGCTCCCAAAGGGAAATCCCATTGCTGTTCTGAAACTGCAGCAAAAGGGAACTGTTGTGAGCAGACAGGCTCAAGGTGGGGCTGGGTTGGGGTTGCAATGCCTGCACTGTGGATGGACTGTGGGATCCTGGCTTTGAGTGCCCATCCTAAGCCTCTGTCCAAAGACCCTTAGGACAAAGTCCTATTTTTCCTGTAGATCCACTTCAAATACTGCATCCCCTGGGGACCCACAGAGGTCCAGTTCACAATGGCAGAATGCTCTCTCATCTAGGCACCCCCCGTGTGCACACTGTGTAGACCTCCTATTTCTTGTGTCTGTCTCCTCACCAGGGCCCTGATGCAGGGAGAGGGTCTGCATGACTGGCCATTTGCTCAGCCTATTTGCAAAGCCATGTTTGAGCTATGTATTTTGTCCTTTCCCTCCTCCTTTGAAGTCATCCAACAAAATCTAGTGTCAAATGATTTCATTCCAGCTAGTTCCCAGTGGCAGGCCAGTCCCATCCCTCCTGCTAGCTGGAAACTGGCACATTTCTAAATTGGACATTTCCACCAGTTCAGCTAAGGCCTTTAAGATATGCCTGGAGAAATCTGTATAATGTGTTTTAATGTATTTAAAAACTCAAATGGGCCCCAAATGAGCCAGCATGCAGATACTCACCCAAGAGAAAACAGTGTTCTTTTCTCTTTATGTAACACAAAGTTTTACTTAATCTGGGCAAAGACGCAAACAGTACTTTCTAAAGAAGGCTTTTCTGTTCAGTTAGCTCAAAATCTGTACATTTCAGATCACCTTAAATATCACCTATTCTAGATTCACTGATAGTCTCCTTTCCATTCTCCTTGATATGCAAATCTTTCATGAGCATCAACAAGTGACATTAAATTTAAAGGCCTCTTTGTGGACATTGCAGAGAAAATAAGAATGTCACCAAGTGTAATTGTTATGTTGAATAGTCACTATTCATGACATAATTAAGACAAGTTTCAAGGGGGGTGGGAGACAAAAAGTAAGCTTTCTTCAGTGGGGAGCCTCTCCCAGCCTCTTCTTAGAATGTAACAGGGGCCTGATTGTTACACTCACTCCTAAATCCCACAGACACTCTGAGTCACACGCAATCTTAGGATCCCCAAAGTCCTGACCTTGACTTACCCTCAAGTGTTCTCTCCTGGCTCAGCTTGGTCCAGCTGGAAGCTGGCCTGGGAAAGGGGGTGTGGTGGGCTCCCCCTCTAACTTTCTTTATGGTGGTGTCCCCAGCACCCAGCTTGACTCTGGGTTCAGTTCCCAGGGCATGGTCAGGCAGGGGAGGAGGGGCGTTCTCACTGACCTCTCCCGGCAGCCCCCCTTGCAGGTGTACGTTCTCTAGCCTCCATAGTCCTAGGGCCCCATTGCCTGCAGTCACCTCAGCTTCTTGGGTTTACGGGGATCCCTCTGACCTTCTAGGAATCCTGAACCACAGGGAGCACATCAGCCAGCGCTCCCTCCCACGTGGAAAAGATCCTGGCCCATGGTGTGCACTGAAAACCCCATGGGCGGGCCAGCCGGGTCTCTGGGGCTCTCTGCAGATGTGTCCCCACCACACCGGAAGGACTGTCGCAGCTGCTCTGCCTCCCCAGCCATGTGGAGCTCTGAGGGCAGGCAGCTCCAAGCTCACTTGCACCCCAAAAGTCAGTGGGGCCCCATCCCAACTCCCTACCACACTTACTGTGGTGTCTTCCAGCCAAATGTGACACTGTAGGGGGCATTTCCCACTTAGTATCATTCAGCCTTCCATTTTTATTGTCTGACTTGTGACATTAATGTTACAATTCTGCCTCTGCTCACTCCTACACTTTATGTTAGAATTTATTTCTTGAATCTTGAATCTTTATCACAAACCAAAAAACTAACTAATGATACAATATTAATTTAAAAAAAAACAAGAATGTAATTGAGACACTATAGCCTGGTAACTCTCTATTTTCAGGTTTCTTTCGGCCTGTAGACATGTTCACTATTTATTTATGTACATGAAAGACTTAGGGTAGTTTGTAGCTTAGTTCTAATGGAAATCATTGAATATTATATTTTTGTAATTATGTATTATATATTTGGTAAATAACCACCTAACCAAGTGGCTGGGGTGCAGCTCTGTTTAGAAGCAGTAAAAATAGGTTGTTCTTTTACAGTTTCTTTCAATTAGTGAATATAGAATAATGACACTCAAAGAAAACATCATAGTACATGGCCGACCATATTTTTGTGATGGCCAACTAAAATTTCTGAAAGTTTTTCTGTTGAGTTTTAAGCAACGGTGGAGTGAAGAGAAAGAATGTCATGTCAGGCCTGTAAAAACCTGTTCACCTGTCCCTTCATCACACACCCGGTGAGCAGGCTAAAGCTGGTGTCCTACACCCGCCAAGGTTAACACAGCAATCTAACTCCAAAAGCACTAGAGAGCAGCATGGTTTTTACCAAAGCTTTTTAAGGAGATGTAAAGGAAAGACCACATAGTGCGTTGTTCATTGATGCGCTAAACATGTGCACTCACACACACACACTCGTTGAGTAATTCCAAGGCTCCCTAAAACCACCTTGGAGTGGAATTGTGCTGCCGCCCACTCATTTTCCTTTTACCAAATTCACCAAAGCCTTCACCCAGTGCAGCTGAAGCCACATGCACATCTACAGAAGGCCTGGGAGCTGAAGGCTTCACCCCATCAGGAAAAACACAAGGCTGGAAAAGTCTGGCTACCTTGTCAACAAGAACACCACGCTGCAAACTTTGTTCCTGACAACTACACACCCTCACCTTTCTACTGTCCTCTTCATTAATTTGTCCTTGAGATCAGGACACAAATGTGGAACACTAAAATCCAGACTCGATGGTAGATTTGTTGAAAGTGTCAAGCAGGGAAGCTTGGACTTACTGCAGTTCCTTAGCAAATGAAACACTGAAGAAATTCAGTAAAGTTCCAAACTTACTGCAATTTTCTTCTTGTAGAAGAAAAAAATAATTTCCACCAGTAGTAGGTATATGGTAGGCAATCTGGAAAAATTCAGAGAAGACTTTTCTTTTGTAGACCACCTTCCAAAAATGCTAATAAGGTTTCTTTCAGATTTCAATGATCAGTTTTGTCAATGTTTTCCTACGATCTCCATTGTATATAATTTTGCTAAATCTTGGCTAAGAGCTAAATTATATATATATATAAATATATTTTTATATTTATATGTATTTATAATTTATATATTTTTAAACCAACCAAAATATATATATATATATATTTAAAAACAACCAATGAGCATTCTAGACCATTAATCTTAGTCTTAGAGCTACCAGCCTACTAGATATGAGTGTTCAACCAAAAACGTGTAACATGTGATCGGGAAGATGGCACGTTGTCTGGCGCAATGCCCCATCTTCGTGTGTCCCACAGGCCCAGGCTTGCTCTAATCCCATAGGCCCGTGAGCTCAAGCACCAATGAGCTAGAAACTAGGGCTTCAGGATCTGGTTTTGCTGCTAGGATGCAAATTCCATGAAGGCCTCTGTCTGTCCTCACTGCTTTATCACCAGCTGAGGGAAAGCTCTGGGCAGTTCCTACCAGAGGTCAGTATTTGCTGCACAGGTAGATGGATGCAAAGCACAGTGTGCTCGTCTTCTATTGTCACCTTAACACACAAGCACAAATGGAGCTGCTTAAGACAGTGCTCATTTATCATCTCACAGATCTATAGATCGGAAGCCCAGCAGGCTCGGCTAGGTAACATGATTGGAATCTAATAAGCCCCGATATCAAGGTGTCAGCCCCTCTTTAGAGACAAAGAGGAAGAAACCGCTTCCAGGCTCATCCGGGTTGTCGGCAGGAATGAGTTCCAGCACGTGCAGGACAGAGGTTCTGTTCCTGGCTACGTGTCACCAAGGACCAGCTCCCAGCTCCTTTGCTGCCCACATGCCCTGGCTGATGACTCCTTTATCTTCAAAGCCTGTGATGGTGTGTCAAGTCCTTCCCGTGCTTCCCAGCGCTCCAACTTCCCCTCCTGCCTTATTTCTTCTGCTTTTAGGATTCACGTGATCACTTGAGACATGCTCAGGCATTAAGGATAATCTCCCCACTTCAAGATCAGCAGATTAATAAGCTTAATTCCGTCTGCAATATCGTCACAGCAATACCTTCACTGGTGCTTAATTGAATAACAAGGGCAGGAGTCTTTGGAAGTATCTTTTAAAAGTATACTTTATAGATGGGGTCATCCAAAGTTGATGCCTGGATGGCCATGACTTAGGACTTGACGCACATGTCCAGGAGAACACAAAATTCATGTCCAACATAGAGTGAAGGTAGTATAACTCTGCACTGCTGTGATAAACTCAGAGAAGACTAGAAATGCGTGTGACGAGACAGAGTTTAAAGGTCTTCCTTGCTATTTCAGAGATTTGAACCACATTATCTAATGATCAAATGATTTATATATATATATATGTGCAGAATGAAATCAATAGGTTCAACATCTTTCAAAAGGTTAGCACCATAATAACACGATGGCATCACTAGCAGAATTCAACTGAAGTCTGTTAGCCAAAGGTGCTCTCTGTCCTGCTGAATGGCCCCCGTCACAGTCAGTATATATTGATTCCTGAGAAGTTTCATCAAGATTACCTAAAATCCCATAGGCCAGCAATAGAAAGGACAGGGAAATATTATTTTTGGAATTGTTATCCTTACTTTACAGATGAACAAGCTGGGAATTGGATCAAATGACTTGCCCAAGGTCAGGTGACAGAAATGACCAAAGCCAACACCTGCAAAATAAATAGATCCTAATCCAAACCTAGTGATAGATACTCTGGAAATGTAAATTGGCTTGCCAGAAATACCATTTCTGAGGCAATTCTGATCAACAGGTTTATTTGATGTACTGAAGAAAATGGGAGTTTCATTGATCCTCTTTAACAGCTATTCCAGGCTGGCACATCAAAGCAGCTGTGGTTGATCTTCCCACAAGTTCTTATGTACTGTGAGACAAAAATGTTTTCGTATCATCAATTTCTGTCATGGAGTAGTGATCAATAATAGCTTGAGAAAAATTCTGAACACATGAAACTAGCAGCCAGTTCACCTAATTAAAAACATCAACCAGAGAGCAACATTCTTTCTGCTAGAAGGCATATAACTGCATGGAGTACAAGCAAAAATTTTTAATCCCAGCCAAATTCCTTCTCATAATTATGGATAAAATTGGCATGAATAGTACAATCAGCTTGTGGACCAGGCATTTATAGAAGAAAGTTACTCCCTAGTGTACACTGAAAAAATCTGTTTGGTAATGTCTTACCATATTTCATCAAATCTAAGAGGTACTCAAGTGTTAGGATACTTTGTATACTGAGAAAGTATAAAGTGTTTCTTATTAAGTGGTGGCATATCATTTAATAAATGTATAAATGTAAAAGCTGTGACAATGAAATATATTGTCTAATGCAACTTGCAACGAGAGACATCAACTTTCTCAAAAATTGGAAATGAGCTAACATAAAAGTATGGAAAACCATGCACCATTCACTGACTTTGGGATTTTCCTGGGGACCTCCTTACCTCATCCTCACAATTGTCTATAAAGTGAGTACTAAGGCCAATTTATAGGCAAGGAAACTCAACTTAGAACATCTCAGTGCTTTGCCTAAAGAAGTAAAGAATCAAATCTAGATTAGTTACATTCAAAATGGATTCATTTTGTTTTCTAAGTGGATTATAATCACATCTTTTCCTGTTTATGGTTTCTTGGACAATGTATTTTGGGAGCATAGGGAATGATTAGAAAGAAAGAAAAGGCAAGCCCAAAGACTATGATTCAGAATACTTTGATAGATTATAAAACAAACACCTATCACATATCGATAAATTAAATAATTAGGCTCTGTATATCCTCATACATTTTAAAAAATAAATTATTTGGACTATGTGGGTCGATGCAAAAGTAGATGTATTGCAATTTCTATATAGTGTTCCCTACAGAGCACTAATAGTCATTTAACATAGGGGAAGGAGGTATAGACTTTAATTTCAAAAGAGCTCATCTCCAGAATACTGAATTTGAAATTATAATCCTAAATAAATAGAAGAACCTCAGCTTTTCTTTATAAAAGTAGAGCAAACTAATGAAAACATGATAATGAAATTAGAAAAGGAGAATAAAGCAGGGATAATAAGAATATTTTAACTGTATTATACCAAAACAAACCAATTCAGTGGTCACATGATAGGTCAGTATGGGATAGCTGTATGTGCAACTGACACCCTAACAATTTTTAACTCGTAATTCAGCAAAGTTTCATTGCTTGATGAATTTGGACTATTTTTTACTGGATAGTGATATTTTATGTTTACTTCAGACTTATTAGGTAGGAAAGGTTAAAATAAGAACTCTCATGCAATTGGCTTGAACAAATTTTGAATAGGACACAGAGTAAGATTAAACTTTATTCTTTTAGGCAATTTAAGTTGCACTATGCTTTTGTTTCTAAACACAGTTCTTCATGAAAATACCATTTGTTTTAGATAAAATAGTTCACAATCTCCTTATCCTAACCACTTATTTCCCCCCAGTAATTTTTCCCAAATATAACATATGTGG
Organism: Castor canadensis; assembly: GCF_047511655.1. Lineage (NCBI taxonomy): Eukaryota > Metazoa > Chordata > Mammalia > Rodentia > Castoridae > Castor > Castor canadensis. The sequence continues at coordinate 5,480,364 of NC_133386.1, read as the reverse complement.
CTTAAAAATTGCCTCTGCCATTTATTCATTTATTTTGCCAAATCAATATATTGATATAATCTATCATGGTAGATTATACAGAGAACAATGTTCTCTGAGTCTTGATAATAACTCATTTTGCACTATCTATGAAGATACCGACCTATAAAATATGAATTTATCTACTTTTATCAGTACATGTGGAGAAGTCACTCTCTGAGCCCATTTCTGAAAAACAGCCTATTGTTCTTAGAATTTTCCATCTACTTTTACCAAAAATCTATTGAACTGTTAAATTTCTTAATTCCCCTTATTTTAAAAAGAAAGCATAATTCATTCCAAATAAAACCTTTCCAGAGTAATAATCACTTAGCATATAAATGATTTTTGTATTGATATAGCTAAGTTTCTCTAAATAAGTAATTTCCAAGCCCAATGCATTTTGCACCAAGCATGCCCGTTAAATGATAGTTTTGCAATGCAAGAATTTCCATTATAACCTGTGAGATACAATTTAACACATTTAAAGAATTAACACTTCAGATTGCAATGGGAAGATAAACTCTAATTACTGTTTAATTTCTTAGTTAAGAATCTCCTGCATATATAATACAAAATTGACTGAATTTATGCAATTAATATTATTAACACTTAGCTATTCCTTTGGAAACTGGAATGGCTTAAGTTGTTTGACTTACAAAAATATTTAATGAAAAAGTGCTTGAAGTTTGGAAAGTTTTTGTTAAAAAATAACCATTAATGTAGTTAACTAATCTGTAATTGACCATGCTTAGGTCAACTGGTTTGATAATGGGTCATTTAAAAAATCATGTATTGTATAGAAAGTAAGCTGTTTAAGGTGTTCTAGGCCAGGAAGATAAACTTTTTTGTTTTAGAATTCTCTTATCAAGACCATGAATTATTATGTAATGTAACATAACCATGTGGTCTTGGGCAAAATCTATTAAGGAAACTTAGAAGTCTCCCTTAAACATTGATGAGTTCTTCAAATTGATAACTTTTGCCTGAACTATGTTTTCTAATAATGTAAGTCTGATGAAACTGTTCTGGTAGTTATAATTATAGGGTAGCTATTCCATTTTTTTTAATAAATGGGATTTTCAGTCTGTTAATCTGTCCCAAATTTTTTCTGGTGAACTCTTTTCATGTATCATCTCATTTCATCCTCAAATCCAGGAGAAAGAACACATTCCTCATTTAACTTGACAGAAGAAAAAAATAAATAAATGCAGGGAAATCGAGTGATTTGCACGCTGACAATCCGTTAGTAAAAGGGTTCTGATAACACTGTTCAAACAGAGAGAGAAATGAACAGTAATGACTTCTTCAGTATTCTCTGTCTCACGAATACTCAGATGTTTCAACCTGAGTACTAAACAATCATTCAGATATATTGATTTCATCTTCTAGTGCTTAAAGCAGCAGTATTCAACTGGTAACACTCCCAAACTTGTAGCTGGATTCAAAGTTGTTGTTCTGTATTTGTTCTTAAATGAAAAAAGTAGCATTCAACAGTAATTCTTTACCATGATCAATTTCTTAAAGTATCCTCAGTGGCCTTGTTCTTGGATGAAAAGCAGACCCTGATCTAGCATTTATGCAATAGTATGAATTTTTTTACATGCTGTAGTTTATTTTTAAAAAAAGCTTTAATAAACACATAGCATGTACAATACAGTTAAGAAAGTATGCATAGAGTTTTGCTGAGTTAATAAATCCAACCCAAGAACCCTTGCACATAACAACATGGGTGCCCTTACTGTAGCTGTCCTGAGCACAGAGCTCTTCATAGGCAGTTATCTGTCCCTTGTATAAAAAGACAGTTTTGCTGATGGTGTTGGTTTCTACATAGAAGTCCTCATCGTCAGCAGGACCTAATTTGAAATTATTCAAGACAATTGCAAGAAATGCACTTTAGAAAGAAGAGTTTACGAGACTTGCACATTGAAAGACGTGAACTTGGAGAGAGAAAAATATCTAGTTCCACTTTTTGTAAGTTTAGGGAAAATGAGTTGCTGATCAAGAAAATAAAAAGTGACCATCTAAATTATGCCATAAGCACTATTCACAATAGCCAAGTTATGGAAACAGCCAAGATGTCCCACTACCAACAAATGGATTAAGAAAATGTGGTATTTATACACAATGGAATTTTACTTAGCCACAAAGAAGAATGAAATTTTGTCATTTGCAAATAAATGGATGGAACTGGAGAACATCATCTTAAGTGAAGTTAGCCAGGCTCAGAAGGCCATTTTCTCCCTCATATGTGGATAATAGACCTAAAACAAATGCAGTAATATTATTGGACATGGGTCACATGCTAAGGAGAGAACACATACAGGAGGAATAGGAAAAGATAGGAAACCCAAAACTTGAAAGGGTTTGATGTGCTCACTGTATAGGAGAGAATAAAGTAATCTTAAACTGACAGAGGCCACTATGGGAAGGTGAGCAGGAAGTAGTGAAGAGGTCTGGTAGAGATGAACCAAGGTGGGTTGTAATACACATGTGTATGGAAGCAATGCTAGGAATTTTTCTGTATAGCTATCTTTATCTCAAACCAGCAAAAACACTATGTGTTTCTTATTATATCTTATGTCTTCTCTTCAAACAAAATTGGAGGAGAGGGCAGAACAGGTTCTGCCTGGAAGTGAAGGGGGGTGGGGGGAGGAGAGGAAGGAGGGAGTGGGGAGAGATGGCCCAAACAATGTATGCACATATGAATAAATGAATACACAATAAAAAATTATGGCATCATAAACCTTTGGCTTGAATATTCAGTCATCTTGAAAGAATGACAGAGGTGGGGGAGAAATGGACAACAGAAGAAGTGGGGAACTGGCAGAGTGACTCAAGTGGTAGAGCACCTGCCTAGCAAGAACAAGACCCTGAATTCCAACTCCAGTGCCACCAAAGAGAAAGAGGGAAAGAGAGAGAGAGAGAGAGAGAGAGAGAGAGAGAGAGAGGAATTGGGTTCATGGTTAGAAGCAGAGAAGGAATGTTAGTAGGTAGTGAGATTAAAATCTAAAGCCATAGGGTTCTTTCCCTTTTAAAACATCTCAGAGAAAGATGACGAGAAAATGGAAAAACATTGAATATGTACAGAAAGAATGTCAAGTAGACCCATCAACTTAACTATGGAAAAAGAGCAGGGGCAATCGAAAATAAAGACCACAAAATGTAAATGATGAAACCACCTGGTAGGTAGTGAAGATGGTACCACTAGGGCAGGCACAAGTGGATCAGACACTGTGGGGCTCTGTTTCACTCCTGGCAGAATTCCCAATTCTGCACCCTTAGCTTAGGGGGCACGGCCCTGTGTGACTCTCCTGAGTCACATGGCGCTCATGACGTGAGTAACGCATTGCAGTGATGCCATTTCTCTACAGCCTAAGTGAGACACTCCTTTGCTGTATTTGGCCAAATATACCTGCCGTTCTGTCACTTTTCCCAGTGGTCTTCCTTTGGATGCCTGGGCCTGACGCAGTCCTCATGCAGCTGTCCTCTGTTACACAGGCCTCTCTGTGCCTCATGGGCACCCATAGGTTTCCAGCTGTGTATGTTTCTAGCATACCTTCTTTTTTGATTCACTGGTTTTAAATAAGGTATATCTTTTCTTTGTTGGATTCCAAATATTCTAAGACTTGGTCTTTTGTTGTTGTTAATTTTCTATTAGTGCACATTAAATGTACAAAGGGGCTTCATTATGATATTTCCATACATGAATATAATGTACTTTGATCAAATTCACCTATTACTCTTTCTTATCCCCTCCCCCCCTTCTTTGTAAACAATTTGAATAAGTTTCATTGTTCTTTTTTCATATATGTGTTCACCCTTAAAGTTTGTCCTTCCCCGCTCCTGCTAGTGCCCACCGTTAAACAATCCCCCTTTATACTCCTGCCATTCAGTTTTCAAGGTCTAGATTCCATATATGAAAGAGAACATGTGGTATTTTTCTTTTACCTCCTTAGTCAGGTATTGGATTTTTTTGAGATTGTTGCAAATGGGATTGTTTTCTTGATTTCTTTCTCAACCTATTCATTATTGGTAAATAGAGAGATATTGATTTGTGTATGTGATTTTTGTATTCCACCACTTTGACAAAAGTGCTTATCAGCTTTATGAGTTTTTTTGGTAGAGTCTTTAGGTCTTTTAAAGTGTAGGATCATATCATCTGCAAATAGGGATAATTTGACTTCTTCCTTCCCTATTTGAAGCACCTTTACTTCTTTTTCTAACCTTATTACTCTAAGAATTCTAGCACTGTGTTAATTAAGATTGGCGAGAATAGACACCCTTGTTACCTTTCTGACTTTGGAGGAAATGCTTTCAGTTTTTCCCCATTTAGTATAATATTGACTATAGGTTTATTATAATTAGGCTCTATTATGTTGAGGCATGTTCCTTCTATTCCTAATTTCTCTAGGTCTTTTATGATGAAAGATGTTGAATTTTGTCAAAAACTTTTTCTGCATCTATTGATTCATATCGTGATTTTTTTTTTGTCTTCTTCTGTTATGTGCTAGATTATGCTTATTGATTTCTGTATGGTGAACCATCCTTGCATTCCTGGAATGCAACCAATTGGATCATGTTATATGATCTTTATAATGTGTTATTGGATTCAGTTTCTAAGTATTTGTTTGAGAATTTTTGTATCCATGTTTATCAAAGAAATTGGTCTATAATTCCTTTTTGTACATGTCCTTATCCATTGTTGGAAATCAGAATAATACTGTTTTATAGAATGAGTTTGGTAGTGTTACTTCCTTTTCTATTGTATGGAATAGCTGGAGGAGCATAGATCTTAGCTCCTCTTTAAAGCTCTGGTAGCATTTAGCAGCGAGTCCATCCAGTCCTGGGCTTTTCTTTGTTGGGAGACTCTATTGCTGCTTCAATTTCTTTACTCTTGTTATAGATTTGTTTGGGTGGTATATATCTTGTTGACTCAATTTTGGTAGGTTAGATAGAAATTTATTCATTTTGTCTTTATTTCCAGTCTATTAGAAAAGTATTTAAAGTATTCCCTAATGATCCTCAGAATTTCATTGTTATTTGTTGTGGTATCTCCTTTCTCATCCTTAATTTTATCAACTAGAGTTATCTCCCTCTTTCTTTTGGTTGTTTAGCTAAGGGTGTATCAATCTTGTTTATCTTTTCAAAGAACCAACTTTTCATTTCTTTGATTCTTTGCATTATTATTTTAGTCTACACTTCATTAATTTCTGCCTTGATCTTTATTACTTCTTTCCATCTACTGCTTTTTAGTTTGTCTTGTTTTTCTAAGAGCTCAAGGTACATCATTATGTTATTGTATGCAATCTCTCTGATTTTTTAAATTCAGGTACTCATCACCATAAACTTTCCTGTTAGCACTACTATATCCCAAAAGTTGTGATAAGTTCTGTTTTCAATTTAATTTTATTGGAATTTTTTAATTTCCCACCCTTATTTTTCAATGACTCAATGATCATTCAAAAGTGAATTTTTCAGTATCCATGTGTTTGAAAATTTTCTGTAGTTTCTCTTATTTTTGATTTCTAGCTTTATTCTATTATAGTCTGTTAAAATATAGGAAGTTATATCAATTCTCTTGTATTTATTAAAACTTGTTTTATGCCCCTAAAATATGATCTATTTTGTATATTCTATGCCTTTAAGATGAGACATTCTGGAATATTGGTTTATACTGTCATTTACTTCTAAAGTTTCCTTGTTGAATTTTTGTCTAAATGACCTATCTATTGAGACCATAAACATTATTATGTTAGGACCCACCTGTGTTTTATGTCTGGTAATGTTTGAATGAAATTTGGTTGCTTATGTTTGGTGCATATAGATCTACAATTCTTATATCCACCTGTTGGATTTTTCCATTTATTAATATGAAGGGATCTTCTTTGTCTCTTTGTCTCTCCTGACTAATTTTGTTATGAATTCAGCTTTTTCAGACATGAGTCTAGCTACTCCTTCTTGCTTTTAGGCTCCATTTGCTTGGAAAATCATTTTCCATTCTTTTACTTTAAGCTTGCTTGTCTTTGCCATTGTGGTATGTTTCTTGTAGGCAACAAATGGTTGCCTTATTTTTTAAACCAGTCTGCCAGTCTGTGACTTTTGATTGGAGAACTGAGCCCATTAACATTCAGTTATTAGGAAAAGTGTGTAGTATCTCCTGCCATTTTGTTGATTTGTAGTGTTTGATTCTTCCTTACTCCGAGTTCATCTACTACTCATCTAGTGAAATTTATTCTTTCCTGTATTTTAATGGTTGCATTTGTCTTCCTCTTCAGTGTGTAGTCTTCCTTTAATTACTTCTGCAGTCCTGGCTGAGTGGTCATGAATTTTTTTTAGGTTTTGTTTACCAGGGAAAGTTTTTATTTTTCCTTCAATTATGAAGGATTGTTTTGCTGGATACAGTAATCTAGATTAGTACTTGTTTTCTTTCAGGGCTTGAAATACATCATTCATATCTTCCTTGATTTTTCTGTCAAGAAATCTGTTATTCTGATGAGTTAGCCTTTGTAGGTGGCTTGGTGCTTCTCTCTTATAGCTTTTAATACTGTTTCCTTATTCTGTATACTTAATGTTTTAACTATCACATGGCATAGAGAAGTTCTATGCTGGTCTTATCTGTTTGGAGTCCTAAAAACCTCCTTCCCCTGGCTGACCATTTTTTTCTCCAAGATTTAGTTAGTTTTCTGCTATTTCCTTATTGAACATCTTTATATCTTTAATTTATACCTTTTCTTCTATACCTATGATTCTTAAATTCAGTCTTATAATAGTGTTCCAGCTGCCTTGCCTATTATGTTTCTACTTCATTTCTTTCTCATGTTCATCTGATGTTTCTAATACATCTACCTTATCCTTGATCCCTGATACTCTGTTTCCACTCCATTTGATCTAGTCTACTGGGGAGGAGGCTTTCAACTGAACTTTTTTATTTGACTTATAGAACTTCTCATTTTCAGAATTTCAATTTGATTTTTTCAGGATTTCTATATCTTTATTGAATTCTGCTTTCATATCTTTATTTCATTTATCTGTTTATTTGAATCCTCTTTGAATTCATTTAGCCATTTATACTCTCTTTGCATTCATTGGGAGTGTTTATATACATCCTCTTTAATTTCATAAATCATTCTTATCATAATCTTTTGAGTTCAATAGTTGATATTTCATCTACTTCACTATCATTCAAAGCTTTTATTGTAAAATTATTGATTTATTGAGATGTCGTGTTGTCTTGTTTTCTTTTCATATTTCTTGTGTTTCTGCATTGAGATGTGCATGTCTGAGGTCAAATAACTAGTTAGAGGTTTTAAGCACCTGAAGTCTTTCAGTTGAATTGTTCTGTATGTTCTGGCAATACGAGGTAGTAGCAGAGTTGATGTGTCATTTCTTGCCACCACCTGGGGGATATAAGTCAGAATATCCAATCACCAATTCAAAACCAAACCAAATATTTATATGATGTTAAAAAAAAATAATATACCCCCAGTAACATTATATATGAAAGGGATTAGGGTTCTTATATGGTATACTAGGGTTTGGGAAAAAAATTAAGTTGTAGGATTTAAAAATTAAGTCATAAAAATAAGTGGAGGGAAAGAAAGGAAAAAGGAAGATGGGAGAAGAGGAATGAAATGTCTGGGGTGAAATGTAAACACAATAATAATTTGTAAAATAGAAATAAAAAATAAAAGTCAGTATTTGTTTCTTGTTGAGGAGAGTGCATGCCAGCTGGGCTCCATCAGTACAGTAGGTGTTCTCTAATCTCTGGCATTCTGTCAGTGATTCTCTTGTGCTTACCCGTGGAAACCTCATGGGCTAGGCATTGCCCAGGATTAAATCTTGGTGTTTTATTCCATAGTTTTTTCAGGTTCTGGACCAGGGGTAGCAGTTGGGTTGAGTCAGGGCAGGTCCTTTGGAGTAGCAGCAATTCTCGGGGGCTGGGATTCTTTGGAGATGGGGCCACTATGTCCCTCTGCAGAGGTTCTGGTGAGGATGGGGTGGTTCCAGTCTTGTGAAATAGTAGCCAGGGTTGTAGTGGAGGGACCTCTGTGCATAGCTATTGGATCAGGGAACACTCTACCAAGTGTATATACTGTTGCAGACCATGCCTTGCCCCTCACAAGAGATCCAGTGGCAGCTCTGGTTTGTCCACAGTGTGCTTTTCCATTTTCTGCCTAACAACATTTTGTTTGCTGTTTCACTTGCAGAGCAGCTGGCAGATAGCTCTTGTCACACATATATACAAGCTGGGCAATATGTTTAAGAATGTAGCCAGTGTTCCCATGCCTGCCCTTTATCCTGAGTAGGGCACCAAGACACTGGCTGTCTTTAGCCCAACAAGAGCAAGCCCTGGCTTCCTCTGATCAGCCTACCTTTCAGAGAGACCCATGGCAGTTGTATATATGTATATATACTGGGCTGGGTGACAGGTTTTGGGATGTAGCCAGTTAGCTTGTTCCCCTGCCCTATTTTGCCCTAGATGGGGGACCCAGGTATTGCTTGGTTTCCACCCAATCAAACAAGGCTTGATGGCCTCTGATCAGCTCATCTTGCAGAGAGGCTCAGAGATTGTACATGCATATATACACTGGGGTGAGTGGTAGGTTTAGGGATATAGTCACTAAGGAAGGATTCCCCTGAGCTTGCTTCTCCCAATGCCTGCTTTTTGCCCTGTAAGAAGGGATGCAGTACCCTGTTGACTTCTGTCCAGCCTGGGTAAGGCTTATCGGCCTGTGTTTGAGTGACTCTTGCCATATATATGCTGGGTGGTGAAGCTAGGGATGGAGCAGGTCAGGTCTCACTTTCATAAGGCTGCTCTGGGATCCACCCAAGCAAAGTTTTCTCTGTTTCTTTTATAGATCAGAAGTTTGACTTTTTTTGTCTCTAGAGGCTGGCTGTCTATACTTTTCCTGGCACCCTTCCCTGGCTTACTAACTTGCCCATTTTTCCTTGTAGTCACATACTTAAGGTTTTATTTCTGGTTCATGGAGATGCAGGAATGTAGTGGGTGTCTGCAGTCCACCATCTTTTTTTCTTTTTTTTTTTTCCTCTCAAGACTCAGTTTTATTATGTCTTTGTGTTGACATTTCAGGACAACACTTATTTCCTGTGCTTTTTATCTCCTTGTTTCTCCTGCTCTCTATCAATTTCTCTAGAATCCTAATGCATTACTTGAAATTTGGTTGTTTCTTCTTATACAAGTCTGAATTTCAAATTATGCTATGTTGTAGGTGTATAGGAAACATGATTTACTCAAAAATGTATAAAAATTAATAATTGTCTTCTGTTACCTAAGTTTTAGGTTTGACATAAGTGATACTGTTTAAGGTCAAATCTGTCTGTGCAAATTAAGTAAATGTAGGTCTTTTACCTCCCCAGGATGGAACTTTAGATCACTGTTTTGGCCTAAGGGCAAAAGATCACCTCAACAGAACCCTGAGTCAACACTTCTGTAGGCCTGATGACATCTTGATCGCTTTCTCCCCTTTTGCTTAGTATCATTTTATTGGTCAGAGTATCACCCAGCTGGCTGCAGTGACATGTTTCATAAAGTCAAAGAAAATCTTTGATTGTATGTTAGATTTCTCTATCACTCAACTTTTTAAAAGAATCCAATGGACTAATCTTTCAATATTTTCTTTTCCTTGAACCCCAAAGTTTAATTACTTCCCAATGTTATTACTTTCTCATTTGCATTTTTTTTCCACCCACTCTTACCAGTTGTCCCCACTTTACTACTGGATCAGGCCATTACCATCATGCCTTGTCTATGACACTAAATTCTTCTTTGTTTTCCTTACAATAAGAATCACAGACAATGCCCCAGTACAAATGGGAAAACCTCCCAGCTCACCCAGGAATATGTAGTCACCAATCTAAGGAATTGCTGGACAAGAACATGTAGTAGTTTGTGGTTTTCTTTTCCTTCCTTTTAGATATTTCTATCTTTATAATCTTACAACATTCTTTGTGTTCTATCTAATATGACAAAGAAAAATCTAAACATCTAGATCACCTCTTCTGCTGGGGTTCAGAGGTTCTGCACATATGCTCTTGGGATAAATGACACCTTTATAAAAGAAGAAATGACAAACTTACCAATTGACAGAACAAGGGGAAATAAACACAAAGGAATTTCTAATTATTAAAAATTCTTCTCTTTGTAGCAACTTACATAATTATTTTCTCTGGGCTTTCATGGAACCTGTTCATGAAGACGTTTTTGTGAAAGGGAACAAGAATTTTCTCCCTCCACAGTGAGGCTGGGAAGAGGTTTAGCCTGATATGCAAAGCCAAGAGTGTGGTTGAGTAATTAGAGACAAATGAATGATGAATGCTAATTCTATAGAGATAGCAGGACAATGACAAGATGAAGCATTCCCGCCAAGAACTAGCTTGGAGAGAGTATGTGCTGGTAGGAGTTGTGAGAGGGCACATTTATGGAATAAAAGAAAAGTAAGTTCGTCTTCCAAATTCAGGCTGAGAAATGACAGAGGAGAACAGTAATGTCTGCTACAGGCTGTGAGGTCATCATTCTACCTCTTCATAGGGAATCATGAAGATAGGTTAGGAAGAATTGCATCCCAGTGCTTACTGCAAATAGAAATCCATATTCTCCTCCTCTAACAACATTAAAAGGAAAAGCCAGTCATTCATTTGTTTGTTCCACAGATTTTTGCTGAGTATCTTACATGTGCCAACCACTGTGCTTAGGCCAAATATAGAGTAGCAGATTTAAGCAAATAAAAGCTCAAATAATAATAATTACACTCTCAAGTTCTATGTCGATGATGATGACAATGACAACAACCAAGACACCACAGCCAACAGCTGGTGAGCATTCTCTCCACAGGAGGCACTGCCCCAAGTGCACTCATTTATATTGTCTCAGGAAGCCTTGACCAGGCTGGAGAGCACAGCCCAGTCTGCTTCGATCTCACATAAAATTCCTAATGGTCACATTGCTGTCTTCTCACAGGGTTCCTTTGAGAGATGAAAATCACAGGGGTGTGTGTTGGATCTGTGTCTTCCTCTAGTAATCTAGTGAGCGACTGAGGCAGCATTTAGACACTGGCAGCATTCTGGTGACCAGCTCCTCAGCCATGTTGTGTGGGCAGGTCAATGGCTCCAACAAACTGAACTAAAGCAAGGGAAGGAAACCCAGCCTCTGGCAAGGCCATTGTGAAGCTGCTCATGAGAACTGGGCTAAATTACTGTTCTACTTTGACAACTTTTATGACCATAGGTGAGTCATTCAACCTCTTTGGCTGTGAATTTCTTCAGTTAGCAAGCATTAAGGATAAACACCTCCATGTCCTCAAATAATGTCAAACCTAAGTGGTACCTCCTCTTTGTGTTGGACCTTCCATGACCCTTGTATACTCTCCTCCCACATCTCTAATCTGTTCCTCTCCTCTTCAAGCTCATAGTGGATTGTCATTGACAGTCAAGTAGTCCATCACCATTTACTTCTCTCCATCCACTTTGTGTAGAGCCTGTCATCCCAGAACACACCCAGAAGCAGAAAGACCTAATCCTTCTGCATGTAATCTTGGGCTCCCCTCTCACTCCTACCGTAACTCATCACACCCACCCAGTGCTCCATGTCATGCCTGAGCTGATGAATCAATAGATTCTGGGTTTCGTGGTCCTCTTGTAAATACTGGCAAAGTCAATGAGATTCTATACCAGAGGATGAAGAACATTGAAGTAGATGCTATTGATAATGAGTTCCTAACAGAAATGTGAGGTAAATACAGGGTGTTCCTGCTGCTGTTATGCATAATGAGGCATTTATACAAATAACATCTACACAGCTAGTTGATCTGCCTGTGGCAAAATAATACTCAACCTTCAAGTTTAATAACTGCATAAATTTAGCACCACCCATAGGAATCTTTCTGCTTTAGTTTTGAAGTGCCTAATTAAGTGCATTTGAGGAGGTGTTTTTGTTGTTTCGTATTTAACCCCCTTCCCTTGAAATCCATTTGTGGTCAGTCAGAGAACTGATGGTTGTCTTAATGTTGCATTGTTACAAAGCATTCCTGTGATTTTTGTATTCTTCAGTGCAATGCTTGCGTTTCTCTGAAATAATCTGTGAGATTTCATGCTAAGCATTGCTTTTGTTCTTTTCCATTTTCATTCTAAGTGCATTAACTCTTTCTCTTTGGGGAATGTACTTGCAAGCTTGGGTATATCGTACTTTATCTAATAACATGTTCAAAGAATGTAGTCTATAAATTGAATTGCAACAAATCAAATCATATATGTAAATACCTGAGGGGCACTCATTTTAGGAAAGAAATAACACTCTGAATTTCAAGTGAATTGTTAATTCACTTGAAATAAATTGTTAATTGTTCTTTCCTGATAATCTAGGTTTTTGGTTGGTTTGCTTTATCTTTAGTAATACAAAAAATATTAAAATCATTGAGAAATTTTTTAAGCAAACAGGTGAAAGAGAGAATTCTGGAAAGATGGCAAAGAAGGAATCTGTCTCCCACCTGGACAGGAGTTGCACTGGCAGAAGGTCTGATGTGACTATTTCAGATCTCTGGAATCTACCCTAAGGATTGCAACTTTTAGGGAAAGTCTTGAAAGGTGAATTATGGTCACTTTTGGTTCAATTTCATCTGGTAGCAAGGTTAGCAGCACCTGCTCCTGGAGCAGCTTGTACAAAGCTTGTAGGTACAAAGGTCTCTGTCCTCCAACAGCTGGGGACCTGAGTTCCAACTGCTGTATGCAGTGTCTGATCTTAGAGTTACATAGCGGTGTGGGGCACCTATCAGTGCATCTGTTCCCCACACTACTATGAGACCCTCTTCCTCCAGTTGAAGCAATTCCCAGGGAAGTCACAGAGCCAGCATAGTTTCCTTTCTTTCTCCATGCTCCCCACCCCATTCCATTTTCTCTTCTTCTCCTTTTGGGAACCAGAATTTAAAGTCTAAGATATTTTGACTCAACCACATATGCAAGGAGAATCTAGAAAGTCATTTCACAGGTCCAGGAAAAGGCACAGGTTTTAAAAGACCTAAGAAGACCTCAAAATTATGCCCCAGACTGATCACCAGCCAGATCCAGACAACAATGATTAAAAAACAAAAATCAAAATCATCAGACCCTAGGGAAAGGGAGAATCTGAGTTTTAGATTTACTATGTTAAAATTAAATTCAAATGTCTAGTTTTCAACAAAAAAAATTTGCAAGGCACACAAACAGGAAATTATTGCCTATTCAAAGGAAAAAATAAACCGGTAGGAAATGTCCCTGAGAAAAATGGAATGGTGGACTTGCTAGACAAATACTTTTAAAACTTGTCCTAAAGACACACACACACACACACATACACAAAAGCCTAAAGGAAGATGTGTAGAAAGTCACACAATGTATGAACAAAATGGAAACATTAATAAAGAGATAGTGAGTTTGAAGATAATTTGTAGAGTCTGAGAAACAGAAACAAAAAGATTATAGAAAAGTCAACAGTGTCTAAATGACCAATACGGCATCATAAAAATGGATAAAATGCATACTGTAGAAGTTCAAGATGGAGAAGAGAAGACACAGGAGCAGAGATTATTCTAAAAGAAATAATGGCTGTTAGCTTTCCAAATTTGATGGAAGACATGACTATAAACATCCAAAAATTTCAATGGAGTTTAAGTAGGATGAAATTCTTACACCAAGACATGTTTAATAAAATGATCAAAAGATAAGACAAAGAGAGGATCTGCCAAGCAACAAGAGAGAAGCAACTCCTCATGTACAAAAGATTCTTTGTAAGATTATCTGCAGATTTCTTATCAGAAACATTGGAACCATAAGGCACTGGATGATATATTCAAAATGCTAAAAAGAAAAACCTGTCAACCAAGAATTCTCTATCCAATAAAACAGCACTTCAAAAGTGAAGGAGACATGAAAATATTCCCAATGAACAAAAGCTGAGAGAGTTTTGTTACCATTGGATTTGCCTTTTTAGAAATGCTGAAGGGAGTTCTATAGGTTGAAATGAAAGAATACTAGATAGTAATTGGAGTCCATGTATAGAAGTTGAGATCTTAGTAAAGATAAAGACATAGGCAATTATAAAAAGCTAGCCCTGTTTTATTTTGGTTTGCAATTCCACCTTTTTCCTACATTATTTAAGAGATAAATACATAAAATGAGTTTGTGTCTTTGAACATACAGTGGACAAAGGTGCAAAGGTAACATCAATAACTGCAAGGTGTGGAGATGAAAGTTTTGTACTTCACTGAAGGTAAACTGGTATAAATTCAAATTAGAGTATTCCAAGTTGTACAATAAATGTAATTCCCATGATAACCACAAAGAAATAGCAATAGAACAGACACAAAATTGAATTTGAAATGAAAATGGAATTAAAATATTTTTCTGCACCAAAATCAACTACAAAAACATAAAAAAGTAATGCAAGAATTGAGAGACTAAAACAAATAGCAAAAAGACAGAAATCAGTCCTTCTCAACAGCAACTGCTCTAGTTGTAAATGGATAAAATTCTCTAGTCAAAAGACAAATTGGCAGAATGGACTTTAAAAAGAAAGTATGAGCCAACCCTGTGCTATCTACAGGAGACTTACTTTAGATCTAGGTATACAGATAGGTTGACAGAGAAAGGTTGGGAAAAAACATACAAATTTTAACCAGAAGACAAATACTCTGAGATTCCACTTGTCTGAATTATTTAGAGGATTCAGATTCATATGACAGAAAATAGAAACTGTTAGGTGTCGGGGAAAGGGAAACAGAGAGCTGTTATTTAATAAGTACAGAGTTGAAGGTTTGCAAGATGAAAGGAATTCTGGACATGAATGGTGATGATGGTTTCAGAGCTTCATAAATGCACTTAGTATCACTTAATAGTTTACTCAAAATAGTTAACATAGTAAGTTTTATGATAGGTGAATTTTAACACAATAAAAAAGATGAGTTGTGGGCTGGAGGTGTGGCTCAAGCAGTAAGTAGAGTGCCTGCTTTGCAAGCATGAAGACCTGAGTTTAAACTCCAGTCCCACTAAAAAAAAAAAATGTGCTGCCAGGTGTGGTGACATACACCTGTAATCCCAGCCACTCCAGAGGCAGAGATTGGAAGGATCATGATTTGAGGACAGGCTGGGTAAAAAGTTAGTAAGATCCATCTCAACAAACAAGCCAAGAGTGGTGGTATGTACCTGTAATCCAGATAGTATGGGAGGCAAATGTAGAAGGATCATGGTCCAATACCACTAGAGCAAACATTGCAAGGCTGTATGTGGAAAATAACTAAAGGGAAAAGGGCTGGGGGTGTGGCTCAAGTGGTCAAGTGCTTGACTAGCAAGCACAAGCCCGAGTTCAAAGCTTAGTACCACCAATTGTGTGTGTGTGTGTGTGTGTGTGTGTGTGTGTGTCCTAAGAAAAGCTAGCAGTGGTTGCATCATCACTGACACAGCTAATCAATGCCCCTGAACAAACATAATTTAACCAGTCACAATGTTTTTTTAAGAGATAAGAAAGTTGCAGGGAGGTTAATACAAGTGGCTGACTAGATCTTAATGTTATTTAAGAATTTTTGTTAGACAGTGATGATCATCCAGTCAAAGTTGTCAAGAGACTTCGTCACAGACCTAGTAATATCAAAAAAAATTTAAGTGTAATACAAATGAACACAAATACTGTATACACATATTACTCAGCCTTAGATAAAACCAAAATTCTGTTGCTTGCATCATTATGTTTGAGTCTGGAGAAGATTATGCGAAGTGAAACAAGCCAGACACAGAAAAGTAAATTCTGCATGCTTGCAATTGTATGAGGAACCTACAACATTCAAACCCTTAAAAAGCAGAGGGTAGAATTTTGGTTTTCCAGGCCTATGTGCAGAGGGAACAGAGTGTAGAGAGAAGCTGGTGAAAGAGTTTAAAGTTTCTACTATAAGATGCATAAGTTTTGGGTACCCATGGAGCGCGTGGTGACTATGGTTAATATCAAATTGCATACTTGAAATTTTGTGTGTCCAGCACAGACACACAAAGCAGTAATTGTGTGAGATGATGGAGATTTAATTTACTTTATAATGAAAATCTCTTTGCAGTATATGTATATTGAAATATCACATGGTATACCTTAAATTTTTATTTGTTAGTTATACCTCAATAAAGCTGAAAAAATAACCTTTTTTCAAAATCAGTTGTGATATACCAGTGACATGGACATTTTAAGATTATAATCAACCATTGAAATAACTAATAAGTCAACCAAATCCTTACATATAAATGGAAGCCTTAGCTTTCATAAAATCAATATTGGATATTCATCCAGCTTACTATGTGCTGGATCTAGAGATATAGGGAAAAAGAAGAGGTAGACAGTGCTCCCATCATGACAGGTGGGTTCTCTGCTGAAGGCTGGCTGTAACAAGGACCCAGTGAAGGAAATGACTTGCTCTACCTGGAGTGTCCAGACTTCCTAGAGGCCAAGCCTAGACGATAGAAAAAACAGAGAAACAGATAGTTTAATTGATATTAAAATCTCCTGGAAGTGGAGCTTGATATGCTTTGTAGGTGGTAAATTCCTCTTAATCAGCAAAGTGTCCTAATAGTGATGGATTCTGAACTGATTTTTATGCATTGGTTGCTCCAAAGTGGATGGAGGAATTGTTCAGTCTCCTACCCCCTAACCTGAAGAATGGTTTGAGTCAAAGATCACACGTCAGGGGAGAAAACCAGAGGACCAGGGTTGAAGGAAGCAACCTGATTTGACTGACTTAAATTAAAATTAAAAAGAAGCAGGATGAGTGTACAATTTTTTAGTGACATCATCACATACCCCCCGTCAGTCACCTTCAACCAGGTCCAGATAGCAGGCCAGGCCCCCTTCCATCCACTCCTCATTTTGTTCTATTCAGGAGAGATCATGAGATCAGAAAGAAAAATCTGGTATTCCTCCATCAATTCATCTGTTCCTTCTTGGAGGTTTGGTCATTGCATGATGGCCTCTCATTCTCACAGCCAGAAAGCAAGCCACCTACTTTGACTGCTGCATGACCCAAGACACAGCAGTCTCTGCCACCACTGGGAGAACACTTTCTGTGTCTATGGCCATGGGTGGTGTGGTGGGGGTGGGGGTCCCTAGGGGCAATGACAAGACCTTGATCCCCTCTCACCTGACAGACAGGCATGCTGTTAGGACAGAGAAATATCCAAATGTGTGCCCTGTGTTTCAATGAATGTCTGTCTGTTTCTTGCATTTGGGGTGATGATCCACCACAGAGTCAGAAAACAGTGTCTGTATCATACTCTGGGATCTATTAAAGCTGAGACCAGGAACAGCAGCTTGGGTAGGAAGCAAATAAAGATGTTAGCTGTGGCTTAGCAAAGGTCTTTTGAAAGAAACAAGTGAGAGTGGATGTTGCTCATGGAGCTATTTCTATGATTTAGGTCAGAGGCTCAGGAACCTGAACTAGGGTTTGCACCAAGACAATAAAGAGAAGGAGAAAGCATAAAGACGACTCTTGGAAAACAAGCAACACTTAAGTAAGTGTGGATGTGCATAGAAAAAGATGATTCAAAAATGACAGGCTTGGGTATGAGGTAGTGCTGCCATTCTGAGAAACACAGAACATGGGAGAAACAGGTGGTGGGGCCAGGTGTTAAGTTCTGTCCTGAACTTGGGGAGTTGGAGGTGCCACAGGGTCCCCAGAAAATCCAGTCAGAAGACAGTTGGAAGGGCAGGCTCTCCATGCCTGCCACTACCTTCTTCATCTCTCCACGCCTGTTACCCTCAGGAGGAAGGTTTCATCCAGGAGCTGGGTTAGAGTGGGACACTGGGTTGGAGTGGGACTCTCACCAGTGTCAAGGTCCAGGGGCAAGGGACCCCAGCCTCAGGGAGGATCCCCGGAGGGAGGTTTCCTGCCCAGACACAGAGCTGAGAGCAACCCAGAAACCAGAAAGATTATGGAAGGAGAGAAAGGTTGGAAGTTGTAAAATGAAGTTTTCAGTGGAAAATGAAGTTTTCAGTGGAAAGGGGAGGCAAATCACTACAAGGAGGCACAGAGCAGATGATCAGACTGTGACAGTGCTCAGCTATGGAGAGGAAGACGAGCTTGGATGTCACAGAGTGTCGATGCTCGTGACAGTTGTTTAATTTGTTTAGTGGAAAATTGCCAATACGTATGATCTTAAAATTAGAATGAGATTTGAGAGGACTTAACAGTGATGGAAACAGAGCCTTAATTGGGACATAGGAAACCTTGGGTCTATTATTGACGCTGTCAGTAATTCATTACATGGCATTTTATATAGTCTCCAAGCATTAGGGAAAAAACAGCAGTGAAAACAGTAATTATTCACTCAGATGGAGCACACGGACTGCCATGGTGTTTATACACGGCACATGGGAGAGAAAAATAATACTTGCCACCTACCCACCCAGAATGACGTCTGGAGAGCAGGTTTGGATCTGGGATGAGAGGGTCTGTGAATAGCGGATATCTGCTTTGATCCATGCCACCTTTGCATAAACTTGCTCTGCTTATCCTGCAAGCTGCTCGTTCCAAGCCTCCTCATCCAGGTTGTGGGGAAGAGGCTTGTGAGAAGTGAGAATCCATTCTCCGTGGTCTCCATCATCCATGTGTGATAATGACGACCCCTTAAGCAAAGAAAGAAAAATTCATGGAACTTCTTGTCTGAGTTCTCTGGAGGAGAGTTACTACTCATAGAGGTCCTGCTTTACCTATCTCATTTGCTAAGTTGGTAAAGAACTAGTTTTAAAAATTCAGAGAGTGTCGTATTTATTTTCTATACATCTTGTCACTTACTATGTATGTTTGTAAACAAGTATGTTCCTGTTTTCAGGAGACATATGGTTTCTAACTTGTTTGACTTAATAAGGTAACAGAAGTTCTGTGTTAAATCTGCCTCTAAGGGTTGTACTCTCTTAGCAGTCTAATTAATGCTCCCAAGAGTGTCTCTGTCAAGGACACTTGCACCTCTGTCCCTCTCTTCTCCACCTCTCCTTTCCTTCCAGTCAGAAAGTGACCCCTGCAAAGAGACTCAGAAGAACACTAAAAACAGAACAGATAAAGCCTTAGGATATTTCAATGACTCTCTCCTATCCTTCCCTATACTTGGAAAGGTTCAGAGTGTCCAGTTTTTGCTCTGTGTCACCTTCTAACAGTGCAGGCCAAATGCAAGAGCCTGAGAGGGAACCAACTGCTCCAGTGTCCTCCTGTGGCTGTGGCCCAGATGAACCAAAGCCTTCAAGGGGCTCTTCCAGGTGTGAGCAGAAAACACACTTCAAAAGCAGGGTTGCAATGATCCCACTAACTCCCACGCTCTGTCCTCTCAGAGAAAGGACATGCTTCTTCATGTGGGAGGACTAGAGAGAGCCAAGGGGGAACAACTGCTGCCCCAACGCTGCAGTCAGATTCCCGGGTCTATGGCAGCAGGATATTGATAGCACTTACCTCATAGGTTTAAGGACAGAGTTAATATTAGCAAAGTGTTCAGGACATTGCTGGCATCTGGTGAGTGCTGCATGCATGGTGAAGAAGAGGACTTTCCTGGCACTGTGCTCCGGGATTGGCGCCAGGCTTCTTTCACTGGCCCATGTCTTCTGAAGGGACAGAAGCAGCCCCAGCAGGGATGGGTCAGAGCAACTCAGCCCCATGGAGGGGCACACTCAGCTGCACCATCCTGAAGGGCATTGGATCCTGATGTGTTAGATAGTTGGTAAATTTTGCAGACCTAGAAAGATGTAGAACAGGGATCCTAACCTGAGCTTTTCAGTTATGGATCTTGTACAGAGACAGCTCTTGAAGGTGATAGAGACAGCTGAAATACGCACACAACCACTTCCATAATATCCTACTTGTGACAGGGGGAAGCTAACGACAGGGAAAGTGCCTGGGAACCATTCCTCCCACAGAAGTGTTGTTTTAATTGTAATCTCCACCCTGCTTTATACGTTTGTCTTGTTGTTCATCTTACAGCTTTAAATGCTTGGATTGTTTCAGGGCCTGAAGGTCAAATGTCTGGCAACCTTCATCTTCTATTTCCACATTTGAAAGGCCAAATACTCATCATTGCTGGTATCAGCCCAGCCTCTGGCTTCCTTCCTGGCATGTTTGTTTTATGGACTATGAGTTTTCCCATTCATGGCATGATAAAAATACTACAACCCTTTTGATAATAGAATGGTGATTCAAAATTGCTTCCAGAATAGGTAAAGTTTTAGTGGGAAAGGCTATGGTTTGCATGGCTTGGGATGAATACATGAAATAAGAGGGAATGCTGTCATGGGGACTGACCTGGTATAAAACTATTTTCGGAAAGAAGTTGCTGGGCTGAAATTCCCGCTGGCCTCCCAGAAGCATCCGTTGTACATAGCCCAAGGATGATGAGTCTGTCTTTGTCCCACAGCATCTGCCCAGTGAGTAAGCCCAGCCTATGCGACATAATCATGGTCTTCCATTCTTACCGCTGTATTTCCAGCATGTGAAACGTCCATCTTTAGTGGCTCCAGTGGGGAAGCGCTTTCGATTTAGAAGGTCAGATAGCTGCACATCATCAAGATATTTGCTCCTGCCCAGGCTAATGGGGCATGGGACAAGCTAATTGTTGGTCAAGAGGAGGGGGCAGATACAGACACAGTCTTCTTCAGCACGTAAGCTCCCGCTCTGTGCTCCCACACTGCCTCCACTTTGTTCTCCTCTTCAACTAAGGTAGTTCTGATTTATTTTCAACATATTGTGGACTTCTGTACACACTGCTCTTAAGAAAGGGATTTTGCAATTGAAGGGTTTGAAAGGAGCTCATTCCCATAGCATCCCTGAGTGAGTTCTGCTGATGAAGCGTGCAAAGAACCCCCATCATGAAGAAGAATGAGCTAGACCCAAAGCCTCTCATGCGTGGTCTCATTTCTGTGAATGGAAACTATTCTCAATTTACAAGCTGTAGGTATGGCCTTCCATTTTTCATGTCAAAGTCATAAAATGAAACATTCTGAGTTCAAACCCCAGTACCATAAAAAAAATAATTAAGCAGCGTCATTACAAGTTTAAGAAATGACTTTACTTACCCACACCTGGCTCAGTGGATATTCTCAAGAATGAATGAATACCTGAAATGCAGGTTTGGGTTCACAATTTGAACCCATCAAGCCTCTATTTATTAATTGAAAAATAAAAGCAATAATTATTTTGGTGTGAAGATCAAACATGATAAAGCACTTCGGGAACTATAAAGCACCTGACACAGATTTATTCTTTTTTTTTCTTTTCCATTCCTTGGGAAAGACTCTGTCATGTTCAATAGCCTTGTGTTTTGGTGCTGTGGACCAAATACCATCTACGCTGGTATTACAAAGCCTTTCCCTCACAACACATCACCTATCACTTCTGTCTTATGGACACCAGGCTGTCTCTGGGTTTCCTTCATGTATACAGTGGTGGTTCTCTCTCCTCTGGCACACCTCATGGCTACTGTCTGTCCCTGAATTCTCACTTCCTGATGACCCTGGATTGTTGAGGTCTTTCTGTGTTTATTCTTAATTCACATATGTGAATTTCACAACATTTCTCAGTCATAGAATAGATCTGTTATGATATCATTTCCTAAGTTTACCTTAAATGTGTAGAGCATCCATTTATTTTCCTTGATGATTTTTGTTGCTAATTATAAAAGAGAGGTTTGGGTATGGGCTTCATTAGTGGCCATTTCCACCGATGGAGTTGTTCATATTACTGGATTCCTACTATAGGCATTTGGTAGCTCAGTGGTGAATTTCTTTCTTACCATAAAAGGCATGAGTTCAATCTCCAGAACCACAGGAAAAATAAAATAAAAAAAAAAACTTTACTACTGTGGCATTTACATTGGCCTCTGTTTTGACTGAGAAGAACAGAAAGACTTCTAGTATAAATACATTCAGAACATGTAGATATATCTTCAAAGAAAAGAGTAGACAAACTCATAGATTCTTCTTTTTTATTTTATTATTTTTACATTTACTCACACCTGTATACATTGTTTGGACCACCTCCCCCCATAGATTCTTCTTTGACTTCATGATATATTCCTGACTTCTGACGTGTCAATATACATCTTCATCCCAACTACCACATTCTTAAAATGCACTCACACTTTACTTTTCTTTCTGTTCTTTTTCCAGCTTTATTGAAGTATGATTGGTACCAAAAATTAAACAATATTAATGTGTACAATTTGGTAAGTTATGCATACACTTATGTTACCATCACCAAAATCAAATTAATAAACATATCCACCATCTCCAAAAGGTTCTTCTCTGTGTGTGTGTGTGTGTGTTAAGAACACTTAACCTTAAATCTAACCTCTTAAAAATTGTTTAAGTGCACAATGCCTTATTGTTAACTCTAGGCTGTACATGGTACAGGGGATCTCTGGAATTCACTCATCTTCAGTAAGGGTATGCTCATTGAATAACTCTCCATAAGCCCTTGTCCCCATCTCATGGTAACAACCATTCTATCATCTACTTCTATACATTTGACTACATTTAGAGGTCTTTATCATATAAGAGGAATCATGTACTATCTGTCTGTCTGTGACTGACTTATGTTTTAGCATAATGTCTTCCAGGTCCATCCATATTATCACAAGTAGTGGTATTTTCTTCTCTTTTAAGGCAGAATATTTCATTGTATGTATATATCATGTTTTCCATTCATTCATCAATAGATATTTGGTTGTTCCATACCTTGGCCATTGTGAACAATACTGCAATGACCGTGGGAGTGCTGATAGTTCTGCAAGATCCTGATTTCCCAGGAATGGGATTGCTGGATCATATGGCAGTTCTTCGTATTTTGAGGAACCTTCAGAATGTTTTGCACTCTGGAGTAGCTGTACCAATTTATACTGCCACCAATATTATTCAAGGACCCCAGCTTCTCCACAACCTCCCTAACAGTTGTTATGTCTTTCTTTAAATCGTAGCCATCTGGCAAGTATAAGGTGATCGCTCAGTGTGGCTTAAATTTGCATTTCTCTGATGGTTATTTCTTTTGAGTCCCTTGTCATATAATATTGGTCATTTGTATGTCTTCTTTGGAGAAATTTCTACCCAAGTCTATATTTTAATTGGGTTATTTGGGAGTATTGTTAATAAATTATAGGAATTTATATAGTACATATAGATGTATCTATAAGGGTTATATTTTCTGGAAATTAATCCCTTAATAGATATAAATATCTTCTCCCATAAATATGTCCTCACATCTCTTAGGTTGCTTTCCACTCTGTTGGTTGTTTCCTTTGCTATGCAAAAATAGATGAAGTGAAAAAAGGGCCTTCACTTGTTTGTTCATAAGAAAGAAGTATACCACAAAAATGACTTTAAGAGAATCTAAGACTCGGTCTCCTGGGACATGATTGAATCCTGAATCCAGCAATGTGGCCATGGGCATGGGAGTTAATTCTGTAAACTAGTTTCAATGCCATAGGGAAACTCTGATTTCTAGAAAAGATACTAAAATTGAATATCACACACACTGAATTTGATTTCCTCAAGAAAACGGTATTAAAATAGAGCAAATGCATTGCATTGTAATTACAGGATCTGATAACCAACGTTTAATGGAAATGACCACAAATATGTCTGCATTAAATCTTTGAGTTGATTAAATATTTAAACTGTAATTTAACATATCATAAGGTGTAAGCAAAAATGTTATTGTAGTTTGTTTAAACTAATTACAATTAGTCTTAAAATAATCTAAAATTAAATTTTGTAGCTATAGGTATAGATTTATAAGAAACTCCTTGGAAAACAGGCAGTGGGCCTTAGGATGGAGACTGGTTCCTTGAAGCAGCATCCAGCATTCCCCAGGAACAGGTCCCGCATGGTAACAGAAGAAGGACTGGGGTACTGAGGAGCGAACCTGGAGGCTGAGCCTTGGCACTGGTGGGAAGTCAGGGGCTTATCGTGCTGGGACCCTCAAAAGATAGGGTGCCTGGCATAGGCTCTATAATTCATAGTGTGGTTATAAATTGTGAAAAACTGTTATTCTGACAGTCAGAAATAATCCTTTTTACATAAAGACATAGTGTCAACTTTTAAAATACCTAGTTTTCATATCCTCCAAAATGTATGTTCTTGTGAAAAAAAAATTAAAGAAGTATTTACAACTAAAGGAGGAAGAAAAAGGAGGGTAAAGAAGAAAGTATTCTCCCTATGCCAGACAAAATAGGTCAGGAACTGAGCGATAAATCAGCAGAAAACAGTGGAAAGCCAAGAAAGAAAATGAAGTCCATGTGGTAATTTAAAAATCCAATAAGGGTGATATTTTAACTCAGGAAAAGACTAGATTGTCAGATAAATGGAATTGTTAGTTGGCTCTCCATTTGGGAGAAAATTAAATCAGAATGGTATCTCCCAGTCCTTTCCATACACTTTCAATTAGTTTAAAGATCTAAGTATAAAATATTAAAACTACAAAAGTACTAGAAGAAAATATAAAGATTATCTGGTTGAAGAATGTCAAGCTAAGGAACGCATTTCTACATGACAAAAATCTAGGAAAGATTACAGTTCTGACTACGCAAAAGGAAAACTCATGAAAATGGCAAATTGAGGCAAAATGATTTTGACACATAATAATAGCAAAGGGTTAATGCCCCAAACATACAAAGAACTCCCAAGCATTAATCTGAGGAAGACAAATTGAAAGAGCAACTCAGAAAAAAAAAAGTCAGAGAATAAACAGAAATAGTCAAAAATATTGATGACATGATCAACTTCATTAATAACTAAACTAGTTAAAATCGCAAAGAGGTGTGACCTCCAGCTTTTAGGAAACCCTCACTGCAAGCACTTTCTAGTAAGTGTAGATTCCATTCAACCTTTAAACTCTACTTATAAGAAACTGTCCTACAGAAATAACACAAATGCCGAAATAAAAGATTTCCAAATAGTCCAAGTGCTCAGCCAGAGAAGCACTGTGCAGCATTTTCATAAAGTGATGCATGCATTCTGCCTGGGGAAAACAACCACAGCGCACTGTACCATAAACCATGTGGGCGCACACACACTCGCACACACTCACACTCTCACACATTGCAGAATAAAAGGAGAGTATTTTTAGCTGACAGGTGATGCTTGTATACACACAAAAAACATTCCTGTACGTCCTAGCATGAGCATAGGGAAAAGACTAGATGAACAGGTACCCAGCTGTAAAGAAAATCCTTGGGGGAAGGCAACAGCAGAATGATTTTTATTTCAAACAAAACATTACGTAGTATATGTATGTATACAAACATCACATGATACCTCCCATAAATATGTATAATTTTATGTAACAATTAAATTTAATTAAATTAATTCTTTAAAAATACATGCTAAATGATGCTTTCATTTACAAGACACCAAAATACAAAGGCAGTCAATTTCCCTTAAGTTGCAAGTGCAGAGAATCATCTCATTAACCACTAGACCAGCCTCTGGCTGGATGGCTGACCTTGACACAGAGGTCAGGACCACCACAGGGATACCTGCTGAATACACTCAGTCCCTCCAGATGACCCCTTCCACTTGTGTTCATTTTACAGAACTAATTTCTGTGACATTTTATGTTCACACAGCATTGAAACCAAGAATGTCTTCAGTATTTATGAGGGCATTTACAAAAGGAACAGAGCAAATGCTGTTTAGACAGGCCACAATAATTCTCCCAGTCTTTCTGACACCCAGTGTTTCAAGCTTCACCTTCCTTCCACACATACTCAATTACATTAAAATATAGCATACAAAGTCATGGGAAAAAGTCTGAAAGGGCACTGCAGAGGTGAAAATAAAATAACTTCATGTAAGCCTCTTCTATTATGAGCAAATATGTTTAGATTTTGTCAAGATAAAACCCTAGGCTAATTATCAAAGCACAACAACACAGACCCAAAGAGAATGAGGGTGGCAGCCAGTCAACAAGGCCTGTGGTGTCTGCACTGTTTCTGTTTCTCTCAGTGTTGCTATGGACAAGGGATATGTGGGTGCCCCGTACATAGGTCATGCTGCCAGTCACATCTGTGACATGGGCCAGCACAGTCAGGGACCATGGACTCACTTGAGTTGCTCCCCTCTCCCACCCCTCACTCAATCTTAAGTGGCTGAGAATTAACTAAGTAGCATCAGTGACATTGGTTGATGCAATGTTCAGACTTTAACCATTTTGTCATTAGACTCCGAAAACTAACACCCACAGGGTAAGTGACATGGCAAATGCCACATCCAACATTGACAAAAAGCAATGTGGTTTCCAAATCACTGGCTGCCATTTCCTCACGGGATACAAAGAGAAAAACAGAAATTTTCTCCAAGACATTATATTTCAGACAAATATTTTTCTATTGTGGTACTTTGTCAAATTGCAAAGTTTAAAGAACAGATTGTTTCAACCCACTGCTACTTAAGCCTTTTTATGCCATTTATTAAAAAAAAAAAACTAACCTGTGCTTTTAATTGGTGTCATTGTCAGTTAATATACTACAGAGAGAATACCTGTTGTAATTCTTTCTACTAAAATTTTGAGCCCTCTGAAGAATGGACTTGTCTGTTTCTCAATGTCACTTGTCCCTAGGACTACCTGCATATAGAGGGTTCTCAGGATTTGTTTTTTGTTGTTACTGTTGCTTTGGGGTTTTTTGTTGTTGTTTGGTTGGCTTTTTTTTGGTGGTTCTGGAGTTTGAACTCGAGGCCTCACAGGTGTTCCTCTACCACGTGAGCCCCTAGCCCCAGGTTTGCCGTTGGTGGGTAAGAACCTTCAGCTCACCTCTGTCTATAAATCCTCATTTGGGCTAGTCTCTCTGTTTTATTTTCTTTGGCTATACAATGAGTCAGTCATGACATTTTCATAACAAAAGACTTTGATCATACCTAGAAAAGCATGTATCTGAAAAGCCCTGTGATAGATGCCCCAGAAGTCAATATCTTCAAAGTTGACAGAGGTGACCCATAGTAGAGTCCTAGCCCTTGGTTTGTGGTGTGTCACTTGCACACCACGTGCCATAACTACAAAGCACACTTGCATATAAAAAGCCAGCACAGCCTGATCAAAGTCCACTGATTTGAAATAAATAGATCCTGTTGAAATGTTATGGACTTTGTTTTGGTGGAAGTGGAGTGTACATATTTTAGTTCGCCTTGCTTGTATAATCCATTTTGTAACATGAAGTTGCGAAAATACGTGCCATGTGCGTTTTTAAAAATATTTCCTTGTTCCTTGATTGTGGCTTATTATTTTTCAAAGAGCTCTGAAATTTCCCATTTCTAGGAGATTTTGTGAATTTAAAGTGTAATTGTTTTTAAAATACCAAAATTGCTGAGATTATCCAAAGATGATGATTCTCTCTACTCAGAAAAGCCACTCAAAAATGGATGAAATTGAGGAAGCAGAGCAAAAGTTTAATTCTTAGGATATTAGTCTAGTCTTCCTATAGAAGCAGAAGTGGGGGTAAGCAATTGCCCTTGGTTGCAAATGGAGAATGAGTTTAACTGTCCTCCTAAAGAACTGTAATTTAGATCTGCAAGGAGTATCTGAGCAGGAGAAAACTTGATTACCTAAAGGCACTAAGTATGTTAGGAGCAGAAATATAAATATTTTCAGCCAGGGCAGCCTCTGCGGTCTGGCTACGTCAGCTCCGCTGCTCTGATGGAAACCAATAGGTTCCATTATGACTGTCCATCAGGTAGAAAATGAACTTAGGATGCCTGTGTCATTTCTCTTGTCTGTATGCTTAGCTTTTTAAAATATTGAGCCATATTTATGCAAGTTATCTAACTTAATTTGCTGCTGAAATGGAACACGAAGTAGGTAGGGCAATACTGTTCTCCTTTGAGGCTTTCAAACATGGCAGACAGTTTGCATGGACTGTGGAAGACGCGTGACACCTGAGCTAGAGTGACCATGAACAAGATCTCAGTTACTAGTTAGCCAAAACTGTGTATCTGTGATGCATGCAATGACTTACCACAGATTGTTAACTAAAATGTGAAACTTCCCTACTGAGTAAGGATTTGGGATTCATTTACCTTGTAGAAAGTTATAATTTTTGTCCATATCACCAAGTTTCCAGAAGAATCGCTCTTTTGAGTATGTTCTAAGGCATTTGTAATGAAAATCTGCAATGCTAAAGTTTAATGGATGTCTCTCATACCATCTGTTGTTTTGGTAGAAACCTGGATAATAATGTATCAAACATTAAATACAAGGAAATTCTAAATAGTTTAAGAATAACGCAAGCTATCAAGAAAAGCACCTAAAATCCACCGGTGGTTGTAGAAGCCCTCACTCTGTGTTTCTTAAATTGTGTCCTTGACCAGACTGTGGTGGAATCATTGCACTTGGTTACAAATGGAGCATCACTGCCCTACCCCATTCCTTAACTGAGAATCTGGAGGGAAACAAGGGAAGGTTCTGAAATTTGCATTTTAGAAAATTCAAATTTGAGAACCATTTAGCACTCAAATTTGAGAAACACTACTTTGAGATTATGTTAATTTTATTAGCTATTTTGGAGGCAGATGGAGTCCAATGATAGGAAAGAGTTATTTTCATGTGTCCATGTTTGTTATGACTTCAACTCCGAGATGGCACGCATGCACTGCTATGCATAAGGATGACAGGGAAGATCCCATGTTTCTCTCTACCAGGGCACAAACACATAGTCTCATAGTTCATCGTGAATAATTATATTCCTTATATTATCTCCTCTAAAGACCACGCACATTTTGCCATTTTTCCTGTTCTCTGATGATTAGCAGTTGCTGGTGCTCTATGTCCAGGAGCCTCCCTGGTCTTAAATATGAGGCAATGCTGTCCTGACCAACAAGCCTATGTATCTCCTGCCATCAAGGAAGGTAAAAGTAATTAGAAGCCCAGGCTCATAAGTTTGCTTCTGAGGATTTGATAGGCTTATATTTATTTACAGAATGCTGAAAACAGTGCTTACAAATTGAAAGTGTTAATTAAAAAAAAAAAAAGACTAAAAGCAATGGGTCATTCCAGAGAATGAAGGAACAAAGAGAAAGATGGAGGGATTTACACCAATCTGGAAAAGGCATTTTCTTCAGAAAAGTATACATCTCTTATAGCTCCTGTATGTGTCTTATAGTTCCTGTATGTGTCTTATAGCTCCTGTATATCTCTTATAGCTCCTGGGGACATTGTAAGACAAAAGAACTGAAAGGACAGATAGAAATAATAAAATAAGAGATGCCTTAGGTAAGGAACTAGGGAACAATGAAAATGTGTGTTTTATCACCATGATTCTCATCAGTTCTGTGTGTGCTGACTGTGTACAGCTCAGTGGGATGAAGAGGATTGTATTTAGCAGTGTTGGGTGAAGGATAATGACCAAAGTTGAACAGCATTCCCAATGCACCTGTCTACAATAGAGCCTTCACTCTCTCCTGGTCTTCCAGGCCCAACATCTGCCTATTTCACCTCATTTTCCTTCCTCCCTTGACCTTGAGATTGAGTCCAGTAACTAATTCTGCTTATTCTTCCTTTCCTGTGTCATTATTCTTTTGCTTTTTCTACTTTCTTTCCTGGTACTCCAATTTCAATGTTTGTCATCTTTGGCCTCAGCTATCTTAAAAAGCTCCTAGCCAGTCTTTGAACGCATCTTATAGGCCTCACTAACTGCAAACTGTTCTGTTCAAAAGCCTTCTCACACACACACACACGCACACACAGGTCAAGACTTCATCAAGTGGTTTTGAAAGTTGTCCTCTGCAAATACTTCTACCTCATCATACATCTGTTCACAGCAAATCTCATGCCTGGATTTCTGTCTGATGCATATGGGGAGTAGCTAGGGAAACTTCACTGAGCTAGAGACACTACAAATGGGTGTACTGAATGGAGGAATGCCCCCCACCCCAACCCATGTCCTTCCCAGAATCTCAGAATGTGACCTTATTTAGAAATAGGGCTGCACAAATATAATTAGCTAAGATGAGATCATACTGGAGTAATTGGCCCCTAATCCACTAGGACAGGTGCCCATATGAGAAGAGGAGACAAAAACAGACACACACAGGGGAAGATGACATGGAGGGAGACACACACAGCTAAGAAAGTGAAGAGGGAGGTACAGAATAGAGTGAAACATCATTCAGCCCAAGGAATTGCTTGAAACCATCAGAATTTAGAGAGACATTCCGATGGTTAATCTTGAATTCCAATCTGATTAGACTGAGAATCACCTATAATATTAGTAAAGCACATCACTGGCTGTGTCTGAGGCATTTCCAGAGAGGATTAACTAATGGGGGAAGACCCAACCTGAATGTGGGCAATACCACCCAATAGCTGAGGTTCCAGGTGGAATAAATGAAAAGAAAGAAGACTGTGAGCTAGAGAAGGCTCAATCTCTCTCTCTCTCTCTCTCTCTCTCTCTCTGTCTCTGTCAGCTTCCCTGGTCACAGTGAGGTGAGCTGCTCTGCTCTGCCATGCCCTCTGCACCATGATGGATTGACCCTCTGACACTGTAAGCCCAAACCAATCCTTCTTCCTTATTTTCTTAGATATTTTGTTACAGAAAGAAAAAGTCTGAGTAACATAGACATAAAACAGATTCTTCTCTTAGAGCCTTCTGAGAGAGCATGCCCAACTGATACCTTGATTTTAGACTATGAGGCAATAATTTTCTGTTGTTTAAAGCCACCAAGCTTGTGGCTTTTGTAAGGCAGCCCTAGGAAACTAATACAGGGACTATTGAATGTTGTGTCCTTACCTGTGAAATGCAGCTATGCCACCTTCCTTACCTCATGAAAGTGAGAAACAACAGAATAAATGAGGAAGAAATGGAATAAGACATGAGCAAGTTATTAGATATGCAAAATTCTGCACAAGTGCAGAATAAGGTTCTTACTGATTTTCAGAAAACCCTCACATTCCTATCTATAATCCCCTAGTACAGTACCTTGTTCATGGTATGTGCTCAACAAGCACTTGTTGAATATTTTGCTTTAATTTATTCATTTAATATGTTGTGTTGGTTTTATCTTTAAAATCTAAAACATAGATACAAAGAACAATGCTCACATTCAGATTACTGCATATTCATTTCATGTGTAGCTTTTACTGCACATAGTGTTATTTCAGAGGGACATGATTTGATTTGTCTAGTTGAAAATAAATAATACATTACATTATAATATTAGTCTAGTGTGTATTAATTTTTAATGTACTAATGAAGTTAAATCTCTGTGGATTTGAAAATAAGATTTATTTGATTTAAGGTAGAAAATGCTTAATATATTTTTTCATGAGTCTGGCTGGTTTTATTTATGGTGCTTACTAGAAATCTAATAAATGTATATTTTATAAAAATGGCTATTTTAATAGCATTCCTTTGAATATGCTCATCAATAAATTTAATCAATTTCCTGCTCAAGCAGTAGAACAAGCTTTCTAAGTCCTGCCACAATAAAATGATCACTTGCAAGGAAAAAAACAAAGAATCTGAATACTAGGAATCATTACTTATAAAGTGAGCGAGAACAAATTTCCCTTTTGATACCCGACTTCTATTTAAAACAAAACAACCAGAATGTTATTCTTGCTATATTACTTCTCTCAGAGTCTTTGAGTCATTCACATGTGCCCTGGGGCTAATACAGCCTTGTCATAACCCAGTGAAACTATCGGCAGTCCTGCTTAGAGAGTGGAAATGGAGACCATGACAGCTACAAACCAGGGGGCAGCAGACCTAAGAGGAGAAGCAGAGATTCTCCTACAACCCACTCCAGCATCCCCTTGGCAGTAACCAGACTCTAATAATGAATCACTTCTAGGCCCCAAATAGTGTTAAGCCCGGAAGAAAAACACCTAAGTAACTCTTGTGTTTATATCAATTTGGATTCCTGAGACTGTGGGCAAAAGCTTTATTTCACTGCCAAGTGCGTTTCAAATCACATCAATTGGATGTGCAGCAGAAAAATATAATTTAAAAAGTAGCTCCCTAGGATTAGTGAAGAAGAAATGTAATGGAATTAGGGGGAATAATTCAGAGTCCTAGTCCCATGGTGGATGTTGTACAGGAGGTTTTAATAGGCCATGTCTGAAAGGGACATGTCACTTACACTTGTTCCCATTGGATAGAATTCAGTCACATGACCCCACCCTCTGCTCAGAAGTCTGGGAAATGTAGTCCATTAAACGTTCAAGAACAAGAGAGAATCAATCTTAATAAATAGCTACCAATCACTGCAGCAACACAAGTGTGCACCTGATGTTCATCGTGGAAGATAAGAATTAACTGACTTGTTTGTTCCTAAGCAGAAATAGATCACTTGTGGGGAATGTGTTATTAGAACAGCACTGGAGAGAAGCTGCTGTCTAATCCCACTTTCCTGCTTCCTTCTGTTGGTGGCTGGCATATTCCTCCTGATGCCTGCCCACAGTCCTCTCACTGGCAGACCTATTACCTATATGTGCATATCCACTTTGTTCTTACAAGAACAGTGGAAATGTGGCACAAAATGAGTTTGACTGTTTTTATTCCACTTCCTGGTATGTGCACATTCTCACAACAGTCTTGTCTTGAGTCTGCTGATGAGCAAGTAAAGACTGAAAGGAAAAAGAACTCTAGGTTCCCCTCACTTTCCCCTTGGTTCTACAATGTCATTTTCAGTTTCAGTTGCTGGTGAATGCAGCAAAGTCACAAGTTTAAGAAAAGATATGAGAGTTCATTGGCCACTTGTATTTCTTAGAATGCCATTGTTTTGTAAGTTCAAAGCAAGTTCTGTTTCAAACAGAGTGGATGGCCTCTTAAGGCTGTAAGTGCCCCGGTTTACTCAGTCATGAGGAGACATAACACATTACCTTGACCCGTATACAAGCAGGTTCCCAAGAATCCTGTCTCCATGGGGCCTCACAAGCATTCCAGGACAATGGGCAGCAAGAAGATGAAAAGGACACACCTTTCCCCTGTCTCCTCCACGTGTGGCATGCTCCTCTGTCCAACTCTTCAATTAAAGGAAACAAATTCAAAGATCAAATGATGAAGAGTTTCAAGATGATGACAACAGAACATTAAACCAAGCCCAGGCAACTCCTGAGGGTGGAAGCCCAAGCACCTTCACAGGATGCACACCCATGACACCGCCCTGCCTTGGAGATTCTCTTCCATGGTTTTGAGGAAGAGAAACTGGCAGGTAAAAGCAGTCAAAGTACCTGAATCATAATCTATTGTTCATACTAAAGAGAATATATGTTCAGATCAAGAATTATAGGACATGCCATCAGTTCTGTAATAACTTTTAAGGGGAAAAATACTCTGATCTTAAAGTGCATCCTACTTTCAGAAAATCTAAAATGGGACTGGAAATGACTTCGGCTCCTGAAATTGCAGTATGGCATTTTCCCTATTACATAACTAACAGAAAATAATAATAATGGATTAATACATGCTTTTCAATATTTCAAATATCCAGAAAAATATAGAGATGGATACATGAATACCTATGCACCTAACAATCAATTTGATCAAAACTTTACGCTTTGCTATATTTCCTTCACTAGACTCTTAAAGGA
The DNA here is from genome assembly GCF_047511655.1 of Castor canadensis. NCBI lineage: Eukaryota > Metazoa > Chordata > Mammalia > Rodentia > Castoridae > Castor > Castor canadensis. The sequence goes on along the minus strand of NC_133386.1, from coordinate 5,446,768 downwards.
AAAAGTTTCAGTTTACACCTGTAGATGTCTCCTGTAGTTATGTGGGCCTGTTTCTGCCTCAGAGCAATGCATTTCCTGAAATCATTACTTAGCATTCCCGTGCATGCATTTTTTTACTATCAATGCATATATCTGTAACACTGTACATAGCATCCCTCAGCATGCTTCTTCATGTGTCATTATTATTTTGAGACTTACAGTGCTACATGCACTTCCAGCCCATTGATTTAAATTACTAGAGATTATATATTGTATAAATACACCCCAATTTATACATTTCATGGGTGTCATTTAAATGTTTTTAACTTATTGAGCCAGGCATGGTGGCTCATGCCTATAATCCTAGCTACTTGGGAGTCAGAGATCAGGAGAATAATGGTTCAGGCCAGCCTGGGCAAAAAGTTTGTAAAGCCACATCTTGACAAATAAAAGATGGGTGTGGTGGCACAGGCCTGTCATCCCAGATACTCAGGAAGCATAAATAGGACAATCACAGTCCAGGCTGGCCCCAGCATAAATGTGAGACCCTGTTCAGAAAATAACAAGTGGTTTAATGGCTAGAGCACCTGCCTAGCAAACACAAAATCCTGCATTCAATCCCCAGTACTGCCAAAAAGTGGTTTTCATTCCTCTTTATTATAAACAGTTATTCAGAAACTCTTCTTCTACATTTCTCTTGGTATATGCGAGATAGAGATTTTTTTAATGTATTCTCAGAAGTGGAAGATGTGTAGCATCTTTAATTTTTCTGCCTACTGACAAATGGTTCTCCAATCTGTATGCCCATGGGCAGTCTTTGAGGTACACATCCCCTCCACATGTCAGAAGACAGAGATGCCAGCCTCTTCAATTTTCACTGAACAAATGGGTGTGAGCTGTCATCTTTTAATTTACACTGCCCTCATGATTAGTGAAGTTAACCGTCTTTTCTTATGTTATTTATTCATGCTTCTCTTCTAAGAATTGCTTGCTTAGAATCTTCACTCATTTTTTCATTGGGTTGTTATGCACTTCTTAGCAATTTGTTAACATTCTGCTCATTATGAATTGTACTCCTTAATGTCTTTGCACACTTCAGTTTAATTTTCACCCCTATTTGCGGATCTTTTACAAAATGAGATTGCTATTTTAATATGATCATAGTCGGCTATCCTCCCTTTGTAGTTTCCGGGGTTTGCACCATGGTTGAGACGACCCCCTGTTCCCTGACATAGTGATGTGATTGTCAAGTGCTTCATCTTTCACCTTCCACTCTGCCTCTCTGATGTGACTTTCCCCTTCATGCACGCACATCCACTGCCTCTCTTGTTTTAACCACTTAGGTAGATAAACCCTTCCACCCTTTTCAAAGCTCTCTGGCATGTTCTTGACACTTTGTGCTTCTCTCTGAATTCAAGGATCACCATATCATGATCCATGAAAAACCCACTTGGATTATTTTCTGGACTTACTTTGAATTATAAATTAATTTGAGGAAAGTTGGTGTGCTTAAGAAATTGAATCTTCCCATTCATAAACAATTTGCATATCTCTTAATTTAGATCTTTATGTATTTCCTTAATGATTTGTAAATTTTTTCCATAATGATTTCCATAGATTTTGTGAGTCTTAGGGTTCATTTCTTTAAAAATACTTTGCTGTTTACTATAATCCTTACATTTCCTCTATAACATAATCTCTTAAATTTATTCATAGTTATGACTGAAATTGTTGTACTCTATACCTTCATTTTTTTGCCAATTTAGGGATTACTGAATGAACTAATTTGAAATACAACTTATGCCAATCTGTACACATGATCTTGAATAATTTATTCACCTAGATGCTTTTTAAAGAAAATCATATGCAATGAATTAAAATATCTTAAATAGATCAGAAATGTTCCTGTTTTGCTTTCATTTAGAATGCATGGTAAATGTGCTAGCAATATAGAAAGATTCTGGATTGTAACTATTAGATTCTTCAAATATAAAAGACTTTGGCTGCATCACTATTTCAAACATGAATAGTTTAAACAGTACTTCAGTTAACAGCCAGGTTTCCAAATGCATTTCTTACTCGAATTCTTTTCAGATATAAAAATAAGCAAAGAGATTTTGTGATAGCTTTGAAACCAGCAATAGTTTTGAACCAGGAATTTGCGTGGAGAAGCCCTGTCTGTCTCAGTCCCTGTCTGAAATCCTAGTTGTGTAATGAGCTCTGTTTTATGGTACCTGCTTATTCCTTATTTGTAAATCTCATTCTTCACAATGCTGCACAGACTTTGCAGATGAATTTAAATTTCACCATTATCCATGACCTACACTGTGTGCATTGACCATAATACCTTTTCTCTTTTTGCATACACTCCAAACGTTGTGCCTCCCTGTTTTGCTTTATTGTCTGCTTGCCAGTCCTCAGAGTCATTTTATTCCTTCAGAATCTTAAACACAATAAAGATTCAGTCTTATTCCAAGGAAGCACTGAATTAGCCCACCAACTCCTGAGAGAGATCCCTTCCATTCCACGGGCAGCCTCATCAGTCCACACGTGACAAATGCAGAACTGCCCCTCCTAAACCACAGTGCTTATCCATCCTTTGGCTTTATCCTATCCACTTGCCTGACTCCCCAGAAAGACTTCAGTCTTCTCCAGACTTGAGTTGAGCTGGATGTTTGGTCCCCCAAACACACCATAAATAATTGTGAGGAGTGAATTATGAGAAGCCTATGAGAACTGAACATAAGCAAAGCGAGACGCAGCTCAGCTGCTTTTCCTAAGATGTTTATCTGTACACCAAGATAGGCACAGCCCCGGCCAAGAAAGAGGGAAATGCAGAACAACTGCTTCTAAGTTGTTTACATTCAGAGAAGCAGGAATGCAGGTTTCACCTTTTACAATGTCACGCCTCTCCCCAAGAACTGCTGCTCCACCCTGTTTACCACTGGGTATTAAAGACTCACTGAAGGAGGACGCCAGGCTTTTGCCTCTTTGCTTTGAGGCTTTTGCTTTTGGCTTTCTGATGGGGAAGGCTTTTTGGATGTGGGAAGCTTTTGGAAGGGAAAAGAATTCCCAAAGGAAAAAAAATTGCTGAAGGGAAATTGCTAAAGGGGAATTGCTAAAGAGGGGTTGATAGAAAGTCTGCACTGAGAACTTTATACAGAGGCTTTAGAAAAGCTAAGCTAAAGAAAAGCCAAGAGAACACATGGACAGAGCAAGTCTAAGGGAAGAGGTTTTAAGCAAGGTTTTAAAGAATTTAGAAGCAGGGTTTTAAAGAACTGTAAAGGAATAAGGCCTAAAGAATAAAGATAGAGGAAGAAATGAGGGTTGTGCGTCTCCACCTGAGCACCCAACACATCTAATCCCACTTTCTGTCTGTCCTGTGTCTCTTCTGCATCTCCAGTCACCCCTGGTTAGCCCCAGTTAGGTTCAGTAATACTCAGGAGTGAGAGAAAGCTCGGTCCAACAAAGGAGCGAGACAAAACAACTGAGGCCAATAGGAAAAGGGGACCAGGAACTAGAGAAAAGGTTAGATCAAAAAGAATTAACCTAGAAGGTAACACCCACGGCACAGGAAATCAATGTGAGTCAATGCCCTGTATAGCCATCCTTATCTCAACCAGCAAAAACCCTTGTTCCTTCCTATTATTGCTGATACTCTCTCCTCAACAAAATTAGAGATAAGGGCAAAATAGTTTCTGCTGGGTATTGAGGGGGTGGAGGGAGAAGGACGGGGCAGAGAGGGTGGTAAAGGAGGGGGTGGGGGCAGGGGGGAGAAATGACCCAAGCCTTGTATGCACAAATGAATAATAAAACATAAAAAAAAAAAAAGAAACTCACTCCAAATATTAACGGTTACACCTAATGTGTAAGTGCTCACAGAGTGCCAGAAGCTGGGCAGGTGAGTCCCACTGAATGCTCACAGCCCTGAGGGACAGGAACACATTTTATAGGCAGAAAACTACTCAGGAGGCCTCAGCCATCAAGTGACAGAATCCGTGCCCAGACCTCTGCCCCCAGCAGGTTCTTGACAAATGTTCTCATGTTTACTTCTCACCACAAGCCTGGCAGGGGCCTGGCATTTTGCCATTTCACAGGTGAAGAAACTGTGGCTCTGCTAAAACAGCCTCCCCAGCCTTCAAACCCAGAGATACCTGCCCCAAAGACTGACAGAGCCCCTGTGCCTATGACAGAGGGGATGCCGGAGGCAGAGAGCATGGAGACAAGCCGGTCTTCAGCCTGCCAGATCTGTAGATCTAAAACCAGTCACACACCTGCCCCTAAGTGGACAGTGATGTTTTATCTTCACACATACAAGCCATGCACGGTGCTCACCTGAGTTACACAGCAATTTAATCATGGGGTAGTTGAGCTGTTGGAATTTGGAAGTTTTTCTAATTTAGGAAACCAGAACAAGAGTCACAGATGGTCCTTCTGAAGAACAGGTAGAAAATCCTTTGTTCACAACCCTGGGTGAACACCTGACAACTCTACCCCAAAGGAACCCAATCACCCCAAAGTTATCACTCTGGTAGTCCTCCTCCTAGGAAGGTAACCATCTCCAGAGCATTTCTGCTTAATCCCTACCTGGTAATTATCACAGCCTCCTAAATCATGCCAGTGCTCTAGCTTTGTCTAGTTTTGCCCACTTCCACACCTCTTTTCTAGACACCATCCAAAATCAATGGAGTGTTTTCTAGAGTATTGGCTAGAATAGAAATCTAGAGTCAAACAAACTCTCTATCTGCCCAAATTTGTTTCCCATGGCCACTGAAACAGTGACCACAAACTTGGTGACTCAAAACAGCAGACTGTGTTCCCTTACAGCTCTGGAGGCCAGAAGCTCAAAGTCAGTTTCACTGGGTGGAAACCAAGCTGTCAGAAGGGCCTTGCTCTCTTCTAAGACTCCCAGCAGAAATCCTTTCCTCATCTCTTGCTGCTTTTGATGGCTGCCCCACTCCTTTACTTGTGGACACATCACTCCAGTCTCTGCCTCTGTTTTCACATGATCTCTTCCTCTTCTGTGTATATCACATCTCCCTCTGCTTCTCTTTCATTTAAAAGAATATTTGTGATTGGATATCAAGATAATCTCCCTTGTCACAATCCTTAATTTCATCATATTTGCTGTCTCTTTTTCCTAATTAGGTAACACGTAGAGATTCTGGGAATTAGGACCTGACATCTTTTTGATCATTATTCAGTCTGTGTGATTTCAGGGGAATTATTCAATCTCTCTAAATTCAGTTGTATCTATCAAATGGGCATAATTACTGTATATTTCATAGGACTGCTTATGCTCACATTGTGTACAGCACAATCTTGGCAGGAAAAAAGTGAGCCTTCAATAAATGACAGCTATTTGTCTCTATATGCAGAAAAGTCAGTAGCTTTCCATTTCATTCAGTCCAAATTCCTTAGTGCAGAAATCAGGCATTTGTATCATCTACTCTCAACAATTTTCCCAGCCTTGACTTTTATTGCTTTCTTTATAGACCTTCGGTTCTAACCGGACTTGTCTGCTAAGTCATTCCTCAGTTTTGTCCTCTTCTTTCTCCCCTCTGTGCCATTCATGCTTATTGTTCCTACCCAATAGTTGACTCCTGTCTCTTTGCCAATCTAAATACTGTGCATTTTGCCAGGACCCACTCAATTCTCATCCTCTCCTTGAAATTTTCCCCACTCATCCTGTCCACATTAATCACTGCCTTTGAGGGCTCTCAGTACTGGCCTTAACTGTGCTCTGTCAACTCTTATCATCATGGCTGTATACCTTTACACCTGCTGCATATAAACTAGTGCTACCAAACACATGGCAAGGGTAGGAAAGCTATAGAGTAAAAGAGTCTGAAGAAGCTAGATCTGGGCTCAAAAACTAGATTAACATCTCATCTCCTCAGAACAGAACCAGAACAGAAACACCAGGCAGTGATTGGGCCTGATGCCACATGCTTTCTGAGATCGATCCAAAAATGCAGGAAGTGATGGCTGAGAGCTTGGCTTCTGTGGGTCAATGAGGGTAAGAGCCCACCTGTAGGATGGAGTGTTAGTACCAGGCTTGATGCTGAGATTTCAAGGACAGAGTGGAATCTCCTACTAGAAAACCAATCAATAGAACAAAACTTGGTTGCTAACTGCTACCTAATGCTAGACTGAAGGCTCTAGGAGCTGAACAGAGGCAATCACCAAACTACTAGACAGAAAAAGGGAACACAGATTGGGAAAGATTAAGAGAGATGGGAAAAAACCTTTCCATGTAAAATAAGCCTGCAAGTAAAAACACCATTACCCATGAAGAAATCAGGTGCTTAAAAAGACAGCCAACAAAGTTAAAAATTAGAACATGTGTTCACTCTGGGTTAAATTAAATTCATATAACAATGTAAGAGTGACTAAAATAAGTATATTTTGGACACACAAATAAAATATAAACCCACAAAAATAAAAAAGAAATTGTGTTTTCCAAAAGGATAGGAGTTTTGAAACAAGAACCCAGGTGGAAGCTGGATAGCACCTGGGAGGCAGAGGCAAGAGGATCACAAGTTCAAAGCCAGCCTGGGCTACAAGGCTGAGTTCAAGACTGAGGGAACATTAAAGACAACAGAAAATATTTATGTCAATCAGCAAAAGAGGACAGGTGACCACAGAGGAACAATACTGTGGGCAGTGGGATTATAAGCAGAAAGTGACAATAGACAAGGATCTCACAAGTACTGAGAAAAGGACTGACTACCTAGAATTTCATACGCAACTAAAATATTGCTCAAGAGTGAGGGCAAAATAAAGACAGTTTCAGACACACAAAGATTAAAAGAACTTGCTAACTCTACTTAACTCTAAGTAAATTACTATCAAAGAAAATACAGCAGCAAGAAGGAACCCAAAGCTAAGTCTGAGATACCAGAAAAAATGGCAAGTCCCCAAATTGATAACATATAAGTAAAATTGATTAACTATTGGCTGCATTTAAATGCTCTTTTAAAAAAATTCAGATTAAAACTCTAGACAACAATGGCAGAATATTAGAGTCATTTCTAACCCTTAGATAAAACTTTATTTAATCTGGGAAAAGATAAGATTCTTACTCACTTTGGACTTTCCATCTATAAAGTCATGCAGAAAGATGTGAGGAGGGGGGGAAGAGGATAAAAAATAGATACACTAAGCAAATACTAAACTAGAGAAAATTTATGTAGTAGTATCAGTCCAAAAAATATCATTAATAGAGAAGGGAAGGATGCCACTGTTAAGAAGTAAAATATATCAGCTTGACATGAAAACTACAATCTATACAGACCAAATAACACAATGTGAAATATACGAAGCAAAATCTAACAGAATTATAAGAAAATCTGGCAAATCCACAAAATAGGAGACTATAATCTTAACAAACTAAAACATCTAACAGCCAACAAACAGATGGGATAGAGATGCTTTTAAGTAACAAAATTAACAGGTGAGTTTTAACATACAGATTAAACCCAATAGAGACATTCTTTTCTTTACACGTAACATTTAGAAAACTGACCATTAAAGAAGGTTTAAAATCTCAACAAATTTTAAAAATATCTATATTATTCAAGTGACTTCTCTAAGTATAACACAACTAAAAAGAGTATGTTTTAAATGATTCATAATTCATAAGCTAAAGCTGTAGAAGGAAAATAAATGTCACCCATTCAATTTAAGAATCAGAAAAAGAATAAAGTAAACCTAACAGAGAATGAAGTAAAAGACCAAAAAATAATGAAATAGATGTCAAAGAAACATCAGAGAGTGTATGCAAAACCAGCCTAGTTCTATGAAATGGCTAATAAAACAGGCACATTTTCACCAAGATGGGGGACACAGGAGAAAAAGAGTAATAGGGACGAACAGGGGAAGGTGGCAGATAGTTTGTCACAAACATCTTAACATGAATGAATTTGAAATTTAGTTGAAAAACAATTTATTAGAAAGCAATAAATTACCAAAGTTATTCAAAAAACCTGAACAGGCCAATGAACATTAAAGAAAGTGATTCATTAATCAAAAGTGGTTCCCCTTATAAAAAGACCATTTTACACTTAGTTTTTTGTTGTTTTGGTTTGCTTGCTTAATGTTCAAAGATTTTACCTTTCCGTCATACAAACTGTTTGAGAGAACCAAAACCCGAGAAGGAATCAAAGAAGATGCCAGGCACTGGAGAGAAAATCATGGTTCAAGTCGGGCCCAGGTAAATAGTTGTGAGACCCCCATCTGCAGAAAGTAACCAGAACACAATGGACTGGAGATATGGCTCAAGCGCCTGATTTGCAAGCACAAAGCCCTGAGTTCAAACTCCAGTCCCCCACTAAAAAAAAAAAAAAAACCAAAAAACTAGAAAAATACAATATAAGAAAGAATAACAAAGCAGCCTCATGTGTGCACATAAATGCAAAATCCTGAATGACATATTATTACGTAACAAATAATACATCCCGATCAAATAGTGCTTAACACTGATAACCCCAGAATCTTTTAACCCCAATACTATTGAGATAGTGAAAAATAAAAGCTAAGAACCTACTCCAGAGCAGAGGAGACTATGAAGACATGACACCTAACTAAAGTTTCCTGTTGTGATTTGGGCGCAGGAAGAGGACATTAGTGGGAAAAATTGTGAAATCCATGTAAAACTGAGAACTTAGTTAATGGTAAGGTGCTAAGTTTGGCTTCTTAGTTTCAACAAGTGTAAGATGGTTACATAGGATGTCTACATTAGAGGAAGTTACATAAAGGATGAAGAGCTCTCCATGTAGTGACTTGGCAACTGTCTAGTCAGCTTCTGAATGGACATGAGATAGGCTCCAAAATCTGGGTGCAGGATCAAGACCAAGCTTTATGAGGAGAGGCCTGTGCATTTACCCCAAGAGCCAGGCAGAAGTGGTTCCAAAGGCAGAGGGCAGTATGAGTGGAGACACAGAGGCAGCAAGAGCTGTGTAGCCGTGGCTTGGACTCCCAGTGGCTGTAGCACACAGTGGAGGGGCCAGGAGAGGCTGAAGACTCACAACCCTCAGGATACTTTCTGGGAGCATTGGGTAGACATGGAGGGGTCTTCAAGAGTGGGAGTAAATGGGATCATTTTCTCCTTTCATGGAAATAATTTGGGCTGAGTCGTGGGGAAGAAGTGGGAAGCACAGAGAGGTTAAGAGCTGACCTGCTGCATGAGGTCCTGGGGTCCTGACCCGGGTGGGCTGGTGGAGACAAAGTGAAAGGATTCAATTTGAGAAAGAAAAGTAGAGAAATCAACAAGCCTGGGTGACCTCAGCATGTGGAAAGTCAGGGAGACAACAGAATTCACTTCAGTGTCATTATTGGGGCTCTTAGAATGGGGGGTGGGGTAAAGAGGTCCTAAGGGGACATGGGGAGAAGCAGCCATAAGCTCAGTGGGGGTGCTTGTCGAGTTTCCCCTTCACTGATGTCTCTGAGTAGATAGTGTGAGTAATTGAATGTCTCTTTTAGAAAAACAGTTTTTAAATACTTTGGTTGATCAGTTTAAAAAATGTGCATAGAAAAAAATGTGCATGGATAACCAACACACACATACACATGTATTACTAATACTATTGTATGTATTACATATATAACTTATATAATATTAATAGTATATATTGCAATGTATAACTGTACCAACATTTGTATAATAAAAGCACAAAAATAAGAATTTTAAAGGATGGTGTTGAAAGTAAGTCATGGTGGCACATACCCTGTAATCAAGCTATAAGGAGCAGAGGCAGGAGGATCTGAAGTTGACCCCAGAAAAGTAAGCAAGACTCTATCTCAAAAACAAGGCTCAGGTAGGAGAGTACTTGCCTCGCATGGGTTTTTTAACCCCTCCTTCCTTCGGTTTAGTGAATTCAAGGCAATAGCAGCAATACAGGTATAAAGTCTGAATCAAAGGAGTTGGGGTCTTCAACTCCCATCTCTTTCACGGTGAGATGGGAGCAGGGGCAGACTGTGGAGGGGAGGGGAGCTCCCAACCTCTTGTCCTCATCTGCTCTGCATCCTACTGAAGTTGAAGGATAACTCATTCTCTATGTCAGTTCTAGGTTTATTGCTGTTGATGCCACATCTTGGTGATTTCTGGCTTAGTGACCACTGTCCTACCCTACTTCCTGTGAGAGACAGTTTGTGAAAAGGGCCCAGAATCTAGTGTCAGGAAGGCCTTGGTTTGCTTCTGGTCTCAGTCTCTTTCTAGCTGACTCTTAGATTGTACACAAATCACTTGACCACTCCATGCCTTGGTTTTTTCACCCATATTTTTCACAATGTAATGAGGATTAAGTGAGACAGTGTATATGAAAATGATTTGTGAGCTAAAATTAGTATTTCCCATGATACCAGGACCTATACCAGTTCCCATGTTGCATTTATAGAGCAAATCTTAGTCAAGCAGCCTCCATTTTTTTTTGTTTTTATTTTCCATAATCTGTAACTATAACATGCCCACTTCCTCTAGGGTCCAAAGTGGCACTGACTCTTGGAGGTCTTTCAGTTACCTTTTCCTGCCCTGTCTAGAGCACTGTTTTGCAGCTGGGATGATTTCCCCTCCTAGGGCACATCTGACAAGATCTGGAGACATTTTTAGTTGTCAGCATTGAGGGTACGGGGACAATACCAGCATTTACTGGGTGATAGACCATGGACATTGCAAGTCATCCTACAATACACAGGACAGCCCCACAACAGAGTACAAAGTGTCTATGACACTGATATTAATATTCTCCTTTGACTTGCTTGTTAATCTATCCTCCAAATTTAGGTTTCCAGGGAGAATCTGAAGGTGCTTGTATGAAATGTACAAAGAAACACAAGTGTAGTGATTCCCATTTTCTGTTAGGGGTCACCCACCCACTCACTCCAGCAGAGAGCCCTGGTCTGGCTTGAGTGCTGAGTAGGGGAGACACTGACACCTACTGGGGGAGGTGAAGGAGGAGCCCTGCAAAGAAGGATGGCAGAGAGCAAGCTTGCTCTGCCTTCACTTAGGAATGTCCTCTCTTAATGTGCTCCAAATCTCTGGTGATGAAAACCCTAGTTACTGAATTTCAGCTTAATATAAATAGCAGTAACCTTTTATGGGTTTCCCTTCTTCTGTGTCTTCTTCCTTCTGTTTAGTTCTCCTGACTCTGAGCAAGTTCATGCTCCCTGGTATCCTGTGAAGTCAAAGAGCCTTATGCATGAGACCATTTCTCAAAGTCTCCTCCTCCTTTGTTTTGCAAACTTGTGTGTGTAGCACCATTGCTGACCAGGAGATGTCATCCATGGCATTGTCTCCATTGTCAGAGTCTCAAGTCTAGGTCTTACCACCATGTTTTTTTGAGCACAGCAAACAATCCGTTACCAGAGGCACCTGGGCTGCTTCTGTTCCTACCCTTGGTCATTTACCCTGATGTCTTCTGTTGATTTCCAAAACTAGAAATCAAGTTGATTATCCAAATGTGAAATATTTACTCTAATGGCATGGAAATTAATAAGACAAAGTCGTGAAACCACCATCTGTCTCAAAGTTATCTATTCGTAGATGTTTATTAGTCTAAGAAACTTGCCATATGTGTAACATATTGTCTGAAGGAAAGGAGACACTACTTTTTTCAGGATAATCCTGACATTGTATGCTATGTTTTTGTTACAGCTTGTTAGATATCCTGCTCGTCTTGTCACAGGTAAATCAAATGGCTACATCCCATTTTCGCTATATATTAGCTCTTCTTAATAATAATTCTGCATGATTTCCGTTTCTATAGTGTTCAACCTCATTCCACAAAAGATCTGATAACATCTTTTAAGTCAATCTGTTCTTGTATTTTGCCTTATAAACTAACATGTTTTTAAAATCTCTTTTCAGAAATGATATGCATGAAATTTTTCTCACAGTGGCTTTTGTCCAAATATCTCTAATTGTTTTGGAGGTAATAGCCCGTTCATTTTCACAATATTCCTCTGAAAATGTGCACAATATTATGCCACCTTGCGCGTGGTCAAGTTACGGCATATGGAGTTGATTATTTCGGCCATGCTTCTAAATCACTCATCCCGTTTCCATCTTGTCAGCCCAAGAAATGCAATTAATTCTCTTCTGAACCCCCTTTGCAGTAAGTTAAATGTCCCTTAGGGAGCTTATTAGTCTCAACTCCCACGAAGGTCACTTGAGAGTCTGGTCTTCCTTTGCTAGCCCCTAGGTTTTGTGTCCTTGTCTGATTGAACCATGAGCTCAGCAAACTGTGATCAACCCAACGCAATGTATAGATTACCAGTCTCTCAGACCCAAATGGAAGGAAGCACGTGGGCATTATAAATGGGTACATTGTTGAACAAATCATGTAAACACATATGCATTTATTTCTTGAATACAGAAAATAAGTGTAGCATTGTTATAACATGATAGTAGTATATTTGTTTTCACCACACTTTTCTCATTTATTTAATCCTCATGGCAATCTCATTAAACAGGCAGGGTTGCCACCCACAATTTAAAGATGAATAACTGCTGGGGACCCGTGGCTCATGCCTGTAATCCTAGCTACCTGAGAAGCTGAAATCAGGAAGAGCACAGGTGGAGGCCAGACCCCATCTCCAAAATAACCAGAGCAAAATGGGCTGGAGATGTGGCTCAAGTAGTAGAGCACCTGCTTTGCAACTGGCAAAGCCTTGAGTTCAAACCCAAGTCCCATCAAAAAAAAAAAAAAAACCAGGAAGGTTAGTTGGGTTTCTACTCCAGTGTTTTTGTCTTGTAAGTAATAGGGCACTCCCCACCCAACTGTGGGATCGTGTTGTGGCCATTTTTCTTTCTATCCCCACTAGGCCATTTTCTCTGAACTTCTGTCAACCAGTCTTGGCCTCAGGTCTTCCTCCCATGTCTCGGATATCTAAATTTCCAAAAACTCAAGTTTGTATTACATTTTCCACCCCCAAATCATCAACAGTTATCACTCCTCCTTCAACAGGAAATAAAAACTATTCGGCATGTCCATGAAAACTTTTCATAATAAAATTAAAATTTTGTTTCCCTAACTTTTTCTCTCACGTGAAATTTCCGCTCTACCACACTGGTCTGTTCACCATCCCTGAAAAGGCCTCACACTTCCCAACCTTGGGAGTTACTCTGTTGCCCCATGGAAATGCACACTACTCTCTACCAGTGACCCTACATTTCCCTCACGTTCCAACCACAGCCCACCTCCCCTCTAGCGTTTTTCAACAGAGTGGCAATGGGTGGGTACCTTTTTTTAAGATACATTTATTGCCAGCTTAGTAAGCATTTTATGCAACCTTCTATCTCCCATGATGCTTAAGGCAATGTCTGCTATATGGCAGGATTTGTTTAATACTCATCGCTTGGTTGCTACCATTAGAAATTTGAAATCAAGCTGAAAGTTTACTCTTAAGAATGAAGGATGCCTACTCTCTGTGATCCATCCGATCACAGACCATCCGAGTGTGAGGAGGTTTAGACTTATCAAATCTTTTTCTTTTTTAATGCTGCAAATTGGCAACTAGAGTGTTTGGAATGGTTTGGACTATTAGAGGGAACCGTCTGAGGACAGTTTCATGTCAATCATCTTTGTATTCTTCCAATGTACTTAGGACAATGTCTGGCATATATTATGCGCTCTGTGAAGACTTAAATCTTTTTGTGTTACGTATAAATTACGTGTAAATTTGATATATAAAAGGATAGACTCGATGCAAACTTTCATTAGAAGCTATTGTCCTGCAGTGTGGCATAGCACATGCAGGTCAAACCGTCCATCATGGGCCTAAACTTCTCACATAGAAAACATCTCTTTTCTGGCAGGAGTTATGTCTAAGCCACAACTATTGTCTTTGAGGATCTGAAATTTCACCTTTTTCTCCTAAGATTCAAGCAGTAATGTTGCCAGCATTTAACTACAGTATGACACCCAGAATATGGTAACTCCAGAAACACGGCTTTTCTTTGCAGAGTAGCAGTCACCGCTCCAATTATCGTCTTTTCTATCTGGCTTCAGCTTTGTCTGCAATCTGTGTCTGAGATGGACAGTGAAAGACCACATAGCACACACTCTAGGTGCTTACTAACACTGAAAATATTTTATTCCTTCATTGATTTGCTCAGTGTGTGCTTTGTAATTAGAGTACAGTGCCACTGGTGTTTTACATTTGGCACCAAACCACAGCTGGCTCCTACACAACCAACTGGTGATCTACACCTTGCCTTCTTATAGAAGCAAGAGAATATCTTGTGAAAAATCTAGACAGGAGAAAATGTCCCTGATGTCGAACTGAAGACTTCCAAACACTGCAAGAGGAAATTGTGTAACTGCTGGTTGCTCTGTTAGGAAGGAATGATTTTCAGCCTCTGCTGGGACCTGAAGGACTTCCTTCTCCTTCCCCAAAGTTCTTGTTCCAGCTCTGCTGCTATAGCTACCTTTCCACATCCCCAGGATGGTGAGTGTTCTCATGTCCTTCCTTGTGCATCAGAGGTAGAGGAATTTACTTCCTCCAGATAATGACACCTCTGTTGGACGTGGAGCCCCTTCCCAGGCCTCTACCACCTGGACAGTCCGGCTTGCTCACCACTTCAGTTGAACTTCTAACACACTGAACCTCTTGCATTCTTTGTTCAAGTCTCCATTCTGAACATGTAAAAGGGGAAAAACAAAAGGCCTTCCTTGTGTTCATTTAGCCTCACCCTCCTTCTCTGCTAAACTTCCAAATTTCTCCTGAGACCTCAATTTCCTCATTTTCCATCCACTTTTCAATCTACTTTGAGCCATACATTTTCCTGAAACTTCTCTCATAAAGCAACCAATGGCTTCTTCATTCCCCAGGCTCTCAGGTTTTCCCAACTTCTCCATACCTGTAACCCCTCCCTAGGCTCTTTCTTTTCCCATCACCTCTGTGACCCCAGAGCCAGCTGTCCTTGCTCTCCCTATTCCCTCAGGATTTTACGTCTATCAACTCTTCAGCCTCAGCTGGATTCCTCCTGGAGTTCCAGAATGTGCTGACCCCTCCTTATCCATCCTGAGGTACCACACCCCTCACTGCTAGTGACCCAGACCTGCTGGCCTCCTTCCCACCTGGGGTTTCTCATTTTATTTGGCTTGCCAGTCTTATTTCCACTCCTCTAGCAAACTCAGTGATACATGGGATGCCTCCTTTCCCAGGATTACCCATTCTCCACTCATTACCAAATATTAAATTATGTGTTTGTAAATGTACCCTGCACATCCCTCTAGATAGACCTTAGCCCCATCCCACACTCCTCCCTGCCTGGGCAGCAATCTTCTCACCAGAATTCCAGCTGCTGGTGTTCACCTCCCTTGAGTCAGCCCACAGACTGACCTTGTCCTTGAAAGTAATCCCTCTCGTAGACCTAACCTCCATCTTGTGGGCAATAGAGTCCTCCTCAACTCTTTACAACATTGGACATGTCACCCAGTCTGTGCCTGTCATGAGCAAGCTATGTCAAAAACATAGACACATTTGTGTCATTCCACAATGTCAGACTGTATTCACAAACTATGTCAATCTCACTTGCTTTAATTCACCAAGTACTTTTGATTTCACTTGGTATTCATGGCCACTGGCAAGCACAGATTCTTTTATTCTATGTGTTACTGTATTAATAATCTCAGAACACACATTATACTTTATGCAATAATATATGGTCACAGGACTGCTAAGAAAGGGTTAAAGTGGCAGCAGGGTACAAAGGGATCTTACTTCAGGCAAGAGGCAGAGAACCAACACAGATGCAAAGAGAGTCACTCTCTGCAGGTGGTTAGGTAAGACATTAACATAACAAAGCAATCACAGAGCTGTTCCTGGAACTGGGCTGGTTCAAGGTGTAGTGCTGGCTCTAGGCACAAAGCTGGTTCAAGGCCCAAGTTGGTTCCAGGCATACTGGGTCAGGAGGAATGACAATTCCATAGTTCCAGTAGAAGGGCTAAGCTGAAGCTCCAGGCCCCAGAGGACCACTCTGGAATTTGTGCATCCCATGACACACACACCAAATGAACTGATAGCAATGGCCTGATGATGAATCAGTGGGTGCTACCAGCCCTAGTGTACACCCATGATCTAATTTGATAAGCTTATAGGTAGCAATTTGTTTTTCTGGTACTGAGGAACGAACCCAGGGTATCTGCCACTTGAGTCACATCCCAACCCTTTCATTTGTATTTTCATTTTTGAGATAAGGTCTCTCTAACTTTGTTTGGACTGGCCTTGAACTCTAAATAAATTCTCCTGCCTCTGCCTCCTGAGTAGCTGGGATTACAGGTTTGTACCAGCATGCAACATAATTTATGTATGAATAAGTAATTTATCGGTCTGTGCCTCAGAGCTTGTGCTGGACAGATGGTAGTTGTTTTCCTGCACCAACAAAATGGAACATAATTTTGCCTCAGCATTTGCACTCGAAATGAAGCAGACTCTGCTTTATTAAATGGAGTCACTCAGGGTAAGGCACAGCCTGAAAACTGCCGCTCTGTACAATATGGAGCAACTTAGAGCAGGGGACAGCCTGATCTCCTGATCTCTGCAGTGCTTCAGTATCGTCAGTCGTAAGAGCATATAACAATAGCAGGGTTATTGAGAGGATTCCACAATGCAGCACGAGTGGTGCCCAGCCAAGCCCGTATGAGTTACTGTTGTTATTACTATCAAGTCTTTAGTAGGCCATTTGGGTCACATCTCCCTCTGACTCCAGTCATCCTTTGCAGACCTGTCCCCCCGTACCCTTTGCCTCCTTGCACCCTGGCCGGTGTCCCACTGGACCACTCCTTTGAATTTGGGATCCCATCACACCACTGTACCTCCATTTCCATGCCCCTTTCTGCCAGGAATGCCCTCCTTCCCGTTCCTTACCAGCTAGACTTTGAGGCCAACCCCAAATCATTTTCTTCAGAAATCGGCCTAGGTTCCAGTCACCTTCCTCTCATCCCCAAAAAGGAAAAAGCAGAAGAATTATTTGCTCCCTCTGTTTCTACAATCATTTAAGTCATAATTTCAACCCAGCACCCTTAAAACAACTTGCCATTACTCCTTCTTGGCTGTTGGAATCTGGATTCATCTATCTTGGAATTCCCTAGTATATACTAGGTAATAAGCATATTGGCTTAATTAATTTTTTAAATTATAAATTTAGTGACAGACATGGCCAAAGAAATGGTTTTCCTGTTGGGCTTTAATTATATCTTTATTAGCTTGGGATATTTGTTCTAATCTGAAACTTTAAAATGAGTTTCAGATATTCTCTGAAGACAATAATTTTCAAACTAAACCTAATACTAAGATTTAAATATATCAAATTGCTTTCTTCTTATAAATTATCCTAAAGAAATAAATTATAAATTTTTATAGTTTCTACATCTCAAAAAAAGACATGAAAACTGAAAAATGTTCAATTTGCTTTAACATGGCTTCGATATGATAAATATTTTGGACTTTTATTTGCAAAAGAACATAAAAGAACCTTTATTTCAAAGACTTGCTTAGTAGAGCTGAAATATCTTCATTGTACTCCACTAGAATGAAACGTTTGTTGTACTGGTTTCTTTTTTTTTTTTTAAATTCCTTGCTCTTTAGACTGTTGTTTAAAATCTTATGTTTTTTAATGTGTTACCAAGGAGAAAAGTGATAGCGAATTCCATAGTGTAAAATGGTATGCCCTCCTTTTTTCCCTCCCCAGCAGCACACACATAATGATGTCTGCATATGTTCCCATCCTCATCAACAGACTTTTGTTCCAGGCCTGAAAAAGACAGCCTCCCACTAAACAAATAAGCTTTCCAAAGGATGTGTTTTTCTTTGGTGTTCCTGCAAATTAGCATGGATCTGTGCTATGTCGTGTGGAAAGGCATTTTTTTATTTGTCCTCAATAAGAAAATGTGCAAAAAGCGTGGTTTGCTTTTTCCAGCTGCAATTCTTTCACCTTTATTTAAGTCAGCGTCCGTATTCATGAGTTCACTCACAGGAATAACTTTACTATGAAAATCCTGCACACCAAGTTGAGTTTACTCACTGAAACTTATCTTCGATGAAAGGGAAATAATTTACATTGCCTTAATTATTAGCCAAACTTAAATATTACCAAAGCTGTATTTCCACAACGAGGTATGAAATAAAATCAACGTATTAGAAATTTAAAGATTTGTTACCTCCCAACAGATGCTTAGAAAAGTCACATTTATACTTTCCAGCCCTTAGAACCAACCCTGCACACGTTTTCAAAACCCACTGTTTTTCTTTTCTCTGTAATTTCAGTTTGTTTGGCTTAATGATAGCTACTGAACGTAAATGCCAAATTACCACGCCACTTTCCAGCTGTGTGCAGAACTTTCTATTTTAAGTACCAATTTGTGATGAAAGAATGCTTCCAGCTCAATTCTAATCAGCATTAGAGGTTTTAGCAATTGCCAATTATTTTTCTAAATTACCTATTTTAATTAAGTAAAATATTGTGAATTTAAGACTATGAAGTGTTCAAGCATCGTTTCATTTTTAACTAATTAGTAAGAAAAATGCAATAATATTTTGTAACATTGCATGGCTATTTATAAAGTAAAATGCATCTCTGTTGTTTCAATGACTTAATTTAAGGGTGGAAGTAAAACCTCTTCCTGAACTCATTACATATGGGGTCTTTGCTGGAATACATGATCGAACTCATCATTTGTTCCAGTATAACATAAGATTGCTATTTAATTAGAACCAAGATGTTCAGGTGTCAAGGGTGATGGATCCCTTGACTAGCTGAACACATCCAACCTCCTTCAATACGGTTCCCAAAGCGCCCATTTGTCTCTGTTGCACATTCTTGGGACTAGACCAAAGCCAAGCCCTTAGGAAGGACCCCATTTGTAGCAACCGATGGGATTGGCACTCTGGGCTGTTTTGAAATATCCTTCCTAAGATCTCTGAGTCAGCACCCTACTCCTAACAAGAGCATGTCAAGAGGTCAAGAGAATAGTGCACACCAAGGGAGCTGGACCCCAAATCCATCCGCCTAGCAGTTCACGGCAGTATCAGAAGACAGGGAGCACTATTGTCGACTGACACCGGCAAAATGATTTTGAAATCTCTATTTGAGCACTGACAGTGATAGCCCTGCCACTGTTGATTCCAGGCCGAGGTTGCAACTGTCTTCAACATCTCGTGACAACACGTCCCACAGCGTTGCTCCTCCTGAATGTGGCCCATCAATGGTGCTGAGGTCTGAGTTGAGGGTTAGGGGGGCAGGCAAGAATTCTGCTTGGATGCTGCAGGGAGAGCCAGTGTTCTGCAGTCTAGTGAACTAATTATGCATGCTGAATGAGATCATGAGAAGACAATAAAGGAAAATGGAAACAACTTGCAATATGTGGGGACAAATTTCCATATAAAATAATTTATAAAAATGTTGAGTAGAAACTTTCTATTGTGAGAAAAGGTTGGGTTTCTTTTTTTAATCTTCAGATTGAAATTTAAGCAGAAAAAGGATAGTCAGGACTCCTTATTCCTGGTGATGAGCAAGGTGCTGTTGATAGTTGTACATTTCCAGTTGATAGAGACTTTAAAATGATAAAGTCCCCCCCAAAAATGGGTTTTTAAGTTAAAAATGAAAAAAAGTAAAATGATAAAGGTTCTCACAAGAAAAGAGGGAGAGGGCTCTTGGATTTCCACCTGTGTCTATTTTATTCATCCATCTGATTCTGGAAATCCAATTTGGAGATTTGTATTTTACATGTATTTTTATTAAAATGCTACTTTCAGAATTGTGTTCCAATCTATTCAGCAGACAATTTTAGGTAATATATTTTAAAATACAAAAATAATGAATTCTGTCTCTGTTTCCAATGCAATCATGTGAATTCTTGGAGTTTCTAAAAGGGAACTCTTTTGTATTAGATCTCATATCACTTGCTTGACAATCTGAAGCATCCAAAATAATATAGGCAAACTGGATGAATGGCCCAATTAAATACAATGGAAGTCAATAAAGATGAATACAAACCACTGTCTTGGGCAGTAATAATCCTATAAATTCAAAATAAGAAAGAAAACCAATTATATTTAGCATGAGGAAAAGATGAAGAGGTTTTGTTAATGAAAATTAAGTACAATTGGGAAAATATCCAACTATTTTATGACATATCAACACAATTGCTAATGCATGGAGTAATTCCACCTGGAAACGGCAGGCTCTCAACTGCAGTGTGGGCTCCATAGGCTGGACACAAGGTGCACAGAGGAAGGAAATGATTCCAAGCAATGGTCAGAAGCCAAAAGATGAGAAGCCTAAGTAGCAAAGCCGTGGTGATTTTGCACTCAATGGTAGTATGTCTCCAAAAAGAACATCTTTACGTCTCTCTCCCAGTGGGGATGTCCACTCTCAGCACTGGGACCCCTAGAGTCAGGATGACCTAAACGGCAGTGCCTTTAGGAGCAGAGCCTGGCACAGCCCACTCTGAGCAGCTGTGCAGAAAGGTTGCTGAAGATGGAGGCAACCCAGGCTGCTGGGTCAAACAAAACAGCTGGAGAGAAAATGACATGTGTGACAGCGTCGTCACGGAGGACCTTTCAGGTTCTCTGTGTCATCCCTCACCAGCGCTACACGAAAGATGAAATGGCTGGCTTCTAGATATTCAGCTAAGCTCTGGAAAGAGTGTTGGAGCAGCTCAAGGAGGAATTCTAACACTTTCTCTGGAAAGCTTAGGGACCCTTCGTCCTTGCAGCTATAATACTAAGGAAGTAGCCTTCTGGAGGGATTGTTAGAATCCAAAAAACTCCTGAAACTCTAAGGGAAGAAGGAATGAAATCAGTCACATGGATTTGCCAGGAATCACTGTTTTTACTGTTCATCCGAAGCTCAGTTAACTTGGCACCCTGTATGCAGGGTCAGCCACAGCAATAAGCACATGCCTCATATACACGGTCCGTGTCCTGTGGGCCTACATGTGACATTTTAAAACTGCCACATGAGTCCAACTATCCTGCCCTTAGGACACTGGAAGTTAAGTTGCCAGGTTTCTTTGCTACCCTGGAGGAGGCCAGCACAGAGTTTTTTAAAAAGATAAATGTGAAAAAGCACAGAGTATCTGTGTCTGTATGTAGTAACTCATACTGCAGCTGCGCTCTCTTCAACTTCCAGAGTCCTCACAGACAGGTTACTGAATTAGTTGCCTAGCTAGTGCTTGCCGTAGGCCTGCCTGCTCCCCTCTCCTCTCTTCTCACAAAACTCCCAAACAAATCCCCTGGTAAAGGTCCTGCTTCCCAAACATAGCTTCCCCACGTCATAATCCCGATGAATGTCCACAGTGGTGTAAGAGATCCCATCCTCCTTTCCGAAGACAGCTGCCCTGCCTTTGCATCTGCACAGTGCCCTGTGCTGAGCAGCTAAGTGTGAAGCCCTGAGGAGGCCTGACTCACCGTCAAGGACAGAGGGTAATGCCAAACTCTGGGGTTCTAGAAACGCACCTTGAGGCTGCTGGCGCTTGAGCTGTGTCTTTAAGGATGAGCAAAATCTAGACATGAGAAGATGGCTGGGGAACAGAAAGCACGGCAGGCCGAGGAAGAGGCCCGGACAGAGGCATGTCTTGTGTGCTCTGAGAACAACAGGCTCAGATTCAAGGAGACATTGGCTTTTTTGTAATCACTACAGTCTTTTCGAGTGGTGTGTCACTCAAGGGTCCATGGAGTAGGAAAATTCATCTGGCAACTATGTTTAAGCATCAGCAAGGAGGAAGTTAATTAAATATATCTCTGATCTGTGCCTTCCAAGTGCATTTTTAATATCACTGTCCACTTAACTGACTGTAAATGCCAGGCCCTCTCTATGACTCTGTTTGTTTGTACCCCCACTCAAAGGGATGACAGCTCCCACGGTTGCATCCCCTTGTCTCCTGTCCTTCTCCAATACCTCCACTGCATCTAGTTCTCTGCACACTGCCCATGGAGACTGAGTGACTAACCAACCTCATGCTTTTCCTCTGCTTCTTCCTCCTCTATGAGCCCTGCCCCCTTTTGACTTTGCAACTCAAATGCTACAACTCAAATTAAGCCCCAAATTGTTTACTTCAGGAAATCCTCCTGCACCCGCGAGACACCGGCCATGTGTCCTTTTCAGTGCTGTCCAGTGACGCACATGTCACATGTGTGGAAAGCCTCCTGGGGATACTCCTCCCACCTGACTCTGAGCTGTCCTGTCTTTCTGTGACTCCTGCAGCCTCTTCTTCAGAGGCCTCAGCCACTCTCTTACTTTAACCCCACCCAAAATAACAGTGCTGAGTTTTCACTAAGCCATAAGCCACTTCATTGGATTATCTTTCTTGCTAAAAGTCTCAAAGGCTCTCCAATTTCAAATTTCAGAAGATAAGTAAGTTGTCCCCTTCCCCAAACCTGTGGCTCTGAGTGCATTCTCCCCTGTCTACGTGCACACCAGAGGAGCCTACAGCCATCCTGGTCTCTCTTCTTGCCTTTCCGAAACAGCAGCACAGGCCCCCTTGGTCACACATCGTTGTGCTGTCCCCTTGCCTCCTGGTCCAGCCACCTGCCATCTCACTGCTCTGCCCTGGTTCCACTAAGGAGCCCTTTTCTTGGGCGCTGAACTCCCTCTCACGTCAGTCCTCCTGCCAGCCACTTGTATTCATTTTCTCTTGCTGCTTGACAAATTTACAGAGTGGCCAAAAACAACACCAAATTATTATCTTGCAGCTCTGCAGTTGGGCCATCCAATACAGCCTTACTGGATTAAAATCAAGGGGTCTGCTGAGCTGGACTCCTTTCTGGAGGACCCAGAAAAAAAATATGAATCCTGGCTTTTTCCATCATCCATTCCTTGGCTCATGACCCTCATGAAGCTTCTTCGAAGCTAGCAACATCACACCCCCCAACCCTTCTTATCACTCTCTCTCTTCTTTTGCTCCTCTTCTACTCAGAGGCCCACTCTGATTGCGTGAGACCCATTCAGGTGGTTCAAGGAATCTCCCATCTTAAGGCCCTTAATGTAGGCATGTCTGAGGTTCCTCTTGGCTGTATAATGTGCCACATTCAAAGATTCCAGGAATTAAGTTAAGAGCCTCCTGGTGCTCGTAGGCAGATTATTCTGGCCTCCACACCATTACTGGAATGATCTATCTAAAACACCTTGCTTCTGCTTGCAATTTCTAGCTACTGCCTACATTCTGGAAACCATTCTCTCTGTAACACCATGATACCCTCTGCCTTTGTGACTTTACTGACTCTGCTCTCCAGCTGAGAGGGCCCTGCCTTGCTTTTCCCCAGCTTCCAGGATGCTGCTCAAGTCACCTCTCCACAAAGGCTTCTGAGCATCCGGGGTGGGAGGCATGCCTCCTTCCTTTGGATGCCAGCTGTACCCATACCTGCTTCTCTTCCTGTCACCTCCCTCCTGTTCATCGTAACTTACTGTTTACCCCAGGAGCTCCTCCCACTGGAAGGCGAGCCCCGAGGATAGGGAATGGGGCCGATCTGTTGCTGCACCCCAGCCTCAGCTCAGTTGTGATAAATATCTTATCTGTGGGTAAGGAAAGGTGCTGTTGGATGCTGTGCATTCTTAGACTAATACAGGAATAGTCCCCCAGCAGGTTTAGAGTACAAACAGTTATCTCTCAGAATAGAAAAGGACACATGCCAACTTTTTACTTTACTATACCACTAGTAAGTCAAGCAAAATCATAGCTCTTAGAGGATTCACTCATCCCCACAGACTGGGTCATCTAGTATTTTGTTTGGTCAACCCTTCCTGAGTGTGGAATAACTATGAAAATTGCCACAGGAACCACTAGGAATAGGATTTGCTCTTTAGTTGACGGTTAACAATATTAGCAAACTGATAGACCTTAGCTTTGACATTTCAGTTAGGACCTTAGAAACGATGGGTAAGTGTACAGTTTCTGGACGGGGATGGAAACCCAAACATTTTCAGGTTCATGCATAGCCCTGATGTTATAGACATGTCTTGCTCTTCGTGGTGCCCAGTGGAGGCAGTACTTCCTACCCTTCGCTTCATAAGAGAAAGTATAAGCCCTGGGGCCTGAGAAACTCCCCTAGCTCTCTGCTAGATGGAGATACAGAGATTGGACCTTGGCCTGCATCCTTTCTGCCGTGGTAGTGAAATGAAGCTGCTGTGTTCGGGTCTGTCCCTGCAGGGAATGGCCACCTTAATTCATGTTCCACCTGGGAGAGATCAGATGGGCTTGACTGGAGAACTGCAGTGAAAGCGGCCAGGGGAGCAGAAGGAGGGAGACAGGCTGTGCATGCCTGGCTGGGCTGAACCCCTGAGCTCCTTTCACCCATCATTACTCGTGTCTTAGGACAGTGAATGAGCTATTTGAGCTGATGAACCCTTAAAGATCAACGCTTCCATTTTTATGCAAATAGGCAAGAGCAATAAAACCTAGGAAAGAGAAGTCAAAAATATAAATTACAGTGGGATGTGTAAAATTGAAGGGTATAGCAAGCCGATTTGTTACTCAGAATTAAACTGCTGGCAATGACAACTTTTAAATTTGTGTTTTAAATTATGCCTAAATGAGGAGAGGTAATGGCAAAATGTAACCCTGAATTTCATTGCTTTTCTAATGCATCCCAATATTAAGATGGCTTAAATATGCAATTGTGAATTACACATTATTAGGAAATAATATTGCACAGGGATGTTCAGGCACCTGCTCACACCGCAGCAAGCGCAGGTCTATGGGGCCACCAAAAGCAGTGGGAACAGGATGTAAGTTCCATTCTCAAGCCAAGCAAGTCTTCCTGGGGGTTGGAAAGCCATTTTGTACTCACAGCAGAGCAATCTCACTTTTGGTTGTGCTGCTATATTAAACTGTGGGTTTAATAAGCAACCACATCCAGATCTTCTCTGGGTATTTTGCCTGTGGCTTGGAGGCCGAACATTCCGTGGTGAATAAGATGCTTTAACTGCCATGAGCGTGGGCTTTGAAGACTGGGGAGCTGGGTCCGCTCACAGGTCTCCTGCTTCTGGCCGTGAAGGTCACAAAATATAACATTTCTAAGGGATTTAACTGCCTTATATCTGTGGCATTTAGTGAGGGCTTTAAAATGTTCTAAAGGAAAAACTATTCTTTCCTTACTATAACTGCATTTGTACAGCTTTAAAGAGTAAACAAACAAACCAGCATTGGATGGCTAGTGGAAAAGAGTGTGTCTCAGGTTATGGGTTTCAGTCTTGGCTCTGTACTCCCTAATTTTTTCTACCTTACTCAGTCATTGTACTGAGTACTTAATATAGCAAGCCTTCTGCAAGGTCTTTCCATATATTATCTTACTTACTTTTATAAGGTCATTGGTGATGTGAATCAAATTATTTGTCCTTTCTAGATTTGTCTGCCAAACCAGGGTATTGAATGTTCTCTGGGGTCATGTTAGCAATAATATTCAAAAGGAATGGCCCCCAGCAAGTGGTTTTCTGTTTTTGCTTTGAAGAATTCCAGAGTTGACAGTCCTGACACTGCTGGGCACTTCCCTCTCCCTCCTGGTGGCTCCAGTCTCCCTCATGTTCCATCACTGTGGCCTCCTCCCATTTCTCCTTGAAGATAAACAACCCTTGCCAGCTCTTCTCAGATAGAGCCTGGTCTGTTCTGCAGAGTGTTGGTGAAGCTTTTCTGTATCGTTAATAATTATTCCTCACCTCAGTTATTTTTGGTATGTGTCTAAGAGTAATTATTCAATTAAGAGACCCAAATCAAAGAAATTACTGTGCGTGTGTCTGTCCTCTGTCAGAACCAAAAGATGAATCCCTCATCATCTCTAGTTTTGGGGGGACCCTGCAGTTTGATGAAATTTCTAATTTTGACAGAGCAAATGCTTCCAGAAAACTTCCTAAAGATTCTGCAGTCATTTTAATGATCAGAAAACTATTGTGAAAATATATCTGTAACAAAATTTCATCTTCTTTGAAGCTGTCCCACAGGCTGAATAATAAGTCAGCATCCTACTTGCATCCCAAAATGTCTTGCCAAGTGTATTTAATAGCCACAGAGTTAACTTAGATGTATTGGTATTAGTTTACATGCAGAGTTTCACAAGTCACCAGGACTTAAAATAATGGCGGTTTTGACCTACAGGTGAATAATTACCTTTTTTTTTCCTTTTCATGTACTGTACTCACTAAAATACATTGATGAATTAATAAATGGCAAAGCTTTTGTGCTAAATTTTTAACAAAATAGCTGTTTTATAGAAGCCCGAACTGCAATGTGCACAGTATTGGCATCACGATAGAAAAGTTAGAAATTTCAATAATTAAGTTAAACAGTTATTTTGCCCCACAACTCAATTTCCCAACCCCAATTCAGAATTGCTGAACCTGAAACTTGCTGAGAACAGTATCTGTGCTCAGCTTAATTTCCCCCCAAATGCTTAAGGGAACAAGCCTTCCTTTCTTGGAGGAATTCCCACTACACTCCCTATTTTTTTTCTTTCCTCCTCAGCTACCATATTAAGGATTTAATAACTTGGGCACTCTGCTAGGCTCTTTCTAAATATTATCTTATT
Source organism: Castor canadensis (assembly GCF_047511655.1). Classification (NCBI taxonomy): domain Eukaryota; kingdom Metazoa; phylum Chordata; class Mammalia; order Rodentia; family Castoridae; genus Castor; species Castor canadensis. The sequence continues at coordinate 5,420,266 of NC_133386.1, read as the reverse complement.
TACTCACTGGTACCTTGTATGAGTGGGCACCTGAAGCTCAGAGCCAACATTATAATTAGGAAGTGGCAAAGCCAAAATTCTAACCAGTATATTAGAATCCCTACTACCTGCTCCATTAGAAAATGGACTGCTGTTTAATAACTTCCATGTCTTGTAATCGATACCATGTGTTATCTTTTGCATCTCAATGAAATCCCAGAACCTGGGGTTCAAGGTCCTCCAGAACTTGGTCCTCCCTTCACTTACCCACTTCATTGCTGTTGAGTCAGACTCTCTCTCATCAGAAAAGCTAATCTTTTCATTTCCCCTGGGCATGCCATATTAACATTCTTCTTGGTAAAAATCTTACTTAAGGCTGTTCACTTTCAAATTTTCATGATGTGGTTGTATTGTGTCTTGTTTTGAGTGTTAGTTTTGTGGGATTTTTTTTCACTAAAGACAGTTCAGTGAACTGTCTTATATTGGGACATTTAGATATACTCATTCATTCAAAGGCTCTACACACATATGAAACCAGTTCTTTTTTTTGGTCATATAAATTATTTTGATTGGGGTATTAAAAACAATATTATATCTTCCATTGTGTGTGTGTATGTATGTATCATGTACTTGTATGAATGTATTTGAACAACACACTCTTTTTCTCATTAAGGTCCAACTTTATTAAGGTAGTCATTTCTATTTCTTCTCTTTAAATCTTCTTTATTAATGTAAATTAATTGTACAAAAGGGTTTCATTATGATATTTCCATATATGCATGTAATGTACTCTGTAATGTACTTTGATCTAATTCAGTCCTCTTTACTCTTTCTTATCCCCTCTCTCTCCTCCCCTATTTTTATTTTAGTAGATTTTATTATGCTATTTTCATACATATACATAAGTCATTTTGATCATCTTCACCACCACCCCTTCCTCATTCCCCCTCCCACTGGCTCCTGGCCAGTCATCTTTATAGTGAACTTGCCACTCCAATTGCCTAGAAATCTAAGAGGTTCTTTGCAAGGTCTGCATCTTAATTCTACATTTTGCCTTTGAATGTCCTCTGACACCAGGTGGGAGTGAGATTGTTCCATAGCTCCATGCCAAGTACCTGGGAACAGTCACCAAGAGCTGTGTGGATCTCTCAAAATCCAAAGGCTACTCTTCTAGAAGTCAGAAAGGGAGTAAAATTGTAGGCAATGTGATTGGTTTAGGCCATAATAGTTACATCGCTTCTAATGGAGTTGCATGACATTTTAAGTAAGTCTAGATCTTCAGAGTGCTACCAACTGGTTGTGCACCTACCAGAGAGGCTGTGGCCAGAAGCATCAAGTACAACTCAATAGGAGAAATGCAAAACTCCATCCGCCGTAAACATCTGTCAGGCAGGCTTGGGTGTGGAGCCTACTAGAGCCTCTACAGCCTGTGCTGGCTAGAGGGAAAGCTGGGAGTCACTGGCCAGCTGCTGGGACCCATCCCAGCTTAGGAGAGTCCCAAGAGCCAAGTCTTGGCAGGTGGTGACCTACAGAGAGGTCAGGGAGAAGCTGCAGGTGATCTTGAAAATCAGTCATTATTAATCACATGGTCCCAGACACAGTCAAGCCCTGGTTAGACCATGGTTCTTGATCTCTGCTGCACACTGAGATCACATGGGAAGTCTTAAAAGTTCTCTTGCCACTTGTGCAATAACCCCAATTCCCCTTAAATGCCTCAAATAATCTGAGTCACATGTGCTTATGACACAGTCCTTTCAGCTCTCATTTGCCTTCTACCAGTTTCCCAGTCTCTCTGATCTCATGAGTAAATAACCTTGGAATCAGCCTGCACAGATTACCAGAGTGGTCAATGCCAGCCTGAGAGAGCCCTCCCCCCCATACAAACTGTCAGTGGGTGATTTCCTCCCACTGCCAGGTCCACAGAGAGTGAGGTGTGCTGTCTGGCAGGTACACAAGCTTTGCAGGTGATGCTAACATGTAGTGGAGACTGAGATCTAGTGCAATGGGAGCACAGTTCAGTCCAGCCTCCAGAGCCAGGCAGAGCTAGTCAGAGGTCAAGTCCCCAGCAAAGCAAGGCAGGGTGGTCACCAACCCAAACACTGAAACTGGACATACCGCAAAGTGATGGAATCAAAGCCACAGTGCTGGAGATAGAGACTCGGTGACCAGCAGGTGGACACAGGCTGCACAGTAGGGGGCAGGGAGCTGCCTGAGCACTCACCAGAGACCACAGACCTCACAGCAAGCCATGCTATAGCCGGCACAGGAATGGATCTTCCCGACCAAGTTTCCCTAGTAAATGAGTGTGAGGCTGGCAGTGGGTGGAGAGCATCAGTGACTCGGGGAGGGGATGGAAGAATCAGGACCTTACCTCCTTCCTTGGAAAAGATTGGTTACATCCTGGGGACATAGACCACTACTGGCTAGCATTCCCACCTGGGGATTTTCAGTCATGGTCACACCTATTTACAATGCATCAGCTTTTTCATCACCTCCACTTTTGAGCTAGATTTAAATGCTGAGGGTTTAAATAGTATAAAAGAAAGCACCATATTTTAAATGATTTTACACTTACTTTGAAATTTATATTTTATAATTCTAGAAATACTCTATGAGTAGTTCCAAAAATTCTAGTAGCATACTAACTACTAAAATTTATAAGATTTGTACCAAAATAGATGTAACCTTCAGCCTGAATTCCCATTGGTGTGAGTAATAACTTTCATGGTAAAGTACAAAGGTTGATAAATAATTGCAAAAATAAATTTTCAAAGGGAAACAGGATTTATAGATCTAAATTATTATTTTAAAACTAGGAATAATATATTTTAGGGATAAATAGATATTGTGATTTGTTTTTTTAAGTTGTCATGAGTCAAAGAACAGCCTTTCTCAGAAAAGCAAAAATTGCTTAAATATGCATTGTTTCAGATTTTCCTTTCTTGTTTTTCTATCCTCATGCCTAATTGTGAAATTCTACAAAGTTCCACACTTAAAAACTTGTTTGGCTTAAAAAAAAAAGGGGAAGGATGTAAAATATTTGTTTTCAAAAATACTAGGGGCCATATTGGGGAAAGGTAATTGGGAGATAAAAATTGGGTCACACTCAGTAACAAAATAGTATTTGTTTCCACTCCCACTTGCTCAGCAATAACCTTAATCCTCCTCACATTCCTCCAAATATCTGAGTCACATGTGTTCATGGCACAGTCTGTTCAGCGTCAGCTTCCACTTGGTTCCGCCACTCTCTTGCTCCTCTGCTGCATCCAATAGAACATCCTCCAAACTGCCTATCATCCCAGCCCCACTCATGCTCCAGACAGCTAAATGAAGTCACCATTTCTCACTGCCAGCATGTGAATTTTCTCCTGGGTGTGAAGAGCCCTCTACTCCACTTCTCATCCAGCCTCTATATCCAGCCCTTATTCCATGGTCACCACGAGTGATGACAAGGACACAGGGCTCTGCTTGTCGGGTTAGCAGGCTGCATAGGCATAGGTAGAGATGCTCTGAGAGCTCTTGAAACCTGTAGGCACTGCAGGGGTCTTGGGGCTGGATTGCAAATCCAGCAGGTAACAAACACAGCATTGTTGGAATTTGCTCCACTTCCCAACCATTGGCCTACTAGTTTTGGACTCAAGCTATTACGCTCAAGATGGAACCCGTCGTACTTCATTTTAAAACTGTGATGAACTAGGTGGGCCACACAGCTTAGTGGTAGAAACCTAGAAGTAAGTTCCATTTATTAGTGTTAGTCGAGTGACCTCAGACAAGTCCTGGAACCATTCAGGCTCTTGTACTGGCCCTGCTTCATTGAAGAAGTCCTAGGGTGATGTGTGCTCAAGGCATGGGTTATGTGTGCGTGAACATAAACCATTGAGAACAAGATAAAGGTTTGCAATTGTGTTCTTAACAGAAGTTTGATGCCAGAAATCATCTGTTGAGCCTCTGCTAGGTGCCTGGAGCATGTGCTAGGGAGAGTTATAACATAACGAGCCCCTGTCCCTGTCCCCAAGGGTTAATGGTCTTACCAGATGAATCTGTGTGTGACAAGTGCTACACAAGCGACATGCAGAGGGCAATGAAGTCTGTAAAAGGTCTGGTGAAGAATAGCCCTAAAGAGGGGTTAAGAGTTGTAGAGATATACCTTAAAAACAACCCAGGCCCAGGACAGCATAGCAAAGGCACAAAGACAGGAAGGATGTGCACCCATTCAGAAACAGTGTTTTAGTTGGCCCTGGGTGTGGACAGGGGCTGGCAACGGAGGTTTTGGGGACATGAGGAATAAAATGGCCACAGGAGCTGGGGAGAGAGGCTAGACTGAGCCCATGGAAGCACACTGCAATTCCACAAGGAGTAGCTGGCACTGAGCATCTTTGTTCATTCCATCACCCTGGGTAGTTATTGGTTGCCTAGAGGTATCGGGTCCTGGGAATATACCCTAAAGAGGACAGAGCCCTGACCTCCAAAGAGGCTGCTGTCTCAAGGGGAGAAACAGACCAATGTTCCCAAAAGCTATGATGGGAGAGCTCACAGCATTGGGGCCGGTGAAAGTGGGGGGTAAGAGGGAGGGGACAGTACAGGCTATCCACGAGGGAGTTCAGAATTGAGCATCAGACCTGACCTGACAGCCTTCAGGAAGACAACAGAAGGGACAGAACACAGCCACAGGGAAGACTGGGAAGGGAAACAACACCCCAGACTCACTGCAATCAGTGGGGTAGCAAGAGGTCAGGGACGCCTGGCATAGGACAGCTGAGGTGAGAACAGGGAAGGATGAATGAAGGGCATCCAGCATTGCACCTGCAGCCCCATTAGGAATTTTCCCCAAACTTGGAGACATACAGCATATACTGGAAGAGCCGCATTACCCAAATCCAATACCATTTTTCTTATTTGAGGTTCTCACTAGTTTTGCCCATGAGCTCCCTTGACTCCATCCAAACACAAATTTGATGTAAGACGGATGCCTTGTTTTGGCAGCCCGGACGCTGGAGCGCCTTGGCTGGGTGGCTGGAGTGTGTGAGAGCGTTTTGTGCTTGTTTCCTCTGCATCTGCCAGGGCAACACTGGCTCTGTCTTCTCCCTGCTGTCCTCTCTGACTGCTTTGTTTGTTCCATTTGCCCTGCACAACAAGACATGCAGATTAGAACCAACTCTTTATTTCACCAGCAGTGAAAGAATTATTTTGTTAATTGGTATATTGATATCCCAAGAACTGCTTCCCGTGCCAAGTTATTAAGAATAAGCAGATGAGGGGCAGATTAAACTTTGAATCACCTGTTCGTTTGGGCAAAACACATAAACCAAATTGACTGCAACCAAATGTCATATTATTTACATGGCGTTCACAATTTATTCTCTAAAAATGTGCTCAACAAAAGATTTGAATTTGCTCTTAAGCATATAATGGATCCCACTTAATAGCAAAGCTCTCTTATGTGCCCTTCTCTATAATTAAATCATATGGAAAAATGTCACAAAACAAAATAAAATGTATTTATTTCAGCCATATCTTCCCACAGCATGACGTGAAGTCTGAAAAAAGAATCACTAAGCATTTTTATGCCATCTGTGCTGGTAGGGGATACGTTTTCCAAACATGTCACTGTAAAGCATTCCATTTTGAATTAAGCATAGTCTACTTATTACTAAGTGAGCCAGACTCACTCTGGCTGAGTGAGTACAAAGACAAAATTCCATATCCGACACAATAGTTTTCACTTCATATTTGTAGCAAACCTAGTCCACCATCACTTCATTAACTGAATTTGCAGAAAGCCAAAAGAGAGAAATCATTAACAAATTACCTTCATGTTCAAATCTCTGTGCTTTTTCATCTGAAAAAAGTTCTGATAACATTTTCTGACGATTGAAATTGAAATTACAGCTTCTCCTAAGCAGAGTCTGTACCACTGTGACAACTGGCTAATGGTGCGGTACAGCCCAGTAGTCCCTCACTGCAGGGGTTGCCCTGGTGTCTGCCCAGGCAGAAAGCCACGCGGCCCTTATCTTAGGAAGCACCGAGCTGTCTGTGACATGCCTGCCTTCCTAACAGAAGAAACCTGAGGGCTGCACTTGACCATGGTTACGGCTGAAGTTTATGAATACTTATAGGATTTTTATTTCCTATACTCAATGAGGCCTTTTTACAGTTTGTTTATGAGACATGGAAGCCCTGTACATTCTTCAGAGGGCACTTGACTGACTCACACAGGCGCCGGAGGCTCCAGCTTAAACTCCCGTGCATGGAGCAAGGCCGCCTGCCCTGTCCTGCTGAGGCTTTCCCGTGGGTGGACGTCATTGTTTTGAGACATGGGTGAATAGCAAAGTGTTACCGTTTGCAAATGAAAAATACTTTCATTTTCTCCTACTTGTGAATTTTCCTAAGTCAAAAATATTTACCTTAAAAATTTCAAACCTAGCTAAATTAAACAGGTAAGATTTACTTAAAAGTAAGTTAAGACAAAATTGCACTGTTCTGGTCATGATTGTGCAGAAAATCTATGACTTTTCTAAAATGGAAAAAAACCTTGCAAGTTATGCAGTTTGTCATACAATCAAGGGCTGTATTCACATAATCACTTCAGCACTTAATTTACTTCAGTCTACTGAGAATTCTGAAAAGGTTAACAGTTTCTTAATTTTTTTTAAGACTTTATTTATTTATTTATTTTTTGCAGTACTGTGGTTTGAACTCAGGGCTTACCCCTTGAGCCACTTCACCAGCCCTTTTTTTGCGAAGGGTTTTTTTCCGAGATAGGGTCTTGTGGAACTATTTGCCTGGGCTGGCTTTGAACCATAATCCCCCGATCTCTGCTTCCTGAGTGGCTAGGATTATAGGTGTGAGCCACTGGCGCCTGGTATTTTCGTTTCGAAAATATCTTTATTTTTAGTTGACACTCATTTTGTGGGATCTAAGGTGACGTTTTGATACATTGTGTAATGTTCAAAGCAGGGTGAGCATATCTGTCTCCTCAAATAGTCATCATTTCTTTGTGGTGAGAACATTCAAAAATCCTTTCCTCATTTGTCCCAGCATTACAAAAAAAAGAAAAAATCCCTTTTCTCTGGATGTTTTTGAAACATACAATACACTATCATCATCTATGCAGTCACCCGACTGTGCAGCAGAGCCCAGGCCTTATTTCTCCCATGTAGCTGTCACTTAGAGCCTGTGGACTGCCCTTTCAGTGCCCCTCTGCCTGTCCACTCAGCCTCGACTAGTCACTGTTCTACTGTTTGTGTGGGCGGTGTGGTGCTGGGGACAGAACCCAGGGCCATACACGGGCTAGGCAAAGTGTTCCACCACTGAGCTACATCCCCAGCCCACTATTCTACTCTTAACTTCTGTAAGGTCAACTTTTTAGACATCACAAATCAGTGTGACCATGTGCTATCTGTGTCTGTCTACCTGGCTTACTTCACTTAACTTCGTGTCTTCCAGTTCTATCCCTGTTGTCACAAGTGACAGGATTTCATCCTGTTTATGGCCATCATTGGATGGGCACTTATGCCGACTTCATTTCTTGGGAACTTTGAATAGTGCTGAAATGAACTTGGGAGGGCAGATATCTCTTTAACATACTGACTCCATTTCCTTTAGGTAAATACCGGTGGTGGAATTACTAGCTAATACAGTTGTTCTGTTGTTAACATCGTGAAGAACCTCCATACTGTTTTCTATAATGGCAGTACTAATTTATATCCCCACCAGCAGTGCATAAGGGTTTCCTTTTCTCCACATCCCCACCAGCACTCGTAATCTGTAGTCTTTTTGGTAATAGCCGTACTAACTGGCGTGAAGCACCATCTCATTGTGATCTTGATTTGCATTTCCCTGCTGAACATTTTTTTCATGTGCCTCTTAGCCATTGTATCTTATTTGGGAAAATATTTAGTCCTATTGCCCATATCTTAAATCAGATTATCTGGGATTTTTTTTTCTCCTGAGTTGAGTTACTTATATTTTCTGGATAGTAACTCTCACTACTGCCTTTAAAACCAATCCAGCTTACTGAAGCCATATTTTTTTTTTTACAATAAAACTACATGTGAATGTTATTTGTAAACTATTAAACGAGTCACAAAACTTAGCTGTTGTCACTAGTATTATTACCATTAAAATTACAGCAGTTAGTCTTTCCAGTATTGATCTCATAGGCTCCCAATGGAACACAGTACTTGTTCTTGTGACATGAATTTCATTAATTGTTTCATTTTTAACATTCTTTTGAGTACTGTCTTAATGATTTTCCATGTCTTCTGTCCTTGACTTACCCTCTTCTGTGACCGATAGGCCTAGGTCCATGGCATTGATGCCAGAGGGAATAGAATAGGTACTTACGGAATGAATTTTGCTTTAAATGCCTGTTCTAAGGGGTTTTGGTTTTGTTGTTTTTGGCAGTACTGGGCTTTGAACTCAGGGCTTCCCATTTGCTAGGCAAGCGCTCTACTGCTTGAGCCACTCTGCCAACCCATCTAAGTTTTAAAATAAACCTGAAAGTTGGCTCATACAGGTAATCCTAGGTACTCAGGAGCCACAGATTAGGAGGAATGTGGTTCGAGGCCAACCTGGGCAAAATAGTTTGCAAGACCGTCTCAACAGGTAAAAAAATAAAAAGACTGGACATGCTGGAGTGTGCCTGTCGTCCTAGCTGTGATGGGATCTCAATCCAGGCCAGCTGGGGGGAAAAAAACCAAAATACTCACTCAAAAACAACCAGAGGAAAAAGGACTGGAGGTGGAGCTCAAGTGGTATAGTTGCCTTCCTAGCAAGCACGAAGCCCTGAGTTAAAAAAACAAACCCGAAAATGACTTTGACCACAGCTAATTTAAAATATTGCTTTCATTTGCTTTGACTGTACTTCCTTGTCATTACATCTATGTCTAAGGCTGAGCTGAGGTTTTCAGTGTGATAAAAGGGAATGCTACCTGTACTGAAGGCACAATGAATCCATCTATAAGTTCCACTTTTCCCCAGGAGCTCTAACTTATACCTTCCTGTGACTACAGATCAGGGTCCAGATTCAGAGGTTGAACGATTCCTGCAGGGGGAATGCTGGTCACCAGCACTGAGTACTTGTTAAAAAGAATTTTGAAGTACTGAATACTTATGACCGTGTTTTCCTTCACTAACTTATGTAGAGTACCGGAGGTTGTGACCATAATATTTTAGCACAACACATGGATTAACTTTCAGCACGAAAGTTAGAAAGTTAATGTACTGATTTTACCAAGCTGCAAAGAATGTCGATATTCGATTAAAAGCTAGTAGAACAAAAGCTGGTAATATTCAATAGTACATGCACTAATTTCCTCTTTGTTTTGAAAGTCAGAAGGGTTCTAATTTTGTTATTAGCATTAATTTTTCTCTAGGTGCTTTGCTGAATATTCTCTTGACCAAATATCATGAAAGGCCCAAGATGGGAAGAAACATTGGTTTGAATGAAAGGTTAATACCAATTGTACTGTAAAAAAATTAATGAATACTGTCATAGTCGGGACGCACTGTGTCCCTTCCCCATGTGCATTACGGCAAAATTAACCACAGTGCCTGGAGTCATCGGGTTGTTTTGTTTTGTTTTTTGTACTGCTGGGGGTGAAGGGACCCAGAGCCTTGTGCACACTTGGCAAAGGTTCTACCGTCGAACTACACCCTCTCTCCACCCCCGGGTCCACACTTGATGCTCAAGAATCTAGCCCAAGGAAGAGAAGAGAGCTGGAAAACGTGAGGAATTGTGGCTACAGAGAGGGTGCGTTTGTGAGTGAGTGAAGTCAATGTCTGATTTCCCAAATGAAGTAAAGAGGAAGGTCAAGTGTTAAGCAGAAGTACAGTTGATGGTTTACGATGATCCGTGCATGTCTGGAATAGCCAAGAAGCAGATGAGAGACAGGGAAAAATGTTGGAGCTCAGAACCGGTCCCACTTCTTGTGGCTGCGTGCTGTGTTCCCTGCAGCAGCGTGGCTATAGAGGCAGAAATGATCACAGGATCACGGGGTTGATTGTTCCAGATTAAAAATTAAAAGGAGGAGTATGGGGAAAGGACATTTCTAGGTTGTACAGAAGAGGCTGACAAGGGGCTCAGAAGAACCATGGGACTGGGTGGGAGGGAAGCCCTCTACAACTGCCTTGGAGAGCAGAGCGTGTGTTTGAGAGGTTCGCTGCAACAGACCAGCACAGACTGAGCCACATAATCAAACAACAGAAATGTATTCTCTCAGCGTTCTGGAGGCCAGAAGTCCACTGTCAAGGGATCAGCGGGGTGGTTTCTTCTGAGGTCTGTCTCCTTGGATTGCAGATGGCCGCTTTTTTGTGTCCTCACAAGGTCATCCCTCAGTGTGTGTGTTGTCTCTGTCTTTATCTCCTTACAAGGCCTAGCACTCACCCAAAGGACCTCAATTACCATGTTAAATACCTCGTCTCCAAATGTAGTTACAGTCTTGAGGAATCAGGAGTTAGGACTTCATCATCTGAGTTTCAAGGGAAGGGGACATACAGTTCAGCCCCAAACAGGAAGGAAGTTTGGGGACCTGTAGCAAAGGAGAGTTGTTGAGGACAAGGAGCTTGTTTGTGACTTTGGAAAGGAAAGTAGAAACTTAGGACCTCGCTGGTGGTGAGAACACAGGAAGGCAGGAAGCAGCTGTTTGCATTTCTGATTTCCAGGCACATAGTCAACTTCAAATGATTGACCTGAAAGGACACTTCCTATTAAATGTCTTCAGATTCCGGGTCATGTGCCTGCAGTTTTCCATAAATACCACTAGATGGCAACCCTCTATTTTTGGTAGATGACCCAGAATCCTCTCCTCTGGTTGGTATCAGCATTAACCAGACACATGTCTCAACAATAATAATAGACTTGTACTCTACTGCCAGAGGTTAATTCATCTTTTATTCTAATTATGCTTCTTGTACTTTGTAACTTGGAAAGTAATCTTACATCAGATAAAAAATAGCCTCTGCCACATAGACGCCCCCCATGCATGTCCTTTGTTCCCCTCCTTGCATTACCGTCCAGTTGCTAGTCACTGGCTTTCACACACACTCCATGCATCCAGGTTTATTTCCTCTCCTGTAAATCCAGCCCTGCATCCCACCACTGACCTTCCAGAGGCTTGTTCCAGTTCTGTGTCTTTTGCCACTTAAACCTTTCTTTCAATTCCTCCCCTTAACCTCCATTCCTTTTCACTTGTAGCCCACACTTATCAGAAACCCTATAGTAGTTTGTAGCTTAGACCCTAAATGTCAGTTCATCAAATGAACTGAAAGGATTCCACCTCGCTCTAGATTACTGCAAAATTCTCAGATTTTAGGTGTGCTTTTCTGTGAAATGTAAGCATAAAGATTTTGCATCAACTACCAGTAAGGTAACTAAGTTAATTTAGTTTTGATATTTAAGACATCAAAAATGTAGGTTCAACTATAACTTTTAAAAAGTAAACTAGAACATGTTGGTGACTACATTAAGTATCCATTCGTGGTCAAGTAATGGGATTGATGAAATTTCAGGCTGGGAAGAATTCTGAAGTCAGATAAAGAAGCTTTATAACTAGTCAAGATGAGGAAAAAAATGCAAATCAAAGGGGGAAATCCCATGGAAATATAGCCACAATGGCAAAAGCTAACCAAGCCTACGTTAACTGAGTGCTGAGGGCCAGGCAGTTGCAGAAAAGTTCATCCGCTTTTTTCATTCGCCTCAGATCTCACCACTCAATGAGGCAGGTTTTGTTATTGCTGCCCCTGTTTTATAGAGGAGGAAACTGAAGTTTAGAGAGGTTAAGCAGTTTCCCAATATCACATATTTTATCTGCTCTGAAGCAGAGAATTTTTGTCTACTTTCACTGCTGTGTCATAATAGCACAATTACAGTTTGTCTCAAGTGCAAATAGCAGTAATAAGGCAATGGATGTAGACAGAGGGGCCAAGAGCGAAGAAGAAGACATGCAGATTCTTTCCTGGTGGAGTGTGAACCTGGGGGTTTTCAGTTCCTCATGCAACCTTGACTGTACCCAGCCGAGATAGGTAACCCCATCTCTAAAGAGACCCCCTGAGAGTGTGGGAAAGCCAGCTTTTCTCATGAGAGCAGGTGGGTGGGCGTGGACATTTTCCATCACAGTCTCTACAATGGATTTATTTTTGTATCAAAATAAATAAGGAGTCCATCAACTTGGAGCACAAAGTTAATGGACCTGCCCCAGGTGAAGGCCCTGTCTGCCCTTGGTCTTCTCCACAGCCAAGACCCCAATAAGTATGCAAATTACAAACTGTCTTTAAAACATGAAGCATCTTCCATTACAATCCCAGGAAGGTCTCAGCCTCCATATTTCATTAAGCCACAGTCATTATTTTAGAACAAAGCCATTTGCCTTTCGGTACATACTTAAAGTGTACAAGTTGCTTTTTAGTGTTTCAAATTTGTAGACAGCTTTGGAGATTCACAGTTGTCCCTACCGACATCAGCATCTATGACTCCACGCCCTCACCCTACATACTCTGCCCTAAACCTCACGTATGCGTCTCTAAATGGAAGCTACCAAAAATACAACAAAGACAGCTGGAGTTTGGTTATTTTAATTGCCGGAAATTATATTTTGCTTAGGCATCAGGGTAAACAGAAAATTGCCCAGAGAAGGCCTCTTTGACCAGGTCATGGAACAATTGCTATCAGTGCTCACACGCACACACACCCACGCACATCTGAGAATTTATTTTTTCTGGGAAGAAGACTGAAGCATGCATTGACTGACATAATTTCTTGCTTCCATCACTTTTCCTGGGTCCTGAAACATCCGCCTGGGAGTTCAGCAAGCTCTGTACTCGGGAATGTGGAGCAGAGCTCAGGTTCCTCTTCTGGCCCTAGAAATGTGTAATCTCTAGAAAATTCCACACTTCTTTGGCCTCAATTCCTAATTTGTAAAACAGATTTTATATGCCAATCAGATTTTAAAATATTCATAAACTTGACCCGATCATTTTAATTCTAGGAGTGAAACCTAAGGACAGAAAGAGACTCGAATACTTAGATATTTTTAATCTTTTTAAAATGAGAGTAAAAATGAGTCAAGTATCCACAAATATGGAAATAATTAGTAAAAATTATGTTTTATTCCTATGATGGAAGATTATGTTGCCATTTAGATGAGTGAAGAATGCTTAAGGATATGATAAAATCATCATGATATAAAATTAAATATAAACAAGGTATAAAATATATATAAGTCTTAATTATGTCCTAATATGGATGTGCTAAATGCCCACATGTTAGCAAATGTGCTCAACTGGCAAGAACGGCTGTCTCTGGGGAGGGAAATTACTAATTATATTTTTCTCTCTATCCTCTTTGTTTACCATCTCTTCTATAATAAACTCTATAATCAGAAAAATAATTTATTTTGAAAATAGAGTACATCTTAATTTTTTTAAATTCTAGGTACCCACTCCATTCATGAACCAATAAAAAATTCAGTAACATTTTCCACAAGCAATTGCTTCTCAGAAGAAAATAGTTGTGCCCCGACCTTACCCCACCCAGGACAGGACTGCAGAAGCTCTGCATCCCGAGTCGCTCACGTTAGAAAGGATACCATTAGCCGGGTGATGGTGGCTCACCCCTATAATCCTGGCAACTCAGGAAGCAGAGATCAGGAGGATGGTGGTTTGAAGCCAGCCTGGGCAAATAGTTCTCAAGACCCTATCTTAAAAAAAACCTATCATGAAAAAGGGCTGGTGGAGTAGCTCATAGTGTAGGCCCTGAGTTCAAGCCCCAGTACTACAAAAAAAAAAAAAAAACAAGAAAAAAAAAAAAAAAAAAAGAAAACACAGCATTACCGCTCTCCTAGTTGCCGTGGGTAAGTTTCTCCTACAGTATCCCTAGGCTTTGGAGTCCCATAATAAGTTAGGTTCATCCTGACTTAGGAAAGCATCATCAGCAAGGTTGCTCTCATCTCTGTCCACATGTTGGAAGTGATTTTTGCCTCGAGGCCTCCAGAATGCAGAGTAGTAAGGTCCCTTTTAATAAAAAACACATCAAGGTTACTCTCTTCCCACTAAAAAACAGCACAGTGCTTCAGTGGATATCTGCCAGTTCCCAGACCCGGCACCTTCCCTCGTATTTTCCAGGCACTTCAGGAATTCCTTCTTAAAAACTGGAAGTAAAGAGCATGGATGTCTGGTTCTCCCCACACCTGAAGGTGTCATTCTGTGTTCCTCATCTGTTGGAGGCTTGAATACGTCCAGACTGCATGGCTCTTGGGAGCATGTACCAACTGAACATCTGTGACTCAAGTGAAACTTCCAGAGTAATCAAGCAAGAAAATGCATGACTCAGGAATGTGTGGCCATCCTCAGCCTCTTCTGAAATGATTCTGGAGTGGGTTCTTATGTAAAATGTCCTTTCATGGTTACTATGGGGGGGTCAGTTTTATTCCTAGCTAAGCACAGACATTCTGAACATGATTCTTAAAACTTCACATTCCCCATGGGTGGTCATAGACACATTATCTACAGAATATCACTTTTTTGCCATCGAGAAAGTGAATATAATACTAGTGTAGAAAAGCACCTTAAAAAATCAACCTATATCTCATTGCTTCCTGGCAAAACCATACAGAGCCACTGCCAACCGACAAAGAGGGGTCTCTGTGACTGGGACCTTTGCAGGCGAGTTTCAGACTGCAGAGCTTGTCAATCATTGGTCTCAGAAGGTGCTTCCCATATTCGGCTTAAGAGTTTGTGTCTTCTTCGCCAAGTCTCATTCAAGCTGGGGAACAGCCGGGCACCATCTCCTTTATCATTGTCATTGTCACTTGTGTTACTGCTGCAAATGCTATATCTGCCATCTGGGCACCTAAGCCCTTCACCTCAGCTGTCTCCTCTAATCTTCTCAGCAAACCCAGGAGGGAGAACTTATTTTTACCTTTTGATACATGGGGAAACTAAAGAACAGGCAGTGGAAAATAATTGTCCAAAATACAACAAGTTGCAGAGCTGGAGCATCAACTCAGGTCTGCCAGACGTTTCCTGCACGTGCTCATATAACTAAGCAATGATTACTACCCTCCTTTCTCTCATCTTATTTCCTGACATGGAATTTTGTACTCTTAGGAATGGTGGATGATATCTAGGGAGGAACTGGTGCTAAAATAGTATTTTCTGCCTTGTTGAGATCTGCCCTTCTAAGAGAATTAAGAGTTTCAGTTGGAGCTGGGGAGAAGGAGAGGTGAAGCCTGAGCAGCAATGTCATCCCCCAGAGCTCAGAGACTTCTCTTCAAGCAAGCCCAGGGTTTGTAGTAGAGGGTGCATCTATTTGAGATCACTTTCAGGCAGAGGTCTGCCAAGAAGCCCAAGGGAAGTGGTTAAAGAACTCACATACACACACACACCAGCCACCCTTGATACTCGCGAGGAATCCTGGTGACAATAAGCATGGTGGAAGGCTCAGAGACTCTCTAGGAGCCACAGGATTCCGAGAGAGCTCTAGGTATCTGGGAATCAGATGAGCCACTTCTAGGGGTGCATAATGAGGAATGAGAAAGGACTACATGTCACGGAGTATGTAAGTTGCAAATTGAGCCAGGGTTTGCTGAGACCTGGCCCATTTTACTCTGAAACCCAGAGGAGTATTAAGCCAGACGGGGGCTGACCACCACCCATCATAGGAGAAGGAATCCCTCTGCTTCCTCAGGCAGTGTTTCCACTGACGGATCCCAGCATCTTTCATTTATAATCTAGCACTTTGCTTCTGGGTCAAATTGGATCAGAAGATGAATGGGTTTCTTTAACTTTGGATTTCCAATCGCAGATACTAGAATCCCTTCTGATTTAAAGCACAGTTTGTGTTTTGGTTCTTTGGTACATGGCCCAGGTAAAATGTGTTTTATTTACTTCAGAGTACTTAATCTAATTCAGAGATTTGGGCTTCTAAGTCAAAATAACCTTGTTCAAAAAAATAACAAAACACAAGCAGATCAGTTAAGAAATCAGTCTGCACTCACAGACTCACTTTTTCCTTTGAAGGGCCCCTTCCTTTCTCTTGGTAGCCATGACTTTTCTTGGACACAGGGGTGACCAGAAAAAATATGCAAACACTTCACTGATTCTCTTTTCCTGCTTGCAGTCGCTTAAACAAAAGTTGTGTGATCTCTGGTCTAAGCCACAAAATCAGTGACACTTTGCCTCATTAATGCAAACACGAGAAGTAGCAACCAGGCAAAAGGAAAGTGCTCACTCATACAGACACAGAAAATGAGTCTGATTGTGTCCTTGATTCAATTTCTTTTGATTATCATTTGTTTATTCACCTAGTAAATATTTATTGGACACCTACCAGCTTAAAATGCACAATGTATAGAGTTGAAAAGGAAAAGAAGGGAGAGAGGGAGTTCCCATCCATAAAGACACTGTGGTCTGCAGATAAGGATCATGACAGTGACCAGAGGGAATGCTGTTGGAGCCTGGCTTTAGAGATGAGAGCTGGTTTATAACACATTACCAGGACCTCAAAAACTGGATTGAATATATTCTAGGCTAAGTAAGTAAAGTCTTTGAACTTAAGTAACAAATTTGCACCTGAAGTTGCATGAAAAAGACTGGGAAAAGTAGAGGAGTGATAGTGGGTATTTAATGATGAACCCAGGGACCGAGGACAATCAGTTGCCATTGAAAATTGGCAGATAAGTCCCTGACATCATCACAAGTATGCTGTAGGCCAGGAAAATGGCAGACACCCATAAGCTGTTTAGGGAGATGAGGGTTGGGGTTGGGTGGGCCAGCCCAACAGACATAGAGTAAGATACTAAACAGGCTGCAGCAGGAGAAACTAAGAGGTGAAGAAAATGCAGAAGACAATGCCCTGGAATTAAAACATGATTATTCAGTCACAGGAATCACCACTGACTAGTTAGCTGTGTCTAATGTCAAAAGAGAGAGACAGAGGAACTGAGGAGTGCCCCCATGAAGTCAGTAACCGAAAATGCTAAATGGAATGAAGATCTTTTTACCAAAGATCTTGTGGTAAAAGAAGGAAAGTGAACCATGAATGTTCTCTATTATAGACCATGAATATTTGAGGGATTAACAAAGCAGAAGATAAGCCAGAGGGTGACTTGGAAAGTCACAGCTGGGAGAATAAACCAGATACACAAACCAGCAGACTGGAGTCCTCAGAACCAGGGAAGCTTAGAACTGAGCAGGCTTGGCTATGGTGGCGTGGAAGAGTTCAGGGAAGCAATGGAGCAGAAGCCATGGCTCCCAGGGGGGCTAGGAATGGTCAGAAATTCCACTTTTGAGAAACTGCAAGAAAAGGAAAGCACAAAGGAGTGCTAGGAAAGAGATTAACAAGGGGATTTCTGTTTTGGGTGAGACTCAACCATGTTCTGACAGCAAGGTTCTTACAACTGGCCTGTACACCAGACTACCTCAGGCTCTGGGCAAAGTGCTTCCACTCACCCTGGGCACCAAGCCAACATTCAGTGCTTGGTTCCCTGCTGTACCATTTGTTCAAAGGTGACATCTGCCCCATTTGTGCACAACCTGGCACTTTGCAGAGGCTCAAACAGATGTGGTCACTGACTGGACCCTCAGGGCAGAACAGGCCATTCATGTTCCAGGTTCCAGAGCACGACAGGATGTGAGGTGGAGAGAAGGTGCTGGGCCAGGATGGACACAAAGCAGTAAGAAGGAGGGCAGTGGGATTGCCAGGAAGGGTTTTCACCCAACATCAGGGCTGTCACCCCCGTTGGAGTGCACCCCGAGCAGGCACTGGGAGGTACCTAGTCTCTCCTTACTGCTAGTGATCACATACACGTGTAGTTCAAGGCACTGCTCCCAGCAACGAGACTGAGTTCTCAGCCACTCTTGCAGGTTGGTGGGGCAAGCTGATTAAGTTAAGGCCAATGGTAGAAAGGAAGTGTTGTGCAGACTTCAACTCAAGGAACAGATCTTTTGTCCTTCCCTCCTCAAATGTAAGACTCAAATGAGAAGGCAGAGGGTCCAACATCTGTCTTCTGCTATGAAGTGAGTTTGAGCCAGAAGACACACGCAGGAAACTTGCATTTAAAAATCAGAAGTCTTACTGCATTTAAAAGTCAGAGAAGTACTGTGTGCAGTGGCTTATTTCTGCAGTCCCAGCTACTTAGGAGGTAGAGATCAGGAGGATCAAGTTAGAGGCCAGCTCAGGCAAATAGTTGGCAAGACACCATCACAGTCAATAAGCAGGATCATGGTCTGGAAAAAACACAAGACCCAGTTAGAAAAACAACTAAAATAAAAAGTGGGGAGGAATGTCTCAAGTGGCACAGCACCTGCCCCTCAGACAAGGCCCTGAGTTCAAATCCCAGAACCACCAAAAAAACAGTCAGAGAAGTCCCCCATAACTTCATTGAGTTCTCCTGGACTTTGTAATATCCAGATTGCTTCCTTCCAGCCTCTTTTCGGACAGGAGAAAACGTAAACATCTCTCTCACCTACGCCGGCGTTATGTTGGGCTTTCTGTTACATGCAGCCAAGCTTAATCTCTCCTGTTTGAAGCATTAATAAAGGTGCGTGCGTTGCTGGGAAAAGTGGCCTTTCCCAGTCTCCTTGGTGGGTGCGATACTGACCAAGGCCCGGCTTCTCCATCTCCCTCACACCCACCCACAGATGCAACCCCCAGACAAAAGAACGCACAGGCTCACCATTGTCAGCACCGTTCTCCTTGGTCGTCTGGTAGATGTCACTCTCTGGTGCGTTTCAAATCGCCCTTCAGAAATAAAGCACGCATGTAATACAAGCAAATCTTGATGGAATTACATCTGACAATTCCTATTTGAGTTGACAGCGCTCTTTCTTTAAAAAGGCTGAACTTTTTCTGTTCTGCTACAATTAAAGTTTTTAGTTTTCATTTGTTACAAGTTACATTTTCAGGTTGATGAAATAAGTCATACAGATTTACCACTTGGGACTTAATAAAACAAAGACTTCAGTTTTAAATGGTGGGTTTCTTTTTTAGGAATGGAAAGAGATTGGGGGTGTGTGTGTGTGTGTGTGTGTGTGTGTGTTTAAAATAAAATATGACAGTAAATACCTTTATAGCTTGGTTTGCATTGAAATCCTGTCACTCTTCACTCTTCGGCTTCATCTTGGAGGCTTGGCCATCCTCAGGTCCCACTGCTGGTGCACTGAGACAAAAAGGAAGGAGCAGTGACAATTTTGTCTTGACCCCTACCTTGTGGAGTCACTCCTAAGATGAGGCACAGAATCCTCAAAACCACCGGGGGCCAACCCACTCATCTGGCCTTATTTTTAAAAATAACCTTCTATGAGCAGTACTCTCATTTGGCCTGTGCTTATGGCTGACCAACTAGACTGCGAGGCCACCTCTGATAGTTCTTAGGATCACCAAGGCAGCATCCACAGTGTCACCTGTTAGTCTACCCCATCCATTTACAAACGACATTCCCAAAGGCCAGACGAGTAACGCCACACAGGTGGAACCACCAAGCCTGGGGCGGACCACAACCCTCTGCTCTCCTTGCCTTGTCCTTCTACAATGCTCCTGAATCTGTACCTGGTTCTCATATTCAAGTCAGCCAGCAGTGTCAGGAGGAATTCCCACAGATGACCCTGATTTCAACATCACGTGTGCTGAACCATTCTTGGCTCAGATCATTGTAACCCTTTCCAAGTAACATGTATTTCTTGTGTGTGTATTCTGTTTTCCCTTCTTCTTCCCTTGCTGTCCATGTGACCTGCGCTTCTGGTTAAGAGATTAAGCTTTTTGTGCTCGATTAGGTTGCTCCTGCCCATTTTCTGGGCACACTGGCTTCCCCCGTGGAAAGTTATGAGGGGTCAAGAGCTTCAGTGATACTTTCTGAACGATGAGAAGCTGTGAAGACAAATAGTTCTCTCCAGGCAGGGAACACCAGGCTTGGGTTTATGGTGACAAGTATTTTAGCTAACATATTCTGCCACCTTCACAAGATTTCCTAGCAGCCACAATAACTTTTATTTCCCATTCTGAATACTGAATCTGTACCTGTGGTTACATAGATTATCATAAGATTATCCTAAGTAAATTGGGAAGTACTGCTGAAAAGTCTCGTTGAGTTTGTAAGACTGATTTTTTTCATATGACCACCAAAAAGCAATTTAATTCCTTTATTCTCATGAACAACTTACTTGGTTCTTCAAGCATACAGAAACCAAAGTGCAGTTTCTTTGTAGGTTGAAAATGTGTGAAAATAATGGGTTTTACCTTTTTCTCAAAAATTAGTCACAAATTTTTAACAAAAATGACTCACAAATTCTTCACATTTTCTGCCTCTCGTGCAGTGATCATGTGCTGGGCGCTGTGCGTGTTTTACCTGACTGGTACCTGAATTCTCATTTTATATATTTGAAGGTTGGGGCCCTGCACAGACGTGGTATTTGCCTGGGGCACTCACGTTGCAAATAACAGAGCCAGGTTATCAAACTAGGTATATCCAACTAGAGGTTAACAGCCTCCCCCAAAGTCAAAGCAGCACTAAGTCATTCGGTGACCTGGGAGAGGCCTGTGAGACCATGTGAGGGAGAGGATGGACTCAGAGATTCTGCTGCCACACTGCTAGCCCAGGCTGAAGACAAATCTTTGACCCTGAGCTGGCTGACTCTGAAAGCTGCTGTTGACCATTTTACCTCTGCAGGACTGTCTTGTAAACGAAGAGTTAAAGAACCCAGAGCTACAGCCTTTGTGAACAGGAAGTCTTAGAGAACTTTTACCTACCCACTAGCATCTCCATGTCACCCCACGTGGCCCAGCCGGCCACGTGGGGACAGCAGAGTCTCGGGCAGCAAAAAGCAGAGCAGAGGCCGGGATGAAAGAGCCAATTCTCCATTCTTCTGTGAGTCCCCAGAGATGAACACTGTGACCTTGTTCCCAGTCCAGCGCCTCCAGCCAGCTGTCCTCCCCTCCCCCTCTGAGAACACTCCTCCCCTCACACCGCCCCAGGACCTGCCCCTGGAAATGTATCCTCCCATGTGGGAGAGAATCCAATCCGAGATCATTTGCTGGAGGTAGAAAACACACACACACACACACACACACACACACACACACACACCTCCCTCCTTTTTGTTGTTTTATAAACTAGATAGAGAAATTTCACTATTAGTAGAGTAACCTAAAGTTGGTTTGGGGGTTTTGTTTTCTCACATCCTTAACCACTCCATGACAAAATGTGGTTTTAAGTCACTGCATCAAATGTTTGGCATCTCATATTAACCAGAGTTCCACCTGGTGAGTGTGGAACTGAAGCTTCCCCAGGCCCTGGGGCTGCATGAGATCAGGTTGCTGGTTCCAGAGCTGCACTGGACATGGGCCTTCACTGTCCAGCATGCTATTGAGAGCAACTGGCTGTGGACAGTCCCCCTTTTGGTTTAAAGCTGAAGACAATCAATTCCCACTGCTTTACTCTCTAAGGGAAGGTCAGAGCAGTAAATCTTGATCAAATTTCAATTCACTAGGTTCCCTAGGAATATTCTCAGGGCTTAACCTACTTAACTCCTCTGCAGTTTCAACCAAGAGTGACAGACCCTTGGAGGCCTTGTGGAGTCCACTGTGGGGTCAGAATGGCTGCTGCCTTCCTTCTTGCTCCCTAGAGAGCTCTCTGCGTCCACCAGTAGGTTGAGTAATTGTTCTCTCATTTCTGAAAATTTCTGATCATAAAATCAGCTGGTGATGAAAGCTACTGAAGAAATTGCCAATACTTGGAAGGCTCTGCCTACCCCATCCATCGCTCGCTTTACTTTAGTTCTCAGTGAAAACGATGCAAGAATGGCCTTTGAAACATTCTCCTGTCTACAGAACCAGTCCAAACAAGACAGCTGGCGAGAGTCATTGTCTTCCTGCAATGGTGACAATCTCACCACTAGTTTCTGAGCGGCTGGGGCAATCGCTTGACTCAGGAAAAACTCAAAAAGAGACTCGTGGTTGTTTACCCGTGGTATCTATCTTCATCATCAATCTCTTTCATATTCAAGAGTTTTCGTTGGAAGGAAGAATTTCAAAGTATTTAATTAAGAATATGCACATGCAAGAAATAGTAATCCCTTATGTAAATATAGAGCACTCGCTTGTATTATCTCAATTAAAATGCACAAGGAACCTTGTACTATAAACATGTCTGTTTTATAGACAAGGAAACTGAAGCTGATAGGTACTGACTTGTGCAAGGACACCTAGGTTGTAACCGACAGGGCACAGTCTCGTCCTAGGGCTTTTACTCCAAGTCCAACACACTTGTCTGGGCACTAGAGGAAGAAGACAACATAAGTGCTGCAAGACTAGAAAGGAAGAAATTCTGCACCCCTCAGTTAAGGAAGCTTCATGGAAGAAACACATCTTGAAGAACTGTTGGGATTTGAGTAATTTTGAAGAGGGAGTCAGGAAATCATGTGGCTGGTCCTGGTTGCATTTCCAACAAGTATTTATTGAGAAGAATGAGTGACTGGATGGAAGCCACCCAAGTCTGGAAAATGACCTGAGAAGGTATGTTGGCAGACATTGCCCTGGTGAGGTCAGGGGATACTGACAGAACACATTGGGTCCAGGAGCATATCCATCTGGACAAGCAGAGCAAGACAGGCAGCGAGGGGGTTCTGGGAGTGCAGAGGCACAAAGGTCCCTAGAGACCAGACAGAAAAGAGTCAACTTTGCCTTACAGATGAGGTCAGGGCATCATAGCTATTGACCAAGGAACTCAATCCTGAAGACAAGACACTGGGGAACCATTGACAACATGTAGGAAGTGATTTGGCCAAACCTAGTGTTTCAAGAAGGTGAACTGGGCAGGAAATGCAGAGTGTGTGATGATCTGGATTTTAAGAACCTCACTTCATGTCTCTAAAACTCCTATCAGCTCTCCCCACCAATGAGAAGCAGGAGACTTAAAAACAAACATGGCTGGAAGGGATAGAGAAGAAGGAGCAGCAAAGAGAAAGAGAAGAGAAGGAGAAAAGGAAGGGGAAGGAGGAAAGGAAGGAGAGCAGGAGAGAAGCATACTTTTAAACCTCCCCATCCTTGACTTGTACCCAAAGACATCTGTTATATGGTCGCTTTATTCATTAAGGTTGTTAAATTAATCAAGAGGCTTTATTAAAGAATTACAAAGCTTTTGCCACAAGAATAATTAAATGAAGTTATTCCCTTTGTCTAAAATGAGCAAGTATGTTTCTGAAATTAAGAAAATGCAGGCTTGTGATTTAAAAAATAAAGTTATAATGAAAATGTCTGTATTGATTTTATTATGAAATATTTCCTTTTGCATTCTTAATTCAAGGCAATGAAATGCTGATCTGGCTGAAAATAAAATACGGAAAAATCCTGTATTGTAGGAAGCTTGTCACTCTCATGGGTGTGTTACTCTCTAGAACAGTATTTTGGCTGTATTGGAGCACAATGAAAGGAATTAGATTTAGCTTTGCCAAAATTTCACCCTGAAAGAGCTTGCTATAACAGTGTTTTATTATATCCTTACTGAACCTCAGCCAGTTGAAAATAGAATCTCCTCACCATCCTTTTAAATTAGCCTTAAACTGCAGACAAAAGACAAAAATCAATGTGCAAATTTAGCTACTTGTGCTCGGTTCCTTATGAAATTTACCCTGCTGCTAATATGCAAGACTCATAGGTAATGGAACATCGAGAAATTGGGAGTTATTTAAGACTATTTAAGTATCTTGTAAGTCCTGTATATAAGCTGTCTCTCTAATGCCACAGGTCATGCTAAGTCTCTACGTGTGCCTCCAGTACTAGCTCAATAAAACTGTCCCCAACACAGGTCATGTGGCCATGACAAAATAACAGTGAAATTTTAAGCATCAAACTATAAGGAAGATTGTTTGAAAAGGTACAATCTATTTAAATATTTCATTTCATTAAGAATTATAAAGGGTTTTGAATGCCCAAATAGGAAAAGAAAGTAGACACACACACGTGCGCGCACACACACACACACACACCTGCACACACACTACCCCCATAGGTC
Source organism: Castor canadensis (assembly GCF_047511655.1). Taxonomy (NCBI): domain Eukaryota; kingdom Metazoa; phylum Chordata; class Mammalia; order Rodentia; family Castoridae; genus Castor; species Castor canadensis. The sequence goes on along the minus strand of NC_133386.1, from coordinate 5,396,282 downwards.
ATACCAGGTTTACTGCCACTAATTGTCCTAAGTGGTACAGATGCAATGAGTTTCTAAACTCAACTTGGGGAAAAAAATAAGAGTTTATAAAAAATATCTATCTGACTGAGAGGAGTTGATGTTGTGAGCTCACACTGCAGGAAACAAGTGGGCAAGCCAAGGAAAAACAACATTGCCTGACTTCAGACATTAATGCAAAGCAACATATGGAAAGGCACCCAGAGACGCACAGAGCTCGAGAAAGTTGACCACTCTTGCAAAAAAACCATCCTGCAACTCCCAAAACAAGTGTACCAGTGCATGGAAAAGATGAGAAGAATTTGGTGACACCCAGAGAGCAGGTGGGCAAATGGAAACAAGACAAACTGTGGAAAGTAGGCCTAATGGAGGAAGATTTGCTTTGTTTTCATGGCCAGGCAGGCCAAGGACAGAAAGGCAATGCAATTAGCAGAAAGCCAAAAAGTCATTAATTCTGCTGGCCTATACAGCAGAAGCCAACACTGCCATCCGTCACCAGTGAAGGCCAAGGATCTTCACCACACATTGCATCATGCAGCTGGGCGCCTGGCACAAGAGAGAGAAAGATAAAGGGGCAGGAGGCACACTCTGGGAGTTGTCACAATTGATTTTTACTGCAAAAGTAAGTACGAACAATTGGCTGAAATAAGCTTCCATTCTAATAGCAAATGCAATTGCAAAAGAAAGATTGGGGGTCTATTATAAAATGATCCACAAAATTCCTATAACATGGGCCAATCTTCACAGGAGATTGTGAAGCCTGGACCTCCAGTTCAACCTGACTGAAGCTCTAAGAAAGACACGGGAACTCTTGGTTTGTCAAGTCTGCAGGGATGAACAATGCTGAATTCTGTTCCTACCATAATTGGTACACTTCACTGCAGAGATAGCAGCTAATGTTTAGGAAAACATTGGATGATTAAAGAATTCTTTAAGGAAAAAGAACACATTGAGAGTCCATAATCTACAAGGGCAACCTAAGTTCAGATTCCTTAATACCTGATAAGATAATGGGGGAAATAGCTAGATCATTGATTTCATCCCACATACATACTTGCAGTTATAGTGGTAATGAGCTCCATAGTCACCAAGACAGAGGACAAAACTAACTGCTCTTTATTCTTATTTATCTCAACTTAAATTCCTGGTTCCCAGCCCCCAGATTGCCTAACTGGATCCAGGAAGGATGCCTCAGTCAATTAAGGTGGATACTTAGGTTGCATTCAGGTTTAATGCTCTTCACCGGTGTTTCCTCTCTCACTTGTGAGTCCACCACCATCAATTTTGATCCCAGCAAATCATGCCCCATTCTCATACAGCAGACAGATGAGCTTCCCCCTTTCTTTGTTTCCGTCCAGCAACCACAGTATATACACAAGGCTTCCTCAAGCTTGGATTGTCATCCGTTGGCACCCACTGAATACTCATCTCAGTGGATAGGCTCTGGCACCCTGAGTATGCACACACCTGCAGCCTCCTAGGATCTGCTCAGGGGCTGCCTCACCTGGAGTGTTTGCTGTGAATGCTCCAGTCAAATCACTACTGTCTTATTTTCTTTTAAGAATTTGTGATATTGATTCCATTGGTCCATTTCTAACAATCCTCACCTGGACTTCATGTCTCATGACCCAATGGAGGAAGAAAAACATGGCTGCTGAAGGATGACTCCCCTCCTAGCCCTATCTCATGGACTAAGAGATGACAATGGTCTCTTGGCATATAACTCAGCTCAGCAAATATTTGTTAACCTCAGCTCTGTTTCCCACTTGGAGGTGACATTCTGTTCCAAATCTTGACTCATCAGACAAGACCTATGTAATCAGCCCCCATCCTCCATGCCTCTTGATGCACACATGATGATAATTTTGATGTTGACTATTGAGCATCCCTCCCTGGACTCTGTGCCAGCAGTTCCCATTCCTTTCCCCTCACTTGCATTCTATACCTTGTCTCCCTCTACTTACTTTCTAGTTACCAGTGCTCCCCAAAGATTGAGCTCCACACGATCCTGGGTGATTTCATGCATTTCACTTCCATGTCAGTGGTCTCCAAATCTATTTTTCTAAAAGGCCCTTGTCTCTGGAACACTAAACTCAAGTTCTCAACTGGATTTTAGATACCTGAAGCTTGATATGGCCAAAATTGAATTCATTGTCCACTTCCAGCACCTACTTATCCTGTTGGATGCCTGATGTCTGTTAATAGATGTGTCCATTTCACTTCCCCTGCTAAAGCTCTGGTGCCATCTTGGGTGCTGTCCTCATCCTCACCAGCCACATACAGTCAATTCCCAGTCCTGCGACGCTGCTGTGAAAGGGCTCCCTCACGCTCTCCACCTGTTACTGCCTTCGTGTGTGTTCAAGATCCTCCTCACCTCTTTCCCCAGGCTATTGAAAAAGGCTCCCACTAAATAAACGTATGAAGAAATCCTTTTCTGCTCTCCAATAAGGTACACAAATGATGAGTATTGTAAAGACCATTTGCAATACTAGTTTTTTAAATTCTAATTGTCACTTTTCAGCTATTTTGGGGTTGTATATTTATTTGACTATCTTTTCCTAAAGAAAATTATGTGATCTGTGCAAATAGAGTCCCCAAGCACAGCTGTGGCTTGCCTCATGCCATCAGGGAAACAGGGAGCCCTTAATCTACTCTTCCATCTATAGAAAAAACTCTCCCAAATAATCGTTTTATTTGGCTTGTATATAGTACATTTACCAAATGTTTACTCAATATTGAAGTGATTTGCTACTGCATAAATTATTTTAATGACAGTCATGCCCAAAGCCTGTACCTCATCAAAATGATTGATTACTAACTCTAAATTCAAAGAATATGTATTTGAGCTCCTAAAGCTATAGCAGAAAACCTGAGGTGCTGTCTTGGAGGTGACCTTGTTTAAAATCCAACTCTGATACTATTTGCAAGTCTCCTTTGTCAGTCTCTCCTTTGTAAGAATCAGGCTACAGTTCCTCACGTCTAAAAGCTCTTTCCTTGGAAATTGGGATCACAGCAAAGGATTGACCATGCGTGGAAAGTCCTGTCTAGCATGGAAACATGAAGAGTCTTTGGTTATGTCTTCTAGAGGACAACCTAACCATTGTCTTTAAGTGGACTCTCTCATGCTTCGTCTAGTTTCATTTTCGTTGCATGATCAGCACCAAAATTCCCTCAGTAGCTGCAATTGCAATTTAGTTCCTACCTAGCTTTGTACACATGTGGCTTTTGTATTGTATCTGAGATCTGAGAAAGCCATCATTGTCCATCCAGGAATCAATCAGTCATGGGGAAAGGATTTCTTTATACAAAGCAAATGTGGGCTTAAGATCTCTCCAATGCCATTCCTTTGTAGGCATTTACTAAGAACAATTAAGTAATGTATACTAGCACCTGAAAAGCATCTTTCACATTTCTATTCATCTTGGAAGAGATCAATATACTCTCCTTTGAAAATTATTAGACACCCTTCTAGCCTAATAAGACATGAGAGGATAATTGCAAAAAATGTCAAAGATGGTTGGGGAGGGGTGAGATGGAATGATACTTCAGAAAACATTTGGCCAAAATAAATTCAAGTGGAGATTTATAATTCATGTACAAAGCTCCTTTGTATGATCAAAGGAAGCATCACACATGCCGCTAAGTTCCACGTCTAACGTAATTTTGCTAGAGAGAAGACAGGCATGAGATGAGCTGATAAGAGGTTTGCTCACAGATGCATAATAGCTGCAGTGACTAATTCTGGTTGTGGGTGGTTCAGTTTTATAAGCGGACATTCAGCTAGTCTGTTAGCATAGTGTTTTAAGAATCTCTTATTTATACAACAATGGAGAGAAGAGAATTATCTCACCAGTGACCGGGCATTTATTACACAATGTATTGGAGAGTAATGGAAGTGAGCTAGATGTTTTATGCTCTGCTCATTTATTATCTAATATCTTTTAAGGCTGAATGTCACTGGCAATTATTATTATGTCAAGTGCTTCAATTGACTTTTAGTTTACGGATTGCAGTCTCTCCAATGCCCATTTAACACGAAATAGCACAATAGCACCATGTTCTACTTCATTTTCTGCTATAAAAGTTTACAAAATAGCCCCCCAACAAGCTCCTTAAATTTGTGCTTCTTTGGGAAGATACACAAGTGAGTTTGGTGAAAGTGTGCTTGCATGCAACCATCAAGCCTTCAGCATTGATGACAGTCAGCTGCTCCCACTGCCATAAGCCCAGTGCCCGTGACTGACAAGAGCCTGCTTTCACTGTCCCTTTTTTGTAAATGCTGACATACTGGTCACCCCAGGACATACTGCTTGTTGCTTCTCTGTTCATGCTTGCATGGTCAGGCTCCCAGGTGGCCTGTCACTTATTTTTCTAGGTTAGATCTGGTAATGCCACAGGGCTGTATAATTCGTCTATATGAAATGGAATTAGTAGAATCCAAAAATTTGAACGATTACTCCAAGTAGACAAGGTCAATCCAATAGAAGAAAGTAGGTTTCTACTGCAGGTCTTAGCAATGCAGCCGGGTCCAGGCTGCAATGTACTGGTGTTCTCTTGCAAATGATTGGCAAATGAGGAAAAGAAAGTTCATTGCCATCCTAACAGGAAGTTCTTAATCTACAAACCTTGCCATCGAGACTCATTAGTAGACAGTTAGAGGTCAGGAAAGTTACCTATATAAGCAGAATTTCAAGTAAAGACACAGCATTCTCAAACTAAACGTGAGGTTCCCCAAACACACACGTGCACGTTTGTTCTCCTTAAGCACTGAGATCAACAAGAGCCTACACAGCAACAGCTTGCCATAAGCCAACCTCCTGAGTGTAAGGTCTAAAGGGAAAAGGCAGCTTTCGTGGTCAGACAGACAGGAAGAGACTAAGCCCTTAAGCAAAGAGCCCGCCCACACAGTGGACTGAAGGTTAAAAGTCTGAATGGAAATTACCTGAAGGCCCCCGCCAAATGGCCCAGAAGAAAATATCAAGCCTTCAGCATTGACGACAGTCAGCTGCTCCCTCTGCCATAAGCCCAGTGCCCGTGACTGACAAGGGCCTGCTTTCACTGTCCCTTTTTATGTAAATGCTGAATATCAAGAAGCTTGATATTCTCTCTTGGAAAGAAATTGATCTACTCTTTACTTTTCTTTCTTCTTTTTCTTTTTTTTTTTTTTGTGGGGGGAGCATAATGGGGTTTGAAACCAGGGCTTTGCACTTGCTAGGCAGCACTCTACCACTTGAACCACATCTCTAGCCCTCTAGTTTTCTTTTGACTGGACTTCAATACCCAAAAATGTTTATGGAGCTTCCCAGTTTAGAGCCACAGTAAAATTTGTTGTATAGTTCAGAACTAGAATTGGGCAAAAGTGTGTTCTTTCTCTTTTGCTAAAATTACGTTCCATTCAAATGTTCTGTGAGCCTACCCCAAAAACAGTAAAAATAACGAAATCTTCTTTCACTAATGATCTCCACTTCATTTTGTCTATTGTAAAGTATGTCCTCATCAGCATTTCCAAGGTGCTTCCCCAGTGTCTATGGCCATTGTCACACATCCTGTCAGGTACCCAAACCATCTCAGAAACAACCCAAGTCAGAAATCCCTAACTTAGTGTTGATTGCAACTTTGATCTTAAATATTCATCATCATTTCAATGGCTTGAAAAAGAATGCTGCTTCAATTCCAGATAGAAAGGGATTATTAATTAACCCTTAGTGCAGGAGAACACTGCACTAAGCAGTGCAGAGCACCTTTCTCTGAGCAATTCTGGACACCAGTACTTCAGAACAGAGGTGGGAGGAAACAATAATGAAAGGAAAATAAAAAACTAAATTCACCAACATTCCTTCTGCCCTTCCAACAAAATGCCCTCCAGATGGACCTCCAAATCAAATTTCTATGAAACACCTCACACAGTCTTGCCTCGGGGGCAAATCTCAGTGTAATCTGACAACCTCCTTTCTCTGACCCCACATACCTTTTTGCTCTACCTCTTCTGCACCTGGGAGGTGCCCATCCAAAATCACATCTCCCCTCTGATACCCTTGTCAGACCCCTGTACCATACCTGCTTCTCTCTGCCCTCGCTCTGCTATGGGCCAATTTGAGCCCCACTGTCTGCGGAAGTCTCTGCCCCTGTGTCACCTCAGTGGTCTCCTCTCTCCAGGGAAGGTGTTTACTTAGGTCACTGTAAGGTTTCTCCTGGCTCTGAGCTTCATGAGCCCATGGTTTAGCTGTGGGAACTTCTGGTTCTGTCTGCACTTGTATCATCCACTCCTCTCAGAGGGGCACCTTGGACACCATTCATTCTAGACGACTTGTCTGTGGACACGCTTTTGGCGGTCATCTGAGCCTTCGATCTTAATCTGCCCATCACCTGAAATGCTACTTCCTCTTCCATTCTCACCTGCAGCCACAGAATCCCTCTGCTTCCAGGCTGTCTAGAATGTTCTAGTTCTAAGTCATTCCCATCTAGCTCCTTTCCTCTGAACTGACGTAACCCTTGGTGATAGTCTGCCTTAGGAAGCACACATTCTGCCTTGCTGCTAGCATGCTATGTACCCCACCATTAGACTGTAAGCTTCTTGAAGAACTGCCTTACTCCCCTCTCTCCGTGCACCCCGCCCCCAGCCAGCACTGCCTTCAGTGGGCGAACACTGGGGAGTAGCTGAATTGATTCCAGTTAATTCCGTTTTTAACTGAATCAAGCAAACGATGTCACAAGCTTGCTTTTATAACTAAAGAAAGCACAGTTGTGCAGCTGTCCAGAGTCTCTGGGGGGACTGGGGGAATAAAATAGGAAGAATCCTCAGAAGCCAGCTGACTGCTGGTCAAACCAGGTGCAAGTTGGGAAAAATTCTATAGTGAATGAAGGAAAACAAGACACACAGTGGGAAAGAATACCAACATTCTTGTAAAGGAACCTTCAAGTATTATTTTTACAAAGAAACAAGGATCATTTCAGTTCCCTTGTTGACTGATTTGTATGTTCTTCCTACAGATACTTTCAGAAAAAGACCTATTGTTTGTTTTTCTCTGTGCCGACACAGTATCCATTGTTTATAACTGTAATCATAGCACACATAGCTGGAAACGTGGGCAGTCTCCCCTCTGGGTCTTTAGACAGTGAATAGTGTGTTCTTTATCTCTTATCACAGCTCTTTTGTCAAACATTTTCTGATATTTTTCCCCCAGACAAATCTGTAGTTTGTTATCAGCAATAAAAATGTCTATTGTCTTGTTTTTAAACATTTAAACTTGAGGATGTATGTCTCAAGATGAGCATGAATTGAGGTGTTTATTTCATTTTAAATACAATTTTTATTGCATGAAATCTATACAATAGATTTCTCAAACATGGATGGCCCAAATGGAGCTCTATTTAGACCCAGTGAAGTTATATTTAATTCCCTAGGTATTCATACTTCTTAGGGAGGATGGTTGTGCCGCCTGGCTCCCAGGCCGGCTGTGGGGAGCGTTTGTCAGGCCTTGGACAGGTGCAGGCATCTGCAGCTCTGCACTCTGTGGGTGTCACCAGATCTCCTTCATAGAAAAGATCTGACACATTTCTCTACCTCCTGGATCTCCATTTTTCCAAATGCTTGAGGCTTCATAGTGTTCTATAATCATAAACCGGATCCCAAAGCCTGTGGGAGAAAAGAGCCTTTAAAAAAACTAATAAATAGTAACTGATTTAAAAATTATACTATGCTGCCTGATACAGACGTTCGAAGCTTTTAATTCAAATGAATATTTATAACAAAGAAATAAAATAACTTTCAAATACATTGGCATATAACTTTAGGGCAATTTTAAAGTGTTTGCTTTTTTAGGTTGGGGATGGAGTCTACGAAAAGTCTTAATGTGACACTTTATGTTTTATGAATACAAATTATACAAAAACAATTTGTGTGCTCATCATTTCCCTGAGGCTTCCATGGGATTGAGGGATGAAAAGGCGGGCGTGCAGGTCTTTAAATTCCTAGAGGAAAAAAACTTCACTTTTGTTTTAAATTTGTTTTTGAAGCTGATTTAAAATTTTTTAAAGGTCACATGCAAAGAGTTCAGATTAGAATTCGTACCTTTGCTGATGCTCAATTCAGATTCCTTTAAATTCCCTCATTCAGTGTGGAAAACCATTAGCATGGCAATTCTTCCTAGATGCTATGAGACCTGGAAAAATGAGACAGGCAATTCTAGAGAATCTACATATAAGTGGGAAACTCTGGAAGCCTGCCAGGCTTCCTAGAGACTGGAAGGGAAAATGTCAAGACGTGGACACCCAGGGTCTTAGCTGAGAAGGGTCAGTTTTATTCAAATTTGATGACTTTTCTCAAAGATAATTTTCAAAGTAAAAAAATTGTACAAGCACATTCTATTTTGAAAGCATTCCTGAAAGAATTTCAAGAAAAAGGTATTTTAAATACAGCACATATTTTAAACATGTTGGAAAAAAATACAGAATCAGAGACTTTCTCAACTCTCATTGGATTGAGAAACTGTTTCTTCAACTGAATCAGATTTGACAGCTAATAAGGCCATCTGTGATGGGGACTCTGCCTCTGTTTCAGGTTCCTTTGCAATTCATAGATTCAGCTGTCCTTTGTAGGGGAGCGGTCCATAGCCACAGCGGTGTCACTGGGGGTCTGGGGCTTTACTTTTGATCTCTCAGAACTTTTTCAATTCTCCCCCTTAATCTCGCTCTCTTTGTTCTCCCCACCTCTCTCCCCCTCCCTTTCCTTCTTCTTTCTCCTCTCCCCTTCCCCCTTCTCTCCCTCCTTCCTTCCCTCCCTTCATATCTTTCTGCTTGTCTGAATCTATTTCTACATCTCTTTTTCCCAAAGCAGGGAACTCTCAGACAACTCAACTCTATGGTTTGAGGGGCTGAAAGCCACATGCCCCCCTTCAGTGAGAAAGCAGGTCTGATCTGGGCCTCCTGCCAGTTGTTCCTGGGACTAGCTGGAGAGCAGCCCCAGGTGACAAATGTTTGGTAGTCATAGTGCCATGCCAATTCAGAAGAGGACAGCTTTGACTTTTTTAGGCTGTGGTTGCTTCATGAATCCAAATAGCCCGTTTGTTAAGGCATCAGTGCCCAAGCATTTGGAGCTACTAAAATTAGTCCTAGGATTTAGAATGCACTGGCCCCCTAGGCCAGTGGGAATTAGGCTAACTGTCGAGACTCAAGCAAAGTCAACTTCTCTTTCATTGTCCTGTTCTTCCCTCTGTTTCTCCCTCCCTGTCTCCTCCTTCACCTCTCTCCTTTCCTCTGTATTCTCTCTTTTTTGACCATCAGTGTATTTTGCAGGCTCTTGCAAATCCATGTCCACAGGCTTGCAGAACAGGGTCCCCACTACTCTCCTGCCTCTTGGGACTGTCCTCTCTTCAACTTGAACCTTGGTGTGGAGTTGACTTACAGAGGGAGTCCACGACTGTTGACCCTCAACTCCTACTGTGATGGAGATGAGGTGATGTTTTATAAAGAACGATTAAAGAGTCTATCTGTACACCTCAGAGACAGCATTTGGGAGTGTGCTGCTCCTCTCAGTCAGACATAGATGACTGGCATTTGATTGTGTTCCTATTTCACTTGAATGAACTACTAACTCTGTTGCCTAATTATGTATTGCTTTTATAATTCCTCAAATCCCAACCTAATCTTGAAGTCACTGAATTCAAAGAGAGTTCTGCTAAAGAAAACTTTACGTACCTGTGCCACCCTGGCCACGTGTCCAAGACTATCTCTTGTCATTGCCTCTACTCACATCATACATGTGATCACGAGCTTTGATAATGCATGTGTCCAGTGAGGAAGAGCAATAAACAGCTACTCCTTTGCTTTTCCATGTGGCCTTGCAACTCACTGTTTGCAATTCTATGTAACTTCCTCTCCCAGTCACAAAAATATCCCTCCCATTTCCCAGAAACACACTTTAAGTTATTTTATGATTATAAAATTAAGTAAGGCATCCCGTAGATGCCTGGAACATCCATGGTGAGGAGAATTACATTTAGAGAAGCCTGGCCCCAGCCACGGAGCCTGCCCAATGGGCTCCCTCTGCTCTCCCTCACCCTTCCTACCCTACAATGGAGATTCTGTATCTAGGGACACCAGCTCCTATCCACACAACCACATTGTTTGCTGCTACAGGAAGGTTTCTATCTCTGCTACTGTTCCAGAGAGCTGGGACTTTGGTCTCATCAGATTTGATCTCTCTATCCCTCATCACCTCTCTGACCTCTAGCCCTGCTGGTGAGTCCTGGGCCTTCTTTCCTCCGGGTGCTTCTGAGATGCCCTCTGCCATCTCTCCCACTCTTCCATCCTCCCTTCTTTCTCTTCCTTCTTGTGCTCCTCTCCCATTCCCTTCTCGCTCTCTCTCTCCCTCCCTCTCTCTCTCTCTCTCTCTCAGGAATTTGAAAGACTTCCACATGTTTGATTCCTGCTCAATCCCTGTCTTCCTAGTTGCTGATCAAACATTTTCCCCAGCTTGTGTCAAGACCACAACAAAAGCAATATCTCCCAAGTCAAATTCATCATTTTCCTCCTAGAGCTGATATGAGATTTAAACAAACATGTTCCTTTATTAGCTAGAGTTTGGAAGCTGAGAGCACTGGCCAGTGATAAGTACCAAGGACTCTAATAAAGGAGAGGGGTAGTTATGACCATTTACCAACAGCACCTGACACCTTTGTTGTCTCTACACCGTCCTTCCCCTGGCCAACTAGGATCTAAATCTTATAGCTATCTCTCCCTCTTCCCTCCCTTTTCCCCAGTACTTGTCAAATCAGGGCCTCTCATAGTCTTGGGTTACTGGGAAGCAAGATGTAGCCTCACATTCCAGTGCAACATTGGGAAAAGAGGGGCTCTGAACCTTAGAGATGTGAAGTAGAAATGATGTCACCTACCTCAGTATAGGGTGACATTAAGCCAAACAGTATAAATAAATAATATAAAAAATATGCTTCGCACTTAATGCTGTCTCAATAAATGTTACTTCGTGTCATTCTTATAACTGTTGACACAGAATCTCATGTGAGATGACAGTGATAGTTTCATGCAATCAAAGAAGGAAAAGAAATCAACAACAGAAATAAACAAATATGCCTGTATATAACACAAGACCTGGGATGAGTAGATGTTCGAAACATAGACAAAGATAGGTGAAAGGTAGATAGAGAATGGTAAATAAATAGGGAAGATGGTAAAAAGTTGAACCTAAAATATTCAAGATATTGGGCTGGTGGGGTGGCTTCCAGCCTAGCGAGCACAAAGCCCTGAGTTCATACCGCAGTATCACTAGGAAAAAAAAAAAATCTTCAAGATAGTTTCCCTTTCAATAAAAAAATATACACTTGATTAGTATTTAATTTTACAGTCAGAAAATTCCCTTCAACTGCAGTTATAACTGTTGGTTTTCCATTAGGACTAATCAGTTTTTATATCTGTGGACATTTCTGGCACTTTCAGCTATCCCAGGAGTACAAATCTATTTGAAATCACCTTTAATTATAACAGTAGAAAAAGACTACCTGTAGATGCTTTTGTGTAGAACAGTATCGTCAAAATAGACTCCCACTTACTACTGTCCTTATGAAACTGGTGGCTATTTTCTAATCTTATTTTAAATTTTCTCTCTCTACCTTCCTTTTAAGGGAATTGACAAGGGAATGACTCAGAGGAAGGGTTGTCTTATGTTTCAAAGGAACTTTGAAATTTAAAAGAATAGCTTTCCAGTCCACGTCAGAGGCACAAAACAAAAACTTCAAAGTGTGATGTCACATAAAGCACTTGAGACTTACAAAGCAGTACATAAAGACATCATGACTTTACTGTCATTCTTGCAGAGAGGTTTCTGCCGTGTTTTCCATGATTCCCAGTGCCATGCTAACATGCAGTATGTACCGGGGGAAATCGGGGTTCATGTAAAACTTTTACCCAGTAATATACTTTCCTTTTTGAAACAGCAGTGTTTTAACCACATGACTACAGAACAGTGTATTCACTAAAGTGGTTTTCAAATTCTTAATATAATTCACATTACCTGTTTTGCTTATGAAATTTTGCTAATATAGTAAGTCAAGATAGTTCAGCAAGTACCTCCTTCATCATTTGTTTAAAAAAAATCAAATACCTAGATTATAATAAAAAAAATTAGTTCCGTCTCCATAGTACTTAGCAGGCCTCAGGCACTGGTCCTGAACACTTTTCATTTTGAAATGGGTTATCTCTTAATTCTCAGGGTTGTATAAGTTGGGTGGTATGACTGTCCTCACTTTATAAATAATGCAAGTAAGGTTCAGAGATGTTAAGTATCCCACCCAAGGTCACACAGTGGGACCTGGTGCTGGGCAGAGGCACAGAAGGCATCTGGCTCCCACTCTGTGGGTGGTCTCTTCAGTTTAGAGAGCATTTCTTTTGTTGTGCAGAAGCTTTTTAATTTCATGCAGTTCCATTTGTTCATCGTTTCTCTTAGTTGCTGAGCTGCTGGGGTTCTATTGAGGAAGTCCTTGCCTGTACCTCTTGCTTTCAGAGAAAGCAGCACTTTCTACTCCATCCCTTTAGGCTCGCGACAATCTCTAAAGATGCTGTCATTAGGAATCTCAGGCGCAGAGCTTTAAAGACAGTGTCCTTGTCACATGGGCAGAAAATGGCAGATCCAAGATTCCAACCTAAGAAGTGTAGCCTGGAAGGCCTCACCTTTAGATGCCAAGCTGGGCCACCTCTCTGGCACTTTCTGGGAGAGGAAGGGGTCAATGGTAGAAGGGGATAAAGAATGAAATGTCACTGAGCAAGGATGCCTGAGCTCTCCTCTTACCAGCTTTGCCCACAGGGATCCACTGTTGTGTGTGTGTGTGTGTTTAAATGTATACCTCTGTGTATATATACATTCTTGGGCATATGCACACATATGTAGGGATATGTGGGCATCAAATGTAATCTGTATCTATATTACTGTACTTAGTAACGTCTTAAACATTTGAAACATTATTTAGTGGCATCCTAGTGTAAATACATTTCTGTAAAACTTGCCAAAGGTTACAAAATATTTGACCATTAAAAAATAGAAAGGTCAGTGTTCTGCTTTTAATTTTAAAATGTAAGCAGAGATATGGAACCTAGAAAGCCAATAAGGTAGGAATTTGCTCTGATAAAGACTGTCAGCCAAAGGACTCTTCTCATCTTTACCTGCTGTCCACTTTGCATCTACATATAGTTTTTATTTTAAAAAAATAGGCAAAGATAAGACAACTGTTTTATTCCTAGTACAGAAAAGGGGAAGCCTATGCCTGTTAGTTCCCTAGAATACTTGAACCACAAATTCACAGACAGGAACACTGGTGCCTGCTTGGATGAGACCTCCCAGACACACACGCTCACACACACGTCACACTTCTCCAGGTGTCCCCATGGTGTTGATTCTGTGATCTACAATGTTTGCATGACCCCACTCTAAGGCAAATAATATTAACCTTGGGCTCTAAACACCAAGGGCATGACCGTGGGCATGTGTCACATACTTCTCAGTTCATGCATACTTTCCGAACAACACAGCCATGAGTAGGAGAGGGAAGAGGATTGAATTTCATGAGCAGCATTCCAGATGTATTGAATCCAAGGTCAAATTTTAACCTTTCCTGTGTTCAAAGAGAGGACACTTGATAATGACAGTTGGTAAACCAGTGAATGCTAAAAATCCTCAGAAGCTCTACTAGTCTTTTACCGCCCATGTTTTTGATTTCTGTTTAATAGAGCGACTGACTACCCTAGTTTGCTTGGGCCTGAAACGTTTCCCAGAACACAGGCCTTTCAGTGCTAATCCAGGGCCATTGGTCACCCTGCTCTTGCATGTCACTGAACCGAGATGAGCTAATCCAGGGCCGTTGGTCACCCTGCTCTTGCATGTCACTGAACCAAGACGATGGAGAATCACTGCTCCTCCTGCATGTTCTGGCCACCTGTGCCAAGGGCTGTTCCCGGCTCCCGGAACCCATGGGCTGGGCCGGGTCAGCAGGCCAGGGCCCCTCTCAGGGGCTCGGGTTCCGTGAACCCCCTCTTCCTTCCTCATTTCTGATCTTCCTATGATCTGTAGAGGATGAGCTTTTCATGTGTGTCGCTTACCATTTCTTACTTTACAACGTATAAAACAACTAGTAGGAAAGTGAAAGAGACATAAATACATGAGTAAATATTTTTAAAGCAGTGTGAAAACTGAATTCTTTAACAGAATCAGAGGAAACTTTTAACTTACAGAGGGCTGCTGCAATGGTCAGGGGTGCACAGGCCCCTCTGAACACAAAGCACATTACAAATGTTCATTATACCTTGGAATGGTGGGGCCCAGCCGTGAGTCATGTGCAAGGGGTCCAGAGACAGAAACAGCATGACTGTGAGGTCCCAAAGGGGACTTGGGGGCTGCAATTAGAAGGGCAAGAAGAGTTAGAGCTGTGGACAGAGGTTGAGGCAACTTGGGCAGAAGGGGGCAACTGAACAAACACAGAGATGTGAGCAAGCTGATGTGGAGGCTACTGAAAGGAGGGCCTGTAGCGCAGAAGTAAGGTACATGAGAGAGAGAGACAGACAGACAGACAGAGATAGAGGCAGAGAGTTCCCACTGAGGGCAGTGCCAGGGGAGAGGGGGAGAGGGGCAGAGGGGCAGAGGGGCAATACGGAGGGAGATGAGTGCTTCATATATAACTCTCACAGACTGAGAGTTATAAACTAAAAAGTAACTAAGGAATACAAGTTAAGATTCAGTGTGTTTACACGGTCTCTTGCAGTGATCGATCCCCCCAGTCCCAATGCTCTGCCATTTCTGTCCCTCACTGCTGTTAAATACATAGATATAAATATGCATATACATAGCTCTGTATACATATGTGTATATGTATTACAGATTCAGATTTTCATTCTAATGTTTTCCTACATTCTGCCAACAGTAATAGAACAAGTTACATAAATTGCCACCAACTGTCAAATTTTCAGGATTTTCCATTCTCAGAGTTCAAAGAGATGTAGTTGTAATGAAGGTTTCCGTATTGAAATGAGAAATAGTAAGCTAAACTAACCTAGAGAGGCCTCAGAAAATAGATCTTGGATTGATTCCTTGCCTGCAATTTATCTAAGCAACCCGTATCACAAAATAAAATAAAATATACACATTTTTTGCCTAAATCTCACGCATATGGAGAAAAAGCCAGATCTTCTGGACTCCAGTTAAGTCCTTTCACACGGGGTAACAAATAGGTCACTGAAGGAAGCCAGAAACCCAAGCCAGACAGTGATGGTTCGTCTGCCGTGGCCTTCGTGCCTCTAGTCCCTCCATGGGGAAAATCTCCGAAAGCAAGAGTGTCAGGGAGTCACAGAGTCCAAGGCACCTTAGGGACAACCCATTTGCGACAAGGTAGCTGATGGTGGTAAGAGGGTCACACCGTGGCCCTTCCGTTCTGAGTCTCCCCTTCCTTACCCGAGTGACCACTCAGCCAAACACATTTGACTTAAGCCGTTGCTGATGAAGGAAGCAGCACCCTTGCTGTGGATCCAATGCATTATTTCTGAAAATTTATTTTCTAAGGAAAGAAACTTTGTTTGCCCAAGTCTTTGGTTGATGATGTTTTCCTCTCCCAGTTCATTAGCTCGTGTAACAACCGCTTCAGCGTGTGTCACCCTCACAAGTGCCCGAGGGAGAAGATAATTCTGCTTTCCTAAGTCCGTAGAACAATAATGGCAAATTCTGGGCTTATTAAGAAACGCCCAGAGTGTCACCAGCTCATCAGAAAGGTTCGCAGGCAGTATACTAACACTGCTCTGGTCTTGTGTCTTCATAAGACTAATTACTTTTAAAAGAAAAGGGGAACATACCTGTCATTTAGGTGATGCGTGCAGGAGCTCTTCCCAGGCAATGGAGGTTGTGGCAAATGATTCCGTGCATGCATGCGTGTGTGCGTGCTCTACACGAAGTGTCACAAATCGCATCGGGGTGCAGTTCACAGCATTTCATGCCTGAGGAAGGTGTGATCGTGTTGTAATTAGTCTCCTGTAAGGTGAAAAGAAATGGTGCACGTAGATAGTCAAGACTGAGTGTACATTGTTACAGTAAGTAGTGATTTCTAAGAGAATGATGATTAGGTCTGAAACAAACTAAAAGCACAGAGTGATATCCAACTTGAATTCTGTGATAGGGTCTGGGAGTTTCTTACCCTGAAGGGATGAATCTTTGTGGCTTCATCCATAGGCACTCATAAGCACAGGCAAAGGTGTTTGCAGATATTTTCAAAAAGGTGTGGGATGGGGTTGTTAACATTAGCTTGGCCCTGTGATAAATTTCCTCTTGGAATATTTATATATTTTAATCGACAACTGATAGACTTAGGGTTCCAAGTCTCTTGTTATAAATTCTAATCCACCATTCTGTAATTGCTGTGTTCAGTTTTTCTCTGAGGTTACTTGGGTCAATATTTTCCCCTTGGTTTAGTGTTTTTCTGCATGCACATATTTTTATATGGGAAATGTTGGCAGAGATGAAATATCCACTTAGCTATTTCCCCTCCCCTTGGTTTCCACCTTCAACAACCGTAGGTGGAGCACTGAGACCAGAGGGCGAAATACATGAAAGAGCTAGGAACTGTAAGATACAAAACCAAGTAGTGGAGTGACCCTGTGGCCAGAACACCACTGCAGGTTGTCAGGAGCTGAAAGGAGAAAAACCAAAGACCATGAAGCCATGCCCCAAGGGAGGGCTGTGGAAGAGTGGAGGGGCTAATGGAGGCATTTTCTTGACTCCATGGAAGAGATGGGGAACAGGCTAAAGAAAAAGGTTGTTCTGCTGTCCCTTAAGTTTTCTCAAAAGATGCTACACCACAAGTAATCTCAAATCTAGATCCAGATGAATTCTCACAGAGAGAAGGAAATACAAAATGAATTCTTAACTCAGGGAGTTTAGTTGAGAAAAGATGCTGATATTTCTTTTCCTTTATTCCAATTCTTGAAATAAAATGTCAGGGTTATTTTTTGTCTTGTGTCATTGTTTTCATGTATTTTCAGTTTACTAAATTTGTGTTGCGTGTTTCTCTAGTATTTTATTTCTTGTCCTTCATAAATAGTAAATATTCACCAGTTTATCAATGTTCTGAATATTTAAAAAAAAAGAGCTTTGCTGAAAGTGAGAAATTTCTTTCAATAAATTTTTTTAGTAACAGAAGAACATACACTTCTTTGAAATCCATTATCCCCATAGTGTTTATCTCTTACTACAAAGCAATCCTCTCTGTAGAAAGTGTTCTGAACTCTTTTCATTTTATTTATAATTTATATGATGGTTAGTCTCTCTCTGCTGAAATAAAAATGATGACCACTGCCCATTAAGTCTGCCAAGTGGAGCAGGTGACACTCAGCATTGCAAGAATCCGAAAAGAACAAACACTGAGTGAGCAAAGGAATGAGGGGATAAAGCCTAACATTTGCAACATAAAAATAAGCACATCGGGTGGCAATACTGAAATTGATCCTCATTCCCAGAAAAATCCTTTGCTCACATTTTTGCTTATTATATATCTGAGATTTCTATTAAATCCAACACTCTTCAGTTTGGATGTGAGAACAGCACACTGAAACAACAACATTCCAGCTCAGTTGGGCACTGTGTTCTTATTTTCTGGCTTCTTACTATATAGATGAGCTACTTAAGAGTGGCATTTCTTTTCACACTTAAACCCTTGGCACTTAGCATTGCCTAAGACATAGGCACATGAATGGAAGCCTGGTCCATTTTGATACTAGACTAAAATGCATGCAACTAAATTCTTCCCACAAAATTAAGATATAAAGCTGTCAGGATCGATAACAGTCTCTTCTGAAGAAAGTGGACAAATTAGTATCCACCATTTCCTCTTACAATAGAATGAAGAATCGCTGTTCACAAATATTCAATGCAATAGGAAACTAACTCAGCCCGAGAATGTCTCAGAAAAGGCAAGCTCCCAATCTGTGGGTGCCATATGGATGTGGCAGAGAAGGAGCTGGGACTTGGGCTACAAAAGCTGTCAGCATTTGAGAGCATATGGAAGTAGCCTGTTTGGGGCCACAGACCGTCGGCGGTGCTTCCTTTCCTTTTCACAGTTGTCTGACATATTGTCACTGTCTACATGAGCATAACTTAATAGCCAGTTTGAATCCATTCTAGTTAAACTGGTGTTATCCTGTTAGTAAACTAGCTTATATTGCATAATCTAGTTCAAAGATTATTTTTGCTTTATTTTCTACATAAAGCAAATACTCTGTAGGGAATTGAAGCAATTTCTATTCACTGACCATTCCAAGGTTTTCCTTTCTTTTCTGTTATTTTCTCTTCCTAAGACATGATGTAGTACGTGGTTTTCTAGACAGAGTACAGGCGATGATGATTGTACAGCATAGAAATTAGAAAAAGGGGGAATCGGAGATCAAAATTCAAACTAAATTTTGCTTTTGTGGGGGAAAAACGGATTTGTGATTATCAAGTTAAAGATTTGCATCTTTTCCCCATTAATCAGTTTTGCCAAAAGGTTTCTGAGATAAGATAAATATGTGTTTTATTCAGCTACTTTTAGTATACTATTGGCTTTAAGCTGATTGTGCCGAGCGTAATTATGGATTTCAGTGCCTTCTGTTATAGCTTCCTAGGATTTCAGTGTAGATGTTCCCCAAAAGAAAGCTAAAATATTAACTTAGAATCCCCCAAAATATTACTTAGAATCCCTCAAAGTAACTTTTCTTTGTGTAGAAGAATATGTGAACTAACTTAGAACAAGAACCAGTTCTCTCTATGCCTCTCATTAAAATAAATATCCATCTTGGACTGTGTGAATTAGCTTCTCTTAGAATTGATGTTATAAAGCTAGCAATAGAAAAAGAAAGAACATGACCTTTTCTACCAAAAGTATTTGCTTAATACCTAATGTTAGTTTATTAAGCAGAAAACTGCTTAATAAGGCAGTGCAAAAGGATGTTTTTGTCCTGATGTACGACATTTTCCCCTTTCGTGTTAAACTTTCTTTAAAAGAAGAGACAGCAGGAGTAGATGGGCGAGCTGTGCCCATGAGTAGCTACAAATAGAAGCATAGGTCACAGAAATCCATAGCCTGGCCCTCAGATTCATTTACTAAATAAGGCAGTGAGCGAGATTAGGTACACTTCTCTGACACCCTTCCTTGTTGACAAGGAGTTGGGTGAATTTGGGAGAGGAAGCACACAGGGAGCTATTGTTGGCATTTATCAAGAAACGTGATGTGTGGCCCTGAAATAGAGCATCTTATCACCCCAACTTCTCCGTGGCCCTAATAAAGAGCAGTTGGAGTGGATCTAACCAGAATTAACGTGACAGCCCACCTCACTGTGAAGAAGCCAAACTTTGCAAAGAGGCCAGGAGATGGATTTGGGTGGGTAAGGTTGAGAGTAGCTGTAAGTTGATATAGCATTTTATATTTCATTAATCAATTCCTAAATCTATAATAAGAAAAAAAAAAAAACAACGTAGTGAGCACTTGGGTATAAAGCACAGACTGAATGGTACTAATAACAGATAATTGTTATATTGATAGGTTATGCTACAGGGATTACCTCATTTCACAGATGAGGGTGGCACAAAATAAGACAACTGCAACGTAATGTTTATTCTAAAGGAATATTATAACCTTACTGAGCTTTTTAATTTCCTTCCTATTGATTTCCTTCATAATATGTGAGATACGTGTAGACCAACCTCATTAATACTTCAACAAGGCCCCAGGGCATTCACACCACACCAAGTTCCCTAAAAGTCTCTAAGGACATCTATCCTATGCGCCTGTTGGAGGACCTCAGCTCTCTTCCAAATTCCATGTTCACTTAATTGTTAGCAAATGTCTCCATCAGGACGACCATCCGCTGTGAAGCACGCTTGTGATGCTCATGAGAGTTGTAGCTTCTTCTTTCACATATTTTTAGAGGTCTTATTAAAGGTATCAAGTGGAGGGCCAGCAAAATGTAGCAATTTGCTGCTCTCTAATGGACTTTGCATGTGACTCATATATATTTCTTCGAAAGTATTGATAGAAGAGCTATCAAACAATTTTAGATAGTTTTAGACCAAGGTTTTCTCAATGCAATAATGCACAATACTATCCTTGTAGGATGTAATATAGTGCCAAGTATAAAGTGGTCTACAATAATCCTTGAATGTGAGAACAAAGACAGTCTAGTACAGAGTACTCCTTTAAAAAATGTCTCCACTGAAACTGAGTGCTAGTGGCTCACACTTGTCTTCTCAGCTATTTGGGAGGCTGAGATCAGGAGAATCATGGTTCTAGGCCAGCCCAGGCAAAAAAGTTTCACGAGACTCCACCTCAATGGAAAAAGACTGGGCATGGTGGCACATGTCTGTTCTTCCAGCTACAGTGGGAAGCATGCAATAGTAAGATCACAGTCCAGGTTAGTCTGGGCAAAAGGTGAGATTCTATCTCAAAAATAACCAGAGGAAAAAGGGCTGGAGGTGTGGCTCAAGCAGGAGAGCACCTACCTAGCAAGCATGAAGCCCCGAGTTCAAATCCCAATAACCCCCCCAAAAAATATTCCACCGAGATCCACAAAGGGGACGGAGTACTGCCCTGATTGTCTGAGGACTGTATCCTCCTCAGGACGGCATCTATTGAAGGGCTATGCTGAGGGGATTTCACTGGTGAGTGCTGATTGAGGCAGCCACCAAATGTCCCAATCCTGAGAATGAAGTATTATCAGTTCTACTTTGCACCCAGCTTGTACTCAAGGGACACAACCTTGAATTTTTAGAAAGGAATTTCCTCCTCAGTACAATGACAGATACAGGACATATTTACCCATAAAGGGCAAGCTGTTTAAATCAGGGAATAGCCATATTAAGGGGGGAAGGCAATTCGTTTCAAGGTGTCCCTATGCAGACTTAGTTGACTCTCCCAATACTGGTCAGTTTTATGCCCCTGTTTAATCAGCCTTTAAACAGACCCAAGTCTCTTAAAATGTAAAAATGTCTTCCTTCAAGTAAGATTGACTTAATAAAAGTCTTCGTTACTCCACTGGAGGCTTCTTTAATGACACTAAATTGTTTCTCCTAGGCTTCTAGATTCTAATCACAGAATCTGTTTCTCCTTGTTTTTTTTTTTTTTGTTTTGTTTTGTTTTTTTCAAATTCCCTTTGGCTCAACACTGCCATCTGACAGCAACACTTAAAGCTGACCTTTTCTGATAGATTTGGAAAGTCTCCTGCAGGCAATGTGGTGATTCTTTAATGTTCATGGGCAAATTATCAGTGCCTCACATTTCACAGGGACATTTCCTAATCCTGTGTACTGCTCCATCGCTGTTCAGTGAAAACCTCCATCCTTTTCAGACGTGCTGTCCACACAGCAGAGTCATTGTCTTCTAGGGAAGGGAACCAACAGCTGAGATCTAACCCACCAATTGTTTTATGAGTTCCCGTGGTCAATAATCCATATTCATTTTCAGGAGAATTTGGACCCTTGCCTTATCTATTATTTTCATAGCTTCAAATCTAGGTATATGTCTATATAATGAAACTTGTTACAAAAGAGCAAATAATTGTTGTCTTTTTGTCAAAAGAACAAATTTGCTGTGCGTCTCAGTATTTAAATCAATTGCACCTAATGAAATGACTCATGCAAGTGTTTTGCTTAATATGGTATATCTTGCAACAATAAGAGATGGCAGCTTGATTCTTCCCCCTGTAAGAGTTGCCATGTGAAAGCAGTTGAAATGATTGAGCCCCTTGGCTTTGCAGTTCTCCCAGGCTTCACTTAGAAATAGAAAATAAGCAGATGATGAAGGTCTGGGCTAGGGATAATATAATGCCATGCTTTTTTTTTGTTTTTTTGTTTTTTTTTGGTAGTACTGGGATTTGAACATAGGGCCTCCCAATTGCTAGGCAGGTGCTCTAGCACTTGAGCAATGACCCCAGTCCTTTCTGTTTTAGTTATTTTTGGAATAGGAACTTGTAATTATGCCCAGGCTGGCCAGAAACATACTCTTCCTTATGCTTCCCACATAGTTGGGAGGTCAGGTACGCTCCACCATGCCTTTTTTTGGCTGAGATGTGGTGTCTTGAAGTTTTTGCCCAGGCTTGACCTTGAACTGCAATCCTCCTGATCTCCATCTTCTGAGTAGCTAGTATTACAGGTATGAGCCACTGCCCCTGGCTCATAATTCAGTGCTCTTTTTTTGTCCTCATCCATCCCCAATAATTCAGTCCAAAGCCACCGAGTAGGGCTAAGCACAGTAGACCTGCAGTGAAGGGAGCCGTGGCAATGCAGAGAGAGGAGTCAGAGTCTGACGAGAGCAAGGAGGACAGCTATATGGAGGGGAGGCAGAACCAGTGGCCCTTAGAGGGGATTAGAACATCATCATGACAAGAAGGGCCTATGCACTGGGGTGGGGATGGGGAAAGGGTAGGCTCAATGGTATATTGGTGGCACACAGCAATAGATCAAATAAGTAAGGATAATGGGAGCCAAGGCAGTTAGAACATATGTGTGGTGCTGGAGCAGAGTGAGAGCTCTTGGTGTGAACTCATGGTTTCTAATGCACATAGCTGGACAGCTCTAGAATGCAATGGCTTAGGTGTGCACATGGGTGCATATTACCTCGGTCCACGCAGAGGGCCTGGGAGCAGCAGCTGCCCCCATGCAATAAGCACACCTAGTACCTGGATTTTGGCTCCCTGAAAGTGAATTGATGCTCCTGGATTGCAGGATCTAGGCAGGGGAAATGCAAGGCAAACCTGGAGCAGAACCATGTCAAAAAGAAAGAAAATGCTTGAAGAACAGTGGGACACGTCCAAAGGACACAGGTGCCAGCTTGAAAGGATTCCCATTGCCAACTCAGGAGCAATTTCAGCATCAACCTAAATGATAGTAAATGGACTATGATCCATTGAACGTACATAGGAATTAATGAGTCCACATTCATAAATATATATTTAAATGAATAATTAATTCACAGTGTCTAGCTCAGAGTATCCCCCATACTTTCATAGTATCTTCTAATAAAATACCTATTAATTACAAAGGAAGTAAGAGTAACTTTACCATAGAAATTAGCAATCTTAATTCAAGGATCAAAGTTAACATGCCCACTAAAGCAGCAATGAAATTGTGTGTCACCTGATGGAAAGCAGTGTTACATCCCTGCCAGAAATGCAAAACCTACATCCAAACATTAGGAAATATCAGACAAACCCAGATTGAGAGTGCGAGAGTCAAGAAAATCCCTGCAGAACTGGTGGAGACGGGGCAGGAAACATCACAGTTGATGCAACACGTGATTCTAGGGTGGTCCTTTGCTATAAAGGATGTTGTTGGGACAACTGATAAAATTTTAATGGAGCTGAGGATTACAAGGCAGTTATGTATCAGTGTTAGCCCTGATGCCAGGGCTTGAGTTGTGGTAATGTCCTGGGTACAGACAATACACACTACGATCTTTGGGTGTTTCTTTGGTGGTGAAAGAGGTTGACAGTCTGTCATAGGTTAATAGCCATTTGTATTTGTTTTCTACTATTTTGGTTGTCTTATTTCTTACTGAGTTGTATGAGCTCTTTGAAAGTTTAGGAAATGAGCCTTTTGTCAGTTACAAGCATTGCAAATATGCCCACATAAAGTGTATAAATATATTCATCCATCCTTTCCACAAAGACATGTGGTGTTTTGCTGAGTTTTGTTGTTGGCATTTTAAATCTTTGTTCTATCTTGAGTTTATATTGGTGTGACTAATGAGATAAAGGTCAATATCCCTAACACCATATGAAAACAAGCTCCCTGTTCCTCACCTTTCAAACAACTTCTATCATGCTCTAAATTCCATATTATTTGGATCTAATTCTGGACTCACTTCTGTTCTTTACTGTTTCTTTTCCAGTACCAAACTTTTTTATTATCAGTTAATAGTATATTAATAAAGCACTGCCCAATATAGCCTTCTGCAATGAAGGAAAGCTCTGTCTTCCACCCAATGTAGTACCACTAGTACTGAGCCTGAGACCGGGAGCATGGCTGTTCGCATGACTGAGGAACTGAGAGTTTTATTTAATTTTTAATTAATTTTCATTTTAAATAGCCACATGTGGCTACCATATGGGACAGCAGATTTTTAACATCTTATGGGATAGTCTTTACTCACTAACATTTCTTCCAGAATTTTCCAGGCTATTATCATATGGGTTTTTTTTTCTCTATTTATTTTTTTCATATAGAAACTAGATTTTCTGGATTCCTAGAAAAAGTTACATTGAATTGTTATACTTGAGAATCATATCTTTAAGTCTTCTTTTAAGACTTTAAGTGAAGTTTTAAAGTTAGTTTTCTTTATATAACATTATGCATTTCCTTTTAATTCTATCCATAAATATTTTACCTTATATTTTGGTTTTGTTTTATTTGTTTTGCTGCTATGATGGCATACTGACATGCTTTTTCTTTTACTGTAGTTTCTCGCTGACAATTATTTACATGTAGTGCAACTATGCCACGTATACTTTGTAATCTTATTGAATTCTCTTATTTATAGTAATTTTGGGGTGATTATATTTTCTGGTTAGTAACCATAAAATCTGCAAATGGTAACAATTATTCCTTGTAGTATTTACACTTTATTTGTTTCTCTTTTTTTTAATACCATTGGCTACTATTTCAATAACATGTTTCAACTGATAGATAAAATTTTATGTATTTGAATGTACAACACGATGTTTTGAACCTATGTATAATGGCATGATTAAATCTAGCTAATTAACATATGTATTACCTTACAGTTACCATATTTGTGATGAGAATACTTTAAATCATCTGTGGACATTTTTCAAGAATACAATATATTATTAACCACAGTCACTAGTGTGTCATACAGTGAATCTCTTGAAATTATTCCTACTATCTAACTGAAATTTTGTATCCTTTGGCCAACATCTCCCCAACCATCTCCCCACACACCCCAGACCCTGGTAACCATCATTCTACCCTCTACTTCTATAAGATCAACATTTTTCAAATCCCATATCAATAAAAGTTTTAAATAGTAATGGGAACACCTATTCTGACTTAAGAAAATGTCAATTCTTGCCTTACCAGTGGTCTTTATTATCAAAATGAATGTTAATTTTTGTCAAAATGTTCCTCTGCTATCATTGAGACAAGTTATATAATTTGCCTCCCCTAACCTATTACTCCATATTAATTTGGCCTGTTTATAATTTTCTTCAGTGTACTACTAGATCTCTTTACTAATTACTTGAAGATTTTGTAGTACTTAATTATCTACTTGAACTATTGTATAATGTTTCGATATCAGTAACATGTTATCAACATGAAAAGAAAGGATTTTGGAGGTTCCTTCTTTAATTGGGTTCAGATAGGATTAAAAAGGAAATACCATGTTCATGGATGGCTGAATTAATTCACTTCTAAAGCCATCTTGTATGGCATACTTTAAAGTTAACTGACTAGTAGCTTTAATGACGTGTTCATTGTCATACTATTGTGTTTTCTGTCCCCTCTGGAGTCAGTTTAGTAGAGTCAGATCTCCTTGACTTGGTTCATACTGAAGCCATTAACCTAATGCTAAATTCAGAAACGATGGTGTTTTAGGGAAATGTGATGGCTTTTGTTTTGGGCATATTGAATTTAAGATGCTTATGGGGGCTGAGGGTGTTGTTCAGTGATAGGTGCTGCCCTCACGTGTGTAAGGCCCTGGGTTCTATCAACAGTACCAGCTTAAGAAAAAGATGCTCTTTGGACATCCAGGAGAACACAGCCAATAAGCAAACAAAAAAATAAGACTTAGAAATATTTATGAGTGATGTGGGCTGGACAGGTAGCCACATGCATGGCTATGTTGGTTGCTGAGATCAATCACTAAAGGAAAACATAAATATATAAGGGGAAATCACCATTAATGAAGTCCTGGAGACCACAGTATTTAACAGGGCAGGAAGAGGACTTCAAGGAGCCTAAGAATTATGGGAGAGGCAGAAAAGTATGTGATGAGCAAGAAACCAAGAGTTCACTCTGCTTCAGAAAGGAAAAGTAGACAAACACTGAAGGTATTCATTGGACCCTATAATTCACTTTAGTTCTTTGATCAGGAATCTCAAATAGACAATCACCTTTCTACATATCCCCAGAAAATCCATATTTGCACTCCTAAGTGATTTTCATTTCTCATTCTTTGCTAATAAAGTTGTTTCCTATTTTCCTAAAGAAAATAGAAACTATCAAGAGGGGACTGTTCTCAACTTGCCTGTGTCAATACCTCTGCCTCCTGCTTGTCCTCCTCTTAGGGTGGACACTGGTATCTCTGTTCAACTACCTCAGGCCAGCCCCTCCACTGAACTAAATGCCTCACCCTCCCCAACACCACCTACCCAAGAACTTTGTTTCTGTAATAATTCTACATCCTACTGCTTCCTCATGTTAAATTCCCTTTATCTCCACATCCCATTACACTTATCACCCCATTCCGTGCTTCTCTCCTCCACAAAACTCCTCCCAAGGATTGTCAATGCTTTGTGTATCCTCTTGCTCAACCCTGTCCCCACTGCCTCCTTAGCCCACTCCAGTCATCCTTCATCTCCTTCATGACATTGAAATATTCTGACCTAGGCCTTAGAGAGCTGCCATCTTGCCACTCAAACCCATCCTGGCCAAAGCCAGGATGACATCCTTCTCTGGAAGCTCCTCATTCCTCTCAGCCCCAGCCCCTACTCCAGTCCCACACTAGCTCGTCCTCGGCCTCCCACCACTCAGTTTCTGTGTCCTCAGGGCTAATCTTAGGCCATTTCTTCTCCAACTGCTATCTCTACACAAACACCACCCAGTGGTTCTCCACAGGGGACAACTAGCCCTGTAGGGGGTCACTGGGCAAGGTCTGGAGATACTTTTCTCAGACTTGGGAAATGCTACAGGCATTGGTATGATGAGAACAGAGACACCGCTCAGCATCTTATGATGCACAAGACGGCCCACAGCAAAGACTCAGGCAGCACCAAGTGAGTACAGGACAGACCCTTGTTCCAGTCTTGGTTTCGACAATCAGCCGTGTTACCAAAACCTGTGCTGAGAACGCAAGATGGAAATGTGTGTTGGGAAGATGTGTTGCATAAACACTCTGTCCATCAGCACCTCTTTATAGAGATTCACAAATAACAAGGATGGAGTAGAACTGATGGCCATCCTAAAAGAGCTGAGACATTGTCCATTCTGCCTTAGAGAGAAAACAAATTTGAACCACTAAGAAATAATACAGATTCTACAGAAACAGATATTGACAGCATTCAGATTTAAAAAAAAAACTGATCAATGTTTGTTAATTACTAGGTCCAAACTGTATCCATTTCAAATAATTAAGAGACTTGAGTACAGTGTTAACAATGATGCTTTTGAAAAATCATGTAGAGTTGAAATAATATCAGAATGTCACAACATTAACAATTATTGAACTTTAAAAGGAAAAGTAAATGAGACTGTAATATTATTTGACTTAGTGTGTAGAATAATTTTGCCTTAAATAACTACCAATTAACTTTTCAAAAAAACTTAGTAGGCATGGTATGTATATATCATACATAGATGAAAAAGAGGTAAAATAAAAAGAATAGTAAGGATAAATTGTTAAAAGTGTAACTGTTCCCTTGAAAGAATACTCACTGAATGCCTACAGAGTTCCAGGCTGTGCGCTAGGCCCAGCAAGGGCCAAGAAGAAATGAAAATTAAGAATGAAGCAGAATCCAGCCTAAAGAAGCCTGCAGCCTGGTGAGGGAGAGAGATGGCTCCGTTTACTTTTTCTTTGTGCGTGCTGTAGAACAAGAAGCCTGACTAAGGGGCTATTGGAGGATGTAATTTTAGAAGTGGGATTAGGAAAAAGGAGGTGATCAGGAAAGGCTTAGAGTCAGGAGGACTGGGGCCAAGAGCTGGGCCCAAGAGTGGGCTTTTGACTGCTGAGAATGGAGGGAAATTAGGGAGTGGGACATGGCATGAAGCCAGGCAAGAGGCGTGTATGTCAGGGGTGTGCCTTTCTAAACAGTGGGTGGAAAATAAAATAGAATCAGAATGACTGTCAGAGTCAATTTCCCTGAAACAGGCTCTAAGATGGAGATTTTCACTCAGAAACAGCACCTCTAAGAGGGTGAGAATCCAATCCTTACCAAAATTCCAATAACATTTTTCACAGAAATAGGAAAATGATCCTAAAATTCATATGGGAACACAAAATAGCCAAGACACTCTTAAACAAAAAGAACAAAGCTGGAGGTATCATAGGACCTTACTTCAAAGTATACTAGAAATACAATATTCAAAACAGTATGGTACTGTCATAAAAACAGGCATATAGAACAAAAGGACAGACTAGAGAGCCCAGAAATAAATCCATACATTTAAAGTCAATTGTATTTCAACAATGGTGCAAGAACACTCAATTGGGAAAGGACAGTCTCTTCAATAAATAACAAGGATGAAACTGGATATCCAGAGTTTAAAGAATGAAATTGATCTTATCTCACACCATCTATAAAAATCAAGTCAAAATGAATTAAAGGCTTTAACATAAGACTTGAAAATATAAAACTACTAGAAGAAAACTAGGCAGAAGCTTCATGACATAGATCTTGGCCATGAGCTATGATATAACCCTAAAACACAGCCAGCAAAATAGAATCACATCTAGCTAAAAAGCTTCTGGATAGCAAGAGAAATAATCAACAGAGTAAAGCGCTACACTATGGAATGGGAGAAGATATTTATAAACCATATATCTGATAATGAGTTAATATCCAAAATGCATAAGGATCTCAAACAACTCAATAGATAAAAAGAAACCTGCAACCCATTTAGGTCCTTAAGTAAGAAACCAAATACATGTATCTCAAGAGAAAACACCATGCCTGTAAACCCAGCTACTCAGGAGGCAGAGATCAGGAAGATGGCAGTTGAAATCGGCCTGGGCAAATAGCTCTTGAGACCCTATCTTGAAAAAACCCATCACTAAAAAGGACTGGTGGAGTAGCTCAAGGTGTAGGCCCTGAGTTCAAGCCCCAGTATTGCAAAAGAAAAAACAAAAGAAGACATACAAATGGTTAACAGATCTATGAAAAATTACTCAACCTCATCGGGGAAATGCAAATTAAAACTACAAAGAGGCGTGCCTCACACCTGTTAGATTGGCTATTATCAAAAAGAGAAAAGCTAACAAGAGTTGGGAAGGATGTGGAGAAGGGGGACTCTTGTATTCTACTGGTGGGAACATAGATTATCACAGCCATATTAGAAAATGATATGGAGTGCCTCAAAATAAAAAAACAGAAGTATGGTATGACCCAAAAATCTCACCTCTGAGTTGTATAGACCCAAAGGAAATTAATTTGGTGTGTCAGAGAGATACTCCCCAGTCCATTACAACACTATTCACAACAGCCTAGATATGGGATCAACATAAATGTCCATCCATGGGTGAATGGATCAAGGAAATGTGGTATATAGACACCATGGAATACTATTCGGCCATTTTTATTTAAAAAAAGGAAATCGTGTATTTTTTGAAATCTCATGAACACTTGGAGGACATAATATTAAGTGAAATCAGCCAGACATGGAAAGATAGCTACTACATGGTCTCACTTATATGTAGAATCTAAAAAAGTCAAACTCTTAAAGCAGAGAGTAGAATGTGGCCTGGGGTGGGAGATGATGACGCAAGGACACAAAGCTTCAGTTAGACAGGAAGCATAAGTTCTGGAGCATTAATTAACAGGATGGCTAATAGGGCCAGTAATAATGTGTACTTGAAAATCGCTAAGCAAGCAGATGGCAAATTTTCTCATCACAAAGATAGGGTGCATACGGAAAGTGATAGGTCTGTCAATTAATCATTTTGCAATGTATATATTTATCGAAACATCACATTGTACACTACACATGTATACAATTTTTAGGTGTCAATTATAACTTAATAAAACTATGGGCAAAAAAAAAAAGTCAAAACAAGTCAAGAGAGGTTGAGCAGCCTCCAGAACCTGGTCTCTGTGCTGGTGTATGAGCCCAAAGCTTCGTGCAGGCTGCCTGAGGAAAAGGGTGCACCAGCCTGAGTAAGGCAGCTCCCATACAACGTGGAGGGACGTTCCCAGGGAGAGGTAGCCATCAGTGGGCTCCATCCCAGAGCTGGGGTAAAAATCTCAGCCCTGAAGGTGTTCTGGGCAGTTCCTGGCAGCAACCTTCACAGAGATATGTGAGGCAACCACATGCTAACTTACAGCTGGAAAGCGCTTGCATCATTACATTGCCTTTGATTTAAATAGCCAATTGGGTTTAAAATCATGGTAAGTCATACAGATTGAGGCATGTGAAAACATGACTTCCTGCTGCTCTAATGAGTTAGAAGTTGAAGATGTACCAAATACCTAATGTGTAAGGATAACGAGAGGACGGCAAGCCTTTCCCACTGGTGTGCCATCCTTCACAAATGAGCAGAGGCTGTCAGCCCACCCATCATCCAGGATGCATACGGAGCTAGGCTGGCAGTAGCAGAAATAGCTTTACACTGACTGAAACCACAGTGCTTCAACACCCGGGTCCTCAAACACATTTGCATTTACACCTGAAGTGTCATATGCGTCTGCACACCAAATGACCAAGATATGTCAGCCAGCCATCAGCCATAGACATGAACTGCCTGCCCTGCAGGTGAACTAAACCCATCACTTCAGTATTGTTCTCATAACCCCCCCCCACCAAACTGACATAGCCAGCCATAGATTATAGTAATAAGAAAATAAGGAGGGTGCCGCTAAGCTAATAAGATATATTTAAGTCAGAAAAACTAATTTCACAGCTTAGAAAAATAGCACACTAATTAAGCTTGCAATAATTAACATGATTAAAGATCATACAGAGGCAGTGACTGAAAAAAAAAGAAAAAAGAAGACGACTACAGGGTCACCAAAACAAGCATGACTTCAGTATTTGGAACTATAACCAAAGCACTTGTTGGTTTTTGTTTTGTTTTGTTTCTGTTACTGGGAGGGCCTTGCGCTTGCTAGGTAAGTACTCTGTCACTTGAGCCACATATCTGGCCCTTTTACTTTTAGTTTTGTTTTTCCCCAGGCTAGCCTCACATCAGGCCATTTTTGGACTGAGACACTCCTGCCTCTGCATCCCAAGTAGCTGGGGTTACAGGCTTGTACCACCACCCCTGGCACTGTTGTGTTTAAATATGTGTAGATAAGTAACAATTGTTTACTGTTCACAATGTTGATGTTAGGTAACAAGAAAATGATTCTGTGTAACCCACCACTCATCGTGTTAACAAAAACCAGTACCCAGTCATGAGTTTGACTAGCTCTCTAAGGCAATGATTTCTTTTTTTTTTTTCTTCTCCAAATTTTATTTATTTTTTAATCGTTGTGCTAGGGGTACATTGTGGCATTTACAAAAGTTCTTATAATATATCAAATACATCATAGTTGAATTTTCCCTCTCCATCATTCTCCTTTAACCCCCCTCCCCCCATTCCTGGAACAGTTTCAATAGGTCTCATTTTTCCATTTACATACATGTGTACATAGTATTTGCACCATATTCACCCTCCTACACCCTTTCCCCACATCCTCCCCCCTCCCACTGGTACCAAGCCCCGAGACAGGACCTGTTCCATAGGGCAACGGATTCTTCAAATGAGAGAAAGTTGAAGGGCGTGAGGAATTAGAAGGTGCAAAGTCCCTGAGCCCAGAGGGTTTTTTAATCTGTGTGTGAAAGTCATTGAAATGGCTAATGCTTGTGGTAGCAGATAAGCTCTGGAAGACTTTTTTAAGTAGGCCAGGATCTAAAGCCAAAAAAACCCTGATAAATATAGACATAGAAGAGATTCTGGTTCACACTGGAAACTCAACATTTGCTGTATTAATTAATCAATTAATTCAAAATTAGGCTGGTAGCCAGTCTATGACAAATGGATTAAGAGGGTACATCAGTTTGCTGACATTGGGGTATGATTAGGAACCTGATTTTAAACAGAAGAATTCCATTTTGTGGAAGAAATAGAGTCACTTTTGTACCCATCTTGGTGAGACTAGAGAAATAAATGAACAGACATAATTGTTTTTGTAAAATTTCCCAAAGGGAAAGTTTCAGCATAAACTAAAGCTATCTTTATGTTTGAGTAAATGCAAGCTGAGTCACATTGGCAGTGTGACCTACATTGGGAAGATCAGGTCACAGATGAGCCTAGTCTTATTTTTTTTCCCCATTCTAGATGACTTGAAATTTACTGTCTGTTCCAAAGTCCAAAAATCATAGAATTCCACAGAAAGTAAGTTTTCCAAATGACTAGTTTACTTTCTCCCTAGAACTTAAAGAGAACTTCCACTTCTTGAGAAACAGAATCTCCTTCTGGTGCGTTCCTACAGTAGTTCAGTGTTTCGCTGCACTGAGAAGGACTTATCTCCAAGGAGAAGTGTCACTGTCTCCCCACTCCCCCCAAGCACTGTTGTCCTGCTCCTTGGAGCACTTGCTTTGCACCTGATGGTTTGTTTGCCGAATCATCATTGCATGGTTTGGGAAGGAGTTGTCTTTGGCTTGGCCCCCCTCAGTGCTTGTCAGCTCACTCAGTGCTGACAGTCACAGCTGTCTTCCCCTCCATTAGTTTTGTGACCTAACAATAGAAATCTCATTACTGTATAATAGAGTTGGGAGAAACTTACATACTTTTAGGAGAAAATATCTCTGTGAAGAACTTTGAAACAGAGCAAAATGTTTCTTCATAAGGAAGAGAAGATGGATGAGAAAAGAACCGAGTTTTTCTCATGAGGATCAAAAGGCTCCATGGTTTTCAGTTTCTGCATCAATAAGACTCCCAAACCTTCTCTAGGTGATGTTACAAGTCAATTTCAAGTCCAAAGGTTCCCATCCTGTAATTTAGAACTTGATTCAATTCTGACCTGATGGGGACACTATTCAGCAGTTCACCCCTGGGCACTGGAATAAATAATAAAAATGGCAAATGTGATATTGTCATCACTGCCACCCTCTGTAGCAGCATCAGAAAGGGTTCCTCAAGCCGCTGTTGACTTCCCCGTGGCTGTCTTCAGGGCGACTGTCCAAAGAAGGATTTATATCTGTATATGCGATACTTGGGTCGCATGTCACACTTTTCAGGAACTTTGCAAGTATGAACCTTCTTTACTGCACAGCACTTGTTCAGGACAAAGTATGTACTGATCAATGTTTAATATCTCCATAGCCACACAAATAATGGCATCCTTTATGTGAGAAAACGATGCCCTACAATGCCAGCCGTGCTGTCCATCAGCACAAGCATTCACAGACCTCTTCCCACCAGTCCACGTGTCTGCTTGCTGTGTGGGACTTCACCTTCACAATTCTAAAACCAGCCAAGGCAGCAAGGAAGGCAGGCAGGATGCTACTGCATGGTACTAAGGCTGCTGCAGGCCAAGGAAGAGTGAGACAAAACTCCTCACCAGAGCCTGGACCACTTGAGCCACTGCTGCCAGCAGGAGCTAGGCCTTGGGCTGGCTTTGGAAAGCAGTGCTTAGAAAGAGAGGGGAGGGGTAGGGGACTGACCCAAAGGAAAGGTGCCACGGGCATCTGGAAAATGGTGATGTGCACGGTGGAGAGCTGGCCAGGAGAAGCAGGTCATACTGTGACACACAGGTGTGGCCCAGAACCACCCTAACTTACTTGGTCTTCCCATGGAACCAAGGCCCAACTGAGCAACTCAGTTGCTCTCCTTTACTTGTCGTTTTTCTACGCTGCACCCTCTTGAACTCGTCCATACTTCTATGTTCCACATCTATCCAGGGACTAGCTGGTGAGAGAAGGGGACAGGTAGAGAAGAGGCTTCCAGAGCCACAGGGGCTCAGGACCTCACCAGGAAGGACTGGGATAAACAGAGCCCTGCAGTGTGGCCACTGAACCAGCCCTCTGCCCTGACCATAGTTCCTGCTGGAGGTACCTGGAACAAATGCAGCAGGATGACCCCGCCCCTCTGCTGAGTGAGTGCATTGCACATTCCTTCCTCATCCTTGCAAGACACCATCCGTCAGTCACAGCCCTTGCCTCTGAGCTGGGGTAGCTTCATAATCTCTCCACAGGCTGTTCCAGGCAGCCACTAACAGTTGACCAAAGGTGGCCCCGGAGATGAAATCCAGGAGCCCTTCTGAGCTAGGACCTGACAGGTGCAAGAGCCTCGCTAGACCATGGGCTGCAACATCAACTACATACATAGTCCCAGGGAGAATCCTGGCTGCCAGCTCCAGGAATGCCTTGCTTCCCTCTCAGCCGGAACTGCATTAAGTCGGGTTACAGCTCCACTCTGGAGACGGTTCATCCGCAGTGTGTGTGGAAGCAGTCAGACTGTCACTTAAAACAAATAGCATGAACAACTCTGTGGACTACACGAAACAGGCTGCTTCCTGGCCCCAGTCACCGTGCCACTTCTGATCTCACTGCCAGCTTCTGCCAGTGCAGCAGCACCACAAAGCCCCGGCTCCAGGCTGAGAAGGTAGCCCGAGGTTAGTGACTAACGATGGGCCGAGGTACTTATTCATTCCAGGAATATTCATAACTAAATGAATGTCACCTGCCCCGGGTGTGACATTCTGCTGGCAAGTTGTAGAGGCCCCTCGGCTGCTGCGAGGAGGTGTCCCCTCTTCCCACAGTGTCTTCTGACGTGAAGGTTCTTAGCTCCAGCCCAGCCTAGGTGCTCAGGTG
This sequence comes from Castor canadensis, assembly GCF_047511655.1. Classification (NCBI taxonomy): domain Eukaryota; kingdom Metazoa; phylum Chordata; class Mammalia; order Rodentia; family Castoridae; genus Castor; species Castor canadensis. The sequence continues at coordinate 5,361,505 of NC_133386.1, read as the reverse complement.
ATCGGCACCTACAGTCAGAAAGGAAGGAAAGGAAGAAAGAGGAAGGGCAGAACAAAGGAACAGTGGGAGGAAGAAAGGAGCAAAATAAGGAAAGAGCAAAGTGGGAAAGACAAGGACAATGAGGAGCAGGGAAAGAAGGGGCAGAAGGGAAGTCTCATATTTCTTCCATTGTTACAGGCAGAGTGCACCTAAATGTGGATGGAGTGGTGCTTCCCTAAGGCCCAGAGGGCAAGGCAAATTGTTTCCTGGGCACCCATGGGAACCGTGGTCACCAGAAGGAGACAGAGACAGGCAATTTCCTGGAGATGTGAGGATGGGAAACGTCTAGTTTGACCCAGCAGCACCCATATTTTATTCTCCAAGCAGGAGACTGTGCCCCACAGGTCTCTCCACCTTGCCACTAGGAGCCTCCACCCCTAAAACCAGCTGGCAGCCATCTGCAGCTGTTCTTCCAGCTGAAACCCTGTCCCCACCACAGATCACAGGCCACAGCCCTCTGGGGTTACACTGGGTGTCTCTGATCCCACAGCCCCACTAGGGTAGCAAAGGACATCTCGTGGGAGCAGGAACCTAGAGTTTATTTTCCTGTACCGTTTGATAATGGGCAGGAAATTTTGTTGCAGTCATCTTCACTGACCCGTGGTAGGGAATAATCTGTTCACCATCAATTGTCTTTTCACCTACCTCTGTGTTATAGACTGTTGTAGACATTCGTGTTTTGAGACTGGAATAATTTAAGGACAAAGCTGAAGATGTATGAATGGTTGGATGAAAACCCTGATGGATGAACAAAATTTACTTGTCAATAAAAACTGAGAAATTGAGAAGGAATCCAGAAAAGGAAGGGCTGGGAGAGGCATTCCATAGTTCACCTGGATGATAACTTAAAGGAGAGGTGAAAGAGGTGGGGAGGTAGCTCAGTGGTTGAGCACTCACCTAGAATGCACGAGGTCCTGGGATCCATCCCCAGTACTACAAAAACAAAAAAAAGATAATAAAATAACCAGGGAAATAATGCCAACATTATACTTGGGACACTTAGTTTTCTAAATTATCTGATGGAGGCAAAAAAATGACTTGCATATGAGACCAGAGAAGTAACTACCACACATGTCAGTGTGTGGGAAAATACCTTATGTGTTCTAAAAAATAATGTAATAAAATAAAGACAGAAAATTTTAAAGTGAAGATGACAAGGGCTGAGGATAATCAGGAAGACCATGGAAGAGGCTGGATTCAGCAATCCAATAAAAAAGGTGTGTTAACTTCTAGGGGAGAGGGGAGGGACAGAAATGGAAATATTTTTTTAATATTTAAGAAATAGAAAGGTTAAACTTTAATAATAATGGGGAATTGTGAGGGAAAGAGAAACTGAATAAAGATATCTCCTACATTTCCATTCTGAAAGCAAAATTCTACATTGGGGAACAGAACGAGGAGCAAGTCTGGAAGGAAGGAGAGAAATAGGAAGTTGTACTTTTCATTCATTATTAAGATTTCACCAAATGGGGGACTTCAAATAGAAAGTAAAGAATGTCTGGTAGGAAACAATAGATTTAAGAGTCCTTGGGTTTTACAGCCACTATGGGAGTCATTGCAGGAGACAGGAGGGTATATGGAAAGCCTAGCACGATTTGCATAGGAGACGCCCTCGGGCACAGTCCTGAGTGTCACCTGCTCTTATAAGGGACAGACAGCTCCCAAAGGAAACTAGGAGACAGCCAAAGAAAATTTACTTCTATGGGCACCAAAAGAAGAAGCTATCTTTAGAAGGAGGGTATCATCACAACTTTTTCTGAGAGGCAGAGTAAGATAAAGCTGAAAAGTGTCCACTGAACTGAGCAGCCATCCCTGCTGTTGGGGAAACAGTTTCCATGGAGAGGCAAAACGGAAACCAGAATGCCATGAGGAAGACAAATGAGATTGAGGGAGACAGGGGTGGGGAACGTTTGAGAAGTTGGGTTGTGACAGATTTGGGTAGAATTTTGAGTTTAGGCAGAGCTTTGTTGTGTTTCCAGATGAAAAAGACATAAAATACAAGTTCCATGAAACTGCAGAAACTGTATTAGAGAAGACATGGGTTGGAGAATTTGCCTGAAATGAAAAGGGGCAAGGAAATGAGAAAGGCAAGGGAGCAGGAGTGATGTCTCAGGCAGGAGAGGAGCACTGTAGAGGAATGTATTTCCTACGGCCATAGAATATACTCAAAACCTGGGAGATTTTTCTGTTAAATCCAATGCCAGTCTTGAAGCATATTGGGATATATTCCAACCCTACTAATAAAACATAGCATAACCTTCTGGAGACATAGGCTCAACTAAAACAATTTCTCAGTCTCCCCATTGTCGCAGATGCCTTCCAAAAAGTGGCCACTAAAATATTTGATCAAAAGGATTAGAAAATTTATGCCTCAACTCTGTGGTTCTCTTTTACTTCTGGAAAAGTCGGCTTCCAAATTCCTCAAGGTCTCCTTTAGGAAGCTTTTCCTGATGCCATCCCTGCCTGTCATCCTCTGGGTTGGTATCTGTAGACCATCAAGGAAATGAAGTCCTTGAATTCAACGGCTTGCAGGAGCCTGAGAGAAATAGGCAGAGATATTGTCCACCTCCTCTTGTATGTGTCCCTGGAAAGTGTTCTATTTTCAAGAGGTTTTACTGTCTATGTTATGTTTATTTTTAATTTTTCAAAGTTAAAAGTTTCTTTACTATCCTCCAAGGGAATCCTGAAATTGTAGAGTTCCCTTTTTAAAGTCTGCCCTTTGCAAGCTAATTTATACTTGGTTTTGTTGTTTTATTATTGTCAAATGTCACTTAGAAGAGAGAGGCTTTGGGAAAACCTGCAGACTTGCTGCCTTTCCAAAGGTTACCTCTTAGATGACTGATCTCCAAGCACTTGCTCATCTGCAAATCTATCTGTGACTCCGTCTATACCATGGCAACAATGGCAAGGAACCTGGAAGCTATGGTGGGATATGACACGTCACACGGAGTGCAGTACAAATGTCAGGGCTCAGTAATGTACAAGTGGAGCAACTCATGCCAAAGCACAAACCAAAATGTCCTTTTACCTCCAAGTGGGTTTCCTGAGCAGCTCTGCCCTTCTCAATCCTTCGGCCACCATCATGAACTGGCCTTCCGTGTGTGTTTTTATTTACCTAGAATTATGATTTATTTATGCTTCTCTTGCTATCTTACCTTTTGGAAATTAATCTTTGTGACAGAGAAAGTGAGTTGAATCTGTGCTGCGTATTCCTGCACACAGACATTCCTGGAACTCTCCATAAATACTTGTCTGCTGAGTAGCTGAAGAAGACTGCATCTTACACACGCGCAAGGAAACTTCAGCTCCCTTGCCAACGCTGATTGATTGGTCTGATGGCTGTGTCACACAGGATTCTGAGTCTCTGCCCGCCCTCAGATGAATGACAGGTCATGATCAGTTAAAAACGTCTGCTGGAACGACTGAGAAGGCAGTGAGAGGAGGTCCGGAGAACGTGAGGCTAGACCAGGGGTTAAGAGGGTGTTGTTGCTGAATTGTAGGTAAAAGATTTTGAGATACATAATATGTGGACTTTTCCTTTGATCAGTTAGCATGGTAAAGGTCATCAACCCTAAATACATACTAGTTGTTTGGTTGGTTGGTAGGGTTTTGGGGGTTGGGAGCATAGTTTGCTTTCATCGTTTTAGTCTGACTCAATAATTTTTGGTCTCATAATTGTTTCATAAAATAACACTGGGATTGCATGTCTCCTAGTTACCTTAACTTACTGTCTTTCTTTCTCTTTGGCTGTACAAGAGTTTGAAGTCAGGGCTTCATGCTTACTAGGCAGGCCCTCTACCACTTGAGCCACACACACCCAAGACCTTTAAAAAAAAAAATTGGATATTGTTGAGATAGAATCTCTAATTTATGTCTAGGCTGACCTGGACTGAAATTCTCCGATTTACACTGAGTTGCTGGAATGACAGCCATGCACCACCACACCCAGCTTTATTGTTTGGAATGGGGTCTCAAGAACTTTTTTGCCCTGGCTGGACTCAAATCTCTATCTTACCAGTCTCTGCTCTCTGAATAGCTAAGATTACAGGCTTAAGTCACCCTGGCTGGCCAACTTTATTTTCTTAATAAAAGCATTTCATAAACGAATTTCTCTTTCAGAGAATATTTTCTATACGTTTTCTGCCAAGGTCGTTTATTTGACCAGATATTGAGGAGCATATGCAGCCCTCATTTACTTTTTATCTTGAGGAAAACAAAAATGCTCAGCTTGCGTTGCAAATGACTATAAGACCAGCAGGGATATCATTTAAAAAACAGTAATTCTTTTTTTATGACAAAGTGGGAGTGTTCTGTTTGTCATCCAGTTATTGTCTCTGAAGCCATATTTCTGTCCTCCTAAGATAAGAAATATGAAAAGAAATCAAAGCTCAATAAGTTACACTAGTGTGAGGTCACAAATTAATCACGTTCTAACCCATTTTTCTCTCGAAAACTTTATAGAAATTATGACATAAAATTGCTCACAGCATTGAAGTAGTAGGCTATTCCTGCACGTTTTGCTCAGTGTTCTAAGCTATGTCGTCAGAGAAAGCTCACGGTCACCAGTTGCTGTTGTCCCGTCCACTTGAGTGGAAACAGTTTTATTTATTTTTTCAAGTATTACTTATTCTTGTGGTGACACATACGCATCTCATATACTGCTGAAATCCCTGGCCTTCTCTGATCGCCTACCTTAAGGTAGTTCTACCAAACCGTTCACGTAGAATGGAAATGCACTTCCTTCCTGCTTAACTGATAAAATGACTGATGGGGATGCATGCTAGCATAGAGTTAATTTTACTCTACAATTGAATTTGTGATCGAAATTTCACGTTCCTTTTATTTAGGAATGTATTATACTTTAAATGGTGTGTTTTGCTAACTCGATAAATATTTTGTGTGTGTAATAAAATAAAAGAGAGCAATGGAGAGTCTTTGCTTTAACAGTTGACTTTTATATACAATATCACATCATTAAATCCATCAATTCCAGAACTCACAACTCACTTCTTATATAGGGACAGATAATGGTTGGATTTAGTTTAATTGAATCTACTGTAAATGGTGGTTCTGCTTCGATTGAGTCTATAACTTGTGACAGGGGTGCATCTGCAGGGAGGGAACAGACTTAAGATCTGTTAGTGAGAGGAAATCTTTGTAAAGGTGAAAGTAAATCCATGTGATTCTCTCTGCTGTCAAAGGTCAGAGAAGGCTTCTTATGACAGGGACCATGCTGGGCGTGTTGGCATTGACTGCGGTGGAGAAGCACTTTCAACCTGACATCGAGGACTTTCAGTCTTCATCCTTGTACTTTGAATAACTCTTCTTTGAACTCTGTTGGCTTTCATCTTAATTTTCCTCAGGATATTAAAATAGGATGTTTAGACTTCCCAGAAAATTTTCCTCGTGGTTAAAAAGCTCCAAAAAAAGAGTCATCTCTTCCACATTTCCATCACCACTCTTTCTTCTTTGTCTTTAAATGTGAGTTAATCTGGCTCACCCTTCAGCATCACTTGTGATGGATAATCACTGGTACATTTTTGTTGGGTTTTTTCTTTTTTTTCTGTCTCTGCCCCTAAAAACAAGTTCCATAGAAGTAAAATAGTATTCATATTCCCAACAACTGGCTCAATGGCCAGCATTTAGCACATGGTAAATACGCCTTTATTAAGTGAATTGCAAGAAAGCTTTTCAAATTTTACTTCCAAATCCTGTCACCTAAATTACTTTAAACAAGACACTTATTCTTTTTTTTTTGTTTATAAAATGAGGTAGATGGGTTTTGATGGCAAACAAAATGATGATTGAGAGATTTGTACCCTGCAAGACCTGGTTCTTTTTCTAGCCTTCAACTGTAGGAAAGTCCGTGAAACTTTGTTCTAAGTGTCCAACGAGCAGGTGCCTCTGCGCTCTGTTGGCACTCAACAGACAGTCGCTGTCCCTGAAACGAGTCTTCTGCTATTAGCACGCACCTGCTTTCTTGGTTTGTGGACACCCTCTGTGAGAGACACCAAGGTCTAGACTTCAAAGTTAGTTTGCTAAACTCTCCCCAGAATCATGTCTATAACATTTAGCTCCATCAGAATCAAACCCAAGACCCCCTAGTTGGACATCTTGGTTTTCCTACCCACTAAAATTCATTGTCTCTCCCTTCAGTACTGTGCTGTGGGGCACAACCAGCTGCTTATCTCCCCTCCCATTCCCACTCCTACCCATAGTCCTCCATGCACACACTCACATGCTGCTACCCAGGGTGCTTGGACGACAGTGAGTGGATGAGTTTAGTAAGTTCAGAGCTTCTGCTAGGCTTCCATTCGCTGAGTGGGATCAAAGTGAGTGGAGTTGGAGAGAGAAGTTCGGGAGGTGTCAGGGGAAGATGTGTGAAGGGGGAATTTGGGTGGGAATTTGGAGCCCAAGCTGGAGGAATGGCTCAAGTGGTAGAGCACCTGCCTCGGAAGCATCAGGCCCTGAGTTCAAACACCAGTACTTCAAAAAGAAGAAGAAGGAGGAGGAAGAGGAGGTGGAGGAGGAGGAGGAGGAGGAGGAGGAGGAGGAGGAAGAAGAAGAAGAAGAAGAAGAAGAAGAAGAAGAAGAAGAAGAAGAAGAAGAAGAAGAAGAAGAGGAGGAGGAGGAGGAGGAGGAGGAGAAAAGAAAAGAAGAAAAGAAGAAGAAGAAGAAGAAATAGTAAGAATGGAACCCATGGAAGAATGAAACTGATGAGAGAGAGAACATTTAAGAAAAAGACAGAACTCATTTTTAAAGATCTGGGAACAGTTTGTTCAAGGGCCAAACTCTCCCTCCTCCTCATGAAGGCTTGCGGAGATTCCTTACTAGTTGGTGCTGCTTTTGGTGCTGAACTTGTGGGTCTGTAAGTGCAGTGTGTGATGAGGGGATCAAACGTGCTGCAGTTGCCTTAACACAGTGTGCAGGGCCTGGCCACCTGCAAAGTGCTGACTAGGGTCGCCTGTGCCTTTGCTCTCCTCAGCTCCTACCTTGCTAACCACCAGGGCTGAGGACAGTGCTCCAACCAACCTCCTGAGTGGGTGCCATCCTTAGTCTGATTCTAAACATGGCCTTTTCTCGGTTTTCCTCCAGTTTTGCATGTAGAAGGTGGAGCTTCTTGAGGTGTAAAAGCCACTAAACCTGTGTTTGTTCATTCAGGCCCCAGCCACTATACAGACCCCATGAGTGGCCCTTTCAGGAATGCAAAGTCCCACTCCCCAATCCCAGCTGGAAGCTGGTAAATGACTGGAATAAGTCTCTACCCTCAGGTGAACTGATGCTAAGGCAGGTTTCCTTTACCACCTGCAAACTTGGGTCTTCTCCCTTCGTTCCTTTATCACAGGACTATTTCTCATGACATCTGATTGAAATTATATATATGAAAAGCATTGGATTACTTCTAATGTTTTCCAAGTCCTCTCAAAAAGCAACTTAAGCCTGTCTACTTGATATATTTATCTGCCAATCTTTCTTCAGTTCTTAATGTAAATTACATAGAAAATTGATGTTTGGTATTTTAGGCATGTTTTCTAGAAAAAAAAAAGATTTTTATATATCATGTAAATTTCATTAGCACAGAGGAATAAAAGGTGAATGCTACTGTTGAACCAATCAATATACTGCAAAATTTTAATTCATCTTCATGATAAGCTGTCATTAGGAAAAATCAGCAAAGTATCCAATTGTGCACGTAACATATTTTTGACAAACTCTTACTTTTTCTTCTCAAACCTTTATTAGATCATTAAGAAGACTAGAAAGCACCTTTTCTAGTTAGAAATACAAAGCAAAGTCTTAAAAATTATGGCTATTTCAACTTTGAACAAGAGTGTGTGTGTGTTGCATGTGTGAGCGAGGTGTGCCATCCATCCACAGTCATGTCACCTGTCTCACAGGGGATGCTATGGCCAAGGCTACAAGTGACCCACTTGGGTGGCTCCACTTAGACAGGACATGGGATGCAAACTCTTGGGTCATTGGGTAAGGATCAAGACAGAGAAACCACAACCAGAGAGGCAGGGCATTTGGGGGCTTGATCCCAAATTAAGCCAGGTCAGGGGAAATAAGTGGAAGCCATGAAGTTTGGTTTGGAGATGTGGGCAAGTAATTCGAGCCAAGCTACAAGTTTCTGTTGTTGGATCTGAGCAAGGTAAGCCAGCAGGGAGCCATAAACTAGGCAAAGTGGGTACCTGAGAGGTTAAAGGAGGAAATCAGGTGAGCTAGAGACACACACAAACCAAAGGGCGGAGGTGATGGGGACAGAGCAGAAAAATCTTAACTCCAAGGCAAATCCAACTCCCTTAGAACTCTTGACATTCATACCCATATTTGAACAAATCTGTTAAGGAAAGGAAATGAAAGGGAAGAGTGAGGGTGGGTTCTGGCTCAAAAATAACAATCTCACTGCTCCATTAGTTTTATCTAAGTTTAAATAATAGTGTTAACCAAAGCAAATCTAAAAACTTATCGTTGACCTAGAATTTGTGACTATTTTCATCCATGTAACAAACGACTTAGGATCAAAAGTCAGAAAATTAAATTAGGTTCATTCACAACCAAAGATACTTTCTCCTGCCCTATGGGACCTACTGTGTGGAAATTCTACCCTTATAGCATTTTGAGGTAAATGACAATCATCAGATGAATTGCACTAAGAGTGAATGACTAACAGATACATCAGCACTGTTATTCTATTAATCAATGCCACTAGATGTTATGTGTATAACAAATGCAAGTTACCTACCAGGGCAACATAGATTGTGTTTGTTTATCACATGCATTCCTTGGTGCAATTCAAAACCATTTTGGAAAGTGCCACTTGGTGACTGGAAGATGGTGATCACTGTAGCATTTTCCTCTTGATTTATAGGGCTCAATGACCTTTCCTCAGTTACACGAGATGTCTTTTTCTAATAAAAGGCCAAAGAGTGTGAAACAGCATTTTGAGCATCAGGCCCAGAAGTGTGGTGTGATAATATCAAATTTTCCTATGGTTTAGCAAACATTCACAAATAGGGAAAATTACAATTGCTCAACCAATATGTTCTGGCCTCGATGGATTCAGCTAATAAAGTAACTGTAGAAAAATTAAATATGTGTAAGCCACGGCACCTTTAGAATACTTAACAGATTATCCAGTTGTGCCATTTGTTAGCAAGGAGCATTTTCAGGCTGCAAGCAAAAAAATCATTTTTCATCTTATGTGAAAAGAAAATGATGTCTCCAAATATTACAGGGAATTGCTTCTTTTGTGTCCAAGTGAGTTCAGACCTAAACCAACATTTAAGTGGGCTTCAATCATGAATTGCAAATCGCAGTTGAAATCAGCATTGTTTTGCTGCTAGTTGAGTCTGAAAACAACTGTCTTTTCCCCTACAGATAGATATACTGTATGCTTGATTGAGTGGTTGTTTGGATGTTTTTTCTTTTCTTTTTTTTTTTATAAGAGGCCAATATTTGTTTGAATAACCAAATTAACCTAAGGAGATCAGCTGTGGTCCTGGCCATGTCTGACTTTTCCCTATAACCTGGTGTGGCCCGGGAACCAACAGTCATATGACACATTCTTGTCTGATACCATTGAATGACTCCACTCTTGACTTCTGAGGCTGTGGCTCTATATTAAACAAGTGTCCCTAACACCCGAGTGTCTCTCTGATCCTCAGCTGGCTATTGCTGCCATTGTCACCTCTGGTCACTGTGAAGACACATGCACCTGGCAAGGAGTTGCCCCTGCTGGGAAGTGTGTTGGGTCTGTGAAAGTTCACACAGCCTCTGTGTCTGTCATGTGCCCACCCGTGTGCTTATTTTGGCTTTTATAAAGTATTTATAAAAGTATATTTATAAAGTATTTTATAAATATTTATCTCGAATCTCTTTCTAGGTTTGTCAGAGTAGGACTTTTCCTTTCCACAACTGTTCAGAGTTGGATTCACACGTATGCCTGTGTGTGCGCGGAAACACACGCATACACACGCACACAGGATCAGCACACCGGATGGTGGACTGAGGGAAGTTTTCGTTTCTCGGTTCCCAGTCATCATCCAAATCACCCCATGGTCTCCTCCAAGTTCTGGCCCTGATGCTGTGTTTTCCATCCAACAAATAACTAAAGATGCTTAGAAACCAAGAAAACTTGAGTCAAACCCTGAAATGCTACTTTAATTGAAATTGTACTGTATCTAATTTACAGGATAGACAACTGTCTTAATTATGATTTTTTTTAAACCACCCAAAGAGATTTAATGTGGGTCTTCAAGACTCAGCTGCTGGGAAACAGCAAGTGAAGCCATAGATCTTATCTCACGCTGACTGATGAACAGGGCCTGATTCACGATGCTCGCACAAAAACAAGAAACGGTCAAACTTCAAGCAGAGGCTACACAGGCACCTACAAATGTGTGAGTGTCTAACAAAACAGTCAGTGTTCGTAGTCTTTAATTTGACCTAGTGGTCAAATTCTGTAATGTCTCTGCCACTCTTCTGTGTTTATTGAGTGATTCACTAAGCTGAATGATTTTAGTACCACATGTGATCGAATTTCAAACAAAACCGAAGAATGAAATGCAATATCCATTTTGTTTTATAGAACGAGCGAGGTAGGCAGTTCATTTAATACCATTCATTTACACTGTTTTCAGTTGGAGTCCTTTCCTCAGAGGGAAATTTTCTTTCTCAGATGGCATCTTTAATTTTTCCAGTTGCATTTAGTTTGGGTAGAACAGATTTATGATATTTTAATATGAGCTTAACCAAGGATCTATCTTTGGATCATCTAGTATTTTCTGTAACATTAGGCCAAGGGAACCTGAAATACCTATGTTGCGTGCACTTGTGAACATTGAAAATATATGCAGTGTCTTGCTGTTGTGCTAATAATGTAAGAGCCGTCTGTTCTAGGAATAAGCTTGTGTGTCGAGTCTCCTTTACAAAAGGGATACTTTGCTGTCTATGGTCTGAATTTTAGATGAGAATGCCCAGCACTGACTATATCTCATCCCACAAGTCCCCCTGTGATCAGTTCAAGAGCTAGTAAGGCCGAACGCAAGCCCCAGAAATTAGAAGTCTAACAGAGTATCGTAGCTTTAAGTATCCAATTTGGGACTACGTGAAATATGGCTTCATTTCTCAATGCATCTATCCTCTAAAGGTACCAGCTCCTTCAGTTGCCAAACTAATTCTTCACTTTGATGTAATCTTTTGGGAGAATAAAAGTGAATAGTGCTGAAATGAAAGTGTTTTTCAAGCAATAATGATGCCAGAGCGTGAGATTTTAATGTTGGTAAACGTAGCATTTTAACCACTAAGAAATCGTAGAGCTATAAAAGACTGCTGAGGCTTTAATGGAGGAAAATGAAATCTCCGCTCTGTGTCTCCTTTTAGTAACCCATCTAGGAAGAAGCTAATTGTCCCCACGGTAGTGAGGGAGGTCTTCCTTTCCTTTCTGCCATCACTGGTTTTAAAAGTCTGATCTTTTAATTGATATTTCCTGGATTCCAACAAGTAATATTAATTTCACACACTTCATCATTTATAATTAATTCTAAACTAAGTAAAACAAGAGTTATGTTATATTTGCCTGAGTATGGTAGTGATAGATTATTATGGCTTTATCTTTTTCTCTTTCTTTTTTTGGTGAACAGGGATTTGAACTCAGGGCTTCACTCAGGGGCTGTACCACTCGAGCCATGCTGCCATCCCTTTTTGTTGTGGTTATTTTGGAGCTAGGGTCTCACTTTTTGCCCAGGCTGGCCTGAACTGTGATCCTCATATTTTAAGCTTTCTGCTGGAGCTGAGATGACAAACACAAACACCATTCCCAGCCTCTTCCCGTTGAGATGGGATCTCACAAACTTTTTTGCCCAGGCTGACCTGGAACGTGGATCCTCCTAATCTCAACCTCCCCATAACTGGGATGGCAGGCTCATGCCAATGTACCCAGCTATTAATCGATATGGGGTCCTGCTAACTTTTTCCCTGAGCTGGCCTCAAACCATGATCCTCCTAATCTCAGCCTCCCAAGTAGCTAGAATTATAGGCAAGAGCCTGACTATGACTATCTTTTCAGGTCTACCTTGGGGACACTTTTAAAATTAAATCAATTCTATAGACTAGTTCCGTTAACTCTCAATTGTATAAACCATTTCAGAAACATATAATTCTGCCTAAATTATAATTAGAGCCTAAAGCTAAATGTAATTTAGCAGACTATCAGATTTACCCTTGACCTTAATCAGAAAGGACCCTTAAATATGGCTTCATTCATTCAAATAGCAGTCTAGTCAGCTAGGTACCCTGTGACAGGTATGCATAGCCCCATATTAAGGTCCTTCTAGGCAGGCTAGCCCTGAAGGAAAGCAGACTGGGTCACAGGGTTCCTGGAGTTCTAGCCTCGATTCTCATCTTTCTACCCTTGTCCACCTCATTCAGTCCCAGTCTTCACACCGACAGCTCCCTCATCTGACGTACACCCCCCACCACTCCACTCTCTACTCAGAGTTTCTAACACCCCTGCCGATTTCCTGATCAGCCACTGTGGGCCATGTCCAGCAGGCCTTCAAACTGCAGGCATTCAAGCACCCATGAACTTGGCCCCCGAGCATTTTCTCCTCCATTTGGTTTTCCTGCATCTAAGGGAATGAGACCACCATCCTCTGACTGACCGAGAATTGCACAGTGCGTCTCCACCTTCACCCAAGTCCCACCCCAACAAAGCAGCACCCCACCTTGTCACCCTGATGTGTCTGACCCCATAAGGCCTGCAGAAGCCTCTCCCCTGAGTTACTGCAACAGCTTCTGCCAACTTCCTCCATTTCCACTGCAGCCCACTCTCCACATAGTAGCCGGAAGGGTCTTTTCCACAGTTCAATGACATTTTGTCAACCCCTTGCTTAACACCCCCCCATAGTAATCTCTAGATACAATATCATCTGACCCTTAGCTATCTCTTCAACTTCACCTCTCTTTCTTATTCAATATTCTCCAGTTCCACCAAGCATCTTCCTGTTCTTCCAACCCACCTAAGTTTTCTCCTGTCTCAGGACCTTTGCACTTGCTCCTCCCTCTGCCTAGAATATGCTTGCCCTGGTACACAGCTCCTTTCGCTTCTTCACCCTCTGCTTCATTTGAGCATTGCTGCTCAAATGCTACCTCTTCCTAGAGACTTTCTGTGACCACCCTGTCTAAAATCATGCAGACCTTGGGGCTCCAATGCACTGTCTCCTTTTACTCTGAAGATATTTATAACTATCTGAAATCTATAGCAGTTATGCAGCTGTTCACTTGATAACCACAGGTTCAGGTAGAACAGCTGAGGCATCCACGCGAACAGGGGTTTTGTCTTATTCCATGTGGAATTCTCTTCTCTATCTGATGTTTGATAACCGCCACCTCATTCAAATGGTAGAGCGCCTGCCTAGCAAGTGTGAGGCCCTGAGTTCAAACTCCCAAAGCACCCAAATAAATAAATAAAACCTGCCCTGAGATTAAATTCTAAATGAACCTTCTTGAGCAAGCTTTCACAAAGCAAAGGGTAACATCCCAACTGTATTTGTGAAGCAAATGCAACGATCCTTTTCAAATGGCTGTGTCTTCAATAATGGCCAAGGGCCCAAATTAAAATGCAATTCAATGAAGGGAAGTCATTCAGGGACTGGGCTAATATGCTCCAGGAGCATAGGATCCAAGGATCCTATGGGAACCAAGAGGTGACTTTCATTCTAGAAGGTTCACCTCATAACATAGCATTGTGTATTGCTGAGAATGAAGTGATTTTAGTAATTCAAGAACGGAATGCGTTGAAGAAACGCTAGACTAACATGCGACCACTTCCACTGCGCTAGCCAGATGACCCTCACCCTGTGGGTCCTCTCTTCCAGGAACCTCATCCCCAGAGGAGCACCCATTGTCTGCTTATTGAAAATGTGCCTCTGTATATTTTCTGTTCCCTATTAAACACTTAAATCTGGTATACTATTCCCCACTGGCTCTTTCATTTCTGCTGTTTGTTTATGATTTATCTCTAGACTTTTAAGACAGAAAAAAAAAACCATTGTTATTAAAAGCATTAAGAAACATCAAGAATGCAGTGTATTTTATCCTCTATACTTTATGTACTTTATCGTCTAAAAATTAAGCTGCTACACTGCTATTGTGATGAATAGTCTGTCACATATACATGGTGAAATTCAGGAGTGGAACTAAAATTCCACGTCTCCTCTTGACACTGAGCAGTTGCTCGTGGGCAATCTGACCTTAAAGCCCTGAGGGCAGCCTTCAGGTTAAAGCTGCCTGCATTCTGGTCAGGATCCCCATCCTCTGCACCACCGCTCTTCACTGACGTCTTGCCACTGCCCCATTTCAACAGTAAACAAGCAAAGATTTGTCCTCTGTCCCCCAGGTCCAGCCACATGAAGGAACGGTCTTTGCTACTTTTCCCCTGTGAAATTGTTTGTTCAGGTGCTAAAACCAAGGCCTTTTAAAAGATGTGCCAGCTGAGTGTTTGCAAAGTTCATCCGCTCTCCTCAATTAGCACCACAGACTTCCTGGTAGAGCCAAAGACCTACCATCCTGTCCTGTGCACAAACCTTCCGAGACAAAGCCGTGTCCACGACCCACTCGATGGCAACCAGTGTACTCATTTCTCACTGCTTTGCAAAAGGCAAAGAGATAATGCAAGAAAGAGACCTATAGTGCCAGGCAGGGAGGTTGCTGAATGTCGCACGGAGGGGGTGAGGAGACTGCCATCGCCATGTGCTCCACGAGAAAAATATTCCTTTTTATGCTTCATTCAGCTGTCATTAAGAATCAAAGACGGCATTAGTAACTGCCATTGTGTGTACAATTGCTTGTGGTCACAGCCAGATGACCAGCCTAGACTGAAAAGCTTATTGTGTTGGGTTTACTCGGTACCCTTTCAAGATAGCTAGTGATGCTCTGTTTGCTTTTTTTTTTTTCAAACACTTTGTGCAAAAAAAAAAAAAAGTTTTCTTGATACCACATTCCTCAGTTATGCCAGCACTGACAGAGCTATTCAGTTATTGTGTAAGCTCCCTGTTCTGAGAAGCAGACACTTTCCTTATTATAAGTTGTCTAGGGGTTTATAGGTTGTGTTGCTGTAGCAATTCCTGATTACTGGTCCCAGTAAGCCCCAGAACTCCAAATTTTCAAGAGAAATTCAAGTTCAGTCCAAAACTCTAAGTGAGGTCTGACAGCTATTAGATTTTCTAATAGCCTTGAATAAGCAATGACAGCCACTGCCTCCCAGGGAAGGCGCATGGCCATCTGACAGCTTAACACAAAACCTAGGGGCTGGCTTGTTCTAAAGGAGGCCAGTGGCGAGCTAGTCACTTTTAGCCGTAACGGAAAGAGAAATATAGGCTGATAATGATGAGTGCCCTACACACCAAACCAAGGATCCACTCAGTCTCTGGGAAAATACTGTTTCACCTGTCGAATGGAAATTTCCCTCAGTTTCTCACTGTAGTCCAACATTATGCAAATGGCACGCCTAGGGTGTCAAAAGATCAAAAAATATTACTAATTTTTAAGTTGTAGGAACTGTCCATTTCTTCACTGCCACGAAAATTGTTCCCCTGACTTTGTTATGTACATTCCATTTGCATGGGGCTGCAAGAGTTAGCTGATAAGCTCATATTGCCAGTATGAATTTTAGGTATGATTATGATTACAAAGTTCACAAATTAATTCTTCTTATGGGCATGAGTCACTTAAAAGGAGCACCACAATGGAGCAGAAATGAAGCCAACTCTCCCTCCCCTTCTCCCTCCCAGCATGCAATGGGATGATTACATCCTGGCTTTATGACATGGGACCAAGTGGTCTCCAAGAACTATGGCGAGGGTGTTGATGCTACCCACCCCTCCAGACTTAGCAACCCACTAGGTGTCTGAGGCTTGCTCAGGTGAACAGGACACCACTCCCTTGACAGTGACTCACCTCTGGGTTGGCCCTCAGTGCAACCCAAGTCTGAGTCATAAAAGGCTTGGTTTACACTAAAGACCCTTTTGTGTCAAACCAACACGGAGGCTCTCCCAAAAGGGAAGTGAGGCAGAGGCAGCTGGCTGGTCTGAGGCAAGGGAGATATTCCTTAAAAAAACAAAACAAACAAAATGCTCAACAGACACGCACTTTCCTTCCCCAAATGCAGTGTCCATGGCAAAGCCCCTAGGGGACATCATTTAGGACCCTTGCTTGTTTGAATAACTGGCAGCATTCTTCAAAGTGGTCTTGAGATAACAGACACATTTTTCCAACCATGCATTGTCCCTCTCAGAAAACAATAGTCACACTATTTTTGTCCAGTTATGATACATCTACCTACCTTATACAATTAAACAATAACTAATGAAACAACACAATATTCTGATAAATAAGAACAGAGAGACAGCAAACAGCAGACTGCCCACTCAGCAGGTCCACCAAAATGCACCCGAAGATCGCGTTTGCATCATAACTATCAAAAATACAAAGCAAAACAGAGATTTTTTTTTTTCTTGCCCACTGATTGCTCAATGAGGAGACAGACTGTAACAATGCTTGGCTATAAATTAATTAGCTGCTGAACCACGGTGGGGGCGGGGGCTCACACTCAGCGCAGTCCACTTCTTCACACTGTGCCCTCACTGCCTCTGCAGTTAGTTGGCGGGAGCGTGGCGTATTACTGCTTCCTGGACACCTGCACGCTGGAAAAGCACCGGGACAATAAAGCCTTTGTTGGGAGCTTCTGAAACATTGCCCTTCGAAGGTTCTGCATTTTCTCTAGCCCGCTGAGACGACATTCTTGACTTCAGCAATCACTAGGCCAGAATTTAGTGCAACCTACGCTGGTTTATTAAAATTCAATCAAAATCTTCAGCAGCCTAAGTAGAAATGCTTGTTTCCTAGGAGCCATCTTTGACAACTGTCTTGGGGACATCCCTGGAGTGCATTTGTTGCCCTCAGTCTCCCTTTTCTTGGCCACAGTTCATAAGGTCAGCACAGAAGGGAAGGATGTGCCTGATCCCCATTACTGGTCCATTCTGTCTGCCATTCTTAGGACCTTTGTACCGGAAGTTACAGTTCTAAGTACCAATGACAGCTCATTACCAGCATGTGATAAAAATCTCAGAACCAGTCATGTGCCACACTGGTACTTGGGTCACTGACTGGTAACATGTGAGATGGTGGACCCATAAGAGTATGTCGCCTAGTGGCATCACAGCAGGTACCCCACGATGCTCCCACAATGAGGAAATCACCCAACATCACATTTCTCAGAACCTGCCCTGTCTTTATGAGGTGCGTGACTATCCCATAATACTCAGACTTCTGGACGTCTGAGATGCAATCATATCTAATCACGGTTGATTATTACTGTTGGAGGTGGTGAGATTTGAGGTGGAGCATTTACAACTTAGTAGTGACGTTGGGTAAATCACTTACCCTTTCAGTGCCTCTTTAAATGGAAGAATAATGTCAACTCTTATTATTATTATTACGTCACGAGAAAGGGATGAAGATTTAATGAGAGGAGGCACAGACCTGGTGTGGCCCAGCTATGCAGTGCTGCTCAAAGTAAGGCCACCCTGACTGCCCCAGTAATCAAGGCTGCCACTCATCTTAACTCCTCCACCCATACAGCACCCCACTTCCCAGTTGCCTCCCAGTGACCCCACAAGACAGGCATGCCCTGTCTCACAGAGAAAGAACTGGATCTCCAAGGGCAGAGGTTCAGAAGCCAATGAGTTCAGGCCAGAGAAAGGCCACGGAAAGGCCCAGAATGAACAAGTCAGCATATGCGAGGACGAGCAAGAGGCCGGTGTTGTAGCCTGGGCCTGAGGGGAAGTGTGTGAGACCAGCCTGGAACAGGAGCAGGCAGCTTAGAGAAAAAAGCACAGGCTCTGGACGGATCTAATGTGGTGAGCACGTGAGCCTCGAGCTCATCTTGTCCATGGGTCTCTACACTTGTTCATGCTGTTCTCTCTCATCTGTACCCTCCCTCCCCATTTCCTCCCAGACCCCTGCCCATGGTGACCATGGTTTATTCTCTCTCTGTATATTTGACTTTGGTTTTTTTGTTGTTGTTGTCTTTGTTTTTTGTTTTAGATTCCATATATAAGTGAGATCTCACTTAGTATAATTCCTCTAGGCTCATCTATATTGTGACAAATGTTAGAACCTTGGTTTTTTAGGGCTGAATAATATTCCATTATGTATATATATCTAGATAGATAGATAGACAGACAGACAGACCATGGTTTCTTTTTCCAATCATCAATGGACACAAGTTGTTAGCATATCTTGGCCATTGTGGGTAATGCTTCAGTGAGCAAGAGTTCAGGTATCTTTATGAGCTGTTGATTTTATTGGGGGGAGGGGGTTAAACTCAGAAGAGGTGTTGCTGTGCATTTAGGAAGTCTACTGCAATTTCCACCATGTCTGTTCTGACCTACCAACTTCCAGAACTTCTTACCTCACTTTTCTATGTGACCTCCTTGACAGTTAACCCAAAGTCCTGCTGTTCTTTATCTTGCTCTCATGAGTTTGTTTGTTTACTCATTTCGAGGGGGGCGGTCGGGGCAGCACTGGGGTTTGAACTCAGGGCCTCATGCTTGCTAGGCAGGTACTCTTACTGCTTGGGCCACTCCACCAGCTCTTTTTTGTGTTGGTGTTTTCGAGATAGGATCTCATGAACACTTTGCCCAGTGCTGCCCTCAAACTGAGATCCCCCTGATCTCTGCCTCCTTAGTAGATAGGATTACAGGCATGAGCCACCAGTGGCACAAGTTTACTTTTCAAGTATAATAATTATAAATAATAATAATAATGATTAAATTAATTATAATTAATTATAATTATTAATTATTAATAATGATTGTGTGGCAACTTACCACCAAAGTTTCCAAAATATGAAGCAGATGAGGCTCACTTAGAAGACCAATTCAATTTCTTCTAAATCAATGTCACAGGAAGAAAAAAGGATGGGAAGTCACCCAGGATCTTTGTGCATGGTGCAGGTGGAACCACATCGGGATGAACTACCTGTGCACTTCCTGTCACTGTTGTCATTCTGGTCCTCAGTGCTGGCCTGGCTCTTGATCGCTTCTAGTTTCTCTCAGGGGCAACTCTCCAGGGCACCCCTCAAACTGCTTGTAACCTGTTGGCAAGAGGCACATGCAATTGGAAAGGGGGCTGGCTCTTAACAAGACAAAAACAGACTGTGTGGTTACTACAGTAGAGTAAGTGGCATTGGCCAGGTCACAGAGAACACTGTGAATGGGCCTTGAAAGTAGGAGTGAGCAAGCTGTGACAGATAACCATGTCCAGTGATGTTGTGTGCATCTGTGCATATGAGGGGTGTATGTGTGTGTGTGTTGGTAGTGGATTAGTGCGCGTGTCTGTGTATATGGGAGGGGATAGTGTGTGTGTATATATTTCTTCTCTATTACTGGTCTAGACTACTTAGATTTTAGGAACATCAAAGAAATAAGATGCTAACGGATCAGAAAATGTGAAGAATAAATGAGTCTTGTGATGTTTATAAGAAATACAATTCTATGAATAAAAGCAAATTGGTTGGAATCCAAAATCATTTTAAAGTTTCAGAACAAAGGTTGCAATGTCTATCCAAAAAATAGAGCATTTAGGGGTACAAGAGAATTAGAGGGTCTCTCCAAACCCTCTCACTGTATGGAACAGAAAACGGAGACCCAACGAAGTCCTCACATTCATTCTAGAATGAATGTTCTCCTCCTGGCCCGAGCTCTGTACTGCACTCTCCATTTATAAATGTGATGCCCGTTATCGGGGCCAGAGTGATATTTGAAGAGATTAAGTCATACAAAACTATCTTTCTTCACCAGGTGCCTTCCTGAGCCAGAACCTCAAGGCACCTGGTGAGAAAAGACCATCCTTGGGCTAATGCATGTCTTTGTTGGTCTGCTTCTCCAACGGAAAGGGCCGACAGCACAGCCAGAGCTCTGTGCCGCTGCAGCAGACCTCTGAAAGGGAGGACACAGTGGTCCCCGGCCAGGAGGCTCATGGTGTCCTGCGGTGGGGGTTGCGGTGGCACAGTACAGGCCCAGGAAGGGGAGAGGAGGATGTGGAAGGAGATGGAGGAGGGGGAGCATCAGCCCTGCCTCCCAGTGGGCTTGGTTCTGTAGCATATGGTCCTGTGTGTCATGATAAGGCACATATCATAAACTTACCATGAAGAAACTTAAAAAAAAAATCACCTCCTCTTACATAGCATTTCTGATCTTTAAACTGATATCTGACTTCTAGGAGGCTGTTGGGAAAGAATTTTCTATGGGTCCCCAAATAGCCTGGAGCCTCAGGAATGTGCTCGAAAGGGATGGGAGGGACTGGGAGAGGAAAGGGAGTCTAAAATTGCTTCTCACTTCAGGAAAAAGGCAGTGCAATAAAAACACGAAGCTACATTTAAATGGAGCTTTAAATTCCATCCTAAAAAAAATCCCAACAAACAGGTCCATTGTTATTTGTTGTTTTGCTACAATTAACAGACAAAGCAATTGTTCTTAAGTCCAGAGTTGTCCTGTCAGCACATAGTCCCTTTAGCCTAGAGTGGGCTCCCATGGGCTCGGGAAATGTGGTGTCCTGTGCCCCTTCATTCAAGGTCACTGTCCAGGATGCAGGGAGGGAGATGAGGGTTCCAAATGAGATTGGATCATGTGAGTGGCCACTACGGCTGACCTGAGGAAGATCCTGAAGCTCCCCTGTGAGTGGAGCAGGCCCTCTGCCCTCTGGCCCTTCCTGGAGGCTGCACTTCCCTCTCCTTCCCATCTCCAACCCAAGGCCAGCAGGACTTTTAAGAGGCAAAGCAGTTCAAGGATCTGGGCCCTGCAATTCTAGATGGTTTTAAAGCATGAACTGTCGCGGAGAGACTTCAGCATCACACTTTGCCTGAGGGCCCCTCGTTATCTTAATACCTTCTTTTCTAATCAACTATGTAATTATGCAAACCACAGGCTTTCTAAGGCAGGATTCCATTCCCAGTAAGACTGGGGCTTAGGCAGCACAGAAGAAAGAACCTGTCACACTGAGAAGTTAATAAGTTAACCTGGACTTGGACCCGTCATGCACCAGGGAGTGAGAAGCCCATGGCCACATCCAGCTGGAACAGCACCTCTCCCGAAGACCAAGACCGGATTCTTCCTGACTGAGACTGTCCGTGCTGTGCCCTTAGAATTGTTCCCAAAACTCAGAGGCACGGGAAAGGAGGACCAGGGGCAGGAGGAGGAAGGAGCTGCGACTCTGGTACAAGAAACCCATCTAGCCAGGCACGGTATCAAAGGGTTACCAAGCAGGCAGGTGACCCAAATCCTGTCATGCCCAGAAGTGGCTGGTGGACAGCAGCCACTCAGGTGTTTGCCTGTAGGCACATGGTCCTCCAGGCCAAGAGGAGGCCTGAGCACTGGGCGCTGATGGAGTGCACAGGATGGCAGAAGCTGAGGCCCAAGCTCAGGCAGAAAGTCAGCCAGGAAGGAGAGTCCTGAGAGCTGGGACTCCCAAGGACAACAGATCCTGACTGACTGGAAGCCAGGGCCCCGACCACGCAAAGCTTTGGATTTTAAACAGCAGAGTTGATGAGTTTTAGCTGTGAAACCTGCCCAGTCATTTCCATTCTTTAAAAGTTAGCCTTCAACAGGCCCCCATCCTTTTCTGCTTTCTCTGATTTTTCTGTGAATTTTTAAACATAGTTGACTCAGCCTTTTTTAGCATATGAAAGGGCATGTTTCTAAAATTAATTTTTCCCTAATGTGCTATATCTCAAAATCATATATCAATTAATCCTCCTTTGATTTGTAATGCCTTCTCTTTTTATCTATCAAGTTTCAAGTTCGGTCCATTTGCATTTCATTCAACAAACACTTGCGAGTCCTCTCCATCTGCCAGGCACTGTGCAGGGTGCTGGAAATACCACAGTGAATGACCCAGAGGAAACAGCTGTGCTTGCACAGCAACTTTAGTAGGAGGAGATAGTATAAACAAAGACATAAATAAACTGTATAACCTGCTAGGTGGTGATAAATTTTATGAAGAAAAATAAAGGAGAGTAGAAAGTCCAGCCAGAGCGGGTGAGGTGCAATTTAAAATTAAGTGGCTAAAGAAGATCTTGACAAGGAGCCATTGAAAAGCCTCCAAGAGGTGAAGGAAATGTGAGGAAGCACGTGCATGTGCAAAGGCCATGAGGTGGCAGCCTGTGTGTTCAAAGAGGCCAGTGATAGGCAGTGAGAAATGAGAGACTTATTGACTGTTGAGAGCTTCTCGGAGTGAGATCGTGTATTACTTTCCTAGGGATGCCATAACAAATCATCAGGACTCAGTGGCTTAAAATGTCACACTGTGGAGGGTAAAGTCCTGTGGAGGGTGTTCCTGGGTTTGCAAACATCACTCTGATCTCTGCCTCCATCTTCACGTGGTCTCCTCCCCATGTCTTTTCCTCATCTGCCTCGTGGAAAGGCACAGGTTTTTGGGTTTAGGCCCACCCTAAATTCAGGATGACTTCACATCAAGGTCCTTAACCTCGTTGCAGCTACAGAGACCTCCTTCCCAATCGGGTCTCACTCACAAGGATGGGGAAAGGCTTAGGCATAAGTCTCAGTCAGCCCTCTCCAGAAGGGAGGCTATGGGGGAGAGTAGGAGTGAGGCGCTGAGACCTGTTTTAAGGGCTTGACGCCAGCTGCTATGCAGATTTGGGTAAGAGGGCCAAAGGGAAACAAAGAGACCAATTAGGAGACTGTCCTCATTTTCCAGGTGAGAGATCATGGTTGGTTGTATGACTCAGTAGTGGCAAAAGTGACAGAGAAGACACTGGAAAAATAGCCATACCAATAAATACATGAAAAAATGGTCGGCGTCCTTAACCATCAGTGAAAGTGAGATCAAAATGACTGAGATTCCATCTCATCCCAGTCAGAAGGGCTGTCACCAAGAAAACAAACAACAGCAAATGCTGGTAAGGACGTGGGATGTGGAAGAAACACTTTTACACTACTGATGGGAATGTAAACTAGTGCAGCCACTATGAGAAAACTAAAACTAGCCCTGCATCTGGTCCTGCTATACCACTTCTGAGTGCATACCCAAGGAATTATAGCCTGTAGGAGAGATACCTGTGTGTCTGATATTTATAATATCGTAATAGCCAAATATTCATAATAGCCAAATTACAGAATCAACCCAGTGCCTGTCCACAGATGAATGGATAATGAAAATGTATAGATAGATAGAGAGACCTGTATATTTGAACAATGAAGTAGTATTTATAAAAATGAATGAAATCATGTCATTTTTAGGAAAATGGATGGAACTACAAATCAGCATGTTGGACAAAATAAACCAGATTTAGAAAGACAAATATCACGTTTTCTCTCATATACAAAATCTAGATTTAAAAAAAAGAAAAACAGAGAGAGAGAGTTAGGGGCATAGCTCAAGTGGTAGAGAGCCTGCCTAAGGAACTCAGGGACCTGAGTTCAAACTCCGGTACAGACCTGGTGCTAGGGACTCACACCTGTAATCCTAGTTACTTGGGAGGCTGAGATTGGGAGGATCATGGTCGGAGGCCAGCTTGGGCAAATAGTTCACAAGAAGACCCCATCTCAATAAATCCAGAGCAAAATGAGCTGGAGGCATGGCTTAAGCAGTAAAGCACCTGCTTTTTAAGTGTGAAGCCCTGAGTTCAAACCCCAGTCCTACGAAAAACAAAAACAAACTCAATACAGAAAAAAAAATAAATAAACGTAGAAGTGTGACTATTTTGGAAGAGGAAGATTTGAAGACATTTAAAGATTTTTAATTTTTTGTATCAACAACACAGGTTTATCCCAAGGTTTTGGGTTTTGTTTTGTTTGCCGTACTGGGGATTGATCTGAGAGCCCTGGGTTTGCTAAGGAGGAACTCTGCCAGAACGGCAAGGGTTTCTTTAGGAAAGAGGGTGGTACTGTGACCGGGAGCTAAATTTTTATTACAATGGCTGCTGACTGCTGATAAAAGCAGATTATTAATTTTGGTGTCCTTACTTTAAATCCAGTGCTTTATTGAATCACTTTATTAAATATGACTATTTTTGTTGAATCCTCTGCATAGTCTGGTTTTCCATTATGTTAACTGAAAAAAATTTTCTTTTCTCTCTTCCCATTATCAAACCTCTTTATTTTTTCATGTCTCATTGCATTAGCCAGAATTTGCAGAACACTGTTAAGGAATCATTCTTGTTCCAATTTTTAAACAGAGTTTAATCCGTCTATCCATTAAGCATATTATGGGCTCTTATTTTCCACAAAATTTCTTATTTATCATGGTAAAGAAATAGACTATTTGGACCCTCGTTAAATTTACCATCTGTCTCGTGGATCTGTCATTTAATATAACCCACTGGTGTGATGTATTTTGTTAGTAAGCGCTCTTACATTGAGCGGTGATTGCACTGGGGGAGCACCTAGTAGACTCCTGCTTGTTTGTTTCAGGGTGTTAGTTTTTTATTGCTTTCTTTCTTTTGTAACCAGGGATCTGCTTTATTTCAGTGACATCCTCAATAAAATCAATATTCTCACATCCTATAACAACGTTAGGGTCATCATGGCAACTTAGGGTCTTGGAAAACTGCCAACCAATAGTTCTCATCAGCACTTCTGGAGAAAGCACTAGCATTCTGTGTCAGCATCATTATGATAAAAAGGCATTGACGAGAATTCTTTTCTTCTACAAACTAGATCTACCAGTCCCACCTAAAGGCAGACCACAGATCACAAGGTTGTCTGCAGTCTGTGGTGATCTCCACGGACAGGGCAACATCACCAAGCCCATTTCACAAATGAGGAATCTTGAAACTGAGATGCTCAGGAATAATTGTGTGGTCATCCAATCAGCCAAGGTAGGCAGCGACCAGTCCACAACTCCAGAGTCCTGATCCGAGTTTGCCAGCCAGACTCACCACCCAGAAGCTGTCACTCAGAACATGAGGTGAAAGCAGGAGGGCATTGCATTCCGTAGTAAGACCAAGGCAATGATTTCTTTGTGGGGAGGTTGAGAGGGACTCTTCTGAACTGTCCGTGCTCTCCGCAGTGCCACTTCCCATGGATACCCTCATCCACCCTTGCATAAGCTTGCCACTCCTGGAACAGTAGAGCCCCATTCCTACAGGCCTGGGTGACCTGCCGACCTCCTCCACCACTGAAGCACACTGTGCTGACACACTACTGTCAGACACACTGACAGTAGGGTCTGGCCCAGAAGCTTCTCTATCACAGCTCCCCATCCTCTGGGTGCCTCTGTCCCCATGGAAGGACAGCTCCAGCCACCCACCACGCCCATGGCCTCACTTGAGGACTGGAGAAGGCCTCACCTCTGTGAAATGTCAAACACGGACATCCCTCTCCCCGGCATCTCTGCAACCTGCCCTCACCCACGCATTTCCACGTGGTCCCAGTCTCTGCCCCTCGTTTGGGCTCCTTTGCACCAAAGCTAGGCCCTGTGGCTGATGGTTTGAACCGTGCAAGCCTTTTCTAAAGACCTCCATCCACATCTGTAGCAGCCCTCATAGGCCACAGATGGGGGTGGGCAGCGAAGCTGGGAAGGGAGAAGAATCAGATCCCAGAAGAGCTGTTTCATGCCGCAGCACCTAGGGGGGCCAGCCTATTCAGGGTTGGAAGAGGAGTGGGGGCGCACCCCTTGGCTCTGCCCAGGCTTGGCATTCATCCTCAGAGCCTCCAGGGCGTCCTCCGGCTCCTCCTCCTTCAATTACTGCTGTCCAGTCTGCAAGCACTTCACACGGTCTGCTTGCTGCCATCTGACCTCCACCCAGAGCCCCTTCCCCTTCCCCAGTGCTGCCCAGGCAGATTCTGCTGGGGTCTCAACCCGGCCTTTGCCAGCCCCGGCTTCATTTCCTGCCCAGAGCTCCCAGAACGGTCCCGACTGGCCTGGTCCCTTCCACAAAGAACAAAGGCCAGTACTCTGCAATTACTCAAAGCTCGATCTGTAAACTGCTGAGATTTTTTTGCTCCATCTACCCACAGCTCAGCAACTGTACTTGTGCAGCTATTGTCATTCTATTTCTGCTCCTAATTGCCATCTCACTGAAGCTTCAGGAGTTGCCAATCTGTGAGCTCCCTTCAAATGTAAATGTCTTATGCAAATGTCTTCAGGCCGCCGTGGGGCCCTGTGGTCTTCCCTGGATAGTGACAGGAAAAGAATACTGCTGGGATGGCTGAGAAGGCAGACAGTCCCCTGTCCTCCTTATTTCAATGCTGGCTCTTCTGAGATGGCTTCCTGTCCCTACTTCCTCTCCTACTCCAGCAGCTGAATTTAAAGTACTTCCTACAAAGTACTGCTTCTTGGGGTAGCTGCTGCTTAACTCTTTCACATTCGTGCCCGTGGGGACACCAGCATGTTGGGCAGTTCTACTTCCCCAGGGTCTCAGGACCCAGTAGGTGAGGGAAATGATAATTGAATCCAGGAATCTGTAGTTTTTTGGATTGGTTGGTTGGTTGTTTTAACATGGAAAATTACCTTTCTAAACAGTGCCTAGAAATGGATCAGTGGTGTTTAGCAAAACCTTATCAGGATTGATGGAGGCCTGCCATTCCAAACAGAAGACAGTCCTTATGAACAGGTCCTGTCCCTAGAGCCCTCCAGCCTTCCCTCTGTGTCCCAGGCTCCTCTGGTTCCTGTGCCTGAGCTGCCCTCTGCCTTCCGCCACCCTTGCCCCAGCCTCCCTGTCATAGTGCTGGGTGTCAAGGGCACACAGTCCTCCCCCTTGTAGGCATCTCTTGGATTCCAGTAGCAATACAGGTTCTCAGCCTGTATGTTAATCAGTCCTCAAAACCATCAGCTACTTGACTTTGTGCTCACTCTCAGCTGTGCCAGGCGCTCTTCTAAGCAATTTACAGTGTTAATTTATGCACCTCTTTGAGAGGCTTCTATGTTCAGTCTTGTATATTGTTATCTCTGCATATGTAAAAGTTACCACAAGTGTATACAAATGTATCTGTATGATCTAAGATAAACTAAACTCTACATGAAAGTTGAGGGGAAACGCAGAAAATACTGGGAAAAATGGCCACAGCCTATGATGTAGAGCTGTTTGTCTTTCTTTGTTCACACTGTCATTTTATTTTATGTTCCCCACAAAGCTGCTCTATCATTCTGAATTTCAGAGAAGGAAAGGGGAACTAACTCTCCCCTGGAATATCACTTGTGTTCTAAAGTGCTAAAAATACTTTCAAGTGCAATTAGCTTATTAGGAGTCAGAGAACAATGGCAGAGATTGCATCCTTCTCTGCCCACCTCATGGGTCACGGGGAGGAGGCCTGGGTTAGGAAATGCACACTTGCTTTTCGAGCCCAGTAGGAAGAATACCTTTGAGTAAATTCAGGGTGGTTTTGCAATTATCCAACAAATTGATGTCCGATCACGGAGAATCATTCCGATCCACTCAGAAGCGCGACTTCCCTTTCTCCAGGTCTAACAGGGTATCCCAAACTGACACGTTTGTGAAAGTGATTTATGGTTCAGTTCAACCTCAGACATCCCATATGCATGTCAATTATGTCATCCCCTTCACTTACTTCATTACAGACTTGCCTGATTATTCATGTCTCCATACAATCTCTAGCTTCAGTACATTTTTCTCAGGAAAGAAATGGATCACCAGCATGCATAAAACACCGATGTACCTGAAATTGTAAAAAATAAATAAATTTACCTCCTAGGCTCAAGGCCCCAACTTTTAACTCCTTGGATATTTCGCTTTCCCTCACTCACCAGTCTTCATAGACTCATAACTCATGCTGGGGCCTAGGGAAACCAGTGCCACCCCAGAGTCCAGAGTGAGCCAGCTCATTGTGACACCCCACCTCACTCCCTAAGTAACATTAGCCCAGCAGAGCATCCCTCCCAGACTCTATGCGTAGGTGTGAAGGTCCTGCGTGGCCACAGCCTACACGTCCCCTGGACAGCACCACACCAGGGCACACGGTGTGCCAGGGACCAGGACTCCAGGCCAGAGAAAGTCCACGTGAAAGATTGCCATGAATGCCCCTCTCTGATCACAAAAGCTCCTTGAACGTTTCTCCTGTGTAGGTGAAAACTGCAGGAAACACTCACAAGAGGCACACAATTTCTTTTTTCCTTTTTTGATGATATCTGGAACCAAAGACCTAGAGTCAGGTTAAAAATGACATTCTCACTGAAACAATTTATGAAAGGTCTATTACCTAGCAATTTCATATTTGGATGCAATTATGTTAATGTCATTAGTACATTATGAATGCTACTAATATGATTATTGTTTTGTGTGGTATTACAGGAAATTAATTTAAATAGATTTACATATTTTTCAGATAAAGGGCACTGCAAACACGGAAAAATAAAAAGGCTAACATTATTTTGAAAAAAATAAATAAACACTAAGGGAAAGCTGGGTTGTGGCTTAGTTTTTAATACCAACACAGTCTTTATTGTGATTTCTGGTTAATATAAATATTTTGCAAATTGAAAGCGTTTTTCTTGTTTAAGTGAGCATTTTGAATCAACCTCCTGGGCCCCTCAGCAGGGCTTTTAGCTCCATTTTATGACTAAAGGAGTTGATCGTCAAGGGCATAATGAACGAACTCATCCCAAATTACACCAAAGTCCAGACAGTGCAATATTTAAACTCAGATGCCTGTCCACTCATTGTTGGCAAATAGAGTTTTATGGTCAAATCACTTAGGGGTCTAATTAAATGAGGCAGACCTCTGAATACTCTCCTTCCCAGGATTTTGGTGAAAAGAAAGGCTGATTTCCCTTTCAGGAGGCTGTGACATCTCCTGCTTATCCAGAGGAGATGTCATCAGCCTAGGAGCTCAGCCATCCTTCCCCCACATTGTTCAGCATTCATGGTGCACCTGCTCCATGCCAGCCCTGTGCTGTCACACTGCTGCTGGACACCAAGCATGCACACGAAACAACTGCAGGCATTAGTTCCTGTGAGCACTTGGCCAATGCAAACCATAGGCGCCGGCTGAAATGATTCACGGGTGGTCCAGAAAGGCTGCCCAGAGGCAGGATCTATGCTGGGCCTGGGAAGAGATTCCAGACAAGTGGCCACAACCATGGGGCATCTGAGGTTAGGGGAACTGTGGGTGAGACTGGCAGAGGGGGGAAATTTGCCCAGCATATTCAAGGCAAACGTGGATTTCCCCAGCTGGACAATGGGGTACAAATAGATTGGTGATGACTTGCAGATGACCTATAGGCAAGAGAGTGTCACTGAAGGCTTTTAAACACCAGAAATTGACAAGGAGAGAAGCCGCCTTTGTCAAAAGGAACCTGGCAGCTGTGCACAGAAAGAATTGGACAAGGAGGGAGCAAGGGGTCAGGAAACAAGTCTTTTGCAAATATCCAGGCCTAGGGTGAAGGGTTCTGATCCATCCAGGAGGATGGCTGCTGTCCCAGACCCAGGGATATAAAGGAGGAAGCCTCAAATCAGCATTAGGGTATTGTGAGCAAGTCCTGATAATCTGCTATGAAGTGAAAGTGCTCTGTGGACCAGCACTCTGCTTTGCTGGTGCAGCTTCAGCTAGCTGCAAACAGGATCCCAGTGAATGCTGAATGAATGAAGGAACACAAAAGTGAATGCAGCCCTCCTGACTGACAGTGGATATCCTACGTTTACTGCAGGATTCGTCCTGGGGGCTACTCCATTGCTGGTGCTCTGGTCTCCCTGCTCTGTATCCTGTTCCCTGAATAAGGGAGTTTCAATGACAGGTGCTTCCCTGTGCCTCTCAGGAATATGTAGCTTTCCTCTTTCCCTGGAAGCTGGGGAGGACCTCCTTGGGCCCTGTGCCTATGTGCTATAATATGCCAAAGAAATATGAATAGTCTCCAAGTACAGAAACAATAAAAGTAGCATTAATTCCTACCTTATATTGCTTGTTGTGAAGATAAAATAAATTAATAAATATAATTTAGAATAGTCACTGATGTATAAAAACAACAGTGTTAGATATTCTTATTAATAATATTATCATTGTTATTGACCAAACAAGTTGATCTGACTGTTAAATTCCAAATATTTCCATCTAGGTATAAGTTAAATGAAATTTATTGCCAGGCCCTGGTGGCTCATACCTGTAAGCCTAGCTATTCAGGAGGCAGAGATCAGGAGGATCGCAATTTGAAACCAACTTGGGCACATATTTCTCAAGACCCTATCTCAAAAATACCCAACATAATAAGGGCTGGTGGAGTGGCTCAAGAGGTCGTGCCTGCCTAGCAAGTATGAAACCCCAAATTCAAACCCCAGTACCACCAAAGGAAAAAAAAAAAAAAAAAGAAATTTCTTTCAGCAGTACAAATTTTCCTACTGTCTCTTTAAAACAGCATTAATTTCTAAGTAGCTGCTTGGCATATAAATAATCAGGATTAGGTATCACATTGGGATTTTATTTTACTGATTGAAAAAAAGCTTAAATTTTTATATTTAGCATTTACCATAATAGAATGTTTCTCAATTCTGAATCAAAGATTAGAATCATAATGTTTTGACTGCTATATATTTTACTTCTGGAAATAATTTGATCCATAAATTAAAATGGATATTGGTGTATCTCCAATTATTTAGCATTAAAATCATTCTGTCATCATTTTCCAATTATCTGCTCATGAAAAAGTAGTGATAGACCATTTGTGTTTAACTGAATTCGTAGTTGTGTTTGATTAAGATATTTTAAAGCCATTATAAACAGCTTCTTGCATACCTCTTACTGGTGAATTTTTCTACCTGTGCTCTCAAGATGGCTAAAAGCATCAATTAGGAGAGTTACGAAGGGGAAGTGGAAATGTGACCATTCTACTCTTTCAGAACAGATAAAAATACTGTAAAATCAGAAATTAGATTTGGATTTCAAAGCTTACAAGCAAATACGATAGTTATAAATAGGTTATCTTGTGAAGAGGAAACGCAGTATGGTTTAGAACTTAATCCAGTGCAAGGAGAGGGATAATTTTGAGTCATTTGCAAGAGGTTTAGATTAAACTACTTATTTTCTGTGAATCTGAACATTTGCCTGGAGACTTCAAAAGGACAAGACAGGAAGAGGTCAGAAGGGTCAGGACTGAAGGGGTGTGGCGCCGGGGGGCCAGAGGCCTGCAGCTGAGGGACTTTTCCATAATTCTGCATTCACATGCACACCCAACCGTCCGAACCTTATTGTTCCCTGACAGTTATCCATCATTTCCTCCACGCAAAGCAGCACGCTGAGAGTTTGGCATGTGTTATATCTCAGTCCTCTAAACAGCCCATGAATTAACTACTTCTGTGAAAGCTAGGAGTTAATACCTGGCCCATGGTTGCACAGCCAGGTCGGGGTGGCAGTGGACCCACAGATTACAGGGTGATGACTGATGCCTGCACACCGTGCTTCCCTGACAGCTGCAGATGTGGGAACGTCCACGTTTGCTGAGTGCAGTCCTCACACAGTGAGGCTTTACCACATGCTCAGGTTTTCCCCAGAAAAGGTGGGGAGCAACAAGGTGGCCTGCCCAGGACCTGGCAGAGAACCAGGGCTCAGGTCAGGAGAGCTGTGAGACAAGGGGACTGAAGGAGCAAGGGACCCATGGTCCATGGAGCCAGGGGATGCTGGAGAAGTCACTGGGAGAGACATAGCTCCCTGTGAAGGGCACCTCCTGAGGCTTTTGTGCTCACAGACATGGTCTATCTGGCATGCTGTCATCCCTGTGACCAGGAACAGCCACTAAAACCTTCCCTGACCAGTGGCTTCTCCCTCGGCATGGTCCTGTCATAGGGAGCCTCACCTCCTCGTAACTGAATGATTTATCTCAGTTCATTTATGTACCAAGTAACTACCGAATGACTACTAAGAGCCGCAGATCGGGAGTTGCTGGGTTCAGAAGGGAGCCAACCTATGAGAATAGAAGCTACCCTAAGTCTTCCCTTTGCTAGAGTTTATGTACATTCATGGAGCCACCAATTCTATAGAAAGCTACATTCAGTTGTAGCTGAGAGCTGCAGTAGTTCCTTCAGATTACCTCCTGTCGCTTCCATTTTATTAACGAGAATTGCAGAGGACCTGATTTAGATGCTCCATTAAAAAGTCATTGTCTTATTTATCGGTTCTACTTGTATGTGTGAATCTTCAAAAGTGTTTTAAAATAGTTTATTCTTCAAACACATCATGCAAATCCCCATCAATTGTAATCTTTTTAGTCTTGCTAAGCAAGCAAACTTCAACACAGTCCCTAGTAAATTACCACTAATTTCAATTCAGTTCTCTTCAAGGAAAGAGAAAGTTTCTGATGTTTTGCATTTTTTTCAGCAGTAGCAGATCTGAAAGAGAACGCCGAGAAATATTCAGATAAGTTATTTATGCTCCCAAGTCGTTTTTAATTCTGAGGAGAATTTAAAACTAACAGATGACATGCTGATATTTTTCAACATGTGGCCTTAAAATAACATTAAGATAATTTTAAAATAAAGTAAACTGATCTAAATTACATAAAAATGCAGCACACATCAATCTTAAATGAATAAAATGTAAAAGAAAAGCAAAAGTAAGTTATGCTTCAAAAACATT
Organism: Castor canadensis; assembly: GCF_047511655.1. Lineage (NCBI taxonomy): Eukaryota > Metazoa > Chordata > Mammalia > Rodentia > Castoridae > Castor > Castor canadensis. The sequence continues at coordinate 5,328,863 of NC_133386.1, read as the reverse complement.
GAAATGTTGTAGAAGATAATCTTCCATTCAAACAATCTGCAACTTAAAAATCTCAAAATTACCTTTTATGTATATAAATGTGTTACTCGCGTTTCTAATCTAAGTAGAAATACTTGCTTTGTCTCCTTCACGAGGCAGTGTTGAGTTCGGTGTGATGCTCATACTTGTTCTGACAGCTAAGTCCTTCCTTACTTTTTTCAGTTGTTCTGTGGTTCTATCAGCTTTGCCAGATTTCATTCTAAATCTCTCAGAGTCATGGTTTTTACCTGCTGGTATGTAGTGTTCACTGTGTTTCATTTTTATCCATGCTTCCTTAAAATCAGGAGATTAGATGAGGGAGTGCTGTGTCGTGTTTCTCTTTCTTACCATGTTCAAAAACCCCGCCCCACCCCCGTAGCTTTCTTGTTGAATTTCCTTTACCACCGGTCCTAATGTGTGTTTCTGGCCGGGGGCAGATAGACCAAGATGATTGATGTCTTCTCGATTTTTCTCAGCTGTTATATCAAATTTTTCAAGCTACCTTCAGCTTTCTGTCACAACCTTCTCGTCTGACAAATGAATTAAAATACTGGTCCTCAAAACAGTTGGTAATTACAGTTGGTAATTCCAGTTTTTAAAAGATTCCATTAAGAAGATCAACCAAAACTGTGCATCTCCTTGAAGAACGCTTAGTAGGAAACCTGCAGCGGCCATGTGAGGAAGGTCTAAGGGAAGGGAACAATGAAAAGATAGAACTTTCTGGCTGGAGCCACTCGTACAGGGACTGATGTCTTTTTTGCCCGCCCAGCATTGGTAGCAGGTGTCTAGTTTTCCTCCAAAGGCCAGCAGTATGTCATCACAAGCAGTTGAGGTAGGACAACCGAGGATACTTCCTGCCCCAGGCCTCTAGGTAAGCGTGTGAACCAGGTCAGGCCAGGTGGATCTGAAGCTTATTGGAGGGTCTCTAGGACTGGAAGTGTTGACCATGGTTCTCTGGATGGTGGGTCCCCACCATCCATATCCCAGAGCCTCCCTAGTTCCTGCCTCCTGTCTGAGACCTGCTTCTTCACTTTTGTCCTTGAATCTTTAAGCCACTTCATTTCTTTCCAGTAAGTTCCTTTTGTAATCGTTATCAAAAGTGAGTTTCCACTTGAGAGCAAAGAACTCAACTGTCACCATCAGTAGAGTAAAGATGCCCCACCTCACCAAGTTAAGGAACCAATGGAAGGCATTCATGGATCTTAAACAAAGTGGTTTGAATATTCATGTGAGAAACTAAATATTGTGGGAGAAACCAAATATTTTAACCTCCAATGTTAAAATAACAGTGTGAGAAAAACAAACCCCCTTCCCTCCGCTCTCTCACCGTGGTACAGGATTTCTCTCTACCAACAAGCAAGCAGTTGTACAGCAGACTCCCGCTGGACACCCCCAATCCCATCAGTTCCGGCATGTCTACCTGGTGGTAGAGTCAGATCCCCCAGGGTGAGGACTCAGTCCCCAATCTTGCCCCTCTCCACTTCAGATGCCCTCACGGGCCTCAGTCTGTTTTCACCTGTGCGCTGACCAACCCGCTTCAAACCCCGTCCTGAGGGTGGATTAATGTGCTCAAGTGACTCAGAGCATTTAGGGAGACACTTTAATTTTTTTCCTTTATTATTGTGATGGGTTGGGTTACATTGTAGCCTTTACACAGGTTCTTGCAATGTAGCAAATATATCATACATGAATTTACCTCCTCTACCCTTCTCCTTCACCCCCTCTCCCAGATTTCTGGAGTAGTTTCAACAGGTATCAGTTTTGCATTTACTTATATATGTATACATTTTTTTGCACCATATTCATCCTCCTACCCCCTTTCCCCAACACCTCCCCCTTCCCATTTGTGCCACCCCTCCCCCCTGGACAGGACTTGTTCTACTCTCCTGTTCTCCAATTTGGTAGGAGAAAAAAGAGAAAAGATAAAATGAAAACCATGACATTTTAGCTTGTTTGAGATAAAGGTAACACAGGGAGTTTCCTTGTGATATTTCCGTGTGTGTATGTATTATAACCACAATTGGTTCATCTCCTCTAATTTTCTTCGTTCTACCTCAGTCCCTTTCTTATGGTTGTTTCAGCCAGTTTAAGAATTCTATATTCATTCTTGTATGGGGAGTACATCAACCCTATTCAAGCTCTTGGTTTCCCTACCCCTCTCCTGTGTGACCTCCCCTTAGTGTGACCAGTGTTTCTTAATATGGCTACATTTGTGTCAGGTCTATAATCCACAAATGAGAGAGAACACGGAGCTCTTGGCCTTCTGAGCCTGGAGGGAAACACTTTCATTTTATCCATTTATTACAAAACCCTTTTTATTTCATTTACCAATTTATTATTATCATCTTGCTTATTCAGTAGATTCTCTGGTTTTCCAGGCATAAAATAAGCATTCTTCAAAATGTCATTGTTTTGCTTCCCCCTTTCCAACTTTTTACCTCAAATTTCTTTTTCTTGCGTCATAGTACTGGCTAGTATCGGTGGTATAATGCTAAGTAATAGTGTGAAAATAATGACAGTGGAACTTCAGTGGGAATACTTGTGACATGTCTCCATTAAGGATGGTTGCCGACTTGTGTACTGACATATATTTTAACCTAAAAGGAAATGTTCTACTCTTTGTATTTTGATTTTATCAGTAATTGTCACTGAATATTGTCCCATGCCTTATCAGCATCTATGGAAATGATCATGCATATTTTTGTTTATATCCTTAATATGATAAATTTTATCAATAGAATTAGTAATAACGAGTCATTCTTACATTTATGGAATAAACTACATTTGGTAATTATGCAGCATACTTTTAGCATGCTGCTGAATTTAGTTTGTTAATAGTTTAAGGTCTATGATGTTAGATTCATAAATGATATTGGCATACTGTTATTTTCTGCACATTTCTTTTTGCTTTGGTATCAAGTTATATTTCCTATGGAAAAAACTGGAAGTGTTTTTCACTTTTTCACCATAAGTTCTGAGAAAAAAAGCACTACAGTTGTGGGCATCTCACGTTCGGGACCTGTGACTTTTAATCAACCTTCTCCATTTCTCCCTTAGAAAGTAGTATTTTTAGATTTTTCCATTCCTTCCAGGGTCGGTTTTGGCAAGTTAAATTTTCATAGAAAACTTTCGATGTGCCCAAATTTCAAATTTATTTGCACAGAATTGGACAAACTAAGGTCCTGTGTCTGTTTTTAATTCTTGCCATTCTTGTTACTTTCACTGTCCTCTTACTCTTTCTTATTTGCACATTCTCCACTTTTTTCTTGCTTAGGTTAACTATCGGTTTATATGTCTTTCTGAATGCTTTTTGTTTCAAAAGCCATCTTTTGAGTTTATTTTGTAGTTCTACTGTTCCGATTTTACAAGTAATCTCAGCTTTTACTTTAAAAAAAAAACTTATGATTTCATTCCATTTATTTTGTTGCTCCTTTCATACTTGTGAGTTAGTTTAACTGTTTATTTTTAAGTAATGCAAAGATTTAAGGTAATGCATTTTTCTCTGAGCATTTTAAGTGGCATCTATCTTATAATTTCTGGTGTGCAGTGTTTTATTATGCTGTTTTCATTTTTTACATTTTAGATTGTATTTCCTCTGACTAAAAGTCATTTTTAAAAAATCAAGTTACTTGGTATCCACCTTGCTTCTGTTAAATATCTTTTTTTTCTACTATTTGATACATTCAAATGACATTCTTTAATCCCCAACTATTGCAAATGAGGCAATCAGCAAATTAACTCTGCTATTTGTCTTCTCCTTCCTTCCTCCCCATGTTTTCTCTTTGTGGTGTCATCTCTGCACTGACAGAGCAGTGTACATTTGTACTGTTTGCCACCCTAATCTCCACATTGCTTTAGTCCTAGTCTTTCAGTTGAACACGCACAACGCAAGCAGTGACCATTTTTGTCATCTCTGGGTTTCTTCAGTTCTGTCCTCGATGAAGGAAAACAGCATTACCCAAAGGTTACGTTTTTTCAGAACTGTTTGACTTTTTGTTTGAAGAACAGTCTTCCTGGATCTAAAATATTTGCCATATTTTATTTTCTTTGGCTTAGATGGTTATTTCTCTACTGTCTTATGACCTTGAAGGTAGCTGCAGAGAATCCGGAAACTAACAAAAAATCATCTCCCTTATAACAGACTTGGTCTTTTTGTCTGGCTGCCCAATTATTTTTCCATATACTTAAAACTCAGTAACATAGGGTATGTGTTGGTTGAAATAAAACAAAGGGCCAGATTTTCAAATTAAGACTCAGAAGAATTGGACACTGATCCTTTGTTGATAAATGAGAAGGTACAAGTAATACCAGTCATAGCCCCGGTTTATTCCCCCATGTACAGCTTGGCTACATCAGGATGCACTCTGACCCAGAGAGAACATTTCAGGTCTCCATGGACATCTGGAAGGTATCACATTCAACTATGAAACATCTCTGCTGTGTAGTCCAAAAACTGGCATTATCTTCTTAGCCATGAAGTCTTCCCTGGATTTGACCTGGCCATTTCCTTTGCTTTGCTGTCTTTCTCCAGAGACATCTAAGGGTAGGGAGGATGAGGTACAAATCCAGACTTTAGCTTCTCATTTCCACCTGGTGCCTTTTCCCTGACCCACAACGTGCTCCTCCAAGATGTGGGTTGCTATAGTCTGAGTGTTTTCATCCTTCCAAAATTCATAATCTCCAATGCAAGGGCACCAAGAGATTTGGCCTTGGAGAGGTGATTAGGTCAAGAGTCTCTGCCTTCGTGAAAAGGGTCAGTGTCCTGATAAAGGAGATCTGAGGAAGCCCCCTTTACCCTCTGTGCTGTGGGCACATAGATGGCAATTCCATCCATGAGGAATGGGCTGCACCAGATGCCAAACCTGCTGCTGCCTTGACCTCCAATGTCCCAGCCTCCAGAACTGTGACCAACAAATTTCTGTCGGTCAAACGTTACCTAGTGCAAGGTATTTGGTTACAGTGTCACACTGGCTAACACATAGGTTCAAGTCTTAGTCTAAGGATAATTTCTTTAATCACAGCCTTCAATGCTTGCTCTGTTTCCTTCTTTAACAGCTCTGATTCTGCATGCTTTTAAAATCTCTGTGCCCTTTTTTCCTATCTCACGGCATCTCCAAGCATTTTAAGTTGTCTATTTCAATTCAATTTTGTTTGATGTTTCTAATTTCTGTTATCTGTGTCTACTGAATTTTTCATAGCTCTGGTCTTCCTTTGCTCCTTTTGATTTGATCTTCATTTCTATGGTTTTTTTCTTCTATTTCTCTTCTAGGTTCAGTCTTGCATCTTCTCTGATCATCTTGCTCTCTATTCCCTGAGATCTTGCAATTTTGCTTTAAGGGCTCTTTTCATAGTTATGACTACCTCATCCAGTCTAGGTTATTAGCTCTTATTAATTGACTTTTAATGTTCAATTAAAGGTGTCATCATTCTTGGTGATTTTGTCTGTGTGTGTAAATATCTTCCCTCTAGAAAATTTCACTATTTATTCCTGTATTTTTTTTCTTATCATATCAGCACTATGGTGGCTGTAGTTTCAAGTCATTCCCTTTCTAATGGAAAAGCTTCCTGAGAAAGGAATGATCTGGGAAGAATTATTTTCTCTGCTTTCCTAAACTAAATTAACATAAGAGACCATCCATCCTTAGCCCATACCAGTGTCTGCCGTTATGCCACAAGTCCTGTCATGTGCATGTGAAGCTTTCAGGGAACCGTCCCACTTCCGTGACATGGGTTTTGAGGCTTTCTCTCTGGCTTGCCACTGCTGGGCTAGTCTCCCCTACACTTGCAATCTACACAGTTTCTGCCCTGGGTCCTCCTGTCATCACAAGTTCTGACAGTTCTTACTATGTGAGATGATATAGGTTTGTCACTTTAGGGAATGAGTCTGTCATCCCCCCCCAAAATGTGTTTTTACTATCATTTCATAAACTCGGCACTCTTCACTGCCACGAGTGGCCTCCACTGTACAGCCCTGGCTTTGGCATGCTCCCAACTGACCTCTTCTATTCGTGGCGGTCCTAACAGCTTTGAGCTGGCCTTATTCTCACAAGGGCTGATAGGGGTCATGCTGTGCACAGCTCCATGCTGCACACAGAGCTGGGAGGTGTGATGATAGGGTAACAAGTATTAAATGAACACTCACTTCAAGAAGCCTTCACTCTAAAAGTTAAGAGAACGTCCATCACATGTTGTCTTAGTTCACGCTGGTTGCCATAACAAAATACCATAGATGGGGTGACTTAAGCAACAGAAATTTATGATCTCACTGTTCTAGAGGCCGTAAGTCTGAGATAAATTCTGACCAATTTGGTGTCTGGTAAGAGCTCTCATTGGGGCTCACACATGACTGCTTTTTTGCTTTGTCTTCTCCACCATGCATGTGTTGAAGTAGGGGAATGAGAAAGGAAAAGGGAAAGAGAGAGAGAGTTTCCTGATATCTCTATTTGTAAAAACACTAATCCTGTTAGAGCAGGGCCCCACCCATGTCACCTCATTTAGCCTTCTTTGCTTCTTTAAGGGTTTCAACTTCCAATACAGAAGCTGGAGATTAGGTCTTTAAAACACAAATTTTGAGGAACACACTCAGCTTATACTACACGTATAACAACAACTATGTCAGGAAATTTTCTCATGAGAAGGAAGTTAAAATTAGGGAGTGAAAGAGAAGCATTTCTTCCAGTCAGGAAATCATGAAAATAGTGTTGTTTGAACTGAGACGAGATGGGATAGGTTTTGTACATCTGCAGGTGAAGTTGGGTACTCTGGGTACAGAAGCAAAATGTGGGCAAGACCAAGGCATGTATGGCACCAAGACAGGGTCCGTGTGACTGGGGGGTTGCAGGGGCTGTGAGTGAGGAGGCTCATGGGAGAAACAACCTCAGGAGCAAGTAACACCTGATCTCTTCCACCAGGGAAGTCCTTGAACTGCTATGGCATGATTTAAGACCTTACTCCAACACAGTTGGATGAATCTGCTTTCTATTAGGCTAATGAAATAGCTGAGGCTAGATGCTTTATAATGAAAAGCGTGTGTGAGAGAACAGGGTTACAAGACAAGACAGGAAGCCAGAGTGAGTGAGGAGAGGCTCTTTAATCATCCCCATGGGAACTGACTCAGGATCCCGGGTGAAACACCTTAATCCCTTGTGAAGACAGCATTCCCCTCGATTTATAGTTTTCCCAATAGGCCCCACCTCTTAAAGGTTCCATGGCCTCTTAACATCGCGACACTGGGGACCAAGCTTCCAACACATGAGCCCTTGGAGACAAACCACATCCAAACCTTAGCATCCAACAATTATCAAAAAGTCTAGATGGGAGAGAGGCAGGAACAGCTGACTGTCTGGAGCTGCACTCTGGGATGTATAGACTTGCAACTTCATGTAAAATAGATCAAAAGGCTAGGGAGTATCAAAACACTGTAGCACAAAAGAGGGCAAAAACATAATGGCAGCTGAAAATCAAGATGAAATCTGTGTTTTGCTTGCTTTATAAAATCTAAATAATGTACACTTACTTCCATTTAATTTCAGAAGTAGAAATCCATAGTAGACTCTCTAGAAGATGAACTTCCAAATTTGTCATTTTGAAGATGAAATTTAAACAGCATATGTTCAATAATTACCAATTCTAAACAAAATTCAGCATTCACAGAATAACAAGATGTAATTGGAATACACTGGGTAATGTCAGGCTGCATTGTGCTAACCTTTTGACCTACTAATTTTACAGCATAGGAAAAGAAATGAGGCCTACCCCAGTGTTAGCAAGCATTCTAAATTCAATTAACTTTAACTGACATATTGAAGCCATGCTTTCTTTTCTTATTAAAATTAAGTCTCTTAAACACTCACCATAAAAATCAGCTGAGCATCAGGTCCACAAGAAGCAGATCAAGTTTTTCAAGAATGTTTAAAAATATTGTAGGTTAAATCATCAGGAATAGAAGAATTAATTTGAATACTCTGTTATTGTTGTTGGTTTCCTATAAAAAAAGATTCTTGTTTGAATCATTTCGAGAAAGCAATACAATTTCCTTTCCCTCGGTGAATAAAGATTTAGATAATATTAAGATATTTAAACCAAGGCACCGTTGAAAAATTCCACCCAAGTAACACTGATAATTGTCAACACTTATGAGATATTCAACATTTTTACTCACTTAACATACACACGAATTTGCCCTACTGAGAGGAAAGAAGTTTCCCCGTCCCTCCAAGCAATCATCAGCTCAGACTTGTCCTCTTAGAGCTAGAGAATGAAAATCTAAAGAATGTCCTGACTCAAATGCTGCCTCCTGTGTCTCCAATTTGCCCTCTACAAAAATAGTTATTCCTCTGGTCTTTATTCTATAAGGAAATTAATTTTAATAGTTTTGGATTTAGCTGTAAGAAGACTCAGCCCAAGTAGTTGTGCATTTTTCTTCACTTCCTTTTAGACATAAAACGCAACTGGGAGCAGCGATTTCCTTCTGCAATCACATGGGGTACACATGGCCACCTCAGGAAGCCCTCCAACCTCTCTTCTCACTGTTCCATAGCTGTTGCTACAATGGCCCAGCACTGGTGCAAATTTGTGTAGTCACGTGTAGATTTTGGTGATTATCAGATATCCTGTGGTCACTGCCTATGTCGTCACAAAGTTCATAGGCACTCATTCTTCCACCCTTGTTCTGTTGGTTTCTTTGGCTTTGGTGGGACTGGGGTTTGAACTAAGGGCCTCACACTTGCTTAGGCAGGTGCTCTACCACTTGAGTCACCCCACCAGTCCCCTTCCACCCCCTTGTTGAATGATGGGCCATGATCTGACAGAGAGAGCTGAATTAGGAGCCAGAAGTAAATAGATGTGGGAAATTGCTCGTTAAGGTTCTCAGGGTATGTAACAGATGAGTCCCACCATGTCTTAGGTAAGTTTCAACATGAAACAAAGTATTGTAAGGGAGATGACATCATGGAGTTGCTCTTCTGCTCGCCTGATGGTGTTTGAGTTCCATACACGTGAGGCTGTCTGCCTTCCCTCAATTGCCTCATAGAGACTCAACCTTAAAGTATCCAAAGCCAGATTCTCGCTCTCCCCTGTCCCTGAAGACTCTGTCCTCCCTCAGTGTCCCTTACTAAAGCTAATACTGTCACCATCTATCTATGCAGACCAGAGATCCAAACACAGCCTCTCTCCTTCTACCAAGTTTAACACCAACTTCTGCTACTTTACTATTTTCTCTAGCTCCCTAGACAGAACAGTGCTCATCTCATGGCAAGGGACAGTACAGCAGCCACCTCTCAGACCTCATCAAGCCTCGTACAAGCAGCAGTCAAAACAGACCTATCCTGCCTCTTTTCTATCTAAGCCTGCCTTGGTCTCCTGTTTTACGCTGATAAAGGTGCCACCCTTCCTATGGTCCCCAAGGTCCATGTCCCCTGACTCCTGCTGCCCCACACACCCAGCCTCTCCTAACTCCTCACTGCCCCATTCTACTGACTGGTCTCAGTCTCCGATGGATCCCATTCTCCCCACTCAGGCCTCAGCTCCGGCCGCTGCCCCTGTCTGCAGTCCTGGCCACCCTCTCTCCTCTGTATTCCTTGATCAGTGTTCTCCTGAGACATCCCAACCAGCGGCCCTGACCCCGACATGGGGACATCTTCCATGCCCTGTGCCCCATAGCAGGTGGAAAATGTTTCTTTAATGTTCCTCCTCCTTGCTAAACGGGGTCCCTGCGAGTTCAGGGCAGGTCTTTTCTGTCGGTGCCTCGCACAATCCCAGCATCAACCAGAAGGTAGAGCAGGACTTGAATTGAATCTCTGCTGCATCAGTGCAAGAGAAGAAAACATGGCCATGGAGAGATTTGCCATGGGGCCTTTGGGGAGATGGCCCAGCCCAGGGAACTGGAGCAGAAGCAAGGTCCAAGGCAGAGCACGCCCCACCACCAGTGTGCTGGGGACGAGTGACAAGCAGGGCTCCTGCCCAGGCACAGAGAGCACCCCCAACCTGTCAGAATAGGGAGTAGAGCTATCACAGGCCCACGGGCCAAAACCCAATTAGGGGGCACCCTCTCTATTACAAATCTGTGGTGTAGGTGGCAGCCCCCAGCAAAGAGGACACCCACAGTGGGAGTGCCACACACTCTGCAGGTTTGATTTCACTGCCTCAGAGCGGGAAGGACCCAAGGGAGCCACACTCCACCTGTCCTGACAGAGGTCACCTGCACAGACTTCATGGCTGGATCCGAAGGGAGGGAAGCTCTGTCTCCCATGCTTCTGCCACGTAAATTCTTCCATCTATTGTTCGTGCATGCTCTGGAATTATCTTTATGCAAATGGAGGGATGCACGGAGTCTTTCGTCAGAGTAACTATGCACTGACAACTCGCGCTGTGCTGTGGCCCGCGTCTTTTGCAATGGGTGGAAGTTCCTTATTCAGTGGGTTCTGCAGCCTTGCAGACTGAATGGTGAGCTCACAATGTTGCAGATGGCACAGATGACACAACTGGTGGCAACCCGTCCCCAAACATTGTCAGGAAATGCCACATGCGTTGCTGCTTTAGGAAAATAATGCATATTTTATTATTGACACACAAAGTAGGACATTTACGTTTGCTGCACATAATAACAAAGATAGCAGGGAAACAGTATTCAGTAGAGAATGTCAGAGAGGTAGAAGCAAAGATGAAGTTTTGGGTTCTAAAGCAAGATTAACAGAAACGTTTTTTAGAAGTCCATACGAATATACGCCTCCTTTAAAGTATTAAGAACTTTACCTCAGCCAAGAACTGGAAATTAAGTTTCGGCATCAGTAGTAGCATTTATAATATCTCCATAAAAAATGCCTCTTCAGTCTTCCTAATAAGGAGTGTGTCATTGTTGCGCTCAACCGTTCTGTAGGCCTGTCATCCTCAACAAAGGACGTTCCCAACTGAGCCCACAGGGTGCTTCCCATCCCAGAAAACTGAGGGTTAAGTTTCCCCAGCAGGAACCTTTCAGAACATATGAATATGTATGTGTGACATGCATGCGGATGCTTTATGTGCACCCGTGTGTGCTTGTGTAATGTGTGTACATGTAGATGTGTGTATCTATGTATAAATGTATATGTGTGCATAAACATGTATTGCCTTAAAGACTCTTTGATCCTATATTTTCTAAGAGACAGATGGAACATGAATAGTTCATGCCTAACTTTTAAAGTTTGTGTATTTATTGTGTGCTGAGCTCTCGGAATGAAAGTGATTTTTAGAGTGATAGAATGCTGTGGAATGAAGAGCCCTAAGGACAGGAATTGCAGGCAAGTGCCGGGCTCACCTTCACTTTTGGTGTTCCTTGCAGATTAAAAAAAAAAATAGACAGCCTGTGGGGTATGGTGTCTCACGCCTGTAATCCCAGCTATGAGGGAGAGATAGGTAGGAAGATGACAGCCCTAGGCTGCAAGTTGAGACACTATTGGAAAGATAACTAAGATAAAAAGGGTTAGGGGCATGATTCGATTGGTAGAGCCTCTGCCCATTAACTAAGGCTTTGCGTTCAAATCCCAGTGCTGCTGGAAAAACAGCAAACATAAAAAGACAGCATGCTCTCAGCTTCACAAAATCCATCAAACTTAAAAAAAAAAAAACCTGTCCCCTCTCCTGTCCTTACAAAAGGGTAAGGGTCCCCTCCCAGACAAAGGGAGCCAGGCCGGCTTCCCCACCCAGCAAGCCTGGGAACCTGAGCCTCCCCGCAGCATCCTCCACTCACACAAGCACTTCACACACTTGCCCCTAGACGCCACACCAGGGTCCAGGCTGCCCGTCCTTGGGGGCAGCCCAGTTTGGAGCCTCAAGGCTTCCTCCTCACACTGCCCTCAGAGCTCGTAGTTATACCTGGTCCAGCTCTAGGGACACTCAAAGTTAATTTCTGACATGTTTCCTTTACATTCTCTCTTATAAAATCACCCAAATGAACACCCAAGCCCTAGCAATTTGCAAAGATGCTCTTGTGACGTTTGAGTAAAGAACACCAGAAATGTGACTGATGTCACTTAGCCCTTCTCCTGCTGGGTGCACAAAATCATTTTCACTCCTGTAACACAGAAAAACAACTAGGCAAGCACCCCAAGCTGTACCTTCTCTCAGTGTGGTATTTACAGTCCCAAGACCTCCAGCGCCAAGTGCACAGCCTCGTGGCCTGGGGACCGGTGTGGGGTGTGAGGCTATGGAAAATGTTCAAACTTCAGACACCATCATTGAAACTACTTCCTTTGCCTCCTTGTTTTCTTTACAATTAAAGCAACAGTTTCAAGAGATAAGGCCTCCGGGCTCTCTCTTCTGTGAGCAGAGTTTAGACACTATTCAAATGACATTACTTTGTAGCATCGTAGCATCTTTTTTTTTTTTTTAGAGGGTTTTGTTTGTGTGTTTGTTTTTTTCCAAAAAGCAGGCAACAGTGGCTACTCATAGACTCCACTGAGTCTGTATCTTCATTGCAAAGTCATCGTCTGCACTTGACATTCCGCAGCTGTGAGAGTGTTAGAATGGAGCTGTCGTCTGATTTGCCTTCAGGGTCACGTTGAGCTTTCAACAACAAGAATCATGAACTTGGTGTGCCAAGGAAATGCCCCTCTGTTCTGACACTCTGGGTTGGTGTTTTGTTACCAAGGTCCCAGAAGATGGACACTGGAGTCAAGAGCCAAACAGACCAGCACCCAGGTGTGGCTCTGACTCTTGTCAGCTCTGTGATTTTGGCCTAATCTGTTATAACTTCTCTGTCTCAGTTTCCTCATTTGCAAAAGGGGGAAAGGAAACTACTGTGAAGGATCGTTAAGGAAGTTAGAATCGGTGATGGCAAAGTACAAACCCCAGAGCAAGCACTCCTGGCCCGTGGCTGTTATTGACTTGGGCCTACCTTTGAATGTAAAAGAGAGTAAGTCCATCCACCATGCTGCCTTTGAATAGGAGTCCATGAAGTGACAAATTCTGTACTGCCAAATTTGTAAAGCTGGCTCGTTTCATGCAGCATTTTCCCTGAGATTTGAGCATCAAATTAGTTCTTGGTTGTCTAAGGAAAATAATGCCGAGAACTTTTTATCACAAAATGTTTTTGGAGAGCATTTCTCAGTTACCTTCCCAGAATATTTAGGGACTTAATTAGTTGTGTATAGTACCGAACAGCTTCAGTTCATTGGGCATGTGTGCAGGACAGTCATAAAGTATGTCCCAAACAGAAGCACGGTGGGTTCAGGATGATGTTATTAGTGCAGTTAACCATGAGTTGCCATAGTGAAGGGCAGGAGACCGTGACAGGAAAGCTGAAGTCTTCCATTGGAGAGGATGGGTGTCAAGGTCACAGCTCTGCACCGGTGCCTTAGACCTGGGCATCCAGAGGGGAGGCTGAAAGTGTCACGAAAACCATGTCAGGGAAAGTGTCACGTAAACACCCTTCTGTGTGTTGCCAGCTATCCTGGATGAGGGAGGGTCAAACTCCTCATGGGCCAAATGACCGTGGAGTCCTGTGTAGTAGGCACCCGCTGTCACCCTGAGAAAATGCTAACACTTTGATTGATTGATTGATTGATTGATTGATTGATTTGTAGCCTGCAGGTGCTCTACCACTTGAGCAATGTCTCCAGCCTATTTGGATGTAGGTATTTTTCTAATAGGGTTTCATGTTTCTGCCCAGGCTGGCCTGGACCAAGTTCCTCCTATTTATGCTTCCCATGTAGCTGGGATGACAGACATACCATGCCCAGTTTTTATAAGTTGAGATGGGGTCTCTGGAACTTTTTGCAAGGCCTATCTTATTGTTTAATTAATTTCACTGATTTTCTTGATTGGATATTAGTTGCTTTAGGACCTAGTAAGTTGAAAGGTATCTTTCTTTATGCAGTTCTCTTTCCAAAGTATTTCCAAAGCATTTTACTTAAGGTTATCATAGATTCTAAGAATAGTTATATTTCTCATATTAATCCCATGTCAGTTTTTCTTTTTTAAATATTTTTCATTGACTTTCTCCATGTTTTTTTTTATATGCTTTTTAGTTTTTTAAATACTGAAGATTACATTGAAATAGAGTAAATGAGAGTTAAGAAAGCCTTGCCTGGGTACGGTGGCTCTCACTTGTAATCTCAGCTACTGGGGAGGCAGAGATCAGTAGGATCAAGGTTCAAGTCCAGCCCTGGCAAGACATTAGTAAGACCTCCGTCTCAGCTACATGGGCGGTGTGGGTAGGAGAATCTCAGTCAGACTGGGTAAAAACGTAACGCTCTACCTGAAAATGACTAGAGCAACGAAGTGCCGCGGGACTGGCTCAAGTAAAATCAAGTAGATTTTACCTGCCTAACACGCATCAGGCCCTACATTCAAAATTCCAGTACTGCCAAAAAAAAAGAGAGACAAAGAAAGCCTTATAATCAGTTCGACCCTGCAGGATCACTATATTAAATATAATACCATGTCCATTAAGTGAATCCTGCCCACATGCCACACAGTACACAACACCTAACCCTATACCAACCCCAGGAAGGGGTTGCTATGAGCCCACATTACGTTTAAGGAAAGGAAGGCTGCCAGCGTGAAGTGACTGCCCCTTGTGGTCAGCTGGCAAGTCCAGATAGCAGGGAGGGCAGGCCCAGGTGACCAAACCATTCTCCAACCTTCTCCAGGCCCAAGAGATCCTTATTCTGTGCAAACTCTGAACTCATTTAATGTGCCCACGTGCACAGAGCGACCATGAGTGGCCATCCTAATGCAGTTAGGTTATAATCATAATCTCTTTTGTAGCAGAGACTTCTCCAAGGGATCGAAAGTGTTTACTGGCACTCAGATCTACCAGCTCTCGTTGCCTCTGGCCTGTGAGAGCACTGCACCAGTAGGAAGAAGTAGGCCCAGAACTCAGAGGCAGCTGAAGCTCAGAGATCACGGCATTGGGAGGAGGCCGGAGAGCCCCTCAAGGCCTACCCCAGCCAGACCAGGGCCTTCCCTGTTCAAACGTGGGCAAATCGCTTCTTTCGATAACACTCCTTCACCTAAAATTCAACTAGGGATGATGATCAAGCCCTGCTTCCCAGTTTAGTTACCATGATGGAAGATGAGATCCAACAATAACACAGCTTGCCACCTGGCACTGGAAAGTTCTCTACAGATGTTAGCACTGTTACTAGTCCTGGGTCAGACTCAGAGGGAGAGCCCTCAGCATTGGTGCCTTCCACACGAGGGCTGTTTACAAGAGAGTTCGATTGAGTAACATCAACACCACCTGAGTTTAGCATGCCGTGCACGGCCAGGGCCAGGTGTGGCTCCGTTTGCCGGCCTCCTCTCTCTCTGCCTCTGATCTGCCCCTTTGGTCTGCTACTTTCCTCCTCAGGGTACTGGGGACCTAAGGACCAGGCAAGTGCTGATCCATTAGAGCCACACCTGATCCCTGACCGAGGATTCCCAGCAAACAATCCCTCCAACTCTTAATACAGACTTCTGCTCTGAAGGACACCGACCTAAGTTTTGGGCAAGTCTTGATGCTCCCTGCCTTGTCCCTGGCTAGCAGCTTCTCCCCAGGTCCGGGTTCCAGGTTTCTACCTCATCTGCAGATAAGTCCCCGCTGGGAGGCTTGTCCCTACCCTGTGCCCTGCATCCCACCAATCCGGGGACACAACAGGGGCCACATTCAACCCTTCATGCAGCAATATTATGTCTTCATGCTTATTTTTTTCTAAAAGCATTTCTTGAATACTTACTGACTTGACATAGACACCACAGAGCATGCAAAGATGGTCCTCATCTTCAAGGAGCTTAATTCTTACAGATGATGTATTTTCACAATGGTAGCATATTCGTTCATTTTGTCACTATGACAAAATAACTACTTTTAAAGAAAACATGTTTATTTTGATTCACGGTTTTGGAGATCCAAGATCAAGTGGTCACATCTGTGCTGGACTTCTTGCTAGCAGAGTCCCAAGGCTGTGCAGGGTGTCACAAGGCAAGAGATAGGGAGCCTAGCTGTGCGTGCGTGCGTGTGTGTGTGTGTGTGTGTGTGTGTGTTCTCTCTTCCTTGTCTTGTAAAGCCAACAAGATTCAGTGGCACCCTCCCTGCTGACCTTACCTAATGCTAATCACCTCTCAAGAGCCTGCCTTTAAACACCACGGTTGGTTCAAGTTTCCATTTTCTTAATGCCTCACAATGATGGCTAAGTTTCAACTCATGAAGACTTGGAAGAACTCAAGCCACACCAAAGCCATGGCAAATCATGAAGCTGGGTGCTTGGTGAAGGACTACCAGGGAAGCCTGAACACTGCCAGTGACTAAAAGGAAGGACAGCACTGTCTGACAGCTGCTAGGGAAGAGCCTCACAGGTAGAGTGGCCTTTGCAGCAGTGGACAAAGGAATCCAGCAGGAAGGAAGAGCAAGGGGCCAAAAAGGGGGAT
This sequence comes from Castor canadensis, assembly GCF_047511655.1. Classification (NCBI taxonomy): domain Eukaryota; kingdom Metazoa; phylum Chordata; class Mammalia; order Rodentia; family Castoridae; genus Castor; species Castor canadensis. The sequence continues at coordinate 5,312,459 of NC_133386.1, read as the reverse complement.
CCCTGACTCTTGTTTTTGGGTAACAGCTGGTTTAACTGGAGCCTGAGCTGGGGCGTGGAAGACAGAAGTTGGCCTGAAGCCTGTTGTGAAGGGCTTAATGCCTGCCAGACCAAGGAAGCAGACATTCACTGAATACATAATGGTGAATTTCTGATGGTGGACAAACGCAGACTGTGTCATGGAGGTTCAAGTAGACATTTGTAGAGGATGACTGAATAGACAGAAAGGCAGAGTAGAAGAGGCCTGTGCAGAGGTTATGGAGACAGATCAGAAGGGGCCAAGTGTGGAGGTGGCAGCAGAAATAGAAAAGAAGCCCTGTCAGGGCAGTTGAGAGGGTGCGGAGTGCGGGCCTGAGCCAGTTTCCTGCATGTCTGAGAGGCAAGTCGAAAGGCTTCGGGAGCCTAATTTAATGACCAGCGTTTTTCACCACACAGCGTTGCTTGGAGCAGCTAAAACCAAGCGTAACCAAAGCGAATGAAGGAGGAAATGCTACAGAAAACTGTCACTGGGCCGTCGTTTAAAACGTGCACTATTCAGACTCTTGTGCTCCCTAATTGGCTACCTTAATAATCTTTTGTAATATTAAATAATATAAACCAGATAAATTCAAAGTTCCATTTCTTCCAATTCCTTCAAAAAGATTTTTCTCCATTTCTTATCAATCCACTAGTGGAAGAACCAGGCTTTATTGAAACAAGGCTTGCAAGGATGTTTTTCAAAGACAGAAACAGATATCAAATGATCCCGAATATAAAATCAAACGTAGAACTAAAATTTAGACCTTCCCAATGCATCCAGGGATTACTTAAGTCACCAGAAAAAGATTTTCCATGGCTTCTCTTTTATCTTCACATGAAAGGTTTCACAGCAAGTAGTTCCCAGAAAATCCTGTGAACCATCTTGTTCTTTGGAGATTTTAATGACAGGCCATGAACAGCAGTCAATAATATGCTATTGACTTCAGCTCCAATGGAAGCACATTAAACCCTTCCTGCTGGTGACTGCCGTGCCACAGGCACACACAGGAGCCGTGTGCACATGCAGGCAAGCACACGCGAGGGCAGGTGAGGTGTGGGCACCAAAGCTGCCTCTGTAGTTTGGAATTTCCAACCCTTGTCTTAATCCTGGTAAAGAAAACAGAAAAATGAAAAGACAATGCAACAATGAAAGCACACCAATGGAATCAAACCTGCCCCGCTTACTTCTCAGGGACCCAAGACCATGGCCTGGAGCATGGCCTCCTCCAGCAGATGGCCGTGAAGCTCATAGTTGCATCTTGAGTTATGGAAATATGACTTTGCTGAATTTCAGTTATTACAGACCCATGGCCCATGAGGTGAAAAGATTTGTGACTGAATGGTCTGACTTTCGCATAAAAGTTGGGGAATTAGGAGACCCTGTTGTGACAAGATAAACAAGCAGTCACCGTGCACACCACCACCTATTACTAGCAATTTCTAGCACTTTCTGATTTTCCAATTCAACCTGAATTTTATTTTTGCCAAGATACTATCTAGCCTAATGCCTCCAATAGCAATTACAAAATATGACCCAATTATTTCTTTAAGAAGAAAAAAGAATTAACTTTTTTTGTTAGAAAACCGAAGCTATTTTAATGAAAATGATCTAAAACAAAAAATGCAATTGTAGTAAAATAGATGAGGAAATTGTACTTCTTTGTATTAAAATATTTTTCATAAAACATTAAAAATATATTAATGAGAATTTAATCTCATATAAGAAAGTTAATCTGCTATAATGTTGCTTTATGTCTGTTTTTTATATGAAATTGCATGAAATAAAACAAATTATGTCACCATAATATTATTTTGTATCCCCTACGGAGATATTTTTATAAAACTTAAAAAGGTATATTGCAGTGAGGAAAAAAATCTTTAGGCTTAGTGAGGATGGTATCTGTAAACAAATTATTTTTATGGAGAAGCCAAAGAAAATTACAAAAAACAAAATTTGCATTTGAAATTAGTCAAATGAAAATCAGTTGTCAACTAAAGGTTGTTCTTAAATGATAGTTTCATTATGTTGTTTTCATATGCATCAGAGTTTAATTTTTTGATCAAAACACCCATGAAGCTGGGCTCCGTGCTCACGCCTGTAATCCTTGCTACTCAGGAGGCAGAGATCAGGAGGATCATGGTTTGAAGCCAACCCGGGCAAATAGTCCGTGAGACCCTATCTTGAACAAACCCATCACAAAAAAGGGTTGGTGAAGTGACTCAAGGTGGAGGCCCTGAGTTTAAGCCCCAGTACCACAAAACAAAAAAAACACCCATGAAGACATTTGGCTCTTTTTCATATGGTGGGTCACACTTCACACCTGAGCCTCAAGCTACAACTTCATAAAAATGTGGGAAATACTGTTACCAACTTGACAAGACAGTGAGGGATTGATGAGGATTAAAATTAAATAAGCTAAATGCTTCTAGATACTTAGCTCAATACACAGTAAGGATCAAAATTTAGGTCAAATCATATGCAATTGATAGTCTATAAGTCAAAAATGGTTGAATATTGGTAATGTCATCCAGTTCAATATAACGAAATGTTAGCTTTTATTATTGTTATAAGCTAAATGCATTAAAAAAAAAAACTTAATAGCATTCTACTGTCACCCCAATTTTTTTGTTTTCTCTGTTTTTTATTTTTTCTCAGATACACAAGGAAGAATGACATGGACCAAAATATATTTAAGACCAAATAAAGCAAAGAGACTAGGAGGTACCCCATCCTGGAGGGATTACAGGGCCATGTTAGGGAATTTCTGTCAAGTGGGTTTGATTATGCTGACCGTGAGTGTCCTGGGAGTGGAAGCAGGCTGAGGTGAAAGATGCCCAGGCTTTGGGTTTTTTCGTTGTTTTTTCTTTTATTAAGATATATTCATTGTACAGGGGGAGTTCATTGTGATAGGCTTATGTGGTACATTCGTTAGACTGCCCTCACCATCTCCCCTCCTCAGCCCCACCCCCTGCCCCATTTAAAGCAGTTTGTAAGAGGGTTCGTCATTCTGCTTCATATATGTATGTGAAACCCATCAACCACATCCCCTTCGCCTTCCTCTTCTCCATTCACCCTCCTCCCTCCCACAAGCACCTTCTGCCATTGTACCTATTTTACAGTGGAGGCTTTGGTTTTACATAGATCTGAGACTAAGTTACTCACCTGTGCAACAGGTGGACTTGGAATATCAACAAGCATGCCATGAGCATCGAAAGAAACTAGCATTGCTGGTGCAGTCCCCATAATTGTCAAGCTTTGGCTCATCTAACTGTCAGACTTTCCTGTGAGAGACAGTGACGCTAACCTCAGAATAATGACTGTGGCAACAGCAATCACAGGTTCTGGACTGTTTTCCATGCATGGCTTTTCAATCTCCAGACAGTACTGTCACCTTGGCACCTGGGCAGAGTGGTCATCATGAGTCTTGACTGTCACCTTCAACTTCACTGCCACCCTCACAGGATTGCTAAAGGATAGAGTGAAAGGGCATAGCTAAAACTCCTACGCTGATGTCTGACCTCTGACTCCTCCCAGAGGAGTCCTGTGCTGTGCCCTGTACCCATGCAGTCCTGACCTGCTAATCATAAAGGTTTCCTTACTGAAGCCCAAGCCAGTGCCTTCTCCTTTCACTCAGAGCAGGACCCTGGAACCACAGTACACTGGTCACACAGTAAACCCTCCTCCCCTGCTCAGCCCAAAGCCCTCCCCAGGGCAGCCAGCAGCTGGGGCTCTGGAAACTTCCCAGCCCCTTGGGACATTAGGAGACTTGTGGAAATCCATTCTAGTGGAATTCTACCTCCTGAAGGAAACACAGACCCCAGAGTCTACTCCTTTACAAAACTAATTTGTCATTTGTTAACTGTCAGGTTTTTAGGAGATTAGAAGAACCAATTAAAAAGTGAGATATCAATGGAATGGGACTGAAAGGAATTTAGTATTTTGAGCAGTTTTATACACCATCAGCCTTTTACATTGATAATATTCCAGGTTCTAGTTCTCTAGCTCTTTATAGGACTAATAGATGGTTTCCCAATAGACTCAGTCCTAGAGTAATGCTGGGACATGTAGTGACACGAGTAGCCTGGAGATTTATTTCTTGAACTTTGTCATGCCTTGGTCTCTCAGATGGGACAGTAATTAGACTGGCCAATAGCTCTTCAACATGACCAAAGTCACCTTCAGTGTTTCACACTAATTTCTGTCTGTACTCAGCTTGCTTTTTCTTAGCTTATAACATTGTCTTTTAACAGGCTATAACAATATAACAGGAAATGAAGAAAAGCAAAAGAAAGAGCCACTCAATTCCGAAAGCCACATGGACTATCTAAATAATTACACTTACCTTAATTAATTGAATGGATATCTCAGTTATCAGTCTGACTTTGCAGTAGCCCCATGCCTATCCGAAATTCAAAATAATTTTGTAATGCTTGTTTTTAACTTTAAAATCCATCTCTTTGGTTGTTGTTAAAATCCACTTTCAATGTCATGAAAAACTTCCTTACCACCACAAAGCTTTGTTTTATTAGTTGAGATAAGAATATGTAAAGACCTCTCTCCCAATTATTTTCTGAAGAGGGCCTGCAAATTCATCACTAGACCTCAAAAGAGAATTGACACAACTGTGTTTATTGATGCTTAAAAGGGATATCAGCACGCCCACTGAGGTGCTGCTTGGACCAGGGGTCATGGTTAAGGCCATTGGCATGGTTTTATAAGGAGCTCGTGTTGCAGCTGTCTGCACTGTCCCTGGCCTGAAGATAAATAGCAGACTTTAGTTTCCACTGCTACTGGTCTTTTAACCTTCAGTAAGAGCAAATGCTGGGCCTCAGCTCCATGTGCATGCTCCAAGTTTATCTCCCAGGACCCACCAAGCTATCTCTCTTATCTATCTGCCTCCCAGCCTGCAGCTCCAGTTCTCAGAGGTCAGGAGAGTTAGTTCCAGGTCACTTTTCATCTTTTAAGGCTCCCATATATTACAAAATGTAGAAATACCAACATAAGATTAAATCAATTGCATCATATCATGGGTACTTCTGTTTGACAAATTAACACTTTCCCCACAAACCATGATTTTTGTGTACGACCTCATTTGTAGACAATCCAATTTGAAGATAACCCCAAAGTCTTGATTGAAGGCAGTGGTGAGCATGACACTGGGTCAGATGGCACCCGTTCTGGTGGTGCCCGAGCCCAGCCCCTCCCAGGATGACCTAGAAAGCAAAGAGATGAGTGGTGGGCCGTCAGGACAGGTGTACAGGAAGGATTTGAAAATAAATATTCTTCCTTCTAGAGGTGATAATTAAATTACTCAAAATAATCGATTGATTATTCAGTTTCCTCTGCATTGCTTCACTTCCCAGTGTATTCCCTGAAGGCAACTCAGGCGCCTCTAAAAGGTATAGTGATTCTTCACGTCATTGTAATTCCCCATGAAGTCATGCACATTGAATCAGCCAAAACAGATGGACACAGCAGCATCTTGTGTCCTAGAAAAATCTAACTCTCCCAGGCTTCCAGGATGACCACTTGAGGCTTTGTTTCTGCTATAAAGACTGCCTGAGAGGGGCTGGCGGAGTGGTTCAAGGGGTAACAGTGCCTGCCTAGCAAGCATGAGACCCTGAGTTCAAACCCCAGTGCCACCAAAAAAAAAAAAAGACTACCTGATAGATAGCTAAGCTATAGATAGGAACAAATCACTCCCATGGGCTTGGGGAGGAGGGACCTTAACTCTCCCCAGAACTTAGAAAAATGGTAACTAGTGTAACCAAAGCAACCTTAAAGTTACATTTTCATGTACACTGAATTAGCACACACATTTTAACTCTAACTCCCAATACTGTGATAAAGCAGGAAAAATCATACACTGCTAACAACGTGAATTGGCCCAACCTTTCTCAATAATCCATGTGGCAATATATACCAATAACTATAAAATCTTTGTATTCTTTAGAGCAGTAGCATCATCTCTGAGAACTTTTGCAAAGAAGGAGACAAAGCAAGACTGTAGCACAAAGTTGTTCATTGCATCAGTATCAAAAATTGTGCAAATTTAGAGTAAACTTACTGTCTCTGATGAGAGCAGAGTTAAGTAATTTACACTTCTCCCACTCCACAGCTCCTAAGCAGCTACTGTGAACAATGATTGTGTAGAGAGTATATCAAGATCGAGAAAAGTGGTGAAATCGTGCACTCTCATGACAGCTTGTTCCAAATTCAAGGCCTTTGCGCTTGCTGTTCTGCACAGCACGCCCTCCCAGGCTGGTTTCTTGCACACACAGGTCTCAGCATAGATTTAGTTTTCCCAAAAAGATCTGCCAGAGATCATGCTGCCAAAGCATGACCCCTCCTGGTCCCTCTCTACCCCATCTCCTTGTTTCTGTTCCTTGCTGGAACATCATGTGCTGATAGCTTCTTGCTTAATGATTGGCATTACCTGATCCCTCCCCAAGAATGGAAGTCCCCTGGCTCCCACCCGAGTCCAATGCCATCCCCATCCTCAATTCCTGGAACACTAGGACCCTGGTGGTTTTCTTGAAGTCATAGCAGAAGTTGGAGGATGAGGATGACATCCAAGTTCAAGTTAGAATGGATTCCTGGCTCCCTCCTTGGATCTCTTGTCTCGTTCTTCCCATCCTCAAATGAGAAGCGGGTTTACAACAGCTACTGATTCTCACGGATGTTGCGGAAGGTCACATTATGTCAGGTCTGCATTTATGTCACTTTCCATTTTTCTAAGGCCCTCAGCTCAGAGAGACAGTGCTAATGGTGGGAAGGAATTTCAGGAGTCAGGCCAGTCTGCGTTTATGGACTGGCAAGCTTTCTGGCCTCTGTGGTGACACCAGATCCATCGCCCACTCTTCCTCCTTATAACCCCAGGCAGACCACGTGGGCGAACATGCCTGCTGCTCCTGCCTTTGTTTCAGGCTTCCTGCGTCAGGAACCTTAACTCCTGAAATTCCCACCCTCAGTGCCACCTCTTTGAGCTGAAGGTCTATAAAAGTGGAAACGAACAGCTCAGACCGTCACTTGGCAGGTCTGAGTCTAGAGACCCAGGTCCCATTAATAGAAGCATGTGTGGGAACAAAGCGACTCAGTGCAGTCTAAGAGACTGAAACTACGCACAATGACTCATACAGAGGCCGTGGGCAAGTCCTTTGTCCAGGACTCCATCTCCCTCATGCGGGGGTCTTTATCATCCAGACCTGGCTTTGCAGGCATGAGACCTAAAGACAGTTCAACCAGTGTGCTTGTCTGCCAGGAAATTCACCCCAGTTTCCTCTGGGCCCTGAGGCTGCTCTGCAAAGTTGAGAGCTTGAGGTCAACTCTTATCCCGAGGGACCTAGGGCCATGGCCTTGAAGAATCTGGGAGAGGAGGTGAGCATAGCAACCCATGCAGAGCAGGTTGTGGGCACAGAGATTTTAGCTGCAGTATAAGAAGTAGTAGGGTAAGTCTTCTAAGTGACTCCCTTCCAGTGCTCTCTTCTCCCCCAGGGACAGGTCAGGATCCATGTACTGACCCAAGTCTTCTGATGCTCTCCTCCCTGATATAGCTACCTCCTTATGGTCAGCCTCAGGCAATGGATGGTCATTCTCTCTCTGTCTCTCTCTCTCTCTCTCTCCCTCCAGCTATTTCCCTCATATAAAATTGGTATTATAATGTATATATTAAGTAGTAAAAAGGAATTTGAATATGAATTATTTTGCAAATATTAAGCACTTAGGAATGCTACAAAATAATGACCTTTATGGCTGGAGGCACCTGAGTCAGGTGCACATGCAAAAGTAAAACCCAGCTTTTCCTATGGATTTGCTAGAACTATAATCTCACAGTCAGCCAGCAATCTAGTGACTTGGCTGACAGTGAGCTGTCCTCCTGAGATTAGAAAAACCAGAACATGGTAGAGGCACAAGAGAAGGAAACAGGGCCACCAGCCCTCACCTAGCCAAGCCTGACTGCTGCTATGGGAGAACAGGAACCAGTCCCCTTTCCCATTCACTGAGGCACTGATGTACTGAACGGTACAGGGAAGTGAAATGACTGAGTGTAAGCTCACAATTAATTGCTTGCATAAATCCTGCAGCCAAGGATCTTGAATGGGGCCAGGTACTCGTCCAGGCTAGAAACAGCAGCTGAGATTCAGTAATGGTCCATCCATTAGGACACCACATCCACGGCGAGTCCATGGTGCTTCTTCTCACCTCGCACATGACCTGAGGACACCACAGGAGTCTGCTTTAGCAGCCCCGTCCATGAGGTTGCAGGGTGAGCCCATTTTATCAAACTACCAAGCCAAGTTTTGCTCACTGGTGTGCTCTGGGACTGCTCTTCCTGTCCCTTCCCAGAGGAGAGATAAATTAGGGACAATCTGCTATTTTCTGGGAGCCAGAGTAGTGATAAAATAAGCAGCTGCAGTTATAATTATCAGAATTTATCAATAGCTTGTTATAACACTAAAAACACAGCACACATTCTCGTACTTATCCTTGCACCCGTTCTTACTGCCACAGATTATCTCTCCTGTTTCCCTCAGAGGGATTCCGTACAGGAGTGGGCCACGTGGGGCTGGGAGGCAGAGCCATCTGGGTTCAACAGGAAGCTTGTGCGTCCTTGTGACACAGCCTCCACCCTGTCCCCTCACCCTGCATACACTATCATTTTATTTCCATGCTGTCTTTGTCTCCTCTCACCTACGCAAAGTCCTGATTCAGAGGAAAGCAATTGAGTACACTAAACTCAGGAATTTTAGGAGATAAAAATGTAACACAGGCAAATAAACATTCTTTATTCAAAAGTATCAAAAGTCAGCATATTTCACTTATCAGCACTCCGACAAGCTTTAGTGTCAATTCTTGTGCAGACCCAACTTTGCTGTATGGCAAATTAAGCAGCCACATTGAAATTTTCTCCCTCAGTTGGTCTCTGTCTCTCTGTCTCTCTTTCTGTCTGTCTCTCACTTTGCCTCCCCTCCCTTGTCTCTTGCCCTTTCCCCCAAACTTTGAGTGGACTTCAGCAGGCCCCTGAATATTTGTACAAACATTGCTAGACAAGTCCCACTGGTGGCAAAGGGGACGTCTCTGGCCACATTTAACTCACCCGGGGGGAAGCTGATAAAAGTTGATAGTCAGAGCTTTGAAAGATATCTCAAGGTTATTTTAAACTGAGACAGTTATAGAAGGCTTGAAGTTTTAACTCTGTTCCATTTACAGCAGCTCACCCAGTTTAGCACAGCAGATTGCTTTGGTTCGTTCATTAAATATATTATTTTTGCATTAATTGAGTTCATTTGATGAGAAATATTCCTCCTCTCTAAAATTTCCAGTTAATGGTTTGGAAATCTATTCAAATTCTGTACCCATAAATTCACTGTAGAACTTTCAAAGAGTAGATTCTTTAGGCAAGCTGAGATATATCCCAAGTAACTTGGGAAACACAGAAGAGATATGACGGTACAATGAATGTTTTTTCATTGTAAGCACAATTAGGGAGTTTATCTATTTCATTATTTTTTTTTCAATAGAACAAAGAGTACATCAAGGCCATAAAAGTCTTCTACTTTTGGCTCTGTGCCCTGCTTGGCAGGCTTCTCATCCACAACCACTCAACCACATTTCCTTGTGACGCTGGATACGCAAAGGCTCTGTGTCCTCAGCTCATTATACAAATGAAAGTTTTAACAAAGATAATTTGAGAAATGCAAACTGTAGGGAATATAATCTACCATGTTTGCTGATAACGCTTGTTAGAAATCTGAGATTTCTTTTTTCATTTTTCTGCCTCAATTACAGAAAATAAAAACCAGGGCTGAAAAATGGGTTGTGTGTGGTATCACTCATGCTTCCTGGGAATGGAGAATGGCAGGAACTTCTGCCATTCTGAATCACTGAAACAGCTTTCAGGACCAGTCTTAGGGAATTGCTATTATCTCAATAGGTTTGCATCACTCCTGGAAGAAGCGGGCAGTACTTTCTTTCCAGTGAAAAGCACTTCTTTTGCTGTTTTGTTGAGCTGGTTGAAAGTGACCATGTAGCTATGGAAGAAATTACATTAAATAAAATTTAAATATTAACTGAAAGTTCTATAAAAATCCAACATTTTCTTCTTCTTATAGCAAAGGTTGCTAATAAAGTGAATGGTGCATTCTGATTTTTTACTTTGGAAAAGGAGAAATTTTTCTTGTCAAATTTAAGGGTGATTCAGATAAACCCCACTTTATATCAAGGGGACATTGCAAAACAGATGAAATGAAGTAGAGAGACAATTTCTAACCTTCTGAGCTCAGACTCAGGGCCTGTTCTACCAACAGATGACACATCAGTATTTTCCTCATGGGACCCATTCTAGCACCTTCCTACAGCATTAGTTCTTGAAGTTTTATTGGAGAATCATAAGAAACAATGCCCTGAAGGAAAACCAGAGACCCCCTATCCTTCATCAAGAATGGAAACCTTAAGATGTGTGCTGGCTGCTCACGTTTGTAATCTTAACTACTCTGGAGGTGAGATCAGGAGGATTGTGGTTCCAGGCCAGCCCAGAAAAAAAGTCCAAGAGACTCCCATCTCAACCAATAGCTGGGTGGGGTGTGGTGTGCCTGTTATCCCAGCTATAGTAGGAAGAATAAAACAGCAGGATTTCTGCCCGGGTTGGCTTGGGCAAAAAGCAAAACTCTGTTTCCAAAATAACCATAGCAAAAAAAAAAGAAAGAAACAATAAAGAATGCTAGATATCAAACCCAGGGCTCTGCACAAGCTAGGCCAGGTCCACACCACTGAGCTACATCTTCAACTTTGATTCATAAACTTCTGCTACATCTGTGGCTTGAATTTGGCTTTTGGTTTTGCTTCTAAGAATACAGAAAGGCCACTGGAATACTTACAAGACTCCTGCTCCTTACTTTCCTTACCCTATTGGTGCCAAACCTAGTGCCTCTGGGCATCCCTTGTGACCCTCAGGCTGCTGTTCTCTCTCGTATACACTGAAGCCCCATAAGTTCCTCGTCTGTAGACTAATACATACCAGGTCTAGAAATGTCATAGAAAATGTTCATAAAGATGGGAGGCATGAAATGGGAAATTAATCCTAGAATTTGCCCCATGGTCACCATGACACGCCTTCTCAACGAGGCCGAAACTCTGTGAGTAGAGAGGCAGACATTCTGCTACCTCGCATGCATCCTGGGATGGCAAGTGTCACTTGGGTCCTTTAAACCTTCCCATTACCCTTCTACTTAGCAGAGTCCTGCCTCAATTCCTGTTTTTCAGGATCCCAGTTTCACCTGCTGTGCGAATCACTTTACCTAATCACCTTACTCTGCAAACCTCAGTATTCCTCTCCATGAAGGGGAGGGGCAGTAGATTTAGTTCATACAGCTGTTCTTTGTTTAAAAGGACCTAATCTGTATAAGTGACATTGTCTTCTTGTTGTTACTCTACAGTGAGATAAGATAGCAGGGAATAGACTTAAAGTAGACAATTTAGAACTCTCTGCTCTGTTCATTGAATTGTGTTGGCTAACAAGAAAAGAGATAAGTTATCACCTTCTCAGCTTGAATTCAGCTCAATTTGTTGAAGAATTTATAGTTATATTCATCCTGTAGAAGGATAAATTGGTGAATCCACCTATTTATTTAGTCTTGACCAAATCATTGTCAACTGGACATGTATAAAACAAAAACAAAAAAACGGCCCATATATTATTCTCAGGAATAATAAGCCATACGAATGAAATGAAATAGTGGAATGGAATAACATTTTGTAGTGAGTCAACAAATAATTTGCGTTTTGACAGTGTTCTCTTTCTTAACTAGAATTAATTTCGTAAACATTTAGTCCTTTCAAGTTTTCTTAGAACTCGATTTGAAAGCTGAAGTTGATGCTTACGAGATTTGTGACTTACTTTGAAGAATTATGTATAGTTGCTCTGTGCTTATGTTTTCAGTTGAAATACAAGTCATCCACTGAATAACCATCACTCCAAGTGCTCGTTCCAAAGTTGTGTTGAGACATTATACGAGGCGGGGTTAGGATGGGGAGGATGCAGAGGTCATTCAAAGTTCAGTCCCTTCTTTACACAGAGGCACGAACTGAGGCTCAAAGAAGGTGAACAAGCTTCACACGATGAAACAGCTCCTAAGTTACTAAAAAATTTGCCCTAGGTTATTCGCCTGAGTTCAGCGTCCTCACCACTACACCATACTCCAGCTTGTTAACTAAGCAATTGCAATTGGGAAATGACAGCCATTGTCATCTATCTGAGGAAAACTCAGGTACTGAATATGGTTGGACCAAGGCCATGGGATCTTCGGTTCCATGAGTGATTGGTGACCCATGTAGCAGGTACAAAGGCCTCAGGAGCTCCCTCTGACGGGTTGGCTCAGCGGTCTCCTGCTCTTGTCCCCAGCTTTGGTGTCAGAGAGAGGAGCCGAGCGGGATGTCCAGCTGGGAACTCAGGGCTTGCTTCAAAGCTTTCATCTTCAGAGGAAAGAAATCTTGTGAATTTCATTAATGTCAACAAGAGCTGAGAAGATTCGAAGTGTTTAAGCCCTTGGGCAGCTCTGACATGCCAAATGCCATGGTTGTTATAAGTCTGGGGTTGAAAACCATGGCATTTTTGACTCACACACACTGGAACCAAGACTTTGGAAGTATCCATTGTGGGGGCCATCCTCCAGGGTCTGCAGGAAACCCGTTTGCAAGAGGATGTGGAGTCAGCTGAGGGGCAGTGACTGGGAGTGGCCCCAACACAGAAACACCCAGAATTCCCAGTGGGATGACTCGACTTATGATTAAGTGGGGAAAGGTCACTCCCTTACAGTACCAACAAAGCTTTAAAAAAAAAAAAAAGGAAACATCTCTTTGACTATTCTAAAAGCAGAGAAATTCATATTGCCCTCAAAGCCTTCCTCTCTTACTCCATGTAAAAAATGAATTTGGTCCCTTTTCTTTCTCCTCCATCCTCTTACCTCTTGAAAAGATGGGGCTGGCATTCACAGTTGCTTCCCATTATCCAGACTTCGTGGAGGAAATGCAGAAATGCTTTTTTCTAGAACAGGGAAGGCCATTCCTATAAAGTAAATTAAGCCCAAGCTAACTCCATATAAAAACTGCTTTCTGCCAAAACAGATATGGACACTGTAGGTTTTAAAATTCAAAACATGAAAAATAAAATGAATCAGCATCCCACTTCCCCCACCCCCTTAGTTCAAATTCAGAAGAAAAATAATTCAGCCAGGTGCGGTGACTTGCGGCTGTAGTCCCAGCACCCTTCGAGGCTGAGGTAGAAAGACAGAACACCGGAGCCCAGGAGTTTTAGACCTGCCCAGACAGAACAGTGAGACCCCATGTCAAACAAAAGAACTCAAAAGCAATCATTTCTAAACTGTCAAACATTATAAGTTTTTGTTTGTTTGTTTTGTTTTGAGACAGGGTCTCACTATGTAGGTCAGCCTAGCCTCGCACTCCTCCTGGCTCAGTCTTCCTGAGTGGTGCTGGGATTAAACGTGTCACCCAGCACAGCTACTTAAATGAATGTTAGTGCCAACAGGGAATTGCTGTTCTAGGCCGCCCAGTCTCTGACTGGTAAATCTACTGATCCTGAAGGGGACAGCGCCTTAGAAACATCCAGTGGAAAACTTGCCATGGTTCACTGTCACCAAGAACCATCTGGTACTGAGGCTCGCTCAGCTAGTTCTGCCTGCACATACTTGCCAAGACCTGAACCAGGCCCCAGGGCTCACTTTCTCTCCTGCAGCAGTGACACCACTATGACCCCATGGGGAGGAGGCAGTGTTAACTGTGAACAGTGCCATCAAAGGTCACAGGTTCTGATGGGTATGGACCTTTTCAGTGAAATTTTAGAGCTCTTGACGTATTTTAGTTCAGCATTTAAGAACCTAAAACATGCTTTTTCTTTTCTTTCTTTCTTTCTTTTGGTGGGACTAGAGTTTGAACTCAGGGCTTCACACTCTCAAAGCAGGCACTCTATCACTCAAGTCATTCCTCCAGTCCATTTTGGTCAGGTTATTTTGAAGATGGGGATCTCTCAAAGTATTTACCTGGATTGGCCTCCATCCATGACTCTCCCAATCTCAGCCTCCCAAGTAGCTAGGATTACAGGCATTGCACCTGCACCTGGCTAAAACATGACTTTTGTGATCCAGAAAGATACAATTGCATGTGTTGTAAGCACTTTTTAAATTCCACTCCGTGATGCTTCAGTGTGCTCACCCAGCCACAGTGGGTGAGCACCACAACAGAGAGTTCTTGCTGCACTTGTCACCCTGAGATGTAGCAGGACAAAGGTGCTTGGGCAGTTTGCTTCCTTTTCGACCTGGGCTTGGCATGGACTCACTGTCAAGTACCACATTGCAGAGTGGCTACCCTTGACCACACACAAAGGAGAGGAGCAGTGGTAGACCAAGGAGGGCGTCACCAGCTGGTGATGCCCAGTAGTCCGTAGTTTCAAAGCCTCAGCTTTCTGACTGTAATTCAGCCTCAGGTGCACTCAGAATCACCTGGCCTCAGTGGCTGACACTGCCCACGGCTAAGGTGAACGGGATTCTGTCTGCTTACTCATCCTTTTATTTGTCCGCAAGACATCTCAGTTCCTGCGGCTCATTAAAGCACTATTGTGTACTTGAGAGGCAACCTGAGCCGTTTTTGTTAACGAGCTCAGAGAGTTACCTCATAAAGTCAGAGCTTCTAGAAGTTGGTGTGTTGTGTAAACAAAGATTGGTAAGGAAAATCTGGACATCCTTTGAGTTTTCCCTGGTCATGTCCTGATTTGCTCAGCTGGCTCTTAGTTTCCTAAGATGGCATTTCCTTTTAGAATGATGGGTACATTGACTTCTAAAAATCTCCAACCCTCTGACCACTTCAGGCATGAGAGGTGGAGGTGGGGCAGGCCATGTTTTCCTTGTGTACGGGGTGACATTTCCTTCCCGTTGTGTGCTCTTGTCCTTCCTGGAGAGCATTTGATGCCACTGTTGGACATGTCAGACATCTGTCCTGAGATGAGACATTTATTTCCTTAGTCAATACCAGAAGGTACCTGTAAGTTTCATAAATTACTTCATCTGTTTGTTATCCAATGAACAGCACTGCAGGTATATTGGGAGAACATCCTAAAGTAAGCATTTACTTGCATTAAACACACTTCTGATGACTAAAATAAGGTTTCCATTTCCAAATAACGGCATTGTGTGTTACTATTCATAAGAATATCTACACATTTACCAGTGAGAGTATTTCCCCACTAAGCATTCCAGTCAGAAAAATCCTAATGTGAACTGAACTGTCCCCAAGCCTCCCAGGGGACCACCTGAGTGTTCTTAACTGCTTTTCTGAAGAAAAGAGACTGGCATCTGGCTAAGACAAGTGAGTCAGGGTTGTCTCCAGGCACAGGGTCCAGTCTCCAACACAACACCCAAGGAGACAGACGCACACCACAGGGAAGGCTCCAGGAGGCCTGGGTGCAAGCACCCACACATCGTTCCCAGTGGGGACAAGTGATTGCTGTGTCCTATAGGGAAGGTGGTGAATTAGCTGCCCTAACCAGCCAGCAAGGTCCCCAAGGGACAAGGGTCTTTAGCGTTTCTCACCAGGCATTACCCTGGAGGGCCTAGCAGGGAGCCAGGTCTGCAGAGAGAACGGCGGACACAGTAGAGTTGCTGCCAAGGCCGTGGGAGCTCTTCAGCACCAAGAAGCAATGCTTCAGTGTCAGTCCCAGCTCTGGCTTGGGGAGAACCTGCTGTGGCCAGGACAATCATCCTTTCTTTCTGACTTTGTTTCCCTTGCTTTGATTTTTTTTTTCTTCTTTTTCCAGTAACAGCGGTAACTGAATAAAGAAAAAGAATGTGGTTTGCATACAGTCTAGAATTTAAAGCCACAGTGAGAATATTTCATCGAAATTCTACGTGATCCCAGTCTGCTGCTGGCCCATGTCCACCAAGCAGCAGATATCTGTGTGAAATGTAAATGTGCCTTATGTAACTGCCCTTTTCGGTGGCCCGTGGTGACAAGGTGTTACCGTAGTTACTTCACAGGCATGAGCTGAGTTCATGCACCAGAAGGGTGGCATGGGTGGATGGACTGGGAACTACAACCTCTCCTGTTCTGACCCAAATGGTATCAGAAGGAGAAAACATCCAAGTCAGGACAGTTCAAAAAGGCTTGGATAGAAAAAAAAGCATATTTTTAATGACCAAAAACACAACATTTAGAGTCGTAAATGTGTTTAAATAACCAGGGCAGTAGTCACCTCTGTGTGCATGCTCTCTGAGAACACCTCTGTCTCCCTTGTCTTTTTTCTGCTTATCACACTTTTACTGCACGAAGTCTGGTTTAAACCCTTCCTACAGCCCTGTTTGTTTGGTTATAAATAAAACATATCTTTTCCATCACCATCATCAATGTATCTTTCTAACTGCTGAACGTAAAATAGACTCCCAGCTTCCTAAATTGAAATGTCATCTTCCTAATCAGAATTGACAATTGTAAATAACCATCTGGTTGTTTTTTTTTTTTTTAAGTGTCCTATTCTCACAAACATATTTTCCAACAGTGTCATCTGTATTTAAAATGGTGAGCTCAAACTAATCACCTCAATTTCAGGTTCTCAAAGAAACTGACAACATCGCAGTTTTGAAATGAAGATCACATTACTCACCTGCCTCTCAGCATAGCTTCACACTAAACTGTGCAGTGTCATCATTACAGCATGCAAAATAAGGAAGATGTTCTTTTTTTTTTTTTTTTTTGGTCCTTTTCTGCCCCAATGATTCTGCAATCACAGAAGATTTCAACTCCAACTTGCTTTTTCAATAAGCAGCTTCTATTCTGTTCTATTCTTTTATCATCTGGGTTTATACACTGTTGAGAAACAAAAAAAAGCTACATAGAAGTAAGAATATGAAATATTTGCTGCTTTCTGGAAGGCAGTGAAAAAAATGGGGTGTGTTAAGCCTTGCATTGTGTGCAAACTCCCCAAACTTCCTTAGCTCACATCAGGAAACATGTCTGCCCCATGATCTATTCAGTTCTTGACCTTTTGACTAATACACCAACAAAAGACACCATTTATTACTGATAGTATATGTATTTTTGTCCATAAGGAGCTGGATCAAGGCTGTCACCACTCAGCCTCATCACCAGTTTTCTTTTCCAGGTGCCCTTGGGGGTACGCTGTGGGTTCGGCTGTCCTATGCAAACGTAGATCTGCCACATTTTCCTTAAGTGCATCAAAGATCACGAGTTGTGTTTATCAGGAATGTAATTTGGGGGAAGGGAGACATACAGCTGCCAAAGACCTCCTGGGAATTCATCCCACTCTGATTGGAATCCTGGGACACTGATGTCATTCCTAACAGATACATTCTCCCTTATCCTTATCTGTCTCCCTTGTCATATGGTGTTCTCCCTCCTGTCCCTTTTCCTGACTCCTTTGTTGCTTTTTGTGCTGGCCCCAGCAACAACCACATCTACACCTGCCAAACTGAAGCTTTCTCCAGACCCTCTCCTCTTGGAGAGCAGAGCACCACACGGGTCCTCTGTGGTACAGTCATCACTACCAACTGCATCCTTTCTCCTCAGACAACCATGCCAATCTTAAAACAACAAGTTTTAAGTTTTGAGTTTTTTTTTTTTAAGTGATCTCTGTTGGTTTGCTCCAAAACAACAGGGCAAGACTCTTGTTCAAAATTCTTGGCTCCTTGGTATTCTATATTGCAAATATTGTTGTTTGAGATATATGTTCAGATATTTTGAATGACTATCTACTTTATAAATTGAACTTTAAGTTGACTTAAATCCAGCTTCCTGTGTGGTAGCAGAAAGGATTGCACCATGAGAAAGAAAAACAAAACCTAATTACTCATGGTTTTGAAAATGATGAGCCATTTTCAGTCCATTTTTTAATGAAAAGTGAGTGTGTTTCATAGTCCTATGACTCACAGTGTAATTTCACTTGAAAATTAGTTGTATTTCTGACTTCTTTCGCCCCTGCCAAAATGAAACTAATCGGGATGGCAATTTACTTTCTCAGTATTACAGAAGACAGTGATGTTTCTCAAATAGATTTCTGGAAAAATGAAGGCAAAGAACTACTTATCTATGCTGTATGGAATTATAATTGTTACACTTATTCTGGTCTAAGCCATCACCCAATCTTTTTGAAATGTCCCAAGTTACTGGAGCCTAAAAAGTTTGAAATGCTATTTTTAACCTCTACTATTTTTACATTCAAACTAGATAAACAGTTTAGGGCTGTATTTGAAATATGAATGGAAAATGAAACCAGTCCCTCCTCTGAAGAAACACACCTTTCCAAGCTCACTGTGGTCCCCTGCACCTAGGCATTCGTAGACCTAAGATTACGTCCTCATCCTTCTGGCCTCTTGTAGTCCACCTTGTGGGCCTTTCCTTATGTCACAGATAAGACTGGAAGTGTGAGTTACTTTGCAGAGGCAGGATAACGACTCACCTATAGGGAGAATAATATGGTGAAGCCCTTGGAAACTCATGAACAGAATGCAATAGAAAGGGTATAACAACTGTGTAGAGAAGAAAACTGAAAGTTTTATATTCTGGAATCCCTGGGTGAACTCTGGTCAGACTCCCACGCTCTCAGTAATTCCCCCAGACATCTCACACTCTGGGCAATCAGGTATCTCCCATCCACACAGCTGGAGACGGAGTTTGCAGAGTAGTGGAAAGTCTTGGATGCAGGTTCCCGAGGCCTTTTAAGGGCATCCTAAGACTTCCTTCCCTTTAAGTATCCACAAGGCAGCCACAGTAGCCATTTAGAGAAAATGCCAGATTCTGGGCGGTAGGATTTCATTCAGGACCTCCTTGTTTTAGAGTTTCCACCAGCAGTGACGCAAACTCCCTGTGATTCTGTAACTAGGAGTTGTCAGCAGAGTTTCCCTGGTCATTCAACAGCAGTCATACAAGGACAGCACTGCCCCTTCCCATCTCCTCCCCACCCCACACCCTCCAGAGAGATGGGAACAACTGCAGCTAACTGAGTGCTTGGGTCTCTGATATTCACAGGAGAAAGAGCTCACCATCTGTACAAAAGCAGCAAAACATAGGCACTGGCTAAGCATCTCCTTCTAAAGTACGTCCACCCAAACCACATGGGACCACCTGCCCAGTTCTACACACGCCCAAGGCCTAGGAGAGCACTCTGTGCACGACAGTCAGATGGAGAGTCCTGACTCGAAACCTGTTTTGTGGCTATCTTGCTCTCGTTTATAATCACCTCATTTACTCTGCTGGTTAATTTTCATCACTCATGCTGAACTTCGGTATTTTTGTAGTGTCGTCACCAGTCCTAAAATCCCTGCAAGATCACATGGAATTGTTACCTGTTGGTGTCTCCTACTAAGTGTTAGGGAAAATGCTTGGATTGATGGGTGGGACTTATAGGGACACTTTCCAGAAATAATTGCCTCTTTGTGTGTTTGCCTGAACCAGTGAACTCCGGAGATGGCATTGACTACAGCCAACAGAAGAGGGAGAACATTGGTGACCTGATTCAGGAGACACTGGAAGCCTTTGAGCGCTATGGAGGGGAGGACGCCTTCATCAACATCAAATACATGGTGCCCACCTACGAGTCGTGCGTGCTGAACTGACGGGGTGCTGGGCCGAGAGGAAGGTTTCCTTGGTGCTGCGATCTCATCTGTCTCTGCCGCTTTTAGCACCTCATTACTTGTGACTTCCACAGCTTTCTTTCTACAGCTGCTAAAATAGTGGCTTCTGGGCCATTGGACTGCTAGCCCTAGTGAGAGCAAGGCTTTCCAGTACATAAATAGTGCCTGTTTCTTAGATTACAATAGTGTACTGTGCTTATTTGTTCTACGAGAAGAATTGCTTCTTTATACAGCTTGGATGGAGGCAGGAGTCCGAGTTAAACCTTCAGTTGTATAGACAATAAAACTATAATTTTCATACGCAATTCAGCAATCGCTGTGCTGTGTCTGCCTGCCCTGAGGGTGATGTCAGGGACTGTGAGGGAAGAGGTTGTGCTGACTGCTTAATAGGTGTTTGTCATGGAAGAGAAGCATCCGTTCAGCGCTGCCTCTCTAGCAGCTGTGCAGAATAATGTGCCTTGACATTCAATAAAAGTGTTGAATCTATATTCCAATTACAGCAGGAAATTTTTGAGCCTGTTATAACCTCAGCTATAAATGTAATTAATGCTCCTGACCAACCAGGAATCTAGATTTCAAGACCTGTCCAGTTTAGATGTGGGTGCAGATGGGAGGCTGGGGAGGGTTGGGGTCAGGGTTAGGTATGAAATGTGACCTTGCAAGCATGGCTTTAAGCACAAAGCTAGTGTGAATCCTTGCCCTGTCCTATCATGACCTACTGCACCTCAGGATGTGGTGTGTTATTCATAAAATGTCATCTGGCAGTTTGTTTAGGGCTTTTAATCATTCTTGAAAATGGTGTACATGCATCTTAATGATGACCCCTTGAAACGATCAGTTGTTTCCCTTGGCAACTCTTCTCCTCCATTGGCTCCCCCCACAAGTTGGATGGTTCCCATAGCACCACTCGGTGGGTCTGATGGTCATAGTTCAGAATTTTATTGAGACCACACACACACACGCACACACAAAAAGACAAAAGACATGCACTTTTTCATTCAACAGAGAAAGAAAAAAGGTGCCCAAAGCAAAGAAGAACTATAAGGCAATCAGCCTTGGACAGTGGCTGTTCAGGCAGGCCAAGCAGGGAGCTTGGGGCATTTGAAACCCAGCCCAGAAAACTTCATAAAGACAGAGCACTAACTTTGCATACCTGAGAAATGCCATAACTGCCCAGAAATGCATAGCCTAAAGTGTCTCATTTCTGTAGCAAAGTGCAATTTCTGCACAAAAGTAAAGAAATGAAACGTCCTCAACATTATTGTCACTAATTATTTAAGGCACAAGTTTCTAAAGGCAAACACCCCTTTTGTAAACTAGTTCATTATTCATTTTCCCTTACTACTGGCTCAGCATGTGAAATCTTGCATTTACATGTGACCACCTGGTTTCTGTAAGCTTTTTTAGGATAAACAGAGATGCGTGATCAGGAAGGACAAATGAGTTTCCATGTATAACATTTGGAAAAGACATAGCTGGAAGGAGAAAGAGACAGATTAAGGTAGTTTTCCTTCAAACTATAGTGTTCAGTTAGCACACACCAGCTACGGTCCTGGTGTTGAAGGTCTATTGGATGGGGACACCAAAGCCCCATGATATTACTTTGGAATATCATGGTTTGTTGGTATCTTTGAAAGCCTGTACAGGAATGGATCCTGGTAGGACACACAGAAGCAGGCCCAGCCTCTTACTCTCTATTAGACACATGAAAACCCGCCTGGCGTAGGACAAGAAGACCCAGACAGGAGTCCCGACTTTTGTTTGGAGCTAAAGCATCAGGGTCCACTCCCCGGATCTGGACCTCATTAGCTGTGCTGCACTGGGCAGACGTCAGAACCTCCTGAACCTCACTGCCTCCAGCTGTGAACTGGAGATCCCCACCTGGAGGAACACGGGAAGCATCAGCGGTGAGCTGCGTAAAGAGCCAGCAGAGTTTTGGATGTTCACTGAACTTTTATTTCAAGAAGAAACAGCATATGAAGGATAGCTTGTTTCTACTCGAATACAGCAATATAAATTTAAAAACTTCTCAGACCATTTGGAGCTTCCTCCCCGGCAATGCTGAGTTCTTGATATTAAGGAGATAATTTTGCAAAGACCCAAGATAATCCCATAGATAGCACCATGTTCTCTGGAGATTAAAAATCAAAACAAACAAACACACATTTTTGTTATTTTATTCCTATAGAATTCGGAATGGCCTGTCTTTTCAGACTGCCAGCCAATCTGACTTCTAGTCTGTTCAAATAATTTCTGATTAACTTAAAAGTGAGGAGGTCAGGGGTATGACTCAGTAGTAGAGGGTTTGCAGCACATGGAGAAGCCCTGGGTTCAATGTCTAGCACTGCAAAACAAAGCAGGAAAAGGAAGAATAGCAGGAGGAGAGGGGGAGGGGAAAGAGGAAGGGAAGGAGGAAGAGATGAGAAAGGGGAAAGAAGGAAGGAAGGGAGGGAGGGAGGGAGGGAGGGAGGGAGGAAGGGAGGGAGGGAGGAAGGAAGGGAGGGAGGAAGGGAGGAAGGGAGGAAGGGAGGGAGGGAGGGAGGGAAGGAAGGAAGGGAGGGAGGAAGGAAGGGAGGGAAGGGAGGAAGGGAGGGAGGGAAGGAAGGGAGGGAGGAAGGAAGGGAGGGAAGGAAGGGAGGGAGGGAGGAAGGGAGGGAAGGAAGGGAGGGAGGGAGGAAGGAAGGGAGGGAGGGAGGGAGGGAAGGAAGGAAGGGAGGGAGGAAGGAAGGGAGGGAGGAAGGAAGGGAGGGAAGGAAGGGAGGGAGGAAGGAAGGGAGGGAAGGAAGGAAGGAAGGGAGGGAGGGAGGGAGGGAAGGAAGGAAGGGAGGGAAGGAAGGAAGGGAGGGAGGAAGGAAGGGAGGGAGGGAGGAAGGGAAGGAAGGAAGGGAGGGAGGGAGGGAGGGAGGGAGGAAGGGAGGGAGGAAGGAAGGGAAGGAAGAAAGGAAGGAAGGAAGGGAGGGAGGGAGGGAGGGAGGAAGGAAGGGAGGGAGGGAGGGAAAGAAGAAAGGAAGGAAGGAAGGGAGGGAGGGAGGGAGGGAGGAAGGAAGGGAGGGAGGGAGGGAGGGAGGGAGGGAGGGAGGAAGGAAGGGAGGGAGGGAAGGAAGGAAGGAAGGAAGGGAGGGAAGGAAGGAAGGAAGGGAGGGAGGGAGGGAGGGAGGGAGGAAGGGAGGGAGGGAGGGAGGGAGGGAGGGAGGAAGGAAGAAGGCGAAAAGGTCGTCAGGTTTCAGAGTCCTGAACATGGCGGGATGGTGGCTTCTTTGACCTGCTGTATGCTGACATGGAAATATCCTTCCAGAAACAGCTGATGAAATGCTGAACTTCAGCATTTCAAGGGTTTTGTTTATTTGTTTATTTGCTTATTATGACCTGTGATCAAAGACCCAGTCAAGCTTCTCAGTTAAGGGAAGCAACAGGTGGGAGCCTGTTGATGAGAGGCTGAGGATCTCACAGGAATGCTGGGCTGTTTCTCAGGAGCTTCACAGCCGAGACAACCACAGAGATGGTTTCCTCTCCTTCGGAGATGTCTCTGCTCCCAGGGTCTCTGCAAGAGCCCGAGAATGGACTTGGACACAATGGTGCCACGCAGGTGCAGGATCTGTGCAGGACCAGGCACAGCTAGACTTGAAACCTCCTTCCACTACCAATTGACTGCCTTGTGACCTTGGGCAAATGATGCAAATTCTCTAAAACTCAAATCCCTTATCCAAAAATGACTCCATAAATGTCTACCTCATAGTTCTTTCAAGCATCATATGCAAAGCGCATATCCTGTAAGGGCTGGGCTTGGTACAGGGAGCAGCTCACCTAGTACCAGGATCCAGCCAGTGCTCTGTCCTCAATGGACCCAGGAGGGCCTGGCTCTGGCCATGTCTGATTAGACCCCTGAGGGCAGGGGGGGAGTGCTCTGGCTGCCTTTCAGACAAGGGTATTAGAACACAGGCCCAAGTGAGGAAGACAAGGACTTTCACAGCCACCAGCTCTCCTACCCTCCCAGAAATCACTCCCAGAACATCAGTGAGAGTGGACTCTCTGTCCCTTGCACCAGAAGAACCACATGTGGTTCTTAGGGCCTGGCTGTATTTGAGAACCATCAGACTGAAATGCAGAGCTCTGAATCAGAAATGGTTGCATCTTGAAAATATCATTGCCAAAGCTGAAGATTTATTTAACAAATACAGAAACCCTTAAACCTTTCTGCAGTGGGCCTGCATGATATTCCAGAGATGGCTTGGTGCAGGTCATGATGGCTCAGATGCAAGGTCCTAGTCATTCAACATCTGTCTCAATGCCCACAGCATCTTTTGGCTATTTTGAAATATTTACCACTAGCCCTTTGCAAATGAAAGCTGAGAAGCTCAAAGATGGTTCTTAAAGGAGCAACAGGCCTGGGGAAGACACCTTCCCAGGTGTGAACACCTTCCTAAGTGTGCATTTCTGCTGTCCCAGAGGAGTTAAGATGGCATCCAAAAGGCTCAGAAACTCTGGGAACAGTTCCCTCAGACAAGTTTACCAAAGCTCGCTCAAAATGGGACACTTCACTGTCTAAGGAGCCTTTGCTGCACTGGACGTGCACTGAACATTCAAGGGTGGGAGGTCTCAGCCTCGCACAGTTTTACCACTCACTGTGTCCTTGCCAGCCAGGTAACCAGGATGTGAAATATTCTCCAGGCACTACCATTTCTCCCCCACCTCCACCCTGGGTCTGTTGGGGAAACTCTAACAGACCAGATTCTTTTCAAGGCCCAGAGAAAAGGGCTTTCCCAAGTCCAGCCAGCCTGTTTCTTTAAAAGTAATACATCTGAAGTGAGTTAAGCCTTCTGTTACCCTGTGTAAACTAGACTCAGCTGTCTTTACTCTGCTAGGGAACCCGAGGCTAAAGTCCCCTGTGTTAGAAGCATGAAAGGCCTTCTGCAAATGGGACCTGCTACCCTACTCTACTATGATTTTTTTGTAACCATGATGGGTTTTTAGTTTGTTTGTTTTATGTAGCTTAGGCTGGCCTCAAAGTTGTGACCCTTCTGCCTCAGCCTCCTGAGTGCTGGATTACAGGTTTGTCATCCTGTCTACCTCACCATGATATTATAATCCAAAAGAAACTATAAGTATCCTCTCTGCCCTTCTGTGGGAAAAATAAAATTACAGGTATGCTTGGCTTAATCAAGAGCACTTTCCTGTAGGGCACCAGTGGCTCATGCCTGTAAATCCTAGCTACTCAGGAGGCAGAGATCAGGAGGATCGAAGTTGGAAGCCAGCCTGGGCAAATAGTTCCATGAGAACCTATCTCAAAAAAAACCCTTTGCAAAAATGGGCTGGTGGAATGGCTCAAGGTGTAGGCCCTGAGTTCAAGCCCCAGGACTGCAAAAAAAAGTACATTCCAAGGAAAATACATCTTGGTGTTGACTCTGACTCTAAAAACGTCTCCCTTCACCTACAAAGGTCTCTTTTGCGATGCTATATCATATGTGAATGTGCACACGCTGAATGGAAATGCACAACACAAGTCAGGCATTGTTTCTAAGAACCCCTGCCTGACACTAGTTCGCCCTTGCAGTTGAGGGCTGCTGAGGACATTGAAGAGGAATGCAGTCCCTCTACGGTCTCCTCCATGAAGAAGGATCTTATTATTTTTGCTCACACAATTTTCCCTAGTTTGGGATCTCACTACTCATGTAGCTGGGTTCTCCATGCAAGTTATTTGGTTGCTAGCCAATCCTCGTATCAGTAATTAATGGCTTGGACAGATTTGCAATGAAAGTGCTCTTTACACATGGGTTCGTTTGCATTTCTGTGTTTCAAGGGTTGACTTTTGCTTGCCATAGTGGGAATATTTTTAAGATACTTGGATTCTTCATTCATTTTTACTTCGCCAAGTTTCTGTAAATTTAAATCTGGGTGAAAAGATTCATTCTATTTCTGTACTTGATAATTTATACTTTGGTTTTTCTTATTTAGAAATTATTGAGAAATATCGCCCAGCCTTGCCTTAAAAAGCCATTGAAAACTATGCTCCTCCCACTCAGATTAATTACCCACCATTTTGACAGTAATTCTAGGGCATTTCCAGATGTTCTAATCTCAATCTATGCACCAAGGGACCCCAGGTTTGTAGCTCTTGGATTAGAAGGTAAACCCAGTTTATTCACTCAGAAGGGAAAAGAGTACCATGCACCTGCTTCATGACAATGGCCCC
Source organism: Castor canadensis (assembly GCF_047511655.1). Lineage (NCBI taxonomy): Eukaryota > Metazoa > Chordata > Mammalia > Rodentia > Castoridae > Castor > Castor canadensis. Next base: position 5,286,599 of record NC_133386.1, on the reverse strand, counting down.
AGGTAGGCTGAAGACAAATCCATTGAGGTGATAAGCCTGTTGCTGGAGAGGTTCGTTGGTGTTCAGCCTGGCTGTTCCTTCTTCTCTCCTATGCCCTCTCCTCTGCCTGACTTCTCACCACGCAGGACCCAGGGCTCAGGCCTCAGCCTCTTCACTCTCTCCACCAGTGCCCTGGGCCATCCCGGGCCTCCAACGACATTTCTACATCACCGATATCCAAATTGAATCCCAGGCCTCGATGCCCTTTGCCCACTGGACCTTTCCACCAGGAGGTCTAAGACTTTTATCAGAGCAGATATATGACATCAACCCCTCACTGCCACACTCTGATGAGTTCCCTGTTCCACCTCCAGCTGGTGCAGTCCAGCCCAGCCCAGCTCAAAGGCTTTCCCTCTACCCCATGTTCAGGTCAAAAGCTGGAATCACTTCTGACCCTCCCTTTCTCTCACATCTACACCAACCCTTACAAATTCTACCTGCAAAACCTTCAAAGTAAATCCACACCCAATGTTCATACACCCTCACTCCCTGCCAGGCATCCTCTACAGGAAGTCCGCGTGTCTTTTTTTTTATTTTATTTTATTTTTTTATTCATATTTGCATACAATGTTTGGGTCATTTCCTCCCCCTTCCCCCATCCCCACCCTTCCCCCCTTCCCCCCCCACCCCCTCCATCTCCCCCCCACCCCCTCGATACCCAGCAGAAACTATTTTGCCCTTATTTCTAATTTTGTTGAAGAGAGAGTATAAGCAATAATAGGAAGGAACAAGGGTTTTTGCTGGTTGAGATAAGGATAGCTATACAGGGAGTTGACTCACATTGATTTCCTGTGCGCGGGTGTTACCTTCTAGGTTAATTCTTCTTGATCTAACCTTTTCTCTAGTTCCTGGTCCCCTTTTCCTATTGGCCTCAGTTGCTTTAAGGTATCTGCTTTAGTTTCTCTGCGTTAAGGGCAACAACTGCTAGCTAGTTTTTTAGGTGTCTTACCTATCCTCACCCCTCCCTTGTGTGCTCTCGCTTTTATCATGTGCTCAAAAGCAAAATCATGTGCTTTAAAGTATCTGCTTTAGTTTCTCTGCGTTGAGGGCAACAACCGCGTGTCTTTAAAGGCAAAGCCCAGAGTTCCTCCACAACCCCTGCCCCTGGTGGTGAGGCCAACCCCGTGTCTCCTACTGTGGACCTTGTGCTCCCTGAACCTAAGGACTTGGCTCCTCTGAACTGTTTCCTACCCAGTCCTGTCCAGTTCTGTGGCCTTGCAGCTGCTCTGTGTTTCTGCTCCTGGAAAGGCCCAAAGTTCATACCCCAGAGCTGTGCGCTTGCAGTGCCCTTGGCAGGTGCTCACTCTGCCCCTCCCTTCTGGGCCTCATTCTGGTCTCCACTAAAGTCCCTCCCTCGGAAAACTTTTTCTAGGCCCCTGTGCTCTCACCGTCTATCCATTCATTTGCTCTTCTTGCCTGAAAACATTGACAAGTGTCTACCGCCATGGGTATTCACGAGCTTCTCAGTGACTTGTTGTGGGACTGTTTGCTCCCTGGAACAGGACTCTGCAGCCACATGAAGCACGCTTAGTGCACAGCCAGCCTTCCTTAGACACCTGTTGAATAAATGACTGCGGGCTCTTCCTAAACAGTGCAGACCGTCTGCTGTCAGCCCAGCTTGGCGGAGAGAGGCAGGACACAGGGTTGTACCCAGTAGGCCCTGCCCCGCTTGTCCCTCTGGCTGAGATAACACTGGCCTCTCTGAGGGTCTCTTGTCTCAGAGGCTGTTGCAAGGGAGGATGAATAATTGATGCAATGTCAGATTCGCTGAAGAAGCACAAACTTTGGAAAATACAGAAAGGTGCTGTGTCATGGGAGAGGCATTCATGATTCTCTTTAAATCACGTTGGAGGGAAGTGTTTTAAATATCCTCCAAAGTGCCTGGGAACACGGGCCCATCTGGCTGTTGGAGGCAGACAATGTGTGGTGTGGGATTACTTTGGCACAGGTGGCTGTGTTGTGGACTGGCTCTCTTTCCACTCCTCTGACTGGGTCTCTTGGGAGCCACACAGGCCCGGCAGTGAGACATCTCGGCCAGACTAAACCTCGTGTGAGTCACTTCCAAACATCCTTGGTCCTATGTACTTTCCTGTGTAGGGGACTCTGAGCACAAATGGGGTCAAATCCACATCCCAAAGAGTCTAAACAGAAGTAGCCCAGGTGTCCTAACACCTTTGCCAAACAGTTACCCCAGGAGGCCTTAGACCTCACAGTGGGGTCCCTAGCCCAGCAATGTAAGCAACACCCAGGAGCTTGGGAGGAACACACAGTTCTGTCCTACCCCCACACTACCCCTCCCCCAGCCAGAAATGCCAAGTCAGAACCTCTGGATGGGCCTGTGAACCCTCCATGAAACTGAGAGGCACCATGAAGTTTGCAAGCCACTGCCCTAGCCAAGGCTTCTGCCCAGACCTTCATCCTATGTTTATGAGTTCAGAAGACCTAGCTCACCTGGAAGTCATGATCTGCAAGCCGAGTCTCCATTCATTCTACTTTCATGCCAGCCACTCTTGCAGTTTTCCTTTAAGCAACAGAACTCTTCAGGGAAATTAATTTAATATAAGCTTTAAGAATAAGAGAAAAGCCCCACTTCCCCCACCAGGAAGATAACTAGATTGTCCTCAATGTACAGAATGAATACTAGCTGTACCTTAGAAAAATGTACTTTGAACTAATCAGTGAAAACCCAATGACAGAAACCTATCATGAGTGCTTCAGGTGTTACCAAGGTCGCGGGGGTGGAGGGAAGGCTTAGAAGTCTCACTGCTCTGATACAGCATCTCCAAATATTCACTGTAATTGAGATCTTTATACCTGAAACTTTAAAAAGTGAATCATTTCTATTAATACAGAAAGAGAACTTTCTAGTGAATGCTCAAAATGCAAAGAATTTGGATCAGCTAAAACGATTCCCTTAAGGCTTTGCTTAGCAGACACTCTTACTGAGTAAGATGTCTGTGTTAACATTTTCTCCACTGCCCCAGGCCGGAGCCTCTGTGGGTTAGTGAAAGCAACCTACAGCTAGAACTATGTCCCCACACGCGTCCCTTGATTCAGTGAGACACATAAAAGGGCCATTCTAGAGCCAGAGTTCTAAATGGCCTTTCTGTCTCCTCTCTCATGCATCTGGAGCAAGGAACATTAAATTAAAATGCAGCCAGAAAAAATGTCCCATAAAGAACTTTATTGACAAAAAGGTAAATTTTTAATAACCCTTCAGTAGGCTCCATTCAGGAAGGGGTAATATGTCATATGAGTAGGATTTTTATGGCTCTCATAGGAATTCCCCACATTAAAAGAATGTTTTCAGTTTAGAGAGACTGGAAAACATTCCTGAGCTGTGACAATCTTTGCCCCAATCCAAAGATATGTGGTAGATCTTTGTGTGCTAGGGGTGGGGGAGCCCTACCTCCTGCTGGAGTGATTTTTCTCTTCCAGAGCGCATCAAACAAATGGATTAAAATGCTTCATTGCAAAGAAATAGAGAGAGGCTTTTGGACATACTTAAATCTCTGGTAGCACACTAACACGGCAAAGTACACACAGCTAACAAATACCACAGTGCCTCTCAAAAGCGGGTGGAGAGCACTGACTGAATGAAGCTTTTCTCTGGAAAATATCTGCGGGATCCACAGAGCAGTCGGAGTGTTCAGAGCACGTCTGCTTCCCCAGCAGCCCTCCAGGTCACCATGTGGCCCAGGGCCTTCCCGCCCTGTGTCACTGTGGTGGAGCTAGTAAGGAAGACACGTGGAAGCAGAGGACAAGGCAAGGAAGGTTCTCCTTGTCAAGGAAGGAATGACGAGCATGGTTCTTACAGAAGATCAAAGATGGAATTGTTTGTCCCAAAAGGAGTGAAAATCTGAATCCGGCATTCGTTCACAGCAGGGCTGTAAAACAGACAGAGATCTCAGGGGTTGGTGATAGCTTGGTGGATTATAGCTGAAAGTGTGTTGGGGTGGGGAGGATCCCGTGGATGTGCAAATGCATCAGATCGGCCTTGAAAACAAAGAAATCAACTCTAGTCTAAAGACACAGTAGGTCCAGGGACTGGGAGTAAGGTGGTAAGTAAAACCATCTGGTCAAGGCCAATGTCTACCACTTCCTCTCTAGACAATATTGATCTTCCAGTACGATCTTCTGAGCCTCAGTTTCTTCATATGAAAAAAGAAGGAAGAAAGCATTGAGAAGGTGAAAGGGGGTGTTTTGTGAAAATCACTTAATACTATGCCAGCGATTTAATCTTTCAACAGAAGACATCCAGAGCATAGAAATAAAAATGTAATATAAATATACAACAAATAACAAGAATAGCAATCTGTTCAAACTCAACTTAGAACATGTGGCCATTGAGACAGCCATGATGAAACAGCAGTGTGACCAGACTGTGCTGCCGTGTGTGTGTGTGTGTGTGTGTGTGTGTGTGTGTATGTGTGTGTGTGTGAGAAAGACAGAGAGAGAGAGAGAGAGAGAGAGAGACATTGCTAACCGAAGGAGTCCACATCACTGATGGTAAGGCCCATTTGTTTATGCCTGAGAAGACCAAGGCATGAAACTAATTTTTTTTCCACACTACACAGCCATGAAGTGATTTTTGGTGTTACTACAGAACACCAGGGAGCATTTATTTTTAGCCACAGTGAACACAGCTCCATCACTTTGAAGTTTGTTTCCTCAGCATTTTATTGGTGAGAATGTCAGCTCAGCTCAGTTCACCTCCAGAGATGTGTGGCCTCCTTTTATTTCACAAGCCATCCCCAACTCTTCATCACCATCACACATGGCTGGCTTCCTCTTGTGTCTCCCACACCCACCTTGCAATTCTCTTCACTCAGTCCAGGTCTTCCAGCTCAGTCAGCGGGTGGATGGACACTTGTCAATTTCCCAAGAACCACAAGCATAAACTGGGGTGAGAGATCCCTAAGAGTTAATCACAAATGAGATTTAATTTTAATGTTTTTTGAGACAGGATCTCACTCTGTAGCCCAGACTGCTCTTTAACTTATGATCCTCCTGCCTCAGTCTGCTGAGTGCTGGGATTGTCGCACCCACCCATGGACTAGACAATTTATTTTTATCTCCTTATGGGAGCTGTACCTTTTGTTCAAAGCTGCACAATTATTGTTGCTTGTTTTATTCGGGTATCTTGAGAACCTCACATGTCCTTGGCTTGGCGGAATATGAAGAGAGATTTGTTCTCATTTTCTCCATGGGACTCAGCGTGAGGTCACCACAGCCAAGCCTGGCATTGTCATTCCCTCTCCTGAACTGCCGGTTTCAGGTATTGAGGCCTCCCTACAGAATGCCACCAGGTAGGGGAAGGAGGCAGGGGAGACTGGCGAGACTGCACTCCTTACCCATGGGGCAGGGTCACTGCTCCATCAGGCCAGGTTCCTTGGCAGTTTGGGGCTCTGGACCTTCCTCTCCTACTCTCCCCTGCTGAGTTTGAGCCTTCGGGGGGAGAAGAGTCCCTGTAGCTCAACAGGAGGCTCCAGACACCTTGGAAAGATGACTACGGTCCACAGCACCCCTGTGATGCGGCATTGCTTTCATGTTATAGATGAGGAAACCAGCATTCAGAGAAGTGAAATCATTTCCCCAGGGTCATGCAGCTGGTCAACTATTAAGTGCAGTGAGGCGTGTACCAGTGACACCCAAGCCCATCCCTCCCACCAGGCATTCAACCTCATGGTCAGAGAAGCCACTCGAAACAGTATCTGGCTCCAAACAACGTAGAAAACTAAGTCCTGCCGAGCTGAAATTTTCAGTGAGTGTTCAAGGTCCTGGGTGACATGTAAACTCAACTCCAAGACGACCAGCAGCCCAGGTGCCAAGGACTTTCCTCTCTTCAGAAGATTGAGGAAGAGTCAGTGGTTACAACACCGCTCCAGGGTTTCTGGCTCTGGGCAGGAGGTTGTCTGACAGACATCAGAGTCCCCTAATACCTGACATTCGATGGATCCATGCAGTAAAATCCACACCTCAGAAAATGGGTAAGGTGTGACGAAAGTTTACCAAAGGCCCGTGCAGGAAGGTGGCAAAGACATCTCACCCTCCCTCTCCTGCAACACGTGACCCTTCTCAGCGCCCTCCTTTTTAAACCAGTATTTTACATTTTTAAATGACACAGTAATTGTGCATGCTTATGGGTTTGTGACACTTCAGTGCATGGATACCATACATAAGACCAGACCAGGGAAATTGGCTCATCCTTTTTCACTATCACCCCATCTCCAAATCTCCTCTGCAGCCTTCCCTTGGGGTTCAGACCAGGACAACACCCCATATTGCCTCAGAAACTTCCCGTGCTTCTCACCTCCTTTTCCTCTGGGATTGTATGAGGGACTTGCTCTGAGCTAGGATTCAGAGAGCAGGGTTTCAGACCCCAAACAACTGGAAAATCTGAGGCAAATAACTTAAATTCCCTAGGCCTCAGTTTCCCCTGTGTAAAATGAGGTGTTGGGCTAGATCTTGGTTCTTATAAATATTTGCTTCTGTGATTCTCATCCATGATAACAAGAGGCTGTTGAATAATGGGCTGCGTCTCCATCACCCTCTCCATCTGCCTCCACAGGCCTTTTGAAGGGAGCAAATAATGCCAAAGTGACCTCAATCTGGGGCACTCTGCAGGGAAGGCCACTCCCCCAGAGCAGACTTCATCCCACAGAGATGCTTGGTTCCTGCCTCTTTCCCTGGGCCAAGTTTTTCTCAGGGAGGAAGTGGGACTCTGCCCAAGGTTGGCGACTGGGGCCTGGGAATTTGCGATCCCCAAGTGGGAAGCCCCGTGTGCCAGCCTGCAGCCCTCCTGGCGCTCTTGAGACACCATTGCCAACAGCTGCTTTCACCAGGGCTGACAGGGGCCGGGACACCAGCTCTTTCCCACAGTCCCTCTCTGCTGGGAGGACGTTTGTCATGGCAGTCACGCAAGGAGTTCCCTTTTGTCTTTCTTTACTTTCTTGTCCAGGAGACTTTTCTCATCCCCCTAATCCTTCCTGGCTTGATGCTGGCATGCCCCAGAGACTGGCCACAGTCCCTGGTGACCTCTCACACCAGGACCCACACCAGGGCTGTTCCACCCACCCTCCCATTATGTTTCCTGTGATTCCCAACGTAGTCTAATAAATCTTAAAAGATTGGAGCTGCCGCTTTAGGAAACAGTTTCAAGTTTGGGAAAGGCAGCACAATAGCCCTATACTAAGAGACTAGGAAAGCAGTTTGATCCAGTCTGAAAGGAGACAGAATGAGGAGAGGAGACATTTTTGGAATGCTGATCTTCACCATCTAAGACAAAGATTTGCTGTAAAATATCTCTCTGGATTATAATTTCATAACAGCCATCCATTTGTAGATCATTTACTTCTCCCTAGGTGTGCTTAAAACCTGCACTTGGCTGCAGTGTGGGATCCCCTGAGGGTGGAGGACCAGCAACTTTGCTTTCACACATAGCTAGGAGCATCTAAGCCCGAGGCAGAGCAGACACCGACAGCGACGTCTGGCAGGCCTTCATTCTGCTTCTTCTCATGCATGGCTTCTCGCTGCCTCTCTTTCCTGTCCCACTTGTTTTTTATGTCTTATTTCCTTCTTTGTGGTTTATTTTAAAGATTTCCAGTGAAATTCCCGGGCAGCTTACAGGTCCACAGAAGTAGAGTGGTACTGTCTTTGATAATGAAATGACTTCAGCATGGTAAGAGTGAAATTGCTTTTGAGTCTCCATCACTAGCCGGGTAGGCCGAGGAGATCAGGGTCTGTGCTCTGCCAGACCAGTGGCAGGAGCTCTCATGATTCCCTGGTGGTTCTGTGTCGTTCTCTTGTAAACTGTCAGAGCTGCTTCCGAGGACCCTCTGCTAAGGCAGGGACACATGTTTTCTCCTCTTGAAGAACAGGATAGTCTCTACCTGCAACTTCTCCTTGGTGTCGTGATATTCCAACAGACCATTGTCTGTCTATGCCCCAATCATAGAGGCTGTGTTTCGTTCCTCCCCATTCTTAGCTACAATCTCTGAACTGCCACACCCTTCCCACCAAACCCAAACAGTGGCATGCATTTGTAGTTCCAGCTACTCAAGAGGCTGAGTTAGGACAATCACATGATCTGGGTCTTTGAGGTCATCTTGAACAAGACAGTGAGACCCTAGTTTAAAAGACAAAAGCCCACAAGTCATAGTATGTTCATACAGAGATGAACATTGTGCTAAGGACTAAAAGGTGACATCACCCTGGATGAAACCCAAAACTACACTGAGTAAGAGAGACGTGTTGTTGATTCTAGTTGCATGAAGTTCTAGAAGAAATGAAATAATCTCTAGTAGAAAAATACGGACCAGTGACAGAGATTGGCTGGTTGGGGGGACAAGGGAACTTTATGGGTGAGAGGTATGTTCTAACCCTTGATAGAGGCTTGAGTTATATAAATGTACATGTGTCAAAAAATTAGCAAATATACACATAAAATTAGAGTGTGTCATTATAAACATTTTCTCTGAAGAAAAGCAAAGTTGTGACATGTTGGAGAAACAAGTTCTAGCTTCTTGGAAGACTGCACACAGTTGAGCCAGAATCCTGCAGTCTGGGACCAGAATGGTGTGGAGACAGTGTGATAAGGAGTGTGTGCCATGGCACCACATTAGTGGAACACAGTGTCAGGAATCCAAGGCTAGGACTTCTTAGAACTGAGTGTGTTGGGATTGTGAGATCCCCTAAAGGCAGCTCAGCTGATCCTGCAGCACTTCCTCTCGCCACACCAACTGCTACCAGGAAGGGCAAGTCCCATCTAGTTAGTAAAAACTTTCAAGCTGAAAAACCTCAAGGTTGTAGGGGACATTGGCCAACATCAGCTCTCACTTCCCACCAGAGAAGAACCCCCAGGCCTGGTGAAGACATGACAAGTGGACCAGAGGTTTTGTGTCTTCTGATGGGCGGCTCTTAGAAGGGCCTGCAATGCTTTCTATCAAGGAAGGCTTCCTCCAGGCCAGCCGAGATTTCGCTATGAGACCGAGTTCACCAGCAACACAGGCAACCAGGGAACAGGCTGAGCAACGGTATGAAAAGCAGTCTGATAAATCCAGGAAGGGGATTTTGTGCAGTTTAATAGGCCCAGAATGACTTAGTGTCCTAGCAAAGGGACAGTGCCAGATTAAGGAGTATTCAGGGATCTAATCGCCTGTTATAATGACAGCCATGGATCGGTTCTTTTGCTTTGAACAAAGCTACTGTAAAGAACACACAATTTGAACATAGACTAGGTGTTAGATGAAAAGAAATTTGGTGAAATAGTAAGGTAAAGATCATAGAATAAAGCAAGTTACAAAATTGTATACATTTTGTGTCATCTTTGAGATAGATTTCCAGGAGGACATGCCTGGGACAGTCACCGTGGAAATCCGTGAGAACAGCGTGTAGGTTTTTCTCCGTGTTTTGCTTGTCGTCATTTTCTAAATGAGTACAGTCACTGAGGACCACATCTGTCCTGAATTGACTAGTCTCCCCCTGATTTTCATAGTTGAAGTCTTAACCCCCAGCACCTCAGGATGTGACCTTATTGGGAAAGCACCCAATGGAGAAAGGGTTGTCGCAGGTGGACTTAGTTGAGTCGAGTGGGCCCTGCTGGAATACAGGGACCCTCCTCCCATACGACTGGTGTTCTTACAAAAATGGGAAATTCGGAGACAAAGAGGCATAGGGGAACATCCTACAAAGATGAAGGCAGAGATCAGACAATGCTTCTACAGTCCAAGGAATGCCAAAGACTGCCAACTGCCACCAGAAGCTGCAGGAGACCTGGGACTCATTCCCTCTGCCCAGGACTGGGTGGGATCCCATCCTGCCATCACCTTGATCTTGGATCTCCAGCTTCCAGAACTGCAAGGCAATAAATTTGTCATGCAAGCCACTGGGTCTGTGGTCATTTATGTCTGCCCAGCAAACTAGCACCACATCTTTAATAATAAAATTATTCAAAAATTCAAAGAGCGTGTGGAGCCCGGGCGGAGTGCCTGAAAGGTGTGGTGCAGCTCTGTGAGCTGGGCTGCTACTTCCCCAGGCAGCAGCTTTGGTTCTGCCCACAGCTGCATGAGGAGAACATCCTTCCTGGCATCTTGTTTCATGGGCCGAGCCACCCTCGACTCTGCCAGTGGATCTCATGAGTCACTCTACACATGAGTCACTTCTGCTCCTGGGAGCTTTAGAGAGTTCTGGCTGGTGGAGACCTTCCCAGGAGGGCAGCAGCTGAACTGGGCTCCCCAGCCTCTCTGCAAGCTGAATCAGATGTGACACTGAGCATGCTGGGAGCACTCAGTTCACGTGGGCCCTAAGCCTCAAAGTGCCTCCGCCCACTGAGTGCTCAATGTATTATTACAATGAAAGGTCTCACCCTCCAGTCTGTGGCCCTGAGGTCGGGCACTGAAACCTGAGCTGCTCCTGCTCAGTAGATCAAAATAACTTCCAAGAATAACCAGCCTGCGACCTGCGGCCTACACTACACTTGCTTTCAGGCCTGTGCTGGAGTGCAGCCGCTGTCAGCCGGGGCTTTCACTTCCTTTTTTGCTCCCCAGGAATGGGTTATCATGGTGTCTCACACCCTGAAACTCAATCAGCTGAAACAATCAGAGGAAGCATGGAGCTTTCTCCACAGGCCAGCCAAACGGGGACCCTGTTTATCAAAGGGACAAGATTTACTCAGTTGCTACAAACTTCCAAAGACTTCCTTTCCCAAAAGAAAGGCCCAGAGGAAGGTCATGTCCTTCGGCCACCTCCATTGAGCCAACAGACCATCTGCTTTGCTTCAAGCCAATGAGTCAGGTGACCTATCCTCCCCCACCAGCTCCTGCATGAGAACACACAGCTGCCCTGAGAGGGCTACAGTTTCCAAAAGGGTCAGAGGGGAAGGCATAGCCAGCTCCGAGACCAGACGCAGTCCACAGCTCTGGGAGGCCAGCCCATGATAAGCCCACACCTGTACATGCAGCCTACCTGGGAGGGGGAGAGACAAGGAAGAAGTAGGAGAAGGAGGGATTGGAAGGAAAGAGGTACAGAGGGAGGAGAGGTGCAGGAGAGGAAGGGAACAGAGGGAAAAGAAAGGAGGGGAAGGGGCAAGAGAGGAAGAGGGACAGGCAGAGCAGGGGCTGCTCTCTAGCCCTCTCTGTGAAGCCCTGCATGGAGCTGGCACCCACCAGCCAACCTCTCACACCCTCTTTGAATGTGCTCCTGGTCTCTGGGCGCCCCTCTATGCCCCACTGGCCCACTGCAGCCAGATGAATCTTCCTGAAAGCTCATTATTAGCATGGCATTACCTACTCCAGAATTCACCCCATTCCCACAGAATAGAACGCAAAATACCATCAGTTAACTGAGTCTTGGGTCACCTAGACCAAGGCAGACCTCCATGTGCTGCTTTGGGCCCTGGCTTAGGCTGCTCCCTCATCTGGGGACCTATTCCATTTCTTTCTTTAAATGGCTAGGTTAAGCTCCCCTCCAAATGCTGCAGAACCCACGGCCTTTCCCACCCCAGCAGCCTCTGCCTTGGAGTTCCAGGCTTCCAGCTTTGCAGCTCCCTGGTTGTTTGCATGCTGTGCTCTTGATCCTGTGCCCTGTGTTTATGATGCTACATCAAGGCAAGCATAGCAGCCTTGGGCACTGATGTGATCACAGGGCCACACCTTTGTCAGGGCCATCCAGTTATACAGGACGGGAGAGTGTCCTTTTATACCACACAGAGGCACATACCCATGTCTCCACCTGGACCACACTGTATACATGACCCATTAGGAACAAAGGCACGTGAACACAAGGGTCACAGCTCCTCACTGGGGCATCTGAACAAAGAAGACAGATCAGGGTATGCCCACCGCCATCGGAGGAAGAGACTGCTCACCAATAGGTGGGGAGGCCTACCAAACTCTCAGGAGCTGATGGATGTACCAGTGCCAAGACAACAGCTGATAAAGGGAGATGGCAAAAGAAGAGGCCCTGACCACCTCCCACAGGACACCTGGTTGCAGGCTCAGCAAGCAGCTTTTGAACAGAGAGATGTATTGAAGGATCTGGGCGTTTTACAAATGTGTGACCCACTTTTGATAGTATCTACTTGGGAGGGGCTCCTGGCTTCCTGAGCTGAAAGGCCCAAAGGCAGACTGGAGGTAGCAAGGACAAATAACTGGCATAAAAGTATTGATGCCCTCAACTGTCCATGGGACACTTGCTGATCACCAAGGCAGTGTCCAATTAAATGTAGACACAGTTTCAGAGTCCTTCTCAACACTGCAGGTCCACCAGAGCTGGCATGGAGATGGAAGCTTGCTCTTGCTCTGGAAGATGCTACCCACATTTACTCTCCAGTGACTCGAGAACCCCTGAGTGGTGTGCCATTCAGATCCTGTTGAGTCTTTCTTTTGTGCCTGGCAGGGCAGAGCAGTAGTTGAGTGTGGGAACAGCAGGTGCAGGTAGACAATCTCCTGTACTGGGACCCAGCAATTTGCAAGTTCCCCTGGGGCCTGGATTACTTAGGGCATGTCTAAGGATTCACTGTGCTTAGATCAATCAGTTAATCAACATCTGATTAACCAAGGACCTCCAGATGTCGTTAACCTTGGGGTAGGTGGAACTCAGATCCATTTGGTCATGTAATGGAGACTTTAACCTGCTGCACTCATGAACAGAGAGTCATCTACAGAAACAGAGACAGTAGATTAACTGATTAAGTGCCTTCATGAGCAGGACACTTACTGTGTCGTGTAGCTGAAAGTGAAGATGGAACTTGGTCAAGTGTAAGGCTTAGTGCACACCCACTTCCAGTTCTGCCCATGGTCCCATTCGCTATGGCCTGTGCATCTAGAAGGACTACATCCACCTAGGCATCTGTGTGAGGATGTTGATGTCCAATGAAAGGGGCTCTCTCCAATGGGTCACTCTCTTTAACGAGAAGACCAAGCTTCTCTTTGAATACCATAGTCTGCAAAGTGACAAGCCAAAGGCCTAATCCAATCACTCCAAGGGAAGAGGACCTCCATAATTGGTTCAGACCCCAGGGAGCTCATTAGGACAAAAGAAACCAGGGAGAGGGACAGCTGCTGGTAGGCAACAGCACATACAAACTATGCCTACAATTTGGGGAAATTCATAGACTATAGACCCTTCCTACCGTCTCTGCATGGACCACACCTTAAGATCTCCTGACGGCCTGTGGGCCAAACACCATATTCACACCATGAACTCAACACATGGAGAAGTATGTATCCTAATGGGGGGACATCTTACAGTGCTCACCAGTTTTAGAGAAGCTGACCATATGAAAATTGTCCTAGCAAGTGTGAAAGCATAGAGGACCAGCCCACAACTGCTATGAAGAGCAGGTGCAGAAGGTGAGTGATCTGAGAAGATATGGGAAAACAGAGTTGGTTGGAAGGATAGACAAGATTCCAGGAGAAGGAAAGGCAGGAAAAAGAGACATTCCACACTCAGAAAAAGGCCAGAGGTTTTCACATGACAAGAGTTTGCAGCTGTGGTCACAGTTAAACTACTGGCCAGCCCACTGCTGTATTTGTATTGAGTCCCTTTGATGTAGATTCTGAGAACAAAGCTTCCAGGTTGTGGAAGTGTAACCAGAACTCAGGGACAAAAGCGAGTTCCTTCACATGCATGAATAGGGCACGAGCTCCTAGCTTTTAAGAGTTTTGGTATTTATAAAATTTTGAGCATTCCTCAAAAGCCACAAATCAAGTGAATAACTCGCCATTCTGTTTGGATAGATCCATCACCGCTAAGATTCTTACAGTTGTTTTTGTGGTTATTCCTCAGTGACTCTTCCTGCTCATTGAAACACCTAGTGACTTTTGAAGCTGTTTGGAGATAAAGGTATAATAGAGATTGATTAGTAGATTAAACAATTAGAGTTCGTACAATAACATTAAAGAGAATTTCAGAGAACCAAGTGTGAACCGTGAGAAAGTGAAGTTTTCCTTAAAGAGATAAACATACATACTCATCTGGTATCTAAATTGAGTCAGGAAATGTCCCAGGGAAGACATAGGTAGCTTGTCTCAATTCAATCCTTGAATTGGATATCATATCTTCAAATAGGTCAATACAAAATGTGAGGAATTGTAGCTTCATAACAAGTAATAGGGAGAAATGAAGATAATTTGTTGCATGTATTTTAATACACTTTGTAATAAATAACAAACAAGTAGTTATATGTAAATTCTTTTACCTATATAAAATAAATTGCATTAATCTATATGTCTGTCTCTTTATCCACATATATGTGCTATTTTTAAAATACCTGCAATTAGTTATTTCAGTATATTTTATTCTACTTAACATTATTTTGAACTTACGCTAACATTTTTGATCATTACATAATATGTTATAGAACTAGCATTTTGTGGCAAAGTAATCATTCCTGCATTATTAGTTTTTTTTTAATTCTCTTAATCTAACCTATAAAATTCTTTACAAACATAGCTCTTCTTTAATTTGAATTGTTTCAATCTTTAATTAATTTGAATTGTTGTGGGGTCAAAGTGTAGCATATTATGCTCTTGGTAATATTTACCAAATTCTTTTCCAAAACAGTCAAACAAATTCTCACTTCCATCAGGAATCCCTGGAGAGCCGCAGTTAACCATGGAATCAGCATCGTTTGTATCATTTCCCGGTTGTTGGCAGACTGAACCGTGTTGTTTCAATGATACTTGATGTTTGCATTACCTTTGCCTTCATTCTAAGTGTGAAGAAGGTTTTCTATCTCTAATACTTACTGAATTCATTTATCTCTACTTCTGTGAACTGTGAGCTCGGATTTTGATATGTTGGAGGCTTATAAGCTCTTTATGTGCTCTCATTGAACCTCTGCCGTCTGTTAAAATTGTACCACTTTTGCCACGTTATCATTACCTACTTTTCTTGTTATTATATGTGTGAAGCTCTGTGCTGAGTACCTTGTGTATGACAACCCAATAAGGAAGTATTTTCATCCTCATTTCATAGTGAAGAAAATAGACTCCTCCACTTACATATGTCGACAAACCTCACAAGACTGCAAGCTAGCAGAACCAGCCCATGGTTCCTCCTCCTCCTGCTTTTCCACCTCACAAACATTCTGGTATTGTTCGTATAGCTTCTTTCTACCTTCATGAATTCCGTGTGCCAGGGTTTTCTGACATTGTGGGTTTTGATTCTAATATATGTGTTCATAGCGTAGTGCTTTGTATTTTTTCTATCTGGCCACCACAATTACCACTAAGTTCCTATTTGTCAATTTTATTTGACATGGTATTTTAATAATCCCCAACTATTGGTTCCGTTTCTGTTGTATAGAGATTTTCCCATCTTTGGCATTACTTGAAGTATTGGATGTGAAGACCTTTTTGTCACATAGAGAGATCTTTCTCATAATAGTGTTTTATTTTATTTATTTTTGCAATACTGGGGTTTGAACTCAAGACCTACACCTTGAGCCACTCCACTAGTTTTTTTGTGATTTTTTTTTTTTTTTGAGATAGATAGGGTCTCACGAACTATTTGCCAAGGATGGCTTTGAGTTGTGATCTTCCTAATCGCTACCTCCTGAGTAGCAAGGATCATAGATAGACATGAGCCATTGGTCCATGGCTCATCTTCATTTTAAAAGAAAATGAAGCCATCATACTTCGATCAAGAGTAGAAGTGAAACAAATTTGAAAACTGAGCTGACTCTCCCTGAGGCAATGCTAAGTGGTCATTGCCAAGTGCCAGATGCAAAATGCCACAAGACCGATGATGGCTGTGCTCTTGGGTGTAGTTCCTCTGATCACTGATGCTCACGGGAACGAGTCCAGACAGCCTGCTCCATGGCTCCTGAGTTTTGTCTGCTGTTCATCTCCTGCCAAATTCAGACACAAACCCTAAGTTTGTCCTCCATGTTGGAACTGTCTCCTTTAACAACTGGGCCATGGGCTCTTCTCTTGCTTCATGAATCCAGTCCTGATGTCCTGCCTACATTTCAGCCACCAGCCAGTTCTCTACTTTTAGCTCTATTCTGGATCCCCAGAGCTGACAACTCAACCCACTCCAAGTTGTGATGACATGGCTCCAGCTGCCATGTTTCTGAGGTGACCAAAGGTATTACCATCCTGGGATTCAGATTATTGGATTTCCAAATCTCCAGCTGCTGTTGTTCTTTGAGTGGTTCTAACGATGAAGGTGCCTATCAAAGTTCTGGTTCCTCAGGTTCTGCCTAACCAAAAAGCAGCTCACCGACCGCTGTCCCATTCTCCCCCTGGGTTGGGGGAGTTCGGAGGGGCTACTACCAATCCATTAGTCCTCCTGATCACACTGATGCTGCTTCTGTGGGGACTGGGTCACACACAGTGGTCGAGTTTTCTCCCCAGCTCTCATTTCTTGAGCCAGGATCTTGATCTTGTCTTTTATTTCAGACTATCCTACTTTCCTAGTGCTTTGGCAGCTGCTGATATTTACAGGCCTCATGCCTCTCTCTCTCTCTCTCTCTCTCAATCTCTCCTTCTCGAATTCTGTCTCTCTCCCTGTTTGATTGCTGTTGGCAGTCATCCACATTGGTCATTTCCACTAGCAGCCTATTTATTTCAGTTGTGCACATACATGCTGAGCTCCTGGCAATTTAATTTGGTCCACCTACCTGATTCTGCAGCCAACTCCCGGCTGGGGACCTCATAGGAATGATTTTTTTTTTTTGGCCTGTGGTTTACTCTGTGACTGTTAAGGTACCCAGCATACCCAATATATGCTAGCTATAATCTCTGATTTTTACCATAATGAGGAGTTAGTTTTTAGGAATGAGTAAAATGGGCTCTGTCAGCTTTCTCAGGCCAGCATCACAAAGTACCACAGGCTGGGGACTTGAAACAACAGAAATGCATTCTCTCACAGTTTTGATCGCCAGAAGTCTGAAATCAAGATGTTGACAGGGATTTTCTCCCTCCAAAGCTTCGAGGAGAGTTTCCTTCCTGGTGCCTTACAATTTTGGATGGCCCCAGCTGTTCATTGACCTGTGATGGCATCGCTCCAAGGCAGGTTCCATTTTCACTTGGTGTTCTCTTTGTGTCTGTCTTTTCTGCTTATAGTCATGTTGAATTAGTGAACACTGCAATGACCTCATCTTAACTTGATGACATCATTAAAAGCCCTATTCAAAAATAAGGCCACATTCATAGGTACCAGGAGTTAGGATTTCAACATATCTTTTAGGGGCCACAACTCAACTCATAATCAAAGTTTGTCTTTGGTCTCCTTCTCCATTGTGCCATTCTGCATTTCCCTCCCCATCCTGCCTGGGACCCATCCATTCCTATCTGCATCCCCCATTCTCACTCAGAATTTGCACCAGCATGTGGAGTGAGGGAGGAACTGGTAACAGCTGCTATGGAGGTGGGATTCAGTCCAGAACTTGGGAAAGAACACCAATGAAGGAGTTCAAACAACAATAAAAGACTTGGGCCCTTGCAAGTATTTCAGGAAAGCATTTGCTTGCTTGGCTAACTGGAAGGCCGGCATCTCCACCAGAAAACCTCTAGGTCCTCCAGGACCTGAGCTTGGATTCCTGTCCTTGCCTGTCTCAGCTCCTGGGGTAGCCCCTATCCTGACAGCTGCTCACTCCTTCAGGGTAGGATGAGTCAGATTGGCTGGGAGAGTAGATCTGTGCACATGAATGACCAGATGACATTTTGTAGTCCTGAGTAACATGGGCTGGTGTGAAGGTCAGAGAGCCACTTTGGATGAAACCCAGGTAGATCCAGGCAGGGCCACCAACACTACAGTTTTTAAAGAAGAAGCCACATTGGGGGTTACTGTGCAGACAGTACCAAGAGTCCAGGTCAGGCTGACAAATAGAAGATGCATTGGTTCTCGGGCTCTTTTCCAGCACCTCCCACCATGGGAATGATTGGTTAGAAGCTGCAATTCCTGCAGGCTCTCCCCACCCAGTGGTCTGGGCAGCATCTGCAATCAGAAGTGTTGACACTAAAATGAAATCTGTCTTTCATGTGTTCTGAGGACCTGGAAAGACAAGCCTCCCTCCCATTGCAGTGGGGTGACAGATGAGAAAGCAGAACAAAGCCTCATGCCTGAGGAACATGGAAACTTCCATCTGCTGCCTGGCCATGTGGTCTTCAGCTCTTCCCAAGGTTAAAATAAAACCCTACAGGTCTGGCTCTTGATTTGAAAAGTGGGTGGTTAGAGGGAAAGTTAAGGGTGTTCACTAACTTTATAGTTGGAGTACCTGCAATATTTTGGAGTTGGTCATCATTTCTAAAGCTACATGCACATTCCATTTTAAAGGATATGCTGCCTCAAAAGTCAAATTCAGACATGGAGAAAGCAATTACTTTCATTGAACAAATGTTTAGATGTTTCCTTCAGAAGTTTATTTTCTAAGAAGACTCATCATAGACCCTTTGTGAGCCAACTTTTCTAGCACATCTCAAAGGGACTGTGTTTAGAACACCTCACTACTTACTACACAAGGAGCAGAGTGACACCTGTCTACACCTGTCTATGAGGCAGCAGGCATGTATTGAAATGCCTTGTTTTGCTATAGAGATGAAATTCTTCAGTCTCTTTACTCATCACCTATCATTTATCAGACACAGAAAGAAACACCCAGGAACTCGCAGGAAACCTGTCCCTTTGCATGGAAACCTGGTGCAGTCCCCGACCAGCCTTGCTCTTCCCAGGGACCTGCTGTGCTGCCCCCTCCTCTCTGGGCTCTTTCAGGGTTAAGACTGAGAAGGTTGACTGACTCAAACTGACTTGTGAAATGTGAAACAGGACACTCTAAATGCATCTCAAAACCCCCAATTCAACATTACGTGTTTGGAAATGTTGAAGGCAGGGCTCTCCTCTGGGTTGACTCATTTGCCCACATCCAGCAGTTTGCTTGACTCTTTCATCTCTTCCTGACCTTCTCCATCTCCTCTGTGACATCAGTGGCACCTTGAAAACCTTTCTCTTCTCTTTCCTGCCTTCCTTTTTCCTCTTAGTCTTTGCAGCCTCTTCCATCCCTAAAATTTCATGAAGAACTTGATACTTAACCTGAAATACATTTGGGGCTGGGAGATAACTTTGCCCTGCTGCAATTTCCAAATCCATTCTCAGCTGTGCCCATGTGTCAATCCTCAGGGTTGTCTGGGAAGCAGCCACCAGTGTGGAGTGGGAGGACACAAGATTTACTGGGAGACAAGGCCTGTGTGAGATGACAGGGGAAGAGAGGGATGGACAAAGATAGCCTCAACCTGATGCAGACCTTACAGGTCTTACAGTGGAGTGCAGCAAGCAGGAAGAATCCATGTTGGCACTTTGAATCCTTCCTACCAGAAGAGCAGGCCTTCTTTGAAAGCCACATTGGAAGGGTGATAATGGCTTCTGGAAGGAATATGGGGCAAGTCTAGGCATACCTTTGTACCTGCTGCAGCCGAAATGCTTCTTCATGCTTGTGTGTGTGCGTGTGTGTGTGTGCGTGTGTGTGTGTGTGTGTGTGTGCGCGCGCACATGAGCTGTCTTGCTGGTTTGTTGAGGTTCTTCCTGAAAAGGATCCATTCCTTTCCCTGCTTGACCTTCACCATTAACAGGAGCCACCCAGCCCAGCTGTCTCTCTTCCTGGTGTCACCGCAGGCAGTGTCGAGTCAGCACCACTTCTGCTTCAATGGTACCTAGCTGGAAAGCAAGCTATGCACCTAACACGACTCTAGCTCTGCCTGGGAACAGGGCTCCTCTACAGGGAAGAGCTCCTTGGTCAGCCCAGAGAACAGAAAGGAGAGAGAGGAGCAGTGCTTTGGGGGACTCTCCTTAATGGGTCCATGTGGCTACCTCCATGAAACGGGAAGGACAAGTCTATGAGCCCTGGTTGCCTAGAGGAGCAGAGAGGACTGGCCTATGCAGGTCTCACCCATCCTTCTGCAGCCTGACAGGCCTGTGGCTCCTCCCTTGTCACACCCCAAGGACAAGGAGAGGCACGATGAATCAGCTCCAGGGCTCCTTGGCCACATTAGCAGCGCTTGGGGTCTGGGCAGTGTGTTAAACACATCCCATCAAAACATCCCTAAAAGTAAGGGCTGATGTCAGAAGGCAGGCGAGTGGAGAGCTGGAGGGGGGCGGGCAGAAAGAAAAGGCAACCCCTGGGAGTGGCACTTAGTCTGTCTCCCTTTCTGGGGACACAGAAGAGCCGTGTGCCTGCAGATGGTCCCCTTTGACTTCAGAAAACCCCTGAAATACTTCCATTCCTGTTAAGGTTACTCCACAGGGAACCTTTAAAAACATCTTTGACAGCACTCTGCTCAATCCCAAAGGCCCCTCCGCTGTCAGGTCCCTGGGGCCTCTGTAGGCAACCAGAGCTCGGATCCCCCAGGCAGGCAGGTGGCTCTGTTGCCTCCAAACTGTCCTCACAGACACAAGCCCAAAGAGCACAAAAAGCAACCACTGAAGCCTGGACCCCACCCAAGAGGGCAGCCACAGAAGGGAGGCTGTGGCCACGTGGCCCACTGCCCAGCACCCCTGCCCTCAGCTCCTGGGAGAAGCTTCCGTTGGCCAGGCCCGGCCCACTGCAGCCTGGCACTCAACCACTTCCATTTTATGAATGCTAACACGCTCGAAGCTCACGGCACGGCCAAGTGGCTATGGCCTCAAAAGCTTTGTGCGAGATTTTCTCTGAGGGCTCGTTAACGTGGTCTTTTAATGGAACACGCCCGAATCTGAATCCTTAACTGGAGCTGATGAGCACTCAGCGTGTGTGGTGACCAGAGTGCCTGGGCACCCCCGCTCATCCAGGGTGCTGGGGGGGACCGTACGAGGGCTGGGGCTTCTGTCTGCTCTGTGGGGACCCTAGGAGGGCTGGGCACCGAGAGAGGATGACAGTAGGGGAAATGTGCATCCTGGCATTAAAAGCCCACAAGAAGGAGAGGGATGGCACCGTGTCCAGAGAGATGCTTCACGGAGTGGCTAAAGGCACATGCCAGCTGCCAAGCTCCATGGAGCCGCCTCCCGGCACTGCCATTAACTTGGATAAATCCCATAAATTAACCCAGCCGTGAATAAGAGCTCCCCACCCGACCCTGGCTACCCAACCCCAGGGCCTAAAATACACCAGCAGGGCCTGCCGAGTGACTCACAAGGACTTCCTGGGCCCCGCCCCTCCTGCCTATAGCCCTGCCTTTCTGAAAATGTATCTAGTTGAGGGAAAATTCTCGGATATTTTGGGGAGACAGCTGTTTGCGATTCTGCTCAAGAGTTAGGGTAGCCATGGCAAAATGGGGGCTGGGCACAGGAACTGGGGTTGGTGAATGTGGGCGAGGAAATGCAGCATGCAATTGTCAGGATTGGGTCTTCTAAACCTCCATGAAGTGAGTGGGTGGGCGAGTGAATAAGTGAAGGACTGAATTCTCTCTCTGCTTTTGAGGGTGGAGTTGAGGTCAACTGCATTCTAGTCAGAAATTTCAGAGATGAAATTTCAGATCCTAAGTGAGGAACTCCTTCCCCTGTGTTCAATTATTCACACAACAAGTGGTGGCCTGCATAGAATGTGCCAGCTGGGAGAACCACAGTCTCTGTAGTCTGGTTAAGCAACACCCTCAAGCCCCAGTCTTCCCTGAGACCGCATCTGTTTCATCCTGAAATGTTAACTGGGGTTACCTGGGAATGAAAAGGGGGCGGGGCTAGAAGGGATCTTCCATTGAGCAGACTGGGAAATGCTGCCAACTGCATTTCTGACTTGGATTCTGTAATATACATGAACACATTAAAAACGCCAGAAAGGTCTGCCATAAAGAAGCCTGCTGAGCCTTACTTAATTCAACATTGCCAGAACTTAATTGTTCAAAAAGAGCATCTTTGCAAAGTGTGGTGAACAGAACAATCTTCACCTCCCAAAACGTCCACACCACAACCCCCTAAGCCTGAATCTGTGTGACCTTACATGGCCAAAGGGACCTTTGCTGATGCAATTAAGAATCCTAATAGGCTGCCCAAGGTGGCTTATACCTATAATCACAGCTACTCAAGAGGATGGAGGTTAGAGGCTGGCCCTGGGTGGGGGAAGTTATCAGACACCATTTCACCATACAATCCAGGTGTGGTGGTCCATGCCTGTAATCTCAGCTACAAGGGAGACATAGGCAGGAAGGCTGAGGCCCAAGGCTGGTGCTGGGTGAAAAAGAAAAATAAGATACTACCTGAAAAATAAAGTAAAGCAAAAAGGGCTGTAGGTGTGGCTCAAGTGGTGGATAGCCTGCCTCCGTGTGCAAAGGCCCTGCCCCGTGGAGTGCAGTGTCAGGAGGCAGAGCCCAGACAACCACATCCTGGAGATTCGTTTCTTGGGAAATCCGATTAAAGGAACACTGTTACACCTCCAGGCTTCTCCATGGGGTATTCTGGGAAAAGCAAGCACTGTGGTTTGGATGTCGTTGGAGTGGCCCCAAGGCTTCCTGTGTTGAAATTTAATTCCCACTGTGAGGCATTAAGAAGGGTGGAAACCTGCTTGTAATTCTAGCTACTTAGGAGGCTGAGATAGGGAGGATCACAGTTTGAGGACAGCTTGGGCAAAATAGTTTGAGAGACCCCTCTCCAAAATAACCACAGCAAAATGGATTCCTTTACAAGCAGGAAGCCTGAGTTCAAACTCCAGTCCCACCAAAAAAAGGGGGGACGGTGGAAACTTAACCCAACTCTGGTGTTCAGAGGTGGGATGTTTGGGAAGAGGTGAGGATTAGATTAGGGCATCCGGGTGGAGCCCCCATGACTAAATACTACTGGCTTTATGGGACAAGGGAGAGACCAGACAGACAGACACCCACTCATATGTGTGCCCCCGGCTCTGGCCATGTGGTGCCCTGAACCACTTCAGGACTCTGCCAGCCAGAAAACCAATAGCAGATGCAGCCTCTCAACCTTGGACTTTTAGACCTGTGAGCCAAAATAAACTCTTTTCTTTATAAAGCACACAGCCTTGGGTATTTCATTATAGTAATGAAAAATGAACTAAGAAACCTCCCAAGTTACTTAGGAGAACCAGTTCCATGACAGTATTTGGGGCCAGAATTGCTGTGGCCAAGCCGCTACATGACAAGTCCTGATAGGTGTTTTGATGTGAAGAAAGACTAGACAAGCTGAAAAAATGTAAAAAACATCAAGTCATCCTTCTAAAGGTTATGCATGGAGAGCTGGGGCAGAAATGAAACTGCTGAACTGAAGAATATTTCCAATTCCTTCTTTTCTACTTCGGGTCTTTCATACAAGACTTCAGGAGTGTAGCTGAGCCCACAGTTCACTTGCTCTGGATTAATCACAATGTACTGTTCTGCATGGGAGCCTCCTGCCCAGAGTAGCCAAATGAAGCACTTCTCAGCTTCTCACACAGGCCCTTTTGTGTGCCTTTGTCTCAGTTCATTGTTCCTTTCAGTCCCTCCCTCACCTCCCAGAGCCCAAGGCCTACTATCCTCAAGGTCAGCTCCTGCGCCAGGCCTCCCTGCCTCCCCAGTCACAGCCACCTTTGGCTCCCTGAACAGCCAGCTGCCCACGACCTGCCTCTCCCTGGTGGTACTTTACTACATCCATGTCAGAATCCCTGGGGTCTTGCCTCCTTCCTTCAGAGCGTTTGTCTTGGCAGGGCTTTTTGCTTGACAAGTGCTAGAAACACATTGGTCTAGCTTAGAAAGGAATCCTGTGTGCCTCGTGAAGCCTAGTGCTGGTTCTGCCCGTTGTCTCCTCACCTCGTCTTCCTTAGTTTTCTGGGATTGTCCTCGCACAGTGCCATGGACCCAGTGGCTTCAACAGCAGAAATCTCACAGTTCAAGAGACTGGAATCCAAGGTCAAGGCGTTGGTGTGATTAGCATCTGCTCCATGCTTCTCCCCGGCTGTGGGGTGGCTGGCAGTCTTTGGCCTACCTTAGCTGGTGGAAGCACAACCTGACCTTTGCCTCTTTCTTCACATGGTGTTCTCCCTGCTTCTGGGTTTCCCTTTGTTATAAGAATGCCAGTCAAATTGGAGGGTGGGGGCACCATTACCAGCAGGGGACCTCATCCTGACCTAATTGCAGCTGCAGCAACCCTATTTCTCACTAAGGCTGCATTCTGAGGTGGGGACGGGGGGGGTCTTAGGATTTCAACATAAGCATTTGCCAGCAGGCAGAGAAGACAATACCACTCAACCCATTATACTTAGTGACAGAACCCCCATTTTCACATGGTGAAATGTGGCCCATAAACACTAACCTATCAAGATCCAGTTCTGGCAAATGAGATGGAAATGACCTACTGTGTGGGTGGGGCTTCTGGAAAAACTAGTGTGGGTCTTCCTCCAGTCCTCTTTCTTCTTGAGCATGGATGCCATGCAGGGGGTAGAGCAGCCATTTTTGCAAGATGACATTTATGAGTCACTTGCAAAAATGGCAGTGGAAGAAGTCAGAAAGAATCCAGGTCTGTCACTTTTTTAAGTCACCACACTTTCTTTGGACTGACTCCTTTTCACCTGAGAAAAATAAACTTCTTTTATTTGAGAAGAATACTACTACTCAACCACTAGTAAATATCAGCGGTGTACAGTGACATTGTGGGTTGTCACGATGAGGGAGGATTGTACTGGTGTCTGCTTAACATCCTGCTGTGCAAGAATCCCCCCCCCAAAAAAACATTACCCACCCAAAATGTCAACAGGGCTGAGGTCGAGAGACCCTGGTTAAAGTCACTGTTGACATGTTTTTGATACATGAAGTCCAAAGTGATGGATTCTTGGAAGCAGGAACTGGAAGCCATCAGGGATTAAACTGCATTTTCCACTTCTCCCCTATCACCCAGCACCCACCCCTTCTCATTTCTCTGCAGGCTTTCTCTAGTCTTTCCTTTTTGTTGATGGGGACACTTTATTTTGTTCCTTTGTTAAGTCCCTAGCCTTCTTCTCTTGAGTTTACGTGTCCTAACTTTAAGCTGCCAGTAGAAAGTAACTTGTCGTTCTGACTCCGAATCCCTAATTTCTGGAATAAAGTGTTTGGTTGTCCCATCTGGAGTCAGGTTCCAAATCGACTTTGCAAGTACGGTAGGGAGATGGGGCTGTTTGTGTCTCTGCCTTACAGGGCGGTAGCAGAGGCTAACAGATCCTAAAAATAGGACCCCTGGCGGGAAGACTGCCCACAGGGTGCTTCCTTCAAGGGGTGGGGAGATGCATACTCACTCTGTGTCTACATCACATGCAACCTGCAAACAGTTGGCGCTCAGTGAGCAAAAGAAACGCAGAAAGGGAAAGGCAATAGACAGTGTTCTGTAAGCCAGAGCCTGTGTCATCACGTCATTTACGTCACTTACGCTGGAGTCCCAGAGTTCTATCACACAGCCCAAATTTGTCACTTAAGTACCTTCTTCCCACACCTGCCCCAGGTATGCTCTGAACTACCTACTCTGCATTGCCACAGACGAGTAAAAACTATATTGCGCATATTCAAAAACAAGTCATTATTGTTTAAAGAGAAACATGTCAGAGGTGTTCTTAGCTTTATGAACACTTCGAATACTTCCCAAATCCCCCACCCTACCTCTCCATTACCCACTTGGGGCCAGGGCTCTTCCTCCCCATAAGGCCACCCTCTTCCCCCATGGGTCTGTTCATCCAGTTATCAGAGTCCTGTTCATTGATTGCCTGGTGGACTGATAAACTGGTCCAAACAAAGGTGCTTCCAGCTGGGAGTGTTTGCATTCCCAACCCCTGCCTGGAGCATGACTTGTGTTTTACCAGGGACATTTCAGTGACAGAATCTCAAGAGTGAGTGGTGGGAGGGGACTCATTCATTATCACTGGGTCAGTGGGGAAGAGAATTTTGATGGAGGGGGCCTTTCCCAGGACCTACCAGGTCTTATTAATAATCTCCATGTATGGAGCCTATATGCACCAGATGTGACATGCCCTGTACTAACACTGTCAAAGCCTACCTCTGTGCCTGCAGGTTCCTCTTCAGTCCTACCCCTTAGCCCTCCGAAGGAAACCCAGAGGGCTTCTACAGTTCACCAACCAACCTCCTCACCCCAGAGGCGCATCGGAACCAAAGCTTGTGGTCAGGAGAGG
Organism: Castor canadensis; assembly: GCF_047511655.1. Classification (NCBI taxonomy): domain Eukaryota; kingdom Metazoa; phylum Chordata; class Mammalia; order Rodentia; family Castoridae; genus Castor; species Castor canadensis. The sequence continues at coordinate 5,260,513 of NC_133386.1, read as the reverse complement.
CGGTGCAGAGAAGTTCTACAAATCAATCATAAGTGCATTAGAATCAGTTCTAACTATTAAACTCACTGCTCAGAAAATGAAGAATCTTTTGGTAAACAAACAAATTTCAGTTCACCTGCTTCCCTTTCCTTTACACACCATCTTCTGAGTGATGGAAAGTGAGGCACAGTCACGTGACAAAAACTTTAATGGAAACCTGAGTAAAAAATTAAATAAATAAAAACAAAACTAAGAGAAATTTGGTAAACTGGGATTCCTGACCTAAATAAGGAAATTTTTTTTTTCAGAATTTGCCAGCCCAGGCAAATAGTTCTGTGAGATCCTAGCTTGAAAAAAAACCCTTCATAAAAAAAGCCTAGTGAAGTGACTCGACATGTAGGCCCTGAGTTCAAGCTCCAGTACTGCAAAAAAAAAGAGTTGTGGAAGTTAAATAAAGGCCAAGTAAAACATCTCATTTATTTTTGTTAAAGTTCCCTTCAGACCAGTGGGCTGAAAAGCAAAATTCATACTAGTGAGTGAGCACTCTGTTGTGATTACAGCTACGAAGACTTTAAATAGCTGCTACAATTAATCATTAAGAGAAGTATTCCCTTACACATAGAAGTTCAAAACTGTGAGGAAAAATACCAGATGTCAGTACATAGTTCGTTTAGGGGATTCTAGTCCGTCAGCATTGTGGGAGTGGAGCTGTTGCTTTTGAGGAAGTGACTAGAGAGACGTTTTGCCCTCAGAAGATTGTGATAAAAAATGCTGTTCTTTCTTTAACCAGTGCTATTGAAGGCTGAGGAAGACCCTCACTCTGTATTTCCTCTCTGTGCTTTTCAGACCTGTGTCTGGCTAGAAGATGCTGTCTTCTTGTTAGCCGCGACAACAAAGAGTCCACACAGTCCCCAGGAGGGTGGCAGCCCAACACATGAAGGGGTGAAGGAAGGCGTGCAGCCAGTTACACTCATTTCCTTTTTTGATTCTTGGGAGGCTGACTTTCATTTCCCCAAAGAACATGCAGAGTTGGCATGGGAGCCCCATCCTGCCTAGCCTGGCAGGAGCTAAGGGCAAAATCCTGAGGTTTGGGCAAAACGCACAGAAACCCAAAACGGAGTTTCCAACTCCTGCAGTACGATGGTGTTCTGCCCCATAGCCACACACTTCAACAGTGTGGGCGGACAGTGGATTCGATCCAGGTCGGTTAGGCAACAGATTTGGAGGACTGTGTGTGTGTGAGCACATGTGCGTGCATAAGAGTTGGTTTGCACACCTCACTCTGTGCACTTGTGTATCTGTGTTAACAAGAACAAGGTGGAGAAGAGCATTCAGACACACTGTGGCTGGACTGCAGCTTTTTTCTGACCTGCTTGGCTATAAATGTCCAGAGGAAGTGAGTCCACACTGGCTGATGACTTCATTTCTACCATTTCTCCACAATGCTGCCAGCCGCTCAAGAGGAGGCTTACTCAGCTGGTCATCAGGGCTGATGGGAAAGGCTGGTGACAGGCAGGGCTGTAGCTACAGCCCAATGTCACCCTGCCTGGCCTGGGTGTCCCGTCTCCTGTCCTGGGCTATAGATGATAGCTAAGATGGTAGTAAGCTCCAAACAAGAAGAGTCCAAGCTCGGAGGCCAGTTGGCAGGGTGGGGTCATCAGTTACATGCAGAGAAACCTGACTGGGACAGTGACAGAGAATCCCATGATGATGCCATGGAAATTAGTCACCCAACAGAATCAGCACAACATCTGTTATTTATGATGTTTGGCAAACTGGAGATAAATCAAGTGCTTTATCTTGAACAAGTGGCAATGACAAATGACTTTTATTAAATCAATACATCAATTCAAAGCCAATAAGTCAAGACATCTTGGGGCTGATCAAAGCAATATGCTACCAAAGGGAGCCCACAGGTCAACTCCCCTAGAAATGGAGGCCTGTGGCACCCCAGAGAGCCTGTGAGTGTGCAGAAGGTCACAGTTTCTCAGAACAGTAGAAACGGCTTGTACTGGGCATTCTACACACTGCGTGCACTTATTTGGAGAGGTCATGTGCACTGTAGGACCCCGGGAAGGGAAGCTGCCCAGCATTCAAAGTGCCTCACACCAACAAAGTCTCTTCGTGCCCATTATCATCTCATTCAGTCCTTCGCACTGTTGCCATTTTACAGATTAGCAAGTTGAGATTCCTAGAGGGGGTAAGGGACAGTTAGACATGGGAGGCACAGAATGTGGATGTGGGTTGCAAAATCCTAACCACTGGGAGGCCTCTGGGTTACACACGGGCGGTAGCTCCCCACACAGGGAAACTACAGGCTCAGGCCACCGTCCTGCAGCACCAGCCCCACTCGGCCATGGCCACTCTCCTCCTGACTGCAGCTGGTCACTGGTTCTCAGTACACATAGTCACACTCAGACACACTCTCACATGCAAGCATAAACACACTCCTAGACTTGCACATAAGCACACACACACACACACACACGTATGCACATAAACAAATACACAAACACAAACCACCTATGTGTATACATAGCACACTTTCACAGTCACGAACCGGACATTAGGGCATCCCTGGCACCTCCTAATGAAGGCTGAGGTGGCTCTATTCCTTTCTCACTCTAACCCCATCCTCCTTTCTGTGTAGTAGGCTCAGGTGACATGCAGAGATTGAAAACACCATGACTTTTTCATGTGAACACTCAGAAAGAAATAAAGAACATTTGGAGAGAATCTGCACCATGGCAATAAATATTGAAGTAAGAAAAAGCAGCAAAATCTGAGAATGGTCTTTCTGTATATTAAAGAGAAATTGAGTTTTAGTGAGGACTGGTGGTACTTGATAAGACCAGCAACAGACTGATCATCGTGAAAGGAAAGGAAATGTGGTAGCAATTTTTTTTCAAGATTATTTCTGGAGAAGAGTGATCTTTGAAGTACCAATTGGGTTTACCAAGCAAACCCTGCTCTGGAAAGGTAAAAGCTTTTCGGATAGCATTACAGAGCTCACAGATCAAGAGAAGAGTGTGGATGTTGTATTTTATATTTGTGACTCTCTCTTTGCACAGTTAGTCCAAATTGACTTGCTGAATCTCGGGCTGGTGGAGTGGACCCTGAGATGAGGTGCAGAGGTGGGAGCCCAGGAGTTCCTAACAAGCCAAGGATGGTAAGATATCATGCCAGCAAATGTGTCCTGGTAGACGTAGGTCTCAGGCACATGACAAGGGTGAGCATTCAAAACTGCCAACTATAAAGAAATACCAAATCCTAATTAAGCAGCACTGGATTTTTGTTATTATTAGTCCACAATTTAACAAACTAAAAAGTTGTTAACATTGTTTTAAATTAGATACTCATTATATTCAAATAACACTTTATCATGCTCTGGATGTAAATAAATAAAAAGTTGTTGAACACAGAGCCTGAACTCAGAAAGCTTACAGTCAAATAAAGTGCAGAAAATAAGAACTCCAGAAGTAGAAGGAGAGATACATTCTTTGTAACTGTTGACAAATGTGGAAGAATCACTAAAGTAGTTGGAGTGATGGGGAGGTCCTGTGGGAATTTGGTTCAAAAGCTTCTTGATGGAGTGTGATGAGAGCTGGCAGGGGTGTGTGTTGGTGTCTAGGAAGAAGGAAGGGAAGTTTTGCATGAAGGAAACTGGGGAGTGAGAATGACCAAGTTCCAGCATTGAGATGGATTTGGAGAGTAATACAGAAGACTTGATTGGCCTCATCTGGGTCTCATGTGGAAGGGACCCTGGAGGAGGGCTGTGAAGACCATGACTGAGGGTTATAGATTTTAGTTGAAGGGAAATCTTCGAGGAAAAGAGTCCAATGACCAGGGAAGTTCTGTGGACACAGAATGGGGAGAACAGCCAGAAATCTGCCTGCAGAAGTTCTAGGGATTGGAATCACCTGCTGTGTCAATGAAAAATGGAGACAGGTAACAGGAAGCAACTTTCCTGGCAGGTCAGAGATGAGCTGAATCTTGGAGACAAAGAAGAGGAAACTCACAGATAACCTGGAAGTTACTAGTCTTGGCTACCAGGATATAGGGACCTGCCTGATACTCAGGATTCAAGGAAAAGATAGCAGCACAAAGAAAACATAATGTGGATCTTGGATTTATATATATTTACCTTTAAATACTAGTGGATTTCTAAGTAGAAATTTCCTCCTAGAAACAACACTGGACTTGGCCTAGGTAAATTCTGTAGAATACAACAGCCTTGGAAATGTCAGATTCTAGATCTAAGTCATTCCTAGCCAATAGCAGAAAAGACATCAGAACTAAATATGTGGTTTCTACTGGAAAAATTCCAGTCTGAGGTCATCTAGCCCAACATAGGAAGGTCTGTGACTGCTGTGATTCAGTAGGAAAATGTGGATTATTGGACTGAGACCAACTGACAAACCATCATTGTAGACATCACAGGAACCTTGTTCTTGTCCTATTGAGCACTTTAAGAAATTGTTATTTTTATTCTTTTCTCTTCTTTTTTAATTTTTAAATTAATTTTTGAAGGAATAATCTTAGAAATATATGATAGTCACAAAGACAGTACATTTCTTGTCATCTTTTCTTTTCTCCTCTACTCTGATACTTTTGCTATCTAACCTTGTTTCTGGTGACCTTGACAGTTTTGAGGACAGTTATTTTGTAGAATGTCCCCCAATTGGTTTGCTTTCTTATGTGTTTCTCATGAATAGTCTGCAGTTAATGGGTTTGGGGAGAAAGACCTCAGAGGTGGGAGGGTCAGTCCCATCACATCACCTCAAAGGCACATGCCATCTGTACAATTTATCACTGATGACAGTAACCTTGATCAGGCTGAGATAGTTTTTGCCAGGCTTGTCCATCATAAAGTGACTTTTTTCCTTCTCCATGATCTATGCTTAGGGAAAGAGGCACCAAGTCCAGCCACCTTCAAGGATAGGCATAGGGAGGTAAGTGAAATTTCATTCCAAGTCTTGGATAAGATGTCATCTATGTAAATGATTAGAAATTCTTCCATAAGGAGTATGTGTCCTTTATCTCCCCTTTACTTATTTATTTATTCAATCATTTTATTTGTGTCAATATGCACTTATGCATATTCTACAACACAGTTTTATGTTATTTACTTTGTGCTCACACTTGTACAGTCTTGGCTGTTCGGAGATTTTCCAGGTTGGCTCTCAATTCCCTTTGATAAATCCCCATCTTTACACAATTTAAGCACTTCCTCACTGTATGCTACCACAAGATGTGGCAGGCTTATTTTGTATTTTCTCTGATCCAGGCCTAGAATGAGCTATTTCTCTGCAGAGCCTTAGCGCCTTTCACTGGAGAACTGGATTTAGAAGCCAAGACGTGGGTCCAGGATGGGCTCAGAGTTGCTGGGTTGCCAGTGTTCTTGGACCCTCTCGGCAGAAAGAGCTAGGAAATGCATGTATGTCCATTTCGTGTGTATATACACGACCACAATCAAGTTTGTATCCACCTCTGCATCAGTATGAAGCATGAGTTCATTCTGACATCTTCACTTTGTCCCAGTGGCCTTTCCCTTTATGTACCTATCACTGCCTTTTCTGGTGGAGAGAAAGCTGGCTCCCAGTCTCTACCACTCTTTCACTGATTTGCTCAGCCCCAGTGCACATGTAAAGCTGTTTTAGGTTGCTAACTTGAAACCTTACTGAAAACTTCTCTATGTTTTTGACATGCAAAATATTCACACACTAAATTTGTGCACAGTAAAAGCCTTGGAGAAAACATAAAGGCACATGAAAGAATCAGCATTCAAAAAGATTCTAGCACCGGCTGGAAAAGTGAATCCAAGTAGAAATATGAATTAGTATAGCCCAGAAGAGTTCACAAATAAATAAATGACTAAGTAGAGAATAATAGAGACCAGGTCTACCAGCCACTCATATAAAGAGGTGGAAGATTTGATTGAGTACAAGTGCAGGGTATGACGGTGTTGCTAAACAAAATCAGTGATGGAAATAGAATATTCCAGTAAAGGCAGGAAAATACCCCCACTGGTTCCTGCACAGGCCAGAGACATTGCTGTCCATGCAAACATTTTTATCTATCCTTTCAAAGTGTGCATAGAGAGAGGGAGGAGAAACATGCAAGACAGATAGGATCATACTCTTAAAATACTAGCAGGGATTAGATGTACCCTGTGCCGCTCCAGGGGACAGGACTAAGACAGAGTTTGATGATCATTCCCAAACTGAGGGGCCTGCATGGGGGCGGGGGAAAGGCACGAATGATCCATCCCATGTACTCCCCATTTGGGAGACAGCACACTCTTAGCACAATTAGGGTTCATGCATCTGGAGGGCCAAACTAGAATCATATCCTAGGAAAAGCTGCAAGGAAAAGCTGAAAAAGCCAAAGCTTCTGTGAAAATTGAAATGAAGAAAAATGAGGGAGGCCAAGGGGCCAAGAGGAGAGGGGATGGGGGAGACTCCTGAGGATAAAGTCCCATCTCCTGCCTAAAGCCAGCATTCTGCTTGCCTTCCAGCCAAGCCCATTTGAAGAGACGGTGAGGACGGAAAAGGGAAAGTAGAGCTTGTTTAATTAGAAGGCTAACTTTCCAATGATTAGGGTTATCCAAAACATTAAACATAATCCCTACCAGGAGAGGGTTTCCCCAGAGTTGGTGAAGTGACAGTAGCGGGATGGCTACTGGTGACATGCTGTGATCATCTGAGATTGATAAATCATAGAGAGACACCTGTGGTCTGTTGCATTCAGAGGGTCTGGGTGAGCAGTCAGGGCCCTAAAGGAGTAAATAATAACAATCAGAGAGTCAAGATGCCAGGGAGAGAACGCTTGCTCAGATGCCAAACATCACTGGATGTGGGTTTGATTCGAGGTGGCAGTACAAGTTGCTTTTCTTCTTTTACACATTTTTAATTTTAAAAATGATAATTTTAAAGAGAAAAGTTAAAAAAGGACACACACTGAATTGAAGCCAGGGGTTCAGGATTCTAATTATGACTAAGCAGAGACTCCTGTGGGATAGTGGTCCAATCACTGGTATGTGAGTGCCTCAATTCCTCAATCCAAGAAAAGGGATTGGGCTGGGGATTTCTAAGGTCTCATCGAGCTCCAAATGGTTTTAAGAGAAAGTCTGTTATGGAAACAGCCAAGATGCCCCACTACTGTCGAATGGATCAAGAAAATGTGGTATCTATACACAATGGAATTTTATGCAGCCATGAAGAAGAACGAAATGTTATCATTCGCTGGTAAATGCATGGAATTGGAGAACATCATTCTGAGTGAGGTGAGCCTGGCCCAAAAGACCAAAAATCGTATGTTCTCCCTCATATGCGGCCATTAGATCAAGGGCAAACACAACAAGGGGATTGGACTTTGAGCACATGATAAAAGCGAGAGCACACAAGGGAGGGGTGAGGATAGGTAAGACACCTAAAAAATTAGCTAGCATTTGTTGCCCTCAAGGCAGAGAAACTAAAGCAGATACTTTAAAGCAATTGAGGCCAATAGGAAAAGGGGAACAGGAACTAGAGAAAAGGTTAGATCAAGAAGAATTAACCTAGAAGGTAACACACACGCACAGGAAATCAATGTGAGTCAATGCCCTGTATAGCTATCCTTATCTCAACCAGCAAAACCCCTTGTTCCTTCCTATTATTGCTTATACTCTCTCTTCAACAAAATTAGAAATAAGGGCAAAATAGTTTCTGCTGGGTATCGAGGGGGTGGGGGGGAGAGGGAGGGGGGCGGGGTGGGTGGTAAGGGAGGGGGTGGGGGCAGGGGGGAGAAATGACCCAAGCCTTGTATGCACATATGAATAATAAAACAATAAAATAAATAAATAAAAAAGATAAAGGCTGATATTTAAGGCAAGACAGAGTAAGTGCTACTTTCCTGGAATGTGGCTGATCCTCTTCCCAAGCCTGGGTATAGGTTCTTTAACCTCTGTCAGGAAAAGGAATGGAAACACACATCTGATTCCCACCAGGGACAGAGTTGTGGTAGGAAGGGAATACAAATGGACTCAAAACTTACAAGCCAAGGAGCACAATCAGTCACCCCAGATCTGTAAGAGTTCTTCTCAATGTGTGCCAGAAAGAGGCCCCAATGAACTGGAGGTAAGACCAGACATGAGGTCAGTGTGAGTTTAGAAAGGAACTCAGTGCACAAAGGCCAGTGCTATTTTGGTTTGCACATGGAGAGACATCCTGTCATGGGATATTATATTCTGTGTGGGCACCTCAGAGCACAGAAGCAAGAAGACTCCTGAGGGATGAGTAAGAAGACAGAAAGTGAGAGAACCCAGGAGCTGCTTCACATCTAGAGCCTGGCACCTTACAGGGGCTCGGCAAATGCTGGCTGAAGAAAGAATCCAAAACTAATGGCAGAAGGAAGGGGCTGGAAGATGAGGAAATGTTTAATTTACAGACTATGAATAAATACACATCCAGATTAAAACTAACCCATGTTCATATAATATGTGTCACTTGTGAAGATGTGTAATGCCCATACCCGGACCAAGATTCTGAGAAAAAGAGTTTATATTAAAAGAAACTACACAGAGTCACAAATGGTCAGTGCTCATTGGTTACCAGGGAACAGTGAAATTATTTCCCCAAAGGATCAGATCAGCCAAGATCACCATCAAAACCTGGGAAATCCCCACTTCCTCATGGTGGAAATCCAGCCTTCTCAACCTGGACACTGGCCAGGGCTTTCAGGATCCTTTCTGTATTGCACAGGGCTATACTTGTCTCTGGTGCTGACCATCCATGTGGCCAGCTCAAAGCCGTGAGGCGGGACATGCTGTGACCTCAGAGCTCCCTCCTGACCCTGAAATTCTAGGTTGGAGGAAAACAGTAATTTAAAATGGAAGAAAAGGCTTAGGTTTGGGACATTTTTATGATTATGTTATTCTGTCAGCAAACTCCTTGAGGTTTTTGGTGGACGAAATCCTGAAGTGATGAGAAGGTTGAGGGGACAAGGCATGGTCTTTAGGAACTCAAGTCACAACATAAGGGGGGAAGGACAATAAAAGCAAAATTTATATAAAATTTGGCATGTTTAATAAAGACATGAGAGAACAATAAAGGGATTACAAAAGGGACATGTGAATCAAACACATTCCTCGGACGCTGGTTATGAGCAAAGTGAGTTCAAAGGCACCATAGTCTTCCTTAAGGAGAACTTTGGAAGGTAGTGGGTCCAGGGGACTGTTGTCCAGCACGTTCCAAGTCCAAATGCTCTGTCTGATCTTCTCTAGCCCTGGTGACACTCTGAGCCAAGGACGGTAGGATTAGCCCTAGTGCTCAGATGAGGAAACAGCCTCTGGGGAGTTGGTCACCTGCTCAAGTCCCCACAGCTAATAAGCAGAGATTCAAATCCGAGTTGGGCTCCTAGGGCAGCTCTTTCCATTGATCTCAGTGCTCTCCTGCTGCATCTGAATGATGGGATTGGACAGAAAACGACCTTAAAATGTGTCAGCTGTGAGTACCAACAAGTGAGACCCAACTTCTATAGCACCAACTGTGACCCTTCATCTCAGGGCTCTGCCATTGACCTGTGAGGGCACTGTCAGGTGAGTCCTACCTTCAGAAGAGCTTGTCTCCATCTTTCACACTCTTTCATGTAGCTTCGTCCTCCTTCAAGATCGGCCTTCATGAAAAACCCTGTAGGAATCTGTCCCACTGTGAATCTGTGCGGGGAAGGAAGCACACCTAGGTTCCACCAGCGACTCTTTCCAAAGATTTTGCCTGGGACACAAAAATGGGAGCAAACATTTAAAAAGGGCTTTCTTGACTCTGTTAATTTGGGACCAAGAGAGTTGTCAGACCCTAGGGCTGCTTATGTGGTTACCCCACCCACCGAGGGGAAACAGAAGCACTGGTGGGTCTGCTTTCCTCTTTCTGCTTCTGTTTTGTTTTCCATGCCTTTTCTCCTTTCCTGGGGAGAGCAGGGACACCTGGGTAATTAATTCTGCAGATGAAAATATTATCTTTTCCAAGTAGGTACTTGGTGTGAGTATAGTTTTAGACTGGAATCAATTCTAAATGTGCATGTCATGTTTAAGAGCTTTCTAGGTTCTGAAAACACTGTAATATTTCCACATTGGAATTGTAAGTACTGGAGTGAGACATGGTCAAATGCAACTCTTCAGTTTTATGGTCACAGGATAATCCTATACTTTGGACCCTCAAGCCTTCCAGAGGCCCTGGCTCATTAGAGACAGCCTGGTATGAAGGTCATATCTGATTTCCAGCCTTGACTATCTGACACAATGTGTCATGGAAAAAGTTACCCAATCTCTCTGAGCCTTAGTTCCGTATTTAAAGTCTAGAAATTCTGTGACCCATCCTTCAGAGCCCTGGCTGAAATGCCTTAAGTATGACATTCTACATTACACATGGACACAGGCGATGAGATATCTCATTACACAGCTGTAGAATGAATGAAGGAATTAATGAATGACAGCCAAGCTCCAAACCCATTTCCTTCCCCTGAAAACTCTGAAAGGACAATCAAAGGCAAAGTTCTACAACCAGAAACCAGAGACTTTGATTTACTGTCACCGAACAAGTCGAAAAATCTTAGTAAGAGACACTTGAATCTTTTAAGTGTCATCTTGTGGTAATAATGACCTCTCATGCATATTTATGCACTTGGCTTTATAACGACCACTTGAAAGAGTAGGGTTTTTTGCCCCTAGGGAATGAAGCTATGCTAAGTGTAACAAAATATTTCAAGTTCAAAGGTCCAAATATGTAAAATACAAAATGTTGGAATTCCTGCCACAAGTAGAAAGCACCTTGTGCTAGACAAGCCCCGGTACTTATTGACTGAGGGAGCACTCAGATGGTCCTTGAACGTCAGCCAAGGTTCGCCTCACCCTAACCCAGCATTCTTTCTGAGGAGCGCCACCTGCCTTGTTGAAGTGTCTGCGGTTTACTTGGGCCAAGACAGGTAATGTGAAGGAGAAACTGGTTCTCAGTCAGGTCCTTAACAAGGAATTCCAAAGAGGCTCCACAGTCAGAGCTCTTTGCAAAACCTTTTTTGTCACAGTTTCTCAAAGTCATTCATTACCTCTCAAAGTAAAATCATATGACTCCTTTTCCTCAGTAAGTTAATTATTTTATTTCTTTGTATGAGGCAAAACACTACTTTTATTGTTAATTAATATGCTAAAATTAGGTTAGCCCATTCTGGACATATGAAATTGAATTTAGTACTTTCAAATATATTTTTTAAAGGCAGCTAAAAATAAATGCCTTAATCTCCTTTTCTTCTCCAACTGAGCATAAATTTCCTTCCTATGAGACTCCATTTCTTCCTGCTGTTATAAATGACAGAACACCATTTAGTTTCCATCGGGAGGTGAAATAATAATGAGACATTTAGCTCACATTTCAAAATTCAGATATTTAATAGATGAGACAAAATTAAAAACAAAAACACAGCAAAGGTGGGGAGAATCATGCAAAGGTGTCAGGATGAAAATCATTTCCCCCCAAAAATGACAAGAATTCTTTATTTTTGGACCAATTTCAGACACTTGAGGATTTTCTTTTCTTTTTGCTTTCCCCTTGATCAAAGTGACAATATAATAGGAAAAATTCAGAAATTTCTCTTCTGGAAGACAAGCAGAGATAACGTGCCAATCCTAGAGCGAGACAGCATGAAACCTTCATCACACAGTGGACACAACATGGCTTCTTGATTCTCTCAGTTCTTCAGCTCTAATGAAGTTCCACCTGACACATCTACCATAGCACACTGTTAATTACTTTTCTATTTGCTTAGTAGACCTACAAGTGGAAAGCAATCTATTGCCAGGAAATTGTTTGACTCCAATGCTAAGTAGACGGCATTCCGATCCGGTGAGGTTGAAGACAGCCTGTGCTGACTTTTCTGTCATTGTCATGTCAGATCAGTGCCCCATAGACCCTGGGTACGACGAGTTGTTTTCCTTCTCTGCCAAGCACCTAGTCAATAGACAAGTGCTTGGTGTTCTCTGCTTCTTTTACCCCACAAACGATAGAAAGGATTAAGTGTAAGATTTATAAGGCAAGGAGGGGGGAGTGTATACAGCAGATCTAACAGGAAGACCTTGGCCTTTTAAATCCATGTTGTAAAATGCACTTTTAAAACTGTGCTGAGTCTCACGGAGATGAACTGAGAAGCGAGTTTATGCCTAAATACCTATGGAATGCACCAGGTTCTCGTCAAGCAAATGTGTGCCTCCATGCCCACATTACCGTGGGCCTGACTTGCCTTCACACTGGGGTCACTTGGTGGTCACTTCAAAGGAAAACAGAAGCAGAGATAAGGCTTAATCTTTGCAATCTCTTTGGGTTTTCCAGGGCTGGAGGAGAGCAGATGTCCTGGATGTCTAGCTAAAGGCAGTTATTTAAGGCAAAGAGGAAGGAGCCCGAATCTGATGACAGTGAAGGATCAGCTTCCACTTCTCTTCCTCAAACAGAAGAGCAAAGTTCTTCCTGTGTGGGTCTCTCACTGTTTGTGAGTAGGAAATAAGGCCCTTTCTCCTTTTCAGTCTCTTCTCATTAGTTTGCTCTACTTTTTGTGACTTAGAATTTTTTCCCCTGAGTAAGACCGGTGTCTTTCCGAGACATTGAAACAAGCCTGGGGAAGAGGCTCAGTGTCAGAAGTAGAACACTAGCAAGATTAGCCAGCCATTAGCATCTACTCTTTCCGTTAAACTTTTCCCTTGCTCAAGCCCCCAGGTCCACTGAAGAGCTGTTCTGTACAAAGGACTCCCTAAGTATGAGGGACCAGACCAGATGAAAGCCTGGAGCTTTGAGGGCATCCACCCTGGCCAGCTCCAGGCCTCCATCATCTGAGTGATCAGCTGGCCCTGCCTTAGAATCTTGGCACCCACCCTTCCCTGTCATCACAGCTTCTACCCCGTCCTCTCATCCAAGGTCTTCATTTATTTTAACCTTCATGTGAGGCCCTAAGGATTGTCCTGCATCCTTATCTGGACCATGTCCTGTCCCAGGATCCTCTCCTAAGGTACTAGTGGTTACCCCATACCCTTGACCCTGTTAATGGAGCTTGACACCATCTCATTATGGGAATCTTGCTTCTTCAAGCACTCAAATTACTCTCTCTCCTCCTCTCATTCTCTCTCTCTCTCTCTCTCTCTCTCTCTCTCCCTCCTCTCCTCTCCCAATAGGAGGGTCAATTATGCATCAGAATCTATTAATCTTATGAACAGTTATGGAGTTGAAGAGGCTGAATCGAACAGCTGAGGTTTTAAAGAAGTTGGAGTACAGGGCCATTATTACAATGAAGTTCTGTGATGTATAATCTTGTCTCTGGTGACCAGGCACAATTCTTTAAGTCTGAGATATTGTAAATGAGGCACAGGTTTTTTTTAAAATGTATACAAAACTGCCTCCTCAAAGCCTGTGCTCTTGTCCATCAGCCCCCAGATCCCCTCCCAGAGGGAGGTGGGCGGTTCAGCCAATCTTCAGGACCCTGTGCTGGTAAACCCTGCAGGCCAGAAGAGCCCCATACGTGTTCTCCTCTTGTCCTGTGTGCAGAAGAGGGCAGCCTGGGTGAAGAAGAGAGTGCACTGCTATCCTCTTCTATTAAGATCTGTTTGTTTGCCTCTTAAATTTGGTTCAGTAACACACACACAAAACACCAAAAAAAAATGGGAATTTATCTTTCTCCCCAGATGCAAGAAACAGATGCTGGGGACCAGAGACCTTGCATAGTCAATAAAAGATAAGTTACAAAATCTATAAAACTGCTGGAAGGAATCAGAATTTCAGCAAATTCCAGGTGTTTTTTTCTAAGCTGCTCCTTTTGATCAACGATGGAGAGGGGAGCAGTCGTGCATAAAATTCCATCTGTTATTATCGCATGGAGTGAATGTGGCTAGAGGAGGAGCAGAACAGAGTGATGTGTGAGCTGTGATGATACAATGTAGAGATGAAGACTAAGCTGTCATAATCAATTAGCAGTTGACTTTTTGTACAGATCTTGAAGGCGATGAGTTCTCTGGGTTTTAATGTGCAACTTCAAAGTAATTTTGTAAGCTATTTAAACAATGCTCCCGCTTACAAGTCTATATAATTTGATTATACAAACCATCCTCCAATCCTTGGATATGCAAATTTGATATCAGAATGATTTTTCCCATATTTTGGTAGAATTGGATGTTGGCTGCTGTGATAAGAAGTGACTCAATTTGCAATCAGGCATCAACAGCCCATTTGTCTGGGCATAGAAACCATTCAGACTTCAAATGGCTACTTGTTAAGAGTCACCCTTAAAAATAAAAATCTGGGCTTGCAAAGTGGTACAAGTGATAGAGTGCCTGCCTAGCAAATGTGAGGCCCTGGGTTCAAACACCAGTACCACCAAAAAAAAAAAAAAATTAAAAAATTAAAAAAAACTGGAACCAACGACAAAACAGTGAGCAGGGTTTGTAGTCAAACAGCCTTGGATTCTAACCTTAAGGTCACCATGACACTGAGGTTGCACATGGAGCTCTCAGAGCCTCAGTTCCTCCCACCTATAAAATGGGAATAATAGAAGTTCACAGAAACACTGTGAGGGTCAGCACTTGGACTGATGGCAGTGCACGAAGAAGATGCTTGAGGAGCAGCTGCTACAGTGACTTTACTACTACTGCAATGATTAGAAATAGAAAGTGGGGCTATTCCTGCAGTGAGTTATTTTTCACACAGCATCAAGTGAGGTCATGAGGCTGAGATCATGCCAGTGGCTGAAGATAATAGGGGCTATGTCTTGGAGGAGTCACCCTCAGGGAGGACAGCCTAAAGTGACTGATGGCCCATTCATTCAATGTTTCCTCAACTGCAGTGGGCTCCGTGTTGCATCGGATGCTAAGGAATTAAGAACATGGATTTGGAGTCTTAAATGTTGGCCTCAAGGAGTTCACTGTCTAATGGGAGAAGGCACAGAATGGAGGCACACCTATAAAATTCTGTAACTGTCTGGGACAGCTCCACAGGCCTCACAGAGGGGAGATGTTTGGTCTGAGCATGAAAGAGGAGTAAAAGCCCTAGACAAATGAGCTCAAGAAATTGGCTCCTATTAGAGCAGTGGCTATTACCTAGGGTGATTCACCCACCAGAGGACACATGACAGTGTCTGGAGACACTTTTGATTGTCATGATGTGGGGGGGGTTTGGGCCTCTAGTGGGCAGAGGCCAGCAGTGATGTGGCTCTAATGTACAGGAGAGCCCTACAACAAAGACCCACTCAGCCCCAAATATCAACCTTGCCTCAGTGGAGACTCCCTGAGCTAGCAGAAGCCTTATTGCTAGAGCCGTACAGATGACATGACCGCGGCTGTTAAGGAAATCCCTGTCATCCAGCAAGGTCTTGAGCCTCTCAAGTGTGGAGGGGTGGGTGAGCTGGGTAGCCGGGCAACAAATTGTGAAGGACCACGCTGACCATCACCAGCTAAGGTTTTGTCCTGTTCTCGTGCTCCTTAAATGTCCTCTAAATAGCCTCCCTGCTGGAAGATGTTCAACTAAGTCTTCCACAGGGAGGACACAGCACCAAAGCTAAAGTTCCTGTGCTAGCTTCTTTCATCATTAAAGTGAAAAATGCAGTAGCACTTCTTTATTCACAGTTTCATTTTCCAGGGCTTCAGTTACTTACAGTCAAGTGCAGTCTGAAAATATTAAATTCAAGAAATAAACAACTTGTAGGTTTTAAATTGCTTGTCGTTCTGAGTATTGGGGGGAATGTGGCACTCCATCCTGCCCTGGATGCAAATTATCCCTTTGTAGCGTGTACGCTACATGCCCATTATTCATTTCATAAGTTTCTCGGTTATCGGATTCACTGTTGTGGTCTGGCAAAGCTTGTGTTCAAGTAACCTTTATTTTACTTAATAATGACCTCAAAGCATAATTACAGTATATTGTGATGATTCTTCTGCTTTAGTACTAGTTGTTAATCTCTTACTGAGCCTAATTTGTAAATTAAACTATCATAGGCATGGATGTATGAGAAAGATTACATATAGGTTTTGGTACAATCCTTGGTGCAGGCATCCATAGGGGTTTTGGAATGTATTCCCTGGAGGTAAGGGGGCCTACTGTAATGACTGGATCTTCTTCCCCATAAAATAGAATAAAATCAGTACTTTGGGAAGACAAGACTTTATGAAGTGGAACCCAGGGAGAAAAGCGTGGCTGTGTAGGGAAAAGCCATAAAGAATTCTGAGGGAGGCATAGTTGGGCAGCTGTGTGAGTGAGAGCCCACTGTCACATGGGGGCTACATCAGAATAGGCCAAAAAAGCCAAAACCCTTGTCCTCAAAGGACTGATTTTTTTCTTCTATTTTTTAAGAAATGGTTTCTTATCATGCTGCCCAGGCTGGCCTGAAACTCGTGGGCTCCAAAGGTCTTCTTGCCTCAGCACCTTTGGTAGCTGGCACACCACCACACTCAGCTATGGTCAAGTGCCTTTGAGATCCAAGGACACCACTCGAATTTCTGTTTCCCATCGGAGCTGGGATCAGAGGAGTGGGGCCCATTCGTAGATCACTGACTGAGACCCCAGGAGTTTCTAAAGGCTCTGCTTCACCCCTAACGAGCTGTGTGACCTGAAGAAAATCACTTTGCCTCACTGACCCAAGAGTAACCTGGGTGAGAAGCTTCTGTGGGCTGCCAGAGCTTGTATTCTGAGGAGCTTTCCCGGGAGCGGTAGCACAGTGACGTGATCCTGATGGTCCCCCCACACACCATAGCCCACTTCTGGGCTTGAGGGAGGCCCGTGGAATTTAGCAGCAGGGTTTAATTTTCCACCTTCATAACTTCATTCCTTCCAGTCTTAAGAGCTATTCGGGTCTTTAAGAGTACTTTGTTACATAGATCTCCAGAATCCCTTATCAGCCAACACCTTAGGTTTCAGAGAACCTTTCCTCTGAATTAGCAGGGAGGAGAGCTAGGAGAGCTGGAGAGAGGCCAGGTTGCTTTACTGGATGCTGGGGACAGTTACCATCTTTTCAAACGTATTGGCCTACCTACTTATTTAGGTAAGGTAATGTTCTTTCTCTGAGGTTCCAAAACATTTCACAAAACTAGAAGTGGATCTCTCCCACCTTCCCAAAGGGCTCCATAGTTAAAGCAAAAGTCTCACACAGAGAGCTAGAGGAGTCATGGGATCCCATGCCTTTGCTCTCTCTCAAACTCCCCACCCCATTCCTGTCACTTTTCACTCTTCTAAGTCTGTTTCCTCAACCATCAGTTAAGGAGTTGAAAGATGACCTTCACAGCTCCTCCACCTCTAAATTGTATGACTCTAACTGGTGAGCTGCTGACTGTAGCTGGCACTTCCACAAAACCTGAGGGATGGGCTTCAAGGGTCTTTCTGAACATAGTTCTGGCTGGCAGCTACCTGACCAGAGAATCAGTAATGGGAAAGTAGAGGCTGCTTCCTGGGCACCTCTGTGTTCACAGTGCTGCCATGCTTGGTAAATAATTTGCCCATTGCAATGTGGCCAAGAGGAAGAAAAAGCCAGGTGCTGGTGGCTTACACCTGTAAACCTAGCTACTCAAGAGGCAGAGATCAGGAGGATCACTGTTCAAAGCCATCCCAGGCAAACAGTTCATGAGACCCCATTTCAAAAACACCCATCACAAAAAAGGGCTGGTGAGTGGCTCAAGGTGTAGGACTTGAGTTCAAGCCCTAGTACAGCAAAAAGAAAGAAAGAATGAATGAATGAATGAATGAAAGAATTGCCCCACACTGAAAACTGTCCCATTGAAGGGAGGATTCCTGAAGACTCCTGGGTGGGAGAGGGTGACATTGGGTCCCAAGAGGAGAAATGAGGAAAAAGCCAAAGCAAGGAGAATGCAACCTTGCTGGTGCTTCCTGGGCCTCCAGCAACAAGTCTCCAGGACTAACCCAGTGACATAGGGAATTGTCCCGTGCACTCACAATCCCTTTGTAAGGCAGGACCTCTCTTTTCATCCTAATGTTACTGCAGTTACTCCTGATGCAGGCACAACCTTATCAGGGCAGTGAGGAAGGAGGATCTTCTAGCCCGAGTGGGTGGCTCTAGCTTATTTGTGTGTGTGCACTCAGCCACCTCCACCTGCTCCCTGGGTTAGTTATGGGATTGTCCTTCAGATGAGGCTGTCCTTGGGAGGAAGCTGGTCCAGACCTCGTGGGGTGAGCCTGAGCTGGAGTGAGCACCTAAGATGGTCTGCCTTGTTCAGCTCAGCTAGTCAGCCTCCTGGGTTCTGGGCCTCCAACTGAGCTGATCTGAGATGATGCCGGGCCAGCAACTTGGGAAGGTGGAGCCATATTGATGGACTTTGATCATTTTTGAGCATTAAAAACTTAGATTTGTTACTTATGAAAGCTTTAAAATTGGCCCAATTTTACGTTTTTCTTGATTGATGCAGAGAAGGATGTATTCCAGCAATAAAAGTCGGATATATAATAAATATTTCTTGCTGATCATCTTCTCTGGGATACTGGACCACATTCCATCTCAGGGATCTTCACTATAACAGCTCTGAGAACAAAGGCCTTGGAGACCCCCGTGGGGCAGCCCAGCACACTCAGGCTCCTGGGTCAGGCTGAGCAACCCCTCTCAGTAGGCGGAAGTCAGAACACGTCCCCTGACGGAACCTGATGCCCCAGTGTAGGCTCTGGTCCTGAGGCCAGTTCTCAGGCTCTCACTCAACCATCTGACTTAGGGTCTGAGCACTGGGTTCTGCTTTCTCCAGCAGCCGTGGGCGACCTGTGTAATCAAAGCAGAAATGTTCTGAGTACAATGTGCTAGTTAGGTTTCTTTGACAGCTCTGTGAGGAAGGCACCATTTTAGCTTATTTTCAGTGGAGACACTAAGAAACCTGCTGCCTGCCCCATAGTCGAGCCTAGCTTCAGACTCAGGCGGTCTTGCTGTGGAGACCATGTTCTGAGTGACTGCGGTAATAGTTCCCAAGCATGTCTGGGACTCCAGGCAAAATCCTTCTAGAGGATGTTCAAGCCAAAGTCATTCCTAATAATGCTAAGATGCCATTCACCTTCTTCACTCGCCCAGTTATTTTCCCAAGACTATCGGAAAAGAGTGAACATGGACTGGTTGTGGTGGCTCATGTGTGTGACCCCAGCTGGGTTAGAGGCAGAGATGGGAGGATTGAAGTTTGAGACCAGTCTGAGCAAAAAAAAAAAGGTTAGGGAGACCCTAGGAGACTCTATCTCAAAAAACAAGCTGAGCATGGTAGTGCATGCCTGTGGTCCCAGCTACCTGGGAGGTAGTGATAGAAGGATCATGGTCAGAGGCAAAAGTGAGACCCTCTCTGAAAACTAAACTACAGCCAAAAGGCCTGGGGGCATGTCTCACGTGGTCGAGACCAAGCTCAAGGCCCTGAGTCCAAACCTCCTAATACCAAGAGAAAGAAAGAGAAGCATTTCTCTGACAACTGACCAAATGCATGCTTGTGTGTTCTTGTGCCTTAAAAATGTCTCAGGCTTAATTTCTAGAAGGTCAATCAATATTGAGCCTCAATCAATATAAGCCATTAGCCACCTGTTTGGGGTACTAAATAATTTGTAGGAGGTAAACAGGTCCTTAGATGAAAAAGTTTGGGAACTACTTCCCTGCACTATCCCACCCCCAAATCTGCTTCCACCCACCTCAGCCCTCTCTGTTTCTTGTTCCTGCAGTCTGGAGCCCATTTCCCAATCCCAGTCTAGCTGTGAAGTCTTGCACCCTTTGGCCACCTCCTGCTCAGCTAATTCATGATGGTCACTGTCCCAGACCTCAGTTGGCATGACTTCTCCACTTCCCAAACACAGTGGCTGTGTCTAGCCCTGGCTGGTCAGTGCCTTCGTTCCATCTGGGTCAATCAACCTCTCCCCAGGGAATCTGAAACTTGCGTGGGAAGACACAGACAGATATCACTGAGCAGAGCATATCAAAAAGAGGTGTAGAAAGTGGCAGAGCTCAGTGACAGACTCTGCTCTGGGCTCCGAGCTGGTTCCTGAGAAGGGCTGTCCAGCTTGTCTAGTTTTCTGCACTGTTCCAGTAGCTGTCATGTGTCCTGCCATCACGTAAGGTTGCTTGAGGAAAAAAAGAAGGCCAATGAATAGGGAAACTTCAATATGCCTTCCCTGGACGCCCACCCCCCCCCCTTAATAATCTGCTTATTTATCTTCAGGCCCTGGTGACAGGCAAATCGTCAGCTCCTGCCTGAGGCTACCATGAGTCTTCGTCACAGAGCATGACCCAGCAGGTCACACGTCCCAAACCCAGCTCCTCAGCCACATTCAGCCTGCTCTGCTCCCTACCCTATCCTGCCTCCAGGCTGAGTGCTAAGATGGAACCCAAGAGGCCCACGCTCCTTTGGGTCTAGGTGTTCTTCAGGTTGCTCAAAGTCTCTTTGAGACTTTTGAGACCTGAGCATCTCTGTCTCCTGAGTAGTCCAACTGACTGCTCCTAATCCTCCTCTAGAAATAAACTGGCCATTAGGTAGCAAGAGAAAGTCTAAGCAAAAGAAAAGAAACAAAGTCCAGGATGCAACAGGAAAGAAACCTGATTTCCATGAGGCCTGACTATTCTCCTTGCTAATCACTGTCAGGGGTGTCCTGGATGGATGGTGGCTCCCCAAAAAGATTCCATTTCCTAACCCCAGGAGCCTATGAATGTGACCTTATTTGGAAAAGTGTCTTTGCAGATGTCATTAACTTAAGGGTCTTGAGATGAGATAATCCTGGATTACCCAGGTGTGCCTCAAATCCAGTAACGAGGGTCCTTACAAAAGAACACAGAAGAGAGACAGACAGAAGAGAAGGAAGTCACATGACAATGGAGGCAAACACTGGAGTGATACAGGCACCAGAGGCAGGGGTGGAATCTCTGTCAGAGCCCCTGGAAGGAGCATAGCCCCGTGGATAGCTTGATTTTGGACTTCTGCCCTAGGCTCAACTTCTACTATAAACCACCAAGTTTGTGGTCATTTGTCATAGTAGCCCTAGGAAGCAAGTGCTTTATCTCAGATGGAGAGCCTGATGGCATGAGGGACCCCGATTGCTGGAGACCCTCTGCCTCCAGGAGGTGTCCACAGCATGCTGGACACCTGGCTGCTGGCAGCCCTGGCTGTTCGTGATGAACTTATTCTCACCAGGCACCACTGTCCCCACCTCCTCACAGCTTCTGCGAGGAGTAGCAGCCCTCCCCTGTGGGGTCTTCTGGGATGAATTTAAATCTTCTTTGGCCCACTGCTGTCTCCAGTGCTCTGGAGTTGCCCAATAGGGTCCATGGCACTCCTGGGTCACAATAGCTGTTTGAAGCTCATTTTTGTTTTGAGCACAATTATCATGACCCTGTGAATTTAAGCAAAAACAAAGGGGAGTTTATTCTTCAGATAAAGAATAAACCGGAAGTGCAGACAGGCCAGGAGCATCAGGCAGGAGGGAGCAGAATCACTTGACATCTCATCACACTTACTCTCTGTTCTCAGATCAGCCGTCCTTGCCTCTGTCAAAGACCTAATAATGCCACCCACATTCATCAGCTCCAACTTCCCAGTACCAGCTCAGTTTCAGCAAGCAGGCAAGAGTTAGTGCCTTACAATTCCCAATTCCAGATTCTTGGGAGAATCTAATTAGAAGACCCTGGCAGAGAGGGACAGACAGAAATGTGTAGTGCCAATATGGCTAACGGGGCTTGCTGGTGGTCAGGGGAGGAGTGTGGGTTTTTTAGATGTCACAGAATGGTACAGAAAGGACAGCGAGGATGACAATGTTTCTGACAGAAGGTCTTCCAATAAGGGAAACACGGAGGCTTCCCTACCTAGAACCTCTACACACATGCTGTGGTTTGTGTCTTCCAAGGATCCATTGAAGACTTGGAAAAGGCTTGATCCCTGGGGGGTGCATTTAAAAGATGGTGAAACCTTTTAGAGGGGTGTCTAGTGGGAGGTCCTTAGGGCACTGAGGAGTTTGTCCCCAGAAGGGACTATAGGATGCCAGTTTCTTTCTTTCTGCTCCTGTTCAAGATGTGATCCCTTCCTCCACAAGCACTCCACCATCCACTGTCTGCTGTCTGCCATGGGCCTTCACAGAACCAAGCTGATGCAGACACCATGACCCTCGGTCTCTCTAACAGTGGGGTAAATAACTCTCTTATTCCTTGTAAGTAACCTGGCATGGATTTCATTGGAGGAATGCAAAGCTGATTATAATACAGCAGAGAAGGCCTGTATTTGCTCCACTTTGAATGGCCTGTATTCCATCTCACACAGTGCTGTTCTTCGTCCTCTAGTCCCTCTCCTTTGGCTTCTTCTACTAGGCTCATGTATAAGACACTGTCAGAAAAACCACCATTGGCTTGTGTGACTCTCCAGGATCTCCATATCCTCTTTTCAAGAGGCCCCGCTACAGTGTTAGCTCACAAGTCCTGTCATTTCTCCACTCATTAGTCACAGGTATAAATGGGGAACATGCTGAGTTGCTGAGCCCAGCACAACCCTCCCCATCCCAAGAGCACATCAGCTCTTCATTTTTGGGGGGAAGAGACAAACTCAAAGTCAAAATCTGCAGGAGTGAGCACAAAGTTTACCAAGAATGAAGTAAAATTGAGCTAGAAAAATGAAGTCATGGATTCTTACAGAGCTATGAGGAGAAATGGGAAAAGCAAAAATGAATGAAGATTGATTTGTGAATATACATGTAATGTCCTTATGTAAAGTGAGTTTTACTGTCAAGTTATTTTGACAAATAATTAAAATGCTAAGAAATACATATTTTTAAAAAGAAAAGGAGAGACCTCATGTCAGGATGATTTCCAAGTATACTTGGCCTCCATAGGACAAGGAAGGAAGTCAAAGTTCAGGTTGTGGCCCTCACTGACCAGAGGTCATCTTGGGGACTCCACAGAAAACAGGAATTCTGGTTTTGCATATGAACACACATGTGTGCAATTAAACATGAAACACAAAAATTAAAAGCTGAGTTTCCAAAGAAGTGAGAGAAGCCAAATAGCGAGAGGGCAAATGTGAAGCACTGTGCCTAAGATGGGACTTTGAATTTCTGCTCCGTGCCACCGCTGGGGCATGGTCTGCTGCGGATGTGTAATGGGATTGAGAAGTGTGACCTATGCAGGGGCAGAGCATCCTGTTAGGTGTGAAAATTAATTACGATGAACCCAAGCTTAGTCCTGGGTGGATAAGGATAAATAAAATTAAAATTCAGAAATTTGCTTTAAATGGGTTGTTAATTGCTGTTGAGCTTTAAATATTTGAGTTTATTAATTTCTCCCTCACCCCTGAATTATATTTCAGCATCATTCCCCTGTTATTAGGCTATTAAATCAGACATATCAAAAAGGAAGCGTTTATTTATATCTTCAGAGACATGTACATCTAATTAAGATAGTGTTTCTGTGCATATTTTATATTAGGCAAATGTTGCCTGTGACTTCCATCTAATCAGCTCTGAAGGACCTTCATAAGTGTTTGAAAGATTTGACTTGGGCTGGATGGAGAGGACAACCCTGTATCTTTCTGAGCAGTGATTTCTTAACAACTTTCACCTTGAAGGAAGTAGCTGTTCCTAAACATCACAAAGACCCTTGAAAGAAAGTCAGAGAATCCAAAATGGCAACCTCCAGGAAACAAAGGGTTTAGAAACTGGTACACTGTCACAATGTTTCTGTGTGAATAAAAACAAGCTAGCCAACATGTAGAGATCGAGGCCTGCATTCCACAAGCTCTTAGTGAATATTCTTGACCTGATGAGTCTGCAACCACCCAGGTGGGAGGGAACATCACGAGAAACCCTGTTCTGGAGCAACTCTAGTTACGCACCGTCCTATTCAGGTTGCCTCTCTATCCTGTGTACAATGATGGATCGCCATCCTGCCTTCCTAGCCCTGTTATTTCTGTATTTTCACAACTAGATAAGCTAGATGTTAATGATGTTAATGTGTTGTAAGATCGCTGTACCAGCACAACCCAACCACCATTGTTTGGCTGCAAACTCTGGTTGTTGTAGGTTTCTTATTGGGAGAGCTTTGGTCAAAAGAGAATGGATTCCCACTTCTAAAGGATAACCAAGCTCTCCAGAAAAGGACATTTCCAATCATGGGAGTGACCAGTTGATGCTCCCAATTCATTTAGGTTTAGGGGCTTCTTTAAACCAAGATTCTAAATCCTTTTTTTCCTAAAGTATGGTAAGAAAGGTAGTGGAGAAAGTATGAGTTTGGGTCATATTGAAAAGAGTCAAGATTGAATCATGGTGTTACCTCTTCCAGTTCTTGAGTCCTCGGACAGGGCAGTTAATGTCAAAGAGTCTGTTTTCTCTCTTACTGCATCTCAAGCACTCATACCTACTTAACTTATACTGTTTGATATGAATCTTGAGATGCATGTGGATATTTAACTTTATCAAAATTATATGAATTTTAAACTTAGTTCCTCAACGACAATAGACACATTTCAAGTGTTCAATAGCCACAAGTGGCTAGTGGTTACTAACTGGACAATGAACATAAGGAACACTTCTCTGAACACAGACCTCTATCAGATAGTACTGCAGGAGCCAGGACCTGCTAGCAAACAGGTGATTAGTTTTCATTTAACGAACTTTGAGTGGGGACCAACTATGTACAGATCCTGTTATAAGCACAAGAGATGATTTGTGACTAAAACAAAGTTCCTAAACCAGGTATGGTAGCCCATCTATAATCCAAGCACTCAGGAGGTGGAGGCAGGAGGATGGTGAGTTTGAGGCCAGGCTGGGATACATTGCCATAGTCTATGTCAAAACAAAACCAGACACCCTTAGGAAGTGTGTTGTTAATATTACGTACGGAGTCTTTCAAATTTTCCTAATGAGTGAAGCAGTTCAGCCCAGTGCTCAGGAATATTAGCATGGAGTCAGAGAACATGGCTTTGCATCTGAGCTGAATGATACAGGTATATTTACTTAGTTTCTCTGAGACTTATCTTGCTCTTCTGTAAAATGATGTATTTGTCTGTTTTCCATTACTATAGTAGAATACCTAAGGCAGGTCACTTGAAGAAAGGTCTATTTAGCTCACAGTCTGGAAGGCTGCAAGTTCACACAGCATGGTGCCAGCTCTGCCTGGCTACGGTGAGGGCCTCACAGTAGATGGCATGATCACAGGACATATGCAAGACATGAGGCAGGAAGCCAGGGCAGGTGGAGAGGCCAGCTCACCCTTTTACAGCAGCCCTCTCTTAGGAGCTAACTCAGGGTCTCAGGAGAACTACATCAGTCCGTTCCAGGGCAGCACCTTCAATGACCTAACTTCTCCCACTAGGCTCCACTTCTTCAAGGTCCCACTACCTCTTAATATCAGCACACCAGGGATGAAGTCCCAACACATGAACCCTCTGGGGACACACTCAAACCAGTGTAAGCCGGTGTACTAATAACTTAGCAGTAGTGTGGCAAAGATCAAATAAAGAAATGGATATAAAGGGTTTAACCAATGCCTGGCACAGTAGGTTTTCGATAAATTATTGCTCTCCTTATTAAGATAACAATCAGTTCTCTTAATTGCTAGTTGTTCATGTAATAGACTATTTCCTCTGCTGTCTAGAAATTATTGGTATGTTATTAAGGCTCTATCTCCTGATGTTCTTAGAGGTGATTTGATAAAATAATACTAAAGGCATGCTAGAGGTGCCATAGGAATCCATTCTTTGATTCACATTTGGGAATTAATTGCTCAAACAATAATCTTCACAACATTCTTGCTGGTATTGGTTGCTATAATTATAGAATCTTGGAGCTCAGAGAGATGTCAGAGAGAATATAGTTCTGCAGAAAAAATTCTTATAAAAATAAGGAAAGTAAAACCCAAGGACAGGGAATGATTTGCCTAAAGTTGCAAGGGTAGCCAGCAGCAAAACACGGACTAGAACTTGGGCCTCTAATCACCAACCAAATACAGTGGGGGTTTTTTTTGTTTTTGTTTTTTTTTTTTTTTTGATGGTACGGGGGCTTGAACTCAGGGCCTCAAGCTTGGTAGCCAGGTTCTCTACCACTTGAGCCACTCCACCAGCAAATACAGTATTCTTAGCATTTCAACCCATTTCCTTCACTGTCTCTTGGCAGCTGCTCTATTCTCCCCTTTTCCTAATTACCATGAACTCTTGTTCATCCATTAGTAAGTATTTATTCAAAATGACTGAGAATGCAACCCAGGAAAGCCCTCTGGAGATGGCTATGTTAATGCTTGCTGTCCCCATTGGTGGCCACACTGACCTGAGGAACCAATTACCTTCCCTTATTTCAGTTGTTGGACGTACCATAGTATCTTCTCATCACCTCACGTTTTTCTCCTTAAGTCTACAATCCTGGAAGAGGAGTGGTTTTCTTCCTTTGTGTTTATGTAGAAAGGATATGGTTTATGTAGAAACCATTTAAAAGGCACTGAGTGTGATCCCTTTGTTCTGGTCACTGAACAGAAAAGAATTTTGGGCTGCAACCATTTCCAGTGACATACTCAATTTTCATAGAAAGATAATTAATGTTAGGAGAATGACAGACATAAATCCGTGGTACAAAGAAGGGGACATAATTCCACACCAGGTTTGAACTTTCCTGCCAGCAAATAAAAACTTTTACAAAAGTGATAAATTTTACTTGGTGGGCAATAAGGTCGTTTATAGTCCTTTTCTTTCTTTCTTTTTTTTTTTAAATAAAGAAATTTCTTGTCGTCCAGAGTTTAAAATTTTTAGATTCCCATTAGAAATCACAGAGAATGAAAACTGTAGTTGATTCT
Source organism: Castor canadensis (assembly GCF_047511655.1). Lineage (NCBI taxonomy): Eukaryota > Metazoa > Chordata > Mammalia > Rodentia > Castoridae > Castor > Castor canadensis. Next base: position 5,233,759 of record NC_133386.1, on the reverse strand, counting down.
GGATTATTCATAGGCCGCCTGGGTCTTTTTCATCTCCTGTTGTCAAAGCAAGTCCCTATTCAATTACACTGTTTGGGCCAATGAGGGGCGTGGAGCTCTTTCCCTCTTTCTCCTCCAGCAGGGAGGGAGGAAGAGAATGACAGAAGTAGGAGAGAGACATTTTCCTCCAAACATGTAGCATTTCCAACCCAAATAAGATAGGAAGAATAATCACCAATCAATCGAAACTAATAATGTGTGCAAACTTTTTGTGTCAGAATTACACTAAAATTTTCTAAGAATTAAAAACTTTGCCTTTGTATGAATCAAGTTTGTAGTTTTAGATCAGTGGCATTGTAGAATTATACTTAGGTTTTAAAATGCTTCATTCTTCAAGGCGTATGGAACAGAGAGCCCAGCCTTGCAGTTGGACTCTGATTTAGACAATCATGGAGTGTTCACGTTTCCTTTGTAAGAAAATGTCCCAACAGGAAGAGGACGGAGAGGAGGAAGTGTGTGGATGGTTAGATAAAGTACGGAACTGCCACATCCCTTCCCTCTCCACAATTATGCAGCTTCAGCAACCAACAAAAATTCATTTTACTACACTGTGATGGCTACTTTAGCAGCCGGGGCTTTTCTCTGCGCCTCTGTACTCCGGATATTCTGTAGGACTGCACAAAAGTGGGGCTTGATTTCTCTTTGGATAAATGTAACACAGCTAAACCTGGAATTGGCTCTCTGGGCATCACGGCTTGTTTGGGATTAGAATAACTAGAGTAGAATTTCCTGCCCATCTGTGATGAGCTTTAAACAAGAGATCAGAGTTAACTTGGGAAATCCTTGGGAGCACGTGAAATGATCTAGCTAATGAATAAGCCAGCTTCTGGCTGCTGTATGAGGGGTCTGTTCCCTCTGCCCCTCAGAGCCTATAGAAGCCCCCAGATGACCTTTGGCAGTGTGGCCTGTTGCACTGGCTCCATCTCAACACTCTTGGCTGTCTCTGTGGCTAAGCACAACTCATTCTGGCGCCATACCTCAGCTCCCAGTTTTTCAAGTTACTTTAATTTATGACATGGTTTGGATTCACTCACTGGCCATGACCTTGGCCCTCACTCCAGGATATTATTTTCAGCATTTATCCTCTAGCTCTCCTATTGCAACCATGCTCGATCCTAACACAGTCCCACATCCCAGGCTCAGGGAGACAAAACCAGGGCAAATGTATTCCAGATTCCTGTTCCTTGATTTCCCATCAGTAAGGACCTAGATGAGAATGGGGCAGAGAACTGACAGTGGCAAGGTTTGTCTACTGTGAGTTCTATTTTTACAGTGATATGCCAAATGCTTCTCTTCTGGCAGCACCCAAGGTCACTGCCTACTGCTACAAAAAAAACCATGGTGCTCACTCAGGTTTTAATCCTTTGGAGACACAAAATATTCACATATAAAACTTAAGAAGATGCGCAAAGCTATGCTGGGGAAGTGTCAATGAATATGTTGAGAGCACCCAAAATAAAGGACTCCTAAAGAGAGGGTCAATGCCACAGACACCCCCAGGAAGTAGGTCTCAAGCTGTCTTGAAGGATATGATGCACCCGGCTGGGCAGGGAGAGGGGGATGGAGACACATTCCAGGGGCACAGCACCCATAAGTGCATAAGCACCCATAACTGCAAGCAGTTGGGGATTGCTGGCAAGCTGACATCCCTAAGGTCCAGGATAGAACTCCCTCAATTTAGGGTAACAATCAACTCCATACAGTGGGGAGGGCTATTACCAAACAAACACAGGTCTCATAGCAGAGAAAAATTGCCAGAGAAAAATTTCCAAGAATGGGAAAGTAGCAATGGGCATGCCAGGGAGATGGTAGAATATTGAAACTAGTGTAGGATCCAGGAATTTGTACCTGGGTGTAATTCCACTGTTGTTTCTTTAGGTGATAGTCCAAAACATAGTCAACTAGGTTCACATAGTTGTTCACATGATGGCTTTTGTAGTTTATGTTCCTCTAATTGAAAACTTTCAGGTATCACCCCAAGCTAAGTCTCATGGTGATTTAGCAGGCAGTAAAAAGAATTTTAACTATGAGAAAAATCTCTGAAATACCGATGCTTCCTAACAAGATAGAAGTAGAAAGTGGTATTAAACCTTGCTTCTGTGCTTTCATGAGATTATAATCTGGAATGGTTTGAATGACAGGCTCTGACCAAGTACAGAAAGAACACTCAAGTAATTTAGCTAATCTTTTATTGGTAAAGCACCTCAAACTTTGCAAGACACCTTTAAATCTGTTGAGGGACTTGCCCCCCACACCTACCGTGACCACACAGGCAGAAGGAGGTTTTGTTTCACCCACTTGACAAAAAGCCTAAGGATAAAAAATGGAAAAAAAATCCCAAGGACACCCCACTAGTGAGGGACAGAAAGGCCAGAGGTGGGCCATTCTGCTGCTTTGTGTGAGCATTTATTACTATGTCTGCCTGGGACCCTTCCTCTTTCCTGCTGTCTTTCCTTTTTGAGAAAACAGCTTCTCTCTCACTCTAACCATCTGGTTCAAATAGTGACAGCTAACAATGAGCTCCACCCAGGGTCTCTGACCCCAGCTCTGTCACCTAAAGTCTTTTTCCTAGGATTTTTCAACTGGTATTAGGTTTAGGGAGGGGGTGGGCTATTTAACCAAGTTTCTCTTCTTTCTTTTCTCTTTTTCCTTCCTTCCTTCCCTCTCTGTCTCTCTTCTTTCCTTCCTTCCTTCCTTCCTTCCCTCTCTGTCTCTCTTCTTTCTTTCCTTCCTTCCCTCTCTCTCTCTGTCTCTCTTCTTTCCTCCCTTCCTCCCTTCCTACCCTCCTTCATTCTCTTCATTGTGAGATCTGAGAGTGTGAGAGGCAGGCATTGCTGGTGGCTCAGACTTGCATGGCAGGTCTGTTAGAAAGAATATGAAGAGTGTGCGGTAAGAAGAGAAAGTCTTGTTAGCACCCAAGTTTCTGGTTCCTGTGGTTTTTAAGGCTCCATTGTTTCCTTGCTAGGGTTACTTGAGACTTTCAATAAATACTTTTTTTTTAAAGTTTGAATTATTTCAAGTTGAGTTCATTATGCTTTAAAAAAATCATAACTAAAACACCTGTGCTCAAGGTTACACTACAATTAAACTTCTGTCCCCATAATCTGTTAACACAGTAATCTTATTTTCACATATGAGAAAATAAAGGCTCAGCGGAGCTAAAGAAATTGCCTAAATCCTATGGATTTAGTGGCATTGTTATAGCATACATGTTATTAGGACTCTATATAGGTAATTAACACAAAGTTTCATATATATTATCTCCTGTGATTTTTATTTAAAGGCCTCAAAGCAAATTGAATAAGCATTGTTATCTCTGCTTTTAGATGAAAAACTGAGGTTCAGAGACAGTAGATGACTCCCCCACTGTCAATCAGCACATGAAGGAATAGGGCTTGAACTCATATCTTGTAATGTAACATCAATGCTTTTCATTGTACATCTGTGCAAACATACAAATAAATAGACATGTGCACACACAGATTCATTTCTATTAAAGATGAAAATCAAGATCAGTGCAATAACTCTCCTTCTTAGGACTACTTAAAAAGATGTCTATAATTATTTGTCCTTTTATATCTTGCAAAAATATTGATCTAGGAACCACCTAATTCTTCTGCAGTTCCAACTGGGATAAAATATTTTCCAGTTTCTTGAGACTTGGGAAAATAGAAATAGCTTATACCTTGTCTCTCTTGGTTTTTAATTCCTCATGAAATGTGAAAAAGAAAGATGACACATAAAAGAAAAGTAAAAGATAACTACTTCAGAGATTAACTTTGGGGATGCTCCAAAATGAGATCATGTAATTAGTTCACAGTTTAGAAGTCTTTGGTGGAATTACATTTGTGCAAACAAATTCCATTCACATAGTTTAAAAAGGCTGAATGATTTTATAGATAAATTCTGCTTAAAATTGAGGATTATGTTAGCCTTCTTCCTCATTTTTCTCACTTATATCAATTGGCTTTAACAATCAAGAGAAGCCAAGAACTGGTTCTCAATTGTTTACTGGAAAAATATCCACAGTAGATACAAAAATGATGAAAAGTTTGCAACCCAGCTAAATTATAGCAACCTTTTAAAAGGCATAAACACTCCTTGAAGGCAAGTGGCCAAGACTCAGGCTCCAAATTTGATCTGCCCTAGTTTCCACGTCTTTGTGCAATACTGCACAGGGGTGAAATGAGTAAAAGTCTGTACTGAATTGTTAGTTTTCAAGTTACATTTTTCATGTTGCTTTAGTCCAAAACCCAAAACAGTCAAAATTGGAATGGCCTGGATTGTAGGGCTCAGGAAAGGGAACACAGAAGCCCAGGGTTCTATGGGAGCCACCGGTCAAGATGAATCCTAGGCCTTTCCCACCTGAGGTGTTTAGGACACAATGGTAGTAGCTATGTTTGACCACAGGCTTGAATACTGATCACAGTAAAATGATTGTAGCTTAAAACATCATACAATGGGAAATCTTCCTTAGATTATAAAAGTTCATATTTAAGATTCAACTATAACTCAGTGGTTAACCAATATAAACCAATTATGCAATCAAGTTGACTCAAGAAATTTAAGAAGAAAATTTTTTTTCATCAAACAGACTGATTAATTTGTCTTCATGAACAAAATATAGTGATCATTTATTTCATTGTGGGAATACTTCTTGGGTATTTTCTCTTCTATTTACAAACCAGCTCTCTTCAAACGAGTTTGAACATGTATACACAGTCAGAGAACAGAGGAAGACAGGTCAGGGTAGTTTGGAATCTGGCATTTAGCCAGTAGACTTTTAAATTCAGTGTGGATTTAGGCTCAGCTGTGAAACACGTGTCACAGTCTAGGGCAGTGACAGTTTTAGGTTGGGGAAATATAATGCTGATGGCCACTCCAGTGCCTCCATGGAAACAGCTAGGAGTCAGGCTGCGGTCTGGGCCATATCTGAGAATGACACGCAAACAGTGCAAATGGCAGTATTTTCAAACTTGCAATGAGTTGGTTGAAGTTTTCAGGATCAAATATTTGAAAATGTTTGAGGAACAAAAATCATGCCACAGAATAAACGTTTGTGAGAAAAGAGACTATGCAAAAGTGTCATCTTTAATATTTCACTTTTGAGTTAAGCTGCTGTATATTGTCATTCATTTCTTGCTGGTTTCATACAAATTTGGATGGGTTTTGGTTTGAGAAAAGACCATGTTCTGCAATACTTTTCTGTTTTCGTGAAACTCCATAGTGATGCGGTTGGGTTAGAAAAAGGAGAGTTTACATAAACAAAGAGGAGGTCTCCAAGCTAGAGAGTGGAGGTGTTAAGTGTCACTTGTATTTTGTGTGTATTTGGTTATTTGTGTGTATGTGTGTGTGTGTGTGTGTGTGTGTGTGTGTGTAAAGTACCGGGTCTGAACTCGGGCCTCACACTTGTTCAACTGCTTAAGTCATATCCCCAGCCCACATTTGGTCCTATTTTAAAAGACAAATGAGAAATCATTTACATAGTTTTCATAAGTTTATATTTGAATTTATTACAATTTTCAAAGCATGACCATTTATTTCACTGAAATTTTAACTATTTTGAACATTTTCCCCTCTTTTTTATTGTGCTGAGTGGGGGTATGTCATGGCATTTACAAAATTTCCTACAATATATCAAATATATCATACATGAATTCACCCCCTCTACCATTCTCCTTTATCCTCCTCCTCTCCCCCCATTCCTGGAACAGTTTAAACAGGTATCATTTTTCCATGTACATACACGTGTATGCAGTATTTACACTATAGTCACCCTCCCACACCCTTCCCAACCTTCTCCTCCACTCCCACTAGTACCAACCCTGCAGGCAGGACCTGTTCTGCCCCCATGTACTCCAATTTTGTAAAAGGAAAAAAAATGACATTTTTGTTTGTTTAGGATAGCTACACAGGGAATACCCTTGTGATATTTCCATGTATGTATGTATTATAACACAAATTGGTTCATCTCCTCTATTTTTCTTCTTTCTATCTTAGTCTCCTTCTTATGGTGGTTTCAACAGGTTTAAAAATTCTATATCCATTCTTGTATATAGAGTACATCAACCACATTCACCTTCTTAACTTCCTTCTTTTACCCTTCCTTTCTCATATGTGACCTCCTCTTAGCATGACCTGTTTTTTTTCACTGAAATTTTTTATGGTTTGTTCTGATGCCAGGCGAGACACTGTCTTAAGAGTACTTATACACAGGTTTTCTCTACGTTCTTGGTTCCCACCTTTCTGTGACACTTGCAGAGTTTCCATGAAGTTTGAGGAAGGGTCACTCTCAATCAATAGACACCAAAAGCGCTCACTGGCTGTGGATACTTCTTTTCTTAGCAAATGTTATTGCTGATTTCTTATCACAGAATTAATTCATGTTTACTATAGAAATTACACAAGCAAAGAATAATGAATATACTAATAAAATGAGAATTTTCTTCTAATTTTTTCCATTTGAAATAATATTTTCCATCTTTGCTCACTCATAATAATTTATACAAAATACATTCCTGGGAGTGAAATTACAGCCCCAAGGCATTCACAATTTGAAATTTTTTGTTATCTATTATCAAACTGCCTTGCAGAAATCTTCTATCAATTTATGGTATTATCTGTGTGTGAGGATCTGTTTCTTCACTTTGTTAATGTGCATAATATAATTAAAACATGCATTTCACTTTTAAAGGTAAGAACATAGTCTTCATGTTTGTTTCATTTTCCTGGACAAATTTTTATAATCTACAGAGTTTGTGCTCAGCTCCCTCTGCCTTCCCATACCTCTTTCTTGTGTGCTTCTCCTCCCCAGCCTCCCCCTCCCATCACCACACACTACACACACACAAATCTCCTTTGTATTTTGGCTTTCAGGGAACCCCATTCTATAATATTATAGTATGCTCTGCTACAGGACACATTTGCAAGGCCCTGACCTTTTTCTCCTTTTGTGTATTCTGTGTTTTCAAATGCAGCCTCCCGCTCCTGCTCAGGTCATTCCAACATACTAATTTCAGTCAGAGGCTAACAATTGCTAATGACATCCCCCAGAAAATAAACACATTTGCTAAAGGTGTATACCTAAGAGGAATTTGAAGAAGTCCCCTTTAACGGTAAGGAACATGCTTTTAATCAAGAGAAACCCTTTGGGGACCCTCACCTTACCTCATGCAGATCATGACCTTCCACTGTAGACAATCAGAAGTCTGGCCCTAGTATTTTCTTTCTTTCTTTTTTTTTTCCTCTCCCCTTCTTTTTATTTTTTTAGTTTTTCTTTTTTTTTAATTTTTATTTTATTCATATGTGCATACAGTAGTTTCTATTATGTGTCAGACTGAGAGATGCCAGGTGATGTCTGTGGGTGGCTCCTTTATGTCAGGCATACTGGAAGTGATTATGCCTCTAGCAGAGCCTCTAGTAGCTGGAAGTGTGGGATGTAATATATCATCAAGAGGTAACAGTTCTGCCTTTGGATATGTATTTATTTATGTATAAATGATGACTGAATTTATGTGTGCATTTACCTAATCAAAGCCATGTAGCATTCATTTAAAAACATTTACTAAATGCATCTACTAATTTCCAGAGTTTTCCACAAAATGCCCTGTGAAATAGTTTCTAAGCAATGCATTTTTCTCCTGGGGATTGGGGGGAGGATTTGGAAGAATGTTTTGAACCCTTTCATTAACTTTTTCTCAAAAAAACCCAAAAAACTGGCTATAGTCTTCTTTAAGCTTAGATATAGTCAAGTGCCAATTCATTTGGACAAGTAAGTTATAAATGACTATGAAATAATGCTGAGTGAGTGCAATTCCCTGTCAGTGGATCAGTTGAAAAACATAAAAATTTCTGAGTGAACTTTTTGTTTTAGTTTTTATTGATGAAACTGATTTAAAGATGCCATGGTTGTAAACTAAGACTGTAATACATTACTCTAACAGTTACATAAGTAGAAGAGACTCCACTATTATCTGGACTTCCAGTAACTGAGAATCAAGTATGGGAGAATGGGGCCAGGAAGCTAGAAAAATGAGAGACTGTTCTGCATTCTACTCTGACATAAAAGAAATACTAGCAGTCAACAAGTAATGTTCAGTTGGTCACAAAAATGTGTAGGGAAGCCCTCTGTGTGTTAAAGGGGAGCAGGGACCTCCTTTCCTGCCTTGCCTCCCTTTTGCTCGAGAGGCGGTCCAGGCCATCACGGGCTCTGAGGTAGGACTTCCTAACCCTTTTTATGTCCTATGAAGATAGATGAGGAGAGCCAGGTTAAATACTTCTTGAATCCACGACGAATTCTTCAAAGCAACAAATAAAACCTTAACCTTTTTATATGTTAATATCTACACACGAAGATAAATACCAGTTGAGGGGTAATTTTAAAAAGAGAAAAAATTACACTTCTCACGTACTATCTTGATGGGAGGATGTGAATGAGGCTGACAGCCTTTTGTCCCTTTCTGAGCAGGGATTTGGTGGCCTCCCAGATCTACCTTTCCCTGGAGAAGGGAAATGAAGGGGAGGCTAGGGAGATGATTAAAGGTTGGAAAGATGACTGTTTCTGGCAGTGTGATAGTAAGGCTAGAAACATGTCTCCATTTCAGTTCCAGGGTGCTAATATATTATTCTTTCTATTAGAATATCAAAAAGATGACCTATAATTAGTGATGACTTATACTCTAAGCCATAACTAGACATAATTTCATGCAAACACACTTAGGGTGATTTCACTTTAAGGTGGAATTTAGTTAGTCTAATGAAAACAGTGTCTACAGACAGAGAGGGAAGAGAAGATATTGATACGAGCTGTGCAACAAAAACCCTAAGAAATTCTTTGGGGTCTACACTCAAATAATTTGTGACAAAGAAACATGTAAAAAGTATAACTTGAAAAGAAAATGTTGATTGGTTCTTTGTTTTGTAGTAAACTATTTATGTCCAATATTGGACTTCATCCTTCATATTTCTTATCACTGGTTAGAGCCAGGGTGCCCGTTCTGGTTTGCCAGTGACTGTGGTGTCTTAGCTCACATTCCTCCTGACTCAAAATGTTACATTTGCAACCCAGAAAGCAAAGATAAAATTTTGTTCTTTCTTTTGTGTTGTGTTGTACCGTTTGTTTCTCTCCTGGCAACAGCTTCCCCCTCCTTTCTTCCTCTGCCTGGGAACTGTGCCGTGCACTGACAGAGCCTGGTTGGGGTGGGTGTGTGCAGGCACGCATTCATTAACATCCTTCTTCAACATCCAACAAGAGGACCAGAAACCAGGGATGGAGGGGGGGTTGGGGGATCCCTCATAAATATTTAGGTGCTCCCTCTACCTTCAAAAGAGAGTGAAAATAGAGTATTTAAGTGAGGAGTTGGTCTATGTAATTTGCATGTGAATCAAGAAAGGGGACAAAGGATGAAAGGTGGAAACTCGAACACAAACCCCATGGTTCCAGGGGTCATTCATCTTGTTCCTTACCACTCCATCTCAGTGCCTGGTCTTTTTTTTTTTTTTTCCTGCGCATGAGTGAACAGAGCCTGTTTTTTTCCAAAGACAGTTGCTAGAGAATGTGTGCGTTTTGTTCTGTCCCGCACTTCTTAAGGGACAAAATTGCTTTACTCCTTTCTGTCGGACTGACTTCGTTCTTCTTGTTTGCTGCCATCCACAGGAGTGATGCATCTAGATTTAGCAATTTATACAGATATACAAGACAGAAAGCAAGAATAGATTTGTTTTTATTGTGACAAAATATACATAAAATCACCATTTTGACTGTGTACAATTCAGTGGCATTAACCCACTCACAGTGTCATGTAACCATCATTGGTTTTCTTTGTACAGAACTTAAGATCATCAACAGAAAGCCTGCGCACAGACTCTGGACTCTCTCTCCAGCACCATTCAGAGTTGGGACTCCTGGCACTTGGTTTTGGAAGGGATGTGGTGTAGAGGGAAAGGGTGAGGGGAGAGGAAAGGTAAAGTTCAAGAGATGTGATAAGGTTAGAAAAGTTTGGTTTTTCTCTTCCAAAGAATGGTTTCACTGGGATGATGAACCTAATGCCTGGAAACGAATATGGCGAAAGAAAACCTGGGTGTCAAAAGGTGGGGCTGGTTTTTACCAGAATGAAAGAAAATGGCAGAGAAGAACTCAGCAGCTTTTGAAGATTCTCCATTTCAAAAAGGGATTATTGCTTTATTTGTGTAAGAATTTCAAAGTAAAATTAGAAAATAAAAACTTGGCAATACCTTACAGTATTTGGGACAAAACAAGTGGGTTACATATCTTATAAAACAACAATGAAAACAATCCCACTCCATATTGAAGGATAAACTGCTATATTTGATCAAAAGACTAAAACGAAGCTTGGTAGGAGAGTTGTAAAATTAATTGTAAAAATAATTTATAATGTTATTATCCATTTTGCAAGTCTCCAGGGTTGCAACTATATGGCTTTAAATGAAAAAAAAATACCATGTAGAAGTATCATTGGTCAAATTCTATTACAAGGAAGCATATTATAGAGGAAATTTGCCAAATTTATAAAAATGTCTACCCCCTTCACTTTAGCACTTACTCTAACAAATTTTCACTAAGACATCCTTACTGGGGGATGACCACGCAGGGCTGCTGCCTAGGTAGTGCCAGACACATAGAAAACACTGTCAGGGGAAGTCATTTTATTGACGTGCCAGGACCTCACAAGGAGCCTCATCTGGAGATGGAGCTTAAAGCAGAGAGATGGATGACCACAGAGGCAGACACCAGAATGCCTTTTCCTACTGAGTCCAGTGACCTAACGAGACCAAATGTATGGATTACATACTCTCAGGGCAAATGGTCACCAACTGTTACTGCAGAGGACGCAGCTCCTTCCTAGTAGGCTGGCTTTTCTTTTATTCCCCCCCAAGGTGATTTCCTTCTGCTCTTCTGTTCAGCATGGTCAGCTTCTCTTCGAGCAATTTCTGCACAACCTTCCCCTGCTTATGTCCACAAGCAGTGTTATTTGCTCCTGTTTGATGTTCCTAAATGATCTCAAACATGTTCCCATGAAAAGGCAGTTCATTGCTTTGTAATGTTTGGCACTTGCCCCCTTCACTACCCTGAAGATTTCCTGAGGCACAGTTACGTTTCTATACCCATGTTTTGCATTGCCTATGACAAAAAGAGGCAGTCTAAGAATAGTAACTGGATGAAAAATATCACTATATACCAGGCATATGTGAAGGGCTTTATAACTAATGTTATAGCTATCTATCTATCTATCTATCTATCTATGTATTTATCTATCCATCCATCCACCCATGCAGTGCAGGGGATCAAACCTAGGCCCTCTCATACGCCTGATAAATGCTCTACATCTGAGCTACACCCCCAGCTCACTATGGCCTCACTTCATTCTCACCACATTTTGTTGCTGAGAAAACTGAGGTTGCTGAGCTCAAGCTGTGTCTGCCAAAGTCAAACAGCAGAGACAAAGCTTTTCATCCTCATGCCTTATTACCAACTTACAATCAGTGACAGCGAGACTGTGCCCTGCTCTATGTCAGAATAGACTGACATCCAACAGGAGCCTAGAAGGCCCTGTAAGATTCCTGAACAAGGGCACAGAGGAGAAGTCTCTGAGGGAGGGGCAGTAACGACAGATCCCCAAGACCTCAACTAGAAGGCACTTCCTGAGGGACCAGGTGGCCAAGGGAAGGTCAGACCAACAGTCTAATGCTCAAGGGAGAAGCCTTTGAGGGCAGGAGGAAGAGTGTCTCTCTGTTAAAGGGTCAGGGATTGGGCCTGGACTCCCCAAGAACTAGGCATAGCTCAAGAACAGAGAAGGTGCCAGGAACCTCCAGCTACACAAAAGATTAACAAGAATGCTCGGGAAATATTCTAGGTCATTGACCCAGGTCTCCATTGAAATGTAAATGAGGTCAGGCTCTGGGAACCACTACTGGTAGTGTTTTGAGATCCTGTAGCAACCTTGTAATTTTCCCAATGTTGGTAATTTTTAAAACTCTTTGACCTTTCTATAACTGAAACTCCTTTGTCCTTTTGCTAATTTGTGTTTGTTTTGGAGGCAGCAGGGATGAGGAGAGGTTGGGGAAGTTGTGTCCAGTGAGCAGTCCCTGGGTGAAGAGCCCTGGTAGAGAAACTGCAGGAGTAGCTGGAAAGGAAAAGTGGGTCCCTCAATGCTGGGGCTTGCTGAGAAGGAAAACAGGTAGGGAGAGGGCTGGCTGGATGGCAGCTGGCTAGAGAGCTGCCTGGACCTAGCGGATGGACACAGCTCTTTGACTGTCAGTCCCTGCTAGGATCTGCATCATACAGAATTCATGTCCACATCCAGAAGCTATGCATCACCTCCTTATCACAAGTACAGTTAAGTTAGGAAGGAAAGACTGCAAGCTTTTCAAATCTCTCTTGCAAGAATTTGGGGATCACAGATCCTTGAGGGCTGAAATCACCCACGGCTTGTCATTGCCAAGGATGAATGCTGGTGCCTGAACTATTTGTTGAAACTGTTGGGTCAGGCAATGCTGGCTGCTGTGTAGATCAGGCCCAAGTAGAAGCAGCTGGGAGGTTTAATTAGCATAAAGATTTTCTCTGTAGACATGAGGCTTCTGTGTGGCTCTTGAAGGAAAACACATAGTGACTTTTTTAGTTTTGTGAAGTTGACTAGTAATTCCATTCCAAATAAGAATAAATGACAGATCCAAGAACCTTTATGTTTTGAGTGCTTTCTAATATTTTCCAAGGGTTGACATCATTCAGAAGCCAGGGTTTGTTCTTAAAAAATGTAGATTTTAAAACAATTTCAAACAGGGCACAGGATTTTAAAACTTCCTAGAGTTGCTTTGAACCAACTTGAACTGCAGGACTCAGACAAAGACTAAGTCCACACACACACTTGGGTTGAGAGGAGGGGCTTACACCGTGAGCGAGCAGGTAAGAAGTGTTTGGAACTTGAAAAATATAATGGATTTTAGGTTCACTTCCCAACAAAGGAGATTTATTGGGGGAGCCATTTGCCCCTTTCAGACCCTTTCCTTTTGCTCTCTTCTTCCTTATGCAATCCCCCTTTCTTTCCATAATAGGAATTACATCACAAATGAATGCTGTAAAGATAAATTCAAAATACAGAATATAATGTCAAATGAAGGGTAAATAATGATCATTTATGTTGGCTATTTCTAAAAAAGCTATATTGAGATGCAAGCAAAGTCTACCTCAGGAAATTCAATGACAGACAAGGTTATGGGGTGTACACACTATGTGGCTAATATGAAATCTTACCATGTTATACCAACAAGTTTCATGATTAAAGTAATTAATTCATGGCCTCTCTGAGGCTGTGCATGGAGAGACCTTGGGACTGATGGGAAACAACTCTGAAACCCTATGATGACATATAATGAGAGAAAGCCAAAAGGAAGCTAGAGGTTGTCGGGGAGGAGAAGCTCTTACAGGAGGGCTTTGCACTGAGTTCAGACTAGTTACTTGGTAAGTATGATGACTGTGCTGTGAGGAAATCTGGTGTAAAAATGGGCCATTTAAGCGTTTTGCTGTGGTCAACAGCATTGCCCTTACTTATTGCATAATCATTGTACAATAAATCATTGCTGTGAAAAGAGATCCCCAGAGGAAGATTCTTACCAAGTCCTTTATAACGTCAGGGCTTCAATTATAGCAGAATGAATCAGGCTCCCAGGTAACTATTGATAGTGTGGGCTTCTTGGTGAAGAAAACATATGATGCAAATGGAAACTTTGTTGGACATTGGTGTACAATGGGATATGTTATTCCCTGTGGAGTCAGACTTACAATTGAGTCTCAAAATCATTTACTTGAAAGCTTTTCTCTTTCAGCTAGCTTGATTTAACTGTGTGTGCTGAGGATGCTTATGAAAAATCACATGGACACTCTGAAAACCACTGAGTTTTGGCTCCATTGGTAAAAATTTTTTTGGAGGGCATATGCATGGCCTTGGGACTTCGTGATGGGTGGTGGCTGATAGCTGGCCACCAGAAAGCTCAGTGGGAGGGGTGAAGCTCCCTTCACTGGAGGTCTCGGAACTGACAGGGAGTCCTTGTCATGCACTTGCTTCATGTGACAGAATGAAACAACCTTGCTGAAGCCACCTGTGAGTGTATGTACACTTCTGTCTCCTCTGTCCCACTCTCAGATTTGTAAGTTCCTCAAAACAAGAGCTATTTTTTCCCATGGCATCTGATTAAAAGAAAAAGTGGGCTTGTTGTCGCTGTTGTGCAAATGTCTGGTGAGATTAAAGGAAGCATGGTTTTGCTGAGTGGGCAGGTAAGGCAGAGCCTGGATTCAGAGCTCTCTCTCTCCCCTGTCCTTGTGCTGGAGTGCCCTATTGTAGAAATCCCAGGGTCTGGCTTAAGGTAGCCCAATATGAGCTCCCATCTCACATTTTAAATCCTGTGACAACCTACAGCTGCTAGGGTTGGAGCATCACAGTAGAATCCATTCAGCCCAGCGAGTCTTGGAGGATGGTGTCTGTTCACCTGCTCCTGAACCTTCCAGAACATGTGATCCTGTAAACCCCTCCAGTAACTGACAGATCAGTCTTTTCCAGGGCAGGGGATGGAGGAAGGCAGCCTCTGCTCTTTCCATTGCTGCAGAGGTGCTTCTCCTGTCTGGCAGCTGACAACTGGGTGGTGGAGAACATGGAGACCCCCCCTAGCCAGCTTCCAAGAAGCTGCTGTTTCGGCTGACACCACAGCTAGCCTAGGATCCAGGCTCCTTTCCATCAGGTTGCTTGTCCTTTTACTTCTTGCTGTCAGCAATCCTGGAGCAAGAAATGGTTTGTGCAATTGCAAGCGACAGAAAACCAATGACCAAATACTTTGAGCCATGTGGAAAAAATTTTAATGTACGTGGAGACATTTATACATATTCCCAATCAATTGATAAATCTGCGCTCTATCCAGATCTTGTTCTTCTTAGCTTGTAAAAGGATAGTAATTATCGAATGCTTACTGTGTGTCCCAGGCATTTTGCTAGGCCCTTCAGGTTCCATGTACTCATGAAATCCTAACACCTCTATGTTGCATTATCCCATTGTATGGGCCAGAAAAGAGAGGCATAAATAGGTTAAGTAGCTTGGTAAGTAGCAGGGCTAAGATTTGAACTGGGATTTGACCCCAGGCTCTCTTCTGTTGCTTCTCTGGACTCTTGAGCTCAGTGACACTCTTTGGGAGGACTGTTTCAAGGCTATGGCTTATTGCTCAGGGTTTAAGACAATCCACCCACATCACCAGGGAGAAGTTCTATAGCCTTGGCAGATGGCTGTGCTGTGGGCTAGGGTATTATTATCTCCTATTTTTACAATGCAGAAGGAAGCACTTATTAAAAGGGCCCAAACCAGTTGTCTGAGCCCAGACATGAAAGGCTGCCTTCTCCAGGCCGTCTTGCTGCTGAGCGGCTCTGACTCCAGTCCAGCCTGCTTTTTACTGTCTTAGACTCAGTGTCTGCTCCCTGCCCCCATCCACAGTGACAGGGCCTGGTTGGGGATGTGTGATCCAGTGCAAGTGTGCCTCCATGAAACCAGGCATGGGACCAGCTGCAATGTTGAAACCTGGTCAGCTGAGAGAGAGCAGAAAGGCAAGGCTGGCTGTCGGTCTGAGAGGTCAGGGTCCTGGCACAGAGAAGTGCCTGCTGCCTCCACCAACCAACAGCCTGGCTGCCCAGAGAGGAACTGGAGGAGGCGGTTACTGCTGGCATGTCAGCTGATGAGAGTTACCAGACGGTCTCTGACCTCCTTAATCCAAGTCCTTTTTCTCTTTTCTGACTTCATCATTTAACAGTTTATTTTCCTAATTCCCTCCTCACAGCCTTTCTGCTCCTCTGATAGATAGCTGTACCTGGACAGAGAAACGCTCCCACCACTGGCAAAGCGCCATCCTACATCTGACACAGTTTTAGCTTTGCAGTTTCTCACTACTACTTAATTCCAGGCTCACACTATAAATATAGGGCACACATTTTGGAACTGTTAGACAAAAAGTGTTACTCATTTTATCATGCTACATTTTCTTTCTGTCTAAAAACAATGCTTACTACCAGTGGATATTCAGCAAAACAACACAATAAATTAATGTCAGTTAATCAAGTTGGTGACCCTTGAAGATGTATAAAACGTAACTGTAACACAGTTTTACAAATTGGCTTAGCAGAATAATTAGGAAGGAGTAACTGCTGCAACATCAGTGCTCCACCTAGGGCTGGAGAGAGAGCAGAGACATAAAGAGATAAGGTTTATCATAAGGATGATAAAGCAATTTTTAGCTCTGGCAACACCTGCTTTTATTTTTTTTGGCAAACCTGGGGTTTGAGCTCAGGGCCTTTCGTTTGCTAGGCAGGTGTTCTACCACTGGAGCCATGGTTCCAGCACTTTTTTGCTTTAATTATTTTTCAAATAAAATCTCATGATTTTTTCTGGGGCTGGCCTTAGACCAAGGTCCTCCTACCTAGGTCTCCTATTTAGCTGGGGTCACAGATGTGCACCACCATGCCCAGTGTGTTGGTTGAGATGGGGTCTGCTAACTTTTTTCCAGGCTGGCCTTGAACTGTGATCCTCCCCATCTTTGTCTCCTGGGTAGCTGGGACTACAGTTCTGTGTCACCCATGCTAAGCACCTGTTTTTGAGGGAAAATAGTAACTTTGGTACTTCCTTATGACAGGGCAAACATGATTTTCATTAACGTTCTTTCTAAACTTGGATATATGCCAAAAGAACATGTACACATTTTAGTCTAAAAATTAGCCATTTTCATTGCGATTAATAGACGCTAGCAAATTTAGGATTAATGGACATGACTATACTAAATAATTTTCTAAGTATGTAAAAAGGTTGATACAAACAGAGGTAATATTAAACAACTGGTAGGATGAGAACGTCTGCCAGCCTTGGATGGAGCAGGGTACCAGGCACAGTGCCTCCAGCTCATGGCCAAGCACAGACCATATACTGAGTGGTGTGCAAATATTTCAAAATTTAAAACTGATAAAGCTGAATTGGTTGAATATCAGGGCTGTAAATAATTGCTTTTAATCTTATACTCAAATAAGTAATAAAGTGAAAGTGAATTGTAAAAAATATCAGCGCTGTATATAAACTTCTTTCATGTTAAAACTAGAAGTAATTCATTTCTGACCTGTTGTAGATTCAGGGGATTATGGATGCTCTGACCCAGTTGTCTCAAATGGTATGTTTCTTGCTGAGCAGTATCTCTCATACTCCAAAATACTTCTTAAGAATCACTGAATCAGGCTAGGCTTGGTGGTGCACATCTGTAATCCCAGCACAGGAGGCAGAGGCAGAGGCACGAGGATTATGAGTTGAGGCCAGTCTGGGCTACATAGTGAGACTCTGTCTCAAAAAAAAAAAACAATGGCTGGGGATCTAGCTCTGTGGTAGAGGGCATTCTTAGCATGCACAAGGCCCTGGTTTTGATCCCCACACTGAAAAAAATTTAGTGAATTATATTACAAAAAATGAACACCCCAGGTGAAATACTGAATTTTTCTCCACCCCCACTGTGTCTTCCTTTGTCCCTGAAGGCAGAGGAATCTTTCCTATTTTCAGAAGCTGCTGTGAGCTGCTTATCTTGTTTATATTCCAAGTGTGTCCATGTGTTCCTGTCTTTTTTCTTTCATTTATTCAAACAAATAATTACCGAAAGTGAATTTGTGAAAAAAGCATTTTACGAACAGAAAGAAGAAGAAGGCCTGGATGTTCAAGGATTCTTTATGCTCTATTTGTAATAAGTTTCTAGTGCTTTACCTTGTAGTAAGCTGTAATGGGTTGTGGGGGTAAAACCTGGAAGATTTGGCTTTAACCTTTGGAAATTATAAAAATGTAAGAATTCCAGCCAAAAGTATTATATTGTTTAAGAGAAACAAAAAAACCCTTGAATATAATAAAAAATTTCAATGAGTACAAAATCAGACACCTATTTTAAAATACAACTCTTGCTTCCATTATACAACCACCCATCTGTCCATAGAGCTATCCTACATTTGTTGTTAAACTAAAACAAAATCAATTTGCTGATCTCAATGAAGACACTTTGTTCAGAATCAGAGAATTCAGAACTTTAAAATTCTTCTAACATTACTTAAGGTTCAGAGGGCCCCTGTTACCTGATTCCTTCACAGCTTGTTAGGAGAGAATCTAAAGCCTTTTTTATACTCAGCACAACTATCTTTTTTTAAAAAAATAAAGGTGACAGCTGTTTTAGTCATTAGAACACATAGCTCCTGGGCATCTTTACTTAACTTGGGAAAGGGGAACGGCTTTCAGTCACTGGGGCTCTGCTAGTCTGTTATGAATCCCATCCCTAGTAGTTACCACTGCAGGACAGGAGTCCTGTTACTTAGTTCACTCCTGGGCCTGGTGTACTTCAACTGTAAAATGGGGATAATTATTAACTTAGAGCTGGGTGTGTTTAGGAACTGAAGTGCCTTACACGTTGCAGGCACTCTACCACTTTCAGTTCTCTTCTTGGTCCCTCCCTGGTCCCACTGGGAACTCAGTGTAGAAGGCACAGATAAACAGATATTAGTGGAAAAACACATTCATCTCTAAGTTAAATTTTAATAAAGTATAATAGCATTTGACTAAATATCTGGGACCTAATTAATTATATCACCTGCTTGTAAAATGTCTACCTTCATTAGCTATTTAAAATTAACTCAAAGCCCAGCACCAGTGACTCACACTTGTAACTCTTGCTACTTGGGAGGCTGAGATAGGGAGGACCAAGGTCCCAGCCCAGCCTTAGCAAACAGTTCCCGAGACCCCCATCTCAAGCAGTAACTGGGCACTGTGGTACGCCTCTTGTACCAAGCTACATGGGAGGCTGAGATCAGGAGGATTGTAGTTCCAGACTAGCCAGGGCAAAGGAGGTTCAGGAGACATCCATCTCAACAGGAAAGAGCTGGGTGTGGTGGCTCAGCTATGCTGGGAAGCATAGAACAGGACGATCACAGTCCAGGCTGGCCTGGGCAAAAAGGGAGAGAGACCCTGTCTCCAAAATAACCAGAGCAGAAAGGGCTGGGGGCCTGGCAAGAGAAGGGGTGGAGCACTTGCCTAGCAAGTATGAAGCTCTGATTTCAAACCCCAGTACCTCTAAAACAAAAATACAAACCAAACCAAACAAAAAACTAACTCACAGACTGTGAATCAAACGTTATGTTTAATATGTTAAAAAATCTAATCACCAATTCGTCCTGAAGGATCTAGTTTCTGAAGGAAAAATATCAAATTAACACAACCACAAGTCAAAAGTCAGTCTAAAAATTGACTGAAACAAAACACATTGTAAATTCACAGTGTTATAACTGATAGGCATTTTTTAGTTGAAGATTCTGTTTTAACATGGAATGAAGGTCAGATTACAGGGCATCAGGGCCTGCATCCTGGCTGAGAATGTTCTTACTTCTGAAGTTTCATTTAGGGTCAAAAGAGTAGAAACTTTACACTGTCAGTTAACATTTAACCGCTCTGCAGTGGTCTAAACTAAATGTCAGTACTACATCTGGAAGTATCATGTTAGTGGTTGAAAAAAGGCAGCACAGTTAACATCGGAGCGGCTGAAAGGAGCAAAGCCTTTCGTTTTATGAATGCTGTATTTGTACTAAGGGATATAAATATGCCTCACTGAAAGGAATCCATGTTACTATTTGATTGATTCATTTTCCCCATTAAAAAAAATTTCCCAGAACCGTTCATCTACAAACAGTGCAATATGATAATCATGGTCAATCAGAATCTGCCAGTACCTAGTAGCCTCACACTTTTCCAATCCATTCCAAGATTTTTCAATGTTTCTCTCCATTCCACCAAGAGATCAAGTCTCTTTCCTTCCCAGGGCACTCGTCCCAGCTTCCAGGCAGGCACTGGCAGTGCTTACCCACAAGCTTACAGCTACTCGTTAGTCTTTTCCTGGCAACAATTAGTTAACTTTTCAAGTAGAGTATGCTATTAACTCCCAGCTTAGTCTGTAAGTGCCCTAAGGTTTCTGACATGCATTTACATATAGCTGGTACTCAAACTTAGTTTATTTGACTAAGATAGTCATGCTTAAAATGTGTCACTTTCAATTTCTGGCATAGTACCTGATAAATGATCTTAAAATTTAAAAGGATACTCAAGAACTCTATTAAGACAATAAACAATTATTTTACAAAGATACTGAGAATCCCCCCATTCCCTTTCAGGGAAATTTAAGAATTAAGATTTTTAAAAAGAACATTGGGAGCAAAAGCCATCAAACACTGAATCTGAAGTCCAAGGAACATTTTAGTTCCTGCAAGAACTCCATGGTGATGAAGACAGAAGTGTTTGGAATACTGTAATTTTCCATTTTAGATGTCAAGAACAGCAATAAGCAAATAGAGCCAATGAAATTGAAGAGAACAGAAAATGTATTTCACTCCTGGCTAATTACTGACGTTAGAATGTAGAACCAATTTTAGTGTCAACATTAGTAGATGACATAATTTTTCACAGTGAAAAAGCTATTATTACAAGATCTTCAACTTGAAGCTCTCACCATATAGTCAATGGATGTTGCTGTTTATTTAGGAATACTGTGCTTGTAACTAACAATGCAACTAAAGACTTTGTCTATTTTTTGTAAGCTTCTTGAAGGTAAGCCACAGATCCTGAAAATTTTTGTATTCCTCCTTGCATTTATCATGTTTGGTACTGTTAACACTGTGATACGTATCTGAAGTGCTGAGGCTGAGCAGGAGCGAAAACAGAGATATTGTGACTATCTGGGCTAGGCAGGTCGGTGTTCAAAGAGGGAAGGTGCCCTGTGCAGACCTGGTTTGCTTCCATCAGCTACTTACTGCTCTTAGGCAATCAGCCATCTCATCTCTGAAACACAGCTATTCACGCCTACATCAAATGTTTGTGTGAGGATGAAAGAAATAGGTAAAAAATCTTCCTGGTACGTAACAAGTACTTGATATTTGTGCCTACATGTTTCATACGCTGTTCTGGGTAGTGGTAATTCCAGTAACAAAGTCCTTGAGCTGATGGAGCTTAGTGTAAGTGGTAGGTGGCAAATCAAGTGACCCACAATGACATGGAAGGTGGTAATAAATGCTGTGGGAAGAATTAAAAAGGGGGCAAGCAGATGGACCAGTGGAGGAGGTGTGTGTGTGTGCAGGCATGCATGGTTTCTATAGGGTGTTTATATAGAACCTAAGAGTGTGGGAGCAGGGAGAAAGTTTTCCAAGGAGAGGAAACACCAAGTGCAGAGACCTGGAGTATGTCAGAATGGTTGGCACATGTATGGGTCAAGGATTCCAGGGGGTTGGGAGAAGGTCAGCAAAGTACAGGGGATGGAGCATGTGGGACCTCACAAGCCCTGGGAGAAATCACTGAACTAAGCAGAATCATGATCTTCATGTCTGAAAAGGTACCACAGTAGTTATTACTAAATGATGTAACCATACAATACACGGGAAACAAACAATATTGTGTGACAATGTTCTTTAATTCTAACCTGTTTCAACTAGATTATTAAAAAGTAGTGGAACCTTATGGAAATGCAGCTTCTACATGTCAAAAATGGTGAACATTATCACAGCTTCGACAGATTTATTGGATAGGATCCATAAAAAGGCAAAGTACAGGCTAGGCATGGTGGCTCATATCTGTAAGCCCAGCTACACAGGAAGAGATCAGGAGAATCCAGGTTTGAGGACAGCCCAGGTAAAAAGTTACCAAGATCCCATTTCAATCAATGAACTGGGTGTGGTGGCATGCACCCGTGATTCCAGCTATTCGGGAGGCCCTAAGAAGGAAGATCCTGGTCTGAGGCTAGCCCAGGGCAACTACTAGAGATCCTACCTGAAAAATAACTAAAAACAAAGAAGGGGTTAGGGGCATAACTCAGGTTGGTATAGTGCCTGCTTAGCAAGCATGAGGCCCTAAGTTTAAGCCCCACTACCAAGAACAAAACACAAAAACACACAAGGCAAAACAAAACAAATGGCAAAGAATATGGACTCTGGAATAAAATATAATTGGATTTTAATCCTGGACTCAGGACTCATTAGCTATAGTGTTGGGTAAGCTACTTCACCTGTTTTTGAGTTTCCTCTTATGTATAATGAAGATAACAGTATAACCTAAGCCACAAAGAAGTTGTACTAATGATTAATGGAGATACAGAGTTAGCACAGGGCCTAGAGCTTAACAAATATGTAAACCAACTAAGAAAAGGGGCTTGCATTTTTACAGAGGTAGAACAAAATTCAGCATCAAAATCTTTTAGTGAGGTAAAAGAAATATAGCTTTCTTTTTCCAGGTACTGAAGCATACTTTATGTTAAAACTCTGGCTTTTTGATCAAATTACTATTTCTTGCCTTTCCTCCTTCAAAAAGATAATTAAGGTACACATTCTATGTTGTGTACCTTAATTCTATATTCTATAATATTCTATGTTGGAGGATTTTAAATATTTGAGAGCTACATGTTTAACTCTACCCATGAAGGCAATTTCATTTCCTCTATCAAAGTAGTTTCATTAAAAAAAAAAAAAATCCTGCGGTCTTTAAGTGAAAACACCAGAAGCTACTGGCCAGAGTATTTGTTTGAAATTCCTCTAGTTCTTTCAGTACATCACAAACTAGAAGTGCTCTTCAGAATTTGTGTAAAGCAAAGTTTAACAAAAATCACTTGAGTTCTCAGTTAAAAAACAGTAAGATATGATTAGCAGAAAATTATACCCAGCAAAATGGTTAACTTGATATTATCTGTCTACAATTTAATGGACACAGTATAAACAACTGTGACAAAACGCAGATGCCAACTTAGTGACTGACGACAATGAATCCATGAGGACTTCGTGGTTGCAGATCAGGTAATTGTTTCCCAAACAATCTGAATAGCTGAAATCTATTACAAAGTATGGAAACAGCTCTTGTTCACTGTGTGATTATTTTTGGTGACTTTTGCTTCCCAAGCTGCATATGCTTTTTATTTCATATTGCGACTTCATTCTGTTACTGAACACTGATGCCATCATGAAAGACAGAGCATTTCAAACACTAAGCTCCCCTTATTTAGCACACCTAACTGTATTTTGCTTTCCAAATAACGGAACGGTGCAACAAGCACACCCTCCGCAAACGCGCGCGTCACGCTGGGTTGACCGACAGCCGGGCCGGCCCCCCGCGCCCTCCGCTGTCCACGCCGGGCGCTCGTGGGTGCGCACGCGTGTCGGCCGAGTCCGCGGCGCGGCGCTCCGCCCGGTGGTCCAGCGCCTGCCTTCCGGCGATGAAGTTCGGGCGATCCGCCCGAACGCAGGGCTCCAGGGCGACGACGGGAGGGCCGTCACGTGCGGATCCCCAGTGACCGCGCGGGGGTCGGCGCCTGGCGAGGGCATCCGCGGAGTCCTGCAGCGGCCCACACTGCGGCGCGGGCTCCGACTTCAACTCTGTCTGTCCCCGCCTTCCCGCAGCGCAGTCCCGGCTCGGACTCGCCTGTGCTCGGAGCACCGCGCCGCGGAGGATCCGACGGCCCGGCCCAGCCCACCTCATCGTGGGCTCCGCGCCAGGCCCGGGTAGCAATGGTCCCAACCGGCCCAACCAGGCTGGCGGCAGCTGTCGCCCCCCGCCCCTATTCGCCCCTATCCGCCCCTGCCCCCCCCAACCCCCAACGCAGGCGCGCTCCGGGCCCGCCCCTCCCCCGCGCGCTCGCGGTTGGGCGGGGCGACCCTCGGAAGGGGCGTGGCCACTGGCCTCGACGCGCGCACGCGCTCTCAGCCCCACGGCTACGTGTCGGGCCACGTGATGCCCACCCCAGGAGTCCCCCGTGAAGCAACAGGACGTTAGGAAAAAAAAAAAAAAAAATCTTTTTTGCAGGGTAGCGGGGAAGGTGGACGAGGTTTCATAAAAGGAAAAAAGAGGAAAAAAAAAAAAAACCCAGAAAACAACTATAGTAACGGGCGGAGAGGGGAGCCCGGGCGGCGACGAGCGCAGCGCCAGCGCGTCCCGCCGGAATTCCTCTCGCTTAACGCGCCCGCCCGACCGCGCCCGCGGCCCCAGCAACAGCGCGCGGGGGCGGCCACGGATCCGCCTGCCGTGAGGCCGAGGCCGAGGCCGACACCGGCGCCCTCGCCCACCCCACAGCTGCCTCCGACCCCCACCCCCCCACGCAGGGCGGCGACT
The DNA here is from genome assembly GCF_047511655.1 of Castor canadensis. Classification (NCBI taxonomy): domain Eukaryota; kingdom Metazoa; phylum Chordata; class Mammalia; order Rodentia; family Castoridae; genus Castor; species Castor canadensis. Next base: position 5,209,529 of record NC_133386.1, on the reverse strand, counting down.
CCGTCCAGGCGTCCAGGCCCGCCCGCCGAGCGCCGCCCCGTCACGCTCCCGCCCCGGCCCGTGGCCGCCCGTCCCGCCGGAGCAGGGAGGGGCGGGAGACGGCGCCGGCGGCCGGCCGGGGAGCGGCGGGGGGGCGGGAGCGCGCCGGCCGGGCCCCGCTAACGGCTGCCCTGCTCGGCCCCGCCCGCCGCCCGCCCCCGGCCCTCCCCCCCCGCCGCCCCTCCCCCCGCCGCCGCCGCCGCCGCTGCCGCCGCCGCTGGCAGCGCCGCCTGAACTGAGGCGAACTCCGCCGCCAAGTGAGTGAGGAGGAGGAGAGAGGAGGAGGAAGAGGAGGAGCGCAGTCGGAGCGCGGCGGCAGCGCAGAGCGCCGCGGCGGGCACCAGCCAGAGAGACCCGAGCCCCGGCGCAGGCGGCGGCGCTGAGCGGCGCGACCAGCCGACGAGCGGCCCGGCTCCTCGCGGCGTAGCGGCCCGCGCCGCACTCGGCCCGAGACCCGCCTCCGCCGCCGGTCTCGCGAGGGAGCCGCGCCGGGCGGCCGAGGAGCGGCGGCCGCGGCGCGTCGGGCCGGGCGGAAAGTGCCTGCGGGGGGCGGGCGAGCGCGCGGAGCCGGCCGCCCCGGGGCTCGGCGCGGGAGCCGGAGCGGGAGCCGGCGCGGAGCGGGACGCCGCGTCCCGAGCGGCCGGCGGCCGGGGCTCGCCCCCGCCCCTCCCTCCTCTCCGGCGGCGGCGGCGGCGGCGGCGGGCGGAGTGAGCTGCGGAGCTTGGAATATGGTCGGGGAAATGGAAACGAAGGAGAAGCCGAAGCCCACCCCAGATTACCTGATGCAGCTGATGAACGACAAGAAGCTCATGAGCAGCCTGCCCAACTTCTGCGGGATCTTCAACCACCTCGAGCGGCTGCTGGACGAAGGTGAGGCGCCCCGGCCCGGCTCGGCCGCCCGGGTGGTGGGGCGGCGGGAAGGTCAGGCCGGCGGGACCCGCGCCCCGGGGGACGGGAGGCCGGGCGGGCCGGCGGGCGGGCGAGGACCGGGCCGGGGCCGGGGCCGCGGGCGGACCCTCGGCCGACACGACCCCGCGCCGGCGCCAAGTTCGCGCGCTGGGCTGCGGGCGGCCCCGCCCGGTTCAGCCCCGGGTTCCGAGGGCGGCGCGGGGCGGCCGGGCCGGGGGTCGGCGACCTGCCTCCCTCCGGCCCGGCCTGGGGCGCCCGCGGAGCCGAGTTGCGTGGCGGTAGGGACGCGGGGGAAGTCGGCGTGGGACTCGCCGGTGCGAAGGAATTAGGCACGAGACCGAGGCGAGCTCGACGTGACAGCGGGGAGCACTTTCGGGCCTTTTGTTTGGGGAAGCGGCACTGTTGGGAGTTGAACTTCACTTTTTGGGGGTGGAGTGCGAAATGCCGCGAGGACGGCCCTGGACGCCGGCCGAGTTGGGGAGAAGTGGGGCGGCGGGGGCGCTCGGGCGCCGTCGCCCGGGCTCGGCTGGCGGGGGAGGCGGAGAAGTTGCGGGAAGCCGAGCGGAGTTGCTGGAGCTTGGCGGGGACCGGGCGCGGGGGCGCGGGGGCGGCGGGGCCTGGACGCGGCCGTGCCGGAGTCCGCTCGGGATCCAGCAGGCAGCGGCGCCCCGCCGGCCGCCAACGGAGGCTAAGCGGCACGCTGGGCGGACGAACGGCGGAGTTTAGGTTCTTCACCGAATTTCCAGACTTCCCAGAGGGGCTGGGGCAAAGGGAACCCGAAGCTCCGGGAGGACAAAAGGCCGGAAGTATCTCCGGGATAACCGGAGGCTAAGGAAGAGCCCGTCCCGGCGGCCTCTGGGACGAAAGGCACAGTTCGAGGCGGAAGACAGGGTTCACGGCCGCTCCTGCGTTGCTTTCCTGCCTCACACACAGCGGCAAGCCGCACTGAATGCGACCAGACTGCCCGCTAATCCCAGATCGCTCCAGACGAAACTTGAGCTGCAGCTTTAAGAGCTTTTGCTTTTCCTATTTGTGCTGGCATTTGAAAGATTGTGGAGGCAGAAAACTTTCTGGAATGTCAAAAAAAAAAAAAAAAAAAAAAAAGGTGGGGGGGCGAACTGTTAAGCTGAGTATTTCCAAATGCGAGCGCTAAGGGGCGCCAGTTATTTTTTTAACCATGGAAATTGGTTGTAACTTGCCCCAAATCTGACCTATATTAAGTTTACTCGAAACTGAAGTCATCGATCATTCCAGCTGTTATTGTGTGTTCATAAATGTGTTTACAAACAGAAGACACTTACACACTCGCCTGGCGTATTTTGATTAAATTAAAATTTTAGTAGTAACAACTTAGGGTGAAAGCTTTTAAGTGCAGTTTAGAAGGAATCTTGTATATTCATTAAAATGAAAATAAACATTTAGAATGAGCTAAAATCAAATTGCATTATTAAAATGCTGAATTCAAACGGCACAGATTATTAAAAAATCTTTGGAAATACTCTTATATGTGCCACTTAAGTGTGCCATTTGAAAGCTAAATAGTATTGAGTTTCTTTGATTTGTTCTAAAGAGCGCCTTGCGCTTTCATGTTGAAGCTGATTCTCTGCTAAGTTTCTAACCTTTGGCTGTAATAATTTCTAATCTTTCAAGTCTACAAATTTCAGTTATGTACTTATTACCTCTAACAAAGGTAGGCTTGTTTCTCTCTGGTTAGAAATAGTAATCCCTTGGGTTTCGACTAGAAGAGCGAGCACTCACTAGTTTTAGGATGGTAGTATTCTAAACAGTGCTGCTTCTCCTTTTCGTAAGGTTTAGTCTGTCTCTCATCTTGGTCCGTCCTGACTTTTAGTATTTTCAGCTCTCCACACTGTAAGCATCGCTTCTGTATGGTAGCAAGTATGTTTAAAAAGAACATCATACTGACTAGGAAGTTTGATTGTCTTTTTATCAGACCAGTGCAAACATGCAGGAAAAGGGGCTATTCCTTAGTGTGGAATAAGCTGCTTCCTGTAATTGTTAGCCTTATTATAAACTTAATTTGACTGAAGAAAAATACTGGTTTCTTAAGTGCATCACTTTTTTTTCCTTGCTAGATAGATGATTTAATTGTGAGATTTGGCAAGTTGTGCTTTACCCCTTGTGGCTTGTCATTGTCCAAAACAAATTAATCATGACTCTTTGTGATTTAGGAATTACATTTCCTTTGTCTGTAATACTCGGCAGAAGAAAAAATTTAAGTTCAGATAAAACTTTTTAAGTTTTAGTTTAGTGATTAGCTTAGTAAAGGTAACTATTTAGAATAGACATTCTCTGATAATTAGAAATTTGGATGGTACTAGCAGTCTTGTTTTAAAATACTTTTCAAATAGTGAGCTTTTAAACATTTTCCTGTCAGTTTGAGAATTTTTATTTGACAATTACACATTTGGAAAATAATTGTGTTGGGTTTTTTTCCCCCACTTTATTAAAACTTGAATGCTTTAGAATGAGCACATTAATTCTATGCCAAGGTGAAATTAACCTTAAGTCTATATCTTGATTGTGGACCACCTTTTAATCCTTCCAAATAACCTTTTTTTTTTTTGTGGAGGGAGGGGGAGTACTGGGGTTTGAATTTAGAGCCTCATGGTTGCTACGCAGGCACTCTACCACTTGAGCCACACTCCGCTAGTCCTGCTTTTAATTGGGTTTTTTTGAGATAGGGTCTCACAAGCTCTTGGAACCCCGATCCTCCTGATCTCTGCTTCCCAAATAGCTAGGATTACAGGCGTGAGCTACCGGTGCCCTGCCCTTCCAAGTGTCTTCAACAGAACTGTTTTTTTGAGGTTCAGAACATATTTGGGTTAGGTCAGTTACATAAAGGGCATGCTTGAGTTGATACTCCCTACTTAAAGAGTCCTTTATTGAAGTTAAAAATGATCGCTGGGTTACAGATAAAGCCTGGGTTGTATCTTCAGAAAGTTTTCAAATGAACTCTAAGAAGATCTCTTCAAAAGAGCAGTTCCCAAACAAAGCTTTTTAATGGACGTTCCTATATCTTGAAAACGAAACTTAAAACTACAAGTGTTTATTAAGTGCACGTTACGTTTTAATAAGGTTTTGCAATTTAGAATTGAGAAGGCAGAGAAAATACGACAAAATAGATGAAAATGCAGAACAAGGTACTTTAACATATATTTTGAGGTTTTATTTTTTATTTTTTTTGGGGGGGAAGGAATGTAAGACTGCTGATAAGAAAATATAAAGTGTGTAGTATGGTTTGTGAGGGAGGAAAGTCACTCTTTTTATTGTGGATCTCAGAAAAGCCAGTATGTGGCTCAAAAACAGCAACAATCACATTCAAAAGATTTTGAATTAAAACTTGATTTGCTAATTAGCGTTTTCCACGTTAATGTCTGTTTCTGCTTCTTAATGCATTTATTATTGAATATGTCCTACCCTCAGTTTTTTTTTTTTTTTTTTTTTGGGTGGGGAGAGGCTTGCTTGACTATAAAAGCTTTAATTTGATAAACTTGCTTGGTGCTTCCCGTTGAGAGGACTCAGGCCATACAGTTTCTTAAAATTTTAGTTTTTTTGTCTATAAAAGGAATCATTGTTGACAGTAATCAATATCTGTGACAAACAGATTTTACTTAAGGTGGAGTAATTAATCTGTTCTCTAGGAGCCAAGGTTTCTTTTTTGTACACAAGTCCCCGAATTAGTTATAATAAGGAAGCCGATACTTGTCACCAGTTCTTCTCCCAGGAGATGTCACAGCTACATATGGCAATAAAGGAACTGATCATTTGTATCATGTTATAGGTTATTTATTTAGCATTCACACTGCACTTTTGAAGTTTAACTGTTTCATAGGTGGAAGGTTAAAGTTTTTCCACTTTTTAAAGTTTTATAGTAAGAGTTGTACTGCCAGGGATATGACACAATTGAGCTTATAGAAATAGATCTTTGCCAGTCAGTCACTTTTACCTGTGTTTTTGATGTGAATACTTTTTCTTAAGTGACTTTGGGAGTATAAGTTAAGTTCATTTGACTTATTTTTTTGTGCAGTGCTAATGATGGAACTCGGGGCCCTGTATGCTCGGCAAGCACCCTACCACTGAGCTACAACTCCTAGCCTGTATTTGACTTTTTAAAAGCTTTGCAAACATATTTCTGTCGTCAGTTGTGTCATTCGCACTGTTCTGTAGCTGGAGCTTCATCAGATTTTCCTAAGAATAAGTGGTTTTTGGTTTCTTTTTTAAGGGAAATAGATTCCTATGACAAAAGTAGTCAAGTATAATAAAACCCCCCTGCTTTGACCTGGCCCTTACTGAAGCAAGATTCAGATCCTCCTTTTAAGTCCTACAGTTAAACATGTAAGGTTTTTTCTTTTTCTTTTTGCTTGTTTTTGGTATTAAGAGTATTAATTACAACACAGTGAGCATAGGAGCAGCTTTTTATGAATTGACTAGAACCATAGTTTATTTTACTTGAGAAATTCAGTTTAGCTGATAGAATGTGTTTGATGCAGTTGTAAGCAGAAATTACCCTTGTCTGTCACAAATGGAAAATGCTGTGACATTGGTGGGTTTTGTTTGGTGGTAACTTAAAGGAAAGTTGCCCACTGAGCAACTTTCTGCTGTTAGAATGTCAACTGTTTTGCAAATTTCTTAAGAATCTGTTTTAAGCCAAAGGTGGGAGGTAGCATGTGGGTCTTATGTCAGGAGGTCCTAATTAGAACTATGTGCCAATTTTTTATTTACATGAGTGACTTCATTTATTTTCTCTGACCCCTCCTTTATTTGGCATTAAGATAGTTCGATATGAATTTTAAGTGCAATAATTTTTTTCCACACAATGAGAACTTTTAGGGAATGCATATGCCTTTAAAAAATTGGTACTTTTTCATTTTGGGGGCTCAAAATAGCTAGATTATTAGACGCCCAAATGAGATTTGTTACAACACTGTTTTTATTTAACAGGAAAGCAAAATAAGCATTAAACTGAGTCAATACAGTTTTTTATTTTAGCGTGACTGTGTTAAGAATTGGTCTATGTTAGGTGCTACTTTCTAAGTTGTTAGTACCACACTTAACCCTCGAATATCATGATTTGTTTCTGTTTACCCTGTTAGAATTTAGTTGAAAGTGCTCATCTCAGGGCCTGGCATGGGGACACTCTCAGATATTTATTGAATTAATAAACGCATTCACATCATACATCCTTTTTGGTTTTTAGTTTTTCAAAAATGAAAATAATAGGGAGAACATTAGAAACACTGTCTAATACTCTTTAAGCAGTTGTGTAATACCTTATGTTCGTTCTGGACGCTTAGAAAAAAAGGTAATCCTTTTTTTTTTTTCCCTCTTCAAAGGATTTTTTAGAAATCTCTATTGTATATTTGCTCTCAAGGTACTTCATCTTAATTTTATTTTAATACATTGATATGAATGGGAATTTGAAAAACAAAATTGTTTTACTCAAGGAAGACAGTTTCTAGTCAGTCCTTATACCAAATGTATCAGTTTGTAGACAGAAAAACTATCAGTGCTTACCTCAGCTCTTTAAAATTTTTGCATTAGTGGACAAACATAGGTAAGCTTTTTAAAAGTTCTTTATCTATAAAAGCACAAGAAAGAGGAAAAAAAGTCTTTATTCCCAAGTGCAGCTTTGATATGTTCAGAATAAATAGATTATGTATGGTTTAGAAGAAAGAGTAGAATCATATGACAGATTGTCATTTAACACAAAAACAATTTTTTAAAACTCAGGTGCATCTTTAAGCTAATTTTGAAACATCTTTACTTAGAAGATTGGCAAATTTTAATTTTTGGTTAAGTGAAACTTAGTCATTACCAAAACTTACTGCTTTAGCAGTAAGTTTAAAAAATTTGTGATGAATTTAAAAAATAGGTAGTTTGCAGAGGGAAAATGATTTTTTTTGAGGGTTCTTATAATTATTAGCATGTGAATAACTGAAAAATGTTTTCACCATTTCTTCAGTTTCCTAAAGCACACACTGTAGTTTGAAAATCCAGCAATCCTATCTAGTCCTAACAAAATATTAAGTTTTGTTGATGATTATAATGTTGCTTCATACATTAATCCTAACTTACATGTTTTATTGAACTAAATTTTGAGGCTGGTAAAATAATCAATTTACCGTAACATTTCTGTCACTTTATAAGCAGAATAAGTCAGGTAGGGTTGTTTTGGATCTTTTTCAAAGGCAGTAAAGTGTCAGATAAATCCACAAAGTGGCCCTGCATTATGGCCATGCTACAAAAAAAAGGCGTGTGTGTGTGTGTGTGTGTGTGTGTGTGTGTGTGGCCAGTGCAAACGTGGTCTGGGAGTATGTAAAGAGTGAGTGAAGTTCTAGATAAGAAAGGATTTTGAAAGAAAGAAATATTTGCTTCCCCCTAGAGGTCCTTAATCCTTGCTTTTGGTTTTAGTGTAGCATCAGTAATTGTAAAGACTAGGCTCGATTGTCTGAGCAGTAAGTAGCAAGGTATTGGGGGAAGTCCTTGGCCTTTAAGGGTTTTTAAGCTAATTTTATTGTTTGAAATACTTAGGAAAACTTCAACAGCAAAAATGTACTTAATACATAATTTAAGAGTTGAACTAGGAAAATGCATGATAAAAACATTGCAATTTTTTATTTAAAACTTTCAATGTCATAGTATTTTACTGGGTGTCAAAATTGTCTTACAAATAGTGTTTGAAGAGAGTATAGGAATAAAACTAGAAGAAAAATGCGTTTTAGTAGGGAAGAGTTGAGTAACATTAAAGAATATTATTTCAGAGCTGCCAGGACCTGAGACTGGATGGGTGTATTCTTTGCCTAGGTGCAGAGAGAGACCAAGTTCTCTTGCAGAGCCTGTGATTTGTCCACATTGCTAGGCAGGGTGGTAGCAGAGCTGGAGTGGGACTCTGAGTTCTACCTTCTGATCTGTTTTGTAATGTGCCACTCTTATAAGTGAAACTAGAGGGAGGAAAAAATATCCTAGAAAAAAGTGCAGCTGTTCCTCTGGGTTGTAAGTTTAAAGCAAATGGCTTTTGGCTAATTGTGTGATAGTTGGGCTTAAAACACATGCTGATCTAGTCCTTGAAGCTAGAATATGTATTCTTTCTAGAATGGTTTAAAAAAACTTTGATAATTAAGAGCCTAAAAGTGAGAAAGTAAAGATAATTTTAGACGACTGCATTTCATTGCTTAAACTTCTTTGTAGCCAAAGGTTAGAGCCTCATTTCTTTAAATATTGTAATATGAACAAACTCTGCATATTTAACAGTGTTGTTGCTTTTTTATTACTATTTTTTATTTTTTAGAAGCAACATTTCTGATTGGAAGATTTAATATAGAGGCCTAATATTGCCAAATGATTCAAGTTAGGAACAGATGCTTGCACCAGTTTTAGTCCAGTGATTTGTCAGGTAGGTAAGTGAAATGAGTTGAGTGGAAATGGTTGCTGCTTTAGGTAACCACCACATCTACTTCGTGATGCCAGTATGTGGAGGATGACTGACTGCTGGTTTCAAATACATTAAAAATTTAAGTATAAGCCACAGTTTTTTTGTTGGTTGTGCTGCAGCAGTTACGCAGTTGTTACATGGTAGGCTGATAGATTACTTTTAAAGAAAAAATAAAAATTTCAAATCTAGGAAAAAAGAACAAACAATCACTTTGAAATGATGTCTCCTTAGTGCTGTGCTGTTGTTTCAGTGATGCCGCTGTTCCTATAGTAGGTGTTCAGGTGTTAGCTCAGCAGGCTTGAGCTTGAACATGCATGAGCAAGTCTAAAGATGAAAGTGAGGTTGTGCTTCTGCCATGTGTTAATGGGCCATGTGGGGAAATGTTGAGCTTGACTATAGATGGTATCGTGAATCTGCAGTTAACTCATTAGTTTGATGATCTTGGATAAGATAATCTGACCTCTTTGAACTTGAGTTTCTTTGTAAATTGAATCCCCCTTCCCCACTGGGAGTTGAACCCAGGGCCCCATGCATGCCAGGGAAAGCACTACCACTGAGACACACTCCACCTATGTAAATGGAATTTATAATTATCCTTCCAACCTCTAACTCAGATATTCTGAGCCTGATGGGTATATGTGTACAAGAGCTGTTCATACTGTAAGCAGCATTGTAATTTCTGTCACCATCTTTAGGTTCTTTATGGTAGGATAAATTATCAATTGGATAAGAAAGGCAGCTTGTAGAGAAAGATCTGAAAGGGGAAGAATGGTACCAGATAGGCTTTTTTTTCTTTTTAATATTTAGGAGAATCATTCTCTACATTAGTCTGGTAGTTCAGAAGTCACAATGACCTAAAGTGTCCAGTAAGGTTTTCTTGAGAAGTGAAACCTGAGTTGGTGTTAATAGTTGGAAGGGTAAGCTTTTAATGAGAGGCCAATGGGAAGGTGAAAGATGGTCCAGGAGAAAGGAAAGGGTAGCAGTGTCAGAAAGGCAGTAATTGCAGGATGAAAAGACATGTTTAGGAAACATGTATATATTAAGGTAGTTGGAATGGCAAGTGCATGGAGAGAAGTGTTGGGGATTAAGTGGCCATTATAGTGAGAACTCTGGTTGTGGGGTCTAAATGCAAAAATTAATAGTTTGAATTTGAAGATGTAGGGAATTATTGAAGTATTGGATTATTTGGGGTTGTCACAATGAACTATTTGTAGGTAAAGTATGAGTGTATTGACTGTATGTTGTATGTGGTTAACCCATTAGGAATTTTCCCTAGTACTGGTGATAGAACTCAGAACCTCACACATAGGCATGCATTGTACCAATGAGGTATACCTCTAGCCTAGGAATTTTTTTTGAAAACTTCTAGTTTTTCAATATAGTAATAAATAAAAGTTTGTATTTTTTTTTTACAAGGAAAACATGTTTTTGCTAGTTTGAGATAAAGAGAGCCAACCAGGGAGATTCCTTGTGTTGTTTCCATGTGAATATGTATTGTAACTCAGTCTTCTTCACATTTTGAGCTTTCTGTATTTTTCAAGTATTTAGAAATTTTTAAAGTGTGTTTTCACTAGAAACAAGTGTACACAGGTTTTCTCTCCACTACTCTACAAGTCAGTTTATTTATTCTGTAGTATTGAGAACATGTGGAGCTCAATGCTTATGGCTGTCAGCCCGATTTGTGGTTACTCAAGAGAGAATTGTGTTTTTATTCCTATGAATGGTAAAGAGAATTAATAAACTCTTGCTTTAGTTGACTGCTTGGAATTACTGAGTTAGTTTGATTTGGAGAAAAGCTAGACCCATCTCATTCATCTTTTAAATCTGGATGTGCTGCCAAAGGATGTTGAAGATTTTCTGAAAACTTTACTATAGCCAACGTTCAATTATATTTTATATTTGTGTTAATTAAAGTACATTAAAGATAACTTGATGTTTCATCATTAAATACTTTTTCTTTATAAATTAACATTTTTCTGTACAGTGACATCACTGTACAGTGGGTTAATATTATACATAATGTAATAAACAGTGTTCAGATTTCTGTAGTTGCACCTAAAATGTTCTTGATTGCGGATTTGTCCAAATTAGAATCTCCTTCCTACTCCTCTGTCCCTCCTCTCTCTTCTTAACCTCCTTTCCTCTATCTCCTCCCTCTTTTTTATCATGGATGAACATGAAATCATGAATTTCATAGACTGAACTTATTTAATCAACCATAATTTTATTTTTGATGTTTAAATTGTTAAATTTTGGCCAGTGTTAATTAAACTGGTTCTTGTGTCTTTTGAAGTCTTTCTGCCTTTGCCTGCCCTGTCCGCAGATAGAATTAGCCACTCTCCATAGCTCTTCTCAGATACGGTGTTAGAGACTCAAATTTATGTTCCTTATGTTTAGTGTAGGTCGTTTTCAGACTTTTCTGTGAACACAGCTAGACAAAATTGATTTTAAAATTCACCAGTTCATCCAGGTGCTGGTGACTCATGCCTGCAATCCTTAGCTACTTGGAGGCTGAGATTTGGAGGATTGCAGTCTGAGGCCAGCCAGGGCAAATAGTTTGTGAGACCCCATTTCCAAAATAACCAGAGCAAAATGGACTAGGGGTTTGGTGCAAGTGGTAGAGTGCCTGTTTTACAAGTGTGGAACCCTGAGTTCAAACTCCAGTTCCACCCAAAAAAAAAAAATTTTTTTTTTCATTAGTTCATGTTTGTATTTTCAGCTCAATTTTAACATTACTGTTAATTTTGTTACCCTTTTTTTTGCCAGCATTTAAGTAATATTTTTGTTCGTGCCATAATTGCTTAGTTGATTCTAACATATAAACAAGATACCTTTAAAACTAGTAATCAGTGAATTAATGTTTTAAATTATCTTGTCTATTTGAGGCATGCTTTAACTTACAGATATAGCTAGTGACCCACTCAAATTTGTTAGTTTACTTCATTCTTTTTTGTCTTATCCTATGTATACTAATTTTTTGTTTTTTACCAAACCTTATTTTTTACTTGTCAGTGTTGTCACTTACTAGCTTTTGTTGACTGTATTAGCCTTTATCCCATACCCAGCAGAAATTAGAAATATACGTGTATTTTTAAATCAGGAGTGTGTGTGTTTTGTGGTGGTAACTATTCAGAAAGATAGTTATCTTAAAAAAAAGATAGTTGTTTCTCTTTAGATGAGTGCTTTGTTTCTTAGCCATCCAGGGTAGGAATAGAAGAGTAAGTAACAAACAAAAAGTTTTACACTAGTGAATATTTCTGAATAATTTCATCAAAGAAGACCATGTCTAGTTCTTTAAAAATCCTATGAGATAGACTAAACTCCTAGGTAGAAATTAAAATTTAGAACTGTATTTCTAGCGTAAACTTCTTGGCTGGGCTCGGAAATCCAGGGCCTTGTGCATGCTAGGCAGGCGCTCTGTCACTGAGCCATGCCCTCCAGCACTTAGGAGTCTTCAGTAGTAAGGAATTTATGTTCCAGCAGATGGGGATATTCGTACACAAAAGAGAACATTTAATGTTTAAAATGTGTTGAGAAATAACTCGTGCCAGAATAGGAAATTTTTAGCCTTTCAGTTTTAAGGAAGGAGTTACTCAGGAGTATGATGAATAGTGACTATTGAATTTATTATTTAGACTAACAATGTGAATAAGTTGTGTGATACTTTAAAGAATTTCCTATAAGAAGCCATATAGGGTATGTTGGCTATATTAAATGTGTCTGGTTGAGGATTTCAGATTGATTACAGCTGTTTTCTGCTTTACAGCTTTATGGTTTAGAAGGTGAGGGGCGATGTAACATATATTTAGAAACATCCTATTTGTATGTTGTCTGTACAATTTTTAAATTTCTAACCAGGCACAGTTCTCTATTTAATAATAAAGTAAAAAAAAAAAAAGTCTCGTATTTTATTGTTACATGTTATATGAAGAGAAATTTCTTTTCAGGTCCATAGTTTATTGTGGTAATAAAAAATTATCAGCAGTAAAAAGATAACCTTATCTCACTTTATTATTATAGTTTATGGCATTATGGCATTTCTTGTCAGTTTTTTTAGTTCGGTAAATAGTATATATTTTGTTTTAAAATGTGCCTTGCACTTGCTGAAGAAACACTGTTCATTGCTGGTTTTTCTTAGCTATTATTTGGAAGAATGTCTTTTTGCTAATAATTAGTACATTAAAATTTTTCCAGTTAAGTTTTTTAACTGCCAAGGTTGTTGTAAAATATCATTATTTCTTCAGTCACTTAAAAACTCTAGATAAGAGGAAATAATACATCTTTGTTTTTACATAGAGAACCAGGGAGGAACAGACTTAGATACCTTTAGAGAACTGATAAAAAGTTGCTTTCCCCCAGTCCGCTGTTTTTCTGTTATTCCTTTAATACAGAGAATTGAATATCCAAACATTTTCATTTCTTTTTTTGTCAGAAGCATGGTTTTTGCCTCTCCAAGCCTGGGAGAAGTGTGGTGAGGGCAGAGTTAACAGCACATTACTGGGAACTAATTGCTTTTCAGAGAAAGTTAGGATTGGTTAATTTTGTTTAAAGATTATTTCTTAGTTTGTGAGCTTATGGGAAGCTTGGCTATTTTCCTTTTAGTAGTCATTAAAATTGTTGTTAAAAACCATTAGACACATAGAAAACTTAAATGTTAGCAAGTGAAAATCATGCCTAATTCAGTGATAATCATCTAACATTTTGGTGAATTTTCTTCTAATCTGTGTTTTCACCTTCTGTATTAGTGGATATGACAGAACTAGAATCCTGCTGTAATACTATCCCTGTGTTTTCTTTGTTTTTTAAAAAATATACATCGTGAGAAATTTCCCTTACCTTTTCATATCCTGAAATCATTTCAGTATTTATGGTAACATCTGATGTCATCAAGGTGTACTAGAGTTACTTAACTGTTCTCTGTTGGACATGCCACTTTGCTTTCTGGAAGTATATGTATTGATAACGTCAAATGACTTCAAAGTTTATTACTTTTACAAAAGTCACAAGTTACTAAATATTGTAATTTGGGCCTTCTGGATACCAGTATTTTTAATCTGAAATTAGTGTTTTGTTTTTTTTTTGCTTTGATGTAAGTAGAAAGTTATTACCATGATACAAGGCATTTTTTTTTTTCCCCCTTGGCAGTGCTGGGTTTTTGAACTTGGCCTTGTGTTCCTTAGGCAAGCACTTTACAACTTGAGCCACACCTCCAGCTCCATAAACTTTGAGTGTCAAAGTTGTGTATTTCATATACTGGGTTTTATGATTTAAAACATTTAATTTATAAGTATGTTGGGATATTTTTAGGGATATACCAAAACTTGAGATTTATTCCTTTATTTCAAATTTGAGTAGTTGGGTAGAGGATATGAAAAGTAATGAAGGGTGTCTGGTAATGTAAGGGTAACAGGTGGACTAAAGCCGGGTGTTAGAGTGCATGTTTCTGGAGAAGTGGAATTGCACCTGGCTCTCCGAGGACACCCAGGACTTCAGTGGAGAAGGTGGAGAAATAGGAGTGCTAGAGCTAGATCGCAGTGTCCTTGAACACAGCACATTCTGAGTGTTGAAGTAAATAAAGTACACAATTCTCTATGGAGAAACTTAAGATGCCTGCTTTATACGCTGAAGTACAGATAACGAGAAGACACATTGAAGACCTTTCCTCTACTGTTGTTCTCTTAGGGTTTTTTTTTTCCCTTCCTTTCATCTGCCTTTATATTTCTGTTTTTGATCTAGGTTTTCTTTAGTTTTATAATATGATGTCTTAAACATGATTGCTGTGCTTGCTGTTATTTTTCTCTTTCCTTTGTTTTTGGATTTTCTTTGGCTCTGGCTCTTTGGCTGTTTTGTTTGTGGGTGGGTAACTTACTACCTTTGTATGCATTCTTTGACTTTCTGTCCTACACCTGCTCTCCCCTCATTTGATTGGATCGTATTTAACTTTTGGTTTTGATTCTATTTATTTCAGTTCTTTTCTCAAGTAAGTTGAGTTTAGGAGTATATTGGGTTCATGAAGGAAGAGGTACACTTGGATCAGTTGGTATGTGAATTATAGAGTGATGGATGGGTCTAAGCTCTAAATTGTAAATTGCTGGGCTCCTTGGCTCACAACTATGATTCCAGTACTTGGGGCCGGGGCTGAGATGGGAGGATGATGGTTCAAGGTCAGCCTAGGCAAAAATAGTTTAGGGAGACCCTATCTCAGAGAACAAGGTAGAATATAAGGGAGAGGGTGAACTTGTTTGAATATATACTGTGTACATCTATGGAATTATCACAATGAAAATCCCTCAGGCTATCAATGTATGCCAATTAAAAAGTGAAAAAATAGAAAAAATTGGCCCAAGCAAAAAGAGAAACCCTATCTGAAAAATAGAAAGCAAAAAGATGGTGTGGCTCAAATGGTAGAGAGTTTGCCTAGCAAGGGCAAGGCCTTGAGTACAAACCACAGTACTGCTGCCTCCCCCTCCCTCTCAAAATGGTAGCTGAGTTGCTTCCGTGTTGTGGTCCGCATGGTTTGGTATGTTTTTTTTTGTCAGGAGGCCTTTCCTTCTCTGTTGTCCCCTTTGCATTTGCTGTAATGACTTCAGGAACTGTGATCTTCAGGAACTGTGATCTTCTGACAGAGAATGACCATCTAGTAATTTAACTCGCAGTGGACAAAGGTTTTATAGAAGTGTTTGCAAAGTGTGTTCCTTGGAATTGTGCCTCTAGTGGTAGACTAAGAGTAGGAGGTCTCTAGTCAGAAGTGCTGTGTGCTTGTTTTGTGAGTGCAACATGGGTGACGTATTAAATATCCGTGATGTGCAGTAAAGAAAATTAGGATGGATTCACTGAGGAGTTTCAAAAATTACTTGGTAAAGTCATACCTTTTCTCTTTCTTCTTGGAACTAATATTATGGGAAATTTGAGGAGGATTGTGAAAACCTGTGGATCCTGGGGAAAGCAGGTTTAAATAGTAATTGCTTGGGAATCTTACATATGTATCTATTATTTATTTGGAGGGTTTTGAACTCAAGTCTTTGTGCTTTCCCGGTAGGTGCTCTACTATCCAGCCATTTTTGCTTTACGTTATTTTTTTACAGGGATTTGTACTTTGCTTTGGCAGGCGTCTGATCATGATCCTCCTATTTATGCCTCAGAAGAGTCCCACCCTTCATTCTATATGTAAATGCAGTTAAGTTATGAAAGTATGAAGAGGATTCACGAGTCAGACTGTGAGTCTGGCTTCAAGAATGATAGGTAATTTGGCTTTTCTGCAGAAATACACCTAATGTCATATTAGCAAGGAAGAGGACCTTTGGGCCTGATCTTCTCCAAGGAGTATTAGATCATGATATAATTTGTGTAATGTGGCTTCCTTTTGATGGGAATAATCACAATTATTTTAAATTCTGTTTCATTGCTTGAAATATCTGTCAAGGGTATTTTTAACTTTTCCTTCAAATAAGGATAAAATTCAGCATCTAATGCATAGTCATATCATCATTAAAGTGATGTTAACCAAAGACTAAATGGCTCTGTTGGGTTCATGGTAGTCTCAGCAGTTCATTACAAATTTGCATAAGATTTCACCGTCCATATTTTACAAACATAAATAATTTAAAATTTCTTTCTTTATAGATCTTTAAATCATTTGCCCTAGAATAAGCCTCATGGTATATTCACAAATACTGAGGTTGGACTCTCCATCATTGCTGACTGGTGCTTAGACATTTTTGTGTTGTTGTTCTTCTGTTCAGGCTGTACCTTCATATGCTAGAATAAGCTTATATAAATTTCGAGAGGTGATTAGTTGACAGAGCAACACTTCATGTTTCTTCTAAAAATCACCAGTAAAAAAGTATGAAAATACGAATGAGAGGAGAGAGAAGAGAATGATAGTCATTGCGGAAGATGAAAGTAAGATCTGAGTTAGAAAATCCAAGTCTGTTTTTAAGATATAGGAAGATGAATCAATTTCCATTTCATTTTCATTCATATGAAAACTGGTTTTCTTTTTTCTTTTTTGGTGGTATGGGTTTTGAACTCAGGGCCTCACACTTGCTAGGCAGGCGCTCTACCACTTGAGCCATTCTGCCAGCTTTGTGTAATTTTTAAAATGAGTTGTATTAGTTGAACATCATAGAATATGTCATAGTAACATAGCTGTTTTGTTACTTGATGACCGAAACTGACCAACTCTGAATATTAAATTATAAATTACTTTGTGGATCTTTAAAGATGGCTTGGAGCCCTAGAGGAAGAAAGAATGAAAATATGGGAGCATGCCTCTCTGACTGTAAATGTCATTGTTACTAAGTAGCAGGATATCTACCTGCTAGTATATAAACCAAAAATGGTAGCATGCATCTAAAATTTTTTAAGTGTCAAAAAAAAAGACCTTGCTATAAAATGGAGTATGTGCATCCACATATATTTACATAACTGAGGTGAAAGTTTCGTGAAATGGTGTTTCTCTATATTACCTTCATGCAATCTTGTGTTTTTCTGTTCTGTTTCATTAAAAAAAAAATGCCTATTGTGACTAATAATATTGATTTAATGGGTTGTTGACTCTTGTGATTTAGCTTTCAACAGATGTTTTTGTCTTTTTCCTTGTTTTAAAATCCAGCACTTTACTGGATGCTGTGGATACAAGGATGAATAAGATACAGCCTAGTGCTCAAGGAGAGAAAAATGAAAGTCAGAAACTGCAGTGCTTTAACTGCTCTTAGCAGAAGCATGCCTGCCTTGACATGGAAAGTGCCATATTATTTTCTAGTAGGAAGATTATTACATAATCTGATAACTCCCCCATTACAGGCTTAACTTGACGTGAGATTTAGTTGTGCAGTTTCTCCTGATAATTTCTAAAGTGAAAATACCAAATTTGTTTGCAAGAGATTTGAATTTTTGGCTTACTGGCCAAGTCATATAAATAATCTTTAAAATATTAAACTTCATGAATGAGTAATGTTACTACTTTTCTAAGCAGATCATACCGACTAGCTTTAATGTCATTATTTGAGAAATACTTTTTCCTTTTCTTTTTCCCACCTTTGTATTGCAACTTAGGAAAGATAAAGTCAGCTATAAGTGTTATGTAAACATTTATCTTGGACCATTGGCTGCTCTTTGCACAGATGGTGACAGCTAAACTATGAAGAAAGTCACAAACTTTATAAGGGAATGAAAGATGAGTACTTAATTTTCTAATACTTAAAATGATTTTGTTTTTATTGCACATTGGAAATAGCATATGTATTGATTTTTCAACTTGGTTAATTCACTCAAAATAACACTGTATCTCAAAGTTAGGAGTTTTGGGGCTCAGTGGTAGAGCATTTAGTATCATTGCAATGCATTGGGTTCACTCCCTAGCACCATAAAGTTAAAAAATAAAAACTGGGAGTTCGGTTACGTTTTATTCAAAAACCTTGAAGTAAAACCTGGCATTTCTGTAGAATTCAGTTTCTGCCGGTTACACCATTGTCACAGTTTTTCCTTTTGAGTGATAGGCTACCACATCGGGTTGAAGAAGTTAATGTCTGAGTGGATGTGGAGGTTGCCTTAGAATGGTTGTGCTGTTAGCAGTGAAAAATGTTTTCCTTACAGTTCTTGTGCAACCGGCCATGGAGTAAAGCACATTTTTATAATAAAGGTGATGAATTTAATCGCAAACTGGCAGCCAAATGGAAATTGCAGACCTTGATACTGGGAGAAAATTGCCTATAAAGCAACTCTTGAGAGAACAGACTTTAAATTTATCCACCCATTTCGACATTGAGGAGTACACAGAAATCATAGGATATTTTGCTTGGCCCGATTAGTTCAGATGAATGACACTGGAGTATTATACTTAAAAGCTAGAGATAATTGGTTTCAAGTTGCTTACATACATACGTAAAAGGCTTTGGCACATTTTTGCCAAAATACTTAAAATAATTGCTGTGTTAACATTTCAGCCTATGATATCCAACGGGTTGACATCCATTTACTACTTTTTGAGAAGTATACTGTATTTTATGTTTCTTGTATTCTTACAGGGAGTTGCAATATTAAAAGAATACTCTGAGTTTATGAATAACATTCAGTTGATAGAATGTCATCATGAGTCATTACTGTTTTGTATTATAGAATTTAAACATAGAATTATGACTTTATTATTTGTACTCCAAGTAGCCTTAGCTTGTGATGTTGAAGATTTAGGCATTAGACTGTTTCTCACCATAGCGGAGATTTGCACTTAAAAGTGTAAAATACGTCAACTCCTTCATTCCATTATCAGTGATACAGGTATTTGTGATCTGGTTTTTAGCAAGCTTGCCTTGTTTGTGGGTATGGATTTACTACACATGGTTTTGGCCAGATGTGGTTAAAAAAAAAAAATCAAAAGAAATTTCAAAAATCCTTAAGTTCCTTTATACAGCTCACATTATACAGATTAGTTGAAACTCTTAATCACCTCCCCCCCTTACCTGTCAGTTGTGTTTAAATTCTTGTGTGATCTGGTGAAAGTTTCCCTGCCTTTATTTTGTGAAAATATGCCTCCCCTCAAGCAAGATAAAAGTGGTAATCTTCCCAACCCACAAGGGGCACATAATGTGTTCTTAAGTGATACATGGGTTTTTCTTTCTGGTGGGAGCGGGCTTTGAATTCAGAGCTTCATGCTTGCACAGCAGATGTTTTAGTGCATGAGCCACACCTCCAGTCCATTTTGTTCTGCCTATTATTTGGACATGGGACCTCATAAATTTTACCTAGTCCGTCCTGGAACTGTGATCCTCCTGATCTCAGCCTCCCAAGTAGCTAGAATTACAGGCCTGAACCCCCTGGTGTCTAGTGCTCCATGTGGTTACTGGGAGTTGGGTGAAATGAAACAGACATCTGCAGTGCAGTGCTGAACCCTGTGCATCCTTAGCGTGTGCAGTTGGACCGTGCACCCATCTATACTACAAAGGCCCACTGTGTAAAATTGCCTTCACGCTCTATGTGTGAAGTATATGTGAAGCACAAACGAATTTCTTATTTAGACTTTGGTTCCATTCCCAAGATAATCTCATGATGTATATGCAAATATTCCAGAATCCAAAACTGTTTGTTAGATAAGTGATACTCAACCTGTGCCATCTTTCAGACCTGTGGAATACAATATTCCCAGCATATGTAATTTTACATCATATATAATGTTGTGTCAGTGACCAATGCAATTATTATTTTGGAGACATATCTGTATACATTTATCTTCATCTCTCTGTTATGACTGTGCCTTAGCCACTTTACAATATACAATTCTTTAGTCTTTCTGTCTTTATGGCAGTCCTTTTGAGTTGGGAATAACTTTATTTTATAGATGAAGAAATAGAGGCAGACCGAAATTTCATGTTAAGTTTTTTTTTTTCTTTTTCGTTTTAAACAAAGATGGTGTTTTTAGTAGTTTCTCCATTCATCACAGATTGTATTTACAATCATGCTGTCATCTTTTTTTATGTTTTGGCAGTACTGGGGTTTCAGCTCAGGGCTTCATACTTGCTGGGCTTTGCTCTGCTGTTTGAACTATGCCCTAGCTCCTGTTTTGTAAAGTTTTTAAATAAAAATTTTACCTAACTTGTGAACGCTGTGGGTAGTTTTTTTTTTTTTTTTGGTGCTGGGGCTTGACCTCAGGGCCTCATGCTTGCCAGCAGGCTCTCTACCATTTGAGCCACTCCACCAGCCCTAGAAGCTTTTGTTTTGTAAATTTTTTAAAAACTAAAATTTTATCTGTCTGAGAATTGATAGTCTGATAGTTAACTTTCTTTCCAGATGACTTGGAAAGTCACAGTTTTTCTCTACTCTTTCCTTGTCCTTCCTGTTACGTACATAAATTGCATTGAATGCTTTAGTTACTGTAATTGCATCTTTAAGGACGTTTTGACTGTGTAAATAGTTTGCTGGATTTAATTTTTCACAAGAAAAAAGCCAGCACAGCATATTTGGAATGTCAGATGTATACTATTAAGTTTCTTCCAACACTCCATTTAGTACTGTCTTAAAGTGGGCTTGCTTTTTGGTATGTTATGATAGACTTGTTATACCTTTTGTTGCTGGTTACTACTGATGGCCCTGGCACCTGAAATTGGCATGGTTTTCAGAGATTGTACTGTTTGTTACCTCTCTGTTGCTTAAAAAAAAAAAAGTGCGTTCTGGGGGGTTTCTAATGTACTTTAATCCTTTTTTGTCTATGAAATTATCTAACTACAGACATTAGAGCTTGCTGTACTTTTCCTAGCAGTGCTTGGTTTTAAATTGCTATTAGGTAGAGCCTGTTCTCTAGCTCCCATCAGAGATGCATCTGCACTGATTGGACTTCACTCGTTTTCTAGTTTCAGTGTGTTGGTAGTGGTGGAGTGCTGTTGGAAATAATTTTTTGAAAGATTTTGTTTCATAACAGTAATTGTCACCAAGGCAGGCCTTGATGAGGACAGATCTTTGTTCTTAGAAGTGGTGTTCATTTTGAACTCTTTACTGTGGAAAATTCATATTTGCTTCAAGGAACATATACCTAATTTAGTAACTTTTCTGTCTTTTTGTTTTTTGAGGTTTCCTTGTTCTGTTTTGTGTATGTATATGAAGTCCATCAACCAGCCTATCTAAATCTTATGTGGCAACTTTAACGTAACAACAGTTCGTTGACCTCTGTTTTGAGAAGCTTGTCTTTTTTGGTGGTACTGAGCTTCGAACTTGGTCTCCTGCTTGCTAGGCAGGCACTGTACCATTTGGGTCACTTCATGAGCCATTGAGAAGCTTGAATAAAAAATACCTTGAGCAAGGAAAACTTGCATGGATAATCAATCGTAGGTATTACTTAAAATATCAGTCCTGTATAAAGATGGGATTAGAAGTCAGAAACTAAAGCTTGGAAACAATATCTGTGGTGAAGAGAAGCATACCTTTGAAGTTTTTTTTTCATGTATCAGATCCATCAGAGTGATAGATATGCATCTTTTCCCACTTTCATTCTCATTTCCTTCATAATCATTAAAGTGAAGGTTTAAGTGTTTAGAGTCTTGGTTTTTCCTAGTAAAGCACCAAATGAAGCCATAGAGCTCTGGCTGACTCTTGTTGAAGATGGTGTTGTCTAGTATTCTGTCCCAGGTGTTTATATCTCAGAAGACTGAACATATGTCATCTCTAGCCTCCTTATCTACTTACATGGAAACTGGTTCTTAACCCTGGAAGAATCCTAGTAGCAGGGCAGTGTTGCTTTCCAGTATATCCCCAGCACAGTTCCTGGTACCATGGCAAGGTAATGGTCAGTAATAGCAGATTCTTGAGCATTTGTTTTGTAGCAGACACTCTGCAAATAGTTCAAAAGAATATATTCTATCAAATTCAGAAGTTTACTCCAAAATGATTTGAGATGGCCTTACAGATGAGCAAACATGGACTGCAAAAGCTTAGATGACTTGAAGAATGCAGTTAATCCTTCACAGAGTTCAGGTAAGAATCTGATCCAATGATCATTCCAGTCCCCCTCCCCCAGCCCACCACTGGGTTTTGAACTCAGGCTTTTGAGCTTGCTAAGGTAGATGCTTAAACCACACCCGAGCCACTCCACCAGCTCATCATTCCAGTTTTAATTTGGATGAACCTGTCTGACTTTGCTTCATTATTACTGTTTATGTGTTTACTTCTTTTCCTCTTTATCCATAGCCTCAGCTTCTGTTCTCTTCCTCATCTTTCCCTCTGTCTGGCTCTTGTCTACCATCACCACTTGTTCCTGCTGCAGCCAAGTTTAATTTTGAGGATGGAGTAGTAACGCTGGAGATGACGAGTGAATGAACACAACTTTTGGAGTCAGGTCTAGATTTGAATCCTGGCTTTCACTTACGAATTACGTGATTTTAAATGAAGTACTTGATTTTTATATTTCTGTTTCCTAAGTATAAAAGGAAGATAAGAGTAGTACCTAACTGTACAGAAATCTTCCTGACCACACTATATAAACAGAGCCCTCACCTCCAAGATAAACTTGTTAGCGAGGCACTTTGGGTAGAAAGAAGTTTGGCCTCATTACTTCAAATTCTGAATTTGAGAGACGTCTGCTCTCTGTGCTTACTGTGTGCTGCTAGTACTACCACTGCTGAACTCTTTCATTTCCAGTAACACCTCTTTGTGAGATATAAATTGCCCTCTAGAAAGGTTGGATAACAGCACAGTAAGAGTGGAGGTGGCTGGATAATCTGCCAAGAATTCATTATAAACTGTTCCGTGGAGATGCCTCCTTGTAAAGTGTTTGGTGGGCTTGCTTTCCAGGGGGCTGTGTCACGCATGTCTACAGTGGGAAGCCCCAGCTCAGGCATGAAGGATGAGTCCTGAAAAAAGAAGCAGAAGCTTTGAGTTTGGGTTCCCATCTAAGGACTCAGTTTTCCCTGGATAATTAATTCTAAAAATCTTTGCCTTGCATCCCTGTAGACTCCGTGACCATCGAAGCTAACCTAACACATAGTATTTGCATAACAACTTCAGATGATGTTATAGGATGATTATGAGGACTAACATTGAAAAAAGTGACATTGCTATTGCTTATATGAAATACGCAGAGGCACTTCTTTAAGAGACTATACCTGGGAACTCTGCTTCAGCTGTTACTATTTTTGTTCACTTAGTTGTGATGGAACAGGGACTGTGTTGTATTGAATATTACTGTATCCCTGGGGCCTTGCCTAATGATGGTACGTAGTCAGTACACAATGTGTATTTAAATGCGTGGTTGAAAAGCAGATGATACTTTATTTAGGCTAGTTCTATTTTATTAAGTTTGTACTTTAAGGAAATTAAAAAGCTTTTATTATATTCTGAACAGTTTTGTTAAATATGTTTTGAGTAGCGGGTTGATCCAGGACTGTTGGCTGTAAATATGTGTTATTAGAAAGCTCAAGAGGAATGAATCATAACAATTCCTTTGGTACAGTCCTGGTATAGAGAGCAGCCTTTTCCTTATGGGTTAGGGGTACATTTTTTAAAAACATAAGACTAATCATATATTTAGATACACACTCATGATCTGAGATACACTAGAAGACTTTAGCATTGTTGTAATGAACATGGGTTATTAGCAAAGTTTTCGAAACCTCACAAATCTGGAACGAAGAGCGTGCATTTGTGTTACTTTAAAGGGAAGGAAAATGAGCTAGAGTAGTGTTATCAAAAAATACACTATTGATGCTTGATGAAGTTGTAAGAATGTTTTGTGGCTTTGTGTACTTTTGTACTAATAGTCTTAATAAAGTTTGCTCAAAAGATGTTTTCTAGGGATCTGAATATTAGGAATATAGCAAAAGATAAAACCAAAGCTATCCTCCCAGTTTACATTTTAATGTGGGGAACAGGCAATAAACAATACAAAAGTACATTATATAGTATATTACACAATATTGATTTGTGGGAATGCATAGAACAAGATAAAGAGAATCAGGAGTGAGGGTTCTGATGAGTTGGAGCAAGTTGCAATTTTAAATAGTGAGGCCAGGGTGAGTCTTGATAAATTGATGTTAAAGCAGAGATATGAAGGAGGTGGTAGGAAGACCCATATTGCTCTGGGGAATATCTTTCCAAGGGGAGGAAAGAGTCAGTACAAAACCTTGAAGGCAAAAACCAGCAAAATCTCCTGTGGCTGTAGCTATAGTCTCAAATGAAACAGTAGGGTTAGATTGGTTAGAAGAGCAGGTCAGAAAGGTTGGAGCGGGGGGGGGGGGGGGGGGGGGGAAGAGACAGCCTGTGAATTTGTTGCAGACCCTTTTAGATCTTTGTGAGAATCTGGGCTTTTATATCAATAAAGGGGAAAATTATTGGAGTCATAGATCTCTGACACAGTTGTGTGCATTCTTTTAGGCAATCTCTGAGGTCATACTACCTTTATGATCATAGGTGTCTCTGCTTTTTTCAACATCATTCTCACACAGGTATATAGTGAAGTTTTCCAGAGGCTGTGTGCTGTGTGATACTGCAACAAATTGAAATCAGAAGATATGTGAATCTAGTTGTCTCTATTAAGACAAACATTAAAGAGATTTCCAAAAAGTGCTTCCCCCACTCTATTTTGTTGGGCAGTGCATTGTTTTCCATAAATTGTGTGTGGATTGGGGGTATGTTTTGCTTTGTTAAACCTATCATATGCTTATTATTTAGAAATAAATAAGCATTTTTCATTTCTGATTTCTAGTACAGTAAAGTATTGATAGATATAACTTCCATGAACCCAAACTGTTTGGGTTCCTCAAAATAAAGTATAAAAGTAGAATTGATAGACCAGAATGTTGAGAACATCTCTTACTCTAGGGTTTTGAGTAGAGGGGTGACATTTCACCTGGATTTTAGCAGGCTTATTGGAGAGAATTGCTACAGTGGTGGAAAGAAGGGAGAGCAGGATAGGTTGTCTCAGTAGATTAGGTAAGAAATAATTATGGCTAGAACTAGAGGTAGTGAGATATGTTCTTGAAAAATGAGTATACAGAATTTGAATGAGGTATGAGGTATGAGAATGGGTTTGTCACTTTTGAGATCAGGAGGAACAAGTTCTGAGGGAAGATTGGGAGTTGGATTGGAATGTATCAAGTTGGTATGTTGAGAAAGCAGTTGGAATATAATGTGTTTGGGGCTAGGGTAAAGGGTTGGTTGCATTGGAATGTCCTTTACCAGGGTTTTTGTTAGGTTAGTCTGGTAATTTTAAAAATTATACCGTTTAGCTTCCATTTTAACAAACTTTCATGATCTCAAAAAAGTGCTATAATTGGCATTTTAAATCTCATACTAAGATTTCCTGTCCAAGACTGTTGCTATAGTACAATAACCACGTCAGGAGGCAGTAAAACTACAGTAAATGTAGTTCTGCCAGTAGTACAACATCACTTAGGGTTTCTGAATTTAGTTCTTTGTAAAATAAACCAATTGTGGTTTAATTAGAGGGATCATATTGCTTACCATGTGAAAATGTTTTTCAGTTCCAGTTACTTTGATATTTGAGGGCATTGTGTTGCTCTTGTTATAAAAACAGAGCTAAGGTTTTTTGCTGGAGTTTTATTTTCCTTTCTAATTCAGTCTTAATGCTTGGGGTAAAGGACCTTTTGGAATGTGTGTGTAATGGATTGTTTATTATGGATTAAAAAAGAAGCGCCCGTTACATTTTTCATAGTTTGAGGTTTCTTTTGTATTTGGGCTGCTGTAACACCAGAAAATGTTTTTTTAACATTCATTTGCTTTTGTTTATGGAATAAGAACGTGGTACATGATTAATAGTCTTAGACTTTTCCTTCATTGAACTTACATGGAAGTTGGAATATAATTGAAAAGGATAATTAAAAATCAAAGAATTGTTACTTAGGAATAACAACTCACTCTTATCTCCTACATAGACTTAACTCTCAAAATGTTTGGCGGGTGGGTTTGGTTTTTACTCTGATTTAAAGTCCCAAGGGATTTGGAATTCCAAGAAGGTAAAATACATAGGAACTAACCTAAATACAAATGTGTAAGTAGCTTGGGTTGTATGAGGATTTGTTGTTACACAAAAATAACCATTTAGAGTCAGTCCTGGTGTTCAGTAATTGAAGACATTTTTGAGTGGAGGGCTTAAGTCCCCTGCCATCCTCAGAGCACCGAGTAAGTCATTGAGTAGATACTGGTCTTTGCCTCCTGGGGATCAGTACAGAGGGAGACAGAGATACATAGACTCCTAATTGTTGGCATTTTAGAGCACAGAGGCCATAATTGTGATCTGTTCTAACTTCCTCATTTTACAGATTAAGAAATTGAGATCCAGAGGTTAAGTTCAAAGGCACAAGATGGGTGCAGGGAGACAAGAGTAAGAACAGGCTATTGCTTTTTTTTCTGCCTTCCACATGTTCTGATAAAGATTCATGTTTTAAAGAAAGGTCATTGTTAAGGGATTGTAATCTTTCTCTATGTTCTTCAAAGAAGTTTTAAAGTATCTGCATTTTCTAAATAAGCATCTATTAAAGAAACTCTTTAAAATTAATAAATAAAATTTAATGAAGTTTTTGTAAGGAATGTCATCCCTAGTTGAGATTAACATTACCTCTTTCATGGGTTGATGGTTTTTATTTTGGAATATAGTAAATGATTTATTAACTTACTTTTAATGATAAGCATATATTTTGAGTGACTGACTAGCAATGAGCACTTGTTTTAAGAAAGCAAGTATGTATAATTAAAATTTAAACTTAGTGCTATTCAAACTGCAGAAGAAATTAATTTTAATGATTTTGATTTTCTTAGTTATACTGACAAAGAAGCATTTTCTTTTTCTTTTTTTCCTGTAGACTAGGAAGTAAGACTTTTTCATGGCATTCATTCTTTACAAAACTGTTCCTCCCTCCCTCAATCTGAATTAATAACTCTCAAGGCCAAAGCAAAGCTTACAGAATTTTACTTCTTTATTTTGAAATAAAAAAAATAAGAGGTTTATGTTAATCCATATGATCATAGTACAAGTAGAAAAAAGCAAGTAGAAAAAAAATAAGAGGTTTATGTTAATACTTATGATCATAGTACAGTTGTGGGGACCAGAAAATTAGCATTGATGCAGTACTGTTAACTAGTCTGCAAATCTAACCCAGGTTGCACCAGCTTTCCTACGCATGTGCTTTTTCTATGTCAGGATACAGTGCAGGGTTCCACATTGCATGTAGTAGCTGTGCCTCTCAAGTTGTCCTCATTTTTGACTGTTTTGCATTCTTTAATGACTTTGACACTTGTGAAGAATTACGTTGTAAATTATTCTTGAGTCTGAGTTTTATGTTTTCTTTTGATCAAATTGAGGTTATCCCTTACACTTGCTTAACAGACATCCTACCACTTGAGCCATTCTGCCATTCCCAGGTATTTCTTTTTTTTTTTTTTTTTTTGGTGGTATTTGAATTTGAACTCAGTGTCGCTCTTGCAAAGCAGATACTCTACTGCTTGAGCCACAGCGCCAGTCCTTCATAGTACAGTGCTAAAAGTCTTCCTTTCTGTGTCTTTGATAACCATTTCCACGGCCACAAGTTTATGGAAAGGAGAGGTTAAAAAAATTGTGAGACTTACTCATACTCTCTCTCTCACTCTCTTTTTTTTTTTTTTTTTTTTGTGGTATGGGGTAGGAATTGAACCCAGGGCCTCCAAGTAAGTGCTCTGCCATTTTGAGCTATCCCCATGCTACCCCCCCCACCCCCATACCTTTCCTGTCCCATGATGACTCAGGATTTCATGCTAGGTAGGCAGGTGCAGTACCACTCAAGCTATGCCTAACTTTAGCTAGTTTTCAGAATAGGGTCTTGTAATTTTTACCTGGGGCTAGCCTTTAGACCATAATCCGCCTTCCTTTGCTTCCCATATAGTTAGTTAAGATTACAGGTATGCACCACCACACTCAGCTTGTTTGTTGAGATGGGGCCTACACCATGCACAGAACTGTGTTTTGTTAGAATAGAATGAAAGAGAAACATAGCTGCAGAAATGTATTCAAAAGTCATTTTTAAAATATTGAATACTGCACAGCAATAGATATATTATGATCAGTCATAAGTCAAAAGTTTGTTCCATTTTCTTACTTTCTGTTCTCTAATTGCTGTTTCTTAATGAGTTTTAGCAGTGTATTCCAGGAAACTGTGTAAACCTACTGAATCTGATTGCACTAGCTGGGAGCTTGGACCAGTTCTTTAATTTCTTCTTCCAGTTCCCCTCCCCCCTTTCTTTTTATTTGGTAAAATAATTAGACCTTGGGTTTACTTTTAAAGAGTTTTGAAGTCAGTAGTTTACTTAATCCTTGTTATAATATTTTTATATAGGGAATCTATCACATGCAGCATTTTGAGTTAAGGCACACTCTCCCTCCTAATGAGCATGTCTGCAGCATTCTCTGAGAAGTGATTATTGCAAAACAAATTCATGTGCTAATGGGAAAGCTAAATAGTCCTTGTAAATCCACCTCCCAGAAATGATTACTAATGGTTGTCATGTCTTTTTTGATTTCAGTGTTTCTGTTCATATTACTGAAATATAAATTGGGCCACACAGAGGCATTCTTCCTTGTAACCTGGAAAGAATGCATAGCTTCCTGTTACATACCTTTACTTTACAGAACTGCTGCAGAGAATTGACACCTAGGGAGATAGAATTAACAGTGCTATAAGGTCTTTGCTGTTTCCTGTTGTGTGTGTGAAATTATCCTCAGTTTTGCACAGTGGTTCTTGCAGTATAAAGGGGTTTATGATGTTGAATTTAATGTTGAAGTTTTTCTTTGTGGGCTTAAAATTCTGAGTACAGAGTACAAATTAACAGTACCAATGGCCTGGATTTTTTTTTTTCTTGCCAGTTTGAAAGCAGTTACTTTGAAATTAAATCAGATTTAATTCATTTAGTTAAGAGTAAGCAAAATATTACACTAAAAAGTAGTACACTCCATATCAATTCATTTCCAATTCATTTATTTTCTTAACCTATGGATATGGCTTCTTAAATGAGGGCATTGAAATGATCATCTGTGAGTTTTTCTCTGCTCAGAATAATTCTAATTTTAAATTTCCCTTGTTTTTTGTAAGCTCTGGATTAGAGGTTTCTTCTCACAGGAGAGAGCTTTGTTAACCTGAAGTACATAAAGGTACATAACAGCTTCCCCTTTATGAAGTATCATTTGTTTTTCATGTATAAATAAACACTTGATATTATTATTTTAAGATTTAATAAGTATCATGTCAATAAAAACTAATCATTTTTAGTTAAGACCTAAGATAACTACAGTCTTACTTTGTTCTTTGTGATAGTGTGCTGCTTGAATGTTCAGCAAAAGGTACATTGCAGATAGCAAATAACAGAGCTCATTTAAACTTGCTGAAATGATGAAAGTTATTTTAACTTTATATAAAATCTATACTACATATATCAAAGCATATATGTGTTTATGAATACTTAGCTCTTCTTTTACTGAATAAAATTCAAGCGGAAAATGTTAACTTTAAAAATGAATCAGTCATGATCAGAGTTCATAATAATCTTTCATTCCTTTCTGTAATTTAGCTGCATACTACAGTGATAAAGCAATTTTTTGATGGATTTAAATGTAACTCACAAAGAAAAAGCAGATAGACGCTCAAGTAAAATGTCTGTAACACTTGTACAGTCAGTTGAACAATGTGAATTAACTTCCACAACACTGAAGATAGGCTTTACATGAAAAAGCCTTCAATGTTTTAAAGTCTTTGTGAAATTTTATTGTTACAAATCCTGAGAATTTTGCACACTTTTTGTATTTGGTTTGTGTATTATTAGTGGTTTCGTTAATGAACTAGTAAAAAAAAAAGTATATATATATATATATATATATATAGTCAGTTTTATGCACATACCCACACCTCAGTGTGGTTTGAATTCTGGGTTTTGTGGTTGCTAGGCAGACACACTGTGGCTTGAGCCAGGCCTTTAGCCATTTTTCTCTGGTTTTGCGATAGGGTCTCCTTTTTTGTCCAGGCCCGCTAGACCTCATTCCTCATATCTTATGCTTCGCACCATAGCTGGGATGACAGGCATGTTGTACCACACCAGCTTTTTTTGGTTGAGATGAAGTTTCATGAACTTTTTTGTCCTGGCTGTCCTACAATGGCCATCCTCCAGGTCTTAGCCTCCTGCATAGCTGTGATTACAGACTATTGGTTGAAATGGGGATCTCAGCCTTTTTGCCCTGACTGGCCTCAAACCATATCCTCTGATCTTAGCTTCCCATATAGTTAGGATTATAGGTGTGAGCCATTAGCTCTCAGCTGTAAATATTTGTCATATTTCTTTTTCTTGGTTTCAATTTGTTGAAGGAAGTTTATATCGAAAAGTAAAATACATCTGTGTGTTTTACTCTTTACCTGTTCTTCCAACATTACAGTATTGAATTGATTCACACAGCCTTAGTTATCTTTCTATTTATTTGTTTTGGGAAAAAACTGGTGAATTTTGTAATTTAGAATTCTCCACCTGTGTTTTTCTGTTCTCTGATATTTCTTTATGTTGTCCTTGATTCTAGTGTTCTAGTTTAACATATAATAACTTATCTGGTAGTTAATACAGAAATTTAGGTCTTAAAAGGAAGTGTGCAAAATTGTAAGGGAGCAGAGGGGTGAGCTGCACTTCCAATAATCCAGTGATCTGAGGCTTATGAAACATAAGAATGATCTTAAATTTGTTAGTTAAATCCATAATTTGGTGAATTAAGAAGAGACATAGCTGAAGGTAGGTGATGTAATATCAACAAATCACAGAAAACAGAACTGTGAAGTGACTATTTTCCTTAGCAGAATTGACAATTGAGTGTTAGTTTGGAAAAGAAAAAAAATCACAGAAATGTGAGGAGACAGCAAGGAATATAATTGGAACAAGTTTTTAGTCATAAAAGTAGTTTTCTGCATATGATATTTGGAAAAAATATGATTACTCAATATCTATTTAAGGAAACCTCGAAAATGGGAGGAGCCTAAGTGCTACAAATCCCAAAACAATTACTTTCTGAACTTTATGGCAAAACTTGTATATTTCCTATCTAACCTGGTAGATCCAAAGGAAGGTAGAGCTGGGTGTTGTGGTGTACACTTGTAATCCCAGCATTTGGGAGGCTGAGACAGGAGGATTACAAATTTGAAGCCAGTTTGTGCTACACAGAGAGTTCCAGGCTAACCTGGGCTACTTAGTGAGACCTTGTCTCAAAAAAAAATAGAGAGGTGGATCCAGTGTAGGTGAGATTTCATCAGGTAGGTAACAAGGTATGCCTATATTTTGATAGCTAGGTTAGTGAAATGTATGCTTTACGTAATTGTAGTTAATTAGATTCTTGACTCAGAAACCAGTCAACTGTAAAGATGTCAGCAGATAACGATCAATCTGAAGGGGGGATATATATGCTTGAAAACAACAAAAATTTTAAATTGTCTGCATCTGCCTAAAGTAACGGAGATATATGCGAGGCAGAGACTTGTCTTAGGACTAGCAGCAAAATAAGCAACATGTTAGGCTTGCTAAAGAAGTAAAGATATATTTTTTCTACCACACATAGAGCAGAGACATCAGGACCACAAATGGACAGCCTTACTCTACGTATTCATCTATGTCTTGTGGGGTTTTACATTTTAAAAGGGATTTAGACAAATTAGTGTGCCTAAACAAGTGGGAGAGTATAAAAGCATGTTGTATAGTTCAGAAAAGAGGACACACATACAGAACTTTGCAAGTATCAGTGAGGCTTCTGATGGAGGCCAGTACATGAAATTTTAGGAATGTGAATTTGGTTCAAAAAACAAATTTGTAACATTCAAGAACTTCAGAGATGTTTTCAGAATTGTTGTAGTATTTGGGATATTTAGATGGATGATGCATTCCCCATTTGGGGATTATTATAGTGAGAGTTTTTATACTAATGTTCTGAACTTTCAATTGTCTGAATTGCTGCAGGTTGATGAAAGTCATGAAGGTGGGGACATTTGAGCATGATTATGTAAGGTTTGTTATAACAGAAGAATATGCACAGTATAGTAGTTAGGAAGCATTCATATATTTCGTAAATGAGCTCCTGTGAACTCACCACTGTATGAGAGGGTTAGAACACTTCCTAAACCCATAAATGTTTCTG
This sequence comes from Castor canadensis, assembly GCF_047511655.1. NCBI lineage: Eukaryota > Metazoa > Chordata > Mammalia > Rodentia > Castoridae > Castor > Castor canadensis. Next base: position 5,177,502 of record NC_133386.1, on the reverse strand, counting down.
TCATGTCTGGATATAATATCAACTTGATAGTTAATACTAATGGAAGCTCTTACTGCTATTTCGTAGAGAATGAAAAATTGAGCATGAGAGGAAATAATAAATAGGGTTCCTTACATACTAAGATTGGAAAGCAGTGGGTTCACTTGAGTCATTTAGTAAGCAACTTCTAATTATATGAGACACAGGTAAGAGAGGTTAAACAAAAGACCCAAAATCACAAAGAGTTAAAACTGGAATCAGAACTTGTTCTGACTTGAGTTAGGATTATAAATAGCACATCAGAAATTGCTGATGATTTCCTGGCCAGAAAGGTGTTGATAAAAGTAGTACTCAGTTGTTTAGACTCAACACTGAACTAGATTGTAAATTCTTTAAGGATTGAAACTGTGTCTTAAGTCATCTTTTTGTTCTTATCAGCACTGTCTTGTAAATCATTTGTGTTCTGTTAATAAGTTGCATGATGCATCTTCAAGATTGAAAAATCGTGGTAGAAACACTTATCTCCCAGATTAAACTGTTCGGAGAAGTAAAACCTTGACTTGTTAGGTTTAATGTTTTAGAACATTTCTCCCTTCATTTACCACCTATGTGGCCAACCCACTGACTACTTACTGAAGTCATACTCAGTATTCATGAAGTTGGGGAAACTGGGTAGCAGAAGTCCATGAAACTTTCAGTTACTAATCAAAGATCACCCAAATGTTTATCAAAATACAACTTAAGTGGTAAATGCACTATGTCATCTAACTGGGTGTTTATATTGAAGGTTATTGGTTTTATATCTTTCTATGTATGCTTTAATGTAGTCATTAAATGTAGAATTTTTTTAGAATCAGTTACAGTTGGTTCTTTTTATTTTCCTAAGTTTGATAAATTTGCTTGCCTGGAAAAACATTTTTTTCTTTTGATTTTTATTACATTAGTGTAACTACTTACAATAGATTGTAGAATATTAAGCTATTCATATATTCATAGTAATTCCACTTTGTTTTGTTGAATTTTTCTTTTAATATGCTGGTAGATTCTACTTAAGATGTTTTCCATCTATATTTATGAGAAAATGTTATATATAGTTTCCTTTTAAACTGTTGTCAGAATTTTATATTGGTGCTATACTAACTTCATAACAAGAATTGAGCAGTTCATGAAGAAATTTAAATTGTAATAAATTAAGTGCCCCAAATGCTTTTATAAAGAGAAATGGACTAAAAGATACATATGTGTAGTTTTAATTAAATTAATATTTTCTAGTGCCCTTTGGTTAAGTGAAACACGAATTTACTACTGGACATCAATAGGACGGATTTTGTAATGAAACTAGAAGTGTAAGAATAACTTTGAGAATGAGTTCTGGTCCTTATAAATATAGTCAAATCCAAGGTACTCTCCTTTGATTTTTGTTAATCCATTTGCTATTCACAGATGAGCATTTGGTAAGCTTTGACACGTTTTATTTTAAAGATAAATTTGTAATAAAATGAACATTGCTACCACTGAAGTAGAAAATGTGACTAAGAATTTATAGCTAAGATCACCCACTTTTGATCATGCTTTTTTTTCCTGTGTTGAATTTTAACCAAAACTGATTTAAATAAGTAGTTAAGAAAATTAATGAGTACATTCATACTTGATAGGTCCTTAATATCAGCAGGCTGATAGTTCCTATTTGGATTACATGTGAAATACATTCATGTGGATGAAAGCCTTTTTCCCAGGGAGTGCATTACTATACAGAATGAGGGTCAGTTAGCTGTGTTGATATATAGCAGTCCTTACTAGACAGTATGTTCTACTGAGCAGGAACCTATAGTCTAGCTCACAGCAGAAGCTTAAGAAATACTTCTTCAAAGACTTAACCAGTTTTCTTTAGGGGACTTGATTCATTAAAATAGAATTCATCTACTTTTTTTTTTTTTTAAGGGTGAGTATTTATGCATTGGAATGATAATAAAGGTTTTTTTTTTTGAGGCCACTGATTTTGATATCTCTGCTTTTGTGGCTTCACTCATTAACCCGGAGTAGTTTTATTTCCATTACTACCTTTCCCTTGAATTTTCTTTGATCACTAATGCCATAGTTGTCCAATCCTACAATCCCAGGTACCATTGTTTGCTCTTTACCTTACCATATTTCTGTAGTGTTTGATACTGTTGATCACCTTAGCTTGTATGACACCTCTCTTCCTTGTTCTCCTGTATTCTACATTTATTCTCTGTTTAGATTTTTCCTTTCTGCCTGAATGCTGCCTTTCCTAGAGTTCATTCGTTCTTTCTTCTGTAAGACATCTCTTCTCATAGTTTTAACTACTAAGTTTGTGTATCAAACTCAGACTTCTGCTAACCTTGCACTCTGTTGTCAATTGAATGTCTTTGTTTGAATATTTTAAAGATATCTAAATCTCTAATAAAGTGGTCCAGTTTAAACCTCATTCAGACAGGCGAGTTAAAAGTATAAAAGAGTCTTTGGTATTAGTTTTAGTGTAGGCATTCTTACGATAGTTATTTGACTAAAGCTATCATTTGGAATGAGTGTTCTCTTTCATGCACAGACAATTTAGGTAAAACACGTTTATCAGATTGGCTGAGAGCTTGCCCTCTGAAGTTAGTTTTAATAAGATGTGTTTTGGTTAGTTTATATTTGACTTACGGTAGAAATTAAGGCTGTCAGCTTACTGATCGTGGGCTTATCCACAGACGGACAGATGCGGTCAGCACTTGTTCACTGGAGTTGTAACACTTTATTTATCAATGAAATCGTCCCCTGCCCTGTATTTTTTTTTTTTAATTCCTGGATTAGCAAGAATACTTTTTTTGTCTAACACATTTAAAATTTTTACTTTTAACAGAGATTAGCAGAGTACGGAAAGACATGTACAATGACACATTAAATGGCAGTACAGAGAAAAGGAGTGCAGAATTGCCTGACGCTGTGGGACCCATTGTTCAGTTACAAGAGAAACTCTATGTGCCTGTAAAAGAATACCCAGATGTAAGTACGTTTTGTTGTCTCCTTCACTTTCTCTGTTCACACACTGGGGAAGAAATGAGTTTGGTGGTAAATATTTAAGCATTATCAGCTGCTTAAAAAATCTACATGAGTAACTGGAAGTGTAAGTAATTGGGTATGGATAATTTAAAATTTTTCTTTCTAGGCTGGTGTGTTGGCTCACATCTATAATGTGAGCCATGTGGGAGTTGGAGAGAGGAGGATTACGATGTGAAGCCAGTCTGGGCAGGAAAAAAAAGTTAGTGAGACTCTTTCAGAGAACAAGGCAAGCATGGTGGTACATACCTGTAATGCCAGCTATGTGGGAGACATAACGTAGGAGGGTAGTGGTCCAAGGCCAGTCCAAGTCTGAAAAGTAACTAAAAAGCCAAAAGGGCTAGGAGCCTGGCTCAAGTGTGTAGTGCTTAAGGCCCTGAGTTCAAACCTCCAGTACTGCTTAAAAAAAATAAAAATAATAAAATAAAAAATGAAACTTTTTCTTTCTAAATGTTTCCATTTGATTGCTGCTATGTCACTTTTGGAAATGCTTGTGGTAAAGACTGTTTGGATTTCAAAATGAGGCCAGCAATGATGAAGAGTTTTGGCCTGAATGTTAAAGAGCACCAAGTACAACTCTGCTCATCTTTAATCTAGCCTAAGAGAAGACACAGCTTGGGACACATCATCCTTTCTGTAAAGTTAGAGTGTTGGACTATAGGTGGCTTTTAGTTCGAAAACTTACATGAAAAATCTTTCTAGTCTGATTTTTTTCACCCGCATCCCTGCACCCCCTCCGCTGTTCAGCTGTTCTGAGTATCTTGTTGTGGATACTCTCCTTGTCCTGTGCCAGCTGATTTCTAAATACATCTCTGTCCTTTTGTTAGAAAGCTCTACATGATAAGGTTCATTCAATTACTCTGACCTCATCTTAAGTGATTTTCCCTCTTCTTCACTGCACTGTAATCATATTGGCTTCCTTTGACTTTTAGAACAAGTCACATCTGTTCCCAGACTCAGGACCTTTCTATTAGTTGTTTCCTGTTCTCTCCTGACTGGAGATTTGAGCTTAAGTGTTACCTTATAGACGCTTCCACTGATCAGTATACCCAGTGCAGAACATTAAAGGTATAGCTGGAGAGCAAAACTTCATATAAAGCAGGAACCAGGACATCTTTGAGAATTTCAGACTGTGTCTGGAGAACCTCACTTTTAACAAACTTGGCATTAGCATCTCTCAGTTTCTCTCTTCAGAATTCAGATTCTTAAAAGAGAATGTGCTGAAACTATTGCCATGACTAGGGAGGAAAGTAAAGTTATCAACTGGAAGCTAGACCACAGTAGGTTCACTTTCAGTATTGGGACTATTCCTAGAGGTGGAAAATTGAGATTTGGGCAGTTGTCTGCACTGGGTTCTGTACTGTTTGGTATTCAGGGTTCCCTAGTGGATGTCATCTTTCTCATCTCCCTGTTTTATCCCTGGAGGATGAAACTTGAGTAACAGTTGTTAACACAGAATATGTGAGACCCATAAAAACTTAATAGAATGTATCTTTGATCTGTCTGGTCCCATTTCCTCTTTAAAAAATTCCCAGAGATTACTTACACTGTATAATTTGAAAGATATCTTTCATACCATCTTGTAAGTTATGGCCAGAGGGCACCTTTGCACCATATTTCTTTTCTTCCTTTACCAGTTGTAACTCCTTGCCACAGTGAGCTATTGTTGCTGACTTGTGTGTTGGTGTAAAATGTCTAAATCAGTGCTTCTCAAAATGTATCCACCTCTCTTCAGAACTTGTAAATGTTTAAGACTTGTTCTAGACAGTTTGAGGCAGAAACTGTGGGGCTGACACCCAGCAACCTGCCTTTTTTCCTCCTTTATGACAGTGCTGGGGATTGAATTCAGGGTCTTGTGTATGGTAGGCATGTGCTCTACCATTGAGCTACACCCCCCTCCTAACATTGTCCTTTATCAAGACATATAGATGATTCTTGCACATGATAAAGTCAGAATCAACTGCTGTGAATTTGAACTTTTATCATAAGCCAGGCTTAAAAGGCCCATGATGATGTTCAGCATGGCTTTGCCAGGTATGGTTCAGGAGGCAGATGAAGTGGTGGACCAAGCACCGTCCTGCCACTGTGGAGCAGGCACGTCAGTGCAGAGATGGACAGAAGAAGAGGAATGTGTACTGTTAGATGCAGTTAGTGCTACAGGAAACAGCAAGTGGGATAAACAGAGGAACAGGAACTTGTGGTGGGGGAGGTGTTCATTTTTAGGGGTTATTAGGGAAAGAATGTCTTTCAAGATGATGAGATGAAGAAGCAAGCACAGAGTGATGGGGAGGAAAACATGAAAACTGGCTGGGGAAAAACATTCTAGACAGAAATGAAAAAGTAAGTGCTGTGATTTCAGCATGAGTCTGTTTAGAAAGGGTGGTACAATGTGAGGTGAGAGGGGAAACAAGGGACCTTAGCTGTGGATCCTGTGGGTCCAGTAGGACTTTGGATTTTATCCTGAGCTAAAGGTGAGCCTAGGGGTGACATGAACTCACTGGGCTTTTGATGAATTCCTTCTGGATGGTGTGCAGAGAGACTGGGGTTAGTATGGGAGCAGGGAAACCAGTTTGGAAGTAGTAAAGGGACTTGAACTAGGGAAATTAAGAAATGCTTGAGATCAGGTGCTCATGTCTGTAATTCTAGCTACTTGGGAGGTGGAGATCTGGAGGATTGCAGTTTGAGGCCAGTCTGGGCAAAAAATCAGACCCTATCTTAATGAATAAATTGGGCATGGTGGTTCATAGCTATAATTCCAGCTATGTGGGAGGCATAGGTAGGATTGTGGTTCAAGGGAAAAGCAGGAGACTCTATCTGAAAAAAATAGCCTAAAGCAAAATGGGCTGAACATGTGGCTTAAGTGATAATGCAATTGCTTAACAAGCCCAAGGACCTGTAGGGCCCTCCTACATTCCTCCTCCTCCCTCCCCCCCAAAAAGAAGAAAAAGTAAAAGCTTGTGTCCCGCATAGATTTTCAAGTTAGAACTTACAGAATTTGCTGATAGATTGCATATGGAGTGTGAGAAAGTCAGGAATAGCCCAAAGACTTTGTGTCAGTGGAGTAGCTTAACTGCCCATTTGTGAGAAAGGAAAACCTGAGAGGGGAGCAGGTTCGGCCGATGGGCCAGCAGTTCTGAAATGAGGTAGGAAGTTAGGCAGACATTAAGTTGTGGGAATGGCTGTAGGCAGGTGGAGGCTGAGTTTTGAACATCCCTTTCGGCATTCCAGAAATGTCTATCTTAGCAAAGGTTTAGATCAGAATTTGTAACTCATAGGGGGGAAATAGATAAACAACAATTTTGATCTCCAGATAAGTTTGTTAATTCCTTAATTTTAAATTCCTATTACAAGACTTCATATAGCTAAATTGGAATTGGACATAGTTACTGAAATTTTCTTCTTGAGATTGTTAGTAATAACTGTTCTGTGGTATATATAAGGAAGTTGGTCTTGCCTTTTTAAAAATTAAATAGTACTAAAATGAAACTAGGGAGTCTCATGTCAGAATTTGGCAGTGGAGGAAAGATTTCAGAATTGTGCAGTAGAAGTTAGCCACATGGAACGAATGTGCAATCTGCTTACCTTCTTCACTTACCATCCGTGGACACCATTCCATATGCTTCCCTTCCTCCTCCTGTTGGTACAAAAGCTTGCACTTGTGAGTGAGTTCATCTTATTTGACTAAAAATTGTTTTTATTATTAAAGCTTACCAATGGTCAGAAGTACAAACTCAGACTCAAAATCCTGGCTAGCCTGTCCTATTTATTTTTTGGCTTTAGGTAAATTACTTGTCTTTCCTGGTCCCTCAGTTTCTCATCTCTGTATGGAAATACTAATTTAATCTTACGTGAGTTAATATAAGTGAAGCACTTGGAAAATGCCTTGATGCTCTGAAAGTATTATCTAGTTATAAGCTCCATGAGAACAGAGATAATCTTGTCTTTTTATTTTATTTTATTTTTTTCAGTGCCATATTCTCAGTGCTTTGGATAGTATTTGGTAAAAAATGGTAGATGCACAGTAAATATTTGTTGTGCAGATATGTATGAAAATCATTCTTTCAAATATTACTAAACTTAAAAGCAACCCCTCTTATAGGGGCTGAGCACTGTGGTTCATGTTTGTAATCCAAACCATGGGGGAGGCAGAGATTGGGAAGATTGCTTTTTGAGGCCATCCCAGGCAAAAAAGTTATTCAGATTCCGTCTCAACAATGGCTGGGCATGGTGGTATGTGCCTGTCATCAGCTATGGGGGAAGCATAAATAGGAGGATCTTGGTCTAGCTCAGGTAAAAATGTGAGACCCTCTCACAAAAATAATCAAAGCAAAAAGGGCTGGGATGTGACTCAAATGGTAGAGCGCCTGCCTAGCAAGTGTGAGGCTCGGAGTTTAACTGCCAGTTTCAACAAAACAAAAGAAAACAAAAATCTATTGTCCTTTGCATTTCCACATGGCTACTTAAACAAGTTAACATTGAGTTGGGTATTTTGTTGTTTAATATTTAATTTTTTTTTTTTTTTGTACTGGGAATGGAATCCAGGGCCTTGCATCTGCTAGGCAAGTGCTCTATCACAGAGCTACAACTCCAGCCTGGAGGCAGTCTTTTTGTCTCTGTAGAGCTTAGGGACAGTTACAAGAAAGCCTTAGCTTTACTGTCCAAAAAATGAAGTGGTGCTGTGAAGTGTCCTGTAAGAGATGTTTTTGTCTCAGTGATATGGGGATGAGAAGTGCATGTGAATATCTCTTGAAAATGTAAAATTTTTATAAAATTCATATTAGGTGTTTTTTTTCTGATTTCCTTTTTTAAGTTTACTTTTTGAGTTAACATACACTAATAAGCAAGGGGTTTCATTGTGACAATTCCATATTTGTGTATAATGTACTTTGAATTAGTTCTCCCTTCCATAAAATTCATATATATTAATGTTACATTAATAAATTAGATTTTCATTACACCTTTGAGTTTCAAGCATAGTGTAGGAGTGGCAATATTCAATTGAGAAAAATTGACAATGTATAATAGATTTTTGAGTCAAGATAGTGGACTTTTGAGTCAGATAGGCTTTGGTTTTGAATTCTGGCTTATACCTCCTACTGCCTGAATATTTTAAACAACTGCTACAGTACTGTTCCATACTAAAACACTCAGACTCAGTTACTTAAAGTATTTGTTTCTCTACTTATGGTTCTGTAGTTTTGCTGAGGTTCTATTGGTTGTTAATAGGCTCTCTGTGAGTGGGTCTTAGATCTGCACTGTGTTCCTGCTGGAGCTAGACTGAGGGGCAAAGGGCGATTTGGCATGGTCTTGCCAAAACAATCATCAGAGTATGAGAGCTGAGCCAATTTGAATTAGCATGGATAAGGCCTCTGCTTTTGTCCATCTACTAACATAGATTAACCAGGTGATTCTCAAGTATCTGAGAGTATATTTGCATCAGGGACATTGGCAGTGTTTGGAGATATTCTTGAATGGCAGACTTGGAGTGGGGAGGTAGTACCAGCATGTGAAGGATGGATGCTACATTGTATAGGACAGCCAATCACAGAAAATAGTTAGCCAGCCCAAAATGTTAGTAGTTTTGAGGACAAGAAACTGCATTAGCCAGATCAAGTCACTTCACCCCCGATGAGAATGGGAGCAGAATATTTGCTGCAAAATAACTGAGATTCTCACATTGGTTTTGAGTGTATATCAGCTTTTTTTTTTTTTTTTTAAAACTTTGTCTATAAGGTTATAAAGATTTTATCATATTGATAGCATGACCAATATTAATGAATTTAAAGTTGTATTTAGACTCTCAAACTGGCTACTAGCTGGTTAAGGAATTGTGTGAACCCATGGAACTCTTTTGAAGGTATATTAATGACATTAACTCTGATGTAAGTAAGGTGTTATGTTTCATATGAATCAGTGATAATTTTATAAGTAAATTTTCTTAGCTACCAATTTTGAGTTGTTAGAAATTGTTTTATAGGATCAGCCAGAGTAGTATATAAGTCCCAAATTTTGGCAGGTCTAGCTGTTGCAGGTATGTCTTTAGTTAAACAGATTGTACTGCTAAATTGTTTGCCTGGGGCATTAGTTAATGATTCAGTTATAGTGAGACTTTTCTAAGGATTTTATGTGATTTTTCTGATGTTTTTAAAGTGGGTTTTGATTTTGAATAATCTTGAAAAGGCATCTCTTTGGTCTGGGCCCATGATGATAAATGTTGTTGGAAACATGCCTTTTCAAATCTTTTTTTCCCCCAATTTGTAGAACTCCAGTGTGGCCATTGTAATTAGCAGTATAGGTTTATAATGTTGTTGACCATACTCTGTATAGTCTCGTACTTTCTGAGCATCAGTTTCAGATTTAAAGCATTTTGGATTTCAGATTTTTTGATAGAGCTGTTAAATCAGTAAGGTCTATGATAATATTTCAAGATGTAAAGTCCAAACTCTTGACTTTTTGTTCCAAGCATTTCAGAAAGTCGATACTCAACCTCTAAGTATTTTAATGAGTTTTAAGTTCCCCTTCTACTTAATTTTTCTGGATTTGCAGATAAAATTTGGCTAGTCATATCTTCAGAGTTAGTCATAGAGTTGTTTGGTTTCCTACTTTTCAAGACTGTCACCAACAAATTGGCTGTTAATTTGGCACTTGTTTTGGTGAATTATAAAAAGGGGCCAGTACAGTTTGTTTCTTTGACTTTTGGGGCTTTCTCTGTGTTGAAGGATTAACCCAGCATCCTCAGGACCCTTGATGAAAACTACTTTCAACTTTCGTTTTTACAAATGGATGTTAAATCAAAACTTAATGATCTGCAAAACCTCCTTTTTCAATCTCTGGGTTTCCTGATTTTTGCTTGGATATAATCTTAATTATGAATGAAAATTTAATGTTTTTAAAATAATATGCACATTTTTCTTTTGATAGTTTGTACAGGAGACTAAAGAATTTTCTAATAATGTATATTTTTATTGACTAAAAATGGGAAGTGTTTAAGATTGCATAGCAGCCTGTGGGAATTTTAATTTAGCAGTACCATTTGATAGTGTAGAGCATGTCCTTACATATTAGGTACAGAAACTGTTACTGTTGACTTAGAACTTGAACTAGATTAATTTCATGACTTTTGTTTTTGTTTTCAAGCTTCCTTTTTAAGTCACTTTGTAAGGGTATATTGAGGACCTACCATTTACCATACATTTATTTTTAATAGGCTTTTTTGGGGATTGGATTTTTTGGGTACTGGGGATTGAACCCAGGGTCTCAAGCTTGCTAGGCAAGTGCTATACCACTTGAGCTATACCCCCATCCTTTTTTGTTTTGTTTTGGAGGTAGAAGCTCATTAACTTTGCTCATGCTGGCCTGATATTAGTTATCCTTTTGCCTCTGCCTCCCAAATAGCTGGGGATTATAGGTTTGACCCACAATGCCTGGCTAAAATTTAATGGGCTGTTTGTGTCTTGGAATATATTAAATTTCTCATGATACTAGTATTATTCCAAAAATAGTTTTAAGATAGTCTGAAAGCAACATTTTTTTTTTAGCTGAGGTTTTTCCAAAGTTTTACTATTTCTGCGATAATCAACCTTTCAGGATCTTAAAAAGGCAGGCATTTTCTTTTGTAAATAGTATATTTCAAAAGAACTAGTAATCAGAAAACAATCAAGATGGAATTGTTTTTAGGGAAGAATTATTTCTTGTAAGCAAATATTTTCCAGGTTGACAAGGAAATGTTTGTCTGATTTATCTTACCCAGCAAGAGTGTTAGGATCTTCTGTATTAAAATTGTTATAAATCACTTAATGACAAGTTAGATGCCCTCTAAAAATAACCAAAGATATATAAAAATTGGGAAGAACCCTGTTTTTCAGTGCTGTTAAGCTACTGGTCTGCTGGAGTTCTATCATGGAGCTGAGACAAGCAGTCAATAAAGCAGATACTGCTATATCCCAACTCCCTTTCCCCCAAATTGGCAAATTGAGTGGGCTGTTAAGTAAAGGTGATTCCAGGTTGAGTATCTCTTAACCAAAATGCTTGAAATTAAGTTTGGCTAATTATTTCATTGGAAAGCATATTTTGTCTTAAGAAACCAAGCCATTTAGGACAAAGTAGTTAATAAATTTCCTGACAGGTGGGTTTTTTTGGTGGCAGTACTCAGGCTTCATACTTACTTGCTAGGTAGGTGCTCTACCACTTGAACCATGCACACCCTCATCCTTTTTTCCTTTAGTTTGTTTTTCAGGTAGGGTCTGTCATTTTTACCTGGGGTTGGCTTCAGACTGTGAACCTTCTACCTGCGGTTTTGCCACCATGCCTGACTTATTGATTGAGATGGGCTCTCACTAACTTTTTGCCCCAACTGGCCTTGAACAAGACCTCTGGTTCCTGATCTCTGTCTCCTAAGTAGGTGATGTTACAGGCTTGAGCCGCTATGCCTGGCATGAAGTCTAGTTTTGATTGTCATTGAACTTTTCCATGTTCCAAAAGCAATATCACAAATAAACAACTTACCTATCAGGAGCTTGACCATCTATTTCATATTGGTGAGATGATTCTGTTTATTATTTGGTGAGGAATGTAAACTATGTTGTTTGGGGCTAAGAATAGCGGTAATCTTTACTAGTTTCTAGCCTTCTTACAAGATTGTATCTAAACAGTATAAATCTGCCATCTTAAGGACAGATTAAAATCCAAGATAAAACATAAAGCTAGGAGAGAAATTAGAGGCTTGAAGTATGTAGGGCCTGCTGGTGTAGTCCAGTGGTAGAGCTCTTAGCACGCATGATGCTCTGGGTTTAAACCTCACCCCCTAAAAAAAAGAAAATGAAAAAAAATATGAGAAGGACCTATGAATCTTTTAACAGCAACATCTTCTATCACTCCTTTAGTGTAGATCCTTTGCGTGTGGAATGCGCTAGATAACTGCCAATAGGAGCCTGAGGACACTTGATCTTTGCTCTTGTGGTGCTCTTACAGATAGAGTCTAGGTGTGGAATGATGAGAGCCTGCACTGAGTCACCAGAAGTGAGAAGGAAGAGAAGGGAACAGGCTCTAGTGAAAATCATTTAAATTTCTTCATCTGTTGAATGTTTAGGCCAACAATGAGAGAAGGTCTTACTAGTGCCGTTTATCAAGAATAGAGAAGATGGAATACAGAAAAGAAGTTTCATACAATATTATAGAAGAACCAAAAGTAAGATGTGGTAAACTTACTCTGTCAGCAGGATAAGACAATAAAGTCTTTGTATGCTGAGTTCAAACAATCATTGAACAGGGTAGTAGGGAAGACAGTTATCAATATGTCAGATAGGACTCAAACTTGTTCCCCCAAAAGCAGTTCACTATAATACCTTCAGAACAGCTTATAGGGTTCACAATATTTATGCACAAAAACCCAAGATGTCAGCTTTAAGAACCTTCCTTGATGATGGTCAGAACTACGTATTCTTCCCTCATCTTGAGAGTGAGGGTGACACTTATAAACTCAATCTTTATTCAAGGAAACGTGTTCCTTTTCTCTCTTGCTTGACGTTACACATATTTGTCCTCGACATTTGCTGATTAATGCAGCACAGAGGTTTTCATTCATACAGAAGGGTCAATTAAAGTTAAAAAGATACATATGATGATTATTAAAGCTGTAATACAGTAAAAGACAAAGGCATTGAACAGAGAAAGTGATTATATAAAGTACTATAGTAATAATAAGGTTGGAGGTGTAATTTGCGAAGAAATTCTGAAAACACAATTGGAATTCCGAAAATAAACTTGAATCTGAAGAGTTTTTATAAAACTTTGCCTTAAACATTTGAAGTGATTAATGGTAAGAAAACTAAAACATTTTCTAGAATTATCAGGGTATGTGTTAAGGTCTTTAAAAGTGGGATAAAGTATTCTGTGAAATGTCTGAACTCCAGACTCGGTAGAGGTGTTCTGGAATTTGAGCACCTTGGGTAACGACCATGTGTGAAGTGTAGCTGGGAACAGTGGTCATTGTGCAGCACTGCTTTGAAGGGTCAGTGGTCTTTTTGAGCAGTCAGAGCAACATCCTGAAATGGTGGGTGACACAGCCCTTGCATTCATGGTGTAGTCCACATTGAAATGGAAAGTGAATGGTTCCATTTCTGTATCACTGACTGTTCTTTGAAACAGAACAAACAGATCAGTCAGGTTTACTGAGAAATTATTTGAGTTTCATTATTTAGTGACTGAATCCCACCCCCAATTTTTACTGAGATGTAACTGCCAAATAAAAATTTTTGTGTATTTAAAGATGTATAATGTGATTTTGATATGTATTGTGAAAGGATCACCACAGTCATTCTGTCTCTTACCTCATATAGTTTGTGTATGCTGTGAATCCGTAGCCATCATGTGATATATTAGATTTCCATAATTGAAACTTTGTACCTTTTACCATTGTCTCCTTAATCCCTTCTTTTCCAGCTCCTGCAAAACATTCTGTTCTCTAGTCTGCAAGTTTGAATGTTCTTAAATATTTCACCTGTAAGTGAGATGATGGACTTTCTGTGTCTGGCTTATTTTACTTAGCATAATATCCTTCAGATAATGTCAATATCTGTAAAAAATGACAGGGTTTCCTTTTTTATAGATGAGTAATATTCCATTTTCTTTCTCCATTCAAACACAGATGAACATTTGAGTTGTTTCGTATCTTGGTTATTGTGAATGATACTGCCATGATTATGGGAATGCAGATATCTTTTTTTTTTTTTTTTAAGCTTAGGGCTTCTTACTTGCTAGGCAGGTACTCTACTGCTTGAGCCACGCTGCCAGCCCTTTTTGCTGTGGTTGTATGGTCTTCCCTTTTGCCCATGCTGGCCTGGACCGTGATTCTCCTGTCTTACACTGTTGTCATCACTGGGATGGCAGGTATGTGCTACCACATCCTGCTTTTTTCCACTGAGATGAGGGTCTTGCAGACATTTTCCCCAGGCTTTTCTAGAGCTGTGAGCTTCCTGATCTCAGCCTCTCTCATAGCTTGGTATCACCTATGCCTAGCAATTGGTTGAGATGGGTTCTTGCAAATTCCCTGCCTGGCTGGCCTAGAACTGCTGATCTTCACATGTCTTTGTTGGTTGATTCCTGTGCTGTGGGGAGGCTTGTTACTAGCTCGATGGAGTCCCACTTGTTCATTTTCATATTGTTGCCTGTGTTTTCCATATCACATCTAAAAATCATTGCCAAGACCAGTGTCAAAGAGCTTTTTAACCTTATGTTTTCTTCTAGGAGTTTTACAATTTCAGGTCATACACTGTAAGTCTTTAACCTATTTTGATTTAATTTTTGTATATGTTGAAAGATAAAGGTCCAGTTTTACTTTTTTTTACTTTTTTGCCTGGTACTGAGGTTTGAACTCAAGGCTTCCTGCTTGCTAGACAAGTGCTGTAGCCACACCCCAGCCCTTTTGTTTTTCAGATAGGATCTTTTGCTAAATTTACTCTGGCCTAAAACTGTGATCATCCTGTTTACCTTTCTGAGTAGCTGGCATTACAGATATGTACCACCATACCCAGCCCAGTTTCTTTCTTGTAAATACAGAGATTCAGGTTTTGTTGGTGTAAGATACCAATAGCAGTTATTGAAGAGACTATCCTTTCTCCATTGTTTATTTGTTTTTGATCTTGTCAAAGATCAATTGATCATCTCTGCATGTGTTTATTTCTAGGCTTTTGTTCCATTTGTCTATGTGGATTCTTATGCCAGTACAGTATGTTTTGATTGCTTTTATCTTTGTAATATAGTTTGAATTCAGGAAGTATAATTTCTTCAGATTAGTTTTTTGTCATTACTGCTTTAGTTGTTTGACGTTTTTTGTGGTTCCATATGAATTTTAGACTTTTCCTGTTTCTGTGACAAGCACCTTTGGAATTTTAATTGGGGATTTCATTCAATCTAGATGACAGTGGGTGGTAGGGACTTTTTTTTTTTTTTTAAACAATAGTAGTTGTTTGAAGCCATGAACATTAAGGTAACCAATTTTTGCAATCACTGTCTTAATTTCTCTTGGATATTTGTTGTTTGTGCATAGAAACTCTGATGTTTATATGTGATTTTAAATCCTGCCACTATACTGAATTTGTTTATTCTAATGGTTTCTTTTTTAATGAAGTCTTTAGGGTTTTCTGTATATACGATCATATCATCTACAACAGTTAAGCTTCTTCCTTTCCAATTTGGATACCTTATCTTTTATTTTCTTGGCCTAATTGCTTTGGCTAGGACTTGCAGTACTGTGCTGCATAGAAGTGGCAAGGTGGGCATCCATATCTTCTTCCTGATCTCAGAAGAACACATTTCAGCTTTTCATCATTATGGTTTTGTTGGGAGATTTTTGCATGTTTGTTATTCCTGTCCATCTTTGGTGCGGGGGTAACGTTGGCTGTAGAAAATTAATTTGAAAGTGTGCTGGAAGAGCTGGGGGAGAATTAGTGCAAATCTTTAAATGTGTTGTAGATTTTACCTGTGAAGCCATCTGGCAATAGCATCTCTTCTTCTTCTTGGGCAGTCCTGGGGTTTTGAACTTCCTAGGCAGATGCTCTTACCGCTTGAACAACTCCTCCAGCCCTTTTTTTGAAGGGCTTTTTTTTGAGATAGGGTCTCCAGAACTGTTTGAGACACCATCTTCCTTATCTATTCCTTCTGAGTAGCTAGGATTACAGGCATTGGGCATTTCTTTATTGAGAGATTTTGAATTATTTTGCAGTCTCCTTATTTACTGATCGTTTTTGAATTATTTCTTCATGATTCAGTCTTGTTAAATTGTTTCTAGGAATTTGTCCATTGTTTGTGTATGTGATTATTTTTTGGTATCAGTTGTGCCTCTTTACAATTTTGTGGGGGGCTCTCTTATTAGTTACTCTAAAGGTTTGTCAGATTTGTTTATCTTTTTGAAAAATGAACTTAGTTTTCTTAATCCTTTCTATTGCCTTTGTATTGTCTTTCTGCTCTCATCTTTATATTATGTTCTTCCTTTGGTTTAGGCCTACAGAACCCAGTCCCAGGCAATCTTTCATCTGATTTTAAAAAAATATAAAATCCCAGGAAATTTTACTATGAAAATGAGTCAGTGTTTAGGTTTTCATTCTTAGTTTGCAGTTTTGTTGTTGTTGTTGTTGTTGTTTTTGCTTTGAGGGGATGTTGGGGAGGATTGGAATATTTGCATAGCCTTTACTGGTTGGGTATTCCCTAATCTGAAAATCTGAGATGCTCCAAAATCAGAAACTTTTTTTGCATGTCTTGTGCTCGGAACATTTTGGGTTCTGTTTTTCCAGATTGGGGTGTTCAATCTGTGTATTTTTCACTATATGAATAAATATTGGTTTACCCATGTTTTATATATTGTGTGAAGCCCTGTGGATTCAGAACAAAACAAAACTAGGGGATGGTTCCTCACTTCAGGAATTGACCTGCAGGAGACATGCAGATCATATTACACCAAGTGATGGGTGTGGGTATGTAAGAGGTAGGTACAAAAGGCTCTGAGAGGCTCACTGTGATGGAGGGAAATACATCTTTAGGCATCAAGGAACAGAAAGAATTCTTGTGCTCAGTTATTGTGGGATGAGGAGGGGTTTGATTTGTTTAAGAAGAAGCAAATCTTCCTAAATGTCCTAAATTGCAGGAAGAAAAGTTAAAGTACCTGTCATTTTTACAGAATGTGGAATTGCTTAGGTGGTTTAAAAACGGGATAAGAGCAAAAAATATGTTGAAAAGTAGTTTTTTTTTTTTTTTTTTAAATGATGCAGGATTTGGATTTAGGGCCTTGCACTTAGGCAAGTGCAACTTGAATCACACCTCCAACACTCCCTTTTTTAAACTTTAGGTTGTTTATTTATTTTTTAAAGATATGCTCTCCCTTTTTGGCCTGGGCCATCCTGGAACCATAAATCTTTCTACCTATGCCTCCTGTTCAGCTAGGATTATAGACATGAGGTGCCTGGCTGTTCTGGATCTGTTAAGAGGCTTCATGCATAAGGTTGAAAACTCTCACACTAACTGTCATCTGCCTGTGTCATAAGCCTTACTGGCCTTCATTGCATTCATGATTTTTTTTCTAGTTTTTATATACCTTTAGAAGTGCTTATCTTATTCACTCCCAAGTGCTTTTACAGTGGTGTCAGCCTGTAACTCAGTTATATCCATACTCAAAGAATGAAGATTTGAAATAAAAACGCAGGATATGTTTAATTCACATGCCACAATTTCAGATTTTTTTTTTTTTATAATCTTAAATAGCACTTACAATAGAAAAGAGATACTGATTGCATCCTGGAAGTCCCCCCAAAAGATATTTTGAGATATTAATTTTGGTATTCTTGAGTAAAAAATAGTTCTCCTGGCAGTCACTACTCTTCTCTCATCTGAAATATTTATCCCAAACAGGCTCATTAGCGTTTGGTTAAATTGAAGGTAATCCTTTCTCAGATTTTTTAAAAGTTCCATACTTTTGAGCAGAGATTGTTAGCTGTTCTTGAGTTATTTCCTTGAGCTGCTTTTGGAAATTCATTTTTTATCAGTTAACTGTTTTGATAATAGAAGACAAGCGGTTTCATCTGTAATTGCATTTATTGATTTATTTTTTTACTGTACTGTTGTTTGAGCTCAAGGTCTCATGCTTCCTAAATGGTGCTCTACCACTTTAGACGTGCCCGTGGCCGCTTTGGCTTTACTTTTTTAATATGGGTTCTTATTTCTGCCCAGGGCCAACTTTAGATGGTGGTCCTCCTAAATATGACCTCCCACATAGCTGGAACCATAGCTGCATAGCACCATGTCTGGCTTATTGGTTGAGGTGAGTCTCATTAACTCTTTACTTAGGCAGGCCTCCAGCTGTGATCCTGTGGATCTTTACCTCCTAAATAGCTGGGATTACAGATCATGCCCTGACTGATTATAGAATTTTTAGAAGGTTAATTGAAAGATTTTTCATAATTTGCATTTTGTCATTGGGAGAATTTCTTTAAAAAATGTAGTGAGTAGCAGTGGATAGCATTAGACGATTGTTGTTCAGCCTCTTTAGAAACTAACATGCCACTTGGCAGAAATATAATTGGTAAGACACAGGAAAGGTCTGCACTTAAACTGTAGGGTTAATGAATATCTGTTTTTCCTCCTTTCTTTCCCTTCTTTTTGCTTTTAAAGTTGCACTTAGCTCAGACTGTTTGAAGTGATTTTCCTTGAAAGTGTTGTGACATTGTTTTAATTGAATGAAGCTGCACAACTGGCATGATAAATCAACACAGAGTGAATTTTAATGCAAGGCATAGGGTGGTAACTGGAAATTGGTTGCAGTAGACAAAGCAGCTGCTATGATTAATTTTTTTTCATTCTCTGTGTACAACGTTTTGAGAAGGATGACCTTGACAGCTCCAGTTGCATTAGAATCCCCATGGTAGGCAGCTCAGCACAGTTGAACTGTTGGTTCTTAGGCACAACAGCAGTTAAGACAGAAAATTTTGTGTCACAGATTTAATGTGACAAATGTGCTTTAAAAACTTTTTTATTTAGTGAGTAATATTTGTAGGATTAATTAGCTCTGGTATAATTCTTTTTCTGTGTAACCTTGATACTGTAGTTCCAGCAAAGGAGATTTAACATGTGAATAGGACAGGATTTGTCTCCTGAGTGGTCATAAAGGGTAGACCAACTGGTTTCACAAAACATACAAGTATCTCCATACACAGTGCGTTTTTCCAAGGTTTTTCTTCTTTTTTCTTTTTGTCATATTGGAGATATATAATGCATATCTAGAACATTAGTTGATTTGGAAAAGGATCTGTAGAGAGTACAAGTATTAAAGACAAGTAGCTGGGAAGGCTGCTTATTTTAAGAATTAGGGTAGCAAATGGTATAAAGGCGTTTTTCATCGACTTCTTGAGAGCAGGGATACTTTCTTTCTTTTTAAATCTCTCACATGTAGTTCATCCCTTGCCACTTAGCAAGCCTTAACTAAATGTTTCCTTGAGTTGAATTTGAAAATGAAAGACCATTCCCTATCCTACTGAAAACACCAGAAGTAAACAAGTGCATGATGAGATGTGGAGATCACCCTGTTGGGGTTGTTTTAAGGGGTGGGGAGCAAAGATGAATAGAGTCCCGTGACTCTTTAAACAAGTTAGGTCAAGGACTTGCAAAGAAAATTGGGGATGGACATAGGTCCAAGCTCTGTGATAGGGTTTCTGTAATGGCTCTTTTTCTTCTTCTCAGACCCTCCCTCCAATGTCTTACTGCTCCGTACTGTCTGAACATAGCTTAGTTCTGTCTATTTACATTAAAAAACAACCTCCTAAAAATGACAGTGAAGCCAGGCTCCAGAGGCTCGCGCCTATAATCCCAGCTACTCAGGAGGCAGAGATCAGGAGGATTGCGGTTCAAAGCCAGCCTGGGCAAATAGTTTGCGAGACCCTATCTCGAAAAACCCTTCACAAAACAGGGGTAGTGGAGTGGTTCGTGGTGTAGGCCCTGAGTTCAAGTCCCAGTACTGCAAAAGGAAAAAAAAAGGCAGTTTCTGTGTTTGTTAAGGACAAAGTAATTCACACCCACTGAGCACTTCTAATAAAATAGGATGTGTTACAGGCAACAAAAGAAAACCCTGCTTGAAGGTAACAAAATACTAGTTCAGGATCCACAGGAGGCCAGATGGTCAAAGATGTAAAGTTGGTATTTGGAATCTTTTCCCCTTGAGTACGTTGGCTGACTCTGGAGAGGGCAGCTGAGAAGCTGAGCTTTGAGGGTCAGAGATTCAATCCTATAAACTGTCTCTCCAGTACAGTCTTTACTTTGGGTAGGAACTCTTAGGAGTAAACATTCAGTCAGTAGGTCCTCCCAGAAGATTCTCCCAGAGGCTGGGCCTCAGTTCAGAGTTGTCTGTCTCAATAAACGAAATCATCTTAAGGTGATTTTGGCTTGCTAGAGATGGCTGGTGCCTGACAGAACAAATATATATCCCCTTTGGAGAAAGCTAACATCATCTTAGACCTTACAGTATTTCTAGAGGCTATTAAGTATATTGTCTGGCACACACTAGAAAATTACCAATTACACAAGAAAGCAAGATGACATTAAAATCTGTAGAAACAGGAAAATAAAAACCTTAGAAACTGTAGATATTAAAATTACCAGGCACAGATGTTGAAAGAGCTGTGCTTACTAAGAAAAGAAGACAGAAGACAAAGCAGAGTCATGGAACTACAAAAGAAATCATGCGGAGAAATCCCTTAGCTTCTGTTAACTCAACAGGTGGGTTTGACAGAAGTTAGCATTTAAAGAGAATTAGTGAACTGGAATACAGCTCACAAAATCAGGAGAGGCAAAGTCATGGGAAAACTAGGACATGTGAAAAGTAAAAGGAATACACTGTCAATGTGTAATGTTTGGTCAGGCACCAAGGGCTAACACCTGTATTCCTAGCTGCTCAAGAGGCAGAGATCAGGAAAGCCAGCCTGGTCAAATAGTTCGCGAAACCCTATCTCGAAAAACCCATCACAATAAAGGGCTGGTGGAGTGGCTCGAGATGTAGGCCTTGAGTTCAAACCCCAGTACCACAAAAAAAAAAGTGTTTTTAACTGTAGTACTATAAGAGAAGGTAGAATGGAGTAGAAGCAGAGTTGAGAGTGGTGTGGTTTGAAACTTTAAAATCAGAGAAACAAAGTCACTGATTTATGAAACTGAACTCTAAGCATGATAGATATAAAGAAAATCACACCTAGGCTCATCATATTAGAACTACTAAAAACTAATCATGATAGGATTTCCAGTGTGACTCTCCCCTCCCCCCCAAATTTGGTGGTACTGAAGTTTGAACTTGCCTTCACACTTGATAGGCAGGCATTCTGTCATTTGGCCTACACCTTTGGCCCCTTTTTTTTTGTCTCTGATTATTTTTGAGATATGGTCTCTCTTTTTGGTCAGGCTGGCTTGGACTAGGGTCTTCCTATTTTAGGCTTCCAACCATAGGTGGGATGACAGCTGCGTGTCTGCGCACCCAGCTATTGCTGGATGTGGGATCCTGGCTAGAAAGATCTTAAAAGTATCCAGAAATAATATAAGATTTTATCTTGTTTCTTTTAAGGACTAAAAGGACTATGGGACTAGAATTACATGCCCCACAAAACATCATTTTCAGATAAGGGAATAAGAGAATGTCTTTATGGTAGAAGAAAAATGACTGTATTTGAAATGGAAAGCTGAATATGTATAAAGAAATAAAGAGCAACAGATGCACATTTATAAGTCATAATGCATATTATCTGTACAAAGTGCAGGTCCTGTTGAGTTTAAAATACAGTTTTTGAAAAATAATGGCATGTACAGTGGATTTGGGGATAAATGGTGTATGTATTCTGGGGTCCTTGTATGGGAAAGAGGGATAAAGTACAAATGAGTATTAGTGTTGAAGCATGCTGCAATTTCTTTGGCAAATAAGCATGTACCTTCCAAGCTAATGTAAAGGAAATAAGAAAATGTGCTCACGTGCACCTTTCCTCTCTCCATGCATATATAAGAGAAGAAGGCAAGAAAGAAAAGGGGACACACAGAGGTAGGACATGTAGAAAGCATGTATTAGTAAGAAGGTAGAGTATAAAGCATGCAATGTACATGTCTCAGTTAAAACTCAGACTTGTAAAAACAAAATTTTATTAGCATATAATAGTTGTACAAGAGGATACACTGTGGTAGTTACATATGTGCTTACAATCTATGTTAGATTTACCCCCTCCATTGTTTCTTAGAAACATTTCAATAGGTTTCATTCTTCTATTTTCGTGTATGAATACAAGATATATCCACTACTCACTTTCATTCACCCTTTCTTTATACCCCCTCCTTCCAGGGGTACCCATCTCTGGAAATCCAGGGATTCTGTGGAAATTCAAAGATTGATTAGATGAAGTAAACAAACCCACTTACATGCAGTTTATAGGAGTCTCATTTAAAATACAAGCCTGGCAAAATGATTGAAAGTAATACAAATGTAGACCTAAAAAGACAAATAAGCTTTGGTGTGGCTCATGGTAGAGCACCTGCCTAATATGCCTAAGGCCTTGGTTGATCTCAAAACAAACAAAGCACTTTAATCACCATAGAGTTTGCATTCCTTTCCATAGCCCATTGAATATGTACAAAAGTTGATGATACCTTGCTAAAAAAGCAAGACAGAACAGCTATTAAAGGACTAGATTTTATAGTATGCTTTCTGATTACAGTGTAGGAAGCTAGAAATAAAAGCCAAAGATAATTAGGAAATTCTTACATGTTTGAAATGAGGAAAATACATTTAAATACTCAATAGCTGCCAGGTGCTGGTGGCTCATGCCTATAATCCTAGCTACTCAGGAGGCAGAGATGAGGAGGATTGAGGTTCGAAGCCAACCTGGGCCAATAGTTTGCATGACCCTCTCTTGAAAATACCCATCACAAAAAGGACTGGTGGAGTGGCTCAAGGTGAAAAAGGCACTGAGTTCAAGCCCCAGTACCCCCCCACCCAAACACACACACACACTCTCACTCACACTCTCTCTCTCTCTCTCTCTCTCTCTCTCTCTCTCTCTGTCTCTCTCCCTCTCTCTCTCTCTCTCTCTCTCTCTCTATATATATATATATATATATATTTATTTTTAATTATATATATTTTATTGAATATATATATATATATAAAAGCTATCAAATTATTTTGATCAGAATGATAATGAAAATCCAAATTTGTTGGGTATAGGTAAAGCCAGTGTAGAGGTATATGTAAATCTTTAAGTTACATGTAAATTTTTACACATAAAGGAGAAAAAAATTGTGCATTTAGTAAAACATATATTTCAGAAAGTTGGAAACCAGCATGTTAAGCCTAAAGGAAGAAGGAGGAAGGAAATGGAAAAAAAATCATCCAAAGGAATAAAGTACAAAATGAAGAGAGATACAGGTATTGCTGAATTCTAATAAACTATCCCTCAAGCTTAATACTTAAATGAAGAACTTACTGACATAAATTTGAAAGGCATAATGATAATGCTTCTAAAAGATAATATGGGAGGATTATCTTGATGACCTTGTGGGAAAGACTTCTTTTAAACAGGACATAGAAAACACCAACCACGAACAGAAGATTGATAACTTTAATTACATTGAAATTAAAAACTTCTAATCATTGTAAGACACAAAGTCAAAGAATGGTAAAAGGTGTTCATGTATAAGCCCAAAGTAGAAATAAGTAAAAGGTAAATGATGGAGCAGAAAACGGCAAGGTACTTTAAATGTATTTCAAGCAGGCTTGTCCAGTGCTAGGTTTGATTTGAGGAGATCTAAGTCCCAGCCTTTAAGATGGGAGTCAAATGATATAACATGGAAGTCTTTTTCTTTTAGGGTATTTGAATTTTTCTAGAGAAGAAACCTCTCTCTTCTTACCTGCAAGTTGGATTCCTGGTTGTTGGTGTTCTGTGCGTAGAGACAGACTGTTCTCTACCTTTTCCTTTCCTTCCTTCCCCCCCCCCCTCTAATTATTAGCATATTAATTGTACTGGGGGATTTCATTATGACATTTACATATGTGCTTACAGTGTACTTTGTCTAGACTCACCCCCTCCATCATTCTCACTCTCCCCTCTCCCCCCACCTCTTAGAACAATTTCATTGGTTTCATTGTTGTAATTGAATACAAAGTACATCAGCCATATTCACTCTTTGCATTTATTGTCCCCCTCCCACTGGTTTCCTTTCCGGGAAAGAACCTTTTTTTACCTTCCTGTTCTTCATTTTTTTTAAAGTATATACTGATTGTTCAAGAGAATTTTTTGCACATTTTGCACATGTATATATTGTACTTTAATCAGATTAACTCCCTCCATTACTTGTTCTCTATTGCCCTGCTCCCCTATTATTCAGTAGCTTTCAGTGGATTTTTTAATACTATCTTCATACACAAATATTAACAGATTTCAGTATCATTCACGATAATTCTCTTTTCCTCCTGCCTCCCCGTAGTTCCCTCATACAGACCCATTATTACATATATTCTCTCTCCATATATGTATGCATGTATATGCATATAAGATCTTACGTGTATTTATGTATACATTCATCTTTTAGGTCTAGTTTTTGCATATGAGGGAAAACATGTGACCTTTGTTCTTCTGAGCTTGACTTCGTGTAACATTTTGATCTCCGGTTCCATCCATTTATTTCCAAACAACATAATTTCATCCTTCTTTATGGCTGAGCAATACTCTGTTGTGTATACATAACAAATTTTCTTAATCCATTTGTCAGTTTTACCTGGCCGTTTCCATAATTTGTTTCATAATACCTTGACTATTGTGAATGCTGCTACAATAAATACGGGTGTGCAAGTGGCTCTGTCGTATCCTGGCTTACATTCCTTTGGGTATATGCCCTGGAATGGTATCACTGGATCAGCCAGTAGGGTTAATTTTAGTTTTTTCAGGAACCTTTATACTGCTTTCCATAGCAGTTGCACTAATTTACATTCCCACCAACAGTGGATAAGGGTTCCCTTTCCCCACATTCTCGCCAGCATTTGTTGTGTTCTTGATGGTAGCCATTCTGACTAGAGTGAGGTGAAACTTCAGTGTTGTTTTGATTTGCATTTCCTTTATGGTCGAAGATGTTGAGCATTTCTTTATGTATATATTGGTCTGTTGTACTTCTTTTGTGAATTGTCTGTTCAGTCCATTTGCCCATTCATTCAGAGGAGTGTTGATTCTTTGAGAGGTTAGATTTTTGAGCTCCCTGTATATATTCTGCTTATTAATCCCTTGTCATGTGGGGCTGGCAAAGATTTTTCTCTCATTGCATAGGCTTGTTCTTCAGTCCAGTGACTTGTTTGCAATGCAGAAGCGTTTTAGTTTGATGCAGTTCCATTTGCTAGTCCTTTTTCTTAATTCCTGAGCTATTGGAGTTGTAATCTTAATGTTACTGTCTATGCCTATATATTACAGTGTTTTCCCTGTTCTTTCCTGTAGTAGTTTCACAGTTTCAGATCTTACATTAAGATAATTGATCCACTTTTTAAAAAAATCTACTTTGAATTGATACACGTACAAGGTCAGAGACTGGGATCTAGCTTCAGTGTTCTATAGGTGAATATCTAGTTTTCTCAGCAGCATTTGTTGAAGAGTCTGTCTTTTCTTCAATGTATGCTTTGGGCTCCTTTTAAAAATAGCAAATGACTGTATCTCCTTGGGTTTGGTGTATGGGTGTTCTGTACCATTGATCTTCATGTCTATTTTGCACCAGTACCACGCTGTTTTTTTTTTTACTTTGGCTCTGAAGTATAGTTTGAAGTCAGGTATTGTGATACTTTCCATGTTGCTCCTTTTGCTCAGGATTGCTTTGACTATTCAAGGTCTTTTATGTTTCCATATGAATTGTAAGATTGGTTTTTCTACTCTCTAAAGAATGTCATTGGAATTTTGATGGAGATTGCATTGAACATATAGATTGCTTTCAGTAGTGCAGTCATTTTGATCATGCTGCATCATTTTGATCAGTAGTGCAGTCATTTTGATAATATTGATCATGCTGATCCATGAGGATTGGATGTCCTTCCATCATCTAAATTCTTCTTTGATTTCTTTCTTCAGCAATTTATAGTTTTTATTGTATAGGTCGTTCACTTCCTTCTTTAAATTTATTTCTAGGTATTTTATTTATTCATCTATTTATCTGTTTATTTATTTGATGCTATTACAAATGGAATTGGTTTCCTGATTTCATTCTGCATATTCATTGGTAGTGTATAGAAATGCTACTGATTCATGAGATATAAGTGTTTTTTGGTGGCATTTTTAGGGGCTTTTGGGTATAAGATTATAAAAATGGAAATAATCCCCTGTGTAATAACAGACCATTATGGAATAAAAGTAGAAATCAATGGCAAGGAAAACTACAAAAGTAATTCAAACTCATGGAGATTGAACAACATACTCTAGAACGATCCATGTGTCATGGGATTAATTAGAAAGAAATGAAGAAATTTCTAGATTCCAATAAAAATGACACAATTAACCACAACCAGTAGTTACACACCAAAAGTGGAACTTCTTACAAAAGAGGAAACTTTATACCCATAGAGTCCTATTGCATCAGAAAATTAGAGCGGTATCAGATAAAGACTCTGATGATGATGTACCTAAAACTCTTAGAAAAACAAGGAGAAGCCAGTCCAAAAGTAGTAGATTGAAAGGAATTATAAAAATTAGGGCAGAAATTAATGGAGACCAAAAGAACGATACAAGAAAAATGAAACAAAAAGTTGGTTCTTTGAAAAAAAAAAAAAAGATACATAAAAGGTTAGCTAAATTAAGCAAAGGAAGACCCAAATTAATAAAATCAGAGTTAAAAAGGGATATTACAGTAGGCACCAATGATACTCACAGGATCTTACGGGAATATTTTGAAAACCTATTCTCCAGCAAACTGGAAAATTAAGAAGTACTAGATAAATTTCTTGATACATGTGACCCACCAAAATGAATCAAGAGCACATAAACAACTTGAATAGACAGTTATAAAGAACCTCCAAACACAGAAAAGCCCAGGCCTGGATGGATTCACTGCTGAATTCTACCAGACCTTTAAAGAAGAGCTAACATCAGTGCTTCTCAAACTGGTCCATAAAATGCAAAGGGAAGGAATATTACCAAACTCATTCTATGGAGCCAGTATTATCTCACTACCAAAACCAGGTAAAGACTGATCAAACAAAGTTGTAGGCCAATATCCTTGATGAACATAGACATAAAAATTCTCAATAAAATATTTGCTACCAAATCCAACAATACATTAAAAAGATCCTGCACCATGAGGAAGTAGGTTTCATTCAAAGGATGCAAGAATGGTATAACACACAAATTAAAAGTGAGTACAAAACATGAACCTAATCAAGGGCAAAAATCACCATCTGTATAGGTGCAGAAAAAGCCTTTGAGATAATTCAACAACCTTTCATGATAAAAGCTCTGAAGAAACTAAGAATAGAAGGAGCATACCTGAACACTATAAAGACTATACATGACAAACCAGAATCAGCATCATATTCTGGGGAAAAAAAATCATTTCCTCTAAAATCAGGATCGAAACGGGGGTGTCCACGCTCCTCACTCTTAATTAATATAGTGCTGGAATTCCTAGTCAGAGCAATAAGACAGGAGAAAGAAATAAAAAAGATTCAAATAGGGAAGGAAGAAGTCAAATTACTCCTACTTGCAAATGATATGTTCTTACGCTTTTCTTAGTGTCAAGGCCTTCCTGAGTTCTGTAGGTCAAATTTGCTATTGATCATATCCCTTTTTTGACATTCTAAACTGAATTGTTGGTTAAGAAGAACGACTGAGATTTCATAAAGCAAATGTGTAATGGAATTGAGAGGCTATTGTCTGTCATGTGCCAGATCTTGTACTGGATCTTACATACATCCATTGTTATAAGCATAGTGATCACTATAGTTCCAGCACATAGTACTTACAGATAAAAAATTGCAGTTAAAGAAGTTTTATATAGATTGCCTGTGGGGGCAGGGGTAAGAGGCGTTAATCAAAGGGTACATGTGTGCTACCCACCTTTCATTTGAGAATCACTTTTCTAATGTATGGCAGTGTGAGTGAGCCCCTTTGTGAGGCAGAGTAAGAGCCCCTGGTGTACAGAAGGTTGGGAGAGTATGGAGCTTCCTCAAGTCCAAGTTTCAGTGAGATTTCTGGCCTGTTATTTTGACAAAAGTATGTAATGATTCACTAAAGGTAGGGTAAAA
This sequence comes from Castor canadensis, assembly GCF_047511655.1. NCBI lineage: Eukaryota > Metazoa > Chordata > Mammalia > Rodentia > Castoridae > Castor > Castor canadensis. Next base: position 5,149,685 of record NC_133386.1, on the reverse strand, counting down.
CGGCAAGAGATAGAAAGCTGTGTGCATAACAATCGGTACTTAATGGAGTCAGTAAATAGGTGAAAGTCACCCATGGGTTTTGAAGAACTAAAGATAAACATGCGATGACATGCGAACGAGGAAAACATACTTTTCAGTGTTCACAGCCAGTCTGTTCTTTCTCCCGGCCTTTAAAATGTTTTTAAAATACGAATACTGGAAGTTTCTGCTGAGGGATGGTAAATTTTTGTTTATACAATTAACTTACTGTATTCATGAATTTACTTTAGGCTTCTTGAAAAAATAGAAGTGTAAGGTAAAGGTAGAAATGGGAAAAAGGTAAAGATGCAGGCATAAAATTGTTCCAGAAAGGTGATTTTTTTAAAAACACAGTATTCTCAAGATGTTAGCATAGGATGAAATCCAAATTTGACCATTACTGTTCTAGCAGCTAACTCAGAATTGTCATTGACAGAATTTTCTCTGGGGAGAGTAACTTACTAGGAAAATAGAAAGGGACTCTTTCCCAAGGATTTCTGTAAAAAGGATAGTCTAACAATGTGAACAATTCCTTCATGTCATTTGGAAGATAGGAATTTTGTAGAAAGTGTTGGTATCTAATATTTTACATTTTAGATTATATATCAATGGGTAACTCATGATAGGTAGTACCTGTTTTGCTGGATACTATTCCTAACTCATAGCTTGTATTAATACATAATAAGTATAAAACAATGAGTTAAATAATACTTATACCCCAGATTTAGCAAGAAACTCATAAGCTTTCTAGATTTTTACTTCTATTTAATATTAATTTTTTTAACTTTGGTAAGAAAAATGTTGCTTTAAAATAATTTTAAGAGCTATGAATCTTAGCAAGTAAATAATCTATGTGACCTTTTTCCCCCCTCAGTTTAATTTTGTTGGGAGAATCCTTGGACCGAGAGGACTTACAGCTAAACAGCTTGAAGCAGAAACAGGATGTAAAATAATGGTCCGAGGCAAAGGCTCAATGAGGGATAAAAAGAAGGTAAGTCCTTGAAACTGTTGGGCAGCTCCTCATGAGAATAATTCACTTAAAGTTTAGCATTCTAGTAATAAAGTTCACAATCTTTTAGGCATTAAATGTCATCATATTCCATGTCAGAAACTTTCAGACATTTTTCCCTTGTTAGTTTAGAAATTAATTCATTTTTCATTTAGAAACTAAAGTATCAGTTACTCTAGCATGTTAACTTTGTATTTACACTTGGGAAATAGCCATTTTCAAATTAATAGTCTTATGTTTCAGCTATAAAAGTATGTAACTAAAAGCTCAAAAAAATCTAAAATGTTTTCTTTTTTTTGTTTGTTTTTGCCGTTTTGAGGATAGAACCCAGAGCCTTAATCATCCTAGGCAAGCATTCTACCACTGACTTAACATCCCTAACCCTTTTTTATATTACAAAAAAAATTGAGACATGATCTTACATTCCCAGCCCTTATTAAAAACATTTTGTGATAGCGTCTCATTAAGTTGCCTAGGTTGACCTTGTGCAATCCTCCGTTAGCTTCCCAAGCAACTTGAGATTGCAGAGTTGGGCCCCCAAATGAAATAGGCTAAATGAAGCACTGGATATATGTCACATTATTGGGACAAGTTAGAGGACCATAGAAATGTGTTAAAATGTGTCCTCCAGTTGCATCCATTTACCACATGTTATTATTCCTTATGGTTGAGTAAAACTCGATTGTGTCTTTAAGCCACATTTTCCTGATCCATTCATCAGCTGTAGCACATCTGGGTTGTTTCCATAGTTTGGCTGTTGTGAATAGTGCTTTGATGACCATTGGTGTCTCTGTTGTATCCTGACTGACATTCCTTTGAGTATATGCCCAGGGATGATTATATGTCTTTAGGTTTTTGAGGACTCTCCATACTGCTTTCCATAATGGTTATACTAATTTGCATTCCCACTAACAGTGTATCAGGGTTTATGTTTCACTGCATCCTGTCCAGCATTTGTTATTGTTACTGCTGTTGAATATGACCATTCTAACTGGGGTGAGATGAAATCTTAGTATAGTTTGGATTTGCATCTCTTTTTGTAGCTAGGGAAGTTGAACACTTCTTCGTGTGTTTACTGGCCATTTGTATCTGTTCCTTTGAGAATTCCCTGTTTAATTCTTGTGCACATTTCTTCATTGGGATTTGATTGTTTGGGGGTTGAGTTTTTTGAGTTCCCTGTAGATTCTCGGTATTAGTCCCTTATCAGATGAATAGCTGGCAAATTTTTTCTCCCATTCTGTGGGCAGTCTCTTGAGTCTAGTGACTGTTTCCTTTGCTGTGCAGAAGCTTTTTAGTTTGATGCAGTCCCATTTGTTCATTCTTTCTCTTAGATGCTGAGCCTTTTGAGTTCTACTTAGGAAGTCGTTCCTTATGCTTATCTGTTCCAGTGTATTTCCCTCTACTTCCTGTAGTTATTTCAAAGTTTCAGGCCTTATATTAAGGTCTTTGATCCACTTTTGAGGGTGAGAGGCAGGGATCTAATTTCAGTCTTCTACATGTGGATATCCAGTTTTCCTAGCAACATTTATTGAAGATGCTGTCATTTCTCTATCCTACCAAAATCTGTGGGACACAGGAAAGACTGTGCTAAGGGGAAAGTTTATAGGTATAACTACCTACATTTAAAAAACAAACAAACAAAACAGAGACTTCTCAAATAAACATCTATCGATGCATGTTAAGCTTCTAGAAAAATGAGCCAATCAAACGCTAAGCTAGCAGATGGACAGAAATTATATAATAAAGATCAAGGCTGATATCAATGAGATCGAGACGAAAAAAAAATAACTTTACTTTCTAATGGAGTAGAAGAGTCCAGATTCATCTTGTAAAATTTCCTTCCCAGTTTTGATCTAGTCAGTTTTTTAAGGAATTGTTTACTTTTAGAGAGAAGTAGCATAGAGACTGCAGTCAGTCTGGGCTCTGTTGATACTCATAATTGGTAAACCTTTTCAGGACAGACCAATGAAATTGTGCACGCAAATTGTCACAGCTTTATTATTCAAATCTAGGACTACTGTGTCTTTATTTAGTTGATCTTGTGTATGTATGTGTCTTTTGTTTTGTTTTCCACTGAAAATTCCGATTGGTTCCTATTGAAGACCAGTAATTCATTTGCTTTATTCAGTATATACAAAACAGTTTCAGAATAACAGCAGACACTACCACCAGCAATATAGTTAGCAAAAACAATTTTACCCCCCAGTTCTTACTGTTTTTAAGTCACTAGAGAGGCAAATTACTACCTTTAAAACAGAATAATTTTTCTGTGTATAATTGTTACAACATCATATGTATCTATAGGTAAGTTCATTTACTGTGCTAAAAGTTTACTGCTTTTTGAAATTGCTTAACATATTTTCCTGTTTTTAATGTTAAAATATTTACAGAGCTCCAAAATCAAATCTGTCCAAAGTCGGGAATTTTTAGACATTCGTCTTTTATCTCTGATCACTTTACCTATTCTTTCCCTTGTCATTTGAGTAGGTTTTTAAATTTTAGTCTTTAGTTTATCCTTCCATTTCTGTTTAAACACTAACAGTTATGTAACAATTGGATGTGCATTGTGTGTATGTTTTTGTGTTTTCTCCTCTCATAGGTTGTTTTATACTCAGGATTTTTCTATACCTTTATTAACTTTTTAACTTAAAAGTATGTTATCAGTATCATTGAACAGGAGTAACTGTATATAGACAGTGTTTATTCCTTTTAGTAACTTCATGGTATTCCCACATTACTCAAAGCAGTCTCATTTTAGTGAGCATTTAAGTTGCGTCTCGTCTTCTGTTTCACATAGAATGATGCTGTATTGCTTTTCTTTTATTTGTGTCGTTATGTGTTGTTGCTAGTGATGTTTCAGTATGTAATTTTACTCACTAGTGACAACTTTCTGGGAGTTATTCTTTTCTGTTAGCAGTATATAAGAGTCCTAATTTCTCCAGTTTGACCAGCACAGTTGAACTTTTTTATGTTATATAGGTGATTGAACATCTGTTAGTCATTGTTAGAGCAGCTATTCTCTAAGTATTTATGTATGTGTCTGTGTAAAAGTCATTGTTCTGTAAGTTCACTAGCTAGTGATTGTACTGTGATTCTTATATTCCTGTTGAACCTGTTTCTAAGAAATGGGTAGAATTAATTTTTCAAAAAGAATTCAAATGCTATTTTTATAATTGTTCTTGAGATACATCATAGTTGTAATAACTTTTGGCTGGGCCTAAGTTACTATTTAAAATATTTTAAGAGGGAACATGCTGTGATTTTTCTGTTGGCTTATAAACTTTCTTAGCTCTAGGATTCCTCATCTGAACTACAGAAAATAGAAATGATTCATCAAGAGTACTGTTATAGTTGCATAGGAGAGAAGTTAATTTTGTGTAATTATGCCTTGGGCCAGGCTAAGACTTGACCGTCAGGGAGAATCTTTAGTTGAGAAAAACTGTGCCTCCATTTGGCAGTGGATGAAGTCACGGTGTGGCACATGCTATAGCAGAGGCTGTGCCATGCTGCAGAGAGCCACGAGTGGCGACTTCCTCTGTAGCCTGAAAGTTGTATGGAAACTGGAGAAAGAATTTACCATGCAAACCAGTGGTCCTTTCTAAACATCAGAAACAGGATTAAGTGGGGAATATTTTGGCATGGATGTTTGGGCCTATTTCAGTGGAGGGTTTGGGGTACAGTGGGAGAAGTAGTGTTGACATTGGAGACAAGGGCTATGTCTAAGGCCTTGAATGCTGTATCAAAAGATTTTTTATTCTCATCCTAAAACAGTTTTTAAAAAATATTCTAATGTATTAATTATTTTAAAAAGATAAGTTGACAGTAGTGGAAGAAATGGCAGAAGGAGGGAAGTGACCAGAAGCCATAAATGATAACTTTGCTTAGATAGTTCTTCCTTGTAATAAGATAAAAATTAGTGTTTTTCAAATCCTCTGGTCTTTTATTAATATATTTTTATTTTTAACTGACATAATTTTACATATTTATGGTACAGTGTAACATTTAATGCACATATATAGTTTGTAATGAGCAGGTAAGGGTTTTGCCATATAGTCACCTCAGACCTTTATCATTACTTTGTGTTAAGAACAATTCATTCACAATGATTTCTCCTAGCAGTCCTCTGATCTTCATTCTATTTTGCATTTAAAACAAATACAGTCTCTTAAACCTTAGAGCCTTTGACATACTTGACAGTGCCCATGTGTTAAATCTAATTAATTGTTTTTTTAAAGTCATATGGGACTTCAAATTCAGCTTCAAAGGTGGTGGTTTTTATTTTGTTTTATTCTTTCTGTCTGTATGTCTATTATCTGTATTGTTTATCTAGGTTGGTGACACTGAGGCTCGAATTCAGAGCTTCATGTTTGCGAGGCAGGTACTCTACCACTTGAGCCACACCTCCAGTCCATTGTGCTGTAGTTACTTCTTGAAGAGGGGGTCCTGTAGTATTTGCCCAGGTTTCTCCAGATCTCAGTCTCCCAGGTAGCTAGGATTATAGGCATGAGCCACCTGCATCTTACAGGTTTGTTTTTAAATGAGAAAAGAAGAGGTTAAATTCATGTTCTTCAAACCATGAATGATAAAATGATAAAAAGCCATTTAAATCCAATCCACTGTACACAGTCTTTATAAAATAAAATTAGTTGTCAGAGAATAGAATTTTTAAAAGACATGAAATTAATCACATTTAAAGCCTTTTATCTCAGCAGACATAAAATTATCCAGTCAGAATGCTGTGCAGCTTTGTAAACATGCTTGACTTCCATACTTCCGGCAGTAGTGGTTTAAATGCAGACTGTGACGGATGTACTGCTGTCTCAGGCTGTGAACTAGCTCTGGGTAGCTTTCTTCCTTGTGTGTGTTTTAAAAATACTGGCTAGGCTATTTTTGGTTCCATTTCTGGTTATATTCATTACTGACTCATGGCTTAGCTTTGTTTTAATATAGAAGAGTATTAAATGGTGCAATAAAAATTAAATTTTTATTTCAGATTGCATAGTGTCTCAACCCACTTTTACAGAACAGAGTTGCTACTTTGCCTGTATTATTGTTTTGAAACATTAGGAGGATTTTAAATAAAAATTCTGTTGATTTGAAAGTATGGTTATTAAAATTGTGAGATAGTCTTTGAGGGATAAAATGGTGGACCCAAGGAGAATAAACCTTTGCTTATTAAAGTGAGTGACACTTTAAGTAACCTGTAAAACTTAAGCTAATTACTGTGCCATAGATCTAATACCAAGATGAGTTAATTGTCCATGTCTAATGAAATGAGACATGAGTTTCAGAGAAAAGAGTCCATTTTATCACTAGATGCTCTTAATGAGCCATTTAAAATTAAGTCTTGATTGGATTGCAGTCAATTTAGTTAAGGAATATTTGAGCACCTTGTAGTGTTGTATATAACAAATTTTCTTTTAGAGAATTTAGAGGATTCTGGTCTAAGTTGACAGAATTAGTAGGGGAAAGTTGCTTATGTGTATATCATTATACTGTATCAATTGATTTTTCCTTTTCAAAATCCTTTAACAAGGGGCATCGAATGGAAAATGGCTTTTTCAGCTGTACTAGCAGCAAGTGATTAGGCAGTTTCATAATGCTGGTGAACTACCCTGTTCTGTTCTGCTAGTTTTATTTTCAAACATGATCATTTTGATTTTGAAGCATGCCTAATTGTTAATTCTTTTGACTTTAAAGATGTTTAATGTTTGATATGTAAGAGTGTGTGTGTGTGTGTGTGTGTGTGTGTGTGTGTGTGTGTGTATTTATTTGTATCTTTCGTGGTAGGGATTGAACCCAAGGCCCTGTATCTGCTAAGCATATGCTCTGCCAGTAAGTCTCACCTTCGGCCCTCATTTTGTTTTTTAAAGTCGCTACTTCAGTCAGGATGATACCAACCTGTGAGTCTAAGAAAATTAAAACGGTGACTCTTAGATTATTAGAATTGTTCTTCTTAAAATCATGACTAAAGAGAAACTATCACATGGGAATATTTTACAGGGTTCTTTTACGGTTTTTAACGTAAGGTTTTTACTGAATTAAAGTACATTCATCATACCATAAATAGAGGAATAATCTCATAGAAAATACTACTAGTCTAAAGAATATACTGTGAAAGTTTTGTAAAATTACACATTTGTAACCAAGATTTAATTTTTGTGTGGCAGCTTGTGTTCACTTAAGTTGTGAGATTACTGAATAAGAAACAAGTGAGTGCTTAAAGATGTGTAATATCAAACAGTAGCAGCAGTATGTTTAAAATATTTAAGGCATCACGAATTTAAAGGACTCACAGTACAAATAAATGTGGGGTCATCTTTATAAGATAAAAATGAATTTTTCTTAATTATGAAAGGCCCTCATGTAATACAGAAAAAAATTAAGCAGTAATGATATTTATTTAAAAAAATTAGTCTTCTTCCAATAGAGGTGATTGTTTAGATAACGTATTTTAAGGCAACATGTACTTGTGATGTTATATATGTCATGTGTCATATGAATATTACAGCTGTCACCCTGTAGCTGTTAAAACTCCGTAAAAACTTTTTAATGGCTATAAAATCATACTTAATTATACCTATGTGACTTTAAGGTATCTTGCATATTGAAGTTTTAAAAATGTTTTTATTGTTATTCTGGGTGGGGGTACACTGTGGCATTTACAGAAGTTCTTACAGTATATCAAAATCTATCATACTCGAATTCACCCTCTCCATCATTCTTCTTATCTCTCAACCCCCACCTCTGGATAGTTTCAACAGGTATAATTTTTACATTTTCATACATGTGTATACAGTATTTGCCCTATATTCACTCTCCCGCTCCTTTTCCCACCTCCCCTTTCCCTATTCTGCCCTTCTATTCTCCGATTTTGTAAAAGAAAAAAAAAAATGACATTTTTGTTGTTTAAGATTAGTTACACAGGGAGTTTCTTTGTAGCATTTCCTTGTATATATGTATTATAACCCCAATTGGCTCATCTGGTCTGTTTTTTATTCTTATTTTTCCCCCTTTTTATGGAGATTTCAACAGGTTTAGAGATTCTAATTTCATTCTTGCATAGAGAGTACATCAACCGTATTCGCCATCTTAACTTCTTTCTTTTACACTCCTCATCTGTGACCTCCCTTTAGCAGCATGGTCTGGTCGTCATAATATTGCTGTATTTGTATTAGATTGCTGTATTTGTATTAGATTCCACATATGAGAGAAAACATGCAAATTTTGGCCTTCTGAACCTGACTAAAACTTCACGTAAGATGATGTTATCCAGTTCCATCCATTTACCTGCAAATGAAAAAATTTCATTCTTCTTTGTGGCTGAATAAAATTCCATTGTATACAAATACCAGATTTTCTTAATCCATTCATCAGTGGTAGAGTATCTTGGCTGTTTCCATAGCTTAGCTATTGTGAATAATGCTGCAGTAAATATGGGTGTGCACGTGCCTTTATTGTAATCCGACTTAGATTCCTTTGGGTATATACCTAGGAGTGAAATTGCTGGATCATATGGCAGTTCTATTTTTAGTTTTTTTGAGGAGCCGCCATACTGTTTCTGTAGTGGTTGTACTAGCTTACATTCCCGCCAGGAGTGTGTGAGGTTCCTTTTTCCCCATATCCTTGCCAGCATTTGTTGTTGTTTGTGTTCTTGATTCTAACAGGAGTGAGATAGAGTCTTGTTGTCGTTTTGATATGAATTTCTTTTATGGCCAGGGATGTTGAGGATTCTTCCATGTGTTTTTTAGCCCTTTGGACTTCCTCCTTTGAAAAAGCTCTCTTCAGTTCATTTGCCCATTTCTTCATTGGGTCGTTGATTTTGGGGGTGTTTAGTTTTTTAGCTCTGGTTATCATTCCTTTGCTAGATGTGTAGCTGGCAAAGATTTTCTCCCATTCTGTGGGCAGCCTCTTCAATTTAGAGACCATTTCTTTTGTTCCGCAGAAGCTTTTTAATTTCACATAATTCCATTTGTCAATCTTTTCTCTTAGTTGCTGAGCCAGTTGTGTTCGTTGAGGAAGCCATTGCCTATGTCTATTAATTCCAGTATATTTCCTGCTCTTTCCTATACTAGCTTCAAAGTTTCAGGTCTTGTGTTAAGGTCCCTAATCCAGTTTGAGTTGATATTTGTACAGGATGGCGCAGACATGATCTGGTTTCAGTTTTCTCCATGCGGATATCCAGTTTTCCCAGCAACATTTTTTGAAGAAGCTGTCTTTTCTCCATTAGATGTTTTTCTCACCTTTGTCAAAGATCGAGTAGGTGTAGCTGCATGGATTCATATTTGGGTCTCCATTCTGTCCCACTGGTCTTCCTGTCTGTTTTTGTGCTAGTACCATGCTGTTTTTATTGCTATGGCTCTGTAGTATAGTTTGAAGTTGGGTATTGTGATACCTCTAGCATTGCTCTTTTTTGCTCAGTAATGCTTTGACTGTTTGCAGTCTTTTGTGTTTCCAAATGAACTTTACAGTAGATTTTTCAGTCTCTGTGATGAATGTCATTGGAATTTTGATGGGAATTGAGTTGAACATGTATACTGTTTTTGATTAATATGGCCATTCTTACAGTATTGATTCTATCAGTCTGTGAGCATGGGAGATCTTTTCATCTTCTGTAGTCTTCGATTTCTTTCTTCAGTGGTTTATAGTTTTCCTTGTAGAGGTCTTCCACACCTTTGGTTAAGTTTATTACTAGATGTTTTACTTTTTTAAGGCTGTTGTAAATAGAATCATTTTCTTAAATTCATTGTTGGTATATAGAAAGGCCTACTGAGTTTTGTAAATTGATTTTGTATTTGTTGAAGCTATTTATGGTGTGTAGGAGTCTTTTGGTGGAGTTCTTCGGGTCTTTTAGGTATAAGATCATGTCATCTACAAATATATATAGTTTGACTACTTCCTTTCCAATTTGTATTCCTTTTGTTTCTTCTTCCTTCTTACTGCTTTGACTAGGAATTCCAAGTCTGTGCTGAATAAGAGTGGAGAGAATAGACACCCTTGTCTCATTCCTGACTTTAGAGGAAATGGTTTCAGTTTTCCCCATTTAGTATGATGTTGGCTATAGGTTTGCCACATATTGCCTTTATTATGTTGAGGTACATTCCTTCTGTTCCTAGTTTCATCAGAGTTTTTATCATGAAAGGATGTTGAATTTTGTGAAAAGCTTTTTCTGAATGTATTGAGATGGTCATATTGTTTTTGTCTTTGCTTCTATTAATGTGCTGTATTATATTTAATGGTTAGTATATGTTGAACCATATGCATATGTTTATCCCTGGGATGAAGCCTACTTGGTCATGGTGTTTGATCTTTTTGATATGCTGTTGAATTTGGTTTACCATCATTTTATTGATGATTTTTACATCTGTTTCATTAAAGAGATTGGCCTGTAATTCTCTTTTTTTGTTGTGTCCTTGTTCAGTTTTGGAATGGCTTCATAGAATGACTTAGGCAGTGCTCCTTCCCTTTCTATTTCATTGAAAAGTTTGAGGAGTGTTGGTATTAGTTCTTCTTTAAAGGTCTGGTAGAAATCAGCAGTGACTCTGTCAGGTCCTGGACTTTCCTTTTGTTGGGAGGCTCTTAAATGCTGCTTTAATTTCCTTATGTGTTATAGATTTGTTTAGGTCATTAGTATCTTCTTGGTTGGTCATAAGTATCTAGAAATTTGTCCTTTTCATCTAGATGTTCCAGTTTTTTGAACATAGGTTTTCAAAGTAGTCCCTGATGATTCACTGGATTTTCTTGGTGTTTGTTATTGCCCTTTTTCATTTCTAGTTTTATTAATTTCAGTCTTTTCCTTACTCATTTTAGTCAATCTTATTAATCTTTTCAAAGAGCCAGCTTTTTGTTTTGTTGGTTCTATGTATGGTTTTTTTGCTCTCTATTTTGTTGAGTTTGGCCCTTATTTTTTATTATTTCTCTCCTGCTAGTTTTGGGTTTAGCTTGTTCTTGTTTTTGTAGGCGTTTGAGATGCAGCATTAAGTCATTTATTTGCGCTCTTTCTATGTTTTTAATATATGCATTCATGGCTATAAACTGTCCCCTTAAGAATGCCTTTGCTGTGTCCCATAGATTCTGATAGGTCGTACCTTCATTCCCATTAAATTCCAGGAACTTTTTGATTTCCCTCTTACTTCTTTGATGACACATTGATCATGGAGCAATGTGTTGTTCAGTCTCTTTTGTTGTTGAGTTCTAGTTTTGTTGTGTTGTTGTCATGCAGTATGCAGGGGGTTATTTCAGTTTTCTTATTTGTTAAAACTTGCTTTGTGACCTGAACTATGGTATATTTTGGAGAAAGGTTTGTGGGTCTTTGCTGAGAAGAATGTATATTGTGCTGTTGCAAGATGGAGTAGTCTGTAGATGTCGGTCAGACCCATTTGCTCTAGTGTCCTTCAGCTCTAGAGTTTCTTTCTGTATGACCTATCTATTGGTAATAGAGGAATATTGAAGTCTGCCACCACCATTGTGTTGGGGTCTGTCTCTGTTTGTAAGTCCAGTAGTGTATGTTTGATGAAGCTGAGTGTACTGACATTGGGCATATGTAGGTTAGCAGTACTGCAGTTTGAACTTAGGTTCTGTTGCTCGCTAGGCAGTCACTCTGTCACTTTAGCCACACCCCGAGCCCTTTTTGCTGTATGTGTTCACATCATGTCTTGCTCTTTTTTGCCCCAGCTGTCCCTTCTACCTTTGCCTCCCATATAGTTGGGATTACAGATCTGTACCATTTAGGTCTGACAGCTGGTCAAGATGCAGTCTCAATAACTTTTTTGCCCAGGCTGGCCTCCAACCGTGATCCTTCCAATTTCTTGTTTCTTGAGTAGCTGGGATTGTCATTGTGAGCCACCATACCCTGCTGAAGCTTTTAAAATAATTTTCACTGTGAAATGCACTTTCTATATGAAAAGATGTGAAGAACGTTTACATGCATTATTAAGATAAATGTATAGATGTAGAATTACTAAAATTGCCATTTAGTCCTACTATTTGAAATACTAAACTCCCTCAGCAGGAAATGTCGTGCTTATACAATGAATACTGCAAATGTGGGGATGCCAAAAATGCTCTGTGCTAATATATATAAATGTTCATGTTTGTATTTCCTGTTCATTTCCAGTCCCTGCTTTATATATTTTTTAATTCCCATTTGAAAAAAAACTGTACCTAAAGAATAGTTCTAAACTGAATGTTTGTAGTATCAATAAATGACTCCAAATCAGTTTATATTCTTTCATTCCTTTTGTATTTGTTACTTTACATTCAGTTGCAATAAAGATACAGGTTTTCACTTCTGATAGGCTAAAATCTCTTTTCTGTGTCCTTACCCCTCTTTGTTAATTTTAGACTTTTATATATCCTGACTCAAGATCATCTGCTTACTTAATATCCTTACTTGGTTGTTGTTGGTGATGACAGCAATGACAAGTTGTTGAAGGCTGTGTGTTAGTACATTGTTTCATCTGTGTGATGAATACCTGAGAGAAACAATTTAAAAGGAGGAGGAAAGATTGGTTTCAGTGGTTGGAGTTCAGAGGTGTCAGTCCATGACTAGTAGGTTCCAATGCTGTGAGTCTGAGGTAATGCTGAAATTCCCAGGGTGGGAGGAGCACATGGTAGAACTCATCTGTTCCTAGTAGTGGTGTGGGGCCGGGGAGACCAGAGACAGGGCACCCTGCAAAGGCAAATCCCCAGTGATCTACTTCCTCTAACTAGCCCCACCTTCTAAAGTTTCCAGTATTTCCCAAAATAGTGCTTGTTGGGGCATGAGCCTTGTAGGGGACATTTCATACTCAAACCATAATAGGCTGTAGCACACCAAGCTATGATTTAGGCACTGCTTATTATCCCTTCTGTATTTACCCATTTAGTCTGCAAAGTCCCCTATGTAGTAGCTACTATAAAAGTGGAGACATAGGCAGGTAAAGAACCTTACCTTGCTAATGAGTTGCTTAGATAGAGTGTGTGCTCAGGCTGGTTTGTGTGCCTCAGTTTACTACATTGTGCTTTTCCTCACAACTCTTCTAATACCCTGTTTTCATTCTTCGTCTCTGAGGGGAGCTTCACCAACCAGCATGAATTAAAAAAATAATCCTCCAGTGTATTTTCATGTCTTTAGTAAGAGTCAGATCTTTACTGGGGTGAACACATAGTCAGGGGCTTGCTGCTTTCCCACTCTTCTCTTCTGTGTCTCTCATCTTTAGATTCATTGAACATATAAATGAACTCTTTGGAGGACTTTGTCTTGGAGGACTTTGGTCTTGTTATCCCTCTGCATAGAATACACTTTCTCTGATAGTTGTGTGACTTGATCCCTCATTTAATTTCAGATTCCTGTTCAGAGAAACTTTGCATTACCATTTGCCTCCAAAAAGTATCAGATGTTTCTCCACTGCTTTCTTCATTTTTGCTCCTGTATTTTTCGTCTTTTCCATCAATACCCCTGACATAACTCTACATGGTTATTACTCATCAGCTACTCTCATTAAGTGATATTCTCATAAAGAACATAGCTGTCTTTTGCTCACTACTCTGTCTGCAGCAATAGAACTGTCCATACCTGCCATATAGTAACTATGAGCTGAAGGAAGCAATAGTGTAGAGTGGCTTTTAATTTTGCTTATAGTTATTTCGTGTTAAGAAATTGTCAATTGAATGATTGCTAATTTTATTGTGTTGAGGATTCTGTCTTTAATGTCATACTTGAAAGTTCTATCCTCATAGGTTTATAGGTATTTGCCATTTTGTACTTCCTATAAGTTAAATTATTCAGTTAATTTTGAAATTGTTTTAGAAATTATTTCATTTTATAGAGTACAGGTGAAAATCTGCCTTTACAGTCCCACTTACTTGTTAAAACAATTTTAATGGCTTAAAAATTTTTAATTGCTTTTGATAATTGTATAGTTTATGAAAAATGTAAAATTCAGTTTTGAAATTATTAGTTTAGCAGCATTTTTCTTCTTAAAGAATATTTTTTGGCTCTTAATGATTTAGTATTGGGAGAAATGGCTTTTCCTGTGTAAGAATTTACTCAGTTCTATTTTACCTAGATTCACTATGTTTATTACCTAATGATCTGGGGAAGATAAGAGCAGATTTTTTTTGTTTGTTTGTTTAAGAATACCCATGATGTTTCTAAATCATACTACCGTCATATGTTAATAGTATGTTAATTTTTTTCTTCTCAGTATCGCTCTTTGAAAGAGTGACATTAAGTTTTGGTTTGCTCTACATTTTACAGTTCTTTCGTTACTAATTTCTAAGTCAGTGTTCAAAGGGATTTCTTGATGTATCTTCCTTGTGAGTATGTTTTACTTTGGTCCACTCAACCCCTTCTGTTACTCTTTCTTACCCCTTCCCTCACACCCCCTTTTCTAATACATACCATTATATCTTCTGCCTTCACAGAAGTTATGTTTTACAATATTGTTGACACTTTTTTCTTTTTTTCCTTTCCTTCCTTCCCCCGAGTTCCATAGAGTAGTTTCGCTGTTACATTGGAACTTAATTAAAAAAAAACCCAGTTGTATAACGGGTTATAACTATCAGCCGAAAATAATGAAGTCACTATAGAGAACAGTACATGCATTTATGTTTAGATTATTTATACATGTTTAGAGCTAACTGGTGGAAGAGTTTTAAGTGTATATTTGGTCTAATATAAGGAATCATTTTGCCTGGAAATACACATAGATTATTATCCAAGGGGACTTCCAGTAGAGATATTTCAAAGTGGAGCATTCCATTGTATTCAAGCTGTGGTACATGTAAATGCCCTAGGGATGATCTTTCATGCCCTGTGCCATCACTAGTTAGAGTATAACTTAAGAGAATCTCTGTGACAAAGTTCAGAACACTTCCTGTTCCTTACCTCCTCTCTCACCCTAACTCAAGCCTTGAATCCTGGATTTATGTAATTAGAAACTTCTTTGAGTTATACTCAAAGGGGTTTTACCAAAAAAAAAAACAAAAACAAAAACAAAACAAAAAAACAGAGTATTGTCACTTATGGTAAACTAGTCTTAGCCTGTACATGTGAAAAGCTAGACCTCTGCTGTCCACTAATATAGTGCCCTTAGTCTGTACTGCAATAGCAAAATACCCAGGAGTGGGGAATTTATAGTGAACAGAAACTGTTCTGAAGGCTGGATGTCCCACAATCAAGATAATTCATTGTCTTCTTTCTTACTTTGGAGTAATTCTCAAGCCTGTATTTGTTTTTTCCTCAGATTGCTTATTTTGAAGAGTATTGGGCTAGCTATGTTAGGGTAATTTTTTTATGCTTAAAAATACCTAGGAGTAGATTGCAGATGTTCGGCAGGTGTGTGCACTTATTTGCTATTAGACTATAAGCCAGATTCTAAAGGTACTCTTCTTAGTTTTTTGCATCTTTCTTTCCATTGCCATTGATACAGTATTTATTTAGTTACAGTCCCTTTGAGAGCCACTGAGGGAAAACATGTTTTCTTTTGCTGAAAAACTCTCTAAACTATAAGTAGTCATAAAAATAATCCTGGAGTTGTGATGATTGTGTTCTTAACTTTTATCCATATTTACCCAGGTATATGATTTAATATGGACCAATTTTCATTATACGAATAGGCCAGTGATAAGTGGACTGTAATCCAGAAACAAGTATGTAATATTGACATCAATGATGTGAATACAGTCACTGGCTCATCACTTCTGTGAAATTCTACTTTGATGGGATGATTAGATTAAAAAAAATCACTTCATAAAGCTGATAAGGAAGACCAGGACCATTGAGACATTAGGTGTGAGGCTTGATTAATGTCTGAAGAGGCATTGCCATGGTCAGTGTGTGAGTGTGCTGTCTTTATATCACAACAATGGATGTTTAGTTTAGCTTTAAATGGCAAATAACTTAACCAAGTCTTCTTCATACAGTGTTCTGTTTCCAGTAACATCTGTGTCTCACCTTCTAAAGAACCAGACCTTTTTTCCACCTATTTTTCTTCTTGGAAAAGAGTGGATGGGGGGAGGTGGTGAGGAAGTCTGCCTACGTGCCCCACCCTCCCTGCCCCACCCCCTGTGGGCATGGTCAGAAGTTTGAATTTTTATTGGAAGACCACTAAGAAGTCCATTGAGGGTTTTAAGTAGAGGAATACAGTGATCTGGTATTTATTTTTAAGAAGAGATCTCTTTGAAATAATTAGAGAGTGGATTACAGTTGGAAAAAGAGGACCCATGAGACTGGCAGTAGTTGAAGTGGTAGACAGTGGCCTGGACCTAGGACTCTTGCTCCAGGTTCATCTCATTTCAACACTATTAGACTACTTCAGCCATTCTACTTGGCTGGATTTCCAAAGCACTGATCTTTAAATATACAGTGCAATTTTCTATTGATTATCTTCTTTGCTCTTGATTCCTTACCCACATGGTATTCCGCAAGAACAATAATTTATATTTCTTTTTTTTTTTAATTGTTGTGCTGGATGGGGTACGTGTGGCATTCTCAAAGGTTCTTACAATATATCAAATATGTCATACTTGAATTCACCCCTTAATAATTTGTATTTCTGATGTCTTTAGTGAAATGTGGACATAATTGTGTCCCTTTAAAAAACCAAATTTACCACAGAATTTTATTCAGTTTGTATTTTTTGAAATGTTAGGAGTGTCAACTAGTGCCAGAAGTACTAGATATAACAACTGAATTTACTTAAATATAAATGTTACTAAGATACATTAACTGAATATGTTAACCTACAAAAAAGAAGAGAAAAAGAAAGCAAGCCATTAACGCTTAACTCGTACAGTTAGTTGAATAGGAATTGAGCTAAAGAAGCAAAGTTAAAAGTAAAACTAATAGCCGTGGAGGAGGTAATATGTAGGTACATTTTTGGTGGTCATATTAGCATTTCAAGTCACACACATACAAGTTGACAGTTTTTTTATCTTCTCTCTAGAGTATGCATGATTCTCTGTACTTAAAGCTTGGAATGTAAGCCTGTTAAGTAAGATCCAATTTTTTTTTTTCAATTAAATGGTTGGAATGTTTAGTAGTAGTTAGTAATATTTTTTCTTCATAGGTGTTACTAAAAATAACTTAAACTTGCATTTTAAAAGAAGTTTTAAAGAGATTTTGTGGCAAGTCTTGCAGTGTCTAACCCTCAGTGTGTCTTGTGAATAAAGGCGTGTTCTTTCTTTTGGTCATTTGCCACGCTCCCCACCCACTACTCTCAACACTCATTAGAGAAATGGAGTCCACAGATGTGTTTTTGGGTGTTTTTAAACCTTAAAACAAAAAACAAAACAAAAAAGAGGCATTGAAGCAAAAATGTTTTTAGACAATAGTTGCTTAATGAGCTGCTTGTATATACAAGAGAAGAGAATGAGCCCGATTGCTCACCACCTGACGCTTGAAGAAGTATTTTTCTGGATCTTGTGCATCTGCATATCTAATTGCTATGTAATCAAAGCTAAGTGCACAGAGCTCCTTGAAAGTTTAAAATGAAAGGCAATCATCTTTATGGAAGGGGGAGTCCCTTCACATGCAAGCTAGCCTGAATATTAGCATTATAGTCTTCTTGTGTTTAATTATAGGTGTCTGGCTGAGCAGTAAATTTATGCTTGTGTAATAAAGAAATGAATGTGACCCTGAAACACCAGCTCATTCTGTTGTAACAGATCCTTGGCTTTGAGAAAAGTTACTGTGTATCTCTTGTGGGTTTTGGTGATAAGGGATTGTGCCAGTGCTTCTGTTAATTATCTGCTTTATTTGATATGGAAAGTAGTGCTTCCATACTTTTCTTCCCACCAGTGACAGCACTCAATTAAAACGTGTATTAAACAGCTATAATATGCTCCATTATCTGTTGGGAAGACAAAAGGTGAAGCAAATTAAGTTTATGTTTGTCAGCTGTTTTTATCCTTTGAGAATAAAAAAACTGTTTCATATAATATGTGTACTTTGTACTTATACATAGAGTTTACAAATTCTTTTTATTTCTTACTGCCTCACACAAAGGTTATTAATTTAAGGAGAGATGTTTTGTCCTTAATATTTTTAAACATCATTTGGAAGTTTTGGATCCACTACTAATTATCAGAAGTTTTCAGACTAAAGCTCTTTTTATATTTTATCTCATTTTGACTTCTAACACAAGCTCAAAAATGAATTTTTGGTTTCCATTACTATCTAATTAGTACGTGCTTCTTGATCATTTAATCTCTGTGAAGGGAATAGATACAGCCTGGGATCAGAGTTAAGATAAAAAGTTAAGCCTTGGACCACACAAACTATTAAATGCTTAGTTGGAACTTCTGCTATGATTTCTTAAGAACTGCTGAAACGTTTATTGCCCAAAAGATTTTATTGCTTTACAAAAAAGCTCCATTGTAGTTACAATTAAGAAAAATGGTGATTGTCTTTATCATGTTCAGGATTGAACTTGAAATTTATGTTATCAGTACCACTTTAAAATTTATTCATGACTTCATTACTGCTACTTCTAAAATGTTTATTACTTCTAGATTCAAGAATGTACTACTCTTAAACTTTGTTTTAAAAACACTGCTCATTTTTCTTTGACCTTCTGAAAAGTGTGTTTTGTAATATTTTGAGAAAGATTTATTAAAGTTTATTAATTGAAGTAAAGTTATCAGTAACGTTTCAGTTATTCTTGTGAGGTCTCCCCAATTTAGTTGACATTTCAGCTGTTGGTCTGTTGTATACGTTTTTGCACTTATTTTATTAAAGCATTGTTTTATGAAAATATCAAGAGATCAACCAGTGAGAGCTGAGCACTGGATTTCTCTGGTACTTTGTACAGGTCATCTAGGGCTATCAGAAATTTCATTGAACAAGTGAATAATGTCCTTGTATAGCACATGATTTGGGATCTTGGAAAGTACCCAAGTAACTAATCTATTTTCTGGATTTTATTTGGATTTTCCAATTTTTTTTTTTTTTTATGTCTTAGGCAGTATTTTCAGACAAAATAGCTGTTTCCTACTCTATTCATCCCGTAACATGAATATATATCCATTCAAGTACTTGGTATATTATGTAGTCAACTACCGAGGTTTTTCAGAGTAATTGACTTTCACTGATCTATGTAAAATGCACAGTGCCTGACACACAGTGGGCACTTTGTAATGGTGCATAATGTAACCCTTACTATCCTATATTTGAGGTGATCACCAGATTTAAAAAATATTTCCTGTTGAGTTAACTTCCTATTTTAATACGTAATTGTAGTTCTTTTAATACTGTTTTTAGATTATATTACCTGCTTACCCACCTTCACTCTTCTGACTAAAGTGTATTTTAAAGATACTGTTTTATGATTCAGTCTTTATAATAAATAAAATTAAAAAATCCTAACTTTTGGTGTACTGAATGAGTTTATTTCAGCAAAATTTGATAATTGATAATCTAAAAGAAAAGTAAAACAAAAATGGAGAAGTCCTTTGAGAGCATTTTAGTTCCTGTTGTTTTCTCAGTTGTTAATATTGCTGAATGCTAGTAGGGATACTAGTGTGGTTAGACTAAGCTATTGTAGTGTGATGTGTATGTGTAGGAAGAAGGAAGGGGCAGATGCAGAGGAATGCCAGTGAGCAAAGGGAGCCCTGCTCACTTAGTACATGGTATTCGAATGTTTGGGTTTGCATATGCAAAAGTAAATCCCCAATGGATGAAACAACCAAAAGTGAGCAAAGATTTCAACCATTAGAAGAAAATTAATTACCCATTACCCACCCAACTACTTTCACTCTTCCAACCCTTATTTACCAGTAGCATTGTTGGTTAATGTGTATATTTATACCCCCTGTTCACCAGAAACACATTGCTGTTAGCAAGGACTAAACTCAAAGAGCCTATTCAGTTCTGAGATGATTTAAGAGCAAGATAACCAGGAAGTTGGCTTTCACAATGGGCAATGGATATTGAAGCCAGTCTCACAGCTGTAATCTGGAATTTGAGTGCGCTACATCACTTGTGAATAAAAACTGAAAGCTGTGACTGCCACCTAGGGCGTGTCCCTGGTGGATGGATAAATGGTAACTAGGACTAGCACCCAGCTTCCTGGCTGGTGTTTTGAATTTTAGGCTATTGACATTTCTAAAGAAAGAGCTTTGAATTGTTACAATAAGAACTTCAGGACTTCTGTTTTCTGTAGCAAAGGAGTAAATTCCTATTAGGTGGACACTCAGGCAGCAAGGACCTGGAGAGTGATCATAGGAGAATTCTGAGTGAATGTAGTGTTTAGAGGAGGGCAATAGTACAGTGAATTCTTATTTGTTTGACTTTTGGCCTGAGTATAGCCAGTAAATGACACCAATTGTACTCTGGAGAAATACCTACTGTTACAGTAAAGGGAAAGGAAAGAAAAAAGAGAAGGATTTCCCACATTCTAGTTGACTCCTAGATTTCACATGTGTAAAATAGATTTGAGTCATCTTAGCTGAGATGTAACAGAAAGACTGGAGTTGGTACCCAAGAAACAAACTTTTTAGTTCCCGATTGAACTAGAAAGTAGTAGTAAACTAGAAAGTTTACTAGAAAGTAACCAGTCAAACGCAAATAAAACAAAAAATTCCTCAAAAGAAAGTAACAGAATCAGCATGTAGTTCAAAATCAGCTTTAAGTGAATCACATTCTTTAAAGAAAACCAAGTGATAACAATTCCCACTTGTTGAATATTAGAGACTTTTTTTGTTGTTTTTTAATGAGATAATGGTCTGAACATATAGCCCATATAGCTCTGGAGTGCTAGAATTTAGGTGTGCACCACCAACCGTGGCCTGAGACAGTGGAGAAGAAAATACATATATATTTTTTTATTTTAAAAGTCCAAGAAAAGGGGGAGAGAACAAATAAATCAGAAAAAATACTTAAGGAAATAACAGCTAACAATCTCACAAGTTTGAAAGATACAAAGGGTAGATTAAAGGTACTCAGGACACACAAGCAGAATAGACACAAAAGAATGCCTCATGCCTTGAGGCACATCAGAATAAAACTGTTCACCAAAGATTAAAGAATCAACTTTGAAAACAGCAAGAGGAAAAAGAAGAAGCCATGAAATGATTAATGACTGACTTGTTAACAGAAAATGGAGAGGTCAGAAGAGAGTTGAAATACCTTTAGGAAGTTAAAAGTAAAAAATGGCCAACCCTGAATTTTTCAACTAGTAAAGATATATTTAAGATGAAGGAGAATAAAGGCATTTTGAAATAAAAGACAACTAATTGCCTGTAGATCACATCAGGAAATGAGAATGCTCATTTTTCAAACTGAGTGTAAATAAGTAGATGATTACTTAGAAAGAAATGGTGAGCATCAGTAATTGTGAATTTCTGGGTAATCAGAAAAGGACTTTATTTGTGCTTTTAAGTACATTACAGTATCTCTGTAAAGATATAATAATATTGTCCTGTGGAGATCTTAACTATGTATATGTACATATGGAACCTACATGGTTACAAGTTTTCTACACATTATGTGAAATGGTACAATATTAACCACTAAGTAGACCATATGAAGTTAAAAATTTATGCTGTAAACCCCAGAGCAACCATTGAAAAACGTATTGCAAAGAACTGTAGGTAAAAATCTTCCATAAAAATATGAGAATATTTCCTAACTCATTTTATTATCACAGATTGGTGATTACCAGTATTGCCATGATACCAGAATAAGACAAAGATTAAAAAGAAATAAAAAGGAGGGTTGTGGGTGGTTTAGCTCCACGCTAGAGAGTTTGTCTAGTATGCCTGAGGCTCTTAGTTCAATTCCTAGCACCAGCAGTAAAAAGAGAAACAGAATATTTATTACGAATAGAAATGTAGAGATTCTTTAAAAAAATTTTAGTAAATTGAATTTAAACGTATATAAAAAGGTTACTGTCATTTCCAAATGAGGTATATGTTGAGAATTGCAAGATTATTTGACATCTGGGAAATAATCAGTATAATTCATCATATTAATGGAACAAAAGGAGAAAACTGTAGTTTTGTCTATAGATGCACGAAATTCAGTACATATTCATGATAAACCTTTCAGCAAACTAAGAATAAAAAGGAAACTTCCTTTATTTGATAGAATTCATCTGTGAGAAAATATAGTAACATTGTACTCAACAGTAAATCACCGAGTGCCTTCCTCCTAAGTTCACAAAGCCAAAAATGTTTGAGTTCACCATTTATTCCATTTGATTCAAAAACTCAGAAGTACAAAAAGAAAAATAAAAAGTACAGAATAGAAGTGAAGAGGTAAAATTATTTCCAGATTCTCTTGACTGTTTATATAGAAAACTCTTAAGGTCTGTGAAAAAGTCAGTCAAGTGATGAAAGATTATGATCCTGTTACTGGAACTAGCATGACTCCCAGAGATGTCTCCTAAAAGGCAGGAGGCCTCTCAGGCCCATGGGCACCTGGTTTATGACATCTTTGCAAAAAGCATTTTAGGACACATCAAGGTACAAGCCATGAAAGTTCATTAGTAAAGCAAAGGGAAGGACAGTATATACCTAGATATGGATGTGGGTACACATGAGAAGAGGCACACTGAGTTTTCCAGCATCGGGGCTATTTATGGGTTGGGGCTTTGACCTAAATTCACTATAGGATAAGTGCTCTTCTTTGTTCTGGACACCTGATATGTTCAATCATTTTTTATCATTGTAGCCCAGAGATAACAAGTCTAGGCAGTTTACTGAATTTGAGTCATTGTGTGGCATGACTTAAGTATCTGTTTTCCTTGAGCATCTGTTTTAAACAGAGGTGCTCCTTGTAAGTCAGGTGTCCTTCCTAAAGATACTTCATTAATATTTTGCAAACATTTTTGAGATATAAACAGTCATTTTAACAACAACAAAATCCAGCCTCTTCCCCCAAATAGGAGGAGTTCTGTTTTGTGCCCAGAAAGTAGTAATCATTTGGGCAAGCAGGCAAGGTCAAAGTTCTCTTCCTCCCTTTTTTAAACACTGTGTTGCATCTTAGTGAGGGAGTACAGTTTAAAGCAAAGAAAGTAGTGCCTGTGTGATTTCAATCAAGCTATTCATTAACATAATGTTTATCTCTGCATTCCTGGCTGTTTCTCATGCCTCATTTTCCCTGCTCTATGCTATCTCTATGCTAAGTCTTTATGTAACCACATAGCTTGAAAATGTGTAAACAGAAATTACCAGAAAAAAAGTAGAAACATACAGATCCACAGTTACGCTAGGCAAATTCTAGTAACTGATAAAGCAAGTAAGAAAAAAAAAAAAACTCAGTAACAAGGTAGATGATGTGAACATTGCAACTGGCTAGATAGCTAGACTTAACCTAATTATCAAAAGAAAAGAACATTGTGCTCAACAGTGACATAATTTGCATTCTTTTAAAGTGTACATGGAATATTTTGCCACATTGACCATGCACTGCTCCATAAAGAAAGCCTCCACACATTTCAGAACTCTGAAAGTATTCATTGTGTTCTTTAATTATATAGTGTGATTGAACTAGAAATCAGCTTGAAATGAGAAGTTGCACATAAAGGATGTGTATTTCCCTTTGAGAGTCTAGAAAGTAACATTGAATTAGATCAAAAGGGGGGAAGGGAGAAGTAAAGCAAAGAGGAAAATTTAATAGAAAATGTACTGAACATTATATTGACAACTAAAGTAAAGGATGTTTCTTTGAAAATTGACAAGATATGCATTTAAAAATTGCAAAAAGAAGTAGAACTGACTTCGATGAAAGGAATTGCTGCACATTGTTTTATGTACTGCCAAGCGAAAAGGCAACTCATGAAATTGACAGAAAGCTTGCAGCTCACATAGGTTACTTATATTTGAAGTAGCCTTTTCTAGTCATAGTCTTATCTTTTCATCATTTTCTGTGATACACATTCAAAGGGGAAATATAAGTGAAATTAATTAATGAATTCTTCACAGTACTTTATCAATTTTTACTCAGTCGTGTTTTTCATGCCATGTAGCAATCTGTTCTATCAGGAATATTGATGATGCAGCAGTTGTAAGAGTGGTCATTATTCTTCTGGCATTTTTTCCAGTGATTCCAAGTTTTAATATGCACTGTTGTTAAGAATTGTGAAACGCCTGAGATTTTTATCTTACTCCTAAACTAACAAGTTAGCTTGCCGCCATAGTTTTCACAGATGATGGCAGAAGACCAGAAAGTTCTGAATCAGAAGCCAAACTATTATTCACAGCAAAAGAAGGAGCACAGTATCAGAATATTTGCAGTGATTCCTTGGTGTACACAAGGCATGGCAGAGGCCAGGCGCCAGGTAACACCTACACTGGCTGTTCTGGAAGAGGAGTACAGGGCGCAGGGTCCCAGCACCTTGTTAGCAAGCAGCAGACAAAAAAGGACAGTGTCCTACCTTGTGGTCTCTTCAACCTGGTTAGTTGCCATTGTGAGTACAGGAACCACTCGCTTTGAAGAGCGGTATAAGCCTTGCATTCTGGCATCCTCAGAACACACTAGGGTGCTCAGGACCAAAGCAGAAGTGGTCAGGCAGGGATAGCTGTGCCACATGGCCACTTAGAGCCTGAGGGAGATAGCTCAGTTTTCAAGAGCATCAGATGTTTCTTAAATGTTTTACAGTAGTGATACACTAAAAGTAAAAGGAATCAAGGACCAAATGAGAAATAATATAGATACTTAAAAAGTTACAAAAAGCACAGTAAACAACCTTTAGAGCTGTAAATTTGAAACCAATACAACTAAAGTCTATTTAGGTATTGTTTTCTGATTCAGTTTTTATAATCGGTAAAATTAATAAATTCAAACTTGGTGTACTGAATGAGTTTATTTCAGTGTTCTTTATATAGCAAAATTTGATAATTGATAATCTAAAAGAAAAGTAAAGCAAAAGTGGAGGAGTCCTTTGAGAGCATTTTAGTTCCTGTTGTTTTCACAGTTGTTAATATTGCTGAATGCTAGTAGGGATACGAGTGAGGTTAGACTAAGTTATTGTAATGTGATGTGTATGTGTAGGAAGAAGGAAGGGGCAGATGCAGAGGAATGCCAGTGAGCAAAGGGAGGCATACTCACTCAATACATGGTATTCGAATGTTTGGGTTTACATATGCAAAAGTAAGTCCCCAATGGTATATACAGAATATTTAAGTAATTTTAAACCAACTTTAAAAGTACAAATCAACATAAAAATGAGCAACACATGGGAACAAGCAATTCCCAGAACAAATACATGAATGTGCAGGGATCACGTGTAAAGTACTTTACATTGTTAACTCTCAGAATAAAACATATTCCGTAGAATATGGTGAAGCATGAATTGCTATATCTTGAGCTCAACAGTGTGAAAAGCATGGCTCTTATACAGCCATGTTGGAAAGCAACTCACCACTATGTGTTAATGGGTTTTTTTCCCCCTTAAAGATGGTCTTATCTGTGGAAATAATTGTGTCATTTTCTCAAGTAACTCTTGTACATTGTGTTTTGGAAGATGTGTATGAGGGTGTTTACTGAAGCATTGTTTATATTAATAAAAAATATAAACAGTGTAAGAGGCCAAATGTGGAGAGATGGAAATATAAATTGTGCTCTCTTCATGAAGTGAAATATTATACAGCAACGAAAATGAATGCTTTTATTCAGATTCAGTTGACTGAAACTGTAATGGTCAAAAAAGGTACTTCTTAAATTGGTACTCTACATACTGTCTAATACTAAAATATTTTGATATGTCCTTTATACATAAAATAAATTGAAAAGGAAGAATATCGGCTAATGATATTATTTGTGAAGTGGGATTTCCTGAAGCTTTATTTTTAATTAAACCATTATGAGTCCTTTGAAATACAGAATTTTTGACCTTTTTTTGCACAGGTTATTAGCTACTTTTATTTAAAGTACAAGTTACATCTAGCAATTGCTGATTAGAAAATGAAGCTTTTCATTTTTCTTTCATGTCTTTCAAATCTCTTACCTTACGGTGAGAAAATCTGGTCATTCATGTAGGGTAGTTTTCAAAGACAGTGTCTTCTCATGATGGAATAGTACCCAACTAAGTGCATTTTGCAGTGCTAAAGTTAAGGTTCATATCTTCTATGGGTTCTTGGCTAATGTCTTTCCTCATGTGTACAAATGATTTATAGAAAACAAAAATGCATATGTACCACATGCTCCCCAGCACATTCTGTACTGTTGTTCATATCTCAGTAAGACAGAGGCACATTTTGGATTAAATATAGTTTGTAAAAGTTCATTTTAAATTATGTATCTGTAATTAGATTTCAGGGTGCATAGTCTTTGAATACGTCTTTTGATACCTTGATGAGTTATCTTATGAAGACTATTATTTTCCCTGTGTTAACTACTTTCCATTGAGCCTCAGTTATTGCCTCAGATGTTATGCCCCTTTGCCCACCCTTTTGAGTTGGGAATGTGGAAAGAGCCCTCTGGGTGTCACCTTTTGCCTAACCAATTCTTTCTATTTGCTCTCTGTTAACCAGTGAACAAATGTTAGGGTTTGGAACAAATGTAGCATTCAGGTTATCAGTAAGAAAAATATGAACATATAAGTGCTTTAGCATGATGCTAAGCCTGGTGGAATACAAAAAAATTATAAATTATATGCCTGTTTCCTTACTAAGAATCTCAAAGTTGGGTTACAATAACATACCACTCCATGTGTATGTAGACATGCATTTTTAAATGTGTCAAAAGCCGAAGTCATTATTCCAAACATTTGTCTTTGATACTGTGTAGTACTGATGGGTTCAAAATACCATGAAGGCAGCCGTGAATTAATATTTGGGTAGTAGAGCATATTAGTAGAATCATGGACAGAAAAGTCACATGACCATCTCAACAGATGCAGAAAAGGCCTTGGACATAATTGAACATTCCTTCATAATAAAAGTCCCAGGGAAATAGAATCATATCTCAACTCTGTAAATGCTACATATATATGATTAACCAACAGCTAACATTGTACTGAATGGGGAAGAATCCTAAGCATGCCCTCTAAAATCAGGAACAAGACAAGGGTGTCTACTCTCATCACTCTTATACATTATAGGGCTTTTAGTCTTAGCTAGAGTATCCCAAAACCAGGCAAAGACACCTCCAAAAAGGAGAACTATAGGCCAATCTCCTTAATGAACATTGATGCAAAAATCCTCAACAAAATAATGGCAAACCAAATTCAGCAACACATCAAAAAGATTATCCACCACGACCAGGTAGGCTTCATCCCAGGGATGCAGGGGTGGTTCAACATATGAAAATCAATAAACGTAATAAACCACATTAACAGAAGCAAAGACAAAAACCACTTGATCATCTCAATAGATGCAGAAAAAGCCTTTGATAAGATCCAACATCATTTCATGATAAAAGCTCTAAGAAAACTAGGAATAGAAGGAAAGTTCCTCAACATTATAAAAGCTATATATGACAAACCTACAGCCAGCATTATACTTAACGGAGAAAAATTAAAACCGTTCCCTCTAAAATCAGGAACCAGACAAGGATGCCCACTATCTCCACTCCTATTCAACATAGTACTGGAATTCCTAGCCAGAGCAATTAGGCAAGAAGAAGGAATAAAAGGAATACAAATAGGTAAAGAAACTGTCAAAATATCCCTATTTGCAGACGACATGATCCTATACCTTAAAGACCCAAAAAACTCTACTCAGAAGCTTCTAGACATCATCAATAGCTATAGCAAAGTATCAGGATATAAAATCAACATAGAAAAATTATTAGCGTTTCTATACACTAACAATGAGCAAACGGAAAAAGAATGTATGAAAACAATTCCATTTACAATAGCCTCAAAAAAAATCAAATACCTAGGTGTAAACCTAACAAAAGATGTGAAAGACCTCTACAAGGAAAACTATACACTTCTGAAGAAAGAGATTGAGGAAGACTATAGAAAGTGGAGAGATCTCCCATGCTCATGGATTGGTAGAATCAACATAGTAAAAATGTCGATACTCCCCAAAGTAATCTACATGTTTAATGCAATTCCCATCAAAATTCCAATGACATTCATTAAAGAGATTGAAAAATCTACTGTGAAATTTATATGGAAACACAAGAGGCCACGAATAGCCAAGGCAATACTCAGTCAAAAGAACAATGCAGGAGGTATCACAATACCTGACTTCAAACTATATTACAAAGCAATAACAATAAAAACAGCATGGTACTGGCACAAAAACAGACATGAAGACCAGTGGAACAGAATAGAGGATCCAGATATGAAGCCACACAACTATGAGCAACTTATCTTTGACAAAGGAGCTAAAAATATACGATGGAGAAATAGCAGCCTCTTCAACAAAAACTGCTGGGAAAACTGGTTAGCAGTCTGCAAAAAACTGAAACTAGATCCATGTATATCACCCTATACCAAGATTAACTCAAAATGGATCAAGGATCTTAATATCAGACCCCAAACTCTTAAGTTGATACAAGAAAGAGTAGGAAATACTCTGGAGTTAGTAGGTATAGGTAAGAACTTTCTCAATGAAACCCCAGCAGCACAGCAACTAAGAGATAGCATAGATAAATGGGACCTCATAAAACTAAAAAGCTTCTGTTCATCAAAAGAAATGGTCTCTAAACTGAAGAGAACACCCACAGAGTGGGAGAAAATATTTGCCAATTATACATCAGACAAAGGACTGATAACCAGAATATACAGGGAACTTAAAAAACTAAATTCTCCCAAAACTAATGAACCAATAAAGAAATGGGCACGTGAACTAAACAGAACTTTCTCAAAAGAAGAAATTCAAATGGCCAGAAAACACATGAAAAAATGCTCACCATCTCTAGCAATAAAGGAAATGCAAATTAAAACCACACTAAGATTCCACCTCACCCCTGTTAGAATAGCCATCATCAGCAACACCACCAACAACAGGTGTTGGCGAGGATGCGGGGAAAAAGGAACCCTTTTACACTGTTGGTGGGAATGTAGACTAGTACAACCACTCTGGAAAAAAATTTGGAGGCTACTTAAAAAGCTGGACATCGATCTACCATTTGATCCAGCAATACCACTCTTGGGGATATACCCAAAAGACTGTTACTCCAGAGGCACCTGCACATCCATGTTTATTGCGGCACTATTCACAATAGCCAAGTTATGGAAACAGCCAAGATGTCCCAGCACTGACGAATGGATTAAGAAAATGTGGTATCTATACACAATGGAATTTTATGCAGCCATGAAGAAGAACGAAATGTTATCATTCGCTGGTAAATGGATGGAATTGGAGAACATCATTCTGAGTGAGGTTAGCCTGGCTCAAAAGACCAAAAATCGTATGTTCTCCCTCATATGTGGACATTAGATCAAGGGCAAACACAACAAGGGGATTGGACTATGAGCACATGATAAAAGCGAGAGCACACAAGGGAGGGGTGAGGATAGGTAAGACACCTAAAAAACTAGCTAGCATTTGTTGCCCTTAACGCAGAGAAACTAAAGCAGATACCTTAAAGCAACTGAGGCTAATAGGAAAAGGGGACCAGGAACTAGAGAAAAGGTTAGATCAAAAAGAATTAACCTAGAAGGTAACACCCACACACAGGAAATCAATGTGAGTCAATGCCCTGTATAGCTATCCTTATCTCAACCAGCAAAACCCCTTGTTCCTTCCTATTATTGCTTATACTCTCTCTACAACAAAATTAGAGATAAGGGCAAAATAGTTTCTGCTGGGTATTGAGGGGGGGAGCGGGAGGGGGTGGAGTGGGTGGTAAGGGAGGGGGTGGGGGCAGGGGGGAGAAATGAACCAAGCCTTGTATGCACATATGAATAATAAAAGAAAAAAAAAAAAAAGACAAGAGAAGAAGTAAAAAGAATACAAACAGGACAGGAGAAAGTCAGTTTTGTCCCCATTTGCTGAAAGTATAATCCTTTTTTTTAAGTGCAATAATTAACTTTATAATCCTTACCAAGTCATTTTTACAAAATATTTATTCTCTGAAATCCACAGCATTCATGGGGTGTTAACACTTTAAATGTTTATCATTCTACCAACTGCAGCATTATCTAAGTAAACCAGAATAAGCACTTTTAGCAGATGTAGCCAATGATTATTAATACTTTTTTTAAAGTATAATCCTATATTTACAAGACCCTGAAAACTCCAGCAGAAGACTCTTAGATCAGATAACACTTTTAGCAAAATAGCACTACACAACAATCATCATACAAATTCATTAGATTTTCTATATACTAAAACAAATTCTCTGTGGAAGAAATCAAGAAAGCAATTTCCACAATAGCCTTGTATCCTGGGAATCAACCTAAACAAAGAGGTGAAAGACCAGTGCCGTGAAAACTCAAATACTGAAGAAAGATATTGAAGAAGGTGGAAACATATCCCATGTTCGTGGATTAACAAAAATAATGTTGTAGAAATGGTCATATTACCAAAAGTCATCTACAGATTCAACACAGTCCCCATCAAAATTTCAATAACATTCTCTAAAGAACTAGAGAAGGCAATATAAAATTCATATGCAAGCACAAAAGCCTCCCGAGGAAAGAGGCAGTGCTGGGATACCACAATACCTGATTTCAAGTTATACTACATAGGCAGGCATAGTTCATGTCTGTAATCTTAGGTACTCAGGAGGCAGAAGCAGGAGGAATGAGAGTTGTAGTCCAGCCTGGGCAAAGTTAGTGAGATCTTATGTCAAAAACAACTGGCGGACATAACTTAAGTGGGAGGCAATGGGTTCCATCCCTGGTACTGTGCCCTCTCCCCCAATTCCCT
Organism: Castor canadensis; assembly: GCF_047511655.1. Classification (NCBI taxonomy): domain Eukaryota; kingdom Metazoa; phylum Chordata; class Mammalia; order Rodentia; family Castoridae; genus Castor; species Castor canadensis. The sequence goes on along the minus strand of NC_133386.1, from coordinate 5,118,904 downwards.
AACTATGGAACATAACAAAAACAGTGTGGTACTGGCACAAAAACATACATAGATCAATGGAATGGAATACAGGACCCAGAAATAAGCCTGTGTTGCTACAGCCATCTTATTATTGACAAAGGTATGAAAAATAGACTTTGCAGAAGACAGCCTCTTTAACTGGTGATGCTGGGGAAATTAGATATCCACATGTAGAAAACTGAAACTAGATCCTTACCGCTCAGCCTATACCAAAATCTACTCAAAATAGATCGAAAATAATAAATAAATAAATCAAGACAGGAACTTTGAAACTGTTAGAGGTAAACAGGAAAAACACTTCAAGATATGACAATGACCGCACCAGCTCAGTGAATAATAAGGATTAACAAAAGGGATTGCATCAAAGTTAAAAGTTCTGCACAGCAAAGGAAACAATTAGCAACATGAAGAGACAGTTTATAGAATGGGAGAAAATCTTTGCCAGGTATTTACCTGACAGTGATTTATAGCTGGAACATAAAACTGAATACCAAAAGAGCAAATAATCTAAGTAGGCAAATTAACTGCAGACTTTTCAAAAGAAGTACAAATGGCCAGTAAACACATGAGAAAATGTTCAACATCTTTAGTCAAGAGGGAAATGCAAATCAAATGTACATTGAGATTCTATCTCACCCCAGCTGGAATGGCTATCACCAATAAACAGAAAACAAATGCAATGTAAACATGCAGGGAAATGAGAACACTTAATACATGTTTGGTGGGAATATATATTAGTTTAGGCATGGTGGGAATCAATATGAGTAAAAATAGAATCACCATATGATTCAGTTTACCACTCCTGGGCGCATACCCGAAGGAAATTGTCAACATACAGTAGAGACACCTGTGTAGCCATGTTTATTGTAGCATGTTCACGCTACCTAAGTTATAGAATCAGCCTAGGTGCCCGTCAGCTAAGAATGGATAAAAAAAGGGTTTCTATATACATTGGAGTAGTTTCAACCAAAGGAAGGACAAAATCATGTTGCTTGCAGGAAATTGATCCCTACATTAAGCCAGAATCAGACAAGTTTTATACAGGTTTACACTTGTGTGTGGAATCTTTTAAAAAAAGACATGAACATAGAAGGAGGTCTACTTGGGAAGAGAAAGGGAATTAGTGGAGTAGTGATAAGTGAGGGAAACAGAGGATTAATACCATCTAAGGACATTATATGCACATATAAAAATGTCAATATGAAACCCATTTAGTATAATGACCATAAACTAACAAAAACAAATGAAATAGGCATCACGCGGGCAGTGCAAGCATGGTAAATACCCACAGTGGCTTAGGTTGAACAGGACATGTTAAGGAGCCCCTAGGATGCTGGTGCTGCCCTTCCTTTCCTGAGGTCTTCAAGTAGGAGGCACCTTTCCTGATGCCATTCGCCCTGCCTTGCTACTCTCTCACGTTTTGGAAACACTGTCAGGGAACATCAAGCTACATTTATTGCTCGTGGGTATAACACAGAACCTTCAAGACAGTTCCTACTTGTTGTAGGAATTGAACTCAGATTCATCATCATTTTGTATTTTTTTTAAATTTTTATTTCATAGAAGGTGGGTAAATACTGTCTTAGTGTTGCCTGATATATATATATATAATTTGTGGTAAGGATTGAACAACCCAGGGCCTCACACATACTCAAGTGTTGTACTACTAAACTACATCCCCAGCCCTGAATTTTTGAGCTATTTATTTATTTTCATAAACCCATGTGGAAAAGTACACATAGAATATATAAGAAGACATCATATGAGTTAGGGCTTAGAAACTATTTAGTACATTTTATGTTACTTGCTATTTTCTGATTATAGTGTAAAAATTTAATGCCAGATGTTTCTTAACTGTTTACTACATGAAAAATGTGCTGAATATTTTAGGGAAGCAATGTCTAATATATAACAGTTGTAGTTTAGCATACATTGGGTAAAGAAAATACCTAACAAAAAGATGAAACTATGAGTTCAGCGATGCTTTTAAATGGGTTTGTACTGTGTTGATGATGCCCCATAGGGACACAAATATGAAGTCTCAGCTACTGGGGTGGTGAGGCAGGAGAATTGTGAGGCCGAGGCCCGTCCTGGACAAAGTAATGAGACCTACCTCAAAAAACAAGCGTGGATGAGTAACTCAAGAGGCCCTGGGTTCCATCCCCCCATACTACAGAAGAAGAAAAAAAAAAGAACAACCATGTGTATTTTAGGAACTAGGAGTACGTTTGTGTGACATTATCTTACGTAGAGACCATACATATATAACATGCAGAAACGAGTATTCAAGAACTTAAGAACATATTGTAAGAGAATTGCATGTTCAGATGTGTGCAGGGCAAGAGAAATATAAAATTATTTTGTACCAGCCTCTCATTTAGGCATCTTTAAACACATTTTAGTATAAAAAGTGGAAAGGAACTGTCTTTGCTTTCTGGAAACTTATTCTAGAGATCAATATTAAGTATCATGACTGAGCAATAAAATTCTGTGGCAGCACAGTGAGGGGGTCGGATAAATGTTGATAGTTTGGGAGAACATGGAAGTAGTATATTTGAGTTCATTCTTCTGTTTCATTAATTTTTTAATAAATTCCCTTCATTACTCTTTCAGTGCATTTTGTATAGAGCCTGCAAAATGATGACAGCTGTGGTTTCTTCCTTTTCAAAAAACTAATGCTCCACTCTGTGCATCATATCAGATTCAGCCCTGAATGGAGTGCAGTACAGTGCTTTGATCAGCTGAGCTCCCTTTCAGTCCAAATCAAAGATTATGTCTGTATCTTTATTAGTCGTCTTTTTCTAAAAGTTACATTTAAAAATAATTTCATGTGTTTATTCAAAATTTAATATATTTTGTAGATTATATTAATTAAAAATACATTGTGGTAGGCCAGGATTTATCAGCCCCAAAGTGCATTTCCAATTTTATTTTTCTAAATTAACCTCTAGTCATGTCATATTACTTGTTGTTCAGTCATCCCTTGTCCATATTCCTGCTGTGTCAGTTCCTCTGATCATCTGTCCCTCATTGAGTTTATATTGCAGCCTATCCAAACCTTGATACATCATGGCAACAAAAATTACGGAGTTCTTAGGGAATGCTGGATATTCTTTACTGTATGCTATTAATATATTTAAGATGTATCACAGTTTTGTGATGTAATTATTATACTTATCTCTTTATACCTCTCTTTTACAGATGTGAAAACCAAGGCACAAAAATAATTCAAATATTTTGCTTAGGATTAAACAGGTAGTAAATGGCTAGCAAGTGTAGTATCATAGAGTCCTTGGCAAATGAATATCCAAAGTTTATATTTTCAGAGTCTGGACATGGTGGTACATGCCTGTAATTCTGCCTGCTTGGGAGGTGGAGGGAGGAGAATTGTGGTCTGAGGCCAGCTCAGGCAAAAGCAAAAGACCCTATTATCGAAAGGGCTGTGGGGCATGGCTCAAGTGGTGGTCCCGAGTTCAGTCCCCAGTAACACCTCCCCCCAAAACTTGCATTTGAAAAATCGCATCCTAAAAAATATGTATATGTATATATACACACACACTTTCTTTTTAAGTTTTGTGGAATGTCCAGCCTGAATAGAATGGCTTCAGAAAAAAGCAGCTTTTGTACATTGAGCCATATATCATGTCTTATTCTTATCTTAAAACTTTATTCCATAAAACTGTTACCAAATATGTCTTGACAGGCTATGTGCAGTTTTAAGAATGTCTTCTTGCATGTGGTTGTTGTTTTCAGAGGAAATAATTGTAGATACAATGTTATCTTGAGGACAAGATAGTAGATACATAACAGAATTTTTCTGTCTACTAAATAAGCAAATAAGAACCAGAATTTTAAAATTCCAATGCAAATTAGTGAAAACTTTATTAATATTCCGAAGAAGTGTCTTGTGCTTCTATGGACAGTAGCTACTTAGCAACAGAGACTCAGCTCAAAGTTTCCAGAAGGATTTCAGGGCAGTCGTTATTTCTATCCTTACTATTTTTATTAAATGTTATCCAGCTGTTCATCTTTAAGCTTGGTGAGAAATGAAATTATAAAGCACTTGATCACGTGTCCCTTTGTATGGGAAACTCTATACACATTTTTAGTTCAGGTCATCTACTGCATTGTCAAGGTCAGACTTAGTTTCCCAAGTGGTCTTGTTCAAAGTTGTTCCTGCATACCACAAGCTCCTCAGATCTTGAGAATCTTAACTCATTTTGGTTATCCTTGGGGAAGACCAGTATAACTTGGGTAGGGCTGTGGTTATATAAGTTTAGGGAGGCCATATGGTAATTACAGTTAGACTAGTGAGTTGATACATTAAAAATTGGACGGACGAATATCTGGCATCTTTATATTGTGTCTGTAGAAGAGAAATGTTCTTGTGAAGGAAGAGCATTGAAGCTAGTTCTTTTGGTTTTAACTAGGAAACTCTTAGAATAAAGCAAGTTTTTTGAATTAAGAAATTATTTTAGTTATGCTTAATTTAATAAGCATTTGTTGAATGCCTACCTTTCCTGTATGATGATTTCAATAAACTAAATATAAAACATTCATATATTATTACAAGATGTTTTGAAAACATGGCTGTTGCTTGACACAAGTTTAAGGAGTTCTGTGGTCAACTTTTATGACTGTAGTCAATGAAGAATTAAGACTATATAAACTCTACTTCCTGCCGAGTTTCTCAGTGAACGTTTCCTGATGGCTATATATCTCAGCTTTAATATTTGGCTTAAAGTACATATGTTCATAACAAAAGTTATGGGATCCTTGGTTTGCTTCAATAAGGTACACTTTGAATTCTTTTCCAAGAGGTTTTAGCATGTGAACTTTCACATTAAGAGCACAGTAGGAGCAAAAGTCTTAGGCTCATTTCCCTGACTACAAATGCGTAATTAAAAGAGTCTGCCAGCGGGTGGTTGGGACAGTCAGCGTGCTCTGATGCTTCATGTTACACAGCTACTTTGTTGTTGAAACACATACTGTAATTAGAGCATAATTTTAAACTTCAGAGGGCAGTGACTCATCAAGTTTTTATTTTTATGAAAAACCAGTTATCAAAAACAAAAGTAGTTTCTCAAAGGCTGAGAATGTTTTTACTTCATATTTCTATGATACTATGTGTAGCAGCTTCAAAAATGAAATGTATTTACTGAAAAGTAATGGTTATTATGTATTTATGGACAGTGGTGTTGTTTGGCCTGACTTAGTGATGTTAGAAATATGCATGGTGTATGAAGGCTGTATTTTAGTTGTCTAAATTTTTACTTTTTTTTTTTTGGTGGTACTGGGATTTAAACTCAGGGCCTCATGCTTGCTAGACAGGCATTCTATCAGCCTTTTAGTTTTAATAAACTCATCTATTGAAAACTTTAAAGACTATGTTAACTTAAATGGCTATAGGTTTATCCCTTTTGTATATTTGTATCATTAAAATTTGGTAGTTGATTCAGGGATAAAGCATTTTTGTAGACACAAGTGATCTTTTCAGGTGCTTTTTCTGGGTTGTTGATATTCTTCATGTGACTATGTCAGGGAAATCAGTTATTGAAAAAAGGTTTGGCTTGGCTTGAATTAGGAGATAGGACCAATATGAAAACCAAACAAAACGTAGCTGCCAAGTAATCTCTTTAATCTATTTATCTGCACTCAAAAGTCCCTATATCGACTAAAATTCTGTCAGGACTGATATGCTTAGAGTGTGGGGATTTGACTGGAGGCCCATGTGCCTGCAGACACTTTACGCATCCTCCCTTTCATTCTGCAGAAAGTAAGCTTTGGAGAGACCCTTGTGAGGCAGGCCAAAGTCCTCCTTACTTCTCCTGCAGATTGTCCTGCTTACACAGATGGCCATAAACAAGATTAAACAGCAGTGGAAGCCATGAGTGACTCTCACAGTGAAACAGCAATAGGGTGGAGGTATATTGTGTTTCTGGCATCGCAGTGCAAAGACTGCTGAATAATGTCACCACCAGACCCACAGCTTAGCCAGGTTCTACACCATTAGTTTTGTGCCTTGTTTCAGTGGGTAATACCCCTGGGTTCCTTTTCCACCTGTGTGGATGATTTATACTAAGTGAAGTTTTCAAAGAAAATTCAGCCAACAGTTGTTCTTCACACCTGCTCAATTAAATAACCTAAAATTGGAGTGGGAAGAGTTCATGTCCCAAAAATTCCATACGATAATATATTGCTCCCTGTTTAGGTCTGGCCCACAAGATGAATACTTACACTCTTGTGGATGGAATCAGAATTTGTAAAATTTAAGAGAGAGCCTGAAAAAAAAAAAAAAAGATACACATAGAACTCCACAAAAATATTTGATTATGGATTAGGAAGGATTCTAGATTCAAGAACTCTGTGTTGTATTTCTAGCCTTTCACTAATTTATGGTATTGGTTTGGGACAGTTGCTTATTTTAGGATTCTTCAGTAGGTGAGGTCTTTTGCTAGGAATTGGTTGTTGAGACCGCAAGCCCTGAGGCTGGCTGCCTGCCTGGGTGCACACACAACTTGTTGGCATGACTTGGGCAAGCCATGTCTGCCTCAGCCTCCAGTTTAGTTTGGGGGATTGAATGATATGGTGCATTTTTGTTGTTTAGCATCATACTTGGCATGAAGTAAGTGTTTAATAAAAGCTACCATGATTTATCATCATCATTATCATCTTTTTAAAGTTTTTCATCACCTGAATGATAGAGTTACTTGAAGTTTATTTCTCCATAATATGCTTATTGAGAATATACACTATAATATGTATCTTTTCTTTGGTTAGGTGAAAACAGTATAGAACTTTTAGTAGGCTACTAAATTTTAATTTGCTATCTTTTTACTATTTCCTGTGTCCATTTCCTTGAATCTTCTTGTCATTTCTTGTTGCCTTAAAGCTTTGAACATACTCCCATATAGTGATTATTTATTTTGTCTTTGCTGTTACTTTAGTCATAGTTTTGAAAAGACTTTTTATTGCTTCCTTTTCTATTTTCTTTTTTTAAATTGAGTTCTTATATTTTAAACTCTTGTGGTTGCTGTGGAGATTCAGGGTGTCATTATGTAACCCAGACTAGCCTTGAATTTGCCATCCTCCTGCCTTAGCCTCCCCAGTTTGAAATTACAGCTGCACACCACTACACCTGGTCTAAACTGATTTTTAAGAATTTTAGCAGAGACTTTAAGTGCATGATTTCATTGATTTCACCATCTTTGACAGCTTCTCTTCTTTGTTTTAAAAACTGTAAACATAAGTGCTTCTTTTGAAGATAACATTAGAATACATAGAACTTAATTTTTTTCACATTGCTTTAAATTGTTGAGTTAAAAGTACACATTTGCCAAGGTAGTTTATAACTTAGAAAATTTATTCCTTCAGTAAAGCCTAGTGGCAAATTATACTACAACTCTGTTCTTTGTTTCCTGGGTTTTGTTTGTTTGTTTTGTGTTTTTGGTGTTATCTGGGATTGTATTTAGGGCCCTGCGCTTGCTAGGCAGGCACTACACTTGAGCCCATATTCTCTTTCTTCCATGTGTGTGTGTTTTTTGGTTGTTTGTTTTTGTGGCAGGTTAAGATTTCAGTTTTTATTCTTAAGCTTTTCTGAAATGTTTTGAATTTTAAATTTTACTCAGTTACCCTTGTGTTAGTATCTGTGTGCATCAGTATCTCACACAGTAGCTTTTAATGCATCTATCTGTTTGTAGCGCCTGTCAGTTGTGGCTTAGTATCGATTGGTGTCCCTTTCAGGTCGTAGTCTTTACGTCTGCTTCTGTACTGACTTCATTTCTGATGAGACACCTCATAGTGTGATTTTACCGTGCTGAGTGGATATTTTTGTATTCCTTGAGTTTTGTTCTGGGACACAGTTAAGTTAGTTGGAAACAGTTTGGTCCATTTAAGTCTTGCTTTTAAAATGTATGTAGGCAGTATAGGAGCAATGGCTACACTACCTTGAATTGTTTTCTGAACTGAAGCAAGATGGTCCTGTGAAACGTTTGTAAATCATGAGGTGTTTTCAGTCTGGTTCCCTGTGAGAACTAGGTAATTTGTGACATTGGCAGCTCTTACATTGGCCTCTGGAATTTTCTGCCCATAATGCAGTGGTTAACGTTCAGTCTCCTGCTTGGGACTTGGTCATTCTCCAGCAGTTTTTGTTCAGTACTGGTGTCTGAGTCCACCGCTATAGTTTTCCTGGACTCTTAACTTTGGTCTCCTCAACTCTGTGAGCTAGGAGACTCTTAAGGTAGTCAGCTGAGCAGTCATAGACTTGCCCTCTCCACCCCTTCACCACCTCCATTACTCTTACCCTTGTTCTCTGTGGCCTGATTGTCAGTATGTTGAAACTGCTATTTAATGTGGTTCTTTGGGTGATTGAGTCTGATGATTCCTGTTACTTTGTTTTGGCAGGAAACAAAATCTCTCATACATATGAGTTTAGATAAATAGAGACATTTTTAGGATCACCAAATAATAAAAGTAGCTTTTGTAAGTCTTACCTACTGAAAAAAAATAAAAAAGTAAATAAAAACAAACTTGGTGGGGAAACATTGTCAGCCTTCTTCAACATAAAAATTAAAGTCTACATTTAAATTTTAAATTTTTATTGCCAAGTACAAGTATTTGTGCACATTTTATGTTCTTTGTCACGCAGACAATGCTGAGATTCCCAGTTTCTCATGGTGTTCCATGCTGTTCCTAGGCAAAAAGATATATCTCATCATTTTATGTATTAATTTTTTTACCTCCCAAGTTATTTTGATTTAGTATTTATAACAAAATATCTTAAATTTTAAAACATTATTTTCGAATAATCACATTATTTCTTAATTTCTGTTTCCTTAGCTGCTGTTCAAATTTTCAGACTTCCAAATCAGATTAGACACTCGTATTCTGTACTTGTTCCACATTGCTTTTTGAATGAACTTTTTATTATAGCAGCTGCCAAAAACCTAGCTTTGCTAAGATGTGTTGTTAAAAGGAATGTGGGGTGATCTAATGTTGAAAGAGATACACTTTGAGCTAGTAGTTTACCATTTTATTTTCTTTGATTGGAATTGTACAGTTTAGTAAAGTAGTGAACTTCATGATAAAAGTTCAAGAATGGCAAGTGTCAATTACTGCGGTGCTCTGAACCATGTGCACATTTGTGTAACATTTGTTACTTAGAAGTTTGCAGTCTTAGTTTCTAATTTGGTCTTTTAAATGTGTATTTATTTATAAATTTTACATTACAAATATATTTACATATTATCTCTAAAACTTAATGCTAGGACTGTCCCTGAAATTACTATATCTTAGGTGAACTAGAATTGTAGCCACTTCTGCTGTTCCCTGTAGCTTGACAGGGTTTTCAGCATTGGTCTTTCCTTACTTGGTGATTAGAAGTCAGAAAGGAAATGAAGCATAGGTATTCACTATGAAGCTAGTATGTGTGACTTGCTATGATGAAGTTCACATTTTGAAAGTAAAGTCTGATGGAAATATAGTTAAAACTATTCTTGCACTTATTCCCTGTGATTACAATGAAATGTTTCTATAATTGCCACTTGAAATACTTAAAATAATACTTATTTTACACAATAAAGATTATTTGCAAAATACTTTTTATAATTTTGAATACAGCAATGTTATTATGTAGTGGAAGTTTGAGAATGAGAACTTGACTTCATCTTCTAAATTGACAGTGATCTTGATAAGTGGCCTGCTTAACCTTGATGACTTTCTGTTTGTTCGTAAAACACAGAAAAACATGTTTCTTAAGGTGTTGTTTTTTTTTTTTTTTTTCATTTTTCTTTTATTATTCATATGTGCATACAAGGCTTGGTTCATTTCTCCCCCCTGCCCTTAAGGTGTTTTTAATGATAATTTAAAGATGATGCCATATGTAAGTGTCTCAGTACATAGCAGCTCTACAGGGGTTGTGATTATCTTGCTCATTGTGGCATCCTTAGCATCTGGCTCAATGCCTGGTACATAGCAGGTCCTTCAAAATACTTGTTGAATTAGCTCTCATTTGACTAATAGACCCACATCCAAACTTTGTTGAGTTTGGGTTAGGAAAATAATTGAAAAGATCTGCAATATTATCTTAGCAAAATAATGCAAATGTGGCTTTGAATAATTGGCAATGGTTAATATTATATGGAAGTTGTACTATGTCTATAAAGAAAAATATTTGTAATGGTTTACTTTGTAAATTTTACAGGAGGAGCAAAATAGAGGCAAGCCCAATTGGGAGCATCTAAATGAAGATTTACATGTACTAATCACTGTGGAAGATGCTCAGAACAGAGCAGAAATCAAACTGAAGAGAGCAGTTGAAGAAGTGAAGAAATTACTGGTACCTGCAGTAAGTAATGATTTCCAAATCTCAGATTTCGGTCTCATTTCCCGCTTTGGGTTTAATTTTAATTTATTGTAGTAGTTTTCTTAATGAAGAACGGATTATTATTTGTTAGAGATTTTACTTAGCATTATAAAAATAATGTATGAATCATTAAATGTCTGAAGGACAAACATGGATAGTGCTCAACTCTTAACTGGGAAAGCCTCTATTTTTGTAAAGGAAGTGGTTTTGTGAGGACAAGCAAATCCAATTACTGTACTTCTCAAAAGTAAGTTAACTTTTGAATCATTCTGCTATAGAAAAAGAAGGTAGACACAGTAGGGTGGTAGAAGCTTTTGTTTGGAGGAGCCAGTCATGAGTATACAGAAGTGAATACACCTAATTTGTTTGGAACTGAGTTGGTAAGAGCACATTGTTTGAATTGCATATGGGTGCCAAGTACTCTCCTGCCAAAAATCATTGTCTCCCACAGAAAGATTGATGCTCCCTGGTAAAACCTTCTCACAATACAATGAAAAATCTAAATTTTTACTGATTTAGCTGGCACCATTCTGATCAGTTTTCTTACTCCACTGTTATTTCTAAAACAAAAATGTAAAGTTCATTTTTAGAAATTTAAGTAAGTTACTGGAAGTAATTTTGGAAGGTGACATCTCGTAAGAAATTGCCCAGACACCTTTGTATTCTCATTCAGTACTCCGTTCCATTCTCTCTTCCCTCTACTCTCATCTCTTGGATCTGTTCCCTGTTGTTACATAATATTTACAGTATTATCTCTTTCAATGGGAAATGAAAAATTATTAGTTTTCTGTGTCATTATTAAAATATTTTTTATGTATTAATAAAATGTATGGAAATGTGGATCCTACCTTGTTATTGACAAAACTAGGAATTTTGCTAGTATTGTGTCCAATAAAATGTGTTGCATTTACATAAATGAGTATAGCATCTGCTGTTTTTATTTCCCAGAGAGTCTGTCCTTTTATTTTCTTGATAGTCTATTCTTTAAGTAATCTCAGGAATCAAAGAGTTCCATTAACTTGACACAATTCCTTAGAAGAAAAGAATTTCTTGTAAATTCTCTTGGTAGATCATAAAAGGAATAATAAATGGGCAGGTTAAATTTTTAAGAAATTCATGCAGTTTATATCTTAAAGAAAATAACACCTTTGATGACAAATGTATCTCCTTGAAAGTATTTTTAGGATTATTATTAAATAGAAATAAAAATTTTAAGTTGTACTCCTTGCAGTTACTTACCTTGGAGTAATGAAACTTTCTTAAGACTTACAGTTCATAGAATAAAAATATGTACTTTAAGGTATGGGTTCTATGCAATGATTTAACCTTACTGTAGTTTCTTACTTCTGAAACATATTGGCTATGTTTATTGTAACATGGATGCAATATTAAAGAATTTTAAGTCTTTAATTGAGCAGAACATTTCTATAGGTTCGTGATGATGATGTCAAGATAAATAGAAGTTTAAACAAAACAAACTTCATTGTATTTGAGGCCTCTCCATAATTTCCCAGTGCTGTGTCTGTGTGACAGTTACCCTGAGTAAGTTTAGCCAGGAGGAAATGTTATTTGAATTGGACCTTCATATAAAATGATATTTATACTAACATAAAAAATGAGTAATCCTTTTTCACTTTTAAAAAATGTCATCTAAGTACAGCATTTGAGTGCTGTGTTAGGAACATTTCAGATATCTTAGTGTTAGGGACCCTCTTTGCAGAGGTTCTGGGATAGTACTATTATACCAAGATGTCTTTGTTACTAGAGTAACCTATCCGCTTCATCCTGAGTCAGGTGTTTTTGGTGGATATGAAAGTAAGCGTTTCGTATTCCAGAAGGGAGACAGTTAACAAAAAAGAAAGGATTGTTCTCAGTCTGCACTGCCACAGATAACTGATTTTAACTAAGTTTCAATTAGCATTGTGTCTCACTGCTTCACTTCTTGTTGAGAAACATGGTTGTGATGTTGGTGGTGATTTACTGTTTGTTGTAGTTAATCACTCTCAAATTGGACTAGAAAACAAGGCCTAACAAAGTTACATCCATGTTTCTTTATTATTAATAACATAGTTGTACATATTTATAGAGTACAATGATTTTTTTTTTTGGCCAGAAAAGCGTACGCAGGAATATTTTATTTTACTCAACTCAGTATAATCATTATAAAATGATCATTTTATAGAAAAGAAAAAAGAAAATTTTAAAATTATAAGAGAAGAAAAAGTTTGGATTGACACCATTAATTAATGTATTTTTAATAAAGAGGGGGAAACTTACATCTATTTCTTGTCCTATATCAATAATGAATACGAATTTGCTTATTATAACAAACAATACAGTAACTAAAGAAGTCAGCTTTAATAAAAATGAAATTGAAAAGTTATAATTTAGGTAATTGCTAAATCATACTGATGTAATATAGTATATTCTTATTTTTGTTTTTTTGTATTTTAGAAAATTAAACATTAATTTCATGTTAAGACACATGAAAATATCAAATTCCATATTTCTAGAGTACAGTGATGTTTTGATATGTACATACAATGAATAATGATCAAGTCAGGTAATTCACCTCAGATATTTATCATTTGTTTGTATTGAGAGCATTCAGAGTTTTCTAGCTTTTTTGAAATACTTAATAAATTATTGTTATCTATAGTCACCCCCGTGTTACAGAACACTAAAGCTTATTCGTCCTAATTGTAATTTTGTACTCGTCAACCTCTATCTCCCCTTCCTCCTTACCCTTTCTGGTCTCTGATATATAATATACTACTCTTTATATCTATGAGATTAGTGTTTTTAGCTTCTGCATAGGAGTATAATCATGTTCTTTTTATAATTTTATATTAAATACTTTTTGTAGAAAACATTAAAAATATAGAGAAGCTTAAAGAAAATTACTTGTTTGACTTTTACCCTGTGTTAATTATCAGTGTTAATACTAACAATTTATTTTTTGAGTCTATTTATTTATTTATTTATTTTTATTATACCATTGTACTGGGAGTACATTGTGACATTTACAAAAGTGCTTATAATATATCATAGTTAAATTCACCCCTCTATTCCCCTTTATCCACCCTTCCCCCATTCTTAGTGTAGTTTCAGTAGGTCTTATTTTTCCATTTTCCTACATGAGTACATAATATTTCTACCATATGCACCTCCTACACCCTTTCCTTATATCCTCCCCCTTCCCACTGGTACCAACCCCCAGACAGAACCTGTTTTACCATCTGTTTGTTTAAGATAGCTATACAGGGAGTTTTATGTCACATTTCTATGTATGCTTGTATTATAACCCTAATTATTTCATTCCCACTTAATTTCTCCTTGGTACTTTAGTCCCCTTCTAATGGTGATTTCACCAGGGTAAAAATTCTATGTTCATTCTTACATAGACAGTACATCTACCATATTCACCTTCTTTACTTCCTTCTTCTACCCTCTCTCTTCTGTTAGTGACCTCCCCTTAAAGTAATCTATTTTTTTATAATATTGCTTGTATTTGTATTAGGGCTGTATTCCACATATGAGAGAAAACATGGGGCCTTTGCCTTTCTAAACCTGGCTAACTTCAGTTAAGATGATGTTCTCCAACAAATTTTCTATTAATTTCAAAGCATTTATGAAAACTGTAAGGCCCTGTATCCCTAGGTCCTCAGATTAAGTTAAAGACCCCTGGTCTGGAGAAGCACCCCCCACCCCAAAGATGCTTTTTACTGGAGGACTATACATTGAGAAGGTTGTAAACCATTACCTGGCATCAAAGAAAAGGTTTATTTCAATCTTTATATACTTAATATGACAAAGACTTTTCATGCTCACTCATATATTCTTGACTTCTCATAGGCATATAGCAACATTACTTTGCAGTACTGATGGTTGTGAATAGAATAATATTACTTTTAGGCTGAAGTAGTTAGGCAGAAGTTCAAGGGCCTCCAGTATTTTTTCTACCTTTGTGTTCAAGGCAGCTTCTGGTCCAGCTGAAAGTACAGATGTTGCAGCTTGACAATGACAGTACAGAGAAAAGCCAACCCAGCTCATGAGACAAACAGCCTGAGTAGAAGATACATATTGGTTGGATTAAAGCACTACAACTTGGGAATTGCTTGTTCTTGTGGTGTACTGTATAGTAGAATTTTAAAACAATAAAATAATAGATCTCAAATTCATATACTTTGAAAATTGACAACAATGAACAAGATGGGAACTTGACTTGGCAGGTTAGCCATGACAGACCTCTTCATTGGGTAGAAATCTTTTCTTGCAATTTCAACACATAGAATGTTTTAAATTGTATTTTTTGCCTAGGACAGTATCTGGCATATAGTAGACTTTCCACTAATTTTTATTAGTGAACAAAAGGTGTTGGTATTAAAGTTGGTATAAGAACTTACTGTTATACTATTAATATAAATAGTAATATAATTCTTACATTTGCTTTTAATTGTAATCATTGAAAGATAATTAAAATAATATAAAAGATAATGCATATGGACTTACTATAGGGAATACAGCCTACCTTCTCATGTATCTTAAAAATCATTTTGTCAAGAGCTATCCAAACAAGAAGAAAGAGGAAAACTATATATAAATAAATATATTAATTTGGTTAATACTTTCTACCTATTTTACATTGCCAAATTAAGTATTGTGGCACCTAGTTGAAGGCATTAGCTTTTCTGAATCATTAGAACTACCTAGTCCCAAATGATTAAACCATTTTCATCTGGTTTCTTTAATAGTATTAATTGTAATAAAATACAATCTTAAGTGGGAAATTCAATCTTCAGGTTACATGCCAACAGATTTAAAGAAATTTCTACTGTTGGTGTTGATAACCTATATAAGTCACTTTTAAACTTAGTATTTTCCCAGTGTATTACAGTAATTTGGTTATGGACAGAAATAGCTGGCAGGAGTCAAAAACTATTCACACTAGATACAGTGGTATGATACTAGACTGAGTTCCTCATGGATTGTATACTGTTGTATCTTGAGGTTAATTTTTTGTCATTGCTTTTTCTAGAAATAGTTGTAGCATCAGTCTCCTGGTCTTGATACATGTATTCAGTAGTCTGAGAGCAATTGCCTTCCTTTGGTGTAAGAATTTCTTATGAGAATTACAGG
Organism: Castor canadensis; assembly: GCF_047511655.1. Lineage (NCBI taxonomy): Eukaryota > Metazoa > Chordata > Mammalia > Rodentia > Castoridae > Castor > Castor canadensis. Next base: position 5,103,381 of record NC_133386.1, on the reverse strand, counting down.
CTTACCTTTCCCACCCACAACATACCATAGTATACCTGCCCTCTTGATTATAGCACATGTCATGCTAGTTTGTTAGTATCTTTTTTCTGTTTACCCTATCAGCCATAATTTCCTATCTGGCTAACTGTTACTATTTCTAGTACTTAGCACCATGGCCAGTGTGTAGCAATAACATAATAAATATTTGACAGTGAGTGAATGATTGCACTTTGTAATAAGGTTACTTTTTGTTACTGTATCTAGTGCCTGAGAGAACCAAGTTATAAAGAGAAAAGGCTTATTTTGACTCATAGTTTTAGACTTTTCAGTTCATGATTACCTGGTTCTATTGCTTTTGAAACTGACAGAAACATGTGGCAGAGCAAAGTAGCTCACCTCATGGCACATTAACTAGTAAAAGAGGAAAGGCCTCACCGTCCCCTTCCAGGGCACAAATCCAATGATCTAAAGACCTCCAACTAGGCCCCACTTCCGAAGGTTTCACCACCTTTCAGTAGTGCCACCCTGGAGACCAAGCCCTTAGCACATGGACCTTTGGGGGGCATTTAAGATTCAAACTATATTATCAGTAAATCCTGGTTCACCTCCACTTTGAAATGCATAAGACAACAGAATTTCCCTCAAGCATAAAGTGACTTGGGTGTTTGAGAGCTGACTTCTAAATTTGAAATTCCTGTTTGTGTTTTGACTGGTTTTGTTCCTCATCTAAAGATTATGCCATTAAACTCCTGTTTATTTCTGAGAAATAAATAACATGCTGCATGGAGAATACATAAAGCAGTGCCTAGCATGTACTTGCTCCATGAAAGTTTGCTGCTTCTGTTTGACACTAATACTGTTTCATAATTGCCATAGGTATATGTGTCTTCTTTCTAAATGCTGACTGTAAAGTGAATGAACTTACTCAATCCACTGGGCGGGGGGAAGGTGGAGCTTAGCCAGGTCAGGGTGTGCTTGCTGGGGTATATGTTCTATTCCTATTTTTGTAAAGTGCCACATATATCTTAGAATGCATATTCAAGTATTATATAGGAAAAACAGTCTATTACATATTCATTCAGTTAGCTTCTTCATGTATTTATGGAAGTTAACAGTTTTTGTACTTTAGCTAAAGCAGTTGCCTTTTTATAATGGCACTTAATCTATATAAAACTCTGTATTTACTGTTGTTTACAGTAGTGGTTACTAATTAGCTGTCAGAACAACCTGTTTGTCTATTAAAAATTGTTATGTCTCTACATGGTAACATACTCACGAAGACATTTGCTAGGCAAGAAGAGTTCATAATGTCCATGATTTATATATGATTTTCATTCTCGTGCAGTGACAATAAACACTTAGAGAAAAATTATATATATATAGATAGATAGATAGATAGATAGATATAGAAATAAGTAGTTCTCTTAAGTCTATGTTACTATTTTTTGGTTTTTTTTTTAAGGTAAATTGGTAGAGCCCATTAAATGAAATAGAGGCTCATTAGTGTATCATTTCTTAAAATACTTTCAAAAGCAATTATTTTTTGTGCTAAGAATATTAAACAGTTTTGATCTTTGATAAGAATTCATGTACAAATGCGTGTGACTCATTCTGTTGTCTTCCATGCTCTTTATATGAAAGTATCAATAGGAATGATGTAAAGACCAGCATTTTATTTGAAATATATCATTTATGGTGCCCTTGTGCTGAATTGAGAGCTGCAGAACAGAATTGTAAGTCCCAGAATCTCAGTGGGACCTGATTACAGGGCAGTGTGATAGGAACGTAATTCATGTTAGCATTTTTATTTTCTTTAACCTTGAATTGCCCTTCCAATGAGTTGCCAGTAGGCTTGTTCTAATTTTTACTTGTATTATGTGAAAACTTTTTGGAACTTTTCTGTGGTTTTCATGCCTCAGAATTTTGTTCTGTGGATGATTTTCAGTAACAGATGCTTACTTACTGTGTAGATTGGCAGAAATTATAGGCCTTTTGAATTTGGAATTGTCAGTTAGGTGTTTCCTGTCTTTCTGATATTCTGATCCTGTGTTGAATTTCTAACTGTTGTTATGGTCCAGAAAAACACCAAGTTCAGCTGAGTTACTTACTGTAGACACAGGAGTAAATGTGCTCACCTTCTTCCATGTATTTCCAAACTCTAGCCACAGATATCTCAGAGTCCCCCACTCATTTTGGCTTGAAGCCCCCAAACCTATCTCTGTAGTATCTTTGTGCCTTTCCTTGCTTAAAAACCTTTAGTGATTCAATTTGCTGTGAGAAGAGAGTACAGAATTCCTTAGCATAGCCTATAGGTTCCTTTATGATTTGCTGTGCTTGCTTTTCAGACTTCAATTTTCATTCTCCACTGTCCTTATAGAATAAGCTCATCTGTTCCCTTGTTGCATACCATACAAAAAGATTACTGACAGTAAGCAAAAACAAATATAAGCTATGTTTAGTTGTAATGAAGTACTACAAAGAAAAACAAAGCAGCGTAAAGGGATAGAGAACCACAGATTGGGGAAACAATATTTTATTAGATGATGAGTAGGAAATGCCCTGAGAAGGTGATATTTGAGAAAATACCTAATTGAAATGTGGGACAATTGTTTGGGTGTCCAATGAGTTTTCTAAGCCAAAAGAACAGTAGCCCTGAGGCATGTTTGAAGCATATCTAGGCATTCAGCAAGTTTAGTGAGGAGGCTGGAGTGCTTTGTGCGGAACTCCCTGGGGTGGGGACCATTTTCAAAGAGGAGCAATCCTGTCACTCCATACAATTGTTCGTTTATGAAATTCATTTGGAGTTAGCTGGGTAGTGTTTCTTGGTGACCTAGCCAATCAGTTTGATTTGTTTCTTTGCAACAGTGGGATTAAAAGCTTGATTGGTGCTGGAATTCCTGCCCTCCCCCCATCCTCCTCAAGGTTTTGTTACTTCTTAAGTGATGCTTCCAGTATATGGTCTGTCTGCTCTTCTACTGTTCACCTTAGCGATCTTATCCTCCACTGGACCTCAGTCACTCACAAGTCAGTGTCCAACAGTGGACATTTCCCATCTCATCTGTGAAAAGGTGCTACATAAAGGTATGAAGCACAGTCAGTTAACTTGTATATACATCTCTTGAAGTGGAATAACTATGTCAAAAGGGTAAATGCATTTTAATTTTTAATACTTACTAAAATTGCTAAGGTGATTACAGGTATACACCACCACATCTGGCTATTTTACATTAGTTTTTATAGGAAGGACTTGCTTGGTGTTATATAAATATTTTTACGGAAAGCTTTATAAATTTGCCTTGGTCCCTGTCCTCATCATGTTTTTATACAGAATGTTATTTTGTTTATGTTATACTTTAAAGATTAAATCTGCAGGTAGAAAGCCCAGTATGGTCCTACATGTTTCTTACCTTGCCATGTGGATAAGTCTTTTCTGAAAAAATGTAAAGGACAGATTTTTGTGCCTATTTTGCTGAGAGACCTAAATCTAGAGGAGTGGAGAAGAGTTGGCTTTGCTTGATCTACACTTTATAATTAAATGGAACAAGTGTCTTGCTTCATATTTTTACATATGATTTTTATGGTTCCTAAATCTGATAAGACATAGCTCTACTCCCTTGATCTAGTGCTCATTTTTCTAATAATTTTGAAGATTTAAGTATAATTTACTTAATTTTATGTGTAACAGTTTAGTAAATTAAAACCTTTTAATTCAAATTTGGGTTTTAAAAAAACCTTATGAAGTAGATTTGCCCCTTTTTACCAACAAGTGTAAAACAAACTCATAGTGTTACTGATTTTTTTCCAGAAAACAATTCAGTATTCTAATTCAACTATAAAATTAATAGTTATGGACATGATCACATGTCATTTATTAGAAAATCAAATAATGTTGCTCTTAAAAATAACATTTTTATTTCAGATATTCATTTGACCGTGACAAACAGTTTAATCCCCTTTGTTTCCTAAATTATGAAATAAGCCAGGCAGTAACTAGACAAGAGTTATTTTTTCAGGTTATTTATATATAATATTTTTTATCTGACAGATCTATATCTGTTATCTTCAAATAGCCACAAAAAATATCCTCTTCATCACAAGTTCAGTCAAGTTATATAAATCTCAGATACTTCCTTCAGATTCCTGAGGCCTTCAATATGCTATTTAATTACATTGTAGCATTTTGTGAAAATTTGAGTTATACTCATAGAAAAAGAATATAGGATAGTGTCCTGATTTTGCTGATCTTTGGAGACTTGGTTCATCCTGGGCAGAAACTACTTGCTGGTAGGTGACTTCCACATACTTCTTGGATGCATATGCTCATGTTGGTTTCAGATCATTCCTCCGTAAGTTAGTAAGAGTGATACATCTTTAAAATACAAAAACTGTTTCATTGATTTTTTTTTTTTTTCAAAAGTTTACAGTGTGGTTATGTAATAATTTCTGCTAAGTTTTTAAGGCAGGGCATTTTGATTATGTTTGCACTGTTGCAGTGTGGTGCATTTTTAAAAAACTTTGCTTTCTATAAATTCTTGTTTCTTTAGTTGAACTTCGGTGGTGTAGTTACTGATTTAATATAGTCTTTATAAATCATTCTATAACTAGGTAATATTTGTAGGCATATTAAGATTACTAATTATATACATGTATACATGTACTTTGAATAGAGAAGACTTTTAAACACGTTGAACTGCTTTATTACATCTAGAAAATTTGTGAGCCCTCAAAATAAACTCATGTGTAGACCTATTTTGGCTAAAAGTTTTTTTCAACATTCACTTAATAGGTTCAAAAGTATAACTGCACAATCTGTGAGTTGTATAATAGTAATTTATCTTTATGTATTGTTATATACATAGGGTCAGTAATATAAAGTTAAATAATTGATCTAATAAATTATAACATTTCCAGCTAAGGATTTTGAAATTTAAAGTTGTTAGAGATTACTTCAAGGAATATTGTAAAATTTGGATATACTTACAAGAGCAAAAGTAATCTTATCCTACTTTTTAGAAATACTGTAGATGTCGCTGTCATTGAAATTTAGAATAATAGAGAGAAAAGATTCTTCCACAAAGTGCATTTTTAAAGTTCACTTTCCATGTCTTCCAATGGTTGCTTGGTCTAATGGCATTTGAGCCATAGTTAATTACAACCTAAATATATTTTAAAAATTAATGAAAGAGATGGAGACATCTTAAGCCAAGTGGTAAAATAGTTTTGTATTGGAGTAAAAGTTTTTTTTAACCAATTGTTAATGAATTTGATGGTGTTACATTTAGTTCTTGACCAAATAACAGTAACTGAAATCTACAATATTGTCAGAAACCACCTTTTGATTTTATTTGGAGAGAAGGCAAGGTATGCTTTAAAAAGATAACACATTAAGAGACATGCTCCTTGGCAGAGCTGCTGTGTGAGAGCATGTGAAGGTGTTCCTCTGCTTTGTGCCTTGCATGCCATGCCATTTCATCTAAAAGGGACCCAGAGGACAGTAATTAGCAGTCTCTTCAGAGTGTCAGAGCAGAATTACCATTGTAATGCTGTAGCTTCAGGATAAAAGGATTGAATTTGGGTCTGCCTGTCTGCCAAACTAAATGAGTTGCCATGGGAATTTTCAAATGTGAGAGGCGTTTACTTAAAGCAATTTGGCGGGCTTGAATAAACTCATAAATTACAGGTTTGAAAGAAGCCAGTCCTTGCTTCTGTCCTATAGACAAGGCTGTTTAGAAGGCTGATGGCCTCTTAAATCCTTAATGAGAATGAGTTGATCTCTACTCTCATGGAGGCAACCAGTTTATTTAGGCTTATTTGCTCACTAAGTGTAGTACACTAAGCATATTTATGAAAAGAAATTCTGTTCAGAATTTCTAAAGGAAAAAAAGGGTAAGTCTAGACATACACAGTCTCCCTCCCCCGCACTAAACATATCTACCAGTAGTGCTGTTGAAATGATGCTGTGTTTTGTTTTTATAAACATTAAGATAATGCTGACTTTAATTTCACTGAATGTAATAAACGTTTGTTTTTACACTTGTCATATTTGTTTCACAAAGTGAAAAGAACATCTAAAGGAAAGCAAATACAGTACTCAAGCTGACAAGTTGGATTATTCCAGTTGCATGTATATACTTACAGAAAGGGAATCACTTGTCCTCTGTGTCTCAGAAGAATTGCGTTTTAGCATAATGACTGAGTGAGAAAATGCTTCTCTAAATGTCTAAGGTGGTAAACATACAATTTAGGCTTGTGTGACCTCACTTGTCCTCGAGATATCATTAATAATAACAATATAGTTCCTGCATTCATGTTTTATATCTGCCTGCCAGGAAAACGTGCAAAGTAAAGCTTAAGGACTTAAATTTTTGAAACTATAAAATTGTCTTGCAAAATAAATAATGGACTTTGGAAGCACTATTAACATTTTTAAGATACTGGGTTATAGTTTCATAAAAAACATAACTTCGTTATTACTAACTGCTGGCTTGAAAATGTAAATGCATCCTTCAAAAATGTCTCACCGGGGAGATACAGGCATATTGGGAGAGAATGGTTGTCTTAATATAGCTGAGAAATGGTAAAATAAGTATTTTTAAACATTCAATAAACATTTTTGTTTATACATTAGTCTTTACTGATAACTGTGTAATTACACATCAGTGTCATCTGATTAAAATCATGCTTTTCTAATATTACTGCTGATCCATTGGTAAAACTTGACTCAGTGACAGATAAGCTCCTCATTTAAATGTAGAATAGAGACCATCATAGAAGTCATTACCAGAGATCTCTGAGTTTGTGTAGAGCTCCTTGGAATGGAGTTTATATAAGACTACTTGTGCTGTTTGTGAGGTCCTCTGCTGTGTGATACTTTAGGAAGCATGATAAAGGACAAAAGCACTTGCAGAAGCTGATATGTGATGGTTAATTTTTTTTTCTTGCAAAAAAGGACTCTTAGCTAAATGAAATTCAATCCAGTTCTATATCAGTATCTTTTTCTTCTTTTTTGGGGGCGGGGCGGCGAGGGTGGTTGGGGCTGTACTATGGTTTGAAATGATGGCTCCCCTTGCTAGGCAGGTGCTCTTCCACTTGAGCCATGCCCCAGCTCTGTGTCAGTATCTTTTTATACCCCATCCACTACTTTACCTGTGTTTTGAATTAAGACAGCAGCATTTGTTCCAACTAGAATTTTTATACATAATTAAAAGTACCATTTCTTTGACTAGCAGTGCATATAGGCAGAGTTAAGAAATGTAACACAGTTTATATTTGAAGACTTCAATCAGTATCATGCATAATGATAAGTCATTTAGCAGCTCTGTGAGCTCTGTTATCTGCCCTGACCAAGTGTCTGGCAGTAGCTCAAGCTCCTTAAAACACAGAGCTTTTTCCCATACTTAGAGTTGTAGTTTGATGAAGCTCTTGGTGGTGATATGCCTTGTTTATAGTAACTGAACAGCTTTTACAAGAGGACTATGAATAATATTCTCTTTTTCAGTCTTATGAGGATTCTTTGAAGAACATCTCTCAACACAAGGGTTTATTCATGTTAAACAGTTTAGATAGCTTATGACTCTAAATTTGAAGTGTTAGAAATATAATACAAGAAACCTTGAACATGCATATTGCAAAATAAAATACTGTTGTAGTTTATGTAGGAGGTTCTGTTTTCAGCCTTGTGTGCCGTGCATCCCTCAGAATTTGTGTTGAATTTATTATATAGTACTTCATACTTGCTCAAACCTGATAATTCTTAAATATCAATATTTATCGTATAATTAAATAAACTCCTCAGTGGCTGGGAATAATGCATTTTAAGTTTTTTACATTTCTGTGTAAATGCAAGATATTCTATGTAGCTACTCTAAAATTAATTTAAAATACATGTTGATGTTTTAATTCCTTAAATAATTATAATGTATTTAATAGAACAAAATAGGTGAATAAAATCTCAGTGTGCTCCTTCAGTTCAATTATTTTCATACCTGCCTTTAATTTGTTTGCATGCCCCTCTGATGGTTGGTAAGTAGCATCCTGTACCTTCTCTGTAGGCAGTACTCATTAACCTGCATTTAATGCACTTGATATTGAACTGGCAAAAGAGTTAAGAAAACAAAATGCCCATTATTTAATTTGTTTGCATTTAACTCTTCTATTTAATTTTTTCTTGACATTTCAAATATTTCTGTTACACTATTTTTATTATTGACATAGTAATCATTAATATACTATTAAAGATTCAGATAAGTTTTAATATTAAGATTGTTTTAGATAAGCTTATTTGGTAACTCATAGCTCGATTTTCTTCTGTAGTTTGATAACTGAATCTTGAAAATTTGATTTTGAAAATAACTACTAGATTATCCCACTTAATTAGTATGGGAGTTAATCTTAAAACCATATTGCTGAGTTAGATAAGCAGATAGATATTTTTTGCCTTTTATTCTCTTAAGACTGTGGGGGAAAAAATTTACTCTTTAGTGTACAAATCAAACATAAAATATATATATTGTTCTTAAGCCAAGTGGCAGTGATTCACACCTATAATCCTACCAGCTCGGGCAGCTGAGATTGTGAGGATTGCTGCTTGAGCAAAATGTTACCAAGGCCCGATCTCAACCAGTAGCTGGCCATGATGGTGTGCAGCTGTCATCCCAAGGTACACACGTCCGGCAGATCACTGTTCCAGGCCAGCCCTGGGTAAAAACTTTTTTGCAAGACCCCATATCAATGGAAAAAAGCTGAGCGTGGTGTTTCACACCTGTCATCCAAGCCTGGAATAGAAGGGTCACAGTCGGGTTCAGCTCAGGCAAAAAATGAGACCCTATCTCCAGAATAACTAGAGCAAAAAGGGCTGGAGGCAAGGCTCAAGCTGTAAAATGCCTGCCTAGCAAGTGCTATGCCCTGAGTTCAAACCCCAGTACCATACCTCGTCTCTCACCCCACCCCCCATAAATGTATGCATACACACATACACATATGTGTGTATGTATATATATGGAGAGAGAGTTTTGTTACGCCTTTAAAGTGGCATAGCATCAGATTAGTTTTGAGTATCCCTTTGTGTAGTATATAATATCTGTATTTGTGTAGTATGTAATATCACAAGTCACCTCTTGGTGTTTGAATTTTTCTTCACCTCATTAGGTTGTTCTGCCCTAAATTAGTTTATATATATAAAGAATATATTATGTTGGTCACACACATGTCAGTACACCCCAAACCATTGATTTGTAGGCTTTAAATAGGTGAACCTTGTGGTTTGTAAGTTAGATGTCATTAAAGCTGTTTTTTGGTTTATTTTTGTTTTGTTTTGAAAAGATGGTACCACAAAGATCTGTGGCTGAAGTACAGAAAATGAAAGAGAGATTGAGGCGAGGTGCTGAGTGGTCTACCTAGTAAGGCACTTTTGGGATATTGATCTTATCTGAAGAGTGCTAGGCCTGTTGTAGAGTTGTAAGGAGAAGAGGTGGTCTAGCATTGTTTTCATTTTGTTAAGATCACTAAGATCACTGGTTGTAGAACGAGTGAAAATGGTAAGGGGGCAGGAGCAGCTGTATAGAAGGAGGTCTGCTATATGTCTGTTTCTGTTATAGTTGGACCTGGGGAGTCAGAATGGACCTGGGAGTGGATAGAACTTTTTGAAGGCAAAATAGTCAAGGATTGTTGGAAGGTGATTGACAAGAAGGTATATCCACTAAGACAGGGAATCCTGGTCAGTGACTAGGATTTTTACAGCAAAAGTTCTTAAGTTCAGGCTTGAACATAACAAGCAAAAGGTGCCTTTTAAGCCGTCCTCTGAAAGCGGCTGTTGGTTTTTCACTGTTGGGTAAAGGTGGATACCCCCTTGTTACACTAGGAAAACCCCTAGAACTGATTGATTGTAGCATAGCAACCTCCAGGTGGCAGGGACATGAAGTGCAAAGGTAAGGAAGGAGAAGAACCAGGGAGTCAGATGAAGCTAAGGGTGACGGAATCAACTTTAGATGGAAAGAGTTGGTTGAGAATATCAGGAAAAATAAGACTTAACATAGCCAGTTTGGTTTGATGTTGTAAAGATTGTTAATATTGTTAATAACCTTGATGAGAATTATTTTGGAAGAGAAATGAATGATGCAGATGATACCTAGTTTGAAGTGAACTGAAGAAGTGAATGTGCAATCGTAAGGTGAGGAGAAAAATAAAACAGTAATTTGTTAGAGGGATACGTTGTCTGGAGTTGTTTGTTTGTTTGTTTGTTTGTTTGTTTTTTAAAGATGGCAGAGTTAAAATTTCATTTTCATCTGGGAAGATAGAGTGGAGAGAAGCAGTTCATGAGACATCATAATTACTTACAAAAACTTCCTGAGAAGGTAACCACATCTAGAGAGAGTCCCAGAAAAAAGATTAGAGTGCTAGAGGTAGATCAGAAGAGAATGGAAAATGTGCAAGGCAAGGCTGCCAAGGTGGAGCTCCCATTTGGCAGTGGTGGTAATGGAATTTGAGCCGATCCCACTTGCTGCAATGTCTGAATCCTCCATTTCTTCGCTATTGTTCTTAGAAGTACATTATAGAAGAAGGAAAAGGCTCAAAAAAAAATCAAAAGAATTTGCCTAGCATTCTGTTTTTTGAATAATTTAACACTCCAGTAAAAGACTAACTTACAGAAAGTCTATCCCTTAAAGAATACCACACCTGTTCTTTAGTTTTCTATAGTTTTAAATGGATATAAATGAATAAACAATGGTCGTAGACGTGTTTCACTTTGCTATTCATGATCTCTTGAACAATTATTTCTTTTTAAGTCTAACACATGATTCTTTTAACAGATATTCATTGAATAAATATTTATTTGTGTGTTATATACCAAGAACCTAATAGTATGCCTCAAAGTTAAACTGTGCCCTCTGTTGTACAGTAGATGAAAGGGTATACTCCTAATATGATAGTCAAAATTTTAGTTATGAAAAGGCTATCATGGGCAATTAGGAGACTTTCAAACTCAGTAACAAAGTTACTTTTTCCTGTTAAGAATTTCAGTAATCAAAGATTTTTAGGAAAGCTATAAATATAATATTATAAAAGCAGGTTATAAATAGAGTTGAATTACTTCTAACTGTAGAACTGGAGCATTTGCCTTTCACCACTAGCAAATTGCTTGTTACATATTCATCCCAAATATTTAAAGCACCAACCTTTCCAACAGAAAACTGCCTACCTTATCGCCTCAATCCAACTTAAACCAGTAATGACCAGTCAATGTGAATGTTATTTATTCTCTAACTCATTTAATGTTTGTTCACACTTACTAATCACATACATGCATACACGCACAATATTTTCCAAAATAAAAAGTAGAGCAGGTACCTTTTTTAAAATATGTTACACATACACAAATACACATGCACCAGGACTAAAACTGAACCAGACTACAAACAATACCTGTACTCCAGCATTTTCCTGTGATTGCGGGCCTAATATGTTAGATATGTATCACCAGACATAGGCATGTTCACTATCCCTATATTCTTTATAGAACTAACATATTTTTATGCAGTCTTAGAAAATGGTAAGTATTCATGGAGGGAAAGTGGAACAGTTATAGTTCCTTACTGAAAAATGCCTAAGTCAAAGCACTGTTTCAGCCTCCATTCAAGGAACTAGAAATTTTTTCCATTTAGTTAGCACCTTGCAGACACAGAAAAGTTCACAAAGTTTGAAACTAGAAGTAGGACCAGAGAATTGAGGCCTAAATACCCTCTTCATAGGGAAAATATTTTTTAGGAGAGATAAATGAGCCCTAAGAACAAACAGTAGCCTGGGACAGTTTGCCACCCTCATCACCGCCAGTCCAAAGTTGGCTTGATAAGCCTGTAGTGTGTCCTAGAAAGTCCTGATCATTCATTTGTTTTAGTTCTTCAATTGCTTCATTATCTTTTTCTTCATGAGTTCCCAGGAGAACAAACTTTTTCTGTCAGTTAAAGCATATCCTACAAAATGTTGTTTCTATCATCATGTTTTCAAGTGCAGTCATTTCTTAACATTTCAGTGGTTGCAATATGAAAACATGACTGGGCAGCTATTTCATAAAAATAGATGCAAAATTGTATAGTTCTGTATAGGAACTATTAAAGGAAAAAAACTCCTTATTTATAATAAAATCTAGATGTGAATAAAATGTTAAAATGTCTTAGAGTGTAAGTTATGGATCAGTTTTAAAATGTAACATAGACATTCCTAGATTTGGAATGACAATACCTAAGTCCATTTGTAAGTCCAGATTGGTTAAGAATTTTCTTCTTTTACTTCTTGTAAATACTTAGTACTCCTACTAAATGATGATCCTTCCAGGAGGACATCATGTACACTGGCATAATTCCAGCACTTGGAAGTAGAGGCCAAGGAAGATCTGACTGTATAACAAGATGCCTCCTCAAAAATCAATATGATCTTTCCTTTATAGCTTAAGCCTTTGTTGCTGTCGCTGTTTTCTTCCCCTTTCAGTGGTATATCATTGACATCTTTTTCAAAATAGATCAGTTTTGAGTATGTGGAAAACAATCTGAGACAGGGAATTACTTGGTGGCCTCAGTATGCTTGGCTCCTTCTCAGTACTAATACTAATACTTAAGTGCTTTGTGAAGATACTGGTACAAATTCTTTTTATTTTGTTTAATTTTACTCCCAAGTACAGTCAGTGGGAGAAATAATACCAGTGTTCTATACCTTGAAGTTTTTAAAAGATTAAAGAAAGGTAATGAGCCCTAAGAATTTTTTTTTGTCAGTACTGGAGTTGGACCTCAGGGACCTAGTCACAGCCCAAGAAATGTTGAATTCTTTGTAAACTATAGCCAACTTAAAATATGGACTTCTAGTCAAACCCAGAAAGTAAAGGCTCTTCATAAGAATATATATATGAAAGTAGCTTAGAACAAGGACTACAGTACAGAAAGCCTAGTCTTACCTGACTTCACTATTGTCACTCTGTGTCACAGAGGTCAAATGCCATCTGATACTGTGAAGAGCGATCAGCCCTTCATTCCTTTCTGTACTTTTGTTCTGCTTTGACCTGATTTTGAGGTTCAAAGTTTTAATTACATTGAAGGTATGCCTTTAGGAACACCGTGAAACAATGAAGAAAAGGTCAAGGTACATAGATCCTTAATTGCTTCAGGTGTCACCATGATAACTACATCCAAAAATAGTTTGGATTTAAGTGCAACTAGTAGTGGTTACTTAAAGTTGCTTTGCGTGCCAGAGCACTATCTTCCTATACTCCTCTTGAGGTAGGTCTTCAAGATTGTGCTCCATGACTCAGAAATCTCAGGAGTGTCTCCTAAAGAAAAGTGGATTACTTTGAAGAGACCTTTCAGGGAAGAAGGATATCATACAATGAAGTCTTGCAAAAGCAATTGGAGTGACAGTTTTATCAAAGATCTTCACAGATGAGCTTAATGCACACAATTAATACACTTCTTTAAAACCCTTTATTTAAATTTAAGTCTTCATAGAAGAATAGAAAAGAAAAGACTGGGAAAGAAAGGAGCATGGAATCAAGGAAACTTTAAATGATCTAGAAGAAATAGCAGTTGGACATGATTGACACAGAAATCGGCTTTTGTTGCAAAGTATGACTGGTGGTGTAAGAGGAGAGGATGTTGTGATGGCCACCAATACCAGTCTAGGAAATTCAGATTGTGTGAAGTAGTGATGGAGAGTTACTTACTTTCTATATCAGGAAAATAGAAAACATAACCTACGTGGTTTAACAAAGGACTTGATTAAACAGGTGTTGGCAACTTAAGGAGAAAGGGGACAGGCTATAATACAGATTTAGAACAGCTATAACCCTGAGGCTGGAAGATGAAACAGAGAAGGCTGGTAGTATTTTTAGGTCTTACACATTTTGAGAAAGTGCTGTGCCGAGTTGGAACTGAAGCCTCTGACATGGAGCCACTCAGCTGATGTTGGAACTCAGATGAGTGGATGGTCTCTGGCAAGTGAAGAGCTGAGAGAAGCTCCACACAGAGGGAGCCTGTCCTTTTCTCCCCCATCCATTTCTTCAGGCTTGCTTTATTTAACACCCTTCACTCTTGTCTCAATTGAGAGAGCTTCACTGAAGACAAGCTGGCAAAAAGAAATACTTGTGCAGCAAGTATTGGTCAAATGCTAGACCAAGCATTTGAAATCTGCATATGGGAGATTAATTTGAACCTTAGTAATTGCTACATCATTTCAGAGTAAAAAAATCTGAAATGGGAAAACAATTCTTCTCTTAGCTTTATAAAATTAGTTGGAGTAAGTCAACCTAAGATTCATATTCGCCTGACTTCTCCACTTTGGTGTTTAAAATAAGCTTTCCAAACTTAACCTTTCACAGTAGAGCTTTTGATTCCACATCCTTCAGCTTTTGTCATCTCATTAACTGGAACCATCATCTGTTTATTTCTTAATCTAAAAACCTGAACACCGCTGGCAGAGTGGCTCAAGCAGTAGAGTGCCTGCCTAGCAAGCATAAGGACCTGAGTTCAAGACCCAGTGCCACCAAAAAAAAAAACCAAAAACCTGAACATCATTCTTCAGTTTCTCTTCTTCCCTAACCCCCTACATCCAGCTGGTCATCAAGCTCTGTCAGGTTAACTTACTTTCCCATTTTTGTTCTTATTTCCCCCAAGGACAGTTCATCATGTGTGATTCCTGGACTATGTCAAAACTTGTGACCAGTTTTATTAATCATATTGGGGCCTCTACCCATCCATGCACTAATTAGCAGGATGATCCTTTAAGACAAACTCTGTTATGACACACACCCTTTAAAACCCTTTATTTAAGTAGACATTGGTTAAGTTCTTTGATAGTCTTGTCTGCCAATGCTGGCAAGACAGATGAAAGGGTTGATCAGTATTAAAATTCTTTAGAAAATTTGGTTCCTGTTCTTTTTCTCCATTTTTTTCCCATCTTTTATTCCCCCAAGTAAATTAGTTACATGTTTTTGGTGTTTGGAAAACCATTATTTACCTATTTCAAGGTTATGGAAAAGTAAAAATGAAAAAAAAAAAAAAGAAGAGACAGCACATATCTTTGTATAATTGATTGTCAAATAAACAGTATGGTCAAAAGTGTTCTCATTTTATATGGTGTCATTAGAGAAGGCTACTCTCTGAAAGAGGAGTATCATTAGGACTTTTGAAAGATGTACATATGAGAAACTTCTAGAGAAGAGTTTAACTTGGAGTCAGAAAAGTACTCTAAAGGGCCATGGACAGATGATTTTGACTCAGGTAAAGCACTGCAAATAAGGCTACTGTGTAAATTTCATGAAGTCTCTCCGGTGCTAGGCGGTAGTTTGGACTTCTCACAAGCAATGAGTTAATTTTTTTCATTGAAACAATTTTAATGATTTAGAAATACCCATTATTCCAGCTCTCTATGGTAATTACATTGTAGTTTTTTTGGGTATACTTTATAGATTTTAAAATACAAAATAAACGCAGTTTTCATCATTTCTAATGTGAGGTCTCTGATGAATTCACAGGATGCTCCACATAAGGCATTTACAGTCTCAGCAAAGGTAACCCGAGGACTTTGAATCATGTGACTCTGGGAGCTAGTTTTGCATTTTGACATTCTGTAACTTTGGATAAGCTTAAGGATAATATAGTACTAGTAACTTAGCTTTGTTATAAAGCATACATACTTGAATGGTGAAGATTTTATATACATCCATAAATCTGCCATTCATAATTGCAAACCCCAGAAAGTTAAGAAAAGTATGCTTACAAGTATGGCTTTGTCTCACTTTTGTATTATTCTGTCTGTTACAAACTGGATTGTAAATGTGTTTCCCTGGCCCCACTCATGATGTTGTATCATACATGGTATATTTATTTCTGCAAATCAAAAACTGAAATCTCAAGGCACTTCTGTGACATCACAGATTTTATCCATTAACAAGTGTTTGTTATATTTTTGAAACTCAAGTTTCAAAAATGAAGGTGGTGCTATTTTAATAATGTTTGAAGCTTTTACATAATATTCCCATACAGCTAATCTGCCCTGAGACTCGGCAGCTCCCCTTCTAGGTGTTTACAGGATAAATGAAAACTTAACATTCACAAAAAAGCCTTGTACGAGAATTTTCATACTGGCTTTATTCAGAGTATTCCCAAACTGGACAGAACCCGGTGTCTGTAGCAGAAGAATCAGTAGGCAGAATACTCCTAAGCCATTAAAACAAATGAACTGCTGCTACACACAAAGTGGATGAGTGTCATAAATTACTGTGCTGAGAAAAAGAAACTGGGCACAAAAATTATATTTGATTTGGTTCTCTGAAGTTCTAGAATAGGCGAACTGAACTGGGAAAAGAGACATGGGATGAATGGTTGGTGCTTGAGGTACAGGGGGATTTGGTTGGTGGAAATGTTCTGTCTTGATGTGCATTCATCAAATCCATTTAAACCTGGGAGCTTCCCTGCCTTTAAATTACACCTGAGTTTCTTTACTGATTTAAAATATTGGGTAAACACTTAAGAAATGAAAAGCTATGAGATAGCAGCTAATCACTTAAATTAAGCATGTAAAATGTGGCTTTTATGACTTTATGCTAATTGCTGAATTAAGACTGTTTCCCTTTGTTACAAATTTAAAAGCCTGTTGTGTCTGACATAGATATGCTGGTCCCTGATGGAGGTTCTGTAAAATACCTTATAGAATGTCTATATATAGAGAGATCAGATATAGAACTCCAGGATGCCATATTTGACCAATTACTACCTTTGAGAAAAGTCTGAAGTGTGGCTAGTAGACTCTAGAGCATGTGCTCTCTGCAGAAGTCTCATCTTTATTTCTGGTTCTGGCAGATGCACACCTGCCCTCCCATTTGCTGTGATACTTCAAGCCTGCACTGCTTCCTCCTCACCTGGCTGGGGGCACCTTGATCCTCCTCTTTTTGTACAAATACGTTTACAAAATAATATGTGATACATCTGGCATTCTTCTAATATTATATATAGGCTTAAATCTGAACCAACTCTCAGTAAATTTTAATTTTTCGTGACAAACTTGAGAGGCTTGCTTATAGATTTTGAATTCTTCCCTTTCAATAAGTTTACACAACTTCATTTTTAACCAGTTATTTCTGTGTCTTTCAAAAATTATTTTTTTCAATTTCCTTTGTGCCGGTTGATAGAGGTCAAGGAATAATAATCCCATAAGTACACAAATATCTTCTTCCTATACACTACTGCAAAGCAAAATGTACTTTTTAAAAGTTGGCAGTGGCATATTAAGTGAAAACATCATGAAAATAACATTTATCTTTTTCTTTAATTCTTTGTAACTTATTAAATGCCCACTCAACATTTCTGACATTATAGTCCACCATCCCTTGTTCTTATGCCAAAGATCTTTGTGTTATTACAGTTGCAATATAAATGGGGAACTGCATTTTTCCTAGTTCTGCTCTTTTCTTGAATCAGAGACAAAATTATATCAGAGAAGTCATTGAGTCACTTTTTATCTAAATATTAAAGCCTGAGGACTAGTTAATGCATTAAATTGGACAGACATTTCGTTCTAACCCTAACACCATCTTCTCAGGGTCAGACTTTTCCGTAGACCTTCATCCATTGTTTCCTTTTACTGTGGCAAGTTAAAGTTTATTCTGTAGGAGTTAAACATTGGGATTTGAAATAAGGTTATATTTCCCATACCCATCATTTAAAAAGTAAGTCCCACAAATAACGTGGGGAAGGGTATCTGGGTGCTAGGCAGTAAGAAATAAGAAATAGTCTCTACTTTGCTGGGATGCATGGCTCAAGTGGTAGAGCACTTGCCTAGCAAGTGTGAGGCCTTGAATTCAAACCCTAGAACAAACTATAGGAAAATCACATAATCTAGGAATGGCCCCTGAAGACTGTAGTAGTTTGGTTAAAGTGTATGGGGATAGGTAGGATTTGGGAAGAAGAAAGGATAGAATGAAGTGCAGAGAGGATTTGCAATAGAGGAAATAGGAAAAATGCAAAGACAAGAAAGGGGTTGTGACCTGGTGTTATATTCCCATATAATGTTAGGTTATGTATGTAAAATAGTAAAAGTACTGGTTCAATTTGAAGTGATAGTTTTGGGCCAGATCATAGATATCTTAGGTTTTTTGGGGGGTTGGGTTATTTTGGGGGATGGAACACAGTACTGGGTACTGGGGTTTGAACTCAAGGCCTCATGCTTGCTAGGCAGGCACTCTACCACTTGAGCTACTCAGCCAGCTCTAGATACCTTACATCTTTCACATTTTTAGATGGTAAGAAATCATGAAAGGGTCTGAGGCATGAGAATGTTGAGAAACACTGAAAGTTTTGTTCTGGGCAATTTAATCTTAACCCTTGGGCATGTAGGTTGGGTAGAGATTGAGTGAAGGGCGTCTTTAACAGGTGTTTTCAGTTGTGTGGGTAGTATTGTCAATAATGACTACAACATGGATGATGATCGTCAATGGAAGAGTGGAATGAATCCATGGAAATGGGTGGCTGGACATTTTCATGATCAGAGATGAGTCTGGTTTATGTCTGTCTTTGTAGCATAGTTATTACAAGGGCCTATTTTCTCTTTTAAATGGTTCCTTGTTTAGACCAGTAAATCATATGGTGACCCTAGAGAGAGTGCCATAGAATCAGTAGCACTTGCTAATTCAACTGAGAGAGGACAGAATTGGTGGCATAACAAATTTTCATGGTTATTATAATTTCATTAAATTTTCCTTTTGTAGAATTAAGAATAAGATTCTTTTAGCTGAATACCATAATCAGATTTTGGATTTTTAAAATATGTATGTGTGTACATGTATTCCTTTTAATGAACAACCTCAGTTTTGGAATATTCATGACATTTTCATTAATTTCAATTTAAAATCAAAGCTTTTTAGAACTTTTTAAGTATAGTTTACTTTTTTTAAGACAATTCAAGTAGAAATGAAGCAATGTGCTGTCGCTGAGAAAATAGGGTTCGGAGTATTAGAACATTTTGGTTTCTGAGCTTAATGTTCCTGATTGGAGCAGGTGGATGCAGTCACAGGGTCTGTAGATGTAGATGCATGTGGCAGTCTCAAATGCTTACTGCTCTTGTGTTTCCCATGTGTAGGCAGAAGGAGAAGACAGCCTGAAGAAGATGCAGCTGATGGAGCTCGCAATTCTGAATGGCACCTACAGAGATGCCAACATAAAATCACGTAAGAACGAGACTGAGGCCCAGGGTTACAGCTGTCTCAGCTGTTTTGTCTGCAGACCTTTGTCCTTCTGGCAGCCTACCACATGACAGTTAGACTGAAGAGTTGAAGTAATGATGTCAGTATGGGACTGGCAGTCCTATTTTTGATGCTTTCATGAATCACAACCCTCTTGACTTTATTGTGTACCAGCATATCTTAAGTGTTGGATTTGTAAATTCTTATTTTTCTGATGAAATTTTGACCTTTAAATTCAAGGATTTCAAGAAATGTCCCTTTCTGTTCACTATTGGTTTAAGTTTTCAAGCTTATTTTATTACATTTTGCAAAAGACAAAATTTTGAAAGTTTTTTTTTTTTGAAAGCTAATTTAAAGCATAACTGAATGAAATGACCCCTCTGTTGAGTTCTTTCCTTTCCTCTGGCTTGCATGTTTCCCCTCTAGTTTTTTTTTTGCTATGGAGCTCAGATGTGAGTTCACAGAGATCAGTAGTGGATGATAACTATTTTAGTCTTGATTTTTCCTTTTTATGGGTCTGTGAATGTTTTTTGAAGGTATGAGGGTAACTTTCTATTTTAAAATGAACTGATACGAAATTTGTATTTTGAGACAACCCTAAGGTTTGCACATGTCATTTGTATAAAGGTAATAATATATTTAAATTAGTACTTTTTAAAGAAACAAAGTTCTAGCCAACTTTGCAAAATGTAGGCAACCTGGTGAGTTCAGAAGTAGCTACTTTTTAAGTGGTTGACTTTAGTTTACTCATGAGAATGTAAGAATTTCATTAATAGCCATAAACCTAAAAATAGGGCATTTTTGTTGTTTTCTTTATGAAGTGATTCCTAAAGATACAGGGAATTTATATATGCACCTAGTGGTTACCTGCCTGACTTAGTATGATGGAAAATGTTTGCTTCAACTAGAAACTGAAGCTACACTTTAGAAATGTACCAAAGCTGTGTTTCTGTGGACTCTACAATTTTTTTTTTGTAACATTTTTTAATCAAGTGCTTTCTTGTGCTTCTGCATGCACTTTCAGTCTCATGAAATCTTTAAAACAGATATACCAGATATAGGAACTAAATATAACCTCTTAATGGTCTCATTTTTTTACAGTGGCTTTTTAATTTTTGAGTATTCTTAATCACATTGGGAAAGGGAGAGCTGATTGCATTTGATTGGTGTGCTTTGGCACTTTTGTGTGGGCAGTGCATGTACTAATGATTTCCTTTTATTTTTCTTCTTTCCTGCTTTTTCCTCTTTTTCCTACTCCCCTCTCATTTCCCCATGTTATACTCCTGTCCCCATACTTCTTTCTAAATTTCTTTGCTTACTGTAGCAGCCCTTGCCTTTTCTCTTGCAGCAACAGCCCAGGCTGCTCCAAGGATCATTACTGGGCCTGCTCCTGTTCTCCCACCAGCTGCCCTGCGTACGCCTACGCCAGCTGGCCCTACCATAATGCCTTTGATCAGACAAATACAGACCGCTGTCATGCCAAACGGAACTCCTCACCCAACTGCTGCAATAGTCCCTCCAGGGCCCGAGGCAGGGCTGATCTACACGCCCTATGAGTATCCCTACACGCTGGCCCCGGCTACGTCAATCCTTGAGTATCCTATTGAGCCCAGTGGTGTACTAGGTAAGTGCTTCTCCCTAGGTCTTAGCACATTGTACATTTTGCTGCCCAGACATTGAAATGATTTTTTTTTTTTCAGTTTTAGAGAGGCAAGAGAAGTCTCCATTAGAAAAGACTGAAAACTAAATTTTATTTTATTTCAGCTCCTCACAAGGGTTCCCCCGTTAAATAGCTATACCTTCTGTTTGTGTGCAGATTCACCTCAGTTACTCAGATTCTCTTTGATCAGGTTAATTTATACATTTTAAGCAGAAAATACTTTGCACATTTGCTATTACTGAGATTGTCATTTTATTTAGGTCCTATACCCATTGTCTTATTATCTCTATCAGCTCCACCTCCCAAAGTTAGATTTCTCTTGTCTTACAGATTTATTTAATTGCCAGCTAAAATTTAAAGCTCTGTGTGAAATTATTTTGAGATTTTTTTATATTGAGATTTTTTATAACATTTATATTGCTATATTTTTAAATATTTAGTGAAACCAGATTAATGGTTACAGTTTTAAAAGGTTTTCAGTTCTTGTCTTTTGAAGTCCTAGTTAACATTAAATATGACTGATTCTTCTGTTTTTAGTAGTACAGTGTGGAATAGATGAGTAAATTCCAAGTTACTAAGTTGAGGCTCACACTGGAGGCAAAAATTACATCACACTATAAACACTTGGTATTACATGGACAAAGAGTGTGTGCTTGAGAAAGACATTACTGATGCCTTTTTCTTATAGAGTGGATTGAAATGCCAGTCATGCCTGATATTTCAGCCCATTGACTTGCTGGATGAAGGACTAGAATACAGCAGCTGTTAGAGCACGACCAGTCAATGTGGGACAAACTGTTTCCGAGCAACCCCTTTGTTTTACCAGACACAATTGTACATGACCTTGGTGCTGCATGCATTCTGTTGACTTTAGGACTTTGATCTTCTAAAGTTTTTTTCCCCAGCATTAATACTGATTTATAAAAATTTGAAAATTTTTAATGAACCCAGACATTAAGATTTAAGTTTGAAAATTCATTGTTCAATTAAAGCCACAACGCTCTGTATGTTATCTGTGTGTGTGCATGCATTCAGGTGCCTTTTGTTTCATGAACAAATACATTTTATTGTATATGTTTTCTGTCTAAATCATTGTATAAAGTAATTGAAGGTCAGAATTATACCACAGAACTGTTGATTAGAGGCTTGTTTCTGTTGCACATTTCCTGAAGCATTTTAAAATAACATGTAACCTGTAACCCTTCTATTAATACTCTGTCCTATGGCCCTGTGCATGCTCTTTCCCCAGAACTCCTCTCTGCTGCACCCACAGCATCTGTTCCTGAGGAGTTAGGACTTGTGACTGCTGCAGGTCTGAGGCTCTCAGCCACCAGCTGCTGTCCCAGCACCTTCAGTGCAAGATCTCCCTGGTTTTGCCACATGGAATTACACTTGCATATGATTAGTTTATCTAAAATATAAAAGGGGTGATCACCCAGTTTACTGCTTAGAAACATCAAGAGGCACTGCTGTAAAATCTGTTTCTCATTGCAAAAACCATGCCTTTTATTTTGTTGGGAATTTTTTAATTATAAAAATTTGATTATTAAGCAAAGTTCAAGAGCAGAATGCACGGATACCTAATTAGCATTCATAAGGTGATTAATAATGAGTACTGAATTTTAAAAAAAAAACCTCTTATGATCAATATTATTTCTTTCTTTGTCACCTAAGCAGTAAAACATGATATTGACCCCTTGGAGAACTGAGGAAATTACTTAAAATTGCCAAGTTACAGTAAGTTTGCACACAGATAACATGCATGCTATGTATTAAATCTCACACTAAATTATTTAAAAATAAGCAGTGCCCTTCAAAACAGATGCAGACATGTGTGTTGGTGGTGGTGAGGAGATTGGTGTTAGCATCAAATCTTCATTGATGACTAATTTTTAATTCCCTTCCTTTTATCTTTAGGTATGGCTTTCCCAACGAAAGGCTAAGAATTCAAGAACGGTCTTAACCGAACTCTCATCAGATCTGAATTTAACAAATGCTTAGTCTCAGCAGCCTCCGGGGGAAAAAGCTTAGCCTAGCAGTCAGTGACTTACTTGCACTTTTTGCACATAGATATAAAGTAAAATTATGTTATTAATTTGGTTTCCTCTGTAATATTACAAAGTAATGGTAATTTATAAAGGAGTGTATAGTAGTATACTGACTGCTAAGTGTACTATACTGTTTGCTTTACTAATCACCTAATTCATTGCAGTTCATACTTATTGACTCAAAGTTTAAAACCACAATCTGTAGGCTTTAAGAATTGCTTTTAAAACCTTTTAAGTGATAAACTCTGGAAGTGGTCTTAAGGTTAGCACATAATTGTCAGTATTAAACTTGGCATTATTTAAGGAGTCCTGCTGCAAGAAAGGCACTTCAGTGAATATGTGACTAGTAAAGCTCAAAAATGTTTGGGTTGCTAGAGCTCATGAAGTTCTTTAACTCGGGGACTGCCAGTGATTGGATAAGTAGGTTAAGGCCAACACATTTGAAATGAATGCAACATTAATAGATGCATATCTACGTGACATATTACAGTTAATTTTAAAACTACTGTGCCTTAACATGTTTTTTAAAACAAACTTTTGTAGTAAATGAACATTTGAAATCCATTTTGATGAACCTGCTGTTAATGCTGTTTTCTAACTTTGTCTTGGTGATTGCAATTTAACTAGGTGCGGTGGCCACTAAAGTTCGAAGGCACGATATGCGTGTCCATCCTTACCAAAGGATTGTGACCGCAGACCGAGGTTAGTTTAGTCCTGCAGTTCTTGTTTATAAGAAATACGTTGGGTGTCCATAAAATTTGCAACACCACACCTGATGGAAAAATGTAACTGTTTACCTGCATACCATTTGTTTTCCTTTTCTAAATTCATTTTAATAATTGACAGATTTAAGGATTGGGTTTTTTGTTTTGTTTTTCCTCTGCGTTTTAACTTATTAAATCTATTATTATATATTATGATTTATTCCTACTAAATCATAAATTAGTCAATTTGGGGAGGTGTTAAATTTTTATGTTGCTTTAACTATTTTTCAGTAATAACTTTTGCTCAATTTTACCTTTTAATTGTTCTGAAATTTTGGGTTGGTATTGCAAAATGAATTGAATGGATGGTGCTTTAATGAGAGAAGTAAAGGAACACATGCCTCCTGTGTACTTTTGGAGAAAACTGAAGATTAGTTTCCATTTTTCTTTACAATAAAATACTTGAGCCACTGTATAATCATGAGGGTATACATGTCATGTACTTAGCTAAAATCAACAAAGCCAGGACTGTGAAGAGAACTTTCATATAGTTGGATCTTTTTTATATATAAATTAGAAAAACAATTCCCTCTTATTCTTACATTCTCTTGCCAAAATGGATCCTTTAACTTTTGTCATTTGCTGCTAGAATCTATTATTGGAAGGTGAACTGTCTCCTGAAGTTCTGTGGTATATGCCATCCAGCTATTTGGGTATCCCTTTTGACTAACCTGTGACTGGAAAAAGAAGTCTTCATTTTTCTCCTTTTTGGCATTTGTAATTTGTGTCCTTACACGCCCTTGGGCCCTTTTATAAATTATTTATGCTTATTGAGGAGTTAAATTTTCGGTTTATTGACATTGTGTTGTTTTTTTAAGTTTTTATCACAAGATAGGAATCCCAAATATGGTAGGAAAGAACTTTTTCAAAATTTTCTGTTATGACACATTTATTACCTACTAATTAAACTGTTCAACGACTCTTAATATTAGTGGGAAAACGTGACGAATTTACACTGTAGTTGTATGTCTTCTATAAATTTTTGTGATGAAAGACTCTGCTTTACAAGGTTACTTTGAATACTGATCATAAATACCAGATGCAGCTGTTGTCTATATTAGAAATAAAATGCCTATGCAACTACATTGATGCCATTTATTCAATATCATGCATAATTAAAGAGCCTTTGAAGACTTTCAGCTAATGGATACATTATTAGTAGTCATTCAGTGATCAGAATAGAACCCAATCTCAGTGATTATCCATGAAGATAGTATTCCTTGACTCCTTGGCAAGTGTCCCCGACACAAGCAGGTAAACCTCCCTTCCTGCATCAGAGTAAGTCTCCTAGGGATGGGGAATTTAGAGAGGGGGGAAGTCACTTTAGATTTAAAGAAGTAGGTAATCCCATGAATAATTTCAAGCTAAATTCATACTGCTAATGTCTAAAATAGTTCTAGCAGAGTATTTTAAAGTAATTTTTCTACTGTTAAATTTTCTTCTGTGTATGCCTCCTTTTTGGAGATTTCTTATAATTTTGTTTTAACACTAATTATTGGCTTACTTAATACTCTAAGTGCCTTCAGATAGTTGGAAACTTTAGAGAAGTTTTTATTGTATTTGGAAAATGATGACACATTCCATGCATGGCTCATGTATAGTTATATTTATCTTAGTTCTCTCACTGTTTGTATTCAAAATGCAATGTCAGCAAACCGAAATGCTATATATTTTTTAAGTTCCAGTAGTTGTATACTTACTGTCACCGTATGCACTCATTGGGTCTAAAGGAAATGCCTGAAGTCCTTCACTTAAATTATTTTATGATACTACTGTTTTTCTCTATTTTTGAGGTTTCTTTTTTATTTTTAAAGATTTTTTGAAGAAAAGATTATGATAAATATTCATTTGATGCAAGGAAGCTCGGCCCTTGGACATATAACCATGTAATTTGTATGAGCATTTAGAGCACCACATGGTTGACAGATACCTAATTCTTTTCTAAAAATAACCCCACCTCTATATGTATTTTAAAACTGAATTTGAAACCTATGTAAGACCAACTGACCTTTTAGTTGTGATGAACTGTAAATGATTTTGCACACTTGAAATACCTGTGTGTACTGTAGAGCCAGAACTTGGCAGAGGGTGTATTTTAGGTGTACTGCTACATACAAATGGTAGTTTAATTCGCTATGTATTCCACACACAAACATAATAGAAGTTTTCCTGAGTAATGATTTTACAAAAGCCCTTACTTAACATAATTTGTGTAAGAAACTTAAACAATTTAATCAAAATTTTAAGTTATAAAAATGCTTTAAAGATTTCATAGTTTGGAGTACCTGTGAAAAAGTAGTGTGACTGCATCAGGTTAAATATTTATTTCCTCCATTGATGTTGGAATAGCATTTTTATTCTAAATAAAATTCCAGTTCTTTTTAAGAAATTCAGGGGTGATTTGGTCACATGGAAGATAACAGTATTTTTGTAGTATTTATAAACTGTCCTAAATGATAGACTATAGAAAGCATTTTCATCCTATGAAGGAAAATCAGTCCATTATAGATTATTTAAGACCTGTGAACATTATACCTACTAGGTTTTGATTTACATGGTGGCATAGAGTAACTTTGCACTGAATATCTTTTCATTCACATCTCCTCTGCCTTTGTCGCAATGGCAACAGTACAGAAAATTCTGTCAAACCTCAGAATATAGTAGAAATAATTAAGCTGTTGAATGAGTCTTAAAAATCATACTACTGTTAAGTGGACCAAGTTTGGTGAAGCAGAATGTGACAGGTGGATTAAGGAAGGAACAACTCAAGGACATTGGGAATGATAACTTTTCCACTTGAGAACTACTTTATGTTTTACTGTAATTTTTAAAAATTTTTTGTTCTTTTTTGTTATTTTGCAAAAGAAAATAGTATTTACAGGTGGCTTCTTTTAAAATATAAAAATATAAAGCAGGAATGTATATGAAATGTCAGATTTTATTGTATTTGCAGAGTATTAGCTTTGAAATTGAATAAAGAAAGCTGTTTGTAGTTTTAAAATGCCTTATTGGTATCAATTAGAAATTACTTCTATTTTTGATGTACTTAGAGCTCTTTGAGGTATAGAATTTTAAATGGCAGGATTTTACAGTGTTTACATGCAAGTGCATTTTATAAGTGTTCTATATGTGTAAAATAGTATTTTCAACTGGAAAGTGTTGGCCATTGCAAAAGGCCTGGCCTTTTTCTGGTTCCCATGATGTTACCTACACTGCTAGACTACAGTATTGCTTTGTGTCATGAGGCCAAGAAACTCCGTGTTGTTTGTAAATAGAATAATTGAAAAAGCAATAAACATTTATTGAACAAAAGAAACCTTGTTTGGCCCAGAGTTTATGTTGAACCAAATTGTTCATAAAAATTTTAGTATCTTTAGATTCATTTCTGCCAATCATCAGTTATTAATAATCACATCCATCATTAATAGTTGCTTTGTTGCTTGCACCTGGGACAATACTAATGCTTAATGGCAGTCAGATGCTGACACCTGCACTGACTGTTGAGGTTCTGTATACCAAACCTGTTCACCATTGTTTCCCATCTCTTTCATTGACTGCTGCTAACTATTAGTTGTCAGTTGTACTTTATCTCCATTTTTCCTGTTAACCAGTTTTTTTTTTTTTTTTTTTTGTGGGTGTGGGCTCCTCTTCATTTGTTCAAATCATGATATGAAATTGTCATGATTTTTATTGTAATCCGTAGATGGTGTCAATCAGTTTGTCAGAATTAAAACATGCTTTTTTTTATTAGTTGTGATTAGTTTTTCATGTTGTCATTAAGCCGTCACTAGCTGAAACTAATCTCTTCTCTATCTTTTCTTTTCTTTTTTTTGTTTTGTTTTTTGTTTCTAACCACCCAGCCGCCACCGGCAACTAACCTATGACCTTCTGACCTCTGAACTCTTCACCCAATGATGACCTGACCATGCCTGCCTGCTGATCAGTTAACTGGTAATCGCCTTTGCTTGCCTGTCGTCAGTGCAGCGAGCTGAGGCACTTGTCCGTTCGTCTTACCATCTAACCAAACAAAAGACAAAGAAATTGTCCTCCAACTCAGCTTCCCCCCCCCCCCCCCCCCCCCCCCCCCCCCCCCCCCCCGTTTGGGTGAAAGTGGTTCTAGAAACTGCACTGAATAGTAGTAAAGCAATAAGGCCCAATTCATCCCACAGCACTGGTCATCTTTCAATGCCCCACCCTAAGCGAACGGTAAGAAGGGGAGACAGACGGCCCTTAACTACTCGATGACAGAGGCAGTTACTGTGAGAGACTTCTAGGAATCTTTTTCTTCTCATAGCGAAGTTAAAAAGCTCTCTCTGAATGTACTGTGTGATGATGCATCATGCATGAACCTTTGGTCAGGGATGTCATTGGTGAAGTGATTTCAAAAAGTATTCAAAATTTGATATGCTGTTTTGTCACTACAGTGCCCTCAAAGGGCAGAGTTGCAGCCTTTTTTATATTGCCTGCCAAAATTTGAAGTATTAGAAGAAAGTGTGCCATGAGAGAAGAAAAAAGGAGTTTTGAAAAGTAATACAAACAACAAAACTGCAACACTATTTTTTAAAAAGATGAATATCTGAGTTAAAATTACCAAACATTTATTTTACACCTCCTTAAAAAAAATATGAGAACAAGGTACATGCATTATGTGTCACATTACTGGGCAAACTGTTTGAGTATTTTTTTTAAACCTCCCTGTATAGAAAAAAATCATTAAGGATGTAAAAGCCATGCTTGCCTATTTGCTGTATACATGTAATGAAATTGTAGATAAAGTGTAGTGCATTGAAACAAATGAACAAAAAGTAGATACTTTTACTATACAAGGGTGCTGGTGCAGAAAAAAATATATATATTTTTGGAAATGTAGCATTTTATACTTTCAAGTGTTATAAAAAAAAACGAAAAAGAACAAAGAAAACCCTTTATTTCATTAAATGATTTTTTCTGGTGGTTGTCAAGAAACAAAAGACCAAAAGAGCCTTTTTGTCTTTCTTTTTTATTTTTTAAGTATTGGAATAAGTCTAAAGAAAGAAAGTGCCTTATTTTCCTTCACGGTCATTTAGTCAAGTGTCCTGTAAGATCAGCTCCTCCCTCAGAATAAAAGTTAATGCATGTTACTCAGTCGCCCAGTATGTGAACGAAGATATGAGGGGAGACAAATGAGTTGATGGTTTGAATTATATGATTTGTGCCACGTTACCTTGACGCGAATTTGCCAAATCTGATACTGTGAAAAAATTTGATGACTTTTCTTACGTGTGATGAGTAGGAAGTTTTAAAACATCATTCTTTTAGAAATCATAATTGAATATTTTTGGTTATTACAGTTTGTATCATTAGCCCAAAGGATTCTGAAATACAAATTATGTGAGATCTGAACATCAGTTTACAGACAGAATTAGAGCTTTATTTTATTTGGAGAAGAGATAATATATTGGAATTTCTTTTTAACTAATTGGAGATAATAGTATACCTAGCAAATTTTTTTCACAAAAATGAATATTTGTGATTTTTCATCCTGGAAAACAGTGTTTTTAAACAAGCTGAATTTAATTAGACTTCTTTATATCATACCAGAATAACTTGTGTAGTCCATCTCTTGCTGGCTTTAGTAATCGCCCCATATGCACACCTTTTTTTTGCCCTTTTTTTTTTTTTTCAACGTTAAAGGAATGTGAGAAAGTAGCATCTAGATCTGCCTATAGATATGCGACTGCATTTCAGTTTAAACTTCCATTTTCTCATGAAGTTGAAACAGTTTTGTAGTTGAAGCAATTTGTGTGCAAAGCCTGCATCTAACACTTGAGTGAATAATCATTAAACTGTTCAGTACCAGATGTGGCAAATCTCAAGTGATGGTGGACTCCCAGCTCATCAACTCATGTCCTCTTCCATACTTCATGGCTTCACAGTCAAGGTCAGCAGGAAGCTCAGTCGTTACCTTCACGGTGACCTCGCCATCATCTTGTCTCACTTGGAATCGTTGTCAGTTTATTTACTATGCAATAGACAGTCATTGTTTTGTACTCAGCTAGCTTTGATTTACTGTGCCTCTGCTGTGTCTTTCTGTTACACATACAGTTGTTTTCATTAACTTACAGTATATACTGTGCCATTTTGAGTTTTCCTTTGGTTGATTGGTAGAATAAATTTGCGACACTCAAACTCTTGAGGTGGCAGTAAGAACAGTTCCAGTGTTTGAACCAGTCTCATCTCAACTCTGTTACACCTGGATGTTTTAGATGTTTATGAAAGGTCTTTTACAGGGAAGAAAGTAAATGTATGAAACAATAAACGTGTGACATTGATGAGTAATGTTGGCTCTGAACAAACTTTTGAAAACTTAAGTTGACAAAATTTTGGATCAACTGAAAAAAAGCATGACTTTGAAATCTCTGAATGCCTTGGTTCTCAGTATTATCATTCTTTATTGAATTTATTTCTTATTAAAGTATGTAGTTTTTAAGACTTTTTTTCTGACAGTATTATGTAATTTTTTTAGTGTGGGTAGATGGGAGTGTCGCTTGTATGTTTCCGTGCAGCTGACAGCGTTTTTTGTCTTTTCTTTATTATCTTAGTTCCATGCCATGTATGTACCATAACCAACCGATTGCCTATGAGAAACATGTAAGATAATGTATCTACAGCCACTGTTACAAGTTTATAATGTATTTTTCTATCTTGTTTTATATGTATGTTATATAACATTCAAAAAGAATTTTTTTCTTGATTGAGAAAAGGATACAAAATGCAAAATTCACAATTTTGATAACTGAAAATTGCCAATTGTTTTGCAGTACTTTATTATATTGGGTGTCTTGTCTTTCTTGGGCTTTTAGTTAGCTAATGAATGAATATATTAGACACTTTGGGTTTTAGTTGGGATTTTACATAGCTTGCATTTTAATTCTTTGGTTCTTTGCTGTTTCTATTAACCCATAGCATTATTTTAATAAATGTTATAATACCAACCTACTAACTCTGGACTATTGTCTGTTTATTAACCTTTACATGTTTAATTAAAATAAACAAATAAAGACAAAAGAATGTAAAATCTTGAGTTACTGGACTAACCCTGAAGAACGTGACCACAGATAACATAGTGTGACTTGTTTTTTTTATGTTTGTTAGCTGACAACTCTGCACACTACTGTTACATGGCTTTGGTTATTCTGGCCTTTTACTTTGGGGGGGTGGGTACCAGTAGAGATGGGAACAAAGTAGAATTTGTTTGAGGTATTCTAGTTATGCCACTTGCCTTCAGCATCTGCGTTACTAATTTCACACTTTCTTATTTTTCCTTCTCCAAAATAATCACTGACTGCTCACAGCATAAAGAGTACAGAAACGCATTGTAATGATACATATCTTGGGAAACCAGTTTGATTCATTGTTGAACCACTTATTTTTAATGTCTATAAGTAGGTAATTTTATGGTCACATTATAAAGCAAAAAATCTGTTGATATTTTACCTATATTAAGATTTTTGCTTCAACTTGACATGTTCCTTTGTATAAAGTATTGAACTTGTTTAGCCAACATCTCTGATTAGAGGCGTCTCACATAGGTAAGGCCAGAAGCAGATTGGGTCTGTTTCTCATGACAAGTAAGTCATGAATAACCACCACACATCCCCAGTGCACTGTGGGGCTTTCCTCAGGTGGTTTCTCTCTCATTCACTTCTAAAACACTGTAGCTGATACTGATGATACAAGAAATTTAAGGAGGAAGAACACTGAAATTTGAAAAATCATATGTATATTAATTGCCTGCATCCAAATAAATTTAAGAAGATTCTTTAAATATCCTCACACTTTTCTTGGCTGGCCACAACCTGTGTAAATAGATTTCTGATTATGACTTCTTTAACTCTTGAGGTGTGTTTTTGTGTCACAGATTGGTAATTGCTTTCTCTGTGAAACAGTTCTTTGTAATAATAAAAATTCTCAGGATGAATTTTGAGTTTGTAAATAATGGCTTATTTTTGTATATTATTTATTTGGAGTTCTAAAATTTAGGGCTGAAACAGATTACAAGAAGTGGAAGTCATAACCAAACCAACCTATAAAAGTATTTTCATATTTGTGAATGCATGTATGAAATTCACAGAATGATGATACCTGATTTAATCACCATTGAAATGGTGTTTTTGAATCATGTAAATGAATATAGTCATTTGATGTGAAGAGCAGGCAGTGTGTTATTGTTAGTTAGAGCTATGCTACTGTCTAAAAAGTTTTCATTGCCATAACATGTTCGTATATTGTGAAAAAATTTAAAGATTGCTGTCAAGCTGATAAATAAGTTGTTATGGTATCATGTCACTTAAATTGATGAAGGATTTCTATGCAATTTAATATTCTCTGAGGCCTATGAATGTAGACTCATCTCATTTTCAATTAAGGGTACTTCATGTGTAATTATGTCATATTGTCACCTTTTCTATTGAAGATGTTGTAAAAGATTACTTTTTGAAGGGTGAAAATAGTACTGCAAATCCCCTTTTTATACAGGTTGCTATAGTATTAAACATGAAACTGCCAAATTGCTGGAAGGGAAAA
This sequence comes from Castor canadensis, assembly GCF_047511655.1. Taxonomy (NCBI): domain Eukaryota; kingdom Metazoa; phylum Chordata; class Mammalia; order Rodentia; family Castoridae; genus Castor; species Castor canadensis. Next base: position 5,071,146 of record NC_133386.1, on the reverse strand, counting down.
TTCTAGAGTCACATTATTGTTTGATACTGTGACTTGATAAAAATGATTGATAGGTGTGAGCTTTCAGTCAAAAGGTTAGTGAAATTAATGTACTTAGGTCATTTTTATTTTTCTTTAGGCCAAATGTCAAGAAAATCACAGCATGAAAATTCACACACACCCTGGTGCAGTAGCTTTGTGTGTGGTAAAGTCCATGTGGGGATCAGTGAGGAGCCCTGTCAGTAAAATGAAGTGTGTGTACACACTCATGATAGGTAGTTGGCTAAGGTTTTCTAAGTACTACATGAGTGTAAAGAATCTGAATATTTGAGTACAACCAAAGGAGATGGTAAGTTTAAATGAAATTGCTCATCATCAAATCAAGAATTTCTTTATTGATGAAGTCTTAACCTTTTGATATCTTCTGTGATAGTTTGAAGGTTTTTTGTTGTTGTTTGACTGGAATGGGTTCTCTGTCCTTACTCCTTGATAACAACAAATGCTACCAAGTCATAATCCATTTGCTTAGCAAATACTAAAATACTATTTTCAGAAAACTTCTTGGCCTCACAAATTTTTTAAGTACATAGAATAATGGTTTACATTAAATTGAAAGACTTTTTTTATAGAATAGATATAACAAAATTATATGTACACCTAGTATTCAATGTTGAATCAAACTGGTTAACCTGCATCACAATACTTTCAATGTTTCTGCTGCACTAATTGCTTAGGATTGGGAGAAAGGAGGAATGATTAATTCATGGTAGATAGAAGTGGGTGGTAGATGTAGCAAATAGCAGCACCCAACATACCTCTTTAAAAGTGCTATTATTGAGAAGTTTTGATTACCAACTATACATTTTACAGTTTATATTATAGTGCTAAGTCTCAAACATTTAGAATATTACTTGTGGAAATTTAAGTTGGAATAGGTGTTCCCACATCATATGTAAATTGCAAATGACTTTACATGACGTGCAATAAACCAACTGGAAAGCATGCATATGCTTCATCCTCTCAAGCCAGTTTTAGCTGAAAATGCTGCTTACCCCTGTCCCCAAAATAGAAAACGTTAGGATAATGCACGTTTTAGACTTCTATTGGTGTTTTTAATATTATTTAAAAATTAAAGAATCTGACATTCTGGAGTTCTGATATCCTTTAATGAGAAGATGGCCATAGTATTTAATTTGATCTCAGTGATTAAAAGAAAGAAATCAGTAAACAAGCCTCTACAGTGTTTCTCAGTTGGACCGTGTGTATAAGATAGTTATTCCTAATTATCTTTTATGGGACTCTGGTATAATCTCTGTGTAGTTTGTAAATATAAGAAAGATGACTAGGATGTAACTTATATGGTAGAGTGCGTGCCTGCCATGCACTGGGTTTGATCTCCAACACCATGCACAGCAAGAAAAACACAGTGTTGACCCAATCTTGATCTCATCTGCTGTGTGAAAAGGACTAATATCGTCAATGTCTTGAACAGCATTGAAGAATTAAGAGGAAGATTGTTCCCAGTAGCTTGATGTCTTTCCATCTTGACATCCAAGTTTTATAACTCCTTGCACCTTAAGTTTCCTAGTCTCCCTTATTTGTAGACTCTCCAGCTTCCTTTGCCTGCTTTCTACTCATTTACTGGGCTCTTCCTTCTCAATGGTATACTTTTTTCACATACCTGCGAAAGTAGCTAACAAGTATAGTTTAGCCATAGCACCAGTTACAGCCTAGGGGGGCCAGAGATGTGTTTGGTCTGTGTAGTGTTGTTTTGCTTTTTTGGGTACTTGCCAACATTAAAACTCTTCATAAAAAGTCTGCTGGTCTTCAAAGATCAAACTACCTGGAAAGCTCAAACATGCATTCGAACGGTAGCTGGCGTGGCAGCTGAAAATAGATAGTTCAGCTGTCTCCTTAAACCAAACACATCCTGTTTATCCATCATCCCGCTACCCCTTAACTGAGTGTCACACTTGAGCTGTTACTGTTTCCTTCTCCTGTCTTGCTTTAATCATGTCCTCTCCTCCCTGGTTCCTGTGGACACTATGCTTGTTTCTTCTAGTCCAGAATGATGGTATGGCTCTTCAGACAACAAAGATAACTTTCTCAAAAGGGATCATGTAAAATAGGTTTTAATCATTTTCCTCCTGGAAAATCAGATGAATATGGTTTCTAAATTCATTGAAAATATCAGGCACTGAAATGTATCTCAATATAGGAAAGAACTTGTATTGGGTAAAGAAGCTAGATGACATTTGGGTTTCTTTCCTGATGGGATTTTTTTTATAACTACCTGCTACAGTTTTATACTCTTTGTGGTCTTGTACAGTTAAACTAGTTGAATTTTTAACAGTTTTACTGTAAGTATTCCACATCGAAAAGCAAATGCTAGTGATGGGTAAGCTTGGAACCACATCCCACCAGAAAATACATATTAAATTTAGATTATTCTTATTAAGTGCCATTGTGAAATACATGGCATACACCTTCATAATAGTGTTTTTTTATGTATTGTACAGTACTTACAATTTTCCAGAGTATGTCCTAGGATGAAAATTGTGCCTTCTTATGTTCTACGTGTATTGGTTACTTAACTGGATATTAACGCTATGGGGAAAAATGAGTGTAAATGAGAAAAATTTGCAGGTATATTCTTGTAGCACTATTTGAGTTGGTTCAAAAAATTTCGAAATGATTCATTTAACTTAGAACTTCTGTCAAGGTTGGTACTGAATGATAAAGTGCCTTGGCTGTACTTGAAACCTGAATTTTAAAAACTGCTTTTACCCCAGTGTTGTGCATGGTTTCACCTATAAAATTGAAAAGGACTAGTAGTGCAGTTGGAAAGTTGGTTTAAACTCATTTTAATGAGATAATTTATATTAGTAATGCTTTTGTTCAGTGCTAAAAAGACATTTTAAGAAATTGTCCAGTGTTTAAACCGACTCGTTTCCAGATGGTGGTGAACAGTAAAACTTGAAACTGGTGGGGGAAGCACAATGTGAAAACATCTGAAGCTAAATTCACATTTATTCTCAGAAGGAAAGTAGATTAGCAACTCAGACATGCAAATGTCTTACTCCAAACCAGTATTCTGTCTGGCTTTAGTATTTGGCTACCAGAAGTAGGGTTTCTCTTTGTTTTTGTTTTTTTTTTTTTTTCCAAAGGAGGAAAAGTAAGGAACTGGAAAATTTTGGTGTGCACATGTGGTCTGTCATCAGTAAGACTGGTGTTTGGTTCTAAGTTGAGGCAAGACACCACCAGTTGCTCTTGAAGTTTATAATAAAAGTAGCCTGGGATGGAGAGAAACAAAAGGGAAAATGGATGAGGCTTGCTTTATATTCTCCTTTTAGGCATTTGCTTTTTCAGAGAGACTTGTTACTATTCGAGGAAAGTGTTAATGGTGGGCACTGCTCCAGCAACAAAGCATATACCATTAAGTGAGTAAATGCCAAGACGACCATGCAAGTGCCCCGAATCTGAGAAGTTAAGTAGGCCCAATTTTTCCTGATCTGCTTGTTACTCTCCTGAAGATTTATCACCTCTGCTCTTGGCCCCATCCTGGAATTTCTAATAAAGAGGAGTTACCAAATCAGACAGCAGGGTGCACCTGATATAGGAGTAAGAGTTGTGAGAAGGTATAACAGTTTTAACTTGAAATGCATACTTTTTCCCTGTAGAACTCCGCATTTGAGTAGATAGGTGTGGCCAGAAAGTTTGTGTTAAGGGAGATTACCATTTTATCTTTTCTTTCTCTGAGTCTGCATTGAACAGAGCTAATTGGAAAAGAAACAAATGTAAATTTTATCTAAAAGGAACTGTAAAAATGTAGTTGGATACTATACCAACTCCCCTTTCTCAGGTGTTTTTTTTTCATTTGTCATCCTACTACAAGCAGGTGTGCTACGGAAGCATACACGGTGAGAGCTGCACCCACTCTAGCAGGTGGTTTGCTGAGAATTTGGTAATTCTGTCAAAATGAGCCTTCTTGCCAAATCTTCAACAAGCCTGTACCTTAGGTATTTATGCACAGTAGACTTGCCTGTGTTTTTCAGTTTGTACCTTCTCTATGAAAATGTCTTAAGAATACAAACCAGAGTTGTGGTAATGGAATTAAAACACAATCTAGAAATACCAGTAGCTATATACTGAAGAAGGATTGTTACCATATTATACACTAATGGCTTTAAGGGTCAAATTGTAGGAAAATAGGACACTAGGAAGTCTTCCCCTCAGAAATGACACATGCCTGGCACTCAGGTCTTTAGTGATGCTTATCACATCCATTACTTGTGGTTTCTCTCATCACAGGAAACATGGCACAAACTATTACAAGCTTTTGTTTGGAGCTGGTGTTTGTGATGACATTTGGGCTTTTGATTATGTTTTAGTTTTCATTTTATCCATATTCTCACATTTCTCCCCATAGGATGTAAGAAAGGGTGATGATTAAGAAGGTAGATAAAAATGTATAGTAATTCTGAGACTGTGATATACCAGTAGTCAAATCCAACCTGGAATTCATGCTGATTTATTAAAATTCCAAGTATGAGTGAAAGGAAGGAAAAAATCCTCCCCAAATCAAGCCATCTTACTCACCTGAGTATTTCTTCACTGAGACCGTCATGCTGCATAGTGTATGTGGCCTCTGGAGAGGTGAGTGAGGATGCAGTCCCTACTCCAGGCTGCTCGTGGTCCAGGTCCAAGGAAGACACAGCACAAAACATCAGTGATCAAAGTCCCATTTTATGTGAAATCACTAGTGGATTTCCAATTCTCCTTTACGAAGAAGGAAACTTGTCTTGCAATACATTCTTTCTGGAGTGGTCTGTCTATGGTAAAGATGGCTACACTTAGTGCTTTTCTTCCTAGCATAGCCACGTGTGAAGTAACCTCATTTCTTTAAATTTCCTCTCTTAGTCACCAAAAATACCTTTTCAAGATCACTATATTCAGCCCTAGGGGAAATACTATTTATCCTCTCTTGTGTGAGGCTGTTCACTAAGGGACATTTCTCCAGCCCAGGCACAAAGCTCAGTCCTGGTCCTTTGGCCTTCCTAGGGGTCCCTTCCAAAGGTCACGCCCTGGTGTGATGCACTATACTGGAAAGATGCTTATGGGTGTATTACCACCTCCATTGCCAATCTCAGTCCTTCATGTGCTCCTGGGATAACTTCTAACTTTGAGATTCAGCAACTCTCCTTTAATTTTATTATGGTCGTACCTGAGAAGAGATTTTATTTAAGAATTGTAGACTTGCACTTAATCTTCAAGGTCCATGTACTGTTAGTATATTACTATTTTTTAAGATCGTCAGTCCTTTTGTTAGCTCTGTTCTGTGAATGCAGCCTCTGACATGAGTGGGTATTCACAACTCTTAAAAAGATTGGAATGCATACTGTATTTTCCCTTCAGTTTCACATCTCAACTTTTAACTGTGCTTGGAATGTAAGTGCTCAGTAAACATTTGTTGAGTGAATAAATGTCGCCGTGCACCCTGTCTTCAACACTGTCCCGTACTTGCATTTGGAGTAGAAGCCAGTTGACTGGCTGGCTGGAGCTTTCTGTGAGAGTTGTCAAGCAAAGGAAGCAGGTAGCCATCAACAGGGTCTGAAACCTGAGCCTGCCTGTGTGTGACAAGGCCGTGCTGAGCTGCTTCTGGCATCAGCTCTCCCTTCTGCAAAATTTAAACCTTACTCAAAAGAGTATTTTGGTACTCCCTATATGTGTGTACCTATACTAAGTTAGTGAAGGAGGGGCAGACTAGCAAGAACAGGTTATCCCGTTTCCATTATCTCAGAGATAGCTCAGCATCTTATTGCAAGCATCCAAGTAAAGATTTAGAACAAAATTTGATTCAAGGCCCTTAGAAGTAAAAGTAACTTTGTTGATCCAAAGAACTAATGGTTGATGACACATGAGAGGCCCAGAAATGATATTGCTATGTTGTGATGTGTGACTAGGATGATGGATCTCCTGCATCAAACCCTGCACATAATCCAAACATGAAAGCACAGTTTTCCCATGGTGCTCTGGCATCAAAATGTATATTCCTGTTGTACTTGGACCTCACACTTCAGTTTCTTTCCCACTTCAGATTGGATCTGCTGAAAGAAAACCCTGGAAACATGGCATGTTTCCCAAATGTATCTTGGGGCATTCCACTATTCTGGAGGAAGTGCGGAATTTGTCAGCCTCTGGAGAGTCAAGTGGGAAGTAGGTTTACAAGGACTAGTTCTCCCGTTCCTTGTGTGTGCTCTACACATGAGAGGTGTGTGGCATCTGAATGCCCCTCCTCACGTCTGAGTGACCACCGTGGCTCTTCCCATATTCTTGCCTTTTTATCTTTCCTTTCATCCATCTTGTTACTTTCTACCAAACCAATGTTTAAATGGCACAATTGCCTCTGTCATTTTATAAACTGTCCTGGATATCCTTTTTTTTTTTCACAAAGGTGAGGGGTGAGGAGGAGAAAGTTTTTGGGGAGTCCTAGATCTTACCCCCCTGCTAGGAATCAGGCGGTCCCCCACGAGGGCTTCCTAAGTCTCTCCAGGCCTGGAACACTCAGTAAGATTTCAGTGGGTGTCAGGGCCACTGATGAAGCTACTTACAGCTGGAGACATGGCATTCAGGTGGTGCCAGCTGAGGAAGCTGTATTTTAGGTGCATTTATAATCTATTTCCTTCACCCCATGGGTGAGGAGTGTCTAAAACAACTCCCTGCTGCTTTGTGGAAAGGTGGTGCCCAGTGTCACAGCCATGCAAAGTGGAAGGACTGTCAGCTAATTATGACAAAATGTAATGATACTGTGAACTCACCCAGTAGTTTTAGAATAACACGAATGGCCAATACCACGTTTCACTATTTAAAATGGTTTTTTGGTATTAGAAAGTCAAGCTAATCTATCTTACCTATCAAAATGTAAGTTGCTGTCTGTAAGACATGACTTTTGGTCTTCCTGGTACCCAGGTAAGTTCTATCTATAAATCATTGTTCAGCTTCTAACTCAGAACAGAACATTTTATCAAGAGGTGACCTCTGGGAAATCATTCTACCCCACTACTGCACATGTTGCTGAGAAAGCCAGAGTACCAGAGACTTAGAAAATTCTGAGTGTAATAAAACTAGCATTTTTCTCACAGAGCCCACAATGGTAATGTTCATGTTACTTGGATCAACCAATTATTTGATCCCTGGTCTTCACAAATCTACTCTTAGGAGACATGGATTTTTTAGTTGAAGATTTCCATTTAATTTCAATAATTCTGAAGTAACTAGGTTTCTCCCCCCCCCCTCCACTTCCAGTAACCTGATTCGGATTCAGCAATTAATTTTGTGCAGTTTCAGTTTGTTCGAAGTTAACAGTATTTGAGTCTCTTCCTATAGAATTTAGTTTTTCTGTGGATTATGGGATCTTGCATAGTGAGCGGTAGGGTTCTTTTATGGCGTTTAATGACTGACAGTTATTTCTAGAAGAGCCTTTCATTCATACGCTTCAGGAAACCAAGCTAGTCACAAAGCTGTTACCTGGTGTGCCTTTCTCCAGACCATCATCTCAACATGAAATGTCTGCTATTTAAACACGATGCTGCGTCTAAATTGAACCCCAGGCTAAGACTCTGGTTTATATAGTCTAGGAGTCATTTATACAAATAATGACCAGGGCATACAAATCCTTCATTCTCAAACAAAAAAGTAGTTTAAATCACCTTACTACTAGGATCTGAGTTGAAAAACTAAAAGGTTCACTACCAAATATGTATCTGATAATTTTTGTCTTCAGATGTACTTGGGCTTCTAATGGTAGTCCTGCAGTTGTGTCAACAACAAAAATCATTTGATTTTGACCTACGTTCATTAATAAGTCATCAGAAGGACTTAGGACTCTGACTCTATTGAATGATCTCATTCTAAGCACTTTTGCATAGCCAGACATCTGCTGTGCAGGCCACAAGTGCACCAGTCAGCACAAGGTGGTCCTTGAAGGGAGGACCTGCAGGGATGATGTTGGTGACTTACACGTATGTGTATGTTTTTGTGACCATCAGTCTTTACTGTCACTCAGAAACACTAAGAGAAGGAAAAATAAGGCATTTAGGAAAGGCTTATTTTCATATTTCTTTTGGGGAGATTTATAACATGATTTGTAAGCCTGTCTTCTCTACATGATGGTTCTTTTTTCCTTTGGGTCTAGGAAGGGGAGAAGTACTTGAGTTCTGCATCTTGAGTTCTTCATTCCTGAGTTCATCTGGGTTTCTGTTGTATTTGGTAGTGTACTTTGGGGCAGTCTGGGTTTGTTTATGAATATTCGCAATAATATTCCTCTGATTTTAAAGAAAGAGGTATACATATGCCCTTGTAATGATTGTTGTGAAGGAACTGTAGGCTAAACAACAGCTCGCCATCTCAGCAGCAGCCAACAGAAAGGTGGCCACCACGATGTGTGTGTCACAGACTGCCCAAAGGCACCTGGGAACAGACCTTGAAGACAGATTTCACCCTACTGTTAACTGAATTTGCTTAGCCACAATTCTGTCTGGAAGCTAACGGGGCTGGGTAGTGTAGCCACAGAGGTAAAGAAGAAGAGAGGTTGTCTCTTTATGGCCCAGCACCATTCTGCCATCCAGCAGGGCAGGGTTGCGCTCATAATTACGCCCAGAAAAGAGGGAAACAAATTTTTTTTAATTGCTCAGAATTCATAATTTGGGACTGACATATTTAAAGTGTTCTATAAATCTACTTCTCACAGGAAGTTTGTTTATCAGCATAATGTATGTCATCTGCGTTCATGGATACTTTATAATTGTTAATTTTAGACAGTTTGCTGTAACATTAGTGCAGCCTCAGATTTCTCATCTGTAAAATGGAGGTGCAATGCCTACCTCTTGGGCTCCCAAGAGTTCACTAAATGAGAAATATGATACATGCCTCTGTCACTATTTCCTTCTGTTTCTTTCTGCTGCTGAATTGAGGATATGCATTTAAACTGGAGTCCCTAGGGGGCCAGGATCATCTCCTGCATTGGTTTTAGTTTTAGAGGATTAGACATGTCTTTCTAAGAAATGAATGCATTTGGCCAGGCGTGGTGGCTCATGCCTGTAATCCTAGCTACTCAGGAGGCAGAGATCCAGAGAATTGCAGTTCAAGGCCAGCCCAGACAAAAACTTCACACGACTCCATCTGGATCAATGAAAAGCTGGTGGGTTGGTGGTGGCATATGTCTGTCATCCCATCTGCGCAGAAAGCAGAATTGGGAGGACTGTGGTCCGTGAGGGCCCAGGTATAAGAGTGAGAGCCTACTTAGAAAACTACTAAAGCAAAAAGGCCTGAGGTATGGTTCAAGTGGTAGAGCACCTTCCTGGCAAGTGCAAAACCCTGAGTTCCAATCCCAGTACCACCAAAAAAAAAAAAAATGTTCACACTTAAAGAGGGGTCCAGGCCTTTTCCATGGGTGTTAAGTAAGATGATTGCCACATTTTGTATATGATTAAGGTAATTTATGCATTTTCACAACTGAGCTGGAGTTTTCTTTTTTTCATCATTTTTCTTGTACTGGGAGTACACTGTGACATTTTCAAAAGTTCTTTCAATTTATCATGGTTGAATTCACCTCCTCCATCATTCTCCTTTATCCCTTCTCCCCCCATTCCTGTAACAGTGTCAACAGGACTCATTTTTCCATTTTCCTACATGAGTACATAATATTTCCATTATATTCACCTCCCACACCCTTTCCTTATATCCTCCCCCCTCCCCCGACCCCACCACTGTACCAACCCCCAGACAGGACCTGTTTTACCTTCCTGTTCTGTTTTTGATAAAAGACATACTTGTTTGTATAAGATAGCTCTACAAAGAGTTTCAAAATCTCCTTAAACTCCTCCCACAACTGTAATGGGCATACAGAATTATGACTGCCTTAGAAGATACTATTAAACCCTATGTATTCATGTATTAATTTTTACTGTGTGCATTAAGTAGGAGTTTCTGTGACCGTGACCAGAACATTTAAAAGATGCAATCCTAGACATCACCCTCACCAGTTAGATTAGGATACTTATTTCCAGGCTTTTTCCTATTGTGTGAATATTCCAAATATTACTAAACAGTGTGATTGGTAACCAATAGGAGACACCCATCAGATGCCAGCCTAGATCCAAGGGTGTCCCACCCCGTCACCATGAACCATTCACAAAAATGCTTTTCAAACTGGTAAAGCCACAACCGTAGCTGTGTCCTCTGCTCTCAGGACAAGATACTGTGGGCATGGCCTGACATGATCAGCTGTACTAATGCCCTTTTACTGATTATAAAAGTTGATAACAAATGCTAATGTTACAGAAACACAAGGAAAAAATAAAATAAGCTGATGAAGATGAAGGAGGCTCTCCTGATCCTGTCAGTGCCTGTGTTCCCTCAAAGCCCCCAGAGCCAGGCCACCCATGAAGGAGAGCCCCACTGTGTTCCTGTTCACAAGAACACACTCTTTACCTCTCAGAAGGTGGCTGCAGTTGCATGGCACACGATCTGAGGAAGACATCTCCAAGAAGTACACATGACTGAGGAAGGTTTGCTTGGCTACTTGCCCCTTTTCTTTGAGGAAACAGAAGAAACAATCCCATCCGTGCAGAATCCTCTTTGTGGGCCTTTGCTTCCTTTTTGTAGTATAATTTTCACATCACTATTTCCACAGGGACCAGGCCAGGAACTGATAGGAGTAGCTAACTTAGGTCTTTCAAAGTACCATTGGCTTGGTGCTGAGAGGATCCTGCACATGGCATGATGGCACCATTGACTGTCTTAAGCCTTACGTTGCCTGTGTGAAAAGCTTTGCTCAGCAAGGGATCTGGCCCCTCTGTACAACGTCATAGAAAATGTAGTAATAATAGCAGCATGCCATGGGATTTTATATAGGTCTGCTTTTAAAGAAACTGGAAAGCCAAGGAATGAAGGAGAAGAAAAGACTAGTATGGGTCTGGGTCCCAGGGGATGAAGAAGAGACTTCAGTGAGAGGTTTGAGAGAATGAATGAATGGATGGATTGAACCATCCTAATTGAGCAGGTGAGGAAGATGAGAAGAAATGAGTAAGATGGCTGGTGATTTTTGTTGTTTTACTTATAAACTCTTACACCCTTGGGTTTTATATAGAATACTATAGCCAAGAAAAATGCTCTAAATGTATATTTTTATCTTTGAGTAGGTTAAAGTTGTCAGAAAGTGAGAGCTTTGTAATTGGTGGTGTATATGGTTTCTGAGCTCCAGATTCCAGAAGAGGAAGAGACAGGCTTGTCTCAGTGAATTGCTGAGGTTGGGACCCTGTTTCTTAGATAATGGAAGTGTGATGATGCCGTCAGTCCTCTGACTATGATAATGAATTTGTGTTTCGAAAAAGCTGAGAAAAACATCAAAAATCAGTTGTGTGATTGTGCTGAGGAACCTCAGTTTTTACTCAGGATCTTAAGAAAATTTTGTTTGAGTAACACCTGGATTTAAAAGTACTTGGTAAGTGAAATGACTGCTCCCTCTGCCTGGTCACATCAGAAGCTTCAAGAATGGGGATGGACTGTGCTTGATTCTGGAGCCTGTGCATGAACTTAAACCTGGAAAATAGACACAGCAGTCACTGTCACGGGACACACCAGAGGCTGTGCCCTCACAACTACAGGAAAAGGTACTTGCAACCTAACAAGTCCAATACTGAGCCTATCTCCCCTTCTAGACTTGCTCCCCTCTGACATTTCTGCCTCACTCTCCATTATTTACCCAAGGTAAAAACCTGCAAGTCAGCCTTGGCTCCTTTCTCCCAGCCTTTCCTCTTCCCAGTTGTCTTTGGCCCAGTAGTCATCCTCTCCCTCTCTTCCTCTCCATTGGCACTGCTGTTACAGTTGATGCCATGTCTGCCTGAACACTGAAGTACTGTGCCTCTGCCTTTGTCCAGCTGTCTCTAGCCCATCCTCAGCATAGCTCAGGAGGCTTCCACACTAGGGAATGCTCATTCTTGGTTCCCCACTCCCATCTCTTTTGAGTCTAGTGCCCAGAAAGAATTTGTTATTATTCTTTCTGCAATCCCAACATGTCATTTACCATCCAACTCAGTAGGCAAATTATTGTTAGCACAGTTGCTATGTTATGCTAAAGCAGCAATTCTGACAGATAGCTTCCTTGAGACATTTCTTCTCTCTTGTGAAGTTTTAGTAAGAATTCATTTGAATATAGCAGGATGAAGAAGAGAGAAACATTTCCTGCTCCCCATGCAGGAAATGGGGAGTAAAAGACTCAGAGACATTTTCTCTTGAACACAAAGCTTACCTTCTTTCAGTAGCTGCCTGATCCATCCATCTCCTGTCTACCTCTTCCTCTCCATTGCATACTCTCCTGTAACAGAAATCCAGCACTTCCCTGTGAACTCCTATCTTTGCAATATGCTCTTCTCCCATCCACCACAGCAAAATGAAAACATTCTAGGGAGACAAGTTATGCCTATTATTTCCTTGTTCCTCAAGGAACAACTCTAAGAGGGCTTCAAGTCAACCCAACCCACAGATGGTCAGAGAATTCTGGCAACACCCTGCCATCCTCATTCCCACCTCTTCATTTTCCTCTCTCTCCACATACCCTGCCCTACACGCCAAGCTCCAGTCCTATCTGAATGGTTGTTACAAATATTCTTTTTTACCTCTAAGCTTCAAGCCTCTCTATTTCTCTGAAGATCACTATTTGCTTCCTACTACTACCTGGCCAACCAATCTTTGTTTTTCAGCTCTTTAGCCAGAAAGTATTATCTGATTTGCCAAATGTGTTGGTTGTCCCTTCAAAGTATCTCATGGTTCTGCAAAACACTCTAGGGCTATTGGCAGTTCTTTTCATACTCTACTGTATCTGTCCATACATCTGTCTCCCCACAATGTCCTTAGGGTGGGAGCTATGTGTCATTCATCTTAGAATCTCAGCATCTTAAAATGTCAGAGCAGGTTCTGACACATGGAAGATAAATATTTGTTCTAGAAGCGAATGAAGGACTTCTGCTTCTGGCAATATGGCAGAGTTGGTGCTCAGACCCATGTTCCCACTGAAAATAGCAAAAAACGTGTAAGATATATTACTGATTTTTATAACATAAACAAAATTTTAGATGAAGGGATCTAAGTATGTAACTAGAACTAACCAGGGAAGTAACTAGTACTGAGTCTAGATTTTGCTGAGGGAATATTTGCCAAGCTGATAACTTGTGCCTCATTTTTAAAAAATAACTTCTTGAAGAATAGGAAGAAAGATCTGTAGTCAACCCAAGGTGGGAGTCCAATAGAAGATGCTCACCCATATAGCTGGCTGAGTTAGAAAGGACTTGCCCACCCACATGGACACACAAAGAAAAGTGCTCATTTGCAGCCTATGTCAACTGGTGGAGAAGAAGAAGGAAAGCTCCCAAGAGGCTCAACCACAGCTGCCTTCACCCCAGTATACCCAGAGTTCAAACCACCTTGCTCACTGACATTAATTTCAAGAAAGAATTTAAAGAAGTACCTTTCTAGCACCTTCAGAAGCAAACACAAATCCTCTCTGGAAACTCTCCCTTCATGCCAAGCCTCAGAACATAGCAACAAATACAATTCCAAGAAAAATAAGCTCACAATAAAAATAAATGAATGAAACAAATATGCACTAAAACAAGGAAACAAGGCACCATGAGTAAAAACTAGAATGTGAGTTTGGATATAAACATGGACAGACACAGGTGTGCAGATCCAGAACTAGAGTCATGAGGACCTCAGGTGTGAGAAGTGTCAGATACAAAGTATGCAGTTGCTGTGTTTAAAACATTTAATAAAACAAAAGGCAATCTTCAAAATATGTGTGGAAAACAAACTGTAAAAATGACTAAGCACATATAAATAACAAATAGAATGTCTATTAGTAAAAAATGTAAGAATTAAAAGGACAATTCAATGAATAGTTTTGATATAGCTAAAGAGAGAAGAAATTATCCAGAGATAGCACAAATAGACAATACGAATGAGAGCTTTAAAAATATGAAGGATACAATGACACATAATATACATACCTCCAATTAGGGATCCAGAAGGAAAGAGAGGCATAACTGAAGCAGTAGAAGCCCTGAGTTCAAACCCCAGTCCCACCAAAAAAAAAAAAAAAAAAAAACCCAAGGGGGTGAGTGGAACCGGGGGCATAGCTATTGGTCTCTGGGTTCAGTTCCCAATCCTGGAAAAAAACTGGTCTTTGATGACATGTCTGACATGTAAATAGAAGTAAAGATCACGAACAACTGCAGATAAATTTTGATCATATAAAATAATATTTTGAGGTCTCTGAAAAAGATAAACGCCCAATAATAATCTATGCATTGGAAAGGGGAAATGGAGTCCGATCATCGAACTCAATCAGGTTAGGCTGGCTTACCCCATAATAATAAGCAGTTCTGAAAGGTCAGTGATGGCACATTAGGACACTTAATTTTCCACTTTGCTACATGTCCTCATGCAAGTTGTTACAGTGCTCATTTAATCAGGAACAGTCAATGGAGCCTCATCCTGACACAACTTTCCAAGTTCGTGATGGCAAAGGGAAAATAATATGGTGAAATCACTCACTGGTTCTTTAACACACATGACCTCCTTCACCTCTTATTGGTCAAAGCAAAGCATGTGACCATATCTAAATTCAAGCCACAGTGGTGAGGAAGGGAAATCTATCATAAGACTAAGTCCTACCGTGGACAATTTACCACCACTCTAATGACAAGTTCTTGTATTTGGTGGTAACAGGATAACAGGATTGCTTCAGAGATTTCAGCGTGGGAACTGCATAAGAATAGCCATGTCTAGAGATAGATCTCAAATGTATTAGAATTTATTATATGACTAGCATTTCAGTTCAGCAGGCAACGAGGAACTATTCAATGCAAAGTTTTCGGGCATAGCCATCTTTCTGTTTGTAAGAAAGTTGGAGGTAAATAAAATATACTAGACATTATATCATATAAAAGTAAATTCTGAGTGAATAAAAACAAAAAAATCCTTCAAGAAAACTAAACTACTACATTGACAATGTAGGGACGACGAATATTCCTGTTTGGAAATGTTGAAACAAGAGGATAATAGATACATTTAAGTGAATATATGCAAGTTAGAACATTTTGTGTGGAAAAGAAAAAAATAGGCAACTTGCAGATGAATAAAAATAACAAAAATAACTTTATAAAAATAAAGTTTTATAATATACAGGGACTTCTTACTAATTGGCAAGAAGGTGTCAACAAACCAATAAGAAAAGTGTGTAACAGGTTTAAAGAGGCAATCACAGAAGAACAAATCCAAAAGGGTAACTGCACACAGCTTGGTTCACTGCCACCCACTGGAGTCGACGAATCTAGAGGCAGAGTTAGAGAAAAGAAAAGCTTTACTAGCAATAAGCCAGCATGGTAGAAGATGGAGGTGCTTACCTTTCAATGACCATCTCTTGCCCAAGGGATACTCATGATTTTTCAAGGGAAGGTATGAGGGTCCCAGACAGGTGGGTACCTTTGTTGATCAGTGTTTTGAAAAGTAGGATATGGGAATCCAATCTTGCTCACACAGATCAGTACAACTGCAGCCCAGTGGATCTAAAGAAGACATAAATGATCGTGGTTTTTCTGTTGACTTATATCTGATTTTTGTTGTAGTCAGTGTTTCACCTTTCTATGGGTGATTCTTCTCCCTAACTTGGGACTAGGGGTTGCTCAGAAAGGGAGGGTTTGTGGATTTCTAGCTAACTTCAGTGTGCAGCTAATCTATAAAAGATACCTTGGTGGGTAGCTAATCCTTAAGAGACAAAGGAGGCAGGAGCAAGGGGAAACTTCTGAGAGCTAGGTGTTGATGGTGGGGGGAGCTTATATGTTCTTTTAAAAGTACACTCAAATACAGGATAAAGTAGGAGTGCAGTGGCAGTCTAGTTTCATGATATTTTTCTCTCCATTTTGGGGGAGGGTCAGAGAGAGAGAGACTTTGCTAGTGTGGTTGTCCATTGGACAGGAGCACTTTAACCCAATCCCATTTTTGACAATCAAACCCATGGAAGCATCAATTTGTGAAAATGCTTGTGCATTTCACAACGTTGTTCATGGAGGTGGACTCTAATGAATTCTCAAAACCAGGGAAATGAAGGAAGAGGTTATAGTACAACCATGTAGAATATTATGCAGCTGTTGCAAAAAAGAATGGATTGGAATTTTAATGGGTGATTTAGAGGAACTTTTGTAGATATGGAAAGCAAGATTCAGAAAATTACATGATCTCCCTTTAATAAAAAGAATTGAAGCATTCATTATAGGTGTGTGTATGTAATAAGATGTTTTAATATGATTATAGAACAAAAGGAAAATATTTTAAAATCTATAATAAGTTGTTGACATCATGTGTTATGTCTACCTTGTCCCCCAATCCCACCTTGCTACACTGATTTCCTCAGCATCTGAACCTGACTGCTACAACCATGTCACATATTTTAGTTTTTAGTGCACCCCACTTCAAGGTAACAATATGTCTACTAGCTGCTATAAAAAGAGACGACGAAAGCTAGTGGCTCAAATTAGGTAGAACTTTATTTCTTGCTGATGTAACTGAGCAACGCAAGTGTTGAAGGGTAAGGAATTGCTCTCCTTTGAGTCACAATTCCCAGAAATAGATTACCGAGGATCTGGTGACTGACTATGCTGGGACAAAACATTGTAAACTCTTCTTGCAGAGACTTGGAAGGTGGGCCACACACCCATCCAGCCTGCAAAACGGCTGATTTATCAGAAGAGGGAATGGATTTGGGCCAGGACAAATGAAAAGCCCACTCATTCTTACCAATCAGCAGGAGTTAAGCCTGTCACTGTTCATGACTCAGTATCTTTTTTTTTGGCAGTACTGGGACTTGAACTCAGGGCTTCACGCTTGCTAGGCAGGTGCTCTATCACTTGAGCCACTCTACCAGCCCTCAAAATCTTTACAGATGTTTTCCAGCTAAGAAAACATTTTCAAGGTGGTGGCAAGGAACCCATCCCTGTAGGAACATATATTACAAAGTTGGAAGTGTTCTGCCTGTCCACCACAGTCCTCGTTTCAGACGGCCTCAGTCTAGTTGTCATTGAGAGAAGGACATGGACAGAGCAATGAAGGAAAGAACAGATAAGCTAAGTCAACTTAAGAACCACATCTAGGTAAAGTTTGAATATCATTATTAGCGCATAGAACAGAGTAAACCCAAATGTACCAGAAGTGTACTAAGATTCTGAGAGAATTCCATTGCCAGAGGAACCTCATGCCTGGCCTCAGATGACCTGGATGTGTGGGAACCTGTGATGATTTGAGCCTTACAGCAATGGTTAGCTTACCTGCTTGCACTGGCACCAAGTGCACAGTTATGCTCCCTATATGGCCTCTCAGAAAGGCACCCTATCCAAGACCCACTTCATCTGTGGCTTAGAAAGAGAAGGGACAAGTTTTCCCAGACGCAAAGCAAGAGCCAGAGGGGACATAGGACCAGAGACTTCCTCCCAGAGAGTGGAGCCAAGGTCTAATCCAGGAGCATCTCCCTCTGCCAGGATGGATGTTTATATAGTTCCTGCGCAGCACGCCCCAGTGTCACCATGGACCAGTGATAGCCTTTGGCTTCTCATTGCTCCTTTTCTGCATAAGAATTTCAACTAAATTATCCAGTGTCTGCTCTAGCATCACTTTCAGGTGAATGTGTGGGAGGTTCCATCATTGTCTTACTGTTTCTAGTCACCAGACCATGAGGGTCAGCGTTTGGACCTTTGGTCTTTGAGTGAGACTTTGGGCTCTTCTTCTGAAGGAAGGATAGTCAAGAGTGGCTCCACGTGGACATGTAAATAATTGGTGGCCAGGATGTGGAAGTTCGAGTTGAGACATTTCACACCCTTCCTCTGTTCCCACACTAAGTGTATCTTCTGGACTAGACTCTCTCCAATGGAATGTGGGTTTCTACTCTTCCCCTCTTGTAATGGTAATGATGCTGAGAGAGATCTTAAAAGCCACAGAGAGATAGAAGAACCTCCATCACCAGGTCCCTGAATATCCAGTAGAGGTTCTAGCCATCTGCCCACCTGGAACACCTGCACTGAATGGCAAATTGAACAGACATATCCTTGCGTTTTATTTAAGCCAGTATGTTTTAGATACAGCTGCTAATATGACCCCAAAAATTCACATGGTTCATTGGGGGAGGGGTGGTATAATTTATGAGAGTCTGTGTTCCTTTCTTATGGTTGCTGTCACAAATTATCACAACCTCAATGTCTTCAAGTGACATAAATTTATACTAGCTTTGGAGGTCAGAAGTCTAAAACAGATCTTCAGGGCTGTACTCCTTGTGCTCTGGAGAAGAATCCATGCAAGGCTTAGCCTCTTCTCCCTTCTGACCTCTAACACTTCCTCTCTCATGCTGACCCTCCTGCCTCCCTCTTATTAAGACCCTGGGGATAACACTGAGTCCACTCGATAACCCAGGATACTCTCCCACCTCCAAATACTTAATTTAATCACAGTTGTAAAATCCCTATGGTTCTGTGAGGTATCATTCACAAGGTCTGGAGATTAGGATGTGAGCATTTCTGGTAGAGACATTATTCTGTCTCCCATGAAGAGAGGAAAGAGGAAGAAAAGGGGAGGGGATGCTAAGCAAAAAGAAAAAGAAAAAGACCCATATTTAAGCATTAGTACCTTATATAAAATAGAATGTGTGTATATCCACAGACAATTTTTAAAGAGGAAGATACCTGAAATAAAATAAGAAGAAAGAAGAGGAGGAGGTGGTGGAAAAACAAAGTTGGGGAAGAAGTGGAACATATTTTGAGGAAAAATTTAAGTTGATCTTCCGGTATATCCATTCATCCCTCTGGGCAGCAAAAAGTGTTTCATAAGAAAGCATTTGAAAGTTCGATTTCATTTTTTGTGGTTTGAATTCTGGTTCCCTAGTTAGGAACAGAAAAGGAAGGGCAGGGAAGAAAATTTTTAATTTTTTAAAGATACAGCCAAAGTATGGCCTCTTTCACCAGAAGTCTGCTATTCTCCATTCGATGTATCCAAAATCTTTTTCTTTTTCCCATTTGAACTGATGTTCACTGAACAGTCTCTGCCTAACCCAAAGCCAGACTTCCTCCAATTTATCTATTGACAGGTGTAAGGAAGATCCTTAAGACAGCCAGGTGTCTGTTAAAGATGATGGTGTGAAAATGTAGCACCTAGAATAAAATTCTTAGAAAAAACCTCTTGGAGAGAGTGAGCTGCAATTAGATATGCAATTCCTGTTTTAACCTCTTTTTTGGAAATTCGGATTTTCTGGAAGCAGGAGCAAGATTACCAGGTGAGCTTTTTCTTTCTTTAATTCATCAAGAGTTTTGAGAATAACACTTTCCTTCTCTGCTTTTATATTTCTTTCACACTTGACACAGAAAGTGGTCATGAAGGTCAGCAGTGAAAGGACCCTAAGTGATGAGTGTCATTGGAGGGGATCACTATCTGATTGTCACCGCCTCCTTCCTGTGGAATCCCACCTGCCTTGAAAATGCTCCTTCCAGCTGTAGCACTGATGCCCTCTTGTCAGTGTGTTCACCATCTGGGCAGAAACATGTTCGCAGTGGGATGGGATCCAGTGGCACAATGGAAAGGAAATAGAGGATGAGGTTAGCTGGTAACTGAGTGAGATGTTGTGCAGACCTGCACAGGTAGGGAAAGGTGGCTGGATCACAGAGGGAGGCTGTGCTTGGGAGGGACTCCCAGGTACAGGACGAGGGGCTGTGGAGTCAGGCAGGTGGGGAGCTGAATGTGCTTACTTAGGCTAAGGACCCAGATGCTGGTCAGACTTAAGATTTTATTCCTGGCTTTCAGATCTTCTTTGGAGTCCTAAGGAGAATTGGTGCAATTTGTGTGTGTGTGTGTGTGTGTGTGTGTGTGTGTGTGTGTGTGTGTGTGTGATCACTGCCCAGGTATGTTCAAAAGACTGCAATTACTGCGGCTAAGGTCTTATCCCCCTGGTAGAATTGACAGCAGACACTATCTTCCAAACTTGGTCTCATTTATTCATCTGATTCTGATGGACTCAGTAGGATTTAGGGTAGGAATTCCTGTGCTGCCTGTAGGAGCAGCCTGCAGCCTTTGACTATGTGCTGGATGGCACAGGTCAGGCAGAACCCTGCAGCTGGAAAGAAGGCTGGATCAACTCCAGCCCTCTTTGTCCCCTGTGGAAGCATAAAGCATTCAGACATAAAGCAGCCTGCACCCGCTCCCCTCCTTCTTAAGTCTACCAGAGACTCAGAGCCAACGTCTTCGTCAATGCACATTTTACTCCTAATTATAAATCAAACTTTCTTTATGCTTGTTGAAATCTGTCTCTCCCATTGGTCTGGCACCCACTAAGCCACTTAGTCTCTTTCTAGGCTGTTAAGCCCTTCCGAAAATGAACCATTCCCAAGTGTGTGCGTGCGTGTGTGTATGCTTGAGAAATATATATATATTACCATTTTTGTATGGCAAGTACCATCATAGCCATATCTCTAACTGAGGAAAACATTCCTAAATTTCAATCAATAATGGTTTTATTCCAAGCAATCTTGGTACAAGGATATCATAGCACAACTTGAGCACCAGAATAACCACTTGGATGATACAATTTATAAGACTTGACTACCAGATAGTTGTATTGTGGGAAAGCAAGAAGTAGCAAGGGATGGATCAAAATCAAGGGACACTTTCAGGATATAAGTTTTCAGCTGCTGAAAGAAGACAAATTGAGATGAACAGTGGAGCTGGGTATGAACCAAGGGTTAACAGAGGGGAAGCAAGGCAATGACAGTGAAAATAAAGCTGTGCATTTTGGAGAATAGATTATCTGATTCTTACTTAATGTTGACTTCTTTTCTTTTTTGGTGGTACTGGGGTTTGAACTCAGGGCCTCATATTTGCTAGGCTTCTTAGGCTCTACCACTTAAGCCAGACCCCAAGCACAATATTGACTTCTAACAGCATAGATAATGCTTGTCTATACATTTCCCTTTTTTCTTGTCTTATATTTCTGATAAAAAAGATCATATAAGAATTTGTTATGTTGCTGGGCTGGAGGTGTGGCTCAAGTAGTAGAGTGCCTGCCATGCAAGCATAAGTTCCTGAGTTCAAACCCCATCACCTCCACAAAAAACCAAAGGGGTGATAAAGGCTAAGAAATAAAGTCAGCATTAATCTATTTAAAAATCTAGTGAATTAGAAAACTAGAAAAGCTTTGATTTTACTAACATAGCATGTATATCTTCCAAATCAGAATATCCTTTTCATTATTAGTCAAAAATCAAATATCACAGGTGGGCTTTAGCCTGACTTGAAACTTAAAACATTTCCAACATTTGAACATGAGAAATTGTCAGATTACAGTTGAGCAAAAAAGAAAGAAATTTGGCATGTTGAGGAGCTAACATTTTATCTACAAAGAACAAGAGAGGGATTTTATTCTTCCCTAAAACTATTTCATAAATGATCCATAGCAAATGTTCAGAGAAGGAGTTTTAAAACTTATCAGAAGCCAGCTTTCTCATGCTCATTTCGAACATTTAACACATGCCATGCTGTGGAGCTGATGCTCTTTTGAGGTCCTAGCTGCTGGGGTGGGGTCCGAAACCATGTAGGAAGCCTGCCAGACACTTAAAGGATGGAGAGGACGGATGAGTTCACGAATGTAGGGGTTAGTGAAATGGAGAGATAGGTGGCAGCAAAGAGGGAGACAAGGAGAGAGGGACTCTTGGAGTTTTCTAGGGAAGTGGGAATGATGCTCTTGGTGTTTTCTGGGTTCACAGGCAGGTGAAATCCCACTCCTGCCAACACACACACAGACATTGCTACTGTTGTTCACCTAATGTTTAGCTTTTCAATTTATATTTTATTTGTTTTTGTTTTGTTTTGCTTGTTTTTGTTGTGCTGTGGATGACACCCAGGCCCTTGCACATGCAAAGCAAGGACTCTACTAGTGAATTACATCCCCATCTCAAATTATATTTTAAAAATTCTGTGCTCTAATTCATCATCATTTCAGTAAATAAAGGAAAAGTTAATACTTAAAAGAGGTACTTTCAGAATAAACAGAAATCCTTTAAATAGAATTAATTAAGCTCTATGAAAGTTTGCTATACTATCTTTGTCCTTCTAGTTTTTCTGCAGATTGAAGAAAAACTTCATCCTGAACCAGTAATGCCTCTCAGAGAAGTGGGGCTGACCCTCTTTCTTAAAAAGAAGTGTTGTTTTATGTAGGTAGGGAAGAGATGTAAAATATATTAAGCAAAAAGATTATTTTTAATGGTCTCTTCAACACCATGCATAGCCCTCCCCCCAAACAATGGACAACTCTAGCTCCCTCCCTTGAGCATGGATGGACTTAACTTCAGGAAGAAACTTTGTGTGTTCTAACTCACGGTCACTTTGCTTCAAAGCCTCGGAAGTGGCTTCAGGTGATGCTGAAGATGTGTGTTTCTGAGGCTGTTTCTTCCCACCCCTGTTAGAAGCAGACAAACACACATTTTGCAAAGACAGAGTTAAGTATATTCTCTTGTTCAGACAGTGCTTTTTATTTTATCCAGTAGACACCAAATGAATATTATTTTATATTTCTTTGGTCTACTTGAAATAAGCAGAAAGATACATTACTTGACTTTGGCCACAAAATGGCATCATTAATAACAGCGTGCTGGTGGGGAAGTGGTCTGTGACTCTGGCGAGCTCTCTTATTTCGTGAGTGTTTGTGGAATGCTGGAAATAATGTCCTACTTTTGTCAACCTTTGGGAAAGGATTGAGTCCCACTATTTTGTACTATAAAGTGAAGGGTTTCAACCTGAGGTCCAGATGAGAGGCAAGCTGATGTCTTCCTATGTGATATGACAAGGTCTGAATTTCATTCCTGGAAATAGGGATTACTCGCTTACAACAAGTTTTATGCTATGCTATCGATGCACCATTCTTTATGTAGTTGTGGAAGTTTGGGCTTTGAGTGGATGTAACAAATGAGAACAAACAAATGAGATGGATGGAAATAATTTAAGAATCTCTTCTATTCTGTGGCGCTTTAGAGTTTACAGGGCATCTCACCGTCGTTACTCCCATTAGACCTTCCAAAATGCGGAACAGAGTGTCATTATTTTTCCCTTTCTCATAAGGAGAAAACTAAGGCTCTGAAGTTGACTTGCCTGAAATCATCACGCTTGTAAGCGAATCTTAGCCCGGGACTCAGGCTGGTACCTGCCATGAGGGACCAATGGAGCCTTGGAGGGCTGGAGTCACAACCCGGAGGAATTTGTTTTCTGAAACAGTTGCATCCCTATGGAGGACAGGCCATGCTTGGAATAAGGATGTTGAAATCTCATGAAAATGCCCTCAAAGGAACCTCAGGGCTCAGCTTGCTCACACCTGGTGGGGAAAGCCTCCTGGATCCAGGGAGCCTGTGCCTTGCCTGGGTGATCTCCAGGGATGCAGCATGGCCTCTCAGACTCTTCACAAGGTCTGGCTTCTTCTTTTCTCCTGACTTCCTTACAAGACAAGTTTGGTTATCTCTCAACCTCAGCTAACTGTGGCCCACTCTTCACCGGCTACCAATGAGCATAAGGATGAGGGGCTCTTGCGTCAAGTCAGTCAAGGACCCATGCTTTGTCCAGTCACCAAAGATTGGCAAGAATGGGGTCACATGGTATGAAACAAGCCTGTCCATTTAGGAGGAGCCATGAGGAAGACCAACGGCTCTATGGACATATCTGGGAAAGTGATTAGTCAGAGCAATGCAGAAGATTTAGACCTTTTGGCCACAAGACCTCAAGTATTTGTTCATCTGTCTGCAGTCCAAGATGTCTGTCTGTTCCCAATAAGGGTCTTCTCTGACCTTGTAATGCAAATCCTAAGAGGTTGCTTTGGTGAAAAAATAAGCTACAAAGTTCAGATCTGTCATCCTCCTTTACTTGCCTGAGTATTGCCTACCCACATCTTGTTGGCACCTAAGGAGTTGGACTTGCCAGGAACAGATTAGAGTTCTAGTTTCCCAGTGCACATCTTCTGGGACCTGTCAGATGTTTGTTCATGATGATTTGTTTAGCCCATTGCCACACCAGCTCCAACTGTGTTCCTAAAGTAAAGAGACAGATAAATCCAACACACACATTTCCCTCAGTAAGTTACTATTATCTGTGAGCCTCTAAAAATATGGCTTGCACAAAAAGGCATTAGAGCTGAATTATCATTTATGTTTGTCACAGAGGTTGCAAATGTGTAATGAGATTCCAGAGTTAATGTTTTGTACAAAGCACTTAGGAGAGCCAGGATGAAATTGGTTCAGAATTCTGATGTGGTGTTTTAATTACAGATAGTTTCTAATCAAGGGTGGAGCAGAGGCTGTTTAGAAAATGTCAGTTCATTGTCCAATCCACTGGTGTGGAGATGGACAGGCAGGCGCTGTGGAGCCCCTGCTGCCAAGAGAGAGAAAACAGCAGCTGAGGAAATGAACTCTGGACAGAAGAGAGAGATGTCTGGCCCAAGGGTGTGGCTATGCCTGAATCCTTGTGTATATCACCCTGGTGTCAGTGGCTCTGCCCCCAAATTCTAGTGAACACTAGCTGGCCTGCTCTGGATGGAGCCCTGTGTCAATCACCCTAGGCCAGTGACTTAGGGACTGGGAAAGCATAGTTCTCAAATACTCCACGTCACCTTGGCAATGCTCTCCTCTGTATTACTCTGTCCAAAGTGCAAGAACAAGAATAAGACACCCTCCCCCTCCCCATGGCTCTCACATCTGCCCATCTCTCAGAGCCTCCGATCCTCTCTCTGAGAAAACTTTCCAGGTGGTATGGAAGAGAGGCTAGCTTTGAACAGTAGTACAGCAATGTAAAGAGACAGTGGATCTGCTGGAAAGGCCATGGTGTTGGGCTTTTGACAAGTAAGAACCATTTGTTTGTTCATACTCTGAACATTTTCCTATTTTGCTTCTATTAGTTATACAGAGAATGGAGTATCAGTTCTTCTGTTTAGTGACCATTAAGGATTGAAGTGTGATATGAGAGTCACATCTCTTTGAGGCTTGTTGGAGGGTGATTATAAGGAACTTGAGGTTCATTCTTTGTCACTTGTCACTGTTCTCTTCTCTCTTTAGCTCGAGCATTGTCTGCTTCCACACCTTCTAGCCTGGCTGTCTCTGTGGACCTGGGTCTTGGGGATCAGATTAGAATCATCTGTGTAGTGATGAAATCCTGGGTGTGCATGCCTGGTTTTGGATTGCAGGTGAGCAGTGAGGTCTCACACTCTAGGAGGTGGTGTGTTGGAAGCCAGGATGGGAAGCCACTGAGAGATTCAGGAGGTGGGGCTGTAGCTTGGCTCCTAGTCTAGATTTTCCTTCCTTCTCACCAGCCCCTGCTTTATCCTTATTCAACACAACCTATGTTACAACAGCATCATAGGCTATTTTTAAAAATAAATCAGACCGGGTAAATTTCCTGCTTGCACCCCTCTACTGGCTCCTCATCTTGGAATACTAAGGATAAGAGCACACCTTGCCTATCTACTCTGTCTACCTGGGCACTACTTGGGACCACTCTGCCTCTCACTCATCAGGCCCCACATTCCCTTGTCACCTCTGTGACCCCACTGTGCCATGCTCACTCCTAGTAGAGACCTTTGCAATCAAGAGCCTTGACCAGGGACCCCTCCACTGTGCCATGCTCACTCCTAGTAGAGACCTTTGCAATCAAGAGCCTTGACCAGGGACCCCTCCTAAGAGTTGAGTGACTGTCCCGTTGTCATTGATGGCTTGGATCTGTGTCTCCTTCCAGATGCCAGATCTGCAGTAGCCTTTGCAGCCATGCCCCATCTCATTGTCCAGTCTCACCTCTCAGAACTCTTACATATGTCCAGTGTAATTCACCTTACTTCCCAGTGCACTTCCTTCCCACTGGAATATCAACCTCCTGCCAGCAGGGACCTGATCTGCCTCCCCCAGCTCAGTACCCAGAAACCCAGAGCCTCGCCAGAGGCAAACACATTCAACTCACTCTTGATAGAGGACTGGATGGGGCAAGGCATCACAGGTCTTCCCAAGTGTCGATCACAATACTGACCTGCACGCTTCACCAGGTCTTTGGGAGACAGTGTGACAGAGCAAAGCTTTATCCCCCAGGTGCCATGGTCTGCAGGTGCCTCCTGTCAGCCCTGACATTAGCGGCTGCTCTCATGAGCATCTGGTCAGCCCTGTGGCAGCACAATGAGACACCGCCAGGCATGCAACACCTCATCTGAACAAGAGTTATGGTTCCTTGGAGCTGCCTTAGCTGGAGGATGTTGAAAAGCTTATATTCCTAGAGTGGAAGGTGGCTGCACAAATGGGCACACAGGGGTGGCCGGCAGTGAGTTTTGAGGCCCTGGCCTCTGCTGCACTTTGAGGCCTATGGGTAGGCTTCACGCTTTAGCTTTATAGGTATGTTCTCATTTCATTGTGACTGCTGGCAGTGCATTCCTCTTGCAGGGACTTGACCCACCAGAAGGGTGACCTGGCCCCTAGCATACCCCACATCATTATTTAAAGCAATAACATCAATGGGGAGTCAAGTTAGTGTTTGAAGAGTGACCTGACTCCGGGAAGGGTTGATGCAAAAAATGCCCTGTCTAGGCAGACAGCAACCAATTGACATCCAGGCATCGCACTGATATCATTAACACTGCCCCTGTGGAGCCTGTGCAGTTGATTGAGTCAAACACTGAGAAAACTGGGTTCACAGTTACCGGTAGGTCTTGCAGGAATCACATATACTTGGTGAAAATGATGTGTAGAGATTTCTTTGAATGTTTAAAAACACGAAGTTCTACATAGTCTGTCTGCTGTGCCAGATCAAAATATATCCTGTTAAGCTTTACAATTCATTTTCAGGGGTATATCACAGAATAAGAAAATCACAGGGTTTTTTTCTCCAGCCTCCTGTTTGTAAGTATTACGGTCATTTTACTGTCACATTGCATTAGCATCAGGGCAGGCAAGATGAGTGAGAGCTGAATGTGTGGAAGAAATTGCCATCTCCCTTCCCAGATCCGGGGCAGGCAATGGATGATGGGGTAGGCTGCAGGGAGGCAGAGGTTCTGGATGGTTCACACAGGAAGATCCCCCTGGTCCCCTCCCCTCCAGCCCAGTTCCACTCCACCAGCACCTTGGCTTTCTGGGTCCTGACATTGGCTTTGTTCTGTGATACATTCTTGTGGAGTAAAGTTTTTCTTTCATCAAAACACAGATTCTCCTGGGACAGGACACATTTCCTTATTACTTGTCTATTCTTCCGGTGAATAAATTCAGCTCATGTCTCCTACAGCAGAGTTTAGAAGTGGAGGCAGGAGGAACTGAGGAAAGAGAAATGGTACAAAAACAGGAAGCTGGGGCCCAAGCCTTGGCCAGAGGACCTTCTACAAAACACCCTGCCCACAACCCCACGTCTGATGGCATTCCACATGTCCTTGTTTGCATGCTAGGACTTTATTTATTTTTTATTTTTTTTATTGTTGTTCTGGGTGGGGACACATTGGGGCATTTACAAAAGTTCTTACAATGTATCATGTGTGAATTCACCCTCTCCATGGCTCTTCTTTATCTCCCCTCCCCCATTCCTGGAGTGGTTTCAACAGGTATCATTTTTTGCATTTGTATACATGTGTACACAGTTTATGCACCGTATTCACCTTTCTATCCCCTTTCCCCACCTCCTCTCCCCTCCCACTGGTACCAACCCTCCCCGGGGGGCAGGACCCGTTCCACTCTCCTGTTTTCCGTTTGTAGAAGAAAAAAAGAAAAAAATGACATTTTAGCTTATTTGAGAAAAAGATAACTACACAGGGAGTTTCCTTGTGACATTTCCATGTATATATGTATTATAATGTCAATTGGTTCATCTCTGTTTTTCTCCTTTCTACCTTAGTCCCTTTCTTACGGTGGTTTCAGCCAGTTTAAGAATCCTATATTCATTCTTGTATAGAGAGTGTATCAACCATATCCAACTTCTTAGTTTCGTTCTTTTACCCTCCCCCTCTTGCACACGCCCTCCCCTTACCATGACCAGTTTTTCATAACATTGCTGTGTTTGTATGAGGTCTGTAGTCCACACATGAGGGAGAACGTGCAGCTTTTGGCCTTCCGAGCCTGGCCACTTCACTTAAGCTGATGTCCTCCAGTTCCATCCACTTACCTCACTTTGAAGCTTCCTTTATGGTCTAGCATCACTTTGAAACCATATCTTACAATTTAACATGTGCATTTAAATGGTCTTTTTGTGTCATTTTTGTGTCTCATTTGTATTGTTTTAGTATAAAAAGCCAAATAGTTTTTCTATTTTCATGCACGGTAGTCATTAAAATTATTTAGCTGCATTAGTTAATAACAGTCTGTCATCCAGAAAACTAGTTTGCATTTCATTTGGGGGAAAGATGTTAATAATGAAATCTAATCAATAGTGGAATTATTCTTGCAACCATCTTGACCTGAGAAAGATGTCAATTTGCGCTTGGTGCTGGTGCTGCTCATTCCGTTAATGGCTTTTATTTTAACAAGCTTAATCATCTTTATAGGTTTCTCTCTGATTCTATCTCCTTTCTTTTTTTTATTGATTTGCCCATATAAATTCTTCCACAATTTAGTTACAACAAGGCAAGAGGGGGAGCAGATATTTCCAACTGCATAGCAACATTAGCTAAGCCCCTTTGGTAATCTCTCAGTCATTCAGATGTGTGGGTCAGGTAACTTCTAGAAAGCATGTTTGATTAAAGGAAAAAGGGTAAATTCCACGGTCTTAACTTCAGGCTCACCCAGAAACTGTGTTAGTTTGTACTTCTCGGCACCATTCACTTTTACTCATTTGGGTCTTTGGTAAATCCAGAAAGGAAAGATGAAAGGTAGACATAATTACACCAAACCTCCCCACAACATGGCTTTATTAAATGCCCACCATTGTCTGACTTGTGTGCTTATCAACAGGAAAATACTGCGTATTCCGCACAGGTCGGTTTCTTTGGATTCTTTCATTGTGGTGCTGGGTGTACACTGTGACATTTACAGAAGTTTTACAATATATCATAGTTGAATTCACCCCCTCCATCATTCTCCTTATTGGATTCTTACAATCTTCACGTGAGCCATGGTTGCTGTAAAGGACTGACCTTCTCCCAGGGGCTCGTCTTCTCTGCCCTCCGAGGATGTGACCACCATAAGCATTATGGGGTTAGAGGCACCAGAGGGAATCTTGGAGTCCAAAGTGATCAGCTACCCAGGCTACACTGCCATAGCCCTTTTCCCTTCACCGCAGGGTGCTGCATGCATCGAGGGATTCCTACCATGTCTGTGACCTGCTGCCACTTTAAACATTCCCAAGTAGAGAATGCAGCTGAGTTTGAAGTTTTGAAATTAGTTCCCTTCTGTTTCTACTTATAACAACAAAGAAAAGGCCTTTTAACTTACAGCTTCTGACTTAAGATTTGCAAACCCTGTCTACATTCAGTGGAGGTGAAGTTTACTGTCAAATCGGTTTCTAGGAAACACACAGCCCTCACCTTTACACCTAAACGAGCAAGCAGCCCGAGATGCATGTGGACCACAGGTGGGAGTGAAGTACAGGTGTGGATTGCCTCTGCATACAGATGGACACAGCTGCAGGTAGACGCCATATTGACCACTGGTTTTTGCCAGGGCTTGTTGCCCTGGAGGAAGGCGACCACGCAGGATGGTGGCCTTTCTCGCTGTGTTTTATGCACTGTGCTCTGAGGATCTTTAATAGACAGAATGTCATGCAAGAAGGAAAGTGACATAAACAAACCTCTGTACATCTTGTTCTGCTTCCCCAGCTGCTGCTGCTACTTCTCTGTTCTGTTCAGCACTGGTGATTACTAGTCTCGTTCACAGCACATAACCGAGGTTTTGCAGATGAACCCCTGGCTGTCCCTCCTCTGCCAGGCCACTCCACCAGCCTCTTGGCCTTTCCAGGGAGTAGTGGGGCCAAAGTAACTGGAGGGCTGAGGAAAGAAGTCCTTCCATGAGGACTTAAAACACAATGACAGCAGAGAACAGAAAACCTGCTCGGCTCCCATTTCTGACTGTCCAGTGGGTCCCAGGTGGGAGTCTTGCAGACGAGCTTTGCTTGTTTTGGAAACAAGGATTTTCTAGGTTTTTACATCTAAGTGTCTTCTTCCAAAGGGGGGGCAGGCTTGGAGAAAGGGCAAGAGAAAAGGGGCATAGTCCATGCATTCAGAGGAACCAAGTGCATAGAGCATTTCATCTTTATTCAGAGAACCGTGTGTCTGGGGTGTGGAGTGAACAAACACAAACCGGCAGGTAGAAGTGAACAGACCTGGTACTCTCTGAGGGATGGCTGAGCCGGACCGGTGCAGACAGGAGCAGGAATAGAGCCCCGTCTCTTGTGCTTAGTGCACATGGGGGTCTATGCAGTGTAACTGTGATGGTCACAATAGTGATAATGACAATGAACAGAACAATTAATGTTATTATTAATAAAATATAATAAAAAGTGCCAGACAGATGGCCAGTTCTCCCTGCTGTCCTGATTGATGCGTACATGTGTCAGTGCTTCAAGGATGCGTGTCCCTCAGCTGGGTTGTGTCAGTCACCTGGAGAGATGACCGAAATGCACCTACAGGGCTCTTACCCTGAATGTCAGATAAGTGGCTCTGGGGTAGGCCTGGGGATTTGTATTTTAACCAGTTTACATGTAGGTCTGGCCAGCTGGTGTTGCTGACTCAGGAACACACTTTGAGAACCACTGATCTACGTTTATTAATCCTTGTAACAAGTCCACCCACCACCCCCACCATTATCTCCATTTTACAGCCGAGAAAGCAGCACACAGAGGATTTAGCCAACTCATCCATCTACCCACTGGAGTGGGTCTGCCTCTGAAGCAGATCTGTGCTTTTGCTAAGCGTGCCACTTGGCACAAATGGCACCTGAGCTCAGCTCAGGTGGCCCAGCACAGAGTGTCACCACAGTTTTTAGAGAGGCCACTGCATGCCAGCTGCTGGTCTTACACTTTGGAAATGACCTGGTGTTTCCCCACAGTCCTTATTTCTGGGGCCGAGCATGCCCTGGAGCTGAGATGATAACGAACACCAGCTCAACTTTAGGGCCAATGATAGGCGTGAGTCCTGACCAAGCTTGTTCAATGGGCACATCGGCTCTTTGCAGCAAGAAAGCTGGCACAGTGCCCTTTGCTGAGATGAAAGAAAGGAGCCCAAGCTAAATTTCTCCCGTTTTCTAAAAGCACACATCTTCACCACCCTGTTCTCACACAAAGCAAGTTTTTAAGCACAGTGACCGTTACCAATGAATTTAAATAGCAGTCTCTTTCATGTGTATAGTTTGTGTTCGAAGTGTCTTATATTTTGATTTAAAATGTCTTGAATGGTAGACTTAATCTCTACATCAGCCCTTGAAACACCTGGAAGGAAACTGTAAAAGCCAGGAAGTGGAATGGGCTCTTTATATTTAGATGTTCTAGAACTTTTTGGAGTCATAAGAGTACCCGTCATTCATTATAAATCTGCACTTGGTGCTTACAAAAGTTTCTTGTTTCTCATTAAGAATTTAGTTCTAGGGGGGCAGAAGGAGGGGGGAGAGATGGCCCAAACCATGTGTACACATATGAATAAAGATATAAACAATTAACAACAACAAAAAGAATTTAGTTCCAGACTCTGAATCTGGTCTCCCGACCAGAGACAGCCTCTCCTGTTTTCTGAAGGAAGACAACAATAAGACACCCCCAGTGACTGGGCCCAGTTTCTCTGCACAGCCTACCTTGGAAGCAGAGGCAATCTTTCTACTTTTACTGATTTGCAGAAGACACAAGCATGTGCTACCTAGGCACACAAAGAGACTCCAGAAGCTTCCTCTGACTCAACTATAGAATAGCACACCTCGCACTACCAGGTCTGCAGATGACTACAGTCTGGCTGATATTGGCCAGGCGGGCTGAGTAGTTGAAAGACTATAACCATTGGGTCAACTCACACATCTGATCTATGCAGCACAGAGGCCAGCCAAGCCACACAGCATGTGTCATGCCCACTAAGTTTTCTGGGCAAAGAGAGGCTTTGGGCTAAGCCAACTCAAAGGAAGCATGAGCTCCACAGTGGAAGAAGGGGAGAAGAGAATGCTGTGATAAGATTATCACATGTTGAAGTTATCCCCTCTCATGGTTCTATCAAAGGCAAAATCAATCAGCTCAAGGAGAAGTGAATTGAACTGGCTATTTGCATATGTTTTACTTAATAGTTGTTTTCTTGCTGGAAAAAATGTAGCTCCACAGTGAGGATGTTGCTGGACGTTGACAGTTGTAATAATTTTCCATTTAATTCACAGTAGTTAGTGCATTCCCTCAAGCGGATGGCATGTGTTCTGCAAATGGGCCTCTCCAGCCTCTATTCAACCTCCTCCAGTTTTGCTGCAATCAGGGTGCACAGGTTTGGGCTGTAGGATCCAAGGCTAAGAAGAATTTCAGGAAGAAATTATTTATTGAAAAGAAGGTTCATACCACCTGTTTGACCTGTTGGAAAAGAGCTAGGCAAAACAGTTTGTGTTGGGCCGATGGTTACCCTTATAGCTGCTTGTATGGCTTAGACTTGGGCTGTGGTCTCACAGACTGAGAGAGATCATGGTTGTTCTTTGCGTCAGGTGTAAAATATCAGAATGGGCCCCAGAGGGACTACTTTGACTGTTCAGCTTGGCCTCTTCCCAGCAGCTTCATGGCCCTGAGCCCAGAACACCAGGAGGAAGCAAGTATGTGGGGTGCTATCTACTGGGTGCAGGGTGGCTCTGAGGGGTCTGAGCCTTTCCTGGGTTTTGCCCAGTCTAAGAGCCATGAGGACAAGAGCTCTTAGCTTTCCTTTGAGATCATGGGACCCTTTGAGAGTATGATGGAAACCTTGGGTTTCTTCTCCAGAAACACACACACGCGCGCGCGCACACACACACACACACTGCAGCATTATAACAAGCTCCCTTTTAACATCCCTTTGAAATACAGCTCCTAAATCCTATATGTCTTTCTAGAGTTTTCAATGCAAATTGATGTAGACACTAAGAGTTTAAGATATATATATATATATATATATATATATATATATATATATATATCATGGGTTGTATTGGTCTCTATTTACTCTTGTATATATATGTATGCAAAATTTAAGCTCCTACTCATCTTAGTTCATGTTCTGTTGCTGTAACTGAATGTCACGACTGGGTACTTTATAAAGAAAAGAAGTGTATTTGGATTCTGGAAGCCCAAGATTGGGTGATCACATTTGGCAAGAGTCATATAGTACATCGTAATAGGGCGGATAAACTAAGGGTGGCAGGTGGGTGTGGAAGAGGCCGATGCGAGGGGTGGTCTCACCTCATAATTGCTGCTCTTCAGAGAACAAGCCCAGCTCCATAGTAAAGGCAGGAATCCCTCTAAAGCACTAAACACCTCTTAAAGGCTCCACCTCCCAACATCACCAGAATGCAATCAAATTTTAACATGAGTTTCAGGAGGGACCCTTAATTAGATTTACCAATATTTATTGATTTCTGTCACCCACTGTCAGGGTTCATTCTTTTCTTCCTGGAAGTGTGTCCTGTAGCATTTCTTTGGCAAAGGCCTCTGTGAGTAGTGACTGTTTGTCTACCATGTCTGAAAGCGTTCATTTCACCCTCACATTTGAACAACAAATTAGGTGGGCATAGCATTCTAAACTCAGAGCTATTACCCCCTTACCACCACAGAGTATTATCTCACTGCCTTCTGGGGGAATAAGCTGTCACTTTAGTCTGCTTCAAACTGAGTTTCTTTCATCAGCTGGATTTCCTTGCCTGTTGGTAACTTCTGATTTAGGGTTCGTGTTTTATGATGAGTCCTCATGCATACACTGCTCTTAAGCTCTTTTTGGGCTGTTTCACATTTGGAGCTATTTTGGTTGCTCTGAAGAGCAAGGTTGTAGACCCTAACTCAGGACTTCCAACATGGACGGGTTGTGTTGGTCTCGATTTACTCCTGGCTTCCAGAGAACTGTGTAGCTTTGACCTCAATGTACTCTCTGGGCACATGGAGCATTTTCTCTTGTTTTGAGTGCAGCTGTATTGGAATATTGATCTCTCATTTCAATGCTTTTGGAGAGGGATGGAGGGGGTGAGGTTCTGTGTGTGCTTCCATCATGATCTTTGCCTCTAGACCCCATGTCCAGGGACAGTGACTGGTCACAGTGTGTTCCATGTCCTGTGGGCTTCCAGGGAGCCTCATTTCTATAGTTCTGGTAGAGCACAGCTTAGATATGCAGGTGAAGTCAATGTCACTTACCTTGCCTGCCTACTCTGCCCCTGCCAGGGGCTTCTGTGGATCAGAATGCCAACTTACATTAGCCAACCTCATGTGGCTCCAGCTCCATTGTTGCTCCACTAGGATCCTAAAATTATTGCCTTAGAAGAAATTATTGTTACTTAGAAGGAAATTGATTGCAAGACTAGTTCAAAGACCTCTGTGCTCCTTACCCATTTAAACAATTATTAGAATGTTGCCTCATTTGCTTTATCATTTCCCCTCTGTCTTTATACATATAAGGTTCATTTTCCTAAACAATATGAGAGACAGTTATTGTAGATATCATGCCTCTTTATCCCTAGCAGTTCAGGTGAATGGAATGCATCTCCTAGGGATAATCACATTCTCTCTTAAAACGAGCATAGAATTATCAAAAACCCAGTGATCAAGCAAGGATAAAAATACTATTATCTAAGCTACAGTCCATTTTCGAATTCCTTCAATTATTCTAATATTGTATTTTTAGCTATTTCTCTTTTCCCAATCTAGAATTAATCTAGGTTACACACTCCAAGACTAATGTGGGGATACATGGTATCTCACCACGTGGACTATTGTATTTTATTAATTGGCTCTTGCTATTGAGTGTTTATTATTTGACTTCTAATTTTTCTTCTCTGTAAGTAACACCACTGTGAATTTCCTAGCTCTTAAATTTTTGACTTAACTCCCTGAGTTAACTTTCTTAGAATAAATTAGTGGGTTCAACTGTGTGAAGCCATTTCTACCAGAGATCTCAAAGTAGACAAGGGCCCTTCTAAAGCCAACATTACTTTTCAACACCCTAGCAAAGCTAGCAGTTTCCTACTTACTGTCTAATATCCTCTCTGTTTCATCATGATTTTCAGGGTTTCTTCACATAGGCATAGAGGTTGGGGGAATCTGAACACAGCCCTAGACCCAGGATGCAGGTGGGATTTATGTTAACCAATGGGTAGGACATTGAATTTCCCAGGAAACTATTATAGATCCAGGGCTCCCTGATCTAACAGGTTAAATCAGACTTGTACCTGTAGTTTGGGATGTTCTCTCTTGCTGGCCATGAACAAGAATACATGTTGTCCCAAGGGCCATGATAGCATCCTGCATTCAGCCTTGGGGGGAAGCTGACGGGAGAGCAGGAGAAGAGAGGACAACCTGGATCCATGATTCCTTCTGCACTGACTTATATCATCTTGGGTCTTGGCTGCTCCAGTGATGTCAACTCATTGACTTTATCATCATGAAAGCTAGCACAAGCTGTGATTTCTATCACCTGCAGACCAAATTAACCCCTTAGAAACACACCACCCATCTGTCTCTGGTGGTGACCTTCAAAAAGATCTTCTCATGCCCTAACACACAAATCTTATGAATATGACCCAGTTTGGAGCAAGGTCTTTGTAGCTGTAATTACAATGATCTTGAGTTGAACTCATCCTAGATTCTTCACATTGGCCCCAAATCCAATGACAAGGGTCTTTATAAGGGACACAAGAGAAAAAGACACACATTGAGAAGGCCATGTGATGATGGAAGTAGAGGCTGAAGTGTTGGAGTCCACCAGCTAAAGAACCCCTGAAGATATCAGAAGCTAGAAGAGGCAAAGAAGAATTCTTGTTCCTAGAGTATGAGGCCCTGCTACCATCTTGATTTGGGGCTTCTGGCATTAAAACTGTGAGAAGAGGAAATTCTGTTGTTTTAAGACCAGGTTTATAGTAATTTATTACAGGCTGAGAGATCGCTTCAGCAACATTTAAATGAGCAGGGCTGAGACCTGTGACTTTTGTCCTTCCTCCACACCAGGCACACGGCTCTCTTGTGGTACCTACATGGGCACCAAGCTGTGGCCAGAAAAGCAGGTCACCTTTTCTTTTTGGAAACTCTTCCAATTAACACTTTCTATGTCACATGGTCTCTCTGGTGTTCTGACTTTGTTCAAAAGTTCCTGTGGACTTTCAAGGCTTGGGGACCACCTGTATTGAGGCATTGGCAACCCATTGGCATGGAGAGAGTATGAGCTGATTAAAAAAGGGGAAAAGCTGCAAAATCATGGCATTATTATTCAGAGGAGGTTTTCTGGTAGAGTTATGTTGAAATTTTTTTCAATAAATTAATTTTATAGACCTTTAAGGGACAGCTTTTAGATTAATGGAAATATTACTTGAATTTAAATCTAGCCCATTAGGTCATCAATGATATTATTGTTGCAACATTGTGTGTGTAATGTTAGTGACACACACAAATAAAGAAGAAACGACACAGGAAAGTATTTGCCTTACTGTTTTGTGTGATCTGAGTCAAATGCTTAACAAGATTTAACCTTAGTAGTTAAAGCAGAGCTAGCACTGTCAGAAAAGAGATTGAACAGTGGTGGTGGACTCTTGGTCCATGTTATCAGGAGACATTCTTCAGTGTGACAGGATAAAAGGAGCAGCCATGGTCACCAACAAAGTAACACACAACTTTCTTTCATGGGTCTCACCTCTTTCCTCCATTCTGTTTTGCTTCAATATATTAATTAGTCCTCCAATTTTGCCCTTGATCCTATTTTCTTCCCTGATTTCCTTTTCAAATGCCTTCCAATACCCTTGAGTCTGGAAGGCTGACATTCTCTCTGATCACAAATCCAACTCCCTCTTCTTGTTCCCCTGTAACTCTGGCTCTTACTGTGGTCTTCAACCTAACTTAGTGCTTTTGTGTAAATTGGTGATTTGGTGAATTGGAAAATGGTTCTTCCTCAATACACGGAAGCCCACATTGTTTTGGACTGAACATTTGCGTTTCCCCCAAAATTCACATGTTGAAATCCTAATCTCCTAATGTGACAGTAGTAGGAGGTGGGGCCAGCCTTTGCTAATGATAAGTTTTCTCTAGCAGTTTCTCTACAGTAGATGCATGACAATCAGCTAATTAATAAAAGTCCTTGAGGTGGTGACAAGGTCATGAGTGTGAAACCTCAAGTTGTGATTAGTGCCCTTATAAAGGAGACCCTAGAGATGTCTTTTGCCCTCTTCATGCTATGATGACACCCTCAATGAACCAGGGAGTGGGTCTTCACCAACCTGCTGACCATTCTGGCACCCTGATCTCAGACTTCCAGCTTCCAGAACGCTGAGAAATGAGTGTCTGTTGTTCATCAGACACCCAGCCTAAGGTATTTTGTTACAGCAGCCTGAATGGACTGAGACATATCTGTTTCGAGACTGAGCAGGAAGGAAGGGATGAGTTTCTACCCTGCACAATCCCTCGGGCTGAGCAACACTGATCAGTGCACATTCATCTTGGTGCCGCTGCCCTGGCTGAATGTTCCTTTTCTCAAGCCATTGCGCTGCTTGCTAACCTGTGTGCTGTTGGATCCCTGGTCAGTATTTTAAATTGGCTCTCAGTGGTGTCTTTGATTCCATCTCTTCTGTGTCCCTTCCTTCCTGGACATACTTTGGGAGTGCAGAGGATATTAGCATCTGTTGTAGTGGGAAGTCAGCCTGCCATATGCAGCTGGTAGCTGGCGTTACCATTTATAGGACACCTTTGCAAGTGCACCGTTAATGTTTGTTGAATGGATGAATGCATTTTCTTTTCAACCTATTGGTCAGTCTCCATCAGCTTCTCTCTCTGCTGCCCAGCACCAGGGTCATACATCCAGGATGGCTGATATCCGTCCACTCTGAGGAGGCTCTCACTGCTACTAAGATATCTTTTCATTCATCTCAGAATAACCTGTTTCCAGAGGATGCACAGAATGCCTCGGCACCCCTCCCCAACTCCCACTTGAATATTTATTCTTTGGAAGAGAATATCTTACTCCCACCTTACCAAATTATCTTATGAAAACTTGAGGTCATCTGACTTCTTCCAACTTTGTTTTTCTCCATTTTCTTTATGTCTCCATGCATTCAACTCCTCCTCTATACTTCAGAGAAGGGTGTGTCTTTCCTTCTGTACCAGCCGAACCCCTCCACCCACAGCAGGAGTCACAAGTTGACTGTCTTTTCTGCAAATGTACTTTGCCCCTCTTTCCTTTGCTGTGTCCTGGAGATTTCATCTCTGCCTGCTGCCTTGTCTCGGTTCTCCACGCTGGTCACGGTCCTGTTCTCACTACCTCTTGCCTGGCTTTTCTAGCGGCTTCCCCAGCCTTCTCCAGTGCTCTCCCTTCTAGCCTTGCCCCTGCTGCTAGATTAGTCCTAGCAAAGGATGGTTTGGGAGGAACATTTTCTCTCAAAATTATAGAAAATCAAAGCCATTCTGGCTGTTGGTACAGAATGGATTCCCATCGCCAGTCCTTCAAGGGTGTACCTATTCTGGGTCGAATGGAAAACTATAGTCTTAATTTGCTTATTTTTCTTTCCTCATTTTTACTGCAGCCAAATGGAAATACTTCCTCTTATTTCATCACGCCCGATGGTCTGGGCTTTCACTCACGTGTGACTGCCCTGTCCTTTCCTCAGTATTCACATAGCAGAATTTCATCCGTCCTCTAGAGCCCAGATTAATGGCCCCCTTTCTCTCTAAGCCCATTCCTTATCTTCCCAGAGAAAGGCAGCCTCTGCCTTCTGTGAACTCACACAACCTGTTATTATCTCATCCCTGTGGCCTTTCTCTCTTTCTTCTCATGATTTAGTTTGTATATTTGTGTCTTTTCTCCCCTTCTGGACCTAAGCTTCCTGGAGGATGTGACCCCAATTAGGTCATCTTTGTGTGTTCCTTGCACATAGAGGTTTTTAAGAAAATATTTATTTAACTCAATGTTTTCCATATTTATTGTTCATAGTGCTGTTTCTCAAAAGCATTTGGGGTAACTTATAATAAGGCAAGGAGATAATGGGATTTGATAAAATAAATATAGAGGTCAAAATATAAAATTGGATAAGAGATATAAACAGACAATTCACACACATGAATCATGTGGACATTGAACTGGCCAAATATGAAAAGATAATTAAAGTAGCAACACATGACTGCTTTGCAACTATCCTGTAATCAACAGAAAAAGAGCAGTGTCCAGAGCTTAAGAAACCATGGGGAGACCTGTAAGTACAGTTATTGATGCTTAAGTTTATTGCAAGCTTCCAACAGGATACTTTGTCAAGATTTTGGAAAACCTTAAATATTGGTGTAGATAGCACTTTTACTCCTAAGATATAATTCTAAGTAAATAGTTGTGAATGAACATAAAGATCCAAGTAACATTTATTAAACATTATTTGTTTTGTTACATTGAAAACCTTCACCTAATTGTCGCTAACATTATTGCTGATTTTATTCCGTATAGAGAGACTTTTGGAAGACAATATTGATAGCATAACTAATGAAAGCCACGGAGAGCAACTTAGCGTTACTGTGAAGTGCTTTGGGCATGAGGATATATCCCACTAGGTGTATACCAGCCAGCACTGTGTTAAGATTGTTATAAGAATTCTTCTCTGTGTGGATATGCCACCAACTGAATATTCTTTTGATTTATTTTCAGTTTTTTTATAGAACATCTCTGTATAAATTTAATTTGCCTTTGTAAGATTTGTAAAATATCATATAGGTTCCAAGTCAAAGCTATTTGGTGCAATCCATTCAGTAAGATCCAGCTTCTGTACTTGTCCCCTCCCTCATGCCTCTGTCCCCCTTCTCATTTTTCATACCAGTAACACTGTTCTACATGTTCTGTTTTTCACTTGACATACAGCCACAGAGAGAGAAAGAGTCTCCATTCCTTTCACAACTGTGTAATATTCTGCCATGACATCTTGTGGCTTTGCAGTGAACCTTTGATGAGGTTCCTTGATTGGGCTTTGATGGGTCAAAGGGTGATGCATACACAATTTCGTCAACTCCTGCCATGTCTCTCTGTAGGGCTACACCATTTTCACCCCCACTGCCATGTACAGGTATGCCTATTTTCCTTGGCCTAGTCACCAAAGTGCGTTGCTAGGGTTTAGATTTTTTTAAAATCTAATCGATCCCTTTCTTAGCAAGATTAATCACCTATTCCCGAGCATGTTACTTATATTTCTTTCCAAGGAACTGTCTCTTCAAATATCTCACCATGTTTTTTTCTAGTGGGGCACACTCTTATTTTTAAGGATGAAAATCATCCTCATTCTTTTTTATCCTTTCTACCATCCCAGGGAAAAACATAGGGTATCAAAACAGAATCATTGTATTTACAAGGTTACCAGTTTTATTTAAAGGATTTCTGCCAACCAAGGATTTCCTCAATTGTCAATTCGATCCAATGACTAATATTTCATGGCATCAAAGCTCCCCAGCCAGACAGTACTAGGACTGCACAGCTGTGATTACACAAGTTGGTTTATTTCTTGCTGTAGAAAAGAGCGGAGGGAGGACTCACGCCCTTGGGAACCACAAGCATCATGGGAAGAGGGGGTTAGGGGTGACTTACAGGATTTGGGGTTTGTTTTGTTTTGTTTTTGGCAGTACTGGGGTTTGAACTCAGGGCTTCATGCTTGCTATGCAGGCACTCCACCACTTGAGCCACTCCAGCAGCCCAGGATTTGGGGTTTGATTGGGTGATTTGGGGTGAGGGTTTGAGAAATCAGAGCTTGGCTCTGGATTGGACACTGTCAGGAAGCGAGGCTGACTCTATGACGGGGTGTCATAATGACTTTTATCTACAGGACCATGGTTAACGCTGTGGTTGATAAGCAACTGAAAGTCACTCACACCAGCCAGGGTGAGGCAATGTTTGGTATTTTGTGACAAAATAGATGATGTCCATGTTGGTATGCGTTTCAACGTGGTTAGGAGTGGTCTTGTTCACATCTTGATTCATCTAGTCACAAAGTGGCCTTGTCTAATGTGACATTTGTATGTGGCCTGCCTGCCAGGCCAGCTTGAAGCAGCATAAAAGGCTGATGACAGTGCCAGGCCAGCTCCTGGATGTCTGTGGTTCTTCTGTTCTCAGTGGAGCCTTCAAGTGAGTTTCAGAACCTGTCATATAAGTATTGAATGACCTATTTATAATGCTAAGTGGTTGCAATCCCGAGGAAAATAGCAGTTCTCATTATTTCAGCACTTATTTCACGCCATATTTCATAACATTTCATCATATGAGCCTCTGATGCTGGACCAGCTGAGAGACAGTCAGGGTTCAGGGCCAAGGTCTTCTGTCTTAACCTCTCAATATCCAGAAAGTTTTATCTAAAATGACTTGACCTAGCTGTTTTTCTAACAGAGGATTAATAACTAGAATATAGAAAGAATTTTTAAAAATCCAATACCGAAAAAGCAAGTAATCCAATCAATAAATGACAAATTAACTGAACAGTTAACTGAACCCAGTTCTCAAAAGAAGTATAAATGGGCAATAATTGTATGAAAATATGTTCAAATCCTTAGCCATCAGGAAAATGAAAATCAAAACTACATTGAGATTCTAGTTCATCTCAATCAGAATGGCAATCATCAAAAAAACAAAAACAGCAGATGCTGGTGAGGACGCTGGAGAAAAGAACCCTTCTCCACTGTTGGTGGGAATCTTAATTAGTGCAACCACTATAAAAAGCAGTATGAAGGTTTCCCAAGAAACTAAAAGTAGAAGTACTATCTGATCTTGTTATAGCACTCCTGGGTGTGTATGCAAAGGAATCAGAGTCAGTATATAATAGAGATACCTGCATATCACGTTTATGAGGCCCTTTCCACCATGGTCAAGTAATGGAATAGCCTAGGTGTCTGTTGAGGAATGAATAGATAAAGAAGATGTGGTTTCATTTAGCCACAAGAAAATGAAATCATGTCATTTGCTGGAAAATGGGTGGAACTGGAGAGCATGATGTTCAGTGAAAGAAGACATTGCTCAGAAAGACAAGTATTGCCTGCTTTCACTCATATGGGGAACTGAAGGAGGGAAAAGACAGCATGAAAGTAGAAGAGGGCCTACCAGTTAAAAAATGACTTTCTCTGGTCTTCAGAGAGGGAATTCTAGTTTAGGAGGCAAGAACTAGAAGGATGAGAGCAGAGGAGCCATCAGCCTGAGAGGCAGGGGGTGGTCTGCTTCAAAGCTGAGAATTGGGAAGGCAGGGAAGTCTCCCCCCACCGCTCCGCCATTTTCCTAGAGTTTTCCTTAAATTTCCTATATTCCTCGACACTCCCCCCAAATCCTTGCCACTTTTTTTTTTATTGTGGTACTGGGTTTGAACTCAGGGACTTCACCTTGAGCCACTCCATCCCTATTTTTGTGATGGGTTTTTTTTCAAGATAGGGTCTCATGAACTATTTGCTGGGGCTGGCTTTGAACTGTGACCCTCCTGATCTGTGCCTCCTGAGTAGCTAGGATTATAGGCATGAGCCACCATACCTGGCCCTTGTCACTTCTGAAAGTGGAACTGGATCTGGGGAAAATGTAAATGGATACTATATCACAGAAAAGAGGCACAGCCAGCCCAGTCACCTGGGTAGCTGGAAGTAACAGTCACTAGGGTATCTTGTGAGGGTCTTTAAGGAGATTGTGGTTAGACTTTTTTTTTTTTTTTTGGTGGTACTGGGGTTTGAATTCAGAGCCTCACACTTGCTAGGCAGGTGCTCTACCACTTGAGCCAGCCCTGAGATTATAGTTATAATGTTTCCTGGAATGCATCTTCATTTGATTAAAAATTTTAATGGAACAATTCACACTCCAAATTTGAAAAATAACGTTTTAAACAAACAAGAAAATGGATATTAGGTAATTAGAAATAACACGGCATGCTTGAAGATTGAAAATAAGTATTGCAACCACCTGGAAAGATGTATCACCTTTCTGAACTTTGCTATTTCCATTTGCAAAGAATCTCTCTCAAATAGTTGTGATAATGATTAAGTGTGGTAATGTGTTTTAAAAGCATTCACTACACTTTCTGGCACACAGGAATCACACAACAAATAGCAGACAATCATAATAAGTAACCGGAATTTTCTCCTTAATAAAGTATTTTCTGCATCTCTAACAGCTTTATACAGCAGTTTTAAGTTATAATGTGAGGAAGCTTTGCCACTGAGTGCTAAAAGTTTAAAATAATTAGGGTGCAGGGGTCCCCAGAATGACAGGGAGACGGCATGCTTTCTCCATGAAAAAGTAGCTGCCACTGCCCGGCTGCCACCAGAGCTCCATGTGCAGAGTGCATGGCCACTCTTGAGTAGGCTAGGAAGATGTGCTGCCATGTTCTCGCTGTGGGAATGCCACCTGAGTGGGGCTCCACCCTGGCTTAGGGTGTGCCAGGAGGGAGAGCTCCATCCTATGTGTCTGGCGTCATGTCTCAGTGGTGATCTTTCTGCCCTAAAGATGCCTGAGAGGCAGTGTGGCCTCACAGCTCAGTTGGGAAAAGGCCAGAACCAGGTGCCCCAGTGACTCGGTCCTGAAATGGACAGCACCTCTGAACACCCAGCACCCTGATTGAAAGGCAGATAGGGAGGAGCAAGGAGTCCCTCTCAGCCCCTTCAGGTCCTCAAGATCAAGAGCAAATGATGCTTGGAGGGAAGAATGCCACTTTAGAAGGGAAAGAAGGAAGTTGTGGACACTCGGAACTAATCTTCTCCACTGGAGAGACAACTTTTGCACCCCTGCCTAAGCCTTCTGCACACACACCTCCCAACACATGCTGTGTTTGTCATGCAATTGGATTGAGTTTCCAGGGCTTATTGAGCAGACCCAATAAAACCAGCATTAAAAAGGATCTTCAGGCTTCCATTAAGTGACCTCCAAGATGAATGTAATCTATAGTGTTTTCTGTCACCTAGACAACTCTGTGCCCTTTGTCTAAAGCATTGACCATGTGGCTATAGATAGTGAAGCTGGTCACTTATCAGGTTCTGAGCATGACCCTGAGTTGCCAGTCCTTACCTCTGGAGATAATGTGACCTTTTTTCCTTTTGAAATATGAAATGCTCTGAGGTTGGAAATCACTACGTGGAGGCCCTCTGCTGTGGCTTGGACATGGATTAGGACTGGCCCTCAAAGGCTCACATGCTGGAAGCTTGGTCTCCAGTGTGGCTTTGTTGAGGTGGTGAAGACCTACAGGGAGGGGCACCACCTTCAGACAGGATTAATGCTGGTCTCTTGAAGTGAGTTCTCTCAAGAGCAAGCTGCTATAAAGATAACAAGGCTGGTTCTTAAATCCCTCTGGTGTCCCGTCTTGTCATGTGATCTCTCCCACACGTGCTCCCACCATTGTGATGGCATCCTCCATGAGGCCTTCACCAGAGGCTGAATGGATAGGGTCACTGAATCTTGGTCTTTCAGCCTCCGAAGGTATGGGACTAAGTAAACTTCTTTGCGTCATAAAGTACCCAGCCTTAGGCATTGTGCTATATCAATAGAAAACAGACTATGACAGCCTGTGACTGAGTTCTTAAATAATCCAGAATTACAGACTCAGCAGTCTGTAAACACTTACCTGCTGTGCACAGTGGTAGGCAAAA
Source organism: Castor canadensis (assembly GCF_047511655.1). Classification (NCBI taxonomy): domain Eukaryota; kingdom Metazoa; phylum Chordata; class Mammalia; order Rodentia; family Castoridae; genus Castor; species Castor canadensis. The sequence goes on along the minus strand of NC_133386.1, from coordinate 5,026,356 downwards.
TAAGGCTCCCAGTGAGGTCTTGTCTTAATCCCCATGATCTGGGAAGATATTAGGCTACAAGGCGAAGGGAAATTAAGGTTGTACGTGCAACTAAGGTTGGTAGTTAGCTAACTTGAAGATAAGGAGATTATTCTAGATCATCTGATTATTATGTAATCATAGGGGTCCTTTAAAGTGGAAAAAGGAGGTAGAAGAGTATGTGTCTTAGTGATGTAATGTGAAAACATTTGACTGATGGTCCCTGGCTTTGCAGAGAGAGGAACCACAAGCCAAGGAACACGGGTACCTTTATAAGTTGGAAGAGTCAAGGAAATTAGTGTCTCCTCTAGAGCAGCTAGGAGGAACCAGCTTTGCCAGTGTCTTGACTTTAGCCCAGTGAGACTTCTGACCTCCAGAACTGTAACATGACCAATCTGTGCTGTTTAAAGTCACTACAATTGTGGAGATTTGTTATAGTAGCATCAGGAAAGTAATGTAGGCACCTTGTAGGTCCCAGGTTTTATGCTGGACCCTGAGGACAGAGGCTGAGTATGTCATCCTGCCCAATGAACTCGTGATGCTGTGAGAGGAATCGGGGCAATTGTAAAACAACTGAGGAGGTCCTTAGACTCCAAGACCCTCCTCACCTTCGTTCCTATCTACACAGTGCTTGTCAGTCCCGGATGGGAGGAAGCTGGCTGGATAATCACTTGTGGAAAAAGAAATCACTGAACTCAGAAGAGATGAAATAGCTGTTAGAAATTATTTATTTAACTCCCCCCTCACACAGTAAATTAGCAATAAACATTTCTCCCAGTTGATTGTTTTGACATCGTATATCCACAATTTAACTCCTTTCCAGTCAATCCTATCTTTTTTGTGGCTACCTTAATTGACTTTGGATGAGTGTAATTAGATGTGAGGTTTCTGGAGCATCTATTTGGAAGGCCTTGTCACCCAGGACAGGTCACCAGGGCTCTGGGCCTTGTGGAGGCAGGTGTGTCCTTTGACTTACTAGACTTGCCCTCTGTGGGAGGCCAGGGAGACCCTGCTTACTGGTGGTAGGTGCTCTGGCTTTAAATACTTTGAGCTTGGTTTTGTCATCATGGGATCAATGGAGCAGGAGAAAGGGACAGTTTGGGATTTCGACAAGGGGGTGAGGCAGGAAATACTGACATTAGGGAAAATGGACAAGTGAAAGTCTGAGCAAAGACCTGCATAGCAACTAAATAGAGAGGTCCCAGAAAATTCTATGAACCACTGCAGGGCAGGGCTGAGGGTTAGGGAGGGCTGCAGGGTCCATTTGTACCTTGCAGGAGTGATGTTTGTTAAGGTCACGCCATCCATCTGTTCCTTTGTCTATAAGAACCGGGCCTCTGCTGCAGGACCACGCAGGACTCTGAATACATCATCGTTAGTGGGCTCTGCAGGGCCCTGCCTCGTAATGAGGCGTGGTTCCTCGTCATTTCCCCTTGATTGCCAGTGAGGCGCAATTACAGCAGGGGCTTGCATTATCTCTTCGCTACCGTCCTCACCGCCTTGTGCTACACAGGGAACGCATTTTTCATCAGCTGCACAGGGAGTATTTGTCTTGGATCTCCTGGCCATGCCTGGGAAATGTTCAGATGAGAGGTGAGGGCAGAGCCAGGCTGGTGGAGGTCGTCTTCATTCATCTTAATCAGCTGTGTGCAGTGTGGGCAGGTGGCTGACCTACAGACCCCACGAGACCACCAGTCACTGTCCCTAAGACAAATCCACCAACCTTTAATGCCTTGCTCTGTGGGATGAGCTTGTATGTTTCTATGTCCCCAAATTTTGAAAAGTTCTCGCTTTGTGTATTTTATCTTCTCACAGTCTAACCACTGGACAGTTGGTGCCTAATGCATTGTGCTTTTTGGAGATGCTTCTGTTTCTGTTTTTCTCTGTGTGATCTGATTAAATTCATGCATTCATTTCCTCAGTCATTGTTGCTTGGTGATGATTTTGTACCTGGCATTTTCTTGTGAAAGGGACACAGTCCATGCCTCCCAGATGACTATGTTCTAGAAGGAAAAGTATTGTGTGAATGAGCCAGCAGACCTACGATGTCAGGATACGATGGGAGCTCTGAACACCGGCACTGGGAGGGGACAGATGCATGCAAAGGAGAGGGGGGACCACTGAGTGCTGGAGGGAAGAGGGGAGCTGGATGAAGCGGAGGGCTTCAGAGACAGACAGACCACTGTCCTGCTGAGATGTAGGATAATGAGCAAAGTGGAGCCTCGAGAGGGGTGGGAATGAGAAAAATGCCACGATCCTATAATAGTGACTGAAGCATTAATTTACCAAATAACGGTTTCTTTATATTTTGCACAAAGATTGCTCTGTCAGAACAAGTAGTGCATAAGATGAAAAAGAACAATCTTTCCAGGTAATGTAGAGAAAAATGTAATTTTGTAACTCTTGATAGTGCAAGAGTCTAGAAATTGAGATTGAGTGAGAATGTTGTTCTCTTGTTGAAAGGGCACGAATAGTGCACACAGATAAAATATCCCCAGTTCTTCTTTGTCCTTTCATTTTAATAACTAAAACTGCAAAAACTTAATATGCAAGGAGAACATATTAGGGTTCTGTTACAAACAGTGCAGAAAATAGAAAAGGTGATTTAAATCGTAGAAGCTAAATTTAGCTATTAAAAAAAAAAGAGCGCTTAACTGAACACAGTGGCTCACACCTGTAATTCCAGCTACTCGAGAGGTGGAGTTTGGGAGGATCCTAATTCAAGGCCTGGCACCACAAAAAGTTAGCAAGATCCTATCTCAACAAAATAAGATAATGTGGTATGGTGGCAGATGGGTAAGACCCCAGTTGCACGGAAAGCCTTAAGTTAGATTGCAGTCCAAGACCAGCCTCTGGGTAAAAATGTAAGACCCTCTCTGAAAAATAATAACTAAAAAAATGAATAAAAATGAGAGGCCATGAAATTTGCTCTTCCCCTTACACCACTTCCACAAATGAGAGAAATATGCACTACTTTTTGTGTTACTGACTTGAACATGCCCAAGGTACATTAGATGTTTGTATAGAAATACCACAATGTGATATTTCTTTACTCTGTGCATTTAATATACACTAAACATTTTTGTTATTGAGTAAAAATTAAATGAGTAAATAAAAGGCAATTTCCCTCAACTTAGGAAAAGTTTGAAATTCTACTTTTAAAGAAAATAGTGTGTAGGTGGTATCTTAGTACCTATTGTAAAAGAAATTGCCCCTACTCCTAGTGGTTTTAATGAACAAGTCTTCACTTCAGAGTTTCTATAGGTTGGGCATTGCAGCATAGCTGGCTACCTGTCTTTGAGTCTCCCACAGTTCTGCAACCAAGATGCATGCCGGGGTTTATGGTCTCATCTGCAGGCTTGACAGGTGGCGAATCCTTCCAAGCTCACTTATGTGTTGCCAGCAGGATGAAGTTCCTTGATGGCTGCTGGCCATGGCTGTTCTCTGTTCCTTGCCTCATGGGCCTCTCACAGGGTGGCTGAGAGAGAGGGAGAGAGAGGGAGAGCGAGCAAGCACGGAAGACAGAAGCCACAGTCTGTATGTAACAGCCTCAGAAGCGACATCCTATAACTTTTGCTGTAATCCATCCATCAGAAGCCAGCTACTAGGGCTCGTCCGTACTTGAGGGGAAGTGAGGCGACCACACAAGGAGTGAATACCAGGAGGCAGGCTGTAGGGAGTGTACTAGCAGTTACTGACCGTGAGTATATCTAGACACCTGTCTGTCTGAGACCAGTCTTTGGGAATGGAAAACACCTCACAAATCTCTGTCCATTAATACTGCTCAAGCAGAGAAACTGAAAGTGAGTCCACATCACTTTACAAAATTACCTAAAGACTATTTTGGGCAAAAACTACGTTTTTGATGCAGGGATGAGGTCTTTACTGGATCCAACGACACTGAGGATAAACTTCTAATGACAGTCATCTTGAGCAGGGGACCTCCACCCCCTTGCCGGCCTTGGCACAGCACTGTCAGAAGAGATGCTGTACACTGCTCCCCAGCACTGGCTGCCAGCAGTCTGCCCACTGAGAGGCACCCGCGACCCCATGTGCTCTGCTCCCTGAGGCTGCCTTCCTCTAGGTGTCTGCTGGACTGGGACTGGCGAGCACTGCTGTGACCCTCATAGTACTCTGCAGTCTTTCATGTCTGACCTAAGCACTGTCCATGTCTCTCAGGCCCATGCCATGGCAAGACAGAGGGGCTTCTGCCTTCACCTCCTTCTCTAGGCTGCAGGCCTGTCTGGAAATGGTGTCTGTGGTGGGCTCTGGGATGGAGGGTTCTGTGAAGGGCTGGAAGTGAGGTGTGTGTGTGTGTGCGAGTGTGAGCACCTGGGATTACATGTATGCACATGAGTGAGTGACTGAGTGTGTACTGAGGGTAGATGTGGGAGGGAGGGTGCATGTTGGTAACAGCTAACAGGCTTTTCTGTCACATGAAGAAACCTCAGGAGGTCTCCAGATCTCGCTGGAGTTTGAAGGTAAGAACTGGGGCGAGGACTGTGAAGAGGGAGGAGCTGGAGCCCAAAATAGGAGAACTGTGCAGGTCACTGGGAGACTCAGTGTCTTACAGAGAGAAGTGAGAGGAGGGGACAGCTCATTGCCGCCCCCTCCTGTGTGCTGTCCCCTCCTCTACTGTAGGGCAACAAGCCACCAGGACAAGGATGGCCTTGAGGGAAGAAGAGGCTGACCCCAGTCCTCTGTGCAGCTGGACCAGAATGCACCATGGCTGCCCCAGGTCACAGACCTGCTCTTGCTTGCGTGCTCTGAGCTCTGTGATTATCTGAGGATGTTTGACTGAGCTCTCGTTTATACAAACACCACCATTCTGAAAGGCCAGGGTTGAAGAGAATGGGCTGCTTCATAATTGCCCACGAAGAGGAATGACCACTGAAGATTGACAAATAACATGCTAGGACCAAATTCTTTTTTGTTCTGTGGTGCTGGGGATGGAACCCAGAACCTTGTGCATGCTAGGCTAGTGCTCTACCACCGAGCTATACCTCAGCCTTCTTATAACCAAATTTCTCTCTAAATATTAAAACCAGAACTTGCACTTGCACTTTTCCCTGTGTATTGGGTACTGGGGATTGAACTCAGGGCCTTGGGCTTGCTAGGCAAGCACTCTGAGCCATGCTCTGATCCCTTTGTTTTTAGTTTGTTTTTTCAAAGAGGGCTTTCTTTTTTGCCCATGCTGGCCTAAGACTGAAATCTTCCTACCTCCATCTCCTGAGGGGTGGTTCAGGACTGAACCACCATATCCAGCTCAGAACTTGTACTTTGATTCTGGTAGAAGGGTTAAATGAAAAATTTGCACAGACGGTGGCTTATTTAAATTGTGTGTGCTTCTGATTTCTCATCCTACAGACTGTTGTTTGTGGTTGCTATTTTGTTTGTAGTTGGCTTTATTGACTCAGGAATGTTGAGTGTTATTACAGGTGACTTTCATCACAGCCAGTTCTGTGTGACTTCATTCTGGCTGACTGTGTACTGAGGAGTCACAGCTGAGGGAGGCTCCTCACTGCCCAAGGCCTCCCACAAGAGGAGAGCTGGACTTCCACACTTGGCCTGTCTGGTTGGCCAACCTCTGCTCTTTCTTCCTCTCTGATTGTGCTAACCTGTCACTGCTTGCAATCAGGTCATTTGTACCTTCTTCGTAGCTCCTCACAGGACATCAGCTTTTGGAAGTGGAAATCTTGAACATGATAGTTAATTGATCAAAATGTTTGGATGGCGTACAAACTTAGAAAGGAATCAAGTAGTGTGAGTGATTAAGTTAAAAAAAAGTGGTTTTGTTTGGAGGCTAAGTCTGTTTTTAAGTTGTTCTGTTAGAAACCTGATGCTTGTGAGGAGTAATAATGAGCGTAGATGCTGGAATGCAAATCCGTGACCTACCACAGATGACACTGGACTTCTGACAAAGTGTTTGTTTAAATAACAGTGGTTTGGTGTTATGAATTATTTAATTTCTCTTTCAACATGGAAAACAATTCAGATCTGAATGCATCTTTTAAAAATGTCAAGTGTGATAGTTAACCATTTTCTTAGCATCTCTGCTGTTGGGAACCAAAATGAATGGGTAAATACATTGCAAAGTCAGGACACAGGTCTATAATGGCCCTTCTGAATGATCATGGGCGTTTCTGGAAGTAACCAAGAGGTGGAACAGAGGTGAGGCAGAGTGGGTGGTTGTTATACCCGATGTCAGGATATTGGGAAACACCTGTCAAATATTCACTGGATAGGAATAAGGTGCTAGGGCTGGCAGGAGCAGCAAGAGCTGTGAGGGAGGGGTGCCCACCTGCAGGCACTCCCGTGCAGCCAAGGAGCCAGGAGTGTGACACCATGGCCAGCTGCCAGATAAGACTACGTCATCGGTAACACAGAGAGGGCTCCAGAGCAGAGGCCACTGAATCCTGTGGCAACCCCAAGTTAGCATTACTTTACAAAGTAGTGAAGTGACTATTTTGGCAAAGATAGGTAAAGTCACCTCCTCTAGACTTTCCCAGGAAACCAGAGTTGGACCCAAATATTCTGACTTTTGAATGTGTGCATTTTTCACACCACACCTGTCTTTCTTTGAAATCTGGTAATTGATATGAAAATCTATGTAAATTGTGCATTCCAGTATCTGTTCAGTAACTGAACAGTGTAAACACATTAGTCACTTGTCTCTAAAATGCTGACATCTATTTGGTGCTCTGGATAGAAGCTCCATGTTTTTTACGTGCTTTCCCCAGCTCCTGGTCTCTCAGTCTCTCTTCTGAGCTTGCTTGTGTTAGAAACTTGGGCCTGAGGTGTTGCTAGTCCCCCAGGCTCCAGCTCTGTGACTTGGGGGCACCTACTGAGCAATGGACTGCAACTTTGCTTGATTCCCTGTTGAAACAGTTCCCTTAACAGAGTCAATGTTATATCCTGGGATTTTGTGTTAGATGATACCTTGTCTAAAGACACTGACTCTACTTAATGACATCCTTGATGTTGGGACCGATGTGACTAACTTCCTGCAATATGGTTCCAGGAAGAAGTTCACGCTCCCTAAAGAATGGGTATGTCATCCTTCTGCTTGCCCTCTCCCCCAGCGTGGCTCAGGACCAAATTTTGTATTGAATTTATATTTAATTATACTCAACTTCTGCTTATTTTCACACCTTCCCTGAACAGTTTCTGATCACTCCCAAGTATCCTTTGTGTCTTTGCAAGTGGGGATTTATGATAAGTCTTTCTGTGGCTTTTCTTGGAATTACATAGGTGTTAAGATATACGTGCAATTACATGAGTGCTCCCTCGTCACAGACCTCCCACCACTGTGTGTTGTCGTGGGCCTGGCCTAGTTGCCACAGCAACATTCCATGTGTAAGTGAAGCTGTGTTTGGTAAATGACGGCACGTGGGCCAAATAGAACCCACTGCATATTTTTTAAATAAAGTTTTATTGGAACATAACCACATGCATTTGTCCATGATTCTCTATGGCTGCTTTTTGTGCTACCACGGCAGAATTAAGTAGTTTGCAGCAGTGACCTTACATGTAGCCTGCATGTCCTAAAATATTTACTAAATAGTTCCTTACAGCAAAAGTTTGCTGGCTGCTGAAAGCACATCTGGCAGCATAATAGAAACTCTTGTCTAAAGGCAATTCAGCTAACTAGGCTGATGATTGGCACCTTTTTTTTGGAGGTGGCACATAGGGTCAGTGAACATTTCTCCTATAAACCATTTCAGTTCATGTGCCATTTAGTGAGCAGAGCCCTGGATTCAGAATTTCCTGTAGCAGAACTTCCATGCCCTTCACTAGACATATGGACTTGGGAAGTCACGTGGTCTCTGGGATACCTTAGTGGCTATACCTGCACCTGTTACTGTGATTGAGAAGGTCAGAAGAAATTACAGGAATAAATTTTTCTATGAAGCACTGTTTTTGTGGCAAGTGAGGGTTAAGAGCTGTGGTTAGCCCTGGATGGTGGTAGTTTTCAACAGCAGCCCAGGGATCCATTTCCACTAACAGCTCTCTCTGCCCTTCCTGACCTGTGTTCATTTTGATTTTTGGAGTACTTTGTTAAATTATGTATTTATTATAACTTTCAATCCACATTATGGGTAGGAGAGGGAACACTCTAATCCATTAATTCTCAAACTTGAGGCTGGGAGAGCAACATCAGAAATACTGAAGACACAGGAGGAAAAATATTGAAAGTTGCAGTTGTATTGAGTATTGAGTATAAACAGGACAAATCTATTTTTAAAATATTTGAGAAATAACTTTCTTCTCTCCCTCATTGTCTATAGTGTTTAGCTGTATAGACATATCCTGAGTTAAATGAACTCATAAAACATCACAAAGTTGAGAAAAATCTGTATTAAAATAAAATTTAAATGAATTTGTGGTATGGATTGCATATAAGAACTATAAGGATTTATTACCCTTATTTCAAACATCATAGAAATTAGACTTAATTATCTGTGTGATTTGCTGGAAATAGCATTTTAGATCAAGTATATGCCATTAATTTTAAAATAGAAATGTACCAAGCTGGTTTTTAAAAAAATCCTCAAAAACATAATTTCTAAATTGCCTCTTTGACAAAAAAAAAAAATCTCTCTTCTCCTTTTTTCATCCTAAGTGTTTTGCCACCCCTAAATCTTACTTTGGCAAATAGACCTTTTTGTTTATTTGCTTATTCTTTTGTAAAGCATGGCAATTGTGAGTGGCCAGATGGGTTCAACTGAATGCCCAGAATTTTCACGTTTGAGAAAACATGATTTTAGACTTTGAAAGGACATAGGTTAATGGCTTTTTATTATTAGACTTTTCTTTGGGGGAAAGTAATTTTGTATTTTCTCAGGGTATGCCTATGTCTATATAGCACAGAGGAAAGCTGAAATTTATCAAGTTAATTAACTTGGATATTTCAACTGAGTAATCAGATTCTGCAGTCTACTTTTGCAATGCCTCGTTTTCTATCAAGGTGACAGTGTTAGTCTATGTAGCCAAAGTCCTTGAGGCTGTGATTTGTTTTTTTTCATGCTTTCTGTCTTTATGGGAATCTATTTCACGGAGGTGAAATGCATTTGCAGTCTAGCAAAGTTTCTCCTTATGCACTACATAACCTGGGATTGTTCCAGAATGATCTCCAAGGCTTTCACGGGACACCATTTTGCTATTTCAGCCTCTAATTTGACCTTCTGCCCTGCACCTCGGTTCTGTGTCTCCTGAAATAATTGGTTCTCTTCTCTATCCGTCCAACCAACTCCATTCCTTGCCACAGTGTCCCACTGCCTCCCTGCCTTTCACAGCTTTACCAATCCCTATTCCCCTGACCTTTGAGAATCTGTGTTGTTCCTCCTTAGGAAAGAGATGCCAGCATGTGAAATCCCTGGTCACACATAGCCTTGGTTGGACTGGCTCCCTTCACAGGGTGGTCATGAGACGCTTGGTGACGGGAGTGTAGAAGTGGTCTGAGAAAACAGTCCCTGCTTCTTGGATTCACACATTCATGTCATGTGGTACCAGTCTGGGACCAATATGTTTAAGGGGCTTAGCAGGAGCCCTTGGGAAGAACTCATCCTAAATAAAGAGTCAGGAAGGCAAGTCTAGGCCAAAATCAAAGAGGAAAAGGAGATTTGTGGTGCTTATTTCTTGGGTTTGTCTCTTGATGAAGGGATCTGACTTTGTGTGTGTGTGTGTGTGTGTCAGAGAAAAGGGGGGAGAAGAGAGACAGAGAGAGAAGAAGGAGTAGGAATAGGAGGAGGAGGGAGAAGAGAATGTGTTCATATGAGCATGAGTGAGAGAATGAAGGAAAAATAAATAGGGCCAGCTGGCAGATTGCAGAGTTTCTTCTCAAGTTACTCCCATCCAAGTATGGTGGCCCTTTGCAGTGAAACTTGTTCTTCCCATCAAGATCTGATGTTCAAACTCCACCCCCAGTGTCCACCCACCTCAAATCTGGGTTGGCCTCATGAAGATGTGTTCTGACCAACAGAACTTGCAGGAAGGAACCCTGTAACTTTGAAGGCACATGGCTTCTGCTGCAGTCTCCTGGAATGCTGCCCAAGATGACCAGGAAGCTGCCAGGCTAACCTGCTGGAGAGTGAGAGGCCCTGGGGAAGGGAACTGATTGGTGCCATACCCAGCATCAATCACCAGGAATATTGGCAGGCCAACTTAGGCCCTCCTGGCCCACGGTCCAGCTCCACACAGTTCAGGTGAGAGCCCAGAGAGCCAGCCAACCAACACAAGTGCAAAACATCTCATACCACTGCCGTTTAAGTCACTGCATTGTGGAGTTACTTGTCATTCAACAAGTGCAGACTGTATCAAGTTGCTTCACTAAAATCATTGTGTGGTATTTTTGGGATCTGCCTCCTACCATTTTGTGGAACATAGCTTGTCTTCAAAGTGCTTCAAGAACATACTGTCCTTTTAGCTGGCGAGAGAACTTCTCTTAAGGGGGGTGAGTAGAGGTAAGGATGGATGAGGCTTTGAGAGCCTCTTTTGGGGAAGAGAGACCTCAGGTGTCAAGGTAGCCACACTTCTGTCCCTAAGAAATGAGTAGAGGCATGGTGAGGGGAAGACCGGAGCAAAGGAGCATCACCTTGTGAGGTGGGGGTCCAACTTGTGACACCTGAAGGACTTTGTAGAGGCACTTGGCTGATTTGCTGTCATATAATTTCCTTCTCTAAATACTCACATTAATAATTAAGTTTCAACATATAAATTTTGTTTCACATTCAGACCATAGGGCTATCTTTTTTTTCTAAATAAATGTCTAAAAGTCTCATGGGAGACCTTGGAATGCTGTCTTGAGATGACTATGGAACCTACTACGGCTGTATGACTGAGTGGCCAGAGATAGTTTCTCTTGGATCATTTTACTAGTTCAAGCTCAACTAACTTCTCTGACTTTGAGGTTGAGAACCTGGATTTACCTCGGGTGAAAGGCAGAAAATTTTCCTCAGTTCTTTGGTTTTGCAGAATTGACTTTTAATTCCTTAAATTTGAAAGGAAAGAATTAGAATAAATAAGAAGAACCAGGAAAAATAACCTATCTGTGTTTAGAAACTATCCTTTAAGTGACAGGAAATGACCATCTAAAATGGAGAGTGACCCCAGAGATCATGTTGGCCAATGCATGCTCACAGTTCATGCCAACCCAGTTTCGTGGAGACATTAGTTTGCTACTCTGGGTGCACGGCAGTCCTAGTAAAAGCCAGCTTGACTCAGGAAACTAGGTATTTGTGGGCTTACATTTTGTTAGATTCTCCTGTGGTCTCTGGGTGACAGTTTTATCCTGTCTTCCTTTGTTCTTAAGTGTGCTGTGCTCATTTACAGCACAGCCAATTCAGAGTCAACCTCTGCCGTATTTCTGCAGCCGGTGCCCTGAGCGGTGAGGTAATTCAAGGAGGTAATTAATGCCAAACCTGAGACAATCATCCTGTGTGGGTGACCAAGTCTAAATAATGCAAAAAGCAATGCCTGATGTGTTTGGCATGCTTGGATTAGAGTTTCACCTCGTTTGCCTTTATAGCAGCCTCATAGGTTCCAGGTTAGTTTGTGGATTATGAATAATGAGAATATTACTCATGGCCTGAAAGCATGACATTTGCAAATCACGTCATCATTTCAGTCTTAAGAAAATACTGCATTATTCTGCTTTGACATATTCTATTTTCAGGAAAGGGAGCAGTTATCTCTGTTGGCTCACCTCAAAGCACCTATAACTGATGGAGCATTATCATATTACATAAATAATTTAGGCATGCGTGTCATTACATGTATAAATCAAAAGGACAACTTATGCTTCCAGATTTGCAGATTTAGTTTGCATTTAGTAAGGAAGTATGTAACCTGCAGAACTATTCAAATGACTTAAATCTCTTTAACTGTCGGGAACCAGGAAGCAAAACCGAGAAGCTTTGACTTCATTGGCTGCTATGCTATTAAGAAGACCCAATGTGTACCGTGCAGATAGCAGAGGACCTTCTTTAGAAGCCTGCTGTGCTCTAGAAATCAGCTCTTCAGTGTGCATGCACCACAACCAGCTGATGGACGTGTCGCACACAGATGGTTTTGCTCTCCCTGATCTTCAACCCACTCCCAGAGTTTCTGACTCACTAGTGGCTTTTCTCACCAGGCCTGCACGTGCTGCCCACTTCAGAACCACTGCACTAGAGGACAAAGGACACTTTCTGGAAAGAAAGTTATGCCTTTCTTTAGGGAAACACTTGAATGGAACCTTTCTGTGGACAAGTTTGGCTTCTTAATTAGGCTAGTTCTGAACCCGAAGGAGAAACCAAGGGAATCAGGGGAAGGGGAAGGCTAAGTTGCTCTGTGCAGTGAAGCAATGGGAGTCATGCTGTTGAATGGAAGCTGGAGAGACAAGATGGGATTATGGATGGCAGGAGAAGGATGAAGGAGTGAGGGATGATGAGTGAGTGTAGTAATATGGTGGCCGACCTGGAACAGACATGGCTACTAAGAGACTTCCTGAGGTCAAGTAGGCCAATGAATCCCAGAAACAGTACTGTGTGATGTTCAATTTGAACTTACCCTGAACTGTGCTGACATTCTCCCTTCTGCCCCCCCACTCCCATCTCCACCATTAGCCCCAACATTTGCCAGGGATCTGACATGTTTGCAGCCTTGTTCAGCTGTTTAGGGTCTTGCTGCTAAGGCTGTATTCTGTGGACTTGTTGCAGGTCTGCGTTCCTGAGACTTTCTCAGGAGAAACCGAATTGCAGGCTCTACCCCAGACTCACAGACTCTGCTTGGATTTTAGCAAGACCCCCAGTGATGTGCTTCATATTAAAGCTCCATCAACACTGTTTAAGGCAGATGGTCATGGTGCCAACATTACTGGGGATGCTTTTTAAACATTCAAATTCCAGGGTCAACCTCCAGCCCTCTGAATCAGAACGTGCAGGAAGAAGCTGGGCATCTGGGTTTAACAAGAGATTCAGGGGGTTCTTAGGGACAGGCAAGTTCGGGAGAAAACTTCTTTAAGGGGACAAAAGAGAGCTGTTTCCAAGCTTTGGGTAAACAGAGGCAGAGGCAGGATGGCAGCCACAGGAGGCAGATGGCAGGCAGGGATAAAAACAAAGCAGAGGGTAGGAGTTTGTAATAAAAGATGAAGGAAAAAGGTGAGCCTAGTGCCAGGAGCCCTCAGACAGCCTTGGCGATCCAAGGAAGACCTCTGGGTTTCCCCTCAGATGGTTGTTCTCAAATGGGGGTCATTTGTCAATATCAGGGGATATTTTGGGTTGTGATAAGTGGAGCTGCTACTGTCATTGAGTGGGTAGAAGCCAGGGATGCTGATACATATCCTGCAGTGCACTAGACAACCCTATAGTAAAGAATTCCCTGTCCCTAAATCTTAGTGGTGCTGAAGCTAAGAAACCCTGCGCTGGACAGTTGTCTCAAAGTGTGACCTTAGATTCACAGAGTCAGCATCACCTGGGAGTCTATGAACTTGCAGAAGGTCAGACATTGGGACTGTGCATCAGATTTACTGAGCCAGACACTGTAGGCTGGGGAGGGGGGTGACAGTGGTCTATGGTTTAGCAAACATGACTGCATTGAGAATGCCTGCTGAGGGAAGTCATCTAAGCTCACATGACGGTCCCTACAAATTGTCAATCAAATGAGAGAGTGTCTCTAGGAGGCTCGAAACTGGGTATAGTTGGGTTCATCTGCAGAGACAGCCACTGCCACCTTGTGCCAGTGTTTGAAGTTTGTGGTTCCCACAAAGGGGCCCCTGAAAAATGTGTCTTCCTTGGTTCTCTGGAGACCCAGGGGTGTGCATGGTTCCTGGGAGGCAGTCATGTCCTGTCCATGTTTGAGAGTGTCACCTTGTATTCTTTACTTAAATGAAGGTCACATTTTCCTCTATTCCCTTCTATGGCTGCAAATGATTTTTTTTTTTCCATTTTAAAGCTGCACTTGACATTCAATTTAACCTGATTTCATAGATATATAATGGTGGATACACATTCCTTCAGGGCCATAATTTTGCCATTTTTTCTTTCTGCACAGACCCTGTAGCACTCAGGAGAAGTGTGGAGGACCCTCTTGGGCAGCAACTAAGCACATTTGCTTTTAAACTGGGCTACTTCTGGCTCCTCTCTTCCCTCCAAGCTTGTTTTTTTAACTGTTGTGTGAACTGAGCTTCTGGGGAGAAAAGCTTTGTTCTGCTGAAAAAAGACAGTGCTTCCTAACTTTTTTCATAAGCACATAGTGGAGCTATTCACACAATCAGGAAGAAGCTGAGGGGGCATCAGAGCCTTGACCAGGCTGCTGAAAGGCTAGAGGTACCCACTGGGGTCACCAGCCCCGAGGGCTTCTGGGTAAGTTCTTCCTGGCAGACCAAGTGTCCCAGAACATTGGCTAGGAGGTCCCACTTGGGGCAGCTTAAGTCTGTCTCTCCCCTGCTACAACCCTGTATGTGTGGGAAGTATGAGTGTGTGTCCTTGTGATGTCTTGCTAATGACCCTGTTGCAAGCCAGGTGATTTAGGGTCTCCCTTGCATCATTGACAGTCAGGTTGCTCCAGCCTCAGTGCAATTGGTCATAGAACATCTTCTACGTGTTAGGCACTGTGACAGATCACTTGACTTCATGTGGCAAGACGGCAAGGCTGTAGAGCATGTCTTATGGATGTTATCTTCATTCTACTGAGAAGCTAAAACCTGGAATGACGAAGCGACTTGCCCAAGGGTTTGCAAGGCATTGAATGAAGATCTACCTGGTGCTCTTCCTGGATGTTGCCACAGCTCCAGTGTGAGCTCAGGCCAGGTGCACCAATTGGCTGCAGTGAGGATCAGTCCTCTCCTCTCTTCCCCTTCAGTGCTTAGTTAGGCCTCAGAGCTAACTAAAATCATTGAAGTAAATATTTCTGTGTGTTTGCTATGTATACAGTGCTGTACCAGGAATAATGAACTCTGAGTATCAGCTTGGAATTTTATCAGATAGATCACTTGTCAGTCCATATTCTTCTAGTGTAGTGTTAACAGTATTTCAAAAATTGAGAGTTCAACACAAAAGAGATGTATTTCTAGCCTAAATAAGGAGAACATAAATAGTTGTCATGTAGTTTGTAGCAGAGTAGCACAAACAGCCAAGTCATTGCCAAACCTGTGTCCTCTCTCTAAACATATGGCTAGACTACATTACTGGCTTCCCTTGCAGTTGGGTGCTGTATGTTATTAAGTTCTAACCAGTTGGATGTAAGAAGATGAGATATGGGTCATTTCCACAAGTCATTCTGAACATCCTTCCTCCTCTGCTGACTGGACCAGGTAACTTTGGAAGGCACCTTTGAAGGCGACAGAGTCACCAGATGCAAAGAGTGGGGTGTGTGATGGGGGAGAGCTGCCTGTCCATCCCGAACAGAGCAAGTCAACAGATAGTAAAAGGAAACAATAGGTCCTGGAGAAAAATGGAGCCTCCACAGTCTCAATCCTAGCTCTATTGTTAGCTGTAAGGTCTTTGGCAAATCACTGGCCAGTCTGAACTATGATTCTCCTCTGTAGAGGGAGACTACACCTGGTCCAACAGCAACTCTATAGGAGGGCCAAGTAAGATTTTAAGATTATTAAAGCCAGGGAGAGTATAGAATGGTGACTTGAGGGACAGATCGGTTATTAGGTTTGTGTTGTGTAGCTGCTCAAGCTTTTAACATTTTTTAATTAGTTGCCAACATTTGCCAGGAGTTTTCACATAAAAATTTGGACTTACTCCCATAAGAGAGAGAACCTATCAATTGCCAGCCAACATTCTCCTGTGACCACAGCTCATGGGGTTGTCAGTGGTTCTCAATAAAGACAGCTCTGCCAGTCCTGTTGCTTTACAATGGGCTCACTTTAGTTAGATTACTAACTCTTGTATTATATACACATGCTTGTTTATTAATATGGCAGCTTAGCATTTATAAAATACTGTCTACCTTAAAATAAATAAGAGCTAGCCATGTATTTAGCATCCAGTTCAGCTAATTGAACTTAGTAATATGTACCCAATCACATCAGGAAGATGGTTGGTCATCTCTCAAGAACAGTGAAAAATAAGGTAGGAAGATCCTGGTTGACAAGGAGAACTGACTGGGAGATCTCCACTCATCTGGCATTCTTTAGCTCTAGGTACTTGTGTTCATGGTACTTTGATGGTTTCCTGGTTGATTTGAGCCACCCATTATGAACCTTAGACTCATTGGAGGGAATAAAATGTCACTCAATACTTGGGAATTCAAAGCCCATTTGGATGTTCTGTTCCCATTCATTTCCTCAGAGCTAAAACTCTCTCCAGCTTCTGCTGGGCCAGAGTCATCTGCAGTGTCATCACTGACCCTAAGTGCATGCTATATTTGGGGAGGACATGCAAGCACCACATTCTCAGGTCTTTAATAAGGTCAGGCTATGGGAGGTCCTAAACAGCAAAATGCCCTCCAGTGAAAGCCTGTTAGAGAGTAGGGGCTGCCTTGAAGCTGTTGATATGATCTCCTAAGGACAAAACTTACCCTCAAGGACTGATTATGACAGTCCAATGGGAGACAACAGCTTGCAAAGCAGTTAAAAGCCTGAGGTCCAGGAGAAGAACAAAGCTTGAGAAATGGATCACCAAGGACAAGTTATGTTTAATTCAAAGAGCCAGACCTGCTGAGGTGCTGCATTACCGAGCCTGGAAGAATCACACTTGCCACTTAGAGTATGGTTAGGGGCTTGATTTTGTGAAAATGAAGACTTTTCTTATGCAAGCAAAGAAAATAAGATGGAAATAGTGGTGTGTGGGGAGTCAGTGGAAGAATTCTAAGCAATTTATTTCAATTCAGTTTAGTTCAGGAGATCAGTAGTCATTTATTATTTCCACCTCATCTTGAAATATGTGTTTCATATTTCTCATCATGGTTATGAATAAAGTAAGTCCCTTAGCAGGAAAAGGTAAGGCGGTTCTTCTCTTTACAGAAAGACACATGGGGGTTGTTGCATCTTTACTCCATGGCTCTTGCGTGGAAGAAATCCAAGGCTCAGGGAGGATTGGGTGCTGCCCACGAATCATCTCCACAGACGAAACTAAGCCGGCAGAGCTAAGCAGGCTGACACAGCAAAACTGCAGAGTAATCCTTCTTTTATGCTCTGTGCTGGGCAGTCTGTTGAAAGCATGTTTTGCAGATAGGGGCTTTTCATGGAAGAGTCCATGGTAGAGGTCAGAAGAAGGTCACAGAGATGCTCTAAATATGGAAAATAAGAACCATAAGGAAAGATCAAGGACATTCTTCTCAAAGTGTGGTCCCTGGGCCAGAAATGCACCCCGAGGCCTTGTTAAATATGCAGATTCTTGGGCCCTACCCCAGAACTCCTGAATCAGCCCCAGAGAACCCCTGAATCAGAACTGCTGAGAGTGGGGCTCCTGTAATCTGTTAGGGGCTTGATTTTAGATGCAGGTGTTTGTTAGGGTTTTATAAAACATTAGATTTTGGCAAAAGAAAAAAACCCCCCTATTTCTAAATTATTCATAGCTTCATTTTTTCAGCAGCCCACACCAATAGATAATAAAGTGAAATTCTGTTTTGGAAGTAGAAGGAGACCTGAACATGCCGGAGGAGGTAAAGCTTTGATCTTCCATGTTCCTTTATTGGTAAGAGCCATCTTTCTTGTCAGCCTGCTTCTGGAGGGAGGGGCGCAGGGCAAGCCTGATGCATCTCGCTGGAGCTAGTACTTCTTTTCTTAAATGGGGTTACGATGGCTTCATTTGTTCTCAGAATTTCTCCCTGGCCTGCTAAGGGTTTCCAGTGAGGCACTCAGAGATGGTAAGTGCACCTACTTCTCCTCGCTCCCTTGGTTTTCAGTTTTCTGTGTTCTTAAGGGAGATAGGATAGGCACACATCTGCTGGGGGTTACAGTTGTACGGTTCCATTCACTCACCTTTGGCTTCAGCAGGCTGCTCCCTGCTTTATCTAAATAGCCATTTCTGGATGGTTTAGTGCATCAAGACTACGTGACTAGATAATAATTACGTGACTACATCCACGATCTATTTGCTGCAGAGCAAGGTTGGTATTCCAGTGCGATGCTGTATGGGGTCCTGAGCAATAGGAAAATGCTATTAGCTCTTAAACAGTGGTTCTGCCTAAGGTCCTGCAAGCAGGAAAAGGCAAGCCATGTTATCAACACGTTTGTTTTTGTGAGACAATCACTGACCCTTGTAAAATGGAAGGATTCCATGTAGTCAGCATGTCCCCAGGTCGAGCGCTAGTCTTCTTGAAGGCTGGCACTGAACAGAGGACTCAGCACTGGTCTCTATTGCTCACTGGCTGGAATTCAGCCACAGTAGTGACTAGGTCCATCCCAGGAGTGCAGGCCTCTGGGTCCTTGAGTAGTTTCCGCCTCTGCCTCTGAGACTTATAGATGCATGTGCTTATCATGTCATGTGAGGAGTCAAGGACAGGGGTTGGTGCTGACTGGTTTGTTCATTTTGTCTGCTACTTTATTTAGTGCCCTTTCAATGCAGATAACGTCTGAAGGGCATTGACATGTGTTACAAACATCTTTACACTCTCCAAGTGTCCACATACCACTGCCTCATCACTCTTGGTGCTACATCTTTCAGCATTTTCTCTTCCAGGCTTCTGATCAACTTACTAGATCATTCACAACTTTCTATAAGTTTATTTACAGTCAAAGCAGGGCATTTCTCTTACCACCTAAAATTAATTATCACACATTTCCCAAAGCTCTGCCATTAATAAGCATTTCCCTCAGCACTGTCTTTCAAAGTGTCTCCTGATTACAGTCATATATCTGCTTGCCTATCTGACTCACCGATACATCAAACTCAGCTTTCTATCCCTGCTGGTTGAGCAGAATTGCCCTCTGTAGGCACAGGTGTATCAGAGGGACATGCTGGGTACCACTGATCTTAGCAATCAGCTCTGAGGTCCTACTCTTGCTGGAACCCAGGTAAAACACTGCCATCTTACCATGGAGTGTTTCTGAATCTGCTCTGATTTAGGGCTCAGTGGGTCTGGGAGGTCCCAGTTTATCATAGGCAGTTATGGTCACTAAGTGTGCAGGGCCAGGCATTCTGTTTCTACCAGGGTTCTGTGGAATATAAGGAGGTATTTCTGAAAAGACATGGAACTCTCTGTTGCAGATGGCATGCCCTCTTTAGACTCCAGGGGAGTGTGTTGTGACTCTCCCACTGGCTTTGCCGAAGCCCTAAATGCTGAGGGATACCTCCAACACGGTAAGGGCTGCAAGATTGTATGACTGAAGTGACAGGAGGGTTTGCATTATAGCCACAGTTGGAACCCTCTCATGCAAGTCTGGCAGGTCTTTTCATGATCTAGTAAATGGGTGGGATCAGTATCCCTTTTTTTCCCACATTAAAATGAGAAAAAAAAAATCTTAGACTTGGTGATATTTGGTGTGACAGTTAATTTTATGTGACAGTTTGACTAGACTACATTTCTAAGTTGTTTGGTCAAGCCCTAGCTCACCTGTCACTGGAAAGGTACCTCGTGTTTATAACTAACATTACAATCAGTAGATTTGGAGTATAACAGACAACTCTCCAAAACATGGATGGGCTTCACTCACCCAATTCAACATCTTTAGCACAGATTGAGGTCTTCTAGAAAAGAAGGAATTCTCCTTAAGACCCACATCAAATCCTGATGGATTTTTAGCCTGTTGCCCTGGCTGCCGTATGGATTTCAGCTTTGCTAGACCCCACGTTTGCACAAGCCGGCCCATTAAATAGTATTCCACCTCTTTCTTTGTGGGTCTCTCTATCTGTGTCTGTCTCTGTTTTTCTGTCTGTCTCTCTGTGTTTGTATCTGTGTGTATACAAGAGTATATATGTCTCTCTGTATATATATATGTATATGTGTGTATGTATTTATTGTCATGGTTGTAAGTATACTTGTTATTTCTTTGGAGAACCCTGACTAATTCACATGATATATACACTTTCATGGTAAAGAGTTAGAAAAAAAAGCCCTGGATGAAATGGATAATTTCCTTGAAAAAAAATGCAAAAGTTGAATCAATGACATGATGAAGTTAAGCTGTAGAACTAGATAAAAAATCCAAAGAGTATTGTAAAACATGGTTATGACAACACAATAAGCTCTTATGTCCCCAAGTCCACATATGACTTTATGGACCAACTTCATGGTACTATCATAAGTTCAAGTGGGTAATTCCTATCCTATTAAAGTGTTTCAAGTATGTAGTAGGATGGAAAATATTTTCAATTTTATTTTATGAAGGAAGCATAACCTTGATACTAAAATGTGCCCAATAAGCATGGCATCAACGATAATAACAGTGACAAAAGTACCTACAGAAGGGTCTTGCTTATGAATAGAAATAAATGTATCATGTCATTCCAATAGGCTTCTTCGCAACATAATTGTAGCGAAATAAGATTTGTTCCAAAAATGCAGAATCATTTGACCTTAGAAGATCTAGCAGTACAATTAATTTTATTAACAAGTCAAAATGAATAGCTATATAATTATATTCTATAAGGATATTTTACATCACTGAAAAGCTATTCCTGATGCTCTTCTTTAAATACTCCTAGTAAATCAGAAATTTAAATGTAATTGAATTATAAACCTAAATTCAAGGCCTGTTTGGGATTTCCTCATGGTAGCATTATTGCCCCTCATGTAATAACAGGGCTTGTGTGTGCCTGTGGGGGGCATGAGGACACGAACATCTGTCTTTTACATCTCCCAGTTTGTGTTGCCTGTCAAACGTTGTTGCACAGCCAGACAATATGTGATTGTCAGCCCTGGAACCCCAATACACAACATCCCTCCCCTTTGTTGTCTCTCATTGCTGTCCCTGTGAGGATACCCAATCCTGAGGACTACCTTCAATTCTGTGAGTTGCTAACCTTTAGTACAGGTCAGTCCTGGAGATCTGAGTGTTTAAAAAGGAAATGCAGAATTTCCCAAACTGCTGGCTGTCATCCATGCAAATACATAATGATTGTTTAAAAAATCTCATTGAATTCTTTTCATATTTTCTAAAGATATTTCTTCTCAAAACTTGTCTCCTTATGTTGCAAGGAGGTTCTACCACAGCAGAAAAATATAGCAGAAGCATAACATTCACACTTAAAAAGATGTGAAGTTTATTAAACAAGAATGAGCTGTTACAAAACAGATGCTACTCTAAAGAACAAGGTTTCTGGTAATTACAACCTTAGTTTTGAACATTTAATACATTATTTGTAAAAGTCATGATACACTAACATTTAATTTTATGATGAGGTGTATCAGGGTAAATTTATTTTCCCCATGGTGCTGGACAGACAATGGGTTCTTCTAATTTGTCTTTCATGCTTTGAAAAACTTTTCTTGAATTATTTTGTTGATAATTTCCTTTCCTACATTTTCTCTATCCTGTCTTTCTAGAATCCTTATCATTTGGATTCTGTAGCCTGTCTTCTTAATTTACTTATTTTTAAATCTCCCTTTCTCTTTTTCTTTCTTCTTTCTCCTTCTCCACCTCCTCTTCTTTCTCCTCCCCTTCTCTTTTCCTCCTCTTCCTCTTCCTCCCACTTCCTCTTCTTTTTTTTTTCTTTTCATCCTTCCTATTTCCTCTATCACCTTCCTTCTTCTCTCCCTTTCTCCCATCTTTCCTTTCTTCCTCTACCTTTGGGGGATTCACTGTTTTTATCTTTCAGCATTCTATTAGATAGGATAGATTTGGCTGCTGAATAAAAGACATGATAGCCCGCCTGAGTTATTTCTCTCCTACACAGCAGTCAAGACACAAGTAGTCCAGGACTAGCATTGTGGTTCTGAGGTATCAGGGCGACCCTGTAGCTCTACTAACGCTAAGGTGTTGGTCTCTGGCAAGGACAAGGATGTCCGCCACAATGCCCATAACCCAGTACTTGGATAATGGAAGGACACAACTTAGATGCTCATTTCTGTTTATCTGCTTTTTCCCAGAGCTTAGTCACCTAGTCACATCTAATCATGAGAATCCCGAGAGGCTGGGAGCTGAGGTCTTTATTCTTGGATCTTATGTTCTAAGTTGTGAATTCTGCTATAGATAGAAGAAGAGAAGAATAGTTATCAAGAGACAACTTAGTATTTCTGCCACAATTTCTCTTTTGGCAACCCAAATATCTATATGTTTTCTCTTCCTGCCCCAAACGCATTCACACCTTCCTAAGAAAGAGGGTCCTCAAATCTAATCCACTTACTGCATCAGATGAAAGTTCCTGCCTCACCTTCCACCTCCACTCAATGCACTATAGGACCAGGACAACTAAGGAGAATAACCTCAGGAAAACCCCACCAGATAAAAGAATGGAGGGAACCACAGGAATCATAGATCCATTCTGATACCCAAATCCTGCTGGACCCTGTGTCTGGCTTGTCTTCCTGGCCACCTGCTCTGGAATAAAAAGCTCCCTTGTCCACTGGGCTCTGTGGGATTAGATTGCCTGCTT
Organism: Castor canadensis; assembly: GCF_047511655.1. Classification (NCBI taxonomy): domain Eukaryota; kingdom Metazoa; phylum Chordata; class Mammalia; order Rodentia; family Castoridae; genus Castor; species Castor canadensis. The sequence continues at coordinate 5,003,869 of NC_133386.1, read as the reverse complement.
AGAGGCTCTTCTTGACCCCCTTCCCTCCTGGCCACATGTAACTTGGGTGCTGGAGGCCATGCTCTTCTTTGGGGCTGCTGGTGTTTGTAGGTCTGGGGAATCAAGGAGCTCCAGCTGATCAGACAGAGCCAGATCAATTTGTGTTTCTTTGGCAATGCAATTCACTTCACTCAAAGATGAACAAGTGTGCTGATCTATTTTCTCTGGTCAGTTCCATGTTAGAACACAACAGGCAGGGATCTGTCCACAACTGGACAGATCTTAAGCTAAGATCTCTACCTGAACTCTGCCTTCCACCTCATCAACCAGGCTTCCATGTCCTGCCCATCTTCTCTTTCTCCCAGTGGAATAGTGGTTCCTTTGAGGGTGTCCATGTCCTGCCCATCTTCTCTTTCTCCCAGTGGAATAGTGGTCCCTTTGAGGGTGTCCATGTCCTGCCCATCTTCTCTTTCTCCCAGTGGAATAGTGGTCCCTTTGAGGGTGTCCATGTCCTGCCCATCTTCTCTTTCTCCCAGTGGAATAGTGGTCCCTTTGAGGGTGTCCATGTCCTGCCCATCTTCTCTTTCTCCCAGTGGAATAGTGGTCCCTTTGAGGGTGTCCATGTCCTGCCCATCATCTTCTCTTTCTCCCAGTGGAATAGTGGTCCCTTTGAGGGTGTCCATGTCCTGCCCATCTTCTCTTTCTTTCTCCCAGTGGAATAGTGGTCCCTTTGAGGGTGTCCATGTCCTGCCCATCTTCTCTTTCTCCCAGTGGAATAGTGGTCCCTTTGAGGGTGTCCATGTCCTGCCCATCTTCTCTTTCTCCCAGTGGAATAGTGGTCCCTTTGAGGGTGTCCATGTCCTGCCCATCTTCTCTTTCTCCCAGTGGAATAGTGGTCCCTTTGAGGGTGTCCATGTCCTGCCCATCTTCTCTTTCTCCCAGTGGAATAGTGGTCCCTTTGAGGGTGTCCATGTCCTGCCCATCATCTTCTCTTTCTCCCAGTGGAATAGTGGTCCCTTTGAGGGTGTCCATGTCCTGCCCATCTTCTCTTTCTTTCTCCCAGTGGAATAGTGGTCCCTTTGAGGGTGTCCATGTCCTGCCCATCTTCTCTTTCTCCCAGTGGAATAGTGGTCCCTTTGAGGGTGTCCATGTCCTGCCCATCTTCTCTTTCTTTCTCCCAGTGGAATAGCGGTCCCTTTGAGGGTGTCTGGCAAACAGTGGGCTTGGGCAGAAGGCACTGTCCTTATTTTAATTTTTTGCCTTCTGGGCTTGTTCCCCTCATCTGCCCAAGAACTCTTCGGAAGAGGTCAGTCTTTATTCATAGTGAGGCACTCTCTCTTTAGAGCCACCTCTAATCACTGCTTCACCTTGGGTCACAGAAGCATTTGGCATTTTCACCTCTGAAAAGCTGCAAATGGCCAGATCCCAGGCAGCCAAACTGCAGGCAGCAGGCACAGGAATATCCCCAGCAGTTCTGAGTCCCCTTCCATCTTGGCTTCCTTGGCTTAAAAATATATAATCATTAGTGTATATTGGTTGTACGAAGTGAAGGGTTCCACTGTGATACTTCTGTATGTACATAGGGTGTACTTTGATCATACCCACCCCCTCTGTTCTGCTCTCTTTGCTTTTCCTCGCAAGGCTTTGCCAATAGGAACGGTGAGCAGTGGCACACTTTAGTGGGTCGCATTGATGGCAGGTTCACCAGTCTGGGGACAGCGAGAGGGACTTGGAATGCAGCACAATGGGAGCCTGGAACAGAAAAGGCTTCACCCTCCCACAGTCCCCACAGTTCTGTGTAGCAGGATGTGGGGTTGGAAGAAGCTGGAAGGCTTGACTTGAGACTACATCCCATAGTAACCCTGTGTTTTCCTTTAGGACAGTATTTTTTTTTTTAGGGCTTTTGGGAGAGTGTTGCAGATGGTGGGGGTTTAAGCTTGCGCCATGCCACGACAGGGATTTTAGGAGTCCCCAAGAGGAAACCATACCATAAACAAATTATGAGGGCCACCCTCACATTTTTGTCCAGCTTCTGCTCTGTCCCTAGCTGGGGACACACCAAGAGAAGCTGTGCAGGTTCATTTTTGCCCTTGAAGCAGAGTAAAGCTTGGGAGAGATGAGATCCTTCCCAAATCTGTGCATCTCTCCCTTGCTAATGCCTGTTTTAACCATAGCAGGTCAGCGTGGGTCAGGCTGATCCATGATTTGATGGTGAATGGACTAGAACAGATAGGGCCGTGCTGGCAGGAATTCAAAGCTCATATACTTTCCTCGACCTCTGACTTGTGTAATGAAAATTCAGCTGCTAAATCCAATTGGGATTCAGGTAAACAAGAGAGGGAAAGGTGAGTAGGAAAAGGTAAATTGAATCATGAAGCAAATGTCAAGTAGAGGTCAAAGAAGAGGTTGTGCCTGAGATGGAGACGCTGTTTGATTCATGGTCAGCCTTTCCTGCTGCGTTCCTGATGGGATCAAATTAAATTCGGTAAATGGAGGCAGCTACACTATAGAGATCTGTGGAAACAATTGCAGAACAAAACTCCTATTGTCTCACCTGCTAACAGAGGAATTATGTCACTCTGCTGTGGACGTGTGTGTGGGTCCTTCCTGTCTGCTGCTTGTCTCCAGTGTGTTTACAATCCCCAGCGTTAGCTGGGACTCCCCGTCCACTATGCTGTGGGCGACTGTAGTTCCTGGCCTTGCCCAGTGTTGCTCAGGGATCAGGTCTCAGCACAAATAATCCAGCCGTCCTCCACTGCAGTCTCTGGAGACATGGGGACACAGCGATTTTATTTGCTGACTCCCACATCAGCTCTGACCAGTGGACTTTAGAATGAATCTGGCTGAGTCTTTATTCTTGTGCAGACTGATTTTTCTCTCAATCCAATAGTGTGCCCCAACACTAGTGGTTCCCCCTCTGCTCAGATGGAAAGCCTGGTGTCCAGGGAGGAAATATGGACAGGGCCTCCCTGTCTAGCAGCAGTGTAGTCCCTGTACAGAGTGTCACTGTACAGAGACACTGGCTAATGACACAGAGCCAAGATCACTGAGGCACTTCACTGTTTAATCATGGGCTCAGGAGCAACATATTTAAAAGGGACCTTGACCCAGAAATATTGATTACTCTGTGACTTTAAAGCAAAACAAAGCAGCAGCTTAATAAAGGTCCTCCAATGGTCCATGGAAGGAGAGTGACTGACTTTGGGCTCTTCTTGACCTCTGTCTTCTTTATTTGGAGGAGCTTGACCCATGGACCTGGCAGTCTGGTGGGAGTGATGATGCAGGTCCATAAAGTGAAAACATCAGAGGTAATGCAAAGCTATACCGGACTGAACATCAAATGAGAAAGAGGAGCAGGAGGGTGGGCTCAGAGGGTGGTGAAGCAATACACGACCTCTCGTGCTTGGGATCTGGAGTGTACTTGTTTGGTGGCTTGTGAATGTGACCTTGGGCATGTGAATTGTCCTCTTAGTACTTCAGGTTATTAGGCTGTGAATGGTAGCTAATAAGAGAACCCACAATGAGGATTAAATTAGTTCTTCGTGTACAGCACTCAGCAGAGCTTGTGCTCACAGTGAGTGATCTGATGTGATGAGCTAAGCTGAAGATCTTTCTTCTTGGTAGAGAGAGCCTGTAGCATTTCACGGGAAGGAGCTCTCCTGTCTAGTTGGGCTGAACAGAGAAGTCTGCACATAGGATGCAGGATCTGACCTAGGCCTTGGGAGACAGTTGAGATTTTGTCATGTAGAGAGACCAAGGGTATTCCTGATGGGGAAAACTGCAGGGACTCATGATGGAGACAGGGGGGCCCAGGAGCCTGCATGCTGAGCAGTGGGTTGGGGTGGACAGAGGCAGCCTTGATAAGTTACTCACTCCCAGTGGTCATCTTTCTGGGTAAGGGTCTTCTTAGGATCCTGAGAACAAACCAGCAAGGATTCATAAAAACCCTACTGGCTCATGGGAGCGTTATAAGCAGTGTTCATCCCTCAGAGGGCAGCATCAGTTCTGGTTCAGTGGGAGCTTCTTTCACAGAGGGGAAGATCAAAGCAAGGGAGGACTGGAGAGAGGGAAAGTCCTGTCACTGTATCATCGTGGTGATAGAGGGACCAGAGTAACAGTGGATCCAAGGCAGCATTGGGGTACTTTGAGGACATTATGGAAAAATTTGAAGACCCAATAGTCTTTCTCACCTGGATGTTTTCGCCCATCGTGCTTTTGCTCTTTCCATCCCTCCTCCCCTTTCCTTTGCAGAGGCATCACATATGGCCATCTTAGCCCCACGTGTCTAGGATTAGAGAGCTCCCTCTTCCTCTTGAGGTTGTGGTCTTTGTTCTGTGAAACAGACAAGCATTGGGTGTCCTCTCTCTGCCTCTGCAGTGGGGCAGGCTCCAGTGACCTTTCTCTGTACTGGGGAGGCACTCTTACCATATGGATGGGCTCCACACAATGGGCTCTATCCCTCATTGGTCCTCGCCTCCTCCTCCACGTGACTTGGACCTACCCTGGTATTGAGGGGTTCCTTTTCAATGACATTTGGAATTTGGAAGGAAGATGGATCTTAGGCACATAGTCTATGTGGCATTCACCCAGCTTCCTGGGCATTGTGGGCACAAGCGGTCAGGACTGTTGGCCAGGATCACAGGATTGTAGCCTTGATTGTTGTTCCTGGACTGTAGCCTTGAAGCAGAGGGGCATGGATCCCAGAATCTATTTTTTGGATAAAGTTATTTAGAGTACCGTAGTCAATGTGGTTACCTTAGCCCTGGGCTGGTCACAGCTTTCTGGGGCTCCCAGAAGTTTCCTGTGAATTCCAGAGAGCAGATGAGGCCTTGTTAGGGCATCCTGGGAGCAGATTTGAATGTCTGGAAGGTAAGAGCAGGTCTCATGAAGAATGGTGTCCCCAAGGCAGCATATATGGGTGTCCTGGAGCAGTGTGAGACATTTTGGCCCCGCATAAAGCTGCATGTATTCTGTGGTCTCTGTGGGTTAACAGTCTTCTGATGACTCAGCAGGACAGTCCCTTAGGTAGCTTAGAACATGTTTTTTGGATGAAATGCAGTTTTTCCTCAAACTTTAGTGCCAGAAGTTGAAGATCGACCAATTCCATTAGAATTGGTGTAAGCAAGCAGACTGAATCACTGAGTTCACGCTGCACATCTATTGACTTGGATCCCTGGGAGCATCTGCATACACAGGGGAGTTAGGCCAGTCTGACTTCCTTCCTCCCCCTTGACCTGCAGGAGTCAGTCATTTAAGGTGTATCAGAGCTTTCCTCAGTCTGGGTTTTTCTTGGGATTAAGAGTAAATTAAGTAGTGGATTTTGAGTGCTTGGTCTCTAATGCCCTGACTAATTTGTCTTGAAGGGGAGAAACTATCCAGTAGGAATGGAAATTGACCAAAAGGCTGCATTGAATCCATCAGTTAATCAACAGAGATATATTGGCAAGGTGATTAACTTGATTAGAAGATCATGGCTGTAGCCACTTCCATTTCACATCCAAGTAAAGGTGTTAGAAAATGTGTTTGCCTGCTCTGCCTAACATCTCTACCCATACACATTTCATAGACCTGAACAAGGAAGTGGGGTCTGGGAGAAGCAGGATAGGTATCACGCTTATTCCTCAAAAAACTGAGCATCCGCTATGTCCAAGGCACCATTCTGCACAAGTAAAGACACACCCACAGTTACACAGATGCACACAGAGACACACACTCGGAGAGACACAAAGAGAGACGCTCCCATTCACACACACAGCTGTACACAGGGTCTCATAAACACAGACACAGTCACATACAGACAGGCACACAGCCATACACACGCAGAAACATCTAGACACAGACAGACAGACATGCACAGACAGGTAGACACACACACACAGACACAGTCACACACACATTCTTCATTTAAAATGCCCTACATAGTCCTTCCTTGACATTTTCAACAAACAAGCTTCAACTTGAAGCAATTTATCTGGGGCGGGACAGTGATCTCTCTGTCTCTGGGAGCCTGGCACCATCAGAAGGACACTGGTGCGGAGCCCGCCTGTTAGCATCTATCCATCACCCTCTCCAGGCCCCGCCCCACGGTCCTATTGGATTCTGTAAGACACTCGAACAACTCTAAGCGAGCTATTATATTGTGCTGTATAATTATATATTTAGGACACATGTATAGTTAAAAAAAGAAATCCACAGGAAAACACTGAAACAAATTGCAGGGCAATCTCAGTGACTGATTACAGTTGAGCTGCAGTGTGTCAGATGTTCTCTGGGTTTGCTCAGAGTTCCCAAATCCCTTAGAGAATATTCTGGAACTATCAAACATTGGTCTCTATTTCTGAATCAAAGTTCTATAAATGTGAAAGTCCATTTCCTCAATCTTTTCTTTTGAGACTTATAAAATGTAAGAATGTCTTCTCACTTATTTTCTTGGACAAGTTTTTCATCTGCTTTGTTTTATTTCAATAATAAAACCACAATAAAAAATAATAGCAGTTGTCATTACTGAGCTCTTGCTTTGTGCCAACGTCCGCAGAAGGCATTTTTTCCCCCCTTTGGTGGTAATGGGGTTTGAACTCAGGGCCTCATGCTTACTAGGCAGGTGCTCTATCACTTAAGCCATGACACCAGCTCTTTTTGCTTTAGTTATTTTTGAGACAGGGTCTTGTGTCTCCCTCTGGTCCCCCATGCTGACTTGGACTGTGATCTTCCTATTTTCGCCTCCCACATAGCTGGTATTATAGGCAGCTGCCATCCTGTACAGCTTATTGAGATGGGGGAGGCTGTCTCACTTTTTTGCCCAGGTTGGTCTCAAACTGTGATGCTTCTAATTTCTGCCTCCCAACTAACTGGAATTACAGGCATGAACCACCATGCCCAGCCTGCATGGAATGTAGTTTATTTCACCTTGTTGTAGCCCTCAGAACAAACTTAGGAGTGAGCCACAAGTTATACAAAGATCCCGAGGTTGCGGCATTTAAGTATCTTGTTTAGAAGCACAAGGCCTATAAATAGTGGAGTCATGATTACAACTGAGTTAGTTTATTCTTATTTTTAGCAATAATGTCATCTAGAATATTTTCATTTCTTAGGGTATTTTCATGTGTATTAGCTCATTGATCCTTACAACAATCCTGGTGCAGACAATCCTGCATGTAGACGATCCTGAGTGCTGTCCCATTTTACAGCCAGGAAGCACGAGGTTCAGAGAGACTGACTTATTCAAACACAGCTGATGGCCACAAAAGGGTTGGCGGGGGGGGGGGGGGGGAATCCTGTGAATTAATAAAGGGAGCACGCAGATGAGTCAGGCCTGTGCAGAAGCTCTCAGGACCCACTTACAACCCTGCATGGAAAAAACAAAATGACAGAACAGGCCACATATGCCACATGCCAGTGCACTTACTAGCACTGAGATGGCCTGTTCCATCTTGGTGGAAGTGTGAGCTAGGCTAGCAGGGAGTCCTCTGCTCTGGTCAGCATAGAAGGCACAGCTTCCCGGGCCACACACACACAGCTCTTAGCATGCCAGTCTCGGAGTGAAGCCCTGGTCGCCATTGCTCATCTGCATTGCCACCAGGAAGCTCAGGTGGCTGCATGTGGAGGGGCACATGGAGCTCCGTTCCAAGAGATAGTGTGTGTCTCCCTGGAGCCACCCAGCCCTGGTACCAGAGGGGATGGGAGAGCTGGACAATGGGAGTCTTAGCTTGAGCCCACCTGGCCTGACTGTTCTCACAGGCCAGGGTACCAAAGGAGGGAAACCAACCGAGCAAACCAGCAGACAGGGAAAGTGCAGGGAGCTGCAGGCCTGGTGCCAGGTGCAGAGGAGAGGGACCTTGGGTCATGGCAAAAGCTGACATCATGGGCTCAGTGCCGGCTGAAGAGCATTACAGCACTCATTTTAATCTTCAGAATGAGCTCAGAGGTATAGAGGGTGGGTCTGTAACCCCTATTCATTCATTTAATATCTGATTGGATGTCAGTGTTGTTGGAAATGACTATTCATAATGGCAGTCCTGGCAAGGTTTCTTTCTAATCAGCAAAACAGGGGTTGGAGGGCTTGGCTGTGGTACCCTTGCCAGAGGCTCTTAATTTACGAGAGATGTTAAATTATGCTGCTGCCAGAGAGTCGGATACGGGAAGTGATACAATAAGTCATCAGGGATGTGCTAGTTTTTCTTTTTTCATTTGACAACCACAGGAAGTGGCCCTTAGCCAAGCCATCTGAGAGAGCGTCTGATTGCTGTGCTATGTGCACAGTTTCTCAAGTAGCTCTCCGGGCCTAACAGGAAAGGCTGTGGAGGTGAGAGAAGCTCCTTGTGGACACAAAACTGGTCTATTTAGGCTCTTGAAATGGGCATCAGAAGTGTGTAGGTAAGTTTTTTTTTTCCTTAGGTTTCCTTGGGACTGTTCCAGCTTGGTCTAACTCTACTCAGGTTTGTCAAAGCCTTCTTAAAAAATAGTTTGGGACATAAGGGATGAAGACCTTATAACGTCTCATTTCTTACTTTGCTCTTTTCTAGAAAGGGCACATTCAATACAATAAGGTTTTCAGTCCATCATTTCTACATGAGGCCCAGGAAGCTGCGTCAGGATGGGACTCCTAGTCCTGTCAAGACTTACGACTGCTGCAGAGTGAGGTCTGTGGGACTCAGGGCTGTGGGGACTCTTCCGGGACCTTTGAGTGTGTGTGGGTAACCTAAGCCATGGTCTGCTGAGGACGATGGCAAAAGCACTTCCATGAGAGCAATCTTAGCACTTGTAGGCAACAGGTGAACCCTTGAGCCATGGTGTTACATTCTGCTGGAAAGGTGCCTGAGATCCTATTAGGTGACTGCAGTAAGGTCCCGAAGGAAGTGCTGAGCTGGCATCACAGGAGAGCTCAGAAAACATTCCCTCCCTATCAGGCCTGTAGGGAAAGCCTGTGATTTGCCATCCTGGGGCTAGCTTCTGTTTTTGGCCTCCTTTTGTAACACGGCCAGTCATTGCTCATTGACTTCCTTGACATCAATATTTTTATGCTCTTTAAAAAGTGTTATTTTTAAATTAAGAAAAAGTCATTGATTGGATACGTCTTAAGCTTCTCTGCACATGGAAGCCACTTGGGGAATCATTAAGGTGTTCCAAGGCTTGGCTCTCAGCCCATACACTTGTGTCGTGTGTGGACCTCAGCACGAGGACTTCGTGTAGCTCCCCAGTCGTTGGAATATGCAGCAAAGTTTGGGAACCACTGCCCTTGTCTGTCACTCCCCAGTGACTCTCCTTGGAATATCTGCCTAAATGTCCTGTGCCAGGAGTTTCAGTCTTCACAGTCTCTTCTCTAGCTTGGGTTCCTGCATTTTTTTTGGACCTCTGTGTTAGCATGGTGGAGCAGTCAGATAGGTCGTGCTGCTGTAACAAACAATCCTACTGTGCCATGCCAGGGGGTAGCAAGGTACAACCCTACCATGTTTCTGGCAGAGAGGAAGCCAGAGCTATGGGGAGAATAGCAATGACCATGGCCCAGGGATACTGATTTGGCATTCATGACTCTTTGGCTAGTTCCTTCAAGACTCTTTTTTTTTTTCTTACAATTTTGAGAATTAAGACAATTTGGCTGCTTTAAAATGAAAATGCTTTCTTTGTCTGGAACCAGAGGGTGATACTGAGGCAGGCTAGGTTAGGAATAGTCTGGGACAGTGCCCCATCTTTGCTTGGGCTCCTCCCTCTAGCCCATAGGTGATGATGTAATGTCTTGAACATCCAAGTTCAAGGTATAAAAATGACCTACCAAGAGACCCCGGCCCTTCTTCTTCCCTTTCCTCACCTGGCAGAATGGGTGACTCCCTTTCCCTTAACAAAGCTATTCTACCTCACTCCATCCACGCGCTGTGCTTGGATTCTTCCACTTGCAGCACAAAGACCTAGATCTTCTGAGAGCGATTGCCGGTAACAATACCTCTGTTTTTCACCAACTCTTTTGTGAATAGTTCCTTGGTTTTGGTTATTCCAAAATTTTCTTTTTTTCAAAAAAATTAGAGCTCATCGGTGGCTCTGAAGTATTTGGAGGTTTTCATGCCTCACAGCTCAGGGGTCAGAGATTTACTTCTGTTTCTACCCATACTGAGCTACAGTCACAAGACAGTGACTTCTCCTTTAAATTTCAAGTCCAGGACAGATGCAAAAGAGTCAAGGGCAAAGGAATTGAAAGGGGCCCAAAGCCTTCTCTTTGGAAGTTGTAAAGTTAATTCCAAATAACTTTGTGACTAGCCAGGTATGATGATACAGGACTTTAATCCCAGCACTTGGGTGGTGGAGGTAGGAGGATTGCAAGTTTAGGCCAGCTTGGGCTAACCAAAGGTCAGGTGTGGTTGCAAAATAAGACCTGTCTCATAAACCAAAACCGAACCAGACAGCAAGAAACCCGTTGTTATCCATGAAATGGGCTGCAGGCTATGTGGTGGCAGCAGTTAAACACCTCCTGTTACAGTGGGAGTATCCTTCAGGCTACCTGGCTAGCTCCTCACAATTTACCCACAGCTAGAGTCTGGGTCATGGTGAACTAAGCAGATGTGGATTGATACCGAATGCCAAAGATGGAAAATGTCTCTACTGAAGGGAACCGTGTGATGTAACTATAGCTCAAAGACTTTTGACGACAGAGGTGCAGACCACTGAGGCTGGGTGGAGAATGGGTGGTAGGGCAAGGCTCATCCTTTGCTGAAGTGAAGCAGAGAATCAAGTCAGTGTCTTAGGGCTTCAGGCAAGAAGAGAAGTGTTTGCCTTTTTGGGAATAACCGTCTGAAGGGCTGTAGCTTTCCTCAGGCCACCAAAAATACATGGGGCCATTATATTTTCTCTGGGTGACTGTGGAAAATGACTTTCAGGAGTTAGTAGCATTAAGATGTGGCCTGGGCTTTGGGCTGGTAGATCTTTAGTGAAAGCAGATGGCCACAATGGTATTAAAACTGAAGACTGCAGTAAAGCTTTTAATTGAACACAATTGGACCCTGCTGGATGGTAATTACCTTGGCTGCTTGAAAATAATATCCCGCTCCTGATGCTGTGAGAGGGAAGCTACAGGCAAGCACATGGGTTTGCTTGGTGTGTACCTAACCAGGACGGAGCTCCCCAAACTACCTCCTGCAGGGGTGCACCAGTAAAAAAGCGTAGAGGCCAAGACCCCAACTGGCCAGAGCAAGAATTGTACAGACTCTAAAGCAACCGAATGGACCCACGTTTACTGGAGAAAATTGAAATTGCATTCACCGTCAGAAAAACATCATGACAGTTTAACTATTTTTTTTCTTTCTCAGTTAATGACAAACCCTAACGAGGAAGATGTCTCATTTGGATGATTTCCTTTAAGTTGCTTGTGTTGTGAGCAGCGACTGTGCTGAGAAGTCAGAGAAGTGTAAGGTCACTTTTTCTCTTGATCTGAAAACTTTCACCTCTCAAGCTGCAAACGCGGACAATAAATACTCAGAACAGTGGTGTAGAAATGTACCGAGGACTCCATCCTGGGGTTGAGGTGCTTGTGCAAATGTTGACCTCAGGCGTTTTCTAAACCCAAACAGGCAGTCTTAGAATACATGACTTGGGTGGGGTAGAAAAAGGTCTCAGAAAGCCATTGGCTCAGTGGTTCCCAGAACCACACCCACGATTCGGACTCAGGGCCACTATTCCCTAATGATCTCTAGGTGGTTCGGTTGACAGGTTTAAAAGCCCAGATCTCTAGCCCCTTTCTGGCCTTCGCAAGCATCAGGACTTGCATTACTGGTGACCACACACACTAAGGAGGAGACCATACCTTTAGGCAGCCCTATCCACCTTAGTGAGGAGCATTTAGCATCACACAGACTAAAGCCAGTTGAGACAGAGTCACCCATGCTGGTGGAGGTTGTTCAAGTTACTCACAAATACTGTGCTTGCCTCTCTTCAGAGCAGGGTCTGAGGAAGCTGGCTGTCTCTGTCTGCTCTGTAACCATGTGACTTGCTCTGACCCATGAGACGCAAGCAGAATTTAGAGAATTTTATCCTTCTGGGTGGGAGTGTTAGGAGCCTGCCTATGGTTCTCCATGTACGGTTCTCTTTGTCACTGGAGATGCTCCAGGTGGTAGCTGTACCATGACCCTTGCCCCTTCCATGGAGCTGTGTCCTTAGCTGACCTGCTGTGGTCAGGTAGGTGAGTAGGACACAACTTATCATGTCTAAATTAGTCTTTGGCAGAGCTGTTGTCTTCCTAAGAGTGTTGCCTATTTAGTGGTTCTTATTGGGATAAGGACAGAACAAAAGGAAATACACGCGTGCAAAGTATTGACCCCTTGAGGCTACTGGGCCGAAGTCTGACCTCCAGCTTCCCCCGCCCATCAGGTTTGCCATCTGGAGCTGTGGACCCTAAGAAACTTGATTTTGTCTTCCACTGCTCTTGACTGTTGTTGGGCTTGCTTTTCTGGAATGCCATAGCACTAACCCTTTAGACAGGCAATGAAAACAAAACCAGAGGTTTTGTTCACATGCCTAGGTTCACATGAAATAGTGACTTAACCACTGTGCTGTGGGGTGACTGTGCCCCCCAAAGTTCATGTGTTGGAAACAGTCGCCAAAGCGACAGCGTTGAGAGGTGGGACCTTTAAGAAGTGATTAGGTCACTAGGATTCTACCTTTATTTTTTGATTAATGTCATTTTGAGACTGAGTTGCTGTCAGAGTAAGCTTGTTTTAAAGCAAGTTCAGCACCCCGCCATCGCTCACTGGTTTTCTTGCCCTCTCTTGTCCTTTTACCTCCCACCATGGGATGATACAGCACGAAGGCCCTCACCAGAGGCCAGCACCTCCATCTTGTACTTCCTAGCTCCCAGACCTGTCAAAAATAAATTTCTTTTCTTTGTAAATTACTCAGTCTATGAAATTCTGCTTTAGCACCACAAAATGGACTAAGAAAGATGGCAAAATGTAAAGCACCTCATTTAGCTTCATTATGGAGCAAAATTAAAAGAAAACCTAAGCAAAAAAAGAAAATGTTTATAAAGATCTGTACAAATGTTTCTTGACCGTATGTTGGCAGCTCTAGCATGGCTGTTCCTTCCGAGAACGCTCTTAACTGTTGTCAGTAGGCTGAGTTGCATGCCTCTACATTTGGTCGACATCATTTTTCTGCTCATTACCTTTAAGAAGGACACAGTTTTTCAGATTCCCTTGATCTGATTCTTTCTTGGTTTTTAGAGAAGCTCATGATTTAGTTCTATAAGGTTTTCCCTTGTAGTATAGCCAGTGTTCTTTCTCTGGCATATGCCCCATGGTCTTTAGTGGTCCTGGCACATGACACTCTCTGGAGACAGACGTGAGGAAAGAATGTAGATGTCACTAGGTGCTTTCTGCTCCGAAGGGCAAGATCTCCTCTGCTCACCTAACAGCTGGTGGTGAGGCCTGAGCAGCCTAACCTGAGCCGAGGGCCCAATTTCAGGAAATCCTATTTTCTATTGATATAGAATTTCTAACAGCAGCTCCCACTCTGTGGGCTCTGGGTCCTTGGAGGGAAAGTCTCAGCCCTCTTTGTGCAGGACGTGTTTGAGGGCTCAAGGACAGTGACGTTTGTGTCATTTTCCTCAGGCCACACTTTCCTGCTCATCTTTTATACAAGAGAGTGTGGAGCCTCTTTACAATCATTGATTCATTTTTATACAGGCCGTGGTCCTTTTTAATACTGAGCATAAGCTATTTAGTGGCTCATGGGTTTAAAGCAGTGACTGTTTGTGGCTGGTGTGGTTGTACTTCTGTTAATGTAGCCTAAGACAGATTTAAGTGATTTTCAAACTGGTGGGCCAGGTTTCATTTCATGTCTTCTCATGTCTTTATTTTCTCTATTTTCCCTCCCTTTCATTTCTTTCTTCCTATCCTTTCGCTTTATGTTTTTTCCCATCTTTTCTTTTTGGCCATACAAGCTGTTGAGTGGGCATGGGCAATGTGTTTACTGCTGTTGAAGGGAGGGCCTTATCCAATGCTCACAAAGGTTGGGCTGCCTTGGGATTTCCAGCCACAGAAGGTCTTGGGACCAAAGCCAGCATAGGGTGTACAGCAAACCTGTCTTAGCTCACTTTCCTCTCATGTGTACTAAGTAGTGACAAACAAGAGTAAGAGCGTCCCATGAAAGGACCCTACTGTGTGTGCCTGGTGAAGCAGGGCCACTTTTTTGAGCGTGGGGACATGACATTCTTGCAAACTCAGTGGGATCCCGCTTGGGGCCAAAGGAAGTCCGTGTTTTGCAGTGTTCAAATCATTCTATTTCTTCTAGGTAATAGAAACACTGAACACTTCAGTTTTGGTGACAGTACTTGAATCTGTGAATACAGGACTACAAATATTCTTCTCAGTATTGGATTTTGTTTGGGAAGAGGTAATGGGAAGCAAGTTAGCCTGGAACATCCCGTAATGTTTCATGGGCAGTTAAGATAACTACTGGCTGTCTGTACCACGCTCTGTAATTGTACAGTGTAATTGCTTCTTGTAGGCTTGCAATATCTGTGCTATAGCTTCTATTTTATGGGTATTTTAAGGTGTATTTTTTATTGATTTGGCATAGACATTGCCAAAGTGCAGTGGATTGATTGGACACTAGAGTAATGCAGAAGCATTTAGTGCATTGATTCTTAATCTGTAGAGATTTTTTTTTGCAGTTCTGCATGTATTTATTACTGGGGTGTCTAAGTAATGTTAACATTAAAAGGAATATCTGGGGTGTATGTGTTTTCCTAAAGGTAAATGAAAAGTCTATAGTTTGATTTTTCAAGAGACTGCCCATGTAAGTCAAGGCCAGTTCTGTTATGCCCACTGAATTGCCCTCTAATAGGGGTGTGCATACTTACACACTTCCCATGTTTCCCTAGTGCTTGTGACATCATAGGATAATGATCAACTCTCCCTCATTGGAGCCTTCCAGAAACTAATCATGCATTTCCTTCACCTTTATTTTCTCTGAGCAAAAATGGAGTGATTCACGTATTTATTGGCCATTTGCACTTCCTGTCTTGAGAAGTGTTTATTCTGTTCATTTGCCCCTTTATAGATTGGATTATTCACTCTTTTGGTGCTTATTCTTTTAAGCTTTTTAAATATTCTGGATATTAATCCCATTTTCTCCCTGTCTGCAGGCTATCTCTTTACTCTGTGAATTGTTTCTTTAAAGACAGCATGCTATCAGAGACTTGCAAATGCAAGCTCATTATGACACTATTCGCAATGACTAAGTCATGGAGTCAGCCAGGTGCCCATGCACAGATGAATGGATAAAGAAAATGTGGTTTATATACATGGTGGAGTATTATCAGCCACAAAGAAGGAGGAAATCATATTGTTTACAGGAAAATGGATGAAATTAAAGAGCATCATGTTAAAAGAAATAAGCCAGACTCAGAAACAAGTGTCTCATGTTTTCTCTCACATATGAATCTTAAAACAAAAAAGACACAAAAGTAGATGGGAGGACCATTAGCGAAGAGAAAGGGGACCGGGGAATGGGTAATGGGGAGTAAATAGGATCCAAGTATTTTATATGCATGTGTAAAAATGTCACAATGAAATCCATTGTTTTAGCATTAACATACACTCGGGAAAAAATAAAAGGCAAGGTATGGTGGCTCAAGCCTGTAATCTTAGCTACTTGGGAGGCAGAGATTGGGAAGACTGAGGTTCAAGGGCCACCCCAGGCAGAAAGTTCATAAGATCCCCAACTCCATCAATGGTTGGGTGTGAAAGCGTATGCCTGTCATCCCAGGGATGCTATCCAGGGAAGCATAAATAGGAGGGTCATGGTCCAGATCAACCGTGGGCATAAAAGGGAACCCTATCTAAAAAACAATCAACCCAAAAGGGCTGGTGTGGCTCAAGTGGTAGGGCACCTGCCTCTGCCTAGCAATTGCAAGGCCCTGAGTTCAAGACTCAGTACTGAAAAAAAGGAATTAAAAAAATGAGATGATTCTAGTTGCCTCTTTGGAAAGATGCATTACCCATTAGCAAGAGGTGTTTATAGTTCTGCATACATTTGTTACTAGGGTATCTAAGTAATGTTAATATTAAAAAGAGTGTCTGGGGTGTGTATGTGTGTTCCTAAAGATAAATGCTACAAAGCACTTATCTTTACTTGCTAGCGAGCTCCTGTAGGTCTTTTTCTTTGTCTTCTTAAGCATTTTATTGATGTTTTTCCAGTGGCTACTGTCATTTGCTTATGTAAATACTGTCTGTCTTTAGACAGTACTTCACTTTGTCTTTGGCTCCTTCTTCCTGTTTTCTTCTGTTATTAACCAATGGTGGCATGTGGTTTAGAGAATGAACTTAATTTTGGGTATGAATGGCAGAAGGAGCTTTTAGCCTGTTCTTTGAGTGGACATTAAGCTTTCACAGTAACAGGGGATCACTTACTGCATTGGAGTTTATGTTTTGGAAATGTCATTTTCTATTTTCACATTTTGACTTGGCAAATATAGATCAGCATAAAGAGGGAATAAATGCCTTGTGATTGGAGATGGGAAAGATGGATGGACAGGTGCCACATGGAGAGTAGCTCTAAGTTTCTCTGAGTCCTGGCAAGCTTACAGATGGATTTTGGCCCATAAACGGCTGGAAGAACCTGACTTAGTTCATCACTGTTAGAGGTAGTTGACTGAAGTAGCCAGGAACCATTATTCACAGCTCGCTGTAAAGTGAATAATTTACTCCCTTCTCTTCATAGAATGAAATCTGTAATGCCTTTGGGACTTTTTGGATAAAGTGCTCTACAAACATGTCGGATGAGTTTTGGTTTTATTACAGAGGAGTCTGGTTAGGATGGAAAATGGGAATTAAATTGAATGTAAGGATTTATTACCTGAGGGAGCCCCTTTTAACATAATTATTTTAAGAAAACAAATCTGTGATAAAAGAGTTGAAATCATCTGCACATCATAAATTTTGTTTGATATAGTTACATTTTGAATGCAGGTGCAACTCAGTTTTTTGTAAATAATTAATATTGTATGTGTAGACTTGTAAAATCCCATGTTGTTACTTGAATGCTATGATTTTTACACATGGTCTGTTGCTACACCTGTGGCTACAGGCTTCTTACAGGTGTACAGTGCAAACACAGTGCCCCAATCGCTGGGCTTTCCCAGAAATTGGAAGCACAGGTGGTATGTGTGTGTGTGTGTGTGTGTGCCTGCACATATGTGGTGTGTGTAACTACTAATGGGGGAAGAAGAAGGAAGGGAGGTGGTAGAGAGGAGGAAAGAGAGCTGGGAGTCTACAGAGGAATTTGATTTACCACTCCACGTTTCTTCCTTAGGATATGGCAATCAAATTGAACATGGTGTTAAGAGTGTGACCATCCCCACAGGCAGCAGTGAGTCATACTGGGTACCACTACATTGTTGAGTGGGATGGAATGCAGTGTGGACCTAACAGAGCACTTCGTACTCCTTGGAGAATGACATGATGTCAATGCTATTCAAAAGACAAGTGGTCTTCAAAAGAAGGGAACGAACAAAGGCAAAATGAAATTTAATAATAACAAACGTCTTTGAATGAGTTTAGCACTGTAGCCTGGGAGTGTAATTCTAAATAGATAAGTAGTTCTTTTCTTTCTTTAAAAAAATGTGGTGCTTTTTCAATGACTGCTACAATTAATCATTGTATAGTTGATCAGAGAATATTCTTGGAACAACAGATGAGAGTCTTAACTGCAGGTTTCAGGTCTGAGCCAGTGAAGGGAACACTTACTCTGAAAGTGAAGGTGAGCACCTGGAGTATGTAAGTGGACCAGTTTTCTGGTTTGCTTCTCCTCTCAGCTGAGCTGTTGTCAAAAGGGTTTCTGATATACTACTATGTATTATATAACAGGCATAGTTGGATATTTATATTTTAGTATTATTGACATGTAGTTCACACATATTTTGTATATATCACATTTGTTTTATATATAATCGTAATGCTGAGCATAAAAGGTAACCATAGTTTCAAACCATTCATCAGCTTGGCACCTGACAGTTCTGACCCTGTCCACCTCCCTAGAGTAAGAGAACACCTAGAGAAAATAGGAATACATCACTTTCTTATGCAGTAATAATTATTACCAAGTCGTTTCTTTTGGTTACTGAAAAACCATGCAGGGTTGAGTGGCACCAAGGTGACTTTTTTTCTTTTTTTGGAAAACACCTTGAACATGTCCTGTCACCCCATAATCCCTCCATGTTACTGTCTGATGAGAGAGAGAGGCTCTGGGCCTATTGATCTGCTTTGGTTTTGAGGGTCACATTACTGCTCCATGAGACAATATGTGGAGACTTCAGCTGAATGGACTGAGAATTACTGGACAAATTCTTCTCTAAGCTCCAAGATGGTAACTTCAGAAACACCTCTAGGTGCTCTGAGGATGCCTAGCTCCAGGTGACTCATCTAGAGTACTGGTCCATCAGCTTTGCAGGTAGCTTTGGTGTAATCCTGGGTAAGAAAATCCATAGTTGTCATGGAGGCTTAAGGACAGTTTGCTGTTGAAAAAAGGCTGTGAACCTTTGCTTAGGTAATGGTTTGGGGTATTGGCCTCAGGCTCCGAGACTCATCATAGTACACCAGGATTAGCAACCACTTTCACAGTTATGGCAGAGGAAGGGTTTGCAGGAAAACATGAAGGAATGTGGCAGAATAGCTGATGTACACAGTAACAAAAGACCCGTCTGGTCCTACTGATGGGAAACTGATGGGATAGGATGACTGTGGCTATGATTTTCTCATGGACAAGTGCTGTTGATTATTCATTTTTATACACTCAGCACTCAGCACAGTAGTTGGTCTGTTGCAGCCAGTAGAAAAATGTTTATTGAATGAATAATTTAAAAATCAAAGAACAGTAACAATATTCTTTGAGAGATGGACTGTTCATCTCAATATTGAAACACAACATCGGCTGTGGACTTGCTTTGGAAAAATGACTTCCATGTTATTTTGCCATATGAAGGGCATAGTGGACAGAATTCTAAGATGACCCCTGATGGTCTTATATAGTTCCCTCTCTTGAGTGTGGGTGCGATGTTTAACTTACTTCTCACCTATAGACTATAGCAATGGTGAGGAGATTTTGTAGATGTAGTTAAGGTCCCTAATCATGTGACTACGTTTATCAAAAGATTATCTTATGTGGGCCCGACCTAATTAGGTGAGACTTCTAAAACTAATTCTAGGGGTCAGAGGCTGAAGGAACTGGAGACTGTCACTCTTGCTGGCCTTCAAGAAACAAGCTGACATGAGTTCTATAGCTGTAATGAAGTAAATTCTGTCTATAAGCGTATTAGTCAGGGTTTTCTAGAACAATAGAACCAATAGAATATATTTGGAGCTTAGGTGAGCCCACAATGCCCTGTGCATTCTGGAGAGCCAGAGAACTGGGTAGC
Organism: Castor canadensis; assembly: GCF_047511655.1. NCBI lineage: Eukaryota > Metazoa > Chordata > Mammalia > Rodentia > Castoridae > Castor > Castor canadensis. The sequence continues at coordinate 4,984,494 of NC_133386.1, read as the reverse complement.
TGTTCACTCCGTGAAGCTGGAAGCCGCAGAACAAGGGACTAAAACTGCAGCCCCAGTCTGAGGGTGAAGGCCTGGATGCCCACTGGAGAGTTGCTGGTGAGTCTGTGTAGAGGCTGAGGAAGCTGGGGTTTAGTGTCAGAGTGATGACAGAGCTCTAGACACACTCTGTCAGGAGGAATGGAACTCCACATGCTGTCTTATGTCCTTCGTCCACCTTTGTGCTCCAGCTGGGGCCCCCCACCCTTCTGAATAGTGCTGCCTACATTTAGGTGGGTCTCTCCTCCTCGGTTGCTATGCCAACCCTCTCTGGAAACACTCACAGACTTCACTAATTTCCTAGTATCTCTCAATCCAGTCAAGTTGACAATCAAGGTTGACCATAACACAAATGCACGAAGTTGTCAAAGCCAACCCAAGCCCCAGGTGAGACTTCCTCTCCAGCCTGGTGAGATCTGAGCAGAAAACTCACTCAGGCCACAGAAACTAGGAGCTAAAACATGTGTGTTGTTTTTCAGCTACTGAATTAGTGGTAATTTGTTATGTGGCAATAGAAAACAAATCCAAGGGCAGAGGGAGGTGTTTTCCACCATGCTACTTCACATTGAAGTGCTGTATATCTAGGGTGTGACACGGCAAAGTAACAATTAATGCTCATTGCGACTTGCAATCTGTGTTCCTTTCACATTAAAATGTCATCCCATGTGGAGGAGGAGGCTTGAACCAAGTGAAGACTAGGAGAAAAGAATCTGCTTTCTTTTTCTTAGAAAACATGAACAACACAACCTCATCCACCGAGACGTCCAAGAATATATTGGCCTATGCAACATTCTATCAGCTTTCTAGAAAGTGTTACTTGCCCATAAAATGTTCATATTCCTTCATGTGCTTGTCAGTAGTTCAGTATTGTTCAGCTGATGGTCGTGACCAGCAGTTCAAAGACACACACTCCAGTATCACAGGCATCTCAACTTTCAGATAAACATTTAACTTCAGCCTGATGCTTCTTCTGGGCTCATGCTGGTGTTTGGGGATCTGTGCTCAGTGACATGGTTATTTTGTGACTTCCTGTAATCTCCTCATATGTAATGTGAAAGGGCTAGGGGAATGATTTGATTTATTTAGTCTTAATGTTAGCTACATAATGTGAAAATGAGCTCTTTGTGACATAGGAGAAGAAGGAAGTAAAACGAGAGAAGATGGTGGGTCAGGCACAGCATGAGTTGAGCCAATGGCAATTACTCTTATTTAACAGCATGGTGGAGGAGCGGGAAATCATTCCAGCCTGGTTCTTGTGGCATTTGAGAAGGGCTGTCGTCTCATGGTAGGCATTTTCCGTGTTTGTGTAAGAGGCAAACACAGCTTGATTGACAAAACCAGAGAGGGATATGTCATCAGGGGGTATGTGTGTAGATCGACTCACCCTTCTATTCAGAGAGAGAAATAAGTTTGCACTAATTAATACACTGACATGGACTTTGGAAGGTGTTAGTGAGGAAGAGGTGATTTTCCTGCCCCTCTTTGACTGTCTGGACCTTTTAAGAGTCTTTAACACTGCACTCACACTCTGGGGTCCCAGGAGACCATCGTGGCAGTGGCTATGGTACCAGGGTCCCCATCCTTCCATGGCAGTCATTAGAACACATTCTTGAATTTGCAGTACTAGTGGTGGTGGTAGAAGTAGCTTCTCCTTGCAGAAACTTCTAAGTTTTCCTGGGAGTCATACTTGAAAGTCCAACCTGAAGCCTCATTCAGATCCTTCAGCCTCAAACACCCGAGAAACTTCTGCTGAAGCTGACACCATGCCTGGCTTTGCACACGCGTTGGTTATTTTTTTTATTATGCATCCTTGCTTCTCGATCAACCCTGTGATTGGAGTACCCATGTTTTAAGTTCCTGTAAACAAGCTGGCTTTGGTATTGTTAAGTGGCTTTTTGTGCACCTTTGTTTTGGGTTTATTATTTTAGGTTCTTACTTTTATTGCTACTTCCTTCCTAATTTTTTTTTAAGTTGTTCTTTATATAAGCACTTACGTTGTATACTTGGTTCATTAACTTTCAGCTTTGTAAGACTTTTTTTAAATAAGAATTTAAGTTTATAAACTTATCTTTAAGTAAGATATAGCTGCAACACATGAGTTTGATTTGAAATATATTTGTAATTGTTTAGTTCAGAGTATTTTAAAATTTTAGTTATTTTTTATCTTTAAACTGAGAGCTATTTAACAAGATGTTTTAACTTTACACATGTGGGGGGTGTAAAAAGTTTTTTGTTCTGATTTCCAACTTCTTTGAACTGGGCCAAGAATTTGATTTAAGTAATAACGCTTTTTAAAGATGTGGTAAAGCTTGGTTTATGGTACAGAACTTGAAAAGAATTCTGCAGCTCTGGGGAGCAAATTGACATAGTTAATTATATTGTTCAAATGTTCTACATTATTTTCTGACTTTTTATGGCTTGATCTTTCAATTATTTAGAGAGGAATGTTTCAATCTGCCTTTGTACTGGTAATTTGTCAATTTCCTTTGAAATTCTGCTATTCACAAATATATTTTGCAGTTTTGTTAATAAATGCATACAAATTTAAGATTTTTAAATTATCCTTATAGAAATAGTAGAACTGGTTACTTTGTTATGGTATAGTCATCTCATTGAGCTCTACTAATTCCTATTGATTTAAAGACTGTCCTGTTAGTAATGCCAGTTATGTAAGTTAGCGTTTTCTACAAATATCTTCATATTTTCTTCTTCTCTGAGTCTTTTGTCTTAGATAATTCTTCAGTCTATTACGTATATCATTTTTATAAGCTATCCAGTCTGACAATTTGTGCCTTCCAGCTGATGAGTTGAATCTACTTACATTTATTATGACTATTGGCATATTTTATTTCTTCCATATTGCCTTGCACTTTCTACTTCTTACTACTTTTCTTCTTTTTTCTGAGTTCTGGATTGACAGAGATTTTCCTCCTTTCCCCTCATTGTGTGAGTTGGAAGTAATATATTATCTTTAGTGATCTCCTTAAGAACACAAAATATATTTAAGTTAACAAAATCTAAATTTAATTAATACCCTTGCTTTCCTCCTAAAGAATTAAAAAAATGGTTAGAACACTTGATGCCAGTCACACTCCTACCAATAAATAAACTGTCATTCTCCAGTGTTTTAGCATTTATTTTCCTACTTGGGATTTGTTGGATTTCCTAAATCTGAAGACTTATGTCTCATTAATTTGGAAAACTCTCAGCCATTATCTCTTCAAATTCCCCCTCATTCCTTATCTTTTTTAGAAACTTCATTTAGAGGTATGACAGGACGTCCCACTCCATGACCTTATTTTCAGTTCTTTGTTAATATTCTTTTTCCTTCTTAATGTCTCTGCAATTCATTCTGGGACATTTCTTTCAATATACTATTCAGTTCACTAATTTTCTCTCCAGGGATGTCTAATCTGTGTTAACTCATCCTTTGCAATTGTAACTTTATTGTTTTTAAGTTTTTATTTATTTATTTTATTTTGTGCACTTTCCAACTTTACTTGTTTCTTTCCAAATTTTCATGGTCATTTAATAGTTTTGCACTGTGGGTATCAGATCTTTAATTTCTTCAAACATATGTAATTTGTATTTTATACTTGTTAATTCTAAATTCTACTTTTTTGTGGGTTTGCTTTTAGTGTTTATTACTTCTTTTGAATCTTTTTCATGCTAGTTTGTATATTGCCTGCTTTTGAATTGTGAAATATATTGGAAATGTATGCATAAGAATTCTTTGAGATCTGGGTTTAAAATTCTTGTCCTGTGTCAGGGGCCACACAGAGAGCGTGATTTATGGTGCAAACATGGCAAGGACCAGTGAGTTAGAAATCCTTAGGGAATTCAACCCCTTCTCTTGTGAACTGATGCTGAAGAATCCCCTTCATACTCTGCTTCTTGTGGAGGTTGTTTCTAGGGTTCTGGGTCTCACTATATGGTGAATTCTGACCTGGTTGCTTTCTACCTACTTCCAGGTAGACTTCGTGTGGAAGTCCACCTCGTTTGACAGGATGCAGAGCGCGCTGAAGACGTTCGCCGTGGTCGAGACCTCTGTGTCGGGCTATATCTACCACAAGCTGCTCGGCCACGAGGTGGAGGAGTGATCATCAAGTGCCAGCTGCCCAAGTGCTTCACGGCGCAGCGGCTCCCGGACCTCAACCACTCTCAGGTGTACGCCGTGAAGACGGTGCTGCAGAGACCACTGAGCCTCATCCAGGGCCCACCGGGCACTGGCAAGACGGTGACATCGGCCACCATCGTCTACCACCTGGCACGGCAGGGCATGGGCCCGTGCTGGTGTGCGCACCCAGCAACATCGCTGTGGATCAGCTGACGGAGAAGATCCACCAGACAGGGCTGAAGGTCGTGCGCCTGTGCGCCAAGAGCCGTGAGGCCATCGACTCCCCAGTGTCTTTCCTGGCCCTGCACAACCAGATCAGGAACATGGACAGCATGCCCGAGTTGCAGAAGTTGCAGCAGCTCAAGGACGAGACCGGGGAGCTGTTGTCAGCTGACGAGAAGCGGTACCGCGCCCGGCCGAGCGGGAGCTGCTCATGAACGCAGACGTCATCTGCTGCACGTGCGTGGGCGCCGGTGACCCGAGGTTGGCCAAGATGCAGTTCCGCTCCATCCTCATCGACGAGAGCACGCAGGCCACCGAGCCTGAGTGCATGGTACCCGTGGTCCTCGGGGCCAAGCAGCTGATCCTGGTGGGCGACCACTGCCAGCTGGGGCCGGTGGTGATGTGCAAGAAGGCGGCCAAGGCTGGCCTGTCGCAGTCCCTCTTCGAGCGCCTGGTGGTGCTGGGGATCCGGCCCATCCTCCTGCAGGTCCAGTACCGGATGCACCCCGCCCTCAGCGCCTTCCCGTCCAACATCTTCTATGAGGGCTCGCTGCAGAATGGTGTCACCGCAGCAGACCGTGTGAAGAAGGGGTTCGACTTTCAGTGGCCCCAGCCTGACAAGCCTATGTTCTTCTACGTGACCCAGGGCCAGGAGGAGATCGCCAGCTCAGGCACATCCTACCTGAACAGGACGGAGGCAGCCAACGTGGAGAAGATCACCATGAAGCTGCTGAAGGCTGGCGCCAAGCCCAACCAGATCGGCATCATCACGCCGTACGAGGGCCAGCGCTCCTACCTGGTGCAGTACATGCAGTTCAGCGGCTCCCTGCACACCAAGCTGTACCAGGAGGTGGAGATCGCCAGCCTGGACGCCTTCCAGGGGCGTGAGAAGGACTTCATCATCCTCTCCTGCGTGCGGGCAAACGAGCACCAAGGAATCGGGTTCCTAAACGACCCCCAGCGTCTCAACGTGGTGCTGACCAGAGCCAGGTACGGTGTGATCATCGTGGGCAACCCCAAGGCCCTGTCGAAGCAGCCGCTGTGGAGCCATCTCCTAAGCTACTACAAGGAGCAGCGGGCGCTGGTGGAGGGGCCGCTCAACAACCTGCGGGAGAGCCTCATGCAGTTCAGCAAGCCCCGCAAGCTGGTCAACACCGTCAACCCTGGGGCCCGGTTCATGACAACAGCCATGTATGACGCCCTGGAGGCCATCATCCCTGGGTCCGTGTATGACTGCAGCAGCCAGGGCCGGCCCTCGAACGTGTACTTCCAGACGCACTACCAGATCGGCATGATCTGTGCGGGCCCCGGCCACGTGGCTGCAATGAACATTCCTATCCCGTTCAACCTGGTCGTGCTGCCCATGCCGCCGCCGGCCTACTTCGGACAAGCCAATGGCCCTGCTGCTGGCCGGGGCACCCCCAAAAGCAAGACCGGCCATGGGGGCCGCCAGAAGAACCGCTTTGGGCTTCCCGGGCCCAGCCAGGCCAACCTCCCCAACAGCCAGGCCGGCCAGGACGTGACGTCGCAGCCCTTCTCACAGGGCGCCCTGACGCAGGGCTACATCTCCATGAGCCAGCCGTCCCAGATGAGCCAGCCCGGCCTCTCCCAGCCCGAGCTGTCGCAGGACAGTTACCTTGGTGACGAGTTTAAATCACAGATTGATGTGGCCCTGCCACAAGACTCCACATACCAGGGAGAGCGGGCGTACCAGCACGGCGGGGTGACGGGGCTGCCCCAGTACTAGAAGGTGGCGACGGAAGAGCTAAGCTACGTGGCTTAGTCCATCAGCATCTTATCCTGGGTAATAAAAAATAAAAATAAACGGAGGAAAAGAACACTACCGCTGAGCCCCAACCCAGTCCTCCGACCTGATAATGCTGCACACAGATCCTAGGCTTGCTCTTCTGTTCTCACCGCATGGAACCCAGGTGTTACCAGACTGCTGCAGCTTTCAGCTTAGCCCAGGCTTATTTCATTTCTATTCAGGTTTGTCTTCATTTTGACAATGTGAGATTTTCCTTTAAATTCTTGTCAAGCTAGCTATGAAAAGAATTAAAAATGAAGACAGCTATCTATCTATCTATCTACCTACCTACTTATCTATTTATCTATCTAAGTTCTGGGGATGGAACACAGGGCCTTACACATTCTAGGCAAGCACTCTACTACTGAGCCACACCCCCAGGTAAAAACAAATGTTTAATATATTTGTTTTTAATTGCTTTGTATTTGGAGGTTTTTGAGCATATGACATTAGTCATCTTAATGAAAATGGAAAGTTCCAGACCCCTATGGGAGGTTGCATTCACCTGATCTAGGTAGTTAGGTGACAAGTTCTGCAGTACCTCATGATGAAATGCCAAAGACAAATGCATGAATTTGAGCTTACACTGAGAACTCCAGGCCTATATACAGAGTAGCAGCAAGAGAACTTTGCTGCCTAGTGTATGAACTTGGTCCTCTCAGTTGCAAATCTGCTTAGAGGAAATAAAGGTCATCATAACAAAAAATAGTCAGGAATCAGTAGAAGAATGGTCAGTCCTCTTAGAAAACCCCTCTATCCCTGTTATCAATTCCAGTACATCAGACATTGCCATGCAAATGCATACAAAGCAAAATTTGAGTCATGCGATAGAGGCAGGGTTATGTAAAAATGATGAAAGTGATGTAGAACTGTTCAAATCTTGTACAAAAACCCTGGAGAAGCGAGCCCGTGGGAAGGCGATGCCAGCTAACAAGTGCTGAGCAGGAAATCCACAAGGCAGTGACTTGATACAGTTTGAGCAGATCAAGAGGGACACTTAGAAACACTGACGAAGTGTGCTCTTTTTTTCTTTTCATTTTTTTTTTGAAAAACCAAGCCTCTTTTTGAATGTGCTGAAGTTCAATATGACATGTAGGATGTCACTCCGTGGCCACCTCCCCATTTACTATTTAATGAGCTGTTTGTATAATAGTGACCTAAAATGATGTTAAATAGAACAGAATGATTTTTAAAATTTGTTTTTAATTGACACATAAGGATTATCATATTTATGGGAAAACCAATTTGCTTTGACTTCTAGTTCAAGATAAAACCCCTGACGAATGGTTTTGATCTCTATGAAATGTTGGTTTTGTTTCAAGTGGGTTCACTTGAGCTGCTATATTCTCTGCATCAACTTAATGGTCATGAAGCCTCCCCTGTAAGAGTGATGTGAGGACTCCTTGTCCTTCACACCAGGGACCCGGATCTCAGAGCCAGTTCAAGGGCACACACCATGCTGATCTGGATGCCTCTGCTTTTTTGCTTGTGGTCCAGACTTGAATGGTCCTTCTCTATGCATTCCATGCACATCTGCACTTGCAGAGTCACTTTGGTGTCAGAGGACCTCTATGGCCTTTTAGGGAAAATCCAGTCTTCAATAGTTATGCAGAGTGTGAAATGCTTCCCAAGGATGTTTTGAGGCAGTTCCTCCAAGATGGGCCATCAGTTGTCCCAGTACTTTCCTTTAGTCCAAGGAGTGCCCTGTATGGAGGCCCTTTGGCAGTTTCTGCTCATTGTGTCTTTGTCTTGTCACTGGCATGCTGTGGAAATGGGGAACATTTTCTCTTGTTTGCAGGTTGATAGGAAGCATATCTGCTGGTTGGGATTAGAGCTGAAAATGGATTCACCAGTTTGGGCAGACACCCACCAAAGTCTTTACCCTTTCTGAACACATAGATGAGAGGCTCTGCATCCCTTGAATATTGGGATTGCCTTCCCAACTACCAATATGACAGCAGCTTCCTGCTACAATGTGTCAACATGGGGCCAGAGAGCCTGAATTTGAATCCCAATCCACCCTTCCTGAGTGCGTGGCTGGACAGTGACTTAACTTCTCTATATTTCTGTTAACTGACTTGCTTAAAAGAGCTAGATTACTCTTCTTACTAATGGATTTGTTATCAAGAAAAACTGTGAGCTACTGTTTGGTGTGTTACAAGAAAATGTTAATTAAATGTTTACTAAAATAAATTGTCAACCATGAGGCTCAGCACATTGAGAATGAATTAATTGTAAGATTTTTAGACCAAAAGTTACACAGAGCTGAAAGGAGTAGTGCATGCGTGAGTGTGTGTGTCTGTGTGTGTGTGTGTCTGTGTGTGTGTGTGTCTGAAGATGACTCTGAATTAAGGAGTGCTCAGATCATTAAACCCTCCTCAAATGTCAGAGGCCAATATTGGCACAGAGAAAGTGAAGTGAATATTTGCTGGGACTAGAGGATTCTAAATTATTCATGAAGGCTTTGCAATCTTGAATCCTTTAATTCTACCACATCTCTAGTACAAAGGCAAAGCCAATGTTTTCTGGTTATAGCATTTGTAAAGTCAGATCCTTCAGCTGTGCCAACCTGGTGCAACTATTTTTTTCACATAAGGAATCAGCTGCTATGTCTATTGCTTCAATTAATACCTGCCTACCACTGGAGGAAAACCAGGAGAGGACAGACTCAATGAAAAGAATTGTGAACAGAGGTCTTTTTAATCTCTGGATGTGCTAAGAAGCTTCAGGGACTGTGTTTTGGGATTTTTATGCAAAGATGAAGGCTCTGGATGGTAAATTAATCATTTCCTAAGTGAAGCAATACTGTCTAGTGTCTGTGAAGACTTAAGCTTGAGGTTTTGCCTATTGGCCAAGCACTATCATCACGCCCTGGAGTTTTGCCTTTTTGCCTGTGCAGCCCCTGTCTGCCATCTTCTCAACTCCTGTCTTCTTCCCCACCTCTCCAATCCTGCTCAGACAGTTCCTAGAACAAGGTTTGCCCCTTACTATACTGACAAGGGAGAGTGAGTTCTCTCCATCTGTACTACTCTGTTTAAGAGTCGGGTCTTACTATATTGCCTAGTTTGGTCTTGAACTCTTGGGCTCAGTTACCCTCCTGCCTTAGACTCCAGAGTAGCTGGGATACCAGGCACTCACACCCTGGACTTCTCTGTAGTCTTAAAGAACCATTTTCTCTTTCCTTCGTTTGGCAAGTATAAGGTATTGTCCCTCTGTCTCATGTTTTCAGCTAGAATGTAATTTCAACAAGAACAGGAATTCTATTTACAGTTCTTTAAATCCTTGTGTTGCCCGGCATAGCAGATGTTAAATAAGTATTTACCAAAGAATTGAGTTCAGGGACTCTCAGTTCTAGTCCTGGCTCTGCCACCAACTTGCTAAGGTAGCTTGAGACATGTTAGCTTCAAGCAGTGTTTCACAGATGTCTTAAGGAATCGTGACCACGATCACAACCATAACCACAATAACAATGGCCGATCACACTTAGTGAGTTCTCCTGTTTCCATATTGCGCCGAGCATTTCATATGTGTTGGCTAGTTTAATCCTTACTGTACAATACAATACATCTATAAAGGAGGTACCAGTTGTCATCACCATTTTTTAGATGGGTTAACTGAGACACTGAGCAGTTGCATAACTTTCCCAACATCAGGGAACTAGTAATAAGCGAAAATGCCAGAGGTTAGACCCAGGCAGCCTGGCACCTATCAGCACCCATGGCTGATGGGAAAGCTAATCAAATAAGAAGTAATCAAATAGGAGTCTTGGTACTGCTGTGGAGGGTTTTGCAGATGTAACTAAAGTCCATCCCTGCTCATCCTGGGGTACTCCCAGTGGCCCGACTTAGCCTGTTTAAAAGCACGACTGAAGCACGCACCCCCTATCTCCTTGCCCTGTGGACTTCTGTGGGCAAGGCCAGCCCCGCAGTACACAGCCTTCTCTTTGTAGCCATGCTCTTCATAAGTGTCTTGGGCTCCTTCCGTTTCCTTGGGGGTCGCTGACCGAGTCTCACTATGAGTCTGCTGGGAGCTGTCCCTGGCCCTCTTTCCCAGAACACACTGCTCACTTCAGGGCCTCTCCAGTGTCCCTTGAGTCTGCCTTGTCAAAACCCTTTTTCTCTCCCAGGCTGCTCAGAGCCACACGAGACAGAATGGGTGCGCTCTCCTTTCTGGGCTGGAAGCCTGTGCTTTCTGGCACTTACACACTCTTTGCATTGTCAGTGATTCCGTCCCTCTGTCCACAATGGCAATGGGCCTGCCTCTTGCATCTGCCCTCAGAGCTGAGCTTGATGCTGATGCTGTCTCACACCCAGTGCTCAGTGTCTGTGGATGCAAAGGCCTGGCAGTGCTGTGATCCCTTTCCTGCTGTGAGGTAACAAGTATTCTCAAAACCAGGAGATCAGAGATCCAAAGCATCAGGATTGGAGAAACTAACTGGTGATATTCATTGTCACGATTAATTTTAAGATTTTTACCATTTAGACTGCAATGCTTGACCTTTCTCCCCTAAGTTAAAAGTGGCAGAGGCATTTCCTCACATTTCAGGAAGAGTGAGTAAATGCGGTATCTCTGTGTATGCTTTACCCGGCACAATCATCCATCAGTAGCCTAAACTTATAGAAATGTTTAAAAGTTCACTTCCAGTAACTGCAGATTCTCATGCTTTTGCAGGAATAACTGGGTCAGAGAAAACTTTCTGCAGAATATCCAGGCCTCAAATTAATTGAAATGTCACCCTGGTAATTTTTTTCCCCCTTTGTTTGGTCCTTTTCTCCTTTGTGAAACAAACAAACAAACAAAGTGACCTCCTGAAGTTGGGTAAGTCAGACCTCTGTGGCAGCACAAGTGTTCAAACCCTGGCAAGTTCAGTCTGATGGCAGAGGCAGAGCACAGGGTTGTGTTAATTGTGTTCCAGTGCACAGCTGCTTGGGTTTGTGTCCCTGGCTCGGGATAAGGAAGGTGTGCCTGCTGGGTGGGACCCTGTTGGTCTTTGTGTCTGTTTACACTGACATTCCCTCTAGCCTGTGACAGTTTTATCAGGGAACTTTGCTGTAAACACGATCCTGTGTTGCAGGGCAGTCCTGGCAGGTGCCAAACACTTTCACCGTGAGTGTGCATACCAGCTCCATGTCCTGGAAGAAACAGAGTTCCAGGCAGCACCCCCCCATTCACTGTGACCTGTGCATTGAACATGTGCACAACTCAGCTGGTCCTCCTGGGGCCAGGGGTTGCTCATGGGAGTGCTCGGTAGGACTAAGTACCAACCAGGTTGGAGCTTGTGGGAGAAAGTGGTGCTGGTAAATTCGACTTGAAGTTCACTCTGACGTTAAATCGTGCTTTGGATTTTCCTGTCTCCTTTGCATGAATTACATCAAGTTGAGCTTGTGTATGCTCACGTGTGCAAGTTGCACAAAGTGCAAAATGCAGGGTTTGATTTTGACCTCAATTCTTGTCATTTCTGAGGCCTCATTTTATATTCATCTTTCCCAAGGATAACCTGTGACTTTTCTAAGTCATCAGATAAAGAAATGGGCTTCCTTAATTATGTTCTAATGATGTTCCAAAAGCAGAGGAGGCATTAAGGAGAGGAATTCATAAATATGCTTGCTCTACTCCTTTTAGCTCCCTGTGAAATTTTCTGTTTGAGCTATTATATACAGAAATGCCCAGTCTGTTTAAAGTCCACCAGCATCTTAGAGGCTAATCCAGCTCAGGCTCCCAATGGCAGCCAAACCCTGAGAAAACAAGAGTCTCTTATTTTGAAATTTGTGGTGCAAACTTGGAGGGAGGCCCAGCCTCCTTTTCCATCTTTGCCTTAGACCATTTCCATATTGCAGGTGGGGAAACAGAGGTGTAAGAAGTCTACAGCCCTTTCTTGTGCTCGATCATTGAAGAACATGGTAACTTCTAGACAGAGCTGTTATACAGAACACACAAGGCAACTCAGAAGGCTTCAGAAAGCTTCAAAGGAAAGGTCTGGTGAGTGCAGCATGTCAGCTTGTGGATAGGCTCAGAATGGAGCAAACCAACATGACCAAGACACCTTTTACTCACTCATGAGATTAATCTGGCATCTTTTGGATCCCTGGGCTTCCAATGGGAAGAACTTAGATGGAGAGCAATGAGAGCATCACGGTTCCTAATCCTTAGCAGCTCTGAGTGCTGGGTGCGTCCTCAGCCTCCTGGCCTCTCTGCTTCCTATGCTACCTTGCCAGGTTCTTGGTCATTTTCTCCAGCCTGACATGGAGCAGCAGTGTAATAGACACCATCACCACAGCAGCAGTGAGGACCAGCATCTGCCTCTGCAAAGGGAGCTCATCAGATCACTAATAGGTGATGACTCTGTTCTGAGGGACAGTAGCTATTTTCATGTTTAGACGATTCTACTGGGAAAACAATAAATGCTCAGAAAGCCTAAAGGACTTCACAGGAAGAGAAATAATAGTTGAACCTAGTGTAGTGTTAATCTGTCCCTTAAAATGAAAAGCTATATTCAATTCCAAAAACTGTCAATCAAATCATTTATTTATTCTACCTGTTAAGTGGATCACAGAGCACTCACAGTTAAGCAGGGGGAACAAACTCACAAATGAACCATTACAATAATGTACGATGTTTTGGAACAAAGACCTCAGAAGTCAGCTCTGGCCAAATTAGAAGAAGCAGAAGCGGTCAGACTCATTCTGAGCTAAGTTTGGAAGGATGCACAGGGATTTGCTATGGAGAGGAGGGGAGGGCGGAGTGTCCGGAGGTGATGGCACTGACTTGGTTGGCCTTATGTCTTGGTTCTCCATAAAGGTATGATGACCAGAGTGTTAAGAATCTCTCCTGAGTGTCAGCAGTTGGATCCGTGCCTGTGTTGAGAGCCAGGGATGGGACTGGACTGGCAGAGTTCTTTTCTTCTGGCTTCACAGCACCTCTAAGCAAACACATGGTTGGCCCAGAGGCTCTGGAAGGAGCAAGCCTATCATGGATCATGACTTTGCATCTGGTAAGTGTGGACGCTGGTGGGCCAAGATGACTGTCCCTCCAGTCATCAAACTAGTCACCTTAGGCTAGGACTGTGCCCATTAGAGGAGGGACCAGGCCTAAGGGGCTCCTGGTGAGAGGGACTTCAGGAAAGCAAAGTCCTGCCCTCACGTCTCTCAACATTTTCCATTCTCTCACTTGTGGTGACCTGGACACTGGACTGGCTTGAGACCAGGGACACCCTACCCGATGTGTTGTAGCAGTGTGTTCCCAACATACCACTGTGTTCTGGGGTTTGTGGAATGACTTAGGCCAGACTGAAGAATCAGGAAACCACTGAGAGGGAAGCAGATATCTAATGTGCCTTTCACAAGTGCTGGGGGCATGGCTCGGGTGGGAGAGCACTTGCCTAGCAAGCCCAACGCCCTGAGTTCAAGTCCCAGTACTACCAAAAAACCACAATAAAACGAAACAAAACACAAAGCTCAAAATGTCATTAGTTTTCAAATTATAGATAACTTTTTCTTTCTTCTTCCTATCTTTTTGAATAATCTTTAGGCAAGAAAATCTAAAAACCAAGCATGATGTTACCAAAGGCTCTGAAAACAATGGTGGTGTAATTCCAACACCATGCTGCAGTAGAGTGATGACGTTTTCAAGAAGAATTTGACTTGTCTAATTTAATGAAGATTAAATCTCCCCAAACGCATATGACATCTTAGTAAAACTTGGATGTTGTAAGCCGAAGCTTTTATTTTTTATTTTAACTATCTTAATTTTCTTTTCAGTTTTTTGGTTTTTTGGGACAGGGTCTCTCTATGTAGCTCAGGTTGTCCTTGAACTCATGATCCTCCTGCTTCAGCATGGAAAGTGCTAGGATTACAGACCTGTGCCACCACAGCCAGCCTAGACTGGAGTTTTTTAAAAACCACACTACATGCAGGTATGTCTGCACACCACTCTCACACACTCAGACACACCCACACAACTCCACACTCATATACACTCACACACTCATACACACACTCACACACACCTATACATCTCAAATGAATTTCTCAGTCCCTGAGGGTGGCTGCACACCCTTCTTTCCTCTATTTCCAATTGAGTTTAGAGGAAGATGGCACAGTTACCATAGCCCTCTCGTGTGCTGGCATGGCACCTGTGCTTCTTCCAGCATTCGTTGGGCACTTAGCATATGCCAGTAATGTGTGTTTAGAGTTGATGAGGTTCTCGCATCTAATTCTCACAACCATCCTGCAAGGAAGGTGCTACTATTACTCCCAACTCCCAGACGAACAGACCAGATTTGTTCAAAGTGAGAGACAGCTGGGAAAGTCTGAACTCAACCCCCGACAACATGTCCCCCGAGCGCACAGTCTGAGCCCCTACGTCACCTGACAGGCTCTCTGGCTGGACTGAAAGTCCCATGCCCATAGCAGTAGCTGTGGCATCAGAAAATGTGTGTTGGAGTGAGTTGAACTGAACTGTGCTGTGCCCCTGCTACAAAGGTGCCTCTGTGGTTCTCAACTGGGGACATTTTGCTGCCAGGGAGCGTTTGGCAATTTCTGGAGACATTTTGGGTTGTCACGGGGGATAGGGGTTGTTGCTATAGGCAGGCAGTGGGAAGAGGCCAGGGAAGGTGCTCAACAGCCTACAATGCACAGGACAGACACCATGAAAATGACTGAAAGTGGCAATGATGCTGAGGATGAGAAAACCTGCCATGTGTCATTTTGGTAACTTTCTGGGAAATACTGAGGCCAGCCAACTCCCAACAGGCACAGCAGCAAAAGACTCATGCTTTCTAAGGAGGTTTGGAGCGATGTCATTGCTGAATCTCTTTGATGAGTATTTGCTGAGCATTAAGAATTTGTTTTTGTCCCAAGAGAGGACATTAGCAAGAGGTGGTTGACTCCTGCTGTCCTGGAAAGACAGGTGTGTTTGTCTCAGATGTAGGCATTGTGAACTTTGTGCAAGCATAGCTTCAACACTTTGAAGAAAATTATATGAATATCCTTCCAGCATGGCACATTTCTAAAGGTGGGCCAACTGAATTATCTAGCTACATGGAACAGAGCCACCAAACACAGTGAAATTGTCTCTAAATTTTGTGTGTACTTCTGATTACTTGGAACTATAAAAGTAGATGCTATCATTGTATGCTTTTTAAAAAGGTTTTTGCTTGTTTGTGTTTGGTGTTGGGGGTTGAATTCAGGACTTTGTGGACACTAAGTACACACCCCCAGTCCTGTTTATTAGTATTTGAGTAGAACAAAATACAGCACATACTAACCATGCCCTCTACTGCTTAGACCTTAGCCTCAATTTTTTATTTTTGATTCTGTCAGTAAGAACCTTAAGTCTTGCGGTTTGATGTCACTTTCATAAGTTATGCATATGCTCTTGATACTACTTTGCACCATTGGAAACATTGTTGCAATGACATCTGTGTATCTTGTGGTAACGATACACTGTGATCTCTGTTTCCTAATAGATCAGAAGAGACTGAAGTGACAACTCCCTGCTTTGCCTTTCTTTATTTACCAACTCCAAAGAAGTTGAATAGGTTGCACTATTTGCTGTCACCAATGTTGGAGCTTCAGGGATGGCTCTGTGGTCAATGCTCTGGTCTTTAAGTGTGCTCGTGTTTCTTAGTTCCTGGTTCTTCTGAGGCCTTTGAAGGCACAGAACACACAAGTGAGGGCATAAGAGTCATTCAGTGCCTGTTAGCTAACCAATTTCTGCTATTAAGCAGATTAATTTCTGGTTTAATCATGTCAAGTACAGAAATTATACATCAAAAGCTGAAATCCTAATATGCTTGGAAATAAGACAGTGGGCACAGTGGCACATGCCTGCGATCTCAGCAACCAGGAGGCTGAGGCAGGAGAGTTGCAAGTTTAAGTCCAACCTGAACT
Organism: Castor canadensis; assembly: GCF_047511655.1. NCBI lineage: Eukaryota > Metazoa > Chordata > Mammalia > Rodentia > Castoridae > Castor > Castor canadensis. The sequence goes on along the minus strand of NC_133386.1, from coordinate 4,968,422 downwards.
ACACAGTGAGACCCTGTCTCAGAAAAAAATTATGTTTAGAAATAAATACGGTGTTAAGGGATCAATGGGAGGGAGTGAGGGATGGGGAACGAGAGTGCACTGGGGTGAAGAAGAAGATAATGAGCATAATGACACCCGCCAAAAACTCTTGGGAAAAGGCAATGGGGGAGGGGGGGTTAAGAGAATATAATGCAGGGGTGAGCTTGTTCAAAGTACACTGTACGCACCTATGGCATCATCCACATCCCCAAGCATATTAATGTACGTTCACAAAAAAGAGTGAAAAGATGGCATTAAAAATAACTTCTGATTTTGTGCAGAAGTGTTGATGTGTAGGATTGGGTCTTGCAGTGGAGTTGAGCATTACTCGGGTGTAGGCGTGACACGAGTGTTTATATGTGGCATTATAGGAGGAAAGTTTGCAAGTGGATTCTGTGAGGCTCGCACTTAAAACCACATAGCACACACACAAGCGACAGGAGGATTTGTGAACACTTCTAATGAGATGCATTTGGAATGTGTCCTTGCTCTATTGTGCACCCCCAGGGCTTCTCATGGGAGGAGGAGTCTGGGTCGAGGGTCGAGGTCCTAAACAAGCTTGATCTTTGTCACCTCTAGCTTGGTGAGGAGGGAGTGTCGTCAGGCAATGAAAGGTCATGCAGTGCCATGGCTCTGTTTATACAACATGGTTAGTTTCCATAGGATGTAAAATTAAGCTTTGAGATGACCTGTTGCCTCTGTAATTTTTAACTGATGACATCCAGGCAGGTTTTATACAAGATAAACTGATAAATGGACATTTGAATCTGAGGAGAAACGTATCCATAAGTTGATTTAAAATTATAAAACGAGTATTCCACTTGCAAAAAGGATTTCCTTTCATATATGTGACATGTTTTAGGCACAACCCCACAGCTGCCAATTAACCATGCCCCTCCCACCAGCACACACATCCTACTGATAGCATGTGAACACTCAGCACTTCAGGGCAGCCATCTACAGCCTGCCACAGAGCTGGGACTAGTATGAATAACAGGCTGGCCTGATCAAATCCCTCCCTCTTACCAGTTCACTCTGGAGGCAACAAAAGTCTTGTAAATTGGTCCTAAAACAAAAAAAAAGAGACACAGGTGTTTCTGTGACCGTTGAAGGCAGGACACTGAAGTGATACACACACTTCTGCAGAGGAGTCCTTGATCGGCTTTGGATCCTGGCCCTGTTCCCTCTTCTTCAACCAGGAGGCAGCTGTCCATTATATCAACCATTCTGGAGCTCCATGGGGGGTCCTCTTGTCACTCCTTACCTAAACACCTTCTTACCTGCTGAACCTGAGGGAATGTTTGTGACCAAATAAGCCTAAGTTAAAGTGAGCGAAAGAGAAGAAAACCTCCATGACTGTTTGAAGAAGAAACGAAAAGTAAATTCTGGATATTTAGAATTAGTTCAGGGTTTTGTTTGCGAGTTTGTTTTTAGCCAGAAACCTAAATGAAAGGCAAAGTTGATTTTGAAAGATGACTCATTTCTAATTCTAAGTGTTTGGAACCTTCTTCCATTCTTCATCTCTCCCTAAGGTACAAGGGCTTTCTGTGCTGGATATAACATCTGAGGACTGTTGACCAAAGAATCTTACAGGGTCATCTTGCCAAATAGAGTGGGGCATCTGGATGCACAAGCCAGAGACAAGGCTGGACCTCAGTGCTATCACAATGCTGTAATTTAAACAACCCATCACACTGTTCATAGGAACTACTCCCTTTTATTCTTGAAGGAGAGCTGTGGTAGAGCTCAGATGTCAAAAAGTTGAGGAGCATTCTAAAGTTCTATGGCTTAGATTTCTGCCTGGACCTCCTGGGCTTCCTTAATTGATATATAACACTTCAGGTCATAATGCATCTCCATTTATCTACAGGACAAGCAAGAGGTAGCTTTGTGCTGTGGGGAGTGAGGCTTGGATAGACCCATTCCTCAGTGCCTTTCTTACACATTTGTGGTCAATGAAATTGTTAGCCACACCATCTCTCTGTCACATAATGAACGGATTTATAAATTTATGTTTGTTCAATTAACATTTTTTGTGTATTGGACACTATACTGGTATAAAACATAGATAAAGGTAGAAAATATGTAGTTCCTTCCCTCATGCAGTTCACAATCTAGTGTGACTGTAATTAGAGGCATGAAAGAATTCAGGGCCTAGGGAAATCCGGAATAGTCATGGCCAGAACAGAACAGGCTCTAGGGCAAAGAGCTGTGGGACGTGTGTATCTGGCAGGTTGTGGCCAGATAATGAAAAGTCTTCATGCTTGTTCAGTTGGGATTTGGTCAGGAAAAGAGGACACACTTAGAATTTCTATTTTAATGCATGGAATTAATCTCATTGTTGTTGACACCAAAGGGCCACAAGAGGACCCTGGAGTAACTCTGATATACATCTGAGGAAGCAGGTGTCACCCTAGGACTGGAGAATGGGGAAGAGATGGGGTTTTCAGAACACAGAACTCAGAGAAAGGGCTCTAAAGAGGAGGGACTTAGGTGTTTTCAAGAAGGGTCATCACTCAGCTGCTTCTAGGACCTTTGAGGGACACAACTGGGCTGTTTCTGGGAGTACAGAGAAGCTGAAAACTGGAATCTATTGTCACCACTGGACCAAACTGCTAATTCTGGGGTCATGTGACAGGTGACAGGAAGCAAACAGGAGGAAAGACATTTCTTCCCTTGGCTGTCCTATAGATTTTTTTTCTTAGTATTTTCTAGACACATGGCAGAACCGAAGAGGAGGTAGCTGGCAAGGGGCTACACAGAGTTCCAACCCAGCATCGCAGAAGAGTTTAAAAGATCAGACTTGACTTGGAGTTGAGAGCCAAAAGCAAAGTAACCAGCTCCTCATTGGATCTGTTCCCATGATAAAATGGGAGCTGTTTTATGCCCCTACATTGTGGATGGCTTGTGAAATAGCGATGGGAAATGGAACACAAGCTATGACTGCAGTCTCTTCAAGAGAGAATAACAACACGCTCCAGGCAATAGCAATGGGAAAGAGGAAAAAAGAAGATAGGAAAGATGATTTTGAATGCAGAATAGGCAAGATGGTGGTTATTGATGACCTTAGCTGAAAGGGAATGCAACAAAACAAATGAGTTTGGACAGTGTGGTGGTGGGACAATGAGATATGTTTACCTACTAATTTTTTTGGGCAGGGGACACACTATTTTGTTTCAGAAAAAAAAAAGATATAAATAATGATCTTAGTTATGAAATAGTGCTTGGAAATAGGGTCTGAGACTCAGAAGAGAGACAGGGAATATTGAATATTGGCATCATTGTGGACAAAAGGTAAATGAGCTCACCTGGGAAAGAATAGAATGAGAAAAAAGAGTAGTAAGGACTACTAAAAACCATCATTGAAAAGGACAAGGGACAATCAATCTGAGAGTTAAGAGGCAAAATGAAGGTCACCTTGTGGACATCACTGCTGAAGAGAATTTCAGGAAGGATGGAGCTGCAGTACTTGTCAATTCCTGCAAAGAAATAGATAGGATAAAAATAAAGACTAAAGGCAGTCATGTGTCAGCTTCCTAGGGCTGCTATAGCCAAGGACCACAAACTGGGTGACTAAAGGCAACAGGAACTTATTCTCTCATAGGTATAGAGGCTGAACATCCATAATCAAGGTTTTGTCTGGGCCATCGTCCCTCCAAAGGTTCTTGGGAAGAATCCTTTCTAGCTGAATTGAGCTTCTGATAGGGGGCATCAATTCTTGGTGTTTTTTGGCTTTTGGACGTGTCACCTCAATCTGTCTCCACTGGCATAGGGCTGTCTTCTGGTATGCCTTTCTGTGTCTCTTGTAAATCCATAGCTATATTTGATTAAGGACCACCCTAACAACCTCATCCTAACTTTGACATCTGAAAAGATTCTATGTCCAAATTAGATCACATTCACAGCTTCCAGTGGACATGGATTTTCAGGGACAGATTCAGCACAGTGCAGGTTGTCCTCAGAGATGGTGAGAAAGAGAGAGAGAGAGAAGTGTGAATGACTGCCATGGGGGAATCAGATGGCTCTGGCTGGGGGAGGGAGTTAGAGATGGAGTGTATGGGAAGCTTTTTAGCAGCTGGAGAGCAGAGTAGTGGCAGCTTGGCTGGGGAGGCAGGTAAAAGTTTTTTCTTTTTCCTTTTCTCCAGAAGGGAGCAACTGGTACAAGTTTATAGGCAGGAGAAATGAACCAATCAACATGGAAGGAAACCTGTGTGAGTAGGGGAGGGAGAATGGTTGAATATGGGCCTGGGAGAGGGAGGGTGTTGTGGAATCTAGCTAAAGGTGGGAGGTGTGACTCTGGAAAGAAGAGGACTTGCAGTCCTGGACAGAGATGTTAGTTGAGTGCTGCAAAGGCATAGGAACAGATGGGTAGACAGGCTCTGGCCACTCAGAGGTTGGTCTGGTTTTCTTTCTCTGTAAGTTGAGGTCTGTTTCATTGTTCTCTTATTTTTAAAGGAAACTATGAGAACACATTCCAATATCTGGCTGCTCAGAGACGTCGAACAGTGTTCCATAAGCTGTGATTAAGCAGTCAGTGCCATTTCCAGGGATGGTGGCAGACCTGCTAACAATAGGACACCCTGGGGTCCCTGCAGGAGGCCATGCCTATGTAAGCACAGAGAAGAGTTGGGGAAGAAGAAGAGGAGGACAAATCAGCCCTGAAACACTAGGGAACAAGTTGACTAATGTCAAGCTTAGGGTTTTATTTGTTTGGGATGGGGCTGGACGTTCGGAGTCCTGTTTAGAGGAAGTTCACATGAGTAACTGTTGGCCTGGACTGTCCTTTCTGTGCACTGAGCTAAACCGGCTGATGTTTCACACAAAGCATCAATTTTTCTTGCTCTTTCCTTTCGGATGGTGTTAGAGGATTTTGAGGGAGTCAATTGTCTTATCCCCTCTGAATTTTGAACTCAGGGAGAAAGACAAAGAGAATTTAGATAAAGTTTGCTCTTTGGTGGAAAAACTGGGTAGAGTGGAACCTAGTTATGAAGCTAAGTGAGATTCCTCCTCCTTTTGAACTTCATGGCTGAGTTCATGGACCCAGCAAAGGGACAGAAGAGCTGGGGTTCTTCCTCATGAGCAGGTTTCTGGAATTGTTTAATCCCACCTTTCAGAGAAATGAAGACCAATGGCCTCCAGATACCCATAGTCTCTCATTTTACATTTATCTTCTTTCCTGCCTAAGCAGCCGCTGAGAGCTGGAGAGAAGGTAGCAGCATTGCGCTCTCCCCCGACAAGGTGGGAGTACTACACTGTTCTAGTTCTATGGGTTGGTGGGGAATCGAGAGAGGGGGATTTCCCCTTGCAAGCACCTCGTTACTGAGTATACCTTGTGAGATGCATTTCCATTGAGCAGGTTGTCTTCCTAGGTAATACACATGATCTATGACCATCTTATTTTCCCGGGAGAAGTAGAACAAAAGTGAAAAGCCCATGGGACTCTGAGTCAGGCAGGTGGTTTCATGTTCTGGATCTCCTCTATACAGGGCAGAAGGATTTTGGGCAAGTTACTCAAACCTCTCTGAGCCATAGACCCACAATTTCTAAAAATGAAGATAAGAATACTTGGTTTAGGAAATGTGTCTAAATGCTTACAGAATTAGTCAGGACAGGTCAGGTTATGCTGCAGCAACAACTTCCTGCCGGTGTATGTGAGCCTCCAGGGTGATTGTTTTCCCTGAGGCGACTCAGGCTTCAGGCTGTTCCAGGCTTAAGGTACTTCCATGGTGCCACCTGCTTCTGTGATTGTGTGGTGAGGATCATGGAGGAGATTCTGGCAATGCATTTAAGAGCTGGTCACGTCCCACCTTGGCCAGGAGTGGGTGGGAAAGCACCATCCTGCTGTGTGTCCATACCACCCTGATGTAGGTGTAGGAGAGCACCAAGGTCCCTACTGCATACTTCTTCTCTCTAGGTGCCCTGCTCATTTAGAAAATGACTGGTTCTTCAAACTCAACAGAGTGAGTGTGGGCTGTGGCTCAGTGTGTTTTGTGGTGGATGTAGCCGTGGCACTGGTCAAATTTTCTATATGAGAGTCTTATAACTGGAGGGAATTCTTGCCCAAGACCTCAGGATGCAGGATGACAAATTACTTTGCCTTTCCCAAATAGTGCTGAATTGAAATATTTGTCCTTACATGTCCCAGCTTTCACCCTTGGAGATATCTTTTTAATTTTTATAACCACAGATAAGGTGACCATATGACTATAATCAGGACAAGACTAGGGATTTTGGACTTTAGGAGAACAGGGTGGCCTTGGAGACCTTCCCTGGCGAATTCATGAACTAAAACCCGTCTCTCCATTCTTGGGTAAACCTATCATGTTAACTTGAACTTCCCTTGTAACTCATGTTGGTTTCTTTGTGTAATGCGTTTTCCTTTTCCTCAACTTATCTCCTTACTCCAACCTTAAGTTACAGGCTCATATCCTGCCTCATCCACTAAGTTTTGCTTGATGATTCCAACACTACCATAGCTCCCGCCTCTCCAATCACCTAAAGCACTTAGAATCTGCACCACACAACTTAGAAGTTAATTATATCCCGTCTTAGTTTGTTCTTTAATTGTTCATTGTGTTATTCTTGTCTCTGTTGGAGATAACATTTTTTGAGAGCAAGGTCCATCTTTTTCAATGTACACAGCTAACAGTTTGGCTTATCTCATGGTGGGGATATTGTTCCCGACAATGTGAAACATGAAATCTGGTACTAGATAAACTATGAATCAATTACTTGTCTGAATGTGACAAAGCTGTTGGGCAGTGGTGAACCAACCACCATAGGAATTTGAGAGGAAGGAGACTGACATTAGGCTGGAAGAGCAAGTCCATACCTCCTCCAAGGGAAAATAGCTTTATATAGGGACCATAGTGCCATAGGGGCCAGACAAGAAAGACACTGCTTTTCAAAGACTGGGATGGATGCTGGGTGGGGAAATGAAGTTCTACAAAGAAGGAATGGCATATGCAAAGATGCAGGGGGCACACATTTGGGGCATGGTGAGTAGTTTAGTGAATAGTTTGTATCTGGTAGGAGTCAGGCTGGATATGATCAGTTTTAGAGATTGGGAAGACCAATTTGGCATGAGGTTTAGAACATCCTGAAGGTAGAGGAAGCAGTTATAAATGAATTACAGTAGCTCAGGCAGGAGATAAAATAACTTAAATAAGGGTGGATGAAGGGAGGTAGAAAGGAACAAATGTTAATCAATCACAAAGGCTGAGCTAAGAGAATGATAAGGCAGTATGCAGTGAAGTCAAGAATGGAGTTTGGTGAAGTGGGGTGAGGTCAACAGTGTCTATTGCTGCAGAAAGTATAAATACCTGTAGATTTGGTTATTAGGTTGTTATTAGCAGGTGATATCTTGGTGGAACTAAGCATAAAGTGGTTGATACAAATTTTCCTTTGATTTCCACTTACCTCATTTTCTGTGAAATTTCCCATTATAACTATTATCCTTGTTGATGCAAAAGTGACCTGTAAAATTAGTGGCTTGAAATTTCAACTGTTTTATTATATTCCATAATTTTGTGGGTGAGGAATTTAGGAGGAATGGTCCCATGGAAGGCTGGGCTTGCTTGGGCCTCTTTCCAACTTGAGTCACATAGGCCTTTCTTTGTCTTCAGCTCTGAGGGAGGTTGCTATGGAACAATGACCTCAGGACTCTTGAGAGATGTCCTTTTAGTAGGGAAGGTCTTTGAGGCATGCTTGGACAACCTCAGCAGGGCTTTCTCTCTCTGAAGACATCTATGAGACATTGCCTTAGATCTTCTGAGGTCTTATGAAAGGATCTTGCCATAGCATCTGAGATTTGATCTTTGTTGTGAAGCCACTTTTCCTCCTTGTAGAACTTTTGCTGGAAGACGCTAAGAGAAAGAAAAAAAAATTTTTATAAAGCTAGCCTGGTTCCTTTATTATTTCCTCCAAAGTCTGTTTAAAAAATGAACAGTTCCTTTTTCTGGTTCATTTTTGACTCCTTGAATTTTATCATTGGCAAACAGAGGGCTCTTTATGTTCCTTGGAAAGCTCTGTAGCCAAATTCATGAATTCACAGATACACCTCCTGTTTCTGTCACTTCAGGGGACAGCTTCTTCAAACTCTTTGTCCCCTCCTCCCATGGACCACCTTTCCCTGGTCTCCAGGTCTCCAATGACAACTTCTCACTCAGCCTCCTTCCCCACTAATTCACACCTTGAAGCCTTTCAGATCTCGCTCCCTCCATCCTTGGTCTCCAACCCAGTGCCACACATTGTCATTTTTGTCACAGGAGCAAACCACACTTCTTTTCCCCCAGTAACATGCTGTTGTATAACAAGCTAGCTCAAAATGTAGTGATTGAAAACATGTGCAGTCCCTATACATTCCACAGTTTGGGAAGTGAGAGGTTTGAGAAGGACTTGGCTGGACGGTTCCTCTATTCCTTGTTGCATTGTCTGGTGTCACCTGCTACTGAGAACTGAACATTTGTGTTCTCCCAAGATTTAGGTGTTGAAGTCCTTACTCTCGATGTGACAGTGCTAAGAGGTAAGGGCTCTGAGATGAAATGAGGTTATGTAGGTAGAGCCCCCTTGAGCAAGGTAATTTCTTTATAAGTAGAAATGTGAGAGCTTTTTCTCACTTCTTTCTGGCATGTGAAGCTTCAAATGAGAAAATGGCCATTCGCAAACCATGAAGCTAAATCCTTACCAGAACTTGGAGAAATAAATGTTTGTTGTTTAAGTTGCTTGGTTTATGCATTCTGTTCTGTCAGCTTGGACTAAGACTCCTGGTATTACTCAGCTAGTAGCTAGGCAGGCCTACAAAGTTCAAGAAGGCACCTCTGGGGCTGGCAGAATGGCTCAAGTGGTAGAGCACTTGTCTAGCAAGTGTGAGGCCCTGAGTTCAAACTCCAGTACCACAAAAATAATGGCACCTATGAGAAGCCTGTGAAATCAGTGCTCACTTGTCCCCTTTAACCTATGTCACCCTGGGATCTCCCCACAGGCCTTGAAGGCAGGACTGTCAGACTTCTTACATAGCAACTCAGATCTAGAGACCAAGGTGGAAGCTATCAGTCTTTTCGAAGGCCATCCCTAGAACTGGCCTATTGTCACTTTCATTGTGCCCTATTATTCAAAGTATTCATAGACTATCCCAGAATTTATGAGAAGGGACATAGCCCCTCATTTTTATTAGGAGGAGTGTCAAGAACCATGTGGTTATTTTTAATCTTCCATAAAAACTATCATCCAAGTTGACTAATTACGAACATTATCAGTGAATATATTTTTTGTCAGTGTTTAGCACATAGCAGGCATTTTGTAAACATCTAGCAATTTACAGTATGAAGAGAAATCTGGCATTTAGCTGGGGCTTCATAGTAGAGAGTCTTTGCTTTTGTAAATTTACACAAATCTCTCAATCTTACTAATCCTCAGGTCTTTTATTTGTAAAATGTAAACAATATTCTATTATGTACCACATAAAGTAGTTGTAGTATGGATGACATTTTGTTAAAGAGTTTGTAAACGCTGAATTGTTGACTATTCTATTTGTCTTTAGTGATTAAGTGGAACTCTTTGGAGTACAGCCACTCTGAATTTGTCCTCTGCTCCATCAGTGACTTGCCTGTGTGGCCTTGATCAATTCTTTAATTCCTTAGACACATTTCCATTGCTCTCAAAGTGGGTGTCACTCACAATTCCTACTCAACGTGACACATAAAGCTCTATAGATTTTTTATTGTTCAGTTGTTACTATTTTGTGTTGATTTGAAATCAAGGCTAGAATTGTGCACAATTCACCTTCAGATATGCGTGGACAAGTCAGTGGGAGACCAAGCAAGGGAGACCACTCCAGGCTACCTGTGTCAGAAGCAACTGAAACTGGGTGGGCAAAAAACAATATTGAAAAAGTTTTAAATCCCAAATAAAGTTTGTTTGCTGCCATGTACCAAATAATCTAATGAAAAATACTCACACTGAGAAATTAAGTTTCGTCCATGTCACTTGATTTCTAATGAGACAGCCTGTTACTACTTGTTAAGTATTAGCTGTAGCAGTTACAGGAGAAGCCCACACCTCTTCCATGTTAATCCTCAGTGCTGTGCCTCTATTAATCAATTGGCATTTAATTAACACGAAAACTTTCCTGTTAAGCCTAAATTAAATTTGTAGAAAGTCCATTTGAGATTATTCAGCAACATCAAGACCACAGTTCCCTGGGCCAATGTGCCCAACCATCCTTCTCTTTGTGGACACCTGAGTCAAGCAACCCGTTCTCATAGCATGACCCCTTAGCCAGCAGAATCTGCAGCACCTGCTAAGATGCATGTTCTCAGGCCCTGTCCCAGAGTCACTGAATCAGAAACTCTGAGGACAGGGACTGCAATCTGGACTTTCACAATCCTCCAGGTGAATCTCATACCTGTGGTTTTAGGACCACTAAGCTGGGTCTGATATCAGGACAGGGGTATGATGAGTACAAACCATCCCGCAAAAGCTTTAGCCTAGTCTGGGAGTATAGCTCAGTGCTTCCCTACCATGTGTGAGGCCCTGGGCTCTTTCCAAAGAAAGAACCACAAAAAATAAATAAAATCATAAGTTCATTAAATCACCTCCCCAGAAGATGCCTACACCCAAAGAAGATCTATATGTTGGCAGTCTTTTCTTTCTCTTGTGTCTTTATTATATTTAAAGTGTCAGTCAAAAATGCCTGGTTCCCATAGTGATGAGTAATCAGGATCCAAATTGTGGGTGTGGATATATGCCGAAATCCTCCCGAGAGTTTGATAGTTGCCTTGCATTCAATAGGAAAAGAATGCTCTTGTCCTCTGCCCAGTCTGCATTTCCCCCTCCTTCTATAAACCGGTTTAGCCACATCTTTGACTTTCTTTGCTCCTCTCTCCCATAATTTTAGAATCTGGGTACATGAGAAGTTATCTAGGTGGTAAATTTAAGCTGGAGCACTGAAGAGGCGCTGTGAACAAGTGAAGTAAAAGCGGCCATTTGTGATGGGGGTGCAGGTTTTAGAGTCTGCAGAGGGCTGAAGGGAGGAGCAAGGGGCCAGCAGGCATTGCTTGGCATTTCCCATGGAGCCGAGGACACCTGTGATGAGGCCGCGCTCGGGCACAGTGCGTCTTCATCAAGCCCAGCTCAGCACACCTGTTGTGGCAGGACATGCACGGCTTCAGCAGAGCATGAATTGCAGATGGCTGGACAGAAACTCATCACCGGGGAGGTTCTGGGAAGAATTGAAAGAATGTTTTCTTTGGCAAATAGGACAGAGAAGACAGGAAAATAAGCTTATCTCATGCCAGGTCCTTAGAGAGACAGATACAAAGTACAGCAGGAAGAAACCGAGTCTTAACCATTGACGAGAGACAAGGAGGTAAAAACCTAGTAATGTTTAGGTTTGGCAAGTGACTTGCACTGTTTGTCACACACATGGCATTCCAAGCCACTGGGCTTGTGACATGGTGGTGCTATTTCAAAAAGAAACAAAACTCTTCTGCTTTATGATTCTTTTTTGTAAGAATTTCCCCAGCTCAATGCTTTTCCTCTTTCACCTCTAAGAGATTATCATATTTCAAAAAGAAGAGAGCCTTGGTAGAAAGTGAAATAGCTATGTTGGAGACTCTGACATGTTACATCTGTAGTAACAAGGTATTAAATACCAGTCTAAAATACTCATTTCCACAGCAACCTCATCGCAGATGGCTACCCAAGGGATAGAGGGCCAGGATGGACAGCCCTGCAGACAGAATTATGGCCTTTCTCAAATGCTCTGTGACAAACATGGATTGGGATAAGATGCTATGCAGAAGTAATGAAAACCTGCTATCTAGGTTACCGAGTGACTGGAAACCTACCACAGGGGCACAATATCATACAAAAGATAGTGTCCAGCGTGAGCAGGGAAGAATGTCCTGTATCAGAAATAAGTGTGTCAGATTAGATTGGTGACAGGAGTTCCTTTACCCCAGAATGCTTCAGAAGCAAGGACACTGAGGAAGGAGAGAATATGAAGCATTTTCACCTCTCGGAGCTGAAATTTGTTCTCGTTGTATTTGGGACTCAGCCTGTGGTTTGAGGAGCTCTCAGAAAGGTGAACTTCCTTTGTGCGATGAGGGGTGGAGAACTTTCAGCACTGGAAGAAGGTCACAGGCCTTTTGGCCTCACCTTTTCTCTTCCCTCTAACAGGGGCATTTGGGGTTATGGGTCTCATGTGTCTTCAGTGGTATGATGACATGTTGGTGAAGCATGTTGGTTCTCATTCTGTATTGAGAATTTGCTGGACTGAGAGTTGCAAAGCCGGATTTCTCATTCTCATTTGCCCACATTTGCTATTTTTTAATACCTACAAAATGAGAATGTTGGGGTTTCATTATAACGAGGATTGAAAAATGATGACAAAAGACAAAGAAAAAAATCCATGCTATATAAATACAATGTTTACTGAGTACTATTTTGAGATTCATTTGATGCATCACACTAGGTTACAGATAGTTCCTAAGATTTTAATACAGCATTTTCTTCTCATAATCAAATCTTGAAAGGAAAAGGACCCCCATAGCTAATTTGTCTCAAAATCAGCTTAATTTATGAGTGGATAACCATTTAAAAGCCTCTTTTTAGAACATTGATGAGTTTGGCACATGCCATTTTTAGACACTAGGACACTCCTACTGTTCCAAATGGACAGCATGGGCAGATGTGCTCAGGAGCCTAGGCAGCATCCCTCCTGTTGTCACCACCATCCCCAGTCCTAGAAGCAGTGGAAGGAAGACCCAATTTAGCAATTTGAGAGTGCATTCCCTTCATCTCAGTAAGTCTATGGTGAAGCAAGGGCACAGAGCCGTTTTCTCCTCCCACGGCTGGAACATGGCTTGTCCTGGAGTGAATTCCCAGGCCCTGTTCTTTGCTCTAGCAGGTGTCTCTCTCCAAGGTGATGTTTCCATTCAGCCTGAGGGGAAATTGAGAGGGCCCATGGGAAGATAATGTCCTCCACAGCTGCCTAAAATCCCAAGCAGGAGACACCAAGGAGGAGTCCTGGGTGGCTCATGGAGAGAAGAGGCGCTCCTTGTCAGACTCCACCCTGTCTCCAGGCCCTCAGGGACATCCTGGGAAGGCCAGAACATTTGGAAGTCTTATTCTTTGAAATTTTTAACTAAACAGGAACCTTGGAAGGAAGCTTTGGATTGTTAGTAACATCCTGCTCGCTCTCCCTTTTGTGTTTGGCCCCTCCTGAGTCTACATCCTTCACAGGGATCCAGCATCGCCTCCTTCCTGTAGAAAAGGAAGCCAGGATTGTAGCCCCAAGGGAGGGAGGGTAGACAGCATTTGCTCCCTTTTTTCAGTGCAATTCATTCCAGTTTGGCTCTAATTACCACTCAGAAGGGAAGGGATGCAGGAGAGGGCAAATGATTGGCTTGGCAAAATGATTGCCCTCAACTGCCTACTCCCTGTCAATCCTGGAGTCTTCTCTGGCTTGGGTCTGAGAAGCCTTGGGCAGAACAGAGTCTAGGGCCACCAGTTCCCCTTTCAGGTCCCCAGTGCCCAGCTCTGCTGGATGATGTCACTGAACAGGAATGTTCTTGTTGGTGCATAAGGCACAGGTGTTAAGGCCATGACCCTGCAAATCCCTCCAACAGTGCAGGTGCGTCCTAGCTCTTCAACCTACCATAAAAGCAAGCACATTTTAGAGGTGAGGGAAGATCATGTTATTTGCAACTGTTTGTTGGGGTTTAGCAACATTTTAGACGATAGCCTGAAACTGGTTCCTGGCCAGTTATGTTACTAACATTCTCTAGTTGTAAATAAAGCCAATTTTGAGAAAAATTAGCTATAGGGGGCTCTCCTTTCAATATTTGACTATGAATATAAAATGCTTTCCTAAAATCTTATAGAATGTTCATAAAATGGTATGGCACATAAAATAAGTGTCAAAATAATGCTCATAGTAAAAGTAGTCTGGGTTTTTTTTTTCCTTGAATTTTATTGCCATTTTAAAATCCTTTCTGTAACAGCCCAGCATTCAAGTTTCACGGACATGTGGACAATCAACAGGATTGAATTTTTGAGACTGATCTAAATCTGGATGTGTATCTGGGTCACTTAGAAATGAACAAATAGACAAAATCTTTAGCTGCACCTCAGATCTGTGGCATTAGACTTCAACTCAGGAATCTGCGTTTGACAAGGACCTTGTATATCTAACAAGTATCTTGCTGGGCATCAGTATGAAGAAGGGCTGGAGGAATTACGGGAGATCAGAGACGTTCCAGGGTCCTATTGGAGCTGTGGAGGCTTTTCCTGGTTTTTATTTACTTCCTCAACTCTCATCTCCTGGTTACATTCTTGGACTACCTGTTCTATGTCCTGCTTTCATAAAATCCTTATTTGATGATGACGATGACTAGAACGTCAATCAGCTCAAGAAAGGCAGTGTCTCCTCCATACAATTCATTACTCAAAGGAGCCCACGTGTGGCTCACACCCATGCTCACTATTCTTTTCTGACTGTCAGCACTGAATCAGAACTAAGAGCCTATCTCTAAGAATGGAGCCTCCTGGAGATCAGAGCTCTCAGCTATGCACGTGGGCTTCCTTGGTTGGTGATGCTGGATGGTGATGGTGGGCCTGTCAGGGGTCCAAAATAAGAACTGGACGGAGGAATGGGAAATAACACAGAACTGTCATTTGAATGGAGTAGCATGTGGTGAAGGAATCCTTTTTGATCTTTCAAGTCATAACGGACAGGGCATATAAAGACTAACGTCCCTCTCACCTCTTCCTTCTTGGCTTAATGCCTTTGAATTCTTTGAGAAGCTATAACCTACTTATTGCGCACAAAATGTGTGCTTGGGTGGCATTTGATATGGTGTTGATATTCAGGATTAAAAAAATAGTCCTAACCAGTTCTGGAATGGACGGGATCAAGAGCAAGCTCATGAGGCTGCTGAATGGTTGCTGGAATGCTCCACACCCCTCACGGCGAGTGAAATCAACTTTCCCAATCACAGTTTCCAGCCAGTTAGAACTCACTGTCCTCCCTCCCAGGGTCTTTGAGAGAACGCTATATTTCGAACGCCAGATGAGGAAGGCAGATGTTTTTCTCATCTCCACCCACTCCATGACTCTTTGCCAAGTGAACGCGGTCAGAACACAGTTCGCTGCTGAATGGCTGCCGCCAGTGGAGGCTGGGGACCTCTGGCCTGAGTCAAGCTCTGAGCATCATGCAGCCAGCACATCTTTTATCCATTAACCATTGAGCTGAATGTGGGAATGAAGGCAAGAACAGGCATGGGAGACAGGTCATCCAGTTAAACTTTGACTTTAAGGCCAAGGTAGGGCTTAAAAGGGTGGGAAGAAAAATACTGCAAATTGGTTGGGCGAACAATATTTGCTAAATTTAGAGCCATTTATGCTCACCAGTTCTGACTTTTATAGCAATTTTTGAAGCAAATAGAACTCATTCTCTGGCAGGGAAGGTATGCTTAGAATTAGAAAAAAAAATAAGTAGACTCCACTGATGAGGGACAGATTTCAAAAGTTCTTGCCAGCTGCCCTCTAATGTATACCACAAGTACATTGAAAAGGAATTCTATGGTGAGGGCACTGGACAAATTGCATGTTGCTGCAGACAGACAGGAACACAGCTGCTCCGTGCTTGTCTGCATCCTCCTTGGCGACTCTGATTGACCTACAGCTGAGAGGCATGGCCAGGCTTCATTTCCTCTTCAGCTGCATACAAATATAGCCCTGGGAAGGGTGTCATCCAACCCAAGTGCTCCGGCCCTGTGCTGCCCTGGCCTCATTCTCCCCCAGAAAATCAGAAAGAGGAGCTGGGTTTGGGGGAGGGCTAAAGGGTCTTCTCTCTGAGGGAAGAGGAGGCTGGCTGTGGCCAAACGACTCAGTTTTTAGGAACCTAGAAGACGTTGAGACAAGAAATCAGTGCAGTTAAATTGAGTTTATCTCAGTAAAATCCAGCAGTTCCTTGAGCTCACTCATATTTTTTCCCAAATATTGTGGGAAAAAAAAGATGAACTGCTCTTGTTTGTTTCAGGAGAATACTGGCATGAGAAGTTCCTATGGGTATTTCCCACCCATGGGCCTTCCTGACCTCCTCCCCACCCCATGCTTTCCTTCTTACATGGCCAATTGCTGTTTGGTTTCAAAAACTGGATTTTGCTCAGATAAGTGAGAGTGGTTTTCTGATCTGCCCTCTCTGTGGGCTGCTTAGCCTTGGCGGTACACAGGCTTGCTGGGGTCTGGAAGGAGGGATTTTGAATAATTTGATCCTTACAAGGAATGAGTCCATGATCATGTGACAGGGTTCCATCTCTGCTTTCACATTTTTAACATATATACCCTAGAGCCAGTATCACCCTGGAGCACTGGAGGTTAGGGCGAGCGTGGGTCCCTCTGGTGAATATTCCCATGTGAGCTTGGAGTTCTCAGTGCGGAGGTGAATGCTGTTCCCATCTCAGTTTCCTCAGTGTGGAATGGAATTTACTATCCCTACCCTCCAACCCTCGTGGTCCTTCCTCTTATCTCTCCCAAGCCGGTTCCCTCCCCAGAAGACACCTCTTTCACTAAGGACTCCAACATATCCTGGCCCTTGGTGTCATTGATACCACTGTTTACAGCTAAGTTGGGAGAGAACCTGAATTTCTTCATTCTTAGATTTCCCTTGGCTCCTGAAACCCAGAAGAGGGCAGCTTCCAAGTGGACAAACCCATTTCAGTCCCACTCCATCTTCCCTTCCCTTATCTAATGGTGAGGCTGATGAGTGAGGTCTCCAGACGGACTTAAATGCTGACAAAGACACGCCCTACTTCTCCAGATAGGTCTCTCTCCTGCCCCTGCCTTCCTGCTCTCTTCTGGTTCCCTTGCCTTCTACTTCCCTCCCTTCCATTTCCTCTTCCTTCCTCTCCTTTCCTCAACTCAGCCACTTGCCCATTCTCCTCAGAGCTTCCTGTCCTGGAAGAGGGGGTTCTATCTAGATACCCCACTTCTCTATAGGAGGGTCTTAGGATCAGGCTTATGGGCAGCAGGAGTAAGTCCTCAGCTTGGCGCAGGCCAGCCCACTTCTCTGATGGAAAAGCCCTTGTTTGAGGGTATAACTGAGAAGTCCATGGGAAAGGAATTGAAGTAAGACCCTTGTTTGGTGGTTGTCAAGACAGCAACTCTGTTGGAATTGGGGAGGGGGGGAGTGCAGAGGCAGTTCCTAGAGTTTAGGAGGAGGTGAGTGTAGAGAAAGAAGCTGCTGCTTCAGAAGGATTCTTAGGCTTGTAGGAGAGCCAGGGAGTGGGGAAAGATGGGAGTTGCTGCAGAGGGGAGGGAAATTGGAAGGCACAGAGTTAAAGGTGGCCTGTTAGGAGGGACTGTTTGTTCCCAGGTTCCATGGCTCCCATGAGATGAGATCAAGGTGAAGAGGACCCTGGAGTTCTGGCTCCCGAGAGTGAAAGCAAGTCTGAGAGGAACAAGTGCTTTAGGGCTATGATGGCAGCCAGGGACAACACTTTGAAGAACTAGGGAGGAGACACTGATTCAAACAAGCCTGAGGGCCAGAGAGTTTGATCAGGGGCGGCTATGCTCTGAATGTCTGTATTCTCCCAAGATTTCCATGTTAAAACTGAATCCTCAAGGAGATGGTGTTAGGAGGTGGTGCCTTTGGGGGTGGGGGTGATCAGGTTATGAGGCTGGAGCCTCCTTACAAGGGACACCGCAGAGAGCTGCCTCGCCTATTCCTCCATGTAAGGATACAATGAAAAGTTGTATCTGTGAACCAGAAAGCAGCCCCATTAGACACAGAACCAGTCAACACTTTAATCTTGGATTTCCAGCCTT
This sequence comes from Castor canadensis, assembly GCF_047511655.1. Classification (NCBI taxonomy): domain Eukaryota; kingdom Metazoa; phylum Chordata; class Mammalia; order Rodentia; family Castoridae; genus Castor; species Castor canadensis. Next base: position 4,950,551 of record NC_133386.1, on the reverse strand, counting down.
CAAAACTGTGAGAACTAAATATTGGTGGTTTATAAGCCACCTAGACTGTGGTATCTTATAGCAGCCTAGCCAACTAAGATGGGGTTAGCTGTCTTTTCCCGCCCTCTAGTCTGTAATGCCAGGGAGCTGTCTGAACGTGCCCCAGGTGTACAGTGACTCTGGGCTTGGGAGGCTTAGGGGAGCCCAGCAAAACCTGCACCTTCTTCACAAATCTGTCACCAGCTCACCAGAGCATCTACAGAGGTATAAAGACATCTTAGGTCCATAAAACTTTGTGTGTAAGTGTATAGCGATTGTTTAAAGGAGTTTCGCCTTGGTAGTTCACACATGTAGATATCTACTTGGATCAGATTAATCCCCTCCATTACTTACACTTTATCACACTGCTCCCCTGTTATTCAACAACTTTCAGTGTATTTCGTTATACTATCTTCATACACAGATGCGCTGAAACAGGACATGTCCATGGGTTGGTATCAGTGCGAGGGGAGAGGGTAAAGGAGGGTGAAGAAGGCCAATGAACTTCATCCACTTATGAAAATAGAGCAATGAGGGAGAAGGGGGAAGAGAGAGGGGATGAATCTAACTAAGATACATTGTAAGCACATATATAAATGTCACAATGAAACCCCCTGTACAACTAATGTATGCTAATAAAAAATTAGAAAAGCTTTTTGCTTACAGGGACTGTTTACTAGAGGGGTTAGCATTTGCTGACCTTTGGTGTGGTGTTGGCACTTGATAGGCTTTGGTTAGCAAACTGCATGCTGCACCTTTCCTTGGTCTCTAGGGTCCCATTTGGATAACCCAATAGTGTCCTGATGCTCTAGATGTCCTGAAGGCCCCCGCCATCTGATTTCTAATGATGCTGGGAAAATTAAAAGCCATTGAAGTAGTCTTTGCTTATTCCATATTTACTACCAAGACGATTATAATTTAGATGGAAGAAAAAGTGACTGCTGTACTATCTATACAGGGACAACTGGTAGCTTTGTTATGAGTGCCCCCTGCCTTGGCCATGGCCCATGTCCTCTGTGTTTGTACATTATTGAAGTCCTGCTCAGCAGACTTGAGCCTTTCTTGGAGTTAAAGTCTCTCATGAGGCAGACAGGCACAGTGATAATTTAGGATTTGGTGCTTCAGGATAGCTTCATGTCAAAAGCCCTTCCAGGGAGTACTTCTTCAGTTTTTTATCTCTTTAGTGGAAGGTTTAACTAACTCCCAAATTACATTTTATCCATCGTAAACTTGCATTTCTCATTTATTATCTTCACCTTCTGGTCTCAGCCTTTTCCCTCCCTCAGGGCAAAACTGATGAGTGAAAATGGAAATGAGGACTCCTGCCACCTTCCCCTCCTGCCTGTCCCTAAGAGCAAAGGTCTTCATTATGCACTAAAGTCATTCATCTGTCCCACCTGTCCTTCGAGCAGAACCCCCATGTGCTCAGAATCTATTCCTCCCAGCACCTTTGGGGGATTTTTGTTCTCTTAACCTGACTTCTGGTTTTGCACAAAAGGCCGAGTCCTCATTTCTGTGCCTACCTTAAGGGCCTGGTTAAGCAAAGCTCAGACTGAGAGCTGAACTTAGACAGGAGCCCAGCTAGTCAGTGGCAACTTCTGTTAGGGAATGGATCACCCATCTGAAGACATCCGAATAAGAACTTAGCACTTCCTGAGTGCTTGCTGTGTGTCTGGTACTTTTCCAGGCTCTTTACAAGAATTAATTCCTGGAACCCTCATGACATGCTCTCTTTCTGGTAGACCAATCCCTTGCTGGAAGCCCTCCAGCATTCCGCCTAGCATATAAGAGAAGGCACTGACTCCCTTGGGTGCTTTACAGAGGCTCTGCAGATCTGGCTCCTACTAGCCTCTGTATCTTCACCTCTTTGCCACTGCACCCCAGTCCTCTGCCACCTTCCTTCTCTTGGAGCTATGGTAGTTTTAGGTTGTGTCCCCAAACATCAGTGGCTTAAGACAGCAAAAATCAACTTTCTCTTGGAACTGGAATCTTGGTCCCTAAGTCCTGGTCCAGTATGGGCCAGCTGGAAGTGTCTTCTCAGAACAGGCCTTGTGGACTCAGGGTGATGTCAACTTCCTTTCCACACAGGCTCCGTGACTTCTGCAGAAATAGTAAGGGGACAAGGCAAAGAATGTGCCATTTCTTGACCTCTTGTTGCCCAAAGCAAGCCACACAGCCATGTCTAACTTCCCAGGGGATATTCAGGCAGCTGTATGCCTGGAAGTGGAAAAGCCAGAGGCACCTGGTAGAGAGCACCACTGTCCACCCACACTAGCTGGTTTCTCCTTAGGGTGCTTGCTGTAATTATTCTCTCTGCCCAGGATGCCACAGCTGGCTTTTACATCCAGAACTCAGTGTAAAGTTCTCCCTGCCCTGTGATTTTCCTGATCAGACAAAATGGAAAAAGCACCTGACTGCCACTGGCCACATCACCGATTATGTCTCTTCTGCTTGGCACTTGTCGCTACCCAATATTGTACTCTTTTTCCTATCTATCTATCTATCTATCTATCTATCTATCTATCTATCTATCTATCTATCATCTATCGATCTATCAATCTATCATCTATCTATTGATCTATCTATCTATCTTGTCTGTCCATTCATGCATTTAATCTCTCTGAGAGAGTTTTTGGTCTGTTTCCTGCAGTAGCCCAGGCCTAGTCATGTCCAACATGTGGTGGGTGATGGGTAATTATTGATGAATTATTGAATGAGTGGTCTGTGTGTGGTTGTAACATAAGGAAGCACTGTTGTCCTCCTTCTATCCATTACCACCTGCCCTTCCCTCTCACCTTGTTCTGTGGTGGAGGTTGCTGGAGAGTGTGTAAATAGTGAATGGAAGGAATGTAGGCATTTGAGGGAATAAGAACGTCTGGGTATCAGTTCTCTACTGTTTCATTGTTTGCAGGATACTTTCAAATGCTATAAATCTTTGGTGGTGCCTTGATGAGTTTAAAAGTCTAAAACGACCACTACACATGTGTGCCCTGTGTGGAGGACTATGTGTACTAGTTTCCCAGGGCAGTTGGAACAGTGCAATCACCCCTGGGTGTCCACGAGGACTGGGTTCAGGGCTTCCCCGTAGATGTTCAAGTACTGTACATGAGATGTCATGGTCTTCATAAGTCCTCTATATATTTTCAATCATCTCTGGATGACATACATTGCCTAACACAGTGAAAATGCTAAGTGAATGGGTGTCACCCTGTTTCATTAGGGAACGATGACAAGGAAAATTTTTTTTTTCAGAACTTGTTCAGTGCAGAAGCTATTTTTTTCCCAAATATTTTTGATCTGTCGTTAGTCGAATCCATGATTGCAGAACCATGGATATGGAAGGCCAGATGTATGAGAGCCGCCCCCTCCATCTGTGCTTTTATTTTCTGTGGTTTTGGTAATCTGTGGTCATCCTTGGTTTCAAAATATTAAATGACAAATTCTGGAAATGAATAATTATTAAGTTTTAATAACTTTTATTACAGTGTATTATTATAATTTTCTTATTTATTATTAGTTGTTGTGAATATCTTGCTGAACTTAATCTGTAAATTAAACTTTATCATAGGTATGCATGTATAGGAAAAAGCATAGTGTGTAAAGGATTCGGTGCTGTTTATGGTTTAAGGCATCCACTGAGGGTCTTGCAGCAGAATTTCTGCAGACAATGGGGAACTGTGGTGCCACAAAACAGTAAAAATGTGTTCTTTCACAGTTCCGGAAGCCACAAGTCCAAGAATAAATTGTCATTAGGGCCATGATCTGTCTGACACTGTAGGGGGAGATCTTTCCTGGTCTCTCCCAGCTTCAGGTGTTGCTAGCTGTCTCTGGAGTTCATTGACTCATAAACACACCACTTGCCTCTCTGCCTCTGTCCTGACATGGCTTCTCCCATGCATCTTCAGATCTTCCCTCTGAGTGTTTTTGACCCTGTGTTTCTTTTCCTCTTCTTCTAAGGCTCCAATCATTAGGTTAATACCCACCAATGATTTCATCTTCACTTAGCTACTTCTTCAAAGACCCTACCTGTGAGCATTATCATTCACGGGTATGAGAAGTTGAGTCTTCAACAGTACTGTAGGGACATGGTCCAAAGCACAACAACCTCCTAACCCTCTCCTTGCATGTACACCAGGCATGCATGTCCCTGGGGCCACAATTCTTATCTCAGTTAATGCTTGACCACGTGCCCTGAGTAACTCTCTTGTTCTCCATGGCCCCATGGCTGCTCAGCTCAGCACTCCATAGGGCTGATGCAATGGACTTATTTTGGGGTTATCTCCTGATAAACCCACTGTAAATTGAAAATATCATAAATTGAAAGTGTATTGAAAGGCCCAGGCATCGTGGTACACACCTGCAATCCTAGGTGCTTGTAATCAGAGAAGGGAGGATCACAGTTGGAGGCCAGCTCAGGCAAAAAAGCTAGTGAGGTCCTATTTAAAAAAATACTAACTGTGAGTCTGTAATCCCAGCCAACTGGGAAGCAGAGGTAAGAGGATCACCGCCTGAGGCTGGCCCTGGGAAAAACCTTGAGACCCTATCTGAAAAATAAACTAAAACAAAATGGCTGGAAATGTGACTCAAGCCAGCAAGTGCAAGGCTCTGAGTTCAAAATCCAGTACTGCCAGAAAAGAATAAAAGAATAGTCTGAACACATCATAGCTTAGCAGCACAGCACAGTGCACTCTGGATTGTTTCCTTCATGATCTTGGGGTTGACTGGGAGCTCCTGATATCCAGCATCCCAAGAGAATATCTTACCATCCATTGCTAGCCCAAGAAAAAGAATCAAAATTCTAAGTACAGCTTCTATGGGATGTATGTCACTTTGAAAAATGATAAGTTGATCCCTTGTAAGTTGGGGACAATTTGTAGTGAATTTCCTCAAGGGAAATTAAATGGAATGATTTCTTATATTTTTTTTGCAGCTTAGGAAAGAGCCCTGCAATTGGGAGTCCTAACCACAGCCTGGTTTGGGGCTTAGCGGTGTGGCCTTGGAAAACCCCACTTGCGTCTGGATTTTAGGTCCTTCACCTGTAAAACAGGGATGGAACCACAAAGGCCCTAAGGACAATTCCAGCTCCACAGTGTCAGATCTGTAAATTTGGGGAAAGAGACAATTCTTAAAACCTCTTTAAGAATGTCGCTGTTGTTTTTAAACCCATAAAGCCAGATAATCAAAATTTAAAGTTTTTTTTCAGTTCATTACTTTAAATAATACATTTCTCCCCTAAGAAACCAAGATAAGGTAGTTTCTGAGCAGGGTTTCCAAATCATTCATTCATTCATTAGATACCCCTGTCAAGGTCCAAATGCCAATCAAGATGCAAAAGGAACATGACTTTTTTGCTTTTAGTTGCAAACCTGGCCAAGTCATGTAGTTGCAAATGATGCTGGTTGGTGCACCCTGTGTTTTGATGAAGAGGGAGGCCAGGCAAGCATCTGCGAGGACAAAGGCACAGATGTTCAGCACCGCACCAGTCCATGTCGGCTCAGGCAGCCCTAACAGGAGCTGTGACAGGAGTGGGGCCTGGGCGGGCTTTGTTCAGAGGCTGAGATGGCTGTGCTCTACAGCAGAATGGCAGATGGAGACTGTGTACCCAACTAGTGGCCTCTGAGCTCTGGAGGCCATGTGAAATGCTGCTATAGTACCACTCTCTCTACTGCCTTCCTCAGAGGCCTGGGACCACCTGCCAGCATGATCTCTGTCCCTCCGGTTCCAGCCATAGTGACCCAGAGCAAGTGAGAGGAGAAGCCCAGGGGACCTGCAGTGGAGCTGGAGCTTGACAATGGGTGACCTCAGGCTTGGTTTTCAAGTCCCAGCCTGCAGGTGGACTGCCAACCAGAGAGTCTTCAGGTCCGCACATTTGTGATGATTTTCTCTTGACAGCAATATTTTAGGAGTGTTGTCAGAGAGAGAGAGAGAGAGAGAGAGAGAGAGCAATAACTGTATAGTTGCTTAATTTGAGCCAGTGCTTCTCAAAATTAAATAATGTATAGCTCCCCTTTAAAGACCCGTGTGTTTTGACTTAATGTTTATTATTGTTTCATCAATATGTGCAAATGTAAAACTAGGAAAAAAGCTTCTTATAAAACTAAAACAGATTTACCAATGTAATACAGAGAGAATTATAAAAACAAATGAAATTCATGTTAACATTATTTATTGTGATGGTTGATGTTTTGCTGAAAAGAACACATAATGAATTTGCTCTTAACTGCCAATTATTATCTTGACAGATGAATTAATTTGTTAGTGTACTACAAAATATAATATTGAACAATTTTTGCAAGCATTTCCCCAAAAGCTTTCTTTGAATATTGACTTATCATATTCACTACTAGTGAAGAGTTACCAGTTGGTATGTACAAAGATTGAATCCAAACAGCACATCTGCTCCAAAAATAAATATGGTCACCAGTGCTAAGTCCACCATGTGTTGCTACTGTGCTTTGGATGGTAACTCCATTCTCCCTTACTTTCCTCTGCTTTAAACTATTGCAAAATGTTTTATACCATGAAGTGAGTCTGCGGTACTTACATATGAAGACTGTAATCTCTGATTGTTATTTGTCCCGAAAATAACAATGCTAATAAAGGTTTGTGTCATGGAATCTAGGGTGCATGATGACTTTATGGACCATTAAGGAAGAGATACTGCTGCCAACTAGAATATGAAATACTACCGGTCATAAGATGTGAAAGTATGAAAAAATGTGCATGTTAGAATAAATTCAATAGAAAAATTTTAGCAAACATTTGCAGAGCTAGCATTCCTAAGTGTTTATGTACACTAATTCACTTAATTCTCATAGCACTCCGTGAGGGAATGGATCAGCCGGAACAGGCTAGATTATTCCATGGCAACAAACATCACCAAAATATTCTCAGCTTAACTCAACAATGTTTGTTTCTTGAGCATGTCAAGTTGTTCATGGGTCTAGTCAATGGTCCAGGGCTGTGCAAATGGAGGTTCAGCTTTCTTGGCTGTTTCTGTCTTCGTCATCTGCAACCCACTGCTGCCCCCACAATTCTCTTTCTGGGGAAAGAGAACTTGGAGAATCATGCACCAGGTCCTCAATATTACCCTGCAGTAACTCATACCACTTCTGCTGACATTTCATCGTTCAAAGCATTTCAGATGGCCACACATGGCCCTCACTTCAAAGGGTTATATGCCTGGACACAGAGGAGAACTTAGAACTCTTTCTGAGAGTCATATTTGCCACTAGTAACTTATGCCCATTTTGGAGTTAAGAAAATTGAGGTACAGATAAGCTAAGCAACTTACTGAGGTCCCACAGCTAATATGTGGCAGTATTGGACTTTGAACCCAGGTACTGTAAGTCCAGAGTTGTGTAATTAACCACTTCCATGGGCTTTATCTCTGAAAGGTTGGGAGGTACTCATCATCCAGTGGAGTTCATGATGTCAAACAAAATCTAAGTAATCTGAGAACCAAGCATTTAGTTTTCAAAAACACTTTTCTCAAAACAAAAATTGAACTGAAAAATCTGATTAAAGAAAACTCCACGTGAGTTCAACAGTGGATGTGGGTTTTTGTGGGATTTTAATGTGAGAACATGACAACCAGTGGTGTGTCCCAAGTATCAAAGGTGAGGTGGATTTTGTGATCAGGGTGTTATAGACACTGACAAATGCAGACTTAATCATTGTTAACCTATATTGTCTGACCCAGATGATATGTTATTATTTCTTAAGATTTTCACAAGGAAGACACAAAATAAGAAGATATCCTTGAAGTTAACAGTCATATCCCTGAGTCTAATACATGCACTTCAGTTTGGAACATGAGGCTTAAGGTAATTTTAAGTTAAGAGAGGCACAGAGAATTTGAAAATTCTCCCCAGTGTGGAGGTGTGGCCACTGTGATTTTTCTAATCTCACGTGCTGGTTGATACTATTATTGTTATTAATTACTATTATTTGATGCATGTTGAGAAAACTGATGTCAGGTGGTTTTCAAAATGTTGGGAAGCAAAGATACTCCTCACTTCCTCCAAGCTCAACATTCATCTGTCAGTGCTCTTTTATACAATCATCAGGTTGAGGTTCTATATTGCTCTAGAAAATCTGAGACCTTAAACCCATGACTCTGCAAAATGGCACATGGAAATTTTTCTTGGCTATAGGCTTTTGACACTGAAGATCAGCTCTATCCTTTTTTGGTTTCTTTTGGGGAGCAGTACTGGGGTTTGAACTCAGGGCCTCATGCTTGGCAGTCAGGCATTCTAGCAATTGAGCCACTCTGCCAATCCTGTTTTTGTGTTGGGTTTTTTTGAGACAGTGTCTCAGGAACCATCTCCCCAGGCTGACTTCGAACCACAATCCTTCTGATCTCTGCCTCCCAAGTAGCTACTGGAGCCTGTGCTTAAGTATAGCTCTAGTCTATTATTATTTTCTCTCAAAATCTCTGTGAAGAATTTTTTTGAGAGTAAGTAGTACATATGGAAAGGATGGGTGGGTGTGAGAAGGTATGAGATATGGTTGGGGAGACCCATCAGGAAGTCTTTGCAGTGGTTTAGGCTGGGGACGATGGGGATGGGAAGTGTGACAAGGAGCACTATAACCCAGGTCACTTCCCATGTGCTGTGCACCCATCTCAGGGCAGTGCTAAACCATCACGGGATACTTCTGTGTCCTTTTAAGGTGAGTGAGTTCATGACCTTGGCACTTCAGGCCAGTTTTCTCTAATTTCACCCTTAAAAACACATCTAATCCATCCAAATCATCAGGACAATACCCGGCACTTTGCAGAAACTGCCCTGTGGACAGTTCTTGACTGGGCAGAATGTGTGTGCAGACTAGATAAGGCTCACCATTACATGCTGAGCAAGTGCATTTGGTGATGTGGAAGATGGTGGGTGGGTGGAGCCAATGGGTGAGACTACTAGTCGGGCAGGAGTGTCCTGATGGGCTGTCCTTTTCTGGAGATGCCTCCTAAGTGACGGCTGCTGACAGGAAGATCAAGGTGACTCTCATTTAGCCAAGTCCTTGATGGGCACAGCTGGGGGTAGAAGGAGCTGCCCCTAAATATTGGGTGGCCCCATGGGACTCTGCAGGCAGAGGCTGCCAGCAGTGATGTTGCTGTGTGGCCTGACAACAAGACCTTTCCCTTCGAGGCAGTCTTCTCCCCAGTACACCTTATTCCCACAGTTAAGTTAAGGTGCCAAAAGGTAAAACAACTGCTCCAGGGCACACCGACTCCTACAGATGGCAGATGTCCAATGTCACTCTTAAAAAGAATAACTCTTCTAGTCAACAGTTTTCAGAATATTGTAATTTTTAATAAAAAGTGTACCACGGCCTTTGGCATAAAACATGTGCAGGTCATTTGTTAGTCGTTCACTCAGGGTTAAGTGAGTTCTGGGTGTGGTGATTGGTAAGCTGAGAACCTTTCTTCTAGGGTCCTCTCCAGCCTTGTAATCTAGTGAGGACACATGTGACTGTGATCAAAATCCCATGCAGCAGAGTAAGGGCTGCCAGATTTCAGAAAAGGAGCAGCCTCTTCACTGAGCTACCTGGGCGGTCTTCACAGACAGGTGGGTCTGGAACAACAGGTGCAGGAATGAGAGTTCTGGGCAGAGGTGGGTAGAGGTGAAGGTTTGACCAAGGGACAGAGGTGGGTCAAGGTGGCTTCAGGAATGGGGAATGGTGTGGGGCATTTTCAGCCCCAACCCTGTAGTCTTGGGAAGATGCAGTGAGATCTATGAATTTTTGGAACAGTCTGCAGAAACAGCAGGGAATAAGCCCATTGTTGTCCCATTGGAGCTATGTAGTTCCCAAACAGGTGGAGGTAAAGAGGGAGGTGGAGAGGATGGGTGGGCTACACACTCAGAGAAAAGGGAAAGTGTCAGATGTGGCATTCATGCCAGCAGGCAGAGTGGAGGTGTTTGTGGCCAGTCCCAAAGATTCACTCTACTACACTGCAAACATGAGACACTTAGTGTCAATATGCTATTTGTGATAGATTCAAACACTAATCCAGCATTTGTTCCCATTGCTTTTCAGACTTTAGAAGTGCTCTAGTGGGGTTTTTCAGATGATCTGGCTCACTTAAAAAAAAAAAAAACAAAAAAACAGCTCAGGTGAGTTTCATTTCTACTCTCTCCCATCAAAGTAACAGGTAGCTAATACACTCATCCAATAATTTTAGCTCTTGACAAAGTTGTTATCCCTCTTTAACAAGGTAAGCATGGCAGGATCTTAGTCCCTGCAGGTACACAGAGGTGGATTTACCAAGAGGATGCTGCAGTGAAGAGGCAGCTGCAGGTGCTTTGTGAATGCGCAGATGCAAGGGTCACCACAGAGGGCCCTGGGAGTGGAGGGAGAGAGCCAGGCCTCTATCAGGAAGCCTTTCTGAGGTTCAAGAGGTCTCATAGGAAGGGTCTTGAGCTCCAGGTTTTCAGTAATGTGTCATTTCTTTTCTTCTTTAAATAATCATATTCATGCCTAGTTTCCTCACTATCATTTTGTCACCTTTTTCTTTCAGAGGTTCCCCAAGTTACGTAAGACTCAGACCCCACCAACTTTGTACATGTCCCTGCTTACAATGTTTGCTGAAGGTTGGGTAGGTGACATCTCTTGAATTAGATTCTTTTGTTCATGGTTATTTTTTCCTTTCTTATTTCCTTATCCTCTGATTACAGCCTTGAAGGAGAGATGGAGTCTCCCAAGGTGTGGGGTTAGCAGTCTCCTGGAACCCAGGACAGGGCTGGAACCTAGCCCATGCACAGCTGAGGTCTTGCTTTCTTAGAGTTTAAGGGCAGAGGCATAGCTGCTCCCTTCTTCCCACTCTGCTGCATGCAATCATTCTGTCCCTTGTCAGCATCAATTCAAAATCAAACAAAGCAAAACATAAAACCTCTAAAGGGTGGAGGCATAAGAAGTCGAGGCTAAGCTTCGGCGCTGTGACAGAGGAGCTCTGTGATCTGCCTGCTGCACACATGACACACACTGTTACCACGACAAAGAGCATAGAAGGGGGCATTGCTTGACTCCTCTGCCTTAGTTTCTTTTGCATCCTTGGCTTCTGGTGCATTGCTGTCAATAAAGGCCTTATCAATAGGACACATCGATAGCCGCCCATGAGTTGTCACAGATGCAAATATTTGTGAGTGTTGGCCAGCCACGTTCCCGTGATCCACACAACAGTCCCGTGAGGTGGCAGTTATTCTCCTTATTTTCAGAGACAGAAACTGAAGTGCAGCAAGGTTAAATGACTTTCCAAAGTGTGTGCAACTAAATCAATTCATTTATCCAACACGTTTGAAGCTTCAAGAGGAGTTGGAATGCTTGGAAAAAGGCCCAGTCACATTGATGGTCAATGACCAGGGGACATGTCTTCAGAGTCCACCTGCCCAAGGCCAGCTAGCCTGGGGGTTTGTGTATTAGGATAAGTTTCAGGTTTGAACAATGTGTAGACTTACTAGGCCTGATTTAGAATAGAGAACAAAAAACCATGCATTCACCTGTGTCTCTAAACATGTGTGTGCTTGCTTGCATGCATGTGAAGGGAGGAGAATGATGGCAGTAGTGGGGTAGGGGAGCACAAAGCCACACCATTGCCTCCTTCCAGTGGTGACCATCCTATAAGCATCCATAGCTTTATGACCACCACTGTGTCACCTAAGATCTACTCGAGGATCTGGAAGTAACAGGGTCCAGGAAGCATCATGACGGAGATGTTTGCTTCTTGCTGGCAGCCTGAACATGACAGATATGACAAATGGGACTCTGGACAGGTGAGAGTGAAGCAAACCAAGGAAAGCAATTACTCAGGGTAGGCAGTGAGCCTCGGCACTCCTAAAGACCAAAATGTGGTTGCAAGTGCAGAGAGGTGATTTCTCCAATCAAGTAATAAATTGGAGAAATTGGGTCAGCAAAGAAATGGGTTTTGATTTACCCATGGTGCTCCAGCGGCACTACAAGTTGCTGGTTTGCACTTTGCTGAGCATCTGGAAGCCGAGCGGTTCCTGGCTGGATTCCAGACATCCAAAAGTTAAATTGATGGATACTACCATGAGGGGTGGTGAGCTAATGGGAAATGTAAAGAATGAGGCCTGCTCTGTTTTTCCTGGTTCCCTTCTCTTAGAAGAGCACTTTCTTCTCAGACCCAACTGAGATAGCACCATGTTCACCATATTTCTTCTGTGTTCTCCCTCTGGGGATGACTCACACCAACTTGCATCCATTTTGTAGTTCCAGTCCATTGGGCACATCAGTTTATTCAACTGACTTTTAAAATAGCCTCATTTTTCCTGCCATGGGGAAAGGCGGCAATAGTGCAATTGTAGGAAAATGGTACCTTCCCATGGAGTACTCACTTCCCAGGTGAGTCCTGCTGGTCTTCACCAGGGCAGCAGGGCCTGGGGTATAGCTCTGGGCCACCTTTTTCAGCTGCCCAGAAAAAAAAAAAACATGTTGGTGGATAAGCATGGGGTCTCTGGAAGCTCATAGGAGGTCACTTTAGGTTCTGCCTCCTCTTGCAGCAGGCCTCGGGTCAGAAGTGGCATGCACCCCATGCTGTGGAGAGGGGGAGGAAAAGAGACAAGCCGATGACGCTTGAGATTTTATTTTTCTACCTGCCTTGGCTTTCTTTCCCTTTTGGAGAAACAAATACTATCAGGGAAGGCTGGAGGAAGGGATGAGAAACGCTGCAAGTTGATGCTATAGGATCAAATGTCACCTGTTTCTTTTGCCCAATAGCTGCCAGGAAAGGAGCAGGCGAGGACTCCTGACCTGTCCCTCTATGGAGGCTTCATGCCAGAGCTCGGTCTTTGTCCTCTCTCAGTGTGATACAGTGGAGAAAGGACACTTGGGCTCCAACAGTCTGCTGAGACTCTCCCTCAGCTACCAATTGGAACTTCCATTTCTGCATCTATAAAGCAGTGATAATAATGCTCTGTTTCAAAGACTGATGAAAGAGCTACCCAAGCTGTAGTATGTACTTAATAAGTGTTCTTGCTTTGTGCTTAGTGTTTTTGTGAGAATAGGCACACGCAGGGCCTCATGCTTGCTAGGCAAGTGCTCTACCACCCGAGCCACGCCCCCAGCCCTGGAATAGCCCTTCCATGGTGGAATTCACTCATGACATCAAATATTCATGCACAGGAATAAGAACTGGCAAGTTTTCTGTTAGTCAGTCAGTGTATTTCGCTGCAAAGATTCTGATCTTCCTGGAAGAAGACCTACATCAACGGAAGACAAGTGAGTGAGGTTACAGGCACAACCCCCAAATGAGCACAAGACTCCAAAGCAGAAAACTCCCTAAATAAACCATAATCTTCAATTATGAAGACTATTAAGCACACTTTAAAAATTTATAACTTTATATTAAAAAGTTGATCATTTTGATAAAATTTGGCTACTTTTTTGTATTCTTACTTGACATCTGAAACTTTATCCAAAAATGTAACAAATTAGTTTTATCTATTTAGAAATATACTTAACTGTCCTTCCTTTCATCCTCATTAATTGGCAATAATTGTTCCTCTTAGCTTTTGACCTACCAAGATCTCACCAGCTTGGGTGGTAGTGTTTTGGCTTAGAAGAGAAGTTTTTGTTGCCATCTAAAGAGATTTCCGTTTCAGCGTGTTGGAAGAAATTGAGAGTGAGTCAGTCAGCCAGAATTGCTGCGAGTGAAAAAATTATGTTACCCCCTCAAACGAAAGCCAAATGAATAATGGACAGTTGTAATCTTTTGGATCACCAATTGTGCTACCAGTTAATCTGGTCCTGTTCATTATTTGGACTTGCTTCCCGAGAAAAGCAAGTTCACGGTGTTGGTGATGTTGGTAGAAAGTCCTCCTATAGTCAGAGAATATTAGCAGATTTCCTAGTTTATTGTGTCATTGTGGATTAATCCAGAATAAGCATTCATGATAATATAATACTCTCATAAAACCCACCAACTGTTTCAACTTTGTTTATCAAGAATTAGCATGCACTGAGGACTTTGGGAGTGCATTAAATTTAAAAGCGTGAGACCTCGGGGCTGAGCCAACCGAGCTTGGTTGCCAACTGCTTTTAGCAAAATTGCCTTTTCTTGGGTCACCTTGCAGCATTTTCTTTTTGAAGATGGTCTGTTTCCTTTTCCTATTTTGTAGGTGTACTTTTTTATGCAGAAAGTTTCAAATTAATGTAATTGCTAAGAAAAAATCAGAAAACTGCGCATTCACTCACCTTCATCCACCTTTTAAATTCACAGAAATGGAAGTGCACCATAAACACCACTGTGCCTCACTCCTCTCCTTTTACAAGTGGATTTTGGAGTCCATCCCTATCAGCAAACACAGGCCTGCTGCACTTTTAAATGGCTTCATGAGATAACATTGGACATGTGTGGTTTATTTTAAACGGTGTCTTGAATAGGCAAGTGCATTGTTTCTCCTCTAACACCACAAATAGGGCTACACTGAGCATGTTTCTTTTCCCAGGTGTATTTTCAAGTAGGTTTCTTGTCTTTGCAAATCTTCTTTCTCTTTGTTTGAGGAGTGTGGTCTAGGTTGGAGAGGACTTCTCATTAAGTGTGACATCAGGATGGTGGGTTCACTGTGGTTGTTGACACTGGGTGGTGCCTTCTGGGATTCCCCAGCTCTACATTGGCCCCTCTCTGTGGGCGTCCTCCTTTCCTTCCTCCCTGTTTCACACAGTGATCTGTAGAAGTGCTGGTCTCAGGACTGAGGTCCCAAACAATCGGAATCCAACACCCTTGAGCTGTAGACACCATTGTCTGCTTTCAGAGTCACATGGGGCATCCTTTCTCATTCCCAAGCTAGTAGCTTTCCGTTGGGATGATTTTGTCCTCAGAACATTTGGCAATGTTTGTAGGCAGTTTTGATTGTCACCACACTGGGGACAGTGCATAGAAGCCAAAATGCTGCTAAGTGTCTACTAAGGTCTAGCTGTGGATGTTCTCCAAAATGCGCATTGAAACTTGATCCCTATAGTCGTGTTAATGGTATTGGGAGGCGAGGCCTTTGGAAATTAATTAGGATCAGATAAAGTCATGATAATGTGGCCCCTATGGTGACATTAGTGGCTTTATAAAAAAGAGAGGTCTGAGCTAGCACCCTCACTCTGTCTCACCACTGTGTTACCACACAGCAAAAAGCTCCTCACCAGATGCCGGCATCTTGGTATTGGACTTCCTGGTCTTCAGAACCATGAGCTGAATAAATCTCTATTCTTCATAAATTGCCTGGCTGTCGTGGTATTCAGCTACAGTAAGAGATCATGAAGTAAGACCTCAATGTACAGGGTGGCCCTACACAGAAACTGACTCCAAATGTTAATGGCGGGCTGTTGGGTAACATTGCTGTAAGCTTGTCTTTCCAAGAGGAAGGTGAAGATTTATTGGTAGGTCTGGAGGACTCCTGGGACTCAGACAAACCTCAGGTGACAAGTGAGTTTAGGTTCATGCTGGGCATAGCATTCTGGGATCAGAACTGATCCCACAGCATGCCTGGGGTAAAGAAGAGGCTGGACTAGGTTCCATGGGCAGGAAGTGAAGGTCCCCGTCACTGCATGAGCAGCTGGTTACAGCCAGTGCCAACAATGGCTCCTGGAAACAGTGCCTGGAACTTTGAGTGCAGAGTCCTGATGGCCGGTGTCCCCTGAGGATGGTGCTTGGTGATGAAACCCTCATCATTTTGGGTGGACTTTTCACAAGCTTTCAACTTTCTTCACAAGAATTGGTTGAGTGTAAGGAAAGTGGTTCTGTTATTCTGATTGGGATTTCAGCTGCAGCCAAGGATGGGGATATTTTAAATGGTCAGAGAAAGAGGGGAGTAAGTGGGGAAGGAGCTAGCAGTGACAAGAAATGGAATGGCTCTGCTTGACATCTTGCCTGAAGGCTTTAATTCCCAGAGAAGGGAGATCTAATATTCTGGTTACTGTCTTGACAGGTCTGCATGGAAGTCCAAGTGAAGAGTTAAGGGCGGAGGGCACAGAACTAAAGATCATGTATCAGGAGAAATCCCAAAGGGCCTCCTCCTTTCCACTGGCTTCCCAGATGAGGAAGAATTGCAATTGCAAGTTGAATGCAGTAATTTGGGCTCTTTCTGCTCCTAAGGAACAAAAGGAGATTTTCCTATAATACTTCTTTTCCTTCCTTTTCAGTTTTCTGATCAGAAGCGTTTTTGATCAGAAGAGTTCTTGGGGAGCCCTTGGCAGATAATCTACTTATATTCTACCTGTGGTGGTTGAGCTGCCATAGATCACTTACTGGAAGCCAGACCAAATCCCTTGGTACCGATCTTGCTGTGTTTATAATTGTATGGAATATGCTCTTCTTTGGTATAATTGGTGTTCATTAGAGAATATGCCAGGTGGAACCCAGGTTTTTGGTGGGAAAAATTAAACAGAACTGGAAAGAGAAAATGGGGTGTCCAAGAATTTATTATCCGCACTATTCAAAATTGTAGGGTGAAAATTTCCATTCAAAATATGTTTGTCATGGACATATTCCCAATGGTAAGGAGGGAGGATCTGTGCCTTTGGCCACAGTGCCTGATGGAAAATGTACTAATTTTCCTTTGGGAGTGCACTTACCTCCCCTCAAATGAGCTCTACAGGAATCAGCATTTGACAGACAAATCCTTCAGGGACTCAGCTGACTGAACAGTGATAAGAAGCAGACATGGAGAGCCACATTGGTGACTCTGGGCATTCTGTGGCCCTTAGGCTGGTGGCCTCCTGTGAGGAGACAGAGGGTCTTACTAGGGTCTGTAGGGTCTGGATGAGAAATGACAGCCTGGTGTCTGGAACCTTGGAAATGCAATAAGAACATGAGGAAATACCAGTTCTTTTGTGATGATCTGAAAGACATCAAATACACTGATTCATGAATTGAGGGGTTTGGGAGGAGACTGACAATTCTGAGCACTGGCTGAGCTAATCATAGACGGGGATTGGGGGGTCTGTTCATAGGGATGCTGCAAGATCGGATAAGAGGTCTTATCTAAACCATTGCAATGGGTTCCCCAATTCTGCCTTTGCCTCTTGTGTCTTCCTCACCATTCTCTGGAGTCCATTCTCGGCACCATTCATGAGATGCAGTTGAGCCCTCACAGCCCTCCAGTGGATTCCATTCCCTTTTAGTGTGAGTCCAGTAGCTCTGTCCACTTTCAAACACCACATCACCTCCCTTACCTACAGCCCTGCGTCTCACCTGAATCTCTTCACAGGGCCCGGAGCACAGCAGGGCCTGTGCAGGTGCTACCCTGTGATGTGTGCTGAGCACATCCCTTGTGAGCCTCTGGGTTTTTCACCAATGGCACCTTCTCTGAAGGGTCCCCAGTCACACTTTCTACCTCCTGATCATTATCTTTCTCTTCCCACTCGAGGTGTACAGAAGAATGGCCTCCCCAAAATGTCAGTGATCTTGTCCCTGAAACCTGTTAGGGTGTCACCTCACACTGCAGATTTGATCTGAACGTGGATCTCAAGGAGGGCTTTTATCCTGGTTCTCTGAGTGGGTTCAATGTAATCACTGGGGACTTATAAGGAAGGTCAGAGTCTATAGAAAGACATGTGAGGATAGATGCCAAGGCCAGAGTGACCCAGTAAAGGGTTCCCCTCCCTGGGACTGCAGACGCCTCTAGAAAATGGAAGAGACAAGAAAATGGACTCTCTTCCAGAAGGATCCAGCCCTGCTGACACCGTGGTTTAGCACAGTGATACTGTGTTGGGCTTCTGATTTGTGGAATTGAAGGACAATAAATTTGTGTGGTTTTAACCCAGTAAGTGTGTGATAACATTTTTGTCTTGTTATATGAATTTATCAGCTCAGAGTTTGTTTAATTTTCATGCTTTGAACTATGGAAGAAAAATAATCTTCTACTTGATTTCTTACCAACTCAGAGAAGATCTCATTTGCATGAAGATTCAAGAGCAGAGTTTCAGGTCGGGAGCCACAGAAACACGTGGGCTGTGTGGACTGTGGGCTGACCTGTGTTTGGTGATGAGTGAACGTGTGAAGAGTGCAGGTATCCTTTTCACTCACCACACTCCTCCATTAGCTGTCAAGCATGTGCTGGGCCTAGAGTGCCCCCCTACCTGGGCAAGTTGAAGGTGAACGAGTCACCATCTTGGCCAGCGAGGAGGTCATGGTCTGAAGGGACAGATGTAGACAGCAGCAAGTTATCTTTAGGGTTGTTTGGGAAGCAATTCTACTTCTTGGGCCACCAAGAGATAGAGGTGTGTATAGCCAGGTTCTGGACAGGACTCATGAGGACTAAACAAATTATCTATGTGATAATTGGGTCTGATACATAGTGTGTGCTCAGTTTGTAGTTGCCTTCAATTTCTTTGTAAAAATAAATTTCTTCTACTGCCAGGACCAAATGGTGATGAACTGTGTCCTTTTCCCATTTGTCTGAAGTTCTCGGATACTCAGAACTAAGTCTGTGCTAAGTAGCTGGACTTGCGTCTGCCACAGCTCTACACACTGTTTTTCTACCTCCTTTATCCTTGTTTCTCATCTTGCCTTACCTCAATTACTTTGACCGAAACATCTGAGTATTTATTGCTGTTACAAATCCTGTTTTTAGAAGTAGAAAGAATATAAATATAAAAAGTTAAATATAGATTTAACAAATTAGTGCTCTGTCTCACACATCCAGTAAATTATACAATGTTAGGAGGAAAAAATACAGTGGAAATATTTGCTGAGTTTTGTATCTCATTTCTCTTCTTTTGCTCCCACTGCAGTATTTTTCCTCTCACCTGGCACGTGTGAGGGAATATTAAATAAATAAGGACAGTGACCAGAGCATCTCATTTCCTGAGTGGATTGGAACCATTATGATTTGTTTTGATTTATTTTTCTCCCAACTACCCTCATTTTGACCTTGTTTTTCTCTTCTGAAAAGTGGAGGAGACTATCTCAATGACTGCTAAGTTCCTTTTCCATCTGTTCAGAATCTATAGGCCCAGGCCCTACATTTACTATATTCAGGTGATTTGCTTCCTTTAGCTCCAGGTTAGAGTCCTTTCTGCAATTCTCTCCCCCCGGGGGGACCAATGGAATTCAGCCAGAATTGATCAGAAAGTGCTCTGGAAGGTATGGTATATACTGTAAGGCTGACATTAGCATGACTTGCTTTAGAATCGAGGAAACTTGGGTTAGACATGTAACTTTGTCCATAGACACCTACTTAGTGACTGAGGAAAGGAGTCCAGCCTGACCTGAGACCCTCTGCTCCTTCTGGACTCTCATTATTTGCAGAGCTCTGGGGAACCTCAGGTTCTGCAGAGGTGCCTCAGGAACCTTTGCACATTTGTTTTATGTGCTGGGGATTCTTAACAAGGTTTGGCTTTTAACAGTAAAAACAACCACACCACACATTGGTGGCTCTTGTGTTTGTTTATGTTGGAACTGAGTTAAAACTCTTAATGCTGTGTTAGTGTTAGTCTCTCTTCCAGGCTATCCAGCACCTGCTTGTGGAACAGCCTTTGCCTTGTCAGCCAAACACTGAGCTCCTTTCTACCTACCTGAGTCCTGCCCAGCCTTGGAGCCCAACCTTGCTGGTCACTTGAGCCCTATTGCACTTCAGTCTGGTAAGCTTGCCATGCATGCTGCACACATAGCTTCATGAGAATAATGACTGCCCTAACTGGACTGTAACTTTTTTGCTTATAGATTGACACAGTTGGCATGAAATCATGTCAGAAAATTATGTTTCTGACACTGGATACATTTTCAAAAATTTTTTGAGATTACTTGTAGAATCTCAGGCAGTTGTAGGAAATAACAGTATATAGACACACCCGATTCCCCCCAATGCTATGTGGTTATAATAACATGCATAACTATGTTTCAACTAGGATTTACACTGATACAATCCGTTCCCTCTATTCAGAGCTCACCTGTTTATCTGTGTACAGGAGTGCATGCATATGTATTTCCATAAAAAAGCAGGACAAGGAACACGTTTTTGAACTGTTCTGTATCTTGACATGATCACCATACAAATCTGTATATGTGATAAAATCACTAATGCCAATGTCATCATTTCCTAATAAAAATATAGCATAAATAGATGACTCACCATGCTATGTTCTTTCTTTGCAAACAGGAATGACTCAGGAAATATGACACCTGACCGAGCAGCAGTTATATCTCCTTTGAGAGGCAAGTGGTCCTATAGAAGTGACTTTGGCTTGCAGCACAAGACACATTTAAGGAGTGTTTTTCCTACTTTGCAGATGGAAGGATTCATTTCACATATTAGACCTTTGTGTCCTTGATCTGTGAAACAAGGAAGCTGGGTTAATAATCTCTAGGGTCCCTTCTAACTTTAAAGACCTTATAATTCTAGAAACTGCAATGTCCTTTAACACTTTCAATGTGAGTTTCCTCTCTTAAACGCTTTTGTCCTGTTATATGAATTTATCAGCTCAGGGTTTGTTTAATTTTCATGCTTTGAACCATGGAAGAAAAATAATCTACTTGATTTCTTACCAACTCAGAGGAGACATGAAAGATCTCATTTGCATGAACATTCAGATTGGGAGCCACAGAAATGCATGGAAATGTTTGGTATCTGCGCGGACCATGGGTCAGCCTGTGAGTGGGGGCACATTCCCGAGATAGCCAGGTGCTGAGCTGGGTTGTGGACTTCTGTCCTTTCCATTCTTTCACAGTGCATGTCTGCATTGGACAGGAGAGCTGTGGTTATGTGGCAGCATTAAACACCTCTGCAGCCGTGGGGTCTGGTATGGAGCAAGTCTGTTCCTCCCTCCGGCCCCATGTTCTACAAGCCTGAGCAGCATTCCAGGTTGCTTCCCTGCATTCCCAGTCCCTGTAACTGAGGTCTATCCTCGTCTGCATGGGTGCTATGATGTCTTCAGCAGGAGAAGATATTGAGGCAAGCCCGACACCTGCATTTCAACCTGATTCCAGTTGACATGCATGGCTTTGGTTTATGTTTAAGAGGCTGAGCCAGGCCACAAGGCCATCCCTAATTTCTAGGGAGTAGGGACTACTTGGTCAATTTTAGTATGTGAAAAACAACAAAAGTTCCTTGTAACATGCATCAGTCACATGTGAACCATCTAGAAGCAGTCCTTGAGCAGCAAATATGAAAGAAAAGTGACCAGAGGTAAAGAGAAAGAAGCTAAGCACCCTGGAGGAGAGGTTTGCTC
The DNA here is from genome assembly GCF_047511655.1 of Castor canadensis. Taxonomy (NCBI): domain Eukaryota; kingdom Metazoa; phylum Chordata; class Mammalia; order Rodentia; family Castoridae; genus Castor; species Castor canadensis. Next base: position 4,929,359 of record NC_133386.1, on the reverse strand, counting down.
AGCTGGACCTACTGTCAGGGGTGCCATGTGGAGGCTGAGGGTTGGGGCTCCTCTTCCAGTTGTGTTCTGACTCACTGTGTGACTGTAGGCAATCGTCCCTTGCCTCAGTTTCCTGACCTGCAGAATGGACAGTTGAGCATTTCTTCCTGCAGAGGGCTGAAGGACAGTGGCTGCATGGGTGTGGGTACAGATGTGGAGGAGTGCCTGGCTGTATTAAATGCTCCCCAAATGTCCCCTAGGATTACTTTGCTTTCTGCTTTGCTTCCTAACTTGGCTGTCAATCCAGAGAACAAGACACCCTCAGACCCTCAGCCTATGTGACTGGAAGTGTGAGTCTCTGGGGGCAGCACTTGGGGAGGGTCCAGTGATCTAGAAGTTGGAGCAGATTAGGCTCACTTTTAGGCTTCAATGTGACACTGAGTCCTGCTGGAATGGCTGAACTTCAGGGAGGAGGTGGGTAAGTGTTTTGTACAAAGCTATCCTTGGAAATCCTCTTCGGGTTTTGACCCTGGAGGGTCCTCTCAGAGACCTGGGGCCTCCCAACAACTTTGCAAGATCAGAACCAAGTGCAAAGAACTTGCCTGAGACCAATGGGAAATGGGCCTGTGCAGTCTAGAGACATCTCCTGCTGTCTGCTCCTTTAGGCAGGAAGATTAATGGGATTCTGTAAGCCACCTTGCAGAGACGTGAGCATCCCATACTCTCGGAGGAGCCCTGAAAATACACCGAGTGTATTCATTCATTCATTCGAATTCTCTAAACAGGTCTTCTTATAATGTGCACATTTACATGTTGCTGCAAAGCTATGAATTTTCTGATTTTGTCACACTCTGATAAGATTAAAAAAACACAGATGTATGCACTCTTGCTGGCTGAATTGCAGAAGTAATTTCTCATACAATTGAAATCTAAAACTTGGTAGATGCCTTGCCCAGTAGGACAGGAAGTAATTTATCAATTCCCATTAGCTTCCATCACCAATCAAGAGAGTGCCTTGGCCTGAGTCCTTCCTGCTAGCATGGAAAACTCCAGCATTAGTTTCTCAGGCCAACAGAAACCACAGAGCAAAGCAATCCTGATTCTGAGCCTGGGGCTTCCTAGTAGGTAAGAGAGATCTTGGATCCAGTGGGAAATGCAAAAATCAGTCCCGTAGTACAATGCCTGCCTACTAGGAAGGCCTCAGACAGAGGGGTAAATTAAGACTTTTAAAGTTTGAGTGTGACCTTCACGCTTTTTCTAAGTTCAGAAACATCCGAGAGAAAGAGTTTCGTGTTTTTGAATTTTCAGCATGGAAACCTTGGCTAAAAGTCCTTGTATAAATTTTGGGTTGTATCCTTGGACTCATAAATTGCAACTTGGACCTTGCCTTGTTTCCTTTCTTTCCTGTTCTAGTTCCTTCATCTCCCTTTGTATTTTTAATTTAAAATAAATCCGTGTGGTAAACAGTTCTTTTATCAGAGCAAACCTTAATTTGAGCATAGTTTTCAGGAAAAGGAACTTGAACTGCACAGTTGCCTAGCTAGGCTGCTCAGAGCAAGCTGTTCTCTGTAGCAGCTGGCTGCATTGCTGTCTGCCTCTAAGGAAATCAGGAGAAAGCAAATATTTATGAAAACACCAAGGCTTTAAAAGAACCCAGACTGGGAAAGTTCTTTTCTTTTTAAAAATCTCTTGTACATCTTTCAGGATGGAAGACTGAAGGCTAGTTTGAGGTGGATTTTGGTGGAGATTTGTTCTTGTTTTTTAGCTTTCAGCAAACATCAACCAGGTTGCTATCAGGGCATGTCGCAGGGGTAGGGGAGTTGATGGAGTTTGTGACACTTAAGGGGGTCATTAGCATTTTTTGTGATGAACCTCTTGTCTCTAGACAGGTGGACAGGTCCCTGTGCTCCTCTTTTGTGTCTTCCATCCAGGCTTTCAATATTTTGAACATAATGTCCTCTGATTTGTTCAGGGCCGTGGCAATGGCACATTAGACAAGGGCTGCCTGGGGCAGGAGTAGATGGATGCTGTAGGTCATCATTTTGATGGATTTATCTATATTTCAATGAGTTTCCTTAGGCATGATCTCTCTGGGAACTGCTGTAGATCTGTGTGGGATGTGTGACAAAAGGACTTGGCATTTCAGGCCTTGAGCAGTGGGGAAAACAGTGCCTCCCCATCATTGTTGATTGGATAATCACAAGGTCTCCTGATGGATGGACTGATTGCCTCATTTGTATGAACATGTGAAATTCCCAAATGCTAATGTTGGAGCAGGCTGAGAATGAGGGAGAGTGATGCCTGGCGGTGTGGGGACAGCATTTGTGACTCCAGAGGGCTGTGGGACAGGCTTAGCTGTGAGAAGAGGGAGGTGTGGGGGCTTTTGGGGCTCAGAACTTGGTGAGAATGGTGGAGAGTCAAGGGCAACTATGCAGTGGTAATTTTGCCTCCCCAGAGCAGGTCTCTTTTTTTTTTAAAATTTTTATTTTATTCATCTGTGCATACAATGTTTGGGTCATTTTTCCCCCCTTCCCCCCGCCCTCTCCCTCCCCCCACCTTACACCCCCCTTACCCCTGGCTACATGGCAGAAACTATTTTGCCCTTATCTCTAATTTTGTTGAAGAGAGAGTATAAGCAATAATAGGAAGGAACAAGGGTTTTTGCTGGTTGAGATAAGGATAGCTATACAGGGAGTTGACTCACATTGATTTCCTGTGCGTGTGTGTTACCTTCTAAATTAATTCTTCTCGAACTAACCTTTTCTCTAGTTCCTGGTCCCCTTCTCCTATTGGCCTCAGTTGCTTTTAAGGTATCTGCTTTAGTTTCTCTGCGTTGAGGGCAACAAATGCTAGCTAGTTTTTTAGGTGTCTTACCTATCTTCATACCTTCCTTGTGTGCTCTCGCTTTTATCATGTGCTCAAAGTCCAATCCCATTGTTGTGTTTGCTCTTGATCTAATGTCCCACATATGAGGGAGAGCATACGATTTTTGGTCTTTTGGGCCAGGCTAACCTCACTCAGAATGATGTTCTCCAATTCCATCCATTTACCTGTGAATGATAACATTTCGTTCTTCTTCATGGCTGCATAAAATTCCATTGTGTATAAATATCACATTTTCTTAATCCATTTGTCAGTGGTGGGGCATCTTTGCTGTTTCCATAACTTGGCTATTGTGAATAGCAGAGCAGGTCTCTTAAGACAGGTCAAGGGTAGACTCTCAGACTAGGATCCCCAGGATAGAGGGAGGTCCTGATAAGTGAGAGCCCAGGTAAAGGAAACCACTCGAGAATCATGGAATACGGTCACTTACACCAGTGTCTGTACGCCAGGATGATGACAGAGGCGAAGGGATTCATACTACCTCTATCATACCAGGATGATGAAAGGCGAAGGTGTCCACACATGAGAGGTGAGGGCATCCCAGCCATGTTTTGTCACACCAGGCCATGACCTCCCAAAGGAAAATAGCTTTGGAATGTGGCATAAAGAGAGGGAAGGATTTGGTGTGTACTAAGTGAGGAAGTGGGGGAATGATCTAGAACAACCCAGTGTGCCCCTCACAGTGCTGGCTATGCTGGTTCTCGTGACAGTGATGTGAGGCTGCCTTACGTCTTGCTCCTTCATCATGAAACCTTCTGGAGAACAGAGAGAGTCTGGAGCCTTAGTCTTTGCAGGGCAGGATCCCTTGCAGCTCCCCAGTGCCTATCTCTGTGGATCTCTGATGCCTTTGCACACTTTCTAGCTTGCATTTGACGATTCAGAAACATGATATGATGCCTGTGTTTCTCTTCTCTTGCATGCTTAAAGCTCTTTCCTTGCCCTGCTGATTTTCCCTTTAAAACAAATGTAGTAATGCTGTCTGATTCCAGTGGTGTCAGGCAAAGGAAGCAGTTTTGAGCTTTACTTAGGGAGACAGATAAGCTTGATTGTCATTTGTGAAACTCTAGTCTTCTCAGGGTTCTGCTAAGTCTCTTCCAAGAGCCCTAACTTGCCATTCAGACTAAGTTTCCTGGCTTTACAGAGTCTTGCAGTTCCCTTACAGTGACAGGACACTTCCTGTCTGTCTTAAGACAGAGTTTGGAGGCAGGCATGTGAGTAGTGTGGTGAGCCTCACTTATGTAGTTTGGAGAATTATAATTTGTACTTGACTTTCTACCTGGTCACACAGCAGGCTCTTTGATGGCAAGTCTCATCTTTAATCCTCAGTCCTTAGCCTCGTACCTAACTGAAGCTCAGTCATTATTTGTTAAATGAAGTACATGTTACAAGTTATAAACCTTATGGACTTGGCTGTGAGATCCTCATTCATTCACTTTTATGCAATTTGTAGCTCAGTTAGAAATAGTGGCCAAAAATAATGTTGCCTTGGGTGCCACTGTCTTCAGAATTTTTCCATTTTCACTCATACTTAGTCTTGACCTCAGATTTAGGCAGGAATTCTTAAAGGTGAACAAGATGGATTTCATTAATTAAATACCAGGTAATGCTCTAAACTGCCCCTTCCCTGCAGGTGTGGGCCAGCTGTCAGAATTCTTCCAGGTGGCTCCTTTGTGCCTCTAGGCAAAGTGATTCCTAGCAGCAGCAGGGTAGGCTGAGCACTGCCCCAGACATTCCCAGTACACCACAGTGTGAGGTCACAGCCCAGGCTGCTCTGGGGATTTACAGTAAATGGTAACTCAGAGCATTGTAGAGCCTTGTGTTGTGCCTGTGGTGGGAAGAGTGAATAGGACCATGTCTAAGGAAGAAAGTAGGGTGTTTTGCATACAGACTGGTGTTAAATTCAGTTTTATTAAACATTTATTAATGATCTGGAAGTGGGGTGTAAACAGAACATTAATTAAATGTCTGAATACTAAATTGGGAGGTGTTGCAGAAGACGGACTAATCGCTTTAGCATTCACTTGGCATACAGAACTTACATAATTTAGTGTACCCACGGATTAAAAGTGGGGCAGACATATCTTTGTTGACAACCTTATTTTCTCAGTTTGTAGCTGATATTTTGCTTTCTTCACATGCATGTTCTTATACTTGAAGATTTTCTATTTATGTTAGCATCAGAATGATGGGTCATCCTATTTTTATATCCAGGACCCAAATGCAGGGAAAACATTTGGAAAGAATGAGGTGGCATAAGCAAAAGCAGGGACAGAGAATAACATGGAGATACTGAAGTCAGGTAACTCAGCTTTTGGGAGACCAAAGTCTTCCTACCCTTGTAGGGCCTGTTCTGTTTTTCTCAGCTTGTACGTATTCTAGAAAGTATCTCGCAGAGTTACCTCTTTGGAAGAATTTGGTGGGAACAGACTTAGAACTTAGCATGCCCTTCACACCTGTGGTGTGGTATACATTTGGGGTCGGGAGACCTGGATTTTAATCCTTGTTAGGCATTTTTCCAGCTATGTGATGTGGACAAAGTCATTTCATCTTTCTGAGCCTTAGTTTCCTTATCCATGGAAGGGAGAACAACATATGTCCCCAGGGTAATGTCAGTATGAACTGAAGTGGTATTTTTTGAAAGGATTTTGTGAAGTGTAAACCTGCGCAAAAGTTAGCATGACATTGGATTCATTCTCAAAGAATGATGAGTACTATCACCGTGCTTATAAAGCCCTCTGAATAATTACCATCAGAATGGCCAAGAATGTTTAGAAATATGGAAAGGAAATTCAGTCTGGAAAAATGCTAGTAAATACTTAAGCACAGTAGAAAATTGGCAGGGCTTTGAGTTGGCAAAATTAATCAAACTATTTTTCAAATGCTTGGGTTCAACAAACTAGAATGAGTGTGCCAGGCACCTTTTCTTATAAATCTTTGCTTGTTTCAGCTAGAATATGATCCATAAGCTTCTGATTCATTTACACTTAATTCACTAAAAGGATATTTTTTAGCAGCAACCGTATGTCCCAGGGCCTGCTAAACCCACTGCTTTCACATTTCTTTCTTTGGAGTCTTTCTAGCCAGGCAGATAAAAGATATCTGGGTGCATTTCAAAATTACTTAGTTAAAATCCTATTTTAAAAAACATTTTGTTATTCTTCTTTTATACTATACAAACTTATTCCCACTATAGGAGTATTTTATTTATAGGTACATTTAACTTATTCTAGACAATATATTTATATAAAATATACAAAAATTGGTAAGTAAATTTATATGCTACAATAATGTAATATATTTTGTATGTATGTAAGAGGGCAAATGTTGGATAGGGATGTCATTTACAGCTTGATTCCTACAACCCATTCTTCTCCCTCTGAGTCGTCTAATAGATAGCCTATAAACACAAAGGCACAAGCTAGCTATACATCAGACTGTAAACTTCATTAATGGGAAGCATGGTTGGAGAAGAAAGACTGACATGGGGAGAACCAGGAACTTGCTATCATCTTGCCCGCCATGGAAGAATGTCTACCCAGCTGCTTGGTGCTCACTGTGAAAGGCTGAACCCATAAGAGCCATGGCCTGGACAGACCCACAGACCACACCCATGTGCCCACCCAGCTGATGTTGGTGGGATTACTGTTGGTATTCACTGGCCATTTTGGCTTTCATTTCTACATTTTTCTTCCATGGGGAGAGGAAATTTAGTTGGAGATAGAAGCCAGAAGATTTTACCTCAGTGCTGCTGCTTCTGGGAAGCCAAGCAAAGTCCTTTCCCTTCCATGGAGAAAGGGATGGGGGATAAGCTTCTTATTAGGTCTTCAGAGGAGGCCATGTAAGATGCATCAGCTTGCTTGGAGTCCACAGATGTCTCATCTTTCTCTGCACCTGTTGCTCTTTCCATCCTTCTCTGGGAAGTTGGCTCAGAGCTAAGGATCTTTTCTTACAATTTTGATAATATGGGGGCTCCAAGGGCAGATTAGGGACTGTGGACCCTACCTCTGACCTACTTCAGGGGAAGATATTCAGAACTCATATCTGAGTGCTAAAGACGGTGTTGTCCTCAGTGTTCACTGCAGCAAGATCCAGACTCATGCCATGAGTTAAAAAGGATGTCATTAGCTCTCAAGTGTCCTCTGTTGGAGCGCTCTGAATCATATTTCAACAGCATAAATTTCAACAGAATATAAGGGTATAGCACTAACAATAAGTAGTAATGCTTTAATGACTGTACCTCATTGTCCCTCCTTTAATATAGCATTCTGTGCTAGTTAGCTTTTTCATCACTGTGACAAATGCTTCAGATAAACAACTTAAGGGAAGAAGGATTTATGTTGTCTCATGTTTTCAGACATTTAAGTTCATGGTTGTCTGATCCTGTGTTTCTGGGCCTGAAGTGAAGCAGAATTTCATGGCAGAAGGGCATGAGGCAGAGCTGGTCATCTAATGGTCACTGGGAAGCAGAGAGAAGTAAAAGGAAGGGGTTACCCACCCCTGCAAGGACTCACCTACAGTGAATTTCTTCAAGCCAGGTCCCACAAGCAAAGTTTTTCAGAACCTCCCCAAATAACACCACCTTGGGGATCAAGCCTTCAACACATGAACCTGTAGGGGAGTTTACAAATTCAAACCATAACACTTTGCCCCTGGCCCGCAAAGGCTCATGGCCATCCCATAATGCAAAATGCATTTATTCCATCTCTAAGAATCCCCAAAGACTTAACAGCAGTTCTAGAACTGTTCAAAACTCTAAAGTCCAAATTGTCCTTTGGGTCTCAAGACAAATACTTATCATGAGTCCTGGTAAAATGAAAAAGAAAATTAGGTATTTCCAACATATAATAGTACAGGGTAAACTCATTCCAAAAGGGAGGAATAAGGGCATAGAAAGGATGGAGGGGATCAAAACCCAACATGGAAAACATTTAATCCTGTAGCTTCAAGCCAGCATCTGGGTGCATATGGTACCAAAGGGCTCAGGCAGCCTGGCCCCTGCAGACTTGCTGACTGACCAAAGTGGACTTTATCTTGGGCTGGCTTTGCTTGCTGCCTGAAGGCTTCCTCAGCAGATGTTTCACATTTCTGACTTCTTCAGCTTCCTGGGCTCCCCACTGCATCTTCATCCTCACTCTCACTGCAAAATGCAGCACCCTCTCAAGAGTTCTCTACAGGGATCTGACCCTGATACTCATTGCCTGGTCCCCCAGACTTTCTTCTGAAATCTCATTGAAAGCCTCTATATCCCTGAAACTCTTTTTTACTTTTATTTTTTGGTGAGTCTGGAGTTTGAACTTAGTGCTTTGTAATTGCAAACAAACCCAGATGCTTGCAAAGCAGGTGCTCTACTGCTTGAGCCACACCTCCAGTCCATTTTGCTCTGGTTATTTTGGTGGTGGGGGTCTCACAAACTACTTGCCTGGGGTTGGCGTTGAACTGCAATCCTCCTAATCTCTGACTCCCAAGTAGCTAGGATTACAGGCATGGGCTGCCAGCACCCAGCTGACCCTGCAACTCTTAAATTCTGCATCTTGCAATACCAGCATACCATATGGTCAATGCCAGGTTCTGCCACCAGCTTGAGCAGGACCTGGGTTCCCTTGCACTGTGGCTGCAGTAGTGTCCAAGTGCCTGATGGTTAAATAAAGGGAAACACTTTCCTAGGTGGCCTTGTAAGAGTAAGACACCCCAGCACTCTCTTCTCTAAGCAGTCTTTCAAATGAATTTACTTTTTTTACACCTTCAATCCTGCAGTGAGTGGGGCCCAGCTAATTCCTGATACTCCCTTGAGGCATCATTGCAATTGTCCTGGTGTAAAGTACATGACTTCTTTTTAGTGGGGCTATAGCAACCATGTCTTCCTTGGCTTCAACTTTACACATATTTCTCTTCTGGCTAAACTGCAAGCTTTTCAAACACTTCTCTGCTTTTTGCCCCTGATTCTCTCTGTGAATCTGGCCAAACACAGCCAGCAATTACCATTCAATAGCCTGAATGTTGGGCTGCATTGAAATTTCCTTGGCTAGCTTAGTCTGTCACCTTTAAATTCAGCTTCACACAAAGTCCCAGGACATGAACAAAATGTAGACAAGTCTTCTGCTCAAATGCAACACAAATGGCCTCTGTTCCTATTCCCAACAGCCTTTATTCCTATCTGAAACCCTGACGAGCACAGTGTTTACTGTCTGCATTCCTAGACCTGTGTGGCCCTCTGAGCTCCCTCCAGACTCAGCCATTAAGCTTCACTTACAGCATTCTAGGCTTTCTGTAGACAAGTTCTCAAAACTTCCAAATTTTTTGCTGCTGTGACAAATACCTGAGATAAACAACCTAAGAGAGGAAGGATTTATTTTGGCTCACCCTTTCAGTCTGTGGTTGGCTGTCTCCAACCAACTCCAGAAGGGTGTAGTAAAGAAGTGTTCACCTCATGGCAACTGGAAAGGAGAGAGAGGTCCAGGAAGGGGCTAAGGCCAACATTTAGTCTCCAAGGACTTGACCCTAAGGAACTACTTCCTGCAATGAGACCCTCTCAAGTGAAGTTTTCAGAACCTCCTGAAAATGGTGCCACCAGTTGGAGACCAAGTGTTAGATACAAGAGTTGTGGGGAACACTTCACATTCAAACCTTAACATGTCCTATCCCCATTCTCATTATGAAGGTGGTAGGAAATCCACCCTGTGAAAGTCTTAGAGAACACCGGAAACAAAAACAGAAGGAAACATAAATATTAGAAACTCACCTACCTGGAGATGCCACCGAAATTTTTCTGTATTTCCTTTCAGTATGTTTTCTAGTGGTACATTTATACTACGTAAAATAAAATAAAATAAAATTCAGTCATACCTTGTAAACAGTTTTATATTCAAAGTTTTTAATTTTTTTATAAACTCTTTTCCACACCTTTAATATTTCTCAAGATTTTTATTTTTAATGGAGTCTAATATTTCATTTCTTTAGATTTTGTTGAGAGTTGCAGCATTACAATTATAATTTAATTAACAGCTCCGAATATGTTTAATATGAGATTCTGGCTTTTTTAAAATTAAAGGTGGAGTTACTGTGTCAATTTGTAGGACACTTTTAAGCCTCCTTGCCAAGTAATATTGTTAATTTGAGATAAAAAAAATTGTGACACTTCTACTACTTTGCTTGAGAATGCCTGTTTTCCTGCACTTTGCTGACACTATGCATTATTGTATTGTTAATTTTAAGCTTCCTACTTATTTTTCCCTTCTTGGTGGTACTGGGGTCTCATGCTTGGTAAGGAGGCACCCTTGAGCCATGCCTCCAGCCCTCCCCGCTTACTCTTGATGAAAGCCAAACTCTGTTATAAGGGTACTAAGATAATGAGGCCAGGCAATTGTCCCTAAGACAGTCAACATGGGGACAGGGCCATGCCCAGCAGTCTTTCTCTGGTGTCCCATTGAGGTGCCTGTCTGCTCCTGGGAGCATGAGCAGGTTCTTGCAACTCTCACCGGGATGTCACTTCTGCTTGTAGGGTTCTGCACCCAACCACCAGACAAAGGCCCCAGAGATGTTGCCAATCCCTGAACTCACTTGGATCTCAGAAGACTTATTTGTTCATTAGCCTTTTGCTGCACTAGTTCTCCCTTCTGGGGATATAGCTGGTTTGAGGAATTATATTCAAAGTGGAGTTTGGAGGCCCAGGAGAGAGCAGATGAGTTGTGGCTGTCCCCACAGATGTTGGGCCAGCGTCTCTGTGAAGAACCCTCCTGAAGACTGTAAATCAGAGAACATCTGTGATTTCGAGAGCCCTCATCTACCTCATACCCAAGACCCATCACGTGGGAAGATGCTGGCGCCTGGGGACCATGGCATCTGCAAATTCTGCACTCACTTCCACTTAACTGAGGAGAAGGAGAGAACTGTGCACGCTCCCCAAGAGTGCTGCCTAGAGGAAAGGAGAAACTCTTCTCAAAGTCACATGAAGCAGCAACAACATCAGTGAAAGAATCCATCCAATCAAACTGTCAAATGTCTGTCTACATATTATGTGCAAACTAGACCCAGAATATGTTCGCACATAATGTGTGTAGCACACATGTTTACACAGGAAATGGCTTACCATGAAGCTAGGGATGGAAAACACTTCCACTTTCATTTAATAACTTGATGTTTTAAATGTTGCTTTTTGGGCAGAATAGTTTCTGCTGGGTATTGAGGGGGTGGAGTGAGAGGGAGGGGGCGGAGTGGGTGGTAAGGGAGGGGGTGGGGGCAGGGGGGAGAAATGACCCAAGCCTTGTATGCACATATGAATAATAAAATTTAAATAAATAAATAAATAAATGTTGCTCTTTGCACGATTATGTTTCCTGCTTCAACAGCACCCTGACGTGCTGCATCTGCACGGTGGGAGATGGGATCCTCCATTTCCCTTGCTCCTTCTCAGGGATGCTGCTTTGGCTCTTTGACCTTTAGCAGTCCTTCCTTTCTAGGTCATGTAGAGAAACCTGCCTGAGCATGACCTTGAGCAGTGGGGCCTAAGCATCTTCAGCCTCCAAAATCTACACTCACCCAAGTCTCCCCGCAGCACTTCGTCTTGCCCTGTCTCTTGCCTCTGCTGTTGGTGATTGGATGGTGAGAAGGAAGCCCTGTTGATTTTCTCCCTTCTTTATTTCTGAATATCTGTGCACAGAATACATTTGACACCTTTTCCAAATTTCTGCTTCCTAAGGGTAGGAAAGAGAGAGCTGGGCTATTTTATCTTTGTGACTGCAAATGAATTATGCATTTGGCAACCTTTCTATTTTCACTGTCCCGTTTCAATTGCCCAATGGGCAAAAAACTTTCTAGCATCCCAAATGAGAAAAATAGTTGAAGAGAATTATTACTGAGAAATATGTAACTTCCAGATAAGTGAAAGCTGTATTTGTGGTATTCTGAGCTCAAGGTAACCTGTAAAGCCACTCGACTTGTCCTTACACATATCCTGGCCTTTACACTAACTGGCTCAGGCCACAAGATTCTAGGCCAGAGTGGGGACATTTGCAGCCACTCTAGCTCATCTTAGGAGTCTCTTGGGCACATACTCTCCAGTGTCTCTTGATTTTTTCCTGGAACCCCCGTAATTAGCTTCAAGCTGATCACTCAACAGATGGTACTTAAGACTGGAAGAGCAGCTCTTGGTGGGCATAGTAGCTCCTAACAAGAACGACAAAGGGAATTTTCCCAATAAAACTAGTTAAATACCACTTAATGAAAGCTTTATCTTCATTAGATTGCACATTTCTTGGAGTTTATTTCATTTTTAATTGTGGTAAAATATACACATCATAGAACTTGTCATTTTATCACTTTTTGGTATAGTGTTCAGGGCATTACATTCATTTACTCTACATAACCATCACTACCATCCAGGACTTTTTCATCATCCCAAACTGATGCTCTGTCTGCATCAAGTGGAATCTCCCCAGTTCCCGGCAACTACTCCTGTACTTTTATTCAATTATTTCTTTATACGTAGAGTGAACCAAGATTCTTCCCCAGCATGGCCATAGTAATGGTACACCCATCCTACTTGCTGCCTGGCCCTAGGAAGCTGGTAATTGTTCTCACTGATTGTGGCACCACTGTACATTAGATAGCAGTGTCTATCATCAGCGGCTCTCACCTGCTCAAGTCCTTAAGGGGACATGGACCTTGCACGGAGGAAAGCCTGAGTGGTCAGAGTCTCATGACCTCACCCTTTTCTGACCTCGCTCAAAGGTAGATCAGCTGTGACCTCACTGGCCTCACTCTGCATCTGTAGGTCCTGGTTTTGGAAAGTGAATAGATCCATCAGACTCTTCTCCCAAGAATTTGGGAGCTGAGGATCTGAGTCAGTTGCTGAAGATCTGAGGTGAAAATCCCAGAAGAAGAGTGTATTAGGCAGCTCAGATTCCCACAACGAATACCATAGATTGGGTGGCTGAAGCAGTAGAAATATTTTGATGGCTGGAACTCCGAGGTCAAGATGTTGGCGGGGTTCTCTCAAAGTCTGTTTCTTGGCTTGTAAGTAGCTGCCTTCTCTCAGTGTCTTCACATGACATCCCTGTCTGTGAATGTCTGTGTCCTAATCCCTTCTACATTTGATATGAATTACCTCCTCAAAGATCCTATCTCCAAATAAGGTCACAATCTAGGGTACTGGGGCAAAATATGTAGATATGGATTTGGGGGGGTCACAATTGTTCCCTAAAGGAGTCTGGCTCAGAGTGTAGTCATGGAGGCTGCAAGCTCCTGGGACAGTGGCTGGGTGAGGGAGGGGAATGGAGCCAATGAAGAAAGAAAACAGGGATAGCACCTGAGGCCATGTGGACCCAGGAGACAGGTGGGAGAGCACATTTCTGAGGGTTTTCAGTGGTTGTTTCCAGATGCCTTGCATTTCCTTCAAGGTCCTTTAAGGACCTACACCAGGTGCCCTCCATGCTCTATCCTGGAGAGGAAGCTGCAGCGGAGAGGGATTTGGAAGGAGCACATAGCAATGTGCTCCTTTCCTTATGCAACTCGGCATGTCTGTAGAGGTGGGGTTCAGGTTCATCCAAAGCCTGAGCCTCCCCAGATTCCCCAGGCCTAATTTGTGCTCATTATGCTTTGGGATCAGGACGATTAGTGCTGTTTGCTGAAGGCTCCAAAATAATCCCTCTTTTATCCATTTTCCCTGAAATTTACTGTTTCAGCCAAGCAGCATGGTGCTCACCCTCATGTTTGTTAAAAAGGTTAGGGAAAATGTCATCTAACCAACAGCTTGGAGAGGAGAGCTGAGCAGTTGGTAGGAGCTCAATGGGTATTTCTCAGCAGTCTTGAACAAACAGAAATTGTATCCTTGCGTGTTCTGTGGGAATGCCATAGCCAGTCTCTAGGGCCCCATGATTAGGTCTTGGGCTCAAAGCCTCATCCTGTGTGCCTCTACTCTCTTTCCTTCACCTGGCTAGGATCAGGGTCTCCAGCAAGACCTCCTTCCTCATTGCCATTCTCTTGTCCCATTATTTCAACTTCCTTTTGAAATCCTTGATTTGATTTTAAAAACAGTCAGTGAAAAAAGCCCATATTAGAAATTTAATAAAGCAATTACATTTCATGTCTTAAAGAATATTTAGCATTCTGATACCCGAGTAACAAGACAGTAAGAGATAGATGTCTTTAGGCAACTGTTTAGTTAATAAATGAGAATGATCAAATGTATTTAAATTGAGTGTTTTCTGTGCAATATGGATTACACTCCATGCTTAGCAAATTCCCTTTTCGACGAATGTTCAAAGGCAAATGTCAATCTAGTTCTGCCCAAATTATGTATATACACACATAAACAACTTCCTAATGAATAGAGCATGCGTTAATAAAGTTTTACTAATCTTAGCTAGAGGAGGTATTTAAATTAGTTGTGTGTGACCTCAACAACACTGGACACAAGGAAGTTAATTTAAAAGTGATATGCATAAAAACTATTTTAAGTGGGCTATTTTGTATCAACATTTCAAACATACCTTATTTTAAAGTGGGAGCCTCACCAATGGGAGTCTCGTATCTTGACTTTTAACTTTGGGGTATTTTCTTACGTTGGTTACAGAAGAAAAGTCATTTTTTTATTGTTTTATTATTCATATGTGCATACAAGGCTTGGGTCATTTCTCCCCCCTGCCCCCCCTCCCTTCTCCCCACTCCGCCCCCTCCCTCTCCCCCCCACCCCCTCAATACCCGGCAGAAACTATTTTGCCCTTATCTCTAATTTTTTTGAAGAGAGAGTATAAGCAATAATAGGAAGGAACAAGTGTTTTTGCTGGTTCAGATAAGCAGAATTGTCAGGGGCTGTGGCTTCTAGGAGGGCAGACCTGCTTGGGTGACGGACAGTGCCCGTGTTTTGTGCAGCCACTGAGAGAATGAGTAATGAGGACTTACATGGGTGATCTATGTACAGAGCTATGCACGAGCTATCACCAGAACACTGGTCAGATCTGGCTAGCTTTCATCAGGCAAGAATGCTGTGTTTTTTGATTAAAGCATGTATATGTCTGAAGGTGATGAAAGGCAAGAAATCATTTACAACTGACTCTGTCACTTTCTGGGCTCAAGTGTTTTGACCTTGAGAAGACTCGAGGACACAATAGACAGCCCCAAGCCAGAATCTCAGTTCTGCCATCCAGTCAACATAGGACTTTGGGTCACTCATTTAATCTCATTGAGTCTGAGCTTCATCATTCATAAAATGTAGAACAAATATATAATAAGCCTAGTGTGAATATTTCACTGTACAACGTATCTATATCTTCACACCAGTGCCTGGCACACTGATGGCATCCAATCAATGATAGTCATTATCCTTATCATTTGTTTAATATGGGTTTATTTCTACTTGTGTCCCTTTCTATTTCCCATTCCAGCATCCCTCCCTGTAGGGAGAGTGCCTGCAGAGTTGCAGTCAGCCTTCTGGGAGAAAATTGGGAATGGGTTTACCGCTCCTGGGCAGGTGTTTACAAGTTCCTGTACATTGGCTGTGGATGAAGGCCTTACAACGGCTCATCCTGTCCTGAACTTTTATAGACTTTAGTGAGTCTTACAGTGCATGCATATTGTTTTTGAAAATGGTTTCCCTCCTGACTGAACATTCATTTAGTGTTGGATAATAAATTGAAAGTTAACAAATTGAATGTTACCCCTTGGAGTCTGCAATCTTAAGAACATGCTAGTTTGTTCTTCCTGAGAATCTCTAGAACCCATGTTGTGGTTTTACCTGGACACCTTTGCCATCTTTCATGTGAACTCTACTCAGAAGGAAGGTGTCAAGCCTAGGAGCAGGAGTGGCTGGTCCATCCCATGAGCAAGAAAACAGAAACCTATTGTCTTTGTGGAGAAGTGAGTCTTGTGATTTCATGATTCTTGGGGTGGGGGGTAGCTGGAGGAGAGGAAAAACAAAACAAAACAAAAAACCCAATACCAGTATAGAAACAATGTATTCAGTTTCCATTTTTAGAGTTCACTTTAAAAGAGGACTTCATGATGCCTGTTATCTTAAAGGCTTAAAGAGCTATTTGTCTCATTTTGGGAAGTTGTGAAATTAAAATTCAGGGGGACAGTGACAGCCTTCACAGAAGAGTCCCTTAGGGTAGCTTCCAGAGATGGAAGTTTGGCTGCCTCTTGCTGGTTCTTACGGACCTGTTTTGGTTCTAGAGAATAAATCAGGATTATGGTCATACTGCCATTGAAAGACAGGAAAGAGGCACAGGAAACAAGCTGGCTGACTTTCTGTATCCTTCTTGTGGAAATAAGTGTGCTGTAATGTCAACTCTCCTTTTATCTCCCTGAGATACAAAGACAGCCTGAGCTGGACTTACATCTACCTCCCCTACTTCAAACTGTGCCACCTTGGCCAAAACTCTTTACTTTTCAGTGGGCTCATCTTTCAAAGTAGATAGATATCTCCATCAGTTTCCTTGGATCTCTGTGAGATCTGAGTGAGGCCAGGGGTGCAATGTGTTCTACACAATGTTGGAGTCATAGGATTGCAACTTGACTGATGGTGAGGTCTCAGTTTTAGTCCAAGTGGTGTTTACTTGAAAGTTCAGACCCACCTGGAGAACCTAAGGGTGGTTGCTTGGGCTCTTTGGGTGTGAGGGCCAGCAGAGCACACTGCAAATAAACTCATCCTAAGATGAAGAAGTGGGACATTAGAGAAACATCAGAGCAAGTGTCATGACTAAGCTGTCAGAAACATAGGCAGACAGGCTCGTGCTTTTCCACAATGTCAGAATTTATTGAATAACAATAAATCTAAAAACTATGGCAATTTTGTTGACTTTAATTTGCCAAGTAATACTGACTTCACTTGATAGCCACGAGTCACTGGCAACAAAGGTTCTTTTATTCCAATCTGAATTACTAATATTAACTCTCAAGTCACCCATGAGACTTCACACAATTATTATAGAATGGCTAAGAAAGGGTTAAAGAAGCCACAGAGTTCAAGAGACTGTAGCAAAGGCACAGGCAGAGAGCTGATACAGAGTAAGGAAAAGTCTCTGTAGGGACTAGAGAAAAGTTGTATGGATTGTGGATGCAGAACTGTTCAAGGTCTGGGTTGTAGAACTTTTTAAATGTCAGTTTGAAGTGGGCTGTGTGTCACATAGGAGAAACCTACTCAAGCTGGAGCCTATGGGAAGAGGCAGAAGTCCTTTTCTTTGGCAAATTTCCTGGTCAAGGCTCTTAATGGGTGACCAGGTAGTGGGTCAGTGTGCCTGCCACGTCTCAGTCTTGGGGCTGCTTTTTTTTTTTTTAATAGTCCTAAGTGAGGGGGTTACAACTGGTGTGATTGATAAGCTCACCTGCCTGGTTTTTCTAATATGATTTGATATATTTGTAGGTATAATTGTTTATTGCCACAAAGAAATTTTTTGTCAGTTTGTGCTGGCATATCGTTCTGTTTACTTGTATAAACAAGATGAAGAGTCATTCTATTTTGGTACTTATACTCAAAATGGAGTAACTTAGGTCAAAACTATTGCTTTATAAAATGGATTAACTCAAGGCTAGGCACAGCCTGAATGAAAGCTGCTGTTCTATACAACATAGAGTAACCCAAAGTAGGCCAGTCTGTTCTCCTCAACAAGCTAATGACAGAAGGGCAGGAGAGGATTGTGAATGTGAGGCTTGCTGTATAAGCCTCTTGCCATGGCCTTCTCCTCACCCTGTACCTATTGCACCTGTGGGAAGAAGGATGCAACAGAACTAAGAAAGCAAAGAACAGCCTCCTGAGTCTCCATGGGGCAGAGGAGCCTGGACAGCATCACATAGACCATCCAATGGCAGAATCCCTGAGCTGGATCACAGTGAGGGCTCTGGCACAGCAAGGCACAGAAGGTACCAGCAGGACTGCCCCTGTCCACAGACGCTCTCACTGGGGTGGGAGCTGGGGGAGAGCTGGAGGATGGGGCTAGCCACACCGGAAGCAAGAAAGAGTGTCCTTAACACGCATGTCAGCATTCTTCAGGAGAACTATAGTTAGAAACTTCACAGTTATGAGGAGTACAGACAGGGTGAGGAATGCACTGCAACAGATTACCCCAAAGAAGACCAGGAAACAGAGGAGGCAAATGATGATGATTTGTGGGTACCAACAGAGCTTGTTTATAAATCTGTCTGTGCTGCGAATTCTGAAGGATTTTTCAGGGAGGGTGAAAATCCTATAATCACAGGAGGAGGCTAGAGCAAGACAAAATGAATATCGTTTATTTCTCTTCATAGTTATCCTCTCTGTATTACCTGCTTGGGATCACTTTGGGAAACATGCATACATGAGGACAGTCATTTGCTATGCATACTTTTCACCTTTACAAAAGATACACATATGTATTCTTGTCACCAGTTGAAGCTGCCTGCCTTTTTGATAACTCACAGACATCTAAGTGGCCTTTTCTTAACTTCTGGGACTAGAACATGCTTGCCATGAACTGTTCATGGGGTGTCTACTAGCAAGGTCTTGGCTGGTTGGTTTTATTAGAAGGAGGTGGGAGGCCCTGAAGAGGTATAAGATTCTTCTCTGTCTTAAGGGACTTGCAATCTGGTTGAGGAAATAAACATGACTCAGGCCAAGAGGCAATTAATGTTTGCCTTGGATAAGAGGTGGCCGGCACCGTGGAGGAGACAGTCTTAACATCATTCAGCTCACTGTTCAGTTTCTCTTAACAGAGAAAGTGATGGTCATCATTATAGCCGTCTCCTGGCAAGAGGAACACACACTCTTTATTACGTTGTTCATCATTGCCATGGTTTCTCTGGAATTCAAGTTCGAGTTGCAATGAGGTGCAGTATACCATTTAAAAGAATTGTCATTTGTTTGTTTCAAAACAAACCCAGGAATTCGCTACATATAAATGCACTTGAAGCACATATTTCTAATAACCACACTTGTTTCATTCATAGTTTTCCTTTTCCCCCTTCCTCTCTGGTATATATTTAACATTCATGTTATTGTGAAGCAGCCTGGGATGAGCCATTTAGGAATGTCTCTGTTCCCATTACACTTACGTCTCTTATTTAACGATGCTAATTCTCCTAGCAACTGTTCATCTGTCTCTTTACTCCTCTGGATTCTGAAGGCGATGCTAATTAGCATGCTCTCCCAGCAGCTGTCTCTGCTTCCTAAATGGTGGGGAGGACATTCCTGAGCTGATAACCCCTCATGCCTGCTCCCTCTCTGTCCTTCTATCCCCTGGCTTCTATTCAGTCGGTATTTCTCCATGGAGAATTATTTAACATCCAGATTTTCCTTGCCAACACTTAGTTCCAAATCATCCATGCTAGGTGTTCTGTGACCCTGAGGTTTTGGGTAAAAAAACAAGGGTGTGTTGTTTGTAGTGCTGTAGTCAGGTCACTCTGTGTGTGTGTGTGTGTGTGTGTGTGTGTGAGAGAGAGAGAGAGAGAGAGAGAGAGAGAGAGAGAGAGAGAGAGAGAGAGAGAATGAGGTTCATGGAAGGGCTAGAATGCCTCATTACCTCCTGCTTCACACTGGCTTCCTTCATCTGACAAAGCCCAGAGTCCTAACTGTTCAATGCCTGGTCAGACACAGGTTGTTAAGATGCATGCATGTTGGCTTCATTTGGAAACAAGTAGTTCTCTTCTTGCTTCTTCATCTCCTTACCATTTTGCTGGGCTTTCATCAATTATAAACTCCAAGAATGGCACCTACCAGATCCCTCTGTGGCTATTCCTTAAGACACCTGTATTTCTCCAGCCCATGACTGTGGAAAAGAAAAAGGAAAAAAAAAAAAGTGAGCTCCTTAAAGTGGAACCCAAAGGTTGGTAGTCAGATGACATCCCAATAGCTGAAGTATTTGTTTCTAAATATTTCAACCCCACCTGCAGATAAACAGGAGGTGCCTGCAAGTGGATCTATCACACTGAGGCAGGCCACACTTGCAAACTTGCCATTTTTCTTGAACACTGGAAGGATATTCTCTCCTTGAGTTCCCATTAATTTAAATCAAAACTAAAGTTCATGGTGTCTCTCCTCTGCTGGTGACATTTTCCACTTCACACATTGTCAACCTCATTTAACATGTTACTCCTTGGCTGCGGTCACCTATGTGGGAAACCATACACCCCAAATAGCAGCAGCTATTCCTGTCCCACCCCTCCTCCTCCCTGAGGTCACTTCTTGTCCCATAGCCCTAATCCAGGCAGATTAGTGATCAGCTATTCGGCTAGAGGAGGCCTCTCCTTCTGCCCTGCCCACTGTGGGGTCAGTGATGTCCAGCCCTGGCCTCTGTGCTTCACTGTGTTTCCAGTGGACTTGAACCCTGGGGAAACCTCACAATGAACTAAACGCAGGCAGCAGGTCTATGTTGGGGAGTGTATGTGGAAGACAGGAGACGAAGGTCAGTTATAAAACTCAATGGAGAATGAGAGGAGGTCAGAATCCACCAAATAAGCCAATAGTCCACAGAAGGCCAAAATTATAGAATTTGTAGTCAGCATTTAAAAAATAATAATTTAAAAGCGAATATATTTAAAAGTTCAGATTTCTGGCTTCTCTGTTAAGATCAGTCTACCAACTCAGGCCCACATCTCCTAAGGGAAAGGAGAGCTAACCTCCATGGGTTTCACCCTTTGATACACTGCCTTCCCCAGAAGACATCCTCCACTCCAGTGTGGACTGAGCTGTCCTCTTGTGCATTCAAGCTTCAGGCTTCTACCTCCAATAGACACTGGAGACTGCCAAACCATGCTACTTTTGTGCAGAATCCAGAGGAAAATCCATACAAACTCACAGTATGTATTTGATTGAGGTCCATTTCATTGCACATACCTGAATGTGAATGCTGCCTTTGAACGTTTCTCATAATGAACAATTCCCTGGTGACGTATTTCCATATATAAGAAAACAAATATTAACAAAGAATCTAGGTTTCTTCCCAAAGTCAGACATCCCACCAAAGCAGAATTCACTAGACTCAGCAACCATGCATTGAGAAGAGTTATCCTCCACTGCTATGCCTCTGGCTTCTTTCTTCCTCATGAAGATACTGGTTCCATAGGTCACTAACTTGTCTCAACTACTGCCACACCCCAGAGCCTTTGCAGGGGGAGAGACATGCTCTCTTTGATTGTTGAGTAAATAAGAATCAAATGGAGTCTATGGAGGAGTCTCTTTTGCCAAGGTGGACATCTAAGCTCTAATAGAAGACAGAGAGTCTTCTTCCAGCACAAGTGAGATTGAAAAAGAGTGGAGGAACAGTGTGTGTGTGGGTGGGGGGGGGGTATTGAATAACAAGGCATTGCAGATAGCTGCAGGACTGAGAATAAGGGGCTGGCTGTCAGTGAAAGAGACTGGACATTTAGGAAGCCAGATCACCAGGGGCTCATCAGCTACTTCTGGGGGTTTGGAATGGTTCTTCAAGGAAAGTGGTGGGAAACAGCAAGGAGGAAAGGAAGGAGAGCAGAAGAGAAATAATCCCAAAATGCAAGTTTGAAGCAAAGAGGAAAGATTTTCTTTCAGCCTCTCAGAAGAAGCAGCAGCCCCTTGGAGGGCTGAAGGAGACCCTGCCTCTGGGTGGAGTCAGGCTGCAGTTAGGACCAGAAGGTGGAAGAAACTTGTGCTTATGAGTCATACAGCTTGGTAAATATTAGCTCTTACACTTGTCCAATCCTAGGAAATGTCCTAATTTCTCTGAGCTTTGGTTTTCTCATTTGCAAAATGAGAAAAATGATATTTACCTTATATGGTGCTATGAAGATTTTATGGAATATTATATTGCATACAGACTGTTTGACAGTAAAATGAGAAATGAGTAAGTAAGAGCTATTCCTGATGATTGACAGCTTATGTAATCTTGCAAGGGTCTCCTAGAAGACGTTTGAAGGTCTTTCTATTCCTTGGACTCAGTAAAGACACCTGACAAGACAGGAAAATATACTTCCCAAAGATGCTTTTACAAAGTAGGAGCAAAATGTAGTATGGACCATTTACTAGTTCTTCTAGAACCACCATAACAAAGTACCACACCCTGAGTCACCTGAACTACAGAAATATTATCTCAGAGCTTTGGAAATTTGAAGCCGGAGATCAAGGTGTCAGCCTGGTATCAGATGGTGGGATCTTATAGCATGCAACAAGTAGAAATGAAACCGAGGCAGTCCAGGCTGCTTTACTGGGGCTTCATCCCAAGCTGACTGACTTTGAGCTGAAGGGATACAGCTGAGATTGAGAAGGAATTAGGCACTGCTCTCCTAACAAAGGAGATCCTCCATAGCAGTGGAGGATAACCCCTCTCACTTTTTTTGAGTTTTTCTGGGTTAAAGTTTGCAGTTGTCCACTGGTCATGGGCCTGGTTTCAAAAGATGTTTTTCTTGTATGCAAACATCCTAGTGGGCTAACAGGTGGTGATGTAATCCAGGAACTGCAGAGTCCCTCCTGTCACTGATATCATTGTCTTATATAAAGACAATGGGCTCATGGTTTGGTCTGGGCCTTATGATAAGGCTGAGGTACTATCAGTGCTACTGAGAAAGCACAAGGGTGGGGTAGAAGAGACGTAGCCTTTCCAGTGGGCAATAGGCCAAGTTCACTCTGTATTATACTCTTGGGCAGAGTATTTCTCAAGTAATCAACAGGTCTACATTTGAGCTGGGTACAGTTTGACTCAATAGTTGAGGCAGCAAAGGTGAAGTCAGAGATACAAAATGTTTTACTCCATCTTAGTTATCCATCACTTATCTGTAGGCTCAAGTGGAGAGTCAATATTTTAGCAAAAGCAGCCTTCAAGTTTTTGCAAAGTAAACAAGCAGCTATTATCCTAATAATCTATATATCAGAGGTGTTATCTCCAGCAAGCTCGTGGAACATTAACAATGTATTTCTCAGATCTGTGACCTCCAAAAATTTGTGAATTTTTTTATTCGTCAACTAAGAGCAAATGCTGTGATTTTGCTCTGACAGATTGACATTTATGCTGATTCTGGGGTGTTTACCGAGGACATTTTATGGGATGAGGTTTCTTTTTGGTAACAGTTCTCCCTTGTCCTTGTTTGTCATTTGTGTAGCCATCTTGGACTCCACTAGTTTTAGCTTGGGTTAGTCATAAGGGGCTTAGATTAAGAGTGTACGCATTTGTCCCTTGTGCTGGTTCCTACCTGGGGCAGGCTTAGCTGGGATGGAGAATCTTCTGCAGGCCACTGCCCAGCCTCTGGAGGTTTGCTGATAATCTTTGGTGTCTCTTGGCTTATAGACTGTCACCCTGATCTCTACTATCATTGTCACTTGACATTTTCCCTGTATGAGTGTCTGCACCCAAGTTTTAGGGACACTAGTTACATTGGAATTCCAGATGTACATTATCTAACTTCCCACTTAACATTTCCACTTGCACATTTTAGGGAAACTTCTTCATGTTCAAAAGATTTGAACCTGTGACTGACCCTTGAAAGCTATTCTTTTTTCTTGTTCCCTACTTCAGTAAAGTACACCATTTTCTATCTGGTCACCAGAAAGCTCAGAGTTGTGACATCTTTCTATTCCCACCTTCCTTCTCAAGTCCTCACACTCTCAAGCCTTAAATATTAATATATCCATATATTCTTTTGTATCAGCTTCTCCCCATCTTCCTGGCTACCACTCATGTCTCTTATTACTGTCTCTGACACAGAAAGTGATCTCTTTGAAATACTCATGGCATCATTTTGCCTCATTCTTTGGAATCCTATGTTCCTGGGCTTCGTACACTCTTAAAGCCCAGTGATGTGTTTATCACAGGCTGGAGTTGAAGAGAACAGAAGAGGATGGAGAACTGAACTCAAGCGCTCCAGCTGGGAGCTGGGAAGGTCTGAAGAATTCAGAGACTTGGAAAATTCAAGGCCAGAAAGGTTCCAGAAAAGCCAGGAAAGGGAAGGAAGGTGGAGATAGTTGGAACGTGCTCTCAGGAGGGGCTGTCCTCCTGTCAGATGATGCCTTGGGGAGCAGAGAAGTAAGGACAGGTTTCAGTCGACTGAGGAAAGAATGGGAAGTGAGGAAGTGTTTTGCTATAAACAGAATGAGATTGGGAGTGGACTTCAGGGGCATTTTGCTACCCTACTGCCTTCTTTAAAGAAGTTCTGGAATGGATTCTGATTTCCCTCTCCTAAATTTTCACTTCTCTGTACCTACTCATCATCCTTTATGATCAGTTAAGATGTTGGCTCTTCAGATGTCACTTCCCTAATCTTTGGAGCCAATGGTTTCTCTTGCTGTGATGCTCATTGCTTATTATAGTTCATCATGGTTTCTTTGACAGCACTTACCAGTTTACAATTATTTACTTCTGTGTTTTGTTGATCAGAGTTTTCTCCTTGCTTGACTGTAAACTCAATTTGCCTGGCACATGGTAGGTGCTAAACACATATTTGTTAAATAAATGATTGATTTTAGGAATAGATCAACATCTTCCACAGTAAACATTTACTTTAATTTTGCAAACTTCTAAAAGTATATTCCAAAGGTTCAGGGAGTCTTGCAAATAAATAGAAAAAAAGCACATTTAGGGTCATGTTCAAGAGCGTTGACAATAAGATCTGAAAATAGAAGGCATTCTTTGGCAAATTTCTCCAGATTATATAGTGATGATGACCCTATAATTCCCCAGCTTATACTGAGCAATACCTGTTTCTTAACAACTTATGTATTTAAAATTTTTCCCGTTTTCTTCTTCCCAGTGTGTTCCACACATATACAGGAAAATAATCACACAAAATCACTTCAAGAAAGTGAGATATTTGAAGTTATATTGATATTTAGTTTTCTCAAAACATGAAATCTAGTAAGGCATTTGGAACGAGATCCAAATTCCTTACCATGTGATGTAGCACTTTCCTCCTTCTCAGACGAAACTTACTCCTGATTCAAGGCTGCTGGTTCTCCACATTCATCCCTCCTGGTCTTAGGGAGCTTGAACTTTCTGGGTCTTCCATGTGGGATGCTTCTCTTCCAGTTCTTAAATGGCTTCAATTCTTCTGGTCACAATGGAAATGTCACTTTACTTGGAGGTCTTCTTTGACTAACAGATTTAAGGTGGCAGCCACCCAGTTAGTTTTCTACTGCTTATGGAATCACTTGTTAAACTTTCCCTCATCACCTGTCATGTCTGCCAGTGGATCATTTATGACTTCACCTACCTTCTGGACACCTGTGTCCTCTGCAGGAGCACAGGCTGCTTGGGAACAGGCTGTTAACTATTAAGTTCTCTGCAGCAGGAAGGACCATTTTATGATAAATTATTTGCTCCACGAATGAAAACGTATTTAGGGGAACATTTATTTCCTTTACAAGAATTTAAAGAACTAGAGCATTAAAAGTAACTTTTTGAAAGCAAAGCAACACAAGTAGGCTTTGACTGTTAAACGGAGTGAGTTTACAATGAATGAAAGCAAAATCTAAAAGCACAGGATAAAAAATCCTCTGTGTGAAGAGAAGCCAAACTCTGGCTTTACTGCAGCGCTTATCAGGGTGCTTGGAGTCCCTGAAGAGAAGGATGGTGCTCTATGGACTGGACTGGGTCTCTCCCAGTTCACAAGCCGGTAGCAGTAGGAGGTGGGGCCTTTGGGAGGTGCTCAGGTTTAGATGAGATGGGTCTTGCGATGTCATTACTGCCCTGAGAAGACACACGTGAGAGAGAGTGGCTTGACTTTTGCTCTGTGGTCACTCATTAAAGAAAAGAAAGTATTTGCATGTCAGCTATATTAGGACTCTCCCCCTTAGTTTTTGCTTGGCCAGTCAAAGATGTCAAATTGAAAAGTAGTAAAAATCCATCAGTATTTTTTTTCAGACCCTGAAGGAAGCAAGAAAAGAAGTATACTCTTATTTCACAATAAAGGTTAAAAAAAAAACAAAACACCTTTCCATCTCCCGTCCCTCCCAGGGTTCTCCCTGTGGATGGCAGCCATCCCTTCAATGAATAGTTCAGCCCACACCCTACTCTGAAACCAGATCTTTCTGACTCTGGCTAATGCATGTTTTGGAATTTGACACGCAGATCTCAAGGACTCTGCATGCCTTGACTTTTCTGTAGTAGAGTAAGGTGCTCTGCCACACAAACCAGGGGGTGCTCCGAGACTCCCTGGATGTGACTTGGCAGGAAACTACCTGGACTTTCTCAGCAGCATTTTACAGCTTCCGGAGATTTCCGTCCCTGCACTGTTCCTGTGGCAAGCTTACCATGACTTAGCATCCTTTTGTCTCTGGTCCATGTCTTGGCATGTCCTGTAAATTTCTCAATTTACGGTAGAAACCAAGCTGTTCTAGCATCTTCCAAATGGAGTCTAAATGTTTTCATTCTCTAACAGCTGTCTACAGCCTGAGGGACCTGGAAGGCGGGTGAATCAAGTGTGAGTGAATTCAAGTGTGTCATCTTTGTCACTTAATATCCAGGAAGACTAATTCCTTAAGTAATGTGTGTCTAAAAGCTGGGGTGAAGAGTGATGTTTGGTTTTCAGGTAGTGAAGAAGGTTTTGGATTTTCCATTAAATAAATTTTCATGTTCCCATTTCTTCCACTCTCCATAACTTTCTCACAGAAGGCAGCTTCTCCATCATTTTGCTCTCTCTTCTATTTTCATTCTTTGCCTCTAGACACCCAACCTCCACCTGTCTTGCCAGGGTAGTGCTTCAATACCATAGCTGGATCCTCCTTCCCTATGCCTTTCCATTTGCTAATGTTTTCTATCCCTCCTGCCAGTTGTTTTTTGTCAAAGAAGTAGAGGAAGAGGAAGAAGAAAAAGAAGAAGAAGAAGAAGAAGAAGAAGAAGTGTATACTCACATATTATTAATAACTTCTGTCTCTGTTGTATATGAATGCAAGTATCAAAGTATTGTGAAAAAGTAGCATAAATTATTAACTAGAATAGGAAAATTCAAACTTTGAGACATGCAGTCATTTAAGTATTGGAGACTGGAATTTCTCTTCTTACCCCTGCCCCTATCTTTTCCTTCTTAGAAATGTAAATCAACCTTTTTGAAATGTTAGTAAATGCATTTGTAAAATGAAGTCCATACTACTACCTTCCCCACTGGCTTATTATGTGATTTTAATGAGATAATCCACGCAAAGTATTTAGGGCAGGATTTGATATGTGTTAAGAGTTTTGTGAATGCTAGCTCCCTTCTCCTTTTGTAACCCCCTCTTCTACACCCCTAGTGCACTGCATTTGAAGCACTCAAATACATTAGTTCACCCCATCATTATAACAACTTTGACTGAGAATTTATGTTTGTTTTCCAGATAAGGACATGGAGGAAGAAAGGAGAAAGGAAAGAAGACAAAGGGAAAAGAGGAGTGAAGTGCTACTGAAATCACTTCCCCTCATTTCCTTGTTTTTCTTTGAGTACAAAGAGTAAGGTAGCTTTCTGCTTCACTTGCTGCACTCTGCTCTATTTCCAGGCTCAGGTAAGCCACTAAGTTAGGTGTTTCTTCATCCTTAAGAATTAACATGAAATAATCTTTATGGGTTAACATGAAAAAATAGGAATTGATGTGTGGTTTGACCATACCATTGAACATGATTCATGTAACCTGAGAGTTGACTGATGGATTGAGATTTTTCAAACGTTCTTCTAACATATGGGTAATGACTAGTGATTAGTTGCCTAAGATGACCAGAGCAAAATACCACAGACTGGGTAGCTTAAGCAACAGAAACAAGATTTCTCATAGGACTAGAGACCAGATGCCCACGATCAAGGTCCTGAAAAGAGTGACGGTCTCTAAGTCCTCTCTCCTTGCTCTGATGGCTGTCTTCTTACTGTCACTTCATACGGTTGTACATTGGTGTGCAGTGTCTGGGGTTTCTCTCTGTGTCCCAATTTCCTGTTCTTATAAGAATTCCATTTGAATTAGATTAGGGGCCACACAGGTGGCCTCATTTTAATTAACTTCATTAACCTTTTAAGCACTTATCTCTAAATATAGTCACATCCTGAGCTACTGGGCATTAGGGCTTCAAAATATGAATTTTGGGAGTACAAAATTTTGTTCATAGCAACTACAAAGCCAAACTGTACTTTCTCAGCTTACTAATGTGTGAACTGTCTTGAGTGCAGTTTTACATCCCAAAGCTCAATGGAAACAACGCTGGTGTGAACCTGAGTCATATCCCGGAGAACTGGGACTGACTGCCTATGTGTGCCATCTTGGAAGCGGTGGAGAGTGAGCTGATGTTCGTGTTGGTGATGACCTGATGGTGAGTGAATGTTGTACTACTAGCTCATAACTCAACTCAGGAAGTTGAAGTTGGAATTTATTTATTTTTTTCCTGATCTTGATGATTATAAGCATGACTTGAGAGGGAAGCAAATAATGCTTTAAGGAGAATAAACGCCATCCTCTGCATCCAATTTGAAGAAGAGAAGCTAGCCCCGAGATCTTAGTCTACAAAATATTCAAAGGCCACAGTATTTATAAGTGCTTTAGCCTCAATATGTCCAGGGACTGCTTGACACCATCTTTGCAAAAATCTATTGGATATTAAAAAAGAAAGCATTCTAGCAATTTTATTCCTGTAAAGCACTAGTTCACAGTGGTATCAGCTACTTGGGGTTGGATATTTTATACTTTCTGTTTTTCTCTTAAAAAGCAAAAACTAGAGGCCCAGGAGCTCAAATTGTTATTTGAAGCAGTAGCTTGCAGGTGACATGGCCAAGGTTGAATATGGTCACGTCTTCCTATTTTCCTTTGTAGACAGATTTGGAACAGAATGAAAGCCAAGGTAGCTGTGTATCTCCTTGTCTGACAATCTCATGTTTATGGGAAAATCTCCAGTCTGGGCATTTAGCACACTCTGAAAGAGCAGCCAGGATGAAAGATGAGTGAGTGTGAGGACTGACACTGTTCACAGAAAGAAGGCAGGAGTTGAAGGGAAAGTTCCCTGCTCCCCTGCAGCAATGACTACAACTGAGGGCAGAGCTGGCCTCACGTTTGCTTCTTTTGGGCCCCAGAAGGTACCAGTTAAACTCTTGGCTACTTAAGATTATCATCTCTTCCAGACAAATTCTTGTAGTAATTCAATTGTGTGGAAAAATCATCTTTGGTTCTGGTGGGTAAAGTTTTTCTCTTTAAAAATCATAGCCAGGTTTGTCCTATTGTGGAATTTTAAATTTAAGCTTTTCTATAGTGATTTTTATAATAAGTATCTTTGATAAAAATAAACTTTTATAAAAATAAAACTTTTATCTTTGATAAAAATAAAGAACTCTAAAAATAATACAGTCAATGAATCTTAAGCCTTATCCTAGTTGGCTTCTTTCATGACTTAGTAGCTGGCTTCAAGCTCCTTGCCACGTTCACCTGATTTCTGGTGGATCTTTGTCCGTTTATATCTTTACTTACTACCCATGGGAAACACTGACCCTTAATACCAATTTCTTGGTTCCTAAAGTTTCATTTGGTCTAATCCTTGGAGTACAGGATGATCTGTCTCCAATACATAATTAATTCAGGAAGCCAGAGAGTTTACATGGATGATGTTTAAGACACCAATTAGCTCAAAAATTTCTGTACTCTTTTGCTCATTGTGTTCATCAATTTTCTGTCACTATAACAAATACCTGAGACAGTCAACTTATAAACAGGAAGGGGTTTCAGGCTCACAGTTTTGGAGATTTCATTCCATGACCAATGATTCTCTTCCCTCGCACACATGGTGACACATCATGGTGGTAGTGGGTAGTGGAGCAAAGCTAATTGCCTTGTAGCTGGGATGTAAAAAAAGGAAAAGAAGAGAACGGGGTTCTACAATCCCCTTCAAGAGTACATCCCCAGTTACTGGAGGACCTCCCACCAAGGCCCACCTCTTAAAGGTTCCACCATATCTTGATAGTACCAAGCTGGGGACTGCACCTTCAACTTGACCCTTTAGCTGAGCCAAACGGTAGCACTTACTGGCACAATGCACTTCTCTATGAATCTTTCAACCACTTTTCAGTCAAGGAAGCACTGGTGTTCTGTGATTGTTTCTTGGACTTCTCTACCTCCTATAAGCCACTAAATGCTGCCAGGACTGTTTCCTATAGCTCACTTTTGTTTTCTTTAGTGTTAAGGTAATGAAGTTTTACAACATTTCCAAACTAAGTCCAACTCCAGTGCTTGGTAGACAAAGCTTTTGGCAAGTCCCCAATTTAAGAGAGTTTATGAAACGTGTTCTAAATTTTTCCTTGTTTCCTTTTCATCCTTTATTAGGTAAGCAATCATTTTTGCCATCCTTTCACCATTTGTCTCCTTCCGTAGGGGCTCCCTGGGGCTTGTGTCCAGACATTACAGAGGTAGTTTCTCTGAATGATAGCCTGTAGACTGTCAGCATTTCCCTAGGAGGGGCTGTATTCTCTTTACAATCCAAACAATCAAACCAGAATAAAATCTCAGTAATGTTTCTGGCCTATAAACAGCATGCCTTCTTTGGTTCACTTCCTGACACCTCCCCAGGCTGTTTGGGTTTTTGCAAACATTCTCACTGGTTTCAGGAAGGGTGGGCTGAAATTGTTTAGTAGTTTGAGTTCTGAAGCATCTCTCTTTAGTTGCAGGTTTTTAAAGGAGCAAGGCCAGAAAGAACAGGCACTCCAGTGGGAGTGAGAGGAGACCATGGGGAAGACAGCAGCCCAGATGAATCCTGTGCCAAAGTGCAGGTCTGGAAAGGCTTGGTGAAAGTGTGTCTCACTTCTAACAGGTGTGTTAACACAAAGGAGAGTAGCAGAAGCTTGCTCAAAACAACCTGCAACCCACTCTGCCTTTCTGTGCTGAGCTTGGATGAACAAAGTTGCAGAAATCACTTTACTAGACTGTAGAAGGTACCTAGCTTCAAAAGGAAATGCCAAGTAAAAGAGGTGGCGCAGACCCTCAGCTAAGGCCACTCGGTGGGGTTTTTTGAGTGTCAAGAACTGGGCCAAATCATATCACAGACAGAACACATGGATAACCCTGCAAAGAAAAACAGGACCCCTCTTCCTCTTTCTTCTGTTTTTCTCTCCTTTTAAAATGGGAAGGCAAGGAACAAAGACTAAATGAGCAGCCTTTCTGTTCTTTGTCCTTGTGACAAGAACAGCTGTGACATTCTGAATGACAAAGAAGGAACAATTTATGGAGATACTGGGCCAAATGATCTAAAGGAGTTCCAAATTTACACATGGAAAATATGTGACTTTGAGGAGGATTCCTGGAATAAACACAGATTTGCACGTGTGCCATTGGTAAGTTTTGCACCATTGCATTTCTGCCACTGTTGCATCAAACCCGCCACCCCTCCTGAAGCCCACGGGCAGGTGGGATGACTAAGCATGAGTTAGTTTCTGGGCTGCTTATATTTCAATTTAGAAACTTTGTTGATAAGTGAATTTCCAAAACAAAGTAGATTAGAAACCCATATATATGTGTACTTTTCTGCTTTTTCGATGGGTGTTTAGCATGGTTTTAATGGGGTGTTGGTACACAGTAATGTTTAGCAAATATATTTAATACATTTCCATGAGTTTAGAGTGACAGTGCCTTTAACAATCCTGAGCCCCAGAGGTCTAAAACGTATCTCAGAGAATAGCTCAGAGTCTTATATAATGACCAAGCAGGTTTTAAATGTTCTCTCCTGACTTCTCAAGCTACTCTGAAATTGGTACACTATGCATTGTTCTTTGCTCTGGTCCAGTACTTCCTGTGACTCATGCTCAAAGTTCACGGTAGTCTGTTTATCGACAGCTTGCTCTCTGAGGATGACATTCTTAAGAGGAAGTTGTCAGGTAAGTAGTGTCAGACAATAGGACATAGGAAGCTCTGAACCTGTATGTAAGCTAGGTAGCTTCACTAAGCTAAGAGCTGGTTCTCGCAGACAAATAGGACTTTATATAAAAAGGCAAACTGAATGGTAGAGAACTTAGCCATGTTATATTTTGACACTGGTCACTCTCCTCTCAGTGAAACTAACCTTCAATTAGTTAGGGTTTTTAATTTTTTTCCTGGAAAATGGCCTTTTTTTTTCTGGAATGATGGTCTTTGTTTATAGTTGACGGGACTGAGTCAATGGAAACTTATTTGCATATCTATCATTTGGCATGCCTGAGCAAAGTTCAGATAGTACAAGGAATGCCTCTCTGGGCAATCTTATCTGATCCTTGGTGATGAGTGAAGCAACGAAAGCGGAGAGGATACCTGGGGTCGGGTAAGTATTGTTTATTCAGAAGGGACTAGAAAGCCCATGCCAGGGTCTTCGGTTTCTTCTAGGGTGATTCAACAGAAATGATGAATAGACAATTCAGGATTTGGGACCTGCTGACCTTAGTCATCCTGACTGAGAAGACCTTGCAGACCTGTATTATACATTAGCTTCTCACCAGCATTAGGAATGTACAGACCAGAGGGGCTAAGTGTGGTGCTGGAGTTTGCTGGTTTACAAATATTTTAATGTCAGGTTTGGATAAACTTCATCATCCCCAGTTTCTTAGCTTTTCTTGTGGTGAG
Organism: Castor canadensis; assembly: GCF_047511655.1. NCBI lineage: Eukaryota > Metazoa > Chordata > Mammalia > Rodentia > Castoridae > Castor > Castor canadensis. Next base: position 4,897,045 of record NC_133386.1, on the reverse strand, counting down.
AATGCTAAAAAAGGTGATGCCAACCTCCTGTGACTTCTGTTCTTTTCATAGTTGTGTAGGTAATGACATTTTCCTTTACCATTTTGTTACTTTTTTTGATTGCTTTTTTTAAAATTTGGAGTTTCTAGCAGTCAATGGAATTTTCTATCTGAGTTAATTCAATTAACTTTTGAAAACTGTCTTCAAGGGATTGTAGGAAACAGAGACAGTGTTCTTCCCTTTATGTCCCGACTCTTTCACTGTGTGACACTTGGTGAGTCACTGGATGTCACTGGTTCTCAAGTTTTTATCTGTGAGCTGAGGTGGAAGCCTATGTCCTACCTCAAAGGTTGTGATGATTCAATGAAAAAAAAAAGTGAGCGCAAATGCACTTTGTAAGCCCTAGTGCCAGCTGCTACTCTTAAACAATTGAAATCTCTAGAATATTGATGTAAGTTTTTATAACAGTGTTTTATATACTTGAAGGTTTTGCGATCACGCATTCCTTCCCAGTTCTTTTTTTGCTTATGCAATGTGTTGTATAATAGAAGTTCTCAGTTAGGATGTCCATCTATTTTGAGGTGTTTTCTACTCCATATCAGTTCTGAGGGAAAAAAAATTACACCACAGAAGAAACTCCATTCTTCTTGTTCTTTTAGTACAAAGACATTTTCTATTTGTTGTTTCTTTTGTGTAAATCTAGGTGGAGGAAGTCTGAATTTTGGATAATTTTCCAAAAATTTGATTTTTGTGTTTGAAATCTCATTTTATAGAATGTACATCTACTTCTGATAATCTCAGGATAGACTATCTGAAGGAACATGTGACTGACAAAATAGGTTTCAGGTATACAATAGTAAACATAATTTTTAAGGCTTCCCTGAACTCACTAGAAACTCAGTTAACAAAAGAACTGGGATCCGAGGCCATAGGGAAGAGCAGGGGACAGTGAAGAGTAAACAGCTGAAAAGTGGTTTGGACATCAAACCTCTAGGTTAGTATTACTATGCAGAAAGCCTTAAAACCATGAAAGATGGAAAGGTATAACCTAAAACTCCCTCATAGCTCAGTTCGCTTAAGAGACCACAGTGGCATGTATTCTGCTTAACACTAATATCTCATGGGGGGAGAAGCAGGAGGGAGAGAACTTGGGCAAGTAAGCAGTATTAGGAATCAGAAAGAGTACAATAAGGAAACAGAAGTTATATGTAATACATATATATATAATACATATACATATATACATATAATACATATATATGATCAGCTTATAAAAACAATTTTGTGTTAATCATTTTGGAAAACTTGATAAAATTGACATATTTCTAAAAATATACAACTTGTACAAAATGACTACAGAAAGACTTGTCAAAAGAAGGACAGACTACTCCTCTAGGTATTGCAGACATTGAGTCAATCACTGAATGCACTTCTATAAAAAAGTCATTCAAGATGATTTACAAGTAATTTCATCAAAAATTTAAAAGATATATAATTTCATGATACTATTTTTGAAACAAAATATTGAGAGAGAAAGGAAAACCATAGAAAACAGCACACTTTTCTATGGCCATACCACCTTGAATGCGCCCGATCTCGTCTGATCTTAGAACCTAGGCAGGGCCAGGCCTGGTTAGTATTTGGATGGGAGAAAACAGCATGCCTTATGGCTTCATTCTTTAAAGTTAAAAAAGAAGTCTAACTAAACAATTTTGGGAACTAGTGATACATAAATATTTGCATATTTCTTCTTGGTCAGAGCTCTCTGAGCAGACTATTGACACCTAGGTTAAAGGATGATGGAACCTTCTGAAAGGTAAGTCCTATCTCTCTCCAAGGCATGTGTGTACCTTACAAAGGGTTGTGAAGCTTATTGACATTCTCTTCCTTTCCCTCAAGACATTTGCTTATGTAGAGAACAAAGGTCTCTCTTAGTCTCTAGGGCAAGCAGGAGCCCTTGTGCCCTCATACGTACAAGTCTGAGAGTCACATTCAGCCCCCATCCTGGTGGCACAGAGCCCCGTCTGTATAATACATACCTGGCTCTGACTGCTTCACCTGCGGTGTTGGATGTGAGGCATCAATGCAAGATATTCTGAGTCATTAAAAAAGTCTTGTCTCTGATCCAGAAACCTCATATTTCCCATCAGGATGAATAAATATTTTAAAAAATGGATAAATATAGAGAAAAAGTAGGCATAAAAACTTAACTATCATGAATACATTTCTTAGAGATACACCTGTGTAATAAAACAAAAAAGGTACAAATGAATAAAAAAATTCAACACATAATGTTGTACAAAACCATCTTCATGAGGCTTTTGAATATATATTTCTTCTTATCTACAGTTGAGTCTAGAAATGTAAATATCTAATATAATTATGATGTAAAACTAGGTTGGACAAACATCCCCCAGGAATCAAAAATAAAAGTTAAATTAGTAGCCAGTTACTGGCATATGGCACATAAAGCTATTTCAAGTGATCAAAAGTGTAGTTTGACTTTGCTTTTCCAAGATAAAGACAAACTTTTAAAATATTATAAGCTGTGATTGGCAAAAGTTTTGCTAGTGGTAGTGTTTGTATTGTAATTTAGCCAAAGTAGGTAAATAATTATGTGATGCTTTACAATTTCTAGTGTCACCGAGAACAATTTTTGTGATATAAAAAATAGTTAATCTCTGATAGGAGTTAAGAAAAAAACCTTGTAACTCTGAATTGACTTGCAATATCAGTATAACTCATGATAGATTCTATATTTAAAAAAATTATTTTCTCCAGGATTTGTTCACTGAAAAGACCTAGAAACTGTATAATATAGTAAGAATAAATATGCTAGAATCCAGATTGTGGTTTCTATTTACCATTTCCCTCCAAAAGGAGCCATGTTTCATTCATAAAGACTCATTCCTTGTCTGGGGGAGGGAATGTACAAGGTGAGATTTCAACATAAAGACTGACTGTAGTCATGGCAAAAGAACTGAGGGAGAACTTGAGGAACTCCCACTGGATAAAGATTTTGAGTGATTTGGGCCTCAATAGTAATGATTATCTGCACCATGCTAATGCATGTTCAATACATAGTAAACCCACCTTATTTGCAGGCTTATATTACATATATATATATATAGTATTATATTATATTATATTATATATTATATATTGGGTTGCGTTAAGCTATTCAGTTGTATATGTGTTTGAAATTTTCCATATTACAAGGTTAAATTAATAATAAGACTCCAGTCTCTCGATTTATAAAGGCTAACATAGGTTTTCTTGAGAACATTTGTTTTGCAGTGTTTTTTTCTTGTTCTGCTTTACTAGATCATAAGGGTGCCATTGTGGGAAGCCCCTCTGGGGGTGAGAGGCACGTGGGGAAGGCACTGATTCCTGAACAGATTGGTAATTTTCTTTTCTGGGAAAGGCATCTTAGAGAAGTTCTGCTTTCAGTTAGTAAGTTTCAATATAAGAATTCTTTCTATACATGCATGCCTGTTTTTTCTTATGAAGCACTGATAGAAAAATTGGGTCCTTTATGCTGTACAGATAGACATTAACGCAAGTTTGTTTGAGCATACAACAATTTCAACCTGACTAGTTTGACGCTTTTCTCCCTCTCCCCCTTCTTCTCTCCCTCCTTCCCTTCCCTTTCATGCACTTATTTTTAAAATATCTATTAAATTCTACTAGGTACTATTAAACTGTACCTAGCACTGTGCTAAATACAGGTGATAAATGAGTGAGTCTACAATTAATTCAAGCTCAAATTCATAATGCATGCAAAAACTCTGATGCTTCAGAGACATCAGAATACCTTTCCACAATATTTAAATGGTAATTTTCCCTCTTTTTAACAATAGAAACTCTTCTAAAACTAAGTAGTCAAGCCTTCAATTACTCTGTAATTCCAGTTCTTTGTAGTTCAAATCAGAAAATTGAGTTTTTTAAAAATAATTTTTATAGTCAAGTCTCTGGAAATGACATAGGTGAGCCATGTCACGCAATTCATACACAATGAGGTAGTTTTATGCTCAAAAGCTGCGAGAAACATGGCTGAATATGTGGATTTTTCTAAGAGATGTAAAGTTGATGAACGTCGTGTCCTTAGTGTGATTTCACTCTAACCTAGTTCTACATTTTTTAGTCTTCCAGAGAGTCATGGCTGTGGCACTTCTCTCTTTGTTAGGGTGCCTTCAGTGACACAGAAGGGAGGTGGTACAGAAGTGACAGTCTACTTTATATTCGGGTTTGCCCTCTGAATTCACTGCCGCTAACCCCAGTCCTTAGACAGTCAGTCTAGACTTTAGAACACCTGAGAGAACAAAATTTGGGACAGCCACACCCAGTGTGATAGAATAAGTGGGAGAAAAAGACATTGACTCATCTTGGAAAGTAGTCAGACCCTTGCTAATTCCAAAAGGCATCACACATTAGAATAAAACCCCACTCATGACAAACAAAGGTGTGTTTTTGTCATCTTCCACCATTATCTGTTTATAACTGGATCTCTGCTAGGAAGATCAATGACACCTAAAACAGTTTTGCATGACAGGGAACCTAGCACATTGTAGATTGCAGGGAATGGATAGTTGTTTTGCAATTTTTGATTTAAACTGAATTTCATTTTCTGGCAGTCTGTGAAGAACTCAGCCTTTGTGATTGTCTTAAGAATAAATTCTGTTTTGTACTCGAGCTATTTTGAAAAAGAAAGAGTTTTAGGCTGGAGCCTGTGTGCCCTTTGGCTAGCTTCTTCCCTAGTCTCCTTGGGAGGGAAAAATAAAAGCCCATAAAAACAAATGTAAAAGGCTACAGGGGTGATGCAATGCATATGCATTAAAAGTGTAGGGCCAGGAGGTCTTTCCAGCTGCTCACCAAACGCTTCTGCTCCAGGCACAGTGGGTGAGCTTGTTAACCCTTGACCTGTGCAGAAGGAGATGGGCAAGGGTGAAGTTACTGTGTTCTTTTGAATCACCAGCTATTTGTGGCACCAGTAGAATGCTCACGATGGGTGCAGAGGGTGGTAAGGGTTTTGATCACGGCATCTTTGAGCAGTGTTCACACCATGATGAAAGTGAAGGAGCAATGCTTTAGTTCTGCTTGCTGTAAGAATGGACTTGGATGATAAAGTCCTGGATTTGAATCTGGGCCTGGCAAGTTTCTGGTCGTGTGATGGTTGCCAAATTTAAGTCACTGATTCTCAACTTCCCTGTCTTCAGAATGAAAACAGCATTATATAGCCTATTTCATGAGGATGTCGAGAAGATGAATTAAATGCTATACGTAAGGTGCAGACCATAGTGTTTAACAAAGAGTAATTGAAAATATTGAGGATGAGGAGTAGGGGGAAGAGGAGCAAGAGGAGGAGGGGGAGGAAGACCAGTGCTGCGAACTAGGAAAACAGCCCAACAGAAGGGAAGTAAATGCTCCCAAACTCTCAGGTGTTTCTCCTTGATACTTGGTGTGGAAGGCAGTGTCTACATTTATCTCTCTAGAAATTGCCTTTTCATGATGTCACCAGCAATGTCCTAATGAGTCCTTCCACCTGACATCTGCAGGCTGTTGACACAGTTTTCTGTGTGTCTTTCCTACAACCCTCTTTGCCCAGTGCTCCCTCCCCTCCCCTCTCTTCCCTCCCCTTGCTTTGCCTGCATGCTGGGGGTGGAACCTAGGGCCTCCCATATGCCACACAAGCTCTCTACCACTCAGTTACACATCCAACCTTGAATTCTTTTAGGATACAGTCTCCAATAACATTAACAGGGCTTATCCTTGAGACTGGAACTCCATTTGAATATGTGGGTGAATGTGTCTTTGTGTCTATGGAACTCTGTTTTGCAGGTTAACTGTGGCCCTAGCAGGGTCATGGTTCCTCCTGATCAAAATATTGTGTTGGTTCCAGGAAGCGGTTTGTTTCAGGACAGGGCGAGCCCAGTTTCTGCATTGTCTGATCAAGCTATTCCTGCTACAGAGAGAGTCATTGCAAAAGAGGCCAGGTGGCCCAAAAGCCACACCATGTATCATGTGGACCTTTACAGATGAAGTTTTCCAACCTTAGCTATAGGAGTTGGAAGGGACAGGTCTTCTGTCTCAGCTCTGGGGACTCTGTGTTTCTACTACCCAGTATGGAATGTGGAGAGGCCTTTTTAGGAATAAAAGTTTTCTTCCATCAACTTTCAAGTCAGGAGGTTGAAATACTGTCCATTTTTCCCACGTTGAAATGTAGAAGAATTAGCATGCTTAACAAGTACTTTATCAGAAGATTTAATTTTTGGATGCTTTTTTGATACCTAGTTTTCAAATAATTTGGCTAAACCCACTAATCTGTTAGGGTGAGTTAATAAGAGACATGTCACTGGCTGCCTTGGCCAGCTGTCCCTGGAATCAAGTGCTGCAGCTGTGTACAAGTGACAGACCGGAAATACAACTAGATATATAGTTAGAACCAGCAATGTGCAAAGAATGAGTGATTAGTGAGACCACATCTAGAGAATCAAAGTTAAAAGGATTAAAAGACAGCATCTGTAAACACAGAGAGAAACCTGTGAAACATGGCAAGGAATGGCGAAACTTTTTTTGGACGGATTTCTTGGGATCCCTTAGAAGTTGTAAAAATATTAGGAAGCCAAGAAGAGAGGAGAAGGAGGTATGATGTGGGGAAACAATGCCTAGCCAGGCAAGGAAGGATAGGAGGACACTGTGTGTGAAGAGAAGCCCAGCAAACACTGCTCTCTAGTCCCTTTTTGTGCAGTCACTTTTGAAATGGAGTATCAGCCAATGGCAGCCAGAAGCCCCTGGCGATCTGTAGGCCCCACTCTGAGGAACAATGGCAGATGCTAGCAAGGTAATCAGTTGCTGAGTGGGGCCAATGGATGAAAACTAGTTGTGCAACTGGAAGAGCAGATGATGGAGAAGAATGAGATAGTTTGGGATAATAAGAAACACTATGGTGATGAGGCAAAAAAAAAAAAAAATCACTAACACTAGACCTTATTTTATCCAGAGAGAGTGAAGAGGAGAGGAGAGGAGACAAAAGGAGAGAAAAGAAGAAAGAGGGGGAAGAGGAGAGGAAAAGGGAAGAGAGAGAGGGGAGAGAGAAGGGAGAGGAAGGGGAAAAAAGCAGAGAGAGAAGGAGGAGGGAAAGCACCTGATGTAGTGTGATGCAGTACAGCATAAAAACTGAATTCCTGATGAGGGAATAGATTTCAGGGCCCATCTGTCCCTAATGATCTATGTGAACAGGACAGTTACTTAATTTCCCTCAGGCTCACCTGTTTTTGAAATTGGGTCAGGTGGGATGGGGCAGAATGTGATGAAATTCAGTGGTGTTTCTAGACCCCAAATGCTTAAATGTTGGTGGTTCAAATCTATCTACTTATGTGCCTATCTCTCTATCTTATCTATAATTATCTATTGTTTTATCTTCTATACAATCTGTCTTAGAAAATTCCGCCATTGTTTTTTTCCTTCACAGGAATAAAATGCATTTTTTGTGTGTGCGATTTGAAAATGCCCATTGCAGAGCAGAATTCCCTGGGAAGTGGACTGGCCCCAGGAGGAGGAGGTGATGAGGTGAGATTTGGATGCAGACAGGTGTCCCCCATCCCCCATGCTGTCCTCACCATTGTGCTCCCTGCATCCATCAGCTGTCACTGCAGTGTTCACTGACTTAATGGTTATTACCTTCTCAAAACTGGTGTGGCAAGTGTAAAGGGCATAGACTTGGCAGCTGCTCAGCCCCATACTACATTCTGTTCTGTCACCTCTGGACAGTGAACTTGGAGCACTTGCTCAATTTTACTTGCCCATTTGTTAAATGGAGACATGAATGTGAGGGTGAAAGAAGTTGCACAGACGGAGGGGCCCGGTGATACCATTTTTCTTCTGTTCTCTTTGTCTGACATCCAGAGTACACAAAGTTTTGTGCTGGGAGTATGGTGGACACACAAAAGCTGGGCTGCCGGGCTGGTCAGTGTTAGGAAAAACGCCGCTCTCAAAGAAAGCCCATGAGAAAACTCACGTCCATAGAGCAAGGCTTAATGGCAGGCCCAAACTGCCAGGCTGGCCAGGGAAAAGATGGCGCAGCCCAGAGCCTGGGAGAGCAGTGGCTTGTTTAGAAGGGGGAGGGGAAGGAGGTTAGCGCATGCGCAGTAGTCTCTGGTAGGGGTGGGGCTGTCTTAGAGCGTGGGAATTGGTTTAAGGGCGGGGCTGCCATTTTGGCTGATTCACAAAATGGCGACATTATTGTTCTATCATTCCCCCATTTTTTCTTTAATAATAATGAAGATAAGGGCTGAGGATCAGGAATTGGGGTGAAGCATCGATCTCTTTAGCTGCTTCCTGCAGGCAGGGGGCACTGTATGGGGCGGGATCCTCAGGCTCCTGCGGCGTCCTGGATGGGGCCGTCCCAGTAGTTTTCAGGGCGGTTTTGGAGAGGTTGGTATCTCTGGAGGTACAACTGGTTAAATTTTTGATTAGCAAGAGCAGACATGTAGTATGATACAAGGGAGGAAGCTTAAGAGTAGGACAGCAAGAAATATAGGTATCAGGATGGGCATTGGCCAGGAGAACCACTGTGAAATGTTGTTCCCTAGACGATTTCAAGAGTCCTCCAACTACAGAGAGAGAAATGGGTGGCCATACATTATCCAAGACCCAAATAGGAATATTACGAGGAGCATAAAAAGGTGTCTGCTCAGGGACTACATACCTAGGGATCTAAATTCTGCAAAATCCTATAACTGCCAGGAAAGCTGTAAGCTGTCTTATGGTATGGGGGTTGGGAAATGGAAGATTGGGTTGATGCATTTATGACTCAGGAAGTGAGTCTGTCCCTTTAAGGCCACACCTAGGTAGGTGACCTGTGGGAGGCAGGGGCTGTCAGGATTTAAATGTAACACTCTTGGATAAAAGAGAGCTTTAGCTCATTATTTTATATAAATTGACACTTTTAACCTTTTAAATGTTTGTACCATATTTAGATAAAGTATCATTTAAGACACATAAGCAAATATGTAAATGAACTCTGATTTAGTAGTACTTAAAGCTTGACAAGATCAGCAGAAAACACAAATAATTTCTTTGATAAAATCTTTCTTTGTAATGTTTTTTTGTAGATGTTACTCAGAGCAGAGCAATATTAAGATAACCTTGTTATTTCATAGACATAGAGGATTTGATTTTAGTTTGACATGACCCTAAAAATCTTTTAGGCAACTCTTAGATTATATTTAACTTTATCACACACCGAAGTTTCTTATTATGCACTTTTAAAACTTACTTAGACCTTTATATAACATATTAAACCCTTTGATGGTTTGTTTTTATCCCTCCTATTTGAAACAATCTTTAGGATAAACCCTTTTTAACAAAATCCTTTCTCATCCAAAAAACCATTCCTTTTCTCTTTAACTTCCCCAAAAATACATTTATTACTTATCTATATCCTTTCCAGTTGTTTACTTTGTAACTTGTATTTTAAAATTAACTTTTATAAGAATTTTAAATTTATTATAGGGGCTGGAGCAACTAATTAGTAGCCCTTGTTGTTTTTAGGAATAGGCATAAGCCCTGTCCCTCAGGCTTGAGGGGATATTGTTTTAGGTGTGGAAATTGTGAGGGATTTTTGAGTTTTATTTGAATAGGGAGGGCCATCCTGGCTCACCCTACACTCATCTCATCAGTCCACACTGTGGAATCTTCTTTGTTCCTGAAGGAGGGGGCAGCAGAGATAGCTGCCTGGGGGGAGGAGAATTTGAGCTTTTAGTTGAGATAGTAAATCCTGTCCCAGCAGGGACACTGGAGTTTTAGGTACTGTGAGGAAAGAGTGACAGAAGAGAAGGTCTCCCAAGAGCAGGCCAGGGGCCAGGTAAACTAGAGCTCTAGGGGCTGGCCAGATTTGCCCCAAATGATAACTTTTGTCATTGGACCGGGGACCAGGAGAAAAAGGTAAAACAGAGAAACGGGCTCCACTGTCTAGGAGAAAAATGGCCTTTTGTTTTTCTGCCATTATGGCTCCTCAACATTGATGCCAAGAAGTTGAGTGTGGACAGGGGCCCGGGACCCATCAATCCATAGAAGGTGGCACCTCGCCTTCCATCTAGTGACGGGGGCACTTAGACCTCCAGTGGTTACCCTTGCAGAGGGCAGGGTCCCAGTTGGGGCCAGGGCTGTCTCCTGGGCTGTTCCCCCTTAAGCATTCTCTGCAGAAGTGCCCCTCCTGTTCACCATGGTATCAAGTTCAGGATTCAGGCCCCAATTGAGTGGGGTCCTCTCTGAGAGCAGCAATGAGGCCATGGTGTCTCTTATCTTTTTCTCTCCTGTTAGTAAGGTCCCGGACATACAGACATAGCCATAATACAGACATGGCTAGCTGTATTACTTGGTTCAGTGACTTTTCCCTTCAGCCACAGTCTGAATTTTTTACAAATATCTGCGACTGACTGTTAGAAATTTATCTTTGAGGAGAACCTCTCTCACCTGTGACTCTGAGTCCACCGTGGTATGCTTTCTGATAGTGTCCTTAAGATGATGTAGAAAGGTAAGAGGATTTTTTTTTTAAGTTGTTGCTGTAAAGTAAAGTTGTTATTTTACATTGACACCTGACACTCTGGAGAGCAAGTCTCTGAACTGTTCTGGGCCTCAGTTTCCTCACTTGAAGAATGAGGGATCTGGTCCAGGTTAAACTACGTTTTTCTACTATGAGATGGCTGAAGTGACATAAATGCCACTTATCTTCTTTACCATTATTTATTTATTTATTTATTTATTTATTTATTTTAGTAATGCTGGGGAATTGAACCCAGGGCTTTGCACGTGCTGGGCAGACATTCTCCCATTGAGCTACTTCCACAGCCCCAAATATTATTATTATTATTTTTACATTGGCTGTACTGGACTTGAACTCATTGAGCCACATAATCATTTCCAACCTGAGTGGCCTGGGCCCGATCCCATTGCTTTTCTAATGAGATAAGAGTCTGATCTAGAAGCATAATATCCTTTCATGTCAGTTGAAAGGTTTGGATCACAGAGTTAAAGGCTTGACTGTATTTGTTTGGGCATCATTACAGCTGTTTAGATGTTTTTAAATTTCCCTTAGATCTGATAACTGGAAGGGGACATACGATTTGCCCACTTCCTACCATTGCCTGTTGGAGAGAGAAGCACTCGTTAAGAGGTTCTGAGAATTGAGGTGGCTTAGAAGGTAGAAATTTGTATGGGGGACCTCAGTTTACTTTTTTACTTTTATAGAAAAGGTCTAATTGGAGTATGGTATTGTAATTTAAGGAACCCTGTGACGGCCACTTCTCTTGGTCACCCAAGGCATACTGAGGCCAACCTCAGTACAAAGCTTCTAACATCTACCAGCCAGAAGACTGGAAGGTGCAGGTCCCATCTAGAAAGAACAAAACGTTAGGATCCTGTCATTTAGCTAACAGCAGGCAGCCTCTTTAATAAAGGCTACCTTTTTAACAAGGAAATCATTTGTAAAGTTAGAGGAGGGCATTCAGAGGGCATTTCAGGCCAATAACAGTACCATATGGGACAACTAGTGTTAATATTTGGAGGGAAAAATTTATGCTGAGGCCAAAGGTATAGAAAATTCTAAATGAGAAGTTTAGAGACCCCAGTAATGTCTATTTTGTTATTTCTGGAACTATAACCTTGAGCTAACAATTGGCTTACAAGGGCTGGGTCTGATGCCCTGAGGTGTGAGGTGGGGCTAGGAGCAGGACTTGTGCAAGGCCACTCCCTCCACACACACCTGGGACAAATGACCCTGACTGCCCGGGCCTGATCCTGCAGCCTGTCGCCCCTCCCCACTTCCTGTGTACTCTGCACTCATTTATTCTAGGGGAAGTGGCAGGGGGCTGCAGCCATTGCCACGTGTGGCTGGCGGCCAGGATTTGCTGGGTCCTCTATGGATTTTCTTAGCTATGGCAGGCGTTTTTGCTGTGTCCAGGAGCTGGCATCCTGTGCACAGGTGCACCTGTTTGCTTTCCCTCCTCCCCTTGTGGGGGCGGAGTTAGAGCGTAAGCGTGGCAGCTGCAGGTTTTTGCAAGCGCGTTTGTAAAGCAGATGATTTAAAGTTATGTTAGACTGAGAGGCCTGGCAAACTAGTTGGAATAACTTAAGTCATAAGGTACCATGCTACAGGTTTTTCATGGGAGGCAGGGTCCCAGTAAGCCCAGGGAGGGGAAGGCAGACAGAGACAGAGGACATATGGTGAGACCATGATGGAGGCAGAAAGGTGTGCTGACATCTTAGGTAAGGGAGGGGAAGGCAGCGCCTGGAGGCATGACACATGCTTAAGGGATTAGGCATCACCTGTGTCTCTAGGTTGCTCCCATTGATTGGTACTGACAGGCTTTCAGGAAACGAAACCTCCACTCTATCGGTCACCGAATAAACCATGAGCTCTCTCAGAGCTGGAATCGCCTGGAGGTCAGAATTGGTAAGGAGTGGCTTGCTTAACTCCACGACAGGGAAAGTTTTTCAGGAAGATAGGAGATAGGTATGGTAAACAGTGCAAGAAGTCTGTTTACATGGGGAAGGAGGAGGTATGGGAGAGGAATTGGCTGATTTAGAAACTGATTTACAGGCTGATAGAATCTGCGCAGGGGAACAGAAAGTACAGAGGGAGGGTTTGATGCAGAGATAGGGAAAGGATTGGATGTAGCAAAGTTCCTTCCATTTACCAGCACGCTCACAGAGATTGTATAAATCCCTTAAAATATTGGGATTGAAAGTGCCATTAAGTGGCCATCTGGAGGCATTGTCCAATTGGGGCCAGGCCTGATTACAGAGAAAAATGAGGTTTCGTGGCTTAAGATCAGGCGTTAGGCAGAGGGGCCCAAGATTGGCCAGGAGACATCCCATTGGGGAGTCTAATGGAATTTGGGACGGTCCAACTCCCCTGGTGAAGGCCTGACCTGAGGAGAGATATGGCGGGCGTCCCTGAAATATCAGATCCTCAGGAGAGAGAGAGAGAAATGTGGAAAACAACCCCCAGAAGGAAAGTCTTCACTACCAGGGGGTCCACAGTCCCAACTGGGGAACCCAGTTTTCCCCGGGACGAGAGCAAGCTGTGACCTAGCGCTAGGGTTTTCGAGGAAATGAGAGAGAGATCACAGCTTTGCGTGCAAGGAGGACTCACTGAGGCAGAGCGGACCTTAAGGGAAGATTGGCCGGTGGTGGATGGCGGTTGGATGCGCGCTGGGGCGGAGGAACTTCCCCGTGAGCTAGTGAGACAGTGGCGCTTTCTAGGATCGGGGGTCCTGGTAAAGCAGCTCAGATCCCGGAGGAAAGCCGGGAGAGCAAGGTCAGTGCCGGGAACTCATCCTGATCCCGGGTTTCGGCACCAAATGTTAGGAAAAACGCCGCTCTCAAAGAAAGCCCATGAGAAAACTCACGTCCATAGAGCAAGGCTTAATGGCAGGCCCAAACTGCCAGGCTGGCCAGGGAAAAGATGGCGCAGCCCAGAGCCTGGGAGAGCAGTGGCTTTTTTAGAAGGGGGAGGGGAAGGAGGTTAGCACATGCGCAGTAGTCTCTAGTAGGGGTGGGGCTGTCTTAGAGCACGGGAATTGGTTTAAGGGCAGGGCTGCCATTTTGGCTGTTTCACAAAATGGTGACATTATTGTTCTATCAGTCAGTTTACTTGAAAAAAAATGAGAAGTCTGGATAATGACACATGGCGTTGATCTACGCTTGTGCTATATTCATCCTGGAACCCAAGGTCCTAGACTGACTTCATTTTAGTAAGAATATTTTTCATCAGGTCACTGATAAGTTTAGAAAAACTCTTAAGTACCTCTCTTGTCTTTTCTGTTGCACATATTGATATTTGCTTTGTTTTGCCTTTAAGTGCACTGATGTGTTTTAGTGACTCTTAATTACCTTGGGAATTTTTCTTTTTAAATCAAGAGAAGCATTGGAACTAGGAGTCCAATTCACATTGGTCTAACCTTGAAGAGGTTAAAGATTGAGTAAATGATACTCAAAAAAATACTATCTTTCAAGAATTTGAAAAAAAATCTCATGCAAGAAAAGGAAAGGATGTATATTATGACTTGGTCCTTGTGAAATTTAGCTTGAGACAAAATAATGTTCCCAGTTCTTAGGAGTCCTACAGGGGTCTTGCTTTGCTTACCATCCTTTCAGGGAGAGATGACTTTCCATTAAGGATTGGATGCCATGAATAAATTCCCCTCGGTGAAGGTCACCCTTAATTGTCAGGCCTCCCTAATCAAGGACCTCTCCCCCTTTGTGTTGAAATAGCTGATTGTCCAAAACACTTGCACAATGTTTTTGCATTTTCTTTCCCACCCAAGGCCACCAATCACCCGCCACTGTTTCTTTGGCTTTTAAATAGGAATATTTGTAACTCCAGTGACTCAGCCCCTGTGGGAATACGAAGATAGGAGAATATTTGACAGTAAGAAAGCCCTTTTGGAAGCTGAAACAAACAGTAGTTTTTAAGAGTATGGTATTTTCCTGTTTAATTTAAATGTTCAAGTTTAATGAGAAATCAATTTTGCATAGTTTATTTGGGCTCTTACTTTGTCCTCCTCCTCTCAGAGCTATGAGCAAGCAGATAGCCTAGTGCCGATTCCCACCATGTCATAGGCAGAAAGTTTCTTTTTCTTGTGTTTAAGCGCATAAGAGAATTATGCTAAGGGCTTCTGGGTTTCTGTAAGGACAGCTGCAAGTAAACCGATATCGTTTGGACCGGGTCTCAGAGTCACGGCTGGCCCTGGGTGGACAGCTGCACTGTGCTTTCGTCTGTAAGAGCAGTGTGATTCCAGCTATCCTGGTCTTCAGTTCTAGAAAATCCTGGGCAGACGGGACAAATGCATTAGAGGACAACTGCTTTGAAAGAACACACTGTTGGGCCTGCCTAGCTGTGAGGGCCATTTGTGAGAAAGACACTATGGTAGGGTGAGGGGCAGAGCAGCTGTTGCCTTCAGCTTTAATGTCTAACCAGAATAAATTGCTGGCTCCAGGACAGAATTTTAATCATATATGGGTTTATTGAAACTCAGCTGTTGAAGTCAGTAGGTTATGACTTAGGACACCAGTTCCAGGGTCTCTTGCCATTTCAGCCTTTACCAGCTAAAAGAAGACTCCCCCAATCATCATTTTGTCCCATCTGATGTGGCAGAAGCATCACTATCATATCGTTACCACTTTAATAAATCCATAAGCTCAGTGCTTCCAAACCCATGCTTCCAGTCAAGCAATATCTATAGCATCTGATATAACATCTGATACCAATAGTCTCTTATTGTGCGTTTATTAAATCAAAGAGTAAAAATTAGATTAAAAAAAAAACTTCTCTTGCAATAGGGTCTTGTTATGTTGCCCAGGCTGGTCTTAAACTTGTGGACTCAAAGTGATCTTGGTGCCACAGTCTCTTGAAGAGCTGTATCTACAGGGTGGAGAGCCATATAGGATGGGAACAGGACTTTATGAAACCATATAATGAAGGCATTGCTTCCTCTCCTTTGAGAAACCATGAAAAGATGCAAGGAGCACAAAGGAACACACGCGCACATCAACTTCGTGGAGCTGAGAGGTGCATAACTAGAAATGACAGTATATAAAGGAGTCCTAAGAGTCATACATCCGGAGTCGAATATGGAGTCAGGAGTACGGGCAGACAACATGGTGAGTGCAGGCTGCTGGCACGGCATGATTCTCCAAGGGATAAGCAGCACCCAAAAGGTAATTCCAACAATTCTATCTCCAGGAAAAAGAACCTTCTTCAGAGATTTTTACACAGGAAAATCAAGAATGATAGAAATGAATGAGAAATTACAAAGGCTAGCTCTATTTTCAGAAAAAAAGATTTGTTGTGGATCTTGGTAGTGCTGGGAGAATCAAAAGGTAAAAGAGCTCATGGTGTGCTATGAAAAGAATTTCAAGTGTGGAGTAGACCTTATCTCATGGGGTTTCTATACGGGGTCTGTGGCAGATGGATGGACATCATTGAGTTAGAACATCTTCCTATGCAAAGATGTTGTAAGAAACACTTCAAGGAAAGCGGCCAAACACAGAAGATAAATAAAATGTCATAAAGAAGATTAAAATTATAACCAAAAATACTAATGGATTTAAAAATGAAAGTGAATTGACAATGAAATAATGTAAGCAAAACCTCCACAAAACTAGACCAGAAAGCAGTCTTGAGAACTGATGTGAACTGTGAGGAAGTGAGGGCAGTGAGGAGGACCTGGGAGAGCCTTAGGAAGAAATGAAAGGTGTCACCAAAGTGACATGTTGCCAGTGCAGGAGAGGAAGCACAGGACTAGAAAACTCAGCAAAACAAAATGGAAATGAGTAAAGATGTTTTAAAGAAAGATCAGATAACGAGTAACACATTTGGAAGACAAATGACGTTTAACATATGAATTGGTGTTCCTGCAGAAGTAAACTACAGCAATGGAATAAAAATATTTAAAAACAGAATTCAAAGAGATATTCCAAATCAAAATCAAAATCTACAGATTGTCAGAGCAAGTGAATTCCGGGAGAAATTGAGGCAAATTGATAAACTAGACATATCCTTGTGAGGTTACTGGTTTTTCAGAAGACAATTCATTGGGAAGCGAAGCAAAAAAATCTCTGCGAATGTAAACATTCATGGTACCCTTACACTCTTCCATGGCAATATTCAGGGCAACACAGAAAAAAAAAAAACTCATTTGGGAGACCTATAAAAGCTAAAATGAAGAAAACCAGAAATGTTTAAGCTAAAAGGATAAGTAAATTCCTAGAAAAAGCAAACAAAATAAATCCAAAGATCATAATTTTATGTTTCTCTTTTTTCTTTTAAGTAAAAAAGAAAAAGAGAAACAGAGATAATTTTATATCAGACTTTTGGGCAAAAAGCACCAAACAATACAGAGATGAGTTCTAAAAAATAGCAAAGTTTACAATTAACAATGATGATGTCATAGAATATTTGTGTACAAGAGAAACAGACAAAATAATTAGTAATGAGAAAATGATTCATTCTCTCGTTTCATCATAGACCCATTAGACAAAAAATAGCATACTTAATAAGGTATACTTACTGAGAAAAATCAATACTTAAAACAGAATATATATCTTTGAGTATCACTAAAATACTCAAAAATTCACCAAAAAAATTACACAATTTCCAGAGTAGAAACACTATCAAATATTCTTTGATCATATGAAACAAATTAGAAATGAAAATCAACAAATCCCTACTTCTTTTAAATAAAAAATAAAATATAATAAAAAGAATAATTGTAATAACAAAATATATCCCTTCTAAGCTACTATTGCATGGCATGCATGAAAGAGAAAATAAAAATGAAACTGTAGGATACCTGAGAAATAAGCTAAGCTAGCCTACATAAAATGATGGAGCAAAAAATTTCAGATTTGAAGAGTGGTCACAGGTTTAAGTAAAACATTAATATCAAAGGAAGATGAAGATAAGGGAATAATGAATTCAACTTAAGTAGAAAAATGCTAATAAAATAAAGAAAACAGAAGAAGAAAAGAGTTAATGCAGATCTTGGAAATAGAGAAGTGAAAAATAAGATGTATTGTTGACAAATGTAGCCAGGATAAACAGTGAAGAAGAAAAATGCATAAAGCAATAGTTAATAATCACACGTGAGAAGAAACTAAAGAATCATAACAAATTATTCTTATTTCTGCACAAATAATTTGAGACCCCAGAAAAGATGATTTGCCAAAACTGACTCCCAAATAAAGGGAAACTTATGGGATTGTTATTGAAAATGAGATAGAAAAATATCAAGAGCTCCTTTTTGGAGAAAGCCTCAGGCTTGATTATTTCACAGGGAAATTCTACCAGATATTACCAGACATGTAATTTCAACATTATTAATGTATTATAAAAGAGACAGTTTCAAAATTCTTTTTATGAACTTAGCATTGTTTTGCTCACTTTGATCAAAGAGCATACAGAAGAAAATTATAGAAGCAAGAATTTTGTATAAACTATTAGCAATGAAATCCAACAACATTAATAAGATAAGTAAAATGGAACTTATTTCAGGATTCCAAGAGTAGTTTAACATTAGGAAAACTAGTATGACCTTAATTTGAGTATATTAAGAGAAAAGTGGCAAGATTTTCTCCAAAGTTACCAAAAGCCACTTGCTAATATTCAATGTACATTCTTGATTAAAGGATGAATAGAGGAAAAATACATATCAACCTCATCCACTTCATCCCCAAAGACCGAAGCATGCTGGTCAGAGAATACCAGATAAATTTCTATTACGGTGAGGAAAATAAGAGTGTTTATCTACCCACCATCACTATTATTTAGCACTGTTTCAAAGTACTAGGCAAAATTGTTTGACAAAACAATTTGTGAAAGTTGAGGAGAGGAAAATTACCTTTTAAAAATGGTATGATTGTGAATTAAGCATGTAAGAGATCCAACAATAAAACTATATAAGTAAGATGTTGGGTAGAATTAACAAGCATGGGTCAAAAATCTCTCTGTTTATAGACAAAGCCAGTAAGAGACATAGTGAGGAAGAGAGGCCACATTCAAAATAGGAAGCAAGATTAAATACATATGTGTAGTTTTAGCAAGAGTTGTATGCGAGCTTCATGAAGACTACTTTACAATTGCTAAAATAAAATCAGTGTTGTACAAATGAAAGTGTACTCTGTTTTTAATAGACTCAATATCATGAAGTTTTGGCTCTCTCTAGGTAAATCTATACATTTAATGAGATTTTAGCAAAATTACTGATGAGTTTTTAATTTTGGAGTCAGATAAGCTGATTTTAAAGTTTCTATGAGGAAAAAAATGCACAAATTTATCAGGAAATTTTGAAATACGAGAAGAAAACAAGGGCACTCTTCCTAAATTTGAAATAATGTGGTTTGCCATGTAACAGAAAGCTAAATTGAACCAAAATAGGCTCGAATACTCTAGATATTTTGTATGCTACCCAAGTGAGATTTCAAATTAGGGGCGGAAATGTCGCTACTCAACAAAATGGTATTAGAGCAATTACAGTTAAATATATGGAAAAAATTAAAATCGGATTTCCCATTTTACATCAAAATAAGTTTCTGATGAAAGCATTTAGATAGACAGCAATAAAATTATAAAAATTATTGGAAGAAGACATAAGAAAATCTTTAAAAATATTCTTGCTACAGGAATGCTTTATAAATTTGATCCCAAATCTGTAAACAGCATATAAAAAAGGAACTGTAAATCTGGTTGCATAAAACTAAAGAAAATTGTGCATGGCAAAGTATCACAGATGAAGTCAAATGAAAAATGAAAAAAAATTACAACTATTTTCATGAAGAGCTTAAATTTTATTATATAAAGTACTCCTATACATTAATAAGGAAATTATCAACAACCCACTGGAAAATGAACCAAAGATTTGTCCCAGTGAAAATATTCAGATGGCTCTTAAACATAGGAACAAGACATTAAACCTCACTCAGAAGAAGAAATATCCAAATCAAACCTATGTTGATATAACATTTTTCTCCTGCAAATTGACAATGACCAAAAAGTTTGGTATCACAAGATTTTTATGATGATAGGGAGACACAGGCACTAAGTACTTTGGGGAGCATATATCTTCACAGCTTTTATAGAAAATAAGTAGGCAGCATTCTATCAAAACCCACATACACCCTCCCAAGAAGTAATAGTTGAGCACTTCCAACTTCTGGGGATTTATCCTATGCACCCTCTCACAATTTATGCAAAATAACACTTGTGCAAGTATTATTGTAGTACTGTTTTGTGGGAGCAAAAGAGTGTCATCAGAGTAGAAGTCCATCAGTGGGAAAATAGTGAACTGGTAAAATAAATTATGATATGTTAACATGTGAAAATTAAGCATCTGTTTTAAAGAATGAAGCAGCTCTATAGCTCTGTATGTCCTGATAGGGAACAATCTCTAAGAAATATCATGTGGAAAAGGCAACAAAGCCTTACCATCTGTGTAAGAAAATATTTATGAGACAGAGAGAGAGAAAGTTTGACGTGATTCATAAAAAACCAGAAGCAACAGTGGTCCGGATGTATAAGGAAGACTTATTTTTCATTACTCCAATCTTGTACCTTCAGAATTTTGAATTTTAAAATATGCACATATTATCCACTGTTCTGATTTAGATATGCCTTGCATTGCCCCTCTCCTCCCTCCCAAGGTTTCCAGTAGCTTGGTCCTCGGTGTGGTGATGCTAGGGTCGTTGGGTTTTTAAGATGGGGGACTTAGTGGGGGATTATAAAGTCACTGAGGACACAACTCATTAGAGATTAACAGTCCCTCTCTGGTGATGTGACTCCGACTCTTACACGTACTCCTGCCATTGAGGTACCTGCCATTCACTCTGAGGTCATGTAACCAAGGGGCCCTCCTCAGAGTTTGGTGCTGTGCTCTGTGCACTTTCAGCCTCCAAACCTGTGAGCTAAAGAAACCTCTTTTCCTCATAAATATCCAGCCTCACTGACTTTAATTACAAAATACATTTTCACGAATAGTTATTACACAGTATCTTTTGATGATAATCCCCCATAATTAATAGTGTCTTTGTCATATTTTAAAATCACACACATTATGACTAGTATCTTTATGTTTGATCATCTGTAGAAAAAGTCTCACCAACCTCTTAAAGATGTACATATGAACATATTATTTCTTTGCTTAAAACTCCTTTGGCTTCCCCCAACATGACTAGAGCTCTAAACAACCTAGAGTGGAATCCCAGGACTTCCATAACCTACCCTTTGGTTTGCTTTGCAGCGTCATCTTCGAACACTTGCTGTCAGTTGATGCTCCAGCTTCCAGCAAGGTGACAGGTCCCTAACCTCCATGTCCACATCCAGGGTCTCTTGATTCCATGGCTTCATGCAATCTGTATGTTTGGCTTATGAAATCTTTTTTTTTTCCCTTGGTGGGACTGGAGTTTGAATTCAGGGCTCTGAGCTTGCAAAGCTGGCACTCTACTGCTTGAGCCACACTTCCAGTCCATTTTTAGAGATGGAGTCTTGTGAACTATTTGTCCTGGCTGGCCTCGAACCTTGATTCTTCCAATTTCAGCCTCTCAAGTAGCCAGGATTACAGATTACAGATATGAGGCACCTGCATCAGACTTGGTGCAGAGCTCTTCCCTCTGTGTAGTTACTGTCTGGACTTACCTGGACACCTAGTTTAGGCCTTCCAATTCCAGGACTTTCACCATTACCTGAGCCCATGCTTTGTACTCCTGTGCAATGTTTACTTCCTCAACACTGTTTTGATGGCTGTCTTTGTAGTCTGAGCCCCCTCCTAGGGTAGAGATCATATCTCATTTGTCTGTGTCTTCATTCCTTCACACAGAGCATGGATTGAAAACACATGTGCCAAACTGAACAGGGGCCCTGAGTGACTCAGTGGAAACATTTTATTGGTCACTGATGGAAATGTGGGAGCTTTGTTAGAAGAGGGGTCACTGTACCTCTAAGTCTACTCTTGGCTACCAGGGACCTGGTATTGTCGTCACCCTTGTTTACGTTCTCTGGGTTGGTGTGGCCTAGGAAAACAGAAGCCGTCCATCCCACCTGGCTCCATTCACACCACCCCCTTAGTGAGCCCATACTTCCCTACCCAGGACCACAAAGTGCACTTCCCTTCCGCCCTCCCCTGCTATTCAGAAACCAGCCGTCCTCAGCCTTTCCTCCACTTCACAACCACCCAAACACCGTCTCCTGTTTCATAAAAATTTGTGACAGTCCTGAGTCCCCATCCTCTTCTTCTCCACAGCTAACTATCCAGCAGTCTGGTTTCTGCCTCTTAGGGTGCTCTTCCTTTTTCCCATTCACTTACTCCAGTCCCACTGAGAAAATCATCTGTGCTGGATTTGTCAGAGTCCCATCCCCGTCATGCATATCTCTGCTGCAATCTCTTCTCTACTTAGCACCTGCATTCATCTATCTAAATGATGATCTAAACTTTCCCCACTTCACTCTTCTTAAAACTTCCAAGAGCTTGCTTGGGTTGAACATCTAACTCACCAGCATGACGTGCAGTGTCCTGCACGATCTGGCAGTTCCTCTTTGTGGGTTTGTCACTCGTCTCCACCATTTCAATATCAGCCCCCCTGAACTTTCCAGTTGTTCTCCCAATGTTCCTCTTACCCAGTCTCAACATCATCTCCACCAGGAAGCCTTGCTTAATTCTACAAACGTGGGTTCAGCTCCCTTCTACTCTCCCCATCTGCTTCTTCTTCTGCTGCTTTCTCTGCCTTTTTTTGTGCCTTATTTTAGCAATTTCTTTAATGTAGTAAGGATGGGAGGGAGGGATGTGGTGTGGTTTGCTGGTATGCTCTGATTGCATTCCTGGTCACTAACACGAAATCTGGCATAAAGTAAGTACTCAGCTAACCTTTGTTGTGTCAGTCAGTAAAGGAAAGGGCATAATGTACCCAGCTAATGCAGGGGGATGGTAATAAGTTTGGGACCATTGAGGCAAAGAGTGGTGGAAGGGTCAGAAGGAGGTGACTTGGGAAGGAGCAGGTAGGGTCTTTCTGCTTTCCTGTCAACTTTCTTACCCATGGCTGCCTATGAGTACTTATTTTAAACATACTCACTTTTTCTCCTTCTAAATTTTGCATGTTACCTATGACATCATATTTTTAATTATGACATAGTTATTTTATAATTTTATACTTGGCATTATAATATTATAATAACACGGAAGGAGTTTCAAGCAGAAACACATTGTATTCACAATCTTACTGGTGTATCTACTGCTTTCATCATTGCGTTTCTTTGCTTTCTTTGTTCATGTTTCTACTTGTTCTTACACAGCCATGATAATCTTATAGATGCTCCTTGTTTACTTTACAGTTTAATAAAAGCTTTTTCTTTACATGGCATATTTTTGAAGACAGCAAACAAGTTAGACCTTCGCTTTATCTGTTCAAAGTAAAATAAGCTTAAATCCTCTAAAGTTTTCTTAAAGGCCTTCATTTCCATGAAATTAATCATTGTCCTGATCATCGCTGGGTGCTCCACACATTCTTCAAAATACATAAACCAAAGTTATACCCTTGTATGTTCTGATCCCTTGTTTTGCATCTTTGCAGAATAACCTGTGTTGTTCAGCTGTCATTTCATTACAAAGTGTGCCCTGTTTTAAGAAAACAGGTATTTAAAAATCCAAATTTACAGTACACATTAACTGGAGAGTAATTATTAGTCACAAGTGTTCTTTGTTTTTAAAAGGTTTCACTGTAATTCATCTGTAAATAGCAAGATTTCTGGTTCATGTATAATAAGGTTACTTGAGAATACACAATTTACATCTGTCTTTTGGAAACAAAGCAGCTCTGTAAGGTGAGGTGTGTTTACACTGGCCAGAGGCGAGTGTCCACATCTTCCACCAATACCTCAGCATCCTGTGCTGCTGATCTCTGAATTGACTCTTTAATATGCAGGCCTTGGTCGTCCTTAGTTCACACCAACGATGGGATAAAGTTTAGCACCTGATGCAGGGCTTGGCTGGTTTTATGTTGTTGCTCATTAAACACAAAAATAATTGCTTCTTGAAATTTCCATTTAGCGTCAAGGGAAGTTAATAGACTCTGTTAGTCTCTCATATGGCTATTTAATGAACTGAGCTATAAGGTCTATTGTGTTTGTTATAGCTGTATTGGTTAATAATATGCCTTCTATTTGTCCAGTCTGCAAAATGATTATTTATTGTAATTCCTCACCTCTTTTCACCTCTC
Source organism: Castor canadensis (assembly GCF_047511655.1). Taxonomy (NCBI): domain Eukaryota; kingdom Metazoa; phylum Chordata; class Mammalia; order Rodentia; family Castoridae; genus Castor; species Castor canadensis. Next base: position 4,873,300 of record NC_133386.1, on the reverse strand, counting down.
TTTTAATTTCAGTGCTTTTATAATAATAGACATTTCACATGAAAAAATTGTTACTGCCTGATTACTGAATATTGCAGCATGAGGTGATAACAATGTTTTTCTTTGATAATTTCTGAAGACTCAAACTACCTTGATCACAGGGGAAAATTTACAGACTTATGGATGCCTTTTGTTGTGAACTTGATTTGAAAGGAAGTAAAAAGACAATTCCCAGACTGAGAAAAGATTTAAATCTTGTATCTGATAAGGATCTACCATCCAGAACATATAAAGAATTCTTATACTGCAACTGTAAAAAGAAAACCCAAGAAAGAAGCAGGCAAAAGGTTCAAATAGCTATTTCTACAAGAACAATATACAAGTGACCAGTAAGCTCAAGAAAAGATGCTTACCACCATGAGTCATTAGAGAAAGAACATCAAAACCAGAGTGAGTGTTGGGTGCCAGAGGCTCACGCCTGTAATCCTAACTACTCAGGAGGCAGAGATCAGCAGGAGCGAGGTTCGAAGCTGGCCTGGGCAAATAGTTTGTGAGACCCTATGTCAAAAAAACCCATCACCAAAAAGGGCTGGTGGAGTGGCTCAAGGTATAGGTCCTGAGTTCAAATACCAGTACTGCAAAGCAACAACAGCAATAAAAATACAGAATGAGTGAAGTCCTGCTTCACACCTACAAGAAAGGCAATGATAATAGTAGCAATAGTGATGATATTAAGCCAATAGCAGGTGTTGGTGAGGATTTGGAGAAATTGAAACTCTTATTCATCCTTGTGGAAGGGAAAGTGGTTCAGTCACTGAAGAAAAGTTTGTCAGTTCCTCCAAAAGTTAATCATAGAATTATCATAAGTCCCAGAAATTCCTTTATAAGACATGTCTTATAGATCCGAAAGTATGTTCACAGAAATGTGCACACCAATCTTTATAGTAACATTATTCATAATAGAAAAACGCTATGATCCAACTTACAATTTTTTGACTTTAACATGGTGTAAAAGCAATAGCATTCAGAAGAAACCATATTTTGAAGTTTGAATTTTGCAATTTTCATGGCAAGCAGGAATGTATCAGATGAGGTAAGCTGAAACAAATCTCACCTTACCTCCTGAAAAGTCTCCTTATCACAGGTGAAATCTGGCCATATCAGCAGAATAGAGATAAGGTTAACAGGTATACTGGTGGCAGCTATGTTTCTGGGGGAAATCCATGATCTTGGAATGCTTTGGAAATAAGAACAGTTCTTGATGTCAGTAGGAACTCCCTAATTATCAGCAATTAAGGAATGTTTGATGAAAGAGAGAACACAATGAATAAATGGATAAATGAACTCAGGACAAAAATAGACAACAATAAAGAAGAAAACTGCCAGGATATGGAAAACCTCAGAAAAAAGAACGAAACAGAACTGCAAAACAAAATGGAAGGCCAATCCAGCAGAATAGAACAAACAGAAGACAGAATCTCAGAACTTGAAGATGAAATGGTAATTAAAGGAAAAACCGAAGAACTATTAATTAAACAACTCAAGACATGTGAAAAGAAAATGCAAGAACTCACTGACTCCATCAAAAGACCAAACTTGAGAATCATGGGCATCGAAGAAGGAGAAGAGGTGCAAGCGAAGGGAATGCGTAATATATTCAACAAAATAATAACGGAAAATTTCCCAAATCTAGAGGAAGATATTCCCATACAAATGCAAGAGGCCTCCAGGACACCAAACAGACCAGATCAAAATACAACTACTCCACGACATATCACCATTAAAACAACAAGTTCAGAAACTAAGGAAAGAATATTGAAGGCTGTAAGAGAGAAAAAACAAGTAACATACAAAGGTAAACCCATCAAAATCACAGCAGACTTCTCAACAGAAACATTAAAAGCAAGAAGAGTGTGGGGTGAGATCTTCCGGGCACTGAATGAAAATAACTTCAACCCCAGGATACTCTACCCAGCAAAGCTATCATTCAAAATAGATGGAGCAATAAAAGTCTTCCATGATAAGCAGAAACTAAAACAATATGTGACCACAAAGCCACCACTACAAAGGATTCTTCAAGGGATTCTGCACACAGAAAGTGACATCCAACTTAACCATGAAAAGGCAGGCAGCACCAAACCACAGGATAAGAAAAAGCAAGACAGTAGAGAGTAACATCAAGTTAGGTACACACAATCAAACCTTCAAATAACTAAGACAACTAAATGGCAGGAATCACCACATACCTATCAGTACTAACACTTAATGTTAATGGACTTAATTCACCCATCAAAAGACACCGTTTGACAAAATGGATTAAAAAAGAAGATCAACAATTTGTTGCTTACAGGAGACTCATCTCACCGACAGAAATAAGCATATGCTTAGGATGAAAGGCTGGAAGATTTACCAAGCCAATGGCCCCCGAAAACAGGCAGGAGTAGCAATACTTATCTCTGACAAAGTAGACTTCAAACCTACATTGATCAAATGAGATAAAGAAGGACATTCCATACTAATAAAAGGGGAAATAGACCAAAAGGAAATAATAATCATCAGTCTGTACGTACCCAATGTCAACGCACCCAATTTCATCAAACATACCCTGAAAGACCTAAAAGCATATATAAACGCCAACACAGTGGTTGTGGGAGACTTTAACACTCCATTATCATCAATAGATAGGTCATCCAAACAAAAACTCAATAAAGAAATCCAAGTTCTAAAATATGCAATAGATCAAGTGGACCTAGTAGATGTCTACAGAACATTTCATCCACCTTCTACACAATATACATTCTTCTCAGCAGCCCATGGAACCTTCTCCAAAATAGATCATATCCTAGGGCACAAAGCAAGCCTCAGCAAATATAAGAAAATAGAAATAATACCATGCATACTATCTGACCACAATGCAGTAAAAGTAGAACTCAACAACAAAAGTAAAGACAAAAAACATGCAAACAGCTGGAAACTAAATAACTCATTACTTAATGAAGAATGGATCATCGATGCAATAAAAGAGGAAATTAAAAAGTTCCTGGAAGTCAATGAAAATGAAAACACAACCTACCGGAACCTATGGGACACAGCTAAGGCAGTCTTGAGAGGAAAGTTTATAGCCATGAGTGCATATATTAAAAAGATTGAAAGATCCCAAATCAATGACCTAATGATACATCTCAAACTCCTAGAAAAACAAGAACAAGCAAATCCCAAAACAAATAGGAGAGAAATAATAAAAATAAGAGCTGAAATCAACAAAATAGAAACCAAAAAAACCATACAAAGAATTAATGAAACAAAAAGTTGGTTCTTTGAAAAAATAAACAAGATCGATAGACCCCTGGCAAACCTGACTAAAATGAGGAGAGAAAAAACCCAAATTAGTAGAATTAGGAATGCAAAAGGGGAGATAACAACAAACACCATGGAAGTCCAGGAAATCATCCGAGACTACTTTGAGAACCTATATTCAAATAAATTTGAAAATCTAAAAGAAATGGACAGATTTCTAGATACATATGATCATCCAAAACTGAACCAAGAGGAAATTAATCACCTGAATAGACCTATAACACAAAATGAAATTGAAGCAGCAATCAAGAGTCTCCCCAAAAAGAAAAGTCCAGGACCTGATGGATTCTCTGCTGAATTCTATCAGACCTTTAAAGAAGAACTGATACCAACCCTCCTTAAACTGTTCCATGAAATAGAAAGGGAAGGAAAACTGCCAAACACATTTCATGAAGCCAGTATTACACTTATCCCAAAACCAGGCAAAGACACCTCCAAAAAGGAGAACTATAGGCCAATCTCCTTAATGAACATTGATGCAAAAATCCTTAACAAAATAATGGCAAACCAAATTCAGCAACACATCAAAAAGATTATTCACCACGACCAAGTAGACTTCATCCCAGGAATGCAGGGGTGGTTCAACATACGAAAATCAATAAACATAATAAACCACATTAACAGAAGCAAAGACAAAAACCACTTGATCATCTCAATAGATGCAGAAAAAGCCTTTGATAAGATCCAACATCATTTCATGATAAAAGCTCTAAGAAAACTAGGAATAGAAGGAAAGTTCCTCAACATTATAAAAGCTATATATGACAAACCTACAGCCAGCATTATACTTAACGGAGAAAAATTAAAACCATTCCCTCTAAAATCAGGAACCAGACAAGGATGCCCACTATCTCCACTCCTATTCAACATAGTACTGGAATTCCTAGCCAGAGCAATTAGGCAAGAAGAAGGAATAAAAGGAATACAAATAGGTAAAGAAACTGTCAAAATATCCCTATTTGCAGATGACATGATCCTATACCTTAAAGACCCAAAAAACTCTACTCAGAAGCTTCTAGACATCATCAATAGCTATAGCAAGGTAGCAGGATATAAAATCAACATAGAAAAATCATTAGCATTTCTATACACTAATAAGGAACAAACTGAAAAAGAATATATGAAAACAATTCCATTTACAATAGCCTCAAACAAAATCAAATACCTAGGTGTAAACCTAACAAAAGATGTGAACGATCTCTACAAGGAAAACTATACACTTCTGAAGAAAGAGATTGAGGAAGACTATAGAAAGTGGAGAGATCTCCCATGCTCATGGATTGGTAGAATCAACATAGTAAAAATGTCGATACTCCCCAAAGTAATCTACATGTTTAATGCAATTCCCATCAAAATTCCAATGACATTCATTAAAGAGATTGAAAAATCTACTGTTAAATTTATATGGAAACACAAGAGGCCATGAATAGCCAAGGCAATACTCAGTCAAAAGAACTATGCAGGAGGTATCACGATACCTGACTTCAAACTATATTACAAAGCAATAACAATAAAAACAGCATGGTACTGGCACAAAAACAGACATGAAGACCAGTGGAACAGAATAGAGGACCCAGATATGAAGCCACACAACTATAACCAACTTGTCTTTGACAAAGGAGCTAAAAATATACGATGGAGAAATAGCAGCCTCTTCAACAAAAACTGCTGGGAAAACTGGTTAGCAGTCTGCAAAAAACTGAAACTAGATCCATGTATATCACCCTATACCAAGATTAACTCAAAATGGATCAAGGATCTTAATATCAGACCCCAAACTCTTAAGTTGATACAAGAAAAAGTAGGAAATACTCTGGAGTTAGTAGGTATAGGTAAGAACTTTCTCAATGAAACCCCAGCAGCACAGCAACTAAGAGATAGCATAGATAAATGGGACCTCATAAAGCTAAAAAGCTTCTGTTCATCAAAAGAAATGGTCTCTAAACTGAAGAGAACACCCACAGAGTGGGAGAAAATATTTGCCAACTATACATCAGACAAAGGACTGATAACCAGAATATACAGGGAACTTAAAAAACTAAATTCTCCCAAAACTAATGAACCAATAAAGAAATGGGCAAGTGAACTAAACAGAACTTTCTCAAAAGAAGAAATTCAAATGGCCAGAAAACACATGAAAAAATGCTCACCATCTCTAGCAATAAAGGAAATGCAAATTAAAACCACGCTAAGATTCCACCTCACCCCTGTTAGAATAGCCATCATCAGCAACACCACCAACAACAGGTGTTGGTGAGGATGCGGGGAAAAAGGAACCCTCTTACACTGTTGGTGGGAATGTAGATTAGTACAACCACTCTGGAAAAAAATTTGGAGGCTACTTAAAAAGCTGGACATCGATCTACTTTTTGATCCAGCAATACCACTCTTGGGGATGTACCCAAATGACTGTTACTCCAGAGGCACCTGCACATCCATGTTTATTGCAGCAGTATTCACAATAGCCAAGTTATGGAAACAGCCAAGATGCCCCAGCACTGACAATGGATTAAGAAAATGTGGTATTTATACACAATGGAATTTTATGCAGCCATGAAGAAGAATGAAATGTTATCATTTGCTGGTAAATGGATGGAATTGGAGAACATCATTCTGAGTGAGGTTAGCCTGGCTCAAAAAACCAAAAATTGTATGTTCTCCCTCATATGTGGACATTAGATCAAGGGCAAACACAACAAGGGTATTGGACTTTGAGCACATGATAAAAGCGAGAGCACACAAGGGAGGGGTGAGGATAGGTAAGACACCTAAAAAACTAGCTAGCATTTGTTGCACTTAACGCAGAGAAACTAAAGCAGATACCTTAAAACAACTGAGGCCAATAGGAAAAGGGGTACAGGTACTAGAGAAAAGGTTAGATCAAAAAGAATTAACCTAGAAGGTAACACCCACACACAGGAAATCAATGTGAGTCAATGCCCTGTATAGCTATCCTTATCTCAACCAGCAAAAACTCTTGTTCCTTCCTATTATTGCTTATACTCTCTCTACAACAAAATTAGAAATAAGGGCAAAATAGTTTCTGCTGGGTATTGGGGGGGAGAAGGAGGGGGCGGAGTGGGTGGTAAGGGAGGGGGTGGGGGCAGGGGGGAGAAATGAACCAATCCTTGTATGCACATATGAATAATAAAAGAAAAATGAAAAAAAAAAAAAGGAATGTTTGAGTGTTCCAAGGCTCTAATAAAATAGATGCTAATAAAGAAATGGAGTAATGTGGAAACTAAAGGAACTGTCCTGGGTAATGGTTATGTTAGACACGCAGCCCTGCTGCAATCCTAGCCCTCCTTGTGCATCAAAGGGCCTTTGTCTTTGGAAGAACCCAACTCCAGAGTGAAAAACCATCCATTGAAAGTTTGCAAAAATTTTTCATAAAATCACCTATCACAGGAAAGAAAAATGGGTAGTGACTCATTCATGGAGGGAAATTTCACTAAAATTGCTGATTGTGTGTGGCATCGCTGGTGCATGTTCCATTTGTCACCAGCAGAGTGCAGGTGAAACAGTAAAATTGGTAAAGGTGGGTCCTGCACAAGAGCCCAACTCTCAGGACCCTTTTGCTCACCTACACATGGGTTAAATATTATTGCTCTCTGCAGTGGGTTTTGAATATGTCTTAACATTGCTTGCTTAGTTTTAGGATGGATCAAAGACTTTGCTGAAATGCTACAACCCTTATTGTAGCAAAAAATTACTTCATTTTGTGTTCCCAATAGGGGAAGTAACAGGAAATTTCATTTTACTGGAACTAGTCTAACTCTAATCCCTGCTCTGAAACTTTACGGATGTTATCATTTCCAACATTTAGGAAAGGAAGAAAAGACAAAGAGAAGTCTAAAATTCAAGTTAGCAAAGCTCTCAGAGATTCCAGAACTTCTACAATCTAAGGATCTGCCGTCTTTTTTTTTTTTTATTCATATGTGCATACAATGTTTGGGTCATTTCTCCCCCCATCCCCCTGCCCCCTCCCTTACCCCAATGCTCCCTCCCTTATCCACCCTTACCCCTCACTACCAGGCAGAAACTATTTTGCCCTTATTTCTAATTTTGTTGTAGAGAGAGTATAAGCAATAATAGGAAGGACCAAGGGTTTTTGCTGGTTGAGATAAGGATAGCTATACAGGGAGTTGACTCACATTAATTTCCTGTGCGTGTGTGTTACCTTCTAGGTTAATTCTTTTTGATCTCACCTTTTCTCTAGTTCCTGGTCCCCTTCTCCTATTGACCTCAGTTGCTTTAAAGTATCTGCTTTAATTTCTCTGCATTGACGGCAAAAAATGCTATGTAGTTTTTTGGGTGTCTTACCTATCCTCATATCTCCCTTGTGTGCTCTCGCTTTATCATGTAATCAAAGTCCAATCCCCTTGTTGTGTTTGCCATCAGCTTTAACAACAATGATGTCCACTCTTTCTAACACCCATTAACTCTGACCCTGAATTGCTGACAGGCAGACCATGTCTCTGTGAGTCTCATTTCCAACTCTAGACTCCATACTATTGCAAGCAGACAAGATCAACTATTGCAGAGGATTTTGTAATGCATTCTGCTGTATCAACAAATATGACACAGGAAAACAGCCTATCCTCACCATCCTTCTAAACAACCTTTGTATCACTCCTATAGAATCCAGATGTTCAGTCTTCTGGAGGAGACACCAGAGAAAGACAGCCCAACTCTCAATGGAAAGGTTATTAACAAGTACTGTCAACAACTAGTACAGAAGTACATTTCCAAGAGATTAATTCTTGGATTTGTGTTTTCCTATTAAAGAGGCAAAAACTATGCTCAACCTCTAGAATAATTTCTCATTCTGAGATCTCAAATAGATATTTGTTAGAAACCCTCCCAGATGCAGACAATGTTCATATGGAGACAGTTCTACAAAGATCTTTGCAACAATTGACTTCATGATATGTTGACATTTTTCATCTGTTATCCTTTAATCTGTGCTCTGTATTTCTTCATTATTAAAGGTATGGTTTTCTTCTCTTTCTATTTTAAGGCTATTTTGACCTATGTTACATATAAGGCCCACTTTGTATTATTGGTCCTTTCAATCTTATTCACTCTTTTGTATGGGCCCAACATCTGACTACAATTTACTTGTGAGCTGGCTAAAGGGTACAACCAAAGTGACTGTTGAGTTTTTGCATGTTTTTTGGAGCAATTGAATTTCTGTTAGTTCCCACTTACTTTAATTAAGCATTTGCTTTAAATGGGTCCCAATGGTTATTGGACTAATTAAACCCAACCCCTGTGTGACGTTTTTATTGGCAAATACCACGATAACTGGAAATCTAAAAAAACCTCTTATGTTGTCATATTAGGAAAGGAAGTTTATGTCTCCACCAGAATAATACTTGGGTACTTTTCATGGGAAAAGTCTAGGTCAGTGCACTTGGAAACACAGTAATAGAAACCATAGACAACAGAATGCAAGGAAAAATACTCAGATGAAAAGAGCACGCGTGAGCTGTGTGTAAATTTCAAGTGTCACAGTAGATATTTAATGGGAGCCCCCCCAAAGAGTGAGAGCATGGATAAAATTATTCAAAGACTTAAAAGTCAACCATGATGAAAAATGCACAAATGTAGATTCAAGAATCATAGCAAATCCCAAGTATAAAGTGAAGAAATTGATACCAAATTTAAACCCAGTGATGAAAAGAAAGTCTTAGAAGCAGGCAGAAAAAAAGACATGATACCTACAGAACACAAAGAGGATGACAGCAGATTTCTACTGGAAACAATGCAAATGATAAACACTGGAGCGTCACCTTTCAAGTACTGAAAGAACAAAACCAAATGACTTAGAAGTCTACACCCAGCATAAACAGTTTCAAAACCAAAGGTGAAGTTGGCACAGTGGCACAGTCTTATAATTCAAGCACTGAGACAAGAGGAAAGAGGCTAGCCTAAACTACATAGTGAAACCTTGTTTCAAAAACAAGCAAACAACAAAAAACCCAAAGATAAAATAAAGACATTTAAATACATTCACAGCATGGACTAATTCACCACCATCAGACCCACCTACAAGAAATGTAAAGGAAGCCATTGCGTTCAAAGGAAAATGGAGAGCAGATGGCAATTTGCACCTATAAAAAGAAATGAAGAGCACAGGAAATGGTAGCAGCATGGATAACATATAAGGATTTTTATTAACAGCTCTTTCAAGTCTATTTAATTAAACAAAAATATGTATTCAAAAGCATAAAGCAGTGAGGGGAGAAATGGAGGTACATTGTGAGTTTTTATATATTTCTCAAAAAGTGACATAATATTACTTGAAGGTGGATGGTGATAGATTAAAGATGTTTGCTATAAACCCTAAGGCAACCATTAACATAATAGAATAAATAACTTTATTTAGCTAAATAACTTCAGTTAAAGAGCCAACAAAAAAGACACAATAGTACCCTAAAAACTCAATCTAAAAAAGTCAGAAGAAGAAAGTCAGAAAAAGAATACTAAAGAACAGGATATATGTGGAAAATGGTAGATTGAACCTTGATCATATCACTAATCACAATAAATGTGAATAGTTCAATCATCACCTCCATTAGGAGGCAGATGTTAGTACTTGCCTTGCATGCACAAGGCCCTGAGTTCAATCCTCGGCACTCCAGCACTGCAATATATATACATATATGTGTGTGTGTGTGTGTGTGTGTGTGTGTATACATATGTATGTGTATATATGTGTATATATATATATGTATGTGTGTGTATATATATATATATATATATGTGTGTGTCAGTTGAAGTTGTCAAATCAGATGCAAAACTAAGGCCTATTTTTAAATTGTCTGCAAGAAGCACAATTTAAGGCACAAATAGATTAAATAAGTATGCAAAAAAAAATCTCAAATTAAGAGTAGTCAAAAGAAATTGATAAAAGAACAATCAGTCAAAAGGTCTTAAAAATTATGTGTTTATACCCCTAAAAATAGACCTTCAAAACATATGAACTGAAATATGAAAGAACTATAAGAAGAAATTGCAAATACATACTTATAGTAAGAAATTTCAAAAGCCATTTCTCAAAATTAAAAGAACAAGTAGACAAAAAATCTGCAAAGATACGGTAAACTTGTGCAGCACTGCCAGTCAACGTGACAATTAGCATGTCTAGAACATCCCACAGCAGGATACTCAACAGCGTTAGTCACTGAGGCAGTAAAGTTAATACCACAATGAGATATCACTGCGTCTATTAGAATGGCTAAAATTTAAAAGGAGTGATCATTCAAGTGTTGGTGAGGATGTGGACAAATTGGAAATGTCATACACTGGTGGTGGGAATCTAGAATGATACAATTTTGGAAAACACTGGGCAGTTTGTTAAGAACATAAACATCAACTATATTATCCAAACTTTCTACTCCTAGGTTTATCCAACAGAAAGCATTTGTCCTTACAAAGACTGAGGAAAATAGGCTGGGTCTGCTCTGGGCTACTGTATTCTCTTGTATAGAAGAGCAGATTAAGGCTGTGCTTAGCCTTGAGTTACTCCATTTTATAAAGCAAAATTTTGACCTAAGTTACTGTTTTGAGTATAAATGTGAAGACAGAATGACTCTACATCTCATTTGTACAAGTGTTTACTTTTGCCAGCACACCATGAGGCACAAAATGATCATTTATACCTATAAATATAGGTATAAAATCATATAAATACAAGTATAAATCATATAAAATTATATAAGTATAAAATCATATTAGAAACTCTAGACACATGAGCTTGTCAATCACACCACATAACAACTGACACACCTGGGACTGATAAAGAAGGAACACCTCAAGACAGAGCTGTGGCAGGTGCACTGACCCTTCACCTAGTCATCTGTCACAAGCCTAGTCTAGGAAAATTATCAAAGGCTATGTATACCATGAACTCCAGCTCAAATACAGTTTCTCCTGCTTATGACACAAAGTCTGCTTCAAATATATGGTTGATATGACCTATATTTGACACCTCTGTGCCCCAAACAGCTCTGTACTTGTTCATAAAACTCATCTGGTCCCCAAAGCGATTTTTCCTTAAGTCTGTAATCAGCTCTCTGCCTGTGCCTTCATTCAGCCCCTCTGAGCACTGCTGCCTCTTTAGCCCTTTCTTAGCCATATCTATAATTGTGTGAAATGTAATGTGTGATCTGAGAATTGGAGTAAAAGGATGTGTGTTGCCAATAGCTCATGGCTATCAGTGAACTAAGTAGTACTTGGTGAATTAAAATTAATGAAATTGATATAACTTATGGATTTATTGTCATTCAAAAAATTCTGACATTATGGAAAGACATAAGAGTGTCCATCTATGTTTCTGACATACCTCACTCATGAACCCAAATGATCAATGACAACTATTCATAAAGTCCAAAATGAGAAACTCTAGTGTCCTTCCATATATGAATGGATGAACAAATCATGTATGTCCCTACAATGGAATACCTTTCAAACCAAGCTTATGACCTTTGATCAACTAAGCAATGCAAATTAATCTCAAAATAATTATGCTATGTAAAAGACCATGGACAGAAAGAGTGTACACTATGCAATTCCATTCATATAAAATTTTAGAATCTTGTTCAGAAAGCAGACCAGTAGTTTCTTGGGGTGGAGAGATGGACTTACCAGGACTTAAAAGACTTAAAAATGATGAATGTCTGTACCCTTAGCAATATTTTCAAATATAAGACCTGAAGACTAAAAGAACTGTTTGTGGACCAAAGACCATGAAGACACTTTCATTGTATAATGGATTTGTTTACTATTGTGATTTTGGTGTTGGTTTCTTGTGTATACACATCGGCCAGAAATTATACAACTGTCTGTGTTAAATATGTGCAGCTTATTTATACCAGTTATATTCCAATAAAACTGCTGCAAAATAAGCTATTTTACCAGTTTGAGAAATAGAAAATTTTCATTTGGGAGCTTTGTCCAATCAATCTGTCTGCATTGAAACAGACACCTTGAGCCAGACTTCAGAATCTCAGTAAAAACCCTGACTTTGTCTTCAACCCTGTCTTACCCCATTCACCAATAAACTCATCTTGATCAACAGGCTAGTTTTTAATATTTTGAGGCGCTGGCATTTGACAGTAGTTCAATACCACAGAATATCAGGTAGATATTAAAAAAAGGGATTTTGTGCCAGCTAATTGAAATTTCAGGATGGCATGTTTAGTGAAAGAAGTCAGATGTAGAGGAAACTTTTTCAAATTTTATAAAGAATTGATTGCACACACCAACATTTTAGAAAAATATATATGCACATGTCATTACTATAGAGCTCACAGAGAAAAGTATGAATTAAATTATGCCAGTTAGTGAGCATTGGTTATCTGGAGGAAATGATGTGTATTGTAATGTAGAAAAGTCAGAGGCTGGATAAAAGAGGAAACAGGAAGAAGAAAACACAAGTAAGTCAATAAACAAACAACATCACTTATTTTAAGGAATAGTCTTCTTAAAGCAGCATTTGTGTTATGAACCCAATTCTATGCTTAAGAGGTAAATTCAAACTGTTACTATCAAGTTCCCTTAAATTTTCTTTCTTTTTTTTTTTTTTATTATTCATATGTGCATACAAGGCTTGGTTCATTTCTCCCCCCTGCCCCCACCCCTTCCCTTACCACCCACTCCACCCCCTCCCGCTCCCCCCCTCAATACCCAGCAGAAACTATTTTGCCCTTATCTCTAATTTTGTTGTAGAGAGAGTATAAGCAATAATAGGAAGGAACAAGGGGTTTTGCTGGTTGAGATAAGGATAGCTATACAGGGCATTGACTCACATTAATTTCCTGTGCGTGGGTGTTACCTTCTAGGTTAATTCTTTTTGATCTAACCTTTTCTCTAGTTCCTGGTCCCCTTTTCCTATTGGCCTCAGTTGCTTTAAGGTATCTGCTTTAGTTTCTCTGCATTAAGGGCAACAAATGCTAGCTAGTTTTTTAGGTGTCTTACCTATCCTCACCCCTCCCTTGTGTGCTCTCGCTTTTATCATGTGCTCATAGTCCAATCCCCTTGTTGTGTTTGCCCTTGATCTAATGTCCACATATGAGGGAGAACATACGATTTTTGGTCTTTTGGGCCAGGCTAACCTCACTCAGAATGATGTTCTCCAATTCCATCCATTTACCAGCGAATGGCATGGTACTGGCACAAAAACAGACATGAAGACCAGTGGAACAGAATAGAGGATCCAGATATGAAGCCACACAACTATGAGCAACTTATCTTTGACAAAGGAGCTAAAAATATACGATGGAGAAATAGCAGCCTCTTCAACAAAAACTTCTGGAAAACTGGTTAGCAGTCTGCAAAAAACTGAAACTAGATCCATGTATATCATCCTATACCAAGATTAACTCAAAATGGATCAAGGATCTTAATATCAGACCCCAAACTCTTAAGTTGATACAAGAAAGAGTAGGAAATACTCTGGAGTTAGTAGGTATAGGTAAGAACTTTCTCAATGAAACCCCAGCAGCACAGCAACTAAGAGATAGCATAGATAAATGGGACCTCATAAAGCTAAAAAGCTCTGCTAAACAAAAGAAATGGTCTCTAAACTGAAGAGAACACCCACAGAGTGGGAGAAAATATTTGCCAACTATACATCAGACAAAGGACTGATAACCAGAATATACAGGGAACTTAAAAAACTAAATTCTCCCAAAACTAATGAACCAATAAAGAAATGGGCATGTGAACTAAACAGAACTTTCTCAAAAGAAGAAATTCAAATGGCCAAACAACACATGAAAAAATGCTCACCATCTCTAGCAATAAAGGAAATGCAAATTAAAACCACACTAAGATTCCACCTCACCCCTGTTAGAATAGCCATCATCAGCAACACCACCAACAACAGGTGTTGGCGAGGATGTGGGGAAAAAGGAACCCTCTTACACTGTTGGTGGGAATGTAGACTAGTACAACCACTCTGGAAAAAAATTTGGAGGCTACTTAAAAAGCTAAACATTGATCTTACCATTTGATCCAGCAATACCACTCTTGGGGATATACCCAAATTTTCTTGAATTAACAAAAATATCATTTTATTAAACTCTCTGTTGCCTCTTTCTTTCACCTTACAAGCTGAATATCTCATTAATTATAGTAATTCTCATGTAGCAAATAGTAAATTTAGAATAATTAGATCTCCTTGATAAGGACATTTTTCCTGGAAACAGCCATAACTTTTGCTTTATCATTTGACTTACGAAGTCTCATTCAAACTTCCTGCTTGATCAGTGTTTCACGGATTTTCAAAGAGAGAAATCTCTTAGTTTTTTTTTTTTTAAGAAGGAAACTGCTCTGGTGCTCATGTTTTCACTCCTACAAAACTAGCCCAATTCCATACAAATTGAAAAGACCTTGGCACCACCTTTGTCTTCAGTGAAAAATGAGCTCATTTGACAGCTGACCTTCCAAACAACTGTAGCTTCCATAGAAATATACAGACACTATTGGCCCACAGATGTTACCTTCTAAGAATCATTACTTGAGTGCTCAAGGGAAAACTCATTCCACTGGTAAGGCTGAGTTGATGGAACTCTCAAAAATACAATAAAACAAAATGGATGCATATAAACTGAGGGATGGCTTTGATTAGAAGCAAAGACGAGTATTTTTGTTATTGAAGATAGGCTGAGTAGTGTCAGCATTTGAGAAAGCTGGTGGTTAACATTCTCAATTACGGGATGCACTGAAAATGAATGCTTCTTTATGGCCTTTTCTCAAAAAACAGATAAAAGTGAAAATTTCAAAACTGAAGAAGTCCATAAAAAAGATGGGAATCTGAGAGTATATCAGGTTGTTGGAGCCCGTGTCTTGTCTCCTTAGGTTCTCTCGTGGATTATTGTTAAGGTCACAGGCACGATGACCTGACCAATCCTTCTTTGTACAGTTGAGTGTGGTCAGACCAAGTTGCCTCTCATCCTCACATGAACAGACCATTGTCAAGTAGCTCTCTGCCACCAAACGGCCAGACGCAGATGCTTCCCTTCTGATTCCCTTTACAAGGAGTGACACTTGGAGTTTGATAGAAAAGGGAAGCAGTTTCATTTATAATCCTCCAGCTTCTTAATTTGTGATGCTCCAATCACGCCACAGTGGTCACCTTGGGAAGACTGGGCAAATGTTTTACATTTTGTTGGGATGAGGCATTTCACTATGTGTTAGTAATCTGAAATGCATCTCCTGCCTCTTGGGAATCCTCTTTACAGCATCTGTTTTCTGTGTCCCCTCTTCTCGCCTTATTACCAGCTTTCTCCTTGCTCCCCAGTGGACCATTCAGGTGCTGTTTGGAGATTTGTCTATTGTTCAACTTCAAAGAGAAAGCACATGACACAGGGAATTCAAAGATTAAATTGCTGGTACGCTGGCAATCAGCCCTCGTAGATAAGCATAGGGAAAAAAATTTAATTAAAACCAATTAACATGAAATTGGAGTTTCTGGCCATTAATTGTGCACAGTCTGATTTAAACTTCTGAAGCTCCCTGTGTCATGCACTAGCAATTGAATCCGTGGGAGCAAGGATAGTCATGGTTTTTCTCTTTTTAAGTGACTTTACTCAGAATTTCTTTGCAACTTTTATTTTTATTCTGGAAATAAACAGAGGTAGTATGCCTTGGGATGGAGTGACTAAGAATGCTACACCTCTTCAGACCACAGGAAGCAAATCTTTCCAGGTGCTTACATTCTCTTCCTGGCGAAATGGTTATTCCTTGAACTGTTACTAGCCTTTGTAAACAATTCCTAAGTAATAATATTGAAGACATTTTCCAAGAGCACTTGGCCTTCCCAGCTCCCATGCCAACAGTATGTCGTACTGGTGAGGAGGCCAGCAGAGGAGAGCAGCCTCAGAGAGGCTCAGTGGTTATGAACACTGGAGGGGAGGCATTCCTTCCAGGTGTGGGTGGGGTTGATGTAGGGATATGGAGAAGCTCTGGCCTAGGGAGTCAAACTCCCCAGAGATGTACCAGGACCTGGAGTGAGGCTTCCACACTTCATGAACCTGATTTTTATCACCAAAGGACAAATAAATGGTAAGAAATGCTACCACCAATGAATTTAGTAGTTAGAGAGCTCCAGGAAACAGACCAATGTCTTGGTTATACATCACAAAATGCACGTATATACATATACGAGAGAGAGAGAGAGAGAGAGAGAGAGAGAGAGAGAGAGAAAGAGAGAGAGAGGGAGGAGAGATTTGTGTTAAAGCATTGGTTTGCATGATACTGGAGCTGGCAAATTGGTAATCTTCAGGCAGGTCGGTAGGCTACAATCCCAGGGAACAGGTGACCAAAGGCTGTCTAGGGGCAGAATCACCCCATCCTTGGGGATATCTGTCTTTCTTCCCTTGAGACCTTCCATGGGGGGGAGGAGAGTCCCTCCACCCATCATGGAGGGCAATCTGCTCTATTTAAAGTCTTCTGATGTAAAACTTCATCTCATCTAAAAATAACATCATAGCAATATCAGGACTGGTGTTTGATCAAATATCTGAGTGCCTGTAGCTTAGTTAAGTTGGCACATAGAATTTGCATCACACCTGTTCACAACCGAGTGAGAGTAGCTCCTGCCTCGATTGGTTAGTTGGAGATCAGACACGTGGTGAGGTTGTGGGAGTTAAAGACCATCTGGCTGGTTGGGCTTCCTGCTTGCTCTGCCAACCATCCCTGCAGAAGCATTTCTACATACTCCCTGTGTGTTTTCTCTGGGGCTGGTAGAAAGCAACTCTTAGAGGAAGTTTTGTAAAGACCTGAGCACTGTCCAGAATGAGCCAACTCACCTGCAGGCATTCTTGAAGAATTCTTAGTTTGTTGTCAGGCCATTCAAGGATGAAAATGTAGGGGGAGACTAATGACTAGTTTTTAAGTCAAGTCTCCTCAGAGATTTTTTTCTGATTCCTCGCTCTAAGTGCAGTTTACTTATTAAAAAGGGAGCAAACCCAGGGATGGACCAAAAACTTCACTCTGTCGGAGAAGGGGGTTCCAGCTGAGACTCTGGACTCACCAAGCATCTCCATTCCTTTACAACATCTGGCTGGCGGGAGGCCCATTCTTTAGTGTAGAGTCTGTTGAGGGTAAGGTCTTGAGTTTGAAGAGCAAGAAACATTTACCATTTTTAAGACAAAGAAGTTATCACCCCTGGATACCTCCAGCTTGTGGTTATAGATGTTATAGTTTAAGAATTACTTTATTTTCAATTGCTTCAGAATTATATTGTATCACATATTTGTTCACAAAAAAGTCATTTAATAAAAATTGAATATTTTTTCTGTGTATCATTTTGATGGATATATCCTGGTGCATTTTCAAATTCAAAATCATGAGGTACAAAATTGCTAAATGTAAACTTCCAGCAGTATTTTATGTATAGAACCATTTATGTGACATCAAAATTAGTATTTTATAAGTAAAGGCTAGAGAAAATACACCATCTAAAAACAACAGGATGGTCATTGCTGAGTGGTGACTGCTGATGATTTTATATTTTATTTTATTTTTATTTTTATTTTTTTTACTCTGACCTCTGTCCAGATTGACTTTGTTAGCATATACAGTCAACCAAGCAGGGGATAGATTACAAAAATGTCCCCAAATCTTATACCTCCCAGTATACACACCATTTACCATGATATTGCAGGTCCCCTTATTAAATAGGTAGAATATATTTTTCTCTATCCTTTGTCTTTGTGTTTGACCATGTGATTGACTTATTTGGCCAAAAGAAATAAGCTGGAACTTTCTGAGCCTAGACCAGAAAAGGCCTCATATGTTCTTTTTTTTTGAATTTTTTTTTCTTTTTCTTTTATTATTCATATGTGCATACAAGGCTTGGTTCATTTCTCCCCCCTGCCCCCACCCCCTCCCTTACCACCCACTCCACCCCCTCCCTCTCCCCCCCACCCCCTCAATACCCAGCAGAAACTATTTTGCCCTTATTTCTAATTTTGTTGAGGAGAGAGTATAAGCAATAACAGGAAGGGACAAGGGTTTTTGCTGGTTGAGATAAGGATAGCTATACAGGGAGTTGATTCACATTAATTTCCTGTGCATGTGTGTTACCTTCTAGGTTAATTCTTTTTGATCTCACCTTTTCTCTAGTACCTGTTCCCCTTTTCCTATTGGCCTCAGTTGCATTTAAGGTATCTGCTTTAGTTTCTCTGCGTTAAGGGCAACAAATGCTAGCTAATTTTTTAGGTGTCTTACCTATCCTCACCCCTCCCTTGTGTGCTAAAGCTTTTATCATGTGTTCATAGTCCAATCCCATTGTTGTGTTTGCCCTTGATCTAATGTCCGCATATGAGGGAGAACATAAGCTTTTTGGTCTTTTGGGCCAGGCTAACCTCACTCAGAATGATGTTCTCCAATTCCATCCATTTACCAGCAAATGATAACATTTCGTTCTTCTTCATGGCTGCATAAAATTCCATTGTGTATAGATACCACATTTTTTTAATCCATTGGTCAGTGGTGGGGCATCTTGGCTGTTTCCATAACTTGGCTATTGTGAATAGTGCTGCAATAAACATGGGTGTGCAGGTGCCTCTGGAGTAACCTGTGTCACAGTCTTTTGGGTGTATCCCCAAGAGTGGTATTGCTGGATCAAATGGTAGATCAATGTCTAGCTTTTTAAGTAGCCTCCAAATTTTTTTCCAGAGTGGTTGTACTAGTCTACATTCCCACCAACAGTGTAAGAGGGTTCCTTTTTCCCCGCATCCTCGCCAACACCTGTTGTTGGTGGTGTTGCTGATGATGGCTATTCTAACAGGGGTGAGGTGGAATCTTAGCGTGGTTTTAATTTGCATTTCCTTTATTGCTAGAGATGGTGAGCATTTTTTCATGTGTTTTTTGGCTATTTGATTTTCTTCTTTTGAGAAAGTTCTGTTTAGTTCACTTGCCCATTTCTTTATTGGTTCATTAGTTTTGGGAGAATTTAGTTTTTTAAGTTCCCTATATATTCTGGTTATCAGTCCTTTGTCTGATGTATAGTTGGCAAATATTTTCTCCCACTCTGTGGGTGTTCTCTTCAGTTTAGAGACCATTTATTTTGATGAACAGAAGCTTTTTAGCTTTATGAGGTCCCATTTATCTATGCTATCTCTTAGTTGCTGTGCTGCTGGGGTTTCATTGAGAAAGTTCTTACCTATACCTACTAATTCCAGAGTATTTCCTACTCTTTCCTGTATCAACTTTAGAGTTTGTGGTCTGATATTAAGATCCTTGATCCATTTTGAGTTAATATTGGTATAGGGTGATATACATGGATCCAGTTTCAGTTTTTTGCAGACTGTTAACCAGTTTTCCCAGCAGTTTTTGTTGAAGAGGCTGCTATTTTTAGCTCCTTTGTCAAAGACAAGTTGGTTATAGTTGTGTGGCTTCATATCTGGGTCCTCTATTCTGTTCCACTGGTCTTCATGTCTGTTTTTGTGCCAGTACCATGCTGTTTTTATTGTTATTGCTTTGTAATATAGTTTGAAGTCAGGTATCGTGATACCTCCAGCATTGTTCTTTTGACTGAGTATTGCCTTGGCTATTCGTGGCCTCTTGTGTTTCCATATAAATTTCACAGTAGATTTTTCAATCTCTTTAATGAATGTCATTGGGATTTGATGGGAATTGCATTAAACATGTAGATTACTTTGGGGAGTATCGACATTTTTACTATGTTGATTCTACCAATCCATGAGCATGGGAGATCGCTCCACTTTCTATAGTCTTCCTCAATCTTTTTCTTCAGAAGTTTATAGTTTTCCTTGTAGAGGTCGTTCACATCTTTTGTTAGGTTTACGCCTAGGTATTTGATTTTGTTTGAGGCTATTGTAAATGGAATTGTTTTCATACATTCTTTTTCAGTTTGCTCATTGTTAGTGTATAGAAATGCTAATGATTTTTCTATGTTGATTTTATATCCTGCTATCTTGCTATAGCTATTGATGATGTCTAGAAGCTTCTGAGTAGAGTTTTTTGGGTCTTTAAGGTATAGGATCATGTCATCTGCAAATAGGGATATTTTGACAGTTTCTTTACCTATTTGTATTCCTTTTATTCCTTATTCTTGCCTAATTACTCTGGCTAGGAATTCCAATACTATGTTGAATAGGAGTGGAGATAGTGGGCATCCTTGTCTGGTTCCTGATTTTAGAGGGAATGGTTTTAATTTTTCTCCGTTAAGTATAATGCTGGCTGTAGGTTTGTCATATATAGCTTTTATAATGTTGAGGAACTTTCCTTCTATTCCTAGTTTTCTTAGAGCTTTTATCATGAAATGATGTTGGATCTTATCAAAGGCTTTTTCTGCATCTATTGAGATGATCAAGTGGTTTTTGTCTTTGCTTCTGTTAATGTGGTTTATTATGTTTATTGATTTTCATATGTTGAACCACCCCTGCATCCCTGGGATGAAGCCTGCTTGGTCGTGGTGAATAACCTTTTTGATGTGTTGCTGAATTTGGTTTGCCATTATTTTGTTGAGGATTTTTGCATCAATGTTCATTAAGGAGATTGGCCTATAGTTCTCCTTTTTGGAGGTGTCTTTGCCTGGTTTTGGGATAAGTGTAATACTGGCTTCATAAAATGTGTTTGGCAGTTTTCCTTCCTTTTCTATTTTGTGGAACAGTTTAAGGAGGGTTGGTATCAGTTCTTCTTTAAAGGTCTGATAGAATTCAGCAGAGAATCCATCAGGTCCTGGACTTTTCTTTTTGGGGAGACTCTTGATTGCTGCTTCAATTTCATTTTGTGTTATAGGTCTATTCAGGTGATTAATTTCCTCTTGGTTCAGTTTTGGATGATCACATGTATCTAGAAATCTGTCCATTTCTTTTATATTTTCAAATTTATTTGAATATAGGTTCTCAAAGTAGTCTCTGATGATTTCCTTGACTTCCATGGTGTTTGTTGTTATCTCCCCTTTTGCATTCTTAATTCTATTAATTTGGGTTTTTTCTCTCCTCATTTTAGTCAGGTTTGCCAGGGGTCTATCGATCTTGTTTATTTTTTCAAAGAACCAACTTTTTGTTTCATTAATTCTTTGTATTTTTTTTTTGGTTTCTATTTCGTTGATTTCAGCTCTTATTTTTATTATTTCTCTCCTTCTATTTGTTTTGGGATTTGCTTGTTCTTGTTTTTCTAGGAGTTTGAGATGTATCATTAGGTCATTGATTTGGGATCTTTCAATCTTTTTAATATATGCACTCATGGCTATAAACTTTCCTCTCAAGACTGCCTTAGCTGTGTCCCATAGGTTCCAGTAGGTTGTGTTTTCATTTTCATTGACTTCCAGGAACTTTTTAATTTCCTCTTTTATTGCATCGATGATCCATTCTTCATTAAGTAATGAGTTATTTAGTTTCCAGCTGTTTGCATGTTTTTTGTCTTTACTTTTGTTGTTGAGTTCTACTTTTACTGCATTGTGGTCAGATAGTATGCATGGTATTATTTCTATTTTCTTATATTTGCTGAGGCTTGCTTTGTGCCCTAGGATATGATCTTTTTTGGAGAAGGTTCCATGGGCTGCTGAGAAGAATGTATATTGTGTAGAGGTTGGATGAAATGTTCTGTAGACATCTACTAGGTCCATTTGATCTATTGCATATTTTAGATCTTGGATTTCTTTATTGATTTTTTGTTTGGATGACCTATCTATTGATGATAATGGGGTGTTAAAGTCTCCCACAACCACTGTGTTGGCGTTTATATATGCTTTTAGGTCTTTCAGGGTATGTTTGATGAAATTGGGTGCGTTGACATTGGGTGCATACAGATTGATGATTATTATTTCCTTTTGGTCTATTTCCCCTTTTATTAGTATGGAATGTCCTTCTTTATCTCATTTGATCAATGTAGGTTTGAAGTCTACTTTGTCAGAGATAAGTATTGCTACTCCTGCCTGTTTTCAGGGGCCATTGGCTTGGTAAATCTTCTTCCAGCCTTTCATCCTTAGCCTATGCTTATTTCTGTCGGTGAGATGGGTCTCCTGTAAGCAACAAATTGTTGGATCTTCCTTTTTAATCCATTTTGTCAAACGGTGTCTTTTGATGGGTGAATTAAGTCCGTTAACATTAAGCGTTAGTACTGATAGGTATGTGGTGATTCCTGTCATTTAGTTGTGTTAATTGTTTGAAGGTTTGATTGTGCGTACCTAAGTTGAGGTTACTCTCTACTTTCTTGCTTTTTCTTTTCCTGTGGTTTGGTGCTGCCTGTATTTTCATGGTTAAGTTGGGTTTCACTTTCTGCGTGCAGAATCCCTTGGAGAATCTTTTGTAGTGGTGGCTTTGGGGTCTCATATTGTTTTAGTTTCTGCTTATCATGGAAGACTTTTATTGCTCCATCTATTTTGAATGATAGCTTTGCTGGGTAGAGTATCCTGGGGTTGAATTTATTTTCATTCAGTTTCCGGAAGATCTCACCCCATGCTCTTCTTGCTTTTAATGTTTCTGTTGAGAAGTCTGCTGTGATTTTGATGGGTTTACCTTTGTATGTTACTTGTTTTTTCTCTCTTACAGCCTTCAATATTCTTTCCTTAGTTTTTGAACTTGTTGTTTTAATGGTGATATGTCGTGGAGTAGTTGTATTTTGATCTGGTCTGTTTGGTGTCCTGGAGGCCTCTTGCATCTGTATGGGAATATCTTTCTTTAGATTTGGGAAATTTTCCGTTATTATTTTGTTGACTTTATTACACATTCCCTTTGCTTGCTCCTCTTCTCCTTCTTTGATGCCCATGATTCTCAAGTTTGGTCTTTTGATGGAGTCAGTGAGTTCTTGCATTTTCTTTTCACAGGTCTTGAGTTGTTTAATTAATAGTTCTTTGGTTTTTCCTTTAATTATCATTTCATCTTCAAGTTCTGAGATTCTGTCTTCTGTTTGTTCTATTCTGCTGGATTGGCCTTCCGTTTTGTTTTGCAGTTCTGTTTCGTTCTTTTTTCTGAGGTTTTCCATATCCTGGCAGTTTTCCTCTTTAATGTTGTCTATTTTTGTCCTGAGTTCATTTATCCATTTATTCATTGTGTTATCTCTTTCACTTTTGTGTTTATACAGTGCTTCTATGGTTTCCTTTATTTCTTCTTTTGCTTTTTCAAATTCTCTATTTTTGTTGTCTTGGAATTTCTTGAGTGTCTCCTGTACATTTTGGTTGACCCTATCCAGTATCATCTCTATAAAACTCTCATTGAGTACCTGTAGTATGTCTTCTTTTAAATTATTCTTGTGGGCTTCATTGGGTCCTTTGGCATAGTTTATCTTCATTTTATTGGAGTCTGGATCTGAGTTTCTGTTCTCTTCATTCCCCTATGGTTCCTGTACTAATTTTTTGCTGTGGGGAAACTGGTTTCCCTGTTTTTTCTGTCTTCCCGTCATTGTCTTTGGTGTTGTTACTGTCCCTGTACTGTGTTCAATTAAGTATTTTCTAGCTTGTAATAATAACAATGGTAATATTTAGAATGGAAGGGTGAGCTGAGATGGAAAGCAAGAAGTTAAAGAAAAGGGGAAAACAAATATACAGACAAGAGGGAGAAAACAGAACACGGTTTCAGACAAGAAAGTTTCAAAGGTATAAACAGGGAGCTTTAGTGTACTAATTGACAGTAAGCTGAACGGACATTAGAGAGACAGAGAGAGGATTGAAAATCAAAGATAAAAAATAAAAAATAAGTAAATGAAAGAAATATCTATATATAAAAATGCATTAAAATAAAATGGAAAATAGAAAATTGAAAAAAAAAAAAAACCCAAAACTTCCAAGTTTATATGCAATGCAGTTTCAGTCTTAATAATTTGGGTGTCTGTCTCAGTCTCCAGTCCTGGAGATGGTGCCTCAGATGTTGTTCTGGCTTGCAGGTGTAATTTGGTTGTTCTCTCATCAAAGGTAGGGAGAAAAAGAAAAAAAAGCGTCTGGAGACAGTTCTGAGGGTGGTATCTGCAACTGTGGCTTGCCTGCCTGCTGCTCTCAGCCTGTAGCTGGCGGCATTATTTATGCAGATCTCTGGGGTGAGCTAGCACTCACCTGGTCCCACAGGCTTTGTTTGTTCAGAGTTCTCCTGTGCAGGAGCCTCTGCTACAGGCTTTCCCCTTTCCAAGCACTGGGAAAGGTGACACTGCCCCCAAGTTGTCAGGCCTGCGTGTTTATTTACAGTTCATGTGGGAGGTGGGTCTTCCCCCATCTCCTGTGCAGTTTTCCTCCCACTGCCACTTTCACAAGCCTTCCTGCTCCTGATTACTGGGCGGTGCTGCTGTTCCTGCCGGCCGCCATGTTTATTTACAGTTCACGTGGGATGTGGGTCTTCCCCACTCTCCTGAGGAGTTTTCCTCCCTCCTCCACTCTCACAAGCTTCCCTGTTCCTGGTTGCTGGGCATGCGCCCCCGCTCCCGCCAGAGGCTCTCCGGCCCGCCTGGCTTGTTTAGTTACAGTCCCGGGAAAAATTCCCTTTCCCCAATCTTCAGGGCTCAGGGTGCCCCACCCTCTTTCCAGCATGTCTTAATTGTTCTTATTGCTTATTAGTCAGTTTCTCTTTTTTCCCCCCGGTGGAGGTCAGTCTGTCTAGGGGGCTATGCTGCTCTGGCCCAGGCTTGTCTGTGGGAGAACCGCGGTACTGCGAAGCTCACCTGGTCCGGGTCTTCCCAAGCCGTATGGGCGCTGGCGACTGGAAGCCCGGGGGCCCTCCTTGTTTCTCGGTTTAACGTGAAGTGGAGATTCTCTGCGCCGGCTGGAGATGTGGAGGGGTCAAAGTTATGCCTTTTCTCAGTGTTTATGCCTGCAAATTGTGTCTCCAGCGTCTCTCCAAGATTTCACTATAGGAGGCTTGCTTTCTGCTTCATCCCTCTAGCTGCCATCTTGGAAATCCCCCTATTTTATTTTTTATACTTTTTGTGGTTTACTGAATGTTGTATATTGTAGCTGGTAATCATATATTAACACATGTGACATTTATAATCAGAAGATTGCACTATTCCTTCCTAAAGCCTCTTCATTTTTTAGCTCAATCAAAAAGAGAGGTCAATTTAGAGATTAAAATGGATCCCAACCATAAGAGACCTATAAGTGTTTTAAATAAATTATCCATACGTTTCAAGCCCATAAGAGGAAAGGCAGTGTGAACTCTAAAAAGAACACTTAGAAAGGACATTTGGAAATGAAGTTTATGCTAGTTTATGATAAAAAAAATTCTGGACTCTGTTTCTCCTTCACTTGACAAGGTTGTGCCTTCTACTCGGCAGGGACTGGGGTAGAGTGATAAAGATATTAACAGCAGTGCCATGCAGGTGCGGCATGCCAATGAAGTCAGTACCCTAACCCTTCTTAAAGTATCTCTGCTTCCAGCTTTGTGTTGCCCCTCCTCAGACATCTTTTTTTTTGGTCATTTCCTGGCCAAAGGTCAGTAGGTTTCCTTGGGCTTTCATTAATATTTCAATTGCTTAGAAATTATATCTAGGCATCAAAGCTTCTGCAGAGTGTCCACATTGGGGTTCATACATCAACTCTCTCTGGTGTAACCATTAGGTTATATTTGTACATTAAAAGACACTTGAAAATAGGACTTTTTCTTTATTTGGGGCTGTTAAGATTTTGAAATAGGACAGATACCTTGTGAAGATAAAAGATGGAGAGGAGAGAATGGAACTGTTGCCAACAATTAGAAAAATGACACTGACAACCAGTGATTTTTTTTAAAGACCCATTTAGTTTTGTAGGTAGTATGAAAAGAGAATCATACAAGGTCTCCCACCCATTGGGCTTTTAATGGCCTTTTCAGGTTGGTGAAGCAAGGGTGAATTGGAACTGTGTATTCAGTTGGCCAGGAAGGATGGTGAATGACAATTCTTCTCTTTGTCTAGATTTTGAGAAGTGTGTTCAAGAGTGTCTGATACATGGGAAAGCTGATGGGAATGTCATTTAGCTTAGAATATTTTGGAAATTCACTTTTTAAAATATAATCTCTCTCTCTCTCTCTCTCTCTCTCTCTCTCTCTCTCTCCCTCCCAGTAACAATGTACTGGGATGATCTGGTCTGACCAGAAGTGAGTGCAGAGTAGCTTTGTGTGGCTCTTGTCCCAGAGGATGGGGAAGACTGTGTTTGGAGATATATGGTCCTTTCCTTCTTTCTCTGAAGGAAATAAGCACCAGAAAAATGCAGCTGTGGGAGGAAAACACATCCCCCAGACTCTGCCAGAGGCTCACACGCACGTCTTCCATAAACAGAAGACTCTGCAAGCCCAACTTTGGTAGTGTTGGCAGCAATGACAGGCAGTTTTTAAATTATCCTAGGGATGGTATATCATGGATGTAAATGTTCTAAAGTGCAGTCCTCAGCAGAGCTGTGGACAAGTCAAACTCTTATTGGACATGTAGATCACATAAATGCAGTGGTTTTGTGGTATTTGTAGGAGGATTGGTTCCAGGACCCCTGAGGGCACAAATCTTCAGATGTCCAAGTCTCTTCTATAAAACGGTATAGTATTTGTATATAACTTGTACACATCTCCTATTCACATTAAACAGTCTCTACATTACTTATAACACCTAACACAACGTAAGTGCTGTGTCAAGAGTTGTTATACCACACTGTTCAGGGGATGGTCACAAGAAAAAGTCTGCACATGTTCATACAGGTGCTATATTGTTTCAGATATTTTTGATCTGAGGTTGGTTGAATCTGCAGATGCAGCACCACAGATATGGAGGACTGACTGGCTAAAAACACATGCATTGAGATTTATTCAGTCAAATAATGCTGTTTTTGAGTACTAAGTGCATGTTGAAAAAGCAGCAGTTAATATCCACGGTATATGAAGTTGTGTTTCCCAACACGGGATTAAAAGGAACTGTTTGTGTACAGAACTTGTAGGATGTGGCAAATTGCATTGGGTGCTCCCCTGATAATTTTGATGCAGATGGCATATGGCTAAAATTAGAATGGCACCTGACATCTAGTGTGGTCTGAGAGTGCGTGCATGAGTGCATGTGTGTATGTGTGTGTGTGTTTGTGAGACAGAGGACGAGGACGTTTTGTGCTCAAACCACCAGTCAGCCTTAGTTGTCAAGGA
Organism: Castor canadensis; assembly: GCF_047511655.1. Taxonomy (NCBI): domain Eukaryota; kingdom Metazoa; phylum Chordata; class Mammalia; order Rodentia; family Castoridae; genus Castor; species Castor canadensis. Next base: position 4,845,893 of record NC_133386.1, on the reverse strand, counting down.
TAGCAGAGGAGTTTATGTGAAGACGGTCTGTGCATGTACACTTGTGTGTGTCACACACAAAACCTGAGCAGTCTGTTGGCTCGTTGAATGCCTTGCTAGCAGGGCATTCTGTCCCTTAAGCTCTCAGCAGTACAATTCTCTCCAAAACATAAAACCAGAACACCGACGTGATCCTGTCCTGAACTTGGGTTGGCATTTGCCAGGGTGTGGGCTTTGCCTTTGTGGTCATCACCTTTTCACAAACACTTATTGCAGTGTTCTGAACGTCATCACGGAGTCAAACCTCCCGAGTGCGGTGGACTCCAGACCTGGTATTTAAACCAGAGCAGCAATCTGGATGGTTGTCCTTCATTGACGAAATTTAAACAAGAGGAAGGACTTTAAAGGAAAATGCTCAGGGCTTTGACACCATTTAGGAGAATGGGGATTCTGACATTTAGATTCCTGCAGTAAGTTTAACTTTCTCAATTATTGCTTTGGGTAAAGGAAAATTGCTATAATTGGGGGTAATGGATACAATAAAATGTGCAGATTTTACCCAATATGTAAAAGGCTTTATGGTATTTATAATCTACCTGTTTTTTCTTTCTTTCTTTTTTTTTTTTCGGTTCTCTCTGTTCCTGGAATAAAAGCAAGGAGTTGTCTCTGGTCTGTGGCAGTTAATATTAGGCCAATCTTCTTCCCTCATGTTTATACACACATGCATACACACGCATGTGCACACACACATACATGTACTGCACACACATGCATTGCACACTCACAGACACACACTTTTATTACCATTCTGCAGCTTTCACAGGTCTGGAATGAAGTTCCAAAGGTATGTTAGTTCCAGCCTCTGCCTCAAGCCATGCTAGCTGGCCAGAGGAAAGATGGCAGTAAATGATATTGGTGCAGATTTCCAGGACTAGAACCTCTTTTGGTGGCCTGTGCTGGCGTTCAGTCAGTCAGACAAAAAGTTGTGTTTAAAGCTGAAAAAGCATTCTTTGTATTTGATGCAGATTAATGTTATTTAAGGTCTTTCCTTAAAGTTAATTAAACTGCATTTTCTTGAGAGGGACAGGGATTCTCAGAATTCTGTACCCTGTCTGTGGGTCAGCTTCACAGACTCAGGGTGGTCATGCAGTATATGACTTTATGACCTTGGCAAAGCTTACTTCTGTCTCACTCTCCAGGCTTTGATGAAAGGAAGACTGCACTGCATACTTCACTGGCTGATTCTTTTAACTTTGTGTCTCACCTGAACTTTTAGTTCTCTATTTTTTTCTCTCTCTCTCCCTTTTTAATATTTGCTCAGTTCAGTGCTTGGCAAAAAAAAAAAAAAAAAAAGGTAATGAACATATGAAATGGAAAAATGAATCTAACTCACCATTTCACAACTGGCTGATAATAGATATTACACAGAAATAAAGTTTCACTGTGAAGTTAATTTAGGATGTATCAGGTTACACAAAGGTGAATAAGTTCCTTTGCGGTAGAACCTGTCAGAGCCTAAATGTCCACATGTGCCCTGTATGAAGAAAAGGGAGATACAGTTGCATGAAGTTTGCTTTCCCTGAGTACATTTGGTTCTTTGGACAATGTGTGATGGCTAATTTGGAGTCATCTTGACTGGGTTGAAGGGCGCCCAGGGAGCTGGGCGAATCGCTGAGTATGTTTCTCCAAGAGGTTTGCATTTGGCTCAGCAGCCCGAGTAAAGAAGACCCACTCTCCCCAGCGTGGGAGGACCTCATCCCTTCATTGAGGGGCTGCATAGAGCAGGGCGCAGGACCTCACCTTCATATCACCCGCTGACTGGTTCTCCAGTTTGCAGATGGTAGTGGGGCTTTTCTGCAAACATAATAATATGATCCAATTTCTCTCCTCTCTCTCTCCTATTGGTTCCATTTCTCTGGAGAACTATGAGTAATACACGGTGCTTGGCATATAGTAATGTGCACGTGTGTGTGTGTGTGTGTGTGTGTGTGTGTGTGTGTGTTGTCATTGTTGATGTTAGTATTGTCATTACTACACATGTCTTTGGAAAAATGAAGCAAAACCAGACTGGGATATGGGTCAAGTGTCTAGAAAGCTCAAGGCCCTGCTTGAGCTATCTTGTGCTATCTCCCCACAAAAAATATTTCTTAGGGTTGAATTCCAGTAGAAGATCTGCTTGGGAGAAGCTGGCATGTTGTGGTTTCAAGTTAGATTTTCATCTGCTTACAATGAATTAGGAGTTTGTAGTAATTCACAAGGGCTAGTCTGACCGTTATCTTTGCATAACCTATAGCAATGAAGTTTGTTTGGAAATAATGGCCCACAAGCACTTTGGAAGTGCTTATTATGTTCTTAGACATGTGGATGGGCCAATGTATCTAGTAAGATCACTTCAGACCTCTCTACAACAGTATTTTATTATTTTATGAATTTAAAATTAAAGACCTGCACAGTAAACATTTCTTTGTTAGTTTAAACTAGAGATGTAGCCTTCTAACTTTTTCCTTTATACATGGGGTTGTCTGTTTTACATTTCCTCATGGTTTTGGGGTTGATTCACTATCTTTACTGAGGTTACTCGGAATGTCTTTTGGGTCTAGACTGTGGGGAGCTTGTCTTTCGTGAGCAGGGTGAGCATCCAATCCACCAGTGTGAGACTTTCCTCCCTCTGCCCCAGGGAACATTTTTACGTAGAATATGGGCTCGTGGCCATCTTAACCACATAGACTGTTTTCTCCTTTGCTTCTAAAGCTAACATTCTCCCTGGAGCACAGATAGGTCCACCCACTGCTGCATCCTCATCTCTGATGTTGTTATAAAACAAGGAGCCAGGATGAGCTGATAGGATCCTGTTCTTTTACAATTAGTTTTTCTCACTGTGCGTTTACAAAGAAATTCGTATTTGGAATAAATTCTAATATTTCATCAAGCATCAAACTTGACTGGCCAGTGGTTACCATTGTAGGTCTACTGTCTCCCTTTCTTGCCTTTTCCCCTCCCTTTCTTTCTTCTTTCATTCTTTCTATCTTTTCCCCTCCATCCCTTCTTTCTCCCTTCCTCAGTGACTTTTCCCCTCCCTCCCTCCCCCCTTCCCTCCCTTCCTCCGTCCCTCTATGCCTTCCTTCCCTCCCTCTGCACCTCTCTCCCTCCCCTCCTCCCTTCCTCCCTTTTTCATAGGAGCCCTGGGTTTGTCCCCCTTCAGGCCTCAGGGAATATCCCTGCCCTCTTTGTCACATGTCATAGCTGAGCTCTTCAGTGCATTTGATGCCTTTGATTTGCCAGCACAACGCTCCACACTGGCTCTGGTGTCATCAATCTGTTCAGAAAGAAAGGCCCTTTGTACTTTGAGTTTATGTCTAGTACCCAAGAAAAGTTATAAATTCATAAATACAGATTTACAAGTAAGATTTTAGCAGTGACTTCATGTCAATGTTTATCATTCATATTGAAAAACTGATTTAAAGTTCAGCTTATTGCAGCTTGAGAGGAGCTGGAAAAGCATTCAAGACAAATATTTTTGGGCTTGGAACACATGTGAGGTCACTTTGCCCTCACAGAAGTCTTCTATGGGATGGTGACTGGTAATCAGAGCCGGAAACTTTGAGTCTATTCCTGGAAGCGCCTTTGGCTCTGACTCATCTGTTATCCGGGACGATGCATCTTCTTATTTCAGCATTGCTCTTCCCTCCATGAGATGTGGATGCATGATCAGGCTCTGACCTTCAGGCATCCTTGAATTTTGAGTTGTCTGCGGGAGTCTGTCCTTAAGCAACTTCCTGGAAGCCACAGGAGGAAGAGAGGCCAACTGACTGGACATGGGTTGTGGGGTGTGGGGTGTGGGACGTGGAGAGAGAGTGGGATGGGGCTGCAGTCTCTGGGTAGGTAACTGCAGAGGCAGAGGACGATCATCAAGCCTTGCCTACAAGGTTTGGGTTGGGATGAAAAGCTCTGAAATGTTTCCCGAGTTTAGTTCTGGGCACATACCACGTGAGTAATTGCATTTTTTTTTAACAGCTTAGAGATGCTAAGAATGTGTGCAGTTTGAAGGCTTTATGGGCTAATAATTTGCTTTGACTTAAAAGAAATTGGATAGGAAGGGGAGGGGCACAAGGTGAGGGACCACACAGGCTTTTTCTCCGTGCGCCGTCAGTGCCAGAAATCCAGGTACATGTGCTCCCATATTTGAGAGTAGCCAAGTAGAGCATGGCCGGGTTTCCTCAGGCTAAGACCTAGTTGTCAACCAAGGATGTCTTTCTGTAGTTGTCTGAAGTGCGGTTCTGTTTCAAACTGCAAGTGAGAAGGCGGGAAGTCAGCGGTGTCACTGATGCAAACATAAGAGTGCCCTTTGGAAATGTCACATTTGCTTGGAAGGGGTAGGAGATGTGTGCACATGGCTCTTTGTCCTGTGTTACCTGATTGAAGATCTTTTGAGAGTGAGTGGCTTCTGTGACATGTAACAAGTTTACCATTCAAAATAAAAAGATTCCAGAATGTATTGTAACTTCAAGGCATATAACTAGACCACACAAAACATCTGTTTTATGACATGAACAATGTTATAGTGCTAAAAGAGAACAAAAGTTCATGATTTTAAAATGGCTCTTTATTTTTCTGTTTGACCTATTTGATTTAAAAACGAGAGATAACAACCATCACTTGCTATTTTTCTTGTATTGTGTGAAGAAGTGATTGCATACAACTCTGGGACTTGATAAGGGATAAGAGGAAGGATTCATCTCCAGGCCCCACACACTTGTTCTGAGCAAATGCCATACTGTAATTACACACTAATATGTAGAGGATGTAGACTTCAAAATGATTTCCCCCGATTAGCTTTGATTAACACGTCAAGACAATCAGGGCAGGAATCCTTGTCCTGCTCAATCAGCTCACCAGAGGCTGTGCCACACCCTAGTCACCCAGTGTCACCTCTAATATTTCCTGGGACTCTCTCTGGTGCCTCCTGCCCTGGCAGCCATCAGAACTTGAAGACACATGAATACCTCGTTTCCACTTGATGAAGTGGCTCATGTCACCTTGCATGAGGGTGACATGATGGTTGGACTGAGGAATGGAGAATATCAGGGAATCTGAGAACTTCCTCTCTTGTCCTGGTGTCGTATCTTGGAGATTTAATACCAATGGCTGATTTTTGTTAAAAGCTCACTGTATACACATATGGGAAGCCCATATTACCCATCGTTGTCACATAGTTCTATGACACTGGTGGGGTTAAAAGCCTGTATAGTATACACGTAATAGAGTGTGTGGGGCCTTGGAACAATGCCTCTTGGATTCAAATCCCACCTCTCCTACCAGTGAGCTGTGTGCACGATTCTTAATCTCTCTGGGTCTTAGTTCCTGGTGTATAAAATGGGGATTTTGGAAGTTCTGCATTCTGATGAATTTAGGAATAAGAGTTCAGAGAAGAAAAACCTTATACAATTCTGGTGCTGTGCCAGTGCAGCCCAGGACTGTCAAGGAGGCTGTGTAGACAGGCTGGAGTTGTTCTAAATTCTTTGCTCCAAGATCCAACTTAGGACAAAGCAGTTTAAGTGCACCTTGCAGCCATCTGAGATACAGCATCTTCTATAGGACACCTGCGCTCTATGAAGATCCTATGGTTTGAGATGAGCTGGGTGTCAGTTGCTATGGATTGATTGACTTTGTTGGAGCCAGGCTTGCTTAGGGGCATAGGAGTAAGGCAGACATGGCATTTCTACAGGCTCTGGCTTGCACTGTGGGCCCTTTAGTTCTACATGTGTGCACGTGACATAAGCCTATAATGCAAGCCGTTCTGGTGACAGTAAATACATTCATTCCAACTTCAGTTAAGGAGTGGTCCTCTGTTCTTAAGGATGCAGATGGGGCATGGACGCATCTCCTTTACAGGTTTCCTGATCATTGATGCATCTCAGTTTTTACAGGATGAATGGGAATGTGTAAAAAGTGGGCAGTAATGAATGTGTGAGACCTGACTGCTTCATGGAAGCATGCTTTGCTATCTTCAGAGGCTTTCCAAGTTGAGCCAAAAGACAAACTCCAGTGAGAGCTGGAATGAACAGGTACACTAATATTTCTCCACTTACTGAAATATTTCAATTATAAAAGGAATTTAGGAAGAAACACGTTTATAAAATGAATAAATTATAGCTAGTCATGGTGCAACACAATTATAATCCCAGCTACTCAGGAAGCAGAGGCAGGAAGATTGAGAGTCCCGGGCTAGGCTGGGCAAAGTTAGCTAGACTCTATCTCAAAAGCTAAATGCAAACAAAAGGGCTGGGTGTATGGCTCAAGTGATAGGGTGCTCGTCTAACATGTAGTAGGCTTTTGATTCAATCCCCAGCATGGAAAAAAAGAAAAAAATTATACAACTTATGATATTGCTATGGAGAGATAATTGCTATTAATTCTTTGGATGAGTTTTGTCCAGTATTACTTTTCTTGGATATGAAAAACACTAGTTGATGTGTAAAACAGGGATTAGGTGAATTGAAGAAACTTGCATCTTGTTTTTTTGTGTATGTGTGATGCTGGGGATGGACCCCAGGGCCTCGCCCATGCTGGGCAAGCGCTCTATTACTGAGCTAAATCCCCAGCCTCTTGCTTTTATACTAAGTGCAATTGGAAACAGTTTTCCGTGTCTTTCAGCAATCTTCAAAAATATGATTTTTGAGGTCAAACCTAGCCCTCACTTGTGCTAGGACAGCACTTTGCCCCTGAGCTAAACCCCTAGCCCCATAATAAATGTACACAGGTTTTTACTTTTATTAATAATGTGGGAATTAACATCCTCTTCTGTAAATCTCTAGAAAGTTCTGATTAACTGGCCACCCCTGAAGCTCCACCAGCCTCAGAAGCTCTTGTTAGTGTTCTACGTCTTACCCTTCTTCTACCCTGTCTTTATATTTAACTTCTAATGTTAATCTTTGACACTGATGTATCTAATAAAAATTTAAACTGTACTGAATGTACAAGTTAAAAGGAAGGCTCCCCTGTTCATTCTCACCCCCAAAGATAACTTAGCTTATAATCTGATACGTGCCTTTCCAGTCCTTTTCCCCTTTCTAAAATCTTGCATATGCATAGTCATATGTAAACATTTATGATAAAATATGCCATTTGCCTTCTTTTTTCATTTAAGATATAGACATCTTTCCATGTCAGTATATTTAGAGTATTGCTTTATCGTGATGTAAAATAACTTCCTTCATTATCTCTTAGCTAAAATAGGATAACAGACATCCATTTTTGACCATGAATTTCTGCAGAATAAATTCTAAATGGATTGTTTCATCAAAATGCTTTGACAACTGTATTAGTCAGGGTTCTCTAGAGAAACTGAACCAAAAGAATATGTAACATATATGTATATATGAATAGATAGCTATGTTTACACAGTGGGAGGTGGATAGTCCAACAATGGCTATTTACATGCTACAGAGCCAGACAACCCAACAGCTGCTCAGATGAGGCTGGATGCCTCAGAACAAGGAGGCCAACTATGCACCTCAGTCTATGGCTGATGACCTGGAAGCTCTCTGGAGAGTTGTCGGTGTGAATCCATGTGGAGATGCTGACAAGTCTAGAATCCAATGTCCAGCTTCTTCTGCAACCAGTACATGCACTAGTTCACGAAGGGTGAAACTTGCACGTGCTGGTTGGCTTCTTCCTCCTTCTGCCTTTTGTTCTATCTGGATCCTCAGCCTATTGGATGATGCTCCTCACATTTAGGGTGGGTCTGCCCTACCTAGTTGCTGTGCCACATGTCAATCATTTTTAGAAATGCTCCCACAGATACAGCCAGAAGTTTGCCTTACTAATCTCATAAGCATTTCTCAATCCAGTCAAGTTGACCATCAAAACTGTTACAATAACTATCAAACACCAACTCCAAGCAATACTGGTCTAATTTATAATATTAAAAGTTATGAGAAAGCCCAGGTTCCCATATCTGTATGAACATTGGGTGTTACTGATATCTTTCAGTTTTTCATGCTCTGTTGGTATGAAACAGAGTGCTCTCATTCTTGCTTTAATTTGTATTTTTGAGTTTCTTAAGTTAATTTTTGTTTCTTATTCTATCATAAGTGATTCTGAATTGTGAGACAATTGAGGTTATCCATTGTATTTGCATGGAGAAATGTACATAAAATGTTCTAATGTTTCTGGTGTAGAGACATAAACCTTCTTTTTTTTTTTTTTTTTTTGGTGGTACTGGGGTTTGAACTCAAGGTCTACACCTTGAGCCACTCCACCAGCCCTTTTTTGTGATAGATATTTTCAGACTAGGGTTTCGAGAACTATTTGCTTGAGCTGGTTTTTTAGCCATAATCCTCCCGATCTCTGCTTTCTAAGTAACTAGGATTACAGGTGTGAGCCACCGGCACCTGGCTGATTTCAATACCCTCTCCAGCTTCTTTATACTTATGTTTTTCTCTTTGACAGCAAAGAGTGTGTGTGTGTGTATGTGTGTGTGTGTGTGTGTGTGTGTGCGTGCATGTGCCCATGTGTGCATGTATTTCTTCTTGACATTTTCATAAACACTTAGGGTAACCTCAAAAAATTGATTTGGCCAAAATAGAATTATCTACCTAAAATTGCCCAGGAATCCCTAATTTCAGAAACTATACCCCCCTCCACAGTTGGGTTCTGCTTGTCTCTAGATGTGTATCCAGGATTGTTATATTTCTAGCTTCCTGATGAATTGGACTGCTTGTGTCTGACATCTTGGAGCCGCTGTGGCTGGTGACATTACCGCAGGGTGTCTGCACTCAGTCTGAAGTGACAGACCTGACACTCAGCCCAGCAGCCTCCTACCCCAAGCTTGAAGGGGCTCAGAGGGATGCCTTGGGCAGAAACGTGGGTGACAAACCCTGCAGGGAAGGGCACACCTTGGGGGGAAGCTCTACTCCTCAGGACTCCCTGGGGAAAGAGAGTCAACAGCCAGGGAGCTAAGGGTGGAGAGAGATGCTCTGACATTGTCTAGTGCTTCTCTGAAATCTTTTATGAAACATAACATCACAGAAACCCCTCCCCAGGCATGTTGACTTTACTGCTAGAAGTGGTCTTTTACCCCACAAGCCTCAGAACCCCCTCAGGGCAGCTGATGCTATGCACACACTTTGAAGAAGGCAGCCTAGATGAAAAACAGCCTTGTTCTTTCCTCCTCATTTCCTTTGTACTACTCAGTTGTCAAGTTTCAAACAATACAATTTTATCTGCTACCAAGATGCCCACAATAAAATCATTTTCTTTGGCACAGTCATTTTAAGGCTTCCTATAGAATGTATTCCATTTACACATGCTGTAGGATTTATTTTTGTTTTTCATTTGGGGCCTAGTTTTAAAGGAGCAGAGCCCTGACTCAGCGTTTCCTTCATTTGGCGGTGGTGGTGGTGGTGGTGGGGTTGCCCCATGCAGTGGACAGAGTGACAGTTACAGACATGGGAGGATAGGGTGGGAAGGAGATGGCTAGTTAGCCTCTGTTGTCTAAGACTTTGGTGCCTGACCTATCTCATAAAAGCACTGGAAGCAGATACAAACTTTACTTCTTTGTTACCCATCCACTTCATTAGAAGTTTAAATTCTTTAAAACACCTGTTTCACTCTTTTTTTGTATCTTTTAGGAAAACCATCAAACTAGAAACCATTGGCAGGCCAGTGCAAGAGCACACTGAAAGGATGTACACAGCTGGGCACCAGTGGCTCATCCCTATAATTCCAGCTACTCAGGAGGCAGAGATCAGGAGGAATAGTTCAAAGCCAGCCTGGTCAAATAATTCCAAGACCTTATCTCAAAAAAAAAAAACCTTCACAAAAAAAGGGTTGGTGGAGTGGCTCAAGGTGTAGCCCATAGTTCAAACCCCAGTACTGCAAAAAAAGAAAATGGATGTATGCCTGGTGATCCTGCTGACTAGAGTCTGGCTGTGTGGCGGCAGCATGGAGTTTGCAGGAGAGGACACTCATTCCAGCCCACGTGGGCCTCAGGGCTGAACAGGACTCAGAAGTCCTGTTCTTCTGGGAAGTGTTATCAGCAGCACTCACCACAATGAAGCCCATTTCACCGCAGGGCTCTTCCAGAAGCATTGGAAGCTGGACTCAGCACTTCCCCACCGCAAGCTCAGCTCAGCCTGCACAGAGGGAGCTGTATTCCTACAGGGCCAACATGCACAAGGGGGCTAAGAAGTCTGGGAAGGCACTGCAGAGCTCTTAGAAAGTCTGGTCTCCACAATGGAGGGAGAGGCTGGAAAATGCAAACAGCTTGGGATGGCTGATTCCTGGAAGTTGATTCCCAGTCTATATGAGTCTGGATTTTTCTACTTTATGTGTCAAACTTGGAAATCCACAAGCTTACAAATTGCTGAGTCTTTTTGGTTAACATGGGCCCTAAAAAATACCAGATGCCTTTTGAAGGGTTAGTGATTTATTCATTAGAAACATATTGATATAAATTTGTTCAATCAAAGGACTTTCCCCCTCAGACTTCGTCAAGATTAACCACATTTTTAAAATGGCAGTTTTATTTAGCCAGAGATAAAAGGAAAACTTTCAAACACAAAGTAGGCTAATTAACATTGAGCAAGTTGTCTGCTGTGTGCCAAACCCTAATAGAAACCATATTCAGAGAAATAGATGTTGCATTTGATAGATGAGCAAATGGAGGCCCAGGGGGAGAGCTGTGAGAGAAGGAGGCTGATGGAGCTGGACAGAGACAGCTAGCCAGGAGAAGGCCATGACCCAGAAGCTTCTAGAAGACAATGGAATATATTGACAATGATGGCTGCCCTCTCCTTTTGTGTCATGAAAACATCCCCTACCGCCTCTTCCCATATCTTTATCAGTCAAAATCCAGTCACTGATGTGGGCTGAGTGCTTCAAGTTCATATGCTGAGGCCCTCACAGTGTGATGGCATTTGGGGGTAGGACTTTTGGTGGGGGGGTCATTATGTTTAGATGAGGTCATGAGAGTAAAGCTCTATGATGGAACTGGTGCCTTTCTAAGAGGAAGATCAGACAAGAGAATTTCCTCTTTCTGCATAGTGGGAAAACTTCAAACCAGGAAGAAGGTCATATCCAGGAGCCAAAAAAGCACCACAGTCTTGGACTCTGCAGCTTCCAGAAATATGAAAAGGAAACCTCGGTTGCTTAAGTCCCCCAGTCTTGTATTCTGTTTCAGAAGACTGACCTGACTAAGCATCTTATGTTATCACTCTGTTTTGTATTAAAAAACTATTTCCTTGAAACCAAATCTTAGCCACATACCACCTGGGCTGGCATGGTACATCCCCTTACCTACTCACTGGCAAACCGTGTCCTAGACTGGCTTCTTTTCAAATGGCCGGCTCTATCCATTCCATATGGACGCATCTGTGTTTTAGTCTCATAAGGCTTGTACGTTCTCAAGTTCTTATGGACACTCTATTTTCTCCTTGCATAGTAATGATACATTTTGCTTGAGGGAGGGACTATTGACCATCTGGGCGAAGCTTAAAGAAAAGGGCAGGCCCAGAATGAACTCCTGTGACTTTTAAGTACTAGAAAGAGGACTTCAACACAGAGTAGGTGGTGTTACACAAGATGCTGCATGGATCAGCTGTGTTCTTATGAAGGGATGCTGTGTTTCAACTAGAGTTGTGACAGTGGCGGCTGTGGCCCTGGAGAACAGTGTGACATCACTCAGTGCAACCTGAACTGTGAGCTGCCAGGGTGAGATCCACAAGGCTACCATTGTTCATTGTTGTTAGCATTCTGTGACCTCTCACTCTTAATGTTGATTATATTAAAATGAGGTATATTCTTGTCCTACTAAGTCCTTAAAGCTGTGTTTGAGAACAATTGCAGGATTGTAGTGATTAATTTGATCAATTTTATCCTCTCGGGTGGCCAAGTTCTTGGACTTCATTGGAGATTCAAGAAACTTGATGTGGATCTCTTCAACTGGAGCCCAAACCTCTGGTACTTCGATCAGCAGAGTCTTAGTCGGAGTTGTATGATGAAATTGCTCCCAGAAAACTCTGTTGTGGCAAACTCCCACTCACTCAATAACCTAACCACCTTGCATTAGGAACTGTGCTGGTGCTGTTGGGGGATATGGTGAACCACATAGCAGAGAGCATTGGAAGAGTAAGGGTGTAAATGTGGATGGTGTGCAGGAAAAGAGGACCACCACACTATTACAGGTAGAGCAGTGAGCCTCAACTGTGGCATATTTGCCTTTTGGGGCCTGATAATTCTTGAATCTATGCACTACAGGATGTTAAGCAGGAACCCTAGTCTCTACCCATTAAAAGCTAATAATTGCATTATTCTAGTTGTGACAACCATAAGTATCTTCAGATGTTGCTGGAGGTCCCATGGGTCTTGGGATATCCCCTGGTGAGAGTCCCTGGTTGAAGAGGTATAGAGAGAAAGCTTTGAAGATGGTGGTGGCATCAAACAGGATGGGGCATGTGGGAAGGGTGTGGGCCTGGGAGTGAGAGAGCACAAGAATGCAGGATAGGAGGTAGAATTGTATTTAGAAATAAGAAATTATTTTAAAAATAAAATAAGAATAACTACCGTTTATCGAAAGCTGAGTTTACATCAGACATTGTAAATGTCTCCTGTACGCTTCACCATAACTTATTTTTCAAATACAGAAATCCAGGCTTCAAAGTGTGCAGCGACCTGCACTTGTACTAGTAGGCACAGGAGTTTCCATGTGGGCTCAAAATTAACACTCTATACATGGATTTATGCCAAGGCCAGGTGATATTCCCATCTACTCCTTGCCTTTTCAGACCCCAAAACAACACAGGTCAGTGGGAAGCTCTGAAATTAAGACAAAAATGTTGTTTTGTTACTTAGGAGACAGGTATGGGCAAAATTCATTGGAGGAGCTATAATTTCTAAAACTGACTTGCACAAGTCTTCATAGATATCTGTGTGTTTTCTCTGTGGGATTTGCCTGTTCATAGCTGGTTCATCAATGGCTTTCTGCCTCACTCAGACAAGAGCTTAGCCCTCACCATGACTGCCCAACTCTGTCTATCAGATCCTCCTACCACCCACCTCACTCAGTCACTTGATCACTTCTGTTTGCGGGCCCCCACCATCTCAGGGGAGCCTGATTCTTTCTTTCACCAGCAACTGCTTCACTGACCCCCTCTTCTCTTCCAATACTTACTAAAACACATCTCTCAGTACGGCCTGCTCTTTTCTCCATGGCAACAATCTGTCAACTAACATATTTTACTTATTTCACTTGTTTTCTTGTTTCCTGTCTTGAACACAAATTCTGTAAAGATGAGGCGTTTGGTCTGTTACTGTCACTGCTTGGTACAGTTTGGATTTGAAATATACTCCAAAGGCCCATCTGTTAGTGACTTGATCCTGAGCCCATAGTGCTGTTTGGAGATGGTAGAATCTTGAAGAGGATGCCTACTGGGAAGAAGTTAGGCCTTGGGGGATGCTTTCGAAAGGGGACTCCCGCACACACCTTCCACTCTTTTTTTCACTTCGTGGCTGCCATGAGTGTACGGTTTTGCTCCCTGCCATGGTGTGCAATCTCACCACAGGCCCAAAGCAAAAGAGCCAATTGGTCATGGACTTAAACCTCCAAAACCAAACCCTTTTTAAGTCGATTTTTTTAGGTTATTTTATTATATTAACAGAAAGCTGACTAGCACACTACTGTCTGCTCAGAGATCTTACAAGAGTGTATATTACTTAGTAGGTCCTATTTAAGACAGCTTTGAATCAAGGAGTAAATCTTATTGAACATGTTGGTTGAGTAAAACGAACTAATGCATGCAGAAAGCTGGATGCCAACATAAGAAACAAATTCTTCTGCTGTCTACTTGTGTTCTTGTCCCTTCTCTCACCTGCCTTTCAGCTAAGGTAGTCTTGGGCAGAACTGCGGTGATATGACCTGGTAATGTTTTGAGTAGTCATGGTCTATTGGATCCTTGCAAGGTTGAGCTTGTCCTGGCATGAAAAGAATAATCACATTTGGGGGAATAAAAGTAATTACTCCGTATTGCTTAATATACCCAATAACTGTTTAATAAAGGATATAAAAATTTCCCTGCTTTTCACCTTTGTAAATGTCACTCAATCTATAACCTAATTACTTCAATTTTCCATTTAGAAAATTAATTCATTTTGAAGGCATGAAAAAATCAGCTGAGAAATTTTCCTTTCTGGCCAAAGACTTTAGAGACTCAGATGAGTTCACAGACCTCTTCTTTCTTGGAGGTCAAGAGCAGAGCTTTCCTAGTCAGCTAAATGGACTTCCACTTATGTCCCTGCTCTTGAGTTTGACCTGAAGTAAATCAATTAGAGCAGACACACGATTCTCAGGTTTCCGTCCCTCTCTTTCTCTCCCCATTTCTTCTTGCAAGGCACTTGCTTGATTCAGAGAGATCTCAGCAACAACATTAAAGACGATAGGAGGGAATTGGGAAAGGGAACTGAAATAAATTGTGCCAAGTGCCTACTAAGTGCTAGGTAATTAGCTAGATGTTCTGTATATCATTTCTTATTTGAGAAAATAGAGGAACGGATGAATAATGATTGCATTAATATTGTCTAATGTTTAATTAATGCCTACTATATTCCAAATGTTATGCTAAATACTTTGTATGAATTATTTCAATTATTTCACATAACAACTCTATAAGGTAAAGTATTGTAATTATATCATTAGCTTCATCTTTGAGGTTAAAAAAAAAAGGCCATTCAGTGAAGGTAAATGATTTGCTCAAATCCTACAGCTTATAAATAGTTAAGCCTGATGCTGAAATAAGTAAGATTTGCTCTTAGTTTAAACAAAGTTCAATTTTTTTCAGTACCCCTTTGTAAGATCATCACACTAGTTTGTGGCTTTTGGACTACAAAATATTCTTTCTTTGCTTTATGGGCTTATCTCGTTCAAAGTGGTTTCATGTCCCCCACCCCACCCTGTGCGGTGCTCCATTTACACTGAGATAATCCATGGATGTGACATTGTTATAAACTGGAAAGATGTCTCTATGTGCAGTGTCCATGCCCATGTGAACAGAGTCGAGGGTCTGTAGCTGGGGCCCTCCTGCAGTGCACTCTGTGTTGCTACCCAGCATGACTGGGCCTCTCCTACATTTCTTGACCAAAGACCCTCTGTGCTTCAAATAGGGGGCCTATAAAGCCAATGACAGGGGGCAGAGCAGCATTATGGAGACCTTCACGGTCCCCAGTCTGGAGCAGGGGAGCTACAGGGGAAGGCCTTTGAGAACTGGGTCTCTGAGGTGGAGGAGGCCATCACAACGCACAAAGTACTGCAAGGCAGCTGGGAAGGGAAAAATGAAGACGTAGCTTCTCTGAGACCAAACACTAGAGACACGCTTTTCCGGCAAAGAAGCATAGACCCTTTTTGGCAAGACACATCTATACTAAATTCAGAGTGAAATGAATCTAGTTCAGATGATGTCACTGAGGACTGTCATTAAGCTCATGGAAGCAAGGATTTAAAATGGGAAGCCATCTCACTGTGGGCCAGAGTGGCTTTATCAGACCACCAAAGTCACATTATAAAAACTGACACACCAAATGCTAATTACAAGTTTTCTTTGTGTGAGGAGACTTTAATAGATCCTTGGCTTTTTGCTCTTTTCCTCCCAGTGATAAAAACTGATTGTGACTAAATCTGAATAATACTTACTTTCCTCCTTTCTCTTGCTCCCTCCAGATAAGTATTAAAACTGAGGAGCTTCCTGCAGGGTTACCTCATTGCAGGCTGACACCTGTTCCCAGGGCCAAGGGCGACCAGTGTTTTCGGCGTTGTGGGCTCTCAACTGATAGTCATTGTCTGGCTGATGTCTTCACGTAGTGGAAGGATAAAGAAGGAGGAGGCTCTTTTCCTTAACCCTCCTGATGTGATTCCCAGGAAGGACGGCTAAACTGAGGAAAGTGGACTGTGGGTGTCATGTTCAGGTGTCACAGGTTGCAGCTACCCTGGGGAGGACTTTAGTGGGCCCTGATATTCAGTTGAATTCAATGTCCAGGTCTCCAGGGTGACCAAGTGAGATCTGTTAGAAGTATGAGGGCCTCCCCACTCTTACTCTTGAGCTGTCAACTTTAAACACCCAGAGATTGGTAGATTACTATTAAAAAGAATAATTAAGATAATTTTCCTTAAAAACCAAAGCTCTTTCCAAGAACCATTCACTTCTATAATCCAGAAATTGCTGGTGAGGAGGTGATGGGCTTTCCCCCTTATTAGTCAAATATAGGAGTTCCGACTTGCATGAGGCTGGATGCAGAAGAACAGTGGCAGCACTGGGGGACTCAGGACCGATTGTTGACATGGACCCTGGCTCAGCTGCATTCACACTGCCTGCAGCAAATGCCTTCTTTGTTCTTGTGTGAGTTGCTAATGTTCTGTACTGATATTGTTTGCTACTATAATTTAAAGGACAAGAAAATGCCTAAAGTGGCCTTGAAACAAGGCAAATGAACCTCGTCGGGTAAGAAAAATGTTATTTACGGAGTCAGAGATGAGAGCACAGCATGTGTTTATTTGTATCAGTTACATTGTAGGTGCAGCATATGTTCAAACATTATAAACATTAATATTTGAAGTTGAGGGGATTTCATTTTTGTTTATCAGAGTCGTGGGCCTGCCAGGAATCGTGTTGGCTTCAGGGATTGGATTAATAAGAAATTGGTCTTCGGTTTCACATAAGAGCAGCCAGGAGCCGGGGTGAACATTCAGCAGGGTTCATGCCTTAAATGGGGCATTGTTTGAAATGGTTCCATGTCTTGGATTCATCAGAGTTACATTTTACTTATCTGTGATTTACATTTATTTTCTGGTGAGGATTTATTAGTTTTTTTAAAGGAATAATTTGTATTATAAAATATGTGATAGGCATATTGCGTCACTTTCAAAGCTTATGAGACACTTTTGTGCACGGGTGTTTACTGTGGAGGAGGGAGGTAGGACATTTGGTGAAGGACCCAGAGTCTTCACAGTCTAGGCTGTACACATATCCCTAATGCAGTGCCCTGATGTATCAGGAACTTATCAAGCTGTAACTTAATTGCTCACATTTGCCTGGGTTTGATCTAGAAAAATGATAATTTCATGCCAATCAATCTAAAAATAATAGCTTATAGTAATGACAATATGTAATAGAATGATAAAATGATAACCTGGGGTTCAGGAATGGAGGTGGGATGACAGCATAGCTGGAGAGTCTACAGCAGGACTGCAGGAGCTAGAATTGCTGATGGAGTCCTTATGGAGAGCTTCCTGACTCCTTTGTATGTCCCAAGTGGCACAGTTTCCCCCTTTGTGGGTGGGGATAAGGCTACTACATATGTCATTAGCCATGGTGGTGGGACCAGGAACTGCTGACAGTGAGAGTGAGGTTCCTCTCTGAAGCAGCTGTTGGGACAGGGTCAAAGTGAGCAGTTTGCTCCCCAGGTGAGGAAGATCAACTTCCCTTCCACGGGGCAGATGGGATATTTACTTGGGAAAAAGCCTCCCAGCGGAGGGTTAAGTAGCTCTCAGGCTTTTACAGGATAATGCTCAAGACTCTTGGACAAGGTATGTCAGCGTGTCCTTGATTATCTGTCTCATCTTTTAAGCCTAACACTTCCTTGAAGGTATTTTGGTGCAGTGATAACTCCTAAAACAGCCCTCAGCACACACACAGTATTCTAAGGCTCAGCTGATAAGTATGAAGACCCTTGAAGAATTGTTATTTCCTCCCAATCTATATGCTGCAAATAATATCAGTAAAACTTTGCTTTTTTGTGGCATGTTTCTGAGCTGGAATCAGGAGGGTTTTTGAGCCATTTTTAGAAGGTATCATCTATGAGCAAGGTGTTCTTCCCATGAAAAGGTCCTGCAAAATCAATATTGATTCTTTGGGTAGAACATATGATGTGCGTCTTTACAGTCCTTTCTATATTAGATCAATTCCAAGCCAACAGACAGAGCTTTTTGCTTTAAAGATTAGTGACCTTAATAACATTGGCAAAAGGCCCTGTGAGAAGCTATTATGAAGGATTCTTTATTTCTACACAACACATATGGAAATGACTTTCAACTTTCCCTCCTAGGTATTGATGAATATTGCTACAAAAGCCCACAACTATAAGGCGTGTTTCTCTTAATCTTTTGAGTATGTTTTAATTGTGATAAGGCTACTAGCTACAACAACAACAAAAATCCTGGAATTTCAGTAGCTTAACGTAATTGAATTTGTTCCTTATGCAATAGTCAAATAGTGTGTTCAGTAGATGATCTTCCACATGATCAAACTGTTTCCTGTTAGGGTTCCATTGTTTCGATGTGTGATTTCCATGTTCATTGTGAAGGGGAAGGAAAGAGTGAGCCCTGAAAGTACATTAGCATCTAGATTCAGCCCAGAAAAGACACATTCCTCCTGCTTACAATCCTTTAGTAAAAACTGGTGCAAGAGGAACTGGAAAACGTAGTTTTTGCTCAGGTACTCACTACCTTGCAACCCAATATTGCAAAGGAAGAACACATCTTTGTCCATCACTACCAGCACAGAATATAACTCTTACAGTTTGTTGTCATTAAACAACAAAGATTTTTCAGTGATATGTACTTAGAGCTTCTTCTGAAGGATTTTGAAGTGTATCTGTTCTTAAAACTATAGTTTTTCTTGGAAAGTCTGCCGTCTCCCTCTTGAGTGGACAGACTGCATGGGCTTAGCCTTCCATGGCCACTGCTGGTCTTCTATTCTTGACTTTTCTTGCCCTCGTGGCTCTGTGGGAAACAGTCACCAGCCTTCATATTACAGACAGCACTTTTATTACAAATGTCACCTTTGATTTCTGTGACACACAATGATGTAGTATCATTAGGAAGAGGCTTTTCCTGGGCCATTATAAATGTCAAATTTGGTTGGAGGAATTCACTGTGAATGCTGTATGCAAAGCCATTCCACAGGCTCATCTCAGTATCATGTGGTGGAGATTGCTGACATAGTTACCTAGCTGTTCAATAACTAAAGATGTGCTCACCAGGCTCTTGATTTCATTTGTGAAATCTGAATGTCTAAACCATGATTGATGGCGCTGGTTAATAGTGTAGTAATTCCATAAATGCCTTTAAGCCTTTATTACTTAGGCCAGCAGAAGCACTCAGGGATCCCGGTGTATGAGCATCAGGGGGCTGGAGCCAGAGTCTTCAAATCAGGTCTTTCGATCTTGCCAGGCTTCATTGTCTTCATCCAGTGGGAATGGGAATAGTGCTCATCTCATGCGCAGGGTGTGAGGACTGAGAGAGCTTTGCAAGTAAAATGTTCAGCTCAGAGTTTGGGACATTAAGTGTCAACAATCCAGCTCTTCTCGTCTTCCTTCTGTATGAGTTTTCTCTTGCTTCTGTACCAAATTATCACAAACAAATGTGTTTTCTTATAGTCTGTGACTTAGAAGTCCATCATGGCTTCCTTCTACAGGCTCTAGGGGCAGGTTTGCTTTCCAGCCCTTTCCATCTTCTAGAGGTCACCCTGAGTCCTTGGCTCATGGATTTTCCACCATCTGCAAAGCCAGCGTCAGCAGGGAGAGGCCTCTCACATCCATCCCAGCATGTCACCTTAACCTAGTCTTCTACCTTGGTCTCCTGTTTTTAAGGGCTCTGTGATTATATTGGCCCACTTGGGTAACTCGGGCCCATCTCTGCACCTAAAGCCAATGGATTAGCAAATGTAGGTCCTCTGCCTCGGAACTGACATACTCACAGGGTTTGGGAACCAGGATGTGGACAATGTTGGGGGAAAGTTAGTTTTCTCCCTCCCCAGTTTATCTTCTTTAATGTGGGTTGTTGTTATTGTGTTCTGACTTATTTGCTGCTTGTTTGCTTTTAGTGTGAACGACTCTTAATATAGGAATCTTCAGAAGCAGTTTTTCTGATGCCTCATTCCTATTTTTGTTCCAACACAACTATTTTAAGAACAGTGGACTAGAATAGAGATAATGTTTTATTATTTACCAGTAGCTATTAAGAGAAAATAATAATGCATTTAATCATTTTTTTTCTCCTTAGAGTCTCTGATGTCAGTAGAAAATATGCAGTGATATGTAGCCAAGACAAGCCAGCAATGAATGAGCAAACACTCAGTATAGGAGGTATCTATTTCCAATAAATGATTCTGGAATGACTCCACGTTAACTCTCTGCCTCGTGAGAAATACTCAATAGGACAAAGAAAAATTTGAAATTAAAAGCAAAGAACACTGCTGTAGAACTTGTTGCACACTGACACAATACTCCTTGGTATTTGCATTTGTGTCATTGTCAATGTTACTGGTCAATTAAAAGGAAGCTTGAGGACGTCTTGAGGGGAAAGAGGACTTAAGTATAGCCAGAGCCGTGAGTTGGGGCCCATGTTTTTTGGTATGCACAGCCCCCTTCCCTTCCCAGTATCCTTGGTATCCTCTCATATCTCTTTGAAGGGACTTGAAAGGTGGCACCCTGCGCAGGAAAGCAATTCTGCTCTGTGGGTAGGGAGGACAGTTTGCCAGCATTAAGCATCTCTGACACTTGACGCCCAGTCAGAGCATGTCAGATGCTGTGGCTTTGGTCCAGCCCCCTCCCCTGCTCTTCCTCTCCACATGGATCTCGTGCAGGTGTCAGCTCAGTGCCTAGGAAACCAGCTGATGGCTCCCAGGGGAGGAGGGCACAGCCTGGGCCTGGCTGGGAGGTTCTAGGCAAAGAGGTGGCTCAGAGGGGCAGAAAGAAAAGGATAGGGACTTGGAAAAACAAGGAGAAATTCCATTTAGCAAACAACACGTTCTGTGTCCTAGCACAATGGTCTTTTCCACAGGTGGATTAAGCCAGCCAGCAGCTTTGCTGTGTGAAAAGGGAAAGAAAAGAGTGGAGAGCCACAGAAAGAGAAAGGCAGCCACACGTAGCAATCAATGCTGTCCTTTGTGCTTCCTGACATTTGAGGGGCTTGTTATCAGGGATTGCTGGCTGCTTTATCTAAATGTATCTCCCCAGCTGCCAGGCGCTGCTGATAGGTGGGACGTACGATGGCCCTGGGAGATATGGCCTGCAGCTGCTGTCACACTGAAGCAGCAGCCTGTCCCCTCTCCAGGGCCTGGGAGGGGCAGAGAGGCTGGGAAAGCTCCTTTCTGTCTCAGACACAGTTTTGTTCCTCTCATGGGCTTAGGAAAACAGCCACATGGAAAATCCTGACTCTAAACAACCCTCTCCCACTCCTAAACCAGCAAAGCTTGGGCCAGTGGCAACGAGGTGCACCAAGGGCCAGGAGGAACAGCATGGAGGAGCTAAATGTCTGCATTTAGACAACGTGCTGATATGCAGTGCTGTCCCTCTGTGAGGGTGGTCTGCAGCTGGCTCTCACACAGCCAGTCTTCTCTCTACTCCCAGGCCCTGGCTTCACCCTCACAAGACGGATGGGCCAATCTGCTTGAGGGGCTCTTCCTCCTTGTTTTCCTTTACAAAGTCTAGTGTTTCTCTAGGCCTGCATCTGTGAGCCCATGCTTCGTAAGCACTGACAAAGCATCATACTACACTTACCTCAGTGAGTCTGGTAATTAAACTTGCTTATAGGGCTGGACTACACTTCGAGAAGAATCTGGTCTGCTCAGAGACAGAGCAGTACCACATTCAACCAGGTAACTCCCCCATACTTGTCAGCATGGCTACTATCAAAAAACAAAACACAAACAACAACAAAACCAAACGGTGGTGATGAGGATGTAGAGAAAATGGGTCCCTTGTGCACCGTTGGTAGGAACTCAAAATGATACAGTCATTAAGGAAAAATAGTATGGGGTTTTCATACTATTAAAAATAGAACTACAATGTGATTCCACAATCCACTTCTGGAAGGTTATCCAAAAGAACTGTAATTTGGATCTTGAAGAGATGTCACCACTTCCACTCAAAGCAGCACTATTCACAATAGACAAGATGTGGGAACAACCTAATTGTCCACTGAAGGATAAATAGATGAGGAGATACTGGTATATTTAAACACAGTCTTAAGAAGGAAGGGAATTCTATACTATGGAACATGGGTGAATTTTGAGGACATTAGGTTAAGTGAAATAAGCCAGCCTCAGAAAGAGACGTCCCTCTGTGGGGAAAGAGGAGACAGGGAACTGCTAATCAGCAGATAAAGCTTTAGTTGAGCAAGATGAACCAGCTCTGCAGAAATGCAGCACCATTGAGGGCAGATCCCTGGGTAAAGGTTCTTAACACAATAAAGTTTGTAACTTTATTGAAAGTAAAAATGCCCAGGGCCCTAACACCAGTGCCCTGGTTTGAAACTTCCCCCGGTGACTTGCCATCAAACCACTGAACCTCAGTGACTTGTCCTTTCTCACCTTGGTTTCTCTGTCCACATTTTTGGGCACTTGTGAGAATTAAACGAATCATGGCTTTTCCAGTTACATAAAGAGTCTTAGTGTGGTAAAGGTATTATTATCTAGTTCATTTTCTTAGGAAGGGTTATGCAGGTTGAGTATCCTTTATCCAAAATGATTGGGGCTAGAAGTGCTTTTGTATCTCAGATGCTTTGGATTTTGGAACATTCGTACATATATAATGAGATGTCCTTGGGAGGGACCGAAGTCTCAACATGAAATTCATTTATGCTTCATGCACACTTTATGCATACAGCCTGCAAGTCAGTTTGTACAATATTTTAAATGATTTTGGGCATGAAACAAAGCTTCATGGTGTGAGATTTTCCACTTGTGGCATCTCATTGTTGTTCAAAAAGATTCCATTTTTGAAGCATTTGGAAATTTTGGATCCTGGATGCTCAACCATCACTGAAGCTCTTTGAGGTGTGTGGTTGGATGTCTGCTAATCATTTGGATATTTCCAGGAAAAGAATTTCCTCCAACACCATATGGACAAACTCATGGATGTCTAAAGAGATGAAATCATAGACTTGATCTACTTGTGTTTTCCCTGTTCTTAGCATTTGGATACGTCTCTCCTCAAATTTAAAGTATATATCTTCTGTCATCACTCTGTAAATGCTTACATAGTGTAGGCTGTTAAAAGAAACACAAAGAATGAAAAGGAAACATATATTGGAGAAAGGTTCTGTGTGGGAGCATGAAGAAGGCTCAGTTTGCAAAAGAGGCATCTGTGATCAACAACCCTCGACCTACAAAGCCTTGTCCCTCTGAGCTGCCCAGGATTTCTCCTCTAGAGATATGACGTGTGTGTGGGGGGGTCACAGATCATGCACATGTCAACTCAGAGCTCTGCAGATTTGCACTTACTGAAAGGTGAGAGACCCATTAAAATGAACATTACTGGGCAAATCAACCAATTTTTCCCTAAGATGAATTTCCACTATGGTGTTGTTTTAGAAAAGCATCATTCAACAACAGCAATAAAAAGTTTCAGAAGTCCATGGACAGAGTGATATTTATCATGTCTATTATCTTTCTAGCTGCAGAGGATCTTAGCCAAATATGATAATTAATTAGCCCCATGCTTCCAGCTTGGGGTGATTGTCTCTCATTAGAAGCTCAAGTGGACCCTGCACGTGGCTGTGTACTTGGCTTAGTTGTTCAGTGCTTGGGGAAACTATATAAAGAAAAGCAGCATCAGTATAATTATACGCCCAGAAAAAAAAAAAAAAACTGTCAGAAGCTTGTCATGTGATTTTATTTATAAGGTGATGTTTCTTTCTTGAGACTTGGTAAATAGAAGGCTTGAGATGTGGGCTATTATTAAAATAAGAAAATAATACCCTGATGATCAATATCAGTGACACAATCCTGAATGCAGGAGAAAAATAAAAGCGAAGCCCTTGAAAATACAGGTGGCATTTTAAAACATGCTACTGCACTGTGCTCTTCAGTAATTTGGTTTTTCAACTGGCTGTAGGATCTGATTTAGTTTAGAGCTGCTGTCTGTATCATTTTGTTATTGCTAATGTTATGCCAGGGACAAGTGAAGCGTGAAAGGCCATCTTTGTTCTCAGGGCGGCAATGATTTCTATGTCCTTAAGTGAAAAAAACCCCACAAAAACCAGGGTTCCAGCATTTTCTGGAATGCTCAAAAGAATGGAATAAGCAGCAGTAACAGCATAATCTTATGTGTATGTTTTTTAAAGAGGTAGAGACAGGCTGCACCGATGCTTGCTTCTCCTCCTCCATTGGTGTCTGGTCACCTCCGTGAACAATCCATCTCCTCAGTGCTTTGGCCCACAGGAGTCCCTTGGGGATGTCCTCCAAGTCCCTTTCCTCCTGTCCCTCTTTCCAGCCATGTTTGGATACCTGAGCAGAAGTGTGTGCACTATCCATCACCTTTGGGGAGATTTCTGTGTCTGCAAAGCCACAGGACATTCAGAAGTCCACTCCTCTTGGAAATATTTTTCTATTAATCTTCATTTCAGCTGGACCCGTTATGATTTTTGGAGTGTACATGGAGGCTGGTCCAGTCACCCCAGCTCCTGCTGCTCTGCAGATGGTTTGTGATCTCCCACCCCTTCTCTTTCTCATCCCATCCCCCTACCCTGACATCGACATTTGTTCCCAAATCTCTCTTAATGCCGTAACATAATTCATTAAGACAGCCATAATGAGCTGATAATTAGTCTGGTGGGAGGAGGTAGAGAGGGAGGGGGCTGAAATGGCAGACTCAGGGAAAGTTGAGCAGGCTGGGTCCCCTTAAAGATTCCTGGGAGAGCTTTTTGTCAACAAAATGGATCATGCTCGCAGGCAGTAAAACTTTCAAATGACCTTCATGTCAAAATATTAGGCTGCTATTTTTCGCTAGATGGTGGTTTCATGAACATAGAAAGCACACATATCATTCAAAGTGCAGCAAAATTTGTCTCCAATATGTGGAGCTCCCTTTTTAAAAGAAAGACTAATGTAACTCCATGTAGTGAAGAAAATGACATAACATCTCAGCTTTTCGTTGCAGCTGAAATGGGAATTTACAGCAGGCAGGTGTGCATCTTCATCCTTTTCTGTTTTCTTTTCTTTTCTTTTTTTTTTTTTTTAGGAAGCATTAAACTGTATACATCGATATATAAAAAGATGCAAGAGAATGATATAAATTTTACACAAATTTTGCTTGTTTTCATTCAGGAAAATGGCTCACTAAGTTTAGCAATTTACAAAATACAATATTCAAAGACATTAATAGCAGATACAGAGTTAATACAGAGATATGGTGACCTGGTGGTAGGAAGTAACTCTTCTTAACGGGAGGGAAAAATTGTCAGAAAGGTAAATGCGACATATTTTTTTCTTTGCTGAAATAACTTCTCAAGTTTAAATTTCAGGAAGAAAGATAAACATTTGAGTCTACGCCATCTAAGTGACAGGAAATGTAAATAAATATGTCCCAAAGAGCTTGTAGTTTCTTTTCTGCTGGAATTTTGGTGCACTCCCTTATCTAGGGAGTGCCAGGTTCAATGTGTAACAGGGAACCACAAAATCAGATCTGGGCAGCAAATCCAAGAAAGAACCAGTTTGAGGAACTGTTGATTGGAGGGACACAGAAAATCCAGTACTAGTAAAGATTAAAATAGCAATTATATTTCATTTTCTAATAGTGCTGTGGCCACCAGTCAATAAAGATAATGCATATTAAAAGTGGTTTGCCAAGAAAAAAAAAAAAGACAAATGTGTTTTACTATTGCCTTTAGAATTAAGAGATGATGACTTCAGTTGGGGTGTAGGGACATAAATCAGATGGGTCTTACCTCCTTCTGTCACCTTTGGCATCCCTGGATCAGATAAAATTCCTTCTTGCCCTTAGGATTTGACTGAACCAAAGGTACTGCTAAGTAAATCATGACCTACAGGCTTGGGATCAATGTCTTTTCCTGCCCGGTGCTTCTCAAATGTTAACGTACATGTGAATCACCAGCGGATACGACCTAATTTAGTGGGTATGGGGTGAGGGTGTTCGGGTTCTGCATTCCCAGCAAGCCCCCTGGTGATGCTAAATGGTGGTTCAAGGACAAACTCCTGGCTCCCATGGCCAGTTTAGGGATTCATTTCACAAGGTCAGGTATTCAGACCCTGTTTTCTTCCTAGGCTCCAGCTGCAGTCCCAACCAGCAGGCAGGAGGAAGGGTTTTCATGGCCTTTACAATACCACATCATGCACCACGGGAGCATAGGTTATTCAGGATGACTCTATCAGTTTTGCTTTTGAAAACAATATAGTCTGAGCTTATGCGCTTATGCACTATCTATGTGCCGTTAAGCTTTAAGCAAGGAAGTTCTGCTTCTTTGATCTACACAGTCAGGCTCTTGAAAATAGAGCATGATTCAGTTTCTAATGTTAGAAATAAATTCACAGAGGCGCTTCTACACAGCTTGCCTGGTGTCTGACTTGTGAGTCAGGATAGGGTTTTGTAGGGTGGAGACACCATTCTAGATACATTACAGGAACTCAGTCTCAGAATGGGCTCCCCTTGGATTAACGTGACCTTCAAAGGAGGGTATTAAGTTGGGTGACTTTGATGGGTCTCTACCAATTTGGGAGCTAGTCCAGAATTGTAGCAGTATTCATTGGCTGTATTATTTTATGAGCAAAACAGTCTCACATCTGAATAATACCACACTGCTCTCTAAGTCACCCACATGCTGTATGTCTTGGGAGTTGAGAAAGTGTGTGTCTCGAAGAGCCACTGTGATCTTAGAGCACAGGTAGCCATGGCTGCTTCATATACCTTGGAGTGTCATTCAAGCTTGATGGAGAAGGCTGAAGGGTGGTGGTGAGGGGCTGTGTGAGACTCATCCCCTGGGCATTACCCAAGCATGGATGGTGGCCTTTGGTGTCAGGTCTTCTCTGCAGGTCACTGTCCCGTGAGCCAATGAACACACTCACCTTATAAAGAAAAGTTATCCTCTGTGACTAAATATTCAACCAAATTCTTTTCAAGCTCCCCAAAGGATTTTTAGAAAGATCCATCCATCTACTTAAAAAATAGTGGAATTGCCAATAAAGTGTCATTTTAACATACTCACTGAGTAGTTCATCCAAAAATCTGAGTAGTCAACACTAGCATCGTTGAAATGTAGAAGAAATATACCTCCATATCTTGAAATACAAAATGTGGGTTTTCCTTCTAACTCAGCCCAGCCATCTTTAATTAGTCTGGACCTCGCTCTGTTGCTCTGGTGGTGCCACTTTGTATCCGGAGCTGAGAGCTGTTCCTTCAGTCTGCTATTGAGGTAATCCTCTATCCAAACAAACAAGACACCAGCTATTATGGGATTAAAGTCTAGACCTAAAAGACACCAGGAAGCTGGAAGAGTTTTAACAAATTCAAGAGCAGATTGAACATTTTAAAGGTGTGTGTTCTTTCCAGCTTTTCTGTTTAATACCCAGGGTATCTCTGCCTCGGTCTTGAGATTGTGTTGTACCTAGATCCACAGTGGGCCACATTTCAAGGATCTCAGCCACTCCATTGCTTTCTAGGAGAGGGAAATGGTATAAGCATGACCCCTAGGTGTAGGGCTAGAGAGAAGGATTGACTTGTGAGGACCAGCCCTAAGAGCTGGTTCATGAGCTGTTCTTCACTCACATACTGGATCATCAGTCTACATTTTGGGTTTGTCAATAATGACAGACCTGTCAATGTGGCATTCTTCTTTTTTTTTTCCTGGTGGTACTGGGTTTTGAACTCAGGACTTTGCACTTGCCAGGCAGGCGCTCTACCACTTGATCCACACCCCAACCCCTCAGATTTGTCCATGTGGTTTACTCATAATCTCCTCATTTCTGTCTCAGAACTCACTTTCAGTTTATT
Organism: Castor canadensis; assembly: GCF_047511655.1. Taxonomy (NCBI): domain Eukaryota; kingdom Metazoa; phylum Chordata; class Mammalia; order Rodentia; family Castoridae; genus Castor; species Castor canadensis. Next base: position 4,818,140 of record NC_133386.1, on the reverse strand, counting down.
TAAATTTGTAGAAAACTTGATTATTGAGGAATAATGACAAATGAATAATTATAATATAAGCAGATATGATCAGAAACTTCTCTTTCTATAGCCTGAGAAAAGCTGTTTAAACTTTGTTTTAATGAGGTCAGAGTTTGGTTCCAAGAAAATCCCTTTCTGTAATGCCTACTATGTAGAATCTTAATCCTCACACCAGAGAAAGCCAAACAAGAAAAAACCCACGTGAGCATTGAGTCTGAGGATTCTTCCTTTATAGTACATATTCCTCATCCACTTTAACTAAGCCCCCATCACTGCACATAACACCTCTTGTCATTCTCTGAATGGACTCTAGTGTCAGAATTTCTTGCTCTCAGCCTAAATCCTTTTCAATTCACCCTGACAGTCTTTTCATATTTAGCTGTTGAACTGAACACTTGCGTGTATTCTTCCAATGATCAAAAATGTTCTCTGATTCCTTCCCCATCAAGGTTCTAATCTTTCAGTTTGGTTAAGTGGTTTCTGAAGGGAGGTGACAATACATGGGTGGATCAGTTAGTGAGTTCTTTGGCTCCAAGTTAACTTAAGCCAGTAGTTAGCTTGAGCCATGAAGGGAACATGCAGAGGGGAAAGCCCGGTCATCCAGGAAGTGAGGGAGGAGCCTGGAGCCTAGCAGCCAGAAGCAACCCTGGGGAACCAGGCCCATTTTCCTGTGACACAGTGTGCTGTTATGGAAATGATGGGTTTTGCAAGAGAAAGCATTTATATACAAAGTGGCTAGGCATGGAGATGGGTGACCAAGTCTCAAATCCACTGCCCTGCAGATGGAGTTTGGGCTATTTATGGCTAAAGGAACAGGTCAAGTTAAGGCGTGGGGAAGCACGATTAGAGGATGGATGATTAGTGGTCTGCGCAAGTGTAATCAATTTCATGGCACTTCATAGGTGACATATTTAGAAATGGTGGTGTTAGCTTGATCTAAGGGTAGAATTTTGGGCTTCCTGACATCAGAAGGTCACCTGCTGCACACCTGTGCAGGACCCGGTGAAGAGTCAGTGGTTTCACGAAAGCAGCCTTCAAGTCCTTGAAAAGTAATCCAGGCAACCAATATTGTCATTGACCACAGGTCAGAGATGTTAACTATGGCAGAGCTTCAGGGACCAATATTATATCGCTCAACTGTGTGACATCCAGAATTAGTGATGTTCAAAGCCAACTAAGAGTAAGTCACTGAAAACAAGTGCAGCTGAAGGGTTTATCCAGGCTGTCCCTCTGATTACCACTCCTGTCCACCCTCCACTCTGCTGAGATCTTGCTTCATCCTGCAGAGAGTGTCTATGGGACTCTGAATGAATTACTCAGGCTCTTTGGTCTTCTTCTGCTTCGTTGTCTGTTAAATGAGGCTGTCTGGATCCCTGTCAGGATGTATTTGAGGACAGCCCAAGTGCAGGGGTTACAACAGAGAAGAAGGCCAATAAATGCTGTTTTTCTGTCTGCACCTCCCCAAGCTCTTCCATGTTTATTTATTTATATTTTTTTATATCTCTCTCTCGCCATAAACTTGTGGCACCAGCTAGCCTGGACCACTCTGCAGTATGCACCAATCTCTGTGACTTTGTTCTGGCTTTGAGTCCACTGGTTTTAGTGGTGTCCTTGCTGGTGAATGACACTGTCTTCCCTGAGCCCTGAGCGCCCCATCCCCATTTGCACGTGGTGGGCACTGCTGTCTCGTTCCCTTTGCTCTCAGCACTCAGTGGTGTGTAATAAGCACATGCCAGCCAGCTGGCAGTCAGCTGCATGGGTATCAACTGTGTCAGCTCCCAGCTAGGGCACCTCACCCCTCCGAGATGATCCTACCCAAACCTGAAGTGAGGGTAATTGCCAGCAAAAAAAATGGGTTTCATATCTTTCTCTTGTTACTACTGTATACCTGGTCATGGAGATTGCAAAAGCTTATAGAATGACTCAAAAGTTCTCAGTCAAGGGCAAACAGAGGAGAGTCTTCTTCAAGACACAGACAGCAGTGCCTGCCTCTGAAAAGTATGAACTGAGTGAGCGTCGCTCTCATCCAGTGCTAGCTGTGATTGGTTTTCTTGGTGCTCCGCAATCTGGTTTTCATTCATTCTATCCTTCACCAAGTACACTTTTACTGAAGGTTAAGGTATCTTTCTATCCCCATTTGTATTGCATGCCTTATTTTTGGTAAATTCCATTTATTAAGACTTCATCATAGTTTCTGCTGTGCATTTTTTGAGTTCTTTGTCCCTTCTATTTTTTTTTTTTTTTTTTTGCCCATTACCTTTTTCTCGTCCTCTTTCCCTTACTTCTCCTTTCCTCTTCCTCTCTCTCCCAGAGCCTGGAACAATGTTCTATGCAATGTCGGTTTTCAATACTGTTTATTAACTGGATTTATTTGTTCTACCATTTTTTCATACTATTTTCACCACATCTTTAAGTAGGAAGCATTCTGCACTTAAAGAACATCAACTTTTTGGGAGCAGAGTTCAGATTTATTATGGCACTGACTAAATGCTATTGAATGGTTAGGCTACTGAGGTTCTGTAGATGAAAGATTCCTTCTGGCTTTTATGGTAGAAAAGGACAATGGCAACCCATAAAACTAATGAAAATGCTGTGTGTTTACCTGCAACCACCCTGTGTGGTTTCCATGGCCTCTTTTGATGTAAGGCCCTCCTTCTCTTCCTTGGTCTTTCTGGATGCTGTCACACAGACTATCCAAGATCTCCTTTAAAACAGGAATGGAGTAATTTGGGAAGAAAAGCACATATTTCAGCTAGTTGTGAGGACTGTCCTTCCATTGCACTGCCTCACTGAGGAGGTTTTTTTTCTGTTTTCATTGCTCTTTAATTTTATCAGTACCTCTCCCTTTACATATTTGCATGTCACAAGATTTTGCTTAAAACCCACATCCTCTGTTGTCTAAGTTATCTAGCATAAGAAAATCAGAGATGAAGCTGGAGTGAAGTTAATTTGATGATTTATCTCAGGTTTTGAGGCCCTTTGTCCTGTGGTCCTGTTAGGAAAGTTTACTGCAGTTCGTTCTTGGTTGTACTAGTTCTTGCTTTGAGACTCAAGCTAGTCCTCTATTCTGTAGGCCACCTTCACCTCCAATGAAATCAGTGTGAGAAATCATCTCTCAGAGTCAACCCAAAGAGGATTTGTGCTCTCTTGGATCCTGGTCTCTAAGTTGTAGAGTGGGTGTGTTAATCAGAATTCTGTCGCTGTGACGAAATTTCTTAGCTAAACAATTTAAGGGAGGAAAGGCTTATTTTGACTCATGGTTGCAGCGCATGGTCGCTTTGCCCTGTTATTTTGGACCTGTGCTGAGGCAGTACATTTTGGTGGGAGGATGTTCACCTCATGATGCCCAGGAAGCAAGGAGAGAAGACAACTGGTGCCAATATCCCCTTCAAGGGCACTCGCCCCATGACCTCACTTCTTTCCACTAGGCCCCACCTTCTAAACATTCTGCCACTTCCCAAAAATGCTATGGGCTGGGACTGAGTCTTTAGCATGGGGGCCTTTGGGGGTCATTCAAGAGCCAAAAGATATAAGTAGTGTCCACATAACTGCAAGACCGATATGCATCATGTGAAGGCACTGAATGCATTTTTTCAGGCTGTTTTCAAATCATGACCCAACAAAAAATGGCTCTTGCTTCCTTTAATTTCAGGCAAAGTTTTATGACATCCTTATAAACCCTTGTAAGAGTTCACTTTTAGTGGAACTACTGCCTCAACCTTAATTAGTGCAGTACAGCGGTTCTTAAAGAAATTCCTGTCAGAGGAACCATCTCTGTGAATGTGGAGGTGTATTATCTTGGACTGTGTCCGAAGTCAGCTGGAATGCAGGTGTCTGACTGGATGCATGATATAAGTTACATAAGAAACGGAAATTGTATTTTTTTAAACACTGAAAGGCATAGCTTTTGTCCCTTGTAGAGACAGAAAGAAGGTTTGCTGTATGGTTATTCCTTATACACTGGCTGATAGATAATTTTATAAATTCCCTGGGTTTTCATGTCCTTAAGGAAGTGCCAAGGGCGGCATTATTTTATAAGCATGCATTCATAGCTAGGATTTAAAATTTTACGTTATAAAAAGATGCTTGGAATCTCAGATTCCACCATTTTGCTTAAGACTGAACCTCTTTTATTGGACACTTACGGCCCAAATCTCATAGCTGTGAGCACTGGAGGTCCTGGGATCTGAAGACCTATTTAAGCTCTTTGTTGACCAGAAAAGCCGTCCCTGTTGGGTTGCCTAGTTCTGACCTTAGAAAAAAAAGATAGTCGCTTAAATTCAGAACAAATTGTGAAAGTCTTAAATCTGGTTTAATATGCTTTCCTATTTTGTATATTGGGGCCGGGAATGCAGCGCAGTGTTGTGTCTCTCTTTCATTTGCATGTCATGTGCAGTTACAGAGACCATTTCCTCCAGGGTTGAGCAGTTGCTCCTCCTGACATGCTTGTGTGTGGTCACATATGACTAGCACTGAAGTGTCTGCCTATTCACATTGGGAATTCTGCCATTGAGATGCAGGTTTAGGACTGTGAATTGACAATTCCTTACCTCATCTGTGTTGTAGGCTGTTCAGTAACTAGTGAGGTTTGGAGGCACCCTTATTAAAGTCTTTTGCATGCATTACTGTAATGAACTTCCTCTACTAGAAAATAAATAGAAATTTCAAGTGTTTCCCCCTAAAATCTACCCTCAAACTAAAAAAAAATTTTTAACCTCTTTTTTGAGTTGTAATTGCTATATCAAAGGCTCACATATTTAGTCTTTTTACATTAAACGTTAAATGCACGCCCCATGAATTCATCACCACCAGGGCCATAAACATACTCGGCACCTCTCAAATTACCCCATTACCCCTGTGTTAGTATTATTTTCTATTTGCCTTTGTTGTGAGAACACTTCCATGAGATTGACCCTTTTAGCAAACTGTAAGTGTGCAACATTTTATAAAGTGCCATGCAGAATGGTAGAGCCCCAAAACTGATTTATCTCAGATATCCTTTTTATATAAGTCTGAGTGACATTCCATTACATGTATATACTACATTCCCTTATTCATTCTTAGTGGACAGAGAGCTCCATTATTTCCATATCTTGACTATTGTGACTAGTGCTGCAAGAGAAGAAATTTCTCAAAGACAGTGACTTGATTTCCTTTGGATATATACCCCAAGTGGGAGTGCATAAAAACAGACACATAGACCAACTAATTAATTAGTTAACTATTTTTGTGGAGCTTATCTATTGTCCATAATGGCTGTACCAGGGTATTTTTTTTGGCCAACATCGTATCAACAATGTACAGCGTGCCTTTTTCCCCACATGGTTGGGCACACTTAACTTGATTTTATTTTTTAATAACAGTCATTCTAAAAGGTGTGAGGAGATACCTCATTGTAGCTTTAATGTTCATTTCCTAACGCCTGGTGCTGTTGAGCATCTGGTCATGCCCCTGTTGGCTACTTGTATGTGTTCTTTTGAGAATAGTCAACTTCAGGCCTTTTGTCCACTTTTTAATTGCATTGTCTTTTGTTGTTATTAAGTTGCATGAGTTATGTGTATATTTGGCTATTAACCCTTATCAGACATGTTTTACAAATATTTTCTTGCATTCTGTAGATTGCCTTTTCATTTTGCTGCTTTGTGGAAACTTTTTGGTTTGGTGCAATGCTAATTATTTATTTTTGCATTTGTTGCCTGTGCTTTTTGGTATCATCTTCAAAAAATTATTGCCAAGACAAATGCTAAGGAACTTTCCTTTGTGTTTTCTTCAGCTTTTAAAGTCTTTAATTCACTTTAAGTTGACTTGTATGTGATGTAAGATAAGGGACTAATTTAATTCTTTTGCATACTGATATCCACTTTTCCCAACATCATTTTTTTGGAAAGACTATCCTTTCTCCACTATGTGTTCTTGGCACTGTGATAAAATCAGTTGGCCACATTTTTATGGATTTATTTCTTGGCTTCTTATTCTGTTCATTTGTCTTACATCTGTTTTTATGCAGAACCATATTATTTTGATTCTTTTATATTATAATTTCAAATCAGGAAGTTTGATGCCTAAGCTTTCCTCATTTAGCTCAAAATTGCTTTGGTTCTTTAGGGTTTTTTTTGATCATTTCATTTGACTTTTGGAACTACATTTTCTGTGAAACATGATATTGGGGTTTTGAAAGAGGTGGCGATGGATTAGTAAATCATTTTAGGTAGTACGCACATTTGAAGAATATTAATTGCTTCAATCCATGAACACGGGCCTTATTTTTGTTTATTTGGATATACTTTAATTTCTTTCATCAATGTATTACTGCTTTCAGTTTACAGATTGTTCTTGGTTAAACTGATTCTGAAGTATTTTATTCTTTTTGGTTCATTGTTACTATGTGGAAATGGAACTGATTTTATCTGTTGATTTTGTGCTGTTCTCCAGAATTTATTTGACAGTTCTAAAAGTGTTTTTTTGCTGAAGTCTTTGAAGTTTATCTATATACAAGACCATGCAAACAGAGATGATTTTACTTCTTTCTTACTGATTTTGATAACTGTTTCTCTGTTTCTTGAGTACTTACTCTGGTTAGAACTTCCAGTGCTATGTTTGATAGAAGATCTTACTGTCTTGTTCTTGATCATAGAAAAAAAGCTTTTCAACACCTATTGAGATGGTCATGTGAGTTTTAGCTTTCATTCTGTTAATGTGGAATATCACATTTATTGACTTGCCTCTCCCTTCTACCTCAGGGAGAAACCTCACAGGATCATAGCGTTTGATTTTTTTTAATGTGCTACTGAATTCTGTTTGCTAGCATTTGGTAGAATATTTTTGTTTCTATGTTTAGTAGGGATATTAACCATATCCCTGGGTACTGTCCTTGTCTGGCTTTTGTGTCAACATTAATCTCCTTTCTCATTATTAGTCTGTCAGATTTTCTGTTTCTTCATGGTTCAGTCCTGGTAGGTAGTATATTCCTAAGAATTTATTCATTTTTCTCTTAGTTATTCTACTTTTTGCTGTATAATTGTTTGTAGCACTATCTTACGATATTTTATGTTTCTTGGTATCAGTTATAACATTTCTTATTTCAGTTCTGATTTTATTTCCTTGTCTCCATTTTTTAGCTAAAGATTTGTTAATCTTCCAGAACCTAACTCTTAATTTCATTGATCTTTTCTATTGTTTTTCTGATCTCTGTATCATTTGTTTCTGCTTTTATCTTTATTATTTCCTCTTTTTGTTTATTAACTTTGGAGTTAGTCTTTTCTTTCTTTTTCTAATTCCTTGATGTGAAAAGTTAAGCTACTTATTTGATTTTTTTTCTTAATGTAGGCACTTATTGCCATGGACTGCTCTCTTCACAATTTTTTGCTGGATACCAGAAGTTTCAATATTCATATGTCTATTATATTTTGTCTTATATTTTAAAATATATTTTGATTTCTTATTTGACTTATTGGTTGTTCAAGAGTGTATTGTTTAATTTTAAACTTTTATAAAGTTTTCAATTTTCTTTCTGATATTGGTTTCTACTTTCATGTCATAGTGGTTGGGAAAGACACTTGAGAGCTTGTTTGGAGGTTCTAGCAGGGGAGCGCAGCTACTCGTATACCCTTGACCGAAGAACGGTCCTCCTCTATCGGGGATGGTCGTCCTCTTCGACCGAGCGCGCAGCTTCGGGAGGGACGCACATGGAGCGGTGAGGGAGGAAGGGGACACCCGCCTAGCCAGCCAGATCAGCCGAATCAACCCTGGCGATCAATGGGGTGACAGATGTCGCAGCCAGATCGCCCTCACATCCGGGAAAGACACTTGAGATGAGGTCACACTTCTTAAATTGGCTGACTTGTTATTTGACTTAACAGATATTCTAGTCTAGATAATTTTCCACGTCTTTGAGAAGAATGTTTATTTTGCTGCTATTTGATTGAATGTACTATGTATGTCTGTTAGGTTCATTTGATCTACAATATTGTCTAAGACAGCTATTTATTGATTGATTTTCTGTCTGGATAACGTATACATCATTGAAAGTAATTAATTCCTTTACTTTCAATGTTATTGCCTTCTCTCCTTTTACCCATTCAGTTTTGTTAGGATTTTAAAAGTATATTTGGGCACTCTGATGTTGGGTGCATATATATTTATAATTGTTATATCCTCTTAATGAATTAGCTCCTTGATGTCTACACTATGACCTTCTCTGTCTTTGGTGACAGCTTTTGGCATAAATCTATTTTGTCTGATGATCTCTGCTGGTCACACTTCCAGGGGATATATTTTGCTCTCCTTTCACTTTCTGCCTGTAAGTATCCTAAAATCTAAAGCAGGACTCTTATAGGGAGCATATAGTTAGAGAGTGATTTTTTTATTCTTTTTTTCCATTCAGTCTTCCATGTCTTTTAATTGGAAAATTTAATACATTTTCATTTAAAATGTTATTCATAGGTAAGGATTTACCAGTGCTATTTTGTTTGTAGATCCTCTCTTTCTTTCTTGTTGTATTTCTTTGTACTTTGATTATTTTTTGTTTTTGTAGTGACATGTTTTGTTTATTTCTCATCTTTTGCATATCCACTATAGGTTTGTACTTATGATTAACATGAGACATAAAATATCTCACTTAAAAAATTTTTTACTACCATATTCTTGTGGTACTGGGGGTACATTGTGACATTTATAAGTCTTTCCCCCTCCATCATTCTCCTTTATCCTCCCTCCCCCATCCTTGGAATAGTTTAAATATGTCTTATTTTTCTATTTACATACATGAGTGCACAATAATAATCTGTTTTGAATTGATAACTTCATTTTGATTGTATACAAAGACTTCACACTTTTACTGCCCCAATTATTTTACATTTATGTCATGTTTGCACCTTTTATACCAGGTGCCCATTGACAAATTATTGTAGGTGTAGCTATTGTTTGTGTGTTTATATCCACATTAATAGTGATTTGTGTTCCACCGTTGTAGAACTAAAGTATTCTGAATTTATCAGTTGGTGAATTCTGGGCACTAACTAATGCCCTTTCATTTCAACTTAAAGAATTCTCTTTAGCATTTCTTATAATGCAGGACTAGTGCTGGTGAATTCCCACAGATTTGCTCATCTAGGGAAAGCTTTATTTCTTTTTCATTTTTGAAGAATGGATTTCAGGATTTGTATTCTTAAGTGGCAAATAATTTTTCTGTTTCACTATTTTAAGTGCTGAAACACTTCTAGCTTCTGCTGAGAAATCTGCTGATAGATTTGTGGAAGTTCTTTTGTATGTAGTAAATTACTTTTCCCTTGCTTTCAAAATTCTGTCTTTGATTTTTGGCATTTTGGGTATAATAAATGTAATTGATGACTTTTTTATGCTTTACCTATTTGGAGTTTTTTTATGATGCATGGTTGTGGATGTTTATTTTTCTCTCCAGATTTGGCAAACTGTCCCCATAATTTCATTAGATCAGCTTTCTTCCCTTTTTCTCATCATTATTTGTTCTGGAGTTCTCATTATATGTACATCAACTTGCTCTTAAGTCATGTAGCTTCCTTCGCCATATTTCATTCTTTTCCCCTTCTTTTCTTCTGACAGAGTAATTTCAAAGATCTGCCTTCAATTTCATTGAATCTTTCTTTGGCTTGACAGTCTACTGTTCAAGTTCTCTACTGAATTTTTTAAATTTAGACACTGTATTCTTCGGCTGCAGAATTTCTTTTCATGTGTTTCCTGAATTAATTTAGGGCGTTCTTCAGGAAGTTCTGCCTAGATTGCTAAACTCTGTGATTACTTTGAATTCTTTGTCAGGTATTTCACAGATATCCATTTCTTTGAGGTCAGTCACCAGAGCTCTGTTTTGTTCCCTTGGTGGTTCTATATTTTCTTTATTCTTTATGTTACTTGAAGCCTTGCACTAATGTCTTCATAGTTGAAGAAATAGTTACCTACTCCAGTCTTTGTTGTCTGACTTTATGAGAGAAAGAACTTTACTAGAGAGCCTCGCTAGAGACTTTGGGCATCCTTCAGGACAGTTCTGTGGTTGTGCCCATGTCATTTATCGCATCCCTTCTTAGGGGGCAGTCTCAATATTGTGCATCTTCTCCCAATCCCATAGGGCCAAGTCTAATGCTATGACCCTATTATTTATTTTTTCCTAAGGTAGGAAATAAGACGATCAAGGTTGTGTGCCTTCTCCAAGACCAATATTTGAGCTGTTTGCTAAGAGTCACCTGGCTATTGACATCTGTGCTATTTGAAGGAGTTCACCTGGGACCAACCCCTGGGGTGAATGGGAGGGTGCTGTCTGTGGTGGGGTGTCACTTGTTTGAGCATGCAGAGTAGCAGGATCTCTAACCTACTGTTGAGAACTTTTGCCAGTTTCTGTGTGCTTCTGTTTTCACACTGTTCCTGATGTCCCCAGACAATTCAGCCATGCGGAGCCCCTCAGTGTTCTGGGTGGGCTGAGAAAGCAGGCTTCCTGTGGGTGTCCTGCAAGTCAGGTGCTCAGTGCACTCTCGTGTTCCCCTGTGGAAGAAATCACAAGCTGAGGGTCTCTCTGCTGCAGCATTAGGCTTTGCTGCCTCGTGGGAGAAGTGGTGTAGGGAAAGAGAAATTGTTCTTCTTATCCTTTTTAATGCATTCACTCATCTCAGACTTTTGCTACACGTGGGTGCTGTATCCTCTCAGCATGTCCATGTGTGGTTGCCAGAATCAATGTTTCTGTAAGGGTATAGGACTGGATTTTTCTATTCTGGCATTTTTTCTGATGCTCCCAATAATTTTTAATTTTTATTTAAATAATATATCTATATTAAAGAAATGCCTGAACATTGGAAAGAGGTGGATAATTTCATGGGGTTTTACTCGGAGCTATCATAGAAACTGGCTCAATAGACATTTTGAAAACTTTTAAGTAAAAAGTCCTATTTAGAGAGAAAATCTGTGAGAACCTTGCTATGAAATGAGTTGTGCCCCGCCTCTACACACACTAAATTTATGTGTTGAAGCCCAATTCCCACAGTGATGGTACCTGGAGATGAGGCCTTTGGAAGATAAATTTAAGTTGTATTTCTATTTTTCTTTTACTTTTTGCCAGGAAAAAGGAAGTGGAGAAATTTTAGCATCTTATAGGACCTTACAAGAGAGGTGTCTTTCGGCTATCACTCATTTACTTACTGATTCATTCAACAAACACTTGTCGAATATTTACAATGTACCCATTCTAGTGTCTCAGTCTCATGAGGTCATGAGGTTGGTCCCCATGTGGGATTAATGTCTATAAGAAGAGGAAGAGAGACTAGAGAGCTTTCTCTTTCTTTCTCCCTGCCATGTGAGAACACAGTAAGAAGATGGCTATCTGCAAGCTATGGAAAAAACTCTCACCAGAACCAAACCTTAATAATAAACTAAGTAACTTAAACAACAGAACTTTATTTTCTTACAGTGATAGAAGCTGGAAGTCCAAGATCATAGACCAGTAAGTGTTGGGGACATCTCTATTTCTGGATATTTTCTTTCTACATGGCCTCTTTTGTGTGTGTGTGTGTGTGTGTGTGTGTGTACGTGTGTGTGTGTAGGGGGAGTCTTCTTATAAGGATACTTGTCCTATAAGATTAAAGCCACACCCTCATCATCTTATTTAAATTCAATTACTCCCTAAAGATCCTTTCTTCAAATACAGTCAGTTGGGGAAACACAAATTACTACATAAAAGAAGAAATTAATTATTTAACTCATATGACTGTGATAACATTCAATGGGTTAATACATCAGAAATACTTGGAAGAGAGCCTTGCAATAAATAAGTGTGCAATAATGATTAGTTGTTTTTGTTATCAGAAAATCATGGCTTCATAAAAACTCTATCCTCAAGTTAAGATAGTGCCTAAACTTGGGGAGAAGAGGGACAATTTCATGTGCTTTTACTTAGATCTATCTTGGCAGACCGTTAACCCCCTGGCTCCTGCAGCCTGAGCCCTGACCCCTGCTCTCTTGGCCCCTCGGGAGGTAGAGGTAGCTCTACACAATGGCAGCCAAGTGTGTAATTCCCTGGCTGTCAAAGCCAGAAGACCATCAGGACTTGATTAGCACTGACTTCATCAACATATGGCCTGTCCTGCTCTAGATCTGCACACTTCAGTGTTACCAACATAGGTGGGTCTTAATAGAGCTAGGTTGGGGGACAGAAGCTGGGTTTCCTTAATTTCTGTAGCCTTGATATCCATCCCAGTGCCTAGGGAAAGCTTGTAAGCATTCAATGTTTGTTGAATGCATAGGAAAGTAAATGAACGATGGTTGAAAAATACTTTTCTTTTAAAGTTCCTGGGAGAAATAAGGTATATCCACTATTTTTTACCTAGCCAAAAAAAAAAAGGAAGGTAGAAATAAAAGAAAGAAAAGGAAAAAAAGAATAGGAAAGGAAAGGAAGGAGGAAGGAGATAAGAAAGAAGAAAAGGCAAAAGGCAAGAGAAAATAAAAAGAAAGGAAGCAAAATGAAAACTGAAAGAAAAAAAGGAAGAGAGGAAGAAAGAAAAGAAGTAGGAAGGAGAGGACATAAAAAAGGAAAGCAGGGAGGCAAAAAGGGAGGAGGAAAGGGCAACGAGCTCAGACATAGCTGTCTTGGAAGACAGAAGCATCCCTTGCAACTCTGGAACCTGCTGTCATTGGCTTACACCTGCCTCACTCATCACGTATGTCACCAAATTAATTATTTTTCTCTCTGACACCTACTCTTGTATGCCCCCTGGGCTGTGCAGAGCCTGGCTCCACCCAGATCTTCTTGACAAGCAAGATTGACTGACTACAATTGGTAGGTGTGAGAATGCAGTGTAGAAAATTAATTAGCCAAGGCAGGAAAAAAAATAGGCAGGGAAGGAAAAGCTTCTTTGCTGTTTCCACCACCATCTTCATCACTCCTCCTTGCTTACTCTTGCTGGGATTTTTTCCAGTTATGGGAAGCACCCAGAAGAATCAAAGCAGACCTGAGGCAGCCCTGGGAGTTAGAGAGCCTCAGTGTGGTTGAACTTTGTTCGGGCTTGGGCTCGTGGTGGACGGTGGCCAGTGGCTGCAGCCCTAGGGGTGATGAGGGCAGGTGGACTTGGAGCACAGGTACACACATACAGATCCATATTTATGTGCATGACTGAAAAACTTCCTGGGAGGCAGGGGTGGGAAGAATGCATTCCAGAGCCCAAGGGATTTCAGCTTCAAGACAAACCCCACTTCCTTCCTAGGAAAACACACCCTATATGTTTTCTCGACTTCCTTGTAACTGCAGGCCAGGCAGGCTGCAGAGGGCGGGGGAGCCAAGGCTCCACCTCAGCCTTCCTGGGGCTACTCAGGAACTTGTAGCAGCCCAGGCAGTGCACTCAGCTCACTAAAATGACAGAACTTAGTGACAAAGTTAAGGGAACAAAAACCTACAATGTTTTCTAAAGGTTTGAGCTCTATAAGGAAAAGGAACTGAAAACAAAACAAAAAAAAACTGGCCATGTAATATTGGAAGTAGAAACCCTGCCCATTAAAGTTCTGTGGCCATCAGGGTGTCTGTCACCAATAACAGAGCTGGTCCCTCCCATGGCACCTGAGGACAGGTGTTCAGACAGAGGACAGAACTCCTGGCAGGAGGGAGGTTATTGCTGGCCAGAGCCAGAATCTAGACAAACAGTTGGATTAAAGTAAAAACAGTTTGGAATTTAAGGAGTTAAAATTTCCACTGGCTTAAAAAAATACCCCCCACAAATGAATAATAAAAAACCATTTTGGCCATTTGGTCATAAATAGAGCAGCTTAATACACAAGAAATCACGCTGATAGTGTGGGGAGATATAAAAGCTTTGAATAATGTATTAACATGTCATGTGAGAAGAAAAAGGGCTAAAGAAATAGTGCAAGAAAAATAAATAAAGCCACATTAAAAGTGAACAGGTCCCATTTGGTCAGTTATGTCAAACGCAGAACAACGAAAAGCACCATTTGGAAGTTAACAGCATTTTTCGTTGAGCGCCGCCTTCTCCATTATAAACTGTATCAAGGTGTGAAGGGAACCCAGGCTGAAACATTGATTATTATGTCCACAGGAACATGAGTACATTTTTAAAGAATTTGCAAGGTAGGATGTGAATAAAATGATTAAATTGGCAGTGACAGTTCTCTTAGCATTCTCTTAGCACTATCATTTCCTGCAGGAAGTAGCGGGTTCTAAGGAGACTTTACTGAGTAGGTGTTTGGAGGCCTGGACTGCAGGCTCCCATCTGGGAAGGACTGGGCTAATATGCTTATCTTGAGCCTCAGTTTTCCTATCTGTGAAGTGGGAATTAGGTACCTCTTCTTATTAGCCACTATTGTAATGGTAACATGATTACAGTTACTGTAAAGATATTTATTGAACTCAATATCCTCTTGAGTTTGAAGGGTTAAAATAAGGAGCTGAAAATAGGGAGCTTATTTTTTTAAGCACTGCATTGAAGACTTGAACAAATCTTGCAGGCTTACTTGTTGTTTTGTACTTCAAGGAGAATGAAAATGTTACATGAGTTAGAACATCACTTTATGCAGTACTGAGTTCCGTTGCTGTGGGTCTTGAGGCCTTCCTTGCCCCTTCTTTAGGGATCTTTTCCCCTCACGTTTTCCCTGTTCTTCCCCTAATTCAGCCAGACTCGATGTGCAGAGTCAGAGGCCAAAGGGCAGGTTGTGATGAACCAGGGCTCTAAATAACATAATCCCATACCTCTGTGGCTGTCACACCGAGGTGACATGCCATCTCCTGGTACTAATGGTTTAGATTTCATTATAGATTTTCCTTTACTCTGGAAGCTCGATTAATTCTACAGGCAACTGCTGACATTTAAAATACTGTGTTGCACCATGATGACGCTGTGCTGGTCTGTCTGCAACACGGAATAACAATGACGGTGCTCGAAACAACTCCCTTCACATGTGTGGACTTTTACCATCTGACAGGCACATTCACGGATCTTATTTTGACTGGGAAACTTATGAGAACCCCAATGAAGCATTTGAAGCAGGTGTGTGTGTATAAATATATATCTACATATACATTTTTTGTCCTGTACTGAGATTTGAACTCAGGGACTCACACTTGCACTACCACTTGAGCCACACCTCTCTAGTCCTTTCATGCTTTGTTATTTTTCACACATGGTCTTGTGTTTTTGCCCTGGGCCAGTCTCAGACTGAGATCCTCCTATCTACACCTCCCACATAACTGGGATTTATAGGTGCATACAGCCCACCTGGCTTATTTTATTGAGATGGGGTCTCACAAACTTTTTTCCCAGTCTGGCCTTGAAATTCAGTCGTCCGAATCTCCACCTGGAGAGCAGCTGGGATTACAGGTATGAGTATGTCCCAGAGTATGTCTGGGATTACCTAGACAGGTAATCTCGAGAAGGTTGTTTCTAGTGTGGACTTAACACTTCCAGTTAAAATTTTAAAGCTTGGCATCACACCCCGTTATCGTGCGGTTGTATCAGCGTTAGTAATTTCTACTTCTGTTTTTGTCAGAGGCATTAGTGGTGCTGTGGTTTGGATGCACCCCCAAAATCTCCTGTGTTGGAAACTTCAGCTCTGAAGTCATGTTGAAATGATATTCAGAAGGTGAGCAGAACGACGAGGCCATGACAGCAGGCCCATGATGGCATGGTGACTTTATGCGGAGGAGGAGAGCCCGGAGTTAGCCTGCTCTGCTCTCCCCATGTGATGTCATGGTGTGGCAAGAGGCCTCACTACACGTACAGCAGCTGCTGGTGCCTTGCTCTTGGACCTTCCATCTTCCAGAACCTTGAGCTAAATAACCAAAATGTCTTGGACGCTTTGTTACAGCATCAGAAAATGAGCTAAGCCAGATTAACTTCAGTCAGGCTTCCAGTTGTCATTAGCGGATAGAACTGTTTGTCTCCGGGCAGCCTCTTAAGCAGTAATGATGAGCTGATAATCGAAGGATCAACCGCCTTCTACTGGAGCACTTTCCCTTTCTCTTCGTGTCCTTAAAGGGCTACCTGTGGGACTAGGAAGCATGAGATTTTTTGCTGGACCAGCTCCAATGGTCCCTATGAATTCTTTGCTAGAGGTTCCTACTTTGCTTATTCAGATTCTTGAATTCCCCATACTGGAAGAATGGAGAGAAGTCAACATAACCTTGGTTCCAAAATTGAAACAAAAATATCTACTTTTTTTGTTGTTGTTGTTGAGACTGAGGTTTGAACTCAGGACTTTGAATTTGCAAAGCAGGCACTCTACTGGTTGAACCACACCTCCGGTCCATTTGCTCTGGTTGTTTTGAAGATAGAGCCTCTAACTATTTGCTCAGGCTAGCCTTGTACTGTGCTCCTCTGGATTACAGGTGTGAGCCACTGGTGCCCAGCTTTGCAATTTTTTTTCCTAATGAAGACTGGAAGTACTTCTTATTGGAGATGGCTACAGTGCTGTCGAAGGAAGATTAGATCTGGAATAAAAAGCTCAAGTCTTGGCACCAAAACTTTGGGTAGGTCACATTATCTCTACAGCATCCAGTCTTCGTCGGGGTGCCATGGGATAATAACCACCCTGCTATGGAAAAGTTTTATGGCTGTGGGTGACGTGAGAGATGAAGCAGGTTCCAGTGATCCACTAGGGCCCTGTGTGGCTGTGTCGATTCGGTTTGTATTTGCCTCCCACGTGGCTGCTTTACATTGAGTCACCCACTGTATGACCTGATTAGATCTGTGTTACTTTTTTATTTTGAAGGATTGGATGCAAAAATTTATACTTTTATAAATAAGTTAAATAAATATATAATATACACAAATACACTGATACCATTCACCAGGGCAATTAATTTAATGAAAATCGTTATTCATCTTTGTGCTTATATTGCTGGGTTCTTAAAATTGTGGCCCACTTGTCATACTTGCTACTATTTTTTCAATAAGATCAATAGATCAATAATTGAACTGTCCTCTGAATTCTTTTCCTGAGGTGAAAGTACATCACCCAGTCGGTTTCATTTTTGCAGTACTGAGTTTGAACTCAGAGTCCCACACTTGCTATGTAAGCACTCTACTTACGTGGAGCCATACCTCCAGTCCTTTTGCTTTAATTTAGGATCTCACATTTTTGCCAAGTGCTAGTCTCTGAATTTGATCCTCTCACCTATGCTTCCTGTGTAATTGGGATTCCAGGCATGCACCACCACACCTAGATTATTTGTTGAGATAGAGTCTCACTAATTTTTTGCCCCAGTTGTCCTTGAACCATGATCCTCCTGATCTCTGCCTCCCAAGTAAGTGAGATTACTTACAGGAGTGGACCACTGTGTCCAGCTCCGTGTCTTTTTTTTTTTCAGTCTTATTTACTTATTTTATAGTGCTGCTGCTTCTGCCACCATAACAGCTGTGTTTGTGAAATAATATAACTGCAGTCAGACAAGTGGCTTAAGTAGATAGATACCTACCCCAGAGTGGTTCTAAACCAAAGACGATGTGGTGTACCAAAACTTCAGATCCAAAGCCACATCTGCCCAGGTAGAAGAGAGTGGTGGCAAGTGCATCAAAAGCTCATTTGTTTTGTAGCAAATGTCATGTGAAGTTTTTTGCCCAAGAAAAAAAAATTATTAATGACTGACATCAGTCACTCTGCCATCTACTGATGATGCCCCTGAACGAGGGAAAAATGCAAAATAAAACAAAAGCAATGCCTGATGCGGAACTTCTACTCACCCAAGACATGTCTTGGAAGTTTCATTTAGCTGACTAAGGAGAAAATTCACTAAATAACTAAAGGAAAATTACTAAAGAATTCTTAAAGAAGGCTTAGGGTAGCGCTTGGCTACTAGCAAAATAGCAATTAAGTTTATAGGATGAAGGGATTGAAGGTAACATAAATGAAAACTGGAAGAAAATGAACTTGTTCTAATCTCTAAAAATGGCTTAAGTAAAATACTCTTATAGGGCGGGTTTATGAGGCAGGCACACCACAAGCTGCGAGGATTAGGGTGTGTGGAGTTAGAGGCTGGGAAGCTCCTTTTGAGGATGCTGTCAAATGCTGTGTGGCCTGCTCCTTCCTTGTGTATCTCTGCACCTTTGCAGTTGGAATTCTATTTATACCAGGTGACCTCTCACTTGTGTCATTAGCAATAATTAAATGTTTTGTGTACTGATTCACTCTCAGTGAAATTCCATAAAAATATACATATATAGCTTATTTTTATTTTTGAAAGTCCCTTTGTATTAGAAAAAAAATGTACTGAATAGTCTATGCAAATGATTCCTGAAATGGAGTTATTGCAATGTGGACTGTAAAGTAAATGAATGAGCAAATGTGCCTCTAATCCTGGCTCCAAGGCATTTCCGTAATTGTGGCTGAGCCCTGTGTGAGTGATGGGCTGGAGAGCTGAGGGATTTAACTTGAAAAGCTTCTGACACTTAATGATTTATATCCCTATTCCTCTCTGAGCGGGGGTCCAGTATCTGCTGTGCACAGAACATGACCAGGGCAACAGGGAGCCAGAACCTCACTTAACTACACAGGGAGTCTAAATGGGCCGCGCTTCAAGATCAAGAGGATCTTAATGGGAAGCCCATGCTCTCCCAGAGTAGCCAGTGGGGACAAGGAGGCCACCAGGGAGATGCTTTGGACCGCTGTAGCTGTGCTCCAGGCACAGGGCCTTCTGCACATCTCACTGTCTGGAGAGCCTGAAGACAAGACCCAGGTATCTGGCTTGAGCTATTTTGCCATCTTGAATATTTCATCCCTCCACAACCACCTTCCCTTTGGTTGGCTAAGCACCCTTAGGGGCCAAAAGATCTGAGGCCAGTTCAATACCTTGCAAAATTCCCATTTCTGAATAAAGAAAAAACTCTCCCTCGTGAGAATATACTGCCATCATGTGCCAGCACTAAAATGCCCTCAGAATTGGTGATGCTTCTACCACTTCTGGAAATCTGTGAGTGCAAAACAGTAAAACAATTAGACGAATGCACCATCTCACTGCATTAGACTTTGATTACTTGGAGCAGATGTTAAATTCAACAGCAGCAGGGCAAGTTCACCTTGGTACAGTCTGCAACAAGAAGTCTTGCTCTGTGCATGAATCAAAGTTGCCTGGGGAGCATTTAAACTGCTAAGGAAAGGTAAAGTTGTAGGGTGTTAGGCAGTGTCTATGTAGGTATTAAAGCTTCCTTGAAACCCTGCTTGTGAAACCTTTTTAAAGTAAGTCATCAGTATTTTATCATTGAGCAGCTGTGAAACAACAATTTTTAAAGTTCTTATTTGCTAGGTTTCACTGAATCAGTGACCGTAATCTGTAACATTTTTGGACACACACATATTATGAATTTAAGTATTTTCTTATACCATTACAAACAGTTATTTTAACAAAAAAAGGTGCGGATTTGCCATTCATTTAATACGTTTTATCAAAGTAAAGCACAGAGCCCGTCTGGGAGTGGATTCTGTGGAGTGTTGACCAATGCTTTTTTTCCTCTAGGGGTTTCAGCTTCCTTTCTTTTCTGTACCTTCTTCCTGACAGGCAGACAGTCACTCCATGTATTCAGTCTCCATGGGATGCGCAGCTGGACACAAAGCACATGGTCTTGCTTTCACCTGATTCTTGTGTTTCAGAAGCCTAAAGCCTTGGCAAAGACCATCTATGCACCAAAATGTAATGTGCAAGAAAGCTTATGCATCAGGGAAAGGGCTCCTTCTCTAACAGGAGAGGATTTCTGGGGCCGAACTTAAGAGGAGAACTGTGGAGGTTAAGAACACAGTGACACTAGAAGGCCATCCACAAGGAAAGCCCAGAGAAGCAAGCAGAGCAGAAGGGTGGTGGATGCTTACCTGCCCCTACACCCTAAGTCCTTCCACAAAGAAGGTGGTACAGACAGGTGAGGGCTACAGACTGCATAGCAGGGTGTTGCAGGGCTTTAGCATAGCACAGAAGCCAGGTCCCCAAGTTCCAGAGCTCAAAGTCTTTTTTTTTCCACATTAAAAACATTTTATTAATGCAAGTTCACATTTAAGGAAAGGATTCCAAGTGCCCAGTCAGCCACCACCTGAAGATTGTGTTTCAAACCTACAATTGTAACTTCTTATGTGGTATGCTGCAAATAAAGTGACTTATTTCTTGACCCTCTCTAGAGGAACACATGACAACCTTTAAACAGCACCAGATTCAGTTTCCAACATAGTGGGCTCTTAGACAGTGATAGCACACTTGCATTCAAATTCAGTGCTATTCTCCCCAATGGAATTATATACTGCTGCCAATGCTGGTCTCCGGCACTCTTGATCTGTGTTCAGCGGCTATGGAGGATTTTTAAACATCACTGTTGAGATCTGACCACAAATAAAAAAAACAGCAGTTTCCATCAATCTTAATGACTTTGGGCCATTATGGGGCTTCCTAAGACAGGAAGATTAAACCCTTGTAAATTTCTCATTTAATGCTCTTATCCCACCTTCCCCAATTCTGTATCTTTACAGCATGAGACAGTAACAGCTATTGACTGTTAAGGGCCAGGCCCAGACAGCTGTAGGAAACACCTTCCTTCCCCCATCACAGCACTGCTTCCAAACAGTTCCAATACTTCATACACACAAAACCCACCACTGGACCCTCCTCTCCCAATTTCCCAGCACTATTCTTAATTCTGACGAATCTGACATGAAGCCTTGATGTGGGACAATGTGGGGAAATAAGTTACAAATAAATTTATTATTCAAACTCCAAGGGGAAAAAGATGGTGGAAATCTTCATCTACTGGGCACTATTAGTAGAAAACATTTAAATAGCTAGCATTAGTGAAGTATCACAATTTATTTCAGAGCTAACTAGTTTATTACCAATAACTAACACATATAAATAGCCAAATAAATGTAACAAGTTTCAGATTTTATATTTACTTGAATGAGATAACATCCCATCCTCAGTCTCCTAGCTCAATTCTCTAGTCATAAAAATGACTACCTTGTCTCCTTGGCATAGGGGTCAGGAGAAATTAGAGCTGCAAATGAAGATGCATTATGTGGTCCTAGGTGGATGAATTTTTTTTTTCTCCTGGAAATAAAGACCCCCAAGGCCTCCATTGCACTTTTATTTGAATGTAGTATTTGGGACAATTGTCCAAAAGGGCAGGTATTTCCCAATTTAATCAGATCGGAATAAAACAAGCAACAAACAGTGTTTGGGATTTCAGCTTCTCACCCTTATCATCAAGACTCACTGCCTCCCATCGTCAATATTTATTGAGCATTTACAGTGTACTAGGCACAATAGAACACACAGAAAACATTGTCCCTGCTCTTGAGGAGCTTACATTCTAAAAGGAAAAAAAAAATACACCTCTTTTAAAATGGCATTTTTGTTTGGTGTTTTCTGTAAAGTACTGAGGAAATATTTTGTGGGGTGAGCTTTGGGTATAACTTAGCCCCAACATTATTTAGGTAAGAGAGGGAGAATTTTAAAGGCAGACAATGACAGACCATTCAGGATAGGCAGGGTTTCCAGGGAGATAACCACAATCTCATCAACTAAGGAGAGATGTGCAGTGGTAAAGAGGATGAGGGAAGTAGTTTGTGGGATGCAAGCAAAGGAAGCAGGGTATCTTAGACATTGAGTGGAGCCAGAAAGATCATGCGGCCTTTTCCCAAGTACACAGACACCAATTAGGAATGGTTGGTGACAAGACAGAAGGCTAAAAAAGAAAGGTAATCTTGTGCACCCGACAAATAGAAAGAATGAAAGATCAAAATTGAAGGCAGGCTAAGAGTATCAAGAAATTCTTAAAAAACAAAAAGGGACTTGGAAGCACAGAACTTACAGTTAATGCTACCCAATGTCATGATGGACCAAGAACATTGTGGCTTCCTAAGTTAGAAAATGCCATTTACGAAAATGTTAAATGGAAGCGTGACTTTTTCCAATCCGTCTTCCTCTCCCCCAGAATTTGTTTTCTTTTGGGGTGGGGGGAGGGGGAAAATGGGACATGGTTGAGAAAGGTATTTATATTAGTAGTATTTCAGTTATGATGATAAACTTTGTATTTAAACTTGATAAAAGCCCATTAGCTGCCAAAGGGAATTAGGAATAAATTTCCAAGAATGTACAATTTCCTTTAGAGAAGTTTCAAAACCAAGACTAATTTACATGAAAAGCTGTAGAGAAAGTAGTTGAAAAGTCCATTCATAAAACTTTTATTCCACTTACATGAACTTAATACACGTGTTCTTAACAATTATGCTTGGATTGTTCATGAAAATTTCCTAAGACATTTAACAAAGCTAGCCATCATCTCAAGTTATTTCCCTGTTAACTATTTTTATAGCACATGCATGTTAGGCAAGTATCAAAAGAAGGAAAAAAAAAATTACAAAAGCAAAAAGCAAAAAAAACAAAAAAACCCCAAAACACAAAAAGAACAAAGCAAAAAACCCCCTAAAAAAGTTAAATACATGGGATTTTGTTTACTGCTGTGCTTGACATCCATGAAGCAATGAACACCAAGCATTTCATTTTGACTGCATCTGTACTTTTACATTTGTTCTTAGGTTGCCTAAAACATTTAAATACAAATAAAATGTGTAGCAAAAATAATGAAAGCTAACAGCAGGTAACTTTACAAATAATGGAATGTGAACCGTTTCTGCCCTTATCCAGAGTTAATTGGGTCACGACTTTGTCTAAAGGAACACTTCTGCAGCTGTAGTCAAGGTGTGCACACTGAGATTGACTATTCCACAGAAACACATGCTTCCAACATGTAGTATCCATGGGATATTTGTACCACAGCCTTGTAAGTGCTCCAAACTTTAAAGTACCCACAATAACTACACCCGTGTGACTGGGATCAATTAACAGAGCTCAAAGTCTTGAGAAGCAAATGAACAGGGGGTGGGGAGATGACAATTGTTGATGGCTCTGGGTGGCCACAGTGAGTCAAAGATAGGCGTTAACAAGGGTACCAATGGCTCAGCAGGTGTCCACTGGGATAGAAGACATTCTAACAGGATTCTAGCTGTACCCATCACAGAGATAAAAGTTCCTGGTACCACACAGGCTTGGAAATCGAGGCACAATGTTGGGGAGTTGCTTGGGAGTTCACTGAATCAGTTAAACTTCCCAAACATTAACAGAAATTGTACTGTAAAACATTTTTTGAGAAGTTCTGATTGTTCACATCTACATTTGTGGATAGATACAGAGAACTGCTCAAGGTGACTATAGATGAGTTGTTTCAAATACTCTTTCTCTTTTGTTGAATTGTGTCCCCAAAAGTGCTATGTCAGAACCCTAATACCCCCAACCTCAGAAATGACCTTAGCTGGAGACAGGGCTTTGCAGAGGTGATCAAGTTAAAATGAAGTCCTAATGAACAGAGATGGGCCTTATAAAGACTAGTGTCTTTACAAAAACAGGAACATTTGAACACAGAGACAGACACACAGCTAGGGCAAATGAAGTGAAATGACACAGGGAGCAGGCTATGTGAAGAGAAAGACAGAGATTGGATGATGCACCCATAAGCCAAGGAGCAGAGGATGGTTCTTGGTAGTGGTGGTGAGACAGATTCTCTTCTAGAAGACTGCAGAAGGAACCAATCCTATTGACACTTTGACCTTGGACCACCAGCCTCCAGAACTGTGAGACAATCAAGTCTGTTGCTAAGAAACTCAGTCTGTGGTATTTTCTTACAGCAACCTTAGAAAAGCCACATAACCCTGTTTTCTGGATTTGCTGAATCCAATGCTGTTTTTTGAATAGGTGACTACATGACAACTTTTTTTTTTTTTAAATAGCTCTCATTTGTCCACTCCATGCTTACTAGGGGATGGAAAAGTGCCACTAACATAGGATTAAGCAGTGAATTATGGCTTAGGTTCCTTCCTGGATGTGGGGGCTTCTGGAGAGTCACATGAGCAATGTCCTACTGCTCCCAATGGGGAGGATCTCACCTCTACCCTTTCCAGATACAAAGTCAGCCTGCTGCTGATGTCACCTGGCTTGTATACCAGCACTACAGTACCATGAAAGTTGATGTGATAACTGAGATAGCTACTTAGTGACTAATGAGCAGGTAGCATATAAAGGGTGGATACGCTGGATACATGCTGAAAGAGGTAGAGCAAAAGGAGGAAAGGTTTATTTTGGTTCATGGAGTCAGAGGTGTTTTCAGTCCACAGTTGCTTGGCCTTATTGCTTTGGGCCTGTGATGTTGGGAGTGTGTGGCAGAGGAAGCCTGTTTACTTCATGGAGTCCAGGAAGCAAGGAGAAAGCAGGGAAGGAGCCAGGGTCCCATTATTCCCTTCAATGGCGTACCCCCAATGACCTAACTTCCTTCTACTAGGTCCAACCTCCCACAGGTTCTGCCACTTCCCAATAGCACCACTGGCAGAATACCATGGCCTGTGGGGGATGTTTAAGATCCCAACTATAACACTAGGACCGTGTGATGCTCTTTGGCTGTCTGAGTAGGGTGCTGCATACCATACCTGCACACAATTCCATTTTAGCAACAGCTGGGAGCAGCTCATGCAGCTCTCTTTCTCTGAGCTGAGCTCTTTTTTGGATCTTAGTGTTTCCTCAAGCAAGACACCCCAGCAAACTGATTTCCTCACTACCTTCTTTCTTTTTCTTTTTACATGGACTTATCTTTACTTCTCAAAGAAGTCAGTGATAGGATGCTATGCCATATCCCTAAAAGTATGGTTTCCTGATTAAGTGATTTCTGTTTTGTTAAATAGTGGTCTGTCTGGTGCCTGGATGAATCAGCTGAGGACCAGGAACCTTTGATAAAGTGGGGCATGACTTGTTATGACTGTTTGCCTCTCTGTTGCATTATTTGCTCTATCTTTGTATTTTCTACCCACTTAAAAGCTCCTTGTATCTTTCACTCTATCAGGCAAGACAGCAGGTAGATTCATCCTTATGTGTGATTTCCTCTCTGAGATAACTCAATTATTCTGCCGTCTGGTCCTTCATTCCCTATTAATGGGGTTGTTTGAACTTCTTGTGGTGTTTTTCTCAGTTTATTTCTTTGATTTATCGGCACTGTTTAAGTTCCCTTTTCACACTAAATTCTTCCTGTTGATTCTGTCTTACGTCTTGTCCCCATAACTTTGCCCCCACCAATAAATGGTGACATTTGTTAACTACTGACTTTCCCAAAGCTGAGCTGCAATTCATGTCATCCATTAATCAATCAGACATCTGGATGCGGTTTGCTTCTCTGGGCTTGGTCTGAACCATAGGATGGTGCCTCTCAATTCCATTTAGCCTTAAATTCCAGGGAGTTTGATATGGGTGGGTCTTAGCTGGCCGTGTTTTGCTTGCTCATTATTGTTGAAGGACTACAGAGTATGGAGGTTGATTTCCATGCCTCAGGGAATCCTTTCCTCTCTACAAGTCAGAGGAGAAGAGGGGACACACACTGCCTGCAGCTGGCACCAGAGGCTGCCCCACCTCTCTTTCTGGTGCCTTTGGTGAAAGGTTGGTAGCTTTTCTTTTCTTGACACTTCAGTGGGATGGAAGATGCTTCTGTCTTCCTCCTGCACTGGTTCCTCATGTCAAGTTCTGGGGAAAGCCACCCCTTCTCAAGCTACTTTCCAGTGTCACTGCTGCCACACTACTCCAGGACAGAGAGTTTGTATGCTCTTTGTGACTGGGGTCAACACCGTGGTCTTCCAGATGAGCAGTGCTCTGGAGTTGAACCACTAAAACTATCACTGCTGTTGAAAACCAGAACTTGGAAAATGGCAGTGTTTTCATATCTTCCCACCTAACTCCAGCCAGCCATTCTATACTGTGGCAGGAAGTCACCATGATGCCTGTCTGTACTTCCTGTGTTTCCATGTGAATCTGGGTGAGCTCATGAGAGCTGCATCTATGAATGTCTTCAATTACACAAAACTCCACTGAAAGCTGGAGACCATCAGCCTGAAGGGCCGACATGATGCACAGCTTCCAGGAGAGGAAATGGGGCAAAGAACTACACAGGAAGCAGCAGGTAACAAGCAGGGGTCCAGTGCCACACTTCAACTTCTGGGCTTGACTTTCCTGGTTATCTAGCTTTTTCCGTGTAGGCAGTGCACCTGCTGATGTGCTGTGTTGGTTTTTGGTTTTGTCAAAACTCTACCAGCTGTGTGATGCCTCAGTGTCCTCACCTCTAAAGTGGGGATGATAATATCATTACCTCATGTTATCAATGTGAAGATTAAATGTGTTAATTCAAAAATAATGTGCTTGGAGCAATGTCTGTTTCACCAGAAATGATAGTTACTATTTTTATTATAATATGGAAAAGAGGGAAGATTAAACCAAATTTATCTACTCTGTCTTTCTGAAGTTTATCCAGAAAAATGCCCTTTGCAGGGGAGTGAGGTAACCCAGCAGGCA
The DNA here is from genome assembly GCF_047511655.1 of Castor canadensis. Classification (NCBI taxonomy): domain Eukaryota; kingdom Metazoa; phylum Chordata; class Mammalia; order Rodentia; family Castoridae; genus Castor; species Castor canadensis. The sequence goes on along the minus strand of NC_133386.1, from coordinate 4,791,745 downwards.
CTGTGACACACACACTTTTATTTAATAAATAAAGAAATGTTGTCTTGGTGCAGAACATTTCTGGATGCTGAGGTTGTTTAATAAAGCTGTGTTAGCCTTTTGTCACTGAAAAAATACCTGACATAAACAGCTGAAAAGGAGGAAGACTTATTTTGGTTCATGGTTTCAGTTCATGCTTAGCTGGCTTCATTGTCCTGGGTCATTGTTAGGTAGAACATCATGGTAGAAGGGTATAGCAGAGCAAAAGTGCTCAGCTCGAGATGGTCAGGAAGCAGAGAGAGACAGATAGACAGGAAGGGACCAGGGAAAGATATATCCTTTAAAGACAAAGGAAGTAACCCACTTCATCCACACAAGCCCCACTTCCTACTTTCCATCACTTCCCAATAATGCTTTCAACGTATGACTAAATCAATGGAATAATCCATGAAGAAGTCAGAGACCTCACCATCCAATCATTTCCCAAAAGCCCCACCTCTGATGCATTTTTGAACCAAGCTTTCAACACATGAACCTTTTGGGAGACACTGCAGACCCAAATCATAGCAGGAACTTAAAATTGGGCCATGACAAGGTCACGGAAGTCAGAGAAGATGAAGAAGGCCTGGTGGAGCATGGGGGCTAGATGTGGGTGTTTCACACCTGTAGTCTTAGCACTTGGGAGGCTGAGGCAGGAGTATCCTGAGTTCAAGGCTAGCCTGTGGCTACACAGTGAGAAATTTTATCAAAACAAACAAACTAACAAAACTAAAGAAAGCATGGACTAGTCAGTAATGTGGCAGTGCTCTAAACTGGTGCCAGACAAAGGCTTTGTTCTCAATTGCATTCATCAGGGTTCTCCAGGGAAATAAAACACCAGAATCCACATCTCCAAGTGCTATATCTATGTCAAGATAGATTGGGTAGAGATAGAGGTCCATAAGAGATTTGTTATGGGAGTTTCAGATGGGCTTATGCAATTATGGAGACCAAAACATCCACTAATTCTGTGGTCTGCAGGCTGGAGAACCAGGAAACTCTAGTGGTATAGTTCTATCTGAGGCTGAAGGCCTGAGACCTGATGTGGAGGTGGGAGCTGGGGGGAAGCTATGGTGTAAATCCTGGAGTACAAAGGACTGAGAACCAGGAGCACTAATGGCCAAGGGCAGGAGAAGATGAATGTCTCAACTTAAGAGGGGGGATTTCCCTCTCTGTCTGCTGTTTTGTTCTATCTAGACCCTCAATGAATGATAAACCCAGCCTATTGATTCAAATGTTAATTTTTCCTGGGAACATCCTCACAGACACACCAGATACACCCAGTTATGTAGGCATTCCCTAGCCCAGTCACGTTGACCTGTAAAATTAACCATCACACCAAGGGAGTGGTTGGAGGGAGAAGAGCCCCTCCCCTAGACACTGGTCTTTGAGAGAAGAGAAGATGAGAGAAAGTTAGCCAGAGAGAGGCCTTGGGATTGGCCAGCTGAAGCCTCATGGGAATGACACAGCACTAGGGTCGCATGAGCTGTGACTGAAGCAAGATTCACTACAACCTACTTCTATAGGGCCATTTGTGGCTAGCACAGTAGGAAAACAGAGTGAATCGAGTGAATAATCTGCTTGTGGTGCCTTTGTGGGCACACCTCATCAGTGTTTTGGAGTTTGATTGAATTCAATATAACTGACAAGGGTCAGAGGGCAGTCTGAGGCACAGTCATTCAGACATCCTTGACATGTTAATATCTGCAACCTTTATTGCTATTAAAACACAGACTCAAGAGTTCCCATGACAGATCGTTCAGGCAGGACACTTGACAGTTATATTGCTTTACTCAACTCCATCTTGGTACCAAAGATACATACTTTCATCTTATAAATGCTGAGTGAAGATGCTGTGAGCCACTTCACTGGAAAATGTAAAACCCAGTTCTAACTTTAAAATTTTCATGGGGTTCCCAGTACAAATTTATTTTAAAAGGAAAACTGGATATCCACACATAGAAAACTGAAAATAGATCCCTGTCTCTCACCTTATAGAAAAATCAACCCAAAGAGGATCAAAAGCCTTAATGTAAGACCTGAAACTCTGAAACTATTGGAGAAAGCACTGCACACATAGACATCAACAGTGGCTTCCTGGATAGGACTTCCTCAGTAACTCAGAAAATAAGAGCAAGAATTGTTAAAGGATTGCATCAAATTAAAAAGCTTCCTCACATCATAGGAACAGTTATTAGAGTTAAGAGAAGCCTATAGAATGGGAGAAGGTCTTTTCTGGCTATTCATCTGACAAGGGATTAATATCTAGAATACATAAGGAACTCAAAAAATTAAACACCAAAGGAGTAAATACTGTAATCAATGAATGGGCAAATGAACTGAACAGACAGTTTCTAGAAGTACAAATGGCCGGTAAATGAAGAAAACACTGTTCAACACCTTTAGCCATAAAGGAAATGCTAATGAAAACTGCATTGGAAGTACACATGGTGGTGCAAACTGTAATCTCAGCTACTGGGGAGGCAAAGATAGGAGGATAGTGATTTGAGGCCAGCTTGGGCTAAAAGTTAGTGAGACCCTATCCCCCAAAACAATCAAGTCGTGGTGACATATGCCAGTGGTCCCAGTTACTCAGGAAACGAAGGTAAGAGGTTCAGGGTTCAAGGCTGGACCCTAGCAAAAGCCTAAGACCCTATCTGACACAAACTAAAGCAAAAAGGGCAGAGGATATGACAAGTGCTTGATTAGCAAGTGCAAGGCCCTGAGTTCAAACTCCAGCACTACCAAACAACAACAATAAAAAACCCAGCTATACTGAGAGCTCTTCTAGTCAGAATGGCTACCATCAAGAAAACAAACAAGAATGAGTGCCGGGGGATGTAAGGAAGGAGCCCTTATATACTGCTGGGGGATGCAAATTAGTTCAGCCACTATGGAAATCAGTATGGAGGTTCCTCAAAAAACTAAAAATTGAACTATCATGTGACTCTGCCAGATACACTCCTGGGAATATCTGAAGGTATCAAAGTCAGCACGCAGCAGAGATACCTGCACACCCACTGCAGTGCTATTCACAACAGCCAAGTCATGGATGCAGCCTAGGTGCTCACCAGCAGATGAATGGATAAAGAAAATGTGTTATACATTCATAATAGAATATTATGCAGCCATAAAGATGAATGAAATTATGTAATTTGCAGGAACAAACATGGGTGGAACTAGAGATTATTATGTTAAGCTAAATAAACCAGACTCAGAAAGACAAATATCACATTTTCCGTTATAAGCAGAATCTAGATTTTTTTTTTTAAAAAAGAAAAGACATGAAAGTAGAAGGGTGACTACTTGCAGGGAGAGGGAGACAGGAGAAGGAGACCATATAGGATGACAAGGGGATGACTATGTTGGATGGGAAAAGTCATAGTGAAACCCATTATTTTATACAATTAATATACACTAATAAAAATAAGAAAGAAAGAAAATCAATTACCAGTTTCCTTTATAAGTTAAAGCTTTCTGTGTGAAAGAAGGGGAGGTGACTGAGGTGACAAGACAGGCAAGATCTGGAAGAAGGCGAAGAAGATGATGGCAGACTCCACTTGTCACCAGTCTGGGAGGGAGAGGTAAGATTAGCTTCATACTAAGAGCAAGGGGAAGGCACCATAGGTAGAAATAATGTTTATTTAGTTAAAAATTATGAGAGATTCAATATGTGTGATTTGTGAGATATGAAAAAATATCTTCTAAGAAGTGAGTGTAAGAATACCTCACTCTAGCTGGGTGCCAGTGACTTACACCTGTAATCCCAGCTACTCAGGAGGCAGGAATCAAGAGGATCGAGATTTGAAGATGGTGTGGAAAAAGTTTGTGAGATCCTATCTTGAAAATACCCAACAGCAGAGGGCAGGCAGTGTGGCTCAAATGGAAGAGCACCTGCCAAGAAAGCATGAAGCCCTGAGTTCAAACCCCAGTTACACCAAATAAAAGAATACCTCACCCAGAATGGTCCTTAAAGTGTCATTGTATATTTGTGGCAAATACAGCTAATTCTCAATCTGAGTACTTGCACATTTAAAAATAGCAATTTTGTTAAGAGAGCACTTCCATTTCAGAAAGATTCAACATATGTAGTTTCTTTACATAATCTCTGCCTTTTGATGTTTGCTTGTTTGAGGTTACCTTTATAAGAAAGCAGAATTGTGCAGTTACGTGTTTAATCTACCTGCTGAGGAATAACTGGCAATGACATTTTGGTGTTAACTTTTTTACTTATACTCTTTCTGTTACAAATGATGCTTGAACACCTAGATTCCTGTAGACAATATTTACACACAGGTAGCCCCATATGTGTGATGCTGGATATATTTAATCACCAATTTTGCAAAGCTGGAGGGCCAAAAAGGCTCTCTGGCTTTCTTTCTCTATTGTTTAAATAAACATATCACATTTAAAAAAAAAAGTTCACTTTCCATATCCATGCAGCAGGAATAACTAATTGAATGAAAAGGTAATTTCATGTTTATATTTGTATGAAAATTGATAACAATTAAACAAAGCAAATTTCCTTTGAACTCAGTCTACCAGTAATACTTTTCTGGATAGAAATAGATGTCTTTCCTCTTAATATTACAAAGAAATTCATCTTTAGGACAGGGCACCATGAAATTTGAAGCCCATAATCTCTTTATAACTTTTAGAAAATATAGTAAGTGGAGAAGAAAATGGATGTTTCTCCACTTCAGTCAGAAAATGAGTGGTGGCAACGAGGGACAACCCAATGACTTGTTCATCTTTGGAAAGTTGAAGAAAACAAACCTAATTACCTTTGCTATTGTTTCTCTGTACAGAATTTTCTCTTTGACAGTACAGTAATTGACTGGTTCTATTCTTCTCTGAAATGAGAAGTTTGGGAAAATTCTGGCCATGGAAGGGTTCTTAATTAACCCAATCCTTCTCTTTTCTCTCCTTCCTGCCTCTGTGTCCCCAACTGTCACGGAGCCACATATCCACTTTCCTCTCTCTGGTGTGGTTAAATAGATCTTATTCTTGATTTAGCCACTGCAGAAATCAATCAGCTTTTGACAGAGGCAGGGTCCTCTGTCATAGATAGCCACAATGAGACGTTTCATTGTCACTACTCAATAGCAGCCAAGACCTAGAGACTGAGGTGAGGAAACTATGTGGCACCAGGTGTACCCTGGGGACATGCTGAAAGATGAAGTAGAGAAACAATTTTGGGTAAGCTTTTATAGAATTGTTACAGTGGGGAGTGGTCCATTAAGTATTTCCACAAGGCTATAGTAGATGGAGAACAGATGTCACCCAAGTTACATGAGACCCTCCAAGAGACTCAGTGGGTAGCTCCCACATGCCTGGGACAAGTGGGAACCCTGCCACTTGACTTCAGTTTGTTCTGCAGTTCTTCAGTAACAGAGTCTGATTTTCATGTGAAAGCTGACTTGTTCTAACCTCCACTCCATGTCATCACTGTTGGCTCCAACCTTGACTGCAGGAAGTCCACACATAACCAGGCCAGAGCCAATCAGCCCAGTACACATTCCAACCCATAACAACTGGCCCTGGGGAAGGCACACAGTCAAGGATGACTCAATCACACTGAGTGTCAGGAGTTTGGTTGGAGAATGTGTTAGCTTTTTCATTGTTGTGACAAATTCCTGATTAAAAGAACTTAAGAGAGGAAGGACTTTCATTGGCTCACGGTTTCAGTCTGCGGTAACTTGGCTTCGTTTTCCTAGGCTGTGGTGAAGTAGCACATCAAGGCGGAAAGCATGAGGCAAAGCAGCCATGCTCACTTCCTGGTGGCCAGGAAGCAGAGACTGGACATAGCCTCCAAGAACATGCTCCCTGTCACCCACTTCCTCCAACGAGACCCCATCTTAGATTGTTCCTTGAACAACATATGTTCCTGAAAGATCGAAGACACCATTTTGTGGGGTTTTGTAAAGTTTCTGAAATAAAATCAGCACCTCAGGTTCCTGTCCTCAGGGGCGCTGTGGCCTGAACTATGGGAGCGGGTGTACGTGGTCCATTAAACAGTTAATTCACTTGGCTTCCTCCACTAGCTTTATACGGATTAAGATTTCATATTTCATGAGTTTCCACCCCTCCATAATGCCATGCAATTATGAATACATCAATGGGTTAATCCACTGATTAGGTGAGAGCCTTCATGATCCAATCACCCCTAAATAATTGGATCTACCAGCTGTGGACCAAGCCTTCTACACATGAGTCTTTTGTGGGGGGTACCTCAAAAGCAAAGCGTAACAAAGACATACAGTTTTTTTGTTCTGTGGAGTTGAGTTTGGTCAGGTATGAGGAACTGTAGAAGCCTCATGGTCTCCACTGTGCAAGAAAGGTTCTCAAAGCTGAAATGGAGCCAAGAGGACAAGGGTGGGGAAATGAGTCCTGATGGTATTTTTAAGCCTCTGGGTCAGGTTGCAGCCTGATGCTTTCACTTCCATATACATGTTTAAGTGACTTTGGGTTGGATTTTCTGCCACTTGCATGCAAGGAGTGCTAACTCATTCAGTCGTACCTTGCACAACATATGTTACTGAAAGATTAAAGACACCATTTAGTGGGGTTTCATAGAGCAATTGCAATAAAGATGACACTCTGACACTCTAGTTCCTGTCCCCAGGAGTCCATCAAATGGTGGGTTCACTTGGGCTTCTTCATAGCTGTGTTTGAGATGAAGATTTCTTAATTCGTCCCATTCCCTACATCCTGCTGTCTCCAGTGACTGCTCTTGGCAAGGTTTAGGTACATAAAGTGCTTGTTGGCATACAGTAACAACTTTGATAAAGTGTTAGGGGAAGTGGCTAATCAGCCCTTGAACTCCCTGTAGGAAAATTGATCACAGTGATGTATTTTTTTTCTTTGTACTCTCAGTACATCACGAAATTTTGCTAATGTTATAACACCTTTCCCCTTAATTGTTGAGTGGGAGGGAAGCACACAGGTTGTGGGCATATTGGTTAAGGTCATGGTACAAATCCTAAATCTGCTCTTTTGATGATGTGACTTTGACAAGAACTGTTAATCTCCCTGGGTTTCAGTTTCCTCAGGAAAATGAAGCTAATAATGCTAATCTCGTAGATTTAGTGTAAGGATTAAAAACTTTAGCACATGCAGGCCTTAGCAAAGTATCTCACATGTCCTACATGCAGAAACTGTGGACTAAATTTTGATAGAACTAGACAAGTCCTGAAATACTAACTAATAGGAATGGATTTTGAAGTCCTACAATGTCTCATTAATTGCTTTTTCTTTTTTTAATATCATCTTCCTAATAAATCACTTTAAGATGGCATGATATTACTTATGTAGATTTGCCAATTAAGCTTTACTCATTTGAAATTATAAAACAATGCCTTTTAATGAATGGCATTATATGTATATGCCACATAATACATGCAAAGTAAAAAGTGACCCTTCCCTTAACCCTCTATCCCCTGCCTCTTCTCATTGGTTAGCACGAGTTGAATGTAGTGTAGAAGTCAGGGGAGTGAATGTGTGTGCATATGTGCACACAGGGGTGTGTACATCCTACTAAGTTTGTGCTTCTGCAACTTGTGCTTTTCCCCTAATCGTGCCAAATCACAGGCGTTCATAAAAGCGGAACACCTACAGACACTTAGGCATTTCTATTCTGTTGAAATTTACAATGGAGATATCACGGCTTCCGACAGATTCCAACTTTTGTCTGCAGCACAGACATTGTCCTGAAAACTTGGATCATTCCCCATACAGCCCAATTTGCCAACACTTATAACTAGTTAAAGGAATCTGAATTCATAGGTGCCCCATACCCAGGAATACAGGTTCCACTTTTAAGATGGGTCTTCACTTTCTGAGAGTAGTCTGTGAAAGCATACATTTCCTCCTGCAGATTTTAGAGAACATCAGTTTCCTTTTCTTGGGCCTGTGTTCATGAGATCACTAGCCTGTTGCAGGTACTTTTTCCCATCTTTATAAGTCATGGAAAGTTATGTTAAAAACAAAGCAAAATAAAAGGGCAGGGCTTGTTCTAGAGGTACAGGTTTTTTAATAGCTAAAGTTCTATATTTAGGAAGACTCTGAAGTCTTCAAAATTAGTTAAATCTTAAAGAATTCTGATTAGAAAACTATACTAAATTCTATACCTTAGAAAATTCCTACTTACATCAAAAGAATTACAACACCCAAAGAGTTCACAGAATTTTTCTGAGAGTCTCAAAGCTTTTACTGTTATGATTCACAATAAAATCTACATTTCCTGCATAGTAAGGCTGACGATGATATTAGTATGATAACATGGACATAAGCTATAATAAACAGAATTCACTACCATTGTCCAAGACTTTATGTTAAGTTACTCCTCAAGGGTTGGAAGGAGAGATCTTGTCTCCCCATTTTTGGAGAACGGGAAGCTGAAGGCAGATGGGCATATAAAATGCAGAATTGGCTAGAATTGGACTTGAACTAGGGTTCAACTTCCCCAATTCTGTTGAAACTGATCTCTTGAACCCCCTTCTTGCTAAGACAAAAGATGCTTCTCCATCCCTACCTTCTTTTTCCTGGCAGCAGTAAACACTGTTACACTGTTGACTGTTTTTTGGCAATAGTGGAGTTTGAACTTAGGGCTAGGCAAGCATTCTACCACTTGAGCCACACCACCAGCTCTTTTTACTTTAGTTAGTTTTCAGGTAGGGTCTCCTGTATTTTTTGCCCAGGTCAGCCTTGGACCGTGCTCCTTCCACCTACAGCTTCCTCCACAGCTGGGATGACAGATGCACCTCACCATGCCTGGCTTTGTTGTTGAAATTGGGTCTTGCTAACATTTTGCTTGGGCTGGCTTTGAACCACAATCCTCCCTATGTCCACCTCCTAAGTAGCTGCAGTTACAGGCATGGGCTAGTGTACCCAGCTGAACATTTTTGTTCTTAACTTGCTCCCTTCTGTTGGGTTCCGTCACTTCCTCCTGGTTTTCTTCTTACATGTGCAGAAGTGTCCTTGGCATCCTTATGTCCTCTGCCTGTCTTCTGAGTGCATGTGTGCTTTCATCTTACCTTTCTTTACTCCTTCTCTCAGAGTCCCCCACCACTGTGCTGATGACCCCCAAGTCTCCTTCTTCCAGTGTAGGCCTCCAGCTTACAGGAAGGCACAGATACCCAATTTCTGAGTGGAGTCTCCACTTGGAGAAACTCCTAAAGAATTCCTGCCTTGCCTCCAGTTCTCTTCTCTATAAGCGCTGGCGTCCACACCTGCATCTTCTGCCAAGTCCATCTACTTTAATTCTTTGCAAACCATTGGTTGAGCTTGTTCTTTTCCCTCTTCCCCTGTGGTCTTAGACACAGCCATTATCTCTGTGGTGTTCTCACAAGACAGAACTCTCCAAACCATTTTATTATGAAAATATAACTTACACACAGAGAATAAATTAAAAAAAATGGACAGACAAATCAGTGATCATAAAGGGAACATGTTTGCAATCATACCCAGACTCAGGAGCTAAACATTGCCTGAGGCCCCCTTGTTCCCCACAGTCACGGAAACTGTTATTCCTTGCTCTTCTGTTATTTTCTTTTTTCTGCATGGTTTGAGTATATTTTGTGTTATTCTAACTTCCTTGAGATGGCAGCTTAGGCTCAGATGTTTGGCGGCCTTACTTTTTTTCCCCTGATGTTTGTACTTTATTGTTACTAATTTTCCTGTAATTTTGCATTGCTTAAGTGTTGGTATATAGTATTTTCACTAAGATTCAATTGAATATAATTTTTAAGTGTTTGGAATGAATTGTTTAGAGGTTTTCCTAAACATGTAAAAGACAGGGTTTTCTTGTTAGCTTTTCATTGTCAATATTTAACTTGTGAGGACACAGCTTTGTGTGACTTTAATCAACTATGCATTTTTGAGATTTGCTTTATGAGCTAGGAAATGGTCAATTCTTGCAAATGTTCTCTTTATGCTGGAACAGGATATGCATTCTGCAGTTGTTGAATCCAACAATCTCTGTGCATTCACCAGGCCGATTTGCTAATTGAGGCGTTCAGATCTATATTGCACTATTTTTTTGTCTGCTTTCCCATTAGGTATTGAAAGAGACATATTAAAATTTCCCACTGTGCTTGTGATTTTTGTCCCCACCTTATCTCTTCATGTGCACATGGCCTGGTCTCTAAACTGGTCTTCCTGTCTCTGCTCATGCCTTTCCCCACCTGCTTCATTGTCTTTATGAAACACAGGTATAGACAGGGAATTCCCAGCTTCACACAGAGTTGCCTCATTCAGTAAAGATTTGCTGAATGTCCAAGATGTAAAAGCATTGTTCTGAACCCGGGGTATACAATTGCAAACCACAAAGGCAATTTCTAACCTCTCATAGAACTTACCGGAGATAGATGATGGCTAGATGGTAGATAGGCAGATACTTCTTTGTGGTTATCTGTATCAAGATCAAATCCCCTAACTGGGCTTCCAAGTATTTGTTCCCTGATAACTTGATGTCAGTTCTGTAAACAGATAGATTCACTTTTAGTCCATCAGGAGCACTGTGGTGTCTCAACCTTGGGAATGTACATAGTGTACAACCGACAACAGCCCAAGTTCACCTCCTCCACTGATATTCCCACCCATCATTCGTGTTCCAGCCTAGATGTTCTTCCACTGAAGAACCAGGGTTGGTGTCAGCACCTTCTCTTTGTGTTCACAGATTCTCTGCACATTTTCTGCACATCTCTCTTGATGGGTACCTCTCACTAGTTTGAAATTCTGTGAAGCCGAGGATTATATTTGTCTTTTCACTCTTGAATCTGCAGTCCACAGTATTGTTCAATAAGTGCTTCTTGAAAGTTTGTTAAACATGTATGTAGTTATGAAAGTGTCATTGCAAGGCTTTATTGTTCAATGGACGGTGTTTATGTTCCTTTATTTCTGCTATTTGAAAACCACAGTTACAGGGTATTCTAATGAGGCACCAGTTCTGAGTGTATTCTGACTTTTTGGGGGTAGTTCTGCTTTTTAGAGTAGTTGAATTTTTAAAAATTTCTTTTGCAGCACTGGGGTTTTGAACTCAGGGTCTAATGCTTGGTTGGTAGGCAGTCTCCACTTAAGCCATTCCGCCAACCCTAAGGTTACATATTGTGTGATTCTATTTATGTAACATTTTTGGGGTGGCACTGGGGTTTGACCTCAGGGCCTCATGCTTGCTAGGCAGGTGCTCTTATTGCTTGAGCCAGTCTGCCAGCTCTCTGCTGATTTTTAACATATACTCCATCTCTTCTGTGGTTTTGTATTTCAGTGACATGTTCGTCCTCTTCCCATCAATTCATATGGATGGTTCCATCCAAATCTTCAAGTCAGTTTTACGGGTGACTTTAAAAGTGATTTTGTGATTGATACAACTAAAGAATAAAGTAAAGTAGAAGAATCTTTTGTTGTATTTTTAAAGATTCAGAGATGCAACTTGTCAATGACATTTAAATAATAAACTCAGATTTCACTAGGGAAAATCATGGTACACATATTTTAAAAATTCAAAGAACCAATGAGTAAAGGATTGGACAATTAGCTTTTTGCGTCATGTCTTTAATTACAGTTGTCTTGAGAGAAAGCCAGAATTTTCTAAGTTTCAGGAAATGGAAATTTGTATATTCATAGCTAATTTTTACTTTCTCCTCCTCTAGTTATGGTTGATGTGTCCCCCACATAAGACAACCTGTCTTGACTCTGAAAACACTATGCCATGTCATGCTATGGTATGGTTTACCAACCATAGCCCAAGCTGGCAGCACAATTCTGTTCTGAACAGAGCAGAGACTGATTTGTCTCTGAGCATGTTCAGTGGTGGCTCTGGGGTAACTTGCACAAAGTGTAGGGTGTGGTCTGGCCTTAAGAGTTCCTTGTCACGTGGGCTGGTTCAACTATTATCAGAGGTACTTATCATGTTTGCTTTGCTTTGCTTTCACACTTAGTCCAATCATTTGACTTTTTTTTTAACTGTGGGAAAATATCTCAAAAAGAAGGACTTTGTATTGAATTAATTCATTTTAGTACTGACAAGAAGCTAAGAGAAATTCAAGTAAGAGGTGTCACTATTTTGCTCATGATAGGGATTTAACGTTACACAGACTCATCTGACCCACTCCTAGAATCCTAACGAGTCTGGTTGTACACCGTTGACTCTCTGTTTCCACAGACATGCTCTTCAGCATCTGGCATAATTGGGAACAGTAGCCAGCAGGTATCAAATGTCAGGATAAATTGCCTACTGCTATGTGAGCACTGACTATGAAATTGATTTGCTATCTTTTGGGGAGTGTAGCTTTGTAATAAGAATAATATAAAGTTTAAAACCAACCCATTTATTATTTATGCAGGTGTTGTTGAAGTGGAAAATCAACAACACATTTAAACCAGCTGTTTTGATGAATCTGTCTATTTCTGACCTGGCCAGGACCTTTCCAATGCCTTCAGAGTGTGGAATTGTCTGAATCTTCGAAGTCACATTTTTAATAATGGTGCCTATTAGCCTTTGCTTGGTAACAACCCACCCTAAAACTTAGTGGATTAGGCAGTGACCATTTAGTTCACAGTATAGTGGGTTGAACATGTGTGCTGGGCTCAGTGATGGTTCTCCAATTGCAGCTGGGTTCCCACATGCAGCTGCTTTGGGATCAGTTAGAGGCAGCTGGCCTTGGCTGGCTGCAGTAAGAATGACTCATCTCTGCTTTGGGGACCTCTCTTTTATCCAGCAGTCTTGACTGGCCTTGTTCTTATAGTGGCTGGGCAGATTCTAAGGGAAGGAATAGAGTCACAAAAAACATCTTCAACCTAGGCTTGGAAATAGTGCTGTTATTTTTTGTTGCAAGTCACAGGCCCACCCTTGAATCATGAAGAAAATGGAGCCTGCTTTCTGATGGCACAAGCAAAGTCACATAAAAAGGACAATGATAAGAAGAGACAAGATTTGGATATTTTTGCAATCTGCCCCAGAGATAAACAAAGCAGTTATAATATGTAGACCTTGAGGAAAACATAGAAGGTTGAATAATACATTTACTTTTGATAACTCTTTTGTCCCCCCTAAAATGATCAACCATAAGCAAGAGTGGTCAAATAGAGAAAGCAAGGGGACATAAGTAACAGATTCTGGAAGCTGGAAAGAAATAAGTGGAAGGAGAAATGAAAACAAAAAACAGGCTCCTAAATCTGCAGTAAGGAAAGGCAAGGAACAACAGATTCTAAGGGATCAGAGACACCAGGGATCTCTAGGAATGGAGGTGAGGTGGGAGAAAAATCAGGATTGGTTGAAAGTCTGTTTAGCTAGTGACAGAAATCCCAGATTCCTTCTACACCATAGCAGAAGACTGGAGGGAAAGGACGTCCTTCAGAAATGTCAGGACAGTGTCTGGACTCAGGAACATCAAAGAAGAGAGTGAAAACAAGAGGGTTAAATAAGGACTAGGGTGTGGAACCTCAGGCCTTTTCCTTCAGTGGACTTTGGGAAACTGGCAGAAACCAGTCTTACAAACTGGAGTAGAGAACTTCCTTCAGTGGAGAATATGATCAGCCCAAAGGAAAAGACAAAAAGACACTGAGGTCAAAGGTTCTTCAATAAACAGAGCCAGCCACTCACAACACAAAGCTACTCTTTAGTTTTGCAGAACCCTCTCTGAGTTATAAACAGATAAGCAAGGTCAGTAGATATCCCAAGGAAGCCTGTAGTATAAAAAAGTACACCCATGAGAACAATTTCAGGAACCTTAAATTGTGAAGGAAGAAAATACTTTAAAAACACCAAATAACTTTCATTAATATCTTCATAGTGATGAAAAATTGCACATACCCAGGAAGAAGACAGTGCTGGAGAAAGGAACTCTCAGAGAATTAGAGCATTCTTTCAGAAGCCAGCATATGAGAGCAATAATATAAAGTTAATGGGAAGGGAAGAAGATAGAATTGAGGAATTTCTCAGGAAGTAAAACAGAAGACAAGCTGATGGAAAGATAATCAGAATACAACCTGGAAAGGCAAGTGTCTTAGTAGAAGAGGTTCAGGAGAGAGATGACAGGGCAAACTGGACATAGAAGTCATCACTGAAACCAATCAAGAACAAGCTCCCAGACCCAAATATGAGGAATTTTCCTATCAAAAGGACAGTACAAGAACTTGGCATAGTGGGTTAGAACAGACCCACGCTAATCCATCGTCATGAGTTTTTGGAACACTTGGGTTGAGGCAAAGATTCTCGAAGCAATTAGATTTCAGAAAGGCTTTGTACTCAACAGCTACATCAGAGATTTGAAGATGAGTATTATATTCAACTCAATTCTCAAACAAAGCTGGGTGTCGAAGAAAGATATTTGCAGATATGCAAAATCTCCAAAGTTTATCTTTCATATGATCTTTCTAAGGAAGCTACTGAAAGACATGCACCATCAAAATGAGGGAGGAAATCAAGAAAAGTACAGACTTCAGATAAAGGGAACAGTGAATACGCTATAGAAAAGAAGTAGGTGAAGACATGGGTGACCTCAATAAGACATGTGCAAGTGGCCTGAGGCCATGTGTGCAAACTGAGCCAGGAGGGAGAGAACACTTTGGGAAGACATAATCAAGGCACATCTGCTATATTTGCATGAATTAAATTCAGATTTTCATATGGGGTAGAAAGTCTGGGGTGAAAATACTGGTAAGATTTTGTGAAAGAAAGGAAGAAACAACATCAAGAAAATTAACTCAGAAAAATAAAAATATATAGAAGATAAAAATTAATCATCTTAATACTGTGCGATTAACTTTTACATATATGATGATAAAAATATGTAATATTGATCTGTCATCAACATACATATATTGGAAAAATAGGATGAAAGGGTAGAGGTGAATGGAAGGACTGAACAGGAACCGTGTCATACAACCTCTGGGTTACACCTGTCATGTGTATAGCTTTGATAAAAATAAACTTTTGATAATGTTAAAAAAGCTTGATTATCTTTTGGGTAGCAGACTGTTTTTAAATAGGGCTATGGGGAGACAAGTAGATTACAAAATTTCCAAATCTATTCCCTGCACTGCTCTGAATAGACTGGGTCAGTTTTAAAAGACATAGGAATAGTGTCTCAACTTCTTTTACTTCCAGTTAAACTTGGGAAGAAGAGAGGAGGTAGGTAAATAGACTTTTTTTGGTGGCACTGGGGATTGCGCTTGCTAGGCAGGCACTCTGCATTGAGTTAGGCTTCCAATCATTTTGTGCTTCAGTTATTTTTCAGATAGGCTCTTCCTCTTTTCGCCTGGGGCTGGTCTCAGACCAAAAGCCTCCTACTTAGCTAGGATTACAGATGTGCCCCACCAGATGTGGCTTTTTTGTTGACAAGAGTTTTCACTAACTTTGTGCCAGGGTTGACTCTGTACTGCAGTTCTCTCAGTCTCTCCCTCTTGAATAGCTGGGATTATAAATATGAGCCTTTAGTTATGTAATTTGATACCAAGAAAATCTTGTTGCAATAGCTCTAGTTAAACTTTAGAGTAAGTAAGTCAAATTGAGATTTTTGACATGTTTCTTTGAGGTCAAATAAATTTGTATGTGAGTAACTTGTCCCCTTTAAGGTAAAAATCTCCACCTTTTGGGTAGAGATTCCCTAGTAGAATTTTAACTAGAGACCAGAAGACCAGAATGTATGGACATGAAACACAGCTAGGATGGCTTCCTATCCAGAAGACCATACTTGGCATCTAAGGATTAGAAAATCGAAAACATTATAAGAAAAAGGAATTTTGAATACACAACTTTTTAAATAAAATATTTTACTTTTTTACCAATAATATGTTGTGTTCTTTTCAGTACATAATATTGTTATTTGTTAAGCTATTATGTATTAATTAAAGGAGTTTTATTGTGATATTTCCACTCATGCATATAATGTATTTTGATCATATCCACACCCTCTATTACTCTTTCTTTTCCCTCCCCCCTTTTTATAGTTTTAATGGGTTTCATTATTCTACTTTCATACATGTATGTAATACATTTTAATCATTTTCACCCCTCCATCACCTTTTTCTTTCCCCTTCCCACTGCCCATTGGTTCCCCGTCAAACACTCCCCCTTTTACATTTATGTCATTTTTTTTTTTTTAGGTCTAAATTCTCCATATGAGAGAAAACCCAGGATACGTGTCTCTCTGAGTCTGGCTTATTTCATTTAGCATGGTGATCTTCAGTTCCATCCATCTCACTGTAAACAACAGTGCTGTATTCTTCTTCATGGCTGAGTGATATACCATTGTGTATGCACGCCATATTGTCTTGATCCACTCATATGTTGACTGAATATCTAGGCTGGTTCTGTAACTTACCTACTGTGAATAGTGGTGCCATAAACCTGGGTGCACGGGTATCTCTGTTGCATGCTGTCTTACTGACCTTGGGTTATAAACCCAGGAGTGGTAGAGCAGGACCATGTGATAGTTCTACTTTGAGTTTTATGAGGAATCGCTTTACTTATTTCCACAGTGTCTGGACTAATTCACATTCCACCCACCATGTATAAAAGTTCTTCCGTCTCCCCAACCCTTGTCAGCATTTGTTGTTTGTTTTCTTGATGACAGTCATTCTGTCTGAGTTGAGCTAGAATCTCAGAATTGTTTTGGTTTTTATTTCCTTTACAGCTAGGGATATTGAAGATCATTTCTTATATTTATTAGCTATTTGTACTTCTTTTGAGAACTGCTTGATACATTGGTATTTTTGTGTGTGATAGTGGAGTTTGAAATCAAGACCTTATATTTGGGAGGCTACCACTCGAGCCCTGTCCCTAGCCCTTTTTATTCTGGTTATTTTTGGGATACAGTACCACTTTTTGCTTGGGCAAGTCTGAACTGCAATGCTTCTATTATTCCTACATAGCCAGGATGACAGGCACACACCACCACATCCAGCTGTTGGTTCAGATGGGACCTCATGAACTTCTTGCCTGGGCTGGCCTTGACCTCTATTCTCCCGATCTCAGCCTCCTGAGTAGCTAGGATTATAAGCATGAGCAATTTATAGTTTTTAACTGTATTATTTGTCTTTGAGGGTTTTATTTCTTAAGCACAATGTATTCTGAATATAAATCCTTTATCTGATGAATAGCTGGCAAAGGTTTTCTCTCATTCTGTAGATTGTCCCTTCATTCTGGTAATTATTTCCTTTTATGTGCAGAAGCTTTTTAATTCAATGCAATCCCATTTGTCAGTTTTTGTTCTTATTTTCTGAGCTATTATTGCCAGAGACTATATCTTGAAGGGTTTTCACAATGTTTTCATGTGGTAATTTCAAAGTTTCAGTTCTTATATAAGGTCTTTGATTCATTTTGAATTATTTTTGTACAGAGTGAGAGATAGGGATATAGTTTCATTTTTCTACATATGGACATACAGGTTTCTCAACAACATTTGTTTATGAGCCTATTT
Source organism: Castor canadensis (assembly GCF_047511655.1). NCBI lineage: Eukaryota > Metazoa > Chordata > Mammalia > Rodentia > Castoridae > Castor > Castor canadensis. Next base: position 4,774,304 of record NC_133386.1, on the reverse strand, counting down.
TATTCTGCAGCAGGTATTTGTGGCAAGTTTGTCAAAAATCAGTTGGCTTTTTCTGTGTGGATTTTTATTTTAGTGCTCTATTCTGTTTTGGTCTGCTTGTCTCCTGTGTCATGCTGTTTTTGTTACTATGACCCTAGTATAATTTTATTTCTTTCTTTTAAAGTTTTTACATTTACTTACATGTGTATACATTGTTTGGGTCACTCCCGTCCACCCACAATCCTGGACAGAACCTGTTCTGCTCTCTTGTTCTCTGATTTTGTTGAAGAGAAAACATAAGAGATAATAAGAAAGACAGTGTTTTTGCTAGTTTGAGATAAAGATAGCTGTACAGAGAGATTCCTAGCATTGCTTCCATACACTTGTGTATTGCAACCCACATTGGTTCATCTCTGCCAGACCTCTTCACTATTTCCTGGTCACCTTTCCATAGTGGCCTTTGTCAGCTTAAGATTACTGTATTTATTCCTCTACAGTGAGCACATCAACCACATTCAAGTTTTAGGTTTCCTTCCCTTTCTCTATTCCTCCCATGTGCATTCTTCCCTTTGTTTGTGACCCATGTCCAATAATATTACTACATTTGTTTTAGGTCTAAAGTCTGCATATGAGGGAAAACGTGATTTTTGGCCTTCTGAGCCTGGCTAACTTCGTTTAAGATGATGGTCTCCATTTCCATCCATTTACTTGCGAATGACAAAATCTCATTCTTCTTTGTGGCTGAGTAAAATTCCATTGTGTATAAATACCACATTTTCTTAATCCATTTGTCAGTGGTGGGGCATCTTGGCTGTTTCCATAACTTGGCTATTGTGAATAGTGCTGCAATAAACATGGGTGTGCAGGTGCCTCTGGAGTAACCTGACTCACATTCCTTTGGGTATATCCCTAGCAGTGGGATTGCTGGGTCATATAACAGATCTATGTTTAATTTTTTAAGAAGCCTCCATATTGTTTTCCAAAGTGGTTGTACTAGCTTACATTCCCACCAGCAGTGTATGAAGGTTCCTATTTCTCCGGTATCCTCGCCAACATTTGTTGGTGGTGGTATTCTTGATGCTAGCTATTCTAACTTGAAGGAGGTGGAATCATAGTGTTGTTTTGACTCGCATTTCCTTTATGGCCAAGGATGGTGAGCATTTTTTCATGTGTTTTTTTGGCATTTGGATTTCTTCCTTTGAAAAGGTTCTGTTTAGTTCAATTGCCCACTTTTTTATTGGTTCAATAGTTTTGGGAGAGTTTAGTTTTTTGAGCTCCCTGTATATTCTGTTATCAGTCCTTTGTCTGATGTATAACTAGAAAATATTTTCTCCCACTCTGTGGATGGTATCTTCAATTTAGAGACCATTTCTTTTGTTGTGCAGAAGCTTTTTAATTTCATGTAGTCCCATTTGTCTACCCTTTCTCTTAATTGCTGAACTGCTGGAGTTCTACTGAGGAAGTCCTTGCCTATACGTGTTGCTTCCAGAGTATTTCCTGCTCTTTTGTGTACTAACTGTAATGTTTTGGGTCTGATGTTGAAGTTCTTAATTCACTTTGAGTTGATACTAATTCAGAGTGACAGACATGGATCTAGTTTCAGTTTTCTGCAGGTGAACAGCCACTTTTTTTGTTGTTGTTGTTGAAGAGGCTGTCTTTTCTCCATTATATGTTTTTGGTACCTTTGTCAAAAATAAGGTGGGTGTAGCTGTGTGGATTCATATCCAGGTCCTTTATTCTATTCCTCTATTCTGATCTTCTTATCTATTTTTGTGCCAGTACCATGGTGTTTTATTGCTATGGCTCTGTAGTATAGTTTGAAGTCAGGTATTGTGATACCTCCAGCATTTGCTCTTTTTGGTCAGTATTGCCTTGGCTATTCATAGTGTCTTGTTTTTCCAAATGAACTTTAGGGTGGATTTTTTTCAACCTCTGTAATGAATGTCATTGGGATATTGATGGGAATTATGTTGAACATGTAGATTTCTTTTGGTAGTATAACCATTTTTACTATGTCAATTCTGCCAATCCATGGTCTTCCTCGATCTCTTTCTTCAGTGGTTTATGGTTCTTACTGTAGAGGACATTTAAATCATTTGTTAACTTTATTAGTAGATATTTGATTTTTTGAGGCTATTGTAAATGGAATTGTTTTCCTATATTCTTTCTAAATTGGTGTACAGAAAGGCTACTTATTTTTGTAAGTTGATTTTGTATCCTGCTAAAATTGCTGAAGCTATTTATTGTGCATAGGAGTTTTTTGGGTCATTGAGGTATAGGATCATGTCGTTAGCAAATAAAGATACTTTGACTTTTTCTTTACCTATTTGTATTCCTTTTATTCTTGACTTATTGCTCGGACTAGGAATTCCAGGGCTATGTTGAATAGGAATGGGGAGAATGGGCATCCTTGTCTCTTTCCTGAGTTTAGAAGGAATGGCTTTGGTTTTTCTCCATTAAGTATAATGCTGGCTGTAGGTTTGTCATATATATCCTTTATAATGTTGAGATACTTTCCTTCTATTCCTAGTTTTCTTAGAGCTTTTATCATGAAGTAGTGTTGAATCTTATTAAAGGTTTTTTCTGCATCTATTGAGATCATCAAGTGCTTTTGACTTTACTTTTATTAATGTGCTCTATTTCATTTATTGATTTGTGTGTGTGAGCCACCCCTGCATGGAATGAAGCTGACTTGGTCATGGTGAATGATCTTTCTGATGTGTTGTTGAATTTGGTTTGCCATTATTTTATTGAGGATTTTTGCATTGATGTTCATTAAGGAGTTTGGTCTATAGTTCTCCTTTTTGGATGTGTCCTTGTCTGTTTTTGGGATGAGTATAATGCTAGTTTCATGGAATGAATTAGTCAATATTCCTTTCCTTTCTATTCCATGGAAAAGTTTAACGAGTATTGGTATTAGTTCTTTGAAGGTCTGGTAGAATTCAGTTGAGAATACGTCAGGTTCTGGACTCTTCTTTTTTGGGAGATTCTTTCTTGCTGCTTCAATTTCATTATGTGTTATGTATCTGCTTAGGTGGTTAATATCTTCTTGGTTCAGTTTCATATGGTCATAGTATCTAGAAATCTGTCCATTTCTTCAAGGTTTTCCAATTTATTGGAATATAGATTCTCAAAGTAGTCTCTGATGATTCCCTGGATTTCCTTGGTGTTTGTTGTTATCTCCCCTTTTTTATTTCTGATTTTACTAATTTGGGTCTTTTCTCTCATCATTTTAGTTAGATTTGGCGGGGGCTATTGATCTTTCTTTTTTCAAGGAATCAGCTTTTTGTTTCATTGATTCTTTGTACCTTTTTTAGTGTGTGTGGGGTTCTATTTCATTAGTTTCAGCCCTTATTTTTATTATTTCTCTTCTTTTTGTTTTGGGTTTTGCTTGTTCTTGTTTTTCTAGGAGTTTGTGATGTAGCATTAAATCATTTATTTGAGATCTTTCTGTCCTTTTAATATATGCATTAATGGCTATGAACTTACCTATTAGGACTTACTCTGCTGTGTCCCATAGGTTCTGGTAGGTAGTGTTTTCATTTTTATTAGCTTCTAGGAAATTTTGATTCCATCTCTTATTTCTTCTATGACCCACTAATCATTGAGCAATGTGTTACTCAGCTTCCAATTGTTTGTGTATTTTCTGCTATTGTTTTAGTTGTTGAGTTCTAGTTTTAATTCATTGTGATCAGATAGAATGCAAGTGGTTGTTTCTATTTCTTATATTTGCTGAGGCTTGCTTTGTGCCCTAAAATATGATCTATTTTGGAGAAAGTTCCATGGGTTGATGAGAAGAATGTATATTGTATCTTTGTTGGATTAAACATTCTGTAGACAACAGTTAGGTTCATTTGATTTATGGTGTCATTTAGTTCTAGGATTTCTTTGTTGATTTTTTGTTTGGATGACCTATCTAGTTGATCAATGTAAGTTTGAAGTCTGCATTGTCTGACATAAGTATTGCTACTCCTTACTGTTTTGGGGGGCCATTGGCTTGGTAAATCTTCCAGCCTTTCTCCCTAAGCCAGTGTTTATTTCTATCAATAAGATGAGTCTCTTGTAAACAACAGATTGTTGGATCTTCCTTTCTAATCTAGTTTGCCAAAGGTGTATTGATGGGGGAGTTGAGTCCATTGACATTCAGTGTTAATATTGATAGGTCTGCAGTGATTCCTGCCATTTAGTTGTTTTTGGTGTTTAAGGCTTGATTGTTTGCAAGTGAATCAGTGCTACTCTCTGATTACTTATCTTTTCTTTTCCTGTGGTTTGATACTTCCCATCCTCTTGTTGTTTTGTTTGCTTTCATCTTCGGTGTGCAGAATTCCTTATAGAATCTTCTGTAGTGGTAGCTTGGTGGTCATAAATTGTTTTAGTTTCCATTTATCTTGGAAGATTTTTGTTGCTCTGTCAATTTTGAATGACAGTTTTGCTGGATAGAGTATCCTAGGGATGAAGTTATTTTCATTCAGTGCCCCAAATACCTCATTCCATGCTCTTCTTGCTTTTAAGGTTTCTGTTGAGAAATCTGCTGTTATTTTGATGGATTTACTTTTATATGTTTTTTTTTTCTTTCTTACAGCCTTCAGTATTCTTTCTCTGTTCTCTGTGCTTGTTGTTTTAATGATAATATTCCATGGGGAGGTTCTATTTTGGTCAAGTCTGTTTGGTCCATGAGGCTTCCTGTACCTGAATGGGCATAATTTTCTCAAGACTTGGGAAATTTTCTGTTATTGTATTATTGAACATATCACATACCCCTTTGGCTTGCACCACTTCTTCTTCAATACCCATGATTCTCAGGTTTGGTCTTTTGATGGAATTGTTGAGTACTTGCATATTCCTTTCACTGCTCTTGAGTTGTTTGACTAAGATTTCTTCAGTTTTTTCTTTAATTTCTACTATATCTTAGAGTTCTGAGATTCTGTCTTCGACTTGTTCTAATCTACTGGAGTGGCGTTCCACTGTGTTTTTTGTGTGACCAAAGTGACCAAATTCTTTTTTCTGAGGTTTTCCATATCTCTGTTCAAGTCCTCTTTTATATTTTGTGTTGTCACTTTTAATTCATACATCTCTTTTTTTTATAGTGTCCTTTGTTTCACTTTGTTGTTTGTTGATGTCCTCTCTGAGATCATTTATTTGTTTCTGTGTTTTCTCATGTCCTTAATTTTTGGTGCCTTGAAATTTTTGAATGCATTTTGTACATTCTGGTTAACCATGTCTAGTATCTTTTCCATGAATTTCTTAGTGATATTGTCCAAGATTTCTTCCTTGAGGGTTTTTATGTGGATGTCACTGGTCTCTTTAGTGACATTTATCATTGTATTGTTGAGGTCAGGAATGGGTACCCAGGGTATCCAGTTTCTTCATTTCCCACTGCATCTTGTGTTGAATTATTGTTTTGAGGAGAATGGTTTCCATCCCTTCTTCTTTTCTCCACTTGGTGCTGTGCAACTATATATTTGATAGGCTAGTTGGTGGTTTTGATTGCCTGGTTTCTTTCCATGATTAATTTTTGTGTTGTGACTGACTTGGTTGTTAACTTGGTTGATGTGCTCTTTCTGTCCCTGGCCTGGAGGTGTAATTTAGCAGTAACAAATTCACATGTTCAATGCCAGACCAGTTGTTTATATATTATATAGAAAACCCATTGATGATACTATCTATAAACAGTGGGAGTGTATGTGGGGGTAATGGTTATTAGGCTAGTTATAGATTGTGGGGAATTGGTAAAGGTAGCACTAAAAAGGGGGTGGGTGGGAAAGGGGTGAGTGGGTAGAGGAAGTAGTATGGAGGCTGCTGGGTTTTGTGGCCCTTGTGTGTGTTTGGGTGTATTTCTGTTGTTGTAGTGGAGGGTGCTTGTGTCAGGGATTGCAGGGGCCTGGGGTCGTGTACAGTAGGTACAGTAGGCTAGTCAGCAGGTTTTGAGTGTGTAGGAGGGAGTAGTAGTGTGGTGACAGGTCAGAGGAGGATAGGAGGGGGGAAGTGAAGATGGGGGAGAGAGTGGATGAGAAGGGGCGGAAAGAGTAGTTGGGAGGGAGAACAATGGTTTATGGCACAGGAGAAGGAGGGAAAGTGAAGTGGGTAAGAATAGGGATAAGAGAATAGAGATGGTGAAGTTAATAATACAAGGGGGAAAAAAAGAAATTCAATAAAAAACACCGGGTTCAGGAACCAGAAAAAGTTCCGTCTTTTGGTAAAAGTTCTGAAGTTATTCCTTAGGTGTCCAATCCTGGTATTGGTGTACAAGTGGAAGCTTTGATGTGGTCTCACCAGGTGACTAGCTCATGAGTAGAATTTGGTCGTTCTCTCCACAAGATTAGTTGGAATTGTGAGGTCAGGTAAGACTGCCAGCTCATGCAGGGTGGTCAGAGCTGTTGTTTTCAGCAGGTGGCAGCTGTGTTGCCCTTCAGCTGAATCTCTGTTTGGTCAGCTCCTCCCATAACAAGGTGGGGCAATTTGGTTTTGAATGCTGCCCTCTGTGCCAGAGATCAGCTCCAGGATCCACCACCTGCCCTGTTTGGGAGGTTGGCTTGTTGCCCCACCCTCACTCTCAGTGTTAGTTCACTGGGAGTTTGGTACTGAGTTTGGTTCCTTGCCCACCCCTGTTCTCTGGGGCAGGTTCAGCATTCCACCCCCACGTCTGCTGTTGTTAGATTACAATTCACTGTTTATGTTTTTGAGTTTTGCTGTGGGATTCATTCTGCCCAGGGCCTGCACTGGATTATTTTCACAGGGGTTGGGCAGGGGAGTCACATGTGGTGTGTGATGCTCAACTATTCATTCTGCAGTTTCACACAAGATGCTTTGCAGTTGGCTGGAGGGGACCACTTTTTTTCAGTGCAGAGTGGCATGGGGAGGCTTTCCACGGGCTAGGCATCCAGGATGTTGCAGAGTTTGATTCTGATCGATGCTCTGTCTTCTGTTTGTTGGAAGAAAAAAGAAAAATAGAAAAAAAGAACAAGAAAAGAGAAATGACCAAGGTCTTTTTTCCCAGGACCAGACATGCCTTGCTGTCTGTGGTGTGTGGGATTTTCACAGCTGATATGTGCAATTAAAGGCTAATTTAAGGGTCAGTCTTTGAATTTTATCTGCACCTAATCTGATGGCTGTTATTATTTTGGCTAGGAGCAATCAGAATTACCCAAGTGTAGCTCCAATGTCTTAAGAAGGTTTCTGATGTCACAGAGCTTAGGATTTCTAATTCTTTACCTTACCCTTCATTTTGAATCTCCTGACTCTAGTATAATTTGAAGTTAGGTATTGTGATACCTCTAGCATTGCTCTTTTTGCTTAAGATTTCTTTGGCTATTCTAGGATCTTTTGTGCTTCCATATGACTATTATGATTGATTTTTCAATTTTTGTGAAGAATGACATTGGAATTTTTATGAAGATTGTATTGAATCTATAGATTGCTTTTGGTACTGCAGCAATTTTCACAATATTAATTTTCTGTTTCACAAACATGGGACATCTTTCCACATTCTAGTGTCTTCTTCAATTTATTTATTCAATGTTTTACAGTTTTCATTATACTGGTCTTTCTGCTCCTTAGTTGTTTATTCCTAGGTAGTTTTTTTGTGGTTAATATGAATGGTATTGTCTTTTTAATTTTATTATCAGTCTGTTCATGATTGATATGTAGAAAAGTTACTCATTTTTGTATGATGATTTTGTATTCTGAAATTTTTCCTAAAATTTTTATCATTCATGAATGTTTTTGGTGGAATTTTTAGAGTCTTTTAAGTATAGGTTCATATTATCTACCAATATGGATAATTTGACTTCTTCCTCTTCTATTTGTGTCCTTCTTATTTCTTTCTCTTGCTTTATTACTTTAGCTAATAAATGAAGCACTACATTGAATAGTAGGGTAGTAGTGTACACCCCTGTCTGGTTTCTGATCTTACAGGAAATACTTTGAGTTTTTCCCTATTCAGTATAATATTGACTATAATTCAGTCGTATGTAGTTTTTTTAAGTTGAGATCTGATCCTTATATCCCTATTTCTTCAGAGATTTTACCATTACAGGGTGCTGAATTTTGTCAAAGGCTTTTATGTGTTTATTGAGATGATCATGCAATTTTGTGTATGTGCTGTCTTATGTTTACTGGTTTTCATATGTTCAACCATCCTTGCATCCTTAGAACGAAGTGAAATCCATCATGGCGTATAATCTTCTCATGTGATGTTGAGTGCAGTTTTATTGGAGAACTGAGACCATTAGTAGAATTATTACTGAATAATTTCTGTCATTTTGTTGTTCTTGTAATGTTTGATTCTTTCTCAGTTCTCATTTGCTTATTTACTCATCTGGTGAGATTTATTATTTCCTGTATTTTCATGGTTGTATCTACTTTCCTTTTCAGTGTGAGGGATTTCTTTAAGTGTCTTCTGCTGTGCTGGTGTAGTGGGTGTGAATTGCTTTAGTTCTTGTTTATCATGGAAGGTTTTTATTTCTTCTTCAATTTTGAAGGAGATCTCAGCTGAATGCAGTTATCTAGGTTGGTAGTTGTTTTATCTCAGGACTTGGAATACATCATTTCATGTATTCCTGGCTTTTAGAGTTTCTATTGAGAAATATGCTGTTATTCTAATGTGACTTTGTGCTTCTCTCTTGCAGCTTTTACTATACTTTCTTTCTTTTGTATACTCAATGTTTTAAGTATAATATGACACAGAGAGAGTGTTTTCTGGTCTTGTCTATTTGGTGTTTTAAAAAAAATCCCTGTACATGGATGACCATTTATTTCTTAAAATTTGGGAACTTTTCTGCTATTATTTTATTTGGTACATTTATTAAGACTTCAGTTTCCACCTCTTCTCCTACTATGCACAGGAGTTGTTGGAGACTAGGCATGGAGCTTAGACTGGGAAATACTGGAGGTTGCAAAGTTGCTCCAAGTAGGAGCTTGCAGAGCTCTCCTACTCTCATTCTTCCCAGCACCTGGTGTCTTGACATTTGTTCCTGCAGCTCCTTTGAAGAAAACAACCTGTTGTGACCACATACCAGCTCCCTGATGCAAAACTAGATAAAGTACCAGAACTGTTAGGAAACTCCTTGATGCCAGATTAATCAATACCTATAGATAAAGTATCCTGTGTGCCTTGAAGATTTCCAGAACAGATGTGTTGTAATTAAGTTTCTATTGCCTTAGGAAAATTAGTCCACCAGACTCCATTCCTTTTACCTTAGATCTAAGAATTGTTGAACCTTAATTTTTATCTGATTCATTTCCTTGTACTGACCTATAAAATAAACACTCTGGCTCAGATAGGTGCTCATGTATCCCACTGGGAACATGCAGCCTTCCCCACCCCAGCTTTGTATGTCTTTATTTCTCATTCCTTGTCACTCCCAGTCAGGCTCAGCAGCACAACCATGCTGGTTGTGGCACGGAGTTATAGGTTTGGTCTTTTAATAGTGTCCAAGAGGTCTTATATGTTTATTCATAGTATCTTACTTTCCCCTTATCATTGTTTGAATGTTTTAATTTATCTACTGTGTCTTCAAGTCCCAATTTTCTGTTTTCAGATTGATCCAGTCTATTGATGATGCTTTAAAATGAGTTTTTTATTTGATTTATTAACCTTTTAATCTCTACAATTTCAAAAGTCAACAATTCCACAATAATGGACTTAGTGATAATATGATTTGTGCATCTGAGGTCAAGTTGTTAGTTGGCGATTTTAATCATCTGTAGTGTTTCAATTAAAGTATTCTCAAAGTTCAGGCAGGCATAATTGTGTAGAGGCAGGAATGATGTGCAGTTTTTCACCAACAGACTTGGAGTGTGGCTCAGCAGCCAATCATTCACCTACATTCTCAGGGCACTGGGCATGAGACCCAAGACCATTCAGAGAGCAGAGAACTAGCTGGAGTGTTTTGTGGTTCCTAGGGTTCAGATTGGTGTTGTATGTGGGCTGAACATGGGGCAAGTCAAGGGTCAGTTGTCCATTTCAGGACTGCCTTCACTTAAGTTGCTTCCCTTCTTTGTGTACCATGAGTCACTGCTGTCTGCAAGGAGCTTTGCAGCCTGTGGATTGGGCTGGTTCCCACTTGCCCCACAGTCCTCCTCTTGTTTATTCTTGTGGAGACAGTAAATGTCCAACCTAGAGGTGTTTCCTGAGTGCGTCCAAAGTGAAGAGAGCAAGCAGAGCACTGAGTTCTGTATTGTGTAGAGAGAACTGATAGAATCAGGCACTCTATCTGCTGGTCTCAGTGATTTCAGATCCTATCTAGCAGTTGAGCTCTTTGTGGGAAGCCTGGAGAAATGGCCTGATCTGTGGAAATTGAACTCAGAGTTCTCAGTCCTACTCAGTAAGAATCTTCACCAAGCTGGCAGGCAGGTGCTAAGCCCTCTGACAGCTACCGGCCCAGTGCTCTGTTTTTTGCTATGCTCCTTACCAGAGAGAATGGGACCACAAACCACCTTACCTGTCACTGCATGAGCTCCCCATTGCTTAAACTTCTCAGCAGGTCTGTGTCAGAACTTCCCCTCTTCTATGACACTTTCATGGCTGTCTCCCACTCAGACACTATGGCAGGGGGTCCCTAGGCTCCCTGAGCTGTGATTATTCCTTGTTTTCATGGCTTTAGAGTATCTCGGCCTCAAATAGGAGGCCATCTCTCGAGATGGTACCTGGCTGTGGCTCTCTTAGATATGGGGAAAGACAAAACATTTTTGTCCACCAAGGCGAGCCTGCCACACAGGAGTAGTCACTGTCACATGAAATCCCTGCACTGGGTTTAAGGCTGGGGGATGTGTGTGATTACCCCATGGTTAGGTTTGCCTATCTGTTACCTAGGCCTCCGGGTTTATCTTGTGGTTGTGGCTTTGGCTTCCCCTCCTCTATCAGGAAGCAGGATTGGAGCTGCAATCTTTTTCTCAGTTTTCTGTTTCATTTCAGTTTCTTCATGCTTTTCTGCATTCCTGTCACCTCTTTTGTGACTCCCAATGCTTTCCCTCTCTTTCTTTCTTAATAATAGAGTTTCTGTTGTTACCTTGATGCTTCTCATTCATGGAATAAAATGGAGGAAACTTCCACTCCAATATTTTTCTCTGCCTCTTATGTTATTGCTGTTACTGGTACCACTAAGATTAGTAAGATGTGGATAGACACATTGTTCAGCTGCAAATTTTGATGAGTAAGCAAATATTTTTAACATTTTAAATCATGAGATGTGTTTTTTTACACAGTCTGCAAGCTACATATGTTTATGTTGCTATTTTATGTTTAATCATGAATATCCTCTGTGAAAAAAAATCATTCTCTATAAAGAAATCCCAAATAGGAATGAGGCTGGAGCTTAGCCAGCTAACAACTCTTACAGGGGACTAGTCATTGCCTAAGACCTTCAAAGGGTCCCCTCAGTGATGACTGCATGATCTGGATCAGAATTCAGTCTCAATCATTTAGAAACTGGGTATACTTGCGCATAAACAATATTCATGTTTCAAGTGCAGAGGTGCATTTGGCAAACCATGAGACCAGGCATAAAATATAAAGGCCAATTTATAATGAAAAATTAAATAATCTAAAAGTAACACTGATGCTTACACATTTGGCCAAGATGGAGTAAGAGAGATTCAGTTTTCTCTCTTAAAACAAACTAAAGAACTGAGCAAAACATGTGAAGTGGTGGCTTTCCAGTATTAAACATCAGAAAGCAGTGGAGAGTAGATAGCAACAAACAAGAATGGTGGTATGATTAAACTCAAGTTACAGTACAGACAGTTTCCATACCGATGTACAGGGAGAGGGACCCCAGGTGCAGCAGGAAAGGTTTCCCATGTGGAGGAAAGGAAACTAGAATTTCAGATAGACCAAGGCAGCTAGAGTTCATGAATCACATACCAGGTAATGGAAAGTTGCATACAGACAGAGCCCTAGAGATCAATAGCTGATACTGCTCCTGTCCTCTAAGTGCAATGAACACATATGGCTCTGGAAGTTACCCCAAATGGAGAGATTAATCACATGAAAGGAGAAGAGGGAAAATCCTTGAAGATCATGCAGCGTTAAGAAGAGTACTGTTCACAACAGGCAGACAAGAAAACTTTACAATTCACAAGGCACTGTCAGATTAAACATGTTCTGCTCCTGTCTAACAAAACTTAAAAGCCAAATAGCCATGTCTTTGCACAAAACTCATTATTTATAGAAATACAGAATTATACAGCATCTAACAAAATTAACTTCAGTATAAAAAGGTAACAATCATGAAAATAACTAGGAAAATACAATCCAAATGGAGAGATAAACCACTTATTAGGCTTAATAAGCAAAGCAAAACAATCACTATAATTATGTTACATATGTTCTAAAGAGAAGAAGGATTAAGCATGGCAAATGGATATATGAAAGATACAGAAAAGACCCAAAGTGAATTTCAAAGAATAAAATGTTTGGCAGTGAAAAACATAATGGGTAAGGTTAGCAGCAGAATAGACACCATGGAAGATTTAGTGATTTAAAAACACAGTAGCTGGGGGCTGGTGGCTCACATCTAATCCTTGCTATTTGAGAGGCTGAGATCAGGCAGATCATTCATTGTTCAAGGCCATCCTAGGCAAAAAGTTTGTGAGAACCGCACCCCCATCTCCAAAATAACCAGAGCAAAATAGACTGGAGTTGTGGCTCAAGTGGCAGAATGCTTGCTTTGCAAGCGTGAAGCCCTGATTTCAAATCCCACTCTCACCTAAATAAATAAATGAATAAATGAATGCACACATTTGGCAATTACCCAAAAGGAAGCACAAAGCAAATAGAAAAGTTGACTAATTGTGAGCTGTGGAGCTGTGTGACATCTTGAGTGCCTCAATATATACACGATTTCATGAGCATCCCTAAATGAGAAGAAAAGAGGGACTATTTGAAGAAATAAGGACAAAAAGTTTCACATTTGAGTAAAACTGAACCCACAGATCCAAGAATCTCAACTAATTCTGAAAAGAGTAGATGTGAGTAAAACTATTCAAGGTATCATACTCAAATTATTCAAGAATATTAAGTAGGAAATCTTGCCAATAGACAGAGGAAACGACATCTCATATACAGAGGAACACTGATAAGAATGAAAAGAGTTTCCTTGTCTAAAATAATGCAAACCAAAGACAGTGGAGCAATACCTTTAAGTTGCTGAAAGGAAACAAACAAATGAATATGCAAACCTAGAATTCTATGCTGAAGAACATAGTTTTCAAAAATAAAGTCTTTTGTAGTTAGTCAAAAATGGAAGTAATCAACAGCAGACTTGTATTGCAAGCAGAAGTAAGGAAGACCCTTAGGAAAAGCAAGAACAGACAGTAATGTGCATCCACAAAAATTAGCACAAAGAAACAACAAGAATAAAACCCACAGAAAATGATCAGTACTTGTGCAAATGTAAAACTATTTTTCTATTAAAAATCTTTTCAAAAGATAATTAAATGCTTAAGGAAAATTAATAACAATAAGCATTTAGGTTTAAGATATTCTGATAAATGTTTAGCAACTGGATTGCCAGAAGGAAGCCTTTTGAAGTTACCAAAATGAAGGAAGATTTGGGAAGAGTCACAAAGTTGACTTTGGTGAGATGGCAAAAGCTGGGTTTACAAAATATGCAGAAGTAACATATAGGACAAAAATAAAAGTTCTAATACTGAAGATGAAAAACTATAATATTACTTCAATAGAGACTGTGATTAAATACAGTTAATCCTACCGCAATCAATAGGTAATAAAGCAAAGAGATATAGCTAATGTGCCAACAGAAATGTGATATAGAATCAAGAAGCAATATGCCTTAAGACCTTTAGAGGAGAGTGTTAAGCCATCCAGGAGCAGAAAATCCCTGAAAAGATGAGAAACCAAATTTATAGTCCAGTAGTCTCCCCTTATCAGGGGAGTCCAATGAAAGTCATTAAACAAATTTATTAGAGCTGTATATATTGACATAGGGAAGTCTCAGAAAAACAATATATAGAGAAAAAAAGCAACTTGCAATAGGACATGCACCATGTAATACTGTGTGCATGAAGTTTTGCAAATATTCAAAATATTACTGCGTGTTTCATGAATATATACTGTACGTGGGTAGCTCTGCTATTAAAATATGTATGGAACTAACAAACATCAGAATAAGCATTACTTCTAGAGCCAGAGGAAAAGTGACTTGGAGGAAATAAAAAGACAGATTGAACTCTATCTGAAATATCTTATTATCTACAGGGAAATCTGAGGCAATCATAAAGATGGCTGAATTTGATAACGTTTGGTGTTGGATAAATGGGTGCTTGTTACACTTTATCTACAAACTTTCCATGAATTTAGCATCTCATAGAGAAAGCATAAGAAGCAGTTCATCCATCACAGGCTCCAGGATACCTGTGACTGCACTATCAGTCTCCCCTGTGGGCACAATCCATGGCAAGGCAAATCATGACAACCCAAGTACAGCTTCCTGTGCACAGCTTAGGAGGGAAGGTTGGTTAGTCAAATGGGTCAAATGGTTAATGGCATTTACCTCAGGAAATCTGATGTTACTTACAGAAGGTCTTGCTGTTGGAATTGCAGTCCTTGAAGTTTGTTGTCAACATTTTAAATAGTTTAACATTTGCAGTAAGATTTTTGGGTATATTCAGTTAGGACCTGGGCAAAATTTTGAAGGTATAATCTGCCTCCCTTCCTTCTTTCCCCTCCTTTTCTTCTTCATCTTCATCTTTGTCTTCTTCTTCCATTTCTCCTTCTTTGACCAGTATTTTTTGCATAGCTTTCTGTTTGGTTCATTCCATGTGAATATTTTAAGTGTTTCCTCATTCTTAAGATCTGATGGAAATAGGTTGCGGGATAGAAGCACCTCCGTGTAATCTCAAAGTGCTGACAACAGTCAGTGGTAGACTTTAAACTCTTACTTGATTTTGCATTTAACTAAAAATTCTACTTACTGCTAGATTATTATTCATGTAGAAATCATTGCATATATAATTACTTACATAGGTTATGTATTTGCACATTAATTACTTTTGAACAAAAGTGATTCACTTCTGACTGTAAGTTATAGTTATGTATAAGGAAATTACAGTGTATTTCATCATAAATGAGGCTAAATTATCTACCAGGGTACTTTGGGCCTAGCAGAAGGGTGTTGAGCAAAAAAAGACTGCAGTTCCGGTGTTGGCTTTTCCCTATTCTGAATGGGTCTACTATGCCAAGTGCTGTGGCCCTCATTAGTGAAAACGAGTGGATTTTCTGAGATTCTGGGATGATTATATGTTTTGTGGTTTAGTATCTAGAGTACTGCTCCAGTTCTCAATGGAGCACTCCAACTGAGTGGAGATACATCAGCAGATCAGAGTACCCAGGTGCCACCACGGTGGGAACGTTCAGCGTTCTGCTCGCTGCATAAACACACAGGATGATCTGGGGATGAAACTTCATTTTATGGTGGGATTCTGTGGGGAGATTTTACAGTCTCTGCTGAATTGTTTATTGAATGACACTTTGACTGGAACTCATTTCTACCATTTTCACTAATAAATAAAGAGACATACATTACATTCTTTTTAAAGTTTCAAAGCTGAGGGAAAATGAAGCCTTTCTAATTTGTGAACTGCAGTTGATGAGAAGTAGAAACCTGTGAGAACGTTAAATGGTCTTAAGCTTACTAAAAAATTAAACTCAACTAATTTTGAAAGTTGTTCTAAAATTAGAAATGGAGAAAATGAGTATAAATGTGACCTGACTTAATGCTAGCATCATTCCTAGTGGCTGAATATCAACCAGAGTCTCCAAACGCTGAGAATTAACTAAGAGACACATTGAACAGATGTAATATATGTATTTTCTAATTTTATTTTTGTGGTACTGGAATTTGAACTCAGGGCTTCACACTTGCCAGGCAGGTATTCTACCACTTGAGCCACCCACCTCTTCCTGCTTTAGTTATTTTTCATGTTAGGTCTCACCTTTTTGCCTCGAATGACTCAAACTGGTCTCTCCTACCAATGCCTTCCAAGAAGCTGGGATTACTGATGTGTGCCACTATTCCTGGCCCTTTAATTTTCTGATAGAAAAAAAAAAACTAGAGAAATATATGAGCACATGATAAAAGCGAGAGCACACAAGGAAGGGGTGAGGATAGGTAAGACACCTAAAAAATTAGCTAGCATTTGTTGCCCTTAACGCAGAGAAACTAAAGCAGATACCTTAAAGCAACTGAGGCCAATAGGAAAAGGGGAACAGGTACTAGAGAAAAAGTTAGATCAGAAAGAATTAACCTAGAAGGTAACACCCACGCACAGGAAATCAATGTGAGTCAATGCCCTGTATAGCTATCCTTATCTCAACCAGCAAAAACCCTTGTTCCTTCCTATTATTGCTTATACTCTCTCTACAACAAAATTAGAAATAAGGGCAAAATAGTTTCTGCTGGGTATTGAGAGGGGGGAGAGGGAGGGGGCGGAGTGGGTGATAAGGGAGGGGGTGGGGGCAGGGGGGAGAAATGAACCAAGCCTTGTATGCACATATGAATAATAAAAGAAAAAGGAAATAAAAAAGTCAAAATTAAAAAAAAAAGAAATATAGGTCATAATTGTGGCTATATGGAATCACTTGTGGAGAGTACTAATACCTGAATGAAATGTCCAGCCCTACACAAGATCAAACAGATCAAAGCGTCCAGGTAGAACTCTAGCAACTTGACTGATTACAATGCACCTCAAATATAGGGGATCCTGGACTAATTCCTCCTTCGAACCAGGGAAAACCACTTAAGCCGCAGGTTTGTTAAGAAGCACTGGTTACTCTGTGGGCCTTTCTCTAACTGCATCATAAGGAAGCTTTCCTGGGAAGTCCTCCTGCTAGATTGTAAGCTTCATGAGGCCTCATCATCTCTGTATCACTGATGCCTAACAGAGGATCTGGTCATCAATCAAACTTTGATGACCAGAGGGTTCTGCGAATGCAGAGGGGAGAAGTGATTATAAATCATGTATGTGGGAATATTTGTTTTGGAGAAAACTACTTTCATAACTTGTTCAGGAAGATTTTCTTCATAGATACTTGGGAACTAATGATATAGATTATCCTTATTAGACTCTTTATAAAATATAAATCATAACATTTTATTTTAAAATGTTCTCCGAGCAGCCTTGGAAGGTATAGGTTTTAAAAGCTCTTATTTTACAGGTGAAATTGAGTAAATCTGTGTTGTCTCTCTTGAGTTCTTTCTGGATGTCCATATTCCATCAGTCCAAAAGCCATCTTTCTATATGCTAACATTCATACTGGGGCCGGTGGGCCAAGTGACAGCACTGATGTCTAGGACAAGGGAGAATACGGACAACCCAGCAAAGCATTTGGATGGGGGTCAGAGGAGATCTGAAGGAACAGCTGGCTACAGGAACTGGAAAGCAAGGAATGACATTGAGAGGAGTCGGTCCAAGCAGATGATCTGGACTTGCGGGATGTTTCTGACGTAAGCACTGAGAGGAACACAAGCAAGTAGTGGGCCTTAGCCTGAGGACCAATAAATGATGATCCAACCTCATGGGGCAGATTGGGGTTGATTTGGCCTGAGAGACAGCCAGATGGAGGCTGTGAAGACCTCAGACTCAGGTATTTTATCCAGTTGGGTAAGAGATAACTATTGGGCTGTAATTTGTTATCAGCATTAGAGAGCAGGGTAAGTTTTTCTTACATTTTTTTAAAAGATAATTGTCTGTGGACTGTGTGCCATACTAAAGAGGCATCTCCAAGCAGAGGTATCAGAGATGTACAAGAAAGAAGGAAACCCACAGCTGCATTGTGGGTGGCAGCAGAGTCTAGGGTTCATCCACTGGAGGTTTCCCTTGGCTTCACTACACGTCCCCTGGAACCTTTCCTGGACTGTTTAAGCACATGGATTTATATAAATCAGCTTGTAAACACTGTAAGAATATTTCTTATTTCTTCTTTTGCTATGTAAAGTAGTGTCTGCCTATTATAAATGTTTTTTGAAGAAACAGACTGCAGTTAGGTAGACCTGTATTCAAATCCTAGCTCTGCACTTAACCATTGTGTGATCTTGGACAAGTCAGTTTCTTCATTCATAAAACGGGGAGAGTAGTAGCTACTTGCCTGGTTATTTCAAGGATTAAATTATGTGATGTAGTGTGCTAAAGCCAGTTTGTGCTAAGGTCAAGAGCCAATGGTAAACCATTGTTAGCTTGAAATTGGTGAGGGTAAAATTTATGCCACAGACATTGGCAAATAAGCATCTTCCCTCCACTCCAGAGAACTGGATGTTATCCAATTCCCAGAGCAACTAAGTGCAAAGCACTGGAGCCCAGTGCCTGACACAGAACTCTCTAAGTGCTGGGTGTTGGTGTTTGGTGGAAGGAAGGGGTGCTGTCCTAAAGAAAAAGGTTGAGTGGGTTGCACTTACCTGTAAATCTGCATTTAGCATATATGTATTAAAAGGAAGAACGATCAGGTGTGGTGGCACACATCTGTAGTCTCAGCACATGTGTGACTGAGGCAAGTGGATTACTTCAGCCCAGGAATTCATGGCTAGTCTGGGCAACAGTGAGACCTTATCTCTCTAAAAAAAAAAAAAGTCAGGCATGGTGGTTCCGAACCTATAATTCCAGCTACTTGGGAGATGGAAAAAGGGGGATTCTGGTTCAAGTCCAGCCTTGGCAAAAAATTAGCAAGACTTGCTTTCAAAAAGCAAGCCTTAATCCCAGTTATGGGGAAGCATAAGTTAGGAGGTTCATGGTCAAGGCTTACCCGGGCAAAAGTGCCAGACTTGTCTGAAAAAGAACTAAAGCAAGAAGGGCCAGCAACATGGTTGCCCAGCAAGCACAAGACCCTGAGTTCAAACCGCACTTCCACCAAAATTTGGTGGGGGGCAGTTGCTAAAAGCCCCAGAGCCTGATTTTTGGTAGTGATGAAACTGGTCAATTGAGAAACTTGTTGATGGTGGAAGTGAACAAGTGTCTCTGCTGTCTTTTTTGACCTGGAAGTTAGCCCTCCAGGTATTTAGCACAAGGGCCCTTGCTGTTTTGTAACCTGTTTCTACCAGTTGGTATTTCTCCTTGGACTTACAATTTTAATGATTTGCACTGTACACCACCTTAACCACCAATAGAGACATTTTTCTCATGGACCTCCTGAGAAGTGAATAGTCTACACTGGATTACTTTTTTCATTTGCTTGCACCATCAATGCTAAACATTTTTGTGCAAACATCTCTGGTTGCTATCTAACAGAGGGACTTTCTCTACACAATGTAGATGTATTATAATTTTTCTCCTAGTAAGTTTTGCTAATTAATGTGGGGTCATTATGAAGATGACTTCCTAGCACCCAAAGGAAAGAAACTACCATTTTTTATGACCACATGTCCCAGATTTTCTAAAATAGTGCCAATTTTACATAATTTTACTAATTTTAATTAAGGAGATTCGTTACACGCCAAGTAATCACTATCTAATTTTCTGCCCCTTTAAAACCCTAATACAAATGGATTTTCATATAAGACTTGAATAGTTGCTTAACACAAAAAGGAGACGATTTATATGAAAAATCATATAATTTATAAAAACTAAATTATATTTATACACTTAATAGCCACCAATTACTGAAAGGAGAAAAATCACTCAATATTAAAACTGCTTGGGCAAATTCAAGACATATGGTCACCACAATGGTCTTGCATTTGGTGATGAGTAGTGGTCAATGTGGATAAGTTCACAGATGAACCACTGTGTGATAATGACGGCCATGGCCACTGCTCTGTGATGACTACAGTGCATCACGATGCAATAATGATCGGTTGGCAAAAGAATGGAAGCAAGTCATCACATGACTACTCAGTTTTAGAAAAGTCAACCTACACAACTTGCATTATAAGAAATAAAACCCAAAAGGATGGATTAAAATATGTACATAATGTACAGGAAACATGGAGACATTTCACAGAACATCATCTTTTCCTCTAAAGGATAGAAATGCAGAGGGTTTCTATAACAAAAGTTTTATATTACTAACTGGATCAATAAAAATGGTCACAAGAGGGGGAAATGGTGGTTAATCCAGGAGGAAGGTAGTCTAAGCAAAGAGAAAAGGGAAGCAAACCAAATACAGCAGGCTTTTTAGATTATGGGAAAGAAAACCAGCACAATTATGTTCAAAGTGTGCTGTGGGTCCTTAGGTATATTTTAAATTCTTGATCCTCAGACTGATTGTTCAGGACAGATAATATCCTCAGTGGTCACTCTTGTCTGAGCCATGGAAGCAGAGTTTGGATTTGGACCTATCAGTTCTCTTAGGAGAGCTCAGCCTTTCAACCAATTGCTGGGACTCTAGTATAAGCCAGAGGGTCTTACATTCCAAGGAAACAATTAAGTTTTTTTTGTTTAGACCAGCATATTTCACTTATATATACAGCACAATTTTAAATCTCAAAAGTTCTTCCCATTTACCTGAGTGTTAATTTATAAGACTTTTAGTTTTAATGATAAAACCAAAACTATACCTAAAGGCCAAGTTGAAAAGAAGAGAGAGACTATGTGAATTAGTTACACATGGTACTTTTAGCTAATTGAGCTCAATGATTAGGTCAAACCTCGTTTAATAGAATGGCCCAAACTATGACTCCAAACAAGACCATACCCACAGATTTGCTGAGGACCTTTACAGCATTATAAATTTGTGAGTCTTTGACTAGAGATGTGATTTTAGGAACTTTTCAGAGAGGCCTGCATGGGCACGTGTTCTTGAGGTCCCCAACTACCTCTCTGAGTCTTAACAATAGAAGTGAAAAAAGCACAGGTTGCTATGGCACCTTGGAAATTCTCGGGTCACAGTACCGGGAACCCATAGTCAGTAGGGAATCTGTTATCCAGCACAGGTCTTTCTTGGTTTTATAGAACTGTGTTCTTTTTCTGATAATTTGTAGGAATAAATGTTTTCTTCATTTCTTCTCTTTGTCTTCAATTCTGATTTCCTGAGTTCAATCCCCTTTTAAAACTAGGATAAGGCTCACTTACTGCCAGCAAACAGGATGGTACTCAGGTACCACTCAGGTGCCATGATCTGTGGTGAAAACATCGGCCTAAGCTACTTGCCACAGGCACATTGCCTGGTATGGAAGTTGCACCAAAATGAACTGCAGATGAGAACGAGCTTCCTCAAGAATGGAGACTGGTGTTCTCCCAAGTCAGAGGGATCACTTGCCTTAAGACTCAGGTATCTGTCCCAATCCCCTCTTGCCAACACTCAGATAGGGAGAAATACCCCCTACTACAGGGCCATTTGTTCAGACACATACTAGAAGGCAGGTGAGCCCCAGCTCAGCCCTGATAATTTGTTCACATGTAGGTGAGAAGTCGACTGGTCTTCCTTTCTTAGACATGAAAACAGAATTTTCTCTTCTTTTTAAATTTAAATTTTATTAAATAATACATGGATGAAATTTGAAAGGTTGACTATTACTAAAATATTAAAAATGAAAAAATAGCATCCTCTTGACCTTTTCCTTCCCCTACCTAGACCCCGCCCTACTTTCACTACTTTAGGCAATTCTTTTGGTATTTACATCCATGTTCTAAATAATATGCAAACCACTATTTTCCCAACTCCCTTGTTAATATATTTATATTCTGCTATTTGAACATTCAATATTTATACTAACATGATATTCATCACATATGTCTACAATGTTATTCTTGCACATTTTTTCACATAGGGGAACACCAGGTGACCATGGTGGCAGAGGTTGAAGTGATGCTGCTACCAGCCAAAGACTGCCAGCAACCCCCAGCAGCAGGAGGAGTCAAGGGCAGGTTCCTCCCACGTCTGAAAGACGTGTCCACTGGCACCTTGCCTTTACCTTTCTAGCTTCCAGAACTGTGGGAGGATAGATTTCTGTTATTATAAGCCACCTAATTTGTGGTAACAAAGTACAGCAGCCAGAGAAAAATAATACAGTTCCATTGATTCTGCTTCTTCAATCTCTCTCCATATTGATTCCTTACAGTCCAAGTGTAATGACGGTAGGAAAGGACCTCTTATTTCTTACCTGGATTACTGGAATGGAAATTTACTTGTTCATTCTAGAGGGTTCTTGCTTTACACCCCCCCTCCCATGTTGATATGCTACTCTCTTAGCTCTTATACTTTGTGGACTGTTGCTGCAAGCTTGCAGCAGTAACTGTCTTCAGCAACTATAAATCTAGAGCTGATTACTTGATAAAAACTCTGATGGCACATAAGCACTGGGGATCAGCTGAGGAACCCCGAACCCTAAATTATGTTCCCCGAATATGGAAACTGAGGGGTTTGGATTAGTGATGCATGGTCTTCTTTCTTATTCAGACATCTTAATTCTCTGAGGTTTTCAGTCAGCCTCACTGCCACCCTTAGCACGACACCTGGTGCATGAGTCACATTGTCTGAGTGGAACACAAGTGTAGAAGGAGCAGGAAGCCCCTGAGCAAGCATTGGGCATGGGCCGTGTCTGGGCAGGTGGGGACTGTTGCCTTCACTATAGAAGGAAGATGGCCAAGCACTGTGATTTCTACACACCCTCCATGCTCCAGCCTCAGGTGAGGATGAAGTCAAGTGTGGATAAAGACAGAAGGCAGTGTTTGTTGAGATTCTGTGGTTAACATGTGGATTGTTTCTTTCAATCTCAAGGCTGTATGTTATCTCATCACAGTAATGATAATTCTCTTAGACTGGTGGTTGGCAAGGTGGTAAGTTGCTGAATTTGCTCTATGAGTGAAAGTAACTCCTCTCAGCATCTCAAATGCCTACCATAGACATAATGGGGATATACTTTTGGTCTTTTCATCTAAATTAGATAATTAGCAAACTACTCTGTACTGAGTAGTGTGCTAAGGGATTTCCTTGCCTTTCCTCCAGTTAATCCTTGTTGTAATTTACTTATTTATTCTGTCATACTCCAGCTCTCTCCTTTGATTAGCACAAGAAGTACAAGAGTGAACAAGTTTGATCTCCCACAATATTGTAACATTAATCTCCATTTTAAAGGTGAGTAAACTGAGTTATTGTAAGGTTAAAGGCCTTGTCCAATACCACACAACCAGCAAATGACAAGCGAAGGACCAAACTCAGTTCTACCTGGCCCATGCCCTGTGGTTGAGCTGTGATCACATGTGTAATGTCACAAAAGAAGATGAAAAAGATCTGGATGCCCAAAATACAGGCACCTTACTGCTAAACAAGAGTTCTGAGCACCTGCTCAACAGAGTAATTGTCAAAATTCTTGTTTGTGAATTGTAGACATTAGTAGCTAATATTCCCGATCAGTATTCATGGATGACTTTCCAATATAGGAAACCTAGATGGTACTATTTAGATTTAGGAGAGGGAGAATTTGAGCTCACAATTGAACATGAAGCCAATATTCACACTTTCTCTGCCCTTTCGAGAAACTTTGTATTTTTCGAAACCTTTAATCTTTGTAAGCTATTGCCTGAGCAATATGGCCTGAAGTAACTCAAGCAACATATTGTAATTTTTGGCAGTGCTCTATAGATTTATTTCCTGGTCAGTCAGGTGGGACAGAAGACAGATCAAGACTTTGTGCACACATTTAAATCCATGGTGGAGTACAGGAGGAAAAATAGGAATTGCTTCATGTGTCAGCCCAATAATTTCTCAGAATTGCTATAAGTAACCATTATTACACTTGGTTGTTTCCCCAGAACCAACTGTGAAAAGCAGAGTGAAGGCAGCCTTGCTGAATAGACATGGCTCCTTTTTTTTATTTTTGATAAAAAAAATGTACACTGGAAATCTCCATAGTTATCTTTATTATTTTTTTTTTGGATAACCTTAATTTGTCCTCGTTTGAAGCGTTAAAATTTATGAGCAGTGTTAATGGAAAGCTTTTTAGTCTAACTAGGCAGTTGCTTTCTCTTTAACCTCCAACCCCACCTCCAGGAGAGGAAATCCATCTTCAAAGCTTTTAGAAGAAGGAATATATTTCAAGTGAATATTCTCCTCTCCCCCCTGCCCCATATTTCTACATTACTTCTCTTTGCCACTGTTCCATTAATAGCATCAGGAGTTTTATTTTCCTGATCTAAGAGTGGAAGAATTGGACCCATTATATCTGGTAATTTATCAGTTTCTCTATCACAAAGAACATTTTTTCACTCTCTCTGGGTTCCTGGCAGCTCATCTCACCCTGCCAGGGAGAGAGTGAATGCTTTGCTCTTTTGAAGAGTTCACATCAGAAGATTTCACTGAGATTTCACCTCATGAGAAATTTCCCTTCAAATCTGTGATTTTTGCCTCTTCCCAGGGCCTTTTGAATTCTGTAATGGCGTCATGTACTGGCTGTGGAGTGTGTCCCCTTTGAAGCTCTTACAGGCGCTGAGTCCTTGCTTTAGAGAGAAAAAGGTTGGTGGTGATGGTGGAGGAGGGGTAGGAAATCCTTGGTGGCCAGAAGGTGGCTTTTGACTAATTCAGGGCATACTGTGTGTCATTGCTGATGCCGTATCTCCAAGGGCTAGAGGAAATATCCACATTTGTATTTCTGGTCTCTGGGGAGAACAATTATACTCAAAGCAGTAGACGCTTCTCTCCCCAGCAACACAAGACTTAGGCTTTCTTTAAGCTCTGGGGAAATTGAAATAAATACCAGGACCAGATCCCTCACCAGACCAAGGTAATGAGAGCCTCTGATGCTGGGACTGGGGGTGACACTTACCCAGAGTTCCTCATTGATTCCCATGAGCATCTAGGTGGAGAATCACTGGTGTGGGCCATGCTCACTCTGAGTAGTGGTGCTCAAGAGAAGGTTCTGGAAAGAATGGAAGATGATGGGTACCTTCCTGCTCATTCTCACGAACGTCCTTTTGCATTATAAACAATTGAGAGGTGGCTGTGCGGAGAAAGGAGGAAACGGGTGGTGGACAACACAGGCCTTCATGGGCATGGCGAGAAGGCAGCCTGTGTGATGTCCAAACCCTCACAGGCATCCAGTGTTGTGAGGGTGACTTCAGAGCATGCTGTAACTGGATCATTTTTAAGAGGGCCTCCACACAAGTTCATAGACTTTTGCTTGGATTCCCCCATCAAGCACGTTCCATAGCAGTTCTGCCTTCCTTAATTCTAAAGAACGCCCCCATCAGCAGGGAAACTGGTGCTAAGGCCTCTCTCTGTGAGAGCTTGTCAGAGTCAGAGTCACCTCCACCACACACAGATCTGCTTGGCAGCTGCTGGTCACCTTCAAAAGCCCCAGCATTCAAAGCTTTCTACTCCTGGTGCCCAGAAAGCATGGTCTGAAGAGGAGAGAGGAGGCCTGGAGACAAAGGGAGAGAGACAGCATCTCCAACTTCATTGTGCTGGTGCTGAGGAAACGAAATGAAGAAAAGGTCTGATGGGAAAAGCAGATTTGTTTGTTTGGTTACTTTGATTAGAGTTGGCTATTTGTTGATTATTCCCTAGAGTGGATTTAAATTCTGAATAGAGTAAAATTCCAATAGAGCCCTTCCCAAGGCCAGGCGTGCTTCCCTCACAGTCCTTGGTGGCGTCTGGGCCTTCCCACCAGTCAGTTTCCTTTACTGCTCTTCGTTGTGAAGCACACATCCAGTGAGGAATTGGTGCTGATGAGGAGTATGAATGAACCTGCCCTTTAAAAATAATCCTTAATGTTTTCTTATTACAGAAGCAACACATGCTGTGGGAAAGTTTGCAAATATTGATGAAAAAAACAAACAAACCAAAAAGTCCTGTTATCTCATTGAAAGTCCCTGCTGACTTTTTCTCTCTCTCCATCCCAACCTATAAGAAAAATGGAATTACATCCTGGCTGCTGCTTAGTGACTTGCTTCTAATTTTTTACTGAAAACACCTATGTATTTCTATTTTTACTTAATATAATTTAGAAGATTGCACAATAGTCTATAACATAGATGTTCTAGGATTTATTTAACTGATCCTTTATTTTGGCTTATTTAGGTTGTTCTTTTCTGTTTAACCTTTTGTTCCATTTAACCTTTAATGTTCTGCAGTGAACACACTTGAGGAAGACATTTGGATCATCCTGTGTTGTGTGGTAAATGCTTTCTGGCATGCCAGGGGAAAAAGGGAACAAAAAGCCCTAATTGCCAATTTTCTGGGGTGAGTCTTCTCCTAGCTGGGCCATTGTGAGCTCAGATGTGAAAGCCCAGAAGGAGAAGCTGAGAAGAGGCATACAGAGGTGTTCTCATGAGTTGGCACAGGCTGACTCCAGAATACAGTTCGAACCATACCCCCCTCCTGCCACCATGTGGCTATTTCAGGATGAATCCTTAAAAATGGAATCTGAGTCAAAGGAGGGTAAGAACATTGTAAAAGATTTTTTGTATGTTTGTCTAGTTGGCTTCCAGAAATATCAAAATTTATACTCCCACCCGGAGCATATGAAGGTATCCTGAATTTCTAGTTCTTCTGAGACTCAATCTTTCCTACAATGGACCAACTCTCTCCAGGCAATGAGAGCTCTGTCTTTGGGGGGTCTTCTCACTGATGCCAGACATCCAACCCCTTGACTATGCCTTCAAATATAAAAGAGGTAGTTGGGCTGAATCTCTGGGTGTCCTTTTTGACTCTCAGGAAAAGTGAAATAACTAAACAAAGACAACAAAGATGCCAGAAGCAGTCCATAATCAATGCCAAACACCAAGCGCTGAACAGGCTCAGAGGAAGGAGAGGACGGTGTGTGGGAGCCTGGCTAGAGGGGGCTTCACAGAGGGAGGATTGCTCCAAAAGAGGAGAGAAGGTATGGGTTGGTGTTTGGGTTACAGTATGGTTGTTAGTTCCCATTGGATGACAGAAGCCTGGATTCTATGCAGCAAGGGGCTGAGTGGAGGCAGGAGGTAGGAGGCCTAAAGCAGGAGACAGCTGTGGAAAGAAGCAGGGATTTGCTGCCTGCAGGGAGTTCTTTGAAGGCTCCCTTTCCTACCACCTGCAGTGGGCATATGAGCTAATGCTCCAGGATGGAATCCCTTGCTACGTTTTTGCCACTTGTTCCCTGCCTACGCCCACCCTACTACCTTCCCTGCTGTCTCCCTCTTTTGTATCAGGAATTTAAAACTCCAAATTGTAATTCATCTTCTCACCATTGCACAGAGAGCCAGGATGACAGACAGAAGAGCGTGCTACCAATTAGATCTGAAGCTCTGATTCTCTGCCTGGGATTAGACTTCTGTACAATTTGCTCGAGTTTGTACAACCAAATATCAGATAACATTAAGGCTTACATTCTCTGTAGAAAGCTGTCCCAAGAATTTATTGATGTTTGCAGCATCTGATTACTCCATAGCAAGAGAAGGCCAAGAGGAGAATCTTATATTTTTCCTGTTGACCTTTGAAAAGTAGCATCCCGTAACCTTCTCCACAAAGCCCATGACCTTCAAGTGTCTAAATCCTCAACTTTCCCACAAATTATGCCACTTTTTTTTTCAGTGTTTTCTCTGACAGATATTAGAACGGCATCACTGTTTGCTTTTGTGGGGAAGAGGAGTCCTGGGAGAGTGAGCGGCTGTCTCTGGTTGCCAGCCCTCCCTTTCTGCTGCATGGGAAGTGTTGGTTGGCTGGGGGAGACTTTCAAATAAGACGGGAAACAGTTAGGGTAAGAAATGCTTTTAGAAAATCATTCTCACGCCAGATGAAATCTCAGATCTTGCAATTTTGTTTGTTTTCTCCCTTCTCAGCTGTTTCCCTTTGAAGTCAAAGAGTGCTATTTCTTTGTGCAAGTGCAGCTGTGACGAGTCCATCATGGTTTATTTTAAGACAAGAAAAGAACAGGAGCAAAGAAATACCTATTGTTATTCATGTTCCATTAGCAAAATTTAAATTCACCCACTCTTGTTAAAATATGCAGACGAAGACTCCATACATCAAAACATCCAAGCTTAGGGTAGTGTGACCAGATGAAAGGGATGGCCAGGAGGGCTTTTTGCCCATCCTTGCTCAGGTATTTTGAAAACTCAGGGCTGGGCATCTGTATTATCCTTTCTTCCTCATACCAGGCTTTCCTTCAGAGATTTATTCTTATGGATCTGAAGGATTGCAATTGCTTCCTAAAAGATTTTCTTTAGAATCTATATCTCTGACCAATCTTCTCTGCATACCATAGCTAGACAAATCCTTAAATATCAAGCCAAAGGTATTACTTCTTTGTTTAGAGACTTCAGTGACTTCCTATTTCCTATGGGATAAGTTCTATTACTTACCATTTCAAGTGTTTATTTTTAACCTTTACCTCCATTTCCAGTCTTTCTAAATCACTCACTGCTACTAAAATAATGTGCTCACTAGCCAAATTCTAAAGCCAAGCCTGTGTCCACCATGAAGTCTATGTTGGGTCGCCATCTGTGGGAGTGCTTTTCTTGCTGTGAGGTAGACCTCTTCCCCTTTGTATCATTGATAGATTTTTAGGATCAACTTTTGTCCTTTTTTCTAGCTTCATAGGTGAGGGAATGAACATTCAGGAATGAAGTACATTAATTACCCAAAGGCACCAATAAGAGTGAGAGCTGCCAAATATTGACTGCTTTTATATATGCATGACAGAAGTGTTAAAAAATTTCAAACGTTTAATTGAGTTAGCTCAACATACTGACTGCATTAACAAGGAATTCAAGGCACAGAGAAGCCAAGTAACTCATTGTAGCTTTTCTAGATGGTATTAACCAGAGCCAGGATTCCTACCCTAACTGGCCAGCCCCAGGGGCCTCAACCATAGCCAGTTTTTACATTATTCCATACCTGTTACCCTTGCAGTAAGCTATGTTGTATTTGTGGTGCTTTGTATTCACCCAGCTGTATTTAGGAGCTTCCGGGTGCTAGAGACCTTACCGTATACATCTTTGAACCCAACTCCACAGATAATTGTCTCTGTAATTCAAAATCTAGAGATGATAGTGCTCTAAAAGTTTCCATTACTCTCCTCCCTGTGCCTTCATGTGTAACCAGATTGTCACTCTACTCCTTGCTCTCCTGAATACCATTTTAGTCCGTCACCTGTCTCTACCTACATTTGGATACACCTATGTTCCTCCTTATATTTGCCATACATAGAGCTCTGCCAGAATTCTGCTTCCATTTACACAAATCTCAAACTTGTCTCTTCACAAGCATAAGAGTTCAAAGACCTAAATGTACTGCCCTCTGCATCCTTTACCCTACTGTAGTTCCTAACATTATAATAGTTACTCCTTCCCTTTTCCAACTCTGCACCCCATCTCTGGTCATTCCTAATTTAATGCATTTTGAATACACAGTCTTCATAATAAGACTTGATTGATGGAAACCAAAAGGACTTCTCCATTCTCTGAATTGTTACTGTTCAATGCTGCCAGGGTCAAGGGGAAACTAATATTGTTTTTTCAGAGCCTGCTTTCTGCTAGCATGTGTGAAGTAGCACACACACTCTATGATCTAGTCCTCTAGTAACTCTGGGAGATAGAATGTTCCTCTTTACTTAAAAAAAGAGCAACTAATGTTTTAAAGACCCATTATTCACCCTGGTCATATATCAGCTAAGAGCTGAGACCAGGATTTCAACTCATTTCTGGCTCTCAAAGCCACACCCTCTGCCCCTGAACCACAAACAGCTTTGCTGAAACCTGCACTGTAAGGAGGGTGAGGTCATTACTCACCTGCACTAGTGACTTGGGTGCTGTATTCTTTTGGCAAAGATAGAGTTTAGAGAACACTGGGATGGGCAAGACTGGTGAGGCTATGATAATTACAATGAAATACTTCCCAGTTGACCAGCCAAGAAAACAGGAGACCACCAGGATGAAGGGTGGGATCAATGAGAACAGTCATGCAAAATTAGTACCCAATCATTTTGTAATAGAAGCATATGGCAGTCTGAGAAATGCTGGATGCATCATATAACTAGGACTTTTCAGGAATTTCTTAAATACCTGTAATCACCTTGTAAGAGGACTTGGTGATGATTCATCTGGAAGTTTCCATAATTGTACCCTCAATGGTATTGATAACAGATTACTAGGATATGGATGAGCAGATTGAAAGAATGGGCTCTGTCCTTAGCCAGTTGTTGTTCAGTGCTTTTCTTAAAATCTTGGAGGAAGTACTGGAAGGTGTGCTTAGCTCACTGGCATGGATGCCTATAGGCAATGCCAATGTTGATCTTCCAGTTTGGGGCCAATGATTCAATTTCCTTACTTATCCTGTCACTGGCCTTTATTAATCTCCTTTAGGGATTACTTCTCCCCCATTCCTTAAAGAAAGCCCAGTTCTTCAGGGTTTCTTCTTGGGCCGTCCTTGCCTTTCACTTCTTGAATGACATCCATTTACTTCCATGACTTCAATTTGCTGTCTTCCAAAGGGACTGCTCTGGATATTTGAACCCAATTGATGGCTGGGTATCTGTGTTTTCCTGTCCTTGTACACATGTCATATTCGAACAAGCCCAAATTCATGTATTTCCCCCATAGCCCTACTTCTCCTACAGTCAGTGAATTGAATGTACCTTCTCACTGACATTTATCCTTGCCAAAAATCCTGGCTGTGGCCTTTGATTTTGCTCTTTTCCTACCTCAAAATACCAACTTCATTCCTTGTAACTTCTAAATTCTTCCCCAACACACCCACCTTCTCCATCTCCATCACCCTTACCCTTATCCTTGCTACCAGCATGAGATTTCGGAAAGGTCCTAAACCTACACATAACCTTGCCCCTATATTTCACACTCAATATTGCAATGAGTAGTATTTTAAAAATATAAATCTGGTCAGGCATTGGCCTGAGTATGTCAATTCAGGTGTTTCTGTACCTGTTGACAGTGAATTTACTTCCAGAATCTACTCTGCCCTGAATTTTCTGTTGTGTGTACACATGTACTCGACAGTCTCATCCTGCAGAATTCCAAGACCCCTGGACACAACACTAGCTATAATTATTTTTAAACTTCAGATATGGCATGCTTTTTCTCATTTTTGTGACTTTGTTTATGTTGTTTTCTTTGCCTGAAATGATCTTTCATCCACTGATGTAGCTAATTCCTGATCATTTTTCCTTCTCATCTTGGATTTTCATTCCTGCAAAACCTTCGCTGATTCTCCAGGCTTGGGCTGGCTTTTCCTCTCATGCGCTCAGCTAACTGTCACTTATGTCAACGCAGAATAAATGGAAATTTGGTGTGTCTAAAGATAGTTGGGGAAAAACACTTTCAGCTGGGATATACTGGGGTTTGGCAAGATTTGATGTCTAAGACCCAAGCATTGTATGCACATATGAATAATAAAAAAATAAAAATTAAAAAAAAAAGAGATTTGATGTCTTAGTAACAAGATGAACAGCATCTGTCTGGCTGGGAGAGCTACCTGGTGACTCTTTCACAGGTATAGCTGACGTATAGGTTTCTGGCAAACTTCATATGGGCTTTTTGGCAGATTATACATCTCTCCTCTCTGCAAAGTTTTCCTTGCTTAGTTGAACAGATTTCTATTAAAGCAGGGTAGACTCTAACCCCAGCATTTAACTGCTCTAATTTAGCCTTTTAAAAAATGCTTACAACTTTGATTCCGCATTTTCTTCTTAAGATATTTTTGTTTGGTTAATGACATGAATCCAAAGGTTATGATGGTAGAATTTGGGAAGAAAATGAAAAATTAACAAAAAATAAGACAAAAGTAAGGGCTCATTTGCCAACGTCAGTTCTACTGCCTAATCCTGGCTCTAGGCAAAGAGTTCCATGGATCAAATGTGTAACTTATAAATAGTCTCCATGACAGTTAAAGTTCGTGACAGAGGTTTTTGGAAATATTACTACACCGTTCAGTTTCTTCCTTGAAGGTCCTTTCAAATTGTGTCGATGCTTTCATTACTCTGCTTGTGTACATTTAAAAAGACGTAGATAAAATCACATTGTATTGAAGAGTATACTATGCTGCAAGCCATCTTATAATAACAAAACAGCATAAAACGCAAGTTAGGTTCTCAATAACTATTCACTGATTAATTAAGCATTGAGTAATGTTTAAATCGAATAGTTTTAGTTAATATGCTCATTGGTTTTAACTTCAGACCACTTATTTTTTTGTTTTATTTACAAGCAATTCTATTTTCCTTTTTGCAGGTTGGAGGGTTTCATTTCAATGTATGTTAACTGTTTTCTTTTATACTATGACAGAATGCATGGAAGACATTGTCCTGAAAGATGTAAAGCTATGTAGTTAGGAAGAGATGATAGTGAAGAATTAAAGGGGGGAGATATTTTACCCAACCCTGCTAGTTAAGTGCTGAGACTAGAGTATTTAATTCTTTATTTTATTGTTCTTATGTCTCAGCAGTATCTTAAATAATCAGGGAGAAAACATATTGTACTGTTTTATTAAGAAATAAATAGTTATTTTCCAAGCAGGAAAAGGACAGAAAAATGTAATATTTCATTGCTGCGATAAAGGAGTTAGTAGCACTACGTGGCAAGGGAAGGCTTCTTTCTACAGAGAAATATTCAAGTGCAGCTGACCTTGGAAAGTCACCAAGGGTTGCTGAAGAAGGAAACTGCTTTGAGTAGAAGTTCCCGTGTGTGTCTGTGCTCGTGGCAGAATGACATTGCAAACAAATAGTATGTACATATTTTATGCTTCCTGTTCGCCCATGGAAATAGACCCATTTTTAAATTAAGGTTACAATCAGTAACCGAGAAATGTCAAAAATAATTCTGGTAAGAAATCAACTTGAGTTTAAGGCAAACTATTCATTTTGTTTATAAACGTAAATGTTAGTAGGTATAGTGGTTCAAGCCTATAATCTTAGCTACTGGGGAGGCAGAGATAGGGAGGATTGAAGATCAAGGCCAGTCCATGCAAAAAAGTCTCCAAAGCCTACATCAACCAATGGCTAGGTGCAGTTGTGCATGCCTGTCATCCCAGCTACACAGGGAAGCACAGATAGAAAAATCATGGTCCAGGACATAAAGAGAGACCCTATCAACTTCCCCCCTCCTGAAGAAAAAGCAAAAGGGTTTGGTGTGGTCAAAGTGGTAGAGTGACTGACTAACAAGTGTGAGGCCTTGAATTCAACTCACAGTACTGCCAATAAATAAATAAACTTTATATCTAATATAATACCTAAATATCACAGGTATTTTGGGGGGATGACAAGTCATAAAATCTTGTCATAACAAGTGTTTTATTCAAACTGAATGGGCCCTTTGGTTAAAACTTTTATAAATTTGGGAGGTTTTCAGTCATTATTTCTTCAGTTATTTTCTTCTGCCCCATTTCTTTTCTCTCCTTCTGAGAGCACAATTATCATTGCTCAACAGTTGTCTGAGGCTGTGTTAATGTCGATTCAATTGGTTTTTTTCTCAGATCTTCAAATTGGGTAATTTCTATCTTGAAGCTCACTAAATCTTCCCCATTTCTAATCTGCTATTAAACCAAGCTCATAAAAATTTCATTTTAGCTATATGCTTTAGCTCTAGAATTTGCTTACAAAACAGTTTCTATTTCTCTCTTGGGGTTACTCATCTGTTAATTGATTCAACATGCTTTCCTTTGAGTCTCTGAATATATTTATGATTAACTTGTCTTTTAATTACAACCTCTAGGTCATCTTGGAGTGATCTTTTGGCTGCTTTCCCCTTCAGCTCTGGTCAGTTTTTCTATTCCGTCATGTCTGGTGATTTTCACTTACAGTTGGGACAGAATATATTGTACAAAGCATGGATGCTGTTTTGTTCCTCTGAAGAGCATCCACTTTTGTTCTTATTCACAGGTCCTTGCTTGAACTCAGGCTACAGACTCCACCTCCCTTGTTGAAATCTCTGCTCTATTGTTGAAGCTTCCACCTTCTGAGGCATCACTGGGAGCGCTCAGTTTAGGAGAAGACAGTGTAGGAGTCAGGGTTTTTCCCTCTGTAGCTCCTCATTTTCAAGGATTTCCTCCCATCTTTGAGTTGCTCTGATACCCATCTGCTCTCTCTTCTGACACTTTTAGCTAGTAAGATTGTAACTTTCTTCTACACAAAATGCATGTATGGGGGGGCGGTGCACTGGGCAAAAGCCTGCAGATTCATGAATCTTACCTGTTGTTTCAATCTTTCAAAGGTATATTGATCCATTTTCTGTCATTTTTAGCCTTTATAAAAAAATATTGTGTATACATATTCTAACCTTTTTTCTGCAAAAGGGCAATTTGGCCCTGTGACTCCACCATCACTGCCCTTTGGTTAAAATTTCACGACTCAAGGTGGCTCCATAGTGTGGATGGAATATATTAGTGAATAATCAATTTTAGAGACATGGGTTTAAGCAAACCCATGCTATTTACAGAAGTTACAAAGGCCCAGGAGGTTACAGTAGAGAGGAGCTGGTGTACAAAATGACTTTTAAAATAGAAAAACCCAAGACATTGAAAGTACTCATGTAATCATTTTAAATATTAAATCCAGAAAAACAGGAAAATATATTTGAAGTTGTGAAGGTGAACAAAACTGGAGAAGGACACAGCTTTGTAGACACTTGTTCCTGCTCAGGATGGAAGAGAGCTCTGTAGTGTCCAGAGGTAGGTGTCCCAGGAAAGCAAGTTTCCTGAAAAGTGTGGATATGGTGATGTGTGAGCAGTTTGGGCCAGAAAGGCTCGTAAGTCTTTGTTTACAAAGAGGAAACCATCCACCTCTACAAAAGTGGTGTGGGACCCAGCAGCGTGAGGTGGGGCTAGACAGGGAAGAAATGAACGTTGGGATAGGCCCGGGTCAGACATTCCCCTTAGGACAGCCTCATACCAAGTCTCATCAGGTCTCATTTTCATGTGAGCCATGATAGACAGACAGACAGACTGACAGATGGATATGTGTATAGATATCTGTACACATCACATGAAATCTTCGATTCATTGCTTAGAATAATGTACATAGTTCTCATTTCTGAGTTCAGTGTTTCTCAGTTCTTTTGCAATCTTTTACAAAAAAGCCTCTGTAAATTCTGTTACTGAATTAGAACTCAAAGGAAAATTATCACAAGATTTTGGCTCGAGGAGGGACGAGCCTGTTTGGTGGCTCTACTGTAGGCTGCTGCCTAACTAAATCACGTAACGCGGTGTGCAACAAGTTATAATTACAATGGTTAAGTGGAGAATGGAGAATTCATCAGTTCTTATGAATTTAGCTTAAATCAGAACTGTAAATTGGGTTTTAAAGGAGCTTTGTCTATGCTGTTTTACGCTGTACTAAGCCCAGTAGGCAGTGAACCAGTAATAAAACATTTAGAATAGCAATAAATACTTGGTATTTTTGTACAAGAGAGAGCAACTGCAGGAGGTAATGCATTCTAAGAAGTTATACAATGGAAATGAGGGAACAAATTCTAAGCTCCGTGGTCTTGGACGTTTAGCATGTGCCCTTGCATCCACAGGTTGAGTGTACGGTGGAAATAGCGCTGCCTGACGTGAGTGACTTCTTGGACACTGTACTAATAGTTTCCCTTTCATCTGGTGCCCATGGTACATTAGGCTGTCCGGTCCATTATCACCCTCATGGGCAGAACGTCTCTTCACTCCTAACATCGGGCTTTGCTTGGTTCTGAGACACATCAATGTTTTGCAGCCCATTACTTGATTTCCTCTTTCCCTAGAATTAGCACACCATCAATGTGAATTTTAGAATTATTTGTATTGAATAAAGCAAAATAACATGAGAAAGTTAAAGGAAAGTTAGAGGAACTCTGTAATCTAATGGCTTATTTTAACAAACTTTTTAAATGTGTGACATACAGAAACATGCACAAATCATGACTATGACGCTTGGTGAACTCCTGACATGAGTCCAACAATGGGATCCTCCCAGTACCACTGGAGTCCCCTGTGCCTCTCTCTGTCGTTATCATTCTCCTGAAGGTATTACTATCCTTTTTTCTAAAACCATAGAACAGTTTTCCTCACAGACAACTGGATATGAATGGAATCACTCAACATGTACCAATTTCATTCATATTCTTATATAAGGCACTCACATAACTGAACGTGGTTGTGTGCTATTTTCATTGCTGTAAAGTGTTTTATGAACATACTGACATTTGCTTATTTTTTCTCTTGCTGGTAGATATTTGAGTCGTGTTCTCATTTTTAGGTGTCATAAACAATGTTTCTATCAACACTCTTGTTCAGGTCTTTGGATGCAAAAAAGTACGTATTTCTACAGATACATCCCACGCCCAGGAAGGTGTGTCATTTCTGGGTTCCAGGATAAGCGTATTTCAGTCTTAATAGATACTGCCGGACTGGTTTCCAAAGTGTCTGTACTCCTACCAGCAATGTATGTACACAGTTGTCTACATCCTTGTCAACTCTTGGTACAGTGAGTGCTTTCAGTGTTAGCTTTTGTGGTGCTCGTGTTAATATCTTATGGTTTTGATCTTCATTTCTTTGTTGACTAAATAGCTAAGTACCTTATGCATATTTATGGACCATTTAGACAACTTCTTTGAGAATTTGCCAGTTTGGTTGTCTGTCTTTTTCTTATGGGTTGGTAAGAATTGTTTTTTTTTTAGGATAGGGTCTCATGTTTTTGCCAAGATTCACCTGCCTATGGCCTTCCCACATAGTTGGGAGTATAGGCATGAGCTGCTGGATATTATACTACCCTTAAGTAGAGGTACATAGCAATAAGGGATTGAAGGTAGCATCAAATGGGACTTGCCTGAGTCCTCAGTTGCTCCTGAGGTCCTACTGGAAGTTTTGTGTGATGGCAGGTTAAGCATATTTCTACTATTTTGGGAGCATTATCTTGGCAGGCCCCAGGCCCAGAATGAGAAGAGGGATGAGATTCTCAGTGGGTGCTCATGTCTTGCCTACTTGCTCGTCTTTCACAAGTGGGAAGAAGTCATTGTTGCCCTGTGTGCTGGATCAAGAATGTTTGCTCAATAATTAGATCTCAGCCAATCACTCACTGAAACAACATTCACCAAAAGTCCAAGTTAGGGCTGAAGTGGCAGGGAACATGAGAACCTCTGTGACCCACAAAGTGCTGGAGACTCCCAGAAGTTAAAGCACATTTGGATGTCTACTTGTCTAAGTGAAAGTTTACCCTCATCACCACGCTGATGCTGGTGGCCCCACCTCCACCTCTGTACTTCCAGTGACAGGAAACCCAACTCTAAATATCCAGGCAAACTGACCAACTATTGCTCAGTCCTACCTGTGAGAAATTTCTCTATTCACATGTAACATGCCATCTGCTGTTTCCACTCACTGATTCTGGATCTTCCCCATGGGGCACAAGGAATAAGAGCACTTGATCCTCCTTTCTTATGAGAGCTCTTCAAATAGTCCAACACAACTTCGTGCTGTTATGTCTTCTTCTAATTTTTCCTTTAACTAAACTTCTTGAGATAAACGTTTTTATACTGAGGGGAAAATAGTACCATAGTCAAAGAATGCACGAGGATTGGAGATGAAGAATTTACTGAGGACATTTTCTTGTTTGATTACATCCATCATTTCCCCTTTTGTTTATTTTTCTTCTTATTAAACAGTGATTACCAGGAGACTCTGGTGGGGGCGGGGGGGTTGCTGGTTAAAATCCTTACCTTCCTTTATTACAGGTAATACTCCTCATTTTTAGACTAGTTTCCATGCTGGCTGCTAACTCCTGCTGTTTCTTTTTTCTGGGTTCTTGTTAACAGAATGATTTTGCAGAGGACATCTTTTATGTGACCCTGGTGAACAGCGAGGTCTGCTCTGATTTATTTCTGTTTTTTCATATTTGAAGGTAATTTTCAAAGCTGCTGTAATATGCCTATTCTCATTTATACAAGAAATTGTCATTCATAATTTTGTTTCCTGGAATTCAAGAACTTTCCCAGAGCTGTTCTGAACATAAGCAGCACTGCACATTTCTACCTTTAAAAGAAGAGAATGAACTGTAACTAGAAGGCGATTTGGTGATTCATGACAAAAAAAGGGAAGACTGGCACACAGGGACAGTTCTTCCTAGACTTGAAATTTACTGAGCATAAGCATTTATTCATTCAGCAGTCAATAAATATTTACGAAGTGTCTGCTTTATGTCAGGTACCTTGGTAAAATGTTGAGGATACAATGGTGAAAATTGCCCTCCCTGAGCTGCCCTGCTAGGCAGGGAGACTGGTAAATAAGTGTAGTTTCTGAACTCTTACCATGTGCTTAATAGAAAGTGCTCAAAAATGAGGTCCACTCCCAGACTGCTGTTACTAGTACCATTGTTACCACAGCTACTGTAGTTACTACTTCATCACTGCTTTGGTTCTGCTTCTTTGTTAGTATCTGACCTTGGACAAATTATTTAATCCTCTTGGATCTTTTCTCACCCAATAATATTAGAATATGTAGTTGGATAACTGTTTCTGTCTGCAGTGTGCTAAAGCACTTTACCCCCCCCAAAACACCCAGAAAACTATTTAGATGGTGCATGGTTGTACAAATATTTGTGAGTGGTAATGTAAGCAAGATTTGCTTACAGAAGAATTTCTCTTCAATGTGCAAATATGCATTGTGGATGTCCAAGAATGATGCAGCAAATTTGTTCTGCAAGTTATTTTTTTTCCTGGACTTCTTAGTATTAACACAATCAGTTTTTCAGAAATAGCACCTGTTCTTCCAGGGAACAGACTTTTTTTTCCCTTTCAATGACTTCCTAAGTTCTTTTCAACTTTAATGTTCGCAACTCTATTGTGCTGTAAGACCTCCTAGTTCTAGGATGACCATGCATCTTTGTGTTGTGTGAGATAAATCAAGATTTAACAGTATTCCCTTTTTTCCATAAGATATCTCTCACTTTGAATCAAAAACTACCCAGTCAACTTGCCTAGTGCAGTGGTCTTAATTCATGCTGCTTTAGTTGTCTGTAGAACTCATCAAACCAAAAAGACACATTGAATATTGAGTAACAATATTAGGGAAAGGCTCTTCCTTTCCCTAACGCCATCCTTTCATCTTACTACCACCAATTTCCTTTATGCAAGAATGACTGATAGAGTGAATTTCACTAGCTATTGGCAGAGCAGTGTTTATTGAGCACCAATTGGGCATGCAGCCCAAGGTAGAAGTGTGACAGGTGAAAAAGTCTAAGGCATTTTATCCTTGCCTTCAAGGAATAAAATCTCTATGACAGGTGGTGCCCTGTGTTTAGCAAAGCATTTTATAAAGTAGTAAATGTATACATTAACCAACAATCCCCATGATGGTTAATAAGTCAGTCAATTATACCTCTCATTGCTGCTTTGAGGGTGAGCTTTTTTTTAACAAATGCATCAATAATCTGAATGAGAGTGCATGAGTTGGATGATAGCTAATTGGCTCCTGAGTGCTCATATTTAATTTATGACATTGATGTGATATTAAATTATTAGTTTTCTCATCCTTTCACTTCTAATCTGTCCCTTTGTTTCAAGTGGCAATGATATGCTCTGGTCTCAGTGAGAAGGAAATAGAGTCTAGAATGAAGAAGAAATTTAATTCTGGATGGATTTCTTAAACAAGAAACAAACAACAGTCTGAGAGCCAAACTGATTTTGATTTACAAAAATCAGACTTCATTGAGAAAATAATAAAGGATTTTTTCAGCAACACAAAAGTTGGAGTTTGAATATCAAGAAGTAAGCTATGAGTGCTCCACAAAGAATTCATACTAAAAACTTTAAGGGAAGAAGGAAATCCAAAGACAGCATAGTTATTTTTCTTCCCACAAAGGAAATGTGAATTAAACATAGACTGATTTGGGGTGTTGGGGAGAGAACACTGACATATGGAAACCCTAGAGCCCAAGTATAAGTCTTTGCCTTATACTCTTTATTCACTCAACCCTTGGGGAGAGGAGAGAGACCTAACAGACACCCAAGGGAGAGTCAGCAGCAGGAAGGTCACACCTGCTCCCCAGCATGCAGCCACGTAAGAAGACTATTTCCTTTGAGCATCTATATTCAGAATGGCCCTAGACCTACAAAGATGTGAATCTAGACAGGAAATCTAGGCAACCTTTAGCTGGGCTTGTTCTCAGCCACGTAAAGTTCTACCATCCTTGGAAGGTGCAAGGAATATATCTGGAGGTCCTGGAGCATTCTGTCTCTCTACAGGGGTGCTAATAATCTACTGAGAGCACCAGGGGATTATTAGTAGCTTAGCCTGAGTTACAGCAGGGACCGAAAGGTTGGTAAGACACTACAGAAAGACCCCTAGTGACCGAACACGCCCAACCTCAGCAGGAGCCACAGCTGAACACCAGCAGTCAGGTGCACAGCCAGTGGGAGGGGAGAGACAGCCTGTGAGAAGGAAGGAAACTGATGCTAGGATAATCCTGAGTCCCTTTGGACACAGATGAGAGGTGGGGGAATGACGAAGAGAAGCAAAGTGGAGAATTTGGGGCCAAGAGTAATTACTCAAAAGAGATTTCCTTTAATGGCACATTATTCCATTTTGTTGAAGCGACAATTTTAAGTAAAATTTTCAGCCATCCCCTGAAATAAGAATTTGTAAAGCTATTTACATCTGAGCTGTGTATGAAAATGGAGTGGGGACCCAGGTTCTCCGGTCAAAGAACACTTCTGCTACCAGCATGAGCCTTCGTTCCTCCTCCACCAGGGCTTGTCTCAGACCGTAAACAATGGATTGACCCACGGATCTCATTGCTGATTATGAGGCAGTGTGTGTGTGTGTGTGCGTACCATGCACCTCTCTCGAGCTTGTAACTTAATTACCATGTGAATAAAATAGAATAGGTTAATGTTACTTGTCTTCTTCTTGTTTTTCCAACTCCTACTTCCAGTGCACATGTGCCCTGCTACTACTTGTTGCTGACAGTCATTTCCAGCATCCTTGCCTGCCATGTTGAGTTAGGAACTGGTCAAAACCATCATCCATCTGCTGGTCAAGCTGGTCGTGAAGGATAATTAGGATTCTGAGTTAGACAAATGTAAACTGATAAAACCAGAATCACAACTGGCTTTAAGAATTAGGTCTTCTATTGAAAAATAAGTGTAAATTGGATTTCTCATAAGTTAAATCACTTAAATTTATACTGAAGTGGCTTCATGAAAGCATTTAATTGAGAGTTCTCTTGAAAAAGTAACAAATAACATTGTGGATTGGTTAATTAGCATATTTATTCATTGATTCAGTCAAATACCCCTTGGGTGTGTGTGCTGGGCACCATGTTAGGTGGTCAATTTATCTCAGTTGTAAATCCACTTCACTAAGGACAAATTTTGCTTGAACTAAGATATCCTTGCTGATGTTCTCTGTTGAGTGATAGTCAGGCCCCTTTTAAAGTTGTCCAGAAAAAAAGGGAAAAGCTATATTTTAAAGAAGATGGTAGTTTTCATTTTGGGTGCTTTAAAATCCCTGTTTCATTATTTCCATATTTCACTTGTGTTGCAGAGATCCCCAAATTGCTGGTGGCAGTACAAACTTGGTCAAGGTAGCTCTACCAGCAAGTTAGCGTGTGTTTGTGGTTGCCTTCCAAAGGGGTGACTGCTCTCCACTGTGGAGCCACTTCCACTTGGAGTCTCTTTGCAGCAAGAATTTGAAAGCTGATGGGAAAAAATACCATTTTGGCCAGTCACAAATCTCAGCAAGGTGAATTATTACTTTGTAAGCCATTGGAATTTTGTTTTTTCATTAGCAGGCATTTATTAAGCACCTACTATGTGCTAGACACACTTAGATGCTGTAGACACACCAGCCAAGATGCTTTCAAAGAATTCAATGGTAGGAGAAGGGCTCATGGATAATTAATTAAAATATACTACTCATTTATTCATTCAACAGCCCCTTATTAATGCTTACTGTTTGTTCAAAGATAAATATTTTACCAAGCAGTCATTTACAATGTGCTTGGTGAGGAGCAATGAGGTTCACTTGGCATGCCAGGTGTGGCAGGAATTGGAAAGAGTAGCTAGGACCAGCATTTAGGGAGGAAGGTATTTGAACTGAGCTTTTAAATCAGGTGGGAAGAGCATTTAAAGCATCAGAATTAAGATATAGAGGATGAATGAGATGATGGAGACAAGTGATGCTCACTGAAGCCTTAGGGTAAGATTAAGCTCCAGCCAGAAATCTAAACATATGCAAGGAGGCAAAGGAGTTTTATTACTATTATTTTATTTTTTCCCTGCATAGGCTGTTTTAAGAGAAACCTTGACTACTACCTGTAGCAGATAAGGATTTTCTTTAACCACTCCTTATTTGGTGTGTGTTACCTCTATTCATTCAAGAGAGGAATTCACCAGCTTAGGTTGGCAGTTTTGGTAGACTCTGCTAGCTGCCTGTCTGACACTCTTCAGGTATGCATTTAGAATATAAAACTGCCTCTCTCATCCTCCTTTGCTAGTGTAAGTAGTCACCTGACTAAGTTTTGTCTAATCAGCTTCTGTCTTTCAGGAAGGTGCATAATGAGATCTGACTCAACTTTCATTGTTCTCTTTCCTGATGTCTGGAATATAGACATGAGGACTGGAGCCAGGGTGATTTATCAGTTAGACACAGTAGGCTGAGTCCTGGTACCCACAATACCTTTAGGGGCCACCAAAAAGTCTAAATTCTTCTTAAAATCTGAAAGAAAAGGTAAACTTTTAAGTTAAAGAGAATGTCTTAATATAACATTGGCATATTTGTTTTTATTCCAATGTAGCTATAAATATAATTTTCAATAACTCCTTGAGGGTTCTGCATGGTAAACACACCGAGGGCCAGCAAATATCACAATGTAGTTACAAAGGTCCCAGAAGCAACGGAAGAGCCAGAACACCTGGTGTCTCACCATGGCGAGCCTGAGCTGAGTGAACCCCCATGGGTTGGGGTTCTGGTTCCATGTAGCTGCTTACAGTTCCTGACTGGCGGGTGCTACTCTCTTCTCACTGACTGACTATAGGTCTGTAAAGCGGGTGTGCACACACCTGCACTTCTCACGTGGCTGCCTGAGAGCTCTGGTCCAGAAGCTTGGGTCAGAGAGATATTTAAAAACTACTTTTCCTTATTCCACTCTAGTGCAGGACTCTAGCCCCACCTGTGCAAAAATCCATTCCAGTCAACAGTTGGACATTTTAAACAATTTCTTCTCTCCAAAACCACCCAGAATAAGAAGTGGGCTTTCTCTCTACTGACAAGTTTCTGAAGGGACAGGAAATGTTTTCCCCAAATACATTCGATCTCTTCTGGTCTTCCCCTTCCTTCCAAGGCCAACTTGGGATCCTCTTGCCCTGTACTTTCACAGTCCACTGGCATCCAGCTCAAGTGGGCAAAACTCCTGGTCTAACACATTGTCTCAGGGAAAAAGTCACAAATTAGGAAGCTCCCCCACTGACTGCGAGGCAGTGATTCCCAGCAGCTCCTGGTCCTCTGGTGTGGTGGGGTGGCTCACATAGGTGAGTATGAGGATAACTTTTGTCAGAGCTTTCACACCTTCTGGCTTCTTGATTACTCCCCTGGTGGCTCGTAAGCAGGTCATTGAGAACTCAGACTCATTCATTCAAACACTTCCACGAGTCACAGTAAAGTGTGACTTG
The DNA here is from genome assembly GCF_047511655.1 of Castor canadensis. NCBI lineage: Eukaryota > Metazoa > Chordata > Mammalia > Rodentia > Castoridae > Castor > Castor canadensis. The sequence continues at coordinate 4,730,816 of NC_133386.1, read as the reverse complement.
AGATGTCCCTTCTAAGAGAACATGTTTGTCTACATAATCTCATCATGTGCAGAAAAGTCTTGGCGGATGAGAGAGAAGGCAGGAACATCAGAAACGACAGAGAACACGTCTCCTTCTGTTCCTGTTCCTCTCCTGTCCTGTAGAGCAGGCCGGGTTGAGCCAGGCTTGCATCACTCACTGGAGCCATTTTTGTGCTGCAGTGTATGGCATAAGCCAGTGAAAATATCACCTTATACATTTGGTGCAACATTTTGGCTTCGAGCCTTGATCACAGGGCTGAGAGATAAGTAAGCCGGGTTGCTTAGAGAAAAGAGGGTGCTAGTGCCCAAGGAACCTGATTACCATGGAGAAAATGAGAGGAAAAAGGACAAAGTAGGTCTCGAATGGAGATGGAGCAACGCAGAAATGATCACTCACTTGTGAAGGAAAATGAAAAGACAGAATTAGAGTGATGTAAAAGTGTAAACCATGAATGACTCTAAATGAACCAGAACACAGACATGTTCAAGTGCACATGCAAAAAAAAAAGGAAGGCAACCTCTCAGACAGATTGTGGGGCCCAGGAAGCCCTGTGTCCCCAGTCTGAATTAGGCACAGGGGAGGCTCGTTCTTGTCTGCTGTTCTACTTTACTTTTCATCAAGTCTGTGAGACAGCAAATGGGTTTTTCTTTTCTTTTTTTTCCCTCTTCTCTTTTCCTCCACCCCTCTTTTAACCCCTCCTTTTCCTCTTCTTTCTTCTTTTTTCCTTCCAAGCCTATCAATACCATCTTTGCTGAAAACAAGAACTTGAAATTCACCTGTTCTAGTGTTGCTCTATCTATCAGCTTTACTGATATAAATTTAAATTTTACTTTTATTATGTCCTAGGGTGGTAGAAGATACTAAATTATATCCCGTCTGCCTCTGCAGCTGTTACATAATTGTTACATGCCTCACCACCTTTTATTACCAGACAATCGACTGCTTTGGGAGCTGTACCTATAAGGTAGGTATTAAAGAAATAAGAATTAATGTTATTAATAGTTTGTTGGTGACAGGCACAACATCATTTGAAGACAAACTTTGGGCCTCTGTTGTGTTTTCTTTTTTAATGGAGCTTAAGCACCTCTGAGTTTGTGCAGCTGGATAATTTTATGCATTTATAGAGAAGGTTCTGTGGAACTTCATTATGGCATCTCGCCTGCTCATGAATGATGGACATTTATGCAGCCATTAAAATCCTTAGATGGGCCCGAGGAGGTGTGGATTCAGTGAGTTCAGGCTGCCTGCAAATGCCTTTCAGGTGGCCAAATCATTGGGTGAGACTTACTCCCATCCCTTTGCAAAACACAAAGCAAAGTGCAAGCCAAACACCTCCATGTCTGAATGCTTATGCTCCCTCAGGAAGAATGTATCGAGATCCTCTTCCCTGCTACGGGGATGGATGGTGTTAGGACGAGAGACGTCTGGGAAGTGGTCAGGTCATGACAGGGAGGTCCTCTTAGAAAACCAGGTTAGGTGAGACCTTGGGTCCCCTTTTCCCTGTGAGGCTGGACCTCACGGGAAGAGGCAGACTCCAGGTCTGCTGGGGCCTTGATCGTGGACTTTCAGCCTCCGGAACTGTGAGCCATGGGTGTTTGGTCATAGCAGCTTGACTGGACTGGATAACCAGTAAAAACAATGAAAAAGAACATTGTTTTTATGAACGTGACCAAATGTTTTGATTGTAACAATTAATAACTTTTAAAAATGCGTTAATTCATCCCTTGCTTCATCCTTTTGTATGGACTTTGATCACTGAACTTACAGTAATCACTTTCTCTGTTTATTTAAAGATGCTTCTTCTGCCCTTTCTCTGTGGCCTTTGTGAGCTCCGGGGTGAATGGTGAGGTCCAAGTGCAGAGTGGTTAGACGCATGGATAGCACAGGCTCTGGGAGATCACACGCAAGCCACAGCTGGTCCACAGAGTGTCTTGTGTGGCCTTGGGCAAATTATTAGCCTCTCTGGGCTTTTGTCTTTTCCTGTGTAAAAGCAGAACCAGCACTCACAGCCTTTGTGTGTGGTGGAGATTCAGCAGCGGATGTGAACTGCCTATCCTGGAACTTGAGCCTCAGTGGTTGTTGGAGGAACTGAGTGAAATTGCGCTCGTAATTTGCTTTCTTTCAATGTAGGCCATTACCAGTTAAATGATTCTAACGACACCAAAATGAAATAGTGAAAACTAAAAGTCTTCTCCCTGAGATAATGCTTCAATTTGAATTTCTTTAAGTCTTCCTTATTTTAAGAAACTCTCCTGCAAGACTAGTGGCTCTGTAGTTTCCAGCACCTCGCTTGACTTCTGTAACCAGAGTTTGCTTTGCTGTAATTATATGTCCTTAAACAAACATTTCATGAGTTGCCCTTGGAGCCTAAATACATTGGTTTTTGTTAACCTTGGAAAATGCAAGCAGAGGGTATTTTATGTTTGGAAGTAGGACTTGAAGCAGTGAGCCCCAAAGATTCGACATGCTGAAGTCATCCTGAGTGAGAAGGCTGACTCTTTAGCGTGGTTCCACGCAAAGGAGGAATCCTAGGGCGTCTCTTCCACCCAGCAGACATAGCAGGCTGTGTGCTGGGGGCTGGGAGGGGTGCACTGCCAGAGTGGAGAGGTGGGGAGCCTTCCTGAGAATGGGCAAGTGAGCTTTTAGAAGTAAAGATGGCTGGCTGGTCCAGAGGTCTGGTCTGGTTCTGTTGGGTCGCAATGAGTCTGCTTAGCAACTGTTGTTAAAAAAAAATACCTTGGTGTGTTCTCATTCTAGATGGAGACCGCTTGCCTCCTGATCCTTCATTGGCAAGAATTTTAACAATATTCACTTGTTTGCATACCAAGGCAGCATAAAATCTTCCGTGATTGCACTTGCCTGGGAAGGATTTGGAGATTTTTGCCCGTGATCCTATTCTGTGGGATGTGGTTTAATTAGCAGTGATTGGCTGCTTTGTCTGTTTTAAAAATTGTACGGTTAGGACCAGCAATAAGCATCTGGGTCAACTCTGTCATTAGCGGCAGCTGCATGCGTCAGGGCCAGAGACCTGCAGGCACTTACATATGGTTGTCCACATACCTGTTTTTCTCTCCAGCAATGATCAACCAATCATTGATCATTGATCAACCAATGATCAACGCTTACCTGAAATGTAGCTTTCTTCCATGGTGGAATTTAAGTTTCTGCTACTTTCTCTCCATTGTTTGAAACAGAACTACCTATAAAGCTCTTTTTCAAGAAACATGTAACGTATAAGGATGAATTTGGGGTATTCTCCCCTCACCAAAAGGCCCCAAATCCACCTGCTATGAGAATGTAATTAAATATCAAATTCCATGCAATGCTCAAGTTTATTCTTTTAAAAGCTCCAGAAATGCTTTAAAACTAGAGTCTAACAAAACCAATAAAGAGAAAAGAAAGTTTTATAGTAAACCAGGGAAAATCAAAAGAAATACTATAAAAGAAAAAAAAAATAAACAGCAGGTTGAAAAGACAGAAGCCTTTCCAGAAAAACAAATCAAATTAGGAAAAGGATTCATTTGGGAAAGTTTGACATATCCTAAGAAAAAAATAACAGCTATTGAATTAAACTGACAAAAACTCAATTAAAGGAGAAAACCTGCAAAACCCAAAATAAACGGCTGCCTCCCTCCCCAACACACAAAAGCAGGCTGTAAGGGCTCTTGTGTCCAGCAGAGCTGAGCTTCCTGCTGAAGAGGCTCATGTGACTTGAAGACCTGCCCAGCATCCAGGGCGTTGTTCCTGTACTCCCAAGATGCCAAACTCTACCTTGGGAATGTGGTCATTGAAATTAGTTATAAAGATGAGGGGTTTTAGTGCTTGTCTGATCTACTTGAAAAATACACATACAACTAAGCAAAAAGACAGGGAGATGGGAAGGACAGAGAGAGAGAGAGAGAGATTACACTTTTCAATTCACCTTTATATCTCTTGCCACCAATCTCACAGGGACACTGAACTCCCATAGTCCACAGGTTACTCTGGAGCCTGGTTTCCTGCTTTTTTCAGGGTGCTCTGGAGATGCTATTTTCAAAGGAGTCTCAGCTCTCTCCTAGAAACCTGATTATGTCACCATTAGCTACTGCTTAATGAATGTGGCAGTGGGCATGGGGACTGTATCTTCCTGAGCAGGCCCTAGAACTCACAGGTAGGGCTTGATAGCCAGTGGGGCTCGAAAAACCTAGAGCCCCACTGTGTCCCTCCCATTCTAGTTGCTCCGTGTTCCCGCCCTCTCCCAGTAAGGACCACTGTCAATGTGGCAGGGACATAGCCTAAGTTGGTTATGGGCTAAAGCATCACTCTAGTTTATAAAAATGAGATGGTGGTGAAGGAAAAAAACATTACAGGGAAGTGAAGAAGGAGAGGAGAGCTGCCTGAGGAGCTATTTCTCCTCTTCTGCTTCTTAGGATGCCCTGTGGAATTACGGTCTGCAAAGGCTTGGCTGAAGTGCTAAACATGGCCCGATTTCTCTTTATTTTTATGGAGGGATTTCCTATGCTTGGGACTTGTAATATGGGTTTTGATTTATAATCAGAATCTGAGGGATGAGTCTAAGAACTGACTCTGAGAATTTATTATGGTTGAGTAGTATTTGATTTTCAAGATTAGCTTATTCAATACCTACTCTGCTCCTGCCTTTGGTATTGTGGATAGTGACAGAATCAGACAAGGGTTCAGTGCTGTTACGGCTTATATTCCAGTGGGGAAAGGTCAAAACTAAAGAAGTAAACCAATGTAATGCAAATATCAGGTCATAAAAGGAACTCAAGGCCACCATTCACCTCCAAGGCCATGGAGTACGGTGGGAGCACTGGGTGTGGTGGGACAAGGGCCTTGGAGGGGATGGGACGGGGTATTGGTGCAAACGGGGATCTGCTGCCCAGCCCTCACGTGGAAGTCAGCTGTCACACATGAGGAAAAGAAGCAGGATGACTGGCTGGGTGTGGCAAAGACAGAGGAATAGATTGTGGAGATTTCAAGTGGGAATCAGAAACCAGTCATGGAGGGCTCTGTTATAAAAATAGATTTTCTGATCAATAATTAAAGCTATAATTAAAAAGCCCTTATATAGAGCTGCCAATTCTGAGCAATGACTGCTAGGGACAGTACTAAGCTCTTTATGGTCATGACTTTTAATCTTCGGGACCTCTCTGACTGATGGGAGACTCTGATTCTGATTGGCTTAGTTGTTGTAGGTCATCCCTCTATTGTCTGGCAAGGCTGGCATTTGGAGACAGGCCTCCCCATGTAAAACCTCAGCTTAGAACCCAGCAGGAGCGGCTCTGCAGACACCATCACAGCTGGGTTAGCCATGATGTCCAGCTCCTCCTCAAGGGATTCTGATTCAGCAGGTTTGGGGTGGAGCCCAGAGAAAAGTGCATTTTTTTAGACTTTCCCCAGGGGATTCAGAAACCGATTTATAGCACAACCATAGTTCTCCCTGCTGTTTTCTTAAGCTATAAATAGTCAAGCAATCAGTTAAGGAAGCAGATGAAACAGACAAAACCCAAAGTCTGAGAGGAGCCAGGGAGCGCAAATGTCAGATACAAAATGTGTGACTGTCGGATGCTCCTTCTAGTGGTCGTTATCCCTCAGCTGGTTAAAGCTTTTTCCTTCTTACTGAGACTGTTTAAGCAATACCACAGACTTATTGGAGCTGTTTAAAGTAATGTCTGATTTTTCACTAATGGCATATCTTTGTGAAAAAATTATATTGTGCTATAGTTATAATAAGATGACAGATTTAAGGTTTTCTTCATGGGCTGCTCATTTTTCTCTGGACTCTCACATAAGCTTCTAGAAAGGCAGATCTTAGATAGCTGAGATATAGCTATAAACCCATTTATTTTTACAATTCACTCTCTTATCTTTAATTGCTTTGTAAATATGCTGTCCCCATTATGCAATTGGAGAACACCCAGAGGCTTCTATTAGTGAGCACTTAGCACTGATGTTGGAAATGGATCGCTTCCCTGCAGTGATCTATCATCACAGATTCTTGCAGGAGATATGGAGGGTGCTGAAGGAGTACAGAGGTGCTTCCTGCAGAGGGGCTTTCTAGAAGCTGGTCCTAGAGATGGCCCCGCTGATTGTTGCAATGCTAGGTGTTTGTGAGGATGACTTTCTCACTGGTTTCAAGAGCCTTATTTATACTCAGAATATAAAGTAAAATGAATATATTTTCTTTTCTTTCAAAAATATTTTTGAATTTTATTATGTGTAAAATAGTCTCCTGAGTGTTGGGAGTGGGGAGGAATCAGGCCTGAATGCCGTTATCACCAGACAGTTGCCTAAGAGGAGAAAAGAGAGATAGCGACATTGTCTTTCAGAAAGCAGTGGCCAGAGAAGAGGACACACCAGACATGTGCAGAAGTCGTGGTAGCACCATAATGTTGAAGCAGGGCCCCCTTATGATTTCAATATCCAGTGTCCCTCAGAAGGCTCACGTGGTAAAGGCTTGGTCCCAGCTGGAGGCACTACTGAGGGGCAGGGAGATCATGTCCATGTTTTGACTTCTTGATGAGTTTATTGTTGAATTGACTATTAGGACACAGTCTGGTTGGAGCAAGTGGGTCACCGGGCGTGTGCCTTGGATGACAATATTATGCCTGGTTCTTTGCTCTGCCTCTCTCTCTGCTTCCTGACCGAGAGGTGAGCAATATTCGTTCCCTGTGCCCTTCCACCCTGATGCTCTGTCTCACCACACACTGGTGCAGAAACAATGGAGCCAAGTATGCATGCACCGAAACCTCTGAAACTGTAAGCCAAAATAAACCCTCCATCTCTTCTGTTGTTTTCTCAGCTATTTTGTCAAAAGGCTGACTAAAACAGTCTTGAAGGGTGTGCCTTAATAGACATCCTAGCCTCCCATGCTCAAAACAGAACTTCTAATCTTGCCCCCTCCCCCCTGTCACCACATCCCTCTTGTCACTCAGTGGTGATTCTGGCCTTCCTATTGTTCAGGCTACAAACCTGGAGTTGTCTTTGACCCTTTTTCTCTTACACTCCATTTTTAATCCATCCGCAAATCATATCTGCTGTGTCTTCATAATATGACCTGATGAGACTGAGATGGAGAAGTTGTCACAAATTACATGTCAGAGATGGAGGCAGCATTTGAAGGCACCAGAGCCCTCATCCCTGGTGCTCCACCTCAAGGGTGGAGTCCAGGCTGAGGTCAAAGGAGAGGAGTATTAGTAAATGATACTCAGAAGGGAGTGGGTTCGATCAGCGAGGGGCTTAACTTTCAGGTGAAGAGTCTGAGTTTTACTTTACAAGCCACAGTGATGTGTAACATCTTGAGTTGGAAGATGCTGAATCTAAACCATGTATCAGAAAGATCCAGTTAGTCATGCCCTGAGCCAAACAAAGGAGCTGATGAATTGTGAAGTGGAGACCATTCCAGAGTTTGGATACCAAGCCCTGGCTCAGTGAAGATAATTGCATTGGAGGTAGAAGGAAAACAGTGAAATGGGGCACTTCTGATGGTAACAGGGTAATTAACACAAATGGGCAGTTTATTGGCTTTTGAAGCAAGAAAAAAGAAAGATAATGATATCTTCTCACTTTCTTCGACACATAATTCACATAAATGAATGTGCTGAAAATGAAGTTTTACACCTGTGTGTGAGAGAAGATAGTGATGACACTAACAGAACTTTAATTTGGGAGGAAAATGAGAAGTTGGATTGCTTTACAGGTAACTGTGGGTCATCTCACTGAAGTTACCAAGTCAGAAAGAGGGAGACACAGGCAGGCTCAAGTTGGACACTTAGTGATCTGTCACTTAACTGTAATATCAGAAATATTTTGAGTTAAATAGTCTGCAATTCCTCCTTCAGTAAACACTTAAGCCATCTTGACAATATATATTACTCAAAAATCCTTTTAGTTGAAGATCAGGGGTCACAAATCAATGAGCTCTAGAAACTATGAATGAAGTAAGAGTTCAATCTAAGACTATGAGCATGAAACGGGTGTCCTCAAAAGCTTTTTATAAGAATGGGAAGTTTCAGGAGAACAAAAGTGCATTCACAAGCGAGGAAGAACACAAAGGAACTTACATATTTTGTTTTTCTACATGAAAAAAATCTCTAAGATTTTATAAGCAGAGAATAGGCCTCATCCTATTTTGGGGGTTGAAATATATACTATTTATGTAGTCCAGGAGCCCACAAGGCAAAACACAGTGTTTAAAAAGTGAGCTTAGGCTGGTAATTCTCTGGACTACTTGGTAAAATTAAACACAATAGAGTTGTAGTTGAGAGCCTCATCCAAGGTTACACAAGACTCCCTCAGATAAAGTCCAGCTGAAGATACACTTAGCAAGCAGCAAGACTCCAAGATGTCTGTCATCATAGAGCCAATGTGATGCTGACAGAAGGAAAAGAACATCCAGAGAGTGGAACAGAAAGGAGAGTCGAGAATTAGACTCACACATACAATAACTCAGAAACAGCATTACAAAGTCAGTGGAGAAAAGGATGCAAAATTCACTATTATGGAACAATTGGTTATTATTATATTTCAGAAAATTTGACTATGTCTGTACCTTCCACTGTACACCAAAATAAAACAGTAAAGTATCTTGCAGAAGAAAATATGAGAGATATTTCTTTTCTTGTGGTAAAAAATGACCTCTTAAATCTAATAGAGAAAGCACAAACTTTAAGTGAACAATTGACAATATTTAAATTGAAATTTTTTTACAATAAAGCATGGTTTAAAAATTTAAAAGATTAGAAGAGGATAAATATGCAAACACATAAAACCCATAGGGGATTTATGTAAAGACTATGCAATGAAATTCAACAATTCAACAGAAAGGACATATAAACCAATTAAAAAGTAAGCGAGATATATAAAAGGGAATTTTTAAGTCATAAAACCTAAGTGGCCAATAAAACATGAGATGATGCTCGACCTTTTGATTTAATGCAGGTTGAAGTAATAATGAGATGTAGCTTGATACTGTGTACTCTGACATGGCCAGCTTGGTGTACAAATGACACAGGAGAGTACCCTGGTGCACTGCCGGTGAGAACAGTAATTATTGTTTGTTGAATTGGCATCCAATTCAACAAATGTAATACTGAATATACTCTCACCTATGCTCCTACAATGTCTCTCTTAGCCCTGTGACCTTGACTCCAAACCTTGTGAGACCCGATGAGTCATAGAAATCATAGGGAATATATAGATACTATAAAGAAATCAAAGATAGACACTGCAGAACCTCTGGAGAGGACAGAGCAGGAGAAAGAATCTGGAAAAGTCGGGGGAGGTTTAGGAACACAGGTCAGTGCTGTCTAAGACAGAGAAGGTCAAGTCAAAGCATTGGCCAGGTGCACCCAGTACTACTAAGTTTATGGAGGATAATGTTATAAGGGGGGGGGTGCTGAATTTGTTTATTGAAAAGCCAGCAAGAGATGAGGGTGTTCTTAGAAGGGATTAACCCGTGGGTATGGTGATAGCACAGGCCCCTTCAGTGGTTATTTGGATGAGGGTGAAGCTGAAGAAAGGTAGACTGATTATTCACCAAATTTGCTTGTGAGAGAAACGAGGAAGATAAGTTAGTCACTTGGGACTTTTCAGGATCAAGGGAAAGATTGTTTTGTTTTCAGGAGAACTGAGACTTAAGCTGTTTGTAGGGAAGTAGAGAGAATAAAGATGCAACAGGGACAGAAGAAAGTGACTCACACCTGTAAGATTTCATTTCTGCTGCAGACAAGACTGGAAGATGTGCTTTCTTGTACTTTTCATTGGGACTTACATACATTGGAGAGTAGGAAAACCTTGACGGTGGGGGAAGGGAACCTCTAAAGTATGTTCAAGGGTGTAACGACTTTGATTTCAGGACCACAGTGCATTGGAAAATGCCTTGCTTGTAACTGTGCTAAATATTTCAAAATATTTCTTTTGTTGTTGGAATTTCTGTTTGTTTGTTTTAAGGTAGGAAGGAAATAGTTTCGTTATAAGATCTTGGGAGTTGGTGGGTGGAATCCTTTTTTGTCTCCATAAATTTCTGGCCAGAATTCAGATTTACCTTGTGGAATGTGTTATATGAAACCATGGCGCACTTTTGTTCAGATCAGGGGTTTGATTGTTGTAACAATCCTTTTCCATTTCAATATTGGGAGAAAGTCTGGAGAAAATTCTCATAGCATTTTCTTTCTAAGACCACCTTGGTGGTCTTTTCTTGGCAGGAGCAGAGTAGGTTAACTCAACCCCAGCCTGTCTTCCTGTATCCCAGCTCCTTCCTTCCTTTGCCCAATTCACCCCATCCATCTGACCTTGGCTGACTGCACACATGTCTGCTGGCTCTCAGCTCCACATTCATATCACAAAGGAGCTTGAGAGCCAAGTCTCAAGGCCTCTCTCTGATATTGTATTGTGCCAATTCTCCAAGCTGGTATGGAGACTCCTGAAGGAAAACCTCTCTGCAGAGCCCTCAGAGACATGGAAGAGTGTGGGCAGGGGCCCCTGCTCTCAGTGACCACTCCCTGATCTCAAGCTCCTTCCTTCCTCGGGTACAACTTAGAGGTCATATCTTTGACTCTTACTCTCTTTGCCTTTCTGTCTCCTCTACATGCTGGACTATAATTAAGGCACCAGGCTTTTCTTTTTCTTATCTTATATCACCTTTCTACCATTAGTAGAACAAGTCCCATTCTTCTAACTAAAACGGGCACTCTCTCAGTCAAGGACAGAATGGCTTGTATGTTGGTCCTCCAGTCTTGGTTCTTGATATGCTGAAGGTGGAGATAAGAGAAAATAGGAAAAATCTTCCTTTCTCAACATTTGGTTCTTCCACTCAATGTTTTGATGCAGAATCTCATTTTATTGTAAGAAGTTGAAAGGCTAAAAAGAATTTTAAAAAGTATAGGTTGTTAGTTCTACTCCCTAAATCTATTTTTTAAAATCTTATATTAGGAAGAGAATTTTTATAAAGGCACATGGCTGCCTTGCCATACCACATTTCCCAGACTTCCCTGTGGCTCATTTTGGCCACAATGGTAAATCTTAGCCAAAGAGATGTACAGAGAGTAATGGCCTCTCTGGCCTAGTGTTACTTTTGTTCCTTTAGTTTATGAGAAAGAACCAATCTTCCATATTACTTAAGCTACTGTCGTTTGTGGTTTTGGCGATAACAACCAAACCTATGTCCCAACAAATACACACAGTTATAACTTTCAAAACATCCCAATTAAATTAAAATGTAATAGTAATATTGGACCTTACAAAGTTTTCAGGATATAGGACATGCAGATCAGCTGAATAAATAATTTGTGAATCAGATGACATAAAGTCATGGGAAGATATTTGAAAACATCAAATTTAAATTTTTTAAGGGATGCTCATTTAAGTAGGTAACCTGGAAGCCAGACATCAAAAAACCCACTTTGTCACAGCATTTTTACGAAGCATACATTTGAACACCTATACTGACATCAGTGGATTCTAGTTGATTAAATGATGAAGAACCTATCTGTGAGACAAACCAAAAGAGACATCAGGCATGGGGAAAGCTTTTGTTGTGCACCTAATGGGTAAAGTCCCTTTGATAATCAAGAGCCCCATGACAGGACAAGAGCAGCTGTTCTTCAGATGTGTGTAAAAACAAATTAACCTTGAATTACTTCAGTGAAAGTGTCAGAATAAAGCATTGCTGTTTTTTGTTTACACGTTTATGAATGGTAGGCACAGGAATTAGCTGTAAAGAAGAACTAGTTTTTTTTTTTTTTTTTTTTATGTGTAAAATATCTACTTTTTTTAGGTTCTGGTTACAAAACAAAAGAAAAACAGCCACTGTGTCCTGAAGAGTTCTCGGGCTTGTCTGCTGAGATAGCTGGATGCTGGGCTTTGTCAGGAGCTCTGACATGGAGCTCCCTCATGGAGTTTTGCTGCTTTAATCATAAAAAGATGTTCCACACTCTTCAAGAACCTTTTGGAAAGGGGCATTTCCTTGAGGCTAAGAGGAAAGGTTCTTCTGGGACTGAGGCCACCCTGCCCCACTAAGCCTGGAGTTGTTGGAGGTGGAGCTTTTGAAGACAGATGCTGGTCCTCCTTGGCTTTTCACACCTTGGCACACAGTGACCACACGTGATAGCCTTACCTGAGTGGTTCTAACTTGTCTTCTATGCCTGTGCCTTGCACAGCAAAGTAAAATCTTTCCTTATTTCAACCATCGCCATTCCAGCCAAACTTAAGATTCAGGACCTGTGTTGTGAAGACTTTAAGGTTGTGACGTAGGTGAGATGTTTGTGTTCAACCAAACTCTGAGAGGAAGTGCAGAAGCACTGTCTGCATGCCTTGTCAAGTGGTTTCCTCTCTTCCTCATGGACGCCGCCTTCTGGTACACCAGGGCCTCGCCTTCCCACCACCTGGACTTGTGGCTGCTTTTAGCTCCACACTCAGCAGGGGCATTCCAGCTACCACACCCACGTCCTGCTCTTGCCTCCCATCCACCCATCGCCCGCAGGTCCCACTGGCTTTTTGTGCTACCTACTGTGGTTCTTCATTCTTATAACACCCTATGCGTTTTTTGCATTTTAGTTTGTAACTACTTGATGCTTATTGGTTTATTTTTTGCCTCCACTATACTGGAAGTTCAAAAACAATGCTCAGATCCCACTTTATGTATTTTGCTACTAGTCTCTGTTGCTAATAGGTCATGTGGTAGACACTGCTGAGTGAATGTCGTTTAAAGTCCACCAAACCTGACTTTCTCCTGGATCTGGGATGCGCTAGGCATCACTGCAAACTCAGTCGAGTAGCAAAGGCCTGATTTGCACAGGTCATCTATTCTTGCAGTTTTCAGGTCTTTTGTTTTGAATGTACTTGAACTTTGGGATTTAAAACTCACCTTTGAGAGCCCTTTTAGTAACAAGTACAAGGTGAGGAGTATTAGAAGCAACAATTGGCAGGTAAGGGATAAGAACTTGCAGGTGTTTCAAGAAGGACAAGATTTGTTAACTGATGTGGAGGTAGGGTTCAAGTTGCCAGAGAGCAAGGAAGGAAGAAAGAAGGAGTAGGATAGGATGCAGGGTAGGATACAAGATGGAGGAAGGGGAAAGGAGACTAGCAAAAAAAATGACTGCCTTGTGGGAAGACCAGAGGACAAGGTTCAGTGGCTAGACTGAGGAGGGTGTCAGGATGAAGAGGCTGGCAGTCTGCCTGTGGAGACCTTCGAGAATACAGTCCAGTGCTACGGATGTAAGAGTTGGGCTGCAGGGACTGGAGAAAGATGAGCGAGCCCTCAGAGTGGTGCAGGCCACCCCTGCAATGTCACTGCAGGGAGGAGAGAGAAATGGCTTCTAAACCTTGCCTTGGAAGTCACATGGTAGTGACTTTCTCTGGGATGATGTTTATGGTATTGCACCAAAGGGGGTCACTAGAATATTCAGGAAAGCCCAGTGGAAACTTCCAGTTTGAGGAGACTACCCCGTGTGGCAGGCTGGAGCACAGAAGGATGGTGCCTGAAGAAAGGCCAGCAGGGAACCAGGACACTGGGCAGTCCCATCTAGGAAAAGATTTTCTCTTCTGGGAACCTTTCCCCACACCCATTAAAATCATTTTTTTAACCCACCAGCACTCGAACAAATAATCATGTACTCTCTCTTAAGCTGCCTGGGTCACTGGCCAGTCAATATTTGCAGAAGCAAAGTCTCAAGCCAGGAGGGTGATGCTACTTTTAGTCCTAGATGAGGGAAATGAAATGAATATACTTGGAAATGAAGAATGGTGCAAATGATTCATTTCTAGGGCATGTGAGAGAAGAGGAGAGGCACTTACTAATTACTGGCCAGTATTTGCTAATTACAGATAAACGTGTGCTGATCTTCAGGGCATCCTACTATACTTTTTTATTCTGGGAAAGTTTGTGGAAAAAAGAAAAAATAACAGAAAATAAAAGGAAGGGAAGGGAAGGGAAGGGAAGGAAAGGGAAGGGAAGGGAAAGGAAAGAGCACATTGTGTAGTGTGCAGTGGTGACCTGGAAAGTAAGAGGTCCGTGATTTTCATGCTGTTTAACACTTTGGGAAATCGTTTTAAGTGACTCCTGCTAATTGTGTTGGAGAGGAAGAACAGCCAAGCCTTGGAAATGTGAAAAATGCACAGAGACTGGCAGTGTCTCAACATCTCTGTGGTAAAGTGGTATGTTCAGGAGGAAGGCAAGTGAGGAAAAGATGGATTTGAAGATGATTTGTGGCTTTTATGAACAAATCGCATTTCTTACAGGAGCTGTCTCTCAATCTTTACTAACTCCTTTCATGTCACATGGCCCAGATGTTTTTCAAAGTCAGATTGCAACTCAGTGACACACAGGCAGGTTAAAGTTTTTATTACCAGTTTGAATTTAAGTGATGAAAATTGACATTTTTCATCCCACAAAAGAAAATGAATTGTAGATCTCCTAAGTAAATACTCAGCAAACAAAATGTGATTGCCTTGGATCTGAATGTCTGCTTGTGAATGATATTGGGCTTGATCTAGACTAGACTGGTAAGCTTTTTAAAAAAAAGAGAGTCTTTGAAAGCCAAAAAAACTTGTATTGCTAAATATTTTACTAGTGATTTACAAACAGGGTTATGAAATATGCCTTTTCTTTCATAAAATAAAGTCCTAACACTTAGCAAAATTATGAGGATTTATATGCAAAATGTTTTGCATGGCAGCTTCTGAGTAACAGATTAGTAAATATTTCCCCTTTTTACCTTAAAAGTCAAAATGAATTAAAAAAAGGAGCCAAATTAAAGGTACCTTGTCACACACAGAAGACAAACTTTGGGTCTTGCCCCACTCACGGTCTTTGAACATGCTTCAGCAATGACCTGAAACTCTTTCTCTCTCACTCTCCACTGTACACACACACACACACACACACACACACACACACACACACACGAGCAAATGCACGTCAGCAGAATAAATCAGCAATTTAAAGATTTAAGCTTTGCTTTAAACCATGCTCTGTCAATATGATCATTTCTCATTTAGATTATCGATGCTGCTATTTTGCAACAATAGCCAATGTATCCACATTTTATGCACGTGAAAACTTCATTTCAAAGTCAGCATTTCACATTTCAGACATGGAAAGAGTTAAGAGAGAGTGCTCATGGCTTCCCGAAAGGGAATAAAAAATGAGGCAGGAGACAGAATGATGGCCATGGGTCCTGGACGGCATGCTGGCTCCCAGTTGCCTGGATACTTTTGTATGGTGACTTAATTCAGCCCAGCGGCTGTGAGTTCTTTCTTTTTGCTTTTCAGGCGATGGTGTTGTTGCTGGGGCTAGGCAGGGGCAGGGTGAGTGAATGAGACTGAAGAAAAGTTGGCCACACAAATACAATACCAGGACAGTGGAACTGGTTCTGTTGGGGGCAGGGGAGTGGGAAGTTGCTCAAGCCACACAAAGCAGCTCCTGTTTCCATAGAAACCAATGTTTAGCCCTGAATGAGTAGCTTGACTCTGCAGAGCCCCCTTCCTCTTTCTTTTTTGAATCTCTGTTGGAGATGCATTGTCTTCTTGCTATTCTGGCTTAATAAAACTAAAGACTACTGGCAAGAAAACACCCCCACCTCAAGGCATCCTGTGTATTCCAGGCGGGCTTTGAATCTGGCTGGATCTCCCTGGATCTGAGATCTGGTACCTTTTCTTCAAGTCATGTACTAACAGTCCACCAAGAGCTGTGCCAGGCTGAGATTGGCAGCCTAATTTGAATACCAATGCTGCCCTGGACTGGCTTCCAGAGACAAGGCGGAGCCTCTGGGACAGGCAGGGTGGTGGTGACTGCAGATTCAATGGAGGGAGAACCATTTCTTCCAGCTCTGTGGACATCCTTCCTTTTCTCACTCCCATGCCCTTCTCGCCTGGGTTACTGGCAAGCCAGCTTTCTATTCTTCAAGGATTAATGATTCAGTGCGAGGGGGAAAATTGGCAATTAAAAAAAAAGTTTCAAAGCCTGGGATTTCTGTCTCTCTATCATTTCCCAGTTTGATTCCATTGTGATGTCGCTGGAGAGAGAAGTCTGGGGCTTTTGTGGTTGTGTTGTCAGGGAGTTTAAAAGTGCTAACAGGATGTTTTTGATCTTTACTAGGAAAAAGACAGGCAAACATTTGTGCTAAGGGAGCCCAGCTAACGTCTATAAACAGAGAGACTTCTTAAGAAAGAAAGAGAATTTCTAAAATAGTCTTGAACAAAATAGTCTCCCAATAAAAAATGAGACAGGTTCCTGTCAGACCTGCCGAATGCAAGTTATAAGGGACTTTTCCACACTCGAAACTTTTATAACTCAGAGATTACTTTTATTTCCCTCAGTGAAATATTTTAAATAGGAAAGGCTGTAGGTCTGCCTTTTCACCGTGGAAATATCTTCTTTAAATCATTTCTGAGCTTCAGAGTGGCTGGCATAAATGACCTTGAGAAATCTTCTCTGGTTCCACCGTCACAGGTGGTAGAGGATTGGGGAAGGGTAGGGCACAGCAGGATGTCCCTCCCCTGGCCCCACACACTCACTCTTTTTGCTCGAGGCACCCACCTGCTGCCTGCATTTGTGACTTAGGTGGCAGGGTGCCAGCGTCATCAGACAGGCAGGGTATTGTCTTGGTCTCAGGACAGATGTAAATTGTCATCATCAGAAATGGTTATTAGCTGTTCATGGGTATGGGGGACTCTGCCAGGAGCGATCAGCGAGAGACCAGGAGACACAGATGCAGCGGAGTCACTCTTGAGGGACAGATGTCTGCTGCTACTTGTCATGACACTGTCATTTTACTTCTTGTTAACTGTGAAAAACGGGGCCCTTGATTTCCGTAGCACTCTCCCACCACATTTGGCAGGCGTCCTGTCCCTTGTTGGAGAGCCACAGTTCTTCCCCTACATAACACAGTGGAAGTTCATACATGTAAGGAGGGTTTATTATCCTTAAGCACTAAACCCAGGACATTATGACCCGGAAAAAAATGAGGGGAATTATCTTGCTCAGAGCCTAGCAAAAGAGCCTTTGTCATAAGAGTTCATGAAATAGGACAGGTGAGTTTTTTATTTCCATGTTAGTCCCAGACAGTGACTTTACCAAGTTTTGAAAGCACTTTTTATTGTAGACAGAGCTAGTTATTGGAGGCACATTTTTTGTGGCCATCAGTGATCTTGCCTTGTCTGTGTGCTTGGGAGCCTTCTCTCTGCCACAAGGATGCAATAAACTGTTTAATAGAGAAGGGAAAGCCAAACCTCCTAATTTTGATCTTTAACCTTTGACAGATGCATTGGGGCCCAATATCAGCATTCATCCACATTGAGCACGTGCAATGGGAGTCCTCCTCTGTGCTCGAAGCAGCCTCTCTAGAACCTGTGTGAGGCACTGGGTGAGCCGAAAAGCAAACACATCAAGCCAGTCTGTCCCAGCCAGGTTATCAGATGGAGCAGAATGTTCAGTACCTGAAGAAGCGGTTAGGGGAGCCCATGGGAAGAGCTGGCTCTGGGAGGCACAATTTTGTTTTGTCCATCTGTGGGCTGTGGGTGGGAATTCCACCCACAGTCACCTCTAGGCTACAAATCCACCCTCCAAAGGCCCCAACTACACAGGTTACACCACGCAAGCCCAGCATGAAGCCAGTACTTACTGTGTGGCCTGCATATATTTTTTTTCAGTCAAATGACTACAGTGGCTGAAGTACAGGAATTGGTAAAGTTTAGAAAATGAAGGGAAGAACAAAACCGTTTAAGATCTGTCTTTCAGTTCTTCGGTAGAATAGTGCGAATAGACCCTTCGTTTATTTTCACTTTTTTTATTTTGACTTTTAAGACTTGCCACGGGTAGTCCGGCTTCTTTGTGTTCCGAGGCTGGGCTGTATTATTAGAGGGCCAGAAGGGTCAGGGAGGAGCAGTGGGTCCCTTCTGCTCTCTGTGAGGCCAGTCAGCACAGCTGTGTGCTGGGGTTGTTGCTTAATTTCTCAAGTTGTTGAGGCATTGGGATTGTGCAAACCGTTGGATCCATCTAGCCTTATTCCACAGCATTAAGTCTGACCGCTGCTGAGTGACGGCCACTTTCCCAGGGGCTTTGTTAATGAATATAATTTTACAGCAACAAAAGAAGGCCTGAGAACTTAAAGTTCTACCAGGAACATAGCACTTTCTTTTTTTCCAAGCCAAATTTTCTAAAGTCACAACTGTTTTCTTCAACAGACACACATTCACTGGGGGCCTGATTCAGTTAATGTCTAGCTTTTTTGCTGGGAGGGTTTGAATCGCCCACCTGTCAAGATGTTAGCTTCTGTTCAAGGCCTCAGAGGCCTCGTTTAGGATTCATCCCACTAGTAAAAGCACATACCCTTCCTTTGCGCGTTATCCAATCCGGAAGGATGTGTGGTGCTTTTAAAATGTGTCAGGCTACAATAACAAGCAGCTAGGTACGGTTACTCTGGCCTTAAAAAAATAGGACTCCATAAATTGTGGCAGTGTTGGGAGAGTGAACTGTGTCATCGGCCGTTTCCTCTTACCTGCAATCTTGTCCCCTTCCTTCAATTTTAAAAATCCCTCCACCTGACTCCAAGCTGCCTTTGTAGCAAGGGACTGAGATGAGGAAGTGGCAGGGTAGGCAGTGGCTGGACTTCCTCTCTGTGCTATGTTCAGATCTGCTGCCTCAACCACTCATCTTCAGAGAACACGGTGCCATGCTGATGTGTTATGAGCTCCTGTACTCGACTGTGTGAACTTCCTCCTTCCAATCCATAAGGGAACTTGCAGTGCTGGCAAAATGGACACTTAGCAAGAGCAGATCCCCCACCCTGAACTCACAGTTCCCACTTCACTGAACTCTGCATCATTCCTCTCCTACTCCTGTGATGAGCGTTTTGGGAACATCACCACCCATCTCTCAGTTTGTAATAAGGCCGAGACACTCTCCTCCTTGTGGACTTCTGAGGGGACTCTGCTGGTGATGATGGCCTGTGGCTGGCCCAGTGAGCTCTGGGGACCCTGTGCTCTCATCCCTTACTGGCCCATGTCACCTGCTCACCAGTTTGTGTAGGAAGCAAGGATGGCTACTTTGCAAAGGTGGATCCAGCACGCTCAGTTGTGCACACTGCTGCCCATCCACCAAGGCTAAGGCAAAGGTGATTGGTGCTAAGGCAGTAAATACTGCAATCACAGAGGTGCTCAGAGGCTGTGAGTTGCAGAAAAGGAAAGCTTTAAAAAAATGATGGAGAGAATTTTACTACAAAGTATAGAAAATCAGAGGAGTTTTTGGGAGCGCATTGGAGGGAGAACACTTTGTGGGCTCTGGTGGATAGTCTCTTGTCCTCCATAAAAATGCTATAATAATATGTTTTATGAGTATTGGTATAAAGATGGATATGTTGTTTATTAAAAATTCTATTGTGACCTAAAATTCATTGCTTTCTTCTTTTAAAAGAAACTGAAATGTTTTTCAGGCACTTAAAAGCATTGTGGGCCCTCAGCATGTACCCATGTGGATCCTAGGAGAAGACACAGAGAGGGAGAGAAGAGAAAGGGAGGAACAAAATTGTGAAAAAAAGACAAGGAGAAAGGTTTTGGGAAGAAGCAAATAAGTATGAGATGAGTAGAAATTACAAAAAAAACGACAGCCAGGCATGGTAGTGCACCTATAATCCCAGCACTCAGGAGGTGGAGGCAGGAGAGTCTTGAGTTCAAGGCCAGTCTGGGCTATATAATAAGACTCTGTTTCAAAAAAAGAAAAAAATTAAGTCAGCAAGAAAAGGGACAAAAATAAGACAATGAGAGAAAATATAAAAGTAAGAAAGACAGTATGGAAGACAAAATGTAAATGTATTTTGCAGCCCTTTCCTTGAGCCTGTCCCTGGAGGAGGGAGTGTTTTGCCTTTCTCACCACTGTGCAGCAGCATGGGTCACATCGGGGACAGGAGCAGGCAGGAAGGTGAGCCACCCACAGGGAAGGTGGGCTGCAGTGGATGGAGAGCTTGTCAGATGACGACAGATATCAGCTAACAAGCCTGCTTTAAGAGGTCGACTTTGCATAAACAGCACTAATCCGGTCCTCCTTGACAAATGGAGTACCAACTCAAGAATTAGAAAATGATGGAGCCATGGTCGGAGTATCACACTTAAGACGGGTCATCTTCACCTTTGTCTGTTTTCCTAGGGACAGTGGATTTTCATGTGTTTATTTCAATATTCACAGTAGTCCTACGAGGAAGAGGTCATTGTTCTCACAATAAATCAGGAGCGAGGCTGAGTTAGTGACTGGCCTGAAGTCATATAGTTCTGTAATTTCTGAGGAGAGGTTTGCTGCTAGGTTCTTGGTTCGGGTGAGTGTGTTCACACCTGGTGTGTGCATTTAATTAACACTCCTTTCTATATGACTGAAAAGGGATATAAGCTGAAAAGGGAACTGATTTCACACTGATTAGGGTATTCTTATGCATTTCCCCTGCTTTTCGCAAATGGATATTTATGCATTTTTAAATCTGCCTCACATTTTCAGGCTTCTCTTTAATGAGCTCCCCACACCCATCATCCATTATTCCTTTGACCCACCTGACATCTGAAATACAGAGGCATGAGTAAGCGGTTCCTTTGATACTTGGGCATAAAATTTGGCATACCAAATGTTTATATTTATAACGTTTTTCTAACACAGCTTGGAATTTTCATGTATCTGTTGATGAACGTGTGAACTGCTTCCCTTCCCTTAGCACGCAGAAAATCCAAATGTAATTTAGGAAATATTCCTTAGAAACATCCGAATATACTGAAGGTTGTCACATTCAATGCACAGCTTGGCAAGTTTTATTTTTTCCCTGTAAAATATAATTTTCAAGGAATGTAGAGCTCAGGAAATATCCTAAGTAGTTTTACAGACATTAGCCCTTGCTGGGATTGGAGCTACTGGCTTCATCCTGTT
Source organism: Castor canadensis (assembly GCF_047511655.1). Taxonomy (NCBI): domain Eukaryota; kingdom Metazoa; phylum Chordata; class Mammalia; order Rodentia; family Castoridae; genus Castor; species Castor canadensis. Next base: position 4,709,890 of record NC_133386.1, on the reverse strand, counting down.
TCATGCCAAAGGCAGAGTCACGGCCAGTCATCAGGTACTTCTTTTAGTAAGTGAGTGGAAATAGGTTATTGCAGATTCATTTCCGCTTCAGGACCCTACCCTATGCCAGTGGTCAGGGACTACAGGGTGATGTCTAGCCTTACCATTCTTCTTGGCGTTAGCTTGATGGTGCCACAAGACAGATGATTCAATGGCTTAAGATTAACACAGGATTCAGTAAATCTTGTCTCTAAGCTGTAGCTCCATTGGTAATTCACCAAGAAAGCCCAGTAAATTAGTCTAGCTTTTATGTACTAATGTTTTCTCATGTGAAAAATGAGCACAAGGACAGTGATATGCTATGAATTTTGCAAAAAGTCTCTCTAATGCAAGTCTTGCTGACTTTTGTTCTGTTTACAGAAAGGAAGTGTGTGTTCAGGACTTTTTGAAAATGCGTAATGGCTCTGGATCTATCAGTTAGTTCATGAACAGGGCTGCCAGCTCCCTGAGTGACTCTGAGGGTTGCATCTGTTCTTTGAAGTCTGCAAAATGGAGAAGCACTAGCATTAAGAAATCACACTTGGAAACCTGTAGGACTCTATTTGTTCAGTGATCAAGTGCCAGCTGAGTGCTTACTGTGCATGAGCCGTTGAGAACAGAAAGAAATAAGAAGCTGTCCTTACCCAGGAAGACTGCAGCCTACTTGGAAACAGACACGTAATGACTATGATACAAATATAGTATATTCTCAACGTCAGTACAACAGGGGACCTTCTAAACCCCTCACAGTCTTCCTATGTAAGTAAAATGCTGCAGAAGCATGGAAGAGTGAGGATTCCTTGTACCCAAGACAGAGGAGCAAAGAGGTGGGATTTAGAAGTTGCTGATGGAAGATATAAGATGCAAGATTTTTGTAGAAAAGGAGGAGACACAGCAAGCTGGGTCCAGGGTGAGAAGTTTTCTGTGGCATGGCACAGAGGTTTATGGTATGACATAGAGTTTCCAGGCCTCTAGAGTGAGTGCTGCACAGCAAGCCGTGGAGTTGGTGATCTTGGGCTGGTAAAAGTCTTTATGGTTCTATTTATCTGTGTAGGTGACATATTGGAGCATCTGAGGTTTTTAAGTAGGAACACAGCACGGTCAGAGTTGTCAGAAACACAGCTGTGGTGGTAGAATGGGAGGGGCTGTGATGAGGAATCAGGGAGTTAGGAGTCAGGAGGCTGACTTGGAGGCTGCTGTACCCTTGACACCTCATCGCCATGACAATATCAGAAACATTGTGTGTGGGATCAAATCGACTTTATTGGAGCCAGGTCCCCACATTCAGCCATATACTCTACCGCAGTTGCATCTTCTTTCTCTAGCCATGGTACTCTACCATCTTTGATGTCTCAGATTAAAGATCTGAGCAGTGGGTTTCCAGCAATGGGCTGAGCGAACAATACCTAGTCTTATTCTGAGGTCATGCAGATTCTGAGGTCATTACCCCTGATTCATGCAGAGCTTTCTTTGCTGATGTACTTGCTGTGGCCTGGGCACAGATCCACTCTCATCAAGGTTTTCACCTTGATCAAGTACTCCCAGGCAAAGGCTGACCATGGTTTCTGGTGGTCACCGCCACTGGCCAACCTTCCCTTCAATTCTCAATCCTACCCTTCTTCATGGTTACCATTTAGTTCTGCATTTTACTTATTTGAATCTTCTAGATTTTGTAGTTGATTTGTAGTGCTAAATAACTACAATAAAAACCCATTAGGCTCTAGTTGACAGTATAGATTTCCCTCCTTCGGAATTGTGTTTAACAAACTGCATTTACATAAAACTGCCTGCATTCAGGAGTGTTTAACAGAAAAGAAGCCACTAATGCCAAATTCCACCTTCCTTTTCAACACAGGCCAGTGAGAGTTCCTTTGTGGAGGTTTGTTCATCTCATAATGAGTCTTTAAAGATGTGCTATTTGCTTTATGTGCTGAAAAAGACAGGCAGAAAAGGCACGTGGGCACAGCTCTGGTGCTGAGTTCACTTTTCATGGTTTAAGTACTGAAAAGAACAGTGTCACAAGAGACCATTTCCAGCACGAGTCCTGAATGTTTCGTGTCCTCAAAGGTAGTGACCTTCCGTTGTTGGTCACTCTGAAGTGAAGCCACACAGCAATCCCTCATCTCCTGGTGTTTCTTTTAAATTCCTTTCTTACGAATCTTTTTTTCAGGCTATTGGAAAATTCTTGGGCTAAGCTGGTATAACTCTATTCCTTCGCTATGACAGTTACTTGTTTGGAATGACATTTGTATTTGTTTCAAATTGTAGTCAAAATAAATAATGCACCAAAGATATTTCCCAAATATACTTGTCTTGTTAGCTCATTTTGATGTTCCTCTTTCCTGCTTAAGTTCATGTCTAGATACTTTGGTTCTTGATTTGCCTCTTTTGCTTCCTTTGCAAATATTCTTGATATTTTATTATCTTCATTAATTCCTCAGTGAGTGCTTGGATTGTTGCATACTTTGTTTATGAAAAGTTCATTTTGCCATTTTTTTAGCCTTCACATTTTCTTGGGTGGTTTTGAGTATGGAATATCGATTATACAAAATCATTTGAGACTTTTCGTTTATATGTTATTCTAAAAGTTAAAATTCACAAAATTGGTCTACACCTTTACTGTAAGGGCAAATTCAAGAAAAGAATGTATAACTTTGGCATGCTCAGAATATTTGCAACTCAAGAAGTTTTTTCCCAAGCACATGCTCGAGGGTCTAGGGTACCATCAGAGACAGAGATAAACATCACTGACTTATTGCCACTCACTCCTCTGTTTGAAATAAAGAAATAAACCCAGAAACAACTTGAATACTAAAAAGATTAATTGGGAATTTTAAATTCCATCAGGTTTACTTACCTCACCACCCTCATTTGGAAGTGATTTATTGTAAATTTTCATGTCATTGGGAACACTTGATTAAAAGGTAAAAAAAGTACAGCATCAAGACCTCACTGACCTGAACTAATTGTTTGATATTGTACCTTAAAGCCATGATCGGTGTCTTTCTCCACAGTACATCTTTTGTTACCCTTATATGCAATATTCAGTAGGCCACACATTTAATCACATCAAATCCATAAGAAATTTGAAGTTCATATGACCACAAAAAGAGATTTATGACTTTGGGGCATGAGAAGAAATTTCATTTTTGCATGGCAGTAAAAGGCAACTGTGGAAGCAAAATAAGTGACTTAGACCAACACACTGGCCCATTTGGGGAACCAAATGCGGCAAGGCCTTAAGGAAGGCTCTACGGGCTCTGGCTGCCCCCTCTCTCCTTCCCTCCTCATCTCAGCTGCTTCTCTAGTACTTCACTGAGCAAAGGTTATGATTCAGAGAGAAGAATGCTGTAAGAACAATTGGGGGAAAAGGTGAGGTTAGAAATTAAGCAGCTGGGGATAAGGTGGAAGAGAGGGCAAATAAAGTGACTTCAAATTTTATTGTGTACACGCCATCCTGAGTGTGCTAAACAATGTACAGCTCTGATGATCTCCTACGCAGTGCTCTGCCAGAATGACTGGACAATGGATGCTTCATCACCAAAGTTATTTTTACGATAACTTAACTACTTGTTAAATATATAATCATTTTGCTTAGGGACTTAACAAACACTAAAATGCCTTTTGGGTACCTGTAAATAGAAGCACTCCACTGTGGGTGCCAGGCTTCCTAAGCCAAGTTATTTTTGTCTGAACCAAGTGCCCAGGACATGGACTCTGGAAACCCACTTGGAAACTTAGAGCTGCCTCAACTTTCCCTGCCCACTGCTGAACACAGTCCTGCTCCCAAGGGCCATTTGCATGTGTTACATCCTCACTCCACATCCAGGGACCTCAAACTGGTGTTTCCCAAATAACTGTGATGGAAGTGTTTACACCACAGAAGTTGGGAAATCTTACAAATTAGGGTTTTATTCCCCAAAAGTCTGTGGTTGGGTATTTACCAGTATACCTGTCTTCCTGGCACACATTTGAAAATTTTGTGCTTCTCTGAGTCAGTAGTTTGTTTTTAGCTCTCAGTTGTTCCTAACTCTGTGGCATCAACTCCAGAGAATCATGGTTGGTTTCCAAGTCCTGCAAGCTGGGTTTGACCAGCTGGAGACTGGTGAGTGGCAGACAGTATGCTCTTTGAATGAGGCCTGTGGCTCTCTCTGACTCTTCCCTTTAGCCAGGGTTATGTTATTCCACCCAGATCCTCATAGCTGCTAGAAATAGTGCCCATGTGGCCTGCAGAGTCTTGCTTGGGTGAGGTATGCCTGGAGGGGTGGACATTGCTCCGCTTCTCTCTGTTGAAATCACATTCCCAGTGAAGAGAGAGGGTTGAGAACCAATCTGCACTAAGGTCCGCCTTGTAAGAGTTCTGTTCACTTGTATTACATAGTGTTCCCTACGAATAGGCTCTGTGTGCAGTTCACAGCGCACACCTGGTGCACATTCCAAATCGCTTTCCTGGGGTGTGGGGAGGAGTTATAAAAGTACAAATTATGTGAGAATAATATCCTTCCTTAATATTGATTTTTAATGAGATCAGAATGTGGAATAAAAGTAGTCACATTCTCACAATCGTCAACACTTGATTATGTGAAATTAGAGAATAGTCTGTTTTATTAGACTGTTTTATAGAGATAGTTAGGCATTGCAATAAAGGAATGGCCAGGTTTGTAAGCATGTGTACGTGTGTATTACATAAAAACTCCCCTAAGGATTGAGAGGGAATAAATTGTTCCACTCTCTTGCAAATGCCATAATTCATTAGCCACTTGCACCTGCCAGGGTGCACATTGCTTTCCCAGTGGGAATATGTGCCCCTTCCAGAAGCCACCATCCTCTGAAACTAAAAGTTGTGTGTACCAATGGAGTCTATTTTGAATCTTTGGTTTTACCTGGCTTTTTTATTTGTTGTCTTTCCAATCATTCTGGCTTAAAGTGACTCTGCTTACACTTTGAACCCAAGTATTTCATTTGTTTACAATCTGAATTGTTAGTATTTTAAAGCACTTTGGTTTCGGTGTGGTTCCTTTTTGGGGACTTGCATGAAGGGAATGAGGGAAAAGGGATTTAAGTAAATATAATCCGGATTGCAGATAAGCACTTCACCAAAATACAGCTTCTTCAAAGCAGCGCTCTCCCCCCATCTGTATATGTTGTTTCTAAAGCATTGTATCTGTCCTTCATCTCTGTGGATGTCATTTATTTTCAACATTACTTTTACATTTCCTTTTTATTTTTTGCACTACTTTTGGTAGAGAACTGGCACACATAAGTTGTCAACCATGTAGGGAAACTTTTGAATCCTTTAATATTTTCAACGTGAGCCCTGCAATTTGATATTTATTTTATAAAAATACTCTTTGGTGTCTCATATACTTCCTTCCTTTAGACTCTGTTCACTATATCTGAAATTGCACACGTGATAAACCTAATAATAAAATTCTGAGCACAGACTTTTCTCATGGCAACATTCTTGAACCATGATTATACTTTTATATTGCTGTGTCCTAGTAGGCCAGATGACATTTTTGGCTTGTTATTTGTTGAGCCATTTTAACCTTGAACCATCTTCAAGCCCTTCACAGTCTGTGCGAGGGGACAGAGCCCCCTGCTGGAAGTCGTGGGGACCTAGCTTCCCCTGGAGCTGAAGGTCACTCCCCTGACTGGGACTCCAAGAGGCTGGAACTTAAGTAGTCCTGTGAAAAATGGACACTAGGTTTCTGACTGTCAATATGAGTCAATATATCTCAAATTATTTTTAAATAGCCTTTCTTTTTGAAGGCTTGGGTAAGAAAGACAAACACTGATTCATTTAAATCATTTAAATCATCTGTTGTTTCTCAAGCTAGTATTTCCTGGGAAATCATTGTTTAGGTTGATATTAAGTGTGCAGGTGTCATATCCTCAAGTAAACTTTGGAAATGGTGGTTTAAATCCAATTAAAGATGATCCTTTGTTGCAGAACTTCTCAGACCCTTCAAATGAAAAGAGAATTTTGGAATAACATATTTTTCCCTAAACTTGTTGGACTGTAGACCTTTAATTTTTTCCAGTGAACTTTTTTATTACTCACTTAAATTTTTGTTAATTGTGTGTGTGTATGTGTGCTAGCCTATCAATAACTTTGTTTACGCCTAGGTTCATCAATATTTTATAAAGATTATTTCTACTTACTGTTTACTGACATTCTTTGTTTTAACAATAAGGTCTATGTATTATTTGCATCTTAGATTTATTTATAGGTGAGTGGATCTACCTATCTATCTATCTATAGTCTTATACAGAAAGATTGTATGGATTTCACACAGTTTTTACAAGAACAACCCCTCTCATAAAATCAAAAAGTGATTTAAAAAGGTTTTTTATTTCTATTACCATTGTAATGGTTTTCCAGCTTGAAAAGTGCTCTTATGTGATTGTGTTCTGGTACATAGTTCCTTTGTGTGATTGGACAATGGGGAAATTTACTAGAGAAGACATATGAAACCTCACAGAAAATGTTAACTTTGCAGGATTTTGAGTTTGAAATCTCCAAACAGCTCTGCTTGCTTAGATTGCATTTTAATAAACAAGCAATCTTGACAGACCCAGATCTTGAGATTTCTCCTTGTATGAGTGAAAATGCTTAAATGCAAGCAGATCTTAGTCCAGAATTCAAACACTGACCTATTCCCTAGTAGCATTTAGAAGAAAGTGCACCAGACGGTCCCTGGGGATTAGGGTTCCATTGGCTTGGCTTCAGCTTTGGTCTTTGGAGAGCTGTGTCACTGAGATTCTCTTCTGCTTAATTTAAACCACTGCCAAGTGTGGTAGAAATGATCAGAATTACCTGGGGGTCATGCAGGGCTTACTGGCTTATTTCCACTTGCTCTGTTCATTCTGGAAATATTCTCAGCTTTAAGAAAAAGCAAACAAAATTAATTCTCCAAACCTAAGTTTTTTGTCCCCACACTGCAACCTCACTTCTGTGTCCCCACACTATCCCTGCTGAGCCCTGGGATCACAAAGTGACCAACTCGAAGAACTTCTGTGTAGTTCTGTGTAGTAGGAGGGAACATGCTGCCTGCCTTCCCTGCCCTGGAGGATTCCAGCCCAAGCATCCAGACAGGCGTGGTCAGGACTCCCAGTCTTGTCAGCTGACCTCTTTCAGTACAGGGCAGCCTTACTGTCCAAAGAGCTGGCTTTCTGCAGGCAGCCCCTCTAAGAAAAGGCAGAATGCAAGTGTTGATTTAATTCAAATCTGTAAATGTTCAGCATATTTACTAGATCATTACAGAAATATTTTCTACTCTGAAAATGCATTTGATTCCCTCAAACAGAAAGCTCCTGGTAACTTCACGTGTGACACATCGCAAAAAGAATGGGAAGTTCCTTTTATGTGTCCCGTGGTTGTGCCCACCCACGCTCTCAGGGCTCCCTTGTGCACTGCTCCCCATGTTAAATGCAGGGAATTCTACCAATCCTCTAATTCTGTCTATGTCTAGCTCTCCCCACTGTTTCCAGGCAGTGCCCCCAGACAGAAGAGTGCCTGGCAACATTTGGGACCTCCTTCTACTAAAAAGCTATCCACTGTTTATCTAAGCTTGGCGTTAACTGGCATCCTCAGCATTGACTTGCTAACTCTTGCCCCCTAATGCCACCCTAATTGGACTCTGAAAAGCAGTGCACTGGATTAAAATCCTAAACAAAAGAGACTTTTATTCTGGGTCATAGGAATGTACTGTAAGTAGGGATTCTGTTTGTCATCAGCAAACCTGGTTCTGTTTTCTTATCACTGCAGGCAATATAGGCATTACCTTAGCAGATACAAGAGTCATTCTCTGGAAATTACAACCAAAGCCTACAGCAGCTTCTCTGTGCTTCTCCCTTCAAGCTCCACTTCTCGGCCATCACTATAGGTTTGCAGTGACCTGGCCATACCTTCTATCCCCAGTGACCACAGAGTCTCCATTCTGGAGGATGGGGTCTCTTTACCTGGGTGGCCCCCACCCCAGCTGCATGCTCCCAGCCTACTTCCTTCGCAAAATCTCCAGGTGTAGGTTCCCATGGACTCCCCTTGACTGTGCTCCTGGACACCACAGCTTTGCCCACTCTGTGTGCCTTGTCTCTCCAGCAGGGGATGCACTCCCAGGACACACGCCCAAGCTTTGCTAATGTTTTCTTGGTATTGTGCACCATTCTTAGTGTTTAATAAATGTTTCCTGAAAGAATAAAAATGTCATTCTGACAGAAGTTCTAGTAATGCACTCAAGAGATTGAGCCACGTAGTCTCAAGACCATGTTCAAAGCTCATTTGTCTGTAAAACGACAGGTCTTATCAATGGCTCTTGGAATAACCCTCAGAGGGGGACACTTTTCAGATTCTATCAGTTCTAAAAAGATAATCCCCAGGGCCCAACTTCATGTGCAGCCCCGCATGTCCTCTGCACTGCTTGAGGTGTTCTGTCTCCCAAATTCTCCATGAATGCCAGACACTGAGCTTGGGTGTTTGTTGTTGTTTTTGTTCTGAAGACTTTTCTCTCTTTGTTTTTGTTTTGATCCACATTCCATTCTCTCATTAACTCTGCATCTCTCTCTCTGTCCTTCTCTCTCTCTCTCTCTCACTCTCTGTGAGACTTTGCTTCAGGATGTGTTCTCAATTTGCCACTCTTCTTCCTTCCACTCACTGGAGACACTTTGCATTTCCTTCTCCTTACTGATAGCAAGGAGGAACAAGAAGCAATCTGACTAGGGAGTCACAAAGCCTACATTCCAACTCTGGCCCATACCCATTCCTCAGCTGAAATGGGTCCCCAGAATCTCCTGCCCAGTAGTCTGGGTGTCAGGCAGACCTTAACCAATAAGGTGCATTCCCCATTCTCTTCTTCTTTCAGTTTCCTACATAGTTCTTTACCGTTTAGCCCTCATTAGTGGACTAAAGAGGGCCAGGCTCATGGGAAATGAGTTCAGGGTTGGAGCAGACACCCCCAATGCTCAGCCCATAAATCCATGAGTTATCCCTTGGCTGCGGTTTTTAAGAGACATTAATATGGAAGGTTCCTTCCAGTGGACCTTGATGTTGTTCATTAATGATCCCAGAGGTGTTTTCTGTTGTGTTTCTTCTATCACCTCCTTTTCACTCTGTGCAGACTTCGTCTGAAGTCCATATGTTAGTAAATGCACCTGCTTTTTCAACCTGGAAATGCTTCCTCCTTGCTTATTTGGAGATGGTACAGGTGTCCTGGGGAACCCGACCGTGCCTCAGGTGATCTCAGACTTTCTTACAGTTGACATCTGAGACATGCCCAGTGTTCACCTTGAGGGCTCTCCAGTCATTTTGGTGCCAATGATAGGAAAGGAAGGAGGAAATGATGCCATATGTTCTTGCCATTGTTTGTATTTGTTCTGACAATTTTTTATGTTATAGCCTGCATTTCTTATGTGCCAAACAGTTGTTCCTCCAACTGAGAAATTAAGAGAGAATGTTGGTTACACTTTTTTTTTTTTTGAATTTTTTTCTTTTATTATTCATATGTGCATACAAGGCTTGGGTCATTTCTCCCCCCTGCCCTGCCCCCACCCCCTCCCTTACCACCCACTCCGCCCCCTCCCTTTCCACCCCACCCCCTCAATAGCCAGCAGAAACTATTTTGCCCTTATTTCTAATTTTGTTGTAGAGAGAGTATAAGCAATAATAGGAAGGAACAAGGGGTTTTGCTGGTTGAGATAAGGATAGCTATACAGGGCATTGACTCACATTGATTTCCTGTGCGTGTGTGTTACCTTCTAGGTTAATTCTTTTTGGTCTAACCTTTTCTCTAGTTCCTGGTCCCCTTTTCCTATTGGCCTCAGTTGCTTTTAAGGTATCTGCTTTAGTTTCTCTGCGTTAAGGGCAACAAATGCTGTCTAGGTTTTTTAGGTGTCTTACCTATCCTCACCCCTCCTCCCTTGTGTGCTCTCGCTTTTGTCATGTGCTCAAAGTCCAATCCCATTGTTGTGTTTGCCCTTGATCTAATGTCCACATATGAGGGAGAACATACGATTTTTGGTCTTTTGGGCCAGGCTAACCTCACTCAGAATGATGTTCTCCAATCCCATCCATTTACCAGCGAAATTAAGAGAGAAATTAAGAGAGAATGTTGGTTACACTTACTTTAGACATTGAGTCTCTCACAGTTTTGGTATTGGCTTGCAATGCTGAGGGTTTTCCCCGGCTATGGTGCCATGCATTGCCTCTCCTCATCCTCACAACTGCCTTGTGATGGGGATCACTTTCACCATCTGCATTTTGGCCTTGGGGAAGCTGAGGCTGAGGAGCTAGCTCTGTGACTAATCACTGTTACCAATATCTAATACCTCCTCAAAGTCTAGTGACTAAAAACAACCACTGTTGATTTGACTCATGCCGTTGTCCAGCTTGGTATCCTTCTGCTGAGGCTGGGCTGATTTAGGCCTTGAAGCCTGACCAGAATAGCCTCATAATGTGTGTAGAACTTGGACAAGGGCAAGGGCAACCAGCTTTGTCCTGCATCTTCCACAGAGTGGCCCTGGCTTGTACACGGGATGGCAAGAAGGTTACAAGGCAAGTGAGAGAGGTACGTTTCACTGAGCAAGTGAGTCTCAAATCTCAGTTGTGTCATGCGTTAGATTTCCATTGCCCAAAGCCTGGAGTCACTGGGAGAGGGAACTAGCCAGAGAGGTGGAAGAAGGGAGGCATGCACCACCTTGGAGCCATGGCTCCGGCAGGCAGCCTCCAACAGGGAGGTTAAGTAACTTGACTTGAATTACACAGCTCCTGTGAGGAGGAGCTGGGATTTGGACTCAGAGTCTTCCCTTTGTGGGTGTGGCCTGATGACTTGGGCGGTACTGAGGCCTTGCCTGGGACATCCTGATTAGGCTTTCTCTTGCCCTACTCCACCCCTCTTCTTGCTCTTAGAAATGGATGCTAAAAGCCAACGTCTTGTGAAAAGCCAGTCTTGGGTGGAGTTCGCTGAAAAAGGATGAAGCTCTATCATCTCTCACTTGGACTTAATTAGTGTCCACACCCCAGTGCACTTGTTGGTTTGAGTTTAGTCCCCCATCTTGAGCACCTCATAGCTTCCCATTCATAACCAAATGAAAATACAAAGTCAATTTCGAAAGCCCTGCCTGTCCTTCCTCTTCAGTTGCCCAGACAGACATGCACCATGAACTCACAACCTTGCTGAATTGATTGTAGAAGGAAAACTGCTTCCCTTAGAGAGGGGCGAGGGGCTTTGCTGTAGCAGCTTTAGAATTCCTGCAGTCCCTGGCACCTCTGTCCTTGAAAGATGGTGTGAGCAACCTGGCAGGGTGTCATTTCAGCTCCTTTCTGAAGGATGCGATCGGGCATCTGATAGGTTACCTTAATTACATCATTTCCTTCTCCCTGTACACATTTCCAAAATCTAATTATAGTGTATGTGACATCCCGTGACCAGCCAGAAGCCGGGATTAATATAAAGTCACAGCAGGACAGCTTGCTCCCTGAAGCAGTTTACGTGGTACTGCAAATATAGTCCCTTGGGATTTGCTGCTGCTATTTGGATGCAGTCATCATCACCTTAGCATGTGAAGCAGGTGGGATCCATGTGGCCTGGTTTAGCTCCTGAGGGAGGAGTTGCTCTGGTTCTTCCTCTTACTCATGAGGCTCTACTGGAATTTGGTGCTTGTATCCTTGGGGCACAGCATCTATTCTGAGGGATTTGGGCTGGTAATAAGGTGACTCACTTACTTTTATGCCCTATTCCTCTGAAAGGATGTGCTGGGACCCCAGGGAGCTGTGGTTAGCACTGAGAGGGGCACTTGGTTACTTTCCTGGGAGCAGCGAGTGGGGACAATGCTGTTATCTCTCAGCAGCTTTGGGTAGCCTGGGCTCCATACTGGCCTCCTTAGCAGAGTATGGCAGCTCCTGAGGCCCTGGCCCTGGAGTGGGAGCCACCAGGTATTCTAAGTCCTCACATTTGGGGCATTTGAGGACTTTTGAAGACCAGTCTGGGAACATGAGGAAAACACTTCACTGACTAGAGCATCAACATGTGTCAGTCCCCCTCCCGCATCTGTCCTAGGAACTGGCTGATAGTGAAACAGAGAAGGGTGGTCAAGGGGAACCAGTAGGGCCTTCCAAGCCATTTTCAGAAGAGGGGGCCACCAGATAATAAGCACAAGTTTGAGTCCAAAGGGTGGCAGTGTTTGTTGCTTAAGAAACTCTAGGAAGCTTCCAGAAGGCCAAGATGCTGTTCAGTGTAGACGGTCTCCTTAGGTCCTGCTTCTCAAACGGTCAGAGGTTTTGAGATCTATCCCATAGCATCAGGACGATAATGAACAATATGTGGTATATTTCAAAATTGTTGAGAAAGTAAATTTCAAGTGTCTTATCACAAAGATAATTGAGCAAGGCCTCAAATATGCTTATCAGTTCAACTTAATCCTTCCACACTGTGTACTGTGTCAAAGTTCACACTGTGCCCCACCAACAGGTACAATCACTATTTGTCAATTAAGAAGAATCTGCAGGTCAGTTTGCAGGGTGGCTTTGAAGGTCACCTCTGTGGTGCTCCAGAGTAGTGGAGACTAGTGCTCCAGGGATTTCAGAGTACAGCGGGTGAGGCTCACACTGCACCCCGGGCAGTGACAGTGATGAGCACATCCTGAGTGCCCTGGCGCTGGGACAGCAGGATCAGCCCTGTAGGTGCCTCATCTTTTCTGAACAGAGGGTCAGAGACTCCCCTGCACAAAGATCACACCCTCTGGATCCCCAGCAGGCCCCATACACAAAAGTGTTGCTTCCCGAATGCGCCCACGTGGACCTGGAAAGAGCCATGCGGTCTTCGAGAGGTGCACAGGAGAGAGGGAGGAACTGGGTCTAATGAGGTCCTGATGACTTCCTGTTAGGATTACTGTTACAGTAGGAGCATGAAGGCATGGACCTCCTGTCCTCTGCATCACAGTTGTACTCGGGGACCTGGAAGGAGAAGTCCCATGGCTCTCTGCTCTCTCCCTCTCAAGTTTACAGGCACTTTACAGATTATTAAATAGCTAGAGAAAAACATTCTCAAGAATTTGTCCACTACATCTGTGTGGTTCATAGCAGAACCTGTAAATTAACACGGATAGCAACTAGGGAAGAGAACAACCCAGGTGCCTCCTTGCCTGGGGTTGAGATTTGATACTTGGCACTGTCTTGACGGTGGGACATTCATTCCTGGTGACAGTGTCGGGACCAGAAAGAAAACAGCTTGACTTCCTGGCTCCAGGTGGAGTCCGCTGGGCTGGCAGGAAACTCTATTGCTTTGTCAACGAGGTAAATTTGATTCTAAAGTCAGTGCAGGAGGAAAAAAAAATCCAACTTCCTTTCTGTCACTTTGAATATAATGGCACTTTAATAGCTTTGACATTTCTTTATATTCTTCCCGATTTTAAGACTTCACTTCAATCTGGGGCCATTAAACACTGGGCCTTTTAGAAAAAGATCTTTTTAAAATTAACATTTAGAATGCCCCTGTGTGAGTGTGGTATGGTGTGTGTGTGTGTGTGTGTTCCCTACTTTATATTGGATGACTTTAAAATTTGATGTTGGTGGCTTGCTGGAGGGGAATGGTTGTGTTTTATAAACACTACAACTGCCATGAGTGGTTAATGTTTTTCTACCCAAATTGAGGAATCTCCTCATGAGTCTCAATATAAACTCAGATAATTTCTTTATCACTGACTCAAAAGCATCTAAATTATTTTCAACTGAAAGGACATCTATGATTTTAAAATCCACAGTAACCCTCCAAGGGCCTGGAGCACCGAGGGAAAGGGCGACATTGCTGAGTATTTCAGCAGAGAGATGTCTTGAATGGGTGAATGAAGTAAACATCTTTTGAATTGCTAGATGCCAGAGGGGCCTGTGTGACATCTCTGGATGGCTTCACAGAGACGTGGGACTGATTAGATATTAAGGTCAGGTGCTAAGAAATCAAGGTCATGCCACGTTGCATTTTTCTCAAACAGCTGGGCCCAGATAAGTTCAGCAGTGGGTGATACCACCTAACAGATAAGGTGGCAATTTTTAACAATCTTAAAATATTGTCACAGAGAGGAAGGTCGTGATAAGATCAAAGCGTTTGGAATGATTTAACTGGGGCTGAGATTTCTTTTGTCCTCTCCTGTCACTCCTGCTGGCCCCCTCCTCAGTCCCCCTCCCACACAAGCACACAAGCACACACAGGGCCTCTGACGCTTTCCGGAATGTTCTGGTTCACAGACAGGCTTCTGAATATGAATGCGGGAAATGCTTGTGATTTTTTTCTGTCCTTAGAGTGGGTTGATTTATGGCCTGGATTACTGGAAACAGTAATTCTTTGCTCTTTGTGATGTTTTGGTGGTAGGTGCAGTAGCCTGCAGTCAGAACAGCATGATTTCAAGTAGGTTTTTACAAAAAGGTCTCTGCAGAAAGGGTGACTGTGAATTGGACAGCTTCTGTAACAGAGCAGTTAATAAGACACTAGCAAATTAATCATGTGACAGCTATTGGGTTTAGCAGGGAAAGGCACTGGCTTTTAAAAAACAGCAATTTAGGTGACTACCTAAACACACTGTTTAACTCATAATTAACAGTCAAATTGTGTTGGTGGATTTTGAAGACATCTTTGCATGTATCTGGAATTGTTATAAACCTCATCGTGTACTTAATCTCTTATCATTCATCCTAACATTAATTGCCAGAGCCAGAGATGTGTTGAAGAATTAAGTGTTTATCTAGTAATTCTGGAAAACCTGTCAAGAAGTGATTCTCAGATTATCTGGGCAATGCATACCCTCTCCCACTTTACCTGGAGCTTAACTCCACAGCAGCAAAATCAAAGACCTTGTTCACTAGTGAAATTATTGACTCCTGGAACTGAGTTGTAAAGGAGTTTGTCTCTGTAGAAGCTGACATCTAGAAATATACTAGAGTTTCTGACCTTTGGACCAACAGAGGCGCATAGGGCAAAACTTCTATAGAAAGCAACAGTGAATTTTGTAAGAAACAAGCCCACTATTCTCAAATCAAGCAGTGATTAAACTTACTCTCACCCATCCACTCCACTTTATTAGGGAAATATAATATAGATGAGGTTGTATTTACTGGGCAATTGTATCATCTACAAGAGGCCATGAACAGGTCACATACAACTTTGTTCTGAAGCATAGGAAATTGTGATAATTAATTAGTGCAAAGAGCCAGCATTTGAGGGAACTGAAATCATGACTGTTGGAAGAAGACCTGCTGGTGAAGCCTTTGGTTCCGCACCCCAGTAGCTGTTTGATCTTAGGCAAGTTGTTATACATCTTCCTGTGCCTGGGTTTCCTTGTTGAGAAAAGGTGCATAGTAACAGATCCTTGTTCAAAGGATTACCTGAGGATTAAGGGCCATTATGAGGAAACTGCTTCATAAAGAAAGCTTAATGCCTTTCAATATGGCGAAGTCTCAGGGAGTAAATTTTGACACACTCATATTATTGATTATGATGCAGTAATTGGAAATTATGGCAGAGTTGTAGATTTAGAGAGGAAGGGAAATGCTAATGCTACATTATTATGGGAAAAAGCTATAAAACCATTTTATGTTTTATGCATTTGAGCAAATTCTTTAAAAAGTATAGTTTTAAAAGTCCCATAAAATGATGTGTTTTATTTGTCTCTCAGATCCCTGAAGATCAAATCGTAAAGTCCATGTCCACTTTTCGCTAAGCTTGAACTTAGTCACGCTCGTGCACATTGGGTAGAGAAGTAAATGAGTTTTCCCTTTCTGGAAAGTGTGGAGATGTTTATCTCTGCCCTGCCCTTTGGCTTTTGTATTATCAGTTCGACAGCTTCAAATCTATGCAAAGAAAATAATCATTGATATATGAAAAGATTCGTCTATGCAACAGAATCTACATTGCAATAAAAAAGAACACATTGTGGCTTCAGGCAATAACACCTAACTCTCAAAATTATTAAATTTGACCAGAGAAACCAAGCAAAAGAATATACACTCTATAATAAAAATCACTGAATGGTTTCATGAAGTCAAAAGCAGTCACAATTAATCCAAGGGAGGGATTATCTTTGGGAGGTAAGAGGGGAGAGACATGCTGGGAGAGCAGGACACTGGCAACTTTCTTTCTTGATCTGGAAGTTGCAAGCAGGTGTGCTATCTCTGTGATAGATCCTTGAACTCTACTTTTGGGATGGGTGTACATTCTGCATCCTGTGTATATGGTATAAAAAAGGAAACAACCATTCACTAGTCATTCTGGTTTGTGTATGTCAAATTTTATATCTATGTTTTTCATTGCTATTCATTGAACTAAACAGCATGGAAATTTCTAAATTAGCTACTTTTATATCTATCAATAATGCAAGCATATTAATAATGCAGTGAGTAAAATATATATGCAGTAATATATAACATGGTACAAGCATAACAAGAAACTTACATTTATGCATAAACATGCTCACCCACAACTCTGAAGAGCTATTCAAAGATATACAATAGTCTTCTTTATCTGCACCTTTTGTTTTCCATTGTTTCCCAGAAAATTAAATGGAAAATTCCAGAAGCAAGCAATTCATAAGTTTTAAATAGTATGTTGAAAGTTTGTACCATCCAGCTCCGACTCTCCTGGGACATGAATGTCCCTTTTTTCATATAACCACCTGGTGTACATCACCTGCCCATTAGCCACTCAGTAGCCATCTTGGTTATCAACTTTGTTGTCAAGGTATCACCACGCTTTTACTCGAATGACCCTTATTTTGAGTATTAATGGGCCCACAGCACAAGAGTAGTGATACGAAGTAGGTGACAGAGAATGAAACAGAAAAGGACAGAGTAACTGTGGTACTGTGTGGCCACACTTTAGGGACTACAGGAAGAAGCATAATATATACAGGATTTCAGGCATCCACTGGGGGACTTGAAGCATATCCCTTACAGATAAGGACACAGATTATCTTTAGATAGTGGAAGCGAGGGTGACTTTTCTTTGTCCCTTCAGAATTATCTGCATGTTTTGCAAAGATCACAACACTGTCCTCTTGTAACTGTGTGGCAACTTTGTAATAACCCCTTGTGTCACTCCTGCCCCTGCCCACATGGACACCCTTTGGAGGCTCCAACACTGCTCCCATAGTAAACTCCCTTGCAGAGGACTGACCCCTGCTCTGTCCTTTCCCCAGCCCTGCAGGGGACCTGTCTGTTGATCTTCATGTGCTGAGGTCTCCTGCATGGATTTCCTTTCTCTCAATTGCACAGTTGCTTCCTTTAGACCTCAGACTGATAATATTTATGCGCTCTCCTTGTCTGTTCTTGTTTTCCTCCAAGACACTTAGCACCTCTATTTTTATCTTTAGTGTGGGGTTAGCTTTCGAATGTTTGCAGAATGTGTGCCTCCTGCCTCAGACGCTCCATCTCTTTGGGTGGAGTCTGTTTTGTACTCTGCTGGCTCCTTCACTCTTACTCACACTGCTGTCCAATAAATAAATTGGACAAACCAAACTGAAAATGCATTATAACAGTGACCAGTTCTCTATTGAAATTAAAATTTTAAACTTAAGCTTGGAATAGAAAAAAAGGAACAAAATGAATTTAAACTGTCATTAAACAATAGCAAAATAAGTTATTACTAAAATGATGTTCTAGAAGAATGTTTTTATAACATGGAGATTTGGCTCAGGAACAATTGTTAAGTAACAGAGTAAGAAAAGAATGTGACAATGTGCATCATAGTTTGTGGAAAAAGAAAAAAACAAAACAAAGCACAGCAGATGAGTTTAATCTTAGTAGAGAGAGGTCTGGCAATAAATACCCATACAGTATTCACAGTTGCAATTTCTGTGGAGTGAGATATCAGAGACTTTCAAAGTTTTGCCCCCCAAATTAGTTTATCTTTATTCCATCAAATGCACTTTGTTATGGTAATAAAAAAACAATGAATGCTACTTTTAATTAAAAAATACTAAAGCAAACTAATTTGATATGTATTTAAGCAGCACGAGCTACATTGCTTATTTCTTTCGTTGCCTGTTCAGCAAAGGTGTGTAAAGTGACTTAAAATGCTGCTGTCTGTGAGTCCTGTAAAAGTGAAGTCTTTCCTGCACCTGGCACCTTCCAAACTCCCTCTCACTCTGCTCCTGTGAGCCTGACTTGAGACACAATCTTGGCTCCATGGAGTCTGAGCTTATCTTGCTTCTCAAGCAAAATTCAGCCCAGTTTCTGAAAGATACCAGACTCTGAATACTGGATGGTACGAACTTTCAACACACTGCGCTGTGATCAAGCAACTAGTGAGAGCTCACATGTCTTGCTGGTGGGGGAAGCTGGAATACCGATCAACAGATGGCTATGTACTTACCTTCCAACGCCCAGATGTGCCAGGATGTCACAGTTCCCCAGGGGCAAAAGTTCTGAAGGTAGAGGGTGTCCAGCCGTCTGGGCTTCTGCCATGTCCCTCAGGAAACACTGCACAAGCCCAGACAGACTGGGCCTCATTGCAAACCTGCTTTGTTCTCAGTGCTCAGGCAGAAGGCAGCTGAAGGGTCTTGCTCTCTAGACCACAATGGGGAAGGCCTGTGCTTTTGTTGCTGGTCAGTGCTTTGACTAAGTACATTTGGGGTCCCTACAGCTATTTCTTTTACACCTTCAAAGGAGTTTTATGATGTTTGAACAACCAGTCTGACAAATTGACACTGTAAAATATGTGCCACTTTTGTCACTTTTAACCAATTACAATTTTATATAGCTAAATCTGCATAAGTAACTTTCTCAGCATTTGAAAACCATGCCACATACATTTAATAGGCCTCATTTTATGCCCTAATTTCTTTTGCTGTCTTTGAAGGCTCTATCATAATTCTGTCTTCTAAATAATTCCTAGGATTCATTTACTTATAGGCTTCCCCAAACATGCATTTTGCTGTGTGTTTACCAGGACTGGCTCCTACATTCCAGGAATCCTCCCTAGCTGGGAAAGATGGGCCTGTGTTTGCCTTCCACATTCCAGGGATCAGGGAGAAAGCTCTTTTTCAGAGAGGAAGAGAGAGCCTGGCATGTTTGCGTTGTTATACATTACCCTGACCATTCAATAAAGCAAGCAGCCCGTGTGCAAGGGTCAAGGCTTGTCAGAGAAGGGGAGCTGGCCAGGGAGGGGAGCAGGCCAGTCCTTGGGGGCTCTGTTGTGGTCAGCATGTCCTCCCCTCTGGGTTCCAAACTGTACTCAGGAATTTTGTTGATTACTGAACTGCTTCTCGCCAACTGGGCAATGGATGGGTGGGTGGGTGTGCTAAGGAATGTCAGAGGCAAAGGACAGTCCTTGCCAGGTTCCTGTGGTAGCCTGCCACTAGAGACCGTGGAATGGAGGGAGTTCTGAACTTTAAATCAAGGCTTTCTCCTTTCAATCTGTGAAACAGAAAAATCAATCTCACCGATTCCATATCCTGCTTCCTAGCACTGCTGGGTTCCTTTAGGAATCCCATCCAATTCAACTTTTCCTCTGGAGTGGAGTCTATTTGCTTATCCTTGGAGTGCATTACAGAGCCATGGTTTGGAAGCTACTTGTCTTCTTGTTACATTCATAACCGTGACGTCATCAGAGCACAACGAGGCCTTGTCTGTGTCTCAGTGCAAGGCTGTGGGCGCCTGCAGAGGTTGAGGTCTGCAGTAGCCTTGGGATCAGAGTGAGAAGGGCACCTCCTCTGAAGCCAGCAGTCACACAGGCCATGGAGGGAGACCAAGACCCAGGCAGAGACAGAGGCTAGCACAAGCAGCTCATGAGTTCATTTTTGAGAGATGTAAATGCCAAAGCTGGTAGAGAGTGCCATTAAAAACCAAACCATGGAACCATCTCGATTACAACTACAGATGCAAAACTTCTAAGTGAAGAGCTGGCAACTAATATTCAACCATGTGTCCCTCCAAACAATGTATTTTTAAGTAGCCAATTTTAGAAATATAAAATGGTTCACTGTCAGAACACATCTTAACATAATTTATTCTATCAATTTAGTGAAGAAGAAAAAAATCCATAGTATCACATTCTAAAAAGACATTTGATACAATTTAGCAGGACTTTCCTAATAACATGAATCAGAATTAGCAGGAAATAATTTAAGTTGGTAAGAGTTTATTTTTTATAAAGGCATTATTATAAATGGCAAAAGGCTAAACTCATTTCCACAAAAATTGGGAACAGGACAGGGATAATTTCAAACAGGATTATTTGATATTTTTGATGATAAGAAAAAGAAATAGTAATCAAAATACTTGGAAAAAGAGATAAAATTATTCTTTTTGTTGATGATATGAGTGTGTATCTATAAAATCCAAAATACTCTAATTTTGAAAAAGTTATGACTACCAAGAGAATTTGGGATCGTAATTATATGGGACTCGTGAAGCTGATCACTTTCTCACAGCTTGTGATAACCAGCTGGACATGAAAATAAGAAAATTCTTCAATTAAAAAGTAACAACAATCAATAAAAAGTATTCATGAATGTATTTAATGGGAACAGTGCTGGAGCTTTCTGAAAAAAATTAAAAATCTTAAAGAAGGGTATAAGATCTGAATGGGATGGAAAAGTTTATTTTTTATATAAAATTTAGTATCATTAAAATGTCAGTTTCTCCAAAATTAACATGTAAACATATGCAAGTCCAATTACAAACCCCTTTCTTCACCCTTAAAATAATGATCTTAAAGTGGAAGAATGACACTTTAAACAAGGAGTATGATGAAAGGTATCATCAGTCTGACCAGACATCAAAACATACCCTAAAGCCACCGAAGTCAAGCAACATGGTCCTGGTGTAAAGAGAACTGTCTGCTAAGTGAGAGCAACACTGAAATCCCAGAACCAGGGCCCATATCCTGTGGAAGCTTCATGAGGCAGCACTTACACTCCATGAGAAAGGGAGGCATCTTTAGGAAAGGCACTGGTACATCTGACTTTCTCTCCAAAATAAAATCAGTGTGGATTCTACCTCACATGACATGCAAACACCAAATGGGTTGTAAAACAAAATTAGAATGCTAATATGCTAAATCTAATTGGATGGAGTCTTTATAAGCAAGATAGTAAATCCAGAAGCCATTAAAGAAAAGATAAACACATCTGACTATTTAAAATACATTTTGTAGAGCAATGACACCAAATGCAGCCAACTGACACATGAAAGATTGAGGAAAACCATTTTGTACCAGGAGAGGTAGAAGGTTCAGTTAAAAGGGAGAAGAGTTTAAATGTTCAAATGCATAAGGAACATTTAAGAATGAATAATAATGGTGAAAACAAGCCAAGATAAGTAGCATGCCTACAGACACTGTACTAGCAAATCCATACGGTCTATAAACAGACGAGAAAGATGCTCAGCCTCTGTCACAGGAGAATTCAAAGGAAAAGATCTCAACATACCCATTGCTTTGGAATGTTAGAAAAGCTGGCGGGGATTCTGGAAATCTGTTCTGTGAGAGATTCTTCGTGGAAATGTGCATTGTGTCTTCCCTGGAAAGGGATATGGAAACTTCTATTTGCATTTAAACTACTCAAGAACATCTTGAACAGAGTAGATAAGACTATATTTACAAGAGTGTCTATCTCTGCTCATACTTCCCAAAACCAAACCCAACATAAATGCTAGTTAATATGAAAATGGCCAAGTGAAACATAGTATGCTCATACAAGGATCTACGACAGAATTACTAAAAGTAATTAGTGTGATGATTCTCCAACAACATGGAGGAAATCTCACTATGTACTATTAAGCAGGAGCAGTTTGGTGACACACATAATGATATTTTTTGAAAGAAACTATAGTAGCTCTAACTTGAGCTATGCTTCAACCCTTCTGTTTGTACTTTGTTTTTGAGATAGGGTCTTGCTAACTTTGCCCCAACTGGCCTTAAACGTGAGATCCTAGTGTCTCTTGAATAGTTGGGATTACAGATGTATACTACCACATTCAGCTATCTCTCTCTCTCTCTCTCTCTCATATATTGTAAGCATCTATAAGACACCCAATGTATATCTATCTGTATTTATACCTATAACTCATGAATTGAAGAAGTGTTATCCTTTTTCCCCTTACTGACACCAGTCAGCTGGTCCAGCTTCTCCATTCTTAACCCAAGAGGAACAGAGGGGTAGAGGGCACAGGAGGCCCCAGTGGCAAAGACATCAGAAACCTAGCAGAATCTTCTTTTTTGCCTTTAGTAACGGCCTTATCCACAAAGCATTAACGCTTTCCTGGGAAGCAGAGTGCCCGCACTTCCTCTACACATCCTCTGCTTGATGGTTCTGGGTTAGAGCATAGGAAGTTTGCCAGGCACCGGGTGGCTCTTCTCCTTCCCTCCCCGTTCCAGGGCTCTGTGCATACTGCCTTGTGAACAAATATTGCAGAGTCTGAAACAGGATTTTTGAACCTAAGTGTCTATAGGGACCTGACAGGTAATGTAAAGGTAATTTACAGTATTGCACATGTGTAAATAAATACTGACTTCCTTTGGTCCCCAAGAACACATAGCCACTGGGACTGAAGTGAACTTGGCCCTTCGGATGCTCCCACAAGGGAGTGAAGAACTGGAATGCCTACACTTTGGAAGGAAGTTAAAATGTGAACTTTAAAATAATTATTAGTGTACAAAAGTGTTTCTCTTCTTTCTGTTTATAACCACTGACAGTTATTTCAAAATTTAAGAGAACTAAAAGTAATTATAATGTATTGTATGTTTGTAAAAGCTAGAAGAAAAGATTCTGTATGTTTTCCCCATAAAGAAATGATAAATGTTTGAAGAGATAGGTAGGTTTACCTATACATGCGTAGAAACTTCACAATACCCTTATAAATGTCTATAATTTTTATGACTTTTTTGTATCTGTTAAAAATAAGTTAAAATTAAAGTGTAAGCCATTGAAAGATTTGCACACAATTATTCATAGACAGTTTATTGCAACACCACAGACCAGGAACTAAATTTTGGTGTGTCTCTGCAATGGAACACTACTCCTCAAAAGAAATGAATGATTGATACATGTACGACATGGATGGAGTTTACAATAATCATGATGAACAAAAGAAGGCAACCAGAGAAGGTAGGATAGCATTTTTATAACAGATTATAGAAAATGCAAACTATATTTGAATGAAATCAGTTCTGTTGCTTGGAGACAGGAGGGGTAAGAAGAAGGATTATAAATAGTGATGAGGAATCCACCAATGAATGAGGAAAGGTGGCGCCTATGTGTAAAAGGATCGTTCTGCCTTGAAACAGGAGGATATCCTGACACATGCTACCATATGGATAAACCTTAAGATACAATACTAAGTAAAAGAAAGGCATCACAAAAAGACAAATATTATATGTGTCTTAGTCCATTCAAGTCACTATAATAAAATACCTTAGATTATATAATTCACAAACAACAAAAATTTATTGCTGACAGTTTGGGGGGCTGGAAATCCAAGGTCAAAGCACCAGCAAATCTGCTGTCTGATGGCAGCTGTCTTTGCTTCAAAAATGGTGCCTTCCTGCAGTCCTCACATGGAAGGAGGAATAAACAAGTTCCCTTGGTTGCCAAGTTCATTCATGAGTGCTCAGCCCTCATGACCTAATCAACCCCAAAGCCTCTTTTCTTAAGGCCACCACATTGGAGGACTGTTCGAATGTATGAATTCTTGGGGATATGAACATTCAGACCGCAGTGGTACGATTGATTCTGTGACTATGAAGTACATAGTCAAACTCATGGAAACAAAAAGTGAAATGGTGGGAAGAGGGGGTAATGGGACATTACAGTTTAGTGGTACAGTCTCCATTTGGGAAGACAGAGTTTTGTGGGAGAATGGGGGGGTGATGGTTTTATAATAATGTGAATATATTTATGCCACTGAATTGTAAAGGTGAAAATGGTTAGAGTATAACATTATATCATGTATATGTCCAAAATAATCAAGGAGGTCACACATTTGGGGTGCTAGCAACACTGGCTACATTATTTATGGGGACCAGTGCAAAATGAGAATCCAAGACTTCTTGTTCAAAAACTATTGAGAATTTCAAGATGGTGACAGCAGAGTATTAAACCAAATGCATTGGCCATTTAAGCACATGGCCCTGTGCAAATGTATAGGTCATGTTCCCCAGAAGCCTGCCTCAGGGGTGAACACATGGGGCGTGGTGCCATCCCCACACCAAAATGAACGGGCAAGAGAATGAGGCTGGTAGAGCTTCATTTTTCTCAATGTTTCACTTAAAAATAGGTCTATAAAAGAGATCAGACCAAGGTAGTTAAGCAATAAAATGCTCCATTTACTTGGATTCCAACAGAAATATTGGAAGGCTTGAAAATGAGTGGGTGAATGTCGCAGGTTCGATGTTTAATTAATAACAAAGTTTTAATAGAGAGAAGACCAATCCTATAGTCACTGGAAATGCAGCTTATTTTTCTAAATGATTTGCAAAAGTAGAAACAGCCAGACTTTAGATTTTTTTTTTCATTTTTCTGATGTTGTGTTTGCATAGTTTCTGTAATTCTGATAAAAGTTCTTTTAAAAACTCATTTGCATGTCTCTTTAACAGAGTGGGAGTTGCAAATGCTCTAATAATTTTTACTACTTTCATATTTAAAAATAATATGCCCTCTAAACATTTACATTCAAGATTTGTTTTTCCTCAGACGTGTAAATAACACATAGTAATTTGCATCTCATGCATAAATCTCACTCTGCTCAATACAAATATTCAGGAAAGTTCCTTGCTTCCCTTCTCCATTTTCCTTGCTTATGGTAGTTTAGTTGACTAATATTTCCAGCAAAGTGAGGAGAGGGAGTATGTGGAAGGTTAGAAAACAAATCTCTTGTTATTTCATTCCTGCCATCACTGGTAGGGAATCGAGGGTAGACTAACTAGTTCAGTCTTCTACAAGGTTAATAAAAACATTTCAAACTTTACTGTCTTCTCAGATGAACACACTATGTGTGTCTTTTGTTAGTGATGGATGGAGATGCTGCCTGGGTGGGGTTTATCCAGAGTGTCTTTGCCCCCGAGGTTCCTTGCAGAGCTATATCATCACAAGTTAAATCAGTTCCAATTCCCTGATGTTCCAGAGTTGAGGCGTTCCCGCAGGGAGCCTGGGTGGACTGAGTAAGCTTCACCGCGGTGGCCTGGACTCTCATGTCACCATCGCTTGGCATCACAGGGACGTGGAGTTACAAGGAGCTGCCCTTGTGGCTGCATTGATCATTGCTGTCTGGCTAAACTCTGAGGCTTGTTATGTACTGTGATTTTTCCCGCACCACTGGTTCCTTGCTTGCTGATCATTTGCGGGTCTCAGCCTGGTAAAATGACATCTTGGTAGCGCCTCACCTCCTTATAAAATGTGACTCAAACATCTCACTGAGTCATCTGCCCTTGGTACAACTAACTCTGTTCAGCAAATGCTTGGTAATGCTTTCAATAAAAAATGCCGCACGAAAATAAATTGCAATTTTCTCTGCTTATTGTGTTATTTATGGGTACTCTTCTCCTACCATGAGGGATTTGTCTTATTTGCCTATGAACTGTGCAAAATCTGGTTTTCTATGATTATTTATTTATTCAGTCTTTTTTAACCCATTCCTCTAAACAACTTAATAAGTGTGCTCCGAGCACCTGCTCTGCCTGTGTGTGTGGAAAAGTGAGAAGCATATCAGGGGCCTGCTCCTCAGGGTGGCTCCACCATTGGGAAGACACCTGAATAGTCACAAGTAGCAATGAGAATCAGACAGTTCCACTTTAAGGCTCCAGGAGCTGGAGAAGGGGTGAGAAATGGTACAGTGAGAGAATAATGTTTGGTGCCATTTTTAGATAATAATCATAGAAAATATCTGTAGCTGTTATCACTGAGAGATTGCTACTCTGTTTTGTATACATTATCTTGGCCTGTTTGAAGTAGGCACTGCAGTTGCTGATCTACAGATGAGGAAAATGTGTTAGCCAGCTTCCTGTCACTGTGACAAAATACCTAAGATAATCGACTTAGAAGGAGAAAAGGTTTGTTTTGGGTACCTGTTGTACTTAGTTGGTCCCAATGCTTTTGAACTTGTGACAAGGCAGAACATCAAGGTAGAAGAGCATGGCAGAGAAAGCTGTTCACCTGTGGAAAGAAAGAGAAAAGAGAGACAGGGTGGGGCTGGGGTTCCAGTACCCCCTTTAAGTGCAAGCCCTTGTCTTCTCACCAGGCCCCACCTCCTACAGGCTTTGCCATGTCCCAATAGCACCACCCTGGGGACCAAGGCTTCAACATATGACCTTTGGTTGACACCCAAGGTGCAAATTAGAGCAAAAGGTCTTCATGGAGGAGGGTGGGATTGGATAGGATTTTGGAGAAGTAGAACTCGGAGGCGTGAGGAGGAAGAAGGCATTTCCTGAAGGATGTTGAATGGTGTCAGCAAAGATTTGGCCTTGGGCAATTGTGAGGGAAGTTGGAGCAGCCAGGCCAGGCAGAAGAACCTAATTTGGGGGTAAAGGAAGATAAGCTTCTTAAATGGGAGAGGGAGAGATTAGGGAGGCCTTGCTGAGCAGAGTAAGGGATTTGTACCTCAACTGCCAGCCTGTTGGGAGGCTTTTGGGTGGGTTATGACCACATAGAAGATTACATGAAGCTGTCACAGGGTTCAGTGGTGTAATAACTAACCAAAAATCATTGTCTGCATCACTGAATTAATTCTTATTAGGGTCCCATCAAAGTCTGGGTGTTTTGTAGAGCAGTAAGTGCACTAGAATTTAGTCCAGCTGGATGTTCCTGTCCATGACACTACTGTTTTCTCCCAGAGAACAGACTCTGTAACTCTCCAGCCTTCCCACAAGCTCACACTCATGCACACCCATGCATCCACACCCCCTTTTACAGAAAAGCCACCCTGGCAGCCATGTTTCTAATCTCTGTCCCAGCCCCTAGCCAGTGGATTGGAGCTGTGCCAGGAGATTTTCTTTCCCTGGTATTCGGAATATGGGTCTTCAGACACAGTGATTCTACAGTTGGAAACTTTCTTTTAAGACAAGGTATTATGATTCTTATGAAATGGGCAGAGAGAGGCAAGAACTCATGCACATTGCACCAAATAATCTTACTCTTCTTAGGTGAAAAATGAAATACTGGAAATTTTGTGTCATTAATCTTAACATCTGTGCATATGCATAATCATGTATGGTTTTGTGTGTGTGTGTGTGTGTGTGTGTGTGAGAGAGAGAGAGAGAGAGAGAGAGATTGAGAGACACAGAGACACAGAAGAGACAGGGAGACAGAGCCTAGAGAAAGGCCCAACCTGAGACATTCTAAGCTCATTTCTGATAAACTCCTCTTCTTTCTTAAGCCAATAGGAAGTGAATTTCCCTCACTTTGCAGCCAGAAGATCTTTGACTGGGGGCAGTTATGAGTCTCTGATGTGAAAAGGAGACCACTGGACAGGTAATTCTATGTCATTAACTCCATGCTTAGGCAAGTGAGGTGAGACAGGTGAGCTGGCTGCCACCAGAACGAAGTCATGGTGGTTTCCTGCTTAGGAAATGCTTGGATAACTCGCTACCCTCTAGTTCTTCTCCTGTTCTTACAAACTTTTCCTTGGGACTCACTTTTTAATTCATTTCCCCCAGCTTCCACTGTGCCTGGTCCAGCACCTCAGTGGCTATGCCGCTGCCCCAATGCTGTTATCCATGCTGATGTGTTCTGTGAGATTTGGCTTTCCTATCTCAGATTCTGGGCCCACTGAGAGTTTGCCTCTCTTTGTGGTCTCAACATATTTAGTCTTTCTCATCTTAGACTCATTCTCTGTAGTTATTTGAATAATATAACTACATTTAAAGAGGTGCCTTTAAATGGCTAATGATGAAGAACTCAAGCAAGCCATAGCCCTACTCTTGGGTCAGCAGAGGAAAATATTTTGGTTATGCAGATCTCATTAATTTCACACCTCAAAGGGAGTGAGTGTCTACCTTTTCCTATCCCTAGAACCTACGAATACTTAATGATGACAGGTGAATTATGGTAATACCAATTTCAAATGCTAATGCCTGTGATGAATGGGAGATGCCCTCTACCCAACTATTGTCACCTCTGCCTTCATAGTGTGTCAATCCTACTTATATCTCATACTGTAGTAGAAGTAGGAAAGGACGTGGATATTTCTTCATACAAAACATTTTGACAATTAGTGTTTTTCTTTTTTGGGGAGAGGATAGAAGCTCCCACTAATTTGAAGAAGCACTGAAAGGTTGTTTTATTAAAGCAAGGATAATTTAGAAAAATGGTGTCAATAATTTTAATTGGAGTTTTGCAACCGATAGTCTTGGTCTCATGTGAGAACAAAGAGGACCTTAGGAGTGGTCAACAAGAAAGTGACATCAGCTTAGGAGGAGGTAAAAGGGTGAGAATGATGGAGGACAGAGGAGGAGAAATTCCAAGCAGTTTTGTTGTGATATGACTGAATTTGGGCTTGCATTTGCCTTGATTTAAGGGTTTAAGAATAATCAGGAAAGGAAAGACCCACTGTTGAGATACATGTTGCTGGGACATGAGAAACCAGTGAAGGGAGGGTCAGGGGTAGTGACAGAGGAGATCAGCCATTGCCTAGAGGGTTTTCTCTATTCTGAAGGGGAGGCTAGGTAAATATACCACTATTTTAGTTTTTAAAGCATATACATAGAAAACAAGTCTAAAAATAAGTAAGAATAGATAGGCAATTATTAATTCTAAATAGCTCTAAATTAGGTGGGAATTTGGGTGGTTGATATTGTCTTTCCAATTTCTTAAAACTATTTTTATCAAAGTGATTCTGTGCCATGAAGAAAGCATGTGCTTTGGTTTAGTCCAGTGCTAACTATACTCTTGGAGGAAGAAGAGAAGCTGGGGGTGAAAGAGAAATTTTGTCTGTTTGAAAGAAGATGGTTTCAAAGTGCTTTCCATCAGAGATCGCTGTAAATATTTACTCTAGGATTTCAGAAAGGAGTTATGTGTTTACAGGGAGGGAATATGGTTATCTGCTTGGGGTAAGTGTGCATCTGTCTCTTGGGACATCATGCCCTGGGGTAGCATTTCTTGGAGACAGCTTAGCAATTAGCAGGAACCCTTGTGCATATGTGGATCTCATTCAGTTTTCAGGCAAATGGCCAAGTTAACTGGACTGCATAGTTTTTCACACAAACCCCAACTTATCTGCTGTCACTCTTCTCCTAGCTCTGTGCACAGAATGGACATCAACAGTCTGCTGTTTGTGGGCTTTGATGCTCCTTCACTCAGCTAACTAGAGGAAGTGGACCCCCAGACTCAGGGCATCTCTGATTCCCACCAGATTCTGCAGTGAATAGATTTGCTCTTGGGCCTGCCCATGAAAGCTTAGAAACCTAAGGCGCCTCTCTGGCCTATACCAATGGGTGGCCAAAACTTTGCCTATTCTTTTCTGCCTGAAACCTATGACTGTCCAGGCTTTCTCCATTCCTGCTAAGGCCTCGACCCCCCATACCCCACTTGAATGGCGTTGAATCTATGTTGTCTTTTTGTCCCAGTGCCTGGGCTACTTGTGCTCTTCATTGTATTCCCTGAATGAACCTAAGTGCGACTTGATCAGGCTCAAGAGTGGATGGCCCCAATCCACTCATTTTTTCTCATTAGAATGCAGTCTCTGCTAGGATTTGCTTTCACTGGACTCACGATGTTGGATGATTGCACAGCTGAAACTGCTATGCTCCTGTTTGAGCTAGTCTTTTGGTTTCTTTGTTCATCCTCTTGTGTGGTGGTCACTATTGTCCTTGTCCTTATGTCCAACATAGAACACAGCTGGACACCATTCTTGACTGCTATAGAAGTGAATGAACCGTGTTCACTGCTCCCACTTATCACAGACTCTGTGATCTTCAGAAATAGGAGACAATGTAGGGAGCAGGAGAAAAAATTACTTTCCTTACCCAAGAGAATCTAATTGTTACCCTTGGAAACAGAGATAAGTACTTGATCTTTTTAGTGTTGGTATCATTGCTTATTCTCACTTAGCCTGCTTTAAATTCACCCATTAGCAGGAATGACCACTGAATAAGTGTACAAGTTGTTAACGGTGTTAATTTGACAGGGTTAGGTATTTTTACCCCAGAGGAACCTAAATCTCATCCTTGCTATGTCTTGATCTTACTGGGAAAGTTTGCAGACATCTGTGTACTTCATAATCAAACTCTCTTCAGTGCTCACCAATGGGCGATAATTACATTTTGTAGGGTGCTGAGAGATAACCTGTGACAATGCAGGTTAATTTTTTTTTTGCTGTGTTTTATCATAACACCAGTGTTTTAATAACTGCAACCTTTTTATGTGAGAGGTCCCCTTAGACTTCAGATTGGTAACAATAAAATAACCTACCTTCTTTTCAACAATAACTGTGGAGACAATTGTACAGTAAAGAGGTGGCATCAAAAGGGTTGCCTGGGCATCACAATGACCCTGCCCACTGCTGTCCTGTTTGCACAGCCTTTATTTGGGCGTTGACAACGTTAATGGCATGCCCTTATCTTGTTCCTTTTCCCTGTGATAATCTGGAAAGCTTGCACGCCTAAAGCCAAGCCTAATGGATTATTGAGAAGCCAAAATGATGACATTTTATTCCATTATTATAATTTGTTTTCAGGAGGCATGTTTTTAATTATTTGCATGAATAATGTCATTATGTATTCATGCCAATACAATTCTGATAATTAATTTACATGATGGAAATTTCTTAATGATTTTGATGTCAGTGTTAATAGCAACATCTGATAGTTGATCTGTGGGTGTTGACATAAATTTGACTTTTAATATAGTGTTGGCAACACCACTAGCAGTATAAAATTACTTTGCAGGAAAAAGAAAATAATTCATTGGGGAAGAACTTCAGCGAAAAAGAAAGTGAGCCTTGCCTGGAGTCCACAGGTCCAGAACCAAGTGTATGCACCCAGATGTGGCCAACGGATGACTTGGACACGGAGTGGTGGAAATGAGTCTGTCCAAAGCCTGTGGCTTCATCTAAACAGACTTTATCATGAAAATGCTGTGCATGAGGAAAGAGTCAGCTCTTGCAGCTGCTTTTAAAAATATAGCTTAAAAAATCTTTCAGAAAGTTTTCTGAGTCTTTTGTATGCTACTTTTGTATTGTTGTCTTTGATTCCTAATTTAAACTTTTCTTGAAAAATTTCTAACAGGAAGATTGTATACCATTGCTACTTTAATTTGTACAACAGTTCATTGCTTTGTATTGAATGGTGTCAGGTCCATGACTGGATTAATCCCTTGATGGGTTCATGGATTCAAGTTGTCAACTTGCTGAAGACAATGACTGCTTGCATCTCTTCAGCCAGTAAAACAACTATAGAGCCATAAATTGTTGTTAGAGGATGGACCTCCTTAGTGATGTTACTTTCTCTTTAGGTGACCCCTATCTGAGGACTCTACAGAAAACACATTCTTCAGCTTACTCAGGTGAGGTAATTACATAGTTTCTGCGTGTTCCATTTAGAGTTGAGAGCTATAAATACAAAGGGATCCCTGCCATGCAGATTCATGCATATGTATATACACACAGGCATATAAATACATAGTACACAGTACACATTTATGTGTACATATCTATATGTGTATGTATATATATAAATATATATATTTCTGGTTTAAGATACTGGAATTTTACAGATCTGCCATGTTTTAAGTAGAGAACACTTTAAAATCCTACTTAACCAGGTCTTCCTTCCTGTCCAGTGCAGCTGCTTATAGACTCATCCTTTGAGTAGAAGAAAGACACCTTCTTCTTAAACCTTCACTGTGGCATCAGTGACATGAAAACCCTGGGACTACACAAAAGTCCCAGGGTCTCACAGTCATTACTGTTAAGTTCTTTATGGAAAGCAGCTTTCAAAACTCTCAGACCCTTAGATAAAATGAGGAAGAAATAAAGAATGTTAAGGCCAGTTATAATTTTAGCTGGATTTTAAAATTTGTAATTTCGAATTATGGTGGCCTAAGCAGATAGAAAAATCTATCAGCAGCATTCTGTACAGTAGTGTGGTTACTTAAGATCTTGAATTGGACAAAAGAGGGAGAGAAGTGGTCCACCAGTGAGCAGAGATGGATTTTTTTTCTGCCCAGTCATACTCCATCTCCCTGTCATCTGCATGGTTACAGAGCCCCTGTTAGTTGAGAGCTCAGTGATAGCTAAGGGTGGTTTGAAAAGGGTTTCCTATGGCAATGATTAGCATGGAACAGATACAAAACTTAGTTTGTTCTGTTCCTCTCTTTGATGGTTAATTTGACTGTCATTGATTGGATTGAGAAGTATCTAGGAGATTTGTAAAGCACACCTCTGGGTTGTCCACAGTGTTTCCAGAGATTAGATCATGAGGGCCTAATGAATGAATTAATTCTTTGATGGATTCATAATATGAGGACATTATTGAGAGGTGGCAAACGTAGGAGGTGGGACCTGATTGGAGGGAATAGGTCTTTGGGGGTGTGTCCTAGTGGGCTGTCTCTTGCCCTGACTCTTTCTGCTTCCCCCTTTCTCTGCTTCCTGCCCACCATTATCTGAACTGCTTTGCTCTGCCACACCCTCCCTGCCGTGATAGACCGAACCTTCTGAAACCAGGATCAAAATAATTCCTTCCTACTTTAATGCTGTGTATGTCATGCATTCTGTCACAGCAATGAGAAATGTAAAACTAATACACGCCACTTGCTGGATAACGTCTGAAAGCAGAAAGCACTCACTGCATCTTCACCTCTTTATTCTTCTTGCATTTTCACTTCCAAAGAAAACATAGAAAAAGGAACCGTGAGACACAATTTGTGGAAGAGGAGTTGCTTCAGTTTAGACTGCTTTGCCAAGCTAGTTCTGCTCACCTGATGTTATTATTCTGAGAGCATGTATTTTGATTGGTTTGTTAAAAAAGAAAAACAAAAACTCATAGCTTCTGAGAATTGAAATATGACTTTGAAAGTTTCTAAACAAAAATGGTGTATTACCATTTTTAGTCAGAATTTACTAAAAAGTGTAAACCACCTCCCATGAACTTTGTTGTAATATCTGTTGATGATATTAAAATATATTCCTCTGGAATCACACATTTTGAAGGAAAAAGTTTTATAATCGACACATAACTTTTCAACACTATCATACTTCTTCATTTTATGGATTTCTAATTGCTTTGTAAAATATATTATGCTTCTAAGTATCATACCTAGTTTTTTATTGCATAAAATCTTAGGAATATGCTTTGCTAAATCTTGGATTGCAGATTACAACTAATCTGCTTTAGGTTTCCACACATATCTATTTGCAATTGTATACATACATTTGAATACCTTGCAATTAAAAAGATCATTATGTAATTATTTAGGAAATATTTGGATATTTATGTTCATAAAAACTTTTACTCAATCACTGAATTCAGATCATATCTTAATGTTGACTGCTATATTTTAAGTTTAGTAAGGCACACATAAATACTTAAATCTAAATCAATCATATTTAACTTTTGAAAGCAAAAAGTAGTGTTTTTGTTTTGAATAGATACAATCAACATATCCTATTGGATCTTAAGAACTATGTTGGTAGATCCTGAGGTCACCAGCATGGCTTTGCTCATCTTCTGGCTAGGAAAGCTCCCATTTCCAACCAGACAGAGGAAGTTGGAAAGCAGAGATGTTAACTGACATAAATTTATGGACTATGCACTGTGGTTTTTTTTTTGCCATTTTCATGCTGGGTCTAGGTTTTCAATGGACCTAGCTGACCTCCTGAAAGCAGCAACCAAGCTAGTAAAGTAAGTCCAATGCTTTGGTTTTCAGGTAATTTCTAACCTTGTATTTAGGCAAGTTGGGCTTCCATCATTTGGTCTTTGAGAATCATCCCCTTTGTTTGCAGCTATTGACATACTGAGCCCTGCCACAGAATGACATCAGCTTTGGGAAGTCCAGCCACTGACTCAGAATCAGAAGGGGCCATGTATGGGCAGATTCAAGCTAAGGAAGGATGAAAAGTTCATATGTCAAGTGCTAGACTTAAACCCAGAAAACTAGAATTCTTGTTCATAAATTTCACAACTCAACCTCCAGGAACATTAGTTTTCCCATCCACAGAATAAGGTGAGGAATAAACGAACTCTTGAGTCCTTTTGGGTTCTCATATTCTACTATGCTCTGACATTAAGTGTGGTAGATAAACCATGAGTATACTCAAAAGTAAAAAAAATCATGAGGAGTGGTGAAAAGGGAGACATCTCACCCTATGTCAACTCTAAAAATGATTCATGGAATAAAAGAATGCAGAGGCTCAGTACAGATGTACCAGTGTCCATATTAGTAATTTATCAGAAAGGTGGACTACTTGAGTGAGATGCTATACATACAGCATCCACAGAGAATGTACTCAACAATAGTGGCTCTGATATGATCCCTGATATGGGGAAGATGTCATAAGTGTCATACTTTAAAGATAAGTCTTCCCCACCCCTGCCATTTATTCTTTAGTCTGTATTCTCAGGAAGACCTATTTGTTAACAGTTAATAGTTTCTACAGGAAACTTTGATACCTTGTTTAGGTGAATTTGACATTATACTTAATAAGATGGAATTTAATTTTGTTTAACCCTCCTTAGCCCTTTATTAGCATATTCTAGTAGCCCTAAAACTTAAACTTGCTGGGGGCAATAAACTGGGCCAGGCTGACAACCTTACTTGTGTTTCCATATTGTTTATGTGTCAGGAGAAAGATGGCTCTGATATATAGCCAGGAGTTGGGTAGGAGGTGGTGCTTTTAAGTTTAAACACAATGTACATTTGTGCATATGATTATAAAGTCAAAAGAATTTTGATCTCCAAGGAAAGACAAAAATGGAAGTTAATTTTTGTTAGAATTTTGATAATTTTAGAAAAGCAGTTAAATGGCCAGGCATGGTGGTGCCTATAATAGCAGCTACTCAGGAGGTGGAAACAGGAGGCCAGCCTAGGCAAGTTAGTGAGAACCTACTTCATAAACAAGGCAGGCATGATGGGCATGCCTATGGTCCCAGCTACTCAGGAGGCAGAGGTAGGAAGATCACAGCCTGAGGCTGGCCAGGGCAAAGGTAGTGTGAGACCCTATCTGAAAAGCAAACTAAAAGCAAAAAGACCGAGAGTGTGGTACAGCACTTACCTGGAAAAGAAATCCGCTGTCTTACAACCCTTATTAATTGGGTATAGAGTGGTGAAAGGGTGGGACCACATGACCGAAAAGGGTAGCGTGGATGAGGAAGCTTGAGAAATGTCCTCTAATACCTCTCCCTCTCTGCACTTTATCAAATACCTGAAGATCGACCTCTTCAAATGTGAAGACCACTGCTGGAGAACAACTTAGCTATTTCAATTGAGGAGAAATCCCCAAACTTCCCAATTTGTTCTTTCTGACTATTGCTTCTTTTCCTCCTTCTCTTGGTCTCTTCTTGCCTTACTCTCAAGCTTCTTCCAGTATGCTCCATGTCTTCCCAGCATCTCCACTTTTGCCTTAATTCTTTGTTATTTAGAATTCATGTTCACCATTTTGCTGAAGATCCCTTTCCAGACGTTCATGAATTCCCCTATGTCTTATCATGGCTTTTCTTTTCATCTTGCCTCCTATCACTCTGCTGCATTTGGTGCCTAGAATCACTTCACCCTTAAATTTCTCTGTACCCTTAGCAACTGGCATCAGAACTCCCTCCCTCTCCATCTTCTCTGGTTAAGTTCAGGCTCCTTTCCGTGTTCTTCATCTGCACATCTCTGAAATGTGGAGTCCCACTCCTCTGAGTTTATCATTTTCTTACTCTATTATTTACTTATTTCCTTGGTGGTTTCAACTAATTCCTATTACTCTGATCTTTTCAGCTCCTTACAGACAACGCTTACATCTGTCTCTCTACATTTGCTTTTTCTAGTAAACTTCATATTTTAAGTTTATGATACATTTGATGTGTTGCTATCATTGAACTCTAAGGTCCCTGGTAGAAATGAAAATTTAAGAAGAGAGTTTTGGACATCTACAGCTGACAATATGGAGATATAGGAGAAGGGAAGATCAGAGACAACCTTATGTGGTGTCTGAATGAGGGGCAAACTTCTAAGAGCTTGACACTGGGCATCTCCTCTACTTCCCTAAGGCTCATCTCTCTAGAAGATCTCATTGACTCCTTGGTTCCAACGTGCATCTGGCTGGCTCCCAGAGCTTCTTCTAAACCTGGTTCCTACTTGAACTCTAGGTCTGTAAGAACAGTTGCCTACTGGATACCCCTAAGCACATCTGCCCAGCACTTTTATGTCAAGACATCAAAAGCAGAACTCTTCGTCTTCTTCCTCAAATTTCATTCCTTCTTAATATTGATCTGTGATAGTGACCTCATAATAATCGTAACAGCTCGGGTTAAAGTCCGAAATTCATTTATTTTCACTGTGTATTTAACCCTGCCATTGTAGGAAGTCACTGTTGACTGTCTTAGGCTTGAGGTCTGTGAGATTCTTCACATCTCTCTTCTTCTCAATTTCTAGTGCCACCTTCTTGTCTTGAGCTTCTTATGGTAAGTTGGAGCACTGTTCAGACTACCCGCACTTACTTCCTCAATCCCATGGGACTGGGGGACACCCTTTCCCTTTCAATGCTGAACTTGACCAGGTGGCTCTTTCAACCAATGTTGTGGTGAAAGACTTGGAATGTGCTTGCACTGTTGCCTGGGGAAGACCATGCCAGGTTATCCCACTGATTCTAGGAGGGAGAGGTAAGCCTTGGGGAAGATGTATCAGCTGACCCCAGGTAACCTACAGCTCTGGTTCTAAATGAGGTTTACTGTTATCTGCTACTATAATATCATGATTTTTTACTTACACAGCAATATCACAGCCATAATTAACTAGAATACCAGTTTCTATGCTAATGTTCTATACCTGTTGACTATCCATCCTGTTCTCAGCCCTGTGCCACATGTCTTACTCTATTTAAAGGTTCAGACCTTCTGCTCTTACACCATATACTATAGTCAGACCAATGAGCTGACACACTTCAGATAAATCCAGGCTTTTGGCCTCTTGTGTCCTTCTTCATGGTGTTTCATAAGCTTGGATTTTCTGACTCATATTGCTTGTCAAATTTGAAATCATAAATCAAGATGAATCCTTAATGCCATCTCCATAATATCTGTTTCATTCTCTTCAACACCACATATGTTGTGATCTCTGCTGCCTTTCAATACTATTCAAACCCACTTTTCTAATTTTGGCACTCACCTGTTTACTTGTCTTTTCATGTCTACCTACTGCTCCCTCACTCCATTCTAACACTTTTATAAAGTTGATTGTAAGATCCTGTTTTTGTTAGGCAGAAGAGGGCCTTCCTAATGTTTGTCATTTCTATAGTTTGAGGATCAATGCAATATAGAGTAGGGTACAACTTGCATTTGAACTGACTTGAGAAAATATGTTGTATTTCCCCTATATCTACAAAAATTACCTACATCAACAGAATGAAATTTTAAATTGTTTTGTGTTATGAGGAAGGCAAGTGAGTAATTCTGTGTCTAGGATACAGTGGAGTCGTAGCTCTGTATGAACTATCAGGAGTCCTCAGAGGTAGGAAGAGAGGACTTGAGTCCCTGGTGGGACTCAAGTTACCAAGGTGGTCTAGACCAATACTGACCCCTGACACAGAAGCACCAGCTCCTATAAAGTTGGAAACAACCTTGAATAAAATTAGATTCCTTATACAATTGTGTTTATTAGCTCAATTAATCACTTTTTATTTGCTTCCACTTTGCCACTCTCAGTTTAGAAGTAAAGATGCATTGTAATTCTAATCCAGCTATTCCCAAGATACCAGAAATCCCATGAAAACTCTATGCTCATGACGTTTTACCATGAAAGTTATGTCACACTTCAGACATTCCTTCTGAAGGGGAAAATTCCACCCAGAAGTAGACATAATAGGTATATAATAGGTACTACAGGTGGTGGTTAGGATAGTCAAGATCCAACCACACACTCCTAGAACAGTTAGGCAGCTAACCCACTCCCTCTGTCTCCCATGGACCAGGAAACACCTCCTGAATGCTTTGGCAGAAATCATTTGGGCTATTAGAAATGTCTGGGAAGCACTTTCAGGATTAGTTGTGTCAGTAGGTCAGCACCTTTTCTTTACCAAT
Organism: Castor canadensis; assembly: GCF_047511655.1. Lineage (NCBI taxonomy): Eukaryota > Metazoa > Chordata > Mammalia > Rodentia > Castoridae > Castor > Castor canadensis. The sequence continues at coordinate 4,671,683 of NC_133386.1, read as the reverse complement.
GAGTCACCAAACTCATCAGTGGATGTTGTACTTAGTGACAGGACGACTTAGCACTTTCACAATGCTTTCGAAGATTATCTAAGTCTCAGAAAATTGGAGCAAATGACCCACTTTCTGTGAGAAGACATGGAGGTCAGACAGGCACCAGGGCAGGCAAAACCATGGGCTGTGATGCCTCCCAGCCGTGCTTCCACCCTGTGCTCAACACAGCTGACAATGCACCATCCTGACCCTACCCAGGTGTCTTCCTCCCTGGAGCTTCATTACAAGTGATGCTCAAGTCCCACATAGGCACTCTGAAATCTACGGAGGGCTAACCAATCACTGAGGCTTATTCTTCACACTACGGAGAAAGACAGGTTTATAAACGAGCAATCTCTTAACAGTTCCCTGAGTGTTCTGCACATCATGTCAGATGTGATTATTGTGCAAAAAATAAAAATGCCTGCTTCTATATTGTAGACGCACCAGCCATGCTCAGAAAACTGTCAAGTGGTGAATATGTGTGTTTCTATTTAGAAATGTTTGGTGTGGCTTATTACGTTGTACTTTTCTGTAATATATGGGTGACTTTAAGTGACTCTTCTTACACACACACTCACATACATGTTCACACATAATTACACACAAGAATGCATAAGTACATACACTTTATATTATTGCCATTATTATTTGTAAACAGGAAATGAAGTTACAATCCTTGGAATTATAATGGCAAGCACACAAAGACACAATTGCTGGCACAGAATTCAATTAAGAGATAACAATCACCCTTGGGTGACTGTGTGAGGAAGAAATATACAGGCATGTTAATAAGTAATATCTTAAAGCTACCATGTTTATCAGCCAGCAGCCAGACATGGGCACGAGTGTGGGCAGACAGTGTTGCTCTAGGATACTTAATAAAACCCAGCTCTCACCATTTAAGGATTTGTGTTTAATCATTCAGCAACATTTTAAAACATCCTGGCTGGCAAGATTTTCACATCTTACCGCTCCTGTCAGAAACAGCAAGGAGTGATTTTGTTCCACCTGGCTGAGAAGGATGGGAGGGGTGGGAAGGAATCATTTAGCAATAATCGATTTGCATTTGTATTTTCAGGTGATTTTCCTTGTCATTTTCTGACCTTTGAGGCACTGGAGTATGTGTCTGCTGGGTGAATCACAGCTTTATCTAAGGAAATATGCAGAAGGCTTTGGTTAGTACAGAGTAGCCAGATGACTGACTGTAAAATAACATTTCCCTAGGAAAAGCTGAGTATTGTTCATTGCTATATTGTTGTAAGCTTCTGTTTTAGTTAAAGATGAACATGGTTGGTGTTCAGAAAATGGAGGCCATTTTCTGTTTCTTTTTCTTTCTTTTCTTTTTGTGGAGGAAACGTTTGGAAGTTTAGATACTTCTGGATTAGGTCAAAAAAATTCTATATCTTTCAAGACACTTGGTATTAAGTCCCAGCAAAGAACAAAGAAGGGTTGCCATACAACGGGGAGCTTTAAGGTGATGGTAAATTTATCATAAGGACACCACCTCTGGAATTCGACAATCAGGAGAAATGTCTTATACTGAAACACATCAGGAGCCATGTTTACAGTTACCATGATTGAAATCCTCATTTCACAGAATTGCTCAAGAACAGCTAGGCAGGTCATGCATTTGCCTGGAGGCGTTATGTCATACTTGCTACAAGCAGATGCCTGGGGGATCTGCCTGCTTAGCAGATGGTTGTTCTGGGAGAGCATCATGTACACTTGGTGCCTTGCCTTCTTCATTCTTCAAAGTGTACAAGGAAGAGAAGGAAAGAAGAACTAGAAAGAAATAGCTTTGCCACAGGTACAGCTAAGAAATATACAAAGATAATGTATTTTATCTGTACGTCTTTTTGAATATTTCTCTTTTCAGATCCAAGTTTATACTTTTTCAAAATAAGAGAAAAAAGACTCTATTGCACAGTCTAGGCATTGAATGCTTCTTAAGCTACTGATATTTTAAGCAGCAGAGTTTTTAGAGATAGTTTGAGATGAACAAATGTTCATAGTTTTGGCCAAGTTCAGAGAGTTCAGACCCCACTCGCTACCTGTGCTGCTCAGTGGTCACCTGCTCACAGAAGACCTAAACTGCTGCCCTGAGAGATTTCTCTGTCTACACTGTAACCTTAGAATCATCCCTAGAAGAAAGTCCTTTCTGAAGGCTACCAGTGGTTTCCACATGGAGACAGACTGTCAATGTCATACCAACAGTTTATTCCAATGCACATTGTTCATATGAGCCCAGGATTCACTTCACTGATGGACAGAAGATTCAGTTCTATCCAAATTCAGACAGAATGGTTTGTGCTTGATCCAAAACTTTTACAGAATCTCTAGAAGTTTTCCTTTACAATTCATCACAGAATAATGTGGTCAGTAGAGTTAGAGTACCAAAAAAACTCACCTGGCGAACTTGGGTGCTTATGTATGATGTGTGAGTTTTTAGACACCTTTTATAAAGTTGGAAAGAGTTCTTACAGACTTTGTTTCCGTTTTAAATGTTCTGAAGTGTTAATTATGTCAAGAACTATTTCTTACAACTATTGTTGCAAGAGAACCTTTAAAGACTCTTATGATCCATGAAAGAAATAACTGGTGTGGGTTAGGCTAAAGACAATGTGTGGTATAGAAGAAAATCAGTGAATCCCTGTTCTTACTGAGGAATTAGATTCTCTTCTAGGAAAAAATTATATTTTTAGATTTAATGTTGCACATAGTTGTGTATCCTTAATATTAAAAATATTATGAAAGATTTCTTTGGGTTGAATTAGGAAATTTTTAAACATAGTTTTATCTGTTTCTGTCTGTGCTTAGATTGATCTGATGGCAGACTGTTCTAAGTGGATTTCTTCTGAGAGCATTGATTACAGTTAAAACACCTATGCAAACACATGAAAAATATTGCAGTCCATCAAATCAATAATCCATGAAGCCAAGTGTTTTATCCAAAAAGGGTGCCAGGAGATTCCTAAATATAAAATAATTTGGTCACCTAAGATGACATTGCTCTTAAAATTTTGATTAATTAAATTTATTTATTTTTGATTGCTTAGATGACAACACTACTAGGATTTGTAGGGAATTACAAGAAAACAATCAGATATAGATCTGAACTCAAGGAATTTATGATCTAGTTGAGGTCATGGAATGAATACCCATGATAGACGACCCATTTTTAGATGGTGTAGAACTAAGTAGTGACCACTGTGTACAGGGTTCTTAGTCCTGTGGGAACTCAGAATGAGGAACTTGAAGAAGAGAGGGACTTGGTCAGGTCAGCTGGGCCTCATAAGTATTCAGGTTCATCATACTTGCTCCGCCATGAGAAATTTATATCATGGATTTGTGCAATTTTCCTGGAGACTTTTAAAAAATATTTAACATTTCAAAGTCTTACACTTTCAGGTTTGCAGACGCGGTGTTTAATTTAACAATTTGCTCCCATTTAAGTTTCAAGGGGTATCCTGTGATTCTATTATGTTTGAATAGAGATGGTTGGGTGAATAATGATTCGTTCTGACTGTGTATTTCAAGATAGTCTAGATTTAGATGTCTCTTCACACTCTTAATGAGTGTAGCTGGAATAAACAGCACTGTACAAACAACCATGAGAGGGGAGGTGGAAACAGAGGATGTTGTAGAGTGAGTCTCCAGCTAGACTTTGCGGTGTTCTCTTGCCTGAACTTTGGAGTGTAGATGGAAAGAAAGGAAGACCTAAATTCAAACTTAGGACTGAGAGGTTTATGAAGATGGGGTATTTGGGCATCAAGAAAGAAAAGGGAGGTTATGGAGCATGAACAGATAAGCAATCTCATCAGTACTGGGGTTTCTAAAGGAAATCGAATTATAGACATGTTAAAACTTGTTGTTATAATCTTGGTGAAATATGAGAGCCCATAATAATGATAATGGCTTACGGGAAGGAAATGTGGACTTATTTATAAGAAAATTATGAACACACACTTGAAAGAACTTGGTAACTGATTTGAAGGCTTGGGGAGTAGAGGAGTGAACAGCAGAGAAGAAACAGTATTACTTACAACAGAGGTAGAAGAGAAGAAAGCCATGGAAACTGAGTTTCAGATTTGGTGATTAAAACGTCACTGGTGATTTTTGAGATAGTCATCTCAGTAAAGAGGCGGAGGCAAGCAGGTGGCCAGAAAGTGCTGGTGGAAGTTTTCTACTTTTCAAAGAAGCTTAGCCTTGAAGGAGAACAAGGGAGTTCATAGAATCTCTTTCTTGTGGGAAGAGAGGAAAGTGGTGTAGACAAGGAAAAAACCAAATACATAATTGAAGGACTAAGTCTTAGAGATAATGGGACTTTATCCAGGGCCTTGAGGAAATGTCCTTCCTCAGTTGGCCCTTGCTTTACTGAAAACTGGGAGGAACCAGCACTTGACCTCTTTAGTCCCTGTTTACAGTTCTACAAATTGGGAATGTTAATAATACCTACTATGAAATGTAGCTAAAATGAAAGACAGAAGTGTCTGCAACACATTTAGCAAAGGGTGTGCACAGCAGGCACAGAGTAAGTACTGTTAACATAGTGCATTGATATCCTGGTTCCTGGGCCTCCATTTAAAGAGCACAAGCTAGTGTTTGCAAAATCAGGGACTAGCTCTGGGGTGAAGAATTTAGCCCAGAGTTGAGGGCAAGTCAAGGTACATGAGAATGTGTGGTATTCAGAAATAAAAAAGGAGTTGATGAGTAAAAGCATGGTCTGAACAAAACTTTAAATTCAAATGGACAAGGGTGAGAGAGGAAGAGGAAGACAAAGGAGCTATGATTGGGGATCATGCTAGGGAAATAAGGTAGGGAGAGTCACACTTTTGGGCACATGTCTGGTAGACTTACAGGTGAAGCAGGACCTGTTCCAGGTGCTGAACCAGTGTGAAAACAGGTGTTAGGGTGGATGTAACAGCAGCTGCCCTTTTCACCCTGCAGTTGACATCAACAATATGGATAAGTGTTCCTTGCAGGAAATCAATGCAGGAAACCCCCTCACTGCACGTGAAGAAAGCATTTTTTTTTCTATAGCCCTCCTTGTTCTCTACCCATCTCTAGGAGGGAAAGCCAGATGTAATTTATATCCCTACCCAGATTAATATTTACCTACCTGCATTTTGGCATGGCATTAGGGTGAGGGGCAAATGTCAGCTTCCCTTTGACTATCAAATAGTTCCTAATCAAGCAGGAGGTGACACAACACAGACCAACCAACCAATAAAACAAGCAAAAACTATTGCAAACAACTGAATCTGGAAAAGGAAAGAAAGCAAGCAATCAGGGACGAAAGAAAGAGAGAGAAAGAAAGAAAGAAAGAAAGAAAGAAGGAAAGAAAGAAAGAAAGGAAGAAGGAAAGAAAGAAAAAAAAAGAAAGAAGGAAGGAAGGAAGAAGAAAGAAAGAAAGGCAAACAGGACAGTGCAGGAATGATCTGAATCTCTTGAAGGTAAAAGAAGTCCCATCTTGTCTGGTCCTAGCCTTAGGCACGTTGGATAATTTTTGTCACTGGGCAAGCTTGTAGCTGTCTTTCCCAATCTAGTTCCTTCTTCTGTCATCCTTTCCTGATTCCCCTGCAGTTCAGGGCTCCTTTCCTGTGGCCTCATAGCAATTTGCTCATATCTCCTAAAGCATTTGTCATAGGGAATTTGCTGTTAGCTTCTGTCTCCGTGAGAAAAAGAGTTGTCATTTATCAAGGTGTTCCAAGTTCCTACATAAATAGCTAATCTCTGCAGTCATAACGTAGGTAGAATGCACATGGTTCAGGCTTCACTTTATTGCCAGGTCATGCAATTGAATTCTAGGAAATTTAAAACCTTCGCCTTCAGCTCGTAAGTGGTGATGTCAGATGGGTATATTCAGTGGTAATGCATTTATCCTCAGACAGATATTCCTCACTTTTATACAGAAGTCTTTTAATTGGACTGTTAGGAATTCCCAGTAAATTATTTTTTCATATTGCCTTCAAAACCCTGGTTAAACATTGGCTAAGCAGAGAAGTAATGAACAGGCATTTTTACTGCCATCGGGCAAAGCTCAGACAAGAAAGCTGAGGTTAATCACCACCATCTCTGGTGTGTGGCCATGTCTCCTTTGTTGTCCACTGAAGAAGCTGCTGACCAATGTTCACCAGCTTGAGTGGGCCGAGAGCTGTGCTTGGCTACTGACCCCTAGGAAGGGAGTGACATTGGGGCCACCTGAAGGTAGCACTATGCTCTACTCAGGTCCTGCCATTCACCTGGTCAGAGGGAGCAGAAATTGGCCCAGGGCAGAATGTGTAAATATCAGGGAGGGCTCCTGTCCCAAAGTCCCTGAGGAGACAGAGATGACAGGACATCTGCAGCAGCCGAGGGGAGAGTTGAAACCTTCCTCCTCACACTGATCCTCACAGTCCAGCCCAACCAGACTACTATTGGCTGTGACTCCCAAATTGGAGTCTTCTTGGGATGTGTAGGTAGAAGGACGATGACTTAATTGTCCTTGAAGTCCTCTGGACATCTTTTATTTCCCTCTCCTCTGTAGAGTTCTTTAAATCAGTGCAGCTTACCTGGTGGATTTTCTGTCTCCTCTGGTCTTACACTAGGTGGAGAGGATAGACACCAACACTACCATTCACCTTGTCATCTTACTCTTCATCCCTCTGACAGTGATGGAGGGTTGTCCTACCCCTGGCCAGCACCTTATCCTCTCCCAGTACTCACACTGGTAAGGATCCTACTCAGCCCCAGAGCCCTATTGGGATTATCAGAAACTGCTGGAACATCCTCTTTGACCAACTGTCACCAGTCTGAACATTTAACCCTGTAGCTGTGCCTTTGGTTATGAACATCCCCTTAATTAACACCCATAGGAACTAACTCTTCCTATCGGGTACACTCCTGGTTAGCTGTAGGTGACTTGGTACTATGTGCCTTTCACTGCCTGTTGGTCTAGCCACTACCATCCTGTTGGAATTGTAGGTGTGCAAGGGGCCGGGCTAGGTCCTGCAGTGCCTTCTGTGTGGTTCTTAGGCTTGTGCTCATTTCCCTCCTAACAGGGCTGCCTGTCTCCTCCATGAACAGGAAAATGCATACCAAGTATACTCAGCAGGGTGGCAGGCCTGCGGTGGTCCTGCTTACCAGATTGTAAATCTGTATTTAAGCTTCACCTTATTCCAAGTTAACTACAGGCACCATCTTGGAACATGAATGCAATGATGAGTGAGAGCAGTCCTTCTGCACAGATTTTTTTCCTTTAATTTTGGTGGAATTGAGGTTTGAACCCAGGCCCTCACTTTTGCTAGGCAGATGCTTTACCACTTGGGCAACACTTCCATCCCTTTGTACTTTAGTTATTTTTTGGATAGTGTCTTGATTTTTCCCTGGCGCTTCCTTGGGACCTCAATCCTCCAATCTATGCCTGCATAGCAGGGATTACAAATCACGCTCAGATTGTTTGTTGAGATAGGGTCCCACTAATTTTCTGCCCAGTCTAGCCTCAAACCACAACCCTCCCAATCTCTATCTCCTGAGTGTTTGGGGTTATAGGCATATGACACCATGCTGGACTTCTAAATAGCTTTTCACAGAGCAGTCTGTGATAAACCTTTCTGTAATTGTGAGTGTTCGTCTGTTCTTGTCTACTCACTCATCATTTTTCTTTTTTTTGTTCCCTTTCCTAGGCATTTTTGTTCCCTTTGTCTCAGAAGTCATCAAATATCTATTTTGTCATTTTTTTTTTCTGGACAAGGGACTTTGTTAAGAGATCAAAAAGCTTGGTCTCTCTTCAAGCCTCCACATGACCCTGTGAGAGAGGTAGGGGGTCTGGTACATACATATTTTTTTGGTTTAAGATAGCATCAATTTACATGGGGATTATTCACATGATGAAAGATTTCAGAACTTCAGTGGAATTTAGTACACCCCTTGTAAAATGAGAGGCTATGAGAATCAGAGACACCAATACTCTTTCCTGAGGTCACACAAAGAGTAGGCGAAGGGGATGATATCCTTCATGCTGAATCTTTTTTTGAGTGTGGTGATTATTGGAAATTTAATTTAGGGCCTCACACTTGCTAGGCAAACACTCTACCACTTGACCCACACCCTAGTCCTTTGGGTTTTAGCTTGTTTCTTTAGATACGGTCTCACTAACTTTTAGCCAAGCCGGTCTTGAGACACGATTCTCCCATATCTGCCTTCCAAGTAGCTGGGATTACAGACGTATACCATATGTCAGCCCTTCTTGCTGAATCTTTTACTTCCACTTACAGCGTTGTTTAGAGTTACTACCCCAAGGTCAAAGGGCATTTGAATGGAGGTGGCAAGAACACCTTGTAGAGGCTAGAATAACTGAAAGTCATTTCAGTGTGAAGCTTCAGGATTACATCATTAACTCTCATCACTGTACCGGGTAACGGATCTCCAGAATATATTCACCTATCTAACTGAACCTTTGTACCATTCTGCCTTGATGGAGTGAGAGACACGGACAGATGTTCATTCATTCTAGTGACAACTATAATGCAATTATGTCTACTAGGCAGACTTTGGGGAGCTGTGCTGTAGGAGACTTCCAGCTCTGTGTTAACAGCCCCAGGGAACCAGTTTGTAGAGCTGCCCACTCAAGTACATGTCACAAAAGATGTGCGGTATGTGCCAGCTGAAAGAGGAGAATGCATCCACTCTGCTTTGGAAGGACAAATGGAAATTCGAGAATCTTAGTATCACTCTTCCTGGCTTTGTTAATATTGCTCATAAGTCACATATGCTGCCTTGGTTATTGGGTTTAGGTGAAATTGCAAAATACCCACTGCTTTGCAATGACCATCATTGAACCGAGTCTCAAAGGAAATGGCTTTGTGTTGAGAGAAAAAGGGGTCCTGCAATTTTCCCTTACCCTGTGAGAAAGATGCTAGTGAGTCTTCATTATTGAGCAAGCACAAATTGACCGGTCCTGGTTTTAGCTTGTATACAATGCACATAGCAATGTATTCTCTGTATATTTAATATGCAGCAGCAATCATGGAATAACAAGAGCACTGTGGCTCCAGATGTCTTGGTTTCCAATATTGGGGAGACATAATTTGCTTTAGTTTCCTAGTGGATAGATGAATAATACAGTGCTTCATTGATCATGTGGACTGCTGGGTCTGTGTACTGATGATCTAGATGGAATCGATTATTTTTAAATTATTTCTTGATTTTTTGATCATGGCCTCTATTTGGTCTTCCTACCTTTCTTTTTTTGTAGAGGAAAGGGTGCAGACGAGTCCATACAAAATGCTTGTAACGATATCGCCTTTGAATAATAGGACATTTGGAGTCTTTAGGATACCTCATCAGGACATTAAACTTGGATTTTCATTAAATCCTTTATTTGCCTCTTTGGTTACTTTGCCAATAAAAGTAGAAAATTGGGTGGATAACTCTCCAAGTTACACTTTGCATTGCTGATAAAAGCACACTTCTATGCTTTACAGAATTTCCACAGCGTTCCACAGTGTGTGCCTTATTCAGTAATGCTGACAGGAAGATTTGAAAGGAAGAGTGAAAGCAAGCAGAAGGAGGTGGTTTTGTGGATTATAGCTGTTTTTTTTTTATCCTCAGTGGGCCTTTGTTCCAGGCGTATTCATGCCACCTTACATTCTGGAAGCAGTAGCTGCCCTCTGCCAACTGCCTGTAACCCCCGAGATCTCGGGAACTTGCTGAAGCCTCCCAGTTCCTGTGTGTGATATCACCCTGCTGCTCCAGCAAAGCTCTGAATGGTGTCATTGTAACAGCCTGCAAGACATTTACGATGCTAAGAGAGCCACATTACCAAAGAATGTCTTTAAAGAGAGGAAAAGTAAATGACCAATCGGAAAGGAGTCTTCACAAGTTCCTACTGTATCTTGAATAAGAAGTGCCACGTATTTAGGTCTAAGTCTTCAAGGTGCTCAGAGGTTGCCAAGTCCTGCCTCCCATCCTTCCCTCCATGGGAGTCCAGGCTGAAATCTAAGTCCAAATTAATGAATCCGCTTCTAGGTTGAAGAAGGAACAAGTAAACCACAGCTGTGATTCTCAGGTCGCTGGGGACTTCTGTTTCAAACTCAGCCAGTATAGAGTCTCTGAAATTATTTGATTTGGGAATAGGATAAAAAATTGATAATATCTGATTTGTAGATTAGCCCTGAAGGGGGAAATACTAATTTCAAATATCATTCATCTTCCTTTTTATCTAGTCTCTTCAAGCTGTAATGAAATTAACTAAGAACCGAGTCCAGCTTGTAGAAACCGCAAAGGACTTTGCACATTGAACTGGCAAATTAATCTATGAACAGCCCACAGTTCAGCATTTATTTAGTCAATATTCAGTGAATAAGAAAGGTTGAAAGCATATTTTATTTGTGAATTTATTCACTGAAATATTTTCAATCAAGACATCTTGAGATTTATTTCTCATTTTCAAAATCATGAGTTTTCAACTTCATTGCAGGTTTTTTTCCCTCTGACTAAAACCTGAACTATTCAAATAACTATATTTTTAAGTTAAACTTAACAGACTGAGTTGGAAGGACAATTAGAACAGGACTCAGGAGATAAGAAATAGGTTCAGCTCAGTGAAGAAGTTTATCATGGAATGTTCCCAAAGAGTTATATAAGTAATATAACATGAGACATTACACAATAAATAGAGATGCCGTGTTAGCTGCTAAGGATTTGCATTAGCTAGGTTTTCAGAATCTGGAGATGATATGAAATGGCTGCATTCCTGTGATGCTAATGGGTGTTTTTAATTTACTAATTTATTCAATAAATGGTAAGACCATGTAGCATAACAGTTATTGGACAGAATTTGGAACCAGTCTGGTGGGCTTGAATCCTGGCTCTGTCACTTTTCATGTGCATGATACTGACTTAATTATTTTTGTCCTTTGAGCCTCGGTTTCTCATCTGTAGAGTGGGGGTAATAAAAAATGTATGCTAGGGAAAAGCCCAGGTTTACATGGCATAATACCAGTGCCTGGAACACAGACCATTCATGTAAAGAGGTGCTGTTGCAGCTGCTTTTGCTTCCACTGGTGGTCTGCACCAGGTGCTAGAAGTGTCTAGACCATATCACTACCTTCAAGGAACTTACATTACAGTGAAGGAGGAAGAAATGTAAGCAATTAAAAGCCATGTAACATTGCATGTTTCACAACAGAAGTACACACAAAGCACAATGTGGGGAGAACTTTGCCTGGGTTGGTAAATGCACCTTACAGAGCAGAGAAAGCCAGCAATTAGCAATTGCTTCTCCATGCACACATTGAGAAAATGGGCAATAACCCCCCATAAATCTGAGGACTAACAAGGGAGCAAATGGAAAAAGGATGAACAAATGGATGAATGGAGTAACAACCAGATGTGCACTAGGAAAAGCAAAGAGGAGCAGAGGAGCTCCTTGGCTGGATTCTGGGAGGATTCCTGTGCTGATGATTACAGAAGAGACACCCACCTCTGATCCATCCTAGATCAGATACTTAAAACTGGAAGAGACCATCTCTTTCAAAAGAAATTAGATTCCAACATGTTCACAGTCAAAGAAATCCTCATAGAACTGGAATTGTGGACTCCTGAGCCCCAGACCAGTGCACCTTTTCACATCCTGTGTTCTATCTGCAAGCTTCTTTACAGTAAGTGACTGATTGCAGAAATGAGGTCCCATGGATCAGGAGAGCTAAAAAGGAAAAGGAAAAAGAAAGAGCTCCAGTGGATGAAGGACAAGATGCTCTGAAAGACTGAAGAGAAAGGATGCCTGGAGAGACTCCCAGAGCTCAGGAGACAATTTTCTGAAATGACACTAATCACAGTCACTCAGGTGCCCTGCTCTTGTGAGTAATGGGCAGAATGCCTCTCCTGCCTTCTCTTCTTGGAACTGCATCTTGGGATGCTTTGCATTCTGAGAAGGAAAGAAGTTAAACCTGTGTGTTCCAATTGTAATTAAGGACACAGGTGCCCCATGCAGATGGTGGAGCTTGTTAGATTCACCGTGGTCCATGCTCAAAAGCCCTTTGTGTTGGTCTTGGGGTATGAAGTGACCCAAGATGGGAGGAGCAGGAGGGACTCTGGGGCATAGCCAGCTCTCATAGCAAGTCCAGGCTCATCAGAATCCCACTGTCAGGTCTTGGGTTCTGTTTGGAGGCTGCAGTAATTTCTGCTGAAAGAATTTAACGAGAGTAAAAAGACTGCCCACTAGAGCAGCTGTGCTCCTGCTCCTTCAAGGGAGCAGGAGTGGTCTCTGGGCTTTTCAATTTCCCAGACTGATAAAAGCACCCTAAGGAAGTAGAGTCTGACAGTTTTTGCCAATTTCCTATTTTGCCAACAAGAGCACTCTAAATAAAACCAAACAGAACTATCACACCATACATAGCACGATAACTACAGTTTAGCATTAAGGAAAGGACAGATAGTTAATTTTGGAAAAATAAGGCAATCCTTAGGGCTATATTTAGCTTCACAGAGAACTCTTAAATTGTCATTTTTCTCATTTAGCCATGAACAATTTTCGTGCCTGATCTCAGTATCCAACATTTAGATGCAGAAAGGACCTGTGTGTTCTCAGTATGACTGTCAATAGTGACTATTCACAGCCAACAGCAACTATTCACATCTGAAGGACTCCCTCATTTCTCCTGACAAATGAGTTTCTCTTCCTTCTTTTCCTGTTTCTGGAAAAACGTGTCTGTGTTCACATTACTGCCCAATCTGTGAAACCTGTAGCCTGCTCTCCTATTGGGATGTCTCTCCCGCTAGCCACAGGTCTCTTGCTGAGCAGAACAAGTCACAGTGGTGGTCTTGGCCTATAACGGCTCCCAGGAACCCCATGTGGAAGTGTTAAGCCAGTGCTGAATCATAGCTATTCTGCATGTTCTTCCTACATCGACTCCCAAGTGCACAGTTGGCAGAGGAAGCACACCAGCCAGTGCAACTGGCTTTCCTCAGCAGGTTCCTGGCGGTGGGACTTGAGCTGCCATCATGGATGTGGCCTTGGAGTGTGATGTGGGCCACACACAGACACACTCAAGCCCTCTGCGTAAGAAACGAAATACTCTTTTTTATCTTGTTCACATGTAATTATTATTTTCTTAATACTTTGTGATTTACCCAAATTGCGTCCTAACCTCATTAGTTTCTTGGCTCAAGGGATTTTGGAGTTTGGACAAACAAGCCTTTTAACAGTCTGTTACCATGGAACAAAATCCTCGACCAGAATTCCCAGGTGTCCATATGTCCTTGAAGGATTGTTGAGTTCCTGGGCATAGCCTTTGTTTCCATTTGGCTCATGGAATGCTCTGGTGTGTGTAGGGACAGTGTAAGGTGACGGTGGCTAGAGAGAAATGCATTTTGAGAGGCAATTGTAGCATGAATAGAGCTTTCATCAGTGATGCCGCTCCTGTGCTCTTTAGCTCCCGTGATACAATTAGGTGCTCTTTTGTTTGGTTTTGAAGAACCTATTTAGGAACACACTTGAAACGTGTAAGTGGATCCATTGAAATATAGTCACTTTTCAGCCTGTGATGCTTTGAAGCAGGCACAGTATAGAGGCCAAAAACTACTTAACATACCAACAAATGCCTGTTAGTGTATTGCATTGTGTTAGGGCCTATTGCTAGAGTGGACAGGTGCTCCCACAATCAATCCTGAGCTTTTAGGGGACAGCCCAGTGCTGACATGCTGTCAAGGCTGCTAACCCCACTGTAGCCATTTCCACGAACTCCCCCTAGTAGCTTGGCTTATATGGCCAAGGAGACAAATGAGGCTGGCCCCTCTTAGAATGAGGGAAGACTCTACAATGTCTGCTCTTCTGGAAACAAAGCAGCATCACTCACTTATGTGATGTATTTCAGGGCATTCATTAATTCAGTCTTCTTTTATAAGTACTTATCAAGCACCTACTGTTTGCTGGGTGTTGGAGACACAAAGATCAAAGAAAGCTCCTATTGTCAAGTCTAGTAAGAAGACACAGACACAGAAAGATTCCATAATTATGGATTTCATAGGAATAGCGTTTAGGGTTTGAGACAATGTGAATGCGGGAACTGATGAAGCTTGAATGATGACTATCCAGTGGACCAGGAAGAATGTGTCTATGTGTGTCTATGTGTGTATGTATGTCTGTGTGTGAGTGTGTCTGTATAGGTACAAGTGTATGTGTATGTGTATGCATGTAAGAGGAAAGCCCAGAGAGGGCTGTTATTAACATTTTTCGGTCTTAGAATTCTTCTTTTTCAAAAAACTTTATTTTTCCTATGTTTTATGGTCCAGTAGTAGTTTGATGTTGTGAATTCCTACATTTGGGAGAAAATACAAGCCTAACTGGAGCTACGCTTCGGGAGTCAAAGCTAAAAGGCTACAGTGCTTGGGTCCTTGAAAGGTTCCTAAAAGAAAATGCAGCCCACTTGTGGCAAGCTGGGCGCTGTGGTTCCAACTCTCATGTGCCAAAATTCCATGTGCACTGTTTTAAAAACTAAGACTTTTATTAACAGGTATTTGTAGTTGGCTTTTAAAAGGTCTAGTTGTAAATTTTATAACAAATTAAAAATGAAGTTAATAGTCTCAACTTGCCAGATATAAAACAATTTAAAACCCGTGAAGCTGTAAGAAGAAAAACCTGGAATTATTTGTCATCACCAAAAAAAAGAGAGCTTTAGGTGAAAATAAAATCCCCGTGCTATACAGGTAACAAGATAATTCTATAATCTGGTCAATAGCCATAAACCCACTACTTAATGTCTTTAGTGCTGATCTTTTGTTCATGTAGTGTTGCTGGAGTTTCATATCCATTTCTCTTTTCTGGATGGCTGGATGACAGTGGAAATGGAAGGCTGCATTTATTCAGTGTGCTGCTTGGGGGGTGGAAGTCTAGAGACTCTCAGCCAGCCGTGGATTGCTTTGTCTCTGCCATCTTGGGGTTTAGGGTTTCTGGGATGTCTTCAGTGGTACTGACGTTGAGGGGATGCTCACCTCCAGTCTCATCTCCTTGATTTTCCATGTCTTCATTGCTGTCCTCTCTAGGCTGTTTGGGAAGGAAGGCCCTTAGAGTTGTGTCTGTAACCTTATACATTTTCTGTCTCATGGGTCAACCTTATTCTCCTGCTCCCAGGCTGTCAGTACTCTCCACCAGGTCCCCCTGTACAGTAGGGTTAGAAAAAATGTTCCTCTTCATGGGGTTTTTACATTGAGTAAGGAGGGAACCTTTACCTGAGGTAGGACCTGTGCTGTTCAGCCTGGATCTTAGAAACACTCTTCTGTCATTCCTTTTTTCTCTCCCATTTTCTCTTCATAATTCTGCAGGTAATTGTGGAGAGATGTTTTTGTTGTTGTTTTGTCTTTTTCTTTTTTGATGCTGGGATCAAACCCAGGGCCTCACGCATGCTAGGCAAGCGCTGTACCACCGAGCTACATCCCAACCTCTGCAGGTAATTGTGTAGAGGACCACCATGGTGGAGACTAGGTCAGCTTAATTCCTGCCTTGAGCTGGAATGCTGTCTGGGCCTGACACACTTTCTGTCTCACACCTTTTGCTCCTTTCAACAGCATCAGACTCCACAGTGTCTCTGTCTCCTACATGGTGAATGTTTTTGTGGGTTCTTCTTCATGGCAGTCATACATCTCCTTTGTGTCATTCCCATTGATGAAATCATATCCATTTCTTTGCATGCAACCATTTTACTGTTCCCCAAACCTTCCTTCTAAGGACCTTCTTAATCTGTGAGAATCACTGATGTGAGGCCACTGGCCCTGGCAGCAATGAGTATGTGGGTGCCCTCAGGTCTCAGCTTCTTGCTGTTGGGAATGGTGCTGATGACCAGTGGAATGTGATTGTAACCAGGATGAAAGCTAGGAGGACGACTCTGGGCTCTCCAGTATCCACTTTGTGCTGCTGCTTCTTTTCTAATTCCACATTTAGCTTTTGATTCCTTCAAACTGAACTACCCAGGCCTGTGCCTGATCAGAAGCCTCCTGGTCAGCCAGTTAACACATATTTGCATGCCACTTATATAATGTACAGTTTTAAACACTCAAGAACTGTGAGTAATCATGTCTGATCACCACAGGCAATTTCCTAGAGAGACACTGCTCAGTGGATACCATGAAGCATCCCTTGTAAAATAGCCTTGTGCCATTTTCTCCTTCTACTAAAGAAGGGCTTAGGGTAGAACTAATCAAGATAGCCTGGCCAAGTTAGTCTAATTTCAACTCTAAAGCAGGTCCTTTATGAGGAAATGAGGGCTAAATGATTCTCGAGGTTTCAGCCTCTGCTGCCTACTAGGGAGGCAATGATACAAAGAACTTGTACTTATTCAGTGCCCAACACCACCTTCCAACACCTTCTTCCATTAGTCCTGCCTGAAGAGAATTTCAGGTATTGACCTATGCATACTGCTTTCGACGGGGTTCTCTGGAGACCAGGAATGGAAGGGCATGTACAAAAAATGACTGGAGGGGGACTTACTAGGGGAATTGGCTCTCTCAAGCTTAGAGACGTAGAAGTCCCATGAGAGGCCATCTACACATTGAAGAGCTTGCAAAGCTGGTGGCAGAGTTCAGTCCAAGTCCAAAGGCTTCACAGCCAGAGAAGTCAATGATGTAACACTGTCTGAGGCCTGAGAATTTGGGGGAACTCTGGTGTGAGTCCTGGAGACTAAAGGCTGAGTAGCCTAGAGTTTCCAATGGCAGAAGAAGGGTATCCTGGGCTTGAAAAAGAGAGCAAGAATTTGCCTCTCCTTTATGTTCCACCTGGGTCCCCAGGTGACCAGATGGAGCCCACCAATATTGCAGGCAAACCTTTCCAACTCAGTCCACCTATTCCCATGTCAATTTCCTCCAGAAATACCCCCAGAGACTCACCCAGGGCTGCCCAATCATTGTACTCAAATGCCGAATCTCCTGGGCTTCCCTTTCAGTAGTGCCAACTGAAGCATTGAGGATAACAATTGAGAATAAGTAATGCTTCACTAGCTACCTAGGTGTCCCTTAATCCAGACCAGTCAAAACCTAGAATCAACCATCAGGTACATTCTTAACTTTTCTTCTTTGTTGTTTCTTCTGCTCCTGATGTGATCACCCCCTGAGGACACTATTTGCAATGGAAAATCTCTCAAGTGATGATTCCTCCTACATCATGGGTATCATGGGAACTGGAGGTGGACTGGAATTCTCCCACCTTATGGACCACTGTCTGCTTCTCTCTCCTAAGATAAATAAGCAAGAACAATGCAAAATACCCTCAGCATCTCTGAAACACATCCCATCAATTATTTTTCAAATGCTACCTCTTGAAGTCATCTGACATCCCTTAGGCAATGCCAGACCTCAGAACCACATCACTGTCTCTCTTCTCCAATACACCAACCATCACCCCTGGTTACATTCTTCTCTAGATGAATGCTCCCTGTAACCTAATCCCCGCACTTTCCTTGTAAACTATGCTTTTCCCTATTCTCCTTTTGCTATCCACTTTCATAATCATTTCCTTGTACTTATTATTACAATCAGCACACTCCCCACAAAATCTTTGGGTTCTGTGACTTAACCTCTTAGCTCTCCAGCTCACTTATGCTGGTACTTCTACAGCAATGGGAGATTATCTGAACTAAGACCTCCAATTCATTTTTGCTGCCCGCTTTCCAGTGTCCCTCCTTCCCTTGATCTCTGATTCCCCTCCTTGCCCAGGTTGATTCTGTGGTCCATTACTACTGTCACTCCCTTGAACATAAGCTCAGTGCTCTTGCCCTTCTATCCTTGTATTGTATTCTCTAAGAAAGCCAATTATTTCCGTTAAATGCAGATCCATTAACTGTGTGCCCATATCTGGCCCGCTGAATGAGACCTGGGAAAACTCCTTCCACTGAGCTGTTGGTGGTGATAACCCACCTTTCTCTTTTTCCCAAATCCAGCAGCTCTTGTATCATTAACAGTCAGCTAAGGACTTGCTTCCTTTCTCTGAAAAATCCATATAGAGAAATTTCTTGGCTTTCATCATAAATCTGCCCATCTGTAATTCATATGCTGAGATCTTATTTGATAATCTACAAGTACAATACAACAAGTTACTCTGACCAAATCCTGAAAGCCATCTTTCAGTCTTCCCTACTCCCTCATACTCCATATTTACCTAACACTTTCAGTTCACCCAAATATTCTTTGAAATCCACTAATGCCTACATCCCACACTATACCCAATCCAAGCACCTTTGTGACTCATCTGAGCCATTGCTATAGATTCCTGAATTAGCTCAAATTAGATTTGCTTCTCATAAACTCTACTACACCAGTGGTTAAACAAGACAGAATTTTCCCCAAGAAGAATTCCAGACAATAACGGGCACTCAGGACCAGTATGGAAAATTGTGGTCTTTAGGATCCTTGGGTCTTCTTTGTTCTGCTACCCTTTATTCACTACTGGTCCACCATGCCTGCATCTGTGATGTTCATATCCTTGCCCATAGCCAGGATGAGCAAGAACAGCCAGGATTCATGTTTTGTGCCTGTGTCTCTCTTCAGCAAAGTTTGTAGAAATCTACAATTTATGGTCATATCCCACCTACAGTCCTACCTCAGTAAGCACAAATAGATGGCTAAATTACTTTCCAGAAAACATGTTGAATTCTCTAAGAAAAGAAGAAGAGATTTGGGTACATGGTTAGCAGTGCTTGATACATGTTTTATTGTCCGCATGACAATAAAACATACAGCTGCCAGTGTGATATTTTAATATTTAAGTTGGAATGCATTATTCCCCTGGTTTTTAAGTAGCCTCCATTCCACTTATCGTAAAATCAAAGGTTCTCACCATGTGCTACCTGGTTCTTCATGATCTGGCCCCAAGTAAGCCTCCATCTCACCTTCTCTCTTATCTCTTCAAGGCTGTTCCTTCTTAGCTGATTGTTTCTCCCACATACACTATTAGGCATTTTTTCCCCAACATTGTGACAAAATAGCTGACATAAACAACTTAAAAGGAGGAAAGATATATTTTGACTCACAGTTTTAGAGATTTCATTCCATGGTCATATGACTCAGTTGCTTCTGGGCCCACGCGTGGGGAGGTAGAACATCATGGTGGATGGGAAGCAGAGAGAGACAAATAGGAGGGAACCTGAGACAGGTTATACCCTTCTAAAACATGTCCTCAGTGATTTACTTCCTCCAAATTCCAAGCTGACATTCAGCTATGAATTCATCAATAGATTAACCCATTGACAAAGTTAGCATCCTCGTGATCCAATCACCTTTCAATAGCACCACTAGATGGGGACCAAGCCTTCAATACATGAACTTTTGGGGCCACTTTATATCTAAAACTATAACATACATCAAACTCATATCCACATCCAACCTTTATACTTGCTGATTTTTGTAACTAGAACCCCTCCCCCATTTTCATGTTCCATTTCCCTCTCTTTAGTCACCATCCTAATGTCTTTCTGATCTACCCTTTCTTACCACAACCATTCAATAATTCCAGTGTCCATCTTCTCCATCTTCCCATGACTTCACCACACAATGACTTCCATCATCTGAGTCCACACCATGTTCTCCTTCTTATTCATATTATGGGCCATCTACAGTAGCACCAAAGCTCCATGAAGGCAAGTCCTTTCCGTCTTGTTCAGCAAACTACAATTCCTATAACAGTGCTACATTATTGTAGGGTCTGACAAAATCTGTTGCATGAAACAATTACTGAGGTTTTATTTTGAGGCATTATTTGTGAAGTCTGAAAAGGTAAGAATTTTATCTATCAGTGGAAAAACCTGTAAGATACTGCCACTAATGTCCTTGTAATATATGACAATATTTACAATATCAAATACAAGGTGACAGAAAATGCTGCAAACTTCAGCTCACTTAAGTCTTTTCTTGCAAAAGTGAGGTTTATGGTACTAAAAAGTGGAGCTTTCCCATGTGTTTATTTGTTTATATTGAATTTCTATACATTACCAGAAAAAATTGAATGTGTATCAACTAAGTGCATATTTTCCATCTTAATTATAAGCTGCTCAGTCTCATTTTATTTAGATATACAGGTAGTTTTCCTATGCAACAGTTAGCTATATTTTTCATGTTTGCATGAAAGACTTCTTAGGATAAAATTCAGTTATTAATGTAGTCTGTTTTTAAAGGACAGTAAACTCAGTTGTGCAGGTAGGCAGGGACACTAAGCAAAATATGACACAGGCAAAATATAAACTTTATTTGTCAACCACTGGCATTCTCTTCAGTTCCTTAGATTCCTGAACTCTAACAAATTGGATAGCCTACAAAAAGTCTGAGACGAGCCTGAGTCTGATTCTTGGTAAGTTTATGTAAAATCGTTGACCCGGATCCAAGGGTAGACCTTTTTAGCACAATCAATACAGGTGCAATCAGATAAGAACATTCCACTGTTTTATTAAAGTGCATCTAATTCAAAACTCAATAACTCCCACGCATCTTTAATCAGGGACGACATCCTGGGAGCTATTTACCTGAGTGATCTCAAAACTCCGGCTTTCGGCTTGTTAGCGAGACTTTCTACGAATAGGTGTTTCAGGATCCTGTTTATTCTCCACGTAGAATTTTTATCACCCGCCTCTTCAGAGCTTCCATATTTTTGACTCTAGTAAATACGTTGAAGTTGTCCTCCCCTCTCCCTTTACAATGGAAAGAGTTTGCTGGAGTTACTGATGTCTAAGCATTTGTTGGGAGTTGGCGATCCCTATGGAGAGGGAGGGAGGGAGGGGCTTTGTGCCTAGGCCTGGGAATACTGTCTTCAGTACCTCCAGCTTCCCAACTGCAGCATCCTGCTAGAATTTGGGGAATTATGTAGCTAGGAGACAATTGCCTTGTGTTCGGAAATAATAAGACTCAAAACAATACATCTAGAGCAAGAATGACCCCAAATCATAAGCTGGGGCATGCACTTTTTACTCATGGTGGCTGTGATCTTTCCAGCGATCCTCAGTGCATCCCTATGTAATGTGTGAGAAACTGTAATTTGGAACAGTTGAGTGGGGCCTTGACTTATCTTCATTTAGTTAACCTGAAGTATATTGAAAGTATGAGGTCTAATATTTAAGGGTAATATTTTTTACTAACAGCTTCTCTCAGCTGGGCCAGCCATTGCTAATTCCTAACAGCAGCCACTTACACAGTAAAGAGGGCAGGGAATAAGTCCAATTCCTCACCCCAGCAAGAACGCTCACCCCCAAGCCCTAGACCCTGGTAGGCACCACAGTCCACAGCTTCATCTTTGCAAATAAAGGGCAGCACAGTCTTGTCAAGCCGTCCTTGACAGAGAGCCTCCTTTGACCTTTTCCAGGGTAAAGAGCATCAGTGCCAATAGTTCCCACAAAGCACAAGAAACCTCATTTCTGGGATTTTATCTGCCTGCTTTGCCTTGAACACTTGAGCTTTATTCTCACCTAGGTGGCTAAGCCTGCAGAACCTACTGTTCATTAGAACTACTTGTGGTGGTCAGGAGATTTTCTTTTTAAAGATCTACCAAGTTTTATTATATTAGGTTTGCTTTTCTTTTTCCTTGCGGTGCTGGGGTGGAACACAGGGCATGCCATAACTACATCTTCAGCTCCTAGGGCCTTTTAAAAAATTAAAGGGCACATAAAAAAGCATATCAAACACCCCCATGCCTACACTCAGCTGAGGCAGGCCTGGGAGATTTGCAGAGGCCCCCCTGTTGCAGCTGGCTATCTGCCACACATAGATGCCATCCCTGTTCTAGATTGTGTGTGTCCATTTTCCCAGGAGTAGGTTAATCAGTTGCTTGGAGGTCAGATTTGGTCCTGGAGGTGGTGGTGGCATAGAGGCCACAGCCTATAAGAGGGAGACAGAGAGTAGCAGTGCTCACCACAGCAAGGGCCAGGGCTCTGGGGAAGGAACAGGCAGAGCTAAAGGAAAGGTCACTGACACCCTAGATTATAGCAGAGGGGAAACAGCTTGGGTAAATGGATGAATGAATTAGAAAATACACACAAAAGAACAAGTTTGTAATATGCAAATATAATAAGTGCAGATTTACATCTTGGACTTCAAGGTAGATGTAGAATTAATTAGTGTAAATAAGGATTTGAGAGTCATTTCAGAAATAATAATAATAATTTTCTGTACATTACACATAAATCAAATCAATTCATTACCCCTTATAAAAAGGTACTGTTATTACTCCTTTTTCAGAGATTTTGAATGATTTACTTACGATTACACAGCTAAAAGATGGTAGAGCCATCTGTATTGTTAACCAGGACACGATGATGAGATCGAATATGTAGGAGACAAGGGATTTCTGAGAGGAAAAGAGAAAAAAAGGAGGACAGTTAAACTTATGGTGCTTTTGGGGCTGTGAAGGAAACTGATTCACACCCAGGAGGGAAGGCTGTGACAAAAGTGGGAGGCTGGTGTGGAGGACATCTTTCTAGGCAGAAAGTCCAGTCTTTCCCCTCCATCCTCTCATGCAGTCTGTGAGAGAGGGTGAGCAATGACTGGACCCTGAGCCTTGTCTTACTTCCTCACCAGCTCCCTACCTGTGCTGCAGGTCTTCCAAATGTCCTTGGGAATCAGCAGGAGGCCATCTTTTTCTTATCTTGGAGGGCAGTGAAAATCCACCCTGTACCACTGCCAAGATCTCTCTCCCAATCCCAACTCTGGGTTCCCACAAGTTGAAACCCAAGGGTGCTGTCTTACTTGTATCCACTCATTTATTATATATCATTCACAGAGGATGTGCATGTGTCTTTGG
This sequence comes from Castor canadensis, assembly GCF_047511655.1. Taxonomy (NCBI): domain Eukaryota; kingdom Metazoa; phylum Chordata; class Mammalia; order Rodentia; family Castoridae; genus Castor; species Castor canadensis. The sequence continues at coordinate 4,648,909 of NC_133386.1, read as the reverse complement.
GGTAGAAAGTAGAAAAGAGTGTTCCTTCTCAGGGCATTTGGAAGCTAATTTGAGAGTTTGGAATAAGAATCTCTGGCTCCTAATGAAACATAGAAATGTCATTGAAACGTTCACTTATGGCACTAATCATTAGCTGAGTCTGACAAAACCATTACACATTAAGATTTTTAAATTGTCTCTGTAAATTAAGATAAGCTCACCCAGAATTCATAGGACAGAAAGATAGCATAGGATATAACATACACAGAATTGCCAATGACATTCTAATTTTAGACTACAGGACCCAATGTCTGAGCATGAGGTGGGTTGAGAATGACCCCAAGGTGAGATGTCCCCAGTTCCCGCCACCTCCTCCAAAGAGTTTATATTGGGCAAAACTTTGATACTAACCAGCCTCCCCTCTGATTCTTTGGAGACTATTTTTTTTTAAATTGCAATTGATTTCTTAGAACTAATAAAGTAGGTTTATGGCAATTGTAGCACAAGTGAATTCATGACTCTTGTCTAACAAGCAAGGATCTCTTCTCTGGAGGAATGGCTCCTGGATTCTTTTCATCTTGGCAGACATGGGGGAGCCAGGAAGGGACTAAAAGCTGTTTGAAGAACATATTGTCAGGGAGCTGACAGGATTTACCTAGTGAAATGGGAAAGCACAGGTGCACAGATTTAGTTCAGTCCTGGGGGGAATTAAAACCTATTTTTAACCTGTGCTACAGCATAGAAGAAGTACTGTGTGTACTTACTACGAACAGTGCGGCTGACTGGAGGCTGGCAGCTTGGCACTCCAAGATGGGGGTCTAAAAAAAATCAAATCATCAGCTAGGAAAGTCTAGATAATTTAACAGGAGCTAGCATTTATTGATCACTTATATGCTTAGTTCTGTGAATTTCATTTGTATAGTTTCACTTCTCCTCACGCCAACCCTAAGAAAGTGCTTATGTGTTTGTGTGGGAGGGGGGACAGACAGAGAGGGAGAGACCATGACACAAAGACAGTAGAGACATAGAAAGGCAGAGACAGAGTCAATGATGAGACAGAGTCAGCATAATTTTGACACTAGTTATCTAGGCAGTAACTAGGGAGCCCACTATAGCTCAGATCTGCCATGCTCCCCAAAGGTCCATGTGTTGAAGGCTTGGTCTCCCTTGGCACAAGAGAGGTGGTGGAAACTTTAAGAGTTGGGACATAGTGTGAGGAAGTTAGATCATTGGGGGTGCACTATTGAAAGGAATTGTGGGGCCTGTCTCTTCCTTTCAGTCTCTTTCTTGCTTCCTGGCCATGAAGTGCGTGGATTTACTCTTCTAGGTGCTCTTGCTGTGGTGTTCTGCCATGCCAGAGGCCGAAAGTTAGTAGGGCCAACTGATTGGGGAATGAAACATTCAAAACTGTGAGGCAAAATAAACCTTTTCTCTTCATCAGTCAGTTATCTTGGGTATTTGTTATAGTGACAGAAAGCTGATTAACACAGATCCCAAGGATTGAGCAATATCCCTAAGTTCAGAAGCCTGGGCTGGCCTGACTCCCTAGTGACATACTCTATAATTGTACTCCATGGGCTTCATATCAGGTTGCCAGAGTTGAGAAGAACCCCAAAAAATCTCCCTATCTATAAAACAGGACATATGTCCATAAAACACAGACATTTCTAGAAACACAGACTTTTTATCTTATTCTTCTTCTTGATTGGCAGTGCTGGGGTTTAAATTCAGTGATTCATGGTTACTAGGCAGGTGTTCTACCACTTGAGCCACTCTGCCAGCCCTTTGGAAATACAGACCTTAGCTCCAGAGGGTCAGAACCTATCTTGGTCATTCCCCTCTGATCTTAGGCCCTCTCTAATTGTCTTGTAACTCAGTATCCAACCGATATTGATCTAATGGAAGGACAGATAGATGGATGGACAGGTGGATGGATGGATGAATGAGTAAATGTGAATCTTGTGAACTTTTTATTGAAAGTGCAAGAAAAATCAGAATGGAAAAATATGTAGGAACTGGGAAAGGAAGCATCTTGGAGAAGGACCTCTATCTCTCAGCCTTTTAGTTAGGTATATGGTGGCCTGCATATTTGAAGAAGCAAGTATCTCTGAAGGCTAAGTTCAGCTTCAATGGGGGGAAACACTAAACCCATAGCTTCCTTTTAATTGGAAGCTGGGAAGAAAACAAATTAAATAGAGCTTGGTGATGTGAACACCTAAATTATAAGATCAAAAAAGTATCAAATCAGGGAATATGTTAGCAATAAACATAATGAATACAAATGTCTGATTGATGCTTGACTGTTTTGTTCAGCAGAAGTTTAACTGTAGTGGATTGAATATGCTTTAATGAAATAGGACTGTAGTTTGGTTTCAGTTCTATTTTGTGGAGTTTTATTTCATGAAAAAATGCCGCCTATGGTATTTATGAGTGCTGGGAAAACCAGCACAATCTTGTCATTCCTGTCCATAAATTATCTGCTCCTATTCTGAAGCCCTGCTGTTCACATCCCAGCTTCTAACTCATTACCCTGCCTGAGAGGTGCTGCTTACTGATGCGAACAGCGCTCTGTCCTCAAGGCAGCACACCCCTATTTTTGGAGAGGTCAAACATCTGTGCTCAAGCACATGAACTCGGATAGCACATGTCTCAGTAAGGTTGTGCACAGCTGCAAAAGGGCCACTGTGCTCCACTCTCAGGGGTGCGGCAGTGGGGGAGCTGAGTGGGGAAGGCAGACATGCATGTGCACCTTTAGATGCTTCACACGTGTGTGCAGCAGAACCCAGCCTACTCCTGGGGGTGACCTTGCCTTAGGAGCTTCACTCCTCTGTCTCTCTGTCCGCCAGGGACATATAGAGGCAAGGCATGGAACTGGGGGGGAAGAGGAACAGACAGCCAGTGACTGCTGAAAAATGGAGTCCTCTTATTCAAGGAAGGAGTGAGAAATCTGTATGGATCCCACTTGAGATTAGAGTGGCCAGCACGTGTCAAATGACAATTGGGGGAATATACAGAGACCCCCCCCCACCTTCCTCTTCCCTTTATGCTTAATTTAGGAAATATTCATTATAACTCTTCATCAAGTGACTCTGGTAAGACACATCAGGTAGAACCTTAAGGAGAAGCAGGAAAGGGAAGAGGATGTAGTATCCAAAAGAAACAGAATTAAAATGAAACAACAAAAGAATTCAAGGAGCGTGTGTGAGGAGCAGTTTATGAACTCTGGAAAGGCACACACAGCAGAGAAGTACAAAGCGTGCTCAGTGCCGCAGTCACTAAGGTGCTCTCTGGTGAGGAGCACTCATTCCATTGTGATTCACCATGTAAGACGTGCTTTATTTAACTCCTACGAGAATGATTGTAAAGCCGATTTCTAAAATCATAACTTGGAGTTTTCTTTTATTAGGGGAAGTGAATCTTAAACATAAAAGTCATGTCATCAAATATCATAGGTTCTGGTGCTTCCTGGTATGCTGAATTTGCTGTCCCAAATGCTGAGAGAACTTACAGTTGGAAGTAAATGAGCTAACGTTTGTTTAATGTTGTGTAGGCATCAAGCATTATGCAAAGGACTTTGATAACTTATCTCATTTAATTCCCTAAGCTAGCTTACGAATTAGAAGTGTTCTGTCTACTTTTCAGATCAGGAAGGGGCAGGCAAAATTTCATCTGCAAGGCAATATTTACAAAATTAACTCTAAATTTTATGCTTTTTCTCTTTATACCTTATTGTTTTATTTTGGTATAACATGAGTTCTACCAAAAACAAGGTCAGAGATTTGGGGTATAATAAGCCAGTGGTCCCTTCATGAATTGAGTTTTTATGCCTCTCACCACTCCTTTTCAGACCTTCAGTAACACATTCAGCCCTCCAGTATTTTGTGTGCAACTCCAATTCTCTTCCTTCTGCAATGCTTTGTCCCTAATTTGACAGCTCCAATTTTGTCTACTAAATTTTTCCTGTTTCCTTATTCACAATTTATTTTAGAATTTGCCACCTTAATACATCTTTCCCAGATTAATTTTGAATATAATAGGTTGAATTTGCACATATAACATAGAATAAAAATCTGATCTGTGGGATATTTATGATTAACATTCTGTGATGATTGGGTAAGGGTTTAAATCAGTGTTATTCTTTGTGTCATGTTTAATAGTTTAACTCATTTCATTGTATGATGAGCTCTGTAATAGTAAAAATACAAATGTTCTCTTCTCTATCTTCTTAAGGCCAACATAGTAAGGGGCGTGAAAAATGGAAGTCTCAGTAAAAATATCCACTTTTAATTAAAGAATCCATATGGTTTGGGCTTATGTTTTCATTTTTCTAAGTTTTGGAAGCATCTTTTGTAGGACGTTCGTTCTAAAGTCCTCTCCAGTTTATATTTCTTCCTAGCTTTTGAGTCTTGCTGCTTTTGATTAGTTACCAAATCTCCACAATTGCTCTTTGCTGAACAGTTCACTATCTACACCATCAAGCTTCATGCATCTAGAACTATAATTACCGCAGGACCAGGGAAGGCAGTGGTTAGTGAAGTTTAGGACATTCTTAGAAGGAAACATGAATACTTGTCAAGAATGGGAATGTTTTCTGACATAGTCTAGTGTTTAATCCTATCCTCCAGGATTTCTGCTCTTAAACATTAAATAACTCTGTGTGGTATGTGTGTGTGCAAATGTGCTCTCATGAACACGTGTGCTCATGTATGCGTTTAACCCATTAAACTTCTAATGTCTCCTGAAGTCATCCACCTCTAAATTAAGATTCTGCCTTTGTTTTCTTTTCAGTACCTTGTTTCTTTTCAGTTCTCAGAGAACAAAGCCAGACCGCAAATTATTTTAACATTCATACAGATGTAATTATTCAGCACGCCAAGGAATGAATGAGGAGAAACGCTTATATTCTTAAGACGTGTAAGAATTTATGAGGACAGATGCTGATATGGCACCAACGTAAAAGCATTCCAAATCTTTCTCTTGTTTTACATGCATAATTACTGGTTTCTTTTAATAAACTGGTGATTATATCGCATTCTAGAGCCAAACAGGGACTACTGAAACAGTTTCACACTCATGGGTATTAACGTTTCCAGAGAACTAAATACTGGGAACATCCTGGGCTGCGACTTTCAACAACAAGGCTTTAAATTCTTCTGACATTTAACGGAATTTTCTGTGGTGTTAGAACCATGTTATACACAAAACACATCATAAAACATTTGATTTTTTTCTCTGGGAAAGAAAGAGGTACCGATAATGAATTCTTGAGAAAGGAAATCCAGTTCAAGTGGATTTTAAATAAGCATGTTAAAAATAGATTGTGTATCCGTGAGATGTTGGATGATACTTCGTCAACAGTAATTGTATTTCACGCAAAGCTTGCCTCAGCCTCATAGTGCGTGGTCCTCACTCTCATTATTTGGAATGTGTCACTCACAAGGATTGTGGTGGTCCTCGAAAGGTGATACATGAATGTATTTTAAACCATTTGGAGTTAAAGGTCATGCCAAGTGCCACTGAAAAGATAATGTCCTACAGGTTGTCAATAAAGTCTGTAATATGATTTATTACTTGGAGTCAAGTGTTAATTGGATGGCAGCTGCCTTTGAATGGACATTTTTCTCTTTTCTTAATGCTGACAGATAAAGATGGAGATATTAGTTGAAATGAAGGAAGCCTCTTAGTCCTACATGGAAGCCAGAAGTTCACTAATCGTTGTATCCTTATTTTTTCATTTATGAAATTGGCAGCTCTCTCTCAAAAAAAAGGAAAAAATGATTCCACACTGAATGGAGAGCAGTCAGCTTTCCTATCACTTAAGTCTAGTGAGGAAGTCCAGACAGGTGCTGCTTCCGTCCAGTCTAACCTTTCAGGTCTCCAGTCTTTCCCTATTGGTTGACTCCCATTGACCATCCACACATGTCTACTCTTCCTTTTGCTCCTTAAACAAAGTCCAATCTAATTGATAGTGTATTTTATACTAAGTTATGGTACACATGTGTCATTATTTTTCCTTCTTGGAGTACCCAGGCCATATCAAATGTACTGGAGGCTAGCTCTGAGTCCAGACTCCTTCACTTGTGAACTTCTATCTGTTTAGTGAGGTAAAAAATATGTTTTCCTGGGTTTGTCCGGAGATTGAGGCGAAAAATAATTTAAGAGTGTAAATCACAGTGTGCTAATCAAAGTAGGAATGTAGACTTAATGTTGTCACTTCGGGTACCAGGAATCAGCCAGAGGATAGATGCAGTATTCCATTGGACAGTTAGACATTTTTGGTGATACCAAAATTGTGCCTTGTAGGGGATCTTCATTAAATGACTGGCTGTGACCTAAGAGCGACTGGTTTATTCTTACTTTAGTTTTTTTTTTTAAATAGTGAACTTTAGAGAAGACAACTCACTTTGGGTACTGAATGGATGCTGTGGCTTGAATGTGTCCCACATAACTGATATGTTGCAACCTAGTGAACAAGATGATAGTATCAAGAAATGGAGCCTTTAGGAAATGAGTAAGTCACAAGGACAGAGTCCTTATAAAGAGGCTGAAGGGAGAGTGGGCTTGCCCCTTTTGCTTTTCTACCTCCTACTATGTGAGGACTCAGTCACAAGGCTTTATTCTGGAAGGAGAGAGAAGTCCCCATCAGACACTGAACCTGAGGGTACCTCGATCTTGGACTTCCCAGTCTCAAATATTTGTCATGGCACACGTACTAAGACAATGAATAGATTTAGCCTCATCTAATATTCAAATTAAATGATCCCTATAGCCCCTCTCACTTACTACAAGATTGACTTTCTTTCCCCTCAGGGTTCTCCCTCCTCTTTCTTTCATTCTCTTTCTAAGATGCTTTGTTTATCCTAGGTATCAGAATTGGATGTTCAGTGCCCAGAGCAGACTAAACTACAAGGTTTGCTCAAGCCACCATGAAGTTCAATTTTCTTCCATTGTAATTTCTGCTACTGTTGAAATAGAGGTGGCTTGGCCACTGTAGATATTGCACTGTCTACCATGGGGAGACCTCTGGTGACCAAGAATAGAGATCCTTGCAGAACAGGCAGTAGCTTCTATGTGTGGCAGGTATAATAGGAGGAAAAGGAGTTTGTAGGGTTGTGTCCAAGAGGCTCATTCTGGGCCAGCCTTGACCTGGGCCCCATGTATCTCAGAACTTCACTGTATTTGCAATGGTCTCCCTAACGCATGACTAAGATTTCAGGCTGTCCACATTGGGGGGACATGTCAGCTTCAAAAACATTGTGGTTAATTACAGTGCTCCTGTGAAGTAAGCCTGCAACTATGCCCAGACCTTATCAAGAGTATTCATCTCCACTCTATCACTACATTTTCCTTAGGATCTCTGATGTCCTTTCTGCAAGGGGACATCAGCAGAGATAGTTTGACAAGGTTGAACATCAAAAAAGGGGCCAACGTATCCCAGTGGGTTCATAAAAATAAACCTACATCTTTCCAACAATGCTGAAACTCTTGGGGTTTTTCCCTTGAAATTATGTCCTTATCTAACTCTTCAAATTCCTTCTTATATCCTCTTCCAATAGAAATGGATTCCTTACCAAAAAGATCTGGTTATGTGATTGTACTCAGGAATGAAATATGTATTTTCACAGCCTTGCCAATAGAATTAGAAGACATCAGCAGATTTTCTTGCTAAATAAGTTTTAAAAATTCTACTTCCCTAGGTAATCATAATATATAGATAGATTTTTAGTAAAAATAAAAGTGCTTTTCAGAATGTTTTCTAATATGCAACATTTATTTTTATTTACTTATTTATTTATTTATTTATTTATTTTTTTTACTTTTCATGACTTTATTCATCAGTTTGGACCACCTGAGGTCATGTGGCTCCAGTCTTCTCATTGTGGAGAGTTGAATCTCTAACTTCTTGGATTATTGCAATAAGGAGGAAACACCACATAAGGCAATGCCAAAAAGCCTAAATCATTATGCTTTTTTCTTTTTTTCTTTTTTTTTTTTGTTAAAATAGCTTTTTTTTTTATTCATATGTGCATACAAGGCTTGGTTCATTTCTCCCCCCTGCCCCCACCCCCTCCCTTACCACCCACTCCGCCCCTTCCCTCTCCCCCCCCAAATACCCAGCAGAAACTATTTTGCCCTTATTTCTAATTTTGTTGTAGAGAGAGTATAAGCAATAATAGGAAGGAACAAGGGTTTTTGCTGGTTGAGATAAGGATAGCTATAAAGGGCATTGACTCACATTGATTTCCTGTGCGTGGGTGTTACCTTCTAGGTTAATTCTTCTTTGATCTAACCTTTTCTCTAGTACCTGTTCCCCTTTTCCTATTGGCCTCAGTTGCTTTTAAGGTATCTGCTTTAGTTTCTCTGCGTTAAGGGCAACAAATGCTAGCTAGTTTTTTAGGTGTCTTACCTATCCTCACCCCTCCCTTGTGTGCTCTCGCTTTTATCATGTGCTCATAGTCCAATCCCATTGTTGTGTTTGCCCTTGATCTAATGTCCACATATGAGGGAGAACATACGATTTTTGGTCTTTTGGGCCAGGCTAACCTCACTCAGAATGATGTTCTCCAATTCCATCCATTTACCAGCGAATGATAACATTTCGTTTTTCTTCATGGCTGCATAGAATTCCATTGTGTATAGATACCACATTTTCTTAATCCATTCATCAGTGGTGGGGCATCTTGGCTGTTTCCATAACTTGGCTATTGTGAATAGTGCTGCAATAAACATGGGTGTGCAGGTGCCTCTGGAGTAACAGTCTTTTGGGTATATCCCCAAGAGTGGTATTACTGGATCAAATGGTAGATTGATGTCTAGCTTTTTAAGTAGCCTCTAAATTTTTTTCCAGAGTGGTTGAACTTGTTTATATTCCCACCAACAGTGTAAGAGGGTTCCTTTTTCCCCGCATCCTCACCAACACCTGTTGTTGGTGGTGTTGCTGATGATGGCTATTCTAACAGGGGTGAGGTGGAATCTTAGTGTGGTTTTAATTTGCATTTCCTTTATTGTTAGAGATGGTGAGCATTTTTTCATGTGTTTTCTGGCCATTTGAATTTCTTCTTTTGAGAAAGTTCTGTTTAGTTCACTTGCCCATTTCTTTCTTGGTTCATTAATTTTGGGAGAATTTAGTTTTTTAAGTTCCCTATATATTCTGGTTATCAGTCCTTTCTCTGATGTGTAGCTGGCAAATATTTTCTCCCACTCTGTGGGTGTTCTCTTCAGTTTAGAGACCATTTCTTTTGATGAACAGAAGCTTTTTAGTTTTATGAGGTCCCATTTATCTATGCTATCTCTTAGTTGCTGAGCTTCTGGGGTTCCATTGAGAAAGTTCTTGCCTATACCTATTAATTCCAGAGTATTTCCTATTCTTTCCTGTATCAACTTTTGATTTTGAGGTGATATTAAGATCCTTGATCACCCTATTGGTATAGGGTGATATACATGGATCTAGTTTCAGTTTTTTGCAGACTGCTAACCAGTTTTCCCAGCAGTTTTTGTTGAAGAGGCTGCTATTTCTCCATCGTATATTTTTAGCTCCTTTGTCAAAGACAAGTTGGTTATAGTTGTGTGGCTTCATATCTGGGTCCTCTATTCTGTTCCACTGGTCTTCATGTCTGTTTTTGTGCCAGTACCATGCTGTTTTTATTGTTATTGCTTTGTAATATAGTTTGAAGTCAGGTATTGTGATACCTCCAGCATTGTTCTTTTGACTGAGTATTGCGTTGGCTATTCGTGGCCTCTTGTGTTTCCATATAAATTTCATGGTAGATTTTTCAATCTGTTTAATGAATGTCATTGAATTTTGATGGGAATTGCATTAAACATGTAGATTACTTTTGGGAGTATCAACATTTTTACTATGTTGATTCTACCAATCCATGAGCATGGGAGATCTCTCCACTTTCTATAGTCTTCCTCAATCTCTTTCTTCAGAAGTTTATAGTTTTCCTTGTAGAGGTCGTTCACATCTTTTGTTAGGTTTACACCTAGGTATTTGATTTTTTTGAGGCTATTGTAAATGGAATTGTTTCCATACATTCTTTCTCAGTTTGTTCATTATTAGTGTATAGAAATGCTAATGATTTTTCTATGTTGATTTTATATCCTGCTACCTTGCTATAGCTATTGATGGTGTCTAGAAGCTTCTGAGTAGAGTTTTTTGGGTCTTTAAGGTATAGGATCATGTCGTCTGCAAATAGGGATATTTTGACAGTTTCTTTACCTATTTGTATTCCTTTTCTTCCTTCTTCTTGCCTAATTGCTCTGGCTAGGAATTCCAGTACTATGTTGAATAGGAGTGGAGATAGTGGGCATCCTTGTCTGGTTCCTGATTTTAGAGGGAATGGTTTCAGTTTTTCTCCATGAAGTATAATGCTGGCTGTAGGTTTGTCATATATTGCTTTTATAATGTTGAGGTACTTTCCTTTTATTCCTAGTTTTCTTAGAGCTTTTATCATGAAATGGTGTTGGATCTTATCAAAGGCTTTTTCTGCATCTATTGAGATGATCAAGTGGTTTTTGTCTTTGCTTCTGTTAATGTGGTTTATTACGTTTATTGATTTTCGTATGTTGAACCACCCCTGCCTCCCTGGGATGAAGCCTACTTGGTCTTGGTGAATGATCTTTTTGATGTGTTGTTGAATTTGGTTTGCCATTATTTTGTTGAGGATTTTTGCATCAATGTTCATTAAGGAGATTGGCCTATAGTTCTCCTTTTTGGAGGTGTCTTTGCCTGGTTTTGGGATAAGTGTAATACTGGCTTCATAAAATGTGTTTGGCAGTTTTCCTTCCCTTTCTATTTTGTGGAACAGTTTAAGGAGGGTTGGTGTCAGTTCTTCTTTAAAGGTCTGATAGAATTCAGCAGAGAATCCATCAGGTCCTGGACTTTTCTTTTTGGGGAGATTCTTGATTGCTGCTTCAATTTCATTTTGTGTTATAGATCTATTCAGGTGATTAATATCCTCTTCGTTCAGTTTTGGATGATCATATGTATCTAGAAATCTGTCCATTTCTTTAAGATTTTCAAATTTATTTGAATATAGGTTCTCAAAGTAGTCTCTGATGATTTCCTGGACTTCTATGGTGTTGTTATCTCCCCTTTTGCACTCCTGATTCTACTAATTTGGGTTTTTTCTCTCCTCATTTTAGTAAGGTTTGCCAGGGGTCTGTTGATCTTGTTTATTTTTTCAAAGAACCAACTTTTTGTTTCATTAATTCTTTGTATTTTTTTTTCATTTCTATTTCATTGATTTCAGCTCTTATTTTTATTATTTCTCTCCTTCTATTTGTTTTGGGATTTGCTTATTCTTGATTTTCTAGGAGTTTGAGATGTATCATTAGGTCATTGATTTAGGACCTTTCAGTCTTTTTAATATATGCACTCATGGCTATAACTTTCCTCTCAGGACTGCCTTTGCTGTGTCCCATAGGTCAGGTAGGTTGTGTTTTCATTTTCATTGACTTCCAGGAACTTTTATTTCCTCAATGAAATAAGCAATGAGTTATTCAGTTTCCAGCTGTTTGCATGTTTTTTGTCTTTACTTTTGTTGTTGAGTTCTAGTTTTATTGCATTGTGATCAGATAGAATGCATGGCATAATTTCTATTTTCTTTTATTTGCTGAGGCTTGCTTTGTGTCCTAGGATATGATCTATTTTGGAGAAGTTTCTGTGGGCTGCTGAGAAGAATGTATATTGTGTAGAAGTTGGATGCAATGTTCTGTAGACATCAAGTAGGTCCAATTGATCTATTGTATATTTTAGATCTAGGATTTCTTTATTGATTTTTTGTTGGATGACATATCTATTGATGATAATGGGGTATTAAAGTCTCCCACAAACACTGTGTTGGAGTTAATATATGCTTTTAGGTCCTTCAGGGTATGTTTGATGAAATTGGGTGCATTGACATTGGGTGCATATAGGTTGATCATTGTTATTTCCTTTTGGTCTATTTCCCCTTTTTTTAGTATGGAATGTCCTTCTTTATCTCATTTGATCAATGTAGGTTTGAAGTCTATTTTGTCAGAGATAAGTATTGCTATTCCTGCCTATTTTCAGGGGCCATTGGCTTGGTAAATCTTCTTCCAGCCTTTCATCCTAAGCCTATGCTTATTTCTGTCGGTGAGATGGGTCTCCTGTAAGCAACAAGTTGTTGGATCTTCCTTTTTAATCCATTTCGTCAAGTGGTGCCTTTTGATGGGTGAATTAAGTCCGTTAACATTAAGCATTAGTACTGATAGATATGTGGTGATTCCTGTCATTTAGTTGTCTTAGTTGTTTGAAGGTTTGATTGTGTGTACCTAACTTGATGTTACTCTCTACTGTCTTGCTTTTTCTTATCCTGTGGTTTGGTGCTGCCTGCCTTTTCATGGTTAGGTTTGGTTTCACTTTCTGTGTGCAGGATCCCTTGCAGAATCTTTTGTAATGGTGGCTTTGTGGTCACATATTGTTTTAGTTTCTGCTTATCATGGAAGACTTTTATTGCTCCATCTATTTTGAATGATAGTTTTGCCGGATAGAGTATCCTGGGGTTGAAGTTATTTTCATTCGGTGCCTGGAAGATCTCACCCCACGCTCTTCTTGCTTTTAATGTTTCTGTTGAGAAGTCTGCTGTGATGATGGGTTTACCTTTGTATGTTGTTTGTTTTTTTCTCTCTTATAGCCTTCAATATTCTTTCCCTAGTTTCTGTACTTGTTGTTATAATGATTTTTTTTTCTTTTTTTTAAGCAGCACTGAGGTTTGAACTCAGGGCCTTGTGCTTGCCAGGCAGGTACTCTACCACTTGAGCCACACTCCCGGCCTCCCTTGTCATTTTAATGATGATATGCCGTGGGGTAGGTCTATTTTGGTCTGGTCTGTTTGGTGTCCTGGAGGCTTCTTGCATCTGTATGGGGATATCTTTCTCTAGATTTGAGAACTTTTCTGTTATTATTTTGTTGAATATATTATGCATTCCCTTTGCTTGCACCTCTTCTCCTTCTTTGATGCCCATGATTCTCAAGTTTGGTCTTTTGATGGAGTCGGTGAATTCTTGCATTTTCTTTTCACAGGTTTTGAGTTGTTTAATTAATAGTTCTTTGGTTTTTTCCTTTAATTACCATTTCATCTTTGAGTTCTGAGATTCTGTCTTCTGTTCTATTCTGCTTGATTGTCCTTCCATTTCATTTTGCAATTCTGTTTTGTTCTTTTTTCTGATGTTTTCCATATCCTGAGTTTCTTCCTCTTTAATGTTGTCTATTTTTGTCCTGAGTTCATTTATCTCTTTATTAATCATGTTTGTTGTTGCACTTTGGTGTTTATACAGTGCTTCTATGGTTTCTTTTATTTCTTCTTGTGCTTTTTCAAATTCTCTATTTTTGTTGTCTTGGAATTTCTTGAGTGTCTCCTGTACATTTTAGTTGACCATATCCAGTATCATCTCTATAAAATTCTCATTGAGTACTTGTAGTATTTCTTCTTTTAGATTGTTCTTGTGGGCTTCATTGGGTTCTTTAGCATAGTTTATCTTCATTTTGTTGGAATCTGGATCTGCGTATCTGTTTTTTTCATTTCCCTCTGGTTTCTGTACTAATTTTTTGCTGTGGGGAAACTGGTTTTCCTGTTTTTTCTGTCTTCCTGTCATTGCCCTTTGTGTTGTTATTGTCCCTGTACTGTGTGCAATTAAGTATTTTCTAGCTTGTAATAATAACAATGGTAATATTTAGAATGGAAGGATGAGAAGAGATGGAAAGCAAAGAAGTTAAAGAAAAAGGAAAAAACAAATAAACAAACAAGTAGAAAAAACAAAACAAACAAACAAAAAGTTTCAAAGATAGAAACAGGGAGAGATAGTGTACTAATCAACAGTAAGCTGAACAGGCATTAGAGAGACAGAGAGAGGATTGAAAAAAATATAAATGAAAAAAAAATCTCCAAGTTCAAATGCAATAAAGTTTCAGTCTTAATAATTTTGGTGTTAGTCCCACAGCCTCCAATACTGGAGATGATGTCTCAGAAGTAGTTCTGTCATTGTCTCATCAAAGGGGAAAAAAACTAAAACAAAACAAACCAAAACAAAATAGCACAAAACAAAACAAAAAAACACCACAAAATATCCCAAGTTCAAATTCAATACAGTTTCAGTAAGTTTTTCAGCATACAGGTATAGTTCGGTTGTTGTCTCATCAAAGGAAGAAAGAAAAAAAAGAGTCTGGAGACAGTTCTGTGAATGTTTTCTGCGGCTGTGGCTTGCCTGCCCACTGCTGTCAGCCTCCTGTTGCTGGAGGCGTTATTTATGCAGATCTCAGGGGTGAGCTTTGCACTCACCTAGCTCCTCAGGCTTTTATTACTTAGAGTTCTCCTAGCCACCGCTACACGCTTTCCCCTTTCCAAGCTCACTGGGGGAGGTGACACTGCACCAGCTTTCTCAGGCCAGCTTGTTTATTTACAGCTCACGTGGGAAGTGGGTCTTCCCCCCATCCTGTGGAGTTTTCCTCCCACCACCACTTTTACAAGCTTTCTGGCTCCAGTTGCTGGTTGTGTGCCGCCGCTCCTGCCTTCTCCAGCAGCTTATTGTGAGGGATTTCCCTTCCCCCCTTCGGCACTCAGGGCGCCCCACCCTCTTTGCTATGTGTCTTTTTTGTTGTTATTGCTTATTATTCAGTTTTTTTCTCTTTTTTCCCCTGGGTGGGGGTCGGTCTGTCCAGGGGGCTATGCTGCTCTGGCCCAGGCTTGTCTGTGGGAGTACCGTGTACCGCTTAGCTCACCTTGTGGTCTGCATCTTCCCAAGCCGTCTGGGCGCTGGTGTCTGGTGGCACAGGGGCCCTCCTGGTTTCTCCATTCAATGTGAAGTGGAGATGCTCTGCGCAGCCTGGAGGTGTGGAGGAGTCAAAGTTTTGCCTCTTCTCGGTGGTTTTTCCTGTAAGGTGTGTCTCCGGCATCTCTCCAAAATTTTATTTTAGGAAGCACGCTTTGTGCTTCCTCCCTCTAGCCACCATCTTGGAATCTCTATCCTGCATTTTTTTTTTCAGTAGTTATAAACCACAAAGTCATAAAATTAAAAGAAAATTTTGAATTCTCAGAGTCAACAAAATAATGTTACATAAAACACAATTAGCAAAATATTCCCTGAAATACATAAAAAATAAGCAAGATAGATGATTAAATACAAACTTGTTAACATATTTTTTATTTGCACTAAGGATGTTTTTATGACAGATTGTTCTCAAAGATGGGCAGAGATTCCAGCTTAGAAGTCTTCACATGATTTATTGTTATTTTTTTCCTGGAGTGTCTTTTTATTATTTTTAACTTATACATAAAAACACATGATATTTTGATACATGTACACATCCTGTAATGTTTAAATCAGATTAAACATATCTATCTCCTCAAACGTTTGTCAAAATCCTTTCTTCTAGGCTTTTGGGAATTACAATGCATGATTGTTGTCTCTAGTCTGGCCGTTGCAATGGCACAGCGGAGCTTCTCGTGCCAATCAAACTGTAACTTAAAACCAATGACCAGTCCCTTCCACACCCTCCCCTTACTCTTCTCAGCCTCTGGTACTTACTATGTTCTCATCCTTATCATCTTTATTATTCAGCAGGAACAACAGGATATCTGGCCCAGTACAAGGAGTGATTTCACAGTTATAGCTTCCACTATTGAGATGATGAGAGAAATTTCAGGTGAGACAAAGGCACCAAGGGGCTAGATTTTCTGTAAATGAGACAGAAAATAGGTTTAGGAACACAAAAATCTTTACATTTTGTATTTCTGTGACTTTGCTTTTTTATCTGAGATTGTAATATACCCAGATTATTTGCTATTTAATCCAAGAAACAACTCATTTGTTGTTGTGGTTTCATTTCTGGTAATTGAACCCAGGGTCTTGTGCATGCTAGGCAAGTGTTAATCCAGTAAGCTATATCTCCAGCCCATATTTCTGTAATGTTTAGAAAATGTCTTATGTAGGTGTTTGATAGTTACTGTATAATTTCCAAAAAAATAGTGTAAAAGCATTGCTCAGCAGTATGAGTTGTCAGGAGTGAATGTGAAATCATCCCATCCAGAGAGGTGCAGAAAGTGCTTTGTTTTGTGTGTTGCAAAGAGGAAAAGTCCCATGAGGGCTATACAAGAGGAAGAGAGAAAGTGGCTTGGAGCTGTGACAATTGATTCAGGCTTAGGAAGAGGATGGGTATCAGGAAAGGGTGGGTATCAGGAGAGGATGGTATCAGAGCAGGATGAGTAGTGGGGGAGGATGGATATCAGGGCAGGATGAGTAGCAGGGATGATGGATCGGGGAGGTGGGTAAATTGGAGCAGAGAGAGTTGCATGATATTGTGGATAGAGAATAACTGAGCTCAAGACAGCAGTAGGGAAAGAGCAGCCATTAAGCCACTGACTTGAACTGTTCACATGGGACAGGTAACATGAAAGAAGATTGGAAAGTCACCACCATGGCTTTAGGATAATGTCTGAACACAGATCGAGCAGCCCTAACTTGAAAATCTGAAATTCAAAATGCTTCAAAATCTGAAACTTTTACTACAATGCCACAAATGGAAAACACCATACCATGAAGCTTTCTCACGCACAAAATTATTAAAACTGTTGTATAAAATTATCTTCAAGCTAAGTAGTTAAGATATAGATAAACATAAATGAATTTGAGTTTAGATTTTGAGTCCCATCTCCAGCATATTATATCATATGTATGCAATTATTCTAAAATCCAAAACACCTGAAATATGGAGCGCTTCTATTCCCAAGCACTTCACATAAGGGATGTTCACCCTGTATTACACAAGGAGGTCTTGTTTTAATAACACTATGTTTGTTAGTCAGAACAATGGTAATGATAACAATAGCAGTTACTATGGATTGATGATTTATTGTGACCATGGTCTATGCTAAATTGTATATAAATAGTCATACTAACTACTTGTAACTAACCACAATTTAAATTTTGCTATTTTTACATAAGAGGTGAGAAAAACAAGGACAAGAGAAGTTTGAGTTTGTAATTGTGGCATGATCATTCTTCATTGCCTGTAGCAATAGTGTCCAAAACAAGGAATGCTTGTCTTAGCCTGGAATTCTGCTGTGATGACTTACTACATGTTATGACAGTTATCAGAAGACATTAGTACAAGGCCTGGAAAACACAGATGGACTTCCAAAGTCACAGTGGCCAGGGCAAGACATCTTTAGCCCTCTGTTGCCTTGGGATGAGTATTTTGTAATTATTGAGATGGCTTTAGTCATCTCAAGATGACTACGATCTTAGAACATAAGATGCAAGTTCTTTCCACATGATCAAAGGTACACTACATTAGAGGTTACCAGATGTCCAAAAGGTGGATGCATTGAATGCAGGCTTTCTGAATAATGTAATCAGGGAGTCTGAGGAGTGACTTGCTCTAATAGACAACAATCAAGGGTGGTTAAAACAGTCAAGTTGTTTTACTGTGTTAAATTGCTCAGACTTGGGAGTCTTTGGGAAACCACAGATGGATTTAATGAGTCAGATTTTATTACCTGTCCAACAGGTATTTTAAATAACACTTTCTCTTCCTTTCATGTCAAATGCAAAATGAAGTAAGTGGCTTTGAAAATTGGAAAGACGAAAGGAAGAGTCGTGATGTCAGCCTGTAAATTGGTCCAAAGAGATGCTGAAGGCAAATCCAGTGATTTCTGGAAGTCTCAGGGGAGTAGAGAGATGAGGGTGTAGGACAAATTGCATTCTGCGTAGGACAGAATCTGTATTACAGGGCAAGCACCAAGTAGACTGCCACTTGTTATTGAGCAGCTGAGTTCTGGATTTTACCAGTCTGGGTCTTCTAATGGGTTCCCAGGAGAACATCTTCTTGCTTGACCAAAGCTGGAGGTAGCATGAATTCTCTGGAGGTCTTATTTAATCTCCCTGCATGATACAGAGAAATCCATCGAAATCACCAGGGAAACTAAGATATTTGCAAGGTTCCACCAGACAGCTGGATTTCAGAGGGAACTAATTGGCATTTCTGAATAGTGCTGAGGAAGAGAACATTTACCGGGAATGTGGGAAATATGCAAAGATTCCCATCATATCACGGCCTGCAGAAAGCTAAGAGTTCATTTTTAGTATTGATTAGAAACTCTACCCAAACTTTATTAGAAGGAAGGAAGTTGTGAGGCAACAGATCCATTTTCCATTGAGAAGAGTTTTCAGATACAGTGTTAATCTGCAAATGATGGTGATGGCAGTGATAATAATAGCCAGAGTATTTGTGCACAGTCTTGCTTTTTTGAAGCAACCTCAAAAGTTGAAGCTGAATTCCTCTCCTATAGGAATATATCAAATATATGTCAACCAGAATTGATGCGGATTATATGGAAAAGGAGAAATAAAATGCATATTAATTAAGTACTTATTGTGTGCTAGGCTCACACAAATGATCTATTTACCGAATCTAGTAAAGGGTTTGTTAGAGAGTTATTAGTTAAGACTGATGTTCAACAGTGAAATATACTTTTAACTGCTTGAGTTTCCGTGTGGCTGTGGGCACAGTGTCTATGTTTTTCTGAGAATTGAGTTAGTTTGTTGGTGGCTTCTTGATGCTGCAGAACTTTCTGGTCAACCTCTTTAAGAGTATTGTCCACAGACATGACTGAAGGCCAAAAGGAAGTACAATTTGAAGGAAGAAACTTCTGGTATTATGGCTCAAAACTTGTCACAACCCAAAAATGAACTGGATTTTGATAAGTGTTGCTAGCCTTTGTTCAGAAGGAAAAGTTGAGGGATTTTCTTAAACTGTGAATAGACAGAAACGTGTTATAGAAATTCACTCTGGGAAAATTATGTCCTTGATCAGTAACTGATCTTGACATCTTTCATTTCATTTTTCTACAGTCTCTCTGTTCAGATAAAGATGTTTGAAGAGT
This sequence comes from Castor canadensis, assembly GCF_047511655.1. Lineage (NCBI taxonomy): Eukaryota > Metazoa > Chordata > Mammalia > Rodentia > Castoridae > Castor > Castor canadensis. The sequence continues at coordinate 4,630,022 of NC_133386.1, read as the reverse complement.
TTAAAATGAAAATTAGGTGAAATCCCATGGTGAGCTTAGTAGTGACAAATTCAAAGACACATGATCCCTAGATAAAAGAAGAATTGGAAAATGCAGGCTATAACAGGCTCCAAGAAGCTTGTCTTTTGTCATGGAAAAGACTGTGAACCTTTGAAGAAGTGGGAAATGGGTGGCAGAAGCTGGGCACAAGCCCCTCAGAATCAAGAGGTTCAACCCGCTTTATTTATGTACATAGAACCTGGCTGACTTGCCCCTGAGATAGGTGAGTGTGACAAGAAGTTTATTTTTTTAAATGAAATGAAATAAGCTAGCATGTTTCCCAAGAATATAATTCCTAATTAGGGTAGGAGAGAGTGGTTTTGGGTGGAGCCAAAAGAGTAATCGATTCCTTGTGACTCAGCTTGGCTTTGGTGTGCCTCTCCTGCTCAGAAGTTCTCAGTGGCTCTAAGTCCCATGTAAGGAAGGAAAACAGAATCTATGCTGCAAAGTAGACTTGAAGGATGAAAGAGGCTCACATTGTACAATATGAGATTTGGGAAGATGTTCCTCCTTGAAGTATCCCACTGCAAGCACACCCTGGAGTGTGTCTGGGAGCTATATTCCAGGGTGTGGGCAGCAGCTATGGTAAACTTTCCAGGCAGCCACAGAGGGGAGTACACCTCGGTTGGTGGCCAGATGGAGGCACCCCTGTGTGCTGAGAGGGGAGTACCCCTGCATCCCAAGAGGGGGACACCCAGCCCTCTGGGACGCAGCATTCGGGTGGCCTTTTGGTGTTGTGTAGTTAGAAGCATAGACATATATCCATTAAACTTGATTGCAGTATTGGGGTTCAGTTAACCCTTCTCCTTCATCCACAAACTGAGGGCACTTATAGTCACAAGCTTAATGGACCATTGAGAAGATGAAATGAGAAATGCTCTGATGACAGCATATCACATAGTAATGATCAATAAATGATACAGCTGTACTTGTAAAAGACAAGGGGCAGGTATGATGGTGTTGTTTTCTTGTGTCTTAGAGTAAGAGAGTTTTAGTAGGAAGAAATTCATCAGAGTAAACAATCTGGTGTATATTTACTAACATGAGGCTTATCTCATTGCAGTTAAGAAAAGAAATTTAAAATCATATAGCGACAAGCCTATTTGTTACTCAAAGCTTCATTATTACTTAAAGGAAGATTGCAATAATATTGTCTTTATTATTTATAGCCTACACTGGAGATTTGAGATTTGTTTTCTCTTTGGGTGTCTGAAAATGATGTCAAATTTTCATTGCCATTTCTGTTCTGTTCCACTCCTTGGTTCAAATTCTAGATTCAAATTCTCCAAGTGTGCTCTGTAGGACACCTCCATCAGAACTCTCTGTTTAAAGATGCAGACTTACCTCATAAGTTGGAAGAGGAGGTATGAATTAATGAAAAGTTCCACAATTGATCCTAAAGTTTGAGAAACACTGTAAATTTCAACTGGGCATCACTTGCATCAATGACTTATCTGTCTTTCTCAAGTCATCCCATATTTCTGAATGGAGTAATTTGTATTGTTTAAAGTGTAGAATGCAGCTCATGGGTACGAAAGCCCTGAAGAAGAGTATTGTATCCACAATCTCTGTCCCCTTGTTAATCCTTTCATACACTATACCTATAAAGAGTTTCTATTTTTAGTAATCAGTTCTTCCACACAAAGATTACTGGTTTACTCGGTATATTATTTCATAATATGCTTAATTTTGTCCAGAAAGAAGAATTAATGCAGTGATGCACACACACACATTTCAAATTTTGACTTGACAGTTGAAGTAAATTATTTTATTTCTTTTTGCTTCAATTTGTTAAACTTAAAATGGGTATTAAAAACAATTAACTTTATAATATCAAGAAATTAAATTGTTATATGATGGTTACTTAAGATTAGGTTTCTCTCCTTTCTGGAAAAAAACCTGACATCTGTTCTTACAGTGGAATTCCTCCTCCTTGTTTCAAGTGTGTCCTGGCAGGGAAAAGAGGGTCCAGGGAGAAACTGCCCAAGGACTAAGCCATTGGACTTTATTCCCCAAAGTGCATATTAAGATATAAGCACACTAAGATAATGCACTTTTTTCTTGACAGATGGAAAGTCACAGAGAATAAGATCCTCTTTTCATACCGAGAACCTGGTTATTTTAAGTAGTAAAACTAATAAAGTTTGATATCAAAAGACAATTAGGACATCGTGAAGTTGCTTTGCATGTGTTGAAGTGAAAAGATTCTGCAGTAGGTCTGATGAGAATACTCATTTGTTAAACACATAAAATGAGTGTGTTGTTGGGTCACTGTTGTGCTTTAAGTCCTGGAAATGAATGCTGGTGGCATGGCCCAAATGGCAGAGCACCTGCCTAGCCAGCCCTGAGTTCAAACCCCAGTACCACCAAAAGAAAAAACATAGAAATGTGTTTGCAGGTCAAAACCTTTCCACAGATTTCTGTAAAAGGTTTTTTTATTTAACCTCCTTTGGGGTAAAAACTTTTATCAGGAATGACATTGATCTGCTATAAGAGAAGAAATTGGGTTTGGTGGGTAGGGAATTTTTTTTTAATTAGTCAAATGTTTACCTTTTTAATCTTTTTTTTTTTCAGTGCTGGGAATCAAACCCAGGTCCTCCTCAATGCAAGGCCAGCACAATACCACGGAGCCACACCCCTGGCCCTCCCAAATGCCTTAATTTAGGATTTGATTGACACATAACATTTGTAGCCAGGGATTTTTTTTTTTTTTACATAAAAACATCAGTTATTTTTCCATAATGACCCAGAAGAAAGTCTGGAACTGTAACGTTGTATGCTGTGATGCTGTAGGTGGAAAGTCTTGACTGTGATCCTGAATGAGGCAGGAAGGCATCTGAGGATTCATTACAGGAGAAGAGAAAGCCCCACCCTGGAAGTGCAGGTGGAGTCCTAAAAGGAGGCAGGTGCAGCCTCCCTGTGAGTTGAGCATCTGGGCCCCCAGCATCCCAAGGAGGCTTCTTGCCTGAGCCCCAGGGACTAAGTGGTCCAAAAGCTTAGGTAAGAGTTGCACTGACTTTATGCGTCCTTTTTTTTTTTCCTGTGAGAAATTCGTTTGAAGCTCTGTCGATCATCACTTTTCAGAGTCTCTGGGGAAGCTGACAAGGTTTAGTATTTTTAGCTCCTTTATTGGATTATTACACTTCTTTTTGGCTCCAATAAAACAGTACTTCTTACATGTTCAAAATTCTTGTGAATTCAATAAAACACTTTTGCTAATTTTCTATTTCTTGTAGGAACCCAAAGAATTCTTCAGGATACAAAAATTTCCAAGGGTTTTTTATATCATTAGTACAGAACTGCTCTCCTCAAACCACTGGACATCCAGGAAGCTGTTGTCAGTGATGGCTGAAATTAGTCCTCAAAGAAAGGCCACGGTCTTTAAGAAATGTGGATGCTTTGGGGAAAGTCTATTATTTAAAAAAAATTCCATTTCTGGAGAGAAGCACTGAAAGGTCTTTTTTAATAAACCTGGCAAAAATTACTCATGAGTACCTTAGGTTTTGGAGAGAAATTGTGGTCAGAAACACTCACCTAGTATTAAGAAATTCATGGATTGCTATGGTTGGACACATCTGCAGTCCCAGATATTCAGGAGGCACAGGCAGGAGGATGGGGTTCAAGGCCTGCCCAGACAGAAAACCAAGCTAAAGCAAAAAGGGCTGGAGGCATGGCTTAAAAGGTTGAACTACTGACTATTTAGTGTAAGTCCCTAAGTGTAAGCCCCAGAATGACAAAAACAAAAACAAAAAAACAGAAAATTTCCATAGATAAATTCAGACATGTAAACTGTGTGTATCTTATTTTATGAAAAACAAAATTATGGGTTTATTGTACAAAAAATAAAGGGAAATAAAACATAAAGTTTTCTGGTTAAAATATTTTATTACTTATAACCAAAATAAGGGTGTCAGTGGTAGTAACAGCATGAACTTACAAATAATTTTTAAAAAGTACTTAGATGTCAATTTTTATGTAAGTAATAAAACTCTGCTAAAGTGATATTTACTAATGTGATATCCTGAGTGATTATATATGCCATTTTTCCAGTTTGCATCTCTGCATATTCATTTGTTAGATCATTGAACTTTCAATAACTTCATTTTTAGTTACTATGATTGCAAGTGATATCCATTGCTCTAGGTGAATGCAAAATGACAAGTAATTTTTGTTTTTTTTAAAAAAATTGAGATGTAACTGTTACTGTAATAGAAAGTATCTCAAATCTCAAGAAAGTTTTGCCCATTCACGTACAGGAAGCCTCCAGCACACCAAACAGACTTGACCAAAATAGAACCTCTCCACAGCATATTATCATTAAAACAACAAGCACAGAGAACAGAGAAAGAATATTGAAGGCTGTAAGAGAGAAAAAAAAGTAATGTATAAAGGTAAACCCATCAAAATAGCAGCAGATTTCTCAACGGAAACATTAAAAGCAAGAATAGCATGGAGTGAGGTATTCCGGGCACTGAATGAAAATAACTTCAACCCTAGGATACTCTACCCAGCAAAACTATCATTCAAAATAGATGGAGCAATAAAAGTCTTCCATGATAAACAGAAAGTAAAACAATACATGACTACCAAGCCACGACTACAGAAGATTCTACAAGGAATTCTGCACACAGAAAATGAAAGCAAAAAAAACACAAGAGGACAGTCAGTACCAAATCACAGGAGAAGAAAAAACAAGGAATCAGAGAGTAGCATTGATTCAGCTGCACACAGTCAAACCCTTAAACAACAAAAATAACTAAATGACAGGAATCACCACATACCTATCAATATCAACACTGAATGTCAATGGACGCAACTCCCCCATCAAAAGACACCGTTTGGCAAACTGGTTTAAAAAGAATGATCCGACAATCTGTTGTTTATAAGAGACCTATCACATTAACAGAAACAAACACTGGCTTAGGGTGAAAGGCTGGAAGAAGATTTGCCAAGCCAATGCCACCCAAAATAGCAGGAGTAGCAATACATCAGACAAAGTAGACTTCAAAGCTACATTGGTCAAATGAGACAAAGAAGAACACTTCATGCTCATAAAAGGGGAAATACATCAAAAGGAAATAACAATTGTCAACCTATATGCACCCAATGTCAGTGCACCTAATTTCATCAAACATATAGTAAAGGACTTAAAAGCATGTATAGAGTCCAACACAGTGGTAGATGGAGACTTTAATAACCCCCTATAACCAATAGATAGGTCATCCAAACAAAAAATCAATAAAGAAATTCTAGAATTAAATCATACCATAGATCAAATGGACCTAGCTGATATCTACAGACTATTTCATCCAACTTCTGCACAATATACATTCTTCTTAGCAGCCCATGGAACCTTCTCCAAAATTGATCATATATTAGGGCACACAGCAAGCCTCAGCAAATATAAGAAAATAGAAATAACCCTGTACATTCTACTTGATCACAATGGGTTAAAACTAGAGCTCAATCACAAAAACAACAGCAGAAAATATGCAAATAATTGGAGGCTGAATAACACATTGTTCAACCATCAGTGGGTCATAGAAGAAATAAGACAGAAAATCACAATGTTCCTGGAAGGTAATGAAAATGAAAACATGACATACCAGAACTTATAGGACACAGAAAAGGCAGTCCTAAAAGGAAAGTTTATAGCCAGATTGCATATATTAAAAGGATAGAAAGATCTCAAATCAATGACCTAACGCTACATCTCAAACTCCTAGAAAAACAAGAACAAGCAAAACCCAAAGCAAGCAGAAGGACAGAAGTAGTAAAAATAAGGGCCAAAACTATACAAAGAATCAATGAAACAAAGATCTGGTTCTTTGAAAAAATAAACAAGACTGACAAGACCCTGGTAAATCTGACTAAAATGAGGAAGGAAAAGACCCAAGTTAGTAAAATCAGAAACCAAAAAGGGGACATAATAACAAACACCAAGCAAATCCAGGGAATCATCAGCGACAACTTTGAAAACCTATATTTCAATAAATTGGAAAACCTTGATGAAATGGACAAATCTCTAGATACTTATGACCATCCAAAACTGAACCAAGAGGATATTAATCACCTGAATAGATCTATAACACAAAATGAAATTGAAGCAGCACTAGTCTCCTAAAAAAGGAAAGTCCAGGAGTTGATGGATTCTCTGCTGAATTCTATCAGACCTTTAAAGAAGAACTGATACCAACACTCGTTAACCATGAAATTGAAAGGGAAGGAGCACCACCTAACTCATTCTATGAAGCCAGTATTACACGCATCCCAAAACCTGACAAGGACACATTCAAAAAGGCCAATCTCCTTAATGAACATTGATGCAAAAATCCTCAATAAAATAATGGCAAACCGAATCTAAGAACACATCAGAAAGATCATATACCATGATCAAGTCAGCTTCATCAAGGGATGCAGGGATGCTTCAACATATGCAAATCTATAAATATAATACAGCACATTAATAGAAACAAAGACAAAAACCACTTGATGATCTCAATAGATGCAGAAAAAGCCTTTAATAAGGCTTTAATAAGCCTTTAATAAGGTTTTTTTTTCCAACACCACTCATGATACAAGCTCTAAGAAAACTAGGAATAGAAGAATGTACCTCAACATTATAAGGGCCGTATATGACAAACCTACAGCCAACATCATACTTAATGGGGGAAAACTGAAACCATTTCCCCTAATATCAGGAATGAGACATGGATGTCTACTCTTCCCCACTCTTATTCAACATAGTTCTGGAATTCCTAGCCAGAACAATTTGGCAAGAAGAAGAAATAAAAGGAATACAAATAGGTAAAGAAACTGTCAAAGTATCCTTATTTGTAGACATGACATGATCCTATACTTCAAAGACCCAAAATACTCTACTCAAAAGCTCCTAGACAGCAGCAACAGCTTCAGCAGTGTACAGGATATAAAATCAACTTACAAAAATCAGTAGCCTTTCTACACACCAACAATGAACAAACTGAGAAAAAAAATATAGTAAAACAATTCTATTTACAATAGCCTCAAAAAAAAAATCAAATACCTAGGAATAAACTTAACAAAGGATGTGAATGACCTCTACAAGGAGAACTACAAACCACTGAAGGAAGAGATCGAGGAAGACTACAAAAGGTGGAAAGATCTCCTGTGCTCATGGATTGGTAGAATCAACACAGTAAAAATGACTATACTACCAAAAGTAATCTACATGTGTAAAGCAATTCCCATGAAAATCCCAATGACAGTCATCACAGAGATTGAAAAATCTGCCCTAAAGTTCATTTGGAAAGATAAAAGACCACACAAATAGCCAAGGCAATACTCAGCAAAAAGAGCAATGCTGGAGGTATCACAATACCTGACTTCAAACTATACTACAAAGCCATAGTAATAAAAACAGCATGGTACTGGCACAAAAGCCAATATGAAGACCAGTGGAAAAGAATAGAGGATCCAGATATGAATGCACACAGCTTCACCCACCTTATTTTTGATAAACGCACCAAAAATATATGATGGAGAAAAGACAGCCTCTTCAACAAATGTTGCTGGGAAAAGTGATTATCTGCCTTCAGAAAACTGAAACTCGATCCATGTTTGTCACCCTGTACTAGTATCAACTCAAAGTGATTTCAGGACCTTAATATTAGACCTGAAACCTTGCAGATAGTACACAAAAGAGCAGGGAATACCCTGGAAACAATAGGTATAGGCAAGGACTTTCTCAGTAGAACTCCAGCAGCCAGCAACTAAGAGAAAGGAAGGACAAATGGGACTGCATGAAATTAAAAAACTTTGGCACAACAAAAGATATGGTTTCTAAATTGAAGAGACTACCCACAGAGTGGGAAAAATATTTGGTAGCTACATCAGACAAGGGACTGATAACCAGAATATAAAGGGAGCTCAAAAAATCTAAACTCCCCCAAAATTAATGAGCCAATAAAGAAGTGACAACTAAACTAAATAGAAGTTTTTCAAAGGAAGAAATCCAAATGGCCAAAAAACACATGAAAAAATGCTCACCATCCCTGGCCGTAAAGGAAATGCAAATCAAAACCACACTAAGATTCTACCTCACTCCTGTTAGAATAGCCATCATCAAGAACATCACCCCACATCAAAGATGTGGGGAAAAAGGAACCCTCATACACTGCTGGTGGGAATGAAAGCTAGTACAAACACTTTGGAAAACAATATGGAGGCTTCTTTAAAAACTAATCATAGGTCTCCCATATGATCTTGCAATACCACTCTTGGGGATACACCCAAAAGACTGTGACACAGGTTACTCCAGAGGCACCTGCACACCCATGTTTATTGCGGCACTATTCACAATAGCCAAGTTATGGAAACAGCCAAGATGCCCCACTACTGACGAATGGATCAAGAAAATGTGGTATTTATACACAATGGAATTTTATTCAGCCACAAAGAATAAAATTTTGTCATTCTCAAGTAAATGGATGGAACTGGAGAACATCATCTTAAGCAAAGTTAGCCAGGCTCAGAAGGCCAAAAATCACATTTTCCCTCATATGTGGATTATAGACCTAAAACAAATGCAGTAATATTATTGGACATGGGTCACACACTAAGAGATGAATGTGCAAGGGAGAAATAGGGAAAGCAAAGGAAACCTAAAACTTCAATGTAGTTGATGTGCACACTGTAGAGGAGCAAATACAGTAATCTTAAACTGGCAGAGGCCACTATGTGAAGGGGACCAGGAAGTAGTGAAGAAGTCTGGCAGAGATGAACCAATGTGGGTTGTAATACACAAGTGCATGGAAGCAATGCTAGGAATCTCTCTGTACAATTATCTCTGTCTCAAACTAGCAAAAATGCTAGTTTTTCTTATTGTCTCTTATGTTTTCTCTCCAACAAAATCGGAACAGGTTCCTCCTGGAAAGAGGTGGGAGAGGTGTGAGGAGGGGGAAGGTAGCCCATACAATGTGTATACACATATAAATAAATGTAAAAATGATAAAATAAAAAAAGAAAGAAAAAATGGAGGTGTAACTGTACTGTAACTGTTATTAAAATAATTCATATGCTTTAAAAACCCTAGGATAAATTTATGCTAAATCCTTCTAAAACATAAATTTTAGTATAGAGTTGATTATCATTGAACCTTTTTTTTTCTTGTGGTACTGCAGCTTGAACCACAGGTTCAAGCCTTCACCTTGAGCCACTCTACCAGCTGTATTTTTGTGAAGGGTTTTTCGAGATAGAGTCTCACGAACTATTTACCAGGCTGGCTTTGAACCATGATCCTCCTGATCTCTGCTTCCTGAGTAAGTAGGATTGCAGGTTTAAGCCACTAGTGCCTGGCCATTGAACATTTTTTTAAAAAAGATTTCTCCTAATAGCAAATTTGTGTAAATTTTAATAAAATAATTTTAATTGTAAATTTACAAAATGCCATTTTAATTTTTCTTCTGAAATTTTCTGTAATTTGTGGAGATTGCATTCATAATTTGCATAAAGCTTAAATTTGTCATTTTACTTTTTTTTAACTTCAATTATGAGGAAGAAAACGTTTGTCTTCTTAAGTGGTGTGTTTATGTGAAGTTTCATGAGAAAATAGTGCTCTTTTCCATCAAGTGTGAATATCTTTAAACTTAAATTTTATTTCCAGGGTAGATATTTGCAAGTCTGTATCAGTAGGACTCTGTCTTGTAATATTGCACTGTTTTACAAACTCATTGAATAGTTCTGGTACTTTGCGATATTCTTTACTATGATACTCATGCATAGTCTTTTAATTTGTAAAAGTTTACAAACAGATTTTGCTGCCTGATGCAGGCAGGTCCTATCCTGGACTCAACTGGAAAGCTAGTGGACAGTCTGGCCGTCAACAGGGATGGGTGGCCAGCCCCCACCATGTGTACTGCTCTGCATCCATACTCAGACCTCTCCTTTCCCTGGCTTGTCCAAGTATTGAGGCCTAACAGCATCCAGAGAACTCCAAGGTATGCACCTCTGTGCCAGATCACTGTCTGCACAGGTGCCCTTGAATGTGTGTGTGGGCTCCATGCTTCACATACGTAGGGGAAGCTGGCGTGAAGCTACCTGTGCGCTTCTGCCCACACAGTTCTAGTCCATGTTTCATCAGATTCCACTTGTGTTTTTCAAGTTCAAAGAAAGATTAGTTCAAGACAAGACTGCAGAGCATCCAACCAATCACAGGATTTGTGCCACTCCATTGATGGTACGCCAATGAAACCAGCTGGGGGCAAAATTACTGAAAGTATGCAGTGCTCTCACATGGAGAAATATACTTTTTATGATGCAGGTAGGAAGAGAGGAGATAAGCGATATCAGTGGAGGGTTCATGAGTGGGAAATGCAAAAAGAACAATGAAGAATGGCTTGAGCTGAGATTATGTTCAGATCCCTGTCCTGAGGGGGCCACAGATTTGCAGTTACACTATTTTCACAGACCACAGTCCTAATCCACTACCAACAGCTTCCTCTTGGAGTTTCTTCGAAAAGATGAAAGATTACATTGTCATGCACTCTGAGCCTGGGAGTCTTCAAACATTTTAAATTCTCCCTTGGTAGTTCCTACTTTCCTTTCCCCTAACTTAATTGAAAGCAACTATTTTGGTGACATGGCTTTGTAGTAGAGTTTGAATTCAATTTAATTTTCATAGAAATATCTTTCTTTTTTTGCATTTGTAGACATTAATTTCATATTAATCAGTGGATTACAAGTTTGACTACTGTGATCAGGTTTGGGAGCAAAACAACTGACCGTGCAGAGTCAACAATCCAAGCTAGAGAGAAATCATACAGCCATCAATAGTCAAACACACACCACGTGGCAGTGAACATCTTTTCACTATGGAAGTTGTGAGCACAGGTTTTTGGTGAGTTGTTGAACGGAAGATTGCTAAGAGGAATTCCATCTTTAGAGTCTACTTGACTGTATATAATGTGAGATCTTGAGATATGGTAGTTGTCTATTCCCGTATTTGATGACCTGCACATCCTTCCTTTGGTCTTTCTCATCTGTTTTGTTAACTTTCCAAATGCTTAAAAGTTCACCTGTGGAAGAGTGAGTCCAGGGGAAGCAGCTTAGATTCTAAGAGTGTTTGTTCTACTGATCTGGGCATTATCCCGACGGGCGTGTGTCGGCTCTTTGTTATAGGAGGGGTAACTGGGTGGCAGCATTTCCTAGTTTTCGTTTGAGCTGCATGGATCAGAGACTTTCATTTTTTCTAGCTAAACTATACTTTATTCTTGGATCAAACAAATAGACCAGAGGTTTAGTTCATCATTTACTTTTTCTTATGAAAGGGTGACTGATGTCATGTTGTTTGTGTGAATTGATGGGTCTTAAATGAAATATTGGTAAACTACTTTTGTGTTTATTTTAAAGATAGTTTTGAGGACTTGGTCAGTAAATTCAAAAATATCTGTAATGGTTCAAAATGTAAATGTATTTACTATATAGCATCAGAACAACTGTTTTGCTCTTGGTATGCTAAGCCACTCAAGTCACTTTTCTACCCTGTTCTAATTACTGCACGGAAACCCAAGGCATTAACTCACTGCTTCACTTCTTTTCTCTACTCATGTTTTTCCTTTACCTCAAATTATATTTGTTTTTAGAAACTTGCTATGATTTATGTAACAATATAAATCATTTCAATCCACTTTTGTAAGAGACTGGAATTAAAACCCATAAATACATATCAGTCTATTAATAGCTCATAAATCCTTTTCTCATTTCACCTTTGCTTAGCTGTTACATTCAGGTGCTTATTAGGGGAGAGACCTTTGTCTCTGATGTTGGCAACTATATTTCCTTACTGCCAGATGGTACACATCAAAACATGGCTTTTGAACACTCTTCTCATGAAGCTGAGAAGTGGAAAAGGAACACTTATTGAGAGAGCAATAGTTTTAATCCACAAAGCCCAAAGTGTTGGTCTCATCAATGTTTCATAGCCTACAACTGTCTGAGGGTCCCAGGAATCTGGCCTGGTGCCCTGATAAGCCATCCATTATCCTGGGGGAAATTAAATGTGTCTGACACAATTTCTTATCCTAGTTCATGTGAGCATGCTGTTACTGTGACTGCTATCAGGGCCTGGAGCAATGATCAGCCTCCACACTCTGGCCACATCTCTACATAGAGTTCAAAGATCCTGACGAGGTGCATGTTTTCAATCCCCACACATCCTTGTTGCATTACACGTGATCATGCCAAGTGTTAGCTGCAATATGGCTAACACTTTCTAAAAGAAATCTTTCTTGGATCTTCAGCTATTATAGGCCCAGTAGAGAGGCAAGAGTTCAAAGGTTTTCTGTTTCAACTTGCCTCTCATGGCTTTATGCGTTAGAGATTTCCCAGTAGTTTCAAAATTACAAAGGTGGTCAAAAGGCCCTGTGGCACCTGACACTTGAACTTGGGAAGTTTTCCTCCAGAAAAGGAAGACTCAATGCCAGATAATAGGCACATTCCCCGAACAGCAGAAGATGGCCAGTGGAAATGAGAGTGGTGTGAGCAGAAGTTAAAATCGTAGACTCTGAACACTTGATTTGCTATCTCACTCAGCTGTGGCTCTAACAAAGTTCTTAAACAAGACACTGAAACACATGAGCAATGGGAACCCTTCAACAGAGTGCTTACTAAGGTCTCTTTGCTGACTGCTCAGTGATCATTTTATAGGAGGCAGTGGGTCCCATCATAAGAGGTGAGAATGAAATCAGAAGGACAAATGAGGTACAGAGACTCCACTGGCCAAAGCTATGGTTACCTATCTTCTTCAATAAAAAGAAAAGTGTTTCAAGACTCTGTCTGAAATCATCACTAAAGCAGGAAAAAGTTCTTTGACATTCATATATGCAACTACCCAAAATGCATTGATGTATATGGAACTTGGGACCATGGGAATTGAAGACATTGACCTAGGGCAGCTGTGTTATGGATATGGGGTGTGTAGAGATGGAGTCCTTGGGCACAAGCAGATGTCAGTGAGAGCCTGGGCTTCTCTTTTTCTGAAGTAGAGATACAAAGCTGATGAAGGTTGGACTTGACCATTTCAGGAGTTCCAATGACTTTGGTAAATGTGATAGGCTGGCCAGAGATCACAGAGTGAGATTACCGTGGAGTGCCAAAGGAGAGGGAGAGCAAAATGTGCTCACATTTCGGAAACAGATCCTCAGGAGCCTCCAGACAGCTGATGTGTGGTCTCATGTGGCTGGAGACCCAAGCGGATGTCAGCTTTGGATGAGCCCAGGAGGCACGGAAATTTCACCAGACACCAGGTGAGCTGGAATGCCAGGACAAGGGGTCAGCTCTTTTTCTTTTCTATTGAAATTTTTAATTTTTTCATCTTAAAGTAATTAAAATAAGATCAAATAATTCTGTTTCCATCATTGTGTGATTTTTTTAGATGGAAATAATTTCCAAACTATATGTAACACATGAGGGATTGTCTTTTATGGAAAATTAAAGGAGTTTGTAATTTTATTGAGTTTATTCCAGAATGCAATCTTATAAACCCCACCTTGCCCCATTCTTTTTCTCAGAAACTTAACACACTTCTTTTCTTTTTACCAATTTAATTTCATATTATTATAATTTTTATATTTTCAGTTAAAATCATGAAGGAAATGTACCACGTTTTCAGTCACTTCTCTGTGGGAGAGAATGGTGGTTGCCTTTCACTTCTCTGTACTTCTTGAGTTGTCCTCATTGGATATTTGGAATGTTAATAATCAGATTTAATTACATATGCTACTTAAATTTTTTTGTCTAAAAATATCTGTATTCCTCCAATATCTTTTTCAAAATCATTAAACTTTCTTCTTCCTTTAACACACGTATATACCTACAGTGGAAATAAAACCCATAAGACAGTTTAGTCTGGAGAGTTCTCCAGCTTCTCTGTACCAGGTATAGGTTTTGTGTACACATCATACTAGAGTTCATATCCTATCAGAATCACTCAGTGCAGTGCCTAGTTCAGGGCCTGTATGCAAGTTCCAAGGCATCACCAAGCATGTTGGTGCACACCTATAATCCCAGCTACTCAGGAGGTGGAGATCGGATGTAGGCTTAAGGTCAGCAAAAGCAAAAGTACTGGGAGTGTGTTCCGTGCAGTAGATGACTTTCGAGACCCAGAGGAACAAAGTTCTGTACATTTTACATTTCTGTTTCTTATATAGCTTATAAAGGATACAGATAGCTAGGAATATATGTGCACTGTGCAAACAGGTATGTTTTTAGGGTTGGTCTCAGCTTAGTCGCCTTATACAGTTTTGCAAAGTCTTTCCTTATTCAGGATCAGTTTCGTGTTGAGGAAAATGTAAGAACCTTCAGACAGAGTGCTTTACCTCTGCAGCCGGTGATGCCGATGGCCCATGGCACTCTGGCTGGGCTCTGATGCACACGGATCTCTGGTTGGGTCATTTTGTTCCGTGGCTGGGGTACACTTTGGAATCCCAATAGCTGCCCTGAAGTCTTGCTAACAGGACTGTGTGGGAAGTGTGGCCCTCTGCCTGAAAACCCGGGAGCTTGCGGGTAGTTATATGTAGATGAAATCTCAGTATTTAAGACTAGGCTGGGTTTTAGACCTGGGCTTGTTAGTTAACATTGTTTTGTAGTTTTGAATTTGAAAATAATTAAGTGTCCAGAGGAAAAAAGGTGATATTTTTCAACATAACAGAATGATAATAGAAAGAGGGAAAAAAGACTTTAGTTAATATTTGTCCAAATTTGCTCATTTTAAATTGTTAAGTGAAAGATTGAATTCTAAGTAAACGGTGAAAAACTACCAACAATATAGTGCATGAAATAAAGCTGAATGAATTTAGAAAAATATTCAGAGGTAAGTGTTTGCTGATATAAGTATTTCATAAAAACCAAATGCTAAGATACTGTTTCCCAAGATTAGAAGGATATTCTGCTTTCTTTCCTTTGGGAACATTATTTTAGCTCTTCTATTTAGGTCTGCAATTTCTCTCAAATTAATTTTTTGTGTGACATGAAGGGGAGAATCAAGGTTTTTCCTATCTTATTAATAAATCCCTATTATTGACAATGTCACCAGTTCCCCAGTGAATTTGAGTGGAGCCTGTGTTTCAGACTGCTTTGAGCTAACAAGACATGTGTTGCTCTGGTCTGTTGAGTACACTGCATTGATATCACAGAGAGTCCTTTAGCTTAGCTTTTTTTTTTTTTAGCAATGACTAATTTATTCTGGCTTCTTTTAATTTCTATGCAAATATCAAATTCAGCTCACCAACTTTTAATACACAAACGATTTGTGATTTTGATTGGAATTGGCATTGAGTCTCTGGGTTCAGAATCCCTATTTTTTTCTTTCTCTTTAATATCTGCTTTGCACTATGATGATGTGTGCTTATCTGAAATGTGTACTATCTGCTTGGATATGTTTTTTAAAATATCATTCCCCACAAAAACATAAAGAAAAAAACACCATTCCCACCTTTATGAGGTGCACTTAAAATTATAAATTTTCTGTATAAAATTCTATATGTATACAGTTTTTAATTTAAGGTGTATAGGTGATGCCTTAATATAGGTATAAATGGCAAAATTATTGTTAAATATGGTTAACTAATATATCTATTCAAGTAAGTTTTGAGAGAGAGAGAGAGAGAGAGAGAGAGGAGAATACTTAAGAACAACTCTCAGCAAATTTTAAGGCTTCAGTAGTGTACACTATAGTTATCACAGGTTCTAGACCCCAGAACTTCCTCGTTCTGACTGAAATTTTTTACCCTTGTAGACATATTGTTTTAACGGATGTGATGTGTCTCTCTACTTACTAAGATAATTTAATTTCTCTTAGCTATGTTTTAAATGTTCAGTCTAGAGGCCATGGACATTTTTCTTTTAATTATTTAATATTTAATACTCCTGCAATCATATTTAAACTTTTGCTTTCTACATTTTTGATACTATATGGCAACACAATTAAATTTTCATCTATTGGCTTTTGATTCAACAATATTATTAGTCTGATTTCTATTTTCATTAAATCGTTTGCAGATTCTTTTAGTTTTCTCTATGTATAATCATGTCATTTGCAAATAATGACAACTTTATTTTTCTTTCCATTCAGTTGTAAGACCTTTTATTTTCTTGTCTTCTGGCTGGGATGTTAATGTAATAGAAAACAATAAAAAAGGTAAAAGATGAATGTGGACACCCTTCTCTTGTTTGTGATTCTTGAAGAATGTGCTCAACATTTAAATACTAATTAATATGAAAACTGAAGGTTGCCTTTGTAAAAATCCCTTATTAGGCAACAGAATTTCTCTTCCCTGAGGGTGGGTTGCACATACGTGTGACTTCCAAAGAGTAGAGGAGCCGGTGAAATAGGAGAAAGGCACCGTGGAGAAACCTGTGGGGCACCACCAGGTGATGAAGGTTTAGTCCCAGAGCTAAGTCGTGCTGATACCATTTAATGTCTGAATGGCACAGTGAGATGGGCGTTTCACGTCTCGGTGCTCTACTGAGTTACCTCAGAGGTAAGCGTAGAATTAGATCATGCAGGGTTTTGGAGGCAGTGCCGTGATTATAATTTCTGTTAAAAAAATCAATAGGAAAGCATTCAGGATAAACCACAATGAGATTTTTGTAGGAGCACAAGGAGCAGGCAGAGGTGGAGGAGCCGGGAATTCTGGGGCAAGGACATGAGCACAGGAGAGCTGAGCAAATGCAGGCGTTACAATCTTGAGGAAGACCTCGGTGCTCCAAGCATGAGGTCTTGCTTCAGCTTCATAATCACAAAGGGCAGAAAAAATGTAAATTGAACTAGAAAAGATGCAAATATGTTGTCCAAAGTTGTTATTTTTTAAATGGCATTTACACATCAATGTAGGCAATATTACTTTAAGGTCATTTTTCCATATTGCTATTATATCCATTACTTCCTAAGTAAGCAGTGCTAATATAGAAAGTCATTTTCTCAAAACATACTCAGTAATGAAGTGACTCTTAGATGGGATTGCCTAGTTGATTTATTACTACAGCTAGGTGATGGGAATATTTCCACTGGAAGGCTTTTACAATTTATCAACTTTTGTTGGCCTAAGGAAAGGTAATTACTTTTCTGGAGTTGATGTGATATGTGAACCGATACATGCACTGGGAATATGAACATTGAGCAATCTTTTATTCAAAATTAAACTGTAATGCATTTGTTCTATGTAGAATAGACATTTAACAGTTTCAAGGGCTAGTTCTTACAACAGCCTGGTCCTCCAATTCTCAAACACAGAAAGACAAATGTATGTTTTTCCTCTCATGCATCTTATGGCCAGGAGCCATGGACACTCATTAGTCAAGGGATGTGCTTTTGCAACTAGTCCCTCATAAAAGCATCCACTAGAAACTACAAGTCAGTACCTGTCATGACTTCTCAAATAACTCATGAATAATGAAAACCACAAATGCTAACCTTTTAAGTACAGACAGATATTTAAAAATTTGTGTAGTAGAATCAAGACTAGAAAGCAGCTTTTCTAGTCATAAGTTTTTCTTTTTTTTGTTGTTGTATACGAGTAAGACATGGGAACACTAGGTCTAAAATGTGATGACAGTGGGATCACAAGGTAATTGCCTTCAAATACTCACACGAGAGATGGATCAGGTGTATTGTATAAAAGAGAACAATACATAGTGGTAATGAGAAAGTGAGTTTATATCCATCAATAATTACAATTGGCCAAAAATGGAATGATTTTCTTTCCCTTTTTTTTTCTTTGCAAAGCAATGAGTTCCCCACTTGAAAGAATTTAAATGGAGGCTTAGTTTAATGTCAGTGAGAAGTAGCATTGGTTCTTGGATTAGGTACAGGTCAGGCTGGATTACCCTGGAAATGGCTGAATACCCAACCATTTGTGATGGCTGAAGCATAATACAAGTAAGCCAGAGTTTCCGGTAAGATTTGCACTTCTCGCACTAATAAAATTATTTAAATTAAATAAAACCTTTATGCATTTTGATGCATCTTGAAAAGTCTCATGTCAGAGTCCATTTCTTAAGGAGAATGAAATATATTTCTAATTTTCCAGATCCCCCTACACATGAAAAAAAAGTTTTGAATGCTGTGTGATTTCAAATGTCTGTCTTTAGCTCATCAACACACAAGTCATAAGATTGGTAAGGACTCAGGTGGGATGTAAGATAGTTAAGCCAATTGTAATAAACAGTTACTGGTCAATTGGACATCCCTCTGCCCTCTTTGCTAGGAGCCCACGCCCTTCTTACATGAGAACGACTTTTCTCCCATCGTGCACATATGTTTCTACTATAATCCTAATTTTTGCCTTCTGTTCCATTGCTGGCCTCAGTAATTAATTCAGGAATTGTTTCATGACCCAAGATGAATCCTAATCAATACCTTTCCTGAGAGTTTCTTAATGAAGCTAGAACTCAATCTTCTCATTTCCTTATGGAACCCCAAGCTGTGGCATGTCATCGTGGAGTCTATCTTCCCTTTCCTAAGGAGACATTCCTTTTGGAATCATGAGAACCAAACCTCTGCATGTAAAAGCAGAAATAAGGTATGCTGTAATACAGTTATTACTGAGTGCTTGTTCCCAGATTCCCACCAGACTTAGAGCTCCCCTGGTTCATATAGCTCTTCCTCAGGACAGATCATTAGTTTTTCCATACGTAACACCCTTTGTTTTGTCCTTCAAGCTAGCCCAAGTTGGGTTTTAGAAATATTTTTCTTCGGTAGCATGGAAAATGGGATAGAAAGTAACAGTAATAGTAATTAAGTAATAATCAGTAAGTATAAATGAGTTAACCATTGAAATGGTAAGTAGTAGAGACTAATGTTACTGTTTTTAACTAGAGATACATACTAGAGTGCTCTGATTGGCACAGGTAATGAAGATTTGTATGCAGAAACACAGAGATGTTTTAAATCCAAATATATATTATGATAAAGGATAAATTTGCTGAATAACTCTTATAGGAGATAACTACAAGTAAATAAAAATAATGCCAAGTTTTAGGTATAGAACAATGAAGTTTTTCAAGGTGAGAAGAGTGAGAATTTAGGGAGATGAATTGTGGAGAGAGAAGGTCTGGGGATATCATTGTGTTCCACTCAATTTAGAACTTGCTAATTTTGAGTTAACAATACAACATGCAATCTAAAATGGAAATTAAATTGTACATAGAAATGAATTGAGAAACACAGGGTGTGAGTTGTATATTTTTTATTCAATTATGGTTTATTGAGACTCAGTTGTTTGCCAGAAGCTCTGAGTACTGAGTACTGAGAACTAACAACATACTCACAACATGCTAATAACATGAGTTTGTTTTTAATGAGCTCGTGGTGACACACATTACATCACAAAGCCATCAATAACGTTAAAAGCAAGCCTGCAGAAGGCACTCGTTGCTGACAGAGCACATGAGGAGTCATCTAACTCTGTCTTGGAGACTGTGATTTGTACATTTCTTAGTGCATTTCAGGAAGCCTTGTGTCAGGAAGAACTAGGCAGGAGAAGAGTAATGTGGCTAATGCTGAGGCATAAGACTTGGAGGGTTTCAAATGCCCTCGTTTTCACCTCCCCACAGTCTTTCCTAAAACTCTTCCTAATTCACTGTTATTATACTGGAGCCCTACACATATGCTAGTAAGATGGGTGGAAGGGGAGGTATTCTATAATCTTATGATTAGGTCTAAGTCTTTTACTGGACTTAGATCCTGAGGTTTGAGACCTTCATGAGTTCTTTAATTTTCCTCCTGAGTAATATATGGAGACTAGCAGCTGTGGGAATAGGAAGATGCCCTTCCTTGAAGTTGGGTGAGGTTCTTACACAGACTTTTACCCTAGAGAGCATGCTCCAAGTGTATTTAGCAATGGTTTCTTCCCTTCCTTCCCCCTCCCCACCCCACCAGAACAAGTTAAAAACCTTAACTCTTCACTCTGAGAACTTTGCGAGGTTTCTGAAGGGCACCATGACAGTGTGTCCCTCCTCCAAGGCTGCACCCTTCTCGTTCTCACACTGCTCCATACTCAGCAACTCACACTCAGCTGTGTCTCTCTGAATTTGCCTGACTCTTCAGGTTTTGAGGTGGTTGTTTGCCCTGAGAACTCAGGTTTTGATGTGTTCAAGAAAATCCACTCATTTTCAGTTTGTTCAACTTTATTTTTATTGTAAGGATGGGAGTGATGCTCTTAACATGTCAGAACTGAAACTGAAGTATCACAATGGAATCAATGTAGAAATCTACATCAGGAACAGAACAGCAAGCTCAATGGATACTTGGAAACTGAGTGACACATTTATAAATGATCAGTGGATCAAAGATTGACTCTCAAGGGGACTTAAAACACATTTAACTGAATAAAATAAAAATTCAACATGCCGTCATTTGTGGGACTCAACCAAAGCAGTGTTGACAGGAAAAGTCATAGCAATGAATGCTGGCATTAGAAAAGAAGTAAAGTCTCAATTCAACATTTCAATATCCTGTTTCAATAATTTAAAATAAGAACAGTGCCCTAAGAGGAGAAAAAGGAGATAGATAGTATTGATACGAGTGTATGTCAAAAAAACCCTAAAAGCAGAAAATAGAGAAAATCATGAAACCAAAAGCTGGTCTTTGTAAGCATCAGTATAATCGACAAACTTCTAGCAAGTGTAACAAAGGAAAAAGAGAGAAGACCAAATTGTTCAAATAGCAAATGAAATAGTGGCCATCTCCATCAATCTGTCTATATTAAAGGGATGATAATGATTACTGTGAACAGCTCTAGACCACACATAATCTGGACACACTACCACAACTCGCCCACTATGAAATAGATGCTGTGAATAGCTATATAATCATTAAAGGATTTGAATTAATAATTGAAAATCCCCCAAACAAGGTCTCCAAGCTCTGTTGGTTTCACTAGAGAATATGAAATACTTTGATATATATCTAACAGAGTATGTATAGCACTTGAATGCTGAAAACTACAAAATAATCATGAAATAACTCAAAGATCTCAATAAATGGAGAGAGATAGCATGTTCATGGATTGAAAAGCAACAGAGTAAGGATACCAATTCTCCACAAAAGGACAACAGGTTTAACATAATTCCTATCTTTGTAGTTGTAGACAAAATTATTCTAAGGTATATAGGGAAGGCTAAGACAATTTTGAAGAAGAATAAAAATTCAATTAATAACAACCAAAGCTTGACAAATTTAATGTGAATAGAATGTGCTTGCTTTATCAAGAGGAGCAATGAGGCTCAGCCAGGTACCAAGACATGCCAAGTCAGGACCAGAGAGCATCACTGGCTTTGGGGCACTACATTCATTTCTGACTTGAACTACTATCAAATTCCCTTCTCTCCTGCCCTCCAAGACCTGCATGCTGGTGGGAGGAGGCTTTCCAATTTCTTCCTTGAGCTGCACTGAGATGAGCTTGGAGGAGGAGACTGAACTATGACTGACCTTATTCATGACAGGTTAGTTCAACACCCATATTGTTTATTTAAGGGCATCTCTATCCCTTCTCTTTCCTGCTGAGAAAAGTCCAAAGCAATCACACTGAAAACTCTTTTTTTTTTTTGTTAACCAATGTTTCGCTTTTTACAATAAGATGTCCATCCTAGGGCTTACTTTGTACTAGTAAAAGAATTTAATTGACTCCATGGAAAACATAGCCTTGTAGATAACATTCTAGGTGTGTTTAATATATAAAGATGCCTTATTGACAAGTAATAAAAGAACACACACAGACAAGTGCTCTTGGTACTGGATAGTGATGCTTTAGTTCCTACCGAGGTGCTTTCAGGATCTTTGAAAACTGAAGAGAAAAACTTCACTCAGGCTCCCACCGGTACTTCATCTGGAGTAAAACAGGAACACTTGCTATTCCTCTTTTCTTGAAAGTCATGAATATGTGTAATTTCAGAAAAGGATGAGGCCTGGAGGTGGGCAACTGACCTTTGAAAATCTTGGATATCAGTTACCTTCAAAATCATGTTCTCTAATCCTTACTGAGCTCCAAGGCAAGCTTTGCCTCCCCTATGCAGCCTGTATCTATCTACTGGAAAGAGAAAGTGGGTTTATACATCCTTTCCTTTTGCTCAGTCTACTAACATCAAAAGCTCCACTGACTTCTTCAGAAGCTGGCTTTATCAGCACTCCACTAGAAACATCCTCAGATGTGTCTTTGACTGCCAGGGAATGAAGCTCTCCGCATTTCACTCAGCCCTCCTTCAGCCTTATCTCAATGCCTTTGCTGCAGGTGATGGTCACTTTGGTGGGCATGGTGTCTAGTCTGGCAAACCTAACTGGTGCTGCAAACCAGCCCTGGGTTTGCCCTATCTCTCCTGTTTTCCAGAGCTGATCCTGGCTGCTTTTGATTATCTCTTATTCCCCTCAACCTTGCAAAGCATCTTTCACCTGGATGCTGGCTGCTCCAGAAACCAGTTGCTTCTCAAACTGTTGCTGCTTTCTCGGGGAAGGATGGAAGCTTTGTTTTGTGACAAGTTTCTGGCTTGTCATGCCAAAGCCTAGAGAGGTTTGTCTGTGCCACAAAACCTCCCAGGCCCCTCCTGTCTGAGGTCCTGCTTCCATACTACTCTTGACTGTTTGTACTACAGGTGGGATGCCCCACACCAATCACCTAGCATAGCTCCACATTTCTGCTTTGGGATGGATGGCGGTCTTCGAAGTGTTCATTTCCTTCTTCCGCCACGTGAGGTTGACCAGTGGTCAATCCTAGAATAATCTAGACTTGGTAGATCCCAGGGTTTGAGCTATTCTGTTTGATTTGTGGCTAAGACTACTTACTTCACAATTTAACTTGACATGGACTCAGAGAGGAGACACCAGAAGGTCCTGATTCTGAGAGAACAAAGGCTTGACCTTGATTTCATAGTTTTAAAAGTCACACTGGTTCCCCTTGCTTTTGTTTTCGTCTGTTTGAAGATAGAAAAGTTTAGTAAATCTGACAGCATATTCAGATAACACAATGTTGTTAGGTTGAAGCTAGAGATAGATCATTTTATTCAAGGTCAGATCCTGTCTAATCCAAATCTCCTCATTAATTCTTTGCTTTAGAATTATAAATTCTAAATCATTGTTCAGTGGGTCCCGACACACCTGTGTGGTTACTGTCGAACATGAACGATACACGTGCACTTGTTTATTCATTTATAGAGCAATCACTTGTGCTTCCCTGGGTCTAGCTCAACAGTATTAAAAGATGATGGCGACATATTTATATCTTGCTGAATTTAATTTGCTAGATTGTTGGTCCTTCAGGAAATATTATAATAATTATTATTATTTTCCTAATAATCAGATGCAAACATCTCAGGATTATTTATTTGGGTTTATGGAGCTGAGAGCATTTATTTGCAGAAAATCTATTTGTAATACAATTTGCAGCTGCCATTATGCTATTTGCTCTAGGAAAACAGGGGTAAATTGATTTGCAAGTAAAATATTTTGTAGAATATTAAATGATACTTTTGTGACACAAAACTCCAGTGTTGCTTTAGAAACCACTCTAAATGTTATACTTAGATAGTTTACAAATTAATAGTGAGGAAGAACTGTGATTGGTGGTTAAAGATGTTGACTTATTAGTGCACTGTGTCAGTTTTTAATTTCTGGAAAGAACACATAGCTTACTAGAAAAGCAATCTTGCATAAAGTGAATATATATTTTCACTGTATGTATTTATATATAATATATGCCCAAGTGTGCAATTGTGTTCTTGGGTTGATATTTTTAACCCTTTCATGTCAAAATTTGGAAAAATGTTTTTATTTGCAAAATTAGAATTTTAATAATTGTGCAGTCTATGTGAATTGAAGTTACACCACAGCACAGCTTTCTTGCACATGGGCTGTATGGGACTGGCGTGCCACTTGGGAAGCTGCTCAGGTCCCCTGTTCATCTACAGTTGGCTTGCTTGCTTCCAGTGGGATGTTTTCCCATTAGAACCCAATATCTATTCTCCTGTTACAGGAAGCTTTGTTTTAGAAAATGCTTCCCCCAAATAGAAAACCAAAGGTGTGCATCCAATACTTCCATTTGTATTTGATTTGTGGATGTGTGCTAAGGTCAGTGTGTTTTTTGGATTTCTAAGGAAAGAACCAGAATCCAATAGAAATCATGGGAAAATAAACTTATTCTATGCTGTTTTGGTATCATCTAAAGAAAATGCCAGCGGCATTATTAATATGATTCAACTGAGCTACTCTGCGAGGCACAGAAAATGGGAGGAAATAGATTGCGTGGAGTTTTAAAGGTTCTTGTATTAACTAAGAATCCGGCTTAAAAACAGATCATCATGGCTGCTTTTCATTTTATGTCTGTCTCTGGCTGCACTCTGTCCAGAGGTCTCCATTTTCCCGATTTTGTGCTCATTTTCCTTTATTGTCTTGGTGCTGAAGTGTTCCTTTTCCTTCTCTATATACTTAGTAATGCACAAAACTCTCTGTACTTAATTTACTAGTTGACTTACTTTCCCTTCTTTGTAACAGTCCACTGAAAGATTATTTCAACTGATTTACTTTGTTTTTCTCAATTGATGTATCCATCCTTTTATGGATAGGTATTGTCATCCTTTACTTCTTCCTGACTAAGAACAGTGCTGCTACAGACAGTCTTGTCTACCTCCCAGCATCCATAGTAATATTTTCTTTAAAAGTTTGCTTAGTCATGAAGTGCTATGCTCAGCCTCACCCAGCATAGTCAGGCTGCATCTTAAAGTGTTGGTACCCACTTCGCTATGCTCAGCCTCACCCAGCATAGTCAGGCTGCATCTTAAAGTGTTGGTACCCACTTCCACCCCACTGTGTGCAGGGAATACATTGTTCTGCATCCCACCAACACTTGATGTTGTCAGACCTTTAAAGTTTTGCCAATTTTGATTAAAACTGTGGTTGAGTCTCATTTGAGAAATTTGTGGGCAATTCCATTTTTGTGTAGACATATTAACATTTTGGCCTATTTTTTCCACTCAATTCCTTATCCATTAGCAATTTTTTAATTTCTGTACATTAGTCCTTCATGAATTTTAAGTGCTGAAAATATTCTTGTCATTTCACTTTGTGGTATCTTTTAATGAACAGAAGATTTTCATTTTTATGTAGTCAAAGCTATCAATTTTTCTGCTTTCTTTGAGTCTTGTTTAAGAAATCCTTTTAATACCTAGAGATCATAGGAGGTTCATTTTTCCTAAGTTTCGTAGGAACTGAGTTTTTCAATATGAATGGCCATTTACTGCGCACATCATTCTTTTCCCCCGATGATTGCCATGTACGGTCAGTCATGAATCATTTGCTCAGTATGGGTCTGTTTGGAACTCTTTCTGTTTACCTTTGTCTAAATGTTTCACTGTTGCAATTATTACAACTTTACAATAAATCTTGATTACTACCATTTGATTAAATATTTATAACTTAATTACTGTCACTATAACAAGCCTCTATTTCTACCAGAGCAATCATTTACATTTTGTTCTTCAAGAGGACTTTGAAAATTGTTGGCCAATTAATTTATCCTTCTAAATTTTAAGAAATAGCTCATGAAGTTTGTGAAAAACTCTGTTGGAAAATTTGTTGTAATTACATTAAACCCATGGAGAAGTTTATGTAGACTTGATATTTGTTCGATATTGAGATTTTATTTAAAAATTTGATAATTCTCTCATTTTATTTAGAACCGTAATATATATTTTTAAATGTCTTATATATCTTTGGTGAGACATCATTTCAATAGCATTCTTATAATTTTATTTTGGGTTCATTCTAAAGGTATTCTTTCCCTTTTCTACTTAAAATGGTGACTTCTGTTTGATTATTTAAATAACCTTTTATTTTTGTATAATAGAAATGCAATTATATCTTTGTGTATTCATTTTGTATCCAGAAAATTGGCCAAATCCTCTTATTGGTTGTAAGATGTATTCACAGATTACTTAAGATTTCTTGATGATGTTTTCTATAAATAATGAAAATTTGGTTTATATTATTTCAGCTTTACATGTGACTTTTTCCCATTTGTTCATGTGATTTTCTTTTCTTTTGATCCTGATCTTAAAGAAAATGCTTGTAACATTTCATGCACTCAGCACATGTCTGCACATGGCTTAGCATTTACCAGCATACGAAGCTGGCTTTGCACAAAGGGTGAAGAAGGAAAATAAAATTTGGTGTAACAAGTAACTAAACACAGTATTATGAAAGTGGGGAGTGCCAGCAGGAAGAGGGATAGTCAAGGAAAGAGGGTCGGGATGTGGCAAGTTTAAGCAAGGTGATTGGGCAGAGTGAGGATACCAAGTAAAAACACAGGGAGGCTCCCAGGCAGTCCCACACTCCAAGGAAGAGGTGGTGTGAACAAGGCGGAGGAAGCATTGCTACTGAGCAGATCTTGATATTTTTCAAAGTCACAGTGAGAGATTTCCTAAGAGTTAGAAAGTCAGAGTGAGAGGAATTGAGAATTACTGAACAACTGGAAGGGTGAAGTTGTCAACTGGCCGTCTGGGATGGGGGGGAAAGGTTTCAAGTTCAAAAAGGAGCATCAGGAATTTGGCTATGGACTCACTGCTTCTGAGATGTCCTTGAAGCATTAATCATGTCTATGGTAGACTTTTCTAGTGACGTTTATTGGAGTTGAGAAGTTCCTATCTGATTCTCATACTAATACATAAACAGGGTACACCAGGTGCCAGCGAATGCTCAGCTCATGTTTAATACTGTACACAAGACAACTGGCAATCAGCTCTCCTGTAGTGATTCTTGAACAGGTCCACAAGTCCTCCTGTCTTGCAGTATGACCTGAAGTCTCTTTCCTTCTGCCTCACACAAATCCTTGAGAATTTCCTGTAGTGCCAAATTCAATTTTGACTTGTCTGAGTATATCTTTAATTTGCTCTCATTCTTGAAAGATACGTAACTCTACATCAGCAACCCTTTTCTATCAGCACTTTGAGGATATTAATTACTTCTGGCTTCTGACTTACTGTTGAGAAATCATTAGTCTGCCTGCCATTCGCGGTTATCTGCTTCCTGTGCTCGGCTCTTTGCTATTCAGTAGTTTCACAACAGTAAGTCTGCTTTTATTTATGCAGCTGGCACTCATTGGGCTTCCTGGCCATAAGAATTGCTACATTTCAACAATTCTGGGAGTTTTTAGCCATCATCCTTATCTTTTGAATGTCAGTTCTTATCTTTTATCTTTATTTTCTCCTTCTGAAACTCTAGTTAGGCAAACATTAAAATGTCTGTAGTGTGATCTTGCCATCATATTTCTTATCTCTTTTTCATCTGTGCCACATTTTGGAAGATTTCTTCAGCTCTTGTCTGCCAGCTTTTCTCAACTTTTTCCCATCTATTCTTTAATTCAATTATGATGTCATTTGTTTTCAGATTCTTGTATTTTTAAATAAACTCCTGTTTTCTTATTTTTCAGGCTTTCATGTGTTTAGATGTATGAAACATAACAACGTTATGTTTTGATCATTCCTGCTTTGTGAACCTCATGGAATTCCTTTGCTGCCCCTGCTTCAGCTGTGCTATACGTGGTGTGTTTGCTTCCCTCTGAGTTTTGTGCTTGTTTAGTCATCAGCTTTCCAGCTTCCTCAGGCTTGCACATGGGGCTGTTTTTATAGCTGGGTTCTCTCAGTGAAGGAGGACTTGGATCTGCTTCTGCCCATTGCCTGGTGCCCACACTTTGGGCTGCTGTCTATGTGAGGCTACAGATTCTCCAAAGTGCCAAAAAAATTCTGCTTACTTTCACTTCTGTACAGTGGCTTCATTCCCTTTATAAAGGAAAATATCCTGTGAGCTTGCTCACACTGGGAGGGTCTTGGTTTCATCTCTTGTTTCACATAAAAATAGAAGCTCAATGTCTCCAGGGTTCAGATGAAAGCCCTAGACAAATGCCAGCGTTTCTGCAGTTCTGGCTTCTTTCCTAGAGTCTTGCTTTCATTTTCTTTTTGGACTCTGCAGATTCCTTCCGTGTCAACTAAGTAATAGCACAGTATCACCATCTGTCTATCATCTATCTGTCTGTCTGTCTATTTGTATGTCCGCCCATCCATCCATCGATCTATCTGTCCATCCATCCATCCATCCATCCATCTGTTTATCTATCTATTCATCTGTCTATCTATCCATTCATCTAAATATCAGTCTATCTGTCTATCTATTCATCTATCTATCCATCTATCTATCTGTCATCTGTCATCATCATCATCATCTCTAGTCTAGCATTTTAATTGTTTCAATAAGGAATGTCAAGCCACAAAGGATATCTAATTTGCTAGAAATGGATGTATAATTTAACATTTAATTGTGAAAGTCATAATAAGTTATGCATTTTGAATATTGGTTTGAAGATTAGCATTATATATACACAGAGATACATATTTTCATTCTTAGACTTATTTAATGTTTTGTTACATAAGAACTAGGAACTGTTTACATCCTGTACAGTATTCATTTGTTATATTTTACATTTCTGGTGTTTTTTATTTCTTATAAAACTTATTTTAAAAACTTTAATCTTGAGAATCCATGAAAAGTTCTTCCGTAAGAATAGCTCTTAAGGATAGCTCTTGAGTTGGTATGGTAGGAGTTTTTTATTATTCCTCTGTGGACTTTGTTTTGTAATTGTAAATAGGTTACGCTTTTTAAATATCCATGTTTGACATAGATGTTTTAATTTTAACCACTGAAGAATTTTTCTGATGATATCTCCTAAGCACCAAATGATACTGCCTATTGAGAAAGACCGTTCTAAAGGCAATGAACCCCACAGAAACTGAAAGAAACTCTCAGATTTTTATGCAATCACGAAAGATCCCAGGTAGCAAAGTGATCTTGACCAAAAAGAACAAGGCTAGGACCATAATATCATCTGACTTCAAAATATACTACAAAGCTTTATTAGCCGAAACAGAATGGCACTGACATAGAAACAGACAAACAGACCTATGAAACAGGATAGAGAGCCAGAAGTAGTCTTCACATTTACAGTCAACGAGGTCATATGAACCGTGATAACAGTACACAGCAGGCAAAGACAGTCACTTCAACGAATGCTGCTGGGAAAAGTGGATATCAATGTGTAGAAGAGTGAAATTAGACCTTTACCTCTCAGCAGTTACAAAGTCATCTCAAAATGGATTAAAGGCATAAATGTGAGACCAGAAACTATGGAGCCTTTAGAAGAAAGCATAAGAGGGAAGTTCTCTCTCTTATGCGACAAGGTCTGGGCAATGATTATTTTGGATAAGAGCTCAAAAGCACATGCAACAAAATCTAAAAAGTTCTGTAGAAAAAATGAACTGATCAGCAGAGTGAAGAGGACCTACAGAATGGGAGAAAATATTTTCAAACTACATATCCAAGAAGCGATTAATATCCAAAATAATAAGGAACTCAACTCAATAACAATGACATAGTAATTTGGTGGGCTCATGGGCAGAGGATCCATAGACCTTTTTCTGGCAAAGACATAAATGGCCACAGGGATGTATATATATTTCGCCTTCATTATCCATTAGTCTGTAGGCAGACACTCAGGTTGATACCTTATCTTGTGATAAAAATGCTACAATCGACATGGGAGTTCAGACATATCTTTGACATGCTGATTTATTTGTTACCCAGTAGTGAGATTTCTGGTCATACTGTTTTCACATCAACAGCACATTGCATACATAGTGGAATAAAAAAAAAGGTTGTTCTCATTGACACAGAGAGTATAATGGTGGTTATCAGGGGTTAGAGTGGTTGGTTTGGAGAGACATTGGTCAAAAGATGCAAAACTTAAGTTAGGATGAAATCTGTTGTCTGATATGGTGACTATAGTTACTAACAGTACACTGTATTCTTGAAAAATGTGACAAGAGTGGGTATAAGGGGCTCTCATCACAAAAACTGTCACTGTCACTCTGTCACTGTCACTGAGAGGCAACACATGCACCCTTTAGTTAGGCTTGGTTGTTCCACAGGTATACCCTCAAGTACTGCAAAGCATCCTGCTGTCTAAGACAAATATATACAATTTTATCTGTCAGTTTAGAAAAATAATGGTAATATATACACTGGAAGAAGTTGTGGGAAGTTGATTCCTTCAGTGTTCTTGATGTAGTACAAATGAAGAGAGTTTTATATTGAGATAGGGTCTCCCTGCGTAGTTCAGGCTGGTCTTGAACTTGCAATCCTTCTGCCTTGGTCTCTCAAGTGCTGGAATTATAAACTTAGTCCTTCTTAAAAGTACAAAGGATATTTAGAAGTAAAACACAATGCTATGCAACAACTCACACTACTAAAACATTCTTTTAGTTTGGTTAGGGCCTCCATGTCTCCATGGGTCACTCTGAATCCTCTGCCAACGGATGCATCCTTAGGATCCAACAGGACACCCCACATCCAGAGAGAAATGGAGGGAAAGAAAGCCAGGAGCTCTATGTGCTTATCACGAAGACTGGTATGGTATGTATGTCTTTATCATTTCTCTTTCTTTTACAAAAGGCAAATTGGAGGAGGGTGGCCAACCCCAAAATTGTTCCTTTGTAGGAAGTGCTGTAGCTTCTGTGTTTGCAAAAACTTTGCAGCTTACAGAGTGAACTCCCTCAGTGGAAATCCTGTTGTAGCAGAAAGACTTGGTGGGTTGTTTGGGGAAGAGCCAGGCTTCTCCATCCTAACTTCAGCAGAGATTTTCAGATTTAAGATGGGAGGGTCAGGCTCTGAGCAGTGAGAAACTTCCCATGGCAGGAAGTGCCTAACTATATAAGGTAAAAGTGGTGGTGTGTGGGGTATGGGTGGTTCATCACTATAATCCTTGCTGTTTGGGAGGCTGAAACGGGGAGGATTGTAGTTTGAGACCAGCAAGGGCAAAAAGTTTGCTAGACTCCCATCTGAACCAATAGCTGGGTATAATGATGAATGCCTGTCATCCTTGGGCCAGCTCTGTCACTGCTGAGTTTCTATTTCTGATTGTCGCCTGCTGTGTACCTGCTAATTCATGCGGAGCACAGAGGTGTGGTCTTCTGCAGCCAGATGCATGAGCCAACATCTTCTGTTTACTTTCTGCCCAGGGGCACTGGAGCCGGATGGAGGGGCCTGGAGAAGTGATCTCAGACTCAGGTTCACCAGATAAACAGCTCACCCTTCTGTCTAGGCTATATTGGCAAATCCCTTGTATAATCATGTTATTTTAAAAGTAATGGGGAAGAGAAAGTTATAAATGACTAACTTCACGGCAGTCTATGGACTATGTCATGAAAGCAACATATCCTCTCAGGAAGCCATT
Organism: Castor canadensis; assembly: GCF_047511655.1. Taxonomy (NCBI): domain Eukaryota; kingdom Metazoa; phylum Chordata; class Mammalia; order Rodentia; family Castoridae; genus Castor; species Castor canadensis. The sequence continues at coordinate 4,598,682 of NC_133386.1, read as the reverse complement.
TCTCCCAGCATAGCCCTGCCCAATTAGGCCTGTTACTGCCATCCTTCATGGCCTGAGCTCCTCAGGGCAGACAGAATTATTGGCTGGGCACAGTCTTATTTATCACACTTCTCTGTATACATTTACAGTGCCAAATAAGTGTTAAATAATACTTATGGCGATTTTAATGTCTTCCCCAGAAGCATCCTCCATGGGCTACAGTGGGAGACTTTAGTGCATTTCTGTGAATTTTAAGCAGACTAAAAATGGTTTGGGTTGATAACAATCTACATGTATTTTGCCTATGCTAAGTTATATTTTCAGAATTAGTAGAATGGGATTTATAAGACCCGGTGGGCTTTTGGTACCTTTTTTTTAAGGATGTTGGCTTTGTGTTTTGCATTTCTTTTTGTGGTCCTTAGGTTGATACACACATATGCACACCTGTACATGAATCCACGTTTTATATATACATATATGTCTATGCATACATATGGAGTTCAGTTATTTTATAAAATATAAAAGCTAAAAATAATATAAATTTATTTCAGAAAATTGTACTCATTTGAGCATCAGAATCACAAGCACATGTCACAAATAGATAAATATGTAAGTAAATAAGTAAACAAGGAAGGAGGAGGGAGTAGGTCTTTTTTTTTTAGCACGAATGCCATATGGTAATACAGAGATGGCTAGAGTTGGAAGGTTAGCATTTTGTGTCCATCAAGATGAAAATTGAACCAAACAAGAATCATCAACGGGTGGCGAATCTAGAAGAAAACTTTGATGAGTACCCAAGTATCTTCCTGAAATCTGCCTATTCATTTTAAAGAAATAATACCTTGGCAGAGAAATTGGCCAGCACCCTGACCGACGGATGAACATGAACATTACAGAGGAGAAACAGATGGACACGTGTACCTGCAGGTGTGATCTCAGAGAAGGACACCCATCACCTCTGTCACAGGCTGGTGGGGAACAAATATCCTAAATCTAGTCATGGTGAAACAACAGACAAACCAACCTGAGGAGCACTCTGTTACACAGAAGTAGTATACTGAATTCTCCAAAATGTCAAGGTCATGTGAGAAGAACGGTGAGGACATGTGCTAGATGAAAGGAGACCAAAGACACATGACAATTTTGTGCAGCACCTGGTCCTAGCCTGGATCCTGCTTTGGAGGGAAGTGATATGATAGCGTCAACTGCAAAGCTGGAGCTTGATAAGAGTATATCTGTAATTTGCTACAGTGAGGAACTGTATTGTAGCTATGCAAGACATTTCCCTATCATTAATCAATACACACTGATGTTTTTAAGCGTAAAATTGCAAACATGCAAAATCAATCCTGTTTTTGTTTGTGTGTATCAGGTATTCCATTTCCAATTTATAAATCTTGAATTAAGTGAATATTTGCCTTTGGGAGGAAAATAGGAAATATTTCTATGAGTAAATTTTTGGGAGAAAAATGATACTTTCCCTTCTAAAGAAGTATTGCTGTTAAGGTTATGCAATTGTTTAAAAGAAACAGATTTTTAAAATAGATGTGCATTTTGCTTCTGTCTTCCATTCTTTATTTTTCTCATGTCCTTATTAGGAGACAAACAAATGTAAGTGATAAGTATCCTGGTGGCTGACCCTATAGTTCCTGCGCTGCCAAGGCCATCCAAAGTACAAGGTCTATTGAATTCAGTGTGTGAAGTGGATTTTTGTTTTCAGATCCAGAAGATCTGACTGCTGGCAAGAAATATGCTCCTCCCTTCCCTTCCTTTCAGTCTTCTTGTCTCTCATGCGTTTGTCAAAGTTTCCTTTATCTTACTTTCTCTGTTCCTGAGCGTTCTGGTGACTTCCCGGGTGTGTGACACAGGCCTCCACTCATCAGGAAACAGCACTGAATGATGTCATCCCAGTATCCCTAACCAGGCCTTGCCTAACTGCTTGCACAGAGGTTTAGCTGGAATGGGTGCCTGGTTTTGTTTCCCAGAGCTGCTCCTCTGAGTGGTTTTACTGACAGGCAGTGATGCTAGCACGTCCAAAGTATCTTCCCTTTTAGGTCATCCGAATGGATTGCCCCATCATCTAGCTGCAAAGAGAAGGTTGAGAGGTTTTGTTGGGGGACAGATCTGGAGAGAAAACATGGTAACTAGTGTGCTAAAAAGGAGACAGATGCAACTTTTGTGTCTACAATGAAAACATTCTGAGCACATACACAGATGGCTGGTGTACCAAGAAGTCCCAGTGGCATGCCACAGCCATTCATGCACTAATGTGAACAGAGCTTTTGATTTCATGGTTTAAAATAAAATGACCCAAATATAATTACTAAAGCTTATTAATTTATTTGTTCTGGGTCAGTAACCCTTTGATGGCTGCAGGGGCTTTTTACAGAAGGGCTGCAAGGATTGGAGCTTTCCGTTTGGAATATTTTGATTCTTCCATAGAAGAAGGAAGAAATAACAAACAAATTGGCTGTTTTAATCACAGCACCCTATTAAGAATCACTGGGTACCTAATTTTTAAATCAGCTACATCTTGTAGAAGAAGTAGCATCAAACCGATACTGTGGCTACTCGTTATCACTCACCACTGGTCAGATGAAAGCTGAAAAGATGATGCCTTGCTGTAATGGACAGAAAACCATGACAGAAAGAACTTCCTCTCTCTTAGTTACAGTACAGATACAAAAGACGAAAGGAAGACTTTACTATATCTACACATTTATTCGTATACAGAGAAAGTATTTTCTCTTAACACTTTTCTTCAGAAGTTTTTTAAATTAATTTTTTAAAAAGATTCTGGAAACCCAAGGGCTAAAAATAAGTTTTCATTTCCTGGAACAAATTTTTGCCACAAGAAATTTACAGAATTTATCAATTTAAAAGAAGTATTGAGGGCAATGTTTTGCAAGTAAGATTCTAAAAACCTAGATCCTAGAATTAGAAATATATTTCTTAGATCTCAGATTTTAATTCCCTTGTCTTGTTGCATTTTAAAACTGTAGGTATATCCATTAAAATGCAGAAATGGAGTGAGAGTCAATGTTGAATTTAAACATTTTACTGTATGCAGATGCAGTTGTAAATTGTTAAATATTTTGCTATTTTCCTCTGAAAATTCATATTGATACATTCTCAAATCAGCTCTTAAGGTTATATTTATATAAAATCTTGTTTAAGTTTGCTTTGCAAACATGTGTGCAAAATGAAATAGTAAGCCCTATTTTAGCATATAAGTATAACTTTGTGATGTTGCTATAATGCACGGCATATTATTGACCCTGAATGTGAATGTTTTTTAAAAAAAGAACTGAGCATAATTTGGAAGGGAGGGTTTAGAGGAGCAGTCCTGTTCTGACAGTCAGTGGGTCACACCAGCAATCATGCTTCTTAAACCCACATGGATAAGAGATCAGGTCTCATGTCCTTCCCTTTCAGAGCTACCCCTTGGGCTTGGACTTGGAACTGGTTTTCTACACCTGCTCTTTGTGGTTTGTCCATTATACCCATCTAAAAGCATCCGTTTGGGATCCTGGTCACTGAGATACAGAGAGGAACCCCACCAATCTCTGCTTTCAAGGTGCTCACAATCCGAGAAGGGGATGATAGCAAACACACTATCAAAACAGTACATGGCCTCCTGAGCAGCTAGACTGGGTGCAGGTCCAGCCTGAGCTGTGTCCTGCTTGTGACCCTGCACGTTAGCCCCCTGCTCTACCAACTGACTGAACCTCTTGCACGACAGTCCTAATCCTGATGGGATATAGTGCAGAAAGTCTTGACTGTCACCACTCTTTTGTATTACAGATCTAAGTAGAGGAGTGAAAGCACAGTTCACACAACATGCATCTCAGATGCAGGGTTGAAAGATAAACTCTTCTCCCAATGTCCAGAATATAGGAATCAGAGTGTTGATTGGTAATTGCCAGGAATGGAACTCAAGAAATATGTTTAAACATTTTATCATATACTACAAGATACCATAGCAACTAGTCAATAAGGGAGTGCAGTCTCTAAGGTTCTAATATGAAAAGGACTTTCAGTTTAATAAAATGACTGCTTTCCTCTTTTACTGGATCTGTGCTCTGGGACACAGTACCAACACTTTCCTTTTACTAGGGTGAAGTTGATATACTTGTTTATGGTATAAAAATGACATTGTGAAGAATTCTTATGTCACAGCCCATATATTCAACATCCTAGTCAAACTTGGCTTCCCTGGAAGAAATTCTAAACTGAAAAAGTGGGCGAGTCCATTACATCCATCACCAACTTCCTCAGAGGCATAACTGTGGTGCAATACACAACCAGGAAACTGACCTTGTCTGGATCTCATCAGTGTTCTGTGTACTGCTGTGTGTGTGTGCTTGCAGTTCAATGCAGTCTTCTCACGACGGAGGTCAGTGTATGTACCACCCTCTGGGAACATGGAGGAGTTCCATCACCACTGGCTGTCCTGCTTCCCTTCCTCAGCCACACCCTCCTCGCTCTACTCCCCCTCCTGCCAATCACTAGCCTGTGTTCCATCTTTGTAATTTTGTTAATTCAAGAATATTCTGTGAATGAAATAATACACAATTTAATCTTGTAGGATTGGCATTTTTCACTCAGCATAATTCTCTTTGCGGGTGACCACTTCAGTGATTTTCATGCTGAGCGATATTGCATGGGCTGTTGGACCACACCGGATGGAGGGTGTCTCTGTTGCCTCCAGTTGGGGCTGAATACCTGCTTTTCAGGAGTGGCTCTGGCACTTTATGTTCTCTGCCAGCAAAGTGTGAGTGATCTGGTTTCCCTGACTCCTTGCCAGAAGTTGGTGTTTTTATTATTTTTTATTTTTTTGCCATTTTGATAGGTTATGTAGCCATATCCCATTTTGGTTTAATTTGCATTTTCCCAATGGCTAATGCCAATGAACTTCTTCTCGTTTGCTTATTTACCATCTGCATTTCCTCTTCTGTGAAATGCCTTTTGCCCATGATCTAATTTGATTGTTTGTTTATTTATTTATTTATTACTGTTGAGGTTTGAGAGTTCTTTATATCCTAGGTAGTAATTATTTGTAAAATATTCAACTGGCAAATGTTTGGTTTCCAGTCTGTAGCATGACTTTAACTCTCTTAATAAAGACTCTTACAGAACAGTTTTAATTTTAATCAGATCCAGTGTACAAAAAATTTCTATTAGGATTTTTACACTTGATGTCAAGGCTAATTGTTCTTCTAGTACTGAAAAATTTCTCATATTTTTTCCTGAAAGTATTATGCTGTTTTTATGTAAACCCCATGGTTCATTTTGAGTTGAATTTTGTGTAAGTGTGAAGTTTGGGTTGAAATTTATTTTTTTTTGCCTTAGGGAGCTAAGCGTGACAGTATCCATTACTGAAAAGGCTGACCTTCCTCTATCATACTGCTCTTTGTACTTCTGTCAAAAATAACAGGACACATTTTTGCGTCCATTGTGGGTTCGAATCCTTGTGTCTGTGCCCCGCATGCGAGACTGTCTTGATTACCGTAGCTATAAAGCAAGCTCTGAAGTTAGGGAGACAGATTCCAACCACTTTGTTTGCCTTTTCATGTAAGTTTTATTTCTGCGAAAGTCTTTGGTGGGATATTGATTAAAAACTGCATTAAAACCTTCATGTGAACTTGCGGAGAACTGACATCTTTACTGTGTGGTCTTCCACTCTGTAGGCATGGCTGGTGTCTTCATTTATTTATGCTTTCTCTTTTTCATCTGCACAATTTTCAGCATATGGTCCAGTACATTTTTTGTTAAAGTTTATACCTAAGAATTTAATTTTCTCTGGAGAACATGTGTGTATTTTAAATTTCTGTCTCTACATTTTTGTCTTTAGCACATAGAAGTGTGATTTCAACATGCAAGTTGACCTTCTGTCTTGTTCCTTGATGAACCCATGGCGATCCTTTGTAATCCCTAATAATGTGTAGATAATTTGGGCTTTATACACAGAAGATTACCATCTGCAAATTGGACCAGTTTGGTTTCTTACTTTTGATCTGTATGCTCCCTATTTCTTTTTCTTGAATTATTGTCCTGGCTAGAACTTCCATTCTGCTCTTTTATAAAGGTGGTGAGTGCAGACACCTTGCCTTGTCCCTGGTCATGGGGGATAGTTTCAGTCCATTGCCACTGAGGTGATGTAAGCTACAGCATTTTTTGTTGTCCCTTTGTTGTTTTTCACAGGTGTTCTTTATCTAATTAAGTAAATTTCCCTGTCTTTAGTTTTCCGAGAGTTTTTTGTTAGTTTTTGTTTTTAAATAATGAGTGAGTGTTAGATTTTGCAATGCTTCTCTGTGTCCAGATAGTCATATGATTTTCTTCTTTATCTTGTTGTTAATGGGGAATTGCATTTTGTGATTTTTCAATGTCGAACCAGTCTTGCATATGTATTACTAAATTTGATTTGCCAAATCTGTATTTTCACAAACTCTTCGTGGGTAATTTTTATAATCAGGTTAAGTTAGGAAGTGTTACTGTAAGAACTACATGATTTAGAGTCCCAATCTCTCTATTATGGTAAAACAAGCCTATTTGTTAGCAAAAGAAGGTTTCCTAGTTCTCAACTTAGAAGATTTTGCTGTTTTCCCCTTGAAATGACATGTTTCACAACCATCAGACTCCACACACACTTGGGGCACTTCATCACTATTAACTAGACTGGGCATTCAGAGGTCACAGATGCAAAAGAAGAATTTGAGAATTCTAAATGAAAATTTTAATTTTAATTCCACATTCATATTTCTATTAAGTTATTTATTAACTTAAAATTATTGATTTGTTGAACCTCATGTAAAACAAATACCATATTGTTTTCTGTGAGGACTGCAAAGCTATGTTAGACATAGATCAACCCTTCTTTATTCTTTTATTAATTAATTCATTCACACAATCAAAAACATGTTTGAACCCATAGTGGGCCAAGTACTATGGACAGTGGAGCACAGCATGAAGGAAATCAATATGGCATGCTCTCATAGAGCATTCATTGCAGAATTGAGTAGATGTGAAGGTGTGGGGCAATGAGAATGTACTGTGTAGCTGTCATTATATGGTACAGATGTGAACATTCATGCAACAAGGCAACCTTTTAAGTATAATCAAGGATATAGTGTTTAGGGAAAAATCACTTTGACAAAGATGTCTTGTGAGTTAATTCTTCAAAGGTGAGGCGCATTTAGACATGTAAAGAGGGTGTTGTCAGGGGAGGAAGAAGTAGGGCATTTCAGCCTTAGTGGCAACATGGGAAAAAGGTGAAGAAAGTTTGGGAAGGATGGGAAGGCAGTATGATTACAGAACCAAGTGAAGAAAAAGGGCTTTGGAAATAAAGCTGGAATGAGAGGATGAAAGTAAATTAGGAGACTCAAGATTCATGTTAAAAAATTAGTTGGGACTTCCTTCTAAGGCTGAGAGAATTTGAGGCAGAAGACTGTCATGATCAGACACATGTGAGACAGACCAGTGCTAGCTATGAGGGGGACCGGCTGGCAGTGGGGTAATGGGGACAAAGTGAGGAGGATGACAAAGAAACTTGAAACTTCTGCAAGAGTCCTAATGGGAGGAGCTGGTGCAGCCTGAATGGGGTCAGGGATGGGGAGTACTGGGGGGCAGGGAGAGAGAGAGAGACAGAGAGAGAGAATGAGATGTGAGGTTGAAGATTCTCTGTGATTTATAGACAGCAGGATGGGCTGTGGGTGGGGAAGGGAGGGAGATAGAAGGCGAATGTCTCTTATGTCTCTGGCATGAATAAGTGAGTGATTAGTGAAAGTGTTACCAGATTTTGTGAGGATCTAGAAGGACAGGTTCAGAAGGAAAATGTTTTTGTGTTTGGTTCTGAATATGCTATTTGGTGATCTCAATAAGAAAATACATGAAAATGCTCTTTCTTTCACAATCACACATGTATACACATAATGATTAAGTAAAAGACAATGAAACTGAAATGTATTAATATTACCTAGAATTATTGTTTATGGAAGGAATTAAAAATATAGGTAGATGTAGATCTTATAAAATAATGGCCTTTCAAAAATGAAGAATATGTTAAGAGTGTCCGTTTCTAAATACATATACAAATGGATAGAACCCAACCTTTAGGGGAGATCAGTGGCTTCTATGGTAGTATATTAGGCAGATTTGGCTAATATCTGAGCACAATCCTACAAAAACAAAAACCATCAACAAATAAATAAGCAAATAAAAATAAATAAATGTGCATTAAGATTGACCATCCTAAAGCACAACATTCTACTTTCTTGCCTATAAAATAAAGTCTCAAACTTGTAGGACTCTTGACTTTCTTCCCTTCTTTTTCTAGTTTATCATTCATTCACTGGCAGCTGACAGGCTCCTGATCCTAAAACACATTCCCTCTGCCTGCTGGCCATAGCTGAATCTCATTTGGATTCAAGGATGGCCTCCTTTCTTCTCTGTAAACCTATTCTTAGGTGAAGGCCAACTCATAATCCTCTGTTGGTATACCCAGATCTGAGTCAGAGATTTCTTTCCTGGTGAGATTCTAATTTTAACTCTTTAACTTCTATATTGATATAACATTGAATCTGCTTGTGTTTTGCATCCCTGACCAGGTAATGTCCCCGTGGAGGTCAGACTTGCACTTCATACTCTTGGGACCAGTGGACCCGTGTCTGCTGTGAAAGTGCTTCATTTGTTCTTCATGGTAGTAGTACTGATTACAATAATAAGTCTCAGTTAGATCATCACTTTGTCATTGTTGGTGCTGGCTTTTTCCCAAGCTCCCTGAGAATGTTTGCATGAGTTTGAAAATGGTATTTTTACCATCATGGTTTCCAAGTAGGGAGAAGAAAATAGCAAGCCCTTTGTAAATTTACAAATGTCTTCCTTGTGCAGGAAGATCAGAGGGGAAGAACATATATATACACTATGCTAGATTAATAAGGACTCTTAGAAGGCTGTGAACATAGGTCATGAGGACTCCTCTATTTCAGCCCCAGTTGGGAGTTGCCTGATTGTGTTGTAGAGTCTGGTTAATAGTCGGAACTAATCAGGAGAACTCAGAAGGTGGGAGAAGCTCATCAGTCGGGTTGTGTTAATTTCTTAATGTTCTGAGCCCTGGAGTGTTGGCTATTTTTGTGCATTCCTGATTGAGTAAATATAAAGAGCTGAGAAGATCTTCCTCCATGGAGCTCACAAGGAATTCAAAGCAAGATTGGAAATGGGAGGTTTTTGTGAAGCATGTGAATACAGCAACTCTTCCTCATCTCAACTCAGGTCATCCAAGAAGCAAAAGCCAGGGTATCTGCTATGTACATGAGATTTCCTGGAGGTGTCCATGGAGGATAAAGGGGGAAGCACAAAGAAACGACAGGACACTTCAGTTAGTCAGTCAGGCAGAGATCACATCTGTCAGAGTAGAGATGAGAACATGGGGTAGAAGAGCTTTAGGTGGTAGCCTGGATTCAGCAAGTCTCAGTCTCACCACTGGTGAGTCCTTAAGCAAAGGTGGAATATTTTAGTATGCCCATGTTTGGCAGAAGTGTCTGGGTCTACTGCCCTTACAATGCTTTATCACTGTCTGGTCATAGACCAGGGGATTTATGGTCTGAGCATGATCATGAGGTGATGTGGCAACTGAAGTGATCCAATACCTGAACCCCTTACAGTGGGCCCTCTTAAATGGGCACCAGAGTAGTGCATCTTGATGGCAGCATTAAACCCTTCTACATCTTACCACTGCTTGTGAGTCTCTCTTTCCAAAGAGAGAGGATAATGTGATTACTAGTGCCCAGAACCATATCAGTGATGAGGTAGCAAGTGTTCTCACTGCCTCTCCCATCCTGATCTGTCACTTAAGTAGGTCTTGGTGTCTATAGTTAATTCCTGTGACTGCCATATCAAAATTCCACCAACTGGGGCTTAAAGCAGTAGTAATCTCTTCACAATCATGGGAACTAGAAGTCTGAAATTGAGGTTAAGCAGGCCATGCTCACTTCAAATCCTCTAGGGGAGGATCCTCCCTATCTCTTTGGCTTCTCAAGGTCCTGATGATCCTCAAGGAATGGAAACATCACTCAAATCTCTCTCTGTCTTCACATAGATTTGTCTATTCTTTTCTTCTTGGAAGGGCCCCAGTCATATTGAATCAGGATTCACCCTAATAACCTCATCTTTACTTATTGAACTGTAAGACCTTGGTTCAGATAAGGTCTCACCTTCATGTATCAGGTTGTGTTTGTTAGACTGTTCATCACAGTGACATAAATATTTGACATAAACATGTCAATAAACTAACCATGCTTAGTCAATGGCTGGAGAAGCAGGGAAACATGGTGTCGGGGTAAGCAATCTACAGTTAAGAAAATCAGCTATGACCAGGTTGAACAATAGGAATGAGACTTAACAAAGAGTGGGGTCAGAACATAGGAGATCTTAATAACCAGAGGGGAGATTCTGAGGGTTGAAAAATAACAAACCACTGAAGGTTATGGAGCGCTGATAAAACCAATATATAAGAAAAAACAGTGTGACTCTCAGGCAAACCAGTGTGGAAGATATCACTATAATTCTGATGGTCTTGCTGAGGAAATTGGATTAGCATGGTGGTTGTTATAGAAAAGAGCAAGAAAGAAGTTGTCTAAAGTCTTTTGAAGGAAAAATGACAGAATTTGGTAGCTGAGTGCTAAGGATAAAATTGATAGATGAGCTAAAAATAACTTAAAGAATTTGCATGTAGGAGAGTGCAAAAACTGATTCTATTAACATACAGGAAGTCCAAAACTGGTTTTATGACAAGAAAAATGGGGGAGGGCTGAAATGTATTGGCTCATATTTCTGGAAAGTCTAGCAGCAGATCAGGTATAGGCTCATTCAGGAACTCGGACATTCCTCAGGGCTATCCACTCTTTCCATCTCTACTTGGCTGTACTTGGTTTCTGTCTGATCCTGAACACAGGGATAAGGGCACAGTGACAGATCCAGGCATAATGCCATACAGCAAATAGGATCTTTTTTCAGAGAGTTCTAGCACAGGACCAGAGATTACCCTAACTGGTCTTATTTGGACCATCCGGCTAATATTCCTGAACCAATTATATATTTAGTGAATTTTTTATGCTCTCATTGGCTGCATGTGGATCACAGGGTCATCCCTGGTGGGTGGGTTGAACTAAACCTTCTGGATTGAGGTTGAGGCATGTGTGGTTGTTCAAGGGAAACCCAGAGACTCAAAGAAAAGGGCCTGTGTAGACAAATATAAGAAAAATAACGCCCACAATAAGGATCAAGAAAATTGAGTGCTTCTTAGGGAAAGAAATTGGTTTTAGAAGGAATGAACTGGGGTGTAGGTTAAGAAATCATCTGTGCGTTAATACTCAAAATGATTTCAGAGTAAAAGGATTTTGAATGGGACTGTCCTGTTTTAGAATTTCTGCTAGAGCCTTAGAGCAGAACACTACAGAAAATTAACAGTCTCATATTCCAATGAGAGGAGCGAAACACAAATGAAACATCCCCGGGGGGAGGGGAAAGTTTTCTATGAGCCTCATCTTGAGCAGCCCATCCAGGGGGAAGAGGAGGCCCGTGAGAGAGATGGAGGGTGTGAGTGTGATCTGATTGTTTTTCTCATGTTTTCTATGGCATATGGAGTAAGGATTTCTTTCCAATCCTTGTCCAAGTTGAACACAAGAGGAAGGGAAGGAAAGAAGAGACACGAAGGGAACATAATCATAAAATTTGGGAATATCTTCCAAAGAAGACACACATTTTGGAGCCTGGCCTCATCTTGAGTCCACCAGGGTGTGTGTCAGGGGGGAGGAACAGTTCTTGTGTGAGTCTCAAAAAGTTCCAACAGGGTTAAAGGGATACAGAAAATTAAATTCTAGCTTCTGGATGTCACTTTAAGCATTTTTAGAAAGGAGATGCAACTGGAATTGATCCAGAATGCAGAATGACAGTGAGGATAGCAAGTAGAAGAGTGTGTGTTGACACCTCAGAGGAAGAAGGATACAGGACTTCTTGACCAAGCACCCCATGGCAGAAAGTGACTGGTTGGGGATGCCTCTGTGAGACTCAGTGAAAGGACCACATGCCAGTAAGAGGATTCCAGTGTGGGAGCCTGGAGCACATGGCCAGGCAGAGACAACGGAAGCATGCAAAACCTTGGAGACTGTGAAGCTGGACGGGACCTTTTAATGTGTGAGAATTAAATTATTGCAACATCTGGAATTGACTGAAAAGAGAAGGGATCATCCTTATCCGGGGACCAGGAACTGGGACCTACAGTTCACGTATGAAGAGTGACAGGGGAAACAGCAAATCATTTCCTGTGCGTGCACCATGGAGCCCAGCCCACTCCAGCCACCAGTTACATCCTATTCCAGTACAGGGCATTATCTCCAGACCTGCCTTCCAGCTCATGTCCTCTCAGGAGCCTTTTTTCTCCTTCTTTCACTCATTCTTTGCACTCCTTTTCTTGCCCATCAGTAGGCATCACCCTACTGGGGGGCTTTGTCCTCTGTGATTAGTGTTGAGTTTCTTGAGGACTAGATTCAGTGTGTTTGTGTCACCCATCTAGAGCAGAGTGTTTAGTTCATAGCTAATTAGCTATTTGGGAAGTTGGTGAAGGAAAGGATCAGAAGCCGAAGCTAAGGAACCAAGAGTTAGCTGGAGGCCTGTACAGATCAGGTAGTAGACACTAGCCAAGAAGGCACCCTGGGTAACAGACTAGAGAGGGTGGATCAACACACACATGATGATAGGGCCTCACCTGTTGGCCCTTGCTTTTGCAGGAGCAGTGGTTTGGGCTTCTCTGGAGCTGCTTTATCAGATTTCTAGTCTGCCTTTTGAGGAATGGACTTGAAATGTATCAGAGAAATGATTTATTTATGTTCTTTCAGAAGGCCAAGGTCATGCTGTATTCTTTAGTGGAAGAAAGGACAGTAATGTTCTTCGTACTTATCATCCATTACTGTGAGCTGATTACATACAGCCACCACCTTGGAGCTGGTTTTTGCAGCCATTGTGAGAATAGATTGCTGGGTGTCCTAGGTCCTAGGACATGCAACAGCTTGCTCTCCACTTTCTCCACAGAGGTCAAAGCCCTTTTGAAAACTTCCTCTCTCCTTTACTTTTCCTCTTTCTTTCTGAGAAAGTTTCCTCTAAATGGTATAAATTGGTGTGTCCCAATTTGTACAGTTCTCAAGCAGAACTGTATTTCTTTCACAGTATTTCTTGTGAAAACTTTGTTACTCTTCTTCTGCTGTTATCTACCAGCTTCCCCATGTCCGGTGTGTCCAGGACCAGAAGTGCAAATCTACTCTGAAGTCACGAGTGTTTTTGCTTCTCAGAGATTCCATTTGTTATTGGGGTCTCACTATTTTTATTCCCTATTTGCTTCTGCCCTTTCCCATCTACCACCAGTGCTGAGCAGGGCCAAACTGGCTCCGTTCCCCTCTCATTCTTGCCCTCCCTTTCAAGCCTTTTTTACTTTGTATGCCAAAACAAAAAAAAAAAAAAGAAAAAGAAGAAAAAGGAAGGTTGGTGTTGCCATGGCAGTAAGTTTGCTGTGTTCTTTTGGTGGATTTGAGCTCTCTGTGTTAAATAAGTACTGGCCTCAAAGAAGTGGCGGGGGGAGAGAGAAAATGAGTAGAAAAAAAAAAGGGGCAACAGCCTAGGAAGAGGAAAGTGGGGGAAAGGCAGGGCAAAACCCAAAAATGCATTGGGGGTGACATCACTACCTTTCTCACAGAGGCCATTGACACAGGCCCACAGCATCCATTCACTGCCCCAAAGCCGCTCTCCAGGCCCAGGGAGCCATCTCTCTCTTCCTGAATGCCTTTTTGTTGGAAAACAGTGGAGCGTTTCTGAAGGCCTGCATAAATGACTGAGTAATTCCCCGCCGTTGCCAGGAAGTCTGAGCCACTTGTGAGCTAACAATAGTGAACCTTATCTCCTGACCCATGCTGGAAGTTCCAGCTGTAGGTCCCGAATTTTAATAAGGGCTTTACTCATGCCACTGAGGTTATGGTAATATTTTATCCATCTTTTTTTCACCAAGACACAGTCTTCACTGCTATTGAGAAGCAGAGGCGAGTCCTGAGGATCAAGGTGGGTTGTGGTGGGCTGGTGAGGGTTTGTTGCGGGGAAAATGTGAATAAAATAAGAGAAAGGAAGACAGAAAATGGTTTTCCTGTTAAGCTAGATCGGTTTGCTATTTCGCATGACTCTAAACTGACCTAGAAGAGAAGAAAAAAAAATTACCTCTTACCTATGAATCCATGAACCAGAATGATGGCTTTAGGAAATTTTCCATGTTTTTAGCACTATGTCTTTGGCTCCTGTTTAGCAGATCAGCCGCCAAGGGTGACAATGCACTCAGCAAGTGTGTGACCCTCAGCTCTCTTTCTGCTTTCATGTCTATAAGCAAATGCTTTCCTCTATTGATCAACCACTTCCTGTCCCAGATATGCCAATAGTTGTTTTAAAAGATGGCTCTCAGCTAAGGGGGAACATTAGTAATTGTTAACTCCCTGTCTTGTAGGTTCTGAGAACATACTCCAGAAAGAGCCAGCAAAGGGGATTAAAGCCACTGATAGCTCCCCTCTACCATCCCCTCCTTTCCATGACCCCAGAAGGACAATTTTTAGTGACTGTTCACAGTGATGACATTATAAAGGACTTACCATGTGTCAGGTACCTTTATATACATTGCCTCTTCATAGCACCCTGGGGTTCTATTTCCCCATCTGGAAATCGCCTGAGTCTACTGCTGCAGGAACTCTGTAGGGAGCTCCATTTCTCCTATTACTAATGTCAGCTCCTTCATGATCTTAACTTCTTGTGAGAGAAAAGTAAAGATAATCAGTTAACAAAAAAACAGAGATTTCCTGTGTGTGGAAGATGATGACAGGTGCCTGATGTCTGACCCCTCATACATCCTTCCACAAAATTCACCAAGTAAAACTACCCATGAGCCACACATTCAGTTTCCTGGAGCACAGAGGGTATCATAACCTACAAAATGACCTGTAAGCAGAAAAATAAGCCAAATTTCACCAGCTCTCCTGACACCTCTCCCTGCAAGTTCCAAGGTGAGGGCTCAGCGTGGGAGTGTTCATGAACAGAAGACAGAGGATGGGGATAATGGAGATGAAGCAAGGAAAATATCATTTCAGGGAGAGATCAACGTTAGATGCTGAGGTGGTGGTAACACCTCAGAGGGTCATTCACAGGGCAGGCATGGGAAAAGCAAACAGGACCAGAGGAGGCAGCCTCCAGAACATGCTTCCTCTAGAGTAGTGCTGATAAAGAAAGGGTAATTCTGTTGGGGGCATACCAGTGAGGAGGCAGAAAAGGGACTGCAGAGATGAAAATGGAGCCGACTCACCAAATTGTCCTTTTCCTTCCTTAATCTCAATCACCTCCCACTAGAAATATGTGAAAAAGGACAGATGGACAAAAAGTGAACACTAAGCGAGAAGCTCGGCCCATTGGATGAATAGGAGTAGGAAATGCAGATGACGTCCATATGGAGCCATTGTAAGAAAACAGAAAATATGAATCAACACATGGAAACTGATGAAATTGCTCTGAGGGTAAAAGAAAATCGCAGCATAACCATTAAAGCTAAATTAAAACCTTAAAACAAGCATTTGAAGATAAGAAGAAAATGACATAGAATAAGTATTTATAAATTAAAAACAGAAGCTCACACCTTTAATTCCATCACTTGGGAGACTGAGGCAAGAGAGTTGCGAGTTCAAGGACAGCCACACCTATACAGAAACACCATGTCTCAAAAAAAGACAAAAACTAGAGGTGGAAAATGACAAAAAGAAAAAAAATTAAGAGCTTATGGAATTTGAGGATGATTCAGTGCTACAGAAAAATGGTAGGTTGCATTGATAAGTAAACTAATTTCTAAAATAACAATAGAAAAAACTCATTACCTAATTTAAACAAGAAAATGAGGAGCAAATTTTTGCCAAATTAAATATGGCACAGAATAAAGTACTATACAGTGTAAATGAAGAAAATCACAGAAGTTTACTTGTACAAATCTATCCACATTTAAAAGGCCAGGTGAAGTGGATAATTCCCTAGTAAATACCAGCTTACCAGAAATGACCTTCTTAGACCAATTTCCATAGAAGAATTAGAAATATGTAGTTGGTAATACTCCTGACAAAAAAATCAACCAGTTTCAGAAGGGAATGCTTAAGTACTTTTAGAGTAGAAAAAGTCTTAATGATATGTAAATTGCTTCAGAACATAGACAATGAGGAAAATGTCAAAATTATTTTTATAAAGAACCCATAACACTGATAGATAAACAACAAAGATAACATAACAGGGGAAATTAAATATTAATTTCACTTATTAATTGTGATTAAAGTCCAGAATAATTCACCATGGTCATTTGTGGCTTTGTACCGGATTTCAAGGATGATATCCAGAAATCTTATATATTATAATTATAATTATAAATGTAATATTAATATATTTTATCATATAATTAGATAAGGAAAAAAAATCATATAACAGTTTCTGAAGATGCATAAAATTGCCATTGTTCAAGTCCAACTCCTTTTTTATAAAATCTCTTGGAAAAATAGAAATAAAAAACTTTAATAAGATAAAATATATTGTTAAGAAAAAAATTAAACTAAGAGATTAAGAAAATCCTGAAATTCTGGACACTAGAATATAGCTCATATACATCTGAATCTTAATCTGAGAATAATTTGTTAATTGGGAAACATTGAAGCCATTCTTGTTAAGGTCAGAAACACGACGAGGATTCCCATTAACTTTCCAACTATTGAACATGGTTCTTGAAGTATTGCCAATGTAACTGAACTAAAGAACAAAATTGAAGGGAAAAGGACTGGAGAAAAAATAGTATTTTCTCAGGTGGCATGATAGTACTGCAGTAGAACCAGACAAATAATGACAAAAATTCATTTAATTGGAAATAGTAATCAATTACTAGTATATAAAACTTACATGGAAAAATCAGTAGCCTCTACCTCACAAATAACCAACAGATGACAAAATATCTCAATTACAGTGGCAAAAAAGATAAAATATATTAGCATAAACTAAGGAAAAATTGCTTAAGACCAAAACCTACCCCAGGAAAACCATAAAACACCCCAGGAAGACTCAATAAAGGATGGCAAGTTTCAATGTCATCAACATAAAAATGCCCTCCCCTTTAAGTAAACTTCTAATTTAGTGCACTGTATACACACACACACACACACATACACATGGAAAAACAATGAAGAAG
The DNA here is from genome assembly GCF_047511655.1 of Castor canadensis. Taxonomy (NCBI): domain Eukaryota; kingdom Metazoa; phylum Chordata; class Mammalia; order Rodentia; family Castoridae; genus Castor; species Castor canadensis. The sequence continues at coordinate 4,581,416 of NC_133386.1, read as the reverse complement.
AAGAAATATATATCATATACACTTTTGAGGTTGTATTATTGAAACAGCAAGAACAAGTTTTTGGAAGTGCATATAAGTGGAATGGAACAAAAGGTTCAGAAGTGTGATATTAAGATATCATAATGCCATTACTTAGAAGAAGATGCATTTTCGTAACTGATATTGGAATAACTGCACGTTCACTGGGAAAAGATAAAATTAGATCCCTTCCCATCCTGAAAGGATTTCTAAAAATTATAAAATCCAGATGAAATAAATGAGAAAGATTGATATTTTCAAAAATACAGATGAAGGGCTATATACCTAACGTACAAGTAACTTTCATGTACCAGGAAGAAAGGACCAAAAATTTTATATTAAAACAGATGCAGCTAGGTGCTGGTGGCTGAGGCCTGTAATCCTAGCTACTCAAGAGGCAGAGATCAGGAGGATGGTGAATTGAAGCCAGCCTGGGGAAATAGTTTGTCTCTATCTTGAAAATACACAACTCCCAAAAGGGCTGGTAGAGTGGCTCAAGGTGTAGGCCCTGAGTTCAAACCCCAGTTCTGCAAAAAACAGAACAAAACAAAAAAACTAAAACAAACAAAAACAATAACACAAAAACAGATTCAAGTCATTCATGGGTAGAAAGTTCACAAAAGAGATTTTAAGATGATTTACTTATTTGCAAAAGCTGTTCAACTTCACTCATGATAAGAGAAATGTAAATTAAAGCTACAAGAAATTCCATTTCTTACCCATCCATCTGGATGGAACACGAAAGCTTGATAGTTTCCTGTGTTGGCAGTGTTGTCTGGAGGTGTGCCCTGCTGGTGGGAATTCAAAACGGTGTGATTCCTATGGCAAGGAATGTGGCAATACGCAGTCAGTAAAACTGACAGACTCAGCAAACGTCTTAAGACTGTGGGTAAAGAGGGCTCTAGGGATGCTTAGGCTTGAATAATTTTATAATTTTGCTGGACTTTTTTGGTAGCAAGGTGATAAATAGACAGATAGATAGGTAGATAGACAGACAGATAGATAGATGTACACATACACTCATTCAACTGCATATACGTTCATTCTTCAATCCAGAAATCCCAGTTAGTAATATACCCTGAAGATCCCCATAACACAAAGAAAGGCACATGGTTATCTGCCACATCATCATTTATAATTTTAAAATATTGACAATGCATAGATAATTATCTGTAGATAAGAGTTTGATTTTTTGAACTTTGCTGTATATATACAATGGAGTTCTGTGAAGCTAGGTAAAGAATCTGACAGCTCTCTAAGGGGAGAAGGGATGACTTCTGGGAAGTATGAAGTGAAAAAGCAGTTTCAGAGGGTTGGAAAAGAGAAGATGAACCAATGGAGGACACAATCTGCTAACCTTTTCAGACACTCGAACACAAGGACTACACCACACAACAATGGAGTTGGTCACCTCCATTGAGAGGGATAAGTTGGATGGGAGAAGTAAAGGAAGAGATTGCCTCTTTGTACTGTTGATATTTGGAACTATGTTAATATTCCACATACTCCAAAAAAAATAAAGCTAAAACAAGAATAAGAAGCAGACTGGAAGGGACCTGAAGCAAAGACTGATACATTTAAAATGAATAACATAGCCAGTCTGGGTGAGGGATAATTTGTGAATGGTGTTATCTTTATGCCTTCGGTCTTGGGCTTGGTGGAGAAAGAACTGCAAAAAAATAATTCTCAACTGTTCAGAGGCTGACATTTTGTTGTGATAGGGACAGGTCAATTTTGAAACTGTTTTCAGATTTATTATGGGATTGACCAACTAAGTAATTGAATTGAGGTTGGAAACTATAGTTCTTCCTGTGAAAGTATACACACATATATATATGTATGCATACATACTCTTCATACTCTTCATACTTCTATCAGTCTATCTATCTATCCATCAATAACCTTGCTACCAAAGGAATCCAGCAAAATTATAAAATCACTTAAGTCTATCACCTGAAATTAGAGCATCCCTATAGACCGCTTTACCTACAGTCATAAGAAATTCACTGATTCCGTCAATTTTACTGACTCTGATCCACTTTTGAATTGAGCTTTGGTTGGTGGATATAGTTTTTAGGATCTTGGACTTCTGAGGCAAAATTTCTAAAATATTGGAAAGGATTTCTGCTCCTGAAAAGTTAGCAATAAGCAACGCTTCATGTCTTCTTCTACAGCAATGTCACAGGAATATAAGGAAAAAGCATCTCTCTTCAGCATCCCAGAACCCTGAACAGAGGCAAGGTTTCAAACCAGGAGAACCAGCATCTTCACTCCTGCACATAGCTCTTGTTCTTCGCAGAGGAGAAAGATCTCAAGAATTAGAACAACATGCTTTAGAGAAGTTCTTTCAGGATAACTAAGAGTTGACCAAGAAGTGTCTTCCTTAATCATGAAGTCAACTTCAGGATTCCATGTGCATGAAAAACAATGAACACGTGACTCTCCAGACTGCATAGACTTTTAGATTGAAGCTACAGAGTTGTTCAACTTTATCATCCCTTTAGGATATAGTATACTCTCTGACTGGTCTCCCTCTTCTAAAAGTAGACTAACAAATAATGGTCAAACTAAGACTCCTTTTCATTTTGCCTTCCACAAAGACCTTGGATTACCTATTCTACCTCATCATGGTTTAAGGCCTTAGCTGGTGTGTGTATGGAAATGACATAGAGTATACATGGCATGTGGCCAGTGACACAGGACAAGAAGTTGGCTTCAGAAGTCCAGTGCTCACTCTATCTTGGTTTGCTTCTTCTGCAGAATCTCAGCTCCTAAACTGAGGCACTTTCCTCTTAGAGAAATCTAAAGGGTTACTAGTTTTGAAATCATAGCGTGCATACAGTGCATACATTACAGCTTAGATAAAGCTCTGTTCAATGCAAGCACGTGATCATAGCAGCAGGCATGCCTTAATTCCCCAAATATGCTGATGCTTTTGCTGTTAATTTTTCTTTTAATCTGATGCAGATTATCACATTTATCTTGGAGACTGCTTACAACACTTATTCTTCATACTTCTATATCTTTCTATCTCTGTATCTCATCTAGCAATAGATAAAGGTCACTGGAGAAAAGTCATCAGAAAAAAGTAGAAAATGTTGTCATAATCTTGGCCAAGAAACACATTTTGCATAGTCTTTCTTGCATTAGAGCATATTAAGGGGAAAAAAAACTCTAAAATTCATCAATTTGTGCCCAAAAGGTGATTTCATGTTAGCTCTTGTTTTCTTTCTCTTTTATCTTTCTTTTTGCCCTGAATGTCCCAGAGTACTAACTGCTCTCACTAATGCCCATTTTTACTTCCTTTCTCCATCTGCTTTTAAGGTTTTATCTTTCTAATTTCCTTATTTTTAAGAGCTTGACAGATATTTCCTTTTGTTATTTATCTCTCTGCCCTTGAATCTTGTTTTAAAAACTGAGTTTTTAAGCATATCTATGCTAATCCAACAAAACCAGCATATTCAATGCCTTCTTCCTAAGAAAGAAATCTTTTATATTAGAGAATTGCAAAATCAGCAGCCATGAAGCACGCACATCATTGCATGCCTATAACACTCGATGATGGACTTTCATAGTGAAATGATCAACAGGTATCCCAGAGGAAGGAAGAATAGAATTGGGTGAGACACCTGAAGCATCATAAACCGGGAGTGGAATCCTTGGGAATGGATTTATGAAGTGGGCTTTATGAAGTGGGCCACAAAATGAAGGATAAAGTAATGCAATAGGGGAAACCACACACTATTATGACTGATAGAAATTTGCATTAATGCCTTAATGCAGACTCGACATATTTGCTATTTGTGTTCATGCAATAGTTAGAGTAAATCCAGAGTCTCAGGGGAGTTTGCGTGCATCAGGAAATACATTCCAGTTTGTTCTGAAAGTGACTTTGTACAAGATCACATCACAGGGGGCTGGAATCAAGTCACTTGGCTGTGACCTCTGGGATGGCAGGACAGTGTGACCTCATTGTGCATAGAGCTGGAATCATGATACAGATAGGGTCTGATTTCAGTTATGTCCATCCATCCACCAAATAAAATTGTGCAACAGACACCTCTCCAGTGCCTCTGATGTGATGTTCTGGGCACCCTCCAATGGCAGGCTTGTTAGAGACAGTGCTGGGTCATTTATTGGATGTGAGAGAGAGGGAGGAGGCAGGCCTTAGGGTGACTCTGCTCTCCACTTAGAGCATGGTACGTGGAGGTGCCATGCTCTAAGGTGGTCAGTGGCAATGCACAGAGAATGAGTGGTTCTCAGCTGCCACGTGGGAGATGCCTGGAGGAGTTCGAGGTGGAGAATTCTAGGAGCACTTAGATATATGGAGCAGAAACTCCACACAGAAAACAGTAGTCATGAGCAAGAATATACATCATCAAAGGAGAGAAAAAATGTTAGGATGAAACTTGTAACACTTTCCACCCCCCAAAGTTATAAATGGGTAAGAAGAGAAATACTGTGAATGAAGGAAGGCCACGGAAGGAGGGAGGAATTTGGGAGAGTATGGTGTTCTGCAAGACCAGAGAAGAAAGCGTACAGGAAAAGAGGGAACAGGCAATTGAGAAATGCATTGGGCATCTGATAGGTCATGGCCCAGAAAGGCTCTCTTGATAGATTCAGCTGTCATTGGTGATCTTGTCAAAGGGAGAACCTGCAGATTGTGGCTGGGATGCGGGAAGCTAATATTCTTTAATAACGTGGAGTTGACTCTAAGAGGTGTGGTCAAGAAAGAGCCAAGCAATAGCATATTAAATACAAGGGAAAGTGAAATCAAGGAAGGTGGGATGTTTTGCTGTTATTGGTGCTTTGATTTATGCCTTAAATTTTAAAGAGGACCTGAATGTTTCTGCTGAATGATAAACTTTGGGAGGGCAGGAACCATTTGCTTCATCTGCCAATGATCCTAGCCAACCACAGTGCCTGACACAGGTGGGAGGTTGGCACATACTTCTTGAATGAACGGATAGAGGAAGCAAAGGCTGAATGAATGAATGTGCAGGAGAAAGGGTGTCAAGAGATGAAAGTCTCCTCTCCTACCTTGGTGTTTTTGGTCTGTGTTTGCTACTCTGTATTGGTCCCTGCTGATCCACAGGAAAGGCACAGATATGTTCTGGACAAGGACAACCTGAAAGTCAAGTTTGGTACTCATTAGCCAGAACTCACAGGTTTTCCTGCAAATACCTGATGCTCACTGTTCACTCATGGGAGCAAATTCCTGCAAGCTGGATTTCAACTTCTCTTACAGACCCTTCCCTGTTTCACACACTTTACAAATTTTCATTTCTACTTCTTTTACATAATTTTCTAGATAATTCTGCTTCATCTTTCTTTTTGTCTCTAATTAAACTCTATTTTTCTAACCCCGGACTGACATCTGTTTCTTGCTCTCAATGATTTCATTAACAGAGGGAAACCCCAAGGATGGTACTCTGAAAGTCTAGGGACAAGAGTGAGTGCTTTGACTTGCCCTTGACCTCTGTTTCAGAGCTCTCTGTGTCTGCTGCAAGATGGCTTTTTGCTCTCAGGTGATGCTGGAGATGTCTACAGCATTTTCATCACAGTTTGTCTAAAATTCAGCCATTCACATATTTGCAATTGAAGGGCGGAAAGCGGAAACTTCGCTCAGGCACCCATTTCCTTTTAAATTCTAAGCCAACTCTGGGCGCCTTACTGGGTGTGCCAGTTCTGCCCTTTCAACTCTAGGAACCCACTTCTGATGGGCTTCCTTCTGACCCTGTGTGCTTCCTGCTGGTTCAACCGGAAACACTGCAAAGAAGCTATCCTCAGCCTCTTTCACAGCGCCCCTACTTCCCTACAGAATATGGAAACGCTGTTAAGCAGAGCAATTGGAAACTGAACAAAGGAAATGAGTCCAACTAAACAACAATCATGGAAAGCACACACACACACAGGGTGGGGGGATGTCAGGGTTTCAAACACACACAGCTTTAATAGAATGAACAGAAAATAAAAGGAGGGCCTTTTGAACTAAATTGAGTCCTACATTTCCAACAGATAGTATGATGTAAGAATACAGGTAGTGCGCGAGTCATGCCTGTAATTCGGCTGAGTGACTCTGGACGTGTTATTTAAATCTCCTGAATCCCAGATGCCTCATGCATTTAATGGAGAGGTCTTAATAGTTGTTGAAGGGATTAAGTGAGATAACTGATATTAAAAGCTTAGCTCAGTGTCTGGCACACAGAAAAATGCTCATCACCCAAAATAGTAATTATTAATTACCCTACTTTGCCCATAGGAAATGAAGATGCTTTAAGAATATAAAAAATTCATCTCGAGTATATAAAGAGCCATGCTATTTGAGGCAGCACTCTAGAGAGAACAGAATCCTTGTTGAGTTATTGATCTATGTGTTACACTGGGGAGTGCAATGAATCATATCGATAACATTTGATTCAACTCAGCATATTTTTAGTGCCTTCAATGTGCAGCAGGTTTGCCTTTCAGATAGAACTGAGATAAAGGTTTTCTCTCTCCCCATTTCTACAACTATCAGAAACTGCAGACCATTTTTTACAACATAAACATCCAGGTTTTAAATTGCATTTTTCAGCCCCAATCTAGGTGTTTGGTATTGTGTAGACAAACTTTCAAAGCTCCTCAAACCAATGAGCTATTTGCCTTCTTTTAGGAGCAAAAGTGTGCTTGTGGGACATCTGTGACAGTGACACTAATTCTGATTTCAAACTCAAGGGAATGAGCATCAGTTCACTTGGGAGATGTGCCTGTGAGCTCCTGAGTCCTACATGGTGCTACGGCAGCCAGGGGACAGGCCAGAAGTGAGCTCCACAAGACAAGAACTGCAGCCACAAACCCTTATCTTCCTCTGTGTTCACACTTTCAGAAATACCAAGAGCAAGGGCAGCTGATGGAAACAAGAGCCCTGACGTCACTGTTGAGTGTGAAGGACAATAATTACCTCTGTAATAAAAATAACTACTTGCTGGCCCATTTGTTCATATATACCCAAAGGCCCTTCAGACTTGGTTGACATTTAATGCTAAATAATGACAATAATGAATGGGAGATGTGACATTTCCTGATCATTTTCCTTTTGTTCATCGTCTTTCCCTTCTTCCATTTTTAAAGCTCTAAATGGCCGTTGACAGAAGATGCCAACTGGAGGCTCACGGGGTGATCCGTGTGAGTCATAACTCAAAGGCTATTTGAACACACAAGCCAACTTTACAAGTGATGCTTCCAGAGGCTGCGAGAAACTATTCAGATGGACACTGAGTATAAAAAGAAAACTGCCCCTGGGCAAAAGAACACAAGGCCGAGTGAGAGAATGATATTTCTCAGAATCCCACCAAGAACTCTACTGGAAAGCTAGGAAACACAGTGCAGATAAAAGGAGAGAAGGAAAAGGGTTTTGGCCAGAGCAGGGACAAAACAATTAAGAATGAAAAGACTAAAAGCAGCCACACTTGAATAGCAGGGGAGGGCTTGGCTGCAAGGCAGCGGGCAGTGGGAATCCAGGATGCTAAAAGATCTGCAGGGTGGCCCAGAGCCAAGCCCAAACTGGGAATCAGCTTTCTGGCTCTTCGCTCCCACCTCATCTTTTAGGTCTCTTTCATCAATGGAACTTAATTTAAACCTTTGCACTATATTTTCTCTCTGGGATGGTAATTAATTCTACTAGTTTATACTGATTCTTTAAAATAATTTGTGAGGATTTCAAGTGAGGTGATCAACCTTGAGAGGTGCTCAAACTTGGGTGCTCAAAAATGTTGATTGGCTTTGTTTTAGGGAGTATGGGCTAATTTGAAGAAGGCATTATTTTTGTGAATCTCTTTTGTTATATTTCTGTATTGACAAAGTATGCCATATACAAAATGCAGTTTTTAATATATCTGTGTTTCTATGCATGGATTAATTTTGCAAATTTGACTCATATATATGTCTGTCGTTTATGCATGCATATGTTTATAACCTGCATATTCAGTTGGCTCTACCTAAAAAGGAAGCCCAGGAAACTCTACCCAGAAAATGAGGCACTCCACAACCAAGTCCCGTATTTCTCCAGATTCTTTCCCTCGTCAATGTGAGCGTAGACCATTCTCAGGTCCTGCTAGACCACTGTCAGGGATCCTGGCAGCCGCCTCTTCTTCCATCTGGTCCTCCCTCCATCAGGTCTCCAAACAGGGCTAGAGTAGGCTTTTAAAAATGTGACAAACCCTCCATGAGAGGAAGGACAATCCATCACAAAAAAGAGCTGGTAGAGTAGCTCAAGGTGTAGACCCTGAGTTCAAACCCCAGTACCACCACCACCAAAAAAAAAAAAAAAATCTACTGAATAACTCCCCCCACCCCATGCACCAGGCTCTATTCTCCACCCTGGGTAGAGGAATGGAAACTCAGAGCAGGTCTCTGAGGAAGAACAATCAGTTGTGACCAAATCCAACAACCAGACCCAACCTTATTTGGATCCTGGTTTGAAAAAAATTAAAATTATGCGCAGTTCAACTTTTACACACTGACATAATATTTGATCACATTGATTTGATGCTCTTAAGGAATTATTTTTCAGTCTTTGGGTGTGATGCATGCTGGATTGTTTATGGGTGAAAGCAGCAAAATCAGGGGTTTGCATTAAAATCTGGGTAGGATGTAGGGACTGGGTGGGGTGTGGATGAAAAAGGATGACTATGAGTTGTTGATTGTTGGAACTGGCTGATGTCTACCCAAGATTCATGATGCTGTTCTCCACACTTTTGAGTATATTTAACATTAACTTTAGTCCTAAAACAAAAAATAGATCAATAAATAAAGCTCTTTATTTACTTACCACTGCACTTTGAGTAAAACCTGAGGCCTGCTGGCTTCTCCAGCCTCATCTCCAGGCTCTGCCTAGGTTTCATATCTGCCATATTGGCTTCTTCAGGTTTCTCCCACATTTGTAGCTATTCCCTGGCTTAGGGTCTTTATGTTTCTTCTTCCCTCAGTCTGGAACTTAGATTCTCTGGGTGGTCATTTGACTGGATCTTTCACATTACTGCTGCCTCATCTCAGTGTCACCTCCTGACAGGTTCCTAAGAGTTTTTCCCTGTCTGGTCATTTGACTGTGCTCTCTTCTCATTACTCTGAGTCAGCTCCTTCTTGGGTATCACTGTGTTTTCTTCTCTGTGATGACGTTTCAGAGGCAGACAAGAGCTCCTGCAAAATTGGGACTTGCCCTGACTTTCCATTCCTCTACTCAGAATGGAGAACAGAGCCTGGTTCATGGAGGAGTAGGGGGAGGGAAGGGATTCAGTAGATTTGTCTTTTTTTGGTGGTACTGGGGTTTGAACTCAGGGCCTATACCTTAAGCTACTCCACCAGTCCTTTTATGTGATGGGTTTTTTTGAGATAGGGTCTTGAGAATCATTTGCCCTGGCTGGCTTTGAACTGTGATCCTCCTGATCTCTGCCTCCTGAGTAGCTAGGATTACAGGTGTTAGTCACTGGCACCCAGCTTAGTAGATGTCTGTCAGATGAATAAATGTTACAATTCCCAGTGACAAGGCAACATCCACTCCTATGTGTGATTAGCCTTTCCCTTTTCTGTTTTTTCAAAATTAGATTGACAGGGACAAAAAGAAATGATTGATTATTTTCTTATACTCTCTTCCCCACCCTTCTGTCTTCTGTCTCTCTGAAAATTACAAAGGAAAAAACAAGAGAAGACTGCATGTGCTCTGCTTCCTCTAGGAAAAGCTCCTATGGCTGCAAAACAGAAAGTAGAGAAGTGGAGAAAACAAACAAGCAAACAGAAACCTGCACTCCAATTTCTGCTTTTCCCAGTCTTTTTGGTTCTCTGTACGAGCAGCTAGTATGAACATGATTTAAAAACTGCAGCCCAGCTGTCAATAAATTGATAATCTGTCAGGGAATATACCTCAAATCATGAAAATAGACTTTTCCTTCCAGCCTCAAAAGTACTTCCCTATGTTCACTTGTCCTCTCAACTCTGGAACACTGTGCTCCAGTCCTGGTCCTTGGCCTCCTCCCAGAAGCTTTTGTTGTGCTTGCAAAAGGTCATATCAAAGATAATTTTGATGTTTTGCCAGGCGCCATCACAAATAAAACAGATATGGAGCCACACTGCATGTCTTGTCAGTCAGCCGAGCAGGACACATTTTGCCTAAGGGGACAGAGCCGCGGAAGCTAAGGGGTTAAACTCATTTTCAATTTGCCCACAGATGGATGCTCCCAGTTTTTCCTTTATCTGACAAGCCTACGTCCATAGGACTGCGGTAACAAATATTCACGAAGCTGCATTCACTGTGAAATTTAACAAAGGGAATTAGCCACAGTACGTGCACAGTAACCTTAAATAGCAGAAGTGACAAAGAGAACTGTGGCTGATAGATAAAAGAAAACCGGTAATTACAATATTAGCACCCTTTCCACACGAAGTTTCGAAACTGTATTAAAAGGTGCCTTGAAATCCTGCCCTTCTTTTCACCCATCAAAATAGAGAGGATAAAATATAATAGAGCAGATCGAGTCCCTGAATCATTTGCACAACACAGCGCAAGCATGTCAACCGCTTTTACACAGAATGCAACTTCTAATTGCAAAGACACTTAATTTAAAAATATTTTTAACTCTCTTCAAATGTTTTTATCGAGATTATTTTAAGTTGCAGCCCCAGGGAAGGAAGAGTAGCCATGCTCATTTCTCTCAAACTTCATCCAGGAGGAATGGACTGTAGCTTTCTTCTCTTTAATATTTAATCTAAACTTTATTAATTTTTTTAGAAATGAAAAGATTCTGTGTCTAATTTTTGCTCACCTCCAGGATTGCTCGAATGCATGGCTTGTGTAGATGTAAGGCCCACGTATTCTTTATTATCACTGTAGTTCAGCCATGTTTTTTCTTTTTAATCTTTAAAAAGCATTGATTGGAAACAGTGAAACTATTCCATAGTGCAAGAATGCTGTAGAAGAGAAAGCAGAAGAACAGACCAAAGCTACCATCACCCCTGTCATGACCAAGGAGCTGTTGGAAGGAGGAAGGGAGCCCCAAGCCTGCTTTTCAATCTCAACAGTCTTCAGAAGATGGACCAAGTCTTTCTCATACTGTTCCACCAGACCTGATTCTATTGACCTGATAAACACCTCAGCTCTTATTACCTTGTGACTGACAAGCATCACTACTTGAGCCTCCTAGCATAAGCAGAATGAAACTTAATGAGAAGCTGGTAATGTTTACAAAATTAATCACTCAAATGTTTAGAAAATTAATCACACAGTAGTTCCTCAATCTTTGGAAGACCCATCAAGGAAGGGGAAGCAGACTTACTCTCTGTGATTCTAGAAGTCTAGAACTAAGACTAACAGGTAGAAATTACATGATGAAATATCATAATTCAATCCAAAATGTTCTCATAGCTAGTTAGACCTATTCAAAAAAGAAAATAGGCTTTCTTGCAAAGTGGGGAGTGCTAGACCCCTGGCAGGGCTGCAGTCATGAGTTTTTGCCATTCTGGCAACGAATGTGACTGAAAGTGTTCAGACATGCAGCCAACCCTGGTACCAGGCAGCCACATGGCAAAGATGGGTCTCTGTTCACTGAAATTCAGCCTCTTCCAGCCATAGTAAAAGGAGTCATGGAGAAATGTTTGCCTCACCAGGAGTTCCAGATTGAAGCCTCATTTGCATATAGTTTGAGTCTGGTGACTGGCCTGGCCACAAGGGTATGAATAGAAGCAATGGGGGTCATTTCTGGGGCCTGGTGGTTGGGCAGCCTTTTTCCACTTTCACCCTTTCTTCCTTCATCTGAGATTTGAGGCTGAGGACTCTGAGGCCCTAGTGGAGGATGCAGTCCCAAGAAGAAAGGAAGCTCAGCCTGAAAGCCACCCACTGTCCAGGAACACATGCACTGGAAGTAAGCATAAAACCAGGAAAATGTGGGTATTTATTTATTTCTCAGCAGCTGCCATACCCACTAATTTTCCTACCAAATGTAAAGAGACTGGTGATTCTAAGTAAGTATGGATTATTTCTGGTAATTCTAGAAATTTTTGTCTCTAGGTGTTGATTTCTTATAGGACAAATGGTTCTAAATCTAGTTTGTTTCATCTCTAATTAATAGCCTTTCTTCTGGGCATGTTAGCCAAACAGTCTCAAAAAACAAAAAACAAGCGTGGAAGATGCTACTCAGCAGGTGAATAGCTTTCCTCATTTGCTCTCTGGGCTGTTTTTAGGGTAGCATGTCGTTCCTGGGCAGTGGTAGGGATGATACTCGATCACAGATTATTTTGAGAGACTGAGGCCACAGGCAACAAAAAGTACTCTAACTGGGCAAGGGACAAGAATCCGGAAACCAGATCTGCCCCTCAGTAACAGCTCAGACTTGTCAAAGCAGACAAGGACTTGGGCTGTGAAACTGGATTTCTTCTGTGCATGCATCATTCTTTGCCTCCCCTTCCAAGGACATGTAATTTCCATGTAACTGTGAAGCCCAGAAGCATGCTAAGGACCAAAATAGCAATAGTGGTGAAAGAATACAAGCTTGGTTAAACACGAATGTCATTAAACTACACTAGACTCTGTGGCTGTTAAGTACTGAAGTTGCTTGGGCTGAAAATATGGGCCACCTCTGGTAGAGTAGGGGCCTGAGGCAACAAGAGGTTAATCCTTTGTCAGCGACCATGTCAATCTACAGCACAACTTGGTTCAGAAGCCGATGTGTTTATTTCCCTTGCTGCGCTCAGCTGGGCTCAGAGAATGTTAGTGCTGAAAGATCAAACCTTCATCTCAAGCCAAATTCCTACAGAGAGAGGGGAAGGGATGGACAGCCAGCTTGTTTTTCTGTTGCGTGCTTTGTCTAATCCGTACATACACACGGGTCCATATTTAGGACATGTCTGTAAAGAGAGTCTTTAGTCCAAAGTCACCCATGCATATCGTTAGGAAAATACTGAGAAAGAGCGGGGAGTTCTACCCCAAGTTATAAATCGGGGGCTTTAGTTCTCTGTGCTCCCATGAGCCTGCTAGGGGAGACTCTGCCTGCTCCAGAAATGGATGTCTGTCAAGGACACAAAGTGTGTGTCTGTCTCCCGGGAGGGGCCTCTGTCACATGGGCAGGCAGAAGTAGAACTCGTTTGGAGCCATGATGGGTCAATATTGTCAGTGTGGTTTTGAGTTTACATTCAGCTTTTCTTTGACTAAAGAGATGACTATGATGTATGACGATGGCTTGGGAAATAGTGTCAGCGCTTTTTCTTACAGAAAGGGTGAGCAGGGCCAGTAGCAAGAGCGGCCAAACCTTGTGACCACTTGGGTCCTCTCTCTTGCTGACGTTGTGCAAGGTGGTGACTCCAGGTTGAGCTGCTTACTGCATTGACCAGATGCCTGGCTAATTCAGAAGAAGTGTACTTAAAAGACCCCCCTTTTTACTGCTGCTGCCCACCAGAGGAGCCCTGACAGCCTCGTTGTGGCCAGATTATTGAGTCACTAACTAATCTGTGGGCACCACTGTAGCCTGTCACCTAAACCCACTTCTTCTTTGGTCTTCCCTTATGGTCTGTGGATCCCTGGCAGGGTCCTTGGTTCTTGAGTACATGTGGCTCTGCGTGGCTGCCTTGCACCAAGTTGCAGATTTTTGGAAGAGCCAGAGTCCTCTGTGGGGACAGCTCTATCCACCACATTTGGATGATCCTGAGGTGGCTCTGATGTGTGTGAACGTGTGAATATGTGAATATAACTGTTGTAACCATTCCCAGTTACTCCTCTGAGCTGATGGCCCTGAGGACATGTGGACACCATGCCCCTGGCTCCCCCTAGTGGCTCATGGAGCCCCAACCAGAATTTCCCTTCCTAACTGTAGGGCATGTCTCAGGACATCCAGGACAAACCTCTTTTCTCTAGTCTCTCCACCGTCCTAGGGCTGTGGGGCCACCCTAATACACACAGGTGTCTTAGATTCCAAGGCACAACACACTAAGGAGACTGGAGCCTGGTGCTCTGAAAAGATTCCTCCCTCTTTTCTGCTTTTGAGCCATTTTCTGCAGGAACTTTACAGGGAGCTGTCTTCTAAGGCTGTTGGGGTGTCTGGCCTGGTAAGAAGTATGGAAGCACAAGGTAAAGAAGCAGCTGTTTCAGCACCAGGACTTGGCCAATCCCCGTCTCTCCCCACCTTGCTCTCCACAACTTGGTGTGAAGCTTACATGGACATCCCAGAAATTACTTCAACACATTTAAATCCATCCCCAAACAACCATGACAGATGAAACAGGCAAAAACAATAACCCCAAGCCGAACAAGGAGTTTGAGGGCTCTGTGTCCTTATTTTGTGAGAATTGAGCTAGTCTTAATTTTACTTGTCCTCTTGAATTGTATTTTTCTTACAAACAAATGGGGAATTTCTTATAAGACATGGCTTAAGGAAGCTTTGTTAGATGAGCAGGTAGGGACGTGGGAAGGAGCAATTTGGAGTGAACAAGCATAGGAGCCCTTAGTTGAGTCTGACCTCAGAGTCTGGCTCTCAGAGTCTGTTTGCTGGACCACTCAGTGGTTCCCTGCCAGTGACCACACACCTGTCCCTGGTTGTCTTCACCTGCAAAGTGCTACCACCTGGGCACTGCTGTGAGTACTGGCTGAGGAAATACCTAGACCCATTAGAACAATACCTGACACTCCACCAGAGTAAGCTAGCACTATTGGATCATCCAAAGCTATCCTCCTGTGACTCTTAAATTTTAGCAAATTTACATTTCAGGACTTTTACAAAGACAAACTAATTTGGTTTTAGAAATTTAGTAAAAGGAGGTGCCATCCTTCTGAGGCCTTACCCACCAAGTGCCAGCTTTTCGTGTTTACAGCTGATGCAACTTTTGGAAATCAGAGTCTTTGGCACATGGATGCCTTCAGAATGGAGTCATGGATGTGCTTTATTTGTCGACAACTGATTAAATTCTGACCCAAGCTATCTTGGGAAGCTTTTAAGTGGCCCGTGTGAGATGTGTTATGGATCAAGTCTAGTTCCTAGAGGACAGGTGTCCACTTGAGAATGTTGGCACTGGTCTTGGAAACTTTTATGAAAAGACAAGGCCATGGATTCATCCAAGGGCTCTGAACATCTCCCAATCTGGAGAAGGACCCACTGGGTAACCATCTCAAAATTAAAAATAAGAAAACTGACTGTGGATTGTTGAGTAGAAAAAACACAGGGTGATAGTTTCTAAAACTTGACAATATATAACATTTCATAAAAATTAAATATAATGGTGGGAGGATAGCAGTAAGTGCTTTAAAAAGAAAGGAGACACAGAATTTGATGCCTGTGATGGCATATTCAAGGTTCAGTTCACTCAGGTGAAGTCTGAGCTCCCAGGGCAGAGAGGGAGAAGTTTTCCAAGGGGAGTGAGTAACTTTCCTGAGTCCTTCAGCTCAGGGATCCAGAGACCATCCAGTGCTTCCTTTTGCTTGTCCTGGACGCTACTCTTGCTGGCCCTATGTGCCTTATCTCTGAGTGCTGAGGTTCCGTATTTTTCCCATGGCATAAACATGACTTGTCTTTTTCAAGGAGAGTAACTAGAGAACTCAAAGGACATTGTTACTAAATTTGTCCAATGGGGAAATACATCTTGTCTTGCTTAAAGGAGTGTTAGTGTCATTTCCTAACAGGTTCCTTCTGATCATCCCACACCTTTGTCCAAAGGAAGAAGCTCACAGGGAGAAATGACAAATGTCCCAAGGACTTCTTACTTTCCTGACTCCCCTCCCATTGGACCCAAATATACTAAAATGAAAGCAGTTTCAGGGGAGGGAAAAGAGTTGTAGAGTGTAAGGAATTATCTTACCAGCAAAGACGAGGCTACAATGACAACAAAAAGATATCAAAGAAGAATTGTAAGTTGTTTTCTGACCTCCTCTAGAGAGAAGTCAAGCATGGGCTGAGGGCCACAGCTCCTCACCATGTCTCCTTTATTTGTTGGGTTTTGGGACTTTGTTGTTTGGGGGGTTTCCTTGGCTTGGTGCACAGCTGAGTTTGGGGTGCCCAAGAATCGTGGTACTTCTCAGTTTTTTTTGACACCTAATATGGAACCTCAGCAGATGAAACACCTTATGAAAGTAGCATCAAAATGTGCAATGTGCCATAAATAAGCAGTGACAGCCAGGGAGCTGTGCTAATCATGGCTTTGATGTCACATGCACTACTGTAGTTTAAGGGCCTCGTGCTTCTGAGAGCCTCTTTGGACTCAGCTGACACTGCCCAGTTGAAGGCTAGATCTAGCTTTCCAACTCTTCTCCCCTTGTGGGGACAGCTGTCATCTCTTGACTCAGAGGAAAACCATGTCTGTGCCCTTGCCCAGCCTCTAGCCCTTTCCTGGCAGGACTCCTGGAGCCTCATGCCTTCTCCCTGCCCGGGGCGGCAGGGGGAAGGCTGGCCAGGCTCAGCCAGGCCCTCCCAAGCTTCCTGTGTCATTTGCAGCTGGTCCTAGGACCCTGCAGCAACATCCTATTTTTAATCTCTGATGACCTGGTGCTCCCGTCCTATGTTGGAAAACAGAGCTTCGGCTTGACCTGCATAAGAAGGAGCTTGAAGGAGAATTACCTCTCACCCAGCAGAGCTTGCAGGAGGAAAGCAAACAATTATCTAGTGGTGAGGGTGGTAGTGGTGGGTGCTGGGGAGTCAGGGAATTCTGGCCTCAGCTACATGATTGTTCACTTGGGGAGAAAAAGTCCCAATCCTAAATTGCTACTGAGTCTACAAGTACTTAGTTTGATAAGAGTCCAATTCCTTGATCTTAAGAGTGTATGGATGTCCCAGTGGACAGGGGACACCAAAGCTATCTCCTTTCTGTAACCACCTAGGTAACCACATTCAGTCATGACTGTAGGGCAGACCTTGGGCAAGTCCCATTCATAGACCAGCTCACTCACTCACTCACTCACTCTCAGCTCCTGGGTGCAGGAGCGCCCTCTTGTGGACAGAAGAGCTTAGACTTTCTTTTTAAAAGAACTTAAAAAACTTTGATGCATTAAAAATTTACTCGAGATTTTTATTCAAGTGTCTTTCCTGAATCTTTGGAGTGAAAACACTATTCTTTGTTTGAAGAAGAGTGTGGTAGAGGGAGAGAAATTAATGGGAAGTTTGTTATTGCTATCGTTATCATTATTATTGTACCCAAATCCCAATCCGGCCACATGATATAGGCTCCATTCTAGACCCCAAAAAACTTTCTCTAATGGTCTTTTTGCCTTTAGGACTCTGCTCTCTCACCTTTATTCAACTGTATCAAATTAAGTTTTCTTAAGATATGTTTTAATTTTATTTTTCTTTTGGGTCAGAAATTGTTAAAAGCTGCCCTGAAGGTGTAGTTTAGAGGCTAAGCATCCTACAAAAGGTTCCAGATCTTTCTGTAACTAGTGTTCCTATCTTGAGCACCTCTGTCCATCTCACAAGAAGGTCTTTCTTCCTTAGCCTTGGTGGGGCATCTGATTCTTAAATCTCCTGGTGTTTGCAATCCATGTTAGCTTGCATCTTTTATCTTTGAAAGCTACTTCCTCACATGGCCCAACTAGATTACCTCCAATGGGTAGGTTTTCCTCCTTGGCTTATCACATGGCAATGACAATAGTGGTGGTGAATATATTTTGCTCTTCACTTAGGACTGTCTCAGCTCCCTGTGTGCATGGGTTTACCAAGTCCACACAAGAGCATTTTGCTATCTATATTACTATTCCTGTTATTCAGTTGGAGTGTTAGAGAGAGGAAAGGAGGACATCCAAAGTGTGAGTGAGAAGCAGGTGGAGCCAGAGGGGGAAACAGGACAATGCTCCTGATCTGTCATTGCTCTTTCTCTCACTGTGGTCCTGCTGCCTTAAGAAAGACCCTAAGGTAACAAGAATAATGCTAGGTGTTAAAGTTCTGTGTGTGTGAGCATGAATATTTGGGAAAACAGTTTATTTTAGTTTAATTATCAGATGTCACTGAGCACATAAGAATGTATATGTGACAAATGCAAATCAAGGCTTATCTCTCTGATTTGCTCCTGTTGGTGAGTAAGTGATCGTTACATATATGAGGAACAAGTAACACAGGACCTAACCAAACTGCCTTAATCAAAGGGAAGTTGTCCGCCTTCATTTGCAGGGTTTGAGATTTGCTCTGTTGAGGGTTCAGCCCCAATGAAGGAGCTCTTGGATCTTCACCACGCCTCTCTGATGGCTGGTGGTGAGCTAAAATCTAGTAATTCTGAGACTAGTGGGCAGGCAACATGGAACTGAGGAGCAGAAAATGCCATGAAGACACTCTTCAAGAGCAGCTGGAAGGGTCAGTTAGTATCTACCTCATCCCAGTGCTCCACCTCGTGAGCTCTGCATGATCAGGCTACCTAGTGTGCGGCTGGCTGAGGTTACTGCCCTGAGGAACACAGATGTCACCAGAATTGATCCCTCAATGCCTCCACAAGAAAGGAGGGAGGGAGGGGATCCATCCCAGGATGACACTCCTGGCAGGGTAGAAGACAGGAATGTTTTGTTCTTTACTTGTGTGTGGGAGTGCATTTCTCTGTTATGACAAGTTCATCTATCTCTTATTTGTCAGTTTTTCATTATTATAACGGCATACCTTAAGCAGGGTATATTAAAGAGAAGAGGTTTATTTAGGTCACAATCTGGAAGCCCAAGGGCGTGGTGCTGGCATCAACTCAGCTCTCCGAGGGCCTTGTGGTAGAAGATATAACAATGATTGGAGCATGTGTGCAAAAAAAAAGTCCACATCCCCAGTTAGGAAGTCAGAAAGTGATTCAGGGGTCTAGCTTGCTGTAGAAAAATCTAACTTAGGCTCCATGAGAACTACCCGAATGACTTTCAAGGACACACCCCCAGTGACCTAAGGAGATCCCACTAGGCCCCACCTGTAAAAGGTACTGCCACCTCTTAATATTTCACACTAGGGACCAAGTGCCCATCACATGAACTTTGGGGGACAAACACATCTGAACCATAGCAGTCGGTGTCTCACTTTAGCTGGACTTCCATGTGGGGGTAATGAGCCTAAAGCCATGGCACCAAACCAGTGAACTTCTCTCCTTTCCATCAGTTTCTGCCCCAGGACTGGGTGCTCTCCACCACTTACCATGCATGAGGCTCTGCTTAGGTGCTGGGAACACAGTGATGAGCAGGCTGGACTGGTGTGTGCTTTCTTGGACTCACAGCTGAGAGAGGGGAAAAGGCAGTAAACAAATGAACCAAATGGATGACGTTTAATGATGGCTATGAACAGAACCAAATGGGGTGGTGTAAAATGGAGCAACTGAGAGGAAAGAAGAGACTGGCTTTATAATTTGGGGATCCTGAGCAAAAAACTGGAGTTCCTTAGTCAAAAACTGTTAATATTTTCAAGGTGGCAACAGCAGAAAGTTAAACCAAGTGAAGGGCCCTCTGAGCATGAGCCCATGCATTCATGCTGCTCATCTGCCCCAGCATCAGTGTGGAGGTGGTGGGATAGAATGAAGCAGATGCTGGATTCATAATTTCAGGGGCCTCACTGTGGTGAGTGTGGTGCAGAGATATGAGGCAGGGGAAGGAACAAGCCACATGGACATTTCCAGGAAGAGACCCCTGGGCAACCTGAAAAGACAGGTGGAGCCTCTTGTGACTGTCACTAACAAAGTGGGGAAGCACAGACATAGAGGTGTGGATGGCCTCTGGGGACTCTGAATGTGCCTGGAAGGGACAGAAGTGTTTGGAGAGAAGACAGAAGCTGACCCATACTTTGAAAGGCTTCTCTGTGGAGAAGGGGTTACAGGTGGACAGAGGGAGATTGCTGGGGTACAGTTGGCAGGCTGTGGAAGCTGTTGGGGAGAGGTGGTGATGGGGTGGAGGAAGGATGAGAGAGGCACTTTTCTAGCCCCAGACCCAGGCTGCCCTCACGGGCAACCAACTTGGCTTCACTGTGAGCTGAGCTCCAGGTCAAGGCCTGGACACTGCCAGGGCCAGTGCATCTCTTCCAAGAAATGCTACAGAAGGTCACTCTCAATTATCCTTTGCCAAATCTCAGCACAACACTCTAATTTACATATGTAAATCACTCCGTTTCTAGATTAATTGTGTATGTGTCTTTACATCTGGTGACAGTCACAAGAAAGTACATTTCTTTCATTTGCACATCAGCAAGTTTCTAGGCCATGTGGTGAATTATTCTCAGAGCCTTTGTGATCTGAACTTCTAACTTTAAAATGTCATTTTTATCTGTCAGTATTGAGCCTGACCATAAAACCTTCCATTTGCTAGGGCTTGTTTTCTTTCTTTATTAAGCTATGCATTATTTGAAGGCTAAATACCTTGTTGTGAGGAGAAAAAATGAAATCAGAACCTGTTCCAGTGGATATGAGATGAATGGTCACGTCAGTCTTGTAGAACTGTATTAAACACAGAATTTCCTTAATTTTGATTATCTCTTCCAATGTTGTGAAATAAGAACTACACCCTAAAAATGTAGAGGAGAGAACAGGATCCTTTTATCTCCCTTTTCCATAATGTCCCTGTCTTTTGGCTATTTCCCTTCATGCCCTATTCGTTTTTAAAGCCACATTTTCACGAGAAACATTTTCTTCTGAGAGGAATTCTAAGACGTCAGTGGGCCCTTGTGCCCTCACTTAGCTACTTTTGGCTTTGCAGAGGGGTAACTGACACACGAAGTTGAAGAGCTTGGACATTTGCAAACACCAGGGATGCCCTCCTACCGTCATAGTACTGGACGTGTCTGTCACCTCAACACTGTCCTCGTGTTCCTCTGTGCTTCACATTTTAAGGCGCGCAATACTATACTGTCACCTATCATCATGATGCTGTACGTCAAACTTCAAGAACATAGTCATTGTACAATACAGAAACTCTGTACCCTTCCCCATTTGCCCCAGGCATGACAGCCACCATGCTCTTCTCTGTTTCGGTGGGTTTGACTATTGCAGACATTTCAAACAGGTGGAACTGTTTGCAGCATTTGTCCTTTTTAAAGTTTATTAAAAATATTGTAGCAATTAGATATCTGGTCAAATTTCTCCACTATGCTTCAGTTATCATTTGATTTTTCTGGGTTGCCTCTAAGCACAGACCAGCCCTCAGACAAGAATTAGTTTTCACTCCTTTTCTTACTTAACACAGATCCTTGCTGCACATCCGTGGACAGCAAACACTCAATCAATGTTTGTAAATTGTATTTGAACTTACTTCCTAATCCAGGTATCAGAAAGTAGGGCTGGGTCACCAGGAGAGCAGAACCTTAATGTCCCAGGCACCTTGCACTGGATTTTGCACGTAGCAGGTAATTTCAACCACACTTATAATTGCATTGTCTCAGGTTGGAATAGAACCCCTATTTAAGATGTCTGAAGGCTGCTGGAGGAGCTGTAATTATCCGTAGGCACTGAAGGGCTCAAGCGTCTACTTTTCTCTGTAGCTTTCTTTCTTAAATTTTGAGACCGTTTTGAATCGTGGCATTTTGTAGCTGTCACTTACAGCTCTGTCCAGTACTGTGATGAGGTGTCCTCCTGCTTACCCACGGTTGCAGCATTTTCCTAACCATTGACGAAAAGTCCCCATTACTGATGAATATAAAACTACAATGGTTTGTGTGCCAGAGAAAGATGAATTGCTGAACAGAATTTGTTGAAGGAAAAACATTAAATTGTAGGGATGAATATAATTTAGAAAAAGAAGCATCAGTGAAAAGCTATTTTGAATTTGCTTGAAAGTAGAAAGGAGAATTTAAAATCATATGATATCCCCCAGGCTCCCATTAATAGCCTATTCCACGTGCTCGATTCTTGCTAGTGAAGATATTATGCTACAGAGCCTCCTAAAATTAAGGAGACGTGGGCTACAAAAATCACATGTGATTTACACTTTCTTCAGTTTTTCCATGAAGTCTCGTTTTTAGGGCTTGAAGATTTTCTGTTATTTTCTTGTTGGTGTTGGTATTGGTATCTGGAGGGAAATTTGCCTACATTTTAACTTGAGAGAACGTTACTTTTTTCCCTAGGCCAGAAAACCAAACAGTTAGATATTGTTGCTTTACTATGTCCAAAAATTCTTGTTTGAACTCTCTTTCTGTCTATACTCACAATTTATTATATCAAAGACAGATAAACTTGGAGAAAATGTCTCTAGAGATACCGTTCACCTCTGTGTGTGATCATAGTCTAAGCTCAGGACCCAAACAGCCAGGCATGGAGGCCAGGTGGCCCACTCCCTTTGGCCCTCCTCTCCTCTGAGGCCCTTCTCTCTCTCTTAGTTTTGCATTTCTCCTTTGAGAATTAGCCCTCTGTTCTAGTTCTCACCTCAGGCAACTTGGTTTCATTTCTCCTGTAATGGGAAAATCTCAGATCTAAGAAGACTCTCACTCATCACTGTGTGTCAGTAGAAGAGCTGTTCTCAGAAGTGTCACAACCTTTCCATCCCATAAACTGTTCACGGTTCATGAATCATATATACATATGCTCATTTGATCTGAAGTAGAGGGCAATTGTCTCTTGTCTAAGTTGAGATCATGAATTTTTTATTTCACTTACATTTTGGCCATATCCCACTTTCTGTTCAGAACTTCCCTCCCTCGGTGGCCAATTTAGAATGGATACCGTAGGTAATGGCAGAAGCAAGGAACACAGAAGCTGAAACAGTCAGACAAAGCAATGGATGAGAGGTACTTTTGAAAAATATCTCAGAGTGGCCAGGCACCAGTGGCTCATTCCTATAATCCTAGCTGCTCAGGAGGTGGGGATTGGGAGGATCAAGGTTCGAAATCAGCCTAGGTAAATGGTTTGCAAAACCCCATCTTGATAAGAACCAACATAAAAAGGGACTGGCAGAGTGGCTCAAATGGTAGAGCACCTGTGTATCATGCATGAAGGACTGAGTTCAAACCCCAGTACCACCAAAAAACAAAAACAAAAAAAAAAACCAGTCTCATGTTGTCAATCACAAAGACTGTAGTATTTCCTTTCCTATTTTGTCTTGTTTTGGTGTCAAAAGGTTCTATCTTCATCTGTTTTGTGTTGTTATAACAGAGTAATTTATAAAGCAAAGAAATTTATTTCTGATGGTACTGGAGGCTGGAAGTCCAACAGCAAGTTGTCAGCCTCTGACAAGGGCCTCTGCACTGTATCCTCCCATGGCAGGGACAAGAAGGCAGAAGAGCAAGTGAGACAGACAGCAAGAGGCTTAGCTCACTTTTATAACAAAGCTGCTCTCTTGGTAATGCACCCACTACATCAGTAAGGACTTCAATCCACGCACGAAGGCAAAGGCCTTGTGATCTAATCACCTCCGGCACTGTTGCACCAGGGAGTAAATTTCCAGCACATGAATTTTGGGTGTCACACGTGAATTTTGGGTGTCACACTCAAAGCACAGTAGGTTCAAGTCCAGGCTCTGACATTTGACAGGCGCAAAGGTGTGATGAGCTATTTATTCAACTTCAGCCTCTCCTGCTTAGCTCTGCACTGGAATCTAAAGACTGGTCTCCTGGAGATTGCGGAGCAGGTGCGATGGGAGTGAAAGCAAACTGGGGAGTGCTAAACTATTTGTTACAATTTACTTTTCTTCCAGTTGTTATTATTTAGCTATTTTCAAACAACTTTTATCTGCATATGTATGCAAAACTATATTCCAGGCATCATTTTAGGTATGAGGGACAAAAAAAATAAAAAATCTAAAAACGTTTGACCTGCCTGGGAGAATGTCATGACACAGTGCAAGAGACAGATGTGTAAGCAGATGGTTTCTACAATACATACTTGTACTGGAGCTAGAAGTAGAAGACTGTGCGTTTACTGTAGTGTCTTATCCTCCCCTGGCAGACACAGGACTTCCATGATGCACAAGTGTAATGTCACACTTTGGTGCTCATTAATACCTACATACCTTCAAGGTTCTGAAAATATTCTCCACTTCAAATGGAATTTCTCATTTTTCACTCAAGAAACATTTGTTGAGTATTTCAGTTGTACCCAGCCCTGCAGCAGCTGCGTGGAAAGCAAGGAGAGGAATTTCTTCCTTGAACTAACGCCCATTCTGGGCCAGGAAGTGAATGCATGGAACACTTAGCCTATGTGGAATGAAGCAGGTCTCACAGTAGTTGTATACTTTGTGACAGACAAGAAGAAAAGCTACACAAACCCCGGGTGAAAAGAATTTGTAGAAGACATAACTAAAGAATCAAAATGGGTCTGGGGTGTAGCTCAGTGGTGCAGAGCTTGCTAAGCATGCAGAATACTCTGAGTTTGATCCTCAGCACTGCAAAACACAAACAAAGAACACAAAAACTCAAAGTGGATTAATCCTTTGGAATATAACTGCCTAATAAAAAACCCACTACCACCACTCCCATCACCATTTAGAAAACTACCAATGCCTTGAGCCCTTTACACAAATCTCCTGTAGCCCTCACAATGGTCCCTGTGATAGGTGTCATTCTCATTTTACATGTGAGGAAACAAACTCACCCATTTAGATGGTTCACTCAGCTATCGAGTTTCAGAGCTGGAACTCAAACCAAGACACTTCTACCTCCAAAGTTTTTTTTTTTTTTTAACTTCAATTTTTCCTGATGAAACCTAAGTCTGGCAAAAAGCAAATGACTAGTTTTAGGTGTGTGTGTCAGGGATGGGGGATGTGGGAGCAGGGAACAGCAAAGGGAGGGGAGGGGAGCACACAAAAGAGAACTCTGCTCACATTCAAAGACGACTGGGCCTTAGAGAGAGTGAGAGGGATTTCTTATGTAAGTTCATATCTGATTTAAAATATCTGAGCTAACATGATGAAGACTTACATGATATACTTATCAAAAGTATGGACACTGTGAGTCCTGCATAAATCATTGGATGTCAGAACCAGGGTCTCCAAACAGGCAAAATGTGGAGAGTGTGCTGGATCCCAAACAATAAATATAACAGAATACATGTAAAAATGTGTCCTTATGTTAGAAAAAAATCCAGCTGCAGAAACACAGAGAAGAGCCATGGTTAGCTAGAGTTTTAAAGGTTTAACCAGCTCTTGACCTAAGAGATGAGGACTGTGAAGTGGCCAACAGTCATGTGGTGTTAGCTCATCCACAGACACAGGAGGTACCCTACAGCATGGCACAGGAGATTGTAAGCTGAGACACATTCACAAGTCAGCCTGGGGACTGGCAGAGTGGCTCAAATGGAAGAGTGCCTGCATAATAAGCATGAGGCCCTGAGTGCAAACCCAGTACCACCTAAATAAATAAATAAAACAAATTCCAGAAGTCAGCTCCTGTTGGATCAAGGCACTGAGGTCACAATGCACAAGAGAGGTGGCCATGATTGGGACTTTGAGTCTGGACAAGAGAAGACCCAGCAGGGAGATTTCACCTGCCTTGAAGTGCTTAAAGGACCACCATGGGGAAGATGGATTCAATTCATTTTGAGAGCTCCAGAGGGTAGGACTGGCTTCAGTAGGGGAAAATTATAGAGAATTGCTTTCAATTCATTACGGGGAAGAAGAATGTCCTAGCAATTAAAGCTGCCCAGTAACTGAATTGGCTGACTCACATAGTCATAATGAGAACCATGGGCTACTTAAGCAAATTTAATTACCAGGGAGTGCTCAAGTGCTCAACTTTACCTCCATTTCCCTTTTAAGAAATTAAACATAATCTTGAACTATGTTGCCCACTGAGTTATTAGGTGACAGTGTCTTTCTTACGTTATGTGGTTGGTTTTTATATTAATGTTTTAGTTATTAATTTTTCTTAAAGACAGAGACAAAGTTCTTTTTGTTAATTTATACTTAATGGAGTTGGACATTTGCCCTGGAGAAATACCAACATTTAGTTGTGAAAAAATAGTTTGAGTCCATAGCTAAGTGCTTCTTTCTTTTGACAAAAGTTGACATCAAGACTGAAAATGGTGTGCTTTCTGATGCGTATCTTAGCAAGTGTGCTGTGGTTGGTGACGTGTAGTTATCAGTAGACTGTAATTTTCTTGAGAACAGTAGTTTTGTCAATATCCTTTACATTGTCACACATTGAACCATAAACCATTCAATTAAGTTTTTTTTAAAGAAATGAGCAAGTGATTTACCAAGGATGTTCAAGCAGAATATGAACAAATAAAGTAATAATTAATAAAAATGTATCCAGGAAGTTGTAAATTAGTTTACATCCTGAAGTTTGGTCTCAGGTAAAAGGGCCCTTTCCCTTCTCAGATTATATAATGTCCTGTGAATCCATTCTATACACTTAAATATGAGTGAAATTTCAAGAGAAAAGGAATAAAGAAATGCAGAGTGAGGGATTAAGAGGATGCAGTGAGCCTGGGTTACACAGATGAGGAATTTGGGTTGGCAGAAATAATTGTGGAAGCAAAACAGCCTCAGTGGATTGCACTGGGTTTGGAAGGAGCAGACGCCACCCCGGTAGAAGCTTTGACTCTGACATGGTGATGAAAGGCCTGGACTAAGGTTGGGTACGGGTGGGACTAAAGGTAGAGGAGAGAGTCTGGTGGACACTGCCCAGGTTCTCAGGGCTGTTAGGAACTAGAATAAGAAATTACTGAAGCTGGGCATGGTGGTTTACATCTGTAATTCCAGCACTCAGGAGGCTGAGGTAGGAGGATCATGAGTTCAAAGCCAATCTGGGCTATATAGGGAGAACTTATGTCAAAAAAAAGTGAAATTACTATTCATGTGCCTTGAGTTACCAACATGGTAAAAATGATGTGGTTTGCAAAGTGAAGGAATACGGAAGCACAACAAGTAAATAGACATGAAGCTGGTTGTTCTGATGTAGAACTGTGTGTTGTACATCAAATCACAAACAACTCCCTCTGCTACCTGGTCCCCCACTCATCTTGGCTACTACTGATGTCAAGAATGAATGAGTCTAAACTTTCTAAATGTTTCAGATCATAGGGTGCTAATGAGAGAAGGCAGTGGGACATCAGGGTGGAACTGAACACTTTTGATTTTGAGGGACCCCCTGGGTATCTCAGACTTGTCTGCATTTACCTGTATCTTTTACAGGTAAAAATGAGGCATCTTGGTGCACGGAGTTTAAATTATAAAATTTCAGATGCCTGGCATCTGAAATGGCTGGATAGTCCTACAACGAGACGCACTGGAGAGCCAGAGAACTGGTAGCTGCTCAGTCTATGAGGCTAGAAGCCACAGAACAAGGGGATCACTGATGCAGCCCCAGTCTGAGGCTGAGGGCCTGGGAGTCCCCTGGAGAGTCACTGTGAGTCTGCATAGAGAGGCGAAAGAAGCTGGAGTCCCATGTCCATGGTGGAGGCAGCTGCAACAGACACACTTGCTCAGGAAGAATGGAGCTGCACATGCCAGCTGGTTTCCTCCTTTTCCCCTTTTATCTCATCTGGGCCTCCACCTATTGGATAGTGCTTTCCACATTCAGGGTGGCTCTTTTGCCCTTAGTCACCAGTCCTTTCTGGACATTCCCTCACAGACATACATCACTCACCTCCTAGATGCTCTCAATCCAATCAAGCTGAAAAATCAAGATTAACCACCATCAAGGAGATTTGTTGTCTCAAGGATCTAAGTTTACCTACTCAGAGTCCTCCTAGACTCTCAGAGTTCCCTCAGAGTAAAGACACCCGAGGATCTGAGGGGCTTTCAGGTGGATTTCCTTCAATGAGAGCTGCATTGTGCTGTAGGTGAGGGCCATGGTGGTTGCTGCTAAACCAGCCTGACAGGAAATTAATCAAACCTCATGTGACTGTCCATAGAACCACTGATCCTGGGGGAGCCTCCCTAAAGACAGTGACTGAGTCCAACAGGCTGTCATTACTTGCCAAAGACCGTAGGCACAGCCACAGGCAGACCAGAGAGACCTGGAGAAGAGTAGAGGAGGCTAGAGGTCGCGTCCAGTCCTCCTTGCACCTGAGTCTCTTTTCTGTTAGGTCCCATAAGGCCCTTCTGTGTCACAGGCTCAGACAACTTCAAGGCAGGAGATGGGAACAGGGTCTGACCTTGGAGGAGTTGGTGTGACTTAACTGTGATACAGGATAAACCTAGAAGACAGGTGGCTTCATGGGGTTGCCAAGAATTTCTATAATAGAGGATATTAGTGGATGAGAAGGCCACACCTGTAGACGTGACTTGTCATTCACAGGTCACCCACACAGAGAAGCTGAGCCAGCATGTCTTTTGCTTTCCAGAAGCATGAGTTTTCTATCTTCCTCTGTCCACAGATTCCCTACACATGATCTGAAAGACTGGTTTCTCTCTGTAGGTAGAGTGACCCACAGTTCCTTTTCCTGTCATCCCAATAAGCCACATATAGGCAGTGATGGTTGAACATATGCACATCACAAAGGGAAATAAGAACCGTTGAGTTGGTTTTTTTCAGCATTTCTATTGATCTAGAAGAGCAGACTACATGTGCACATAGATGCTACTAACTACCAATGTGTGATTTCAGTGATTCTGCGTACAAGTTAAGTGCTATTAGAATTTCATTTACAGCTGGCATTGCATTGCATGATATAACTGATATGATGAATGGTGAAATTTATGACCATAATCAAAACACATAAACATTTACTTACCTTGAAAACAAGTAAAAGAACACCATGGTTATTTGATAGAGGAGACCAGTGAGGACAAGAAGAAGGTTTAATATCTTTTACAGGACTTCCCCCCCCCCAGGTCTTCTGTGCAACGAGCTCCTTATTTTTTACCCTACACTCCATCTCAAGGAATCTGTTGCTAGAAAATACTGGCTGTGTCCCCTGGGAGCCACAGTTGGTCACAATTAAGTCCTCATCTGCTTTGTCTTTAACCTTGATCTAAAACATTAGGAGAGAGGGCAGCTGTTAGACAGACTGTGTTCAAACCAGCAGTACCCATGGAAAGAACCCTGAGACGGGGCAGTACATTTCATCCTGAGACCCAGGTCCTTTCAGGCGGTTTAGCTCTTGGGATCTCAGCATAACCTTGAGGAATCTTTCCCATCTGTAAACAGAAGGTCATTGTCAATTTTAAGCTAGCCAATCTTAGCATTTGGTGTGGCTGAAATATGAAACCTCAAGCTGCCCTAAACTAACAGAGGATAATGGTAAATTCAGAAAACCCATCACAGCAATGTGCTTTCAGAGTTCCTTTGTATCCCTGGGACTAGAGTGTCACCCACAGCCCTGTCTGTATAGACTTCCTCAGGTCTCCACTGCCCTTCAATACCTTTCTGCTTCAAAGAAGGGGGTGCATTAATGTGGAGATTACATCTCATTATTTCATTTTACTGGTCCATTATTTAACTCTGTTTTTCTTTTTCTTTTTTTGAAGGCACTGGGGTTTGAACTTAGGGCCTTATGCTTGCTAGGCAGGCACTCTACAATTTGAGCCACTCCACAGCTACTTTTTTGTGGTGGGCTTTTTTGAGATAGGGTCTCACAGAACTATTTTGCCTGGGCTGGCTTTTAACCTCGATCCTCCTGATCTCTGCCTCCTGAGTGGCTGGGATCACAGGCTTGGGCCAGTGGTGCTTGAACCTAGAAGTCCTTAACCTAAAACATAATACACACACACACACACACACACACACACACACACACACACACACAACATTTTTGTTGTTTTTCTGGTCTCAGGATAGGTGCGTCCCAGGCATACCTCTTCCATCTTTGCTTTTCTTGCTGCTTACCTACTTGGTAGGGATGGAGGTGGAGGCTGGACGGCATCTGTTGGAGGTGGGCAGATGGCGTCTACTGGAGCTAAGTTACCCTAATAACAGCTAAGTGGAGGATCTGTCACAGTCAGGCTACCCTGAGCTACATGGAAATTCTGTCCCTGGGGGAGCTACACAGTTGTTCCTCCATACCATCTCCATCTTCTGCCCCCAGGGTGCGTTTTTTGCTTGGAAATACAGATCAATATTTATGCTTTACACAAGTTTTCATTTAGCAGGTTTGAGCAGCCCATGAATTAATAGATAAACTTGTTAAGAACTGAAGAAAAAAATAATTAGTTTGTTGATGTAAATTGTTCCTCAGCTGGAAGTCCAGACAAAATAATCACACAATTTTGCTTGTTGACAGTTGCATTTCCTTAAATCAATTTTTCTTGTGATTTTTCCACAAAAGCAGCTTACTGTGACTACTGGTTGTTAGAGTGCCAGCTGATTGTTTCTATTGTCTATTAATGAAACTGGGTTTGCTTTCTTTTAAAATATCATACAGCCTTCAGAAATGGGAATACTAAGTGACCTTCAACAGAAAAGAAATGCTTCTCCACAGTTCCATGTTTGTAATTGAACAGTGCTTTTTAAATGCACTTTGAATAGAAAGCTTTTAATCCAAAGAAATAGAAGAAACATTGCTTTCTATGTATTTAGGCTAGCATCAACTGGATGAAAAGGACCTAACATTGGGAGATCATCTTTAAGTCTGCCATTCTTTCTGGCAAGTGCTGAGAAAATAGAGGAAGAAAGTTCAGTGATAAGGAGATGGTGGAGAAGTAAAGCAGTGAACTAGTGCATTTGGGTGTGGGCTTGCCTTCATCCTACCAACAGATCCAACTGAAGGAAGGGGAAAAGGAGAAACTGATGGCTTCCCTGTCCACCTGCATGGCTCTGTGCTTCAGAATTCATGATGCTTCAGGTCTGCGGATGGAAGAGCACTGATTTATCCTCTTGGGACTCTTTCCAATGACCTCCATCACCTTACCATGTACACTTTCTTCCTATGAATTTTACTCATCTGGGAGGATGCTCCATTCACTTTCAGCTCAGACAGACAGACCACCCTTCTCCCTCTCCCATCACCTGAGTCAAAAGGGTAGCAAATTCCTGCCCACCCTCCTGCGTAGGTCTTCTTCATGACTCTTCAGTTTTGTTTATTCTTCCTTTCGTTTTTACCAAATGCCAATAGTGGTGGGCAGCATTGATAGGGACACAGTTTTATTGCCTCTTTTCTTCTTTGGAATGAGTTTAGAATTAGTACTTGTTTTATTTGGGCGAGTCAGGGCTGCTGCTGTGGTGTGGCTACTGTGGACATATTCCTGCCTCATGGAGGGTCACTCCACCTATTCAGGACATATGAGAGGGTGCGTCTATATTTTCACAAGCTGCACACTCATGAGATGTTGCATAGTTTATAATCTTTCCAGGTAGAAGAGGAGGCTGACACGCAACGTCTCCTGCTCAGCTGCCCATCCGCCACTTCAAGTGTGACTTGAGTGCTCTACCGTTATCTTTTCTCTTCGATACTCAGCCTGTCTCCCTCTGATGAATGGTCATAATGAGCAGAGTTAATGCAGGGATAATTTATTTAATGAATTGTTACTGGAAAAGATCGTCGATGAGGCAGAGAGACCTAAAATGCAGGAAATTATCTGCTTGATTTATGAAAGCTATGATTACTGTGATTTCATCATGTTGGCAGAATACCTCTCCATTGTGTTTGAATATGAGTAAATAAATGCTCAAATTACTCAGGGTTTATTTAGTCTTTAGTGTACAAGAAAGCCAATGCCAAATCCTCTTTTCAACTCCTCCTTGATTTTCACGTTATTTTGTGGATTTTTCAGCATTGAAAATGATATTGAAGGTACTCTGCGTCTCAGGCGAGGGGAGAAAAAAAAGTCGGAACTTTAACGCTCTTCCCAGGAAGGAAACTTGCGTGGTTTCTTCTCAGGTCTCCCTGATAATCGTGGAAGATACTTCCTGTGAAGGCAATTCACATGCAAGGAACTCTCTTTTTTGTGAATAAGGATAAAGGCAAAGGATATTAAAACTTGTCTTTTCACACTTTGAGGGGCACAACAATCCTCCTGCCATCTTTTCCTTCATTCTCTGCAATTTTATAACCACTTAACAACAAACTGGTGACAGGGCTCCCATTGAAAATAACCTCTGCCTTACCAGAATGTATTTTCACCAGACAATAAATTGTAAGAGAGAAATGCCAACAAATTTAGAAGTCAAGGCCAATTAAAATTAGTTGAGACTACAAAGAGCTTCCCAGGTTGCCAGCATTGGTGTTTGGGCTTTCGTGAAGGAAATGGTTTAATTTCAATAATATTTCAATTCACAGTTATTATGTTCAGTACTTTTAGTTACGTCTTCTTCACTTGCATGCAGGCATCTCATGAGAGGTTGCCTGAGCAGTCAAAGAAGAAGGTTCTGTTATTGTTTACTGGTGGGCTGTGCCTGGTGTAGCTGCAATATCTAACTACAGCACATTGAAAATTAGTCATTGCATTTTATACTTATTAATTGTGATCTTTATGGGTATTCTCATCTAATTTTTCAGAGTCTGGGGGAAACAACAGAACTTTATTGTATACAATATTGTCCAATATTCAACTCCTTTGCTCTTTATTCTAAAAGTATTGTTTTCACAAAGTGATGTGCTTTTTAAATCACACATTTTCAAACTAGCTATGTTGTAGCTAATGCATATTTAAAGTCTCAGTCTCTCTATTTTTGTAGCACAAATTGATTCTTAGGACTTTCTCTTTGAAGTTTTATACTCACTTAATGATCTATTGGGAATTTTGCTCAATATTACATATATTTCCGGAGAGCAATGTATTTTATAAAATGAATTATAAAATTTAAAATAAGGCTAGCTTAATAAATGTAAAACTACATACAGTATTTATAAGGAGAAAATAAACTAAAGCACAAGAGACAACTACTTTAATACCATTTATATGTCACAAGTCTTTGTTAAGTACTAGCATTATAAAATACTTTTGAAAACACAGAGGAATAAATATAAAAGCGTATGTTTTGCTAAAACAGATGTGCAATTGCTGATATTCTCATGTAGAAATAATGTTTCTTTGTGGTGCAATTTCATTACATAAGTGCTAAAAATTAAAAAAGATAATAATTGAGGACTCCCTTTTATGACTGAGATGAAAGGCTTCTAGACCACAGTTTCCACTGACAAGTGGTTAACCCAGATAAAACACAAAGCCATCTGTCTGAAGGCAGCCTAAGTTTCTTAGTGAGCCAGGACTGGAGGTGACCACCCAGCAGTGAGTCAGCACTGTACACCCAATGTTTCCCCAGGGCATTTGCAAACTATGGGGCTAGAGTTGTTTCTGCTTTGGTCAAAGGTGGGAACAAGGAAGCTAGCAGAGACACTAACAATTTGTGTTGTTTGAAAGAAAAAAAATACTAGAGATGCCAGAATCCCAAGATGACAAAAGGATCTGAGTTTGAGCTTGCCAGTTGGCCTGTTTTTCCTTCAATCAAAGCTAGACCTGGAGGGGACTAAGCATTTTAGAAAAATATCACTAATCAATGAACAGAGTTTTCCATGGACTTGATCAATGAACAGAGTTTTCCATGGACTTGGAGTACCCAGATTCAAAGGTTAACAACCAGGCCCCACCTACTGGGAGGATCAATGGTCCTGGTCTTACTGGGGATTTGAAGGGATGTGCCTTAGAACAGGGGAGGAGAGGTGGGACTTCACAAAAGAAATTCTTCCTACTGTCACTCAGTTCCTGGTTGGGTTAAGATAATCAGCCTCTATTTAGCTGGAGGAAAACATGATTGTGTGCTGTTGTAATGTTTTAAACACAATTCCAGACATGGAATCAAATATCATGCCAATAGACAGGATTAAATGTTTCAAATCTGAGAGAAAAATTAAAGGCAACAGAAACACATGCATAGGTGATCCAGCTGTTACAGTTAGCAGACAATAATTTTGAAATAACTATATGTAATTTATTTAACAAACTAAAGCTTAAGACATTTCTAAATTTAAAAATTTCTAAGATGATTAAAGTCGCAGATCCAAGAAGTACCATGTACCAAAAGACTAATTAAAAATTAAGAAGAAGGGAGAGAGCCAGAGGAGAAAGGGAGGGAGAGAGTTTTAAAATACAGTCATAGCTATAACAGACATATCACCTTCAGAGACGTGAAGATTAACAGCTGACTTTCTAGTGGAAATGATGGAAGTGATAAGAAGATGGAATGGTATTTTTAAAGGGCTGAAAGTCAATAACTACCAACTTATAATTCTATGTCCCTCAAAACTGAAGTGCAATAATTTCTTAGGCAAACAAATACTAAGAGAATGAGTCGTTTTAAATATCTTTCACAAACAGTTTTCAAATACAAAAATACCAGAACAAAAATGAGAGAACCAGAGAAAAGAGACACAAAGTCACAATCATTCACAGCTGACTAAAAAAAATCTTAAGAAACATAAGTAAAGATATGGAAGATCTTTCAGCATAATTAAAAAACTGTAAATCCATATTTAAGTGACAGTAAGTCCCTAAACAGCAAAATTCATATTTTTGCAGATATGATACTTATTCAAAACTGACCCAATGCTGGGCCATACATCACACTTTGAAGGATAGAAACATTCAGAATATGTTATTTGACCTCAATGGAATCATGCTGGAAATCCATATCATAAAATAATAAAGGCCCTAATTATATAAAATAATAAATTGCTAAAATATTAAGGTATGAAATAGAAATCTTAACGTATTTTGAAAGGAAGGTGAAAAATACTGTATATAAAAAGTGGTGAGCTCTTGTTAAATGGTACACAGAGGAACATTTATAGTCTTAAAATCATTTATTTGAATAGAGAAAAGCCTTAATATTTATATTAGACTCATCAGAAAATTAGAAAGATAGCAAACATTCCAACAAAAGTAGAAGGAACAAAATAATAAGTTAAGAGCAAGAATTAATGAATAATTTGAAAACAGTAGAGAAAAATGAACAAAAGTCAGTTCTTTAAAAAGTCCAATGTAATTGGCAGACCTCTAGTAAAGAATAAGAAAGTGAGTAAATATCAAAATTAATAATCTCAGGAATAAAAATTGGTATAATGCTAAAGATATTTCAGATTTTGAAAGATGCTAAAAGAATGCAAAAAGCAAAATTTGTGACAGAAAAGTTGAAGTTTTACATGAAATGAACAAATTCCTATGATAGATTTAACTTACCAGGGCTGGAATAAGAAATGATTTTAAAACATAATTCTGTATGTAAGAATTAAGTTGACTATGTAATTAAAAATCTCCCACAAAGAAATCTCTCATTCCAGCTGTATCCAAAATTGTACTTTAGGTCCTAGATACTGAAATAACATGAAAAGAAAAATTAAACTTATAAAAATGGAAAAGGTTAATTATTAGAATTAGTAAGTGAACTTAAGATTTCTGGAAATGAGAGTATCCAGATATATAAAAAATCAATTACTTACATATTATATTTATAACATACTTATATATAAAACACTAAAAATTTTTAAATGATACTATTTAAAGTGTTACCCAAAATTAAGTGACTTATATTTATATCTAGTGAAAGATTTGTAAGAGCTGTACATTGAAAATCACAAACTATTATTCTGAGAAATTGAGACCCTATGTAAATGTAGGACTATGGCTCATTTCAGTAGCCTAAAAGCAGGATCAGCACTTAATTGTGAAAATACAATGCCTGGTCCTGAAATGTCAGTATAAGAATTGTGGTTCCGTGTCATGAAATAGAGGATAGAATACGAAGTACAGGGTTATGGGCTCCTTGAGTTTGGCTAATGTTGCTTTCTGATTGTGAAGCTCTGGGCTTGCCTACTCGTACATCAAAGGAAAGTCCTTTCTGTGTGAACATCAGTACCTTTTAAGTAATAATAATGTCTAACATTTGATGTAGACTTACTGTGTGCCAGCCACTACTCTATGACCTTCAACTCTCTTAATCCCCCCTCAAACCAACCAGCTTGGTGACAAGAGATTGCCATTTCACAGAGAGGAACCCGAATCCTGCGGAATCACCCAGGATCCCGGCAGTGTGGCTCCAAATCTCCATGCTCAACCTCTCTGCACAGGTGCCTCTTCTTGATTAAATCCTTAATACCCTTTACCTTCAACGAAACAAAACCAGAAACCTTCTATCTCAGGATTTCTGTCACAGCCTGTGCGCTCCAGGAGTCAGCTCGATCGTCTCATAAGCTGGTTGATGACTCAGAGCTCCCTCATTTCGTTATTGTGATTCGACAAAAGCAGTCTTAACTTGGTAAGGAGGATGGCAAACATAAAAGCAAACCCAACTGAGTGAAATTATTCAAATTTCAGTTAAATAAGAGATGAGGGCAGCCTCTCATTTTTTTCATTTCTCATTTGAAGCTGGACTATTCTTCCAAGAGCGTTCAGCCTGACTCTTCCCAAAGACTGAGTTCTGATGAAGCCGAGACCAGAAAGGCCACCGTCAATTATACAGCCTTACACTGTGGCCAGAGATGATGCCCTTACATCTTAAAAGACTGATGGGTGCTGGAAAGATTTTTGGTTATTATTTAAAGGGATAAGAATTCAAATGATATCTAGGTAGAACTGGAAATTTCCATGCTGCTGTCATTGTTGCTTCTTCTGTGAGATTGAGAAGAGGAAGTGAGGCGGCCCTGGGTCTGATCTAGGAAGACAAGGCAGGAAAGGAAGTCACTGTGAGCCTGCCAAGCTACAGGAAAAATGTCCAATTTCTTAAAATGGAAACAATTTTTCGCCATCACTGAGTGTCTCTGAAATGCTAAAGTTAGGGTAGGGAGCGTAGATAAGTGATAGAGTACTTTCCTAGAGCAAGGAAGGCCCTGCGTTCAGTCCCCAATAACACACACACACACACACACACACACACACACACACACAAATTGAGAGTTCCTGAGGTGGTTTCAGCTTTGCCATCGTGCTCTTGTCCTTACAGGGAATTAAAAGGAAAGAAAAGCTACCACCATTACTTAAATTCCATTTCATTATATGTCATGTGGTTAATATAAGGAGAATTCTCAGCTTGTAGGTGGTTCAAGTGGTAAAGCACTTTCCCAGTAAGCATGAGGCAACCCCAGTACCACCATAAAAAAATTTTAAAATCCTGTCTCTTGGCACAGGAGTAATATGTAGTAGTAACAATATCAGTAACAGGCAGATTTTGAGAGTTTGCTATACATAAGGTAGGGTTTTTACATTTATTGCTTGTATGGTTCTTTCAGAAACTTAAGAATCCTGAAGTGCTGAGGTACTGAGATGTAAGCAGTATGGCCAGTAAACTGGGTAGTGAAAGATCTGGAGCTGGGAGTACAGCTTGGATCAGTAACTATCACACACAGAATAGCCTCATTTAGATACCGTACATATCTGAAGAGTTCAGTGACAAGAAAGGCAATGATTTTTGATATGCAGGTAACTTGGAGGCAAATTGTGAAAATCTCCATTACGGTAGAAGCTGTCATTGGCCCCACCATGTTCAACTTCGTAGGAAGTTCCAGATAAGAAAAGCAATTTTATTTAAGTCACAGCTATTTTCTGATAGATGTTCAGAAAATGTATTAAAGTGTTATAAAATTAACTGCTCATATTTGAGATTGGGATTTAGGGATTTTTTTAAATGCCCTGAATTATATTTTAAGTCGTGGTAACGATGGAAAATTAGTCCTAAGTGTCAAGTTTAAACAATAAAGAGCTAATGCTCTTTGGATATACAAATCCAACCGCACAGCCTGGCACTGGGGTTATGCCACCAAGGTAAAGGTTTGTTATTGTGATGATTTAGGGAAAGTATAGGCACATGACACACAGAGCATGGAACAATGAGCCTTGTTCCTTTCCATGCTAACAGGTGTAACACTGTAGATACAATCAGAGAG
This sequence comes from Castor canadensis, assembly GCF_047511655.1. Classification (NCBI taxonomy): domain Eukaryota; kingdom Metazoa; phylum Chordata; class Mammalia; order Rodentia; family Castoridae; genus Castor; species Castor canadensis. The sequence continues at coordinate 4,543,766 of NC_133386.1, read as the reverse complement.
AGCAAAATTTGTTTTCTTGGGAACAAGTTGGAAAAATCATTGCATTGGAAATGATCGCACTTGATAGTGATTTATAAGAATAAATTAGATAATGTCTTAAGTGTTTTGTACACTTTCTAGCTCTCAGATGATATTTGTATAGGTCTGTTCTGACTTAAAGAAAATCAAATAAGGCCGAAAGGGGAAGGAGCAGTAGCTGCAGACTAACAGCTCCTGTGGCTATTTCCAAGGAAGCCCAGGAGGATCTGAGGGCCTGGGTGAGGGTAGGGACAGGTGAACCCTAAGATCCGTAGGCTGAGGTTCTGGAAGACTCTAGTCCCTCTTCTCCTGCTAGATTTTTCATTTCATGGAAGGAAGATATATAGTCTTGCTTCTTCCCTTTTGCACAAATAAGTTAGTCATTTTTCTAAGTTAATATTTTTTAACCTAGAATTGCTTTTATTTGAAAACACTTCAAGAATGACTTTAGCCTCTGTCTCAGTTGTTCCCAGATTTCTATAATTTGTCTCTCTCAGCCACACAAAATTTGTCTCCATTCTCCAGCTCTTCTTAACACCATAATTTGTAAAATTATATTAACATATAATAATGTTAAGTGTAAATAAAACTGGAAAATAAAGCAAGATAAACACTTCTTCGTTTTCAAATGTAAAATGTCACTATAGCTATTTAAAAAAAAGCCTGTTAATTCTTATACCAATAGTCCTAATTATGAAGAATTTCACAAACTGGCTTTCACTTGGAAATCTCTTAACTCTGTGACCTGGAAGAGTCCAGAATTATCTGTGCTATCGTAAGTTCAGCAACCTTGCTGGGATCATTCTTAATTGGTAAATCCTTTAGAGCACAGAGGAAAGTGACAATGAAACTTTCATGTTCTGTGTCCACATTTGAAGAATAATTTAAAACCATGTACTCCATGCTCAAATCTAACTTAATTACAGTTTTTCACCATGACAGTTCTTAAAAATCATGAATAAATAATTTCACTCAATTATAAGCTAAAACCACTTCTGAGGACTCACAAATCATTAAAAACATGCATTAAAATAACTCATTCCAAGAGAATATGATTTTATTATGAAATTAATGTGTTAAGGGAAAATTCAGTTATATAACATAAAATTTGATGCTGAAATAGCAGATACCATGAAAGTCATTTAGTTGTAATCTTGTTAACAATATTCATGCACATTTAACATGATTTATTATTTATTTCAAAGAAAAGTTAAGTCCAAATTTATATTATTCTTAATTGTCCAGAATTTTAGTATGGATAATAAACTTATAAAAGGTTTTGGAACATGTAAATTTTGTTTTGAAATTGATTTGGAAGTTTTCATTTAAATTGGTGCATATTTCTCGGGTATGTACAGTATTTTCTTTTCCTAAGACTTTTTCCCCATAATGTATTTTAATTTCAAATGGTATGCTGTTTGGCACTTGCTTGTGAAAAATAAGATTCTACCCTGCTCTGTTGAAGTTTTACAAAATGTCACCAAGATAATATCTTCATAAATTCCATGTCAAGGAGAAATATTTTGATTTTTCCCTGGATTATAACTTAAAAGCAATTTTCACATTTGGTGGGTGCCTGACTCAGTAATCTGCATTTCCATACATTTCCCTTTTTTTCAAGAATATACCTTTCCTCTGTTTTTCTATTTCTGTTTTGAATGGTTTATAATGGTGTCTGGTGACTAGCAGTTTATGTATCCCTTGCCATATCTACAAAAATGGGGGATAATCACAAACCTGAATGCTGAACCTGAGACACATAGTCAACGTGCCTGCTATCAGGGTCTGGGGGATGTCCATGAACTGCCAGGGTGATGGCACTCCACTCAGGTGTGTCATCCCTGGCCCACTCACTATGCCTATTACAGCAGGAGTAGGAAACCTTTCTATTTCCTCCAAGTGTGTGTCTAGCAGAAATGATGTGACAGCACCAGCCAGCAAACTAAATGACTGGGCTCTAAAAATGGCTAACTGGGTGTTTAAATGAGCAATCTCAGATAATGTTTGTAACAGTACTGCCACACAGATGCAAATGGTATTCCCATTTTCAGATAAAACTGGTTTAAGCATGGTTAATGTTTTTAAGATCCCAGAAATTGAAAGCGGGAGGCTAGACTTCAAGCCAAGCATACCAAGCTAGTTTAATGTTCCACCTGCTACACTCGAATCTCCTGGCACTCAGGAGGACAGCTTTGTGGGGCAGCCAGAGTTGTCTTCTCATTCCCCATCCCAGTATCTCTTCCTATTTCAGGAAAGAAGCTTAATGTCCAAGAAGCAGCTGGATAGCCCAAAGGGATGGATGCAGAAGAAGGAATCTTTCTTGGAGCTGGACTCCCTAAGTTTAGTTTGCAGGTATAAAGGGATCCAATGAGGTTCCTACTAGCCCCACCTGTAAAGATGGTGAGACAAAAATATATAAGATATTTTAAAAAGTGAACTGCAATCCAAATAGAAGACAAATAAGAGCGAAATAGACTTTGGAAAATCTGACTGATGTCAAAGGAGAACTTGTAAAACTCTCACAATTCAGAACAAAGGGAAGGGAAATTAAGAAGTTTTAACAAGAATTCAGCCCTAACTTGAACAAAAGCAGTGATCATGTGAACGACTGAAAGACTGCTTCAGAAATGACAACCACAGGAAGAATGGGGACCAGTTCATTCTTTACTGGAGTTGGAAGGAGAGTCGGGCTTCCTTCTCCCCCAGCTAGTGATATGGTTTACAGGGAGGAAGAAAGACTGCTACAGACATTCAAGAGAAAACAATGAACTTCCTCCAAATGGAGAAGCCACTTTACTGTGAGGCACAAGAAGAGATTTCAAGGTTGCCATGCAGTCTGTGTGAGGGACTCTTACTGTTCACCTCGAGAAGGTGTAGAATGCTTTCCGTCAGACGTGCATGGCGCTGGAAATATTCAACAAATGCTTCATTCTTCAGTAATCTGAAGAATTACCAGTAATTGCAGGTAACCAAGTGAAAAACACAAAAATTAAAATCACAAAAATGGGGAAGTTACTGAATAAAAGGAGAGGATGGGTTTTCTTTTGAAGTATCAGTGCATAATGATCAGTTATTAGGAATGTCCAAAACAGAAGCTCTCCCAATAAACCAGGACAGGCTGTAAGAAAGTTGATGGATTTCTTCTTTTCACACATGGATGGCCTTAGAGTGGATAAAGGTTAACTTTTATGTTTTGATCACAGTTTACTAATTTGTGTTCAATGCAATACAATTAAATAGGGTTATAACTATGCTAAAAACTCTGAAAAATGTGATATTCACTACGGATATTGTGATTCAGATATATTTTCCTTTTTAACTGTGATTCCTAATGGGTATATTTCACATTAAATATGTCATGTATACAAGTGCACATGTCAGAGAATTTCCATAAGTTAAGCATGCCTGTTTAATGAGCACTCCAATGTTCAAGGACACTCCCCATGAACTGCATTCTGCAAACTTCTCACCTTGAAGTCCAGTCTGTAGTAGTTCTCCCATCAAGGAGAACTGTTTTCTTATTTTCTTCATCATTGAAGTCCTGATTTATGACTTTAGAGTCCTACGGTATGTGCTCTTTTGTGCTGGCTTCTGTCTATAGTTGAATATTTTTATTCCTCCACAATGGTCTAATAAGTGCTTATGTCACAGTGTATTTACCTTTTCCATGGTTGCTGACCACCCGGATGGCTGCTTTGGGGGCTGTGTGTATTTCTAGGAACATCGACTTCCTGACTGTTGAAGAACGGGTAAATGCATTTCCGGTGGTGACCGAGAACTACAAGTAGAACTGCTTTGTGTCAGGAGTATGTTTAGTTTACCTGGAACCACTACTTAGTTTCTCAAAGCAGTTGTGATGATTGCCTTTCTCACCAGCAGTAGGTGAGAGTTCTACTCCCTCCACTCCCTTGCCAACACTGGAATTTACATGTTTCTCATTTTACCCGTTCTGTGGTGAGTGTGTGGTGTTAACTTGTGGCTTTAATTTGCATTTCATGCTGACAGATAAAGTTGAGCACCTTTTCATTTGCTCACTGGTTATTTGGATGTCTTTTGAGCAGTATTCGTTCAAGTATTTATTTTGTTGGATTGCCCCTAGATTTTTTCACAACTGGTTTATAAGAGTTCTTTATATATTGTGGGCATTAACCTTTTTAAAAAATTTTTTATTCATTTATTCACACGTGCATACATTGTTTGGGCCATTTCTGCCCTCTGCTCCCCACTCCCTCCCTCTCCCCCTCACCCTCCCTCACTTCCAGGGAGACCCTGTTCTGCCCTTATCTCTAATTTTTTTGAAGAGAAGACAAAGCAGTAATAAAGACAAAGCGTTTTTGCTAGTTGAGAGAAGGACAGCTACACAGAGAGATTCCTAGCATTGCTTCCATGTACAAATGTGTTACAACCCAAGTTGATTCATCTCTACCTGACCTTTTCACTGGTTCCTGATCCCTTTCCTATATTGACTTCTGTTGCTTTAAGGTTTCTGTATTAGTTCCTCTGCAGTGGGGACATCACTTTCAAGGTTTGGGTTTCCTACCTATCCCCCTGCCTCCTGTATATGCTCTCCCCTTGTCATGTGACCCAAGTCCAACAACATTGCTGTATTTGCCCTTAATCTAAAGTCTGCATATGAAGGAGAACATACGATTTTTGTTTTTCTGAGCCTGGCTAACCTCGCTCAGAATGATGTTCTCCAGTTCCATCCATTTACTTGAGAATAATAAGATTTCATTCTTTTTCATGGCTGAGTAAAGCTTCATTGTGTATAAGAACCACATTTTCTTAATCTATTCGTCAGTAGTGGGGCATCTTGGCTGTTTCCATAACTTGGCTATTGTGAATAGGGCTGCAATAAATATGTGTATGCAGGAGTAACCTGTGTTGCATTCCTTTGGGTATATCCCTAGGAGTGGGATTGCTGGATCATACGGCAGATTTATGTTTAGATTTTTAAGAAGCCTCCATATTATTTTCCAGAGCAGTTGCACCAGCTTACATTCCCACTAGCAGTGTGAAAGGGTTCCTTTTTCTCCACATCCTCACCAGCACCTGTTGGTGGTGGTGTTTTTGATGATAGCTATTCTAACAGGGGTAAGGTAGAATCTTAGTGTGGTTTTGATTTGCATTTCCTTTATGGCTAGAGATGATGAGCATTTTTTCATGTGTTTTTTGGCCATTTGGATTTCTTCTTTTGAGAAAGTTCTGTTTAGTTCAGTTGCCCATTTCTTTATTGGTTCATTGATTTTGGGAGAGTTTAGTTTTTTAAGCTCCCAGTATATTCTGGTTATCAATCCTTTGTCTGATGTATAGCTGGCAAATATTTTCTCCCACTCTGTGGGTGTTCTCTTCAGTTTAGAGACCATTTCTTTTGTTGTGCAGAAGCTTTTTAATTTTATGAAGTCCCTTTTGTCCATCCTTTCTCTTAGTTGCTGAGCTGCTGGGGTTCTATTGAGGAAATCCTTGCCTATATCTATTACTTCCAGAGTGTTTCCTGATCTTTCCTATACCAGCGTCAGAGTTTCGGGTCTGATATTAAGGTCCTTGATCCATTTTGAGTTGATACTAGTACAGGGTGATAAACATGGTTCTAGTTTCAGTTTTTTGCAAACGGGTAGCCGTATTTTCCCAGCAACATTTGTTGAAGAGGCTGTCTTTTCTCCATTGTATATTTTTGGCGCCTTTGAAAAAAATGAGGTGGGCATAGCTGTGTGGATTCATATCTGTTCCACTGGTCTTGATGTCTGTTTTTGTGCCAGTACCATGCTGTTTTTATTACTATTGCTTTGTGATATAGTTTGAAGTCAGGTATTGTGATACCTCCAGCATTGCTCTTTTTGCTGAGTATTGTCTTCGCTATTCACAGTCTCTTGTGTTTCCAAATGAACTTTAGGGTAGATTTTTCAATTTCTGTGATGAATGTCATTGGGATTTTGATGGGTATTGTGTTGAACGTGTAGATTGCTTTTGGTAGTATAGTTATTCTTCTTATGTTGATTCTACCAGTCCATGAACATGGGAGATCTCTCCACCTTCTGTAGTCTTCCTTGATCTCTTTCTTCAGGGGTTTGTAGTTCTCCCTGTAGAGGTATTCACATCTTTTGTTAAGTTTGCTTTGAGGTATTTGATTTTTTTGAGGCTATTGTAAATGGAATTGTTTCCATATTTCCCTACTCAGTTCGTTCATTATTGCTGTATAGAAAAACTAACGATTTTTGTAAGTTGATTTTGTATCCTGCCACATTGCTGTAACTGTTTATGGTGTTTAGGAGTTTTTGGGTAGAGTTTTTTGGGTCTTTAAGGTATAGGATTATATCATCTGAAATTAGGGATATTTTGACCTTTTCTTTACCTATTTGTTTTCCTTTTATTTCTCCTTTGTGCCTAATTGCTCTGGCTAGGAATTCCAGGACTATGTTGAATAGGAGTGGGGATAGTGGGCATCCTTGTCTGGTTCCTGATTTTAGGGGAAATGGTTTCAGTTTTTCACCATTAAGTATGATGTTGGCTGGAGGTTTGCCATGTATAGTCTTTACAATGTTGTGATACTTTCCTTTTATTCCTAGTTTTCTTAGAGCTTTTGTCATGAAGTGGTATTGGATCTTGTCGAAGGCTTTTTCTGCATCTATTGAGATGATCAAGTGGTTTTTTTCTTTGTTTCTATTAATGTACATTTATAATATATTTATTTACTTATAATTATTTATAAATGTACATTTACATTTATAGATTTATGTATGTTGAACCACCCTGCATTCCTGCGATGAAGCCAACTTGGTCATGGTGAATGATCTTTCTGATATGTTGTTGGATTCTGTTTGCCATTATTTTATTGAGGATTTTTGCATTGATGTTCATTAAGGAGATTGGCCTATAGTTCTCCTTTTTGGAGGTGTCTTTGTCTGGTTTTGGGATGAGTGTAATACTGGGTTCATAAAATGAGTTAGGCAGTTTTCCTTCCCTTTCTATTTCATGGAGCAGTTTAAGGAGGGTTGGTATCAGTTCTTCTGTAAAGGTCTGATAGAATTCAGCAGAGAATCCATCAGGTCCTGGACTTTTCTTTTTGGGGAGACTCTTGATTGCTGCTTCAATTTCATTTTGTATTATAGATCTATTCAGGTGATTAATATCCTCTTGGTTCAATTTTAGATGATCATAAGTATCTAGAAATCTGTCCATTTCTTCAAGATTTTCAAATTTATTAGAATATAGCTTCTCAAAGTAGCCTCTGATGATTTCCTGGACTTTCATGGTGTTTGTTGTTATTTTCTACCTTTTTGCATTTCTGATTTTACAGATTTGGGTTTTTTCTCTCCTCATTTTAGTCAGGTTTGCCAGGGGTCTGTCAATCTTCTTTATTTTTTCAAAGATCCAGCTTTTTGTTTTATTGATTCTTTGTATTTTTTTGGTTTGTTTGTTTCTATTGCATTGGTTTCAGCCCTTATTTTTATTATTTCTCTCTTTCTGTTTGTTTTGGGATTTGCTTGTTCTTGTTTTTCTAGGAGTTTGAGATGTAGCATTATGTCATTGATTTGAGATCTTTCTGTCCTTTTAATATATGCACTCATGGCTATAAACTTTCCTCTTAGATTTGCCTTTGTTGTGTCCCATAGGTTCCAGAGGTTGTGTATTCATTTTCATTAGCTTCCAGATCCATCAGCTGACTCTGTACTATCAGCCTGTTATGCTGGTTTGCTGACTGTTTTTCTTTCTTTTTTTTTTTTTTTTTTACATCTGCATTTTATTTTATTTTTTCTTTTATTATTCATATGTGCTGACTGTTTTTCAATTTTACAATGTCATTTGACTTTGCATATTGCTCACTGGCTCAAGAGATGAGCTTTGTGGACTGCTATCTGCCTTATTTCAAGCAGCGGCTTATCACCTGCCCACTGTCGGCCCTTCTGCCTTTACAGTCTTTGTTTACTGAAAGTTCACTAGGAGATCAGCTCCTTGCTCTTCCCCCTTCTTCTGTGTGCTCAGAGCATCCTGCTCCCTTTGCTGTGTGTTACTTTTCAGTTCCTTGTTTATTATTCAGTTTTTTTTCAGGGTGAGTGTCAGTCTGTCCAGAGGGCTCTGCTGGTTTATTCCAGGGGTAGCTGTGTATTTGCTCACCTGTTGGTCTGTGACTCCCAAGCAGGTTTGGAGCTGGTGTCTGGCAGCACAGGAGCCCTCCTGATTTCTCAGCGTAATGTGGGGTACAGAATCTTTGTATGGGCTGGGGGTTCAGAGTGTCAGAGTTTTGATTCTTCTTGGTGTTTGTTTTTTTTTTCTGCCAACTGTGGCTCCAGTGCCTAAGCAAAATTTTTGATTTGTGGAGCTCACACTGTCTGCTTCTGTCCTCCAGTCACCATCTTGGATCCCTTCAGGTATCAAACACGTGTATTGCGAACATTTTCTCCCACTCTGTGCCTTGCTTTTTTGCTATGTGAATGTATCTATTTACTGACAGAAACTCCTTAGTTTTAACAGAACAACTTGTAAAGTTTTTCTTCTCATGTTAAGTACAAGCTTATGTACTATTTAAGAAATCTTCATCTACTCCAAGGTCACAAAAACCTTTCTCCCTCTTTTCCTCTAAAAGCTTTGTTGTTTACTTTTCTTAATTAGATCAGAAATCTATCAGAAATTGATTTATTTTGTACAGTATTCAAATATATTTTGTATCCCAAGAGGGATGGCCATTGACCCAACACTCTATTGAAGTGGCCAGCCCTTTCCTTCTGTATACAAGGTGCCAGGTTTTAAATCAAATGCCTGTGCGAGGTCTGCTCCTAGGCTGCCCTGTTTAATTTGTCACTTTGTCTGTCCCAACCTTTCTTTATTAAAGATGAATATCTCTTGCTTATTCTCCTATTTATTGCACATATACGAAGCTGTGGAAGAAGAGGAATTCTGTGGAATTGAGAAGAAATGATATTGATTTTGAAGTATGGAATTTGTATATATTGTAAGAAAATGTGGATATTTTAAATTTGAAGGATATTGCTAATTTCAACTCCTAAGAATCTAGAATTTTTCAGAACTGAGGAAAACAAAGTGGTATGGAAGGTTGTATCTGTCTTCTGCATATTCTGCAGGTATACAGATGCACAGGTGTGTACTGGGAAGATGACTGGCATTGAAGCAGAGTTGCATAGGGACCAGTAACACGAGAGTCAAAGGTTAAAAATCAGAATTTATAAATTAAACATTATACTGGATAACGTTTTAACAAAGGCACCCATATTATTCCCCCCCCAACACAACTTCCCCATTGAATTATAATGCACAGTCGAAACAATTTCTTTTAATCTTGCACCCAAGAACTAAGACTTCCTTAGTACAGGATATCTTCAGATTAGAAGAATATGCATCAAAAATGACACTCTAGGTGGAGTGCAGCAAAGATGTCCCAATTATTTTGTTTTTATTTAGATTTTTATTGTTGTTTTTGCCACAATGGGAGTTAAACTCAGGGCCTTGTGATTACCAGAGTCAGGCTGCCAGCACTTTTAAATTGGTTATTTTGGATATAGTCTCACTTTATGCCTTAGCCAACCGGAACCACAATTCTCCTATTTATGCTTGCCTATGAGGCTGGGATGACAGGTGCATGTTTCTGTGCCTAGCCATTGTTTGAGATGGGGGTCTCCCAAACATTTTGCCTGGGTTGGCCTTGAACTGTTATCCTTTTAAGCTTGATCTTTGCTTCCCAAGTAGCTAGGATTATAGGCATAAGCCATCATACTGGACCAGAAAGGTGGAGAACAGAGTAGCCAGGTCCTGTGGGCTACAGCAGGAAAGACAGTAAAACTAAAAGGTTTGGTTGGTTTCCTTACCCTCTATCATGTCACACATTGTCAGAGTTCCAAAAATATTTTTTTAAATCAACTGCCAAAGTTTCCTCCAAAATGTTCATCTCAAGGTTGTGACACTGGTGAAGGCATTGCTTGCCATCTGCTTTGTTTGAGTTATGATATTGTGGACATTACTGAGGGATAGGATGGTACTTTCTCCATGATGTGTAGTGTGTGGTATTTATGCGAATGAAGAGCAGTCTACTGAGTTTACTTTATGTGGCTTCAAAATGGCATTTTAGCAAATTGATTTATGTTTGTTTTTAAAAGCTTAAGGCCTTAGGATTCTCACTCAGCAGCCTGTGGCCCTGTTGTTTAGACTTCATTAGATATTTATATTTAATCAATATAGTGTCTATTAATCATTTGAAAAAATAATAATTATACTGTAAAATAAGAAAGACACACAGGAATCTGAGCATGATTTTTAATAGAAATATAAACCACGTCAGTGGGCTCTCTGCCTTTTAGACTCTGTCTCTCTCTACCTGTTCGTCTTTCCTTCTCCTTTTCTGTCCCTGCTCTGTCTGTTTCTGTTTCTCTCTCTGTATATACACATGTGCACAGTTTTTGACGCAACCTGAAATTAGGAAAAGGACTGAACTGAGGACCTACTGTACTCTTGATCCAGCTCGGGGACAGATGCCAGGGGCTGAATGAGGAGCAGGGCACATGGAGAGGGAGACTTTGACTCTTATTTTCACAAGAGGAGGAGCCCAGAACAGGAGCTGGTTTCTCTAGCAAAGCCCTGTGCAGGTGGGCCAGGCAGGGTGGAGCAACAGCAGCCAGCAGCAGAAGAAGAGCTGGTGAGTAGGAGCTGGTCACTGAAGGACTTCATCAGGACTCAGCTCTGAGCAATTCACAGGCTTGGCATCCCTTATAAGGAAAACCTGGTGGTAGAAAGGACTTCAGAGCATGGGTTTGGCCCAAGTGCTAATCAGCACCAAGTGCATTAAGCACTAAGTGGATTTGCAGGAGTGTCTATGAGGTGGAAATATGTACATGTTCCCTTTAAGAAATTTCAGGGACCTTTCCCTCTTTTTCAGTGGCCCAGGAGAAGGGGTTCAAAGAAGTGCTCATTTCCAGCCACCTTTTCCAGGGAGACAGATGGTCAGGAGAGGCCCAGCCTGGCCCATGGGGTCTTCTAGCCCTGAAAAGGTTTCCAGGCTTCTTCTAACTCTAAGGGTAGGAATTTAGTACAAGTCTCATGGAAAGATAGTCAATGAACCAGAGATGACCCAGGACAGTGGAGGCTGTCCAATCATTTCACTGTTTCTCCTTTTAAGTTTTTAGGGAATGTGAACTCTCAGAGATTTCATAAGCATGCCATGTGCAGAGGCTTTGTGTAAAGTTGAAGGTATTTTGTTCTCACTATTGGCCTACTCTGCATTAGCTTCTTCCTTCCAAGGTCACTTTCTCCATGCACACATCATCCATGAATATCCCCATTCAGGGGTCTGTCTCTTCTCTTTGCAAGCACAAAAGATAGGAGGGGCTCTGCTATGTACAGAACTGCACAGTCAGTGGGTAGGGATGGCTGGCTGTTTCCACAGTAGTCAGACAGCACGGCTAGGAAGTCCAAGTTGAGAAGGAATGCTTGACAAAGAGGTGGAGGTTGAAGGAGCACACTTCCTGACAGAGCCTTGCCACCCCAGGAGTGCAGACAAACCCTCCCTTCACAGGGCAGGGTGGCTGTGGGTGCCAAATTGCCCATCACAGTTTTCAGATGCCTGCCAAACTCCTGTCTCTCACATAATAGCGATGTTTGTCTTTGGGAAACACTTTAAGTTCTACTGCTGGGGTTTCCAGGGCATGAGAATTTCCAGTCCTGGAAAAAGAACTAAACACACACACACACACACACACACACACACACACACACACACACACACACACACACAAACACATGCACACACACAGACACAGTCCCTTTCTTTGTTGGCAATAAGAAGCTCACTGCCCCCAGCCTGGGGCTGGCTTTGTTTTTAGCTCAGAGATTGTCTTTGATCCAAGCCAAGGGAACAAAAGCTGATTATCTCACCTTTAAATAGAGGGATTTCAGCAGCTACACTGAAGAGTTAGGGGGAGGAGAAGTGGGAAGCAGCCAGGATGCCCCCACAACAGTCCCAGGGCAGCCTGCCACCCATGAAGTGCGTGAGAAAGAACACACAGGCCCTCAGAAGTCACTTCTGCAAACACTGCAGACATTCTTCACAGCTACTTGTATTTATGAAAAAGGAGACTGCAATTAAATGGCTATATTAATTCATTTGTGAGGAGCAACTCCAGTTTCTTAACTAGCAGTTTATGTGGAATGCATGTCTAATGTCATCCAGACAGTTAGGTTTGCTGAAAGTAATTTTTCTCAGCTGCCTTCACAATCTGGCACCTAATACCCCAGCTTTCTTTCAGGGAGGCACCATTCATCCTCCGCAGGCTGTGAGCCCGGGAAAATCAGAAGCAAAGTTGTGGTCATGCAGCCCAAAGAGGAGGCAGACCCTCTGGAGCAAACCAGACCCTGAGCCAGCTGCAGGTCAACCTCAGAGCATCTTCCTCCTTGTGACAGAACTCACAGTTTGTTTTCATTATTGAGAAGCTTGAAAGAAAACTTTCTTTTTGTGCATTGGAAAAGTCACTTTTCTTTCTGCTTCAGGTTCTTCCCTGGCAATAACTCCTTTTTATAAAGACAGGTAATACCTGTTGAAATCTGATATGATCTCTAAATTGTAAAAGATAACTTGTTAAGAATAATAGATGCACATAGCCAGACATAGTGGCACACACCTACACTCACAGCTACTGTGGAGGTGGGGTTAAGAGGATTACAATCTGAGTTCAACATGGGCAAATACATGAGATTGTCTGAAAAAATAAACAAACAAACAAACAAAACTAAAAAGCTAAAGTGGTAGAGTGCTGCCTAGCAAGCTCGAGGCCCAAGTTCAGTTCCCAGAATTGAATTCACTCACACAAACACACACCCCTTCTAAGTTATGATTGAAAATAAGTAAATTTATTTTTATTCAGTGTATAGTTTGATAATAATTTAACCATTAATGGAGAATTATATTTTAGGAATGGTACTAGCCGATTAAAAGGCAACATCTCCTTTCAATTTGTTTTATTTATTTATTTATTTATTTCCCTTTTTCTTTTATTATTCATATGTGCATACAAGGCTTGGTTCATTTCTCCCCCCTGCCCCCACCCCCTCCCTTACCACCCACTCTGTCCCTTCCCTCTCCCCCACCTCAATACCCAGCAGAAACTATTTTGCCCTTATTTCTAATTTTGTTGTAGAGAGAGTATAAGCAATAATAGGAAGGAACAAGGGTTTTTGCTGGTTGAGATAAGGATAGCTATACAGGGCATTGACTCGCATTGATTTCCTGTGTGTGGGTGTTACCTTCTAGGTTAATTCTTCTTGATCTAACCTTTTCTCTAGTTCCTGTTCCCCTTTTCCTATTGGCCTCAGTTGCTTTTAAGGTATCTGCTTTAGTTTCTCTGCATTGAGGGCAACAATGCTAGCTAATTTTTTAGGTGTCTTACCTATCCTCACCCCTCCCTTGTGTGCTCTCACTTTTATCATGTGCTCAAAGTCCAATCCCCTTGTTGTGTTTGCCCTTGATCTAATGTCCACATATGAGGGAAAACATACGATTTTTGGTCTTTTGAGCCAGGCTAAGCTCACTCAGAATGACGTTCTCCAATTCCATCCATTTACCAGCGAATGATAACATTTCGTTCTTCTTCATGGCTGCATAGAATTCCATTGTGTATAGATACCACATTTTCTTAATCCATTTGTCAGTGGTGGAGCATCTTGGCTGTTTCCATAACTTGGCTATTGTGAATAGTGCCGCAATAAACATGGATGTGCAGGTGCCTCTGGAGTAACAGTCTTTTGGGTATATCCCCAAGAGTGGTATTGCTGGATCAAATGGTAGATCGATGTCTAGCTTTTTAAGTAGCCTCCAAATTTTTTTCCAGAGTGGTTGTACTAGTTTACATTCCCACCAGCAGTGTAAGAGGGTTCCTTTTTCCCCACATCCTCGCCAACACCTGTTGCAACATCTCCTTTCAACTGCATAGCATTCCTGTAAGGGTGATATTAGAACCCTAATTTCAAAATTAAGAAAATCGAAACTAGACACTGAAATACCTTGCCCAGGACTGTACAGTGGTGGTCCTGATCTTCAAGTTCTAGGATTGCAGAGCTTGCCCTTAATCACAACACTGAACATATAAGGAAAACTTCTGTACCTCAGTGGGGCTCCATGTTTGAATAGCCCAACTCTACAGGGGATAGACAGAGATCCATGGTGACTGCATAGTTTTTAAAGTTTGAATACTTTCTCCCCATTAACATTGCAACAAAAAGAAAGATATACCCACATTTGCCATAAGATCACAAATCCTGCATGGTGACCATGTGAGATGATGGGGTGCAGATCTTATTCTCTAACCCATGCCAGAGTGAAGATTTTTCATCCAAATGGAGGTTCTAGACCTGTTCAGTGTCTTGGACAATAGGTTGCTTTTTATAAAATCCCAGGCTTTTTGCCAACAGTGGATGGCTCCTTCTTCTACATGGAAGCACCCACACTTAAGCATGGGTACCTGGTAAAATATCTTAAATACAGACGAGAAAAGGTATTCCCCACTGGCTCAGCAAATTTAGAGCAAGAACACATTGTGAGATACCCAAAACCACTACAATAAACACAGTGGTTCTACCACCAAGTTCAGTGAGCAGGAAAACGCTAGTGTTGGGATTCACCAGCTTTGGGCACTTTTTGCATTGTCTTGATTCACAATGTATCATTAAATATTTTATGAAGCTTTGTTTATTTTATGGACAAAGCTTTCAATTCAAATTACAACTTAAATGAGAATCACTCAGTTCTCATCTCATTGTGGGAACATCTCATTTTCCAAGATCATATTTCTAATGGAGATGGATGGCTCAGACCTTAATGGCAGATTGAAAAAGATGGGTTTGGTTCTGTTGCCCAAAAATAACTTCATGTCAAAGTTGCTTTTTTTTTTTTTTTTTTTACATATTTCTCATTGTTGGACATTTTTGGGAAAGTGCCTGAAAAATATTAATGTGTGTGTGTGTATATTTCTCCATGTAATAAAAATGATTAAGTTTCCCTGTTCAATCCTAAATCATAGTTTAGTATCTCACTGCTGACTTCTGGCATTACATTTTCAGTGAAACCTGTTCTTGTGTCACACAGGGTGACAGAGCTTTGGCTCTGCTGAAAACTCTTGCAAATCCAGCCTTGCACTGAATGTCATACTAAGCTGTTTGTACCCTCCCCCACCCACTCTCCTTGCTATTTGGTGACGGATTTTCAAGCAGAAGTCAAATCTGTGAAGAAGTAGAAAGCCTTTATCTGTTTCTAATTAGAATAGAAATGATATCACTCCATTTTCTTCCTTTTACCTACAGGTCAGCATTTTAAAGCAGTGTGAAAAGTGCAAAGGGAATATTCTCAGAAAGGTCCTGTGCAATTCTTATGGACTTTCTACACAGGAAAATGGGGCTTCATGAGTGGTTTCTTACTTGTCATCCCCTGTGTTACTTCCCCACTTGAGGTTACAGTTTATGATTTTCAAAGAATATCGTGTACCAGAAGATAAAACTAAAAGAACTAAAAGACACCACTTCTCAAATGAGAGAACTTTAATATGGAGAGATTAAAATAAGTTGGGTTTAAAAACAAAGTCAAAGATTATAGCTTAAATTGATATTTTAGATTAGCATTAATAGTGTCTTGAGTACCTGCACATTTGTTTCATTTGTACACCCCATACAGAATGGGACGTGGTTATGGTTGGAATCTGAAATGTCCCTTAAAAGGCTCATGTGTTAAAGGCTTGTTGGCCCACTGGATTATGAGGCCTCTGGCCTTATCAGGGGTTATACACTGATGGATTCATAGTGTGATGGCAGTTTTAGGACAGGTAGAATGTAGGAGATAGGCCTAGCTGGGAGGTAATATGTCAGTTGGAACCTGGCCTGGATGGTTATATCATGTCTCTCATCACTTCTCTCTCTGCCTCTCTATGTCTCTGTCTGTCTTTGTATCTCTTTCTGTCTGCCTGTCTGTCTCTGTCTGTGTCTTTCTCTCTCTCTCCCTCCACCCCTCCTCACTTTCCATGAGATGAACACCATCTTCCCCTACATGGCTCTGTTGCTATGATGCTCTGCCTCACCACCAGCCCACACTAGAGAAGCCCTGCAGCCATGAGCCAAATAAATCTTTTATGCTTTTTAAGTTGTTTCTTCAGGTATTTTGTCACAGTAATGGAAAGTTGACTGACACAGTCCCAATGAAATTTTCTTAGTTTTACATTTATGGTAAATATGTAACATATATTAATAATTTTATGCCTAAAACTGATCACTTCAAATGTAATACATACAACATGACAGTTTCTCTATAAAAGTATTTAGCCATTTAGGCTCAATTCTAGAGTAGCTCATCTAAGGGTGAATGTTGATCTTTTACCTTACAAGTCCTAAAAGTCCACTAGTGGTCAGAAGCAATGGAATCAAGATTTGCTTAATGTGGGCTCAGCTTCCTAATTATTATTCTGAATGTTTCCCAATGTAGCATGGTTATAGTTTATTAAAAGATAAACTATTCAATAAACTACTCATTCACTTATTACCAAACACCTACTTATGGATGCTTATGGAACACTAAGAACAAGTCTGAGTGGTGGTATCAAGAACAAGCAAAAATGTGAAGTTACAGGTATAACCCTAGATGGTCACATCTACTCAGGACTTCTGATCCCAAATGCAAGGAAGTAAGGTCCAATTACAGGGCTAGAGGAGAGAGACCATAGAGACCATCCTGACTTCTGACACCAACTGAAAGCTAATTGGTTGCTCCAAAACTCCAACTTTCAATAATCACTAGAAGGCTCACAGAGTTCACTGAAAACTATTACACTCAAGGTTATATTTCTTACAGGAAATTGCATTAAAATTTATTACGGGGAATTTTAATACAATTCCCTGTAATAAAAGACACACATAGGATAGAGTCTGGGCAAGTGCACCTGTGAAGCCTTCATTGTCCTCAGGACATGTGATCTCCCAAACAAATGTGTGATGGTGTGCATGGAATACTGCCCCATGAAGAATCACCCATGCTTTGGCACCCGGAGTTTTTAGTGGAGGATGATTGATTGATTAATTTTACATATGGTTCTACTAAATCTCCAGTACCTCCTTGAAGTTTGGGCTAACCACTTGCCTGAGAGGCCCACCATGAGTCACCTCATTGGCATAAGCATAAGCATAGATATGATCCAAGGGAGACCATAAGTAAAGACACTGCCATCACTTCAGAAATTAGAAGGGTGTAGAGGTTAATTCCAAAGAACTAGATTCAAATCTAGGCCTCTCTTTGGGCTAAATTCCTTACTACACAGTAAGCAATCAAACTGAAGTCTGTGTCCACATGTACCTCATGTTGGAGGTAGAGACACAACCAAATCAAGCAGGTTAAAATGCGTATTGCAAATTTAGATATGCTAGGGTGTAAGGGGAAAAATAATTCAGGGAGAGGAGACAGAGGGTATAGATATGGTGAATGGTAGTGTTTTAGACAGACCTCAGTAAGAAGAAACCATCTCAACAAATACCTGAAGGAGATGAGGCAGAGAGACTGGTGGCTCTCAGGCATCAGGAAAAGGACACTCTAAGAAAGAGGACAGTAAATGCCAAAGCACTGAGGCAGAAAACAGAAGTGTGCCAGAAGTGTTCTAGGATGCACAGCAGAAAAACAGCAAGCAACAGGGAGGGTGGTAGAAAACAAGGATGGGGAGGTCTTGCAGAGCACTTGGGAAGTAGACCTTGTGAAGCTTCATGTGCCACGATCATTTGGCTTAGGTCTAAGTGACACAGATGCCACCAGAGAATATACCCTAAAGTATAATTGCTCACAATCCCTTAGGAACTCTGTTGAAAACATCCTGAAAAGGAGCATTTGTGACAAGAGACCCCCAGAGAGGTGGATGTGACAATTCCCAGCAAGAGATGTTGAGGGAATGGACTAAAGAGGAAGTGGAGGGGGGTGAGAAGTAACCAGATTTGGAGTGTATTTTTGCTATTAATCTGCAGGGTTTTTTGATGGATAATCTAAGAAATATGAGAGTAAGAGAGGAGTCAGCTCTAATATTTTCAGTGTGAGATGTGAAACAAAAGAACTGCCATTTGCAGTGACACTGAGGGCTGCTGTAGAAAGGGAGAATGACTGGAACTTTATTTAACACTCACTCAATACTCCACTCATTGAGTGGACAGTTGGAGTTTTGAAGGTTGGAAAGAGGTCTGGACTGGAGAGATATACCTAAAAGGCACACCATGGAGATGATATTTAAAACCATGAAACTGGAAAAGACCACCATGGAGATGGGTGTGGGGAAAGAGTTCAGAAACTGAGTCCTGGAGCTCCCTCATTTTTGAGTTTAAGGAAATGAGATTAAAGTGCAAAGAAGTCCATGAAACAGTAGGCAAATGATAGGAGAGGATGCAGGAGATGGTGTTGTCCTAAAAACCAAGTGAAGTTAACATTTCAAGGGACATTGGTTTCCCGGATAAGAGTGTGGCAAGGATTAAAGTTGGCTTTGAGTGGGTATTACGGAAAAGAGAATTGGAGGTAGGAGGTGGACAACTCTGGCAGGCAGTCTGAATGTGAAGAGAAGGAAGATACTACAATTGCTGGAGAAATAGAAATCATGAAAATTTTTCACAGTATATTATGTACTTTTGGGAAGAATCCAGCAAAATAGGGTGAACACCTGGAGCAAAGTGCTTGCTTAGGTGACAGAGGATGAGACTGGTGCTTGTGTGAAAGGGTTGTGCCTTGAAAGCTATGGGGTTATGGCCATCTACAGAAATAGGAAAGACTGAGTAAAGCTGAATAAAAACTATCACAGCAGTAAATACACATGATGCCATGTACTGTGTGCATGGGCTTTGAGTCTCGTCCCTCCTTCAATTCTTAACAACTACCCCCAAAGACAGACAGCATCATTCTCCTTATGTTACAAATAGTAAATGAAGCATAAGATGATTGAGCAAATGATCAAGACTCTCTATCTAGCAGAGGAAGCATTTCATAGGTAGCCTAGAGCACTGTGTATGAGGGCAGGTGAGAGATGTGATGGCGGGAACGTGCACAAGTCTTCTCTAGTGACTTGTTTATTCACTAAAGTACTAGTTAAAGTTAATGGACATGAGGGAGGATGAAAGAGGTGAATATGGTTTGAAGAGAGAAAATAAGGTATTGTGCTAGCATTCCTCAAACCCTGAGATAATCAGCTTATAAAGAGAACTGTTTATTTTGGTTCATGGTTTTGGAGGTTTCAGCCCATTATTAATTCGTCTAGTTGTTTTTGAGCCCATGGCAAGGCAACACATCATGGCTGGAGCACATGGCAGAGCAGATCTGTTCATCTCATGGACAGGAAACAAAAAAGGCAGGACATGCCACCAATAGCCTGAAGCCCTTACATTAGGCTTCACTTTTCAAAGGTTCCTGACAAGCTGGGAATAAACCTTTAACGCATAGGCCTTTGGGTGCCATTACAAATAGTCTGCACACAGGTGCTGCCATGTGCAGGTGCAGTGCAGGCTGCCAGTGGGACTTGCCATGATTTGGGGTTAGCCAGAGAAGAAGAGGACATCACAAGTGATTACAGTGGAGTCATTATAATAACTTCCTGTGAAAGTAAAGCTATATAAGAAAGAAAGGACGGACACCTGTGAAGAACATTTAACAAGATAAACTTATGAGCTTCAGTTATTAAAAACTAACACACCAGCCATTACTCTCTCTGGTGCTGATATTGATTTGAAAACTTGGAGGTGGGAATGGAGAGCAGGGTGCTTGAGATCTGGATTGTAGAAAGTTTGCTGTTAATGGTCATGAGATTTTCTGGGGTGTGGTAATGGAGTGAGTTGGTTGAAGGGTGGCAAATAAGATCACTGGAGAAGGGCCTGGACCATAGGAAGCGTCTCGTAGATAAATGTCAAAATCACTGAGATCAAAATGGAAACAGTTTTCGGGGAGTAAAGGAACCAGAAGCCAACTCTTCAAGGAAGGAGGTGGAATGACCCTGGTGTGTGATTGATGGTGGCTCCAAGGACAAGTAATGGGTGATGTTGTCTGAAGATAGAAGGTGCAAAGGCTGAAACCCAGGTTTCAAAAAACAGATGTCAGCTTTTTATTCCTTATGGTACATATCCTCTGTCATATTTGCTGGCTGGAGCACAATTTGACCAAAGGAGGAAACACTACTTGTCTGGTTTATAGGTCTCTTGGGAAGTGACAGTTTCACAGGATTTGATGTCACATACTGGTCAGATTTGTGCTCATATCTGGTTTCCTCCTAATTCCTCCTTTGTGTCAGTCGCCAGCTCTAGATAGAGCTCTTTGTTTCCAAATTCCTTCATAGCAGATTTTAGACTGCTTTCTGGGAATACAGATTTCAAACTTGTTTTGCCAAATCTGTGATATTCTTGGAAGAACTTCAAGCCACTATTGTTCAAAAACTCTGACAGAAATCATACATTCAAACAGAATAGCATTGCATAAGCAAATTAGAAGTTTATTTTGTTTTAAATATTGGGATTATACCAACTCACAGGAGTTGTCTTCTGTGCAAATAACTAAACCACAGATGGAAAAAAAATTACTTGAAGAATTTGGGGAATGCTTCACTGCCTTATTAACTTGGTTACCAAACATCAGCATAGTCCTTGAAGAGAACCACGATTATAAATAGATAACGAGGCATGAATATCAACATCAATTAATTCTCCAATACCAGCCACAGGGGTAAAAATCAAATTACTTGAAAATCTGAGCTCATTTAATCTAGAGATGGCAAATAGTTTTCATTTTAATACCTAATTGATGGTGACTGCCCATCTCCAAGTTGGAAAAGACTCTGAGGTCAAGTCTGACCTCAATAGGATAGTGATGGATTAATAACATGTATTAAAGACAAATCATGTCTAAAGTAATCTAAGCTTCCTTCCTTCCTTCCTCCCTCCTTCCCTCCTTTCTTCCCTCCCTCCTTCCTTCTTTCCTTCCCTTGTTCCTTCCTTCCCTGATAATTTAAGGGGCTCAGTGATCTAAGTAGGAAGTTGGTGAGAAAACCAATTTAGAGACATTCAGAAAATCACCAAAGTTGCAATATAATCTTGTGGTAGAGTAAGAACAAGAACTCAGATCTGTTGTACATTCTCAAAGCAGTCTTCTAGGTGTCAGTTAACAGAAGTTATAATAAAAATGATACTGCATGAGAATCAAAAATATCTGGACCCCATCACATGTTCTGCCAGTATCTGACACGTGTGACTACTCAGGGTTAATCTCACAGAATTTTCTTTCAGATGCAAAATGAGGCATTTGTGCTCAAGATCACTTCTATGATAATTTCCAAATCTGAAAAGTCAACCCCCCCAATAAAAAAGACCAAGGATCTTGCTTTCCAAGAGCCTTCTTTATTATATTACATCATAAGTAAAGGTAGATATTTATTCTCTGTCATGTCTCCCATTTCTTGTAAATTAATATTACTATATTTCTTCATCAATCTGCTTCACTCTCCTGCTTTTCAGCACTAGAAATGGGTACAGGACCCCATAAAGAGTGAAGAGGACTTTCTTTAGGACTTGACTGTTTATGAAACTTTTATTTTATATCCCACTTAATCCTATCAGCAAAACAGGTATAACCGATGTATTATTTCCACTATACAGATGAAGTTACAGAGTCTCAAGTGTCAGAAGAATTTCATAAGGTCACAATGTTGGAGGATGACAGCACATAGAATAATTTTCAATTCTAATCTCCATGGCAAAACATTCCTTCAAGTGTGCTATTGTTCTCCTTCCATCAAAACACAAAAGCTGTCAACCTGAAAGACCTGAGTTCTAAACTTGGCATGCTACCTGAGAAAGCTGTTTTATTTTCTCCTTACATCCCAATTAGGCCCGTGAAAATTAAGTGTTTCACTTGAAGCTAAGTGTTTTCCATGAGGGCGTTGTATTTTGCATACTAAAATGTAAGAATTTGGAAGGCCATCCCCAAGCTACATGTGCCTCCTTACCATAGGAAAATACCTATTGCTTTAATGATCGCAGTCGAGACTTTTCCAAGAGCAAGGCTGTGAGCTTTTGCTAGTCATTGTGAGGAAACCATTTCTGAGCAGGCTCCTGGGGAGTGTAGTCATTAGCTCTTGCCCCATGCTAGGATCTTTGGAAGCTCTCCCGCAGGAAGCCTGATGGTGACTCCATGAGCAAATGCAAATGACATTTCCTGGAAAACTTGCAGAATTCCTCTGGGGGAATCTTCAGCTATCACAAAACAACTTTGAATTTCAACAAAGTAAATTATAGAAGAAAAGCTGTTTATCACCCCACACTTGGGTTTGCTATAGCAAGAAAGAACATAAACTTCTCCATTTCTTCCCCATGAAGGAAACAATTAAGGTTAATTTTACTCATACAAGTGAACTACAGGGCTGTTTAGTTCCTGCTTGGAGTTCCTGGAAACAGGCAGTGCTAAGCTCACCTGAGGCAGTAAAGAAGTCCTTTTCCAACTCTTCTTAGTGGCGTATGAATCAGTGAAAGGCCAGTGTGACAAGCAGCAGAACCAAGGAGAAAAGTGTAACAAGCCTTACTCTGAAGCTGTTACTGTTGGGAAAACTAACTGTAAGCATCATTTCTGGATTCTATTTTTAAGAATTGGCCTCGGAGTCAGGTATGGTAGCCCACACCTGTAATCCCAGCACTCAGGAGGTTGAAGTCAGAGGATCATGAGTTGAAGGGCAGCCTAAGCTACAAAGTACATTCCATAGTTAGACATGCTGTCAAGAAATCAAGGACTAGGGATTTAAACTCAGTGATAGAGCCTTTTCCCAGAGTGCAAAAGGTTCTGGGTTCAAACCCCCAGCACTGAAAAAAAAAAAAAGCTGGCTTCTGGTTCAAGAGTTTTAGCATACATGCTTGAACATACATGCATGTTTTTGGAGAAGAAAGCCATCACAACCTCTCAAGCTACATGGATCTATTAGAAATGTAAGTTATGCACAATTTTGTCACTTCATTTCTAACTTAGTGAAATCATAACCAGAAAATATAATTTCTTCAAGTGCCATAAACACTGTAGTTCTTTATGTACTTGGCTTATAAGGGGACGCGCTACTCCTACTACAGAGCAAATATCCCATCAACACATTCTGGAGCAGCCATGGAGGTAAAAATTCCTGGGATGATGTTCAGGAAACACCAGATACATTTGGAAATCTATCTCATCCCATCTCAAGAGCCAACACTCTCCTCTGTGCTGATTGCTGAGTAAAGAAAAGCAATCTTTGCAGGAGATTTCCTAAGGGGCTCTGACCAAACAATTACTAACTCCCAGAAAGAATTACCATTTCCTCTGTATTAACCCCCTCACCTCCCCCAGATAACGCACACAAAACATTTAGTACAGCACCTGGAACACGATAAGTGGTGTTAACTACTGTTTTTTCTTGTAGTGAGTGTTTTTTAATCCCTTGTGTTGTACCATGTTGGGGAGCAGAGCGAAGTCATGTAGCTCTCCCCCAGGTCTTCTTTTCTTTCTCAGCATTTAGCACAATGAATGCTGTCTGGAAGACCCTTCAATGCTATAAAAGGAAGAAATAAATCACTGCCATTTCTATTTTGTCAAGACTCCTTACCATACCTGCAGACTTCTGGCACATATTTAGGGACCACTCCCCCAACTCAATAACGTGAATTACTCAATCATGGCTGCCTGGTTTATCCCAGACTCAAATGCAATGTTCTTTCTTCCTCACAACATAGGCTATAATCAAGCAAGTTCAAGTAGTGGTGATCTGTGAACCAGTGGGGAAGCAAGGATCCATCTACCCATCCTGGGACTTCATTTGCTGCTGCATCTGTTTCCTTCTTTTTCAGCTCATCCACTACCAAATATGGTTGACTGCAAGTTCAGAAAGCCTTCCCCAGGGAAAGCCAAGCCCAATGTTCATCCCCCACCCCTTCCCGGTGTGGTGTGCTCTGGTTTCTTGTTGGAATAGAAGTTTGAGGAAAGATAACCAAAAAGGAAGACAGAGGTGTAGAGTGAAGACGATGGTGCCTATTGTGACCCCTTGTTTCACAGGAATTCATTTCTCTAGTGAGAATTTTCTTCTCTCTGCCACTTAAGCAGTGCAGTCCTGGAGTGTTCTGCTCTTGCTGACTCTGATTCTGGATTGTGAGCAATTCTGGCTTGCACGATGTCCATGCAAGTGTGTTGGCTGAGAGAAGTCTTCAGATTTGGGATTCGAAAGGTATAGGTAAACTTTTAGCTTTTTACCCCTGCAGGTGTGGTCCGCTCACAATGCCTTTGGCACTTATTAGAAATGCAGAAACTCAGGCTTTACTCCAGATAAACTGAGTCAGGATCCACAGGGCAACAAGAGTCTATGCATGTGGAATTTGAGAAACCTTGTGAAATCTTTCACCAGGAGCCCAGCCACCTTCAGAGCATTAAGAATCTGACTATGTTATCCACAAAATTGGCTCTGGGACCCCATAACTTACAGAAATCCAAAGTTGTCTAGTCTCCTACATAAAATGGCACAGGAGTTGCCTGTAACCTACTCCCATCCTCTTGTGTACTTTAAATCATCTCGAGATCACTTATAACACCTAATGCCATTGTCATTATTTTGTGTTAGCTAGGGAATACTGAAAGTCTATAAATTGGGTCTGATCAGTGCAGACCTAATTTTTAAAAAAGTATTTCTGATCTGGAGTTGGTTGAATCTATGGATCTGCAGAGCCCACAGATTTGGGGGAGAGGAGAGACTGTATATATTTACCTTGTGTATGTGGGTCCCACCAATTCTTGTGCTACCTTGTGTCCCACTGACTCTTGTTATCATTGTAGACATGTTTTAAAAAACTTTAAGGTTTGCTACAAAGTTTACCCAGTGCCACAGAGGAAAGTTCTCCTTATGTAGGTTCAAATATAGTAAATATCAAGGACGATTCTTATTTAAAAATTGTCATCTAGTCCTACTGCCCTGAAGAAATTCACTTCGAATACCCACGAACTTTATAAAGGAGATTAATCCTCTGTCTCCATAGCAAAGAGAGACCCACAGTTTGTTAGCTGTCTCCAAACACTGCTTACAAGGGTGTGGGGGAGGGGACCGTGCAGTAAACAGGGAGCATCTCCTGCTGGCCCTAATTCTCATGGGACTGGAAGGGGAGCAGTGATGACTTCCTTAGCCACAGCTGGTGAGTGGGCACCCCAGGAGGTACTCAGGGCCCATGAGTTTCACAAGGCTTTTCACAGAACAAACCAGTTTGCATTCCCAGATGCTGTAAGAAAATACTGACTTCCCATGAAATGACGTAAGAATGTAGAAGACCTGGCTCTGGATGGGTGGATGGATGGATAACTGTGTGGTCTAAGCTCTAGATCCTGGCTCGGAGGCCAGTGTTGCCCCACCAGCTGGACTCAGAGACCCTGGGAAGCCCTTGTTGCAGCTGAGTCCATCTCTGCAGAAGAAAGAAATGTTACCATGAGCTCTTCACAGCTCTACCCTCCGCATGCAGGAATCGTTAACCTCACATCTTTTAACTTGTAACCAGGGGAAGAAAATACCCTCTGCTTTCCTAATATTCCCTATGGATTCAGGCAAATAAGTCATTCTTCATGGCTGGTGTTCAACTTTATCACAATGTTGTCCTGATTTAGATACACGTTCCCCATTTTCCCTTGAGGTGACTCTACTTCACTGCTGTGTGAAGCAATCCATAGATATAAATGGTTTCAAATCCATTTGTAAAACCATTTATAAGATGATCGGGCAGGAAAGGTGGTCTGATCAGGACCCCAGAGCTCATAAGTGATGAAAGAGAAGGAGGCCTCACAGTAGGGCAGACAGCCTCCAGGATGCTTTTGCCTTGGTCGCAACCAAGGCTCCTGACCAATTGATATTTAAAACAGGGAAACTCCCCCTATCAAGCTGGGTGTCTGATTGCCAGTCCTAATCAGCAATGAAAAACATCCAGTCTGAAAGGGATTGCAATGATGTGCCCTGTGCTTCTGCTGTTTATTTTAAATTAGTAGTTTTAATGCCAGTATTGTGAGTCTGGCAGTTTCTCCGATTCCTTCATAAATGTGACATGAAATTCTGTTTGGATGTTCAGGAGTGAAAGACCCATGAGCACCTGGTTTTACAGAGAGAAGCTATGGGGTTATAGGCCTTCGAAATGACTTCATTTCCGAAATATCACTCTTACTCACTTTGTTTTCCTTTTCAGCTATGATCAAGACCAGGCTGAAAAGCTGGCCTTGGAAAGAGACACCAGTGCAGTGGAGTGGCCTTTTGTGATCTCTGGTCATTTCACCCATTGTGAATTCACTTCTGTGGTATAGCTCCTCCTCTCTCACATAGGTCCTTCCCTTCCAGGGCAGTCCTTGGAGTTCACCCGCATTAGTATTTCCCTTCAAATATAATCCCATTCTACTGGAGGGATAGAAGCAGTGTGAGAGGAAGAGGAAAGGTTCTGGTGTGCCGTGATGCTGCTGAAACCCCACTGGAATAACTCAGAGGAAGTGATTCAAAGAGTGGACACATTTCCCATGCAGTAAACATGTAGGAGGACAGAGTCTAGTTTTCTCTGCCTCCAGCAAGTTAGCCAAAAATATGCCTTATTCAAGGCAATGAGTTTTTTAAGTTATATTTTTACCAGAGTATTTTATATTTGTGTGTGAATATTTCCCCAAATTTATAATCTGCCATAAATACTTTTTGCTAGTGTATATTACACCAGATTGCACATCTTCCTGTGACTTCAGAGGAGCCTCTTTTTATTCTTACACATAAAAAACGTATTCCTATGGCTCTAGTGTAGACACATATACAATGCTGGGCTGTTTTGTGTTGTTGTAACATAACACCACAGACTGAGTAACTTACATGAATTTCAAGTGTATTCAGCTCACAGTTCTGGAGGGGCTGCATCTGGTGAGGGTCGTCTTGCTGTGTTAGCCCATGGCAGGAGGCATCACATAGTAAGAAGGCACATAGGTGAGACACAGCAGAGGGGACCAAACTCCCTTTTGTCACTAGTCTACTCTGCAGTCAATGGAGAGTACCACACTTCCTCGACAGCATCGATCCATCAACAAAGGCAGAACCCTCCTGTCCTGGTCACCTCCCAATGGTCCCTCCCAACACTGCTGCGTGGGGGATGAAGTTTCCAACACATAAATTATAGTACATGCAGGTACCAATATACCTTAACTTTTTCAAGGTATATTTTCTTAACTTTTTTATAAAAGAAGAAGAGTTCAACTTTTGAGGAAACAGATATAGAAAGCTGACCATCATAGGAAACACTGCCCTCCATCTTCACCCTTGCCATTCTTTGCCTTGTCACCAAATTATCCTGCTTTCCAGTCCAATGGCTAAACTCACCTGCAGCAATGATCTGGTTTTTGGACTCCTTGTGTGTTCTCAGGTTGATTACAGAGTATGGCCCCTAGCCAGGCATTCATTTCCTGGTCTGTTCTTTACTTGTTTCTATCACCTGCATGTACTATAATTTATGTGTTGGAAACTTCATCCCCCACGCAGCACGGAGGATGGAATTCTGGGTGATCCTGCAGAGACAGCGATGTCAGGACTGCCAGGAAACTGGTGCTTCCCGAGCATCTTTTACACTTAGGAGATGTATGAAGGAGATTTCAGTAAGTTATTTCATTTTTAAGATGTCATAATTATTATTTTAAAAATTAATACAAATGCATGAAAAAAATCAAGCAGGATAAGAGATATTCAATGACATATCATCCTTTCTGAAATGCTCAGTGGTCTCTTCCTCAGAGGAGATTTACTGGTGTTGAGGTATTCTTCCAGCAATGGTTCATTAGGAGCACAGATGTTTATTACTGCACTTGCTTTTACCCCTAAAGTAACATGTTATGTATGTTCTTCTGAGCCTCACTTTTTCACTTAATATAATCTTGTTTTATGTCCATACATAAAGCTACCTCATTATTTTTGGTGGCTATATAATCCTCATGGTTTATTAACTTGTTGTGTCAGTTGGAGGTTTGTCAGGGAGGCAGGACTACTCTGAGTGATCCAGAGCATAAGAGCAGAAGCAACCAGGGGCAATGAAAACCAGCAGCTATGGGAGTTGCTACTTCAGCAGGGTCAGAAGTTGATGCAAAGTGGATGGAGAAAAATCAAGAGCAAATTAGAATCCAGGACGGTAAGGAGATGCCATGCTTCTCTACTATCTTTACTGCTAAACATTCAGGTGACCTACAAGCTGCTCAACCAGTATACTTTACTATGGAACCAAACTCCCAGGTGGCCAGAATTCAGAGACCCCATTAGAGGCCATGGGACAAGAGCTAGACACCTGTCTGCTGCCTAAGCTTGCAGTTGGTGAGCAGTGTGTGTGTAAGGTGCACCAACCCTGTGGCATACCAACCTCCAAGCTTAGCAAATGCTTCACTGTGCTTTCTAAGTCCTGCACTTTTCTCTTGCAGTGAAGCATCACCCAAAAACCTATAAAGAGGGAAAATATGGGAAACTTTGGGCTGTGGGGTCAGAAACTTCAACACTGTCTATTGTTGGTGGAAACCTGGAGCTCTACCACCTTGAGGGACTGCAAACATGCGGTGATGAATAGCTTTGTATAGCGTCTTTGTTCTCTTGGGCGTGTACAGCTGGTAACATCTTCCTGGAAGTAGAATTGCTGGGTCAGAGGATGGTGTAGTTTTTATTTATTGGATATTGTTAAATTTCACTCCAAAGAGGTGGCACCAATTTATCTTCCTGTCAATGATGTCTGAGAGTTCAGATTACCTTCATCCTCATCAATTTATTATTTTACTTACTGATCTTTTTCAATTCAATAGTGAAAAACAACAACAAAGAATCCCACTGTGGTTTTAATTTGCATTCATTTTTGGAAGAAATGTGTTTGAACATCTTTGAAAAATATGAAACCCATTTGGAATTTTTCCTGTTATTGACTATGATTAGTCATTTTTCTATTGTATCCATTTTCCTTTACTTACACTGATCAATCAGGGTTAATCGCATGCTTGAGATTTTTCTTCCTCATATATATGGCAGGGATGTTCCACAGCTTGTCCTTTGTCTTTCCCATATTTCACTTATCAAGCTTTGATCATATAGAGTTTGAGTTTTCTGCTTTTAGGAAGGATTATTATTTCTTCTGTTATTCACAATAAATCTGTTAGTGAAGGATGCAAGTTTACAAGAGTTAATTGAGTTACACAAGGTCATATACTAAATGGTTTTATATCTGCTGGGATACTGATTGGAAGTATGTGGCACTTACCTTTAGTATTTGAGGAATATTTAATAAGAAGACTATGTTTCAAAAGGTGAGGAGAGGATGTTGGGGGGGGAAAAAAAAAGAAATTGTGTAGGTGTCCTGGAGTAGTAACTGTGCAGAACCATTATCACATTCACAAGAAGTGGATAAGGATGGAGTGTTAACAGGAATCTGGAAGGAGGTCAGGTTTGAAGGGAAATGGGCCACCAAAGATACCAAAGAGGAGCTGTCCTCTACAGTAGAAGGCAGACAGAGACTAGACCTGGAGGAGCAAAGAGAAGATTATAGGAAAGCAGTAAAGTCATTCAGCTCAGTCTTTTCACTCTCCAAAGTCACCACACCTCCTTGAACAACAACACATCACCTTAGAGAGACAGGTAATGAATAAAAACTGGCTGGGTTATGATAATAAGGGTAACACTTTAGTGCTGAAGGACTTATATATTATTTTGGATGTAGCTACAGAATAATTTTTCTACTTCTCTTTATTACTTTTGAGGAAATAAAAGTTACCTGACTCTCAGGGTTGTGAAGAAGGTAGAAGAGATTAATGAAATTCATTGGGTATAAGTAATAATCTCTGTCAGTACCATGTATGTAAAGACAAGACAATGAGCTAAAGGGAGATGAAATTTAATTAATTAATTAAATTAATTCTACTTGGTCACTAGAATCAAAGACATTGGTACATTAAAGCAGTGCTTATGCCACTAAAATTGTGACATATTCCTCCCACTGAACTCATTTAATTTGAAAGAATACTGTTTAGTGTCAGTCTCCATTACACAGGAAAGCCATAGAAAACTGGGACTCAAAGATAAATCCCAAAGCTTATTTTCAGGCTAAAAACTGAGGATGACAGGAGGGAGGATTGGGGATATAGTATGATTTAGACAGAAAGAAGGCTACATTTTATAATCCAGCCATAGTGAGCTAACATTACTTTCTGAAAACATCACTTCTCTGTTGTTTTGGAGCTTGTGTGAGGGGTGATTTGTGCAGGGAGAATCATGAAACAGAATGACATCTTAGAACACAGGTTCAGTAATTCCAATGAGAGAGAAAATCCTGAGCTCAGGATTGGAGAAAGAAACAATGCCTAGGATTAAAAAAAAAAGCTAAGGGAAAAGGTCCAATGGTACATAAAAGAGAACTTGGCTCTCAGAGGTAATGAGCTCAGCTTATAGGCTATTTGATTGAGGTAGTTACAGATCATTATGGTAGAAAAATCCTTCAGAAATCTGGAAATATGAACCTAGAGACTGGTTAGAAATTAGATACTGAATTATTATTTCTATGGACTTGATTTCAATTTTTGAGAGTGAGATGAATAAGACATGAGTATAGCAAGATGGGAGAGAGATGTGAGAATAAAAAGTAGAGAAAAGTCATTTATTTGAGAAACACATAAATAAATCTTATTAAGCAGTACGTAGCAAGCTAAGTGGCAGAAAGATCTAAAGGGAAGGAGTGGAGACGACCCAGCACAGAGGTATGGTGTCTTACAAGGCGTCACTCCCCCTCGTCCTCACTGTCAAGCTGTTCATGATATTCCTTTATTATCACTTACTGTCCTTGGGATCTGTAGTGATGCCCCTTCCATTTCTGGCACTAACAATTTGTTTCTTCACTCTTTTTTTACTTTGTCACCATGGCTAGGGGTTTATCAATGTTACTTGTCAACCAGTTCTTGATCCCATTGATCCCCTTTGTTATCTTTCTGCTTCTGTTTCATGGATTTATCTGACATGCATTGCTGTGGTTTGGATATAGTTTGAATGTGTACTCCAATGGTTCATGTGTTTGAAGCAGTAATAAAAATTTATGGAACATTTAGGGAACAGGGCTTAAAATGGTTAGGTCATTGAGAACATGCTGTTGGAAAGAGATTTATATAGTTCTGTGTGATTCCAGTTGGTTCTCACAAAAGTGAGTTGTTATTAAAAAATTAAAAAGCAAGCCTTCCCCTTGATTCTCTCTGGCTACTGTCTCGCCATGTGATCTCTGTCTTACATATGTGCTCCCACCAGGATGGCCCTTGTCATGCTGTGACATGACCAGAAAGTTCTTACCAGAGCTGAGAAGAATTAGTTTCATGTACTTGCCCTTGCTCTCCCCCAAACTTTGAGCTAAATAGATTTCAATTATTTATAAAGTATTCAGACTCAGGTACTTTGTTAAAGCAATGGAAAACATACTATTATGCATTCAGTTCTGTAAATGACTCTTTAACCACTGCTTTGAATGCATACCATAAATTTTATATTTTCACTTAGTTCAAAATCATTTAAATTTCTCTTTATTGCAGCATGGTAGCAAATGCATTAAGGTTGTTCTGCAACTTGCTAAAGCTATACATGCCCCCCAACTACAATCATCACAGTCATAGCCACATTCCTAACCACAGTCCTACCAGCCCCATGGCAACCTGCCAAGTGTTCGTCTGTGCTAGTCCTGTGGTACTGACACGTCACACTTGTCCTATAAGTCTTTCTCTCTGTATCTTTGCAACATGTGCAACTCTGTCTACTCCAGTTGCAGAAACTTGCCCAAAGACATAGCTATGGGAGGTAAGATTAGGAAGTGAGTGCATGTTCGGTTGTTTGGAGCATTGTATGCATTTGCTACTGTTATTTTTTTCTTGTAAAATGAGGATGATAGCAATGATCCCATCTTGCAAATTACATGTTCAGACTGCCACTTCCTGATTCTACATCCTTGTTTCTTTTCAAAGGCCTTTGTTCCCTGGATCATCCCTATCTGCCTGCCTATCTGTAGACAATTAAAACAGCAGCACCAAATCCTCCTTCCTCACCATCTCCCCTCAGACCTCAGTCCTACCTCCCACTTCTGCATAGCCAATCATCTCAGAAGAGCTGTCTGTATTTATTCATCCTGATTCCTCTTTCCCCAATCACTACCTAAGTGAGAGGATTTGGTTTTGTGTTCACCAAGTCACACGCCACAATAATCTTTCTCAATTTCTGAGGTTAGTCTTTAGTTTTCATCTGGCTGACTTCTCAGTATTTCTCTGCACAATGGGACATTCCTTCCCTTTCCTTAAATAATGATGGCACTGCCATTTACAGCGTAACTGAAATCTGGTTCTTTTTTTTTTTTTTTTGAGACTAAATCAAAGAAAATGTCAATCTTGATGTTTTATCTGCCAGTCATAATTTATGAAAGGATGAGTTGATGGAGCAATCCAAAGAAGTATTTATTGAGCCCAAATTTCATGCTTCGGGCCCAAATTTCATCAACAGTAACAATAATGACACTATGTGATATACTTCTTGCAACTTTAAAGTGTTTTTTTATTTCTAATAGTGAACATTTCTTAGAATTATACAAACCAGGAAATCACAGTCAATACCTTGAAAACACCTCATGAAGCAGACTCACCTCTGATTTTGTCAGCCATCTCCCAGACTACTCACAAAGGAGTTTTTTTTATTTGAGGACAAAACTCTTAGGAATGGGTTCTGTAGTTGAGGGAGTGAGTGCAAGAAGAAACCTTAAGGGGAAGGGGTAACTGTTGAGCTAACTCTTTCAGAATTTCAACTTTCTTTTCCATATACATACGTGTGAATTTCTAACATGATTGTTATTTGCTGGTTGACTAGTCCTTTCTAAATTTCTATTTGCAAAAACCTTTTAGGCTCTGATATTCTATTGCAGACATGTCAGTAACGGGGGTGGGGAGGGGGGAGAACTTTCTAGCTTTCATTTATAGCTAATACAGTTGTTTGTGTGGGAATAGCGCCAGATAAAATTGGAAAGGGAAAATTCTTTAGGTTAAGTACACTTAGAAGTATTGCCTGTTAGAAAACATTAGAAAATGTGCTCAGTAGAAGCTTTGTTTCCTTTTCTTTTCCTTTTTAAAAATGAACACAGTAGAGCCCTAGCCATTTCTCAATGCATCCATTTGCCAGAGTGGTTGATTATATTGATTTTTTTCCTCTACAGATTTCGATCAAAATAACAGGTATTTTTTAAAGTAGTGTTTCATGGTTCTAGCACTCTTCTTAGAGCCCAAAACATTCCTTTTATCTCCTTGACACATGTCAGCTATGCTATATTAAAACTACATTTTAATCTTTCTGAATTCAGTTCTCTTGACAAATTTCTTTTTGCTCAATGCCCACAGTTCTGACTTCAAAAGAAGCTTTTTATTCACAAGAGAGATAAATAATGCTAGGATTGAGAAATTATTGGGTTGACTAACACTGGAACCCTGTTCTTCCTACATTCAGAGATGCGTAATGTGAACCCAAGCTAAATGGTGATAGAAGTCCGACCCTGCTGCTTCATTAGCTGACTTTGCTGTGCTACCCAAGGCCTTCCCTTCCATCCCATAAATAAAAAACCCTGCAGATAAAATACTGTAGAATGGTAAAGACTGGTGCTCACAGTGCTGGGATGCTGCCTGCAGAATAAAGCCTGGGGTCCTTGGTGTCTGCGGGGTGTAGATACATTTTGTGTCTGGGAGTACTGACCATTAGGGGGAAGTGATAAAGGGAAACCTATCAGTGCAAAGCAAAGGCAGCATCTTCTGTTTCACAAAGTTGCATGCTTGGCCCCTACTGACTAGTTCTTGCTTTTCAAATCTGTGGTGCGTGGATGGTACAGGCACCCACACAGTACCAGGGAGGAAATGGATGACACAGGGAGCAGTGAAGAGCCTGGTGATTTCTCCTGATGGCATCTCTTAGCTGGAAGCTGTGAATTGTGAATTCAGCTGGAGATTTCATGCATCTCAGAAGTGAAGATGTTCTGCTTTAAGGACCTCAGTGAAGAACCTTTTATTCAGAGTCTTGTGACTGCAGAAGACTCCATTGCTGCTGTGACCTAATCTCTGGAAGAGCACAAAGGGTAGAGTGCAGCTGAGGTGGGACAGAGGGGAGCAAGCTGTGCAGTTCAGGTGGGGCGTGCTCTGGAGGTGACTTTAGCCAATTGTTCCTGTATCCCTTGAGCTTAGAAATGGCCCTCTATGGCAAAAAATACAGTGCCATCTTCCTGAGGACTCAGCAGAAAAAGGGCCACTTGGGTAACTGCACCAGGTGAACCATTCTCTGGTCAATGGAGCCCAATGGGCTGAGGGGTCAAGGATCCATTGCCATCGAAGCAGAATATGATTCAAAACATCAATTCAAACCTTTCAAGTTTAATTCCATTAAACTTGAGTTTAATGAGTTACAAAGAGTTATGACAAAATGAAGTCTGAATAAGGCTTCCATATATCATTGAATTACCTTATACTCGTATCAAGCATGTATCCTTTCAATTAACCTCTATTATCATAATGTTATTCATTATTTTAATTTTTGTGGTCCTGGGATTTGAACGTAAGGCCTTGCAAAATGCTCTAGCACTTGAGCCACTCCTCCAGGCTTTTTTTGCTTTTAGTTATTTTTCAGATAGGGTCTCACACTTTTGCCCCTGCTGAACTTGAACCTTGATCCTTCCAATCTGTGCCTCTGGAGGAGCTGGGATTAAAGAAACAAGCCATGGCACTCAGCTGTTAATTCAACAGAAATGGGCCAATTCCAAGTAATGGGTAAACAGATGGGTCTTGGGACTTGACAACGAAAAGGATGAACTATTGTTATGGTCCGCTCACATTCCCATGCTGAAATCCTTAACCCTAGTATGGGCATTGGGAGTGAGGCTTTTGGGAAGTGATTATGTCAATGAGAGTGGAAACTCCTGGATAACATGGTACCCTTGTGAAACAGGTCCAAGAGAGCCTGCCACCCTTTCCACCATGTGAGGGCACAGAGAGGAGTGAGTCTGTGACCCAGGAAATGAGTCCTCCACATGTGGAAACTGTTGGCATCTTGATCTTGAACTTCCAGCTTCTACAACTGTGAGAAATGAATGTCTATTGTTTGTAACCCACCCACCAGACTTATGGTATTTTAGTTAAAGCAGCCAGAATAGAGTAAGACAACTAACTTCATCTTTGACAGTTTTTTTATAAGGATTATAAATGCTTAGCAAATTGTTTGGAAAATGTTAAATGCCAAAAAACTAAAAGCTCTATTACTATGTTATTAGCATTACTGTTATTTTACTGATGGGCAATGCAGTTCACTATGCAGAAAGCTGAATGCCCTGGACTAAACTTCACAAGTATCAGTGCTGGGCTGATGGAAGAGGACGAGGCCTTAGGCTTGCATGAGGCCTGGTTTGAAAGTGAGGATTGAAAAGTGAGTTGGGAAAAGGTGAGAGGTTATGATCCTGTACCTGGCAAACCCCTGACTCACTTTTGGGGGTGTTTCTTTTTCTATTTTTGTTTGTTTCATATTTCTTTCCTTAAAAGATCAGGTAAGGTGGGGCCTTGGAAACCTAAAACATCCAGCTGTTCTCTTTGCTTTCGATGGTTACAATGCAAAGCTCTGACACAATTGGCCTTTGGGTGCCCAGCAGACAGGAAGGATGCCAATGGACTGCACACCCTCTGCTCTCTGCACCATGAAATTGGGCCAGTGCTGTAGATAGCCCTGGAGAAATTGTTATTCCTAAGTCCAACGCGTTCTAGCGGCAAGTGTAGACTGTGAAGTTACTGTTTCCTTGTCTAGAAAGCTGAGTTTGCCTCAAATGTGGAGTGAAAAGGAAAAGAAAAGGCAGAGTGGGTGGGATCTTCACAGGGCACAGTTGCACTTGTTAGGAAAGACTGCTTCCTGGCTTGTCCCTAGAGACCAACAATGGGAGGCTCTTATAGAGACAACAGAGTTGCTGGACTTAGACAGAGGAAATAGATAAGTGGAATATCCAAGTCTCTGCTTAGAGTACCTGTGGTGACAACTAGAGACAGTCTTAGGGTTCTTTGAAGATGCTGTTTATTTGCTCAATTTTCACAATTTAAGCCAAAATTTTCCCAAGAAATTCCACAATAGTCCAAATACCACTCTGGATTTTTAGTTAAAATGCACAATCCTGGGCTATGTTCCAAACCTATCAAATGAGTATCTTCACGGAAGGTTCCCAGAACCAGCATTTCAAAGATTTCAGCTTGCTTCCAGATGATAACCCAGCAGAGCAAAATGATGAGCTTGTTTTCTTTTTAATTGTACATGTTTTATAAGGATATATTCATTATATAGGGGAGGGGATTCGTAGGGACAATTCCGATTAGACTTACATTGTACGTTATTTACCTCGCCTCCATCGTCTCTCCCCCTTGGCTCCCACCTCACCTCACTTAAAGCAATTGCAAGAGGTTTTTAGTTCTGTTTTGTATAAGTATATGAAACAGAAATATAGGTATAAAGAAATATATTTCTTTTAGTAAGAAATAAGATCTCCTGGTCCTTCGCCTACAAGCTTTCTCCTTCTCTCATTAGGCTCCTCAAACTAAAACCAATGACTTTTCACTTGCATTATGTTAGGTGACCCTGGAATGTAGTTATTTATTTGTGTATTTTTGGTGGTACTGGGGTTTGAACTCAAGGTTTCACACTTACTTGTTCTACTTGAGCCAGGCCCCCAGTCCTTTTCTGTTTTAGTTATTTTTTGGAAAGGGTCTCATTTATTTTTTCCCTGGGGTTGACCTTGGATGGTCATCCTCCTACATATGCATCCCATGTAGCTGAGATTATAAGAGTGAGTCACCTCACCCAACTGGATGATCCAGAGAAAATTCTGTTCAGTTGTCCCTAAGATAGGCTCTACACTCAGTGTCTTTGTATTCACTGAATGCTACATGTCTACTCTGACCTCCAGCACTTGTGCTACGCACAGCTGACAGTGAAGCCTGAACACTCAGGGCTCTACAGAGAGCCCACATGTGAACTGGGCATCATTTGGGTCCTCAAAGGACTTAGAGTCTAATGGGGGTCAAAAAAAGAATGCAAGTAAGTCTAATACAAGACTGGTCCTACTGAGCAAAATCTCAGATCATACACGTCATGTATGTCCAAGACTGAGGACAGTCAAAGAAATCCAGTTCACATGCCCTTGGTCTTCCTGCTCTTGTCCCAAGGTGGACAATCTTGTCTTGGCTCTGCTGGTGAATGAACTCTCCTCTTCTCTCTCTCCACCTCAGTGGAAACACTAGGTCAGCTCTTTCCCTCCTACTTCTCTCTGACAACACTCTCCAGACTGTAATCTGGAGACTGCAGGCTCTAGGGACTGGGACAGAGAGGTCTGTCTTGTCCTTGGAAGGAAGACACACTTCCTACCAAAAGTTTGCAACTGTTGCAGGCAATCATGTCATTACTAAAACGTGGTGCTCCCCCCCTTCCAAGACTGTCACTTACCTTTGACAATTAACTTCTTTGACAGTCTTGGGGTGTAGGTGATTATAGGGAGAATTTGAGAAGTCCTCAGTTCTAGAAAGTTAGCTTGAGTTGCCAACACTCATAACCTAACTCCTATTAGCAACAGAGCTTCAGGGGCGCGTATCAGTAGAAAAGAATGAATCCCTTTCATTCTGTGTGCATTCCACAGTTTGCAAAGTGCTTCCACAGGCGGAAATATAAAAGAAAGTTTAGGATTACTTTTCCAGTGCTGTAATCAGGATACATACCAGTTTTCTTCATTAGTTTGAGGGCATTTGTTGAAACTCAAAAATGTGTTAGAAAAGAGCCTAGAGTTTTGGATGAGTGTAATTGAATCACAAATGATTTTTTTTTGAGGTAACACAATTGTATATTCTCATAAAAGTAAAAGCATTATGTCACTTTTGTTCAAATTTGTATGCCCTAAACATGCCAGTGCCTGGGATGATTAGATGTGACAGTTGAGGGTCACAGTTAAGTTGGAATAATTTTCTCCTTTGTTTATTCCTAGTTTAGAGTATTTGTAAATGTACCTACAACATAACACGGAGGACCAAGAGTCCTGCTTCTCTGGCCTGAGCCTGGTATTCCTGGGGAGGGAGCTCCCTGTAACTGATGAAGACATCAACCTGTATCAGTGTCATGGGAGCGTCAACAGCTGCATATTCATCACTGCTCCAGAGGCCTTTCAGACTGAAAGATCTCACTGTTTATTCATAGCAAAGACTCTTAATTAATGACTAGGCCTAATCAGACTGTCTTGGTATGTACAGGGATAGCAGAGAGGCTCAGCTCAACTGATGTGCAAACAACCCATCCTTGAGGAAGCGTTAATTAATAATTCTGAGCCAGCATTCTGAGAGGCCCTGTCACCCGGCTCGAGGGTGATTTACGGCATCTCCTTTCCCATGTTGTCATGTCCTCTGCATGCAAATGAGTGACCACACCAGCAGATCTTCTGTTTCAACTGCACTGGGCCTTGTTTATTAGAGAGGAACACTCTTATCTTTGCATGGACTTAATGGAGACGAATACCCTGAATAGGAAAATTCCTTCAGATGTACTGCCATTCAAAAAAAATTCTATACACTTATTGAGCACCAGCTCTGCTAAAATACAGAAGGAATTCATTCACTTCAGTGACTCAAAAAATGAATTAAGCTTAGTATGTTCATTTGGAGTTCACAATCTAATTGGAAATCAGATATTTAAACAAATAACTAAACTAATTATACTCAGTGTTAACCTAGAAGTAAAAAGCCTGCTGAGAGAATGAGAGAGGAAGGGACAGAACATGACAGCTAGCAAGGTGGGGTCCTTTTAGAGGGGGTAAATTAGCATCCTAAAGGGTGAACATCTGCAGAGAGGAAAATGATACTGAGGACAACTTAGAGGGGGTGAGGCTGGCGTGCACGAGAGTCTTTAAACTGACTGTCAAGTGTTTGCCGGATGGATGTGACAACTGGGTCTGGGCATTGTAAACAACAGGCAGCATTGAGAGATTTGACCAAGGATTGAGGTGGGGTGGAGAGGTGTCAGTCCCATGACAGGCTGGGAGGAGGCCTTCTCACTGCCTCTCAGTGTGGAATTTCATGGCCATTTTTTTTCATCTCCTATAATTTTTTTTGAAAGTAGCACTTCATTATCTTCTTGCGTCTGTCTATGTGGCTGAGGGCAGTCTGATGTCAAGCAATTTTCTGTTCTTTTGTAAGTGTGTGTGTATAGATCTCTTCATCTGTCTGTCTCTCTATGTCAACCTAATACATATCTATCTCTACCTATGTCTGCCTGTGTATCTATCTATCATCTATCTATCTATCTCTCATCTATCATTATCTGATTTTTCTCTAGAAGGCTTGGATTTTTAAAAATCCTTGTTGCTCTTAAATTTCACTCTAATATCTTGGTGTGAACCTTCTTTATCTGACTTGTTTGTATCTTGAGAAGTTGTATCTTGAGTTCTGAAATTTCATTTTTTTTTTCTGAGAACTGTTTTTGTCACTGTTCCTTTATTTATTCTCTCAAGCCCTTCTTGTCTTGATGTGGCCAATCATTTCTGCATTCCCTGTGTCTTAGATTTTCGTCATGACTTTTACTTTATTCTGTCCTTCTGCATCCTGGGACAGTGTCTCCAGCCAGTTTTCCAGATATGTAATTTATGTGTGGTCTACCTCTCTGCTTCTTTCCCCATCAAATTATCTAAATTATATATTTATAACAATTCCTTTTTCACGTGGTCACTTGTTTCTGTTCTATAATACTACCAAATTCCTTTTTTCCTTTGAAGACATTTATTATCTTTGAATTGTTAAAGTTTCTGTCCTAGGAATTATACTTGAGGTGGTATTTGGTCTTTGGATTATTGACTTCCATTTATGGTGGTTATGAGAACTCACACACTGACCTGAAAGCTCTGCTCCTGCGGCTGGAATTCATCAAAGCAATTCCAAACTTGCAATGCAAAGAAGGCTTTGCTTTTGAACTAGAACATTATTTTGCCCCAAACTCTGCCCTTCATCTTTCTAAGGTGCTAGGAACTCTCTCAAGACAGAGACAATTTTCTTTATGGAGTAATTTTGGGGGCTGGTATCAAAAGTCACTGACTCTGGCTTCAACCCATACAATCATGGAGGGTATTGAATTCCTGAGGTAATGGAATTTCTTAATAAGTGGCCCTGACAACCCACCTCTACTCTTACAGGAAGACCCGTATGGGGACTTCTGTTTCTTCTCTAATCTCTTCTCAGTTTAAGCCTGTGCATTTGTAATCACCAAGTCCTCTGCCATATTTCTGGTCCACGATTGGCATATTTGGAATTTTTTAATGTTTTCTGTGTGTGTGTGTGTACATGTATGTGCTTAATTTGTGGACATTTTGTAGAAAGACAAAAGTGGAGTGAGGGACAGTAGGCATGCCTGAAGTGGAGAGCATCTTACTAGCAAGCAAGCAGGAAGCCCTGAGTTCAAACTCCAGTACCATCAAAAAAACAAAAACAAAAAAGTGGAGGGAGAATTAAGTATCAGTTTGAACTGGAGTTCATATTTGAATCAGTTTCTCAAGTATTCTGATGGGCTTTTGAATTTGAGACACCTAAATCCATCTGGTTGCATTAAATGAAGTAAAATAAAACAGAGTGTGAAAATCTAAATAGAGCAGTGCATTTCCGTTGAATGTCTGTGGTGCTGATTTCCACCTTGTCGAAGATGTGCAGCTATACTTCTGTGGCTTAAATTTGAAATTGACAATTGTCAGTGCCAGTTGCTAATTATGTTATTATTCAACTTCTCCCAGATTTGCCGACTAGTTCTACACTTGTTATTACTTGCTGAAAGCAGCTCATTTAGAATAGCTGTGGTTCAGGTTTGTTTTGATTTTGGCAGTTACTTTCCTCATGATTCTCCAAAAGGAATCACTAAGTGTTTAATATGGTGTCAAAATCTATAAAAGGAATTATGCACAGTTGTTTCACACTTTCTAGTAGCTTGGGACTGTAAGGCAATTTTTATCCTGACATAAAAGATTTAGGGAAGATATCATATTCCTGTTATTTATTTGCTGCTGTCCAGGTTCCAGGCCATTCATTCATTAATATGCAGGAGAAACGCTTCTAAGAGTGAGTTAGCTCACAATTATCCAAAGAGTATTTTGGAATACATAGCAATTGCCAGCTGGTTTAATAAGCTTATGATTCCACTATATAATTGCTGAATCTTATTTTGTGTTTTTTAAAAAAAACTTCTTAGAATATTTGCATCTGGTTATTTCTGAAATTTATGCTAATTGGGATTAGTGTGGGCAGAACAGTGCTGTTTTAGTGTGGCATACCTTTGACTGAGAGCTCTTAAAACTCTGCTGTCCACTTCAGCTTTGGAAATGATATACTGTCATTCTTTGTGGATTGCAAGGAACGTCTTCACACATCTTTGAGAAATTCCCTAGAGAGATACATTTCCTCCTTTTAAGATTTGCTTCACAAACTTTCTCCTTTGAAATTTGAAATTCAAGAACAGTTATAAAAAGTGTAGTGTCAATGTACCTGAGTCATTTGCATCTAAACCAGATTCCTGCAATGGAGCCACTTAACATCCATCCGTTGTCTCCCTGCACTTCAGGCACCAGCAATCTGGTGTCTAAATGTTCTTTTGAACATTCCTATGTCTACTTCCTTCTGATGAAAATAACGTTCTTATTGCTCTTTAGGTATCAGAGCACTTTTCTCATAGGTCTGTGCCCTATTGTCACCTCTGCTGGAACCCCCCATTCTCCTTGTCTACAAGGGTCCCTGGTCTGGCTTTTCTCCTCCAACACCAGGCTTTAGTAGTGTTCACCATGTATGACTGACATTGTCTGGTCACCCATCTTTCCAGGTGAGTACTCTGCTCCATGAGGAAACCTACAGTGTCTGTCATTCTTACCACCATATTTCCATACCCCAATCCAGTGCCTGACACATAGCAGGAATTAGAAATGATATTTGTTGAATTTGAAGCCTCTTTCTTTCTTGATGGAAATACCATGACATACCTTGAATATTTAATTTTACTCTGAAAAGCTGAGACTCTATCAACTCTCTCTCTAACTTTTCCTTCCTTTCAAGATAGTCATTTTTATCTTATTACTAAGATTAACAGAGCAGTAAATTAGTTAGTAAAACTAACTAATTCTGAACTTATTAAGTACTCAGGGGGTTATATTGAGAAGCTTGGAGAGAGTGAATGCTAGGATTTGATCATCACATAAAGCCATGTTCTCTTCCATGTCGCTCACATCCCATTCATGTACAAAGCTTGCATTTGAGAGGATGAAGTCTTGTTATGAGAGCATGAATTCATCCTTTTCACACTCTGCTGGCTAGGCAAGCCTCATAGCCACCCCTGACTTCAACAGAGAGCCCCAGCTGACCTGTTCTTTATGTCCAGAGTTCAGTGATACTAGAAATATGGGTGAGTACCTGTCCAAGCATGATGGCTATAGCACA
Source organism: Castor canadensis (assembly GCF_047511655.1). Classification (NCBI taxonomy): domain Eukaryota; kingdom Metazoa; phylum Chordata; class Mammalia; order Rodentia; family Castoridae; genus Castor; species Castor canadensis. The sequence continues at coordinate 4,501,222 of NC_133386.1, read as the reverse complement.
ACAAATGTCACGTGACAGAGGCAGAATGACACCATTAACAGTGACAAAAATCTTCAAATCTGAGAAATAAAAATGTAGCTAAGAATAATGAAATACAGTATCCAAAATCTGTTTGCATTTCTCAACTGGAAAAGGTTGAAATTGGAGAAAGTCAATTAACAGTTAAAACATTCAGATTGCTTGGCATAAACTAGACTTCAAAGTATTTTATAACATTTTGAGATGTTTACTAATCTTTTTAAAGTTTTTTGTGGGAATCATGGATGTGTTAGTGTCTATTAGTCAAAAAAATTGAAAATTTAAATCATTCACATATTTTATTTGCTAAGCAATATAAGTTTTAGTTCCATGATTACCACTTGAGCTAAATTTCCAAGTGTGCTAGCATTGAATATAGGCTGTTTACCTTATCACGACCCATATTTGAACTGAGTGTGGTGGTTCACACTTGTAATTTTAGCACTATAGAGGAGGAGACAAGAGTATTGAGAGTTTGAAGCCATCCTGGATTACATAGCCTGTCTCAAAAAGCCAATTGCTGGTGATGTAGCTCAGTGGAAGAGCCTTTGCTTTCAACATGTCAGGCTCTGGGTTCAATCTCTAGACACAAAGAACAAACCACTTCCCCAAACCCTCATATTTTACCTGCCTTCATTTATTCTGAGTTCTAAACTTCTGGACCTGGCACACATGCTGTATTTGCTCTTGTGAAAATTTGCTGCCATGTCATAGTGAGTGTGGACCAGAACTCACCACCTGATAGTGCCTGTACCCATGGGGTATGTACTGGACTTTTGTTCATTTTACTTATCTGAAAGAACAAAGAGAAACAAAATGGCTAAGGCAGGGTTCTAGCCTCCCTAACAATGATATAATTACAAAGACTTCAAATAAGAAAACTTTTGCAAAAAGTATTCCTGAACTCTATAAAAACTAAGTTAATCAGCCAGTACAACTCTATGTGTTAATAGCCTCATATGTACTAAGTTGTAGAAAATGAAACTTCTCTGTATATTTTGCTTTTATATCTCCTTTTTAAAAAACATTCAAATTTTGTGTAAATTCTACATTAGTGTTAGGTCCCTGGCATTCTTGGGTGGGAAGAAGGACCCGAGGCTACACCTTAAAACCAGACCCCCTGATTTATGACTGCTTGTTTCTCCCTTCCTGATTGTTTCTTGGCTTGTAAAACAACTCAGGAACTTCTAGTTACTCAACTAGCCAGGCATGTCAACCTGTTCCATCTGGTGATCACAGATAATCAGAGAGACCAGAGACTCTCTCCCTCCCTCATGGCTCAGCCCCTCCAATAAAGCCCACTACCCAATTCACCCAAGTCGCTGCTCCTTGATCTGGTGAGGGGGCAGCCCTGCAGTCTGGATTTCTAATAAATCTTTCCTTTCCACATGTGGTGTGGTCTTAATTCGGCAGTACCTTGCAATTAGTAAAACTTCTTAAGCACCTCCATGAGACTGCTACATTTGAAAATCATGAGAATCACACGTGAGAAGTAAGGAGTCAGAGCCCTGTGGTTCTGCTTTCTACTCTTTACACATGTGTGCATGCAGACATGTATGCATATCTGTGAGCATGGGTGCCTTTTGCTACTTCTCTTACATTAATGACTGACTGTCCCTTAATGGTCAAAATAACCAGATATTAAGTATATACTTCTGGTACATTTCATGAGAACTCTCTGTTCTATAATAAATTTGAAGACTGCTCTGTATTTTCACATTTTTGGCTATTGACTGATTTCCTATTTTTGTATATTTGTAAAGATGCTCACACCACAGAATTTTACTAGAATAGAATATTATGATTGTTTTTATCACAGTGAAATAACCTTGTTTTAATACATGCTCATGGAAAAGATATGGAAAAGTGTAGAAAAAAAGAAGCAACACCTTATTTGCTATTTTAAGATAACTACTGCTGCCATTTTGGCAAACGTTTTCACACTTCTCTTTGTGCATATGTGCACATGACACAGTTTCACACAAATGACATTGCATGGAGCCTCTTCCTGTCTTAGCACCCTTGCTGGGTCTGTGCTGCTTCCTGTTCTTCCTGTAGCTCCCCACTCATCTCCCTCCCCTGAGTGGTGGCCCTGGGTCCATCAGGAACCATTTGTTCTTTCTTGCCTTGCCTTACACTCACACGCTCATGTTCAAATGCATAGAATGTGTTCCTGGAGTGAGGACTGATCTCCCACTAAAAGGTGATGTGCTACATCCTTGTCTTGGCATCTGGCTTGCTTTCCTAAATAATAATGTCTTAAAATGACTCCAAGCTAAACAACGTTTAGTGAATATCTTCACTGTAATAGTTGCATAATATACATGTATTTTCTTACTATTAAGCACCTTGCTCTGCTTCTATTTCCTAATTCTGGTCAGTTATATAGGTCTTGGTGGGGAACTTCTGGTGTTCAATTTCAAGGTCACCTTGTCCCTCTTTCTCCACACTGACTTTGAATATGTAGGCACATCTTTTTTTTTTCTCAAATCTCAAATACTTGTGAATTAAAAGATCAATGTACTAAAAGACATAAGAAAGGTAGTAAGTCTCAAAAGCAGACCAGAAAATCTACCTAATTATAGGCAAAAGAGTATTAATGTATGGCCTATTTAACTGGAGACAACTTCTCTTGTGCATACTTTCTGTTTATTCTAACTGTTTCGGCTACATTGTCATGCCGTGAGATTAATAAATATTTTAATGAGAAATTATATTTCTGGGTGATGCATTAGAAGATGAACAAAGTACACTTGTGACAGGTCATAAATGCTAAATTAATGCAAGAGAGCTCTCTAAATTCAGCTACCAGTTGAGTTCACTGCCTTATAATAAATCTGGAATAACTTAGACTCTCATCAGGGCACTGAATCAGTGGTAGTAAAATAGAAACTTCTCCTTTTAGTGCCTTTGCACATCCAGAGCCTGCAGCTAAGACATTTGTGAGCACACAGCTTCACTCCTGGTATTTTAACTTTAGTGAAGATATGGTGACTAGGTTGCTTGGTTTTACCAGTTGGCCAGCTCTCTCTGTTCAATCCATTGTGCTCTCAGCCCCTTAGCTGTCAGTGGGAGAGGTACAGTCAGAGTGGAGTTCCTCACCAGGAAGTCCAGGTGGACTAACTTCATCCTGCAGGACTATTGACATAGCTTCCATTTCCAGGGGACACAAACACTCAGTATTTGAGTTAAGGTCGGCAATTTTTGCATGGGATCATGCTCAGGTTTTCCTTGGAAGTCTCCTGGCAAGAATGAAAAGAATTCTTTTTCTTCTTCTTTGTCACTGATATGTGACAGCTGTATTTATAGACACAGGTGATTTCCTTCTGCTATGGTCAGCAGAATATATGAGTGCTTCCCCAAATACACGACCTTTGCAAATACCTGAAATTAATGTGGACAAGAGAGGCAAGTTGCAGACTGAGTGTCCAGTCCACCAAGCTATTAAATACTTGAGAACAAATTGCACCTAGGAAGGAAGCAAGTGTTTTTATTTTTCCTTGGGAATGTTTCTTAAGAATTTTAGAAATTCAAAGTCATCTTTGTACGAAAAGGAGTGCAAGTGAAATAACATATACAAAAGCAAGAAAAAACTTTCTCTTTTTGAGACAGTGTCACTATATAGCTCAGGCTGACCTCAAATTCTCCTTCCTGCCTTAGCCTCCTAAGAGCTGGAACTAGAGGTATACACTACCACTCTTGGTAAAAAGAAAGACCTTTCAAAATTTTTTAAATGTTCTCTCCGAAACTCACTGTTTCCCTTCCTTCCTTTGTCCCACCATGGTGAAGCAGTTAATTGTTTTAGGGCTAGTCATTGGCTCTGAAACACATTTATGTAAAGGTTTTCACATTTTCCCCTGGAAATTCAGGACAGCCTCTATTGAAATGAAATGATGAAGTGGTTGTGGGAAACAGAAATGGGGCGGAGGTCACAAAGTCACTGTTCCATGGATAGGTGCTCTGGATGCTCTCTTTCAATCTAGGAGTTATTGGACAACAGGCTTTAGGGCCCAGGAAACCTTCAGGTCTGAATCAAGAGGACACAGAGTTTGGGTATCAGGGAGGATGATGGCTCCTTAGATCTCATTTATTTCTGTGTAATTCCTGCTGAAGTGTGGACTGGAGCTGCCAGGGACCTAGAGTTCCAAGTCCACATAACTGAGCTCTTATAATCCTCTCAATATATCTATATTTGGTGAATTTCCTTTCCATAGATACATTGTTTAAAAATGGTTGAGTTTACAAAAAATATTTTCTCATCAATAATGCATCAGAATGCCAACATGCAAGCATCTGCTATCCTTGACTTTTTTCTGTTTTAGGAGAAGAATCGTTTGCATGAGTAATTCGTCTTTGAGGAGATTTTTAAAGGTAGCCCTGAAAAATAGAATGATGCCTATTCTTTCTCTACTTTCAAAGGAGACAATGACGTCTAAAAGTCTAAAACGTATGCACATATAACCAGTAGTGTGATACCAATAATTTCTTTACACCATCTTTCCCCAGGAGTATTAGAGGAAACAGTGCTCGTATTTCCTGTTGGCTATGCCAGAAAATTAATTTTACCTATAGGAATCTGGTAAGGATGCTACTCTGACACTTTGCCTCTTTGATTAAAAGCTAGGGGAGAGGAGAAGTCAATTCAAATCTCAAGGTGAGCACAGGTGGCCTGGTTCAAGGCTGAGCACAAAACTCAACCAGCCAATCAGATGACACTTTTTGTCTTGGCAAAGCCCTGGGGATTCTAACGTGTTAATCAAAAAAAATTGCAAGACTGTTAAAATATGTTCAGTGCATCTCATTTCAAGTCTACCCTAACTTGGTAAGAGATTTTTTTCCCCTCTGTAATTACTACTTTTTATTATGGAAAAATAGGGAAAGCATAGTGGATGCAGCAAATAGCCAAAAAGTCTAAATCACGTACACACATCAGCCAGGCTTACATAAAGTGGTAAAAACAACAGTGGGATTTGGGGGTTGGGGAAGATAAATGATGAAATTTTAATCCATTCCAATCCCCCATGTAATGCAGCACAAGAAGCACTTCATCTGCTTATCCATTTCCACAAGGTTTATCTGCTAATACCTCGGTATTTAAAGGAGAGTATTAGATGAGATCAAAAGAGAGAGGGTATAGATTACATTTTCTCTTCTCAATACCAAAAGCCTTTTGGAAAGCTTTTTAGATGTGTCAGTTGCAATCAGGGAAGACCATGGGGTTCGATGGAATGAGGCAGGATCTTGGAGTTGGGAGACCTTTCTGGTTCCTCCAGCTTCCGTTTTTTCAGCAGCTAGGTCAGGTTCCATTCTGCCCTCTGTATACTATATTCATGAGGCCAGTCCTCTCCAGCCTCCAGCAGAGTGTGGGTGACATTGTGCATACATACATATGGGACAATGCATATCTACATTAATGTGTTTTGAAAACTGTAAGACTGACTACACGTGTAAGGGGAAACTGGATCCTGTCAAGATCACTCCTTAGAAGAGACATGTTTGCAGTTTTGTGTTTCGGTTTCAGAATCTCAGTTTTCCTTTTGTTGAATCCACTCAGTAAATTAGACAAGAGGGAAGCTCACAGTGACATAGGCACAAGTGTTAAGGAGCCAGGTCTTTCTGCATCTACCCACAATCCTCTGTGCAGGGAAGACCTCAGACTTCAAAACCCAGAGTCTGTAGAACTGTATGTAAAGGGACATATGGTTTGGTGGATTACAGGGCACTCTGTTCCCTACATTGTTAGCACAGAACTAAGATGAGTACTTAACAACTTTTAAACATAGCTTATTACAGATAACTGCTTTTAGTTTTATCTGATATATATACACATACATTCATATAAATACACATACACGTGTGTGTGTGAGAAGACCATTTAATTTCCAGGTATGCTTTAATCCTAGACTTTAAGCATCTTTTATGCAGCTCATGTGATAGGCATTCCTAGCATTTCTATAAACTAAGTGCTGCTCTCCTCATGTGATGTGTGGGATGAGTGTGTGTGTGTGTTGCGGGGGGATGGAACCCAGTGTCTCACACATGCGGGGCAAGCTCTATGATTGAGCCATTCCTCAGCCCCTCTCCTCTGCATCTGAGGAACTGAGAATTGGGTGATAGATTCATGTTCTCTCTGAACTTCAGAGCAGGCGAGGTTGCCCCAGAAGACGATAGCAACCTCAAAGTGCTTCTCTTTACAGTCTTTCTCACCTGGGTGATTCCGCTCGTAATACTCTTTAACCTAATTGCTGTGGTCCTGGGAAGTAATCTCCCAGAGCATACCAAACTAATGTTGCAATTAAAGTTCAATCTCAACATTAGGGGCAGGAATAAGGCATTAATTTGCTCATTTTCTTGAAATGTCAGACACAGGTGGGGAGGATTGAAGGAGCTTTAGAGAAATGTTTGGAAGGATGATTGGGTCCTTGGGAAAGTGTTGGCTTAACAATTTGCCAGGTCAGGTAAATACATCTCTTTGATGCCCTGTACAGTTAGGTACTTATTTTACATTTGGAAATATAGCCATCTATCAAAATAATGACTAGAAAAGACCTTACAGAACATAAGCCACCCTATTGCCTATCCCAGGGTAACTCTTTCTTAAATAGAGGGAAACTCATGACTAATCTCCCAGCCTTTGCTCTGCACCTTTGTGGACAGGCAGGGATCTTGAGTCATTAGCAAAGATAAATATGATGTATATCATAATTAAGTCAAATCTTATACACAAGTGCTGAAAACAGATGCAATTATCTGAATATAACTGTTGGACATTAACTTATAAATATGGGAATAGTGCCTAGAACTGTGCGATTAAAAAATAAATGAAAACCAATGTTTGTTTTTAACCTGTTTACATTTCTAGATTTTCAGCCAAATGAATTCTTTCTCCAGTTAATTCTAATAGGACTTCAGCGCAGGTGTCCTATTAAAGGACCCCTGGAGATAAGTGATTAGTGTGGTCATGTGTATATTCAAATTGCATATTATGAACTCAAATCTATGCTCTCACTGAGTTAATTTAAATGAGTATGACAAGAACTCATTTAAAAATCTTTAAAGAAGCTGTCAGCTAAATTACATGTTTATAAACTCCTCTGTGTTCTCTTCAACCCACAAAAGTAATGTCCTTAGAAATTAATTCAAAAAACCTAGGAATAAAGTGAGAGACCCCCCTCTTAAGTTGGAAACTTCCAAGCATAACATTTGGGTGAGTGGAAAGCATTCTGCATACAAGATATGCAGAATGGGGATTGGGTGGGGGTTAAATGCATAGGGATCTGAAGACCCTGATGGGTGCCCCAGTGCAGGATGGGGAGGAGGCCCCAGCGCCAAGGACTTTCCCTGAATAGGTTGGCAGTAGAGACTTTGCAGGAAGAAAGTTCTACTCTTTCCTCCTGATTTGGCTTCCACACGAAGAGGGCAAAGGTCAGCAGCAATCCTTGGCAGCCTCAGAGCAAAGGTGATGGAGAAAGAGCCACTCTGACCCATGAATCTCATCCTCTCAAGATTGAGCGCACTGTGAATTTATTTTATCATCAGCAGCTTCCCAACTCAGAGGCAGAGCACACATTCAAATGTGGGGTCTACACTCTGTGGGAGAGGCCAGTCTCTCCCTGCAGGATGGCTTAAGAAGTGGCCTTTCCATGCAGGTGCATTCTGAGAAAGATCCAGAAAGCAAGCCTCTGTTGCTCCAGCTGTCTGGGGGCTTTTCCAGTCCCACAGGCAACAGCACAGCTGGACAAAAACAAACAGCATCAATATCTAAGCATCCAAATCAAACTCAGAGGAGAACCCACAGAGTGCTTCATGAGAAGAAGAGGCTTGGTTCATCAAGTTTGGAGTTACAGGATGTTCAGGCAAATAGGACCAGCTGGAATGCCCCTGTATGGAGAGCAAGCAGACAAAACAGAAAAATAAAACATGGTGGGACAGATTAAAAAATTCTAAGCTAAAAATACACAAATGAAAAGATGCAAAAGTGATAGCCGAGGAAGCACCTTTCCTGGGTGGGAGGGCTAACTTTAGGTGTCAACTTGAGAGGATTAAGGATGAGACTAAGAATTGGAAAGGAGTGTTTTGAGGTATGTCTTCCAGAGGAGCCCACAGTGAGTCTGAGCAGAGAAGTGGCCAGGCCAGCGCTCCATGTGGGTGCACAACTGAAATGCCCTCTCTTTGTGCAAATTTTGGAGTCTCTCCCTAAAAAAACCCAGAAAACAGACCTAGGGTAGGAAAAAGAAATTCAATGACAATAACAAATTACACAGAAGATAATGAGGAAAATAAATATAAAAGGTATACACACAGCTGCACTCCAGGGACCTACGGAGAGCAAGCTGTTTATAATAATGAAAGGAGAAGTCAGTGGGTGAAAAGATGCTGGGGAAGGGCTTGCAGGGGTGTGTGTGCACACTCACCATCTGAGTATAAGGCAGCAACCAGAAATGACAAGGAACTAGTGAGAGTCACTAACTTACAGCGAAAGCCCCTGTCCATTCTAAAGTAAAATCTAGGCAAAATATTAAAAACTTGCAGAAAATACAGATGACCAAAACTGACTTAAGAAGAAATACCCAACTATTGAGAAACAGACAACTCAAATAAGCCAAGACACATCAAAGAAATTAAAAATATTCTCAAGGACCAAATGTTCCAGGAAAATGTACCAGGCTCACAGGTGAACTGGTTTTCCAAATATTTAAAGAAACACATCTCCTATGAGTTCTGATTTTCAGACAGAAAAATATCTCATTTGTTTTTGCAATTTCAGTAAAATGCTGGATCCCAAACCTTTGAATATCATTACCCAAAAGGAAACTATAGATGATTTCATATATGAATGCTGAAGTAAAAAAAATCCCTACATTAAATATTTTTAAAGAAGTTGGCAGTAAATGGTTACAATCAATTATTATAAGAAAGGTACTTTTACTGTAATAAATTCAATTAATAAAATTAGCTTAAAGTGCCATATGAACCTTCCAATAAATGGCAAAGTTACATTTGATAAAATTTTATATCTATTCTCTGATTGAAAATATGTGCTAAACTTTGACATGATAAGAGGAAGAACCACAGGCTGGGCTTGTTGGTATGTGGCTGTAATCCCAACAGTTGTGAGGCTGAGGCAGGAAGATGGTGAGTTAGAGACTTCCCGGGCTACAGAGCAAGTTCCAGGCCAGCCTGGCCTGCATACCAAGACCTCGTCTCGAAAAAGAAAAGGATAATTTGGCTAAATCTATGAGAACACATAATGAAAGTGAAGGTGCCTCTGTGAGCTGAGCTGAACGCCATCTCTTGAATACTAGGGAAGCTCTACAGGTCCCACTAAAGCCAGGAATAAAGGAAATACCTAAGGCAGTTAACAAAACCAAAGTAAGTTGCATAGATACCAGAAAGCTGCAGGATCCTTTTCCTATATTAGTAAATTGTGTGACTGTGTGGCTGAAAATAAGTGAATTGATAAACTGCCAGGAAAAGGAAGCATTTCAGGGAGATAAGGAGTTACAAAGTTAGTATAAAAAGCAACATTCCCTGCATTCATATAACCAGTCACAGAACATCGTGGAAATAATATCCTGTTTATACTTGCAATTAAAAACAACCATGAGAATCAGTATATCTTGAAACAAAATCACATAATACCTCTCCAACAACACCAACTCTGCTCTGCAAAGTAGCAGTCAATATAATCCAAACTGAGCAATCAGTTGAAATTTTTAAAAAAAGCAATCCTCAATTGCATCCAGAAAACAGACATACCAAATCACAAGGCCGTTTCCAAAAATGTTAGTGGGTGGAATGATGGGCAAGTATAAAGTATACTTTGAGGCTATTTAAAACATACCTGGTACTTGGTACTTAAAACAGCACGGTTCTCACATTGGAACAGAGAGGCTAATTTCATTACCTGTCAATGCAGACACAGAAGCTGAACATAAATATGGTATCTCAATTGTGAAAATGCAAGACTCCTGAAGAAAAGGTTTTGGTGCAATTGATTGTTATTTTCTTAAAACTAGGAGCCCATACAGCACTCATTATAAAAAATTTAATCCAGGTGTTCAAAAATTTAGACTTAAAAAAAGAACTTTCACTAGAAGAGAATTTCACAAAATAATACATAAGAAGTTTGAAATGTTATCGTTCGCTGGTAAATGGATGGAATTGGAGAACATCATTCTGAGTGAGGTTAGCCTGGCTCAAAAGACCAAAAATCGTATGTTCTCCCTCATATGTGGACATTAGATCAAGGGCAAACACAACAATGGGATTGGACTATGAGCACATGATAAAAGCGAGAGCACACAAGGGAGGGGTGAGGATAGGTAAGACACCTAAAAAACTAGCTAGCAGTTGTTGCCCTTAATGCAGAGAAACTAAAGCAGATACCTTAAAGCAACTGAGGCCAATAGGAAAAGGGGAACAGGTACTAGAGAAAAAGTTAGATCAAAAAGAATTAACCTAGAAGGTAACACCCACGCACAGGAAATCAATGTGAGTCAATGCCCTGTATAGCTATCCTTATCTCAACCAGCAAAACCCCTTGTTCCTTCCTATTATTGCTTATACTCTCTCTACAACAATATTAGAAATAAGGGCAAAACAGTTTCTGCTGGGTATTGGGGGGGGAGAGGGAGGGGGTGGAGTGGGTGGTAAGGGAGGGGGTGGGGGCAGGGGGGAGAAATGAACCAAGCCTTGTATGCACATATGAATAATAAAAGAAAAATGAAAAAAAAAAAGAAGTTTGAAACCACAAAGTAAACACAGCATTGTATTTAAAATATAAAAGTACTTTAATGTTTTCTAATAGAAAGACACCATAAACAAAGTCACCAGCCAACAACAAGTGTAATAATATTTTGGATAAGTGTTACAGAGAACATTAGCTTTAATAAAGAGCTTTTACAAATTGCTAATTAGGGAACAGACACCAGAATACAAGAGGAAACTAGAAATGCCTGTGACCAGCAGAGAAAAAAGATACTGTTCTGCACTGGAAAATATTTTAAAAACAAACGCACTGTTTTGCTCATTCTATTGGCAAAAGTTCAACACTGTCAGAATCATACAAGCAACAGAGGCTTCAGAGCAAAGTTGGTGCTCTTGAGAGATGACAGGAGCAAGCAGTGGGACTACTGGCTCTGAAGACCTTCTAGGTAACATTCATCGCCATCCTAAAGCACTGCATCAGTTGGCTTAGAAGTCAGAGTTCTAGTGTCATTTCCCAAGGACAATACATAGGTGCAACAAAGTCCCTGGGCATAGGCAAAAAAAAAAATTAGCAACTAAACCATGGTCTATGGCCCACACACAGAAAGTAGAACACTATGCAGCAATGATGGTGTCCATACACAGGTTTAACATGAAAATGTCCCTGACATATGTTGAAAAGAAAGACTCAAGGATAGTGTGTATAGAGTGACTCCAATTTGGTTTGTTTGCTGTGTTATTCATGTAGCCCAAATCTATTTTTCTAGCTCTCTGTCTGAAGATGTGAATGGCAAGAAATAATGCCTTTCTCTGAATTATGGCAACTTGGGGAATTTTATCTTCCTGTACCCTTTTATTTTTCTAGTGTTTCTTCCCTTTCTTTCCTCCTCCTCTTCCTCTCCCTCTACCATCAAGTTTAGTAAGAAAAGAAGTGGTCTCTATGTTGGAAGATAGCTGTCTCAGACAAGAACTTTTAAAAATGTTCAAGACCTTTAAGTAATTTCAAAACCCTTAGCCCCTACAAAAGTGTGCATGGAGGAACTTGAGCCTCTAAACTGAACCAGTAGTTGGAAAGTCAGTTTTTAGCCAGAAGCTAAATCGACAGGGGATACACGTTTAGAAACACATGATGTTTGAGGATTTAATCTCCTAAAATAATCACATTTTTGCCATGCTGTATTGTACAACTTGTCTCTTTAATGATATTTTCAAATTGCCCCATCAAGCCTGGATGAAATATTACCACTGAAGGCAGTTAACTACATCCTATTATTCCCACAGCAGCAAGCTTTGTTATCATAAAATTAACACTGAGAATTTAAATTTAAAGTTTGGCAATTTGCAGTGAGGTTTCCAACTTTTAATTCCAATCCCCTCTGTGGGAAATCATGGGCTTTGTGACTTGTGAAACTACTGCTTTTTGCATCAAGGTGGTCCAGATTTCACTTGAGACAGATGTCTTATTTGCAGTTTCCGTGAGGTCTAGAGCAGTGATCCCGATGCAGGAGGTGCATCCAGTCTCCTGGAGGACTGCCAACATGCAGGCTGATCTATTCTGGGGTCTGGGCTCTTTCTGAGAGTCTGTATTTATTTCTAACAAGCCCCCATGTGGTGCTGTGCTGTGATCTAAGGACCACACTGGGGGCTATGGCTTACAGTAACAGCATATGTGTGCTGTAGGGAGGGCCCAAGCCACTTCACTATGGATTCCTAGGTAAGCTAAGGCACTAAATGAGCTTGGCGCCTTGCTCTTCTATAAAACACGCTCAGTCTGAGATGCCTCCCCCTCTCTCCTTCACTTCTGAGAACAGTCCATTAAAAGAACCACAGGTTTGTCTTCATGAAGCCATGTCAGCGTTAGGCATGAGTGATATTTTCACTGCCATATTTGAGTTGTAGGCACTTCAGTTCTTCCCTTTTATTTTTTTACCATCAAATTTTATTTTTTGTTGTTTCCAAGAATTTTTTAAATGATCGCTAAGAATTTGTTCTTATTTCATGGAAGAATGAAGATGAGACAAATTTGTTTTAACAAAGGAGACTATTTGGGGAAGGCAGAGGGCTATCTTACATGGGAATGGCCTGACTTGAGTGGGTTCCTTATTTCTGGAGTTTTCTCAGCATAAGTTGAACAGTAACAACAACTGCAGGCACAAACTGCACTTGAGTGTGTATGTGTATAAGATGCCAGCAGTCATCGTGTCCAATGATGACTTCACGACTCATTGATCTTGTGGTTTCTGACTTGGACAGTGGTTTTTGTTCCTTAGTTGTTGGAGTAATTAATCGTAGATGTGGAAGCTGAACAAACACTTGATGGAAAAAATGCAACTTTTCCTATGTGTGAACCTCCTGGCTCCCTGGCCCTCTCCTTCTGTCCTCACTCTTGTCATGTGTTGCCTTGGAAATACTGGCAGTGGCATATGGCCTGAAATAACTCCAGAGTGAAGAGAACAAGATTGAACTTTCAGTGTCCAAGATTTATGCTTCAAAAATGTCTAGGTCTCAAAACATGCTTTATGAGAGTAAAAATGGAAGACAGAGTCCCTCTGCCTCAGGTAGCAAAAAGGCCATATGTCTGGGAGATTTACCTCCTCCCAGGCATCCCTGATGTTGCTCCCACCTAGCACATCATGAGCGATCACTCCCATGGTGCAGTAGGGCCTGAGCCTAGCCACAGGGACAATCATCTCAGTAATTATTGAAGGGATTCCAGCCTGACTATTAAAATATGAAGAAGACGTAGGAAAAAAAGCAGCCAGGTTAGACCTATTGGTTGCTTAATTACTCAGCAATCACACATCTTCACAAGTAGCTCAGCCATCGTGGCAGCTGTGGAAACAGTGTCTGCTGAGGAAGGTGCTATGGGCCCAAATCCTCAGGTGTCAGACCCATCAGTGTTCCCTGCCATCCCTGGAGCCCATGGTGAGGAAACAGAAGAGGGCAGCTTGAAGATCGGGGACTTTCATGACTTTTTCTTGGCTCCATCTCCTGCTTCACTCTTTTATTTTTCCCCTTTATTGTTGTGTTGGGTGGGTGTACATTGTGGGATTTACAAAGGTTTTTGCAAAGTGTAAAATATAACATACTTGACTTTGGTTTTAGTCACTTTCATTTCTAGTCCTCTGATTCTTACTATCCAGCCCCAGTATATCAACAATGATTAATTTATTTTAGTTGATCATATTGACTTAATATAACTCATTTTGTTAAATTGGCCAAGTCACATATATCTGTGAAGTGGAGAAAGCAAGTATGGAGGAAAGGAGTCATTCACTTTCACCTCTGATTTTTCAAAGGCCTGCTTTTCTCCTTGGAGAGAAATGGAGTTGTGACCTAGTACAGCTTATCCTAAGCTCTTCCACAGGACATGATGGCTTTGTTTTGACTTGATCAATAACGTCTTTGTCTATTTGTTTCTGGACATCAACTACTCAACACACAAGAGCACTATGTGTTAAGCAAAGTTTGTCTGCACTTTATTTTCAATTACAAATAACCATTTTTGTGGGATACATTTTGACATCTGCCCTCCCACCTTATATTTCCTCTCAACCTTGAAGGGCACTTTCTATGAAGCCCTGATTCAATCTTGAATGAACAAACCAGTTTTCCTCTTGCATTGCCAAAGACATGTCCTTACAAAGAGGCTGATGAAACCTATCAAAAGAAAAATGGTTTGAATAGAATGCCTTCTGGGTGAATATTATTTTCCTGCTCAATGAGGTCTAAACACTCTCAGAGGTATTACCAAACACTGATTGGCTCTTTCTTGTGGAGATTTATAACCTAACTAGGAAGACAAAGTACAGCTACAAAGAAGTCAAGTGAGAACATTAGATTTAAATAAACAATTTCAATAACGCACAGGAGATGTCACACGATGGTCTGTGATCACTGCCACAGTGAATAGCAAAGCTAAGTCTAAGGTCCTTTGTCTGATCCGTCAGGGCCAGTGTCACCCCAATAGTAACTGGAGTTAATCTGACGGTTGTACTGATTGCACTGTGTTTACCTCAACTCTAAGCACCTCGTTTACCTTGCTCTACCTCATGCACTCTCACAATGTGTTGAGGTACAACTTCTCCCCCAGATGGAGCAGAGCAGGTTCTGCACAAGCAGTCGACATGTTCTGGAGTACAAGAAGAAAGCACAATGGTCATCCCAGGCCTGGGAGACTGAGAAAGTGTGACAGGATTTCGGCTTGATTTCTAAAGATGGTGAGCCATGGAAGGTCAGCATGCAGGCTTAAACTGTTTGAACAGAAAGGAAGGGAGACAAAGGTGAGCATTCCGGCAGGAGGGTTAAGTTACCTGGGCAAAGACATCAGAAAGGGAGGTATCACCTCCTTTAGATGATGGTTTGAGAACATCTGCCTACAGGTGACTGCTAGTAATATAGAAATGAATAAAATTCACAATGAAGAGATGTAAAGAAAGAGAGCTGAGGCCTACAGCTCCAGAGAAAGAGGGAAGGACAAAGCCATTAAAGGAGAAAGCAAAGGATGAAGACCTCATTGTTAAGAGAGACAGATTGAAGATTGGCAATGGTTTGGACCAAATGCTATAAAAATCGATACTTTTCATTAACAAAGTGCCCTGAAATTTGATTTGATCTTATTTGCAGACAGTATTACTTCTAAACGGATATTTATGCTCCTAAGTTCAGGCACAGAAACCAACATTAATCAAAAATATTAGCTCATTTTAATTTTTCTTTGCTACATTTATGCTTGAGCCAGTAATACCATTTTGGGATATATCTATATAAAAATCTATATATTGAGAGAACTAGAGAGAGAGATGTTGTAGGGTAAAATAAAAAAAGTTCTTTTGGCAATTAAGTGGATGGTTGATTCCCTTAATATTCTAAGAGCAAACACAGCCATCATTATGAATCACTATAGTTGATGAGTCTAATTCTTTTCAGTGCCATTATAGCAGATGCTCACATCTCAATCCTCCACGGACAGATCAATCTTTGTCATCTCCTCATACATATTCCAGTATCTATAGTGGAGCTTTAACGTGCAGAACTGGCATGAGGTACCAGGACCACTTCTCTGGAAAAGAGCAAAGCAGCTGCCTGGGAAACCAAGATAAAGCAGTCCCATGCTTCATGAAAATGACAGTGGCCACAGGGTCCCTGTGCCCATGAAGATCTGGGTGTGAGTGGCACACACTTGGCTAGTCCTGGCTTTCTGGAGTTTCCTCTCTAGAAGAGGTCATTGAGGTTTTTGCATTAGTCTCTTTAAGTGCAGCATTAAAACCAAACCAGCAGTAACACCAGTGGAAAAAAAGCCTTTCCAATGTAGATTAAGAATGGCTATGCTCTGAGGTCTTTGAGGAAACCACAACACACACACACACACACACACACGCACGCACACACACAGAGCCATAGTCCCACACACACGCCAAGTTCCTGATTATTAACACCACATGAGATTTTGGAATAACAGCTGGCAGAAACTACTGTAGAAAAGAAGGCTTTTAGTGCTTATCTTTATATAAGAACTTACTTCTATTTACGTACATCTTTGAAAAATTCATAAGATTCTAACTACAGGAAATTATTCCCTTCTTTTCCCTATCTGGAAGGATACTCAGCTGTAGCCTGTGGGCTACCTGTTTTCATTTCCTAAAGCTGCTATAACAAATAGCACAAATCTAGTGGCTAAGACAACAGAAAATTATTGACTCAAGGCTGGAGTTTGAGGTCAGGATTTCAGCAGGTTTGTTTCTTCCCAGACTAGGACGGAGAATCTGCATTGTTCCTCTCCCAGGTATCAGGGACTTGCTGGTAATCTTTTGTTGTTTCTTGATTTTTGCTGATTCACTTCAATCTGCTTCCATCTCTGCATGACAGCCTCCCTGTGTGCTTTTGTGTGTCCAAATTTCATCAGTTTATAAGAACAACAGTGCTTGATTAGGGACCTGCCTTACTCTAGTATCACCTCACCTTAACTATGTTCTGAGTGACCCTCTTTCCAAGTAACATCACATTTTGAGGTAGCTGGGTTTAAAATTTCAACACATGAATTTGGGATAAACACAATTCTTCTCATAGCACTCTGCTTTCAGCTCCACCTCAAATTTGTATCTTTCTCACTTGCAAGATACATTTGCCCATTGCAACATCCCTTGGAGATTCCAAAGATGGCTGTGCCATACCTTCTATTTGACATACATTTGTGCAATGTGACTTTGTCATTTCCAAGGTAAGCCATAGACTTCATCTCACTTCTCTTTGATTTAGACTGCTCTTGACTTGTTTAATCAACAGATTAAGCTGTGGGAGCAATGCTGTGTGATGTTTGTGACTGAACCTTCAGAGATGGAGACCTTTTGCCTTCACTTCTTGAGACATCTTCAAGGGACCCAACTCTATTCTGTGATGGCACTCAAGCTCCCACGTAGAAAAGCACTCAGGGAGAGTAGCAAAGGCTCCACCCCACCGCTGGAGCCTATCTGAAGCCCACGCTCAATACACCAAGTCCAGCTATGTGGGTACGGATTGCTGAACTCTGTTGCCCTCCCAGGTTCCTATGTTATCACATGAACCAGAGAAGTTCCTGGACACACAAAGAATTGGAATTAATAGTAAACTGCTGTTTAAGCCACTATGTTCTGAAGTGTATTGTCAAACAGCAAAAGGAAAATTGAGACAGAATTTAGAACCAGAAGTGGGCTGATTCAGTAACACAAACTCCAACTAGATGGTCTTGGTTTTGGTGGACAGAAACCTGTAAGGTAGCAAGAAGACTGTTATTGCCAAGAAAAAGGCAGGAGGACTGCATGGTCCATGTCCAGAAAACTGGAGACCTGTGTTCTACAACTGAAGGACATGTGGCAGAGCTGGCACTTGCAGAACATGGAAGACAGAACACAGAAGGAGTAAATTTGTGACTCTGGCTAAGGAATGCTAAAAGTGCTAACATTCTGCTTTTAGTTCTCCATGATAAAATGTGAAGTGAGAGATAGGTTTTAAAAGGAATGGTTTGATTTTCAAATAGAATATAAAGGAAATATTCCAACTTAGGTCTTACAAGGTTAGAAAATAAAATTCTTTCTCCTTTTCGGCCTGTCTCATGGGCACGAGGTTCTAAAGAAAGAGGTGATTGGGGCAAAGATCAAAAGCAGGTGCTGCAAGGAATGCATGGTCTTGAGGTTAAGATCAAATCAAGGGAACAGATGCAAAAGCCTTTGTTAGGATCCCAGAAAGTCTTCAGAGGCATTTTTATTCCTTCTAAGATAGGCAGAAGCCCTCTTCCTTAGATTCATAAGGGCATTTTCTCAAAGCACCTGACTTACTGCCAAAGTAGAGTGAAGTCATCTCAGAGAAATTGTGGGCTCAAATTTGTCCAATGGATTGGATTTATAATTTTATATACCAAGTTATTTAAGAAGCATTAATCAGCTTTCCACTACCTTAACAAATACCTTACAAAATCATCTTACAAGAAGAAAAGGTTTATTTTGACTCACAGTTTTAGAGATTCCAGTCCATGAGGTTGGTTCTATTGCTTTTAGGCCTCTGGTGTCAAAACTGCTCACCCCATCACAAACTGGGGAGCAAAGAGAGCAGGGAAGTGAAACTGGGGTCTCACAACCCTTTCCATGGTCATACCTCAAACTGCCTAATACCTCCGCTAGGCCCCACTTGTTAAAGGTTTCATCACCTCCCAACAGTACCTCCCAGGGAGCAAGCCTTCACCACATGGACCTCTGGGGAGCAACTAAGATCCAATGGATAGAAAGAAGCTTTATTAGTTTGAATTCAATAGAAGAAAGTACAAAATGGAAAAAGGTCTCCTTCCTCCTTTTACCAATATTTTGAGGACAGTTAGAAAACAACTCTGTTGCAAACAAAGATCATTTTTTATAAAAAAGGTTGAGTTAGAGAGTAGAATCAAAAACCCTCCAAACCAGCTACTCCCAGGGGGAAGATATAGACACTTTGCAGTGCACAAGAGAAACTGGAGACACAGGCAGGACCAATCCCAGACCTGCCCTCTGCTTCTCACTTCCCCTTCTGAGGAGGAGAATCTGGAGGAGGGACTGAGTATGTGGCGAGAAGATGACTTGTCTTTTAGTTCTTGGGTCTAACCTGTGTGTGACTCATGGTTATATCCCAAGCTTTGTGTTAGAGCTGATGCCTTAATGTGATGAGATCTATGGAATCTGGAGAGGGTAAGAACATAAATAGGCATAGCCAGAGGAGGGATTCTGGAAGACTAAGATAAGGACTGCTGGAGATTCTTGCTACTCCTGTTGAGCGGCTGTGTCTGCTTTCCTCCCCTTGAATGAACCTGGCCTGCTCCTGGTCTGCATCGGAACATGAGCTTGCAGCAGAGGATTCTGTGGACCTTTTGCAGCTTTGCTTCTCTTGGAAATCTCTCCTGATGCAGCCACATGTCAAGTAGCCCAAGTGGGCTAAACAGTGACATGTGGAAGGTCCCAGACCTGCCACTTCTCCTCCAAGCTACAGATGTGCAAATGAAGCCATCTGACTCTGGCCAGTGTCTCACAGAGCAAACGAAATGCCCTGCCCAGCCCCCCAACCCCACCCAGCCCTGCCTGAATTTCTGATGTACCATATTGAGAACAAATAACACAGGTTGCTGTTTGAAATCGCCAAGGAGAGGGTCAGTTCCTTACTCAGCAATGGATGAACAAAACTGCTGCTCAGATGAGACAATAGCCACAGGGCTGTGTTTATGACTTGGCCAAGATGCTCTCCAGAGATGAACTTTTCTGAAACCTCATGTTCACTGAGAATGATTGAAGGACATTTTTTATAGATGCTTAGTTAAAACACAGGCAATATGGCTGGGGTGTAGCTCAGTGGTGGTGTTTGACTACTATGTGTAAGGCTTTGAGCTTCAGCCCCAACACCACAAAAGAAAAAAATAAAGGAAATTAAATTTGAATTATATGACATATATGTTGTTGTATCAATCATCAAGATTTGATCAATTTCCCAATATTTTATCTTGGCTATATTGGATCTATATTCTAGCTAAAACTGTTCTTCTGACTATCATGTAGTTCTGATTATCTTTGTGAAAGAATTTGTTCAACAAGAATGTACTCAAAGTGCATTCTCTGCACATGTGGAATGTCATGATAAATCCCTTTCTACACACAATTTACTATATGCAATTAAAATTAAAAAGGAAATAATCTTCTGATGATGTGTCTAGAGAAGAACTGTATTTTGCACCATGGGTTGAATGGTGACTCGTGACCTTCTTTGGTGTCTCACTCTTTCATTCTCCCATTTTCACCACTCTGTTCTTCATTTACAGAACACAGAGCAATGTTTACTATGTGCTATGGATGAATGTTCTGAAAGGAACTGTGAAATACAAAGAGAAAAAAAGAAGCATTTTAAGTAAAGACAAATTGAAAACCTCCAATGCTTTGAAATCCCAAACCGTTTTCCCTCATTCAAAATCCATAAACTCTAAAGAAGACCACCTGAGACATCAGGCTGTTATTAGAGTGTTCTGCTGATCACAGCCTTTCTTCCTTTTCATGTTCCCTGATTTTCATTTAGGGAGCTGTGAGCTAGACCTACAGTTATTACTAAATTGATTTTGAGTCTGCACCTAAAGTCATATCCACTACTTCTCTGAGGAAGATGAAATGCATATTTATCAAAATGTCCTGGCTGAATAAAAAAAAAGCTGATAATAACAATACCAGCCTATTTGTGTTTTTAAGGAAGAACATTGTTATCTTGATTCAAAGTTTGCTCCCTCCCTGTGGTCTGGGCACCAGCACAAGAAAGAGGCCTGGTGAGTACAGACATCTGTGGAGGTTGTCTGCTCAGATAGGTACACTTGTAAGGGACAGTCAGTGTGCTGTTGGAATTCTATAGATCATTACACGGACTTGTAAAATGTCAGTCATAAAATAATAAACAGGACTCTGTTTGGTTGTTCTCCCTAATCAAATAGAACCATCCATGGAACTGGTCTTCGTCTCTGTGGTTTCTGTCAGAATGAGGTCCCTTAGTTGTCAGCTCTTCCCCTCTTAAAATCTTGCACAGGCCAGCATTTTTTTTCCCTCTCCACAGTATTAATTAAATTACATAAAACTGGCAGTGTTTAAATTCTGGCATCTGTATTGTCTCACTTAATTACACCCTTGGACTCCTTTCAAAACACTTTCATTTGCTACAGGGACATCTATTGGTGGACGGGGGAGAATTCAGATTCAAGTGATCAAACACTGGGCTGTCCACCGGTGCTGAAAGATTTCTGTGTTCTGTCTGTCTATGTCACCTCTGCCCAGTGCTAAGGGGCTGGAACAAGATGACAATGATGGAGACTCATCTTAAATTAAGGAAATTTTACTGTTGGTCTTCATAAATAAAACATTTTCACATTCCTTCAAACCTATGCAAAAATACCTGGACATGAAGTACAGTTATCATCCTGAGTTCAGCAATCCACCTATGTCACTACCGGCAAGCTTATTGTAGGCACCAGGCTTCCACTGAGGGATCTTAAGCCCACATTCAGCAGGGGCCATCCTTGTCTTCCTGGGCTGGGGCAGGAATGGACAGACAGGTCATTCCACAAGAAGAAGAGCCAACTGCTTGATACAGAACCCCACCAGACTAAAGTTCAAGGGAGCCCACAGATTTATTTTTGCCAGGCCTTTTTTTTTTTTTAACTTGATGTGCCCACAATCAGTTTCTTTTCCAAATCTCCTTATCTCATTAAATTCACTTTTGTCTTAGCGAATGACTATCATCCATGTTAGAAATTTGGGTCATCTTTGATTTGTCTCCTTCCTTCTTAGCACTGGCTGCTTCCATTCACTCGACTGCCATCTGCTTGAACATCATCACTTCTCTGCCAGGCTCCTGTGCATTCTTGAGATCAGGGGATCTCTTCCACTGCTTCCCGCATCCTGGATCCACCAGCAGTGATCCTTCTTAAGCAGAGTCTTGCACAGTTACTGCTCAAGGGCTCTAAATTGCCTACACAATAAAATCCAAAGTATCAGCATAGAAACTGAGAGCCTCTTTGATCAATCTTGCATCTTGCTACCTTTACCAGGGTAAAGGTTAAAATCCTCAATGTCATTGAAACTCTGTAATAGAATCTATAGACTAAAGTTTTTTAAATGATGCTCAGATTCTACCGACATTGCTAAATTCATTAAATTTTTTTTTAATTCAGTAGAAATCCTTTAAAGAGAAAAATTGTAGGTTTGGCTAAGAAATAAAATTTCACTGGTTATAAGGAAAATTCAGAATGGTTTTTGAACTAAAATGTATAGATTTAGCAATTCAGATAATACTACTACTGAACAGTAAAACTTTATCCATTTTTTTTCACTTGTTCAACAAATGTGTAGTGAATTACAGCAATATGGACAGAATGCATCCGACACGGATCACAGGAAGATAAATGAGACTCAGTCCCAGCCTTCCGTGAGCTCCTGGCCCTGTGTGGGAAAAGACAATAAAAAATATGAGATATCGTGTGACAAAAGAAAGACAAACACATTCTTAACTATTTGATCAATAACGGTATTTTCTAAATTCCTGAACATGTTAATTTCAGTTCAGAAAACATACCGAATTTTTGTTATAACAAACACTTTGTTTCTTAATCAAATCTAAGCGCCTGGCTGATCTTAGCTTATTTTAGTCAGACTATATATTGTAGGTAGAAGACAGGAAAAGACAAATCAATCTCCCTTGTGCAAAAAATGGGAAATCTATGTAAAGAAAATACCCAGGAGCAGTTTACACTCAGTTATAGTTTGACCCAAGTCCCCAGTTTGTTGTCTGCTTGTCTTCTTCCAAAAACTACAATTACATTTATGTTGGTTTTTCATACATTGACATGGTCCTAGAAATTCCAGATGTACATTTTACCATTTGTTCAACTTTATACAAACAAACAGACCTTCTTTCCTGATACTTCTATAAAATGGACCTAGACGGCTGGAAGTTCCTGTCCTTGCTTGGGTCACACGAGCACTCTTGATCCACACCTATAGCTAAGAAAACAAGAAGTATTGCTTGATTAACAACAACCTTTCAGCCTTGGGATCCCAGTATCTGGAACAGGGGTTCCTCAAGGAGAAAATACCAAAAGAAGGAAGAAAAGATGCTGGACAGGAAAGAAACAATATGTACCTTTGGTACAGATTGGACTAAATCTTGAAAGATGAGCAAAGGTTATCCAAGGGAAAGAGTTGGTGAAAGCCATTCTAAGAAAGGCACCACATATATAAAAACGGAGGTCTGGAGAGGACATGGTCCTTTCTGTACTTTTTATAATTATTGCAATTTGGCAGGACACGTGTGGGTATGTGGCATGCTAGACATCCAGAGATGTTGGTTTAAGTCATTATGAGTTGTCCTGGAAAGGCAAAGTGAAGTACGGACAGTTTCAATAATCTTTTGGAGAAGACCTGACGTATCAGAAATGTGAATAGTTCAAAATTTGACAACATTTGTGGAAGATTTCATGCAGCTGTGTGGCGAAGAATTAAGGCCCATCTATACACGTATTCAGGAACCTGGCTGTGGTCACACTGGCTATGTCACATAGCTGAGGGATGGGCTTCCTACCTGAAGGCAAGCTAGGACGACAAGTTGGTCTGCTCTGAGGGACCTGCTATAAATGGGCAGGTCTACCAGTTAGCACTCCAAAGGATGATTTCCTAGGAAATAGTGGAGCGTGGAGAAAGCACAACAGTGGCAGGGGCTAGAGGCAAGAGTGGTAATAACGTAGCTACAAAAGCCATGGAATGCCTTGAGCCATCATCCATCCTCCCGAAAATATTCTTGTTTTCATGAGACCACAGGGTGTGACTTTCTTGTTTGGTTCAGCTGCACAGATGATGTTGGGTGGTATTTTCTCCCATATATTTTTTTCTTTTTTTTTAAAGACTGGGTTTTGAACTCAGGGCCTTGAACTTGCTAGGCAGGCACTCTACCACTTGAGCTACACCCGTCTTCCTCATATATCTTTACAACAAACTCCTATTCTGTTGGTCACTAAAGAATGCCACTCCTTTCTTGCAATCAAAAGAAACTCAAATGAAAGAACATGTCAAGTATAAACCCTAGCCTGTGCCAATCCATATTTTTCATGTTAATTGAAGCTGTTGGGAAAATTCTGAAGCACATTATTGTTAAAATCTACATTTAATTCAGTATACTGGAGTGCACCCTAAAATGCAAGTGGGAGTGGTGAACTAAGTGCTTATTTTCCTCTGCTTACATGGAAGAGTTTTTCTATTCTCTTGACAAGAGAAGCCCTTATCTTCAGGCTCCTTATTTGGCAGTAATCAAAGATTCTCATAAGCAAATAATACCTTTGAGAGGATGGCTGCATACCCAGGACTTCAGCTTCCTAAGTCCAGGTTTTGCTGCTGCTGTTACACCAATAAGGACTTGAGATAAGTTTAAATAGTAACACAAGTGCAGCACCTACTCTGTGAGGGCTGTAAATGAACCACACGGCAAGCTGCCTTTCAAGGGTCCCAGGATTCTTACTTGTATTACAAAACTGTCTCAGTATATATTTTAAACCTGAAGCTTGCCATATTCTACTCGCCTTTATCTATAGTAAGATTAACGATTCTGGCATGAAATCTGCAGACCAAAAAAAAATTCTATTTAAATACTCTCTTATTTGAGAATGTGTGCTGCTGAGAACCAGGATAGTTGCAAATCAAAAACAAAAAACAAACTGCTACCCTTTGCCAGACCAAATAATTGCTTCTATGAAAACGCAGTTTCAACATGGTAAAATGGAACACATTCTTCTTTCCTTGTCCTATGAAAGAGGCAAGGAGAAACAGCACACTAGAGACACGATAGGCAGATTGCACAGACATTCCATGTTGGACACACTCTGGGTTCCTAATTGCACACTTCTCTCCTGGCAAGTTATTATGACTAGGTGGAAACACATTTATATTTGTTATCTGGAAGAGATAATTAGATATTTCCTCTGCAAAATAATTTATGTTAATGGGCCGTAACTTTCAATATGTACTTTTAAACTGCACATTTAAATAATAAAATATCTGTCTCTCTTAATTTTACTGTAATTGTCTCCGTGCAGTGGCTTTATTTTTCTTTTGAAAACCATAGCTGGTTAAAACAACATATTAATGTCTTCATTACTTTGAAATTTTGAGATAGGTAATATTGCAAGCTTGTTTGGAATCTTACTAGCTCTGAGTATGAAAATGAAAGTGGCTTGAAATGAAAACAGCGAGAAGTAGAGCCTTGGCTGAAGACAGAAGGATGACTTGGGACACACACACCCTCGAGAGGGAGAAGGGAGGTTTTGTTGCACTTTCTTTTTAGTTGTCTCTGTGTATGATTCAGAATACTTAAGAACTGTTCATTAAAAGCAAAGTTTGGTTTACATAGTTATGTACCTGAGCTTGTTCCCAGTCTTGGGTTTGGTCAATGATATGTCTTTGGTAAATGGTCAGTTTTTAATACCTTGTACAGGGAGACCTTTGTCCATTCACTCCCTGGATAATTTCATCAGCTGTGATTCATTGGCTGAGATAGGCTCCTGAGTAGAGCAAGGAAAAGCCCTGAAGGAACTAGGTTTAGGGAACATGTCTGCTTAGATGCTACTTGCAGATGGACTTTGCTCTATAGACTGTTATCACTAACACTCACAAGTACAAAATTGGTTTGATGTGAGGAAGTATTGTGACATAGAGACAGAGGCTCTCTGTGCAGAAGCACTGGGTGGGTCTGACCAATTCTTTGATCGAGAAGGTCAGTGAGTGTCTGTCCCTGTTCCCAGCTGATATTGGTAAAGTGGGGTAGGATTTCATCTATTCACTTTATGCATTCCTTTTTATATGACTTCTTTATAGGAAATATTGAGAGATTCCAACTTCTTGTGAGTTGCCAGGGTAACAAATACATGTTCAGCCAAGGGTCTTCAGTAACTTGTCCCAAATATTTCAGGTCTTTTTTAGTCAGAAGTCATAATTCTTGTTAGTCTAAAAGAAAAAAGACCTTTCTGAATTATTTAACTTCTCAGGAGCTCCATTTCCTTGTTAATAAACATGTGGTGTTATTGGTGACATTAAACAAACATGTGTCCCTACACAGATAAAAGTACAGGCATTTTGGGAACACATATGTTAACACAAAATGCAATTGTGCGAATAATAGATGGTCCCACCAAGGGGCTGTTGGGTATACAGGATAGGATGCTAATCACCTCATCTTCCCCTCTCCCAGAACTAACTCTAGGCAGATTCCTTTGTAATTCTGCTTATTCCCCAAGTAACAAATACATCTCCCAACATGTGTGTTTCTACTACTAATTAGTTGTGTCTGGAATAAAGTGTTTGCAAATAGAAGAGTCAACTCATGACTCTCTAAATTAAGAGGTTTTTCTTAAAAGTAGACTGAAAATGTGAATTGAATCTATAGTATATGATGTACATGCTATTAATGCATTAATGTGTATTATTTAAACAAAAGACCACTTCTTTTCATATTCCAAAAGCACCTATGACAGAATCCACATCCAATGTAGTAGTATGCTCTCAGTATTTGTGTTCCCTTGTAATTTATATGTCAAATTCTAATCACCAAGATAATAGCATTGGAAGACAGGGCCTTTGGGAGAATTAATGTCTAATTATTTATGAGCCCCTCATTGCTCTCAACATTTGAGAAGAAGGTGCCCTCTGTGACACAGAGACCAGTCCCCATCAAATACTGAATCTGTTGGCACCTTGACTTTGGACTTTCCAGCCTCTAGAATAGTAAGAAATGATTTTCTGTTATTTGCAGGTCACCCAGTGTATAATTTGTTAACTGACTGGGATAGTACTTTTAGTTTTTATTTCTTTTTAGCACTCAAAAGTACCTGCAAACTAAGAGATAGCACAGATAAATGGGACCCTCATAAAACTAAACAGCTTCTGCTCAACGAAAGAAATGGTCTCTAACCTGAAGAGACCACCCTCAGAGTGGGAGAAAATATTTGCCAGCTACACATCAGACAAAGGACTGATAACCAGAATATAGTGGGAACTTAAAAAACTAAATTCTCCCCAAATTAATGAACCAATAAAGAAATGGGCAAGTGAACTAAACAGAACTTTCTCAAAAGAAGAAATTCAAATGGCCAAAAAACACATGAAAAAATGCTCACCATCTCTAGCAATAAAGGAAATGTAAATTAAAACCACACTAAGATTCCACCTTACCCCTGTTAGAATAGCCATCATTAGCAACACCACCAACAACAGGTGTTGGCGAGGATGCAGGGAAAAAGGAACCCTCTTACACTGTTGGTGGGAATGTAAACTAGTACAACCACTCTGGAAAAAATTTGGAGGCTACTTAAAAAGCTAAACATTGATCTATCATATGACCCAGCAATACCACTCTTGGGGATATACCCAAAAGACTGTGACACAGGTTACTCCAGAGGCACCTGCACACCCATGTTTATTGCGGCACTATTCACAATAGCCAAGTGATGGAAACAGCCAAGATGCCCCACCACTGACGAAAGGATTAAGAAAATGTGGTTTTTATACACAATGGAATTTCATGCAGCCATGAAGAAGAACGAAATATTATCATTTGCTGGTAAATGGATGGAATTGGAGAACATCATTCTGAGTGAGGTTAGCCTGGCCCAGAAGACCAAAAATGTTATGTTCTCCCTCATATGTGGACATTAGATCAAGGGCAAACACACAAGGGGATTGGACTTTGAGCACATGATAAAAGTGAGAGCACACAAGGAAGATATGAGGATAGGTAAGACACCTAAGAAACTAGATAGCATTTGTTGCCCTCAATGCAGAGAAACTAAAGCAGATACTTTGGGGCAACTGAGGCCAATAGAAGGGGACCAGGAACTAGAGAAAATGTTAGTTCAAGAAGAATTAACTTAGAAGGTAACACCCATGCACAGGAAATCAATGTGAGTCAACTCCCTGTATAGCTGTCCTTATCTCAACAGGCAAAAACCCTTGGTCCTTCCTATAATTGCTTATACTCTCTCTACAACAAAATTAGAGATAAGGGAAGAATAGTTTCTGCTGGGTAGAAAGAGGGTAGTGGGGGAGAGGGAGGGAGTGGGGGAGAGGAAGAGTAGGGGTAGGGAGGGGGTGGGGGCAGGGGGGAGAAATGACCCAAACATTGTATGCACATATGAATAAAATAAAAATTAAAAAAACAAAAAAGTACCTGCAAAGACCCAATCCACTGGCTGTCATTATGCTCCCTTGTACTGAATGGCTTCTTTTGCATTATGAAGAGAGAGCTGCCTTGAAGCTGATTTTGCTCCCAAACGTTTTGTGGTACCTGCATTCTAGACTGAGCTAGAATAACTAAACAAATATTTTTCACGGAGTCTGTGATCTGGACTACCTTTCCTCCTGGTAATAGCTAAGTAGCTGCCCTCAAAGCGTCACTGTTGCATAAGAACAACTCTGAGACTCCTGGCCTGCCAAAGCTGTGTTCTGCCAGCTGTATTTCCACACACATTTCCTCACTTTATAAAAAACCCAATAGTACTTGTAATTCGCTCCCCCTTCAATTAATCTGATTGCAAAGAATCACCTTCAACTTCAAAGCTTATGTCTGGCACTCTAAATATAGGAAGCCTGTTGAACTAATGGATAGTTACAATAACCACCCTCCCACTCCTGGGGCTTCACTGGTACACCTTCCCAGCTTTGTGTGGACTTTGATATACATGACCTGAGAAATGTGTGGCCTCCTATACAAACCTGACCTAGTCTTCAGATCACATTTGCTGCATGCTGATGCTCCTGCTGCTGTTCCAGGGACTCAGATACACAAGGGCCCCGGCTTCCCGGTGCTATGTTATGATGGGACAGACAATAAGTTTACCAAGCAAAATAAAACAAGCAAAATCAGATCATAAAAATGTAAATTTTAAAAAGAGAGACTGGGCATGGTGGCTCAGTTCTATAGAATCCCAGCTATGCCGGGAAGCACAAATAAGAAGACTGTAGCCCAGGCTGACCCTGGCATAAATGTGAGACCTTATCTCAAAAATAACCAGTGCCAAAAGTTGGTGAGTGACTCAAGTGGTGCTAGGTAGTACTACCAATCTCCCCACCTCAAAAAAAAAAAAAAAAGAGAGAGAGAGAGACACATACACACACACACACACACAGAGAGACAGAGACAGAGAGAGAGAAAGGAGAGGAGAGACTGATCAACTTGGAGGTTAGTGTTAATGTGATCTAGATTCAGGTCCTGAGAAAATCCTGAGGAGGTTTCAGGAGGAGGGAGGCTGGAGGGAAATGGTTTGGAAGTGATGTGAGCCAGGTAAGTTCTAGGGAGAGAGAGATACTAGCGTGGTTCCCCCACATGTGGAAGGGAAGCCTGGAGAAAACGAGGTTAGAGAAGTGATACTTATGAGCCAGGATAAGAAGGTTAGATTTTGTAGAGCACAGATCAACACAATGACGTTTTTGTTTTTTTCACAAATGCCAATGTATATTTAAATTGTTTAGATTTTTTTGTGTGTGTCACAGATCAACACAATGACGTTTTTGTTTTTTTCACAAATGCCAATGTATATTTAAATTGTTTAGATTTTTTTGTGTGTGTCACAAGATAGCAGTTCTCGCTGATCACTGCAAAATATAGCATGAATATTTCTCAACACTTCTTCTTTAACAAGAGATCATAGCATAAATAAATCACTCTAAATATAGAAAAAGTAATCAAAGATTTGTATAAATACAGTAGTAAATATCTGTATGAACACCAATAAAATGACTGACTTCCTAATAATTAATATGCAATTAACGTAAAACAAATTGTTCTTATCTTTAAGTGTTTCTAACCATTGGCAAACAGAACCAGTCATCAAATTGAAAATTGTGCTTGGACAGGTACAGTGTCAAGAATACAAAGATTATTAGAAGATATGTAGAAGCAGTGAGATTTACAGAACACATACATTAGGAAACAATTTCACACAAAAAATGTGAAAAGATGCTCAAACGAACTAGGAATCAGTAATGTCTACCCACAGTGACATGAAATTTTGTATGTATATTTGCAAAAACTAAACTTCTGAGAGTAGCAAGTGTACTTGAGGATTGTAATGGAAACCTTCACGCACTGCTGTGAGAGCATCTATGTGTACCAGTATTTGAAGAAAAATATGGCATATTTAGTAAAGTTTTAACAGTGTATCTCCTCTGGTATTCACTCCACTGGTAAGTATGTGGATCTGAATCTAGAGAGTCATGAGCAAGAATGTTCACGGCTGCCACAAAAGTTTGGAATCAAATCTCCACTCTCAGGAGAATACATGAAAAAGGTGTGTTTATGCTGTGTGACATGACAGAGAAGACAGAATAAATGAACTACCCTACGTCTATCAACACAGACACCCTCACAAACGCAACCTTAAATTAGTAAACTTAGTTTTGTAAAATATTTACGATGTGGCATAAATTATGGAGAGCTTTAAGGTATACAAAACAGAAGTGAACATAGCTCAAAGATAAGCAAGAATGGCAAAACGTATGGGAGCGACAACCATAGCAGCGTGTCGCAGAACAGATGCATAAAATTCCAGGTCCTGCTTGTGAGCACGGACTTCTGCAGATCTGTCAACAACTTTGTCAAACTGATCTTCGTGTGTTCATGTGCGGCACAGAGACGGACCACATCTGCTCATCTATCTTCATTATGGCAGAGTGAAGGATACTTTTTATTAATTTTAGTTCCAAAGTTTCTTTCACTTGAAGGAAGACATGTATCAAGTCTTCAAACAATAAGAACTTTAGCAGAGATTCATAAAACTTGTATCACACATTGAATTCCAGAAATCAAAATACTATCCAGGTCTCCATTCTTCTTTCATTTGATTCTAACTTGTTTCCTGTATGGAAAACGCTGGGAGGATGACAGAATGGGAACAAAGTTGGCATTGTTTATTTATGGCTTGATAATGAGAGTCTAATTCTTAGGGAAAAGAGTGCAAGTATTCAAGCATTGCCTATTTTTTTTTTCTGTCTAAATAAGACTGGCATCCTTAGCATTCCTTTTGGAATTCTTTTGAATTTTTTTTTACTATAAAGTTTCTATTTCATTATATTTTATGGTAACTGAAATTAATTGCTTTCTTTATAATTTCAGTGTGTTCATCTTCAAGAAATGTCTTTGAAATTGTGTTTTACTATGCTTTGTTGAAGACCGATGCTACTCAAATTCACTAAGATATTTCATCCATGAACTAAAATTTTTCCTTATCAGATAAGAACTGTTCACGGAGTTTCAGTGATTCACGTTTTAAACGCAATGAAAGTCAAAGTGATTGTAGAAAAACAGAGCAGGAACTACTCAAGTTTCAATGCTTGAATATGTAATAAAATATGTCCACTTTTTGAATATCAAATAAAATATGTCCACTTTTTGCTCATACATAGATGTTTAAAGCTTTATGGTAACAGAACCCGGGACAGCAAATGATTATTCTAAGGGATTAAACATTTTAACACTGAAGCGATTTAACATCAGATGATCTTGGTGATAACGAAAAGCAGATAGGCACTTAGTAAGTTTGCTATTCTTTGAAAACTTCAGAGCAATCACATTCCCTGTGGAGGGAAACCTGTCCCTGGCACACCTGCATCTAATCTGTGATCAGTGAGCCTGCCTTCTTCTTTCCCAGTTTTGCTTCAGCCCTTGTCTTCCCTGATCTCAGGATCCAGACTATCTTCTCAAAGCCTTCTTTTAATCTCTCCTGTACTAAACCTTCCTGATCACAAAGGCCAGGGAGCTTGCCCACACTGGACTGCTTTTAAAGCACACCTTCTCTATGCTACCCTGAGTGCTTGGTGGCTAACTTGAACCGTTTTTCATTCTTAATAAACTTTCCATCACATTAGAAAGTCGAAGGGACCATCACTGTATGTTTTGTAGAACCTCTGGAAACTTACTGATTGGTGCTATGGCAGGAATGAAGAGAGACAGTTCTTAGTCTACACAGCCATGTGTGAGAATCTGTAAGCATATCTTAGTGAGCCAAAACTCACTGGGAAAGGGGCCCAGAATGCAGAATCCCTGGCCCTCTCAAAGGAGCTCCAGTACCTAGCAGAGATCAAACATTTTAACCAGCGATGACATCCTCAACTCATCAACTATTACTGATGCATGTGGTCCTTGGACCCAAACTGGAAAACCATTTTCCCAGGGGAATTGATATTTTCTATGGAATGTCAGAGCCAACTCAAAAACCTCTGGGCATTTTCATTGCCTGATTAAATGGACCCTGGAATGATAAAGCAAGGACCTTGTTCTGGCTCATTTATGTAAGCAAACGAGTATTAGAATAAAATAATGTATGAGAAAATGTTTCATAAATGACTGAGCTCTGGCAAATACAAAGTCTACTATTTTAACGGTGAGAGTGGAGATTGACAAAATATTATTTTGTGTATTTTGGACTGAAGGCTCAGTGTGGTAGGTAGTGGCAGGAGAAGGAGTTGTGTAGGGTGATTTTGAAAGATGTGATGTCGACGAATGAGTTTATACCAATGGGATAATGGGAAGAAACCAGTGAGGGCCTGACCTTCCTGTCAGAGGCAAGAGCACACTGCTTTCTCAAGGTCCCCCAAACAGTTTTTAAAACCTGCAAAAATGGCCTCAGGAGGTGGGAAGGAGAAATTAAACTCAGTTTTGCTTGTAAATAAGAAATATCCAGAATCCAAACACATATGCTGTCTGCTCAATTCTCTGCAGATTAGCATAATCAGAAAGTCGAATTTGTTAACGAGAAAGGAGCTCTGGCCCATCTGTTTCTTTGCAAAATTTGGGGCCCTGTTACCTACTCTGCAAGAACATGCCTGTTGATTGTATTTTTAACAATTTTATCCTTTATGGAGCATGATTCATCCAGAAGGGTCTCCATGACCCACTGTGGGAAAGAAGGTGGCTGCTTTCCATGCAATATTAATCAGCAATCAGATCCAAAGTGGAGAAGAAGCACAGTGTGGAGGAGAGAGAGGACGTGATTTCCTCAAGGAAACAGGCCTGAAACCAGGGTGTTGCTTGTACAGAGCAGCTGTGGGGATGGAACATTACTGCATTTTCAACCTCCTTTCCTCAGCAGCTACGGCCCACCAAGCCAGGCCTGCAGCTCCGATCTGAGGACAGTTAGTGTCCATGACCTCTGCTCAGGGAGACCTCTGAGGCCTTCCAGAGAAGGGTGGGAGCTCAGTCTGTCCTTAGTTTAGTCTGAGCTCTGAAGGTCAGGATGGATAAAAATACTTGGCAGGTTACAGCAAGAGCACCCCAAGGACACGGCCAGAGCTTGGCCTGCTTCTGCCCCATGTCACCTTACTGAGCCTCCTCTGCCAGTCTCACCATGCCCATTAAATGCTGGTCTTTAGGTGAACATTGAGTCCACACTGCAGACACCATCAGAGCAAGTCAGAATTTAAAGACATCATGGAGGTCACCCTGTAACAAGTCCACGAGGAATGCCAATGTCAACCTCCTGTTGTTTGCCTCTTCACCAGAAATTTTGCTCCTTTGTTCTTTAAGCTGCTTTTCCTCTGCCCTTTCCTTCCTCCTCCCAAGCTCAGAGGCTCACCTCCTGCCATAGGAATTCTGGATCCTCCAGGTTTGCTCACCTTTGGCTGCCACTTTCTTTCCTTGGGCTTGTCAAGGGATAGCCTGCTGTCTACATGCCTGTTTCTAAAGTAGCCATCAAATATTGCCTTACTACTTAAGATGGCAATGTTTATTTAAAAAGTTACACTTTTTTTGTTTTCAAGTAGCCTAAAAATGTGATTTAAGTAATTCCTTCATGACTCAGGTTCATCAATAATAAATATCAGTTATTTGTTATGCCAAGAAAAAAGGTAGCATGTGCCCTGGCTGGTAGCCCTGCCCCTCTGCAGAAAGCTCCTGATTGAGTTTGTGCTTTTTGGCCTCTACCACCTGCCTCCTCCAGGGGATGCTTTATTGCTTCTGTTCTTCTCCCCTTCTGATTTGATTCCTGAGTATGCCACAGGACCAATATTTTTCAGAATGGAAATGAGCATAAATGAGGGTCAATGAGGATACAGAATGCTTTATTATTTAAAATAATAAAACATGTGACTTTTCAAGTCATCTATCTTGAAAAACCAGGCACTCTTTTACTTCCTCACTGAATTCATTTTTAATCCAAATAGTGGGGGTGGCTGGTTAGGTGACCTCCAAATGAGTAAGATGGTGCTGGTGACCACTGCCTCCTCCTTCTGTGACTATTGGTGCAATTGGGAAGAGTAAAGTCCATATGTTTTCTATTAATTTCAGTAGTACATAGGTCTATATTTAACAAGCATTGAAAAATTAATACTGAAATAAGACTTCAGATTTCAAAATGAAATATTTTTCAAACAAATGTTTCCCGTATGAAATGATCTATCCGTACCTCGACCCTCAGAAGCATAGCAATGGCAAATGGCTGGGAACAGCTAAGATATCCACAGCAGGGTTAGTCTAAAGAAACTACAGTTCATCTTTACAATTAAACAGTGAGCAATTGAGTAAAACAAAGGAAAAGAAGGGCTGGGGATGTGACTCAGTGGTAGGGCAGCACTTGCCTACCATGTGTGAGGCCCTGAGTTCAATCTCTAGTACTAAAAAAAAAAAAAATGAACAAAAAAATGGTAGGAGTTTTACACTGGTGGGTCATTGAGTTGCTGTAAAGCAGTGGACCCCTATTGTATCAGTACAATAGAAATTTACTTCTCACTCTCCTTGCTGCAGACCCCCTAGGGTCTCCTCATCACTGACTACATCCACAGGCATTGCTGCTTCTTAAAACTCTTGATGAGATGTTGGAATATACGACTACTTGTAGCTCTATGGAAGATATGGTCACACGTCCCAGTCCAGCTCCCAAGAATGCTAGGAGCGCAGTTCTAGCTGAGTACCTGACCTTGAACTGTTCACTGCTTGCTATGGAAGGGAGCATGGGCCCTGCTGAACATCCAGCCATCTTGCTCCCATCTCATTTACTGAACATGACATGAGAAAAGTAAGGTGCACCCTCTTATTATCAAGTTGCTATTTGTCTAAGAAGAAGAGTGGCATAGGCGTACATATTGGTGTTTGTGTCTGCATTAAATAAACTAGTAACGGTGGTTATCTGTGAGGGAGCCCTGGGAACTAGTCAACAGGAGACAAGAGCCAACATTCAGAAGAGAAACTTCACTGTATTTTTTTTTTTTAATTTCCAATAGTTAACAGTTGTGGATGGAATTACCTATTCAGAGAAAAAAGAGATGTAAAAAAAGAAAGAAAGAGAGAAAGAAAAGACAGAGAATGCCACCCATCTGGAAGAAGGCAAGCAACATGACTCGTAGACTGAGCTGGCTCCAGGTCCTCACTATCCCACAGGCGGTGCAGGGGTGGATGGACCATCTGGGAGCCCCATCCGTCAGGAGACTGTGAGTGAAGAGTGGGCGAAAATCTACAAGAACTGATGTCGTGAAAGGAAATCTGCTTTTCTTTGCTTAAAGAAAAGAGGCAGAAGTTTACAGGAAGACTATCTCACTTCACAAACCTGTGAAATATGCATAAGCAAGTCCATGTATTTCCATAGCTTTGTGATAAATATGCATTTTGTTATTGACCCCAGTGGTATGGAATATCTTTAACACAGAAATAGAGCATGGCTGTCAGTTCACGTGGTGAATTTCCACATGCATTGGTGTAGATTTGGATAAATAGCAACCAACAGCTAGCCAAAGAAGAAGGAGGTGGCTGTCTGCTGAGCACAAAGGAGGAGGTCCAGAGGGTGTTTCTTTCCCTATCTGCAGGAATTCTGCCCACAGGGTCCCCTGGCTCACAGGAAATCCAAGACAAATACAGTTATAAATAGAGAGTCCCTATAGTAGGAGCAATGACTCTAAGAGAGGTCACCCACCACCACCACCATGTTATCAACTCATGCAAATCCAACTGGTAAGTTCTTCCTGGCAAGAAGAACTGAACAGAGTCTGCAGCACCTGCACAGTTTTGGGAGACAGGTGCTTAGGGGGGACTGGAAGAAGCACTTCAGAAGTCAGTCAAAGTTGAGTACTAAGTAGTCATCTCACCCTTTCATTGACATTCACATTATTCAAGGAGTGTGACAGAGACCTCTGTTTAGCACAGTGCACTCTATTAGGGGTGACAGGATTCCTTGACCAGCCAAAGGGCACACATGTGTGATCCCATCCCTGTATTAAGGGCCATACTCTGTGCTTCTGCAGACATCCAATGAGGTCTGCTATGAGCAATCACAACTTGCATCCTCAATCCCTTCATAACTCTTGGGGAAACAGAGTGAAGTTAATAGGGTCATTTGTCAGAAGTGCTATGATAAAAGTATACAATTTTGATTCCCATAATTTTTGTTGCAGGAGCCCATAAAATTAAAATTGTAACATAATATACAGTTGTCATTACTTGTGGAGAAAGCTCTTTAATAAAATCTACCATTTAATATTGTCACCACCATTTCATAAAATAAGACAATTGAAAGGATATATCAAAAAAGGAAAATAGTTCCTTATATTTTTAGCTACAGATAAGGAAAAGTTTACCTTAAAATTTCTGACATTTTGAAATATACTTTTCTTTCTTATTATAAGTTTGTCATTTTGTTTTCAATTTAGGGACCCATATTCAAAAGTGCAGCTTGACATGGAGAGTGAGTGTTCAGCTTTCTCCAGTGAAGTACTTATCACCAACATTTAAAAAAATTTTTTCATGTCAGATAAATGGCTAAAATTGAGGCAATATTCTTAATGTTATTCAAAGGATTCAGCACTGATATTTTGGCATAATTAGGTCCCTTGTTCCTGTGGCTATTTTTTCATTAATGATCTGACATCTGTCCACCAAGAAATTTGTAGGAAAGTGACTTCAGGTACTCACCCCAACTGGGACTATAGTCACTAACATGGAGAATTCATGGATATTTCTAGAAGGGATGGTGCATGTTGTTGGGGTCCTCACATGCCTCCTCTTTGACTGTTGGAATAATGGCATTTTCTGTCTGTTCATGCTTTTTTAAAAAAAATTCAGACAGAATCTCACCAGTTAGTCCAGGCTAGCCTAAAACTCTTGATCCTCCTGCCTCAGCCTCCTGAGTCTTAGAATTGCACACATGTGCGACCACACCTGGCTTTGAATTTACTTTTAAAGTAAAGGTTGATTGCAAGGGAAGTTGTATTTTAAATCTGCAAATTTTCTGACAGCCTGAAGACCAACTGGGCCACCAGTTGTTAGTGTCAGCGGTCACCAACCCTGAGTCAGTGCCAGACTGGGATGCAATGGGCCTCCAGTCCAAACTTTCTTGGGGAAGTTGAGGATCCTTGGGAATTCCCACACATGCATTCCCATGGTGCCATAAGCCTCCCCTCCCAGACGCAAGACCTCATTGGTTCCCCTCTTTCATGGCCTCTCCTTTTGGAGGATATCTGTTGCTTTCATTGGTTGAGATTCTTAACTTCTTCCTGAAGAGCTTCCTAATTTTGTAACTTTTCTCTTTTATTCTCTAAATCAAGACTTACATTAGCACCATTAGCAAATTTTTCTAATGATGATCCAAACTTGCATTGAGTAACAAACCAGATACAGTCATAGCATGTCAGATTATCCACCACGAAATTTGGTCGAATATTTTCTTTAAGATCAATGCGTCTATGCTTATAAGTGAGAATGGCCTATAATTTCCTTTATTTGCACTCCCCTGTGTTCTTTTACTTAAAAAAATAAGATTGCCATGACATTTAAAAAGAAATTGTGGAGTGTATATGTATTTTTCTGCTTTGTAAAAGAACTTTAAGTTTGAAAATAATTGTTCCTTGAATATTTGTTAGACCTTCTTTGTAAAAATTCCTTTGCTCTTTTTTTTGTGGTACTGGGGCTTGAACTCAGGCCCTTTACCTTGGGCCACTCAACCAGCCCTATATTTGTGGAGGGTTTTTTGAGATAGGGTCTTGCAGAACTATTTGCCTGTGGTGGCTTCAAACTGTGATCCTCCTGATCTCTACCTCCTTGAGTAGCAGGATTACAGGTGTCAGCCACCTGCACCTGGCTGCTCTGTTTTGTTTTTGGTCCTTTTTTTGGGGAGGGAGATTTTACTTGTCGATTTCAATTTATTTAATGGTCATATTTTTTTTCTCTTCCTGAATCAGGTTGGTGATTTGA
This sequence comes from Castor canadensis, assembly GCF_047511655.1. Classification (NCBI taxonomy): domain Eukaryota; kingdom Metazoa; phylum Chordata; class Mammalia; order Rodentia; family Castoridae; genus Castor; species Castor canadensis. The sequence goes on along the minus strand of NC_133386.1, from coordinate 4,463,260 downwards.
TTTTTTTCTATAAATTCTCCACTTTACCCAATATTATGATTTAAATGTGGTTTGAGGGACCCCTAAATCTTTATGTGGTGAGATTCATTCCCCTCTGTAAACAACTAAGAGGGTGGAAGAAATTTGACTAAGGGATTTAGAGATAAATCTTTCAGAAAGTGATTAGCATTACATATGATCTCAGGAAAGAGCTACCATGATTAATCCTAGTGGCTTTATAAGAAGAGGGAGATCTACCTATCTACAATCTATCATCTATCTATCACCCACTTTTCCATGTGATGTTCTGTGCTGCTTTGGGACTTTGCTCCAAGAAGACCATTACCACATATGGCCCCTGGACCATGCATTTCCAGAACTGTGAGCCAAAATAAACTTAAAAAAAATTTGCATGCCTCAGATATTTTGTTACAGTAATGAAAAATGGACTAATGCAATCTGAAATGTTCATGGGTTTTCTTTATAAGTATTTTATTAATCTTAGCTATATCTGCACCTACACTCGTCTTTTAAATCCCAAGTATTGCTCATTTTGTGTTTTCTGTTTTATTATTGATTAATATTTCCAAAGATTTATCATTTCTAGTAATCTTTTTGGAACTAAGCTTTTGGCCTCTGTTGATTTTCTATGCATATTTGTTTTCCTTTGAATTAATTTCTGCTGTTGTATTTATTATTGCCTTGTTCCATTTTCTGTGGAATATTTGTATTAAAAAAGTGAAGTTGGAAATTCAGTTCATATTTTTACAGCTTGACTTCCTTCTTAATAAAAGAATTTAAGGATATGAGTGTTCAAGTATCTTTTTAGTTAAATTCCCCCAGGTCTTAATTAGTACTGCTTTTAACATTCAGTTCTAATTATTTAAAAATTTTAATTATGCCCTTTACTCTTTTTTAATTGGAAAGCATTTCTTGGTCTTTCTTTGTCTTTTATGACCTTTGCACTGTTGAATAGGAAAACTCAATTGTTTCATAGACTTCTCTTCAGTTTGGTGTTTGTTTTTATCTTGTATTTCTCCTGGTGTTCCTTATTTTACCATGATGGGTTTATTTGCCGATGTTCTCCTTTTTCTCCTCAGGGTCTCTGGACTTAATAAATTGAAGTTTCATTGATTATTGCTGCTCTTCAGGGATTCTGGAAAGTTCTCTCTGCAAGTATTTCCTCTTCCTCCCTTCTCTACCATTTTCCTCAGAACTCTGATTAGGGATGTGCTAGATTGTATCTGCCCTGCATGTGGCATTCTCTCATCTTTTCAGCTCTTTATCTCTTCATGATGCAACTTGGGTAATTCAGATATTCTGTGTCACTAATCTTTTCTTTAACAGTGTCTAATTTTCAGTTGTTGAAAATTTTGTTGTATGAGTCAGTTTGTGGCTTGGTATGAAAATACACTGGTTAAGACAGCAAGGATTCAACACTTTTCACAGTTTCTGGGTTAGTGGAGTCATTTACCTGGTCTGGAACACTTTGTCTTATTTCTACAGTCAGTTGGGAATTCTGTGGGTCTCAGACACCTAGGAAGATAGCACTCGTGTCTGGAGGGTGACTTGGTGTCAGCTGGAGATCTGGGGATCACCTGGCTGTGTTTCTGTCATCCTCTGGCAGGTTATTCTGGGTTCTTTGATAAGGACTTGGGACAAGGATTTTGGTAACAACTTCCAAGTTTCTACTTACATATGTTTACCAGTTTTCTATTGAACAGAGCAAGTCAAATGCTCATACACAGAATCAGTGTAAAAAGAGAGGATAGATATGGAGAAGGCATTGTTTTAGCCATTTTTTTTTTAACAAATAATCTGCTGTAGATCCTGTCCTCCATTTTTTTCCTAAATTTAATTAATGTATTTTTTATTTTTAGAACTTTGTTTCTTTTTCAAACTTTCTATATCACTTTAGATTATTTTTGTTCCATTATCATTATTTTTTATTTCTTCTTTTATTTCTTTAAATATGTTAAATATCCCTTTTAATTATGCACATCAGATGATTCAACATTTGACTGGAATAATTCTGTACATTGTCAGTTCCCATAAATATAACTCATGGCAATTCATTTTCTCTTGAGGTAAGTTTTTATTAAATTTGAGTTTGAGTTTCTTTTAACTAACTACAAGGATTAGTTGATGCCTGGCTCCAAAGGATACATTTATAGAGAGATTTGTATTATTTTCTTCCACCACATCTCTTGAGTCATTTCCATAACAGAGTAATTTTAAACTCATCTGAAATTTGTGGACCCCTCAGGAAATGTCAATGTGGTCTGCAAACTCTTACTATGACAAGTTTGGATTAAGTATCTCCAGAGGATAGTCCCTTTTCCACATGTCCACAGTCAAAATGAGATAGGTTCATTTGAGTTTTACAGAATATAGGATATTAGGCATAAATGATCATCATCATGGTTTATTGGAGTCATATGGACATTGTTTAGATAGGGTTGTGTCTTCCCAAAATTCATATGATGAAGTCCTCTTAATGTGACTGTTCTTGGAGATAGACCCTTTAAAAGGACAACTAGTTTTAAAAAAGGTTTTAGGGTGAGGTCTTATCCAATAGAATTTATGTCCTCCTAAAACAAAGAAGATATGTGATGGTGCCTCTGCACTGAGGGAAGTCATGTAAGGACTGAATGAGAAGTTGACCACACACAAGCCAAGAAAAGAAACCTCAGGAGAAACTGAACCAGTTGGCACCCTGATATTATGCTTTTTTCCCCCCAGAAATTCTGAATAAATTTCTATCATTTAATGACCCTAGACTGTGGTATTTTGTAACGGTCTATTATAAGCTAATAATACACATTTATACCATGAAATAGAATGCTGCTGTAGAGATAAAAAAAAAGTGGAAGTGGCTTCCAACTGTAATGGCTAGAAGATGGAAGAGTTTGGAAGATGTTTGGAAAATCCCAGCCTAGATGATCTTGAAGAGATTGTTGGAAGAAATATGGATGTTAATGGAAATTCTAGTGAGGTGTCAGGGGAAAAGAGGAAGATATTATTAGAAACTAGAAGAGAGACAATCTTTGTTATAAAGTGGTGAAGAATTTAACTGAGTTTTACTTTAGGGTTTTGTGGAAAGTAGAAATTGTGATAGAATTGAATAGTTAGCTGAAGAGATTTCTCAGCAGAGTGTTGTGATGGCTGTCTTCTCCTTACTGCTTAGAGTAGAATTCCAGAAAAAGGGGATGAATTGAATTAGGAATTTTCAAGGAAAAGGGAAAGACAAGTTAAAAATTTAGAAAATCATGAGCTTTCATATATTGGAAAAATGAGAAAGCATTTTCTGGACAGAAAATCCAGGTGGAGTTTGGAAAAAATCAACTGATGAGTAGTTTATGGGTTTAACCCTAAAACCAGGTAGCATCTCAGAAGAAACCAGAAATAAAGATAGGGTGAAGCCAGCAGAATGTACACCAGCCTGTACTGGAGAAGATATGACTGGAGCAAAATAAAGGAAGGCTGTCAGAGATCTGGAATTCCATAGGATAGAACAAAGATGCTATCTGGCTGTGAACATGCATTATTCTTCAGGACAATTTAGAGACTCTTAGGGCTGCTAATCCACCATAGGCCCAGAGCACAGAGGCCTGCTCCCCGGCTACCTCCTCCTCAGTTTCTTTAAGCCAATGAACACCACCTGAACCTCAGGGTCAAGGCTACTTGTGCAGGGCCACAGGTGTGGGATCTTTGTCCAGGACAGATGGGTGATACTATGCCATGGGGTTCCTAAGAAGTGGAGCAGTCATCCCAGTGGGTCCAGAGAACTAGACATCAATCCAATATTCAAACCTTAAAACCTAATGAATTTGCCTTGCTAGGCTTGGGCATGCTTGGGGCATTTCACTCCTTTCTTACTTTAAATTTATCCCTTTGGAGTGGAACAGTCCATCCCAGCCCTGTCCTGCTATCATAATTTAAGAGTACAACTTGTCTGGTTTTCTAGGTTACATTGAAGAGGAATTGTGCCTTAGGATAAATCACCTCCAATATTACCCATGTCTGCTAAGATGTTAGTTACAGTTGTTACTAGAATGGGTTAAGGCTTTGGGAGCTGTTGATATGGAGATGTCTGAATTTTACCTGTGTAAAAGTCATAAATTTGGGGGTCCGGGGGCAGAGTGTTATGGAATGTATTGTGTTTTCTAAATTTTATAAATTAAAGCCTTAATCTCCATGTGACTATATTTGGAGATAAGGCCTTTAAAGTGGTAATTCAGGTTAAATGAGATCATAATGGTTGGGTCTTAATCCAGTAGAACTGGTGTCCCTAAAAGAAGAGGAATAAGACCCCGAAGGCATGGGGAAAGACCCAAAAAAACAGAGCCAGAAAGGAACTGTCTATAAACCAAGGAGAGAGGCCTCAGGAAAATCCAAACTTGCCCTCACATTGATCTTGACCTTGTGGCCTCTAGAACTGTGAGAAAATAAGTCTCTGAGGTTAAACTATGCAGCCAATGATGTTTTGTTGTGGTGAGGGAAACAGGAATACAATGTACATGACTTCAACACAAACTGAAATATTTCCATATAAACATGCAAGGTCTTGAGACAGGATAGGCAGGGAGACAGGTGACATGAAGATCATAAAACAATCAGAAATCTTAGGAACTAATGCAGAAACTGGGGCCTAAGGCTGAGAAAAAAATCACTAGAGCTACAAAAGCTAACTTGATATTTTGGGAGGGAAAATATGCCTCTATTCCTTCCCTCTCCCTCTTGTTCAATTCTAAGTGAGTTACTGTCTCCCCTGATGAGTAATTTAGTCTGAGAATAGAAGGTAATTCTCTGACCAGAAGGGATGGCAGCTTATTTTTTTTTGAAGATTTTTATTTGAAAGCAAATTAAAAAAAAAAAAGATTTCCACAAATCTCAATCACAGATTGTTTAGGGCTTGAAATAATGAGTGACACTGGGTATGGAAGGTAGAAACCCAAAACTTGATGAGAGTTTTGAACTGAAGATCAGCAAGGATATTTGAGAATAATTCCCAGGTTTCTTCTTTAGCGTCTACATGGGTGGTGTTGGCACCTGCTGTGCTGAACCACAAAGATATTTTAAGAAAGAGGGGAGAAAACGTGACCAAGTTTGGATATGTTTAGTATGCTGTATCTCCAGGTAGAAAAGGAAGGAAGCCCTTATGTGTAGTCTGCTTAAGGACATAACTCTCATCTGGAGTTCTTGCTCTTGTCTTCTGAAATGTTTTACACTCTACTGTTTTTCTATTTCTTTATAACCAATAAATGTTCTATGCTTAAGTCTCTAATATATTAAGTGAAAAGGTACCTCAAATACATATCATGCATTCAGTATTTCCTCCCTACTCTTTTCTATTCCAGAAAATTGTTTAAAAGATTAGCTTACATTTCTTGGCACCATCTTTTTACCTTGACTTCTCCATGTATGACAATTGGAATTCAGCTCCCCCACTATGCCATTGCCTTTGTTTTCTCAGGTCTAGCTGCTTTCTTATACCTCATCCATTGGGCACATTCAGTTCTCACTCCACTTCACTCCTCTGCAACATTTGAAACTTCAGATCATCCCATCCCACCAAAGCCTTTGGAAAATTCTCCCTCTCTGTAACTCTGGCATCTCAGAGATTTTCATTCTCTCTCATTCTCATTCTCTATTGATTGATTGATTTATCTATCTATCTATCATCTGTCTATCTATCTGATGAATCTTCTCATCCTCTTTCAAGTCTTCTTCTTCCTTTGCTTGCTCCCATAATCCACTCTGGCCATAACTGTCCTCACTTCTTACTTGCTTCCATTGTTCTTCTATCCACTGTTGTTAACTCTCAGACCTGGGTTTCCACTTCAGATGTCTTTCATTTTCAGAGTCACTTTTCCACTTGCCACAAGGATAAACAAAATGTGGCTCAATCTGCATATTAATACTTACCTCATCATCATTGTTTCCTTGAGACAGGGTTTTGTCATGTAGCACAGGCTGGCCTCAAACTCACAATCTTCCTGCCTCAGCTTCCCTTGTGTTGGGGGTCACAGATCTGCACCACCACACCTGGCTTTAGCTCAGTCTCTTTTCCCCACATCCAATCCAGGTCCCCAAGTGTCCTCTTTTCAATGAAAGGAGCCATTCCCTCATGTAAAGCCATCAGGACTTTAGTGCCAGCATTGATTGCCTCATCTACTTCTTCACATTCTCATAGCAAATCACTCTTTGTTTTCTCTGTCTTCTCAAGGGTCTTGGCCTTCTCCTTTCTCTTCCTCCTGAGCCAACACCCATGGGATCCAGCTTTTGTCATTTCCCCTTTGTTCTCATGTAATTAGCCTTCCCACTTTCAATTTTGCTCACTCCATTCCACTCACAGCCCTATTGCCATGTGTGAAATCCTTCAGGATCTTCCTACAGTCTTTCTTAGTTCTAGAAAAGCATACCAGGCCATGTAGCTCTAGCTATTATTTTCACCTCTCTAATCTTGTCTTTCCCCAGGTCAGTTCTCTGATTGAATTCCATATTCTGTTCATGCAGAACTACTTCCAGTCCCCAATAGAGCCCATTCTCATCAAACTGCACAATAAAACATAAAACATAAAATAAATAAACATAAAACAATAAAGCATAAAACAAACGCAAATATGCATTTGCATATTTCCTCCCTCAGATATTAGAATGTTCCTTACATTGTCCCTTGACACCTGCATTTCTCACCTGACTCCTAGGGTGACCTTAAGGCTCTGCTCGGTCCTTATGCCATGGGACGCATTTGTGTAAACCCTCTCTCCTCAGGGCTGCACATTTTGCCTTTTCCTAGTGTCAAGCAAAATTTCTGGCATAGATTAAGTGCTGAATAAGTGCAGAATTAATGGACAGGGGAGTGAACCACACAGGCATATGTTGACTGAGTTGACTGAGCCACAGTTCCTCAGAAAAGGAACAGCAGCAACAACTTTTCATCGTTACTGTGAGTAGTCAGGTGCAGGACATGCCTTGGTCATTCTCAGTGCATTGTCACTGCCCTGTCTCCTTAGCTGTCCCAGCCATCCTGCCAGGTGGTTGCATGTGGTCCACACAGAGTTACCTGCTGCAGACTCTCCGTTTAACTGCTACCTCCCACTCCCACCCACTAGCCCTGGACCTTCATTCCACTTTTCTCCTTCAGCTCTCGTATGGTTCTAACACATATAGAATGCATGTATTTATGATGGTTAGTGTTTTTCTCAGTGTTTCTCCACCCAACAATAAGTCTCATCAAGACAAGAGTCATAGTCTCATTTGCCTGTGTCCCAAACACTGAGAATGATGCCTGCTACACAGTAAGTTTTTTGCATGTATTTGTTGAAAAATCGGATTTTCAAATTTTAAAAATCCTGTGATTCAGAGAAGTCATTTGCTTCAGTATCCTCCCTGGTTTCTCATGGAACTGTTTATAGAAATTGCCAAAACTAAATCTGCTATTAGTGGCAAAACATATTTTTATCAAATAGCTCTGATTTTAGATTTCAGACTTTCTGGTGCAAATAGATAAATGAACATTTACTTTAAAACAACTAGTAGACACGCAAATTCTCAAGGAACCCATAATCCTAAAGTCTCCTTCCTACTTTCCTTTCTTCACTTACTGATGAGGTGACTGAGTACTGAGTCAGAGATCAGATTTGACTGGACACTGGGGCCCTTAGATTGTTAGCTTCCTAAGAAAAGTGCAGATGTGAGAAAGAAATTGTTGCTAACAATGCGCAGCTCAGGTTGCATAGAGGACTGTGCCCCTGAATTGCTAAATTTAAAACCTTCCCCCGCCCCGCCATTGTTAGTCTGCTCTCTGTGCTCTCTCTGTTTGAAGTGTGCAGTTCACAGCACCTCAAAAATGAAGTGATAAACCAGAAACTCCCTGAACTGCCTTCCCAGCTTCTGCTGCTTGGTGAATTTTTAATGGTTTTGCACAGAAAGAACCATTATGTGTATCTTCCTGCCATACACAAATCATGTTTATGTGTGAGTGCACAGACACGCATGCATGCACACACAGTATATATTTATGGGAAGACACACATACACACATGCACAGAAACATAAATATACACACATGGATGCAATGGCATACACACACACACATGGATGTTACACACACAGATATTCACATGTTTAGAATCTCGTCATTTTCAGCTTGCCCTGAAGCATGGAGTGATTCTTTCTCTGAAAAGGGGTTTGAAAATTCTTTCCAGACGCCACAGCACCTGGGAAATACAACAAAGAAAACAGAAAACACAGCAAAAAAAAACCAGCTGAGAGGCCATTGCTCAGTACAGAGTGAGCTGTGAGATCACATGACCATCCACCAACTCCTGATACAGTGCAGCAGGCAAAAAATCATTGTCCCTCAAACGATGCGTTGACCTGGAAACCTGTAACGTGATCTTTTGTTGAAATAAGGGTCTTTGCAGGTAACTTTGGAAATTAAGGTAAAGACCTTGAGATAGGCTATCCTGGATTAAGGTGTGCACAAAAATGCTGTGACATGTGGCTTTTTCAGAGGTAATAAAGGAGAAGATGTAAAGAAAGACCCAGGGATGAAGGTCTTAGGAAGACCAAGGCAGAGATGGGAATGATGTGGTTGCAAGCTGAGGGTAACTCAGCTTATCAGCAACTGAGAGAGGCAAGGAAGTTTCTCCTCTAGAGACTTCGGAGGGAATGTGGTCCTGCTGATAGCTCGATTTTGGATTTCAGAGCTTCAATGCTGTGAGAGAAGACATCACTATTGTTTTAAGACACCAGAGTTGTGGTGATTTGTGACAGCATCCCCAGAAAACTAAAACAACAGGTAACCAGGACTAACAACATGCACTGAGTGGGAGCTAAACCTGCCATTAAACATACCTATTAAGAAGAGTTCAGAACATTCAGAGAAGACATGCCTCAGTCCTAGGGGATGCAGACACAAAAGGCAGGGCCTCGGCTTGTCTAAGAAACACTGTAGAACATTACTCAGTTACCAATATTTAGTATGTTTCTTGTGGAGTGGGAGCCATTGATGGGGTGAGTTATGAAATGGCAAAAAGAAAAGATCCAGGTTATCTTGGGGAAGTGAATGAATTTAAAGTGGCAAGCTCACCATCATGGTAGAGTTGACTGAGCTGCATGAGACAGGGAAGAGAGACAGTGCAAAGCAATGCTGTGTGGGAATTCCAGAGAAAGGCATGAGTCTCTGTCTCAGTGCCATAAACCCCTCTCCCACTTCTTCTGGTAGCAAGACTTCTCCTTTTCACAGGAATATTAGATAGAGGACACTGTGGGAGATACAGGCATTTGATTCGCTCCACTAGTCACTTGAGGAAAGGGTTGAGAAGAGAATCGGGGAAGAGTTTGTACCATAAACAATGATGTTATGCAATGAAGATCCTGTCCTGCATAGGAAAGGTTTAAAATGAGTTACATGGAAGGGAAGGAGCGAGTGAGGGAATGGCAAAGGGAAAGGGACGGAGAGAGAGACATTGTGCGTTTTCCTACCTTCTTCACATGTTTTGGACATTACAACATGGATGGAGACAGCAGCAGCCAGAAAAGAAAGGTAGTGAGATGCTCCCAGCTCTCTCACACACATGATGTGTCCTGGTGTCCACCACAGCCATGTCTTGGTCTCTCGTCTCCCCTTACCATGAGAAATGTTTCATTGCCACCATCATCCATCTGTCCTCACGAGGAGCTAGAGCAGGTGTGCATCCCCCAGTGGGACCTCTGCTTACAAATACATGCAGTGGAAACTTGCTGTTCTTACTCAGTCATCCTGATGAGTCACTGTGTCTTCTTTCTAAAGTCAGGTGGATATCAGTGAGATACTGTGGTCTGTAGCAACACTTGACCTAGAAGAGCACAAACCATATACTTACAATGAGACGCTGATGCTGGGTGTGAGCAAAAACTGGTTAAGCTGCCACCCCTTATGGAGCTCCCTCCAGGACTGTGTTGTGAGTGTGTGTGCGAGGCATCTTGAACCCATAGGTAGCAAGATAAGAGCAGCCGGGGCTATGAGGTCAGGCAACTGCGCCTTCTCACTGTGCTCTGGCCCTGGTTTATGATATAGTATTAGAAAACAAACGTGCTGCACCTCAGTCTTCTTGTTTCTAAAGTTAGAATGGTATTTAGTACATATTGCTTTTCTAAGAATAAAATAATAACTCTCAAGAACTTCACAGGCACTCAAAATAAAATGAGAAGCACCCTACAAACAAGGGAGAGTGAACTCAAGCTGTTCTCAGCCTTGAAGGAATCTCAAGATTGCTCCACATTTAAGTTTTAGTTTCTTTGATATTTCCTAGTTTTATTTAAAAAAATGCACGTGTATCATCAATACCTGGGTAATAGCAGTCCTGAGACAGGACTTCCCTAGCAGCTCACTCCCAGCCTGCCTTCTCTCTACACTTCTTATCCCTGTGCCTGGAATATGGGAAGACATCCACTTGGTCCTCCATGCCAACTCCACTCTGTAGCCCTTCAGAACTCCACTTTACCCTGGCACAGTCAGTCACAGGATCATGTCAGTCCTGACAGTCCTCAAAGGGGGTGGCTTCCATCACCCTGTTGCTTTTTCAACCCTGCTCCCTACTCCAGCATCTCAACATCTCATCTCTAAGTCATTCCGGATGGTCACAGGAATATACCCAATGATCAGTTCTTGTCCTTAACTTCTTAGGTTGAAGAAAGGTTGGCTCACCCCTGCTTGACACACCTCTCCATGTGGGCTCAAGGACGTGAGCCTCTTTTGATTCCCCATCTGCCTAGTCCATTTGACTTCATCTTCTGTCTGAATGAGGACCAGGTCTTGAACTTTCCATTCTCATACAGCCTCATTCCTCCCACAGTGATTGTGCAGCCCAATGGCTTTAATACAATAGAAAATATTCATTTATCTAATACATAATGATGACACCCAGATTTATTTTTCTCACCTTGGTTTCTTCCCTGAAATTCAGACTCTGAGATTCAACGTATCCATTGCAATGTTCAATAAGAATTTTAACTTTAATATACGCAAAAGGAGCTGGGTGCTGGTGGCTCCTGCCTGTAACCCTAGCTACTTGGGAGACTTGGATTAGGAGGATCATAGTTTGTGCCAGCTTGGGCAAATAGCTTATGACACTCCATCTCCAAATAACCAGAGCAAAATGGACTGGGAGCATGGCTCAACTGGTAGAGTGCCTGCTTCAAAAGCATAAAGCCCTGAGTTCAAACCCCAGTTCCACCAAAAACAAATAACAAAAACCAAAATGTCAAAAAGGGCTCCTGATTCTGCTGCCCCTCCCTCTACAGCCTCCTGGCCCATCCCCACTTTTGTTAAGTACAAGTTCAGCTTTAGCTGACAAATCCTTGGTGTCACCATGCCTCCAACCTATTCTCCAACTTTGCTCAGTATGTCCAGAGTCTAGCACTGAAAGTCCCCTGTCCCAGAGAACCTTCAGTGCAATGCAAACCAGATGGTTAATGGGTCACCAATGTACTTAATTTCAACAGAAAGACCCTGTATGGTTTGAATCTAAAAATGTCCTCCAAAGGCGCATGTGTTACAGGCTTCGTTGCCAGCTGATGGCTTTTGAGAGGTGACTGGCTCATGAGGGCTCTAACTTCATCAATGGGTTAACCCATTGATGAGTTTGTAGCTGAATGGACCATTGTTGTAATTGGGTGTTAGGAGCCTTCATATCTTATGGTCCCTGGTCACTGCTTCCTGGCCACCACGAGGTGAGCAGCTTTCCTCCTCCTTGCCCTTCACCATGATGCTCTGCCTCACTACAGGCCTCAAAATAGTGGGCCAACCAACCATTTGAACCGAAATCTCTGACACCATGAGCCAAAATAAATCTTTCCTCACTTAAGTTGTTTGTCTCAGGTATTTTGTCATGGTGACAAAGGTGACTAACACAGAACCCTTCAGCTCGACCTACAAAGATACTCAGAACCAAATGTATCTCATCACTTCTGATACCATCATCATCTGAGCCAGATGTCCTCCTGCTGGCAAGGCCTCCTACTTTTCTTCTTCTGCCCTTTTTGCCTGTAGTTTTTTCTCAACAACCAGCCCCCCAAACATTTTTTTTTGTGGTACTAGGGTTTGAACTCAGGGTCTCACCTTTGCTAGGCACCTCCCTAGTCTTTTTTGCATTGGTTGTTTTTGAGATATGGTCTTGCTTAATTCCAGATCACAGCCTGGACTGTGATCCTTCTATTTGTGCACCCTTGCATAGGTGGGATGTCAGGCAAGCATCACGGTACCCAGTTATTGGTTGAGATGGGGTCTCATGAAATTTTTGGCTTCAGACTGTGATTCCGCTGATCTTCTCCTGAGAAGATAGGATTACAGGCTTGAGCCATCATACTTGGCCAATACTGAACCTCTTAATTTTGCCTGAACACATGGAGCAGGATCCCAGCTTGGGGCCTTTGTACCTGTTTTCCATTTGCCTGAAACACTCTCCTTCCAGTTCCTTGAATAGCTTGCTGCCTTTCTTCCTTCACAGCTCTGGCTGAACCTCATTCATTAGGAGGACCTTCTTTGATCAAGCTGTATAAAATGGAAAAGCTCCCTGGACTCTCACCTGTTCACCTGCTCTACATGTCCCATGCCCTCATCTCGAAAGTTCTACATATTTCTTTATTTATGTGTTTATTGTCCACACTCCCTCCTCTTTCAGTTCATTCCTACCATGGCTACTCCAGGAAAACAGGCTCTGTGTTGCTTTGGTTAGCAGAGGCATCCCCAGGGCCAAGCACAGAACCAGGACATGGCAGCTGCTTGGTAAATATGCATTTAATGAACATATTCATTGGTCTGTATGCAACATGTTTTCATTCCATCAGGTAAAGTTAATGTTTTGTGCATCTTATTCGTCCTGTGACTTGCTGACACTAGCAGTGGCTCTGTTTCCTGGGGCATGTGAGTACCTAGGTTGAAAACAAGTCCTTATGCAGATTTCACCAGAATCTTGTAAAGAATAGAAAAGAATGTTCCATGCCAAGTTTCCTATTGCCCTATACCCTCTGAAAGGTCCTGGGATGGAAATGGGAGCAGGTCTTTTGACTGACCCTCTAGCTTTGCAACCTGAAGCTCAGCATATCACAGCCTGTCTCTGGTTTACATCCCATTCCCACTGGAAGCCATTGTTAATTGTGTGAGTTTTGGTCTCATTCTTCCCCATTAGAAAGAGGATTTCTATGAACTGTTGATTTTATTTACACCAGAAGTCAGCATGGTACACACACAGAGTATTTCTTGAAAGGAATGCTGTTGAACAATATTTTGGAAGAAGAAAGCCCACCAAACAGCAGCAGAAGTTACCAGGAAATTGCTTATGGGGACTAAGTGGGCTGCGATGGGTCTGCTTTGGGTTGCAGCTGATATTGAGGTTGGCAGTGGCAGGCAGCAAGAGGAACAGCAGTCGCCTGAGTTGGCCCATTAGAATTTAATTGCCTGTGTATCTCCTGCCTCCTGGCTTTAGCTAAGGGATGTTTGCAGCCCAATTAGCCTCCAGGTTCCTTGGATTTCGTTTTGTAGATATTTAGACCCATAATCTACAGTAGGAACGATGCGTAATTAGTGGAGCCAGTGGTGAATCATTCTCCACAGAGGTGGATCTCTGCCTCCCACCACGGTTTCTAAGAATAGCTGCCGCAGACATGTTGTTCTCAAAGAACCCAACTAAACGATTTGCCTGTAAAGACTCCTCCTGGAGGCTAACAAGAAAGAAAGCATGATAAGAATCAAGGAAAATAATTCCTCAGCATGCAAGCTCTGCATGGGAAAGCCTGGGATGACAGAAGAGACTGTTCCCACAGTTACACTGTGGGAAGTTTTATGATTAAAGAACATGGTAATTCACTGCTCATTTTGCAGGCAAAAGAAAGTTGCACCTTTCATAATTTCATGCAACTTTTGGAAACATTTTGCAAGACGTAAGTGAGCAGAAAACATGCTACTTACTTATCAATTATTCACCCAATTATAGACAAATTTTTTCTAATCTGTCTAATGCTTCAATCACTTGCCTTTTATTCAGTGAGCCAATAAGTTATTCAAAAAATAGGAAATTTGAAAAATGGGAATTATAATATGGTAGATATTGTAGAAGACGTAGAGCGGTATGAAAATTTAGTTGCTCTTTCTCTTTTCTTTTCCTTCTTTCCATGTGTTCCTATGTTTCACCATTGCAAACACTACATATGAGTTTGTATATGATCAAAGCTTGTTTGTGTGTATGTTTATCTTTTGAATCTGTCTTGTACATATGAGAGAAACCATGTGGCCTGTAACAGTGGAACTACTCTGTGGAACTCTGAGAAAGAGGAAAAGGAAAAGAGAATGATAGAGCACCAGTAATATCATAAAACATAACATATGTGAAGAATGTGTATTGAAAGCTGTTGAAAAATGAGAGGTGGGAGATAAGGGTAAGGGAGAGTAATGGAAGGGGTTGATTGGACCAAAGTAAAGTGTACCCACAGTGGGGACACATTTGAGAAACCTCATTGAACGTCAACTCAAATATTAATAATGATAAATAGGACTGGAATATAGGTCCAGTGTATGGGAGGATACAAAGGGGAGGAGGTAGAGTGAATGAAGGACATTAAGGTGAATATGGTTGATGGACTTCATATAGGTATATGAAATAGAACAAAGAAACCTCCTGCAATTGTTTAAGTGGGGCAGGGACAGGGTTAAGGGAACAGATGATAGGACAATGTAACTAATGTGTAATATAAGCCTAATTGGAGTTGTTACTATGAATCCCCTCCTGTACAATGAATATATCATAATAAAAATGTAGTTGCTTCCCTCTGTGAATTTACAAACTAGTAAGAGAAGAAATAAAGCTGGGTATGGTGGTATATGCCTGTAATCCTAGCTACTTGAGAAACTGAGATCAGGAAGACCAGTCTGGGCAAAATAGTTCACAAGACAGTATCTCCAAAATAATCAGAGCAAAATGGACTATGGACTGGAGTTGTGGCTCAAGTGGTAGAGTGCTCACTTTGCCATCACAGAGTCTTGAGATCAAATCTCAGTCCCGAGAGAGAGAGAGAGAGAGAGAGGGAGAGAGAGAGAGAGAGAGAGAGAGAGAGAGAGAGAGAGAGAGAGAGAGAGATTAATACAGCTAACTTCAATAAGAGTCAGGAAAATCAGACAGTAAAGATATTTATTCCAATTTCTGGGCATGCCATTTTTGGCTGAGGCTTCTCCTTAAGAATGACAATGGGAAAAGTCAGAGGGGAGGGTATGTTTAAAAATGCCTTTACAGACTAAAACGTTTGAAAGATGTGACAGGGTGGCCATCCTTACGTGGGCATATTTGATGCATGATCCCTGTGTTGTGTGCTTTCCCTTCAATATAATACTTAACCATGACAAGTCTTTGAATTAAGTATGGTCTTATGGATTTAAAAGGGGTTAAGTCATATTAAGTGACATGGCTAGTTTACAAGTGGTGGCAGATTGCAAACCCTATTCTCTGACCAGGCTCCAAACAGAAAGATGTGAATCCTTGACCTCAAAATGGGATCGGACCATTCTGGAGGAATGTGGACAGTCACAGAGGGGAAAGGGAGCTGTGGATCAGGAGCCACCCACAGAGGGGGAGGCTGGCCTGATGGTTGCTGCGATGGGTCCAAGGACCAGACTGGAAGTACATATAGGACGTGAGACAGGGGAGTTGAGTTTCTTCATTTTACCAATAAAGGTCTTTAATGTGAATTTATAGTGACAGGTTGATGGCATTTGCATTTTACAAAGATGTTTTACTCTGGTGACGACATACAGAATGGGGTCCGCTCCCCTGAAAGTGAAGGGGCCTTGAGCAGATAAGCTTGAGGCCTCCACTGGAAGGACAGTTCTTATGTGGACCATCAAGATGTCTTGAAGATCATGCTTTAGATCTTGAGGGATGGGCAATGCTAGGTAGACATCGCTCTTGGACAGAGGGGACTGTAAAGCCCAAGGCAGTTATGTAGATCCTAGAAGCTGATGGAGATTTTAGAGACTGTGAGAGTGTCTGACCTCAATGACTGAATTATTTAATCGCTCCCTGACACCAGCATAGAAATGCTCCTGACAGGAGGAGCCTGAAGGAAGGGGCCGAGGTGGTATGAGGTGTGACTTCCTTCTACTTTGTTCTCTGCGCTTGGCTGTCCCTATTGGAGTGCTTAGAATCTCAGCAAGCAAACAGATCTTGCAACAGGCTTTTGAGCTATGCAATAATAAGTGTAAATTTTTCATTTTTGCTCCATTAAACTTTTATAACAAAGTGTTTCATTTATCTTTGTCACTGACAGGTATTAGGACCTTTCACATTCTAAATTTCTCTTGTCAGATATTCAGGACACACAGCATTGCTTCATTCAGCCCACCACAAGCACTGTTTCTAAGAGTGCTTGCCTGGAAGGTTGACCTAGGGAGACCATATTCTCATGGAACAAGTTCAAGGTCAAACGATCCCTGTGTTAAACTGGGTCTGTGCTGAGCAGCAGCAAGACCCGTGTAACACACTTCGTCTCTCTTATACTGTGTGCTTTCTGTAAATAATTGCAAGAGGGCACTTTTCTCAATTTTTGAGGATTAAATGAGATGATAATTAGATAAGGTGCATGAATTATATCATTATGTTTTTTGTTTTTTTTTGTTGACTTTCTCTTTTCTTTTTAAATGATCATTAGATAATAATTCATATGATTATCAGACAATAATTCATAGCAAACTATCTTTAGGTGTATTCAGTTTATATAAAGGCAATATTGACATTTTTTATTCTTTTCCACATTCTCAAAAGAGTTCTAAAAATCAGTAGTAAATTCAAACTTAATTATTATTGTTGACCAGAAATGATTCACAGTGGACAGATTTCCAAGTTCTTGGGTAACCTAATGGCATCAGAATGGACTTTACCTTCTATCTTTCTACTGTGTGAAACCCTCTGTTCCTGATCTTCCCTTCCATATTCCCTGGACACCTTTCTTCATAAAGAATTTTGTAGATGTCAGCTGTTTTATGTGTCCTGAGCTAAGCAGTCATCATGTACATGCTAATTAAGTGCCTAGCAGTATTTATAGATAATAAATATGAGAGAGAGAATTAACACCATCCTGTTTTTAATTTAAAGAGGGTGATATGGGCAAATTAACTCAATGTTACTTTTCCCCAACACTTTCACTAACCAATTTTCAGACAAAAGATACCTGGGGAAATTTTGCTTTCAATATTGTATAAATGCTATCGCCACACAATAAATGTAGATTAGGTTTGATCATAGATGTTATTTACTAACACAGAGAGCAATGCATAGTATTAAGTTCTACACACATGCACACACACACCCTCTAAAGACTCCTGCCTCCTGGCAACATTCACTTACTGGAAACGCTGTTTCCACTTGTGGGTCTGCCCTTAAGGATGGTCTGGCTCGCCTTTGTTACGCTAAAGGCCATAATTTCTACCCCATTAGCAGTATAACCCACATTCTTTCCCTCACCTGGGAACATCCCGTACCAGCCTATAACATTCTCCCCTTGTTATCGATACTGTAGTCCAGCTTTGGGTGGGAGAAGGTGTGAAGCAGCTGTCAAAGCAGAAGGATAATCTTTCCTGATGGGGTTTATTCTTTTGCAGGACATGAAAACATCTGGATAGTGGCAGTGAAGCAGGGCTGTTGTTTCACTGTGATATGGTGGCCAGAAAGCATTTGATTAAGAATTTGGAGGAGTTCGTGACAAATTCCAAAATCTGGGAATTTTGGTCAAATCTAATTCCATCAACAATGGCCCCCTTGCAACTTGGAAGCCAAAAGCTTTACTGTATTATGTGTTCCAAATTAAAACAGAAAATGAAATCAGTCTTCAACTCTTTTTTTTTGAAGTTTTAGCATAACAGGATAAAGTATAGACAAAAGGGTAGGAGAGAAAAAGAGAAGCATTTCCTGCTCCCCACACAGGAAATGGGAGAAAAGACTTTAGTCTTTAACTCTGGACTCCAAATACAGACAAAGCCAAGATGAAAGGTGTGACTTGGATAGGCACAGCTTCTGTGCCTGACTTGAAATCTTCCCTGAGGATGTGGGCACTGTCTGGACACTGTGGGTCCCACTACAGCTTTCTTCAAAGAATTAAGACATAGCCGTTACTGCAAGAGCCACCTTTGGTCACACCTGCTCAACAGCCACACCTGTTATACAAGATTTTGTGTACTTGGATTGATTTAGAGAACTTCAGCTAATATCCCTGTATTATTCAGGGCCTAATGTGCACTGATATCTTCTACAATATCTAAACCTGATGCACCCTGGGCTAAATAGGAAGGTGATCTGGAGACCCATCAGATCTCGGAATCTTAAAATTGGAAGGGACTTGAACATAATGCCATTCCAGACTCCTCTGCAGAACTCTCGTTTTCTCTGATGCAATCTCAATAGATGATTGTCACATCTCTCCTTGTATGTTCTTGGCAATAAGGCAGAATACTTTTTAATGCAATGAATTTCCATTTTGGGATGAAATAGATTTTTTTACTGATGTTTTGAAATGAGCATTCTTGAATAACTATTTCCCTTTCCCACTTACAGATATGTTTTGTATTAGTGATTTGTGCCTAATAAATACTTGAAATATAAAAGCAAGAATTTTAGTCACATTTCTTTTGAATACTACATCCTTATTTAAAAAAGATCTATAAAATTATTGCAAAGCATTAGCAGCAACAGTGTGTGTGTGTTTTGGGGGGGGGGGAGGAACAGTCAGAAGCATGAAACAAACTTGTATCCACATCTTTATTGTAAAAATCCCTGAGAGCAATGGCGCTGTCCATACCTAGAAGTGCTGAACTATGGTGTTTGCTGTATTCTGCTGCCTTTCCTTCATCTTGTTGTTTGACTTCTCCATATACCTTTGTTCTTTTTAAATACCTACTGTCAACATAATCAACTCAGAAAAATGGAGTCATTCTCATTGCAGTTCAATGATTTGTCTACATGAAAAATAGTAAGTCAGGAAGTAGAAGCAACTTGACTATATGAGCAATACCACAGCAGGCAGGACACAAGCCATCTAAGCTGAATGTTTGACAATACTGAAGAAATGGAAGAGTCAGAGAATGCGAGTCAAGGAGAATAAAAGCATTGACCTTCTGGGACCCTCTGCATGTAATGATGTCTGATGCAGTGACCCAGAGAGTCTGTCATGGAGATCAGGGCTTGCTAAGCACCCTGGAAAGTCTGTTCGCAATGCTGTTTAAAGAGACCCAATACTTCTCCCCTCACCCTGCCACTCTCCTTTCTGTGTCAGTGCATCTTTGAGTTGCTGAATCTAGCTCTCCTAGAAGAGGAAAGAGTTTCAGGCATTCCCAAGTGAGTAAGTTTAAGGATGGTTTCCTACTACAAGCTGAGAGTGCAAGACAGGGGGCAGAGGATGCTTTCTTTCTTAAGCCTAGCAGAACCTTAGATTCCCACAGAGTATTAAAGGCAGTTATGCTCCTTTGATAAATGTAAGGCAAATAAGTCATCTAGCAATATCATCACCAGTCTCAGTCTGTACATCCATCTCACTGCCATTATGTTTTGTTTTCTGGGGTAAGCATCTTGGAACACAGGGCATGTTGATCTTAACAGTCACTTCTTGCCCACTTACTGGCTACCTGCAACAACACAAGATCCTCACAGAATCTTATTTGTTATGACAACAATGACAAAGAAATACAAGCTCATGTGCCTACCCTGGAATACTTGTATTGTTATCTAGATAACAGAGAAAGGAAGAAGCAGAGGAAGTGAGAAACATTTGTCTCATTTTGGGCATTTCATGAAAACAAAATCTATTTAATGTCTTTAAATTTCCATAATTTAAAAAATTCCATAAAAGTAACGAAGATGGTAGAGTACAATACAATCTGGAGACAAGTTGGGAGAATTATTCAACACAGATAAAAAATGTAAGGTGGGGAAAAAAAGAGATGATCACTAGATTTGTGTAGGGATGCCTCAATCTGTATAAATGTGACTAAATGTCTAAGGTTCTCACACAAAATCTCCCCGAATCTAATAGATTTGACCAGCAAGAAACAGTGAGAACATGAAAACGTTTGCATATGAGAAAGCAATGCTGAATGGAAAGGGTCTGAGCAGCAGAGACAAGGGCATATGAGGAATGTCACAGGTTCATCAATAATGCAAAACTTCTTTCATGAATTGGAAAGTAGTTTTGAATTCTAGAACAACATGCCATCAATTTTTGTCCCATTGATAATGTAATAGTGCCGATGAGATGCATTTAAAAATTCAATCCATTGTTGAAGTTTTTCAATACTTTCGTTGTTGATTTTTGTGATGTAACCTTTCCCACCATAGCCAGTATCAAGCTATCAACATGGCTGTCTCAAACACAGAGCTCATAACTTCTTTCTGCGTGTTGATTTTGTTCCATGAACACCATCTCACAGAGTTCCTAGCACACAGAGACAGTAGGACATAGATAATAATAAAATAATTAGGAAATGAATTTTGCATGTTTATTGCCTTCTCTTTTAATATAGTTACTTGTAAGTTTAAAGAACTTAATCAATAGTAAGCCTCTATTAAACAACAGGCTTGCAAAATTCCTGAGAATACAACAATCAATTGTCAAACTCTTCATAACAGATTTTTGTCTCTGAATAACAAAGGTGGCTGACATCTCACTATTGGATTAATGTTACTATATGCCAAGAGTAAATTATCTGAAATAGAAAACCAGAGTACAATCTCATTTAAAATACATGTAAAAACTACCTGGATAAATTTGAGCCAAAGAGGTAAAAGATCTCTGTAGTGAAAACTATAAAACACTGGTGAAAAAATTGAATAGGACACAATAAAATTGAATGACATCCAGGTTCATGGAGTGCAATGATTAATATTGTCAAACTGTCTGTACTATCCAAAGTGATATATATAGAGAGAGATGCAATATAACTTCTGTCAAAATATGAGTAACATTCTTCACATATGTATGAACTTCCAGACACACTGAACAAGCTGGGTTGCTGTCTATGATCTCAGCTACTTGGAAAGCAGAATCAGGAGGCTCATGAGCTCCAGGAAATTTGGAAAAAGTTAACAAGACTCTTATCTCAGAAACAAAATATAAACAGAAGGTCTGGAGGCATGGCTCAAAGGATAGAGCACTTCCATAGCATATACGAGGCCCTGGGTTAAATCCTCAGGACCTCAAAACAGAACTCTGAAGATCCAGAGTCATCATGAGCAAAAAGAACAAAGCAGGAAGTACTATACTCCCTGACCTCAAACTAAAGTACAAAGCTGAGTTATATAAGCAGCGTGGCATTTGGCATAAAAAAAAGACTCATGGACCAGGAGAGCTGAACTTAGAACAGACTCAGAGCAGAGAGCCTCAAAGTAAATCCACATATCCATAGTCAACTGGTTTTTGACAAAAGTTCTAAGAGCCTTCACTGGAGAAAGAACAGTCTTTTCAACTACTGGTGCTGTGAAACTTGGATATCCACAAGAAGAAGAATGTCTCACTAGTTGCAAACATAAACTTGGAATGGATTAATGACTTAAATGTCGGATCTGAAACCATGAAGCTACTTAGAGGAAAACATAGGGGATACTTTAGGATATTTGAATTGGCAAAGATTTTTTTTTTTTAGAGAATATGCAAAAGCTTAAGAAACAAAACCAAAAATAGACAAGTGAGATTATCTGACACTAAAAAGTATCTGTATAGCAAAGAATAATCAGAGGGAACAGACAGCCTACAAAGTGGGATAAAATATTTGCAACCTGAACATTTGACAAGGGGTAAATATCCAGAATACATAAGGAACTCAGAACTAAGAGTGAAAGGCAAAAAGTAGCCCACTTTAAAAATGAACAATGGACTTGAATAGACATTTCTCAAATGAAGACATACAAATGGCCAATATTGATGAAAAATGCTCAGAATCACTAATTATTGGGGAACTGTCAATCAAAATCACAATGAGGTATCATTTCATTCCAGTAAGAATTACCATTATCAAAACAAAGCAAAACAAAAGATAACCAGCTCTGGCTATGACATGAACAAAACAAACCTTTGCATGCTGTTAATGAGAATGTGAATTACTACAGTCATATGGAAAACGGTGTAGGGGTCCTTCATAAAAAAAATAAAACTACTGAATGATTGTGCAATCCTCTTACTGGATATAGACCCAAAGGATATGAAAGTAGTACTCTGAAGAGACCAGCTACACTCCCGTGTTGATGGCTGCACTGTTCACAACACCAAGATAGAGAATCAACCTAAGTGTCCATCAACTGATGGATGAGTAAAGCAAATATCATCCTTATACGCAATGCAATACTATTCAGACATAAAAAAAAAAGAATGAAATCTTATCATTTGTGACAGCATGGATGAAATGAGGCAGGCACAGAAGGATGAATACTGGTGATCTCATTGACAGTAGACTCTAAACAGGTTGATCTCAAGAAGGTTGAGAGTAGAATGGTTGTTACCAGTGACTAGGCACAGTGGGGGTGGGGGTGATTGGCAGTGAGTACTAAGTTATAGTTAGGTAGGAGCAAGAGATTCAGGTATGCACTGAGTAAAGTGCCTATTGACAATAATAGCATATAGCACATTTTGAAAGGATTTTACCATAAAGAAATGGTAAATGCTTGAGGAGGTGGATATGTTTAACCCAACTTAAACATTATACAGTAGTACATAAATATACATATACATATATATATATCTCAAAACATCTCATGGTACCCTAATTGGCATGAATAATTGTTATGTTTATATGTATCGGTTAAAATAGATTCAAAATAAGAACAGAGAAAGATATTTGAAAAAATAAGTGGTTTATGATAATCACACTCCAACATTTGCTTTTATTAAAAAGTCATCCTGACTGTTCACATGTGTGTCATCTTGGCGCTAACACCTAGAGGAGGTTTACTGCAAGAGTATATTCTCATATGCCAGTTGTTATGATGCATAAACATTCAGTGTAAGTAAAGTTCAAACCCCTAGAGAGCATATCACAAAAAATGTAACTAATCCACATCAGGACCAGCAGCAATTGTCTTGGAGAGGACACTTTCTTCACTCCATTACAAACTAAATGTGTGATTGGTTTTAACTTCAGCTAGACCTCTCAGAGCATTTGCTCATTGTCTGATCACCAAAGTTTCTGCCTGTGAAGAAACAGAACTTGGAGATTCTCCTTCTCCTTTCCAAACGAGCTTGGACTTTGTAGAGTTAAGTTTCCATCAAAATCATTAAACAGTATTCAAATCTACCTTGGTAGGGGCCACCAAAAAAATCACAGTTTCTAAAAAATACTAATGTGAAAACATTCATTTTGCCTGCGATGCCTACATTTTCTCCTTCCTTTGACTAGCCACAGCAATTACATCTAATTTCTTTCAGCAAAATTTACATAAAAATCAAACAAATGGAGAGGGAGAAGAAGTTGCAAAGTAAACAGAATTATTTTAGCCTTGCAAATACGAGTGACATCATGTTTCCATGTTTTCCTAGATCTCAGGATCTGAAAACCAAAAGTGACTTGAATAGGATTATTTTATTCCATTTCTTAGATTTGGCCTATCTGCATCTCTGAATTCCCAAAATCTATGGAGTATGTGCTACAGAGACATGTTAAGAGGTTCATGAAAGGCTGAGTCACACAGTTCAAAAGTCTGGCTACAAAGAAGGCAATAGGGAAGCAGAGATGAGAAGAGACTACTCGTTGGTCTCCAGTTAGGTTGCTGTTTTAATGCATAGTATATTAACAGAAAAATTGAGTCCTAGTAAGACAACTGACCAGGAAATGACTACCATGAAAAGATAATTTATTACTCATAGTTCCCAAAAGGAGGGGATATGCTACTCCAAGTAGGGCCACACAGGGCTTGTCAGAAGTCAGAGGGGAACAAGTGGACTGTGGACAAGACCCTTCTTTGTAACTCTTGAGAAAGGAATGGAAGAGGAGGAGCAATGTGTCTAGCATTGTCTAACTTGAGTACTTCTATTGGGCTCTGCTACATTGTGTTGTCCCTAGTTGTCTGGTACGTGTCTCATGGGTGATTAGTGCAGGTCAGTAGTGACCAGCACATGAGAACCCAGGAAGGGAGGCAGGTGGGAATGTGGCTGAACTGATTGGTTTGTGTTTGAAAAGTGCATTACCAAGAGAGAGATTCTCCTTGGAGAAAGAGGCATAGTAAGAGAGCAGGAGGCTAAGACAAGTGACTTAGGTACATTTCAGGTGTCTAGGGCAAGGCCTGATGGGCATATGCCCTTAGGACAGATGTTAAAATGATGCACTTACAGAAACTAGAAACACAGCCAATGCAGTTACCAATGTTCAAAATGGTTCCAGTACAATACTGAGTTTCTATTGAATGTCTTCAACTTTGAGTTTGCCCATCAGTAAATGTGAGAGAGGATTTAACATTTACCTTATGTGAGATAAAAAGAGAATTCACAGAGTAGCAGTTTATATAACACTGTAAGAGCCTTATGGTAAAAAGTGCAAAATAGATTCAGAGTTTAAAATAGCAACGGTAAGCAAACAGCATAGACTCATGGCAGAGGTTAATTCCATAAGCCAAAAAGCTAATGTTTTGAGTGAAAAGGGGGGAAATGGTGCATTTGTAAACAAGAAAGCATGCTGGGAAGGTAGCCTGAAGCCAGCAGAATTAGAGAAATCCTTCCTGAGATTTTCCTTTCCATTATTTACAGACTAGACAAGAATCCTTGTGATAGGATGGTTCTTTTCCAAGTCCATCGATGCTGGGGAATCTCCACACAGGAAGTCCTGTAGTGACTTCCTCCTTTACCTCTGGGCATTTTGAATGTAAAAAGGCAAATGACATAAAATGCTACATTTGGTATTAAATCAACATTAAAAGTGATCACGTGCTTGAATAGGGTATGGCAAGTTGGGAAAGCGAAAGGAAGAAATTTTAATAATACAACAAAGATCTCATTAGTAGAAATTTTAGATGTTGAAATTGTATGAATATATGTTTTGCTAAGAGCAAATGGTTTGTTACCAAGACAGTGTTTTTGTTTCTAACATGGGCTTTCTATTGGGGCGAAGCTAATTTTTAGGAAAGGAACTAAAGCATGCAGAGTTAGAATTCCAAGTCCACTTTCCTTTCACTGGACTGTGCCTTTCACTGTTGATCATTCAAACACTGCAATTTCCCCTCAAGTTGCTAGTCCTGGGAAAACAGTGGAGCAATTTTCTATTACAGGGTGTGTGTTGCTTTGCAAATACAGAGAGTCTTGCCTCCAGGGAAATCTGCTAATTATTCTTTTAAAATTTTTATCACATATATTTATATTTGGTATAAATATCAACAATGATGTGATTACAACACCTAAACAAATTAGCATATCCTTCATGTCGTATCAGCTTCTCATTCAACTTTGGACACTTTGATCTCCACCTTCGCATATACCCCTTCTCACTTTCACCTCTGGCAACCACCATTCTATTCCCTGATTTCATGTATTATTATTTATTTACCTTTGAGGTTCCACATATAAGTGAGATTATGCAGCCTTTGTCTTTCTTTGTCTAGCTTGTTACACTTAGTACATTGTCATCCATGTGGTTGCAAGTAGCAGGATCTCCTTTCTTAAACATGAATAGCATTTTATTATAATATCTCATGGGAACCTGGGAGTGCCAATATATTTTTGAAGTGGTGATTTTATTTCTTTTGGTCTACACCCAGAGGGGGGGATTGCTGGATCATGTGACAATTTATTTTTAATTTCTTTAGGATTTCCATACTGTTTTCCATATTTGCTACACTAGTCTTCATTCCCAACAAGAATGCACAAGAATTAGCTTTCTCTACACCCTTCCTAATACTCGCTACCCTTTTCCCTTTTGTTTGTTATGGGACATGGTTTCACTATGCAGTTCTAGCTGGCCTTGAACTGTCCAATTTCCTGAGTGCTGGATTTAGAAGTATGTACCACCACATGAGCTACCCTCCTTTAAGTTTTTTTTGGTGAAAGCCTTTGATAACGTGTGTGAAGTGATACTCAGTGTGGTTTTGAGTTGCATTCCTGATGGTTAGTGATGTTCAACTCCTTCATGTACCTGTCTGTCATATGCCATATCTGTGCCTTCTTTGGAGAAATCTCCTTTGCCCATTTGTAACTGGCTCATTTTTTTTGCTGCTGTTGTTATTGAGTTGTGTGATCTCCTTATACATTTTGGGTATCCTCCCCCACAAATTTCTTTAAGATTACCAGATTCAAGTTAAAGGTTATGAATTTTTTCTTCAAGCCATATACAAAACTGGTTTTATTGCTTTAGAAAAATTTGAAGTATAATTTCCAACTACTTGCATGTTATATTCTCCTGCTGTGTAAGTATTGATAAACTCTATAACTTGATAAGAAACACTGGTCTCCTGTTCATATGATCAGGGTGAGCACGGAGCAAAGACCCAAGCTTTTCTCTCTCAGGCAGAACATGGATACTGTTCCCTCATTAACTGGGACATGTTTGCTTGAAAGTGTCAGAAACAGGCTTTTTCTGACTTCAACAAAAACCTACAGGAAATGGTAGGACTTGAGGAAAAATGAAGCAATCACATATAATTGGATCTGTTATAACTTTCTGCCTCATTGTGCCTAGCAGCTGATTCTTCTGGGTCACAGATGAGTGACTGTTATGCCTCAGTTTGTCTGATCCACACAGAAAAATTAAAAATGACTACATAAAGCTTCAGCTTTGATCTGGTATCAATAATCTCCCACAGAGAGAAAATGGATCAACAACCGAACTGTCAAGACACAACAGGCATCTAGAACCTGAACACACTGTGTGCACTTGGCTGCTGCATAAACCCCATGGGGTGGGGAAGAGGTGAGTCTCACAAAAAAGTACTGGGGCACCTGGGGATTCCATGTATCTGTGTTTGAATTACACAATGCCTGATCAAGTGCCATCCTAGCAAACATAGTGTTTGTTGCCTTGCAAGGAATAGGTTTCAATGGTCTTCTTAATTAGCTCTCCTCTTACTTTTCTCCAGGTTGTTTCTGCTGGGGTCTAGCATTTAAAAAAAAATCAAGTTGAGTAAAGCAAAAATAATTCTTTTAACTATCTCTTTTATGTTAGGAAAAACATACCCTGGCTCTTGCAGGGTATATCAGCCCCCTGAGTATGGCTCAGCACCCTGTAATCCCCTCAATTCCCTTTCGTCATCATGTTAACATGCCCCTAAAATCACAGGAAAGAAGAGCTGCTCACGCACAGGCCAGGGTCTAGCCTTAGGTATGCTCGTCTCTTCTTCATTGATGTGGGGTGTCATCTACTCTCTTACGACTGAATTACCTCCAGATGCAAATATTTGCACCTGATCTTTCTGAACTATTCGAGGACTTTATTTTTTAATTTTTTTGTAGTGCAGAATGTTTAATTCTAAGTAAATAATTTCATGACCATCTCAAGAGTATAAGAATGATGGTTTTCTCTGGGTTGGAAGTTTCTAGAGCAAATTCTCTTGGACATTGTTGATATTTAAGGCACTATTAGATGTAGTCTGCCCTTAGTCACTCAGCCTTCCCTTTCATTTCAAGGACTGATGTGAAAGGGAAAATATTGTGTATGTTTCTGGGCCACTAATTGCTGATTTGATGTAAGACTTGTGTAGAGTAAGCTGGAGGATATTACCTGAGTTCAAAGCTAGCATGAGAAAACCTTTTCTTCCTAACAGAAACACATTGGGCAGAAGAAAAGAGGCAGAAAAAGAATAAGACAAGCCCCAGTGACCTTACCTACTTAGACAGGTACAGAAGAAATAGAAGAAAGACTTGCATTTTTACCAGATTAACCCTGCCCTTTAAAGCACATCTATGTCCTGCAGTCACAATCTGACCCAGTTTTATTTAAATTCTTTCTTCTTTGCAGAGGAGAAAAAAGGGATTCTTCATCATGCTTTCTCTACCTCCACCATGTCAACATATTCTCTGTCTCTCTCTCTGTTTCTCCCTCTCTCTCTCTCTCTCTCTCTCTCTCTCTCTCTCTCTCTTTCTCTCTCTCTCTCCCGACATACAAGAATAATTTTGGAATTCAGATATAGCGAGTACAGGAGGTAATCAAAACCTTATAGCTATTACAGTATTTTCTAGGTCACTTTTCTCTGCAGTTCTCATCTCTGTGACACCCACCACTTACACACTTACTTCACCCACAGTCCTGAAATGATTATCCTAAAGAAATATTGTAAGAACTTGCTCTATCCATCCTATCTCATAATTTTACTGTCCTCATTGCCAGCCTACATAGGTCCTTTAAAGTCATTCCTGCCAGTTTGAATTACTCAATGCTCCATCTTGAATTCAGAGTCCTCTGGCCCTCGGCCTTTCTCCTCCCTCTTTTTACTTTATTTCCTCCATAGGCACATGTGATTTTGATATTTCTGATCCTTTATTATCTCCCATATTTGAAAGTAGACCTTTTTCTAGTATCTCTGTACAGAGCAACTCAATTAACCTCTTGCCATCTTTCTAGTCTTCCTGTCTCATTCATCAAGGATGCTCCCAGAGATATCAGGACAAGCAGCTTTGCACAGCAGGAAAACGCGTTTCTGTTCGCAAGCTATTCCCAAGGCCCTTAGCAATTGTTCTTCTTCAGAAACTGTGTTGAGTTTCATAATAAGAGAAGAGAAAAATAAAGTTTGAATGTGAAAATTTACCCCACACAGACCGAAATCAGCAAAGGCAGAGTCACAAGCCATTTTTAAGATGTGCGGGTTTTCACAAACATGCTACAGATTTGTCAGCTGGATCATGCCTTGAGTTCTTTTTTCCCAATAGGGAAATTGAATTTGTACTGATTCATGGACACTCTCTCCTCTGTGCTGCCCTCCCCAAGAACTACTGGCGTGCGTTTCTCAGAAGCTGGCTGGAGTCACAGAAGCAGTCGTGACTCTAGCACAAAGCAATGTTGATTGTCTAACTGGAGGAGCAAGGCTATGACCTCGAGGCTCAGCAGTGTAGTTGGCAGACTTACAGAACCAACCTGCTGGTGAGTGTGGAGCAGGTACCCTGGCCACAAAATCTGCCACAGTGCTTGAATTTATGTGCTCTGAGGAGCTCTGAGTTGTAAGTGCTGCCTAATCATTGCTGGAGCCCTATCAATATTAAACAGTAGGCACACAGCTTGACTATGCTGCTGTCTGTAACTTACTTTGCATGCATAATTAGAATAAATGACAAATTCGTGTCAGTCTACTGAGATAGGGTACACATGAACAAAATTAATTGTTTAGTTTAAAACATGAAGTGAAACTTGGGTAGTTTGATAGTAAAATGGCATTATGAATTATTCCATCCATCAATATATATAAATCTGGGTAAGAAAAGCAAGTCCAATAGTTTTTACCTAATAAAACATGACAGATTGTCATGATGCTATTAATTATTGTTCTGTAGACTACTTTACTGTGTGTCTATGAATATTAAATATTTTCCTATTACTCAAGAATTTTGAGTCTTTCATGCTGCCTATTAAAGTGGCCTTCTCCAGCTTGTTTTACCATAATTTAAATCATTATTGATTCCTTTCAAGAAAATACACAGCAATCTCTGAAGGGAATGAGTATTAGGAAACACTGTTAAATGGTTTTATTGGAATTGAAGATAGATATGGTAGTAAACAGCCCTCAGTACTTAAAGGCTATTCAAAGTCCTTTGTATTATTCTGTTTAAGTAGAAGAATATGGCAAACAAAAAGAAGTGAGTTGGGGATTTTGTTCTATGATTATCAACTATACAACCTGTGTCAAGCCAATTAGCCCCTTTCTATTCCTAATTTAACAAATTAGGAAAGTACTTGCCTTTCCTTCTTCATATAGAAATACAAAATGAAAGGCTCTGCACATATAAGGAGTGGCCTTCATATAGTAACCCATTCTAGAAATGAAGTGCTAAGGTTGCATTTATCTGCTAGTGTCTAGTGTCTTCCATGTGCTTGAAACTCTGCTGTCCATCACTGGTCCTCAAGTTTTCCCTGGAGGCTCTGGAAAGACATGCAGAGGTGTGCCCTGTATGGGGCAGCTACAGGTATGCTGTAGATTTAGGAGAACTGACTTCCTAGAAGAATAAAGAGCTGGATTAGAGTAGTAATTGAAAGACACCATTAAGGTGTATCATAACTTGACCTTTCTAAAGTAGCTAAAGTTCACTGGTAATCATCATTGAACAATTCTACCATAGGTAAAATTATACTACCATTGGAAACCCTAGAGAATCATAGCAAGATGTATCTAAATCAGATTCTCTTTTGCTGTCACAGAGGTGTGTACGGTGCATCAGTTTCTTTGAAATCAGTGGAGTCAAGAAGCAACTATTTAGCACATAATTATTTAGGGCCAGTTCAATGCCATGTGATGATAAATATACCTGACCTTAGCCTCCAGGACTTTATCACACTCTTAGCTCAACTACCCAGTTTCCCTATGACAGTTTCTGTTCAGTAAGACAAGGCAATGATTTCAAGAAGCCTTTTGAGGGTCATTTTCAGTAACGGTAATTATAAGAAAGAGAAGGTTCCCTTGCTACTGTAGCTTAAATGTCAAAGTTACCTTGTCCTTGGACATTCAAATCAAATTGGCTCAAATGCCCATTTGTCATACAGTGAAGACGTAGAAAGTTCTCAGGATTTCTGAAGGGGTTCAGAGTTTATATGGTTCCCAAGCATTTCTGATTTGGGGTTCTTGCTTTTGCTGAATTTATTCTATGTTAGAATCAGTTCTTAAGCATATGATGTGTTTTATGTGGAGAGGTGGAGAGGATATATAGAACTCCACGTGTTATCTATGTATTGATCTATTCTTCATTCTAAAACTATACTAACATTAAATCTATTATTTATGTTTTAAAGGCCTACATTCTCTATGATTCCAAATATATGACATCCTGTCAAGTTTAAAAATAGCAATAGTAAAAATGTCTCTTATTACCAGGGATTCAAGGAGTGGAGGAGGCTGAATGTGCGAAGCATAGAGAATGTGGAGGAAAGGGTAGTGGAACTCTTCTGTATGGTGCTATAATGCAGGATATACAGCATTGTGCATCTGTCTACACTCCAAACTTAACAGTAGAAAAAGTATAATTTAATGTATGCATTTAAAAAATTGCTTAGCAGTTTGTAGGCTCTCAGCATGGAAATAAAATGTGACTACTGAGCCAAACTACATCACAAATGTACAGTCATCTCACTGGAGGTGCCAAAGGTCTCATCTAAGTAACTTTGCAAACTAAAGTTGACATTAAAGGCATGATGGACCATGCATTGTTGGGTATGAGGGCATACACCTGAAATCCTAGCTACTCAGGAGGAGGAGGCAGGAAGAACATGAGTTAAGACCAGTCTGGGCAAAGTTAAAAGCACAATATAAACAAACAAGCTGGGAGTGTGGTTTACCTAGCATGCACCAGATCCTGGGTTCAATTCCCTAACACTATAAAGTGGGAGGGGCGGGGGGGGGGGAGAAAGACAGAGAGGGAGAGAGGGAGGAAGAGAGAGAGAGAGATTAACTATGCATAAAAACTGCATTCTAATTGACAAAGTTGTTTCTGATGGGAGTACTAGTTAATGAATTTGATACTATAGTACTATAACACACATATACAATTGGACAATTAAGTTAATGGTTGGTAGATGGTGAGAACCAGATTTCTCAGTGCTAGAGTGGGAGTTAAAGTAGGATATGAAGGTGAAGGAGGCTAGAATGATTGTGATTATGGGCTAGAGTTGGAGCTTACAGTATAAACCCATATTTAACCTAATATAGATATAAATAGATGTATATAAAGGTAGTTATAGATCTCTCTCTCTGTCTCTCTCTCTCTCTACACACACACACACACACACACACACACACACACACACACACACACACATTTGCTTTCTTCTTCAATCAGCTGAAAAATTCTAGAAGCAATGGCATGCCAATAATAAGCTAGCACTCAGAATTTGATCACTAATATTTTTATCTAACAAAAGGGATCCTTAGAGAAAATGCTGCTCCTAAGACAAGGGCAGAACAGCAAGCCAGAATGTTCTCTAAACAAACCAAAACAAATCTAACAATGGGGTCTGTAAAGGGAACAGTGAGCTAACTGGAAGAGCTTCTAATGAGTAAACTTACAACATTTGATCAATAAAAGGAAATAGGTAGTATTAGATTCTAGCCTATGTATAAGATAATAAATATCAATGAGTTCATACTTATATAAATGAATGATAGAATAAATAAACTGAGGGAACTGAAGAAACTAAATAAGCTACTCAGATTCTCTGTTCTCGAGGGGAGAACATGACTCCCCAGTTCTTGATTGTGGGCTTTGCAGTGACTTCCTCCCATGAGTGAGATGTAGAAAGAGAGTAAAAGGAGTAACTTTACAGTGGAGAAAGATGAAAACCAATATCTCAGGGAAGCAATTAAGCTAGGCAGTGACTGTCCTAAGTCATATTGGTAGACAGTATGAGATAAAAATGACACTTTACTTCTGTGATCGTCCTGCCCTCCAGTCTAACCATGGAAAAATATTAGACTAATTCCAGTAGAGGGGCATTATATAAAATATCAGACAAGTACACCTCAAAAATCTGTTCAGGTCATCAAAAACAAAGAGAGTTTGGAAAGAGTAGCCACAGTCAAGAGTAGCCTGGGGAGACATAGTAGCTCTTATAACGTGGTATTTTAGATAGATTTCTGAGTCAGGAAAAGGGAAGTTGCATACAAATTAAGGAAATATGAATAAACCACAGACATCAAGTCCTAATAATGTACCAGTATTAACTCTACTTTTAAAAACCCATACTTTTATATTTAACACAAATTTATATTTAGCAAAATATATGCACATGTATTATATTTGTAAGATGTTAATAATTAGGGAAAGGTGTGTGGAAAATGTGGTTTGAAGCAATCCCAGGCAAGAAGTCCATGAGACCCCTACCCTACCGTGCATACATGCCATCCCCGCTGCTGCATAGGAAGCGTAAATAGGAGGATTTCGTTCTAGGCCAGCCCAGGCACAAATGCAAGATCCTGTCTGAAAAATAACCAGTGCAAAAAGGCCTGGGGAAGGGCTCAAGTGGAATAGTGTCTACCTAGCAATCATGAAGCCCTCAGTTCAAAACCTAGTCCAAAAAAATTTTTTTTTCAGTCCAGCTAACCAGCCTCTTTTGGATGTCCAACTAGTTTTTAAAAAAATTTTTATTGTTTTATTATTCATATGTGCATACAATGCTTGGGTCATTTCTCCCCCCTGCCCCCACCCCCTCCCTTACCACTCACTCCACCCCTTCCCTCTCCCCCCAACCCCCTCAATACCCAGCAGAAACTACAAAAAAAATTTTTTTGTATAATAAATTTCTTCTAAAATAACAAGTGCATTTAAACTTGAATAAGAGAGCTAGAGGCATGCCTCAAGTGGTGGAGTGTCTGGTTAGCAAGTATGAAGCCCTGAGTTCAAACTCTAGTACCACAAAAAGAGTAATAATAACAACTGAATAAGAGATGGCCATTTCTCTTCTCTGCTACCTCACATTCCTCCAATGCCCTGCATCCTTTCCTCACATTTCACCTATTGTTTTATGCCATTTTCCACTCCATGCCGGGACTCTATTTTTTTTTAAACATTTTGTCCTGTTTTAATCATGTATCTTGCAAATAGCACATACCTATTTTTAAAAAATTCAGTCTGAATGTGTTATTTTTTATAAACAGATCTAATCCATTTACATTTATTGTGATTGACAATAAATATAAATCTTTCTATAATCTTATTTGAGTTATATATTTTTTTTAATTTTTATTTTATTCATATGTGCATACAATGTTTGGGTCATTTCTCCCCCCTTCCCCCCACCCCCTCCCTTACCCCCCCACTCCCTCACTACCCCTCCTTACCCCTCACTACCCGGCAGAAACTATTTTGCCCTTATTTCTAATTTTGTTGTAGAGAGAGTATAAGCAATAATAGGAAGGAACAAGGGTTTTTGCTGGTTGAGATAAGGATAGCTATACAGGGAGTTGACTCGCATTGCTTTCCTGTACATCTGTGTTACCTTCTAAGTCAATTCCTCTTGATCTAACCTTTTCTCTAGTTCCTGGTCCTCTTCTCCTATTGGCCTCAGTTGCTTTAAAGTATCTGCTTTAGTTTCTCTGCATTGAGGGCAACAACTGCTATCTAGTTTTTTGGATGTCCTACCTATCCTCATACCTCCTTTGTGTGCTCTTGATTTATCATGTGATCAAAGTCCAATCCCCTTGTTGTGTTTGCCGGGGCTCTATTTTATATGTCTGTTGAATGCAATGGGAATAAATTATGCTTATAATTAAGATCATGAGCTCTGGAGTTGCACTGTCACTAACGCCTGGCTCTGCTGATTTTCAGTTTTATGATTTTAACAATTTATATATCTTCTTCAACGTCCATTTCTCATATACACAGCAGAGTTGACGTAGACGTCCAAATCATGATTGTTTTATAGGTAATATTTACACAGTTCTTGGTTTATGGTACTTATTGTTATAATATCAGAGTTCTTTTTTTCTTTTCAGTTTCCTACATTAACCTAGCTCATGTAAGGGGATAGAGACGTGTCACCCATAAGGAATGAGAATTCAGAGAAAAGATAGGACAAATAGTGATTATGATGGCAACTGATAACAACGCCCTACCATGTGAAATTATAAGGTCACATAGGTTATTGCCTAAGTACTCAAGCAATGTCACATTATATTCATTACAAAAAGAGCTCTTGCAATAATGCTAATAATACCAGAGCAAGACATTTGGCTTGTTATTTAAATGGTACTTTTCCTCTTCTGCATCTCCTTTCTGATAGACTAGTCTTATAAACCTTCAGGACACCTGATATGGCAGAAAAGACCACATGATAAAAATTGCTAAATTAATGTTGACCATGTGTGTCCCAGTGAAGTCCTTGAAGTGATGGGTCAGAGAAGCGTCGAAATTTCCCATGACTCTGTGAAAGGAATTTTCAACCCAAGTGTTTCTTGACTAGCTATTGAACTTCATGTTGAGCTCTTCTGTTTAAAATTCTTAAATGGGTACCCTTTTTCACATTTCCCTGTCGTGGTGGGCAATGACAGGATAGTCCCCAAGCGTCTTGGCTGTATATTCACAGAGTGGTGAGCATGATGGGATTTCACTCTCACAAGTAGGTACATTGTATGGTTAAGATGATCAAAGATGAATAGATTTTTCAGTTTCTTAAGCTCTCTAATTAGTAGAATTTAGGTAATCACAAGGGAGCTAATTCTGGGTGGACCTGTCTTACTGAGAAGACCCTTCCAAGCAGGTCCAGGTCTTCTCTTCTGGTTAATTCAAAGCAGTGTAGACACTCCCCTGCTCGCTTGGAGGAAGCAAACTGTCATGTTGTTCAGAGGGTCACCTAACAGATGGCTTGGAGCCAAAGAATTTATTCCTACAATTTTAAGGGTCTGAATCCATCAAACAACTGGTGAGCTGGTAAGAGGATCTAAGTTTCAGGTGAGATTTCAGCCATATCTGACATCTTGACTGAGACCTCATGCAACTTTGATCAGAGAACCAATTAAGACATGCCCAGATGGGAGTGGGCCACTCTTTGGTCTTTTGGAGTGTTAGGACTACAGGAGGACCTTGACTGTCTTTGGCAACACCATGAGGAGTTTGCTGAGTTCACTGTTCTACCCTTCCCTCCAGCATGGCCTCCACATCAGCCAGCTTCTAGCCGAACCTCACCAGATGACCATGGGAGCACCACGTGGCACAACCAAATCAGCCAGCTGAGCTTGGTCACATACCTGGCTCACAGAGTAAAATGGTGACTGTGTTAAGTTACTGCTTTTTAAGGTGGCAAATCATTGAAACAGGGATCTCTACGTAAGAGCAAAACAAAACAAAAAACAAAAAACATATGCATCCATGTATACACTCACACATTACACACACAACACAAAGCTAAAACAAATTCTACTCACCAATTCCTCATCTAAATATATGAAACCCCAGAGGACCATAGCTTAGAAAACTAATGCTCTGTAACAGCAATTATAATGTTAGCTGCTGGTCCCCAGACTCTAAATTTTGAAATTGTCTATCACCCTAAACTATACTCTTAATCACATCTCAGACTAAACCTGGACTACATGCTTCATGTTTGTCTGTGTTGTATTTTAATGAATGATGCCTTGTTTATCTAATATTCTACACAGAGTTCTGTGTAACTTGGCTCTTCACTTTGGCCAAAATGATCTTGATTAGAAATATTGTGAAGTCCATTCAATTCTAGTGCTTTTTAAAAAAGTGGTGAGTTATTTATTCAGGATTTGAAAACAAGGACAATGAAGCCATGAGCAGAAAATGAATGAAACTATCCATCAAATGAGTTTTAAATAGTTTATGAGCAATTTCATAATGCACATTAACAGTTTCCAGGTACTATGAAGCATAACACGGACTTTGTATATATGATATATATAAATATCATATATATAATCTTATAACAAACTCTAGATGTTGTATGCACCCAGTTGCTGTGTAATTCAATTTAAATGGCAAATCCTCCCTGATCAGGATGGTAGTAGAGTTCTTTCTCTTGCGGACTGAGATGCTATCAACACTATTTCTTCTCTCAAACAAGTTCTCCATTATTTATTAATTCCTTGGTGGAACCAACACTAGTCCATGCCTTATGTAACCTACTGGTGTAGATATGAAATTTACAACTCCAGAAATATTCAAACAATGAAAACAAAAAGTCTTAATCATCTATATTTCTACTGCTCTGGATTGGGGATTGGCAAAGTTTTTCTTTGAAGGAAGTATCTCGTGCCTCAGAAGTCTCTGTAAGAATTACTCAACCACTTCTTGTAGTTTAAAAGTGGCAACACTTGGTTTTAGACTCCCTCTTCTTGACCTCAATGCTCAAGCGTTTCATTCTAATTCAAAGACTGAAGATTGTGTGGTGACTGGTTAAGACTGTATTGAACTTCCTGGTTTAAACATCCTGATAATCTTGCTAACTGAACTTTTCTGTGCTTAATTTTCCTTATCTATAAAATGACAATAACTGTCCCAAACAGCGTGGTCATGTTAAGGAAAGGACTGAACCAAGTAAAGGGCTTGGTATCTTACCTCAATCCATGCTAGCTTTCATTTTCCTGCTGTTGCATTTAACTCTGTCACTGTGACATTTACACTCTCCTTTCTAGAGCTAGCTCTTGACCTTATATTGACTTTGCTTTGCCTCTCTTCAGAAATCTCAGCTTCTCATTTGTTCCCTCCCAACCCTCTCAACTCTAACCAACACTCTCCCATATTCCCATCGACTTCTCGGTTTCTGGTCCTTCTTTCCCCTGAGTTCCCAGGGTCCCCTGTTCTTCCTATCTGATGCAAACACTAGAATTCCTTAAAGCTTGTCTTCCTCCTTCCCAGCACACAGAGAGACTGCCTTTTCTCATCTCCTTGTCAGATGGCGTTGATATGACAGGAGTAGAAGTTGTGTGGGTGACTTCAGCCTTAGGGATTTCTTCCCATGCTCGAACCAGATGGAAAATACTTCCATGAGTTAAGACGCCATATGTGAAAGGCAGCAGAGCTCACGTCAAACTAGTCACCAAATGATTTCACAGAGTAACACCCTTCTTGACACTCCACCTCTTTCACCCCTGCCCACGTGAATAGTTGTTTATTTTCTGGTTGTGAAAAATGAGCAGGAAGTGAACTTCAGTGTTGTTTGAGTCATTGTTCACTTCCAGACAGATTTGTTAGAGGATGAAGTGTTACCTTCACTGGTACAACTTCCTATAGACATACTCTAGGTCTTGAACTTTGCACTCCAATGGCATTTTCAGAACGCCAGAAGTGAGTACCAGCTAAAGTGCCTGGCTCACAGATGGTGGCTGGCCAGGCTCTATTCCTGCCAGGTTTGGACTCCCAGTGCGCTGTCTCAGTCACACCCGTGTTCTGAGATCTTTTCTTGTGCTCTGTGCTCATTCCTTGTACACTGTGCCTGCCTACTATTTGCTCAAGTCCCACCTCTGATTCTACCCATTTCCTCCTTTCCCATCTGCACAGCTGGCTCACCTGTTGCCTGAGGAAGAGAATAATGCTATGATTACCTGGGTGACCCATACGGGGCTAGCACAGATAATGTGTGCGGTTTTCTTCCTTAACAACAAGAAGGTCCTATCTACCATGCAGGACACCTGACAAACACCTGACTAAGGTTAAGCCCACCTCATTTGGAAAGGTAAGCTAAGGATAAGTAACTGGGACAGACTAAGAAAGCATTGTATTTTGTTTTGTGTTGGTTTTTTAAAAAAGTTTTGTTGTTATTTAAAAATATTGTGCCTTGTTAAAATGAACAAAAAAATGCACAATGACATTGTCACATCCCAGAGTTGCTGTTCACAGGAAAACCAGAGAGAAGGGGGCCTTGGGTCTTTTAGATAGAATCTATGGGGCTTTGTGTTTTGTCTCTGGAGGTGACTTTGTAAGTGAATGGCAGGAACTGACAGAATGGGCTGTGACACTGTCCCTCAGGCCCACAGGCTGTGAGGGTTGTGGAAGTGGGCTCTGGGCCAGTGCTGTGGGAGTAGTTGGAGAAAACGGCTCAGCCTACATCCCAGGCCACAGCTCTGACCACTGGAATCGGCGCAGTGATCAGATGAGGTGCCACTGGTGGCTGAGGCCTCTGAAGAGTAGCAGTTCCCTATGTTCACTCTGGGTCACAATTTGGAGGTCAGAGACACCAGAATTCTTCATTCTAAATGCCCTACCCGTCACACTCTGTGGCCTCAGAGAATTTGATGATC
This sequence comes from Castor canadensis, assembly GCF_047511655.1. Taxonomy (NCBI): domain Eukaryota; kingdom Metazoa; phylum Chordata; class Mammalia; order Rodentia; family Castoridae; genus Castor; species Castor canadensis. Next base: position 4,424,393 of record NC_133386.1, on the reverse strand, counting down.
CAAAGGTGTGACTCAAAGAAGAAATCTGAATAAAGGGAAAAGAATAAAAAGGATCAAAAGTTTCCCAGGCCAGATTAACTGACACTAACTCACTCTGAAGGTTGTGTTTAACCTGTGTCAACTTGATAAAACTGGAAGCTGGCTTACTGGCATAAACTTTCTGGGTCAGTGCTGGCAAAAGAGGACCTCACAGATGCTCAAAGGTAGAAGGGAGACAGTGGTAAGCATTTTTGGGAAGTTGTCTTGGGGAAATATGGTGATGTACAGGCAGGGTTTGCACAGATCTTGTGTGCCTCACCCTCCACCTGTCCTTGTCCTCACTGCTGTCTCTGCTGACCAACAGCAGGCCCAGGACAACCACAGCACGTCTAGTGATGGACCTCTAGAGTATTACCTGTGGGAGGCAGTAACTTCTGGAGACTCTTGCTCCATTTTTCCCCCATGGCTCCCTCCATTAGCTGGAAGTGCCTGGCTTTCCAGAAGTACAGGGAAAACTTTTCCAAGAAACTTGAACCAGTGGCTGGGATTGCAACTGGCACTGCATGGGGGTCTGGCCAGGATTCTGCTCCTTCCACAGCCAGTGCTTCACTCCAGCAGGCATGCCATGATGGCATCTGGATTTGCTCCATCTCACCATACCTGTTTTCCTTGGTTTTGAAATGCCTAGGAATTTTCTCTTCAAGTGTGGTCACACTGTGTGACCACAAGACTGTTCAGGAGAAGAGTGGTGCCTTGAAGCATGCACAGGCTAACGTATCAGAGCCCTCTGTCTGATGAAACCCAGACTGGTAGAAACTATACATAGCATACTCTAGACTTTTTATGAACTGAAAGTTAGTCTTTCTCCAAAATTCATACAATTGAGGCCCTTGCACCCAGTAAGATTAGCGGGGGATGGATGGAAAAGGAAGAGACTAGAGCTGTGTCTCCCCTCCATGTGATGACAGCAAGAAGAGAGCTGTCTGCAAATCAGGAAGACAGTTCTTGTTGGGGAGCCCAATAGGTGGGCGCCTTGATATTGGACTTCAAGCCACCATAACTGTTAGAAGAAATAAATGGCTGTTGTTTAAGCATTGTGCTGCAGCAACCAAGCAGAATAAGAATGGACTGCCTGCCTGGGAGCCTATCCACTTCGTGCAGGTATAAATTCGAGGGGAATACTGGCTTCCAACGGTGTGAGAACTTGGCTTACCATTCTTGATCTTCATGCAAACTGTGAGCCAGTTTCTACTCAGTCACCATTGCTTGTCCATAGCAGGCAGCCTAAGCAAAGGGATACACCAGATAGGATTCTGTCTAAGACGCTGGGAAAGCACTTGATCAGGGATTAGCAGGCCAGGAGCCCCTGCGGGCACAACCACACTTGTGCACACATGTGCTGCCTGTGTCTGCTCTAACACAGACCATGTGTCTTGCAAAGCCTAAAACATTTACTACCTGGCCCTTCAAAGACAATCCCAGGGCCTTGTGCATGGCAGGCCAGTTATCTACCGCTTTAGCCATGCTCCAAGAATTTTGGTTTTATTATGTTTTTGAGATAGGATCTTGCTAACTTCGCCTGGGCTGGCCTTGAATTTGCTATTACCCTGCTTCCACCTGATAGACTGAGGGAAATTAGGACTTTATACATCATTACATTTTTTATCATTATTAGCGTGGGAGTGACATTTTTCTTCTGACTTTCTGCTTCTTAAATTCTAGACTGTTAATATTAATAGCAAACATCCAATGTTTGTTCATGAATGTAGGCATGTTTCTTCTGACTGCCCGTGTCCCCCTCGCCTTGATCATGTGTGAAGAATGTGAGAGAGTGACTCCTTCAGCCCCATTTGCAGGGCTCTCAATGGTGGGTGTCTTCTACTCACCATGATGTCACTCCTGCTGGTGCGTTTCTCTCGCACCGAGAAGCATGGACCTCTGTGCTGGTGACAAGCCTTGGCGGATAAAGCCAATGGATTTTCCCTCTTTCAGTGAACAGACAGTGGAAACTGTGTGTGTGTGTTTGTGTGTGTGAGTGTGTGTGTGCACATGCACGCTTTACCCATTTAACTTGTTTTTTGTTGCCAAGTGTGCTATTAAATCTTCTTTCTCTTGGGTTTAAAGATGCCAGGGGCAGGTTTTCTTTATAATGTTAGTGGAAGAAAAGTACCCCAAAGAGAGATGCTGTTCTTCCAGACACCATTAACTGTCCAAAGAGAATTTACCACCTCCCGAGATAAATTTAGCAGTAAGTGGCTGAGATAGATGGCTGTGACAGCAGTGTGGCAATGCTGAACAGAGGAACCTCCTGGGAATAAAAGGATGAGACCAGACAGGCCCTCAGTCAGCACCCAGGCTGTGACCATTGTGTCCCTTTTTGTCACATGCTACTTTTGAGATGAATTACAGCCCTGGGCATAAGCAGCTTCTAATATAGCAAATGCAACAGCCTTGTGTGATTTCTTGAGCAGGTTAAAAGGTAAACTGATTGCTTTGCAGATTGTGAAGTTTTTAAAGTAAGACTTCTAAACTCCTTGTATAGTGAGGACTACAGAGAAATAGTTTTTGTTTCTATCATTTTCATTTTTTCAAGATCTTTTTAAAGTGAGACTATTGGCTTAATTTATGGGAACCCTCTTTATTTGTCACTTACTAATGCTCACTGATGCAGCTGTGTCAATCATCCCATTTTCTTTTGGAAACCAAGGTGCAAAAGGAGTAGTTTCCATTTAGACAGACGAGGAGCCAGAGGTGGGACCCTATGAATGTTTAATGTCTAAGGCTGAGAGCTTGGAGTACAAGAGGGCAGAACAGACACCAGACATCTCTGGTGTTGTCCTCCCAAAAGTCACTCCTCTCCCATCCAGTGAATTTTTTTTTGATGTGAAGAGTTTTCTTTTTAGAAAATAAAAACACATAAAGGCGTTTCATTGTGACATTTACATGTGTGCTTGCAATGTATCTTAATTAGACTCACCCCTGCCATTATTCACCCTCCTTCACCCTCTCCATTTACCCGTCCTCCTCCTACTGAGGCCCTCCCCAAAGAGAACTTATTTTACCTTCTTGTCCTTCATTTTTGCTAAGTGTGCATTGATTATTTAAGAAGGTTTCACCATGGTATTTCATACACATATATTTTAATTTAACCAGACTAACCCCTCCATTACTTACTCTTTCTTTATTGCCTGCTCCCTGTTACTTAACAGCTTTCAGTGCATTTCCTTATATCAGCTTCATACACAGACACAGTGTATTTTGATGTTAGACCTACTGTTACAATCACATTCTCTCTCTCTCTGTATATATACATGTGTATATATTTTTTTATATATGCACATATTAGTATATAAGATCACACGTGTATTTATATATACATTTGTCTTTTAGGTCGAATTTCCACATATGAGGGAAAACATGTGGTCTTTGTCTTTCTGAACATGGCTTACTTAATCTAACACGATGAGCTCCAGCTCTGTTCATTTACCTGAAAATGACATAATTTCATTCTTTTTGTATGGCTGAATAATATTCTTCCTTGTGTAAATGTACCACATGTTCTTAATTTATTTATCAGTTGTACGGAATCTGGGCTGTTTACAAAGTCTGGTTATCATGAGTAGAGCTGGGGTGAACATAAGGAGTGTGCATCCTTCAGGGATATGCCCAAGAATGGTGTCACTTGATCAGATGGTAGGTCTATTTTTAATTTTTGGAAGAATTTCTATACTGCTCTCCATAGCAGGTGCACTAACTTACATTCCCACCAACAGTGGATAAGGGTTCCCTTTCCCCACATCCTCGCCAGCATTTGTTGTGTTCTTGATCATAGCCATTCTGACTAGAGTGAGATGAAACCTCAGTGTCATTTTGATTTGCATTTTCTTCATGGCCGAGGATGTTGAGCATTTCTTTGTGTATTTTTTGGGCACTTGTACTTCTTCTTTTGAGAATTGTCTGTCAGCCCATTTGCCCATTTATTCATTGGGCTGTTGATCCTTCATGGGGTTAGTTTTTTGAGCTCTGCGGATCTTCTGGGTATTAATCCCTTGTCAGATGTATAAGTGACGATGATTTTCTCCCATTCTGTAGACTGTCACTTCAGTCTTGTGACTGTTTCCTTTGCTATATAGAAACCTCCTGGCTTCAATGCAGTCCCATTTATTAGGTCTTTCTCTTAATTGCTGAGCCATTGGAGTTCTGTTGAGGAAGTTATTACCTATCCTGCATGTTCCAGTGTTTTCCTTGTTCTTTCTTATGGTAGTTTCACAGTTTCAGATCTCACATTAAGATATTTGATCCACTTTGAATTGATGCTAGTACAATGTGAGAGACTGGGTTCTAGTTTCAGTCTTCTACATGTGGATATCCAGATTTCCCAACTTTTGTTGAAGAGGCTATCTTTTCTCTAGCACATGTTTTGGACTCCTTAGTCTAAAATCAAATGGCTATATCCATGTGGGTTTCTATCAATTTCTTGTATTCTGTTCAATTGGTCTTCTTATCTGTTTTTGTGCCAGTACCATGCTGGTTTTATTACTATGACTCTGGAGTATAGTTTGAAGTCAGGTATTGTGGTACCTCCTGTGTTACATTTTTTGCTAAGGATTGCTTGGGCTATTTGAGGTCACTTGTGCTTTCATACGAACTTTAAGATTGTTTCTTTCTCTCTGTGAAGATTGTCATTGGAATTGATGGAGATTGCATTGCCCATGTAGATTGCTTTTGGTAGTATAGCCATTTTCACAATATTGATTCTGCTGAAATATGAGCACGGGCTAGCCTTCTATCTTCTAATGCCTTTTTTTATTTCTTTCTTCAGTGGCTTACAGTTTTCATTGTATAGGTCTTTCACTTCTTTCATTAAATTTATTCTTAGGTATTTTAATTTTTTGAGACTATTATGAATGATATCTCTTTTTCCTAATTTCTTTCTCGGTCTGCTCATTGTTTATGTAAAGAAATGCTACTAATTTTTGCATATTGACAGTATATCCTGTTACTTTTCTGAATGTGTTTGTGAGATTAAAGAGTTTTTTGTGGAGTTTTTAGGTTCCTTTAGGAATAAAGTCATATCATCTGCAAATAGGTATGATTTGACTTCTTTCTTCCCTACTTGAATCACCTGTTTTCCTTTTTCATGTCTTACTGCTTTGGCTAGGAATTCCAGGACTGTATTGAATAAGTGTGGGAAGAGTGGACACCACTGTTTTGTTCCTGATTTTATAGGAAAAGGTTTCAGTTTTTCACCACTTAGTATGGTGTTGGTTATAGGTCATGTATGGCCTTTATAATGTTGAGGTATGGTCCTCCTATTCCTATTTTCATCAGAGTTTTTATCATGAAAATATGATGAATTTTGTCAAAGCCTCTTTTGTATCTATTGCAATGATGATGTGGTTTTTGTCCTTGATTCTGTTTCTGTGCAATTTCACATTTATTGACGTGCATCCCTGCATCCCTGGAATGTAACCTACTTGATCATGATGTATGATATTTTATTGTGCCCTTGAATTTGGTTTGCAAATATTTTATTAAGGAATTTTTCATCTATGATCATCAGGAATATTGTCCTGTAACTTTTTTAAAAATTTGTCTTTACCTGGTTTTGCTTTTAGGGTAATACTGGCTATGTAGAATAAGTTTGGTAGTATTCCTTCCCTTTGCATTTTTTGGAATAGTTTGAGGAGCACTGGTGTTCTTAAGTGTCAGATAGAATTCAGCAGTTTATCCATCTGGGCCTGGGATTTTCTTCTTTGGGACGTTCTTTATTACTGTCTTAATCTTGTTACTCATTAAAGATCTGTTTATGTTGTTTATGTCTTCTTGGTTGAATTTTGGTGTCGTATGTATTGAGAAATTTATCTTTCTTGATTTTCCAGTTTTCTGGGGTATAGGTTTTCAAAATTTTTCCACATGATTTTTTTAATTTTATTAGTATTTGTTGTAATATCCCCTTTTCATCTCTGATTTTATTAATTTGAGTCTCCTTTCTTCTCTTGGTTACTTTGACTAAAGGTTTGTCAATCTTGTTTATCTTTTCAAAGAACCAACTTTTTGTTTCATTGACTCTTTGTATCATTTTTTGGTTTCCATTTCATTAATTTCTTCCCTAATTATTATAACTTCTTTCTGTCTACTGCTTTGGGGATCAGCTTGTTCTTATTTCTCTAAGAGTTTTGAGGTGCCTTATCAGATTATTTATTTACTGTCTCTCTAATTTTCTGATGTAGATATTCATAGTGATGAACTTTTCTTTTAAGGCTACTTCTGATTTGTTTCACAGATTCTGTTAAATTTTATTCTCTAGTCTTAATTTCTTCAATGATCCATGGGTTGTTCAAGAGTGTGTTGTTCAATCTCTATGAGTATCCATGTCTTTTGTAGTTTTTCTTGCCATTGAATTCTAATTTTATTCCATTATGGTCTGTCAGGATACATGGGATTATTTTGATATTTTTGCATATGTTGAGATTTGCTTTAGGATGTGATCTACTTTGGAGAATGTTCTGTGGGTTGCTGAGAAAAATGTGTAATCTGTTGCCATAGGATGGAACACTCTGTAAATGTTTGCTAAGTTCATTTCATCTATGGTATTTTTTAGTTTCAGTTTATCTTTGCTAATTTTTTGTCTGAATGTTCTGTATGAGGATTAGAAATTGAGTATTATAGGGGATGTGTGAGGGGAAGGCAGGGGAGTTGGAAGATAAGAAGAAATGGAGGTAGATACAGGGGGTAATATTAAGACAGAGTGCTAAATAGCTATAGCAGATGAGTAGAGACTGGTTTGAGAAGTAAGGAGAAAAATTAAGAAATAAAGAGAAGGAAAGATTCTGACAATAAGTAACCAAATTTAAAAGAAAAAGAGAGAAAGAAACAGCCAAATAAAAACGAATTAGATGAAAGGAAAGAAAAGTCTGTTTGCCTCACTGAGAAGTTTTGGTAATCCTGTGTTTTGTTCAAATTAGTCTTTCCTGTCACAATTGTTATGGGAACAGCTTTAGGAGGGCTGGCTTGCACTCTTGGAGATTTTCTGCCTGCCAGTTCATTTTTTCTAGTAAAGAGGTTTTTATGATTAGAGGACGTTTCTAGCTTAGAGAGCAGGCAGGAACCTCAAGGGAGGGGCAGTTTGGACGGTGTGGTTGACTCACGTCAGGGCAATTCTCTTAACACAACACTTTGCTGGCAGAGTTATTTTGAGACTGCATGACCTCTGTAGATAGGAGGGTGAGTTCTTGTTGAAATATGGGCAAGTCTGAGTGAACAACACTGCTTATTCAGTGTGGGGAGTAGCAGCTCAGAATGACTGATACACTCTACCTGTGATTCATGTTGTTTTCTGTTCCCAAGTTTGCTGTGGCCCCTTAAGTCATGTAGAGTGAATGGTTTCCAACCTGCACTCATAAAAATCAAAGCCTGAAAGATCTCAATCCCCACCAGGTTTCTGTGTCCCCAGAGTCTCAGATGGTCTCTGTCTTACCAAGCTCATGTGTGGGATTAAGGCTTTAGCAAAAAGTTTTCTTGGAGGCCAGATGAATTACCTCCTACCTGCTGAGCTGGCCTGTGTGCCAGCTCTCAGGATTGACTCCACCTTGCTCACCTGGTTGGTTTCCAATTGCATCTGACTTGTCCAAATGGTGACAAACAGACATGGGTTGGTCAGATTGCCAATCTGTTCTTAGGGCTTCATGTAGTTGTCTTGGTGGCTCTTGAGGGTGAAGAGTGACTGGCCCAGACAGGGAAGAAAAGAAACCAAAACATACAAACTAACTTGGGTTTGGGAGGATTGTAGGATAGAGCTGTCCCAGTTTGGGGCCACAGAAGTTTTTTGCTTTTAGAGGTTTAATGATTAGTAGTTATCTCTAGCTACTTTCTGTCCTTAGACTGGCACACCTGCCTCTAGTTGTAGCCATGAACTTTTTTATCAGATTCACAGAGATACTGGGAAGTAGGGGCTGTCAGCAATCTGCCATCTTGGTCTTTCTATGTTTTATATAAAGAAACATTTCAGGATCCTCAGAGGATAGAGCACTTACAATGCACCTCCTAGATTTAAAGAAAGAATGACCTTTTCCTGTTTCTATTTTTTGTGGGGGAAACACTGAGATTTGAACTCAGGGCTTTATGCTGTCAAAGGAGGTACTCTGACACTTGAGTCACACCTCCAGTCCATTTTGCTGTGGTTATTTTGAAGATGGGGTCTTATGAGCTATATGCCTAGGATGGCCTTAAATCATGACAATCCTCCTGATCTCAGCCTCTCAAGTAGCTAGGATTACAGGCATGAGCCATAGGCACCTGACTCTGAGAACATTTTTAATTTAATGAAGTAAAGGATTTTTAGCAGAATATCTGCCTGTTTTCACCTGGTTGTGAGAATTTATGGCCTTCTGGTTCACGTTTGTATAGTTTCTACCTTCAGGACAAGTCCCCAACTTTCATTACCTGCATTTGTTTCTCTTCATTCCCATCTGCAAGCTTCCTCAGCCTCCTCCCCACTCTCCCACTTACCTCCTTGTAGCTCTTGCCCATGCACAACATCTGAGGGTCATTCTTCCCCTTCTGTGTCCAGTAGAAACCTAGGTTCTCCTTTGCCATGCCTCTCCATCTGGGGGCTGGGATGCTCCTATGCTACAAAGTCTGTCTCTGACAAGTTTTTTAAGTATGCTGAACTTGAAGTGTTCTAGCTCATTCCATATGACTATGTCACATCACAGTCACCCCTTCCTCCGGGTTTTTCTACTCCATTCCTATTAGCTGTACCCATAAATAGCTATGTTGGAATGTTGTAGCTGTGTTTATTATTACCACTGTGTAATATTCCACTGTACAAATATACTTCTGTTGGCATATGGCACATTACTAGATACTGTAAACTATGCTGCTATGAATATTGCATATATCTCCAGTGATGCATGAGTAAATGTTTGAGAAATGGAATTCCAATGTAAAATATATGTGCATGTCAAACTTTACTATGTACTGCCAAAAATCTTTCCAAAACTGGATGGATCTCCCAACCCTTGGTAGTGGTAGAGTTGGACATTCTTGTTTCTTATTTTGCAAAGCTTCTGAAAGTTTTTGGTCAATTATTTTTGAAGTGTTATCAGTTTTAATTGATAGGGTACACACATACACAAATATATCTCCTGTGTGTATGTATGTGTAAAGGTATAAATAAATGTGTTTATGCTTATGTATGTGCATGTATATATATATGCATATGTACTACAAATATATTCTCTGAGTTTATGACTTTACGGTATCTTTTGATAGTTTGAAGTTTTTAATTTAATGCAATCAAATTTACTATTTTCTTTGTGCCTTTTAATGTGAGAATTTAAAAAAAACATAAATTTATGTTTTCATCTAAGTTTTCACATTTTGCCTTTACTTTAAACCTTCAATTTATCTCAGGGTCTTTATACATTTACTGTTATGTGGGAAAGCATTTTCTTTTGTTTTCCATATGAATTAAAGTTTTCTCTGGTAAATTTTGGATAGCTTACATGTACCCTTATTACCTATGTCTCCTCCCCCTTTTACAAGCAATTTAAAGGGTTTCATTATTCTGTTTTCATGCATGTTTATAAAGTATATTAGTCATACTCACCTCTCCTTTCACCATCTCCTTTTGCCATTCCCTTGCCCAATGTTCTCCCCCCACCCTCTGCCAATCAGCTCCTGTTTACACTCATGTTCCGTTTCCATCAGGTCTAGATTCTGCATATGAGAAAGAACATGTGATACTTATTTGTCTTAGTCTGGCTTAATATTTTGTTTAATGTGATGATCTCCATTTGCAGACACTTATCTGCAAGTGACACAATTTCATTCTTTTTATTGCTAAATAATACTCCCTTATGCTTTTATACCACATTTTTTAAATTCCACTCAATATTTGATGGGGATCTAGGCTGATTCCATAGCTCAGCTATTGTGACAAGTGTTGCTATGAATATGGGAATGCAGGTATCTCTGTTTCATGCTAACCTACATTCTTTCCGATACATGCCCTTGAATGATAGAGAAATATTAATTGGTATTTCTATTTTAATATTTTGAGGATCCTCCATGCTAATTTCCATAGTGCCTGCACAAATTCGCATTCTAACCAACAGTATATAAGTATTCTTCTCCTCCCCAATCTCACAAGCATTGGTTGTTGTTTGTTTTCTTGAAAACTGACGTTCTGACTAGAGTGAGATGGAATCTCAGTGCCATTTTGATTTACATTTCCTTTGCCTAAGGATGCTGACCATTTCTTCATCTATTTATTGGTCATTTGCACTTCTTTTGAGAACCGTTGATTTAATTAATTTGCCAGTTTATCATCATGTTTGTTCTTTTGGTGTGTAACTTTTACAGTTCCTTATTTATTCTGAACATTAATCCTTTATCTAATGAATAACTGGCATGAGTATTTCCCATCCTGCATATTTTTTCCTGCTTCTGGTACTTGTTTCCTTTGTTATGGAGAAGCTTTTAGATTTGATGCAATATCATTTGTCAATTCTTGCTCTTTTTTCCTGAGCAATTGGAGTTGCATTTTCCCCTGTTTTCCTACAGTAGTTTCAAAGTTTTAGGTTTCAGTTAAGATCTTTGATCCATTCTGAATTAATTTTTGGCCCAGGTGAGCTGTAGAGATCTACTCCCAACCTTCTATATGTGGTGCTTTGGCTATTCAGGGTTTTTTGTGTTTCCCTGTGAATTTTTTGATTGATTCTCTACTTTCCATAAAAAGTGATATTGGAATTTTTATGAGTATTTCACTTACTCCATAGGTTTCCACGGGTAGGATAGTTATTTTCACAATATTATTCTGCTGATCTATAAACATGAAAGGTTTTTCTGTCATCTAGAAGGCTCTTTAACAATTGTATTAAACAGAACTTTCTCAGAAGAAGAAATTCAAATGGTCAAAAAACACATGAAAAAATGCTCACCATCTCTAGCTATAAAGGAAATGCAAATCAAAACCACATTGATATTCCACCTCACCCCTGTTAGAATAGCCTTAATCAAAAACACCACCACCAACAGGTATTGGTGAGGATGTGGAGAAAAAGGAACCCTTGTATACTGCTAGTGGGAATGCAAAGTAGTACAACCACTCTGGAAAAAAATTTGGAGGCTTCTTAAAAATCTAAACATAGATCTACCATTTGATCCAGCAATCCCACTCCTGGGGATATACCCAAAAGACACAGGTTACTCCAGAGGCACCTGCACACCCATGTTTATTGCAGTGCTATTCACAATAGCCAAGTTATGGAAACAGTCAAGATGCCCCAGTACTGATGAATGGATCAAGAAAATGTGGTATCTATACACAATGGAATTTTATGCAGCCATGAAAAAGAATGAAATCTTATTCCGAAGTAAATGGATGGAACTGGAGAGCATCATTCTGAGCGAGGTTATCCAGGCTCAGAAGAACAAAAATTGTATGTTCTTCCTCATATGTGGACTTTAGATCAAGGGCAAATACAGCAATGTTGTTGGACTCGGGTCACATGACAAGGGGAGAGCACATACGGGAGATATGGGGATAGGTAGTAAACCCAAAACGTGAAAGTATTTGATCTCCCCACTCCAGAGGAACTAATATAGAAACCTGAAAGCAACAGAGGTCAACATGAGAAGGGGATCAGGAACCAGTGTAAAGATCAGTAAGAGATGAATCAACTTGGGTTGTAACCCACTTATGCATGGAAACAATGCTAGGAATCTCTGTATAGCTACCCGTAACTCAACTAGCAAAAACACTTTGTCTTTCTTATTATGCTTATGTCTTTTCTTCAACAAAATTAGAGATAAGGGCAGAACAGGTACTGCCTGGAAGTGAGGGGGAGAGGAGGGATGAGGGCAGAGGCAGGAGGCAGGGGGGAGAAATGATCTAAACAATGTATGCACAAGTGAATAAATGAATAAAAAAGACAGAAGGCTCTTCAATATCTTTCATCAAAGTTTTATAGTTTTACTACATTTAGAAACCTTTCACCTCCCTTGTTAGTTTTCTCCTAGTTATTCAATTTTTTGAAGCTATTATGAATTGTTCCCCTAATTTCTTTCTTGGCCTGTTCATTATTGGTATATAGAAAAGCTGCAAATTGTTATGTCGATTTTTTGTATCCTGCTACTTTGCTGATAGTGTTCGTCAGATCTAAGATTTTTTTGGTGGAAACTCTAGAATCTTTTAAGTATAGGATCATATCATTTGCAAATTGGATAATTTGATTTCTTCCTTTACTATTTGTATCCCTTTCATTTCTTTCTCTTGCCTTCATGATCAGGATAAGAATTCCAGAATTACATTAAGGAAGATTGGAAAGAGTGGATACTCTTTTCTCTTTTCTGACTTCGGGGCAATGACTTCAGTTTTTCCTCATTTTGTATGATATTGGTTATACCTTTATTGCATATAGTTCTGCTCTGCTGAGGTGCATTCCTTCAATTCTTAGTTTCTCCAGGGATTTTATCATGAAGGGATGTTGAATTTTGTCAGAAGCATCTATTGAGATGATCACGTGGCTTTGTCCTTTATTCTGATTGTGTGTTTTATTACATTTATTGATATGCATATATTGAACCATTCTTGTATTCCTAGAATAAAACCAACTTGATCATGGTGTATAATCTTTTTGATGTGTTGCTGAAATTAGTTTGCAAGTAATATACTGAGAACTTTCCATCCATGTTCATCAAGGAAATTGGTCTATAGTTTTCTTTTATGTCGGGTCCTTACCCAGTTTTGATATAAGGATAAATACCATCTTCTTAGAATGATTTTGCAGGGTTTCTTCCTTTTCTATTTTATGGACTAGTTGGAAGAGCATTGGTGTTAGTTCTTCTTTAAAGGTCTAGTAGAATTCAGCAGTGAATCTATCTGGTCTTTGGCTTGTCTTTGTTAAGAGACTCTTTATTACTGCTTTAATTTCATTGCCTGTCATAGATATTTTTAAGTGGTTTATATCCTCTTGGCTCCATTTTGGTAGGTCATGTGTATCTAGAACTTTATCCATTTCTTCTAGATTTTCCAGTTTATTAGAATATAAGTTTTCAAACTATTCCATAACATCCTCTGAATTTCATTGGTATTGTTCTATCATCCACTTTATCATCTCCATTTTTTAAATTTTAAATATTTTCCTCTTTCTTTTGGTTAGTTTGCCTGAGGGTTTGTCAGTCTTGTTTATCTTTTCCAACAACAAACTCTTTGTTTTATTAGTTTTTTGTGCTTCTTTTATTCTCCATTTCCTAATTTCTCTCCTGATCTTTATTCTTATTGTTTTCACCTACTGCTCTTGAGTTTGGCCTGTTTTTGTTTTTCTTAGAACTCGAGGTACATTGTTAGGTTATTTATTTGAGATCTCTCTAAATTTTTAATGTAGACATTCATAATTACATATTTTCTCTTAGCACTGCCTTTTCTATGTCCCATAGATTCTGGAAGGTTGTGTTTTCATTTTTATTTGATTCTAGGAATTACTTTTTACTTTATCCCCTTATTTCTTCAATAGCCAACTGATCATTCAATAGTGTGTTGTATAGTCTCCAGGTATTTAAATATTTTCTTTGGTGTCTCTTGTTCTCAATTGCTAGTATAATTTCACTTTGGTCAGATAACATATGGGAATTTATTTTAATTTTTTTGCATTTATTAAGACTAGTTCTATATGCTAAAATACAATATATTTTGGAGAAAGTTCCATGGGTTGCTGAGAAAATGTGTATTCTGAGGCTGTTTGGTGGAATATTCTATAGATATCTATTATGTTCACTTGATCTATCATGCCATTTAATTCTTGTTTTCTTGTTGATTATTTATCTGGATGACCTGCTTTTGAGTGCGGGGTATTGAAATCACATACTATTATTGTCTAATAATATTTTTGTATAATAGTGTAATTTTTTAATGAATTTGTAGTGTAAATATCCAGTGCATATATGCTTAAAATTATTATCTCCTCCTGATAGCTTGTTCCCTTTACCAATCTGAAATAACCTTCTTTATCTTTTCTAATTTTGGCTTGAAAGCTGCTTTGTTACATATGAGTACAGCTATTTTTGCTTGCTTTTGGGCTCCATTTTCTTGGAAAATGTTTTTTTATCATCTTTCACTTTCAGCCTGTATTGTCTGCCAGTGAGGTGCATTTTTGATAAACAACAAATGGTTTGTCTTTTTAAAAAATATAATCTGCAAGTCTGAGTCTTCTGGTTGGAGAATTGAGGCCATTCACATCCAGAGCTGTTATTGAAATGTATGTAGTAATTCCCATCATCTTCTTGTTTTTGTAGTGTTTGATTATTCCCTAGTCATCAATTGCTCAAGTACTTGTCTACTGAGATTTATTCTTTCCCACATTTTCTTTCTTTTCTTTTTATGCAGTACTGGGGTTTGAACTCAGGGTTTATGTGCAGGCATGCTTCTACTTGAGCCACTCCACCAGCCCCATTCTTTTCTTGATTGCATTCATATTTCTCTTCTGTATATAGGATTCCTATAAGCATGTTCTGCAACATTGGTTTAGTAGTCCTGAATTCTTTTAAATCTTGTTTATCATGGAAGTTTTTTTATTTCTCCTTTAATTAGGAATACTATCTTTGCTGGGTTCAAAAATTTAAGTTGGTAGTTATTTTGTTGCAGGACTTAAAATACATTATTCCTGCTCTCCTTGCTTCTGAAGAAATCTGTTATTATTCTGATGCACTTGGCTTTAATGTTCTGTATGCCTGATGTTTTAACTATAATATACCTTGGAGAATTTCTTTTTTGTTCTTTTCTGCTTGGAGTCCTAAAATTCTCTTGTACCTAGGTGACCATCACTTTCTGAAGACTTGGAAAGTTTTCTTCTATTACATTATGGATGTTTTCTGTGCTGTTAGCTTACACCTGTTCTCCTTCTTCTATGCCTATGTTTTACAGGTTTGGTATTTTAATGGTGCCCCAGTGGTCTTGCATGTTCCGTTCATATGAAATCCCACCATGAACTCATGTTTCCTACAGTTTTCTCCATTTCTCCACTAATGTGACGAAAGTCTCAAATTAATTTTAATTAATTATTATTAACTAAAAATACATTTTTTCCATTGCTGACTTCAAAAAGCAGCAAATCCTACTTTATTCCTCACTTTTGAATATTCTGTGCCTGGCTGTCATCACATCCTGTGTGCTCCACCTTCTAACAGATCTAGAATCTGACCACATCTCACCTTCTCTATGGCTACCACTGCAGTCTGCCTCCTCGCTTCTGGATTATTGCACTGGCCTGTTTTCACTCTTATTCCTCTTTGGAGTCACAAATATGTGGTAGAGAGAAACATTCCTCCTCTACTTAAAGTCTCCAGTGGCTTCTACTAAGAAAAATTAAAAGCCAGAGTCTACACAGCAATGAGCTTTTCCTGTCTCCTGACTCCTACTTTATTTGAGCATTTAGGACTAGGCCTTCCCCACCAAACATTTATTATATCATCAATGTTTTATCTTCCATCTTTCCCATCAGAATGGAAACTGTTTAAGAAAGGGGAGTTTTTGTCTCTTTTTATTAACTGTTTTATCTCATCTCCTAGAAGAGATTGTAATACGTGGTCAATTATTGATAAATATTTGTTAATATAACAAAATAAATGCTTAATTCAGAACTTAGATTCCCACAACACAACTATTAGTGAGATTACAGAAGTTCAAAGATTATGTCATTACTTGCATATCTCTAATCCAAATGCCGATTTTTATGACTTTGAGATTTATAGCTTTTTCTCACATTATTTCTCTTAGTAGAGGCCTAGGAGAACACATTAAAACTATTAGGTGCTCAGTAAGTTCTTGTTGATGGCAAGATGTTAGATATCTGTACTTCAAATTACTTTCCATGATTAATTTAAACTTTATTTATATCCTGTTCATTTAACTTAAGTGTTTTTGCCTTTCTTGAGGAGATGGCATTTTAATTGTTATTTGACTTTCACTTCTGGTTATATTGTTCTTTGCCAAGTGAGAAAGAAAAATACTTACATCTTTCTCCTAATTCATTCTTCATGTTTTGCACCAAGAAGTCATCAAAGATTTAAGTGCTTTCACCTTAGTTTATCCGTCACAAATTTATTTTACATTTCTCACTCAAGTCTTGAGTCACTCACTGTTCTAAAAAGTGCTTGATCTCCATGCCTTCCTCTGTGTAGAGTTAGATTACTTTATCAAAACTTCGTGATCTTGAGAGAAATTGTTCTTTCCTCCCACTTATTCAAAGTCATTTTCTTCTACCTTCCTAGTTTTCTGTGAATGAATTTCACAGAACTATCAAGAACTGGGAAGACAGGGAGCCAAAGCCCATGATAGATTAGGCCTGCAGCCATGTATAAACTTTAAAAATTTGTTTCTGTGACAAGATAAGCACAGACAAGAGACTTGATCATTGTCAGTGGCTGCCAGATGTTAAAACATACATTTTGGTCAGCAATTCTAAGCCTGCACTAGCACGAAAAATGCCTCATTTGTGCTTGCAGGCCAGGTAGGTGCCCTTGATGGAGCTTAGTGACATTATAATGAGTGATATGTCTGATTTCTATTAAAATATCACCCTTGGTAATGCCACCATGGGGCTCTTCCATCAAAATAAGGTGTTGACGCTTGCCTCCTACACAGCCAACTGTGTAGACATCTATTGATGAGCATGTGGCTTCTTTTGGGGACTGGAAGTTTTAAGACAGATGGTCCATGAGTGAAGTGCACCACGCATCTTTTACCACAAAGGAAGAATAGCCACAGAGAGTTAATGGGTTGTTTGAGTCATAAGTGTTGGTGGTAAAACAAAGCTGTTTTGCATTATAGTCATGCATTAGTCCCTATCTACCTGCAAAGTCAAAAGTAATTGTTTTAAAAATCTTAGATCTACTACATTGTCAGCTATTTCAACAAGAGAGGCTTCCTATGGACATAAAATTATTATGGTAAAAAAACAAAATGGATGTCTATTAAATGTTAAAACCTAGGAAGAATAAAACAGGTTTAGCTAACAAAATTTTTAGTTCATCATGGCTTGAATCAGGAGAAAAATCCCCGGTTTGGGTTATCCTTCCTATAACCTCCTCTTCCCTCATTTCGGTATGAGGATTTAGAATACTCACAAAGTCATTCAAAGGTGAACCTTATTTTTGTTTATAGCAAAATACTTCTTGGCAAAACATTTTTGTTTTCAGGCACCATGAAGATCTTTAGGAGCACAAGTGTATCCTCTTCTATCACTTCCCGTGAGAGATATTGGCCCATGTGGCCAATATGCCTTTTTTTATAGGACTGGGTGTACTTTCCTGGGCACCATGCCCAGCTCATTGTAAGTGTTTATTCATTTTTTTAAATTGCAGCTTTTATTCTAGCCCCTTCAGAGATAATAGAACCATGTATCCTATTATCAGAATGATTCAGCTCCATGGCTAACTTAGTAAGGGTTTCTGTAGTATAAATAACATGTTTCCACTTTCTGGTGTGGAACCATTTCTCAGGCGCCCATGGACCAGGTTCCTCTATCTTTTACAAACACCTGCACTTGGCTTTGAAATGTCAGCTTCAATGTCATAAAGTAATGGAAGAAACTTCACATTCACTTTCTCTATGCTTTCTTGAAAGTGCAGCTAGTGAAATTTTCTTTCTTTGGTGACGGAGCTTTAGAAGTGTGCAGGAAAATAGCAAGTGACATGAGTTGACAAATCAGTGTAATGAAGAAAATTGAGAATTTTTAAGAAAAACTTTTGGAGTCCTCCTTTAAATAGGGGATGTGCTATGAGCTGGGAGCTGCTGTGTGCGTTACTTAACTTGCTTGTGTCTCAGATTTGTGCTCCCTGAACTCAGATTCATATTACTTACTCTATGTACCTCACACAGTTAACAAGGTGCTTACCATTTCTTTGCTGTTGGAAAGTATAGAATAATGAAAATTCAGTGACCAAAATGACCACAAAGGAAATTGATTCTTGGGCTGGACGATTAATATCAAGCTTTCCTTATCACTTTGTTTTTTCATAACACAGATTTCTTTTCTATGCCACTTTTTTTTTTTAAAACTTGAAATAATAAAGGAGCCTTTTGGTGACCAGTTTGGCATTGTCTGCATGCCAGTGATTTTTGCTGCAGCTTGCTTTGCCTTCTTTGGCACATACACGATGAACTGCTTTGTTAGGGAGAAGTGACAAATGAATTGGCACGTGTATCACATGGTGAACCACAGCGCCCACAAATTTATATCCAGGAACACAGCACTAAGAAAGAGTAAGATCCAATCCCCAAACACAGGTCCCACTGGAGCACAGCTGACATCATGTGACACCTATTACAATATATGTGAGGCTGTAAGGCACAATTCCTCCAGAGGGAAACTGGGAAGGGAAGATAGATTCCAAATGATGCTGACTCTAAATGCAGAGGGAGCTAGGAAGTGAAAAATGCGTGTGGAGACAGAGCATTGGTGGAGTCCTTGGACGCTGGGGTGGAGAAAGCTCTGGTTCCCTAGGAAGTCTCTGCCAGTGCTCCCCTTGAGAGAGAATCTTATGACGTTAGGTACCTTTGGGCTGCTGAAAATTAAGGTCTCAACGTGACATTTAATCAATGTGGACACAATATTCCAGACTTCTTTTCCAGCTATTAGTTTATTCATGTGGGTCGTGTGCTGTGCCCAAAGGGAAGATAGATCACTGGTGATCTACACCAAGAGGGACTTGCCTTCCACTTCACCCTTAGCCGGTTACTTCTCCCTTGTGTCTTTGCTCACACATTCCCTCATGTGTCTTCCTCTCCTGAATTCAGTGGACACTGAGGTGTTGGCCTTGCCTTTCGTATCTCCCATCTCTAATTTCATCTCTTGCCCTCTCGCTAAATTAATCTGCTAGATTAATTTTTCTTAGCTACACCCCTATTTATGGCACTGACCTGTTAAAAAAACTGTTAATAGCTCTCCTGTCAAGTAAAGAACATTACTTTGATATTTTAAAGTCTCAGGGGGAGGCCCCACTTCCTTCCCCAGCCCTCATTTCCCATCTCTTTGGGAACACTGGCTCCCACACAGTGCATGGGTTCCTCATCACACACACTCTGGGATCAACAGTTTACTCTTGCACTGTGAACTTTTGTCACAGTTCACTTTGTTTATTCAGAAATTAAGAAAGATTGCTCTTCCTCCATCCTTGTGCTAATTCTGCTCCCTGGCTCAGTGGCTTTTCCCTTAGATTCCTTCCTTCTCCTAAAATCATTTTGCCCATTCTATAGGACCCAGGGCCGGTATATTTTTCTCCTTACCTTGCCAGCCTGTCCTCTTCCTCTGACAAAAATTAAAGCTGCACTTATTACTTATGCATGATGCTCCAAAACCTGTTTTGCCATGTCTTCTAGAATTGCGTGCACTTGCCAGTGGGGTCCTCTCTGATTTGTGTTGTGTTCTCTTTCTGTTTGCTACATGTTATTGGCATGGCTAATATTGGTTGAATGAAAGCATTCCCAAGCTTCTTTTCCATATTCTGATCTGAAAATGCCAGAAAGTGTGTGTATGCACATCTCATATTCAAGAAGCTCTGTGATTTTAAATCCTGACCTGAAACAGAAGCTGAGCTGATGACATTATAGAATATTCATACACTTATGTTATCATATCTCATTCCCCAAACTGTTCCTTAAATGGCTCAGCTGACTTAATGGATTGCTTCAGTTTTAAGGATCATTTAAACAGAATCATCCTCCCCTCCAATTATCACAATCACTGAACTTTGCTAACCTACTTCTGAACCAGTTGAGGAAACCTTTCCAGAACCAACATTTGCCATTGCAGACCAGATGACAGCAGTGTTGTAGCTGGAGGCTACTGAGCCCATTTTTCTCACAAAATCTTCAGACTATTTCATGCACCTCTTCAGACTTGAGAGAGCCCCAATCATCACACACCTCTCTTGCCCACTTTCTGAACTGACTGAAAAATAAGACAAGGATTAGGCACCGGGAGAACAGAGTACTGCCTTTATTACTACCGCATCTTGTGACAGACAGCATGACCCTACTTGGAGACAGTGTTAGGCAGACATCAGAATCTTCAGGTTAGGCAGAATAGTTCACTTAGTCCCAGAAAGGGCTGACTCTGGGTAGACAGCTATCCATAATATAACAACTTAGGTCCCCAAACTCTCAGCAAGGAGGAGCCAAGAAAAAACCCTGAGCCTGGTGCAAGGAGGCCACACTGAGGAAGGGCAAAGAGTGGCTGGCTGAGCTATCTGGGTTGTTTCAGAACTGAGCAGTCAGATGAAGTCACACGTTGTTCACTAACTGAAACGGGAATCATGGTTTGGAGTGTGATTAGCGACCACAGGTGTGACATGGCTGAAAGACCACCAACATGGACAGAATTGATGAAATTGGGGACCATCCCAAACATTTGCTCCTTATATAACTATAGTAGAATTGAATGAGCAAAAATCTTTCAGCTGTTCACTTTTAAAAACAAGACAAGCATTTGACTCTCATGTTACAATTACTGCAGTGTGACTCATCAAGTTAATAAACATGACATCTCAATTTTATCAACTGCAAATGAAAATAAAATAATAAGAAGGGGTAATATTTATGACATCACTTTTTAAACTATGAAATTTCCACAATCACCAGTTCAGATGAAAATAGAATTCATGT
Source organism: Castor canadensis (assembly GCF_047511655.1). Taxonomy (NCBI): domain Eukaryota; kingdom Metazoa; phylum Chordata; class Mammalia; order Rodentia; family Castoridae; genus Castor; species Castor canadensis. The sequence goes on along the minus strand of NC_133386.1, from coordinate 4,403,746 downwards.
TAGTTGTTGTATCAATTTCCAAGTATATTGTGAAATATAGAAAGCTGACATGGACTATTTCTAGTATGTTGAGATTATTTGAAGTAGAAGGTTCTTTTACCTGGTATTATCAAAATAGTGAAAATGAACTCAAATATCTTAATCAGAACAATACATGCAAATGAATAAATTGCCCTATTAAAAATGAAGACTGTCAGCTCATAAGGAAACAAAATCTAACAATATATTGATTTGAAGAGACAAATCTAAAAGACTAAGAAAAGAGGGACTAGACTATACAATTTAAAAAAATAAAGAAATATATTAAACATAGCAAAGAGCTAAGCTTACAAAAGCTACAGCAACTAAACATTTGCTCATATAAAATCATAGCATTCTTAGGATTTTATGGATCAAAAAGAGGATAAGAATAAATGTTAAAAGTATGCTGACAACAAAAAAATTAATCTGTTTTTCATGTGTACATGTTCAAACATTTGGAATATATCACAGATATCTAGGAGAAAACCCAGGCAAGCAGAAAAACCTCTTTCCAAACGTCTATTCAGTGGTGTTTTAAATCTGAGAGTCTATCTATTTATCTATCAATCATCTATTTATCTATCTATTATTTATCTAATTATCTATCTATCTATCATCTGTCCATCTATTATCTTTTGAGAGTAACTATTGTTAAATCTTCAGAGGCCGTATGCCTTTTATTATTTTCGCTCATGGCTGTCGGAATATTTACTCACCAATAATAAAGGCTGAACACAGTGACTCATGCTGATAACTCATGGCTCTCGGGAGGCAGAGACAGGAAGTACTGCATTTCGAGAACAGCTTAGGCAAAAGTTAAGGATACTCCATCTCAGTAAATAAGCTGAGTATGGTGGTGTATACCTGAGGCCCCAGATATGTGAAAGGCTGTAAGTAGGAGATTCACGGCCCAAGGCCGATCCCAGCAAAAGCAACAAAGCCCTACCTGAAAAATAACTAAAGCAAAAAGGTCTGGAGGCATGCTTAAGTGATAGAGTGTTTGGTTAGCAAGCAGGAGGCCCTGAATGCAAACCTCAATACTGCCAAAGCAGTAATAATAGCAATAATAATAGCAACAGCATCAACAACAACTGTTCTTGCCACAGCCTGTAATGTGGACAGGGCTGAGCAGGAATGGTCCACCTTTGCTCTTGTCATGTAAATCACTTCCCAAATAACCTCTTCTTCCCTTTGACAAGTTCATGTGTGGGGGTTTTGGCTGCAGTCTCCACAGGCTTTTTGGTGGGGGTCTTGGGTTTCCTCAATGTGTCTCTCCAGGGGCTGCTTATGCTTTCTTATGACTGGGAATCAGAGTTCCAACAGCAAGCTTCCCAAGGAGAGGAGTGGAGTTCACCCTGCCCTTCAGTCTCCACTCACACACTGCCAAGCACAGCTCCCACCATTCGTTCTCCATGTGGCAGGTGTGGCTGAGCTACTCCAAACCACAGGAAGTGGAATTAGATTCACACTTTTGAGAGAGTCAAAGAATTCACAGCCACTTTTCATCTGCCCCAGGAGCACTTGTTTCTTTGCTGCTTTTAATATCTAGTTTTTCTTACCAGTCTGAAAGCTTATTGAGGACAAGAACTGAGTCATAGTTCTGTAGAATAATCACTTTTGACATAATAAGACCTTGTGAATAGAAATAAGACAATAGAATGACAGTACCAGTTAAAATCTCTGTGTTTCACTTGAAGCCCTGGCAAGAGATAACTAGACACCATGACATTACAGCACAATTTGTCCTAAAAAGTGCCAGATATACAAGGTTCAGGCAATGCCTGGTGTGTAGAAATGCAGAATGAATAAGACTAAGAATAATTAAGACTAGTGATCATATCACTTTGCATCTTTTGGAAGCTTTCTCCATCATAAGATATATAAGGCAGGTTTTCCACTAGAACATAGACAAAACAAAATTAAGTTGACAAATAACACTAAAACATAAAAATATTCAAAACTATAGCTTCAAAAGGAAGATAGACTTTTTTTACAATATACTTTCTCCACTGAGACTGTGCATCTATCACAGGGTTTACTCTTTCTTTATATCTATACACATCTTCTGTCCTATGGAAGTAAAACATGCTGGGTTACCTGGAGGCTTCAAGGTAGGACCATTGAAACTTCTTACTGTGTAGTTGTAGACCATTGCATTCTGTATAGAATTTTTTGTTCTGTATTCATTGTTTATTTTGTGAGTTCTCTTTCCATATTTACCCTATTATGAGCTGGATTGTGCCACGCACCAAAATTCCTAAATTAAAGTTTTAATGTCTGTTACATCAGAATGTGTAATGAACTTAAATGCGTGTCCTCTAAAATTCCTAGGTTGAAGTCTTAATCCCCAATGTGATGATATGAGGCCTTGTCCTTTGTGAGGTAGTTAGGTCACGAATGGGATTAACGCTTGTTACAGTCTGACATGAAATGACATCTGTGGGCTCATGTGGTAAAGGCTTGGTCCCCAGCGGGTGGATCCAATCGCTGAGGGGTGATTGAATCACAAGGGCTCTGACTTCATTAAGGGATTAATCCATAAATGGATTCATAATTTGATGATATTATTGGGAGGTGATATAATTTAGGAAGTGGGCATATTTGGAGAAAGGGGGTCACAGGGGTGTGCCCTGGAAAGAGCTACCTGTCCCCTGCCCCTTTCTGCCTCATCTCTGCCTCCTGTCCACCATGAGGTGAACCGCTCTGGTCTGTCACATACTCCCTACCAAGATGTTTTCCCCTGCATGCATGGACTCAGAAACAATAGTCAAGTGACCTAAAATGAAATCATTCTGGTGGGTTCTACACTCTGGTGTCTTTAGAAGAAGAAGAAATTTAGACACAGGTATTTGCATAAGAAAGAGAGAGAAGATTTCCATCTAAGGACAGACCTGGAGTAAACCTTTCTTTCTCAGTCCTTAGAAGAGGCTAACCCATCAATATCATGATCTTGGACTTCTAAGCTCTAGAAATTTGAGGAAATAAATTTGACACTTCTCTGTGGCAGCCCTTGCATACCAGTATCCCCTATCTTTATAGCTGAATGTGATAAAAATAGACGAATTCTTCACCAAAATAAGAACTTCATTGTATTTTGCTATTAACTTTGTTCTTCAGCTGAATCCTCAAATGCCTGTGAAGGAGAAAGTGAATACCAAGAAACTCACATATAATCCCAATTTTACAAGTCAATGAGCCTACCTTTATCCTTAATTGTTATTTTCAGTGTCATTGTTCACCTCAAATTATGGCAGTATCTTGAAATGTGATTCTATCAATGCCCAAGACTTTAAAAAAAAGAAATCTGTGACCCCTCTATTAAATATTCTCAGAACATCTTTTTCCAGACTAGTGGTTGACATACCTGAATCAACAACAGAACAGTATTTAGTGTTCCTTTAGCATTAATGAAACAATTCTTGACCAGCTGCTGTCTAGTGATACAGATCCGACCCAGACAACATAGAGATGAACAATCTGCCTGACTCAGCCATGCAGGTAATGTATCCCAAGTGTCCCTGCCTTTCCTTATCCGTCAGCTTCTGCTGAAAAGAAACCACCTCAAAAGCTAGTTGTTTCAACAAGTGTTTATGGTAAGTGTTACATGTGATGCATTCTGTTGGCCAATGTGAGGCACAAAGCTAGGCCAGATTTAAAGGGTGAGAAGAGACCCCACTCTGGATGACAGACTGGGGCCCAGGTTGAAGAGTGACATTACAAAGGGTATGGACACAGGAAGATAAAGTGTCCTGGCTACTTTTGTAGTCCACTACAGAGAATATAACATATCAGTTGTCAGAACTATAATGCTATTATTGCTAGTCTTGTGATTTTAAGTGAATAAGATTTTTTTAAAGAAAGCATATGTTCACACTCTACAAAGAGTTGCAAGGTCCCTTTTGGTCATTCACTTAAGCAGAAATTTCTCATTGAGATTAAATGTGGTTATTCTTGTTTTTGGATGGCCTGATCTACGTCTATAGTTTCTTGATTTAATAATAAGCACAGCAAACACTGATCAAGTGCTGGGTGCCAGGTACTAGGCATTAGCTCATTTACAGTGGTCCCTCCCCAGGTGCTGCTTAGAGTGGTCTAAGGCTCATTGCCAGTTGGATTTCTTCTGTGGGGACTGTGTCACCGATGGGGCCCTGCTGGATGAGAACACTCTGGTCACACACCAGGACATTGCCTTTTCTTAGTTCTGCTGCCTCAGGAAACTGAATTGTCAGTTTTTGCGGAATAGGAGATCAGAGCTCATTTAAAAGCCCCTCCATCCTTCCTTCCCTAGTGTTTGCTCTCTGTCACAGACACAGTGGACTTTGAATACACTGTTTGGAACTGGAGACCCAACTCTTAAATTCTTTTCTCTTTCCTTAGTCCAGATTATTATGGTCAGAAAAGTAGAATACAGAGTAGCTGCCCTGTATTGATTAGTAATTCAGTTTTCTATTTGAAGCAAATCATGGTTAGATGGACTTTCTTTCATCTGCAGTGTAGCAGGAATAATTACCAGTAGACCTACAGATCATCAGCTTTTAAAATATAATCATGATGCACAAACCAGGACATCCCATGCAAGCCCCTGGGGGATGGATCACAGATGACATGCTAAAATTTCATCATTGTTCAATCAGATACCTACAAGTGGAGGGGTGGTGAAGACCCACTGGGACAAAAGAATTGGACAGCTGTGATGCTCACTGCACTTTCAGATGTGTCCCTGTCAGGAGCTGCACAACTGCCTACACTTAGTTTCCCCACATATTTACCCTCTATTCAAAGCATCAGTAGTCTATGGGTAGCAGCAGAATGAAGATCCACGTAAGTCACGGGCTGTCACCAGCCATCACGCTCGTGTTCTCTGCCACACTGGGCCTGAATAATTACACAACAACACTGATGGGGCTTGGTGACGTCACATAGCCTTAGCTCTCAGCAACACTAAGTACTTTATACCAAAATATTTACAGCAGTTCATATTTGAGTAACATAGGCAGTAGAAAAAGAACCCATGTATATTGTCTACTTTTCCTCCTCATTACACTCACATGAAGTCACAGGTACTAAGTTATCAACTCCCATTTTAGGTACAGGAAACCTAAGATTGGACAGGCTAAGTGACTTCCCACCATCCAAGGATGGATATGTGATGACGTGTTAGAGTACAGGGACTGGAGTCGTTTGCTTGCACTGAACTTGGGCACTTGCCACCCTCATGCTGTGTGAAGTTGGGTGCTATTTAATCTCTCTGAACTTCAACTTCATCTTCTATAAAATGTGAATAAGGTTTATTTACAAGGTTGTTCATGTAAGTGAAAGGATTAAATGAGTACTTTCCATAAAGTTTTTAGAACATTATATAGCATCCAATTGATACAATAAAAGAGTTAACTTTCATGATAATTTTGCTTAAATGATTATCAGTTCTCCCTTGATTCAGATCCTCTGTCATTTATATAAACATGTTTGTTGAAAACAATAGCTGTTGGTGATTAATTATGAAATAATTCATCAATGATTCCCCATTTATCAGGAGATAATAAACTGGGGACTCATGGCTAACTTTTGTTGGCCTAACATATATGAAAAATTAATTCATGGGCAGTAGACAAAATAAACTCACAAATTTCATATAAGATGTGCATGTGAGCTGAGCGCGGGTGGCTCACATCTGTAATCCTAGCCATTCTGATTGAGATCAGAAGGATTGCAGTCAAATTGTTTGCAAAATCCCCATCTCCAAAATAACCAGAGGAAAATGAACTGGAGGTGTGGCTTAAGCCATACAGCACCTGCTTTGCAGGTGCAAGGCCCTGAATTTAAACTTCAGTTCCACCAAAAAAAAAAAACAAAACAGATATACATATGTGTTGTTTTGCTTAAAAACTGCAAGAGCTCACAAAACTATGCTTTGCTTGAATTGACCTGTAGCTTTCTTCCCACCACATCTTTTTCAAGGACAGGCATCCACTTCAACTTCCCATTTTATTTTGTTATTTTTGCCCACTTTACCCACACACTATGGTGTTCTCTGCTTGGCCCCTGCAGCAATTTGAATTTGAAACATTTTCCCCCAGAAAACACAATATCCAGGAACAACAGTTCGAGGAGGAAAACCCAGAGAAAGGAGCAAATTATTGTGAAATGTAGACCTTTGTGTTCAGAAAACAATCAAGTGAATAAAACCTTACTTTCTCCTTGTACTTGTGAGCTGTCCTTTGATGTCTGTAGGACTGAATTCAGTCATAAATTTTCAGCCTAATTTCCCCGTGCTTCTCGTCTGTGTTTCTTTTCATAATTGCAATGGCAGTGAACAATATTTTAGAAATAGAATCATAAATGAAATTGCGACTGCATGTATTTTTGGTCCCCAGAGATTACCTTTTCCACTCTGTACGGTTTTTAGTGACATTTGTTATTAGTCTCTGCACTGGGACCCAGATGGTAAAGAACTTAAAACTGTATTTTTAGTCCAGGTTATGACCTCAAATGTCAAGCCATATCTCTGCTTCATAAATAAAAGCTTCAGAAAACCTCAATCAATGGCTACTTTTATCACTGTGGGGTTTGTTGTTTTGGTTTGGCTTTTTTGTTTTTAGTTTTGTTTTATACGGCTTTAAAATAGATGTCTGACAGATTGACACACAATGCATGCAAGATAGAAATGACCTCCCCAGAGGTTTCTGGCTCTCCTTTTACTTTTCTTTCATTACCTAAATAAGTTTGGGAACTACCCTGTAACTGCCATGCCTTGGGTCTACTGCACTCGGAGCAGCTCACTTGAAGACCTGGGACAAAGTCTGTCATACTTAAATATTCCACAAGAGAAGGACAATTTAACGCCCTACTTTCTAATAATCTGCCAGGCAGCGTATCGACATGTGGGTACATCACCTTCACCTACCCTTGACTTATTCTGAGTTAAAAACTTCTTCCACTTACCCCTAAAAAATCCTTTTCCTGTTCATCACAGATTGGCCCAGTCATGCTCTTGACAACCAGCTGTTTCTTCTCAAGATAACAATGAGTCCCACAGAGTCAGGTTTTACAAGGTGCCATACCTTTCTGCCCAACACTGGTCCCAGTGCAAGCGTTCTTCGTGTGACTGTGATATGCCCACCTGTCTTCTTTGCCTTTTATCTTTTGAACACATCAGCTTGACCAGCCATCTGAACAATAGACACTAACTGCTCAATAAAAACCTTCAGTGCTACCTGTGTCATAAAGCCCAAAGCTTCTTGAGTTGATGATTTGGGTTCTTTGATCTGGTTCTATTTTATTTCTCCAGCTTCGGGTTCCATTTCTTTCATTTATTCAGTGTGTAACAAATGTTCACGGAGCACGCACTATGGGTCAGGCACTGTGGTCGGTATTTGGGATAAATTTGTGAACAAAACAGACAAAAATGCCTGTCCTCATGAAGTTGGGAGTAGCACACCATGACTTTGCATCACTTATTTTATAGTAACTCTTACTGAAACCCAACCATGCCCATCATTCCTGCATTCTCTGGGAGAGGTTTCTCACAAACCTAGAGGTGGGAGCTTATACTGAAGACCAGGCGGTGCAGACATTGCAGGAAGGCCTTGCTGGCCCTGCACTCCGAGTGTTGCAGACACACTCAGCACTATTCTTGCTGCCCTCTCTCTCTGTTCACTCAACTCCCTCAATCCCTTTTCCTTTCCACATTTTAAAGCCTTATTCTTCTTTCAGGGACAATTCTGAAATTTAGTTTCATCTCTAAGATAGTCTTTTCTAAACTCAAAATTGCTTCCACTCTCAATAATATCTTTTTTCATGTCTCTGGTCCTTTTTTAATCTTGAACTTATATCAGAAATTATTTGCCTATCTGTCTCCCTTCTAGACATAAAGTTCTAAGATCAAAGATCCTGTCTGACACATTTTATGAATATCATCTCAGAGAGTAGTGCGTAATCTTTGTAGATACCAAGCACCAAAATTCTCCAGGAAGAACTAATATTTTTTCTGTTATCCTCAGAAGGTAATCTAATTATAACCACCATTTTGTGCTCTGTTTCTGTAGACAGGACATTGTCCTTCAATGTGGCTATGCGAGGTCCTTCAGCAGAACTGTCATTTCTCTCACCTCATGGTGATCCATGAATCTTTTTACTTCTCCTGGCTGGTGCAAAAACACTTTGGTCATTTCGAGTTTTTCTGTGATTATTATTACTTTCACCAGTTGACCCAGAAGTAAGCCAGTTTATTCTTTTATATCTTTTGTGATTGTCAGGTGAAAGCAAAGCTAGACCTTGGGTTCATGAAGATCAGATGGAAGAATTTTGCTGGTCAAATCTGTGCACAGATGTGTTCACAGTCAGGGCCCATCCTTGGCTCTAAGGAATTTTTTATTTCACAAAAGATAATGCTCATTTTTGCTCAATGAATCTGTAAGTTCAGAATCTTCTCTGTGAATATGGCTTGTAGGATTTACAGAAGGCAAAGCAAACTCCAGAAATGTCCTTTATTTTTCCTTTCCTAAAAAAGTAAAGGAAGTTGAGGGCAATTAATTCAGTTTTACCAATGACTGTTTTCAAATAATCTTGGATTCACAAAGTCCCTTGGAGTCATCAAAACTTGAAGAGGCTTTGCTACTCCTGGGGCTGGGTCCCCCCCTGGCAAGCAGTGGCTTCTTGATGCTGCGAGAACACACACCTGGCTGAAGCAGGTATGAGGGGAATCCCCACAGAGGCAGTGGTCCTTGGCAACCTTCAGATAATCTGCAGTTGGATACTTCTGAGTTTTCTGAAATGCTTGTACATTTCTTACAAGCAATTATGCTGACTCTACAGAGATCCAAATTGCCTCTTAAAACAGCTGTAACAACCAAACCAAGAGCTTTGGCTACAAAAACAGTCACAGATTTCCATGAAGATAAACCAAGCAAATAACATAATTGAGAAACTAAATGATGTTTTGTGCAGTTCCCAAATCAATTTCTTCCAAAAAGCAGAGCCCTGTAACATGGTGGGGTTGCATAGGAAGCAATAACTTCTTTAAAATACTTCCCAACCTAGTGAGTTCAAGAACATAGATATATCACACACTTACAAAGGAGAAGAGCCTCAGTATGTTCTCATAGGTGTTTAACTTTTAAATTTTGTAATGTAACAACTTTTGTTGCACATATGACAGAGCCAAATAAATAATACTATTTAGTTATCACCACGGAAGTTACATGGACTTCAATCCTGCTAACTACAGGTTTGGCTGAATGCCTCAATTTGAGGGAAATGTAACACATAATCCCTGGTACCGTTGCAATCACCCAGTTGCTTTGCTAATATCTTGTTCCTTTCTTACTTATTTCCTAACTTCACTGAATATTTATACTATGACAATGCTGTTTAGTCTACTGATATACCGTAATTCAACAGGACTTTTGTGTAATATACCTCTCTTTTTCTCATTTGACCTACTGTGGGTTGAATTGTGTCTCCCTTGAAGGCACACTGAAATTCATTCCACAGTGCCTTGAAATGTAGACCTCCACTACAATGTGACTAGAGTTCTTATTAAAAGAGGGCCATGTGAAAAGACAGACAGAGGGAGGAGGCCTGGTGAAGACATAGAAAGAGAGGAGGCTGTGTGAAGAGACAGGGGGAGGAGGTTGTGTGAAGAAAAAGATAGAGGATGGAAACTATGGGAAGAGACAAACACTGGTAGGAAGTCATGTGAAGATGGAAGACTGTAGTGATGTAACTACAAGACAAGAAATTCTAAAGATCCCCATCAAATGGCTAGAAGCTAGGAAGAGACAGGAAATGTTCGCCTGCAGGTTTCAAAGGGTATAGCCTTCCAATACCTTGACTCCAGATGTGTAGCCTTCAACTCTGTGAGACATGAATTTCTGGTATTTTAAGCCTCTACTCTGTTGCACTAGGGTAAGGCTAGCTCAGGAAATTAACACAGCCCCTCAATGTGGACTCACTGTTGTATTCAGACTTGTCTTCCCTTGGCCTCCAGTTGTCCCACTGAAGGAATAACTGCAGTTAGCACATTCAGCTGCCCTCTGACATTCACCTTGGTTTGGCCATGAGGAGCCCAGAAGATAGCTAGAGAAAGAGAGGAGATGGAGATCAGCATCTAATTACCTATTTCCTTCACTGTTAGGTTGCCTGGGTATGCTGTGTCTCTTGACTGAGAACCATGAAGTGTTTCAGATTACAGAAAGTGATCAGAGAGACTGAATGTCACCCCTTCCTCCCTCAGGGATAGCACATCACTTAGGCTAGTCTAGAGGCAGAAGGGAGAAACCACGTTTTTCCCTATGATAGATGCCAGAGCACACAAGATTTACTTCTCTCTCATGGGTCAGCTTCTTCTCCCAGGTTGTCTCCAAGCTCCCATAACTGCCCTTCCACTTGCCTGAGGCATCTGCTACTCCAGTGGGATTGGCCCTACAGGAGTATATGACCGTGTGCCTCCCTGCACCCTGCTTGCATCTTTGTAGATAAACTCTCTTTGGTTATTAGCCCCCAATCCGTGCATCCTTACAGCTCACTTCTTTACCTCATTCAATGTCTTTTCCTTGGTTTGGATTTGTTTCCCCAAAGTTCATGTGCTGGAAACTTGGTACCTCATGCACCATTGTGGGATGAAGCTTTGGGTGGTGCAGGGTCCCGAGCACTCTGCCCTGATAAATGTATTCATGTGGTTATCAGGAGAGTGGGTAGTTGCTGGGAGAAGGGAATTTTTTTTAACGACAAGTCCAGCCTTCTCTTGTCTCTGATTCTTGCTTGTCTGTCCAGCTTCTATCATGGGGCGATGCAGAATGAAGACTCTCACCAGATGGCTGTGCCATGCCCCTGGATTTCCTAGACTCCAGAAGCATGAGCAAAATAAGCTTTTATTATATTTATAAATTACTCAGCTTGTGGTATTGTTATCACAGCAAAAAATGGATTAAGACGACATCATTCAAATGTTTTTCTCAAAATAAAACCTGCCCGCACCACACCTCCTTCAAACCACAGCACTTTCCTCACTCCATCTTAAGCACTTTTGTTTCTATTTAGCATACTGCACCTCTTCTTCTCTTCTCGTAACAATTTTCATCTTGTAGCATATCTAATTTTCATGTCTTTTATATTCATTGCTTATTTATGTAATTCAAGCATCATGAGGATAGGGCGTTTGAATTTTCTTCTTCATTGGTGTGTTCTAAGCATCTCAAACAGTACCTAGCAAATAGCAAGTGCTGGATAAGTTATTCTGAACAAATGCATGGAGCCTGGTGGACTTGCTTTCCATATTGCCTTGTCTTAAGTTGGCCTCTCTTTAGAGCCAGGCAGTAAAGCATCTCTGTGATCAAGCAGAGATGAACCCACTACAGGAAACCAGAGGGTTGCTCTGGGCCTGCAACTCAGGAAGTGGTCCCATTTGTGATCAGCTGTAATGCCATCTTATATGCAAATTTAATATATATTTATATACACATAGTCACAAATATATTTGCAACATGGAACACCTGTGTACTTATCTACTAGACAGTGACACATTAAAATTCAGAGGCCATAAATTACCCATGAATTTAGCCTGACACTAAGTACAGTACATAGTCATGGTAGACTTTCAGAATTTTGAACTCAATTTAAATGAACAGACACTCTAAAGACATTTTGAAACCAAAATGTTTTTTGAGTACAAATGAGTGTCAGCTAAGTGCATATACCAATTGTTATCTCACAGAATTAATTCAAGCAGTAATGGTGGGTATTTAACATTTATGAAGATTTAATCTGCTTCCAAAATATGAGTCTAAGAAAATTATTCATAAGAAAATGGAAGAAAAATAATCCTAGTGTTTAAACAACAAATATTACTAGCTGTCACGATGTGACTGCTTTGTTGAATAAAAAATAAAGTATCAACCCAAGCTTGAAGCAGAAGTGATGGCATGCTAATGGTGCAAAGTGACTTGTAATAAATCTCTATAAGCAAATTAAGAATTGCTACAAGTACAATGAACAAAAGAATGTGTCTATGGAGGTGGTTTTGAACTTGAAGAAACAAGGTAATGAAAGGTGAAAGATGTTGGAACCTCTGAAAAGAATTAAAGTAACTACTCACATTTGGGCATCTAGGGAAAAAAATGAATAATAAAAGCTGAGAGTTCAAAAGCATTATCAGTATTTTAGAAATAAAAACAGCATTGTTTAATATTAACAATGGGAAAGGAAGTGGGATTATCACTTACAGGATTCTTGTTAGATACTCTAAAAATGTATTATTTGTAGTATAAATCCATAAGATGTTTTATGACATCCTTATACTACCAAGGAAGGAGACAGAGAAAGAAAAAAAGTCTGTGTGTGTGTGTGTGTGTGTGTGTGTGTGTGTGTGTGTGTGTGTGTCTGACTTTCATTTGAGAATGACAAAGGAAGGAGAGATGAGATAAAACTCTGGAATAACATGACTAGCTTGACTTCTTGGGCATATGCCCTTCACAGATACATAGGATGCTGCTCTCCCAAGGCATAACAACACTTAGATTTACAATCTTCCTTCATTATTGAAATCTTTAGCAATCAATAATTTTATCTTTTAACTGTGTTTTGTCCTATGGAACAATCAGCATGCAGATCACTAGAAGAGATGTGCCAGGAAGCATTTCTGGACTGACCAATTGGCCTTGCCACCCGACACGTATACACAAGTGTGGGGCAGTAGATAGGATGACAGGTCTGTGGGATGAACCTGCTTTGAGGTGATAGTGATGATTGTGGCAGGAAAAGCAGAAATTGTGCCCATAGCAATCAAAGGCTTGGGAGAGAGAGGAGAGGATCCCCAAGGGGTAGCACTGGGATTCTGGGTGCAACTGTCTTGCTTTTCCCCTCCCTGACAAACCTGCAATGTCAACTGTGGCCCTGATGCCAAGAAATCACCAGTGTTCAGATAGTTTGCTTGGTCAGTAAACTATCACAGAATGCATGTGCACATGGAAGAGTGTCAGCGAATGAGGTAGAAGAAGGCACTCCCAATATTCTTTACTCCATAAAAACAATGAGAAAATTTGAGAGAAAAAAATCATCAGATTTTTTTCTTTTGCAGAACTCTGGAGACCACCCAAAGACTTGAGGAAACCTGAGGAACATTAATCATCAAGAAAGTGGCCAAATCTTGATGAGAACAGTTGGCGTTGAGGACTTTCCACCAGCTACAGCCCTATCTCCCACTCTCCATTTCCAGATTAGCCTTGTGACAGAATAGCACACATATAATGAAAATCACAGTCTGGCAGCCACCAGAGAGAATGCAATGGTGCTGGGGAGATTTAAAAAGCCTCAATCCCAGAAAACTGTTGTTTTTGAAAACTATCTGTTGGTTCCGTAGAGAAGAACCCACTGGCCAGGCTGTCTGTATTTGACTTGACTTGGAGACTTTTGAGTTGGGGGGAGGACTTTTCTCCATAGGCAAATTCAGAAAAATAAATCAAAACAGGCACTTGATTAAATTCAGGTACCAGAGGAAGTAGACACCAGGTGGGTTAAACTAGAAATGAATCAAAAGTCTTAACAGAAAACGTTGAGAAATGAGTTGTCCAAGGGGTCTTGATACACTGAGTTATTCCTGGTAGTTTGGAGGGCCAGGTGCAGCCCAGGCGTTTGCTTGGCACAAGAAAGTACACATGCTATAGAAAGTTCTGAGCAGAGCCTGAGCTCCCACTTGTGACATGTTTACATGAGAAAGCAAAGGCAAAAGCATGGATGACATTGGTGACAGCCCCCATGGAGGGCCCCTGAACAAGCACAGAGAGATGTAAGGCTCACAAGCACTTAAGGAAATCTGTGTACTATCTATTAATTGATTAGTAAACTGCTTGAGCAGACTTCAGTGGCTACACATGACAAATAATACAAAGATTTTACAGAATCAGTTCATGATAGTCACAAAATAAGAAAAAAATCACCTACAACAAGTACAACACAAAAAATTAGTGGGGTGATATGAGAATTTGATATCTAGATATATTATATTATTTACAATGACCACTTATCAAGAAGAAAGATTGTGGGCATGAAAAGAAACAAGAAAGTCTGAGCTGGGCATGGTGATACACTCTTGTAATCCTAGCCATGCAGGAGGCATAAATAGGAGGATAGTGTACCAAGGTTGGCCTCAGGCAAAAACAGGTAAGTAAATAAATAAATAAAAATAAGACCATATCCAAATAAATAATTAATGCAATAAAGGCTGGGGGGCATGACTCAACTGACAGTACTTGCTTAATAAGCAGGAGACCATAAAATCACGAGCCTCAGTACCACCAAAATCCAAAGAAACAAATGAAAAAGAAAGTCTTGCCTTAAATGAAACAAATGTGATCTATAGAAATTGTTCTCTAGAAAGCTTACATCTTAGATTTACTAAACAAAGCTTTTTATCAGCTGTGCTAAATATTCCGAGAGAACTGAAGGACATCCTGCCTGAATAAGTAAAATAAAGTCCTAGAACGATGCTGTATCAAATGCATAATGGAAAGACAGATAGAAATCATATTTCTTTTTAAAAAAAGAAGTAGAAATTCTAGAGTTGAAGGATATAATGACTAAGATGAAAGACTCAGTAGAGGTTGCTCAATAAACCGTTACAGAAGTGGAATAAAGAAATAACAAACTTGATAATAGCTGAATTGAAATTAACAAGTCTGAGGAACAGAGAGAAAAGCAATGGAAAAAAACTGAACATGCACTCAGGCTTGAAAGATAGGCCTTACTATGGCAATACACACGGGAACCCCAGGAGGAAAAGAAAGAAAGGAATAGAAAGAATATTTTACAACTCCTGGAAGGAATTGTCCAAAATCTGAAAACACAAACATTAATCTACCTATCCAAGAAGTTGAATGAACTCCAATAGGATAAACCCAAGCAGATGCACATCTAGAAATTTCACAATTGGTACATCAAAAGTAAAATAAAAAATAAAAACCAGAAGCAGAAGTAGAAACAAACAAACAAAAAACAAATAGATGCTCTTGAAAATAGAATGATAAAAGCAATTCACCAAACTCAAGGGATAATAAACAATTTCTCACAGGAAATCATGAAGAACTGAGTGCATCCCTAGCAAAACAGTACCATAAGAAATGCAAGTTAGAATCCTTCTGGCAGATATAGAAGGACAAACACCAATGTACATGAATAGATGCAGAGCACTACTGAAAGCTATACATAAATAAAGAAAAGATCAAGAAAGATGGATTTTATGTCTATAACAGGTTTTGTTTTCTTGACTTAAAAAAAAACCACACAAAGAAATAATTACAAGTTTGTACTGATGGTCATATAACATGAAAAGGTATAAATTATATGACAATAACACACAAAGGAGGGTTGAAGGAACAGAGCTATTTAAGAGCATAATTTTTTCATATTATTTGAAATGATTCACTGGAAAATACAGAAGCTCACCTTATTTGTTGATTTATTGCATACAGTTTTGACCAAGGAAAGTCAAAAAATAATAACAAACTAAAAATCAATGAAATTTCAAAAACAAAAATATTAATTTCCCATGGCCAAAAATCAAGGTAAATTTATGGTACTCTTTCCATGGTGAAAAGGGCATGTCGCGTGCCTAACTTAAATGATAAAGTGAACATTTCAAAGTTGTTGAAAGGTGCATGTCTTTAGCAGAAGTTAGGCAGCATTATGGGGAAAATGAGAAATGCGTGTTCAGTACGTGAGATAAAGAACATGACATAGGATCTAGCTTTGATCATCTGTATTAATGTGTATAGCAGTAGGTTTTGTGTCAGTAATGCAGCCTACTCTGTTGGTTTCAAATTATGGGTGCTCAGAAATGCCATACAAATTTGACTCATTTTAGAGTGCCAAGCTCCATGAATTGCACTTTTTCCCAATGGCAGTCTCTTTGGAACTATGTAACCATGGTTACCAAGGCTGTGCTGTATCTATTTAACAGAAGTGAAGCAATAATAAAATAAAAGGAAAAAGACATATAGAAAGCATATCATGAGGAAAGACCAACATGTCAGATAGGTGAGGGACCCTGAGACTCTGAACTCCAAGATTTCAGCAAAATGCTTCAGATTTGTGGATCAAAGATCAGGGAACCCTGTGTTTTCTTCCTTTCTTTTCTTTTTTTTTTTGCCATGTAAGACACTGCCAATACATAGGGTGCACATAATGTTCCACGTCCAACCCTTAAATTAGCTTTTTATAGCGCATAACAGCAGGGGATGCCCTGATGTTGGGACCAGCAGCAGCTGCTGGGCCACCCAGTGTAAAGTCTTTTTTTTCTTTTTGCTTTTTTTTCTCCTCTCTTGGAAAAGCAAAAAATGCAATGCAAAGAACTGGAGAGCAAGTCCTGCTGGCACCTGGGATATCCTGGATCCGCCATAATTCATGGACATGGAACCTGCCTGCCACCTCTGCCTGGGTCATCCCAGAGCTGAGTGAAACTGCAACCCCACCAGGTAAGCACACCACACCATCTGCCCTGGCGGGAACCACATACTCCAGAGCAGCTGGTGGGCAGATTTCTCCTCAGGGTGGGGCAGAATTGCTGAGCTGACCCATCCTGGTGGGGGTGGGTGGCCAGTCTGATGAAAACAAAACATTCCACCACTTTGAAGAAACTGGAAGTGACTTGAAAATGACAGACTTCCAAGAAAAAAGCAGTGGACCAAAAAAGCTTAATTCTAGATCCCAGGCTTGCCCTGCAAGCATTAGGGACTGACATCAGTTCACATATCAGCAACTCAGGGAACCAGTTTAGAGAACCCACCTGCACCAGATGGGTCATCACACCAAGGAAAAACTGGACTCAAACACCATGAGCAGATCCCCCAAAGCTGTCTGATAGGGAAGAGCAGCATCTATTGCCACACAGCCCAGCATACCCACCTTGAGAAGGGACAGAGATGCAGAGAAAGCCCCCACCAAAAGTGTTAGCACCTGGATTTGAAATCAGAGGAAAGATTCCAGAAAAATCTGGAAAAACGGATTAAAATTTAGTAATTTTATTTTCATTTGTTTTTCAATTTATTGTTGCCTATCCTCCTCTACCACTCTGTCCAAATACAATTTGCTTAATCCTCTCTTCTACTTTTTCTCTCCTCCATTTTAAATTTTTAATTTTTATTCTTATTTTTCTTCCCTTTTCTTTTTTTCTCTCTTCCTCTCTTCTCCTCTGTTTTCTCTCTGCCCCCTCCTTCTCTCCACTGTCCCCTACCTCCTCCATACTCACCACTCAGTGAATAGTCGATGACTCTAAATTAACACATTACCCCCATCCTTACTATCTTTCTGCAATCCCTGAAAGTAGCACCTTGCCCCCAGTGACAGAACTACAACCTTACACACATTAAGTCCTTACTACTCTATAACCTCCACACCTCGTGCCTCTTCTCCCCCTTGTCCCATCGCTCCTGCCCCTCTTCTAGCACCATCTTTTTAATTACCTAATTATCCATCTCTGTCCAAACAACTCTTATCCCCCCAATACCTATGTTATAGATAATATCACCAAGGGATTATATATATTATATATTTTATATATTATGAAAATAACTGGTCTGGCATTGAATTTGTGAATTTGTGATTGCTAAGTTATGCCTCCAGGTCAGAAATATTACAACAACCTAGCTAGTCAGAGCATAGAGATTGTCAAGGGAGAGACAGCAGGTGATTAAAACTCCCAACTAACAAATCAACAACACACAAGCAAAGCACAAAACAGAAACATGAGGAGAAAAAGAAGCCAGGGGAATATAACTCCTCAAAAGACTAATAATAACATGATAGAGGATTTGGTGGAAAATGAAGGTGATGAATCCCCAGTTGATGACTTCAGAAGAATGATGATAAGAATGTTCAATGAGCTTAAAGAGGAGTTTAAAGTGAACGAGAAAAAATAACTCAATAAATATCATGAGAACATGAATTAAAAAAAAAACAAACTCAAGAAGACATAGAAACAACTAAATGAACTCAGAGGATTTCAACAAACTCCAAAATGAAACTAAGGAGATTATAAAAATAGAGATATACGAAATAAAGAAGATAGCACAAGATATGAAAGAGGAATTTAACAATGATATCGAAAGTCTCAGAAAAAAGAATCAAACAGAAATCTAGGAAATAAAAAGTCCCTTAAATCAAACAAATATAGTTGAAAGCCACTCCAACAGACTGGAACAAGTGGAAGTCAGAATTTCAGGACTCAAAGACAAAATAGATATTAAAGAAAAAATAGAAGAATTCTTAGACAAAAAAACTCAAGAGCTGCAAAAGGAATACACAAGATCTCTGCAACTCCATCAAAAGATAAAACCTGCAAATCATGGGCATCAAAGAAGGAAACAAGGTACAAGCCAAAAATATACATGATATTTCAACAAAATAATAGCAGAAAATTCCCCAAATCTCAAGAAAGAGATGCTTATTCAGCTAGAGGACACCACCAGGACATCAAACAGACATGACCAAAATAGAACTCTCCATGGCATATTATAATTAAACAATTAATACAGAGAACAAGGAAAGAATATTGCAGGCTGTAAGAGAGAAAATTAACATATAAAGGTAAACCCATTAAAATAACATGAGATTTATGAACAGAAACCTTAAAAGTAAGAAAGGCATGGAGTGAGGTATTTCAAGCACTGGGAGAAAACAATTTCCATCCTAGGATATTCTACCTAGAAAAGTTATCAGTCAAAATTGAAGGAGGAATAAAAATCTTTCATGAAAGGAATCCTACACACATAAGATAAAAACAAACATAACCGTGAAAGGATGGGAATTATTAACCTCAAGAGAAGAGCAGACAGGTAATCAGAGAGTAGCACAGAATTAGTTACACACACACAAACATGTAGACAACAAAAACAACTACATGGCAGGAATCACCACATACCTCTCAATATTAACACTGAATGACGATGGATTCAATTCCTCCATCCAAAAACACCATTTGACAAACTGGATTAAAAAGGAAGAAATGGAAATCTGTTGTTTACAAGAAACCCGCCTTCAAGTTTAGGCTTTCTTTCCCTTTCCCCATCCCTCCCATGCAAATCTCCCCTTAGTGTGTGACCCATGTCCAATAAGATCACTGCATTTGTTTTAGGTCTATTATCCACATATGAGGGGGAACATACGATTTTTGGCCTTCTAAGCCTGGCTAACTTCACTGGCAGAGATGTACCAGTTGTATGGGTTGTAATACCCACATGCATGGAAACAACACAGGGAGTCTCTACCTATATAAAGATTTTCATCTCAAACTACCAAAAACGCTACATTTTTCTTTTTATCTTATAATATGATTTTTCTTCAACAAAATCAGAGAACAAGAGGGTAGAAGAGGTTCTGCCTAGTGCCAAGGGAGGGGGAAGGTGGCCCAAACAATGTATACAATGTAAATAAATGTAAAAACAATAAAATAAGATAAAATAAAAATCTACCTTACAGTCAGAAACAAACATTGCCTTAGGGTGAAACAGTGGAAGGAGATTTACCAAACTAATGGTAACAGGAAGGAGTAGCAATGTTTATATCAGATAAAGTAGACTTTAAACCCAAATTAGTCAGAAGAGACAAATTGGGTCACTTTATACTAATAAAAGGAGCAATACATCAAGAAGAAATAATAATTGTTAAGCTATATGTACCCAATGTTGTGTACCCAACTTCATTAGACATACACTATTGGACTTACAAACACAGATAAGACCCCAACACAGTAGTGGTGGGAGACTTTAATACTCCTCTATCACTATTAGATAGGTCATCCAGAAAAAAAAAAATCAACAAACAAACTCTACAATTGAATGACACCTTAGATCTAATGGACCTGACAGATCTCTACAGAGTATGCCATCCTGTTGCAGAACAATATACTTCTTTTCAGCAGCCCATGGAACTATCTCCAAAATAGACCATATTTGAGGTCACAAAGCAAGACTTAACAAATATAAGAAAATTGAAATAACCTCCTGCATGTTTTCTGATCACAATACAATAAAACTAGAATTCAACAACAAAAGAAACAGCAGAAGATTCTCAAACAACTGGAGGCTGAACAACACATTGCTCTACGATCAGTGTGTCATCAAAGAAATATGGGAAGAAATCAAAAAGTTCCTGGAATTTAATGAGAATGAAAGACGACCTATCAGAACCTATGGGACACAGCATTCCTAAGGGGAAAGTTTATAGTTATGGGTACAAAACACAGAAAGATCTCAAATAAACAATCTAATGCTACATCTTAAACTCTTAGAAAAACAAGAATGAGCTAAATGCAAAACTAACAGGAGAGAAATAATAAAAATAAGGACCAAAAATCATTGACAAAACAGAGACCAAAAAGAAACAGAAAGCATCAGCTTAACAAACCCCTGGCAAATCTGATTAGTATGAGGGTGGAAAAGACCCAAATTAATAAAATTAGAAATAAAAAAGGGAAGATCACAACAAACACCAAGGAAATTCAAGGAATCATCAGGCACTACTTTGAACACCTATATTCAGAAAAATTGGAAAATCTAGAAGAAATAGAAAAATTTCTGTACACATATGACCATCCAAAATTAGACCAAAAGGATATTAATTATCTAAACAGATCTATAGCATGCAATGAAATTGAAGTATCAGTAGTGTCTCCCAAAAACTAAAGTCTAGTATTTGACCAATTAACTGTTGAATTCTACCAGACCTTTAAAGAAGAACTAGTACCAACACTCCTGAAATGCTTCCATGAAATAGAAAGGGAAGGAACACTGCCAAACTCATTCTATGAAGCCAGTATTACACTCATCCCAAAACTGGACTAGGACACACATACAAAAAAAAAAAAAAAGAGAGAGTTACAGCCCAATCTCTTTAATGAACATATATGCAAAAATCCTCAATAAAATATTGGCAAGCATAATTCAACAGCATATCAAAAAGATCATATACCATGATCAAGTTGATTTCATCCCAGGGATGCAGGGATGGTTCAATATAAGAAAATCATTAAATGCAATACAGCATATTAACAGAAGCAAAGACAAAAACAACATGATTTCAATAGATGCAGAAAAGGCCATTGATGAAATTTTACTCCTTTCATGATAAAAACTCCAATGAAACTATGAATAGAAGGAAAGTACCTCAACATAATACAGGCTGCATATGACAAACCTAGCCAACATCATATTGAAACCATTTCCTCTAAAGTCAGGAATGAGACAAGGGCGTCCATTCTCCTCACCTTTATTCAAAATAGTCTTGGAATTCCTAGCCAGAGCAATAAGACAGGTAGAAAAATGAAAAGGAATACAAATTGTAAAGGAATTAGTTAAACTATCCCCAGTTGCAGATGATATGATCTTATACTTAAAAGACCTGAAAAACCACCAGAAAACTCCCAGACATCATAAACAGCTTCATCAAAGTAGCAGGATTAAAATTCAATCTATAAAAAACAGTAGCCTTTCTATACACCAATGATGAACAGATTGAGAAAGAATATAGGAAAATAATTCCATTTGTGACAGGCTGAAAAAAAGCCCCAAAATACATAGGAATAAACTTAACAAAGGATGTGAAAGACCTATACAAGTAAAACTATAACACATTGAAGAAGGAAATCAAAGAAGACTACAAAAGATGGAAAAATCTCCCATGCTCATGGATTGGTAGAATCAATATTGTGAAAATGGCCATATTAACCAAAAGCAATCTATATGTTCACTGCAATTCCCATCAAAATTCTGATGACATTCATCACAGAGATTGAAAAATCAACCTAAAGTTAAATTGGAAGCACAAAAGACATCTAATAGCTGAGGCAATATGTGCAAAAAACAGCAATGCTGGAGGTATCACAACAGCCAACTTCAAACTATACTACAGAGCCATAGCAATAAAAACAACATGGTACTAGCACAAAAACAGACATGAAGACCAGTGGGACAGAAAAGAAAACCCAGATATGAATCCACACAGCTACACTCACCTGATTTTTGTAAAAGGTGCCAAAAACAGATGATGGAGAAAAGACAGCCTCTTCAACAAATATTGCTGGGAAAACTGCATATCTGCCTGCAGAAAATTGAAACTAGACCCAGTCTGTCATCCTGTACAAATTTCAACTCAAAGTTGATTAAAATCATTAATTTAAACCTAAAATATTGACGCTAATGCAGGAAAGAGCAAGGAATACACTGAAATTAATAGGCATTGGCAATGACCTCCTCAATAAAATTCAAATGTCCCAGCAACTAAGAGAAAGGATTAACAAATAAGATTACGTGAAATTAAAAAGCTTCTGCTCAACAAAAGAAATGGTCTCTCAATTGAAGAGGATGCCCGCAGAACGGAAGAAATTCTTTGCCAGCTATACATCTGACATGGGATTGATAACTAGAATATACAGGGAGCTCACAAAACTAAACTTCGAAAAAATCAATGATCCAATGAAGAAATAGGCAAATGATGTGAACAGAGCTTTTTCAAAGGAAAAAGTCCAAATGGCTAAAAAACACATGAAGAAGTGCTCAACATCCCTGGTCATAAAGGAAATGCAAATCAAAACCACATAAAGATTATACCCCATTCCTGGTAAAATGGCTTACATCAAGAACAGAAACAACAACAATTGTTGGAGAGGATATGGGGATAAAGGAACCCTCATACACTGCTGGTGGGAATGTAAATTAGTACAACCACTGTGGAAAACAATATGGAGTCTTCTCAAAATACTACAAATAGAACTGCCATTTGGTCAAGCAATTCCACTCCTAGGTATACACCCGAAGGAATGTCAAGTCAGGTTACAACAAAGACACCTGCACACCCATGTGTATTGCAGCACTATTCACAATAGCTAAACTATGGAAATAGCCAAGATGCCCTACCACTAATGAATGGATTAAGAGAATGTGGTATTTATATACAATGGAATTTTATTCAGCCACAAAGAAGAATGAAATTGTGTTATTTGCAGGTAAATGGATGGAACTGGAGAACATCATCTTAAGCAAAGTTAGCCAGGTTTAGAAGGCCAAAAACCATACATTATCTCTCAAATGTGGAATATAGGTCTAAGACAAATACAGCAATATTATGGAAAAAAAGGGAGGTTACATATGAGAGGGGGAGTGTAAAAGAAAGAAGTTAAGAAGGTGAATATGGTTGATGTACTCTCTTCAAGAATGAATATAGAATTTTTAGCCAGTTGAAGCCAGTGTAAGACAGGGACTAAGGTAGAAAGAAGAAAAACAGAAGAGATGAACCAAATTGATCTACAATACATAAACGCACTTCCTGTGTAGCTATCATGAAAATGTCATTTTTTTTTCTTATACAAAAATCATAGAACCAGAGGGTGGAACAGGTCCTGTGGGAGGGAGGAGAGGTTGTTAACAGTGGGAGTGGGGGAGAGGAGGTAGGAAAAAGGGAGTAGAAGGGTGCAAATATTGTGTATACATGTATATAAATGGAAAAATTGTATCTGTTGAAACTATTTCAGTAATAGGGAGGGAGGATAAAGAGAATGGTGGAGGGGTGAATTCAAATATGATATATTTGATACATTGTAAGAACTTTTATAAATGCCATACTGTACCCAACCCTGCACAATAAAAAATTAAAAGCATATATAAAAATATTGTAAAATGGCAGATGTAAATACCTACCTCATTAGTAATTGCATTAAATGTAAATGGATTAAAGGATTTAATACACTAATACAAAGACAAATATTGGCAGATGGATTTTAAACAGGCATAGTCCAACTATCCTGTCTAGTAGACACACTTTTTTGTAGACACACTTTAGAATCAAAGAAACAACTAACTTGATAGCCAAACAATGGGGAAAGATATACCATGCCAAAGGTGATGAGAGGAGAAATGAACAAAACAGACTGAGACAAAATTGTTGCTCAGACATTTTATATACTGAAAAAAGTCAACCCATGAAGAAGATAAGTGATTATAAATATATAATCTCTTAATATTAGAACACAAAGCAACATCTGACAGATTTGAAGGGACAAGTAAAGAATCCTAAGTAACAGCTGGAGACTCAGTTTTCCACTTTCAATTATCAAAAGAATGAGCAATCAGAAGATCAATAAAGAAATAGATGACCTAAATTGATCTATAAACCAAATAGACCAACAGATATTTCCAGAAAATTCCAACCAATGATAGCAGAATTCACATTCTTTTCATGTACACATGGAACACTCTGCAGGAAGTCTATATATTAAGTCATAAAACAAGGTTTGATTAAGTTAGGACTGAAAGAACACAAAGTATGTTCTCTGAACACAGTGCAGTGAATTTAAAAATAAAGCAGAATAATATCTGGGAAATTCAGAAATATGTGAGAATTAAATAATGGGTGCTTACATAATAAGTGAGTCAAAGACGAAGTCATGGAAATTGGACAATACTCTGATATGAATAGAAATGAAAACAGCTTAGAGAGAAATTTGTAGCTGTAAGCCATATATTTAAAGAGAAGAAAGATTTCAACTTAATGATTTAACTTTCCTATTGAGGAAATTAGAAAATGAAGGTCAAAGTAAATCCAAAGTAAGAGTAAATGAAGATCAGAGTGAAAATAAATTAAAGTTAAAAGCCTCTAGTTAGTTTGAGCAACTAACTAGAAGACTGGATGACTACAATCAGAAATGAAAGAGTGGCATTACCACCAATGTTCACGAATGAGAAAGCAGTATAGGTAAATACTATTACAATCATAAGGAAAAATATACATTCTAGATAAAATGAGCACATATCAAAAAACCATGCAGACTATCAAATCTGACTTTCTTGCATCAGAAATGGAAATTCTGAACATATCTGTGATGACTAAGAGATTAAGTTCTCAGAAAACTTCCAACAAAGAAAAGTGAGGGTCTGGGCAGTTTCAAAGAGGAATTATACCAAATATTTAAAGAAGAATTCACACAATTTTTTCACAAATGTCTCCTAAGGAAGAGAAGATAAGGGACCATTTGTCTGGTTCTCAGAGGCCAGTTTTACTCTGATATCAAAACCATACAAAGACATCACAAAAAAACTAAAAACAGTATTACTTATGAGTATCATTGACTCATCTCTGGAAAACTGAATCCAGAAGCATATAAAACAAATTATACACTACTCTCAGGTGAGATTTAGCCCAGAATTGCAAATTTGATTCAAAATTTGAATACCATCCACTATATTAATACAGTAAAGGAAAAAAAATAATGATGAGGATATATATGTAGAATAAACAGTTGGCAAAAGCAAAAAAATATCCATGATAAAAATACTCAACAAAGTAAGAATATTGAAAACATTCCTACTAAATAAGGGATAACACACGAATCTCCATTTCTGTTATTTCTGTTTATATCACAGTGAAGCTTTCATTCAGAAAAATTGGACAAAAACAAATAAAACACACCCAGAATAAATGAAACACACCCAGGAAGAATTAGAACTGTCTTCATTTGCAGATGATATAATCTGTTATATAAAAATCCTAAGAAATCCTTAAAAATGTATTTGGATTAATTGATGAACTTAAGAAAGAATAGTTATATAAAAATCATTTGTTAATTTGTATATTAGAAATGCACAATCTGAAAATAAAATTAATAAAATATCTCCATGTACAATAACATTAAAAATAATAAAACACCTAGGAATAAATTTACCCAAAAATGTGTGATTGTTCACTTAAATTGTTCACTAAAATCTCTTCAACAAATGGTGCTTGGACATATAAAGAGTGTGGCTAGACTCCAACATGATACTACACTGCACCTGTACTCAAACCAGAAAATAAAAGGTAACTCTTAGAAGAAACTCAGGTGTAAACCTTAGTGATCTTGAGTTAGGAATTATGCCATTTTAGATATTACTCCACAAGCATAAGCAACTAAAAAAAACTAGACAAATTGAACTTCATCAAAATTGTGCTTTAAAGAACACTATCAAGAAAGTGAAAAGACAATCCACAGAATTTACAAACAGGAGAAAGTATTTCCAAATCATACTATTTATAATTGGCCTACTATCCAAAATATATGAGGAACTCTTATAATTCAATAAGAAAAAGACTAATAACTTATTTTTAAGTGGGTAAAATAATTGACTAGGCATTTCTCCAAAGAAAATGCATGAATGGTCAAAATGCTCATTGAAAGATAACAAAAATCATTAGTTATTGGAGAAAGAATTAATTAATCACAACACGACATCACTTTATACTTGATGGGATGGCTATGATAAAACTTAAAAAGATGGAAAATGACAAATTTTAACAAGGATGTGCGTAAGTGTAACTCTCCAACATACCTGGAGGGGATGTAAAATGGTGCAGCTTTCTTGGAAAGCAGTCTGGCAGCTTCTCAAAAGCTAAAACATCAAGTTACCATATGACCTAGCAACTCTGCTTGTAGGCCCACACTCCAAAGAAATGAAAAAATGTTTACATAAAAAGTTGCACAAGAATACACATAGTAGTATAATTCATATTAGCCAAAAAAGTAGAAATATTCCAAATGGTCATTTTCTAGTGAAAGATATGAAATGATATATCCATACAATGGAATATTTTTGGTCATAAAAAAGCAATAAAAAATTGACATATATCAAACATGGATGAAACTTGAACACATTATGCTATGAAAAGTGAATGTGAAGTCAGCCTCCTCCCACTTCCTGAAATACATTATATATTTTGTGATCTCATTTAAATGACATGTGTCCTGAATGGGCAAATCCTAGAGGCATAATGCAGATTGTGATCACCAGGGTCTGGGAACTGGGCAGAATGGGGAGAAAATGCTAAAAGAGGTAATGTAACAGCACAATGAAAATAGTGATGGTGGTCAGAATACCTTATGAATATACTAATAAAAGTGGGGAATTGCACACTCTGAAGGGTGAAAACGTGGTTTATGAGCAACATATACGTATATACATATACACTTTTTGATAAAGCATATCAGGGAGTTACTACATTTATTCAAAGAACTTGAAAAAAGCTTGGAAAACTTTTGCAGTGTTGTCAAGTTGAAATGTCAAGATCATTGCATTTGATGAAAGAGAGCACACTTCGTGGTGGATTCAGGTAGACTGATCACTAGTGAGGGAGACAGTTGTAAAGTTAAGCTTTCTTTGTAATTGGAGATACAGTGACAGAGTACACAAAAGCTTTTTCAAATTATCGGAAATTCACAATGTCCTAAGTTACCATGACATGAAGTCATAAGTAGTTGGGCAAGAACCAGAGGAAATATAAAAATGCCATCACATAAAATGACATGTAAAATGAAACTCCTAGGAAACAGATTTGTACCAAGAGCTCACATTTAAAATGAATCATCAGCTCATGATTACTAGACAGATATTTTCAAATAACTTATTAGAGATTGATCCCCCGGTACGACCCTTGAAACAGTCTGTGTTCCAGGTTATGCACGTTGGAAGAAAGATTCTCCTCAAATTTTAACATTTTTAATGATTCTTTGTAACTCTGTGTTTATTAAAATTATGGATGCTGTTTTTATTCTGCCCACAAGTTCCCAGTGGTGAGCTCCTCCGCTCATAACCCACTCACCTGTGCAGGAGTTGGAAGGCATTCCTCAAATTTCTACTTGGATTACTTAGTTAAAACAGGAAAGCTCAAGAAAATTAGAGCCACTTCTATTATGTATGCACTACATTTCATCAGTATCAATTACCTGTCAGAAACCAATTTCTTTAAAGAACTTGTAAAACGATAGCAATAAAAGTAGCACTTGGTGGGAGTTTCCACATCTTTGCCAAAAGTATAAATCTTAAAGACCCAATAAATGTATTTGCAGAAAAGTGAGCCAGAAAAACCTTATGATCAATTAAGGTATCATATTAATAAAGTCTTTTTGTGCTAATAAAACTGTGAGGATAAACTATTATTTCCTGTAACTTGTGTTCATGTATCATTGTTACTGTATTATGTTTTATAAGTAATAAATTACTTTTGAAAGAAAAATCTTTACATTGAAGCACATTTAATTGTGGATTTTTTCCCCCTTCTTTTAAGACATGGGTCCTCTGATTTCCATTTTGTATTGGGATCTCTACATTGTATATCTAGCCCTGGGAATAAAGTGTGCTGTTTAGAATCTGGCCTTAAGATGGTTGGACGTTCCTTTAAAAATAAAAAATCGTATTTTTCATGAAATAAAATGAGTGTCATTAATGCCCAAATAGACTCGGTCTCTGTTGATCAGATTTGACCTGGATTTTGAAAGAAGATACATCTTTCTACTGCTCCAGTGAAGCTGTCATTGCTACAAGTAATGTCCATGGCAATGGGAGGTACTGTCAGCCAAGGCCTGATGGTTTTTGACCAGGCACTATGACAGCACCTTACCCAGGGACAGGTTTGGGAATTTATGAGTGCATGTTCTGGTTGTCACAAAGCTTGAAGCCACTGTGGCATGCAGTGGTGACAGTCTCGCACAGTGGACATTCCTCATGCCCTAGCACCGTTAATGGTCTAGCTGAGGAAGTTCCTTTTTTCCCTTGGCCAGCTTGAAGCGGATTTGCTGTGCTCTACTTAGCAGCTTGTTGAGGTTATCAGGACACAGCACTTTCACACACGTGTTACGTGAAGCAGGTTAATCACTTACAGATAGGTAGTGAGGGCCAAGACAAGCCTGGCATTCATTGTGAGCTGATCGTCCAAGGCCTGGGACAGCTGCCCAGGGAGGACAGAGTTTTATGTGTATTTGTCCCATGACCTGGAAGCTGAGGGAGCCCAGAAAGCAGACAGACACCCAGGGGTTCAAACCCCACTAGTGGCCCCAGCTCCTGAGAAAATGCATGAAATTTATCTTGTTTCTAGGAATAGAAAGCCTGGGGTGTTGTAGTCAGTTCTTTCTCTTAGATGTTGGATTCTTAGCACACTCTACATTATTTTAGAAAACAAGAGGTAAAACAAGGTTGAGTCAAGGCCACCCTCACACCAGTTCTGCCCCATCACTATCACCACTTTGTTGGAAACCCATTACATCAGTTTGTTTTACCTACTGGGGTCTGAGAAAGAGACCGAGCCAATGCTGGCAGCACAAATTACAGCTCTTGGTAAGTTCAGGGTGAATGAGTTAAGAAAATCATTTTCTACCATAGTCAATAGGATCTCCACTGTTTCTGAAGCTTGTGCAAGATGAAAGCACGGAGAGAAGCCCTTTGACGTCATTCTATGTAATTTATTGGGTTTACAGAGTACAAAAATATCTTCCATTAACCTATGACCTAAAGCAATAAGGCTACAAATGTTAGCGATGCCTGGCACACTAACTTTCTGTGCAGTCAGCAATGTCATCTTATCTTCCTGTAGATACTTATTTTGCTGTTGCTATTTTAATTGACAAAGCTGGTCTATCTTCATAACAATATTATCTATAATGCTAGGACTAGCCAGATAAAGTAGCTGGGCCTTACAAAACTGCCTGGTGCTACCAGGGTGGCATAGACTGCTACAGTTATGGCATTTTCTACTGGTAAGCATTTTCTGTAGAATTATACATACTGCTCCAATTTTTATATAAGCAAAAAAAATGGAAAAGATATGTGTGAAAAATCAAAAGGTCTTTTCCCTCAATGTGGGAAATTGCTCTAGATTGTTAAACTTGCCACATATCTGTAGTTTATTATAAAATTCTTCCTTTTCTCCTCTCTCCAATAAGATACATCATGTGATTGTGTGTGTGTGTTTTTAACAAATTCAATGCACTTGGAAAAATACCCAGATGGTTTAATTTCTTTGGAGAAGTGTGTGAATCCAAGATAATGTTCACAGCTGCCAGAAAATGTATTCCTTCACTGTGGCTACCACCTGATGTTCACCACATAAAACTGGAACAAAAAACAAAGGAGCAAAGAATAAAAAATGAAGCGGTTTACAGAAAAATGAAGATTTAACACCGTGTTCTCTTAGAGAGAAGTAGGGTAATCCAGCTCTAAGATTGAAGCACACATTAGTGACAAATCAATGCAACAGAGCAAGTGCTCAAAAAATCTCGGAGTCCAATGGACTGGAGAGAGCAATTAAGCGTTTGCATTTCAAGAAGGGCTGTTTGCAGCTCTGCTTTTTGGCCTGGAATGGCACCAAGTGCTGTGTCACCAGTGCTCCTGGGAGAGCTTAGAAAAATCAATGCTCATCAAAACCATCCACGTTAACTTCTAACTTAAAGAGCCACCTGGCACAATTATTTAAAGATCTTAATTTCCTAGTTGTCAACACCATTATAGAGCACCTACTGTGTGCATTACATTGAACTTGAAAAGAGGGCAAAATATTCACAGTACAGCATCCTAGAACTGCGATACTTGTTTGAAGTCTTCTGTGCCTGTGGCAAATATTTTTCTCCACATATCAGCAGCCTCTGCTTGCTTACAGATATCTGAATTCTCCCTCATTCACTGTATTCAAACAACTGGATTCAAACTGGATTCATGTCCTCTGCAGAAATATCTGGGGACAGAAGAGTGATCTCCCTACTTTCTGATCTACCATTTCTTCTCTCTCTCTCTTTCTATCATCTAACTATCCATCTATTATCTATCTATCTATCTGTCTATCATCTATCATCTATCTACTTACATGATGAACAATGTTCTCAGAATATTTATTACTCAGACCACGATAAGGTTGGCAGGATATGTTTAACTTATGAGTAACTTTAAGGCACAGAGACAAAGAACATCTTTCTAAAAGTCACATAGCTGGTAAATGGCAGAATTGGAATTGAAACCCAGGCTATTAGGTTATACAATATGGGATTTTAATCATTTTTGTATGTTTCTTTGTGTTGTTTTTCATCCTTATGAAAACCATATAAAGAAGGAAATATGATGTTTACTTAACAGGTGTGAAAAATGAATCTCAGGTTTATGCCTGCTAACAAATTGTCCTGCCCAAGTTTCAAATGCAGACAAAACACATGAGTCTCCTTGTTCAGAGCAAAGGATTAATGAGTCACACCAGCAGCAATATTCAGATTATCAGCACTTTTTGTGATATAATTTTAAAAGGGTGAAATGAAGGGGGTGGGAGGCAAGTGACCACTGCACATACAGGGGATGGCATTTCAGGAGGGGAACCTTGAATTTAGGGAGACCATATCTTTAAAGTGGGAGGTAAGCATGCTTACCTTTTCTTCTAGAGGGACATTATCTTTCTTTTTCAAAATTTGTTTTTAATTGACAAGTAAACATTGGATATATTCCTGTACACAGTATGATATTGTGATATATGAATACATTTCTGAATGGCCAAACACAGCTATTTGACATCACACACTAACTAATTTTCAAGCATACAATATATTTTTATTAAAGCCATTATAACGTACGATGAATCTCTTAAAGTCTTTTGCTGGCCTGATGAAATTGTGTGTCATTTAACATCATCTCCGCAATTCCCTCAGCCCTCAGCTTCTAGCAACTGCCATTTTCATCTCCATAAATTCAACTTTTTGGGTTACACATATGAGCAAGGTCATGAAGAGTTTTGTCTTTCTATGCCTGGTTTATTTTGCTTAACATAAACATCCTCTTGAATAAACCAGACTGTTCCAAATGATATGATTTCTTTTTTCCTTGAAGGTCAAATAAACTCCTCTGTGGATATGTACCCCATTTTCCTTATCCACTCTTCTGCTGATGGACTCCTAGTTGCCTTCATATCTTCATGATTATGAATAATGCTGCAATAAATATTGACTGTAGAGATCACTTAGATGTTGACATATTAATTTCATTTCCTTTGGATATATACCCAATGGCAGGAATGCTGGATCCTATGTAGCTGTATTTTCATTTTCTGAAGACACTCCATACTGCTTTCCATAATTATGGTAAAAGTTCACATTCTCACTGTGTAAAAGGTTTCCCTTTCCCCCACATCCTCACCAGCACTTGCCTTCCATCATCTTGTTGACAGCCATTCTAACAGGTATGAGGAGAGAGCGCCTTGTGTTTAGTTTGCCTCTCTCTAATCTAGCAATATGGAACATTGCTTCATATACTTGTTGGCTCTTTGTATATCTTCTTTGAGGAATGTCTGTTTGAAATTTGCTCACTTTTAAATTAGGATAATTATTTTTATTTACTACTGAGTTGTTTGAGTTTCTTGTATGCTTTGAATATTAACTTTTTAATCAGATGTCTGTTCTTCAATTCTGTATGTTGTCTCGATATGCTGTTGTTTCCTTTGCTAGGCAGAAGGTCCTTAGTTTGATGTAATCCCACTGGTCCATTTTTGCCTTCATATTTGGGGTCATATACAAGAAAAATCAATGCCAGACCAAGGTCATGGATTTCCTCTTATGTTTCCTTCTAGTTATTTTACAATTTCAGGCTTTTTGCTTATGTCTTTAATATATTTGAAGTTGATTTTTGCATATGGTGTGAGATTAGGGTCTAACTTCATACTCTGTATGTGAATATCTAGTTTTCCCAGCACTATTTACTGAAGAGACTGTCCTTTCTCCATTGTGTATTCTTGGCACCCTTGCAGAAAATCAACTCACAGTAAATATATGGTTTGTTCCTAGGTTCTCTGTTGGTCTTTTGTCTGTTTTAATGCCATTACCATGCTGTTTTGATTATTAGTAGATTTTTTTAAAATCAGCTAGTATTATGTCTATGACTTTGTTCTTTTCATTCAACAAAAATTCTTTGGATCTTTGGGTTCTTTTGCAGTTTTGTGTGAGTTTTGATGTTTATTTTTCTATTTCTGTGAAAAATATCACTGTTATTTTGATAGGAATTGCACTGAATCCATAGATTTCTTTAGGTGATATGAACATTTTAGTAATATTAATTCTCCAGCCAAAGAACATGAGATTGGGTTATTTGATGTGTTGGGGTATAAATGTTCACAGTGGTCCTATAATTCTGCATTTCTGTGCTATCAGTTACAATACCTTTATCTTACATTGCTCTTTAGTCTACAAACATTCTTTAAAATTATGTCTACAGCACAGGAGACATCTCATTGCTTGTAAGATATATAGAAATGTTAGAGACTCATAGGTAATTTATTTTCAACAAATTAGCCATTAATTATGGTTATCTAGTTCCTGCATTTCTCATTGTTTGTCCACAGATTTTCCTCCAATGGTTTAAAGTCATTGTTCTTCACCTTCAAGATCTAGCTCTCTACATAAGAAGATAGAATGCAATGTATATTATAACTGGTCTAAGATATATAGTTACAAGTATTGAAAAATACACCAGTTTTTCTTTATTTGTTTATAAATCAACAATTTGTTATTCATGAGCTTTCATTTACACCTAATAGTTGAAAAATTATAATATGACAAAACAGGTAATTAATTTTTTACTTTTAAAATTAGACTATTGATTAGAGTCAAGTTCAGAATTCCTTTCCCACTGTTCTTCACTGTTCCCTGGATAATTGAAGTTTCTGGTGGGTTTATATATCAGCCTTATATCTCACAAGGTATGACTTTGCCCATGGACCATGTTCATTTTTTGCTGGATGTCTCTGGAGTAGAATTCATCCCTACTCTCTTTATGGACATCCTAAGCTGACAGCCTCTCACTTCTTGCTATCCCTTTTTGGTCTTCATGTGCCATATTCTGGAACCTAATATTGTTTATACTCTTGCCCTGACTTAGATCCTCAAACTTATTTTGGTTTAAGAGTTCTGGTGGTCTCTAACTCTTACTCATGGCTTGGCTGCCATGAAAGTCCTAGAACTTCTCTCTAAAACTTACAGACTTGGCACCTACATGCTGGCAACTGTCAGAAATGCTTGCTGTGTTTATAGCTTCCATTAGTTTAACTGGATTTCTATTTTTTTTAACACTCTCCCCTTCATCTCTGCCTTGTAGTCAGAGCCTAGCAATGTGAAGAACTGGAATCCAGACAGTACTGTGACTTTAGACATGTCCTCTCTTAGCTTCCTTAACTTTTTGTTTTTGTGTGTTACATCATTATACTCTATTTCTTACTCTGTGGATTATAACAAATGCTCTGTGTAGCTTTCCAGGAAATTTCTCCTTTAAACCCACAAATTCTTTCCCATGAAATTTGTCTTTTCCAAATAAAAACCTTGTTTTTAAGATTATTCATTCATCATTCACTTGTTTACCAAAAGCATTTTAGAATGCTAATTGTTTTCTTTGTTTAAGATTTTATCTATTCTACCTCTGAGTCTGTATATATGTAAAACACTCAATGATTTAATTATAGTGGGGTGATATAGTTAATACTAAGTATTAACCTTATGCAATATTTGAAGATAAAAATCAAAAGGATAAACATAAAATTTCTAAGAAGAATTGTACACACCTGCAATCCCAGTACTTGGGAAATTGAGGAGGAAGATGATAGTAAGTATGAAATCAGCCTGGACTACCTTTTGAGATCCTGTCTCAGCAGTATTTTAATGAATACATTTTACATAGAGAAAAAATAATTCTGAAATTTGTTATCAAGAGAAGTTAAAGATATTAGATGACGGAGAAGACAGACTATCTCCTAGACAATTATTTTGAAATTAAGAAAATTATGTCTCTATTAGTTTGATATAGTTTGCTACAGTATCTTGGATGAAGTACAGAATCTCTTAAAAAATAAGTTACCAGCAAGTAGACTAGTCTATTAACGAAATACCAATGATACTAGACTATAGAACTAAATTTTAATTTGGAGTAAATTTTAAGTAAGCATTCATAGTTTTCCTTCCTCACAATTATGAAACTATCTTAACAGATAATTATAAAAGACATTGGAGGGAGATGAGACAGATGGAACTTTAGAGATTTATGGAATGTATCATGAATATTTTTATCAAAGGAACTATGTCATATTCAACTTTTGATACATAGAACCCTATGCAAGCCTATACATGAATGAATATAGTTACTGGCCATAGAAATGAAAGAGAATAAAATACATGAAAGACATAATGGAGAAATGGCTGAAAACAGTCTGTAATGAATAAATGAAAAATGAAATAGAAATGAGTAGACATTATTTCAAATCTGGAAGACTGGAGAATTATGAATGTAACAAGATTATAGTCCTGGTGATTATAACAGTTCTTTGGATACAGTCTGGAAGATAGATATCTCTGGTTGGTATGAAGGATGAAACAAAGACAGAGAGGCAAAAGAAGACCAGTGAGCAGAAAAAACAAGCAACCCAGAAGGTATGGTAAAAGAACCAGATGTGGATGAAAGCTACAAAGAGTATGACCCATGAGCTTTGTATACATATATGAAATAGAATAATGAAAGCTTTCCCAATTGTTTTAGGTGGGACAGGGAGGGAAATCGGGGGAGGACAGATGAGGGAGCAAGTCTACCAATGTAGAACGTGAGGCTATTCAGAAAAAATAGAAACTTCTTGTAGACTACCAGCCATTTTATACAGAGATCTAACACAAAAAGTTAAGAATATGCTATCAACCTTCATTTTTGAGTCTGTTCAGTATATAACAGAGGGTGAGACAATAGAAGTACTCATTGTTTCTCTTTGGCATTTTCAGCAGGCAAATGACACCACATGATAGAGAAGCATCAAGGCCATGTAAGTTTTTCTTACAACTGTCACCTAAGTTAGCAAAATGGCTGGAAGGAAATTATGATTTAATTGCAAACCAAGTTAAAAATGAGAAACACATTAGAGGTCCTTCTGAGTAGGAAGCTTGTTGAAATTAATACATGTAGGTCAGTGATTGAATAAGGGATATTACCTGTGTCCATTTCTGCCTGGTTCTCAGATAGTGTTTAGCCTTTGTGATTGCTTCCCTTTTGGCATGGTGGGAGGATGTATTAAAGGTGATTTTTCATGAGTCTTGATTATACCAAATCCTGTCAAGACACAATGTTGGAACACTCAGTGACTGATGCACAGACACCGGAAGGAAAAAGCAAGGTTCTAGCTATATAGTTAAAGAGAACCCATTGAAACTGTAAACATCAAATGGATAAGCAAGATGGCATTTCTCAATAAGAAAATATATCTGCATACTGTATTTGGGAATTTATGAAAAAGTTAACAAATTTCCCCTAGGTGAGGACAAAAAGGGGTAAATTTGCTCACTGGCACATCAAACATAGATTATTTACAATCTTTGAAGATCTAAGTCTTGTTGATTTTAGAGCTATGTGGAACAAGGATTTCTGTGGTGTCTCAGTGTCAGCATTCATTGTGTAGGTGTTCATCTGGCTATAGCAGTACTCAAGTCTTTCACAGGGAGAAAAACTCAAGCAAAGAATCCCTGGCTTCCTGATACAAATTAAATATTCTTGTTTGGAAACTGAAAGGCTAAATATCTACCCACAAACCACAGTGCAATTGAGAGCACTTGTTCCTGAGAAGATACAGCCTCGTTTCTACCATTTGTGCTATGTAATGACTCATTTTTTATTTCAGTTAATCATGGTACAAAGCTATTCAAAAGATTCCATATCAATATGAACAGTATTATCAACCCAAGCAGGAGTTCAGAGGTTTTTACAAGAGATATCTATAATTATTGCTTAGATTGCCAAAAGCACACTAAAAGTAGCGACAACTCTGAATAGCAGGCATAAAATTCATATTAGCCTTATGGAATATACACAGATTAAATTCTAAAATTCAATTAATTCAAGGTTAAAGCTACATCCACATTTCAGGAGATAACAAAGCGAGGGTTTTCATTATTTCTGTACTTCATTGAGCAATATATTTGACTATTAAATACTGTACTTAGTTTTATATGGTGGAGCCTTCGAAGGGTTACAAATGTATGAATCTTGTTAAAGCTTGTATTTAAAAGACATATAACTGTTAAATATAAAATATTCAATCATTTTGGGATATCCAGAAAAGGAGCTAAAAACCACTTTAAAATAACCATTCTTAATTCTTTGACTGCATGTTACTTAATTTGGTGACTGCATGTTACTCCATCATAAATATGTGCTACACCTCTCCTAAACCAACTGCCCCAGCGGGAACACAGTGTGCTGTAGATTTTGCACCATTATGAAAGTGGTGTTGGATATCCTTCTGACTCTATAAACTCCTAAAATTGTAACAGTTGAACATTTTATGTCTTACTTCACTTTCCAAGTTTTATGACCAGATGATTTAAAATGCTTTGAGCTCTCTTCTCTGCAAAACAAGCACATCCGTGTTCAAAATGCCAACTTGGCCACGTTTTAAACTCTTAAACATACTAAAAAAAAAAAAAGAAAGTATGTCATTTCATTTTTTTTCCACTTTTATTAGGATATATTCATTGTACAGGGGAAATTTGTCGTGACAATTCTGAATAGCCTTACACTGTACAGTGGTTAGGCCGCCCCCACCATCTCTCCTGCACCCTCCTCACCCCACTTAAAGCAATTGAAGAGATTTCATCTCACTTTCTTATATGTATATGAAGCCCAGCCCATCAATCATCTCCCTTTACTTGCATCTCACTCACCCTCCTCCCACAAGCACTCCCACACTATACTCATTTTACAGTCATACCTTTCATTTTAATTCTAAAGTCAAGGTCAGTGTTCCCACTGTGAGTATACTTTTTATTTTTCATTTTTCATATTTTCCATTTTAATTTATTTTTATTTCCAAATTCTTTCTTGGAATTGTGCTTTGACTTTTGTAGATATTTTGTAATATTATTTTGTTATTTTTTGCATATATTGAAAGTACGATATAGTGAATGTATAAATGATTTCTGAAGCTAAGCAAATTGATAGATCTTTTACCTCACAGTCACCTGTTTTGTGACAAGAGTGTAAAATCCACTCCTTTGCGGATTTTCAGTGTACAATGCATTATTATTAACTGTGGGCCTCGTGGTGTCCTGCAGATGCCCACACTTGCTCTGCTCTATAACTGCTCGTTTGTATCCTGCAATCTATATTTCCAGTGCCTTCCTGTCTCCAACCTGGCAACTTCTTGCTCTGTCTCTGCATATATGACAGAGTTTAGATTCCACATATTGGAGAGCTCTTAGTCAAGATATAGAAATAACTGCTTTAATGATGGTGAACAGGGTCTATGGTGTGCATAATGGGATTTTCTTCAAACTTGAAAAAGAAAATAATTCCATTTGTGACATGATGGGTGACTTTTGAAGACCTTATGCCAGGTGAAATTTGCCAGACACTAAAAGGAAAGAGCTACGTGATCTTACTTGTATGCAGTTTTGCTTCTTAACAACATACCTTTAGCTTCAGTAGCTGAAAGAACTCAGTCTTAACTTCTTTTTTTAAGATGGTCAGCAAATTTGTCTGTACAATGTATCTATAACTCTGATTCAAGTGATTTTTAAGCAACTACCATGTGTGAAACATTTATAAACATGAGGAATTCTTTGCAAAGCAGGAGAGTGCCTGTGTCCTGTTCTGAGAGAGTGTGAATAGGAACAAAAACAACAAAAGTAATAATAAGCAAATAATTTAAAAATTATCAATGATGTAAGTGTAGGTTCTAATGTGGCAGGAAGAAAACAGAGAAGAGTGTGGTAGAGAGAGAGCTTAGGGTAAGCAACAGAGAGGGTTGACGTGACCTTTCCTAGAGGATGTGACTTCTAGTTGCACTGGGATTACACGAAGAACTTGGATACAGAAGGGGAGAGGCAAAGTGGAGCTCTGCAGGCCATAGTGAAAGGTGTGCATTGGGTTATCACTGTGATGGAAAGACACAGCAGATGCTGACCTTTCTTTAGGGGACAACACTTATATGTTTTATGTTTTAAACTGACACCATGTCACCACCAACTGAGGATCACTGGATGGCTGTGTGCTCTGGCTGTGCCTAAGGGATAATGCTTTGGCAACAGGCTAATCAGAGCTTATACTTCTGTGGGTTTGTCTTTTGGGCTCTGAGTGGCCCATACCAAAAGCACTGGTTATCTTTGTTGGTAAGTGACTAAGCAGTGCATGTAACAAGATGCGAAAATGGAAGTATTTGCTTTAGTTTTGGAAAAAGCAGGCAATTTTGCTTTAGTTTGGGATCAAAACTGGGTAGCAGTTATAACTCCATTCCAGTACAAGGTACTGGGGTATTTATAGAAACCTTGGCAAAAAGGAGACCCCAAATCACTCTTCTTTGTTTCAGACATTTGAATTTAAGTTACCATAAATATTTGCAACACTAGAGAAACCAAGAAACAAAATTTTTCTGGGAACAAATTCGTTACCTTGTTTCCTACTTTCAGGAATTTTTTTCTATTCCAGAAAGCTATTAAGCTGTTGGAAGTAGAAAATAAAGACAAAAATGGCAAAATAAAATACTTTATTTCTACCACATAGAAATTATCACTCTTAATAACTTAGTATATATTTGAGCATACATATTCATGGTTTTTTTATCTCATATCGTCTTACTATATTTTCTGTTGGCATAACTAAATATCACAGAATGAGAATTTGTTAAGAACAAAGATTTATTCTGTTCATGATTCTGGAGGTGAGAAGTCCAAAGTCAGGAGGTGAATCTGTTGAGAGCCTTCGTGCAGGCGGGGCCTCCCTACAGGGTCCTGAGAAAGAGCAGAACATCACATGGCAAAAGGGCACATTGGCTTTTTAGCAGACCCACATTCAGGGTAACTTATTCACCCTTAATCCATCAGTAAATTAATCAGTGAATAGATAATCTGATCACCTTTTTCTTTCTCATGGTGGGGATCAAATTGCAGCACGAATTTTGGTGGAGACAGTCACACCACAGCACAGGATGACACACATATGAGAAAGTGCTGCCTGTTGTGTAGTGCATCTCTTCTAAGTCCAATTTCCCATTTCAATAAACTTTTATCTTGTTTAAAACACACTAATTTTTTAACAGTACTGGGGCTTGAACTCAGGGCTTCATGTTTGCTAGAAGAGTACTCTACTTGAGCTATAGCCCAAGTCTTTTTTCTTTTAGTATTTTTTGAGAAAGGGCCTTTCATTATTGCCCAGCCTGGCCTCAGACCAAGATCTTCCTCCTCCCCTTGAATCCTGACTAGTAGTAACTACAGGAGTGAGGTCCCACACCCAAAACTCACACTATTTTCAAATATCTTCAATTATTTAAACACTGTATCTTATATCTGTTTTGTCCAAACCTTCTCAAAGTAGAGCTGCACTCATCTAGATACTAATTTTATGTGGATGGTTCCATCCCTTTTTTTAAAAAAAAAAAACTTGACTTGTTAAAGAAAGTAGGTGCTCAGTGTAATCTGATAAATGACTCTTGATGGAGTTACGTGAGTGCTGTGAACTATGGCATGACCCCTTGCCTCCTCAGGATGAGGTGGAAGAAGGTAGCTCCCTCTTTCCTTGCTCACATAGGCCTGGTGAGAGCAGCTTGTTAAGGAACGACCAGAAGGCCCATATGTATGTCCTAGAGTTCATGGACAGTCAATTGATATCTATAGTGTGGCTGGGAAAATTTCAAAGCCAGGCAATGTCTGCTGTTCTGTAATTGCAGTGAGAAGGTGACCAAAACTGTAGAGTGATCTGCACCTCTGTCAGTACAGGTCGCAGGTTGGGGCAGATTTTCTGAGTAGTCAGTTGTGAGTACCCACTTACACACATGACAGTGTTACAGTAGACAAATGCTTTTGCAAAATCTCCCTTACCTCTCCTTCTCACCTCAATCACAGCCTATCCAATGGTGCTAGTGGGCAGCAGGTGAAACAGTGAAGTTGTGGAAGAGAAGAAGCCGAGGTTGGCAGGCTCACTGTGCCACTGCAAGACTCTGGCCTGAAGCTACCATACAGAAAATCTTTGTGAGAGGTGGCATTGGGTATTTTCATTGTTACAGTTTGGTTAGAGGTGTGATGCTGGTTTTGTCACTTCAATTTACAGAACTATTTGCTGTTGCAGTGTGACTGAAAATGCAAGAGCCCTACCTGAGATTATTTCATCAAGACTATTGGGAGAAATTTAAAAAATTGCTTAGTGAGTGTGTGTTCTCATGCTCCACTTGTTCAAAGCACTAATTATAGGGAAAGAGTTGATCTCATCTCCTAGAAAAATAATGAGAAAATAGAAAATGTTCCATGAAAACTCTTCACTTTAGACGCATGTATCCCTGGGTGGTAAACATCTCCTTTAGGGTGAACTTCTTAACTGAAACTATTCATTTGTGTTGTCATCTTGCCCTCTGATACTGGTGCAGCACCTGGAAGTTCATAGGGCACTTCCATATTCATTACACTCACCACACATTGCTGACCACCCTCTTCCTATTCCTGAGTTACACCTGCATTACAACAGGTCTCCCTGCTTTATTCAACATTTCTTACTGTATTGTCCTCCAGTGCCATGAATATTTAGAAGGTGCTTCCAAAATTAGGGGTAGATCTTTAGTTTTAGAAATAAGAGGCCATCAGATGCTAGTACATCGCACACATGTTTTTAGAAGGCAGTCTGTTACATACATTGGATGTCATTTGGTCATTAGTCTAAGGAGAAAAAAGTCATACTTCTAAAGAACAGACCAAAAAAAAAAAAACATTAAACACTCAAATGTCAAAAAGCTACATAGACTACAGGGAAATAACCAATTTCTTTTATTCAGTTCCTTATGTTACGTGGCCAGTGATCTGAAAATGAAGAGCTCTGAAAGGCATAAGGCAGTTGACAGCTGGTAGATTTCAATAGGAAGCATATAGCATTCACAAAATAGCAGTTTTCATGAGACACAAAATTAAAGCAAGGTAAGAATTCCATAAAAAGTAAAGAAAAACTGAATGATGTGTCTTTCTTCCTTACAGAAAGAAACAACACAGTCACCCGTTTTCAGTGTTAATAGCAGTTTAAGAAAAATGATGCACTTCTGTCTCTTGACAAAGACCCTGAGTGAATTGTGATGCAATTGTATCGGGTCAGATTGTTAAATATTTCAGAAGAGAGAGGACAGTGCTCTTCATTGTAAAGAAAGAAATTCACTATAGACAAGAGGCGTTTCTTAAGTAACTCAATTGGAAGGGGCAGTAAGTCAAGAGCTATTGAAAAATATCATGTCTTTATTTAAAGCCAGACTATTTAGAAACTAGTAGATGCAATCAAGGTATCTCTATAGGAGCTTTTGAAAAATGTT
Source organism: Castor canadensis (assembly GCF_047511655.1). Taxonomy (NCBI): domain Eukaryota; kingdom Metazoa; phylum Chordata; class Mammalia; order Rodentia; family Castoridae; genus Castor; species Castor canadensis. Next base: position 4,361,611 of record NC_133386.1, on the reverse strand, counting down.
GCTTTTCAACATCTATGAGGAGAGAGACAGCGCTTCCCTCAACAATGGCTGTTCAGAGGTTGGGAGTAGAAAGCCATTCTGAGGCTTGGTGCTTATAGGTGTTGGATCATGGCCTAACTACTTATGCTCTTCCTTAGTACAAAAACCAAGTCTTGTTACTGGCCAGAGAACCTTGTCCTTATGTCTCAATCATTTTCTACCTGGAGTTAGAGCTTTTTAATCTGAGGCTCCTGTTGACCAAAACTTCAGTGCAATTGTCCACCCAGGTTATTGTAAGTTATGCACTCATGGTTCGTGGAGTTATTGCACACAACACACTCAAGCAATAATAAAATCAATGCAAATACTTAAAGAGTGTGTTTGGTGGCTCTCAGTGCATGACATTAAACTGGGCATTGAGGAGATTTATAAGAAATGCTCCAGCCTTTCATGCCTCCAAAAATGTAAACAAAGCCAATAGCTACAAATTTATATGTGTTCACATACACATTTACATGTATATAAAATGCACACTAAATATATGTGTACATATACATATAAATTTGCAGCTGTTTATATATTGTTTATATGTATATGTGTATAATTTTCTTTTTAAGCTCAAGTAATGGTTTCATTCTTTCATAGTGAAAACAATCTAAAAAAAGACAAAATTAAAAATCATTTAGAAAATAATTATCACCTCATTTTTTTCTTAATTTGCACAGTAAAAAACTGAGAATAACATTCCATGTCTTCCAGTGCTGGAAAGAAAGCCCTTCAAATCTCTGCTGCATGAGACTTGTGAGGAAGACTATATTTTCCAAAGATTGTTGCAAAAGTATGCTCCACTGGTTTTTGATATCTTGGTACTTCACCAATCAGAAAGGAGATCTGTTGTCGTCTCTTGAAACTAGGTTGAACTTGGTGACTGTCTTGTCTTAGAGGACTTTAGAACTGATAATGGGTGGCTCTGAGGCTCGGTCACAGAAATGCCATGCACCACATACTCTTAGGATGCTTCTTCTAGGGATCCTGCAGCCATGCCAGGGGAAGCCTAAGCATTCACGAGGAGACTAGTTCAAAAATATGGAAATGAATTAAAGCTCCCAAATGAGGCTTTGTGCGTGTGTGTGGGGGAGGAGGCTTGGTGCATTTTTCATGGAATAATAAATAGTAATTTAAAGTGATATGGAAGTTATAAATTTACTTCCATGAAAACAATGGCTGCATGTTACATTTTTTAAGTTAAAAAATAAGGTTACAAAACTGAATATCTACTGCGGGTATGACAAAAAGAGGCTTAATAGTTTTGAATCCCAGCATAGTGATGAGTGCCTGTAATGAGTGCTGAGTGATGGGACGCTGAGGCAGGAGGACTGTAAGTTTGAGGCCAGTCAGGGTTACGTACAAGACCCAATCTCAAGAAACTAAAAACTAACCAACCAACCAAACAAAAAATGTTGGATATCTAGCTGACACATTTTTGTTTTCTTTATAGATTGGTAGGTAGGTAGACAGATAGCTAGATGATAGATAGATAGATAGAGATAAGTAAATAGATGATAGATAGGTAGATAGAAAGCTAGAGATACATTAGACATTTAAATCTCTTGGTGAACGAATATAAAAATTGGAAGAAGACAAATCAGAATATTCATAGTGATTATGCAGATGACAGGATTGAGAATGACGTGGTTTTGTTCATATTTCACATATCTGTATCTTGCAATTTCTCTTCCAGAAAGTATGCATTATTTGAAGGTAAAATCTATAAAATTACATTACCCAAACTTTATCTTAGTTATCATTCATCTTAATGTCCCTCCGTGGAATCATACAGATCCCAGAAAGCTAGAAACATGTTCTTTTGATGTGATTGGATTTCAGCAGTGTCCTTCAAAATCTGCTTTTTTCACTGCCTACAAATGCTTTTTGGAGCCTGCTGAGTATGGGATGTGAAAATACCTGTTTCAATAAACTGAGAGAGAGCTATGGATTCTTCCTTGTCTTGGAAGATGCTCTCTCTTGCCCTGACTCAGAAGACAGTCATTCTTGTTTCCTATGAGATGCTCTTAGTGATTTCTCAACAACCCCACAGTAAAATCTATGAATGTTCTGACTTTGTGGGGATGGCTAAGAACAGATTCAAGGTTGACTCACATTTGCTGCACAATCACAATTTTGACGTATAGATAAATGTAGTTTATGTACTTCTCAAATAGTTGCTCATTTATTGAGGTAAACAGGATTTAGAACTCAGGGCCTCATGCTTGCTATACAAGTACTCCCATATAACTGAGCCCGCCATTCTTGCCCTAAAATAGTTACTTCTTTATTTATTGGTGGTACTGGAGTTTGAACTCAAGGCCTTGAACTTGCTAGGCAGGCCTCCATCACTTGAGCTACACCCCACAGCCCTACTTTTTAAAGATTTTATTTTTATAAATAAGAGTTCAAGAGTTATGTAAGATTTCCATTTCTGTGACAGAATACCTGAGAAAAACAGATTTTCAGGAAGAAAGGTTTCCTTTGGCTCATATTTCAGAGGTTTTGGTCCATGGTCACTTGACTCTGATGTGTTAAGCCTGTTGCATCATTGCTGGAGGAAGCTCCTGGGCCTCATGGCAGACAGGAAGAGAAGAAAAAGAGGGGAAGGGACTGGTGTCTAAATATCTCCTTCAAGGGCTCATCCCCAGTAATCAAACCTTCTTTATCTAGACTTTGCCTCTGAAAGGTTCTGGTACCTTTTAACAGCACTGAAGGATGACAACCAGGTATTCAACAAGTGGACCTTTGAAGGACATTACAGAGCCAAATTATAGCAGGGGGAATAAAATATAAGCTATGCAAAGCCTTCCTCTTTCTTTGCTAAGACCATCTTCTGATTTAATATTCTCTTATTAAAAGTGGGATCACTAGTGAAATAGAGCCAGTCACACCCATCTAACATCTGGCCTGCTCTTTGTCTTGATGGCCTCTCCCTCTTCACCCAGAATTGTGCAGACAGGCAAAGCACCTTTTTCTTCCTGGATTCATGACACATGACTTCATGGTTGCTGTAATTTTAAGGAATGCATTTGTAAAGAACATGGATTTCATTAAGTATATTCTGGAATAAAATGGGGCACTTTTTCTTTTCAATTGCACTAATAAGGACTAAGAGAAAATCAGCTGCTTTCTTGAAAGGCCAAGGATCTGCTGTCAAATGGATCCAGTGTTCTTGCCACACCCAATTCCTGTAACTTTTCAGCAGCCTTTTAGGGATTAGACCACAACTACCCATTACTACTGGAACTTATTTGTTGTGTCAGCAAGGCAAAAATACATTAAAATTGAAACAGAATGAGGAGTTTAAATGTAGAAAGCATAACTCTAAAATCTTCTTATCCATGGGATGTTCTATGTGACTGAAACTTATAATGAATATCTCTTAAACTTATACTTTATTTACATTCTAATTGGTTGGCTAGCAAAACCATAACACAGGACATATTTCTTCTCAAATGTACATGCACTTTTTCTATATGATTAGTGAAAAAATTAACAGAATTTATGGTGTTTAAAAATTATTGGTTAAATTTTGTAATGGAAATTGCAGGACCATCCAGGGCTTCTGGCCAAGAAATTTGCATTTAAAGAGGGAAAGAAATACTCACTTCCTGGGAAATGTTTATTACCTAAATGAAGAACTTGTAATCAGTATTAGCTAGAGGACTTGCCAATCTGGCTTTTGGAAGGAAAGGCCATCCTCTTCCCTGTTTTGATTTTATAAAATGTGGATATGCCCATACTTTCCCTTACTGCTTGTAAAGACAGGATATAAGATTGGGCTGATTAATATGCAACCTGAAATAAAGTCAAATGTTCCTACCACTTTTAAAAGCTACTGGATGATACAGTTCAGCTTTGCTTTTCTACAGACTAGATCTGTATTTCATGTTTTATTAAAACACAGTTATCTTTGTATGTGATCATGGGCTCTCTACATAAGAAATCTGCTTATGTTTCTAAAATTTCCCAAATTTCCCTTCACACTGAGATCCTAAGAACTTTCTTCTCTTAAGTAGACTTCCAAAACTATTCCAGACTTATATAATAAGGCATTTCCAGGACTAGGCACAAGGAAACCAAAAATAATGGTTGGGAAAAAAGGTCAAATTAAATTGGCAAGCAAAAACAAAAAGGGATCATTTTCTGAAATTTACATGCAGCTGTTAATGTGTGTAGTTTTGGGGGTTTTAAGAAGCGGCTTTGCTGTTTTCATGCATCATTAGCTTTTCCCATGTTCATAGCTTGTTTGAGATCAAATACATAAATATTTTAAGAAAAATCATTGCAGCAAGTACATAAAATGTATTTGTTATGGATTATATTATAGAAGAGTGATATTATAATGTGTTTTATTAAAATATTTTTTTCAAACTAATAGATAGGGCTTTTATTTCTTACAATGTAACAAAAGAAATATAATTAATAACACTAAATCTACTGGATAAAGTGAAGTAACCAATTTTAAAATACAGACCTGGGCTGAGAATAAACAGAAGTAACAGATGTCACAATAAAATTTGTGCCAGATGCTGGAATTAACTAATAGGAAAATAGTTATAAGAAATATAGTTTCTTATCATCACTGAGAAGAAAATAGTTACATAAAATATAGTAAATAAAAAAGGAATTTAAAGAATATACAAAATAAAAGATCATAATAAACAACTAGTTGCATTTGATAATTAGTTAGAAACCTCTTGGAATAAACAGAAGGGGACAAAGAAAGGGGAACCACAAAAAGAAGAGGTAAGCATTGCAGATGTTAGAACAAGAACAAGCATCCATCTTCCTGAAGATCTACAAAGACCAAGAGAAGGATGCCAAAGAGTGAAAAACAAGCTGATAATATTTGAATAAAATATAAGAAAATTCAACATGATATACACTTCTAGGTATAGAATAGCCAACGAGCCAACCACAAAGACAGAGAAGATGATCTTACAAGTGATGAGGAAGCAAAGACACATCACCTGTTGAAAGCTGGCTGTGGGACTGACATTTGACAGTCAGTGAGGCAGTGGAGCCAGAAGACAGTGGGCTTGCCTCTCTTCAAAAGGAGGAGTGGGGCTAGATCATAACTTAGCATCCTGAATTTAACAAATCTGCCTTTTAAGAGTGAAAACAAAACAAAGACATTCTCAAAGAAAAATCTCAAAGAAAACTCTATCAGTCCTTCATTAACAGAATTCTAAAGGGTATGCTTTCAAAGAGAGAAGGGACAGTCTAAGACATAGTGAAAAACTGTGAGCCAAGAAAAAAAGGTAAATATGGGAATAAGTATTTTAGAAAATGTTGGAGTGGAGTGTGTGTGTGTGTGTGTGTGTGCACCATCCAAATATAATTTATGATAAAGTTACTATGAGAATAAATGCTTAAATAAATATTTTAGCAAATAAAAATTCAAAAATATATTAACAAGGTAACGCTAATTGAGCAAACTTGGAGTATTCCAGAAAGAATAGGTTGATTCAACACTGGAAAACAGATTAATAAAATACATCACATTTATACAGTAAAAAGCATTAGGTATGTTACAATATTTATTATTAATTTAAAACAAAATAAAAAAAAAACCAAAGTAATTTAGTAATTTAGGAATAGAACCAAAATATTGTGCCCCAAAAAAGGGTAGATAAAAGTATTTTGCTTTCACATGTGGTCCCAGATAATCAGGAACATAATTGATTTTTCTGCTACCACTCCACCTGTTCCACATGGACCCGAAGCACAACACAGAGAGAAACAGTATCTTCTATAAGCCTTGGATGGGAAGAGGTGGTTATTAAAACTAGTCACATCAACAAATAAAATAAAAATACAGTTTGAGCCACATGTGTAATGTGAACATTTCTAGTAGCTATATTTGGAAAAAATATACAAATCAATATTTTGTGATGTTTATGCAAAGACAGACACATAAAACAGAAATAGATCAGAGATGATTTAGAAAGAGATCTGTCCATATGTGTAAATTCTGTACCTGGTAGAGGTCTTACTGCAGCTTATCACAGACAGGAGACGTATGCAATAGTGCCGGAAAAATAGTTATCTGTTTGGGGAAATTATATTTTTATTGTGCACCTTAAGTAAAAATCTATTCTATTTATATCAACAATTTAGCATGCAAAAGGCAAACTTTTGAAAATGTAAAATGTAATAACATCAGAGAATTGGTCTGATTTGAATATCTGTGTTCCCAACTAACACATACATTGCAATCCTAACTGTCAAGGTCATGGAATTAGGAAGTATATCCTTTGGAAAGTGATTCATTTATGAGGGTTTTGTCCTTCTAGAGATCCCTGGTCCTTCCACCATCAAGCAGTCAGCACCGATGATTCAGAAAGGGCAACTCACCATACCCTAAATTTGCCTTGATCTTGACTTCTCAGCCTCCCAAATTGTAATTTAAAAGTTATCAAGTTTATGGTATTTTGTTACACCAGCCTCAGGAGACTAAAACAAGAATGTCTTATGATCATGTGTTAGAAACACACACTTTGGAACAAGACACAAAATGCATCAACCACAAGAGAAAAGATAAATCCTGCCACATCAACTGGTAGCTTTACCTCAAAGACACTATGACTAGAGTTAGGAAAGAAGCTACAATCTACCAGAAACCATGCACCTAATGGTGGCAACACTTTATATCCAGAATATTAAAAGTAATTTCTATGGATCACAAAGTAAAATAAAATCATCTATTTGAGCAAAGGGCAAATGATGCACAGACATCTCACGGAGAAAAACAGATAGGAATATGGACAAGAAGACAAGGTTTTGCACTTACCACATTGGCGGGCTTTTCTTGTCTTCATTATGGTCTCTCTTTTTCAGGAAAGACCTGCTAATGTTGGTCATTTGTGCAGCCTATTAAACTGAAATTCCCCCACTGAAATTATTATTGGGGGTGTGGATCAAACTGAGTCTAAATGATATGTTTACACAGGCTCCAACCTCAGTAACATGGTATGTCTACTAAATTGTGTATCTTTAATGAATTTCAATCAAGCATCATAATTTCCTTTTAAAAAGGACTTGGCATTTAACAAAACTATTTTGTGTGTGTGGTACTGTGGACTGAAATCAGGGCCTCATACTTGCTGGGTAAGCAATCTACCACTGGAGCCATGCATCCAGCCTGGAATTCCCAAAGAAAAATATACTTGTTGCAAAGAGTGTCTTTCAAATTATTAATTTTTCTGTTCATTGTTAGTCTATAGAAATGCTTTCTATATGTATATGAATGTGTTATATATGTGTGTATACATATATACCATACATACAACTTAAGACTGACAAAACTAGTCAATTCAATTACTAATTATGAAACTTTGCATGAGTATCTTAGCTTTTGTTTGACTTTTCTTCTGAAGCCACTCACCAAATGAGTCTGGTCAAAACTGAGATGTGTTGTAAATGTACAATACACAATGAATTTCGGAGAGTTAGTATGAAAAGAAAAGGAAATTGTTGCACTGAAAGCTTTTCTATTGATTAGATGTCAAACAATAACATTTTGGACCAAGAGGAGCAAGGCAGAAGAGGCCACAGACCTGGACGGGGCTCAGAGTTCCTAGAGTTCCACCTTAAAGTTCCTCCTGGTCTCCTCCCCTGTGGAAGGCTTCAGCTTTCAGGTGTGGTAAGGAGATACTCAGTGCGTCTTCGGTGGGAAGAGGCAAATTAAAACATTGTGATTCCAGCAGAGCCTAGAAATAGTTTACTTAACTAACCCAAGATTAATTAAACAACTTGTTTTTTCATTAGAAATTTAAAATCTCGGAGTCTTGATGCAAATGAGATCTTTACAAAACAGGAAGTCTGCCATTCTCAGAAACTGTTCCATGATTTTTCCCAGTTTCTCACTGATTCATTGTCCCCTGTCCACAGTCTTTATTGTGTCCTATGATAATCAAAGGACATTCTATTAAACGGAGCAGATTTACTCACTGAGACCTATGAAACACTATGGAATGTGATTCTCAGAGATGTGTGGGCTTCCTGTCTGCCAGGCCCTCAGAATTGATCCCAGACTGTGACAGACCCCTGGAGAGCTCCCCTTGTGCAGGTCTTGAGATGTCAGCAGTCCTCAAGTTCAAGGGTGTTCCTAGCATGCCCATCCTCTGGGAGTGAGTGCCCAAATGGACACATCTCTCCCTAAGTCTACACATGCAACATCCTTTCCCACTTCCCTTGCAAAGTGCCAGTGGCTGACGGTCTGTCCTTCAGAGGTCTGGAAGCTGAATGTCCCCTCTCTAGAAACCAAACATGGCAGCAGCCACATGAGGGAAGTTCACCAATCTCAAAGCTTTTTTTGTTGTGTTTTATTTCATTGTTTTTTGAGATAGGGTCTTGCTATGTAACCCAGGCTGGCCTTGAACTGTTGATCAGTCTCCCTAGTGCTGGGATTACAGGAATGTGCCACTATGCTGGACTTCAAAGCCCAGGTTGCTTGTGATAGAAACTCAGGCCTCTTTAAATAGTCCTGGGAGCTTTGCATTAGCATTTTTGGATCCCACTAGAGGACATATCTTCACAGATAGGTGTCTGGTGAACATCTGTGCATCTCACATCCCTATAAAGCCCCTGCCTGAGGCCCTCCCCTCTTCTTCTCCTCCAAACGTTAGTCTTCTCATGTGCTTGTTGACTGACTAGCCATAGCCACAGGAGTGCCTGTCTGACTTTCTGTGAGCCTCTGTCTACCGGACAATGTCCCTACTCTGTTCCTGAAAGGTCATTCTGCTGCTGGTCGCCACTCTGCCTGCTGATGTCACTTCCTTATCTGAACTGTAAGTCACTGCACTTTAGTGATGAAACAGACAGCTTTCTGTCTCCCAATGCACAAAATTCTCTTTCTTTCTCTCTCTCCCTTCTAGCCCTCCTTCTTTCTCTGCTTTCTTTGGGCCCTGAGGTTTTCTACAGCTGACAGGAATTCCTGAAGGCTGTAAGTGTACCACCAGGAGCCGCAGGTCACCAGGATCCTCCTCTGCAGTTAAATCATTTCTCCCAATGGTCCTGGTCCTGCCCTCTTTACACTCTGTCCCCATCCGTCCCACTTGTCACACAGGACACAGTGTCCTTCCTACAGCCTTCTTGGCTCCCTGCAGATCTGGGCACTCAGTGTAATTGGTCTCTCAGTCACAGTGATTTTGAAACAATCCATGTTCTTCTGGAGGTTTTCCAGCTTGGCTGCACACTGGCCTCTCTTTGCTTCTGCTCTGGCTTGTGCGGAAGTCAGCGTCAGAGGGTTAGAGGCCAAACAGACAAAGTGGCTTCATCCATTGAAGTGGAAATGGCACTACACTCATGTTTCCCAAATCGAGTGACACGGAACACAAATGTCCAATGAGATGCTAATAGGGGTTCTGAAAGAAAAAAAAGAACTCTGAAGTTAAATGAGTTTGGGAACCCCACAAAGCCTTGGAGAATGGTCCTGTGTATTCTTGGCACATTAAGGAATCCCTGAATTCTAAGTGATGAATTCCCTTTTTGTTGTGTAGTTAGGACTCGCCAAATTTATTTGCTCACAGACCCTCTCAGTTCATGAGTACTTATTTGTGGAACGCTGTACTCTTTTTACCTCAGGTTGGGATGTTCAAGCACACAATGTTCTCACAGTTCTCTTCCTAATCCCATACTGAGTAGACGGTCAAAAGAAGATTGCTTTCGTTGCTATTTTTATTGTCTTGTAATTCAGTTCTGTTCAGTTAAGTCAGAATCAGTTTGACTAGTGAGACTCAAGTTGAAAAGGTATTACCAAATCTCTGGGAGTTTCCTGAAAGCCCAGTCACTGCACAGCTACTTCCTGACAGCTGTGCCCTCTGAAAGTAGCTGGGAAGAGTCCTTCTCCTGAAGATGTCAGGTCAGTTTTTCATAGCCTTATACATCTTCTTGGCTCCCTGGACAGCCAGTGGCTTCAGGCCTCCTTACGCCCATCTTCTTTGTCCAAGTTTATCTAACCTGACTGATACATTGCCTCTTTTGTCTTCACAGAAGCAGGTTTGACTTCAATGAACAAATACCAAAGCAGGGAGTGAAGTGTGCCTTTGGCACTTTCTGCCTGGATATCGAAGGAACCAACCTGGGAGCCTACAGTTCTTACTCCAATGAGTTCTGCTTTAAACCTCACATTTAATAAGAAGGCAAACGAGGCCCGGGGAGATCTAGCTATTACTCCAGGTTGAACAGAATGTCAGCAGCAGACTAAAATTTATGTCAATCAACTCCTTATCTGGTGTCAAGAGCAGATGCAAAGAAACAAAGGAACACACACAAGCATTGTTCACTCTTGCTGCTCTCTGAACTCCTTCCCTGCAAAGCTCATTTCCAGGCTCATCCAAACCCTGAAAACACTGCTTGCACACGTGTCCCAACATGAATGATATGTTAAATCCAGGGAAGAGGTGAATGTGGGTATCCTAGGCTGGGGATGAGGGCACCCTTCACCCTGGTTCTAAGGATTTAGGGATCATAGAAAAATAGGTCACAACACCTCCTTCACGAATGCCATGGGAAAATACACACTTTTGTGGAAATGTAGACCTTCTGGTAACTTGGAAGACAAGTTAGTTTACAGCTAAGTCTACCAAGGCCTCTTCCTATACCGCTGGTCCTTGAGACCTGTTATCTATAATGTGCAGCCATCACCATTTGAGGGGAACAGGGCAGCCTCCCTGGATAGAAGAGATGAAAGACTACTTAAAGGCCGAGCATGGATTCATGAGTGTGCTGTGGACCCAGAAACAGCAGAAGAGCCACAGCTGCACATTTCAGAGTGTACATCAAAATTTCACAGACTTTGAATGTGAGGAGCACAGTACTGCCACACAATACTATGATACCTCCACTGTGGTTTATTAGTGCCTTGTCCCCACATTTCTCCATAATCTGGAAACTAATGGGTTAATGCCAGGTGAGGCAGGAGTTCCAAGAAGGGATGGTCTCTGAAGCCACCAACAGATTTGGACTTCAGTCCATTTCTGACTACAGAGAGTTACAGGTAACCTTCACCTTTCTTGATTCCTTTCTGGACCTCTTGAGGAAGAACCTCCTACCAACCAGCTGGGTGAGGATCCTTCAAGAGAGTCCAGGTGACAACTTTTACCTCTTTCTGTACACCTTATTGGGCCTTCCTGGAGCACATGAGTATTTTGTCGTTCATCAGTCATACCACACTGCTAGTCATTGTGGGCGCTAGTTAACCACAGAGAACAGCCCTTATTGACTGGGCCACGGGAAACTCCTAGAGGCACTTTGGAGACCCCAGAATGCCAGCCCTAGGGTCTGCACTTCCATCCCTGCCAGAAAAGGGGAGAACATGGATCCCCGCAAAAGTGATTGTGCTTCTGGTAACAGGTGCATGGTTAGGGTTCACAAAGCTCATGAGGTTGAGACTGTCCACCAGTGGCCAGGGTTAACCAGAGCTGCCTTACTTCCAGGGGCTGCAGTTATTGTGAGCTAGGGACATACAGAGATGTTGGGCAGCATAAGTTGGTAGTATTTTCTTTTGGCTTCCCCACCAATCCTGAGGCTCAGGTTATCAATATCAACATCTGTTAGATGTATGTCTACACAAGATATCCCCTTCTTTCTAAAGAAGTAGGTAGGTGTACTCTAGAGTACCACAGAGAACAGCAAGTTCATGTGAACTTAGAGAATTGTAGGTAATTAATCAACATTGTCAAATTGTAGAGTGCACATGGAGGAATGAAAAACAGGAGACAGAGATAGTGGGCCAGGTCCTCATCATGAGGGCCTTGAATGATCTCAGGAGTTTTCAATTCTTTCTGTGGTTTAGGATATGTGTATCCATGGCAGGTTTAATTTGGAGATGGCACTTTGTGAAAACAGGAAATAAAGAAAGAATGTCAGTAGGCAGAGATGTAATTATCTGCATGTGTGTGTAGGCCCTCACAGATGCTGAGGCCCACAGGGCACAGAGAGAAAGGGACACATTTGGAGGTCAACTTAGTGGCCAAACTCAACACAAGTAAAAGCAGACCGAATGGAAGTGGAGTGAAAGGAGGAGGAGTGACTTAAGAGTCCTCTGTGTTCCCAGATTAGACAGCTGTAGGAATGTGCTGCCTTGGTGCCATTCAAAGAAAAAGAGCTGTAGGAAACAGGACATTGAGGGTTTCATCTTGAACCAGTGGAATATGCAGTGCCAGAATCCCTAAGCTTTCTCTGTTTCAGTAACGTGGAGCTGGAGTTCATCACAGTGCTAGAGATGGAGGCGGGACAATGTGAGAGTTGTGACCACAGCTGAGAGTCCTCCAGGTATGCAGAACATGGCAGGAGTGCCAGTGACGGGATGCAACGCAGAGGTGTGGCACAGCCACAGAGGCAGACCTTCCCTCTGAAATCCTAAAGCATCCCCAGATCCATTCTTGGGCTGCATTTGACTCCTGCGGGGCGGTCACACGCAGATCTTCTCCCCACTCTACAGCAGTGTGGCTGCCCTCAGCATCTTCCCTAGCACTTCCCGCCATTCAGGGAGCTCAGCCCTGTCTCTCCACTTCCCTCACTGCATTCTTCATGAACTCCACTCATTCCTTAAGATTACAGAAAATTACAGACATAAGAAAGTAGGGAAAACCACACATTAAATTCTCATTTACCCCTTTCCTAGCATCAGTGATAGTCAGCCCTCTGCTGATTCTAACCTGACTGTCTTTCTTCCTGAGTTTTGAGTATTTTAAAACAAATTACATGAAATCCTGACCTTTCTCCTCTCAAACGTCATTGCACAGTATGCACTTTCACTAAGTTATATGACTATGTCTACATATGCACGTGTACATGGAGTACAAATGACATTGTAGCTTCACAAAATTAACAAAAACATCAAATGTATAGTCCATATGCAAACCCCCATTATCTCAACCTTAGATATAGAACTGTTGTGCTTGAATCAGGAGAGTGATCAGCTTGAATCAACTAGTCTACCTAATTGTTAAAATCACTTGCTTATGTTTCCATCCTTTTAGAAGAAGCTTCTGTGTTGTTAGAAAAATCAAATCATTTGATCAACGGCTGTTTCACAGTATCTTTTAAAACTTACACCAGAGCTGGATGTGGTGGTACATAGCTACCTACTGCTGCTACTTGAGAGGTGAAGATGAGGAGGACTGTGGTTTGTGTTCAGCCTTAGCAAGAGATTAGAGACCAATCTCAACCGATAAACTGGTGGTTGGTTTGTAATGGTAATCCCATCTGAGCTGAAAGCACAGGTGGGAGGACAGCAGGCCAAGGCTGATTCCAAACAAAAACATGAGACCCTATTTTTTAGGGGGATGGGAGTGGGGTTTGAACTCAGGACTTTGTGCTTACAAAGCAGGCACTTTACAGCTTGAGCCATGCTTTCAGTCCATTTTACTCTGGCTAATTTGGAAATGGTATCTCAAGAACTATTTTCCTGAGTTGACCTCAAACTGCTTTCTTCCCAACCTCAGCCTCTGAAGCAGCTAGGATTACAAGCATGAGTCACGAGTGCCAGGCCGAGACCCCATTTTTAGAATACTAAAGCAAAGGAGTGAGGCATTGCTCAAGAGGCAGAGTACCTGTGTAGCAAGCACAAGGTCCTGAGTTCAACCCCCAGTACTGGAAGAAAGTACATTATTCCCAGTCAGGCATTGTGGTACACTCCTGTAATCCCAGGAGAGGCAGAAAGAGTGTGAGTTTAAGGCCAGCCTGTGCTACATAGCATAAACCTGTCTCCAAAAACCATGATAAAACAGAGCGACAAGAACAAAATTGCCCAAAACAAGAGCAATCAACCAAACAAAACCCCCAAAACTTATTCCATGTGTTTAGGCTAGGATATTTCTGAGGTCCCTTGAAATGTACCATTATACCCATATTCTATTTGGTTATATGTTGAGATGATTGGATATAGGTGGAATCAATGTGGTCTACCCAGATTGAAATTTCTCATCAAACTTTAATCATTTTCAATGAAGCTACATGCAAAGTCATTTTGTTAATACAGGTGCAAAGTGGTGATTTTTTTTAAAAATACTATCAATTACACTATATTAGCTATGATTTTTTTTCTATAAAGAAAAAACTTGTCCTTATATAAAATAAGACTACACCGAAAAGAGATAATCACAATAAATACTGAAAGACAGACGAAAATACTTTATTCTTCCCCTTCATCAGTTTTCCTCAATAATGAGTGTTGCCCTGACTCTTGCAGTGGGGACGTTTACACTCTGCAGATTGACAGGATTTTGGCCTCCTGGATGCAGAGTCTTGTCTGGTTGTCTTAGTTCTGTGGCACGATCTCGTTCATCACCTCCTCACCTCCTTGCGTTTTGAAACACTGTGGGATTTGGGTTCAGCTTTCATTTGCCTCAGACGAGCACTAGACATTCATTCAAACACCCCTGGTTCCTTCAACAGACAGCTTATTAGAAGCTGAGATCTGGGGTGAGGCTGTCTTCTCTTCCATCACTTTGTAGTGCACATTGTAACGGCAAAAAACTCCCAGGTTCATACTTGTTCTTCCAGTTTGTTCTGAAGATTTTTTCTTCTTTTATTTCATATTTTCATCTATTTTCTACTACCTGAGGAATAAGAGGAAATTAAATGTTTTATCATTCCAAATGATTACTACAAAAATTAAGACTGCTGAGTGAAACTGTGTTCCTTTGCTCCGAAACACCTCAATGTACATTTCAACAGAATGAAGATACTTTTATATGACCATAATTTAATTTTCAAATTTTTACACTGGTTCTTTGCTTTTGAGCTCACATTATAATTTCGATAATATTTCTTCACACTATTTTTATTAGTGGATGCGTTAGAAGTTTGAGTCAATACAATATCTACCATAAATTAAAATCTCAGGAAAATTAAGGACACAGGGAATCTTTTGTATTTAATAAACACCATACATGAAAACTACATGTGTAAGCTGTATATGAAACATGTAAATTTCATGTTATACTTGAGTTCCATTCCTGGGATGTCTTGTTTTGTATATGTAAATGTTCCAAAATCCAGACCAATCCAAATCCCAAATAGTTCCGACCCCAAGCTCTTAGGATAACAGATACTCTACTTGTAAAAAAAAAAGAACACAATATTTTGCTACTTCTGTTCACCTTCCAGTCCTTTCAAATATTTTTTAAAACTTTTTGTCCAGGCAGCATAACTGTCTGCTCAAGTATTTGTCCAACTGAGAAGTGGACACTCTGGTTATCACCAGGATGTCTTTGGAAAAGATTCCTGAGACTGTCATGTTCCAAGATAAATGTGTATGTAATTTTGCCAGATTTATTTTTAGATATTATACTTTTCTATTTGATTATCTCTTTCCCTAAACTATAGGTTCCATAGCACAAGGACCTCATTTTTTTAGTGCAAGGTGCTCTTTCTAGTTCCTGAGACAAAGTTGGCACTAAGTACATTCTAAGAAACTAGTGTTAAGAACATGGAGATTTTCTTTCTGTTAGACTAGCATGTATCTACTTCACCACAAATAATTTTGACATTGTCAATAAAAAAGTCATTGCATTTCAGTCTGAGGCCCATTCTGATTTAGATGTTGTGAGTGACACACGGGAAAAGTAGTCTCCATTTGCTTTAGCATTGTTTGTAGAAAGAATTTTTTCCTCTCTTAATTGCCCTGACACTTTGGCACTTTCAGAAGATAACATAGACGAAAATTTTAATGATCTTTGGTAACAAAATAACTTTTAGGGAGGGCACACAAAGCACAAGCTATAAAATAAAAAACTGACTCACCAATAATCAAAATTTTGCTTTGCAGAAGGTGTTTTTATATAAATGAAAATGTAAGTCACAGACAGGAAAAAAATTATAAAACATGTATCTAATAGATGATTTATGTAGAGAATTTATAAAGAAGTTTTATATTCAATAAGATAATAATACTAATTATAAAAAAAAGAAATGTTGGTCTATGATATGAAGAATTCTAAGATGACTGTAAGCTCTCTCATTCTTGTGGTGCAAACCTAGGCCCTGCATATTCACCCCGTGTGGGCAGAAGCAGTCAATGTGATAAATTCACTACTTTAGATAGATTAGTAATCAAGTTAATACAAAGAGGGGACAATGTAGGAGCAGAAGGTTCCCAGGGTCTGAAAGGAACCAAGCAGGCAGTTGTGCTGAGAATGACTACAGAGTAGGAGACGTGACCAGGGTTTGCAGGCACCCTCTATTTCCTCACAGAAGTCCATGACTGTCAGCAAGAAGATGGGGACCTCATCCTGTACCATGTGAGCTGAATTCTGCAGACCCCTAAGTGAACATAGAACAGTCATGAAGACCAGTGGGATAGAAACGAACACCCAGTGAGGAATCCACGCAGCTACACCCACCTGATTTTTAACAAAGGCACCAAAAATATACAATGGAAAAAAGACAGCCTCTTAAATGTTTCTGGGAAACCTGGATATCTTCATACAGAAAACTGAAACTAGATCCATGTCTGTGACCCTGTACAAGTGTCAACTCAAAGTGGATTAAAGACCTTAACATAAGATCTGAAACTTTGAAGGTAGTGCAGGAAAGAGCAGGAAAATACACTGGAATTAATAGGCTTAGGCAGTGACTTACTCAATAGAACACAATTGTCTCAGCAACTAAGACAAAGGATGGACAAATGGGACTACATGAAATTAAAAAACTTCTGCTCAACAAAAGAAATGGTCTCTAAATTGAGAAAGCTGCCTGCAGAATGGGAGAAAATCTTTGCCAGCTACACATCGACAAGGGATTGATAACCAGAATATACTGGGAGCTCAAAAACTAAATTCCCAAAAAATCAATGACTCAGTGAAAAAATGGGCAAATGAATAAACAGAACTTTTTTAAAGGAAGAAATCCAAATGACCAGCAAAGACATGAAGAAATGCTCACCATCCCTGGTCATAAAGAAATGCAAATCAAAACCACATTAAGATTCCACCTCACTCCTGTTAGAATGGCTACCATCAAGAAAGCAAACAATAATAAATGTTGGCAAGGATGTCGTGAAAAAGGAGCCCTCATACACTGCTGGTGGGAATGTAAATTAGTACAGCCACTGAGAAAACAATATGGAGGCTTCTTAAAAATACTAAAAACAGAACTGCCATATAATCCAGCACTTCCGATTCTAGGGATATACCCAAAGGAATGTAAGTCAGGTTAAAATAAAGGCACCTGCACACCATGTTTTTTGCAGCACTATTCACAATAGCCAAGTTATGGAAACAGCCAAGATGCCCCACTACCAACGAATGGATTTTAAAAATGTGGTATTTATACACAATGGAATTTTACTCAGCCACAAAGAAGAATGAAATTGTGTCATTTGCAGGTAAATGGATAGAACTGTAGAACATCATCTTACGTGAAATTAGCAGGTTAAGAAGGCCAAAAACCATAAGTTTTTTCTCATATGTGGAATATAGACCTAGAACAAATATAGCAATATTATGACAAACAGGTCACGCTAAAGGGAGGTCATATCCAAGAAGGGGAGGTTAAAAGAAGGAAGTTAAGGTGAATATAGTAGACATACTCTCTATACAAGAATAAATATAGAATTTTTAAACCTGTTGAAACCAGTATAAGAAAGTGACTAAGATTGAAAGAATAAAATTAGAGGAGATTAAGCAAATTGGGCTACAATACATATTTATGTGGAAGTGTCACAAGGAAACTCCCTGTGTAGCTATCTCAAAAATGTTACTTTTTTCTTTTTTATTATACAAAAATCAGAGAATAGGAGGGCAGACCAGGTCCTGCCTGAGGGGATGGTATCAGTGGGGGGGAGAAGGAGTTAAGGAAAGGGCGTAGGAAGGTGAATATGGCACAAGTGTTGTGTACACTTGTATATAAATGGAAAAATGATAACTGTTGATACTGTTCCAGTAATATGGAAAGGAGATAAAGGAGAATGATGGAGGGAGTGAATTCAAGAATGATCGTTGATATATTGTAATAACTTTTGTAAATGCCACAATGTACCAAACTCTCTTTTGAATATGGGCTGGAATGTAGTAATTCACTTCCAAAGAAAATAGAGTAAGGACAAGGAACAAATAGTATCTTTATAGGTAAGAAAATAGACTTACCCATTTTCTTAAGGGTTTTAGGGTAATGCCCTAAAAGTTTATTTAAGAACATAAACTGAGAAGACATTTACTACGTAAAATGTGCAAGTCCAAAATAGGACTAAGCAGTATTGCTAAGCAAATAGAGGGACAGAACTTGAGGTAGGCCAGAAAGCAGTGTAAGATTTAAAGTAAAAGAGTAAAATATTAAAATGCCAATCCATTGCATCACAAAACAACCTGATTTACTTTCTCTCTATTGAAATATTTAACCATTTCAAAGATTATTCAATGTGACACTGAGAAGAAACTTTCTGCAGTCCACAGATTTTCAAATGTGGT
Organism: Castor canadensis; assembly: GCF_047511655.1. Taxonomy (NCBI): domain Eukaryota; kingdom Metazoa; phylum Chordata; class Mammalia; order Rodentia; family Castoridae; genus Castor; species Castor canadensis. Next base: position 4,343,162 of record NC_133386.1, on the reverse strand, counting down.
CACATGTTTGTGTCACATCTTCCCATCTGGAGATGTACTTATTTTTGCCAGGTCATTTCGGTGGAATTACATTTGTTGAGAAAGTCTATAAAATTTGATGATAACAAAAAAAGCAAACATTTGAAAAGACACTCCATAAAAGAACATATATAGATGGTATATCTATATATATGTCCAAAATGGACTCCAAACATCACCAGCCTTTAGAGGAATAGAAATTAAAATAATCACTTGCCACTACCTACCCATCATAAGGGCTGAAACTGAAAGCCTGATTATACCAAATATTGGTAAAATGGTAGAGCAATTAGTACTCTCATCTATTGGTAGTGAGTATAAAAATGATACAACCAGCTTGGACTACAGTTTAGCAGTTCTTACAAAGTTAGCCATATATCAATCATAAGTCCTATCAATTCAACTATGTTTTACCCAAAAGAACTGAAAGCAATACATGTATTAAAAATGTGTGTGTGTGTGTGTGTGTGTGTGTGTGAACACTCATCAAATTTCCCACTTCAGTATGTGCTACTTGCTATATATCAGGTGTCCTTGGATAAACCTACAGAAAGCATAAAGTCATGAAAAGAGGAGGTTAGGACTGGGCATGGTGTCTCAACCCCACAATTCCAGCTACTCAAGAGATGGAGAGTAAGAGAATTGTGGTTTGAGGACAACCTAGGCAAAAAGTTAGTGAGCCCCTTAAATAAGCTGGGTAAGGGTGGCACACACCTGTGATGCCAGCTACATGGAGAAGCAGTGCTAGGAGGATCGCAGTCTGAAGCACCAGGCAAAAATGTGAAACCATATCAAAAAAAAAAAAAAACTACTGCAAAAGTAAAATAGGACTGGGGGCATGTCTCAAGTCATACAGCATCTGCCTAGCCAGTGGGAGACTTTGAGTTCAAAACTCATGGTATTGCAGAAAAAAAAAAAAAAGTTCAGACGTAGCAGCAGTCTCTCTCACCCCATCACAATGGTTTGATGCTCCTGACTGGGACCAGTTCCAGAGAACTTGCACTTTTTGTACGATCCTATGGTAAGAAATATAATAAGACAGCAATTGTGTCAAATCCACATAGGTTATTACTTTTCCTTATATATAGTCAGTTTCTAAAAACTCAGTAAAATTTGTGTGCATATGCTTATTTTTAAAACAATTCTTAATTTTTAAAAATTCCTTAAGTTGTAGGATCCTGGGGTAAATTAAAATGTGAGTTCAATCTTAAAGGTCTATTTTCTCTAGTCATGGTGAGACTCTCCCATTAAGCTTTTAAACTGCTAATAGATTTCTCCTGATGCTGCTCTTATTCATAAATTAACATCAGCAACACTTAGAAGAGTGGGTGAGCATGTGGGTAATCTACACCATACATTCTGAAGAATAGATTTCAATCCTGTGAAATGTTAATCTAACATCTCCTCCTACTCACCAACAGAGAAGTTATTAATAAGATGTTTGAGAATAGGGAAGTAAGTGCTGCATTTGAAATTCACTGTTCAATCTGAGGGAAGGCAGTGCATCCAATGGCAGGAGGATAGAAACAGATGGGTAGGGGCTTGAGAGGTGTGAATAACCTAGCAGGGCAGTAGCAGAACGAATATAAATGAAAACAAATCACGTGCAAGTTCATGGAAGGGATTTCACACATTCAAATTAAAACCCACACTATGATTTCTTCCACTGGATTGGCAAAGGGCAAGCAACAGGAATGACATGGATTGGGTCTAATTACTGAAATGAGAAATGTTGCTTGGTGTGCTGGGGAGGGGCTGATGGTAATGCTGGCTCCTTTCCAGGAGTCTTGCCTGCATCAGCTTCTTTATAAATCTCAACAATCCAGCCATCAGAGTGCCTATTTTGCAGAAACAAAATTGATACTTAAAGAATTTGAATCAATTGAACAAGGTCATAGGTTGTTCAATAGTAGAACCAGGTACGGTGGTGCAGACCTATAATCCCAGCACTCGGGAGGCAGAGGTGGGAGGATTGCAAGTTTGAATCTGGGCCACATAGCAAGGTCCTGTTCTCTCCAAATCAGAGCCAAGTCTCAAAATTCTATCGTATGAGTATACTCATTTATAAATTCTATGTCCATGAGAATTTACATTTTTTTGTTATTATGACTTGGATTGCTATTAACACACTCCCTCTTTGGAGTATACAGACAGACAAGGAAGTGATGGAGAGTAAGGTGAGTGAGTGTTCACTGGACGGTTACCCAAGGCTGTTGGGACATTTACTCCCCACCATGGGAGCGCGAGGGCTCCACATTCTGAAGAGTGCTTGGCATTTTCTGTCACTGATTTTCTGTTTAACAATTCTGTTCTTTTGTTAATTGCTATCTGATGTGGTTTTAATTTTTGCTATTTTTAATTTCTACTATTCTAGTGACTACTAGGCCAATATTGGCCATCTGATATTCTCTTTTGCAGAGTGTCTGTGTGTGTATTTTGTATTTTTTCTACTGGGTTAGCTAACTTTGTTTACTGAGTGCTGGGAGTCCTTATGTGTTCTGGGTATAAATTCTCTGCTAGATAAATGTATGCCATAGATCTTCTTTCAGTTTGCATCCTACCGCTCTCCGTAGGGTGTCTCTTGATGACTTACCATTTTTAATCGTAGTGGAGGCTATACTGCCATTTGTATTCCTTTTGCCCATTTTTTCCTTCCCTTCCCTCCCATTGCCCATTTGTGTCCTGTAGTGATTTTTGTCTATGACACAAATATGAATATATCCATTCTAGAATATTATTTTAGGACCTTTGCTTTTTACATTTAGACATGCAGTCATTCTGGGATTGATTTCAGTATGATGTGAAGTACAGATTGAGGTTCATTTTCCCCATATGATTCCAGAGTGGCCTTCCGCACTTCACTCTGGTGTCACTTCTGTGAAAATTCAAGAGCATGAGCTGTCTCTGCATTTCTTCTTGTGTTGTGTTGGTTTATTTATCTGCCATCATTTCAAGAAAACACTGCCTTAGTTATTTGCTCTATGTGTGGCACTAGACACCATGTTTTGTGCCAATTTCCTGGGTTTGTTTTTCTTTTTCAAGTTTATCTCCTGTATTTCTGGTGCTTTTCATTTCATGTAAACTTTGGAATCAATAGAGGAGAGCTCATGACTGCCAGCCCCGGGCGAGCTCTGACAATTGCTCTTCTCAGAGCTTCCTGGCAATTTTCATCCCTTCAGAAGTTATTTTCGTCCAGCTCTGGGAAACTTCACCCTGTATATTTACAGATTGGGGTTCAGTCAGAAACTCAGTTGGGCCACCACACAGATTCCTGGACACTGTCCTTTACACCTTCCTCCTGTCTGAGATTTCAATCAAAGTTCTGCAGTCCCAGAATTCTCCAGACCTGATTTCCATCCCCTCCATCAGTGAGACTGCCAAACCTGGTTTGTGTTCCCTCTCCTTCGGCTGCACTTTGGAAATGGTGGTGGCTGGCCTCCTTTTCCTCGAGGATCAACCAGAGCTTCTGTTTTCTAATGTCTATATTTTGCCCAGTTTCTAAATGTTAACAATGGGAAGTTAATTCTGGATCATCTTACTATCTCTGGGCCTGAAGTGGAATTTTAGATGCATTTGAGTTTGCAAAACCTACTTGCATTTGTTACCTATTGCCTAATCTGATCGACTCTATTTTTTGGCGATACTGGGTTTTGAACTCAAGGCTGTGAGGTAAGCTCTCTACACTTGGGCCACGCCCCCAGCCTTTTATGCTTTAGTTTGTTTTTCAGATAGAATCTGTGCTTTTGCCCTGGTTGGCATTGGACCACAATTCTCCTACTTCTGCCTACAAAGTGGCTGGGATTGTAGAATGTACTGGCACACCCAGCCTTGTTTTGGAGATAGAGTCTCACTAACTTTTTGCCTGTGCTGGTCCCAAACTACAATCATTCCTGTCTCTTTTTCCCAAGTAGCTGGACAATCTGATTTATTTTAAAGTCAGTCATTCATGTTCTTAGAAGTCAAAAACAGTTGATGAAAATCACTCACTTTGGTGGCTGTAGTAAATTTGTTCCAGAGTATTGTGTCCAAATGTGTAAATGGCAGAAGTGAATGTTTACATATTCCAAGACCCAGTGTCAATAAAGTTCCTCTTGGTGATTCTACCTTTTGACAACAACTTATGTGTCAATTTTTAGCTTTCCCTCAGATGAGAAAGACCATTTCATATCCCAAAGAGTTTCTAAATGAAGCTGCATCTTTCAATGCAGAATGGTAAATCAGGCAGATTGTGATGAAACCAAAGCCTAGAAAATATTCATATTAGAAAAAAAACTCACAAATCTAATAGAAGCTCATCAGAATTCCACAATGTAAAGTCCATGTTGACTGGTCAGTCCATCCAGTGTTGTAATTTCACCATGGTATTGACACTGGTTCTGTGTTTTCCTTGCCTATACCCAGAAAGTCACTGCATCTATAACAAATAAAACATTGCATAACCTTATTGGCTCATTTCCACAGCAATGGATTACCTTTCTCCATATGTGAGATTCTACTCAGTAGTAGTTAAATGCTGCTGCTTTTTTAATGATTATAGAAATTATATATAGAAAGATTTCTTACTTTGAATGTATTATAATAATTTCTATAAAAGATCACCTTTTGAGGAGGATTTCTTTAATTGTACAAACTAGGAAAATGTATGGGTAAATACTGATGTAAAAGTATGGTTTTAGGAAGCAAATATCTGATAAGAAGACAGTGTGCTGAAATAAACCAAGAGATTTAAATGTTAATATTTCAATTTCCAAGTTGAATAAACATTTAAAAGCATTGCATCCTTGTTTAAGACAAATCCACACGTAATATTGGTAAAGAACTTAGTTAAAAAGAACTGCAGTTCTTTGACCCTTACCATATATTATGCTTTCAGATGGAAAGAATAGCATATTACTTGAAGAGATTACAGAATAGCTCATATACTTATTGTCCTTTTTCTCCAGCTCTTTGATCTCTTGTTATTTTAACTATATGTATTCATATATATCATTCTCTCATCTTTAATATGTCTATATATAATATAATTAGACCAGTGTCAAAGTGTTAGTGTTTGAAAAATGTTAATAGACATGTTTTGGCATTTTAAAACTTTTATGATAATTTAAGAAATTTTACTTGTCATTATCAAATAACTAATACGACTAAATGGTGTGAGTCACATGAAGAGATGACTCGTGTTTCTAATACTTTTAATTGCCTGTCTTCTCCATATGTCTATGTTACACATAGCAATAAAACATTAAATCTGCTTCTTAATACATATCTTTGGTAGAAGGCAATCACACACAGCAATATCTGGTGCCATACAGGCATTTGATGTAAAAGCTTACAGCTCAAAACTGCACTGTGCAAATGTTAATACAGCCTGCCATTTGCCAAGGGAAATACTTTTGTGAGGCTCATTAATTTAATTGGTCCCTGCCTTCTAGTTACAGAGGAGAAAAGAAGAGCCCTTTCTGATAAAACCAAAGATGGTTTGAAAGTCCTATTAGAATGTGCAGCACTTCAGAAATTTTCAAGTTAGGAAGGAAATTGAATTCAGTGTGCAGAACCACCTGCCTCTCACCCACCCTCCCCGTCTCTCATGTGGTGAATCATAAAATTTCTACCTGAGAGGGAGTTGGAATTCTTAAATATTAAGAGCTTGCACTAATGAATCTCTCCCTTTTAATTGCATGTAAATGAGTCTTATCTCTTGAGAAATAACCGCAGTTTGTACCAATTCCACTGTGAATGTTTTCCTAACATCTTGACAAGCTCCTAGCCTGAAAATCAATGAGGAAGTCTCTTTCTGTGCTTCCTGCAGCTGAATTTTTTGCAAACTCAAATGCTCCTCTCCACTCACTCTCTGTTGTCTTAGGTGAAGTTCGCACACATGGCCCCTCCTCCCCACCTCAACAGGAAAAAGACAAGGAGCCCTAATGGACCAGCTCATTCCTCTTTTCCTAGCTCTTACCTGTCAGTGCCACAGGCCTTTTGGAAATGGCAGTTTGGATGCTTCCTCTATGACTCTCCTGGTACTATAGTAAGTGTTCTGGGCAGTGTTTGTCACTATTACATTTGTAGAACTCAAAAATCCTTTCTAAGAAAAAAAATCTAGAACTACTTTTACCTCAAGACTGACTCTCTTCAAGACTGAGAGTTCTGGCAGGGATTTGTGGCTGCCTCCAGTGCCTGAGAGTGTTCCTTGTATACCCCTTTCTAATCTGTCTCTGAGCCATGATCCATCGTTTTCCAATAGACCTCCCAGATCAGGGATCAGCAAACTACAACTCATGGTTCAAATCCTGACTTCCATCACTTATTCAGCAATTAAGAATATTTTTACATTGCTAAATGGTTGAAAACTTCAAAAGTAGGATAAGTTCTTACATAAAGTAGAATAAAATTCAAATTTCAGTGACCATAAATAACATTCTGTTGAATCACAGCCCACTCATTTGTTTAGGTAAGGTTTGTGACTCTTTTCACGTTGCAGTGACAGAGTAGAGTACTTAAGACACAGGCTACAATGCCCACATCTCCCAAATCATTCCTATCAGGCCCTTATAAAAAACAAAAAAGACTACAAAAACTGAACCTAGAATATTAGCAGAACCCTGAGATGGGCACTACTTAAGGCAGTTCCCACAGGACAGCAAAGTTTTGTGTGGAGGACTAATAGGTCCTCATGGATAAAGTGGAGTAATAAGGTAAGATTTGAACTTGTACAAAGATCTGTAATTCAAAATCCTCCTAGCGGAAGGACCTACACTGTAATGTGCTCACCACTCCCTCCGCCAGACCTCATCATGGAGGTGGCTGTGGTTCCGCAGCCAAAATGTTCATTTGGCACTTAACATAATCATGTCTCATTGAGTTAGTTTGTTAAACTCTCAGAGCTTTGGTTTATCCATATGTGGTACTCAGTTTTTCATCACTGAGACAAAATGCTTAAGCAAAAATCTTAGGGGAGGAATTTATTTTGGTTCTTAGTTTCAGAGATTTCAGTCCATCATGGTGGGCTGAATGACAGAGCAGAGCAGCTCACATGTTGGTGTCTCCAAAGTAGAGAGAACGTCTACTGTGGTGGTATTTCTCTTTTTTACCACGTTATTCCAGCCTGACCCTCAGTCTATAGGATGATACTACTCACATTCTGGGTGTGTCTTACCCCTTAATTTGTCTTCCCTGGACATCCTCACAGACAGACCCAGAGGTGTGCTTTCGTAATCTCATAGGTGTTTCTCAATCCAGTCAATTTGACCATCAAGATTAGCCATTAGAATTTTACACCTTAGTCAGGTGCTAGTTGCTCACAACTGTAATCCTAGCTACATGGGAAGCTTTGATTGGGAGGATCACAGTTCGAGGCCAGCTTGGGCAAATAGTTAGGGAGACCCCTATCTCCAAAACAACCAGAGAAAAAATGAACTGGAGGTGTGGCTCAAGTGGTCTAGTGCTTGCTTTGCAAGCGTGAAGCCCTGAGTACAATAAAAAAGAAGTCCACCCCTTGTGAACTTGTTAATGTAACACTTTAAACCATAATATTCCACTCCCAGCCCCCAAAATGCTCAAGTTCATCTCATAATGCAAGATGCATTCACCATCACTCTCCAAAAGTCCCATGGTCCTAAAGTTCCAGTATTGTTCAAAAGTCTATGTTCTAAGTCTCCTCTGAGACTCAGTACAAACTCTTAACTGTGAGCCCCTGTAAAATCAAGAAATAAAATTATGTACTTCTAATATACAATGGTACAGAGTAAACATTCCCATTCCCAAAAGGAGTAATGGAACATAGAAGGGAAGGATCAAATCAAAGCAAGACAAACCCAGTATGGTAGACATTAAATCCTATAGCTCCCTATATGACATCTGAGGCACGAGGTATCCAATGTGAGCTCCAATGGCCTTGGGAGCCTGTCTCCTTGGCTATGCTGGTTGCAGCCCACATGGCTGGCTCTGCCCACTGCCTGTAGCTTTGATTCACAGATACTTACTTCAATTCTTGTTATCTCTAAGTTGTAGGGGTCTCCATTGAACCTCCAGTTTCACCCACATAGCTTCATACATGTCCCTCTCAAGAGATGGCTAGAGACTCCTACCCTGCAACACAGTGCCTGATATCCTAGGCCTTCTTTTGAAATCTGAGTGGAAGCCTCCATGGCCTCATAACTCTTACACTCTGCATACCTACAAAACCTACATCCTGTGGATGACACCAAGGTCTACTGCCTGCTCAAGTGGTAACTGGAACCCCTTGGACTGTGGCTGCTGTACCCCTTGAGTGTTTGGACTACTGAGCATGGTGAAATGAATCCTAGGGAAACAAATAGGAGGTCTTGTGCAACAGGGAACTCCAGAGGTGTCCTCTTCTCAAATGAAAACCTTTTAAATTAGTTTATTCTTTTATACCCTTGAGTCTGCAATAGGTGGGGCCTGGTCAATTCCTGAGATGACACCAAGACGTATTTCCTGTTTTCTTGATGCAAAATACTTGGCTTGTTTTAAATGGTACTAATCTCTTCAGAAACCATGCCTTCCTTAGCTCCAACTTTACACAGGCTTTTGTGACCCAATAGTAAATTTGTCAAGTCTTTCTGCTCTGCTTTGTGCTCTCAATTTTCATGATAAACCTGGTTAAAAGTAGCCAGCAGTAGTCACACCACAGCCTGAATGCTGGACAGCCTTGAAGTTTCTTCTGCAAGATTAAGTAGTCTTGTTATCCTTAAACTCAGCCTCCCCCAACATTTCTTGACACAGACACAATGTAGACAAGTTCTTTGCCAATATGTAACATGAATTGCCTCTAGCCCAATTTGTCACAGAGACCTTGTTCCCATCTGAATCCTCCCGAGCAGTCTTTTCTCTCCGTATTCCTATTAGTGTCATGATCTTCTGAGCTCCCACAAGAATTACTCATTCAGCTCTGATTATAGCATGCTAGATGTTCTGTAGCCAGATTTTCAAACTTTTCTAAATTCCTCCCTCAAACCAATTCCAAAGGCTTCTGAACTTCATGGTCAAGGATAATTATAGCAACAACTCCACTTTTCTGGTACCAATTGGTACCAATTTCTGTCAGATAGCTTTTCTATTGCTATGACAAAATACCTGGCATTAGCAACCTAAAGGAGCATTTATTTTACCTATGTTTTCAGGGTTTCAGTCCATCACAGTGTAGAGGGTATGACAGATTAGAGCAGTTCACATCATGGCCATCAGAAGGCAAAGAGAGAGATGCACGCCCTGGCAGGCTTTCTCTCCTCCTCCCTTTTAGTTTTTATTTATTTATTTAGGCAGTGCTGGAATTTGAACTTAGGGCCTCATGCTTGCTAGGCCCATGCTGTACCACTTGAGCCACTCCACCAGCCCTTCCCCCCACTTTTAATTCCACCTCATCCCCCAGTTGATGGGACAATGCTACCTACATTCAGAGTGCACCATACCTCCCTTAGTTGGTCCTTCCTGGAAATGCTGTTACAGACACATCCAGGGGTGTGCTTTACTTATCTCCTAGGCACTTCTCATTGAACTCAATTTGATAATCAAATTAACCATTATACCATCCACAGAATGAAATGAATGGTGTCTGTTTTTTCTTGTTCCCAGATTTCAATTTTATTATTTTACTTGCAATGAAAATCAACATTGAAAATGTAAAGGTTCAAAGTGGTTGGTGAATTCACGCCGCTAACATTTTGGGAAAAGTGAAGTTTTTTTCTTAGTTAAGCAGCTCACACTGTGGTAACTTTGTTTTATCTCTAAAATGCCCCTTCCATTCCAAACCACCTGCAGCAGTTGTATGAAACATTAGTCCTTGAGAAGGCACATCTTCCTGAAATGCACTGCAGCTTATACTGGATCCTTAGAGGCTTGTTCTTCAAATATTTTGTGTATTTCTCTCACTTAGGATTCTTCTGAAAAAGTAAGTCATGCATTGCACTTGTCCACATGTAAAGACTGCTCTCTAAACTCTATTAGGAAAAAGTTTGTATTTTATCTTTTAAAGTAGTTAAAACCTGTATCATTGTTAGCCATATTATTTTGGGTTAATTGTCCCCATCTAGCGAACAATGGCAGCTCTTCTAGGTCACTAGAGGAGCTTCCTTTGCATTTTCAATGCTTTTTTCCACAAGAGAAAATGCACTGTTTCACTCCACATTCATGTTGTGCTTTATTACAGACTACCTGTGGATTTTTTAGAGGTGGTAAACAACTGTTATGTTTGAAAAGGCACTGTTGATTCATCCTGTAGTATATTGTCATCTATAACTTGTCCCTTTTCTTTGTTTCAGGAGATCTTGAAAATACACCTGCATTGGCAGTTATCAGGAACTTTTTAGCTCAGCAAGAGGTCTTTCTACTATAAATTTCCCAGAAACTGGCTGTGACTTACTACATTTCTTGTTTGTAATCAAAAGTTGCCTTAGTCATTCAGCTGTTCCTTTGTTGATTAGCTGCAGACTTAAAGGATACTCTTGAGTTGTTCAAATTGATTTTATTTTCCATTATAAAACTCACCAATGGTAGAATTTTAATCCAGCATGAAAGCTTGGTGACTGCCCCTTTAAGGACACCCTCTTCAGCTCCTGTATTCACTCTTGTCTGCAGGTGAGGCTGCACCTGCTCCTAACTGTTCAGAGTGCTTGGGTGACTGGTCTATTTTGAAAGTTCTCTCTAGGAAAAGCAATTGTACCACCAACCTAGATAAGCTCTCCCCTGATTTTACAATACTTGCAATCAAAGAAATCATAGCCTTTTTTTCTCATTAGTAAAAAGAAACTTTTTTTTCTTTTCTTTCTCTACCCAAATCATATGTAGGAAGCTGAATAACATAATGGTTTTCATAATATGACTTGAACTGCTCCTAACAGAAGTTCTTTACTCAATTAAATATTGCATGTAGAATAAATGTGGGTGGTTTCTATGCATTTCTGTTAGGCATTATTTGAGGAACACTTATGCTTTATAGTCATTATAAGGAAATCTAAAAACATAAGCAAACTTTTTTCTCTCTCTGTTAGCGATTAAGACAGGATGGCTTTGAATGGCTAGACATCTGCTTCATGCTGTTCTCACTCTACTTTCATTTTGTGGGAATTCACTTAGAACATCTCTGTTAAATCCTGGGAAAGGCTCCCTTTGACACCAACATAGCTCCTCTGCAAACAAAACACAGGTGGAACTCAGGAAGAATTCTTGCTTTCCCATCTGCTGTGTAATTTAGAATTTTAAAGGTTTTACATGGAGAACTCAATGTTCTCTAGGGGCCACTTAGATTTTAGATGGGTAATCAGGAGCCTAGAAAAAGAGTTGGGTTCAAATCTTTCCTGCTCAAAATGCCTCAACCGAAAATTGACTTTTCCTCAAATTTATCATGTGGGTTGCTATAATCTTGGGATGGAATTAATGTGGACACACTGAGAGAAACTCACCTGAGATTCTCCCTGAAATTCTATCTTTCAACTAGATTTGAAGCAGGTATAAAATGTAGCCAATAACTATTTAAATTTTTTTCTGTTACAGGAAACTCAATAATTACCTGCAATTTATAAAATGTCCTTGGTATGGTATAGTAAGTGACAAATCCAAGTGGGCAGTCAACATTAAAGAGAATGGACCAAAATTCAGAGAGACTTGAGAAGCCTAGAGTTGTCAGAATAGTGTACATGGAAAAAAAAGTACTACACAGAGAGAACCCAGAGATAGGCTAAGTATGCCCTTTAGTGTTCAGCAAAGTATGAATCAGCACTTGTGTGTGGGTAAAGTGTTAAATGCCCAAGAAAAGGCTACCCCAAAAGGCTAAAGGAAATAGGATCCCGCACTCTTAAAGGGTTGGGAGTAGCACTCTATCAGCAATAGAAAACTAACTTATGGAGTTTGAATGGTTCACTAGTCTTCTGTTGGAAGAGCATTATGATAAAAGGATTAGGCTAAAGTTGCTCTGATCTCAACAAATAAATCTTAAAAACAAGATTGAAAAGAAGCAAATAATTTTTAGAACTGTATTTCCTATGGTCAATAAGTTAAGTAGACACATGGTAGATATAAAAAACATCAAAATTAAAGTTCTAAAGATAAAAAGTACAATGTGAGAGGTGAAAACTACACAGGATGTGATTAATAGATGAGAGGAAAGAGTTTTTTAATTATAAAAGTTTTATTAGTATATATTCATAATTGGAGAGGATTCATAGTGTGAGAATCAACTAAAGTTAGGATTTTTTTGTCAATGGAGTTAATGTATAACTATCACTGTGCAGATGCCAGCTAACCTCCCTGAATTGCTGCCTACTTGCTTTCTGAAACATTGCTTGACCTCGCAAGGTTCTTGAGGTCAAACAAAGTGCTGTTTATTACCAGATGTTTTAATCCCAAACTGCACCCTTAAAGATGAATATTGCCCAAAAGAATTTTCTTGTTCTTCCTGCTTCAAAGTGCCCCTTATCCCATGTACCCCCTTTTCCATCAGGATGAAGGACAGAGAAAGATAAAAACTGAGCTGACTCCACTCTCAGTGTGCTCTGCCTATCAAACTATGGTCTATGGCTGCACCCTTCTGCAGAAGTAAAACTTTTTCTTTTTCCTTTCTGAGCAACTCCCACGTGTTTCTTTGATCAGTGTTTGGGAATGGCATTTCTAACAATAGTGACAATTCTGGTCAGACTTATTTTATACCATTGTTAGATCACCCTATCGTCTTTCCCACTCAGCTTACTCCCTGCCCCACTTAAATCAATTGCAAGAGGTTTCTTTGTTCTATTTCATATAAGTGTATGAAGTCCATCTGCCATATTCCCTTACCTTAATTTCCTTCATTCTCCCCCTCACACTAGTACCCTCCCAGACACATTGAACCTATTTTATAGTCCTATCTTTCATTATAAAATTTAAGTTGATTTTCAGAGGGGTTTCTCAATGTATCCCCACTGTGGATACATTTTATTTTGGTCCGTTCAACCCCTTCCATTACTCTCCCTTACCCCTTTACCTCCCATCCCCACCTTTTAACAGCTTTCAGTACACATCCTTATATCATCTACCTTCAGAGATATTATGTTTTATGATATTACTGATTCTCTATCATTCTCTTTCTTTTCCCTCTTTCCCCAAGTTCCATAGAGTAGTTGCACTGCTACAAACATGTTCTACATATGAGTTTGTATATGATAATATTTGTTTTTGTGCATATGTTTTTATCTTTTGTATATGTCTTCTACATATGAGAGAAAACACACAGTCTTTGTTTTTCTGATCTGACTTTCTTCATTTAATATGATGTCCTCCAATTGCATACATTTACATTCAAACCACATGTCATTACTCCTTAAGGTTGAGTAAAACTCCATTGTGTATATATACCACATTTTCTTGATCTATTCATCAGTTATAGAGCATCTGGGTTATTTCCATAGCTTGACTATTGTGAACAGTGCTGTGATGAACTCAGTGTACAAGTGTCTCTATTGTCTCCTGACTTACATTCCTTTGGTTAGATGCCCAGGAGTGGTATCACTGGATCATGTGGCAGTAACAAGAACAAATGCTGGGGAGGATGCCACAAAACAAGAATTCTTACATGCTGCTGGTGGGAATGTAAATTAGTACAACCACTATGGAAAGCAGTATGGAGTTTCCTCAAAAAAGGAAAGAGACTTTTTGAAATGTACAAAGTATCAATGAAAATATATTGGTGTAGTTTGACTGTTCAAAGGAAAAAGAGGAGACCAAAATATGTTTCAAGAATTAATACTGGAGGATTCCAAGATGGTGGCTACAGGGAGGAAGCAGAAAGCAAGCCTCCTATAGTGAAATCTTGGAGAGATGCTGGAGACACACTTTGCAGGCATAATCACTGAGAAGAGGCATAACTTTGACCCCTCCACACCTTCAGCCGGTGCAGAGAATCTCCGCTTCACGTTAAATGGAGAAACCAGGAGGGCCCCCGAGCCGCCAGTCATCGGCACCCAGATGGCTTGGGGAGACGTGGACCAGGTAAGCTTCACGGTACCACGGTACTCCCACAGACAAGCCTGGGCCAGAGCAGCATAGCCCCTGGACAGACTGACCTCCACCCAGGGAAAAAAGAGAAACTGAGTAATAAGCAATAAGAGCAATAAAGACACGCGGGAAAGAGGTGGAGCGCACTGAGCACCAAAGATGGGGGAAGGGAATCCTTCCCGGGACTGTAAATAAACTGTAAATAAACAAGCAGGGCCCGCCAGAGAGCTTCTGGCGGGAGCAGGGGTGTGCGCCCAGCAACCAGGAGCGGGAAAGCTTGTGAGAGTGGCAGAGGGAGAAAAACTCCACAGGAGAGGAGGGAAGACCCAATTCCCATGCAAACTGTAAACAAACATGGCGGCTGGCAGGAGCAGCAGCACCGCCCAGTAATCAGGAGCAGGAAAGCTTGTGAAAGTGGCGGTGGGAGGAAAATTGCACAGGAGAGGGGGAAGACCCACTTCCTACATGAACTGTAAATAAACATGCAGGCCTGAGAAAGCGGGTGGAGTGTCACCTCCCCCAGTGTGCTTGGAAAGGGGAAAGCCTGTAGCAGAGGCTTCCGCACAGGAGAAATCTGAGTAAACAAAGCCTGCAGGGCCAGGTGAGTGCTAAGCTCACCCCTGAGATCTGCATAAATAACGCCTCCAGCAACAGCAGGCTGACAGCAGCGGGCAGGCAAGCCACAGCTGCAGATATCATTCTCAGAACTGTCTCCAGACTCTTTTTTTTTTCTTTTCTCTCTCCTTACCTTTGATGAGACAACAACAGAATTACACCCAATGTCAACGCACCCAATTTCATCAAACATACCCTGAAAGACCTAAAAGCATATACAACTGCCACACAGTGGTTGTGGGAGACTTTAACACCCCATTATCATCAATAGATAGGTCATCCAAACAAAAAAATCAATAAAGAAATCCAAGATCTAAAATATGCAATAGATCAAATGGACCTAGTTGATGTCTACAGAATATTTCATCCAACTTCTACACAATATACATTCTTCTCAGCAGCCCATGGAACCTTCTCCAAAATAGATCATATCCTAGGGCACAAAGCAAGTCTCAGCAAATATAAGAAATTATACCGTGCATACTATGTGATCACAATGCAGTAAAAGTAGAACTCAACAACAAAAGTAAAGACAAAAAACATGCAAACAGCTGGAAACTAAATAACTCATTACTTAATGAAGAATAGATCATTGATGAAATAAAAGAGGGGTGAGGATAGGTAAGACACTTAAAAAATTAGTTAGCATTTGTTGCCCTTAACGTAGAGAAACTAAAGCAGATACCTTAAAAGCAACTGAGGCCAATAGGAAAAGGGGACCAGGAACTAGAGAAAAGGTGAGATCAAGAAGAATTAACCTAGAAGGTAACACACATGCACAGGAAATCAATGTGAGCCGATGCCCTGTATAGCTATCCTTATCTCAACCAGCAAAAAACCTTGTTCCTTCCTATTATGGCTTATACTCTCTCTACAAAAAAATTAGAAATAAGGGCAAAATAGTTTTTGCTGGGTATTGAGGGGGTTGGGGGGAGAGGGAGGGGGTGGAGTGGGTGGTAAGGGAAGGGGTGGGGGCAGGGGGGGAGAAATGACCCAAGCCTTGTATGCACATATGAATAATAATAATAAAAAAAAGAATTAATACTGGAAAAAACTCAAAGTATGATAAAAATGTAATCTCATCATCCAAAGAAGCTAAATAAAATCCAACACAAAAAATCATGAAGAAAACAGCACTGAAGTGCAAAATCAAAATGCTTAATATCATTGATTTAAAAATGGCTTCACAAAAACAGCCAGAGGAAAAAGACCCAAAATGTACTTAAGAATGGTGACAACTAAGCAAAGGATGACAGCAGATTTCATGCTAAACAATGCAAGCAAGAAGGCTTGTGGAACTGGAAGAAAATTTGATCAGTAGAGAGTTCTATAAATTCTTCTTCTCATTTAAAGAAGTAATAGCTTAATTAAAGTAGTAATAATGCTGTATCTTCTTTTGGCAGTTGTATTTTTTGGGGGTGTTGAACTCAGAGCCTCATGCTTACTAGGCAGGTGCTCTTACCACTTGAGCCACTCTGCCAGCAGAGCAGTAATAATGTATGATAAGGTTATAACATGAATAAGCAAAATAGTACAAAGGATAGGCTAGAAAAAATGGAAGTACACATCTTCTTTGAGGTCTTTATAGTGTCAGGATATAGTACTATGCTACATTAAATTCAGTATAATAAGTTACTATTAAATACAAGCTTTTAAAGCAAATATTAAATTAAGAAATAAGATCTGTAGCTAATAACCTGGCAAAGGGAATATGATAAAATCATAAAAAATAAAATGAAAAGGAAACAGAAAAAGATCAAGATAAAAGTAAAAAATGAAAATGACAAGCAGCATCTGCAGTATAGAAGTAGCATGGTGGTAGTAGATATAAGCCTAACCATGTCAAAAATCACACTAAATATAAATGGCTTAAACACTCTGTGTTAAAGGCAGAGATCATAAGATTGGATATAAAAAAGCAAAGTGTAACTACACGTTGTCAACAACAAACAACCTTAAACAATAAGACCACAAATATGTTAAAAGTAAGAGATGGAAAAACATGTATACATCACATTAGAATGATCTCCAGTCCAAAGAAAGCTTGAGAGGGGAAATCATTATTAACAGAATGTAGAATTCAGACCAGAATTTTACAAATACAACAAAGAAGGGCTCTTATCATTGGAAGGGGTCAGTTCACTAAGAGAAGAAAAGCAATGCCTACCTCTTTAGAGCTCATGCATTTGCATCTTAAAATACATGAAGAGAAGGTGATGGAACTGCAAGGCAATTCTACTCAGAGCTTTCATACAGCTCCCCACAATTTATAAAGCAAGTGGAGAGAAAAATCAGAAAAATAAAGGAGAACAAAAAATGCCTCCAACCTAATATTATCACTCATTTTTTCAAAGCTCCACTGCAAAATTAGAGAGTAAACATTGTTACAAGTGCTGTTTACCAAGATTGATAAAATTCAGAGACATTAAACAAGGCTAAATACATTTAAAAAGATTTAAGTTATACAGAACATTTTCTTTGACTGTGATAGTATTAAATTAGAAACCAATAACAGAGATAGGGAAAATCATCAAACATTTGGAAAATTAAAAACACAATTCCAAATGACCTATTATCAAAAAAGAAGTAAATGTAATTAAAAAGTAGTTTAACTTGAAAATAAAAACAGAGTATGAAAAATGTTATGGCATTCCCTTAAAGCAGGCCTTATGTGAATACATAGCACCAAATAAATGCCTGCATTAGAAAGAACAGAGAAGCATCAAATCAATAAACTCAGCTTTTGCCTCACTCACTAGAAGATCCAGACAGAGGAAAGGAAATAATAAAAATAGAAGCAATGACAATGACATACAAGACAGAAAAAATGTGGACTATCAATGGAACCTAAAGCTGGTTCTTTAAGAATATTCATAAACTTGATAAACCTCTAGCCAGAGTGGTCAAGAGAAAAAAAGAAAAGATGAAAAAAGTCACCATTTTGGCAGATAAAAGAGGCAATGTCAATACAGATCCTAAAAACAATACAGCAAAAGGATAATGAAGTATTATAAACATCTTTATGCTAACAAATTTGAAAATTTGAGCAAAATGGACAAAGATGCCTTCTCTGCCTATAGTTTACATAAAGTTTACATATGTATATGTATGGGATATATATTATTTCATATATGTTATATATTATATAATACCATGTATAACATTTAATATATTGTATATATGTTCATTACATGTGTAGTATATATAATGAAATATAAATATATGATGAAATACTTGGAACACATACATTGCCAAATTTCACTTCAGAATAAATAGGTTATTTAATTAACTGGTGTGGCCATTAATGAAATTGAATTTATAGCTTAGCCTGTTCTCATATGTCAACTATAGGCAGAGATGGTATCTTTGTTAAAGTCTATCAAATACATAAGGAAGAAATCATACTAACTTGCACAAAATATTTCAAAAAATTGCTCAGGAACAAATATGTCCAACCCATTCTATTCTATCAACATTTTTCCAATATGAAAACTGGAATAAAAGTATTTCAAGAGCAGAAAATAACAGACAAATACCTCTGATGATCATAGGTGTAAACATTAAAATAAAGGTTTAGCAAATTGATTCCTATAATATTTAGGAAAAAATAACATGACAATCAAATGACACTTATCTCAGAATGAAGTTTTGATTTCATACTCCAAAACGTTAATTACACAATCAACCATTGAATTCACCATACATATACATATATATGTATATATATATATGGGATATATATTATTTCATATATGTTATATATTATATAATACTATGTATAACATTTAATAGATTGCATATATGTTCATTCTATGAATAGTATATATAATGAAATATAAATATATGATGAAATACTTGGAATCAGAAATATTTCAAATTTCAGTTGAAATATTTGCTTAGATGTTACTTGTTGAGCATCCTTAATCCAGAAAAACAAAATCCAAATGATCTGAATCTCATGCTCTATCTGTATTAGTTTTCTAATTCTGCATGACAACTGTGATAATACTTTTAATTCACACTCCCCAAAACTATACCTTCCCTTGTATACTTGCTATTATTCATCTTATTGGGCTTCCACAATTAAACACTATGTTCTAGAATTTCCCTCCAACCTTACTCCTTGTGACCTTGTCCTTCCAGCCTTCCTTGCAAGTAATGCATGACTGCATAATTTGGGATCTGCCAATTGGATGAATTTGCCCCAGACTTTAAAGAGAGAGTTAGTGTCACAAAGAAGTCACTAAACTACTTTCCCTGGAAGGAGTGGAGGGTGCAGTCATTTCCTGAGCAGTGCTGATGGACTAGGTGCAGCACTGAATGTGAAAATGGCAATCCAGGAGGTGCAAGGTGCTTGTGAGAGAGCATAGTGATGCCTCATCAGGCCAATTCATTAGGATATTTGGGAATTATGCATGGCTGGATATCCATGAGCCTGATCTTTTACTCCTAATGACTCTGCACTGCCCAAGAGCAGTCAGGGTTGCTTCCAAAGATGGCTCCTCTTCATCTTATCCACAGTCCAGAAAAAACAAGTTGTGCTTCCTTTTTCCTCTTCCTCTATATCTAATTTAGCAGTGTCTAAAATTGAGTAACTTAGAAACAGAGACTGAGAGTCATGTACACATGCTTTATTGAGGGAATATTCTTTGGTAAGCAGAACATCTTTGAAGCATAATAGTGAGAGAGCAAGAGCTCAGTAAGATCAAGTCCAGCACTGGCCTTATTTAGAGTTGCTCTTCTGAGTATAGACCTCACTGTAGAGTTGTTCCCCTTTGCGTTAAAGATAGATGGTCATCCAGTTCAGCTTTTCTGTGCCTTTTTCAGTATTAGCACTGAAAGCTCCACATTCAAGGAAATTCCCAAGTCCTAGCAAACTGGGATAGCTGGTCACTTTAGCAAGCATTTGTACTGCTGCATCAGTCGGTCCCTGGTTATCAGCAAGCACCCTGTGGGAGATGGGCATATAACTTCCTAGGAGAAGCCATTCTCATCGGCTAAGGTAAATTCTCAGGAGAGAGGTTAAAGCTGTGGGTTGTTAGTAATCAATCATCAGGGCAGCTAGAAGATGTGTGCTCTGGCCCCGAGACTAGAATTTGATAGAGCACCAAATTAGCACCTGCAACAACCAATACCCATGTAACTTTTCATAGCAAAAGATACTTCTAGACACTTCACTTTTCTCTACCTCTGCAGTTCCCTGAAGAAGTGATCTGTATTAAAGATCTGCAGACTGCTTGACGTTAGCTGAGTAAAACATCATGGTTGTGGAGTCATGGAACGTCACAGGTCAGGCACCAAAGTTACCTCAAGAACTGTCTTTAGACCCTTTACATCGACCCATTTACTCTCAGCCTCTGCATCTGATCTAACATCCACTTGACTTTTAGATAAAACTCCTGGGAGCTGGACATGCATTTCCTCCAGGAATCCCAAAGCTAAGACTGTGATTTTAAAAACAACATCTAAATCTTCACAGCTCTCCCACCTCACTTTATGAGGACCACCTAATGACCCCCAACTATGGATTTTATAAACACATTGATTCTTGTCTGTGACGAGAAAAGTTCATGTAGCATTTTACGTGGTAGAACATGTCATTTGGGGAAATTTGTATCTGTGTCCCCTGGTCATGATTGCTCATATTTGACTCATAATAAAGGCGAGTTGGTATTTTTACATCCACTGCAGTCACTACCCTAGTCTTAACCTCCATCCCTTCTCAGTGGAAATATCAATTTTGATTTAACAGCCTGTCTGAAGGAGAAGAGGTTGTTAGCACTGCAAGAAAGGAAGCTGTGCTTTGGGGCAAATAACTTCTCTGTCTACATATCAACTTTATCATCTAAGAAATCACGAAAATATTTCTACTTAACTAAAAGAGATTACTAGCCTTTAAGTGAATCCTTACACACTAAGGTGATAAATTCAATGCTTGAAGCATTCACTTTTCTGTGACTATATGAATCCAGGTTATTCAGAATGCATTGATCCAAAGCTGTGTGAAGAGAGGAAATACACTCACTGTATTTCCCTCTGATCCTGTATTTCCCTCTGATCACTGAGCCAATACCCTTCCTGTTCTTCCTGGTCTTTTTAAATGCATCTAACTTCCTGTACTAATCTCCTTTATTATACACTTTTAAATTAATAATTTGTTTTATTTCATCTTTGCATGAATACCACATTCAAGAAACTTTTCTATAAATAGGTTCAGGAATACAGTAGTCCCTGAGTTCCAAAAAATGTTGTTTCCTTTTAAGGATAACTCGTCTGGTATAAATTTCTCAAATCTCATTGTCTGATCAGGCTTTTCAAAGATAATCAGTCACATAATTTCGTATTAATGGAGTTCAGAACTTCCCTATACTGTCTCAGTACCAGTTCATGTATGATTCTCTGCCCTATTGCTGACTGTGTGTCTTTCAGGTACAGGTTGAACTCATCCCAGAGGACATCTCCATGATCACATCTTATGATATTTCTATGTGCCTTTGGAGAACTCTGAATGTCCAAGCACCTTATCAAATTTTTTAGATTTATATTAATTTTGATTTCATATCAATTATTTCTAGCTTTACCACACTCCTGACACAATTTGGTATACTTTTTGTGTACTTTCACTGCTGTTCTCTCCTTCCTGTGACTGTATATATCTCTCTTCTCTTTTCTTCACTTTGCTCATCTACTTTCCATTGTCACAGCATATTCTACTTTCTTGAGATAATTTTCTTATGATGAACTTCACTTTTTGTAATTTATTGATGATTATAAAGAAATCTATTTGCTTAATTCTTAATATATTTTCTTTGGGCTTCAACTAAGTTACCTCACAACCACAATATTTTTTCATATTTTGTTACAACAAAGTGAAATAGTCTCAATTATGTCTTTAAAAGATGTTTTACCCTTGTGTAACGTTGTGACACCATGCAAAGGTCATTTGAAAATTACTGGTTTACTGAGTTACACAGACCTTCTAAACGATGCCAATTTTTATAATCTAGAGATTATAACTAATCAAAGAGCTCACAGTTATTAATTCACATGCCAGTCTCAGGAAAAAAGTCTAAAAACATTGGGAAGCTGTTGAGTTCAGATTGGTAGTTTTGATTTATTTCAAAAATTTGAGTTTTCACATGAAAGCTTGAATTGGTCACCAAATGCTGCTAGTTTTTTCTATATGTGACAGGCACATTTTCCTCATTGTTTTGACAAAATCTCTGTGAAGACTTAAGTCAAACTAATCACAGTTTGTTACTTAGACCTTCCGATAAGTGTGATATTTAATGAGAACAGTGGCTATTTCAGTTTGCAAGTGAAACACAACAGATGGTTTTCCTGGAGACAACTATCCTGCTTTGGTATACACCAGGAGTGCTTTATGCCTGCTTCACCAAACAAAGTATTAAACAGACAGGTACCCAAGGGCTCAAATTTGATAAAATTAGTCACTTTTCCTGCTCCAGCAAGGATATTCTCAAGTGAAACTGGCTTATCTTCCAACTGAGATTGCTCCGAAGGGTCTGTGACTCCTTGTTGCTCATATTGAGGGCCTGCCTTCATTCATGTTAAGCCACTGGCATTTACTTACTACTGTTTTTGCATCATCATTGCAAATGTCAACACAGTGAAAGGCAAGTGACATCTCAATGTTGCTACAAAAGCCTTTCTGATTTTATGTTCTATGGAGATGGATTCACCCAACACCAGGAGCCCATGTCCCTTTTTAAGAAGTGCTGTCTTGGACAAAGCTGTATAAGAAATAAAACAAACTATAATGGATGGTTACTTGCCCCATGGGGTAGAATTAGTGATCAGAGTTATCAATATATTAACCTACCTCTCTGTCTTTTTAATTGCTTCAACCTATATACTACTTTTATAAATTATTATTAAAACTCAGCAAAGAGAAATAATAAGAAAAAAACTGCCATCATAGTTATCATCAACAGTTTGGCTCTGGTCAAAGCATAGCCATATCTCAATCCTTCTGCTGTCTGTCTAAAATAATTGTCCAATAATCACGAGGCAGATGCTTACAAAAACACTAAGGAATTTATGATTAATGCTTTCAAATTATGTGTTTTCTATTTTGGGCAAATGTTCCATTGCTTTTATATAATCTGAAATAAATTAAAATTATAGTATCTAAAATTCAGTTTGGCAAATTCAGAACTGTAATTTGAGTGTTCATGACCATTGGTCTGTGAATAAATGTATAGATGAGATTGCAATTTAAACTTTTAGAAAGAAATAGGTTTAAAACTACTTGCTTCCTAGATAAATTAATGAGTTCCACCAAAACATGTGAAAAGGCTAAAAAAAATGTCAATATATGTCATCATTCAACAGGCAGTTCCAGCTTTAATGATTTCCCTGAGCTAACAGGCTGTGTGAATCAAATGACTCAATCAGCAGACTACTTCTTGTTTTCTCATTTACGTACATCAAATGAGACCACGATCGCCCACATGAGGTAGAGATCCTTTGATGCCCTGAATAGGTCAACAGCATTATTTTAAGCTTATTTGGCTTGAAGAAAACTGGATTGTATCTACTCTACATAAACTAATTAAATTTTAATTGCATTTACCATATTCCTTATAGATTTTGTTTGGAATAATTAAACCAACTAAACTTATAACACACTTAATCTCAGAAGGTGTCAAGGAAAACTATATTTTTCCACTAACGTGATAGTGTCGTGAGCTCTTTTTAGAATTAGATTAGACCCCACTGCAATTAATTGAGTGTAATTAAAAAGTAAAGAGATGCTGTTACTCTGGTCACTCACTGAGTAGCCTGATAGAAAGGGCTGAGGCACTCCTGCTAATAAGCTATTAATGGGATGTTTTATGTCATTTATCTCAACAGATACTCATCTGACTTTGGGTTCAATGACAAAACTGCGGGCACATTGAGTGTTCAAATACTAATTGAAGATTCTAATAATACTATAAAGCTGTGAATTAAAGAAAAATTATCTCAGCTGTTCAGGGGTTGGTAAAACTTTTCTTAAATGACCACATAACTTTGCTGTTGTCCTGTGATGACAAGAGCCAGTAGCAGTCGCAGATGAAGTTTCACTTAAGCAGCAAGAGGGGCCAGCCGGTTTGCACATCACTAAGTCGTCGCGACTCCAACTTGACTCTAGTGATTGTTATAAACTTCATTCTTAGAAGGAAGTATGTCCCAAGTCAAAAGCAGACCTAAGGGAGGAAATGTCAATTCCCCTATCTTAGGTTCTTCCTGGGGCTGTGTAAATTACACCAATGAAAGACAGATTGATGAGAGCAGAAGAAACATAGCTTATTAACATAGGCTGAGGAACTCGAATGTTTGGTCTGAATTTGGGCACATTTAGCATCTCAGCAGAGAAAAGGAACATTCGTACAAAAGTGACAGTCAGAGACAAAGGACCTTGACTCTCCAAGGCACCAAATTGTGGGAAGGCAAATACATGGAGAACTAAAAAAATACATGGGGAACTCAAGGGCAACAGAGGAAGTTTTGTTATGTAGATTCTTCCTTTGCTGTTTCCAGGGTAATAGGGTCCAGAGGGCCTCTGGAAGGAAGGACCTGTCTTTCTGAGCAGAAGAGAGAGGAGGAAGCATAAATGTACGTTTATGATCTGCTTTTAGGCCAAAAAACAAAACAAAACAAAACTAGAGGGATGGCAGAGAGCTTTTCCTGAGGCAGTTGCTGCTTAATTGCGCGTAGCTCTAAGCAATCCTTACGTCAAGGAGCTCATTTGGGGTGCGTTCTCTGCCCTCCACGGGCACGCTCTTTACACTAACAGAGGTACGCAGAGCATAAGGGAGCCCCATTAACATACTGAGCTATCCAAAAAAGCAAGCAAGGGTCGGCTTCAGTTTGGGAACACAGTAGCCCACAGTTGGGTCCATCTTTAAATTTGTCAATACTGAGCAGATTTATAAGAAATTTAATAGAAATGGAGCAGGCATCAATGAATAGTGCCATGTTGTTCCTCCTTGTAGAAATCAGTATAAGCAAAGACTAAGTCACCTAGTCTTTATTTTAAAGAATTGATGTGGGAAGCCCTAAGATGTCAGTGGAGCTCCAAAATGACATTGTTTTGTGACTGCGAATTAAGGTCAAGGAACTAAGCGGTAAGATTTGGGTGAAAGTGCTTGCCACACTGATCACTGAAAGCCTTCCCAGATCTGTGTTGAAATTTGGAGATAATTGTCCTAGCAGAGTTGCACCTCTAGTAACTTTCCAAAGTGCTCAAGGAAAGCTGCTGTAATCCCATCCCATTCACAGAGGGAGCTTCTCTAGAAGGGTCCTGTGCCGATCTTCCTCGTCCTGGCCAGACCTCCTATGCTGGGGCCTCCCTGCCCTGGGCTAGTTGAAACTGCTCTTCCACTCCTTCAAAACCCCAAAACCACTTTCTTCTATCAATGAAGGGCATGTGCCTTCTCAGGCAATGGGACTTCCCCACTCAGGGAGGACTGCTACTGGCTTTTGATAAAGAATTCAGAAGTCTTTGGTTTTCTGTCTTTTTTTTCCACCCATTACTAGCAGCAATTAATGTTAGCTCCTTTTTATTGTTGTGCTAGGTAAAGGTACATTGTGGCATTTACAAAAGTTCTTACAGTGTATCAAATACATAATACCCCCTCCACTGCTCTCCTTCCATTCCTGGAAGAGTTTAACAGGTCTCATTTTTGCATCTACATACATGTGTACACAGTATTCACACCATATTCACCCTTCTACACCCTTTCCCCACTGGTACCAGTGCCAACACCCCACCCCTGACAGGACCTGCTCTGCCTTCCTGTTCTCTGATTTTGTAGAAGAAGAAAGAAATTTTAGTATAGAATTTTTGCTTTCTATGCTGGCTGCTACAGTGATATCCTTCTGCAACAAAATTCTTGGATTCATTTGTGCATGAGCTGAATTCAGTAAAACTTCTCTGCTCCTCTCCTTACCTACTTTCCCCATGCTAGCACCTGTGAACACACGGTTCTGAAGAAGGACCTATGTCCCTGCTGTAAGTCATTAAAGATGCAATCCCTAAACTTTTAAGGCTAGCGGGGGAGGGAGGGCAGAGGAACCAAAGCTGCAAGAGCAAGCACTCATGTTTGAGTCTGTTGGAACACCCCACTTCTTAGAAGACATGAGCAAAGAAATTGCAGATGACTTGACTTTTTTACTTTTGTTCACACCATTTACTAATTTGTATAACAGATCATCAAAACTAAATCATTTGGTAACTGGCGCTGTTAGGGTACAAATGTTAGGGTACATTTGAGGCTTGCAGCCCACTCAGCCTGAAACCGGCCATGGCTAACATGACCCAAGCCACCACTTACTGGAACTAAGGGAGGTGGGACGGTTTCTGGGAACAGGGACTGTTTCTGGTTAATCTTGCTGAAACGGTATGTGAGTCAATGAGTTGAGACACCTGGTGTTTACCAAATTCCTGATAAATAATCTTCAAGTAATCTTGCCCCACCACCAAGATGTGGGTGATATCAGAAATATGTGACCCCAGGGACCATAAAAATTGCTGTGTGACTGTGACTAATGTCTAAAAAATATAAAAGCAGCCTGAATTTTTGTATTCGGGGTCCGTGTTGAAAGCCACTGCGTCGGGCGGATACCCGGACCCCAGCTGGCTGGAAATAAACCTCGCTTTGTGGCTTACATTATCGTGAGTGTCTTTTTGTTCCTCTGAGGGGTGGTCAACCTTGGACCCCAACAGCGCAATCATCCAGGTTCTGTGGTTAACACATTTAGGGCTAATATAAATGTGAATTGTGTTCCAAACTGTAATTTACAGGGCACAATAATATGTGTTGAAAGACCACACTATTTTCCTAAATAGGTTGACTCACTCTCATCAGAGTAAGCTGAGAGGAAACATTTACTGTGTAGCAGACTTTAGGGGAGGCTTAAACAGGTTATCATTTAGTCCCTGATGGCCTCCTTTGTGCAGACCAGACACTGCAGCTGCAGGTTTCATCCCTCATTAACAGTCAGTGATAATGCCAAGATTTGGTCTTGGATCTGTCTGGTCTCTTTCATTGTGCCACAATACATCATCCTAGATGGAAGGTTTGAAGGTGACTACACAGCACAAGTATAAATATTCCTCTGAGAATATTTATTTGGATGCTGTTCTTCCAGAAGATGTACAATAGGAAAGGAGGTGGACTGCACATTCCTTCTGTGATGTCTGTACTGGCCATGCCACCTCTGTCTCATCTCTCCCACAGGCACCAGTCTACCTCACATGGGTAGAACACACATCACAACAGATTGCTGGTTGGCACTGCCACTGTGTGTTACTCACCCTATTAGCAGATAACCTAACATTCCCTCCCATCTACCTACGTTTGGTCAGGTAGAACTCAGGGTTGTGCCGTGCATATTGGGGAGCAATGAGAAGAAAAGGAGCAGATGTAAAGCATAGGCTAAAGAGATAGAGAATCTTTTAGTCCCTGAATTCTTGCTTTGGTTTCTGCACAATAATATCCCCATGTGAACTTAAACGAAATTTAGTTGTGTCCTTTCAATAGAAATGCTCTAATATGCCAACCCTTTTCTAAGGTGTTGCGATGAATAAATTCCTAAGCAGGTCTTTAGCTCATATTTGCTCTCTGTTGACTGAGTCTTGGTCATTCTGTGGAAAGATTCTGCCGCAGCTCTGCTGTTCTCCTCAGCAAATTTCACAACAGCCAAATAGTCCGAGAAATATGTTTCTACTGTTTCGAAACTTATCAGAACTCTGATTAATGAACATCTCTGGCAGGAAAGAGTTATATTTGTGAGATGCAGTTCTGCTGGTATATTTTTTCTATAATGAGATTCATAAAATGACTTTTTGTACAAATAACTGCTCCTTTAGAGTAAGTAATGGTACAGTATTTGCATTCAAATCTTTATTCAATAAATCACGTTGTTGATGGATTCTTTCAATAGTAGCATTATATTTTCTAATGTAAAATTTAAACACTTTACTTTTTATTGTGTATCATTTTTTCATGTTATGAGTCCTCTGAGAGAATATTTTGTTGATTGTCCCACTCTGGCATATCCTCTTTTATTCCTGGGTACATAAATCAAATTCTATCCGCATTGGTAACCTGTCTTGGAAATATTTAAAAATGAATAATGACACGGCATGACTCAATGAACCAAGCTGTAAGTGATGACTTTCCAATCCAGAGAAGGTATGTGAGTGTGTGACAAAATGAGAGGGACTCCGTCAGGACCATGTGATGGGAGGACGAAGAGAAAACCCTGGACATACTGAATTTCAGTGTGACAAAGCTTATTAAAGCACAATTCTAGGTGCTGAGAAACAAATATTTTTTTTTCTTTTATTATTCATATGTGCATACAAGGCTTGGTTCATTTCTCCCCCCTGCCCCCACCCCCTCCCTTACCACCCACTCCACCCCCTCCCGCTCCCCCCCCTCAATACCCAGCAGAGAAACAAATATTAAAAGAGAAAGAGCTCAGTTCTCTGCAGAAGATTCAAAGACAGTGCAAATGTTTCTTAAGAATCTCAGAAGTTACATACTTGCCATGGCCATCGCACAGAGACAAATCTATTCTCTCACTTCTGTCCACAGTCACTTCCTAATCTAGGCCTTTATTTTACCAAGTAAGGCACCTTTTGGCCAAAAGTAACAGGGACTATTTCTTAATAATTAATTTTGTTTCACTATTGGCTAATTTTTATAGCTGTTTGAAAATTATTTTTAATACTTTATAAAAGTTTAATTAACCACATTCTATATTCAGATATGGCTTCACACAAAGTGTAAGCACTTGATAACAATTGGAGTCATCATTTCTCTGTTTCATCTTCATTCATGAATTTTACTATTAATGTTTTTACCCCATGATTCATTGTTAATAATTTTGTTTTATTTTTATAGCTGAGAAAATCATATTTGACCTAGATCTTCATTAACCATTTCTGGGAACTATCCTTGTTTTCTATAGACTTATCTATATATCTGTGTTTCTAGATAAATGCTTATCTATTTAACTCTCTAGTTTAATGTTTTCTAGACTTTTAAAAATTATGCTTTGATATTAATTTTATTTGGCAAATTCTAGACTAGTGTCTCCTCAAGTATTTCTTTTGGCCCATTTTCCTTCTCTTCTCTTCCGGAATTGTGATTGCACGTGAGTCGCATATCTTGTGGTCCTTTACAGCTGTGGATCCTCTGTCCCGATCCTCTGTCCTCAGCTACACACAGCCACTCTTTTTTTTTTTACATTAATATGTCACTTTGGGTAATTTCCATGGAACAGTCTTCAGGTTCACCAATTCTCTGCTCCGTGGTGTCATGTTGGTTGAATGAACTTGTCAAAGGCATTCTCACCTCCATTGCCGTGTTCGGTACCTGTGTGAGATAGAATAATAGTCCTAAAGGTGACCACACCCAATCTCTGGAACCTGCAAACAAGCTACACACATGGTAAGTGGGGATAAGTTTATGTCTTAGATTAAGTGTGCTAACCAGCTGAATTTAAGATAAGACCCATGGATCCAGTTCAAATTCTGAGAAACAGGTCATGCTGAGGAGAGGTCACATATGAGAGTAGGAGACTAAAAAAAAAGAAGTTAAGAAGATGAATATGGTTGACGTACTCTCTACATAAGAATTAATATAGAATTTTTAAGCCTCTTTAAATCACCACAAGAAGGGGGACTAAGGTAGAAAGAAGAAAAATAGAGGAGATGAATCAATTTGGATTATAATATATATTTATATATATACATTTGGGTTATGATATATGTAATTTGGGTTATAATATATAATATAATGTAAATATAATAGATATACATGGAAATGTCACAAGGAAACTTACTGCATAGCTATCTTAAACAAAGAAAACTGTGCTTTGTTTTTTGTTTCACAAAATCACAGAGCAGGAGGGTGGAACAGGTCCTGCCTGG
Organism: Castor canadensis; assembly: GCF_047511655.1. Lineage (NCBI taxonomy): Eukaryota > Metazoa > Chordata > Mammalia > Rodentia > Castoridae > Castor > Castor canadensis. Next base: position 4,313,596 of record NC_133386.1, on the reverse strand, counting down.
GGGTTGGTACCAGTGGGAAGGGGGAGGATGTGTGGAAAGGGTGTGGGAGAGTGAATATGGTGCAAATACTATGTACATATGTATGTAAATGGAAAAATGAGACCTGTTGAAACTATTCCAAGACCGGGGGTTGGGGGATAAATAGAATGATGGGGGGAAGAATTCAAATATGATATATTTGATATATTGTAAGAACTTTTATAAATGCTATAATATGCCCCCCCGGCACAACAATAAAAAAATGAAAAAAGATAAGATCATTATCCTGTGTTATCTTGGTAGGCTGAATGTAATCATAAGGGTCCTTCAGTGTAGAAGAGTTGGTCAGAGCAATCAGTGTCAGAGTGATGTAATGTTAGAATGATTCAACTAGCTATTCCTGGCTTTTAGGTTAGGAATGAGACATGAGGCCCAGAAATTCCATCTATGTCAAGAAGGGACAAGATGCAGGAACATGAATTCTCCCCCACAGCCTCCAGAAAGGAATGTAGCAGTGTCAACTCCCTGATTTTAGCCCTTTTGGATCGGATCTCCAGCTCCATATGATAGCAAAGCTCTTGCTTCCAATTCTTGTGGTACTTTGTTATAGCAGCAACAGGAAGCTAGTATACCTTGCATTTCAACTTTACTCATTTTTCATTCCCTCTTAAAATTTCCTTCCTGTTCCTTCATGTTGTCTACCTTTTCTACTATGAATGTATTACTCATAGTTATTTTGAGTTTACTTACTGATAGATCTAACATATACATCATCTTTGTGTCTGATTCTATTGGTTGCTTCTTCTATTGACAGTTTTTTAAATCATAATTTTTGCTTGGTTGATGTTTACAATATACATGAGATATATTGGGGTTAGTAGTAAGTAGCATTTATGCCTGGAAATATGCATGCTTATTTTTCTGCTATGCTTTTAGTGATAGTGTGTGGGGAGGGATTAAATCAGTCCAGTTAGGAACAACCTGAGTCTGGGGATTTGTGGTTCCCATGTCTGCCTACTAACTTCAAATTCCTCCAGTGTTCTGTTGTGCCTAAATTCTGCATCATTTTCCCAAGTGCTTTGCCTCTTCAGCAGCAGCCTCAGGTGTTGCCATTGCACCCAGAGTTCCGTCTATTTCCATGTTTCTTTCCCTCCCTCACAATAGAAATGCCTTGTTACTCGAAGCTTGGTAACCTGGAAGTAGAGACAAGAAATTCTCCATTTTCCTTGTTCAGCCTCAGTCTTATGCCATGTATTTCTTAGTTTAGTATTTAGAGTTCTCTAAGTGACCCTGCTTCTCCCCAAGTGGAAGGGAAGCTCTAGCTAACCAGCTACACTATGACTTTCTGCCCCTCTCCTGGGCAGAAACCTAGTGAGTGGTGATGCTGCCTTTCCCCCAGAGGCAGAGTCTGGTTCCTCAGAGGAAAAGAAACTGGTCGTGCACTATGCCCTTCCTTCAGTAATACCTGCAATGTGCTCCAGGAACACATTTGCAAGCATTTTCTCTCTTCTCCACTGCTCCCCATCTTCCTCATGGACACAATGGATTAATGGAGAAAACCTATAGTTGAGATCATCATCACTTGGATCTATATCTCAATGGTATTCTATGCAATCACTTTATCTCACTTTCACCCTTTCAACAATTGGTTAAAAGTTTTAGCTGAATTATTCCTCCCTGTATGGAGACCTTGAATTCCACTTATTTCCATAAATGAGTTCCCAAGTTTTAGTTCTTTTTGTAAGTACCTACACTTCCATAGATTTAGGTGGCTTTCTTATGACAGCTTTCTGATAGATTGAAGAAAAGTTATTCAGCAGATTTATACAGCTTTTCCTTTTTGTTTGTGTGAGAGTATACACTAGCTACTCTTATACAACACGGCATGCAATGTAATACACAGATAGAGTACAGGATAGATAGGTCATGTACATTATAGTGTACTGTCTGGTGTGGTACATTTGTGGTTTTTTTTTAACATTTGACCTTATTTATTATTTCATTGCTTTGGTTCCCATTGATAGCTTGCATGTCTTGTATAGCTGATCCCCTTAATCTCTTACTTTTTTCGGTTTTAGTTTTTACCTTATGAAGTTTTGGACGAAAGTTTACTGACCTATTAAAATGTTCTATTGCTCTTTTTTTAAACCATTTTTTCTTATGATATCTTTGAATGGATTCTGTGCTTAATCCTTCATGCTATTTATTTTTAGCAAAATAATGCTTAGATATTAGTGGACAATTCCGTCAGAGAAGAGGAAGTTGAGCCTGTGGGTTTTGCGGCTCAGGTGCCCTCCAGTCAATTGGTGCAGAATGAGCACTTGGGTTTTCAGATGGGGAGGCCTGTGCACCTTACCTAGTGGTCTCCCAGTCTTAGAAATGTCAGAGGTCTTCTACTGTCAGGCCAGGTGCCTGTTCTTTCACTAGCCACATTACAAAGTAGAGTACCCCTGCTTCCAACATGATCCATTTGCTTCAGAAGTTGTGTTCTTTGCTACCTTCTAAGGTCTGCCACCTGTGGATCTCTGAACACAGTCATTACCTTCCCTCTATGGCCCCTAGGCATTTGCCCTTTGCTCATCCTCATAGTACTTCTAAGTAAAATGGAGCTTTCTTGTTTTGGAAATTTACATTTTTCTGACAATTTCTCATATCTTCCACTAACAGGGTCTCTCTTCCCTCATTTCTTTTCTGACTCAATATGGCTTTTACTTGTGGCTGTCTACCCTGTTGATGGTTGTACTCACTTTTGATAATGCATTCATACAGTATACATTCTTATCATCTCTTTTTCACAATTTGAGCATTAAGATTTGTTCTTTTTTTCTTATTGTCTTACATTATTTTCCTGTGAAAAGAAATTGTGGTCTGTTCTCATAGGTTGAGCATGCATGAAATTACTGATATTTTTCTAATTATTTTGAAAGTTACTAAATTAAGAATGGAAAGATGGGAATGGTAGGGAAAGCCTCTAATTCTGGCTTCTAAGAAGGCCAAAGTAGAAAGATTGAAAGTTTGAGGTAATCCTGGTGAATTTAGTGAAGGAGCCTACCTCAAAAACAAAATATAGATGGAGGGGCTGAATGTGTGGAATAAATGGTAGCATGTTTGCCTGGCAAGCCCAAGGCCTTGGTCCTGGGTTCAATCCCCAGTGCCAAAAATGCTACTACTAGTAATAACAAAAATGATAAAAATTGAAAGAGTGAACCTGTAGATGGTAATTGATTGCTCAGTGATTGTCAAAACTGAAGCAATGTTTTACTGTTCTTTCCTCATCCTTATGTCTTCAAGTATGCTCATTATAGACTGCATTTATGAAATAATTCTTTATTTTCAAAGAGACCTTTAAAATTCCCATTTAAAGATGCTAATTAACATGAACATGTGAGTTACTCTCACTGAATTGATACAGTAATAGACAAAACAAAGAAATAAGAAAATTGATTTAATTATGCAACCTTAACGCTGATAAATTTGTATTATCCTGTTGGCTGTTTGAAATATTGAAAAACTTTTAAGACAACAATTATAATCAACCTGCATGGATTCTGAAACATCCAAGCACTCATATTGTGAACTCTGAAGAAATAACCTTTGAACTTTCTGTTTTCTTGAACTTTAATTGCTTTCTAGTTCATTTTTAAAAAATCATCCACTTTGGCATAATAAATTCTTGCTGGTGATTTTAAGGTTATGAAGTTAAATGTCACATATGAAAGAATAAATATCTTACTGATTAAATATGAAACTTTTGACAAAAAGGCAGTCACCACATTTCCGTCTCACCAGAAATGTCATCTTTCTGGAAGCTAGTAATTTGATTTTTCTTTGTGAGAAAATTTCTCTTAAATAGGAGCAAGCCATGAGTAAATATTTGAGTTTTGTGTTTTAATTTGTTATCAAGTGATTTGAATATAAAATAATGTATAAAAAAAAACCCAAAATGGTCATTATCATTACCCATATTAAGCAATAAGGCATTAGCAATATAATTAAGAAAACTATGCACTTTTTCAGAATTGAAGCTTGCTCTTCATTCTAGATTGATAAGTATCCTAAATATAGACTCTAATGTCTCCATATATGTCTCCCACACTTATGTAGGTAAACTTGAAGAATACATTGCATTATTTCAGTGTTTAAATTCTATGCAAATACACTGCATGTTTGCCTTTGAATGCTGAATTTTCTATCACTACTAAAATTGTGATATTTATCTACATTTTAACAGTGTAGAATAGCACTAGTTCATGAATTTTCAATTCAATACACGATCTTAATTCATGAACAGAACATAATATAGACCACTACCCACCTGGTGATTGATACTTAATGCAGTTTCAGGCATTTGTTACTAGAATCAATGCTTGTATAAACATTCTTGAATTTTTTTACTTCATTACCTGTTTTGAATACCAACCATTGTCTACTTCATGTGTACAAATATCTTCTAGTTTGTGCCTTGGTTTGGCATTTTCTTGAAACATTTCTTGGTGAACATCAATTGTTAATTTTGAGGTAGTCAAAATCATAACTCATCCATCAATTAAGTTTTGTAAGACTTGTTGAGGAAATACTTTCCAACCTTGATATCATAAAATCCTATTTTTGTTTAAAAGTTAATCTTTATGTGTATGTTGTTAATGTGCATAGAATTGATTTTTATGTAGTTACACAATTTGATATGTCAATGCGTTTTTATTTTCCTCCATATTGATAAGCATCATCCTAATGCAATTTGTTAAGCAGCCCACCATTTCCCACTGATCTGAAGTGCCACCGTCACACGTAGAGCTTCTGTGCATGCGTGAGTGTGTCCCTGGGCTCTTTCCTGTGTTCTACTCCTCTACTTATCTGTATCTGTGCTGACACAACAATGCAATGATTTCTGTACTTTTATTTAACTCGAGATATTCAACATTTCAATTACCTAATTGTGGTTCTTCTTCCACAAAAATGTTGACTATCTTTTCCTTAAATTATTTTCTCAAAATGAGCTTATCAAATTTTAAACTGTTGAAGTTACTTGGTGTGTGTGTGTGTGTGTGTGTGTGTGTGTGTGTGTGTGCATGTTGCTGGAAATTGGACCTAGAGCCTGGGTATGCTAAGCAATTGTTCTTTTAGTGAGCTACTTTTGTCTTTTTTTCTTATTTATTTTTTTTTCTTTTAATTCAAATGTCTTTGGATTAATTCTTCTGTTCCTTTTCCAATATTTTTTTAGTTGAACATGTAACTCATACATCTTCTTTCCTCTCTAAATATGTAAAAAATTGTAAAATACTATCATCATTTTATCTTCAAACCTTTAATTTAGTATTATTTTTACATTGTTTTCTACAGATATACTTTAAATTTCTATTAATGTCACATCTTAATCTGTGAGCTGCTTAATGTTTTCACATATCCCTATATAGAGAGTTTCCAAATTCAATGTTCAGTTTGCTATGTTGAGAAAACTTGGTTCCTTTTACATTTATGACCAGTGCTAATATTTTAAAATACCTTCCATCATTTTCACTTTGCATTTGTAATTGCTTTATTTTCTCTGTATTTCTATTTGTCTTTTCTCTTTTTATTTTAGTCTGTTGTTTTCAGTACATATTTCTCTTCTACTCATTGATAATTGTATTGCTAATCCTATTTCTTCAGTGTATCTTCTTAGATTTTTATTACAGATGTTCAAAGTGTAACATTTAGTTATTACGCTTTTCTTCTCCCATTCAATATGAAGACCTTAGATCAATGCAGCTTCAATTCCATCCATTCTCCTACAAAGAGGTTTTCCATTATCCAAGCCAATATGTCTTTTCACTCCAGAAATCAGGTATCATTATGATAGCTAGGAAGGGTCAATTCTTTTCTGTGTAAAGCCTATTTATTAATTTCTTTCTCATCATAATGGGTTCCATCTCAGCCTAGCATTCTGATATGATTTTCCTTCCTTCAGGAGCGTACCTCTGAAGAAATCCTTTTATACTCGTCTGCTGGGTATGAACTCAGTTTCTATCTAAAAATAGCTTGTTTTAAAAATTATAGTTGAGCATTGCACACAATTTCATGTTTACAGTTTTCTTACAGAAAGTTAAACCTATTATTTTATTGTCTTCTTATTTCAACTCTGCTGCTAAGAAACCTACAGTTAGGCTAATTGCTGCTTTTTGTGGTTTATCTTTCCTTTTCTTTCTGTCTGACTCAATATTTTTTTCTACCCTTAAGATTTTTGACTTCGACGTCTGGTAGTGTCATTATGCCTTAGAATTTGGCATGGAATTCTCTTTTACTTATCCTGCCTCTTCAGATCTATTTTGAGTTGTCTCCTAGTCTTTTTAATCATTGCTTTGGTGCAAATGTCACCATCACGATTTCTATCTCAGTGGGATTATCTATTAGATATTGAAATCTTCTAATCTATTACTTTTCAAATTAACCCATTAATTTTATCAGTGTTTTACTTGCTCTTGTTTTTAATGTGTTTACAATTTCCGATGTATTAAGTTCATAGTCAGTTGTATACCCTACTTATATTCATGGGAAGTTGTTTTGCTATGCTCTTGTGATTTTATTTTTAAATCTGATATGTATCCTCTGGACTATCCAAGTTTGTAGTGTTCTTGAGGGATGAATGGATGGATTTTATTGAGGAAATATTTCTCTAGAAAGGATTTGTTTTGCTTTAATCAGGTGCTTGAAATCCTATCACTGTCTGACCACTTTCAATGACTTTATTGGATTTTCAACCACAAAGATAAAAGATTTAGGGCTCCAATTTCTCAAGAAAATACTTCAGATTTTCTTGTCATTTGAATACTTGCCTGTGACAAATAAGATATTTGGGAGCATTCTTTTAGAGTAGGAAGACATTCCCTAGTCCCCTTTCAACAAAGGGTCCCGGCTTTTGTCAGTGAACACATTGTCCTTTCCCTATTTTGTGTGAGCCCACCACCAGGTCTCATTCCCATTGAGTTACCTGAACATACTTCCCTCAGCAGCAAATGGTCACCAGATACACCAGGGTTTTCTGGCTAGCTTGTCACTATATTCAAGCTTTCAGTGGGCTTTTGCTTTGAGCCTCTGAAGATCTATTTTGTAGTGAATATGCATATGCAAGAGTTCATTAAAATTTATACAAAATCTTCTGTAGTTTGTAGGGCTATCTGTATGCTACAAATACCCATTGCACAATGCTACTAATTTACACTAATACTACTAACAATAACCATTTGATATTTGTACCATTGTTAAGTAGGCTTTTAAAAATATCTTTAAGTTAAAAATAATTTGTTAAATTGTTCAAACTAATATCTAATATTATCTCACTATTAATGCTGCATAAATATACAATGTAATAGATATGACTCTAAATGCTAGGGGTTTTATATTACTTTTTTACATGTATATGATAACACATAATAATCACATTGTTTTAATTTTCTTGAATGTCTGATTACATGAACTAGTTGTCTATTCTAAATTCAAATGAAGAATTATATTTAAAAGTAATTGTAAGATTAAAAACAAAAATTGCCCAAAAGAAATACTTAAAGTGGGAAATTGTTTTACAATTCAATAGTAAAGTGAGTTAGATACAGTAGTTCAAATTGGGACTAATGATAAACTTGAAAAGCATGAAGTTGGGACTAATGATAAACTTGAAAAGCATGAAGTTTTATAATATGTAAAAGACATTAAGCAAACATTTTCAAGTATATTCAAACATTTACGTATCTTTGTAGCCTCACCATTTTAAGTTACATCTCCTTGGGTATAATTTAAATTCAATAAAGGTGAATGGTTGTAAGTGTGCAGCTGAGTCAGTTTGATGACCATATGTGGTCATGGTACGCCTTCCAGGACCAGGAAGTGGAACAGTCCATCTGAACGGTCATCTGTGATCCCTGGGGAAGTCAGCTCCCTTCTGCCACTCTGGTCACTGGTCACTACTAGAGTTACCTGTCTTATATTTTCACCTTTTCTACTTTTACATGAGTGGAATTATGCATCATGCTGTCTTTTGGACCAGTGTCCTTCAGGTGCCCTTGAAACATGTTCACAGCGCCATGCGGTTCAATGCATTAAGTCCCTGGATCAGAAGTCACTGATCCTTAGATGGAGTCACTCGGTTTGTTTACTATGAGCCCCTTGGTAATCTCTTGTGCTATTTCTACTTTGGGGCTAGTATTAACAAAGCTACTACAGACATTTGGGGATAAGTCACTGTGTAGGAAAATATGTTTTATTTCTTTAGGGAAATCCCATACTTAGGAATAGAATTGCTACATCATATGTTAAAGCTATGTGAAATTTCTCAACATTTAACAAATTGTTTTCCAAAAAATGTTTACACCATTTTTCATTCCTTATTCCTACATATTCTTGCCAGGATGTGGTCCTGTCAGCCTTTTTAATTTTAGCTTTTCTGGTGTCTGTATGGTGGTGTCTCATTTTGATTTTAATGGCATTTACTTATGACTAGAGATGTCAAACATGTTTTCATATGCTTATTTCTAATTTATATATCTTATTTGATGAAATAAGTTTTCAAATATGTGCCCACTTCTTTATCAGATTGCTTATGTATTATTACTTGGTAAATAGCCTCTATATATTATGACAAAAATCCTATGTCTATCATGTGTTTTGCAAGTACTGTCTCCCATTCTCTGGCTTTCCTTTTCTTTTTCTTGACTTCATTTTTAGATGAGTAACACTTTTCTCTTTCTCTTAGGAAAACACACTTGGGTATTACTTTTTGTATCTATGACACTAGCTTACCTTTCAAGTGGGGAGTTCAGATACGCTGTGTTCCCATAATTGTGGACAATGGTTGGGAATGTAAATCCTTCATTTTGTTGTTTGTTTTCTACTTGTTGTAAATATCAGTTATTCTTTTGTCCTCCCTTTCTGTCTTGTTTTAAACTAATCAAACATATTTTAAATTCATTATATTTCTTTTTGTCTTATTCACATACATTTTCTGTTACTTTTCAGTGCTTTTACCTATAGCTGTTATAGCTTTAACTTCACACAGTCTACATACAAATAATAATCCATCTCTTCACATAAATTCATTCCAATTTCCTTCTCTACTCTCTTAGTTTAATGTTTGTCATATATCTTAATTTTGCATACAACAAACCACACAAAACATTATTAATTTTTAGGCAGTCATTTCTCTTTAAAGACATAAATGAGAAAACAAGTCTTTTATTATTTCTGTTGCTCTTTATTTCTTTCTGTTTTTCTAATTTCTATCTGGTATTATGCTCTTTCTTTCTGATGAACTGCATCAAAATTTTCTTCTACTTTAAGTCTACTTAAAGTGGCAATGGTACCACTCAAGTTTTTATTTTCTGCAAAAACGTCTGCCTTCACTTTGAAACATGTTTTCCAGTGCTGTATAGGATTGTAAATTTTTAGGTTTTTTTTCAGTGCTGTAAGCATATAACTTTATTCTCACCCGATTGACATAGTTGCTGTGAGAAGTTGGGCATATTCTTTTATTTGTCTCTATGTACTTTTATATTATTTGATCTGTGTCTTTAGAAATTTTTTCCTTCTTTGATTACTTATAATCTGACTATAATGAGCTCTAATTTTAGTTTTAATTCTGCTAGTGGTTATTTGAGATTTTTTCTTTGTGTAGTTTTCTTTCTTTTGTTTACTAATTTAATAAAGTTTTTGGCCACTGTATCTTAATGTATATTGTTTGTTTCATTCTTCTCATTTTGAAATTCCAGTTAAGAGATATAAAACCTTTTGACAGAGCTCTGGATTTTTTCCATAATTTCTTTCTTCTTCCTTTCTATGTTTCAGTTGTAAATTTTCTCTCCTCCTGTCTTCAGCCTCATTAATGTTTTCCTCTAGATACTTCAGTTTTGCATCTAGTTTTCTGGCATGCCTGTCAGAGAAAGCCTTGTCTCTGATGTAGTCTTTTATTTCTTAACACATCCACTTGACATTTTTTTAAAGCCTCCCTCTCTTAGTGCTAAAGCCCCATTTGTTCTTGATCATTTACCCACAGTAGTCTGCTGCTGAGCACTGGTAAGTGCAAGGCATCTGCTGGGAAGCTTGTTTGGGAGGGTGTGAGTGGCATCTCCCTGTCCATCTTCGGTCATTGTCAGGCTGTACACATCTGCACTTTAGAGGCAGGACTTTCTTCTCTTCCTGAGTCAGCTCTGTCAGTGGAGGTTCTTGGATATAGTGACTTTTGTCCTTCTGCAGTATTCACTGAGTTCTCTAGTGTGTTGATGCACGATTGTGTGGTGTCCACATTTCCCTCAGCAGGTAGACATTTCATAGTGTGGTAACTAAGTGGGGATGTACAGGCTTCCCGTGCTTCGCAGAAGACTAAGCTTCTGAATTAGTATCTGCTGAATGTCTCCCCAGCAACAAATGCATTTGTTTTATGGGAAAGCAGAGATCACAGTGTGTGCAGTTTTGCACCTGCCTCACAGCAGCAGCTGGCCACCACCTGCCTACCTGTGCAATTGAAGGGAGCTCGGTCTGGTCTCAGTCTCCCTCCTACACATCCAGTAGGGGTTCCAAAAATGAGCAACTTCTCTAGTTTTCTGGGCTTCCCATGGGCTCTAAACTAAATCCTAAATTCAACTACACTCTGCCTTTAAAATTTTGTTAAACTTAAAAGACTTTTTTAAAAAGTATTTTTGAGTTGTCTCAGTTACCACAGCTTCCTCTCCTGTTCCACCAAGATAAAACAATTTCTGTGTCCCTTCTGCCTCCTGAGGGCTTGCCACATATTAGAATCCAGTTCACCTGATTGCTTTGGGCCTCAACTCTCTAATGGGCTTAGAAAGTTATAATTTCATAATTTGTTTGGTTGCTATTCATTGTTAGTGTTGGAGTAATGCTCTATGCAGTTTTCTACATCCTGAGTGAAAGTTGAACCAGGCAATGTCACCGTTATGCTGCATAAATGCAATAATGTCTAAACAACTGCTCTAAGGAAACTGACTCACCAAAAGTGTGAGCTTTGACACAGTTGCACAATTTTAGCCTCTTCAAAATAAAATTGGCACACAATTTCTTGTCTATGTACCTCAAGTTAAATTCCTTCTGAGGTGGGTATGAACAACTTTTTAGACTTCATTAAGTTTTGTTCATTGCATACCTAGGTGATCAGTTTTTAATTTTGTTCTCTTAATGTCTCTACTGTTCTATGTCTTTCTTTTTTATCTGAATTTCAGGTTTAAACTACACATTTGCATCAATATATTCACCATCAAATCTTCTAGTTGTATTGAATTAAATTATGGCACTCTGTAGCATACATAAATTATTTTCAATGAATTCTACTGTACCTCAAGAAACACAAACTTCAAAGAAAATGTAAGGAGACCTAATTTAAATATATTAGGTTCCGTTTAGTGTTCCTCACCCTTTCCAAAAGTGTGGTCATGATGTCCAGTAATGATTTTCATTGCCAGTGCCAAAACTTTAAGGCTAGAATAGAAATGACTCTTGCAAAGAGCACTCGAAAGTCAATGGCATTGCCACATAATTGTGCATCACATACTTTGATATTTGAAATCTAAAGTAAAAATGAAAGTTTTTTATTACTTGAAAAGGAAAAATAGAGTGAACTGATGTTGGGATCACAGTTAGAAGTAGCCTCGCAGAATTGCAAAATGTAAGGAGTTTTACGACAGAATTCATAATAATTTACATAATGATATATTATGAAAATATATTTCGATTGGGATCAAATTTCTCTATATTAAGAAGCATTGGTGTTGGCAACTTACTTGAGAAATTTGAGTTTTTGTCCTGATCTTGGAAAGAGGAGGAACCTTCAAAAACTGGTATGCTGTCATCATGACACTCATTCGTTGTTTTCCTGCCTCAATCCACATCAGCCCAAGATTATTTGTGAACAGCTCTTTCCCTGCTGTATTGTTCGACTAGTTTCATTAGGCTACCCTTAGAACCCTCATTTACATATGCATTTGTGATTCTTGTTAAGTGATATGTTGCTTCAATTGTCAAGAGTTGATCTCTTTGTGCTTTTTTTAAGCTTCTGGGATAATAAGTCCATTCTCCTTTCTTGCATATATGTTTAAAAAGAAAAGTTAGCACCAATATGAGGACCTATCATAGAGTAGTTTACTTCACTATCTTGTTTGCTTGTTTCCTTGTGGTGCTGAGGAGCAAATTCAAGACTTTTTACTTGTTAGACAACTCTCTGTCACTAAGCTATAGCTACAGCTCTGTTTTGCTATTTGAAAGTTTTTATCTTTTATTTTTAAGGGTATGGATGTGAGATTCTATGAGGATGATTAAATTGGTGATGTTTTAAAAATATATTAATTGATAGTGTTGTGGGTTTCATTTTGACATTTTAATACATGTGTGTAATGTACTTTGGCCATATTTACCCTCCTATGACCCTCCTTCTTCTCTCTCACCCCTCCTAATAGTCCCCCTTCTACTCTCTTTCTCTCTTTCTCTCCCTTTCTCTCTATCTCTCTCTTTCTCTCTCTCTCTCTTCCACTTATGTCAGAATGTGTGTAATACTGGTTTTTCTCAGTCTGAATTATTTCACTCAACATAATAACCTCATTTCTTCCATTTTCCTGGAAAGGATATAATTTTGTTCTTCTATATGGCTGAATAAAACTCAATTGTGTTTAATATTTCCTTGGCCTTCTCTTCAAACCCTGATAGTCTATTGGTGATGCTTTCCACAGTGGATTTTATTGTCTGTTCTTTTTTATTTTTTGATGGGACTGGAGTTTGAAGTCAGGGCTTTGGGCTTACAAAACAGGTACTCTATTGCTTGATCCACACTTCAGTCCATTTTTGCTCTGGTTATTTTGTATTAGGCTGTCATGAAGTTTTTGCCCAGGCTAGCTTTGAACCTCGATCTCCTGATCTCAACCTCCCAAGTAGGTGGGATTGAAGGCATGAGCCACAGGTACCCAGCTCCCATGGCGTTTTTTTATCTGATTTATTGAGCTTTTCATTTCTAATATTAGTTTTGTTTTTTTTTTCAGAATCTCTATCTTGTCCAGGTGCTGAATTGACTTCCTTACTTCATTCTTCATTTCCCTGAATCTTCTTTGAGGTCGCTGATCATTTTTGAAACCATACTTTTGAATTATTTGAACTGCATTTCAATTATTTCAGTTATTAATGAGATATGAGCTTTTGAAGGAATCATATTGACATTCTTTCTCATATTTCTTATGTTTTTTATGTTGCAAAATGGATTTGAAGATCTTAATGTAAGGTCTGAAAGTTTGTAGCTAGTAGAGGAAAAAAACAGGGAAAACACTTCAAGAAATAGATAGGCAATGGTTTTCTGAAGAAGAATCCAATGGCTCAGGAAATAATATCAACAATCGACAATGGTCAAAGACCTGGGTTTACCCCTAGGACTGCAACAACAACAACAACAAAAAAGACAACCAGGATTGCATCAAGTTAGAAACTTCTTTTGCATAGCAAAAGAAACAGCACAGTAAAAAGATAGCTTACAGAATGGGAGGGCATCTTTGCCAGTTTTTCATCTGATAAGTGTGTAGCATAACAAAAGATCAAACAACCCAGTCAATAAATAGGCAAATGTATTGAACAGTTTTCAAAAGAAGAAGTCTAAATGACCAACAAATACATGAAAAAATATTTTACATCCTTAGCTGTAAATGAAATGCAAATCAAAACTATACTGAGATTCCATCTCACCCCGGTAAGAATGGCTATCATCAAGAAAAAAACAACAAATTTTGAGGAGGATACAGATGTAAAACAAACCTTTATACACTGTTGGTTGGAATATAAATTAGTGAAGCCACTTTGGAAATAAGTATGGAGGATCCTCAAAACACTAAAGACAGAACAACCATGTTATCCTCCTATATAACTCCTGGCTATATAACCAAAGGAATCAAAGTGAGCTCACAGTAGAGATACCTCCACACCCATGCTTATTGTGGTGATATTCACAAAGTCAAGCCATGGAATATTAGTAGGTGCCCATTAACACATAAGTGGAAAAATAAAGTGAGGCATATAAACAATGGTATATTACTCAGAAATGAAGAAGAATGAAATTACGTCATTTTCAGGAAAATGGACTGGAAATCTTCACATTAAATGAAAGATGTCAGACTCAGAAAGGCAAACATCTCATATTTTCTCTCATAGGCAGGATCTAGATTTTTTTTAAAAAATGAAAGTTGTAGGTGGACTAGTAGAAATGTATAGAAAAAGAGATGGCGATGAAGGGTGAATATGATTGAAATACATTGTATACATGTATGAAAATGTCATGATGAAGCCCAGTATTTCATACAATTGATATATGCTTATAAAAATGAAAAAATATGATGAAAAATTTCTAAACTGAGAAAAACCTTCATTGTTTATTACATAAAACACGGGTCTAACATCTGTTTTTCTGCTAGTACCATGCTGTGCTTATTTCTATGGCGCTGTAGTAAAATTTGAAATCATTATGATTTCAAATACCTCCAGCATTACTCTTTTTGGTTAGGATTGATCTGGCTAGTCAGGATGTTTTGTGCTTCCATATAAATCTTAGGACTGATTTTTGTGGTTCTGCAAATAATATCATTGGAATATTGATAGGGATTGCTTGGAATCTGTAGCTCAGTTTCACAATATGAATTCTGTTGATCCATGAACATGGTATATCTTTCCATCTTCTTATGGGTTTTTTTTATTACTTTCTCTGCTGTTATATAATTTTCTTATAGAAGTCTTTTACATATTTTGTTTGGTTTATTTCTAGACATTTTTGAGATTATAGTAGGCTTTTGTCTTTTTTTCTGATTTGTTTTTAGAAATAAGCTCTAGCCCAGTCTGGCCTCAGGTTTGCTACATAGCTCAGGCTATCCCCAGTCTTGAGAGAATTATGGTGTTGACTAATATGGCTTTGTAGTTTTTTGGCTATTGATAAACTAGTATATAAAAAGGGGAAAAATAGCTGAAGTATAAGTATCAAAAGCATTTTTTCTTTAGCCTAAAACTAGAAATATCCTTATACAGCAGAATACAAAAGAGAATAAAATATAAAATATAATGTTTAATTAAACAAATTGTAGTAGAGGCTCTTATTTTAACAACAACAACAAAAACCCTTTATGAGTGTAGACTTCTAAAAAGATATGTTTGGAGTCAACAGAAACTGTCATTTTTGTCTCTACACAGCAAGTTTTTCTTTAAGCCCTGATTCTTTCCTGATTGATCCAGGCTATTGGTGAAGCTTTTAACTGAGTTTTCTATTTGACTTATTAAGCTTTCACTTTCACAATGTCAGTTTGCTGGGGGGTTTTTTTAGAACTTCTATCTCTCTACTGAATTTTCTTTTACATCTTCCTTATTTCATTCATCTGCTTATTTACACTTATGTACACTCATCCTCAATGAGTGTACAGTCCTTGTGCCATTATTGACAAATGTATTACATTTCTTTATATTGCAAGCCTAAGTCACATTGTATATAAATTATTCCATATGAATACTTTTTGATTAATTAGAAAAAAGGAGTAAAATATGCATTTTTTACTCTCTTTACAGTTATAGAATTGTCTTTCCTAGTACTTTTTGGTTTTTTATGTACATTTCCATTATTATTTGCTTTCATTCTGAACAATTTCTTTCAGGGTATTTCTTGCAAGGTGGGTCTGCCAGAAACAAATTCTGTTTCCCTTTCTTAATCTGGAAAAAAGGTGTCTATTTTACCTTCATTTTTGAAAGACAGCTTTGGTGGGTTGAGGATTTGGTGTTGGCAGTTTTGTCTTTGAGCATTTTGCATGTGTTTTATGCTGCCACTGACCTACATTGTTTCTGCTGAGACTTTAGCTGTTCTCAAGAGAAATTCTACACCTGATTTCTTTACCTTCTCTTGCAAATACAGTTAGTTCTGGAAAAAGAGGAGGAATTCTATGTTTGATATTTCATTTCTCCCTCTAGGTAAAAATCTCAGAACCTGAGTCCTGGAACTGAGGGTGGGGATCATGGCAAGTTTCTCTTTGAGTGACTCTACTGCATTAGCTGAATGTTTAGTAAAGAGTACAGGAATCTAGGACCCTCTCAGCTTGCCTTTCTTGGCATGTAATACTATATCATGAGCTGGGGTCAAGGTAACCAGACCCCTGTATCTTCAGCATGCCACGCCTATGGTAGACCCTTTATTCCATGATCAGGAGCTGGGTGAAAGAAGAGACAGAATCATGCAGGACTTATTCTCAGTAACACATTATGAAAGCAGGATGAAAAATTCTGATGTCTTTCTCTTCCTAGGAAGAAGGTCTTGCATTGGATTCTGGGAGGAGATGTAACCCTTGTTACTGGTGTTCTTTCTTATTATAGTCTTCTGGAGTACAGTCTACTTTGCTGAGCTGTCTTGATCCAAATGCCTCATATTTTCCCACTTTCATAGCAAAAATCTCATTAGTGTTCTTAAGAAGATGTTTACCTTTTCCCTTTTAGGGGTATTTCAAATTGTGTATGTATGTGTGTGCACAAGTGTGTGCACACATGTAAACTTGCACACCTGTATGCTTTACATTTTCTATCATTTTCACACAGAGATGGGTCATCACACGGTTACAGCAAACACACAGTCCCTCCTTCACTTAACTATTGTAGTTATACTTACTTGTTAACTTACTCAAAATCAAAATAAATGTAAATATGAAATGGGTATCATTTTTAAAAGCACTATTAAAGCTGTATGAAATACGAATTATCTTTCCTTTTAACCTGTGTCCTTAATTATTATTAATTTATTGGGTTCTGGGTATTGTACCCGGGGCTTTGTGCATACCAGCCACATGCTCTGCTACTCATTTACACCTCAGGCCCAATGTTATTTTCTTAGTGGCCATTTACATTTCAAATAAATTACTCACTTTCTGTATAATTAAAAATAGGAAACAAATGGAAGAGCATATTTTTAAAGTGTTAAGAACATTTTAAAGTTGAAAAATAAAGATGATTTTGTTTGCTTCTTGTTTGGGATTTTTAACCCCATTTATTCCAGAAATTAAGATTTTTAAAATATGCTGAAGATTCTGTTGCTTTAATTATTATATCACTGAAATAACTAATTTTTGTTGTGTAAACTTCATGCAACTTTTTGGGTTACTGTGCTATAAATACTTATGAGAAATAGATCAAAACCCTAGTTTCTACAACTATATATAAAATTTTCAACATTGGGAAATTAAATGAAAACAAAGAATTCCCAAAATATCTGACAATAATTGAATCCAATACACTGAGAAAAAAAAAATCCTTAAGTCCAGTCTTTAAGGCAGAAGCCTCTTTCTTGCTATAAAAGAGAGAGAAGCAGTGGTTCACCCCCCTGCCTTCTTCTCAAAAGAAATGCAAACTCCTTTGAGAGGCACACATATTATCACAGCTTCAATATCGAAGTTTTCTGTATTTTTAGACAAGGGACAATTGCAAGAATATAATAATATTTAGATAGTATCAAGGGTTTAAGTTAATGAATTTAGTCTTCCCCACTTAGGATTCAATTGAAGTCTCTGCAGTTGGTACCCAGAAGTCATTGAAAAACAGATGAATTGAAAGAATGAGCTTTCTGTAGTGATATAAAAATGCCTCACAAATTGTCTGTTTAATAATTTTTCATTCCTCTTGAGTTACCAGTATCATTGGAGATTGCATAGGACATTGACAATGATCTTTCTGTTTCTTCTGTATCAACATTTGTGCTTCCATTTCTTCCTCTGTGATTGTATTTACAGAAGGCTCATCTTCATTCAAAGAAGACTTTTCATGAGATAATGAACCACCAGGTGAAAAAAGCAGAAGCATTTAAACCATGCTTCTTAAGGGTTGACCTGCATAAATTAATAAACACTGAAAGGATAGAACACAGAGGAGCAATAGAAATCCTCAGAGATATTAGGATTTCCTCCTTTAGTTGAAAAAAAAAAAAAGAGTCCAAGGCCCAGGCAGTTACATACATTTTCTGAAGTCGCTTAGTCAGTCTATGAATAGGTAGCTTAATATCTGGTTTTGTTTCCTTCCAGAATAATGACCTTTTGAAATCATCAGTGATTCTCAACAGAGCAGAAATCATGAAATAACTCATCCAAAGACCAGGTGAAATTTACTAAAAATTTAACAGAATGTCTGTGGAAATTGAACCTTTAGAATTCTGAAGCCAGAAAATTTCTTCAAATTTTTAAAAAGTAGTTTCTGCCTTCTTGTTCATAGATTGGCATTTTGCGTTGAAGGACTACCGTCCTGTTCTGAGAAGACTGAATTGAATGTCCTTTTGGCTGTGACAATTTAAAGATATTTAGAGTTCATCAGTGGCCCGAAGCTTGCAACTATCAATGCATATGGTAAGCAGCCTCCAAGCCAGTAATCCCCTGTCCTTCACGTACTTAGATGGAAGTAATGGCTCATGGGAACAGAATGATGTGACAGTGACACTGTCCTCTTGTGACTGAAAGTTATGGGACACATATAAGAGTTGGATATCTCTACCTGAGGCTATGTGACAAGAAGGATAACCAGAGTACTCTAGAGGGATGTACCTCAAAGAAAGGGGAGTCAGCATCCACATGTGGACCTTCATCTCAAAGAGGTGGAATTTGGATCTTGCAATCCTTATGATGGTGGATTCCAGCAGCCATTTTTGTGCTGTTTGTGAACACCATGCATTGAATGTACCCTGGGTAGCACTGAACACTGTGAAAATGATTACTGTGCAATTTTGCCATAGGATGCTCTTGGCTGGACATAAACTTGACAAAGGTTATTATCCTACCCTGCATGAGTCAGAAGCATTTGAAACAGCGGTGGATCAAAGAGCAGGGGCCTATTGTCAGCAAGGGCCATTAGTTGGTCAGATCCTATTTGAGGAAGATTACAGACTTAAGCTGACTCATGACATTAAAGCCCACAGCTAGTGTCATGAGAGTGAAGGAAGTCATGGTGCTTCTGAGGTCAGCCACTCTGGGAGTCTACCACTAGGTCCTGCTTCACTGATAGGCTTTAGCTGGTGCCCTAAAATGGATCCCTGAACAAGTATAGGGATCTGTTTCAAGTACCTTGGAATTTGGGGAAGAGAAGCCTGGAACAAAGCTAGAGTTCCAATTTATATATAGTATGGAAATTGTTAATATATTTTGGACTTTAAGTTAAAAGTGATTTTATTTTTTCACCCTGAATTGATGAATCCTAGGATCTGTATTATACCACTCAATGCAACTTTCACATCATAATTTTTTCTATGGCATCATTACCAGAGGTGAACTGTAGTGTCCTCACTTGCTGTCCCCTGAGTGAGGAAATGCTCTTTACCTTGGCACAGGTGGCCACAGAAGTTGGATATGTGGAAAGAAATTGGAAACAAGCATTTCTTGAGCACTTGCCTCCTGGTAATTGTTTCCATTGCATGGGATAAATGAGAGCACAACAGACATCATCTTTCCAGTGTGGCGATTGTATCCTCGCTCATCTCTATCTACCGCCCTTCCCTAAGGACCTTTCCTGTCTTCAGTGAGTGATTCTGCATGGCATTCTAAATTGCAGGAGCAATGTGAAGACTGAGTCTCTACCAGCTTGAATCTGTATGTGACTTTGATGAGCAAAGTCTCTTTGCTTGATTCCTGCAGGAATAGTGGCACAAGTAGGGAGCTGCAGAGATGTTCGTTCTATTGTTCCCACAGACTCTTAAAGTTGACATGTCAGTTTAGTATGGACAAACCCACCAGAAAGAAAATGAAAAAGCAGATGTAGGTGAGAACAGAAATAGATCAACATGTGAGCATTAAAAATAAGGCAGGAGGGAAGAGAGGAAGTACAGTTTCAAATAAAGTGGCAATCATGATAGGATCAGTGGGGGTCCTGTTTAAGCAAAGCTATGGTTTTACTAGAATTTCCATTTTCTCTCCTAAACTCTAGTGCACCAACATCACTTTTTAGTACACTAGGTCACTAAACTGTCTACTTTTTAAGTCATATCTTGCTATTCTTTCTGCTCACATTAAAAATGCACTGAGCATGTGAGAGGAGGGCACAAGCCCTCCTCTTGCTGATGGATGAGATGGACAAGAACCCTGCTCTTGGTCTTCAGGGAAGAAGCTGATGCAGATCTTCTCCTGTGGGCTCCTTCCTGTGGACTGTCTGGGTTTTATTTCCTATCTGTGCTCTTTCAGGGATCTTGGCAGTTTCTGGTAGTCTGTGGCCATATCGGCATCTGGTTATTAAGCATTATTATTACTTTTGGAGGTACTGGGTTTTGAACTTAGGGCCCCACTATTGGTAGGCACTCTACCACTTGAGCCATGCCTACAGCCCCTTTTTGCTTTCAGTTTTATTCAGGCAGAGTCTGGTGTTTTTGGCTTGGGGCTGTCCTCAGACCACAACACTCCCACAAAGGCCTCTCGTGTAGCTGGGACCACAAGTACATCACCATACCAGGTTTATTGATTGAGATGGGAGTCTCACCAACTTTCTTCCTTACTTACCTTGAACCATCCTCCTGATATTCACCTCACTGTCAGATGAGCTGTATGGCCCCAAAACATTAGAGCCAACCAACCACAGACTGAAACTTCCATAACTGTGAGCCAAAATAAACCTTTCCTCCTTATAAGTTGATTTATCTCAGGTATTTGTCACAATGGCAGAAAAGTAACTAGCAAACCACTCCATAGTGACCAGGCAGCATTTGCCCAATCTTATTCTGGGTACACTGACCACATTGCTTTCAGCCCTATCTCAACCAACCTTACTTGAAAGGAGGTCTTCAATATCTTGTGAAATTAGCTATTGGTCACTTTCATAGTCACAGCTTAGTTTATCCCAAACTATGTGGAAAAGGCATTCCATTTTTTCCAGGACTAAACTTTGTTTTTACTTCAAATATATATTAAACTTTGTGGAAGAAGCAAAACCCTAATTCATTCCCTTTCCTGGGGATTCCATAAGTGTTTGGGGGACTGAAAGAATCATTTTCTTATCTCCCAGGACCCCTAAGACTCTAGGAAGTTTTTCAAGCCTATTTACTTAGCCATGGGTTTCTGACACAGCTCTCTTCTAATAGAATCAAGGCAGGCCAAGAAAAAGTGTCAGAAAGTGGGGATAGGCAGTTGAGATGGTAGAGGGACAAGATGATAAGAAAGTGTAAATTGGAAGGAATTGAAGAAAGTACTGCTGGTGAAACAACAATTTAACTGCAGACTGGATTTGTGCCAGTGATTGGGCCAAGAAGACTGGGCCCCCTGACAACACAGCCACTTCTGCCCTGGGGTCTTGCTGTGTATTCAGAACCATCTGAAGAAGGGGCCACAGGTTCTCTGTGTCCTGAGACTCCGTGACTGCTGTGGGGTTTCCCTCAATGCCATGACTCTCCAGGCTTGGACTGTGCACGCCCAACCCTGTCTTGGGGATCTCATGTATACAACTTTCTTCTCAGATTCCCCTTCTCCCACTCCTGGAGCTCCAGACTCAGAGGATTGAGTCACACGGTGATAAAGCCATGCTCTTTTAAAGTCTCCATTGCTCCTTCTGATTATGTCAAAGAGAAAAATGTTCTCCTGGTGTATCTGCGTTGTAAAATCACCTCAGCATCACTTTTATAAACATGGAGGAGCACACACTCACGTTTCCTCTGGGAATAGCATTTATATAGAATGTAACAGCCCTTGCTTTTACTTCATGTATTTTATGCTCACTGTCTACTTTCAACAGAGAGAGATGTGCTTTCCATTTTCATTTTGTGTTAAGTTTGAAATAATTTTTCATGAAATTAATGGTTATTTATGGAAAATAATGAGTAAGCGTACAGATTGTTCACAGAAATGGTGAAAATTCATATGAGTAGAGGGGAAATGACTCTCTTTTGGGAAAGCCTGGCCCTGCAGTCTGCCTGGGGACAGCAGGTGACACAAGAACATTCAGGAGACCATCTTGATTAGCATTTCACAATATTATCTCTCCAGAGGAATTACAGCCAATTATCTTTGTTTTGGAAGAAAATATTTCATATTCTTTGTTAGAACTTTCAAAAAATCCATTCTTGCCCTTCAAGAAACACTTTTAGTCATTCTTAGCAAGGTCCTACACAATTATTTCCAGATATATTTCTAAATTCTCAATGTTTAATTCAATGCCACCTGTATCATACACGTAGTCCATTCCTGCCTCACAGAGAAACCTGAGGCAGCCAGATGTGGATGATCACCACCTCTATACTTTCATAGAGTCTGTCTACATCTGTCCACTCCTTCCATCCATCTAAAGGGATGATTCTTTCTAGACAAATTAAACTCTTCCACGCTCCCATTATTGTCATCCCACTCTTTCTAGGATATTGGCTCATTGATTGTTTTGCCTTTATTTTATTATTTTTTTTTTCATTTTTCTTTTATTATTCATATGTGCATACAAGGCTTGGTTTATTTCTCCCCCCTGCCCCCACCCCCTCCCTTACCACCCACTCCACCCCCTCCCGCTCCCCCCCTCAATACCCAGCAGAAACTATTTTGCCCTTATCTCTAATTTTGTTGTAGAGAGAGTATAAGCAATAATAGGAAGGAACATCTGTCCACTCCTTCCATCCATCTAAAGGGATGATTCTTTCTAGACAAATTAAACTCTTCCATGCTCCCATTATTGTCATCCCACTCTTTCTAGGATATTGGCTCATTGATTGTTTTGCCTTTATTTTAGAGCTACATTCTGTCTCTCGGTATGTTCTGCCAGGTCCTCAGTATATTCCAACACCTATGGTCTTAGTGGGGTGAGCACTCGTGGGGTGGTGCTCCTCCTTTGGAAAAGTGACCATCTCATTGCTTTCCTGTTCAGCCAAACCTATAGTTTGTTTGTATCTCCCCTTCCTGAAATTGGGCTTATTTACTCATCTCTGTCACTGAACTGCCTTTTGCTAAAGCCACCCATGATTCATTTACTGCTAACCAAACGGATGTTGTATCTTCTGAATCCCACTGGTTTTTTCCTCTTTGGACCCTTGTCACTTCCCCTTCCTTTTGGCTCCTGAGGCTCTGTGTCCTCCTATTCCTCTGCCTCCACAGTCTCTTTTATTGATGCCTTTAACTGCCCTTGAAATACTATTTTTACTAGTGTTTATTCTTTTCCTTCACCGTTCCCTTTCACCATCCCCTCCATGATTGAGGTAGTGTTAATTGCTCCTTTATGGTCATTAATTCTAAGTTAGACTTGTGCCCAACCTCTCACATGGGAGAGACATTCCCCCACATGTCTGCTGGGTGCACTCCCTTATGAGTACTTACAAGCACATCAAACTCAATACATTTAAAACAGGTCTCTTCATCACTCCCTTTGTGTCATATCCTTCTAACCTATTCCTTATTTACCTTGGTAGCATTAATATCCTCAGTATCTACAGCAATAAACTTGAAGATGAATAAAGTTTCCTTCAGATGGAACTGCATGTCATTTGCATTCAATGAGATGTTACATCCTAGGACTGCTTTATTTCCCCAGTTTATTCTGCTTTTCCTATTCCTACTGTCACCTTCCCCAGCTCAGTTGCAAATAATCATTCTCTTAACTACATTAACAGTGTTCAAATCATTTTTCTCTTCTATCCTTCTTCATAAATTTCTTTCACATGCAACCTCCCCCCACCCAAATGGCCATGCTGTTGGTATTGACAGTACAGGATAACGTCTAAGCTCCAGGCATTAGATGCGAGATGGCAGGACTTGCCTCTGTCTTCTATGCCAGCCTCATCTCCTGAGACTCTGGCTGACCTATATGTCCTCCATTCCAAGCGGATTTCAGATCCTTGCACTGATGATGCCATCTGAAACCCTATCCTTGCCTCCCCCCATCACCAGTTTCCTAGTCCACCTGAGTAACTCCTCATTGCACTCCTTAAGGGAAGTACTCATTTGTCCTGAGTCCTTAGCAAGGGGCCTTGTACATAGCAGGCACTCAGTAACAGTTTAATCTATCTAAATTTTCCTTCATGCAATTTTATCATTTTACAAAAAAAAAAAAATGAAGCATTTCCATGAAGTTAGGAATGCTGTGGTACTTTGTGGCATTCCCAAAATTATTACTATAGAATAATAAAATGTTAGTATTAACATTTCCCATCTCAAAAACATATGCATACAGAAAGAGGAATCTGATGGGGAAGTTTTGGAAAGATAGTAACTTTATAAGCCTTATTTACACTCACAGTGAAAACGAAAAAACAGGTATGATCAATTCAACATTGCACATTAATATCCTCTGTGCATCAAATGTAGGTTAATAGAAAATTATAGCTCATCTAAAATTATTCAGTGAATATTTTCAAAATTCAGAATGAATTCTCAAAGCTGGACATAGTGGTTCAAACCTCTAAAAAAAGAACATTCAGATTTAATGATAACATAGTAGAAGATATTATGAAACAATACATTAAAAAGTAAAACATTATAATAATAATAATAACACAAACAAAAATCAGGGTGGAGAGAATTTGCTTCCAAAGCCAGTTCTTCATCTATGAACTGAAGACTGATTCATTGAAAATTTCAGAAGATAATTGAAAAATGTGACTTCTCTGTTAAAAGCAGGAGAATCTTTCTAAATTATCTGCTTCTACTTTGTCTGGAATAAAATGGAGATTAAAACTCCCTCACAAAGAAGTTTTGAAAGATATGTAAGAACGTACGTGCAGTGTATTGGTGGAGGACTTCATCCAGGTTTCCTCTTCAATGCAGCTTAATAATGGACCAGTTAAGTGCTAAGGAAAACATATATTCCACATATGTTCAATCTAATCTGGCATTAAATCTTTTCATTTATGTCTTCTGTAAAGAGCCAGATAGAAATATTTTGGACCTTGAAGACCATCTGACCACTGTCATAGTAGCTGTGTGCAGAAGTGGCAGCCCCTATATAAATGCATGACCAGCACGACTAGTCGTAATAAAGTTTTATTTATAAACAGGCCTGGCATGGATATGCCCCATAAGCCATACAAATATCCCTGAGTTAGCTTTAGCAGGTGGAATAAGAGCCAGACTTTTCTATTCACTTGGGCTTTACTGAGGTATCATAGACAGTTAAAGTGGATAGTTAAAGTATACAACATAACATTTTGGTGAGTCACTTTTTAATAAAGCTGTTCCTACATTTCTTTTTAGAAATTGGTTCAAGATAGCCTAGCATCTTACTTTCAATTATTTTCAAATTGGTAACCTCCTTTTGTATTTTGGAAATAAGGTATGTCTTGTCATCTTCTAGACAGAAATATGAGGTTAAGAGACAGCGTAAGTATCAGTTGCCTTTTATTTCAAATGAAGTCACCACACAAACTCATTCAAAATGAAGGAAAATTAGGTCATATATGTTAAGAAAATAGAATTCTGGCTTGGACTCACAGTCTTTATTTTTCTCTCAGAGCCAAAGGGTGAAAATAGGCAAATTGTGTTAATTTCTTGAGTTTGAGAAACAAATACGTCACACTGATCAATTTTTACTAAATTCAATAAGAAACACCCAGTAAGGCTTCCACTTATTTAATTGTATGTCACCTTCGGGGGAGGGGGATGGTTAGGAACCTGTCCTGTGCTTTTTCTGCTTCTTTTCCCATCAGAAACAATTTCTAAATGTGCTATGCTTTTCTAACAAACCGGGATGCATCATTGTTCACTTGCCATCTTTGTTTTGTTGCTGTTTCATTCTGAGAAAATGCTGTTAGCTGACCAAACTCTGCAAATGGAGTCTGGTGCTCCTCCAACCACTTCACAAACATCCTTCTTTCAGAACAAAGGCAGTCCAGGAGAACTTTTCTTGTGAACAGCCATTTAATAACTTTTAGTGTAATTTCCACACTTGTCTTTCATAGTTTTCCAAGAAGACACCACCTCCATTTTTCATGTAGAATGTTTAGACATTGGGAATACCACCACCAAGACCTGCCAATTAGAATTGTCTCTGTCTTTCCCCTGACATATGTCAGT
This sequence comes from Castor canadensis, assembly GCF_047511655.1. Lineage (NCBI taxonomy): Eukaryota > Metazoa > Chordata > Mammalia > Rodentia > Castoridae > Castor > Castor canadensis. The sequence goes on along the minus strand of NC_133386.1, from coordinate 4,287,644 downwards.
TTAATAAGACTCTATTCTTTCTCAAGAGTCAAAGTACCCAGCTGACAGACAATGAACCACATCCAATGACATTTTTATTCCCCTTTGAGCCTGGACATTTAGGTCATCTGCTTTTTTCCTGTCTCTAGGGCTTTTCTTTCTTCCTAATCTCAACAATAACATATTTTCTAGTATGTGCTACAATATCTTGTCCATCAAAATTTTAAGACCTTGAACAAAGATTAACTTTCTAAAGAAAGCTATATAAGAAAGGAGGTCAGAGAAATTCTTGTCACTCATACAACTAAATGTGACGATGTTCCTTTGGGGGAACAGACCATGCAGGGAGCAGGCAGATAACCCCATCCTTTCCTTGGATCACAGTTCCAAACTCCTCCTTCAAATCCTAGCTTTGCTTTTAAGCAACAAAGCGATGTTTCCCTGTCCAGTTACATTTTGTGATAGGGAATGGAGCATTAGAAACTGTCATTCTCACAAAAACACATAATTTAATGTAACATTTACCAGACCCGAATGTTTTCCTTTTTCATCCCCTTTTAGAGCTAGTTCTTTTTCAAAGCATCAACTTACTTTATTTTTCTAAGTTATCATAGTATACCCTTGTATATACTTTTGCAAGTATAAATTTCATTTTTATTTTTCATATTTTTCTTCCATTTCTGATTCACATATTTGATTTCTTTCATTGATTTCTCTAGTAAACTAAAAAGTGACTTTGAAAACATTTGTTTTGTCCTAATATTACTTAATTTAATTTCCTGATTTTTTTTTCTTTTAAACTGAGTCAAGCAATAACAAAATGACACAGAATAACTCTCCTCATGATAATCCTCATTGCATTTAACTTTTTGAAAACGTTTTTAGGAAGAGTGAAAACCTGAAATCAGATGCACATTTTAGCACTGCATTGTTAGTTAACTGGACAGGCAGTGCTTAAGGACAACATATGAAATGATTTTTCAAGACCTATGACACAAATTCTTAAAAATTCTAGGGACAAAGTAAGAAGATGCAAGACGGAGTGAAAATGTTGAGTGTCTGAGGCAAGAGTGAAATTGCATTTGCTGATAAAGTCATAAACAGCTGGGGCTGTGAAGGTGGATGTAGTGATATTCTGGTGGATTCAGAGAGCTCCCCTATTTCCTTTTCGAATGACCATGAGCTTTTCAATTGCAGAACGGTGCCTCACGTGGAAGAAACTGCATATTTTGTACAGAAGTAACAGTGTGACTCATTTTTATTACAGGATTGTTAGATCATGATACAGGAACTTGGATCTTGTTACAAGAAATATATGAATTAATTTTAGTTGAAGTCATGCTAGAATCCTAGGGATGAACAAACTAGTTCAGTGTTAACATCTTAAAATTCAAAGATATTAACATCAACTTGGGGAAATGAACAATGAGAAAAAATTAGCGTTTGTACCTAAAAATTAATATTTTCATACATGTGAAAGTGTCAGACATTTATCTGGAATGTGTGTCCTTTTTCAGCTTGAGTACAGTATGCCTGACACAGTATTCAGTGATAAGTAATTCTTAACTAATTGTATATGAATCACCTGGACAGGTGCATTGTGAATTTAGCTCCTCCACACCAAATCAAAACATGCCCCAAGCTCAGTAGTCTAACTTCATCCTTCGGTGTGAGGGGCATCAACGCAGCTGAGAAATCCACTCCACGTGACAAAGTCACCTCACAAGGCAAAGAGAAGCCCGTTCTTAGCCTCCATGTACGGGAGGTGAAGCTGCACAGCTGAAGCTGCATCACTCTCCTGTGTTAATTTTCCAGAGCTCTAAGCTTCATATTATAACTGATCAAACGTAAATACATTTCCATAACTGGATTGCTTGGAAGTTCTCAAGATTGACCTGTGACCTTCATTTATGAAAAATGGATACGCTTGACTGCTCCACACTGACACACAGCATGTTCAATTAATGCTTACATTATAAAGAATGTGCAAACAGCACAAACGGAAATTAAATCCTTTTCACTATCTGTCTGCGTCTGAGCATTCATAAATTGAAATAAGTGTGAAAGAGCTGTCCTCAATCAATTTCAGCTCCAGTCCCTGACCTGATTACGCTTCGAGTATCAATATACATTCCCATAATTAAATGTGGTTCAGTGGACATTAATGGTATTAGAAAGAGAGAGAGAGAACTGACTACCCACCATGTTGGGGAAAACATTGGCGAGATTGATGAAAAGCAAAGCTGGCAGGAGAAAAGGCCTTTGTGTGCATTATCATAATTATCTCCTGTGCTGGTGATTTCAAAGCTAGACTCTCAGAATGTCACTTTCTCTCCTCGAAATCTCTCACAAGGTCTGAGGATCGCAGGAAGAGAGAACAGCTACATTGACTTGAAAAATTCCTCTCTGGTTTCAGGGTTCTCACGATTCATTCACAGCTTATTTTGACACTACCACAAACATTTTCCACCTTTTTCTGACACAACTGTTTAAGCAATAAAAAGAAGTTATTTCATAAGACTCAACTTTCTTCCTCAAGAAAAAAAAATTGAAAATGCTTGCTTGGGGAGTGGTTTTGAGGAGCTAGTGCTTCTCGCTTTCCTGCCTTCCTTCTTTCCTCCCCTGTCCTCTGCAAGGCCAACAGAAAGTTCTGTGGAAGACTGCAGCTGTGGAAGAGGCACTGGATGAGGGCAGGGCAAAGCACCCAGTGCTCACCATAGAGGTCTTCTTAGAGGAATAAATCAGTGCCACTGGGCACTCTGAAATTGGGCATATTCTTTCTGTTAGGATACTCTAAACTAAGGAAAACCTTTCATTTTGGTCAGTTGAAGAACAAAGTTTGATGGAATTATCTTAGTTGACCATGAAAGAGGCTCTTGATAATTTTATCTCTTGTTTTCTTAATATTGATAATCCATGCTGTGCCAGCTTAGGTGAGGGATATGGTAGACACAAAAGTGATTAGCTGAGGGAGGAAACTGAGGCAGTGTCCAGGATGTGAAACCAGTCAGTTGAGTGAGATATCCCAGAAGCCAAGAAGGCTGAGGAAAGAGGTGATCGTGTTGGATATGTAACAGACAGTGTGTTCCTGGGATGTTTTCAAGTTTTCTTTCTCTACTGGGTCCTCCTTAACAACATTTATACATATCTAAATTCCCAACATGAATAAAACAACAAAACAATGTACAACATATACAAAAGTTAAAGAAAGGAAGGAAGAGAGAAAATACACAGTTGGTCTCTTGCTCACCTTTCCCCTGTGCTCTCTCCAGCCCTTACCTTCTCCATGGTCAAGTTTCTGAAGAGATTTATCTACAGTCATTTTCTCCATATCTTCATAACCTACTCACTCTGGAATTTTCCTTTTTTGCCCATGATTCCACCAAAGTTCTGCCCAACAGAATCACCAATCACCCCATTGTCAAGTCCAAAGGCCACGTTTCCATCTTTAAGTTACCATCCTCTGCAGCATCCAACACCTAACACCAGCATCCCACCCTCTTCCTTCTCTTGGCTTTCAGGACACTTTGTACACCTGGCCAGCTTTATGTCTGGGCCACTCCCTCAGTTTCACCTGAGGCTTCTTGCCCTGGGTCTGCTGCTCACGTGAGTTTGGAAATCAGAGTGTCCTCTCCCTGCATTGTGGCACCCATGGTCTCAAAGATGAATTCTGTGCTGAGTATGCTGAGATCTTCATTAAGAGTGCCAGATCTCTTCTGTGAGGTTCCAGCTCATGTGTTAAAATCTTCCTAAGGATCGGAAAAAACTCAAGAGAAACATGCCAGGGAATAACTAACAATCCTCCCCCAACAAAACCACTCTACTTCTACCTCCCAGGGTTTGAGAGGAACTTCCAATGAGTTTTACAACTGAAAATTCTGTGTCTTCCTTGTGACTTCCCTCCCTCTGCAACCCAGTTTCTCATCACCAGTTTCTGTTGTTTCAATTCTGAGTCATTTCACTCCCTTTCCTCTTCACTTCATCTTTAGTATATTGGACAAAGACAACATATTTTGAATCAGCCTTGCATTTCTGTGAGGTTCTCTGTGAGGTCCCCCCACCTGAACTCATGCAGAAGTTGTAATCCTCAAAGTCCTACATCAGTGTGATTAAAAGGGTGAAATATTAATCCCATACAGTCTTTAGAAGTGGGGCCTTTTGCAGTGATTAGGAGTTATGTCATGATTGGATCCTGGTGTCTTTATAAGATGAAAGAGGGAGATTAGACAGAAACACAGACATATGTATGCCCCTGTCTCTTGCTGTGTGTTGACTTGCACCTCCCTAGGACTCTGCCTAGGAGGTCATCACCAGAGGTAGCCTGTCAATCTTGAACCTCCATGACTGTGAGCCAAAAGAAATCTACTTCTGGTATTTTATTATAGAAATAAAAATAGACTAATACAATCTCCTTTTCATTTTCCCATATGCACATTTGTCCAAATTCTGCCCTCTTCAGCAAATTACTTCTGTACAATGGTCGCCTTTCTGTATCCCTTCAGACATCCCTTGCCTCTCCTGCCATTCTTGCCTGGTTTCTAGTCCCTTCCCTCTGCTTTCCATGTCCCAGTCAAATGAAAACTCCATCACATTGAGTCCTTTCCACTCTCTCTCAAAGATACTCTTCATCCACTTTGGCAAGATTATTACTATTCATTTGTCATAATTACAGTTAAAATAGAGGCTTTTTCTGAGAAAATTGTAACATCTCTCTGCCCTCATCCTAAGCTAACATAGTGACCCTTGCTATGATTCATTTAAAACTCTGTGTGTTATTGTAAATGTGGCTTAATTACCTATGAAGCCTTATAAAGAAAGCAAAATCAGTGGTTACTAACATACAGTCTGTGATTAGAACTGAATAAAGCATACACTGAAAGGTAGAAGCATTTATTATTTGTGTATGTGTTTACTGATATGGAAAAATATATTTAATAATTTCCTTTGATAGTCTTTTAAGTGAAAAAGACTTAAGGTTCAAGATAGCATGCATATTATCCTCTAATTATCAATATTTGATTTTCTTTAAAAACAAGAAGGGAGCAGGACTTCTTGAATGGTAGGGGGAAGACCTCTACAAAGACACTCTACCATAAAAGCAACACAAACACTGGCAACAAGACTCTTAATGTCTTAGAAATCTGGAAATTACCTAAAGCCTTGCAGCAGGATAAGGACAGTTTATTGATTCAAGACAAACCACTGAACAGCAGCTTCTGGCAGCATATCTTTACCTACCCCCAGCTTTCTTCCCCTATCCTAGCCAGCCTTGAACACCAGACACCTCTCAGCCAGCCAAGGGGTTAGCCTAGCTTTAAGCTCATCAAAAAGACCCAGCCCCAGTGCACTTTTGTAACTTGATCTATCTCACCTACTGCACAGATACCTAGAGAATCTCCATTATTTCCAGGAATCTTTTTTCTCAAGGCTTTGGGGTAAACAATTGGTAACAATCCTTTGCTGATTCAGCTGCCTGAGGTCACAGTGTCAGCTGGATAAGCAAACAACTTGGAAGGAATGAGACCACCACAGGGTTTTTTAAAAGTTGTGACTTTTACAGATAAGTCTAACTGCAGAGTTGTCAAAGGATACAAGGTTGAGGTACACTTATTGTATATCTATACACTAACAATGAACCATCTGAAAATAAAATTAGCAAAGCAATTCAGTTTGCAAGAACAACAGAAGAATAAAATATGCAGATAAATTTAACCCCCAAAATTTGTGCACTAAGGACTACAAAACACATTTGAAAGAAATTATGGAAGATCTAAGTACATGAAAAGACATCACATGTTAATGGATCAGTAGACTTAATATTGTTAAATAGCAATTCTCCCTCAAAGTGGCCTGTAATTCAATGCAGTGCCTATTGAAATGCTAGCCTGCTTTTTTCACAAATTGATAAACTGATCCTGTATGGATCAGTTTTGGAACATCCAAAACAATCTTTAAAAAGACAAAGATGGAAACCCCACACATCTCAAATTCAAACTTTACTCTAGAGAATCTGGTTTTCTCCTGTTTCTGAGAATTCATATTATTGCAGTAAATGTTCCCAGCACCTGTTGGAAACTCTTCATGGGCTCCTTGACACAGAAGGTAAGAACTATTTACACAGAAGTTGAAAGGGAGTTTTGGGCCACAGGCCCCAACTCAAGGGGCTCCACATGTCTGTTCTGGCCACTCTCCTCTAGATGATAAAGAGACTTGGTGAAGGGAAGAGAAAGGAGGTTTATTACATGACACTGGTAGGCAGCATGGGAAGAGGCAAATTTAACACTCAAACATCATCAGCCATTTTTTGGGTACAGACATAGCTTTAGCTTTAAATAGACTTATAATTAGGGCAGGGGGAGAAAGGTATACATACTAGTTAAATAGACCCAGTCACGTGTGTGGTCTCCTTGGTCAATTACCTCAATCCTTGTTTTGGGAAGGGATCTGGGGAAGTTGTGATGGCCGTCATCACTTGAAGGGAGCAGCCTGGTCTGGATCAGCAAGTACTTGTTGCCTGGCAGGTGGTCTGTCCTAAGCAGTCTCTGCTGTTTTCTTCCTTGGGAGCAGTTTCCTCCATCCTCCTTATAAAGATGTTATCAATTAGTCTTGTTCTTTCTATATTCCAATGTCACTGCAAGGTGAATGGCTCACAACAAAGACAGAAATAAAATTAGGGGCATGGGTGCCTACTTTTTCTCTTGCTTTATTTAATTTATTGGCCTAAGTAAGGAGTCAGTGCTTTTCAGCAAAAGCAGTTTAAGTACCTGTTCTCAAGTGTCAAGTGACTATCTCTGGAGCGTCTCCATCTATCAAAATAGCTAGTTACAAGCAGTATGTACTGAACCCCTCAAGATACATTACTTAAAAAGAGTCTTATTTGAACTAATTACAGTGGATTATACTGTAACTAATGGAGATGACTGTTTATAAGAGACTATTCCTGAGTAGTAGAATCAAACTGAGATTATTTTGTATTTTGATTTTCTTTTTTATTTTATAACCATTGCATGTTCACTATGAAAAAAAAAATTGTAAGATTTTAAGTTTGCCCTATAAAGGCTTTTGGATTATTCAGTTTCAAATAATCCTATTAGTCAATTTTATATTACTGTAAAATAATAAACTTATTTTGAGTTCAGGAGGTCACAATCCATGGCCATTGCTTTTGGGCTTGTGTCATGTCAGGAGCATACAGAAGAGGACACTACTCACCTTATGACAAAGAGGACAAAGGAAGACAAAGAGACCAATTTCCAACAATTCCATTTGAGACATGCTCCCATGTGACCACCACTATGTTCTTCATCTTAGTTCCTCCAAACTGAGGACCACACCTTTCACACATGGGCCTTTGGGGACATTCCAGATCCAAACTATAGAAATTCCTTTTGTCTAGGACCTTCCCCTCCCCCAAACCCCCAGTGCTGAGTAGGCACCAACTTTAGAGAATATTCCACCCCTCTCTTCTCTTACAGAGGAAGGTAAGTGCCAGGCTCTGTCCTTGCAGTGGATTGAGTTTGGCACGAGGTTATCTTGTATGATTGCAGAGTTGACTAGGGTCCATTACTGCTTCCTGGCAGTGATACTCAGTGCCTTTGGTTTCTCCTGAATTTTCCATTCTTCCATGGAAGCACATGAGCATTTTCTCTCCCCATTTTTGATCCATCCTGATTTTGTATCTTTCCAGTGTTACAGTTAGTGGGTGGAGCTGGTACAGTGGGGAGATTGAGCTGCAGGGAAGAGCCAAGCATCTCTCTTAGGGAAATCTCATTTTCTATAGGGCTTCTCTGCACGAGCATCTTTGGGTTACTTTCTATCTTGGTGCTTGCTTCTGAGTGCCATAATGAGAATTGCAAACATCAAGGGAGACGTTGCATCTCCTTTCTTGGCACAGATTCCAACAGCAGCTCTTCTGCCACATGCTATGCTTTCCAGTAAGTCATGAGCCCCATCTCTCAAGTGGATGAGCGTCCTGGTCAAATGGCAAATAGTTCATGAATAAGAATTACTGTTGGTTATCTTTAGAGAAGACAATCTGTCCCACAAATTTGCATCATAGAATGGTTTGGCTTGCTATATATGTGTCACTTACAAGCACCATTGCTGGGGACGAAGTTACCCTTAGAGCCTTTGAACTGATGCTTCAAACTAGTTTGAATTCAGGAGGGTTACAACTACTGCTTTTAGTACAATGTCTCTCACTGTATAATGTATTTTCACTTTCGCATTTGAGAGTGCTGACCCTCTGAATTGAGACCATTTTTTAAGACAAAGATGTTTATGTAAAGGTTCTAAGTCAAGTTGCCTGATAGAGCCCATAAAGGGAAAGTTAAGGATGACGCATTACTGGGTCCTCTAGAGAGAATGGTGATGGAAGTGTATCTTGTCAGGTCATTTGCTTAGATTGTAATGACTGTTCCTGTTTCACCAAATAACAACCTCTAACTGATCTTATCTGCTATTCCCATGTAAAATTGAGACTGTCATAACCTATTTGGAGAATCTGTGTAGTAAGCCTGATAATATTGAGGAAATATAAAAAGGTCTGAAAAATCTTTAAGCAAGTTCATATAGAACAGAAAGTTCTTAAAGAATATATGGTGATACCAGGGATGTACTGTAAGAAGTAAGGAACATAAATGGCTTGCAAGCTATTTACAAAAAAAGAAAAAAAATCCTACTATAAAAACGTAGAAAATAATAAAAAATATTATTTTACTGCTGCATTATTTAAACTTTTCTAATGAAAGAACTACTAGAAGATGAATTTCTATGTATGCTACCTTACTGTTTCTGTTGTTTGGTCTCAAGTAAACTTTGTCGTATAGATAGGCAAGAGCCCAGTAATTTGGTTTTGAAATATTCCTATCTGCACAATGATGGTTTTCTCCAAAGGCACAGAGTACAGTTCTTATTGATTAAGCAATCCAGGTTTGACCTTTCTGCCTGGGATTTTAGGACTGCTGCTCACAGGAACCTGAAGCTGCAAAGATAAACATAGCTTGTTCATTCTGGAACCACCTTATATTGTGCGGAGGGAATTACCAGGCTATAATCAAATGTAAATTAATTCCACATTCTTTGAGGTTCAAATAAAGTTCAGTGTGACAAGTCTTCTTGGTACTTGTTATACTGGAATAAGTCTCACTCTATAGGATTCATAAATTTTCACATTTCTTTTTCATTATTTAAAATAAATAACACTCCTCACTTTCTCCCATGTGATCTTGGGTTAAGACACATTCCCCAAATAAAGTAAGATGACAAACAAAATCAATAATCCAGTAATGCTGAAGGAGTGTCATTGCAATGGAGTCTATGCCTCTGTCCCATTTGGTTTCTGTCATAATTCAAGGTGGTTCCTTTAAGTTATGAACTTTTCCCCAGTTGAAAGCCTGATTAATTCATCCTGCCTTCCTCTCTATGTACTTTTTCACTCTGATTGAGTGTAGACCAGAAGAACCCAGATGACTTACAAGCATATATGCTGCCCTCATCTTAAGTCCTCATCTGCACACTACTGATAGTGGTAGGAAATATGGTAGAGAAAGCATTTACATTCAAGTGGAAAAGGGGGTGGGTAAAGAAAAAAATGTGATATCTGGGTGTTAAAATTGTTTTATCTTTCAAAGAGATATGCTTTTCAACATACTATTCCTAATTTTTCTAACTCCTAATCTTTCTGTAGGCTGAAAATTCACATGTATGTCTTCAGAAAATTCACCCTGGGTTTCCTGTAGATAAATTCTTCCTCATTAATAATAATAACATCAAAGTCTTCTTTTGTGATTTCCAGCTATTTTGTACTTATGGCTTCATTTCTCTGAAGAACAGGGAATGCAACCAGAGTTGGCAATCTGTTCAAACTACTGAAATTGTACATGATTCTTCATTTGGTGTTTTCATTGTAGTATTGTATGTAAACAAGGAGTGAGATTAAAAGCCTATTTCACTACTAGACGTATACCTGCATTCATAAACATCATGCTTAACCTGAAATTATAAAGCTGGTAGGAATTCAGAAAAATTTAGTGGATCTTTAACTAAAGAAGCGATGTGCATTTTAAAAGAAGCATGCAAAGGAACCCTCTTACACTGCTGGTGGGAATGTAAACTAGTACAACCACTCTGGAAAAAAATTTGGAGTCTACTTAAAACGCTAGACATTGATCTACCATTTGATCCAGCAATACCACTCTTGGGGATACACCCAAAAGACTGTGACACAGGTTACTCCAGAGGCACCTGCACACCCATGTTTATTGCGGCACTATTCACAATAGCCAAGTTATGGAAACAGCCAAGATGCCCCACCACTGACGAATGGATTAAGAAAATGTGGTATTTATACACAATGGAATTTTATGCAGCCATGAAAAAGAACGAAATATTATCATTTGCTGGTAAATGGATGGAATTGGAGAACATCATTCTGAGTGAGGTTAGCCTGGCCCAAAAGACCAAAAATCGTATGTTCTCCCTCATATGTGGACATTAGATCAATGGCAAACACAGCAATGGGATTGGACTTTGAGCTCATGATACAAGCGAGAGCACACAAGGGAGGGGTGAGGATAGGTAAGACACCTAAAAAATTAGCTAGCATTTGTTGCTCTTAATGCAAAGAAACTAAAGCAGATATCTTAAAAGCAACTGAGGCCGATAGGAGAAGGGGACCAGGAATTAGAGAAAAGGGTAGATCAAAAAGAATTAACCTAGAAGGTAACACACATGCACAGGAAATTAATGTGAGTCAACTCCCTGTTTGGCTATCCTTATCTCAACCAGCAAAAACCCTTGTTCCTTCCTATTATTGCTTATATTCTCTCTACAACAAAATTAGAAATAAGGGCAAAATAGTTTCTGCTGGGTATTGAGGAGGTGGGGGGGAGAGGGAGGGGGCGGAGTGGGTGGTAAGGGAGGGAGTGGGGGCAGGGGGGAGAAATGACTCAAGCCTTGCATGCACATATGAATAATAAAATAATAAAAATAAAAAAAAAAGAAGCATGCAAAGTCAGCATCATTTTAGAAAGTCTCTGGATTTTGTAAATGGATTCTCACAAAGAATCCAGATGTATCAAAAATGTCAAACTATGTTTATTTGAGTATATTTTTCTGATGTCTTTCCTGACTTGCAGAAAGGTGCTTGCAGAAAGTAACTCTTCAGGCCTCTTTTGAATTACTGTGACATGCACATTTAACGATTCTTATTTCTGTTTGGTTTGCATTTACAATTTTCTTTCTGAAATATAAGCAGACAATCATTGAGTGAAATGAGTGATTTGTTGTCCATCTGCCTATCCTGCACCTGAGGTCATATTTAGATGACTGTTTCTTTCATGCTTTCATAGCCCCTTCGACATTTACCTATTTGCTTTCTCCACTTATTCTTCTGTGTTTAACACAGTAACAGGCAACGTATGGATACTAAGATATACCCGGATGGGACCCACAAATTACAGTATTCATTTATTCCATTATTTTCAGTGGAGTAACTGCACATTCCCAGTCATAAGTTACCCAACTCAGTCTAATCATACATGTGAATATGTCTATAAAAAGTTCTTTGCTCTAAACAATCTTCTGTCCTTTATTTTAAAGATTAAATTTATTTTTGCTCATATCTCTATCCAGGTGGCTTTCTGTTCTCCAAGTCTCTTTCTTGTACTTCATCAATCAGGTGCTATAATGATTGACACAATTCCAATTATTTTTCTGTTCAAAGATAATGTTTTCCTATTGTCTACAATAATACTATAAAAATACTCGGTCTGGTTTTGAAGCATGGTGCTGTGTGCCTCCCTGAAGTTTACTTCTTAACTATTACCCATTTCCTTATGTTTTAATTCACCTGGCTGGTATTTTTTGAACACCAATACATCTTGTGAGAAAATTACAAAATCAATTAGTGAACATAAGAGCACACAATCAAGAGGGGTAGAGATATGCCCAATAAAATGGTGCTATTCTAAAAGAAAAAGTTCAATGGGTACAGTAAGAAAGAGAAATCTCAGGTTACTTGTGAAAAACTCCCAGTGGATGATCCACATTAGTTGAGCTGTTAGCATTGAGTAGGAGTTTATCAAACCAACAGAGAGTGAAGGGTATTTAAGTAGGATAGAAAGTGAGCAAAATCTAGAGCCATTAATTTCCATGTCAGGTTCAGATAAAGATGCCAAACTTGACTATCGACTACAGCACATGAAAGGAAACTGGTCAGAAACAAGTCTGCCCAAGAACATTAAATCTGGATGGTGAAGAACCCATTCTGGAGCCATCAAAACTGTTTTAGTGGAAGAATTTCATGGTTTCGTTTGTCTTTGAAGAGCATGTTGGTTTTATCTTCAAGAAAGGAAAAGAATAACTTGGTCTGGGATATCTTAAGAGTGAAATGTCATTGTGACTATTATTTAAATAATACGAAATTGACGTTTCGGGTTTAAAGACAATAGACTCCCCAAACAGTGATGGAGATTCGGGAGGCATTTCAATCACAGTCATTACAGCTAGCAGAGGGAATGATGTTTTTTTGTTTTTTGGTTTTTGTTTTTTTAAAGTGTGAGCTAATTAGAAAAGGAAAAAGGAAAAGGAGCTCTGTGAGAGACCAACATGCAGACAAACCCCATTCTGCTCACATAAGAGAATAAAAATCTCTGAAGGTAGTGTTAAGAAAATAAATGGAAAAAGAAACTTTAAAAAAATGAGTTTTTTATATGATTTAATGATTACAAATCATTAAGCAAGAGAAGTGAATGCAGCACATTTAATAGATTTACCAAGAAGAATGTCACTGGTGATATTTTCTAGAATTTTCCACATATTTTCAGTAGAGTAGTAAGCATGCAAACTTAATTGAAGTATATTAGAAGAAAATAAGTAAAAAATTTGAGATTCCAAAGACAGAATTACTTTTCACGAAATTTAACAATAAACATAGCGTCAGACGCATGACATCAGGTGAGCCAGGACACATTGGACCAGAGGAGTGGCCAGAGCCCAGAGAGCCCACAGCACCACTCCAGCAGAGGGCAATACAGTGACTTACGCAAGTAAGTACATTGTAGTAAAATGTACTAAGATCAAAAACTTTGGGAAAGAAAGATTTAGTAGTTTTACTTTGAACATATTAAGAGTCAGTGAATTTTTAAATTTTTATTTATAAAATTGGAACCAAATAATATTAATATTCTTAATATTAAGAACAGATTAATATCTAAGGAATCCCTAAATGGAAATAAAGGAATGTCAGAAATTCAGTTGGCTTTCCTGATATGACCATGGACATCAACCACAGAGGTTTTATTTAGTGATAGAGATAAACAATCTCCCTCACAGAAAAGATGTCAGCAGGAAAGACAGACAATCCTATGATTGAACTCTCTGTCTGAGAGGTCAGAAGGAGAAGAATCCAGAAAGAACAATGAGGAGGAATAGCCAGTGAGGGAAAAGACGTGAGAATGTATTGTCATGAAAGCTCAAGGATGGAAAACTTTCAGTTAACTCAGCTTAAAGATGCAGAGATGGTGGATAAAATAAGGAAAGGAAGTGTCCTTTGTACTTGCTAATATGAACGTCCAAAAACCTTAACAAAGGAAATTCTCAGAATTTAGAACTTCATTAAGTCTACATTAATATGACTTTTATATTTCACTCTCTTCAGCAATTCAACAACATGGCTTTGACAGTGCCAGGAAACTTCTACCAGAAGATAAAAGTTGCAAGTAACTTTATGGTTCATATCATGAATTTATTCAAAGGTCTATCAGTTCTTTAATAAAACATAGAGTGAATTACATTCTAGGACTCCTTGAACCTCTCACTCCCTCTGGGAGAACCTCGCTGTGTTCACTGAACCTGTAGTACCATGTTGCTTACTCAGCCCTAATAAAGCCTTCACACAGAAGGACCCACTTACACCAAGGTCAGCAAATATTCTGATTTTCACCTCCCCTTCCAAGGTGTTGTTAAGATGGAAGAGTCAGAGTTCTTCCTCACTACTGTTAGAAATAAACTCAGCATTGTTTCTAGGACGTGTTTTGGAGAGGTAGCATTCACTAAGATAAAAAAGGATAGGAAGGAAAACCTGTGTGGGGTGGGAGATGAAGAAAAATAGAATCAGCTTGTATATATAACAATTTCCAGCTATGCAGTTCTATGAAGGAGGTTAGTAGCTTGATGGATGTAGATTCAATAGGGGGTTTGTTAAACTGGGCATACAGGTTCATACCTGCAATCTCAGCACTTGGGTGGCTGAGGCAAGAGGATTGTGAGTTCAAAGCCAGCCTGGGCCACACAGCAAAAACATATCCCAAAGAAAAGAGAGAGAGGAATGGAAAGAAAACAGAGGAAGGAAGGAAGGAGGGAAGCAGGGAAGGAAGGAAGGAAAGAAGGAAGGAAGGAAGGAGGGAGGGAGGTAGAGAGGGAAGGAAGGAAGGAGGGAGGGAAGGAAGGAAGGAAGGAGGGAGGGAGGAAGGAGGGAGAGACTGAGGGAGGGAGAGAGGGAGGGAGGGAGGGGGAGGGAGAAAAGAACTGTTTGGTGTTAAGTTGGATACTAGAGTGCATACACTAAAGGACATATACAAATGGTGAAACAGGGGACAAAAGTGCATTAACCAGAAAGCTGTGAGTGACACTTTCTTCCCTTGTTCATTACATGAAGAGCAGAAACTCCGACATGAAGAGGTGATTGGAAGAACATGATGGATTTCCAATTTTCAGCCACCCTTTCTGACGACTTTCTCCTAAAATTTACAATCAATTAGATAATTCACTTCCCTCTGCACCAAATCAACTCCCTACAGAGAGTTCGATGTTTCCTAAATGGAGGTATAAGTCACCTAATATTGGTGAGGCCCCTTCTGGTCAATGTCCAAGCTAGGAAGATATTAGCATTTGAATTCTACACTTCAGATACTTAAGGTGGTTTGAAATCATTATGAATGACTGCTAAATATTTTCATATCCTCTTCTCTTTTTCTACTTATTTAAAACCCCATTATCCAGAAGTGTAATTTGGATATTTCATGTTTGTAGTTATTTAGTAAGCCCTATTTTAACTTCCTCTGATATTTTGTCTACAGGAAAAAGTTTGACATTGCACATGTATATATGCCATCAGTCAACCAAAGTAACACAGTCCAAAAACATCCAAGACATAGATTTGGAGAGAATTAACACTTGCCCATGAAATGTTTACTGGCAGACAATCACTAGAATAACATTTTAAAACTGCAATGCACAGGAAAAATAAAAGGGAACCTCAATTTCAGTTATTCAGAGCCATAAATATTAATTATAGCAAACTCTGTATTTTGAATATTGCTATCATTTATTAATGCACTGCCTGAGGATTTTGTGTTTGTTTAGCAATTTTATGCAAAAGATTTATTTTAGTTCAGTCAGAGTTCTAGCATTTCAAGAAGGACGTTCCACAGCATATTCACTCTGTTTTAGTGTAATGCAATTAAACTCATGGAGGTAGTCATTTTCATCACAATCGCAGCCAGACATTCCATTAACTTGTGAATTTCCTGATTGTTAACATGGAACAGAAGGTCCAAAATGATTGGGACCTCTCCATTTCCTCACTTTAACTCTTTCTTTCATTCTTTGTGCAGCAGCTGTTGAACTTTGTGGAAAAGTTTGCAGGGCTTTCCTTTGTTGCATGTGCTGTTTTTAGCTCAAAGCATTGGTTTGGGGACTTTAGGTGAACTTACCCTCAGAAGTTTTATGAGAGCTCATAAATTTCCAGTAAGATTTTTATGTGTTTTTTTCCCTTCTAGATCTACCAGAGAAAAATAAAATGACCTGACCCATTCAGATTTTGCACCAGAAAAGTAAGTTAAAAAAAGCAAAAGTTTGTAGGAATGTTAGCTGTAAAAAAAAATTGCATTGGGCATGATGGATCATGCCTACAATTCCAGGTACAGGTGGCAGAGACAGGAAGATTTCAGTTCTGGGCCAGCTGGTGGGGGGAAAATAGTTAGCAAGACCTTTTCTCAAAAAATAAGTCCAGCATGGTGGTAGACACCTATAATCCCAGCTATGTGGGAGGTAGAGGTAAGAGGATCACTGTCCAAGGTAAGCCATGCAAAAAACACAAGAACCCTATTTGAAAAATAAGCTAAGCAAAAAAGGCTGGAGGTGTGGCTTACATAGTAGAGAACTTGCTTACCAAGTATGAGCACTGAGTTCAAACCTCAGTTCTGTTGAAAAAAGAAATGACTTGACACGATATCTCACTTGAGGGCTTTGGGTGGTTTCCTCCTAAATATTCTTTTGAAAATGATTATATTTCTTGCTATGATATTTTCTATGGCTTAAATTCCAGTCTCAATTATCTATTGAAATAAGATCAGTTCCTTTGTTTTATTAAAATACAAACACATTAGTTTTAAACTCCGACAGAGTGCTGAATTCTCCTGCTGTGCACTCCTACTGTGCACTATTGCATGCTACATTAAAAGATGCAATCACTAAAATATTAGGGAGCTCCAAATCTAATTTCAAAAGTGAAAATTAATAGAATTATTGAGCTAAGCAGTACTGGTTAAAATAAATGCATCATATTTGCCTCAAAGAGTTCAAGGCAGAAGCCACTGCTGACTGTGTTATGAAAAACCCCTGTGCAGGAGAGAGCACCTGAGCCCAGCCTTGACTTTCAGCCATTGAGGAAGACGAGCGCTGAGCAAGCCTTCAATGTTGGCTTGGGTTTGCTAGGGAAGGCCAGCAGAGGCAATTCAGCCAGTAGAAAAGTGTGGACTTGGCATAAGAGCAAAGGTCTGTCTGGATCAGAGAGGTCCTGTTGGGAGCTATTAAGACACCAGTGTAGAAATGGAAAAGGGACATAAGGTGCTGGACCCTAGGAAAACTGGGCTGTACCTATGGAGGGATGGGGACCCCTGAAGATTTCTGAGAGAACAAGGGCAGCATGGCAAAAAGAGTGTTTGAGTGAAATGCCAGTGTGTAGGAAGCAGTATCTAGGATAGAATGGAGAAGACTGTACTACTAGGGAAATCTAAATGAACGCTGTGGCCACAGGAATTTAAAAAAAAAATGGTGGCATGAAGAAAAAAGACAAAATGAATGAATATTCTGTTGGTCGGATCTGCTGGCAGAGTGGTGTTGGATGTTGTTGCTGGTATTTGAAAACAACGCATTTCAAGGGGTGGAAAGGGTGGTGCTGGTGACAGTAAGTGTGGAATCATGATATGGGGGTTGATGTGAAGAGACACACACATTTGGTTTTGATTCATTTTGTGTGTGTGTGTGTGTGTGTGTGTGGTGCTGGTT
Source organism: Castor canadensis (assembly GCF_047511655.1). Lineage (NCBI taxonomy): Eukaryota > Metazoa > Chordata > Mammalia > Rodentia > Castoridae > Castor > Castor canadensis. Next base: position 4,270,373 of record NC_133386.1, on the reverse strand, counting down.
TACAACTCAGGGCTTTGCACCTGCTAGGTAGTCACTCTACCACTCGCTTTATTATTTTTGATATCAGGTCTCACTCTAAACCCAGATTGGCCTGAATTGTAATCCTCGATTCCTCTATTCACACCTTCTGGGCAGCTGGGATGACAGGTATGCATTGCCATGCCGGCTTTTATTGTTTGTGATGGGGTTTCACAAACAGTCTGGCCTTGAACATTGATCCTCCAGATCTCTGCCTCCCAAATAGCTAGGATTATTGGCTTGAGCCACAGTACCTTGCTATTGTCCTTCTTGAGGTGAGAGCCGGCTATCCCCTAGGAAGTTCTGTTAGGCACATGCTTGAGTTGAGGAGGTGTACCTCGTGCATCTGCTGAAGATTTTCTACTCAGTTCACAGCACATCCTTAATCAGCTACCTTTAGGTCTGCTATCTCAAAGCCACAGATTCGCTCTCCCTCTCCTTAAGTGGAATTCAGAAGCACAAGAAGCTGGGTAGACCTCAGCTCCAGACCACTTAGAATAAACATGGTGCTTCAAATCTCCCTGAATCTCTTCTGTTCATCCAGTGGAAAGAAGCTATCAAACTTTGTGCCCCATTGCTATTCTAGCGCTAGCTGAAATGCTCAGATTTGCAAGGAGAAAGATGAATTTACATGAGACCTGTCAGGGAGAAAAAGTCAAACATTCAGCTAAGTGCTAGTCTAGTCTATACTAGTGGCTTCTTCCTTCTTCCTTCAATTTTGAAAAAAAAAAAACCTCTTTTTTGACCTACTCATTGTGAGAAAATGCCTCAAGTTTTCCATTCTTCCTCTATCATGAATTTTTACTGATTTTTTCCATCAGCAACTTACTATGAATGATATTCTGTGTCTGCTTCCTGTCCCTTCCTTCATTGATGAGACCCTTTACCCATCCCACCCCCAAATGAACAATTATGGGGGGGTCAGGCCCGCACATAGAGCTCTGTCTGCACTTCTGCTCACTGGATGTGCAGACCAGCAAAAGTTCTGTATCACGATTTTATTCTTTATCTGCAAAATGGAAATTTTGAAACCTAAGTTAATGACTATGTCAGTCCTTTCTTTTGGCAATTAAAAAATGTCTACTCTTGATAAGGACAAACATTTCCCTTTTGAGATTTCACTTTGTATAGCAAATCACATGTTTTATGTAGCTTAGTGGGCTGTAATTATTTCTGATTCCTAAACTTCAGTGGAATTTCTGCTCTGTTCATCGAACTTTCAGTCTTTCCATTGGTTTGCTCTTCCACAGCCAGCAATGATTGTCTTGTACCACACCCTCAAGCCTCACAGCTCACGTTCAACACAACCCAACACTCTCAGCAGACAAACAGCCACCAGGAGAGAGCTTTTACATTATTACTCACAGATTGGCACACCTTCCTCCTTATATCTACACCATCTTTTCCTTTCTCTGACTTGCTTGGTGCTTTCTTCCCACTGGATGAAAAAAGATCAATCCTTTCACCTGTATGACACTCCCTGCTCACCCCCTCCCCAAGGTTTTCCCACCATCAATACCTTTCACTCCCTGATCTCTGACCCTGTGAGTTCTACAACACAAGATCAGAACTTTTAATCATACAAATATTTTCTTGGGGCCAATCTTCCATGATTTCTTTCTCTTCTGCCCAAGTTCATGTGCAACCACCATCCATGTTTCTGCTTCCTTCCACAGTTAAACATCCAGAAATGGTTTTCCATACTCACTTTCTCTGCTCAACTCTCACATTTTTCAACTCTCATCACGTGCCCTGGGCTGTTAGCAAATGAGATATAGAATTCGACTGTTCCCAGAGCAGAGAGCTTTCCCTAATAGTCCCACAGATAAATAAAGGACCCAAAAAAGAAGCAGATGCAAAGTAAATCAATGATATTTTATCCTCTATCAGTGGCACCTCTGAGGGAGCCTCCCTGGGTCCTGTCACACTGCTCAGGGAAGTTCCTACCCACCGTGGTACAAACCCCATCCCCTTTCCTTCCATGCCAGAAAGATTTTCAGAATGTGTGAGAGATAATTTTAAAAATTCATATCTGCTCAACTGCATAAGAATATACCTCAGTCATTCCCAAATACTCATTTTTATGTCATAGTGGATCCAGCCACATTGATGCTCAGTGTCAGAGACTACAGACACCTTCTAAAGTACCCAACAAAGTTGTTAACATCTGAGCATGTGAATAATAATTTTTCAAAAGTCACAAGTATATAAATGCAGCAAATGTTAGCCAGACTAACGAAGACTCATTCTGATCTAACTCCTGAGTTGTTTCTGTTGCACTGGTTAGGAAAAACAGAGCTTTCTTTCTATTCTTCTGTTTTTACTTTCTTTTTATCTCTCTACCCAGCCAAATGTCATTGACATAGTTTACTCCTAATCTCAGAAAGTCTATTTGAAGTAATAAACTCAACATTAGATTGAATGTTTTCACAATACTTTCCCTCTCTTAACTGGCCCCAGAGCGATCTGAGCTCATCAGTGCAATGCTCTCTCCCTCTCCCTATGCATACGTTAATATAATTATGATATAATTATATTAATTAACTTCTTTACCTTGCAAATTCAATGTGCAACTAGTATTTTGCCAAGACTTGAAAATTTTAGGACAGGTTAAAATGTAAACGTTATATAATTTTAATAAAAATAAGAGTAACAAAGTTAGCCTTCCTGTTTCTTATCATGAAAGTTAATTTCACAACATCCTCCAGACATCATTTCCATCGTCCTGGAAGGGATGGCAGTGCCGCAACCATTTTCTGTCCCCATTACCACGAGACATAGATGGTGTGCCCATAAACTGGCAGAGGGTTCTTGCTGCTTCGCCCTTTCCCACACTACTATTTTTTAATGAAAAGTGACTTTCCATTTGAAATCGGTGTCCTTATCCTCACAATCAGTCCTTCTCCATTTGGAAGCTGCCACAGGGTGACAGCTGCAATCAAATGGGCTAAATGTTCCTGCTGGGCCTGGTGCTGGGAAGTCCCGGGCCCTGCAGAGACTCCTGGGTGATTAGTCCTGGGTGCTGGAGCTCAGCTCGGCCCCTGCACTAAGCTGACAGTGACTTTAGCAGAGTCGGGTGGAGATGAGGGCTTTATTTGCACCTGCGGCTTAGCGTCGTTTGAAAGAGCCCAACTTCAACTTGTCTGATGGAAAATTAATGTGACAGACTGATATTTCTAGCAGCAATTTCAACTCCTTGCCTAATGTGCTTAAATTGCCAGGCAAGGCAGATTATGTTTAACCCAAGAGGAAAAGGTAGATAATTTAAAGGAAGAAGAGAGGGAGAGAGGGAGAGAGAGAGAGAGAGAGAGAGAGAGAGAGAGAGAGAGAGAGAGAGAGAGAGAGAGAGAGAGAGAGAGAAAGTAAAAAGAATTACATTTGAGTTTGAGGGAGATAGCACATTTTCAAGGGAGCTCATGTAACCAGTACTCTAGGGTTTTTCAAACTTTTTCATTCTTATTTGAAGGTGGAGCCACTGTGGCAAGGCTGATGTAACCAAAAGTGATCCTTACATGAGGGAACAGAACACTCGGTGTATCCTAATCACCCTTGAGATTTAGTATTTGTTGGCTTTGCTGGTCTGTAAGCAACCAGCTCAGAAGAAAGCTTTCTGCTTTTCTCTTTCATCATTGTGTGCCTCACCAAGACTCAACTCATAGATGGAACCCAGGACTCCTGTAGCAACAGCTTTCCTGAGTTCACAGGCAGTGTAATGCCACTGCAGTGACTCCAGTGCCACCAACACACTTTTGTGGGGTAGACCTGGATGTGGGTGTGCACACTGCAGCCCAGCACAGTGGCAGAGTGAATAGCAGACTGGGCAATCCCAGGAGTCTTTCCTCTTTCCTATCCCATTGCTCCTTGCTACCAACTCCAATCTCCATGTGGCCAGTTTCCCATGTCTTCCTTCATGGGTACCAAACCCCTGTCGCTTCTCTAGACTCCCTGATTCCCTTTTCTTAGGCCCAGCTGTTCCAATTTCTCTTCTAACTCCCAGTCTGTCCACCGCATGGCCCATCATGGTATTTTACCAAATAAAATGTCCACATCCTTAACTGATGTCCTGAGGCTGACTCTTTGTTCTTTTTGGTGGGAATGGGGTTTGAACACAGAGCTTCACTTTTGCAAAGCAGGCACTCTACTGCTTGAGTCAATCTTGAGGCTGACTCTTAAGCATAATATTTTATTCTTTTTCATTTTATTAGCTACAAGGTATGGATAAAAACCATTAGACTTACATTATTTGTTGTAAAAGTACATGTTCATCCATTTAAGGAAATACCGATAGTAAAAGTATGGGGAATAAAGAGCAGAACAAGCGGAAAGCTGGTGATATCCTACAGTCCCACTCCTCAGACCTAATCTTTTTCTGTGCTTTCCTAAACACTGTGGTCTGAATGTTGGCCTCCCTCACATTCACATGTTAGAATGAGGGCTCTTACCTCCTGAGCAGGATTGGTGTCATTGATGGTTGAAGGAAGTCTGCTTGCTCCGTGTCCTCTCCTGGCACAGCACTTATGCTGTGCCTTCTGCCATGTGAAGACTCAATGTCAGGATGCCATCAAAGACAGATGGACCTTCACCGGACACAGCGTCTGCTGTCACCTTAATGTTGAACTTGCAGTCTACACCTTAAAAGTGATAAATGCTAATTACTGATGCATGTTAATGGGTTTCCCTGTGACGTTGCCATGCATGTATGTATTGTGATTTGATCATCTTTACCTCTTTTATACTCTCTGCTGCCCTCTCCCTTTCTTCTTCCTTAAAAGAAAATCCCTCTTCTATTTTCAGACTTGTACTAGGGTTTGTGCTTGCTAGGCAGGTGCTCCACTACTTGAGCTTCTGACCCTTTTTGTCTGGCTATTTGGAAATTTCTCAAAGTGATTATGTAAAAGATGATAAAACATGTTTGGTAAAGACTACCAGGGTGTACCCAAGAAACTGCTCAGTCAGGAGGTTAGTAGGGACAGGAAGCATCAGGTGCTATTCATCAACAAAAAGGAAGAATGAACGCAAAGCACTTTGGATATTATGGTTACTGTCCTTGTCATCACAAGCCCAAAGTGTCAACACCAGGGGGAGAAGATAATGTCATCGAGGAGCATCAGACACTCATAGGACCTCACTCAAGTGTCTGTCCCTGGAATTTGGGTTCGCGCAGAGAACTACCACAGAGCTGGCCCACTGAGAGCCACCCATGTGATGGTTAATTTTAGGTGTCCAGTTGGATGGATAAAGGAACACATAGAAATAAGGAAAAGCATTGTTTTGCATGTGACTGTGAGGATATTTCCAGAGGAGGTGAGCATGTGAGTCTGAGAAGACCAGCCCTCAAGGTGGAGGCACTGTTTAGCTGTCTGGCAGGGAAATCCTGGGTAGAACAAGTTCTGAAGGTAAACTGGGCTCTGCGCCTAAGTTTTAGACCATTAGAACTCAAGGCTTGCTGACCCTCAGACTCCAGGACTTCTACTAGCAGCCCCTTCCCTAGGCTCTCAGGTTTTCAGCTTCAAACTGAGTTACCATCAGCTTCCCTGATTCTTATGCCTATGGACTTGAACTGAGCTAAGTTACTGGCACCCCAGGGTCTCCAGCTTGCAGATAACTAGTATGGGACTCCTCCAACACCATAATCATATGACCAATTCCCGTCCTAAATCCACTTTTATGCATCTATACATATCCAATTGATTCCATCTCTCTGGAAAACCCCAATATACCACTAGGGGAATACCCAGTGGAGCTCTGGGAGTAGGGCTGCCTGGAGCTTAGGGGCTAAACTCTTGTGTTAGTGTGCCCCATAGTTGACACATGGAGTCAAAGATTATTCTCAAGCTGTTACATTTAATGTTCGCTTTACTGGATTTTGGAGTTATTTGAGACCAGTTTACCCTTAATTCCTCCTTTCCTCCCTTTTGTTTGAATGAGACTGTCTAGTCTATGTCTCTCACCACTGTATTTAAAAGCAGTAATGTACAACTGGAGGAATTTGCCTCAGAAGAATCTTACCTTGAGTTCCACTCTTATCCTAGACCAGCACTGTACAATACAACTTTCCATGAGGACATGAATCTTGATTTCAACAGGGTAGCAATTGTTCCTAGGGGCCCTTAGGAACCAAATTTTTAAATTTATATAATTTTAACTAAATTAAATGTCTACAGCTTGATCAGGGCTGCCATATTGAGCAATGCAGATCTTGATTGTTAAAACTCAAAACTACAGGCGATAAATAAAAACAAACCAAAAGTTTGTCTTGGTATTCAATAATGGAGAGATTCATTCGAAGTAAAGGGCATTCGGTTAGCATTTAAAAATAAACAAAGCCCCACTGGATAAAGTTTTAGATAAACATAACTAAAACTTTCTGAGAACACACAGAGTTGAGAGTCACCGTATGGGACACGGACCTGATGTCTACCCAACAAGCTGCTAAGCTCTAGCACTCTTCTTACCTTACTTGCAAAGTACTTGTGGATGAAAAATTTGACTCATAAAACGAGGGAAGGAAGTATATCGCACACTCTTGACATCGGGGTATTTCTGAGTTGCATGGCAACCCAGGGCACCTGCCAGTCAAGTGACAGCACGTCACTGACCACACAATGGCAAGACCATGGAGGAGAAGGGCACTGACTCACAGTTTCAGGGTCATCTCCGTGGAGTGCTTCCGTGTTCAGACCATGGGTATTTCTTCTTCCTAAGTCACCCTGGCATCTCTGTGACTGAGATATGGATTTTTATGGAATATTATCTGGCTCACACTTTCCAGTACAGCTCAGAAACCACTGATTTAGATTTACACTATATTAGAAATAACACAAAAAGAGTTCGGAAAAACAGGCAGAGCAAGGGAGGAACCAGTTAAAAGGTTTATCATACAGCAATTAACATCTTCTTGGGAGGTGTTAAAGGCAGGCATTTAAATTTCATAACAAAATCAAAACCTAAGGAAAATCTCCTTTCAGTATTTGTCTAATATGCATATAATTGAACACAGATGAATTTCAGTACTTTTCAAGCTTATATCATTGGAATATTTTAGTATCTTTAGATAGTTCTACAAGAAGTCAAGAAAACTACATACTTTTTAGAAGATAGGCAAACAGAAACACTTCTTTATTTATAATATGAGGTTCACTAAGGAACTACCACACTGACTATTCTCAGATGCAATATTTTCAGCATGAATCATTTTTGTGACTCATAGTCCCATATTTCACTTATCTGTGTCTCTCAATTTTACCGTCATTCAGCCCTCTGCCTCATGATATCTTTGTATAACAAATGAAAAATACACATAAATGACTTGCTGAAATGGCTACTCAAAAAATGTATATGAAAAAGTGGAGATGGATGGCTTTTACTTAGGTGAAAATTTCTAGTGTAAGCAGAGGACAGAGTCCTCTGTTTATCTGTGCCCTGTTTTCCCTTTTTGTTCACACCTGGAACACAAGTTTTAAAAATCCACAATGTTAGTAGGGAGAGCTATTACAGGTGTGTGGATAAAATGCAAAATACCTTGAGTAAGTGGAACTTTAATCCTATAAAGTAAAATAAAATTTAATAAGCTGTGAGTTTCAAATATCAAAATTTAAACCTTTTTTGATTAGGAGTTTAGAACAAAAAACTAAAACTTCCTTAAAACTAGAATTGTATGATGATGGGGTAAAAAGATTTGTTAAAACTTCTAATGGATACCTACCAAGGAGCAGCAATACAGCTCATAGAGCTGACTCTGTTTTTGACCATACTGGGTTTGTGGTGTTTAGCACATGGTAAAGAGGGGCAGATGAAATCAAGGAATTTCTGAAAATGAAGGCTTGTAGTAATTCACTTTTGCCTGAGTAGATTCCAAGTGTGGGACAGTTGTAAAAGGATAAGAACAAGGGATTGAGATAGTCAAGGAAGATTTCATGGGTGAGCAGAACATGACTGAGGGAGCTCATGGAAAGTCAGTCTTGTAACACTTGGCTAATTGGCATACAGATTTGAGAGCACAGCCTCCAGGTTCAGCATTTAATGAGGTAAATGTTACTGCTCGCTACAACTTGTGTTGGTGCATCAAGGATTGGGTTATAGGTTTTAACACCAGGTGGCTCCTGCTTTATTTCAGATTCATCCATGTTTTCTACTCTCCTCACATCTCTGCACTAAACATTCTACTGCCACTTATATTTAAGGCTTTGTGAGTTAGCCACCTTTACCAAAGCAATAGAGGTTACATTTTCCTGACAGACTTCCAGTCTTCTTTGTTGAGAAGATGACACTTGCCATATTGAGCTAGCTTGAGCACTTTGTTCCAAAATCTATTGACAACCTTTCCGTGGCTCTATTTCGGGACTTTTTTTTTTTTCATTGCTCCATGTGTGTCTACAGTAGGTCTCTAAACACTGAAACGTCAGTGTGTCTGGAACTCAAGTAGTATAAATTCTCCAACTTTTTAGTTAGTTTCAAAAATGCTTTGAATATGTTGCTTCAGTTTCCTTCTTTACAGCTTTTAAAAGAAGCTTGGAAATTTCCACAAATAAGTCTTAAGATGTGTTGATTAGATGTACACTGAAGAAACAGAAACTCAAAGTATCCAGGGTCCCCATAAACATGACACATATCTACATTTATTTAGGTGTTTTAAATCTCTTTTCCCAGGTTGTACAGGTCTTAGGTATTTTAAGAATTTCCCTGAATGTTTTATGGTTTAGCACTATTTTAAATAAATTTAAAAACAATTATTTTTAAAATTTTTAATAATTTACAAAAATGCCATTGTTTGTTCACTGTCTGCCTTGCATCTTGCAGCTATGCTACGTTTACTTAATTAGTTCTGACAGTTTTTTGTATGTAGAAAAATTTTTTTGTGTGTGTAAGAACATATCATCTGTGAATAACAACATTTTCTTCTTTATGACTACTATTACTTTTCTTGCCTAATTGGATTGTTGATGATTTCTGGAATTGTATTGATGAGCTGTGATGAAGGCAGTGATCTCTCCCTTGTTCCTGATGCAGACTGCTCAATCTGTGCTAAACATAGGGAAAAAATTGTTTCTTGGTGTTTTAGTAGCTACCATTTACCCAGAAAATGTTTGTTTCTGCTCCTACTTTGCTAAAACTTTTTAATAACAATGTGTATTGAATTAATCAAATGGTCTTATGCATAACTTGTGTTGATCATATGATTCAATTTGAGTTTGTATTGTGAATTATATTGATAATGAATGTTATTCCAACATTGAATTTCTAATGTAATGTGAAGTTGCATAAGCTGGAAACAATTTACTTATAACTTACTAAACATTTTTGTGTTTACATTTATGAAAATACAAATGTGTGGTGAGTCATCTATTTTCTAAAATATTTCTGTACAATTAGCTTATTTCTCTAAATACTTTGAGGAAATCAAAAATGAGCCAGGAGTTCCTGAAGTTTTGTTTATAGAAGTTTCTTTTTAAAACTTTGAATGTATTATTTTAAATTGATACAGGAATATCCAACTTTTTCTTATTCTTGAGTCAGTTTTGATAACTGTTTTTCAAGGAGTCTGCATTTTTCCTGAGTCTTCAAATTTGCTGGTATAAAGTTTTCACAAAGTTGTCATGTTCCATTGTTGGCTGTCAGGACACTCAGTAATTATCTCATCTCTGATTCCTGATGCCATCTGTCTTTTCTCATTTGTATTTTGACCAGTTTTATTAGAGTATTATCTGTGTTGATCTTATGTAATAATCCATTTATGTTCCATTTGCTGTTTCAATAGTTTCTGGTGTTGCTTTTACTATAGTTCAGTTCCTACTTTTTTAATGTTCAATGTGCTCTTTCCTAGGTTCTAAATGTACAAGATTGAATTATTTTAAAATATTTTGAGATTCTTATATAAGCATTTAAATCAATAAATTAATCTCAAAGCATGCATTTAGCTCTATCCGTTATTTCATATAGTATTTTATTTTCATTTAATTTTAAAAAGTTGTGATTATCTTTATTATTTGTGTTTCAACTTGTCAATTTAGAACAGTGCTAATTTGAAATATAATTTTAAAATATTTGAGGATTTTTCAAATATCTTTATATTAGTGATAACTAAATTTTGCTATGCTCAGAGAATATATTTGATATAATATTAGTACTTTTATCTGTTTTAATATTTGTTTTATTGCACAATGTATGATCTTCCTTGGTGACTACTCCAGGTACCTTTGAAAAGAATGGTCATACTATGTCATTTTGCTCATAGCATTAAGTCACTTGTTGATAATGTTCTCTAAGTTTTATAAGCTTCCAAACATAATAGTGGATTTCCTTTTTTCTCATTTTGGGTCAGTTTGATGTTGTTTCATACAATTTATTCCTCCTCAGTTAGGCTCACATACTTTTAGGATCTTCATTTCTTATAAGAATTGACTATGTTATCATTGGGAACCATCCCTCTGCTCCTGGTAACATTTCTTGTTAAGGAGTCTACTTGCTTTTATATTAATATCAACACTCCAGAGGAGATTCCAAGATGGTGACGAGAGGGAGGAAGCAGAAAGCATGCTTCCTAAAGTAAACTCTTGGAGAGACACTGGAGATTCACCTGTCAGGAAAAAGCATGAAGAAGAGGTAAAACTCTGACACCTCCACACCCCAAGCCCATGCATAGCATCCCACTCCACATTAAATGGAGAAACCAGGAGGGCTCCCGCACCACCAGATGCCAGCTCCTAGACTGCTTGGGAGATGCAAACCACCAGGTGAGCAAATAAGCAGCATGCAGTGCTCCCTGGGACAAATCAACATACCCCCCTGGACAGACTGAACCCTGCCCAGGGAAAAAAGAAAAAAACCTGAGTAAAAAACAAGCAGCTGAAAAAAAAAAGACATGTAGCAAAGAGGGTGGGGTGTCCTGAGTTCCGGAGGGGGTGGAGGGGCACTCCCTCACATGAACTGTAAATAAGCTGGCCAGAGAAGACAGGAGTGGCGACCCCTGCCCAGCAACCTTGGAGAGGGGAAAGTTTGTAACAGTGGCTGTCATATGGAAAGCTTCACCTTCACCGGAGAGTGGGGAGGGCACATCTCCATGTGAACTCTAATTAAAAAAGACTGCAATTGCAACAGGCAGATAGGGCTGTATACTGGAGAAAACAAAAGGGGCATGCATCCTTAGAACTGTACAGACAGCTTCTCATCTTGTTTTTGTTCCCTTTGGCAAATTGTTGCTAGTTTTCTTTAGAAGGAGTTAAGAGAACATCTTTTCAGCCTTAGTAGACTATACTCATTTGTTTTTATTCTGAGAAAACCTCTCCAAGCTCTTGAGCTCATTATTATATTAAGGGTTAATAAATATAACTTGACCATACACAACTGCTAAAAGACTTAGGGATCCATATGAGACAGGACAACAGATCGTGGTGTCTTATGACACTGCATTTCAATTTAGTTTATGAAAAGTAGTATTAGAACTGTATTAACCATCAGGGAAAATTCAATGCAACTTATGGATTTTTTGAACCATAAAATTCCTCAATTGTGAGAATTTTAAGTTGGCATGTGGTAGGAAAAACTGTCCCAAATTTGTAACCACTTTCCAACACTGAGTATCTGTGTTCATCACACTGAACTTCAATTTTTCTTTAAAGTGTACTAAATAATTTAGTAAGCTTAAAACAACCTTAAAGGATAAACCTTAAAGGAGTGCTCACTTCAGCAGCACATATACTAAAATTGGAACAATACAGAGAAGAATACTATGGCCCTGCACAAGGATGACATGCAAATTTGTGAAGTGTTCCATATTTTTCCAACAAAATGAAGATGAACTATGCCGAAGAACCCAATGAAGCCCACAAGAACTACCTGAAAGAAGAAATCCTGCAAGTAATCAATGAGAATTTTATAGAGATGATACTGGATATGGTCAACTAAAATGTACAGGAGACACTCAAGAAATTCAAAGACAACAAAAACAGAGAATTTGAGGAAGCACAAGAAGAAATAAAGGAAACCATAGAAGCATTGTATAAACACCAAAGTGAAACAAAGAACATGATAAAGAGATAAATGAACTCAGGATGAAAATAGACAATATTAAAGAGTAAGAAACTCTGGATATGGAAAAACTCAGAAAAAAAGAATGAAACAGAAAGGCCAATCCAGCAGAATAGAACAAGCAGAAGACAGAATCTCAGAACTCAAAGATGAAATGGTAATTAAAGGAAAAAGCAAAGAACTATTAATTCAACAACTAAAGACCTGTGAAAAGAAAATGCAAGAACTTAATGACTCCATCAAAAGACCAAACCTGAGAATCATGGGAATTGAAGAAGGAGAAGAGGTGCAAGCAAAATAAATGCATAATATATTCAACAAAATAATTACAGAAAATTTCCCAAATCTAGAGAAATCTATGCCCATACAGGTACAAGAGGCCTCCAGAATACCAAACAGACCAGACCAAAATAGAACTACCCCACAGCATATTATCATTAAAACAACAAATACAGAGACTAAAGAAAGAATATTGAAGGATGTTAGAGAGAAAAAACAAATAACATACAAAGGCAAATCCATCAAAATCACAGCAGACTTCTCAACAGAAACATTAAAAGCAAGAAGAGTGTGGGGTGAGATCTTCCGGGCACTGAATGAAAATAACTTCAACCCCAGGATACTCTACCCAGAAAACTATCATTCAAAATAGATGGACTTAATTCACCCATCAAAAGGCACCTCTTGATGAAATGGATTAAAAAGGAAGATCCAACAATTTGTTGCTTATAGGAGACCCATCTCACTGACAGAAATAAGCATAAGCTAAGGATGAAAGGCTGGAAGAAGATTTACCAAACCAATGGCCCCCAAAACAGGCAGAAGTAGCAATACTTATCTCTGACAAAGTAGATTTCAAACCTACATTGATCAAATGAGATAAAGAAGGACATTCCATACTAATAAAAGGAGAAATAGATCAAAAGGAAATAACAATTATCAACCTATATGCACCAAATGTCAACACACCCAATTTCATCAAACATACCCTGAAGGACCTAAAAACATATATTAACTCCAGCACAGTGATCATGGGAGACTCTAACACTCCACTATCATCTATAAATAGGTCATCCAAGCAAAAACTCAATAAAGAAATCCTAAATCTAAAACATACCATAGATCAAATGGACCTACTTGATGTCTGTAGAACATTTCATCCAACTTCTACACAATATACATTCTTCTCAGCCCACGGAAACTTCTTCAAAATAGATCATATCCTAGGGCACAAAGCAAGCCTCAGGAAATATAAGAAAATAGAAATTATGCCATGCATTCTATCTGATCACAATGCATTAAAACTAGAATTCAACAACAAAAGTAAAGACAAAAAACATACAAACAGCTGGAAACTGAACAACTCATTGCTTAATGAACAATGGGTCATTGATGAAATAAAAGAGGAAATTAAAAGGTTCCTAGAAGTCAATGAAAATGAAAACACAACCTACCAGAACCTATGGGACACAGCAAAGGCAGTCCTGAGAGGAAAGTTTATAGTCATGAGTGCATATATTAAAAAGACTGAAAGATCTCAAATCAATGACCTAAAGATACATCTCAAACTCCTAGAAAAACAAGAACAAGCAAATCCCAAAACAAATAGAAGGAGAGGAATAATAAAAATAAGAGCTGAAATCAATGAAATAGAAACCAAAAAAAAAAAAAAACAAAGACTTAATGAAACAAAAAGTTGGTTCTTTGAAAAAATAAACAAGATCCTAAGACCCCTGGCAAACCTGACTAAAATGAGAAGAGAAAAAACCCAAATCATTAAAATCAGGAATGTAAAAGGAAAGATAACAACAAACACCATGGAAGTCCAGGAAATCATCAGAGACTACTTTGAGAACCTATATTCAAATAAATTTGAAAATCTTGAAGAAATGGACAGATTTCTAGATACATATGATCATCCAAAACTGAACCAAGAGGACATTAATCACCTGAATAGATCTATAACACAAAATGAAATTGAAGCAGAAATAAAGAGTCTCCCAAAAAAGAAAAGTCCAGGACCTGATGGATTCTCTGCTGAATTCTATCAGACCTTTAAAGAAGAACTGATACCAACCCTCCTTAAACTGTTCCATGAAATAAAAGGGAAGGAAACCTGCCTAACACATTTTATGAAGCCAGTATTACACTTATCCCAAAACCAGGCAAATACACCTCCAAAAAGGAGAACTATAGGCCAATCTCCTTAATGAACATTGATGCAAAAATCCTCAACAAAATAATGGCAAACCGAATTCAACAACACATCAGAAAGCTCATCCACCATGACCAAGTTGGCTTCATCCCAGGGATGCAGGGGTGGTTTAACATATGCAAATCTATAGATGTAATACAGCACATTAATAGAAGCAAAGACAAAAATGACTTGATCATCTCAATAGATGCAGAAAAAGCCTTCAGCAAGATCCAACACCACTTCGTGATAAAAGCTGTAAGAAAACTAGGAATAAGGAATGTACCTTAACATTGTAAAGGCTATATAGAAGGTAACACACATGTACAGGAAAGCAATGTGAGTCAATGCCCTGTATAGCTGTCCTTATCTCAACTAGCAAAAACCCTTGGTCCTTCCTATTATTGTTTATACTCTCTCTTCAACAAAATTAGACATAAAGGCAAAATAGTTTCTGCCTGGTAGTGAGGTGGTGGGGGGAAGGAGGGAGAAATGACCCAAACCTTGTATGCACATATGAATAAAAGAAAAAAAAAATCAACACTCCAATGACCATGTGATATAGGTTATAATATGCATTTCCCATGCTTTCCTTAAGTTGTATTTATTGTGACGCATGTCATAAAGCAAAATTCTTCCTTTTTTGAGAGTTCAGTTTGCTGAGTGTTCATACATGTTTACAGACATGTATCACATAACAATAGCATGTAGGTCATTGTCATCTCCTTCCCATGACATTCCTTCAGATCAAAACCCATTCACATTTTTTCATATATTAGCTCCCTATTGCTGCCAAAACAAGTTATTGGCAAACTTAATGGCTCAAAATGCCATTGATTAATTCTCTTACAGCTCTGGTGATTATAAACTGTAAAGCACTGAAGTCAGGGTGGCAGCAGAACCGGTTCCCTCCAACAGCCTTTACTCCATGCTTCTTCAAGCTTTAAGAAACCACTGACAGTTTGTGAACTCAGTTTGTGAACTCTTGGCTCCTGGTGCTTTCACCTTCTCCTTGAGATTTCTGAGCTCTGGGGACGTGTGGCATATTGTCTTTCATTAATTTTGGATTTTTTTTTCTGTTTTCTCTTAATTTATTACACACGCTCCATTTTAAGGCTCTTCCTTGGAGGAGGTGATGACTCAATTATACACAAGTTTGACTCTGTGAAATTTCCAGAACATTTTGATGCTTATTTTAAAGTCCATGTATGAAACTTCTTTTTTGTTTTTGTTTTAGTGTTTTTGAGACAGGGTCTTGCTGCATATCCCTGGCTAGCCCCAAACTCATGATATTTCTGAATCAACCACTTGGGTATTGAGATTGCAGGCATGGGACACCATGACCAGCTCTAAACCTTCATGTTTTAGTGTATTCCTACTCTTCGTAGTGACATTAAAGTGAGCTTTGTCTGCTTGTATACCTACTTATTTTAATTGAAGAAATTTATGCATGAAACAGGCACAGGTATACACTTTTACTTTTTCCCCTAGAAATTTTTAACTTGTGCCTCTGGTGGGCACAAGTTTGGGGCAGATAACTCCATTCTTACCAGAATTTGTGTTGATTTGGCCCTTGACTTCTGTTATTCTGTCACTTTAATTTCAAGCTCATATTTGCTCTTGGAGAATATGTATTAGGAATTTAAAATGAAAAGCGGGGGTATTTAACATGTTTGTATTCTTGGTAAAGTCTAACTACAATATTTGCTCTCTAAGCTACATGAGGTTGCTGTATCTTTGGATGGCTTTCTTATCCTCATGAGAGCTGACTGCAGGAAGAGTGGTTTATTGGGGGAAAGCTGTCCCAAAGGCCCTGGCCAATCCTGTTTGATCTTCTCCGTCTCAATTCTGTATCCACAAACTCTGACCTTTCAAGTTTCAAATGTGTTCAAGCATTGGTATCTATATTATGTACACCTAGATATAGCTGTATGTAATCTCTCTATACATACATACATAAATAGACATAAACATATGTGCTGTTTCATATATATAATCTAGATAGATAATAGAGTGATAGATAAATAGAATATAGATCCAGCTCTACAGATAGGTATAGATTTGAATATAGGTGTAGGTCCAGATTAGATCTAGATATACAGGTTAAGATATGTGCCCTCCCTTTTGATCTTTAAATGAATCCATATTTGGAGCAATGTGGACATGAGCTGAAGTAGTGATAGCAGATTTCAAACATAGGTATTTTATAGAAGAAATAAAAATTCTAAATCTGATTGATAAATATATTTTAATATTGTTTAATATCCTTTGCAGAGAATAAAAGAAATTTACAACATCCTTCTGGAAAAGAACAAGAATGGATATATGAATGCATACTCCATTTAAAATTATGATGAAACAGCTAGGTAGAAATGATAATCTCCAGCTAGTGTCTCCTCTTTATTGTTTGAAGGGCAAGGTGCAATTAAGATGGATGGTCTCAATGACAGTTTTCAGAAAAAACTGATTCCCTAATGCTTTTGCTCATTACCGATGTATGAAGGTATCATTTATAATGATGGCATGATACAAAAGAAATAACAAATACACAACAACCTAAGCACAGGGATATTTACACTCCTCCTTGCTGGAAATTATGTGAAACACCCACATTTTCCTACAAATGTAATAACTTATAGCATCTGACTAAACGTACCATCCAGAGACTTTACCTGTCTCTGTTGCAAGTTATTTCTTTAAGTATTTTAATATAGAATCAAACCCCTGCCCCTTATTTCTGGGAACACAAGCTGTGTTAGACCTACTTCACTATGACCTATTTTAATTGAATATATATGCATAATAATCATTTCTTTCATCTATACCAGTCCTTGCATTTAGAACTGGTTTGATTTTGGTTTGTAGGACTATCTTAATTTTGAATTTTTTTTCTTTTTTGTGTCGATACCAGGGTTTGAACTCAGGGTTTCATGCTTGCCAAGCAGGTGCTCTACCACTTCAACCATATCCCCAGCCAATTATATTAAGTTTGCTTAAGAAATTAGTACTATTGTGATGAAACCAATTCCAATACCTTCCCCAAACTGTTGCGTTCATCATTCTTCTTCACACACCATTTCTCAGTTAATGTGTCATGTACACCATCCTGAGAGCAGCTGGCAAGATCTCTAGAATAGATGAAGTGCACTGATTCTTGACACCTGGGGATTCCTAAATGCCACAGTACATAACTAACTAGGTAAGTAATAACAATAGCAGATGAAGACTTTCAAAGAGTCCAAGAACTCATAATTTTATTTTCTTAATGCAGTCAGATACTAAAATTCTTTGAGCAGATATATGGAAATTCTCTCTATAATTAATTAATAATTAATTATATAAATTAATAATTTATATATGTATGTATGTTATTTTGCTGCTTCCTCCACCTGAAAACTATGTGGAATATAGATGAATAAGGAGCCTTTAATAATACTGGCTGATTTAAGATACACTTATAGCATATTTCCAAATATAGTTGGGAATCAAACTTACAAGCAAGATGTGTCCTGATGCTGGAGGAATCACCCCGAGTGCTGATCATAGAATCAATGAAGTCTCAGCCATCGTGCTACAAGAGTACAGAGAATGAACTCACGCCCAAGCTCTGATTTTTGGCAGTATTCAGTGTTACATTTGATGTGACTTGCTAGCCTTACTTCCAGAAAGAGTTAAGTTTATATAGTAAACCAACGGCCCATGTTACCTTGGAAATGAGAGCGAAGTTTGAATTTAAGATTATTAATCTAAATCTCTATATGTATTTTGAATAAGTTTGTATATTTGAATAAGTAATATTATATCTTGTTTCAAAAATCAAAGTGCCTTCATAAAAAAAAATTGCATGCAATATACCACTACAGAAAACCATCTTAAAAATTACCTTAATGAGAGAGAAAATTAATGACTAGCTGTGTGAAACACATTCATAGAATAAAATAATTTTAAGAATCATCTGATCCAATACTCTTAATTTACACTTGAAATAACCAAGGCCTAAGCTCACAAAGAGAATTTAATGACAAGGTTAAAACTTTGCGTTCTCTTGAATCCACATCAGATGTCTGTTCTTTCAAATCCTCTTGGAAAATCCATCATCAGCTGTCATCGTATGACTTCCTGTGATTATTGCCCTGCAAACCAGCTGTGAGAATATATGTGGTCTTTAATGTAATGTATTGCCAACTTTGGGGAAATTAATGACATTTAAGCTCAATTAAAAGATTTTCTACACTTATACTATACGGAGAGCATCAGAATACACCAACGTGGCAAAATATCAATAGTTAAGGAAATCAACGTGGCTGAAACATAAGTAAAATGATTTTTTGGAAAATGTAATATTTCTATGTGAATATACATAAGACATGACTAAAATGTTCTAAATAAAACAGAACACTAAAACCACATGCATACCACCCCCAAATGCAATAATTAAGACTGGCTATAGTACGGTATCTGATTTATACAGAAAACATTGACTGAATAGAATAGCAAAAAGTCCAGGGGAATGTGTGCAAAGTACTTGCACATGACTATCAGCAGTGAGTGGGATTAATGGAGAGAGAGAACAGTTTTCTTTTGTTTTTTAAACCTAACATTTCCTTTTTCTCTTTTAATAATGTCAATGTCCACATGCTACTGGTGAACTCACATATGATATATTTGAAACACGGTAAGAACCTTTGCAAATGTAAATGCTACAGTGTACTCCCACCCAGCACAGCAACAAAGAAAAAGTGATGCTGGAATTGAAATGTGCGATGCACAGAAGTCAACTTGGTAAATCCCTGAATTATGATATATGTCTGTAAACGTCTATTTCCAACATTACTTGAGTGACACAAAATATGCCAGAGAAATCGGAGAAAGTAATAGGCTTCCAGTCAGAAGTAAGATTTCAGTAGCTATTTCAAAAGAGTTCAGGTACAATATACTTATTTTAGAATGAGAGAACACTGTTATCCTGAGTTATTGGGGGGGAAATCTTTAACGTTAAAATAATGGTTATATGCTGCCATTTATCTGTGAAAAAGTCAGCACGCAGTCTGCCCTAGATAGCCTTAAATTCTCAAATGTATGTATCTACACAGTGGAAGCAGCACTGCCTTATTTGTATGTAAGCTGTGAAAACATTAGTATATTAGCAAACATCTCTGGTCTCCCTTCTGACAAATTCATTGTCTCTCAGGCAAGTGGGCACTAAATGGTCAGAGTGAGTTAGCCTTGTCGTCTTAGGTTGCACAACTGAAATTGTGAATGTCTTGCCTGAGTGTTCTCAGAGGGTAGCTGTAGGGTAGATTCAGTGGCCTCCTGAGCTGGTGACTTCGTAAGACTTTGAGGTAGTTCCTCTGAGGAGCAGTAATTGTTATTAGTTTTGATGTTCTTTGTCTCCACTGAGATAAGAAGTTCTAGAAACGGATTAAAACACTAGATGAGGGATAAACGAAACTAAATTTCATTCCTTTCCCTGGTCCTCAGCAAGGGTATGAACTTAGATTAGCCTCTTACCACTTCTTTGCCTAAGTATCTCCTTCAAGAAAATTCATCATAAGAAACCCAGAATTTAGCTTTCAACTTCTATGTGTTTCCCATATAACCATTACTGAGTGTTATGTAGCCAAGGGTTATTTTTGAGAAACTGAGCAAAGCAGTTATTGAAATAATTAGATATGATTTATTAAATGGTTAGACGCTAACAAAGTCTATTAGAAAGTGAATATAATTACCTTCCAAGTATTCATTTTATGAATATTTTTATGTAGTATGAGTTTCACCTAAATTAGTAAAAGAAACTACCTCAGCCCATACAAAAATTCCACAACATTTTAACTAATATGACTAAAACTCTATGTATGACATCTATATAATTGTTAGCCAAAAGATTTTTTTCTTTTCTCTTCAAAAGTAAAATATGAAGGATTTAAAATAACAATTGTCCAGGGCTAAGGGTGTATCTCAGTGGTAGAATTCTTGCCCATTCAGATGGACCAATGCACAAGGTTTGATCCCCAGCACTGCAGTAAACAAATAAACAAATTAATTAATAAACAATTATCCCAGGAGAATCTGTGTTCTTTTTTTCCCCTACTTTCTAAACAACAATTATATACCAAGTTGAAAAGCTACTGGAGAGAAAGTTTTTTGGCTATATAGTACTTAAAATTGTTCAACAATAACTGCTTCAGTAAAGCCAGCTTTTGACAATTGTGTTTTTTTTTTAATTCATATGTGCATACAAGGCTTGGGTCATTTCTCCCCCCCTGCCCCCTCAATACCCAGCAGAAACTATTTTGCCCTTATCTCTAATTTTGTTGAGAGAGAGTATAGGCAATAATAGGAAGGAACAAGGGTTTTTGCTGGTTGAGATAAGGATAGCTATACAGGGAGTTGACTCACATTAATTTCCTGTGCGTGTGTGTTACCTTCTAGGTTAATTCTTTTTGATCTCACCTTTTCTCTAGTTCCTGGTCCCCTTCTCCTATTGGCCTCAGTTGCTTTTAAGGTATCTGTTTTAGTTTCTCTGCATTAAGGGCAACAAATGCTATCTAGTTTTTTAGGTGTCTTACCTATCCTCAGTCCTCCCTTGTGTGCTCTCACTTTTATCATGTGCTCAAAGTCCAATCCCATTGTTGTGTTTGCCCTTGATCTAATGTCCACATATGAGGGAGAACATACGATTTTTGATCTTTTGGGCCAGGCTAACAATTGTGTTTTGTTCTTAATTTATACACAAGTTAGAAATCAGAAGAAAATTGGAGACCCATTTATTTACATTTAACTAAATGTCCACATTGTTACTGTCATATACTTTTTATCAAAACTGATTGATGAATCACTTTTGATATCAGCAATTTCTATACATCCTTCATCAAAGAAGTATAATCTACATTAGTACAGACAGTAGATAAGGTATCAAGAGCTGCATAGACAGAGGCTGGAAGCATTTGATGAATCACTGCTCAAAGTTTGTCAGAGTTCTCCAGAGAAGCAAAGCAAGTAGTAGATGTGTGTATATCTACACATACATAGATGTATACATAGGTATCATATACATGCATACATACATGTATATATGACACATATATGCATATATAAACAACAAATATGTATGTATACACAACACACATCTATACATATAGAGATCATTATTCTATGAAATTTATACAGAATACATGGTTATTAGAAATTAGTTTTGTACAATCTTAGAGACAGAGAAGACTCAATCTGCCACCGTATGCAGCTGCACACTAGAGATCCAGTAAAGAAAGTAGTGTAATTCACTCCAAGTCCAAACCCTTGAGGACCAGAGGAGCCAATGGTACAATTATCTGAGCAATTTTGATGACAGGTCCCTGCTCAATCCATGAGTCAGGAGAAAAGGAGCACTTTTTCTTTTCTTTACCATTCAGGTCTATTCAGACTCTCAGGGTACCGGGTGAGAGGCAGTGACATTGAATACGAGACCATTTTACCAAGTTCAGCAGCTTAAATGTGATCTCATCCAGGAACACCCTCACAGAAACACTCATAAAGTATTTAACCTGGTCACCCTGTGGCCAACCAAGTTGACACATAAACCTACCCAAAACAAGCCTACCAGCTATCAACCTAGCACCAATACACTGGCAGACTTTCACCTCCTTTGCTGCATCCATGCCCACGGCCTATTGGATATGGTGCCCCCCACCTCCAGACTCATCTTACCCCTTGGTGCTGTTCCAGCGCTGTTTCTTCTGGAAACACCCTCACAGGTGCATCCAGAAGAGTACTTTACACTGTTAGGTATGTCTCAATTCAGTCAGGCTGACAAGATTAACTATCACAACCATCATAGCCCTCACTCCACAGGAGAGGGAAATCCAGTGGGGATTTTATCAGGCCTTAAGTATATCTCTTCCAATTCTACATTTCAGAACTGGACAAACAATTAATTACAAGGTAGGCTTCGGTTCCCAGAAGATACTGTGTGAGACCGACTAGCAAGAAAACGCCATTGGTCACCTTAGGTCCATAAGCCCTTACTCTGAGTAGCTAGTCATAGTAACATTTTTGGTGTCCTAGAGCCAGTGGTCTCTAAGGAGTCTATTCCTCTTCCCCAATGTGCACCTACCCTCACTGGGAAGGGTGACCACATCACTTAATCCAATTCAAATGCTAATCTCAGTGGAAAGACCCTGTCAGAAACACCTAGAAATGTCTAATCCAGGTCCCTCTAGCCATTCAGATTGACACATAAAAATCAGCCATCACACCCAGGTAGCAATAAGTAGGTGGCAGGAAGAAGACATCTCCATGCTTTGTTGTTTTTGGTATCATACATCAAGACTTTAGTATTAATGTAATTTTTTGAGTGTTTTATGTCCTGAAGAGTCTTCCTATTTTTTTTGTTCTGAGATAAATGTACTACACAGAACTTGTTTTTAAAAAAGGCCAAATTTTATGCTAATTAAAATGTTGCTTTACTATAAAACTATTTACATTAGTTTGCTGCATTTTACCAAGAAAGACAGCAGCAAATTCATTGTAAGTGGTATTCAAATAATGCATTTTGCACAGTTTTAAATTTTTCTGCACACCCCAGACTTGCTTGACACGCAGTTCTTTTAGGCATCATCCCCCTTTCCCATTCACTTCTTCATCAGGATGCTGATGGTGACTAACGCCTTCCGTTGCATCAACACACTCTCGACGGCACATGTGCTGACTTCAGAGGCCATCTCACAGTGGCAGGTACTTCTCTAGTGATTAAAATGTCACCGGCCATCTTGAAGCCTCTGGGAAACCATAGCACTTCCATATTTTACTCTAATTTTTCCACGGTAAAAATCCACTGCAGGAAATATGGTAATAGAAAAATGGTCAGGATCATAACCTCAGCATTCACTCTCTTTCAAATTGTCTTTTTTATGTGTAGACTTTGTTAGGTGTCTGATTTTGCCCACTTTATATAATAGAGCACTTTTTAATTCAATACTGTGGGGAAGACATTACAGAAGATACACACCATGTTTGAACAGTAGGAGAACAAGTGGCATTAACACATGTAGACATGCAATCATCCCTCAAAGTTTACTCATAACTACAAGGTTTGCTGGCAGGAATCTTGCACTATAGGTTCTACTGCAACACCTACCATGGCCTCCATACTCACCATGCACTGGGCTCCTTTAGCTCACACATCTCTTTTTAGGAATATTGAATAGAAATGACAAAAATGTTTAGAACAGATTTCAGTCGCTCTCTCTCCATCTGCATATGTATATATATATATACACACAGATTATCTACAGTTTAATAAAGAGTTAAGCTAGATCTGCATACATATATGCACATTATTACTGAATTATGTTTTATGGATTATCATATATCTCAGAGGAAGACTAATTTCATAAAGTCATGACCACATTTTCCAAAATATCAGTGGCAAGCACAATTTATAAAGAAACATAACATTCTGCATGACTGATTGTTATTCTCTTAACTGAGAGCAACCAAGACAGACAGTTCTCTTCATGCATACAATTTTCTTCGATCACCTCTCAGCTTACCTGTGCCACATTGAAATATATCGCTCACTATTTCATGACTGCTGATATCATGCTGAGATTTGTCCTCTCTGTTCCTTGTTGTAGATAATGCTTTATAGAAATCCTTAACTATTAAATTAAGAAAAACTTTAAAATATTTTGCCAGTTACCATGGTTTCTTCCTATACCGTGCAGAGAAAGAAGGAGGTGACATTTGAAAACTTTCTTTATGACCAAGTTATGAACCTAAGATAAGATGCACAGAGTGGAATATGATGCTGTGAAGTAGACATTTGATATTAACATTACACTAGAAAAAAATTTCATATTGTGCAGAAAGTGTAAGATTAAAAAGATAGTACCACTTTGTGCCAGATGTTAAAAGATAGTAAGGTGCTTTGACATAGGAACTCCATAGTCTGCCAGGGACAAAAAATATACATTGCAGAGTATTTTCTTCACATAATTAACTCCATGTGATTTTTGTGTGCTATGGAAATATTCCATCATAATTTCAGTATAATATTGCTATGTATATTTGTGTTGTATTGTGAGCTGTGTTGGTCATGTGGCTAACAAACATGGCTGTGAAATCTAAGTGGAACAATAACTTGCCCAGAACTCACTCTCAAGAGACTTTTAAGGATGAGCTGGCATAATATGGCAGAGATCCCACCATCACAGCACTCTGAGGATTGTCATGTTGCCCGACAAGAAAATCTAGACCTACAGGTCAGAAAACCCATGGGCAAAATTTTAGCTTCCAAATCATTTAAAAATTTTTACCTAAAAAGAATGATATTTTATAAGCTTCAATTCTTTCAGTTAGGCTTCTTAAGAATGTATGTTCCTACCTGGAGACCAGTGGCTCACACCTATGGTCCTAGCTACTTGGGAGGCTAAACATCAGGAGGACTGTGGCTTTAGCCAGCCAGGAAAATAGTTTACAAGACCCCACTTCCAAAATAACCAGAGCAAAATATCGACTGCAGGTCCTGCTTTGGAAGAGAGAAGTCTTGAGTTCAATCCCACTGCTTCCCACTCCCTAAAAAGAATGTATAATCCTAGGATGTTTGTATCACTTGATGTTAGGTCTGGAAATTTCGGGGTATTTCTGGAGTGACTGATAATTTGACATTATCTTCTGCACAGAACTCACATGGCAGTACAACCCAGGGAAAGAAGCAATGGGCAATGGGAACTTGACATATAAATGTATTGAAAATGGTTCACTTCCTTTCTCATTTGGACTACTAGAGGCTTCTGTTCTCATGGGATTTAAATAAACAATTTGGAATATTAAGTAACTTCTAAGAATCTGTGTATAAACAACCATCTCTGCAATTCTAAAGTCAAGGTACAAGTAGACTTCTTCATGTTACATATGGAACCATTTTTTATTTAGAAGACATTCAACGATTTATTGTCAATGTCAGCTATTTACTAATTCATTTACACATCATGCAAACTTTATCTGTAAATTGATTAATAAAATACTTATATTGTGTCCTTTTATTAAAGCATATTAACAGTTTAGGTGAGCAGTCTTTCTAAAGCAATTGCCTTGCTTAAATTAGGCAATGTAATTGGTAATGGTTACTTAAGAGTTATGCAATAAACCTAGACTGCTTTGCAATCTTCCAAGTTCTCTTGCTGATGATATTGCATCTGATTCCCATGTTAACTTGGGAGGATAAGTATGTCAGATACCCTAGGTGTACAAAATAAATACTAAAAGAGAGAAGCAATGCAGACACTGGCATAGCAATGCTGGAATCTCTATTTCCAGATTCTTAGTGACGAAGGCTCTGTCCATCAGGGCTTAGGTTGATTTAGCTGTACCCCTTTTGGTAGCAGATGTTCTGTCAGGGGTTCTTAAACTTGGTTGCCTATCAAAGTCACTGGTGCAGGATTTAAATAACACTTAGGCTACACACACACACACACACACACACACACACACACACACACACAAATACACACAAATGGTACAAATAATGAAAAGACTACCATAAAAAAATGGACGCTGTAAACTATTTGATTCTGCTCAAAGCTTTACAGTATTCCTACAAATGCTTACTTTATTAATTTTAGATTGCTTTTTAAATTTGAAAAAGTGTTTTCTGTAACAAGTGGAGTTTAAAGTTTCATAGTGACAAGTATGTAATAGCCACTGAGCTGAGATAAGCAATGTTATCCATCTAATACTTTCATGTCAAGAAAGCAGGAGCAGTGGATGCTATAACTCTCCTCTCCATATATAAAATTAGGCTTTTCAATCATGAAATTAAAATCTGATGTCTCTGTACTTTTTTTTCTGTAGTTTGCTAATTTCTGAGACATCTGCCTGACAAGTTTACATCATAACTAAGGTGTTTGTTTTCTCTTTGAATTCTATCAGTTTTTGTTTTTCATCTATCAAAGACATTTTTTATCTTTGATAAATTCAGTTTCAGAGATTTCAGATGAATTTTCAGAAAATTCATGGCTGTTAAATAATCTTAAGGAACTGTCACTTTTAGCAAGATCAGTTTCTTTTATTTGTGAGCAGTTTCCGTCATGAATTACAGTTCATTTTGACACGGTCAGCCTGCGGCTATCGGCCCATTACCTTTTTTTTTTTTTCTTTTGTTTTGAGATTCTTACATGATCGGAACATGTGTGTGCTTCCTTTCAGATGTTCTGAGAGTCTGTCTTTAGTAGGTCACATTAATTCATCTACATGCATTATTATTTTTTATATATTTTTAGTTATTCCTAACATATTTTTATATGTTATATTTATCTTACTCTTATTTGTTTTTCTATTCTTGGAAAATGCCATATGTTCTATGATCTATTTTTTTAGCTAAATATTCACCAGTATATTATCTATTCAAATTTTTAAAAATTTTAAATCCTTAACCATATTTAGGGCTAATCTCAATAGGAGTAGCTTAACGTGTTTTTACTTCTCTAGGCTCCATGTGCTCGATCTTAGACAATGTAATCTACACTTTTGTTCAAGATTATAATTTACTAACTTTAATCCTCAATTCTTGTTTAGTCTCTATAATTTATTTTTTTCCTTTCCATCAAGGGTGTTTTAGTCATCATACTTTTTGCTTACAGAAATTTATCCTACAGAGCTCATTTGAAGAATCTATAGAAATTAAAATACTGGTATTTTTTGATATTTCTGAAATGTTATATGATGCTCACATTTGTGTAACAGTTTGGTGTTGACAGGAGCCTAGGCATGGACTTACTTTCCCTTATTGACAAGAAGGTTGATATCGAGTTGACTGTCATTTATTTCAGATTCTATAGTTTTGATCTTAAATGTCCCTCAAAATTCCACGTGTTGGAATGTTGGTCCTTAGCCTAGGGAACTACCAGGATGTTTGGAACCTACAAGAGGTGGGCTTAGTGGAAGGTAGTTAGGTTATTGGGTCACGTCTAAAGAGAATAGTGTGATCCTACCTCTTTGTGTCTTTCCCTTTGCTTTCTGGATGCCATGTGTGGACCAAATTCCTCTCCCATGTGCTTGATGATGATGTTCTGCCTCACCACAGATCCCAAAACAATGGGGTCAATCAACCATGGATGAAAATCTCTGAAACTGCAAAGAAGAATAAACCTTTTTTCTTTATAAGTTGATTATCTTGGGTACTTATTACTGTAATGAAGAACTGACTCACACAATAGACAATTCTACTTTTATCTTTGGAGGTCCTGTAGTATTTTGAATTCTCAATGCTTGACTTAATTGTGTTGGGTCCAGGTACATTTGTGTGTGTGTGTGTGTGTGTGTGTGTGTGTGTGTGTGTGTGTGTTTAGTCTGAGGAGTTCCTTTACTTTTGTCTAGTTTTATCTTGCTCAGCTATTGGGTCCATTATATGTAATGAATTCATTATGATGAATGATTTTCTTTCAGTCTTTCTTCCTTTTTTGTGATAATTATCAATTTATTGTTTCTCAGTCCTAAGTGCATCCTTTGCTTCCTTCTTTTCAAGCTATGCAGCTGTGCTCTTCCCTCCTGCTTGACAGCAGGCCTCCAACAAGGTACCACCTGTGGCCAGCTTCCCAGCAAGGGCCTCAGGCAGCTTTGAACTTGACTATTCCTTTTTTTTTTTTTTTGCCTTAGTTATTTTTCATATAGGGTCTGGAGTTTTCGTTAAAGGACATCCTTGGCCTTTGATTCTCTTATCTGGGCTTTCAGCATAGCTGGGATTACAAACCCCACCTGTGCTACCATGTCAGTTTTTTGTCAAAATTTTGTGGTCAACATTCTGAGGTCAAAATGGTGGAGACACCCACGGTTAAATATCACTACACCTCTACTAGAGTGCCTAAAATAAAATAAAAAACAAGACTGATAACAAGTTGTTAGGATACAGAGTAACTGGAATTTTCATACCTTGGCAGTAGGACTATAAAATGTTTCAAACACTCTTGGAAATTGCTAATAATAATTTAAATTATACCTAGTGTTATTCCTTTTAGGGAAATGTACTGAGGAGAAATAAATGTTCATATTCAAGAATATTTACATCAGTTTTATTCATAATAGCACGAAATGGAAAAACTCAAATGTCTCTGTAAGAGACTGGATGAACATATTGTAATACAAGCTTATAGTGGGAAGCTACTCAGCAATAAAGCATCACAGACTTTGGATACAATGACATGAATGTGTCTCCAAAGCCTGTGGTGACAGAAGGAAGTCATTCACAAAACAATACCCATTGTACTATGTCAGGAATAGGATGATCAGAAACAGACATAGCTGACTATGGTAATGGAGGTCAGAAAGTGACAGCTTCTGAGGGGACAGGGTCTGGAAGGTGGTGTGGGGGAAAATTCTGAATCAATGGACGTTCTATTATTGATGTGGACAGTGGGAATGTGGATGTGTGTACATATATAAAATGTCATTGAACTGAAAACAAGCTTACCACATTCTATTTCATATAAATTATATTTCAATGAATAAATAATGAAAAGCAGTAGGAAAATACTCAGAATTCTTTAGCACTCAACAAATATATGGAGCACTCAACAAATTTTTGATATTATTGAACAAATGGTAGTTTATAGAGTCTTACAAACCAGAAACATTTTAAATTACTGGTATTGTATCAGCGAAGTTTCACTCAGATCATTCAGAGAACACGTTTCTTTCAGCATCATTTTTATCACTGGCCAAACATGATTTCCCTCACCTGATCTTTCAAGTGTCACTGACAATGTCATGGGTCTGAGGTTGTGTTCTTTTGTTCTCTATCCCCACTTAATCGTGGTTACCAAAGGGCTGCCTCAGCTCTAAAAATTGCTTCCATTTTCAAATCAAGAAGAGAAGAAGAGATTCATAAAAATTCATTCCTTTTATTAGAAAATTAGAAAAATTTTTTGAATTCCTGAAACATTATTTTATAAGCCTGGTCAGCATGCCTTTTAATCTTCTGTAATGGGAGGCAGTGAAGTATTCAGAAATAAGAGTGGTTATTAGCAAATTGGCAGTGCCGGCTACAGGGTGTGATTTACATTACTGTCTCTTCTCAATGACTTGCACCTGAGTTATCTGCGCACAGAAGTCAACTCCGCTGTAGGGAGGGACTGCTTCATCTGCTCTCCCGCTACATGTACAGTAAACAAACAATAAAGCATCCCACACATTTAAACAATTAACCTTCATCGAGATATTTTTTTCATGTAAAGCTGAGGCCATAGCTAAAGACCCCTGAGTCACTCCCCCATTCCCAAATGAGGCTACAAATTCCTAACATCCTCACCATTTCACAAGACAGTTTACTCTGCTGTTCCAAGACAATTGTTAGTCTGAGAGTAGGACAAGGGGAGCATGTTTTCAACTGATAGACTTCTTACTTTTGATTGTTTCCATAAGCTGCTTTAGTCAGTCCTGGTAGTCCAGCCTTGCAGAGCTCGATCTGAACAGTCATTATCAAAGAGTGCTGAAGCACAAGTTTCACGATTAGCTGACACCTGAATTGTTTTCACTACTGATATTTATGAAAAAATATTTAAATTTCCCTCAATAAATAAAACTATAATCTCCCTTCTGACACTTTGGCATTCTCATTTTTCAATTATAGAGAATTAACTTTGAATAATATAATGTCATATGTCAAATTAAAAAAAAAAAAGAAACTTGACTTTCTATTTTCCAGGGTAGGAAATGATGTGATTTCTGAGATAACTCACTGTGGATAAACAGAGGAAGAACAGGGGGATCTACCAGACAGGGGCACAGGACTGACATCTCAGTTCATCTCTAGCCATTACATGGCCCTGGAGTGAACATTCTCTTGGTTCTGCCCTCTGTGTGGTGCACATTTTCAGTTTAATTGTGTTTCTTCAGTAATTATATCAGGAATTTAATGAAGTATCAGTTGAGAAACCATCATAATTTTTAGAGCTGTATTCCAAGATTGAGAGCTGGGCAAGCTTAATGTGCTAAATGACTCCTTAGCCACAAGTCTCCGAAGTCAGAAACTGCTTCAGAAGAGATTCAACTTGTGCCTTTGCCACTTCACATCTTTTTGTTTGGCTGAATGAAGAGGTAAAACTTGGTCATATTTCCCTCTCCTGCATGTTTTGGATACGATAGGCAAAGTAGCCCATGGCACACTTAATCACTCATTCATGTCAATTAACACTCTTATTGTGGTGAGTAGAACTTGAAGGTGACCAGATGGACCCTGAAGATGACCACCATGAGGAGGTTAACAGTACATTTCCACGAGCAGACGTGGTGTCAAGATGTAGTGAGAAGGGTACATTGACACTTGTCTTCTGTTTAGTGTCCTATCTCAAAATATAACATGTAAATCCTAGAAGGTTGTTAGCCCGAGTGTAATACACTGGGAATGTTTTTCCAGTTAATGGGCCTCTTACTTTTTGATTGTTATCGAATTACAATAAGTAAAGTTCAGTTACTTTCTCCAAAGGATTTCAAAACCACTGAAGAACAAAACTTTAGATCTTAACCTGAAAGGTTTAGCGTATTAGAGGATATAAAACAGATGTGTTGTAAAAGCCTGATGTGCTTGCATAATAAAATGCTACAGAAAGCAATCCTTTTGTCTTGGCTTCAGAAACATAACAGTTGCTTGCAAAAGAATAAGATTTCTGATTTAGGAATTTCTGGTATTCGCAGACTCTCCTGTGACATTATAAGTAGAATATCACTCTACCTGTTGAATCACTAATGGTTCTTGGTTCCAGAATTCTGAATGTAAATGTCATGCCTGTATTCAAATTTGTGAGGCTAATTAGAAACTGTGAAGTTGCTGAACTTCACAGTTCATTGCTTGAAGCTTCCCAGAACTAAATGGAGTCTACAGTAACCCTGGTAAAATACCAAAATTGTCAAAGAAAAAGACTTTTCATAAGTGCTAAATAAAACTCTATTTCAAATAAATGTAAAATGGGAAGGTAAATAAGTAAAAATCAGCTTTAGAGAATGTTTTTGTAGCTGTTAATTTAAGCAGAAATATTATATTTATTAGAAAATTATTTTAAAAGACACTTCCATATCTTTTAAATATGTTACTTAAATTCCCCACTTCCCACAGGAGGTTCTTACTGTAATGCTTCTGTGTTTACTGAATAAAAGATTTAATGAGTGTCAAGACTTCTGAAAAGCAAACATACAACTAAAGTAACAAATATTATAAACACAGCTTCGTACTTATGTGATGAAAATGATTATTTTCCTAGTTTTATGTCATCATAGAGCACATTTTTCTTAACAGACAAAACCAGAGTGCACAGCAATGTACCTTACTCTCCTATTTAATACTGTATTATAGATATATTACTCACCAATGCATAATTGTGACATTTATGCCTCTAATGGCTAAAAAAGTAACTAGTTAGGTACACTAAATTGTTTCAATTCATTTCCCTTTTGAACAATTATCCTAGATTTTTTCTTTTATTATAGATACATGTTTTTCTTTCAAGCAAGATGAGCTACAAAGCAGCAATTTTACAGAGAAATTGATGAAGATATCTTAAAGTTATTTTTAGAAATTTAAAAGAGCCTTGCAATTCTATTGATGTTGGGGAAAGCAGAGCCTGTAGCTCTTGGGGAGCTCCTTGAGATGCACTGTGAGGGTCAGAAAATCACTTCACGCGTGACTGTGAATTCTACTCCTATGAAATGATTATGACATGTCATGGGAGACAATGTTAGATAGCTACACCCAATGCACATTTGGTAGGAATACCAGTTAGCCAACATGTTTCTGGAAAAGTAATTCATAAATTATAACAAAATTGCTAACATGTGCCTAATTGTCCTGCTAACCTGAACTGCAGATGTTCATAACAAAAATAGATTATATGCTCTAGAACGTGTGTAATAAAGATGTTTGCAGGAAGAAAAATTGCAAATAACTTAAGTGATGCTCCTAAGTAATTTGTGGAATTGACGAACCTAAATTCAAAAAAAATCACCTCTGGGACATGTTAAATTTTTTGCTGACTTTAAACAATGGTATGAATCACAACATAATTTTCATGAATGTTAGGAGGTGACGTATACTTAGTTTAGTAAGCATTTTGCACATTACTAGTTTGGAAATTTAAAAAATAAATTTACAATATCTGTTGATCTCTTTGCTTTTTAAAAACATAGTTACTTTTGATCATTGTAGGTGCTAAAGTAGTCTAGTTGTATGAGTTCAAACTCTTTTTCATGGTTACTGATTCTCCTGATGAATGAGTTCATAACTCAATGTAATCAAATTAAACTTTTTTACTTCAGGGTTTTGAGCCTCTCAAACTCTGCAGCTCAAAATCAATGCCACAAATATAGTCTTGTATGTTGGCAGTGTGGTGGAGTCTGTGATCAGAAGACTTCCAAATTCTTTGTGTCCCACCAGGAAAAATCCATGGCAGGGCACGTGGGTGTAAATGGAGTTTATTAAAAGTTACAGATGGGAAATACAAAGGGAAGCATGGTAGGCACAGGTGGAATCTGGAGGCAGAAAGCCTGCTTCTCTTTTCCAGGTGCTTTTAAAACTTTTGCTAACCTATGGGAAGGGAGGAACCAGGAGATTCCCATCCAATAATCAATGAGTGGGGAGGGGCCGGTGAGGGCAGCCTCTGAACCAGAGCATGGTTTGCCACCTTAAATTTAGAACTGGGGAGAGATTATGTGTGATCTTTGAGCCAGGGGGAGGAGGTGGGTAGACTCTAGTATATACCTATGTTAATTTCAGGTGCCCCACCCACAAGGGAGAAAGTTCCCATTCTCTCTAACTTACTCTAATTAAAATGGCGCTCTTCAAATGAGTCAGGGAGGGTTCTTAGTCCCCAACTTGCCCTAATTCTAATCTGCCTCATTGTACTGTTTCTAATACATGTTAAAATTTAAGAACATTTATATATTTAACAATAGAAGTTTAATTATGGACAGGATAAACACAATTGTACAAGTTCTTTCTGTTTTTGAACTATAAAGTCTATTCATCCCCTACTGATTTGGAATGCCACCTTTATCATAAATTAAAGTCATGCATATACACTGATCTGTTTCAAAAATTGTCTTTTTCTTGTTCCTGATCAATATTTCACATCTATACTATCATCTTTATTATAGTTTCATTGTACATTTACAGCTGAACTTGTACAAAATTATTAACAATAGTCAACAATGTTGCTTGAGCTTTTTCTTGAGCCAGTTTTGCTCTTGATGTCTGCCTGTATTTTCACATCTGTTGTTGATAAGTTGTGCAGGTGTTCATTTATAATTTTCAGTCTTTTCCACATCTTTTGCGCAACCACATTTCCCTTTTTTGTGTTTTTACTTGGCTTTTTAAAAATAGTTTTTATCAGTGTGTATTAAATTGTTCATAGCAAGTGAATGGTTTCGTGGTGGCATTTCCATGCATGCACACGGTGTACTTTGATCACCTTCACACCCTTATTAGTTTTTAGTTTCAATATTCAGGTCTATAATTCTGTTTTACATCATGAATTTCTTTCATTTTTAGTAATTCCTCAGTCTGCTTTCATTCGTTATATTGGGCATGTTTTTATCTTCACGAATTGAATGTATAATTCAGTTATTTTCAGTGTTCTTCTTTTCTCTTGGCAATACTGAGGAGTTGAACTCAGGCCCTGGGCTTAATTTTATCACTTGAAACTTGCCCCTAGCCTTTTTGTTTTAGTTTATTTTTCAGATGGGATCTCATGCTTTTGCTCAGCCTTGGGCACAATCTTCCTACCTCTGCCTCCTGAGTAGCTGGATTATAGACATGTGTTCCCAAGCTCAGCTTGTGTTTTGAGAAAGGATTTTGCTTTTTTATTTTTTTTTGTCTTGGTGATCTCAAACCATGACCCTCCTCCTATCTCTATCTCCCAAGAAAGTGGGATTATAGATGTGTGCAACTGTGCCAGCTACTCAATCTTGTTATCTTCTGATTAATGCAGCATGTATAGCCACACATTCTAACATTTATTACATTGTGGTTAGAAAAATGCTCTCAGTTAATTTTTTTTTATTTACTGGAGCTTTATATAAGTAATCTTTGGTAGTTTTTGTGATTTTGTAAAGTATTCTTTGGTAGTTTTGTGATTTTGTAAAGTATTCTTATTCTGTGTTATTGCTTATAGCATATATATATTGTGTGTGTTTGTGTGTTTGTCTGAGTGTGTACAATCTGACATATGTATTGTATTTTACCAATCTCCCCTATTCTTACTCATTTTTGTCCAGTATATCATTAAATTAAGGAAAAGTGTGTTGCCACCTCGCAGGATGGATAAATGAATATTAGAACGCAGCTATTTCCTTTTCTCTTTCCTCTCTCTGTTCTCTTTGGTGACTTCTAGAAATACTTCCAGCTTCACTTGTCTCCTTTCTTCCCCAGCTGTGATCTCTCAGTGGGATTGAGAAAGCCAGGTGAGATCTCATCCTGAAAGAACATAGTCCCATTATCTTCATCTTACTCTCTGAGGGTCGGCCACCCATGGACAGCTCCTGAAGGCAAATGCAGCTCTTACAGTGAGCAGCTTCTAGATAATTCTCCCTCACATCTACACCTCTGATCCACTGAGCACTTAGGCTTTCTGTCTTCCCAGGCAGTTTTTGAGCTGTGGTTTCTCAACTTTGGTTTCTCCCCAAGCTGGTTCTTTTGCCTCTTGTCTCTGAGATATTATTTCTAGTTTGTGGATTATATCTCCTTTCTTTAGCTTTACATTAGCTTTTCTATTATTTTAAAGAATTGGGGGTAAAAAGGGAGTTCTGTTGGGTCCTGAAATTTGGTAGCTTCCTAAGATGCACCCTCCACTCGGGTGTCAAAATGTCATTTTTAAAACTGATCATTTAAATCTATTTTCTTGCTATACAAGATGATAGCTGGAATTACATTCGTCTATATTTGATCACAGTACACAACATAATATAAATTGGCATGAAAATGACATATGCAAATTACAAGAAATTGAAATAGCTGACACAACTCTGTGTAGCTTTGTTTTCAGATGTTAGGGTATGAGATCCAAAATGTCAATTCATTTTCTTAAATTGGCAAAAATATTTTAGGCAACATTTTGTTGACTTTTCTGTCTTTGGAAGTTTGATTTTAACTGGACTTTGGGCAGGTAAAAACACAAGTCTTATGGAATTAAATCACTGAAGTTGAAATTACAACAAAATAGTACTTACTTCTTAGAAAAAAGAGCTTCAGAGAAATACTTTCCCTCTATATAAGCAAAAGGTTTTCTGATAGCAATACCTGTGTTCTGAGTTCTAGAATACACAATGAAAAGAAATAATTTTAGATAATGTATATATTCATCTGTTGTTTGTCTACTTATCTGTTCTACTGTCATATCAGAGTAAAAAATTTCCAAACTCTGCATTTTCAAAGATTTTTCCCAAATCTGGTCCCTTTTTTAGTTCTTACTCTTGTCTTCTAAGTCACCATCCTCCCTCAAGTCCAACAAGTAGCTTAACAACTTGTCCACATCCAAAAACATCACTAGATCTTATCACTGCCCCCTGGTCTACCACCCACCTGTCTGTTCAAGCCATTGTTAATTCTTACCAGTTTATGGCAAATGCTCCTGCCTGGTGTGACCAATGCACCTTGGCTCCCTTCTAGTGTATTCTCCACACCTCATCAAGTATTGTCTTCTCAAAATACAAATCAGACTACCTTATTCATGAGATTGTGGCCTTCAATGGCAACGCAAAACCCTTAGGAAAAACATGGCAGCCCTTACTTGAGAGTGAAAGGCCTGCATGTCAGGGGTTGGGGATGCAGCCACTGCACTGTCTCTCATCCTGCCCCACCCAAGTGACAGTTCATTTTCTTAAAAATAGTCTTCTTTGTTTGCTACAATGGCAAACTTTTTGTTGAAACAAACCTACCCCCTTAATGTTGCATAGATATATGTTTTAAAACATCTTTCCAACAGCACAATCTGTAAGAGAATCAGGAGCCCTGACATCAAAATGCAGATGAGAATGGAAGCCCATGCGTTAGGCAACTCTGAAATGTCTCTAGGAGGACATCTGTGGAACCAAGTCAGTCTGCAGGCTTCCCTTCCAGAGTGTCAGAGGCTTTACAGAACCAAAGGATGTGCTATTCTCTCAGGACAGGGAGTTCACGGGACCAGGTCCCACAGGTTCATCTTTGGATGGCATCTTTCAATTCCCCATGGCAACACTGGCCATGTATAATTAAACAGCTGCACACTTACTGATTTATATCTCCCTTGTTCCAGAAGAGCAACTCTCTTGCTTGTCTTGTGAGTTCCCGTATCCTCAGCACTATAGTTTTTTGCACATAGTAGAATCTTGATAACTATTTGTTATATGATTGCACGAATGTAGGAGTTAATTATTCCATGTTTGAAACTATCCAAAGAAATAGGTCATTATATCTTCTCAATGCCCTCCAGTAACTTGATATTTCAACCCAATGTCATCTTCATTATGAATCACACAGGTGACATATGTGTATTGCTTATATTAGAAAAGTAGAATGTACAAGGCTGTGAGGTTTTGGTGCCGTCCAGACCTAATTCAGAACACCAGACCCATGTGAGCCATGCTGAACTCCTAAATTAGCAGTTTTTGCCAGAGCAATGGACAGACTACAGGTGATACTCACATGAGATGAAAGAGAGAGTCAGAGCTTGCCTGGCATTTTACCAGAGAAGCTTCAAGGAAACCTCTGACTCTTTATTTAGTTATTTACTTTTTTGTGGTACTAGGGATTGAACTCAGGACCTTGTGCTTGACAGGCAAGTGCTCTACCACTTGAACCACATCCCCAGCCCAAAGGTTTATCTTTCATAAATACAGTCACTGCTCATGAAGGTTGCAATCCAGTGTTGCCTGCCCTGCTTCCAGGAACATTGCAGCTTCAATAGTGTAAAGGAGCACAGGTTCCCCATGTCACTCTTGCACAGGGATGTTCCCTAGCACTCAATTAGTTTTCTGAAGACAAAATACAACCTGGAAACTTGATAAGTTACATTCATTGCAATTTTCTACATGCATGTATATATCTTTTGGAGCTAATGATGGGATATTGTGTTCGTGGAAAGGCTGATTAAGAAGTCTCTCTTTAGGATACATGACTGGGTTCATGCTGAGGGTTAGAATTAATTTTATTTACTGCTCTATGGTGAAAAATAATCACTTGTTAGCTGGAATACAAACATCTGAGATAGTTTAGAAATCCATTCACACCTTCCTTCAGTTCAGAGAGACATGAGAAATGTTTTGTGTAGATCTTGTGAGCCAACACAAGACTTGAACGACACCCAGTCTTAGCCAGTGAAAGTTCTCTAAACTTGTCTAATCCACAGATGAAGGATTCCTTTTCCCACTCATTTATGTGACAATAGTCAGGCACAGTTTAGTGAGCGCACTCCAGCTTCCCACCTCCGGGAATGAAGTTCAATCTCCTGAGCTCAGTCCACCTTCCTGTTCATGTGGCTGGCACTGCTTTGTCTCTCTCTCCCCCTGCGTCACTTGCCACCTCAGACTTACTGCAGGACCTTGAGTTCTTGATCCCACCTGCTTCCTTAAGATCACAGCCGAGAAACCTTTGCTCCATGGGGCGGGGCTGAGAGACACATCACTCCAGCTCGGTATTCATGTCACACAGATGCTTCGTTTTCCTGAATACCTCCAAGTCTGCATGTGCGACATGGATTGCGATTGGGATTATAACAGTCACATTGTCCTATGCATTGTGTTGTCCCTGGAAGCCGGTGTGTATCCGACACACTGAGCAATGCTGACTGTGTTTTAGCTGGAATATTTGCCTCAGGAAGATGAGTTTCTATTGTCTACATTAGCGAGAAAGATACATTCTAATATCAAGCAAACAACTTCTCTACGGTCTTTTTGAAACATGATATTAAATAATATTTTTGCTTCATTATATTTGACAGAACTCAACTTTTGCACACAGGCTTTTCTCCTCTAACCTCTTCTATCTCAAAAATGTTATTCTCATTCATTCAAAATATAAGCCAGCATTTTCAAACATCTGGCCTGAAGAATGCTTTATTCTCTTGAAAAGTGTTGAAGACTGCAGTGAGTGTTAGTGTTATGGGTTTTTTGTCTAGCTACTTACTGTATTAGAAGTTAAAATGATGAATATTTAATACCCAAACACTGGGTTAGCCTTTGAGGTGAGGATGCTGCCTTAGAGATCATAGCTAAGAAGAACCCCCCTGTAACCTCATGAGAAAGCAGTAACAAAAGGGCAAATAACCCCAAAGTATTTCACTGAAGATGGTTTTGAACTTGTTGGTCTTGAAACCTGGGACACATTTTAAAAATCACTAATATGAATCATTTTTTAATGTTTTTCTTCACCCTTGTTTGTCCAATCCTTCAGTATCTCCTGTCATGAAAAAATGTTCCTTGAATCTTTCTAGTTCACTGACCTTGACTGCCCTTGACATATGATGAAGATCCTTATGGGAATCCTTGCTTTAGCACTCTGCAGTCAGCAGAATCTTCACCCTATTGGTCTGCCTGGTTCCCTCACCCTGTGACTATTCTTTGTATGGCAAAGTGTCCTGGTAGATGTGATTAAGTGAAGCAGCTTAAGGTGAGAAGATTACCCAGTGGGGTCAATGTCCTCACAAAGGTCCTTGTGAGAGGTAGGTGGCAGACCAGAGTGAGAAGAAGCAGAGAGAAAAAGAAAGGACATGTGATGTGGGCTCATAGGCCAAGGGATGAAGACAGTGCTTGTCTTGGAAAAGAGAGGGAGGGGCTGTCACCTGGAGTCCCAGGTGGCACGTCTCTCCAGCACCTGACTCTACCATGGATTCTGAACTTATGACTTTCAGAAATTACCTTGGAAATTATGCATGTATATTGGCTCCATTCCTTACCTGGCTCACACATTCTTCATCCCCTACAGTTAGAAGTGGTACAGGTGACGTATTGGCAGTGTTTTGTGCTTGTGAACGTTGGTTATGGTAGCAATAGAAACCAGTGCACCTTGGGAACTCTTGTCCCAGCTTCCAGTTTTCCCCCATAAGAATCCATATTCCAAACACGGGAGACAGAGGATATTCAACATCTCCAATCATTTGTCTTTCCCTTTGCAGGTCCTCCAGAGTTCCTTAGAAAGTAAGTCCACTCCTTTCTTCACTGTAGGCTCTGGCACAGGCAGACCATGACTGCCCCTTCCCACCAATCACACTGGCCTCACTGTCTCTCCAAGTCTAGCTCACCTCCCTTGCCCTTGTCCATGTGACACCACCCTCTATCTAAGCACAACTGTTCATGCTCATGTTGAGGTCTGACTGCACCATCACGCCCTGGAAACGCCACCCCAGAGCGACCTGCATTGTACTGTTCCACCCGCTCAATCTTACACCTATTCACATCAGCATTGCTTTTAAAAAAAATTGCTGCCATAATTACCATTTGGACTTAGTTTTTGTTAACTAGTTTCTGTTACTGCCACTCAAAGCCAAGTTCAAGTTAGAGCAGGCCCTTGGCAGCTTTGCTCACTGTAAGAGTCACAAAATCCAGAACAGGGTCCAACACATAATAGTTGCTCAGTACCTATTTGTTGAAAAAATATTAGAAGATTTTCATTCTGCTAACAGTCTCAGTGGGCAGGTTGCTTAGAAGAGTCAAGAAAGGAGAAAATGGCTGAAGTCCAATTAATGGTCTTGTTGTCTCAAAAAATGTAACATGGTGCCCAGGCAATGCTATCTCAAATCAGTCAGAGCTGTGCCTGTGGTTTCCTCAGCCTTCTTCCATTAGTCTCTCAGAAAGCACAGGAATGGGGCTGCCCCGGCCTGAGCACGCCCTCAGGACACATCCATTCTTCCATCACTGCCTTGCCCAGAGGATAAGTGCATCCAGGAGAGTGGACACTGTCCTTACTGTGCTGCGTTCAACTCATCGATGCTTTTCTCTTCCCAGTACTGCTCTCTTTAAATGCTCCCTAGTGGGAGCACGGGGACCAAGTACCTGAGAAAAGTCTGCATCGTGAGTTCACAGTGTCGAGAGTGCACTGATCTAATCTTGCATGGGCCCCATCCCACACTCCGAGTGAAGCACTGCTAATTCATCCTTCACTCTGAGGAAATGTCAGCGTATTCTTTGAACACTTTGGAAATTACCCCTGTACATCTGCTTCATTCCTTACCTGTCTCACACATTCTGCATCCCCTGCAGTTAGAAGTGGGGCAGATAAACTTTCACCGTATCAGAAAATATGGCCCAAATAAAACATTTCTGCCATCTGCCCAGCAGCAAAGGGCGTTTTTCATTTCCAGGCAGAGCATTTTGTAAATTGGAAACGTATCAGTGACAATTATCAAGGAATAGTTTTCAAAATGCACTCCTTTCTGCACAGCCTGGCAATCCTTCTTTCCAGAAGACATTAACCAAAAGCAATGCTCTGAAAATGTCGTTCGGAGCATGACATTGAATTAATTTATTTGCTTTATGATATTTTACAGTTAGTCATGTAAGAGACTTTCACTTATTTTTTTCATCTGCTCATTTAGATAATGCTATAACAGCCATAAATCCCAGCTATAGTGATGAAGAAACTGCACAAGAATACCAATATCTTCTAAATATAGCTGGGTAGCAGCAGCCGGCTGGCTATTCAGTGCATCTTTCATCTAAGCAACTTGACTTCCACTCTAATGCTGAAGTTCTTCTTTTCCAGGTAAAACAAGTATCGTGTAATTAATTTCACCAATGAGAAAATAGAAGGAAGCCTATTGTAAACTTGTGAGGAGACAAGGCTTTAAGTTCTCCTCAGTGGAGGAACATTCAAAACATACCATATCATGAATGAAATATACCAAGGTCTAACCAGTATCTTAAACATCTCTAATTGCTTGGGCGTGGGGTGAGTGCAATTAAACCTTTCTTGTTCACAATATTTTGATTTTGGAGCAGGGAGAATGGAGATACACTTTTTAAAAAGCTACTTAAAACTTTGGCTAAGTCAGGCACTAGTGGCTCGCCCCTATAACCATAGCTACTTGGGAGGCTGAGAACAGGAGGCCAGCCTGGGTAAAAATGTTTGAGATCTCATCTCAACAGAAAAAAGCCAGGCATGGTGGCATGAGTCTGTCATCCCAGCTATGACAGAAAGTCCAAAATAAGGGATGGCAGTCCAGGCAGGCATGAACAAAAAGCAAGATCCTATCTCCAAAATAGCCAGTGCAAAAAATGCTGGCGGTGTGGGTTCAAGGGGTACAGCACCTGCTTAGCAACGAGTATGAAGCCCTGAGTTCAAATCCCAGACACTAAATACGTATATGTACATATGTATCCACACATATGTGATATATACTACATGATGTATTACATATATAAGATTACGTATATTAAACTACATATGCTTATGTAAAATAAAACCTTGGCTAGTTGGAGGGACTTTTTTATCTTTCAATGTAACTGTACCACGTCCAGAATGCTGAATTATTTATCACTTTCATATTTAGATCAAGAGTTTTCAGATTTTAATCTGAATGTCACTTCAATGTTCTATAGTGTTATTTGAAAGTGTTTTACTACTTATTTAACATAAAAGAATTTCAGAATTGAATGGAAGTCACAAATAGTGTATTTCCAGCTCTTCTTTGATGAAGAAATATCTGCTTATCCATTGTACCAGGTCATTGTTTATTTACATACTGGATCTTGAGATCTAGAAATCTAATAGCCATTAAATTTACATTTAATTTTTAAAGAATCTATCTCAAAGAAATGGTCACATTGTAGTTTAACAGAACTTGTCATTTTCTCACTCATAAGTGCAAAGTATAATGCAATGATTCGCTGCCAATCCAGGACTTTCCCCACCACTGCTTACAGGTCCAGTTCCGAGGAAACAGCAGGTTAACTACTCCTTTTCTGAGGTTCACTATACCTGTGTCCCCTTTTGATGTCACACATTACATTCGAGATCTTTGGCCTGTGTCACGTTTGCACATCTTCCATGGCAGGGACCCTGGCAGTAACCATGCAGCCTCCTGCCGAATCCCTAGAACCAGACACACACCCATTCCCGGGCACATTCGTCTACTCCTGCATCGGCGGCATGACCTTTGTATTTTTCACTCATTCCCCAAATATTTTTTGAGGGTTTTTTATGTGCCAGGAATGGTTCAAGACAATGAGCAATTAGCAGTGAATGAAACAGACAAGAATCCTGCTTTATGAACCTGGAGTTTTAAAGAGAGTCACTGGATACTGACCTTCCCCTGTATGTTCAATATCAAATCCTTGAATTCCAAAAACAAAGAAAGAAAGAAATCCAGCTGAAATTTTAACTAAGATAGCATTGAATTTATAAGTTAATTTTGAAAAAATGGGATTTTTATAATACATTATCTCGATTTATTTAATTATGATATTTTATTCAGATCTTGTATGCCTTTGTGTATGTTTATTAGTTATTAGATGTTTATTTTTTACTGTATTTGGAATATTTAGTTTTCTGTTATTCCACTATAGAAAATTGCACAGTTTTGTACAATATTCATTCATCCAACAATTGTGTTCAACTCTCTCTCCTTAATTATTGCATTTGTCTGTTGATTGTATTTGCTGTACCAAAGAGATGAGACTATCATCTGTAAATAATGGCATTTGTTTTTCTCATTGCTTAAAATCATTACACTAATGTTTAGGATGTTTTTCTTCTATTTCTTTATAATATTGGTTATCAACTCTATTCTCTGCTGAAGCAGTGAAAATACACATCTCATTAAGGATGATATTTGCTATGAGTTTTTGGTAATCCATGTTAGTTAAGGAATTTCTCTTTTGTTCCTAATTTTCTAAGAGAATTTAAATTACAGATTTTAAAATCATCAATAACTACTCAAATGATTTTCTGAATCTATTGAGATTATTCTAATATTCTTCCTCTTAAGTCTGACAAATTGCATCGATAGAGCATTTATTTCTGAACTGTTATTCCATTCCCAGATAAAAATTATTGCTGACGGTTTGTTTTTTTCAGACATTGTTAGATTTCAATACATAACATTTTTGTATCTGCATTTAACTTTTGTTAAATAGATATATACTCTTTGCTCTTATTTTGTCCTTTTCTGTTTTGAAGTAAAGACCATGTGATTATCACAAAATCAGCTTATTAAAACTGTGAAGTTGTACATCATTCTGTGAGTTTTCCAAGGGGAAAATTGTCTCATTGAGTATTTTGTTCTTTATTACAAACTAAATTTACTTAGACAGGTATCTTGGAACTTGTATGTGATGCTTATGAATAATTTTAGCAATAAAATCAGTAGGGTAAAATTAAGTGAATTTTAAATTTTTATAAATAAAACCTAAAAGAAGGCTCCACATGTTTCATACTCCAAGCTCATATTGTTTTAAGTATTATTGTTTTGACTATCATTTGTGTGACTTTGAGTGAGATTAGCATTTATTTATTTTCAACTTGTGTTGTTTTTCTGTAAACTGTTTATTCATGCATTTTGCCATTTTATTAAGTAATTTATCATTTCATCATAACATAAATGAATATATATGTATACTTTTTCATATGTTGAGAAATTCAGCTCTTTCTACCTTGTTAGACTGTGAACTGAACATTTAAACCATCACACCTTTTTCAATTTATTAACTTTTAATGTTTATAAAATCAAATCTATTCATTTTTCTTCTTTAGCTCTTGGTTTTTGATTATACTTTTGTACTTTAAAACTGTAAACATGTTCTCAGGTGCTTTTTTCTTAAACTGTTCAAGTATTATTTTTTACATCTCAACTTTTGATCAAACTGAAATGCTATTTGATTAAGTAGTAATATTTTTATCCCAGTTAAGCAATTATCACAGACACATCAGCTGAGGAAGCACCACTCCTCCACTCACACTAAAGGAGACCCCCTCACAAGGTGTGTGTCTGCACCTCGCATGTGTCTGTATGCTCTGTGCTGTACTGTGAACTGCCCATTATTTCTTCTTACAAACGGTGTTACTTTTTATACTTTTATAAGAATTTGAACCGTGAAAGTGTTTGCCGACTGTTGCTCTGTATTGCAAGTATTTCCAGGTGAGTTTAGTCCCACTGTGCTAAGTTCCCCCTTAGCCTTTTAGGGACTTAGCACTCTGTATTTGAAGATTCTGCCACTTTTAAATTCTGGGTTAATGGCTGATTTGGCTGTAAAGTACTGACATAGCAGCACAAGTACCCTGGTTTACCGCAGGTCACAAGGCTTTAATCTCTGAAGTTGGTTTATAGTTTGTGTGACATGGGTCTCACCATGAGTCCTAGGACACGAAGACTGGATGGAGGTTTTGGGTGTGTGTTTTTGTCACAGTTTTTCATACTGATTTTTAGTTCGCAATGGTCT
This sequence comes from Castor canadensis, assembly GCF_047511655.1. Lineage (NCBI taxonomy): Eukaryota > Metazoa > Chordata > Mammalia > Rodentia > Castoridae > Castor > Castor canadensis. Next base: position 4,225,744 of record NC_133386.1, on the reverse strand, counting down.
GTCCTCTGCCTTTTCTTTTCATAGCAGTAGCTCAGATAACTCACCTAATTGGACAGATTGCCCTGGGATACGTTGTTGAGGCCAAAGCATGTTGGGTAGACATCCCTAACGTTGACAATCCACAGATGGACAAAACGTCCCTCTCTGTCACCATTCATGTTGCATTCTCTACCACCTTGGATCACGTGAGTAAAAGAGGGTTAGCTATGTGCTCACTTGTATACATTCTCATGGTGTCTGATAAAGAAGGGGTCATGAATTTCCTAAATTTTCTTGTTCTTCTCCATGCATGCACAGGGGCATCCATTCCAAATCTTTCCTTCTCAGTTGACTTCCTCCCATGCCAGCCACTTCCAGAACGATCACCAGTCATCGTCTGTGGTGACGCCATGCCTCACTGTGCCCTTGGTGTGAAATCAGTGGTCCCACCCCTAGTTTCCCTGCACATTCTTGAATTGGCCTCACTTCCTCAGTTTACTCCCATTTATTGGATCATACAATACAAAGAAGAGCTTCTTCTCCTGCTTGGCTTAATCATCACTGTCTTCAGAGTGTGATGGTTGACAGTGTGTTTTGCTTTAGTCAATCTTTTTCTTCTCTTGCTCCATCCAACTCAATATTCTGCTTCAGCTAAACAAATTTACCAACTCATACCAACCCTTTATTCCTGCTTCATATTAACTTTCAGTCCCTGCTGTCTTTTCTGTCCTCTCCCTCAAGCTGTCTCCCTTTCACTGCACTCCTGAGATACTCCTCCCCTGTTCCACTTTCCCTGGCTGCCTGTTTCTGTGAATTTTCCTTGAGAGTGCCTATCCTTTCTTATTTTTCCATTTACCCATGAAATGTTATGTGGCAGTATTGGATTCCAGGAAAAAGGCTGCCTTTTCATGATTGTAATGCAGTGATATAAAAGTATTGTTCAACGAAGTTACTTCTCTTTCTCATTTTCTGTGAAAAGGAAAACGACCTCTCCCACTTTGTAATGTCACTTGGGGATTTTATGTTTATCATAAAAAGTACTCAGAACATATCAATGTATCTATCCCAATATATAAGTGTATGTCATCTGCTTATCTATCTCTCTGGTTTATACTCTTGGTGGTCATTCATCTTATTGGCTAACACAACCACTTTTCCAAAGTCCTGACCAAGTCTTGGTAAACAGTGTGTGCTCAATTAATATCATTCAAGTGAGCACTTGCTCATGACGGAATTCTGAGACATCTGTGTGACCCCTATGGTAGTGTTCTTCATACACCAGGATTGATAAGTGTATAGAATATAATCAAATATGTAAATGCGTCTTTACACATTAAACTTTGCATTTTGTCAGTGGCTCACATTACTTGACTTGCAACTCTAATTACAAATGATGTGTATCCACTAATAATTAGTGAAGCAATTAAAAGTAGTTAAGATTATTTATGTGTTATAATACCATCACAATTTAAAAATCAAGCAATTTGCTCCAGCTACAAATTCATCCCCTCCCTGAATGCTTCAAGAATAAAAGAATTTGATAAATAAAAATTTACTGATAATGTTCAGAGACTGCAAATTAATCTCCAAAATGACATATATCAAATATTTGATTCTTCTAAGGAGAATGGTTTGGAGTTAATTTCATTATTTTTATCATTATTCTATATAATTTCTAAATATTTCTATACTATCTTTATAAATCATATCAATCTAAAGGGATATATATATGTATATATTGCTATCAAAATTTGAGACTTAATTTTTTCTAAGTTAAAGCAAACTTACACATAATTATAAAATTAAAATAGTCAGATGTCATAAGAACACTCTTTACAATATCCAAACGAAGACTTTCATCAGTACAGTCAGTGACAAGATGGCTGTGTCCTCCATCTGTGAGAGAAGTATGGTGTCTGTGGAAAACAGGAAATCACCCTCTAGATGTTCTGTGTGTGTGATCACAATCTCAAGTAACTCCTCGTTTCAATTCTGTATGTTTTAAGGGCACATTTGTGGTTTTTAAAAATAATTTTTCTGTAACATTACTAAGTCCTCCAAGCAAAAAAGAAAAGCAAATTTTGTAATCTTGAGATTTAAGTTAAATTTAACAATGAAGTATCTGAAAGTGTTGGAAACTGGTTACTCACTCATGTCAGAATGTCCTTTCATGAATAATTATTAAAATTTACGTGAAACAATTAAAAATTCTGCAGCAGATGAAACAATTCTAGAATTTATTTAACTCTCTGTTTAGAAGTCCAAAAGGTCTTTTGCACTAAGGTGAAGATGTTTTGGGAGCACACTCACACTGTTACATTTTAGAAGAACATTTACTTATTTTCATTAAGCACTAACGGTTAACATTTGACCATATCAGAACATTCTAGTACTACTCCTAGCTATTGATATCTTTATTACTCTGAATTTTCATGACTTTTTGATGATTCAGTAAATTCCAAAAGACAACCATTTGCTGATTTTTCCTTCTTTTGTGTGTCATTCATCTAGATAGCAGTGCAATTATGCTTTTACTGTCTATCAGTGGTGATGAGCTCTAAAAATCACCTACCAATTACCCAGGAGCTTAGTAATAAAAAATAATCAAAAGAACAAAACTAACAGAGATGCAAACTAAAACCAAATGCAATTTAACTTTCCCAGAGCCAAATATCTTAATTTTATGATCCAGGGATCAGAGACTATTTGCTTTTTTGATGTGTACTGTAGATCATTCTAACACAGGTCTAGTGTCTGTGTTTTGGGTCACAGCTTTTCAGAAACATTGAATTTCTTAACCTTTCTTTTCAATTTTGCCATCAATTTTCTCACAAAACTTATTTTATGATCATTTCCACACATTTCACTTAAGAGAACCTCTAAAGTTAGTACATAAAGGTTTTTAGTTGTTGTTTTTGAGATTTTTATTCTGGTCTTAGGTTTGTTTATTGTTGTTTGTGAGACAGGCCTTCTGTGCTGGAATTGATACTCATCCTGACCCAGCTTCCTCAGTGCTGGGATTACAGGTGTGCAGTGTTATGTGGAGCTGTAAAGTTTAAATGCATTATAGTTTTTATAGTACTTTTTAAAAAATTCTCTTGACATATTGTCTGGCCAGGAATTTTTCTGAAAGCTACTCCACTTCTTTTGGTAACACTACTGCATATTTTGAAAGCTATTTCAATGAGTGTTTTCCCTGGTGGTTTTGTTGGTGTTGAGTATTGTTAAATAAATTCTAACTTTATTTAGTGTATAGGCTTCATAAAATAGTTCTTTGAATCAAGGGCTATGCTTAATCCAGTTGAGTGTATCAGAGGTCTAATACAAAGAGAACAGAGCCTGGTCTTCCGAAGTCTGAGGAAGTAGGTCTAGTGCAAAGGTAAGTACCTCCGTGGGAAGTAGACAGCAGAGGATGCCCTGGGGTGTCTTTCTTTCCAAGCAGCTGGTGACATTTCACACCATATCTTCGGGGCAAATGTCTGTGATTTGGTCAATGGAAGTGAGACTCTCCCAGCCACTAACCCACCCTTTCCATGGGGGAAATGAAAGGTTGAAGAAGTGATTTGCTGACTGTGAAGGTCAGTATAATGGTGGGTCTTAGCTAATCTCAACTACCAAAAAAGTTCATTTGTAAACAAAGTTGGAGTGCTTGGAGACTGGCCAGGTTTGTAAAAGCTGATACCACTGTTCCTTTGGTTTTCTCTTTCTTTATACAGAAATCTAGTCCACAGATTGCTAAAATCACAATGCTTTCAAGCACTCTGAGTAGGAAAACATGAAATAACATAATGCTAAATAAACAAAAGGAATTGACACATGATGCATATAAAATCACAAAGCCTGGCATGGTGGTACACATCTGTAATCTCAGCTACTTTGGAGGCAGAGATCTGGAAGAGCACGGTTTGAGGTCAACACAGGCAGAAAGCTAGAGAGACCCCATCTCATTCCTGGGTGTGGAGGAATGCATCTGTAATCCCAGCTATGTGTGAAGCAGAGGTAGAGGATCTGGGTCTGAGACTAGCCCTGAGTACAAGTGAATCCCTACATGAAAAATAAACTAAAAAAGTAAATATAGCTGGGGACGTGGCTCCAGCAATAGAGTACTTGCTTAGCAAGTACAAGGCCCTAAGTCCAAATTCCAGTATCACAAGAAAATGGAAAATAAAGAAATCCTAGAAAGCTAAAAACAAAATATTTCCATTTAGTGAGAAGAAAGTGTATTAGGTTTATTCTGCATATATTATTTCAGTTAGCTTCCCAACACTTCCGTGAATATGTGTAAGTACTAGTAGTCCATAGAAAAGAAAACTGAACCTGAAATAGATGCAGCCACTTGTTCCCATCTGAGTGGATGGAAAGTGCTAATTCTAGCTATCAATCTGTGTCTGTGTCCAAAGCTTTCGCCCTGTGACAGCCAATACTTACACTCTGCCTCCCACAGTGTTGTCTCCTTTGTGATGGAAATGGTACCATTACTGCCATTTTACAGGACTGCATCTGGACTCTTCGAGGTCCACCTGGTAGGAGGACAAACCAGGATCCAGCCCAGTGTCCCTCAGCCCCAAGTTCTGAGTCACAGTGAGACCACAGGTGTCCACGCCTCTGCCATGTGACCATTTGCACAGATCATAAAAAGAGAAGGATGAATGCTCCGTGCAGATGTAGGGACTTGTTCTCTCTTTTGTTGTCTCTCTTGCTTTAGAGGCCAGCAACTGGCCATGGTACAAGGCACTTTTCTGTCACTAATTAAGGAGCTGTGAAAGAAAAAAGAAAAACCTATAGAAACTGACCAGCTTAGAAAAGAAAGTCATCTTGCAAATTTCCAACTTCAGGATGGTGAGTTTCCTCACTCAGCTTCGAATAGGTGGGGGTCTTAGAGAAACTAAAATAGAAACCCACAAAGTACACACCTGGAAGCAGATAACTAGGTAATTATTGGCTGGCGTTTTGAAAACCCAGTGGTAGTCTTTGTGTACCTTTAGAGAGTGAGATCGTAAACTTGAGTTTACTACATGTACAGTATGCTGGTTACAAAAGAATCAACTCAATTATGCATAAAAGATAAACTAAGGAGAGACATGCTGCATGCGTGAATGGTGTTTCTGCAGGAGATATTCGGCCCGAGGTCATTAGGGAACGCTGCTCCTCTGGATGAGGTGGCACTAACATCTGTAAGATCTGTGTTTATATCTAGCTGTGGAACGCTCCCAATATTCGTTCTGTCTGCCTCTGGTGGGTGCCTGGGCTGGGAGGCCAGAGGCCAGCTCCAGGGTAAATTTAACCAACAATGGTGGTGGTCATCTGTTCATTCTGTCCCGAAATGCTTTTGAAAACTTACTTTATGACACAGATAGTTTAGATGAGGGAAAGGGTTTATCAATCAGGGGACAACTTTTAAGAAAACAGGGTAAATTTTAAATTCCATACTTACAAAAACATCTATTTTTGTATCTCTTGTCAATAAAACTACATCAAGTATGTCACCTTCCATTACATGATAGGGACTTGATAAATGTCTATCTGTGCAGTTTATATAAATTCATATTAATTTACATGTTTAATCCTCAAAAGTACAGGACACATATAGAGTGAAATTAAAATGAATTTCCATCCTTTCTTTTGCATAATAATCTTGTTTTGAGTAGATACTTGTGAAAAATCAGTGAATTTTGAGTGGAATCAATTATTTTTCTTCTGTAATGACTTATTGGGGAGGTGAGAAAAAAGCTTTGACCATTATGAAAGGTCTGCAGGACAGTTCTCTGGGTAGCTTGGACTAACCCAATCTCGTCCCTCTTTCGCTTGTAGCTTTTAAGAGTAACTGTAGAACCTACTAGGAATACACCAACCTGAGGTAAGGTGAGGTAGGGGAGATTGATAAGAGCAGCCTGGCTTGTGCTCCAGCCCCTCCCTCCTAGAAACAAGGTGCTCGTTAGTGCATTAGCCCAGTGAGGGATGACGCTGCAGGGCATAAACACAATGTCGACTGCTATTGAGCTCTCTCAGTTGTGTTGAGAGTAGGGCACACATAGAAAAGGACAAATGAGGGTCCATGTGCCTTGTGCAGCTGTCCTGAGCCTTGAGTGTGCAGTTCACGATGCATCTTCAGAAACACCACTTAACTGGTTGAAACAGGAGACAACTTGCTATGTCTAAAGACAAAGATTCAGAGATGTTCCAGGATTGATGGCGTCATGGAGGACCCAAATTCTTTCTACCTGTGTATTGTGCCATCTTCAGAATTGACTTCATTCCCGGGGTGGTAAGGAGGGATTGCATCAGCACCTGACTGCTCACATCTGGAAAGAACAGTGTGCACAAGCAACTGTCTCTTCCGTGGACTTCCCTTAGGCATGAAGAGACACTTGCAAAATTTTCTCAGCAGACATCTTCTCAATCATGATTTTTCAGAATCCATTTTGAGGATTCACTAATATGGATATGATTATCCTTCAATTGATTCAATCAATTCCTGAAGCTGAGTGGGGTCAGAGTCTCCTGAGGTGATGAAAAGACAAAAGAAAAACACAAAAGTCCATTCCCTTTGGAAGGAAAAGGATTTTAGAGAGGGAACAAGGGTCCAGTACCACCCCTATCCATTGTTTGACTTTTGGGGGTTTCACTTACCATGGACATTTCCGTAAATATGGTTCCTGTGTTTTCCATTGTGCACCATATTTTGAGTGACAGGAGATTTCATGATGACTTGCTCCTCCTGCTCCAGATGGTGATCCATCCCCCTGTCCACAGTAGCCACACTGTATCTCTACTCACCCATTTGTCACTTAGTAGACTCCTCTCTGTTATCTATGGGGTATCACAGTGCCTGTATTTAAGTAAGAAGGTTAATAGTTGCCTAATTGTATAGCACAGTGCCTGTCATTCATGTCACTTCATCTGAGCACACAGGCATTGTAACATCTCATACCTCACAAGAAATGTAAGGACAGTACAATGAGAAATTTTGATAGAATCACAGTCATATAACTTTTATTACAGTAAATTGTTATAATTTTTTCTATTTTATTGTTGTTTTTAATCTTTGCTTAATTTACAAATTAAATTTAATGATAGATATGAATCTATAGAAAAAAAAGCATTGGATTCAGTACTATCTTCAGCTTCAGACATCCATTGGGGATCTGGGAACACAACCTCTTGGATAAGGGATAAGACAAAGTGTTAGAAATACAGCCCTGTCTCTGAACTTGACACAGTAGACAGATCACTCTGTGCTGCAATGGCCAGCACATTACTTGGCTAGTGATTGAACGCCATGATTGGTGGCAGGGGCTTGCGATGCTTAGCTGGAATCTATTTCTGGGGCTCTGATTGCCATCCTAGGTGCAAGTGACCACATACACTTCTGGTGCAATGTTTCCAACTGCATACATCAAAGTTGCTCTTCAACATATAAGATCACTATGAATTCTTATTAATTTTCCCAATGCACAAATTGCACGAATTATTTGTCCTCTTGGCATTCCAGAGTAGATTCTGGGCAATGTTAAGTCTCCATATGGAAGACATCATTGTCTGCATCTTCCTTGAATAAAGTTTTCTGTGCACGTTGAATCATTCGCAGGGAGACATACCAATGTGTAAACAGAAAAAGGCTCTGAAAAATGCTCAGGTTTGGTAAACCCACACGAACAGAACTTCTGCTACTACAGTAAATCTAAACATACAGCTGTCGAAAGGGGTGTTATGTATGATTGAGCCTTCATTTACAAGACGTCTTTTGAAACATTGTGCTAATGGAAGTCTCTGACACCTTCTCCTATTTGTCCCCTTCTTTCTGAAACTTTGCTTCCTTTTATTCTCTTACATTTGTTAGTCTTTATTTTTCAAGGATAAAAGTGTTTCCTTTTGACTGTTACTTGAGAACGTTGTATCCATGTGTCTGAATAATAACACACATTTTATCAATAATCAAGTAATCTATGGTCCCAGCCACCCTGGTCCATGTTACCATGTCACAGCCCATACATAGCCCTGTGCAGTTTATGTGAAGACTGTATGTGCACGTATATGTGTAAAACACACATGTATACACACACACATAAACATACAGACACATTTTGGCAGAGACATTTTTATTTCAGTGAAGATAATTTATGGCATCTTTTTCTAAGCAAACTATTGCTACTTTATGAATATCTTCTATATACTGAAACTAAATCTATCATTTTCATAACAATTGTTCCTCTGGTAAAGAAAATATCCTTAGTTTACTAATCTTGATCAAGTCCGTGGTATTTCCTGGCTCACCTTTTGCTGTCCAGTCCCCATCTTGTGTGTAAAGAGAGAAAGAATTTGATTTAATAGGATTTTCCCTCAAATTTGTACAAAAATGCATGGATTTCTAATTCTTCACATCTGTGCTGATCTCTGACTACAGAATAAGACAGTTCTATGAGGGTCACAGGTGAAAGTCTATCTCATCTTTTTATAGTAGGCCTTTCTAAATTTACCCAGAGCTTCACTTTCATCTGCTATTTTGAGAAGAAGAAACCTCTGATCGCTCTCTTTGGTGAACTGAGTCCCCTCTTCTTGGGGTTTGCATAAGTTCTGGGTGAAAAGATTTCTCCTGTGTGTCCCATTGTTCTTGAGGCTGCGCCTCTTCTGAAGGCATCGGCCTGTCCAGTGCACAAGGAAGAACAGCCCCGGGACTCCCTCCGGATCTCCTCCCCCACAGCATCTCATCCTTGGGCTCCACTTCGCACAAGCAACAGCTTTCAGGAGAATCAGTCATCATTCTCGGTTTTAGAGGAAACTCACCCTCAAACATCAGTAATTAGTGAGACACAGTTGTGGCCCCGGTCCCTGTTTTTTCAGTGTGACATCTGTTGTTTGCAACCTTGTCATACCCATGTCACTTTTGGCCTAATTAACAGCTCCCCTCCCGTGTGCTGGCTTGAGATGTGGTCAGCTGCTCCTGATCCCACTGACCCCAAACCCAACACATTCCACAGCAGGTGACTATGAGTACACCTAACAGTCCGGGCCAGAGTCACACCAGTAACTTCCCCAGTCACATGTGTTTCCTCTAAGCTAGTAATCCACAATGCTGCAGGAAAGCCTAAGGGACAGTGCACATGTCCCATCTCTGTTTCTCCCTTTTTCTCCATCTGCTGACTAAGGTCCCTGCCTCCCTCTGTAGCCTCTCAACACCATCCTGACCTCTCCAGGTCTTGAGAGTAATCAATTTCTCTGCACCATGCATTTTGGTTCACTTTCTCACTGTGTCTTCACATCACACTGATTTGAGCCAGCCTTTCCTCAGTTAAAGCTCTCCTAGAAAAGGACTATCTTGGCTTCTGTCCATAAGACAGACAGAGAGAGAGAGAGAGAGAGAGAGAGAGAGAGAGAGAGAGAGAGAGAAAGCTGAGGACCAAATTAGAAAAGAAAACATAACAGTAAACATCCCAACAATGCTGAAAGGGGGATTCTTGTTTCTTACTGTGACCTAAAGAATCTCAGAACCTCTGTGTTTAAAATTACTCGAGTTGCCTGTCTCTTCTCTTCAGTTTGAATTCCCTCAAGTCTGCCCTAAAAACAGTGCCAGCACAGGCTGCATCTCTGTTATTCTTACTGAAGTGAAATATTATTCAGGTTGGTAAATGCTCTAGGAGCAAGATGCAAATATTCTTCCTGGAAATAACCAATCCATTTCTGCAAGACTTTAAATTATGCTTGCAATCCCTCTCCTCGCTCATTTGATAATGTATCTTTACTCACTTTCTTCTGTTCATTAATTTTTTCTCCCCTGTTATTTATCACTATGGTCTATGGCTGTTGTTTAACTTTCTAAGGCTATTTATAGCGTTTGCATAAGTAATGCTACATAAAATAAAGAGCACCCCAGCATAGATTAAGGAAACTCGCTTTATAAAATATGATTAATTGTAAGTGACTACTCTCTCCATAATAAATTAATACAAACTGTGCTCTGTCATATGTTGTGGAGATATGTAATGCATAAACAAATTCCTACACTTGGCTGTAATCAGCACTTCATACTAAGCTGTATCATCATCAATGAAACTCTTCTAAATTGTTCCTTGGCCATCTAGCTCACATAGTACATACTTTCAGGAAAACAGTTTAGAATTTTAATCTTAACTATCATATCTAAATGGTGGTAAATAAAAGTCAATAGGATTAAGTTTCTTTCTAATTATTTTGGTCATTTCTAGGCAAGCCACTTGGTTTTGTAAATCAAAGCATATCTTTAATTAGAGAAAGCTGGTATGAAATAGTAAGTAAAGAGATGGACTTGGAAATTTTAAGACCTAAGGGGAAGTTCTAGGTCAACATGCAAGTGTCAAAATTTACTTCACATCTCAGCACTGGTGCCTCGGTGAAATTAGAATAGCACCAATGTCCACCCCACCTACGGGACAACTTTGCCATCAGATCTGATGTGACAGTGACCTTCAGCGCATTCTGTACATTTAAAGTACCATATCCATGCAAGGTGCAATCCTAATTGACTCCAAGCCTGAAAAATGCACATTCATTAGCGTTTTCCCTCACACACTCTCAGCATGCCCGCAGAAAAGTGATGTTGCCCTGTGTAAAGCAGCTGAAGATTAGAGCCCTTTAAAATACAATGAGTAAAAGATCATGACAATGACCTTTCTCCTGGTGCCCGTTGCTCTCTTTCCAAGGCTACCTGCTTGCTTTCAGCGGCCAGTTGGAGGCTCTGCACCCTGCAACTATTTGCCAACTTGGTTGGGTTCCTCTTGGTTCCTACAGAATTTTTGCCACCTTACTTTCCTAAGCCACTCATGGTGCCATCTCAGCAGTCCCTGGAAATGGCATCACACAAACTACTCTTGCTCTCTGCCTGCCCCACCTCACCTGTTCTACTCCGGGTCCACAGCAGCTCAGTAGTAAAACTGAGAAAACAGGCTCACGCTCAGTTGTCAGCAGTGTCACCAAGGTCATTAATGACATCCATAGGCTGTGTGGGCAACACTCAGTCTTTCTGTAGACATAGTTTTAACCATTCCAGAATCTTTATAAATTCCTTTCATGGAATGAATTTGGTGTTTCACATCAGTGAATGATGAGTTCATCAAAAATGTCCTGAGGGAAAGCAAATTTCAGCTTATTTGTGTATGAGTGATTGCAACCCTCTCTAAGGTGACATGGGCCCCTGGTCTCAGCAGCAGAAAGACTTCAGTCCTGCCAGTGGTGTTATTCAGAAAAGGCCACATTTATGCAGTGGAAATCCACGGGCCATAGCACTTTGTTTCTCACTCATGCACCTTAGGTTGTGGTGGGGAAGGAAGGCGGGAGGCAGTCACATGACCCATTGTCTATCTCCTCATTCAGGGACCCACATGGGAGAAACTCCATCAGGGTACCGTGGTAGTGAAGCAGCAGCCAGGAAATCACGTAGGCTGTTTCCTGCCTTGGACAAAAATGGCAGCTATCGCTTCTACTTGCCAGTCTTGGAAGGAATTAAAAACACACCCCCATCCACTAGTGAGGGAACTGATTGTCTCTTCTCAGCAAGGAAAGAACTGAATATGGTGAGAGCACTGGTAAGATTTCACCCTTCTGCTCTCAGACCCCTTCCAAGGCCAAGGGATTCCCTTGAAGCCCCAGAAGGCTGTGATGTGCTCACTCAGCACAGCCTCTGCTAGTAGCTGCACCCTGTACTTCTTCTCCAGGTCCTTTCTCATCCACCATTATGCCTGCATTAGGGTCTTCCATGGAGTTTAGGGGGTAGAGACCTGTCATCTGTGTGTTACCATGTACATGGTCTGGGCCCCCATGGGGTCCTCTCCAGGAGATCATAGATACTACAGGGCTGCCACCAAGACCCTATTCACCAGTGTTTATGAAGGCAATAAAGACTTCTTTCTTCTACTCTTGTTTCTGCTAACAACCACTTCTTACATGCAGCTGCAGAGTACAGTTTGTTCAGCTTTCTCCTGGAGACTCTAGAAAACATTTTAACAGATAGACACGGAAGATGGAGTTTCCTAGTTGAACTTCCCCAACTTTTAGAGTCATAGGGAGTTTGGAGTATGGGCCCATCCACCCTGGGCCTCGTAGCTGCGGTGATGTTCCTTCTTCATAGTCTTGATATCCAAGCTTGAGTGGCGAGCCCATCTTCACTGACATTGTCCCATGCCTGAGAATTGTATCCTCTCACTTTGAATTTTGAGCTGTGATTTTCAAAAACCTTTCATAAGGAAAGTAAAAGGAAAGATCAAATGTGCATATTGTCATTTTAACTTGTAACAGTGTTTTAACCCAAATAAGTAAAAGTAAGTAGACCTTTCAGGCATGATTTTTTATATTTTAGGCTGGGGACCTAAACAGATCATAATACACAGTCTTTATGGTATATGTAAATAATGTCCTTCTCATAATCCGAAAACAAAAGGACTCTAATTTGCTTGGCTATTTAGAAAGATCTTAGCCCACAGACAGGTCGATCCATTTGTAAATGCAGGCTGGCTATTACTAGTGCCCAGGCCCCCAGGCTGAGTGGGGTTCCTACCCATGAGAAACTTTATTTTTGTCCTCCAAGAGGAGTTTTTCTCCACTGTGAAACTTCACAAGGCTCTGGTTCTTCAACTGAATGATGTTTTTAAGCTTTCACAAGTTAGCTGGGTTGAAAGGAATAGGAAATACAAGAAGATTAGCAATAATGAGTATTCAAATGACAGTACCTCTTTTGGAACAAGTCCTCTCATTAGCTATGCCCAAGTGTCTGCTGAAATACATTTAACTTTCTTACTTTCCCTGTATAAACACTCAAACCCGGAACTACCATGATTCTTCACATAGGCAAAGTGGAGAGTCTTTCTTAAATGCTACACTCCACCCATCTCTATACTCAGCAGGGCTCAGTAGCAAGTATTTAATTCTGCAAGGTGATTTTGTCTCCAGTAGAGCAGAGAGACACCAGACAATGGAAGAGGAAGCAAACCAGCTTAGACAGAGGGAGGCAAACAGCCCACCAACAATGTAAGCCTTTGTGTCTTGAATAGTATTGATTTTCTTTTCACTCTCATGCAGCTTTGAGTTTTAAAAATTAATGCTTTTAATTTTCTTTTTAAATTTAAACTTTTAATGGCCATATAAAATAGGGAATATTGCAAATACAATATGGAGACATTTTAACAGGGGCATTTTAAAGCATTTTCATTTTCCAAAATGAAGTGCTATGAAGCTGGAACCTGAAGAAGTAAAGTACTAGTGTGGACAGCCGGTCAAGACCATGTGGTTCTTATTAACACACTTATGCAAGACGGTCATAAACCAGGTGGAACAGCCTGCCTGCAAGCTACAGATTGATCTAGTAGAAGACAATCTCCCAGGCTATTTCAACTATTGATTTTAATCAATATTAATGTTAAAAAATAATGTTGAAACCACCACAAGGTTATGGAAGAAGTATTTTCCTTTCAACAAGGATCTGTGATGCTCTTTAGGACTCCAGAAAAATTTCTACAATTTCCCAAAAACACTTTAAACTTTTTTCTCCTTTGCTAAGTGTACTGTAGCATGTGATCCCACACTCCAGCATTTTCTCCTATGGGAGACCCTACAATGCCTTGTGGCTACTCACAGTCAGTGCTGAGGTTTGAATGAACACATGAATGAATTAATGTGGATGAATTTACTGAGGGCAAAGCCCAGACATGGGGTCTTGCCATGGACCCCAGGGCACAACTGCAATTATAGTAGCATTGACAGCAAAGATCTAAACCAATCCTTTGAAGTGGCCTATTTGCTTTGAGAATCAAAAAATTGTTATTTATTTTTCTGAAAATGCTTGATTTTGATAATAGTTCAACTATGAGTGTTTTTATGCAATCAGTGGAAGATGAGCTATGATTAACAAAGCACATTGAACTGTGGCTAGCTAAACCCTTTAACAATTTCTTTGTGTTAATTAAATTATCACAAAGCTTACTCTCTAAGTAAGTTTTGTAATCAAAGTTCTTTTAAAATAAGTAGCTATGACTGAAAGCATGGCTCAAATGATAGAGCACCTGTCTAAAATATGTAGCTACCACTTACAAAGTTCTTACTCTGTATTCAAGGCACTGTTCTAAGTGCTTTGCATATATTAGTTTATCTAAGCCTTGCAACAATTAAGAGCTCACATCTAATGTTCTCATTTTCCACATGAGAAAAATGGGGCAGAGAGAAATTAAGGAAGTTGACTAAAGTCACATTACTATTAAGATATGAAGACAGCAATATTTGTTAGGGTTCTGCAGAGAAACAAAATCAACAAGAGATAAGTGGAATGAGAGATAGATAGATAGACAGACAGACATATAGATGACAGGGTGACAGATATAAATGAGAAGGGATTTATTAGAAGGAATGACTCAATGCTATTATGGAGGCTAAGATATCCCACCACAGACTGTCCACAGTCTAGGGACCTTGAGATGCTGGCAGCATGGATTAGTTTAAGTCTGAAGGTCTCAGAACCAGGGAAGCCGATGGAATAATTCTTGGTCCTCGGTGAAAGGCCTGAGAACCTAGAGAAATGCTTGTGGAAGCCCTGGAGTCCAAAGACCTGCGAGCCTGGCATTCTGATGTCACAAGACAGCTCTAGGAAAAAAAAAAGATACTGACTTCTTCCTTCACAGCAGATTAGTTGTTGCCCTCCACACTGAGGGCAGATCTTCCCCATGCAGTCTGCTCACTCACATGCATGGCTTCTCCTCCAGCAGGAGGCGTTTCCTCCAGAAACACCCTCAGCAGCACACCAAGAGATAAGCCTTCATCAGTTCTCTAGGTGTTCCTTAATGCCGTCAAGTTGACACCTAAAGCCAACCATCACACTGGGATACAAACCAATGTCTGGTTCGGAGCCCACACTTGTAACCAAAATCCTATGTTCCTTGGATGTTGTTATCATTCACTGGATTCCATCTGGATCTAGAAACATGCCAAAGAAAGTCCAGGTCTGGGGAAGGTACAGAGAGAGCGCTTTCTCTCCTTCCCATCCCATCCTTCACACAGATTCACATAGTTGGTATCATGTTCTCACATTGTTCTTTCCACCCTCGACACCCTACCAAACACCAAACAACTCATTTCTTTGCTCATCTTCTCTCCCGTGATGTTCTGAACATTTATGATCTCCCAAACTTCATATGTCAAAATTCTAACTACCAAGGAGAGGGTATTAGGAGGTAATTAGGTCTTGAAGACAGATCCCTCATGAATGGGATTATCGTCCTTAACAAAGGGATTCCAGAGAGCTTCCTCACCCTTCTGACATGTGAGGACACGGAAGGAAGGCATTCACTATGAATAAAGGAATGGGCTCCTCAGATGTCAAAAATGCTTAACACCGTGACATTGGACTTTGACTCTAGAACTGTAGAAATGTTTGTTAAAGCCAGCCAGATAATGGTATTTTTGTTATAGCCCAAACTCCCATTCCCAAAGTGTCACCTGTCTTCTATGTTCTCCAATGCTGATTTCATTAGGGAATTTGGGTCTTGTGCTCACTAGGCTGTGCCCTACCACTTGACCTATGCCCTGAGCCATTTTTTAATCATTAATTTTTTATTAGGATATATTGGTTGTACAGTGGGAATTCATCATGACAATTCCAACTACGTTTGTAATGTACATTGGTTAGCTAAGCCCCACTCTCTCTCCCCTTTAACCCCCTTCCCTTCCCACTTAAAGCAATTGAAAAAGGTTTCATTGTTCTATTTTGTGTAAGTATTCGAAGTCCATCAACCATATCCCCTCACCTTAATCTCCTCCATTCACCCTCCCTCCTCCCAAAAGTAGCCCCCGTCACACACTGTACCTATTTTACAGTCCTGTCTTTCATTATTAATATCTAAGTCACTATTCAAAGGGGGTTCTCAGTGTATCCCAGCTGTGAGTGAATTTTACTTTGGTCTGTTCAGCCCCTTCCATTACTCAGTTTTCAACAGCTTTCAGTACATATCCTTATAATTCAACCTTCACAGATGCTATGGTTTAGAATATTGTTGAGGCTCTGACATTCTCTTGTCCTTTCCCGCCTTCCCCAAGTTCCATAGAGTAGTTCCACTGTTACAAACATGTTCTACATATGAGTTTGTGTATGATCATGTTTGTTCTTGTGTATATGTTTATCTTTTGGATCTAACTTCCATGCATGTGAGAAAATATGCAGCTTTTGTCTTTCTGATCCTGGCTTACTTCACTTAACATGATGCCCTCCAATTGTATCAATTTACCTTCAAACCACATGTCATTATTCCTTATGGCTGAGTAAAACTCCATTGTGTATATATACCACATTTTCTTGATCCATTCCTCAGGTGTAGGGCATCTGAGTTGTTTCCATAGTTTGATTATTGTGAACAGTGCTGCAATGAGCAATGGCACACAGGTGTCTCTATTGTATCCTGATTTATGTTCTTTTGGGCAGATGCCCAGGAGCAGTATCACTGAATCATATGGCAGTTCTGTCTTTAGCTTTCTGAGGAATGTCCATACTGCTTTCCATAATGGTAGTACTAATTTGCATTCCCACCAAGTTATTTTCTGAATAGGGTCTCACTTTTTGCCCAGGTCTCCCTGGACCATTATCCTCCTATTTATGCTTCCAATATAGCTGAGATGAAAGGCACACACCACCACTCTCAGCTATTGGTTGGAAGGAAGATCTTGTGAAGTTTTTGCCTGGACTGGCCTTTTCAACAATCCTCCCAATTTCTGATCTCTACTTCCCAAGGATCAGGGAAGTAGGGTGTTGTACTTGTTCTTGGTTTAGCAGTCCACCTGGTTTGTGTTTACAGACTATGTGGAATGGGTTAATGTTATTTTTCTCATGCAAATAGCAAGTTGACTTTGCATTATTTATTGAAAACAACATCATTTTATGCATGACATTAAAATGGCACTGCTGTCATATGTCAAGTACCTAATATGTCTGGGCTACTTCTAGACTTTTAATTGTGTTCTATTTACCAACATTTCTGTCCTTCAGTTCATACCACCCGGTGTTGATTAGTAGAGCCTGTCTATCACAAAGTGCCAGGTAATGATCCAAGGAGGACAAGACTACACAGGGGTACATCTGTGTTAGGCTCTCATAAAGATAAACAGGGTGGTAGGACAGAAGACAAAGGCACATGAAAAGGCTGGAGAGGTGCAGACCTTCTAGGAGCAGCTCTTGGTCCCTGCCTATAGCAGATCGTGTGCACAATCTTCTAAGTCTGCTCCAGAGCACTGGGTAAGAGACACCTGATCTCGGGGGAGCCAGGCACGAGTTTCTTGAGCTATCTTCCATACTGGATACCTGGTGCCCCTGCTCAGGTTTCATGGACCTCATGGGAGACTCTGGATCCTTCTGCTAGCTCGGGTTGATGGCAGAATTTGTTTCCTCCATTGCCAGAAAGAGGTCCCAGTTTCTTGTTGCCTGTCTGCCATAGGTTGCTCTCTAGTCTTTACTTCCCGAGTCTTTCCCTCTGTTCTTCCCCCTTTTCTAAAATAATGTCTCTTTTATGCAATATATTTAGGCCAATAAGTCTCTCTACACATCATTTTTCCTCATTAAGGGAACATCAGTCTTGGACTATGGTCCTCCTACATCCACCTTCTGAGTACTGGGATTACTGGTATGCATCACCATTTCCAGCTTGGTTTTTCAGGTAGCACCTCACTACTTTTTATACCCAGGTTGGCCTCAAACTGTGGTCCTCCTATCCCTACCTCCTGAGAGGCTGGGATTACAAGTGTGTGGAAAGATTTATTTAGATCATAGTTTCAGTATAACACTGTAGTTTGGGCATGTAAGAGCAGTACAGTTCACATTGTGGTGGCTAGGAAGCAGACAGAGCTATAACAGGAATGGCTAAGGCAAGAACACACCCCCTGTGACCTACTTCCTCTAACTAGGCCCCACCTTCCACAGTTTCACTACTTCCCAATAGTCTACACAAATTTTGAATCTGTCAATGGATTAAACCATTGATTAGTTCAGAATACTTGTGATCTAATTATCCCAGAAAAACCTTCACAGACACACCCAGAGTGTGCTTTACTGATCTCCTAGGCCTCTCTCAATCCCATCATATTAGCAATGAAGATTAGCCATTCACAGATGGGATGGTGCTACACACCTGCAACTTGGGAGCTGAGGATGGAGGATCGTGGACAGAGGTTGACCTGGGAAAAAGCAAGGACCCTATCTAAGAAACAAACTAAAAATAAAAAGAGTTGAGTGCAAAGCTGAAGTGATAGAGTACTTGCCTAAGTCGAAGTTTAAAAAATTAAAGATCACTTGTGGCAATCAATTACTTATTTAGTATTTTGAAGGCAGCTGGAGTATATGTTTTGGACTTTCAACAAGTTGAATTAATTCCCCAATGTAGTGCTATGTAGGTGGTGGTCACCCACAGGCATGTTTCCCTAGGCACATTCAGTAATCAGCCGGGCTTTCAGCGATAGGTATGTAAACCTTCCAAGGCACCTGTAAACTAACAGTGATTCTAGCTTTCTAGATATTTTTTATCACTACCTTATGCCTTACCCCAATTTTTCTATGGGCTTTAAGATGTGTGGAGCTATGAGAAGCATGCAGAAAACACTGTGCAGTCATGGTACTCAGGTTTGAAGTACCTGAGACAAAGTATTGTAAATGGTGTGAGGGAAATGTGACCAGCATTTGTTAAACACCAGACACCAACTACTAATCAGTAAATAGCTACTTAAATTTGACGAATTTCTTTTTTGTAGATAGCCCTTTATTAATGAGTAAACTGGAGCTCAAGGAGATTAAGTAACTTGCTACAGCCCAGATTTGAACGTAAGTCTGTTGACTTTGCAGCTAGTACTCTTACTTTGATTGTCACTTCACTCATTGATTCAGTTTTCTCATCTAAAAATAATTGTTAATGATGCTACATGCACAAGAATGTCATGAGTATGAATTAGAGGATGTCAGCGTCAGAGACACACAGTAATTACAAAGCAGTGCTTGTCACATCATATCTGTCATAGCTCCTTTCTCAAACACATTTAGCCTAGGAAATGGCATGAGATTTCAGAAAAAGTATCTACAATGTGTGTTAATGAAGATCCAGTGGTAGCTAGAAAATCAACATGTGACACACTTTTTCACTATGATGTGTTGTGATGATTCTATTTGTAATATTTCATGGCGGACAGTTATTTTAGTGCTTACAGAAGTTATTGGGACTGTTACTGCTTAAGTTTCCTCACTAACAGGAAAGATGAAAATCTGCCACTGGCCTCTAAACATACTTTCACAAATCACTCAAAAGAACAAGGTACTTCTTCTTGGGTGTTTGAATGTGAAGACTTAGAGGGAAATGTCTACTTATCAAAACTAAGGACTTGCTAGTACAAGCTATGTAACACCATTTACCCCACAGCCCAAACACTGGTGGATACCTCTACATATGCCTGAGACCCCTCAAGTCATCCTGCCAGAAAAGCTTGTCTTATATTAAATTAATGATCTTCCCCAAAACTAGCTCCTTCTGCAATTGCTGTCATAGCTAATACCATTAACCATCTACCCACTCAAGCCAGGATCTTGTGAGTGCTTTTTATTCCTCCTCTTGCCTCACTTACAGGACAAATCACTAAATCTGTAAATTTATTTTCTCTGCCGTTCTCAAGTTCAGTTAACCCTCTAAATCCATATTACTACTGTCCTTACTTAGAGGCTCCAGATTTCCTTTTGATTACTATGAAAAGTGCCTTATTGATCTTTGTACTTTGGATTTGGCCCTTACATCCAACCTCCATTTGCATCCAATGTTGCTGGCGTGATTCTCCCGGTGTGTGAACAACCTCAGCTCTGCACTGACCGGGGACCATAATGCCCACAGTAGAGAACCAGGCACATAACAAGACCATTCAATAGTGTATTGAACCAATAGTTTTAATGGAGTACATTGCAGCCATGTGGGCTTTCATAACTCCATTTAGTGGTGAAAACACATCTATTCCTGATGTGAAGAGAAAATCCAGGAAAATGGATCTGGATTTGATTGGTGTTGATTTACACGAGCAAATTAAGGCCATGGTGGTGAGTGTGATTGATAAAGAAACTACAAATGTTTCAGTAAGAAAAAGACATCCATCAGTAGTCACCAAGTCATTTCCTACTTGATTCTGGGACATTATATTACAAGCTTGTAAATTTAAAGTGCTTAGTATCCGCAGAGAAATAGCACTGCATCAATTTACTTGAGCCTTCATAGTAACTCCATAGGATAGGATCCTTCTTATAGCAATTGAAATTTAGGCCCAGAAATGTTTAAGAATTTGCTGGAGGTATGCCTAAGAGTTGGTAGAACTTGGATTTCTAAGATGAGGGAATCTGAGACTGAAAAAGCCTCATTGCTGTTTTTGCATGAGTGCTGTAGGTGCTGACTTGCACACAAGTTGGCCACATTTGCAGAACCTACTCTGTGCCTGGCATCATGCATGGACGGCAGTACAAGCATGAGCGAGGCCCTGCTCTTCTGAGCTTAACGCCAAGACATCAGAACATAATTAAGTACAAATCATTGTTCTGCGTGTCATAGCAAAGTCATAGACAAGTGACCATTGGTAATAGAGGGCACAGAACGGGTAAGGGCAGGCCACCATCTGTCCACTTGATCAACCAAGATTGTACAATGTCCTTCCTATTCTATTCTCATCATTCATTCAGCAAACACCTTTAAGCAAACGCAACAAGGCCAGGGTTCTAAGGGCTGGTGAACTAAAACTTTAATATTTATGTTCTCATGGAGTGGGTGAAAAAGAATAAACACAATGTCAGATGATTATAATTATTAAGTAATTATAAATACTGAAGATAAAAGTAGGAAATAAAACAACAAAGCTAGAAAGAAATTTCAGAAGTGATCATAAAGCTCTCATTGAAAGCAGTTTTCAGAATATACATCATATTAGTTTTCCATTGCTACTATCACAGATTATCACGTAATTTTGACCTGTACAGTTCTAGAAGTCAGAAGTCCAAAATCAGTTTCACTGAGCTGCACTGGACGTCTTAGCGTGACTGTTTCTCCTAGAACCTCACAGGGAGAGCTCATGTCCTCACCTCTTCAGGCTGCCCCATTCTCTGGCTTGTGGCTCCTTCCTTCATCTACATGTAGCGTTTTATGAAGTTGAACTCATAGAAGAGAGCAAGATGGTTGTTCTTAGTGGTTGGAGGAGCCAGAACCGTAGGAACAGGGAGTTGTTAATAAAAGGTACAAAGTTTCAGATAAACAGGAGGAGGTGTTTTGAGATTTATGGCATGGCAGGGCAACTGTAGTCAATAACCAGAGAGTATGTGTCAATGTCTCTCCACGAAAATGATGGATAAGCAAGGTGATTGACGTGTTGGTTTGATTTCATCAGTCCACATTATACACATCTCACACAGATGTGTGAAAACATCACACTGCACCCCATAAATGTGTGCAATTGTGATTTGTCATTCAAAAACACACTGTCTCTTGTAAGGGAAATTGCTCCAGGACCCCCTTGAGTACTAAAACCTGCAGGTGTTCAAGGGTCTTCACAAAGTGGCATAGCATTTAGCATTTGCATATGACTTGTGCAGTCACCCACAGTCCTGTGACATGCCAGACTCTGTCTACCCTACGTCAGTGTGCACTCTCTGCTTCCTAATCGTTTTGCCATGCTTAGATATGAACTCCGGGCTTCACTCTTACTAGTCAGGTCTCTACCATTTAAGCAACACCCCCAACTCTTTTTGCTTCAGATATTTTTCAGATAGGATCTCAAGCCTTGCACCATGATCCTTATACCTATGGTTCCTGTGTAACTGGAATTACAGGTGTGATCCTCAGTGCCCCACTTACTTGTTGCGAGGGGGTCTTGCTCACTTTTGGTTCAAGCTGTCCTCAAACTGTGATCCTCCCTATCTTTGCCTACCAAGTAGCTGGTCCTACAGGCATGTACCAACACACCTGGTATAGTCATTATAAAACATGAGTGTCTCCAGCTTCTCTTATTGTCATAATGTTGGGATAGTTTACAGCAGACAATTATGTCACAGACTTTAAAAGACAGGAGAGCTGGTTGCAAGGTAGCTTGACACATTTTCACAAAACCCTTGTTAATGTTTAGAATTCTACCTGATCAGCACTACAATGACAGTCCATGCCTAAGCTGATGGATCAACAACAGGGGAAGAGACTCTGAGTACCAAGCACAGTGAAGAAGGGAGTCCATGGTCTGGAATTTTATAATCCATTGATTTAGAATTATTCAAGGATCATATAATTGATTTACCGACAGGAAGGCAAATAAACAATTATGCACTAAGAGACTGGGGAAGGTCTTATCAAAACAAGATTGGCAACTAGCAAAACTTTCATTGTCAGAAGGAGGGAGGGGCTTGCTGATAGACTTGAAGGCAGAAGGAAGGGGCAGATTTTCTCTACATTTCTATTTTGCCCATACCTGCATCTTTGTTTTCCATAATGTGTAAAGCAACAAGACGCTGATTCATCTTTTGCTACCTCACAACATTTAAATTGTATAATATGTTTTAATTATTAGTGGTGTGTTTTTCATAAAAACATTCACCTTCCTTAAGTAGATGCTTTGTGTGTTCTTCCTTTTAGACATCTTTCTTGTTTCTGAAATCATCTCACAAATGCCTTATGGAAAATCTATCTCCAACTGTGTAATTGACTCTAAACATTGAGCTATTCCATGTGAACTCTAGGGACAGTTTCTGTAGCCTCAGCCCTACTGGGAATGGAGAAGTAGTCATGCACTGAATGTTTCCAAGTCAGCATCTGTGATTCTTCCCTTTCAACAGCTTGATTCTAAGATTTCTTGCATCATTGCTTCAGATAACCATCCTTTCCAAGAGTCTAAGTCTTTGACTTAGATTTTGAAATAGAGATGAAATTTAAGAATGGGGGGCTCCCCATTTGCTATAAATACTGATGAAACCAAACATAACTGGGAAACAGTGAAGACACAAAATATACCAGTGAAATTTTGAATATAAGAGAAAAAGAAGCTATACTGAATTTTTAACAAGTACAATTTCGCTATCGCTTGTCTTATTAAAGTTGGGAAGTCTAGGGACCTGCAGTTCTACTTCTGCTTAAATTCCTATTTAAATTCCAGTGAATGCATTTGTTCTCTGCTTAAGGAGCTCATGTAAAATTCGAAGGTTTTCACAGCAAATTGCTGCTAAAATCAAGATGCAACATACCAGTGGGCCACACAGATAACTCTCCATATCCCTTTTGGAACATGCATGCATCACTTACAGTCTGCTGCTTCATATAGATTAAATAAGCTTCCATACTGATTTATAAACCATGACAATTTCATGCCCTGCCTTAAGTACTCCATGCTCATTGGGAAAAGCAGCCTCTACTTAGGACTTTGAGAGGTGCACAAGATCCTCTGTAATGTTGTACAGGCCGTGTGCATCTGTGTGGCAAAGCAAGTGTACCAGTGATTCTCATGTGGAACTAGCTCAGATTAAGGAGAGAGAGAGGTTGATGTAAATAGCAAACAGAGCAGAAATAATTATCAAAACTGAGATGCCGAATTATTTAATTTTCTAGCTACCCATACAGGAAAGAGAACATATTTTTAATCGTGATTTAAGCTTTGCTTTTTGCTGTTGTTGTTAATGAAATGCTATGAAGTAACTCAGTGGAATAGGAACAGACACAACTCTTCATTGGATACCCCCGGAGACCTTCAGTCCCACCCTTTCTGTACCCCACTACCTGAACTTCCCTGGGGAAGACCAGTTTTCCAGGAACTTGAAAACTCTGCAATTGGGAGGCCAAAGGCAGGTGATGGTGGATCACCCATCATGTATTCACGTCTGGGGAAGGAGGGATTCTTTTTCTCATATGACTGATTTATAACCAAGAAAAGCATCCTCCTGGTTGGCACATTTATGCCAGAATTTCCACATCTCTCCCAGAAGCAGGGATCTTGTCATAAAACTCAGGAGCAAGGAGAATGTCTGAACAAAGGGGCCATGGGAGAACTATGCACCTCTGGTGCTTAGGCATGCAGAAAGCATTTTCTTAAGGAGCTCTGGAATACATTCAAAGTACAGCTTGTCTGGCAATTTCAATTTTTAACAACCAGGTCCTTAAAGAGAAGCCAGGCTAGACTCAAGAAAGGGAAGGAAGGTAAATTTTGGATGCAAATGAAGGCCAGCTGCAGAAGTCTGTGTGTGGCAGGGGACGGGGAGGCGGCATTAAGATACAAGCATCTGCAGGAGAGCTTATAGCAGGTCATTTCAGGCTATTCTCTGGTCCTGACAGCTCTTCCCAGCAATATCTGGGAGTGATGTAGATACAGCCTGATCATCAGAGAAAAGTAGTGTACTATTTTCTTTACAGAATTCACATTATTAAGCCTAGTTTTATTGTTATCACAAATGCAGCAGATGTCAATTCAGGACAAGGAAAATGCTTGGAGTCAGAGCTAATCAGCCTAATTATATATCCATGGGGTGCTCCTTGGCAGGGATGTGGGAGGCTGAAGAGCTGCTGCCCGAGTCGCACCTGTGCCCTCTGCAGTCCGGAGGATGGCCTGGCCTAGCGCCTCCTCTGGACCACCTTCCTTTTGGATCACTGGGAGGTGGGAGCTGTCAGATAGAATCCAGAAACACAACAAGCATGATGCATATCTCCAACAAGTCAAACCAGGAGGAGGCTTGGAATACTGATTGCTGCCCTCTGAGGCTCAGGAAAGGGAACCAGCAATACAGCAGTCTGTTCAGTAGTCTTAAAGGTAACATCAGCATCTTCTAAGCAAAGATGCCCCTTACAAAGGAAACATTTCTTTCTATCAGAAATAGGGCCAACCAGGAAAGACAGACAGTAAGCCTCAGTTTATCTTGAAGTCATTGGTTATAAATAAAATGTGGTTCAAAGAAATATTCAACCTACTATCAACCGAGACCAAAGCTGAAAGAAACCTGATGAGACCCCAATGAGTGAAAATTATTACAACTGGTTAGACAACTGAATGGATACCTCATATCCATCAGGTTGAAACAGAACATTTTAAGTAGTTATAATTGCTCCTAGCTAGATAGGAACTTCAGCAGAGCCTAGCCTTGTGTCTGTATATGGAGAGAATGCAGAGAGTGCTTCCCCTGGGGCAGCCAGAGCAACTGCTCTGGCTCTAGGATGGCTCTAGGATGCTGGAAAACTCAAGCTCCTGACACTTCTCCATCCACAGCTCTAACAATCAGACCAGTATGCAGCTCTCAGAGTGGACCAAAGTGATGGCTTGAGGGTCATTCAGGAGGTAGAATCTTTAAGAGCTGCTGACTGACTGGATGATGACAAAGAACACAGAAAAGTTAAGATGACATCACAGATCTGCTTTCCAGCTGGGCCATGCATAGATGGTTGAGGCATCAATGGAGACCACGAGCAGGTGATGCACAGGACCAAAAGCAGATCTGCAAGGGACATCACTGGTCGTGATGGTCATTTTGGTTTTCAACACCCTGAGTTTGAAGTGGCTGTGGGATAGGATAGATCAGAAGTTGAGTTACGTTTGGCCATGGAAAGATAAGTTCGGATAGAGAGTGCAGTATGAATTAGGTAAGTGCATTTCCCTGAAGGAAGCATACTGTTTGTTCAGTGTTGATACATCTGCCTCAGGTCACCTTCCTCCTTGGGCAATTATGTCCCCCAGCCCTGACTCTGGAGGGAGGGAGAATTCACTGAAGAAGGCTTTCTACACACCCTGACCCACAGGTTGGATTGATGTCTGCTTCATATCTCAAGAACAGAGCTCTTCATTACTGCCTGACTAATAGCTTCTCTCTCCATTTTCATTTCCCTCATCTGTGATGTGGGTAGAGTCACTGTAGTTACTGCATAGAATTTCTTCAAGTGTAAATTGGGATAATATTTGTTGGGGATTTCAAACAATGTCTGGCACATAATGAATGCTAGCTTAGTAATTACTAAATGAAATAGACAGCAACTCCAGCCAACACTTACTGAACAATTACAAGGGACTAGGAGATTGACTTAGTAACTTTTCCAAGGTTGCCTGCAAGCAGGAAACTATAGCGACCCTACGGTCAAACAAACACACCTTGAGCTATCTCGAGGGCATGCACTAATGTTTACATCAGTGGTGTTTCTTAAGCCATGGACTTGTCACACTTGATTTATCTTTTTGAGGAAAAAGTGCTTTATGAATTTGTAATTTTGGCAATATGTTCTTTTGTATTGGTTAGTAAGATGTGTTTGCACAGGGATCCTCATTATTTAAGTACATAGAGTTACTACATAATAAATTTTAGGTAAAGAACATTAAGAACACATCTGACCATTTTACCTACAGGATTTATGCTGGAATGTGCAAATCTTCTGTCTAGCATGTTTGGGGAAATTACTAGAAATTCTCAGAATAGTCACCAACAGATATACCAAATTTGTTAGAACAATCACTAATCAAGTTCAAAACAAACAAACAAAAACTAAATTATCTTAATTTTTTATTCCTTCTTTTTGAGACAGGGCCTCACTGTGTAGTGTAGACTACCTGGAAA
Organism: Castor canadensis; assembly: GCF_047511655.1. Taxonomy (NCBI): domain Eukaryota; kingdom Metazoa; phylum Chordata; class Mammalia; order Rodentia; family Castoridae; genus Castor; species Castor canadensis. The sequence continues at coordinate 4,199,193 of NC_133386.1, read as the reverse complement.
TCTACTTTGCTCCAGAGTGCTGGAATTATAGACGGGAGCCACTACACCTGTCTTGACGTTGTGTTAGAAAATTTGGACAACATAATAAAAACTCCCTGTACAGCTACCTTAAACAAACAAAAATGGTTTTTGTTGTTGTTGTTTTCTACAAAATCAGAACAGGAGAGTCAAACAGGTCCTGTCTGAGGGGTTGGTACCAGTAGGAGGGAAGAGGATGTAGAGAAAGGCTTTAAGAGGGTGAATGTGGTGCAAATGAGTACTGTGCACTCATGTATGTAAATGGAAAAATGAGACCTGTTGAAACTATTCCAGGAATGGGAAGAGTGGGGGATAAAGGAGAATGATGGATGGGGTGAATTCAAATATGATGTATGTGATATATTGTAAGAACTTTTATAAATGCCACAATGTACCCCCAGCACAACAATAAAAAAATTGAAATTTTAAATTTAAATTGAAATTTAAAAAAAGAGTTAATTTTTTTCTGTTTTGTCTTTTGATCGTGTTCTGTGACATTCAGTGCTTGATATGAGCTAAGCGGTTTGAGCAATGTTTTTTACACATGGAAAAATAAAAACATTCCCTTATTTTTTTCTGTATTACACAATTTATTTTATATTCATTTCATCTTAGTATTTGAAGTATACTAGCTAATGTTTATCAAACATATAATTTCATTATTTTTCAAATAATGAAATTATCCTTTCTCTGTAATTATGAAAATGTCTCCAGGTTTTATGTACCCCTCAGATACATTTGAAGTGACACTTTTTTAGTCTGTCCTAGACAAAATTATCCATGCAATCTCACATTATTGTAATGTTTTATTGTTCTCATTTTGTGAAAATGTTGAATAAAATTATGATGAACCTAAGTGTAGCAAAATATTTGCACACATACTAAATAGTTCCTTACAAACTTCACTATCTAATGTGTACTTATTAATTAAAGCTTTTTGTAAATATTATTAATTGTCCTAGGAGAACTGGTGCCAATTTATACCACCTACCACCTGTCTGGACACTAAAAAAAAAATCACATCTTTTCTATATGCTTTCTGTAAGCTTGATATTATCACTAAAATCCCTTTGATAAGTGATAAAATGAAATTTTTCTCTCTGCTTTTTAAAAATCATCTATATGATTGAATATTTTCAATACTTCTAGTCATTGTAATACTTCTTTTGTATTCTGTATTTGCGGTCTGACCTTTTCCCATTGAAATGATTAGATTTATAGAATGTTATAATTTTTGAAAAATTGTACACCAATTCATTTTGAACATATAGAACTTTACTTTTGTAAGGTTTTTTCCTAAGTTCTCCTTTGTTGGTTTTCCAATGTCAATATACTGCAAAATTCATTCTCAGTGTTCTATACTTTCATCTTTTATATTTAACTGTGTGATTTAGGTTTGCTGAATTTTTATGTAAAAAATATGGTCGACTTCCTATTTTGTGAATCATGACATATTCAAGCAGTTGTCCCTGCAATACTTATTAAATCATTAGACACAGGTTTTTAAAATTCTTTTGTCCAACACACAGAAAATACAAAAGAAAGAAAGAAAAGAAAAGAAAGCGAAAGATAAGTCAAGAGAAATGCAGTGCACCAGTAGTGGTGGTGTTTCCTCAACAGCACCACTGTCTACTCAGTCATCTGTGTTTTCCCCCTCCTCTCCAACATCTATAGTCTTAAAACAGTCTCTCAGTTTTGTCTGTTTTCTATCTCCTTCTAACAACACCTTTATTCACCATCATGTGTTTTCTGACTAATTTAGGTGACAATGGTCTCCGTCTTGACAATTTTTATATTACTACATTCAGATTACAGGTTTTACCTCTGGGATGTTTGAAGACTGTTACTCATGAAATCTAGTAGTTCCCGCATCACAGCATGCAGATATAAACTGTCCCAAGAAAAGTCTGACTCTTATTTAATTCTTAGATTTATTTCTACCAAGTCCCATTTGCCCTAGCTCTGTTTTTTCTACTTTTGAGATGACTACTTTCATTAGTAAAGAATAGCCAGTTTCCCCAGAATCTCTGTGTCACCTCCATTCTCTTCCCAAACAGTGATGTAGAGACACCTGCAATCGGCTGCACTGACCCTTCCTCAGTGGGCACCTTCACCTTCCCCTTCAGTCTTCTTTTCCTTGTAATTCTGAGCCATGCTATGTTTTTGGGGCAGGGTGCAGCTTCTACTGAAGAAATAAAAGAAATACAATTGATTTTAAAAACTTGTAGTAACAGAAGCAGATAAAATGAAAAATATTCTCATAAAATTTAAATAAGTCTTAGAATTTATTAATCTAAACAAATTACATATTTAAAATGCCTAGAGTTCAATCATTTAGACACTTCCTACTGTTCAGCCATATATATTAGCAAGAGGTTATATTACTGAAGAATAGTTTTAAAGTTTTAGTTGAAAAATACTTTAAGTACACATGCTCCTAATAAGGTTATGTCTCAATAATACCATCATAAATTGAAAATATCCTAAGGTAAAGTATATTTACTACACCCAATCTACTGAATATCCTAGAAGTACAGTACAGTGTAGAGAACTGGCTGTTTTCCTCAAGGTCACATGGCAGACTGGGAGCTATGGCTCCCTGCCACTGCCTGGCATTTTAAGAATGTACCACCAACATTTTGGTAGCCTGAGAAAAAGACCAAAATTCCCAATTCCAAAGATGGCTTCTACTGAATGCATACCCATTTTTGCACATTGTAAGTTGAACGAGCATTAAGTCTGAGACCATCTGTATATCTTTTACATTTAATCAAAGCTGAATCACTGAAAATCTATTGATTACATATGTGATCTTGAACTAGTTTCTTAGAATATAAGCACAATATGTTCTCACACATGGATGATAATTCAATTGCACACCTTCACTTGAGTGGCAGTAAATTTCTAGTTTTTGTTGGGTTCAGAATCATTATGCACATAGCATTATCATAACAGTTCCAGTGATCTACTTTCAGTGAGTACATTCCATTTTGGGACACGCTGAGAGGAAAAACAACAAAGGAACCTAAAAGAAATGCTAAAGAATGTAAAGTGATACGAGCAGGCTTGCAAACCACATACACATTGTAATGGAGAAATGGAGGCTTGAGGGTAACTTAAAAAAAAAATAGCATGGGGCAATAGATAATGGAAATTCAATGGGGTGTTTTTACAACTTAGAATGATTTTGAAGTGTCTTTTGAACATTAAAATAGGGGAATGATGAGCAGAGAAATGAGGAAAAATTTACCCCACAATACTTGAGTATGTGTTAATGTCATAGAAGCTTCACTTTAATTAACATCAATGTAGGAAACCTCTATGCTCTTGATCATTGAGGATATTAATTTCTTAATTTTGAGGTTTTCTGCATTGTCTTGTAATGTTTTATTCCTTTTCTGATTGATGGTTTCTAAGATTCTCTGTTTGGTGCTTCTCTTCATTGAATGTTGATTCTTGGCTATACACTCATGTTTCCTACTGAGTCTCCACCTCAGAGTGAGAACTGTTTCTGATGATCCTATAATTCTGTCTCCCATAATTATGATACAGGAACAGTGGCCAGATGCTGTGGATTCTCTGACCACCAGAGTCCTGTGTAGGTAGCTACCAAGTGTCCTCTTCCTGCCTAGTGTGGTTCTCATTGCTCAGTCCGAGCCCAGAGCCTCACCTACTTTTGTTCTGTTGCTTGGTGTATTCCAGGTGAAAGGGTTCAGAGAAAAAGCAGAGGATGAGCAGCTTGCTTTCCTGTTTTTTTTTTTTTTGTGTGTGTGTGTCTGGCTCTCTAAACTGGAAGCCACCCCCAACTGCTCACACACTATCTGGGCTCTGTTGTTTCCTGTCAGTCTACACACTGAGCCTCTTTCTGTATTACAACTTGTCTCAGTGCTTCTGATTCCCTAGTGTATTAGTTTCCTGGGGAGGCAATAAGAAATTATCATGAACTCAGTGGCTGAAAACAAGAGAAATTTATTCTCTCATGGTTCTAGATACAGGAGGACCCTGATCCCTCCATCCTGAGACTTCAGGGGAGGATCTTTCCTCTCCCAGCTTCTTGTGGCAACCAGTGTTCCAGGTCTCATATGGGAGCACCACTCCAGACTCTGCTTGGTGTTTGCAATCTTTTTGTGTATATGTCTAATATATCTGTACCTAACCCTTATAAGGGCACTTGTGATTACATTTTGGGCCCACCGGGGTACTTCAGCATAATCTCCTTCACTTAGCATCCTTAGTTTAAAATCCATATAAGATAAGAATCATGGGTTGTTAGGATTAGGACCTGATACTTTTGGGAGATGCCATTCTGCTAATAATTCTCATCTTTATTTTTCCCATTATTTTGTGAATCTATATTTTCCTCTCCCCTTCTTTTTATATTATTTATAAGGATTAATAAAATAAAACATGGATATGATATATAGTAAATGTATTTGATTAAATATAATCATAAAATCATGTGTATCAACTATTCCTTTATATCTACATTTCAACTACCATCTTACTTAATCTTCTAATATAAAACACAATATTTAAAACCATTTTTACAGGCACTTGAATATAAAGATAGGTTTTTAAAATTAGAGTAGAGAAACAGAAACATTCCCAAATATACCTAGGAACCATCTTAAGTGATGTGGAAAAATTTCAAGTACTAGCAAAATAAATTTTATGTGATAAGCAGTGTTGTAGCAGTTGTAAAGCTCTGTGGAGTCCACAGAAAGACAGAACTACTCTTTGGTTTTTGCTACTGTTTCTTGTTTTTTACCTTCTTCTTATCAAACTCAATTCTTATTGGGTGGAGTTAAATGTAAAAACAGATGATCACAAAGAAACAAGAATGAATGCAGAAGTAAATTTGGGCATATGCTAAATTAAATCATATTTTAAGTATTATTTAAATAAATTTGAGTATATATTTAAATAATATTTGATTAATTGACTAACTTTTGTTGGAATATAACTTTGTATACTCACAGCTAGAGATTGATATATACATCTCATAAAATTAAAATTCTTAATTAGTATTTTAAAAGATACAACACAATATTAGCTAAATGTTACAAATCTAAGCAGAGATAATTACGCTGATTATAAAACTGTTGAAGACAAAAACACATACAAGACACAAACTGGGAGAGGATCCAAAATGGCGACTGGGACACAAACACAGACTGAGTGAGCTCTGGGAATCAGGGACCTTGCTGAGATGCTGGAGACACACTTGGCTGAGGTAAAGCACAAGGGAGAGCTGAAACTTTGGCACTCTGAACCCCTAGCCTGGGGATGGCTTCTCCACATAACGATACACTGAAAGAACAGGTTAGCCACCGCCTGGCCTGCTGGCATGCCCAGCCTCTGCCTGGCATACCAGCCACTGCCCCACAAGCCCACCAGGCAGCCACTTGCCACAGGAGGGCTCCAGAACCAATGGATGCCAGCTCCAAACCTGCCTAGGAGATGCAGACAAACAGGAGTGGATGCTAAAGGAGTAACACCAGAATTACTACTAACACTGAAATTCTACTGTTCCTGAACTGGGGATTTTTTCTTTCTTTTTTCTTTTCTTTAAGTATTTGTTTGTCTTGTTCACTGTTCGATTGTCTACCATCTCTTCCTGTTGATTTCTTTGGTTCTCTGGGGGTTTTTCTCTTTCTTTTTCTTCTTCTTTTTTCTCCTCTCTTGGCTTTGTTAATTTTACTATTGTAAGTTAGTTAATACTAAATTACACATAGACCAGGGACAGAAACAGTACCAAGTGGAATGATGGGAAGATGAAAAAGGGATGGAAACCATTCTCCCCCCCAAAAATAAATTAATACAGGATTCAGAGGGAAATGAAGAAAATGGATACCAAGATCCAGACTTCAACAAAACAAAGATAAACTATGCCAAGGAACCCAACGAAGCCACAAAAACACCCTGAAACAAGAAATCCTGCAAGAAATCACTGAGAACTTCATGGAGATGTCACTAGACATGGCCAACCAAAATGCACAAGAGACATTCAAAAAATTCCAAGACAACAAAAATAAAGACTATGAGAAGACACAAAAACAAATAAATGAACTCAGAGGAGCCCTAAATAAATGCCAAAGTGAAACAGAGAAAACCATAAATAGAGAGATAAATGAATTAAGGATGAAATTGATAATATTAAAGAGGAAGTGACCCATGATATGGAAAACCTCAGAAAAAAGTAATGAAACAGAAATACAAAACAAAATGGAAGGCCATCCCATCAGAATAGAACAAGCAGAAGATAGAATCTCGGAACTTGAAGATGAAATGGTAATTAAAAGAAAAACTGAAGAACTATTAGTCAGACAACTCAAGTCCTCTGAAAGGAATATGTAAGAACTCACCAACTCCATCAAAAAACCAAACCTGAGAATCATAGGCATTGAAGAAGGAGATGTGCAAGCAAAAGGAATTAGTAATATATTCAACAAAATAATAACAGAAAATTCCAAAATCTAGAGAAAACTATGCCCATTCAGGTACGGGAAGCCTCCAGGACACCAAACAGACTTGACCAAACTAGAACTACCCCACAACATATTATCATTAAAACAACAGGCACAGAAAATAGAGAAAGAATATTGAAGGCTGTAAGACAGAAAAAACAAATAACATACAAAGGTAAACCCATCAAAATTGCAGCAGATTTCTCAACAGAAACATTAAAAGCAAGAAGAGCATGGAGTTAGGTCTTCCAAGCACTGAATGAAAATAACTTCAACCCCAGGATACTCTACCCAGCAAAACAATCATTCGAAATAGATGGAGCAATAAAAGTCTTCCATGATAAGCAGAAACTAAAACAATATGTGACCACAAAGCCACCACTACAAAAGATTCTCCAAGGACTTCTGCACACAGAAAGTGAAAGTAAACAAAACCATGAAAGGGCAGGCAATACCAAACCACAGGAAAAGAAAAGGCAAGAAAATAGAGAATAACATTGATTCAGCTACACACAATCAAACCCTTAAACAACAAACACAACTACATGACAGGAATCACCACGTACTTATCAAAACTAACACTGAATGTTAATGAACTAAATTCCCCCATCAAAAGACACTGACTGGCAAACTGGATTAACAAGGAAGATCCAACAATCTGCTACCTACAGGAGACCCATCTCATCGACAGAAATAAGCACTGGCTTAGGGTGAAAGGTTGGAAGAAGATTTACCAAGCCAATGAACCCTGAAAACAGGCAGGGGTAGCAATACTTATCTTGGACAAAATAGACTTTAAACTTACATTGATGAAATGAGGTAAAGAAGGACATTCCATACTAATAAAAGGGGAAACAGACCAAAAGGAAATAACAATTATCAACCTACATGCACCCAACATCAATGTACCCAATTTCATCAAACATACTCTGAAGGACATAAAAACATATATAGACTCCAACACAGTGGTAGTGGGAGACTTTAATACCCCCCTATCACCAAGAGATAGGTCATTCAAAAAAAAATCAATAAAGAAATTCTAGAACTAAATCATACAATAGATCAAATGGACTTAGTGTCTACAGAACATTTCATCCAACTTCTGCCCAATATACATTCTTCTCAGCAGCTCATGTAACCTTCTCCAAAATTGATCATATATTAGGGCACAAAGCAAACATCAGGAAATATAAGAAAATAGAAATAATCCCATGCATTCTATCTGATCACAAAGCATTAAAGCTAGAACTCAACAACAAAAACAACAGTAAAATACATGCAAACAGTTGGAAGCTAAATAACACATTGCTCAATGATCAATGGGTCATTGTTGAAATAAAAGAGGAAATTAAAGGGTTCCTGGAAGTTAATGAAAATGAAAACACAACCTACCAGAACCTATGGGATACAACAAAGGCAGTCCTAAGAGGAAAGTTTATAGCCATGACTGCATATATTAAAAGGTCAGAAAGATCTCAAATCAATGACCTAATGCTACATCTCAAACTTCTAGAAAAACAAGAACAAGCAAATCCCAAAACAAGTAGAAGGACAGAAATAATAAAAATGAGGGCTGAAATCAATGAAATAGAAACAAACAAAACCATACAAAGAATCAATAAAACAAAAACCTGATTCTTTGAAAAAATAAGTAAGATTGACAGACCACTGGAAAACCTGACTAAAATGAGGAGAGAAAACACCCAAATCAGTAAAATCAGAAATGCAAAAGGGGAGATAACAACAAACACCATGGAAATCTACGAAATCATCAGACTACTTTGAGAACCTATGTTCTAATAAATTTGAATATCTTGAAGAAATGGACAGATTTCTCGATACTTACGACTATCCAAAACTGAACCAAGAGGACATTAATCACCTGACTAGATCTATAACACAAAATGAAATTGAAGCAGAAATAAAGAATCTCCCAAAAAAGAAAAGTCCAGGCCCTGATGGATTCTCTGCTGAATTCCATCAGACATTTAAAGAAAAACTAATACCAACACTCCTTAAACTGTTCCACAAAATAGAAAGGGAAGGAAAACTACCTAACTCATTCTATGAAGCCAATATTACTCTCATCCCCAAACCAGACAAAGACACCTCCAAAAAGGAGAACTATAGGCCAATTTCCATGAACATCGATGTAAAAATCCTCAATAAAATAATGGCAAACCAAATCCAATAACACATTAGAAAGATCATTCACCATGACCAAGTCAGCTTCATCCCATGGATGCAGGGGTGGTTCAACACACACAAATCTATAAATGTAACACAGTACATTAATAGAAGCAAAGACAAAAATGCCTTGATCATCTCAATAGATGCAGAAAAAGCCTTTGGCAAGATCCAACACCACTTCATGATAAAAGCTGTAAGAAAACTAGGAATAAGGAATGTACCTCAACATTGTAAAGGCTATATATGACAAACCTACAGCCAACATCATACTTAACAGTGAAAAACTGAAACCATTTCCCCTAAAATTACGAATGAGACAAGGGTGCCCACTATCCCCACTCCTATTCAACATGGTACTGGAATCCCTTGCAAGAGCAAGTAAGCAAGAAGAAGAAATAAAAGAAATACAAATAGGTAAAGAAACTGTCAAAATATCCCTATTTGCAGATGATATGATCCTATACTGTAAAGACCCAAAAAACTCTACCTAAAAACTCCTAGATACCAGAAACAGCTATAGCAAGGTGGCATGATACAAAATCAACTTACAAAAATCATTAGCTTTTCTATAAACCAATAATGAACAAACTGAGAAAGAACATATGGAAAAAATTCCATTTACAGTAGCCTCAAAAAAATTAAATACCTAGGGGTAAACCTAACAAAAGTTTTGCATGATTTCTACAAGGAGAAGTACAAACCCCTGAAGAAAGAGATCAAGGAAGACTACAGCAGGTGGGGAGCTCTCCTTTGCTCATGGATTGGTAGAATCAACATAGTAAAAATGACTATACTACCAAAGCAATCTACATGTTTAATGCAATTCCCATCAAAATCCCAATGACGTTCATCACAAAGATTGAAAAATCTACCCTAAAGTTCATTTGGAAACACAAGAGACCATGAATAGCCAAGGCAATACTCAGTAAAAAGAGCAATGCAGGAGGTGTCACAATACCCGACTTCAAACTATATTACAAAGCAATAACAATAAAAACAGCATGGTACTGGCACAAAAACAGACATGAAGACCAGTGGAACAGAATAGAGGACCCGGATATGAATCCACACAACTATACTCACCTTCTTTTTGACAAAGGTGCCAAAAATATACGATGGAGAAAAGACAGCCTCTTCAACAAACGTTGCTAGGAAAAGTGGTTATCCATCTGCAAGAAACTGAAACTAGATCCATGTTTATCACCCTGTACTAGTATCAACTCAAAATGGATCAAGGACCTTAATATCAGACCCGAAACTCTGACATTGGTATAGGAAAGATCAGGAAACACTCTGGAAGTAATAGGTATAGGCAAGGATTTCCTCAATAGAACCCCAGCAGCTCAGCAACTAAGAGAAAGGATGGTCTAGCAATAAAGGAAATGCAAATTAAAACCACGCTAAGATTCCACCTCACCCCTGTTAGAATAGCCATCATCAGCAACACCACCAACAACAGGTGTTAGCGAGGATGTGGGGAAAAAGGAACCCTCTTACACTGTTGGTGGGAATGTAGACTAGTACAACCACTCTGGAAAAAAATTTGGAGGCTACTTAAAAAGCTTAACATTGATCTACCATTTGATGCAGCAATACCACTCTTGGGGATATACCCAAAAGACTGTTACTCCAGAGGCACCTGCACATCCATGTTTATTGCGGCACTATTCACAACAGCCAAGTTATGGAAACAGCCAAGATGCCCCAGCACTGACGAAAGAAAATGTGGTATCTATACACAATGGAATTTTATGCAGCCATGAAGAAGAACGAAATGTTATCATTCGCTGGTAAATGGATGGAATTGGAGAACATCATTCTGAGTGAGGTTAGTCTGGCCCAAAAGACCAAAAATCGTATGTTCTCCCTCATATGTGGACATTAGATCAAGGGCAAACACAACAAGGGGATTGGACTTTGGGCACATGATAAAAGCGAGAGCACACAAGGGAGGGGTGAGGATAGGTAAGACACCTAAAAAACTAGCTAGCATTTGTTGCCCTTAATGCAGAGAAACTAAAGCAGATACCTTAAAAGCAACTGAGGCCAATAGGAAAAGGGGAACAGGTACTAGAGAAAAGGTGAGATCAAAAAGAATTAACCTAGAAGGTAACACCCACGCACAGGAAATCAATGTGAGTCAATGCCCAGTATAGCTATCCTTATCTCAACCAGCAAAAACCCTTGTTTCTTCCTATTATTGCTTATACTCTCTCTACAACAAAATTAGAAATAAGGGCAAAATAGTTTCTGCTGGGTATTGGGGGGGAGAGGGAGGGGGTGGAGTGGGTGGTAAGGGAGGGTGTGGGGGCAGGGGGGAGAAATGAACCAAGCCTTGTATGCACATATGAATAATAAAAGAAAAATGGAAAAAAAAAGAGAAAGGCTGGACAAAAGGGACTTCATAATATTAAAAAGCTTCTGCACAACAAAAGAAATGGTCTCTAAACTGAAGCGACCACCCACAGAGTGGGAGAAAATATTTGCCAGCTACACATCAGACAAAGGATTGATAACAGAATGTACATGGAACTTAAAAAACTAAACTCTCCCAAAATCCATGAATCGATCAAGAAATGGGCAACTGAACAGAACTTTCTCAAAAGAAGAAATTCAAATGGCCAAAAAACACATGAAAAAATGCTCACCATCTCTGGCTATAAAGGAAATGCAAATTAAAACCACACTAAGATTCCACCTCACCCCTGTGAGAATAGCCATCATCAAAAACACCATCAACAACAGGTGTTAGTGAGGATTTTGGGGAAAAAGATCCCTTGTATACTGCTGGTGGGAATGCAAGCTAGTGCAACCACTCTGGAAAATAATATGGGGGCTTCTTAAAAATCTAAACATAGATTTGCCATATGATCCAGCAATACCACTCTTGGGAATATACCCAAAAGATTGTGACACAGGTGACTCCAGAGGCACCTGCACACCCATGTTTATTGCGGCACTATTCACAATAGCCAAGTTATGGAAACAGCCAAGATGCCCCACCACTGATGAATAGATTAAGAAAATATGGTATCTATACACAATGGAATTTTACTCAGCCATGAAGAAGGATGAAATCTTATCATTTGCTGGTAAATGGATGGAACTGGAGAACATCATTCTGAGCGAGGTTAGCCAGGCCCAAAAAACCAAAAATCATATGTTCTCCTTCATATGGGAACTTTAGTTCTAGGGAAAATACAGCAATATTGTTGGACTTGGGTCACATGACAAGGGGGACAACACATATGGGAGGCATGGGGATAGGTAGGAAACCCAAAACATGAAAGTGTTTGATGTTCCCACTCCAGAGGAACTGATACAGAAACCTTAAAGTGACAGAAGGCAATATGGGAAGGGGATCAGGAACCAGTGAAAAGGTCAGTGAGAGATGAATCAACTTGGGTTGTAGCACATTTGTACATGGAAGCAATGCTAGGAATCTCTTTGTATACATATCCTTATCTCAACCAGGAAAAATGCTTTGTCTTCTCTTCAACAAAATTAGAGATAAGGGCAGAACAGGTTCTGCCTGGAAGAGAGTGGAGCGGGGTGGGGGGGGGAGAGTGGGGGTGGGGTAGGGGGGAGAAGTGACCCAAACAATGTATGCACATGTGAATAAATGAATAAAAGTAAAATAAACTTACCACCAAATAAAGTCTATAATAAAGAAAAAATAAAAATAAAAAATAAATTCCCTTTGACATGTTAAAAAAAAAAAAAAGACCCAAACTGGTAAATCTCTCAGGATTCTTCGGATACAAAATGAAAAAAAAAAACTGTATTAGGACTAGTTTAAATAATAGGTGGAACCCTAAATCCAGTCATTTCAAAAGCTACCAAGAGAAAAACGAAAAAGAAAAAGACACTCAGTTATAGCCAGTTGTCAGTGGCTCACGCCTATAATCTTAGCTCCCTGGGAGTCTGAGATTGGGAGGTTTGATTCCAGCCTGTGCAGAGAGTTCACATTGCAGTAGGCACCTATCATCTTGGCTAAGCATAAAATGAGGATCATGGTCCACGTGAACCCAGGTTAAGATGAGACCCTATCCCAAAAATAACCAAAGCAAAAGGGGCTGGGAGCATGGCTCAAATGGTAAAGCACCTTCTAGCGAGTACATGCTCTAGTTCAAACCCCAGTACTGCAAATAAACAAACAAACAATACCCAGGTAAGAGCCCTTCTCTTTGCTGATGTGGTCCTGACAATAAGCATATTCAAGAACTTAGATATCTAAAGTGGAAAACAGTGATGTGTGAAGAATACATATCAAACATGAGATATGGCAGAAACAGGCTTATGGGCACAAAAATACTTCTAAAATAATGCTTAACTGAAAAATGGATTAATTTCTGTAAGAACAATATAACTGTATATATATAAATGTATATGCTTATTAGTGAGAAAAAGCAGTAAATACTATGCAGTTAATGATATAAATACAGCAAAAACATTTCCATAATATCTTTCTTCCCAATATTTAATATATTCCATAAACCCAAGTTATTGGGCTTAATATTTTTCCCAATATTAGAACAATTTATACATTTACTTATAATGGAAAAAGATATCGCATAATAATAATTACACACATTTTTTATCTACATGAAATGCTTATTGATCTGCAGGTAATGGTGTGGCAAAAATTACTTCCCAGCAAGAGTTCCTTCAATGCCTCTGTAGACTAAGGAGTGGATGATGTGACAGGACTTTGGAAAAGCCCTCTTGGTGACATCTGTTTGTTGCTAAGATGCCATTTGTCCTCATTTTTGCTTTAGTGTACCTGCAGAGCATCTCCCATCAATAGCAAGTGACCTTTGCTCAATGTAATTTATGAATTTTCCATCATGAGGCAACCTTGGAGTGGGCTGTTCTCCATGTGGTATAATTGGTGTGCTTAATCTTTCATCCCACAATTACACAGTAAGGTTTCCCCCAAACAGATGGAGATTTGATGGTCAGAAGCAGAATTGATTCTCTAACGATGATGTAAGTGACTGAAAGTCCAACAACAAAAGGATAGCCATAAAGTCCTGTGCATTTGGATAATAAGAGTTTTAATTGGTAGTGTGTCGATTTTTTTAACTTGGTATCCGTCACGTACCATTGCTGTTTCAAACCAGTGACTCATATAAGCAGTGTTTCTCTTATTTAGACATTATAGAATTCACAAGACAATGCTTGTCTGATCCCAAAGTATTTTCCTTTGACTATACAGAAATTCTTATTCAATTTGTCTTTATCTTATTTACAATTTTACTTCCATCATCTGAATATGCTAAATTGCTAAAAATCACTCTGTAAATAACTATTTGGTGGGTTTCAGTATCAGGGAGAATTTATATAACAAATATAAACCCTACCCTTCTTAACAGTTGGCACAGTGAGTGAATTCTTTCTTTCTTGGACTCATGCAGAAGCTGGTATTTTAGCTCCCTAAGTCAAGTCTACTGATTTGACTTCTCTCTCCCAGTCTCAGTTCACTACTTCACACCTTGTCCTTTCTCTTCTATCCTTCAACACTTCTCTCATTCTCCACTTGGCTTATGACTGCTGTCTAATTCATAAAACTTTGCAGTGATCAGAAGAGAGTTTTCATGAGTTTCCATTACTCATTGTCCAACTAGCTGGCACTCTTGGCCCTTTCTTGTGTGACTGGAGCTGAACCGAGGCCACAGCAGTGTTCACTAGTGCACTAACTCTCATCCTTTGTTTTTTACCGAAGTCCTCACCTCCCTCCTTCTCTTGCACCAATCAACATGTTGCACCAATGCTCAGCTTATAAAACTAAAAAGCTCCATGTTCTTTTCTGCCCATATCCTCAGTTTTGGCTTCTCTTTACAGAACTGTCCTTTCTATAGGTATTGTCACCTTTCCTTTTTCGTTCTAAATCTGACTTTTCCCTTTCACGCCACTGAACCCCATCTTGTGAGGATAGGTAATGGGCCAAGGGAGCTAGGACTAGGTATAAGGGCCTCTCCTTACCTCTCTACCCTCCAACCCTTAGGTTGTAGACAAGTTTAATTAAATGAAGAGTGAAATAAATGCTAGATATCTACTCTTTTTCCTTAATTTTATGGAAATAACAAATTCATTATATCTTAATTATGTAATATGCACTCTGTCACTATGAACACAGTGAGTGTATAGTACTATTCACTACAGAACATCCACCCAACAGTGAATGAGTACAGATCACTTTGCTATCTTTAAATATACCAAAAATTCATATTTAGGAATTTGGGGCAATTTCTGTCAGCACTTTTGCTGAACAGTGAAGATAAAAAATTACTTGAATTGTAAATGAAATCCATTGACACCTTTTTCTAATCATTTGCATGTTAATGATAAAACTCTTTTACAGAACAGAAAATTCAAATCTATGAAAATCAAAAAGGAAAAGTACATTTTAATTATTCATAAGCTGCATTTATTTACATTGTTAGGTGCCACATATTTTCTTCCAAAAATCTGTTATTTTAAATGGTTTTTTGTTATATCAATATTTTCAGTTAAAAATTAAGAAACATATTTTTTTCAAAAAATGCGAGATGGTCTTATCCAAAAATACTACTCACATCTGCCTCTCTGAATTACATGTATTTTAATTTCTTATCTGGCATAATGAAGAAGAGCGAGCCAACCAAGGGTGCATGTTGATAGTAGGGATACAGCTCTCCTTTTTATCTGAACAGTTGATCGAGAGTCTGGCCTCAGGCTTAGTCCCTCTCTTGGCTCCCATAGCACCCACATTTGTTGTGAGGCAGAGACTTCTGATCTTCCATAAACTCCCTTCTTTTAGTAACATACTGATGAGTGAGAATGTTTGGGGCTCCGTGAAGTGAAGGTTTAGGAATGCAAAATTGTAATGGTTTGCATTAAGAATACAATGGCCTTAGGAAACAGATATTTGGGATATTTAGTGATACATATTTAGTATTACTATACAAAATACAAAGTTAGGAATAATATCTAGTATCTAGGAATGTACTAGACAAACATAAGTAATCTGGCTCTTCTTAACATCCAAACGTCATGGGCTATTATTTACAGGTATTATTGTCCCTATTTTAAGATGAATGACTGACTGAAGTAGATTCATGATTGAAATAAGGAGGCTGAGAAAGTTGAAAACCACAATATTTGAAGAGTCACCATTGTAAGTGGAAATTGACTAGGGATGATGAGAATGATGAAATGATAATAACAAGAATAATGGTTAGGATGATGACATTCACTATGTGACAGTAATATCTGTCAATGTATAAAAGATACAATGCTAATTTCTCATTGTATGGACAAGGCAACTGAGAATCTGGGACTTAAATAGCTTATCCAGCCCCTGCAGTTATAAAAAGTGCTGAGGCTTCTTTAACGTTAAGTATGAGAGAAGGATGCAGCAGATGGAGGCATAAACTGTGTGAAGAAGAGTAAGTGTTTGGGTGGAAATCTGGTCATTGAGGCAAGAAAGAATTTCACAAACCTAAAGGTTATTCAGCGACGGCTGTGAAATAAACATATGTGTACGTCACGATGGCCCCTTCTTGTCCCATAATGTCAAGGGTACTCAAGGAAACAGACTTGTGAGGTCTATGCCAAGGAAAATAATCAGATTTTGTTTCACTGTCATTTATTTGTAAAATAGAACTTTTAAAATACTGTATTATTCAATCCCTGTGTCCTGATGCTCTCTCCTAACCCTTCTAATGCAAAAAGGGCAAAATGGATTAGTCAAATCAATTCCTCCACAGTACTAGAGAGCATAAGAAAAAGGATGATAAAAATTAGTAATTAGGAAGCAGTGTCTTCATTTTTCTCTCTCTTCTGTGCCAAGGCAAGAAAAAATGCCAAGAGCCTGTCAGAAGAGGCTGAATTCCTTCCAGTGCAATCTGGAAATCACAATGTTGTAGGTGAGTGGTACACACCAATCCCAATGCCTGGGGTTGTGTTGAAGGAAACTAACAGCAACTGCAATAGATTGTCTGTCATTAGGGTCTGATTAATTATCCAGCTTTAAACTACTGTGGCCTGTAGACTTTCTTGTGGGAGACTGGATCTTGACGATTTCTTTGATAGCATCTCCCTTGGAGGGAGAAAAGAAACCATTACAGTTCTTGCATTTTGTGAGAAGTTCCTATAAGTAATTAAGTGGTGAAATGACACTTTTGGCTGGAGCCCTGCAGTTCCATGTAGCCTGTGAACCCCCTGGGAGCATGGGATCACTCACCAGAGGACGGAAGCCCAGGTGCATAGACCTGTTGCTGTTCTAGTCACACCAGGAAAATACTACTGCCTAGGAGCAGAAGAAACAAGTGAGTCAGAGCCTTGTCACTATGAATGCAAGAAGTACAGAGCACGGGGTTCCCTTTCAAACATTTCTTCCTCCAGAATGGCAATGCACCATTTTCACTTTGTTCTCCTCAAATACTACCTGTAGAAGAGCGTTCAGGACCCAGTGGAGCAGCAGATGCTTAGCAGGAAGGGAGACTGCGTCTCATCTCTCTTCAGGCTGCATCTCTGGGTACCTGGGGCCAATATTTCTGCCGAGGAGCAAACTCCTGCCTGCACCCAGCGGGAAGACTGATTTGCAAAGCAGCGCAGAACCCAAGGTTAGCTTTTCTCTACAGATCGTGGCCCGGCTTCTTGCTAGAAGGCTGAGGTCCTCCCACATTTAGTGACAACTCAAAAGGTTTTTTTCCCTTAGGCCTTCATACACAGCTATACATGTGCAGATGAAACTGGTTTCTCTCCTCAGAGCTCTGATGTCTGTCTTCAGGTCACAAAGTTTGAGTTGTGGCTTCTATTTTGGACATGCAGTACACCAAAACACTCACACTTGTCATTTGTATCTGATTGTTGTTTAGTATTTCTGTGTCTTTCACAATAATCACTTAATCTACTTTAAGTCATTTCTATATTTGAAGTCCTACTACTATTTGTATAATCCTTTACAAAAAGAAATTGCTCAAGTAATCCTATTTGATACGCAATATAACCCTTGGGGATTGGCAGGCAAAATATTATTATTTCCATTTTACTAACAATCAATCAATCAGCCAGTCCATCAATCCAAGCAGAGTGGTGCAGTTTACAGTGTCTATAATTGGGAACATCTTTCTGCCCTGGGTGATCTTACTTCTTTTCAGAGGCTCTAATTCCCAGCCCATCCCCTACCAACCAGTCTTGAAGACTCAGCAGCTCTTAAACTCTTCATGTCCTTGTGATTGAGATTCAGATGGCACTTCTTGTCCATTCTGAGACCACACTTTCTAACCCAGGTAGACTTGGTTCCTGTCATTTCTCACCGACATTCCCAAGCAACAATCTTTTCTGAAGAACATGTGGATCATGATTTTTTTCTGAATTACAAATATTGCATATTTTTTTCTATCACCTCAAAGCTTGTGAGTCTTCAAGAAATCTCTACTTGCCCCTGAAGATAAAATAGTAGTTCCCAGCTTAACCTCAGGGACCCCCAGTGGAAGCCTGAATCTGCAGACACTGCTGAGTCTAAAGCAGAAGCACGGTTACACTGTGGTACCGATCCACAGCCCAGATGGCTAGAGGTGACTACAATGTATACAATGTGGCTATGCTGAGCAAATTGAAGACTCCCAGCTCTGGTGGGGAAAAGCAGGATGACTCAAGATTTCATCATAGTACTCAGAATGGCATGCAACTTAAAATTTATGAATCCTGTATGTCAAGAATTATCCACTGAGTATTTTTGCCTCATGGTTGACTGTGAGTAACTGAAACAATAGAAAGTAAGGGGTGGTGCTACTGTACAACTTCTAAGGTGTTATGGAAGGCCTTCAGGGATAGGACCAATGCCTACACTTCTGAACTTCCATATCAATAACTTATACAATAACACTAATCCTCCTACTAATATTAGGTTACTCTTTATAGCACGTACTAGATTCCAAGTCTTGAAGACCATCAGAATCCTCAGAATAATATCACACTACATTTGCCTGCTAGGGCTATCATAAGAAAGTGCCATAGGCCAGGGAGTACCAAGAACAGAAATTTAGTTTTCACAGTTCTGGAGCTAGAAGCCCAAGAACAGGTACTAGAAGTTTGGTTTCTCCTGAGAACTTCCTCCTGGGTCCTCACATTGGATCTCTCTCTCTGTCTCTCTCCCTCTCTCTTTCTCTCTCTTCTTATAAGCACACTAATTATATTGGATTAAGGACTGCTCTTATGGCCTATTTAACACCAGTTGCCTCTTAAAAATACCTATCCCTGGACTTTGATCACATGATAAACTGAGAACACACAAGGGAGATATGAGGATAGGTAAGACACCTAAAAAATTAGCTAGCATTTGTTGCCTTCAACGCAGAGAAACTAAAGCAGATACCTTAAAAGCAACTGAGGCTAATAGGAGAAGGGGACCAGGAACTAGAGAAAAGGTTAGATCAAGAAGAATTAACCTAGAAGGTAACACACATGCACAGGAGATTAATGTGAGTCAACTCCCTGTATACCTATTCTTATCTCAACTAGCAAAAACCCTTGTTCCTTCCTATTATTGCTTATACTCTCTATTCAACAAAATTAGAGATAAGGGCAGAATAACTTCTGCCTGGTAGCGAGGGGGAAGGGAAGTAGAGGGAGGAGGTGGAGGGAGGTGGGAGAAATGACCCAAACATTGTATGCACGTATGAATAAAATTAAAATTTAAATAAATAAATAAATATAAAATGCAGTTAAATTTCTTTTTGAGCAAGCTGCTAAATATAGTTATGTGCATCAAAAAAAAAAAAAAAAAAAGACCTACCCCAGAATGTCTTCAAATTAGGGGCTAGAGCTTCTGCATATGAATCGAGGGCAAGGTACATGACTCAGTTCATAAAAGGCACAGCCATTTTGTATGAGAAAATAAGATGCAGAAAGTCAAATGAGTTTTTGAAGATTATATAAGGAGTCATGTGGACAGTCAGTTCTTTTCTTTCAGCACCAATGGTGCAAATCCCACATACCCTGCAAGGCCACCTCAGAGGTCCTTGGACAGCTTGCCCATACCCCATAGACCTGAAATATTGTGTCCATTCACTAAACTCTGAGGTCTACTTTAAATATCTCTAAGAAATCCTAGGGGATTTAGTCTTTAAAAAAAATCTCAGGTTTATTGCAACAAATTTTGCATATAGTAAGATTTCTTCTTTTATAAAACTCATCCATGAAAAAGCACAATTGCACTTCTGTGGGTTCAACACCTCCCTAACTTATGGCCACACAACTGTTAATTTATTTGCTTGCATGGTTATTCCTGTAGTTTTGTCTTTTCCAGGTTGTTACATAAACAGAATTGTGTAGTATGAAACATATTTATGTTCAGTCGTGTGGTCTGGATTATTATCATTGAGTGGTGTTCCATGGTCTAGGTGATCATTCATTAGTAAAGGAAAAATATCTGTGTTGTTTCCAATTTTTTGGTGATTAAATAGGGACATGTATGCTTTCATTTCTCTTGAGTAACTACTTAGGATTGACCTTGCTGGGTTGTATGAAAAGTTCATGTTTATCTCTCTAAGAACCTGTCCAACTCTTCTGGAGTAGGTATGGTATTTTGCATTTTCACCAGCTGTGAGTGAGAATTGCTCCATTTCTGTCAATACTCAGTATTCTTTTTATTCTCAATTCCTGTATTTAATATAGAGCTTATATCTCATTGAGGATTTTATTTTATTCTAGAAATTAAGGTATAGCTTTTTAATTTCACTTTTACACATGTCAATATTTGGTCCACCTCTACTGAATATCTAATTTATCTTCATTGACAATTAGAGAATTTTATCTTGGCTATTTGACTTACAGAGCATTGAAAAAGCAATTCATCCCTCATCTAGCTTCTTTTAATACTTATGATCTCCTATACCCAGCATACAATGATTAAAACCAGAAAATTAACATTGGTTCAATACTATTAAATACAGACCTTATTTGAATTTTGCCAATTTTTCATTGATATCCTTTCTCTGTTCCATGATCCCCCATGGATTTAGAATCCCACATTACTATTTATGAATCACATAATATTTATTTGGTGTTTCTTATTAGTCTCCAGCAGTCTGTGTAGGAATCAATCTTTATCCTTAATGACACCAAAAGTCTTGACATGTTTGAAGAGTATTGATAGGTTAGTTTTCTCTAATCACCTTTAACTAGGGCTTTCACAGGGATAGGACTGAAGCTATGCCTTTCTGTCAAGAACATGACCGACAAAGTTTATCCTTCACATAACAACCTATCATGACCCATAACCTCAAAATTTGTGAAGATGCCGACCTTGATCACTCTCTTTCTTTTCTATTTTAATAAGCATCTTGGGATCTCAGTGAGGTTCTAATTTACTTTTTCTCCATGGATTTTATTTTGAATTTTACATCTAAAAACTCTTCTAGTTGAATTTAAAAAATACTTCTTTGTATATTTTCCTCTGGAAGTTTTATAACTTTAAATTTTTACATACATATCTATGACACCCTTTTGAGTTAATTTTTATGTTTTGTACAAACAAGATATGGGCAGCAAACAATTTTGGTTTTTGATGCCCAGTTATAACAACACTATTTGTTTAAAGACTATAATCCTCCACTTTTCTATTGTATCTGTGAAAATTAATTTCCATACATATACATATGTATTTATAGTTAATTTTCATCGATATGGGTCTATGTCTGCACTCTTTTATATTTCAGCCATATGTATGTCTATTATTTCTCCCATAACTAACTCTCTTTCTTATTGTAGCTTAAAACTTCATCATGAAATTAGGGAACTTGAGTTCTCTAAGTTCGTGCTTCTTGTTTGAAATTATTTTAACATTGTAATTCTGTGCCATTTTCACATGTGTTTTAGAAATATTTTGTGAATTTATACAAAATTTCTGTGACATTTTGAATTCTACAAGCCAATTTTGAGTGAATTCTTAATGGTATTAAATCTTGCAATCCATGAACATAGTATATATTTTAATTTATTTAAGACTTTTAAAAATGATCTCAATAATGTTTTATAATTTTCAACATGTACACCTTACATATATTGTAGTATATTTTACCTAAGCACCCCATGTTATTATGCCATTATAAATTGTACTTATTAAATTTCAACTTTCTATTATTTATTGGTAATATTTAGGAAGGCAATTGGTTGTATTCTATGACAATGCTAAGGTAACTTTTAAGTTCTGCTTTTTGATGATCATTTGTGATTTTCTGCACTTAAAGACAATTTAATTTCTTCCTGTGCTCATTTCCCCCACCTCCTTTTCCTTGCTTTGTTGCACTGGATAGGACCTCTAGCACAATGATGCACAATGATGAGTACAAGTGTTGAGAACTCTGTCCTTATTCCTGTTCTTAGGACAAAAGATTCAGTCTTTCCCCATCAAACATGTGGTGACTTGCTGTAGGTTTCATTTGATGCATGCTGTTTATCACATTGAGAAATTTGCCTTTAATTTCTGCTTTGCTGAGAGTTTTTATCATGAGTCGATATCAAATTTTGTCAAATGCTTTTAACAATTATTTGGTTCCTGATTTTTAGGCTATTGACATGATAAATTTCATTGAATCCCTGGTGAATGTGAAAGGAGGTATGGATTTATGGACACAAAATGTCCCCCAAGAGCCTTGTGTGGTGAAGACTTGGTCCGCAACAGGTGGATCTAATCATTGAGAGGTGACTGGATCATGGTGGCTCTGACCTAATCAATACATTCATAATTGAATGGACTATTTGAAGGTAATGGAAACTTTGGAAGGTGTGGCCTGATTGGAGGAAGTGGGTCACCGGGAGGTGGTGCCTTGAAGGATATCCTTGCCCCAGTCTCTTCTTCTCTCAGACTCTGCTTCTAATTGCCATGAAGTGAGCAGCCTCCTCTATGACAGGTTTCTGCCTCCATATGATGTTTGCCTCACCAAAGACCTCGAGACAGAGTCAGCCAACTTTGCATTGAAGCCTTGGAAATTATAAATCAAAATAAATCATTCCTCTCGAAAGATGAAATTCTCTGGTATTTGACACAACAGCAGCAACAAAACACATTCACAAGACAAAACCTAAGGTGTCATGATTCATGATGATTTTAATATATTGTTAGTGTTTATTTGCTACCGTGGTAGATTTTTGTGTCTACGTCTGTGAGGGACTCCAATGTTTAGTTTTTTGTACTCTCTTTGGTATAAATCTGGCCTCATAAAATACTTTTTTCCCTAAATATTAGGCAGAACTAATCCGTGAAGTCACCTAGCCATGAATTGCTTGTTCCCATTGTACCCTCAACTTTTTTTTTGCGGTGCTAGGGTTTGCACTCCACCAACCCTTTTTTTGTGATGGGTTTTTTCAAGATAAGGTCTCACAAACTATTTGCCCGGGCTGGCTTCGAACTTCAATCCTCCTGCTCTCTGCCTCCTGAGTAGGTAGGATTATAGGCATGAGCCACCGGAGCCCGGCTCAAGTTTTGTTTTTGGGATGCGAATGTGTCACCCAGTGCAGGTCATTCTAGATTCCTGTTCTTTCCCTTGCACTAATTTGTTTTGCCTGTTACTGAGTGCTGACTGGGGTGACAACAGGGGTTCTCTACTTTCTGTTTTCCTACTCAATTCTAGGTGCACTCACTTTACCAGGTTCTAGGAAATGGAATGGAATGGGCAGTCAATTTTATTTGTTTGCTGACAGTAGGATTTAGCCCTTTAGGATGAACCAAAAGCTTTGTGCTCCAAGCTTGCAGAAAGCACCGGGTTGAAGTACAAGGAGAAAGACCTGAGAGTGTACTGCTTTGTGTCTGAAGCTCCCTGGCTTTCTATATTTTCATACAAATCCACTCTTGGCACTTAGAAACTCTTTAACAAAAGTCTTAGATGACTTACTATTTTTTGACAGTACTTGTGTTTGAACTCAGGGCCTCATATTTGCTGGATAGGCACTATACCACTTAAGCTATGCCTTCAGCACTTTTTTTGCTTTAGTTATTTTTCAGACATGGCCTCACACTTATGCCTGGACTGGCATTGGTTTGTGATCCTCCTACTTACACCTCCCACATAGTTGGGCTCACAGGCATGTACCACCACACTCAGCTTTACTGGTTGAGATGGGGTCTTGTTAATATTTTGACTGAGCTGGCATCAAAGCATGATCCTCTCAACTTCTGCTCCTCAAGTAGCTGGGATTACAGGGTGAGCCACCAGACCTACCCTCAGCTGAATTCTTGTTATCAATTTGTGTGCTGCTGGCTTTGATCCCCCAATTCCCATGGTCTTCAACAAGTAAATACATGCTCCTATATGTCTCTGTACAGCAGCTTTTCTTGCCTTGATTTCCTTGGTAGTAGTGTGGCAATTCCCACAGTTTCTGGTTCAAGAAATCTTTTAACTTTGTAGATTTTAATAGTTGCTTGCTGTTGTTGTTGTTCTTTTTTTTTAAATGTGAATTGTTCTTTTATTTTATTTTAATTTTATTTTATAGTTTTTACATTTACTTAAATGTATATACATTGTTTGGGCTATCCCCCCA
Source organism: Castor canadensis (assembly GCF_047511655.1). Classification (NCBI taxonomy): domain Eukaryota; kingdom Metazoa; phylum Chordata; class Mammalia; order Rodentia; family Castoridae; genus Castor; species Castor canadensis. The sequence goes on along the minus strand of NC_133386.1, from coordinate 4,174,987 downwards.
ACCTCTAGGCAAAACCTGTTCCTCCCTCTTATTCTCTGATTTTGTTGAAAAAAAAATATAAAACATAATAAGAAAAACATGGCATTTTAGCTAGTTTCAGATGAAGATAGCTACACAGGAAGATTACTTGTGTTGTTTCCATGCATATGCATCTTACAACCCACATTGATTCATCTCTGCCAGACCTCTTCACTACTTCCTGGTCCCCTGCCCATAGTGGCCTCTGTCAGTTTAAGATTACTTTATTCACTCCTCTACAGTGAGCACATCAAACACATTCAAATCTTAGGCTTCCTTCCCTTTCTCTATTCCTCCAGTGCGTGTTCTCCCCTTAGTGTGTGACTCATGTCCAATAATATTACTGCATTTTTGGGGGTTCTATAATCTGCATAGGAGGAAAACATGTGATTTTGGGCCTTCTGAGCCTGGCTAACTTCACTTAAGATGATGTTCTCCAGTTCCATCTCAGGTTTCTACAAAGGCACCTGCACACCTATGTTTATTACAGCACTATTCACAATAACCAAGCTGTGGAAACAGCCAAGATGCCCCTCTACCAATGAATGGATTAAGAAAATGTATTTATACACAATGGAATTTTATTCAGCCACAAAGATTGACATTTTGTCATTCATCAGAAAATGGGTGTTTGTTGTTCTTAAGTCAACATTCTTTACTTTATCAGCTCCTGCCAGAAAGCAGAATCATTTTCTTTGAGAGAACCCAGGACAAAAACACGGAAACAAGAAAGAAAAAGACTCACGTTTATTTACACATGGATTCTATTTAAGTTAGTAAATAGATAGCTGGGTCATCTTATCACCTTTTTTTATAGCATCAACATCTGACTATATTTTCTCAGCATTTTCTAGCAACATGACAGTGACAAGATTCAAACTTTCAAATTTGGGTGTATTATCATTTTAATTGTGTAAAATATCAATCCCTTGTCTGCATTTCACTTTTAAACAAACAAAGCAGTCAGTAGGATACATACCGACATTTAATACACACAAGTGCATTAAGTAACAGCACTTGTGAGTCTCCAGAAAGTGAAATGGAGCAATGAGGTCACAATAGCTCCAATTTTATGCCTACGTATCTCATTTTCTTGAACCTCCTTTGGTAGTTTCCTTCATTTGAATTCATCTTTTATCTCAGATAAGCTCTTTCTCATACACAACTTAATTTTAGAAGTGTATGTTTCTCCTTAATAGTGATTTTGTTGTGATTTAAATTATGACAGACACAGAAATTCTTCTTTGGTCAGCATTATCCCTGCCATTATGGGGAGGTGGGAGGGAAGGGAGGATGTGAAGCTGGTTATAAAAGGGTATTCATCCTCTGCATTGTTGATTCTAAAATTCCCGTGCACTTGAAACACCCCATTGACACTCGCACTCTGGAAATAGACACAAGCAGTGCCCGGCAACGGAGGGATTAATTGTAATTGCTAACTTCTTTTGAGCACATTTAACCAAGTGGCAGAAGCTCATTGCTCTCTTCCATGAATAAGGCGCCTGCTCACAGGCACTGTTTTATTTCTCCTGGGTGGGATGAACTCATGTGGGAGCCACAAGAACAGCTCATGGAGAAAAATTACCATTTTGTATTTATTACTTTGGCTAGCTTAAGTGCCATAGGAATAGTCTCTCTAATGCATTAAAGAGCAATTCCCCAACAATTCGACTCTGTTGCCTGGTAAACTATTTTTAGGGACTGACTCAGTCAGTTTTTAAAGACACATCCCATTCCATTTTCAAAGATTATTTTAGTGCTTTGTCAAAATGATATAAATAACAGACACCCTCTCTTTGGATTAGAGAAAAAGGGGATATTCTGTGATGAAATTCGTACTACTGACAAAATAAAACTCCATTTCATATCTTTGATATGATTCTAATCTTGTAGTTTAGCTTTGCTTAGTTGCGTAATCAGATAATAGGATTTTCTTAAAGCCACAACTTGGAAGATAGCGTGCACTTATCTCTGGTAGAATTCCAGATACCCAGCAAATTTTGCTTCATAGATGCACTTGCCAGGTCAGCCTGGAGAGATTGGCACAGTTGCCACTAAATATGAAAGGCCCCCCCAAGAACTTTCATTTCGACCTTTCCCAGGATTTGCTGCATATGAAATAAGATATACAGTCTACATTTGGTTATTTCATTTGTTCCTCTAGCCAAAGCAGTAATGAGGAGCTGGTTTAGGGTGCTTTTACTGGAATGAAACATTCCCGACAAAATCTAATATCCCAGAACAACTTGCATCCTAGTCCACAAAAGAGGCTTCATGGTTATACAGCCTCCAAGAGAACCCACCATTGCTGATCATTGTACCATTTAGACTCCTCTTCTCCAGTAAGCTAATTAAGTTTAAGACAATGGAGAAATCAAGTAAAGCAGGAAGTTTTCTTACAATTTTTCTCTCACTTTTGGAAGATATGTGGCCTTTTAAAAAATATTCAAGTAAATATATTCAGTGGAGCACAGAATTAATGGGGTTGTGGAGAATTGCCTTAGAGATTAATTCTTAAGCTCTTTCTTAGAATAAATGGCCTGAATTTTTAATATTGCTCATTAATCTATAACTATTATAAAATACTACTGTGATGTTGAATATTGTCATTTTGTCTTATTGTGCCTTAGAAAGTGAGTTCTGTAAAACACACTAAGTAAGGAAAATCAGCTATACATTCACAAAATAGTCAAATAAGAGTTGGCTTCTTGGATTGCTGGGATGTGGCTCTGTCTCCAAATACTGTTACAATGAGCACAGAACTTCGTGTCAATTAGAAAAACATTTTTAACTGTTGGAAAATTTCTTGAAACCAGTGTCCTTATTTGTCTTTATATGTTAAGAACTTCACATTACACTTAACACATAGCCAGTGTTCAAGAAATGTTTACTAAATTAATTACTCAATGGACAAATGATGAATGATTGAGGCAAAAATCCTTAATTGGATTTCATGAGAGCCTGGTAAGGTCTGAATGAGTATTTTCTTTATTTATCAAAGTCACTGGGGATATTAATCTAAAGCAAAAATAAAATGCTAAGAAGACATTTTATTAGCTCTTCCCGAATGGGCTTTAAAATACTCCTTAAGAGTAAATCTTAACTACCTAAATTCAAACTAAAAAATTTATTTGCTACTACAATGTCTCTAGTGAGGTTCGTGTCGTTCCCTCTTTTCCAAAGTATTTGACCATCTGAGGGGACTTTAACATAGAGCACATGCTGTGCAATCTTAGATTATCAGTTTTACTCTGAACATCAAAAAATCTCCATTATCTTTTTATACTAAATGTTAAAACAGCTGTCTAATGTAATAATAAGTGTGTTTAAAAGGTTGTTTGCCTCAATGATAAAACTTCAAATAAATATTGGAATCAGAGGAGGCCAGTTTGGCCAGGAGTTCGAGGACATCTGAGGACGCTTGCTCCTTTTCCTCTTCCAGGAGTTAATTTGCTGGAGTTGCAGAAAGCACTGAGAAGATGAGATCACTAGAGACTTGAAAGCATGATTCAAGTTTGACTCTTCCTTCTGAAGGGTGTGAGCATGGGAGTATCTCCAACATCCCAGGAGCAAAGTTAGCTCATGCAAAAGTTTCTTCTATTAGAGTAAAGACTTGTGAAACTTCTAAGCTCAATAGATACCATATATTCAGCTCTCAATAAAGTTACCTGCATGCCATGTCAATTTTCAGGTTGCTTTTGCCTTATTATCCTGTAGCTGAAATTAAAAAGTGATAATCGTCCTGTAGTCTTGTTGACCAGACTGTGCTCATGAAGAACCTCTTCCATTGTTCTTTGTCCTATAGTAAATAAACCAATTCCCTCATTTTTTCCCAAAGAGCATATTTACCTAAATACCTAATAAGTCAGTCAACCTATATTTTCTTTATTGTGCGTTTTCTTTGTTGTGACATACTGTCAAGTTTCTGAGCAGTTGAAGACGTGTTGCCATGACTAAGTGGCAGTATTATTTGGTGGAGTCTAACATTATTTTAATATTCTGGGGTTCACAAACATACAGAGCAATAGTATAGCAATTGCCCACTTCCAACACATTTCATGGATTTTTAAACTTTAGTGATGTGGTAATAAGAGAAATTTAATGTGAATCGATATGACATTCAACTGGAAATCTAATAAGTCATAACTTTGCTCTCAAACAATGACAATGGTTTCTCTGGATAATTTTGACATTCTTCTTGGTCATTTTCTGTTTCTAAGTATAAAAGGTAAAAGTCCCTTAACTCATTGATTATGACAGCTTTTATCCTAATTGACACTTACTCAGATTTGTTTCCTGAATAAGGTAGCTTGGTGTGTGTGAGTGAGATGATGGATACATTGTCTTGGACTTTGTCTTACTTTAGTTTTGCCTGCCACCACAGAATACTAGGTACTGGGTAACCTATAAAGAAGAAAATGCTTTTGCTCACAAGTCTGAAGAGTCCAAATCAAGATTCTCACACTTGGTGAGGGCCTTCTTGCTACAATCTAGCATGGTGGAGGGCATCATGTGGGAAGAGCAAGTGCACAAGCTTGGGTCTCTCTTCTTCTTCTTACAAAGCCATTAATGCTCTATTCTAATAACCTCACTTAACCCTAATCATCTCCTGAATGACTCACCCCAAAATACCTTCAACATTTGACTTTGGATGTTAAGTTTCCAACACATGAACTTTGAGGGGACACAGTCAAGCTATTATAGACATAAAACCACATCCTGCTTCATTGAATGTACCTGGACACCCCATGAAGGAATACTAAGGATGGTGTGAGAACCATTAGGTCCCTTCTCCATATTAAGCTTTACTAATTATCCCCCTTCTCTCCTCCTCCTCCTCTTCTTCCTCTTTGTCCTCCTTCTCCTGCTCCTCCTCCTCCTCCTCCTTCTTCTTCTTCTCTCTCTCTCCCCCTTCAACTATAACTTCAAGTTTTGAGTTCACAAAAAGATTTATAGCAATAAGAGGAACATTCAGAAAGTTTGTTTTGAACCCTAAATTAACCCTCTGGGTTAGGAATTTGTCTTCCATCACCTGAACCATTTGCTAATGGCCACTGGTGTGGAGTTGTGTTCTTTGGAGGTAGTCTACAAAGGTAAGGGTCAGTGGGGCTCAGTCAGTGTACAGTTATGAAGGATGTGTTGGCATGGTGATGAAAACTTTCTCCAATTAGGATCCAGTCTGTCTTCCCCATTCCCTTTCTTTTCACTCCTCCTGCCCACCTCCTGTTACCACATCTTTTTCCCTTAGTCACAGCTCTGCGTGCAATTCCACATCATGGGGACAGATTCCATAGTCCTTAATTTCATTAAGTAGACTATAAGCATAGAGAAAGAACTACAGAAACATATTATGTTTTAAACAGGCTCCACCTTTCACATCATCAGTCAAATGCCTCATCCCCAAAACAATTTCTTTCCCTATCGTTCATTATGAGATGGGGGTAGGTGACTCATGCTTCTAATTCTAGTTACTTGGGAGGCTGAGATCCACTGGGAAGATCACTGTTTGAGGCCAGCCTAGGCAAATGGTTCATGAGACCCATCCTCAGAGCAAGATGGACTGCAGATAGCCAGGGTCATTGGCTATTTATTAATATTAACTCTCAATTCACTCATGAGACTTCACACAACCATATACAAGTTATAGAATGACTAAGAAAGGGTTAACAGGGACCTTAGTGAAGGCAAGACCAAATCATGTGACACATGCATTGGATTGGCTAAAGATGGGTCAGTGAATCTTGCTCTAAGCTGGTGTTAGGTGCCCTCCTTTTGTGTGATCTGGGTGAAGGGGTTCCTTGGTCTGATTTTTTTCCTTCAAAAAGTTCATAGGCCTGGTTTTCCTGATATGGTTTTAATATGCCCATGTGTCTGTGTGTTCCTGATTTATTTCATAAGGTCATAGGTAGTAATATTTTATTTGTATAAATAAGTTACTTATCAATCTGTACTTCATGGTTTGTGCTGGGTAAATAGTAGTTGTTTTTGTGTATAAATAAGATGGACAGTCATTCTGCCTTAGCATTTATACTCAACCAAACCGATCTTTTATAAAATCAAGTCACCCAGTGCAAGGCACAGACTGAACACCACCACTGTTGTATACAATATGGAATAACAGCCTGATCTCTGCAATATCCAGACAACACAAACATCTATGTGCTTCGTACCAGACCTTGTATTTCTAGCATTCATCTCAAATAGTAAGCTCAGCATTTTGCAGGGACAGAACCTGAACCTCTATGTGTCCTTGGTATCAGAAATGAAACACTGCCATGATTTTAAAAAATCATAAAATTTCCGTTGCTAAATGCTGTCCTTAAATCTATACATAAATGAGTTGTTATTATTTCCCTAACGCAAAAAGTCACTCATTTTCTCTGTTTTCTTTTATCGTTTATCATACTAATATGGAGTCATGGACTACACAGTGAGAGGCACCCTATGAAGCATGGAGCCAAAAAGCCCTGTGCTGCCAGGAGTAACTGAAGCTGGAAGGATTATGCTCTCACTGTGGTCACAGAATCCTGTCATCTGCCCATTGTTTATAGCCCTGTCACCAAACTGTGTGCTAATCTACCTGCAACCCAGGGGAGGAACACCAGGGTTCAGCCTCTATTGTTGAAAATTAGCAAAGTCATATTAAGCAATCTCTGCCCAGTTCACAGTGTGTTAAATTTTTCCTCTAAGCTTATTTGAGTTCAAGATAGTTTGATAAAATACACTTTAATACTATAGATAGATAGATAGATTGTTAACTTGCTAACTTTTTATTATTTTTATAAAGTTTTCAATGTCAAAGTAAGAAATGTCAAGATGTGAGAGAAAAGCACCATGACAGTGGATGGAACTCTCTTTAGTTACGATGCTGACAATATGCACCTTGGAATTTAACTTCTATAACTTCCTTTTTAAAGAAAGCTGTGGACTTCCCACAGCCTACCCAGCAATCACCTCCTGTGGCTGAGCCCTTTGAAAAGGCAGTCAGCTCAGCGCCTAGCACAGGGGCACAGTAACACAAAGACTTTTCCACAGCTTTTAATTAACTCCCTTGATTTTCCCTTCAGAAAGCGCATTGTTTTAGGAGTAGCAATTACAACACTATTTCTGCTCCCTCATTTGCTCCCATGTTTCTTTCTGCCTCTTTAGGATTCAAAAGAGGGAACAATTAGGTTTAGAAGAGGGTAATGATAGGGTTCTTGCTTGACGCTGCTGTGCCAGCAGCTGCCCCCGGCTCTGAGTCATGCTGGCCCTAGAAATAAGGCAAAGGGGTTGGATTGGAGATTTCTTCTCTGCTCTTTCTATTATGGCTTCATAACATTTATGTTTAATCCACATCTGCCCATTTTTAAGTTCAAAATGTCATCTCAAAAGCCCACATATGAAAGGTTCCTTCTTATTGCTGGAGGTTGTGATTTAAAAAAAAAAAAAAATCCAAGAACTCTTGAGAGAAGGTAACTGCACAGTGGCCTTTTCTGAGGAACACTGAGACAAAACCCACGAGATCCCAGTTGGGCTTTTCCAACGTTTTGCTTGTTTCCACCAGAATTTTCTTCTTCTTCCCTAATGCCCCCATCCAAATCTGCCTTTCATGATGAAATGATGCTCTTCCCGGGCTACTCTTACATCTTCATTCACTGTAATGTCATCATAACATTCTTAACTCATTTAACTCATTGATCAGTTAACATGTCAACGTTTAGTCATTCAGTCTGTCTTCTGATCCACTGTGTTTTTAAAAAATCAATTCTCCTTCCTAATCAGTACTTCAATCTCCATCTAAACAACCCTTTAAGAATTGGTATGCCACTGTCCACTAATTTTCTTTTCCTTTTAGGTTTTTGAACCAAGTTTTGTTATGTAGTGCAAACTGACCTTAAAGGATCTCCTGCCTTTGCCTTTCACAGGCATGAGCCATCATGCTCAGTTTGTCCACTAATTCTTGAATAAAAACAACCAACAAGTGAACAGGATGGCTCACATCTGTAATTCCAGTTACTGAGGAGGTGGAGATTCAGAAGACCATGATTTGAGGCCAGCCCAGGCAAAAGTGAGATGCTATCTGAAAAGCAACTAAAGCAAAAAGGGCTGGGGATATGACTCAAGGTGGAGTGTCGACCTAGCAAGTGTGAGGCCCTGGGTTCAAACCCCAGCATGACGAAAAAGACCTACAAGAAGCAAAATGACAACAAAAAGATGATGCGACCTAGAAAGATAACCAAAACTAACTTGATGAACATAGGAAAATAGTTACTCTAAAACTTTTTGGAACTCAACAGCTTGTTAAATACCATGTCCAAAATATTTATTCATTCTAGTTTCTATTCCTTTTACTCTTCAATTTTAAATGCACATGCTTGCTTTAATATATATGTCTCCGCTGATTTCAATCTCCTAATTAGTAGCTTGGTCAGATCTGGATAACCAGTTCAGAAGAACTCAGCAGTGCCTTACCCTTGAACTATGTATTATTGGTAATCATCATGAGATTAGCGTTGTAGTCTATAGCTATTTTTCAAGGCTGGAAATTTTATTTGTATTATAGATGACTTTTGAACTAACTTTTAAAAAATCACAATACCATCAAACACTTTGTTACAATCTAAATTGATAGCATCTGTGGTATTATTTATTCTTAAGAAATTTTATTACAATTCATATGCCACATAAATCAGCTAATTAAAGTATACAATTCAATGTTTTTAAGTATATTCAGAGTTGTGTAGCCATTTATAAATTTCACAGTATTTTCATGACTCCAAGAAGAAACCCTATACCTGTTAACAGTGTCTCCTACCAACACAGCCCTAGCAGCCATGAGTTTTCTTTCTGCCAATGTAGATGGCCTCTCTGGACGTTCCTATACAGAGGACTGCAGTATGTGTCATTGTCATGGCTGACTTCTTTCACTTAGCATCATGATCTCATAGCTTCTTCATGCAGTGGAGTATATTAGTAATTTATTCTTTTTTATTGTTCAATAATATTGTATTATATACACACTCCATTTTGTTTATCCAATTATAATTGATAAATTATAATAAGAGTTGTGTCCACTCTTTGGCTACTATGATACAGCTGTTGTGAATATAGAGGCATGGTTTGTGTTCATCACTGTTTGTTATGTTTCCAGGAATGGCTTACAGTGTCACATAGTGACTCAACTTTTGAATGCCAGGCTGTTTTTCGCAAAGGCTTCCCCATTTTACATCTTCCCCATCATGTGTAAATATTCCAATTTCTCTATTCTTTCTAGCACTGCTTATGAAAAGGTCTTTCAAATGCAGTTATGTTGTAGGCTCCTATAATTTCTGACCAGAAGATTTTCAAATTCTTTGTATCCAGCATAGAAAAATTCATGCAAGACACATAGATGAGTAAGAGAGGAAACAGAGTGTGTGAAAGGTAAAAGGAAGGTATCACAACTGCAATGGTGGTACCATCTGGCCAGGTGGACCAATTGGGATGGAAGCAGGAAAAACGATGGGCTCTCTGTTTCAAGGTATTTTTAAATTGCGATGATCTATGAGTGGGGAAAAATTGGGGTGATTACTGATCAATTGCCAATAACCAGTGAGTGGGGAGGGATTTGTGTGGTCCCTGTGATGGATATTCTGTGCTTATTTATAGCTGAGAAGAAGGTTCAGAGAGAGAGAGAGAGAGAGAAAATGTTCTGTCTGAAATATGTTAAGTCCCACATGACAAAGAGCTCCGATCTTTCTATTTCTAGCCTGCCTCAGTTATTTAAAAAGATATGAAGTGGTATGCTTTCATGATCTGAGTTACAGTCTTCTTTGGTCAATAATTCTTGTGCTGATTGTTCATTTCTGTATCCTCGTGGTGTTCTTTTAACCTACTCTGTAATTCTATTCAAAACTAGCTTAATTTTGTTCCATAAAAATCTTTCTTTTTTGATTTGTCCTTCCAGTGGCATCTTTTACTTGATTCCTATTAAAATGTTGTCCTTTTAAGAGATAGCATAGACAAATGGGACTTCATAAAACTAAAAAGCTTCTGCTCAACAAAAGAAATGGTCTCTAAACTGAAGAGACCATCCACAGAGTGGGAGAAAATACTTGCCAGCTACACATCAGACAAAGGACTGATAACCAGAATATATAAGGAACTGAAAACACTGAACTCTCCCAAAATTAATGAACCAATAAAAAAATGTGCCAGTGAACTAAACAGAACTTTCTCAAAAGACGAAATTCAAATGGCCAAAAAACACATGAAAAAATGCTCACCATCTCTAGCCACTAAGGAAATGCAAATTAAAACCACGCTAAGATTCCACCTCACCCCTGTTAGAATAGCCATCATCAGCAACACCACCAACAACAGGTGTTGGTGAGGATGCGGGGAAAAAGGAACCCTCTTACACTGTTGGTGGGAATGTAAACTAGTACAACCACTCTGGAAAAAAATTTGGAGGCTTCTTAAAAATCTAAACATTGATCTACCATTTGATCCAGCAATACCACTCTTGGGGATATACCCAAAAGACTGTGACACAGGTTACTCCAGAGGCACCTGCACACCCATGTTTATTGCGGCACTATTCACAATAGCCAAGTTATGGAAACAGCCAAGATGCCCCACCACTGACAAATGGATTAAGAAAATGTGGTATTCATACACAATGAAATACTACTCAGCCATGAAGAAGAATGAAATCTTATCATTTGCAGGTAAATGGATGGAACTGGAGAACATTATCCTGAGCAAGGTTAGCCAGGCTCAGAAGAACAAAAATCGTATGTTCTCCTTCATATGTGGACATTAGATCAAGGGCAAACACAACAAGGGGATTGGACTTTGAGCACATGATAAAAGTGAGAGCACACAAGGGAGGTATGAGGATAGGCATGAAACCCAAAAAACACAAGATAGCACTTGATGTCCTCAATACAAAAGAACTCATGCAGAAACTTTTAAGTGACAGAGGACAATAGGAGAAGGGGACCAGGAACGAGAGAAAAGGTTAGATCAAGAAGAATTAATTTAGATTGTAACACATATGTACAGGAAATCAATGCAAGTCAACTCCCTGTATAGCTATCCTTATCTCAACCAGCAAAAACCCTTGTTCCTTCCTATTATTGCTGATACTCTCTTCAACAAAATTAGAGATAAGGGCAAAATAGTTTCTGCCTAGTAGTGAGGGGATGAGGGGGGAGAAAGAGGAGGTGGGGGGTAATGGAGGGGGTGGGGGAAGAGGGGAGAAATGACCCAAACATTGTATGCACATATGAATAAATGAAATAAAAAAATTTGTCCTTTGTACTGCTGAGAGTGAGGAATAGTCCCTATTAAAGTCTAGAATCACATCTTCAAGCTCTTCAAAGTTAAGCTCTCTACAATGCTTAATGAGTCCATGTGTTGTGATCCCCTCGGCTCAAAGATTTGGGTTAAAATTCATTGATTATTATCATTAGAAATAAATGTAAGCTAATGCATGCTTTGTATACTCCAGTGATCTATATGACTCAGAGAAAACTGTGGCTCGGAGCAGCCACCATGGTTGTCATTGCTGTGTCCTGGAATCCTGCCCTAAAATGGTCTAGAACAAGATGATAATTGCATTTATCAGTTTATTCCACAAACAGTGGAATAAAACTAAATATTTTAAAGCATGTATACTAATCTCTATTTTCATATTAAAAATAGAATCCTCAGAGTAATCTAACTTGAAAAAAGATTTCTTCAAGTTATTCCCTTAGAAACTAGCATTTATGGAAGTTTTACCCGCTATAAGACACCTGCTAAAAGTTTTGTACATACTCTGTGATGAGATTTATTTTCCCCACTTCATAGATCAGACAAGAAGCAAGAAGTTTACAGAGCTTTAGTTTCTCTGCATTAAGAGCAACAAATGCTAGCTAATTTTTAAGGTGTCTTACCTATCTTCACCCCTCCCTTGTGTGCTCTCGCTTTTATCATGTGCTCAAAGTCCAATCCCATTGCTGTGTTTGCCCTTGATCTAATGTCCACATATGAGGGAGAACATACAATTTTTGGTCTTTTGGGCCAGGCTAACCTCACTCAGAATGATGCTCTCCAATTCCATCCATTTACCAGCGAATGATAACATTTCATTCTTCTTCATGGCTGCATAAAATCCCATTGTGTATAGATACCACATTTTCTTAATCCATTCATCAGTAGTGGGGCATCTTGGCTGTTTCCATAACTTGGCTATTGTGAATAGTGCTGCAATAAACATGGGTGTGCAGGTGCCTCTGGAGTAACCTGTGTCACAGTCTTTTGGGTATATCCCCAAGAGTGGTATTGCTGGATCAAATGGTAGATCAATGTTTAGCTTTTTAAGTAGTCTCCAAATTTTTTTCCAGAGTGGTTGTACTAGTCTACATTCCCACCAGCAGTGTAAGAGGGTTCCTTTTTCCCCGCATCCTCGCCAACACCTGTTGTTGGTGGTGTTGCTGATGATGGCTATTCTAACAGGGGTGAGGTGGAATCTTAGTGTGGTTTTAATTTGCATTTCCTTTACTGCCAGAGATGGTGAGCAGATACTTTAAAAGCAACTGAGGCCAATAGGAGAAGGGGATCAGGAACAAGAGAAAAGGTGAGATCAAAAGGAATTAACCTAGAAGGTAACATACACGCACAGGAAATTAATGTGAGTCAATGCCCTGTATAGCTATCCTTATCTCAACCAGCAAAAACCCTTGTTCCTTCCTATTATTGCCTATACTCTCTCTACAACAAAATTAGAGATAAGGGCAAAATAGTTTCTGCTGGGTATTGAGGGGGTGGGAGGCAGAGGGTGGGGGCGGAGTGGGTGGTAAGGGAGGGGGTGGTAAGGGAGAAATGACCCAAGCATTGTATGCACATATGAATAATAAAACAATGAAAAGAAAAAAAGGTTACAGAGCTAGTCGTGGTCTACCCCACGAACTTAAGCATAAGTAGGATTTGGATCCAGTCAACCGTTACTAAGAAACCCCTTTTGTGTGTGTCTTTCTCTCCTCATGCTTGAAAAGATCACACTGAAAAGTAACCAGGACGCTGAACTAACCACAGACAGGGTCTGTGAATATAATCTTCAAGCTCAGCCCCAATGGTGCCTCCCTTATAAGGGTTCCTCTTCAGTCGGTCAGAATGCAGCACCTTCTCTTTGCTTGGGGTGTTGCTTCTATATCACCCTTCGCTTTCAGCACCTCTTTCTTTACCCTGCCTTGTTGACTCTGTTGTTTGGTCTCTGCTGTCTACCTTGCACACAGCAGGTGTCCAATACAGGTGTTTAACTAAATTAAACTGCAGGCACACAAATATTGGTTCATTAAATGAAGACCCGTTGTCAAGAAGCACTAGTTCTTAATCTATTTCATTTGAAGAAACAAGTCAATGCAGGTCTCCCAAGAGTCACTACTACATTTAAATATTTCTCATCTGCCCTTTGTTCTCTTTGTTCTGATGTGAAAAGTTTTCAAGTTCTTAAGAGCACAGCCATTTTGGTTCAGTGAGACTTGAATTCAAATCCTAATCTAAAAAACTAGGAGGCTTTGCGCAATTTTTAATCTCTTCAGATCTCAATGATTTCACTTACAAAATGGGAGAATAAATACCAATCATCTAAAGTTGATGAGTTTGAGAAATATTAAATAAATAAAATATTTCTCAATATTTAAATATTAAATAAATAAAAAGTTGTCAAAACTCAGCAGTTTTTGGAACTGAGCAGGTGTTACTAGTAAAGATAGTGACCCTATTGCTCTGTTCGTCCTATAAAAGCTTTTGACTATTTTTATATTAGCCAAATATAAAAGTAATACAAGACTCTCTAGGTTCTATAAACTCTCAATTCTCAACTGTCACACACAAAATAGGGAAGAAGAAATATCTTAACTCAAAATTACTATCTGTCGTCTTTTCTAACCGACAGAAGCAGTGTCTCACTCTGGACCTAATATCTGTGCTTTGAATTTTCAGAACCCAAGGGCTGCATAGAATAACTCCAGTTCCTCCGAAGAGGTTGAGCTAAAATTTGGAAAGATCATCTGTAATTTCATGTTATAACCAAGACAAAAAGAGAATAGGTGGGGTTCAACATGTCACAGAAGTAAAATGTAGTAAAATGCCAGAAAAAAACTTGCTAACTGCTACTCTTGATCAAGTTAACTGTTTTCTCCTATGTTGATTATATCTTGAGTTTAGTGCCATATGTCAATATAATTTTTAAGTGTTAAATGAAACGTAATTTTTTTCTCTTTTGTTTTTTAACTTGTGACTTAAAATGAGAGTCTTCCAACATGAGAAGCAGTAGCTAAGACGATGTCTGTGGCTCACGCTAGGAGCTGGCACAAATGCAAGGCAGACTCCAGGAAGACTGAGGAAATTGATCACATGCAGTCATTACCACAGTCCACTGACAGTGCTAATAAGGCCAGCAAGGACTTAAAATCATTCAACAATAGTTGAACTGCATTGCTCACTTTCTTCTCTTAAGAAAGAAAAAGATACAATGATATATAGAGCAAAATTTGGGACTATGTGATAAACACAACATCTTTGCTTTTGTTCTTCTCATCGTAAGCTACATGTAGTTGGCACAGTGTCAAACTATAGGGGACATGAGTGATTTTGCAATTCTCTCACTTCATTTTTCAGTTGGGCAAACAATGGTTCAAAAAAGCCATGGAACAAAACAGGTGCCACAAGGTTGTGGCAGAGCTAGGACAACACTGCACTTACCCTGTTCTCATAGTGCCTTGGACAAAGGCAAGACCAGGGAGGTGGTCATTCCAAGGTTGACACAGGATACTTAGGGGCTCTTGTAAAAGTTCCATTGGAACCCACCAGGTTTAGATACAAGGAACAAAGTCCCTGTAGGGAAGTGGAGCACATTTCACATTGAGAATCTGTTCCACTTACTGCATGAATATATACATGTGCAACACACACAGATATTTTTGGTATTTTCTTACTGATATTTGAAATCTCAACACACAAGCAAGACTATTTCATCCCATAAAATAAAAACAGGCAAACTTACTTCTTAAACATATGGCACAATATAATCTAAATGGCAAGCCTGGTTTTGCTAATGAAAGCCTTCCCTTCCTGTATGAAGTACAACCACCCTGGATGAGCAACTTCCAGACCACACTTGAGGTCTCTGCTGCAGGTCTGCAATAGAGGGATCTATACCACAGATTTATAAGTCAGTGGTTGAAAGACCTGAGCAGCTACAACATTTAGCAGAAAACCTGATGTTTAGAAAAAAGTGATGTACTCATGTATGAAAATGGAAAAATGAGACCTGTTCAAACTGTTCCAGGAATGGGGGGAGGGAGGATGAAGGAAAATGGTGGAGGAGGTGAATTCAACTATGATATGTTGTAAGAACTTTGGTAAATGTCACCGTGTGCCCCCAGTACAAAAATGATTTTAAAAAAGAAAGATATAGGCAGCTGAATGAGTTGAAAAAATTTTAAGAAAAAAGAATTAGTACTGGCAAAATAGAAATATATTAGCACCAAAATATTGTAACTGATGTTTAACATTGTGGGAAATCTGAAATGATCATTGTACATCTAATAATGTTTTAACATAAAGAATAACTTGCCCCTAAGTCAACAAAACTTAAAAATACACAATGAGACCTGGCATAGTTTCGTAGATATTTTACCAATCATCTCAGAGATCCTGCTTGTTGGGACATGAACTCCCTGTGCTCTGAGCACCACCACAAGCCCTCTGCTCACTTGCCGGCTCTCTTACAAACCAGCCCTGTAGGGAGGACAAAATTCGGCCCTCACCTCAGGTAACTTTATTAATTCAAGAACCTGAATTTTCTATACCAGCAGCCAACTGTAAGTATTGGGTTTAGAGCATCTTCTTTAGATAATTCTTCCTACATTATAAATTTTCAAATAGGCTTGAACTAATTTCAGTATTTTTCTCTCTAAGCTCTTCTCCCTTCTCTTCAATATAGAAAGAGATAAAATAAAAAGGAAAATTTAAGAGCCATATAAGCTGTTGCTGCTGTGGACTACAAAGTTCCTACTCTGTGCCCCCAGCTTGTGTGCAGTGTTGCTTTTCGTCAGATGTGTTTATCCTTGCTGAGGTACAGTGAGTTAGGAAATGTGAACTATATTATAAACTCTTTGCTAGAGAAGCTATGATAGCTACTGCAGTATTATTTTAAACAGAGCAGCACCTACTTCAACTCTCGTTCAAAGCAGTTTGTAAAATTTGTTTTTTGACTGGGTCCTTACTCACTATCAATAGAAAAAATAAAACAGGGATTAGACTCAGTTTCTCTTAAAATGTTGGTACCTGGATATGTTGCCTTCTCCATTTAGTAGAGACCTCATTTTCAAATTCAGTTTTAAAAAATTTCAAATGAAATTCAATTAATGTTCAATAGAAATTTCAATATTTTTCTTTAAATGATTCCAAAAATCCTCCTCAAGGGACAAGGAAGCTATGAATTCAGGATCTTCCGATTGTCAACCAGAGAAGGAGTCAAACAAGTGGCAGGCATTTCTAAAGAGAACATGTGATAGCAGTTCTCAATGAGGAAGAAACAAAAGGGAAGAGGACAGGACAATGGATCATCTGACGATCCTATCTGGGAATTCTTCAGCAATTTTCTATACCACAATTCCTCCCACCTTCCAAACTATTTCACAGACAAGTGGATAAGTATTGTCATCCCTACTTGGCTGATTATAATACAGAGACATAGAGGATAAAGTAAATAAAGGAGCAAGATGGCTAACACAGGTGCCTGGCATACTGTCCCCCATAACAAGGGACCCAAACAAAGCACACAAAACAACTTTCTCACTTCAGTGTTTGAGGAAGAGTGTGGAGTGCGATGTGGATGTGGCAAGGGAGCTGTGGAGGGCAGAGAAGTACAGTGGTCTTTAAAAGAGGGACATCAAGGGCTGCGCACAGTGGCTCGTGCTGGTCATCCCTCCCACTCATGAGGTAGAAACGGGGAGGATCCAGTTTAGATTCAGGCATGATGGTGCATCCCACTAATCCCAGGTAAGCAGAAGATCACAGTCCAAGGCTGACCTGGGCAAACTGTGAAACCCTATCGCCCAGCATCTGCTGTTCTATCTCCCAGGATTAACCCTGAACCAAGAGGGACTTCAATTGGTGGGGAAAGGATAAATAAGCAGAGACCCCAAGCTCTTCCCAGTCACACAAAAGGCAGTTGAAATATTTGCTTCTGGGGAATGCTATGGTCCTGACACACCCTGATCCCACTTTGGGGGACAGAGCCTCACACATTTTGGGCCCTCCCCCACTTGGGTTCCTGCTGCACAATAACATCTTGAAGTCCACATACTGGAAGCAACGTAAAGCAGCTAGGGCAACTGATCCCAGCAGTTTGGAGTAACCAGTCTTGTGAACCAGAGAGGGATTGCTGCTCATCCTTCTATAGTCTTAAGAGGCACTTAGGTATCCTACTGTGAGTAGTTTATCTTCAGAGGACCCTTGAAAACATTAGAATGACTGATCTTTGATCTCTACCCTCCTGCTGCCCCAGAAAATCCCAGAGAGGCAGTTCTAAGGGATTAGGCCCAAAGTAACCTCTAGGAATCAGACCTCCAGCCTGAACTATCCTCCTGCAGCCCAAAGAAACAGCCTGAGGAGCCTGTTCTCAGAATTTGAATCTGCTGAGGCCATGAGAAGCAGACAAGTGGCCGTATTCACTTACCCTGAGTTACAAGAAGTAACTGAACAGCCCACCCTGAGCAGGATGGACCTCAAGAGCCCAACAAAATTATTTTAACCTTTAGACACTGACTGGTAATCCAACTGGTCCCACTAATGAGGTCTGACCCCAACATAGCCCTCAGACAGACAAGCATCATGTCCTGCTTCCAAGCACCTTGTGCGGCACCCACCTGGGCCTATCATAGTAGCCCAAACCTCACACAGCACCTGGAAGTGGACACCCACCACACCTCTACTGCTCTACTGTCCATAACTTATCTATAAGGATCCACCAAGGAAACTCACTTCACATTTTGGGAAACTGATGGGCACCCCACATCCGTAGCTGACAGCACCAGGCTCAGAGCCACCAGCAACCCCACCCGATCTAAGAAAGCTACACCCCAGAACTGATGAAATCCCATAAACATCTATGATCAGGCTACTTTCTTCTTCAGGAATTGGTGAGCTGATTTTTTATAGATAAAGAAGCTATGACACTAAAGTGCCCATGAACTCAAGTCAACACAGCACAGCCAACGAACAACCTAGGACACACAATGAGGAGAAGATCTCTGTACCTTACTATATAAAATCATAAAACAATAGATCCTCTGGTGCATAATTATCAACATGGGGACACAGGAAGCACAGGTGACTCTGAGTGAGTTCAAAAACTCTCTAGCAACAGATCCCAAAGAAAAGTAATCAAGTAATCTTGACAAAGAATTCAAAATAATGATCATAAGAAAACTTAATGAGATATGAGAGAACAGACAATTCAATGAAATCAGGAAATTAATGATATGAATGAGAAATTCGGCACAGAGATCATTTAAAAGAACCAAATAGAAATGTCAGAAATAAAAAATGCAATAAATGAATTAAAAAGTGCAGTTGAAAGCTTCAACATCAGGTTTGTATCAAGAAGAAAGGATATTTGACCAGGAAAGAAAGGTTTTTGAAAGAATCCAGTCAAACAAAAAAGAACGAAGAAAGCTATGAAACTTACAGGTCACAGTTGAGCATGCAAACTTTTGGGTGTTTTAGGAGGAGGAGCAGGAAGAGAAGGAGGAGAAAGAGAAAAGAGGAGAAGAAGAAGAAGAAGAAGAAGAAGAAGAAGAAGAAGAAGAAGAAGAAGAAGAAGAAGAAGAAGAAGAAGAAGAAGAAGAAGAAGAAAGGTGTAGAAAAACTATTCAATGAGACAATTGCTAAAAACATTCCAAACCTTGGGAAATATACAGACTTCTAGATCTTTTCTGAGACATGTTAATCAATTTGTCAAAGGTACAAGGTAAAGAGAAGATCCTAAAATCAGCAGGAGAAAAACAACAAGTCACTTATAAAGGAATTCCCATTGGACTAAAAGTAGTCTTCTCAGAAGAAACCTTACAGGTCAAGAGAGAATGGGATGCTATATTCAAAACATTGGAAGAAAAGAAAAACCCAGTCCAAAATGAATACTAAATACAGCAAAGTTATCCTTCAGAAATGAAGATTAAATAAAGACTTTACAAGACAAACAAAAAACTGAGGAAATTTATCACCATTAGACTTTCCTAAAAGAGATGTGTAAGAGTCCTTCATTAAAAGTGAAAGGATGGAGGCTGGGCTTGGTGGTTAACACCTCTAATCCCAGGTATGTGGGAGGCACAGGTAGGAGGATCACAGCTCAAGGCCATCCCTAGGCAAAAAGCAAAAGAGCCTATCTGAAAGCTAACTAAAGCAAAAATGTCTGGGGTATGACTCAAGTGTATGCCTTGCAAACACCAGGCCCTGGATTCAAACTACAGGACCATAAAAATAAATATAAATAGGTAATAGATGATATAACTACCATCATGAAAGTCAAAACATAGAGGGGACACACAAAAAGGAAGAGAAAAAAAATCAAATCTTATGAAACAGAAAACCAACAAATCACAAAGAAGTGAACAAGAACTGAAGAAGAGCAACATGTCACAGTTCAGGCCTATAATCCTAGCATTTGGGAGGTTGAGGCAGAAAGATTTAGACTTTCAGACCTGCCTGGGTTATGTGGCTAGACCCTCTTTCCTAAAAAAAAAAGAATGGACAGGTGCAGTAAGAGAGAAGAATTATTTTAAAAGAAGATATAAAAAGAATCAGAAAAGATTTACCATATGACAGGACATGATTTTTTACTTATCAACAGAAAAGTCAATCCTAAAGTTCATATGAAAGCACAAAAGACCACGAATAGCCAAGGCAATACTGAGCAAAAAGAGTAAAACTGGGGTATCACAATACCTGAGTGCAACTATAACACAGAGCCATAGTAACAAAAACAGCATGGTTCTGACACAAAAACAGACATGAAAACCAATGGAACAGAATAAAAGACCCTGACACAAACCTAAGTAGCTGCAGACATTTGATGACAAATGCCCAAAACATGCATTGATGAAAAAAATAGTGTGTTCAACAAATGGTGCTGGGAAAATTGGATATCCACTTGCAGAAGATTGAAACTAGATCCCAGTCTCTCACCTTGTACCAGTAACAATTCAAAGTGAATCAAATCTGAAATGGTGAAATTACTCCAGGAAAAAAATAGGGAATATACTGGATTACATAGGCATAGGTAATAACCTTATGAATAGAAATCCAATATTTCAGCATTTCAGAGAAAGAACTGATAAGTGGAACTGCATGAAAATAAAATGCTTCTGCACAGAAAAAGAAACATCCTCTATGCTGCAGAGTCAGCCTACACATCTGACAAGGGATGAATGACCAGAATATATAGGGAGCTTAAAAAATTAGCTCTGTAAAGAATAAACAACCCATTGAAGAAATAGACAAATGAACCAAACAGACAATTTTCAAAGGAAGTAAAAAGTCAATAAATATGTGAAGAAATGCTCAATACCCTTGGTCATGAAAGAAGTGCAAATCAAAATGACACAGGTTTCATCTCACTCCAGTAGGAATGGCTACCATCAAGAACACAAACAACAAATGCTGGTGAGGATGCAGAGGAAAAGAACCCTTCTACACTGCTGGCAGTGATGTAAATTAGTACAGCCACTGTGAAAAGTAGTATGTCGGTTCCTCAGAAAACTAAAAATAGAATTGCCATATGATATACCAATACCATTCTTTGGGCATGTATCTGAAGGAATGTATGCCAGGATATGATAGAGAAACTTACACACCCACGTGCATTGCAGCACTGTTCACAATAGCCAAGCTTTGGAAAAGTCCAGATGTCCCACAACTTATGAATGGACAAAGAAAATATGGTACCTATGCAATAGAATATTCAGCATAAAAAAGAATGAAATTATGTTTTTTGCAGGTAAATGAATGCAACTGGAGACCATCAGTTAAGTGAAATAAGCCAGGCTCAGAAGGACAAAGGTTACATGCAGAAACTAGACCTATGAGGTAAGTATACACATATATACATATATGATCCTATACACACATACACATACACACAGAGAGAGAGAGAGAGAGAGAGAACAAGACTGCATTAGTGGGGCTGTCTGGGGGACTACAGAAGACAAGAGAAGGAAAGAGAACAGTACTGAAACATTGAAACATCGCATCTGGATATGAAGACAGCAATGCAGTGCACTGTGAGCTGTTGAATAACAGGGAAGCAAGGCAGCAGGTAAAGAGTAAATGATAGGGGGATTAATCTGATTAAGTCATGACACATGCATGTCTGAAAAGCCAAAGTGAAACCCCTTTTGGACTACCAATATACAATTTAAAATAATACATGGCAGGAAGGTAAAACAGGTCCTTTGAAGAGTGAGTACCACCGGGAGGGGTGGGCACAAGGAAAGGGAGAATATGCTGAATGTATTCATGTATGAAAACAGAAGAATGAAACAGTTCTACAAAAGCAGGTATGGGATTGCGGGAGAGTGGTGGCAGCGGTGAATCTAGTTAAGATGTGTTGTAAGCAATATGTAGTTTCCCTCTGTATAACTATCATATCCTGATAAAAAAGAAAGTAATACAAATGGGAGAGTTCAATCAAAGTACATCCATGCATTTTATAAGTATCACAATGAAACCCTTCATACAATTAATTTTTGCTAATAATTTTTAAAGTGAAAAAATAAACTTTAATGACAGAATAGATTTTAAAAAGACCCAACAATGTGCATATTAAAAGTGGACTGAATCAGTAAAGACAGATGCACATGGACTGAGAGTGAAGATGCAGAAAAGTAGGTGGTATCAAATGGGACCACAGCTGGAGCAGTACCTGTACTTATTTCAGGTAAATTATATTTTAAGAGAAAATCTACATAAATAGACAAAGATGTATATGACGGAGACTATGTAATGACCAAGGTACCAATTCTAGAAGAGGAAATTACAATTGTAAATATATATGAAGCCATTACTGGAACATTCGGTTATTTAAAGAAGACATTATTAGATCTTATAGGAGATTCTTGTAGAATAATAGATGGGGACTTTGACACCCCAGGTTCATCAATGAATAGATCTATTCATCAATGAATAGATCATGGAGACAAAATATAAGTAAAGACACATCAGAATGATATATGGTAGTATAGACCGAATGGATCTAACAGACATTTAAAAATTTTCTTCCAGCAGGTGTAGAAAGCACATTCTTATCAGCACAGGGGTCATTCTTCAGTATACTGATATTTCTGTCCATAAAACAAGCCTAGACAAAGTTAAAAGACATCAAAATTATAGCGTGTATCTTTTCTCACTATGATGGTATAAAACTACAAAGCAACAAATGAAATTTACAAATTGTATGAATACGTGGAAATTAAATAACATACTCTTGATTGACCAATGAATCAAAGAAAAATACAAGAGGGGAAATCAGAAATTTTTGGAGGGCTATGGGTATCACTCAGTGGTAGAATTCTTGCCTAGCATGTTCAGGGTCCTGAATTTTATCCTCAGCACCAGAAAGAAATAATATAAAGATACAGAAGAAAGGAGAGAAGGAAGGAAAGAAAGAAGGAAAAGAGAGGAAAGGAAAGGGGAGGGAAGAGAAGGAGAGAGAGAAAAAGAAAGATGAAAGCACGATATACCAAAACCCACATCACACAGCAAAATAGTACTAAAAGGGAAGTTTATTGCAATAAGTGCTTCTATTAAAAAAGAAACAGATTTCAAATAAAGAACTTAATGATGAAACTTAAGGAACTAGAAAATCAAATTTCAAATTGGTAGAAAGTAAAACAATAGCAAAGAGGAGAGTAGAAATAAATGAAATAAGGAAAAGAATGCAACTTGTCAATGAAACAAAGAGCTGGTTTTTGAAAAGATAAACAACAAAATTGACAAGTTGTTAGACTGACCAACAAAAAAGAATGAAATTCTAAGTAAACAAACCTTTAATCAGAATAGCTAAGAGAGGAAAATCTAAGGGAAAAATCAGAGAAAGAGACATTATAATGATACCACAGAAATATAAAGCCTCATTAGAGACTATTATGAATAGCAAAGAATCAACTTAAGAAAACTAGAATAAACGGATAAATTTGTGTACATATGTAGTCTAACAAATTGAACCATAAAGATGTAGAAAACACGAATAGAACAATGACAAATAATGCAATTGAAATAGTAACAACAAGACAGCTCTCAACAAGAAAATCCGAGAGTCATGTGACCCTACTGATAGTTACTAAATTGAAGAAGAACTAATGCCATAAATAAGGGAAGCAAGGAGAGCCAAACTCATTCTAAAAATTCCTGAAATACTGAAGTTGACAAGGATACAAGAACAAGTACACATTAATACCCTGTGAAATAGAGATGTAAAAATTCTCAACAAAATGTTATTCTATTGAGCCAAACCTCACATAAAAAAGGTATATCATGGTCAAGTGGGACTATCCCAGGTATGCCAGGATGGTTCAATGTACGTGAAACAGCAAATGTAATACATAGATTTAAGACAACTAATGCTGAAAAACATATGGTCAACTCAAGGGATACAGGGAAATCACAGAATAAAATTAAACATCCTTTCATGACATAAACCTTCAAAAAATTAGGGTAATGAAGGAAACAACCTCAAGACAATTTCTAAATAAGACAAGCACACAGCCTGCATCACATGGATGGGGGAAAGCTGACTGGTGAAGTTGACATTCACCAGTCTTACGCAAAGCATCCTTAGAGTTCTTGGCCAGTGCTGTAAGGCACAGTAAAGAAACCAAGAGAATCCATGTAGGAAGGGGAAGTTCAAATTATCCCTGTTTCTAGACATGGTGATCTAATTAGAAAAACCTAAAGTCTCCACCAACAAGAGATAGAATTTATAAGCAATTCAGTAATATTGTGTGATACACCAACAACAAAATTACTGAGAAACACATCAAAGAAATTCAATTCACAAAAGCCACAAAAATGAAACAAACCTCCAAAAATTAATTTAACCAAGAAATTGAATGATCTATAAGATGAATATTAAAACACATATGAAAGAAATTGAAAGGGATGTAAAATAATTAGAAAAGCATTCCATGTTCATGGACTGGAAGAATCAATAATGTTAAAATATCCATGTTACCCAAAGCAATCTGCAGACAGAATACAACTCCTACCAAAACAATGATAATCTTCACAGAAATAGAAAATTTGTCTCAAATTTGAATGGAAACACAAAATACTATAAAAAGTCAAAACAATCCTGAGGGAAAGGAACAAAGGTAAAATATTATAGTAGCTGTCTTCAAATCTACAGTAAACCAAACCCCATGGTATCAGCAAAAACAGACATATAAGCCAATGGAACAAATCAGACAGGCTGTAAGTAAATCCACGCACATAAAGCCAAAGTCTTTTTGTTTTTTTGAGACAGAGTCTCACTATGTAGCCCAGACTGGCCTCCAATTCATGATCTTCCTGCCCCAGCCTCCAGAGTTCCAGGATTACAGACATAGACCACCATGCCTGACTTAGTCAACTAATTTATGGCAAAAGCAAAAAAGAAAAAATATTGAAGAAAAGTAGGCCTCTTCAATAAGTTTTGCAGAAAACACTGACTCTCAATATGCAACAGATAGACACCAGACACCGACCTCTCACCTATGACAAAGGTCATGTCAAAGTGAGTCTTGTCAAATATAAAAAATGTAGTTAAAAATTACAGGTTAAGCAGAGACACAGCTTATGATTAGCACTCTCTGGGATGACATGCTGTACATATTCAAATTTCATTTATGATCAAGCTGGTTAGCAGGACTTCAGCACGAATTCTACTGTAATTTTGTGGTAGCCAGACGATCCTTCGTGAACGTAAAGTGGCAATTCCATAAGTAAAATTACCAATGATGAATGAATAAATTAACATATGTTTTTCTGTTTTGTTTGTTGCAGAGAAGTAATGAGATCCAGGGCCTTCTGTCTGCTATGCACACCTTTTACTACTGAGCTGTAACCACAGCCTGAATATATGTTTATCTGAAAGTGATGGTGCTAGCTATCAATTTGTACCTCTCAGGTCCAAATTGTCCCTTCAATAGGTGACCTGGGATCAAGAATGTTTCTTTAAGAATTTCTGTTTTAATGTGAAGATGACTTTAGGCAAGGATGCTGATAAGACAGGGCAGGAGGCCATGGTTTCTTGCAGTTTTCCTCCTGGGTGGTAGGGGTCAGCTTCAGCTGCAGGTAACAGCATCATGAAGAATGGTCCAAGGGACTTTGTCATTAAGAGGCTGGGAAAAGGATGACCCAGTAAGGGAGACAGAAAAGGAGTGGAGAAAAAAGAAGGAAGCAGGGGCTGGGGATGCTGACAGCCATGTGAGTATAGTATTTGAAGAAAGTGAATCATTGAGAAATGTCACAAATTCATTGGATATAGATGGATGCCAGTGCCCTTGACACACAGACATTTATGGAGGAGCAGAACTCAAAACCTGAAGCATAGGAAAAAGAGGTGAGGAAGTGGAAGCAGAGGTGAGAAGCAAGCCTTGTAAGGAACAGTGCTGTAAGGAGCTGAAACAGATTACAAAATGAGGAAAGATCTACATACTTATATGTTAGTTTCATTAACAGAACAACTCACATTTGCTGAAAATGATCTCACGGAGGAGCAAAATAACAATGCAACAGGACGAAGGGATAATTTCAAGAGTAAGACCCCAGGGAAAGCAAGGGGAACGGAATCCAGAGCAAAAGTAGATTGGTTTGAGTACTCATGAGCTGCACGTCCATTTTAACAAGGAAAGCAGAACGGCTCGGTAAAACAAGATGACATGCCATGAGTTAACAGTGAGGTAGAAGCAGGAATGTTGGACATTTGAGTGGGGAGGGGAAGATGTAAAATAGACATGTCAGAAGTAGGAGTGTAATTTAAACACAGAAATTTATAAGGCTGCCAGCAGTTAGAAGGATTCACTAGGGAATTGTGGTGATAAATTTGAAGAAGGAACTGTTAACACTGCCATGAGATGTCACCCTGTGCCAGAGCAGGGACTATGTTTTATTTTCTCTCTAACTCCCGAGCCTACCACAGTAAACACTCAATGAATAAGAGCAAACAAATGACTGCATTGGACAGCACTCCAGATTAGAAAACACTTCTTTATATGTAAATACATCTTAATGTACAGTAAATAAAGGTGCATAACCCATTCAAGAAACTCTTTCTCAAGCTATCATTACCTCCAATACTTCATCACTATTCTTCCTGGGTCTAAAACACCTTCCAGTTAACCAAGTCTTCCCTGTGTAGCCATATTTTCTTTGAAAGGTGAGCTTTGCTTTTTAAGCCACTCAAATAAATGACAATGACAGTTTAGGTCATTACACTATCAAAGTAGGCAACACAGGTTTGCTTTGGAGTTAGACGTTCACAAAACTGAGACATGCTCCTAAATGATTTCTGTCTAAAATTTTTATCAGTAAAATTAAGATGCTAGTACCAATTTCACATGGAAAGTGAAAAGGGACTCAGTGTTCAGTAAATGTTAACTACAACTGCAAAACGCCATCTTAGAATAAAAGCATCAATGCAGATTTCACAAATCAGGGGGTCATGGCATAGTAGCTGGTACGTGAATTGCATGAACAACTAGAAAACTGAACAAAATGTAAGAAACACCTGTGTAGTTATTGGACCACAGACAGGAAAAGACTGGACACTGAGAAAAAGTGATTGAGGCAATCCAGAACACTGTTTGAAATCTTGAATCTATGGTAGGGAAAAAAGAAGAAATTTTTCTCCCTTTTCTTGTTAACTGAAGTTTAAACGTTTTAATTTTTTTTTTTTTTTGGTTTTTGCATCATCCAAGCATTTATTAATTTATATCTCAGTTCCCTCATGGTCTTTTGCTCACCTGACACTAGACATTTTGTATTTCGGCTTTTGTTTTAAATCTCTCTTTACTGATCACTATCATCTCAGAGATTTTGCCTCTTGATTCAACTGCTCTCCATCACTTTGAGATTTGCAATGTAAAATAACTACCTGTCCTTTGTACCCTCATAGTTGCCTTTTCCCTTCCCCACTTGCTACCATGCTAATTTGAATTGCCCTTGGTGACAGTTTAATTTAAAAGCTACACAAAATAAAGTGCTATTTTAATGTGACATTTTCTGTTCTTGATTTTTGCACATGGCTCATATAAAAAGTGTCAAAGTTTTATTGTTAGAATTCAGATAAGCTGCATATTTCCTACTGTGCAGTACATTGCTCTATACCTATACCTATTCAAGTATGTAGCATATATTTTTTGTGTTCTTTGGTTTAAAAATAAAACTAAACTCTTACAAATTTAGCAAGAAAAGAATAATAATAAGTAAACAGGGATAGCTTTTAATTTACAATTTTGTATTTGCAATAAACTGCGGTGCTGGACACTGAAAACAATAATTTTTATTTCTGAGTGGTTGAAAGGCAGATAATGAATGTACACACACACTTAACCTTGATGGAATTATATAATATATTCTAAAGGGGAAGATGTAATAGGAGACACGACTTAGTTTACCATGAAGCAATAACAAATTAGAATAAGTATGCAGAAGTATTAGAGCAAGCAGTATGCATTCCATCACTTGATTTATGAAATTAGGCATAAAATAATTTGTCACCTGGATTCAACTCTACTCTACAGATAGGGTTGCTCTATCATCAAAATATAAGAACAAAAAAAGAACTCATAGACTGTTACTTTCATGATTAAAAGAGATTAAACATGAATAGCTAACTTACATATTAATAACCAGCTTTACCTACTTAAAACTAAACAACACATTAAATAGTTATATGGGGAAGTTTGATCCTAGAAGCCTTTCTAATTTTAAATTTGCAATGATGAATAGTGATACTAGTCATAAAGACCGTCAAATTTTTCTAAATATGAAAAATTAAGCCCTCTTGGCTAGTTCCTACTAACAAATGGAATGATAGTCTAGTGAGGGGCTACCTCAAGATTTAACAGGTTCTCTGACAATTTTGATAGTCAATCAAAGTCATTGATCATGGGAAGGTTTTGTAGAAGATATAAGTCCTAGGTATAAATGATCAAGTTAGTGATACTTGAATTATTCAAAATAAGACATTCAGCTTCCAGGAAGCACATTTTACCTCCTCAAGCTTAGACACTGTAGGTAAGACAGCATAAAAGGCATTTGAATGATGGAGAGATAAATGGAGATGTTCCAAGAATCTCAGACCTTAATCCACAGTGCTGAGCTCCCTCGAATGTATTTTTACCTCATATCTATCCACACATGGAGATGAAGAAGTCAAAAACTCAGAAACACCTATGGACTCAGGCAAAAGTAAATTCTAAAAACTCTGCTTTATAAATACACACACACACACACACACACACACACAAAGCAAAGGAAGAGATAGATGAGCAGGCAAAAATTTTCATACAATAACACCTCTACTTCCAACAGCATAGAAAAACGTCTGACCCCATCCTTATTGATGCCAATAAAGGTCAGGAGAGGAGTTATGGGCTGTGATTGGGCTTGGAAATGGTGTGTTACTCTAGACATTGTAAACATAATGACATAACGAATACTATGAAAACTCTACATACACGCACAAATTTGATAACTTCAATGAACTAGATCAGGCATTTGAAAAAAACAAACTGTCACAAATTACTCCAAAATGAAAAAGAAATTTTATTAGCCTATAACCATTTTGGAAATTGAATTTTAACTTTTATACTAAAAAAAAAAGCCTTCCAGGCTCAGGTGATTTTATTGGAGTATTCTATCAAATATCTAAAGCAGAATCAACACAATTCTATACAATGCCTTCCAGATATTAGGAAAAGGAACACGTGAAAATTAATTGTATAAAGCTAGTATTGCCCTAATAAAATGTAAAGTTAGTGAGTAAAAAAAAATTACAGATCAACAAACCTCATAAATGTACATAAAAACCACTAATAAAATATCAGCAGACAGAATTCTATAATATCTAGAATAGTTACACTATGAATAAGTGGGGTTTGTTCCAGGTATGTAAGGCTGGTTAAAAATTTAGTTAATCAATATTCAACCAAATAATTTAAACAAGAAGAATATAATAACTATATTAATTAATGCAGAAAAGCATCTGACAAATCCAACATACATTCTTGGTGAAAGCACTCAGAAATAGGAAAAAGGAAAAGTTCAACTTGAAAAAATCTACACAAAAATCCAGTGGTCAAGGTAACTCTGAATGGAGTAATGCTGAATGTTTTCTTCCTAAGGCAGAGAGCAAAGCTGGGCAGTGTGTTCTCGCCATTCTCAGTAGACCATCATGGTAGAAGTCCCAGCCTGGGCAAAAAGCTAGAGAAGGAAATAAAATGCATACAGAAGATGGAAAGCTCTCCTGGGCTCATAGATTGGTAGAATCAACATAGTAAAAATGGCTATATTACCAAAAGCAATCTACATGTTTAATGTAATTCCTATCGAATCTCAATGACATTCATCATAGAGATTGAAAAATCTACTCTTAAGTTCGTTCGGAAACACAAGAGACCGCAAATAGCCAAGGCAATACTCAGTAAAAAGAGCAATGCTGGAGGTGTCACAATACCCGACTTCAAACTATATTACAAAGCAATAGCAATAAAAACAGCATGGTACTGGCACAAAAACAGACATGAAGACCAGTGGAACAGAATAGAGGACCCAGATATGAAGCCACACAACTATACCCACCTCATTTTTGACAAAGGTGCCAAAAATATACGATGGAGAAAAGACAGCCTCTTCAACAAACGTTGCTGAGAAAAGTGGTTATCCATCTGCAAGAAACTGAAACTAGATCCATGTTTTTCACCCTGTATTAGTATCAACTCAAAATGGATCAAGGACCTTAATATCAGACCCGAAACTCTGAAGTTAGTACAGGAAAGAGCAGGAAACACTCTGGAACTAATAAGTATAGGTACGGACTTCCTCAACAGAACACTGGCAATTCAGCAACTAACAGAAAGGATGGACAAATGGGACTTCATAAAATTAAAAAGCTTCTGCACAAAAAAAGAAATGGTCTCTAAACTGAAGAGAACACCCACAGAGTGGGAGAAAATATTTGCCAGCTACACATCAGACAAAAGACTGATATCAGAATGTACATGGAACTTAAACCAAACTCTCCTAAAATCAATGAACCAATTAAAAAATGGGCAACTGAACTAAACAGAACTTTCTCAAAAGAAAGCCATAAAGGAAATGCAAATCAAAACCACACTAAGGTTCCACCTCACCCCTGTTAGAATAGCCATCATCAAAAACACCACCAATAACAGGTGTTGGCAAGGATATGGGGAAAAAGGAACCCTCTTACACTGTTGGTGGGAATGCAACATGGTGCAACCACTTTGGAAAAAAATATGGAGGCTTCTTAAAAATCTAAACACAGATCTGCCATATGATCCAACAATCCCACTTCTGGGGATGTACCCAAAAGACTGTGACACAGGTTACTCCAGAGGCACTTGCACACCTATGTTTATTGCAGTGCTATTCACAATAGCCAAGTTATGGAAACAGCCAACATGCCCCAGTACTGATGAATGGATTAAGAAAATGTGGTATTTATTCACAATGGAATTTTCCTAAGCCATGAAGAAGAATAAAATGTTATCATTTTCAGGTAAATGGATGGAACTGGAGAACATCATTCTGAGCCAGGTTAGCCAGGATCAGAAGACCAAAAATCGTAGTTCTTCCTCATATGCAGACTTCAGATCTAGGGCAAATGCAGCAATGTTGTTGGACTTGCGTCACATGACAAGGGGAGAGCACATACGAGAGGTATGGGGATAGGTAGAAAACCCAAAACTTGAAAGTGTTTGATGTCCGCACTCCAGAGGAACTAATATAGAAACCTTAAAGCGACAGAGGTCAACAGGAGAAGGGGATGAGGAACCAGTGTAAATGTCAGCTAGAGATGAATCAACTTGGGTTACAACACATTTATACATGGAAGCAATGCTAGGGAATCTCTCTGTATGGCTATTGTTAACTCAACTAGCAAAATAGCTTTGTCTTCCTTATTGTGCTTATGTCTTCTCTTCAACAAAATTAGAGATAAGGGAAGAACAGGACCTGCCAGGAAGTGAGGGTGGAGTGGGTAGAAGGGCGGGGGAGAGGGGCTGGGGGGAAGAAATGACCCAATGTATGCACATGTGAATAAATGGATAATAAAAAATTTTTTTAAAAAGATGCATGCATAGCACATAAAACTTCTATAGTACTTGTGGATGATATGACTGTCTACTTAGAAGATATAAATAAATCTGTACAGGATACAGTCTAAGCATACAAAAATGCATTTCTGTACACTACTGATGCACAGAAATAAACACTATTCATAATCACTCAAACTGTAATATTTAGGTATAATGCTAATTAAGACATGCAGAATGCCTATGTTCAATTTCACATAATTCTAATAAAAGAAAACAATCTAAATACATGAAAAGATGTACCATGTTCACAGGTAAAGAGACAACAAAGAGAAGTCAAGTCTACATAGTTTTTACCAAAGCTCCAGCAAACTTTTATATAGACAAGAGTATTCTAAAACTTATCTGGAAAATCAAAAGAACTAGAATGAAACAATTTTGAAAAGGGAGGAAAACATTAGAAGGAGTTAGTCTACCAAATTTAAAGATTTACTATATAATTACATTAACCAATACTGTGTGAGAGAAGGTTAAACAAAGCCAGGGAATTTATGAAACACACGTAGACCAATGGCATAGCATAGAGAACACAGAAACAGGCTTGTATGATACGTCAAAGCAACTCCATGGAGGGAAAACGTGGAGTCTTCTCAACAAAGCTGCTTGAGAAATTAGACATCCATCGCAAAATAACTAAAATTTGACCTTTAAAAAGTGAAGTCGTCCATTACAAGAAATTAGCAGCCAAGTGCCCGTGGCTCACACCTGCAATCCCAGCTACTCAGGAGGCAGAGATCAGGAGGATCGTGGTTTGAAGCTAGCCTGGGCAAATAGTTTGAGAGACCTATCT
Source organism: Castor canadensis (assembly GCF_047511655.1). Taxonomy (NCBI): domain Eukaryota; kingdom Metazoa; phylum Chordata; class Mammalia; order Rodentia; family Castoridae; genus Castor; species Castor canadensis. The sequence continues at coordinate 4,142,785 of NC_133386.1, read as the reverse complement.
CAAAAAAATCAAACACAAGAAAGAGCTGGGGGAATGGCTCAAGTGAGAGAGTGCCTGCCTACCAAGCATAAGGCCCTGAGTTCAAACTCAGTACTGCAAAATAATAATAATAATAATAATTAATACATAAATAAAAGAAAATAGCACTAAATGGATCATAAACTTAAATATAAAAGAAAATGAAACTTTAACAAAAGTCAAAGGAGGTTTTTCTCCTAGGATAAAGAACTCTCAAAACTGAACAATGAGAAATCAATCTCTTGAGTAAAATGCTGAGAGCTATTTTCACCGAAGAGATCAAACAGTTGGTGAGCAAGCAGATGCAATGACGTCCAACATGATCACCTCTCAGGGAAAAATTAAAACCACAGTCAGATATCACACTTAACTGTCAGAATGGCTAAAAAATTAAAAACAAAAACTAATACAATGCCAAACGCTGGCATCCAGGGACAGGGACTGGATCACTTATATATTCCTGAAAGAAATGTAAAATTCTGTAGCTGCTCTGGAAAACAGCTTGGCAATTTCTTTAAAAACTAATATGCGAGTACCACACAACCCAACAACTGAACTCCAATGCATGTTCCAGAAAACTGATGACATCTGGCCACTTAACAAGCTGCGCATGAATGTTTATAACACCTTTATCTGTAATAACCCCAACTGGAAGGATCAACAAGTAAATCAACAACTTGTTGATGTTTTTCAACAAGTAAAACAACAAGCAAATTGTGGTCTACCCATCCATATTGTGGAGTACTTCTGAGCAAGGAAGAAGAACAATATATAAAGCAATTTGCAGTATACTGGATTTTTCAGAAGCTAATCTCAAAAAGTGGCATATTTTACAACCCCATTTTTATAATATTCCTGACATGACAAAACTGTAGAATAGCTCATAAATGAGTGCTCACTAGGGGTTAAGGCATGTGTGGGGAAAGCAGGAAAGCGTGTGTGACTACAGATGGGCTAGATGAAGGAAGGATGCTGCAGTGAGGAGATGTTACAGAGTGTCAGCGTCTGCATCTTGGTTGTACCACAGTCCTGAACGATGTCAGCTGTGGAGGTAACTGAGTAAAAGATACAAGTTTAAGTGTATTTGCAGTTTTTTTTTTTTAAATGAAGGGCTTAATTGAACAATATACTACTAAATTGTTAGTTGTAAGCAGGTTTTCAAGGGGAAACCATGTATTGATTGCAGATAAAACAAAAGAATGACTAGAAGTTGGGAATACTGTCTGAGTTTAGAGGTAGTATTTTGCAGTGGATAAGAACATAAACTTTGGAGATAGAATGCGTGCCGGTTATTAGCTACGTCAACTCTACTAGGACTCCTATTCACGAATGTGGTATCTACTGTTCCTTCACTTACTTAATTGGTCTTAGGTCACACAGTTCGCATCATTAATGGACAATACGGTATCGTAGCATGCGTTATCTTTCTAAGGTTGGATGCAATATTAGTAGAAAAATTATTATTATAAGTAGGTTTAAGACTATTAAAATACATCGAAGATTTAAAATGTGTTAGATTTCACAGAACCTACCCAAGAAAAACACTGAGGAAATCTGATCATGTCACTAGCTGTTCAACGAGCTGAATTGATGGATAATATCTAATTACCTTAAATGGCTGAAGACTTAGCCTCATGCCTCAGGACCAGAAGGAATAAGAAGCCAATAAAACTTGCTCTAAAGTCTAACTTTTAATAAAGGAATCATCTAGCAAAAGATGTATTAAAGATTACTGATACATTGATGCAAATATGCAATGAGCCATGATTGTCAAACATTTCCCGTTCTAATGTCAGTTTCAATATTATAGTTCATCCTGACTGATGATCAGGGTATTGGTTCAATGTGAACGTCAGGCAGGAAGAATGTCCTCTGTTTAATCAATTACTGTGCTAATCCCAAACAGCATTAGGATTGCCAGTTTAAATACAAAGAAGTAAACAGGTCAAAGTTAATAAGCAGCTTGAGCAAGCAAATTTCTCTATTGTTCAAATCTACTTGTAGATGAATTCCAAGATTCTTAGATGTGCTCTAAGTTGAATTGGGGCTGTATTACTGGTTGTACTGTATTACCTTGTCACAGCTTCTCCACATAATGTCAACCCCCTAAAAGTAATTAATTGATAACCTATCTTGTTATCTCTGTAGTGAGAGTGTTACTGTCATTCCCTGAAATAATTAAACTATTATAAGAATAATTAAACATATTATAAGAATATGTTCAATAACTGCATGGAATTTTTTTTATTTTTGTAAAGTAAATAAATCAAATAGAAAGAAATAAAAATATAGTCTCGCTCTCCTTTAGTATAATTTGATTGGTCTATTTACATTGTTGATAAGAATAATTAATTCATCAACTAGCAAAGGTTAAAGAGTAAATGATAAATAATTCCCTGTGACAGACAAACCTACATCACTCATTCTGTGCTTCTTTACATGAAATGCTTGCCAATCTTGTTACAAAGCACCATGGTTACCAATTCCTCCTGCATTAGAAATTTTACCACATATAAATCAAACCTTGGTGGGCATTGTTATTTATTCCATCCTCGTGGTCTCCTTTGTTATTTTTATGCAGAATGGCATTGGAATTGGGACTGCTTTTTATGATGCTAGATTTACACTCTAAACTGTAACCTATAAAGTATACTTCCAATTGTAGTGTATTTCTTATTTTCCAGTATTGAGCCAGCAAAGGATATTGTTATTATTTTCAAATATTGTTTTTATAAAAATTTTGTCCATTGTACCAGTCAAAATGTTATTTGTGTTAATTATACTACACTTCCATTGAATATGCGAATTATTTTATACAATTACTTGGGTTTTATGATTTTATCTTCTGTCTTTTGTTGTTTTATCACTATGATTTCTCACACAACATTTTCTTATTACAAATATTCAACCTCAAAACACTATCAAACCAAAAACATAACAAAATTCACATTATTACTCCACACTTAGGTGGGCAAGCACTTTGCCTTTTGTTTTCAAATCTATCTATGTGGATATGCCCAAATAAATGAATTTTTCCAAATAAATGAATACATGCTGATATATTTGCATTTTCATTTAGAGAAATAATCATATAAAACATTGTCATTAATAGTTGCCTAAAATTTTATGGCCTGCATCTAAGGAAATTTTTATTTCTATTCTGAGATATTTCTAATCCTTCACTAACTTAAAAAAATTTTTTTTTGCAGTGTAAGAGAGCAAACCTGGGCCTCCAAGCATGCAAGGCAAGCTCTACTCCACTGCACTGGCTCCCAGCACCTCAGTGTATTTAAAATAAACACTGGGATTATGAGTACCTTTTACCTCCACATGTGAAAATCTCACCTGGATGATTCATCCCACAGAATTATTGCCCCCTCACCTATGGTATTTGTCACATTCTATTGAATAATTTAGATTAATCTTTTGGAGGAGTTGTGAAAATGAATTTATTTGCCTACAGAATTTATGAGACTGATCTTCTGGTCCAGGTATGCTTTTGCATTTTCATAGTTGTTGTTCTGACTTTTTAAAAAAGCTGTTTTGTTTTGTTATTTCATACATTTTTGGTTTGCTTCCTTTTATAATCTTTTGCATATGTGTTTCATTTTCTTTTTCTGTTGATGGAAAATGAATCATCTAATCTCTATTTGCATTTGATAACAATTCTCTTATGTTTTAGTGAATTTTATTAAAGGATTTGCATATTCTTCTGTTATTTTGCTCTTATTCTGTCATTTTCCTTTTTCTATGCATATATACTGGTTTCATGGTGAATAGAAAAGTGTATAAGTAATTTAAGCAAACTTTTGATTTTCTTTTAGTCTGACAGGTATGGCTCTGTTCCTAAGAGTCCCTTATTACATTAATATCATTCCACATTATTGGACAGAGGCCACAAGTGGGCTATGAAGAAAATATTTAAATTTTAATAGGACTTTTCAAATTTTCTTTGAAGTGAAGTGATTATTCAATTACTTTGCCTTTTTTTCTTTGAACACTTCTAACATGTAGGAATTATTTTTACATTCTGCATGCTAATTCTTAGTAATATCACATACTAAACATATCTTATTCAATGCTTTTCACCCTCTAAAATGTGTATGTAGTGAATAGAAGCCCTTACTAAGAATACAGTCAAGTGTATCATGTATCAGCTTTTTCTTTATGCATTTAGTATACTTAGGCTGTATAGCTACACAAAATATTTTCTTTATATCCTTCTGTACAGTTCTTTCTACCTTTAAATTTATTTACCTATTTAAATTTAGAACTTTTTGTTAAAAACACCTGCATTAGCTCAGACCTTGGCAGTGTCAACACCATCAGTGTCACCATCTTCCACCAGTACATCTGGTCGGTCCCTCTGGAAGAACATGAGGACCGATAACAGGACTGGAGCTATCTTCTGTAGTGACAGCAGTGCCTTCTGCTGGAACACCTCTGGACAGACCTGCCTGGGGCAGTTTTAGTGCTATCATTTTTTATAAGTAGAAGTGCACTCTAAAATCAATGACAAAAAGCAGAGTACAATAAATGTATACACCAGTGACAGAGTCATCCACTCTCAGGATATGATGTGCACTATTGTCAATGTTCTCCTTTTTATAATGAGCATTGTGATTGGTCTGTTTGCACCAGCATCTCTACAAACATGTGACACTGGGGATGATGTTATGACCTCATCTGGTGACAGGAACTTTTCAGATGCATTATAAACATAGTGGATCACTATTATATATGTAGTCTGTTGTCTGAAATGCCATTACACAGTTCACAATTATGTAATAAATCCTGAAGATCTATTAAAAATTACAAAAAAAGATTTACAGTAGAGAAGAACAAAATTGATTTACATTGTAAGAAGAAATATCCCAAATTAAGTTAATTAGATTTGGGGCTGGGAGTGTAGCTCAGTGTTAGGGCACTTGCTTAGCACATGGGTTCCATCCCCAGCAACACCCACACACACACACACCACACACTCACAACACACATGCACAACACAAGTGCACACAGCAGACACGCATGCACACAACACACAAATGCACACACACAGCACAAGTGCACACACAACACACGTGCACACAACACACTCACAGGTTAATTAGATGGATTTTAAAAAGCAAAGTACATAGCTACATGGAATAAAATTCATCACCAAATAATAAAATCCTGATATTTTCAACAAAAAATAAAATAAAGGGAAACATATCAAGTAAATGTAGTATAACTATCACATGAAAAATATTGTCAGATAATGACTTCAAAGCAATTATAATAGTAACAGAAGTAAGCAAAGTAAGCTTTGAAAATAACGTCGGATACAGCCATAATGACTGATCTACCACAGAGTATCATGCATGATACTCAGTATCTAGCATAACATTTCACAAATGCAATGAAAATTACAACAAAGCTGAGGGAAACGCAAGAGGAACTGAGAAAAACACTAGTAGAGCCAATCATTGGGGTCAGATTACTACTCTCAGCTCAAGTCAGATTAGGACACCCAAGAGATAGCGCACTCAAAGGTAGGATTTACATCAGGTCTGATTTATAGATTGTGTACAGGAATCTTTAGGCTTGTGTACTTTATAAGGAAAGAATATGGGTTTTACAATTCCCATGATCAATATTTAAAAAGTCACGTATTAAGTAAAAATACAAAGAAGTCACAATAAATTGTCAAAACAGAAATAATATAAACTACAGTTTTCCATAGCAATAACAAAATAGAAAGTTTCAACACGATAAAAGTGAGAGCACACAAGGGAGGCGTGAGGATAGGTAAGACACCTAAAAAATTAGCTAGCATTTGTTGCCCTCAATGCAGAGAAACTAAAGCAGATACCTTAAAAGCAACTGAGGCCAATAGGAAAAGGGGACCAGGAACTAGAGAAAAGGTGAGATCAAAAAGAATTAACCTAGAAGGTAACACACACGCACAGGAAATCAATGTGAGTCAATGCCCTGTATAGCTATCCTTATCTCAACCAGCAAAAACCCTTGTTCCTTCCTATTATTGCTTATACTCTCTCTACAACAAAATTAGAGATAAGAGCAAAATAGTTTCTGCTGGGTATTGAGGGGGTGGGGGGGAGAGGGAGGGGGTGGAGTGGATGGTAAGGGAGGGGGTGGGGACAGGGGGGAGAAATGACCCAAGCATTGTATGCACATATGAATAATAAAAAAAAATTAAAAATAAAAGAAAGTTTCAAAAATATCTGTTGCCAGGAAAATTACTCAAGTGTTAGGTGAAATTTCAATTCAACACCCATGATCCAAAAGCATTTTTAAAAATCAGTAATGTAAAAACTCTAGATAATTTCATAATCATAAATACTTAAACACTGAGAATAACTGAACAAATTCTAAAAATATTTAATATTCCATTCAAAAGTTAGAAAATGCTAGGAAATATGCCAAAGAAAAGAACAGAAGTAATGATAAAGGCAGAGACAGATTAATTAAAAACTTGGTGTTATAACTAAAGAAAAGCTGTTTCTGCTTCTCTGTAGAGATGTAGTACTTTAATAGAGGAGGCAGTAGCTTTCTCAACCAAACAGAGGGTATGCAATTTCAAAATATTGTGACTAAGAGTGGGTCAGAGGCACCTCAGGTATAGATGTTAAATACACTGATGAATTTTATTCAAATATATTTGAAAAGCTGGGTGAAATAGAACATTTTTTTAAAATGTAGCTTAGCAAATGTGACTGCCTCCTAGATGGAAAATCTAAAATGATCAATTACCACATAAGGAATTTAGAAGGTGTCAAGGAACAACCAGTTCTACTCAGTTTCACAAGTGAATTCTATCAAAACTTCAAGGAACATTTAACCACTAAGCTCCTTTATGTATCAAATATAACACTCCCATAAAATCCTGAAAAAGATAACAGAAAAGGAAACTACAGACCATTAAAGACATCAATCACTAAGACTGAGTTTCCCCCAGCAGTTCAAGGATAGTTTTGTCTATCCAAAAAGAAAACTGAGCTCTTCCAAGTAGGTCAAAAGGCAAGAGGAGGCTCACTACTTCTTCACAATATAAAAAATTCTTGATAAAAGTTGTTTTCTTAATAAAGTCCATGAAACAGAATTCAATCCTACACTTAATAGGGAAACACTTCAGAATCATCAAATTCAACTATGACTTCAAAGTGGAAAAAAAAACAAACGAACTCCAGGACACCATTAATATGAATTTGATTCACCATAATTCTAAAAGATACAGTCAGTGAAATACAATCAAGTGAAAAAATAAAAAACCCCAGAAAATTATCATTGCTGCAAATGACAGAAACTTGAATATTCACTAACAGATAAATGAAACACTGATAAAATAAATGCACAGAAATAAGTTTTGAAACATATAAATTATATTTAAGGAAAGGCCTGATTTTCAGTAAAATCAAAAATGATAGATCAATAGTCTAATGAGGTGCATAAAGTAAAATTCAAGTTAATATGCTTGTGTTTGAATATAAAAGCTGTATATTGTGTAAAAAAACATAATGCATTCTAAATTAAAAATTACATTTTTACACTAACTGCTACTCTTTGTAGTTATCCTGTTTCCCCTGGAATTGGACAGGATGATTTTAAGTGCTGTGACATTGGTGACATGACACTCCTCCAATAAGCATGTCACTTCTGGATTATGACAGCAACAGAAGCGATATTTCTAAAATGTTAGAAATGTTAATCTCCAGTATTTCCCAAAATTGCCACACGCTGTGACTGTATGTGCAGTGTCACAGCACCCCCCAGGCACACGGGGACCCTCCCACGTGAGGCAGCATTTCAGGCAGCGGAGTAAGAAGGACTGTTTAAAAGCAAGGACACAAGCAGATGTGACTACATAGTGCGAAGCGGGGCCTCTTATTAAGAGATTGCTGAGGGTTTCAAGATGGGAAGAGCAGGGGAACCAAAGCGTGAGCTGTAAGCAGAGCTCAGTGTGAGTGTGGGTTTCACACCCACCAGCTGACCAGGACAGCCCAGAGCCAGAGAGATTCTGGACATTACAAAGGAAACAGGGTAAGCTCTGGGGAAGAAGTAGATGTATCATACATGCAATCGTTTTAAAGAATTAAGCACCATCAAAACCTAGGAACCCTACCTACATGAAACAGATATAGAAAAAGCACATAAAAAATTTAAAAACTGATGAGCTGGGAGAAAAATTTGCAGTCGACCCAAATTAGTAAGTTCGTTAAGAACACTTACCAATCATTATAAGAAAAGCAAATCCAATAGCAAGACAGGCCTAAGTTATAAACACATTGCTTCCTAGTGAAGAAGCCCAAATAACTTTAAAATGTTGGAGAAGATGCTACCAATGTCATCATACTTTAAAAATAAAAATAGCAGTGTAGAGTTTTAAAACCACTGGAGAAGTTGTCAGACACACAGCTTCTATTTATTCTTCGTCAGGAATAAATAGAACTGGGGATTGAACTTGGGGCCTCACACTTGAGACAGTCCCCAAGTCCATTTGCTTTTAGTTTTTCACTTTATTCCCTGGCTGTCCTTGGACTGTGATCCTCCTAACACTGCCTTCCCAGTTGGCTGGAATTACAGGTGTATACCACCATGCCCAGCTAAGAGAGGAAAGAAGCATCAATTGTGCTGAAACTCTTTGACCACAGTAATGAAAATTCAAAATATATACACTGCCTGACTCTGCAGTTCAACCTCTGAGGAGTGTCAAGCCTACTTACATAAGTGCTCATGTACAAAAGAAGATGCACCATAGGACGTTTATTGTGACAGGAAAATAATAACTCAGTTAAAATGTTCTCGGTGATGCATACATTAAATGTGCTGCAGTATATTTGCAGTTTGAGGCTCTACAAATACTAAGAGGAGTGAAGTAAGTCTAACCAGCAGTCTTTTCTTTGCAGGTGATGTGTTCCAAGACAGTGGGTGGCTGAAACCGCAGATAGGTCCAAACTCCATTTATATGATGTATTTTTCTTATGCATACATGTCTATGACAAATTTAATATACAAATTAGCCACAGTAAGGGATCAAACAAGAACAAATAATAAAATCAAATAATCAGAACTGTGTGCTATTGTAAAAGTCATGTATATGTAGTCTCTCTCTTTCTCTTTCTCTCTCCCTGATTCTCTCTCTCTCTCTCTCTCTGATTCTCTCTCAAAACACCTACTGCTTTGTGCTGAGTTTTGTACGGTACGTGATGTTTTGATTTTGCATTTCCTTTATGGCTAAGAAGATTGAACTCTTCTTCATGTAATTATTAGCTGTTTGTATTTTTTCTTCTAAGAACTGGTATTGTTCTTTAATAGTGGACAGAATTAAGGTTAGAGGCGATAGCACTGGCTGTTTCATAATGATAGGTTTCAATGTAGTTGGAAGATGTAGTTATAATTAAGATAATTTTAATGTATGAATGTACTTAATACATAATGATTAGTGTACATTTTAGAAACCTGTGGAGCAAACTTTGACAGAACTCTTAGCACCAGACAAGTTTAGCATCTCTTTCCGTAGCTACTCAGGAGGCAGAGATCAGGAAGATCACGGTTCGAAGTCAGCCCAGGCAAATACTTTGTGAGACAGAAATCTCAAAAAACCCCATCACAATGAAGGGCTGGTGGAGTGGCTCAAGGTGCAGCCCCTATGTTGAAGCCCCAGTACCACAAAAAAAAAAAAAATCAATAAGCAAAAGAATGCATTTCTATATATCAACATAAAAACAAGAAAATGCTCAAATAAAATATTTTAATAGTCTAGCTTTGGTAATGTTAATTAACAGGTAATAAATCTTTATAGATTAACTATGGTCAATCAACACTGGAAGGGAAGTTCTAATTCATTAATAATTTTAAAAACATAAATAAATTGACAATATAATTAGTGAGAAAGTGAAGAATAAGAACTCAAGGAGATTGCTAATCTGAGTTCCAGTGGACAAGGATCCGGCACGATATCTCTCTCTCAGAGAGAGAGAGAGAGAGAGAGAGAGAGAGAGGCACCAAACAAGAGAAATCATGAAGCTCCCAGCAGCAGCATCCATGAGATCAAAAGCCGGAACAACCAGCGCTGTTCACTTGTTGACAAGTGACAGGGAAGGACTCCATCGCATCAGTGAAATTGAAGTAGTTTGACTACATGCAACAAGCACTAATCTCAAACATTTGAGGTTGGATTGGAAAGTGCAGGAAACCATGCACACACCTCTTAATGCTAGTAAGAATGGGATATGAACAACTGACACAAAATTAGGGGAGCTGTTAGTCGTGGGGAGCAGATTGTATGGTAGGATGGACATTTACCATAACGTGCTCTTGGCTTCTATTACTTATAACACACTTGAAGGGATCTATGACTTACCGTGTATCAACAGTACATTCCCTCTTATTGCTAAGTAAATACCTTTGAATAGACATTTTGTTTTTCCATTCATCAGCAAATGGGGACCTGGGTTGTTATGAATAAAGCCACTACATTTCTTTATGTAGACATATGTTTCTTTTTCTTTTAGGTAGTAGATTCTCAGAACTAGAATTACTTGATTTTGTGATAATTTACGTTTTACTTTTAACTGTATCTCAAAGCAGCTGACATACTCATATTTAATATTCCATTTACAATTATACCAGATTTTTCTACATCCTTACCTGCAGTGGCCGTTTTATGTGTTTTTAATTACAGACATTCCAGTTGATATGGAGTGATTTCTTATTGTGGTTTTGAAATGCATTCCCATAGTACCTAATGAGGTTGAAAATGTTGTCAGGTACTGTTAACTAATGTTAACTTATTTAGTGAAATACCCATTCAAATCTTTTCCTCGTTGAATTGGATTATAGTATTCTTTATGTAATGTGGTTATATTATTTATTAGACAAATGCTTTGCCATTGGTTCTGTCACTTGTCTTTTCATTTTGTCAATTGTATCCTTTGAAATAAAAGTTTAAATTCCAATGAAGAGCCAATTTGCCTTCTTTTTTTTTATGGATCATACTTTTGGTGCCATATCTAATTCTTACTCTACATGCAGTTACGAATTTTTTCCCACTGAAAATATTAATTATTTACCTCCCTAGAAGATACAATTATTATCTCCATTTTATAAACAAGGTTAAAAGGTCTAGGCAACAATCCCAAATCACCTACCTGTAATGATAGAGAAAGGCATGGCACATACTGCTTTGTTCATATCATATATCTGTCCTATCCACAGATATGACACCTCTGAAATTTAACAAATGACAGGCATCATGCAGATGGGCAGATTGGAGACCAATGTAGAAAGCCTCCATCTCTGTTCTTCACATACTGCTCTGAGGATGGAAATAGACCTGGTCTCAATATTTATTTAAATTAAGTAATCCTGTCCCTGCACTGAAGATGTGCTGCTGCTTTTGTGCAGAACAAACACTCCTTCTCTGCCTGGCTGTAGTCTGTGTTCTGTGACTGCCTCACCAACCACAGACTCTTACATCCAAGCCTCTACCCCTCCCCAGGCTATGAAAGGAGACCCACACTGCTCAGTGCTCAGTTCTTACCCTGGTCTGTTTGTCTTACCCGGATGATCTTTGCAATAACACTGTGAGATGTGCAGTGCAAGTTGCAAAGATAGCCAAGAGAACTACGTTTGATGTCAGGTACTACAATCTACTGGAAGAGACAAATATCCCCTGGAGCACTTTCATCTTCACCAAGTGCCTTCCCAGGGCTAATATTCTATGATCATAACACATGACCTATAATACAGGCACGATATGTAGGAAGGAGAGATTGATTTTAAGTTGGAAGATCGCAGAAAGCTTTATTGGAGCTGTGACTGATGCTTGCAAGCCCCCATATGGTTTTAAGGTCCATTTTGTTCTAAAGACCTTGAAAAATGTTTAAAGTTCATTACTGAGCAGATCCTATGTGCTTTGCTGTGGCTTGTCTTCTTGACTTTGCAGGTCTGTAATGAGATTAATGGCTTGATGGATCACTGTGCTTCAATGACAAATAATAAGAAAGTTCAGGGCTGTGACAATTCTTGTGTTGTCCTCGACTCACACTGGAGGCTTCATTTTATTCCTCCTGTTTCTGCCCACTCAAGGTAAAGGCCAAGTCAGTAAAAGGTCAAGCTGACTGATATAGATTATTATAATATTGTGCTCCACCTGTCTGGGGATCAATAATGGATGTCATCATCCATTTACCTGAAACATAGACACTGACTTCATTATCTTAATACATGAGAGAAAGCAGAGCCTGAAGCTATGCTTCTATTCTCAGAACTATAGTTTGAACTTTAAAAATCTGGACATTGAAATGTTTTTCTGTAATTTCTCATTAGAGCTGTTTGGTCAGTAAGCTAAACCCTCCACGTGGTCTTTGGTAGAAATGTGAGTTTTACATTTATGTCGTAAGAAAAAGCCAATGATTCCACCTTCTTCAAAAGCTCCAGAGAAAGAAAGGTGCTCATAAGGTGCCCTTCCCTAAGACTCGTGTTTGAAATACAGACACTGCTCTTTGTAATCACTGTGATTGAGAGGTGCTGTAAACAGCTCCTTCTGTGGTCACATATCCTACAATTCCCCACTTCTGCCCTGATAAGCAATTTTGGTAAGCATGAAAACAGCAATATTAGCTGAAAAGAGTAAAACGTTTAACCCATGTCTGTCTAGCGTCATATCACAGAGGACTGGAAATTTACCACTGCTATGACAAAGGTAATGATTGAACACATCAAAAATGTTATCACTTTCTCTGTAATGTTCAGTTTAATCAGATCCACTTTGTAGTCTTTTGAGAACCATCAATGCAAATCTACCTATTTAAGTGCTTGGATAACACGTGGTATTGGCTTATTCCATTGAATTTTGTTTTCTTGGGTTATAGATCATAGATTGCAATGTCCAAATACATACTTGCATTAATAACGTCTCAACAACTACAGAGCAAAGTATTCTGCAGATTGTAACAAGTCATTCACTAAAATGTTGTGTACTTCTGGGTGCCATGGCGCATGTCTATAATCCCCCCAGGTATGCAGGAGGCATAGGTAGGAAGATGCCGGCTGTGGCTGGTGCCAGGCAATAGCAAGACCTATTGGAATGTTAATCACAGCAAAAATGGCTGACAGTCCTCATCACTGTTGGTGGGAATGCCAATGAGTGCAGTCACTATGGAAATCAGTGTGCAGCTTCCTCAAACAATGAAACCAGAACTACGTGGGATTCTGCTCAGCATGCAGTGGAGATTTCTGCACTCCCAGGTTTATGGCAGCACTGCTCACAGCATCCAATGATGGAATGAGCCCAGGTTCCCACCAACAGATGAACAGATACAGAAAATAAGGCAGATGTGCATGATAAACTATTATTCAGCCATAAAAAGAATGATATTTTGTCATTTTCAGGAAAATGGATAGAACTGGAGATTATTGCGTCAAGCAAAATAAGCCAGACTCAGAAAGACATGTACCACATATATAGAATCCAGACTTGAAACCAAACCAATAAACAAAAGATATGCATATAAAGAGAAGCTATTTGAAGGGAGGATGAGAGAAGGGAGGGATACAAGAGAAAGTGATGGGGCTAAGTGACTGAAGTTCATAGTATGCATGTGTGAAAATATCACAGCAAAATACATTTTTAGTAAAATAGAAATGAAAGTTTGCCGCTTAATCAGAAATATAAAGTGATTCAAACATTAAATGGTATACAGATCTTAGACCAAGAAAATACAGTTGACCGACACCTAAAATAATCTTCAGATCTGTGAATAATCATGACACTCAATCTTGAGTGCCACATTTTAAAGTAAGATAGGCTTGCACATTTTTAATAAATGAATGAATGAATTTATGAAAAAATGAATGAACCTCAGAAAAACCAAATACATTGAAGTAACATAATGTCTTATTCTGGAAAATTAAACCCTTGTCCCAGTTATTTCTAATTTTCCTAGAGGAAAATCCATTGGACCACAAAACATCAGAACATTGCAGACACTAAAAACAGAACTTGTAAAGATTTTCCTCGAAATTCTGATATCTCCATGGTTGTCATTACATAACTCTCTTTACCATGGAGATAGAAAAAATGGAATAGGATATGTTGGGAGATTCACTTTGACAGAATTTATGGGGCTCCATACACATGTGTGCACAGTGAGAATCAGATTCTCCTGGTATTAAAGGTAGACAAGATACAGTGAAAAAAGATGATGATAGAAACCCAAGGCATAGGTGAAGTTTTAGAATTTTTTCCATCCCAATAATCAGTGTATGATTATAAGAGGATATGGGCTCTATTACAACTCCATGAGATAGTGACATTGAGAAAAGAAAGTATAAGGAAGGAAACAAAACAAGAAGACCATTCACTGAAAACCAATCCTCTGATTCCCTGCCCTGAGCTTCCATCAATCCCTCAGTCTCTGTTTTGTGTGCTTGTTTGTGGTGTGTTTGTGGCTTCCCTTCTCTCTTGTTTTTGAAGGTAAAGGTATAATGTAAGAGCTTCCTTATAGTTTTTTTTCTTAAGTGGTAATAAACTGTAACTCTGACATACTCATTTGATTGGGAAAAGAACTGAGGAAATGCAGCTTTTGGGACTCAACCCAGTCGCTTTTATGTCCAGTATTTTAAAAGAAGAGACCTCCTGCCAGTTGCATGCATTAACACATCTCAGAGGCAGCAGTGCCATTTACGTGCCACTAGAAATCATTCTCTTCATTTTCCTCAGAGTCTCCTAATCTCAGTACTGAGCAAAGCTTGTTTCACTGAAGGGACTTGACAAGTGCTAAGTCCAGAGTGTGGTTCCTACTGAGCAGCAAGATCTCCGATCCAATTAATCTCCACTCAGTCAGCTCTGGAAGTAGTTTTATGTCATAAAACTCTCCCAGTTTTGCATGTCAAGTGATATTGTATTAGCATTGTCTAGGTGATTTTTAGTGACCAGTTAAGATATTATCTGAAGTCAAAGATTATGTAAAATGGATTTTTAGGTTTATAGGAATGTCGGTGACTCACATGAACAAAACAAAAACCACAAACTCAATAAAAACTGTTAGAAACATACTACAGGGAGGAAGGAAACATGGTATGCGTTCTCTTGCAGTAGGCAGTACAGTTGCTCCTGAACTGTGAACAAGAGTTAATTGCAATCCATTCTTTACCCAGTAAGATATTCCATGAAATGTTCTTTGCAGAATTTCACTATTTGAATCAACTGAGCCTTTAACAGTTATAAAGACACAATTAGAGAATGATAAAACTTTTTCCACATGATATAAATCATCAGGTAGAAGTTGGTTTGGTGTTAAAGATTATTTTAAAAGCGCTATTCTGAGTGGCAAAGTCTGACACAGTTCCTTTGGCTGGTGAAGGTCATCCATGTTGATCTTGACTCCCACTACATTTGGCATTGGATTTTGGTTCCCAGCTTTATATATATTCCATTGTGGAAATTTTTTTCTTTTAAAAGTTAGATACTTGAAAAAAAAACAAATTCTTAGATAAAATTGCAGAACAAACAGAAATGGTGAAGATGTGTCATAAGTGTGTATGCCCTCAGTGTAAATGCTATTTTGGTGGCATTTTTATTCATAGAGTTTCCTCTCTATCATCTTCACAATCAATTAAAGAACTAGAAAAAGAGTATTTAAAGACATATCTTATTGTTCATAAACATTGCATCCTAATAAATAAAATATGTAGGACATGACCCATTCATAACTATCCCCCTAGGAAAAAATATCTTCCTAATATTGTACAAACGCTTTGTCTGTATCCTTATTATCCTGTAAGGAATTAGGTGAAATTAACATCATGGTATAAATTTTTCTGAACCATTTATATCCTGGTGTCTACTGTGTGAATTTGAAGAGGGCTCATTTTGCAATCAACCAAATCGAGGAAAACTAGAAAGGGAATATGACTTGACACTGGAAAGTTTTCCTGAATTACTGGACTTAAAGAAACATCTTCCTTTCTGCTTTCCTGTGGCCTTAACTTGGAAGGAAGCACTGATATGACAACTTTCCTTCTGGTAATCACTGTCCTGCTCAAGGACATGTATACCAATCCCAAATTCAATTCCCACTAAAAATAGCACATAACTTCCAAAAGTTCAGGCATTAAAAAATCTTATGTCCCTTATATCTTGCAATGAGAGTGTATTTGGGCACAAATTTCACAAGTATATTATGCATGACATGTTGACAATTCAGTTGACAACAAACCTGTTGTGTGGGCATCAACAGGTTTATGTAAACCAGCACTGAGTGGGGAAATCTCTAAGCCTTTTTGTGGATAAACACAAGAAGTCTCCCTCACCCACTCTACTTTACTGAAAGGTCTGAGCCAAGTGGGGCCCTGAGAAAGGTCTTCAACTACCCAAAATTCCAAGGGCTTCTCTACATTTTGTGCTGTGCCAGCTGTTTCTTAATGGCCCATGTGATTTGTGTCAGGGTTTGGCTGAATCCCTTGCTACTCAAAGAAAGGTCCTGGTTTAGCACTATGGATACCACATGGCAGTGGTCAGACACGCTGGGTCTCAGGCCAGACTGCAGTCCTACCATTTTAGAATCTATGTTTGTAATAAGGTATGCCAGCAATGTGCCTGCATGTGTGGGAAACACTGGCTTGATCTTTATGTTCTAAAATTATGTTCTAAAATTATATGTATATATGTAATTTATATATATGATATATATTAATGACACAATTAACATCAGGTTTATTGAGGTAGATTTGACACAAATGAAATTTATCCCTTTGGTGTTAGTTTTGTGTTTCTCAAAACTAGTGACACATTTTAGATTGGCATAAAATTGAATCCATAGGTAATTTGGGGGAAATTTATGTCTGCTATGGTTTTAACATGAGTCCTCTTTAAAATTCATGCTGAAATTTAATTGGTATTGTCATAGTATTAAGAAGTAGGGTATTTGGGAAAGTGATTCATGAATTACCTCCTCAATAAAGGGCTGGGAGGAACAAACCTAGGCCCTCTTTGTCCCTTCCAGTCTTCCACCATGTGTGCACACTATGCTTTTCCTCTTATGTCTTCCATCCTTCTGCCATGTGATGACACCTGGAGGAATGGACCCTCGCCAGGTGTCAAAACTGCCAGTGCCTTGGTCTTAGATTGCCAGCCCCAAAACTGTCTGTTCTTATAAATTACCCAGTCTGTGGCATTTATTTAGATCATTAGATGTTGCTATAGTTTGAACATTTTTATTGTCTTCAAAATTCATGTAGAAGCTTAATCCTTAATGCAACAATATTAAAAATTATAAAGTATAGCTTTAGGAAGTGATTCAGTCATGAGTGTTTGGTCCTCACAAATGCGTTTGAGCTGGCTGTGGTGTTTCATTCCTATAATCCCAGTTACTCTGGAGGCAGAGATGGGGATGATTATGGTTTGAGGCCAACTTGGGCAGAGTTAGTGATATGCCTTCTTGACGAACACATGCATGTAATTCCAATTATGTGGAAGGCATAAGTAGGAGAATCACTGAGACCAGCCTGGGGCAAAAGCAAGATCCTACGTTCGAACCCCAGTTCTGCCCAAATGAAATAAAAGGGTTTGGCAGAGGGAGCTCATCCTTTTCTTTATCCCTTTGTTACTTCTGCCAGGTGAGGACACAGCAGTCATCTTTCCCGGAGGACACAGCACAGTGTTGAGTCCAACCTGACTTTGGAAGCAGAGACTGGGTCCTTGCAAACACAGGACCTGCCGGCTCCATGCTCTCAGACTATATCTCTAAAATGGTCACAAAGAAGCTCTTGTCTTTTCTAAATTACCAATTTCCAGTGCTTCATTATTACATCAGAAACTGACATAAATGGCAGCACAATATCATCTTGCATTTGCTGTTCATTGCATAATCTTATAGTCTAAGATCAACAATAATGGCTGTATGCCAACACTGTTCAAAGTTTTAGTCAGAAATTTCTTGTCTCAAGAGTATAGTTAATTATGATGAGATGTGGTTCCTTCAGTAGTTACTGTAGTAGGCAAGGGGAAATGTAGAGTATCTCTGAGTTTTATCATTTCTATTACTTCACACAATTTACTTAGCTGACCTCTCTTGCTCTTATTTCCCTCTTCACCTCTAATGGTGCAAGGATCTGACTGCTACTTTCCAGGTTTTCTTCTCTCCCCAGAGAGATGTGATCCCAACATCGCTGCATTAGGTCCACGTATTTTTAGTACCCTTCCTTTGGATTTTTCAGTGAAGAACTTCAATCCTGCGTTATTATAGTGAGATGCCATTTCTTCAGTAATTTTACTAGCAGGTAGTGAGAAATGTAGTGTTTCCTAATTTTATCATTTTCTATTTTTTCACACAACTCTGACCGTAGCACTTCCTTGTCTACTTTCATCCACTTATATTTTTTACATAGCACCAATACCTTGAACAATTTTAATTATGTACCTGAAGTTAAGATCTTTTCTTGTAGTACAGGGATATCCTTGAAAATAGCCTGAGTTAGCTCCATTTAAGTGTGGAATAATATC
This sequence comes from Castor canadensis, assembly GCF_047511655.1. Taxonomy (NCBI): domain Eukaryota; kingdom Metazoa; phylum Chordata; class Mammalia; order Rodentia; family Castoridae; genus Castor; species Castor canadensis. The sequence continues at coordinate 4,124,256 of NC_133386.1, read as the reverse complement.
TGCTATTCTCCTTATTTTCCTTATTTCAGAGAATAGTCATGTCATCCTTTCATTTGCACAGTAAAAATTAAAACTAATAAAACACATTTTCCCAAAACTAAAACTTTGTTAATGGATAATTTAACTGGTTTTTAAAAAAATCTTTTAATTTTTACATATTATATGCTATTCAAATAGACAGAAATTATGATTGTTAAATACACGTCTGTTTTCTGAGCATTTTTCTCCTCATATATGCTTACATAATGAAAGTGAAATTTGCATCTCTGTTTCTAATTTAGAATATGAATCTTGGTTGTGTCCTGTAGTGTCTTAAGATGAGCTCAGTGAGTGTCCCTCAGTGTGCAGACCTGCACATTTTCTCACACCTTCTTATAGTATTAAGCTTCCTTTCTGATTGACTTGTGTTTTAAATGCAATCAATGGGCAGAAACAAACATGCCTGGATACCACAGAATGTATTTTTTCCTTTCGAATTCACTTTGTGTTAACTTGGCGAGATGTGCTGACTTTGTGGAATCCCTGAGCGACTTGTAAATGATGCATGAAAATGAAATGAAAGACCCCTGCTCTGGGCACAAGGCAATCAAATCAGTGCTTTTGCTGTGCTATTTGTGAAAAGTCAGTACACTGAGTGCAGATGGGGTATCCGGATTTTTCCCATCGTGTTTGGAAAACCCACAGCTGTAAATTAAAAAGATGTCCCTCAGATTTTCATGTCTTCGTCAGTAGAACTTTAGTTGCCAGCAGAATTCTAAAATAACAACAGCAACCACAACAAAAAGTGAATTGAAATGAGTCGCCCAATACAGCCAGTGTATTTGTGCATCTTAAATGATGTTCTTTAGTCTGAAGGGAAGGATTGGTTAAAAGCAACTAAATTTCATAATCACCAGGCTCTTAAACTTTCCCTTCACAAGTCTAGAATATGGTTCACCTTCAAGGTCATCATTTGGAACCTCCTTTCTCAAGGATTTGGGCTGTAGACTCCATTTACAGTGAAGGGTTCCTAATCAAGTTCAGAAAACTGGAGTGTGTCTTGAAAGTATGGAAATTAAGAGTAGATTACATATTGCAATTTTACACGAAAACTCTCAAGATGGGTTTCTAATTTTAAGTGATAAATCCGCTATTTTTTAGACTGTGTCGACACATATGCTTTAGAACTAGAAATCGAAATGACCAAACAAATGCAAAACTTTAAATAATCATGTTTTTAACAGCAGAGTCTAAGGGAAATTAAAAAACAGTCCTTCATAGGTGAAAGTCGTAAACTTTTCAGATCTAGTGGATCTCTATCAGTTGTTGTGGGGTAGCCATGATTTCTTTCTAGTGAGAGCTGAACAAACTTCCCGTGGCTCAGAGGTGAACTGCTTCCTGGGCAAGCTCCTTTGTCCTTGAAGATACACAACTTTCTGTTAAACACGTCCTTCTTCTTCACCGGGCCGTCAGGATCTTTGACTGCAAACAAGCAAAGTGTCGGAATGTCTTAAAGTTGTTACCTTAAAACCACACCCAACATGTGTTTGTTATTTTTCAATCTTTCAGCTTTGTACTGTGTACGAAATCAAGAACATTTTGATAGGATTTTATGTCTGCGATAGTGAAGGAAATCAGTGAGCATATGGATAAATCAAGACTAGTCAATAAATTAGTTTTCTGTTTCATATTTAAATGGTCTAAAAGAAAGGGAGTGAACAATCATGATTTCTTTAATATGAAGACAAGGAAGGTAGAAAAATTCTCCGTTAACTCTCTGACAAGACTCATCAATTGAGGTCCTCCTCTGTGACATTGTTGGATTTCCAGAGCTTTCAACAAGCAGATGCTAGAATGAGAAAAACGTGATGTAGGAAGGTCAGACGGGAACTGACCGAATGGAGACAGCCAACCCAGCCATGCTCTCATCAACCCTCAGTGGTGCTGGAGGATCATTTTGAATGTTTATGATGACTGTTAGTCCTCATGTATCATTGATAATGATTTATAGCTTTAAAAACCTTGATAAGTATTTAAAGCTTTGAATTCTTCTGTATCCTTTTTTGAAATTATTTTCGAAAGGATCCATTTTGTTCTTGATTACTGACTGGAAACCCTCATATAAATTTAACTGTCTTAGAAATCTACTTTTGATAATCACATTTAGCTCTGGAAACCTTTACCCATTTTTACCTCATTATCAGTAATGTGCATTCAGATCCAGCCAAACACATGGCTTGATATAATATTGCAACAGTCTCTCCTCAAGATTTTGGCCAACCTTGTCATAAACCTATGCTGCCCACAAGTTCTACCTCAGATAGACCAAGTATAAATCCGGAAGTATGGGTTCTTAGCCTGGGGTATATTTTCTCAGGGTTCTTGTTCCCTCTCAGTATAGAACTTTTGAGAGAAATTTACATGGCTGTATTAGGAACTCAGTTTCAGAAGCCAATGCTATTCCTTGAGGAATAAGTTTTCCACAGAAACATTTTGCATAATTGGAAAGCTTCTCCCTAGTGAGATATTGTCACCCTCCCTTGATTCCTCTCTGCTTCCAGGATTTAATGCATTTCCAGGTCCCATACAGTTCCTATTCTTTCTACTCCACTCACTAGGGAAATTTATCAAACTTAACTCTCAGACAACACTCTCTGGATTGCAGCTCAGTGTTTCATCCTCTCCTGAATAGCACGTTTCAAGACTTTAATGGATTAGACATGACATGTCTGCTAAAAACACCCTGCTCATTCCCCAATATATTTTTAAATACCTCCCAAAAGTCAAATGAGAATGCAGTATAAATTTCAGCATACTTTTGGCTTATCTTTAAAACATATTTTGGTCTCATTTTCCAAATAAAATGTTTTTATTATCTTTAAAAAGATAAATTGATATATAAGTTCTTGGGAGACAAACTCACAATGTTTTATTTTATTTACTTATTTATTTAGTGGTTTTATTAGCCTTTAGTAGTTGTACAGGGGAATTCATTGTGATATTTACATATGTGCTTACAATATATCTTGTTCCATTTACTCCCTCCATCTACTCTCCTTCCATCATTCTCCCTCTTCCCCCCTTCTTAGAACAATTTCGGTAGGTTTCAATCTTCTATTTTTGTATATAGATACAAAACACATCCCACCATATACACCCTCGCTCACCCTTTTGTCGTGCCCACCCTCTCCCACTGGTACCCATCCCCAGAAAAGATTTATTTTTCCCTCCTGCCCCTTTTTTTTTTTTTTAAAATTCAGTGCATAGTTCAAGGGAGTTTTTCCTTAGCACTTCAGGTCTATTATGTATCATGCTGTAATCAAACTAACCCCTCCCCTCCATTACTTACTCATTGTCTATCACCACGTTCTCCTAATATTCAACACCTTACTGTAGGGTGCATTATATTGTATTGATGCATAAATGGATTGTTTCAATGGTTTTCATTCTCTAACATTTTCTTTTTCTCTCCCACCTCCCGAAGACACCTCAGATTGACTGACACAATTTTATTCTCTCTGTCACTACATATACATATACATACATATATATATATGTATACGTATAAATATATATATGTATACATATAAATATATATGATCATATATGTTTTCATACATACATTTAACTTACAGGTCTAGCTTTCATATATGAGAGAAAACATGCAACCTTTGATTTTTTGAGCTTATTTTTCTTAACGTGAAGTTCTCCAGTTCCATCCATTTACCTGCATTTTTTAAATCTGTTCATCAGTTGTGGGGTATCTTGGCTGCTTCCAAATCATGGCCACTGTACATAGTGCTGCAATAAACATAAGTGTGCAGGTGGCTCTGTCATATTCTGGAGAACACTGGTTCAGATACATGCCTAGGAGTGGTATCCCTGGATTGTATGGCAGTTCTATTTTTAGTTTTCTGAGGAACCTTCATACCACTTTCCACAGTGGTTGCACTAATTTACATTCCCACCAACACTGTAGAAGTATTTCTTTCCCCACATCCTCACCAGCACTTGTTCTTCTTTGTGTTGTTGATCACCATGCTGACTAGGGTGAGGTAGTTTTGGTTTGCATTTCCTTTAAGGCCAAGGACATTGAGCATTTCTTCAGATGTTTTTTAGCTATTTGTATGTCTTCTTTTGAGAATTGTTTGTTCAGTTCATTTGCCCATTTATTCAGTGGGCTGTTGATTCTTTGAGAGGTTATTTTTTTGTGCTCCCTGTATATTCTGGCTATTAATTCCTTGTTAGGTGTACAGCTGGCAAGGATTTTCTTTCATTCACTAGGATGTCTTTTCAGTTTGGTGACTGTTTCCTTTGGTCTGCAGAAGCTTTTAAGTTTCATGCATTCTTAGTTGTCAATACTTTCTGTTAATTACTGAGGTATTGGAGTTCCATTCATAAAGTTATTACCTATGCCTATGTGGTCCAATGTATTTTCTATTTTTACTGGATTAACTTCACTGTTTCAGATCTTACATTAAAAATTTTAATCCATTTTGAATTGATGTTAGTACAAGGTGAGAGACTAGGATCTAGTTTCAGTCTTCTGCAGGTAGAAATCCAGTTTTCATAGCATCATTTGTTGAAGAGACTGTCTTTTCTCCAGTGTATATTTTGGTCACCTTTTTGGAAAATAAGATGTCTGTAGATGCAAACTCCACAATTTTTTAAATGCATGTTTGTTTTTAATTGTTTGCAATTGTGACTCTGTTGAATAATATTAAAGAAATATTTCTAGATTCCCAGAACAGATTTGAGTAAGGCTAAAAGTTATGTTTAGTAAATGTGTTTTTATAACAAAAATCTGTAGAAAGTAGCAAAGAATATACTCAGAGAATGTAAGAAATCTTTTGCATGATAAATTTTAACTCAGATTCTTCCTCCTTTTCCTCTAGCAAATTCAAACTGCACATGTATGTTGATCCTATAGGATGTTAGGATGTATGAAACTGAGATAATGCTGTGATTTGAAATGCAAAACAAGGGACCGTGGAAGGAGCTTGTTCCATAGAAACATGCGAACCCTGTATGGAAAGACTAGCAGTAACACCTGCATCTAACCCAGCACTGTTGCCTCTGAAAGTTCCTGACAAATTAGGCAGGGGTGGAGAGACAGACTAATAGAAGAATATGGAAACTTGTCCACATACCTCAGCAGGGCTTATTAGCCTGTCCATTTAACTCCTTCAAACCAAAAAGGGTCCTGCCCTTTGCTTTCACTGCTCATGACATTCCACCTCCTTCAGGTTATCCGGTGAAAACGTGTCTCCCAGTGAGTCATCCAAGAAAAATGACCATGTGAGAGAGCCCAGTAGAAAAAAAGAGAAAGGTATTGGAGCCAACCACAATCCACAAAACACAGCTGCTATAGGGAGCAGTGTTAGGTGAGCTTATCTGGAGAAGCAGAATAGTGTATGGGGGTAGATTTTAAGGGATCGGCTCACATGACTACAGTGACTGGAAAAACCAAACTTGCACTGTGGGCTGGACCAGCAGGAGGAGACCCAGGGAGATGCTGAGGTGGTGACTCAAGGACCAAAGCTTTCAAACGGGTAGAACTTCCTTTTACTTAGGGGAGTCAGTGTTTTGTTTTATCCCAGCCTTTAATCAATTAGTTGTAGCCCACAGACATTATAGGGGACAATCTGCTTGACTCATTCTACCAATTCATGATGTTAATCTCATCTACAAATTCCCTCAAAGAAAATACTCAGAATGCCTTTTGGCTACAGAGCTGGGAACTGTGGTCTACTCCAGTTGACACACAAAAATCACCAGCAGAGAACAAATGCATTCAAAAGACAAAAAGAAAAAAAGATAAAGAATTATTTTAAAAAGATACGATGATTGGAAACTAAGCAAACATGGCTTATCAAATAAGAATTCAGGTAGAGGACAAAAAACAAGGACAGTCATTTTTGTATGTGTGTTATTGATCTCAACAAGCATGAGACTGTTAGATTGTTAGATGTGGAGGATCGTGAGTAGTTGAAGTTCCTGGAGCGAAAAGGATGGAGCACAAACCTGAACTCCTCTTGATTAAAAATTCCAGTCTTCTAAATGATTATTCTGGCCTCAGCCTTCATGTAACAACATGGAAGGGTAAAAGACAGTGGTCACACTTCTACATTACTCCAACAAGATCGAAACCAAGGTAACAGACTCATGATAATAGCCAGCGGGAAAACGTATATGCAGATATAAAAATGTCTGCAAATATCTCTATATGTCTCTATTTTTGTCTGATTGAAAAAATAACTGATTATCTGAGATATATAAATGTTAAAAGTCTTGAAGCAAAGTATTTGTACTGTAATGGAAATTCTTATAAATTTTAACTATATTAAAACATCTCAGAAATTTAAAATACACTTCAGAAAGAAATTAAGGTATAATACTAGAGACATCCACCACCACACCTGGCTTGTTTGTTGAGATGGCGGGGGCTGGTGGGGGGATCTTACTAACTTTTTCCACAGGCTGGCTTCAAACTGTACCCCCTATATCTCTCCTGGGTAGCCAAGATGTGTGTTTTCTTGATGGCAAACAGTAGATATACGAAGCTAACGCCAGCTAACACAGCTATCTCATAAGTAGGAGCACAGTCTAAAATAATGATAAAAGTATAGTGTAAAACATACATGCCATACTTAATTGTACAGGCTATCTTCTTAAATAGAAGCATCACCAAAACATGCAAGTGGTGCTCCCAGCAACATTGTAACGGTTGTGATGTCACCAGGCAATAGGAGATTTTCAGCTCCTCAGGCACTTCCATCCTGTATGCAGTCAGTGGACCAAAGTGGTGCATAGCACTTTCTCTCTCTCTCTCTTTCTCTCTCTCTCTCTCCTCTCTGTAACACTATCAACAACTTAGAATAAAGATTATGTAGCATAGGAAAATACACTTGTAAGGATAGAAGTAAATAATTAGTTGGAGAATAAATAAAATAATTGGTTGGATCACAAATAGTTGATAAAGGAGAAACAGTTGATTGGCTATCCTACCAGTGGTAGTAGATGACATGTTGGAAAATTAATTACTACAAAAACAGATTTTGTTTTTGTAAGTATAGAAAAAGGAAAGAAAAATGTTATCAGAAATATGAGAAAGTTTTATATAAAAATGTGGAATTAATAGCAACTTCAAAATCAAGGTAATATAAGGAAGATATGAATAAAGGGACCAATAATGAAAATTAATGTTAGGTAATTATAAGAGTCAGGTAAAATGGACAGGAGGAAGAGGGTGGTAGAATTGCAGCTAAAATTTTTACATCTTCCTCAAAGCCCACATAATTACAGAGCAACTAAATTTACATAATGAAATTTTACAATCCATAAATAACATTTTTTATAATATGAGATAAGAAAATATAACTTCAAAATTCAAAATGCAAGCAGGTAGGAAAATTCACCAACTGCCACAAGAACTGTAAGTTACTGGATCTACAGGAGAGAGCAGAGGGAAGCAGGGAAAGTCTGACAGAAAACAGGGAAACCCTAAGTAAGTAAAAGAATTGGAAGAGTCTCATGCAGTTCAGTGGACGCCGAGTTCAGGGAGCTCCACAGCAGGGACCGAAGCAGTGGAGACTCTAGCTGTCGTCAGTAACAAAACTCTCTCGGGGTGATTTTCACATTGGCCAGAATCACAGTAGGAGACACGAAGAGGAAGGTCAAGATGAAGGTAAGGAAATTATGGAACCATAAAGCCGGATTTACTGCTTCATAGAGGCGACAGAAGGCACAGCTTTCTAAAGCAAACCTGTTTCTAAAAGTTAAGCAAGATGGATTTACATAAAAATGAGCAACAGAGAGTATAAAGGTAAATTTTCAGAGGCAGTAATTATGAGAAAAATTTATGTAAGAGCAAAAATATTCTTACCGACAATAATAAAAAAATACAAAAACGCACGCATAAAATAATAAAAAAAACTCTAAAATACTATTTTAAACAATTTAAAAGACAAAAAGAAGTATGACATGAAATCACGTGAATTCAGGATAATAAATTAGATGTAAGAACTTAATAAAGACAGCAATAAGAAGGCAAGAATAATTTAACAAGGAAGAATGAATTAGAAGGAATACAAGAGAAAATTAACATAAAAATCATTAATACTAATAGCAGGTGAAAGGATGAAAAGTTTAAAATATTCAAATGCAAATAAGAGATCAAAGTAATATTCAAAAGTAAAGACACTCGTGAAAGACAGGCCAAGAAGGCTCAACCTGGGGCTCACCAGAGCCCTGAATGTGGAGAGAAGATACTAACCAAGAGAAAAGAGAAAGCTCTTTGACTCCAACTCAAGGAAATGTTCCTTAAATACATTTTCTTACATACTTGAAAATAAAATTGATAAAAGGATACCAAACATGATAACATTGCTGCAGAATGAAAAATATAAAATCATATTCTGATAAAATTAGTAGACTTAAAAGAAGGTAAAGATTTTCTGTGTTCCTAGGAAAAAGGACTGTGCACTGTATAAGAGAAATAAAACTGGAATATCCTTCAAAGCAATACTTTATCTCAATAGAGACTATGTGAGCCACAGAAAATGAAATATAAAGGGCAAAGGCAGGATGTTGTCACATTCAATAACTCAGGGAGATTTGTTTCCCCTGAGCTCTTCAAAAGGAATCTACTGAAGAATTCGCATAATAAACCAATGTCACTAGGGAGCCATTGACATAAGGACAGGAGTGAGCATTGAATTTTGAATGAGGGAGCTAAAATTAGGGAGGAAAAAGTGGGAGACAAGAGCATGTCATGGCTATAAGATCAGCAAGTGTATGTAGAGCACAAATATAAAAATGGGCAGTGCATGAATGTAGAATATAATACTATTTCAGTAATTGTGGCTAGTGATGTAATACTGGCATTGCTGTCCTGAGATATTTGCACTTGCAAAAGTCTAGTTCTACATGTCCTTTGGCCCTTATGACTAGAATTCTTAGTGTCAAAGAAGACACAGGTGTCATAGAAAAGATAAAACATAGCAACCATATAGTCTTGTGAAACTTAAGTGTGAACTGATATAACTACATACATATTACTATGTATGTGCTTAAATATAGGTACATGTCATAAATTACCATATGTGGTAGATAGACCCTAGAAAGCTTGCAATGACCACCAACGTCTGGCATTTTGTACAGCCTCCACTCTTTGCTCTTGGGCTGTACCTGTTGTGTTATGCTTTTAATCAACGGAATTTGGCAGATGAGATTGAACATCAGATCTGGTGTCAAAATCACATCACATTAAAGTTCCATCTTGCAAGTAGATTTCTTCTGAGATCTTTCCTTGAAGTCTTGAATTGAGCAACCAAATTAGGGAACCTCATATGGCAAGAGATTTTGGAATATCTAGGCACTGACAACATCCAGCAAGAGGTCAGTACTCTCAGGCAACTGCAAGGAATTGAATTCTGCAACCCCCTGAGCAAGTGAGAAAGCAGAGGCATCCCAGCTGAGCCTGCAGATTAGAACACGACCCAGCTCACACCTGGGTCTTGTGATGCCACAAAGAGAAGGGCCTGAGCTTTACTGACACAAATGTTTTCATTCTGTGTAATTGTTACACAGCAATAGAATATGTCTTTATATGTATGTTTATATTTATAATAAAATTTCAAGCTTCCTCCAGTGAAGGACCTAGAACTATTGAACGCCTAAGATCAATGGCATTCTTCATGCATAATAAATTTTTAGATTTTGGCATTGAAATATCACTTTCTTAATTTAAAAAAGCAGATCTTCTTGAAGACATAAGCTAGTCCAGGACTGGAGAAAGAAATGTTCAGGAAAATGGAGCTTAAGAAATTATCAAAGGTTGCAGGTTTGTGTCTGAAAGATTAAAGATCCAATGAGGAAGCACTCATGGGGCAACTGCAAATGTAGTAATGATACCATATACCATATACAAGGCATTGCATCCTATCAGATATACTTCAATAATTAATGATGTTAATTAAGATTTGGTCACCTTCTGAAACATGTTGGAAAAACAATCCATTTTTCATTAAACTTGGGCTCATCTCCTGTCTTTCTAGGATGAACTGTACCAATGACAACCAAATAGATGAAGGAAAAGGTCTCATTAGAAAATAGTTCTACCTAACAAACAAAACTCATAGCATAATTACAAAATAGTTACTTTTTGCAACCTATAATAAGGGATATAGAAATTAAACAGAAACTATTAATATCAGGAAAAGCATGAAAACCAGAGATTTGCATCTATAAAATTGAAATCATGGTACTATCTATGTCATTAGGCCACAGCGAGCTATAGTTAGTGAATAGAAGAGTTTTTAATATAAACAGAGTACTATAAAAAGGTTAACGACCATTATTATTAGACAAATACCAAGATGTACATGTGAGCACACACACAAAGATGCAGTTACCCATTTAAAAATCTATCATTAAAATAGCACATGTAGCCAGGTGTGGTTGTACACAGCTCTAATTCTAGTTCTTGGAGGCTAGTTTGAGGCCAACCTGGGCTACTTAGCAAGACCTTGTCTAAAAAAGAAAAAACAGAAAAAAGAAAAAAACACAGACAGATCCTTATTTTTTCCTTCTACTCTCCACTCTCCAAAAGTAAGTGAAGATGTTCATTTCATTAAAACTAGCTGGATGTCCATCAAGAATTTAGGGTGCTATACAAGATTAAATGAGCTGCTCATTTGCTGTGTGATGACACACAAGAAGAGGGTCTTACCCTGAAGAAATGGTTCTTAGAGTCAAATTTATGGGTGCCATAGGAAACCCTCACATGACTCCTTCCCTTAACGTAGCAAGCTGTGTAAATACAAGACAATGCAGTGCCCATGTTGTGGTCCAGAGTCTCAGAAGCAAGGTTTCACTTTCAATCATTTTTTTCTCAGTTATGCCAGATGGTGATTTTTAACTCAGTGTATGCAGTCGTTGTTTAAGTTTAAAACGTGACCAAGGAAAACTAAATTTTATCAGGACATCATTCACTGTGCTACTAAGCCTAGAAATCCTTGTGAGCATGGTTCTGGCTGCAGGTCCCTGAGCCCTCTCCCCCTCCCTCCCCTCAGAGACCTGCCACGTTCAGCCAGTGCCCCTGCTGTCCCCTCACTTTTTCACTTGCTGTCGCATCTCTGATTCCTGAAATGCTCTGGTCCCAGCATATTTTATCCCTGCAGTGGGAAACTGCAGGAATTGAGAACACGTTAGATAAATAACCACAAAAGCATGAAAACATCCAAAATACAAATAAGTAATTCTTGAATTTTCCTGCATGTTAAGTTGAGGTAAATGATACAAACAGCAAAATGCAAGTGTCTTGACTGTGGAACGCAGTTCCCACAAATATACACATTAGCTTCAACCAAACAAGAGGTAAGAGGTTCCCTACTTAACCCTCAGAAATTTCCCTGAAATCCTCTTCCTCGCATCTCTCATCATAATTCAGATTTTTATTAACATACACTAATAAACTTGTTCTGAAACTTCATATAAACATTCTGGTTCACTAACTAAAAAATTCATTCTTATTGTTGTGTATGCCAACATTTCTCTCTTTAAAAATCACTAAGTAGTGTTCACTGCCTGTCTTAGTTTTGTGTTGATTTTACCATCTTTTTATTGATGGACATTTGGGTTGCGTGCAAATTTGGGTAATTATGAATTGTCTTATAGAAATCTTTTGGCAAGCATACTTTAATTTCTCTTGGGTAGAAGCTTAAGAGTAGAAATGCTGAATGTGTTTAGCTTTGAAGAAAATTGCAAATACTTTTCAGGTTGTTTTGCTACTTTATAATCCTACTCATAATGAGTATAATTTGTACTTGTTCTAGATTCTTCCAGTGTTTGGGTTCACAATTAGCTTTAATTTGGGCACTTGGGGCAATATGAAGTGATATCTCACTATAGTCGAATTTTGTCTTCTGATGACCAGTAATACTGGGCACCTCAATATATCCTTGTTCATCATTCCTGTAGCACATTTTTGAAGTTTCTATTTAGGTCCATTACAATGTTTCAGTGCTGTTGTTCTTTCTAATATTGGTGGTTTAGGGTCATTTTTGCATACTATCAGTGTAAGACCTTCAATAGGTACATGTGCTGCAAACATTTTCTCCCAATCTCAGAAAAAAGATTTTGTTTTAAGAATTTAGCAACAATGGGAATGATTTTCAATTAAGTTAGCAATGACCCTTCATTAAGTTTTTTAAAGAGAATATGCTAGTTAAGCTGACTTTAAAATTTATTATTCATTCCTAGGAAAATTTATTTGAAATTAGAGTCCCCAAATTTTAGTTTACCTATCTGATCTATGGATCCAACAGTATCTTAAATATATCAATTATTTTAGTAAATTTAAAAGCAAGAATTATGTCACACACCTAAAATACCAGCACTTGGGAGGCTGAGTTAGGGGAATCCTCAATTTGAGGTCAGCCTGGGCTACAGAATGAGTTTTAGGCTGCGTTGGCTATATAGCAAGACCCCACTGTCACAAAAACTATAAAAAGGAAGAAATATATCTTAATTGGTGCACTTTTATTATTCTTATTATGTCATTATATTCTTATTATATTAAATAGAGTGATATTTCCCAATATCACATGTGTATACCTGTGCAAGCATCATCTTGCTAAACTAGAAATATTTCTTCTTCTCACATTAGCAGTTCTATGCAGTTGGCAGACTTTTTAAAGACTCTCCAAAAAGTAGGTTAGACATCTTCTGCTCCACTATGCAATTTTTTCCACTGAATTTTTTATAATATTTAGATGAGAAAAAAATGTTATTTGCTCTGACTCATTCCAAATTAAAACAAGTTGCACAAATTTTACTCTATGAAGGTCAAATCAGTTAGTATTAGTTGTAGCTATTAATATTATGTGAATTAATATAACTGATTCTGCATTAATATAGTCACGAGATCAATTAATAGATTGAGTAGTTGACTACTTGATTTTCAGATCCTTGGCCTTAGAACAGATTTCTCAAACTTTTGTAAAATCTTCTTTCTGGGGGAAAACTAGCTGTGCCTGCCATGTCCATTGGGTGATTAAAATTACCACAGTGCAAATGTGAGCACATTTAAACTACTCCTTCCCATACGGATCAGTGGGAGGCAAGAGGACTGCTCACCACCACCTCTGTCTTCCCTTCCAGCCACAAGCTTGCTCAGCTTGTCCTCCATTCCAGACCCATGTGGCCGAGTGGCTTTGCTAAGAGGTGGGCAGCCTTGCTGGGAGCCACTAGGTCCCCAGGCTCCCAACCTGCTTTTCTCTTCAACATGGGGGAGCAGGTGCTGGGGCCGAGGTGCTGAAGGATTGATGTGGTCACTGAGCTGGGCCAGCACAGGGATGTGACCAACCTGCTCACATCATGGAAGTAAGAAGCAAATGTCCTGAGATATTTGTCTCTGAGGTTTGTAGATTTCATTATGGCAGCTTCATCAGGCCAGTCCAGACAGGACGTTCAAAGACACAATTAGAAATCACTTTGTTTTTGTTGATAAACACAGGGATGAAGTAATCAGATTTTGAAATGTCATTCTCTAATTATCTGTGACAAAATGTGGCTTAGGAGAAATTTTCCCTTGAAATGTTAAGATGCACATAAATACATCCTGTTTGTTCATTTAATCTGTTTTATCTACCATTTAACTCTTTAAATATAACATCTGGGAATAAACTAGAAAAGTAAAAATAAAGATAAAAATGCCAGTCCTATTGATATTGTGCATATTTATTTTTTATTGACATTATATTTTCATTTTTCACATATCAGTTCAATTTTTTAGTAACTACAGCATGACAGACACTGTGGAAATCACTACATATTTTTAAAATGCATTTCCTTATGCTGACTTCTTAAATAATGCATATGGTTTTACCTTTCAATTGAATAAAGCAGAGCAGTAACTGTGCTGTGATGGCAAGAGTCCAGCAGAGGGTCAGGGAGCCCAAGTTCCTGCAGTGCTGCAGGGAGGCCACTGTGCTTAGTGTCCAGGGTGACAGCTCCTCCAGTGCAGGGCTCACTTCACATATTCAAGAATTCCTACTTCAAAAATTCCAGGGGAATGTGAGCAACAGGACTCCTTTCTATGCAGTAGGCACACAGCCAATTACACATCTTAATATTTTTCAGTTTATTGACTTAAAATTCACAAAAATGCATCTTTCTATTTATCTATTATCTATCTATCTATCTATCTATCTATCTATCTATCTATCATCTATCTATCCATCTACCTATCTGCAGTACTGGGGTTTGAACTCAAGGCTTCACATTTGCCAGGCAAGTGCTCTAACACTTGAGCCATGAGCCACCCTTTTTGCCTCAGTTCAGATAGGATCTCCCATTTTTGTATGGGGCAACCTTCAGACTGTGATCCTCCTAGCTCTGCCTTCCATTTGTCTGGGGTTAATGATGTATGCCACCACATCCATTTGGTGTTTTAGGTAAGATCTCACTAACCTTTTTTGCCCAGGCTGTCCTTGAACTGTGATCCTCCCAGCTCTGCCTCCAGTGCAGCTGAGATTTATAGGCTTGCACCACCCCTCCCACTCCCCCTTTTATACCTATTTTGTTGAGACTATTACTGGATGTCGAATTTGGTTAAATGCTTCTCTTACATATATTGTTTTTTCTTCTTTGGTTACTTCAGTGTGATGGATCACATTGATTTTCACGTAGCCCACTATTTTGTACCCAAGGGACAAATCCCATTTGGTAATGACAAATGATCTTTTAAGTTGCTGCTGTTGACGTTGGCATGCTAATATTTTTTCAAGACATAAAAAATGTTTGATAAAATATTAGCACACCAGCATTTTGTATTCACCAAGGATAGTACCCTGTAGTGTTATTTTTTTCCTGGAAGGTTCTTTGTCTGGCTTTGATATCACGCAATGCTTGCCTCATAAAATGAATTTGGCTTTCCTCTTTATTTTTCTGGAAGAACATTAATAGGCTCCGTGTTAATTCTTTGACTGGTGGGTAGAATTTATTTGTGAAGACCTCTGGTCCTGACTTTCATTTTTTGGGAGGTTTTTGGTTACTGACTCAACCTACATATTTGTTACATGTATCCTAAGGCTTTCTAGTCATTCTTGACTTAGTTTTTTTTTAGGTTTTAGCTTTGTGAGATTTATCCATTTCTTCCTCTGGGTTGGGTTATCCTATTTTGGGCAGGTACTTTTTTTTATAGTAGTCACTTCTTATTTCTGAAGCATTATGGCAATGTCCCCTCTCTTGAACTAACTATTCTAGCCTTCTCTGCATTCTTGGTCTACAAAAGAGTGTCTTGATTTTATTTATCTTGTCAAAAAAGCAACTCTCAGTTTTGTTAATTTTTTTCTCTCATTATCAGTTTGATTTGTTTATGATTAAATATTTATTATTTCCTTCCTTCTTCCACTTTTAGTATTTTTTTCTTATTTTCCTAATTCCTTGAGGTGCGAAGCTAGGTTTCTCAGTTAAGATCTTTATTCTTTTTACTGTAAGTGTTTGTCACTACAAAGTCCCCCTTTGGCATTACCTTTGCTCCACTGGTCCATTTTAGTATGTTGCCACTAGGGTTTGGATGAGCACGGTCTCCCAGAGGCTCCTGTTCTGGAGACTTGGTCTCCTAAATGGTAGTTGGGAGGTTGTGGAAGCTCTGAGGCATGGGCCTAGTGCAAGGTAATTAGGTCACTAGGGCATTTCCCTCAGAAGGAATTAGTGCTGATCTAACAGGACAAGCAAGAGCAGCCCCTCCCTACTCTCTGCCTTCTTATTACCATGTGGTCTGTCCCCCACACGCACTCCTGTCATGACACCACTCATGATGCTGTGACCTGCTAATGTGGCCCTCACTAGATGCCAAGCAGACGGGGTTGCCTGATCTTGGACTTTACTCTCCAGACTAAATAAATCCTTTTTGCATTGCTTAGAATCCAAAATCACATTGTAGCCACAGAAAGCATGTTTACACTTTCATTAGTCATGAGATACATTTTAAATTCCCTTTTACCTTTCTCTTTCCCAGTGATTTTTCAAAAGTGTGTTGTTTACATTCCACACAGCTCTACATTTTTCTGGTTAACTGCTACTGGTTTCTAGCTTCATCCCGTTCTAATGAAAAAATCAAGAATGAAATCTCCTTAAATTTCTTAAGACATGTTTGATATTCTAACATGTAATCTATCTTAGAGAATATTCACATACAAAAAGAAGAATGTTCTTCTTTGGGTAGTAAGTTCTGAGTACATTAATTAGGTGAATTTAGACTGTAATGTTGTTTCAAGTCTGCTATTTTTTACTGATTTCTTTTTTGATTGTTCTATCTATTATGATAAGTAGGACTGAAGTATCCCACTTCATTTCATTGCTGTCAATTCCTTCCTTCAGATGTATCACTTTGTCTTACATATTTAGGGGGGCAGATGTTCATGTTGGTGTGTGCATACAGATAGGCGTCACATAACAACAAAGGTACATTGTGAGAAACGCATTGTTTGGCAGGTTCACGGTTGTGGGCATGTCACAGAGTATACTGACAATCTAGATGGTGTAGATCAAAGACTTGATGAAGCACCATTGAGAGATGTGGTAAACATAATGCGTGAAGCAGCTACTGGCATAACAAGGCTGAATGTTTTACAATAAATATTTTTATCCATAGAATACACTTTGAAACAATGATATATACTATACTAAATACATGAGAAAGTCATGTGGTTATTTATTATTTGTTTACCCCAGCACCACCACAAACATTGGGTTTTGACATTATCAGGATTACAATGTCAGCAGACCATACAAAGTTTTTAGCTCCATCATCATCTATGATACCACTGACAAACAAGTGGCCCATTGTTGACCAGAACAATCATTTTATCATTATATAATAATCTTTGCTTCCAGAGACAGGTGTCAAAGTTTTGTCTAGGTATAGCACCTCCGTAGTAGGTGTTTTGTTTTTGATTACCACTAGCATGGAATATCTTTTTCCTCCCTTCTCTATGGCACGTGTCCCTAAAATGAGTTAGATCTCGTGCATTTTATCCATTTATGCATTCAGTCTTTTCTTCTTTTGTTTTTTATTTTTGTTGGGACTATGGTTTGAACTTAGAGCACTGCACTTGCAAAGTAAGCACTCTACAACTTGAGCCACACTTCCAGGCTATTTGTTCTGGTTATTTTGGAGATGGGATTTGGGAACCACTTGCCAGGGCTGGCCTTGAACTGAGATCCTCACAATTTCAGCCTCCCAAGTACCTAGGATTAGGTGGTTAATTGGCTACATTACAGTAATTTTTATAGTTGAAGAAGATTTACTACTGCCATCTTGTCTATTTGTTTTACAGCTGTTTTTTTCCCTCTCTTCCTCCCTTGTGTCTTTTTGTGTTATCTTATTGTTTCTGTAGTGATTTTCTTTGTTTCTTTTCCTTTATTGTGTGTGTGTGTAATCATATATGTAAGGGTGTGTTAGGATTTCTGCAGTCACCTCAAGTCCTGCATAAAAGCATGAAATATTTTTTGGTTATAATCACCTATACCAAGTTGGTAACAACTAAAACTTAATTTCAATCAAATTTTTAAAAATCTCACTTTTACCCCCTGGGATGTACTTTGTGTTCTTATTATGAGTTTGCTTCTTTTTATATTTTAATCCATGGTCAAGTATTTAGAGCTATATGTAACTTAGCACCCTATTACATTGTTACATTATTCTGTGGCTTTCTATGTATTTGCCTTTCCTGATGAATTCACAAGCTTTCAATTGCTGTTCTGCATGTTTTCATTTCAACTTGAGGAAATCCCATATGCATTTATTTAAGGTTGTTCTCATAATTAATTTCTTTAGTTTGCTTCTCTGGGAAAGGATTTACCTCTCCCTTTTTAAGGGATTGTTTTCCCATATACATTAATATTTAGAAGTTTTTAAAATATTTTGAATACACCATTCCATTCCCTTTGGCTACAGTGTTTCTACTTAGAAATCTGCTGAAATCTTATAGGGGTTGCCGTATATGTGACACATCCATTTCTCTTTCTGCATCCAAAATTCTCTCTTTGTCTGGGACTTCTGACAGTTTTATTATAACTGCCTCAGGGCAGTCTTCTTTTGGTTGATCCTTTATGAAGTATTCTGAGCACGGAACTGAATGTCAATTTCCCTTCTACAATTTGGGACATTTTCAGCCCTTACTTCTTTATTTTTTTATTTATTTTTTATTATGGTTGTACTGAGAGTACATGTGACATTTACAAAGTTCTTATAATATATCATTGTTGAATTCACCCTTTCCATCATTCTCCTTTATCCCTCCTCCATAGCTCTTACTTCTTTAAATAAAGTTTCTGCATCCTTTTCCAGCGGCCCTTTCTGTAGTTCCAATGAGTTTGTTGGTTTACTTGTCATCTCCTAACTCTTATAGGTTTTCTTTACTTTTTCTTATTTTTTCTCCTCTGACTAGATGGTTTCAGTCAGTCTGTCTTCAAGTTCATTGATTTTTTCTTCTTGATCTTATGTGTCATGGAAGCTTTCTAATGTACTTTCATATCACTCATTATATTTTCCACTCTAGAATCTATGGTTTTACTCATTTCTTCTTTATTGTAATCATTATCTTCATCAAAATTTTCCTTATCTCACTGAGTCTTCTATCTGTATTCTCTGGAAATCCTCTGAGATTCATTAAAACAATCATTTTGAATTCTTTGTTAGGTCATTTATAGCTACTTCTTTCTTCATTCCTGGTTGCATTGTGTCGGTGTCTGCACATATGAGGAACTCAGCACCTGGCATCTCAGGTTGGCTTCAGTAGGAAAGAACTTCAGCTGCTGGTTGACTCAAGGGCACCAGCCAAGTCAGGTGAGAGGTGGCAATGGGTCCAGAATCTAATCCAGAAACATTCAGGAATGGTGGTTCCAGAAGTATTCAGAGTGCCAGCTCTAGAGGCATGTGTAGCAATCCTGGTTCCAGGGAACCATCAGTGGTACTAATTAAATGTCAGGTAGCTGATGTACAGCTCCAGTTTCAGGAAGGGGGAGCACAGCAGTCATGGGGGGGTCATAGCTGCAGCTACAACTCTGGGAGAGTATAGTGACAAATTCTTTCCTAGGAAGGATTCATTGGTTACCCTGGGTCCAGGAAGGAATAGAGAAGAGTCTTCTTTGGGGGAGGAGGGGCCCAGAATCCTGGATCCAGTCTTGTCTGTTTGCTGAAGTCAACATCAGCAAAGGCTGGAGGAATTCCTTTGTGACAGAAGTCCCATGATGGGACTGCTGGGGGTCTTGCTGACAAAGGGGTCTTCCTAGTCTCCTTTTTCTCCACAGGGTGCAGTCATGGCTGAAGGAAATCTCTCTTGGCAACAAGCTGCACCAGTTTGGGGAGTGGAGTGAAACAAATAGAATGCTTCTTATACTTTTCTGTAGAGCCATCTTTGCCTTTTATTCTCCACTGGTTTTCTGCATTGCCTTAGCTTTAAATGGGATGTTTTCAGGAATTATTTTCTTCCATGAGTAATTGTTAAGTGACTGATTTTTCTAGAGGGATGGGAACATTCCCTGGTAGCTCTTGTTTTTATTATTACAATTCCAGCTATCTGCATTATCTACTTCTAATTTGTAGATTCAGTTTTACTGTAAGCTTTCAAACAGATGTTTAAACCAAGTCAAACTGCATGATAAAATCTAAAGAAAATATATCAAAGTGTGCATATACTCTATAAGTGAAAACAGCAAGATTAATTTTGTGGTTCGATGGTCATAATTCTGAAAACTGAGTTTTGAGTGGATGAGACTGCAACCCTTGCTCTTTATGAGAGGTAGGAGTCCTTATGAAATATAACACTTATGAAAATGTAGGCTATTGACTAGTTTTTTTTTTATATACCTTCTGTTTGAATTTCAGAAGTTTTTTCTTTTTCATCTATATTACATAATATTGTATCATGACTGAAATTATATATATAACAATATATGCATTCATTGAGGGTAATGATAAAACAAAATAGTAGCATTAATGTAATAATTATTAATAGTATTTGATGGCCAGATGAGTGAAGTGGCAAATTGAAACCTGGAGTTTTCAGTGGAACACTGTCTAAGTGATGGGACTTTGGAGGCTGAGTAGACTCAATGCCAAGCAGTGCCCTCCACTGCTTACTCATACTTTGGAGGCAAAGACACATCAAGGAAAGGCCCCTATTTCAAAGATACACCGTTTTCCCTTTTAACACAGTTCTAAGATTTCAAACTTGCTTAGTGAAGGAAGCATAAAAGCAAACTTCAAAAAACTCTGAAAGGAAGAACTTTGAGGTTAGAAAATATAGAATCCTGCTAGGGTCTATGCTTAAAACCAGGGACTCCAAAGCCGTGAAAACTTTCAGAGCTTAAAGGCAGGGTTAAATCTTCCATCCTCTTCATTGCTTAAAAGTTGAATCTTTCACAGGAGGTGTGGTTTGCTACAAATGCACCCATAGCTCTTGCCCATAGGTTATTTAAAACATCCAAGAATACAGGATTAAGTTTTTTTTTTCACTCAGGATCCAAGAATAAAGATAGTTTCTTCAATGTAATGTCCTTAGAAAACTGGATACTGACACAGAAAATATTAAAAAGTATTCTTTTTTTTTGCAAATCATACAATAAAATCATTTCAAAATTGATCAGAGCTATATAAGACTATAAAATCCCAAGAAAAATAATTTAAACTTGCAATTGATTACTGGAAGAAGAAAGAAGATTAAATTCAAAAGAAACAGATGTGATAGAACCAAAACATGAAAACATAAATAAAAGCAAAAGAAAAAAATGAGATAAATAAAACTGATAAATTTCTATCCAGATGATCAGGGAAAGTAAGAGCAAGGGTATATATTGTCAATATCAGAAGTGAAAGAGCCAGGCACAGGCTCATAAGAAAATAAAAACATGAAAGGGCTGGGACTTAGTGCACGTGGTAAAGTATGTGCCTAGCATGAGTGAGGCCCTGGGTTTGATCCCTCATACCTCACACAGGAGAATAAATTAAAGATGCCACAGCACTGTAGACAATATAGGTGTTGAAAATGACATAAGTGATATCATAAAAACTACCAGGGCAACACATCTAACATCTTAGCTCTAATAGAGACTTTTTTGTGACAAAGACAAGCTGTCAGGGTAGACTGTACTTATTAACAAACATTCATGTACCTATCAAAATTGAGTAACGTAAAAATTATCCTGACAAATAAACTCCAGGCTGAGATGTTATGTAACTACTTAAGAAAGAAAAATGTCCAATTCTGCATAATGGTTTGTTAGAAAACAAAAGAAGCCAGCAACCCTTCTCAACACAGTTTTTTGAGACAAGCATTACCGTAGCTAAAACCAGATAAAAGCAACACACAGAAACTTTGGGCCTAAAATCACCCATTAAAATAAAACCAAAATCCCTTATAATATGTTTTCAAACTGTAGTCAATGATATGTAAAGTGGTAACATAATCAAGATGTTTATCACAGGAATGAAAAATTTTAAAAAGCAATAAGGGCAAATCACCATATTAACATAAAACAGGAAAAATGCAACATGTGAACAGATTGAGAGAGAGCACATTTGACAAAAATTTAATAACAATTTTTCATTAAAATGCTCAGAAAGGTGAGAATAGAAAGGAACATCTTTAATCTGATAAAAGTCATCTACCAAATCCCACAATCATACTTAATAGTAAGTGCAGAATTTTTCTCTGTACCAAGAAAGACAAGAAGTCTATGTTTACATATCTGTTCAACATTTTACTTGAGTTCTAAACACTGAAACAAGATAAAGGAAATCCATGATTACAGATATGGAGGAAAGAAGTCCACTCTCTCTGTTTACTGATGAAATGTGCATATGTGTAGAATAGCTTAGAAAATCCATCAAACAGTGACCAGAACTAAAATGTATGTCTCGTGGGATAGAATATTACAACATCAGTAACAAAATCCAGCGCATTTCTGGATTCTTATAATCAATGAGAAATTGACTTAAATTTTTTAATGTATCACAGCATAAAAAGCTAAATATAAATAAGCATGTATTTTACCAAATTATTATTAGTGTTATAAACAAAAATAAAAACATTGGAGGGAAAAAAATCTTAAAGAACTTAGGACATGTAGATATATCTTATCCATATATAAGAAGATGTCATTTTATCCCCCCAAATAATCTACAAATTCAATGTACTCCCAATCAGTATCTCAAGAGGCAATTTTTGATGTAAATTCATCAGACTGATCATGATATTTGTATATAACTATCAAAACAAAAACAGCACCATTTGAGGATATGTTCTATGATGGACACATAGCTATAGTGATAAAAATATTATTACATTAACTTCAGACTAGACAGTCTATTATTTTTCTATTTGTGCCCATTGGAACAAATAAGTGACTCTATAAATAGACCAAAATTTAAAGGCTTTTGGTTTGGGGAGAAAACGTGTCTGTGATTTGATTTACACATTGTCTTGATGTTTTGCCCTAGGAAATTCAATCTTGAAAGGAGCCAAGATAATTTGATGAGAGGAAAGCAATCTTTTCAATATGCAGTCTTTGAAATACTGGGTTTTAATATATAAAAAGAGACCACGATCTTGCATATACCATATTATAAAATGAGTCAGAATTGATCATAGGTATTTAAACCACAAAATACTTAAATAAAGCACAGAGTAATTTTTAATCATTGGAGATACTCAAAATTCCTTAGATAGACTATTATAAGTACAACTCATAAAAATCATTTGTTAAATCAATTTAAACCAAAAATATTTGCTCTTGGGAAGACACCATTAAGTAAATGAAAGTGCAGGGCACAAACTGACAGAAAGTATTCTTTTCTCTAAGTGAGAAAAAAAGTATTTGCATTCAAGTGCACGAAGACTTAGAATTCACTCATAACATGATAAATATCACATGAAAGACACTCAATTTCCTAAGTCAAAATTGCAAATTAAAAGTACAGCGAGATAGCACTACACCAGAAATTACAGAACAAAGACTAACAATGACAAATTGAGGTATAGCAACAGAAATTTCACACACTGTTAGTCAGAGTGTAAAACTGTACAAACACATTGGCATTCTCTTTTTAAAAGTTAATAGTACACTCAACACATGAATAAGTAATTCAAATCTATGACGTTTACTCAAGAGATAGAACACTTCATGTCAACTCAAAGATTTAGGTATCCGTGGACAGAGCTACTTTAATTCACAACAAATCCAAACTGGAATCAAATTAAATTATACCAAAAGATGAGTGGATGATCAAATTTTAGAAAATCTGGAAACAATTGTACACAGTGATGTATCTATAATATCCAAATAAAATGAATACATGCAACACATCATACTTCCATGCAAATATTTTATAATCTCAAAACATAGTGATAGTTTTAAAATGAGGCAAAAATAGTTTCAGCTCTATGACTTCATTTATATGAAACTTGAAAAAATTTCACTCATGGAGATAACATGACGCAGAAGGAATGGGAAAGCATTAAGTAGTACAAATAAACTCTTCATGAGACGGAAATGCTCTGTCTGGTGAAAGTGATGGCAGTTTCGGATGCCTACATTTGTCAATACTCAGTAAATGGGTTATAAGGGAGCTTTTCAATAAACTTGATTAGAAATAAGTATGGAAAAACGTGACTCAAATTTGCCACAGAATCTCTCTCCTCCTGCTTCCTGGCAATAGAAGTTTGCAGGCCTAAGTCCCCCTCCATGTACGGTAAGTGAGCTGTATTCTATTAGTCCAAGCTCGTGAAGAGTGCTCTTCACTTAGCACTCAGAGCCGTCACGAGCTTCCTGTGAATTTGACTGAGACTCATCCAGTGCTACAATTGGCCACATTGGTAATTCTTTTTGAGAGAGGCCTTGATACACTTTGGTTCTTGGGTGACACATTTGTAAGACAACATCTGATTATTCTTAGAAACCCTTTAGCTAAAAGATGTCACTAACCAATGCTATAAAATTTTGAGTCCTTAACGGCCTGATTTCAAGTCTACTCTGATGTCTCCTACAATTGGAATCTTTTTTTTTCAATTCTCCAACCATATCACCCTGAGTCTTCTGTGTTGTCACTAAATTCTCTTTACAAACTGAGCATCACTAATAAAGGAATCTAAACAAACTCAGTTAGAAATTCAAAGTGGTTGTAGGAATCAGTGAGCAAATGCCCAAGGACAAAGTTAGCAACTGGTTTGTGCATCCGTCCTGTCTTAGCACAATCTCTGCTTATCTTGAACAAGTGGTCACTCACAGTTAAGCATAGGGGACTGTTTTCTCAATGATAATTCTGCTTTCACAAGGAGGATCCACTAGGCAGGTTCACGCAGAGATGATTAAAAGAACAAAACCAAGTGGAAATAAACATGTCCTAAAACAGACTTCATGACCCACCTCGCTGGGCCATCCTCAGATCCTCAGTTCTGTCCCTTTTATCTCCACCTCCTCTTTTCTACCACTTGTTGGCAGTGTTTTCATGCAGAAACAAAGGACAATTTAACTGACAGCATGGGGTTTTCTGACAAAAAAGGAAAATAAGAAAACCATAACACAGGAGTTTCTTGATGAAAAAGTACTAACTACCCTGCCTACTAAATCTCTATTTTTCCTTAGATACTTTTTAAAGAATATGACAAAAAATATCCACTAAGCAACAACAATCCAAGTCACATCATAAGGACAGAGAAGAAATGAAGGATACTCATTCTTCTGGCTACAGTCTGAGTAGCTGTGTGTCTGATAAGGTGATGGCTTTCTGGAGGGGAATGACATTATGACAAAAGTCCTCGAGAGTAGGAGGAATGAGTAATGGAAGAGACACCTTAACTTTCTCTTTTTCTCTGGATCTCGTCTGTCCTTTATTCTCTTTTCTTTCCTTTCTTGCAGAGAGAAGGTCACTGTGACGTGACGGAGGAACAGAAATCGATGGTTGCTGGCTCCTCAGTGATATGAGTCAATCCATCAGCAGGACTGGTGGCAGTCACTCATCCTGCATCCTCCTCCCAACCCATGCTGGCAAATGTCACATTTGGAATTCATCTGCATAGCTGGGTGACACTCCCTGTGGAGTTTCATTGAACAATTTTGCAGCTGTGACAGTTTGAAATAGAAAAGGGAATGCAACTATCTGTTGACTTCCTCTGTGCTTTCTTTCCTAAACTGGGAACGAACTGACATAGGAAGGGTAAGGAGCCCTTGAAGGGGAAGGGGAGTGTGTGAGGTCCCCGGTCTTTTGCAGAAGCTCCTTCCTGCCTCCAGTGCATGCATCACTCTGACTGCATTTACCTGTTTTGCTTCATTGGCTGAAAAGGAGAGCAGTATTGGATTCATGGAGAGGTACATTTCTTTGCTCTTTGGAAAAATGAAGATGGAAATAACTTTCCTGAAGTTTGATAATAAGGCAAAAATGTGTTTTCCTTCCTCTATTTAAAATTTCTTTCTATTTGTCTCTCTTTTTACCTCCATCTCCTTCTTCTCTCTTCCCTACCTTTCTCAATATATTCCTTGTTTTCTTCCTTTTTCTTTCTCTTGTTACAAATGACTGGTGGGGGATTCTTTTGCTCTATCTAGATGGAAACTTCAGTTCCTTTCACATTGATTGCCCTGAGTTCCAGAGACTCACAAGCTGGACTTCCAAATCCAGAGGCATTTTGCTCTAGGGTTAGAGTGCCAGCACCCAGTGGCCAGAGTCACAGTTCCTGAACTTCAGGTGTGAGGATCCTCATCTCTTTAACCCCTGACCCTTCTCTTGAGCTCCTCTAGGAACCCAGCCTACAGTCTTTGTGGCCTTTGGCTCTTCATGACCTCTTACTGTCCATGGTCTCAGCTACCACTCCTCACCTTCCCAGGATGTCCATTGTCCTTCATGGGGTGAGGCAGATTTCCCTCTGCTTGCTCTCTGGAAGTCTTCAGCCACCTCTGGGTGTTATAGCACTGAGCCTTGACCACTGGGGCCCTCGGCTCCTGGTGTTGTCACAGTTCAGTCTGCAGGACCTGTGGTAAAAACCACAACTAAGCAAAAGACCATTCGGGAGCTAATTTTGCAGTGGGCATGGGGAGGGAGTGTACTGATAGGAGAGAAGCCCCGCAGACTAACCCAACAAGACTGAGAAACAGCCTTCTCCTACAGCTAGAAGAGGGGCATGGCGCAGATGTGAGCTTAGGGTGTAATTGCATCCATCTCAGCACAGCTTCTCATTCCTGCAGTTACAGGGCTCATTATGGATCAGTCACTAACTCCACATTTCTTTCACAAACTCCTCTTTTCTGTCAATCACAAGCTTTTTGCTAAGTCACTGGAGAAGTTCTCCTTCACCTCCTCCTCCCTGACCTATTACCAGGTCCTGAGCAGCTAAGGGCAGGGTCATCTGAAGGTCACCTAGGCTTGTTAAGCTGAAGCCAAGTTTTGTGGTTCTAGTACAGGTTACCTGCTGTGGTCATGACTGGGTCAAGGCCTCCTGAAACCTCTCTGGTTTCAGCAACAGTGAGGATTGCAACGGTTCTTAGAATTGGTGTGTAACTTCCTCAAGCCATCTGGGAAGTGTGCAAAATAATCAGGATGCCATGGGGACCATCCAGACAGTGTCCACAAGAGGGGCTTCTCAGGTGACAGCCTGCTCATGGTTACAATGGAAGGATCAAACAGCTGTCCATCAAAGAGTCAAATCAGCCCACCCTAAAAGCTTATCCTATTTGAAAGAAACATAAACATTGCAGATACTTACCATAAAGACCTATTATTAATCTTCTCAATAGTATTAACAATGCTGAACTCCTAGCCAAACATTCTTAGGTAAAGACAGGTCCCTCTGATCTCTCTCATCCCTCTACACACACCAAGCTTATACACACACACAGGCATATAGGGGTAAACATTGTGAGATGGAGGTCATTGATGGGCTATCCTTAACTAAGTGTTATTAATGCAGAGAGTAAATACTAATGAAGAGAGCCAAGTATTTATTTACTTAGATTTTTAATTCATTATTGCAGTACTACTTGGACACAGTTCAATGTTCAGACCTTAAATCTATTGTGCTATGAGCTCGTCCTTGGGTGCATGCCATCCAATCTACACCCTTGTTAGGATCAGGTGGTTTTCATCACCCTGGCCAGTTCCTTTATGGCTCTGTTCCCCAATTCCCACCGTCACTGTTCTGACTCTGTCACCACAAATCATTATATTTATGTTTTAAACTTTTGTGTAAATTAAAATCATACACTATGTTCTGTTTTATCTTTTTGTTTTTTAGTATGCTGAGCAGTTTTTGACTCTCAAACTTGTCCACACTGAATTTGGGAAACATGTGGACTACAGTTTAGGCTTTCTCATCCCTAGTACTGATTCTCATATAGATTTTGGTTCCTGGGCTTCTGTGCCAGTGACTGCAATTCTTTGTGTCCATCTATCTGTCTACTCATTTTGAGAGTCTGAGTTTGAAAAAGAGCTGCTGGTTGTTTTTGAAGACAAATTAAAAATTTTGTTTGCTTGGGATGGAGTTTGTCTGTTACTCAGGCTGCTCTTGTACTCCTGAATTCAAGCTATCCTCCTGTGTCAGCCTCAGAGTAGCTGGGGTTACAGGTGTGCACCACCACACCTGACTCTTGATTTGTGTTTTTATGAATGTGGTCTTGTTCTGAAGATGCAATAGTGATGTTCAAGCTCATTCCATGCCAGATCAGAGACCCAAAGCCTCTCGGTATCATTGCAGTTCTTCAAGTTTCTTGAGACTGGTTCTATGGTTCATAATACAGTCTACAATGGTGGATGTTCCATGTATAGCTGAGGGGAACGTGCACTCTTGAGTTGTGAGGTAAAGTTTTCTGTAAACATTTATTAAATTTAGTTAATTTCTATGTACTTACTGAGATTTTTTTGTCTACTTTTTCATCCATCATTGAGATGTGTTATAAAGATTACAATAATGATTATTATATTTTTAACTACATAATTCTTCGGGTTTTAATGGTTTTTGTTTCTGTGTTTTAAAGCCTTGTAATTACATACATACATGGTTAAAATTGGCATGTCTTCTTTGACATATCAATGGAAGAATTTACCCTTTTAAGTTTATGAGATGGCCAGATGCTCGGTTTGTAATGGTCTTATAATTTGTCTGACATCATGATAGCCACTCCAGTTTTCGGCATGGTTTGTAAATTTCCAACCTGTTACTTTAAACCCGCCAGTGTTGTATGTTTAAAAATTGCTTCTTATAGATTATATTTTTTTGTTTACTTGAAACATTTAGATTCTTTTTAATTTTTCCCATTTTTATCCAGGCTAAAAAAAAAATCTGCATTTTTTTTTCAGAATATTTAGCTACTGTGTGTTTATTGTGATTGTTGGTTGCTACTACTCTACATGAATTGAGGATCATTTTGGAATCGTTTTTAATCTTTCTCATTAGCTGTATTATTTTCCTAATGGCATTTATATGTAATAAACACTAGAGATTATAATTTTAATCGACTCTTCCAACAGCTACTCATACTAACTCCCTGTCACCAGAACATTCCCGCTTTTCTTGATGCATATTTTACTGCTGCATACATCATGAACCTGATACAGCACTATTTTTTGTTTAGATATTACATGGTCAGGCATGTATGCATTTATGTTTTCTGACATATTAATCACGGCTGGTGCTATCTTTTTCTACAGGTATCTAGAATAATTTCTTTGCTCCCTTTAGAGCAACTTTCATCATTTTTTGCAATGCTGTCCATCTAGGGACAAATTCTTCTCTGTTATTTGTTTGAAATCATCTTTGTTTCTAACATTTATTTTTCAAAAATGTAGATTTCTAATCTTTTGAGCTCTTTAAATTTTTTTATTGCATTTTCTCTGACCGCCACCCTTTCTTATTTTAAGTTAGCTATCATTCTAGTGGTTGGTCCTCTTTATCTATATGACTTCCTCCATTCAGATGGGTTTGTGATTTTCTCTGTTTCTGTTGCTGTGATTGATCTGTAGTTTCATTTGCACATCCTGCTGGGCACTCATTGTACATATTAAGAATCATTGTTTTCTTCATTTAAATTTTTTAGATATTATTTTTTCATATATTCTTTCTTCTCCTGTATCAGAAGCTATAATTATGGATATGTTAGATCATTTGATTTTTATGTTCCAAAAATCTCACAGGCCCTGCCCTTTAATTTTTTTCATCTCTCCATGTTTAACATAGGATTAGGTCTAAAGCCTCCCTTCCTCTTATTATTCATTTCCTGGGCCCTGTGCATCTCTGATAATGTGTTTTTTGTGTGTGTCATTTTAATTTGTCCTTTTTTCTGGTTTCCACCTCTCTGCTGAAATTAACCATCATTTCATATATTTGTCCACATTTCCTTTCTTTAATGTAAGAATCATGGTATTTAAAAGGTTATTTTAAAGATGCACTTATTACCATGATATTTAGTTTAAGCATAATTTAAATTCCAGTGCAGTCCTCTCTTGCTGTCTGCAGGGGATTTGTTACAGAATGTTCAAGTCCCCTATGTAAAATGTCTTAGAATTTGCATATAGCCTGCTGCATTGTTCCCTATACCTTAAATCAGAGCTAATGAAATGTGAAGTCTATTCAAATAGATGTTATCGCGTATTGTTTAGGAAATAGTGACAATGGAAAGAGGTCTGTATGTGTTCAGTACGTGTGTAATTTATTTCACTGCTCTGAACCCTTGCTTGTTTGAATCTACAGATATGAAGAGCCAACTGTACAGTTGCTGCTGGGAGCAGCTGGTGTTAATGTGTGCTCACACATTCTATTTCCTTCTATCTCCTTTTACTTCTGCATCTACTGTTTTTCTTCTTCCTGAATAATAATTTTAAATTCTGTTGATCGTTTGTTTTTTAGTAATATCATATTTACCTTGCTTTTATTTTTTTCTCTGATTTTCTTCATTAGCTTCCCTGTGACATTGCTACACATGATTTTCCCTGTGCATATTGCATTTGGAACAGCTTTGCTTTGTGTGGGAGGAGGCTGACATCTTTTAGTGTGTAATGAAAATTTTTGCTTCAACTTTTTGAATGTTACTTAGAACCAGTTCTCTCATTCTTTAAGTTGCCCAAACACATATTTTAAGGCTTGTGAACAAATATCCTGCATTTCTTTCATGCATTATTTTATTTTTAAACATTTTTTTCTTTCATTGTTCTTTGGTTCTTCATTGATTTTCTTTTGAGTTTCCTAATTCTCTTTCTACAGTGTCAAAACTGTTGCCAAGCTGCTGCACTGATTTTTAAATGTTTTGCAAAAATCATTTAGAAATATGTATAGCCCTTCTGTCAGTCTTCTCAATGGCTGCAACATCTTACCTGCACAAAGTGCAATATTATAACCACAATACACTAACATTACCCAGATTTTGCCAGTATTATATCCACTCACAAGTGCATGTGTGTGGTATTCTGTGCAATTTAATCTTATACGTAGATTAGTGACCAGCCCTGCAATCAAAATGCAGACAGTTTCCACATGCTCTTACTGTACAGTCAGAGACAATTTCCTCCTGCTCCTCTCTCCAGCCCAGTTTGGGTTCTCATCCACACCCTAGGTGTTGCTCCACTCAATACTGGTTTGGCCAAAGGAATCTTATTTTAAAACAAAGACAGGTCTGCTAAGAGTGCTCATAGATATTGATGCATATGGGTTTCAGGTGATTTCTTTGACAGAGCTGGACCTACATAATGTGTGCATATAAGATGTGACAGAGGTTGTCTTGGGAAAAGAGACAAACAAAGAGAGGGAGAGAGAGAGAGAGAGAGAGAGATTGCATGCATTTACAAATGAATATATGAGTTAAATATATTTCCAAACCCAATTCAAGAGTTCCTCCTCTCCATATTTGTAACTCCATCCTCTGAAGATGAGACACCATCTCTGGTCATTTGCACTGTGTTTACTTGTGGGATCAGGTGTCCGTGGGAGTCAGCCTCCCTCCCATCAACTGCTCTGCCTCCCAAGCAGACATCATCATTCTGTCTCCATGCAAACACCTTGTTGTATTTCCCCTTTCCTGTCTGGTAGGTATTTATGTACTATTCATTTTCTACACCTTTTTCTGAATGTTTTTCTTGCTGGGTTGGTTCTTTTCTAATCAGAATACAATGTATCTTCTAAAGCTACCCTTTCTTTCTGATCTACTTTTTCAATGGAAAAGTTTATTGCAATATACTCTCTAAGATTTGAAGGAAATCCATTCTATTTGTATTTTGCTTTTGTTTTCATTGTCTTATTTTTCTTTTACTGTATATTATTTGAAATAATTGCAACTTTTCCCCTCTTCATTTTCTCTCTATATTTATTCTGAAGGCATTCGCCATTACTACTCCTATTACTATGCAAGTAGTTAATCTAGATATTTTACTATTTATATTTTATTAATAAAACTTTAAAACTGATAAATTTTACTTGCTTCAGAAACTGTAGAATTCTAAATAATCTATATTACTCACCCATATTTAAATGTTATTGTCCATGTTTTCCTGTCCCATAATTTAGCTCTACATAGTATGTATTATTGTTATTGTCTGTAAGTTGACATTTACTTGGATTTACTGATGTGTAATAACTTTCTTTCCTCTTTCTCTTTTCTTTCTTCACATTCTGACATACATGAGTGTGGGCATTTCTAGTAAATAGTAAATAACTTCAGTTGTGCTTGTTTGACAATACATCAGTTTTAGCTTTTTCCGCAAAAAAAAAAAAAAACTCTAGACTTACAATATATTATTTCAGAACATTGAGGCTATCAGCCATCTGTCTGTACCTTCTATTTTGGGTGCTAAAAACATAACCATTAGTTAATTGTGGATCACTCTTTAGGAAATCTGACTTTATCTTTGGCAGCTTTTATGAGTTTTGGTTGTAGTTGATATTCTGTAATTTTACTGAAAAATGCTTACATGAATATGTAAAACATTCTGGCTGAAACTCACTGGGTTTCCTAAATGTATAGCTTGGTATTTTCAACAAATCTGTGAAGTTGTGAATGACATAGTCTCCCCTCAATTCCTACATTTCTGCCTGTGCTGGGCCCACTCACACTGTCCTGTGCACCTCTGCGTGCTTCTGGAACACACATGCAGCTCCTGTATGATTTTTTCACACCACCAGCATAATTCAAACTCATCACCTCTTGTCTCTCCACTTATGCTCACTCTGACACGTGTTCATTTAATTTATTATAATTTTTCATTTCTAGAGTTTGTGCTTGATTCATAATTATACTTAGCCTCACATAGTCTTGACTCATACTTAAGTTTACTGTCATCTAGTCTATTGTCCTTTTTTGCTTTATATATTTTAATATTTGAAACACTTTCATTTCTTTAAGCACATCAAATATTGTTACTTGATATTCTGTATGTGATGGTTCCAATATCTGTGATTAATTTTCTTAATGAATCAAAATAAATGTGGCAACTCTCCTCTCATACTCAGAGATTTGGTTTGAAAGCTTTTTTCCCCTAAACATTGATAGTCACACCCTAAATGTAACATGAGTTTCATTGCAGGGGGTTTCACTCTCTAACACAGTCTCACCTTTTTGGTTGTTTGTTTTGCTTTTTCTAAGAGCCAGAAGACACTAATATTAAGACAAACTAGATGTTCATTTTGAGTGTGGAATCAAGATATTTTCTGTGTATACCCTGCTCTGTCCTGTACTAGCTTCAAGATTTCAGGTTTGATATTAAGGGCCTTAAACCACTTTGAGTTGATACTAACACAGGGTGACAGGCATGGATCTAGTTTCAGTTTTCTGCAGGTCAGATAACCACTTTTCCCAGCAACATTTGTTGAAGATGTTGTCTTTTCTCCATCGTATGCTTTTGACACTCAAGCAGCTCAGCAACTAAGAGAAAGGATTGACAAATGGGACTGCATAAAATTAAAAAGCTTCTGCACAACAAAAGAAATGGCCTCTAAATTGAAGAGGCCACCCATGGAATGGGAGAAAATCTTTGCTACATCAGACAAAGAACTGATAACCAGAATATACAGGGAGCTCAAAAAACTAAACTCCCCAAATATCAATGACCCAATAAAGAAATGGGCAACTGAACTAAACAGAACTTTTCCAAAGGAAGAAGTCCAAATGTCTGAAAAACACATGAAAAAAATGCTCACTAACCCTGGCCATAAAGGAAATGCAAATCAACTCCCCTCCTAAGATTCCACCTCACTCCTGTTAATAATTACCATCAAGAACACACCACCAACAAATGTTGGCAAGGATGTGGGGAAAAAGGAACGCTCATACACTGCTGGTGGGAATGTAAGCTAGTACAACCACTTTGGAAAACAATATGGAGGCTTCTTTAAAAACTAAACATAGATCTGCCATATGACCCAGCAATCCCACTCCTAGGGATATACCCAAAGGAATGTGAGTCAGGTTACTCCAGAGGCACCTGCACACCCATGTTTATTGCAGCACTATTCACAATAGCCAAGTTATGGAAATAGCCAAGATGCCCCACTACTGACGAATAGATTAAGAAAATGTGGTATTTATATACAATGGAATTTTACTCAGCCACAAAGAAGAATGAAATTTTGTCATTGGCAAGTAAATGGATGGAACTGGAGAACATCATCTTAAGCAAAGTTAGCCAGGCTCAGAAGGCCAAAAATCATATGTTCTCCCTCATATGTGGACTTTAAACTAAAACAAATACAGTAATATTATTGGACATGGGTCACAAACTAAGGGGAGAATGTGCACGGGAGGAATAAGGAAAGGTAGGAAACCTAAAACTTGAATGTGTTTGATGTGCTCACTGCAGAGGAGTGAATAAAATAATCTTAAACTGGCAGAGGCCACTATGGGAAGGGGACCAGGAAGTAGTGAAGAGGTCTGGCAAAGATGAACTAATGTGGGTTGTAATACACAAGTGCATGGAAGCAACACAAGGAACCTCCCTATGTAGCTATCTCTGTCTCAAACTAGCTAAAACATCATGTTTTTCTTTTCTTTTATATTTTTTTCTTCTACAAAGTCGGAGAACAAGAGGTGGAACAGGTTCTGCCTGGAGACAAGGGTGGGGAGGGGAAGGTGGCCCAAATAATGTATACACATGCAAGTAAATGCAAAAACAGTAAAATAATAAAAAGAAAAAAGGACATTTTCTGTTTTACATTCAATCAGAAATGCTTCTTCAAGGATGATTCCTTCAGTCCAGTTTGTCACCTTATGCAGACATTGGATCTTTCTCTTGTCTCTCATATGTGGCATCATAAATCTATTCTACACCACTGGAAACTGGTATATGCCTGGGGAAAATACGGCTTCAGAACCAGCTCACCCTGTAGAGTCACTGTTCATTTTCATTTCTGGCCATGATGCTATGCAAGAATATTTAAATATTTGCTTTACATTTTAACTTACTAGATATGAATGCAATCTAACCTGCTATCTATTTTTATGGAATAGAAAATATGTTTTTAAGAATACATGTAGTAAAATAATTTTTATACTGTTTTTTGTGTTGGGTGTGGGTACACTGTGGCTTTTAAAAAGGTTCTTACCATCATACTTGAATTTCCCCCTCCACCACTCTCTCCCTTCCCCCCTCCCCATTCCTGGTATGCATTGTTTGCACCATCTTCATCCTCCTCACCCCCCACCCAGAACCTGTCCTGCTTTTGTTGAAAAAAACATAAAAGATAAAGTGAAAAACATGGTGTTTTTGCTCGTTTGAGATAAAGACAGCTACAACGGAGTTTCCTTTTGTTGTTTCCATGCATATGTGTACTACAGCTCCAAATGATTCACTTCTTTCAGTCCTCTTCGCTCCTCCCTCATCTGCTTCCCGTGGTGGCCTCAGCCAGTTTAATATTTCTATATTCATTCCTGTACAGTGAGCACATCAACCTCATTCAAGTGTTTGGTTTCCTTCCCTTGCTCTGTCCCTCCCTTGCACAGCCTCCCCTTAGTGTGACCTGTGTCCCATAATGTACAAAAAATAGACACGAAGACCAGTGGAACAGAATAGAGGACCTGGATATGAATCCACACAGCTATGCCCACCTAATTTTTGACAAAGGTGCCAAAAACATATGATGGAGAAAAGACAGCCTCTTCAACAAATGTTGCTGGGAAAACTGGATATCTGCCTACAGAAAACTGAAACTAGATCCATGTTTGTAAACCTGTACAAGTATCAACTCGAAGTGGTTTAAGGACTTTAGTATACGACCTGAAACCTTGAAGCAAGTACAGGAAAAAGCAGGAAATACACTGGAAGCAATTTTTATATTTTATATAAATATTTATAACGTCACAAATACTGCAAGAGAAAATTATATTAACATCACTCTAGTTACCAGATATTTAAATGTTTTAAACACTAAAGGGTGGAAAGTATATTCTAAATTGTATTACCATACTCTGGAGCTTACTGACATAGCCTGTAACTAATAATCTGTACAAATATGAATATTTATATGCACATATAATCATACATATTTGAATATGGTGCATCTTCTGATTGTTGTAACACTAAGTGAATTAGAAGACTTTACCACAAAATAATTTGACTTTTTATGGAGACTACACTGAGAATTCATTATATGACTCGTGAGTCACTCAAGGAGAAATCCTTTTGTCAAGAGTTTCACAGCCATAGAGCCATTCTGGTTCTACAATCACCATGCTCAATCCAGAAACGTTATTTTTGGGGGGCAATGTTGAAGAAGATGGGAAATACAAAAGACAAGCATCAAAGTTCAATGATTGCTTTAAACAGCTCTAGAAGCAGAGGCTTTATTCAATAGCCAAATGTCTTGCAGGTGGCACCTCGTGTTTCCTCTAGTAGGTACAGGTAGGATTTGCTTGTGCGTTGGGTGAAATCTAGGGGCAATATTCGGGCAGAAAAGGGGATTGCACAACAGCAACACTCACGATGAATCTCCCTCTGAGAAATCCAGAGCGTCTGCGCCTCTCACACAGCCACACAGCCCAGCACTCTTGTCCTTCTGTTAGAGCTGCCATTCTCAACTCCATGTCACCACTCCAATCCCAGAGTTAAAATAGAATTGTAAACGTTCATAACATACAGAAAGGGGCTGGGAACACACTTTGGTTCTTCAGAATAGAACCTGCTTTCTGGTAAAAAAAAAAAATCTTTCAAGATGTTTATCTGATATATGATTAAATCCAAGAAAATACATACATGTTAAAACTGATTTTCTTTTCTTTGAAATCCTCTTAATTGTACATTTTAACACATAGTGAGAAAGACAGGCTTTTATGTTTTCTTTAGTTGTTTCGTCTTGGAATTGCCTTTCCAATGCAGAAGTAACTTCTTAGGACACAGGGCTTCTCCTCCCTTAGAAACAAAATGGACAAGTCCCCTGCCCCAGGCTGTCTTGCAGGTAAGGCAGGGAACATGACTGGGATCTTCCAAGTGGACATACCAACCCCATAATTTGAATCCTATGCTTGTGACCTGATCCACTTGGGAAGGCACCTAAGCTTGCTATTGGTGACAATGACAAAGGGCAGTTACCCCCAGGGGGCAACAGTGAGAGCAGGAGTGGCCCTTCTGTATTGTCCACCATTGGTGGCATGCATTGACTGCACGCCTGTGTGTGCTCAGCCACTGTACTGGCTTTTGAGTGATTTTTCACTCTATGTAGTCACTAAATCTTCTTTGCCCAATTTCCAAGAGGCTCTATGAATCATCCGAAGCCTTTTAATATATTCCTCTTCAGGTTAAATTATTCACATTTTATTTCTGTTGCTTTTAATTAGATAGATAATATAAAAGGTAATAGTGTTACCTTACTTTGTTATTCAGTATTTCCATTTGAAAAAATATATATAACAACATAGCATTCACTAACTATCGAGAATTTGACTTTGGAGGATGATTATAACATTTTATCATCCAAAGGTCAGATAATATGCAGTTTTTTCCTGATCTCTTGTATTTACATGGCATCTCTGAGGTTCAGCCATATTTCTGATGCATCAGTAGTTGCTCCTTTTCACTAGTGTGTGGTTTTCCTACCATAAATTTAGCTACCATGAAAATCCATGTAAAAATCTTTTTTTTTTTGTTTTTATTTCTTTTATTTGTCTCTATTTCATAGAATGTAAACATTCTTTGGTAGAGCTAATAGCTCGTATGGTTAAGTGTATATTCAACTTCTTAATGTTTGAAAGTGTCAGAACTAGAATGGATCACTTTTGTCAAGCTCATGCCAAAACAATAATAATAATAGTAATAATAATAATAATAATAAATCAATCTTGGAGGATATAAAGTAAGAGGTCTCATATATGTGTGCCTGTTGACAAGAACTGTTCACAAAAGATTCAGCCAGGATGGCAAACTTGCACGAAGGTCACTGTGACCTTACACAGAAAAGACTTCTCCAAGAACACCTGCCCAACATCTTTCTGTTCAGCTGTGGAATGAACCAACCTTTGTTATTAATCCGTATGACCAAGGATTGCTGTTTCAAAACAGCTGACGTGAGTTTCCTCATTCTTGCCTTTAAAAGCTTGTCCTGGCCTCCCCTCCTTGAGTGTGCTCATATTTTGCTGCAGCAGACACATCCCATCGCTTTGCAGTTCTGTTCCCAAACAAACTTCATCTTAGAGAATCTTAGAGTCTCTTAATCCTGAGATAATCTCTCGTGTGACAAAAGAAACTACCAAAACACTGTACCACAGCATTTTATATTCTTGTCAGCACTTCTTTAGGGTTCTAGGTCCTCACACCGTGGTATCACTTATTGTTCTCAGCATTTTTAAAGAGTTAAATGATAACCCATAATGGCTTCATTGTACACTTCCTGTCTTGCATTAAAAGAAATTCTTCAACATGATAAAGAATGCCTACAAGATAGCTGACATTATGCTTAATTGTGAAAAATTGATGCTTCTTCACTAAAATCAGGGACAAGCAAAATACCCATTCTCAAATCTGCTATCAATCTTAGCACTAAGATATGAACCAGTCAATGAGCACTAATGGAAGCAGAAGGTGTGCAGACTGAATGGAAGAATGAAGCTTGCCACAGATGCGAATAACTATCTGCACAAAAAATACCAAGTAAGAAAACACGGGAGGAATGTATAGTGACCTAAAATGGGGCAGAGCTCTTAGATATGACCCCCAAGGACACAATTCATTATAACTGATACATTGGATTCCACTTAAATTTTAAAGTTCCTCCTATGAAAGACTTTGTTAAGATGAAAAGACAGGCACAGACTGCATAAAAATACCAGCAAACCATATTTACGAAGTATTTGTTTCTATAAGATGTAAAGTACTTTCTAAATGTAGCAGCAAGAAAAAAAACAGTCCAGCCAGGGCCTCGAGAGACCCTTCACCCTTGCAATAGGGCATGCAGTAATGAGATGTCAATACCCTCTTCCATCAGGAAGTGAGAATGAAAGTCACAACGAGACATCAACACCCTCTTACAAGTGCAGCTAAGCCACAAAAATGATGCTGACAATATCACACCATGGTGAGGAGGATGTGGAAAAACTCAGTCTCAAAAGCATTTTGGAATGTGAAATGTTCATAGCCACTTTGGAAAAAGTTTGGCAATTTATACAGGCCAATATACATTGTGACATATAAATTACACTTTTTAGATATTCCCAAGTGAAGAATGAAAACATCTTCATCCAATATGGAGCACAGATGAGAGCAAGGTGTGAGTTGTTCATATGGTAGCATAGCGTTATCATGCAATTCAACAATTCGGCAGCACTGTCCACACAAAACCCGAACACAACTGCTCACTGTAGCATTGTTCGTAATAGGGAAATAGTGGTGGCAGCCCAGCTCCCGTCAATGGTGAATGCATAAATAAAACTAGTGCATCCACGAGCTAGAAGAATATTCAGTCACAGAAAGGAAAGAGATTATGTAAAACGTTAAAATGGGAATGAGCTTACCTTATTATGAAATATATAGAACAGAAAAATCTATAGAGGCAGAAAGAACAGTTTTGATTGTGCTGTGATGTGTCGGTTTTGTGTGTGCGGGAATGGGAAATGACTGTCCTATGTAAAGGGTTTTTTTTTTTTTTGCACAACTCTGTGAATACATGAAAATCCATTGAATTTTATATGCTAAATGGATGAATTTTATGACAAGTGAATTGAAGCTCAGCAAAGCTGGTGAATAGTTTACATGCATTATCATTTAATTTTGATAAAACTCTTCAAAATGTCAAAATTAAAATAATAGCACTAATTCTACATGTTACACGATTGAGGATTGGGAGTACTGGATGCCTGGATATTATTTTTACATCAGTGTCAAGTCTGTGGATTCGATAATGTAGTGTGATTTTATAAGATGTCACCATTGTGGGCAGCTGCGGTTGAAAGGTAGGTGGGGGTATCACTATTTTTTTAATTCCTTTTGAACTTAAAGTATTCCAAATTAAAAAAATTTTTTAAACCTAACTCTGGAAACAGTGGATTTTATTTTTAAGAAGAAACTTTCTGACAACTAGAGGCAGCACTATTTATGTCAACATCCAGGTGGACTCCCATGAGATGGAAATTTCAGAGGGTGGGACGCTGTTGTATTTAAGTCTGGTTAGTTCAGCTATGTCCACACATTGATCTGTTTGTGCTCAGCTGCAGAGGACATTACCTTCCGCATTTACAAAGATGTTGGGTCTCGTCAGACAGTTTTGCAGTTATTAAAAAATAAAGACAAAAGAAGATACACCACCCCAAAGAAAACGCTGAGAGCCAGTCGTGTGAGTGGCCTTGCAATGAGAACTCATCATCTGTGTTTTCCTATGTATATGTTATCTTCCACAATATTCTTTAAAACAGCAAAATGGGTTGGATTACATGTGTACTTTCTTCTCATGAGAAATTTGTGCTGACTTATTGATCAGTCCTTTCCTGAATCTGTGTGATCATGTGAGTTTGAAAAAGAAGAGAGACACCCAAAAATGACACCTGCTAGGCCCGCCAATGTAAGAGTCTTTGACAGTTACAGGACAAAACAAGCATTTGCATCAGGAGGGCTTTGACAGGGCTAAGTGAACCGTATTGACGGGTATCATGGCAGCATCTGGTGGGTTGTCTCAGACGAACACTCTCATTTCCTTGTCAATGTGCTTATGTGTGGATAATTTCATGCTCTGCCTTGGTTTCTCAGAGCTCCTTGAAAGTAGAAAATGTTACCTTTGCAAATCCACTGCCACCCTTTGTATCAGAATTGTGGATATCATTAAACAACAGAAAATTCTGAGTTTTCCCCCAAGTTGTTGGTCAAACGACATTGTCAATAGTCCTATGCGTACATGCAGAAGTAGGAACTCTCCCAGTGCATTGTGGACTGTTAGTCCATTAACTATTTTTGAAGCAGCATTCTTATAGAAAATCTCCTATTCCTGCTCCAAAGAAAGAGAAACTTAACAAATGACCTCCATTCTTACAAGTTTTCAGTGGCTTCCGATTGCTAAAGATTAAAGGATAAAACAGTAAAAACAGTAATTTCCAAATGTGATTCAGTAGCAAGTCCCTCTCAAAAGACAAAATGACTGCCCTTCTCATCCTGTAGTATACGGGAAGGTCACAGTCACCAAACCACTGGTCTCTCCTCTGATGAAAGTCATAAGAAGATCAGAATAGTATTTTCATTATAATGTCAGTTGTTTCTCTTTTTTAATTAAATATTAGTCTATGACATTTCTTATGGTAACATCTTAACTATAACATCTTTCATATTTATCAAAATACTTTTGCAATATAAAAATAAGGAACTTGCCATTAGAGATGGTTCTATGAGTTGTGTTGTGTTCACAATATTCTCTTGCCACAAAAATGAGGTGGAAATGCACATGCTGATATGGGAAATGTACAAAGTATTACTGTAGCTAAAAGCAAAGGGAAACAAACAGCATCTATTTCTTCTGAGAAAATAAGAATATGTACACACATATTCTTAAATAGGGCACGTGTCTAGGGCGGGCGTGAGAGTAGATGCCTTCACCTTCATCTCTGGCTTCCAAAATGGAAATGTATGGTGGGGAATGGTACCTGTGTATGACAGTGTGCTTTCCTAGTAGCTGGTATTTGAGGGAAGGAAGAATAAGGACTGTTCTTTGTTCATTGATTATGCTGTCTTTCTCAAAAAACAAACAAAAATAAAACAAATCCTCAGTTCTGCAAGTTTCACAGATCTTGTTTTGTTTCTACCACTTACAGCTGCCTCAGTGGGTCCTGGTGCACATTAGGAACTCAATAAATGTCTCATGAATGAACAACAAACACCAATAAATATATTTTGATACACACTGAATTTAAAATAATAAAACTACTCAAATGTAAAACAGATGAATGAAATGATACATTTAGAATATAATCCCAAGTTTTTTGCCACCTGAGGAGAAGAGATAATATCTTAATAAAATGTTGTCATACTTATGTCAAAATTAAGGTGTGAAAAGAGGGCTGTTCTTTCATTCATTCATTAACTATTTACAAATTCCCATTTTGAGTTAAAATTGAATTAAATTAAATTTTAAAAGTAGCTAGACTTTCTCATGTGAATATAATCAAAAATCAGAGGTTACAAAGAATGATGACTTAGACTGTTAAAGACTTAGTTAAATTACTCTTTCTGGCACTAATTAAGTGACATACACACCAAAACCTAGTGATCAGAAGAAACAAAAAGTTACAGAAATCTCAAAGCTGACAGTTTGGGTTTAGAAAATTCATAGACATAAATGAGCTTAGGATGTTCCATGTACCTAAGAGACCAAGTCTGGCTCCTATTCTGAGATAGAGAGAAAAGAACCAAAAAAATCACAGGGCTCCTAGCTGATGCAGTTGTAAGACACCTGGCCAAATTCATCCGTCAGTCTTTAGCAATCGGAAGTCACTTATAAGAATGGAGGTCATTTGTTAAATGTTTTTCTGTGTTTAATGTATTACCATGTGGGATTTCTTTTCTCTAAACTATTAAAACAATAAATTACATTGAGTTTCTAATGATGAATTTGTTCAGTACATTTGGAATAAACTTGATTTATTAGTAGTATGCAACTCTTTATTTAGCTAGATAGATGGAAAAATGAATACATGATAGATAAACAG
The DNA here is from genome assembly GCF_047511655.1 of Castor canadensis. Classification (NCBI taxonomy): domain Eukaryota; kingdom Metazoa; phylum Chordata; class Mammalia; order Rodentia; family Castoridae; genus Castor; species Castor canadensis. The sequence continues at coordinate 4,082,124 of NC_133386.1, read as the reverse complement.
ATGACAGACTTTATATCTATGTACCTATACATACATAATTAGATTTGATTTACTAATATTTTGGTGAGGATTTCTGTATCTCTTCAGGCAGGATATGATTCTATAGTGTTCCTTTTTTCTGACATCTTTTGATACTTGTAGCATGACAGCAAAGCTGGTGCCATGAAATGACTTGGCATTTTCATTCCTCTTCTATTTCTAGAAAAACTGTGTAGAATTCTTCTTTCATTGTTTGGTAGAATTAAATAGTCTGGATCTGGAGAAGGTGCTTTGGGGGGCAGTTCCTCCTAAGCAATGTGTAGTTGTCAGGCAATCAGTTCATCTCATCTAATCTGTCAGATTCTTAGCAGAATCTTCCTTACACAGGAAGTTTTGCTACACTGTATTTTTTCACAGTTCTCTTTCTCCTTATAGATACATTAAAAAAAAAACTTACTGTAAACAGTCTATTGTGTTACAACAACAGCAGCCTTAGATACCTCCTGCTTACTGTGTCTCAAGAGACCATGTGTGGTACTGGCACACAAACAGACATGAAGACCAGTAGAACAGAATAAAAGACCTAGATATGAACCCATACAACCATGCCCACCTGATTTTTGACAAAGGCACCAAAAACATATGATGAAGAAAACACAGTCTCTTCAACAAATGTTGCCAGGAAAACTGGACATCTGCCTGAAGAAAACTGAAACTAGATCCATATCTCTCATCCTGTACAAGTATCAACTCAAAGTGGATTAAGGTCCTTAATGTAAGAGCTGAAACCTTGAAGCTAGTGCAGGAAAAAGCAGGGAATACACTGGAAGCAATAGGCATAGGTAATGACTACCTCAATAGAACAAAATTGGCTCAGCAACTAAGAGAAAGGATTGACAAATGGGACTACATGAAATTAAAAAGCTTCTGCTCAACAAAAGAAATAGTGTCTAAATTGAAGATGCTGCCCAAAGAGTGGGAGAAAATCTTTGCCAGCTATACATCAGACAAGAGAAAGATAACCAGAGCTAAAAAACTAAACTCCCCAAAAAACAATGACACAATGAAGAAATGGGCAAATGAACTGAACAGAATCTTTTCAAGGGAGAAGTCCAAATGGCTAAGAAACATATGATGCCTAAATGAAAGGCAAATCAAAACCATGTTAGGATTCCACCTTACTCCTGTTAGAAGAGCTACCATAAAGAATACAAATGACAACAAATGTTGGCAAGGATGGGGAAAAAGAAACCCTCATACAATGCTGGTGGGAATGTAAGCTAGTACAACCACGATGGAAAACAGTATGGAGGCTTCTCAAAAAACGAAAAATAGATCTGCCATATGATCCAGCAATACCTCTCCTAGGGATATACCCAAAATAATGTGAGTTGGGTTACAATAAAGACACCTGCATACCCATGTTTATTGCAGCACTATTTACAATGGATAAGCTACAGAAACAGCCAAAAACAACCCCATTTTCATAATATAAATGGAATTAAGAAAATGTGTTATTTATATACAATGGAATTTTATTCATCCACAAAGAAGAATGAAATTTTGTCATTCACAGGTAAATGGATAGAACTGGAGACCATCATCTTAAGCAAAATTAAACAGGTTCACAGGATCAAAAACTGCAAGTTCTCTCTGACACGTGGAATATAGACCTAATACAAATACAGCAATATTATGAAACACTGGTCATACTAAGGTGAGAGCATGCATGGGAGGGGTAGGGTAAAAGATGGAAACTAAGAACTTGAATATGGTTAATGTACTCTCCAAACAAGAATGAATATAGAATTCTTAATCCTGTTGAAACCACCATTATAAAAGGACTATGGTAGAATGAAGAAAATTAGAGATAAAACAATTGGGGTTATGATACATACATACATGGAAATGTCACAAGAAAACTCCCTGTGTAGCTCCCTTTACCTCAAGCAAAAAACGTCATTTTTTTTCTTTTCTCTTTTTTCTTCTACAAAATGGGAGAAAGGAGGGCAGAACAGGTCCCATGCAGGTTGGTGGGGGAGATACAAGCAGGAGTGGGAAGGTGATGACAGGGAAAAGGGGTGGCAGGAAAAGGAGTAGGAGGGTGAATACAGTGCAAAAAATGTGTACATATGTATATAAGTGAAAAACTGATACATTTGAAACTATTCCAGGAATCAGGGGAGGGGTAAATAAAGGAGAGTGGTAGAGGGGTAAACCCAAGTATAATATATTTGATACATTGTAAAAACCTTTATAAATGCCACAATGTACCACAAGCCAGCACAAAAATAAAGGGGGGCAAGAGACCATGTGTAAGATTGACCTTTGCAGTCTAGGTTTGTGTAAGGCACTCTATGATGTTAACACAATCATGGGATCTCTATAAACACGTCTTCAGGCATACCCTGCTGTGAAGTGGCACATGTCATATCCTGATATTTCACTCCTGATACTAACAATTTCTATCTGCTCTCTTGTTTTTTATCAGTCTTCTATAAATTTACCAATTTTATTGACATTAAATATCTATGCTTGATTTATTTTTCTATTGTTTTCATGCTTTCATTGTGAAAACATTCATGTGTTTCTCTTAATTATTTCCTTTCTTCTACTGGTTTTGTCCTCCATGCCTAATGCACATTTAGGTACCGGTTCCTCTTACAACTTTTTCCTACTGGTTTCAAACAATTCCATTTTGGTTAGCCCTTTCATTCTGCTTATGGGTCAGTAAAATTCTTGGGCCTCTGTATTTATATTTTTTATGAAATCTGGAAAATTTTGTTCAATATTTGAATACGTGAAATTTTGTTCACATATTTGTTTTTGTGGGATTATAACTATATTTATTATTATTAACCTCTGCTATCCTGCAGCTTACTGATACTTTTTCTTCAATCTTTTTCCCTCCTGTGCTCCTTTTTCCACAGTTTTTACTACTCTCTCCTTCAGCTCACTTATCCATTTTCTGCAGTATCTACATTGTACTCATCCAACTCAGTGTATGTTTCGTAAGATATTGTGTATGTCTTCTCTACAGTTTTGATTTGAGTTTTTCTGCACTCCATAACCATTCTCAACTTACTCATACTTTGGAACATCCTCACAATATCTCCTTTAATATTATTGTCTAATATTTCTACTTCATGTGCCATTTCATGGTCAGTTCTGTTGACTGATCATGGTCCTCATCGTTGGTCATTTTCTTCCTTCATTACGTGCCTAGTAACTTTTGATCACATGGTTGACATCGTGAGTTTACCTCGTCAGCTGATACTCCCCCAACATCTTTCTAACACATTTGAACTATGTTCTAGGATTCAAATAAGTGACCTGGAATCAGATGGCCCCTTCTAAGCTTGTTTGTAGATATTATTACTTGGAAACAGACAGCCTTCACAGAGGGAGAATTCATTTGGAAGGCAATCCTCCCCTGAGTGCTCCAGGTACCTTAACCATGCATTAGCATGTCTTATCATGCTAAATGGGACACCCATTTTTAGCCCTGTGTGAGTCCAGGGTGGGGAGAGGAGTGGTCCTGTCTGCTCATTTCTGGTTGTCTTCCTCCAGTCTTGAGTACTGTTTAGTATTAGCTGAAGTCTCAAGAAACGCCCCTTCAAATCCCCAAGGTTCTCTATATCCTTCCCTTCTCTAATATTTTGCCATATAGTTAGTTGCTTGGCCTCCTTGAGCTGTAAATTCTCTCTTCTCAAGTGAAGGAGTCAGAGAGGTGGTCCTAGGGCTGTGTGGTTCCCTGTGCTGCAGTCTGGCATTTTCTCCCTCAGCAAAATGAGTCAGCCACAGCTCAACTCACGCATTTCCCATCTTTGAAGGGCCACTATCACATGCTGCCTGTTACAATATTTGAAAAACAATTTTTAATGTATTTTGTTTAGCATCTTACCTATTCAAGATAGGAGTTTTGGACGACAAGATGCAAAAGATATGGCACTCCCCTCCTTTAATCATTGTAACTTTATATATGTTTTATGATAATAGAGCTACAGTCTTATCTTCTATTAATCTCAATTTGTCTAAACGTTCTCTGTTGCTAAGACGTCTCTTCGAGGATTCAGATTCATTCTGTCAAGAACCCATCCCTGATACACATCCCTCTTACCTCCACATTTCCCACAGGAAGCTGACTGATGGGAGCCAAGGTGAAAATATGGCTGGCTGCACCACACTGAAGGGATTTCTTCAGCATCCTAGAAAGACTAGGTGAATCCTTGTGCCTGCCTAATCCTTTCATTTGTCCTCCTTATGCTTCTATCACAGTATTCAAACACTGGCAGTATAAGAGATCCTAAATTTTGGGCATCCAAATTAATTATATTCTTCATATTATCAAGGGAAAACATGTAAATCTATTGCTTATTAACTTTTAGAAGAAGAAAAATAAAGAAGCGCAAACAAGCTGGATGCAACCGTCATAAATAACAACTGGGCTGGGTGACATGGCATCAAAGAGGCTTTTACAACTATTGACAGAGAAAGTCTTCCTAAGTCACTCATCTCTGTGACAGAGGAAGAATGTGATTATCCCCAATGCCTGGCAATAAAGTCTTCATTGCACTTCACAGGTCACATACAGCATTTATTTTCTTTCTCTGAGTTCATTAATATACACTTCTCTTTCAAAGAAAAATGTTCAACTTCAGTCATCTTTTTCCAGACTGACTCTTTATGTGCCCTCAACAATTATACCACAGAGTACAGTGAAGGTGACAGAAAGTCAAGATACAAGGAGCTCTCGGCAGAGATCAAAAAGACATGGAGCCTGAAAACAAAATGGACAAAATAGATATATTGTTCTCTCTTAAAAGACCAAGTAGGTCTCGGTGACATTCAGAAAAGTACATGGGGACATAAGACACAGTTTCCATTTTTGTGATGAGACCCCTGTCCTCATGTTCTCAAGTGCACACGACAATGACAATCTCCAGGCCTCTGCTGTGCAGGGTGCAGTGTTCCACACAGAGCGAAAACCACATAAAAAAAATTCTGCATCTGCCACCTTATTGTCTTCCTAAAACAGCATTTTAACTGAACATTACAACCTTCAATTAAGTGCTCAAAAGGTGTTAAGGAGAAAGTGTGTCAAAACAAACAATTGTTTGTGTCAACCTTTATCTGCCTGTGCTGGAAATACACACACACACACACATGCACATGGGTGTATATATATATATGTTTATATACATATATGTGTGTGTGTGCGTGTGTGTGTGTTTCAGACAGGAAGGAAAAATTCCACTCCATGTTCCTTTTTTAACCAGAAAGAAAACTGGATTGTTTATACATTAGAGAGAAGTAGTCATGAATTTCAGCAAATGGTGAAGATAGATTTCGATAACAAAAATGAACAAATATTAGTGTTTTGACTCCATCTGTCTACATATGTTTCAAGAAAGGTATGAAGTTACCTAGAATATATTGCAAATAACTTGGTTGTGCTTATTTTTGAGTTTCCTTTTTTGTAGAAGGGAAAATACATGGATATTAAGATGGGAGAATTAGGGTTTTCATAACAGCAACAGGTGTTTGGTAATTTTAAAGGAGGAATATCATAAAATGTAAGACGTAGTAGCACTGCTGCACGTTGGCCACACTGGCAATTCCAGCCCTGGAATTCCTGCTGCAGCAGGAAGATCATGCATATGAGGCAACTGGGCTACATAGTGAAACCGTATCTCACAAAACGTATTCATACTCACACACACACATAAATAATCTGTGATGATAAGGACATAGTAAGACGTATAAAAAAACTACAGCAGGGTACCCAAGGCTCATCCTAGCTACTCAGGAGGAGGAGATTTGGAGGACCATGATTGGAGGCCAACACCAAGCAAAAAGTTTGCAAGCCCTCATCTCAACCAGTAGGTACCATGCATGACAGGTCCATGCATGGTAGAATGAACCTGTCTTCCCAAGTTATATAGCAGGCTGAGAAAGCCTGCTGAGAAGCTGAAAAGCTGAGATTGGGAGGATTTTAGTTCCAGACAAAAATTTTATGAAACCTCGTCTTAACAGAAAAAGTTGAGCATAGTGGTGCACACTTTTCATTTCAGCCACTGCTGGCAGCATAAATGGAAGGGTTTCATTCTGAGTTGACTTGAGCAAAGAGTGAGACCCTATCTCAAAAATAACCAGAGCAAAAAGGACTGGAGGCATGGCTCAATAGTACTGCTCCTGCCTAGCAAACATAAGCCCTGAACTCAAACCACGTTGCAAAAACTAAAATTGACATTCAAGCTAGATTGGAAGAATTGAGTGATGTTGTAAAGTTATAAAGACTCGAGGTGAGCAGTGAAGGCATTATTTCTGCACCCACTCGTGAGAGGACTCCATCCTAAACTGAAGGAATAGGAGGTACAATGCAAGAAAGTGGATACTCCAAGAGCAACTTGAGCTTACAGTAGTCTTGCCCTTGTGCCCTTCTGTCAAAGAAATCACAAATTTGTGTAAAAGTAAGACACAATAGAATTATTAAGTTACTCATTGTATCTATATTTACTGAACATCTACTTGTGTACTAGAAGATGTGACTATTTTCATGTATATTATTATTAATTCTTGCCATAGCACTTCAAAATATACAACATGATTTCATCTCTGTGGGTGAGTAAATTGATGTTCTGAGAAGCTAAGTGACTCAGATCACATTGCTGTCAGGGGCAGGAAGAATTTAAGTGTGCAGTTGACCCCTTCTGCACCTGCACATTCAACCAGCCAATGATGGTATGTGATCTGTTATTGCTGCCATGTACTACATAGCAAGACCCACAATGGTTGTGTCTGTATTGAACATGTACAAACTATTTTCCTTGTCATTATTTCTTAAACAATGAAGTAGAACAACTATTTGCATTGCTTTTCATTTTTATAACATCACTGGGTATTATAAGTAATCTAGAGATGACTTAAAGTAGATGAAAGGACTTCATAGGTTATATGAAGATACTCATTTTATATGAGCCTTGATCATTCATGGATTTTGATATCTGTGGGGATGGAGCTTAGAACCAATTGTTCATATGTACCAAGGGATGGCTGCAATTGTATTAGCATCCAAATTCCAAAGTCTTCACTAAGTCTGTCAAGTTAAATCCATGAAATTCAACAGCTATCACAGTTTAGGATCTAACAAGTCCCTACAGCACTGCTTATACCTTTTTCACATCCACCATTCCATGGTCTAGAGCCTTTCTGAATTTAAACTCTGTAGGCTCACTTCCTATTTCCTGTGCCCTAATGGTAAGTTCCATTAAATCAGTTCATTAGTGTTTCCTGTATCTTATACATCATTTTGATGAAAGCACAGGTCTGAATATAGTTTTGGCTAGATGGCTACATAAAGTCATTGAGTTAAGTACCAGTCTCTTTCCTTTCATGATGTACTTAAAAGGTAGCACTTGGATCCCCAAAGCATGGGGCATCACTACAAAAGAGATATTGCCAAAAACATTGAAGACTGACTAGGATGCACCAGATTCAGCAACCTAGACAGAAAAACTGAGTCACCAGTCCAAGCAAAGCTCAGTAATAAATGTACCTCTTGTAAAAATATGATTGTAAAAGATGAAAAAAATAGTGTTTCAGTTGGGTCTGAATGAATTTCTCATCCCACTAAGATTCACCTCTGAGAAATTTCCATATAATTCCATATAATACATCGTGAGCTTTAATGGGATTCCAATGTGCAGGTGTTGATCTGCTTTATCACCCAATAGTCAAAATTCAGTAAAGTTAATTGACTTTACATTTGGTTTAATCAAAAAGACATTCATTTCTGTACAAGTATAGCTTCAAATCCACCTTTTAAAGGTGAAGTAAATACCTAGTCAAAAGTGGCTGTCTGCACTTGCTTCCCTGGTGGTGATGATGAATTGTACAGCATCATCCACATTCTAAGCTGTATCAGTTTTACAACCTTAAAGTGCAATGACAATACAGAAAGATTAGAGGCTCGGGTGACAATTCTGTCCAAGGGTTTTTTCTAACTGAAAAAATAACAGTCCTGTACAGGGATTAAAACCATCACCATGGTCCTCATAGTCACCACTTCTTACCCCAGCACAAACTCACCCAGACAATAAAAGCAGCAGGAAAAACCAACTGAGCTATTGGTTTGATAAATGGGAAGTATTTTGGACAATAGCATCTTGTGAAAAATAATGTAATAGTTTAAGCAGTTGTCCATCACAGTGGTATTAATATACAAGCAAGGTGACCTTAGTTTTTTCTTCTTTCCCAGAGGCACGGCAGCACTTTACACCCAGGGAGACACAAAAGAAACAGACCTAATAAACAACAATGAGGCAACCAGCCTCACAACAAAGCAGGGTTGCATGCAGAATTTTCAAATTCATCCTCCACCCCTTCTTTAAAAATAAAAGAATAAATATATTCGAATGCTCTCCTAAATTGTTATTTTTTACAAATGATTTAGTTAGCATAAATAAATGCCTTTAAATAGAAGAATTTTATGTGGTTGTTAAAAGAATGCTAAATTTGTTATATTTTCTCTCATATCTTAACAATAAAGAATAACAGGTTAGGCTAGGCATCCGTGGCTCACCCTTGTAATCCCAGCTACTCAGGAGGCAGAGATCAGGAGGATTGAGGTTCAAACACAGTCTGGGCAAATAGTTCGAGAGACCTTATCTCAAAAAAATCCATCACAAAAAATGGGCTTGCGGAGTGGTTCAAGGTGAAGGCCCTGAGTACTAGACCCAGTACTGCCAAAAAAAAAAAAAAAAAAAGCAGTTTAAGTTAAAAAACAGCCTAAACATAAAACACATGCATACCATGCAACAGTCTCCAGAGAGCTGTGACATACATTGTAAAACACAGAGAAAACACCCTGACCAATATACACACATTGTCGGCATGTAGGCTTACCTATTTGAGGAAAAAATTAATAGTGATTAATTACATTTTGTTGTCTTTGCATAGATTCTGTTTTGCTATGTTGCTCTTATATAGACTGGTCATCTCTTAATTTAAAAAAAGCTTGAATTTAGTAAATTATCACTTATTGCATTGAGATCCCTGGTTTCATGATTGAACAACTATATTTCTTGAAAAATACATTCAACAGAAAAAAAAATGTAAACAAAATCCAGGTATATGTACCTTTGTGCTAAAGGTAAATGATTTTTCTTTAATAGTTCATTCACGGATATATCTAAATTGCAGGTATATGCTAACTATACATGTAATGTACATTTTTGATTCTTATATATATATATTGATTTATAACCATGCATACATATATATACATGTTCACAGATATACATATGTATTTTAGAAAATGCAAACATAAACCATGATATAAATAAATATAACTACATAATTACAGGTTACAAATACTCCCAGTGAAAAATTAATCTTTTCCCTCACTGAGAAATTGATAATTAAAACTAGATAAAATAAAAGTAAAGGCACATGCTGTCAGCCACACCAACCTAATCGTTATTTATGGAGCGCTGTGCCCATGGGTGCGGAACACACATTCTTTTCAAATGCAGACAGTCTGTTTCAAGATCAGTCATATCCTTGACCATGAAGTACATCTCAATCAGTTCGATACATTTCATTCATGCACAGTATGCCCTCCAAACGTAATTAAGTGGCCAATCAATAAAAATAAGAATTGCAAACATTTGGAAATTGTGTGCCCCCCTTCTAAGTAATGCAGAAGTCAAAGGACAAAAGTACTGGAAATAAAAACTAAAGAAAAGTACAGAGTATGACAACAGTGGGAAGTACCCAGACCACTGGCTGAGGGAAACGTAGAGTGTTGAGTGTATCTATTTGAAAGGAATAATGTCTAAATTCAATGACCTAAATTTGAAACTTAAGAACTCAGGAAAAAGAAAAGCACAGAAGGGCTGGCAGAGTGGCTCAAGCAGTAAGAGCGACTGCCTAGCAAGCATGACACCCTGAGTTCAAATCCTGCTGCCATAAAAAATGGAAAACACAGCAATCTTAATATAACTTTTTATATCATATAAAATAATATTATTTCATATGTTATAAAATGATATAAAAAGTAGGAGGTAATGAAGATAACATAAGCCTAAGGCATATAAAGCAAACAAACTAACAAGAAATAAAATAAGAGAGAATAATCACAGCCAAAATATGTTCCTTGAAAAGTTCAGCAAACTGATTGATAACCCCAAATTATTCTTATCAAGAATAAAAAAGCAGAGATAAATAAAACATAAAATAAAGAATAGTAGTTGAAAATCAGACCAGGCATTCACACCTATATAATCTCAGCTATTCCAGAGGCAGAAATCAGAGGAACAGCTGAACAGATTTGAGGCCAGCCCATGCAAAAAGGTAAGGAGATCCCCTCTCAATCAAGAATCTGAACCTGTGATCAAAGCAACAAGGAAGGCCATAGATAGGAATATAGGTTCCCTATCCCCCAGGCAAAAATATGGACCTTACCTGACGAATAACTAAAGCAAAAAAGGGTTGGAGTGTGACTCAAGTGGTAAAGCACCTCTAGCAAGCTCAAGTTCCTGAGATCAAATTCCAATAACAGAAAAAGAAAAAGGAAAGAATCAATGGGTTTTAGTACAGGTGTCAAAAAGCTCAAGAGAGATAATTATGAATAACCTATGCCGACCTATTCTACAATTTACATAAAGAGGACACATTTAATGAAAGTGTAATTTCACAAGCACATACAAATTAAAGAAGAAGATTTAAACAGCCCTAAATCATTAAGCCATTATATTATCTATTGAATACTTTAACATTAATTTCCCACAATGGGAATTTTATTTAGTAAATTTGACCAATATCCAGCAGTGATTAAAGCAGATTTTAACAAATAAGAAATAATCCAGCTAAAATCAATCAACCAACAAATAAACAAATTAAAAAAAAACTACAAAGAAAATTCTCAGACCAGATGGTTTCACTGGTGGAATCTATAAAGTATTTAAAGAATAAAATCCAACTCACTGACTCTCTTTCAGATCATAATGAGGGAAGAAACACTGTGCAAAATATTTTATGATGACAACATAACCTTCATTCCAAAACTTTATAATCACATTGAAAGAAAAGAAAATTACAGACTGAAATTCTTCATGGAATTAGTTGCAAAGATCCTTAACTGAATAGTATCCAATTAAATCTAACACTCACAAAAGGCATAATTTACCTTGACAAACTGGGTTTTATCTTGGAAATGAGGAATTTGTTTAAAAATCAGAAGTCTTTCTATACCACATATTAACTAAAACAATAAAGAAAAATATGACTTTACTTATTAAAGAGTAAAAAAGTATTTGACACAATTCTATACCTAGTCATTATATAAAAATTCAACAACTGGTCATAGGAAAGAACTCCCTCTACATGTTAAAGGATATATGCAAATTCATGCAGTTACCCTAATAATAATGAAATATTGAATGTTTTTCTTTTTCAGATTGGGAGCAATTTAAGATAATCCACTTCTAATTTTGTTTAACATGGTATTGAAATTGTAATATGACAAGAAAAATAAATGTAATACAGGTACAATCTTACATTTATGTAAATAATTTCATGCAAATATATGTATAATTTTATAAAAACAATCTTCAGAAATCAGGAAAACAGCAACCAAATTGAGCTTTATTATAAAAGATTTAAGCACAAAAATCAGTTACCTGTTCTGTACTACAATTGATAACCAAGATAAAGGGTTATTTTTCCTGTTACTGCATTAGCTTGCTTTTTCCTTATCTTTTTACTTTTGTGTTGGGTGGGAGTGCACTGTGGCATTTACAAATGTTCTTACAATCAAGTATATCATACTTGAATTCGCTTACTGTGAAAACTTCAAAAGGTAATCAATAGCTCATTGATGGAAAGAGGGATGAATAGATACGGGATAGATGGTGGATATATGCACTGTCACTGAAAAAAATCAACTATTTTGTAAGTTTGAAAAGTTATCATTAGAAAAGTAAGAAAAAACAAACAAATTAAAAATTCTTGATCAATATAATTGTATATGCTAGGTCTGTGAAGAAAATAGGTTTTAAAAGAGGCTCACTTCTTTCACGGCTGATGGCACCGATCCACCATGAGATAAACACAATAGTCCCCTAAAGCAGTCCATTTTGCAAATCCCTCCTCAAAGCATCCAAAGTAGGTTTCCAGAACACATACGTGACATTTTAGAGCAGAGAAGAAAAGCCCCTCAGCATCATGTCACCTGTCCAGACTTTAATCTCAGTCTGGCTGATTTGACCCTTTCTAAACTCAGCTTCCTTAAATGTACCACGCTCCACTTTACACCAACCTTTGCACATGCAATTATGCTAAAGACCTCTCACCAAAGTCTTTACCCCACTTTCATGGATTTACTCCCATCCACAACATGAGCTCCACCTCCAGCAGGTCCACATAGAAGCCTATTCCATGACTCATTTCCCCTGGAGCATGACTGTAATAAAAATTTTTACCTGAATATTTAGTCAAGTGGGCTTTTTCCCCATCTAATCTGAATGCAAAGTCAGAGAAGGAAGGTGATGTGTTTTGCATGCCTCAACGCTACATTCCCTTTAATTGCTCAATAGTAGACCATTGGACAGACACCACAAAATTCACTTAGAAATTTCAACTCCTTCCAGTTCTGGACTTTTAATAGTACAGTGCTCTTTAACTTCTTGTGGTGAATATATGTTTTCATTTCTCTTGATTTAACACATGTTTCTTATAACATGAAAGTCCCCTTATCTTCCTATGTCCTCAGATTTTTCATCAAATTAATGATGAAATATTTCAAATGTTTTGCTTGCATCTATTGAAATAAACTTATGGGGTTATTTTTAGTCTCTTAGGTCTATTTACCAACTTTTTAGTTTTCAAAAGGTAGAACCAAACTCTTCTTTCTGAGAAAAAATAGACCATTTGGTTATGATATTGTATGATATGCAGGATGCTTTTCATAAATTCTAGTAGCAACTGCAGATCTGGAATTCTGTTTTTTTTTTTTTTTTTTTTTTTTTACAGCATCCTTCATCTTTCCATCATGGTCGTGAGGGCTCAAGAGATGAACTTCAACATGTTTCTTTCTCTTCCAGTTTTTTGAAGCTTTTGTTTATGACTTGTTTCTTTCTTAGGAGAAATCAAAGCTAAAGCTCCCTGCGTCTTAAGTTTCCCTTTTGGGAAGGTTTTTAACAATAATTTGAATTTTCTTAATAGTCATGAGTATTCTCATTCTGTCTGTATAAAAACTTTAGTCGACTTTAGACATTCATGTCTCTCAGAGATTTGCCCATTTTATGTACGTCTCCAGTTCAGCTGAATCAGCTCACTCGAAACTCCCCATGGCATCCTTTGGATGTCTGCAATATCTGACAAGATATCCCCACTTTCATTCCTGACACTTCTGACAGGTTATTTTAAGTTTCACTCAAAAAATTCTTTAAAATTTTCCTTTGTGATGTCTCACTTGACCTCTGAGAAGTGTGTTTCATTTTCCTAGTGTTTCAAGATTAACTAGATGTCTTTTATTACTGATGTTTCATACAACTTCATTTGGGAGAGGAAAAAGTACTTTATACAATCTTTGAAACATTAAGTTGGTTCATAGTGCTCCTAGAAACAATTAACACACTTTTTTTGTTTGGTTATTTGTTGAGACAAGGCCCCTCTATGTATCCCAGGCTGACCTCAAACAATCTTCCTGCCTGAGCCTCCACTTGCATGTATCACTATGACAGCCCAGAACGCTAGAGTTTTGTTCGGTTTTGCTTGAGTTTTTTCTCATGGAAAATAAAGGGAATAATGCAGTCCTGTCTCGTTGATGTCAACTCTTCCTTGTGTGACCGTCTCTTTCCTTAGTGGTCCTCAACAGAGGGGTGGTGAAGATGGAAAGAGGAAGGAGAATGATTATGACAAAAATCTTTGAGCTCTTTTTCAAACAGATCCCTCCTGCCTAGACTCCACGGGTGAGAGAAGATCAGGAGGAAAACACCCCCAGTAAATTTTGACACCACAGTCCTTAGACCCTCCTGCACAGTCCTGTCAGGCCACTTGTTATATTTCAAACACAGGAAAAACCTCAAAACAACTCTCTTCTTCTATTTCTCCTTCCTTTCCTCACCCCTCTCTCTCTTCCTTCATTACTGGTCCCCTTTTCCTGCCTTTCTTCCTCTCTTTAATAAGAGTGGTCCAGTATTAGGGCTGGAGGTGTTGTTAAGTTGTAGGGCATTTGACTAGGAAGCAAAGGCCCCGAGTTCAAACTCCGGTACAGTCCACAAAGCAGAATGATCCTGAGTAAACCTTCCTTCTTTTTTCACTAAACAACACCAGAGAATCTACCTCCAGAGAGGTTCCTATTTAAACAAATACACACCTCATCTTTATTTCCAATTGTTCCATAATTGTGACACCTGCTGAGAGTCCCTGCTGCTTCCCACAGTCCCTCAGAAGAATTGTCCCCGTTCTGCTGCAGGTCTTTCTTGCTGCATTTTTGGCTGACTTTTTCCTTCCAAAGACACCTTATTGTTTGGAGTTCACTAGTGGTACCTAGTTTTCCCTTCTATGAAGGAATTTATCCTTCTAAACATGCCCTTCTCCCTATATCTAGACATAAGACTCTCAGATTCACAGGTGCAGTCACTCACCCTGATAAGTGCATACATTATTTTTTATGGAAAACATTAAATGCACTCTGCAATTTTAAAATGTTACAACCTAGGTGTTATTCTTATAATCTATTTTTCCTCAGGCAATAAATCCAATCAAATATTAGAACACACCAGGAACAAATCTCAGTATAAGAAATAAACTAAAGGCACTTAACAAAAAAGAATTAAGTAAGTCAATTACGTTCCAGAGAAGAACAAGACAGGCATATAGGAGTTTTACGTAAGAGGCATTTTATTGCTATAACATTAAGCTCTACTGTTGTTCAGATAATCTAATCCAGTCAATTTAATAAAAGACAAGTTAAAACAAAGGAAAAGCAGATTAGCCTCTCTCTTAAATTTATGTATCTGGGAAGAGTATTATCCTTGCCCTAATTCTCTTTCCAACTGTGGTTCTTAATTCATCCATCATTTATCTTAAATTTGTTGTCTCTGCTTTAAATCAATATTCATAAGAAAACTATGTGATTTAATTAGTCTTTATATTGAATTGTAATGTCTCCTATCCTGTGGTCCCCATTAAGTAAATATGCATCTGGGAGGAAATAGACTATTAGTATAATGAAAAGTGGGAGGGAGAGCTTTGGATTGTGTAATGACTGGATTGTTCAGCAGATACCCAATACAGTCTCCCCTACCTAAAACTCAGCACAGAAGATGCTTCCTAACCCTGAGATGGGGACTTGGAAATACCACTTGCTTTAGCTAATGAATGTCAGTGAGTGTGAGGTAAGCAAAGGCCTTAACTGTGCTATGCTGTGTGACATTGTTCTTGTCCGGTAGAGCAGATGTGTGCCCATCCCCAACACAACACAGACACAGGACAGAACACCTGAGCATTACAGCTTTAGCCAAATGCAGCAAACACAACTGGTGTACTAAGATCACACCAGTAAGAAGCACACCCAGTTAAGCACTTTCTACATCTCTGTCATTGCATTTTGGAGATGCTTTGTCATGAGTACATCTGTGGCTGTTGCAGGCTAATAAAAACATCGTGATTGTATCAGGTGCATTCAACATGTGGAAACCTTAAAGGTGTGTGGACCCCAATATTCCAAGATGAGAGACTTCAGTAATGGTTTTATTCAACTTCTTGTCTCCCACTTCTCATATCTGGGGCAGAAGCGGGGAAGCGACGGTGAGGAACACAGTACTTATTCTTTGGTTCTTGGCCTACTGAGTAGAAGCAAATGAAAGAAATCCTCTAATGGCAGGGAGAAATCCATGTGAAGTGATAAGAGGTGTTTCAACTGATTTGCTGAAAAGCACTGACTCCTTACTTGGGCCCATGAATTAACCAAAAAGAGGAGAAAAGCATGGCATCTCACCTTCATCTTTATTTGTCTTTACTCTAAGACATTCTCTCTGCAGTCACTTTACAATCATCTTGGATTCCAGGAAGGATACAATATGTTAATATTATCTACTCAAACTTGGAAATTAAAAGTTGATGAACTTGTCACATCTCTATTTTCCGAATTATTGACCTAAATGCCTTTTTTGGAAGTGGTTTCTTTACTTATCACTGAGTGAGATTAACACTATAGAAAAGTCAAGTTCATGCTATGACATGCTTTCACTTGAGTGAAATTGGAGACCATTCTTATATATTGCTCTGTTGAAATACTAGCAGACAGCATTTCTATTTATCCTAACAACTAAAATAATTATAAAATGAAAGCTTAAAACTATGGATTAAATACTAAAACAAAACTTTTAGGTAGCATTGTATAATCATGTAACTTACACCCAAATCTGTCTAGGAACAAACCCAGTAAGTGACAGTGAATCATTTGAACACCTTAAGTTACAGACAGTTTGCTTTTTTCTAAAGTGTTATATAATGTTTTTAGAACAGTTTGATTATCGCCAAGTTCTTCCTTTAATTAAACTAAAACTCATTTTGATTTAATTTCTACCACTCAGTACATTTTTAATTGGACTTCTATCTGGGGAAAATCCTAGGAAATTTGCATCCATTTTTCTAATTTTATTTTCTAGTTCTTTTAATTTCTCCTAACGCTGTCTTGTTGCCTGTGGCCTCCATGCTAGGCACAGTTGTGACATGCC
The DNA here is from genome assembly GCF_047511655.1 of Castor canadensis. Classification (NCBI taxonomy): domain Eukaryota; kingdom Metazoa; phylum Chordata; class Mammalia; order Rodentia; family Castoridae; genus Castor; species Castor canadensis. The sequence goes on along the minus strand of NC_133386.1, from coordinate 4,065,394 downwards.
TTTTGCTCTCATTATTAGGAAGCTGTTTCTCCTTGTGAGAATTCCCTTCACTGAGAGGGAAAGTGTCCACGTATGCCTTCATCACTCCTTTTAAATGAGTGGATTTTCTCACTCCCTTGAATGTCTCTAGCCATCCCGCTCAGATAGCACAGTTGCTTAGTTTCTCAGCACCTAACACATTAAAAATTTTAGAATTTTCTGTTTGCTTCTGTCATGAGGCTTCAAGAAGACTAAGAAGAATGTCAGGAGAGAGGTGGGAACAAGCATGTCTCCTCACAGACACACCAAATTGAACAGCTAGTCTCATACCAAATTACTCCTAAAGAGCTAAGGAACTTAGCATAGGCAGCACTGTTGACTTGCTTAAATCAGTATCTCACCAACACACCAGACGGTGCCCTTGGGCACTAAATGGCAAGTCCATAATGACTGCAGAGAAGTGAGGTGGCTGGGAAGAAGCCCAGTAAATACAGATAGTGGCTGGGATCCCCAGGTCAGTCTGGTTGGTTCTCCTCTGGGGACCTTCCAACTAATGGAACCACAACAACTACATCACAGAAACCCTATGAAGGTCAAAAGAGAGTCCTGATGACCAGCACAGCCCTGCCACTAGCCACAGATACATCTTGGAAATGTCATCATGGACCTAAGCAGAGTGATTGCAGACAGTCAGCAATCCTAGAGCCTAGTACTGCAGTCACTGACTGGGGAGCCACAGAAATCTAGAAAACAACTTATGGCTTGGCAGGGGCCTGGGAGATGCTAAAGATGCCGCAGGTCTAGTGGGGAGGGAAACCAGAGCCAAAGACGTTAGGAGCCGGGCCCCTTGGAGCCAGCACAGGAACTGGCAAACAGAAAAGTCTGCTTTTCTCTACTGGGGCCCCAGCTTAGGGCCTAGTAACTCTAGAGTGCCAACCTTACTAGCAAGTTAAATCTCTAAGCCAGAGAGACCCTACTGGCCTAATCAGTTCAGATTAAAAAAAAAAAATTCTCTGCAGAGAAAAGTTAGTCACCCTCTCCCCAACAACATAGAAAATATTGTCTCTTTGCCTGCTTGTTTTTGTCTTCAGGGAGCTTTTTTGTTGTCTTTTTGGGTATTTTCACTCTCCTTTTTCTGCTTTCTTTTTTATTCTTCTTTTTACAGTCATTTCAAATGAGCTACACCACCCACCTTTTAATATTCAGTCTTTAACAGTCTCTTATTCCCCTCTCTCCTATCACCCTCACCCATTTCTACTTTCTTTCTGATAACAATTAAGTTAATTCTCTTTCTTATTTCACTTCTCTTTCCCCCATCAGTGTGGAATCCTTTTTTGTTGTCATTATTTTTGGCAGGTTGTTAGATTACCAAATTTATATTTTTCCTTCTACACACTTTGCCACAATACCATTAGCTGGATCTGTTCTGTCTCCTTCTTTCTCATTAGCCTCATGTTATCTTCTTCTCCCTAACGTCTTCCTAGTTCACAAAGTATTGTCTTGGTCCTTTATTCTCCTAGAGATAATGGAGCAATATTGTTACTTTTCTTAATTAGGGATTACTGTATTCTCATACTGGGTGTGTCTGCAGCACAAAGAGCAGAGCAAGGTGAAAACAGAATATCAGGGTTTGAAGATAAAGCAGAGGAATTGAAACACTCAGATAAAGAAAATGAAAGATATGAAGAGGCTACAAATGGAGCATCCAAGGCTCCTGGGACATGACTGAAAGAGCAATCATCCCAATCATGGGCACAGAATAGGAAGAGGTGCAAGATAAAGGCTAGATAATATACTCAATAAAGTAATACCAGAAAAGGTCCTTACTCTTAAGAAAGAGAGGGCTATCCAGGTACTGGACGCTCTTAGAATACCAAATACACAAGATTAAAAAAGAACCTCCCTCTGGCACATTATATTAAAAACAATAAATATACAGAACATATAAATATACAGAACAAAATAATACTGGAAGCTGCAAGAGAGAAGTGACAACTCACATATAGGCAAACCCATCAGAATAATAGTGAATTTCTCAGCAGAAACACTAAAAGCAAGGAGGACATGGAGTGATATAATTTCAAACCCTGAGAGAAAATAATGTCCACATGAATTACTGCATGTTGCAAATATGTCCTTCATAATTGAAGGAGAAATAAAAACTTTCCACAATAAATAAATATTAATGGAATTCATGACTACTAAACTAATCAAAAGATTCAATCAAAAAATTCCTAAATCCAATAAAAAATTTCAACATACAACTATAAGTATCTTTTCTATATATCACCAATGAAGAAGCTGAGAAAGAAATTAGGAAAAAAGCCCCATTTTCACAATAACCTCAAAAACAATCAAATACCTAGGAATAAACTTAACTAAAGAGATGAAAGACCTCTACAATGAAAACTCTAAAACATGAAAAAGACACTAAAAGATGGGAAGACCTCCATGTTCATGAATGTACAGAATTAATATTGTGAAAACATTTATACTGCTGACATCAATCTACATATTCAATGCAATATCCTCAAAATCCCAATGTCATTTTTCACAGAAATAGGAAAAAAGTCCTAAAATCATATGGAAACAGAAAAGATCCCAAATAGCAAAAAGAATTCTTAGCAAAATCAGCAATACTGGTGGAATCACAATACTTGACTTCAAATTATACTACAGAGACCTGGTAACAGAAACAGAATGGTCCTGGCACATAAGCAGTTAGGTAGATTAATGGAATAGTAAACTCAGAGATAAACTCGCATAGCTATCCATATCTAATTTTGACAAAGAACGTAGATTGGAGAAAAGACAGCCCCTTGCACAAATGGTGCTGGGAAAACTGAATATCCAAGTTGAGAAGACTAAAACTACCTCTCACCCTGTACAATAATCAACTCAAAATGAGTCACAGATCTTAACGTAAGATCCAAAACTTCTAAACTACTACAGGAAACCAGAGGGAAAACACTTGAAGACATAGGCACAGGCAGCTGTGTTCTGAATAGAACTCAAATTGCCCAGGAAATAAGAACAAGAGTTGGCAAATTGTATTGAATCAAATTAAAAAACTACATACCCAAGGAAACAACATAATGAAGACACAATCCAAAGAGTGTAAGAACATCTTTGCCAACTAATCATCAGACAAAGGATTGTTATCTAGAATATATAAGGCATTCAAAAAATAAAACACCAAAAGAACAAATAATAAGATAACAAATGGGCAAATGAATTGAAAAGATAGTTCTAAAAGAAGAAACACAAATGGCCAATAAATACCTGAAGAAACATCAAACACTCTTAACCACAAAGGAAATACAAATCAAAACTACACTGAGATTCTGTCTGACCATAGTCGGAATGGCTATCGTCAAGAAAACAAAAACCAAAAGCCAGTGAGGATGTGGTAAGAAATGAGCCCGGTGAGGATGTGGTGAGAAATGAGCCCTTCTACATTTTTACTGGGAATATAAATTACATATCACTATGAAAGTCAATATGGAGGTTCCTGAAAACATTAAAAATAAAACAACCTCATGACCCTTATATGGCTCTTTTGAGCATATATCTAAAGGGGCGTGAGTCAACCTACACCTGAGGCACCTGCACACTCATATTTATTGCCACACTATTCACAAAAGCCAAGCTATGGAATCAGCCTAGGTGCCCCACAGTGATGAATGGATGAAAAAAATGTAGTATTTATGCACAACAGAGTATTATTCAGCCATAACTAAAAGTGAAATTATGTCATTTGCAGGAAAACAGATAGAACTGGAGATAATTATGTTGAGTGAGATAAGTCAAGCTTAACAGGACAGATATTGCATGCTCTCACTCACATAAGGAAACTATACCTAAAATGACAAATAATAGTAATAATGGGACATGAGTATAAAAGGGGGACTCTCCAGTAGGGAGAACCAGCAGAAGAGGGAAGGGGAAAAGAAGAGAGTTCTGTATGGTGAACGTGAAGTACATGGTGTATATATATATACATATATATATATGGACAGCATACTGACCCCCACTAAACACTGTTTGAAAGGGGGAGAGGACAGAACAGGATTGAGATAATATTATAAAAGGGGTGAGTTTTATGAAATTACATTGCATGTATCTATGTAACTATCACAATGAAACTCCTTTGTACCATTAATTTACACTAACAAAAACTAAGAATGTCAGTATTTCAACTCTGTTTTATCTTAGTCCCAAATCTGCATCAGTCCCATATTTTACAAATCATTCCTAATGCAATGTCCTTAAAGAGAGGACTACGTTTAAAACTGGCTGTGGGATAGTAATGACTGAGAACCATGGCAACCTCGATGTGGCACTGACTTTACTGTGCGTAAGGTGTTCGAGTCAGAATGATTCTGGGAAAGAAGAGATCGATTATTCCACTTCTTCATTCTGAACACAGAATTTCAGAAGGTCTCTAAAGTAAACACACCCAGTAGCTAGAAGGAAAGTATTGAGTGTGGAAGAGATGATGAACTAATTACATAATTATTGAAAAATATTAAAGCAAACAGTCAGCAAGTCTAAAGGGGTTGAACCGTTCACTGGAATGCTGCTCTCTCAGGTTGCTATCAAAACAATGAACGAGAGCCAGCTGTCCTTTAGCAAGAAACTAAATATTTCATGCTTCATTGCTAGTCTCATTTAAATACATTCTTCTGAATAATTTTAAATCTCCTAGAGTAGAAATATGATACTTCATTTTAATTTGCATGAATATTTTTAGTATGAACACAAGAAGCATATTTCTCTCTGACTCAGGCTCTTAGGTTCAGAAAGTACATGTGAAATGCAGAAGACGATCTGGTTGATGCATGCATAAAAAGTACTTTCCAAATTAAGTGCATCCTGAATGTTTGACTAACTGCATTTTCATTAATGAGAGTGACATGAGCAGGGTTGCATCATTTTAGTATGCAAGGCTCACACATTAAAATCTTACTCACCAAGTGGGCTGGCTTCCTTGTTTTCATTAAATTGCTACCTCTCGGCTGGAATCCAGACAAACGGGATGCCTGCACTGCTCATTGTGACTTTCTGTAGGAAGCGTCTATAAAGGGTTGCATAATTGTGAATAAGCCTTTGGAAGAAATGTGAAAGCTCCCATTGTGCTGAAACACCAAAAGGGGCCAATGTTGGAGAGTATGTTGCTACAGTTTTGCCAAATTATGGGAGGAAAATGCATGGGGCCAATTTTAAAGCCCAGCTGTATCTTCTAATAAATATAGACATATATAACTATATATTTACATACAGGGATTCAATTTTTTATAGTTTCGATTTAAATTATAGCTCTACTAAAGTGGTGATTAAGTCTTTAAAACCTTATAAAATAATCTATCGTGATGTATGTGAGATACCATGAAGCCAGCCACCCTTTGCTGAAAGACACCTTTCAGCAATTAGAATTGAGAGCTTTCTAACAGTGCCATCTCCCACTGTTTTCACCTAGCCATGGGTACCCATGATCTGCTCATTGATGTGAACCCCTTTTTCTTAGCTAATTTTGTAGCTCCTGCCTCACAAACCCAGACCTCAGCTGCAGTTAGATAAGATCCCCAGATGGTCCATCACCTGTGTCATGGCCAGAAATGACTGAAAGCTCAGTTTCACATTATTTTTTTCGGATTTGCATAAGCTTTTCAAATTTCCTTCTTCTGAGTTGAGGACAAACTTACTTTTGAAGGTTCCTCATTTTCAGACACGTGGGGATTTAGATCCTGCGTTGCTTTGGATGTGCATGAACCCGACCTCCTGTACTAATCTGTGACCTCTGCCCTGGTAAATGGCAGGGCCTATATCTCTAAACCTCAGTTTACAAATGTCCAAATGAAGATCATAAAACTTTCTCTACCTACTTTGTAAGAGTTGTATAAGACTATTAAATTCTATACATCTGAGTTATTGCTATGAAATGATTTTAGGGGCACATATTTCTCTTCTACTGGTTAAATATTACCAACGGCAGAGGATCATCCTTTGTACTCCATTGACCTAATAGAAGTTTAGTGGAAGCATAAAATACTCCGTGACAATTGTTAGCACTTCTTTCCTGTCACTCACTCATTAACAGCCTGCAGGACCAGTGCATGCAGTCAGTCAAATCTTTCTCAACCACAAACCCTATTGGAAAGCACTAATTCTATTGCGTGAACACCTACAACATAAATGTAACTTTCAGAAAATCTGCAATCCTTCCATACCTTCGGCCACAAATATTGTCCTGAAGAGTCACAGAGAGAGACTTGGGGAGACGAAACAGAAAACTTTTGTTCTGGGGAGCTCCATATAAGATTGGTATTGAACAGTCAATATGATTGTCCAGGTGGTTAAATGTTCCCATTGTGATTTATTACAGTGTGGAATTATGGAGAAGAGGCACAGGAACAAAAGAAGCCTGCTGAGGGTAAAGACCACCTATTTTCAGCCTCCATAATGAAAAGAGTCACCCAAGTAGTGATCAGAGATGCTGGTCAAAGGTTTAGGAGACGCTCTTAAATGCCTTAAACAAACTGGCCTATGAATGGTGCATGGCTGTTTGGCTGAATACCTAGCAACTGCAGAGCCATTTGGGGAAGGATAGTGGGTTCTGAGACTGCATTTATTAAAATAGGAGATAACAATAATGAATTTTCATTCTCATTTCTCTATCTTATCTTTGCTTCTGAGACATAGAATTGGTCAGATGTTCTAGTTATTTTTTTTAAATGGACAATTTCCTAAATTTGCTCCTGAAAGTTTAGAGCTCAAATGCCATCCCTGAGATGTTAGCAGGGCTTTCAGATTTGACATCATCAGAGGCTTCCCCACCTCCTTTATCCTCCTCACTAAAACAGAAATGTCTTTCTAAGGCATGAATGCTTTGAATTGGGCTCCCATTTCTACAGAGGCTCAATTCCAGGAACGTAGACATTACTCCCTACTCTACTCCCCATTCCTCAAGCCATGTCCCATCCCCCACTCCTCTCTTACTAATCAGTGCTTTTCATTTGTATCTTATTAATTTTACAGCACTTTGTACTTCTCAAAGGTATTTCATAGTTGTTAGTCTGTATTAACCCTGCAAGACAGCCTGGATGAATCAAATAGGTAATAAAACTGCCTTCCAGAAAACTTGTGCAACTTGTCTGGCAATTCACTGACCTTTCCCTGCTAAGCACATTTTTCTGTCTTTTAAGGTTGTTAGTTCCTAACCTTATTGCTTCTGTTCCAACTCCCCAGCACCCTGCTTTGTGTCTGTCCCCATCTCCAACACATCCTTCAGTGAGACCACAACACTTAATACAAGATCCATCTAGTGTGAAGTCTTTCACCAGCACAAATACCAGCATAGCTTCTGGCGCATACATCTCCCTATTTGTTACTCTTGAAGGTCTTTCCTTCCTATTGAAGCGGGACCTTCCACCTATCCACATGCATACCATGTGTTGTCAGAGGCTTTTGCCCTTCAAATCATGGCCAAATCCTGAGATGCTCAAGGGTTAGGGCTGAGAACCCAATGAGAAAACTATTGCTAAGAGGTTAGAGACTCGAGCATAGCTTTGACATTCTCACAGAACTACAGAGACAAAGCCTGGAGGAGCCATTGAGAGAGGAGGGGCATTGGAGACACTGCTTTCTGCTAAGACCTTGGGCTAGCGTTTCCCTTGCAGAAAGGTCAACACAAAACAAACTGACACACCCAGAGTCTGAACCTGGGATCCAAAGCATCCCAGTTCTTGCCATCCAAAGAAGATGAAGTGCAATGTAAATGAAAATAACAATACGAGTTACAGAAAAGGAAAAAGAAAACTGCAAACATTTGCATGTGGAATATTTGTGTATGTATAAATCAACGAAACAGCAGCTAAATTGTAATAACTCAGGTGAGTTAAGTAATGTCACTGAATGCAAATTCAATGTAAAATCAGTGACAGTTTTCTTTAATGTTAATAAGAAACTGCATTTACATAATAAAACTTAAATATGTAAATGTAAATAAGGTAAATTTTAAAAACTTTGCCTGCAATAGTAGTCCTCAAATCTATACTACTGTGATGCACTAATTACTGATGCGCACAACTTTTGCTCTGAAATTTGCAAAACAATATTGAGAACACTGAAGAAGACTAAAAAGAGATGAAGTGGCATATCATTTACAAGGATTGAAATGTTCAATACTCTGAAAATGAAATTGTCTCCAACATAATTTGTAGTTTCAAAGAAATTCTAAACAAAACTCCAAAAGATTTTTAGGGACAGAGTATGGAATTTGACAATCTAAATTATAAATATTTATGTGAATGTGGGGATCCAAGATAAGGAGAGTAAAGTTAAATTCTTATTCTCCCAGAAATCTAGACTTACCCTGCTCCTCTCATGGTGACAGTGACATATTAGCATATGACAGACAAATAGAGCAGGACACAGCAGAGGATCGGAAACAATCACATAGCTCCAGGGTTGCCCGACTTCCGACAAAGGTGTACACACACTTTTCAGTAAAGATTGAGAAATCCCTATGCAAAAATACCTGAGTGGGCAATAAACATATGAATGCATGAAATTCATTATTCATCTGGGAAACGCAGTTTATGAGTTACTCCTACCTGTCTGTTAGAATAACTAAAGTGAGAAAAGTAAGACACTACCAAGTTTATAAAGGCGTGGATCAGCTGGTCTCACCACATACCTGTGACTAAAATGTAAAATGGAAAAACATTTAAGAAATAAACTTCAGCAGTATCTATTGAAGGTGGAACCTATGCAAACTTTTGACCAACAATTCAATACCTTGACTTTTATTGAAGAAAAATGAAAAAATCTTCCACAAAAAGTTGTTACATAATATACAAGCATCATTATTCACAACAGAATGAAACCAGAAATAGCCTACTATTTATCAAGTCAGAAGGCACAAATAACATGTGATTAGACAAGAAAGGAATGCTACACAGTAATAAAAGTAAATAAACTGTAATAATCTGTAATAACTGAAATATTAATAGTACAAGAATTTCACAAGATCGAGTGGAAGAAATCACACATTAAGTTCAATAATATGCAAAACTAAGAACAGTTGCCAGTTATTTTCCTTTGAAAGGGGTTGTAGTTGGGCCCAAGTGGCTCATGCCTATAATCCTAGTCACTCAGGAGGCAGAGATCAGGAAGATCGCTGTTCAAAGCCAACCAGGGCAAATAGTTCACGAGACCTTATCTTGAAAATACCCTTCTCAAAACAAGGGCTGGTGGAGTGGCTCAAGGTGTAGGCCCTGAGTTCAAGCCCCAGTACCCATCCCCCCCAAAAAAAATGGGTGGGGGTTATAATGGAGGAAATTGGAGGATGTTCCCAGGTTTTGTGTAATGATGTGTGCCTTTGATAAGTAGTAGAGGTTTCATAAATGTTAGGTGACATCTTCCTGTGCATTCATTACCTCTACCATTTTTCTGTATGGACATTATACTTCAATAAAATCATCTCTCTTATCTTTCATTAAAAATAAAAATATCCCATCATGTCTTATGCCCTCTTGGTACTGCCTGGATGTCTCTATCCCTCAGTAGCCAACCTTCTAGAAAGTGTCACAGTGCAATTGGCTTTCACATCTCTTAACTTCCTCTTCAATGTATTCTAACATATTTTTACCCCAAATTCCACAAAGAACCTCCTTTATGAGGACACAAGTGAACAGGCCATGATTCTAGATCCAAAGCCAGCTGACAGCGTTCTGTCCTTCTGGTCTACATTTTCAGCAACATTCGGCACTCCTCTGTTGACTTTCCCGACACTCCAATAGCCTGGTGTTCATTCCAAACTTCCAAATTTCTCATTCTTACTCTGCTTTGTTGGGTTTTTTAAACAACCTAAAAATGTTGGTATTCACCTTCTTTTCAAAGTGTACCACCTTTCCAATTTTAGCCAGAAATTTCAGTCTTTTAAAGGGGTCTCTTTCAACGTGAAGCTTGGTCCAAGTTCATTTAATAATATGGTTGTTGACTTTAAGTATCACACTTTATTATTTGACTTTTATTTGTCCTATCTGTTCTTTGTTTCTTTAGCCTCCCTTTCTCCTTTTGGAATACTCATATATTTTTAATTATCTAATTATATATTCTGTGTTAGTACTCTTTATGTAATTTCTTTGTGTTGTTAAGGTAATGATTACTCTAGATATTAAAATGTAAACTTTAACTTATTAGAATATGTTTTAAATTAGTCCATATTCTATGTCCAGAATAATGTGAGATTCTTATAATTTATCTTTTAGCCTCCCTTGGATCTGGGTGCTAATGTTGCCAGGTGCTATATTTTGATATCCATTATAAATTCTAGTAGATAGTAATTACTATTTTAGGTTCAAGCAGTCACTTGAGTCCTTTAACAGTTACTCACAAATTTAATTTTCCAATTTTATTCCTTCCTGAATTTTATCTTTGTAGTTCAACAATTTGATTACAGCATGCCACAATGTAGCTGTTAATTCTGCTTGGATTAATCTGAAGGTATCGAATGCTACAGTGATGTATTTCGTTATTATTTGAAAATTCTCAAACAGTAGTTATTCGGCCATTTGCTTCTGTTTCACTCTAGTTCTCACTCTAGTGAAACCATTTGACCAGCTTCTATCCCTTTATCAAATTTCCTTCTTTTTTTTTTTTTTTTACTGAAATTCTCTCCCTAGGACTTTGATTTGTATATTTTCTTCTTGTCATTCAGTTTACTGATTTTGGTTGAAATTATTTCTAGGCTGCTGTTAAAACCATTCAACGAGCTCTTCATTTTGTACACGTCACTATGTGGTTCTAGAGTGTTAGGTTCCAACTCCATATTAAATTTTGTACTACTTATTTCTCTATCTTTTTCTCTGTGTTTTAATAAACTTGTATTATCTATTTTAAAGTTATCACCTACTAACTTCTAAATCAACTGTCAGTTAACTTCTATTAATTATTTTTTCCTTGGTTTTATGTTATGTTCTCCTAGCTCTTTGCATTTACTGCAGAGGGCTCTGCTTTTTGTTTTCTTTTGGTAGTAGCTTTATTGAGATATAATTCATATGCCATGTAATTCATTCACTACAAGTGTACAATTTAGTCATTTTTTAGTACACTCGTAAAGTTGTACAACTTCCACCACTGTAAATCTTAGAACATTTTCATCACCTCAAAATGAACTCTTATTCTCTGTAGCAATAACCATCTCATTCTTCCATGCCCTCAACCCTCTTCCCCCAAAAAAACACCGATTACTTTCTGTCCCTACATATTTGCCATTTTTGGACTTTTCATATAAATGGAATTACAGGCTAATAGCCATTTGTGTCTGTTTTATTATTTTGTTTTGTTTTGTTTTGCTGAGTATAGTATTTTCAATGTTCATCCATATTGTAGCATGAATCAGTGCTTCATTGGTTTTTATGGCCAAATAATATTCCACATTGTCTAGACAGTTCCCACTTTATTTAACCACTCATCAACTGATGGAGCAATATGAAATTTGTGCAATCTTTTCATTCTAAGTGTTTATTATTTCTATCATAATGGGAAGAATCCAGTATCATTTTAGTGAGAAACACTTTGGATAATACAATGGATTTGAGGAAGAACAATTTAATATTCTAAGTGATAAAAAGATTTTAGGTTCTTCCAAGTAGTGTAATAGCAAAAACTGAGGTATTAATACATTTTTAATAGCATTCAAAAGAAGTTTTACAAAACTAGCTATTTTTGAAAGTATTAAATGGAAAAGTGTCTTGCATTCAAATCAGTCTTTTCAAAACAACCAGATCCCAATTCAACAAGCATATGTTGATCATTTATTCTGTTAGTCATGAACTTAATTTTATGAACTAAAAATTCATGAACTTAAATTTAATGAGAAGACAACCTCCACAGATCACAGGTAAAAGAAAATGACAAAGGGTGGCACAGATAATGCGTGAGGGGAAAAAGAAAAAAATGTTAATTTTTGGGGGGGTCAGGCAAACCAGAAGGCTAAACCAGTTGGGAATGTGAGAAGTCTGCCTGGGAGACAAACCCACCTCCATCTCAACCAGCTGGAGGCTGGACCTCCATACCACCATCTTAAAAATGCCTCCGCTCAGGGAGCCACCACAGCTCTAGCATCGGCTCTCCCACTGCATGTCCAGCGGACCGAGTACCTGCTGATCTGCCATCATGAGGACCCTGGCTCCACAGTTCCAGGTAAAGTGTGGAAATCTTGATGATATCCTGCAACTTCTCCTAAGAGTCAGAGCAGAATGGGAAATTTCAGGTTCTGACATTAATTGTTTTTTAATTAACAAAGGTAGTGTGCACTTATTGTGTACTATACAATGTCTTGAAGTAGATGTGTACATGGTGAAATGGCTCTGTCCTATTTAACAGATGCATTACGTCACACACTAAACATTTTGGGGGTAGAAAGAGCTATTTTTCAATAAATTGTGGAGAGGAAAATTAACGCTGTTTCTCCACAGATATTATTTTCTGTGTATTGTTCAAAACAGGATCAGGAGCTCATCAGTTCAACCTTGTCATGAGTGTTGTTGTGAGCAGTTGGGACCTCAGCAGTAGGCAAGGTCAGCACGCTATTGTTTCAATGTTTTGAGAATGAGTCTCTAGTGTGACTCTGCTTCCTAAGTACTGTGTTCCCTTCTCTTTCCCCCAATATGTATTGGTACCACCCATGAGCATTTTGTAAAGAAGGACATTCTTTTGGACTCCCCCAAGTTGTTCAGTCTATTATGTCAGACCAAGTAGCCTTCTGAAGCCAGGATATGATACAGCCACTTGCACCCATGTTTACTGCACCATTATTCACAATAGCCAAGCTTTGGAAACAGCCAGATGCCCAACAGCTGATGAATGGATTAAGAAAAGGTGATATTTATAAATATACATACAATGGAGTATTCTTTAGCCATAAGAAGAATGAAATTATGTTGTTTGCAAATAAATGGATGGAACTGGAGGTCATCACATTATATGAATTAAGCCAGGCTCAGAAAGACAAAGATCAAAAGTCACACATTTTCCCTCATAAGTGGAAGCTAGACTTAAAAGATAAATGTGTACATAAATACATAGATGGTCTTACATACATATATGTGTGTATATTATATATATTATATGCACACACATACATATATAGACACATAGAGAATATAACATGTGATTGTATTAATGTGTCTGTCTGAGGGGACTCTGGTGAGGGAGGAGGAAACGAGAATGATAGAGAGAGAATAATAATGAAATCTAATGCATCTGTGCATGAAGATAGTATAGCGCAGCACACCTCATTCTTTGAATAATAGAGGAACAGGGTGATAGAGAAAGAATAAGTAATAAAGGGCATTGATTTGATTAAAGCAACATATATACATGTGTGAAATATCAGGGCTAACCACTCCTGAACAATCAATATACACTTTAAAAAATGAAGGACGGAAGGTAAAACTGGTCCTGTCTGGGGGAGAGTAAGCGGAGAGGGTGAAGGAAGGTGAAAATGGTGGATGTATTTCGTATTCCCATATGGAAAAAGAACAATGAAACCTGTCAACTTGTTGAAATTGTTCTAAGAAAGGAATTGGAGAATGAAGGATAGTGATGAGGGGATGAATCTAATTAAGATGCACTGTAGCGTACATGTAAATGTCACAATGTATCTTCCTGTGTTGGGGACTAGGCATGGACCTTTGGCTGGGAGTATTGGAGTTTGCTAAGTTCTCCAAATAGAAGTTTGCTAAGCTCTCCAAATAGAAGTTTGCATAGCTCTTCTAACAGGATTGCACAGCTTCTCTCATTCTTCCTGGCACCTGGTGTCTTGATCTTTGTTCCAGCATCTCCTTTGAAGAAAACAATTTGTTGTGTCTGCATACCAGCTCCCTGACACAAAACTAGATAAATTACCTTCCTGACACCAGATTAATCAATAGCTATGGATAAGGTGTCCTTTGTGCTCTGGTGATGTCCAGACCAGATGTTTTGTAGTTCAGTTTCAACAAGCCCGAGGAAAATAGCCCACCAGACCCCATTCCTTTTACCTTAGATCAAAAGAATTGTTGACGTGTATTCTGCTTGAGTCATGTCCTTGTGCTGACCTATAAAATAAACACTCTGGCTTTGGTAGGTGCTCATGTATCCCACCAGAAACGTGCAGTCCTCCTGATCCCAGCTCTGTGTCTTTAGTCTGCGTGTCTTTGTTTCTCATCCCCTGTCATTCCCAGTCAGGTTCAGCAGTTTAGCCACACAGGCCACAGCATTCCTGTACAACTATTATATGCTAACCAATAGCAAACAAAATTCTCTTGCTTTTTTTCAGTTGCACATCAACTATATTCTTTCATTCAACAAATCCTCTGAAAGAAAGTCTCCAGTGGTTTCAGCCTACTAGAAAGAATTTTCTATTTTACCTACAAAGTTAGACCTACTAGTCTTCATAGTTTCCTGAGATCAAATACGGCTTTTACTCTCTCTTTTTTTTAACTGTATAAAACGTTTAAACCCAGCTGCTGCAGCAAGACTGATACTTCTTCTATTGACAAGTTTCATTGCCATTATTTACTTTTAAGCTAAACTATTCCTTAAAACTCTTGAGTTATAGTCTCATTCTGTCTCTCTTCATCTTTCCTTCTCTTCCTTTCTTCGCATGGGGTAAGTGTGTCTGTGTATTCCAAAGCTCTATAGTACCAGGTAAAAATTGTATTTGTACCTTATGTTAAAATTATTTGAAAACATTTCTCCATTACTACAAGAGTATGGAATGTTTTCAATAGATATTGAAGTGCTTAAAACAAATTTTAATTGATTTTGATTTTGAGAAATAAATATAATTTATTTACAAGTAGTATGGTGGTGCATGCATATAAAAAAAGTAAAAAATCCACAGGTAAATTACTTTAATAACTTTTCACTCAGCTGCATTAACCATAAGTTAACTCAATTTCATACAAATAGGAATAAGTTGCAACATTGCAAATGTGGCTGTAACACAATTGCAAAAACCAATCTAATTTACATATTTAACATAAAGTTTGATGTTCAACCATAACAAATATTACATGTAAAAATCTAACTCTACTTTTTATTAGCTACTTCTGAAAAATATCTGAAAATAGAATTGTTTGTATGTGAAAAGGAAACCTGACAGTAATTCATGCTTCCCACAGTCTGCACCACTGTCTGAGAGGACAGAGGTTCATAACTGAATAACACCTGACAAGAACACAAAAACAAGCCTCTTTAATACTGGTTTGCTTCTGCATCAAGATTTTATTTTGAATGCTTTCCTTATTTGACAATTGCAGGAGACAGTATTTGAATTTCACTTTACTTATCTCACTTTACTTACTTCTCTTATTTTGAGGAAGAAAAGTAAAGGAGCTTCATTCCAATACCCTTCATCTCCTCCATTTCCAAATCATCCTTACCTTTCTTTTACTATATGAACCTCTACGATATGAACCACCAGTTGTCATTGTCTTTGCATGTCATTGATCTGCTTGCCCAAGAGAAAGAATTATTTCAAACGGCTTTCATGGGCAGCCAAGAGTCAATATGAGTGTCAGTAAGGTTCCTGGGCCAGTCTGGGACATGGCACCAGCAGGGATGATGACCATGTTGAGAACCACCAGTAAGAGATACCATCTGTCATTGTGGGATCTACTGGAGGCAGCAGCATTTGCTTTATCTTTGGTGGTTTCTCATCTCTGCTTCTCACCTATCTACCACTTCCAAACTCTCCTGATGCTACCTTACTGTAGAGAAACTAGTTATACATACTTCCCTAGACGATATGATGTATGTGTGTGTGTGTGTGTGTGTGTGTGTGTGTGTGTGTGTGTGTGTGTTTAATTTATTCCTAAGGACCATTGGTCAAGGTTTTGAAATACTTCAATCACAAAGCAAGCCTATTTCTGGGTGCAAGTGGCTCACACCTGTAATGTTAGTTACTCGGGAGGCAGAGATTAGGAGGCTCACAGTGCAAGGCCAGCCTGTCTCAAAAACACCAGACATAAAAGAAGGGCTGACCGAGTGGTCCAAGAGGTAGAGTGCCTGCCTAGAAAGCATAAGACCCTGAGTTCAAAACCTAGTACATCAAAAAGAGAAAGAAATCAGCCCTATCATGTATAGTATATGGTATCAACAGTCTATGAAGGGGAAGGAAGGAACAAAGGAAGGAAGGGATTGTAATTTTCATGGATAATATTGAAAATAAGTTTTATTGGAGAAATGATCGTAACACAGACAGATGAGAGTTTATGGTTGTTTTCCTGACTCAGAACATGGTTAAAGGTTAAGTATACAGCAAGTACAGCAACTTAAAGGCAGTGGGACAGGGCTCCAAATCCAGGGCCCCATTGCTTGTACCTTTTCCCTTCTCTGATGTCTCTGTCCTTTAGTGCTCACCGAGGGCTTGTCATGCCAGAATGAAGCCATCCAAAGCCAGTGCAAGTTGTCTGGAGTGGTCATGGCTAGAACAAGGCCTCTGTGGCAGGAGTTGGCTCTTCATACAGCTGGAGCATAGTTTTCTCAAGGGTTTTCATGGAGTGGTCAAAGCAGCCAGGTTGCCATAATGATAGTCTGACCACTTGTCAACAGAGGGGCTGCTCCCTTCAAAGTTCCCAGCTCAAGCAACTGGGAACAAGAGAAGGGTCTATCAATTAACATTGAATTGGCCTGGCCTCCAATAGCTTGACTTTGGCTTGGCTCCAAAGAAAAGTAAAATATAAAAGTGTGCTTACAATAAAAATATATCATTAATATTAAAATTCCTAACAGTATTTAACAGTGCTTAACTCCTAGCCCAATACACTTAGGAAGAGTTGGGTTATTCTGTCTGCCTCAAATTCATGCTTGCCTGTGGTAGGAGGAGGGAGAAAGGAAGTATTTTAAAATATGTCAGAGTGTTTGCTCCTTAAAATGATCTTATCTCAAGAGGAATTAGTAAGCCAGAGTCTGATCTGCTGGAGGTTTTTCAGAGCCTAACTGACCTGGGGGAAAGAATGGTCAACCCCATCTCACTCTACTCATGCTGTCTCACTCAAGGAGAAAAATGGAGGGAACGAGAGGCAGTCAGCAAATTCACAGTGCAGAGGCACAGGTTCATGAAGACTAAGACCCAATCACAATGTTTCTTCTCCCTCCTCCTTACCACACTAAGGCATATAAAGCTTATTTGTAAGAGTTCCCTTTACCCAGAACATCATTCCAAGATATTAAGAAAAAATACAGGGCTGGGCTCAGTGGCACATACCTTTAATCCCAGCTATTTGAGTGGCAGAGATTTGGAGGATTGTGGTTCAAGAGCAGCCTGGGAATAAAAAAGTTAACCAGATCCTATTTCAAAAAAAAAATCAAGCATGGCGGTGCAACCTATAACCCTAGATGTATGGGAGGTGTAAGTAGAAGATAGCAGTCCAGGCTACCAGAGGCCAAATTTAAAAGTGAAAAATAACTAATGCATAAGGGACAGGAACTTAGATCAAGTGTAAAGCACCTGCCCAGCAAGCATGTGGCCTTGAGTTCAAACCACAATGCTACCAAAAAAAAAAAGAAAGAAAGAAAAGAAAAACTTTCTAAGACATGCTAAAATGGGGAAGAAAAAAAAAAAACAATTTGAAGAGAAAATTCAAGTATCCAAACTAGACTCAGATGTCTTGGGAAAGTTGTCATCATCACCCTGGAAACCTAAACCTGCTGTGACTAACATGATAAGACTCCAATGGGCAAAGCAGACAACATGCAAGACCAGATGAGCGACATAAGTGGAAACTCCATGTAAAGACAGAAAAAGTGCTAGCTTTTTGATGATAACAAATGAGCATGGCTGAGAAAAGAACCTATGAGCTTAAAAGTGTCTAAGTAGAAACTTCTAAAGTGGAAAAACTGAAAAGGCACTGAAAAAGAACATGAAAAAGAGACTGAAAAAACGCAGACTACACAAGAACTGTGTAATAGATGCATAGTGTGTGTAATGGAAAAAGAAGAAAGTGAAAAAGGAGCAGAAAAAATATTTGAAACAACATTCACTGAAATGTCTCCAAACCAATGTTAGACAACAAACCA
The DNA here is from genome assembly GCF_047511655.1 of Castor canadensis. Classification (NCBI taxonomy): domain Eukaryota; kingdom Metazoa; phylum Chordata; class Mammalia; order Rodentia; family Castoridae; genus Castor; species Castor canadensis. The sequence continues at coordinate 4,047,340 of NC_133386.1, read as the reverse complement.
CAGATTCAGGAATCAGAGAATATCAAGCATGATAGGAACAAAAAATAACATATAAAAACAAGAAAGAAAAAAGGAAGGAAGGATAAAAAAGAAATGAACAAACAAGCAAACAAAAAACTATATCTGGGCATTGACACTTTCAAACCAATACAAAATCGGAAATAAAGAATCCAGAGGATCTATACACAATGGAATTTTATGCAGCCATGAGGAAGAACGAAATGTTATCATTCGCTGGTAAATGGATGGAATTGGAGAACATCATTCTGAGTGAGGTTAGCCTGGCTCAAAAAACCAAAAATCGTATGTTCTCCCTCATATGTGGACATTAGATCAAGGGCAAACACAACAAGGGGATTGGACTTTGAGCACATGATAAAAGCAAGAGCACACAAGGGAGGGGTGAGGATAGGTAAGACACCTAAAAAACTAGCTAGCATTTGTTGCCCTTAATGCAGAGAAACTAAAGCAGATACCTTAAAGCAACTGAGGCCAATAGGAAAAGGGGACCAGGAACTAGAGAAAAGGTGAGATCAAAAAGAATTAACCTAGAAGGTAACACCTACGCACAGGAAATCAATGTGAGTCAATGCCCAGTATAGCTATCCTTATCTCAACCAGCAAAAACCCTTGTTCCTTCCTGTTATTTCTTATACTCTCTCTACAACAAAATTAGAAATAAGGGCAAAATAGTTTCTGCTGGGTATTGGGGAGGAAGAGGGAGGGGGCGGAGTGGGTGGTAAGGGAGGGGGTGAGGGCAGGGGGGAGAAATGAACCAAGCCTTGTATGCACATATGAATAATAAAAGAAAAATGAAAAAAAAAAAAGAATCCAGAGGAGTGAAGAAAGCACCTAATGACAGAGATGCAAAGATACTAATTACAATGGATTTCTCCTAAGAAGCCATGCAAGCAAGACAAGAATGATGAGGGAATCTAGACTTGATGGAAAAATACCAGCATCATGCCTTTCTGTGCCCAAGAAGTTATCATTCAGAAGTGAGGAAGATAAACAAACACTAAGGGAATTTGTTGGAAGTAAAGCTGCTTTTCAGGGAAAAGGAAAAGGGTGTAGGTCACCAACCCCCATCAGCATAAAGAAAGGAGGAGCTTCTACTTTTTATGTTGCCTTTTTCTTACTCCAACAGGTAAGAGTTTGTTCAAAATAATAATGGCAATAATATATTTGATTATGTGCATATGCTTACATGTAAGTGAATTAATGGCAGCAATGATGTGAGTTAAGGAGAGAAGAGGTAAGATTTTTTTACTATCAGGCACTTGCCACTTCCTAAGAGTGTTGCAATGTTATTTGAAAGTGATTCGGATTGAATCAAAGGGATATTGCAAACACTAAAAAAGAAGGTAAGTGAAATCACCTAAATGCTTAATTTAAACCACAAATGGCAGAATATGAAGCAGAGAAACAGAAACTAAGAACAAAGGCAAGAAAGAGAAAACAATTTCAGATATGGTGGATAGAAGCAATAATTACAGATTGTCAACAGTCTGAATGCATGAATTAAAAGACAGCAGAGTAGACCAAAAAACAAGACTCAACTTCATGCTGTCTACAAGAAGCCACCCGTGTGTATACCAAAAGCCCATCAAAAAGGCAAACAGTAGGGCATGCTGGCAAACACCTGTAATCCTAGCTACATGGAAGATGGAGGTAGGACCACTGCAAATCCGCAGGGTGACAGAAATGAATATTGCCTTTGATGAGCTGAGTGTGGTTGAGGAAAGAACTTATCAGCTTAAAATTGTCCAAGGAGAAACTTCTAAAACCACAATCCCCCCAAATATGCTCCAGGTTATTTATCCAAAGGAATTGAAAATTCATCACACAAAAATGCACATGAATGTTTATTGCAGCTTTATTCAAAATTTCCAAAACTTACAAATAACGAAAATGTCCATTAAGAGGTACATGAATAAACTATGGTACATCACAAAACACAGGAAAATATTCAAAGGGAAAAGTAAACGAGCTATTCAATCATGAAAAGACAGGGAGGAAACCTAAATGTGTATTATTAAATAAAAGAAGGCAGTCTTGAAGAACTACATACCATGGTTCCAACAGTATGTCACTCTGAGAAGGTCAAGACTATGGGGACGATGAAAAGTCCAGTGGGTCGCTAGAGATTATGGGAAAGGAGCAATGGTTAAGCAGAACCCAGGGGAGGTTTAGGGCAATGCAACCATTCTCTGAGAAGCTATCATAGTGGATACAAATCATGATAAATTTATCCAAATCTGCAGGCCACTCCTGGTCGCATTTGGTTTCTGTTTTCAGGTCTATTTTTCATTTTTTTTATTTCAACTTGTCTGTGCCATTGAGTATGTATCTATGCAAGTACTTTGCAGACAGGATATTCTGATACTTCCTTCTGACAATCTCTGCCTATTGACTGGAGTGTTTAATAATACACTTACACTTAATGTAACTATCAGTATTATTTGCAGTATTAATTCTCATTTGCTATTTGTAGTCTACATGTCTTAAATCATATTTTCTTCCCTTACTCCTCCTCTACTGTTCCCTTTCGTGTTGCATAGATATTTGTTATGGTACCATTTTATGCCCTTATCAATTTTTACTCTATTTTGCTTCCCTGTAGGTTATGTTTAACATTTTAACTTAAAACAACATAACTTTTTGCAAGCTCAAATCATTGTTGTCCTTCTACAGGTTTTTTTTCAGGTATTATAATTTTCAAATACAGAATTACTAGGGTTTTTTAAAATGATTTTGTGGGATGAGAGGCATATGGCACCATGCCTGGGAATATTGTCTTTTTGGTGAGACATCCTTCTCCCAGTTTTCTTTTCTAAGGAAAAGTTCTTTAAAAAGCTTTCCCTCAGTGCTTGAAGATATGTAAGACATATGATTTGAAATTATTTATATAACAAATCCAAGGTTTAACATTTTTTCAGGGACAGCTTCTATTGACTTTATTTGTCGACCATATTTTTTTAATTATTATTCATATGTGCATACAAGGCTTGGGTCATTTCTCCCCCCGCCCCCACTCCCTCCCTTACCACCCACTCCACTCCCTCCCTCTCCCCCTTACCCCCTCAATACCCAGAAGAAACTATTTTGCCCTTATTTCTAATTTTGTTGAAGAGAGAGTATAGGCAATAATAGGAAGGAACAAGGGTTTTTGATGGTTGAGATAAGGATAGCTATACAGGGAGTTGACTCACATTAATTTCCTGTTCATGTGTGTTACCTTCAAGGTTAATTCTTTTTTATCTCACCTTTTCTCTAGTTCCTGGTCCCCTTCTCCTATTGGCCTCAGTTGTTTTTAAGGTATCTGCTTTAGTTTCTCTGCATTAAGGGCAACAAATGCTAACTAATTTTTTAAGTGTCTTACCTATCCTCACCCCTCCCTTGTGTGCTCTCGCTTTTATCATGTGCTCAAAGTCCAATCCCCTTGTTGTGTTTGCCCTTGATCTAATGTCCACATATGAGGGAGAACATACGATTTTTGGTCTTTTGGGCCAGGCAAACCTCACTCAGAATAATGTTCTCCAATTCCATCCATTTACCAGCGAATGATAACATATTGTTCTTCTTCATGGCTGCATAAAATTACATTGTGTATAAATACCTCGTTTTCTTAATCCATTCGTCAGTGGTGGGGCATCTTGGCTGTTTCCATAACTTGGCTATTGTGAATAGTGCTGCAATCAACATGGGTGTGCAGGTGCCTCTGGAGTAACCTGTGTCACAGTCTTTTGGGTATATCCCCAAGAGTAGGATTGTTGAATCAAATGGTAGATCAATGTCTAGCTTTTTAAATAGCCTCCAAATTTTTTTCCAGAGTGGTTGCACTAGTTTACATTCCCACCAACAGTGTAAGAGGGTTCCTTTTTCCCTGCATCCTCGCCAACACCTGTTGTTGGTGGTGTTGCAAATGATGGCTATTCTAACAGGGGTGAGGTGGAATCTTAGTGTGATTTTAATTTGCATTTCCTTTATTGCTAGAGATGGTGAGCATTTTTTCATGTGTTTTTTGGCCATTTAAATTTCTTCTTTTTAGAAAGTTCTGTTTAGTTCACTTGCCCATTTCTTTATTGGTTCATTAGTTTTGGGAGAATTTAGTTTTTTAAGTTCCCTATATATTCTGGTTATCAGTCCTTTGTCTGATGTATAGTTGGCAAATATTTTCTCCCACTCTGTGGGTGTTCTCTTCAGTTTAGAGACCATTTCTTTTGATGAACAGAAGCTTTTTAGTTTTATGAAGTCCCATTTATCTGTGCTATCTCTTAGTTGCTGTGCTGCTGGGGTTTCCTTGAGAAAGTTCTTACCTATACCTACTAACTCCAGAGCATTTCCTACTCTTTCCTGTATCAACTTTAGAGTTTGTGGTCTGATATTAAGATCCTTGATCTATTTTGAGTTAATCTTGGTATAGGGTGATATACATGGATCTAGTTTCAGTTTTTTGCAGACTGCTAACCAGTTTTCCCAGCAGTTTTTGTTGAAGAGGCTATTTCTCCATCATGTATTTTTAGCTCCTTTGTCAAAGACAAGTTGGTTATAGTTGTTTGGCTTCATATCCGGGTCTTCTATTCTGTTCCACTGGTCTTTGTCTGTTTTTGTGCCAGTACCATGCTGTTTTTATTGTTATTGCTTTGTAATATAGTTTGAAGTCAGGTATCGTGATACCTCCTGCATTGTTCTTTTGACTGAGTATTGCCTTGGCTATTCGTGGCTTCCTGTGTTTCCATATATATTTCACAGTAGATTTTTCGATCTCTTTAATGAATGTCATTGGAATTGGGAATTGCATTAAACATGTAGATTACTTTTGGGAGTATCGACATTTTTACTATGTTGATTCTACCAATCCTTGAGCATGGGAGATCTCTCCACTTTCTATAGTCTTCCTCAATCTCTTTCTTCAGAAGTGTATAGTTTTCCTTGTAGAGGTCTTTCACATCTTTTGTTAGGTTTACAACTAGGTATTTGATTTTTTTTGAGGCTATTGTAAATGGAATTGTTTTCATACATTCTTTTTCAGTTTGCTCGTTGTTAGTGTATAGAAATGCTAATGATTTTTCTATGTTGATTTTATATCCTGCTACCTTGCTATATCTATTGATGGTGTCTAGGAGCTTCTGAGTAGAGTTTTTGGGTCTTTAAGGTATAGGATCATGTTGTCTGCAAATAGGGATATTTTGACAGTTTCTTTACCTATTTGTATTCCTTTTATTCCTTCTTCTTGCCTAATTGCTCTGGCTAGGAATTCCAGTAGTATGTTGAATAGGAGTGGAGATAGTGGGCATCCTTGTCTGGTTCCTGATTTTAGAGGGAATGGTTTTAATTTTTCTCCGTTAAGTATAATGCTGGCTGTAGGTTTGTCATATATAGCTTTTATGATGTTAAGGTACTTTCCTTTTATTCCTAGTTTTCTTAGAGCTTTTATCATGAAATGGTGTTGGATCTTATCAAAGACTTTTTCTGCATCTATTGAGATGATGAAGTGGTTTTTGTCTTTGCTTCTGTTAATGTGGTTTATTACATTTATTGATTTTCGTATGTTGAACCACCCCTGCATACCTGGGATGAAGCCTACTTGGTTGTGGTGAATAATCTTTTTGATGTGTTGCTGAATTCGGTTTGCCATTATTTTGTTTAGGATTTTTGCATCAATGTTCATTAAGGAGATTGGCCTATGGTTCTCCTTTTTGGAGGTGTCTTTGCCTGGTTTTGGGATAAGTGTAATACTGGCTTCATAAAATGTGTTAGGCAGTTTTCCTTCCCTTTCTATTTCATGGAACAGTTTAAGGAGGGTTGGTATCAGTTCTTCTGTAAAGGTCTGATAGAATTCAGCAGAGAATCCATCAGGTCCTGGACTTTTCTTTTTGGGAAGACTCTTGATTGCTGCTTCAATTTCATTTTGTGTTGTAGATCTATTCAGGTGATTAATTTACTCTTGGTTCACTTTTGGATCATCATATGTATCTAGAAATCTGTCCATTTCTTTAAGATTTTCAAATTTATTAGAATATAGGTTCTCAAAGTAGTCTCTGATGATTTCCTGGACCTCCATGGTGTTTGTTGTTATCTCCCCCTTTGCATTCCTGATTCTACTAATTTGGGTTTTTTCTCTCCTCATTTTTGTCAGGTTTGCCAGGGGTCTATCAATCTTGTTTATTTTTTCAAAGAACCAACTTTTTGTTTCATTAATTCTTTGTATGGTTTTTTTGGTTTCTATTTCATTGATTTCAGCTATTATTTTTATTATTTCTCTCCTTCTATTTGTTTTGGGATTTGCTTGTTCTTGTTTTTTTAGGAGTTTGAGATGTATCATTAGGTCATTGATTTGGGATCTTTCAGTCTTTTTAATATATGCAGTCATGGCTATAAACGTTCCTCTCAGGACTGCCTTAGCTGTGTCCCATAGGTTCCGGTAGGTTGTGTTTTCATTTTCATTGACTTCCAGGAACTTTTTAATTTCCTCTTTTATTGCATCGATGATCCATTCTTCATTAAGTAATGAGTTATTTAGTTTCCAGCTGTTTGCATATTTTTTGTCTTTACTTTTGTTGTTGAGTTCTACTTTTACTGCATTGTGATCAGATAGTATACACAGTATAATTTCTATTTTCTTATATTTGCTGAGACTTGCTTTGTGCCCTAGGATATGATCTGTTTTGGAGAAGGTTCCATGGGATGCTGAGAAGAATGTATATTGTGTAGAAGTTGTATGAAATGTTCTGTAGACATCTACTAGGTCCATTTGATCTATTGCATATTTTAAATCTTAGATTTCTTTATTGATTTTTTGTTTGGATGACCTATCTATTGATGATAATGGGGTGTTAAAGTCTCCCACAACCACTTTGTTGGAGTTAATATATGCTTTTAGGTTTCAGGGTACGTTTGATGAAATTGGGTGCGTTGACATTGGGTGCATACAGGTTGATAATTATTATTTCCTTTTTGTCTATTTCCCCTTTTATTAGTATGGAATGTCCTTTTTTATCTCTTTTGATCAATGTAGATTTGAAGTCTACTTTGTCAGAGATAAGTATTTCTATTCCTGCCTGTTTTCGGGGGCCGTTGGCTTGGTAAGTCTTCCTCCAGCCTTTCATCCTAAGCCTATGCTTATTTCTGTCAGTGAGATGGGTCTCCTGTAAGCAACAAATTGTTGGATCTTCCTTTTTAATCCATTTCATCATGCGGTGCCTTTTGATGGGTAAATTAAGTCTGTTAACATTAAGTGTTAGTACTGATAGGTATGTGGTGATTCCTGTCATTTAGTTGTCTTACTTGTTTGAAGGTTTGATTGTGTGTACCTCTACTGCCTTGCTTTTTCTTTTCCTGTGGTTTCGTGCTGCCTGTCCTTTCATGGTTAGGTTTGGTTTCACTTTCTGTGTGCAGAATCCCTTGAAGAATCCTTTGTAGTGGTGGCTTTGTGGTCACATATTGTTTTAGTTTCTGCTTATCATGGAAGACTTTTATTGCTCCATCTATTTTGAATGATAGTTTTGCTGGGTAGAGTATCCTTGGGTTGAAGTTATTTTCATTCAGTGCCCAGAAGATCTCACCCCACACTCTTCTTTCTTTTAATGTTTCTGTTGAGAAGTCTGCTGTGATTTTGATGGATTTGCCTTTGTATGTTACTTGTTTTTTCTCTCTTACAGCCTTCAATATTCTTTCCTTAGTTTCTGAACTTGTTGTTTTAATGATGATATGTCATGGAGTAGTTCTATTTTGATCTGGTCTGTTTGGTGTCCTGGAGGCCTCTTGCATCTGTATGGAAATATCTTTCTCTAGATTTGGGAAATTTTCCATTATTATTTTGTTAAATATATTATGGATTCCCTTCACTTGCACCTCTTCTCCTTCTTCAATGCCCATGATTCTCAAGTTTGGTCTTTTGATGGAGTCGGTGAGTTCTTGCATTTTCTTTTCAGAGGTCTTGTGTTGTTTAATTAATAGTTCTTTGGTTTTTCCTTTAATTACCATTTCATCTTCAAGTTCTGAGATTCTGCCTTCTGTTTGTTCTATTCTGCTGGATTAGCCTGCCATTTTGTTTTGCAGTTCTGTTTCATTCTTTTTTCTGAGGTTTTCCAAATCCTGGGTGGTTTCCTGTTTAATGTTGCCTACTTTTGTCCTGAGTTCATTTATCTTTTTATTCATCGTGTTCTCTCTTTCACTTTGGTGTTTATACAGTGCTTCTATGGTTTCCTTTATTTCTTCTTTTGCTTTTTCAAGTTCTCTATTTTTGTTGTCTTGGAATTTCTTGAGTGTCTCCTGTACATTTTGGTTGACCCTATCCAGTATCATCTCTATAAAATTCTCATTGAGTACCTGTAGTATGTCTTCTTTTAAATTATTCTTGTGGGCTTCATTGGGTCCTTTGGCATAGTTTATCTTCATTTTGTTGGAGTCTGGATCTGAGTACCTGTTTTCTTCATTCCCCTCTGGTTCCTGTACTAATTTTTTGCTGTGGGGAAACTGGTTTCCTTGATTTTTCTGTCTTCCCATCATTGTCTTTGGTGTTGTTACTGTCCCTGTACTGTGTGCAATTAAGTATTTTCTAGCTTGTAATAATAACAATGGTAATATTTAGAATGGAAGGGTGAGCTGAGATGGAAAGCAAGAAGTTAAAGAAATGGGAAAAACAAATACACAGACTGGAAGGAGAAAACAGAACAAGATATCAGACAAGAAGGTTTCAAATGTACAAACAGGGAGCTTTAGTGTACTAATCAACAGTAAGGTGAAGAGACATTAGAGAGACAGAGAGAGGATTGAAAATCAAAAATAAAAAAAAAGATAAGAATAAAAATAAAAAATAAGTAAATGAAAGAAAAATCTATATATAAAAATGTATTAAAATAAAATGAGAAAATAGAAAATTAAAAAAAACCAAAAAACCAAATAACCTCCAAGTTCAAATGCAATGAAGTTTCAGTCTTAATAATTTGGGTGTTCATCTCAGTCTCCAATCCTGGAGATGGTGCCTCAGATGTTGTTCTGTAGTTGTCTCATCAAAGGGGATGCATAAAGTAGAACAAAACTACACATACACGCACAAAAAAACCCCCAAGTGTCCCAAGTTCAAATGACATACAGTTTCCATAAGTTTTTCAGCTTGCAGGTGTAATTCAGTTGTTCTCTCATCAAAGGTAAGGAGGCAAAGAAAAAAAAAAGAGTCTGGAGATGGTTCTGGGAATGGTATCTGCAGCTGTGGCTTGCCTGCCCCCTGCTGTCAGCCTGCTGTTGCTGGCGGCGTTATTTATGCAGATCTCTGGGGTGAGCTTAGCACTCACCTGGCCCTGCAGGCTTTTGTTTGCTCAGATTTCTCTTGTGCGGGAGCCTCTGCTACAAGCTTTCCCCTTTCCAAGCACTGGGAAAGGTGACACTGCACCTGCATTCTCAGGCCTGCATGTTTATTTACAGTTCATGTGGGAGGTGGGTCTCCCCCCCTCTCCTGTGCAGTTCTCCTCCCACCTCTGCTTTCACAAGCTTTCCTGCTCCTGATTACTGGGCGGTGCTGCTGCTCCTGCCGGCCGCCATGTTTGTTTACAGCTCATGTGGGAAGTGGGTCTTCCCTCCTCTCCTGTGGAGTTTTCCTCCCTCTGTCACTCTCACAAGCTTTCCTGCTCCTGGTTGCTGGGCACATGTCCCCGCTCCCGCCAGAGGCTCTCCAGCCAGACCAGCTTGTTTATTTACAGTTTATTAACAGTCCTGGGAAGGATTCCCTTCCCCCAATCTTTGGCGCTCAGTGTGCCCCACCCTCTTTCCTGCATGTCTTTATTGTTCTTATTGCTTATTAGTCAGTTTCTCTTTTTTCCCTGGGTGAAGGTCAATCTGTCCAGGGGGCTGTGCTGCTCTGGCCCAGGCTTGTCTGTGGGAGTACAGTGGTACTGCAAAGCTCACCTGGTCGGCGTCTTCCCAAGCCGTCTGGGCGCCGGCAACTGGCAGCCCGGGGGCCCTCCTGGTTTCTCCGTTTAACATGAAGTGGAGATTCTCTGCGCCGGTTGGAGGTGTGGAGGGGTCAAAGTTATGCCTCTTCTCAGTGATTATGCCTGCAAAGTGTGTCTCCAGCATCTCTCCAAGATTTCACTATAGGAGGCTCACTTTCTGCTTCCTCCCTCTAGCCTCCATCTTGGAATTCTCCGACCATAATGTTTTGATTCTTTGCAAGTCTTATATTTTTTTTGTCAGAAAATGGACATTCTACGTAATATAATGTGGCAACTTCAGTAATCATATTCCTTTGTCCCCAAGGCTTGTTGTTGTCATTCCTTATTATTTTTCTTACTGCTGTTTGTGCTGACTAATTCTGCAATTTGTAGTCTTTTCATGTGTAGCCAGGGAGGTCTCTATTTAGCTAGCTTAGTGGTCAGAGGATGAGACAGACATTTCCTGAAATTGCTGAAGTCATCTTTTATTGGATGAGTTTTGTGTACATGTTAAGCAGATCCTAGATACTCAGGCATGAGTGTGACAACTCTGCCTTAGCTTTCACTTCCTCCTAGAACAAAGCCTTGGGGTCGGGCTGAAGTGAGAGTCAGGGCTTTCTCGTGCCTTCCTAGGGAGCATGCATAGTTCTGGACATGCACACACCTCATGCATACACACACACCTCATGCGTACACACACACATCTACAAACACACTCACACGTACACAAAACCTGTAGGACCTGTGTATCCGAAGTGTGGTCTCTGCTTGTAATTAAGAAATGACAGCAGTTTGTAATCAGAGGTTGTGACAGAGTCATTGACTCATGCATTGTGCATTGTAGTAATATCCTGGAGGATCCCTGAACAATGGCTGTAGGTTCTGAGGGTGGGACCACAGCCCACTCTGCACTCAGACCCGAGTTTCAGGGCAGCAGGATTTTATATGAAGCGTCTTCAGAAGCATTGTCATGTTAGACAATCAGGACCAAAGCAGCCATGCTCAATATATGAATAAATTAATAGGGAAGTGCACTGTGAGATAAGTCTTTTTAATGTTATTGAGAATAAGGGAAAAATAATAAAATAAGCAGAAGGTCTATGATTATAGATACTGTAAAACTCAGCACTTTACTGTTACCCATTCCTCTCTGGCTGATCTGTAGTTTATTTGTGATGTGCAGTTCAATTTTATAAGGTTTTTTTGTGAAAATAAAAACTGATGACTCAGCTGTAAAATCATATGGAAATTAATGGGGCCCAAAATTGCCAAGGTAACACTAAAGAAGAACAAAAGATTACCAATATTAAGACTTATTATAAAACAATAGTAATTAAGAAAGTATAGCTTTGTTACAAGAATAGAGCCCAGAAATAGACCTTCACTACAGTCACCCGATTTGTGATTAAAATAAAATTACAGAACAGTTTAGAAAGACTACTTTTCCAATAACTGGTTCTGGGTTACTTGAATATATATTTGCAAAATAATGTACTAGAGCCATATCACACACCTTAAGCAAATAAATTGACTTAAAATTAATCACAGATCTTAATGTGAACAAAACCAATAAGGGTTGTAGAATATTTTGTGACATTAAAATATAAACTACATGAACAGGATTTTAAAAACATCCATTGATCAGCTCAGGCTGCCCTAAAAATTCTATAGACTAGGTTTAAGTAATAAAAATATATTTTCCTACAGTTCTGGAGGATGAAGTTGGAGCTGGGATGCCAGTTCCATGTGTTGGTTCTCTTACTGCCTTGCCCACAGCCACCTTCTTGCTATGTAAGGCAGAGAGACAGAGAGTAAGTTTTTGGATATCTCTTCTTGTAAAGACACCACCTTGCTAGGAACAAGTTCCCTCATGACCCCATCCAACCCTAATTGTCTTCTGGCTTCTACAGCTAACCTCTTTATCCTATGATTCCAACATTTTATTAATTTCAGGGAGACATGTTGAAAATCTCATGTAAGCAAACCATTATTTGCCTAAGATTATCAAAGATATATTTGTTATTATTCATATCTTCAAGAACTTTGCATGCTGGGAAGAGAATTCTAGAGCTAGACATAAGGAAATCTAAACCTACACATTCATTAAAAGTCTAGAGAAGGGTTTGAGATTTGCAGAACAAATGACTATCTCTGAAATGTGATACAAAATGCAGGCAGCCACAACACGAAAACTAATAGTTTATCAACTTCATTATTATTAGTTAAGCTATGGTATTCATAAAAGTTGTATTCCCCATGGAGATAATTAGTTTGTTAGGTTTTTATATTTCTAGAATTTCTAAGTATGTATAAGTGATGCTAAAAATCACTGCACTTTTAACTTGCTAAATAATTGTAAAAGGTATGTTTTGAAATATAACATTAATTTTATGGAAAAGTTAAATGGAGGGTTAACTGTGGTATATTTAATATGACAGGTGATAAGGTTTACCTGTATGAGACTGGCAGTAGTCTTTAAAGTGTAAAAAGGCTTTGTCAAACAAAAAAATCTCAAACCATCACCTGTGTCCTTATACTTTTGAAAATTAAAAAAGATGGCTGGTTACCTTAAGATGAGAGATTTGAGTGAAGTTCTTTTCTGGTTCTTATCCACAGTCTTTAAATTTTTAATTGAATATGGATTAAGAAACTAATTTTTAAAATATTCTATAAATTTTTATACCTTCAAAAATGCTTACATCTGAAGTTTTCTTCTCTCTTCTTTGGCATATTTTGTTATATATGTTATTCTTGTGAATGTTTCAAAGTTATTTATTTATAAAATATAGTATTTCCCTGTGCAAGAAAAATCCCATTAGTGCTTCACTATAAAAGCCCCATAAATGGAGTTCCAAGTACATTCTCAGCTTCCTCTCCTCTCTTTGAATGACAGTCTGAATCATTAAAAATAGTCAGGACTAAAATGATTTTTTTTCATCCAGATAGGGATTACTTAATTTAATTAAATATGCTTTATGCTCCTCAATTGCCACAAAGTGGTCCCTGCAACTCCTGACTCATTATTTAATGCATCCACAGTCTCAGTGAAACCCATGCTAAGAGGATATGGGTTTTAGACATCTTAGCACCACTCGGCAAACAGCTTTAAATATTTAAAAACTTTTGAAATTCCATGCCTCTGGAATTTTCATAGTTCCTGATCATTGTTCTACCCAAGTTACCATACTTCTCTTAGACTCATGTAATTCAGATTATTTTTTAGTGTGCATGCATTTGCAACATGGAGGAGAAGGGTTACTCCCACAAACATTAAGAAGAATATTTTTAATTTCTCATGCCTTCATTTTACTCACCCTGATTGCTTTTCATCTATGTACACAGACGATGTTCCTATGAGATATGTCATTTTCTTTTTTTCGGTGCTGGGGACCAAACTCAGGGCCTTCCACTTGCCAGGCAAGTGCTCTTCCATTGAGCTAAATCCCCAGCCCCAGAGATAATGTCATTTTCGGACTTCAAAAATCTAAAGTCTATCAGTTTCACAACCTGAAAGTTTGCAGTTTTCAAACTATGATTATTCTGCATCTTACTGGATTTCTTCTATTATAAAATCCCACATGGGTATTCTTCGGTGTAGTTTTTCCTTGAGCATAAACGTAAGATCCTCTTATTCTCTTCTTACTGACTGTTAGATTGTGATAACATGAAACCAAGGCAGACACAAGCAAAGCGAGAAGCCAAGGGATTAGTGTCACCTGTGGGTATGCAGCATTTAAAACTTCAAGTCAGACTACCTGCATTTGGAAAATAATTTACCACCACTAGCTATGGTGCAGGGAGTTACCTGTCCTACCTCAGTCTCATTTTCTTCTTCTGCAAAATGACAACTACAGTGGTTCTTGGGTCATTGTTGCAAGGAATAAATGAAGTGATGCATGCATTTAGCAATGTATTGGCTAATTTTTTTTATCAACTAGATTGGATTCAGAAATGCCTTCGAGATTGATAAGCACACTTCTGGGTGTGTCTTTGGTGTGGTATTTCCAGAAAGGATTAGATCATGAAGGCCTTGACCTAATGAATGCATTAATCTTTTGATGGATTCACTCTATGATTATTATAGGGAGGTGATGAAAGGTAGGAGGTGGGGCCTGATTGGAGGAAGTAGGTCACTGGGGTCATGATTGCTGGGCTTCAGAAAAGTTGTAATGAACTCTCAGTTCAGCCTTCTGTGCCCTTAAATCTGTCCACTGGAAGGTGGCAGGACCAGAGCACGCTGAGTCACAGATTGGCTTCATGCAAACATTGAAGAGTAGAACAATCAGACTTCAGTGCATGGAGCCCTGGAGGCAGGCCATTCACAACCATGACCAGGAGACTGAGCCTCTGCCTCCAGACCACAGCTGTACAGAAGATACTCCTGCCTTACCAAGGAAAGGGCAGAGGCACGGTGTTTCCCATCCCCCGAATACTCCATAGACCACTGGGAGATATGACTGCCTGAAGTTGATGTCCAACTTCCTGACCTTCTTCCTTATCCTCACTCTAGCTGATGATGTGTGTTTCTACTTATCTGAAAAACAGAAGTGTTTAGAAGAGACCTCCCATGAGCACACTCCACATCCATCCACCTAAATGGATTCTCGCTCACACACTTGCTGCCCTGACCATTCCAAGATAAATGACCAGCCCCTTCATGTAAAGTCACTTATTCAAAGCTGGTCACTAGAGCTCCATGAGCTGATCTTACCAGACACCACTCACTTGTAGGAGAAGAGGACAGACATCTGGAGAGTGAGGACCAGTGAGCAAGTAGACACAGCCTGGACCCCACAGGCTGCACTGCCCTGGTTCTTGGGTCTGTCCTGTGTTCCATTAAATCCCTGAGTTACCTCTGTCCTTGCTAAAGCAAAAGGAATATCTCTAAGCCTCCAAAACTCTGTTGCTTAATATGGAACTAACTTCATGTTCCATTTCCTCACTAATATATTAGTTCTAAGCAAGGAGAACAAATACATGGAGCTCTATTACATTGGCAGCACAAACAAGCAGCTTTATTAAGAAAGGCCCACTTTTTCATAATTCCTTCAACATCAGTTTTTAAGTCTTTTGCCAAAATTTGTCATTACACTCTTCAAACCTGTCTTATTTTCTCTATCTCTTCTGTTATTGTAAACCATACTAGCTATATGTTATTTATATTTTCTATTAAATAGTACATCCCATACATGATAAATCATAGATATAAAATATGCTTCTTCATTTATATACCATCTATGATTGTATATTATAGTTCCATAATGCAATGTAATAAAAATATATAATCTTCATGATCTTCTATACCTAATAGAAATATGGTGATAATTGAGTTCTGAAGTTTTCCTTGTCTTCTCTTGAATGAGGAATGAGTTGAACCACATCAACAATCTCAAATGTTAGGAAGCTTTTGGGAAAATGCGCACACTATAAACATGACCTAAGTGTAGACACAGCACTGAGGGGCAGACCCTAGCAATTCTCTCCTCTCTATGGCAGATCCTCAGGGCTTCACTCTGCTGATCACAGAACAACCAAATGAGAGAAAAATACCTCTCTAAAAATACCATGTGCACCAAAACCAAAATCTGAAACTTCCAGAAAATAGCAAGGATGGCAAAACTGACATGGGATGCAAATAAAAATGTATTTTTTTCAGTGGGAAAAATCATACCTTCAAATAATGATATCAGTACATTAAAAAGAATAGAAATAAAACATTGAAATAACCCAGCTTCAAACATTAGAGAGAGAAGTAACACACAGAAAATACTAATGTCACAATAGAGGTATGTATAAAGTTCACATTCAGGAAGTTTAGAGAAAAGAAGTTCTTATTCTTACAACTACTCAGTATAAGAGTACTGTAATTTAAAAACTTCTCTCCTGTCAGATTATCAAAATTCCTCAAGCATGATAAGGTAGTCTAACTAAAGGTAAACAGAAAAATGTGTCCTCTATATAATCATGGTGAGTGCAAATAAGGTCATAAGAAGGAATAGTGACAGTATAAATAAAAAAAAAAAAACAGGCTGCAGTTATGTTTTAAACTAGGAAACCAAAGTCTTGAAATTTATTATTCAGATATAAATCTCCCATAAAAAACAAGGTTATTCATTCGTGCATTCCAAACACGTTTATTTATTATAACATTCTCCTACATAGCAAAAGATTATAAACAAGATGGTGTGATAAGAGAAAAGAGGATATATTTAAATTAATCAAGTTAAAAGCATTTGCTTTTCAAAGCACAATGGAACAAAGATCCCAAAACGAGTCAAAAATTGGGAAAAAAATGAAAAACATTTATTTGGGGAAAAAAAACTTGTATCTACAAAGTTTTTTACAAACTTTGTTTGTAAAGAACAGTTACAAACTAATAATAATTTGGAAGGAGAGTGTATCTAGCAGTAATTTAGCTCTGAGGGAAGGGGCTTGAAATGAGTAGTTAGAAGCCTGTGCTGGCTTCTGCAAGAGCATGGTGGGTCTGATAAGATAAGGGGAGGAGGGCAGGCCAGATCAGGTCAGATATACTTATAGAATTAGAGCCTTTAATTTCAAGAAAAAGAACACTTTCTGAACTCCAACCAAATAGCAAAAATAACAGTAGGTGCTCATTAAATGTCTCAGTTCACAGATCCTGGGCAAAGGCAGAGATGTGCTTTCCCTGAGCCTGTTTAACCCACTGCTCCAAACTACCTTCTGCTAAGAGGGTGAGGGAGAAGCTGGTGGTGAGGAGAGAATCATACAACAAACCAGAAAGCCTGTCAAGGAAAAGACATGTTTTGTTTGTTTAAGTTTATTGGCAATAACACTGTTAGGATGCAAACAAATCAGATCAAAAAGATTTTGAGGGAATTTTGCTGCCAAAGTAATCCTAATACTGGTTTTGAACACCCCATAACTTTAGTCAGCCTCATCCAAAACCCCTGCCTGGAGTGGCCTGTAAATGCTGGGTGAGCCCCTGGGCAGGGCTCACTCCTCAGTCTCATCTCAAAAGGAGGTCTTGGAGGGAGGGTAATTAGGGAGAACCTTCCAGAAGTCCATGGTGAGCAATGAAAAGCTCACCTTAGAGCAGAACTGTAGTCTTGTTGAGACACTCCCTCCATGCCTTACTGGTAGAAAGCAACCAGCTTCCTAATCATGACTTCTCTTTTGCAAAGTGGCATTTTCCTTGTCAACATTTGACCTGTTTATGCTGGGCAGGGGTGGGCCTAAAAGATCACTGTCCTTTCAGGTCACAAAGGAAGCCCATTAGACCTATGGAGACCAACACACATCCACAGGAGATTCGCTACATGCAAGGACTGCATGGGACTCATATCCCTGGGAAAAAGTGATTGTTACATTCTATGAATGAAGAGAAATGTTAAAACTGACACTTAGTGGTGAGAAATCAGGCTGTGACAGATCTTTACACTTATCTCTTCTACTTCCCCAGCCTTTCTTGCACCCACCTTTCATTTGCAGTCTTTCATGCAAATGAAAGATAAAACCACTCTGGCCTTGGAATCCACATGTAAAAGATGGTGAAACTAATCTATCTGAATTCCTGAAGTGCCTGGATGGATCAGAGCTTCTGTGTCCCTTTTTGGTTCCCCACTCAAGAATGTTCTTGGTGCCACTCAAGAATATTATTTGAATGAAAATTATGCTCGTGTTCTGGTGCAATTACACATGTGGGACCATGTGTAATTGTGGTGCCCAACGAGTAGTGAGCACCTACTCTTTTGTTCTTAACTCCTGTACAATGTGCATAATAGGTGTTCACACATATAAATTGATTATTCCTTCTTTTGGTTCTGAACAACCACAATGCCTGGTATTTCTGACATCACAAACAATGCTGTAATAAATTTTCCCTTCCATGGTACTTGTAAATTAGTGAGAATTGGGGTTTTGAGGGAGGTGAAATATATTAAATTGCTTTAATTGGGCCATGTGTATTCAACTTAACATTTCCTATATATAAGTGTTGTCTGTAGATAAAAGCATCTACATTCCTCCATTTGGAATAAAATATAGACATAAAAACTTCAGGTAAAATGCAGTGTTCTTTTGTTTCTATAGATAACGCGTGTCTTCATCTGCTTTTGCTGTGCCTCCTAATTTTTCATATTTAAACATTGGCAAACCACTCAACTCAGGGTTTAGGCTTCTTCTTTCTGTGCACTAACTCTCTAGGTCATTACAGTGGCTTCATGGCTTCAAATACCATTGGTGTGCTGAAAATCCTGAAAGTATGTCCCAAGAATCTCTCCTGGACTTGCTATTTCTCTTCCTACCTCTGTACCCAGCATCTCCATTTGGTTGTACAGTAAGTGGTTCAAGGTTAATTAGTCCAAAACTAAACTGAGTTCTCTTCTGTTTCTTTGTTATATTAAATATTACTCTGAATGAGAGACTGTTCAAACAACATTGACTTAAACAAAAGGTTTTCTTCCTCACTAAAGCATGGGGAGTCCAGCACAGACATGGCTAGTCCACTATAACCAGAGATGCAGGCACCTTGCTTCTTCTCACCCCTGTCATCACCTCACCCCTTCCATCTTTAAGTCCTTTCCATCTAGTTGCTTTTCTGCCCTCTATCTGTGGCCCCTTCTAATTTTACTCCTCAGAAAGTTCAAACTGTGGTCATCTCCTCATATACCAAATTGTTTAATGAGCTCCAGCCACTCGATACACACCTATCCTTTGGAGAAAAGAGAGATAAAGTACTTGCTTCCCTCCTGGCCTTTAAAACTATGTGACAGAAGTTTCACACTATTTGAAGATATCTAAGAAAACCTAAATATGTTATTCCATACCCAGATTCTGAAGAATTTAAGAACTGAAAGAGTTACAGGTTGCAGCCCAAGTACAATGTTAGCAGTCAGGTGGTCACAGACTACACAGGATCTTCATTTTGAGCAGAGACAGACCCCATGGATGGGACATGGTTATTTTCCTTTTTATTTTCTTATTCTAATAGGGAAGAAAGCTGAGGTTTGGTCACATGTGTGTAGCTCACAACTGTTTCCAAACTTACTGACCAATTAAGAGTTCCCACCTCTCAAGGACTCAGAGAAGCCAGTTGTGTTTGAATAAATCCCTTCTCACAAAAACCTGAAAGGGTTAAAACATTTGTCTTTAACACACAATGTTCTCTTTGTATTATTAACCAGAACTGGATCACAGGGTCACGATTTATTCAAAGGAATCCCGAGAAAGGCGCTTATAGAAGGTGATCTTGTGGTTAGCTAAACCTCAAAGGTTCTGTCTCTAAGGAAGATGAAATAATAGTTATTTTTGGCACAAAGTTAAGTTTTGCTTGTAGTCTTCTTTCCACTTTAGCTGCCTGGCTGTACTTGTGTACCTATCTTGTTCATTCTCTCTCCAAAAGTCCTAAGGTATCATCCAATCACTCTGTACATCATTCAAGTCCAGATGTCTGAGAGACATGTGGTCCTCTTCAGCAGGTCCAAATATGAGTATCAATCACTGTGGTCTTGTGTTTGTAAGATAGAAAGTGCGTCAGCTGCCTATAACAAATCCAGCACCAATGAGGGTATAAGCAGGATGACTCTCAGGAAAGGGGACATGGGACATGCCTTCAGTCATGGGCTAGAGCCACTTCAGACCCCTTAAGGTAGAGATTCTATGAGCCACAGTCCCATGGTGGATTTTTTAGTGTGTCACTGGCTCTGCTCTCTGAGACACCAACTGCCTTCTTCTCTTTCTTGTCTCCTAATTGCATTCCTTGAAAGTTCTCCCTTGTCCCTTATTATATATGACCACATCCAAGATAAACTTTGGGGAATCTAAGTTTGTGGTGCTGTACAAAATTGTCAGCCACCTATGTAATCATACAGATTTACAATTTAGGGTTGTAGATTGTTTTAGGGAATAACAGTCCCCAATTCATTGAAGTCTAGATGTTCATTGTCTTGGCAATAGAATTCCCTCTAAAAACAAGAGGTGCCTGGTCAATTGCTTGAAAGCAGTTCCTTGCATTGAGTACTCAAAACCACAGTCTTGGTTTTCACATTTCATCAAACCTGAGATTACTCAGATCTGCTTGCTGTCGCTCACCATTCTGATCAATCTGAAATCTCCAAATTTAGTGGTAGCTAGAAAAATGAATCAGGGTAAAAACAACTCCCACAATGTTATTATTTCCAGTATGTCACCACCTCTGCATGTTCAGATGTGATCTTATCACCTCCTTATGCCATGGTGTGTAACATCACCTAGGATGCTGTTATAGTTGACATCTCGCCCCTTACCAGGTTCCAAATTATAGGCTGACCTTACTTCTAAACCCACATTAATATCCACCCCTGCTAATAGCCTGAAACACTCTAGTTCTGGATTCCTCTTCCCTGTTACATTTCCCCATAGGCTTTTACAGCATCAGGCAGACTGTTTTCCTATTGTAATGGAAGCTCCAGGAAGACTGCACTTTGTCTCATTCAGTATTACACTCCAAGGGGGAGATGGACTGATTGTGCCATGTACTCTGTGAGCATTCATAGTACAGCACCAGTTCTCTTGAGCCATGGTCTGCTGGAAGGGAGCAAAATAAAGAACTGCCTTTCATTGCCATCATTCTGTTCATTTGTGATTTCGTCATTAGTAGTCAACAGGTTCCAGGAATCTCTGTGGTGTTTCAAGACTCTAATTTTTTTTACACTGTCAGTGCTAGATCTGCTGAAAAGGTATGAACACACACAGGCAATGGTTTAAGTAGCAAACTAACGCATTGCTTTTAAAATCCGTCCTTTGTCAGAAGACTTCTATTGACCTCCTATTCTGTGTAGTTACCATTAAGGGCACTGAGAAAAACACAGTCCATTTCTTTAAGACCAGAAGAATTCTGGAAGCCTACATGTGAGGAAAATCAGTTAGAATCATTGTGATATGTCACAATAGAGGGAGAGCGGAAGGAATAAGGATAGAAATCAAAAGCAGGTTTCCACAGGAAAACAGTGCTCAACAGGCTGTGCTCCTCTTCAGGAGTCACAGCTGCCCCAATCCTGGGCCCCCAAAGGGCTCCCAAATTAGTGGCCAAACCTTCTAGCTTTCTGGGCTGGGGGATGCTCTCTCCTGCTCTGATGCCTCCATCACTCCATCTCTCCTGTTCACATGCACTGATTCCTACCAATCCCATAAACTCTCTTCCACATACGCCCAACTGTCATTTCACAAGTGATTTTACTCAGTATAAATAATTACTCTCTAGTCAGAAGTGACTTTTCCCCAGGGTGTTACTATTTTAACACATAAGCAAAGGACTGTTGAAATTGGCAGATAATTTGACACTGGGAATGAGTTGCTGAAGGTAGGAACAAGGAATTACTTGGGGGCTGGAGGAAGTTGCTCAGCACTCCTAAAACTATATCAAGAAGCAGCTGCTATCTCTGCTGTTGCCTCATGGTTTGCAGAATTCTCGGGTGCAGGTAAACCTGACCTGCCAGTTCCAAGTGCATATGGCTGATGTCTACTTGAGGGCAGTCTGGTAAAGATAGCTGATGGTCCTTAACGACACAGCCCCAGTATGTATTTAGTTGGTTTTAGGACAGTGGTTTCCATGTGGGGAATTGCAATGATTTGAGCAAAACTAATTTCTCCCCTCTCTCTAATTGATAACACATGGTCTCCATTACAGATACTCATGAGTGCTTTTTAAAAATTTACATATCTTTCTGCAGAAAAACTAACGGTCCATTGAGTGAAGAGATCAGCAATGATGGTGGCTGGTGCCAGATGTTCCATAGGAAAGCAGAAAGCCCCCACGATGCAACTAACCATAAAAACCTCAAGCACAGGGAAAAATCCTTCCTGACCCTAGGTGCAGATCAATCACAGGTCTTGCAGCAAAAGGACCATTACCATTGGCAGAATTTCATATTGGCAAGCCTTGCTGTGAACACTATTTTTCCTTACAAATTAAGCTAAATGCCTTATGAACAGTTGGTAACTATTAACGTTACTACACTTTTCAACAGTCTTTAGCAATTTTGCTCAACTCTTACCATGTTAATGATGTGTTAATCACTGCAGAAACGAGGCAAATAGTAAGACATCTTAATGTGCCACAGTAGATGGAGAAATGGGAACACTCAAAATATAATGAGTTAACACGTTTAAAAGAGATGTTGTCTTAGACACCACAATAATGAGAATTTCAGGATGTGCATGAAATTTTTTGTAACAAATTTAGAATATAGAAGAAATATATGCAGAATTTTATCTACCTTCTCCACAGTAACACAAAGTTGAAATTGGGAAGGGCAGTGGATCTGCTAAATATAGAATATTTTTATAGGATTAACTTCTCTGCAGCCATTGAAATTAATTTTGTCAAGTATATTTATGAAAAATGTTTACAAAAATGTGTGCAACAGGAGTAAACCCATATTATCAGATATTTAGCTGCGGAAACCTGCACACAGATGCTTATCTACACATGATCCTGGGAAGATAAAATATTACCCAAAGTTCTCCTGGAATGGAAGGGTTAGGTATTGTTTTTCTTTGATTTCTATTTTTCTTTGATTTTTTTTTCCTCCAAAAGAAGCTATAATAATGTTGTAGTCTGGAAAATATTTTACAAAATAAATATTTAACACAAAATTCTCTTTCCTAAAGATAGGCAGACTGCATCTTAACAGTTCCCTTTAGGTTACATGAGACAGGTTAGAATTTTCCAAAAGATCTTTAACAAACTCCAAGAGAGAAAGAATAAAGGGGAATCAGCAAAGAAAAGACAGAAAGCATGTTATTACAGGTTTTGGAACCTGTAATAACAGCTTTCCAGGCCTGCTCACAGGCTGTGTTTCAATTGTCATCATCCTGTTCTCTGGCCATGGATGTTGCTGACAACAGTCTGGACTGCATACTGCCATTTCTGCACTGCAACTCCGGGTGAAGAGTCCTCTTATTTCCAAATACAAAAAAAGTTGTTTCTGGGTTATTCCAGCTTTTGATCTTAATCCAGTTACAAAAACAAAAACAAAAGCAAAAAAAACCACCCATTTCCGGTAATGAGATATTGTATTGCTTCTCCTGGTTTTTGCTTTGAGGGTTGGTAATTATTTGTAGCCAGCTGAGAAGCCATTTGTAACAAAAAAACAAACAAACAAAAAAATGAACTTGCCACTCAAACAAAGATCCATTCTCGATCTTTCCATTACTTCTACCACTACAGGCTATCGGGTGACCTGTCCAAATCCACCTCTGGATCTTTTTGGGGCCCATTTTCAAGTCCATAGTACAACTGAAACAGGAAGAACACATAAGGAAGTGCTGGAGCACTTTCTCTCTTCAATACACATTTCTCCCTTCAGTTCAGCTCAGAATTTACTTCTTCTACCAAGCTTTGGTTCTTCAAATCTGTCTAATTTTGTCCATCCGATTTGAATGTCAAAAGTGGTTTTTTTGCAATTTTGAGTCTCAGTAAGTCACATTCCAACCTTTGATTGTCCCTGTGTCTTCGATCCACGTTTTAGTTTTTATACCAATTAGATTCTTCAGCACAGCCCAGTTTTAAAAATTAGGATTTGTGGGTATAAAGTCCTAGTTTCAAATCTCAAATTCTCCCTAACTCTGTGTTCTTGGGCTTGTTTCTCAATCTTATTACAGTTATTTGAGGACTGCTGATGGCAGTTCTTTTTTTGTGGACATGTGGGATGGTCCAATGAGACGATGCTGTCATTTCACCACCACCCCCACACTGCCCGGCATGTGATGACCTCTGATTTAGTGGAGTCAGCTATGATACTTAGAGCAGAGCAGTCAGAGTCCACAGGATTCTGCTCGTGACACTCTCCTGAAGACGTTAATCAGTCACTTGTAAGATTCTCGATGGTTGCCGTCGGGGATGGGAACTCTGCATGAGTGTGGGTGTTGAAATGACCATGCATCTTACTCTGAGCAAATATCTGTCCTAGAGGCAGGAATGTGTGTCAGCAGCGTGAACTGCCCCACCCTTCCCTCATTCCCGGTTATTGTAGGCGAAGGGATTAGATCCTTGTACACACAGGCAGTGCTGGGAACAGGAGACTAGATCCCGGAAAACAGGACAGAAGCCTAGTGCACCACAGGAAGCCCTCAACATTACAGCTGGGTCCCACCTCAGCCCAGACAGCTGGGTTGAAGAGATGAAGAGCAGTCAGTCCGCTTGTGAGTGCGTCGAGCCCAACATGGCTTGTTAGGGTTTCCTTCCTTCTTCTCTTTCTAAAAGCAGTTTGGAAAGCTTCCCAGATGCTAATCTATATGCCCTGCCAACAGCACCTCTGAGGCTGAAGAAACAGGAGGGGTATAAGGGACAACTAAATTGGTTAGCAGGGGTGGGCTTTCCCCTGTCTGTATGTTGGCGGCTTCCTCTGTGTCTGTTCAGACAGGAGAGACCTGCCCGCTGCTGAGCCTCGGTGCACACAAATCAAACCCTGTCTCGTCTGCAGCCAGATGAGCAGAGCAGAGCTGCGTGTTTGCTGCTGAGGATGCAGTTGTCCTCTGAGGCGGAGCTGGAGGCTAATGAGGATGGGGACTCGATACAGGACTTGGGTTAGTTTGCTGCAGATGAGAAGCTCCTTCCTCTTTCTGTCACTGCTCTCAACTTGCCTCTCATCTCTCCAGATGTTTCCCGTGTGCTGCACGCAGGAGGGGAGATAAATGAGCTGGAGGAGGAAGTGTTCAGGTGACACACAGTATGTCACCCCTTCTTCTGCACAGTTCTATTTTAGACCGTGAGGAGGAGGAGGCCTGGGGGGGAAATGGTGCCAAGAGAAAAGATCTAGCGTTTTTATCATGGAGGAGGGGGAGGCAGAAAAGCACAGCTAGCTGGAAAAAAAAAAAAAACTCCCTTTAGCTTTAAGTTTGAAAAAAGTGAAAGCTGATTATTTCAGGTAGGAAAAGTATTTGCATTTCCAAGCTCCATACGCACAGAGGTGTACGACTTGCTCGTGAGCAAGGAGGAGGGAGAAGAGAAGCACATTCAATGCAAGCTCAGGAGGGAAATGTAGATTTCTCTCTATTTTCAGGGTTAGTCACTGCTACAGGTTCAATAGTGTCCTCCTCCAAAGATATGTTTAAGTCCTAAGACCAGCTACTTGTGAATGAGACCTTATTTGAAAATAGGACCATTGTAGGTGTCACCAAGTTAGAAAGAGGTTATATTCAGGTATCCTGGGTCCTAATGAGATACAGTTTGGGTCTTTATAAGAATAGGAGAAAAGATACAGCCACACACAGAGAAGTTGTCCATGTGACAACAGACAGATTGACAGGAGGCAGCTATAAGTCAAGAAAGGCCCAAGATTGTCCAACCACCAGTAAAAGGTGCAGAGCTAGGAAGGATTTTCCCCAGTTTCTCAGGAGGACCATGAGCCTGGCCAAAGCTTGATCTTGGACTTGCAACTCCAAGAACTGAGAGACCTCATACCTGTTGTTTTAAGGCATACAGCTTGTGGTCTTTGTTACAGCAGCTCTTGGAAACTTACACAGGTGCTGGAAGAACTGCCAAGAAAATAGGACACAATTTTACCCTTGAAGAACTTACAATATAACTAGAATATCTGGCTTATGGATGCCAGAAACCAGACTTAACAGCTGTTGAAAGGAGAAAGATTAATCTTGTAGGAGTAAGTTTTTGGTGAAGATTTTATGCTAAAATTTCCGATTAAGGCTTCATACCGCACTTATGCAAATGCAAGACTAGAGTCATAGCATTTGCAAGCTGAGTAGGCATTTGAAAATGTCCACAGGCTTACAGTTTTACATGTCAAAGCCACAACCACAAAGTGTGTCTTGAAGGAAATCAGTCTGCTGACAATTTGCTTAGTCTTCAGCTTGCCCTTGCCCTCTAGCTTCACTATACCCCACCTTTTTCCAGGGAGCAGTTCCCCTTTAATATGACTCACAAACCTTGCAGCACTGGTCATTTTGATGCAGGTCACTTGACATGAAAATGTTCATCCTGGCTTGTAATGACATTGGTTTCCTAAGTTAGGGTAGTAATCACTTATCCATCCACTTGTGCCCTGTGCAACCACAGCGTCTCTTTCCAATTGGCATTCTTCCTTCATTGTGAGTTTCCTTATTTGTTTTGGTTTTGATTTGCAAGCAACGAAACTTGATTGCTGGATTCAGTCAAGAAATGAATGTTTTGGAAAGGCATGTAGTGGCTAGCTTGCAGACTCCTAAGACTTGAGCTTATAAAATGAATGTACTCAAGGGACAAAAAAGTAGAAAAAATGTGGTACCCTGGGCATCCTTTAAGGACAGCCTGCTTTCCCCTGAAGACAAGCCTGATGGCTTGGACTACTGCAGTTGCCCTCGGCCCAGATGTCTCTGTGCTGACCACAATGTTTCTGCTCCTACTGTCTAGAGACCAAAGGCTGCAGCCAGTGCCTCTGCCCCAGGATGGATGCACAGACAGGCTCTGCAGTGCTCACCTTGTGCATATTCCATGGTGAGTGCATCTGAGTGACTGAGCATGGGCAGGCTGCAGTCTCCTGTCCTTTCTGGCCTACAAGGGAGCAGAGCATAGAGCCCAGCACATTCAGGCAGATGAGAGGAGAGCAAGATCTGCTAGGCACTCACCACATTTTTCTCAAATGCAGCTAGCACTCACTATCCCAGGATCTTATTGTTGGAATCAAGGACCAGATGCCTATGTCAGAGTGTCACATGAAATTTTATTCCAAAAACTGATTTCGGAAACCCAAATGGCTATCCTGTTGGTCCAGGGTACAAGTCAGTCAAGTGCTGGGGGGTGCTGAATGACCCATTTGAGTTCATACAGCTCATCAGTGTGGGTTCAACACCAGCTCAGAGTCTCCTCTGTGCTCCACAGTGATAGTAAGTCAGGTTCTGCCTAAGGGCAGACATGGCTGCTCCAAGCTTAGGCAGACACTTACTCCAGAAAGGAGTAAGTAACTGTTTGGACAGTTGAGATGAGGAAAGGAGTAAGTAACTGTTTGGACAGTTGAGATGAGGAAAAACCATGAAGAGCCAGCTAGTCTTCAGAGACAAATGTAATCATCTAACCAAGGTCACAACTGAAATATTTACCCTAGATCACAATAGGTAGTGGTCACTTTGCTTTTAAACTTGGTGTCAGCATGTGCTCACTTCAAGTGGACACACATGGAGAAGCGCCTGAAAAAGGATATTTTCTTTTTTTTTTTTTTGGCAGTATTGTGATTTGAACTCAGGGTCTCTAGAGAGCCACACTCCCAGCCCTAGATCAGATCTTATTACCTGATCATGGACACCTCTAGGAGTGGGTGAACTCTACATGGAAACCAAACCACACCTTTATTAAAAATCACCTAAGGACCTACCTTGTGCAGTCTGCGTCCCCAGCACAGCCCAACAAGCCCCTCACGATTGATCCTGAGGCCCTGAGGCTGGGGAGTAAAACTTTCAAGGTGTCTCATGGGGTGGGAGGAGTGACTGCCACAAGATTCATCTGCAGATTGTGGTGGCACAGAAGGTACCAGAAGCTTCTGACGCTTCTGCCTACAGAGCTCGCACATAGTACTTCATGGGCTGCCAGGCTGCCCAAGATGCTGGCTGGAAGGGGCTCCAGGAAGTGGGATCAGCCTACACTTCCAGCTGCATTTTATAAGCACAAAGTGTAATTATAAGCAGAGTTGTCATTAATTAGTCATGTGTGTGGCTTATAAAATGTAGCTACTCACTTGCCTCTCACACACATGCAAGCTAACACAGCAAACCCTACTGCAGAAGCCCAGGAAAGGACAGAAGGAGTCAGAAACCAGGTACAGATTAATACTGATAGAAAGGTATCTTTCTAAATGATAGTAAAGGATGAAATGATTCTAAATGATAACTCCAGGTAAGTCATTGCAACAGATAAAAAATGGCTTTATAGACTGAACAGACTAGTTCCACTGTCACAATGGCTTAGTGACAGTTATTACCAACTTCAGGAACAGATGGGCTTTGAAAAAGATACCAAGTGTCTAAAAATCAAATTCTAACAGATGAAAGTGTAACATCACTAGACGTTCTATGACATAATAAGTCAATTCTGACAGTATTTCCTGTGCTTCGTCTACACCAGCAAGTCCTGCTTTCCTACTGAAAATGTTCAGTGAATAACCCAGATTTTGTGATCATGGCTGACTCCAATACATATTTTCCTATCTTTTGGGTATAGTAAGTGTAACAAAACTCTAGGGAGGTACAGCAATTACCATAGGGAAGAATAGGAAAAAAGTAATAATAAAATCTCAATAAGGATAATGGTTTTGAATTGTTTTAGAATAAGTCTAATGTAGGCTTGTGAAATTTCAATATTTTTGTACTATTTTGTACAGTTTGAAATACATATGATTTCTTAATAAAATACATAGAAATATTTGTATTTCCAAACTTTGTTCTCATGTTTGGGGAAACCTTTTTTTTTTAAGTGCAGTGTACAGTTGTCAGTAACATGTAAGTGTGCAGATGATTGCCAACTTCTAAATGATCCTTAATATTTTCCCAACTTCATAACGTGAATCAATGCTTCATAAAACAACAAAACTGGTAATCATTATTTCTCTCCAGGTACAATATTAAATAATCCAGCATTAAATAATTGCTTGTGCTTAAAGAACAAGTTGGGATTGAAAATAAAGTTAAAATTCTGAAGATAGCTACATTTTTGCTGTTCTTCCAACATGATTAGAAATCGCGGGGCAGCTCATGTTTGCAACCTTTCATGAAGTCTCCAAGGGTACCCGAACTGTGCACACGTGAACATCAGCCCTTCCTGGGAGCATCCTCAGACACCTAAGGCTCGCAATGCACAGATGGAGCCGGCAAAATTGCAAAGGAAGTCTGCAGTGGCAGCTCAGTAACCTGCCACCACTGTGGATAACTCCAGCTCGCCGTGGCAGCTTACGTCACTTCTGCCGTGTTCACGGATGCCTGGTCAAATGAAAGGAGCCTTAAATTTAGGGACATCTCTGCTTTGTCTGTTTTCCTAAATTTTGAACTTCTGAAAACATCCAATTGTATTTTAAGCTCCTGGAGCATATTCTGAATGCCTTTGCCCTCTACCATTCACTCAAGAGGGAGAACAAAATCCTGCTATAAATAAATACCTTTTAATACAAGGCTTCAGTTCCAAACCAATATCTGCCCAGGAACCTATTCATGAATGTCACATGCATGTCCTTCTAGGTGACTGCAATTTATTCAGACGAATTATAACTGCTTTTGTTCCTGTGCAGACTCGTCTAGTTCAGCTGAACACTTGGGATATATTCTGTGACGTGTCCTGCTTCTGAGCCCACCCTCTCTTAATAGACTACCCTAAGCTGTTTCACAGGTAACTAGAAAGCTGTTTAGAATAGTGACAATGACTTACAATTTGACCAAAAAAAGGTCTGCTACCAAAAATCACATGCGTACCTGTTGTTGTATGCAAGTTTGGGATGCCATTAAGACACCATGAAGTTAAGATAAGTACTATTTGTGCCCCCACTCTTACTCTAGGAACATTTCAAAGACCCTTCCCCTAGTTTCTTCTGTATATTCTACCATGCTTTAAAGTGCTAATTTCAAACCCCAGGACCACATTGGGATAAATACACCTTGCCCAGCTGTCAGAGGAATCAAACAAAAATATAGACAGTGGGAAATCAATGAAAACTTTACTTGGAATAATAGTTTAAATAATGACTACATTTTAAAATGTAAGGAAAACAGATGAAAGTATAAAATTACTTATGAGAAACAAGATAAGATAAAGTGACATTCAATATTGCTGGTAACCTTCCTCTTCCTGTACCAGCTGAGCAGAAGATGAGATCAGAGCAAAATCTGGTTAAATTGACCTGAAATACCATGCTATCTGCTGGGGATGTCTCTCAGATTATAACAGGAAAGTACCACGAGTATTGCTCAGCTGAAGAGATAAATGCTTCTGTCTCTTCTTAGACTACCAACTACGGATGTCATGTACGTAGAACGGACCTGCTCTGATGGGTAGTTTTCAGTGATAACATGTGAACGAAGTTCTTTAAAATAGCCACATTTGTGACAGAAATACCCCCCTCCTGGGACGATGGTTTGCCTTTCTGAATATTTGGCTGTATATTTATTTCTGTGTAGCTTTAGATAATAACATCCAATGCAAGGAACAGCTAGACAGATGCACAGATCCCCCTGAAAACCACAAGGGTGGCTAAAGCCAGGAAAACGACTCAGCCCACAATGCCTGGGACAGAACCCAAAGATAAATCACAAGAAAATGAAAGCTTATTGTCTCTTACTCAGTGTCCTATGGCTGAAAGCTTTCAGTGTATCTGATGGATGTGTTCGTGGGGACTTTTTGGGATAAAGAGAATCGTGTAAGTTAGAACTTCCCTGGCAGAAATATGATCTAGATGTACGTGCTGGGATCCTTTTGTCTCTACACTTAGCTCATGCCCGGGTCCCTGGAGGGAACACACACAGCCCTGTGGATTTTTCTGCTGGGCTCTCTGTGCTCTTGAGGATTTCCATTAGTAAGACAAATGGCTAATTCACTACAACCAAATGTTGCATATTTCATGATTAAAGACAAGCCTCCCCAGAATGGTCTTCATTTATTTCTCCTGCAGTGAAATATGTGTGGATTTCTATTTTTTTCATTGCTACATAAATACAAGCAGTTTATAAAATGCTGGAGGAATTATCAAAGTTAATATGCCATCCCACGACTATGGCAGGAATTGTCTTGCTTCTTTCTTTGAAAAGGCACAAGCCACTAATGATTTGATGACAAAATCTATTTAATTACATTGTTTAAAAAAGTGAAACAAATGGAATTTAGTACATCCACTCATTAATCCAGCTGGAGTTAAATCCTTGCTTTGACAATTAAGGCTGTTGTAGAGACTTGTATCCATTGTCCCACGTTACTGATACCGATGACATTGGACCATAATGTCAAAGTGGTTGCTATCTCAGTTCATATAGATATACTGCACATTTTCCAGGTGATTAGATTATTCATTTGTTTCCTTTTCATCCATTTCACCAATAATTAAGTGTCCACCAATGCTAGATACCAATCAGGTACTAGGAATATGTGAGAAACAAGATAAAATGCTGCCTAGGGATTTGACTGAAAATCAGCTGCCACAATGGCTAGCAAACTGGTGTTTGTGTCTTTGAAATATCTCCTCCTCCCTTAGTTAGATTCACCCAATGATTCCTTACAAGGAAGGAGAATTTGACAACAATTATAGGATGTCACTTCTAAGATTAGGTTACCAAGAGAATATGGTTTCTCGCTTAGGAGACTTCTCTTACTCTTTGTCTTATTTGCTCTGTGATAAGACACCTGCCATTTTGTAAACTGCCTAAGAAAAGCCTGCATGGGAAGGAATTGATGTTCTTAGCAGAGACCATTGAGACTTACAGCCAATGACTGAGAAGAGGAGAGGTGGTTGTAACCCTGACGACCCGCTTAAACACAGCTTGTTGGAGACCCCAAGCCAAAGGCACTCAGCTATACTACCCTCAAATCCCTGCCTGCAATCACTGGGAGGTTACAAAATCTTTGTCTAGGATCACAGACTTGGGGGTGGTTTGCTATGCAGCAATAGATGTACACACACACCAGTGGGAGAGCCAGGTAATCAACATGTTTATAGAGGTATATCAGGTTGACCTAGCTGCTTTTATTTTTTTTTCTTTATCACTGCTTTTGAGTGATTTGATCATGATGTAGTTTGGTGGAATTTCATTTATGTTTCTTGTACTTACTGTTTTTTTGGCTTCTTGGAAATGTAGACCTATAGTTCTCTTCAAATTTGGAGTTATTCTAACCATTATGTCTTCAAATTTTTTTTTTCTCTCCCTCACTCATGAAGACTCCTATTGCTTACATACTAAGCTGCCCAAAGTTGTCCCACAGCTCACTCATGCTTGTTTGCATCTTCAAATTCATTTCCTTTGTGTTTTATTTTGACTCATTTCTAACTCTTAGTTTTTACATGTATTAATCTTCCTTTCTGCAAAGTCTACCTTCAATTCTATCTAGGAAATTTCATACCTCATATGTCACAATTTTCATCTCTAGCAGTTTCACTGAGGTCCTCCTCGTCTTCCTTTTACTTTGTGAACATGTTTTGATGCAATTTTCTGATACTTCTCACATCTGTATTAGAATTGGGTCAATTTTGATTGACCAAGTGTTTAGTGGGTATATTCTCCTCCTTAACGTGAGTCATTCCCTATCTCTCTGTATGTCCGTTATTTTCTCTTTGCATGCCAGAATTATAAACTTTAATTTGCTGTGTATTTGGCATTTTTTATTCCTATAAGTCTTCTTAAATTTTATTCTAGGATGCAGTTCAGCTACTTGGAAATCGTTTTATTCCTTTGAGTCTTTATTTTAATTTTTTTCAGGCATAATCACAGCAGTGCTCCATCTAGTCCAAATTATTCCTCAACACTGTGAGATTCTCTACACTATCTTGGAAAGAGGCCTTGTCCTCAGCAGTAGTATCAGCTCTGTTCTCAGCACTTTTAACATTGATCCTTCTGGTTGGCTCCTCCCTGGTCTCACAGTGTGTTTCCTTGAATGCATGCAATCAGGGATTTAACTGAATTTGTCACAGGAACTCTCTGAAGGGCACTGAACAGCATTCTTGTCCCTGGCATTGTGACTTACGAACTCAAGATGCTTTGGTCTCCCAAGACTCCCATCTGTGTCTTCTCCACTCAGTGGGGACTCCTCCTGGATGCCCCTCCCTACACTGCAGCTCAAACCTTCTCAAGGCATCAGAATGAGTTAATACTGGGGCTAGTTCATTTGTTTCCCTCCTCTTAGAGGTGACCCTGTGGTCTAATATCCATTGCTTTGCCCACCGTTGCTTATGTAGCAATTTTTTCTGCTGGAGGTTATTATCCCAAGTAGAAAAATACATATGGTCCCTGTATTGCATCTCGCTCAGAATGATGTGTGCCATATGTTTTATTTTTAATTTTAATTAGGTTTGTCTTTAGATATAATCGTACTTCTCATTCAGTGACGTGGAGCTCTCCCGTACACTCTGTACCCAGTGTCTCCCGATGGTGACACCTTGTGTGACCTTGGCCAACAATGGAGTCAGGACATTAATAAAGTCATGATGAAGAACATTTCCGTGACCACAGGGACCCCTCAAGTCACCCTGTTTTCTCCTGCCCCTCTGGCCCACTGCCAAGTGCTCTGCAACCACTAATCTTTTTCTTTTATATAAATGGAATTACACTGTATATAAATATTTGAGCCTCGCTTTTTCATTCAATATAACCCTTAGGAGATTATTCCATGTTGTGTATCAATAGTTTGTTTCTTTTTATTGCTGGGTCATATCCTATTGGTTATATCACTATTTGTTTGACTTTTTACCCACTGAAAAGATATGTGGGTTGCTTCAAGTTTTTGTAACTCTCATTCATGTGCCCATCGCTAGAATATAGAAATGCAATTGAATGTTCTCTATCTCATATCCTGTGACCTTATAAGTTTATATTGGGTTCTGGTAATATTTCTCTAGGCTTATTGGGATTATTTACACACATAATAAAATAATAAACACATAAGAGTAGTTTCATTCAGTCCTTTCAGATATGTCTGTCTTTTACTTCTTTTTCTTGCCTTCTTGCCCTGGTAGAACTTCCAATACTATATAGAGAAGAGTAGCAAGAGCAGACATCTCTGCCTTGCTATAGATCTCAACAGAAAAGAATTCAGAGATTCAAAATAAATACAAAAATAGCTAATGGTATTTTGTAAATATTTTAAGCGGAGTTGAGGAAGCCCTCTGTTTTCTGATATTTCAAAGCCTTTTTATCATGCACATATGCTTAACTACATTTGGCTCATATTTTTGAAGTACAGATTTTGTTTTATATATTTCATAGCCCTTTTGTCTGGTGCATACATATTCAGGAACTTTACATCTTCCTGAGGAATTAACGCTTTTATTGTCACATGACACGTGTCTCCATATTTTAACATATGCTTTCTTCCTTTCTTTTTTATTATTTCACTTATATTTAGAGAAATTCCTATAACTATTCTTTTATGCAAGATCTTCTGACAAAAAAGAGTCTTCATTTTACTTTTATTGAGAATGTCTTGAGTTTCCCTCTTCTCCAGAAGGATAATTTCACAGGATATAAGATCTTTAAATTACAGCTCTTTTATTTGAATCTTTGAAAAATGTTGTGCAGTGTATGATATATGATGAGGAACACACTCTGGTTTTCAGGAGTCATTTCTTTCACTGATTTCATGACTTTTTGGTGTATTTTTGAGATATTTGACTATGCCTTGGTATGGATGTTTTTTAGTTTACCCCATTTATGTTTCTCTAAACTTCTTGAATCTGTGGTTTTATGTCTTCACTGCATTTGGGAAATTTCTGCCATTATTTCCACCCAGTTTCTCTCTTTCTGGGATTTTGCAGGCATGAACATATATTTCCTTATAATTGTGTAGGTTTGAAAACTTGTTGCTTTTATTCTCAGTCTGTTTTCTCTCTGTTTCTCATATTGGGTCATTTCTTAAATTTTAGCTTCAAATTTTATTGCTTCTTTCCGTTGTTCTCTTTTTTAAATATTGAGCCTTTGTGGCCCCCAAATAAGCACTAACTGCAGTGTAGCTGTATTTGGAGATGAACACCTCAGAAAGTAATGATGGTTAAATGAGGTCATAATGAGGGGGCCCTGATTGGTGGGATTAGTCCCCTTAGGTGAAGGACACCAGAGATCCTGCTTCAGCCTGTTCTCTCTTCTTTTTCCTTCTTCTTTCTTCCTCTTTCCCTTCTTTCCTCGTTGTCCTCACCAGAAAACAAACTGGCCATAGCTTTGATCTTGGAAAGTCTAGTCTCCAGAACTGTGGTTAAGCTTTTGTGTAAGTTACCTTGTCTGTGGTATTTTGTTATGGCTGCCTGATCAGAGTGATTTTAGTGGTAAAAAGTGGGATGTTACCATAAGAAATATCTGTAAGAAAGGAAGCAGCTCATTTACAGGTGGAACAAGGTAATGGGTAGAGGATGAGTTTTGAGGTGTTACTATGAAAAATTCCTAGTCTACAATGGAGGGAATTTTGGAAGAAATATGGAGATTGTGAGTGATTCTGGTAAAGGTTTAAGAAGAAAATAGGTGAGCCAGAAAGAGTCACAAGTACCACCAGGAACAGAATGTGGACAGAAACATGGATGTCAATGGGCATTCTGAGAAATGAGGTATGGGCCATTGGAGTCTGCAGCAATGATGATTCTTGCTACACACTGAGGAAGGAGTTGGCTGACCATGTTCTATCATTTTACTAAAGGTAGAATTTGCGGGTGATGAAACTGAGTACTTAGCAGAGGAGATTTCTCTCGCTCTTTTATTTGGTGGTGCTGGGGTTGGAGCTCAGGGCTCTGTGCTTGCTAGTCAGGCGCTCCACCACTGGAGCCATGCCCCAGTCCTTTCTGCTTAAGTTATTTTTCTGGTAGGATCTTTCACTTTTTTCCAGGGCTGCCCTCCAACCAAGATCATCCTGTCTATGCTTCCTGCCCAAGTGGGATTGCAGGCATACACCACACCCAACCCTAGGTCAGGAGATTTTTCAAGATACAGGAGCATCTTGGGTTGCCTTACCATTTCTAGTAAAATGTGAGTGGAGAGAAACTGAAGAAGATGTTAAGCAAAAACAAACCCAAACTTGAAGATTAGGAAAATTCTCAGCCCTGTATTGCAAAAAAATAGAATGAGGAACCTCATTCTGAAGAGGAGCTATACAAAAAAGATTAATGTGGGTGGAAGTAAAAATTTAATCAGGATCCAGGATTAGAGATGGGGTTATCCCAGCAGACACTGCCATCTGAACAAAAGGGGACAAAGAAAGTGGGACAGCCCACTAGCAATGCAAATGCATGATATGAAGACTAGCTGACATGTAGTCTTGAAGATGGGTACTTGGGTTTGAAGTCTTTGGAAATCATAAAAACATGTCAGTTAATGATGTATACAACTGTGATTGGTTAGCCAGTCACTGAGGGGCCAGCATGGTCCTGCAGCATTCTCTCTTAAATGTCTGTTGCTTTAATAAGTGACTGAACTATCTGCACACACTCAATTTAATAAATACTTTCTGAGGGTCCCTTATTGGTTTCATGGTTGCTTTGATGATTATAGGAAAAAATGCAATATTAATACCTGTTTCAATTTTGTTTCCCACTTAGGAAAGATTTCCACATTATGCAGAAAACGAAAAGTCCTAGCAGTTAGGATGGGCACTATGGGTGCTGTTTTACGCCTATGTTCTGATTTCATTTTATTTACATTTTTGCATTCTTCTTTTCCACTTCTAGTAGCAACTGTTTCTAGCTTCTATTTAGGACAAAGGAGGAAAGAAAGAATATTAACTGCGTGCAGCATAAAGCTTCCTTTGTCCATCTCTATCTTCACATGGATATTTTTTTTTCATGAAAAATAATAGACTCAGAAGGCTTCCTGATCCCCATGGGTGGTCTGAGGATTCAGTGGCAGCTGGCAAACCCCACCCTCTGCTGGGAGCAGCAGGGAGCCATAGATAGAGGTTCTTAGAGAGATTTATATTGTTTGCTTTTCCCTTAAATCAATGAGAAAAAAAACCCTAAAATACTTAGCTTGATAAGGGAAAAAATAAAAGCACAATGTAAGATTAAAATTATTGGTTCATTAAAGATGGCACCATACAATTCCACTACGTTCGGCAGAAAAGACTAGCTGTAGCCTGCTAGCTGGCCGAGGTGCTACACGAGCAAGTGCCGAAGACCAGCTGATGGGAGAACCAGCATTGGTCCCCTTATCTTTACTTCACCATTGCACCATGTGAGCCCCTTCTGTGGGCTTTCCCTGATCAGAATGCAGCCCTGGCTCCCTCCTTTGATTTCAGTTGTTTTTGTTTTTGCTGTAGACAAAGTTTTCAGCCATGCAGAAACAAAAGCTCATAGGTCAGTGTTGTGGTGCTCTCTGCCTTTACAGGTTTGCTATAATACTGGGTGATTAAGTCTGCTGATACTGTGATAGCCAGATTAAGCCCATGGTAGTTTGGTAAAGAAATGATACCCAAAGGTTAGGTAAGATAGTGGCAAATTCCTGAATCTCAAAAACCTTATTAATACTTTATGACAATATGAACATAGGGAAACATCCCAAAAGGACCAGCTCTCAAAATCTAGAAGCCTTAATGAGACACAGACTGGTTTCTGGTTTCAAGAACGCACCATGTGGATTGATACCTTTCTATCCAAAGACTGGGTCAGTTCCGGAGGGCTCTTTATTGGCTCATTTCACAAATATTTATGGACCAGGGACTGTTGTGGTGACAAGGCAACAATGGATTTCAAGTCTCAGTGTACAGTAATTTGTTACTGGAAAAATGTACCCTGCAGAGCATCTAACTATAAAAATCCACTGAACTGGAGGAAGGACCCATGGTCCTAGTGACCTTGGGCCCCTCCCCGATGTCACAGCAGTTTTACAGCACTACTGGCTGCAGATGGGAATGTGTACCCCTGAAGCTTCCATTGTCACAAAGGCAGCCTAAGACACACTTTCTTTCCCTGAGACATGTCCTGAGGAGGACATGACAAAGGTGACCATGGACAATGTTGTCTTTGAGTTACTGCGGAACAGATGTGTGAAAGCGTTCGTAGAAAGCATGGTGACAGACAGGCCTAGATGAGGAGTCAACACATGCATGCACAAGCAGACATGGTGCACCTTCTGTCTACTGTGGGGCAAAATGACCTCAGAGCTTAGCAACTCAGAAAACACACATCCCTCAGATCCTGCCAGGCTGGGTTCTGTGTCTGCATCCACTACCCCTTCAGATAGGGACGGCATCTGAGAACCACACACAGGTGCTGTTGGGCTTGCCTGTTGACTGGAACCTTTTCTCTCTTCTCATTCTTTGTGCTTCACTGTCTTCCCTCCCTTTCTCGCTTCCTCTCCACACTCCCCACTTATCTCTCTCCTTTCTCCCCAACCTTTGTCCACTCATCTAGCTCAGGGTTCATTTTCTTCTTCAGTGTATATGAATTCTACAAAGAGGAATTTACTGTGATGTTTCCATCTTGTACATAATGTACCGTGGTCATGTTCACCCATTCTGTTTCTCTTTCTTATTCCTCCTCCTCTTTCTCCATTCCCCATCCACCTCCCCAGTACTCCCCCTTTTGCTTTCATGATCTTACTTTTGTTTTTCTGTTTTGTTTCTGTTTTTGTGGTTTCCACAAATGAGGGAAGATATATGATGCTTGTCCTTGTGGAACTGACTTTTTTCACTAACACGATGATCTCCAGTTCCATCCATTTTTCCTGCAACTGGCATAATTTTGTTCCTCTTTATGGCTGAGTATATACTCTGTTATGATATGTGCCACATTTTTTTATCCATTCACCTATTGTTGGTAACCTAGACTGATTCCATAGTTTGACTGTTGTGATACATATGTATATATAAGTATTTCTGCAGTAAGCTGACTTTGATTATTTGGGGTACATACCAAGGAGTGGTTTAGCAGGATGGTATGGTAGATCTATGTTTAATTTTTTGAGGAACCTCCTTACTGATGTTCACAGTGGTTGCATGAATTTGCATTCCTACCAGCACATATAAAACTCCTTTTTCCTCACATCCTCGCCAGCACTTGCTGTAATTTGTTTTCTTGATGACTGCCGTTCTTACTGGGATGAGACTAGTAGTTTTCATGTGCATTTCTCTGATGACTAAAGGTACCACATTGTTTCTTATATTGTAGAGTTCTGTACATGGAAGAGGAATCCACCAGGAGATTGAAGACAGCAACTGCCAGCTCCTAAGGCTCTGAACTCCCCCTGTGTCACTCTTGCCATGTCCCC
Organism: Castor canadensis; assembly: GCF_047511655.1. Taxonomy (NCBI): domain Eukaryota; kingdom Metazoa; phylum Chordata; class Mammalia; order Rodentia; family Castoridae; genus Castor; species Castor canadensis. The sequence continues at coordinate 4,008,530 of NC_133386.1, read as the reverse complement.
TTGGTCAAAGCAATTTAGAAAGCCCAGATCTTATGGACAGACTCTACCTTTAAAATGAATTGGGGAAGAAATTGTGGTCCTATTTGATCTACGATATCTCTGAATGATGACATGTGCTATGTATATTTAATATAAAATGTATTAGTATATAATACATCATGTAATTTTATAAATATATATATTTAAAAATGAATGGCTTTGTGAACTTGCATGTGTCATTTATTTGGTTGTTTTTATTGTGAATATCTAACCTTATCACTAGAATAGCGGTGAACAGGCAATACATAAATTCAGAAAGCATGGCAGTGGGTGCTGATGCTGGAGGTTGGGAGGAGAGAGGGTAATGATTGTTACTCAACTGGTTCTCCTGGGGGTGAGGACGGGTAGAAGCAGATGTGTTCACAGCTGTACAACTCCATTATGTGCTAAAACACTAAATTCTATACCTTCAATGAATGAACATATATGTGGATTTTACCTCAACAAAACTGCTTGACAGTTATTATCTATAAACACAGGGTGAACAGATTTCATTATCAATGAAATCAAATTGAAGACTGTAGTTCTTAAGTTGTACTAGGGCTCTATTGAAAACTCCACTGAAATAGACAACCAGAGAGTCTACAGAATCACAAAAATAGGGGGATATCTGCTGATTCGCCAAAGAAAATTGGGACTTATAATTCAACCCCTCTGAATATGTCCTTTGACCCTGAGGCAGTGGGTCGATTCAGCTCTTTCAAGGGTCCAACATGTGATTCAGAACTCAGTGAAGTCAGAGGGCTTTGGCCACCATCATTGTCCATCCTGCCTTCAGACACTGATTAGGAAGGACCCAAGGCAGGTGTACAGCTTGCTCAGGACTACCAACATAATAAGTATATAGAAGTAGCCAAATAATAATAAGAAAAGTTAGTGATCTGAGGGCCTAGGTTTGATTTGGGGGGATATATACACAAATGTGGCATATTTGTAGCTCTCTGTGCAGAGAAAATAGAAATATTGAATATTGTCCAAAGAAGAAAACTGAAATTAGATCAAGTTCAATGAACAATTGTTCTGTCCTGTGGCTGGTCAGCACACTATGTCCTTCAGCAACTTTCAGAGCTATCTGGGTTTCCTTCATTGGAAATTTACTCCAGTCTTCAAGGTTTTTGTTATTATTTCTTATTACAGTTCACAATTTAATTCATTTCATATACCATTGCATCCAAAAAATTATTGAGAGATAGTCACAGGAGCCTTACAATAACTGATGCTTTATGAAAGGTTCTGAATAACCTTAGGTCCAGTTGATAGGACCAGTTGAACTCTGGACCTATCAGCACTTAATAGGCAGGTGCTCTACCACTTGATCCACACTCCTGGTAGAAGTTTTAAAAAATTTTGACCAACTTCTTGATTGCTCCTGTAGTCAAAATACACTATTTATGCAATATTTTTGATGGTACTAAGATTTGAACTCAGGTTTGTTCTTAGTAGTCAGGTGCTCTACCACTTAAGCCATACCTCCAGCTCCCAAAGTAAATGTTTCATGAAAAATACACATCATATTATTGTAATAAACAGAAATAATTGTAGGTAATTCCCATTTTGTGGAACTATAACTATGATTATATAAGCAAAAAGCAATTTATATTACTTTAGAAATTTTTACCGTGGTTATTTCAGGTTATTAGTGCCTTTAAAAAGTTTTTGATGGTGGTGGTGGTGGTAGTGGTGATGGTTGTAGTTGAATAGAACCGTTCAAAGGTTATTGTGGGTACATACCTGTAATCCAAGCTACTCAGAAGGTGGAGGCAAGAGGTTCTTGAGTTTGAAGCAACCAGGGAAGTTAGCAAGACCCTATCTCAAAAACAAAAGAAAAAGAAAGGAAAGGGAAAGGGAAGGGGAGTACAGGGGAGGAGGAAGGGAGGGAAAAGGTGGGGATGGGAGGGGATGGGAGGGGAAGGGAGGGGATGGAAGGGGATGGGAGGGGAAGGGAAGGGAACTGTTCAAGTTGAGTAGGAGAAATATTCCTTCTCGCTTCTGTTAACTAGCATACTTTCAGAGCTGTCTGGAGAGTGGCGAGGCCATGGGTCTCAGTGTACCCTCCTCAGCCTTGCCACCTGGGGGAGGTTGAGAACAAGGAGGTATCCATACAGCCAAGCCCTCATACACGACAGGTAGAAGCAGCAGCAACAGATGGAAAACGGGCTCTAAATCTTAACATTCCCACAGCTGCTTAATACAATAGTGACAGAAAAATTAATGATCACACACAGAAAAAGAACGGCTGTCCAGCTGCTTGCTTGTTTCCTTGTTGCTGCTGATACTATCGTCATTTTCATTCTTCTTTCTATTCTCCACTCAAGACTCACAGGCCCACACACACTTACAGAGCAGATGAGCCTCTGGGAAAGACACCTGAACTGACCTTAAGGCTGACTGTGGACCCATAGACACTACCAACTAGGATTGAAGAGGTGTTGGTCAGGTGAAGGGAGGGTGTGTTCTGCCAGGTCACCCCAGGCTGGGCTCTGTCCCTCACCAAGCACGGGTGAGTTCCTCTGATTACTGGCTGGTGGCTAGCCAATTAATCAGTGTTCAATTTACTCAGCAATGGTCTCTAAAAGTCTGAAACTAGATTTCTTATCCTGTTGAGAGTCTTGAAGCGCAGTTTGTAGGGAGAGATAGCCTCCAGGAATTTAACAGCACAAATTTTGTGTGGCTTTTCTTAGTGTTCGTAGTTTTATTTTTCTTAATGATTTGGGTTCACTACCTCTATGGTTCCCTAGTTTCGCTCTCTTGCTTTCCTCATCCATATGATTTAAAGTTTAAAGCATTTTTTCTATCATATATGTTTTGCAAGCTCTAAAGATAACAAACCCCTTCTGAGCCAGAATGTGGTGTTAATAAATATAACAAAAATCAGGAATGCTCTGAAGTGAGAGCACAGAAGTGGAGTAGAGGAAAAGTACACACACCAGACATGCATGCATATGCACAGCTATGCATACAAACACAAGTTACATATGTGCACACACATGTGCTACACATGACACATACATACACAGTCCCAAATACATATGTGCATGTGCTGACCATGTATACACACATAGTTACACACACATACATATGTGTGCTGCACATGCACACACATAGATATATACACATACATACATACAGTCACACACACATACTCATAGTTAACATATACATACACATACATGCACACATACACAGATACATGTGCACATATGCATAACAAACATGTGTCATGCAATGCACACACATGTATACATGTGCTGCATGCGTGCAAGTACACACATATACATGCTATATGCATATATGTGTACAAATGTGCACTGACTCAGCTTCACGTTTTTAAATCTGTATATCTACATCTCCTACCTAAGAAGCGTTGGTGTTATTTCAAACTTTAAAACTATCATGTGCATAAAATTTGCCCAATTTATATCAGTACCAGAATCCTCCAACACAATTTCATAATACAGCTCAATAAATTATTGGGAAACTTTAATTGTACCTCCATTTTAAAGGCAACGCCAACAGGCTACATATCCATGTAGATAAAATATGTAGGAAATGTTCAGGCAAATTTATCAATGATTTCATGCTTTCTTTACTTTTTTCCTGCCTATGGAGCCAGGAAGCAATCCCAACACAAGGAAAAAAGCAATAGTCAGAGGAAAAAACCCTAATGCAGTTTAACTGGTGGCTAAATTTGAGTGCGAAACCAAATTCTCCATCTGCTTCTCGTGTGCACATAGCTCCTGTCTAAAGATCTGCAGGGCTGCAGTGGAGTTCCCACCAAGAAAGTAAGTTGTCACAACCTGTAAGTACTGTACTAATATGTCACCAAGTTAGTAATAAAAAGTCATGATTCAAAGCTCATAATTTTCCTTGCCAAATAAATTAAACACACAGAGACAAATCCAATTTCCATTTAATGAAAGTATTTGGAAGAATATATTTGAATTGTGTAGTGGATTTTCTTTCCACTGCCTGCTCTGTTCTCTCTCCCTCCTCTCCCTCCTCGCCCTTTCTCTAACTGGAAGTCCTTTGTTTTAGAGCTGTCTATTTCTGGGATGCTAACTTGATAAGATCCATCTTTCAGTGTGCTATTGAGTCACTCTAAGGTTATTGCAACAAGCATATCAAAGCAAACATAATTCCAGCTCAATTTTAATAACATGTTTTATTTATCTAATTATAAAATATGTCCAATGGCAGTCTTAAAATTAAAGGAAAAACTTACATGACATCTTAGCATTCACTGGATAATTAAAATGTTGTCTGAGCGCATTAGGTTATGAAAGCTAAGATGTCAGAGGAGATTTTGTTTAAAAGAGTTAAATTCATTTTCAATTTAGGGAATAGAGGGCAAAAGAATAACTCTGTACAGCCCTGTAATATAGAAGAAAATTTAAAACAAAAGTAAGCAACACAGAGGTAACATTTCCTTGTTGAACCTGAAAATGATACTCCACATTCTGTCATAATATCAAAAAAGTGGAGAAAATCTTCCTCCAATCAAGGTAGGAACACGACATTGAGTAACGGTGTCATGGCACAGTGCATTTAACTTTGTCTTGTCCACGTTTCACACGTGATTCCTATTTCCACTGTAATAACGAGAAAAGGTTGACTAGCATCACACAAGTGATGCCGCCAGTGTAGTGCAGACACTTGACACAGAGTTTTGGCTAAAGAAAGACTATGTTTGGCTTCCATATTGCCAACACAGTAACCCCAATGAGACTTCCTTCTAAGGATAACAAAATATTCCAATCAATGTGATCAATAAATTTAAATATGAAAAAACTAACATATTCATCATATTATGAAAATAGTATATTCACTTATTTTACCAAAAATGGATCAAATTAACATATTCCTGGTGTTCATTATAAGATTAGATGTCAAGATACTGATTGCTCAATTGTGATAAAAGCAGTGTTGGCCTGTCTGTCCGTCTCTCCATGACCTTGTTTAACAAAAGTTATTTTGATGTATAAAAGAAGTTTAGCTTAATTTTATGCATTTCTAATCTTAAATCTAGTTATTAAGAGACACAAAACGAGGGTTTGCGATGTGCCAGGTTCAAGCATCCTCCTTCATCTCATCATCACAGAAAAGCAGCAGGGGAGGCATGACTTTGACACTGCCAAGGAAGACACTGGCCACAGAGTGACGGACAGCGCCTCCCTGCTCCCGAGGTGACCACGTCCAGGCTGGAGGTTCAGGTCTCAGGCTGCACTTGATGACTTGTGTGCTGCTTTCTGTGTCAGTCCTCTCCTCACTTTGACTGCCAGAACAATGCTAGTAAAAATTATTGAGTAAACATTGGCTTACATAAGCCACATCAGTTGACTTTGTTTGCCATATCATAACATAACTGAGGAAAATTTAAAATACACTTTGTCATTTAAAAATAATGACAATAAAGCTATTACATATTAACAAAAACCAAATGTTTTCTGACACCTGTTTCTCAAAAGACATTATCTGTGAGGAGGCATTGAATTACATTTTCACAAAGGTCTTTAATGTCTGCTTAAAGGGCAGATTTGTGTGTTTGCTTCTGCATTCAGTGTATTAAAATACATTGGTTTTGTTCATGCATATGCTAAAATAAAACCTGACTTCATGGAGATATACTTTTGGAAAAGGAAGGAGTATTTTTTTCCTTTTCAGATAATTGTGATGTATTTATGCAGTATAAAGTCAATAAAAATTGGCATATTCTTAAAAGATAGATGCAAGTGTTGAATCTGAAATTATATTAACAAACTTTTGTACACTAGAGTGAATGAGGATTGAAGGAAAATACCTTGAAGGAAATTATTATGAATATGACTTTGATCTTATAAAACCCTGAAATTCTATTGCCCCTACCTCGGGAGTTTCCAGATCATATTTTGAGAACTTCAGCATTAAGTAATCTTTAGCCAACACGGTAGATGTGAGGTGGTGTACTATAATCACTTACATTTTCATTTCCCTTGTGACTAGCAAATAACCAAATTTAATGCATTTATTGGAATTTTTAATATTGTGAGATGTTTGTTCAGGTTTTGCCCTTTGTTCTATTGGATTTTCTCTCTTTTCCTTACTTACTTGTCAGACTTCTTTAGGTTTTCTAGAGGTGAGCTCCTGGCTGGCTGTACACATTTAGAATGTCTTCTTCCACTCTTACACTGTGGATTGCCTCTGCAATATATTAATCCTTTTGTCTTTATGGTTGGTGGTTATATTGCTTTAAGAAATTTTCCCCAGCCAGGCACTGGTGGCTTATGCTTGTAATCCCAACTAGTTGAGAGGTTGAAATGTGGAAGACTGCAGCTCAAGGCCAGCCCTAACTAAAAGTTTTGTGGATCTGCTCTCTCTCTCTCTGTGCCTCTCCCTCTCTCTCTCAGCATATCTCTGTGTACTGCACTCACCCATGTACTTGTGAAGATGTGATGCCTACTTGATGAGATGACATGAGATGGATGATCTAGGCATTGTGACTTAACATCAGGCCACTGTTGACCTTTTGACAATGCATTGGAAGCAGAATCTCTGCCATAGGTGTCTGGACCATTGAGCAATGACAGTGTTAACAGTTGGGGGTCCTCAATTTGGTCTTTTAAAAAAAATCTTTTGGAAAAATAATGTAATCAGAAGTTGTATCTTCTTTCTGATTCATCAAGTATCCTGCAGGGGTTGTAATCTTTGGGGATCATGCAGTTGACTTTGTTTATTGTCTGTAAGAGCCATATTCTTTCTTTACCCTTTAATGTCTATGCAATCAATGCAGGTTGGGACGTTTCAGTAATGTCCTCACTGCTAGTTCTACATTAGTTTCTACTTCATCTCCTTTTCCTCTATGGATGGCTCAATAAGGTTTTTCAATTGTTTATCTGTTAACAGGTCTCATGGCCTTAAATATGTTCTTCCACTTCTTCACCAAGCCTGTCAGCCCCCACCAATGTGAGCATGCATGATTTTCCTAACTTCTCCACCCATCTTTGGGAGTCTTCAAAATCATTCATGATTTCCCTCTATATGCTCCCCCAGCAGTCCTCACAGCTTCCGGTTAGAATTCAGCCATTGCAGCACTGATGACTAGTATTGCATCTTTGACATTGAGTTAATTATTTCCAGCACTACAAAGTGTCCAGATTAGGGTCCTCAATATCTTGAGGAATTCGACCAGGTGCTAGGCAGTTGTATGTGTCCTTGGCCAGCTGCACAGTACCCAACTCAAGAGGCTAAAGCAATGAGGTTGTATTTGGAGGCAAAAATGCAAACCTGACTTTTTCATTTCTTAGCAGGCAGATTTAGGATGGCCAGTTGCCTTGACCTCTATTAATAGGACTTTAATTTCTAATCCCTCCTCTCCAAGTACTTTCACTTCTGTGATAAAGCGTGTGTGGAGTCATTCCATAAACAGGATGGTGTCATCCATGCTTTCTGATTATTTTGCTTGAACATGAGCTGATCATTTTTACCTTTAAGAATGCAGGTTTTTTCTGTGCTCACCACACTGGGCTTTAATTTACCATGTGTCCCTGGTGTTGTTGCCTATACCAGAGTCAATCTGTCCTTCCAGGTTTTGTGCTCTTGTGCCTCCCTTGCACTTTTGTGAATGTGGGTTCTCTTGATCATCTTCTGGAAGAGCCTGGTTGCATCATAATTGAAGGCTTTCTGTGAAGAGAATCCATTCTTCTGAATCAAGTTTTTCAGCTCTGCCAGTGAAGTGGCAGCAGCACCATTGCTAGCAGAGCAGCCTCTTCACTAAGCTTGTGTTCTGCAGTCTAGATGTGTTCCCGAATCCCTTTTTTGCAATAAATGGCTTGATGTCACCATTTCAGGGGATTCCTTGCTCAAGTCTTCACATTCATTCAATGTTTTCAGGGGCAGCACAGTGCTGTCAAGTGGAATGTATTTCTATTCATGTCTGCCACCCACAAATTTAATGCATTTTCCATCTTAGCTGAGTCCTTATCAAGCACTTTGACTGTAACTTTCACTGTAGCTGTGACAGCAAAACCTGCATGAATTTCTTTTTCTCTCATAAAAATTTCAAGGTTAGAAGATGGGCTGTTATGTTAGCTCTTGGCAACCATAGTGTATATGGTTTTGCTACATTTATCTTGCCAGCATCATTCCTCATGTACTTTTGGGCCATTAACAAATTAAAATAATAGTTACTTAAACACAAGTGATAGGTACCACAACAGATGATCTGGTAACTGGGAAGGCTCCTATGCATTTACAGCATGCTGAGCTGGGAAAAGGGACAATTCATGTTCCCCATGGGATGGCATGGAAAGACACAAGATTTCACTATGCTTCTCAAATAGTGCACAATTTAAAACATCAAAACTATTTTAACAAAATCTTCTATTTAATAATTTCTCAGAAAGGAAAGCTGTGAATGGGGAGGATTGCTACTGTAATTTTAAATGGTTTATTTGTAGACTCTTGTACATTCTAGATATGTAACTGTATTGTCCAAAAATAATGACAGATTGAGTCCACCTTCAAATCCGTATGCATTTTTAACTTTTTCTCTTTTGTTCTGCCTCAAAACAGAGGCCAGGCAACTTAGCCCATTGTTGAACAAGAAAGATAACAAGAATTTCTTCATTTTTTTCTGACCTCAGGGGTGATGGGGAAACCTTTTCAATATAACAGTATTGAGGTTAATGATTTTATTTGCAATTACCTTTGTCAAATAAAAAATACACTTACATTCCTCACTTAATAGCAGTTTTTTTAATCAAGAATGCTAGCTTAATAATAGTCTTTTAATCATGACCAGATATTGAATTTTTAAAACATTTCAAATTTATCCACATGACACGACTCTTTGTAATGGGATGTAAAACACGCATTAAGAACCAAATATCCATAGATAAATGGGACCTCATAAAACTAAAAAACTTCTGCTCAACAAAAGAAATGGTCTCTAAACTGAAGAGAACACCCACAGAATGGGAGAAAATATTTGCCAGCTACACATCAGACAAAGGACTGATAACCAGAATATACAGGGAACTTAAAAAACTAAATTCTCCTAAAATTAATGAACCAATAAAAAAATGGGCAAGTGAACTAAACAGAACTTTCTCAAAAGAAGAAATTCAAATGGCCAAAAAACACATGAAAAAATGCTCACCATCTCTAGCAATAAAAGAAATGCAAATTAAAACCACACTAAGATTCCACTTCACCCCTGTTAGAATAGCCATCATTAGCAACACCATCAACAACAGGTGTTGGTGAGGATGCGGGGAAAAAAGGAACCCTCTTACACTGTTGGTGGGAATGTAAACTAGTACAACCACTCTGGAAAAAAATTTGGAGGCTACTTAAACAGCTAGACATTGATCTACCATTTGATCCAGCAATACCACTCTTGGGGATATACCCAAAAAACTGTGACACAGGTTACTCCAGAGGCACCTGCACACCCATGTTTATTGCGGCACTATTCACAATAGCCAAGTTATGGAAACAGCCAAGATGTCCCACCACTGACGAATGGATTAAGAAAATGTGGTTTTTATACACAATGGAATTTTATGCAGCCATGAAGAAGAATGAAATGTTATCATTCGCTGGTAAATGGATGGAATTGGAGAACATCATTCTGAGTGAGGTTAGCCTGGCCCAAAAGACCAAAAATCATATGTTCTCCCTCATATGTGGACATTAGATCAAGGGCAAACACAACAAAGGGATTGAACTTTGATCACATGATAAAGCGAGAGCACACAAGGGAGGGGTGAGGATAGGTAAGACACCTAAAAAACTAGATAGCATTTGTTGCCCTCAACGCAGAGAAACTAAAGCAGATACTTTAAAGCAACTGAGGCCAATAGGGAAAGGGGACCAGGAACTAGAGAAAAGGTTAGATCAAAAAGAATTAACCTAGAAGGTAATACACATGCACAGGAAATTAATGTGAGTCAATGCCCTGTATAGCTATCCTTATCTCAACCAGCAAAAACCCTTGGTCCTTCCTGTTATTGCTTATACTCTCTCTACAACAAAATTAGAGATAAGGGCAAAATAGTTTCTGCTGGGTATTGAGGGGGTTTGGGGGAGAGGGAGGGGGTGGAATGGGTGGTAAGGGAGGGGGTGGGGGCAGGAGGGAGAAATGACCCAAGCATTGTATGTGCATATGATTAAAAAATAAATAAATAAATAAAAGCTAACTTAATTCTCACTGCTAAAAAAAAAAAAAGAACCAAATATCCTCCAACATTAGAAAAGTGGAATAAGATCCAGCTGTCCGTGACGTAGTATGCTTTATGTATGATGAATTTTGTTTCTGAATATTTGTTAGCGTTTTAGAGAAGTTGGTCAGGAGTTTTACTTCCTCATGTGATACTCATCATGTTTTAGAATAAAGATTATAAAAGAATCGTAAAAAGAAATGGACAGTTGTTCTGTAGAATATCAGAGTAACTAAAAATTAGCTCCATTTGTATTTTCATGTGAGTTGGTTCTTTGGAATCCATTCTGACATTTGATTTTGTAATCCATTCCTTAACAAGCAGTGTCAAATTTCCAACTGTAATTGTGTTTCCACATTAATTTGCACTTTTGTCACTTGAAAATGCTTTCTGTCATCTTTAACACTCAACAATTCTTCAAGCTGCTTCAATCTTTCACTAATGTAGGCAGGCTGGTTTTTACACTCACACTTCCTATGGTGTATTTTCCACGTTTTTGCTTTGGCCTACATGCACATATGTGTGTATATATAATTCTAAATGTGTCTTAGCCATAATACATTTAAGTAATTTTTGAACACATTTGGCTTAATTGGTGCTTTTAATACCATTATGTTTAATAAATGTATTGACTATAACATGATTATAGTTAAGTTTAAATTTTGCCATTTCTTTAATATTTTTCCTGTTGTCACTTTTGTCTTTTGTGCCTTCTTTTGGGTTAATTAATATTATTTTTACACTCTATTTGCTAAAAACTCATTGGCTGCTTCTCACGTCATCCTTTTTGTAAGTGATTGATCTAGGCATGTTAATATGAAAAATGCAGCCTTATCATTTATGTAATAGTACATCACACTTTACATTAGCATCTCACATGCCCCACTTCATATGAATATTGCTGCTTATTGTTATAATTTTTTCTTTTACATAAGCAATCTCAGCACTGCAATTTTTATTTTGAACACTTAAACATTTTAAAGAAAATTATAAGGAGTAATTGGACAGTAGATAAAGAGGCTCCAATCCATTGTCAGATTACTTCTTTGCTTTTAGGCCTGTGACAGGACAGAAACATGGCAAAAGGGAGTGGTAGAAGAAGCTGCCCACCTCATGGAAGCTACAAAGCAGAGAAAAAGAGACAGGACATCCTTCAAAAACAACCCCCCAGGGATGTTAATTCCTCCAGCAGGAGCCCACCTCCTAATATTCAGCTATGAACTGATCAGTGAATTCACTGATGAAGTCAGCACACTTGTGATCCATTCACCTCCTAATAACACCACCAACTGGGAACCAAGCTTTCAACACATAAGCCTTTTATGGGGACACTTGACATCCAAACCAGAGCCCCCCACCACACACACACACACACACACACACACAAACACATTCACACACACTCAAACACACACACATTCATACAAACACACACTCACACATTCACACACATTTCAATTGCTCTATCTTCAATCCGCCAATGCTTTTCTCCAGTGTATCAAATGTAATACTAAGGTTGCCAAGTCATTTCTTATGCCTGGTACTGTTATCTATTAGATTACTTACAGTTTTCATTTGTTTTTACTAAAAATCACCATGTGTGCTTTTTGTCTTTTTCTACTACAACACTTTGCTAAATTACAAACCATTGGTCAGTCACCTGTTTTCCTAGGTAAGGTGTTACTGGGGCACAGCCATGCTCATTTATTTATACACTTTATCTGTGGCTGCTTTGGAACTAGAATGGAGGTGTAGAATAAATTGTGACATGTGTTGTTTGGCCCGCAACACAAAATATGTACAGCCCCTTGATAAAATTGTTTCTTACCTTTGTACCAGACAGGAACCCAGCATGTGAGAGAAGCTATTCTTAGACTGGCTGGTCCCTAAGAGGCTGTCTATTATAACTTTCAGTCTGTCTTTGTCTTGCACTGCTATTATTATGATTTTGTTATGCAACAAAATCTGATCAATTTTTACTGTAATTAGTACTCAACCAAAATTGTAAAAGTCAAACCTGTAAAATGCAATGTAAAATAAAATCATCAATTATGAAATATTCCTTAAATGTTTAAACTGACCACAACCAAATTTTCAGCTTTTAGTGACCAGTTTCTAAGAAAACAGGAAAAGTTGTATGTTCAAAAACTTTTCAATAAGCAAAAAAAAAAAAAAAATAGTCTACTAAAGATGGAGTGAGAAGAAAAGAAATTTAAAAAAAGTATAACCCAAAACACAACAGGTAAACTTATTTGGATACTGATTAATTTAAGTCAGCTACAAAATTATATTTTGAGAAGATTGGTTCAAATTTTACATGGATTTTTTGTTAGATTGTGATAAAAATATTTTAGTTTGTTTGACATAACAATTTTGGAATTTTCAAACATCCTACTTATTAGTGATGCAAGTAATAATATTTGAAAGTAAATTGTAGATTATATGGAATTTTCTTTAAAATGTTTTCACCAAAACATTATCAGTACTTTAAAAAACTAGTGATATGTTATTAATGTAAGTAATGTAAGTAATTGGATAGGTATGTATTAATCATATATCTTTTTAATTTTCATATGTGCTTAACAATGTTCAAAACTTTTAGAAAAATATTTATATACATCTATCTGTACATGCAAACATTCCTACACATATACACACATGGGGCAGTGGGAAAAAGTGAAAAGAAGCATGTGGAAGAAAGCCAGTGTTATTAATAACATTTAATTTATAATTAATGCTACATGATAACACTAATAAATCAGGACTATTTGTGCGATTAGTAAAAGTATATGTCTTGAAAGGTATTTTTAGCAAAGTGTGTTAAAACATCATTAGATCATCAGTGCACATCTAAAATTTAAAAGGCTGAGGACGTGACCATGTTCATTAAATAAGGTTCCTGTTCTACTCATGTGTGAAAATGTCATTCATATAGAGAACAACTAGCATGTGGAACAGCTTATAATGGGGCACACGCATGAAATTAAATAATTGCGTGCTATGTTACAACATTTCAAAACCACAATTGATCTCCTAAAACATGAGCAGAGTACTGTAAAGAAATGCCCTGCTGTTTTAGGTGGGTGGAAACAGAAGCCTTCCGTGATCAGATCTCAGCCACATTTGTTTCTATTGTCTGTTTTTGAGTCTAAACACAGAGAAGGCACAGTGGCTTTCCAAGCCCACTGAGCTCAGAAGACTGAAGCAAGCACAGCTTTCCCTGCCTTCCTGGCAAGGCTCATCAGGCACAATGACTGACCTCCCACTCCTTTCAATGTGGGTTATTAGGTCCAGCGAACCTCAATAACTAAGAGAAGTTAAATTGATTAACATCAGAAAGGACACCAGACTCAGAGACCCTGTCTGGAAGGCCAGAACAAAATGGGAGCACAGGTTGACACGGGCTGCGGTTTTCTGAGGATGAAAGAAACACAGGAGAGTCAGGAACAGCTTCTGTAAAGATTCAAGGAATGTCAGGTGAATGATGATTTCCCGTGGTTTTGTTGAGGCCCCTCTGTCAGCGGCAGTAAAATATTTTAGGTCCCTGTTACACTCACTGTATCAGACTGGTTTCTCTGGGATGTCATGTTGTTTTGAGTCAGGTTACAAGGTAGTGAGCTTTATTCCAGATGCAGGAAGACCCATCTTCCCAGATGCTGACCATAGGTAATCTGTTTAGTGTTCTCTGGCTTCTCTGTTCTTCATCTTTCAGTGGTAACTAGGGAGAGGCTGATTCAGGGATTTCTACTTCCCGAATTCCATTTTAAAACACAGTATCAATTTGTTTTTTCTCTAATCCAAGTTTTTGCTATTACTTAAACCACAATCACAAAAATATCTCTCCAAGTCACTTTGCAAACATTGTTTATTAATTTTCTAATTATAGAACAAAAATATTGAAGTTACTTTCACAGAGAGATTTTGATCATTGTTTTTCAAATCAACTAAAATAAATCTTACCAAAGTCTGGCAAACTGTTTTGCATACTACTATCTCCCTAAATTCCTGAGCTCTGTAAGACTTAGTCCATCCTTGACCTTTCTGCTACATAAAATGCAGCCAAAATGGTTCTCCAAAGACAGAATATTCTCATTAAACGCTGTATCTTATTACCGTATTTGATTTTTAAATCAGTGAACTCTCACATCAACATTTTACTAATGGCACATGGCTAATGGTAGAAAATAACAAATGACCTTTCTGCCCTCCAGTGATTCCCACAAAAGGACAAATAAGTGTTTCATTAGAAAACTTCCCCAGAACACAAGGACCATCTCAAAAGTCTAACGAATAACAATTCAGAGACTCTGATTTAAAGTTCTCTGTGTGAAACAAATGAAGAGAAGTTGCCTCTGGATTCCCAGAGAACGCGAAGTCGGCCTTATAACGAGCAATGATGCCCTCTCATGTCTGCCATCCAAGACCACCCATGGTAGACTACCAGCAGCACTGAGGACCAAAGTCCTAAAAATTAATAATGGCCTAGGCTTTAGGTGTCTGGTCAAAGTAAGAAGGAAGACATTTGGGATATTTTTTTCAGTGCTGGGGACTAAACCCAGGGCCTCAGGCTTATAGGTTCTCTAACACTTGAGCCACACCCCAGCCCCTTTGTTTTCAGTTTGCTTGGGAGAGAGGGCCTCCAACAGTGATCCTTCTGCCTGCACCTCCAAGACTAGCTCAGATTACAGGTTTTGCTACCAAGGCCAGCTGAACATTAGAAGTTTCTTCATGCTGTATTTTCTAGATGTTTATTCTTATCCTACCTTCCTCATATTATCTTTCAGTCAACCTGAGAAAGTGTGATAAACTTTTCAAAATGTACTAAATTTAGTTGATATGTATTGGGTCCTTAGGTTTTCAAGTATTGAATTTTTAGGAAAATTAAAAATGAAAGAATCGGTGGACTATCTTTTATAATTCGGCCACCAGTAGTATTTATACAATTTCAGGGTTAATTTCATTTAAATACTTAAAAATATGGTTTTGGAGATATTGCCAACTCTAGGTGAATTTTGTCACTTTGGAGGAAGGCATGGGATTTTGTTAATGATCCAAATCATGATTCACAAGGAAGAGTCATTGTTCTACCTTTAGGAGGGATGAATGTGTAAATCAGGAGCATTTATGTTCAGCATTTTAGTCTCCAGGGGCTCCATCAAGCATGAGCATATGCAGCCTTCCCCACGTGACTGTTGTTCCTGGCGGGGCTCAGCTCTCGAGTGAATAAAGAGATTCCCAACAACCTCAGAAGGCATGGAAGGGCATGGTGAAATTAGCATCGGCTTACTCCTACTCTCAACAAGTTTTTGTCAGTGCCTTCTGCATTTTCAACACAACTGTAAAGCATAAATAAATTTGCAATGTAATTAATGGACTTCCACATCGAGTCACCTATCTACAGTATAGACTGGGTTTATTCCATTAATCTAAGCCTCTGTTTATTGGACTAAAATCTAAAACCTAGTATAGTTTTCAAAAGAATTGTGTGTGTGTGTGTGTGTGTGTGTGTCGAGAGCAGGCGACGGTGCAAAGTTGACCATCAGTCAGGTGCTAAATGAAGTAACTGAGGCAGATACACACACTTTATTGCAGGGAGTTACAACCTAATGCCCAGTAGTGCCTCAGCCTTCCCCAAACTGTGCTCACCTTGCGATCTGATCTTAGTCCATCAGCAGCTGGCTCCGAACCTGACCTGGCTAGTTCTCAATCTCGATAGGCCTCCAGGACACCCAGGGAATCCGATGGGCCATGTGGAGTGTCCACTCCACCTCATCCGGGACTGCTCCCAACCGGGTTGATGTGTGTTGCCAGTCAGAGGAAAGTGGCATTGGTCTCGTGGTGAGTGGAGTTTAAATATTTGTAGAAGCACCAGCTTAGGGTTAGCTGATCTGCATATCAGCGCCAGCTGAGGTTTGGCTGATTAGCATATCGACACCAGCTGGGGGTTGGCTGATTTGCATATAAGGCACCATATGGTGTTTGTTTATATCACAGGGCTTACAAGTGCACACAATATTGTTTTCCTATAGGTTTTACAGTGTATTATATTTTTATATACTTTTCAATATGTTTAATGCACAGTAAACATAATACTCTTAACAGTGTACGTGTGTAACACAGGGCCCAAACATAATAGGTGTGTGGACCATTGTTTCTTTATTTGCTGAGCTGAAAAGCTTGGTAGAAATGTATAAGCATTGGACCATTATCCTGTTTCAAACTTCTTTGTTTTTTCTACTCAGTGTTTTAAATTAAATTATATTTAATACTATTCTTGGTTTGTGTACCTACTTCACTGCTCAACATGGTGAAAATGTAACTTTAAAATATATTATTACTATTTTTCCTTATTTATGATAATCATAATCATATTTAAATATATGTCACATTTGTGTTGTTTTACTGTTTTTTCTATATACTTTTTGTGGATCATTTGTCTATTTTCACTTATTCAAGAATTAATTAACATATAAATATACTAACAGGAAAATATTTATAGTTTATTCTTACTGATTTCTCCCACTCATTTCTTTTTATGAGGCGAGTCAGATACATAAAACATGATGTGCTCTGTAAAGTCACTGACCCTGGCACTACGCTCCTCTGCATAGCTGCCTGTCCTTTTAATGGTGTCCTAGTAAATCTTGGTTTTCTGCCTAAAAAAAAAATGACACTGGTTCTGGCCAGCTCAGTGATTCTATGAAACATAAAAATTTGACAAACTAAGATCCAAATGTATATACTGGCTATTGTTGTAGGTTTCTGTTTTTCAATTTGTTGGGAAGTTTTCTAGCAACTGCTGATCAGATAGAAACTGAAAGCATTCTATCTGATCTATTAGAATAGATTATAGAATCTACTGATTCTATTTAGTAGTTTTCTAAAAATTTGTTTACAATTTTTATTGAGAAAAATATCCAACCTAAGCACATTCTTTTGACAAACATTTGCATGAAATTTATAAGAGAAATGTTGATTGAGGCTTTATTTAATATTTTACTGGGACCATTATTTCCAGTTATATTTCATTATCTAAATTATATCAGTAGGAACTTTACATATAATACCCAATTCATTAGTAGAAGTAGTGTGTTGAGGATCTACTAGATTTTTTTTGTAAAGTTCAAGGTCAAAGATATATTTAATAAGTTTATATTTTCTAAATAACAAAAGCCCATTACAGAGAGTTTGGACACACTTTTCCACACAGGTGTGTGCTGAGTATGTTCTCATGACTTACTGTCTTTAGTATTTTGGGTAGCCCCCTAATCTTTAGAAGATGTCATGGTTGGATACATTGGGTGATTTCTTTTACTATTTAAAATAATCCTGGGGTAAGCATCCTACTGCAGGTGTCCTTGCACACACCATGTGTGTTTTCCTGGAGAACATTTTAGAAGGAATGACTGCATGGCTGGATTTTCTCAGTGCACCTCCACACCACACTTGTCACTTTACTGTGACCAATGGGGCTTCTTCCCATGCTAACACTCTAAAGATTTCCTTGCTCTCAGGTGACAAGTCCTTCATCTCTGTGATTGAGACTATTTCCATGTTCACTGGCTAGCTGTACTTTTCATATGAATTACCTACACAAATCTACTTGACTTCTTATACAACTCATTTGCAAGCAATCTTTATAAGTGAAGATTGTCAATGCTCTAACATATGTATTGAACATAAATTATCAAGTATGTAATATTTTGTAACTTCCTTTTGTAAAAGAAAAAGACAAGAATTTGAAACTATGTGCCTGTATTTGTTACTTTGCTAGTCTTCCTAAGATATTTAAATTCAAGAATTAAAGAAAACTCTGCATTATATGTTTTGCTTATATTTATTACAGCAGTTATGTTGTCAAGTGTATGACATTTTAATATGTTTTATGTGTATACCTTAACATTAAAGCCCACTATAAAATTTTATATATCAAATGTCATTTTTCTGATATAATATCCAAGACAGTAATTTGAAATGTAAGAAATGCTTGTACATGTCCACTTTATCATTGCATTCATCACCTTAGCAATAAGAACATGAAGACATGTGAGAGGTCATGGGTTTGGGAGCAGAGTCCCAAGCAAGGAGGTGATATGCAATTGACCTAGGAGAGGATGGGCTGCTCTTGGAATGGGCCTGGAGAAAGAGGGAGGTGTGGGTGAGAGTGGTTTGAGTTTTCTCTTGGCCTTGGGAAGTTGGGCTCACCCTGGGTAGCCTGACCTTCTCGGTGAGGTGATTTGGAGGCAGGAGGTCAGAGGAAGCTCTCAGCTTGAAGGGCAGAAGAGTTCCCACAGCCACTGACATGGAAGGAAAGATAGGGACACAGGAAGCCAATGTAGCAATCATAAATTTCAAGGTGACTAAATCCCATGGTTATGGTATTTCATTACCATTGAAGTTCTGCTGCCTGGACACAGCAATAGAGATTGCAGAAGGAAAGATGAATGTTAAGATAGATTTGCATGACAATTATTGCAAAAACTAGAAGGGTGTAAAGATTAATGTGTCCAGTCATTCACATAACCAGAACAGTGTTTGACTGACAGGACGTGAAATCTACCAACAAAACTGATGCCCTGGGTGGCAATGAAGGCCCCATGAGGTCTGCGGGTAGTGAGGACTCAGACTCACTGACCTTGGAGTTAGGATGCTATGGTGGAAATGCCAGGGTTCTAAGGTTCTGATGCCAAGATCCAGGGCCTGAGTTATTGGTGACTGAAGAGAAGCAAAGTCAGAGATCGGGAAATATCCCTCTCACTGTTCTTGTGACAGAAATGCAATGTCTTTATCCTTTATGTGTGAACTCTGCAGGAAAGCCGAAAATGTACCACAGAGCTGGAAAACTGTGAGATGGGTAACACACGCGCTATGGTGAGCTCTCAGTGGGGGCCTGATAACCTGTGCCCTCTCCCAGTGTGAAGCAGCAGCCAGCGGAGGCCATCGCCACCACTCGCTCTGCCCACTGAATCACCCTGAGGCTTGGTTCAGGTGATGTAGCCAGCCCCATGCTTGTTAAAACTCAAAACCTAAAGTTGCCTTGGACACTGTCCCCTCTAACTTAGAAGTCGAATATAAACTTTAGGGTGAAGAAATGTGGGAACAGAAACTAATCAAGACCCTAACTGTATCTCCCTGCTTGAGGAGCTTTTGTTTCTCTTCATCATTCCTTCCTTTTAACTGGGATTCTTTCTCCATTTGCTGTCAGAGCTGCTTAACCTTCCTTTGTTTTCCTGAAATGTGGACTGGTGAGTATGGTCCCTTCTGTGTGCTCTATGGGTTATTTCCTCTTTGACAACATTAGTATTTGGCAGAAATTTGGGGACAGACTTGAATCTGGCAGGACAGAGCAATGCACACCACTCTTCTTTGTTATTTGTGCTTAATATAGTGTTGGCAACCTCATCTGTCTGAGGTTTGCAGCAGTATTTGTTCTCGCTTCCCTTGGCACTACTCCCTCTTAAATACTCAGGGAAATTTATTTAGGGAGCTTTTAAAGAGTTCAATTTTAGACTAGGGGATGTAAAACTGACCCTGTTCCATCAAGCAGCCAAGAAACACAGTCTTTCTTAACTGATAATCACCGGAGAGTCTGAATTTGAGAAATAAAATACATTTGCAATTTTAATAATGTCTCAGCAAAACCCTCCATGATGACATGAGTTGACAAGCAGAATCTTGCTGTGAAATATTTGGTGAGAGGCTATAAGGAAACAAAATGCATTTTCAAGATGCAGAAGATCTTAATAACAGTAGCTACCGAAGTGAACACCAGCATTTGCTGAGATCCATTCTAGCTCAGTAAAAAGAAAATGCAACGCAAGCAAAGTAGAAAGTGCTCTATAACCGTGAAAGCATGCGTCCTTATTCTGTGTCCAGCTGTTTGACCAGAGACACCTTCTGCTCATTCACTGTACATATTTTAGTCCAATGACATCATGCAATGACCGAATTTAATTTAACCAATTCTGTTAGGCTACACCAAAACAGATTTCACCCTTATCACTGCTGTCTGCCCAATGGTCACATCTCATTCAACTAATAGAAATTTAGAGAAAAAATAGAAACTGGGGAAAAGTCATCAAAATGTAAAATTAATGTCCAGTATAGTTTATAGTAATTCTGCCTTCCTCAAGCCAAATGATGTTAGCCCTCTAACGTACACTTACACTGCCCTTCAGGGATAACGTCATATTGAAAAGCAGAGTACATAGAATGTTCTGTCAAGAGACTCTGCATTGCATTTACAAAATAAATGAAAAAGTTTTGAAAAATATGACACATTAAGAATATTTGTCTCTGAGATGTGGAATTGTTTCCTTTTGGATTCTTTTTTATGTAATCCTTTTATAATTAGAAAAGTATATATATATCTTAAAGTAGAGAAAATTTTAATGTTTTTCCAAGAATACATCAATGAACCAATCATAAAAATAAAAGTCAGTTATATGTGCAATCATTTCCTAACACTTGAGGAATTGTTTAATTAAATCCTGAAGTTTCAGCCAGGTCCTAGTAGCTCACACATATAATCCCAGCTACTTGGGAGACTGTGATAACAAGAATCACCATTCAAGGCCAGTCTAGGAAAATAGTTAGCAAGACCCCACCTCTAAAATAACCAGAGCAAAATGGACTGGAGATGTGGCTCAAGTGCTAGAGCACCTGCTTTGCAAGCATGAAGCCCTGAGTTCAAATCCACAAAAAGCAGAAGTTTCAAGGTGTATTTAGCAAGCATCTCACTGTGCATGTTCCAAAATCTCCATTGCAACATGTCAAGGGCAGCCTCTGCAGCAAACATTGGCAAACATCACCAAACATGGCTCTCCCCTCGGAATGGCTGGTGAGTAAAGAGTGCTTTCTATGCTTCCAAATAGTTATGTTTCAACCAACCTCCTGCAGATGGCTATGCTCTACCATAGCCTCAATAATTTTTGTTTGTTTGACTGCAAAACCTAAACACTTAAATGGCCTTTTAAGAAAAAAAAATTACTATCCTCTGATCCTCCGAAATGATCTAGATGACAAAAGTGTAAGGAATAGTAAATTAAAGCTGAAAAAGTTCTCTTCACTGAATCCTCCTCGATGATTTAATATGCTGTTATGTTATATCTCAGCTAAACAATAACTTTAATGTCACACACACACATCTCCCTAAACTATCTGACCACAAGAACAGTTCTCTGACCTAACTTTGGATCTAGTCCAGCTCATTCCCACACAGGAAATTATCTGATTTAGTGTATATGATATTCAACTCAGGGCAACTTTCTCTGTAGCTTTGTGAGAATTCACAGAGATTAGTTTACCACATTTGAGGCCTGGCTTCAGTTTTCTATGGAAAATTAGGTCCTGCAAAACATCGCCTCTATCTGCAGGTAATTTACAGTCATTTGGAGAAGTAAGAGAATTGTTTGCTAAGTGTGGTGCAGTATCTCTTAAAGACATCAACAGGAGTAGAATAGACTGAGAATTAAACTTATATTTACTGTTTGTTTTCTAGCACACAGTCTTTAATTTGGAAGAGAGGAAGGAGAAGTTGTGCCCTTCCTTGCAGAGAGGAAAAGAGGAAATCAGGTGTCTGGCATGTAGGGACTGCTTTTCTGTATCCACAGGGATTGTCATGCAGACTTTGTAATGTATGCTACAAACCATACAACTCGTATATCTTTTGCCTCTCAGGGGTTTAGAGATCTCAGGGAACACAGAAGCTTTAAGGAGAAGATGCATAAGAGACAGGAACCGTGATACAGGTACTACAGCAAAGGCAGAGTCTCCAGGGAATTCTGGGTATCAGGAGAGGCCAAGCGCTGGTGCTGCCACTCAGAACTCTCCCTGCAGAGTGGCACGTGTGCTCAGGAGCTGCTGATGAGGCCCTGAGCCAGCAAGAGACAGGAGCATAGGAATTTATCTTTGAAATTAAAAAAAGGCATGGATTTGAGTCCCTGTGGCATGCATTCTAAAATGTATGAAGGTATCATCTGTTTAATGAACTTGACCTTACACTGGCCTCCAAGGTTTACTTAAGGACTTAGTAAGGGAATGCATCCAGAGGGTTTAGCTCAGTTGTTAGGTCTTCGTGAAACCTGAGTAATAGGTAAATATTATCTTGTTATGGTGTTTAAGGCTATGCAGCATGATTATAAAGAGACAGAAGACTACAGAAGAGCAGAAAAGAAAGTAGGAAGCTGCTGATCTCCAAAACCCAGCTGTCCTCCACACCTGGTGAATGGGGTGTTTCCACTCTTCCATCCTCTTGCAGGCAGGTGTGGGAAATTTGTGCTGGCAGAGATGTCCTTGCAGGTAGACACATCTACTAGCCAGTGCTCACCTCTCCAGGTGCTTTGTCCACGATGCAACCACAGACACTATCTGACCCAGAGGTGCTTGTTGTCCTTAAGTCCAGATTCAAGCAGCAACATGATCCAGCTACCCAAGGGGACAATTGCCCTGAGGGATCACTCAGAGCAGACAATCTCTGTGAGACACCACACTAATTAGGTGATTAATTCACTGAAGTAGCTGTTGTTAGAGAATAATGTAGACAATTTGAGTCGCACCACTTGTACCCAGATAAAACTCAGCAGCTCATTATAATTAAGTAACATTGCTGGGATTTGGGTGCCTGTGTTTTAGCGCATTTGCATTTCATTTTTCCCAAAGTGCAACCCAGTGTATAATGTATTCAAGGAAACGGATAAACATGCATACAGTAAAAAGCAAATTTTCTTCTTGTACTTTGTGATTTCTATAAAATAGGAACAAATTTGGTCTTGTATGTAGAGTACAATCAAAAGCAAGTAGGCAACTGCGCAGACTGATTTTCATCCAGGGTGCACGGCTTGTGCTGAGTGCCCTGCTCAGAATGCATATTGACAAATGTCTGATTCTTTCCAGTCTTGATGAATAGAACAGGTTGTCATAACAAACTGCTATCTTCCAGAACAGACTTTGGGAAAAAGAGAGAAAGCCAACCGAGAGAAGTACAGATCAATACTGTTTATTTAAATGGATGTGTACACACAGGCTGTAATTCCTTCCATATTCATGTCATCTTGGCATTTCCCTAGGAATTTTTCCTGTAAGAAAAACAGCAACATTGTTGTCTTTTTTTCCCTTCTGTCCTTGGAGTCTATACACATGTTATTTCTAAGGATTTCAACAGTCAGTGATAAAAATTAAAATCATCTTGTTAAGGATTTAGATTTTGTTCTCTTCTGATGAGAAATTTGATCGTATATTTAGTAGGACAGTTGAATTGTCTCAGGTCTTTTCAGTATCTTACATGGAATATAATACATACATTTCTAATTTACTTAAGTGATGCAATGACCTGCCAAATTTTGCAGAATTGTTTGTAGTAAATGTTTTCTAACATTTGTGTATAATTTAAATGTATTTCATCAATCATAAAAAAACAATTAATTGATTTCTTTCAATATGTTTATCATAGATGGCTATTATTAATCTCACAATTTAAAGTCCTGGGCTTGGTAGCCAATGCCACCTCAAAGTTGTCCCAGACTTTTTCTTCAACTACCTGCTGCTATGTTTCTAAGCAGAATTTCAGGAAGTTTCAGTCACGTTGTCCTGGACCACGTGGACTGGATGAATAGCTCTGCCTGGCACATCCCGCCTGGGCAGATCACTTCTGGGCAGAGAGCCACGGGGACTCTCTGATGGAAATGAGGCTGGGGTCCTCCGAGGTCCTTGTAGAGAGAAAAAGACATGCTTTAAAGGTTTTCATCCCTTACATAAACACTGGAAAACATTGTCATCTCCCAGAGAAAGGAATAGAAAACAACCCAAAGATGTACCTGAAAGTCTCCCCCTATCACATCACGTTGGGAGAGCCCATTGACTCCAAAGTGCCCAAACAGAGCTGCCAGGGGCTGGAGGCTTCCATGTGCCCAACACTAGGACCAGAGAGCACAAAATTCCCTCCACATCCTCAACAGGGAGCTGGCATATTCTCAGGTACTCTTCCATAGCTACAGACAGGGCAGGAGAAGTTGAGTTTTCCTACCCTGCAAAACAAACAACCAAAAAAGACTGGATGGGCCCAGCAGCCAAATGACTAGAGAGAGCAAGCAAGCAGCAAAATAGGATGCTGACCTGTCAGAAGACACAGGCAAGGACCTGAGAGAAAGAGACAGAGACAGAGACAGAGAAAGGCAGAGAGAGAGCTTAGAGAAAGAGCTTGAAGTGTAACACATTTCCACAGTCACAAACACACACACACACACACACACACACACACACACACACACACACAGAGCTTTCTAAGGACTAGAAAGAAGAAACAAGATTTTCCTATTATAAAATTCAATAGATGCACCAGAGAAAAGCTTTGTCACTGTTGACACTGACATATACAAGACAAATTAAGAAATATTTTGGGGTGCACAGTATAATATAAGAAAATGGACCTTTGAGGAACATAAAAGAAATGTGGAGAATAGTTTCAGAAAATATAAGTATTTATAACAGGAACTTCAGAATGAAAGCTCACATTACAGAGCTGTCAGAATGAGAAATAAATAATGTCAACATGCAAAGCTGGCAAGAGGGTAGTACTTGTGGAAAATTGCTTGAGAGGAGGATCTAGCAGATGAGCTGAGAGCCCGGGAACAGAAGTGAAGAAATCCTGGGAGGGTGGCAGGACCATTTTCACCAAGCATGTGGTTCAGCCCCAGATCGTGAAGTGACAGTGTTCTGGGATCTTTGGATCATGGCCCTGGGGGTTAAGGTAGTGATGAGGACCTTACATCTTCTATATCTGAACGAGGTTTTCACTCTTCGTCCAAGGGAAGATGATTTCGCATCACGCAGAGTGTTTGTTAGGGTCTTCAAAGAGTCTGTGGGTTTGTCTATTTCTCCTTTAAATTCTGTCAGCGTTGGTTTCATGTGCTATACAGCCCTCTCATTGAGCTATCATTTACAAATGTCGTTGCTTCATGTTTTGGTCCATCTGTCACTACAAGGTCTGTGTGTATGTCTCTGCCTATCTGGCTCTGTTTCTCTAGAATAATCCTTTCCTCCAATTCTTTTTTGTCTCATTCATACAACTTCCCTCTCTTTCTGGTACTTACAGTTTTCAGAGAATATTATTTCTAGTATTGCATTTTCAACCTATTTATGTTTTTGTGTTGTATTTTGCTAGAATTCACTCTTTTCAAAGTCACCCTGGATTTGATCGGATTGTTCAGTCCACTATTTTAATATCCTTGTTTACATGACTGTTCCCATGTGTGGTATTATATTTTATTTTTTGTTTCTCCTTTCTTTCATTATTTTTAAAGTAATTTTTAGGAGTGCATTTGTTTTAGTCTACTGGATTTACACCTGCAGTCCTTTGGACCATTTTAGTACTTTATTGATTACAATATGCATTGTTATCACAATAAACAGGCGTTATTATTCAATTATTTCAGGTAAATATAAGAAGTTCTCAGGAAGTATATTTTTATACTTAGTGCTTATTTTCAAACATATAATTACATCTGTATGTACTGTAAACTGAACAGAACAGTAACAGTGCTTTGGATTTAAATGCTCATATTTTCATTGGATACAGATAGATGATAGATAGATAGATGATAGATAGATAGATGATAGATGATAGATAGATAGATGATAGATGATAGGTAGATGATAGATAGATGATAGATAGATGATAGATCGATAGATAGATAGATAGATAGATGATAGATGATAGATAGATAGATAATAGATAGATAGGTAGATGATAGATGATAGATAAATGATAGATAGATAGACAGATAGATAGATGATAGATAATAGATAGATGATAGAGATTGTTGCAGGGTGACAGTGGTCTGTCAGTTAGAGATTAGTATTGATAACTAACTACAGGTCCTTAAATGGCAATGCCTACAAGTCAAATTTAGTTTAGAAGGATTAAATATAACAGCTAACTAAGGGTACCAATTGCAGGGCCACAGTGACCAGCCGGGCCACAGCCATCCATCCAAATGGCCCAGCTGGTCAAAATGATCTCCTGCTAAGTCCAGGAGCCAGTACCTGTGCCTGGAAGACCTCCAGGAGAGGTCGTGGCCAAGGAGTCCGATACCCTGCATGCTAGTCTGCTGGATTTCAGTAACAAAGTGCTATGAATCAGGTCCCTTAAATAGCAGTCTTCGTTTTCTCACGATTCTGGAGGTTGGAAGCTCAAGATCAAGTTGTCCACTGGTTTGGTTCCTTTCAGGCTTGCCTCTTGGCTTGCAGACGGCTGTCGTCTCTGTGTTGCTTCCACTCTTTCTGGCAATTCTATGTCCTAAGCTCTTACCAGAAGAGATTCTGATAAGGGCACCAGTGCTATTGGATGAGAGCGTACCTGGTGACCTCATTTTAACTTATATACCGCGAGAGATTCCAAGATGGCGGCTAGAGGGAGGAAGCAGAAAGCGAGCCTCCTATAGTGAAATCTTGGAGAGACGCTGGAGACACACTTAGCAGGCATAATCACCAAGAAAAGGCATAACTTTGACCCCTCCACATCTCCAGCCGGCGCAGAGAATCTCCACTTCACGTTAAACGGAGAACCGAGGAGGCCCCCGGGCCGCCAGTGGCCGGCGCCCATACGGCTTGGGAAGACGCGGACCAGGTGAGCTTCGCGGTACCGCGGTTCCCCCACAGACAAGCCTGGGCCAGAGCAGCATAGCCCCCTGGACAGACTGACCTCCACCAGGGAAAAAAAGAGAAACTGAGTACTAAGCAATAAGAACAGTTAAGACACGCTGGAAAGAGGGTGGGGCGCCCTGAGCGCTGAAGATTGGGGGAAGGGAACCCTTCCCGGGACTGTAAATAAACGAGCCGGGCCGGCCGGAGAGGCTCTGGCGGGAGCGGGGCGCACCCAGCAACCAGGAGCGGGGACGCTTGTGAGAGGAGGGAAGACCCACTTCCCACGTGAACTGTAAATAAACACGCAGGCCTGACAACGCGGGGCAGTGTCGCCTTTCCCAGTGCTTGGAAAGGGAAAAGCCTGTAGCTTTGCACAGGAGAACTCTGAGCAAACAAAGCCTGTGGGACCAGGTGAGTGCTAGCTCACCCCAGAGATCTGCATAAATAACGCCGCCAGCTACAGGCTGAGAGCAGCAGGCAGGCAAGCCACAGTTGCAGATACCACTCTCAGAACTGCCTCCAGACGCTTTTTTTTCTTTTTCTCCCTACCTTTGATGAGAGAACAACCGAATTACACCTGCAAGCCGAAAAGCTTACTGAAACTGTATTGCATTTGAACTGGGGACACTTGGTGGGGCTTTTTTTTTTTTTTTTTTCTTCTGTGTGTGTGTGAGTGTAGTTTTGTTCTACTTTATGCATCCCCTTTGATGAGACAACTACAGAACAACATCTGAGGCACCAACTCCAGGACTGGAGATTGAGACGGACATCCAAATTATTAAGACTGAAATTGCATTGCATATAAACTTGGAAGTTTTTTGGTTTTTTTTTTTTTTTAATTTTCTATTTTCCATTTTATTTTAATTCACTTTTATAAATAGATATTACTTTCATATATTTATTTTTTATTTTTTTTATCTTTGATTTTCAATCCTCTCTCTGTCTCTCTATTGTCTGTTCAGCTTACTGTCGATTAGTACACTAACACTCCCTATTTATACCTTTGAAACTCTCTTGTCTGATACCTTGTTCTGCTTTCTCCCTCTTGTCTGTATATTTGTTTTCCCCTTTAACTTCTTGCTTTCCATCTCAGCTCACTCTTCCATTCTCAATATTACCATTGTTATTATTACAAGCTAGAAAATACTTAATTACACACAGTACAGGGACAGTAACAACACCAAGGACAATGACAGGAAGACAGAAAAAACAAGGAAACCAGTTTCCCCACAGCAAAAAATTAGTACAGGAACCAGAGGGGAATGAAGAGAACAGAAACTCAGATCCAGACTCCAACAAAATGAAGATAAACTATGCCAAAGGACCCAATGAAGCCCACAAGAATAATTTAAAAGAAGACATACTACAAGTACTCAATGAGAATTTTATAGAGATGATACTGGATAGGGTCAACCAAAATGTACAGGAGACACTCAAGAAATTCCAAGACAATAAAAATAGAGAATTTGAAAAAGCAAAAGAAGAAATAAAGGAAACCATAGAAGCACTGTATAAACACCAAAGTGAAAGAGAGAACACAATGAATAAATGGATAAATGAACTCAGGACAAAAATAGACAACAATAAAGAAGAAAACAGCCAGGATATGGAAAACCTCAGAAAAAAGAACGAAACAGAACTGCAAAACAAAACGGAAGGCCAATCCAGCAGAATAGAACAAACAGAAGACAGAATCTCAGAACTTGAAGATGAAATGGTAATTAAAGGAAAAACTGAAGAACTATTAATTAAACAACTCAAGACCTGTGAAAAGAAAATGCAAGAACTCACTGACTCCATCAAAAGACCAAACTTGAGAATCATGGGCATCGAAGAAGGAGAAGAGGTGCAAGTGAAGGGAATGCGTAATATATTCAACAAAATAATAACGGAAAATTTCCCAAATCTAGAGAAAGAGATTCCCATACAAATGCAAGAGGCCTCCAGGACACCAAACAGACCAGATCAAAATAGAACTACTCCACGACATATCATCATTAAAACAACAAGTTCAGAAACTAAGGAAAGAATATTGAAGGCTGCAAGAGAGAAAAAACAAGTAACATACAAAGGTAAACCCATCAAAATCACAGCAGACTTCTCAACAGAAACATTAAAAGCAAGAAGAGCGTGGGGTGAGATCTTCCGGGCACTGAATGAAAATAACTTCAACCCCAGGATACTCTACCCAGCAAAGCTATCATTCAAAATAGATGGAGCAATAAAAGTCTTCCATGATAAGCAGAAACTAAAACAATATGTGACCACAAAGCCACCATTACAAAAGATTCTGCAAGGGATCCTGCACACAGAAAGTGACACCCAACTTAACCATGAAAAGGCAGGCAGCACCAAACCACAGGATAAGAAAAAGCAAGACAGTAGAGAGTAACATCAAGTTAGGTACACACAATCAAACCTTCAAACAACTAAGATAACTAAATGGCAGGAATCACCACATACCTATCAGTACTAACACTTAATGTTAATGGACTTAATTCACCCATCAAAAGACACCGTTTGACAAAATGGATTAAAAAAGAAGATCCAACAATTTGTTGCTTACAGGAGACTCATCTCACCGACAGAAATAAGCATATGCTTAGGATGAAAGGCTGGAAGAAGATTTACCAAGCCAACGGCCCCCGAAAACAAGCAGGAGTAGCAATACTTATCTCTGACAAAGTAGACTTCAAACCTACATTGATCAAACGAGATAAAGAAGGACATTCCATACTAATAAAAGGGGAAATAGACCAAAAGGAAATAATAATCATCAATCTGTACGCACCCAATGTCAACGCACCCAATTTCATCAAACATACCCTGAAAGACCTAAAAGCATATATAAACGCCAACACAGTGGTTGTGGGAGACTTTAACACTCCATTATCATCAATAGATAGGTCATCCAAACAAAAACTCAATAAAGAAATCCAAGATCTAAAATATGCAATAGATCAAGTGGACCTAGTAGATGTCTACAGAACATTTCATCCAACCTCTACACAATATACATTCTTCTCAGCAGCCCATGGAACCTTCTCCAAAATAGATCATATCCTAGGGCACAAAGCAAGCCTCAGCAAATATAAGAAAATAGAAATAATACCATGCATACTATCTGACCACAATGCAGTAAAAGTAGAACTCAACAACAAAAGTAAAGACAAAAAACATGCAAACAGCTGGAAACTAAATAACTCATTACTTAATGAAGAATGGATCATCGATGCAATAAAAGAGGAAATTAAAAAGTTCCTAGAAGTCAATGAAAATGAAAACACAACCTACCGGAACCTATGGGACACAGCTAAGGCAGTCTTGAGAGGAAAGTTTATAGCCATGAGTGCATATATTAAAAAGATTGAAAGATCCCAAATCAATGACCTAATGATACATCTCAAACTCCTAGAAAAACAAGAACAAGCAAATCCCAAAACAAATAGAAGGAGAGAAATAATAAAAATAAGAGCTGAAATCAATGAAATAGAAACCAAAAAAACCATACAAAGAATTAATGAAACAAAAAGTTGGTTCTTTGAAAAAATAAACAAGATCGATAGACCCCTGGCAAACCTGACTAAAATGAGGAGAGAAAAAACCCAAATTAGTAGAATCAGGAATGCAAAAGGGGAGATAACAACAAACACCATGGAAGTTCAGGAAATCATCAGAGACTACTTTGAGAACCTATATTCAAATAAATTTGAAAATCTAAAAGAAATGGACAGATTTCTAGATACATATGATCATCCAAAACTGAACCAAGAGGAAATTAATCACCTGAATAGACCTATAACACAAAATGAAATTGAAGCAGCAATCAAGAGTCTCCCCAAAAAGAAAAGTCCAGGACCTGATGGATTCTCTGCTGAATTCTATCAGACCTTTAAAGAAGAACTGATACCAACCCTCCTTAAACTGTTCCATGAAATAGAAAGGGAAGGAAAACTGCCAAACACATTTTATGAAGCCAGTATTACACTTATCCCAAAACCAGGCAAAGACACCTCCAAAAAGGAGAACTATAGGCCAATCTCCTTAATGAACATTGATGCAAAAATCCTCAACAAAATAATGGCAAATCGAATTCAGCAACAATCAAAAAGATTATTCACCACGACCAGGTAGGCTTCATCCCAGGGATGCAGGGGTGGTTCAACATACGAAAATCAATAAACGTAATAAACCACATTAACAGAAGCAAAGACAAAAACCACTTAATCATCTCAACAGATGCAGAAAAAGCCTTTGATAAGATCCAACACCACTTCATGATAAAAGCTCTAAGAAAACTAGGAATAGAAGGAAAGTTCCTCAACATTATAAAAGCTATATATGACAAACCTACAGCCAGCATTATACTTAACGGAGAAAAATTAAAACCGTTCCCTCTAAAATCAGGAACCAGACAAGGATGCCCACTATCTCCACTCCTATTCAACATAGTACTGGAATTCCTAGCCAGAGCAATTAGGCAAGAAGAAGGAATAAAAGGAATACAAATAGGTAAAGAAACTGTCAAAATATCCCTATTTGCAGACGACATGATCCTATACCTTAAAGACCCAAAAAACTCTACTCAGAAGCTTCTAGACATCATCAATAGCTATAGCAAGGTAGCAGGATATAAAATCAACATAGAAAAATCATTAGCATTTCTATACACTAACAATGAGCAAACGGAAAAAGAATGTATGAAAACAATTCCATTTACAATAGCCTCAAACAAAATCAAATACCTAGGTGTAAACCTAACAAAAGATGTGAAAGACCTCTACAAGGAAAACTATACACTTCTGAAGAAAGAGATTGAGGAAGAATATAGAAAGTGGAGAGATCTCCCATGCTCATGGATTGGTAGAATCAACATAGTAAAAATGTCGATACTCCCAAAAGTAATCTACATGTTTAATGCAATTCCCATCAAAATTCCAATGACATTCATTAAAGAGATTGAAAAATCTACTGTGAAATTTATATGGAAACACAAGAGGCCATGAATAGCCAAGGCAATACTCAGTCAAAAGAACAATGCAGGAGGTATCACAATACCTGACTTCAAACTATATTACAAAGCAATAACAATAAAAACAACATGGTACTGGCACAAAAACAGACATGAAGACCAGTGGAACAGAATAGAGGACCCAGATATGAAGCCACACAACTATGAGCAACTTATCTTTGACAAAGGAGCTAAAAATATACGATGGAGAAATAGCAGCCTCTTCAACAAAAACTGCTGGGAAAACTGGTTAGCAGTCTGCAAAAAACTGAAACTAGATCCATGTATATCACCCTATACCAAGATTAACTCAAAATGGATCAAGGATCTTAATATCAGACCCCAAACACTTAAGCTGATACAAGAAAGAGTAGGAAATACTCTGGAGTTAGTAGGTATAGGTAAGAACTTTCTCAATGAAACCCCAGCAGCACAGCAACTAAGAGATAGCATAGATAAATGGGACCTCATAAAACTAAAAAGCTTCTGTTCATCAAAAGAAATGCTCTCTAAACTGAAGAGAACACCCACAGAGTGGGAGAAAATATTTGCCAATTATACATCAGACAAAGGACTGATAACCAGAATATACAGGGAACTTAAAAAACTAAATTCTCCCAAAACTAATGAACCAATAAAGAAATGGGCATGTGAACTAAACAGAACTTTCTCAAAAGAAGAAATTCAAATGGCCAGAAAACACATGAAAAAATGTTTACTATCTCTAGCAATAAAGGAAATGCAAATTAAAACCACACTAAGATTCCACCTCACCCGTTAGAATAGCCATCATCAACAACACCACCAACAACAGGTGTTGGCGAGGATGCGGGGAAAAAGGAACCCTCTTACACTGTTGGTGGGAATGTAGACTAGTACAACCACTCTGGAAAAAAATTTGGAGGCTACTTAAAAAGCTGGACATCGATCTACCATTTGATCCAGCAATACCACTCTTGGGGATATACCCAAAAGACTGTTACTCCAGAGGCACCTGCACATCCATGTTTATTGCGGCACTATTCACAATAGCCAAGTTATGGAAACAGCCAAGATGCCCCAGCACTGACGAATGGATTAAGAAAATGTGGTATCTATACACAATGGAATTTTATGCAGCCATGAAGAAGAACAAAATGTTATCATTCGCTGGTAAATGGATGGAATTGGAGAACATCATTCTGAGTGAGGTTAGCCTGGCTCAAAAGACCAAAAATCGTATGTTCTCCCTCATATGTGGACATTAGATCAAGGGCAAACACAACAAGGGGATTGGACTTTGAGCACATGATAAAAGCGAGAGCACACAAGGGAGGGGTGAGGATAGGTAAGACACCTAAAAAACTAGCTAGCATTCGTTGCCCTTAATGCAGAGAAACTAAAGCAGGTACCTTAAAGCAACTGAGGCCAATAGGAGAAGGGGACCAGGAACTAGAGAAAAGGTTAGATCAAAAAGAATTAACCTAGAAGGTAACACCCACGCACAGGAAATCAATGTGAGTCAATGCCCTGTATAGCTATCCTTATCTCAACCAGCAAAACCCCTTGTTCCTTCCTATTATTGCTTATACTCTCTCTACAACAAAATTAGAGATAAGGGCAAAATAGTTTCTGCTGGGTATTGAGGGGGGGAGCGGGAGGGGGTGGAGTGGGTGGTAAGGGAGGGGGTGGGGGCAGGGGGGAGAAATGAACCAAGCCTTGTATGCACATATGACTAATAAAAGAAAAATGAAAAAAAAAAACTTATATACCGCTTCAAGACCCTGTGGCCAAGTACACTTACATTTTGAGGAACTGGGGTTAGAATTTCAGCATGTGAATCTGGAAGAAAATCAACTCTACCCATCCATCACTTGGGCACAGTCTTGCTCTGCAACCAATGGTAGAGGCCCTGGGTCAATCCCATTACACAGACAGCCCCACACAGCAATCACAAAACACAGGACAGTCAGTGCCTTCAGAGGCACCTGAGCTTCACAGGAGCATCACTTATTTTAGCACACAAGCCACCTCCTGGCCTCCAGCCATGATAAGCCTTTGCAGTATGTGTGTGTGTATCCATGCACGTGTGTGTGTGTGTCCATGCACATGTGTGTGTACATGTGTGCATGCATGTGTGTGTGCCTGCGTGTGCATGTGTGTGTTCGGGAGAGCTGTGTCCCTGTGTGGTATGTTTTTGCCATTCTAATTCCTCTTCATTCCTACATGCAGATCTGGCATAGCATCTTGATCAGTGTAAAGAACTTCTTTTAGTACTCCACATAGAGCAAGTTGGCGGGAGACAAATATTCTCAATTTGTGTTTATCTAATACAGAAAATGTATTCCTCACTTCATTTTTAGAGAGTTTAGATGCAAACAGTTCTTAGTTGAGAGGCTTTTGATTTTGCTGTTTCGCAGTTGTACAAACTGTTCCAGCATTCTACCTTCTACCTTCTACCTTCTTTGAAAAAATGGGCTCAAGAATGATCATATCTTCATTACTACTTATGTAATATCTCTCTATCTCTTCTTTCCACAAGCTTTTCTTTACTTTTGACTTTTATTGTTTGTCAGCCATGTGTACAAGTGAACTCTTCTTTTTATTTATTCTGCAAGGGATTTCCTGAATTTTGGGTTTCATGTTAGTATTTCTTCACATGTTTTTGCCCCCTGCTCTTCTCTCTTTCTGAAACTCCAATGACATTCCCATTGACACTGACACGGACACAGTGCCATGGATCTCTGACACTGTTCGTTTTATTTTTCCTGCATTTTTCAGATAGGGTAATGCCTGTTGACCTGTCTCCAGGTTCACTCAGTCATTCTTCTCCCACCTCAACCTCTTGAGCACATCGGGTGGAATTTTCATAAACTTGTTATGCATTACTCTAAAACTTTCCTTTTCCACACTTACTATTTCTCTATTAAAATTCTCTGTCTGTTCCCGCATAAAGACCATGTGCTAACAAGCTAAACGTATTTGGAATAGCTCCTTCGATGATTTCTTCTGCAAAGTCAACATCTGCAGATGTCTCCTGACTGCTTTTATTGTGGGAATAGGAAACACTTTGTGCTACCTAAATATGTACTAGGCTTAACTTGAAACTGAGTATTTAGACGGTATATTGTAGGAATTCTGCGTTTTGTTATGTTCTGAGGGTTTGCCTCATTTTTGTTCTACTCTGCAGTGAATTTGCCTGGATTACAAGGGAGCGTTATGCTTATCAGCGGGGTGCACAGGACACCTCCCCTCGGCTCACAGAGCTGCCAGTGCCAACATTTCGTCTCGGTCACAGGGTCCTCCCCGAACATACAGTTGTGTTGTGTCTGATTGGTGAAGTGTATGGAAGAAGTTTATACACAGACGTGGGGTCTCATCATTCCTGCCACTCTTCTCCTTCTAAGATTTACCCCTTTCAATTCTACCTGTCCACCCAGGTGTGACCTCTACAGCCATCACCTCAAACTGGAAAGGAGGAAGAATTCACTTCTGCAGCCATGTGGCTGTGCTCTGAGACGGAGACCTAAAGAATCGTCATCCTTACTGATTAAAGTTATATGCTTCAAAATAAGCCCTTCTCCAGCTCCTTACAGTTTCTCAGCACATTGGAATAGTGTGTGTACATACTGTATCTCTCCCTTACTCTGTCTTTCTCTGTCCCTGAAAGATAGAGAAAAGATAGATACAAAATCTCAATAGACAGACATTAATTTTTCTATTCACCTGTCTATCTGTCTGTCAATCTAAAGAGATGAAAATATTCCTGTTTCCCGTGGGATGATTTGCTCAAAATCTAAAACTTCCATTACCAGAAGTCTTTTGATCTTCAGCTGGATTGGCCTTGCTAGGCATAGAGGAAAGAAAGGGAAACCAAGAGTCCACTAGAAAAGGGTTTTCAGTGGAAGACACCTAAGTGAAAGTGGGGTCATCATAGCCACACCCTTCTGACAAGGGCCAAGTTCTGCTTAACCCAGGTCCCCTGGACTCCTTTCCCAAGGCTGCCTTTCGAGGTGCTGACCAGGAGAGAATTTGCAGCCAGAAACTTGCAGTAGTGCATCCTATGTCCTAATTATATAATATGGAATCTAAAACACCTGTAGCTGACAATTTACAGTGGTCCCAATTTAAGATGCTAAAAGACATCCAGGAAAGACAAAATATTTCCCAAATGATAACACTTTTAACTCCCTAAAACTAATTTTTCAATAAAAATTAGCTAACAATAAAAACTGTTAAAACCTCTCAAGGAATCAAGACATCATGACCAAAACTAAGAAGAAAATATAAAGTTAAAAAGCTTTTAAAAAGATTAAAACTCATTTCATACCCTAAATATCAGACATATACAGGACAACAACTAACTTACTCTGATTAAAGAACTACAAATTAAGTTTGAAACAAATCTTAAAAAATAGGGACTTATTAAAAAATATCTTAGCAGACAGGTAAAAGTACAAGTAGAATTTCTACAAATGAAAAAAATGCTAAAGATGAAGTAAGAACTCAAGGGGTGTGCGTTAATGAATAGACCTAGAAAGGGGAAATAAGCTTGAGTAGGAAAATAGCTCAAAATAAATTATCTATAATGCAGCATAAAGAGGACAAAGTGTTGGAAGTATGAAATGATAGATAAAATACAGGAAAGATAAAATTACTCCAGAATAGTTTATTTGAATTTTCAGTAAGTGATCAAAGCTAGAATGAATAGTAGATGTATTATTTGAAGAAACAAAGCCCAAAACTATCTTGACCTGGTGAAATGTACTGGTCCTCAGGTTGTAGACGCTAGTTAACCAAGTCAGGGTGTATTTGTATGTATTACCTATCATCAATTTACTGATCACAAATAGTGTACTTTTTCCTTAAAGTGCTATGACCACGTGAGATGGTTTAGCTGGTGAAAAATGAAGGTAAGTATTGAATGTGTCCAGAGACAAAAGCACAGGTAAACACCTCCATGTGTCTCCCTTCTCTTGCTGTGATGTGTGGGAAGATGTATGTGAACAGAGACATTTCACCACCATGCCCCTCAAAGTAGCTGCACCAGACTGGCACTTGTTGGCTTTGGTTTCAAACACTGTTCTTCAGGGCCATTTAGAACTCAGAATAAGCTAGCCAACTGTTACTAAAACATGAAATCAGAGAAATCAGTGAGACAGAGGTTGATGTCAGGACACAGACACCGACATTAGAATAATTCAATCAAAAAAATCAATGGATTATTTAATGAAAGGTATCACCACAGTTGACTGTCTACCAAAGAAGACAAATACAGTGCCCGATACTCATACATATCATACACCATATACTAAAATAAATTTTAGATGTTCTACAGGTGCCGAATGTTAAAAAATTAGTTAAAGACTAAATGCTTACCAAATCCCTGCTGACTGGAAATCAGGGTCAAAGAGATTCTCATTTTAACCAAGGCTTGAAGCCCAGACGTGTTTAAAAGAAAACTTGGCATATTACAGAAAAAACTTTAAATCTTTATATAGCAAAAAGTTACTAAGAAAAATGCCAATTGACAAATAAGAGACTTGGAAACATTCATCATACAGATGGCAATGTGTTATTAGCTATGATATAAAATGACTACTGTAAATTTGCAAGAAGAGAAAAATAATGCAAAGAAATTGCAACATGAAGATTAACAGAAGTGCAAATTCTAAGGGTCACACAACATGAAAAAGACAAAATGCAGGAGTAGTCAGAGAACTGTAAGTAAAAAGAGCAAAAATATATCACTTTAATCTGTCAGATTATGAATGTAAAATATAAACCTATTCCTAGTGGGTATACATGGTAAAGACATTTTCAAATATTTATGATGAAAATGGGAAATAATACTATCATTTTAAAGAAAACAATCCAGCAACATTGTATCCAGATGTGATGGCGCATGCTTATAATCCCAGCTACTTGAGAGTAGAGGAAGGCAGATCACACTCTGAGACCAGCCCCAGCAAGGCTACAGTGACACCACGTCTGAAAAGCGAACAACTAAAAAGTACACAGAGACAGGACTGCACACGTGCACAGAATCACATTCGTTTATTAATCTGGGATTGTTATGTGGTGGGTATAAAATTTTGTGTAGGGAATACATAGTATATAATACATAGTATCCCAGTGACATTTCTTACATATCACACAGAGCTTGCTCAATCATTATTTAGATCATTTTATATTATGAAACCCAAGTTTTAACTCATAACAATTAATAGATCTGTAAAATTAAAGTAGTTAAGTATAGAACATTGGCCTGGCACGGTGGCTCACATCTGTAAACTCAGCTACTGTAGAGGTGATCAGAAGGACTGTGAGGATCATGGCTCAATGCCAGCCTGGGCAAAAGTAATCAAGACCCGCCAGGTGTGGTGGTGCACATCAGAAATCCCAGCTAAGCAGAGGGCATAGGTAGGAGAATCACAGCTCAAGAATAGCCCTGGGTAAAAATGTGAGACCCTATTCAAAAAAGAACTAAAACAAAACAGTGCTGAGGACCTGACTCAAGTGGTAGACCCCCTGCCTAGCAAGCAGGAGGCTCTGAGTTTAAACCCCAACACCACCCCCCAAAAAATATTAAAAACATATAAATTAGAGATAGAAGAAAATTATTAAAATATTTCTTCTGATCAGATAAAATTATTATTTTAAAAGATGTGTCTCATAAAGAAAGTAATATACATATATTTTTTAAAATATAAAACTCCAAAATTCAAAAGGAAAGACTTCTATTATATTATGAGCTTCATCTATTGATAGAGTTGTCCCTTAAGTGTGACTATGTTGCATGACTATTTCACAAACTCTTCCACTTTAACTCACAAACATGCCTTAATTTCATCAATGCACTTAGCAGAAATCATCTTGCATGCACCAGAAGCCAACCCCTGTGGAATTAGGGATTTTGTCTGTCTTGCTCACTGTTTTATCACTAGGACCTACAAGAATCTCCTACACAACACATTTGTTCAGTAAATGCAAATTATGGAATAATAGCTAACTTTTAATTTATTTTACTGTGTGTGAATTAGTGTGTAGAAGATGATATGGTTCAGATACGGGCAAGTGTGTCCCCAAAAGGTTAATGTATCCCCAGTGTAGTGATGTTGAAAAAGGATGGAATGTTTGCCAGGTGCAGTCTACCATTAAATGACTACATCATTGGTGTCTACCATGAATTAATTAGGTCACTGGGCAGTTAGTCCTTATGAATGAGTTCTTATGAGACCCAGTTATCATAAAATAGTAAGGCTGGTGGTCCCCAATCCCTCTCTTGCTTCCTATTTTGCCATGTGATCTCTTCTGTCCTTGTTCCCCCAGTACGATGGCATCTGTCACAAGGTCTTCACTAAAGCTGAGCAGAAGCTGGTGCCACTCTACTGGACCTTTAACCCTAGTGCTTCAAAAAAAAAAAAAAAAAAACTTCTGGGGGCATAGCTCAAGTGGTAGAGCACTTACCTAGCATGTATGAGGTCTGAGTTCCATTCCAGTACTGTAATAATAACAATAATAAATTAAATAATAACTTGGTTTTCACAGTCTTCGCTATTAGACACAATGCTGTACATTCTTGTAGATAGTCTTTATGTTGCTGATCTAAATTTCTAGATATGACTTGTAATGCGTATAATAAGTATTTTCATGTAGGCTGCCAAACGGAGACCTATAACTTTATTTTACTATTTTATCAACTTTGCAGGAAAATATCTTGACTCTTGACCAACACTGTGTGTATTTCTATTTATCACTATCAATTTCAAAGATGAAAATGGGTTCTTATTCTGTTTATATTTGTATTTTATAGATGATTAGTAAGTTGGACTTTACCATAGTAATTTATGAATTACTTGCTTATATCATTTTCCAGTTTTAATGGAGTCTTTTTCTCAGTAATTTCTTGAAGATTTTCAAATAATAACAGCATTAATCATTTGCCTGTCATGTTATAAATATTCTTCCCAGTTTGTAATTTGCATTTTATTCACACTGATAATTTCTTAATGATCTTCAAACTTAGCTTTTCAATTTCGAGCACCTCAGCTAGCAGCTCATGCCAGGAAATCTCAAGGAAAAAACAGAAGTCTTCCTTCCACTGCTTAATTTTTGTTGTGCTTCTTGTAAGTTTTTTGAATTAACTTCTTTTTAAAAATATCCTTAATATCTGTGGGTTTCTAGTGAAAATCTGAAGAAGTCAGTGATGACTCTTTATTGTGAACCCCCTATGAGTGATGCTGGCTGTCAGATGTGGTGACAGGGCACTGCAGCTAATGTCACATATGAGCAGGGTAATTTAAAGATCATGTCAACTCAGAAGCAGGTTTCTATTAACCTCCCGTGGGGGAATTATGTCTGACCATCTCCCTCCTTCTCGCTG
Source organism: Castor canadensis (assembly GCF_047511655.1). Classification (NCBI taxonomy): domain Eukaryota; kingdom Metazoa; phylum Chordata; class Mammalia; order Rodentia; family Castoridae; genus Castor; species Castor canadensis. The sequence goes on along the minus strand of NC_133386.1, from coordinate 3,968,278 downwards.
CTAATTATTGATGATATAGAAGACACACATGCAAAATCTAAGGGTGAAACCAAGGTAAGAAGAATACAAAGTACATTTTCTTTGACATCTAGATTTACAAAGACTTCCATACTTAATAAAATGGTAATGTGACAACTTTCTCTCTCAGTTCTAGTGAAATTGTGCAATAGTAGGTGCAGTCTGCTTCCCAGTTACAAAATGAGGTGTGATATTTACTATGCTGAACAAACCAAGAGGTTCCAGTGTTACACCTTCTTAGCTCCTTCTCACATTGGGGATACATGCGAGTAGGAATGGAAGGTTAGAAAGGGGATTTTGTTGAAGGAAGCTACCCTTCTGATGCTCCTACAGCCCCCATTACTAAAGAGTGCTGTGTTGTCATTTTGTCCCCAGAAGCAATAGTAAGTAAATCTGCTGGCTCCTTGGAAGCATGCGTTAAGTCAGTGACTTCAAACTGAACTCAGTAGATTCTCCACAGCTCAAATAAAGTATTGCGAAAGATTGTCCCTGCTGAAGAAAAAAATAAGTTAATTTATTAAATCTCAACCTTTGTATCGCATCATTTAAATACTGGTGAATGAAGTGGGAAGCATTGCAAGGTATTTTTGAAGGCTATCTCAAGGCAAATCACTCATGGGACAGTTTAAAACACAAGCTGAATGAGCTGCTTTTTCATGACATGTCATTTTACCTAAAAGAAGGACCCAGAGATTTATTACAGACATACATATTTGGGTATTTAGCTTCCACTTTCTGGAAAATTGCTTAAATTTTTTATTAAAGGAAAATAATTGATAATATTTTTCACCAATGACAAAACTTTAACTTTCAAGGAAATTTTAGAATTTTGGAAAACAGTATCGACTCACACAATCTTTATTACTTCTCTATATTTCATAGGTTGTTGATAAAACTTGTTTTCCTATTTAAGAAAGGAGATTTTTGGCTGGAAGTGGTGGCACCCATTTGTGATCCCAGCTACACAGGAGGCATAGATAGAAGAGTCACGTTCTGAGGCTAGCCTTGGTAAAAATGCAAAAAGCTAAAAGGGCTGGAGGTGTGGCTCAAGAAGTAGGAACTGACATGGTAACTGCACAGCCCTAAGTTCAAATGCCATTACCACCAAAAAAAAAAAAACTAAAAGTGAGATTTTCTAAAATATTTCATTATAAATAAGGTGCATCAATATTTTTAAGACGTGTATGCCTCTATAATTCCCAAATGACCACAACTCTGCATGGGCAACAGATCTATCCCAAGTCTGTGACAGGCCATTATAAGATAGAACAATAAACCAAAAGCCTGTTAAGGCTGCTTGAGTTTCTACAGTGCCATTGAAAGTGGAGAAGTCACCCTGATTGATTTTTGGTGTAATGTTAATGAAGTACATCCATGATTATCCAAAAGAGCTATTAAAATGCCCTCTCCCTTTTCCAGCTACATATATGTGATTTTCCTTATCAATTGAATCATTGAATTCAATGCAGTAGCAGAAGGTATCCATCTGCTTTAGTTTCTCTGTGTTGACGGCAACAAATGCTAGCTAATTTTTTAGGTGTCTTAGCTATCCTCACCCCTTCCTTGTGTGCTCTCACTTTTATCATGTGCTCAAAGTCCAATCCCCTTGTTGTGTTTGCCCTTGATCTAATGTCCACATATGAGGGAGAACATACAATTTTTGGTCTTTTGGGCCAGGCTAACCTCACTCGGAATGATGTTCTCCAATTCCATCCATTTACCAGCGAATGATAACATTTCGTTCTTCTTCATGGCTGCACAAAATTCCATTGTGTATAGATACCACATTTTCTTAATCCATTCGTCAGTGCTGGGGCATCTTGGCTGTTTCCATAACTTGGCTATTGTGAATAGTGCCGCAATAAACATGGGTGTGCAGGTGCCTCTGGAGTCACCTGTGTCACAGTCTTTTGGGTATATCCCCAAGACTGGTATTGCTGGATCAAATGGTAGATCAATGTTTAGCTTTTTAAGTAGCCTCCAAATTTTTTTCCAGAGTGGTTGTACTAGTTTACATTCCCACCAACAGTGTAAGAGGGTTCCTTTTTCCCCGCATCCTCGCCAACACCTATTGTTGGTGGTGTTGCTGATGATGACTATTCTAACAGGGGTGAGGTGGAATCTTAGTGTGGTTTTAATTTGCATTTCCTTTATTGCTAGAGATAGTGAGCATTTTTTCATGTGTTTTTTGGTAGCATTTGTTGCCCTCAACGCAGAGAAACTAAAGCAGATACTTTAAAGCAACTGAGGCCAATAGGGAAAGGGGACCAGGAACTAGAGAAAAGGTTAGATCAAAAAGAATTAACCTAGAAGGTAACACACATGCACAGGAAATTAATGTGAGTCAACTCCCTGTATAGCTATCCTAATCTCAACCAGCAAAAACCCTTGTTTCTTCCTATTATTGCTTATACTCTCTCTTCAACAAAATTAGAGATAAGGGCAAAATAGTTTCTGCCAGGTATCCAGGGGGTGGGGGGGAGAGGGAGGGGGTGGAGTGGGTGGTAAGAGAGGGGGTGGGAGCAGGGGGGAGAAATGACCCAAGCATTGTATGCACATATGAACAATAAAAAAATAAAAATTAAAAAAAAGTATAAAGGCCACAGGTAAAAAAAAATAAAAGAAGGTATCCATCTACACCATGGTGTCAGATATTAAAGATGTCAAAGAAACCAATGCCCCTCTGCTAGCTGCTTTTACTTTTGAGAAGACCGCAGTGAACTTTCACAAAATAGGTTGGTTATATTAACAGAACATAATTTAATTATTATTATTCTAAAATGTATTAATAAGTATACTTTAATTTATCTTCACATTTCTAATAGAGTTAATATTGTTAAGTATAGCCTCAGAGCCAGAAGCTTCTTGGCGTTTTCAACAACTTTTAAGAGTATAAAGACCTGACATCAAGGAAAACCAGCACCACAATCACATCATATTTTTCATGCCAGCTTAGTTCTTAATAAGCTTGTCTCTCTTAGCAGAAATCTTGACCTCTTCCAAATGGCTGACTCTTTTGGGTTATTCACGACACAACTCATATCATCTGTAGCAGAAAGACTCCTCACATTCCTCTTCTCCCAAACAGCTGAAGGCATTTCTTCTTCTCTGGTTCTTGAGCACATTGTTTATATACTAAATCCTAGTGCTTATCAAAATGTGCGTAATTTTTGCTGAGTTTGCCTATCTCCTCCTCAGGACTGAGGTGGTGCTGCTTCATTAGCCTTAGGAAAGACGTTTTCTGTTCCTGGATTGTCAGACTTTGCATGCCTCCTGTGATAAAAACAGTGTGAAAGGATGACTCTAACTTTTGTCTCATTGCTTCGTAGTTTGATGCACATGTCACCATGCTCAACCTATCCTTCTCCCGTCACAGTTCTGACTCCTGGAGGACTGTGCTTGTATTAGGATGTATTTCCAACGTTTCCAGTGCTATCAATGGTAGTGAAGATGTGTCAAAGAGGCCATTGTTTGAAGCCTTGCACCCACTGAAATGTTACTGATCTTCTGCAGCATTGTGTAAAACAGCAGTCATGTTTCAGCAGTAAGTCCACAGGACTACTGGTGGACCTGACAGTCAAAGGCTAGCTCTGGTAGTGAAATGCACAGAACTTGGTCTCTATGGTCTTTGCTCATATTCATCTGATCTTCATTTTCATATTTTTCTACTTTTTGCTCCACCACAGATCAGCAGAAGATAAGATACTTGACGAGCAATTTTAATGTTTCAATAAGTCTCGCATCCCATGTGAGTGTGTTGAGAGACGTGATTAGGGGTGATGGGGAAGGAGAAAAGACAAAGACACAGCAACCTATTCTTATCAAATCTGTAGCAGTGATATTAAGTGTCCTCTGTATTAACAACCACCCTGAAGCTTCCATCTCAAGGAATTCATCCTTCATGGAGTGCTTTCCAGAATATCTCATTTGAAAACATGCATGGAGCTACTGCAATAAAACAGACATGTCATTTGAAGGAGAGGAGCAGCCTCTGCTCCAAGACATTCCATGTTATGGGGTTCTTACAGTGCCACCCAGCACACTGACACATCCTCAGGCTACAATGCTGCCTGAAGACATGATTCCACATGTTACCTGCCATCTTTCTAACCTATGCTTCCTGAGGTGACCCTCCTTCCTCTGATGATGCTCAAATGTCAAGCTGCCAATCATCCTGTTGAAGGTCCTGTATTTGGTGCCCAGCTTCAATGCCTCAGGAACTCTTCATTATTGATCTTGTCTTGCCTTTTGCTATTTAGCTTCATGTTTGAGACTCTGGTAAAACTCCTTAAGGAGCTAAAGATCACATCAAGATAGATTCAAGTTGTAAAGTCAAAAGAGGATTTAAAAAAAGAAGAGCACTTGTTTTTAAACACTTTACCATGATAGCTCTCTAAGCTTGGTTTCTCAACAGTCTTGACTGTTGAGTCAAGTTTATATAGTTTATATAGTTTTCTTAACATGGTTTCCAGTTCCTAGATCTTTTGCTTGTTTTCTAAAAGGAAAAGAGAGAGATCTTTGTGTTTAGCTGCTTTAAAACCACAGCACCAGTCTTTAGTGCTGGAGAAGATATGTTCTTGACGGCACCTCCCACCCATTCTATGAACAGAGACACAGGAGGTGGAGGAGAAGGAGGAGAGAGAACAGTAGCACAGTAAGACACACATAATAGCTTCAAGGTTTCCATGGGATAGATTGATTTGTGATTTGTAATCTTAACACAAAATTTGTATGCTTTATACTATTGTTCAAAATGTAATTATGGGTACATTTCAAAATTTACATAGTGAATTTCATGAATTTGATGGGATATTTATAGTGTTTCTCCAACAGTACTCTTGTATTTCCTCCAGGATATTTAGACCCTATATTCAAATCTTCTGAGTTTCGTGTGATTTTCCTTCTTCAGCTCCATCCGTGGCAAATGTGGTATTTGGTTCCTGCATGAGGAATAACATATGACTGAGAATCTGTAGTGGCTGCACTGGCTTCTGTTCAGTAGGTATCTTACTTATTTAATCAATCTCGCATTTTCATGTGGAAAGTGGAGTTAATATAATCCTTCCTTTCCCTTGAAACCTTTGGAATGCCTTTTAGAAAGTATCAGTCTATAAGACTGTATATGTAATTATAAACATATATAATAAACTATAATAATTGGCATAACAAAATTAAGAAATGAATGCTAAGTCTTCATCTATGCCACACTTTTACCGTATGGCTCACAGGCAGCCATGAAATGTGATACAAACGCTGGACTTTATTAATATGTTTCAGTACTGTTTCTAGAAAAACACCATTGTGCAATCAATAGACATCCTCAATATAACCCTTAAAGGTACTCAAGTGTTTATGCAAAAATAATTGGTGAGGAAGAAAATTACATTTTTATAACTCTGAGAAGAATGACTGGGCAAATCTGATAAGGAAGTCTTAAGAGATATTTACAGTATGTTGTTTGGATATATGCAAATCCAATGAATATCAATTTAAAACTACTAACAAAATTCCCCAAAGAATTTCTTCTTTTCTCTAATAAAATATATGCAGAAATTGTATTTAAGGACCACATATAAATGCTAATTATTAATTAAAATTTCAAAAGTTACCTTGTTAAATCATCTAATACGCCTCCTATAATTAGCTATTATCATTATGATAAAAGCTCACTAGTGCCCAGAGTATGTTGATAACAAAAATGCAATTTAAACAACTCTGTTACATGAATATTTAGGCAAAATTCCTTTAACTGAGTTATTGATGGGAAAACTGGTCACATAACTGGGTCATGACTTTTTCCTTAAGATTCAACTTGACTACAAGTTTCCCTTCTCTTTTAGACCTGATCCAGAAACTGAGCAATAAACCTCCCCTTTTGCCCCAGATCCCATGAGCCTCCCTTATTTTCCAGTGAAGAAGGAAAATGAGAAGACCTGACTCATGTTACCCTGAAGAAATGGGAAAGCAAACAAATAAGCACAAATCAAAACACCAAGGATATGAAACAATCTGACAGAAGTAGTTTCTGGAAGTGAAGGAATGGGTCGTAACCAGTGTGGTTCTGATTGCTTTAGGACTAACAGCAAATTCTTGAAGGATTCTGGGTCTTGGAGTGATTTTTGGTTTCAACCAGAGCTAATGAGAATGAAGGAAAGAATGGAGGGAAAGAGAGAAAAAGGTGGACCAAGGCTAACATTGTGCAGGGTGGGGGCAAATGTGCCTGGTATTTCTGAGTGCAGGTTCAAGGCTGGGGCTCCTTTCCCATAGTCTATATTTGGGGGCCTCGATGTTGAGGTCCATAGTTTTATGTCATAGGGGAGAAGGAAAAACGGGGCTGTTTGCTTACATAGTTTCTCTCTGGACACTAGTTTGAGACTGATAATCCAGTTTTCATATACCTAAATTTAAGGGATATTTGTGTGTAAGAATGGCAATGAGGCAAATATGTGTTTAAAGTTAAAAACCAAACAGAAGGATATTGTTTGCTTTACCTGCAACAGATTTTGCTCCAGCTCACTGATTGCTTACTAGTATTTCAAGACCCATGTCATCAAATGCCACCAGATTCACTCAATTCTTGGCTCAGTCAGTCATTCATTTACTCACCTATCAAGTGAGCGACCTGCCATAGTTGTATGTTAGACTAGTCCCGCTGTCAGAGAGGAGGACCGTACACCAGGTGGCTTCTCAGAGATATGGAAGCCAGGAAGTCCAAGATCAAGACACTGGAAGGTACTATGTTTAGTGACTGGCCATACCTTCCAGAGGGTGTCTTCTGTCTGTTCCATCATAGGGTAGAAGGGGCAGAACGCTCCCTCAGGTGTCATTTATAAAGACACTAACCCCATTCATAAGGGCTCCACCTTAGTGTCCTAACATTTCCCAGAGGACTCAACCTAATATCATCACATTCGGAGTTTATTCAGCCCACAGAAAGTTGTTAAGAATTCAAATAAGGAAAAATAAAGCCATTTTCTTTCTGGGACATAAAAATAAACAACCAGAGACTATAGACAAGTGAATAAATAAAGCAGTTTTGTGTGACATTTGTTGCATGGATGCAATGAGGGCACACAGGCAGGATCATCACTGTGAGACATTATGGGCTATCTCCCCAGTTCACCCTCCAGGGAACCATGTGCCATGCTGTACTGCTACCATAGGATTGTGTCCTGCTATGGATGTCTAACTTCTGGAGAACACAAACCACATTTGGCCATCTCTTCATGATCTTCAAATGAGCACAGCTCCTAAAGCATGTTTGGTAACTTAGTGAATAAGGCAAAGGACTTAAGCTGGTCTTGGATCTCTTTCATTAATCTCCTCTGCTCTAAAGCATCATTCTTCGAAACTTGCCTCTTCGAAATTGCTATAACTTTGAGAGCTATGAAATACAGCATGTTACACAAAGTTCTTCATATCATTGTCAAAATAAACATACCTGATACCATTCATAATTCCCTCTCACCAGAACCCTGGAATTATTTCCCCAAGAAATTTGTTTGATTAAAGTGGGTATTGGCTGTAAAATGGGAAATCTCAAATTCAGATTGAATTAGCCTATGATGCAAACACATACAACCATGAAACATCTTTCTTTCTCACCACCAATTCTCTGCTGCTGTATTTACTAACCCACTGCTCTGTCTGTCATCATGCAAAAATACTAAAAAGTATTAGTTTCCTAGTGCTGCTGCAAACAGAGACCAGAAACTAGTGGTTGTAACAACACAAAGGTACTGTCAGACAGTTCTGGAGGTCAAAAGTCTGGAGTGGATCTCTCTGGGCTAATCCTGAGGTCTTAGAAAGGCTGCATGTCCTTCTGAAGGTCCTCACTGAATCCAAGAGGTTCTTAGGATTGCTTGGCTCACAGCCCCCTTCCTTCTTCAAAGCCATCAATCACTATGGATGAGGCTTTGTCAAGCTGACTTTCTCTTCTTCCTCCTTTGTTCATGTACAAGGACCTTTGTGATTACCTTGGACCCATGCAGATAAACAAGGACCATGTCCTCATCTCAGAATTAGATGACAGGCAAATTTAATTCTGTCTGCAATCTTCATTCCCTTTTGCAATTTAACATATATTCACAAGGTGCAGGAATTCTAATGTGGGCATTATTTTGTCTACTATACCCCTTTACTGTGCCTGATTAAGTATTGTCCCCATTCAAGCCACACCAATATCTCTGGTGTATAACTTCTCACCAGTTTCACTATCACGTTGTGAAGAAAAAAGGGAGAACAACTCAGTTCTTAGTGTATGCTTTGAAGAAGGTGAGAGGTCTCAAATTACAGAATTTGGTAGTCTTTGTATATCAGAATTGTTTATTACAGGAGGGAGAGCCAAGCTTGCTAATGCCTGCAGGAATTTCCCCAGGATGGCTCACTTGTCCTGCACATCCCCAAGGTGAGAGAAGGGGAAGTTGCTGATACTCTGTGCTTCTGCTGCAGATTCAGGTTCCACAGCTGAGTGCTCAACCAGGAATGCTCTGGCCATTCCCAGTTCCTGCAGTAGCTTCCTTTGTGTCCTCTGGGGCTTCCCCGCTGTTAGCTGTTCTCTGTCCTCACCACCCCCACTGCAGCTCTGTTAGGTTTCTTACCAGAGCTGCTATCAGAACCAATGTGTCAGCACTTCCTAACAGATGGCTGGCTGCCTTCAGCAGTGAGCAAAGTTCCTTAATATATCATACAGACTTCAGAAAATGCCTGCTGCACCTCTCAGAAGCCGGCTGGCTGTGAAATGCAGGCAAGGGGAAAGCAATGGCTGCCTTGGGACCCAAATGGCAGTGCCAATGGAGATGGCCACAGAGCTGCCCTGCACTGCTGCTGACTCCAGCCAGGAAAGTACAGTGCTGCAATATGGTGAAACTCCCTCCATACCCAGGGCTTAGCTTACACTTCCCATTGATGGTCATAATGAAAACTCAGTCAAAAACCACTTCCAGCTCGCTGCTTGAATGGGTTTGTCCTGGGGCAGATTCCCTGACCTCTCTGAGCTGTATCCATCTGAAGAGTAGAGAGTAACACCCTTGAAGGTTTTGGGGTAGAATTTTATAGAATGTTCTTTGGTGAAGGTAGAACAACCAACAAACACAGGAAACTTCATTCTGTTGTTTTTATTAAACATCAAACCTCATGGCCTGTTTAAGTTAATTTGAAGTTTGGTATGAGTTAGCTACTTGTTTCCAATAAGGTGCTCGAAAACTTATTTGGGAGTGTATGAGTAATTTCATTGTCACAAATTGTAGAATGCAGTGAGTTTTGGTGGTTCAGATCCGTGGGTGTTGGATGCACTGAGATCCACAGTCCAGCCCAGTACAGTAGAGCTCTCATACATCCTTCCAACCAGACAGTCAGTCATATGTCTCTCTGACGCTGAGCAGGGAGAAGAATGTCTGCACAGAGAGCCTAATGATCTTTGGAAACTGAACATTTTTTATCGAAAAGTAATATTGTGGAATTATCTGAAAATCTAATTGACACATAAGTTGACATAAGAACCCATTTTGATGGTTAAGACATTTTTCCAAAGTTGTCTACAATTTCAGAAAACCATACCAACAGTCACACTTCTCATGGTGCATGTCACCAATCCAACAGGAATCCCACACTTGTATCAGCCTGTATTTGTAACTGTAATGTGTATGTAGCTATTACATACAAGAATACTTTTATTTATGCCTCATTTTGACCTCTCAATTTTTTTAAAAAAGAAGACTCTTAATAAATTAAAAGCTGCTTTTGCTTATAAATTTAGAGGGACAAATCTAAAGCTATGTCATTATCGCTTCTAACATATTTTGCTATTTCACTGAGCATATGTTGTTCTCAATCATTTTTATAATAAAGTGCATTTCATTTTATTATAAAGTGCTTTCATTCAATTTTTTCATTTATTTTGAAGGCAGGATATTTTCTTTTGCTTATTTGTCAATGTGTGTAGTATTATCCATGCATTTTCAAGATTATAGTTGATTATATTATTTTTAAAATATCATCTCAGGCAAGTAACAAGAACACAGGAAGAAAGGAATTTGGAATTAGGCAAACCTGAGATCATACCTGATTTTCAAATCTTGTTCATATTACCTTTAGCTGGTATTAACCAATTTAGCCTCTGTTTCTTAAAAATAATGTGGTGATGTTGACAATGAGATATAAAATACAATATGCAAAGAATCTTGCTAAGGTAGTTGGATTTATAATTTTTATGGTTCGCATTTATTAAATCTTATTTAAGAAAGTCATTCTAAGTGCAAAGGGATAATGGTATTCCATACTGATTTCAGAATAATACTAACTTTATTCTCACACTTAAATTCATGATTGATATAGGATTAAATTTATTTCAGATCATATTATGTAAGCACTGCTTACTTTAAAAGAATTATAGACATAAAGAAGAGTTACAACAGCCATACAGAATTTTCACTTATTCCCTTCTCCCAGATTTTCGTGACATTAACACCTTAAAAATTCATAAAATAAGAGCAAGTATTATTAACTAAAGACCATATCCAAATTCCAGCAGTCATGAATATTACATTTTTGATTGTCAGTTGAGATAGGGTCTCCTTTTTATTTCTCATTTGGATAATAATCATTTTCCTTGTACTATTTTCTCATCCATCGATGACTTTCAGCAAGTTTTCGTGTGTATTTGCCTCCTGTTTGGATGTTATTTCCCACTTCTGTGTTTACCAGTCTACTTCACAATCAGCACCACCAATTGTGTGGTACAGCTTTACAACAAAACAGCATGAATCCGGGCTTGTGTGTTTTGCTTTTTCTGGATCCTTCCATATAATTTTTTAAGTAAAAGATGACACGTATACCATGTAAAGAATATACCAAGTACCCACAAGTTCACTAAATGAGAAGCTGTCAATGACATAAGAACAAGCATATCTTTAACCTTTGTTTCCCTCAATAATTATAGCCATTACAAATAGTTAATTTATATTAAAATACCTTCTAAATGCATTCTATCCTCCAACTTGTATGTTGAATTTAATTCTCCACCAAACCATCTGATTAGCTGGTTTTATTCATCCTTCTGGAGTTTTTCAGAATTTTTGAATCCTCACTGGGGATTTTGCATCTTCAACAAATTTAGCTTTTTGAATATTTAAATACTCCATTACTTATCATTAGTGAAGTATATGAAATATAGCATGAATATAAAAATGAAAACAAATCTTACCTTTTAGGACTCAAAAGCTATGGTTTATTCAGTTCTGCATTTTTGAACTCTAACTTGGTTTAAATACAGACTGTACTTTTATTAAAGACATCATTTAGTCACATACAATGCTTAAATAGTTACACCTTCTGGTCTTTTTAACTATTGTCTAATTTTTTAAAAAACTGTTTCATAAAGTTCACAAGATGCTACAATAAAACGGAGAACATTAGCCAGATTCTGAAAAACAGTAGTATTAATGGTAAAGAAAAAAAAAGCTTTAAACAATTAAATAATGGATCAAGTTATCAAAATGCAATGTTTTATCCTGTTACTTTTTAAGTGGAAACTGTTGTTAGAAAAAATATACTCCTTTTCATTACATGGATTTAGGTAAAATTTTAAAATGCAGCTTTGCATAAGAGTTCCAAAATCCTGTGTGTATGGATAAGTGTTCACCATGTGAAGCCCCTCTGTCTACAACCAGATTACCAAACAGACTATCACCCACCCAGAGGCTTACCTCAACACCTCCTGGGTTACTGACCCCTACTTCTCTGCAAAGAAATGTCTGTTGGTCAGGTGGCTGAAGCCTGTAATTCTAGCTATTTGGAAGGCAGAGATTGGAATGATCTTGCTCAGACAAAAAAGTTCCAGAGACCCCATCTCAACCAATGACTGGGCACAGTGACATGCATCTGTCATCCCACCTGTGCAGGGAAGCATAAATAGAAGCCTGGTTCCCAGGCCAACCTAGGGAATAAAGTGAGACCTTATCTCAAAAATAACCAACACTAAAAGTGCTGGGGGCACGGCTCAAATGGTAGAGCAGCTGCCTAGCAAGCTGAGGCCCTGAGTTCAACCCCCAGTAATGTAAAAGACAGCTCTAGACTAACTATGAGTTTTACCCCTTAAAACTTATGAACGGATTGATAATCCTCTATATATAATTCTGTTCCTCCTTCCACCATGTAGGAGATCTGTTGTTCTTTGTTGTTGCTGTGGATATATCACTGTAAAGAATAGGCCATGATGTACCATTAACAACTGGGTTTTCCCATCATTTGTTTTTAAGAAACATCTTCACTAGACTACAGAAAGTGGAAAGACCTCCCATGTTCATGGATTGGTAGAATCAACGTAATAAAAATGGCTATACCACACAAAGCAATCTACATGTTTAAGGTAATTCCTATCAAAATCCCAATGACATTCATCACAGAGATTGAAAAATCTACCCTATAGTTGATTTGGAAATACAAGAGACTGCAAATAGCCAAGCCAATATTCAGCAAAAAAGAGCAATGCTGGAGATATCACAATATCTGACTTTAAACTCTATTACAGAGCAATAGCAATAAAAACAGCATGGTACTGGCACAAAAGCAGACATGAAGACCAGTGGAACAGAACAGAGGACCCAGATATGAATCCACAAGCTATGGCCACCTTATTTTTGACAAAGGTGCATTCATTACAGCTGTTTTCACAAGATATGGAAACAACCTAAATGCCCATACATTGAATGAAGAAAAGTGACAAAAAAAATCCTCATTTAAAAAAGAAACATCTTCACTAAAGTTGAACATACTTATGGAAATATCAACCAAGGCACATTTAGAGCTGGTTGTAATTCCACAACTTTTACCATATTATATGCTATCATCTTCCAGTAAAATATTTTCTAATTTTCATCATCATTTATATGTTAACTCATGGTTATTTAAAAATATACTAATTGATTTTCTAACCTGTACAGATCTTCTATTTACTACCATTTGATTTCTAGGTTAATTTAGTGGTGTTCAGACAATTTACTCTGAATGATTTTCACTCTCAAAATGAAAGATTTTATGGTCCCCAAATGATTGGTCCTATGCAATGCTCTGTGTGTGACAATTAGGTCACCTTTATTGTTAATGCTTTTGTTTTGCTTAATCTCTTCATTGTGTTGATACTAAGGATTCATTAGAGGATCCCAATTTGGGTAGGGATTTTTTCTTTCCTTTTAGGGCTATCAGTCATATTACATTTTAAAGCCATAGTTCTAACTGCTTGCAAAAAAGTCCCAGTAGATCAATATACAATATTATGAAATGTCCTTTAAACTTTTCTAATTCTTTTCTCAAAGTCTGCTTTGGCTGAGCTATATCAGATTTCTATGGGACAGAATTTTTCAAATTTTTCCTTATTACCAAGCTTTTTCCGACTTTAAATTTTAAAGGTATCTTCCAAGACACTTAAGGGATGGATTAAATCCATCTGATAACCTACATTTTAATTACTTAACTCTTTTCATTTAAATTTAAATTACTGATAATACATTTGTCTCTGTGTAGTGTTTGTTCTATGTTCCTTTTTATTCCTTTCTTGCTTTCTTTTAAATAATAAGAAAACATTGACTTTATCATATCACTCTTTCATTAATTTATTTTATTGGTCACCTTATTAGCATCCATGTGTCAGTTCAATCTAATATATAGAAATATTTTTTCCACTTTCAGGGATACAATGTTAGAAAATTTTCAGGGTTTCATGTTCTACTATTTTTGTACTGCATGTCTATTTTTGTCTGTATGTATTGAGTAGAACATGAGATAATTTTGGTTTTTACACCAGAAAACCAATGAACAGCATTCTAGTGTCTATTACTACTCAGTTCTGCTGTGCACCCAGAAGTAGTCACAGACAATACCTGGGCCAATGGGTGGGGCTGTGTTCCAGTGAGACTTTGTTAAAGAAGGTGCTGCATCAGCTTTGGCCTGTAGAGTTATTTGCAAAGCCTGGTCCATGGCCTGCAGTCCAGATGAACTTGGTGGGTGAAGACAGAAGTGGCTTCTTAGCAATGCACTTCTACTTGCATTTTACATGAAAATAAAGAGCCATGTAATAGGGTCCTCACACCTGGTCTTTGATGTCCAAAACCTTTGGCACATATTTGCCAATGATAAAATCTCCAGGATGTGTCAATGATACATAGAACAGAGGAGAAGACTTTCCAATTCAGAAGCAGAAACAGTGAGCATGAATTCAGTCAACACCAACTAAAAAGGCTTTACATGAGAGGCAAGGGACTGAGCAGTGGAAAGTCAAATGAGCATTCCTTCCTTCCAGCACAAGAATGTTGGCTCAAAATTAGCACATTGTGATTCCCCCTCCATAAATGCCCCAATAAATGGGAGAAAGCACACTATGGGAGAGAGTCATCCCACAGGAAAACCTCTAAGCATGCCCAAGGTTTTTTATGGAAGTCCCTGGGTGAGAGAGGCTTACAGGACACTTAGAAATTTATTTGCCAGCCTAGAAAAGAAAAAGGATTCATGATGGGGACCAGAGCGTGTGCAACAGGCAAGGATAATAAGTTAGGGAAACAGCAGAGATCCTGAGTAATCAAAGCATAGCATGACTATAAGAAAGTTGGATAGGATGGAAAGTACATAAGGCAGCATCACAATGTGTTTGCCACGATTGGTGATTGTGACATCATCCTTCAAGCAACAAAGAAGTGGCTTAATTGGCAATGACATTACAAGCTACATTCACACAGAGTGATCTGTGTCCACAAGTGATAGATGAAGAATTGTTTTGAGCTATCCTGAAGTTGTCTCAGTGGCCACCATTCTGATGTTAAAGAATACCATTTCTCAGAAGAGGTTATTATATATAGGAGAGAGAAAGAGGGGGAGTGAATGAAGAAATAAGGGAATAGTGCACCTCGTTTGATCAGGGGAAGATATCACAGACTCAGATGACATGTGCGTCAAAGCAGTGTCCTCAAGTAGCATGTACTCGTGATCTTTAAGGGGGAGATAGTTCTTAAGAACAAAGTCCATGGATGGTCACACATTCTGAGAGAGGAGCACACCCAGTGCTTGACAGAGAGTAAGCAAACAGGTACAGTATGTGACATTAAAGTCAAATAGTTCAAAACACTTTAGAAAAGTGGAAAATGTACGCAGAGGAATATAATCCTATATTAGAAAAACAAAGAAATAGAAAGCTATGAAACACACATAAATTAAAACTTTCAGAGCTGCGTAGAAAATTTGACTGGGGCTGAACAAATGCCAAACAGAACGCCAGGTTTATCATGTGCCCACTCGTAGGTTCAGAAACAGACTCTAGCTTCAGACCTATGAGCTTGCTTCCTTTGGGGGAGGGATAAATTGATTTTAGTTTGTAGGAAAAGAGGAATTCTTTAAAAAGATATGAAAACTTGTTTGTCATTCATTAAAAATGAATCTGCACTCTATGATTCTGGTTTAGGATTAAGACCAAATATCAACTCCTCACTGCGTGATTATCAACGGGCACTGTGATTGTTTCAGCCAACCCACGTGTGGAGTTCATTCTTAACCAAATCCAGTCAATGCCAACACATCTCACACTAACACTGGTGTTGATTTTGTTTTGATTCCATTTACTGGGAAAAAGTATGACTTTATTACATTTTTATATACTGCATTTACAATCTGTGGGAGAAAAAATTGTGGACAAAGATACGTTGCTGTTTCTTTATTTTGGACCTATGCTTATACAATAATGATATCCAAGGTCAAAAACACACTGCCATGTGGAAACCTCTCTGAATACCCAACTAATAATTGGCATACCTTATTTTCATCACTTAATAATTTAGCTACTGAACTTACTTAAAGAAATTTTAAAATATTATTTTACTTTTTAATAAAGTGACTTATTTCATCAATCTCTATTTATTTATTTAAACAAGCCAGCAATGGAGTGAGATTACCTCAGTAAAAATAATCCACTATTTTAGTAATTTAAGAGGATTTCTGACCCATCTCACCCTGCAACAGAATATTCAAGTGTCCACAATGTTATTGTTTTTACTTCTTCCACAGTTTTTCTCCCTTGTACAAGTTAGAAAATTGACATATTAGGGCCAAATAAGCTTTCTAGAATATAGAAAACATTTTGTCTCATTGGAAATTAGTCATATGATTAATCATTCAGGCATGTGTTATCAATGATGCAATTCAGACACAAGTTAGAGTTTATGTCCAAATATTCAGAATCCTTGGAATAGTAACTGTTCTAATAAACAGGGCCCAAGTGTTTGCTATAGACTTCATGTCTTCATACTCCCAAATCATATGTTGTAACCTAATCCCCAAGGTGATGGTATTGGAGGTGGATTATAGGGATGTGGTTAGGTCTTGAGGGTATAGGCTTTATAAATGGGATTAGAGAGCATAAAGACATCCCTCACCTCTTCTACCATGTGAATTTACAGGGAAAAATCACCATCCAGGAATCCAGGAACAGACCCTCACAGACATGAATCTACAGGCACGTTTATCTTATATCCCAGCCTCCATTTCTGTGAGAAATAAATATCTGAGGCTTTTAAGTCAGCCAATCCATGGTGCTTGGTTTTAGCAGCCCAAACTGACTAAGACAGTGTTCATTGCTTGAATTTTTTAAAAGGAGAAACTAATTTAACATTTGTGCTTACTGTCAAATATCCACAATTTTGAGGCTAAAATCAAATTAAGAAAAAAACTCCTCCCATATGATCTAGAAATTATAAATTTCCCTAAACTTTTATCCATAACTCCTTGGGCATATAGAAGAATTTACAGGCTAAGAATGGAAAATACAGTAGTGCCCCCTTACCCAAAGTTTCTCTCTCTGTGGTTTCATTTACCACAGACAATGGTGGTCCAAAAATATTAAATAGAAACTTCCAGAAATAAACAATTCTTAAGCTTTAAATTGGCTATTGATATGAGTAGTTTGATGAAATTTTGCATCATCCCCTTCCATTTCAGTCAGTACACAAATTATCCCTCTGTTCACCATATCCATTCTGTATATACCACCCACCAATTAGTTGTTAAGTATCCATTTCTCCATCAAATTGACTGTCAGCTATCACATGTGGTCAAATAACCTTTATTTTATTCCATACATCAATCATTCTTAATCTTTCACTGCACCTAATTTATAAATTACATTCTGTCATAGATGTGTGTGTGCACAAGAAAGGCAGAATATATGTAGGGCTCAGTACTGTCAGTAATTTCAGGCATCCTTGTGTGTTATTGGAATTCTTTTCCCACAGGTAAGAGAAAGTACTGTACCCCTTCCAGGTACTATACTCTGTTTTGTTGCATGTGTTTTGCTCATCCAGATATATTTAGTGTCAGTCATAATTATCATTAAGTTTTCTGCACCTTCAACTGTGAACTAGAATACATTAGGATAAACAGATCAGTTATCCAGTAGCTCTGAGAACACGCTTTGGAATGTTTTGAATGCTATATCTTGACTTAGAGATCTGAGCTTTAATTTTAAGCCAAATGAAATATGAATGATAAATAGATAAACCCAGTGAGCTAGCATCATAGCTGGAAAATGGGCATTTGAATTTCCTGTTAAAACAGAAATAAATTTGCAAACCATCAATACTTCAGAAGATTTAGGTACATGTATCATAAAAATAAAGAAGTAGGATGTATAAAGCTTTGCTATTATCACATCTGACAGAAATTATGAACCAAGTAGACTGTGAGAAATCTCTATCTAGTGCAGTAATCCTGTCATTATTGCCTAGTCCAGGACCAGACTCCTGATGAGAGGAATAGTCTACCTGCATTGTCTCTCTGCCTCCCACATGCTGGCTTGTCCTTCTGTCATGTTATGACACCGCAGGAAGGCTCTCCCAGGTGTCAGCACCTTGCTCTTAGACTTCTCATCCTCCAGAAATGTGAGAGAAGCCTCATTTCTTTATTATTTACTCAGTCTCTGATCACCTGCTGAGGCAGTATAAAATAGAATAAGATAGACTGGATCCGTGTTGAATTATTTCAAAAGTTAAATAAGACAATACACAATGTAACAAGCTACACACAAATTGACAAAGTTTAAGAAATAAGTAAAATAAATCATGCCATAACAATTCAAAGTGACAGGAAAATACACAGGCAATTTATTAAATGCAGACAAATAAATCAGTGGTGACATGATCATGAATGCCCAGAATTTGAAGAAGAGGAATATAAGCAAACAACAAATGTACAGGTATAGAGAACAAAACTGAATGTACCCAAAATCTAACACACATATATAAAATGTATTACTACCCACGGTAAAACTTCAAACCTCAAATAGAGAATAATAATTAGAAATAAAATACAATATAATAAAGTTAAAAAGGTATCTGGAAATCTTTACTACACTGAAGCAAGTTCAAAATCTACCTTTGAAATGGTTTCCCATGTAACCACTATTAGTCACCAAATCCTGATACAATTACTAGACTCTAAAAGTAAAGAATATTTCCTATGAGAAAACAATTTTATTTGTATTCTCACAAGGAAAAAAAGCGTCAGGCTATTCTACTTCTCTCCACCACATATAAAGCCTGAGAGACAATACAAAGACTTCACAGATCTTGCATGCACAGTGCTCACTTGCTCAGGGTGGCCTCTGGTACAGAACATGGGGATGAGCATAAGACCCCTCAGTTTTCAGCCCCAGACCATCTTCTCTGCAGGTAACCTTGAGCCAAGAACAACTGCTATTTATACCAATTTCAAGTACATCTATCAAAAAGCAAGAAAGAGTCAATTAATTACTTAAATTCTCCACTCTAAAAGTTTAAAACAAAAAAAAAAATGAAGAGCTGAATATACTCAAGAAACAAAAAGAAAAGTAGCAATGAAAGTGAAAACAGAAATTAATGAGCCAGATTATAAAATGACTGGAGCAAGTTATTTAAACCAAAATGTATTTAGAAAGGACTATTATATATATATAAAACTGGGTCTAATAATCAGAGAAAGAAAATGGGAAATGGAAAGAATCAAGATACAGAAAAAATGATGAGTTATATAATATCTACTTGCACTAGATGAGCAAAAAAGCTATTAGCAAACATACAAGTGCCTTGAAAACTCTACTGAAGTTGATTGCTGTGAGATTGAGCACTTCTAATTGGAAAAGCCAAAATTCAAAATACTCCAAAATCAGGAACATTTTGAATGCTGACATAACACCACAGCAGAAAATCCTACACCTGACCACAGGTGACAAGTCACAATCAAAACACAAGTACATGTAAAACCACCTTCAGGCTATATGTTCACAGTGTATATGAAATACAAGTGAATTTCGTGGTTAGACCTTACACCCATCCTCAATATAATCCCATGCTATCTATGTAGATATTCCAAAATCTGAAAAATTAAAAATCTGTAATATTTTGGTTCCAATAATTTCAGATAATGGATGCTCAGCCTTTATTTATGTTGCTTGTGAATAAATGCCTCATCTTAGAACAGAGGATAAAAGAGAAATTTGTGTGTTGGGGTGCAGTGCCTCTACTTATCTGCTCCCAGCCCTAGCAGCTTTTGTGCTCTGTCCCTTCCCAGGGTGGTTCCTGGCCAGCGTCCACCCAACACTGAGCTGGACATGGATTCTGTGGAGAAGGTGAAAGAAAAAAAGATAGCACCATGCACACCCTTCCCCTGCCCTTTCCTGAATTTTGCTCAGTCCCCATTTTTGTCCTTGGATGCTGACCTCATAGAGACTCCTAACTCCTCCCTCCAGGGCACTGCTCACTCATCCACCTCTGGCTACACTCAATCTCTCTTGCTTGTTAAAGAAATGTTTTATTTTGAAATAATTAGAACCTACCAGAAGTAGCAAAAATCATAGTGTCCCGCCCAGTTCCCCCAGTGGTGGCACCTTATTAAGTTACAGTACAATTATTAAGACCAGGAAGTTAATTTTGGTAAATTACTTTTAACAAGACTATAGTACATATTGAATTTTGTCCATCTTTTACACAAGTGTTCTTGTGTGTGCATCTGTGGTGTGTGCGCAGGTGTGTGGTTAGTGTCATTTCATTCCATGTTTGAATGTGTGCAACACCCATATGAGTCTCTCTGGGCTTATATCAATTCCTCTAGTCATTTGAGTTCCCTCTTGCTTTTTGTGTCAGTGAAAGATTAGTTGGGGGGGACAATCAAAAGACCATGTATTAATAAGAACTTGTCAGAGATGAGAAGTCATTACTATGCAATATTGCATTAGGATAAATCCAGCCAATTAAATAAGGAAAATATTAAGTACAAAGATTAGGACAGAAAAGAAAAATGGCAAAGTTTTCCAGACAATTACCATCTACCTAGAAGATTATGGTGAATGAGCTTTTGAAAAAAATTTTTAAATGGCCTGGTGTAAAACCAAAACAAGAATATCTTATGCATCAACAGACTCAAATTAGAAAGTTATAGTAGTAAAACAAATAAATATAAGGAAAATGCCTGGAAGTCACATAAAACAGTAAAAGATATTCATGAAGAAAACCAAAAATCTCCTGAGGCATAAAGATGACCACATTGCTGGAGGTTTTAGCTGCATGGACTGACATGTCGGCACAGCAAAGGCAGCGAGTCCTGAGAATGACCCCATAAATACAGTACAATCCCAGACAAGGCTTGGACAGTTCATTCAATTTGAAAAAGTGATTCATTCAATTTGAAAAAGTGATCCTACAATGTATAGAATGCAGTATCTGCCAGAAAGCACTCAAACTACTGTGGAAAACAGCAGAAGAACGGCTTTTTCTTTAAAATATCAAAATATAATTTGCATTTCAAGTTACTATTGCATTGAAGGAGTTGTATGAAATAAGCAGACAAATGGAAAAGACTTAATAAATTATAAATAAATATATATGCATATATCCATTCATGAAGTTGGAAGGAGAGGTAGGTCTCAAAAAAGTCTCCAAAACCATAAAGCCTAGAAAAGATTGATAAATAGGATTCATCAAAATTAGGTACTTCTATATGTACAGGAGAATGCAGTTGGAAGATAAAAGACTGAAGAAAATATTTTCTACATATATAACAAAGAACATTACTGAATGGTAATAAAAACTATGATTTCTTTAAATAACCAGTGGATGAAATTAAAACAGGAAAGTACAATACAGTAAAACACTTGATAATAAACGAACAGTTCTTGATCTTCTCTAATATCATAGAAGATACAATCTAAACCATAGTCAGTATTTCCACTACTAGACTGGTGAATTCATAGTACCCTAGTTGGCCAGTATAAAGAAATGTGTACTCTGACACACTTGTGGTTAGCTGTCATTTTGTGTGGCTCTAGGAAGGAGAAACAAAAAGCAAGAAATCTTTGTCAACCAGTGCCTTCATGAAGTCCATTCAGCATGCCTAGAAGTCACAAACACAAGGAAGAAGTTGAACAATAGGAGTGCACAAGTTCAGGTTATAGTTCTTGGAATTTATTTGAGTTATCTAAATACAAGTTGAAACTGTCCAACTGAAATTGCAAGTAATTCTTTTTGGTCATAGATATGATGCTTCCATAGAAACTTTTTTTAAAGAAATCCTCTAAAAGAACACCTGTGTCAATAAGCATGATTTAAAATATGTAAGCACTTACAACTCAGTGTACTTTCACTTCCTTCATGTTAATTTCTGCATTTCACCTGAGAAATAAACATTAATAATTTGCCTCATAACTGCATCCCTTTAGGCTGAAATGTCTCCACTTGATGCACAATTCCATTTTCCACAATTTCCTGAGGAAAGAAAAAAAATTCAGTACAAATATTTTTTGAAATGCTTGCTTTTTTCTCTGACTAGTAAGGAAATAAAAGGAAAGAGGCTGCAGTTGGAGGAAGAGAAGAGGTTGGAATGGAACCTTGATTAAAGAAATTTAAAATCCACCTAGCACTCAGATATAAAAAGCATTGAAGACTGTGCTGCCACACTGATGTTTCTTTCTGGATTGCAGAGGGTGGTAATGACTCATTCTTCATTACTATGCTGGTCTAGCTTTCCAGCATGAGGCTTCATTAAAACAAATGCAAAATGAAGCACAAGACTGGAGTTGGTGAAGCACTGGCAAGTTTTAGGGACCTGTCACAGTAACATAAACCCCCATGTGCATGACTAGAAGCTCCACCAGCAAATGTGTCTAATGATGGGAACTTTAGAAAGAAATGAAATTGGAAGTCCTTCTAATGCTACATGGCATAGAGTATACTGGCCTTCATAGGCATTAAGGTGACACAAAGGATGCCTGAGTGACCAGTCACAGTAAAATATAATTGGCAAAGTACTGGATTTTAAGAATATATAAAAATGAGTCTGGAGATAGATAGGTACTGTATATTCCTTATAATTTTCTAGTAATGGTAATTGTCTGTGTGTGTGTGTGTGTGTGTGTGTGTGTGTGTTAAATGAAAGGCATGGTTGACCAAGTTCAATTAGTCTTCATAACCTTCAAATATAAAATGATCATAAAATAAAATTTGTGTATGCTTTAAAGTAAATTTTTCACATATGAAAGTTATCCAGTTGAAGGTTAAGATTTATCCTGAGGACTGGAACATACTGAGGTTCACTGGAAATGTAGTCCTCATTCTACTGTATTATGATACTTTACTGTTCTCTCTAAGAGGTGTGATGAGTGTGTGGATATGTGCATATGCATGTGTGTGTGTGTGGGTACATGCATATTCACTAAGAAAGGAAGGGACAATGGACAAAGAAAGAAAACCAGAAGCACTGTTATTCTACATATTCCATATTGCTCACAGTCCCTGCTGTCCACCTGAAAGAACACCAAAAGAGGAATTCTTAGCAGTGAAATGTTTGTAAATCTTCAAAGTTCACATACTTCTTAGAATACTTATTGTAGGGGAGGAAATAATCGAGATTTCATGGTAGTTAAAGCCTTCTAATATCCTTCTTAGCATCCTTATTGCAATGAATCCTGTGACATCCCTCAGTACTTAATCTTAATGTGACATAGGTGACTGTGAGGTCTTGGTGACTGTGACCAGATACTGTGCACTTTGGTCCTCTGGTTTCAATACTTGAATTCGCCATATGTCACCAGATAAACAGAACCAATAGGTAAAGGTATCTCTGTATTGATTCATTATAAGGAATTGAGTCACATGGCTATGGAGGCTAAGTCTCCCAGTGTGCCATCTGCAAGTTGCAGACCTTTCCAGTCCAACTCAGAAAGCTGGAGAACCGGGACCATGGGCAGTGATAGACCCAATCTGAGGGCAGCAGTAGATCAAATTCTCAACCCGAGGAGTCAGGAAGAGAGGAAATATTACTGTCCTCTACATTTTTTGCTGTATTCAGACCCTCAACAAGCTGGATGAGACTCAAACATATTGGGAGAGCAATCTGCTTTATTAATGCTTGTGATAAAAATTCTAATTCCATCCCATAAAATAACCTCATTGAGACAACCAGAAGTCTGTAGGACCAAGTATCTGGGCATTCTATAGCCCAGACAGATTGACCCATAAAACCATCACAATTGATTTTCCATTTAAGAATCTCTATTCCCTCCATTTTCCTATGCCTAATTGAAATCCATCAATATGACAGTGATAAACTCATGTTGCACTATATATATATATAATTATATAATATAAATAGAACTTTCACAAATAGATCATCCTGCGTACAAATAGTTTTTCCCCAGTGCTGGAGATCGAATATAGGGTCTTGCTCATGTGAGACACTCTCTATCACTGAGAAAAAGCCAAAAAGTTAGGCTTTTTGCTCATGAGAATGTCACTGCCTAGATGAACTAAATGTCTAAGACAACAGATACACTGCAGTCAGTGTGGAAAGCAGAGTCCTTCAAGGGAAAAGGAAATGTATACTAGGCTGAGAAAGATAACAATGAAGCTTATAACTATTACACTAAAGATATAGATAGGTGTCCTAAAAATGCTACCTATTATGGTAATTGAGCAACCACATTGATGATACTCAGAAAGTTCCAGGAAGCTCTTGGAGATGCACGACAGTCAGTGAGGTTGGAAGACAGCTTTGTCTGGGGAAATCTATGAGAAGACATTCAACCCCTCACTAGGGGTTAACATGGTAGCATGTCACAGTTACCAGAGAGCCCTAGAACTGGATCACCAAAAAGCTCAGGCACAACAGGAGTTCCAGAATGCTAATGCCATCATGGAATGTGAGAAAACAGCAGAAATGGATTTCAAGAAGCTAGATTTTCAGAAGGTTGTTTTCTGCATCGATCGTGCCCTAAAACTTGTCCCCTGACTGCCGTTGCTTCAAAATCCTTAATGCAGAGTGTTTAGCAATATTGGGTGCAATACAGAAGCACAGTTTGTGGCCAGTGACATATTATGATGGATTCCACCAATGCCAATGCTCTGTATGTAGGAGCTCTTTGTCTTTATTATGAAGACTGTATTGAGAAGGCAGTTCAGCTTTTTGTACAGGCTCTCAGGATGGCTTCTGATGATGACAAGGCTTGTGTTACTTGCAGAAATGCCAACGTCCTTAAAGCAAAGAAAGAAGATGGGAATAAAACATTTAAGGAAGGAAATTATTAGTTAGCATATGAACAGTACACAGCAGCCCTGGAGACAGACCCAACAATATAAAAACAAATGCTAAACTTTTCTGTAATCAGGGTATAGTGAATTCCAAACTTAGGAATCTAGATGTTGCAATAGAAGACTGAACACAAACAGTGAAGCTCAAAGACACTTATATAAAGGCCTACTTGAGAAGAGCTCAGTGTTGCAGGACAATGCAAAAGTGTTTCAGATGGAGAAAACAAAAGAACACAGACAACGCTTTAAAAATGAACTCTACTGAAGAAGAGTAAAAGATCCTGGGAGTGGTCAAGAATGCCTCTGATGACAAGACCAAGAAAGCTTATTGGAAATGGGCCTTGAGGCACCATCCAGATTGGCACAGTGGAGCCAGTGCTGAGGTTCAGAATTAGGAGGAGAAGAAGTTCAAAGAATTAGAAGAGGCCTTTACCATCCTTTTTGATTGCAAGAAAAAACTCACTATGACAGTGGACAGAACCTGGATGACGAGGGCATAAAAATGGACAATTTTGTTGCAAGCAATATCTTTTAGGCATTCTTCAGTGGTCCTGGGGGCTTCAGATTTGAGGAATCTGGCCCAGGTATTTCTTTTTTCAATTTGGATAATGAAGAGCAATCACCCAGAACCCAGAAAATTCAGATTCTCTCAGTTTAACCTTGAATATGAACACAATTTACCTCCTCCTTTCATCATGTCTCCATGTACTTAGAGCAGTTTCATTTTCTCACTTGGATGCTCTGTGTCTTTGTGAGTGCAGAGAAGGAAAGGGAGCCAGCGCTGAAGAATAGGGAAGTGAGGGTAGCAGAGGGGTGGAAAAGGAGGCAGCTTTTGTATTTTTGTCTTACCATTTAACCATATTAAAGAAGAATAAAATGTTTTGACCCTTAAAAAAAAAAAGAAATCCTGTTTCTTTCTGTCACAGTTTTGTGAGTTTGGTTTTCTCACAAGTACCTTGCAAGTGGTATGTCCTGTTTTTAGTGCTGAATTCAAGAAGGGCCTTAAAAGTCACTAGGCCCACTACATAGTACTTCCATGATCCATAAAATATTTCCTACCAACTTTTTAATCTCTACTTTTTTCAACTTTAAGTCAGGATATTAAGAAGGTACTGCTCATAGATTATGATAAACACTAAAAGAAAGTATAGAAGTGACCTGGAAAGTAGCATTGGGTAAGAAGTGAACACCCAAAAAAAAGTCACCTACTATTATTCCAATTGCAAGCAATGGCTTTAGAAATATGCCAGAGCTCTCCATATAAATGATCATGCTAACTTTTATGTCATTAAAATTATGGGCTCTCAACATATTGTAGCAAAGTACATTTATATATTACAAAGAAATGTTATCAAAGCTCTTTGAATACCTTTCAAAATCTGAAATGTTTGATTTGAATATTCTGAATCATGCAATTCACTGAAAAGCATGATTTCTGATTTCATTTTTATTCCTTTAGAAGTGACACATGGAGTACATAAGTGCTCTGAGATAGATGGAAGGCATCCACTTATGGAGAGTATAATTTAGGGCTTGGAAAGATGAATGGAATAGCTCATTTAGTAATTCATTTTCTGAAGAAAAATTAAAGGTAGAATAACTTGTATTTTATGGTTCATGCAAAACCTGTGATGTACTTCCAATGAATATATTCAATAGTGTCTTCATTCTGAAAATATATGCATTTACAAGAATACAATCTATAACCTTGTTGTGACAACAAACAAAATGTGGATGAATAAGAACAGAGAGTTAATGCCAGTGAACTTGGTGATTAGCCTGCCCTTGACACATGTTTTATCTACTGTTCGCAAACAGGAGAGTTCACATCTTACAAAGAATCCTCTTATGGAACAAATGTCAAGTCAATAGCTGCAGGGAGAGGTGAATGGCATGGAAAGTAAGGGAGGGCAAGAGTTAATAGTAGACAGAGACTAAGGAAAATCTAGAAATATTAAATGTTTAAAAAAAAGTCCTTACGTAGAATGCTAAGCAAAACAGTAGAGAAGAGGAAGAATCCCTTTCTGTGAGACAAAAACAGAAAGGGAAAAGGAAAACCTTAGGGTGTTCTACATGTGTACAAGTTTGCATCCTGCAAAAATAGTGCTTAGGAAATTACATCAGCATATCTCACAGCAAGAAGACACCAGAGGAGCCCCATGCACTTCCAAGCAGACTCACTGCTGCTGTGCAGGGGAATCCTCTCAGGAGATGCCAACCAAGATTACCGTATCCAGCAAAGTCATTGTTTAAAAAGAAATAGAGAAATAAAGACCTTCCAAAATAAGCACAAACTATATTATTTCATTACCACTAAGCCAGAATTCAGCAGATACTTAAAGAAATCCTACACAGTGATGAGGAAGAAAGTGTCACAAATACAAGAGACAGGAAAGAATGAAGTTCATGACAGGAATACATAACCAAGTGAGAATCAGGAAAGAACCAAACATGTTAAACTCAATAGACAAGCCAACTTGTGAGATGAATGAGAGGAAAAAAAATAGTAATACTCAACTCAGTCAGGAAAAAAAACAACAAAATTACAGGAATCAGCAAATACCTCTTAATAATAACTCTAAAAGCAAACGCTCTTAACTCTCCAAAGATGAAGACGGACTGACTGTATTCTAAAACAAAGTCCAACTACTTGCTGTCTGCAAGAAGCACACCGCACTGGCAAAGACACATGGACTGAGAGTGAGAGGATAAAAAAGATGCACCAGATAAATGGAATCTGAAAGGAAGGAAGTGTAGTTATGCTTATGAGTGACAAAGTATACAGCAGGCCAAAATGAGAAGGCACAAAGAAGGTTGCTATGTTTAACAAAGGCAGAGAAGATTAACAGTTGTAAATACATATGTATCAAACATGGATGCATCCAATTTCATAAAACTAACTCCACTAGTCATTCAAAAGGGCTTGTCAGTCTCCATGTGTTTATATGGTTTCTCTTGCTACTGATTTCTAATGTAATCCACTGTGATCTGAAAAATTATAATAATTTATGTAAAATTTAGATACATTTATAAAAAATTGTATTCATTATGAGATAAAACGTGATCTATTTTGGAGAAAACTCCATGAGCTACTTCAAAGAATGTACCTGCCTCAGCTATCAGGTGGAATATTCTGCAGATGTGAGTTAAGTACATTCGATCTGCAGTGTGGTTTAACTCTGAAGATTGTTGGTTGATATGCTTGTCTTGATTATCTATTTTTTTATGAGAATGGGGCATTGAAGTCACCCATTGTTATCATCCTTTTATGTCCAGAGGATCTTTAGGGAATGTTTTGAAAACTTAAATTCCAATAAAGTGGAAAATCCAGAAGAGATAGGTAAAACCAAAGCCACATAAAGACACAACAAAAAAAGGAAATGATCCAGCAATTTCCTTTATGGATATAAACACCAAAATCCTCAAGAAAATACTTGCAAGCTGAAAAGATCATGTAACATAATTCAGTTTATTTCATTGAAGGGATGCAAGGATAGTTCAACATACACAGATCAGTAAATGTGTCAAGTGCAGAGGCTCACACCTGTAATTCCAGATACTCTGGCAGTGGAAATAGGTAGAGCACAGTTTGAGGCCAACTCAGGTAAAAATGTTAGAGCAAACTAGCTAGGAACTAGCTGGGATTTAGTCAGGAACCATCCTGCCTAAATCCCAGCTGTGCCAGAGGGCATAGACAGGAGAATGATGGTAGAATGCTAGTCGAGGGAAAAATTACAGACCCTATCTGAAAAATAACTAAAGCAAAAAGGGCTTGGGGCATGGCTCAAATGGTAGAGCATCCGCCTAGCAAACAGGAGGGCCTGAGTTCAAACCAGTAACACACACACACACACTCACATAAAACTATCTTTATCTTTACTTTCACATATATCATTTCAAGAGTTCTTAGCTTATTTTTGTATATTTCCACTTTTGCCAGAAGCACTTACTTCCCAGTTGCTACTAAGGCTGTTCTGGTTTCAGTGTAAGTTTACTGGGGATGGCCTCTTTGTAGTGTTGCTGGGTTTTTTTATTATTATTGTTGCACTGGGGGCACATTGTGACATTTACAAAAGTTCTTACAGAATTTCATAGTTGAATTCACTCCCTCCACTACTCTCCATGGAGATGGGTTCTTTCAGTTCAAATTGTCTGAAAATGCCTTTATTCCATGATTATTTGTGAAAGCAAATTTTCACTTATAGAATAAGGGATTTTGAGACTTTTGAATCCTTTCCTTTACTACATAAAGAAAATTGTCACGACTTGCAGTTTCTGATGAGACATGTTAAATTCTTTGTCCCAAGCTGCCTTCAAGATTTCCTCATTTTCATTAGTTGTCAGTGGTTTGAATGTAGTAGGTATATTTTTTTTAATTTGTTTGGTGTCAATTTCTTAGATCTGTGTTTTGTCATATGTGAATATTTTTGGAAACCTAACTCTTCAAATATTGTCTTTATTCATTCACTCTCTCTTCTCTGGAATTCCAATCACACATTTGTAAGAGCATTTGATTTTGTTCTACATCTCATGGCTTTTCTGTGCATTTTGTGTGGTTTCTTCTGAGCTGATGTCACATTCGCTGATTTTTCACTCAACTACATCAAGTCTGCTATAAATACAGGTATGATATTGTTTATCACTCTTATTGTATTATTTTTTATTGCAAATTTTTCTAGTAACCTTGCTCTTCCAGCTTATTTCTCTTTGCTGAAATTCCCCATGTATGCTGGGGAATTTATCATTTTCCCTGAATCTATTAACATTTTTATCCTAGTCACTTTAATATCTATATTTGGACATGTAGATTCCACACTCTTGTACTAATTCAACATAGATGTTAGCGATGTCCTTTTACTTGGGTTTTGCAGGTAGGTCTTGCTCCACACACTTTCTCTTTCAATCTATGGCAACCATACTCTGCCTTGTATCCATGTATCTTACACAGAGTAAAGTTCATTCCTATCCCCATGGTGGAAATCTTCTCATTATATGGGCATAAGATTACAGTGATCTTCATAGGCTGAAAGTTTTTCTTTTATCCTTGGCCTGACAACAATTACCCAGGTTTGAGCGAATCAGCTATGCTGTCTCCTTGGTGCTCATGAAAGATTCTCCAGGCAGGTCCAGGGTTTCATGAATTTCCACAGAAGCAATTAACTCCTTTCTGCATGCCTGCATCAGAAAGAGCCCATTGATCTCCCACCTGCCCCTGAGTCTCCCTCCTGAGCATATGATGGAGGTCCATGGAAAAGAGCCCACTAGTGAGTTCAGATCTTGAGCTGTGACTCCGGGAGGGTGTGTGCTATCACCCTAGATCACACTCAGCCTTCAGTGACTGACTAAAAATTGAGCTGACTTCCTTACCTACCTGCGTGTCAGCCACTGCCTCCTCCAGAACTCTGTCACCACTAAGAACGTCTTTGCATCCTGTCTTCACGTGGCAGGGTGGAAGGTTGGACTTCCGTCCTTGAATGAAAGTCTCCTGTTTGACCTGTGACCTCAGCTTTCTACAGGTAAAGGAGCATTGTGACTTTATATTGGCTAGCTTTTTCTTCATGTTAGGGTAAAAGAAGTGCTCCTTCTGTCTCTTAGACCTACTCTGCATATTTATGAGCTATCCTTGGGAATACTATCATTTTATCAGCAATGAAAAACACGGATATACTGGCTGGTGAAGCTAATGGAAGAAAAAAAAACTGTTGGAAGTTCACTATGCTGTTTTAGAAAAAACTGCACAAAAGCTGCTGCAATGTAGTCTCTTTGGTCCATGAGATTGTCATTTATTCTTAGAGTTTGCCAGTGCCTTGTGATGTATACTGTGTGACAGCCAGTTAATGTCTAGAGGATTCTGAGTCACAAGATCTGGGCACCCTTTGTAAACCAGAACTGGAAGCATTTGCCATTGGAGGCAAATGAATGTACATTCAGGAGCAGACATTTTCAGCCAGTGTAAAGCCAAACAGACTTTGAAAACTGACTTCCAGGAAGGCCCTTCTAAAAACAACAAAGAACAATATTCTCTTTAGTTTGAAGACAGAAATCTCAACATCTATCTGAAGGAGTCAGGAAAAAGTTCTCATATCTTCCTATTTTTTGTTCTTACATTATTTACCTATGGTGTTTATTCCTCCTCTCACCTGCAGACTCCACTGAGAGAAAACGTGACACTTGCCTCTGTGGGACTGCCATATTTCACTTAAAGTGATGATCTTCAGTTCCATCCATTTCCCAGCAAATGACATAATTTCACTCTTCATTATGGCTGAATGAAACACCATTGTGTATATATAATGCATTTTCTTTACCCATCTGTTAGTTTCTCTAAGGCATTTGCAATGATTACAGGTACTCAAATTGTGTTGATCAAAGCCAAATGCCATGAGTGATGCAATCAAACAGATTCCTCTTTCTAGTAAGTCCCTTCCTCCCCCTTGACAGTCATTTAGTGAACTTTGCCCCTGTGAAAACATATGGAAATGATGGAGAGCAATGAAGTCCACAGTCCCATGGTTGTTCACCTCATGCTTCAGGAGGCCTGGGCTAGCTTCCTCCAGATTCTGCAGAGTCAAAAGCTAGTGTTGGGGGCCCTGATACGCAAAAGTACTATTTTTTCCTGGAAACTGCCAGCCACAGATTCACCTTGATGGACTTAAGTGCCTCTAAACATTGAGTAAAAGGTCAGTAAAATAGTTCCCTGAGTGTGGTTCAGAAGTTACTTCATGACCATCACAGAAGTAACTAAATCAATAATGTATAGCAACCATTTGCTACGCTTCAACTGTTCATCTTTCCAGGATATGAGGAACTGCTATAGAAGTTCAGCTTGTCCTCTTAAAAAATATTTTTATTGGTATTTAATAGTTATATAGGGAGTTTCATTGTGCTATTTCCATCTATATAAATATTAGGCCTTGGTTTGGTTCATTACCTCCATTATTCTCCCCACACCCCTTCTTAAAATAATTTCAACAGGTTTCAATATTCCATGTTTATATATTTATAGAAAATACAACCACAATACCCTCTTTTACCTTCTTTGTTTACCCTCCCTCTCCCATTAGCACCCTCCTCTCAACGTGACCAGTTTTACATCAGTGTCTCCCTCACCCTTTTTGCCCCCACCATGTACTATTTGAGTTTTCAATGTGTTGTGTGTTTGTTGTGTCTTTTTGTTGCACAGATGTGATATATTTCATCATCATTCACTCTCTATCATTCTTTTCCTTCTCCCTTAGTCTTCTAAGAGCCCCACTATTGAAAACATGTTCTGTATAAACGTATGTGTGTACATGATATTTCTTGTATTTGTATTGGATCTATAGTCCACATATGAGAAAAAAACATGCAATATTTATCTTTCTGAACTTGGCTAATGTCACTTTAAGATGATGTTCCCCAGTTCTATCCATTCTCCTGCAATTGACTACATATATAGTTAGATAGGTAGATAGATAGGTATCACATTTCTTAATCCATTCATCAGTTGTAGGGCATCTGGGCTGCTTCCATAGCTTGGATATTAAGAATAACTGCTGTAGAATTCAGCTTAGTTCTCCAGACATTTTTATCCATTTTGCTGAAGAATAACTCATGAAAAGAGTTTATTCAGAAACTCAGATAATCAGATAATCAGAACTGCCTATTTCAAATTCATTGCTTACAAAGTGTTTTATACAAAACCATTGTGTCATCACACAGATAACCATGATGGTGACCATCAAGTAGTAGAAAGAAGGTAAGAGAGTTCTCTTGTGTCTCTTATGAGGGCAGGCATCCTATTTATGAGGGCCCAAACTCAGATTCAACTACCTCCCAAAGGCCCCACTTCCTAATACCTTCATTTCAAAGTTAGCATAAGTGCATATGAATTTGGGGAGAATATAGACTTTCTGTCAAGTCTATTGCATATGATATGCAGTCACCACCCAAAGTGGACACCTGCAACACTTAACCTCTTTCTGGGACTTCTCTGAAAGGCAGTGGTAAAAGGAAATTGTTCTGGTGGGCAGAACTTTGAGTGGTACACTTGATTTCACTTTACTTGAAAGGAGAAATGGCCCACGTGCAAGTATCTATCTATGATGTACTGTACCAGTGGTTTGGTTCAAATAGGGACTTGGAAGAGATAAGATTAAAAAATCAGTGACAAGTAAATTTAGGAAATGAGTGTGTACAGACCTCTACGAATGGGCCAAAATATGAAGATACTAGTGTCCCATGTAAATGCTGACTGAAAAGTGACAAGCAGAGAAGAGTTTTATTTATCATGTGGTCAGAATGATCCATTCTTCAGATTATTAACCAGAATTTTTCCCCAGCCACTCCTGACCTCACCAGTGGATCATGAACAGAATTGTCAGGGTAACAGGAATGGGAGTTATGCAGGGGTTCAGCAATATGGACTTCCACTTACCAAGGCTGACCCGGCTGTGGCCACTAATGAGTGTCCAGCTGCACACACCAATACTGAGATACCAACATGGCTCCATTCTGAGGTGACCAGTCAGGTACTTAATGGCAGCTTGACTATTTCCATTATGGAAGGGGCAACATTTTGTTCTTCTCAGACATCTACTCCAGATATGGATTTCACTTCCCTTCAAGTGTTTCTTCCAAAACTACATCTCTAGATGTAAGTAACTCCTTATCCATCTTGGTATCCCATGTAGCATAGTTTCAGATATGGAACTCACTTCACAACAAAAGAAATGTGTGAGTGGACCCACGCTCATGGAATTCACTAGAGTCATGTGTGTTCCACCATCCTAAAGCAGCTGGCTAGATTAGTGAAATGGCATTTTGAAACACAGTTACAATGCTAGCTAGCTGAGGATACCTTGTAGGGCTGGGCAAGGTTTTCCAGAAAAATGTATGTGTTTTCAATCAGCCTCCAATATATGATGTTTATTCTTCCATAGCCAGGATTCATGGGCTCAGGAGTCAAGGAAGGGAAACACAAGAGTGATGCCTTCCCCACTCACCATTTCTGTGTCATTAGATAACATTCTTGTTTTCTGTGTTTTAGTTACAAAAGGAAGACTATTTCCACCAGTAAACACAATGATTCTGTTGAACTCTGAGTTAGGAATACCATTGGCCAATTTGAATGTCATGCCTCTAAATCACAGGGAAATAAAAGAGTTAGTGCTGCTTTTTGGTGATTGTCTTGGATTTATGGAAAATTGGACCCCACCATGGAAATCCGCTGGAAGGTTTCTCTGTATTACCATGTTCTGTGATTAAGGTCAATGGAAAGTTAACCCAATGCAGGCAGAAGTACTAATGACCTCAATTCTTCAGGGATGAAGATTTGTGTCATCACACTAGGCAAAGAATCACAAGCAGCTCAGGCTAAGGAAATACAGAGGGGATAGTGAAAGAGGTAGCTGTAGATACCAGCAGTGATTACATGGCTAGTTGCAGAAACTAGTCCTATAATTTTCATGAACAATTTCTCCCTGTTTCTTATACAGCTTGAATATCCCTTATCCAAAATGCTTGGTACCAGAAGAGTATCAGGCTTTTTAGTTTGTTGAATTTTTGGAATAATTCCATAGGTTTCACTGATTATGCATATCTAATCTAAAAATCTGAAATCCAAAATGCTCCAAAATCCGAAACCATGTCATATTGGTCCTCAGAAAGTTTCAAATTTCAAAGAATCTTAGGTCTCATATTTTTGAATGAGGAAAGTAAAATTGTGTCACACATATCTTTGCTTCCATTCCCCTCTTATTTCCATATCATATAACATAAGATTATGTATTTTATATTACATTATCGTGCTCAAATATTAAAAATTTTACACCATATTTAAGAAAAGTAGACATCAAGCAAGGACCTTAACCTTTGCTTGAATGCAAGACAGTCCTGCCAATTTATTACCTTGTAATCATCTTTATTGGAGATTAGATGTGGTTTATGGAGATGGGTCTGGGCTCCAAGTTAGCCAGGGGTGGACTTGTGATGTTTAAGTCTATGCCTCAACTTGATTGGACCACAAGGTGCAGAGATGTATGGATAAACATTATTTCTGGTTGTGCCCATGAGGGTGTTCCAAGATGATGTTAGTATTTGAACCAGTAGACTCAGACAAATGAGTTGTGCTCTCCTGTGTGAATGACATTATCCAATTTATTGTGGATGATCAAAAAAATAGAGAAAGGGAGAATTTCCCTTCTACCTGACTTCTGAGCTGGAACATTGGTCCTTGGTCTTACCATGTCCTCAAATGGGGACTTACAGAACCAGCTCTCCTGGGTCTCCAGTTCACCGATGGATGTTCATAGGACCCCTCAGCCTCCATATATGCATGAACCGATTCCTCATAAGAAGTTTATATATTCCCTACTGCTTTAATCCTCAGTTTCCAGTTACATACCTTTTCTTATTTTGCCTGACAGTTGCTTCCTTCTCCTCTCAGCATTTATCAAAATGTATTATAATTGCATGTTTACTTTTCAGTATGGATTCTCTGATAATGCTATAAAGTCACATGTCTTTCCTTTCAATTGTACCTGTGGCATCCAGTAGCCTTTCTTGTACATAGTAGATGCTCAGAGAAGGTTTGCTTCATTTACTAAAAATTAACTGACATGACATAATGTCCTGGAGCAGTTGATTAAATTATTTGCGAGTTATGAATAGAAAAAGCAAGGTCATATTTTTCACATGCTTAATTTGGAGTTGGTAGACTGAATTTCAAATGAAAAATTTCTCAGTAGCATTATGAAAATGAACCAAGCACTTTTATAAGCAAAGGCAACTTGAGAAAACCATGTAAATATTTTGTAGAGAAATTTAATGTCTACCTTTGTACCACTGACTTAGCAGACTAAATATAACTTGCTGTAAAATCCCTAGCTAATCAGAAGCTATGCACCTGTATATATGCATACACTATATATATTTAAGTATTTATGAAATTCTGGACATAATTGGCAGATGTATTTTGACATCTTACCAATTTAACTACAAAATTGTTGTTTTTCCAATACTTACCAAACCGGTAGGTACAAGTGAATATAGTGCCATTGATTTTAGAAAAAATACAGAATAATAGAAAATATACTTGCTAGAATTATACCTTGGCCTTGCAGAAAATGAAATAATTGATTAGCGTATGTTAATTGCTTAATGCTTAAAACCTGTTGCATATTGTTTTGCAGCTTACAAGATAACAAAATAATTCAAGAATAGACAAAGAACTCTTCATGTTGGCTTTGGCTTTGTTATATTAAGAGTAAGACTCTTTTTTACCAAAAGTGAATAATGGAAAACAACTTATTTTCTTAAAAAAACTAAGGACATATTTTAATTTCAATTAAACTGATAATGATATTTTTTATCCTAAAATGTGCTTGACAAGACACTGGGAAGTAACACCTGAAAAAGACAAGTCTCTGTCTTCAGAGCTGATTTTTAAAGAAAAAAGTCAAAATAAAAAATAAAAAGTCCCTCAGAGTCCATTTATAGACAAAGTGTACTGATATATGGTATTTATGTACAATAGCTACCTTAATCCTCAACAACAGTGAACAAAATCATTGAATTGACACAATATATTTAGACAAGTACTTGAGTACAGGAGCAACAGAACAGAGACCAGAAATTAAAACAGTCAGTTTTATATCAAAGCAATGCAATAGAGAAAGGATAGTCTTTTCAACAAATAGTGTTAGAAAAATTGGGTATCTGTAAGAAAAATCTTGATCCATATCTTACATCCTATGTAAAAATAAACACAAAATGGATCATATTCTAAGTGTAAAATTTTCCAGAAGAAGGAATAAAAGAAAATCCAGTAACTTTTATTCAGGGGGGTCAAAGATTTCTTAGATATAACACCAAAAATACGACTTGTGAAAGACAATATTGATCAACTTAATCTCATTAAAATGAAGAATTTCAGTCTATGGAAAGCTCTCTTAAGGGAATAAAAATGTATCCCAAAGACTGGTGGAAAATGTTTGTAAGTCACATGTTTGGTCAAAGGTTTATAGCTCAAATACAAAAAGGAGTCTCAAAACATAAGAATAATATGATTAAATTTTTAAAGGCCCCAAACAGACACTTCAAAAAGATGACATATGGATGGTAACCAAGTGCTTTAAAAACTAACCCAGATATTTAGTGATTATGGAAATGTAAATTGAAAACACAAGAAACCACTTTACATTTATTACAATGATGAATAAAAACAAATAAATCCAAGTACTGGTAAAAAGCAAATGAAATTCTCATATACCACTAATGGAAATGCAAAATGGTACACTTGAGTAGGAAAAAAATCCAAATGTATGTGTTCAAGGGCAATAAACCACATCAAGAGCAAAGGATGTCAACCTTTCTTCCTCAAATCATTCAAATGTTACCGAGACTTCATGGGGGATAAAGAATATAAAGTTAATGCAAAAGAAAGAACATTAAAGACTGACAATAAGTACAGAAAATGGAAATACACTCAACTGGAATAACTTGAGGAGGAAATGTAAATAAGAAAATGATGGCGATAAGCAGAGACACTATCTTCACTAAGTTTTATAGTTAAGAGGAGAAGAACTAGGACCATGGCTAGAGGGGAAAATGAGATCAGAAAACTTTTTGAAAATGGAGTATACCAGATTAAATGCACATTTTCACAGGATTGGTACACCAGAGAGGAAGAAATGAATGATTCAGGAGACAGAAGAAGTAACCTCAATAGTAAAATCTTGAGTCAGTTGATGTCATGGAATGGTATAATGGCCATTGATCATCTTTACAAAATTAATCGAATACATTGTGGAGTACAAGTGGATTTACTAGAATTCACTTTACCTCCAGATTCAAGATGGAGATATGATAATCTAAGTAAAGCAGAAGAAGCTGGCCACTATTGTCATGGTGATTATTACTGGAAACTAGTCCTACACACTGGCCATTTTTCCTGAAAATACTCATTGATCTAAAACCGACCAAGGCATTCCAAAGCTAAGGGGTAAGGTTTTGATAAAGAATGGAGTGCACACTTCCTGTGAGTGAACAAAGAAATGCATGTCCTTCTAGTTGCCATAAATGAAGCCATTTAGGAGGAGGCAAACAAAGTCAAGAGCATTTGAGGGAAGAGGATGGAGCCCAGTAAGTCCCAGGGACATGGAGCCCAGTCTCCTTCTGGTCACCTTTCGAGACATTTGTTCTTCCTTCACATACAGGAGATGGGAGTCAGTAATGCTTCTTCTTTTAGATATGTCTATTTTACCTGGGCTTTCTATTCTATCACTTATCTTACCCCTACTCTCTCTCTCTCTCTCTCTCTCTCTCTCTCTCTCTCTCTCCCACAAAAAGGAGCTGTTTATTTAGAGAATGCATTCTCATTGGGGCAATATTTGTACCAACAAGGTAAAAATGGTTCTTGGTGGAAAAATACGTGATTCTTTTTTAGTCTTAAAAGACAGATAGATATGCATATACAGTTCTTAAAACTATACACAGCTCTGTTGTGGCAAAATTAGGAAAAATGGCCTGAAAAAGTTTCTGGGAGAAAACTACTTGTAGGCTCCTGAAGGTTCCCCTCTGCTTCAGCAGGAGGGAAGATGGAGGCTGAAGCACGGATGCTCCTAGACCAGCGGTCTTGGGAAAAGGCAGTTCTCACATCCTTTCCTCTATTTTTCTGCTAAGAATGAACTGTGGTCATCTGCAGGGTGGCAGTGAAAGGACATGCTGCCATCCTGGGACAAGATGCTGACAGTCGCCACAGTCACCAGGGAAGCCATGAACTTTGTGGGCAGTTCTGAGAGCCCACATTGCCTCTGAGCTGTGGTTGCAGAGGTTGACCTTGATCACTGCTCACATTCTCATGACTCAGGAGCCACATACATTCATCATGTACATTTTCCAGAGCTGCCATTCTTATAAAAACATTTATTTAGCTTGGCCCCTTCCTGGGGCATTTGCTGGAGTCCATGGTTCACAACCTGAGTCAGCCAAAGTACCTGAATTCTCACTGACATTTAGTAAAAACTACCACAAAAGGCTTCTCCATTTAGCAACAGGTCCTCAGTTTATAAGCATGTTGTAGATAGAACCCCAGGGGATGATTTTGCTCTTATGGGCCAGCATATAGACCGATATCTACATTTACATTAATTAATTAGATGCATATAAGAAATAACATGTAATAAAAATACCCAGATGTGGGTATTTTTTTCTCACAGATATACACAACAGGCATGGAAAAGTGTATCGTCAATGAGTCTATATGTTGTAGAGAAAAAATTAATCATTGAGAAAGCCACATGTTAGAAAAACTCTAATCTCTGCTTTCCATGAAACATGTATAAGTGGTTTAATTTGTTTCTTTGTTATTTTTTTCTTCCAGAAGAATAAACAAAGTTTTTCTTTAATTTTAAATATTTTATTTTTAAACTGCCACAAATGCTTTATACAATATTCCAACAAAAAGTCCCCAGAACAGAAATGTAAAAAAATGGAATGAGTGTGAAAGGGTTAAAGTGGCACAATAAACAGTGTTTTGAGGTATACTTTTTAAAATCAATGAAATCTTATTTAAAAAGCAAATAATAAACCAACAAAATGCCTAAGACAAGTACAAAGGCAAGACAGAGTTGAGAGACATTAAGTAGACTCATTTTTCATTATTTTAAAGCTAAAAACAAAAATCCTAGTAAAACAAGTTTAGCACAATACTTTGAGTAGCTAGAAATCCACAAAACATGCATATTTTCATTCATTTCTATAATTTCTATAATATTTTTAACTGTTTACACACAGCAATGTGCTAACTTTCTTCTCCCAAGGACTCATATCAATGGCTAGATCTCTGCCAATGTGTCCTTTCTCCACACCTGTCTTAGCATGTCTTCCTTGCACAGAACATTGTCTCCATTCCCATCAGCAAGCAGGTGGCAGGTAAGCAGCGAACGTCTCTCAAAAAATGTACTGTAGACTATGAGCACATGATAAACGCGAGAGCACACAAGGGAGGGGTGAGGATAGGTAAGACACCTAAAAAACTAGCTAGCATTTGTTGCCCTTAACGCAGAGAAACTAAAGCAGATACCTTAAAGCAACTGAGGCCAATAGGAGAAGGGGACCAGGAACTAGAGAAAAGGTTAGATCAAAAAGAATTAACCTAGAAGGTAACACCCACGCACAGGAAATCAATGTGAGTCAACTCCCTGTATAGCTATCCTTATCTCAACCAGCAAAAACCCTTGTTCCTTCCTATTATTGCTTATACTCTCTCTACAACAAAATTAGAGATAAGGGCAAAATAGTTTCTGCTGGGTATTGAGGGGGGGGGAGAGGGAGGGGGCGGAGTGGGTGGTAAGGGAGGGGGTGGGGGCAGGGGGGAGAAATGAACCAAGCCTTGTATGCACATATGAATAATAAAAGAAAAAAAAATGTACTGTAGAATGGCATGCACTGCTCTGGTTATTCAATACAATGTTATATTAAAAATCTTAAGAATCCACAGTTTCAGAGTCTGGGAGCAAGACAACAGCCACTCCACAAGTTTCCTTTCCCTTTATTGTACAATAGAAAGACCAAGCTGACGCACACAGAGAAACAAAGTTTATTGTTTTAAAATATTTAACTGTCAAACGGGACTGAATATATTCAGGAAGGACAATTTGATTATGTATAATGTATAAATACACACACATTGCACAATGATTACCACAAACGTTTTTATCATTGATCTCATCTTATGATACTATTTATTACCTTTTTGTTGTTCATCTGAGAGTAAGACTACACAAGAAAGAAAGACACATTTTTGTCTGTTTGTTTGGTTTTGGTTGGTTTTTGAGACAGCATACTATAGGTAGACAAATCAATGTCAACCTGGCCTGGATAGCTCCATACTCAATGCTCAGTCTGCATGATTCTCATCTCTCCTGTGCTCCAAAGCTGATGATTTTCCAACCAACAAGTCAATGCTTCCCTGCTGACTCCAGAAGCAGAACTTACAGGAGAAAAGAGCAACTCAGCTGTCACTCACTGATAAGCTCAAAGATGTATCTCACGTATGCAGAATAACACCAAAGTAATCACCTCGCACAAACTCAATGTTGGGGACACTAGCTGATAAGTGTGTGGTTAGGCAACTGGATAGTGTGGACACCAGTGTATTTGTATTCACACAACCAAGATTGCAGTCTATTTATAAATTTCTTCTTTTTTAAAACTTCTTAAACCTTTTTCTTAGAAACTAAGTCACAAACACACACATTAACCTAGGTCTTCTCAACCACAGAATCATCAATCCCAGACATCTTGTTTGAGGGGCAAAAACACACATGTAGCTGTCATCTTCTTTTGCAATATCCCTGAAGGACCAGTCTGAGACTGTTTAATCCTTTTAATAAGTAGAGGGAACACATGCTAAAGTAAGGAAAAGGATTATAGGATAGTAATTACATAAATCAGTCACATTGTCATTGGTTAAGATCATCTAGTGTTGTGCATTATACACATTTGTCCACATCGTTCTTTTATACGCCTGGCATCAACACAAACACATGAGTAATGCATTGTGCAATCACTTTACAGTGGCTACAAGGGACCAGGTGATAGGAACTTTTCAGCTCCATTTCAATCTTATGGGATCACCATGATATATGTAGTTCATCGTTGACTAAAATGTTGTCACTCATGACTGTACTTTCTTTGTTCCACTTACGACCAGAGAATTAATTAGTTTTTCTTTATGATTTCTATGTCTTAATGTAATGGTGGTTATGACTCACTGCTTACACTAGAGAAAATTTTAAAAAATGTTCAGTTACTGCAGTTTGGCTAAATGTTTATTATAAATGGAAATACCATGCATTGGTTCAAAAAGCTTATTTTTTCAAGCTTATGTATTTGAAGATTTTTAAATTAC
Organism: Castor canadensis; assembly: GCF_047511655.1. Classification (NCBI taxonomy): domain Eukaryota; kingdom Metazoa; phylum Chordata; class Mammalia; order Rodentia; family Castoridae; genus Castor; species Castor canadensis. Next base: position 3,926,776 of record NC_133386.1, on the reverse strand, counting down.
TTTGGAAATACTAATTTAAATTATGATCAAAATTTTCAGTAGGAATGAGCGCTATTTTCAAATGGGCAGGTGTGAGCAGGTGCGCATTCATGTTCACACACATGAAGACATACATATGTGGGTATGCATGCATTTAAATAAATATTGGGCAGATTGCCCGTGCTCTAAGCAGTGAGAAATCATCACATGCTACTTGAGTTTATATGTTAGATGTCCCCTAAGGTCCATGTGTTAAAGTCCTGGTTCCCAGCTTGGCATTATGGGGAGGCTGTAGAAGGAGGACAGGAGTGAGCGGAGTCAGCAGCCCTGTCCATATCTCCACAGACAGCAATGTCTGGTGTCCACACATCCTGGGTGTGTGTATAAGTGCTACTGTCCTGAGCACATCAGCTCCAGAGGACTGTGTGCACCATTTGAGAGTTTGCCAGCTTCCAACTCATCAAAACCAAGTGTTAAAGTGCTGCTTGAAGCAAAAACACTCTCTTCTCATTCTCTGTTCCCTCAGCCTCTAGTCCAGTGTCCAGCCCACAGAAGACATGCAATCAGTGCTATACGTTTCTAGCTGATTGCAAGCACGTAGACAAAGTGCTGTACCCTCCTGTCTCAGACAAGCAGGTTATCTTGGAAGATGGCACAGTGTCCACTTGCTAAGGGCTTTTTCACACAAACTCACTCATATGCCGTTTCTGTGTGTGATTAAGTAGGTCCCAAGACACATTGAACCAAACTCTAAGCCACCTTGCAGCTACTTACAGCATTTAAATTGGGACAAATGCGCTATGGGAATAAGGAAAACGAGGTATTTCCCCAAAGATACTATTAGTTACCGAGAATCCAATACTGGAGGAAGTTCAACTGAACTTTCACTAGTTGCTTTCTATGTGCTCTTCACAAAGACCAAACGCCTTTCAAGGAAATTGGGGAAGATCAATAGCAGTCGCTTTCCCTGCCTAGCCCTGGGTCTACAAGTGTTCACAGGGTAGGAATGGACAGAAATTTCACCTTGGCTCATCTAAGAGTTATTGAATTTCACCTGAATCCTTAAACACACTATGATAAAGGCTTTGTTTTGCTCTAGCACTTGCTAAGAATAAAGAAGAAATCAGATGTTGGAATCAAGCATTTAGAAGTGCAAGCACAGGCTAGGTGTGTTTACTCAGGTGTACAGTGAGGCGCCGTGTGGAGGTACAGGGAGTCAGTGTGGGGCACAGTCAGCAAGGAGCTTAAGTCTAAAACTCAGGGGCTTTAGAACCATGGTCATTTTATGCCCTAAAGAAAAACTGCTGTAAAAATGATTTCATTAATTTTAAACACTGATATGTGAAAAAAAAATCACACTTACTGCTTTTAGTTTGACAGCTTCAATTTAAAAGTAATACAAAGCCATTGTAGAAAATTGAAAGCATAAAAAAGTGAAAAAAGAGAATGATAAAAATGTTAGTACAGTAATGATCAACAAACAACCAATGTCTACATTTTACACTATGTGTTAAAGTATTTCAATATGCACATGTATTAAGTCAATATAAGCGTGTGTAAAATCTAAAGTATTTGCATTCTGCTTGCCTTCATTTGATATTGTAATGAAAGTTTTGTTCCACGACTTTAAAATGCTGGTTGACACTGGCTACAGAAGAGAAAACATTATGATTTTTATTATTTTTGGACATGGATTACTTTTACTATAAAATATATTTTTAGTGTAAAAACGTGGGACCAAGCATGCTTAAAGACAATTATTACAATACACCTGTGATTATTTTCACAATGTAAATTTGTAGAAGTTACATTGTGGGAAATAATATTTGGAGAATAGATATTTGCTTTTAGAGTGACAAAGTAATGCAGAGGGTAGAGCCAAAGCCCTGGAAAAGACAGACAGGGTTCCAGGCTTCTGTTCTGTTTTTTACCTGTGACATGAAAATGCACAGGTGCGTATACCGCACGTGTTATGCTTTCTTCATGAGTATTTTGGAAATAAAAAATAGTTTTGCCTTATAGTTTATTAGACAAAATAAGGAATATAAAACATATTATTCCTTCTCAAAAAGCCAAAGCATGAAATAAGAACTCAGTAGCTATGAGACTCTTTTCATTTTAAAATAAAATCGTGTCCAACATGAAATGCACTGTGATCTCCAAATTTGACCTGCTTCCCCGTGCTCTTTTGATTTTATATGAGATTCTATTTGAGAGTTTAGAATGCCTCCTATGTCTAAGGATGAATTGCTTTAGCTGATGCACTTTAGGATGTGTCTGTTTTCTAAATGGGCTTAGGGCCTGAGAAGGTAAAAGTGCCATGTCTCTGTGGTGATAATACAATCGCTTTGAGAATGCTTGAGGAGAATAAGGAACGTAGCGCTACACTTATAAAGGCTGAGCTCTTGATTCCAAGCTTTTCTGAAACTATATAAATAAACTTCCAACAACTGCCATTGTGCTTCGGGGATGAGGGAAGGTATTCTTACTGTAGCACCCTCAAAGGATTTTTTTTAAAGCCTTGGCCTGCAAGTGTGAGCATGAGTAGGTCACAACCCAGTTGCAGTTCTTTTCCAACGTTGCCTGAGATGAGTTTGAATCTGTTCTGCACCACCTCTACCACCAGGGAGAGCCTTCGAGATGTTGGCAAACCTCTGCTCTAACAATGTATCAGCTGAAGGTGTAGATATAAGAAAACAGGCATTCTAAAATTTTTGTATCACAAAGTGCACAAATGATACAAGGAAAAACACATTTTTCTTCCTTTCTGCATGTGATCATATCAAGGATTCATTTTTACCTCTGTTTCCAATAGTAATATTACTTAAAAGGTTTCTGCTTATTAAGTATCAACCATGTGCCATATACTCTAAAGATATGCTTTTAACCCTCAGTGGCTGCTCCAGTGAGGTGACAATGAACACATTAGGTACTGTGAAGCCAGGCCAGCAATTGCCTTTGAGGTTGAAATTACGAGTTAAACAAGGAAAGAAAAGAACATATGCATAATGTTTAAATGCACTTTGTCACTCAAGAAGAATTATATTTGACTTCCCAGTTCAGACTAATAAGCAAGATGACTCAAACACAAGGCTCAGGAGAGCAAAAGTCACGGTCCTGAGAAGACTCCATGCAAACACCCTATAGATTCTGTCTGTCATGGGTGCAGTGGTCAGACCTCTGCACTGTTCCTGATCAAAACACCCATACTAAGAGGGTTGCACCTGAACTCCAGGGTTTAAAAACATTTGCTGAAATTAAGGAATTCAGAATGCATAATCCATATACAAACCTCCACGAGGAAAATCAGGAAGAAATTGCACAATATTCTAAATTATCATCAACATCAAGAAAATAAAAATGAATGCATTTTCTTCTTCAACATCCAGTCATTCTTCAACCCAAAGTAGTAAGCATCTATTCAACAGTGGATATATACCCAAGAAAGGACTTTACCCAACAGCAGACATCAACCCTGCTCTTGCTGAGGTCCCAGTGGTGTTCATGGTGATGAATCCACTGGACACTTCTCAAGACTTACATGACTTTTCATTTGCACTCATTGTAGCTGCCAGTTCCTTCGTTCCTTGTGAAGCATCGTGCCACAAATCTCAGGTGTGCCTTCTTTGTTCATCTCTGGTAGCTCTTTCCAGTCTACTGTTAACTCAGTGTCAATCCCTTTTAGGTTTAGGCAGCCCCTCCTCTCCTCCAGCTTGTTTCTAGATTATGAAATTTGAGCTCAGTCCTTGTGTCCAGGTCATCACTTTACAGAACATAATACCATGGACCTTGATGGTTCTAAATGCAGGACTCCACTTCAAACTTCCAATCCTGCAAATCTACTTACCTACTTACGTGTTGCCATTAATCTCAGTTATCTTTCCAAAGCAACCAAAATCCTAAATTTCAAGTATCAACAATCTGCAATCTGCTACTCTAGCAGTGTCTCCAGAAGAAATCATTATTTTATCTCTGTCTCCCTCACTGTTCCCTCAAGTCAAGACCTTAATGATCACCTGCAATATATACCTGGAATTTTTCCACTACACGCTATTACAAGAAACAAGACAGGACCAGTGCCTATCCAATGGACTGATGTAATAAGCATTTAATTGTCTCCTATTACATTTTTATCCCTGAGTAATTCATTCCCTGCAAAGCAGCCAAAATGGTCTCTATAATGTGCAAATATAATAACCAGCCTAACACAATTACCCTAAAATTCTGAAATTTTACTACCCTGGATATAGTTTAAACTCTTAAAATTTCTCTCTCTCTCTCTCTCCCCTTCCGTCCTTCTCCCCATGCCTCTCCCTCTGTCCCTTATTCCTTATTTCTACAGCACCACTACTTCAGGACTTCATATCTGGTAGACCTATCTCCATGACCTTCTTTCTAATTTCCCAGAATACAGCACCAAACGCTTTACTCCCCCAAGACGCTCATGCTATATCTCCCACCTGAAAAACAATCAGTCAATCTTCAGTTCTGAACTCCACTCTACATTTGGGTATATTGTTAAGGATGTTTGTGTGTAATAATCATTATGAAACTAGCAACTTACAACTACCGTCTCTGCAAAATATGTCCTTGAAAGTGTCATGGCCTATAACCTAACTTAAACATTTTCCTTCACTCACCACCATGCACGATTTCATGATGCAGTAGGCATACTTCACCAGCATTATCCTGAATTGTGGGCCTGAAGGGCTCCCTCACAGATGCCCTCTACTCTACCCGTATCCCTTCTACATCGCCTGGAGGTCAAGGACACAGCTTCAATAAGATGCTGCCACCCTTCATTAGCGCATGGTGTGAGCTTGCAGTATTCCTTCTCCTCTGTTATGTTTTGGACTCTGGGGCCACTGGCTTCATCAATGCACCAAACTGTGTGGTTGTGTGCAGCACCTCGGGGCAGGCTTAAATGCCATAAGTAAATGAGGTTTTGAATCTGTCTGTACCAGATATGAGTCTTTAGAACCCAAAGGAAACCTAGGAAGCTAAATCCTTCAAGTTTAGAAGGCCGGTCCCTGTTATATCCCAGTGAAAGCACAATTGTCCTCAGGCTCCTATCTCTCTCAAAGTATCTCCTTCTATACTTCTGTATAGGAATGGCCATGCGATTTTTGGAACACTAATGAGTACCCAAAGGGACGGTAACCTGAGTGATGCCTCCCACTGACCCTGCAGCAGTGCATTTTCCTAAATCCAAGTCACAGAGGTATTTGACCATGGATTCTAGTGTGGTTATTAATCCTTAATTCTTGTAAAAGTGTCCTACTAAGTGAGTCTGTCGTATAAGGGTTGCAGTTCAGGCGAGGTGGGGGTGACCCTTCAGGCTGGATCCCCACGAAATGCCCATGATTTCAGTGACACAGATGTCCACTTTTTAACCTGATAACTACAACAGATACATATGCTCAGAGACCTTGTAGTTTAAGCCCATAGTGTGCAAAAGGCAATCCACAGGTGATCATATGACTTGGGTCATGTGTTTCTGTTCACTTTCCCTCCACCTCCACACAGCCTCCTTCAGACTGGCTGGGACTGAGAGAAGCCACATACAGCCTGAAGGGTGTGTTCTTAATGCTCTAAGAGAAGTTATGGATGTGATCTGCCAGATGAGCTTTTATTTAATTTTTATTTATTGATTGTGGTACAGGGTTTGAACTCAGGGTTCACACTTGCAAGGCAGTGTTTTACCACTTGAGCCTTGTCTTCAGCCCTTTTTCTCTGATTATTTTGGAGATAGGATCTTATCCATTGCCCAGGCTGACCTGGACCATGATCTTCCTATTTTAAGTTTTCTACCATAGCTGGTGTGACAGGCACACACCACTGCACCCAGCTTTTTTCCATTGAGATGTGGTCCTGCCAACGTTTTTGCCCAGGCTAGTCTGGAGCTGCAATACCCCCAATCTCAGCCTTCCAAGTATGCCTGGGTGAGCTTTTTGAGATTCTAGGGAAGGTCCCTGGGACCCCAGTTTCTATTTCTAGCAATGCTAATTCTTTCAGTTAAATGAGTGAAAATTTATTTTTGTGATGTTTGATGCCTGTTCTGCCAGCCTATCTGTAAGAACTTTGCAAGCATAGACTGCACAAATTTGTCCTAAGGTGTCTTCAGGTGTAGCAGTGATATGTGTACACAGACCTGTAGCACTTTGTAAGCTAAGGGAGAACTGTGCGAGCCTCCAGACTGCACTGAATGTTAACTTAGGAAGCAGACTCTGGTGCTTGCCCATCATCCTCAGTTATCCTAAAGATAATTGCAGCTGCAAACCAATGTCATACATGCAAAAACAATTAAAATTTCAAATGGCCTGTGCAATCAGTTTTCTTGTCAGCCATCCAGGTTTGTGACGATGTAGGAGATGTAAGCGTTTGTATTTAAAATTCTGGGAAAGACTGAGTGGAAAGTTCTACCCAAAGTATGAATAACAGTGGTCCACAAATGGCCATCGTTAATTCTCATAGTGCCTGACAATGTGTGAAACAATGCTCACAAAAAATAACGAAGTGTTTTGCAGTGATCAGAGAGCAATGAGTTAATGAAGACTGGGTTGACGCACTTGTGTCTCCACTCATAGACTAAAGGACACCAAAAGATTCCTTAAACTTCTGTGTCATAAGTTGATTTCCTCATAATGTCAATGACTTCAAAAGTAAAAGATAGGAGCTGAGTGTGCAGTAACATCCCATAATCTCAGCACTCAGAAGTCACAGGCAGGAGAATCAAAATCATGAGTTCAAGGCTAGCCTGGGCTAGCTAGTGAGACTCTGGCTCAACAAAAAATAAAATAAAAGCTAGGAAATTATATCAACTAACTGTGGGAGGAGAGAAATCAATAGGCCATCCAACTGGAATCCAACCAGAATCCAATCTGAATGAAGTTGAAGATCACCCTTTGCCACAGAGCTCTGGACAGGCATGGCAACATGCCAGAGTGTTAATTTTTCTGTCTAATTTGGTAGAAAAGACAGGGAGGTGAAGGTGAGAAGTTCATCCATGATGTGGTCACTACAATTACACTTTATTCCACTCATACATGATCCTAAAAATGGAACTCTGAAGAGCCAGTACTGGGGACATTACAAAACCACTGCTCAGATGAAAGATCTTGCAATATCAGTAAAGCATGACCCTTCCTTCTTAAATCCCAGCAGCACTGTTAATAGACTTCAGGAAGCCTTAAAATTCCATACTGGTGACGACTTCATGAGGGCAGAACAAAAGGGAAGTCACGAGTGTCGTTTTCACCTTCTCAACTTCTCCCAGGGATGCTCCAGAAGTTCAGTCAACTATAAAGTCACTCTCATTCACAATGTTGAGCACACTTGTCTGACATCTTTCAATCTTGAATGCATTATTTTCACCAGCAGTTCTTGAGCCCCAGTTCCAAAGTCTAAAGCAATCTCTGCATTAATTTTAAGCATCAGGATATCCAGGTGTCAAAGCACTAGGCTAGGTTTGGGGGCACATAGGTCTGTGGTAGCTTTTGTCACTGGCAGCTGTATGAAGGCTTTGGGGAATAAAGGCTGTTCTGAATCACACTGTGTTAACAACTAGATAACAGAGAAGCAGAGTTTCTAGGTACAAAGTGGCTTCAGGACAAAGTCACCAATAACCAAACCCGGAGCTTCAGGGAGTCCTCTGGCACTGAAGAAATGTTCTCCATGAGGTATTTTTACTGGACTTGACAGGTGCACTAACTGGAACCCTGTAGCCACCTAGGTTAAGCCCTGTTGAAGTAGGTATGTGATTCTAGGAAGTAAATGTGAAGAGTCACTAAACCATGAACTCAGAAGATGCAACTGAACATAGAACCGGGCTTCTCAAAACTCAGTGTGCATTGTTGCATGGGGGCCTTGTAAGGCAGTCTGGTGCAGCAGGTCTGAAACGAGCAGGACGGTCTGGACTTCTGCATTTGTGACACTCTTGCACATTATGCTGATGACATCCGCCATGGACCAAAATTTGAATAGAAAGACTGCAGAGAGCTAGGAATCCCCCCGGAACTCCACTTTCTGTGTTAGCAGCTCTAAAGGGTAAGTGGTCTTTTAAAGAAAAGCCATCAGACAAATCCTTAAATATAAAGGCAGAGCTGTGAACTAGGATTGCTCCTTCCAACAACTTTCTAAATCCAATGACAGACGAGATCGGGCGCGTTCAGGGTGGCTCCACTGACAAATGGATTAAGAAAATGTGGTATCTATACACAATGGAATTCTATGCAGCCATGAAGAAGAACGAAATGTTATCATTCGCTGGTAAACGGATGGAATTGGAGAACATCATTCTGAGCGAGGTGAGCCTGGCCCAAAAGACCAAAAATCGTATGTTCTCCCTCATATGCGGACATTAGATCAAGGGCAAACACAGCAAGGGTATTGGACTTTGAGCACATGATAAAAGTGAGAGCACACAAGGGAGGGATGAGGATAGGTAAGACACCTAAAAAACTAGCTAGCATTTGTTGCCCTTAACACAGAGAAACTAAAGCAGATACCTTAAAGCAACTGAGGCCAATAGGAAAAGGGGAACAAGTACTAGAGAAAAGGTGAGATCAAGAAGAATTAACCTAGAAGGTAACACCCACGCACAGGAAATCAATGTGAGTCAATGCCCTGTATAGCTATCCTTATCTCAACCAGCAAAAACCCTTGTTCCTTCCTATTATTGCTTATACTCTCTCTACAACAAAATTAGAAATAAGGGCAAAATAGTTTCTGCTGGGTATTGGGGGGGTAGAGGGAGGGGGCGGAGTGGGTGGTAAGAGAGGGGGTGGGGGCAGGGAGGAGAAATGACCCAAGCCTTGTATGCACATATGAACAATAAAAGAAAAATGAAAATAAATAAATAAATAAATCCAATGACAACAGGAAGCATCTCTATTAGGCTCCAAACACTCCTGGTTTTTATGATCACTGCCATTCATATCTTTGAATACAAGAGCAGAAATACATAAGACATTCCAGGATTATAATATCCAATTTATTTCAGCTTCAAAGGAATGAGTATCAGGTGGCAAAAGGACAATGCATCATCAAAGCATTCTGGGACAATTCTCTAGACACACAAGAACATTGTGTTGGCAAATCAGTTATACACACAGTCATTTGAGAAAGCTGCATGCTCTTATTATGCCATCCAAAGATGAGAAGGTGTCACCCTGGTCTGAAGCTGGGACATGGAAAGAAATGTATACACGACAAATAACAGTAGTTAAAAATCACTCATAAAAATATGGCGTGCCGAGTTCTACTATAATATTGCTAGGCTTGATTTGAAGTGAATTAATCCAACAGGATCCATGCACTTGGGAAGATTACAATCTAAAATCAAAAGGGGTAGCTGCTGCCTTTGCTATCCAAAGAAATAAAGAGGTTAAATTCTTTGTCACAGAGAACGTCTATGACACAGCTTAGGAAAATTTACAAGAAAGCAAAGCAAGATTGAATTGCTGTATGAAGAGATGGGTAAGTACAACTGTATTATCCCTCCTCTCACTCAGAAAGTCATCGCTGTCCTTAATGTTCCTCAGTGATTCTAACCAGAAACCTGGAATGCCTCGAAGACAAATATCCACAGAGGATCTGGTGTAGCTTGGTAATCTGAGGGGTCCTATGAAACGCATCTGGATCTCATCACATTTCAGTGCATGAAAGACAATTTGAGGTGAAAATATCAGGCAATGTGTAGCACTGACCGTCACTCAGACGAGGAAGACCTCTGCAAAGTGCACCTGCATCTCTGCTCCAGATGCCAGAGTGTAAAGAGGTGGCGGTCACCCCTGGTCCCTGCAGCAACAACGCTCCTGGACCATTGCTTAAAAATAAAAGCAGGTGAGATGATTAGGGTGAGACAGGAAGGGGGACAAAAGAGTAATTACTAAAACCCCATGATAATCTGATTATATTATGGGGATAACATATTCCTATCCTCCATTCAGGTTAAACCATATAGAGAATGAAACAAATTTTCAGCATAAGAGAAAATGCCCTTTACTTAGCTCAATAAAGGTTTTACCCTATATACACTTCTTTAGAAAAACTCTGACAGTATGGAACATGAGCTGCTCATTTTTCTTTCTGAAACAATATGTATGCCCCAAGAAACTGACAGCTATAACAAGAGAGGAGTTATTCATTAGAAATGTAAAAGAACACATCTTAAGGAAAATGAGTTGAATGAATTGCATCTGGGTAAGGAGGTTTCTCTTATCTCTCCCTGCCCAGCCTGTGCAGCCATTATTACCCAATTATGTCTCTGAGATTTCTCCCCTGACTCTCATAAAAGACTCCTAGTCTAAATACACACTTTTAAATTTGATATGTCTGTGTATATTTATTTCCCATATTAAAAAGCTTTAGGCTTATAGTACAAATAATACTTATATATTACCATGTATCTATGTGTCTAATATCCTTTGTATGTCAAATAAATATAACGTGAAGCACTATTCATATGAAAAATTGTACTTCCCTTCTTCTTAACCTCATAATGATTTTGATAATCGTGTTTCTGAACCAGGATGTACACAGCACTTCACCGAACTCCTCTGCTGACCTAATGTCTTTATCTCTCTTTAAGAAAATGACATTGAATACAATGATGAGGTGAAACACACTGGACATAGTCTGATGTCCACTAACTTCATAATACAGCTAACCCCTAAAAATGGCTTAGCTTCCCTAGACATTGAATTCCCTGCCTTGTGTTGTCAGGGTCTTTCAAAGGGTTTGATCCCTGAGAGAAATATCATTTCCATCCTACCTTACACACAGGGGCTCATTTTGTCTCTGTTTAACCATGAGTGTCTGATAATTGTACTTCGAGACTTTGGCCCCATCCCTTTTTCCATGTTTCATTGACTTATTTGTTGTCTTGCTTTTGCTTCATTGCTTTTCTTGACCAGACTCTGTCACTTACGGAAGTCTGATCCACAATGGCACAAGACTGTGAATTCTCTATACCCTGACTTGGTCACCAGCCACCCTTGTTTCTATCCAATGTGTCTTCCATGTTAAACTTCTTGTGCTAATAACCCAAGTTTATCTGTGGTACTGACAAACAGAGATCCTTAAAATACACTTCTCAACTGAAAGGAAGTTGTCATTAAATTAATTTAACGGTATAATGCCGGTTGTATTGGAGGCAGAGAGTAGAAGCAGAAAGTCCAGTCTTAATTCATAATCTAAGTCCACTGTGTGTCCTTCTCAAATCTGAGCCACCTCTCTCCTAATTTAGGTTGGTGAATAAAGGTTTCCCTCATGCCTAGAAGATGAAGATAACATGAGAGGGATTCATTCCCAAAGGATTCAGGAGCCACAATCATATAAAGTCAAAGCAGTGGATTTTCTGAATGTTAAATTAGCGTCAAGCATTCATTAGTGTAATTTGCTGGGCTGCACTGAGATCAAGCCTAGTAGATCATTTTGATGGTCCCCAGTGCCCAGAGTATACCAGGGTACAATTACTCTCTCTATCAGAAGAATATGCTACTGTCATGTCAAATCACTCACCTTCTGCAGGGGATGAACTTCTCCAGGAAGCTTGGAAAGCATTTCTAGTTCTGTAAGGCACCGAATATTTTCATAAAAAAGATGAGGGAAGAACTTCTTATCTCCTTTTAGAAAAATACATTATGGTACCTGATGCTATGATTAGAAAGCTGATGACTTAAACATCTCAAATTTCAAAGAGAAAGTGAGAGCCCTCGGCCAGCACCATGGTTGGGCTGCTTTGACTGAACAGGAAACAGGACGATTTCATTCATTGTCACTCTTAGGATAAGAAGGAAGATCTTTAATCCTATGTGCCTTCTTCAAAGTGTTTGGTATATTGCAGACATTTCCACCTTACCATAGAAATACAGGAGGTTTTCAGAGACGTAAAAAGATAACATGGAATGCCAGAGAAACTTTATAAATTTTAAATTTTTTTGAGAGTTAATATTTTCTAATTTAATTTCTGTGTTTCCATCCTCTCATTTAACTTCTTCCTCTTGCATATTAGCTGACAATGTACCTTATGTCCTGAGGTCTGATTGCAAATTCTGTGACCACTTCTTTTTAAAAACAATACCTTCTATTGATTCTTTCTAGATGAGTTACTTTTATATTCTGTAATATTTTTAAATGTATTCTGGCTCCCCACTTGTAAATAAACATAGAAAAACATGAAGATCACTCAAAGGTGTGTGAACAGGAAAACATGGAGGTGATACAGCAGTTCTGTAAACACATTTTCTTTTCATCATGTAGGAAGATATATATATATATATGATATATATGTGTATATATGTGTATATATATACACATATGTATATATGTGTATATATATCATATATATATATATCATAGCTTCCCATTTATCAAATCTTTTAGAAGAACTATCCTAAGAAGACATCCATTGTAAGCAACAGTACATTGAATGGAACAATGCAGCTAATTAATTGAGATAATTTTGAGATTCACCTCCTGACATAACCTTATTTTGTGATTTTTTTTAATGAATAAGTAAGTTGCTTAAAGGTGATCTGCAATGACAAATGACAAGCATTTAGAAGGGAAACCTCCAGTTACATTTATCATACGTGCCTCACACACCTAATCCAACAGCAGAAACTCAACGGGTGTTAGTTAGATGTTGAATGGATGAATCCATTAGTTAGTAATCATTTATATTCTGATTGAAATAGGCAACTATCCCATAACTGGGGAGAAATTGCTTAGTTATCTAAGTTTAAGTGCTGTAAGTTATCCAAGTGAAACTGAAGAGGGCTTGAAAGCTGTCAGGCTTTTTGTGCATATGCTCCTTGCATCACACTCCATATGGCTTGCCTGCTACTTCAGCTGCTGCAGGGACCACAATCGAGGAGAGTGTCATAGCTTCCAGACTCCATTCAGTATCACTCTTTGTTTGTTTGTTTCTAGTTGTCATTGTTTTCACTTGTTATTGTTTTTTCAATAGAAAATTAATTTATATACAACATATAAAAGAGAACAAAGAGCAGAGCAATAGAGAGAAAATAAAAACCAGCCACAAATCTACCACCAAGAATCTCTCAGCAACACACTACAATGCACAAACTCCCTCCTATTTGTTACTATTCCCTTTCTTCAGCGATCATGACTTTTTTTAAGATGTGCCTTTTATGTGCCTGTTACCAAATGTTAATCTGCAATAGAATTTTAACCAATTGCATATCATTTCATGGTAGGTGTCCTACAATTTTTAAAAATCCTTTGACAGACACTAAAATTATCTCCATTTTATGACATAACAAATATTTTGAAAATATTGACATTTCTTTGGGCACCTTAACATAGAGCTGCTTGGTCAAGAATTTTAATAAGTATTTTCAAATTGTGCCCCAGTGAGTTCAAATCAATTTATCATATTCCAATGTTCATGATTTTTGCAAATTCTGTTTCCTTGTCAATGATGATGCATATTACCATTCTCCTTTTGATTTTCAGTTTCACCATTAGTGAGTACCAGCAATGGTTGCACGTGTTCACTAGTCTTTCTATCTTTTATACAGAGAAATTATTTTTGTATACTTAGGCTGTGCTTCTATTGATACACAGTTCTTTTATTTTAATTGGCATATAGTAAATGGAATATAGCAAGTGGTTTCCTCATGACATACAATCCCTCTCTGTATAGTCTTTTTAAATTTAATTTGTGAGGATGGCTTAAATATTAAACATGTTAACATATTACCAGAGATATATCCCAAAAATAGTTTCGTATTTAAGAGAAATTTTCAGCTTCAGTTTGTTATGGTAGATCGTGTGTGCAACAAACTTCAGGACATTGTCCCGAGTGTAGTTCTATTAGTTCTGCACTAAGGGGACTTGTGCTAATTATAGTGTTGGCAACACAATTTGAGATGGGTGACTTCTCATCACAAAGTGCCAGGTGGCCTCTGGGGGCCATGTAAATGATCAATATCCCCCAACATATGCATTTGTTCATTCTTTCAGCCTAGTGCATTGACCCATTGGTACAGGCCAGGTTTGTGCTAGTAAACAAGAGAAGTGTTGGAAATAAGACCTGTACTGTCATGGAGCAGAAAACCTGCCAAGCAAGTCTTTTCTATGTACTTCTAAATTGCACCAATTATTAATAATCTAGCCAATACATATCAATGAAATTAGGGAAGATACAGACTTCTATCAGTGATGACCATGGATTCACTTGTGGATACCATAGAGGCATATAAGAGCCATCCCTCTGCTCTTTCCTATGGTTGTGTTACAGTGTTTTCCTTGAGGTTCTGCCATTCTGCTTCAGGAACTGAAGTTTCACAAAACTACATAATATGGCTTAAGTAAAAGGTTTTTTATTGGGGGGGAAGATTTAATATGCCAAAGGATGTTGAGAGAAGAAAAGGCAGCCCCTGTTCCTCCCACATCCCACAGGGAAGCCAGCTGGGCTGAGAACAGCTGTGGAGGGTACAGTCCCACAGTCATCTACTCCAGATAGTCAGTTAAAGACTCAGCTCTCTACAAAGGCTACATAGAAAAATCAACGCTCAGTACACAGATAACACAGAGCCTGTGGGAAGTTGGAGTACCCAGGAGAGAGACCACTGACCCAGCAAAGCAGGGGAAAGAGGAGCCAAAAGTCCTGGTTGGTTCTCAATCTAGGAAACCCAGAGTGAGCTTTGGGGTATTTTCCAGACATTCCTGCTCATGTCCTGACATTTCTGGAGACATTTTGCTATACTTAAAAATTCGTGCTAGCATATTTAAGAATTCATTTTGGCAAATTTTATTTTCCATGAGGGCCTCAAAAGGTCTCTCATCTACTGTCACTTCCTAAAAGAGACATAGACATTCATCATCAGTAATCCCAGAGTAGGATTGTGGTTTTGGTAGAAGTGACAATGTGTGACTTTTCAGGCAAGGCATGGATTCTTCCACCAGATCTTTCTCTTTTTTTTTTTTTTGGCTTTAGTTATTTTTCAGATAGGATCTCATATTTTTGTCCAGGCTGGCATCAGGCCACAATTCTCCTACTTTCTCCTCCTGCGTTTCTGGGATTATTAGGTGGGAACCACCATGCTCATCCCTCTAACAAGTCTTCTTGAGGCCTTCAATCCTGTGAGCTGTTCACCACACGATGAGATGTAGAGAGGACACAAGGAGCACACCTGAGATGGCCGTCCCACAGACAGCTTCACTAAAGTGCCAGGTGACAGCCAGACCACCCTGAAGTGCTTTTAAAGGAACTGTGCTATAGAAGAATTAATCGTGCAGTGATCAACAACCAAAAATACCATGTACTTTTACGAACCTCAACCAAAAATTAATTCAAGCTATCTTTCAATATTCTGCACCCTTTTTCAGTTCCAATAGATTTATTATATAGTCCCCAGAGAAGTCCAAAGAGGTGATGAATGATTCTTTTTATCAAAAATTACCATGTTGATTGAAACGAGGAAGTTCCAGGGAAAATTTATGTCCATCAACTGTATCAATTGTCAGAATCAATGCATATTTTATTAGAGCACATTAATTACACAAAATAAGGGCTTTCATTATGATGTTCTCATACATGTTTATAAGTTACTTTGACTATATTCACCATGCCTATTATCCACACTTATCTGTGCATACAGATCAAAAGAAAAACCAATTGAAGGAACACAAAATCCTCCAAAATTACTAAATGAATCAAAATATTTCACATTTTAAGTGAACTTTAAAATTGAACTAAAATTTGCTCTTTTATGTCTGGTCAAGGTAGACTTGCAGTTTCTGGATTTTCCTTCCTGCCTGAAAAAGCCAAAGCAAATAAACAGACAAAAGATGTCAAACAATGATTTTCAAAACTCTAGATTTAAGGCAAAGAAGGACAGTGACCCCTAATCCATAGGAAATAAATGTGATGAGCCCCATAAGCCCCATCCCCCTCACCACTCTTTCTCACACACACACGCACACACAAACAGCTCTTCTTTCTGGCAAAGTTTACAGCATGGTGGCGTGAAGCCTAGGCAGAATTTGATGATTTCTTTGAATTGAGGTGTTAGTACAAAGCTTTGATGAGACCAAACTGACTAGGGTTCACATAACTGAAGATTGGCAATGAAAGAGAGAGAGAGAGGTTTTTAACAGAGTACTAGCCAGTACACATACATGAAAAATTATCTGATGTTGAAGATAGAACCATGTGAAATGGTTGAATAGGGGGAATATTAAAAGCAGCCAGAGAGGAAACAGACTGTATAGAGAGGAATGAGTTAAAGATGGCAGAAATATCAGAAACAGCACAGGGGAGAAGAGAGCAGAGTAACATCTTTAAAGTTCTGAAAAGAAAAATGTGTCAACCTAGAAATCCAAATCTAAAGAAAACACTTTTTTCCAAAGCAAGGTGAAAGCCAAGACATTTTCAGATATACAATAAACACTGAGGTAATTTTATAATAAGACAATCACCGAGCTAATTAGCCAACAAAGGGCATTAGTGGAGTGATTTAAAAAAATACTCAATTACTCCAAAAGAAGGAAGGAAGGAAAAAATGGAAACAGAAAAAATAGGTTATACTAAAAACAAATAGAAAGATGATGTATTGCATTGTAAGTCAATAGTCACCTGAATTATGAATGCCCCAAATACTCAATTATGAAAAATGCATTTTCAGACAGGATGAAAAGGCTAGGTCCAGCTATACATCACCTACATGAAATGCACTGTCAATATACATAAAATATAAAGCAAAGCATGGAAAAAGATATACCATGCTAAGCCCTGTCAAAGAGGAATTGATTATATTAATACCAGATAAGGATTCCAAATTAAATATTACCAGGAATAAGGGAGGTAACAGTGAAAATAAGGGAGTCAATTACTTTAAAAATGTAACAATCCTAAATATTTATGTTCCTAATAGAAAATACTTGTTCTTTTTAAGAGCATTGCTGTGGAGGAAATTCTTCCCAGCCTTTCTGTGAAGCCAGAAACTGAACACTTGATACCAAAACCAGAAGAATGCATTACAAAAGAAGAAAACCACAATTCAAAATATTTCCCTCATGAAATGAATGCACAAATGCTTAAAATTTAGCAAACAATTCCAAACAAATTCACAAGCAAATGTGCAGAAATGCAGGGTTGGTTTACTATTCAGAAATCAGTCAATGTTATTCAATGTATTGCAAATCTAAGCATACACAGATGCACACACATACACACGTATACACAATTAGCAAAGTTACAGATTGACCTCAGTTTATGATGGTTTGACTTACGATCACTCCACTTAACAATGATGTGAAAACTCCTACAACCATTCTCTGTCACATAAGCACAGTATTATAAAGCAGGCTTTGTGGTAGATGACTGCCTAACTGCAGCCTAATATAAATGCTTTCAGTACATGTAAGGTATAGTTAAGCTATAGCAATTGATAGGTTAGTATACTAAATATATTGTCACCTTATAATATTTTCAGCTCATAATGCCTTTATTAGGAAATAACCCATTTAGAGGTGAAGGAGGAGCGCACCTGTATGTAATAAATATTTACTGTTCTTTTATAACAAGTACTCTCGGTACTTGAAGGACAGAAGGAAACTTCTTCTTCTAATAAAGTCATCTGTAAAACCTTGAAGCTGAATTACACTGAACAGTGAAAGACATAATTAGGCCAGGATGTTCCTAATCACAGCTCAAACTCAACATTGCCTTAAAGTCCAAGCCAGTGTGATTGTGTAAGAAAAAGAAATGGAGGACCTCTCTATTAGATCTTTGTGCATAGATTGCAAGATCACCCACACAGGAAATCTGATGGACTCTAAGAGTTCACCAAGTTGCAGGCTAGAAAACAAATATAACAATATGTCATGTTTCTGCATGTTAGCAATAAGCACTAGAAATTGGAAGAAATAAAATATGTGCAATAGCACAGAAATGTAAAATGCTAATCAACTAACTTGACAAAAATATGAAATTCCCTAACACTGAAAACTATAAAACATTACTGAAAGAAATTTAAGAAGATGTAAATAAGAGGTTCCATATCTGTGGTTTGGAAGATTCCAATTTGTTAAGATGTCAGTTCTCCCCAAAATGATCCCTAATAGTGCAATTTCAGTCAAAATCCCAGCAGTTTTGTTTTGTCAAAACTGACCAACTAAAGGAGAAGGAAAGTCAGGGGCAACTTTGGGAATGCTTACAGTTTTAAAGATGGAATTGCAAGGCTCTGATGTCATTTTCTTTGTGGAGTTCAACTGTGAACTGGAGTCAACATGCATCTCGCACTTACAAAGAGTTGTGTGCTTTGTTAATCTTAGTAACAAATGTGCGAACAACATTGAGAAAAAGTTTTTCTGATATTAAGCCACCATTAAGGCGAGGACAAGAAAAAGATGCGAAAGCATTTATAAAGTCAAATGGGGAGCAATCATACTAAATGTCTTCGTACAAAGTAGCCAGGTGTAGTGGTACACACTTCTGGGAAGGCAGAGGCAGGAGGATGGCACATTTAAAGTCAGCCCAGGCAAAGGCAATGCAAGACCCTGTCTCAAAAACAATATAAAAATAAAGGGCTTGGGGCATAGCTCAAAAGGTAGAGTGCTACCCAACAACCAAGCATGTTCCTGGAGTCAATCCCCAGCACCACACAAAAAATAAATGAATAAAAAGGTACATGGGTAAATGTGATGCAGTGCACCCTTAACTTTCAGTCTCTCTCCATTCTTTGTCTGATCTTAGTAAAGAATCAGGTAAACTAAATACTGGTGTTTTGCATGCAGAAACTGTAATTTAATTGTATGGCCTTTCCATGGCAATACTCAATTTATGAGTGAGTAAAAAGAAGAGAAGCCCCATCAAGAAGATGCTCACAGAGAATGTGACAAAACCTTTTTTGTGTATGTTTATCTGTTGGTTCATTGGTACACTATGGATCAACCTAGAAGCTCCCTCAAGCTAGGCACATGCCTACCATGAGCTACATCCCCAGCCTCAGGAGAAGTTTTAAAGAAAATTAAGCTTCTGTCCTCATCACCTGACTACCTCTGGTTTTCCAAACCACTGTTTGGTTGTTTTTGTTTGTTGTTTGTTTCTTTTCCTTCCTTTTAATATTATGATGAAAATCTCATTCACTCCCCTGACCCTTCTGTATGCAACTTGTATCACCTCCTTTGTCAATTGTCTATTTAAATTAGCAGTAGCTAAGACAATATAAGTACTCAAATAGTTTCAAACCTTTCTTTGGATTCCCCAATTCATCAACAAGATTGCCCAAGTGACCAGATATTTCAGTTGAATTAAATAAGAATATTTTGTGGTGTATTTGATCAAAATGGTTGCATAACACTTTCATCAGTCTCTGAATGGTAACTGGGTAATAGGGGCATGTGGTTTATGTCCTAGAAAATCAAAGAGGGTAATTATTGAAACTAGGGAAGTCAGAAAAAGTCCGTTAAGTTTCTCAAGCTGTCCAGATCTTAATATTCTAGTAATAAAAAGGGACACTAGGAATCTCTAGAGGTAAAAAGTAACAATAAAGGCAATAAAAAAACAGTGAGAAGAATGAGGCAGCACCTGCCCTCGGGGTTTCCTTTATGCAGTCCCCTGGACCGAGTTGAAGCCTGAACCTCTATGTTCCATAGCCGTCCACCTGTTCACTGGGGTAGGCCACAGACAAGTGTGTCCCCAACTGCTTCACACAGGCAACAAAATTGAATGAGCCATGGAGTGAAGACCCCAGAACATCTGCAGGGATGAAAGCAGTTGTCACACAGTGGATTCAGGATGAGGAAACAGCTGCCTTCCTTGCTTCAGTCCAAAAAAGTGTTTTCTTTTCTCTTCCAGTTTTGATCATTAAGTTAACCTACTGGAAAATTAATATGCATTCTATATTTCGAGTACAGAAAAATGACCATTTTAGTTGTTCACAGCTGCACTGCGAGAAGCTGAAATTAATATTGCTGCTAAACACAGCCATGAGCTGGAAAAATGCCAGTGCTTCTGTACCAGGGTTCAGAGTACCTTTGCTTTGAACATGCCAGCTGCTCTATTAATTTCCCAAAAGGCCAAATGAATTTGAAAATGACCCCCCCCAAAATTTTGAATAACTAATTGTTTTGTGTGAACCTTGTGGTCCTCAATGTTTGTCTGTGCACTTTGATGTAGGCAAACCATATTGTATTTTCTATGCCTCCAGCCGAGACCCCTCATGCCTCAAAGAGAAAATCCACAGTCACTGGGAAATTGAACCTCTGGTATCATGCACAATAACATACCTGGCAACTCGTACATCATAGCACACCTAAGCTCCTAGACACCTGAACACCTACACATCATATCACACATGAAAACCTGAACACCATGGTGTACCAGGAACTTCCACACCATAGTGTTCATAGGAACTTGTATAAGTGATCACAATGGGACCTGTGTGCCACAGCACACCTGGAACCTGTCCTTCCCCCATTGATCCAAGCTTCCTACACCAATTGCGCTCTCTAAAGAGAACAGTAGCTGCTTCACCAACTAAGATGAGACAAGGATCCTGAGATCACTCACTTCATGACAAAGAAGAATGCTTGGCCAGAAAAATGGACAAATGGCCACAAGTATGGGTCCATGCATTTCTCTGAGATGGAAGGCATGGGTTACAGAGGAGAGGATGGCAAATGTCTACTCTATTCGCAGGAAAACATCAGAACAAGCCCTTGGATCCTCATGAAGGAAAGATTAGAGGTCCAGTTCTTTCTAGGCCTCTTGGTAAATGATATACAACGGAGTGAACTGATGAATCTGACTTCTAGGAGGACTCCAACTTCACATCAGACTTAACTCATGTTTATTGTCATGTCTCTGTGCTAAATTTACCTGCCTGTCCTGATCCTACCTTCCCTTTTCTGCAGGTATTCCTTCTCTACAGCCTTCACAGCACCCCTACCACAAGTCCACACACCATCCTTCTTCTCCTCCCGCCCATGTCCACAGTGGAATGGTCACTGTACCAAGGCATTTCTGTAACTGCATGCTCAAGTTTACTTGTCATACATACTTAGGTAAGGTTTACATGTGAGTACAAGAGCTCACAGACAGACCAACAGTGAGGACAATGTGATTCTGTTGGAAAGAACTACTGCCCTGAGCCTCCAACTCTCCTTCCACGCTGGCTCCCCTCCTCCTGAGCCGAGATTCCCAATGACCCAGTAATTAGAAAGGACACCTCTGACCTGGACTCACCTGGGGAGCCCTGCTCCAGACCAGCCAGCATGTATTTAGATTTCCCTGGGTCTGTGTTCAGGGACTATGAAGTATTTGCATATATGTTGTGCTTAACCCCTCCATCTACTTCTGCTCTTTTCATTTTTACTTCTACCCCACCAGCCACAATACCCTGTTGAAATTCTCCCATGTCTACAATAGGACCAAAATTCCTTCTTTTTCACCTTCTCATCATAGATGACAACCGTGTGTATGCTATTCATCATTTTCCTTCCTTTCCTAGTTTTCCTTTCCAACCTTGCCCTTCTTCTGTGTTCTGTTCTTCATAGATAAGGATACCATTCTCCCAGTTACTCTGACGGAGCCTAGAATTCATCCTGGTCCCTTTCACCTTTCCATGAATCCAACCTGCAACACTGGCCTAAGGATTCTATCTTTTGAATGCTAATCTTAGAAGTACTTTGGCTACCTTCTTAGCCACTGTAGACTATGTTTCCAAATTAGACACTTAGAAAAATTGTAACTGTAAGTGCTTAACTTTGGAGGTAATTTCAATCAACCAATAGAGGAATTGAATAAAGAGGTAAGGAAGGAAAGACAATCAATAAGTCATGTGTGGTCAACAAGTTACCTTGTGAGTTACCTGAAGATCACTTAAGAGAGTCAAAGAGCCAAGAAAGGCCATTTTCACAGGCTCTCTCGACCGTAAACCAAAGATTTGCATTTTTGCCTGGCATGAAATCCCACCATGGTGTAGCCCAGAGTCGCACTCCAGCCCAGGCCAAGCCTAGGGTGAGCACAGACACACCAGGCAAGTCACCACTTCGTCCCCTCCAGGCTGTCCAGTGTCTTTTCAAAGACTGTGCCATCTGTGTTGCTACAAGATAGACTCAGCTCAGTAGGAGTGTCCTCAACAGCACCTTCCCAAGCTAGAGGCAAAACTTCACAGATCCTCACGTTTGCTTCCACTCTTGTCTCTGGATATGTCTATTTACAACACTTGTTTATTTCTCTGTCTGTTTCCCCCACTCCACTGTACTGTGAGTATGTCTTTGAGGGACTCCACTGTACTGTGAGTATGTCTATGAGGGAACAGGGTAGACTCATTTTTGTCTGCAGCACCAGTATGGGACCTTTAAGCACCCACGTCTGTGTGTTTGCAAACTTGGACTTGGGAAAAAAAAGAGTCACTTGATTTCATTTAGTTTTAAAGTTTCTGGCAAGTCGTGTGTGTGTGTGTGTGTGTGTGTGTGTGTGTGTGTGTGTGTGTGTAGGATACTTTTTAAATGTCTCCTGCAATTTAGTACCATTCTGTTTCTTTTACTTTTTTTCTGCATTGCTATCAGAATTGATAGCATATATTTGGCCTAAACCCGGTGTTAAGCGTTCCTGATGGTTTTGGCAGGTTTCCTGATGAAGTACCAGCTGTGCAGGTACCAGAATAGGGACTGCCAGTTTATATCCAAGGAGAAATTAGTGAAATTCACACCTTTAAGATGACAAGACAAGATATTTAATTTCTTATGAGAGAATTTTCATGTATCCATGCATATTTACTCAGGCGGAGAAGGAAGAGCTACTTAAAAGTAGCATCTGTAGCAGAGGCTTAAAAGACTAAGAGTACGTCTGACTTGAAATTGAGTCTGGCTACAAACTGTTTCTGCCCATATCTTTGTCACCTCCACCATTCTCCCAAGCATACACATATTTTACATCCCTTGCATCACCAACATAGACATTGTTCTCCACCCAACAGTCAACATCAACTTTTTTGGGGAGAGGTTTTTTTTTTTTGTCTTTTCTTTTTTGGTGCTGGGATCGAACCCAGGGCCTCACGCATGCTAGGCAAGCGCTGTACCACCGAGCTACATCCCAGCCCAACATCAACTTTTGGAACAACAAACTTTTAGTGGGTACAAGGCTTGGGTACAGAACCACTGAGTGCTGGATCCACAATGCAATCCCCTCTTCCTGCTGCCTCTTCACCAACCCTGGGTTCATCTCTCCCTGGATAAATCTCCCATGAATTATAATTATCGAAGAGGGGATAACAGCCAGCAGGATGGAAATATTTTATTTTTTTACCTGCTGCCAGTAGATTGCTACTCACATCGCTCTTGGAAAAACTGTGTTTACAAATGTATCCTTATATGGCAGATCTTAAATTGCACACTATTAGCTGTTTCCTATTGACTAGTGTGGGAGCAGAGCTGCTGTCTGGGAAAGGTCAGGTCGTTCCATTGTGTTTTTTACATGATGAATAACAAATAATGAAGCATGAAATTTATAGGGCTGTTGAGAGTTCTTTCTCATATCTGCAGACTAGTTATCAGTTTTATACATTCTTTGCTGGCATCAGATGAATCAGTTCATATCTATTTCATTCTTTAATCCCAGAAAGGAGAAATGATGGGAGAAATACTGCTCAGAAGAACAACTACCAGCAAACTATATTACTTGTACAAATCTTCACATGCTGTTTCATGCCTTTAGTCAAAAGCTGAAAGACATATTGGCTCTGATGGCAGGAGTGCAGGTGATCAATGAACCCTCCAGGTGTCAAACAGGAACCTCTTCCATTTCCACACACGTCAGGGGCTCTGGTTGACCTGAGTCTGAAAACAGAAGTGCTGTGCTTTCTCCACTTAGCAGTTCACTGACTGAAGAAAGTGTTAGCCATCAGACAGTGAAAGAGAAACAGCGATCGTGATGCCAGCCATTGACTCTTCCCCTCCAAGGGAAGCATTTTGATGCCAGAACGGTTCAAGGGCACACATCCTTAGCAGACACTCACCTCTTGCCAGGCAAGTGCAGTGAGTTATACTCACAGCTTCCATGACTGCTCCAGGACCTCCAGTCTTCTCTGCAACTCACAGATAAGCTGTGGTTTTGGACATGGTAGTCAGGCTGCGGGAAAGTGCAAACTGGTAATGAAAGCATGATGTTCTTGACAGAAGCAAAACACATAACCCTCAAGGTTTTAGCAGGTAAAATCTTTGGAGAGGAAACATCAGAGAAAATAAAGTGTTCTTTCAGAGGTGGTGCAAGAATGAAATGCAAAAATGTAGCATGCTTACTGCTTTTTCTTCTTAACGTTGTTATTGCTGGGAAGCAGATGACCTGCAGAATTGAGTTGTTTGGCCACAGCAACCACAACACATGTGCTTACTGTCTGCTCTGCAGCTCAGATGCCCAACCTAGCCAGAGTGCTCTGGAGGAGAAAAGCCAAGTTACACACCTGCCATGGGATAGAATTTCACTGGGTAGTTTTCAAAATTTACTTAATATACTTAAGTACCAAGGAGAGCATAATCACAGTCACATTTGGCAGAAAATAAAAGCCATAGCGAAGACATACACTCTTTCAAAAACCACAGAACTAGTAAGAGAGTGACAGGTGATTCCACAGTGCAGCCAACTTCCAAGCAAATACTTGTTCACCTACACAAACATTGCCGACATAAGAGGAAAAAATCATAGGAAAGTAGAACAGAATAAATAGAAAAATGCAAAGCAAAATAATAGAATAAATCCATTTAATGATGCATTGCAACTAAAAGCGCTAAGTATTCTAGCTGAGACAGAGATTATGGTATCAATTTGACAGCTCTAAAGTTGTGTGCTATTTATAAACACATACCTCAAACATAAGAAAGCAGAAAATATAAAGAAGTAAAAGGATGAAAGGAATAACCTTCAAACCCACAGGGAAGGATAATTTTATGATAAATAATTTAATTCTCCAGAAAAAGTAAACAATTCTAAATATGAATGCATTCATTAAAATAGCTCAAAATATCATCCAAAAAACTAGCAAAAGTACAAGAAGAAATGATATATCGTCTATTCCATGAGAGATGAGTTCACCATCTGTCTTTAAAATAAATAGATGAAGGAGAAAAATAAAATCAAAATAATGAGCAAGCTTAAACTAAGAACATGGGTAGATACTGTAGCTTCATAACGAGAACCATTTTTGTGTTTTATTTATTTTTTAATTTGTACAAAATTGTACATAGTAACATGTATAGCATGCTATTTTCAAATATGGCTGCATTGTGAAAGGGCTTAATTAAGCTAATTTATGCATTACCTTGCATACTTAATTTTGTGATGAATACACTTAAAATTTACTCTCTCAGCAATTTTCAAAACTATTATATATGGTCATTTACTGTACTGCACCACATTACATATTCAGTTTTGACACTTGGAACCATCATTCTCCTCTCTACTTTTGAAATTCAACTATTTTAGATTCTACACATAAATGGAATATGCCTCATTTTCCTCCTAAGTCTGACTTATTTCGCTTACCACAGTGTCCTCCAGATTCATCCATGTTGTGATAAGTGGAAGAGTTTCCTCTTTTAAGGCTGAATAATATTCACACACACACATGCACATGCATGCACACACACCCACACCCACACACCCCAACACACACACACAACTATAGTTTCTTTATCCACGTGTACATTTTCAGACCCTTAGGTTGTTTCTGTATCTTGGCTATTGAGAATAATACTGCAATGAACATGGAAGTACAGATATCTGCTTGACACACTGACTTCTCTGTTCCTTTACCTAAATGTCCAGTAATGGGATTGCTGGATCATGGTGGCAGTTCTATTTTTAAGTTTTTGAGGAACCTCCATACTGCTTTCCACAATAGCTGTATTAAACTGCTTTCCCACCAAGACTGTGCAAGAGTTCCCGCTTTCTTCACACCTCTCTAATACCTGCTATCTTACCTTTTTATTTAATAGCAATTCTAACAGATGTGAATTCATGTCTCATTGTGTTTTTAATTTGTATTTTTGTGATTGTAGCATTTTTTTAGCATTGTCTTATGCTACTTAGTTTGTGTACTGCTATCATAAACTAATTGAGATTGGGCAATTTGTAAACAACAGAAATTTACTTCTCAGAGTTCTACAGAGCCAAGATCAAGGGGCCAATCAGTGTAGTATCTACTGAAGGCCTGTTTCTCAAAGATGATACCACATAGGTACACTAACATGGTAGAAGGAATATGGGAAGGAAAGGGCTGAACATTGCTGGAAGTGTCTGTTCTAAAGGTCTTCATCCCACTCACCAGGGAGTCACCTAATTGACTTCTAAAGACTTTACCTTTTAGTAATGTTGCTTTGCCAATTAAATTTCAACATATTAATTTGGGGGGATAGATTGGGGCCATTGAAAGCATTCTTTTCTTTTTGGCCATTTGTATGTTTTATTTTTTCCCACTCAGGTGTTTGCTTTCTTGCTATTGGGTTGTTTGAGTTCCTACGTATTTTGGATATCACTCCTTATTAGACACATGCTTTGCAAATATGATCTCCCATTTATCATATATCTCCCCACTCTGTTATTTCCTTAGTTGTCCAGGAACTTTATATTCTATAAAATCCCCTATGTATATTTTCAGTTTGGTGCCTTTGCTTTGGGGCTCATTTACAAGACCAATATTATAAAGTTTTCCCCACCATGTTTGCATCTAGTAGTTTCATAAACCAAATCTTTAATTCATTTCCATGTTGTGCATTCTTGGTACCTTTGGTGAAAATCATTTGATTGTAGATGTATTGGATTTGTTTCTGGGTTCCCTATTATGTTGTCTACCCTTATGCTGGTATTGTGATCATTTAATTATTGTGGCTTTGTAGTAGAATTTGACTTTAGGTAGTATGATACTTTTATTCCTTTTCCTCAAGATAGACTATTCCTTTATATTTCTGAGCGAGATTGCATTGATTCTGTAGACCACTTTTAGTAGTATAAAGATGTAAACAATATTAATTCTTCCAGACTTAACACAGCATATCTTTCCATTATTTCTTCAATTACTTTGCTCAAGATTTTTGAATCTACATGCATTTCGCCTCCTAAATTCACTGTGTGTGTGCGTGTGTGTGTGTGTGTGTGTAGCTATTGTTTAAGTGGGGTTGTTTTCTTCATTTTTTTCAGATAGTTGTTTGTCGATGTATAGAAATGCTACCGAATTTGGAATCTTGATTTTATATCTTGCATCTTTATTTAATTCAGTTACTAACTGTTCTAACAGTTTTTTAGTGGGATCTTCAGAGTTTCCTATATATGATTGTCAACCTGCAAACAGAGACAATGTGAGCTCTTCCTTTCTAATTTAGGTGCCACTTATTTCTTTCTGTAGCCTAATTTGTGTGTGGAGAATTTCTACTACTATGTTAAGTGGAGATCATAAAATGAATATCCTAGTCCTGTTAATCTTAGAGGCAAAACTTTCAACTTGACGACACTAAGTATGTTGTTATATGAGAGCTCCTTAAAATGGCTTTCGTTGTGTTGAAGTTACATTCCTGATGTGTCTAATTTGTTGAGAATTTTTATTCTGAAAAGACGTGGAATTTTTTCAGTTACTTTTTTCATTTATTGAAGTGATCATATGGTTCTTTTCCTCATTCTGGTAATGTGGTATTTCATTTATATAGATTTGCATATGTTGAACTACCCTTGACTCTGTAAGATAAATACCTTTTCATTTTGGTGAATTATCCTTGCAGTAGGCTTCTGAATTCAATTTGCTGGTATTATGCCGAGAAGTTTTGCATATAAGTTCATCAACATATTTGCTTGAAATATTCTTTTTGGAGGGAGAGTGGTACTGGACTTGAACCAATACCACTTTGCTATGCAAGCAGTCTATCCATTGAGCCATGCCCTTAGGCCTTTTTTCTTTAGTTGTTTTTCACATAGAGTCTTTCATTTTTTCCAGGGATCAGCCTCAGACCATGGTCCTTCTGCTTACACCTTCCACATATTACAGTAGTGAGTTTCCACAGTTAGTTTTTTTGTTGTTGTTGTTGAGATGAGGGTCTTGTTAAATTTTTCTTGTGCTGACCATTATCCTCCTGATCTCTGCCTCCTAAATATCTGGAATTACAGATTTGAATCACTGCACCTGGCCCTGTCTGAAATTTTCCTTTGTTAGTATCCTCCTCTAGCATCGGGATTAAGGTAATATGGACTTTTAAAATGAGCTTGTAAGTATTCCCTTTTCTTAAATTCTTTTGGAAGAACTGGAGAAGGATTGGCATTAGTTCTTTAAACATTTGATGGAATTCAGCAATAAAGCCATGTCCTGGCCTTTGCTTCAGTAAAAGTTTACTTAAACTACTGTTCAATGGTTTATTTGTTGTTGAACTGCTCAGACTTTCCCTTTCTTCAAGATTCAGATTGGGTAGATGCTATGAATCTAGGAATTTCCATTTCTTGCATGTCATCCAAATTGTAAAGACTCCTCTTTCATGTATGTTTTTATTTATGTGCCTCGTCTCTTTTGTCATAATTATTTTGCTAATATTTTTTAATCTTCACAAATTAACTCCTCTTATTGATCTTTTCTATCATTTTCTGACTCTGTTTTTCATTTATTTCTGTTCTGACATTTATTATTTTTCCTTGCTTCTGCTGAATTTGGGCTCGGTTGGCTCTTTTTGTTGATGTATATGATCATACTTATTAAGGGGTTTTGCTACGAGATTTCCATACATGTGCGCATTGCTGTGTCTTATTTCCTCCATCCCCTCCTTTCCCATTTCCCTTCCACTTCGTTAGGAGTTCCTCCCTTTTTTGTATATTTTTGTTTTTGTTTCTCCCTAACTGCCACAAATGAGAGAAAATGTGTAACACTTATTTTGTAGGACTTGCTTACTTCACTTAACAAGATCGTGTCCAGTTTCATCCAATCCATGTCCCAGCAAATGACATAATTCCATTTATGTTTTTTTTTTGGGGGGGCAACACTGGAGTTTGAACTCAGGGCCTTGCACTTGCTAGACAGGAGCTCTACTTCTTGAGCCATTCTTCTTAATGGCTGAGCAAAACACCAATGTGTATACACACCACCTTTTCTTCAACCATTCATCCCTTGATGGGTACCTAGGCTGACCTCATTGCTTGGCTATTGTGATTAATGCCACCATAAACATGGGTATGCAGGTGTCTCTATACTAAGTTGACTTTGATTCTTTTGTGTATAGACCTAGAAGTGGTATGGCTGGATCATATGGAAATTCTATTTTTAACTTTTAATGTTTTGATGAACCTCCACACCAATTTCCATAGTAGATGTATATTATCCATCTTCATTTGAAGAGTGTCTGATCAGCACATTTTCCCATTTATTGATTGGATTATGTTTTCTTTTGGTATTTAATTTTTGAGTTCTTTATATATTATCAATATTAATCTCCTATCATACTAATCTTTGGCAAAGATTTTCTCCTATTCTGTAGGCTGTATATTTTGTTGATTGTTTCTTTTGCTGTGCAGAAACTTTTAATTTGATACAACCCCATCTGTCAATTCTTGTTTTTAGTTCTTGAGCTATTTCAGTCCTATTCTTGTTTTTCTAATTCTTCAACTTTTGTTAAATTTAGGTTACTCGTTTGGAATTCTTATTCTTTCTTTTTTACATAGGCATTTGTTGCTGTAAACTCTGTTTTTGCTGCATACCACTTGTTCTGGAATGTGGTATTTGTCTTTTTGAAGCTTTTTTTAAAATCTCCCTTTCAATTTCCTCATTAGCCTATTGTTCAGAGCTATTATGTTTAATTCTCATGTTTTTATAGTTTTCTAAAATTCCCCTGGGATAGATTTCTAGTTGCATACCATTGTGTTCTGAAATAAGACTTGATATGACTTATGTTTTCTTAAACTTCTCAAACTGTTCTCATTGGACAGCTTTTGACTTGAAGTGTATTTTATCTGATGTAAGTGCAGCTCTCCATACTGTCTTCCATTTGCAAGGAATATCTTTTTCCATCCCTTCATTTTTAGCCTATGTGGGTGCGCATGGATAAAGTGAGTCTCTTATGGGAAGCATATAGTTAGGTCTGTTTTTTGGTTTGATTTCTTTTCTTTTCTTTTTCTTAAGACCATCCAGGCACTCTATGTCTTTCCATTGGATAACTTAATTTGTATTTGGTAATTATTGACCAGTAAATATTTACTATTGCCATTTTGTAAATAGTTCTCCAGTTGTTTTGTAGACCAGTTGTTCCTTTCTTCCTTTGTGTTTAAGTGATTTTCCTTAGTGGTATTCTTTGATTTCTTATTTTTGATCTTTCTGTATCTACTATAGCTTGGGTTTTTTTGTAATCATCACAGGGCTTGCAAAAAAAAAACACTTTATAGTTTCACCAGGCTATTTTAAGCTGAAAACAACTTAACTTTGATTGCATTATAAATATAACTTTACCCTACCTCTCAGCATTTTAAAGTTTTGATGTGACAGCTTACATATTTTCCATACAAGACATAGTATATTTTTGTATTGTGTATTCCTAAAGAAATGACATGTCTATTAAAATTTTAACAGCATTGTCTTTTAACTTTCATATTGAAGATGAAGTGATTTACACACCACTATTACATTAATTTTCAATTTGACTGTATATTTACTTTTACACATGAGTTTTATTGTTTTACATATTTCCATGTTACTAATTAGTGTCCTTTCCTTTCAACTTGAGGAATTCCCTTTGGAACTTCTTGTAAGACCAGGGGTGCTGAATTCACTCAGCTTTTGATTTTCTGGGAAATTCTTTATCTCTCTTCTATTTCTAAGTTTGTTCATTTTTCTGCTTTCCTTCACCACTTTTATTACACCCCCCTCAAACAACCCATGAGGTTTCTGCTAAGAAATCCACTGCTAACCTAATTGGAGCCCCCGTATGTTATTTGCTTCTTTTGTCTTTCTGCTCAGGGTCCTCTCTTTGTCCTTGGTCAGTCACAATTAGATTAGTAAATCCTGGTGTCATCTTGCTTGAATTAAATCTGGTTAAAAACCTTTAACCTTTCTATACCTAAATATTTATATCTTTCTCCAATCTGAAAAGTTTTCTGCTATTATTTCTTTTAAATAAGCTTTCTGTCCATTTGTCTTTTCCTTCTCTTTTACTAACTTCTGTAACTCAACATTTATATTTTGATGCTGCCTCAAAACTCCCATGAGCTTTTTTCACTCCTTTTCATTCTGTTTTATTTTTCTTCCTTTGACTGTGTATTTTCAAAAAACCTACCTTCAAGTTCATTTATTCTTTCTTCTGCTCAATTAGTACAGCTGTGAGACATCCTATTGCATTTCTCGTTTCATTCATTGTGTTTTTCAACTCCAGAAATTTTTTTAAGCAATATTAATCTGTCTTAAATTTTCCATTTTGGTCACTTTTTTGCTTTCTTTATTTCATCCACTCATTTCTTTGTATTTCTTAAACTTCACCAGCTTTCTTAAAACAATTATTTTGAATTCTTTGATTTTAGACTTCATTTCTTTGAAGTACATTATTGGCAGCTTGTTGTGTTCATTTGGTAGTGTGGTGTTTGCTTGGTCTTTCAAGTTTATTGTTATCTAAAAAGGATGTCTATATATTCAAAGAAGTAGGGACTTATTTTAGTCTTTGCATACTGACTTTCTTAGGAATATTCTTCACCAATCAGCCTAACTGCAGATTATGGGCAGGTCTGGCATGGTCTGATAGTATACTTGCTGCTAAAATTCTTGGGCATACAAGCCTGGGACATGAGTCAGCAGGTAGTAAACCAGTACCCTTGGCCCATGGAATTTTGCTTAAAACCCAGATCCATTAGGGTAGAGCTGCTGATTGCTTCTAGGTAGATGGGCTTCAGACCTGGGTCCTTGAAGACAAGTCTGAAATGACTTTGTGGTTTCTAGGGATCTGACCTGGCAATGGGTTGGGCCTTGAACCTAAAGACTTAGATTCTTAGTCAGGCTCTGGAATAAGCCTAATATCTGACTCCCCTGAATAAACCTGGCATCTGGACACATAGTGGATGACCTGATCCTGGGGTGAGATTGGTACCTGGAACCACTAAGACAGGTTTGAAGCATGAGTTTGTAGGAGTGGTTCTGGGTTCAGGGTCCATAGAGTCTGACCTGTTAATAAGCTCTGTTTGGTGAGCCTAGACACTGGGTCAGCTTGAATAGGCCAGAACTGGGTCTTCCAGAGCCTGATCTGGAGGGACTATCCTGGATCTGGAGCTAGCCTATTTATGGAGCCAGCATTGGGCTTGTATCTGTAGGATTCAATCTGGAGCCAAGAATCACAGGTGATTGCCTGATGCCTAGATCCTACTAGGGCTAGCCTTGGGTCTAGGGTTGTAGAAATCTGCCCAAAGCCAAAGCCAGGTCCATTGTTGTGGTCTGGTGGTTGGGTAAGTATTGCCCTAAACACTAGATCTGAGAGAGTTGATCTGGGTTCTGTGGGTTCTGGGGCACAAAGGGTTTAACTGGAACCTGGGAACACAAGTGTGGTTGCGAGCCTGGTACATGAGGGCCTATGTAGTTCTGGGGTTTATTAGATCACAAGACTTTAGGGATCAGACAATTTCATAGAACTGTAGGGATTGGCCTGGCATTGGGCAGGCCTGAGTCTCAGCCCATGGGTTGCCAGTATGGTGTTTGAGAAGAAGATTGCTGACTTGATGCTGTGGGAGACATGGAGACTGAGGCTGCAGGGGCTGACTTGTCACTGGATGGGCCTGGATCATGTATCTGCAGGGGCTAGCCTGGAGGTTGGGTCCCCACTGCTGGCCTAATGACTATGGCTGCACAGGCTGACCTGCTACTGCAATGAACCATAAGCCGATGGCACAGGAGTCAGCCCAGTGCTGTGGCAGTCAGCAGGACAGATGTGGAGCCTGGTGCTTGCAGGATCCTGCCTGGTGCCAAGGCACACTTGTAGGCTCTGTCCACAGGCGCCATTCTGGAGCCCCGAGCCACAGAAGTTGCTCTGACTAGACAGATCTGGAACATACATCTACAGGGGCCTGCCTCGTGTCTAAGTTTTAAGCATCAACCTGGTGCTGTTATGTGGGGCTGCTGAAGGCAGCCCAGTAATGGAGCAGCCTGGAACTGAATCTGTGGCACGGGAAGAAACCACATTTTTAAAAGCCATATAAAGAATTTTAGAACACTAACCATGTAAGCATGTTACATTGTACGTAACTGTCCGTGAAAGTTCTTTTAGTGAATGGAACATAATAGTTTAGTAACATGTGCTCAAAGATTCCTAAGTATACACACACACAAGTAGCACTCTAAATTATATCAAAAGGTTTACATAGTTATCTTCCCAAGGCTGACAGCTTCCAGAAAACTAGCACAAAGCAAGCACTTAAAGAAATGTTGCTAGAGAATTAATGACAGTGATGAGGCAGAAGCAGATAAAAGTGGACAAAGATTCCAAGAAGTGTTTTTAGAATTCCATTGGTAGATTTTTAATAAGGTAGATTTTCATGCAATATGATAAGGCCTGATAACAGTTTTCAGCAGGATTTATAATCAGATGCGGCTAAGTTTTAATTGTCTCTATTCATGTTTTGGAGCCCTTGGGGCAAGTTTCTTAACCTCTCAGAATCTCAATATTTTTCTTGCTGAGTGGAATAATATCTTCTGAGAAAGAACAATGTATGGGTTAAAGTAAAATTATGTAACATAGGGTTTATACGACAGGATCTAGAACACAGTATACATTCAACAGGTGTGTGTGTATGTGTGTGTGAATGTATGTGTGTGAATATGTGTGTGTGTGAATATGTGTGCATTGGAAAGAAAGAGAGCATTCCATGAATGGAAGGGTAAAGTTTATCATTGGTAGAGGGTGCATGAGAGAATAATGAAGCCAGCAGATTGGAAAAGGAGTTCACATACCTGGCCAAGGCTCATGGCAAAGGCTACCATCCAACATATACTGAATGGGGTTAAAGGAGGAAGTCCACTCTCCAAGGGCTTTGGCTGTACAACTTACTAGAATGACCCTTTTTATGACTGAATAGTTCTATAGATAGTTGCATGAAATTTCTATCACTAGTCCTCCTGTTTTGGTCCTGTGCCTGCTTTTCTTGTTCCCACCTTACTGTTCAACAACAGGTAGGAAGATGTCTTAACTACTTTGTTCTTACAAGGCAACAGTGTGCTTTGAGGTGGGTGTCTGAGGACACCTGGCTCAGGTATGTAGGCACATACTGTGCACATGAGCTTTGCAAAATGCCAAGAACTGCTTCTTCATTAAAAGCAGATGTAAACACACGTGCAGACACACACCTATACCACAAACTTACACACTCATGCATATCTGCACCACTCTCTTGCACAGAAGACACACAGAATAAAAAGGCAAGCATCAACTTTAGCAGAAATTATGTCTTCTTTTACTTGCTAGTGCATTTCAGGAAAATCTCATTTAGATTTCACATAACTCATTAATGTTGCAGTATTATGCCATTAAGCATTTCCAGAACATTTTAGACTGTTCTACTCAGTTGAAAATTAATAACATGGGATCTAAAATTAAACACACGGAAGCACAGCTATCTCATCTTCCTCAGATGTTGTCAATTTCCCATGATTTCATTTACAACACTGTCTTTTAAAAAAAAATCCATTCCTTTCAGTACATCTTCTGATATGAGCACCCCAGAAACCTAAGAAAAGTGGAATCAAAAATCTGAATAAATGGTGACTTGGGAGCTGCAGGGTGGTTCTGCAGTACCATCTAGTGTCCCAGGAGGTTATGACAACCAACATTCTTCAATGCTCTGGGAAATCCAGAGTTGTCGAGGGAAAAAAGTCTTTTTCCCTTCACAGCTCATCAATCTCACCCTAACTTAATTAAATCTGTGGAATTCCAACAGCCATCAATCACAGCATCCTATCATTTCCCAGAAAAAAAAAATCCCTCTACTTTTCAAAACCATTAAAATTCAGCTGAAAACCTGAACCAGGGTTTTATAGGGCCTAGCTTTGACCATGTGAAATTTAGTCCTGGGGCATCAATTTCTGATGATATCCCGAGGAGAGGACACTTAAAAACAGCTTATCAGGTAGAATTTATTAAACATTCAAGTGCCCACCTAAGCAAACACACCATATGCCAAAACTCTGTGTTTTGATTACAGAATAAAATGTGCTCACGAGGAGCAAAGGAAGGCAAGGAACACAGTGTCCCCATTAGTCTTCGTGCACTGCTCCTGTGTCTATAAAACCCGCTTCTTTATTTGAAGCAGGCTTCTGTCCCTTCCAGGGCTCTCTTTACAAATGTCTTCTTTGTGCACAGGGCGCCTAAAGCTATCAGTGGTCCCTGTTTCCTCTGAGTTAATGTCACTGATAAGCGGTAAAAGGAGAGATGCTGGCAATATATGATTATGGATTAAATGATGCTGTTTCAGGGTCAGTTCTACAGAAGGCACTTAGGAAGACTGACAAGTGAAGATGAATGGCAGTGAAGGAGGCCATTTGCCACCATGGACCAGGCCCTGCGCATCCCAGGGCTCTGCTGCCATCTGCTGGCCTCGGCGGGACCCCGCCTGGGTCCGCTGCCTCTCTTTAAGGGAACAGTTCCCATTTTAGGTCAAGGCTTACCTTCGGCAGCCACAGACCTGTCAACTAGCTTCCCTGTTTTCTGATTCATTTTCAGCAGCGGCAGACATGCCAGGGACTGGCAGAGACGCGGGGAGACCCATCCTGATAGGTGGTAGGTTGAACATACCTTGGTGCTTTATTTAAACTGATTTAAGCAATAAACACTTGCAATAGAAGCAGACGTTATTATTTTAAAGTGTGATTTTGCCATTTGTTTTCTTTGTCCACGCAGCAAATGAATGCATTCTTTTAGTTAAAATCCGAGGTTGTGTACGGTAGCCCTCCCGGAGGGTGCAACCTCGCACGCAGCATCCGGGTGGGGGGACAGAGCCATGGCCCCCTCGCTCCCTTTCAGTCCCAGGGGTGCTGACGATACGTCTTATGTAGTATTTCTTTTCCTCTATTTTCTCTTTTCCCCGGATTGCCTGGGGTTTTCATTTCTCCCTAGAGGCTGACTGTTGCCTCTAGGTCGGGAAAAGATTCCTGGTGCATTCAGCTAGCTTGGATTGCGCCAAGAGCACAAGTTCCGAAGTCGATTCGGAAACCAGATAGGAGAGTGCTGCCAGAGAAGGAGAAATTAATTAGCGCTGCCTTCAGCAACTTGGGGACACGCAGGTGACCGCCGTGGCGCACTGGGTGCAGAGGACCAGCAGGCTGAAATCACGGCCCTGCGTGACGCGTGGGGACAGCGCATCACAGACCCCAAAACGCAGGAGGCCGCGGAGCCGAGGACCAATCTATCAGAGCAGGGGAGAGCACCATGGCGTGGGGAGGACAAGGGACAGGTGTGAGTCGTCCTAGAGGCAGGGGTGTTCCCCTGGGCTGAGCTGAGCCAACCAACCCCAGGGGCTCCCCACAGACAGAGCTGCCTCTCCCTGGGAAAACAGGAGCAAATGGTTGGGCTCCTCTGTGAAACCATGGTTTAAAACCTCATCAGGACCTAATTTCCTTGTTCTCCAGCAATGTATTTACCGTGCTCACTTCTTTATTTTGTGTCTTTGTGCGGTTTGGTAATTCCCTCAATTGTTAGCCAGTGAATATTTATATTCAAACAGAATAAATATATTCTTTTCAACTGAACAAAACACATGATATTATTTACTTATACTATGCTGTATTATTATTTTGTATTATAAAGTGTAGCCAAAACACCCTCACACATTTCCAAAATTAATTCCACAATGTTGCATCGCTGATATGGCCTCTGCGTGGGAAGGGACAAAATGTCCCAGGACATCCCTGAAGGACTTTCGAGCTGCACCCTCCCCTTCATTACAAGGGGCACCAGGAGACCCAGCTGTCTGAGCAGCCTCACCAGGCAGGGCAGGGTTTGAGGCGCTCTGGGGGTGGGAAGTGCATTGGGCTTTTCTAGCCAAGAGTTAAAGGGCAGGACAGGGTCGCAATGCCGCCCCCTCCTGCGTTAGTAATCAGCAGTTAGCACCAGAGGCACATTGCTGGAGAGGATTCAGTGGTAGAGGTGCAAGTGACTGTGCTACTTGGAT
Source organism: Castor canadensis (assembly GCF_047511655.1). Classification (NCBI taxonomy): domain Eukaryota; kingdom Metazoa; phylum Chordata; class Mammalia; order Rodentia; family Castoridae; genus Castor; species Castor canadensis. The sequence continues at coordinate 3,889,662 of NC_133386.1, read as the reverse complement.
CCATTGCTTGCAAACAGGCAGAGAATGGCTGTGAACTGTTCTGCGCCCTCCTGCACTCCGTTGTGAACCAGGATGCAGGCTACATTCCAGAGTACACCAGGCTCACCTTTCCTTCTTTAAGCCTCCCAAATTTCTGCTGAATATTTATGGTATAGATAAAATCAAATCCCCATTCTCTGCCTTCTCCTGGGGTCTTTCTGGTTACTGGCTGTGGTAAAGAGTATAGGCTCCTCAGTTAAAAGGAGCTGCAGTGGATGCTGTGTGACCTTGGAGGAGTCATATCATCTCTGGGCCCCAATTTCTTCTTCCCCATGGCAAAGGTAATGACGAAAATAGCCACTCCATGTTCAGTTACAAGGAAGAGATGAGCTAACCTACCCGGAGCAGCTAACAGTGCCCTTAATCAAGTTACAGCCATTATTTATTTATGTTCTCTGAGCATCTGCCTCTGCCCGTACAAGGCAATAAATACCACTTTCAATGTGGACGACTCACTGAGATTGGATTTAATGTCCTCGTTTTGTGGGTTAGGAATCTGTGTCTTGGGGAAGTTAACATGCTGTAAGGTCACATGGGATGAGTGACAAGTCTGCATGTAAACAATGAAGGCAGAAACCGACTGTGCTTTGTCATGCTCCCTCCCCCACTGCAAGATAACAGAGAAGGGACTGTCAACACTGAAAGCATTTAATGTACATGTTTTCGTTTATAAGAGATGGAAACATTGTTTCTCAACTGAGGAGAGAAGTCTGCTGCTGATTCTTGCAGGTAGGGGCCCTTCCAGGCAGAGGGAAGAATTTGCAAAAGTCCCTGGAGGTGGGAGAACAGGTGAATTCTGGAAAGAGCAAGGTCATGTCAATGTCATTTACTGGTTTAGAAAGTGCCTGCAGGATAGAACAGGAAGTGAGAGAGAATTGTAAATGTTTGAGGACAGATTTGTAGGCATTTGGACACCAGTGGGGGTTAGGGTTTTAATCTATAAAACGGGGATGGATTTTTGTGCTCAGTAAAGCCATGCTGAGTAGTATATTCTGGAAACAGTGTATGGAATTTATTGCAGAGAAGGGAGTCAGCCAGTTAGCACACTGTCACAGTGGCAGGAAACGCCTGATGTGTGGCATAAGTGCAAGAGAGGTCTGAACCAGAGGCCCTATGAAACCTCTCTCTTCCAGACCATCTGAACCTCCTGGGACCCACCAGTCCCCAGCCACATCTCATTTCTGTGAGAGCGGTTGGGGTGAAGACAATGTCCCTAAAATTGTCCCAGCAATGCAGCAGCAGCAATGACGACAGCATGGGCTCCCAGACACAGGTTTCAGAACCACATCCCAGCCTTACCAACTGCCAACCTTTTAACAGTGAGAGTGTTATGAAACTGCTCCAGCCTCCTTTTCTCCTGTGAGAAAGGAAAAGAACACACTTAACTTAGTGTTCCACCGAGAGCAATGCAAACAAAATTTCCGCTGGGCTCCCTCACCATTTTGTCTCTGTTCAGGGATGTTTGGTGGCAGCCATGGGATCCTCCGTCCTGCTTACCACCAGAGAAGCTGCCATGCTGAGCCATGGGAAAGCTGTGAGGGACAGAATGGCCGTCTACTGTCTCCTCCAGTGCTCTACAATGTGACTGCAGAGTCCCACAGAACAAGAGGCAGGGTCCTGGGCCCTGCGTCTAGGACTGCTCTATGTGCAATTTCAGGTCACGTTTCACTTTTCTCTCTGGAACCCAGAGGCCTAAGATGCCCTGTTCTGCCTGGTGTTGGGGAGTACTGTTAAAGTAACAGTCCTAAAAATACCACATGAGTCTCAGGGTATCCAGCGTGAGTCCTCCAGTGCTCACCCTTGAAAAGAAATATTGAGAAGTAGATGGTCTTCCCAAAACACAGAATGTTTCCAAGCCAGGATGCTATTCTATTTTCTCTAGTATTTTAATATTTACTTTTATCAGAATCACAAAATGTGGAATTAAAGAGACACATAAATAGGAAAATGACAATTTGTAATGTCCTAATTTAACCAGAGTTAATAATTTAAATTTTCCCACTTCATTTTCTACCATGAATGTGTTGCATATGTATACATACATGTTTATTTTGAGTCACTTATTTAGAAGGATTGTGTCTACTATTTTTTTTTGCTTAACATAACATAGCTTAACATTACTTAGAGGTAATGAATACAACTTTGCATCAATTTTGGTCCATGTTTCTGTTTTTCTAAGCTAGAGTCTCAGCTGTAGAAATATTGGCACTGGTGCTAATACCTAAATGATTGTGATATGCATAGCCTGGGTGCCCTAAATGAGCAAATTGGATCCCTTAACAATATATAAAAATAACAACACTGCACTGTCATCAACTTTCATTGTGTTTTTAAATCTTTGCAAATTCGATTTACTGAAAAATAATTTGTGGGAAAAGATGGGCTACTGAGTTGGCTTTCTCCCTCTTCCCGGATAAAGAATGATGGGGAGGTGAAAGGGCTTCTGCAGAGTTCAGAAGAAAGTTCCAGGGTCAAGAAACTGATCTTAAAGCTATCAGGAAACAGAGGGGAGTGGGAGCCAGAACCTTCCAAGCACCCAGATTATGTACTGAATAAAATATGACAGAAAATGCAAAGAAGCAGTGAGAGTATTACACCAATAGCTCTGATACAACAGACAATATTAACATCGGAACTTTAGGCTTTACCCAACTTGTGCATTTCTTGCTCAATAGTTCATCATACATGTTAAATGCAATGGGTTTCCCAATTTTCCTCTTATCAAATGAAGATAATGCATATCTATATTTGCTAAATATTAATAACATAATTTATAATATAATGAATGCAATATTGTTAATATAACACTATTAATAATGTACCACATATAAATGTGATTATTTTTAATTCATAAATTTAGACATTTCATTGAAAATTAAATAACAATACTTTCATATGTTTATTTAATGATTTCCAGCCCATGAAAGAGGCATGACTTCAGTCCACACATGATACCACCCTATATGTTCTGGATCACACTCCTACACCCACAGCACTGGAAGGAAAACAAGACAATCATTTGTGGTATGTGATCAATTCCTATCAAATATCCATGCACAGTGACCTAAAATCTTATAGAATTAGAAGTCATGACTCCCATCCTGACAATAAGAAAAAAATCTGAACAAAGTGAAGTTAATAACTCTTCTTAGAACTATTAGACAATTAAGGTTGCAGGGTAATGTGCTCCTGGGAAAGCTGGAGACGTTGTCAGGGGGACACAGAGAATCTCAGCTCACCTGCACAGAAGGTGGGAAGCAGATGTCTAGAGCTAAAGCTACTTAAAATCTGATGTAGGAACACTTTCAACAGTGATTAAGGAACTGCTGGAGGATCAGTGTGAAGTAGTTTCAGAGTTAAAAACTCCAGTTTTCAGGGCTCCATGCTGACCTGAGTTTTACCACCAGAAGCTCCCCAGATCCCTATAGTAGATCTCAGAGGAAAAGTAACCATTTTGAAATAAACCTAGAGCTTTGTCTATTCTTGACAAGACATGTGCTCAATGAAACAGTAACCAGAGCCTAATCTACTGGGTTAAGTTTGCCTGAAAATCTATCCAGTCTGAGGGCAGAGACTACTGAACTAAGGCTCACTACAAGACTGGAATGGAGGAAACTGTAGAAGATGATGAATATGCTAATTTTCTTACCTGTAGTAATCATTTCACTGTGTGTGTGTGTGTGTGTGTGTGTGTGTATCAAAGCATTGTGTTGTATACCTGAGATATGTATTATAAATAAAAGACTTCATATATGTGTTTTCTCTACTCTCTGTCCCTTACCTCACTTCAATAGGGTTCAAGAGTAGTATTGGTGAATTACAGATAAAGAGCAGCTGCAATCCTCAGACACTGTCTCAGGAGTCTCTAAAAGCACCCAAAGGCAGTAAGAGAGACAAAAAACCCTAGAGAGAATGTTAACCTCTGACAGCACAGCTTCAGCAATCAGTAAACCCTGCTTTTCCCCCAGCCATATAAACATAACACTCATTGAAAGCTGATCTCCCTAGATTCCTTTTTATCCAAAGCACTGTGTTTGGCCTTCAACAACAACAAAAAAAGGACATACCAAATAAACAAACCAAAAATAAGGATCAGGCTCAGAATAAGGATCAAGTTCAGATATGGCAGAGATTTTAAAATTATTAGACCAGTATTCAAAATAATTTTGATTACAGACTCTAATGAAAACATTAACAGCATATGTGAAAATATGGGCAATTCAACAGATAGATAGAAACTCTCAGAAAGAATCAAAGGAAATACTAGAAATCAAAAACACTTTAACAGAAATGAAGAATGCCTTTGATGACCTTATCAGTAGACTGGACATAACGAGGGGGAAAACCAGTGATCTTGAAGATGTGTCAATAAAGATCTCCAAAATTGAAACACAGAGAGAAAAAAAGGGACAAATATGGGACATTATATCCAAAAACTTTGGAGGATTACATAGACATAACACAATACTAGAAAGAGAGTGTCAAAAAAAAACTATTTGAAGTGATAATGGATAAGAGTTTTTGAAAAATTGATAATTGACATGATTCAACCCATTGAGGAAACTCATGGATGAATACCAAAAACCTACACTTCAACACTTCATATTGAAACTGCAAAAAAATTAAAACAAAAGGAAAATCTTGAAACAAGCCAGACCAAAAAAGAAACTATGTCTGAAGAAGAACATGGATAGAAATTACACAGGATTTCTCTTCAGCACGTAAGCAAAAACAGAGCAGAATGAAATATTCACATTGAAAGATAAAAATCAGAAAGTTAGAATTATTTATTCAGTGAAACTATAATTTTAAAGTGAAGGAGAAATACTCTCATAAAAAAATGGCATATTTCTTTTTAGAAAGAGAATAGCAAAGGTTTTAAAACCAAGTACAAAATATTGTTTTTGAGACAATTTTTCTATGTAATTATTTTACTAAGTGACCAAAATCAGTGACCCATAACCAAGAACTGTCATTTATATAGAAATGAAATTGCTAAGTGCTTTTAAAGACACCAACTAACACAAATACCATTAACTGAAAACACAGTAATAGTGTCTAACTTCTACTATCAAGTCCCCATCTGACCTGAGGTCACAAAGGAAAAACAACCCATAATCCAGGAATATCAACAGACAGTAATTGAGTTAAACCCAGGTGAAAATGGAGTAGAAAATGCTAGATAATTCACTGCAGACATCAGTCTGAAGACTTTGCTCTGCACGTGCCGGTGCAGAATGTGTGCACAGGAGAAATGTTGGGAAACAGGTGACTATTTTCAAACACACGTGCTCGGCTAGCCAGGCTTTTCTTAAGATTCTGTAGGACAGATTTTTTAAGTTAAATCTACATTGCCTCTTCATAGGACATCTGGAAGTCATAATTACCTGGGTCTCCTACATCTCTAATATCTTGAGATAAAATTTTGACAGTGAAGGAAGAAGATGGTCCATTTCCTGACTTTTCTGTTAGGTGCCGTGGCACTCGGGATGAGACACAGAGTGGGGAAGTTGTAGTATCTTTAGTGGCCCACCTTCTAGGTTTCTTATGGGAATAGAAGAAAAATAAAGTGTTTCAGACAATCAAAGCAAGGGGAAACTGTTTTAGTACTGCTGCACTTTCTGTTAAACATATGATAATCCACATGCAAATTGCCCAGATTATCTGAGACTATCTTCACTCTGAATGTGCTCTGCAAGGATTCACAATGGTGACAGAGATTATACCTAAAGGAGGAAAACAAGATCGCCTGGCTCTAAAAGATAATGTCCTATCAGCTCCATTTCCTGCAGAATGAATTGATTTTCAGTTTGGAATCACAGGGGAGGAGAAGCACTACCCAGGTGTTTTCTGTTGTCCCTGGTGCCTGAGGAGACTGCAGTGAGTATCTTCTCCAATGTTAAAACTGAGAGGGAAAACTCCATTTCTGTCACCTGCTTCAGAGAACTTCCCTGTTGCCTTCTGACTTGGGTAAATAAGAACTTGCTCTTACCCTGATGGGACAGAACATTCAGTTCAAAATTTTGTTTCTGACAAAACTTTTAGTCTTATAAAAAAAACACATTTTATTGATTGATAATTGAAGTATCATTGTATAATAAAATCTTCAACAAAATAGGGAAAGAATTACTGGCAAAATCCAACCATTGCCACAGAGAATATTGTACCACAATCCTATGTGCACTACAGAGGATGGGAGCATATGTAGTTCACAAACAAAACTAAACATGAATAGTTACTTATTTTCCTGTGTAGTCCTGGGTGGTATAATAAAAACTCGAAGCCAAGTTATCCAATTGTTTCCAATTATCTATCTTTCGACAAATAACCCTGAGAAAAACAAGTTTACTGAAGAATTTTGTTCCGTGCCACACTGGAGTATCTTCTTTCTGGATCGTTCTTGACATTGGATCTGTGACTTCATTTATAAAGGTGTGAGCCCAGAGTCTTTTGTAGTATTAACTTGTAGGCTACCAACAGCAGAGTGGGGTACTGAGAAGCCTTGAACAGAACATTTTGTGCGTGCATCTTGCGGACACAGTGATTTTTATCATTGAGAGGTATTAGAACTCTTGCTGGAAAGATTTTAGTTCATTTTAGGTTAGAAGTGCATCCTTTCTCCTTGCAGCCCAAGGGTGAAGAGGAACGTTGTCAAGCCACCTGTCTCGTAGTCTTTCTTGACTAAAACTGTGCTGGGGTTCAGAACTTAATGTGATAAGAGTGATTTTTTGAAGGAAATGCCCCAGATAATTAATAAAGGCTGAATAAACAATAACCACATGGTCACCCATTTTTGACACCTAATGAACTGTGGACCGAGGCTGTGAACATTAGCAGGTGCTCTCCTCCTGCTAAGGCAAGGTAACCCAATATGCCTGCTTCCTAATGGCCTCTGACAAATAGTCCTGTCTAGATTTGATTCAGAGTCACCTACCAGTTTGCAAAAGATCCATGGAAGATAAGAACATATGAAATATGACAAGGGTGTGAATTAGCAATTTCCCCAGGAGTCTAAAGGACCAAGGACCTACCTTCACCAACCAATAAATTCCAAAGCAAGAAATGTGGGAGCACATATAGATTGACAGAAATGAGCCACATCCCCTTAATTGAATTAATTGAATTGTCTGAATGTTGTATGACACTGATTCTAAAAATAAATTTAAGAAAACATAAAGTAATCTGACACCAAACCAGAGTACTGTTAATATTTAAATTTATTTTATTGGTTTTGGTGACATAATGAAATAGTTATATTTTCCAGAATGCTTACCTTCTAGAGATACACGCTGCAATATTTATGCACAAAATTAATTGATGTCTTGCCTTTGCTTCAAACTAATCTTAAAGGTGGAGAAAAAGGGTGCGTGTGTGTGTGTTACTGTGTGGATGAGACAAGATTACCCACAATTGATCATTTTGAAGCTATGTGAATAATATGTGGTACCTTTTTCTTGTGCATTTGTAGTTTTCCATAAATAAAATAAAACATACAGATGGCTGTTAATCCCTTTCAAAAATACGTAGAAGAATCCTCAGCACAGCACAGTGCTTTTTGTAACTCAGCTTGGAGTTGCAAAAGTCTCTGTTCCATGGTGTCTTATGCACTGTTACTTACTGTGTTTTTCTTTTCCTTGCTACCATCTCAGGAGAATAACCTTCTCTTTCCTGTTCACAAACTCATGAAGCATACATCCAATAATACTTCTTCTTCTGGTATCTCTTGCTGCAAACCCAGCAAGCACTAATTGTTTACGCCTTTAATTTGCTTGTCTCCTTATATCCTTCTTCCTTCCAACATTGCCACGCTGCCTCTTACACTGGTGCACCTGTGCTCTGCTGGACTCTGAGCTCTTGGATGAGAGGAGACTAGTATTTCTGATTTTATATTCCAAATTTAAAGCACACATAGTCACCCATCAATAAAGGTGTACAGAGTTACTTACAGGTATTCATTTCCAGAATAGCTGTTCTTCCTGTACCACACGATCCATGCATATTCCTACAAATGCTGAAGTACAACATGGCACCCTGCCAGCAGTCTGCTGGTGCTGAAAGGACATCTGTTCTCCATTATTATACAAATAACACCACCCCTGTGTGACAGGTTATGGCTTCTAAACATAGTTTCTGGACTGAGTTCTACGGGACTTGGAATTCTCAGAGTAGCCCTTCTTCCTACACAGCCTCATTATGCTCACTTTATTCTGCAGGTGGCTCAGGTGAGCAGTCTGCCTCTGAGCCAGTGTTGGTACATCTGAAATTGTACTGAAAACATCACGGATGGAGTCCCTGACCTGTGTGCATGTGAAACCACCTTTCTGCTGACAGGATCTCTCAAGGCTACATAGGAGCAGGGGCTCCCCTAATCCCCACAATATGGAGGCATGCACTCTCGCTCCCAAGGGCTTCTTCAGCCTGATATTAAATTTGCTTCCACCAATGGCATATGTGGAAATATCGTGTGGGATTCTCGTCCCCCAAACGTACCTACAACAGGAGTCAGAGGACACTGACACAGCTCTGTGAGATAAGCAGCCCTGTTCTCATCAGCCCGCTTATTGCTTTTGTGGGATTTAAATCTCAAAGCAGGAGCTGATGGAAATTACAGAGCTCTGTGCAGTGGTTTCGTCATTCTCTAATGGAGCTGCTGATACACTTTTTTATACAGTGTTTCTCCCTAATTGTAAACCAACAAACATGCTAAATGGGTGTTGGAAAACAGACATGTCTGTACTCAATCCAACAAGCTGGTCAAGCAAGCAAAGTAAAATTAATGAACATTTCTGCGTTTTGATGACAGTTCTAATTTCATTTTTATAAGATGGCAGCTTTATAGAAGTAGAATTCACATACCACCAAATCTGCTTTAGGAAATCTATAGTGGAGGGACGTTAATAATATTACCTAATTTCAAAACACCCATTATCCCCCCTAAATACATCTCATGCCTATTAGCAGTCTGTCCCTTCCTGCCCTCCAGCACTGGCAAGTAGCAATCCGCACTCTGCATCTATGGATATGTCTATTCGGTCTCACGGGATTTGTTGGTTGGTTTCTGACTTCTCTCATTACATGAGTTCCTTCAAAGCTTGTCCATGTTAGAGCATGTGTCAGGACTTCCATCACTTTTTAAAATAGAAAAGTTCCATTTTAAGGGTCTAGTGCATTTCACTGATCAGTTGATGAGCATCTGATTGCTTCCACCTTTGTCTACTATGCACAACACCGCTGTGTGTTCTTGTACAGAATTTTTGTGTGAACATATGTTTTCACTTCTCTTGGGTAAACATCTAGGGACGGGATTGTGGAAAATGCTTTTGCCATTTTGAGAGTCTTCTGAGTTGTTCTCCAAAGTGGCTGCACCCTAAGCTCCCATCAGCAATGACTGAAGGTTCCAATTTCTCCACTTTCACCAGTGCTTGTTTTTGACTGTCTTTGCTATTCTAGCCATCCTCTTGTGTGTGAAAGCAATAGCTTAGTGTGGTTTTGATATATTGAGCACCACCAATTTCTTCATCTTTTTGGAGAAATATGTGTTCAAGTCCTTGTGCCACTGGGTTAGCAAGCCATCATTTTTACTGTTGAGATGTGGGTCTTATATATGACCTGGAAAAATGCCCCTCATCAGACATGTGATGTATATGTATTTTCTCTCATTGTGGAGGTTTTCGCTTCACTTCCTTGATAGTAACCTTTGAAACATAGACATTTTAAATTTTTGATGAAATCTAACATAACTATTTTTACTTTTGCCATTTATGCTTTTGGTATCATAGGTAAGAAAACACTGCTGAGAACACATGAATGTGTATTTACTTCTGTTTTCTCCTAAAAGATTCATATTTTCCCTGTTACAGCTAGGTCTGTGATCAATTCTGGGTTAAAGTTTGTACAAGTTGTGAGGCAGACGTCAACTTCACTGATTTCTAAGTGAATGGTTAGTTGGTCTTACATCATTCCATGAAAAACTGCTCTTGGGTTGGGTTAACTTGCCACCCTATTTGAAAAGCAGCTAAGCAGTTGTACTCATTCCTTTCATACATGCGTCTACCCACTTCCACAGTCATGTCCTCTTTTGTTTTCAGTACTGGGGTTTAAACTCAGGGCCTTCACCTTGAACTATTCCACCGGCCCCTTTTTAGTGATGGGTTTTTTTAAATAGGCTCTCTCCAACTCTTTGTCCCGGGCTGGCTTCGATCTTCTTGATCTCTGCCTCCTGAGTAGCTGGGATTACAGGCATGAGTCAGCAGTGCTCGGTGAATTATTTCCTCTTGATTTCTGTGGTTTTTTTAATACAGTTTGAAATCAGGAAATGGGAGTCTTCTAACATTTATTTAATGGTTGTTTGGCTATTCTGAGGTCCTTTTATTTCCATATGAATTGCAGATCAGCTTTTCCATTTCTACAAAGAAGCCAGCTGAAATTTTCATTGGAATTACCTTGCATTTCAATACCCATTTAGGGTATATTGCCATATTTAAAATTTATAAAAGATGTAAGTCATGAACAATGGCTCATACCTATAATTATAACTACTCAGGGGACTGAGATCAGGAATATCAGGGGGTTTGCAAGTCCCCATCTCAACCAAAAAAAATGCTGGGTGTGGTAGCATGGGCCTGTCATCCCAGCTATAAGAAAAACAAAATAAAAGAGTCATGGTCCAAGCTGGCCCAGGCATAAACATAGACTTTACTATTTGAAAAATAACTAAAGCTAAAAGAGGGGGGCATTGCCTAGGAAGCACAAGGTCCTGAGTCAAACACAGTAGCACACACTCAAAAACTGATGCTATTCTGGTTCATGAACATGGGATATCTATTTGTTTACTTCTTTAATTTCGTTCAACAATGTTTTATAGTTTTCAGAGCACAAATCTTACACTTTTTCATTAAGTTTGTCCCTAAGTATCTGTTCTTTTGATCTGCTGTGACTGAAAAATTTCATTAGGTTTTATATTCAGGTTGGTCTTTGCTGGTATAGAGAAATGCACTTGATTTTCCCCCATCGGTCTAATCTCTCACCTTGCAGAAACTCACGGTTAATTCTAACAGTTTCTGCCATCCCTGTGATGTTTTAGACACAAGATCACACTGTCTGCAAGTGGAGATGGTTTTTCTTCCTCGACAATCTGGATGTCTTTTAGACAGTTAGGATGTGTCCTTATCTTTTAGATAAGGTAGGTTGCATGGTCATAGTAGCTGGATGTCTTTCATTTGTTCTCCTTGCTAATGGTCCTGGCTGAAAACTCTGGTACAGTGTTACGATATTGACTGGCAGTACTCAGTTTTTCACAACTAAAGCAATACTGATTTTTAGTAAATTCCCTTAACCAGGTTGAGGAAGTTCCCTTATATTTCAAGAATGGCCCATATATAATGAAAAGATGTGGGATTTGGTCCAATGTTTTGCTATATTTATTGAGAGGAACATGTGCTTTCTTATCTTGAAATAATTTTGCATTCCTAGGATGAACCCCACTTGGTCATGGACTATAATCCTTTTAATTTGTTTTTGGACCTTATTTGCTAGTGTGATATTGAAGATTATACTTCTATATTCTGAAAGGACTTTGGTTTCCAGTTTTATTTCTCTGTTAGGCCTTTATCTTGTCTTCAGTGAGCAGAGCACTGACCTCACAGAATTGGTGGAGGTGGCCTCTCCTCTTCTGTCAGAAGAGCCTGTGAAGCAGTGATGTTACTTCTTCCTTACACGTTTGTTCAGAATCACCACTGGGCCCTGGAAGTCTTTGTGTTTACAGTTCTAATCCAATCTCCTCAGCATCCTTAACGTTCAGGTTTACCATTTCTTCTTAAGCCAGTTTTGGAAGTTTTTGCCTTTCCAGGAAGTTTCCATTTCACATATAGCATGTGATTTGTTGACATAAAAAGCTTCACAGTGGTGTCTTATACTTTTTTTTTCAAATTCAGGTTGGAGGTAATGATCCCAATTTAATCCCTGAATTTAGAAACTTGTGTCATCTGACCTTTTCTGGCATTCTGGCTAAATGTGTGTCAATTTTATTGATTGTTTCAAAGAAAAACAATTTCAGTTTTGTTTCTTTCTTTTTTTCTAAGCCCTATTAATTTTACTTATGCTTCAGTGTAATCTAATCTAAATATTAAAGACTCGTGTATGCAAAAAGCTGCTTTTCTCTTTCTGCTTTCATGACTCATTGCTTCTCCTTTTTTTGATGGTTTGACAGCGTGCACCTGTAGGCTTCTTGGGTCTTTTTCAGTTTATCCATCTTGGAATTCAGGGAGCTACTTGAACATATAGATTGATGTTTTCCACCACATTTGGAAATGTTCTGCTATTCCTTTGAATAATCTTTCGCCTCGTTCTGTCTCTATTTTCATCGTGAGATTTCATTATGTACATGCTGCTATGCGTAATTGTAGGATACAAACCTCAGAGGCTCTGCTCATTTCTCCCCAATTTTTGTTTTGTTTTTTTGGGATGGGGTTTGAACTCAGGGCTTTGCACTAAAAGCAGATGCTCTATTGCTTGAACCACACCTCCAGTCCTTTTTTGCTCTGTTTATTTTAGATACGGGGGTCTGGGGCTGGACATGAACAAACTGGATCCTCCTGATCTCAGCCTCCCACTTAGCTAGGGTTATAGGTGTGAGCCACCAACAATTGGCTTTCTGTTTTTAAGTTAAAATTGGATATTTCATTTAACTTGTCTTCACATTTTTTTTTCTTTTGCTAGGTTAAATCTGTTATGTGGCACCTCTGGCAACATTTTCATTTCACTTATTGTCTTGGGGAGTCTCTGGTCACTTTTTTATTTCACTTACCAATCTTGCCAATTGTAGAATTGCTATTTGGTTCTTTTCTTGTAATTTCACTTTCTTTATTGATACTGTCCATTTGGTAAGGTATTGCCACACACTTTCAATCTTTCACCATGCTTTTCTTTGGATCATTGAATATATTTATTATACATGATTTTTACAGGTTTTAACAATGGCAATATTTGGTCTTTGTCCGTGACAGTCCTATGTTTCCTACTTACGGAACATACTTTGTACTTCTTTATGTTTCTTTGCTGAAAACTTGGCAAACTTGGAAACTGTGTTCCCTCTACCCAGAGTTTCGGTTTTGTTATTGGTGTTTCCTTTTATTGTTATGATTCTTGCTGCTTTTATTTCAATGACTGTTGACCTAATTCCATAAAATCTGCACTCTTGGTCACAGGTGACTGCTGCTGCTCAGTTTGTGTTTGGGTAGAGTTTCTTCAAATGCCTTGCACCGATGCATGTCTCACCTTTGTTGAAGGACTTGTGCTCGTTCTTCGATGTCTTGGCAGTTTACAACTCTGTCTTAGCCTTTAATTCCAGCTGGTACAACCCAAAACTTCAGTGAGAGACAGTGAGTAAGGGCTTGTCAGCTCTTTCCCATGTATGCACCTTCTTGCACTTGCATGTGGCTGCATAAATGTCAGGAGGACACTGGAGGCTTCCAAAGCCCCCATGGACATCTCACTCCTCAGGTTTTCCTTTAAATATTTTGATAGCTTCTTGCTTAATTTGATTACCGTAGCTATCCAGCAGCTGTCATGTTAAGAAATTGTCATGGATTATTTTTGTTGACCGGCCTAGGAAATAAGTTATCCACACTGAGAAAGTTCTGTGTCAGGTTTGGGTTGGTTTTTTTTTTTTTTTATTAGTTCAGGGGTTTCTCTGCTGTTTGCTTTTGCCATCCTGGATATTAAACTCGGGACCTAGGGCTTGCTAATCAAGCTCTCTATTAAAGGGTTGAGCCACGCCCCCAACCGTTTAGTTTTTTGCTTGGCTTTCAGACATGGTCTCTGCCATAACTTTGCCTGAACTGACCACAGACCCATGTCCTTCTGCAGCCACCTCCTGAGGAGCTGAGGTCACACACGCCACCAGGCCTGACCCAGCCAAGTTCTTCTTAAGTTTCTGGGATCGTGGCCTCTTCCAGTGGTCCCTGGGCTGCTGGTTTATGCAGCTATCGTGAGTACAGGGGAGAGGAGGGAAAAATTAAAACTCCACAAATCTCACTGCTGTTGTTAAGATTCAGTCTCTTCCTTGGAACCAAAATTCTCTGAGATTCGAAAGCCTTTGATTAATTTCCATAGCTCTGAAAAGGTTGATTGGACTATTTTAAGTATTCTTGTTGCATTTACAGAGTTGTGAAGTTTTGGAGCTCATTACTCTGCTATTCTTGGAATTGTTTCTCTCTGACTTCATTGTAGCACACCTTTGCCCTTAACAATTATTTTTGTTTATTTTATTAAAATTCATTATCAACACAGTTTCCTGATTGTACTTTTACCTGGCTTCTTTGTACTTTTACCTGATTTCTTTCATTTCATTTTTGCTTATTCCGGAAGTATTTGAGTGATCTCTGCAGACCAGAGTATCCAGTTGGTTCAGACCCATATGCTATAGAAACCATGTTTTGGTTTTCTAAGAATTGCACATCACTTACTTACAGCATTAGCCACATTTCCTGAGGACTGAGGTACAGCACATGCTTTAGCTGAAATTTATATGGTGGCTGTTTATTAATCTAGAACTGAACTATTAGAAAAGTAATGGTTTCCTACTTTATAGAAGAGGCAAAAGAACTCAATTTGCCATTCAAACATGCAACACTCAAACAATTTGAAAGTAAATTACAAAGGGGAAAGAAAAACATCAGAGAAAGAGGTTATTTTGATTAAAAATTTCTAACAAATATTTTAGGAACCTTTGTAAATTCTAAATAAGCATCTTATGAAACACTATTCAATTAAAAAATACTTATTTGATACCTGTCACTTGCTAAGCTGTGTGATAAATTCTTAAGGAAAAAAGTGAAATACAGAACAGAGTACACAACTAAAAAAATAAGAAAATGCTTTATAGAACACAGATATATCATAAATATGTGGTTTATATATGTGCCTAATAACTATACAATGTGTATATAAATATGAATCCAACTCAATAGCATGTTTACCCTTGAGGAGTCAGAGGGGAAACTCATTGCTGATGGCTTCAACACCTATGGCTTCAATGGTTACACAATTGATTTCAAGAGTCCATTGATTGCATTATTTCTTAACTCAGACAATGTACTCCCAATATTCCTTATTTCACTTTTCTTACCTCACTTCATAGATCTCAAACTTTACATAATTAAAAATGGAGTCAGGCAAGGCATGGTGGTTCATGCCTGTAATCTCAGGTGCTCAGGAGTCAATTGGGAGAATCATGGTTTGAGGCCAGCCTGAGCAACCAGTGAGACCCACATCACAACCAATAAGTTGGATTTGGTGGCACATGCCTGTAATCCCAACTATGTAGGAGGATTGTGGTCCAAGACCAGCCCCAGGCAAAAATACAAAACCCTCCCTTGTCTGAAAAATAACAAAGACAGAAAGGGCTGTGGTGTGACTCAAGTGCTAGAGTGTCACGCTGGAAAGCATGAGGCCGAGTGCAAATCCCAAACCCTCCTCCACAAAATGAAACTATAAAGATGATCAAAGCCAAGGCTCAAAACAATTATATAATTTCAAATGTCATTATCATGAACTGAAGACAAAATTTTGCGGATTGATTAATGCAAATAAAACAATGCCAGGTACTCCTGGCACTTTTCATAATGGCAAAGATTTCTGAAATAACAGTAGAGACGGCTGCCTGGCAACCCTCTCTAGGAATAAAGGTATTGATGTTCGGGAACCACGGTGATTAATAGCAGCAAATCTGATGACATAACTTGGCTGTCTTCTACATGTTCACTTTTTCTAAGTTTATTTACAGTGATTACATAGTGCTTTTAAAATTCAAAGTAGGGCAGACATTTGAAATAAGATTTTGCATACTCCACATATAAACTCCACAAGTGTGATAGCTCAGATCTCAGAACCTCAGTACTTTGTGAAATAAAGTCATATTTCTTACTCATACAAAGTTCCTTTCAGGTACACCAGCCTCCCTCCATCCTGTGACACATGTGGCCTCCCACATCTTTGTGGGGAAGGAAAAGCGGGAGCCCTGTGGACCTCTGCCAGTGGGTGGGCTGCAGCTGCAGAGAGCTCCACACCAGCAACTGGGGGACAGGCTCTCTGCTGACCCCAGAAGTACCTAGTTATGAAAAAGTTTTCTTCTTTCTTCACCTTGAGGACAGTGTCTTACAGATTTCCATTGTAGAAATAGAAAGCTTTCCCATTTCAATGTTAGCAGTCAGATAACTGATGTGTTTTTCAGTTGTAACTGTTAAAATAGCAAAACAAGCTGGGAACCTGTGGCTCACACCTATAATCCCACCTATTCAGGAGGCAGAGATTAGGAGGATAATGGTTCAAACCCAGCCCAGGCAAATAGTTCACAAGACCCTATCTCAAAAAACACCCACCATATAAAAGGGCTGGTGGAGTGGCTCAAGGTGTAGGCCCCTGAGTTCAAACTCCCATATCACATAAAAAAAAAAAAAGCAAAACAAAGTGCCTAAAAGGGCAATAGTTTTCCTCCTCTCCATCTTTACTTATCCTAACAACATCTAAGTGTAACTTAAGGTAATGTATATAAGTAAAGTGAAACACTAAAAGTAAAGTCAATGAAATAAAAACAAAAATTGAGCTTAAAATTTCACATGCATCAGTCTGCATTTCTTCCAAAAATTATCTGGAGAAGAAGGAAATAACTCATTTTACATAAATAGATGATTTTTTAGATTTATATGGCTTTTATAGATTTGCATTTTACAAATCTGGATAAATCGGATATATATCCAGGCATGTGACATAACTTCACTCACTAAACAGTGCAGACAAATTCCGACCTGTGGGTCCCCTCTGGTCTTTCTACATCAGGAAGCTTGGCCACGTTTTCCTCCTTTATCTATACTGTTCTCTTTTCTGAATTTTGTCATCAAACTTTTATGAGATAGAGTTGCATACTTAGGAAAATCAAAATTAGAATGTGAGTAGCATTATTTTATGATGTGAAGTCAGATTAATGAGCAGCCTAGCAAAATCCATGAGACAGGTGCATTAAGAATTCATCTAACCTTAAAGCAACTGAGGCCAATAGGAAAAGGGGAACAAGTACTAGAGAAAAGGTGAGATCAAAAAGAATTAACCTAGAAGGTAACACCCACGCACAGGAAATCAATGTGAGTCAATGCCCTGTATAGCTATCCTTATCTCCACCAGCAAAAACCCTTGTTCCTTCCTATTATTGCTTATACTCTCTCTACAACAAAATTAGAAATAAGGGCAAAATAGTTTCTGCTGGGTATTGAGGGGGGGGAGAGGGAGGGGGTGGAGTGGGTGGTAAGGGAGGGGGTGGGGGCAGGGGGGAGAAATGAACCAAGCCTAGTATGCACATATGAATAATAAAAGAAAAATGAAAAAAAAATAAAATAAAGACATTCATTAATGTTAAAAAAAACAAACAAAAAAACAAACAAAAAAAAAGAATTCATCTATCTAATTAATGACAGAAATATATATTTCAAACTCCACATTTGTAAAGCCTTTAAGCTTCTTCAGAATAATTTTCCTTACCAGGTACTGAAAAAAATTAGTATTTCAATTTTAAAAGACGAATTCATCTAAAAATAGAGTATAGAAAAAAGAAACACACCAAATTGTCAATTATAGTGGAATAACTGCCCTGTGTATTAACCTGCATCATATGATAAAAATGCATGAATAAGTAGATTATAGGATAAACTAAAGCCCTAAATAGGGACACTTTTAAGATGAGTACATAGAAATGTATGGAATATCCTATGTATCTTAAGTAATGAAAAAATTAAGACCATTTAACTTGCAAATTATGCCAATTTCTAAACATGCAACTGTATCTAAGTACGAGAATAGTTTCCTTAAAAAATGATAACAATGAATACTGTCCCCTTATCTGAAATTGTGTACAGTTGTGACAAATAAAGAATGATTTGAGAATTTTAACCCATGTGTATCTTTAATACTTCTAATAAAGCTAGTTTCAGAATTAAGTTTGTCTTATAAATATTCATACTTAAATCGCCATCTAATTCCTTACTGTAGAATAACAGGGATAAGTTTTTTAGTTATATGAGCCAAAAGTGAGGTTTCAATACACCCTTTAGAGGCTAAGTGATTGTTCAGCCACCTTAACAACAATTGCACTTTATTAAGTTAATACAGGTGAGCATCCATAATTCAATAATCCAAAGCCTGAAACGTTCCAAAATTCTAACTTTTTTAGTACTTTTTGGATGGCACAGGTGGAAAATTCACACCTGACTTCATGTGACAGGTCACAGTCAAAATGTAGGTGCACTAAAAATATTGTACAAAATTACTTTCAGGCTATGTGTATAATGTTTATATGAAACATAAATTCATTTTATGTTAAAACATGATCCCACACCCAAAATATCTCATTTTGTATATTCCAAATCTGAAAATATTCAAAATTCAGGACACTCATGGTCCAAAGTATTTAGGAAAAGAGATGATCAACCTGTTCAACCTGCAGTGGTCTCACTCTCATGGAACAAGTGTCTTGAACCCCTGGTCCAGGTGTTGAAGTGAGGCTCCAAACACAGCCCCGGATGAGAATGTGACACAGGTGATGTTTTAATGAGCATTAAACTCCTCTCACCCAAATGATTTGGGAAACACATGGGCTGGGATTTGTCAAATAACGCAGTTCCTTCTCTGGCCCCCTTGGGATCTCATAACAGTGAATCATAGGACTTATCTGAAAGTGCTCAGTAGAGGCACACTCCTCTCAGCCAGACTAAAACTTTTGGCTGGGTGTTTAAATAGTCAGGAACCAAAGTCAATATAGTCAAAGGTAGCCTGAGAGGTAGAAACAAGGTCAGGTAACATTCAAATCCCTGGGCCACACCACCCGAGACACACGCCACCCGAGAGCCATGTCACCCAAGAGCCAGCCCCTTTGTCCATTTGACCTAATAGGTGATGTTTGTCCAAAGCCAACACTTTTATACAACACAGATGAAATACATTTTGTTATTTTATATATAAATTCATCATATTTCCAGTGTCAAATAGTGTTAGGATTGGCCACCAAGTGTGCTTTTCTCTGGCTAACAATAGGGTATGAAAACATACACACAAATGCACACCATTTAGAATTCTTAGAAAAACGTGTCTAGGCCCTAAAACAATTTTAGTGTTCTAAATAACCCTCAAGAGCTGTGAAAGCATCTCTAAGTAGCAAGTTTGTATGTGAAAGGAAATAATTAATGTACAATTTCTCATATGTTTATTTACACATCTGGCTTTTGAACCAAGCTGAAACAACGTAAGTGTAGGTGGGAAATCATCAGTTCTTTCTGGATTAAGAGATTTGGACTTTTACGGGAATTTTTAGTTTTTACTAAGCAATTAGGAGAAATAGGCTGCCAATAATGTCAGAAGTTCCACTTGCATAAGAAGATTAGGTAAACACCAAAGGAAAAATGGTAATGTAGGAAAGTTCCAAAGCAGGCAAATGAAATTAATTATATATTTTACTTGTTGAATATTTGTGAAGACTAAGTGTCAAAATAAATAGCTATTCATCCCCCAGATATTTGAAATTTGTAGCTAAATATTAATTCATAGATGGATGCTTGCTCACATTGTTACAAGTCAATAGAAACTTATCCCAAAAAATTAACAAAGGGATAATGAGAGAGAAAATAAAAATAATCTCAGAATAAATACATATGCAAAGCTTATAATCACTCACCTATAATGAGAACTGAATATTAATGTCCAATCAGAATGACCTATTGGAAAACTCTTTCCAATAGGTCATTGATTAAAAACTGACATTTTTGAAAATTTTATTTCAAATTTGAAACATTCTTTTACTCAAATGTTTGTATATGTTAACAAAAAAGCAACATGTCCATATAAATAAGTAAGCATTATTACATATGTCCACCTTGTCATTAGTGTAATAGTCTTTGTCATTAATTCAATGTCAGTTAAAGTCTTATTGTCCCATTTATTTGAACTTCAAAAGAAGTTTTAAATTTACATTTAACGTCATTAAAATGTAAAATGCACTTTAGTACTTCATAATATAATGCTTCTTAGATTCTAAAGTAGAAGAATGGGGTGATCTCTTCTCACAAAACGAGGTACTAGAAGACATCTCCTCCTCTATTTTACTGATGACACAGATTTAGAAAGAGGGAACAAACTAGCATGTTGTAATTCAGTTCACTATTGGAAGGGTCAACCAAGACCACTGTCTTCCTACCTAACACATGCTCTGACAACTTGCATCATCCCTCATAGCAATCATGCTAGATTTCATGAATAGTTCTGCAAATCTAACTCTGAGGTAAGGTGCACAATATTGAAAGCAAATGCTAAGGCTTCAACAATCAAAGCAATACTTGGACAAAATACTGCAGTACTCAATATTATTATTCATGCATAATTATTATACACATAAGCACTTTGTGTGTATATTTATCTCTTTAAGTAAGACTAGGACCAAATTCTGCAATAATCAATATTGTTATTAGTGTATAATTATTACACACATAAGCACTTCGTGTGTATACTTATCTATTTACAAACGAAAGCACATATTACCTAAGCACTTAACAGAAGTTATTTATCTATAAGAAACACAAGTTTTCACACATCATAGAAACCCACAATAATAACTCACTACTAGACACTGCTAGACAAATATTTGAGAAACATCCTGTCTCTACTAGTGGCTGTCATTCAACGCTGTAGATGAAGGACACTGGCACGCTCCACTGAAGTGTGCTACTGTGATAAAGCAGTCCTCTGCTGGTGATGCAATACACTTCTGGGAACCTCTTTCTGTCATGTCTTCCATGAAAAAAGATGTGGTTACATCAAAACCAAACCTCCCTTTAAAGGACTTTAAATATTCTTTCTTGAAATAAAACATTTCTCAAAAGTTGCACATGAAAAAATCCACTCTTAGATACTCTTGAATCTTAACTTCAGCTACATGTTATCCAATAGCATTGCCATATGTGAAAACCAATGTAAGTTTTAATTCTAACTTTTTTTTGTGGTATTGGGGTTTGAACTCAGGGCCTACACCTTGAGCCACCCCACCAACCCCCTTTTTAATGGGTTTTTTCGAGATAGGGTCTTAAGAACTATTTATCCAGGCTGGCTCTGAACCATGATCCTCTTGATCTCTGCCTCCCGAGTAGCTAGGATGACAAGTGTGAGCCACCAGCACCTGGCAGCTCTTTTCCAATTTGAAGCAACTTCAACAAAACATTGCTCTGAAACTCTAATACAAGTGAATTGAACTTGCATACACTTTAACTGACAACTGGGGTAGTAAAGGTTAATATTGTATGACAGTGGCTTTATAAGTGATATGAATTTTCAAGAAGAAAGGAAGTATTGGAGGATAAAATGAAGGCACTCTAAAAGGGATAATTGTAATTGCAGACACCACACACACACACACACACACACACACACACACACACACACCTATTACCTCAAAGTGAGAAGAAGGAAGCTTTATTCTAGAAAGAGTCTGCAGCATTGTGTTATAGGAACCAGGGGTACAAGGAGGGGTAATTTGAAGATGATGATACTGAGGAATTGCTGCTGAGTTTGGACAAAGTCCTACAGACAAGGGAGATGATGGGTCTTATGTGCTGAAGTGAAAAGAATATAGCAGAGGAACACACTGCAGAGACTACTGCCCTTATACAGTGACAAGGACTAACTGCCCCTCCGAGCTATCTGAACATTTGATTTTCAGTTATAGGATATTGTCATTTACAAGAACATTTATTGCAATTTTATCTTGTCTCAAATAGGATGAGGTATTTCTCCTTATGTGCCCTGTTCTAGTAATGATATCTATCTATAGAATCCATTTAATTCTCTCAAATGCAATTACCAAATTCAAATAGGAGAACACAAGATTAGTCCAAAGCACATTTTATGGGGAATCAGCATGGGAGGGGGTGCCATTTTCTGATATCTATAGACTCCATGGTGACATGCCATTTAGCTTCTTGAGGATGGGAACAATCTCTCAAACCCCATGTCAGTGCCCAGATCTTATGAAAACTCAATGTGGTCTGTAGGAAGTGACAGTTTCCAGGATGGTTCCATCAGAACAAGCACTCAGGAAGCAGACTGAAACAGCCTTATTCTAGGCTCCACTTCCCCAGCTCTAGGCTTTGTGGACAGCAGTGGGATGGTGGAAGTGGATAACTTAGAAGATTTATGAGCCTCTCACAGGTTCCTCTGTGGTTTTGAGAGACAGAGTCTCTGAAAGAGAGATACACCAAGTCCATTAAAATTCATAGATAAGCTATAGCAGACACGCAAGCTATTTGGGGAACTTTACTTAACCAAAGTAATAAAACATGTATGAGAAAACAGAGCATACAACAAATCTATAAAGTAAACTAGCCAACAAATTAATTAGCACTTGTTAATAAACAAGAAATTTCTTTCAAGTGGCAAAAGCAACATAAGTTTATACACAGAATTTTTTTTCTTTTACTACTTTCAGTAAATAATTTTTGGCCAGTACTCACAATTTTTATTATATAGTACCATATCACATTACTAATCTCAGGAATTGATTTCAGAATGTGATTTTGCACTTTTAATAAAGGCCCAGCAATACACTTTGACGTGCAAGGAATCATCAAAGCACTCTAGCTGACCTTTTTTCTTTCTCAGCATGACAGTTAGTGGATAAGTTATAACACTGAAGGCAATTATCAATGTTGCATGACAAGACTCCATAGTACCTAAGATGGGAAGCCAGTTTCCATTCAGGGGATGTGTTGAGACTGCAGAATTTGAAACAGCAATGTTAGCATTTGAAAAATTGATTATATACTTGCACATAGTAGCACTTGTTTTATGTCTATAGTAGGTCTGGAAATTCAAGAAATAATATTTTGAGGCCTCTGAAAAACATCAGTAGTACCTAGTATTCTATATACAATGTATTTCAGCTTAAGGTAAGCAGAACATAAATTCTATATTTCTGAGTTGGGCAAGGCATCGTGGTTCACACCCATGATCCCAGCTACTTGAAAGGCAGAAATTGGAAGGATCATAGTTTGAGCCAGTCCAAACAAAAAATTAAAGAACCCATCTCAAACAATAATGTGGTCATGGTTTTATGCCCTAGGCAAAAACATGAAAGTATATTTGAAAAATAAGTAAATCAAAAAAGGGCTGGAGGTATAGCTCAAGTAGAGAACCTGCTTACCAATCATGACACTATGAATTAAAAATGAAAATGTCTGAATTAAGTCTAAATATATATTTTATATCAATATGTACATATAGAATAAACTCATTTATTAGAAGAAAATTGACCAAGAGATCAAATTTAAAAATATTATGTATTCAACACAAAATGTTGAACCAACCTCCATCATGGAATGCATGATGGTGGATTAGAGATACCCAACACTTCCTGCGTGTCCAGGAATCTGGAACAAAATCATCAGATTCATGGCTCAGAGAAAGGAGGGTGGCAAGGAGAATCAAGGAAGGCAAGAGTAAACAAGTAGACAGAAAAAAGTTGAAATCCAGAAACAATGACCTATAGATTTATAAAACAAACAATGAATTCTAAAATACAGTGCTGAGAAAAATGGTAGGAGCAGGACAATCCTCCCTACTCCCAGTGGGGCTACAAGAAAGAGGGACAAAGCAAGCTCCAGGGTGATCTACAAATAAAATTCAAGATGGGGGATTTTCATAAGGTACAGCAAGCAGACACCATGTGAAGGAGCCCACTGAACTTCCTAACTCTCTCACTGGTGCAATGAGGGGGAGTCACCATGAAGGAAGCTCTAGAAAAACTTATTGACTTTCTTCTGTGGGTGAATACTCCTGCAGAAAAGGCAGAGTCAGAGCTACAAACAAACTGTGAACTGTGGAACTAAGAGAGGCATCAGCATCTGGGAATACAAGCCAAGCAGGAGTGTTCTCTCACTGAACTCATTTTATCTTCTTTCTCACTGTCATTCTAGAATCCCTATGCCTCCACCAAATATTCTCTTCCTCTCTTTCCTATTCTGCTTCTTCTCATCTTTTTCCTTTCCCCATCTCTCCTTTTTTGATAATTAATCATTAACACTCCAAATCTATTAATTTTTAAACTCCCAGAATACAATAAGTATTCCTTACATGGGGTAAAGGTGATGATTTCAATTGTTTTGTAATACACTTAAATATCTGTTTTTTCAGTTGTTGCTACTATTACCTGTTTTTTCCCTTTTTTATTGAATTGGGATTGTGAACCCAAGAGAAGACACTCCACTAAGATTTCAACAAAACAGTGAATGAATGAATGAATGAACAAATGAATTTATAGACAGCCATCCCAATATATGTTAAACTGAAATATTGAAACACAAGAAGTATGAAAAAAATCAACTCTTGACTCCTTCAAAAGTTCATAACTCCAAATAATTGATCTGAAAGGTATTGAAATGGATAAAATGACAAAGAATTTAAAGTATGCTTTTAAAAATGATCAATGACCTCAAAGAGGACTCAAATCTGAATGAAGTAAGAAAGGCAATTCAAAATTTTGATAAGGAAGTCAGCAACGTGGATGAGAAGTGCAGTAAAAATATTGAGGCTCCAAAAAAATTTGAAATATTGGAAATGAGTCAATAAGTACAATAAAAAACATTGGAAAATATCAGAATAGGCTAGATTATGTAGAAGAAAAAACATCTATAATTGAGGAAAAGTTAAAAAATATCAGATTGAGATAGCAACAGTTTTTTAAAAAGCCATGAACACAACTTTCAAGATATGATAACTTGACAGCTGCAGACCTCCTGACCTCTGTGCACCATGGACTTTGCTGAGAGGTTGGAGACACACTTGGCTGAGGTAAAGCACCAGGGAGAGCTGAAACATCAGCACCCTGAACCCTTAGCTCGTGGAAGGCTTCTCCACACCACAATATACTAAAAGAATAGCCAGTGCTGCATGCCAAGCCCCACCCCATAGGCCCATGGAGCTGCTGCTCTACAGGCTGTGGGATCTCTGATCCTCCAGCTCTGCTCCTTACCCCACCAGGGCTGCACTACCCCAAACTCCCACCCCTCAGACCCACACGATCTCCGCTGGACTGAGCCCCCTAAGGCCTGCTAAGCCGGTGATCCACACATGCACGATTTCCACTGGGCCATGCCCTCAGGCCTGCACAGGCCTGCACAATCTCCCCTGGGACCATGCCCCTAAAGCCTACCAAGCCGCCAATCCACAGACACACATGATCTCCACTCTGCCAGGCCCACACTCTTCACGCAGGACAGACCCATGCTCCAAAGGCCTGCTAGTTCATCTCAAAGAAAGGCCTCTGCCCATAGACCCATGGAACCCCACCCACCAGCCACCTGCCACAGGAGGACTCCAAACCTACCTAAGAGACACACACAGACAGGTCTGGATGCTAAAGGAGTAACATCAGAACAACTAAGACTGCAATTCTACTGTTCCAGAACTGGTGATTTTTTTTTCTTTTTTTTTCCCTTCTTTAAGGGTTTTGCTGCCTGGTTTGCTGTTTGATCACCCACCATCTCTCTCATTTTTTTCCTTCTCTATTCTCTCTTCCTTTTATCTTTCTGTCTCTTTCTCTTTTTTATTCTTCTCTCTTGGTTTTGTTAGTATTAATATTGTAACCCAGCTAATACTAAATTACACATAGTCCAGGGATAGAAATGGTACCTAGTGGAAATATGGGAAGAAGAAAAAGGGATGGAAACCATTCTCCCCCCAAAAATAAAGTAGTACAGGATTTAGAGGGAAATGAAGAAAACAGACACCCAGATCCAGACTCCAACAAAACAAGGATAAACTACACTAAGGAACCCAATGAAGCCCATAAGAGCACCATGAAAGAAGAAATCCTACAAATAATTAATGAAAATTTCATACAAATGTTACTATACATGGTCAACCAAAATGTACAGGAGGCACTCAAGAAATTCCAAGACAACAAAATTAAAGAAAATGAGAAAACACAGAAACAAATAAATTAAATCTTAGGAACTCTAAATAAATACCAAACTGAAATAGAGATCACCATAAACAGAGAGATAAATGAATTAAGGACAAAAATTGATGATATTAAAGAGGAAGTAACCCATGATATGGAAAACCTCAGAAAAAAGAATGAAACAGAAACACAAAACAAAATGGAAGGCCATTCCAGCAGAATAGAACAAACAGAAGACCAAATCTCAGAACTTGAAGATGAAATAGCAATTGAAGGAAAAACTGAAGAACTATTAGTTAAATGACTCAAGACCTGTGAAAAGAAAATGCAAGAACTCACCGACTCCATCAAAAGACCAATCCTGAGAATCATGGGCATTGAAGAAAGAGAAGAAGTGCAAGCAAAAGGAATGCATAATATATTCAACAACAATCACAGCAGACTTCTCAACAGAAATACTAAAAGCAAGAAGAGCATGGAGGAGGTCTTCCAAGCACTAAATGAAAATAACTTCAATCCTAGGATACTCTACCCAGCAAAACTATCATTCAAAATAGATGGAACAATAAAAGTCTTCCATGATAAGCAGAAACTAAAACAATATATGACCACCAAGACACAACTACAAAAGATTCTCCAAGGAATTCTGAACACAGAAAATGAAAGCAAACAAAACCATGAAAGAGCAGGCAATACCAAACCACAGGAGAAAAAAAGGCAAGAAAGTAAGAGTAACATTGATTCAACTACACACAATCAAACTCTTAATCAACAAAGACAACTACATGACAGGGATCACCACGTACTTATCAATACTAACACTGAATGTTAATGTTCTAAATTCCCCCATCAAAAGACACTGATTGGCAAACTGGATTAAAAAGGAAGATCCAACAACCTTCTGCCTACAGGAGACCCACCTCATTGACAGAAATAAGCACTGGCTGAGAGTGAAAGGCTGGAAGAAGATTTACCAAGACAATGGTCCCTGAAAACAGGCAGAGGTACCAATACTTATATCAGACAAAGTAGACTTCAAACATACATTGATCAAATGAGATAAAGAAGGGCATACATACTAATAAAAGAGGAAATACACCAAAAGGAAATAACAATTATCAACCTATATGAACCCAATACCAATGCACCCAATTTCGTCAAACATACTCTGAAGGACCTAAAAGCATATATAGACTCCAACACAGTAGTAGTGGGAGACTTTAATAACCCCCTATAACCAATAGATAGGTCATCCAAGCAAAAAAATCAATAAAGAAATCCTAGAACTAAATCACACCATAGGTCAAATGGACCTATCTGATGTCTATAGAATATCCCATCCAACTTCTGCACAATATACATTCTTCTCAGCAGCCCCTGGAACTTTCTTCAAAATTGATCATATCTTAGGGCTCAAAGCAAATTTCAGCAAATATAAGAAAATAGAAATAATTCTATGCATTCTATCTGACCATAATGCATTAAAATTAGAAATCAACAACAAAAGCAGCAGTAAAAAACATGCAAAAAATCAGAAGCTGAACAACACATTGCTCAAGGACAGATGGGTCATTGATGAAATAAAAGAGGAAATTAAAAATTTTCTGAAGTTAATGAAAATGAAAACATGATGTACCAGAACATATGAGACATAGCAAATGCAGTCTTAAGAGGAAGGTTCATAGCCATGAGGGCATATATTAAAAAGACAGAAAGATCTCAAATAAACAACTTAACACTACAGCTCAAACTCCTAGAAAAAACAAGAACAAGCAAATCCCAAAACAAGCAGAAGGAAAGAAATAATTAAAATAAGCACTGAAATCCATGAAATAGAAACAAAAATCCCATGCAAATAATCAATGAAACAAAAAGCCGGTTCTTTGAAAAAATAAATAAGATTGACAGACCCCTGGCAAACCTGACTAAAATGAGGAGAGAAAAAACCGAAATTAGTAGAATCAGGAATGCAAAAGGGGAGATAACAACAAACACCATGGAAGTCCAGGAAATCATCAGAGACTACTTTGAGAACCTATATTCAAATAAATTTGAAAATCTAAAAGAAATGGACAGATTTCTAGATACATATGATCATCCAAAACTGAACCAAGAGGAAATTAATCACCTGAATAGACCTATAACACAAAATGAAATTGAAGCAGCAATCAAGAGTCTCCCCAAAAAGAAAAGTCCAGGACCTGATGGATTCTCTGCTGAATTCTATCAGACCTTTAAAGAAGAACTGATACCAACCCTCCTTAAACTGTTCCACGAAATAGAAAGGGAAGGAAAACTGCCAAACACATTTTATGAAGCCACTATTACACTTATCCCAAAACCAGGCAAAGACACCTCCAAAAAGGAGAACTATAGGCCAATCTCCTTAATGAACATTGATGCAAAAATCCTCAACAAAATAATGGCAAATCGAATTCAGCAACACATCAAAAAGATTATTCACCACGACCAGGTAGGCTTCATCCCAGGGATGCAGGGGTGGTTCAACATATGAAAATCAATAAACGTAATAAACCACATTAACAGAAGCAAAGACAAAAACCACTTGATCATCTCAATAGATGCAGAAAAAGCCTTTGATAAGATCCAACATCATTTCATGATAAAAGCTCTAAGAAAACTAGGAATAGAAGGAAAGTTCCTCAACATTATAAAAGCTATATATGACAAACCTACAGCCAGCATTATACTTAACGGAGAAAAATTAAAACCATTCCCTCTAAAATCAGGAACCAGACAAGGATGCCCACTATCTCCACTCCTATTCAACATAGTACTGGAATTCCTAGCCAGAGCAATTAGGCAAGAAGAAGGAATAAAAGGAATACAAATAGGTAAAGAAACTGTCAAAATATCCCTATTTGCAGACGACATGATCCTATACCTTAAAGACCCAAAAAACTCTACTCAGAAGCTTCTAGACAACATCAATAGCTATAGCAAGGTAGCAGGATATAAAATCAACATAGAAAAATCATTAGCATTTCTATACACTAACAATGAGCAAACGGAAAAAGAATGTATGAAAACAATTCCATTTACAATAGCCTCAAAAAAAATCAAATACCTAGGTGTAAACCTAACAAAAGATGTGAAAGACCTCTACAAGGAAAACTATACACTTCTGAAGAAAGAGATTGAGGAAGACTATAGAAAGTGGAGAGATCTCCCATGCTCATGGATTGGTAGAATCAACATAGTAAAAATGTCTATACTCCCAAAAGTAATCTACATGTTTAATGCAATTCCCATCAAAATTCCAATGACATTCATCAGAGATTGAAAAATCTACTGTTAAATTTATATGGAAACACAAGAGGCCACGAATAGCCAAGGCAATACTCAGTCAAAAGAACAATGCAGGAGGTATCACAATACCTGACTTCAAACTATATTACAAAGCAATAATAATAAAAACAGCATGGTACTGGCACAAAAACAGACATGAAGACCAGTGGAACAGAATAGAGGATCCAGATATGAAGCCACACAACTATAAGCAACTTATCTTTGACAAAGGAGCTAAAAATATACGATGGAGAAATAGCAGCCTCTTCAACAAAAACTGCTGGGAAAACTGGTTAGCAGTCTGCAAAAAACTGAAACTAGATCCATGTATATCACCCTATACCAAGATTAACTCAAAATGGATCAAGGATCTTAATATCAGACCCCAAACTCTTAAGTTGATACAAGAAAGAGTAGGAAATACTCTGGAGTTAGTAGGTATAGGTAAGAACTTTCTCAATGAAACCCCAGCAGCACAGCAACTAAGAGATAGCATAGATAAATGGGACCTCATAAAACTAAAAAGCTTCTGTTCATCAAAAGAAATGGTCTCTAAACTGAAGAGAACACCCACAGAGTGGGAGAAAATATTTGCCAACTATACATCAGACAAAGGACTGATAACCAGAATATACAGGGAACTTAAAAAACTAAATTCTCCCAAAACTAATGAACCAATAAAGAAATGGGCAAGTGAACTAAACAGAACTTTCTCAAAAGAAGAAATTCAAATGGCCAGAAAACACATGAAAAAATGCTCACCATCTCTAGCAATAAAGGAAATGCAAATTAAAACCACACTAAGATTCCACCTCACCCCTGTTAGAATAGCCATCATCAGCAACACCACCAACAACAGGTGTTGGCGAGGATGCGGGGAAAAAGGAACCCTCTTACACTGTTGGTGGGAATGTAGACTAGTACAACCACTCTGGAAAAAAATTTGGAGGCTACTTAAAAAGCTGGACATCGATCTACCATTTGATCCAGCAATACCACTCTTGGGGATATACCCAAAAGACTGTTACTCCAGAGGCACCTGCACATCCATGTTTATTACGGCACTATTCACAATAGCCAAGTTATGGAAACAGCCAAGATGCCCCAGCACTGACGAATGGATTAAGAAAATGTGGTATCTATACACAATGGAATTTTATGCAGCCATGAAGAAGAACGAAATGTTATCATTCGCTGGTAAATGGATGGAATTGGAGAACATCATTCTGAGTGAGGTTAGCCTGGCTCAAAAGACCAAAAATCGTATGTTCTCCCTCATATGTGGACATTAGATCAAGGGCAAACACAACAAGGGGATTGGACTATGAGCACATGATAAAAGCGAGAGCACACAAGGGAGGGGTGAGGATAGGTAAGACACCTAAAAAACTAGCTAGCATTTGTTGCCCTTAATGCAGAGAAACTAAAGCAGATACCTTAAAGCAACTGAGGCCAATAGGAAAAGGGGACCAGGAACTAGAGAAAAGGTTAGATTAAAAAGAACTAACCTAGAAGGTAACACCCACGCACAGGAAATCAATGTGAGTCAATGCCCTGTATAGCTATCCTTATCTCAACCAGCAAAACCCCTTGTTCCTTCCTATTATTGCTTATACTCTCTCTACAACAAAATTAGAGATAAGGGCAAAATAGTTTCTGCTGGGTATTGAGGGGGGGAGCGGGAGGGGGTGGAGTGGGTGGTAAGGGAGGGGGTGGGGGCAGGGGGGAGAAATAAACCAAGCCTTGTATGCACATATGAATAATAAAAGAAAAATGAAAAAAAAAAATCAGAAATGCCGAAGGGGAGATAACAACAAACACCACAGAAATCCAGGAAATCATCAGAGACGACTTTGAGAGCCTATACTCTAATAAATTTGAAAATCTCGAAGAAATGGACAGATTTCTAGAAACTTACAACCACCCAAAACTGAACCAAGAGGATATTAATCACCTGAATAGATCTGTAACACAAAAAGAAATTGAAGCAGCTATCAAGAGCCTCCCAAAAAAGAAAAGTCCAGGACCTGATGGATTCACTGCTGAATTCTATCAGACCTTTAAAGAAGAACAGATACCAACCCTCCTTAAACTGTTCCACAAGATAGAAAGGGAAGGAACACTGCCTAACTCATTTTATGAAGCCAATATTACTCTCATCCCAAAACCAGACAAAGACACCTTCAAAAAGGAGAACTACAGGCCAATTTCCTTAATGAATATTGACGTAAAAATCCTTAATGAAATAATGGCAAACCAAATCCAACAACACATCAGAGAGATCATCCACCATGACCAAGTCAGCTTCATCAAGGGATGCAGGGGTGGTTCAACATATGCAAATCTATAAATGTAATACAGCACATTAATAGAAGCAAAGACAAAAACCACTTGATCATCTCAATAGATGCAGAAAAAGCCTTTGACAAGATCCAACACCCCTTCATGATAAAAGCTCTAAGAAAACTATGAATAGAAGGAATGTATCTCAACATTGTAAAGGATATATATGACAAACCTATAGCAAACATCATACATAACAGTGAAAAATTGAAACCATTCCCCCTAAAATCAGGAATGAGACAAGAGCACCCACTATCCCCACTCCTATTCAACATAGTACTGGAATTTCTAGCCAGAGCAATTAGGCAAGAAGAAGAAATAAAAGGAATAGAAATAGCTAAAGAAACTGTCAAAATATCCTTATTTACAGTTGATATGATTCTATACCTTAAAGACCCCAAAAACTCTACCCAAAAACTCTTAGACACCATAAACAGCTACAGTAAGGAGGCAGGATACAAAATCAACTTACAAAAATCATTAGCTTTTCTATACACCAACAGTGAACAAACTGAGAAGGAATATATGGAAACAATTACATTCACAATAGCCTCAAAAAAAATCGAATACCTAGGAGTAAATTTAACAAAGGATGTGAATGACCTCTATGAGGAGAATTACAAATGCCTGAAGAAAGAGATCGAGGAAGACTACAAAAGATGGAAAGATCTCCTGTACTCATGGATCAGTAGAATCAACATAGTAAAAATGGCTATACTGCCAAAAGCATTCTACATATTTAATGCAATTCCCATCGAAATCCCAATGACTTTCATTACAGAGATTGAAAAATCTACCCTAAAGTTCATTTGGAAACACAAGAGACCGCGAAAAGCCAAGGCAATACTCAGCAAAAAGAGCAATGCTGGAGGTATCACAATACCTGACTTCAAGCTATATTACAAAGCAACAGCAATAAAAACAGCATGGTACTGGCACAAAAACAGACATGAAGAACAGTGGAACAGAATAGAGGACCCAGATATGAATCCACACAACTATACCCACCTCATTTTTGACAAAGGTGTCAAAAACATACAATGGAGAAAAGACAGCCTCTTCAACAAATGTTGCTGGGAAAAGTGGTTATCCATCTGCAAGAAACTGAAGCTAGATCCATGTCTATCACCCTGTACTAGTATCAACTCAAAATGGATCAAGGACCTTAACATCAGACCCGAACCTCTGAAGTTACTACAGGAAGGAGCAGGAAACACTCTGGAACTAATAGGTATAGGCAAAGACTTCCTCAATAGAACCCCAGCAGCCCAGCAACTAAGAGAAAGGATGAATAAATGGGACTTCATAAAATTAAAAAGCTTCTGCACAACAAAAAAATTGGTCTCTAAACTGAAGAGACCACCCATAGAGTGGGAGAAAATATTTGCCACCTGTACATCAGACAAGGGACTGATAACCAGAACATACAGGGAACTTACACTAAACTCTCCTAAAATCAATGAACCAATTAAAAAATGGGCAAGTGAACTAAACAGAACTTTCTCAAAAGAAGAAATTCAAATGGCCAAAAAACACAGGAAAAAATACTCACCATCTCCAGCCATAAAGGAAATGCAAATCAAAACCACACTAAGATTCCATCATCAAAAACACCACCAACAACATGTGTTGGCAAAGATATGGGAAAAAAGGAACCCTAGTCCACTGCTGGTGGGAATGCAAGCTAGTGCAACCACTCTGGGAAAAAATTTAGAGACTTCTTAAAAATCTAAACATAGATCTTTCATATGATCCAGCAATACCACTCTTGGGGATATACCCAAAAGAATGTGACACAGATTACTCCAGAGGCACCTGCACACCCACGTTTATTGCGGCACTATTCACAATAGCCAAGTTATGGAAACAACCAAGATGCCCCACTATTGATGAATGGATTAAGAAAATGTGGTACTTGTACACAATGGAATTTTACTCAGCCATGAAAAAGAATGAAATGTTATCATTTGTAGGTAAATGGATGGAACTGGAGAACATCATTCTGAGCAAGATCAGTCAGGCTCAGAAGACCAAAAATCATATGTTCTCCCTCATATGCAGACTTTAGATCTAGGGCAAATGCAGCAATGTGGTTGGATTTGGGTCACATGACAAGGGGAGAGCAAATATAGGAGATATAGGAATAGGTAGAAACCCCAAAACAAGAAAGCATTTGATGTCCCCACACCAGAGGAACTAATACAGAAACTCTAAAGTGACAGAGGTTAACATGAGAAGGGGATCAGGAACCAGTGTAAAGATCAGTTAGAGATGAATCAACATGGATCATAACACATGGGTACACGAAAACAACATTAGGATTCTCTCTGTATAGCTATCCTTAACTCAGCTAGCAAAAACGCTTTGTCTTCCTTATTATGCTTGTGTCTTTTCTTCAACAAAATTAGTGACAAGGGTAGAACAAGATCAGCCTGGAACTAAAGGCAGGAGGAGGGAAAGGGGGTAGGATGGAGAAATGACACAAACAATGTATGCACATGTGAATAAATGAATTTAAAAAAAGATATGATGACTTGACACAACTCTGAGTTGATAAAGAGACAAATCTAAGAATCCATGAACTAGAAGAAGAAATGAAATTCAAACTAAAGGCATAGAAAAGCTATTCCATGAAATTATAGCAAAAAATTTCCCTCAATCTTGGAAAAGATATGGTACAGAAGGCTTTTAGAACCTCAAGTAGACTGGACCAAAAAAGAATCCCTCCACACCATATTATAGTTAAAGTGCCAAGTCCAGAGAACAAAAAAACAACACTGAAAACTGCACGAGGAAACATTTACAAATGCAAAAAAAAAAAATCAGAAGGACATCAGAAACCCTAAAAGTCAGGGAAGCATGGAGTGTCATAGTTCAAGCCCTGAGAATAGATAATTGTCAACCAAGAATAGTACATCCAGTTAAAATCAATGAAGAGATAAAGACTTTCTAAGATAAGCACAAACTAAAGCAACCCAGCTCCTCTAAGCCAGCACCGCAGAAGAAATTTAAGGACTCCTACAAACAGAAGAGATAGAAAGTCATAAATATGAGACCTTAGGAAAGAGTAAATTTTGTAAGAGAAATTAGATAAACACATGAGAATTAAGAAAGAATCAATCATGTTCAACTCAATAAACTAGAAGCCTCCAAAAATAAAAATGGGCAAAAAATCAAAACAGAAAAGAAAAAAATAGCAAAAAAATCAATGAGGAAAAAAACCCAAAATTACAGGAGTAAGAAAAAAATCTCAATAATAACAGGTAGCATAAATTACAATAAATCTCCCATTAAAATATATATTGGCTGATCAGATTCAAAAACAAGATTTAACTATTTGTTGCCTGCAAGAGACACACTTCACTAAAAGCAGAAAGGATGGAAAACAGTAAACCAAGCACATGGAAGACAAAAATCAAGCAGAGGTGACTATACTCATGTCAGACAAAAACAACTTTAAGTCAAAATTTAGACAGAGTCACTATATAATAGTAAAAGAACAATCCATCAAGAAGGTATAGCAATTGTAAATTTATATGTACCAAACATTGTTACCCACAATTTTAAAAGACAAACACTACTGGACATAAAAAAACAAATAGGTTCAGATATTATAATAGGGTGTGACTTCAGTGCTCCACTGTCATCAATAGACAGATAATCCAGACCAAAAAAATCAATAAAGAAACTTCAGAGTTAAACTTCACCACAGACCAAATGGTCTTAACAGATATCAATAGAATATTCCATCTAACTGCTGTGGAATAGACGTTCCTATCAGCAGTACAATACATGGAATTTTCTCTAACATAGGTCACATTTTAGGCACTAAAGCAAGTCTTATACAATAAAATTGAAATGATAACCTCACCAGATCATAAAAGAAGAAAACTAGAAATCATAGCATAAGAAAGTACAGAAAGCATACAAACACATTATTGAATGAAATCAGAGAGGAAATGAAAAATTTCCTAGAATTAAATGAAAATGAAAATACAAAATAGCAGAACCTATGAGACATAGCAAAGGTAGTTCTAAGTGTGAAGTTTATAGCTATTAGAACCTACATTAAAACATTAGAGAGATCTTAAATAAATAACTAAGTGATGTATCTCAAGGTCTCCGATAAATAAGAACACAGGAACTAGCAAATCCCAAACTAATAGAAAGAAATCCTAAAGATCATAACTGAAATCCATGAAATGGAGACTGAAAAAAATAGAATCAAGGAAACAACAACATGGTTCTTTGAAAACATAATAAGATTCATAAACCCTTAGCCAAACAAACCAAAAGCAAGAGGAAGAAGATGTAAAATAATAAAATTAGAGATGAAAAAGAGGATATCACAACAAATACCAATGAAATACAGAGGATTATTAAGAAATAGTTTGAAAACTTGCATTCTAATAGACTGGAAAAAGTAGAAAAAATGAACAAATTTCTATATACAAATGACCTACCAAAATTTAACCAAGAGATATAAACCACTTAAATAGATAACATTGAGGCAGTAATAGAGTCTCTCAGTAGAGAAGAGCTAGTGCTATTTATTTTACTGTCTTTTGAGTAGTTTGTTTTAAATTATTGTTTTAAATAATTGAAATCCAGATAGTACTAAAATACAAACACATATGTGAGGAATAAACAGTTGTCTCCCTCACACTCATTTTCCCTTTTGCCTCATTAACTGAAACCCCCATATTGATAAGGGTAGCAATTTTGCAATTCTCCCAGTGAAAATATTATTTTAAGACTCTTTTGGGTCAAGATTGCCAAAAAAATATAAGTTGTGTATGAAGAGTGGGGTCTCTAGGAGGTCTCTTTAGATTGATGCAATGGCTTATGAGGCACCATGTTGCCCTCTTTTTCCCCCATCTTCCTTCCTGGATATGCTAAAAAGTTCCTCACCTATCTTGTTCACTGTGAGGTGACCTAGAAGACATTGGAGGAACAATGAAGAATCATCCAAGACACTGACTGTCCCATCAGCCTGTCAGTCATCCCCGGACAGCACACTCCAGATTGTATGCTACTTGAAGGTCATACCTTGTCTCTATCCTTGAAAGCCCTTTATGTACATGTCATATACTCTAAACCTTTAGAAGTTATGTGTATATATACATATGCATGCTTATGCATCCAAACTTCTCTGTGTGTCCTAATTGATTTAAAGGATAGAGAGTAGGGGTTGAAAATATGAAAAAAATTAATAACTCATTGTCCTCATTGAAATCAAAGGGTTAGAGTTGAAGTTGGAGATCTTAGAAAGTAAGAGAATCCTTCAATTTTTACAAATTTCAAAAGCAAGCTGTTAGGTTACTTTGGTTGTATTTGCCAGAAAAGTCTGTAGACAAGCATGACTTCCCATGAAATCCCAAGACATTTTGTTGATCAGAAAAGTATTGAGAGGTGGAGCAGAGGAAATGATGAGCTAAAAACATTGCAACTCCCTGTTATTAATGATTCCGAGCCTTGTTTTCACTTTCCATATGCAAACAGGTAGTGTAGCACCTCAGCTGAATGCCACCTACAATTTCAGTGAGAGTGAAAATTCAGGCTCCAGTTTTTAAATAAGCAAGCCAGTAAATCTAGTGTAGGATCAAAGTAAATCACAATTTATTATTGTGATTATTACTGATTTTATTATTATGTGATTTTACTGTTATCAATTTACTTGCCCCATAGAAAATAAAAACCTAAAAGGATAAGATCATATTGACTCTAACACAGGGGAAAAGCATAGTTAAGCCACAGGAGAAAGAGGAAAAGAAAGATCATTCTAGAAAGAAAGATCATTATTCACAATTTATTTATTACTTTGCTTCCTATTGTTTTCATCAGCAACATTATAAATGACCTATGGACCACAACTTCCCCAATTGGACACATCTGTCAGTGCACATGTTTATCCCCATAGCCCCAGACTTCAAACTTCATGTTCTAACAATCTATGAAGGAAAAGATGTATAGTACTTTACCACAAAGAAGAAATTTAACCTTAAATGGTAGAGATAGATGATGATGATGATGATGATGATGATGATGATGATGAAGATAGATAGATAAATAGATAGAGATATACCACTCTATCTATATGTGGTATAGGTATAGATATATATAAATAATATATATGTATTTATATATTAATATATTTATATTTATTTTGGCATAAGAAACTAAAATCTTGTGATCAAGCATACTGATTCAAGGGAATAATTTCAACTGGTATGGAAAAGTAGCTCACCTGAATAATCATCCACTTCTGAGAATGAATGGAAAATCTTCACATTATGAAAGTAATTTATGACAAAAAGCTAATGTTTTAACTCTCTTGGTTGCACAAGCAATTCAGCATCTCAATCTAAGTGTGTCATGATTTTTGACATTATGCACAGAAAACAGATGCTTAGAGTTAAATAAACCACTGAGAAAATGCTTTGCATAACAACAATTTTCAAGTTTTCCCTTTTTTCAGGTCTTAGCTCCAAGTAAGTTAATATCACCATCCTTGAAATGTGCACGTCAATACTGTTGGTTGTTTTGAGATACATGACATTTCTTCACATCTAGGATAGAAACCCCCAGAACTAAAAATGGAATCATGCATATGTTTATGTGTATGCATGTGTTTTCTTCTGATTCTATTCCTCCAAGCTATTCCAAACACACATAACCCA
The DNA here is from genome assembly GCF_047511655.1 of Castor canadensis. Classification (NCBI taxonomy): domain Eukaryota; kingdom Metazoa; phylum Chordata; class Mammalia; order Rodentia; family Castoridae; genus Castor; species Castor canadensis. The sequence goes on along the minus strand of NC_133386.1, from coordinate 3,851,304 downwards.
AAATAATGTGTTCCTTTTCCTATGATGAATAAAACAAACTGTACTGTGTCTCTGACACATACTAATAATAACATTTCAGAGTAAAGGAAGGAAGGAGCACTGTATCAGAGCTGAAGAAAGTTATTCTCAGCTGTCTCTCACCTCAGTTTACTGCTCCAGTCATTTCAATATTCACAGAATATGAAGTTATAGCCATGTATCTCTCACATGTTGGACTTTCAGTCCCTAAGGAGTTCAACTCCTAAAAGGAAAGACTGATTCATATAAGTAAATGCACTGCGCACACTCAAGAGTTTGGGGACAAAACGACTTTAAATGGATTCCATCAATTTTATGTCCTTCCCCCGTGACTGCTTTCAAACTAAGAGCATTCATTGTAGTATAATAAACATATTTTAGAATATTTACATTTGTGGCATTTTCATAACATTTTACCTCATAATACCTTTAGAAGTGAAAAGTGTGTACTTGGATTTTATGTTCTCATACATTTTGGATCGAAAATTTGGAAGTGCTGTTAGAAGAAAATGTTCATAAAATTTTAGAAAGTAACAATGCAACTTTACAATGATCACTTTACCAGATTTTTTTAAAAACTCTATAACTCAGCTTCTGAACTTTTGCTTCCTTGAATAAACATGTCATGTAAACATCAATAACAATCATGCTAGCATAAGAATTTCAGCTCAAAGAAGTACTAGTGATTGAATCCTCAAGAAAAAGCCCCTTATTAAGACCCATATATAAAACCAGAACAGACAGCCATCCTAACAGATGCACACACTGCAACATAAAAACACAAGAAATACAACAAAGCAAAGTAGGACAGTTCCTTAAAAAGGTCATGACCCTTCAATAACTGAGTGCAAAGATATTGAAATGGTTGAAATGCCAGAAAAATAATCCAAAATCTAGTTTTAAAATGATCAATAACCTTAAAACGGATTCAAATAAACAGATGAATGAAGTAAAGAAATCAATTTAATGACTTGGACAAGAAATTGAGAAAAGAGATAAGGATAATGAAAAAAAAAAACAGAATTTGGAAAGCAGTAACAATAGACTGATCTGGTGGAAGAGAGCACCAGGGGTTGAAGACAAGCTTGGGGAATTATCACATTCAGATTTGCAATGAAGGAAAATTTAATCATTACACAACCTCCAAGTCTTCTAGGACACAATTAAGATACCAAGTCTACAAATCTCTAGTTTACAATGGGAACAAAGATGCAGATTAAATCATAGAAAACCAATTTAATGAAAATGTAGAAGACCTTTTCCTAAATATAGGAAAAGAAATGGACATCCCAGTACAAGAGGCAATTAAAACCCCAAATAGACATGACCAGAAAAGAACCTATGTCCTATTATGTAAACAGTACAAAACAAACATCACTGAGAACAGCAACAGAGTTGTACCATGATACAAAGGCAAACCTATCAGCATAGCATTAGACAGTTCAACAGAAAGGCCAGGAGAATATGGACTGATGTACTTAAAGCCCTCAAGCAAAATAACTGCCAACCAAGATTACTATAACGGGGAATGAAAAATAGGAATTTCCCATGATAAAGCAAAAACTAAAGCAATCCATGACCACTGATAGCATTTTAAAAGATACTTAAAGGACTACAACACACAGAGGAGGAATAAGATATTCACACGCATGAGAGTTCAGGAAAAAATACTTCTCACTAGTAGAAAGATAAACATGAAGATTAGGGAAGAACCAAACTGTTTTAATTCAATACACCAGAAGACAGCTAAGATGAAGAATGGGAAAATTAGTACATAATGAATAAACTTCTACTAATCTTTCTGTAATAAACTTATATGCAATCGGTCTTAACCCTCCAATGCAAACTGGCTGAGTAAATTAAAAAACAGATCCACAGTTTGCTGTCTGCAAGAAACTTAGTTCACTAGAAGAGAGAAACACATACTGAAAGAGAAACAATGAAAAATGATATAAACAGATAACAGAATCTGAAAGCATACAGGAATAACTAAACTCAAATCTGATAAAACAGATTTCATTCCAAAATTAGTCAGAAGGAATAAAGAAGGTCATTATATATTAAAGGGAGCAAATCATCAGGAAGATTTAATGGTTATAAGTACAAATGCCTAAAATGCTGGTGTGCCCAATTTCATGAAACAGACATACGGAAAGTAACAGGAAAGATAGGTCCAGATATAATAATAGTGGGTGACTTCAATACTCCAATTTCATCAATTAAGAGACCATCCAGACAAAAATTAACAAAGAAACTTCATAGTTAACCTGCCTCAATCAATTGTACTTAACAGAAATCTATAGACTATTTCATCCAGTAGCTGAAGAATACACATTCTTCTCAGCAGCCATAGAATTTTCACCAAGATAGATCACATTTTATTCCACAAGGCAAGTCTTCACAAATAACTAAAATAATTGAAGTAATTACTTATATCTTGTATCAAGGAATTCTGGCAAATGACATGTGCTTATCTATGTTACATAACAGTTCAACAGCACCAATAAAAAAAAACCTGTCCAGAATATTGGAACAGAACAAAAAGTTGATGTCAAAAGCAGACTTGAATATGCAACAAATGTGAGGATTGTCTGGACTCTGGTGCTCACACCTGTAATCCCAACTTCTCAGGAAGCAGAGATCAGGAGAATTGTGGTTCAAAGCCAGACCAGGAAAATAAGTTTGGGAGACCCTATCTCAAAAATACTTAAAACAAATAGAGCTGGTGGAGTGGCCCTCAGTTCAAGCCTGGGTACTGCAAAATAACAAAAAAAGGTGAAGGCTGGTGATCTCAAATTAATAAATGGATAGTTTTGAGCCAAATATACAACTTAAAAAGTATAAAATTATAGATTCTCCTTTTAACTTCATCAAGTTACATATATACGTACATACACACATTATTATAAATACATTCTTCCCAAACATTATCTTTAAGTCCTATATAGATTAATATCCATATAACCCCAATGTTATGGAAATATTTCTGCTGTCTTCTTTTTTATTTTATTTATTTTACCAATTTTACATTTAGTCACGTGTATACATTGTTTGCGCCACCACCCTATCGCCCCCACTGGCATATGACATTTAATATGGAGTGGACTTAGTCTTATTTTAGAACCTATTTGAGTTACTCTGACTCATTGCAGGCAGTCAGCAATAGGGTAAAAGTCAAAACTGTAGTAGTTTACACAGATATTGGAGAATGATCTAGGTCTCTAATATTGCACAAACCTGTGTATGCCAATATTTAGTGCAGATGGTTTCAATGTGTAACATTTTCTGAATATTTTTTCCAATGCTTCTTCCTTACCTGTGAAACTGGAGAAATTTTGATTTCATCGGAGGATGGAGAAAAGTTTTCCAACTACGACTCCCACTAGTATGAATCTTAGAGATAGAATCTAATAGATTTGCTAACAAAATATCTCAAAATCTGCATAACTGAATAAATCAAATGAATGATGGTGAAAAATAAATGAGAATACCTCAAAAATTGCAATTTATATCACAAAATGATTATAGTCCTTGCTACTTACAGAGGTTGTGTCAATTGAAAAACAGGAATAAACAAACCAATAGAGAGAAAATAAAGATGGGCAAGCACGTGGGCCGTGCTAAAAACAAAAAACAAAATCTCACTAGCGGCCAAAGAAATGGAAATTAATAATGATAGCAATCAGATAATATTTATTAAAGGTATTTTAAATAAAACACCTAGCATTTGTGAGCATAAGTGAAAGGTGACACCTAACTATGTTAAGCAGCTGTGATTGGCACCGGCTTTCTGTGGACTATCTTAGTAGAGTACATCCAATAGGTTTTAAAGAACAAGTCCGTGGAAGCAGCAATTTTGCTTTAGAGTACCTGTCCCAGAGAAATGGTTACACAAATGCATAATCACATATTGAAATTCCACTTCGTGACTCCATTTACAATGTGATGACTGCATTACAAGGTAGTACTGAATACTTCACAATTTAGGGGGCTCATCTGCATAAAACCTTATAAATATTATCCCTATCTGTACAAGAAGGACATAAAGGTCCTACGCAATTAAGAAATGTGTCCAAGTTCTCACCACCATCTACAGAATGAAGCTAGAATTTCAACAGAGAGTCTATGCAAACCATACTTAAGTACTGCACCCGGATGCCTTTCTTTGTGGATAATCACTACATTCATACCTAACAGCAAAGAATAAAGAAGAAGAGGGAGAGAAGAAAATGAAGATGAAGATGAAGACAATAGGATGTTTCTTAAAGATTTTATAGTGTATTCACACAATTTTATAATATACACTCATTAAAATGATGCTATAGATTTGTATTCATAAATTAGAAAAGCTATTCCTACTATACATGGAAAAATAAACAATTTTTATAACCAGGTAAGTATATGGATAGAAATATGTTTAAAATTCATGCTAGGTGCCGGTGGCTCCTGCCTGTAATCCTATCTACTTGGGAGTCTAAAATCAGAATGATCATGGTTCCAGAATAGCCTGGGCAAAAAAGTGAGACCCCAAATTCCAAAATAACCAGAGTAGAAAAAGTGCTAGAGGAGTGGCTCCAGTGGTAGACTACCTTCCTCACAAGTGTGAAGCCCTGAGGCTGAACCCCAATACTGCAAGAAAGAAGAAAGAAAATAGAAGAAAAAGAAAGAAAAAGTGATTTGTTTAAAATTCTATGCAGCTTAAAGAACTTTATCGGTTTTTGCTATTCCATATATAATATTTTCCAAAGAATATATACATAATCTAAAAAGATTAAATTTTAATGTGAATAAAATGTCTAACTGTAGCACAAAATGAAGGAAATTGAGACCCAGGGAGTTTCAGGCCATTTGTATTCCATCCTTACATTTTGTGAACTCATCTATCTATGGAGCTCCCACATCATCAATGAATTTTAATTGTAATTTCTCCAAAAGCTAAGGAGAAAAATGGCTTCTCCACTTTCGAATTTCTTCTTTCTAGAAATGCTTCTAATTTTAAATATCCTCCAAGGTATCATTTATTTAGGAAATATAAAATAGAGGGTACACCAAGAAATTGAGCAACAATTCAGCTCAGGTTATTTCTCAGTGTCAGGATGAGTGAAGATAGCAGTTGCCAAATTCCCCCCATCTCTCTAAACCTCTCTCATCTGTGCCTCTGTGGGCTTTTAATATCCACACTGAGGGGACAAGCAGGTTGCTAGTGCCCTTGTGTGTTTGTCCCTGGTAAAAGATTGCAGAGTGGGTGAGTAGAAGTTACAATTTACTACCCATTCAAAGGTGTTAATAAGCAGAAAGAAAAAACCCTCTGCCCAGGGCCTGTGCTGGCCCCTCAGCTCTGGATGTCTCATTGTGTAGGTGCTGGAGCTAATGAACCTTTTTATATTGCAGGTCGTAAAAAGGGCCAATGGCTCTCCGTGCAGTCATGGACTCCATGGTGAAACTTGCCCAACGGGCTTCCTGAGGAACTGTGAAGAAATCAATTGCCTCACTGAGGTCAGGTTCACATAGCTTTGTGGCAAAATAATCTAGTAGAGGTCAATCCTCTGCCATGTCATGAAAATTAAACAGTGACTTTGGAACTCTGTGTTCCCCTTAACTTCAAAAGAGAATGCATTTCCCACTCAGTGTCAGAGCCGTCCGTGTCGCAAGTCAAAGCAAACACAGACACTAGAAGTCATAATTTAGTGATTGCTTCTTCCCATCTGTAAAGAAACAATGTAATTTGTATTTGTGTGATACTTTCAATTTTACTGATCATTTTTAAACATCTCCTGAGGTAGGAATTATTATTCTACTTTTACACTTGAAACCTGGAATCAGTCAGCCATGACAGAACCTGGATTTAAATTCATAGCTGTTACTTTCCACTTCAGTGAGTAGTTTGTACCTTTTCCCCTAGTTTTTCCCTTCCTGTCATTTCGAGCAGATGGTCAGATAATATGCTCCTTTGTCTCAGAGAATGGTTATGGCAAGAAAAGATAATAAGAATATAAGGTTTGCCTTCCTTCCTTCCCATCCTTTCTTCTCTCTCTCCCTCCTTCCCTCCCTCCCTCTTTCACTCCTTCTTCCCTTCCTCCTTCCTTCCCTCCTTCCCTCCCTCTTTCCCTCTTTTTTCCTTCCTCTCATATTCTTGTGTTCTGTCTCTCTGTTTGTCCATTTTCTATTTATTAAAATCCATATCCCTTAAGAAGATACTCTCTGTGTTCCATAAAGAGGAAGAAACCAGGAACAACTTTGAAAGCAGGAAGAGGAAAAACATTAAAACTTCCAGAGATTGGGAAAGTGTATTGGCTAAGAGACTGACCCAAAATTTAAGATGATAATGCTTTGGGGTTAACAATATGAATGAAAAAACAAGTATCTAGCAAAATCTGTCAAAGATGTAGAGAAAAGAAAAGCAAGCAAAACACAAATGGAGATGTGTGACTTACAATAAGTGATGAATGGTCCTCAAGAGTCCACCTCCCAATCCCCTGAAACTATGAATGAGATCTCACATGATGAAAGGGACTTACATATTTGATTACACCAAGGAACATGGGAAGGAAGATTATTCTAGATTAACTGGATGGGCCCTGTCATCACACAGACCTATTTTAGGGAGGCAAAGGAGATTTGGGTATGGGGAAGATCTGGTGATGTATCCACGAGGATGGAGCCATGGAAGGAAGGGGCCACCTGCCAAGGAGTGAAGGCCATCTCTCCAGACACTAAAAAGCCTGAAGCCTTCTCAGTCCCACCAGCACCTTCAGTGCAGACTCTAACTTCAGAACCATGAGAGAATTAACGTGTGATGTTCTAAGGCATTAAAATTGTGGTTGTTACAGCAACAACAGTGAGTTTTCCAAACTCATTTGAAGAAAAGACCACAGATTATGAAACAGCCCAGAGTGCTATAAAAGACCTTCAGATTTTTTAAATCCACACTAGTTACCTCACAATGAAGTTAGAGAACAAAAAGAACAGGATTTTCAATAGAAAGCTGATCACCTAACATGAAAGAGCTATCTGACTTCTCAATAAAAAACGGTGGTTGAAGGAGGGTAGTCCACTGATATTTCCAAGAACACATGTTTTATGAAGGAAACAGAATTTCACATCCGGCGTAATATCATTTAAATGCGAGGATGAAATGAAAATGCCCTCTGTAAAAGCAAAATGGAAGATACTCTGGGAAGTAAGGGAATTGAACACAAATAAGTAATGGAATAAAACTCTTCCTCTGTAATTGATAACAGCGAAAATAGTTATATATCACTTGATGTAGATAGCATCAAGACGGTGGTGATGATGGAAATGACATTGAATGATAGACAAAGCTGATAAAATGCTAAGGTTTTGAAATTTATATTCAAAACACATCTATTTATTACAATTCTTATGTAACAATTGGTAAAAATTGCTGGTTTAAGGATTTCTTTTACAATATTTATGTTTTCTTACAGAGTTTACCTTTATCATGTGATTTCTGTGTCCTCATTATGTAGGTGATTTTATTTCAAATTAATATAGTTTTTTTATTTATTTCTCTGGAGTGGTAATAGTTTATCTGCTGGATATTGAGTATGTAGATTGTGTCCAGAAGTAATGCGAAAGAAAGTTCTTTTCCTTTCTTTCTTCAGATATTTGCTTAGTTTTCTTCTGACTTCTGGGCCTCCAAATATATATTACATCTTTAGAAACTATGTCATAATTCTAGGAGTCTCTCTTCTGTTTCTCACTCTTTTTTTTCTGTATGTTTTAATTTAAGTAACTTCTATCGGCCCATCTTTAAGACGATTCTTTTTTATTCAGTTTTTTTGGGGGGTCTGCATTGAGTCTCACAATACAAGTCTTTTGCTCTGGCACCATTTTGTTTCTAGCCTTTCCATGCAATTAAGCATCCATCTTCCTCTCAATTTACCTATCTGGTCTTGCGTACTTTCTACTTTTTCATTAGAGGCTTTAACATGTTGTCTTAGTTAACCAAGGCTGTTATGACAAAAATATCATGGACTGGGTGGCTTAAACAACACAGATTTATTTCTCATAATCCTAGAGTTTCAGATGTCTAAGAGCCAGGTACCAGTGGATTTGGTTCCTGGCAGGGGACCCTATTTCTGGCTTATAGATGGCCAGCTTCTCCCTGTGTTTTCATAGGCAGAAATGGAGTGAGAATACAGGTGTGCTATTGTAAGGCACTAAATTTGTGGATGTTACAATGCTACAGCACCAACAGACAATCACTGTTTTCCAAAAAGAGAGAGAGATCCAAGTAATGTCTTCAATTTTTTTATTTTTTGCAGTGTTGGAGATGGAACCCAGGCCCTCCTGTGTGCTAGGGAAGAGCTCTAGCACTGGACTTCACCTTTAGCCTTTTCTTACAAGGATGCTAATCCCACTATGAGTCCCCATCCAAATGACCTCATCTAAACTTAATCACGGCCCAAAGACCCACTTCCAACACCATGATATTGAGAGGTTGGGCTCCAACATACAAATTTGGAGGGGCACAAACATTCAGGCCATAAAATGTAGCATTTGTGTTGTATAGAGACAAGTTCTGATGACTGCTTTGCCTCTTGAGATTGTATTTGTTTCTTGCCTGTTAGCTTCATAACTTTGTTCAGGTTGAGCATGTTGTGTGAGATAGTAACACTGAGGCATTTTTTTTCATGCTCACATATGACCAAAGCTGTCCTTTTGCTAGGGTTTTAGCATGAGGGGAAAAGGAAATCTAGTCAAGGGTTGTATTGGGTCCCCTTGCTCGACATCACAGCTTCCATCTGCTTCTCTACCCAGAGACTCTCTGCCCCGTCTCAGCAGAATTCCAATGTGATTTATTCTCTCTTCTCATTGGCGTGATAGTGGGAAGAGGATGTTTTCCGATCTTCTGATTAAGCCCAATTTTAGACAACCCGGTGATGCTGTGTGTAAGGGTGTGGACTTAGCAAGCCTGTCAGCCTCCAGCTTCAGTGATGGCGCATTGGGTGTTTTTCCACATCATCTGGGGGTAGAGTTTTTGTTTGATCTTCCTCCTTCTCCATCTCTGTGGGATTTCCACAAGTGCCAAGTGAATTGGTTTTGTAGCTTTCCTTCTATAGTTAAAGCTTTTGTTCCTAGGTTTAGTAGAGGGAAGTAGGTCTGGGTGAAATTTCTGTGGGGCTAGCCATCGTCTCTCCCCACAGAGGGTACAATAAAGCTTTCTTTAGACCTTGTGCTGTTTGCTGACTGTTTGGTGAGATTTCCAAGGAAAAGCCTGCAATGGTATATAAAGCCTCTTCCTCCACACCTGTGGAACTAATAGTTTCCAGGCTCTCTCAGCTTGTAGCAATTTGTCCAGGATTTGTATCAGCATCTTCTAAGCAACTTATTTCAGAGACATCTGCCCCAGGAGACAAATATTTGGGTTCTATTCCTCCATGTAGATACCTGTCTCTCTCCAAAGTTAATTGTTTGGCCATAATTTCAGATTTCTGAGGAATTTGAGAAAAGTTATGAATTTTCAGTTGCCCAGGGTTTTTATTGTGGGGTGAATGAGAATAATGTCCTTCCTACCAGCACTCAGTAGGGTTCTGTGTCCAGAACTAGCTTCCCTCCCCCTCCCCACCAGAGCTGCAGAACTGGCTGAGGAATTGACTCACTGTATTGGTCAGCTTTTCATCACTCTGACAAGACACCTGTGACCATCAACTTTTAAGGTGGACAGGTTTATTCTAGCTTTAAGTTTCAGACCATTGTTATAAATGCTGTCTAGTTAAAGCAAGTAGTCATTTCATTTCTCAAAAAGAATCAATTTGAAAGAGAAGGGTAAGGATAGTTTTATTTGGTTACTTGATTGCTGGTTTTATTCTGTGTTATATCTCACATTAAAGCTTCAACAAACAGTTACAGATTTAACAAAAGCAAAATCCTATTTATGATGAATGCTGGTATGCAGTTAAACAACTGTTCATTGTTGATTATTATAACTAAAACTGTTAACAAATAATAACAGAAAATCCCTGCCCTTACTATGACCTTTGTACTGAGTTTATTCATTGGGGAAATTTGCGCACACCTATGCTAAAACAATGCCCCAGGCACTGAGTAAGTGCCCTGTAAACCAAGGGAGATGAACTTGTCTCCAGAGAGAGGCAGGAGAATCTTGGCAGTCAGGAAGAACAGGCTTGTGGTTTTCTGCTCTAAATAATTTCTCTGTGTCAATTATCAACAAATGTCAGCTTTATACTGAAAGTATACGTACTAAATTATTTTAAGCTTGGTGAGAGGTGTTTTGTATTAAAAAATAGAGCAAGCAAAGACATTTCAGACAATGACACTATTTCTCAATCTATGAAATTCTTAAGTGAAAGTATTTGCTTATAAAAAGTTCAGTAAATCAAGAACAGTATTTCACCAGCTTCTTTTTCCTCTTGAAGAAGACTGCCTACCACTTGAGGAACTAGCAAATAAGCTTAATACCAACAGGGAAGCAGCTGATGCCAGCTAAAGTAATTGCACTAACGACAAACTCTGTGCTAATGCTTGTGGCCCAGCAGGGTTATGATTTTGTGGATTAGGTTATAATGACAACTTCAAAACATTGGGATTTCATCAAGTAAGACTTCTCATCCTAGATCTGTCATTGAATTGCTGTGACAACGAGTTGTGCTCAATCTTCTTGGGGGCTCATTTTGACACTGTTCAAGATTCTAAATAGGAAAACTTAGCTAATAAAAGCACTGATGATATCTGCTCCTCATGTTAAATATTGTCCTGAGCACACGGCAATCAGTGTGACTGGGAGGAGCACAGCTTCTGCCAATGACGAGCAGTGAGCATCAACAAGTCAATTTAATGAGGAAAATGGCAAATGAGGTTAAAATAGATAAGAACAGAATTCATAAAGAAAAATAAATGACATCATGGGACACTGAAGTCAAGGAGAGCAGTATTAAATCAAAAAGAGCAAAGGAGTGAGCTGTTTCTAATGTCATTTTACTTTAGAACAGTTTTGAGTATACAAACCTGTGAGGATATGTAGATGTTTTCCACATACCCTACACCCAGTTTCCCCTGCTATTGACTGTGGAGATTAATATGGCATAGCTGTCACAATTAGTGAATCAACATTGGCATGTTATTGTTAGCTTAAGTCCATCCTACATTCAGATTCTCCTAGCTTTGCCTTAAGTCCTTTTTGCTTTTCCTGAATTCCATGTACACACTGCGTTTAGTTGTCATGCCTTCTTGAGTTCCTCTTGCCTCTGATAGTTTATCAGACTGTTTTTTTAATATTCTTGATAATTTTGAGGAGTACTGGGTAAGCGATTTGTAGAACATTCCTCTCTCAGTACTTTTCTGATAATTTTCCTCATCATTGGACTGGTGTTTTGTGTCATCAGGAGAAGTGCAGAGGTGAAGTGTTACTCTCACCACAACACTGTCACCATGACAATCACTGCTGATGTTGATGTTGATCTTGACTTCCAGGCTGAGGCCCTGTTTGTCAGGTTCCATGGTAAAGTTATTCTCCCCACCACCTTCTGTTCTGTTTTGGTTATTTGTTTGTTTTTAAGACAAGGTCTCCTTATCCTATACAGCCCAGGCTGGCCTGGAACTTGCAGTTCTCCCATCTTGGCCTCCCAAATGCTGGGATTACAGGTATTCTCCATCATACCCAGTCCCCCCTCTCCTTTTTCATACCACAAACTTTGGAAGAAAATAACCGTGCACCGAGGAGACTTAAAGAGTGAGGAGCTGTGCACTGCCTCCTCGAGGGTGTTTCCAAAGCTCTAACTCCTGAGACAAGAGTGACATTTGGTGTGAGACGATGCCCAGTCTCCCTCCACTCCACAGTCAGTGCTGCCTTCTGCTGCTAATATTGTAAGCATCTCATGTCATTGAGTTTTATTACCTTCCCAAGATTGAAAATATATTCTGGGATGTTTGTAAGCAGAGATGGGAATCATGTTCATCCGCTACTTGGATACTCACTAAGACACTTCTTGGCAGAAGGAATCAGGCATTGTACTCTACTCATAAGGAAATAAAAATTAGAGCTGCTAATGATGGTAAAGACAGGGTCAATTTTAAGTTCCAAAAGCGAAAACACTTGGAACAATCCTGTCGCTGAGCATTTGAACAGGATTTCTGATATCGGTGAATATTTGCTCTGAAATGAAAGAGCAGTCTCTCGTCAGGACCACTGACCTGGGACTGGCCACGCCTCACTAAGTGGACTCCTTACCTGTATTTTTAGAGTGGGGTCTGAACGTCTGACGAAAGCCAAGGCAAAGAAAGCCAGTTTGCAGGCCACCAAGGTTTATGCTATGGGAAGAAATAGTGAACCCACAGAAAGATCCTGAGGCAAAACAGAAGACTGATTACCTGGCAACCTTGTGAGGCGAGTCCTAGCCCTGCTTCCTACACCAACGCGTTTCTAAGTTGTGCTGCGTTTCCAAGAGCAGTTGATAAATTCAAATCACGCTTAAAAATCTAACACACAGCATTTTATTCCTGAATTACTGACTGGTTTCCTCAGTTCTAGCATGCTATAAATTATAAAGCACATTGATTTCATATTGGCCTTATCAAGGAGTGGAGAGCTGTAACACTAAAACTGCATATGTAGAGTTTATTCAGTGTAAAGGAAAAACTGTTTGCACAATTTGAAACAATATAAAAATATTTTAAACTGATATAATGTGTCACAATTTAATTTTATTCCTCAATTTGGTTTAACAGTAGCATTGATTGTTTAATGCTGAGTATGCAACTTCTAGGAAATAAGTTATACATTTTATTAAATTGTTTTATAATTTACATTTCCTCATAAATATAGACAAATCTTAAATAAATGGCAATCTAAACAAAATTATATTTTAATGAACAAAAATATTTTTATACTTTGTTATTTCAAGTTACACAGCTTGTGGAATAACATTTTTACCTGTTTGAGATTCTCTGGTGGGGTTTAACAGCCTGCAGGTTTTACAATTTGTCCAGCGTGGAAAATGTGTGCAGTTGCACAATGACCATCAGAAGCAGATCCAGAAAATTCTACACCCTGTGAACACTCACGTTCGAGTCTTTGTCTCGAGAGAGATGTTCCTGTATGCTGGGCAAATATATTGAATGAAATGGTGGTCCAGTTAAATTAAATCAATTATTAACATGGCTGTGATCAGATGTACCATTTGCTACATTTTTCTATTGCCCCACTGATTTTTTTGTTCCTTTTTTCTTTTAGAGTAATTAAATAGTTCTGTAATTTATCCCTAATGGTTTTGATAGGTGTGAAAGACACATCTTATCTAATCATATAGTTTAACTTCAATAACACTCACTGAATGAGGATTTTACACTTTGCTCTATGTCCCCTCCCACACTTGGTTCATTCTCTCACCCTTTTGCCTTCTATGTCACAATATCTACAATGCAGCATTTCCAATTTTTCTTTCAGCAATTAAAGTGAATATATTTTATGTTTACCTTATTTTTTACTGTTTATAGAGGTCTTTATTTCTGTATAAATCCAAAATTCTATCTTCCAGCATGCCCCTTTGCCTGGGGGAAATTTCTTAGCACTTCTAATAGTACAAGTCTGCTGGCAGCGGGTGAGCTCAGGTTTCATTTTTCAACAAGTCTTTATCTCACCTTAATTACTGAAGAATATTTTTGGCAGGTATGGCAAAATCACTGTTTTGCTCCTCTTTGGGCACTCCAACGGTGTGTTCCATCCGAGGGCCATGCATGTTTCTGCCTCCAGAAGGCCGTTATGTGTCCTCCTCATTCCTCTAGGTACCAAGGACTCCACGTGCCTCTGCTCCTGTGGGTTGTTTCCAGTTTTCTTGGGTAGTGTCCAGATGTGGAGTGTTTTGTTTTCAGAGAGAGGGTTCTGCACTTCTTGGAACTGTGGTTTACTTTCCCTCATTTTCAGATTTTTTATTCCTTATCTCTTCTCTTCTTTCTCTCTCCTACTTTTGGAATTCTGACTCCAATCATGGTAGACCATTTGGATTTGCTCTACTGCCCTTGAGTGTTGCATTCTATTTCTTTATATAATTTTCTCTTTAAAATTCAGTTTGAAAACTTCCATTAACTTATTTTCAAGTCCATTAATTCCTTTTTTTGTACCTAGAGTACTAGTTAATTCACAGAATGAGTTTGTCCTCTGATATCATGGAGGTTTTTCCCCTTATATTTCTACTTGACTCATTTTTATAGTTTTCAGCAGTCTGCTAAAATTACTCATCTATTCATACATGTTGTACTATATATTTATTTCCATTATATTTTAACATAGCAAATGTAGTTATTTTAAAGTCCCTGTCTGACAGCTCCAACAATTTCTCATTCTTCCTCTGTTAATTGTTTTATGTCTTAATACTTGATTGTTCTTATCTTCACTTTTATTTTATAATTTATATTTTATGATTTTTTTTCTGGAATACAGGACAGTGTACAGGTTAAATGATACTAGTGAAGCCATTTTTTTTACATCCAAAAGTGGCATATCTCCTCTTCTATGAGTTCTTTTGTATGGAGGTTGGATTCCACCTAGCTAGCTAAGCTGGATTTAACGTGGCTGTTGTTTTTTCCTCCCCTGCAATGCATTACAGGCTTTCACTCTCTTCAGCAAGGGATGCGTGGTACTTTTGAATAGCATTTGGACCTTGGGTGTTTCTGCTCATCATCGACTTTAGTAAGTCCATTCTGATCCACCTTCCACTTGCCCCTGTGACAGATATACTTGGCCTCATATATGCACAGGCTCTTCGGCAGGATGGATTTACCTTCTGTTGCCCCAGCACTAGCAGACATCTGCTGGTCTTGGCTCATGATCCTGGGCCAGGAGAAACTCTTCCTTCTCCCCCAGGTATAAAGATCTTTAGATTCTACCCTCCCTCAGTGAGCAGAGAATCTGTATTGGGTGCTGGGTAGGAGGACTTTGCTCTCTCTCCAACTCAAATGCATTTCCTTTGTTCTCCTCTACCCAAAGCAGTGGACTTGGCACGTGCTCTGTGTCTAACTGACTCCTCATCCACTTCCTATAGAACAGGTCTGAAAAAGTGAGTGATACTTTTTAGTTGTCCAAACTGTGGTCATCACCAGCATGCCTGTACCACCCATGGAGGACTCCCATCTTCTCTGAGAACCCATAGAGGTCTAGGAAAGAGTACTTGAGAGCAAGTCTGAACACAGCTTATACCAAGGGCTCTCAGGTCATTTCAACTGTGGCACCTACCATTAAAGAACTTGTTAGAATTTGAGGGGCTTTCTTCTCCACTGTCCCCCAGCACAGTAGCTATCTCCCTCTGCCATGCTTTGCTGAAGGTGAAATCATTCTCTTTCTTCCCTTGGAATGACCTAGAATACTGCAGAACTCCATGCCCTGGCTGCTGTCTGACAGGCTCCAGGGACATTAGCACCTGCAGATTTTATGGCGCTGTCATCATTAGGAGGACTGACATTCTCCTGAAGAGCGATGTGCTAAGTGGAAGCACAACTCCCATTTCCTTTGTCCTGATTTTCACTTTCACCACTGGTGAGACACGGAAAACACAGCTCCTAAGTACACTTAGTTATCTTAAGAGTTTCCTAATTTCAAGGCTCTTAAACCACAGACTTCTAGAGAATTTACTATTTGTAGACACAAAAGGAGACGTAAGAATAGTCATTCTCTGAAACAGGATGTTATATTTAACATCATAATTTCTAAATCACATCAGACCACAGCTGGTCTGACTCTGTGGTTATGAAAATGTCTCATCAAATTATAGCATGTTTGAAAAGTCATACTTTATACATAAGTTTTTGAAAAAATTTTATTCTCTGCTTACCTTACTCACAAAATACCCCCCAGTTTTTACATTTCTTGTCTGGTATCAGTCTGGTCTCCAGATCTTAAGATCCTCCCATTTTCATTAAGGTCAGTCTTGTATGAGACAGATAGACATCTACAATCCAGTTGGTGCTAAGTTTCTCTGCTTACAAGCCTTTATAAAGAACAGCTTCCTTTTCCTTTTTATCTTCCGCTCCTTCAACTTGCTAATTTTATTTTTGGACCCCTCAAAGCCAAGGCAAAATGGCAAAGAGATTGAAGCAGGGTAGCTACCAGCTCTGCAAAGAACAAGAGAGGCCTGGATTCTTAGTGCTTTCTGACTTCTGAGAGTGGTAACCTTGAACGTGGCATTTCTGTGATTTGGGACTCGTGGATATCAAGTTTCCTCATGCATCTTGGGCAGAGCTCCTATCCAGTTTTGCAGTCCTTTCTCTCAGGCTTCCCTTTCTCCCCTCACTCTCCCAAGTGGTTCAAAGGAGCAGGGTTTGCCCATGTCTGCTTGGTGATTGGAAGCTTACTCAAGACCTTCCCCGCCTGACTGACATTCCTACAACTGTCCAGTCTCTGTTTCTCATGCTTAGTCTCTTCAAGTGTGAGTCAAATAGCAGAACTTAAATCAGAGAAACCACCACGTTCTTCCTGCAGGGGAGTTGGAGACAATGAGCACTGCACTGAAAATGCTCTCCAGGAAATTCTCGTGGCCCTCTCATCCATGGGAGCCTGTACACAGACTGCAGCCATCGTGGGGACATCTGTGTCACAGCCTCACCACAAGCTTGAGTAGATAATCCACCTTCTTAACTTGGGAACTGAGGGATGCCAGGAAACTCTTACATAGCATTTTTCATTTGGTGAGCTTCACGTGAACCCAGACAGAAAGAGTCCTATCCCATTGTGATATTTCAGTTTAAAACCATATATAAGAAAAGTAAATTGAGGTATCCATAAAGAAAAAAAAAAGTAAGCAACTTTGTAAAGATATCACCCAGAAAATAACATAAGAGCAATACCTTCAGAATGGAAGCCCACCCTGTATGCTTATTCCTTGCTAGCAAAATGTGTTCATTCCAAAGACATTGAATGAGCAAAAGGTTCTGGGGTTTGTATTCTTTTTTTCAGTTAAAGACAGAAGAGTGGTAAAGAAAATATGAGGTTCAGTAGGCAGACTGAGGAAACTTCTGTATGTGAAAAGACCCTCCGCTCATGAGTAGGTTTACAACTTGGTCACAAACAAGAGACTGCTTCACATTGGTTTCATCTTTCTCATCTTTAAAATGAAGAGAACCAAGCAAGGTCTTCATTCTTCCTCTCCCTCTCCCTCTTCCTCTTCATCTCCTTCTTTCTCACTCTCTCTCTCCTCTACTACCCTCCCCTACTTCAGCCAGTCTTCTTCCATGTCTTTCCTGCTCATTGGCTACTGGCTTTTGCACTGCTGCATCCACAAGGGAGCCTCCTTGGCCTCCTCCACTTCACCCTGTCTGCATCCCTGGACATAAGGATCAGCAATCCTCTCCAGGGCTTCCTTTACACTTTCTCCTGAGTCACTCCCTTGCAGAAGTCACTCAGTGACCCTCCCCTTGAGATTCATTTACTACACGACATAAATTGTTTTATCTCTCGCATCGCTGTGGCATCTCCTCACCCTCTCCTCTCCTCTCCAAGTCTCTGCTCTGCTCTGGGACCCCTTAGCCCTGCACAATAAGTGATTGTTCTCCATAGCAACTCCACTCTTCCAGCCTCTCCTGTGAATCTGCACCAGGATAGCTTCTACAGAATACAAATCCAGTCAAAGAATTCTTCCTCATTCTGCATGAGCATCTGAAATGACTCCCTCCTGTCAATAGGACAAGTTACAATTCTAAACCTGGTGTGCAGCCCTTCACAAACAGTCCCAAAATGCACTGCAGGCTGAGATAAGATAGATAAATAGATAGATGATTGATAGATAATACATACATACATATATAATTTCTTGCTGACATGTACCAAAAACAAGAAAATTCTTTGCCAAAATAAACAAACTGTTTACTTGCCTCAATAAACTTTCTTATGATTGTTTGTCTTAAATCCAACTTTTCTTTTTTTTTCTTTTCCTCAGAAAACCTCAATCAATCCTCAAAATTTAACTCTAAAGTAAAACTGACTTCATTTTCCTCACAGGACTCTGTCTCTACCAGTAGCCATGAGTGTCATACTGTGATTTTTTACTAAGCCCTCATCCCAAAAACATTTCAATCTTTTTAATTGTGAGACTCCTGTTCTTAGCACACTGACACACTGGCTGACCATGGACAATAAAGATGGTTGAGGTCATTTAAAGTGTCCACTTTGTGGTAGTTTTGTAGTTTGGTGCTGGGAAAGAAGAAACAGATGAAAAGCTACATAAGATAAAAGACCCTGGCTTTAGCACAGCTTGCTGACTAATTGGAGCTATGCACTTATTAATAAATGCTATTAAGATATAAGACCATCTGTAAAGGAATATTAAGTGATTTGTGTCACTGTTCTGAAAAGATTAATTGCCAAAGAGGTCTATGAGGCTGTCTTTTACAGTGAGCCCTTTCTTCCTTTCCACTTGCTAGAGTGACAAGTGAAACTACCAAAGGAGAGAACGCACTCTCACCGGGCCGTGGCTTCAGTAACGCACTGCTTCCCTGTTCTGCAACGGCCTTTTTCGCCACAAGCACACATGTACATATACACACATGTACATGCAGATTCTCTGACACACCTTAAATGTGTGCACACAATGGTCATACATAAGCACACACATGTACACATGTACACACACAGAAGCACACAAATATGCACAGATACATTAACATAAGTGCACAGCCTCGTAGATGTGCACACATACACTAACACACCCAGATCCACACCCATTCACTCATATGCAGACACACACACATATGTGTGTCAAACACAATCACTCACATAAACACACAATCACACATGTGCACACATGTACACATGCACACAAATACATCCAGGCACACACGTGTACACACACCCAAACTCTCACAGCACCCAGACTTGTAGAAGTCACCTCTGCATCCTTGTAGAAGGGAATTCCTGTTTCTGAACAGTGTGACCTCAACACTAACTCTTTCCTCAGCTGGTGAAAGGACAGCCTCAACTAGGAACTAAATTGAAGATGTGGGTGTAAAATTCTCTTAATTTTTGAACATTTTCCTGTCAGAAAGGTGAAATATTTCCATTCCCAAGCAAACGGTTAATTTCAGAGAAATTTGTTTTCACGCAGAGATCCTGACTCGTCTTCTCAGGTGGAAGTTTGTGTTTAGCAAGATGCTTGCAAGAGGCACTGGGCAACGTGGATTTGCTGTTTCTCACTGGAGTTATCAGCAGGAAAATGTCACCATTTGTTTATGATTCAAACGAGTCTCACAACCAACACTGGTTGTGACTGCTAGTGTTCAAACCTACCCCACCATCTTAATAGGAACCACTCCCGAGTGACTTCCATGTGCACAGCCCTGTCACCACTATGGTGTGAAGACTCGCAGAGCCTCAGAAGACTGTGCATGAGTTGCACTGACCACTCATGTCCTCCACCTGTGTGTGGACACAGATTTCTGTGAGTTCTGTTCCTGCTTTATTTATCTTTGAAATTTTTCTCTATGCAGACTGGATAATAGCAATAGATTTATCTTCACATTTGCTGATACTTTTCATTTGCCATCTCAAATTTGCTGTTAAATTCCTTTACTGATCTTCTCAGTGAAGTTACTGTAATTTCTGATTCTTGGATTTGTAGTTGGTGCATTTTTCTTATTTCTATCACTATTTTGATATTCTCAGTTTGGTCAGACAGTATTCCCATGCTTTCCTTTAGTTTTTTTTTTTTCACTGTAATTCAGTTTATTTCTCTCAAGAAAACTAAAGTCAGAGAATGAATGGGTGATGCTCATCTGCAAGAAATACTTCTGAAAGGTCATCAGGATTACCGGCAGCAATTTAGATGGGAGATGTTCAAGTTATGTGTAATTCTTTTTTTATTATTATTATTTATATGTGCATACAATGCTTGGGTCATTTCTCCCCCCTTCTCCCACCCCCTCCATTACCACCCACCCCACCCTCTCTCCCTCCCCTCCACCCCCTCGATACCCAGCAGAAACTATTTTGCCCTTATTTCTAATTTTGTTGTAGAGAGAGTATAAGCCATAATAGGAAGGAACAAGGGTTTTTGCTGGTTGAGATAAGGATAGCTATACAGGGAGTTGACTCACATTGATTTCCTGTGCATGTGTGTGTTACCTTCTAGGTTAATTCTTCTTGAACTAACCTTTTCTTTAGTTCCTGGTCCCCTTCTTCTATTGGCCTCAGTTGCTTTTAAGGTATCTGCTTTAGTTTCTCTGCGTTGAAGGCAACAAATGCTATCTAGTTTTTTAGGTGTCTTACCTATCCTCACTCCTCCCTTGTGTGCTCTCGCTTTTATCATGTGCTCATAGTCCAATCCCCTTGTTGTGTTTGCCCTTGATCTAATGTCCACATATGAGGGAGAACATACGATTTTTGGTCTTTTGGGCCAGGCTAACCTCACTCAGAATGATGCTCTCCAATTCCATCCATTTACCAGCGAGTGATAACATTTCGTTCTTCTTCATGGCTGCATAAAATTCCATTGTGTATAGATACCACATTTTCTTAATCCATTCGTCAGTGCTGGGGCATCTTGGTTGTTTCCATAACTTGGCTATTGTGAATAGTGCCGCAATAAACATGGGTGTGCAGGTGCCTCTGGAGTAACCTGTGTCACAGTCTTTTGGGTATATCCCCAAGAGTGGTATTGCTGGATCAAATGGTAGATCAATGTTTAGCTTTTTAAGTAACCTCCAAATTTTTTTCCAGAGTGGTTGCACTAGTTTACAATCCCACCAACAGTGTAAGAGGGTTCCTTTTTCCCCGCATCCTCGCCAACACCTGTTGTTGGTGGTGTTGCTGATGATGGCTATTCTAACAGGGGTGAGGTGGAATCTTAGCGTGGTTTTAATTTGCATTTCCTTTATTGCTAGAGATGGTGAGCATTTTTTCATGTGTTTTTTGGGCCATTTGAATTTCTTCTTTTGAGAAAGCTCTGTTTAGTTCACTTGCCCATTTCTTTATTGGTTCATTAGTTTTGGGAGAATTTTGTTTTTTAAGTTCCCTATATATTCTGGTTATCAGTCCTTTGTCTGATGTGTAGCAGGCACATATTTTCTATCACTCTGTGGGTGTTCTCTTCAGTTTAGAAACCATTTCTTTTGATAAACAGAAGCTTTTTAGCTTTATGCGGTCCCATTTATCTATGCTATCTCTTACTTGCTGTGCTGCTGGGATTTCATTGAGAAAGTTCTTACCTATACCTACTAACTCCAGAGTATTTCCTACTCTTTCCTGTATCAACTTTAGAGTTTGTGGTCTGATATTAAAATCCTTGATCCATTTTGAGTTAATCTTGGTATAGGGTGATATACATGGATCTAGTTTCAGTTTTTTGCAGACTGCTAACCAGTTTTCCCAGCAGTTTTTGTTGAAGAGGCTGCTATTTCTCCATCATATATTTTTAGCTCCTTTGTCAAAGACAAGTTGGTTATAGTTGTGTGGCTTCATATCTGGGTCCTCTATTCTGTTCCACTGGTCTTCATGTCTGTTTTTGTGCCAGTACCATGCTGCTTTTATTGTTATTGCTTTGTAATATAGTTTGAAGTCAGGTATTGTGATACCTCCAGCATTGTTCTTTTGACTGAGTATTGCCTTGGCTATTCATGGCCTCTTGTGTTTCATATAAATTTCACGGTAGATTTTTCAATCTCTTTAATGAATGTCATTGGGATTTTGATGGGAATTGCATTAAACATGTAGATTACTTTTGGGAGTATAGACATTTTTACTATGTTGATTCTACTAATCCTATTCAACATAGTACTGGAATTCCTAGCCAGAGCAATTAGTCAAGAAGAAGGAGTAAAAAGGAATACAAATAGGTAAAGAAACTGTCAAAATATCCCTATTTGCAGATGATATGATCCTATACCTTAAAAAAACTCTACTCAGAAGCTTCTAGACACCATCAATAGCTATAGCAAAGTAGCAGGATATAAAATCAACATAGAAAAAGCATTAGCATTTCTATACACTAATAATGAGCAAACTGAAAAAGAATGTATGAAAACAATTCCATTTACAATAGCCTAAAAAAATCAAATACTTAGGTGTAAACCTAACAAAGGATGTGAACGACCTCTACAAGGAAAATTATAAATTTCTGAAGAAAGAGATTGAGGAAGACTATAGAAAGTGGAGAGATCTCCCATGCTCATGGATTGGTAGAATCAACACAGATGTTTTCTTGTCATTCTTTAAACCATGCAGGGTGACAACTATTTACACAGCATTTACATTGTTACAATCCATACATGACAAGGAGTTTATGGGAGAATGTGTTTAGGGGACACATTTATAAATGTTAGGGCACTTCATACAAGAGACTTACAACTTCAGAGGCAGTCCTGCAACCCACCTCCTGGGCACACCAAGGGACATCTGTACATGAGGCTAGTTGTCGACAATCTTATATGAATCCCAAATTTCTATTTAAAGTACACAAAACTTAAAGTCTCAAAATACAAATCAAGTTTATTTTTAAAAAAGATCCAAGTGTTTTGAACAAAAATATTTTATTCAACATCATAATTAAAAAACTGTAATGATGAATTCTTCCATACTTTTCAAAGTCACTGGCCACAAGCTGCAGACTTCCAATATGACTTATTTTTGTTAAGTGACTAAGAAGTGATTATTTTCCTATTCCCTCAGTAGAACTCTAAAAATTCCGTCTTAGTACACAACCAGGAGTCTCTTGCTAAAGGTCTAACAGTAGCTCCACTGAATCTTGTAGAGAACACATTCATACAGATGTGGTTAACTAAGCTATAAACTGAGTATCCCTAATCCAAAATCTGAAATCCAAGACTTTATAAAATTTTGAGTGATGATATGGTGCCAGAAGTGAAAATTCCACTTGATGAAACTTTGCTCCATGCAAATAATTCTTTAAAACAATATGTAAAATTACTGCAGACTCTGTACATAAGTATGCATGAAACATAAATGAACTTTCTGTGTAGACTATCATTATGTGTATGCAAATATCCCAAAGCCCCCAAAAGAGTGTTTCTGAAATCTGAAACACTGCTCTTCCAAAACGTTTTTGGAAAAGGGGATCTCTACCTATAGTATGTTGATTAGATCAAGCATTGGAAACTGCTTATGAGTTAGTGAAATTGGAAACGGTAAAAGAACATTTAAAATATTATTTCACTGTATCCATTAGCATTTAGTTTTCTGTCATCTGTATGTCTATTTTTATCGTTCATATTTTAGAAAGCCCTACATATAACCGACTTACCCTTGACACTCAGTAGCTCTCCTACCCCCTCTTCTTTCTCTGCAGCTGTCCACCAACTCACTCACCAGTGCCACCTGTCCTTGCTCTCTGAGCTTGGAAGGCGTCCCAATCTCCCTCCTCAGCTCCTGTCCCTTTGCATCAAGTAAAATCTCAGAAGTGCTGACCTATTTATAGGTCACTGGTATTAAAGTCCAAAAAACATATAAACACAAACTCATGAAGATCTTTGGCAGTGTTTGCCATTCTTCCATAATATCGCACACTTTATAGCATCAGGCTGTAATTTTATGTAGGTATATAATTGAGCACCGTATTTCATAAGCAGAAAGTGATACCGATATTTAGGGACAACAATGAAATCTTTCTTTGCTATAGGATCTAACACTGTGTCGATATACGCTGAGCATCAATAAGAACCTGTGAGGAATTTCTTTTTAATTACTTTTGATTAGGTATTCAGTGAAACCCATTTATATTTCCCAGTGTACAATTTTTAATGACTGTGTCTAATGCCGATATGGTTTCCTCTGCTAAATTTTTTCCCTATAGCATTTTCTTTTCTCAGTGTGTTAGAAAAAAAAAATTACAGAGAAGAGGGTTTATTGTATTTTAAATTTATGTTCATTGCTGAGTAACTGCCCAAAGGCCATTTGGTAAATGCCTTTTCATAAATCAAAAAATAAATATGTGGACAAAGATTTCCCAGGAGCCTATCAGACTGATGCTCCCGTTGTTGTTGCAGGCCTAACACCTGGACAGCTCGTCTGCAAGGGTTGTATCAGACCCTTCACATCACAGCATCTTATCCACAGTGATTGCACGGCGTTATCTTTTTCATTAATTACTCAGCTGTGTCAGAAGCCTTTCCTTGGGGATGTTTAAAGGTGAGGATCTAGATTCACCTTCCCATTTGTCCAGAGGACAAAATACATGAATCACAGGAGCAGACAACAGTCACCCTTTCTCAAAGGCATCAAACAAGATGAGCCTTGTATCCACAGGAAATGTACACCAACAACCAGGCTTGGGAACAAGATGCAGGGAAAGAATTCCTGACAGTCGGGGGCAGTTTCCTTGCAGACAGGGACCAGAGATGAGGCTTGGAGGAGCTAGAAGTTTCTGGAAATTCCAGAAGAACTCTGAAGAAGAGGGTGTGTCTCCCAAAACAAATTCTCCAAAGGGCCTCATTATGATTTCCCGGAGTCTTTGCTTAACTCTGAGATGAGCATGTGTGTAAGCTGAGGGTGACGTGTAGGGGAGACCCTGCAAGAGTGTGCAGAGAATGCCTGGGAAGCTCTGAGCTGAAGGCTGAAGCCTGAGTGCACAGGCTGGGAACAGGTCAAGTCCCATCTCCAGTGCTGAGGGACTTTGATCACCACTTCTTCACCAAAGACATTTCTTCAACAGTGGTCCATGTTGTCTCTGTGTTAGACTCTGTGGTGAGGCTGCTCCATCAAAGATTGAAAGAAGCCTCAAAAGACTCAAACTGAGGCATAAATAACTTCCTTGATGAGCAGAATCAAGCCCAGAACTCTTTGATGGACGGTAACAATTCAGGTACTCAACAATTTTAAAATCAAAATATACAACAAAAACACTAGAAATGCAAAAAAAACCCACAAAAATTTGTGACTCATACTCCAAAGAAATCCTATTTTCCATGTACACTTTTTTGATAGATTAGGGGAGCAGAAATTCATTTCATGCACTGTGCTACCACATTCTCCAGCCCTTTCTTTGAACTAAACTCTGTTTCCACCTGGAGGATATGAGTTACGTACATGTTAGCAGACGATCGACAAGAAATCATTTTCCCAGCATGTCTCTAAATGCAAATTGGGTTTGTCCTAGAATTCCTAAACCTGTACCAGTGCCACCCAAAGCCCTTTTGGAGAGGTTTAGTCAATGTTGATCCATTCACCAAACACATTCTGCTCTTGAGAACTTCTTTGAGGTCAGAGGGAGTAGAAATTTTGCATCTACTCCATTGAGCTCCCCAGGGTACTGTCCTGTAAATATATACAGCCATCGTCAGAAATTCAGCTTGATTTTCCCAAAAAGATTCACAAGCACATCCTCCGCAAACAACAGACCTCGCTTTTTAGGTTTGTGAGCCCATGAAGTCGCCATTTGGTTTCAGGCTACAAAGTTTTCTCTGCCTTAATTATTTTACCACAGTAAAGTAGTAGGTACTAGAAAGTCGGTTTCTATGACAAGTCAGGCTAGCAAGACCTCCCTGTCCACCCTCCAGGAGCCATTCTCCAGACTCTCACCCAGCTCACAGTCACACACTGGTGCTCAGCCGTCATGTTGGACTTTGTCCTTAGATAAAATTTAATTCCCTCAGACAGTACTTACTTGACTTCATTGTGGTAAGTCTATTAGGAAGCATAAATTTTCTTCTTTGGCGACTATTTAATATTAATTTAAAACTTACCATGGATTTTATGCTGTGTGGAATGTAGAGCCAGAAAAGCACAGGCTGTCACACTCTTTGTTCTTGGCACTGCTCTGCTATCCTCTGGAGTGCTTTGATGATCCTAAATGCTGAATTTTATAATGCACACTGCTTGACTAGAATACGCCCAGATGAAGGTACTAGAAGGAGAATTTCAGAAATGTGTCATGTCAGAAATGCATGGCTTGGGACCAATGAAGAAAGACTGTTTTCGTGGTGCTACCCTTCATAACTGTCCACCTCCTCATAGACACATGCAAAACTTAGGAAGGTTCTTGGAGACAGTATGGAGACCTCAGGGTGGGAGTCCTGTTTGGTATGTCTGTCACATTTCCCAGGTCTTAGGACAATTAGGCACATCTCAAACACACCAGTCATCTTTGGATAGATACATGAATGAATGAATGAATGAATGATAAATAAATCCTCCTGAAAAGCTAAATTTCTGTGACTCTAAAAATGTTTTGTGTCATTTAATTTACAATCACATTATGGGTCACTCAATATAAAATCCAGGTTCTAAAACTGAATTATCCAGAGTTCTCTAGAGCAAGAGAACCACCAGCATATCTATGTATATCTAAATATATAAGGAAATTTATTTTAAGACCCAATTGAACATGTGTGGGGGCTGGCTAGTACTAAATGAACAAAACCTACAGTGTGGGTTGGTGGGTGAAGACTAAGTTGAGCTGAAAGTACATCTACACCCTGAAGGCCATCTGAAGGAAAATCCCCTCTTGTTCAGGGATGTCAGTCATTTTGTTCAGTTCAGAACTGTAACTGATTGGATGAGTCCCACACACATCATTTATGCAGGATTTGTTTACCCAGAGTTTATGAATTTAAATGTTATCCTCACCCAAACACACCCTCCAATTCTACACATAAAGTTGATCACCACAGAAAACACTGGATAGGTATAATGACATCTATGTTTCCTAAAATTTCTCTTTAAATCCCCTTGTTGACTTCATTTCCTCCTTCTCACCATTTCCTCCTTCTATTGGACCCCTTCTTCCTCTCATCCACCCCTATTTTTCCTTCAGTGCTTTCTCCTTTTTTGTAGGATTAACTACTATTCTTAAGTTTCTGAAGAAATCCAGTACACTGAAAACTAACTGTACTCTAACTCATTCTAAATGAATTACGAATTTATCAAAAACTAGAATTCACTAAGGATGAATTCATTTTCATTTTACCATGTTCATTGGTATGTATGTGACAAAAGTCAAGTGACAAACATTTACAAATAAATATATAAAAAGACATCCAAAATTTAAGACCCCCCCCATACATCAACTAAAGTAGTTCAGCTCATATATAATTTTATACAGGTTGACTATCCCTTATTAACATAGGGACCAGTTTCCAAATTTGGAGTTTCTCAGACTTTGGAATGTTTGCATAGGCTTTGGCAGATGAACATCACTAATTTGAAAACCCAAAATAGAAATGCTACAAAATCCAAAACTGAGTGTCACGTTAGCACTCAAAAAGTTTCAGACTTTTAAGCATTTCAGATTTTCAGACTTGAGATACTTAATCTGTATCAGAAATTCAGATTATTTATACATGTAGACATTCAGCATCATTTTCTCTTATTTTTGTTTCCAAATGAATTGATTCACAGAAATTATTATAGTTAATAACTGTATAATATTTTGCTTGGATTTTTAGGGAAGTATCCTACAAAAATGTTAAAAAAATTTAATAAACTTTGAAAAAGTTTCAGTTCAACCAAAATATTTGTACACATAACCATGTAAATTAAGGTTATTTACTTACTCTCAGATTTTTGATGAAAATACATTCTTCATTTTCCCTATCAAATAACTATAAACTCAAATTTTATTGTGGAAAAGTTGAGAAGAGGACAACTTTGTATTACCCAAAGAAAAATTCAGTGGAAATGCAAGATATTATTTCCAAGCCAATGGACTTGAGGAGCTGTTTGGCTGAAATCTCAAAATTCCTATTAAAGACATGCACAAATAGATCTCATCAGATTTTTAAAATATATTTTTGGGTGTTGTGATGTCATTACAGATAATTGCTGAGGTTTCCAACAGAAATACAGGGCACCAAGATAAATTTGCATTTCAGGTAAATAACAAATAATTATCTAGCATATATTTAGTACATCTCAAATACTAGGTGGAAAAGAGTTGCCAAAATTGTTCCCAGCCAGATGCATGGGTTATGGTGTTCTGAGCGACAATTTTCTGCACAATTAATACCACTAAATAATTATTTCTTGTTTATCTGAAACAAATCGAATTAGGTATCCTATATTTTCACTTGCTTAATCTAGTCATCTTCACAACAACACCACTCAACAGTTACCCACAGCCTAGACTGTCTAGTTCTGTCTAATTTGTACAGAACTCCATGCCCAATCAAATTTCAGCTGCATTTGTGATGATCTTGAAGTTTGAAGATGATGCATTTTCAAATATTTCTTATCTTACTGCCAAGTCCTACATCAAAATGGTGCATGTGCAGCAGGCAGGGAAGAGGGGCGATGTACCAGAGAAAACAAAGCATGCTTTCTGTAACATAACTTGAAAATTTTGTCCTAAAGCTGACCATTAAATTTTGCTCACTGGTTGTTGGGGTCTGACTGTGTTCCTTCTAAAATTCATATGCTGAATTTAATCGTCAGTGTGTTCTTATTATGGGGTGGGGCGCCTTGGGAAGAGATTACATCATAGGAAAACATCCCCATTAATGGAATTGGTGACCTTGTAAAAACAGCCTCAGAGAGCCACCTTGCCCCTTCCACCACATGAGGACATAGGCAAATGTGGAGTCAACACCTTGAACTTGCCCTTAGCCTAGCTCCTCAGCTTTTGCTGTTTATAAGTCACTCAGTCAATGGTACATTGTGATCAAAGCCTCCGTGAACCAAGAGACTGGCATAGAAAACAAAAATAACAGTAATAATAAAACAAACATTTTTTAAAGATACCAGGACAAATAGACCAAAAGGGATAAGAAATAGTTAACATAAACTCATCAAGTGAAAGCAAAATTGAAAGGAAGGTGCTGGTGATGAAGGGATGGAAGAGTTCCAAGCATGAGGAAACCTTCCCAAATCTGAGCTCTCGGAGTCGCTCAGTGCTCTATGGCACAATCACCACTGCAAAGAGAAAATTGCCAAAATTGCTGCCGGCCAGATGCACAGGTCACAGTGCTCTGTACTCCAAGTAACAACTTTCTGCTCATTAATACCAAACCTTCCAGAGAAGCTGTGGCTTTGAGGTTCCATGGTTTTTTTCTGTGTTATATCAGGAGGAACATCAAACATCATACAGTCAGTTGAGGGAGAATGGGAATGAATTTATACAGCAAAAAAAGATGTAAGAATAAGAACACAGAAGGGCAGTTTGTAAACTATTACATATAATGTCATCAGAATTGTTCCCCATTTTTTATATTTAATTATAGTTTTTTTGCCGTGATACAGAATTCAACTGGCAAATAACTCAATGGAGAAGAAATACTCTTCTCTAAAAACTTTTAACCAATCTGATATCAAATTTGTACAAGATCTTAGAGCAAGCGCAGGGTTGTTGGGTTTCACACTGCCCTCCGTACTCCTCTGTGGCAGAATTATGCTTAGACTGAATGGGAAATTTTGCAGAAGTGAACAGGAAGATGAGCTGAAATCAAAGAAGAACCACTTTTCCCTGTAACTGCTGGAGGCTCCTCGCTTACATCTATAAAATATGCAACAGCTACTAATGAAAATGCAGGGTCCCCAGGAAGGAAAATCAGAATTTAAGTGTGTGGAAAGCTGTCAGCAGCACGGCCCAAGAGCCCTATGATATTAACCTCTGTGCAAGCTTAAATTGCACCTCTAGTAGTGAGATTACTGAATAAACGTCTCCCTACATCAGCCTCAGAGAGGGCTGAGGGATGCATTCAGAACACTTCTCAATTAGGTTAGTAAGTAGGAACTGAAAATTTCAGTCTTGCAAATATCTTACATGTCGTGTAATATTTAGGGTATGCCAAATTTAGGAATATGAATTATATAGGACCAAATTATCAAATACAATTTGACTAAGAAGCTTGAATAATCAGAGTCTGAGAAAATAAAGGAAAACTCTAAGGAAATACTTGTGTACATTCAACCTTTACCATAGTGTACTGGTCAAGTGACCCGTGTTTATTAAAGTCACCTTACCAATGTTTCTATTGGTAAAATTCTAAGCACATTTTTCTGGAGGAAAGGGAGAGGAGAAAGCCTTCTGCTAAAACTAGATATGAAGTTATGTTTTCTATTCACCAAAAAAGTTCCCACTGACCATTTAAGATGAAGCATGAAGTTTTCTTCATGCTCAGCGTTCTTAAGTCCAATGCTAAACTTCACTAACTTGTGATGATGGCCATTAAGTATAAGGTCGTGCATGCTTGTGATCTGCACGAGTAACTGTGTGGCTTTAAAATTGAAGTCAACCTTGCTGAGTTGCAATAAATATCACTGGAATGTTACCTGCACTATTCTTGTTAGAAATATCTTTAAGATAGTGGAGTGTCATGAGAGAAAGATGACAGAACTCAGATGTCAATAGGCAAGGCAAAATTTACTTCTGTAGAAGGGTGTGCCACAGACAAATGGCAAGCACACCGGCTGGAAGTTCTAACTAAGAAGTTCGAGTTTAATCTCTAATGCATGCTCCCCCTCACCTAAATTGGGCAGGTTTTGGGTTCACAGCCTATATGGTTGGCTAATTGGAAAGGGGCTAAGTCTGGAGGTGCCTTTGAAGACAAAAAAGTTTAAAAGCTCAGGGAAGCAATAACTGTTTTAGGTTATCAGCTCTGGAGCCAGGGCATCTAGCAGAATTTTGTCTAGCTGAAGATTGTTCTTAATAGAAACTTTTATCAGGTTAAGCAGAGACCATGAAGCTAGCTTACAGGAAGTGAATTAGTGAGACTAAGGTTTGTAACAGGGGTGGTTACTGATTAAATCCTTTGACAGAAAAGACCCAACCTAAGCTGCTTCTCCCATTCTCTTTCTCTCTCTCTCTCTCTCTCTCTCACACACACACACACACATACAGACATGCACACACACACACACATATGTATGTACATATGATATATATTTCAGCATATGTATTTGCATATCAAAATTTATGCAAGAAATACAAATGGAAGCACTTTATTTTAATGACAAATTTTCTCAGTAGCAAGGCGACACATATTTAGACTTATCTCACCTTGGTACTATCTTTTCCTACAAAGTGTGAAAGCTCTGCAGAGTGTCACTATCAAATGTAGTCCCTGATGGTTCAGGGAGAACTCAGGAGGATGTAGAACCAAGGGACAGTGTGGGGTATGACAGGTGCGTGGTGTAAAGGCACACAGGTGTTTTCAGAAGCGATGCCAAGGAAGAAGAGAGGTTGAGGATAAAGAAGTAGTCCCTGGCATGCAGACCCCAGAGCTGGGGTGACTGCACAGTGACCCCAAAGGTTCAACAAAATCAAAGATTTAAAAAGAAAAGGACTAAAAATCACTAGTGGCCAGTACATATGAGACTTCCAGTTTAACCTAACAGATGAAATACACTTACATCCTCCCTCTGTCTCTAAAATCTAGCTACACAGGGAGTTTCTTGTGGCAGTTCTAGTTTTCCCTGCCCCTGACCTATGAATACAATTATAAACCCTGGAAGCCACTAAAGGAACTGAGACAGGCACAAGGGGAAGAACTGTTAGAAACCCAGGACAAGAGGAACAACCGCCCCACCCAACAGAGGGCAGTAACCCAGGCCCTTGCATTTCCTGACCCTTAACCTACCAGAGAAGGAGGCCCAGGTTGGCTCCCATCTCCCAGATCGAACAGAGTCTTGTTCACATCAGAAAGCAAGGCACTACCGTGGTAGAACCCTGATGACAGTGGGCAAGCAGGACATTTCCATTCCTCTTGCTCATATCTAGAGCTCAACTGTCCAGGCTGCCATAAAAACACTAATAGAACCACTTTGGGGCAATCTGGGATCCTTGTGTACACATGATTTGTACAAAGATGTCACAAAACCACTATTATTATGTCATTGTTTTTCACCACAGAATCTAACATGTCCCTCCCTGACCTACAGAGTGCCCAGTCAGGGCTGGCAAGCAAGATTTAGACACAAACTGACCAAGCAGAGAAAGTCTACCCATCATGGCCTTCATCCTTGCCCCACCCGGTTGTACTGGACAGCCTGGCCTGGGAAACTGCATGCCCTTCCAGCAGCACCTGCAAAGACCGAGTGGGAGTCCCAGAGGATGCACAGAGTAAATGAGTGCACTCAGAAGTTCTGCAAACTAAATTGACCCTGAAACCATGGCCACCAGAGACAAAATCAAAAATGCAGTCTTGAGGTCAGTTAGGGACAAGTGGCATGTTGCCTACGGGGGAATCTCAATGTGAAAGACAGAATTCTCATCTGAAACAAAGAATGCTAGGAAGAAAGATGTAGCACAGAATTTTACAATTGCTAAAATAAGAGATGAAAACTGCATCTGAGGTAGTTATTTCCCAGGGAAATTAGGAAAACAAAAAAAGTGTTGCTAGCAGACTTAAAATTAAAAGTGGCTAAAGGAGGCCAGGAATGGTGCTTTTTATTTGTAATCCCAGTTACTCAGGAGGCAGAGATTATGAGGATCATGGTTCAAGTCCAGCCAGAAAGAAAGGAAGAGCAGTGAAATTGCCCTATGTAAATAGGAACTGTCCTATGTAAAATGATACACAGAACAATATCAAGAAATAAGCATGTGTATAACTGAAGCCTCATAAAAGGTGAGAGATGAAAGGAAAAAGGAGCAGAGGAGGAAATAGTTCACAAACTCATAGCCAGTTTTATGAGAGCTATAGACACACAGATCTAAAACCTCAGTAACATGGACAAGGTAAACCAGCCAAAAAACAGTGATGAAAAGCACAACTGAAGAGCTTCTAGAGAGAAAAAAACCAAAATCGTTACAAAGGAACAAATAAATAACTCATGTAAAATACTTCCCAGATGTGTGCAAGCAGTAGAATAAAACCCCAATAAAAATGTCAAGGAAAATGTCTGTGAACTTAGACTCCAATAGTGACTAAAACCATTCTTTAAAAACAGATAAAGGATTCTTCAGACCAACGAAAGCTGGGAGAACTTCCTGCCTCTGTGCCTGCATGACACACGATGTTAAGGAAGTTTTCCAGGCAAAACAAAATGATACATCATCAAACATGAATCTATAAAAAGAAAGGAAATGATAAAATGAAAAACATGTGGAAAACACAAACTATAACCTCAGGTTTTAGTCCATAAAAATGTAGTTAGGATAAAGCAAAAATTTGTATTGTTAACAAAAGAAATAGCTATAGAAGATATGACAGTAGCCCAGAAGATGGAAACGGAAAACAGTAGTGACAATTGTGTAAATCTTGTGTTACAAAGAGCTATGATGTTACTTATGCACACTATAATGGTTTAGAGATGTTTAAGCTTTAGAGACACACAAAAATTGCAATACAAAATAAAGAAATATGCCAATAAGATAATGGATAAACAAAAACGGACTTTTAAATATACTCATCAAAAAAGCAAGAAAATGAGCAAAGAGAACAAAAGAAAGGCTAATAGTAATACACAATATTAACACGATCAATTTAAGCCCAATATCAACAATTCTATCAAATGCAAATAGTCTAAAATGCTCTTTAAAAATGATTTTTTTAGAGTGGATTAAAAAATAAGACTCAATTCTAAGTTGTTGAACATATTTAAATGTAAGACACTGACATTAAAACTAAGAGAAGAGAATTAGTTATACCTTTCAATTATTAATGAGGAAAAACATGGAGTGGCTATTAATACTGAACAAAGGAATTATCAATACATGAAGAACTATTAGTCAATCTGTCTCCCACCAAAGATCTGTATGTTCAATGCAATAGCCATCAACATCTTAGCAGGATTTCTTATGTAAATTGACATCTTTTCTTAAAATTATAGAGAAAGCCAAGGGAGCTAGAAGATAACATAATTTCGTAAAGGAAAAAGAAAATGGGAGGGGTCACACTGTATGATTTCTAGACTGACTATACATTATGTTGTCAAGACAGGGCAGAATTAGAGAAAGGATAGAATGATAGAGCACAGGTCAGGAAACATCCCTGCAAAGAAGCCAGTGAGTATCTCAGACTTTGGAGGCCATTATGTCTCTGCCACAACTTCTCAAATCATGTGGCTGCATTCCAGTAAAACTTTATTTATGAAACAGTTGTTGGACTGGATTGGGCCCATAAGCAGTAATTTACCAACTCTTAGGATAGATCAAAAAAAGAATATTGAGGGTCCAGAAGAAGTCTTATGCCTATGTCAAGATTGTCAACAAATATTTGTGTGTATATATGTTAATATATATGTGTGTGTGTGTAAAAATAAATAAATCGCTATACCTAACTCGAACCTTGAAGAAAAAGTGGCTCAAAAGTAAACACATACTGAAGTATAAAATTGAAAAGTGTAACTTAGGAAATACAGTAGAAAATCTG
Organism: Castor canadensis; assembly: GCF_047511655.1. Taxonomy (NCBI): domain Eukaryota; kingdom Metazoa; phylum Chordata; class Mammalia; order Rodentia; family Castoridae; genus Castor; species Castor canadensis. The sequence goes on along the minus strand of NC_133386.1, from coordinate 3,817,065 downwards.
TAGCATTTGGGTTATATATAACTTTGCATGTATAACAACAAACTCATGATGTATTAAAGTTTTTTAAAAATGATAAACTGGACCTCATGAAACTTAAGAACTTTGGGCATCTGATACACACTGTTGAGACATTGAACACGCAGGCTATCAATTGGGAAGAAATCTGCAAATCATATATTTGATAAGGGATTTGCACCACAAGCATGAAGAACACACTTAATCCAGTAAGAAAACAAACTCAAATTTACAAATACACAAAAATTTGAGCAGACCACCAAAGTGCCTGGAAGACAAATAAGCACATCAGAAGATCCCTTACACTAGTTATCATGAAAATTCAATTAAAATCTCAATAAGATACCAACACCCACATATTATAATGAGTTTTTAAAATTCACCAAACCAGTTTTGGTTAATGCAGAGAAACTGAGCTTTTATGCATCACTGGTTGAATGAAGATGACTTAGCTACTTTGAGAACAGGATGGCAGCTTCTTATGAAGTGAAATGCATATTTCTTATATATATGACCCCAAAAAGTTAGCAATAAATCCTACAATAATAAAAAACTTATATGTGAATGTTTTCTGTGGCTTTGTTGGTAGTAGACAAAAGCTAGAGCAAACCCAAATAAGCTCCAACTGGGGAATGATAAAAAGTGATAATCAAATGGTAGGAGTGACAAATTATGACAATTACAACAAAGTTACAATAAGTGCTGTGCTACATATGATTAAAGAAATTTGGTAAAGTCCAGTTTATGGGTTTTTAAAAAAAATTTCTCCTACAGTTCTTGGTTTTTGATGGATAAAAATAATGTGCCACACTAAGGTCAAAGAGTTGTTCTTCTTTGTTTTCTTCTTTGAACTCTGTTGGCATTTATATTTAGAGTTTGCACAGTGCAATGTTGAATGTTCCTGAAGGGTCCAGGTGTAAAGGCTTGGTCCTGGGCTGGGAATGTAGCTAGGTAGTTGAGTGCTTATCTAGCATGAGCAAAGCCTGGAGTTCCACCCCAGCACTGCAGGAAAAGACAGTCTTCTTCTACAAAGGCTTCTGTGGATCTCTAGGAGATGAGACCTACTTTAGAACAGTGGGGAAGTCCTCTGAGGAACACTGTGAGGGGCTTCTTTCTTTCTGTGATTCCTGACTCATAAGGTGAGTTGTTTGCTCCCCGGGTGCACTCCTGCCATGGTTTGCTACTTTGTCAGAGATCCAAAGATATGGGACCACTTTCTCATAGAATGAAACTTTCAGAACCACTAACCAAAATAAACCTTCTCTCTTTACAAGTGAATTATCTCAGGTATTGTGTTACAGTAATGGAAAATGGACCAGCACAAGACCCAAATGCAATGAATACAATGCTTCATGTAAGCCAGAACTCCAAGTTCTTTACTTCATTGCAGGTGAGCATCCAGTTTTCTGGATGAGCAAGGATTGTTTCCCCCATGAGATTGCTTTGGTCCTCTTATCAAACATCACTCAACCAGATGTCTGTCTATATGATAGTGTAGGTCATACACACACATTCAGAATGCACTTCAGGATACTCTGTTCTTGATAGCCATGATGAAAACACTCAACTAAGAAACTAGGAATATGCGCATCTTGATATGTTTACCTGTCCTTTCACCAATATGTGCTCTATTGATTAATAAGTTTTGATGTCAAGAATAATTTTAACTTTTTCCAAGATTTTTGGCTGCTCTAGTTCACTGCATTTCAGATACATTTTTAATTGGCTTAGGAATTTCTATGAAAAATCTGCTGTGATTTTGATTAGTATCATGATGTATCAATAACCTGCATAGAATTAATTAATGAAACTGAGTATTTCAATCCATGAGCATGGAATAGCTCTCCATTTATTTGGCTCACTTAAAAAAATTTTATAAGCAATGTTTTAAAGATTTCAGTGTAGGAAACATACATATCTCTCATAAAATTGATTCTTATCTGATGACTTTTATTGCATTATAAGAGGTATGCTCCTAAATTTTATTTTCTACTGTTCTTTGCTTGCTTATAAGAATACAATAACTTTTATGTTGACAATCAATTCTACCACATCATAAATTCATATATTATGCTTCTTAGGTCTTTTACAGATTCTCTATGATTTGCAAGATATAAGATCATGTTTCTGAATGAATGAAACAAATTTTACTTTTTTCCTCCCCATTCTGTCCTCCCCATTCATTTTTCTTCTCTTATTATTATGGCCACTAAAATATCTAACAGAAGTACTTAGAGTGAATATTTTTTCCCTCGCCCTGATCTTAAGGTCAAAACTCTATAAATATTTCACCATTGTGTATGATGTGTACTGAAGATTTTTATCTAGAATTCCTTTATCATTTTGAGGATGTTTCCATATATTCCTAGAGTGTCAAAAGTTATCATAAATAGGTATCAGATGCTATCAATTTTGTCATATGCTGAGATGAAAAATCAAATTTTAATTAAATTTATTAATATGGTGAATTAACTTTCATGTAAAAAACCAACCCAGCCTTCCTTGGAAAAATTTTACTTCTTCGTGGAGTTGCTATTGCTTACATACATTAAAATTTTCATCTGCAAATGTGAGGCTTTGAATTCTTGTGTCTGTATTTATGTGCATAAAGAATGTGAGTCTGCAGCTTTCTTGTCAGATCTTTGCTTGGTTTTCCTGTCAAGGATATGGTAGCCTGATAATAAGTTGGATGGTGCCTCTTCCTCTTCTTTTTCAAAGGAGCGTGTGTAGGATTTCATTTTTCTTTTCTTAAACACCGATAGCACCTTTTGAATTCTTTGATTTTCTCTACTATTTTATATATTCTTTTTCACTGATTTCTGTATCATTTCCTTTTTCTTACTAATTTGAGGTTTAATTGTCATTAGCCTATCTTCCTAAAGTGGAAGACTGTTGATTTTGGTACCATATTTCTTTTGAAGATCATTTAAAGCTATTTTATAGCACCTCCCTCCAAATTCTAATCTCTAAAGCCATCATTGCAGCTGTATTTATTTACTAATTTGTGCTGTTAGGGTACAAATGTTAGGGTACCTTTGAGGCTTGCAGCCCACTCAGCCTGAAACCGGCCATGGCTAACATGACCCAAGCCACCACTTACTGGAACTAAGGGAGGTGGGACGGTTTCTGGGAACAGGGACTGTTTCTGGTTAATCTTGCTAAAACGGTATGTGAGTCAATGAGTTGGACACCTGGTGTTTACCAAATTCCTGATAAATAATCTTCAAGTAATCTTGCCCCACCACCAGGATGTGGGTGATATCAGAAATATGTGACCCCAGGGACCATAAAAATTGCTGTGTGACTGTGACTAATGTCTAAAAAAATATAAAAGCAGCCTGAATTTTGTATTCGGGGTCCGTGTTGAAACCCACTGCGTCGGGCGGATACCCGGACCCCAGCTGGCTGGAAATAAACCTCGCTTTGTGGCTTACATTATCGTGAGTGTCTTTTTGTTCCCCTGAGGGGTGGTCAACTTTGGACCCCAACATCTGGAGGCCCCAGCGAGATCTCAGCCCCTCCCTGAGAGGAACAAATGGCCTCCGATACCGAGGTTTAATTGGGAAAGACCATGGAAGGAGGATTGGCCACCTCCGTTTGGAGGGACTTAGAGTCCCCGTCTGAATTTGGTTGAGAATTCTCATTGAGTGGAAGGAAGGGGTTACAGCCCTGGAGGCTTCACTATTGGAAGTCGTGGGAGACATCCCTGACGGTCAGGAGCCACGGTGGCAGCTTTGGGTAAGGATCCAGAGTCTGGTGTGAATGGAATTGCGCCTGTGAGAGTGGTCTGGTTGACCGGCTGGTACTTGTGCATGTTAGAGAGTCCTGTGCGAATTTGTTTGTCTGCTGGAATTGTCTCTCTTGTTCTTTGCTGTCTCCTCTGTCTATCTCTCCTGATCATCATGGACAGGCTCAGGTAACTCCTAAGACCCTTCTTCTGAGTCATTTTTCAGAAATCTGCGCTAAGGGACACAATTATGGCATGAAAATTAAGAAAGGTAAGTTTGACACCCTTTGCTCAGCGGAATGGCCAACCTTTAATGTAGGCTGGCCTCCTCAAGGTACCTTCTCCTTGGACACGATTAAGAAGGTCTGAGATGTCATTATGTACCCTAACATTTGTACCCTAACAGTGCCTTGATAAAGCAGGCTGTTTTCTTGCTTTTTTGTGAATTCTATTTTTTTTTACTTTTGATTCAATATCAGATACTGTGAGATTTTAGCAATTTTCTTATTATACAAGTTTGTGATGTCTTTTGCTTCCACCTCTGCTTCAAGAAACTACAAGCCCATCTCACCTCAGAGAAGCTTAACTCTCACTGCACTTTAGTTCATTAGGTTACATTGTGATCTCTTCGATTTGATGGACTCAGAAAATCCTAATGTGGTAGATTATTGGCCTGTCCTCCTTGCAAGGAGAGGGGTAAGCTCTAGTGAACAAGTGCATCCCTGGTGGAAGAAAAAGCTCCCATCCTGGTTTTCTTTTTCCCTTTATTGTTGTGCTGGGGGTACACTGTGGCATTTACAAAGGTTCTTACAATGTATCAAATATATCAGACTTGAATTTCTCCCCCTCCACCACTCTCCTTTTGCTCCCCCTCCCCTGATTCCTGGAACAGTTTCCACAGGTATCATGTTTGCATTTACATACACGAGTACACATTTTTTGCACAGTGTTCATCCTCCATTCTGTTTTTAAATGTGACTGTGGCAACAGCCACAAAGAAGTCTCTATGAGCAGCTAGCTGTGTTGGCTATCAACAGTTCTGGAAACACCCATGGCACCATGGCTTCTGGGGTCAGCTCAGTGACAGCAGAAGGGGAAGCAGAAGAGGTGCTTCCACCCTCCATGGCAGAACCAGCCTCTCCCTGGTCCTCCAGCCTGGGGGCATTAGCTGCCCTCTGAAGTCCTGGCTTTCCACTTATTAATGCCATCCCCCTTGATTGGAGACTCAATCTTACCATACTTGATTTAGACAAGAGTATTTTTTTTCTTGGCATTAGCTATGTGACATGATACAGTTGGAAAACGACAGTGACCTCATCACTAGTCTTAAGGGAAGCCTGTGTATCTAGATACACAGTCCTAGGTCTTGTGCTGACAATATTTTGCTTAAATTGTCTCTTAGGTTGTCTAGGATGGAATCTAACAATGCCCTAATGAGTATAAACAGCTGCTGCCTTTGACCATGGTGGTGGGAATTATTAGTGTAATTTTGAGTGTGTAATTTAAGATTTGCAACATGAAAGGAATTTTTTGAGATTGGATTTGCAGCACTGCAAATGGTACCTAGCTAGCACTACCAAACATTTAAAAATGACTAAGATGATAAATTTTGTGATAAGTGCATTTTACCATGATTTTTTTAAAAATCTATAGTGTGTTGACTACTTCCACCTATCCTGAAGACTAACAGTGAATGAATAACAATCTCAGAGCTTTAAACTTTCAAATCAAGGCATAATTAATGAACGAAGGGATTGCTCTGAGGAGCTTAAATAATATCTTATTAGCAGGGTTTATGTAACTTGAAATCATGCCCAGACTTTCATATTACAAGTTACACAATTATGATGCTATTTGAACTCTTAGGATATTCAGGTTACATAAACTAGAATAATGGTTGGAATGGAGTGTCTGAGAATGGGAAAAGGGCATCTGGGGCATTTGGATGAATCTGTGAGTGTTTCCCTAATGGTCACCTGCCTCCAGGTGAGGGATGGGAAACTCTGATTCTAAAGGAAATTGTGAGTCCCCAGTAGCAGAGGCCTATGGCATCAGCCAATTCCAGAAATGAGATGAAGGGCTTATCATGATGAGTACCACGGCTGTTTAACTTTTGGAAAGTTCTGACTCAAGATCCTCAAGAGTGCAAATTGCCCATGGCACCCTAGAGGGAGACAGATGAAAACCTTAGTGAGATCCTTCCTGATTTACATAATCAGAAAAGTTGCACTGCCAGGAGGCAAACATGAAGTACAACCTGCAGAGTCTGCACCCATCACAGAGCTAGCATCCCTTGAAAGAAGAGGATTCCAGCATCCCTTGGGAAAAACATTGCTCCCCTTCCATAAGCATACTTCGTCAATTTCCTTCATGCCTTCCCTATTTACCAAGGTGAAATAACCTCATAAGAAGGGAAATGGAAATAAGTAGTCATTCTGAGAGTGACCAGACACAGACTCCACAGCCATGCTAAGATCCTTCCATATGCCTGGACACCCAAATGTCCCTGTTTCACTCCTCAGCATGAGAGTTTAAGTTTCACCAAAAGAACAGGTGTGATCCAGGTCCATTTCTAGTGAACCAGGGGTACCTGGACCCCCATGATTATATGACTGACTCTTAAAGCAGATTTGAAGCAGACATCATCAACAGCGGGGAAGTTTCCACGTGGATTCCTTCACCTGTGAAATGAAGACTATCATGAAGAGCCAAGGAGAAACCCTAGGAAATAACCCCAGACCAAAATATAACAACAAAAGCTATGCCAATTGTGATGACTCCATGCGCAGCCATTCCCCATGTGATCTTTTCCCTTGAGCACTTAAATACAACTGAGAGCTAGGTGTGGTGGTACATGCCTTTAAATCCAGCTACTCCAGTCAGAGAGGCATGAGGATCATCAGTTTGAGGCAAGCCTGGACAAAGTTAATGTGACTTTATTTCAAAAAAGGGAGGGCTGGGATGTGGCTCAAGTGGTAGAACACTTGCACGTGGAATGCATTGGCAGACCCTGGGTTCAATCCCTGGCACTGCTAAATAAATAAGTAAATAGTAAGTAAATAAATACAACTGAGGGTCTGGCAAACCTCTCTCTCCAAAGCAGCTAGCACTGCATAACCTTGAGCTCACTTCCACATGACAGAGGCAGCAGTGCGCTTCCCTGCCTAACTCAGAGCTCCTGTGCCGTCTCCTACATTTCAACATCATCTAATCTACAAGAAATAAGATCATGTCCACCAATCACAGATTACCCCACCAGCTCACTGCATTAAGGACCTTATGCTGTTTGACCTAGCAATACCTGATTAACCAGAGCAAAAAGTAGCAATAGCAATAACTTAGGTGCTTTTCCAAGACAGACATGTGCTCAAAAGACTGTACAAGATCCTAGACACACAGATAAATTGCATAAGCAGGTGGCCCATCCTCTCACGACACCTCTTCCTTTCCATTGCCACCTTTCATCCCACCTTACTCACAGACCCACAGAAGCTCCATATGAGAGTTGGGGAAGGAAGCTAAACTTGAGCTGATTCACCAGTGATTTTTCCAACATATGTTCCACTGCTCTAGTGTTAGAACCTCCTTGTGGGTTACACAGACAGACAGCAGTAAAAGAAAACCCCCAAATAAGAAAGTCACACAGTCAAATTTTCTTGCACTGAAATATGACCTGTTATCTTCTTCATCAGTTTGGACTGCTATAACAAAAACACCACAGGCTTGGAGGCTTATGTGCAGCAGATATATATTTCTCATCCTTATGGAGGATGGAGATCCAAGATCAAGGCACAGGATGATTTAGTGTGAGAACACGAATCCCAATCAGGAGCACCTTGGCCTCATGACTAAGTGCCTTGCAAAGGCCCCACTCCTACTACCTTCACTGCAGATTAGGGATCCAACACATGAGTTTTGGGGGCACACGAGCATTCAGTCCTATTGTATGGATCTATCCCTATTCATTGTGAATGTAACACTTTGTCCAAGTGGACAGAAATAGGAAAGAAAAGATGAAAAGTGAATGGCCAGCAGTGCTGTGGAAGAAACCTGTCAACCCTCCAAATGGACATAGTGTGTGTTCTTTGTGTGGACACTTACTGAAGAATGCCCTTGAAGAGAAGGTTTTCACACACCAGGGTGAAAGTCTGGGGATCTGTCAGTGGTTGACTTGTCCATGCCACATTGCTGAAGCTTCTGTGAAAAATGACTATGGGAGCATAGGAGGAGCTACACAGAGCCCCAACAAAGGACTTCTCACCAGGTCTTGTCTACTTGAACAACCATCCAATCTGCCAATAGTGGAAGCCATCTGGGTTGCACTTATGGCATCCTTCCTGGGAGGATCAGCCAGCCACCTGTGGCAGGTTGATTATACTTGGACTCTGCCAGTCCAGTGTTTTGCCCTTAGCAGAGCACACAATTATATGAGTATAAATGTGTCTTCCCTGCCCACAGTCCCGTCAGTACCACCATCCCTGACCACAAAGTGCTCTATTTTCCACCATGGTATTCTACAGCATGTTACATCTACCAACATTTTTTCCCAGCAAAAGAAGATCTGCAGTGGGTTACACCCAGGGATGCACTGATTTTGCTCATCTTGCAGACATTTGAAGAGACCCAATGGAAGACTCAGTTAAAGTGCCAGCTGCAGACCACACCAAGCAAGTTGGAATATTAAATCAGGATGTGATATAATCTTTGAATTAGTAACTCATCCTGGGTGCTACATTAGTTTCTACTTCTGGGTAGCAAATAACTTCACCCAGCAGATTAACAAAACGCACATTCATTTTCTGACAGTTTCTGCAGGTGAGGATTCTGCACATGACTTAACGGAGGCCTCTGCAAGGATGCAAGTAAGGCTTGGGTTGGGGCTGGGTTCTCTTTTGAAGTCTGGGTCCTTACTTTCCCAAGCCTGTGTTGTTTCTTAATGGTATTCATTCACTTGCAACTTGTGATTTGCTTTGTACTGGCCAGGAGGTAAGGGCAGCTCTGCCTTCTAGACCCTCAATAATGGGCCCAAGCCCACACATGACCTTTGATTAATGTCAAACACTTAACTAGGGACCTTAATTACATATGAAAAATTCCCTTTGCATTGGCATGTAAGGTAACCTAATTATGGGCATGGCTTATGACATGTTCACAGGCTTCACCCACATGGTCACGGGGAGGTGGCATCCCAGGGCTCAGGTGCCACCTCTAAACCAGGCAGAGCACTGGACCTGGATGGTGTAGAAGTCTCCATTTCCAGGAGGAATGTAGTAGTGGAAAAAGGAGTGCGACAAAGCAAGTTCCGGTCAGTGCTGAAGCCAATGGTTCCTACACAGCCTTGGGAGAACCAGAACTCTAAGTCATGAAAATTGTCTACCAGCAACAAACTGCAAAAGAGTAAAAACTGGACCCAAGAGTATAGACAAACTAGAATGCAAAGAAAATCATGTTTGGATGCTTGTAAGTGAAATTACCTGGCAGTTTCATGATTCATGTGCAAGATATTTATTCCTGTATATTCTTATATGCCCTTTTACATATTCACATTCTTAACTAAACAATTTTACTCATTCTTGCACAAATTATATTCTAGGGGATTTTTTTTCCAAAATGGTGCATGTTCCTGAGTGCATTGATGAGGCATACCTACCTTAATAGAACCCTGAAATAGAACACAAGCAGGTGTCTAGCGCTGGTCTAGCTGTCATCAGATTTTATAGCCACATTTCATGCATTTCCTGAAGAGTGTTTATTTTAAAGCATAAAGAAAGATGTTGACAAATAAGTTTCTGCTCACCCTGAAAGTTATTAATCAGAAATAAAAGTCAGTAGGTTTCATGTAACTGTTTATCAGTCTTGAGCATGTCACTTTTTTGTTTTTACTTTTTAACTCTTTGTTCTTTTAGATCAGTTTTAAGATTCACAGAAAACTTGAGAGGAAGGTACAGAGATTTCAGATTATCCCATCCCCACACAGGTACAACTTCTCTCACCATCCACATTCCCTACCAAGGTGGTACCCTTGTTGCACTTGATGAAACTTCCGTGAAACCTCACCATGCCTGATGTTCATTGTGTTCATTCTTAGGGCTGAATATTTTATGGGTTTGGACAAATGTGTAATGACATTTATCCACCATTGGGATATCATACAAAATAGTTCTGCTGCCCTAAAAAATCTTCTGAGCTCCACCTGGAGTATATCCATTTTCCTCTAAATAAAAGACATCTTTCCTAACACTGGACTGGGGATGGAAGTATTGTGTCATTCTGGGAACAATTGGCAATTGGAACAGAATTAAATAGACAGGTTGTTCTAAGTGGCTTCTACCATCTTGCATTTCTCAAAGTGAGATCACTCAGCTTGCATTTGCTGTCCCCAGCCTCATTTCTGAGCATATGCTTCTATAATGTCCCTTAAGAAACACAAGCAACCCTATGCCAAGGTCCCTTCCCTTGGTTCTCCACTATCAGGAAGGTCAGATCATCATTAAGAAAGTGTAACATGTTTTCTCTCAGTTTTTAATAGCATGGTTGGGAAGGAAAGAAATCAAGTAATGTAGGTCTTAAGAAATCAGCTCAAGAAACAAGAAAATGAGAGACTGATGCTACAGTGAGGAGACACCAAGCCTCCATTTTCAGTGCCCTGAAATCCTGTTTACCTCTTCTCTGAGCTTTCCTTCCACAGAGACATCATTTCCTCTCATCGCTGTCACCTGATACGCTACCTACCCTGTAGACACCCAAAGGCAACATCTAGAATCAGAAACAAGTTGTTTTATCAACTATAAATGAGCCACAGCCAACAAAAGACATAGAGATTGTGTGAAATCTTGCAGGGACCATAACTTTCCTAGATGAAATTGCTCTAATGAGGCAAGTCCAAATTTGCAACACTTTTTCAAGGGATCATTATTTTATGAGATAATCATGTTTTCCCTGGAGAGAATCAGATTTCTAATAAAAAGCCCAAACCTCTCCCTGTGTTTGTATCAGTTTTCCAGGATTTTGAAAATGGCCATTGCCAGCCTAGAGTCCTCCCTGACCCTCCAACATTCCCTCAGGATATCTGTATAGAGAAAGGGGTCTGCCAGCTGCACCTTCATGATGAGCTGCAAAGGTGGTCCCTGCAGCCACTGTGAACCTGCAGGCTTATTCACTAACCAATCTCAACATTTCACTCTGCCAGCTGGAACACAGCAGCCTGCTGGCATATGGGCAGTGCTAAACTGGTTAAAATTCTTCCAAAGCTTAGAGGAATTCAGACCACCAGAGTTCCATAAATTAGAGACTGATAACACTCATTCGATTTGGGCTTTCTCCAGCCCAGCATTCTGTTCTGCCCCATCTCCAGTTGGTTTGACTTGGTACATTTCCTAAAAACAGGGGCCAGGTGTCCAGCACTGACAAGCTGAATGCCAGTTCCATTTTGGATGGAAATTACCAATTCAAATTTAATTCTACTTTAAATCTTTCAGAATCATTTGCAAAGATAACCTGATTTTCAGTAAAGCCATATGATTCTGAAAATAGTTCCCTGCTTGTTGTAGACATTCAATAAATGTTGATTCATTTTTTTCAAAAAAAATCATCAATTCTTTCTAACTAATCATGGCCAGATAATCAATTTTAAGCCTGACTAGGGAATAGACCAATTTTATTAGGCTGAGTAAAATATGACCAAGATAATTCAAGTAGACAATTACCACAAGGCACAATTTCTCAAGATCCAAATTATATAAGCTAGAGACACTTATTGCATGGAGGTGATATCAATAAGCCTCTGTATGTGTGTTTAGAAATCACATGCACAGATGGACCTTCTAACGTTATCTTATAAACTCCAGGAAGGAAATGCTAGAGCTTTCATGAAATTGCTTAGCCATTACGATCTTCAATTCAAAAGCCGAACATCAGCCTCTTCTATCTCTAACAAATTTTTTATCTAAATGAGCTAAAACATCAGTGTATTGACCATTCTCGTTCCAAGACTCCAAATCAATAAGCTCTCCAAAGCTAATAGTTTTAGTGGTAGAACTGTTCAGTCACTCGCTCACCAAAATAAGGATGCATGTAGTAATAGTCTAGAGTGGATTAAAAGACAATTAAATCAACACCATTCATCTCCCCAATGAGGGCCTGGAAAAGATGAGACAAATAAAAGACAAACTTTAAGCTTATTTAGTGAAACACCCTGTCTTTTTGTAGAATTCCAATGTCTAACAATAGCAAACAACCCACCGTGAACTGCCAACACGTTCACTTCCTCCCACTACCATAGCACTGAGCGTGTTTAAGGAAGAGATGATATTGCTGGAATGCCCTTTAAGTGCGTCCCCCACACACTGTGATTCCCACAAGGTGTCTGCATCGCAGAACTCCAAATGGCAGCCTGGAGGTGTATAGCACACATTGAACCTAATAGCTTCATGAAGGAAGTTAAAAAAAGCAGAAAATTATCCTGAAGCCAAATTTCTCCAGTTCAGTTTATAGAATTCCAAGATTACCTTGAATTTCCTGAATATTTACTTAGAAAGCAGATGTCTCCTAAGAATTTTTCATAAATTAAAACTCTGCATTTATATTCAAAATAAAAAAAATTAATGTGCATTATTTACATTTAATACTAGTTTGTGGTGAAGAACATGTAACAATAGAATTTTAAAAATTACTGCCTGTCAGTCACTCTCAGCCAAGGGAAAATTGAAATCATATTTGAAAAATTCAATCCATAGTCCAGTTCTTTTAGTCTAAAGGTAAAATATTTAGGGATTTAATAAGGTCTTATAAAAACTTTAAAATTCTACTAATAGTTTCCTTTTTTTAAGTAAACTAAATATAGATAACTTGAAATCAATTTTTAAATACAAGATTTTTGCAAAAATACTTTTATTTAAAAGTTAGCAAAAGAGTAAGCACTTCTTTTCCTTGTAATATACTTATTTTATTCTTGAAGTTTTTCATGGGCTTTATTTTAATAGAGCAGGATAAACAAGGGAAAATGAAGGAAAAAGAAAAAACATTTCCTGGAAATGGGAGTAAAGACTCTACTATCATGTTTTGAATGAGGAAATTTAAAGTAAAGTCAGTTGATCTCTAATCTCAACTTATTATAAGTAATGAAAAATTTTGTTACCATTAAATATTTTCCCATTGATATGTTAAAGTAAGTAAATGTTTTACCTGGTAAGTAAGTGATTCTTAAGTTATCACTTATTTCTATTAACAAGTAAAAAGCTGAAGAGACTGAAAAGTCAACTCTTCTCTTCTCGGACATGTCACAGAAATGAGGTCACAGAAAATCTGTTGTCCCCAAAGTGGAGAGAAGAGTGGCAGAATGACAGACAGAGACAAGGAATCAAACTCACCCCAGCAGAAGCCCTCACAGAACATGGGCCAGGGTAGAGAACTCTCAGTGGTAATTGACATGTTGCTGGAGGCTCAATTTGGGTAACTCTGAAAGGTAGAGACCCTAGAGGAAGATCAGTAAGGATGGTGCTGAATTTAAGGACACCATCAGAAGATGGTGGCTAGAGGGAGGAAGCAGAAAGCGCGCCTCCTATAGTGAAATCTTGGAGAGATGCTGGAGACACACCTTGCAGGCAAAACCACCAAGAAGAGGCAAAACTTTGACCACTCCACACATCCAGCCAGTGCAGACAATCTCCACTTCATGTTAAACGGAGAAACCAGGAGGGCCCCCCGGGCCACCAGTCACCCGCACCTGGATGGCTTAGGAAGACACGGACAAGGTGAGCTTAGAGGTACCATGTTACTCCCACAGACAAGCCTGGGCCAGATCAGCATAGCCCCCTGGACAGACTGACCTCCCCCCGGGGAAAAAAGAGAAACTGAATAATAGCAATAAGAACAATAAAGACACGTGGGAAAGAGGGTGGGGCACACTGAGCGCCAAAGAGGAGGGGAAGGGAATCCTTCCAAGGACTGTAAATAAACAAGCCAGGCCTGGCCAGAGAGGCTACAGTGGGAACGAGGATGTGCACCCAGCAACCAGGAGCAGGAAAGCTTGTGATAGTGGCGGAGGGAGGAAAACTCCACAGGAGAGAAGGGAAGACCCACTTCCCACGTGAACTGTAAACAAACATGGCGGCTGGCAGGAGCCCAGTAATCAGGAGTGGAAAAACTTGTAAAAGTGGCAATGGGAGGAAAACTCCACAGGAGAGGGGGGAAGACCCACCTCCCATGTGAGCTGTGAATAAACACACAGGCCAGAGAAAGCGGGTGCAGTGTCACCTCCCCCAGTGTGCTTGGGAAGGGGAAAGCTTATAGCAGCGGCTCATGTACAAAACTCTGAGCAAACAAAGCCTGCAGGCCAGGTGAGTGTTAAGCTCACCCCAGAGATCTGCATAAATAATGCCACCAGCAACAGCAGGCTGACAGCAGCAGGCAGGCAAGCCACAGCTGCAGATATCATTCTCAGAACTGTCTCCAGACTCTTTTTTTTTTCTTTTCTCTCTCCTTACCTTTGATGAGACAACAACAGAATTACACCTGCAAGCTGAAAAACTTACTGAAACTGTATTGCATTTGAACTTGGGACACTTTGTGGGGTTTTTTTTTGCGTGTGTGTGCAGTTTTGTTCTACTTTATCCAACCCTTTTGATGAGACAACTACAGAACAACATCTGAGGCACCATCTCCAGGACTGGGGACTAAGATAGACACTAAAATTTTTAAGACTGAAACTTCATTGCATTTGAACTTGGAGGGTTTTTTTATTTATTATTTTTATTTTCTATTTTTCATTTTGTTTTACTTTATTTATATATATATATTTCTTTCATTTACTAATTTTTTATTTTTATTCTTATCGTTATTCTTTTAATTTTTAATTTTCAATCCTCTCTCTGTCTCTCTAACGTCTGTTCAGCTTACTGTTGATTAGTAAACCAATGCTCCCTGTTTATACATGGAAACTTTTTTGTTTGATTCCTTGTTTTGTTTTTTCCTACTTGTCTGTTTATTTGTTTTTCCCTTATTCTTTAACTTCTTGCTTTCCATCTCCTCTCACCCTTCCATTCTAAATATTACCATTGTTATTATTACAAGCTAAAAAATACTTAATTGCACACAGTACAGGGACAGTAACAACACCAAGGACAATAACAGGAAGACAGAAAAACAGGGAAACCAGTTTCCCCACAGCAAAAAATTAGTACAGGAACAAGAGGGGAATGAAGAAAACAGATACTCAGATCCAGACTCCAACAAAATGAAGATAAACTATGCCAAAGAACCCAATGAAGCCCACAAGAATAATTTAAAAGAAGACATACTACAGGTACTCAATGAGAATTTTATAGAGATGATACTGGATAGGGTCAACCAAAATGTACAGGAGACACTCAAGAAATTCCAAGACAACAAAAATAGAGAATTTGAAAAAGCAAAAGAAGAAATAAAGGAAACCATAGAAGCACTGTATAAACACCAAAGTGAAACAGATTACATGATTAATAAACAGATAAATGAACTCAGGATAAAAATAGACAACATTAAAGAGGAAACCACCCAGGATATGGAAAACCTCAGAAAAAAGAACGAAACAGAATTGCAAAACAAAACGGAAGGCCAATCCAGCAGAATAGAACAAACAGAAGGCAGAATCTCAGAACTTGAAGATGAAATGGTAATTAAAGGAAAAACCGAAGAACTATTAATTAAACAACTCAAGACCTGTGAAAAGAAAATGCAAGAATTCACCGACTCCATCAAAAGACCAAACTTGAGAATCATGGGCATCGAAGAAGGAGAAGAGATGCAAGCGAAGGGAATGCGTAATATATTCAACAAAATAATAACAGAAAATTTCCCAAATCTAGAGAAAGATATTCCCATACAGATGCAAGAGGCCTCCAGGACACCAAACAGACCAGATCAAAATAGAACTACCCCAGACATATCATCATTAAAACAACAAGTTCAGAAACTAGGGAAAGAATATTGAAGGCTATAAGAGAAAAAACAAGTAACATACAAAGGTAAACCCATCAAAATCACAGCAGACTTCTCAACAGAAACATTAAAAGCAAGAAGAGCGTGGGGTGAGATCTTCCGGGCACTGAATGAAAATCACTTCAAGCCCAGGATACTCTACCCAGCAAAACTATCATTCAAAATAGATGGAGCAATAAAAGTCTTCCATGATAAGCAGAAACTAAAACAATATGTGACCACAAAGCCACCACTACAAAAGATTCATCAAGGGATTCTGCACACAGAAAGTGAAACCCAACATAACCATAAAAAGACAGGCAGCACCAAACCACAGGAAAAGAAAAAGCAAGACAGTAGAGAGTGACCTCAACTTAGGTACACACAATCAAACCTTCAATCAACTAAGACAACTAAATGACAGGAATCACCACATACCTATCAGTACTAATGCTTAATGTTAACGGACTTAATTCACCCATCAAAAGGCACTGCTTGACAAAATGGATTAAAAAGGAAGATCCAACAATTTGTTGTTTACAGGAGACCAATCTCACCAACAGATATAAGCATAGGCTTATTTCTGAAAGGCTGGAAGAAGATTTACCAAGCCAATGGCCCCCGAAAACAAGCAGGAGTAGCAATACTTATCTCTGACAAAGTAGACTTCAAACCTACATTGATCAAAAGAGATAAAGAAGGACATTCCATACTAATAAAAGAGGAAATAGACCAAAAGGAAATAATAATCATCAACCTCTTTGCACACAATGTCAAAGCACCCAATTTCATCAAACATACCCTGAAAGAACTAAAAGCATATATTAATTCCAACACAGTGGTCGTGGGAGACTTTAACACCCCATTATCATAAATAGATAGGTCATCCAAACAAAAAATCAATAAAGAAATTCAAGATCTAAAATATACCATGGATCAAATGGACCTACTTGATGTCTACAGAACATTTCATCCAACTTCTACACAATATACATTCTTCTCAGCCCATGGAACCTTCTCCAAAATAGATCATATCCTAGGGCACAAAGCAAGCCTCAGCAAATATAAGAAAATAGAAATTATACCGTGCATACTATCTGATCACAATGCACGATAAAAGTAGAACTCAACAACAAAAGTAAAGACAAAAAACATGCAAACAGTTGGAAACTAAATAACTCATTGCTTAATAAACAATGGATTATTGATGAAATAAAAGAGGAAATTAAAAAGTCAATGAAAATGAAAACAAAACCTACCGGAACCTATGGGACACAAAAAAGGCAGTCCTGAGAGGAAAGTTTATAGACATGAGTGCATATATTAAAAAGACTGAAAGATTCCAAATCAATCACCTAATGATACATCTCAAACTCCTAGGAAAACAAGAACAAGCAAATCCCAAAACAAATAGAAGGAGAGAAATAATAAAAATAAGAGCTGAAACCAACAAAATAGAAACCAAAAAAACCATACAAAGAATTAATGAAACAAAAAGTTGGTTCTTTGAAAAAATAAACAAGGTCAACAGACCCCTGGCAAACCTGACTAAAATGAGGAGAGAAAAAACCCAAATTAGTAGAATCAGTAATGCAAAAGGGGAGATAACAACAAACACCATGGAAGTCCAGGAAATCGTCAGAGACTACTTTGAGAATCTATATTCTAATAAATTTGAAAATCTTAAAGAAATGGACAGATTTCTAGATACATATGATCATCCAAACCTGAACCAAGAGGAAATTAATCACCTGAATAGATCGATAACACAAAATGAAATTGAAGCAACAATCAAGAGTCTCCCCAAAAAGAAAAGTCCAGGACCTGATGGATTCTCTGCTGAATTCTATCAGACCTTTAAAGAACTGATACCAACCCTCCTTAAACTGTTCCACGAAATAGAAAGGGAAGGAACACTGCCTAACACATTTTATGAAGCCAGTATTACACTTATCCCAAAACCAGGCAAAGACACCTCCAAAAAGGAGAACTATAGGCCAATCTCCTTAATGAACATTGACGCAAAAATCCTCAACAAAATAATGGCAAACCGAATTCAACAACACATCAAAAAGATTATTCACCACGACCAAGTAGGCTTCATACCAGGAATGCAGGGGTGGTTCAACATATGAAAATCTATAAACGTAATAAACCACATTAACAGAAGCAAAGACAAAAATCACTTGATCATCTCAACAGATGCAGAAAAAGCCTTTGATAAGATCCAACACCACTTCATGATAAAAGCTCTAAGAAAACTAGGAATAGAAGGAAAGTACCTCAACATTATAAAAGCTATATATGACAAACCTACAGCCAGCATTATACTTAACGGAGAAAAACTGAAACCATTCCCTCTAAAATCAGGAACCAGACAAGGATGCCCACTATCTCCACTCCTATTCAACATAGTACTGGAATTCCTAGCCAGAGCAATTAGGCAAGAAGAAGGAATAAAAGGAATACAAATAGGTAAAGAAACTGTCAAAATATCCCTATTTGCAGACGACATGATCCTATACCTTAAAGACCCAAAAAACTCTACTCAGAAGCATCTAGACATCATCAATAGCTATAGCAAGGTAGCAGGATATAAAATCAACATAGAAAAATCATTAGCATTTCTATACACTAACAATGAGCAAACGGAAAAAGAATGTATGAAAACAATTCCATTTACAATAGCCTCAAAAACAATCAAATACCTAGTTGTAAACCTAACAAAAGATGTGAATGATCTCTACAAGGAAAATTATAAACTTCTGAAGAAAGAGATTGAGGAAGATTATAGAAAGTGGAGAGATCTCCCATGCTCATGGATTGGTAGAATCAACATAGTAAAAATGTCGATACTCCCAAAAGTAATCTATATGTTTAATGCAATTCCCATCAAAATTCCAATGACATTCATTAAAGAGATTGAAAAATCTACTGTTAAATTTATATGGAAACACAAGAGGCCACGAATAGCCAAGGCAATACTCAGTCAAAAGAACAATGCAGGAGGTATCACAATACCTGACTTCAAACTATATTACAAAGCAATAACAATAAAAACAGCATGGTACTGGCACAAAAACAGGCAGGAAGACCAGTGGAACAGAATAGAGGACCCAGATATGAAGCCACACAACTATAACCAACTTGTCTTTGACAAAGGAGCTGAAAATATATGATGAAGAAAAAGCAGCCTCTTCAACAAAACCTGCTGGGAAAACTGGTTAGCAGTCTGCAAAAAACTGAAACTAGATCCATGCATATCATCCTATACCAATATTAACTCCAAATGGATCAAGGATCTTAATATCAGACCACAAACTCTAAAGTTGATACAGGAAAGAGTAGGAAATGCTCTGGAGTTAGTAGGTATAGGTAAGAACTTTCTCAATGGAACCCCAGCAGCACAGCAACTAAGAGATGGCATAGATAAATGGAACCTCATAAAGCTAAAAAGCTTCTGTTTATCAAAAGAAATGGTTTCTAAACTGAAGAGAACACCCACAGAGTGGTAGAAAATATGTGCCTGCTACACATCAGACAAAGGACTGATAACCAGAATATATAGGGAACTTATAAAACTAAATTCTCCCAAAACTATTGAACCAATAAAGAAATGAGCAAGTGAACTAAACAGAACTTTCTAAAAAGAAGAAACTCAAATGGCCAAAAAACACATGAAAAAATGCTCACCATCTCTAGCAATAAAGGAAATGCAAATTAAAACCACACTAAGATTCCACCTCACCCCTGTTAGAGCAGCCATCATCAGCAACACCACCAACAACAGGTGTTGGCGAGGATGTGGGGAAAAAGAACCCTCTTATACTGCTGGTGGGAATGTAAACTAGTACAACCACTCTGGAAAAAAATTTGGAGGCTACTTAAACAGCTAGACATTGATCTACCATTTGATCCAGCAATACCACTCTTGGGGATATACCCAAAAGACTGTGACACAGGTTACTCCAGAGGCACCTGCACATCCATGTTTATTCACAATAGCCAAGTTATGGAAACAGCCAAGATGCCCCACCACTGACGAATGGATCAAGAAAATGTGGTATCTATACACAATGGAATTTTATGCAGCCATGAAGAAGAACAAAATGTTATCATTCGCTGGTAAATGGATGGAATTGGAGAACATCATTCTGAGTGAGGTTAGCCTGGCCCAGAAGACCAAAAATCATATGTTCTCCCTCATATGTGGACATTAGATCAGGGGCAAACACAACAATGGGATTGGACTATGAGCACATGATAAAAGCGAGAGCACACAAGGAAGGGGTGAGGATAGGTAAGACACCTAAAAAACTAGCTAGCATTTGTTGCCCTTAACGCAGAGAAACTAAAGCAGATATCTTAAAAGCAACTGAAGCCAATAGGAAAAGGGGACCAGGAACTAGAGAAAAGGTTAGATCAAAAAGAATTAACCTAGAAGGTAACACACACAAACAGGAAATTAATGTGAGTCAACTCCCTGTATAGCTATCCTTATCTCAACTAGCAAAAACACTTGTTCCTTCCTATTATTGCTTATACTCTCTCTACAAAAAATTAGAGATAAGGGCAAAATAGTTTCTGCTGGGTATTGAGGGGCTTGAGGGGGAGAGGGAGGGGGCGGAGTGGGTGGTAAGGGAGGGGGTGGGGGCAGGGGGGAGAAATGACCCAAACCTTGTATGCACATATAAATAATAAAACAATAAAAAAAATAAAAATAGTGGATCTATGATAAACAACAAAAAAAGGACACCATCAGTCAACTGGGTATGTTGACATAGATAGATTATATCATGGGAACACAATGGAATGCATTCTTCCAAGCTCACAGAGAGCACAGAACACATGCATGGTAATAAGTCACACCTTAACAGCTCTAGATGAATGGAAAATATACAATACGTTCTTAGACCACAATAGAATTAAAACTGGAAATCAATGACAGGGAGAGAGTTGGAAAATCCCAAGCATATTGAGATTAAACAACACACTTCTAAATACCACATGGGTCAAATGAGAAATCTCTAGAGAAATGAGTTAAATGAAAATTAAAACACAGCTTACCAAAGTTTGTGGAATATTACACACAGTTCCTGAGTGGAACTTTGTAAGCTTATCAATAAGCTGAAGTGCTTGTTTAGAAATTTATAGTATTGAATATGTATTTGGAAAAGAAGGAATACAAAATTAATAATCTAAGTCTGTGCTTTAGGAAACTAGAAAAAGAGCAAATTAAATCAAAAGTGGAATGCAGATAAAAATGAGAGCATAAGTCAATTAAAATTTAAAAGCAAATCAATAGAGAAAATCAACAAGACAAAAAGCCAGTTCTCTGAAAAAATCAATAAAATCAATAATCCACCATCCAGGCTGCTAAGAATAAATACAGCAGACAAAAATTAATAATACTAGAAATTAAAGGTCAACACTGCAGATCACATAGACAAAAAAAGATAGTGATACTATTAGCAATTCTGTGAACTGGAGGAAAAGCTCAGTGGTCAAGTGCTTGCCCAGCACACAGGTCTGATTCCCAGCATGGCAGAAACAAACAAATAAAAAACCCCACAATTCTGTTAACAAATTTGATGATCTGGACCAATTCCTTGAAAAATATGATTTCCAAAACTCACACATAAATAAGCAGACAATTTAATAAGGCCATAATTACTTTTAAAAATGGAATCAATAATTATTTACCTTATGTTAGAGAAAGCACCAAGCATAGATGAATTCTACTAAATGTTTAAGAAACGTGTTATATCAATTCTCTAAATCTCTTTTGGAATATAGAAGCATAAAGAACACACCTAAATCAACCATGAAGCCAGCAAACCCTACTACCTAAACCAAACAAAGAAACTAGGGAAAACAGGCCAACATCTCTCATGGATGTAGATTTTAAAAATCCTCCACAAATATTAGCAAATCAAATCCAACAATGCGTAAAAAGAATTATTGACCACAGCCAAGTGGCATTTATCCCATGTATGCAAGACAGGTCCATATAAGAAAGCCAATTAAAATCAATTTTATCAACAAGCTAAAAAAGAAATCACATAATCATATTAATAGATATAGAAAAGGCTTTTGAAAAAATCCATGCCCATTCATAATTAAAAAAAAAAACCTCACAGCAAATTAGAAATGGAGGGCATCTTTCTCAAATTTACAAACAATGTCTACAGAAAACTTGTAGCTGACATCACACTTAATCGTGGCACTTCCACACTGAAATCAGAGACAAGGAGGGTGATCCCAGCTGAGGCAATAAGACAGAAAAATAAATTTAAATGCATAAAGATTGGGAAGGAAGAAACAAAATTACTGTTATTCATAGATGACATGACCATCCATGTAGAAAATCCAAAAGAATTGAACAGAAAAAACCAATCAAACAACTCCTGAAAGTAGCAAGGTCCCTCAGCAAGGTTCCAGGATATAATGTTAGTATGCAAACATTAATCCCTATCCTATACATCAACAATGAGCAATTGGAATTTGAAATAAAAAAACATAATGCCATTTACATTAGTGCCAAAACCCGTTAACACAAAGGTATAAATCTAACCATGTATGTACAAAACCAAAATGATAAAAATCAAAGAAAAGTTAAACAATAAG
This sequence comes from Castor canadensis, assembly GCF_047511655.1. Classification (NCBI taxonomy): domain Eukaryota; kingdom Metazoa; phylum Chordata; class Mammalia; order Rodentia; family Castoridae; genus Castor; species Castor canadensis. The sequence continues at coordinate 3,794,741 of NC_133386.1, read as the reverse complement.
GGAGATATTTTATATTCATGAAGAAAAAGTATCAATACTGCCAAAATGCCATTTCTTCACATCTTGATCAATAGATTTACTTCAATCTCAATAAAAATTCCAGCAAGCTATTTTTTAGACATTGGCGAACTGATCATAAAGTCTAAAGGCAATGAGCCCAGAATGACCAAGTCAATAATCAGGGAGAAGCATGAAAATCAGAGCACTGACACCACTCAACTTCAAGCCTTACTGTAAAGCTACGGTAATGGGGAATGAGTAGATGAGTAGATCAATGAAACAGGACACAGAGCCCAGAAATAAACCCACATAAATGTAGTCAACTGGTCTTTGGTAAAGGAACAAGAGAAATCCAGTGGGGAGAATATAGTCTTTTCAACAAATAGGGTTGGAACTGTTGAACATCACATTTTTATCTTGGATTATTGCACAAAGTAATGGGATACATTATGACATTTCTGTATATATGTGCACTATACTTTGACCTTATTAATGCCCCCATTACTGTAACTTGTCCCCCTCCCCAACCTGACCTCTCCCCAAAATAGTCCTCAGTTTATGTTCACTCACTGCTGATGGGAACACAAAATGGTATAGACATTTTGGAAGAGAAATAACTGTACTCTTACCATATAATCCAATCATTTTATTTCTTTGCATTTAGCTAAATTAAATGAAAACTTATAGCTACACCAAAGCTACACATGGATATTTATGGCAGTATTATTCACAATTTCTAAAAGATGGAAGCAACCAAGTTACCCTTCCGCAGGTTCACAGATAAATACTTTTTTGTGATGCATCCCGATAATGGAGTATCATCTAGCCCCCAATGAGCTATGAAATCATGAAAAGATATGGAAGAACTTTAAATTCATACTAACAAATAAAATAAGTCAATCTGAAAGGCCACATAGTGTATGCTTCCAATCACATGAAACTGGAAAAGGGACAACTCTGGTGACAAGAGAAGGAGCTAGGGGAAAGGGAAGGACAAGTGGGTGGAGCAGGGAGAATTTTAGAGTGGTGAAACTATTCTGTGTACACCATACTGGTGAATATATGTGATAAAACATACCATGCACATCACCAAGAATGAGCCCAAAAATAAGCCATGGACTTAGGGTGAGGACAACATGACCGTGAAGCTTCCTCAGTTACGACGAGTGCTCCACTCCAGTGGGGGATGTCTGTAATAGGGGAGGCCGTGTTTATGTGAGGTGGAGAGGATATTGGAACTTTCTGTACTTCCCACTCAATTTTTCTACAAACCTAAATGATTCTCAAAAATAAATCCATTTAAAACCTGCACACACATCTATACATTGGTCTTAAAACAGAGGTCAAAAACAAACGAAGCAAAACCATAGAAAATGAAAAGAAAAATAAATCCACAAGTCACTGAAATTCTCTGATTATCCCATTGATAGAGCATTCTTGCAAAGGCAAACTATGGAGACAGAAAATAAGTCAGAGGTAGCCAGAAGCTGTGGGCTGGGTAATGGTTAACCATGAGCAGGTATAAGGAAAGATTTTAGGGTGACAAAACTGTTCAAAATGCTTATCATGGTGTTTGTCACATTTCCAGATACATTTGGCAAAACTATCTGAACCCTGAACTAAATAGGTGAGCCAACCTGATCTAAAATACACCTTAATTTTTTAACTGGTGGGGGGAGGGCCAGGGAAATGGCCATGGAGTGTAGATCTCCTGATAGGTTTTTGCTTCCAATATCTCAGTGACCTTAGTAAGAATATGTGCGACATACTCTGTGATGTAGTTGTTTATTGGAATTACACTTGGAAGTGATCTTAGTGATCAAACATCATCCTTATTGTTATAAATCACAATGGTCCAGATTGATTGGGTCAGCTTGGTGACTGCCTGAACTATTGCCTTTGCGTCTCAGCTGCAACCCTTGCTTCTGCCCTCTGTCCCAATCCAGCAACTACTACGTTGTAACAAGAAAGACTGTCCCTTCTGCCCTCCCAACCTCCCAGCCTTTCCATTGCTCTCAGAGTGAAAAGAAAATCCACACCATTAAAACATGTCCTTTGTGCTATATACTGCATTCTCACTTCTCAGACCTCATGACCTGTAACTCTTTCCTCCCTCATTTCACTCAGGGACATTGGACTCCTTGTTACCCTCAACCGTGGACCACTCCACCCTTGGTATGGCCTCGGCTCCCTGACTTTCTGTTGCCTGCAGAAATACCTAGGCATGCTATTCAAATCACAGCCCTCCATTGCCCATCATCTCTTACTCCTCAGAACTCATTGATATTAAATCATACTACTGATTTTTGAGTAACATTTGTTTGTGGTCCAGCTCTTCCTTGGGAAATAAGCTCCTTGAGAGAACGAGGATGGATAAGTTTCTCCTGGACAGAAGAATTACCATTTAATCAAAGGACTTACAAAAGGACTTCCAGCCATCGCTCCTCCACAACACCTACTCAGCATGAGGTCTCACATACTATGGACAAATGAGGGCTGCTTCTCTGCCATTTTCCATTCTTCTCTGTCCTGGAGATCGTGTGTCAATCACTGTGCTGCAGTCTCACATCACTGCTCAGGACAGAACGCCCTGATAACGAGTCTGTGAGTTCACAGCTTTTTAGGTGATGAGAAGCCACAGCTGAGTTTCATGAACAGTAGCATCCTCTGCCAGAGGTCTTGGGACTTTGGGATGCAAGTACTGGCTGGTGGGACGCTTGGTTATCTCCCTGGAGATGAGTTAGATTAGTCATCTTGAGAACTCACACTGAGGATGAGTGAGAAATTCAGGCACCCTTTCCCACAGTGCAGGGTCCACAGTGAGGAGAGCTGGCAACAACCTAGGAGGACATTTCTCAGCTCCTCTTGCAGCCAGGAAGGTCCACGTGCATAGTTCCTGCCAAAGGACCACGAATGGAAATGTAGAGGCCATTAGCAAATCAGGGCAGGAAAAAGTCGAGATGCACGTTTATTCTCTTTTCCCTTCAGTCGGAGGCAAAGCACGGGGTGATAGAGCTACAAGAGTTAAGGAGATTGGAATCTAAATTATTATGATCTGACTGGGACCACAGACTGTGGATTTTATGTGGGAAAGCAGTAAGTTCTTATTGTTTTATACACTAAAATGTTGGGGCTTATTTGTTTTACCTGCTCACATTACTCTGACACATACTCTTAGGCTATCTTCTGTTGATAAACCCCGTTTTGGTTTCTTTTTAATGTTCTGATTCTCACACAGAGCCCCCCACACACACCTGTACTTCCTATAGACTCCTGAGTAACTATTAGTTAATATAGGATCTGCTCCAAGTTGATTTTCTCTGTCCATGTAACAATGTATTACACAGTGCTCTTTGAGTGTTGATGATGAGGTTGAAGGTTGATTTTTAAAAGAATAGTAATGCTCCCCGAGTAAACCAAGTCTTAGTTTGCTCAGGTTATTATAACACAATATCATAGACAGGGTGGCTTATAAAAATTTATTTCTCATAGTTCTGGAAGCTAGAAGTTCAAAGTCAGAAAGGCAGCACAACTGGGTTCTAGTGAATACCCTCTTCTGCTTGGCAGATTGGTGTTCTCCCATAGTGGAAAGAGGTTGCAGAGCTATTTGGGTCCCTTTAGCAGGGCACTAATTCCATTTATGTGGGGTCCACCTTCTAATGCCATCTCTCTGGGGGAGTCTGAATTTCAACATGTGAATTTTGGGAGAACCAACTTGTTATTCAGACTGCAACAATGACAACGATGATGGTGGTGGTGATGACTTGTTTTATAATGGTAATGCCTGCTCCTGATTCAATCACAGTACAGAATTACTAGCATTGGAGCTTTCTGTGAATGTTCTATGAGGTGATAAAAGGCTATCTGAGAACTGGGGAGTGAGCACGATGACTGGAAGAGGAGCTAGCATCAGACAGTGGAGGCCCATTAGGCTTGAATAAAGGATTCAAGTTTGATATTGAGCAGTGTGCACGCCAGTGTTTAAGATTCCTCTACTTAAGTGTGTCCTGCTCAGAGAACTCTTCCCTGACCAGCACTTCAGGGAACTCCATCCTCAGAGGCCACTTACTTGTCTTCATCTGCTATCACTCCCTTCCCTTTTTATTTTCTCCACTAGGACATAAACTTCCTGTAGCTGGGTTTTTTTAATCTCATTCAACAATTGCCACCAAGCAGATCATCTAGCCCAGGGTAGGCATGCAGTAAGTAATTTTCCAATGACTAAATGGTGAGGTGTTTGTAGCTAGTCTGCCTCTCCTGTGCCTGTGCCTAGAGACACATGGCCCTAGAAGTATTGTCCCAAATAAGAAATAATCCCATCAGCCTTAAAGCTCGAAATTTATACCTAAAATTACAACTCGTGGCTCTTTAGTTGCCATCTGCATCTTCAAGTTTTGGAGATGATTTCCCTTCTGATAGGAGCAATTGTATTCTGAAAGCATTAGGTTTTCTGGATAGAATAAGGAGACATTGAACAACCTTCCTTCAAACCTGAAGGGTGCAGTGAATATGGATGAGATGAGGAAACACCTCCATAGCTTCTGAGAGTTGGAAAGTTCACTATATATATATAGATAGATAGATAGATAGATAGATAGATAGATAGATATAGATATAGATATCCCTACCCTGATAAAGCTCTCCTGTTATCCCCAAAGCTCGTCCATTGTGCATTAAAAACTCTTTTGCAACAGGAAAAGCATTTCTGTTTTTGTAATTTCCTTTGGACTTTAGATGAACACATAAACCTAAAAATGGTGCATCATTCCCCATACTCTTTTTCTGAGGGATGGTGAATATTTAGTAAATGGTGAATTGCTTAAGAAATTCAAGGACAATGCATCTCAGACACTGGTGGAGACATCAGGAAAAGCACAATAGGTCTTTATCTCAAGAGTATTTGATTGATAGGCCGGCATTAGTGTTGCACCCCTAAAATCCCAGCTCAGAAATTCAGAGTCAGCCCAGGCAAAGTTAGTAGACCCTATCTCAAAAATAAAATGCAAACAGAAAGGTTGGGGCCATGGCTCAAGTGGTGGTACACTGACATAGCAAGCATGAGGCCCTGAGTTCAATTCCCAGTGCTGCAAAAAAAAAAAAATCAAGCAACCAATTGCTCAATAATATTGGAAAATTGGTTGAGCTTCTTAAGCCTGATTCTCTTATGGAAAGTAAATTTTTTATCTGTTTCTTATCAATAATACGAACCAAACCCTTGAGGGTCACCAGGAATCTGTCAGACACAGGAGTGGCTCCAGTTAAAGAAATTCCCAGGCCTCTGTAGATGTGACCAACTTAGGTAGGGTGACCCCTGAGACTTGGGCAGCAGTATATCCACAGCAAATTGAGTTGACCATGACTCCACAGCCCAGGGGCCCCTGCTTATTTTCAGCATAGTAGCAATCATATAGAGTTTAAAAGAAAATATTCAACATTATAAGTCTAAAACTCTGCTTCTTATCTGCTTATTCAAAGGTGATGTATTATTACCCAAATCCTGAGATATTGATCTATAAACCAGAATGCCAATATATCTGTTGACATCATGAGCTATAGCTGAGGAGATAGTGGGTATCCATTGTATAATCAATGCAACACTTGTTTTGCTTTAAATTTTCATTTTAAATTTTGCTTGTTTACTATTCTGATGTGTCCTTAGATAATTTCCCCAGGAATGAAAGGTGCTGAAGTTACTGGCATGTTTCTGTGATATGAAGTTACTAATCGCAAGGTCAAAGACAGCATTAATTAAGCACGGGTTGTACTAATCCCCATAGTTACTATTGTCATGAGTTGAAATTGCAGGATAATCAGCCTATAGAGATATCAATCAATTTGTAGTTGACACAACTTCTAACAAATGCTCTGGTAAATATAAATGTTTCCCACGAAATAATATCCTTTTTATCTGACTCACGAAATATTTTATAATTATGGTTTGCTTTCAAATAAATGATGCACATATAGACCTCATTATCTTCCTAATCAAATGCATGCTATTCTTCCAGCCATGTCCTGTGTGTCAAAAATTACTCAAGAAAATAGTACAAGTTTATTTGAAAAACTGAAAGTTATTTGACTCAGATGCCTTTATCAATTAAAAGTGCAGCTCTGATAAGCACAGACCCCTGATCTCTGCAGCACATTGATCTGCTCGTGGTCTTGCTTAACTCCAAGCATGTAAGTATTGATTTGTCTCCATGAATTATCTTTCCACTGTGAAATCTGAAGTTGGATTTTCAATGCAGAACAAATTAAGATGTTACAAACACCAAGTAGATTTGATATGTCTGAAAGCATAAAAACGGATTATCTTAAAGGTGCTTCAGTGACTATCAAAAATGCTATTTCTGAGTATTTCTCCTTGCACAGGTCATAGTGACAGTATATTGAAGTACTTGGAGACTTTCCCAATACTGGAAAAATTTCAGTTATAATAGAATAAAAATGCTGATAAGACGAATTTACTGAAAAGCTTGTCGGTTGTCATTTTGTGCCACTGCCGCAGGCTAAGGGTCTTGCACGTGATATTTTAGTGCGAGCTAGATATTGTTAGATAACAGCACATGGTTAAGCAATATTACACCTTCCTATTGTTCTGCTTTCCCCGGGAGTTCACTGAGGCTTAGCATGGGTCCACAGCTTGCTCCTTTCACAAGTTTCATAAGAGGCAGGGTCAGAATTTGCTCCATTGCTTTGTGTGCTAACTGAGGATACACTCCACGCTTCTCTAGGGCAATCATCTCCAGCTCTTTCCAAAATGTACTAACAGAATAAGCTTAATGAAATTGAGCACACCAACAAAGTGAACTTTCCAGGATCCTCTGGGTAACAAAGCGCCTTGATAGTCAAGTTGAGAGGTGGTAACTGACGAGGCCTGACGTGGAAGGTGGAGTGCTGCTTATTCAGGTGGGCTGATGTCACTTGATGTCACCACTGTGAAGTGGGACATCAGTAGATAATTACGAATGTCACCTCATCCCCACTGAGAATTGCTGGGACAATTTCCTTTAGGTCTACTACAGATCATTCAAAAACAATTAAGAATCCAGAACTCAACCCATACCTCTATGGAAAATTGACTGAACTACAGACCTAAGTGCAAAGGTTAAAACTACAAAAAATGTAGGAGAAAACAGGAAAGAATCTGTGAGTGTGTGAAGATCTGTTAGCTTTGACATCAATAAAAAAGTAAACGGTATTTCATCCAAATGTAAAATTTCTTTTCCTCAAAGAAGTGTCAAGTGAATAAAAATTCAAGCCACAGAGGCACATAAAGTGCTTGCAAATACATGTAGCTGACAAAACAATGCCATCCAGAATATGTACATTTAGAATTCTTACTGCATGGAATAAGATAAAAACTCAATGATAACTGGCAAAATATTTGAAGCATTTAGCATAAGGACACACGAAAATGGTCAATACAATGGGAAAATGTTTGACATCTTTAGTCATAAGGAAATGCAAATTAAACCCCAATGAGCTAGCACAACACACTTTAAATGGCAAAATTGTGAAGACTTGACAAGCCAGCGCTTGTGAGAATGTAGAGCAAGTGGAACTCTTCCACGGCTTGTGGGAGTAGGAGATGGCGCACACATGTCAGAAAGCAGTTTGACAATTCCTTCCATGTGAAATATCCATAGCCTTCTATCCAATCAGTCCACTCCTGGATATTTAACCAAGAGAAAACAATATGCTTACACAACCATTTTACTCAAACAGGAGCTCACTATGTATTCAAAATTGGTCTTGAATTTGTGTCTTCCTGGGATTGTGTGTGCCACCATGTTCAGCTCACACACAAACTTTTAAATAAGTGTTCATAGCAGATTAATTCACATGTACCTGAACTGAGAACAGCACAAGACACCTTCATCACGTGAATGGAAAAGCAATTATGGTATATACACATATGTAATAGTTCTCAGCTGTAAAAAAATGTCAGTGAACACATCAGCCATAATATGTGTATCCTGTGATGCCATCTGTATGAAATCACAGAACAGGTAAAACTAATTTAAAATGGTGGCAGGATGCATGCCAGGAGTTGCTAGTTGTCAGACACAGAAAGGAAGATGGACTGCAAAGAGGTGCCTGCCAACCGCTGGGGTAAAAACATCTCCACTTGATTGTGTTTGTGTTTTCCCTGATGCTTACATTTTTCAAAAGTCATCAAGCAGCACAATCTAAATGGGTGTAGTTCATTAAATATAAATTGTAACCAGAACAAATTCTATAGGAATAACTCTACTGTTACCATTTTCACTTATCAGTTTATTAAAGAATAGGAAGTTGATCACTCATTTTGTTGAGGCTTGGGGAAAACACTTTCATATCCTTCTGATGGAAAGGCAAATTGGCTCATACAACATTTAGCAAACCACTTACCATTTGTCTTTTGATTTAGCAATCTTAAATCTAATGATTTATCCTGAGGACACACCTCAACACACTTGTGAACAAACGTATTCACTGCAACACTGCTTATAGTCAACAACTATTAGGAAAAACCAAATTTCCATCCACAGCTGTTGAAAAAAGTGACACAACCCCAGGAAATGCTAGGCAACTTTAAAAAAGAATTAGAGACATCTCCATGATTTTTCATGAAGGGATTCCCAAGATATGTTGCTAAGTGAAAGTAAAGTGTAAGTATCGATAGTTTATGATCCTTTCTGTTAGAAGGAGAACTAAGAAAATATGCACTCACCCATTAAGAAACACAAGATGTATAAAGAAAAAATAAACAGGAAAGAGTGAGAAGACTGTAGAAAGGATGAAAGATCACATCTGTCTAGTATGTCATTTTGCCTAGTGCAACTTTTTGATGTATGATGTACAAAAAATATGAAGTTAATTATAATGAAACACAGACAGAACCAAACTAATTCCACTTCAAGTGAGGGCTATAACCACACTGAAACAGAAACAAAGCTGACCCTGGAAACTTGTAAATAATATACTGACGCTGAAAAACAACAACAAAAAAGAACTATAACAAATGTTGAGCCCTACATGTCAGGGATTTGTGTTCTTCAGCAATAGAATGAGTTAGGTATTCTAACACTTATTCTCAATTCCAGAATTGAGCAAATAAATAAATATATTGCAGGTGTAGCTCAGTGGTAGAGTGCATGTCTAGCATGTGCAAGGCCTTAGTTTCAGTCCCAAGCACCTCAGCATACATACATCCATGCATGAGGCTGATACGTACATACACATGGCTAGGTAAAGCCAAGAATTTCAATACATCGAAAGGATAAACCTCTTGGGTTGAAATCAAAGGTATCTGTATGAGCCCATGTTTCAGCAGACAGATATAAATATAAATGTGCAATTCATATTGATAGATAGATGCTGGTATATGTTTCCCTGATCTATCTTAAGGACTCTAAAAGCAATAACATGCAGGAACAGTGAGCAAGATTTGTCTTTAAATCCTAGTTTGCAAATACCATTCTCTATTCTTAGAAATCAGGACTTATTGGAGAAAATGCTGGTTCCAGAGTTGGCATCAGAAAGTACAAGATGAGACTAGAACTATTGTTATGCCAAAAATTAAAAGTGCTGCAGAAAGGACAGGATATGTCAAAAATATGAAGAAATCTATTAGAAGGGGATGTATATACATATATGCTAAATCCAGAATGCATAATTCCATATTGAAATAAACTAACAGTAGGAAGGCGAAACCTTTATGGTGGAATCCCAAAGAGTCAGATCAAAAGCAATGATCAAATTAGAAAAGCATCATTTAATAATCATCACAAAATAATTTATTCAGACAAAAGTCAGCAGACACTAAAAATAGTGGATGAGATATTTGAGTAGAAACCAAATATTAGTCAGGCCTCCCAGTATCTCCTCTCAAGACTCTTCATTACAAAGGCAAAGAATAAATTTAAAGTAGAGAGAACTGGAAGACCCAACATTAACAAAATGTTCAAAATGACATAGCTAATACAGGAATAAATCAGTTCCATATGCTTCCCAATTTAATGTACAAAATACGATATCAATTCTGTCTCATTCCAGCTTCAAATGCAAACCTTGAATCTATTCAGCATCCCCAACCCAAAAGTACCTAGTCTTTACTGACTAAATCATCAGCAACTAATGAGCTATTCCAGATTAAAGAAAAATACAATGGTAGGAGAACTATGTAGAAAAGAGAGCTCTTGGTTTGTTTCCTGGACTATTTTTTCTCTTGTTACAGAAGACATTATTGAGATACTTGATTAAATGTAAATAGTAGCTATAGACTAGTAAATAACAATTTCACCAGATATGTAAGAAAACATCCTCAAGTTTACAAACATAAACTGAATCATTGCCCAAAAGGGAGAATGTGTGTGCAATGTCACTTTAAAATGTTTGGAAAAAAAATTATATTACATATGTAATTTTACTGTTATAGTACTATATCTTTTATCACAAATTTGGTACTCACTAATATCTGAACAATCTAAGTGTATATGAACATTAATGTATTGTGGGTTTTTCTCACAGGTTCTTTGTAATACTGATAATTTCAAAATTAAAACATTTAAAAATAATCCATGATTAGACACATAATAGCTAAATTATGAGAAGTTAAAAGATGAGAAGTTGTTGAAAGAATCCAAAAAGCAAAGAAAGATCCATTAAAGGCATGGAGACAATGAGGCAGTAGACAACTGACTTACAGAAATAATGGAAGCCAGAGTACCACCATCTTAAAACTGTAGACAGAAACAATCAGCTCCAAATTCCCATATCTACTGATATTCTATTTAAATTTTTTGGATGCCAAAGGGCATTTAAAAAAACAAGAGTTCAGGAGTTTATCACTGGTAGACATACACTACCACGAATGAAAATTCAGCTTGGAAGGAAAAGCTATCAAAGGAAATAATCTACAGTAATAAGTAAGGATCATCAAAACATACATGTCTGCAAACATAAACAATATATTTTGGCTCTTCCTTCTCTTATTTTCTTTATAATTTATAGGATTAAAAGTAAAGATTGTACAATTTAATAGAGGTTTAATAATCTATGTAAATGTAAGTTAGTAGACAATGCCTATGACAAAACACTTCAATTAGAAGATAAAAAATATCACTATGCATAAAATGTATACTACAACTAGATTCTATCTACATGCTATGTTCTGAAGAGAGACTTTGAAATAAATGATAGAAGATGCTATGTGACTGCGCAGAGAGAGTAAAGAGACTGGTGTGCTTACACTTCTATCAGACAAAGCAGAGGTGCATTGCCAAAAGCAACGAGGGCAGTTCAGATGATAAAAGTCCAATTCATCATGAATACATCATCATAATTAGTGCTCAGTTTATTGAGCTATCAACCAAGGCTCTACCATGGAAACAGAACCAATAGGATCTCTATTACTGGGTAGAATTTGTAGAGTATTATTTATATCAATGGAATTTATTAAAGGGAATATGCTTGCATAGAGGTGGGATTGTCTAGGCAAGTCCAACCCCTCTAGAACAGACCATCAGGAAGCACAGGCTGCATAGGACCGGGCTGTAGCTGCAGCCCACGAGCAATCTCCTCTTCCTCAGAAAAGCCCCACCTCTGCTCTGAAGGCCATTCAGCAGGTTGAATCAGGCCCACCCAGATTTCCTAGGGCAGCCTCCCTCACTTAAAGTCAGCTGATTATCTTACTCTCAGATACACAATGCCTTCACAGGAGCAATTTCCTGTTAATCAAATAAGTGGGACTACAGGCTAGTCATGTTGATATATAAAACTGAACATCACACTAGCCACAGTACTTCAAAACACACAAAGTGAAAAATGATAGAAGTTAACGAAGATGAAGCCAAACTCAAAATCACAGTCAGACATCCAAGTCCTCTGTCAGTGACAGAGCACGGAACAAAACAAAGAATCAATAAGCAACATATGAATATGGATTGTTGATTCTTCAGATTTAATATGCATTTTAAATAGTACATTATAACAGACAGTAATTTTCTGAGCACTGAAGTAAGTTACCACTAGGTCTGTTCTCTGCTTCTGGGTCTCACCAGGCTGCATGCAGGTGTTGACAGGAGCTAAAGTCTCATCAGAGGCTAAAATGGGGAAGAGTCAACTGCCAGCTCCTCCAGTAGTGGGCAAAATTCATCTTCCACCAACTGAAGAATTCATGACAGCTGACTTGTCTAAAGAGAGAGAGAGAGAGAAAAACAAAGAGTCCAACCGAGTCTCAAACCTGTCTATAAGCGAGACAGAATCTTCTATGATGTAACATCATGATGTAATCGCTGGAGTAACATCTCTCACCTTTGCCATACCCCATTGGTTCCCACCCAGTCTCAAGGACAGGAATTCCATAATAAGGCAGGATGTTGAAGACTCTCGGTGACAGTATTTAAACCCAGCAAATGAACATTTTTTCACACATTCATGAAAACTCCCCCAAGGTAGAACATGTAGTTAGCTACTGAAAAGAATTTTAATAAACACATATGACAAAATTCCACAAATTATGTTTTTATCACACTTTGAATTCTCTAATTATAATTAATTAAAAATCTATTCCATGAAATGTCTATAAAAATCCTCCAAAATTATTTGGAAAATAAGCAATAATCTGTGATCATTGAATTGATGAAGATCCATGGATTAATGAAGAATTCTCAATGGAAATTTTTAAATATTTTGAGCTAAACACTAATAAAAAAAAAAGTACATGTCTTATCTTGAAATTCCTCCCACTCAATGTTTAAAGGGAAACATATAGCTATTGATATTTATATTAGAAAAGAAATGAACAGTTCTAAAAGCTAGAGAAATGATGACACATTAAAACCAAAGTCAATACTGGGAAAGAAACTATAAAAATAAAACCAGAAACAGTGGAATGGAAAATGGTAAATAATTGGAAAAACAACAAACCCTGCTTCTATTCAGCATTGTTCTCTAGATTCTAGCCAGCAAAGGAAAACAATAAAAGTAAAAATCTATGCACTAACAAGATACTAAAACAAGAATGAATTGCAATTAAAAAAGGTTGAAAGAAAAAACACCAACTACTAACAATATAATGAAAAATGACATCACTACAGACTCTACAAATAGTAAAAAATAAATAAAATGACTTTATGCAATAGCTTTAACAACATAGTAAAAAAGTTAAATATCTTGAAAAATACAACTTACCAAAATTAAATGAAGATGCAATAGAAAGTCTGAACAGCAATTTATTCATTTTTATAAAAATGAATTCATTATAAAAAATAACCTTTTTATAATGAAAATTCCAAGTCTAGATGGTTTAACTGATAAATTAATCTAAATACTAAAACATAAAAAAGAAAGGCTAATATTTCAGAAATTATGGAAGTAAACACATGCTCATTCATTTTATAAAGCTAACATTAACCAAAAACAACCAGATAAGGAAATTATGAGAAATAAAAATTATGGACTAAAATTTCTCATGAACAAGAACCAAAAATAAAGAAAAAATCAACACATATAAACAAATGAATCCAAAAACACATAAAAAGAGAATATGACATTACCGAGTGTTTTTCCACAATACAAGTTTGGATGAATAATAAATGCCACTGTAACTCAGCAGAGCAGCAGAATAAGAGTGACAATGTAAATTAAGAAAAACATTTGATCTTACTGAACTCTTATTCATAATTAACAATCTCAAAAACCAAAGAATGAAGGAAACTTCCTTAAATCAATGAAGATTTCTATTTTACATACAGTTAGCATTGCACCTAATGGGGAAAATATAATGCTTTTCCCTAAGAAGGAATAGGAAAAAGATTTATTCATATTCACCACTGTCCTGTAGATTCTAACCAGTGAAGGAAAACAGTAAAAGTAAAAATCTATGCACTAACAAGATCTTAAAAGAATAATCGTAGCAGCTTTACACATTGTAGTAAAATCTGGACACCATCCAGGCACACATCAACACTAGAATGCATAAATTATGGAGCTATAAAGTGATGCAAACTACTCAGAGACATAAATGAATTGCAAAGTACGGCACAGGAAGAAGCTGGAGCCTCAGAAGTCCATACATAGTTCCATAGTCTCCTGCCATTTAACAGCAGGGATACATCACAAGAAATGTATCCATGGGCAGGTTCACCCTTGGGCGAACGTCTTACACAGTCTCAGATGGCAACCTAATCTTGTAGGACCACCATGGCATATGTTATCCATCCTTGGCTGAAACATGATGCTGCAACATGTGACAATGAGCAGGTCTTGGACAACAAAAAATAATGTATGGTGGCCAGAATCAGAATGCTTCTTATTGAAGGGAAAATGTCATGAATGACCTGTCTGAAATAATGGATATATTCTATACCTCAGTAAAGGTCTTGGTTATAAAGGTATATACACATATGTCAAAACTCACCTATTGTGAATTTAAGATCTGAGAGTGTGTAAACTCTTGTCTCGTTCCTGATTTTAGCAGAAGTGGTGTCGGGTTTTCCCATTTAGTATGATACTATTACAGGTTTGTTATGTATAGCCTCTATAGTGGTGAGGTATGCATCTTCTATTCTCAGTCTCTTCAGAGCTTTTCCATGAAAGAATGTTGAATTTTGTCAAGACGTTTTTGCATCTATTGTGATGATGGTGTGGTTTTTGTCCTTGATTCTGCTTATGTGCTGTGTTACATTTACTGTTTTGTGTATGTTATACCTTTCTTGCGTCCCCAGAATGAAGCCTACTTGATCATGGTATATGATGTTTTAATGTGTTATTAGATTTGATTTGCAAATATTTTATTGAGGATTTTTCCATCTATGTTCATCAGGGATACTGATCTAGAACTTTAGTTTTTTTCTTTTTCTTTATTGCTGTGCTGGGAGTACTATTTTCAAAAAATCTTATAATATATTATAGTTGAACTCACCCCCTCCATCATTCTCCTTTATCTCCCTACCCCCATTCCTGGAATAGTTTTAACAAGTCTCATTTTTCCATTTACATACATGTATACACAGTATTTGCACCACATTCACCCTCCTTCACCCTTTTCCCACATCCTCCCCCCTCCCACTGGTATCAACATTGCATCTTTATCTGGTTTTGATAGTAGGGTAATTCTAGCGTTGTAGAAGGAGCTTGGTTGTATTCTTCCCTTTATATTTTTGAAATAGTTTGGAGAGCATTGCTATTAGTTCTTCTTTAAAGGTCTGGTAGAATTCAGCAGTGTATCCATTAGTCCTGGGCTTTTTTTATTGGGAGGAACTATATAACTGTCTCAATCTCATTATTCAATATAGATCTGTTTAAGTTGTTTAGGTCCTCTTGGCTCAATTTTGGTGGACCATATCTGTTAAGAAATTTATCTAATTTCTTATTGATATTCTAGCTTGCTGAAATATAAGTTTTCAAAAAAAACTTGTATTTTTGAATTATGAAGTGAGTCTGTTCTAATATCCCTTTTTCATCTCTGATTTTATTAATTTGAGTCTTCTATTTTTCTTTTTGTTAGCTTGCTAAAGATTTGTCAATCTTGTTTACCTTTTCAAGGAGCCAACTTTTTGTTTCATTGATTCATTGTGTCATTCGATCTCCATTTCAATTATTTCTGCCTTATTTTTATAGTTTCTTTCTGTCTACTATTTTTGGGATTGGTTTTTTCCTATTTTTCTAAGAGTTTGAGGTATATCATCAGATTGTTTAGTTAATATCTCTCTAATTTTCTGATGTGAGCACTCAAGGACATAAATTTTTCTTAAAACTGCCTTTGCTGTGTCCCACAGATTCTGTTAAGTTGTGTTCTCATCTTGGGCTTGAACTCAGGGCCTACACCTTGAGCCACTCCACCAGGAATTTTTTAATTTCTTTCTTAATTTTTTTCAATAACCCATTGATCATTCAAAAGTATGCTGTTCAATTTCCATGAGTGTAAGTGGCTTTGGTGGCTTTCCTTGCCATTGATTTCTATTATTTCATTATGGTCTGTTAGGATACAGGGGATTGTTTTTATTTTTATTTTTATTTTTTTGGATTTGTTGAGATTTTCTTTATGACCTAGGATGTGATCTCTTCTGGAAAAAGTTTCATGGGCTGCTGAGAAAAATGTGCAATTTCCTGCTGTAGGAGGAATGCTGTAATGAATGTGTGATAAGTTCATCTCACCCATGTATTGTTTAGTTTCAGGATGTATTTGTAAACCTTTTGTCTGGATTTTCTGTCTATTAATGAGAGTGGGGTGTTGAGATCTCCCACTATTATTATATATGAACCAACTTTGCAAGTATGTTAGTCTTGAACAATAAATCACTTTCTTGAGGATTAAGAAATAAAATCTCAGACTCTAAATGGCACAGGGAAAACATCATATACTTAAGACATTTTATACTTAACAGTAATGTATTAGTAGCCTACAACTGAACCACATCACCTAATCCTTGCTGTTTCTAGCATGGACATAGACGGTGGTGTGTCCTTCAGCAATGAGCCTGACCTCATGTATGAACCTTCAAGAATGTTCCATCTAATGAGATTTACTCTCTGAGCCTCCGTTACTCCATCCTGCAGATCTCACACGACATGAACACCTCCACCATTTCTGAACGCTTGCTTTCTAATAATCATGATTACAAGGCAGAATCAAGAAAAGAATAAAGAGGAAGAATTTACATGGGGTTGATTATCATCCAAGTTAAAAAGGTATGTAGAGTGAGAATCTCCATAAAAACCATCGGGACCAGCTATCACTGCATTCTGATAAGGTGGGGCGAAGGAGAATGGAGACCAGAGCAATGAGGTTTTTCATTAAACCGAGGAAAAGCACAATAGTAAAGGATTTGAAATGGAGGGAAATGGTGATTATTAGAATCGTGGCAGAAACAGTCTGATTGACAACTAAAGATTAAAGTGCATCGATTTATAATTAGAAAATGGTGAAACGTTCCTGGGCAGTTCATTTCAGCACAGGGAGTACATTGGGGAGAATGAAATGTACCAGTTCAATAAAACTTAAATATGATGCACACAGAAAAAAAAATTAAAGTCTTATTTTGACAAAAAAATTGGGATCTCTGGGACCTGAAATATTGTTTTGGCTTCATCAATATCTCTTTAATTTCTGTCATTTGACCTTTTTTTCCTTTCACTTGACATTTTGAAAAATGAAGTAATAAATGCTCTTTCAGCCCATTCAATAATATAGGTAAGTCATGAGGACAATTTAATCAATATATTATCAAATTTTAGCACACCTTAACAAAATAGCAGATAATTCACAGATATAAATAATCCTAAATTTGTTTTTTAATTACATGATAAATGAAGGACTCAAAGAATGAAGAATTATCATCAGGGGAAGAAATCTAGTGTTCAACAGGAATGTGTTTATAATGTGAATCTCAAAACAAAGATGAGAGAAAAGCCCTCCCCTCTCAGTGTTCGCTTGAAAACTATTCTTCACTAAAAATAAGTAAATGGCATTTAATGTCTGACAGTGCTGTGTCAACTCAATGCTTTACCTGAAAGTTCTCATGCTGTCCATCAAGAGAACCTGAAAGTACAGATGGTGATGGTATGTGCTCTGTCCTCTGGTCTTTTCCTGTGGCTCTCCCTGGTCCTCAATGTTTTGTAAATTGGTTGTTTTGCCTTTAGTTCCTCCTAATATTTTTTCTGCCTGCCTCATAAACAGGTAAGAAAGTCCTTGCTTCTGTTCTCAAGATGGAAAGTAGATCTAAGCCAGCTAAGAAATCAGACTTCCCATGGTGCTGGATCCTTCATGTAATCCTGGTCTCTTTAGTCTGAAGATACTTAAGTTCTGGGGAAGAAACTAAATTTACTAAATGCAGAATCTTAGCTGGAGATTATTGCAGCATGTATTTGACAAGTGACCATTTTATAAAATTATCCAGGTTATTATCTTAGTAATTTCAATTACCTAGATCCCTGGTAATGAAGCCACTTTACACAAAGTTAATGGGTTAAAAATATCAATTCCAAGTCAGGATCTGGTGGCTTATTCCTCTAATCTTAGCTACTTGGGAGGTTGAGATCAGGAGGATCATGGTTGGAAGCCAGCCAGGGCAAACAGTTTGTAAGACCCCATCTCCAATATAACCAGAACAAAATGGACTGAAGGTGTCCCTCAAGTAGAGTGCCTGCTTTGCAAGTGTGAAGCCCTGAGTTCAAACCTCAGTCCTATCTATAAAGGAAGATAAAGGAAGGAGGGAAGGACGGAGGGAGGGAAGCAAGGAAAGAAGGAAGAAAGGAAGATATCAGCCCCATATATTGAAATTAAAACATCTGCCTGGGTTCCAAAGTGACATAGAGAATGATATAATGTCATAGCAGAAAAAAAGGTGTACTTGGCTCTATGTACACCCTCCCTCTGTGGTCAGTGACACACAGTTCACCACCACTGTCTTCCTGACCTATGTGTGGATGACACTGATTTGTGTACATGCTTGAGTCATTTTACAACCTCCAAGTCTGAGGTACCTACAGCATCAGTCACCAGCTGTAGGATGCACAGTCTTAGAACCATTCCTCACTGTGAGTTCTTATGATCCAAATGGAAATAGCCAAAATCCTACAAAACTGAGAATAAGTTACTTGCCATAGATGAAAACTATGTTAACTAAGTAGAAATAACAGAGGTGAGACAATTACTGACTGAGTAGTTAATAAAGTAACTGTGGCTTGGAATATAGCTCAGTGGTCAAGCTCTTTGCAAAGATGTATGAGACTCAGGGTTGCATCCTCAACACCCCTCCCAAAGAGTAAAGAAAAGTAGTTGTTTCCCCAGAAGAGAAGGTCCACTTGAAAAATGCAGCAATGGAACAGATTGAGGTCAAATATCACCTTCGTTATTGATAAAGCAGGTGGAGTAGGTGGCTCAGTATTGGAGCAGTGGGCTTACTCCATCACTAGTCCAGAGATAATCAGAAGCCTCCCCCAGCAGAAGAAAAAAAGTCCATGCTTGGTAGAGACAAATAATCCCCCAAGAAAAACCAAGTCCCCAACCTGAGGAGGAGTGAGTGAAATGATGGACAAAAACAGGAGACTTTACCTAAGAACACACAGCAAGAGGGAGGTAAACACACAATCATGCATGCACAGGTGTGCACCACTGCTCAGGTGCACATGTTCCAGGAAAGGGGTGGAATCAGCACACAGTAGGTCCTCTGCTTGGCTCAGCTGTCACAACATGGCAGCAGTAAAATGATTGCTTTAGTGATGACTACTAGGTTTTGTTCATTGCTCCTCCCTAGAATTTTTGGTCTTCACTTTGAATCCTGAGATCACATGGATTAAATTTATGTCCTAGTGAATTCTAATAAAACCTCAAGACTCTCAAAAATAGTTAAGCATGCTTCATTGATGAAAGAATAATTTGTATATTTTTGCAAATTTCTTATAAAATTTCCAGACTTTATTCACTATCAGTGCTGCAGTAGACTTTGGTAATGATTAACATTCAAACTGCTTGGTTTACTTGTGAACAACCTGCATCATGAAGAAGTGGATGAGTTGCCTGGGGTCACACCTGGTGAGTACCAGGATTAAGATTTTAACACAGGGCTTCAGAATTTTGCAGCACTCACTGTCGACTCTGTGTCATTAAGCAGACTGACCCACTTCCTCTTTGTTACGACAAGCATCATAAAGAACCCAGGCTTAGCAGCAGCCATCTAAAGTTTTTATATCCAAACCTCATTATAGCTATTGAACACCAAAAGCACATGATCTAAAGTCTTAGGAAATAGTTCAGCGCCCAGAGATATTTACTCATTTGCCCGATGGGGACATGGCTATTGCTCTTCTAAGATGTCCGAATATCAGCAAAGAGACTTGATTGCTGTGATAATGAGAGATACCTGTCATTGAACATGCATCAGACTTGTCACCAGAAGCAGCTGGTTCTCATTCTTGCTCAGTGGGTTTCTCTCTGCTGCTTGACTTTGTGACTCCACAGTCATTCTAACCCTACAGGTTTTTTGATGACTTAATTTTTACATCATTTCTTGGGACAGCATCTCCTTTAATAACTGCCATTTATTGAAATGCTGGGCAATCAAGATGACATACCTCCCTTCAAAGAACAAAAGTGTCAAAATTATTATAAAAAAGATTAAAAACACAAAAAGACATGAATTTGGCTGTGCACTGTCCATAGAGAAGTTGGAAATTAATCATTGGCTTTTCATTATTGGCACAGTCCTGCAGTTCTGAACAGTGGCATGATAAATCACTCTTTCCATTCTGGTTGTCCACTCCCTCCACCTCCCCACTTGGTGCTTGGTGCAGCAGGCTCTCTACTGCTGATTCTCAGGTTTTAACATCCAAGATTCAATATCAGCTGAATAGGATGGTCAGTGGTTATTTGTGGAGTCCAAGGTTTGAATCCCTGGTGAAGCAGGGTCAATCATCAACCCTGACTAGAGACTGATACAGTTGCTTTGAGAAAAGACTGTCTCTCACTTAGATACCAAGATGTAGGAACTACCTAACTCCAGAACTATTAGGATTTTTTTCTCAACTTGCCTGGAAATAAAGCTGTCATAGAATAAGTAGTGCCCAGACATCGGAACTGATAAACCATTTCTTGTGCCTATTTTCTACTTCTCATTATGTTGAAAATACCAGCACCTTTGATGATTCTAATTGTTTGTTTGCTTGTTTGTTTAGACAAGGCCTCACTATAAAGCCCAGGCTGGTCTTGAATTCACAATCCTCCTGGCACAGACTCCCTAGTGCTGGGATTACAAGTGTATGCTGCCATGCCTCTCCTAGCCTTTGATTTCAGCTCACACTTTACTTCCTCTGTGAAGTCTCCTGCGTCTTCCAGTAGATGGACTTGATCATTTTCTGGCTTTCCATCGAACTCTGTGTGTGCTTTACTTATCAGATCACATTCTGGCTTCTTCCACCATCTCCCACATAATCTGTTCTAGATGAGAATCAATGTTAAGTGTTGAAGTACCTGTAAAATATATTTGCAGCTAAGTGAATAGTCACTAGTAACACAACTGCTTAGCTCTAAATTCCCTCTTCCCTTGGACTCCATGACACCACTTTTTCTTCTCAAACTAAAATCTGAACAACCTTTTTCAAAAATCCTTTCATTGCTCCCGAAGGATAAAATCAAACCCTCCTTCCTCATGCATTTCACAATCTGTGTCATGGATTGAAAACACCTCACCTGTTCTCTAATAGTAACTTCTAGAACCTTCTGTCCTAGGAGTAACAGGAAAGCATCACAACATTCTGTGCATTTGCTTCCTGTCTTCAGGACCCCAAGAATTCGGGGGGCTGGAACACCACCAGGTCCCACTGTACCTCTATCACAGTATGATCGCTTTTTAAAGCCACGACCTAGGATTTAAGAGGTGCTTTACTGGCAGTACGACAATGAAATTCTACGCTCATTTAAGGACATTATAAATCCTTTCTGTTCCCACTCTTAATACCCTGACATTAGCATCATTCTATAAAGAATGCTCTACATACAGTAATTGCTCCATAATACGATTATTGAAGACACCATTTTATGTTATGGTTCAAGCTGCAACCCTGAGGAGAAAAGACAGAACGATAAGGCATTTCTACAAAGGAGGTCATCTAGCCACAAAATCCGTGTGAGCTGCGTAACCGTGAATTGTAATTTTAGAAAGACGTTCACTGTTTCACCACAGGCCACTGTGGTAGATGGTTTGAAATTTCCTGTCGTTATTACTGTGTCCATACACCCGTGTAACACCCTCCACACCACCTGGGCTTGCCCATGTGACTTGCTTAGGGCACAGGGACAAGAGCAGACATGACAGAGACAGTGTGAAAAGCTCTTGTGTACTGGGTCCTGCCTTCTCCCACTGCTGCAGTCATTCTGTAAGGATGCAGAGAACCTTGGCATCCTGATGAAGGAGAATTTAGCATTCCAGGTCCCTAAAATGGCTAGCTGCCAACAAGAACCAGACCTGAGTAAGGCCACCCTGCATCCTCAGTTCTGTCCCAGCCTGTCTAGAACAGAGTAACCTCCTGGCCTTTCCACAGAGTCATAAGAAACAATCAGTGCTTGTTGTTCTAATTGCTAAATTTTGGCATGGTTCATTATTTAGCAAAAAGCTAAGTAATGGAATCACAGAATTTCAATAATGGAACCATGCCCATAAACTATAAAATAATGCCAAAAATTATTATTTTCATTGAAGTAACAAAACTGAATAGATACTTTTATTTTGGAGAGTGACAGTCTTAGATTTGAAATCTCTGCCTTGTTCTTAAAATTCACCTATTATCAAATAATTACATGGTATCTGGTTCAGGTGCAACAGTGTACACTTTGTAGAATACATTTCAAAATAATACAATTAATATTCAAGGTCCTCTTTCATTTGAAGACTTACCATGTGGTTAGGAAGAGCCTTAAACATACATCCCAGAGCAGAGCTCCTGGGTAGAAAAAAAATGAAACTGCAGTACAGCTTCTAGACAAGTTTAGGAGAAGAAAGTCAAGAAAGAACAAAAACAGTTTTTTTTTTAATTTTCCACTGCATCAGAAGAAGAACAGGAAATAATTATTTGCTCTTATTTGGTAGCAACTTCAGAATATAGACTAGGACAATGAGTGGCTACTGGAGGAGAACCAGGCATGCATGACAGCTCTCTCCAGTGGTCAACAGCAACATTTGGTAGGGAAGTCTGAAGAGAAGGGAGAGACCAGGACTGCACCAGTGACTTATTCTTCATAATGGTTCCTTGAGAAGTGGAAGGCAAGAGTATATTTGTAGCAAATCAGTCTGGAAATGTGTTCTTGAACATCCTTCTGTCCTCTATGTCCACCTGACACCAAAGTGGATCCTCCCCCTCTCCAAGGGTATGATTGCCTTAGCATTGAGCTAGGCTTGTGCTCAAATTAATTATGAGTGAAAACTCCATTCTTGAGACTCATAAAATGCACAGAATGACTTGCTTTATATAGGGAAAGACAGTAATAAACCGGAGGGAAGAGAGAGAGAGAGAGATAAAAGTCATAAAAGGGCAGCAGTGATGCCAAAGTATGAAACTGAAGAGAATCTCTCTCCAGGGAGGAATGTTCCAGGGGAAGGAAGAGCAGTGCCACACAGGCTGATGGTTTTAAATGTAAAGACTTATTAGACAATCAAGGTGGTGAGACAGCCCTGAGCCACAGCTGCGCCATGCCCAGGACTGTCCACACAGAGCGATCACATCGATCAGCCTCACACTCACTGCACTGGATGTTGCATGGAGCCAAAACAGAACACGGTAGACCAACTTAGAATCCTGTGTGTGCTATGTGCATGTGTGTGCTTGTGCTCAGGAACTGAGGCTCATAAACATACTACATATTAAACACATATACATTACATGTAGTATGTCACATAATAGGCTGAGGGGGTACAGCTTGGAGGGCTTCTGGTTCTGTTTGTGTCACCTGTGTATGTCTGGGAACTGTCCCCCTTTGGCCAGAGTTCAAGATAATGTATTAGATAGTCTTAAACAATTATTTAATTCAGTATACAAATTATTTGTTCACTACTCCTCAAAGGCAGGGACAGTGCTAGGTCCAAAGCACACAATGATGGACGAAAACAGATAAGGACTCTGATCTTCCGCAGCCAATGCACAATCACCACGGTGATAAGTACAGGCAGCCCTCAGAGCTGTGGGATGCTCAAGTCTCTTGTATAAAGTGGCGTGATACTTCCACACAACTGGCCACCTTTTCCAGGTATTGTAAATCATCGCGACATTCGTTGTAATACTAAACGCAATGCAAATGCTATGAAAACAGTTGGTGTACTGTGTTGTCTAGGGAATGACGAGCAAAAGTCTTTTTGTGTTCAGTCCAGGCACAATTTTAAAAATACCTTGGACCTGTGGTTGGATGCGTGTTGAATCCATGGATAACAGAGCTTCGCTGTATGAAAGGTATCACATGTACACATCATGGAAGTATTAAACTTCATCACTGAGACCGACAAGGACCTGCTGAACAAAATGACTTCTGAGATACAATCCATAGAAAGAAAGGAATGGCATAAGTGAACCCAGGCAAGGAGAGAAGAGAACTGAGGGGAGAGAGGGACTGCATGAGTAAGAGCCAGGTGGGAGGGATGAGGTGAGTTTTGGAGGTGGTGAACAGCCACAGCAGCTCCACACAGAGTGCAAGGCAGAGCTTCCATGAGTGAGGCCACAGAGATGGGGCAGGCCATGCCTCAGGGAGCTTACTGATAATTCTGGACAGGGGCCAATGAAGACGGTAAGCAAAAACTAACTTTTAACAGATTTTCTGTGAACAAAGCTCCCACTGCAATGCAAAAGGAAAACAAGAGGGGACTCAAAGCTGAAATCCACAGAACAGCAAGCAAACGCCACAGACATCCAGGTGAGACAAGCCTAGTGAAGTGCTGGAGGAGTGGGAAGAAGGAGAAAGCTTTTAATAAATGTAGGATTTATAAGGAGAGCATCAGTTTCTTTCTTCTATCTTTCATTACAGAGTAGATGGATGGATGGGGGCAGGAAAACATCCACCCAGAAGACTCCAGGACACTCCTGGGACTCTGGTTTGTTGATAGGATTGATACTGCTCCTGCTTTGTTGTTGCAGGTTGGACTACCATTTTCAAACTGTTTTACTGTGCAATTGTGTACCACAGAATATAGGCTCCATTAAAGTAGCTCAGGATATGAAGCTGCTGGAAACCACATACAAAATCTTTGTATATGGCATCTGTGCAGTCCTCCAGTGGTACCCAACATTTGCAAAGTGTATTTGATCTGAAAATCATTTTTGTTTGTTTTGTTTTGGAAACCTATTCTTATTCTTCATTCTGTTTCAAAAGTTGCTCATGTCAAGCATGAGTTTCATACTGCTTTCTTGCACTGTCTCTCACTCCTGGCATCAGTGTTCACTCCCCTATGCTCGTATCATAAGATCTCCTAAGAAACACTCAGTGGGAAGGTGGTAGCCAGTGCGTGTGTCCCCTATGGTGTGGGTTTTGCACATATGATATCTCAATCCATCATAACTACTAGGCTTTAGAGTGGGTAGTTTTTAAATATGTCTACTTTGCAGATGTGAAAGCTTATACTAAGACAAAACCCAGATGCATTTCCAGGTCACAGAACCAAGATTCCAACCTAGCTCTGCCTTGTTCAGATTTTCTCACCCCACCCATTCTTTCTCAACCCTGATGGAGTAGCTGAAGACCTCCAAGAAGTGCATAAAAATTTGTCTTTGGGTTTGTAGTTTTGTTTGTGGGCTTTTAGGGGTGGAGGGTTAGTATTATATCACCAAATTTCTTAGAAAATGATTTTACTTCTTTTCTCATTAAAACTATATTTAACATTGTTCAATTGACAATTTATTCCTCATCTGTATTCATTACTCTTAACCAATACTTTGCAGGGCCATAAATTATTTTCCCACATATGAAAATTTTCAACTACTGCTTAGTGTCTTCTCTTTCCCTAAGAAGATATTTAGTGAAACTTTTTAAAAAGTTTTGCATAAGTCAAAAAAGGGATAATTAATTAATTCAGTTAGATATTTAATAAGTATCCATTTTATCCAGGCACTGCACAGAAAAATATCCCTCAAGGAACTTGCAATAAAATAAGTAAAAGAGGTGGTGTGATGTGAAAAGGTCACCTTAATGAGTGTGGTTGATCTGGAAGTAAAGTTCGCAGTGACCCTGTATTGGGGACTCTGTGATAACTTCTGAAGGAAGCAACATCCCATGTGGGAAAATGAGTAGAACTGAACCAAAGTTCCAGGTCAGTAAGAGTGTGCAGGGAGAGAACTGTGTGATAGAAAGTGAACTGTGTAGCTGGAATGCACAACGTGAGGACGGAAACGCAGTACAAGATTACCAGTCAGAGCAGGGCCTTTATCCAGAGTTTAATCACATTTTAAGCAAGAAAGGGAAACAAGCAAAGACGTGACAATTTGCAGGACAAAGCATAGGTGAAGCAATGACATCTGAGGATGGAATTTGAGACCAGCAGTGGCTGCAAGAGGTGAACCGTGGCTGTGGAGTTCTGAGTAGAGTAGGTGAAAGGCATTGGTGGGTCACTGAAGCAGGGAAATTCAGTCAACCAGTAGTCACAGAGATCAGGAAAGTCTGGTTGAACAAGAAATAAACATGTGAGAGGAATAAGCTTATAAATAACAATTTAGGGTAGCAGTGTGGAAGGTTTAGATGAGGGATGTGTGTATAGTAAAAAGACTTAGAGGACAAGAGCAGTACTTTCAGGATAGAGAGTGTGATTGCTATAAGGAAGACCTAGAAATATGGGCAAGAGAAGGTTGATGATACTATAACATGAGTGACAGGGCAAGAGCATTTCAAGCCAGTGAGAGCCCTTAGTGTCCCTGGCATTGACACTGGATTAAAAAGTGAGGTTAGGGAGTTGGAGAAGGGTATGGAATTTGTTCCAAAATTTTCTGGAATGAGAAGTGAGAAGGGGTGTTGGAAAGCATCAAACACATAATGGCAACTCCATAAAGGATTTTGGATGTGAATAATTACAAAAGGGGATCAGGCGGTGAGTATTTAAGATAATGGAGATGTGCTAATGAAGAGGAATGGCATGTTTATATTACTTAATCCCGGGAATAGGGTGAACAATGCACAGGGAGCTGGGGAAAGTTCTGGTGAGTAATACCATGGAGGTAAGGGGGGCACTGGATCCAGAGGCAAACAGGAAGCCGGGCTCTAAGCAGGAGAATTGATGCCTCCTGTATTGTAACATAAAGAAAGGGAAAACAGCAGCAACTGGAGGTGAATATTCGAACTTGATAGAAAGTGAATGGTTTCTGACATTAATAGGTTGCATTTTCTCTAGGCAGTAAGGGGCAAGTAGACTCACAGTTTGAGAAAAATGGAAAAAAAAAACCTGCTGGAATGTATTCTGTGAGAATAGGAACATTTACAAAGGAAAAAGTCAAAATTTCTAAAGAAAGTGGAGATTGTTGGGTATTGAGGAGGTGACATGTAACAAAGCATTCCGGGGCAGGAGATTGACGGTCCAGGGAAAAGGACGGTAATGGTACTAAGCCTGCAGTCTAAATGGGCTGCATAGGATGAGGTTACCAGACCTGAAGAATAAAGAGCAGGTGGGAGCTGGAGGTCCTAAAAATTATAGGTGAGTGGCATTACTGAGAAAGCTGTGGGAGACATCTGAAAATTCAAGTGGGAATTGAGCGGAAACAGCTGTGTGAGGAAGTCTACACAGACACCCAGGGTGTAAAATTTGACTGTGTTAAAATTCAACTACATGAGACACATCTGGCCAGAGGGAGCAGTCATGAGAAAAAGAAACTTGTAAAGTTGCCCCCAAAACTTTCCACCAATGCTGGGGCTGTAGATAGTGGGAGGAAGAACAGAAAGTGCATGGTGCCTACCATTTTGGTGGTGAGTTTTGCTTGACGTAATTTGATTTTCTAAGGAGTAACAATCTAAAAATAGAAATCAAGCTGAAGGAAACTCTCATTCTCTGTGCCTGAACTTGGAGGAAGGATGAGTGCCTGCCTCTGGCGGTTGGCACTGGGGTGGAGACCACCATGGCACAGAGAGCCAAGTAGCTGGAGGATGCACTGGAGGAAGTCAGGACCTGTGTGCTCAATGTAGTAGAATTTTCTTGGGCATAGTAGATTATTTGGAGAAGTGGTTGAAGGTGTCGAAGGAGGAGAAAGTGAGAGAAAGAACAGGAATGCAAATACGGAGTTGTGGATCCCTGGTATGGTGGTGACTGTGGATAATACTGGGGTAAGCCAAGTGGGATAGCAGCCAGCAACGTTCCAATATGGTTGGTTCCAATTGTCCTGGAGTCAATTAGTGAGGGAGTAAGAGTGGGAACCTAAGAGAAGTTAGGTGAAGTCTGCTTTGATGGTCCTACCTCAAATGCCCTCACTCAAGTGAGGATACCTGAATTTGATTTCCAGATTCTCAGTTGTGGCCTCCAAAAATGTGAACTTTAAGACATCTTATGGAGATGCATAGGTAACACTTGGTGAAATGTTAGTTCTCAAAGTCATTCCAACCTTCCTTCCTTCCAGGACAGGCTCAGATTCAGCAATGTCCACTCCAACATAAATAAGTACATCCAAGGAAAGTACATGAGCTCAGAGACATGATGAGAAAGCCACGATGGCCACACGCAAGGCAGCAGGTGTGTGGCGAGCAGGTGTGAGTTGGAAGGGAGAAGGAAACAGTCTCTTCCAAGACTAGTGCTTGGTCTTGGGGACTGGATGGTTAGTTCGCTGCAGGTAAGAACCAAGGAATAGGAGTGTGGGAGCACGGGGCACAGAATATAATTTATAAAGGCCCTGAGAATTGACTCAAGATGGAAAGCTGAACTCAATCTCACTGTTTCATGCTCTCAGTTTCCTGCACTCAGTTGCCTCCTTTCTAGTCTTATCCATTCTCTACACTTCCTTCTAACCAGCTATTCATGCACATAGTGTACATATGCAAGTCAAAGCATCCTACTGTATACCACAGATTTGTATAATTTTGGTAATTATACTTCAGTAAAGCTGAAAAACCATTTAATTAAGAGTAAAGCAAGCTATTTTATCACATACTGATAAAATTGGAAGAATTTCAGAGATCATCTAATAGAATAACACATTTTATAGAGAAGAAAACTGACTTCAAAGGAGATTACATACATTACCAAAGTCACACAGCTAAGATGTAGTCAAATTAAGATCCCTGTGTGCCAATTTCTACTACAGTGCTCTTTCTACATGCAGTGTAAATACTCTAACAATTTTTAAATGTTGTAAAATTTCACACAATAATTCAAGCCCCACTGATCTACAATTTTAAAATAAAATCTTTTCTATTTAATGCAAAGAAAATCTGGATTTATTTGGTTAGTAACCAATCTTGATAGATCATTAGATCATTTTCTATGCCAAAGTGGACTGTGCAGGGGAATTTTTTGGGGAGAATAATAACAATAATAATAATAATAATAAGGAAAAGGGAAGGGGAGGAGGAAGGAGAGGAGGAAACTAGTTTGGGAAAGGGAAATAGAACTTATAAACACAAAATAAATAAAACAACAAAGTCACTAACCTCAGAGAACTTAAAATATTTCTAGGAAGATGCAATGTGGAATGACAGAACAATTACAAAACAATTTATCAGAATTATATAGAGAATACAGAACACATGAGCTTGGAGATGATGGAAGGTCAAGGCATGATTCTAAATAAGGTTGTTCCAGAAAGCAATATGAAAATCACGGCTGGGAAGCCATGCGGTCCAGTTGGTGACAACCACACAGAAATTAATCACAGGAGATTTCAGAGAACTGCATCAGTCCAGCTCACTCTGGCACTGCATCAGTCTCGAGATCTTTGGGTCCGATTGGGGCAGGAGGACAGTCTAGAAACTTCACTGTCTTCGAGGTCACATGGTCTCTACCCTGGGGTTTTCTGGGCTTGACCCCATCATTCCCTGTGCTTTGGCTCTCATTTCATATTTTCACAAGTAGATTCTGTTTAACACGAGTCTCCCACACCTAAGCTTGTCATTCCCGGGGATTGTTCTAAAGCTCCATCAGTTCTTTTCCTATAAGTATTCTTTGACTGTTCCCTGACCTTGTGGGATGTAGGACACATCCGGTTTCATCTCCTGTGTTCTCCCAGCCGCCCTCAGGCCTCTTGCTGATATGCAGTAACCACCATTTCTCCATTTCTTCTTTCTTAGGCCTCTGCCACCTGCCCCCCAGTCTGCTTTAATTTTTCTCATCTACATTCCTGCCTCTTCTTTTCCTACCTCTCCTTGAAAGCAACCTTACTTTTTCCCAGCATTATTAAGGTAAAACTGGCAAAAATATTATGTGTATATATATTGTTTACATATGTATATATAATGGAATCATTAAATAAAGATAATTAACAGACATACCACCTCATATACTTGTTTTGTAGTGAGAACATTTACAACGCAATCTCTCAGCAATTGTCAAGTGTACATTACTATTAATTATTGTCACCATCCCGTACAAGAGAATTCATTCCACCTGACTGACTAAAACTCCCAACCTCCTCCATCCCTCCCCTTCCCCAGTTCCAGTAAAGCACCCTTGTACTCTGGACTTCAGTGGATTTCAGTCTTTTAGAGTTCAAATGTAACTGAGATTATGGGGTATTTGTTTTTCTGTACCTGGATTACTCCCCTTAAAATAATGTCTTCCAGGTTCATCCAAGTTGTCACAGAGACAGCTTTTCTTTCTTTTTTAAGCTGGAATACTCACCTTAAAATGTGTATATGTTCCACGTTTTCCTTATCCATTCATTCATCGCTGCACACATAACATTACTTCCATATCTTGGCTATTACGAGTAATGTTGCAGTGAACTTGAGAATCAAAAATATTTTCACCATATTGATTTCATTCCCTTGCATATTTACCCGCAAGTGGGATTGTGGGATCACATAGTTGTTAGATTATTGATTTTTTGAGCAGCCACCATACTGCTTCTGCAATAACTGTACTGATTCAGATTTCCATCACCTACGTACAGGATTCCTACTTCTCCACATCCCACCAACTCCTGTTATCTGTTTTTCTTTCTAATAATAGCCATTCTAACAGGTGTGAGGAGATACATCTGTGTGGCTTTGCTTTGCTTTTTCCTGGTAATTAGCAATGCCTAGTATATACTTCACTTGTGTTTTGAATTTTGAAATTGAAAGAGATACATTTCTTAACCATGTTGACTACAGAAGAAATATCATTGGTGGGATATATTTTCATAACTAAAGCATTTCATTGCAAGAGGTTAACTGTTCAAATGCTTCTTCTTTCAAGTCAGCCCAAATCTGGAACATTAAATCATGATATGTTCATATGTGTGTGTATATATAATCAAAACATGAGTTTAGGATTTACCACCAACAGTGTGCAAAATTCCCAACTCTGTATTAGGCAGCTTCTCATCCCTTTATTGATGAAAATCCTTTGTATTCCCTGATACTTTCTTTAGATTACTGAGCTCTCACAGCCCACAGTCACAGCATACAACTCCATCGCTGCCACCTTCTTTCTGTATGAGAGTTTTCTCCCTGTATTCAAGCACTTTTTTTCTTCCTTTTTCTCACAGAATTTGGCAAACACTATAGTAGCAATATTGTGCTAGTAATTTCTACCTTCTCTAGTGCCCACATCTGTGTATATTTGCCTTAACTCTTAGCTCTCTGTTTTATTGTTTAAACTCTACATCTTGTGCACCAGGCTCTCCCAAATCCTCTGCTTTCTCTTTTGTTTTTTGTAACAATACCTTTCTTCTCCTCTTAATAATTGGACATTGCCCTAATATATTCTATAATTTCTATTTGTAATTACTTCTTGGTACTTTTTGCAGAAATTATCTCAATCTTTCCTAAGGAAAATAGGCTTTTGATAGTTAATTTAGGATATTGACCAGACTGAGGGATACCTAGAAAGTTGGCAACACATTCTTCTTTGTGTGTCTCTGAGAAAACTGGTATAGGTCAGTGAACCAAGTGCAGGAGAGCCACTCTGATGGAAGGCAGCCCCATCTGTCAGGCTGGGGAGCCAGACAGAAGGAAAAAGCAGAAAGGAGTGGCTCACACTTGCACGTGCTTGAACCTTCTTGAGTAGCTCTAGATTTGCTACTGCTGTAACCCATGATTTGGTTTCTTCAGCATTAGGACATGAACATTTACCAGTGGCTCTCCTGCAGGCTCTTTAGGCCTTTGCCCAGGGACTGGGATGGTATCATTGGCTTCTCTCATTCTGAGGTTTCCAGTTTCTTGTACTGAGCAGTTTGGGTATCCTTGGCTTGCCAGCCTGCAGACGGCCATGGTGGGACCCTTCAGCTTCTGATTACGTGGGCCAATCTAATAAATCTGCCTCATAGCTAGATCAAGAGGGGAAGAGAAAGAGAGAGAGAGAGAGAGAGAGAGACTATGACTTTGTTTCTCTAAAGAGTACTGACATTCCAGAGAGTCTTTTGACATAAATGACCTCAGTGGTCCTGACTTCTCATTCCATAGGAAATTATAATCTTAATTGTGCAGTAGGTGAGATGACTAACCAATAGACCGTTGACTCTCACTTAGCAGCACTGCTGACAGTCCCTGTGTCTTCATTCACTTTGAACTGCTTGACAGAACAGCTTCTTCACTTTCTCAGTTTAAGCACTCCCAAGTATAGAGAGGAAAATAATATGAGGTCCTAGGTTCAAACTCCAGTACCACCTAAAAAAAAATCTGTCACTGTCACCTGAGGCATGGACTGTTCTCCTCACTATTCCATTGGAATGTCACTTCCTAATTGTTGCTTTTACATGAAATTTGAAGTGAAATCAGGTAAGTACCACATGAATTTAAAAAGAGAGCTAAAATCATTTAATCATGCAACAAAATAGAGACCTCACAAATTGGTATGTGTTATGCGTGCATGCATACACACACACACACACACACACACACACACACACCAATTGTGATTAGAGCAACACAAAGGATCACATACTGGACGCCATGTGCGTGGATGGGACAGTTGGGTTTGGGCAAATGGAGATGAAGATTGTTCAGAGACACAGGGAGAAGAACCCTGGGAATCAGAAGCCAGGCTCACAGCCGAGTCTGCAGCATCATGGAGGCACAGTCTCCATGCATTGTCCCCTGAGACTGTGCAGCAGGCCTGGTCTTTTCCCAGGTGTGACAGGATCTCTTTCCCTTTACAGGAAACAAAACAAAACAACAGCAGCAAGAACTCTGCAAAGGTCCTGTGAGGATCTGACTATAGGGTAGTTTGGGGGAGACGTTCTCATGTCTCGCTGCTCTTCTTTTTGCCTCACTTTACATTAGAAGGCTCATCTGCCCTCCCACCCCCCTCCCCACCACCACCACAAGCGCTGTTAAGCCAAGACCTGAGTGTGAAAGACTTCACCCGGCCAGGCCAGGGCAGGAGTCCAGGGCTTTGGACTTCCACCAATGTGTTCTTCTCATAGAATTACACTAGTTAGTAATTTTTAACAATAACATCACAGAGTGTAAATTATTTTGTTAAAAAAAGAGATAAACATACTACAAAGTGTCTAATGAACTACTAAAACATCTACTTTGTCATTGAAGTTCATACATCTCAGACTCACTCCAGGTCCTATGTGATGCATTTTCAAAATTTAAATGTT
Source organism: Castor canadensis (assembly GCF_047511655.1). Lineage (NCBI taxonomy): Eukaryota > Metazoa > Chordata > Mammalia > Rodentia > Castoridae > Castor > Castor canadensis. The sequence continues at coordinate 3,761,558 of NC_133386.1, read as the reverse complement.
TATTTTTTAATATAAAGCAATGCATATCCATCCCAGCTGAGTCAGTAATGAAGGTATAAAGGTTTAAAAATAAATTGAAAGTAAGCCCATTTGGCTCTATCACCACCAGTTCCAACACCGTCCCAAAGGGATGTGTGGAAATCTCCATGGCAGTCTGTGCGAAAACACCTCTCTTCTTTCAAGTGGTGCTCACTGACACCCTCACTGCCTCAGGGGTAGACATTTGCTTGCACATTTTTGTTAGAAAAATACAAAGTAAGTGTGTTACTCATTTTTCATCACCGTGACAAAATAACTGACAAAACTTACAAGGAGGCAACAGTCTTCAAAGGTTTCAGTTCATGGTAATTTAGCTCTGTGTTTCTGGGCCTGAGGTAAGGCAGTACCTACTGGCAGAAGAGTCACTTATTTCACTTGAATCACATGAGTCACTTACCTATGGCCACCAGGAAGAAGACAGAGTGAGAATAGGCTGAGGAGTGAGAAGATTGGCCCTTCCAGAGTGACACCCCAGTGACCTACTTGCTCCAGCTAGGCCACCTCCTAGTTTCAACCACTTCCCAATAGTACTTTGAAATTATGAGTCCATCAATGGATCAATCCATTGATGAGGTCAGAGCCCTCACGATTCCATCACTCCTCCAAAGCCCACCAGGTGACCCCCAAACCCTTAACACTTGACTCTTCAGGGGACATTTCAGATTCAAAGCATAGAAAAAAACATCCCGATATGCATATTTACAAACTCATGTACAACAAATGCCTAGCAGGGATGTGTGTCTTTTATTTTTACTTTTCAGAGAACGCAAAGATGAAATTGAACAATGTATCCCATCTATAGATTTCCATCATGACTAGCTCAAAATATTGATGAAATAGTTTTCTATTACCTCATTCAAAGATGTCATTGATGGATGGCTAAAATCATACATTTCTTTGTTATTTCACTGTTTTCTTCTTACTGAAAACAGAAATGTCAATCACTATGCATTTAAAAACATATAGACAAAATACATAAATTGACTTTTTACAAAAGAATCTCTACAGTTTGCAAGTAAACAAATGAAAAATGCTTGAAATCACGAGTCATTAGAAAAATGCTAGTTCAAACCACAATGAGTTGCTAATTCACGTCTATTAGAATGACGAAAATTTAAAACAGCTATCATGGAGGGTTTCAGGGAAGATATTTGATGACTGCAACTATGCTACATTGTCACCGGAAACATAATATAGCATAGCCACTTTGAAGAATGTTCAGAAGTTACTTCAAAAGCTAATTATTCAAGTTCTTTCTTAAAGTATTGCACTTCTGGATATTAATGCAAGAGAAATGAAGGATGTTCATGGAAAGGCCTGTGCATTCCTGACCAAAGTGGCTTTATTTGTGTACATCAGAACCCCATATGCCAAGGTCCCCTGTGGGGAGAGCTGGTCAGGAGACCTCAGATGAGCCATCCCTGTTGAACCTGCCAAGAGCTAACAAAATGCTGAGGGGATCCTGTGCTCCCACTGTCCTTCCCTGGTCCAGCTGCAGAGAGCAGTGGTCCCACAACAACACAGATAGACAACAACCCCATGCCACAGGTAAACGTCCCCCAAAAGAGATCTGTAGGGTGGCACTACCCAAGTTTCGCCTGCTGGGGAAACCAGCAGGAAGTACCTCCTGTCCTGTCTCGTGCTTGGTATTTGAAGGTTTTGTCTGGCTGCTGCAGGTTTATGATTGCATCTAAGTTTATTTATATTTTAAAGTTCCTATGTAATTGGGTACAGCTTTCCTTTCAAGGATGCTGGGCTAATTTCTTGGTTGGATCCGTGTCCATTTAATTCTTATTTATTAAGACCATTATTTCAAACAGACTACAGAGTCATCTAAATTAATCTTTACTCATCTGGAGACTTTACAAAGGTGGGTTTTTTTAACTTTTTCTCTATCTTTACTATTTTCAACTGCACAAATCCCTTTTCTTTTCATATGCTTTTAAAGAAAAGGGAAAGAATCAAATACTGTGTTATTTTCCCAAAAGGAATCAGTAGTTCAGTAAAACTAAGATTTGTTTTATTTCATTAGCTTATCAAGGTCAAATATTCCCCATGAAACCATAAAGCAGTATTTGCCTTTATTTAAATAATTCCAGTGACTTTCAGAAAACAGCACTCTTCACAAAAACTGGTTGGTTCCAAAGGTTAAGCCAGCAGTTCTGGGCACCGCACATCTTAGGTGATGACCCCTGTATCACAGCAGTGTCACAGGCAATGGAGTGACTCTTCCACCGGGCAAGAAGGAGAGATTCAGAAACTCAAGGGACACAACCAACTCGAGCCTCCCCTCCAGGTTTGGACAGAATTCCCAGAGTTCCCCCACTCCCAGTTCCTCTCCTTGTCAAAAATCAACTATAAAATACTCATTAGGAAACATTTATTGCTTTGCTTCTTTTTCCAGATACATATAAATATGAGCACAACCATTCAGGTCTCAAGTTGTTCAGTTCTATATGAGAGAGAAGCCAAGAGGTCATATATATATGAGAGAGACAGAGAGAGAGAGAGAGAGGGAGAGAGGGGTGGGGGAGAGAGAAAGAGAGACAGCCATACTGGGTAATCTGTGAGGTCAACAGAAATGTGTAAGATGCAATCAGAGCACAGGTGTGTGGAAGGCTGTACTGGGTGTCCAGAGTGTCAAGGACGTGAACAGTCTTTTTCACAGCACTTTCTCTAGCGTAGTTATAAATTGATTGTTAACAATGACCCTTTTCACAAGTGTCCTGATTTAGAAAAGAAGCTATATGTGCATCTTATGCACAGTAGAAAAGATAATGACCTTTCACTTCACACAGATCCTGTTTTGGATCCAGTTCTTTTACTCAATAGCTGTGATCTTGAGCCAGTCATTAAACTAAACCTCAGTTTCCTGGTCTTGAAAGTGGGATACGTGCCTACCTCGTGTGACTTCTGAGTGATAATGAGATGGTGTGAAGATTCCAGCTTCATTATATAATGTCCACAACACCAATACAGAGATAGCTGGTTTTTGAAACAATATTACAGCTCTCCACACAAGTAATTTTATGCATTTTCCTTATTAAAGTTAGTGAAAATAAGGGGAGTAGCATAGACTCTAAACATGAACCATTTTTATCACTCATATTTATGTATCAGTATTTGTTTAGTTTTCTTAGTTTCCTCAAAATTTGGTAGTTAATCAAAGAAAGAACCAATAAAAGTCAGGGCTTTCAAAACTTTGTGCTTAACTTTCTCCAAAATAGAGTTTTCAGTAAATTATAGAGTATAAGAAGAGAAGAATCTTAGTTTTTTTCAACCTATGCCCTCTCTATTACCATGCATGTTGCAATTATTCACTTAATGTTTAAATAAATTAACTCAGATAATTGAGAACAATATGTCATATATTTTGGCACACTGCACCCACACGCACATCTCCAGCACTAAATTGCAGCACTGCCCTGCATAGCCTTACACTTAACACCACTCATACTTCCACATGGTTGAGTATTGGTGAGAACAAGTATTTATAAACGCTCCAAATACTAATTACCATTCACCTCCGTATGGCTAGGGGCTGTGTTTCCATATCTCCTGGGTATTTTATGAACCTTGATATAGCATCGTCATATTGCATTTAAATGTTTCATGCAATTTTCTACCACATTACAAGTTCCTCTATGACCAAGCACTGGCCTTGGTTCTTATTTTTATCCTAGCAACTAGCACATCACCCACCGTAATAGGCATGAAATAGAAAGCAGTAAGTATATGGGCAAATGTGAATCAGTGCTTAGGAAACTTGAAAGTGTGCCCCAAACTTTGAAATCCCAAGAACCATGGAGTGCGAGGAATTCAAATAGGCTCAATAGATGATTACCACACCTCCAAAATGTGGGTCTCCCCCACCTCACCCCTGATGCAAACAGGATGATCAGCCTCTTGTAGGTTTTGTCCCCTGGTAAAACCATACACTATGGTCTACCAAGTCTGAGAAGTTGAAGTTGCTTGTAAAATTAACTTTTTGGCTGACTCAACTCTGCTTAGTGGGAAGACAGGATAGCCTCTGGCATCAATCCCTTTCACACTAATTATCAGACTTGTACCAGATTAAATTCAGAATAGAGTGGTCAGGTCAGGCAATCTACTTAAATTTTAATAGAAGTTAATTATTCATTGATCAAACTCATTTATACCTAATTAAAGCTTTCCTGCATTACAAAATACTAGCTAACATGGATAGGTTAAGTCCCTCTCCCTGGGGACACTTCTGGTGTAGAAACAAATGGAAAAGTCATGACATTTGTGCTGTGTATATACACACTTGAGAACTGAATTGTAGCTTACGACATAATTCCTTTAAGTGAATTTGCTATGCGAATGTGGTTTCTACAATATTTCCAAATTCTGGTGATTTTTGTAGCCAGAAGAATACAACCTGACAATATGCATGCAGAGCTGAAGTCACAGAGATAGAATTTTATATAAGCAAACATTACAGTTTTATGAAGCTTATTGTACTTCACCATAAATATTTATAACAACAACCAAAACAAAAAGAAGACCTGAAAAACCTGAGGCTTAGTATGAAGCTTCCATTTTGTAATCTTTCTCTCTGAAAGCCACAAAATGGCAGGGCTGTCTGTGGTAAAGGCTGCCTGCTTTTCCATGGAAAAAGAACATATGCTAATCCTAAAAAAAAATCTCCTGTACATTTCACTTTTAGCAGTCATCAGTTACAATATGCTGCCTGAAATATGGTGCTTTCATTTATAGAGTGTTTTCTAATATTGAATATATTTCAAAGTTGATTTTTGCTTTGGGGTATAATTTCTTTTCTAAAGGAGCATCTTTGAATCTCCTGTTCTCCTGTGACAGCAGAGTTAACAGTTCTGTTTTCTGACACCAATTAAGACCTCTGTGTGTCCAGTCAGGCACTGGTGGCTCACACCTGTAATCCTAGCACTCAGAAGGCAGAGATCAGGAGGATTGCTGTTCAAAGCCAGCCCTGGTAAAAAGTTCAGAAGACCCTATCTCGAAAATACCTATCACTAAAAGGGGGTGGGGAGGCTAGTGGAATGGCTCAAGGTGAAGGCCCTGGAGTTCAAGTCCCAGTATCCCCCACAAAAAAAAAAGACTATTGTCTGAAAATGTCTATTGCTATAAGTAAGTCATTACAAACAAATGTCATAGGAGGTCAGTATTTCTAAAGCTAAGTGCTAAATCTCTTTCTAGTTCCATAAATTGGTTTCTTTCTTCTCTTGCTTTTATTTCCATTCATAACATCATTAGTACTCTCAGACCTGAGTTGACACCCTCAAATCACTGTACTTTTTGTGCTCAGTGCACACAAAAGTCCCCACTGCCTGGTTCTATAACACAACAAGTGTACATGTCCTGAAAACATACTTAATTCTTCCTGGGAGGAACAAAAGATCATTGCCTTAAAGTGTTATTTGAAGGGGCTGTAGGCAAGGTAAGACCTTCTAGTGTTTACGTATTGGGGATTTAGGTACATCTCACAGTTTTCTACAATTAAACTGCATTATAACTGTCTGCTTATGTTTGTCTCCTCATCAAACTGGAAGTAAGACATGTGTTTCAGTATTCAGAAACTAAGACAATTGTCTGTGGGAAAAAGCTTCCAATGTTTGGGGGTTTTGGGATTGAAAAACAAACAAATGATGGAGGGTTGGATGGATGGAGGGACGGAGGGAAGGAGGGAGGGATGGATGGAGAGATAGAGGGATGGATGAGTGGATGATGATTGGGTGGATAGATGGAAGGAAAGATGGAGGGATGGAAGGAAGGAGGGAGGGAGGGATTCATGGATAAGCATGTGACAGTGCCACAATCTGATACCTCTTGCAGTCAGTATGCTGAATGACAGAAGCATTGAACGTCCAGTCCTGTTGCCTTTTTTAAGACAAGTAATGTGACCTAAAATAAACTTTTAAAGGTATGACTATGCTAATTTAGAAATACTAGGAGATCTTCCTGTCATATAAAAGCCTTGCACAGGAGGAGACAAACAGCCATGCTTGTCTCTCCTAATGATCTCTAAGAATCTTAAAGATAGTTAAATTTCCTGCATATAATCAAAATTTTAATGCTAGAGAATCATCGACATATTTTGCTATTTGGTCTGTAAATCTGCAGTGAACTGGCTACAGGAGGTAATTACTTTAGGTGACAAACTAGCATGTTGAGGTCTTTTGAATGCTGTGAGTCACACAAGAGCTCTGCTTTCAGAAGCAGGAAGAGGAGCATGCAGGTCAAATTAAACAGCTCTCGGGCAGTCAATCTCTCACTCTGAAATAGCTTCTGCTTACGCATGCGGACTGCGCTATCTTAATGCCTTTCTTATACAATTATTTTTTTCTCCAGTGTCTTCTAGATTAAAAAAAAAAGGTTTCCAAATTGATATCAGTGAGTCACAGCCTTATTTTATCATTAGCTCATTTTACAGTTCTTTTTCCAGGGAACAGAGAAGAAGCACAATTTAGAACCTACTCTAAGCTGCTTCCTGGACAAGCCAAGCAGAAAGTATGTATTTTCTCTTCTTGAAAAATACTAAATATTATTTTGGAATAGTTACAGCCTCATAGATCAGTGAAAATATTTCATCTTGGGGGTTTAGTAATAATAATAATAATATTACTTTGTCTTTATTTGGTAAGGAAAAGAAGAAAGACTTTCTTTGTTAGAGAAGAATTCAATATTCAGGATTCTAGAAAAAGCACAAGTAGATAATGGGGTGAGAGCTCCAGGCTGTGATGAGAATTGGCAGTTGGTGCACAATTTTAGAAGAAGCAAAGGTGTAATGAGCCACAGCTCCAGCAGACACTTTTCTTTGCCAGCTAGTATTCCATACATCTTCTGTTAAATGGACTAAAGTCAGCTGGTGTGTGTGCAAGAACAGATCTTTTCACACAGAAAAGCACACTGTGGAGTGATGTTTACTCAACATAAAAGTCACTGCTGTGTGTCACCAACATTTACCAAGTGGGGATTTTGCCATTTAAACTCACTGAGAGTCACCTTTCAGGAATCTATAAAATAATTAAAATATGAACACATATATACTCCAGCCTGACATCCTGCGCTTTGAAAAGTGTGAGGGGGCGCAAGGAGGCCATCCAGCAGTGAGCACATGGGCAAGGCAGAGGGGCAGCCCTAGCACCCTGTCATCCAGGGTCCTGGACATGGCTGGACACAGCTGAAGGTGTGCAGGACCCTAACAATGGGAGCACATCCAACATTGAGGTGGTGAGAACTTAGACTATATTTTACTGATTGTGAAAGCTTCTGTTGAGACTGCTTTTTAAGTAAATTCTTTTTTTCTTTTTTGCTTGTTTCCTGGTTTTGAATAAATGTTGTAAGTGCATTCCCTGTGCACTCCCCACTCCCTCCGTCACGACTCCAACCCCAGAATATCTTCTGTGTGATGTTCTCTGCTGGGAAAAACATGAGAGACATGGTCATTTTTGAAATCGGTTTTGAAAGGCAGAATTCCACCTACGTCAAGGACGCTGAGAATTGAGCGGAGGAAAATTGCTGAGTATTTGGCTGGAACAGGTCAGAGAGCCATGTGAAGAGCAAGAATAGTCATTGCTGTAATTTATCTGCTTGTTGCACTACTCCAGGTCATCTCATACCATAAAAAGTGACAAAAGGCAAGGCGGAAAATGACCCTGTTATGTCTTGTGCCTTAAATATGCCTTTGACAAGCAGTAGAGCTTGTCATCAAAGCCACCCATCCATCCCGAAGAAGAATCAAAGTACCCTATCTGCACTATGAAAATAGAATAATGAAACACTTGAAAATTGAAGAAAATGTGTTTGTGTGTAGTGGGGAGAGTCACAGAGGAGGTGAATATCATCCAAGTGCATTTTATGCATGCATGGAGATGTCACAATGAAACCCCTTTGTACAAGTAGTAATGTTAGTCAAACTTTCAAATTAAAAAGGAAAATTCTATCAGGTTCAACTGTCACTTTTAATTGGATGTAATGACACCCTCTCCTTTTGACAAAGATGAGAAGTCATAAATTCCTTCCAATAACTTTGGAGAATCTTCAGTGCATGTGAACTGATTATTCCTCTTAATCTCTCAGAAATTCCCCACAGTTGGAACTCCCTCCTGTGGACCTCGGTGACAGCCCACATGCAGGTGACCTGCCTCCTGGCAGTTCTTTCTCAGTCGTCACAGATGATATGTCATCCATCTCACCATGATACTTTGGCAATACTCAGGACTCAGAGCCAGGCCCCATGCTCACACAGCCCAAGCTTCCTGCTCCACAAATCTGGTCCACCACCCCTCTTCTGGGCAGAGTGCCCTCCATCTACCCTGTTCTGTGCCAGAAACCAGGCATGCAATGCCACCCCGTCCTTCTCAGTTCTCATGGCCAATGGATGTCCTCAAATCTGAGCACACTCTGTGGACTTCCCATGGCACAGTACTGCCCACAGCTTCACCACCACTGGGACCACTGCAGTGTTCCCTGTCACTGCAGCTGCTGCTGCCCATCCCAGGCTTTGCTCCTTGTCACTCCAGCCTCCCCTTAGCCTTATCTCTGTCAGAGTCCTGGATGCCTTGTCCCAAGCCTGCTCTCCACAGTTTCGTGCTCTGTTGCTCTCCATGGTGGCCTTGTACCCACACTTACCAGCCTTCCTTTTGTTCTCTGATGACCAACATCCTGCCCATCTCTGCTCTTTGGTCCCTCCATGCCTCAGGGCTCCTCCATCAGCTGCCCAGGTCCCAGCATTGTTGATCCTTCCTCACTTCCCCACAAAGCCTTTTTTCCCTTGACTCTCTCTCACTGTCTCTCTGTCTTTCCCTCTCCGTCTGTTTCTCTCTGTCTATATGTCTCTCTGTGTGTTTGTCTCTCTGTCTCTCTGTCTGTCTGTCTGTCTCTGCCTGTTTTGCTCTCATGCTCTCTCTCTCTCCTTCTCTCTTACTCTGTAGCATAGGCTGACCTCAAACTTGAGATCCTCGTGCCTCACCCTTTCAACGGCTAGGATTATGGATGTGTGCCACCAGCCTGGCTCTCACAAAGCCTTACTTTAAGCTTCTGGGCTGAGGGAAGACCCCCGCCAACCACCTTCTACCACTTGTACTTTTTTTCATCGCACTTGGCTCTAGTTCTAGTTCTTTGCAAAATCGTTGGTAATCTGCATGCAAGTAGACCTGTGTTTTTCTCCACCCCACCCCACTTGCCCTTATTTCCCTTGTGCCTTGGCACACAGTAAATACCAACAGAAGCAATGAATTGATTTATGAGTGCTAAGGAAGTAAGTGGACTTCTTGGGGAAAGGACAGAGGAATAGGTCATTATGCCATGATGGGCCCATGTTCTGATGGCTGACAGGACCTGGCTGGAATGTGCCAATTTTGAGGAACACAGAGAAAAGGGTTACAGTGAGCTATGATGTTCTTATATGTGCTATCCGAAACCCATTATTAAAACTGAGGTTTTATGTCTTAGTGTAGAACATACAGAGAGCAAAAGCAGTTTAAATAGGTTCTGAAATATATTTTAAGAATTTTAGTGCCTTCTCCTCAGACATATGAAAATATTTAAAATATTAGGTGGTGCTAACTAAATGGAAAGCCAACAGTTTTAGACCAGACCTTTTCTTGTTTGATCTCTGTTCTAGATGCACTGAGACAAAAGCTTCCAAGTTTATTCTATTTCAAGGCACATTCTTACCACTTCAGCACTTTCACTATGTGACTGAAACCACATGACCCCAGGACCATATGACCAGGTAATCCAGTTCAATGTTGTCAACAGTCTCCCACTTGTTTCAGAAATTCAGGGCACCAGCTCTACATAAAAGGAACTTCCACTTTAGCTAGCATGTACACAAGTAAGTGCAAAGCCTCAAAATTCATACACACGACTTTTTGGTGACTGTCCTTTGGTGAGCAGCATATTGGTCACCAGGCGCAGGGTGTGGGCTGATCCATTGGAGGGCAGGGTGGTTGCAAAGAGCAGTGGGCAGTAGTTAAAACCCATCTGCAGTGGGCAAGTCTCTCAATGTGCACAACACCCCTCCTGTCCTGCACAAATGAGTTCTCCCAAAACATTCACACCTGCCACCACCCTCTTATTAGGAACATGCAAATGTCCACACTGCATCTGGGTCCTAGTCCCACCCTGCCACCAGGAGATAGCCTGTACCTTGCCCAAGATCTCCTTTCCTTCAGATCCAGCTATTGGCTTCTGGTGCGTTATAAAATGACCACTCCATTCCTAAATGTCTCACTCCCGAGGTACCATGGATTTCTGATTCTCTTCCTAACTTCCCAGTCTCCTCAGTACCTGTTAAAGGACTCTCTTCTTATGTTTCTCAAGACTTCCCCCCTTTCTCCCCCTGCATCTTTCCTGCACACTTCCTGGACTATCATTTATTCCTGGTGTCAGAATGCCAGCTGTTCACCGATTGTCTCAGATAAACCTACTCACTAACCTGCACCATGTGCTTGTAGCTGCCTTAGTGGTGGTAGCCATAGCTCCCAGTATGTCTCAACTGCTGTTTGTCCTTCCCCTCAAACCCCTCTTCCTCTTAGGATGCCTGTGGAAGTTGAGGTTCCATTGTGCAACACCTGACCCAAAATCACATTAGCTGGGTTTCCTAAACCAGTGGTTCTTAACCCAGGTGAAATTTAAATGAACCTGTGGGAGGAGGAGGAGCTCTGCAGGGGAGCAACCCTTGAACTCCCCCTCAAAGCTATAGGTGAAACTTTGTGCAGGTAAACATTCAAAGTCCAACTGTTCATCTGATTCTCAGAAGCCCTGAATCACTATCTTACATCCTTGGTCTCCTTCAAATTTCTCTTTCCACGTGACAAAGTTCTGTTCATCTGCACAGGAAGACTCTTTAGAACAGCAAACAATGACTTCTCTGCTGTGCAGTGTGGGTGCCTGGCTGTGTGTCAGCTTTCTAGACTGTAACAAAATATCTGAGCAGTCTGTCTTGAAAGAAGATCTTCTGTGGTGGCGCCCGCCTGTAATCCCAGCACCCTGGAGGATAAGGCAGGAAGATGACAAGTTCCAGGCCAGCCCAAGCTACATAGCAACTTTGATGCCAACCTGGACCACACAGTGAGACCCCTGTCTCTAATTCTCTATTAATTAGTTAACAAGGATATGTTAGCTCAATTTTTTATTTCTCTCCATAGTCAGTTGACTCCATTGCTTCTGAGCCTCTTGTGAGGCAGAACATCATGGTGGATCACATAGTAGAACAAGCTTCTCCTCTCATGGCAGCTAGAGGGAGTGAGAAAGGGAGAGGGAGGGAGAGAGGAAGAAAGGGACAGAGAGAGAGAGGGAAGGAGAGAGGGAGGGAGGGACAGAGAGAGGGAGGAAGAAGGAGAGGGAGGGAGGGAGAGAGGGAGGGAGAGGGAGGAAGACAAGAGGGGAGGGAGAGAGGGAAAGGGAGGGAGGGAGAGAGAGAGGGAAGTAGAGAGCGAGAGGGAGGAGGGAGAGAGGGGAGGAAGAGGAGACGGGGAAGGAGGGATTGGATAATGGAGAGAGTGGGAAAGGGAAGGAGAGAGGGAAGGAGGTAGAAGGAGAGAGAAGGAGGGAGGAGAGGGGAAGAAGAGAGGGGGAGGGAGGGAGGAAGAGAGGGAAGGGAGGGGAGGAAGAAGAGAGGGGAGGGAGAGAGGGAGAGAGGAAAGGGAGGGAGGAAGAGAGAGGGAGGTAAACAGAGGGAGGGAGGTAAATAGAGGGAGGGAGAGAGAAGGAGAGGGGAGGAAGAAGAAACAGGGAGGGAGGGATGGGATGATGGAGAGAGCAGGGGAGGGAAGGAGAGAGAGAGGGAGGGAGAAGGAAAGGGGAGGAAGAAAAGAGGGGGAGGGAGGGAGGAAGAGAGGGAAAGGAGGGGAGGAAGAAGAGAGGGGAGGGAGAGAGGGAAAGGGAGGGAGAGAGGGAGAGAGGGAAGTAGAGAGCGAGAGGGAGGGAGAGGGGGAGGGGAGGAAGAGGAGACGGGGAAGGAGGGAGGGGGTGACAGGGAGAGAGGGAGAGAGAGAGAGATGGGCAGGCCACCACTGACCAGAAGAGCTCCCTCCAGGCCACACCTCTTAAAGATGCCCAGCCACCTCCCAGCTGGAGACTAACTCAGCCTTTAACCCATGCGTCTCTGGAGGACATTCCAGATCCAAACTGGTCCTGACCACTCCACACTGAGCAACAGTTTCTCTGTTTCCAGTTTCTCTCAGGCCTCCCTTCCCCCACCACACCAACTGCTTCCCAGGGCTCCTCCTCAACCAGCACCATGATGTCCCTCAGTCACAGCCATGAGCTCATGTGAGTGAATTCACAGGGCAAGCTTCACTCCTTGGGCCTCGCTAACATCCTTCTTCCCCCAAGACTCAGTTCTGTGAACAGTGAGCGGCCATCAGCCTTGAGCCCACTCACATCTTTGAGACTTCACAAGCACTGAGTATCACTCAGTGTAGACGTCTCTATCCTCTCAGCACCTAGTTATGGATGCATGTGCTCTCTACTGGCTTTTATATTTCCTTGCAATGTTATGCTTAGAAGTTGTATACAGGTTTATCTCTCTGCACTTGTTTTTATGAAGGTTGTTTGATCAGGGTTTTTGGATTTGTTCTTCTTTTGTTTGGTCTGGTGTCTGTAGTAGGATTTTATTTATTTTTTGATTATATGAAGAATTTTTTTAAATTTTTTATTATTGCATTATTTTTGTACTTGCGGTACATTGAGACATTACAAAAGTGCTTACAATATATCTGAGTTAAATTCACCCCCTCCATCATTTGCCTTTATCCCCTCCCCCATTCCTAGAACAGTCTCAGCTGGTCTCATTTCTCCATTTTCCTACATGAGTACATACTTTTTCCACCATATTCACCTCCTACACCCATTCCTTATACCTCCCCCACCCCTGACCCCACCACTGTACCAACCCCCAGACAGGACCTGTTTTACCTTCCTGTTCTGTTTTCCAAAAAAAGGCATTTCTGTTTGTTTACGATAGCTCTCTAGGGAGTTTCCCTGTGACATCTCCATGTATATATGTTATAACCGGAACAGGGTTATAAGGGGCAGTCCACCTTGAGCTGAGTCATGCCCCTAGTGCTGTCCCCCCTTTTTGACTGTAGATATTTTTCAAATTGGGTCTTGTGTGTAAGTCCAGGTTAGCCTGGTCTATGATCCCCCTACTTAGTCCTCCCAGGTATTTGGGATGACAAGCACATCCCACCACGCCCACCTTACTAATTGAGATGGGGTCTCACTAGCTTTTCTCCTGGGCTGGCCTCAAACTTTGATCCTCCCAATCTCTCTCTCCTAACTAATTGGGATACAAGCATGAACCACCAAGCCCGACCTATGAAGCATTTTAACCTGACAGGTACTGCATTCACTCATTCATTTAAAAATTATTTAATAGTTACAGACTGGTGAGCAAAGTGCTAGTGTTCATGCCACATAGGAGACAGGCATGGCTTTGTTCTCTGGGGGATTATAACCAGGTAGAACTTGAGAGAAGAAATAAGTTATTGCGTGAGTAATTTTCAGCTGTAACTGTGGTACCTGATAGGAAGGAGAAACTCAGGCTGCTCAGAGAGATTAAATTAAATCTACTGTAGTCAAAAAGTCTCCTGCTTATTCTGCCTTTTTACCCTGTTGGGTTCTGAGAGGAAGAACACACATTTCTTCAATGTCAGTAAACTGCTTGTAGTCACCGTGTTCCCACTGGTCTTGAGGGAGCAGATAGCTGTGGAAGGAGGCACACGCACGAAGATACTGGACTTATCACCACTCATATGTCATCTCATATTTTTAAACTTACTGCGACATCCTTCAACCAAGGTCAACACATGTCCCTTTCCTTATGATCACAACTGGCGATCTTCTGTATGTCTGGGCGTAGTCTTGACTGTGTTCAGTCATCCTTTGCCAAACCTGCATAATGAACACCAGTCCCAGTCCACACAGTTTAGTTCATTTCCTTCCAATGCCTGTGCGGAAGTTATCTCCAGGGTCCTGGTCTCTTCCTCAGACATGATTCTTGTTTCTTCTTCAGAATCAAGACTTTCCTTGTTTGGGTGCCATAGGTCCGATGCTCTCCTCCAGGCAGTCTGATTCAGGATTTGGGCAGTTCAAAGAGACAAAGAGCCTTAGGGTGCTTTGACGTGCTAAATTACCCATGCCGCAGGGCTGCTCACTGTAAGGTTTTTATACAGGTACAGACAAAATGGGATTCAGTCAAGTTATTACGTCTCCTGTGCATGCAAGCCTAGCTGAGGTCACATAGCTAATTGTCCAGGAAAGTCTCATGAGCAGCTGTGCCAGTGTCTCCTAGACACGCTTAGTGCAGATGTCACAGAGGTTAGCTCAAGCACGGCCATCTTCCCCACAGGTGCCTTAAATAAGGTGACAGTTCTGGTCAAATGTGGTCATGCTTTCATGGAAATAGGGACAAAATAAATAAATTCCTTGATACATGCAAAGTAGTGCACACTACAAGAAGCGTGAAGGCCCCATAAACCTAGCTAATTTTTCCTGACTCACAGTTTACTGAGTCTGTTTTTCTGTGAAACTTGGGACCCTTCGTACCCTGAAATCTGAGCAAGCTGTTATATAACTATATGGAGTTTTTCTTTTTCTTTTTCTTTTCCTTTTCTGTTTGTTGGTTTTGGTTTTGGTTTCTGCAAACAAATGAGCTCAGGCCAGTGAGCTTCTCTGTGACTCAGATGGCCTTGTCTTTCCTGTGTACTTTACCGATGATGAGGCCTAACGTAAGTAGTCACCTGGTTTTATTTTAAAACTGTACCTTGTATGTACCAGCCAAGGCAAGGTGGGCCACTGTTTGTGAGATACAAAGAAACATAAACCACAGTCATCAAAAATAGGGAGACTGCCATTTTAATCGAAGAAGTGAGCCCTAATAGCAATGTGGACACTATTACAGAGCACGGTAAGTGAATGGCTCAGCACATACTACTGGACCATTTCCTAAGAGGTGTCCTGTGCAACAAGAGTGTCCCATCGTCTGTCCTCGAAATCCTATATGTAAATACAAGTGTAACCTCTTCACACTGTGGTCCCCTTGAGGGTTCCCCGTGTAGATTAGGTGTTAAAAGCTGAGAAATCCTGCAGTAAAGAAAGCTAATTAACTTCACTTAAATCAGCAACTCTCAGATGTATTGAGCCATTTAACCCTGTTTAAATGAAGAAAAAAATGATCAAAATTAAACTAAAAAAAAAAAAAAACAGCCTTCTTTGGGTCATGTTTGGGAAATGTCCCTCTTAGAGTTCAGTGTGCAGAGGGTGAAGAGGGACTCTGTAAATGGACCCCATGAGTTTCACGGAGGCAAAAACTGATGGGAGAGGGGGTCAGCTAAGGGGGACTTCCAGGTTGGAATGGAGGCAGTCAGGCAATCAACAGCAGGTGTCACAATCTCTTAAAAGGTGACGCACGCACCTTACTTCTATTCACGTCCCCAACCCTAGTGTCCTTACCATGCAGATATTCAATGTATCCTTGAGGAATTCATGACACAGAATTAGGAAACTGCAATCCATGTTTGGAGGGTGGTGAGTAGACAGAGCAGCCACAGCAGAGAGTGGAGCACGAGGCCAGAAAGGGAAGCAAAGCAGTCAGTGCTTCACTGAGAATTGTGGGCCAGGGGTGTGATACAGGCATTTTATACGAGTCTCATTTACGCCTGGGCAGGGAATGGTTATATTTAGGGAGAAAGGCAGAGGTGACAAAGAAGGGACAGAAGGATCACAGGGTCAGAAGGATAGAAATGCAAAGGGAGGAGTGGGAAGAGAATGGGATCGGCTGTAGGGAAAAGTGAAACAGGTAAGAAAGAGATGAAAATTGCCCTCAAATTATCACCAACCTTTGAAAACTGGTGAATATTAATTTTAATAGCACCAGTAGACTCCAGATTTCTGAGCTATTTTATCTTACTATTTCCTATAATAATTAATAAGAATTATACATTTAGGATAATTACCATGGTTATGCTTTCCTGCTTCTATTTTCTGATCTTCTGATACCTTCCCAGGTCTCTATTTTTGTTCTCTAAAAATAACCTCTAGTATTTGGATATGTCCCTCTATTAATTCAGCTGCAATGCCATACTTACTGCCATCTGAAACCTCTAATTTTATTTTGTTTCATCTATCCAAGTATGTTCTTACCTGAATTTCAACAGCAGCTATTTTTACAAAGTCTCATTATTTTGTAATTTTCCACAACACATTTTCTCCTTTCCCAGTTCTTTAAAATAAATGATTGAAGAATCAGAAGAATCGAAGTTCTGTGACATGTTTCCATTTTAACAACAAGTGCCAGTAAGGATTGGTTGGAACAATGGATTTTTTCACTTGCTCATTTTCCTTCACTTACTCAATTAAAAGCCTCTGCAAAGATTACTTTAAAAACCTTCATTTTCAAATCAGCAGGATACTAATTTAATCAGCCTTAAAAGATATTTAATAAAACACACTCATAAACAATTATTTCAATAACTAATGGGGCACAGATGAGCTTACGCAACTGGGAAGAGCGACTATGGGAGACTTTATTGAGAAAGGACTGGAGGCTTTCTACGACAATCTGAAATCACTGACTTAACAGTGCCATCTACCCCCTACTCTACTTGGTTCCAGACACTAGGGCTTCATGAGAGGGTCGGCTCAACCCAGTCTACCTATCCATGGCTCAGAGAAATTGAAAGAGCTTAAGGAAGGAGCACTTAGCATCTAATCATGTTGACCTGTACATCCTCTCAGATTCTGTAGACCAGTTTATCACCTGGGCTTCTGGTTTTGTTTCTTACGCCTAAATCCTTGTTTAAAACAACTTCCCAGTACCCCTGGCCCCCTGGGACTACTATCTGACTTGCTTGGAATATCTGCCACCCCCAGCCCTTCATTTGTCTATCTGGATCTGCCTGTCCCTAATCCTTGCTGAGGACTGAGATGCGTTGGTTAAGGACAGACTCTCCTGAAGTGCTTGACTTGGATGCCTCTCTGCCTCATTCTGTCTGCACCTAGGATCTCTCTTCCTTGTGACCAACCCCACATTGGGGTGTGTGTGTGTGTGTGTGTGTGTGTGTGTGTGTGTCTAAATTGTTATTCACCAACTGCCTGGGGCTTTATTTATGTGCTTTACTTTGGAGTGCACCACCATCATCCCTTCAGATGGCCACTCAAACCTCTCACAGTTTTGTTTGTTCTAGTAAAATCCAGCTAGGTTTGTTAACCCAAAAAATATTTGTGATATCTGAATAAAAATTTAACTGACAAACAGCAGCAAATGAGCAGTGAGTATGGTCACCATGACAGAGGATTTATATTTTCTCTTGAGAAAGTTTATTTGTAAAAAATATTAGCACAGAAATGGCAGAATCATATATTTAAGTGACAAAGAAGATTCAACAGTGGTGTTGGAGAAATGAGGTAAGAAGCAGGGAGACCAACATGGTGGCTGTGTCCTTATCCAAGGAAATGGAAATGAGTCTGTGAGTTAGATTATGGCTGAGGCCATAAGAATGGGAGTGGAAGACATCCGGTGGACCACGGACAGAAGTGAGTGATGGCTTGTTAAGGGTAGAAATGAGAATGACTTGTCTGGGCTTCTGAAGTGGGTAGGTTTGTGGAGTTTCTGAGCTCATGAGCACGGGAATCTACACTTTCAGTTATTCATCCATTCTTTTACTGAGCACAAGGTGGCTCTTTTGTGTTGACATTGTGACAGGCACATTTGGAGTATACAGCTTTTTTATATGCCCATGGAATCGGGAGAGACATACTACTAGGTGCCAGAAATACCTAGCAGGTGTTGAATGCTATGAAAGTCAACATTCAGAGATAAAAAGAGTTCACATGTTTAAAAGAGAAAAGCTCTGGATAGCACACATTTTAAAGATTAGATCTTTTAAGAATATCTGCTTCCAATTGAAAATTTTCTCAGGGAATAAAACTCGATGACATTATTGAGGTAACTGGCAAAATTTGAATTGGGTCCATGGATTATATCCTAGTGCTGCATAATGTTAAATATCCTGAATTTTTAAATAATTGTGTTATGATTGTCTAAAAGAACATCTTTCTTAAGAGCCGTATTTGGAAATAGTTAAGAGTAGAGAGGGATTCTATCACATATTTTCTAGTTAGTCAAGAATGTGAACCACATATCTTCTATGTAGTTTAATTTACAAATGTGTAGTAGATACAAATTATGCATATATCTGAATTGTGTATTGATATGGGGGAGGGAGCGAGCGAGCGAGAGAGAGCACTAAAGCAAATGGGGCAATATGTAAGCAACTGGTAGATGAAGGAGATGCAGGTGCATTTACCTCCCTGACTCTGGAGGTTTGAAGTAATTTCAGACTAATATGTTTTATAAAAATAAACTTATTTTATAAAAAGTTCATGGAATGGGTCATTTTGGAACAGTAAAAGGAAAGCAGAAATTCTTTTGGAGGAAAAAGTTATTAAGGACTACGTAATAAAGTACAAAATATGTCTTTTAATAAGGCATATGGAGTCTGACCCATTGTTTAATAACCACTCTTCAATCAAAAACAAAACATATGTAAGTGAAATGAGGAATCCAGGATATTAAAATCTGGACATCAGCAGGAAGTACCCTGGGTGATAAAGGTGTGTGGTAAGGACACATTAAAGATAGGTGACAAGTGCCAGCTCTGATCAATAAATGTCAGAGCCCCTGTGTAAAGGCTGCCTCAATGTCCTTGGCCTCCTGCTTCAGATGGTGCTTGTGGTTTGGCCATTCTCCCTGTAACAGGATCTGGCTGTATTTAGATATTGCTGCAGTAGAACTAAGTGCAGTAATCCAAATTCAGTTATCTTTTTATCTTGTTTTTTTTTTTGGTGGAGCTAGGATTTGAACTCAGGCCACTCTACCATGTGAGTCCTACCCCCCATCCCTTTTGTTTCTTTAGTTATTGTTTGGAATAGGGTCTCACATATTTTTCCTGGTGGTGACCTCAGACCAATGCCTCCCTGTAGCTGGGGTTATAGGCTTGCACCCACTTTGGTAGTTAAAAAGTAGTGTAACTAACTTTTTACCCAGGCTGGCATCAAACCACAATTCTTCTGATGTCTGCCTCCTGAGTTCCTGGGTTTACAGATGTATGCCACCACACCTGGCTTGTCATTTTTCTTGGATACAATAAATGTATTGATCATCTTGAGGATTACACTCACTAACTTTATGAAAAGGAAATTCTGTTAGTTGCAAGTGGTGAATAACTTGGGTAGGAATGAAGGTAAGTTGAAAAAAGCCAGGGCAGAATAGAGCCATGCCTCAAAGGGTAGAAGGTGGAGGCTAGTCTCTCACTGCACTTTCTTCTGTGTGGTGGCTTGGGTCCTCTTGCATGAGACACTGCTTTCTCTTCACCAGCCACAGATAAATGTTTGCTCAGATCTCCTGGCTTTAGTGAGAAAAAAAGCAGCAAAATTCAGTGATATTAAATATATACAATTTTCACTGGGTGTGATGGTACCTATCTGTAATCCCTGCACTCTGGAAGCTGAGGGTGGAGAATTGCAAGCTCAAGGGCAGCCTGGGCAACACAGTGAGTTTGAAGCCAGCTTGTCTCAAAAATAGATGGAGGAATGAAGAAAAGAAAGGAGGGAGGAAAGGAAGAAGAGAGGGAGGAAGGGAGGGAGAGAGGGAGGAAAAGCATCTATATACAATTTTCCTGCTAAGTAAGTTTCATCAAGGTTACCAAAGCCCTTTGACAGGGACAGAATAGTCTTTCAACAGATGGTGCCGAAGCAATTGAGTTCACACATGCCAAAGAATGATGCTGGACTCCTATCTCACACTACAAACAAGACTTCATTCAAATTATATCAATGGCCTAAGTATAACTGAGACCGTAAAAGTCTCAGGAGAAAACACAAATGTAAGTTATTACGCCCTTGTATTTGACAATGGATCTTTTGATACGATAACAAAAGCATAAGCAATGAAAGAAAAATTCATAAACTGAACTTCATCAAAATTAAAAACCTTTGTTCATCAAAGAATATTTTCAAGAAAATAAAAGACAATCTACAGAGTAGGAGAAAATATATGCAAATCAATTATCTGATAAGGCTCTAACATCTAAAATACATGAAGAACTCATGACTGAACAACTACAAAAAAAACCTATTTTAAAATAGGTAAAAGACACTAATAAATATTTAGTCAAAGCAAAGACACGAATGTGCAGTGAGCACATTGAAGATGCTGCTTATCGTCAAGGAAAGTGCGATTCAAAACTACAGTGAGGTAGCACTTCACACACATTGGGATAACTAATAAAAACTAAAACTTAAATGTAAAAAAGGAAAACAACAAGTGTTGATGGAGATACAGAGGAAGTTGGAACCCTAACATCTTGCTACACAGAAGGTGAAATGGTTCTGCAGCATGGGAAAGACTTTAGTGTTTCCTTAATAAATGAATCGCAGAATATGGCTAATTAATATGATGTGGAATTCCACTCCAAGGTCAATACCTAACCCCAAATAAAAAACAGATCACTAGGAAAATACACGCAGACACAGGCTCACCACAGCAGTATCCACAACCACCCAAAAGATGCCCAATGATGAATGGATGACAAACAAGCATGTCACATAAGTGCAGCGACCCATAAGAATAGATGAAGTGCTACAATATGGATGAACCTAGAAAACACTGTTAAGTGAAAAAGTCAGACAGACACAAAGGTCACAAATCATATGCTAATCCTAGAATACCCATTTCAGGCAAAGCATATCTGTGGCAGGCAAGTCCATGGAGACAGTGCAGGTTGGTGGTTGCCAGGGGGAGGGGAGACCAGGAGACACTGCTGGCAGGAGTGATGGGTTGTTTTGAACCAGACAGAGGCAGTGGCTGCCTAACACTTGTGAACACAATAAATATCACTGGACTGCTCACTTGAAAATGGTTAATTTTATGGCAATTTCATCTAAATGAAAAAGAAAATAACGTACAATTTTCATCATTTCTATTACTGATCTGAGTCTCCATTTGTATTTAATCATGAAAATATTAGATCTACTCAAGAGCCATTTCTGGTTGAAAGCTCACTGTCCTTTGATGAATTGAGCAGGAGATTTTCAAGTCAATCATCATTAACCTCATTCCTCTCGATGCCTCCTCTCTCCTTCCTCAGGGGCAGTGCTCAGAATTTGGAGGAGGCAGGACTGAGCGGGGCAGAGGGGATATCCTTGATGATAATTGTGCGATTCAGTCAATCACCTCTGAAGGTGTGGCAGAATCGCCATTCTTATACCCAGCTGGGTGAACACTGCAGCCTTTACTGAGAGGAGCCCCTCCCCCCACTAGCAGTGAGCCCCACCTGGGCACCCAGGGACAACTGGTTATCTTATGTGACACTAGGGCTGACAGAAAAAGTCAGAGGCACTTCTGAGCCACTCTCAATCCCAGAAGTACCATGAAATTGTCACCTGCCCTTCCCCACTTCCCTGCTGCCCTGCCTGGTGGTTCCGGGGTGCTCCTCAGAGACAGAATAAATACGTGTGTGAGAGAGAGATTTTAAGGCATTGGGTCACAGAAGTGTAGAGGTTGTCAAGTCCCAAGTCCACACTGCAAGTTGGAGACTGGAGATTCAGGTAAGACCTGATGATGTTGTGGTGTTATGGTCTTGATTCCAAAGCCTGGAGCAGGCAGTATTTCTCTGCTGCAGTCAGGAGGCGGAATTCATTCTTCTTCCAGTGGCATCTCTCTAAGGACTTCCACTGAATTTGACACCTGCCCAGATTATAGAGAATCACCTCCTTTACTAAAGGCCAATTGATGTAAATATTAACCACATCTGAAAAAAACATTACATTTACAGCCATAGCCACAATGGCGTTTGACCAAATATCTGAGCAGTCAAGTTGATGCATTTTATAAACTCCAATAACCACATCTGAACCATGAATCTGCCAAAACAGCCCTGGGCACCTACTTCCAGATTTCTGATCTTTTCCAGATTTTATGAGCGAGAATAAAACACTGCTTTATTTAATCCACTATTTTCTCCTGAGCTTTTTTTGACCACCTGAGTCCTACCTGCTCATTCCCTTATTCTTGTTTCATGAATCCATCACAGCATCCCACCTCTCTGGCCCTGGGAAACCTACAGGAGCCAAGGAAGGGAGTGACTCCTAAATCCCCTTCTCCCGGATCTGTCATCCAAACCTCCCCCTCCTTCCCATAGCCTGGAGTTTATCTTCATCATACTTAAGCCTCCTCTGAGGGGGCATGTAACTGTAGATACCTTGTGCACTACACAAATGCCCTTTCTGAAGTGGCACTTGTGCAGGATGTGTGTGTGTGTGTGTGTGTGCGCGTGTGTGAGACTGAGAGAGAGAGACAGAGAGATTTCAGTCAACAATATCTAGACAGTTTCATATCACTATAAAGGTGAGCGAATGACTTATTGGGGATTACTGAAGTGTGAATAGCACTTGCTCGTGTAAAACAATGTCCTACCTTGGGATTTCATGTAACCATCTTCACTAGCCCTAGTCAATTTTTCCAGGAGAATGGGGGAGCATCATTCTTTCCTTCCTTGGATATTCAATTCCATGGTAATAAGAAAATCATCTGGGCACACCCATTTGATCCATTACTGCATTCTTCTCACCTCAAATCGCAGATTGAGTAGTAGTTTTGTGTTTATGTAACTATCACATAGTGAAATTTCTACTCTTCGTGTATTTATTAATCTGTGGGTTTTACAGTTTTCAATAATCTGAAATCAAGGGCTCTTAAGAGAGAGCAGCAAAGACCCTATTAAATGATCTTTCCAATCATTTTAAGTTTAGCTGATTATCAATTATATATCATCCATTCCTAGTGAATAAATTAATAAGGCCAACAAGAAGTAGCATCCAAACTCTACCACAAAAGCCTGCAGCTGACGGAGGCTCCAGAGGAAACACAGTGTCTCACACTTCCTGCTTTGTGGCCAGATGTCTGCTGCTTTTTAGCCTTAAGTGTCACTCATGGTCCTGACAGGCGACAGAGGATCCACTCACCTGGGGCACTTGAAAAGAGCTCAAGAAAAAGATGATTTATACGACTATGTGGACTTTAATGAAAATCAGCGAGGGATGCTGAGGCCCCGTGGCTGATGGCAGGGTAAGCCTTTATCACTCTGGACCAGAAGGGAGGATGCTGTTTTCAAAACTCACAGAGAGCCATTGTGGACTGGGAGATAACTGCCCAGACAGGTGATGGTGCATTCAGCCTGCCCAACCAGGGATGAAGGGAGCATGGAAGGCTCAAGGCTCCTCCTGCTGAGCCTCCTCAGCCAAACTGAGTGCCCAGCTCAGCTGCCATGACAGCACACATGGACCCAGGTCAGCCCTCCATGTCCCCCAGGATGACAGCAGGAGAGCAACTCAGGAGGAGCAACCCCAAATCAGGAGGCCCAGACAAAGAGAGCCACTTCACCTGACTCTGAGTCTTCCTGCCTCACTCAGCCAAATGGAGGGTCCACCAGCTCGTTTAGAACTTTCTTCCATACCACAGCAACCATGCACAAATACCCTCCTCGGCCAGAGGGACGAGTGAAGAGAAAACGTCAAAGTCAGCAGGGTCGGCTCATTCTCATCCTCCTTGAAAATGTTGCCATGAGTTCCTAGGGACAGAGACTGAGGCCTAGCCATGTCTGTCCCCTACTTCTCACTGCTTCCTGAGTGTTATGCAGCTGCCATTGTCGACATGAGACAAAGGAAGAAAGAAATGCATGACCTTTTCCTCCATAAAACAGGCTTTATCTGGATTAACTATACGCTGTGAACTTCTGGAACATCATTCTTTCAAATATTCTTACCCAATGTTCCCACTTAAGCACACTGACGTTTGATGGGCCAAGTGCCCTGCTTTTCAGCCCTGGATGCACACGTGGTATAGTGTCTGAGGCCTGGGATTACTGTGTCAAATATAAGCACTGGACTGGTTAAGGGGGGTGGAATTGAGAGCTTGCAGTGTTCATGCGTTATAGCTGTCAATGTCCTTATTTAATGGCACACTGGAAAACATCAGCCCTGAAACCAATTCTGTGTGTTCAAATGAAAATACAAAAATCAATTACCAAAGAAGGATTATTTTTGTATTGCAACCTCTCGACTTCCCAAGTAATTCAGAATCATTATAGACTACCACATTCACGGAAACACACTTCGTCACCTCTTTCTGATAGATTTTTTTCCTTAGCAAAAAGGAGAACATGACAACCTGTTTATTGAGAGGTAAGAAATGTCTTTGTTTTCCTGTTATTTCTTTTTGAATCCACAGAGAAACTGTATTTCAATCTTTACAAACTAAGCTGTCAAATTTAGTCAGTGTAAATGATAAGTTAAGGAAGAAACTTGGATCTACCTGCAAGCTGTTTTAAAACCACTTTCCTGTTTTATTAGCCACGTTATCATCCTATTACCCTTTAAATGTCACAAGTTCAAGAGCACTGTATGCATCCTGCAAACATTTCTTCTCATTGTAATGACACACGAGAATAGAATTTGCTATGGCATAGGATGGCAGAGCAACAAAATAAGAATGAAAACAAGCTGGCTGCTGTGACAGGTAAGAAGCTGGGTTATTTCTCAAACAAGCCTTTATTGTTGCTGCACAAATAACCTTACCAAGAAATCAGTGGATTCGTTATTGGCATATACTACTTTTTTTTTCTTTTATCATCTGAACCGTAATTAGGATGATGGAATTGTCCACTCTGGAATGTGCAGAAATAGAAAGTGCCATGGCTCTTCTAAAGGAGGGAAAATGACATCACAGAGGACTGTTTTCCTCTTCTGGCAGTGTTTGCTGGCTGATGACAAGTGTGGTCTCATTTCTAATATTATATCCCCATAGACACAGTAAGTGTGCATTTGTAACGCTCCCATCATCTCGAAACCCAAAGTGAGCTGAAGTGATTCATTGAGTAGGAAAAGAGCTGAGAATAAATGAATTCTGATTTTTTCCATATCTCGTGTTCATGTTCACCTGATAACTAAAGAGTAAAGTGTGGTTTTCATCAACATTCTCAAAGACTGATCCCCAATAAGGATTACAAAGGGTTTCTTCTTTATCCTACTCTCCTTATCACACTTCTTGGCATTTTCTGCAATTTTATATTTTATTTCATTTTCCTCTTCATCTATATCTAGGTCCTTGACCTTTCTTTCCAAAACATGTGGCTAGCTAGTCTTTTTGTGTTTCCCTATCTTTTATGACTGTTCTGGCCAGTTATTCATCTAACCTAAGCCTTATGTTTCCTTTCTCCAACTCATCCTTCCTCTCTGTTTCATCTACTGCACTGTGATCACAGTTAGCTTTCTGACACAAAAATCCAGGTGTGTGATTCTCTTGCTAAACAGTACTCTATTTCTCCCTGTTGTGTATGTCAGTGATTTCCAAGCTGTGGAGAACAGCGATGCATAAGTAAACTTTCTAGATCCAATTTACAAAAGGAACACCGGCCTTGGAGTCCAGAGAGCAATCATTTGTTAGGACAAAAAAAAAATGAACTAGCTTAAGCAATAAGATGCATGCATTGTTTGTCTTGCACAGAAAAGAGTATAAGTAGTCAAGATAAAAAAACCAGAGATTTATTTTTAATGTTTTTATTAGTACATGATAGCTATACAGGGGGTTTCATTGTGACATTTCCATATACACATATTTTATGCTCCACTTTGGTTCATGCCCCCATTAATCTTCCTCTTCTCCCATCTCCTACTTGAAATGACTTTGATGTATGAAAATGTTCCACATTCACACACATGTAGAAAACATCTCAACCACACTCACCATCCCGTACCCTCCTCACTTACCCTCCCCCTCCCCGTTTTACATTCTTGTCCTTCATTGTTTAAGTGTCTATTCATTGTTTGGTAGGATTTTGCTTCAGTATTTCACCCCCTCTATTACTCTTCTTTATCTTTTCCTCCCTACCCTGTATCTTGCAACAGTTTTCAGTGCGTTTTGTTATGTCTTAAGAACCAAAGATTGAGGATTAGGAATTTCATTCATGGTTTCTCCTGTCTGGATATCTGCTTCATCTTCCTTTCCCCAAAAACCTTCCCCCAAAAGCTTGGCCAACTCATACCGGTGTACTCTTTCAAAGATCTCCACCAGAGGGAAAAAGTTCTGGTCTTGTACCAGGATTTCCATCCTGGAGAGACTCTGGTGCTGTGGCTGTCAGTTCCCATATGGGTCAGTGGGTCAGAGGAGGCTCAGGCTTTCTGAGGAGGCTTTGTGTGAGAAGGATGCCTGCTCTCCTGTTCTGGAAATTCTGTACACTGAAATGCTGTCCGCTAGAAGAGAGTTTCAGTTCCCATACTATAGGATAAGTGGGCAACAAACTCTCCTGCAGAAAAAAAGAAACACACACACAATGTAAACAGACAGAAACACTTCTTTTAAAACTTTGGCAGGTAACCAGTGCAGGTAAGACTTGACGGGCTAGGAGCCTGGAAGAAATGAAGTACTAGTCAGGAATTCCACTCTCACTCCAACATTTTGCTGAGTACTTTTGCCAATTGTTCAATTATCCACACAGAGGCAATGGCAGCAGAAAACTGCTGGAGGTCAGAACTCAGGCCAAGGGTGAAGGAGCAGGTATTACAGACACCAGAAGAAATACCTCCCGACAATAAGGCCAAAACTGAGCAGCCAGAACACTGTTCAAGAACAATCCTCAGCATTTTTGAGTACTTACTCTGTCTTAATCTTTTCTGTGCTGCTACAATGGAATACCATAGATTGAATAATTTATAATAAAAAAAGATAGGCATTTGTTTCTCATAGTTCTGGAGGCTGAGAAGTCCAAGAAGGAGGAGCTCATATCTGGCAAAGGCTTTGTGCTGTGTTCTAACATAGTGACATTATCACAAGACAAGTGTATGCACACACCAGAGAGAGAGACAGAGAGAAATAGAGAGAGAGAGAGAAAGTGGGACAGGGGATTGAACTCACCCTCTTATCAGGAACCCAGTCCTGCAGCAGTTATGCCCTGTCATGATGACGTATCAATCCACGTGTGAAGCAGAGCCCTGTGACCTCATCCTCTAAGAGACCGTCTCTCCACAATGTTACACTGGGGGTTAAGTTTCCAACACAAGAACTTTGTAGGACGTGCTCAAACCATAACCTTTTCCACATGTTACTTAGAAATGACAGAGAAAGAAATAACCCAGAGGCTCTATTTTCTTTCTTTTAAGCAGCTTTATTGAGATACAGTTCATATATCATAAAACTCACCCAATTACACTACTCATATTGGAGGATTTTCAGTACACTCACAGAGCAGCACAGACATCATCACTATCTCAAATCAGAACATTGTCATCACTGTCCTTGTCACACATAAAACTCGACTCTGTGCCCACTCCTCAGTTCCTGTCTCCTAAAATCCTATCAACCTGAAATCAACTTTCTGTGTTTTTCACATTCATGGACATTTTCTATTGGCAGAATCATACAATGTGTGATCTTTTGTGACTGTCTTCTTTCATACTAGCAGTGGAGTTTCTGGATCATTTGGTAGTTCTAGGCTTAGCATTTTGAAAATTACCAAACAGCTTTCCAAACTGCCATACCATTCTACATCCCAACCAGCAATGTATGAGGGTTTCACTCATGCCTAGCCTCACCAACAGGTGTCACTGACTATCTTTCTTAATTATAGCCATCTTAGCGTGGTGCAGGCACCACTTGATTTCAATTTGTATTTTCCTAATGATTAACAATGCTAAACATCTTTTCATGCATTTACTGGCAGCCTCTATATAATTTTTGGAAAAACATCTGTTCAATTCATTTGCTCATTTTTAATTGGTTTGCCATATTGCTGAAGTCAATTTATTAATTCTAACAGCTATACATTGAAATGTCTCTGATCTTCTATGTATAAAACCAAATAACCAGGAAACAGATAACTGTACATCACCCTTTCCAGTTTCAAAGTTTTGTTGTTTTTTTTTCTCTTACCTAATTGCAGTGGCTAGAATCTCTAATGTGCTGTTGAACAGAAGAGGCAAGAGTAGGAGAGGCACCCCAATCCTGATGTGAGGGAACAGTGGTCTCTCTCCACTGAGGATGATACACACATGTCCTTTTTCAGGTTAGTGAAATACCCTCTATTTCTTGTCTGTTGAGTTTATTTATCATGAAAGCGTATTTGTTCATGTGGATCTGAGTGGTTGTCTAGTAACCTTGGATTTCAGACTAAAGAACTTCCTTTGGCATTTCCTGTAGAACAAGTAAACTAATGATGAATTCTTTTAGGTTTTACTTATCTGGAAATACTTACATTCTCACTTGGTTTTGAAAGATAGTTTTGCTAGATGCAGAATTTTTAATTGAGTGTTTTTCTTTCAACACTTTGCCTGTGGCATGCCCCTGCTCTCTGCCTTCCAAGGTTTCTTGTGGGAGGCACTCTTTACTCTTCACCTTTCTGAGAAACCTGGGTCTGAAATAAGCCATTTTTCTCCTGCTTCTTTCAAGATTTCTTTCCGTTATCTTTGACTTTTCCCAATTTTATTATGATGTATCTGGATCTCAATCTTAGAGTCAATCATATTTAGTTCATTCGTTCTACTTAGACTGTGAGTGTACAGATTAGGATTTTTCATCAAATTGAAGATTTCAGCATTTCTTCAAATACTCTTTCTGATATTATATAAATGTAAAATCTCTACTGACATTCTTTATTTGCTGAGATATTATTATTACTCTTTCCTTTTACTCTCCAGGTATTTCTTAGCTACTCATCTGAGCCCCTCAAGGACAGGTTCTACTGATTGCTCCTTTTACTGCTAATGTGGCATATTTTGGTTACTTCACGTGAATCAAACTTTTTTATTAAACCCAAACATTTTAAATAATTTAACTCCAGGATTAGATCCATTCACTCACACACCCACACATGGCCAAGGTATGTTTCTTGCTGATTTTACTATTCTTACTGTAGCTTACTTGCCTGCTTTCCTGTATTAAGTCCATAGATACTGTCTTAAAACACGTGGCAAATGAATTATCTGCAAAGCTTCTTAAAATAATTCTTTTTTTTTTTTTCATTTTTCTTTTATTATTCATATGTGCATACAAGGCTTGGTTTATTTCTCCCCCCTGCCCCCACCCCCTCCCTTACCACCCACTCCACCCCCTCCCGCTCCCCCCCTCAATACCCAGCAGAAACTATTTTGCCCTTATCTCTAATTTTGTTGTAGAGAGAGTATAAGCAATAATAGGAAGGAACAAGGGGTTTTGCTGGTTGAGATAAGGATAGCTATACAGGGCTTTGACTCACATTGATTTCCTGTGCGTGGGTGTTACCTTCTAGGTTAATTCTTTTTGATCTAACCTTTTCTCTAGTTCCTGGTCCCCTTTTCCTATTGGCCTCAGTTGCTTTAAGGTATCTGCTTTAGTTTCTCTGCATTGAGGGCAACAAATGCTAGCTAGTTTTTTAGGTGTCTTACCTATCCTCACCCCTTACTTGTGTGCTCTCGCCTTTATCATGTGCTCATAGTCCAATCCCCTTGTTGTGTTTGCCCTTGATCTAATGTCCACATATGAGGGAGAACATACGATTTTTGGTCTTTTGAGCCAGGCTAACCTCACTCAGAATGATGTTCTCCAATTCCATCCATTTACCAGCGAATGATAACATTTCGTTCTTCTTCATGGCTGCATAAAATTCCATTGTGTATAAATACCACATTTTCTTAATCCATTGGTCAGTGGTGGGGCATCTTGGCTGTTTCCATAACTTGGCTATTGTGAATAGTGCCGCAATAAACATGGATGTGCAGGTGCCTCTGGAGTAACAGTCTTTTGGGTATATCCCCAAGAGTGGTATTGCTGGATCAAATGGTAGATCGATGTCCAGCTTTTTAAGTAGCCTCCAAATTTTTTTCCAGAGTGGTTGTACTAGTCTACATTCCCACCAACAGTGTAAGAGGGTTCCTTTTTCCCCGCATCCTCGCCAACACCTGTTGTTGGTGGTGTTGCTGATGATGGCTATTCTAACAGGGGTGAGGTGGAATCTTAGTGTGGTTTTAATTTGCATTTCCTTTATTGCTAGAGATGGTGAGCATTTTTTCATGTGTTTTCTGGCCATTTGAATTTCTTCTTTTGAGAAAGTTCTGTTTAGTTCACATGCCCATTTCTTTATTGGTTCATTAGTTTTGGGAGAATTTAGTTTTTTAAGTTCCCTGTATATTCTGGTTATCAGTCCTTTGTCTGATGTATAATTGGCAAATATTTTCTCCCACTCTGTGGGTGTTCTCTTCAGTTTAGAGACCATTTCTTTTGATGAACAGAAGCTTTTTAGTTTTATGAGGTCCCATTTATCTATGCTATCTCTTAGTTGCTGTGCTGCTGGGGTTTCATTGAGAAAGTTCTTACCTATACCTACTAACTCCAGAGTATTTCCTACTCTTTCTTGTATCAACTTAAGAGTTTGGGGTCTGATATTAAGATCCTTGATCCATTTTGAGTTAATCTTGGTATAGGGTGATATACATGGATCTAGTTTCAGTTTTTTGCAGACTGCTAACCAGTTTTCCCAGCAGTTTTTGTTGAAGAGGCTGCTATTTCTCCATCGTATATTTTTAGCTCCTTTGTCAAAGATAAGTTGCTTATAGTTGTGTGGCTTCATATCTGGATCCTCTATTCTGTTCCACTGGTCTTCATGTCTGTTTTTGTGCCAGTACCATGCTGTTTTTATTATTATTGCTTTGTAATATAGTTTGAAGTCAGGTATTGTGATACCTCCTGCATTGTTCTTTTGACTGAGTATTGCCTTGGCTATTCGTGGCCTCTTGTGTTTCCATATAAATTTCACAGTAGATTTTTCAATCTCTGTAATGAATGTCATTGGAATTTTGATGGGAATTGCATTAAACATGTAGATTACTTTTGGGAGTATCGACATTTTTACTATGTTGATTCTACCAATCCATGAGCATGGGAGATCTCTCTACTTTCTATAGTCTTCCTCAGTCTCTTTCTTCAGAAGTGTATAGTTTTCCTTGTAGAGGTCATTCACATCTTTTGTTAAGTTTACACCTAGGTATTTGATTTTTTTTGAGGCTATTGTAAATGGAATTGTTTTCATACATTCTTTTTCCGTTTGCTCATTGTTAGTGTATAGAAATGCTAATGATTTTTCTATGTTGATTTTATATCCTGCTACCTTGCTATAGCTATTGATGATGTCTAGAAGCTTCTGAGTAGAGTTTTTTGGGTCTTTAAGGTATAGGATCATGTCGTCTGCAAATAGGGATATTTTGACAGTTTCTTTACCTATTTGTATTCCTTTTATTCCTTCTTCTTGCCTAATTGCTCTGGCTAGGAATTCCAGTACTGTGTTGAATAGGAGGGAGATAGTGGGCATCCTTGTCTGGTTCCTGATTTTAGAGGGAATGGTTTTAATTTTTCTCCGTTAAGTATAATGCTGGCTGTAGGTTTGTCATATATAGCTTTTATAATGTTGAGGAACTTTCCTTCTATTCCTAGTTTTCTTAGAGCTTTTATCATGAAATGATGTTGGATCTTATCAAAGGCTTTTTCTGCATCTATTGAGATGATCAAGTGGTTTTTGTCTTTGCTTCTGTTAATGTGGTTTATTACAAGTTTATAGCCATGAGTGCATATATTAAAAAGATTGAAAGATCCCAAATCAATGACCTAATGATACATCTCAAACTCCTAGAAAAACAAGAACAAGCAAATCCCAAAACAAATAGGAGAGAAATAATAAAAATAAGAGCTGAAATCAACGAAATAAAAACCAAAAAAACCATACAAAGAATTAATGAAACAAAAAGTTGGTTCTTTGAAAAAATAAACAAGATCGATAGACCCCTGGCAAACCTGACTAAAATGAGGAGAGAAAAAACCCAAATTAGTAGAATCAGGAATGCAAAAGGGGAGATAACAACAAACACCATGGAAGTCCAGGAAATCATCAGAGACTACTTTGAGAACCTATATTCAAGTAAATTTGAAAATCTAAAAGAAATGGACAGATTTCTAGATACATATGATCATCCAAAACTGAACCAAGAGGAAATTAATCACCTGAATAGACCTATAACACAAAATGAAATTGAAGCAGCAATCAAGAGTCTCCCCAAAAAGAAAAGTCCAGGACCTGATGGATTCTCTGCTGAATTCTATCAGACCTTTAAAGAAGAACTGATACCAACCCTCCTTAAACTGTTCCATGAAATAGAAAGGGAAGGAAAACTGCCAAACACATTTTATGAAGCCACTATTACACTTATCCCAAAACCAGGCAAAGACACCTCCAAAAAGGAGAACTATAGGCCAATCTCCTTAATGAACATTGATGCAAAAATCCTCAACAAAATAATGGCAAATCGAATTCAGCAACACATCAAAAAGATTATTCACCACGACCAGGTAGGCTTCATCCCAGGGATGCAGGGGTGGTTCAACATACGAAAATCAATAAACGTAATAAACCACATTAAAATAATTCTTGTTCTTACTTTCAAAACTGGATTCCAGAGGGCCACACTGGGGTCAGTATAATTTAGTGGTGACTAAATTCCACGATTGTGATTGCTCGGCAGAGCCCATTTCATGCCTCACCTTCATGTTTTCCTCCCTGCTCAGGATCACTAAAGGAATGCATGCCTTTCACCCTTAGGCAGTTTACAAGGCACTTTGGCTTTCATTCCCCACTGTGCACAGCCTGAAGGTCAGCCAGAGGTGACAGACTGGTACCTCCTCCCTTCCAGTGTCTTTCCTGCTTATGCAACAACTTTCCCCCATAGTTTTTATATCAGAATAAATGTATCAGTTTCCAAAGTCTGCTTTTGTTATCTGTTTCCTTTTAAAATTCCATCCAGGATAACTGAGATGTTGCTAGCATCTATTATTTTGGTAGTAACCAATAAGTTTGAAATTTTAGACAAAATTAACAAAAGCTTTAAAAAGAAAAACTCTTTAGGACATATCCAAATAAATTTGAAAATCTGAATTGCACCATTATGATTAAAATAAGTAACTCCTAATTACATCCTTCCCAGGATGAGAACTCCAGTCCCAGAGAACTTTACCAATCAATTCTTCAAATCCTTAATGACAATTTTCTAAAAACTCTTCTACAGAATAGCTAAAGGCATTGGAACCTTAAAAACAAAACTTAACCACATTGCAAGAAAGGAAACTAAGGCCAGTGTCACTCATGAACATGGATACAAAATCCTTAATAATGTATCACACAGCAAATGAAAAGGATAATACACCAAGATGTATTGAAATGATTTCAAAAGCAAGGTCATTCTGCAACTGAGAGTCAGTATTCTCTAAATCAATGTAATAAGTAGGGGAATTCTTATAAGTAAGTCAATAAATTCGGAAATCATTTTATAATATTTATGATAAATCTTTGAGCAAGCTAAACATAGAAGGTAATAAATTAATTCAGATTAATTAGTAAATTAATCTGACAACAGGTCCAGACAAACACACACATACACAAATAAAGAAGAAATATACATGATGTGTGCACACACATAGGCATCTATTCATACAATCTTATATTCCCTAACTCCATCTATGGCTCATGTGCCCAGAGGGCAGCCCTACCCTTCATGGTACACCAATACTATACTTTTAATACCATTCTCTACCAAAGGAACCATGGCTCCTTGGATAAAGGGCCAGTGCAGGAAAAGTAATACATGTCCTGTTATTTCAGAAATCAAACGTACTTTAAAAAGACGTGTCAGAAGAACCAACTGTAGAGGCAAATTTGGAAAAATTTGAGCATCAAATTACGTGATTAAAAACCCAACATAAATCCTGGTATATGTGCACCAAAAATCTTAAACCTGACATGTAGTTTTCCTCAGTTTGAATTTAGCTGATATTTTCTCATGATAAATTGTGGAATACAATGCAGCATTACACCACAATGAAAATGAAAAGAAAAACATTCCATCTAACAACCTAGGTGAAACCTACAAACAGAACATCGGATGGCGCAATGAAACACAAACAGTGCACACACGTGATTCCTTGTATGTAAGATACAAATGGGGCAGTATTGAGCAATTGTGTTAGCAGTCAGCATCCTGATCACCTGTCAGGACAGACAGGTTGGGAAGATGGAGGGACAGGAAGGGTTCTGAGGTGTGTATTGTTCAGTTTCAGGCTTTCTGCAATGGATTCAAGAATTTGTTCCCATGCTGATTACTCATCCAGCTGTGTGATCATGATTTGTCACTATTTCCTTGGTTCATTGTATGGAAATAAAAATGGTAAAAACTGCCATGAATTCATAATCTAAGAAATTAAAAAAAAATAACTGAATGATTTCCTCCCACAGGTCAGCAATGCCATGGTTTCATGACAGTGACATTCTTTCCTATTTTTTTAGAAACATGCTTCAAGTTTTGACAGATCCCCAAAATTAAATTAAATTTATTCTTCTGCATTAAAAACTAAATCTGGCATTGTAATTTTAGTGATGGTGAGATTTTCAAAATAGTCCACAAAGAAATGGACTATGCATCTTTTAAAATAGTAGAACTCATGGCTTCAAATTATTGGAATGGTTTGTTCTTGCAAATGGTGATGAAGTCAATTCCAAGTTTCCAGGGTGACTTTTATGGTGGTAACAACTTCTGGAAATGATTTCTGAGCTAAAATATTGAATTAGCATTATTATCCTTCAGTGTGTAATTAGAAGTTTAACAAATTCTTTTTCCACAGATAACAATGGTCACTGTTACCCAGGTAGACATATAAAAGACACCATTATCTCACCACTTTAATATCCTCCTTTTCTTTAGTTCCCTTAAAATCCTTCCAGAAGAAAAATGCATATACCTCCTTTCATTCTTTATGCCTCTCTGGGGCTTACATTAGTTGCTAATTGCAGCATCCTGTTTTATCTGCTTTAGTCCATGGGGATCACAGACCTTTTTATGAATACTTCTCCATAATACCAGGCATAAATTGCCATTTATTATCAACATACATAATGTACCAGTATTGCCAAGAGGAAATTTCTCTTAGATGGAAAAATTCGCATAAAAATAGATGTTCGCATTTTTAATTGTAGGGGATATGGCTACTCTTATGTATGTCAGATTCTGGAAATAAAAACACCACAGTAAAAATGTGGTGGGTAAAAGGCCAAACCTTAACTGTGATACACTCTATCCTGGATAATCTACGCATGAACCAGCAAAACATCAGAAATTTATAGTGAGTTAGTTACATGAACACTGGTATAATGGTAGGTCAGA
Source organism: Castor canadensis (assembly GCF_047511655.1). Lineage (NCBI taxonomy): Eukaryota > Metazoa > Chordata > Mammalia > Rodentia > Castoridae > Castor > Castor canadensis. The sequence continues at coordinate 3,726,221 of NC_133386.1, read as the reverse complement.
GTAGCCTTCATATAGTACCCAAAGACTTGAGGACATTTTGAAATATCATTTTCTAAAACAACTTTGCTTTCATTTTATTTTATAGCATTTTTAACTAGAGCCCAGTGAAGTCTGGGAAGACTGAAATGTTCTACCTGCCCTTGTGTCTTACTAGTCACTCTCGTCACCTCTCACCCTACGACCCTCCTCCCTTGCAAAGTGGAATGTCTTCTGCTAAATCAAGGTCCCTCTGGTCTATCAGAACAGTGGACAAAAAGATTGAAATGCTATTTACACTAAGTAGTGTAGAGTTGTAAGTGCTATACATCCTTACATGAAAGCATGAAACTAAAAGTGTTCAAAAATTCAAAAGTTTTGAATGCAGACATAACTCAACAAAATGTAAAATTCCATACCACAAAATCTTGTGTCATGCATACAAGTATTAAAAATAACATATAAAATTACCTTCAGTCTATGTGTGTAAAATGTATGAATCATAAATAAATTTTATGTTCACACTTGGATCCCCTTCTCAAGATACCTTTTGTATATGCAAATATTCCACAATCCAAAAGTTCTGAATTGTGAGATAGTTCTAGTCCCAAGGATGTCAGATAAAGGATATTCAACCTACACGGAAATTACTGTCATATCTCAGTGAGCCTCCTCTTATAGAAATGAAGTGGATTCCCTTGATAAGAGTTTGCAGCTTCTAAAAACATGCATAAAACTAATTTCATGCAACAAAGGAGTTGGGGAAGAGGAAGACATATTTAGACAGAGAGGAAAGAGAGAGAGGCAGAGTCAGACAGAAAAACAAAGAACAAGACAGAGAGAGAGAGAAAAAAAAGAAGAAGAAAGAGGGGAAGAGGGGAGAGATTGAATGAGACCAAGAGCAGCAGAGAGAAAGAGATAGAGACAAGAACAAAAAGACAGAGGCTGTGGGGATTGTGTTCAACTGAGTAACAGAAAACCTTATTACCCTGATTTAAACATGCAAGGAATAGGGTCATTTTACATAACAAGTTGAAAGTGGTTTCCAATTTATATTTAAACATTTTTGAACATTTTACCAAAATGGTAAAATGAACCTATCACCCAGTTTCAAAAATGTCTGAGATTTTTACCTTAATTCTTTCATCAGTGCACTGTCTTCTTTTGTTCTGGACACAGAGCTCATTCAGGCTGTCCTAAAGTCAAAATGCCAGATGTCATATCATTTTAACTGGGTTACTGGAGCTGTTGAACTTTCCACTGTTATGGACTGAGCTGTGTTCTAACTAAATTCATGTCAAAGTCCTAATCCCCAGTGCCTTAGAATGTTGCTATACTTGGAAGACAGGCCTTAAAGGGTAATTAAGATGAAATGACACCATATGTGACTGATGTCCGTGTAAGAAGACACCAGGAAGGCACAGGTAAAAGGCCATGTGAGGACACAGTGGGAAAGTAGCCATCTGCAAATTAAGAAACGAGTCCTCAGAAGAAACCAAGCTTGAGCTTGAACTTTTAGCCTCCAGAACTGCAAGAAAATCAATTTCTACTATTCAGCTATCTAGTCTGTGGTATTATGGCATCCCTAGAAAACTCTTAGTCCTGCATTCTGAACTTAACATGTTTCTCATGCCCATATTCTCAGCTAACTTGCCATAGAAGTAAGTGCAGGAGCTTACCTAAGTCACCTTTATCGGTGCAGCAAATCGACCCCCAGCTGCTGTGAATGATGGATGCCAAAAGCTCAGAGTTGTTTTCCTTCTCTGCAGAGCTACCCACAGCCTATAGAAGCTTGCTCACGTGGAGAATTACTCTCACCTTCTCACACCTGATGGCCCCAAACCAATGGCTGACTGACATGGTATATCAGTCAACTTTACACCACTTTAATTAAATACCTGATATAGGATACTTATGAAGCAAAGAGAAGTTTGTTTTGGTTCACAGTTCTGGAGGTTTTGTTGGGTTGGGCCTCTGATAAAGGTGGCACAGCATGTCAGGAACACATATTAAAGCAAGTGATCATATCACAAGCCAGGACAGGAAGAGAGAGGGAGAGAGAGAGAGATGCATTCCACAATCTCTTTCAAGGGCACACCCCAATGACTTAAGGATTTCCAATAAGGCCCCATCTCCTCAAGTTACCATCACCTGAACACCTCCCAGTAGCATCATCCTGGGAACCAAGCCTTTAACACATGGGCCTTTGGGGGACATTTGAATTACACTGAATCCATAGTACATGGGGGTATAAAGACCGACCCACTTGAGTCAGGGTGGGGAAGAGGGCAGCCCCCTGGTGCGGCTCATGGTCCTAAGCTTTGTGTTTCAAGCTGAGGATAGACAATACCGAGAAGAGCCTGCAAACACCACCCCCACCCCAGCCCTCTCTTGCTTTACCAGTTATTTTTATTTTCCTGAAGAGCATTCTCTCAACAAATTATGTGCACTGAATAATTGATTGGGAACTGAAACTAAGGCAGATGGTGACAAGAGAGGTCCCAAGACATAGACTCACATGATGGGATTCTGGAATCGATCCCTGGCTTGTCGGAGGTGGGAAATTGATAGTACCTACCAAGTATCCATGTGACTGCTAATGATGGAAGAAGATGAACACAGAAGGAAAGACTGCAACTCTTAAAGCTGTTTTGGGATTTGAAATAATAAAGGGAAAGTGGGAAGGATGAGGGCTGTGGGTTTGGGTGGATATTGCTAAGTGCCATGGTCTCCTTGAAGAGAGAAAATGACAGCCTCTGTTCTATTAATCACAGTCTAGAGCATAATGTGCAGGTCAGTAAACTTTCCTAACTACATTTAAATTAATGACCATTCCTGCAGTCAGAGGCACCTGGAACTAGAAACCAATGAAGGAACCTAATTTAACAATCAATGAAAAAAAGGAAGGCTTGAAACTTTGTCTTGGATTCTCTTCCCTGGCTTTCTGGAACAAAATGTCCAGGTTCATACTGACCACAGACCTGGAATTGACCATTTCTGTAAAGAATGACTGCTTCTTCCTTTCAGTGGGAAGTGGAATTTATATTCTCCAATTGGATACAATGGTAAATTTGGATGAAAGTGTCAAATCCAATGAAGTCAGAGTAAATTTAGGTTATTTAAACTTTTTGATTTAGGATTAGAACTACAGAACACATTTGAAGATTTTTCATTTTAATATTTATTTTTTTCTGAAAAACAATTTTCAGAGTCAGGTAGTTTAGTATCATATTGAACGACCTTGAATGCCTAGATAAAATTGAAAGCATAATTAAATCAAAAAACTCATAGAAATCTATTCTTTACTAATTTTTCATAAAACACAAAACTGTATGTACCCAAAGAAAATAAAACTTCAAGAATTTAAAAAGAGATGCAGAAGTATAAACTAGAATAAAAATATTGAAAAACATGCAATACTATTTACAGTTGATATGTGGTTAAAAAAATCCTTAATTCAACTGCTTCTTGATTAATCGTGTACTGCTTGTATATTTTATTTAAAGTTAGTATAAAAATATTCATACTATTTGATGAACTGGGTGGCATCTCATTATGAAAGAGAGAGATTAAGCCTAGTTTATTAAAACCTCAGTGTTAAATGAAAGAAAGGCACAGCCATGGCCGGAGCGCTTCTGTGGTCCTGATTATATTTGGCACTGACTACAGGAAGTACAGGGAAGGCAGATATTGTCACCCATACCTAATTTTGCACTATAACATTTAAAGTCCCAATACATAAGAAAATACCATGTGCATTTGTTAAAAACGTGACAAAACTAACAATACGGTAATACATGAAATCAACTTTGAAAGTAGCAATATGCTAATAATTATTCCATTTGTGCTTCAAAAATACAAAATTTGTATATTTTATAATTGAGATAGAAAAAAAATCTATAGAGAAAACTGAAGGCGTGAGTAATGGACTGAAGTTCCACTGCTGTATCGATTGTCCCTCCTCCTGATAAATGCACTGTCCAGTCAAAACCATATTTGATCACCCAAATATGTGCATCAGCAGCCTCAGACCAATCAGTTCATTTGTTGAGGTCACTTATCTTCCTAACACAGCCCTACCAAAACCTCCATATTCCATCCCATGGCCACACCACAAGTTCAACACTGTGAATTTAACAATTTTCCATTTTAAGGTACAGTATTTGTTTACCTTAAACTTTAATCAAATGTTTCAAATTTAATTACTTTTAATTTCTCTCTTTTGTGACAAAAATACATAACTGTTTAAATTATTCATAATAAGTGAATCATTTTCTTACATAAAGCTCTATTTTACATTTCCAGAAGTCAAGATAATCCTTAGGTTTCTTACCAAAAGCTAGAAAAGTCACAACAAAATCCAATCCTGAATTAGATCCAGCAACATAAAAAAAATAAGGAAATTATTGAGTGATGAACTCCAGTTAAAGTACTTTTAATGTCTTAGATAATACACAACTCAAAGACATAACTAATACACATGGGCAAATCAGCTCTGTGAATGAAATAATTATTTGCATTTTACAACCTACAGAGTTGATTTCATACATTATCATACTTTGTGTTTTTTTCATGTTTTTAAATGCATAATTTTACCTACATATTGGGATTTTAAGTTTTTACAGTGCAAAGTTGGGAGTGGGGATAAAACACTGTGCCTTCTGTAACTGTCATGGCAATCACCACATATCACCCCGACTGTGGGCAGGATGTTAGTGCCATAGTGAAGATGGTCATTTTATGTGCGCATGTGTGTACGTACTTACAGTTACGACAAAGTTCTCCAAATGTGCAAAAATACTTTATGTGTACAACTAAATTTCTGCTACAGAAAATGTTGAAGTAGGAAAAGCCATTAAGAATTAAGAATTCTTGGTTTAAATGATTAAGTTTATAGTTTGTGAGTTTATTTCAAGGTGAATTTCCTTAAGATTGAATTTCCTTATGAGAGGCACAAGCACATCCAAGAAGAAATTCAGTTTCACATTTAATAAGAAATGCAGTGTGGATGAAATGTACATAAAAGCACATTATTTCTACTAATAGATGCTAATGAGGAGGAACCAAGACAAGTTCTACTGCTTAAACAAATAATTTACATTAAGAGATGGACCTTCTTAAACCATCTAGCCTAGAGGGAATAAAATGCAAAAACAGAAAGATTTACTTTTTTCACTCCTGGTTTCACCACTCCATCTAGTCTCAAGTCTTGCTGCTTTCTTTATTCTAGGTTAAACTAGAAGCAAAGATTTGATAAGAACATGTCATGTGTGTTACTGTAATAAGAGTTAAGACAAAATCCATATGAGTACGAAGACCCCTCCACAAGGGAGATTTATTTTAAATTTCTAAGAAAAATGGAATGTAGCAGAAAAGTATTCAAAACACAAAGAACATACAAAGAGAGAACAGAGTCATGGCATTTTACAAGGGCTAGTTCATCATGACAAGGGAGTGAAGAAAGGGTTCCTGGAGGACTTTACTTGTAAGCTAGTTCTTCGAGTTCAGATAATATTGGAGAAATGGATATTACAAGGAAATAGGCAGAGAGAGCAACATTACAGGTCATGTTTAGGGAATGACAAATCTTCCAGTATTAAGGATTGGTTCCATGTTAATCTAATCTCTCTATTTTTTCAAGAAATATTTCTTTTTCTGAAAATGTTTAGAAATGAGAGTCTATGGGTGAGGATTTTAATAAGCATTGAAACAGCAGAAGCCTGATTGCAAAAAGATGGTGAAGGAATCCAGGTAAGAAAATCTTATTTGATTATGCAATAAAATAGCATTGACATTTTTACAACAGAGAGCAACTAGATCAGAGCATACTTTAGCTACCATCCCAAAAGTGCACCTTTGCAAAAATGTGCGTATGACGTCACAGCAGACACAGGGCAAAACACTTGGCAGGAATCACCCCTGCAGAGGAAGCAGCTCCCCAGTGTCCATTGCTACAGTGACATTAGCCTGATGTCACTGATAAGGAAAATGAATCACTGAGTTAGGGAATTGAAGGAAAGTGAAAACCAGTAACTTGTTGTATAGACAACAGATATGATGAGGATTCACATTTGTGCCTGAAACACCAACCTGAGCTGCTTCTTAGAGGAAATAAGTGGTGATGATTGTAGATCTAGTCGAGGTTTCAGCTGTATTATCTTGGATCCCTCTGACTTCCTTCTCACTGCATTTCCACTCAGAGCTTCACCAACTTCTAGAGCATCCTAATTACAATAAAATTGTGTCAACCTCTCAGTACTACACTCTGCCTCTGAACTTCCCAGTGGACCTGGTGTCATAGACCTCACTTCTTGCTCTCTCTTTCAGGCCAATTCATCCTCACTGCACCCACTGCCTTTCTCTCTGACAGTGAGCCCCCCACTCTTTATAAAGGTCCATAACAATCATCAATGTTCTGCCATCATCACCACTCAGTCAACCACTGTTTACTCAGTAGTGAAACAGCAAAGAGAGAGAACAAAAGGGAACTCAGAGAAAGGAATAGAGGGAGAGTGGGGGTGAGAGAAAGGGATAAAGTGACAGTGAGAAAGAGAGAGAGAGAGACTAAGAAATAGGGCTTTTTCCATTTCACAGTGTTGATCAAGTTAAAAAGATTGGTATCTTGAGTAAAATGAACACAACAGGCAAATAAGTCCTAATGTCCACCTTCATCCATGTAAAAGTTTGAACTGCCAAGCCATGGTTCATAACCTCTGAGCATTAATGGAGTGGATACAATTGACATGTGAATTCTAAACAAAAGATTGCCAAGAGATAAAACCAACACCAGACAGTAGATTCTACGTAGCCTTGTGAGTGACACTACTAGACTCCATGAGGCATGAGGAGAGAGGAGAGTAAAGTTGACTTGTTTGAGCTGGAGCGTATGGAATAATCAAAATGTCAGAAAGCAGGAGATAAGCTCTTCATACAGGTCTTCTGGCAACAAAGAAGGCCTCACAAGTTACGCAAAGTATGTGTCTTGTCTTATCCTCCACATGAGCTGCTGTAACAGCATACCAAAAGCTGGCAGTATTCTGGAACGACGTATGGTATACTGAACAGAAATTTATTTCCCATATTTCTGGAGGCTGGAAAGTCCAGTGTCAATGTGTCGGCAGAACTGGTGGTCACAAACGGTCCAGTCTCCATTCCTAAGATGGAGGCTTGAATGCTGCATCTTCCAGTCATCCTCTTCTGGAGGGGAGTGACACTGGTCTCAGACAGCAGAACAGCAGAACACCAAAAGGGAGATTCCTTTCTTGAAAACCTTCTATTAAGACAGTAAACACACCAAAGAAGGTGGAGTTCCCACAGCCTGATAATCTCTCAAAGGCCCACCTCCCCATGTCACCACATCACCAGTTAAATTTCCACATGAGTTTTAGAGCACACAAACATTCAAACCAGCATGTGTTCTCTGCAAAAACCCTTTGTAATTTTTTACCTGTTTAATTTTTTGGATGTTTATTTTTTATTAATGTATATTAATTGTACATAGCAGTTTCATTGTGATATTTTCATACATGCAGAGAATCTATTTTGATCAAATTCACCCTTCTTTTATATCCCCCTTTAAAATGGTTTTCAGTTTCATTATTCTATTTTCATATGTGCATATGCAATATTTCAATCACATTCACCCTCCACCCTCTCCTTTCAGCTGGTTCCCCAAAACAATCCTGTCTAACACTCACGTCACTCCTCTGTTTTATGTCTAGAGAGCGAAATTGTGATATTTGTTTTTCTCAATCCAGCTTATTCCACTTAGCTTGATGATTTCCAGTTCTCTCTATCTTCCTGCAAATGACATAATTTGATTCTTTTTGTGGCCTAATAACACTTTATTGTATGTAAAGTGTATTTTGTGTGTATGGTACACAAAGCATTATTCCTTTATCCACTCATCGGTTCTCCCTGTTTTTAGATAGTTAACTTTAACCTAAAATCTCATCTCTCCCAAAAGAGTTACTAAATTTTTTCTAAGACAGCTAATGAGATTAAAGGTATGAAAAACTCTAAAGGTTACTTTCCAAGTTTTTATGTGGATTTAAACTATTTTAACGATTTCAAACTCCACTTCAAAGGGCAAACACCATATCTCCTTTGATTCACAAAGGAATATCTCATGTCTTATTTATGAAAGAAATGAATGATATCGCACAGCAATCACCCAGCACAGAAGCGAGTCACATAACTAATGACAATCAGAAAACTGGATAAGCAACACTGAGGCCACATGGTGGGAATTTGAGAAGACCCCTCCTGAAACTGGCTTTATTACTGAGTATCTGATATTTCCACTTTCACAAGGGCTTTTTAAGGCTTCATTCTTTTTGTGTAGTTTTAGGTTCACAGCAAAATTGAAGGAAAAGTACAGAGATATCTTTTAAACTCCAAATATGGGCTTTAAAAAAAGCCAAAGTAAATACTTTTTCAGAGAAGAAATTTTATAATTGTGCTAAATGGAAGTTGTACACCAGTAACAGGAATTTTTCTAAAGATATTGAGATGAGTATAGCTGTTAACAATACAGAAGAGAAACTGGAATAAAGCACAAAAATAGACCCATGCATACATAATCAAATTTTTGACAATCTTCCCGAGGTAAATCAATGGATCAAAGAAGATGTTTTTCAGCAATTGGAACATCTGGGTACATATATGAATATGAAAGACACAGACAGAGAGAGAGAAATAGTCACAGAGATGAGAGATTCAGAAAGACAGGAGAAGAAAGAAGGAAGGAGGAAGGGAGAGGGGAAGGGACTGGTAAACATGCATTTCTGATACAACCTACCAATCCTCTCTAATCTATACAAGACAAATTTTAAATAATTTTCACACAAAGGTTTTATTCACAACAGCAAAAAAGGTAGAAGTGACACAAGATGTCCATCAATGGGTAAAAGGATGAATAAAAGGCAGAATACAATGGAAGGTTACTCAGTGAAAAAGAACTGGGACAAGGGACAACATAGATAAGCCTCAAAAACATTAGGACATACAGTCACATAAAAAAGAATAGCAAGGTCCTAACCTCAGAAAGAGTATCAGCAGTTGTCATGGCCACATCTGAGCAATGTGGATGACTGCACAAGATGGAAATGTTCTACATCACAACTGTAGTGGAGGTTATACAATTACGAATGCTTGTTAAAGCCTGTCTAATTGTAACTAAAAATATGTGAATTTTATTGAATGTAAATTATACTTTACTAAAGCTTAATTAAAAAAAAACAAAAGTCAACACATGGAAACATTCACACAAAGCCAATTCCATGATTGAAAAGAAATTTACCCTACCTGGAAGTTTTTTCCTGCTACTCAGAAAGAAGAATGCATTCAAACATAAATTAAGATACAGTTTTCTCAAAATACTAAAACCAGTGACTGTATTTTGGTTTGCACACTGAATTGATGTAGACTTGCATTGTCCAGTACGATGATAGTCTTTAGACCTTTGGATCTATCTAAATTTGAACTAATTAACAGCAAAAAGTTCTTCAGTCCCAGCAACCGCATGCCAAGTCCTCAGTGGCAGCTGCAGAAAGGTCCACTGGATGGCATTGACCTAAAATTCCCCATCAGGGAAGCTTAATTTTTTTCAGATCAAAATGGAAAAAGATACTAATTTTGCCTGTAGCCACCCTGAATGCAGTAGAAGCACTGTACTTAGAAGTACCACTTGGAGGGTAAGGAAAAAGAGACAAACTCTCAACACTTTTTATTCTTACAAAGAGAGAATGGAATACTTTATAGGTTTCTAGTAAGGACACAGGTTGGTAATCAGGGTAGACAGTCTAACTGTAGCCTGTAAGAAAGATGTGTGAAGCTGTGAACTGGTTAAAATGGAGGAAGATGTGTGGAATCAGAGGTAAGTCAGGTTTTGATGGATCCCTCAAGCCACAGCCTGTATTGTAAACTTATTAGAGTTTTCCATAAGCAAAATGTCAATTTCTCTTGATTTTTTTCTTTTTCTTCTAAAAATACAAACGTAAGGTGTATGATATGCTTTACTGAATACAGTATGTCTTACTGATTCTCAACTTAGTGATTTTAGGGAGAAGAATATTAATCTCATGAAACTAACAAGTGTCATATGGACTTTCCACAGGTTAAGCAAAAAATCAGGATCCAGGCAACTAATGCCAATCCTTGCCTTTGGGGTTTCTAATAGTGGCAACCAGGGGCAACTCAAGTAAACTTACTGTGCAGTGACAATTTGCATGCTAACATCTCACCTTTTCATAGAAACTGTTTTACAATTTTTTTCAAGGTATAAAGACGAGCCAGTCCCATAGTTTTGGAGTCTATGTGTCTGAGTTCTTACTAAAAATTGTTAAATAGTTGTAATGCACTCGCTGTGCTTTAATGAGAAGTGTGACTATCATTGTGGAGAAAAATCTGTGAAACAATAGTATGTAATTGGAAAACTTTTAAATTAAATTTCTTAGGCATGTTATGTCCAGCCCATTCCAATTTGTGGAGTCCCAGGAAATGAGTGGCTCTTCTCATGATTCCGCCCGTTGCTTATGAGATGAAGCTGCCCCTGGGAAGATGATGTTTCTCAAGAGGCATTTATCAAGCTGTGGGGTGAGTTTTCCATTTTTATTGCTGGTCATGCTTTAATGTGTCTGCAGAAAAGATAGTGAAATTGAAATTGGACTGGTCCTATCTCTCCAGGCCAGCTGAGAGCTGGCAGGCTGGAAAACTATAGTGTGTAGTTCTCACTTTTTTAAAGCGAAGGCTGAAGTTATCTTTAAAGGAATTTTTCCTAACTTCTGGAGAAACAGAGACCCACCACCTATTTGCATATATTAGAAGGACCAAACTGCTTAACATATCATTGAAGGCCCTCTGACATCCGACTTCTATATAACGTTCTCATTCCAAGTCCCAGATACCAACATTCATTTCCTCAACATTCCTTTGATATGATATAAATCCCCCATATTCTGGGGGATTAAATACTCCATTCTCCACCTCTACATCATTTCTCCTGCTCTGCTCTTGACCCTTTCCTCCTCCAGATCTGCTCTGATTACTAAATTCTTACAAGATAAATCTCCAGTTACCTTATGTCTAATAAACCTATTCAAATATTATCAGGAGCTACCATAAAACAAGCATTCTGCAGTTAACACATATTTAGCTATATATAAATATTATCAACTAGTCTTTCTCAAAGATGATTTGCTTTAAAATATTCTGGGCCATACATTGTGCTGTCTTTTCATTCAGTTATAAATGACAAAAACAGCAACAGAAACCAAAAAATAAAATAATGATTTGTGAAAGTAAGGGGTTTATTTCCTTCTGAAGTAGGGGCAGCATGGGGTTTTGCTCCACCCCTAGTATATCTTCCATATTTCATGCAGGAAAAGTGATGAAAGGGGAGACAACATGTGAATGGTGAAGAAGGAACCACAGAAGCGAAACCTCTCCACAAAAGCAAGAGAACACTGTCCAAGATAGCACATTAACTTTTTCAGAACTCTGCAAATAAACAAAGGCAAGCAGCATTCAAGTTTTAACTTGCCCAATTTCCATTCTCCTCACTTGTTTCTGTGACAATCCACAGCCTTAAAACTACAGCAGACATGAAAACCCACAGACAGGCTGTCCCTGGTTGAGAAAGATTGGTATTATCACTCTCTGAAGCAATAGCTTCCATGAATTATTACTTTCTGACCTGTCTGGAACAATCCAGAAGACCTCACTTTCCAGGCTTTTCTCTATTTAGCACCACTCAAAACTCACAATGCTGTGAACCTGTTTCCTGTAGATATTTGTTAAAAATAATCAATAACAATTGGTTAACATCACAGTTGCCAGAGGAGGGGATAATGTTTGGGGAAAACAAGAAGTTCACACACACACACACACACACACACACACACACATACACACAAATAATAATAATAAATAAAAACCTTTAAAAGAAAAGTCAAGGAATGATCCATTCATAGAAGGCTTTGAAAAGCTTCAACGTACCATTTAACCTAGGAACCCATTTACGTACTCAGGGCTTTGTGCATCTCAGCAAAAAATCTGAGAAATCCCAGAACTCTCACCTATGGTGAATGTTTATGACAGGTGCAAGCAGGAAGTGAATGGTAAGGAAACTTGGAAAGTACAAATGCACCTAAGATAAGCCCAGCAGCACAAACATCACACCCTTCAACAACCATTGTAGACTTACTGCTTTTTACATTTGAAGGACTCTTACTCCAGTCACTAGCTGAACACTCAGATAACCAAAGCCAGGACTTCAGCGGATGCACATGAGATGAAACATAGAATCTAAGAATTAGTTCAGAAACAACGAAAGGGAAACAAGCCAGGATATGGAAAACCTCAGAAAAAAGAATGAAACAGAATTGCAAAACAAAAGGGAAGGCCAATCCAGCAGAATAGAACAAACAGAAGACAGAATCTCAGAACTCGAAGATGAAATGCTAATTAAAGGAAAAACCAAAGAATTATTAATTAAACAACCCAAGACCTGTGAAAAGAAAATGCAAGAACTCACCAACTCCATCAAAAGACCAAACCTGAGAATCATGGGCATCGAAGAAGGAGAAGAGGTGCAAGCAGAGTTTGCGTAATATATTCAACAAAATAATAACAGAAAATTTCCCAAATCAAGAGAAAGATATTCCCATACAGATGCAAGAGGCCTACAGAACACCAAACAGACCAGGTCAAAATAGAACTACCCCACGACATATCATCATTAAAACAACAAGTTCAGAAACTAGGGAAAGAATATTGAAGGCTGTAAGAGAGAAAAAACAAGTAACACACAAAGGTAAACCCATCAAAATCACAGCAGACTTCTCAACAGAAACATTAAAAGCAGGAAGAGCATGGGGTGAGATCTTCTGGGCACTGAATGAAAATAACTTCCACCCCAGGATACTCTACCCAGCAAAACTATCATTCAAAATAGATGGAGCAATAAAAGTCTTCCATGATAAGCAGAAACTAAAACAACATGTGACCACAAAGCCACCACTACAAAAGATTCATCAAGGGATTCTGCACACAGAAAGTGAAACCCAACATAACCATAAAAAGACAGGCAGCACCAAACCACAGGAAAAGAAAAAGCAAGACAGTAGAGAGTAACCTCAACTTAGGTACACACAATCAAACCTTCAAACAACTAAGACAACTAAATGACAGGAATCACCACATACCTATCAGTACTAACACTTAATGTAAATGGACTTAATTCACCCATCAAAAGGCATCGCTTGATGAAATGGATTAAAAAGGAAGATCCAACAATTTGTTGCTTACAGGAGACCCATCTCACCAACAGAAATAAGCATAGGCTTAGGAAGAAAGGCTGGAAGATTTACCAAGCCAATGGCCCCTGAAAACAGGCAGGAGGAGCAATACTTCTCTCTGACAAAGTAGACTTCAAACCTACATTGAGAGAAAGAAGGACATTCCATACTAATAAAAGGGGAAATAGACCAAAAGGAAATAACAATTATCAACTTATATGCACCCAATGTCAATGCACTCAATTTCATCAAACATATCCTGAAAGACCTAAAAGCATATATTAATTCCAGCACAGTGGTCATGGGAGACTTTAACACCCCATTATCATAAATAGATAGGTCATCCAAACAAAAAATCAATAAAGAAATTCAAGATCTAAACTATATCATAGATAAAATGGACCTACTTGATGTCTACAGAACATTTCATCCAATTTCTACACAATATACATTCTTCTCAGCAGCCCATGGAACCTTCTCCAAAATAGATCATATCCCAGGGCACAAAGCAAGCCTCAGCAAATATAAGAAAATAGAAATTATACCGTGCATGCTATCTGATCACAATGCAATAAAACTAGAACTCAACAACAAAAGTAAAGACAAAACAGCTGGAAACTGAATAACTCATTACTTAATGAACAATGGGTCATTGATGAAATAAAAGAGGAAATTAAAAAGTTCCTGGAAGTCAATGAAAATGAAAACACAACCTACCAGAACCTATGGGACACAGCAAAGGCAGTCCTGAGAGGAAAGTTTATAGTCATGAGTGCATATATTAAAAAGACTGAAAAGATCCCAAATCAATGACCTAATGATACATTTCAAAGTCCTAAAAAAACAAGAACAAGCAAATCTCAAAACAAATAGAAGGAGAGAAATGATAAAAATAAGAGATGAAATCAACAAAATAGAAACCAAAAAAAACATACAAAGAATTAATGAAACAAAAAGTTGGTTCTTTGAAAAAATAAACAAGATCGACAGACCCCTGGCAAACCTGACTAAAATAAGGAGAGAAAAAACCCAAATTAGTAGAATCAGTAATGCAAAAGGGGAGATAACAACAAGCACCATGGAAGTCCAGGAAATCATCAGAGACTACTTTCAGAATCTATATTCTAATAAATTTGAAAATCTTAAAGAAATGGACAGATTTCTAGATACATATGATCATCCAAACCTGAACCAAGAGGAAATTAATCACCTGAATAGATCAATAACACAAAATGAAATTGAAGCAACAATCAAGAGTCTCCCCAAAAAGAAAAGTCCAGGACCTGATGGATTCTCTGCTGAATTCTATCAGACCTTTAATGAAGAACTGATACCAACCCTCCTTAAACTGTTCCACGAAATAGAAAGGGAAGGAACACTGCCTAACACATTTTATGAAGCCAGTATTACACTTATCCCAAAACCAGGCAAAGACACCTCCAAAAAGGAGAACTATAGGCCAATCTCCTTAATGAACATTGACGCAAAAATCCTCAACAAAATAATGGCAAACTGAATTCAACAACACATCAAAAAGATTATTCACCACGACCAAGTAGGCTTCATCCCAGGAATGCAGGGGTGGTTCAACATATGAAAATCTATAAACGTAATAAACCACATTAACAGAAGCAAAGACAAAAATCACTTGATCATCTCAACAGATGCAGAAAAAGCCTTTGATAAGATCCAACACCACTTCATGATAAAAGCTCTAAGAAAACTAGGAATAGAAGGAAAGTACCTCAACATTATAAAAGCTATATATGACAAACCTACAGCCAGCATTATACTTAACGGAGAAAAACTGAAACCATTCCCTCTAAAATCAGGAACCAGACAAGGATGCCCACTATCTCCACTCCTATTCAACATAGTACTGGAATTCCTAGCCAGAGCAATTAGGCAAGAAGAAGGAATAAAAGGAATACAAACAGGTAAAGAAACTGTCAAAATATCCCTATTTGCAGATGACATGATCCTATACCTTAAAGACCCAAAAAACTCTACTCAGAAGCTCCTAGACACCATCAATAGCTATAGCAAAGTAGCAGAATATAAAATCAAAGTAGAAAAATCATTAGCATTTCTATACACTAATAACGAATAAACTGAGGAAGAATATATGAAAACAATTCTATTTAAAATAGCCTCAAAAAAAAATCAAATACCTAGGTGCAAACTTAACAAAGGATGTGAAAGACCTCTACAAGGAAAACTATAAACTTCTGAAGAAAGAGATTGAGGAAGACTATAGAAAGTGGAGAGATCTCCCATGCTCATGGATTGGGAGAATCAACATAGTAAAAATGTCGATACTCCCAAAAGTAATCTACATGTTTAATGCAATTCCCATCAAATCCCAATGACATTCATTAAAGAGATTGAAAAATCTACCACTAAATTTATATGGAAACACAAGAGGCCACGAATAGCCAAGGCAATACACAGTCAAAAGAACAATGCTGGAGGTATCACGATACCTGACTTCAAACTATATTACAAAGCAATAACAATAAAAGCAGCATGGTACTGGCACAAAAACAGACATGAAGACCAGTGGAACAGAATAGAGGACCCGGATATGAAGCCACACAACTATAACCAACTTGTCTTTGACAAAGGAGCTAAAAATATACGATGGAGAAATAGCAGCCTCTTCAACAAAAACTGCTGGGAAAACTGGTTAGCAGTCTGCAAAAAACTGAAACTAGATCCATGTATATCACCCTATACCAAGATTAACTCAAAATGGATCAAGGATCTTAGTATCAGACCACAAACTCTAAAGTTGATACAGGAAAGAGTAGGAAATACTCTGGAGTTAGTAGGTATAGGTAAGAACTTTCTCAACCAAATCCCAGCAGCACAGCAAGTAAGAGATAGCATAGATAAATTGGACCTCATAAAGCTAAAAAGCTTCTGTTCATCAAAAGAAATGGTCTCTAAACTGAAGAGAACATCCACAGAGTGGGAGAAAATATTTGCCAGCTACACATCAGACAAAGGACTGATAACCAGAATATATAGGGAACTTAAAAAACTAAATTCTCCCAAAACTAATGAACCAATAAAGAAATGGGCAAGTGAACTAAACAGAACTTTCTCAAAAGAAGAAATTCAAATGGCCAAAAAACCCATGAAAAATGGAAAAAATGCTCACCATCTCTAGCCATAAAGGAAATGCAAATTAAAACCACACTAAGATTCCACCTCACCCCTGTTAGAATAGCCATCATTAGCAACACCACCAACAACAGGTGTTGGTGAGGATTCAGGGAAAAAGGAACCCTCTTACACTGTTGGGGGGAATGTAAACTAGTACAACCACTCTGGAAAAAAATTTGGAGGCTACTTAAAAAGCTAAACATTGATCTACCATTTGATCCAGCAATACCACTCTTGGGGATATACCCAAAAGACTGTGACACAGGTTATTCCAGAGGCACCTGCACACCCATGTTTATTGCGGCACTATTCACAATAGCCAAGTTATGGAAACAGCCAAGATGCCCCACCACTGACGAATGGATTAAGAAAATGTGGTATCTATACACAATGGAATTTTATGCAGCCATGAAGAATGAAATGTTATCATTCGCTGGTAAATGGATGGAATTGGAGAACATCATTCTGAGTGAGGTTAGCCTGGCCCAAAAGACCAAAAATCGTATGTTCTCCCTCATATGTGGACATTAGATCAAGGGCAAACACAACAATGGGATTGGACTATGAGCACATGATAAAAGCGAGAGCACACAAGGGAGGGGTTAGGATAGGTAAGACACCTAAAAAACTAGCTAGCATTTGTTGGCCTTAACGCAGAGAAACTAAAGCAAATACCTTAAAAGCAATTGAGGCCAATAGGAAAAGGGGACCAGGAACTAGAGAAAAGGTGAGATCAAAAAGAATTAACCTAGAAGGTAACACACACGCACAGAAAATCAATGTGAGTCAATGCCCTGTATAGCTATCCTTATCTCAACCAGCAAAAACCCTTGTTCCTTCCTATTATTGCTTATACTCTCTCTACAACAAAATTAGAGATAAGGGCAAAATAGTTTCTGCTGGGTATTGAGGGGGGAGAGGGAAGGGGCGGAGTGGGTGGTAAGGGAGGGGGTGGGGGCAGGGAGGAGAAATGAACCAAGCCTTGTGTGCAGATATGAATAATAAAAGAAAAAGGAAAAACAAAAAAAAGAAAGTGTGGTATCTATACACAATGGAATTTTATGCAGCCATGAGGAAGAACGAAATGTTATCATTCGCTGGTAAATGGATGGAATTGGAGAACATCATTCTGAGTGAGGTTAGCCTGGCCCAAAAGACCAAAAATCGTATGTTCTCCCTCATATGTGGACATTAGATCAAGGGCAAACACAACAAGGGGATTGGACTATAAGCACATGATAAAAGCGAGAGCCCACAAGGGAGATATGAGGATGGGTAAGACACCTAAAAAATTAGCTAGCATTTGTTGGCCTTAACGCAGAGAAACTAAAGCAGATACCTTAAAAGCAACTGAGGCCAATAGGAAAAGGGGAACAGGAACTAGAGCAAAGGTGAGATCAAAAAGAATTAACCTAGAAGGTAACACACACGCACAGGGAATCAATGTGAGTCAATGCCCTGTACAGCTATCCTTATCTCAACCAGCAAAAACCCTTGTTCCTTTCTATTATTGCTTATACTCTCTCTCCAACACAATTAGAAATAAGGGCAAAATAGTTTCTGCTGGGTATCGAGGGGTTGGGGGGGAGAGGGAGGGGATGGAGTGGGTGGTAAGGGAGGGGGTAGGGGCAGGGGGGAGAAATGACCCAAGCATTTTATGCACATATGAATAATAAAAAAGTAAATTAAAAAAAAAAAGAATTACACATAACTTGAACATCTCCCGTCTAAATTGCTGCCAGTAATCCTGATGACCTTTCAGAAGTATTTCTTGCAGATGAACATCACCCATTCATTCTCTGACTTTAGTTTTCTTGAGAGAAATAAACTGAATTACAGTGAAAAAAAAAGACTAAAGGAAAGCATGGGAACACTGTCTGATCAAACTGATAATATCAAAATAGTGATAGAAATAAGAAAAATGCACCAACTACAAATCCAAGAATCAGAAAGTACAGTAACTTCACTGCAAAGATCAGTAGAGGAATTTAACAGCAAATTTGAGATGGCAAATGAAAAATTTCAGCAAATTTGAAGATAAATCTATTGCTATTATCCTGTCTGTGTAGAGTAAATTTTTAAAGATAAATAAAACAGGAACAGAACTCACAGAAATCTGTGGAAATCACTCAGTGTACCAACACACATGTAGTAGAATTTTTAAGAAGAGAGGAGGGAAAGAAATGGGTAGACAGAAAAATTAAGGAAATATTATCTGAAAACTTCTCAAATTTGCTTAAAAAAACCATGAAATTCAATAATCTCAGACAGAAAAATTTAAAGATATTTAACATAGAATATTCAAATTGTCAAAGACAAAGAGAGAACATAAAGTAGAAAGAAGTGCGTTACCACATACAAGATAGCCATTAAAACATGAGCAAAGGGAGTAGTATATTTAAAGTGCTAAAAGAAAAAGAATATTTATCACAATGTTTATGCCCAGCTCAACTATCCTTCAAAACCAAAGGAGAAGCTAAGGTATTTCCAGATAAACAAAACTGAGAGAATGTGCTCTGCTGATGATTCTTGTATAAAGATACACTAAAGGGTCCTTTACGTCGAGCTGAGGACCCCGACAGTAACTCAATTAGCATGAAGAAATAAAGTGAGCCATGGTAAGGCAACCATGTAGAGAAAGGTATAAGGTAGCACAGATCCTTTGGTTTATAAGTCTTTTCTACCTGATTTTAAAAAACAATTTCATAGAGTAACATCAATAAAATTGTGTTGGTAGACTTACACTATATGAAGTAAATTTATGAAATAATAGCACAGTGTGGAATAAGAGTGATACCAGAAGCAAAATTGTTTTTGCACAACTGAAATTACATTGACATTAATATGAGGTAAATTATTATAAATTATAATTTCCAATGGAACTGATAAGACTTAATTCAAGAAATGCAGTAAAAATGAAGAGGAGTTAAACAGATACTTTACTATAATGCATTTAATTAATACTAAAAAGACTTTAATGGAGTATTAGAAAGCTACAAAACACCAAAAGTATACAGAAAACTAGGAATGAATACATTAATAAATTTTACATTGCTTTAATAATTACATTAAACATAAATGGATTAAACCTTCATTGTAAGGGCAGAGATGGACAAAATGGACTTAAAATCCAAATACATGTCAAGAGGAACACTTCAAGTGAGTCAGAAGTAAAAGAATTGGAAAGTATATACAATGCATGCAGTAATGAAAAGAGAACTGAAGTGGTGAAACTAGTATCCATCAAAATAGACTATACTGAACAAATATTAAAGGCAAAAGACAACATCTTATAATAGTGCTAGGCCAAGTGATCAGACACATAGCAATCATAAAAATATATATGACTAACAATAGAGTCACAATATACATAAGGCAAAAATTGACAGAACTGAAGAGAAATACATAATTCAGCAATAACAATTGGCTACTTCAGTTTCCTTGTTTTCAATAATAGATAGAAATACTAAACAGAAAATCCACAAAGAAATAGAAACTAGATCAACACTGCAAACCAGCTGGACCTCACAGATACTTACTTAATCCAACAACAGCAGACTACATGTCCTCAAATACACATGAAATACTCTTCAGAATGGGTCCTATAAGTGTTCATAAGACAACCATCAATAAGTTTATGAGAATTGAAATTAAAATACATCATACCAAAAGTAATGGGATGTGATAACAAAAGGCTTAAAAAGAGTTTCATACATATAAAGGAATATATTAAAATGAAGACCTCAAACCAGTAACCTAAATTTCCACCTTGAGAAACTAGAAAAATAAGAGTAAAGTAAACCCAAAGCAAACAGAATGGTGAAAACAACAAAGATCAACTTGAAAACAATGAAATAAAAGTAGAAAACAAGGGAGGAAAAACAATAAAATCAAAAGTTTGTTTTTTTGTAAAGACAAATGCAATTGGTAATGTTTTAGCCTGACTGATCTAGGAAAAAAAGAGGTATTATTCAAATCATTAAAATCGAGAATGAAAAGGTGCAGCACCACTAATCTTACCTAAATAAAAAGGATTATAAGGAAATGCTGGGAACAAGTAAATGCCAACAAATTATAGAACCAAAGTCTGAGAACAGTAAAAACTTTCAGCACTCCAGAAGATATGGAAAATCAGAATATGTATATCAGTCTATACCGCTAAACAAGTAAAGGTAATCAATTAGTAATCTAAAAACTCCCCACAAAGAACCTAAGCCCAAATGACTTCATGGATGTATTGCAATAAATGTTTTTAAAAAGAAGTAGCACAACAAAATGTGGTTTTGCCATACAATTAAGTGTTTTTTCCAATAGTGAAGATTAAATAACTGACATGCTACACCCCAATATAAAACATTGTGCAAAATGACAGGAACCAGACACGGAGGGCCACATATCCGTTCTATGCCATTTACAGTAGCCCTTATCCATGGTGGATATGTTCCAAGATCCCTAATGGGCACCTTAAACTGAAGATTGTACGAACCTACATACACTATGCTTTTTCCTGTGAACATACCTATGATAAAGTTTAATTTATAAATTAGGGACAGTAAGAGATTAATGATAATAACTCACAGTAAGATAGATCAATCATCATACTGCAATGAAAGTTATATGAGCAAAGTCTTTCACAATACTGTACTTTCACCTTTCACTTAAAGGAAGCATTTGTGGCGTTTCTTTGACATATCTTGTTACCATCATGACTTTTGTGCTTTGGAACCATTATTAAGTACAATAAAGGTTACTTAAACACAAACACTGTGAGATCACAACAATCAAGCTGGTAACAGAGACGGGCACTGAGTGACTGATAAGTACGTAGCATGTACTGAATGTTATACTGAACAGGGGCGTGGTCCCCATCCTGGGAGAGACAGAGAGCTAAGGCATGAGATTTTGTCATTGTACTGTGTTATAATTTGGATCTGAAATGTGCCCCAAAGGCCCATGTTTTAAATGCTCAATCCTCAGCTAGGCATGAGAGGGTGGTAGCAATCTTTAAGAGGTGGAGTCCAGTGGAACTTTTAAGTGATTGGACCATACCCTTGAAGGAGACTTGAGAATGCTCCTCGTACTTCCCATGGCACCTAAATCTTCCATGAGGTGAACAGCTTGCTCAACTGTGTGGTCCCACCATGATGTGCTGATTCACCACAGGCCCAAAAGCAACAGGATCAACCAACTGTGGACTGACACTTCCAAAACTGTGAGACAAAATAAACCTTTTCTTTTTATAATCTGATTATCTCAGGCATTTATCACAGCAAGAGAAAGCTGGCTGACACATACTCAGATGATGTGCAATTGAAAACTTATTTCTAGAGTTTTCCATTTACTATTTTTGGACTGCATTGACAAAAGATAATGGAAACCCCATGAAACTGAAAATGCAGGTAACTCCAATGTTCTCTGTATTTCACACGGTAAGTTGTGTTCTTTCTTTGTCCAACTAGGACATTTTGGAAGACACAGCTTGAATGCATGCATTGCCTTGTCTGCACTTGCTTTAAGTCCTCCTCCTCCTGTACCTGACCCAGTTCTTGGCTCATGTGTGCCCCTTAGGCCCTGGGTAGAAGAGTTAACCAGAAAGGCAAAACATCGGTAGCCTTCATCTTGTACCCAGCACTGTCCCCCACCTGGGACATGCAGGATCCTCACACCTTGCCCCTCCTTGACTTGCTACCCATGTCTTTTTATTCCAGGCTACTACACGCCCTGGATATTTTAGTCCCATCCTAATAAGAACCATGTAGGGTGGACTGATAAGGTGGATACTTTTGTCCATTTCTCCAGAGACTCAGCTAAACCTGTAGGAGGGTCAAGGCCTAACAAGAGCATAAATAAATACTTGCTGCCTGAATGAATAACACATCAGCAGCCCCAGAACGTTGGGGTGAGAGAGAATTGAATGGAGGTTCCTTTTGTGATCTTGATTTCTCCTCTTACAATATCAAGAGGTGCAAGCAGTTCCAGTAGAAGGCTATGACAGGGGCCACAATGCCAGGCATAACAGTGCTGGGTCACCAGCCTTTGTGGATCCTGCCTGTGCCAACAGGACCTGAGTCAGGCTGCAGAAGGAGAGGCAGGCAGCAGATACTGTTTCTACAGGGAGATTCTGTGTGGCTTCTGTCTACTAGAAGCCTTTACCATCTGTGGAAGGCCTTGAGGAAAATATAAGACATTTTTAACTGTCTAGATTTCTAAAATAAAATAGAACAAAGACCCTTTCCAACATGTAAACTTTATAGACATTCTTTAAAGGAAGGACAGCTGCTAATTTTTTATTAATGAGTCCAAAAGATTCACCATCGATGAATGAAAACATAGTAGGTTCTCTGGCGAAGGTATAGCAGCTCCTTCTTTATTTATAAAAGTTACCTTATTTATAAAATGAGAGTGGTATTTTGTACACTGAGCAGACAGTGGTCCATCTATTAAAGAAAACACTATCTCTCTGCCCTGAACATTTCAGAAACAAAAGTCTTTGCTCAGGGAGGCTTTTTTCTTTTCTCTTAAAAATATAGAGGACATTTTTCTTCTTCATATCTTTTAATGGATGAGTTTAATTCATTTATAGTATTAAAGTTGTCCCTAAGTATGCCACCTTTTTGTGGCTATTATAAATGGGAGTTCCTCTTCCATTGTAGAATCTATTTTTTCTGCATATGAAGAAAAATGAAGGACATTGGCTTTGTGTGTGAAATTTACCACCCTGATGAATTACCTTATTGAGTTAGTTTATCACTGCTTCCCTAGGACTTTCTAGATGTGCAAGCCTATCAACTAGTGGTCGGGGTTTTACTTCTATGCCATTCCTCCTGCCTCTTACTGTTCTCACTTTCTTAATTGTGTAACAAAGACTTTGGACAGCCTTGCCTTGGTCCTGATAAAGGAAGGAATGGCCTAGTCTTCCTATTAAGAGTCTGACTTTAAAACCAAAGTATTTGTTTGTTATCATGCTAAGGAAATATCCACCAATACTTACACTCTTGAAGGCATTGCCCAAGTCTTTGTAAACACATTTGGAGATTATCATATTTTTCTTCTGTTTATTAATATTGGGAATTGTACTAACAAATTTCCTAATTCCAAGCAAGATCTGCGTATAAACCCCACTTACTCAGAGAGGTTCTTTTTCCTTAATATAAGTTTTTCCAATCTGTTTATTATTGTTACAATTAGTATTTTTGAATCAGTATTCCTAATTGACAACAATCTATATTTTCTTTTTGTTCTTTTTCATCCACTGGTGTCAATGTTTATCTTGATTCTTAAAATGAATTAATAATTGGTGCTTGTTTTGTAACTCTCAGACAATTGTTTCAAGTTTGGGATTATCTCATCTTTTGACTCTTTGATAAAATTCCTGTGTTAGCATTTGAGCCTTGTATTTTTAATGAGATAATACTGTCATAACTCTTTGTATTTCTGCTATGGGAATTCATGTAAACTTCTTTTTATTTCCAGTGGGATCAATTTTATTTTCCTAAGAAATTATTTCATAAAGTTATAAAAATGATGTCTTATTTCAGATTTCATTTGTATCAATAGGTATTTTTCTGGCTATGTTTCCTCCTAATTTTCTTGATGGAATTGGCCAGTGAACTTTTTAAAATATCTTCAAAGAATGAATATCTTGATTAGTTTTATCATATATATATGTAGATAGAAATAGACAGATGATAATTGGATAGATGATAGATAGATAGATAAATCAATACACTAAGGGCTTTGGGGGGAGTAGATAATTCTACTTAGAATTCCATTTTTTTCTTCCCCTTTATGTTTGTTTGGGAATAAGAGAAATTTCATCAGTGAAGATATAATTTTCATTTTCCTTTTGTTTTCTTAGAGAAGCTTTAACATTGCTTTGACATATTCCTAGGCACTGTGAACAGTGCCCCTCATTCTAAAACCTTGCTTCCATCAGCTTAGTAAAGCCCAACTTATTAAATGGTAATATTCATATCTGTAAATGGAAAAGATTGGTGTGTTTCTTTGCATCTGCAAATTCTTCAATTGCTCCTCTTCCTGGTTCTCAACACTGACACCGCTCTGAGAGATCTGGACCCTCCTCGCCAAAATCCAGATCCAACTCCCCACAAGAGCTGCAAAATCCAATGCTGCTCACTTTCAAATCAGTGCACACAGTGGCCTGAGGCTGAGCAGCAGAGTCAGACCTGGGCTTCTCTCCCTGACAGTGGTCTGGCTTCCTTTCATTCTAGTGTCCTGCTCTCGCTTTTCTTTTTCCAGAGCCCATGAAGCCAACTGTTCCTGTCTCACCAGAGGCTTGCAGTGGGCTGGAAGCTTTTGGGGAATTTGACGTTTATTTACAGGTAATTGAAACATTTGGTGTTCTCTCCCTTCTGGCATATAGGATGTGGGGTCTGAGTGTGACTTTACTGGTGCTCTTTGTGAGAGTCTGGTTCTCCGGGAAGACTGTGAGAGGCCCTGACACACACATTGCATTTGTCCACCTCACACAGCAGCTCCCACATCCCATCACCTGACCACACTGATGTGGCCCGCAGCAGAGATGTTCCCTTTGGCGTTCCTCTGCACCCACTGTCTTTTCTCTAAGGTAGCTGCACTGCTGTCTGATAACGTCCCTGGGACATTATTATTATTGACACTTGCTGTGATTTTCACACAGAAGGTTCATGTCTTCATTCAATTCTGGAAAATGTTCCTTTGTCCCCTTTATCATCTGTTTGGCTCTTACTCGGTACCCAGTGGAGTTTCAACTTCTATCCCATAAGTCTGTTTCTCTTTCTTGCAAGTAACAAAATCTCAGCTTTTATTTTTGTGCACAGGAATCAGGCCATCTCAATAACATGGCTGATACCTTGAAAAACATCCATTTCTTCTACCAGTTAAATTAATTCACTCTGAGGAGTTAATAATGCCCCAGAGTAGTCACTCTATGTAAGAGAATTTCAATATCAATGGCAGCCTTCCACCAGCATGTCTTCAAACTGTCCCACACGTCACCTCCTATGACTGCCTGAAAGACCAGTGATTAAGATGACGTTGATTGACCCTGCTCACCATCCAGACGACGGTGACACCCTGCAACATCAGAGGTCGGGGAGCAGCAAGCATGTGGAGGGGCAGATCTTACCTTCTCCCTCAACCTTGCCTCTCCTGCTTACCACTCAATCACACTCTGCCTTGGTTTCCCCAGAGGTTCAGTGAAAGCGATTCACAAGTACCTAAAACAAAACATGCTCTGACTCTGAAACATTGGATAGTGATTCTGTGTGATTCTTGTCCTCTGACGTTGCTACACACTGGTTCAGAGATCAGTTTTTAAATTCCTACACACTAGGGGTATCACTGGAGCACAAAAGTGAAGCTGTATCTCTGGACATTGACACATCTAACGCTGCTGTCACCAATGAAGGAAGCGAAACAAGTCAGAGGGAGGAGAAAAAACTCTGACAAGGCCCGTCTCCTGACCTGCTCCCAACACTGATCCCAACTCCACAGGTGTGTTTTCCCATAGTTTTTATATTTTGCATTTTCAGTTCTTCAGTAGGCCTTGTTTGCTTTCTGAAATTCATATAGGAAGTGCCTCTGAACACTTAGTTGGTCCCCCAAATAAGTACATGCAAGATTAAGTATTTACCTCGCAACAGGTGTTTATTTAATGAGCTTCAAGGAAGGAAAGAGTCAGCATATCTCCATTAACAGTTAAGATTCAATATCTTCATTTTTTATTTATTAGCTCAAATTCAGTATTACAGTCCAGCTCCTACTTTACTTTGGAACAGCACTATCATTCTGCCATTATTACAGATGCTGCTGCAGACTTCCAGCCAGGCTGTGACGTACACAAGGATGGAAGTTGCAAGGAAATGAGAGTGGCTTTATTCTAGTTTGCAGGAACATTTCAAGTTTCCATCAGCACTCCACTACTTATTTTAGAATCTTGCATTTCTCCTCTTGTTCCAAAATAGACACATTAAAATGAAAAATTAGTGGCAATAGATAAAGACTTGGCAGTTATGAGACTGCTCAGTAGTAAGATCAGAAGCCTGTAATTTAAAGCAATCACTGACTGAGCTTTCTAATTCATAAAGGGCAGAAAAAGACAGTATTTTTGTTGGAAAAATCTTTTTCAATCTCCACAGTTTTCAGTCCTTAGACAACAGTTTTTCTGTTATAAATGTATCCTGACTATTAAAATATGCAATTATATTTAGCAAAGAATTAGTCATTAGTATAAAACTAGAACTCACAAAGAAGGGGTATAGCACTGTAATAAAATATAATATTATCAACAAAGCTATGTGAATCTGAGGTTTCTCTGAGCAGGAACGGCGTCTACATGTGGCCCCATTCAACCTTCATGTGCACCAGACCTAATTCACTTGAAGTAGTACCTGCTTCTGACCTCTGCTGTGAAATGTGCTTTCCTTCTCAATTCTGGACAGCGACGAGCATTTAACCAAACTGCTGGGCACCTGATTTAGACTAGCCCGGCCTTCCGGGGACCAGGCCAGCAGACTGTGACACAGAATCCTCATACATTAGTTTACAATGATGACAAAATGGCCATTTCCAGTGACCATGCCTGTACTCAGTCTCCAAGGAGCGTCCTGACCCTTGAAGCAGGCTTCGGATCTGAAACTGAGTGCATTGCTCAATAAACAGACATGGTAACTAACAAATGTTATGTTTTTGAAGATTATAAATACACTTAAATTTATATTTGTATAGGGCATTTTTTAGATACCTACAAAAACCTGACTGTATAAAAAAGAAAATGTGAGAAGCATTGGTGCTAAAGTCCGTGGTGCATGGACCCACACATGCCTACCACAAAACGCTGGAAGAACAGCCCGCTTTTAACTAGAGCATGTCTAAAACCAAAGCCAAAAGAGATCCCCAAGCAAATTAAACAGGAAATAGGCAGTTGTCTCTTTACTATTTCTACGTCTCCAACATCTATGACCTCTGAACCACGCAGATTATTATATTTTCAAAACTTGATGGAGAATTACAGTGATGTTTATCTTTCATCTGAGTGTCCTTGATATCCTACTGCAGTATTACCACTGAGAATTCCTGGACTACCAAGAAGTAAAATGATAAGTCATTTACTTAACAAAATAGAAGTTAGCACTCAGGGACCACAACAAATCCCTAAAATACAGACAAACATTGTACCGAATAGTGTGCCCCTCCCTAGCGGATTTGAAATACCACTTTTAATATAACTTTCATTCACATATCTGTCTAGATAGTCATGGTCCATATAGTTTTAAATGTTCTTGCTTCATACACACACTCAGCACTGTGCAAGAACAGGAACAGCTCCCTGCCTGCTTCTGGAGATGACCAAGAGTCTGGTCCTGACCCTTGCCCAAAATAAGGTAGAGATGAGACTGCTAATGACTTACAATGCACTGTTTAAAGTTCAAGTTTTCCATGGAAATACTCAGCATTAGCTTGTTCCCCTTATTTAGGGATACACAGGTGCACCAGAATATTTTAAAGGCTAACATTTATTCATTTAGTGCTTACTACGTGTCAAGCACAGTCATAAGCACTTTGCATACATTACTTCTTTATCCTTACGATAATCTGTGATGTATAGATTGATAATATGATGATAATGATAGATAGATAGATAGATAGATAGATAGATAGATAGATAGATAGATAGCCATTTTTTCAGATGACTAAACTGACACACAGAGAAGCTAAGCAACTTTGCTCAAGGTCACACAGTGAGGAAGGTAGGATTCAGTCTTGGGGAATGTGTCACCAGAGCCATAATTCTTACCCATTACTCTAGACTCTAGACTTCTAAGCAGATCTTTAATGTTAGTGCAAGACACAAGAAATTCAGGATGAATAGTTGACAACAGTGACCCTGCGTCATGTGTGCTTCTGGAGGGAAGTATTTAATGCGGTTACATAAGTGGTATCACAGCACTTCCTGAAGGCCCAGTTTTCAGCCCATTTGCCAATCATGACACAATCCTGCTTGACACCCTCCCCTGCCCTCCACTAGGCAGAGAATTCAAAGAGGTTTGAAACCAGAGGCCTTCAGGGTGTTTGGCCCAGAGAGGGAACATAAAACACTCAAACCTAAAGGAGACATATGTAAGGTGACAGCATAGTCAGTCCTGTCAGTGTACATTAGAATGTACAAACCTTGTCTGAAATCAGTTACTAATACTGTATACCAAGAAATTTTATATATGCACCTTTGCAAAGGCTGGGGCCTTCTTCAAGCTTGTAAAGTCCCAGAAACACACAGCAGTTCAGTGTTTGGAACAGGAACCACTGCACGGTCGAGAATGATCAGGAGGACATGAAAGAGACTGACCTGATGATCAAGGGATCACCTCAACAAGACGGTATGATGGTTGTAAATATATATGCACCTAAAGTGAGAGAACCTGATTTTATTAAAAACACCTAAGATCTAAGGGAGAGATACTCTCCAACACAGTAGGAGCAGGGGATCATTCTAGAACAGATTAGATTGTCCAGACAACAGAATCAACAAAGAAACATCAGAGTTAATCTATAATAGAAACAGAATGGAGGTTTCAGATAATTGGAGAATGTCTCATTAGCAGCTATATAACACATGCTCGTTTTTATCAGAATACAAAACAGTCTCTAGAAAAGACCATATTTTAAGCCACAAAACAAATATTAATAATTTGAAAAAAACTAAAACCATACCCTGTACCTTTTCTGACCACATGGAATAAAACTAGAACACAATGAAAAAAGAAATTTTTGGAAATTATAAAAATACATGGAGACCAAATGACACACTTCTGAAGGAACTATGGGTCACTGAAGAAACTAAAAAGAAAATTTAAAATTTCCTAAGACAAACAAAAATTGAAAAACAGTATAACAAAATTTATGGGGCATTTACAGCAATAAGTGCTTACATAAGAAGAAAAAAAACCCACAGATTCAAATAGTCAACTTAATGATACATCTCAAAGACCTAGAAAAGCAAGAACAAACTAAAACCAAAATTAGTAAACAAAAAGAAAACAAAGATCAGAGCAGAAATAAACAAAATAGAGAATTTGTAAAAATACAAAAGCTGAATGAAACAAAGTTTAGCAAAATCAATAAGCTTTTAGCTAGGCTAACAAAAAAAAGAGAGAGAAAGAGAAGACCCAAATAAATAAAATTAGAGATGGCAAAGGGAATGTTCCAACTGATAACACAGAAGTACAAAGGATCATTGGGGATTATTTTGAATAACTATACACTAACAAATCAGAGGAACTAAAAAGAAATGAATTAAATTTCTGGAAAAATATGACCTGTCAAAATTGGTCTGTGAGGACACAGAAAAACATTGAACAGACCAATAAAAACTATGAGAATGAAGCAGTTATAATTCCCCAACAAAGAAAAGCCCAAAGTGGATACTTCACTGATGAATTTTACCAAACCTGTAAAGAACTAATGCCAGTTCTTCTCAACTATTCTAAGGACTTGAAATGAAGAAGGCCAAACTCATTCTATGAGGCTAGAATTACCCTGATACCAAACAAACAAGGACTCAACAAAAAATAAAACTATTTAACAGTGTTTCCCAAGAACGGGGATGCAAACATTCTCAACAAAATATGAGCAAATTGAATCCAACAGCACACAAAAAATATCACTCGCTATGATCAAGTGGGACTTTTGCCAGTGATGCAAGGATGGTTTAATATATACAAATCAATAAATAAAATATGTCATATCAGCAGAGTGAAAGAGAAAAACTGCTGAAAAAAATCATTCAACAAAATTCAACATCCCTTCATGATAAAATCCCTGAACAAAAACTGTAAGAATTCAAATACTGAAAAGCATTTCCTCTAAGGTCTGGAACCAGACAATGTCTACCCTTGCCACTCTTACTCAGTACTCAACTGGAAGTTTTATTCATAGATATAAAACAAAGAAAGAAATAAAAGGCAAACAAATAAGAAGGCAGTTGATTAAGTTTCCTGTATTTGCACATGATATGATTCTATTTATAGAAAAACCTACAGACTTCACTAAAGCTTTATTAATCTGATATAAAGAGTTCAGTAAATTTACAGGTGCAAAACCCATGTGAAAAATCAGCAGCTTTACACAGCAATAATGAACTTGCTGAGAGAGAAATCATAAAAACAATCTCATTCACAATGAAAAAAATAAAATTTCCAAGGAATAAATTGAACCAAGAAAGTGAGTGATCTGTATAAGGTGGCTGTGGAGCTCATGCCTGTAACCTCAGTTCTGCCTGGGCAGAGTTTCTTCATCACAACCAGCCAGCAGTAGTGAAGGCCTGTCATCCAAGCCACAGAAGCCGTGAATAGGAGAATCATAGTCCTCCTATTACGTCAGATCTGAAAATTACCTAAAGCAAAAAGGGCTTGAGGTTAGCTCAAGTGATGGAGTACCTGCTTAGCAAGCACAAACCTCAGTACCTCCACCAAAAAAAAAAAAAAATCCCACATTTCTTGCAGTACTGCTCACAATAGTTCAGATATGGTACCAATGTAAGCACCCATCAACAGAGGAATGGGAGGAAAGGATGTGGGGTACACGCAATGGAATTTCCTTCCTCTATTAAAATGAAAGAAAACATTTCATTTGCAGCAAAATGGATGGTACTGAAAGGCATTATGCTAAATGACTTACGTCAGACACAGAAAGTCAACCATCATGTGTTCTCAGTCATGTGTGGAAGCTTTAAAAAAGGTTGATCTGAACGTAGGAAGCGTAAGGGAGAAGGGGACAGAGACATGTTGGGTAATGGGTCTCAGAGCACAGTTAGATGGAAGGAGTACGTTCTCTAGCTTTGCAGCACAGTGGGATGACACAGGTCACCCTAACCCATCAGTTATGGCATAGAGAAGAAGAAGGGAGCTAATGATCCTGTTTTGGTTACTGCAGCCTATGTGAATGTTTTGAATATCACACTGAACGCCATTAACATCTACAATTAACACAACCACTAAAGTACAGACTGGACCAGAGGAGATGGGAGGTTTTCCCATCCTGTCAGTTAAACAGCACCCTTCAGACAGGAGCACTGGCACTCAACTGTAAGGAGACACCTCTGTCATCTTTAATTCACAAAACATTAGTTTCACCAATGCTTTCTTTTAATCAGAGTCCGGACAGGTCTTCCTTACACCTTTGGACTGGTCTGAACTCAATGGGCCATCAGCACAATTGTAGCCAGACATTCAACTCTGAAGGGCTGCAATGCAGGAACCCCGGGGTTTTGAGACAAAACAGGGGCTCCTTTCAGGCTAGATGCAATATCCTCAGCTAAAACCCTACTACTTAAGGATTTAAACAAGCACTGGCCACAGACAAATGTAAGCTGCTTTGTAATTCAGTAAACTGGTCCAAGTGTTCTCATCTCTGCTGCTGGAATCCAGATTGCTCAGGTTTGCAGGGTCCTAATTAGCTGAAGTTAATAACATTTACACAGATCTCCACTGCTGCATAAGCCTCTTCCAGCCTGAGGAGGGAGCATAATCTTACATAATCACTAGTCTTATCCTACAATGGGCTTCCATCTCGTTAGATATAGTTGCCCAGGATTGGCACAGCAAAAGACAGAAACCTGCTCTGTGTGAGGATTCCAGCAACAGCCTGAGTTATTGGAACTGTTGAAGTCGCACTGGGAGAGCACCGGAGAGAACAACTCAGATTTTCACCCAGGCTCATCTGCACACAACAAGGTTGATTTTCAAGGAGCAAGATTTGGACCGGGTTCCCCTTGACTCTCACAATAAACGTTCTCAACTGCTCGGACCGGGGTTACTTCTGTGCAACTGCTTAGACCTCTCCACTTGGTTTGATCACCATCTGTGCCCAAAAGACTTTGTGACTGGAACACCATAGGAAGATGTGGAAGTGTTCATTGCAGGATTACACTCTTCCACACTGACTCCACGTGGGTATTCGGTCCTAGCCTCCATTGCGAGGAAGACAGCTATGGTTAGCCAGCCTCCTCACTTTCTGCTCCCAACATACCAGGGCAATAGGCAAAGAGGCTCAAGTGTACAGATGTTAGTCCATCGCAATGAGTATCA
Organism: Castor canadensis; assembly: GCF_047511655.1. Lineage (NCBI taxonomy): Eukaryota > Metazoa > Chordata > Mammalia > Rodentia > Castoridae > Castor > Castor canadensis. The sequence continues at coordinate 3,693,694 of NC_133386.1, read as the reverse complement.
CAAGGTACTTTTGTATCTATTATTCATTCCAAAAAGCAGCTCATTAGAACGTCTCTTACTTTTTTTCAATGGGGCTAAAAGAAGCCTAATGAATCTCATTGTCCAGATAAACTCATATGTCAAATAATTACACGAGTAGAGAGTAGAGGGAGCCTCAGTTCTGTTCTAGTTCATTGTTGCTCAAACATGAACCTAACAACCCCACCTCTCCTTGTACTAGGGTGGCTCTGTTATGGCAGTAGAATGCAGAGGTGATGCTGTCACTTCTGAAAACTTAGGTTCTAACAAGCATGGTGTTCCACCATGCTTCTGGGTGTCCTTCTCTTTCTGCCTCTCTCTCTCTCTCTCTCTCTCTCTCTCTTTCTCTCTCTCACCACACAAACACACACAATTTTTTTAGATCCTACACTCTAGGGAAGGCCAGCCAGCATGTGAGGAAAAGCCCCATGAAGATGTCACGTGGTGAGGAACCCAGGATCTGCTTCAAAGAAAATCTTCCAGCTTCATCCGCAGTGTCATTCCCAGAGCACTGACCCTCAGAAATTGTGCGACAGGATAAGTGGTCGTTGTCTTGGATGGCTACATTTTGGAGTAACCTGTTATGTAGCAACAGATACCTTAGATACCAGTTGTCCAGACAGTATAAGTCACTTCTGTACCTGTCCCACACCAGGAGGCACTTACTTGTCCTAGACGGCTTTGCCTTCACTCATTCTTCCCCATCCACACACAAGAGTTCTGGGGCTGAAGATATTAAAAATGTATATGCATGTATGAAAACATCACAATGAAACCTGTTATTCTTTACAATTAAATATGCTAATAGAATGTTAAAAAACAAAAGAGGTATGAAAAATGTGTATTCTCCAGATGGCTATGAGTATCTCACAAAATGTATTCGATTGCCTTATTAAAATGTTCTTTATAACTTCTCTGCTGCTCTCAATAGAATCTCTACTCCCAAAACATTCCAGCATTAGAACAGATTTTAATTAAGCACATCAACACAAAATCAGTGGCAGTGAAATTCTGCCATTTAGACAAAAGCCTAGGAAATAGGATTTTATTTTGTTTGGTTGGTTGGTTTTGGTGGTGGTGGGTTTGAATTCAGGACTTCGTGTGTGCTAGGCAGACAGTCTACCACTTGAACCACACAACTCCTGCCCAAGTTTGTTTTGGATATTTTTGAGATAGGGTCTTGACCACAATCTTCCTATTTTAACTTCCCACTATAACTGGGATGACAGGCGTGCACCCAACTATTGGTTGAGATGGGGTCTGAGAACTTTTTTGCCTGGACTGACTGGAACCATGATCCTCCTGATATCAGACTCCCAAGTAGATGAGATTATAAATGTGAGTCACCACACCCAACTCCAAGAAATAGGATTACTTACACTCATGATGTGGACCTAGGTTAAAGCTGACTGAGGACTACTGGCCTTCCTTCAAGGTTCCTCCTCATGTAGACACTACTAGATGAGGGAATCCCGAGCAGTTTCATCTCACCCAATGTGTCAATTATTCTGACATTTAATTTTCTCCTCTATGAAAATGAAACTGATGGGCCAAGGAATTTGAAGATTGTGATGAGCTAAAGTCAGAATTAAGTCTTCAGTCATAAAATACTTCTCATTCTCCCTCTTAAAAATGTGGAACAAAGCAATCTAGCCAAAATGCCTGAAACCAACCTTGTGGCATAAGATAAGCTGAGGCAGTGGAAGGGCAGGTAACATGGCCTGATGGGACTGTGGGACCACATTTGGACATTGGGGCAGCTCCTCCTTCAGGGCTGTGGCTCCACTGTTCTGTCTCCCCAGTGCAGCACGCATGAAACCCTTGCCTTCCCAGGTAACTCAGATTCTCACTCTGTCACAGAAGACAGATCAGATCAATTTTGACTAGCCATATTTTTCACAAACTATAAGGTTTTTCAGATCCTTGTGGATTTGATCGTGATGTTCACAGTTACAACTTTCCAATGCTTTAACATGTATATGTGAAATCAGATGTCAAAATGCATAGCAGTTGGGCGCCAGTGGCTCACACCTGTAATCCTAGCGACTCAGGAGGCAGAGATCAGGAGGATTGTGGCTTGAAGCCAGCCCAGGCAAATAGTTTGCAAGACCCAATCTTGAAAACACCCATCACTAAAAGGAGGGATGGAGGAGTGGCTCAAGGTGTAGGCCCTGAGTTCAAGCCCCAGTACCACACACACACACACACAAAAAACAGGCATAGCAGAGGTATTACTTTTTTTATTGAGCTCATTTAGTGACTTTTTAAAGAATTTTTCAATTTTTCACCAATACTAGAAACCAGTTTATATATTATATATGCACATATGTATATAAATATACACATACATACACACTGTCCATGTATTGGGTTTGTCTACTCAAAGTGTGATGACCTTCACCATTCATTAGAACCAAACTCCTGAGCCCCACTCCAGCACACAGGAAGGTGACATGTGTTTGGGGAGGGGGTGTTGGGGAGCTACAATAATAATTTTCACAAGTTCTGGAGCTATCAAATTAAAAAGCTGATTTTTAAAAAATGAAAACAGAATCCATACATATTCTGACAACAGCTAAATGTTTAAATACACTGAGAAGAGAAAGTAGTACATCCACTTTCTATGTTTTCGGATCACCTTGGAATGAACTGAGTTACTGCCCTTTTCCTGAGTGTACCTTATCCACTTGGCAGCTCCCATAGCACCAAGGAGCACCTTGTACACAGTAGGTGCTCAAGACACGTGTGATGAATGAATGGATGTGCCAATGTGTGAGAAGGTGATGGGATGTGTTCCCTGTGCAAATTCTTCCCTGTCTTTACTTTCCAGAAGATCACACAGGCTACCATGCCACCTGCCACCCAGAGAGGGGACTGCCCTGTCTCTTTGCAGCTCTGATCCAATATCATTTGCCCTGGTGCTGCCAGACAAGACACCCCTTTCCACCAGTCCGTACTCATGAGCTAACAGTTCTGGTTATCATGAGCTTTATTCAAGTTCTGTCCCAACCTCAGCATCCTGTTTCTTCTTCCGCAAATGCAAAACACCTGCAATGTGATCTGGAAGAATTTAACGTGCTCTCCCTTCCTGTGCCAGGCAAGCACATTCCACCTTCTTAGGAGAAAAGGTAAGGGCAATGTGCGTTTCTGGGTCCCTCTGTTTTCTATAGTGACTGTAAACTTGGTCTTGAGAAACTCTGCCTTTATTTAGCAAGGTCTACAATATGTTACCCCTCAGCATGTATTAACTCTTTTCAAAGTAACTAAAATAAAAAATTTGGAGGTGCTGATTCTGGGGGTCACTGTGGTGTGTGCTACACAAAGCAAGTGTTCCGGATATAGTCCCAGCCTGTACCTCAGTTTTTTAACCCATCCTTCTTATTTAAAGTTGGATAACCCCATGACACTTGCAGAGACACATATCTGAATTAACCATGAAGAGCTCCTACATATTTTAGGGCTCTCTTTGTCTTCATATCCCTTGTGGTTCCATGTCAGCCAAACTTTACAAACTCATGTCACCCATCTCTGCTTCATTTCTAAAATTCTCTGAGTTGCTGGCCTGAGTACCACCTTTGATGAGTTGGTGAAGAAAGAATGTACAAGAGAGTAAAGCATTTAATGCATAAATTAGGAAGCATCAGATATTATGTGCCTATAATATGACAGCTAAGAATGGAAAATAATATTGCAGCAATGGAAACTGATAGGAAAAATATGTTTGGTTATTATTTTCAATATGCAAATGATCCCTTATTTTTTGGATTTAATGTCAACTAGCTTTATTATCCTAATAACTAATTTCATATTTCTGAAAAACATCTTCCTCATTTTTTCAGAGAGGGGCTTTGACTACTTTAACTGTCTGGCCCATTTCCTGTTTAAAATATGTGTGTTCTACCAGAGTCTGTAGACAGGTCTGACAGCTGACAACAAGTGGATTAATGACCTATCTCTTGCCCTTTTGTGCAAGAAGAAAAGCAGTAAATCCCTTTTCTTCTCACTTTTTAGTATGCCCTACCTCTTCCTGCCATTGCCACAAAAGTCTGCCCCATTGGCTCAGAGACAAGCTTGACCCACAAGACATCATTAATTTAATTGCAGGCGCCCTCAGGTCAGCACAGCACATTGACAAAGCATTGGAGAGACTGCTCCAAGGCATCACGTCAAAGTCTCACATATGCACACTGCAGAATGACAAGACACTTTACCTGAAAGATTACTCACCCATGTTTAGGAGCAGCTGGCTGACAGGACACATCGTCAGAGTAACACTGTGAGGATCGGCTTCTTGGCATGGCCTGGTTTTGTTCTTTTGCTAATCACATGTGATTGAGTAATATGAGAGATCGGAAACAGCCAAGTAGGGCCATAGTTCTCAGCAATCTGGATCCCTCAACCAGATGCTAAAACCACGGGTTGTGCGTCACTCTCCACACCAAGCAAAATGGATGTGTTTGTTGATTGCTTCATCAGGAATCTTCAAGTTATGGATGATTCTAAGAACATGATACCATGTTCTGCAGCATTCAAATTCCTATAGGTACAATAGCACCATGCAATTTAGGAAATCTTTTATGCATCATGCATAAAACAAATATTTGCAGATAGATGATTGTGGAGCTGTTATGGTTGGTGATACATACGATGATGCAGAAATATCATTCATCAGTTGGAAAGTGTGGGAATCGTAGACTCAAGTGGAAAAGACCTCACTTTATGAATCTGAATCAAGTCTAGATTCAAGGGCTGCACACCAGACTTTATACCTAACACAGCACAGTACAGACTCACCAGTGAGTGTGATGAGCTGCAGGTTTAGGAAGTAGAATCTTACAGAAAATGAGGAGTGGGTTCCCAAGATGTTATGTGGCTGTGTAGCATCGTCAATCTAGTGACAGTGAAACCACAGTGAAAGTTTCCTGGGTCCCAGTCACCAGGTTCTTCTTACTATTTTCCAGCAAAGAAAGAATTCAAGGTCGTGTGGCCCAACCATTCATTCCCAGATGTTCTAAAATATATTACTAGATGTAGAAAACCCAACGAAACACTGGGTACTAAGGTCAAATTGCTTCTTTGTAGAATTACTTGAACTATATTGTATCTTCTTTTTACCACATCAGCTTACATTGGTTATTTTTTGGAATAAACACCTCTGTGAAAATGACTGCTTTTTCTATGAGTCCCAGGATGTAGATATCTTTTCCCAGTGCCAGATCTGATGGAAATGAGAAATAAACAAGCAGATAGGTGAGAATCCAACATGCTGAATTTGACTAATAAGCTAATATAAAGAGATTCTTAGGCAGTAAGGTTACAGGTTGGTATCACTTATTGGAAATGCTTGGGATCAGAACTTTTCGTATTTAAGATTTTGAACTTTAGATTTTGAAATATTTGAGGAGATATATATATATATATATATATATATATATATATATATATATATATATAAAATGAGATATCTTGGGATGGGTCAAGTGTAAATATGAGCCCATTTGTGCTTCATGTGCTCCTTGTATACATGGCCTGTTCATAGTTTTATACAGTCGATTTAGTGCAACTGCTTTCTTTTGTGTAGTGCTGGGAAGCCAGGGCTTTGCACACATGAGGCACCCACTCTACCACTGAGTGACAACACCAGCCCAGTGCCTGCATTTTGAGGTCAGGTATAGAACTTTTCACTTGTAGCCATCATGTTGGCATTCACAAAGCACTTGAAATTTGGGGATTTGGGGATCGAGGATGGTCAACCTGTACTATGTAAAGCTGATTCATGGAATTAGAAGATGGTCACCACAACAGACTTCTAGCCTTTTTTGGTGGTGCTGGTGCTTCCTGTATAAGACTCAATGTCTTAGAAAAGCAAAGGAATGCCTGAATCCCAGGGGACAGCTCCCTCCAAAGGAGAGGAAGATGCAGTTGCTGTGCCAATTTTGCCTTCCACCAAATTGCAAAGGAAATGAGGTATGGAGAGAGACCAGAAGTGTCTCACTAATAAAGCATCTTATGGAGGAAGCTTCGGGAATGGAGAGAAGTGCTCCTTTTTGACAACAGATTATAAAAACATGATTGAGGATGATTGTCAAATTACACAGAATATAACTCTTTATGAGAATCTCCAAGGTAGATTTTTTTTTTTTTTTTTTTTTTTGTCTTTTCTTTTTTGGTGCTGGGATCGAACCCAGGGCCTCACGCATGCTAGGCAAGCGCTGTACCACCGAGCTACATCCCAGCCTCCAAGGTAGATTTTTGCTTGAGATTTTCCCCCAGAACAGTTTCAATTCCAAATAATAAGTTATACTCCATTATTGATTGGATGTAATCAATTCTAACTGGAATCTTCTATATAAGCATATACTTTTAGAGCATCATGGACTCGTGACATATATGTAGCCTTAATAACAATCCTCTTCACTTTACCGATTGTTCCCATTTCATCCTCTTCTTTTTCTTCTCCCTCCTCCTTGTTCTTCCTCTTTGCTGTCATCACCAAATCACTTACTATCCTCACAAATTATCTACCTTTGAAAGCCACCTGATATGCTTTTAGTGATATAATCAGGTACAAAATAAATAAATACAGGATTTACCTCATAAAGCAGCTCTACCCTGGCAGACACAGCATCAAAGAACCCTTTTTCTAAGTGCTCTGGCATACTACAGATACATTTCATCTTAATAATTCTGATCTTCTTTCAAAAATCAAAGCAAAATACCCAACTTTCCTGTCCATACTGGAATCATCATTGGATAAAAGTAATTTCTCTTCTCTTTTACTTCCAAGATGCATGAGTATCACTTATGTTTCCCGAGCTCAGAGAGCTTTTGGGATGCCAGCTGCCTACAAGATACTTGCTCCTAAGCGTGAACAGGTATCTGAAAGACAACATCTCCTCCCCACAAAATTTATTTTTCAATGATCCTGAAACACCCCTGTCACATACACTGAAAAATCACTTGATTCTCTTTCCAAAATCTACATGCTCCCTCCCCAATGCCATAAGTAAATAAAAGTAAGCATTATATATCAACATAACCTACAACGTCTCAAAAATACCAATGAGAAATTAGCCTCCCCAGCTTCTTAAGAAGGTAGCATTTGGGAGACAGTATTGTTAAGTTTCTGAAATCTCTGAATTCTGAAATCTCTGTCTGTGAATCCTGTCTGAGAGCCACTGTTATGGGCATCTGAGTTGTAATTTTTCATTTAAAAATTAATGCAGTACTGCATTTGCCCTAGGTCTAAACTCAACATATGAGGAAGAACATATGATTTTTTATCTTCTGAACCTGGCTAACCTTGCTCAAGATGATGTTCTCTAGTTCCATCCATTTACCTACAAATGATAACATTTCATTCTTCTTCATGGCTGAGTAAAATTCCATTTTGTATAAATACCACATTTATTTCATCCATTCCTCAGTGGTGGGGCATCTTGGCTGTTTCCATAACTTGGCTATTGTGAATAGCACTGCAATAAACATGGGTGTGCAGGTGCTTATGGAGTAGTAACCTGAGTTGCATTCCTTTGGGTGTATCCCTAAGAGTGAGAGAGCACATACAGAAGGAATGGGGATAGGTGGAAAACCCAAAACCTTGAAAGTGTTTGATGTTCCCACTACAGAGAAGCTAATATAGTAACCTTAAAATGACAGAGGTCACTATGGGAAGGTGACCGGGAAGTAGTGAAGAGGTCAGGTAGAGATGAATCAATTCGGGTTGTAATACACTTGTGCATGGAAGCAATGCTAAGAATCTCTCTGTATAGCTATTCTTATTGCAACTAGCAAAAACGCTACGTCTTTTTCATTATTGCTTATGTCTACACTTCATCAAAATTGGAGAAAAGGGTTCTGCCTAGAAGCGAGGAGGGTATGGGGGAGAGAAAAGGGGTGGGGGGCAGGGGGAAGAAATGGGCCAAACAATGTATGCACATTTGAATAAATGAATAAAGAAAAAATAGTTTAAAAGTTAATGCAGACTCCTTGATATTTTTCAAGCACACAATCATATTATCTACAAATGAGAGCTTTTTACATTTCCTTTGTAATATGTACTGTTCTTGCATTACTGACTTTAGCAAGATTCAAAAGTTTGTTGTATTTCAATACATCAGAAATGAAAAAAAAGTCAAAGTCCTAAAAAATTACATCTACGATAAGTCACAAAATATGGACTACTTAGGTACATTTATTTTAAAAAAATGATCAGTTGCTATATCCTAAAAAGCGTGTAACACTAAATAGCACTGCTAAGAGTAAATACGCAACTGCATCAAGAAGAGATGTCCCATATGAATGGATCTGAAGTCTCAGATTTCCCAAACTGGTTGCACAGAGTCAATTTGAGCACAAGCAGACATTAGCTGTTAGGACAGAAATGGTCAAGGTGATTCTGAATTTTAGCTGAAAACACAAAAGGCCTCCATTAGCCCTGGTAGGTATGCAAAAGAACAAAGTTGAAGCACTTTTGTAAGCTAATATACATAAAGTTACAGAAATCAAAAGAGTGTGGTATTAGTAGAAAGATGGACAGACAGACCGACAAAAAATAACAGAGTATGGACATGATATTCAACAAACATCAAAGCACTCAGTGGGGAATGTGCCCTTTCCTTACATTGCTCTCACAGGCAAGACGAGTAGTATGCACAAGGAAAGCCTCAATCTTTGCCTCCCCCTCTCATGTGATTAATTCAAAATGAATCATAAATCAAACTATAAGATGAAACCATGGAAAGTCAGAGGATGAGGGCAGGACATGTCAGGACAAGCCTGTCACCCCGCCAACTTACTTGGAAGCAGAGCTAGGAAAGAGCGTGTTCTGAAGCCATCCTTGGCAAAAAATGTGAGATGCTGCTGGACAAACTACTAAACTAACAAAAAGGACTAGGGCCATGGCTCAAGTGGTAGAGTGCCTGCCTAGCAAGTATGAGGTCCTGAGTTCAAACCCCAAAAGAAAGAAAAGAAAAAGTAATCAAAGATAAAAAAAAAACTGATAATCAAATTTCACTTTTCAAAAGCCACTTTAAGGAAAATCAACAGGTCCAAAACATACATGTAATAAAGGACCTATATCCAAAATATTTTAAAGTATTAGAATTCTATAATGAGAAAATAAAGCATTCAATAAAAAATATGCTAAATATTTACATGTCACCAAAGACACTTATAAAGAGCAAATAGGTGGACACCAATGGCTCACACCACATAACAGAGGTGCCAGAACAAAGGAGTGTAAAAAAAGAGCAGAAAAATACATTAAGAAAATAATGACTAAGCAGGGCATGGTGGCTCATGCCTGTAATCCCAGCTACTCACAAAGCAGAGATTTGAAAAACTGTGGTTCAAGACCAACCAGGGCAAAAAGTTCACATGACCCCATCTCAAACAATAAAAACTGGGTGTGGTGGTGCACACTTGTCATCCTAACTGAGCTGGGCCAGCTCAGTCACAAACATGAGACCTTAATGAAAAATATCTAAAACAAAAAGGACTGGGAGCATGGCTCAGTGGTAGAACACCTGCCCAGCACCTGTAAGGCCCAGAATTTAAACCTCAATACTGCCAAAAGAAAGAAGGAAGAAGAAAGAAGGAAGGAGGGAGGGAGGGAGGGAGGAAGGAAAGAAGGAAGACTTAATGCTCTATTTGTCTTTCTGTGCTTGGCTTATTTCACATGCATAATGTCCCCAAGGCTTGGATCCATGTTGTCACAAATAACAGGATTTCCTTCTGTTTTAAGGATGTAGAATGTTTCATTTTGTGTGTGTTGATGGATGCGTCTTGGTAGTAAGTGGACATAGGAGTACAGGTATCTCCTCAGCACACTCTTTTCCTTTCCTGTGGTGGAATTGCAGCTTACGTGATAGTTCTATTTTTAATTTTGAGGAGCCTGCATACTGTTTTCCACAATGGCAGACCTAATTTAGATTCCCAGCAACAGTGTTCAAGGGCCCCCCTTTCTCTGCACTCTCACTGCCCCTGTGTGTCTTATCTTTTTGATAATGGCCATGCTAACACGAGGGAGGTGATGTCTCCTGGTGGTTTTCTGATCATTAATGACACTATGTACTTATCACATACCTCTTGGCTATTGTCTGTCCTCTTTTGGAAATTATCTTTTCTGTAATTTGCCCATTTTTTAATCAGGTTACTTTTTCTTGGCATTGAGTTGTTTTAGTTTGTTATGTAAGTGAATATTAGACCCTTATCAGCTATATGGCTACCATACACTTTCTCCCCCCTATAGGTCAAGTTCACTCTTTAGACTGACTTCTTTGACATACAGAAGCTTTTTGAGTTGATGCAAACCTTCATTGGCTTTGTCTTTGGGGTCATATCCAAAACACCTTTGTCTAGAACAATGTCTGAAAGCTTTTTCACGTTTTCTCCTGGTAGTTTTATGGTTCCAGGTCTTATATTTAGCTCCATTTTCTGTTGATTTTTGTATATGGAGTCAAATATTGATATCCAGGTTTCTCAATACCATACATTGAGAAAAGATTGTCCTTCCCATCACTGTTCTTGGGTCCTTTGTCAAAGATTTGACAGCAAATGTGTGGATTTATTTTGAGTTCTCCATTCTGTTTCATTGATCTATGTATCTTTTTTCTGCCTGGATCATAAATGCTTTAATTACCAAAGGTTTATAGTACATTTTCAAATTAGGTAGTGTGATACATCCAGATTTTTCTTTTTGATCATGATTTCTCTAGCTATTGGGGATCTGTTATGGTACCAATATGAATATTAAGATTTTTTAAATATTTCTATGAAAAATTCCATTGGAACTTTGATAGGTTAATTACGTTGAATCTGTAGACCACTTTAGGTAGTATGAACATTTAAAAAAACTAATTCTTCCAATTCATGAACATAGGATATCCTCTCGTTATTTTTTTCTTTTCTCCTTTTATTTTATCATTTTTACATTTACTTACATATGTATACATTATTTGTGCCATCCCCTCCCCCCTACCTCCTCCAAACCCCTGCTTCCAGGCAGAACATGCTCTGCCCTCTTCTTTGATTTTGTTGAAGATAAAACTTAAGAGATAATAAGAATGACATACATTTTTGCTAGTTTGGGGTAAAGATAGCTACACAGAGAGATTGCTAGCATTGCTTCAATGTATTTGTGTATTGCAATCCACATTGGTTCATTCCTACCAGACTTCTTCACTACTTCTTGGTCCCTTTCCCATAGTGGCCTCTGCTAATATAAGATTACTTTCCAGTGTTTTATAGTTTTCAGTGCACAGATCTTTTGCTTCTTTGGTAGTTTTGTTCTTAAGGTTATTTTTTTGATGTTGTTGTAAGTGGGATTGTTTTATTGATTTCTTTTTCAGAGAGTTTCTTATTAGTGTACAAAAATGCTACTGTATCCTTAAAATGTACTAAATCTGTTTATTAGTTATATAGTGGTTTTGGCACCATCTTAAAGATTTCTATATGCAATATTATAGTATCTTTAAACAAAGACAATTTAACTTTTAATTTTAGTGTCTTTTATTTCTCTTTCTGTCCCTGTTGCTCTGGCTAGGACTTCCAGTTTTATGTTGAATAAAAGTGTGAAGAATGGACAGCCATGTCTTATTTCCAACCTTAAAGGAGAAGCTTTCACACCATTGAGTGTGACATTGTCTGTCAGCTTTTTTGTGTTGAGCAGAACCTCTTTTATATCCAGTTTGTTGAGTTGCTATCACAAAAGGATATTGAATTTACCAGTATCTTTTAAGCCAATGCAATCCAATAAGAAGTCTTTTTTAACTGACATCTTTGTGCAAAAGAATAAATTTGCACCCTTTTCTCACACCATACTCTGAAGGGTAAATTTTCATTTTCTTCACTTAGACTAGCTGCCTTACATATGATAAAAGCAAAAAAAGAGAGACAGATAAATTGGACTTCATTATAATTAAAACCTTTTGCTCATCAAGGGACCATTCATAAAAGTGAAAAGACAATAGTACAGGAGAAAATTTTTATAAACCATATGTGTGATAAGACATTTGTCTGTAAAATATATAAGGACCTCTTACAACTCAGTTATAAAAAGAGGCATAGCCCAATTAACACTGGGGAAAAGATTTCAATAGGCTTTTTCCCAAGATATACAAATCCTCACTGATATGACCAATATGATCACTCATGAGGGAAACACAAATCAAAACCCTAACTAGATACTACTTCACACCCACTGTGATAATTAAAATGACAAGGACAGACAACAACAAGGGTTTTGAGAATGTGCAGTGACTGGTACCCTTGTGCATTATGGAATTATAAAATGGTACACCTTCTCTGCAAAATGCTTTGGAAGTTCCCAAAACTGTCTTTGTTTTGTTCTGCTTTAATGGAACATCTAAGAGTACGTAAATTTTTTATTGAACAGAAATTTATTTGTTCACAGGAATGGAGGCTGGGAAGTCCCATATCAAGTTTTCAGCATCTAGTGAGGCTCTTCTTGTTGTTTCATCAAATGGCAAAGGCAATCCCCTCTTATCCTGGGCACTAATCCATTGATGAGGGCTGAGCTCAGTGATCTCAGCATCTCTCCTCTGGCCCTACTCCCAACACCATTGCACAGGGGATGAAGTTTTCAACACATGATTTTGGGGAACATATCCAAACTATAGCACCAATAATTCTTCCCTGTAAATATATTTCCCTAGAAATACACCCAGGAGGAACAAACCCATGTCTGGAATAATTCAAATAGCTATTGACGAATGAACAGTATGATCAACAGTGATAATACCCACATAATGAACTCGTATGTTTCCATATAAGTAATGAAGCATGATAACATGCTATGACCTGGATGAACCTTGAGAACATAGTGCTAACTTTAAAAAGCCGGTCATGAAAGACCACGTGCTCTAGGATTCCCTTTGTGAGAAAGGAACTGAGTAATCAAATCCATAGAAGCAACATGTCTACAAAAGACTGGGGAACAGGGAGGAGAGATGGTTAGCTCCTGCTGATGAGTATGGAGCTCTTAGGGAGTGATGAAAATGCTTTAAAATTAGATGAAAGTGGTGTTTCACAACTCTGAACACATTAACATGGGCTGTGCAGTACAATCTAAATGCGTGAATTGCATGCTTCGTGAATTGTATCGCAGTAAAGCTAGATAAAAAAGTTGTGTTTCTACTTTTATGTTTTCCAAAATTAAGATTACATAAAACAAAAGGAGCCTAAATCTAGTCCCCTCCCTCAGCTCCAACCATTCCTCCAGAGAGAATGAGAGACAGAGCAAGCGTGGAGAGACACAGTGGAGTGCTGCAGGCCTATAGCTGCATGTGGACTTTGCTCACCCTTTTACTCCCGGTTACTTCCCAGATTTTTGGCATTTGAACCTCATGAACTGTGGCTTAGTTCCTTACCTCTGGAGAGGGGCACCCAACACGCCCTGGTGAGCCCACAGGAATGAATGTGTGCAAAAGTTTTGGCAAAAAAAAGAAATGTTACCATGAAATTGGTAAGGGAGAAAAAGGGAAACAATGCCACTGCCAAGATGACTTTGTAAGAAACAATAAACAACCCAAACTCTTCTCTTGACCTAAAATCTCTCTTTGCCCAACTCTCATGTAAGGAAAAGGGAAAGTCTGACAAAAGGAATGAAAACAGGAAGACTTCCTTCTCAGCAATCACTGAACAGAATTACCAAGCTCCTTTTACATTTGAATATCTGTCTGTGAAAACCTACCACTTACTATCCATTTAATTTGAAATGCAGCTTCCCTCTTCCTTTGAAATCCAGGTGACATTTGACTCCTGGATGATGGTGCATGGCTATCATTTGCATTTATATCCTTATTGCCTAAACATCCCAGGCCCAAAAGTTTTAAATGTTAATCAGATTAAGTCCAAATGAGCAAATTAATGGAAAGATTGTCTAATCTCAAAATGGTCAGTAATTTATTATTTTTTAATTTATTTATTGGTGGTACTAGAGTTTGAAAGTCAGGGCCTCCCACTTGCTACACAGACACTTTACCACTTGAGCCACGACCCAGCCCTTGTGGTCAATAATTTATATGGCTAAATTTTATATTGCTAGTTCTACTGGTTCAAGATGAGCTAGCTAAATGATATTATCATCAGTAATTAGCATTTATTGAGTGTCTCTCCAGAGTAAGAATCTATGTTCATCCAGTTTCTTTGTATCCTGTTACAGCATCTGGCCTATATAAATGCTTTTTACTTGAAGAAAAACTGTTTCATTATCTCAGTGTCTCAAGAGCAGAAAAAAGGTCCAGATGGCTAAATGACCTGTACCTATTGAGAAAGATCCAAGCATTGCTAATGAAATACCCTTTACTAAGATTTGAATCTCTGTGAATTAAAAAGAGAGTAGATAGTTATAATCTGCTTTCCTGTAATGAGATTTACCTTTATTGCTTAAAGCAATTGGTGAAGTAATCTAGCTAAAAATAAGGTAAATATTAAAAATGATTTTGAAGAAATACAATTTGTAGATGTTAATAACAATACTTCGTAATAGCACTTTTCAAGAATGTGTGTGACTTAGTGTCTAGAGTAACACCAGAAAATGCAGCATGAGAGAGAAACACTTCTTAGTTTATTTAATTCAGTGTCCTCTAAATTGCTCATTAAGTCAGTTTTAGAATATGTTGGCTTTATCTAGGATTGTCTATAGCTAAAATTTAGGATTAGAAAGGCAGAGGTAGCCAGGATTTCACAGTCCCTTCTCAGGGTAACTTTCACTGGGGCACTTGCTCACGCAGCTGTCCTCAGCTCTGTCCTCCTGCAAATAGCAAAAGCTCGTTTGGACTCCGTCCTGTTTCACAATTTACTAACTCTCTGCCTTACCCTTCTGAGCACTTCCATGACCACTTTCTTCTCCACAGTGACGAGTAATTTTGGGTTGGTGTGCTGATGTCTTTTGGGAGGATGGTCACCTCCTATAATATGCTTATGAGTGTTTCCACTTACATGTGATGTGCTCATGCCTTAAACAGCAGAAATACTTTGGCCATAGAAATACCCGGTGACAGTAGTTTGAAACACGGGTATGGCCACAAGCTTCTTAAATCACATTTATTCTGCTTCCTCTGGAGCTCATTCAGTGGCAAAAGAAAAAGAATAGAAATAGGAAAAGGCAGAAAAAAAATACTCCTCAGAGGGTTTCTGATGTTTTTGTCTTTAAATATTCTTTGACCTATGCAGTGGTAGAATTGTTTTCTAACGCTGTGCAGATGCTTTGTATCAGTGGTGGCCATAAGAAACTTTTTAATATGTGTCTCAAGCAGTAGATATAAAGAAATTGAGTCAGAATTATTATCTGCAATAAAAACAGCTTGGGGTGAGGAGGGCGCTGTAGCTGCCGGAGCATCACAGCTGCAAGAGCAAGCACACAGGAAAGAGAATTCTCTCAGAGACCTCCTAAAACGCTGCAGACGGCAGGCTGTGTCTGTTCTTCTGACCAGGTCACTTTTCGGTTCAAGTAATTAGATTTTGTGGGCCTAATATTCCTGATGCTATTTCAAATCCAAAATTCACTCTTCACTGTGAGGAAGACCCTCCCAGACAGCTGTGCTGTGCTGTGGGCCACACCCCTGGCATGCTCACCTCCAGAACCAAGGCCTCAGACAAGGAGCAGCTCACAGAGACAAGCTGGCTGCTGCCTTTTGCAAGTCACTCACGACAGAAAATATTAATCATTTCCCCCATAGGAATTTGTCCCCGTCTTATTTCTAAAGCAAGCCTTTCCTGAGTCTTTCCTTTGCTTGAGTGCATTCAGTGTTTACCGTCTTCAAGTTGATTAGACAATAGCATGGGAGAATTTAATTAATGAGGATTTCAGCTCCACTTCCACTCTCCTAAAGTCTTAACTCAGACAGACATTTCATTTTTCTCAACTGGACATCCTAAGAGATAAACGAAGGCAGATGGCATTCTCTCGGAGCCGGTTATCTTGATGAAAGATCCCAGGGAGTCGCAGCTGTGAGCAACCATGACCCTCTGACATCTTACATGTGGGGGGAGAGGGGAGGCAGCCTGTTAGCACAGCTGTTTCTGCGATGCCAACGCTGGCAGAGGTGCTGTGATTATTTTGGGTTTAACTCTGTATTCCATTAGTTCTGTTATGAAAGGCTGATGGGATGATTCTAATGGATTCACATTTCTGCCACCAGGAAAAGGCACAATCAGAGTCCAACACCATTCAGGTCAAACCATCTAAACCCCAAACTCATGTTGTGTCATGCACATTAAGAATACAGTCAAGTTTGTTGTGTCAAGTAGCACATAGTCAACAGACAGGAAAAATAATGACAGTGGGGCTATCTTAAAACATAAAAGCCACCTGGGCACCTGTAACTGTCAGGCTATTAAAGTAGAAAATGAATGCTTAGGGTTGTTCTTCCAACACTGGATAAACATTCCAGTGGGCAATGATTAATGGGAAGGCAAGAAAAAACCTTCTTATCTCCACAGAGACTAAAAAGCACTTGACAACTGTTTACATTCTCTGTGTGTGTTCAGATAAAGAGTGCTTGATTGCTTTCCCCTGGAATCTTACTCCCAGTGTTTTTGCCTCATTCAGAATGAGCCAGGATATCACAGACAAATATCGTGGAACCAGATGTACGTAAAAGATGGCAGAGTTGACCTGAAAGATTTAGAGAGATTCAGAACAAGAGGGAGCACATTTGGGTGTTCTAATGGATTATTATTATTCTGAATGGCTCAGACTAGCAATGTGTTCAAGTCTACGGAGGTAGGAATTGAGCAGGGTGGTCCATACCCTTCAGTACTGCAATAACTGCTCCATCACCTGGCGGGTGAGAGTTTAGTGTGAAATGTAACAGGAATGTCAAAGGGAATAACATATGGGGTGTTAAAGTTAATTATCACTCCACTCATTAGTGTATGTATAATGAACAAAACAGAGTAATTAAAATTATTTACCAAATTGAAGACTGAAAATAAAATACATGTTTATGGGGTGATAATATTTTCATTGATGTTACCAATCAAAATATTTTCTCTCTTTTTGCAGAGAAAACAGTAAAAATAACATGGGTAATGAAAGCCTCTGCTTCTTGAGCTATAAAGTAGCAATAGCAATGTCGTATCACTGTGTGAAGACTAGACTAAGTGGATGTATTCTGGGGACCCCTCGGAGCCTCCTTATGACCTGCCTTTCCTTGCCCTCCTGGCAGACAGCACCACTCCCTATATCCCAAGACCCTGGCTAAGTCAACTGAGCTAAGGTTCTCCACTGAACCCCCCTAACACTAATTTACCCAGTGGTCAGATCTCAGCTACCTTTTAAGGAACCAGGATGTTAAGCCTGTAAATTAAGCTCTCCAAGTCTGAATTTCTGCTGAGGCACGAGCCATTGTAAAGTCATTGCCAGCAGGTCACAGATTAGGCTGTAAAGCCCTGGAGCTCTCCACAGCCTCATGCAGGACAGGGATCGTATCCAATCCATAAGGAAGACCTACTGGGGGGGTCTGCTCTGCTCAGAGTGTTTTTAAGAAGACTGCCCCCTGCCCTCCCAAGCACAGGACAATTTCCCCCAATTCAAGCCAAGGAAAGGAGAAAATGGCATTTTATTAAAAGATAGAGGCTGGGTACAGGGAATCACACCTGTAATCCTAGCTCCTCAGGAGGCAGAAATCCAGAGGATCATATTTCAACCTTAGCCCAGGCAGACAACAAGACCCTATCTCAGTCAGTAGCTGGATATGATGGTGCTCTCCTGTCATCACAGCTGCATAGGGAAGTTCAAATAGGAGGGTCACGGTACAGGCTGGCCAGGGCATACAGCAAGACCCTAACTCAAAATTATTCACCATAAAAATAGCAGGTGGAGTGGCTAAAGCATGCTGCCTCGCAAGCATGAGGCCCTGAGTTCAAACCCCACTACTACCAAAAAAAAAAAAAAAACCTCACAGAGACTGTATGTACCTGACCCTTATGTAGAAAAGGTCTGAGAAGGGTGGGCGGAGCTTTCTGCCTTTGATGAACTACGGGTGACCAGCCAAGTGCCCTCCATGGACCAGAGGGATCACCTTGGAGAGCAGACCATGAACCACCATGAAAGAGGTCATCCCAACAAGAGCTTGTCAGGGTGACATGACAGCAGCAGAAAGACTCAACCTAGGTGTATCTGAAGACACATAATATAAACAGTACTGTTGTCAGAGCTAAAAGTGATAATCCACACACACTTTTACTATTTATTTATTTATTTTTGGTGAGACTCAAGTTTGAACTCAGGGCTTCGCACTTGCAAAGGAGGTGCTCTGCCGCTAGAGCCACACCTCCTGCAAACATTTTTGAGTAGCTTCTTTCTACTCACAGATGTTCAGAAGCAGCTAAGACTGACAAGAGCAAAGAGTATTCTAGGCAGAGGACAGAGAGGGGATAAAGATCCAGAGGAGAGACCTGGTTTTACCCATTGCTCTATATCAAACTACTTAAAAATTTAAGTGTGTAAAAATATTTATTTGGCTTGTGGTTCCGTTGGACAGCAGGCTGGGCAAGTTCAGATGCACTGTGCTTCTGGTCTCATCTGGGCTCACACGTGTCAGCAGCCAGCTGCTGGGTCTGCAGAGACTTCTTGATTTTGAACAGGCTTTGCTGCACACAGCCTCTCCCCCTCCAGCAGCAGCTATCCAGTGGGCAGTGACCTGAGGGCACAAGCACACAATGCTTCCTGCTGCCTGGACTCAGAGCCGACCCCAGCACTCCTGCTGCTTTCCTACAGTCAGAGGTGGGCACAGGTCCAGACCAGATGCATGGGTAGAGAAACAGACTTTTCTTCATGGGAGAAGCTCCAGAGTCACCAAGGAGCGCAGTGGACCAGGGAGGACAATATTGGACAATTCTTGCTGTCTATGCCACAAGTGCTGACACATGGAAAGTGCAGTAAGGGAGATGGGTGAGGACCAGACATGCAGGGTATAGACCTGACAAGGAGAAGCAGGCACTCTGATGAGAGCAGTGGAAACCAAATTTCTGAAATGTTACTTGGGGGTGCTGTGTGGGAAGTAGGTTGAAAGCATGGAGCAGAGTGATGACTTTGCACTGACAGAGACAATGGTTGATGGGGGCCTTGGAGAGCAGCCATGGAGCTTTGGAAATTTCAGAAAATATTTTACAAATAGAGCACACAGGACTTGCTGGTGCACTCACTGTGGGAGGCCATGGAAGGAGAAGAGTCAAGTGTGAGAACCAGAGCTCTATGCACCAGGTAAAGTGTGGTACTCTTTACAAGAAGTGGGAAAGTAGTAGGCTTGCAGAAGCAGTTCAGATTCTACTTTGTACATATTAAGTTTGTGATAGCTACACTCAGAAGATATGTGAGGTCATCAGGTGTTAAAACTCAAGGAACCAGCATGCTAGCTGTATCTAAAAGCCTGAAAGCATGTTTATTCACCCATAGAATAGATGAAGATAGAGAGATTCAGGACCAAACCAAATAGAAACCAAACATGTAGAAGTTACCTAAAAGACAAGCCAGTAAATGGGGCTATGAAGTACCAGTGGAGTCATCAGGCAGTCACAAGTAACCACCATTGACATAGAGTGCCAGATAACGCCTTATCATGGGGGTTCCCTAGACCCTACTCACTAGGTGTCAATAGCATGACCCATTTGTGACAACAAGAAGTCTCTGAGGGCAAAATCATTCTAATTGAAAACCAGTGCTCTAGGCAAGAGGAGTTGTCAACTGTATCATGAACAACTGGACAGTCAAATATACAGCAAAAAGTGATTGAAACCCAGGGTTTGGCCAAATGGAGGTTACTGGTAATCATGACAAAAGTCACATCAGTGGAATGTTGAGAAATGAGACTATGTTAGATCAGCATGCAGAGTGAATAAGAAAGTGGAGACAGAAAACGTAGGCAGCACTATAAAAATGTCTTGCTCTAAGAATGGAGAATTAGAGTTTTCACTGGGAGGGCACTTGAGGAAAAGAAAGGGTTTTCCTGGAAACTTGCTTGTATTCTGATAGGGATCAGTCAGTAGAGAGGAGGAAACTGATGTTTCAGGAGGTTGTGAATGGTATACAGAGAAGGGGAGAAGGGTCCACACTTTAGACAGGTACGAGGGTCCTCCATGCCGTATACAAGAAGCATGAGCAGAGAACATAGGAACAGATGCACCAGATGGAAGCAGGGGTCCTCCGATGTGCAGACATGGAGGAGGTTCAAAACTGCCTCTTCTGAAAGGAGGATCAACTTCACCTTGAACTGCTGAGCTTGTGGGATTCAAGGCTTTTTCTCCCTAGCACTGTCATCCTGCTTCTACCATACTCCAGCACCTGCAGTCTGCTCAAATGTACAACTACTTTCTTTAACTTCAGGGTCATTTCAAACAAGTCCATGAACTAACACTACAGGACATTTCTTTCACCTTTGCATTGCCTCTCTCCTTCCTGCCAAAGCTTTGCCCTCTCCAAGGTCCTTCCCCAATTCCATATGGCCACACTCTAACCTCCAGCCCATCTGAATGTCACCTCTTGTTTTCCCATGACACTATTGACCAGAAGGCTTGCTAGGTCCTTAGTGTAACCTCCTAATCATACAAAACTTCACTCATCAATTTCTGCATGCAATACTAAAGTAAGATTTAATTTCAATATATTGTGTGAGACACACACAGGCAATATGAAATAATAGGGAATTATGTTGGTCCAGGTTCACCAGAGAAACAGAACCAATAGAATAGATAGATAGATAGATAGATGATAGATAGATAGATAGATAGATAGATAGATAGATAGATAGACAGATAGAAAGATAGATAGATGGATTGACACAGAGATAGATGACAGATATAAATATAAAAAGTGGAGTATATATCATATGTATCATATATTATACAACAAATCTCTGTGTGTATATTATATTATACAATAAATAATAATAACCTATTATTATTTATTACATTTATTATAAGGAATTAACTGGCAGACTATGGAGGCTGCTGAGTCCCCAGGTCTGCAATTCAGAAGCCAGGGACCCAAGAGAGTCAGTGGTGTCCTTCTAGTCCAAAGGCTGTCATCCTCAAGACCCAGAAAGAGCTAATACTTCAGTTTGAGTTCAAACTGTCCAGCTCAGGGAAGGCAAGCAGGAAGAATCCCCTCTTGCTCAGGGAGGTCAGCTTTTGTTTCTCATTCTGTCCAAGTCTCCTGGATGAGGCCCAGCAAGGTAAGCTGTTTCATTAGGCCTACCAATTCAAATGTTAATCTCATCCAAAACAACAGGGCAGACCCACCCAGAAAAATGTTTGGTCAAGTGTCTGGGAACCCTGTGCCTCAGTCAAGGTGATGTAAAATTACCATCACAGGTGATTCTGGGAGCCAAGGAACAAATGACTAGAAATAAGGTCATCAGAAGCCATGTCTTTACTAGAGGAATTTCTCTTCTCTTTAGCCGTTGGTATTCCTGCCTGAAGCTTCCCCATATGCAGTGGTCTGAATGTTTGAGTCCCTCCAAAATTCATACATGGAAATCCTCACCTCTAGGTGATGAGATAGGAGGCAGGGCCCTTGAGAGGTGATTAGATCATAATTGTAGAGCTCTGATGATGGAACTAATGAGTGACCTGATAAAAGAGATATTCGCCACCCCTTGCAACATGTGAAGATACAAGAAGGTTCTATCTCCAGGAAGCATACCTCACCAGACACTGAATCTGCCTTGATTGATCTTGGACTTCCAGCCTCTAGAACTGTGAGAAATAAATTTCTGCTGTTTTTATACCACCCAGTCCATGGTATTTTGTTATAGAAAACCAAAGAGACTAAGACACCGTGTAGGACCCAAGGACATACCAGGACAATGACCTTGCTTAAGACTCACACAACCTCCATTCTAACTACTTATTCCATGACAAATATTGAAACAACTGGATACGTATATTATTAAAATCACATGAACCTGTTCACTTACCTATAGCGTCAGATTTTCCCAAAGAAACAAAAGCTTCTAAGCAGGTACATTTTCCAGTGGGTAGCTGTGATGTGGGCAGCACTGCCAAGGCGCAGGCATCTAAGAGTAGAGCATCCAGAAGAAATCAGGAACAGTCAAAGAAGTCCATTTAGGGTCTACTTCCCTAAAGCAGCTGTGTTCTGTGGCTGAGTCTGAGCGCGGGCACACCTGGCCATTGCTGCTTGTCTCTGAGGTTGACCGGATTGCCTTTCCATTTGCATGTTCTGAACTAGGATGTCCTGCTTTTATTATGCCCTAAGAGCTCTTGTTCTCTACACTCTGCTTTCGCTGATCAAGCCCAGACTTGATTTACTTCATGATCCATCCTTGGAAACAATCTTCTAAGTGATTATGGTCAGCCTACGATACAGTTCATCCAAATTAAATGCCCTTTAGGTCACAAAAATGAGTGAGAGCCACAGATCGCCCTCCCATCCACCCAGCTTCACTGACACCTGTGACTACCTGGTCAGCATTATCAGTGTTCTGTCCAGGGGAAGGAACTCAGAAATTCAGCCACACACTGCATACATTAGCAATTCGGCTGAAGATGGCTCTTACCACCAAGTGTTCTCTTCTGAGTTTCGGTGGGTGCATTTCGAGGCCAGACTTTTCCTCTGTGAGAAACAAGTTGGCCCATGTTAGTTGCAGACTGACAAAGTAATGTTTTGTTTTAGCTCATGTTTATCTCAACATAGCGGACACCTTGAAAAGGAAAACCAGTGAGAAAAGCATGATAGATTCACCTCACATCTCAATGAGTCGCTCGTAACGATCAAGTCACTCTTGAGTCCTCTATCTTATTCCCAGCACCCATATTCCCCTCCCCCACTGTTGTGGATTGTTTTCCTCAAACCTCTCAGCTTCTTATGAAATGCTAGAACCTAAAATACAGTGCTTTTGTCACTTTCTGTCTTCCAGCCACGACCACCCCCATTAGACTGCAAAGTCCTAAGATTGTCTAGCTCGTTACTGATGAATCTCACATGCCAAGACAACAGGTGCTCAACATAGTGTTTGTAAACCGAATACAGTAGATTTCTTCCAATGGGTAGACAGTTTGGGGAAAAACAATGAAACTGACCAATTCAGCCCGTCTCCTGGTTTTTTCTTTCCAAGGGAAGGTGAAAGGCTGATATTTTAAATATCTTCTCCTCATACTCCCTTTCCTTGTCCCATTGCCAACTCGAGCTTTATTTGCTTCCAATTCCAACTTGATTAACTTTATTCAACTCAACTGATTCCTGAGATTGTGTGTTATTTGTTCATACTTGGGTGAAAGCCAGTCATGTTGCATTTCTGAAATTGTGATTTGTAACCTCAATACCTCAGTTTCTAACTCATCCCTACTATTTCTGTTCCATGCTACACTTTATCCTGGATCCATAGAAGGGGCTCAAGTACATCTTGATTAGAAGGAACTGAACAGTCATCAGAGCACTCAAATAGTAACAAGTGGTTTATATCCCTCTGCCTAGTTGAATCAAAGCCAAACCACAAAGCTGTTTGGACCCATTTCAGAACAGTTTTCTCCCACAGTGAGTGGCACTGAACTGGGTGTAAGCACATCCTCACCATGACCACCTCACTACATGATGACAATATCATGAAGGAACTCATGTCACAACACCGTTATTGCATCCACACACACACCAAACAGCCACAGCACAGATACGTCACCGTGCTTCGCTGTCTTAAATACCCATCTGAGAACTAATTCGATCCAAAGCCGGCAACAGTCTGGTTTCCTAAATGACTTCCCTGTCTTAGGTAATTAGCTTCCACCTCCACTTGTGAGATTAAAAAGAAAAGGCAGAAAATTTCTCCTCAAAATACGGAGCCCTTGAGATTGACCACATGACATTCTTCTCTACCAGGCCACCCCAAAATTCTCACACTTGCGGAAGGACACTGCAAGTCACTTCTGTTTTCCCATAACAGTTCAGGGAAGTCTCCGAGCAAAGTATGCACAGATTAGGGAAGTCCCAGGTATGCAGGCTCACGTGGATCATTTCACCCTGAAGATAGCTGAAGCATTACGCTAGTCTCTTTCGGAGTTGTCATTCTGAAGTCCATCAGTCAGTCATCACAGCACTAAGGAACGCTAGGAAATTGAAAAGATATTAAACACGGGTTTTGCCCTCAAGGTAAAACCAGTTGAGAGAATAAAGCACATTTTTATGAAAAGTTACCTTTTCATTAGCAGTATTAGTTAGTATACAATGACTCATAGTATATCACTGCTGGGGAAAGGAAAGGTGACCTTAGTCTAAAATGGATGGGATAAGGGCTGAGCCGGGCTGAATGACAGATGGAACAGAGCCAGAAGACAAGATACAGATTAGTCAGAAAAGACACCAGAAGCCCAGCTCATGGGGCATTGATGCACAACAGACGGCTGGTTGAGGTCAGGGTTAATCAGTTCATCCATTCAGTTATTAATCTATTAGTTCAATAGATTTTTTTGCTTAAAGTGTCTAATATACTAGACACTGTGTTGAGTGCCTACAGGGAATGCAAATGTGAACCCAACAGAAATGATCGCTGCACTCATGGATTCTGCATTTCAGGGAGACCATGGCTAGACAGGCAATGCTGGAAAAGGAAGAAGCAGGTTATGTCAGGTTAGCAGTGGGGGGAGGCACCAGCAGCAGATCTGGGGGGAACCATTCCTGGAGCAGGAGCAACAAACACAACGTTTCTGGGGAACAGAAAGACCAATGTGGCCTGACACAGGGGACAGTGTGGCTGCCCATGGACAGACAAGGGTATAAGCAGCAAAGAGGGAGGTTGCAGGGTGGCACAGCTCCCACTGCACAGGTCCTGTGCAGCACAGAGGAACTGGCTCTGTGTTCTAGAAGTAACTGGAACACACAGGATATTATAAGCCAAAAAGTGATATAACAATGCATGTTTAAAGGAGATCACTTCTGTTAAAGGATGGAGGATTGGATGGAAGGGACATGAACAGAAGTCATGAAACCAACTCCAAGACCTTCTCCAAAATTCAAGAAAAGGTGTTGAACTCCTGAGACAGCTTCCAGAACAAAAGTGACAATTTTTGATGTGTTAGAAGTGATACTGGACAACTTTTCACAGTAAGACAAACACTTCTTTTCCTTCATGGAAACTCTGACTATATCTGTAGACATGGAAAAGGTGCAATGGGGTAAGGGAGAATCTTAAGATTAAAAAAAAAGACAAAGGACAGACTAAAGATAAGATCTTGAAGGATTCAGAGATGCCAGCTGGAAGAGTTAGGCTGAGAAATGAGCATCCTTTGTACGTGAGGACTTGGAAAGGACAATGGACATCTGGTTGAGGAAGAAAGCAAGACTTCATGGGAGACACAGAAACAGAAATGCATGATGGTAATGTTCCAAGGCGTCTGTCCACTGCTTGCCCATTCTTGGCCGGCCTTGTGACCAGGTGGAGCTACTCCTGTGTTGCCCAGAAGGCGTCAGGATATGCTCAAGGTCAATGACCCAGGGCCATTCATCATTTGAAGAGGTTGATATAGTCAGGTGGTGTGGATGAATGAGAAAAAGTGTTCAGGATCTGTGGTGGGATGACCTTGAAGCAGCACAGAGAAGAACAAAAAGCCTGACAACAACTCTCCTTCCTGAGTGTGACCAGAATGGAGGCAGGACAGTTTTGTATTAAGGATGCTCTGAAAGGTGATGTCAACATAGCTTGGCCAGGTTTGGACTGGGAGAGGAATATACAGAACCAGAAATGAGATGCAACCCAGAGCTTCCAACTTCAAGTGCAGAGTTTTCCACAAGAAGAAAAAGTTAGGAAAGATCTTATACCTGGAGCAGTGGTAGCATTCAGGGATGGGTGAACTCAGAGGTCCTGGAGAGAATCAGAGTTAATTTGATGGCACATATGAGTAACAAGGCAGAATTTAGCAGCTGGAGTTCATGAAATTGGCCAATCCTAAATTTTCTCTGGAAAATTATCATTACTACCTGACTAGGACTCTGACTTGGGTAGTAGTTGGTCACTCTAGTAAGAAAAAAAAAATAAGATAAACACTCCAGGGGCTTCCAAAACTCTGTCAGTACTTACATGCTTCTGAGAGCGCTCTCTCTCTCTCTCTCTCTCTCTCTCTCTCTCCATCCCTCCTGCTTCAGATTTTTAAGCCTATTTCTTTCAATTCTGTCCCCTGTCTTTACTATTCCACAGCAAACTGGAACTAACACACCTCTCTGGAGAGAAGCCAGCGCCCAAATCCTCATCGCTGGACTACTGCTTCTCACAAATTGCCCATCTGTGACTCCATTACATTTCATTGCCCTGAAACCACAGTGATTGGGGGATGAGGACTTAAGTAAAGCTTTAGCTGATGATCACTCTCAGTAAGGGAGACATAAATTGTCTCAATAAAGATTTTTCAGCAAAAATTCTTGCTGGGATAATTCAGACCTGACATTAAAGTAATAGCAGTTTAGGTCCCTAGCTTGCCAATTGGGGTGTACCTATCATCGTCCCATAAGACTTTCCAGGGTCAGAGGACCATGTCAGCCTAGTTTAGACGTTGTTTAAATCTTCCGAGTCTCTTTGGAGCTTAGTCATTCTAATAGGATTGCTATTTCATCTTTGTTCAATCTAAAACAGCAGCTTGTCCAAAACGTTACAGGATAGGTGCAGATCAGAATGCCACACAGGCAGCGGGGTGGCTTTGGGTGGTATGTGGCTCTATCAAGTAGAGTCAATTTAGTCCTGGATGAAGGAAAAGACTAAATTAGAATCATGGCTGGCAGAAATAATGTCCCATCTGGCAGTGTAATTACATACCACCTTGACCTGAACACTCGTTGCTGTTCTGAGCACTACCATCCTTTGAAGAAGAGTTGATAAAAAATTTTTTTAAATCAAGGTTTAGAAAATATATTATTCAGAATATCTTCACTATCTTTTTAAGAAATAAGTTGTATAATTTTTAATACAACTCTTTCCTTTATGATTAAATGAAGTATCGAGTCGTCTAATGAGTGTTGCCGGGATAAACAGACAAGATCTGTGCACCCATTTTGCCCAGTGACATCAGACACTATTTCAACCAGGAAATATGAAACTGATTCAGTACCCCCTTGGGCGTCCTCGCTCCTCAGGGCTTTTTTTTTTAAGGGTCACTCTTGGTAGCTGCTGACATGCGGCATTTTCAAAGACTCACAGTGGTCTTTATTTCAACCCTTGACTTCACCTTCTGTGTCAACAGGAAATTTTATAGGGCTCTAATCTCCCCAGTAGAACAATGCCAGAAAGCAATGCCCTGCTACGGTCTGATGGCGACACCTACTGGCAAAATGTGTCCTCTTTGCCTTCCTGTTTCATTTATTTATTTATTTCTGTTCTAATACCTAGCATGTCCTCTAAGTCCATATGATTTAGGTTTTAACTTTGCACTACAAAACTATAGCAAGCTGGACTGGCAGTTAGATGATGTCACTGTTTGGTCCTCAGCTACTCCAAGTCTATGAGATGTTGCCTCTGAGCAAAATCATGGAAGCAGGAAGCAAGGCTCCTGTTACTGCCAAATGCAAGATTGTCACAATTACCAAGTTTCCTGAGGCCCTGCCCTGCATGTGTACCCAACCACCCTGATGACCAGGCCTTCGCCTACGTTGGTCCCAACCGTCACCCAACCCCAAACAGCCTTGTCATTCACCTCAAAGGGCTACTGCACTCATGGGCATCCAAATAAGTGCATTGCTTTAAAACAGAAAATGACACTGATTGTCACTAAATATAACAAGTGCCTTATGTACATTTCATTGGAACCACAAGCTCAAATTAGCCTGTCAGAATCTCACTATTCCTGACGCCAGCATGTCAAGTGACACAATTAGCTCAAGAGAATAAAGAAAAGGCTTGTCAGAGCATCTCTCTTTCAATTTCTACCCGTTTGCCTGGTGCCTGATTTAATTCAGACTTTTTCATGCTTGGAGGTATATGTGAGTGTGTGCATGCATGTGTGTGTGAGTGTGTGTGTGTGTGTGTGTGTGTGTGTGTGTGCTACCCTTCAAACTTCAAATGATCGCATCAGGGAAAGTTAAGGTAAAAATGATATTTTCATAAGGTCCCAAATGCTCCCCCCACCCTTTTTTTCTTACTTTCTGCAAAAGAGAATTTATCAAAGGCTGAGTCTTAGTCCTTTGTGATAAAAACAAAGTGTGCTGGAAAAAGTGGTGTAAAATTCACATTGGAACTGAAAAGATCAAAGCTGTAGGAATACTGCTCTGGCATGACTAAATACCCACCACCTCTGAGCTTTCAAACACCAAGAACAAGCTCTTCTCAGAGGACACGAAATCAGAAATGTGTTTGTGTGAATGCAGACTCCTAAAAGGACCTGCCTCCAACACAAGTTAGTATGATATCTGACCCCTTAGAGAAAAGCTTAAACACATACTGCTCCAAAGTGAAATACCTATCTATCCATCTCTATCTATCTATCTATCTATCTATCTATCTATCTGTCTATCTATATACATATTATATATAGTGTATCTACTCCTGCAGGAAGAATTGGGATTGTTTCAGAATCTAATCCCAATTTGTATTAGTCAGTTTTCTCCTGCTGTGACAAAAAACCTGAGAAGGTTAACTTAAAAGGAAGAAGGTTTATTTTGAGCTCATGATTTCAGGGGTTTCACATGGTGGCTTGGCCTTACTGCTCCGTGCAAGAACATGATGGCAGGCAGTAGTAGGTCCTGGGGCAATTCTGTTCATCTAATGGTGCCCAGGAAGTAAAGACAGACAGGGAAAGGCTGACTTCCAACGTCCCCTTCAAGAACACACCCCCAGTGACCTCATGTCCTCCCACTAGGCATTGCCTCCTGTAGGTTCCACCACCTCCCAGTAGCACCATCCACTGGTGGCCAAGTCTTTAGCATATAGGTATTTGGGGGTCTTCCAGGATATGATATGAACCGTATGTAAGAACTGCTCCTTCAATACTTGAGGATGTGTGGCTAAAACATACATGCCACCTGTGCAAGGGGTCATGGTGACCGGCCCTGGGCTACAGCAGGATCAGGAGCAGTGACCGGAGCTTCTGGGGTGAGCCTCCTAGTCACTGCTGTGTCCCTCACTTGTGAGTCCAGGGCTGCAGAGACCCTACAGCTCTCACCTCCTCCAGGGGGCTCTGTGGAGAAGGCACTGCTGCAGCCCCAGCCCCAGCCCAGACACCCTCCTCTGCCTCACATATAGACTTTGAAAAAATTTAGCAAGTACAACCTCATTGCTTGTTTGTTTTTTTTTTTTAATTTCCAAGAGAAAACATAAATGAACATGTTTCTCTTCCCTTGATTTTATCTCAATTCTTGCTCTAAATCACAGGTGTTCTAGCTAAGAGCCAATTGTGGGCCTGCCCAGGGCAGCTCCCGCTGCTGGGGGGACTGGAGACACCCTTCTTGGATTCCAACATGAAGGGCAGGTCTCCCACACAGGCTTCCATCACGGTTCCTGCAAGGAAGATGGAGTAGCAGGCAGTCAGGCGATCCAAGGTCACCAGATTCCTACCTCTAGAGAGACCAAAGGTGGTCAAGTCAAGGGGAGCAGACGGACAGAGTTGCCTCCCAGAACCACCCCCAAAGCTGACACCACATGGACACTGAGGCCAAGCAACCCCACCGCATCTCCTCTGTAGGGTGGTGGCCCAGGATGGACAATGCCCTTACCCTGAGTCTGGGGACTGCTGCACTGGTCATGCCAGCTGTGCTTCACGCAGGCTGTCTGAAGATTTCCTGCATCCTGCTCAGTTGTCCTCTGCCAGTCACAGACCTGAGCTGATGGAGAAGGAACTCCACCCTGTTTGAGGAGTGTTGCTCCAAGACCTGGAGAAAATAAACAAACACCAAGACAGGTATAAACAGAGTTAGCTGTGCAGATTGGATTAAAGAAAAAGAAGCATGAGAGGCTCAAGCTTCCTACCTATAAATAGAAAGTTGCAACAACAACAAAAAATCCAGAATTCCTGCCTTGGTTCTAGGAACAGTTACATTTGAATCACATGTTGATGTAGGAGTTAGGAGGAGAGCTAGGAAGCCTGACGGCCAAAATGATGGCTTGGATGTTAATAAGGGAGTCACATCCTGGGCTGCTGACATTAGCAGAAGGACTCGTGACATTGCAGCAGGTCTGGCTGAGCTGCAGCTCCCATAGCCTGTGGGAATGAACTTCACCTGACATGTGCGAGGAGTCGATGACACCTAACCCAGTTTCTTGGATGGTCCACCCCAGTTCATAAACCCCCAGTAAAAGCTTAGGGTCGTGGGGCCCTCAGCACTATGATCCTTCTTGAGTCTGCCCACCTCCCATCTGGAGGGTGCTTTGGCTCTGCTTTCATTTTGCTTTGCGTTCATAAACCTGCCAAAGTCTCCCGTGTCTACCCTTGAATTCTTTCTCCCATCAGAGAACTTTCTGGCTGTAGACCTGGGTGCCCAAATCCCGTGACACCAGGTACAAGAATCACTTCTCCCAACAGCCACTGGTAAGGAGAAGCCAGTAAGGTGGCTCCCAGCCATTCAGGTGATGGAGCTGTTGAAGCGTAAGGTAAAATAGACTGGGCCCCAAGTTCCAGAGACCACATCACTCTAGGTTAGTAAAATGGAGCAACATGCCATAAAATGTCCAAAACAATAACTGGTTTCTATTGGAGTAGATATTCTCTAGTAGGTTTTTGTGTTATTTTACCATTTTAAATTTTTTTGGCCATACTGGAATTTGAAGTCAGGGCCTCACACTTCTGGACAGGTGCGCTACTATTTGAAAAAGCACCCCCCACCCCAGGCTCTTTTGCTTTAGTTATTTTTCAGATAGGTTCTCATGTTTTTGCCTGGGGCTGGCCTTGAACTTCCATTCTCCTACCTACATCTCCTGTGTAGCTGGAATGACAGACATGTACCACCAAGCCCAGCTTTTTTTTTTTTTTTTTTTTGTTGTTGTTGTTGTTGAATGGGTTCTCTCTAACTTTTTACCAGACTGGCCTCAAACTGAAATTCTCCTGATCTCTGCCTCCCAAGTAGTTGGGATTACAATTGTGTGTGACTGTGCCTGGACTCTTGATTTGTATTCTTTTAATAGCTGTGTTGAGGTGTGCTTAGTGTGCAGTATACAGCACATTTTGGAGTGCACCCTTTGATTCTGACAGGTTTGGGGGACCCCAATGATATGATGAACACACACAACACATGCAAAGTTTCTTTTTCTTTCTGCCACTTTGAAATCCTTCACTCCCACTTCACCTCCATTCCAAGCAAAGTTCAAACCTGCTTTTGGTCATTATGGGTAGGTTTGCATTTTCTAGAACTTTATACAGATGAAATTATGCAGTATTTTGTTCAGCTTCTTTCATTCTACACAATTATTTTGAAATTCATCCATTTTGTAACGTCCACCAATAGCTTGTTCCTTTTTGTGGTTAAACAGTCTTTCGTTGGACAGATACCTCACATTTATTTCCCCACTCTTCTGATAATGAGCATTTGAGTTTTGCAGTTCTGAACCCTGTGCCCCAGTTTTGAACTATTGCAAATAAAGCTTCCATGAACATATTATGTGGATATGAGCCTTTATTTCTTCCTTGGGTCACAAGGAAGGTGCATGTAGAGTTTCTGAGAAATAGCCAACCCTTTCCAAAGCATTGTGACATGCTGCAGTCACAGCAGTAGTGGTCCTCTGTATCTTCCCCGACACTGAGTGTGGCCATTCTTTTCCATGATAGACTCCCTGGTCATGTACCATAATGTGATTTTAATTTTCATTTCCTGAAGTCCAGCAGTGTTGGATGTCTTCCCAGGGACCTATTTGCAGTGATTTCATTGATGATTCTTCATTGACTAATGTAATAATCACCCATTAATAACACTTCTGGCTTTGCATAAATACCCAAGATGCAATTTTTTTCAATCTCCTTATAATACAGCATGTTACTAATAGTATACCAAGTATAAGAAAATTTTTCTAGATAAAAATAAAGCAAAATTAATTTTTAGACTTTATACCCAATTCTATTTGACATATAAATTTTCCATACATCAATTTATTTATCAGTAAAAACAAAGCACTTCCATTTGAAAAATCTATTTTCTAATGAAAATTTAAATTTAATAAACCTTTCTTTTAAGTCATTTTATAGGGCTGGGGGCATGGCTCAAGTGGTAGAGTGTTTGTTCAGCAAGCACAAGGTCCTGAGTTCAAACCCCAGTGCCACGAAAAATAAGTACATCATTGATTGTAGGGTTGGGCTATTCCTATATTATGTCTAATTCGGGAACATTTTCTTAGAGTAACAGGGTGAATTAGATGGAAATACAACATATGCACATACGGAAATGTCACAATGAAACCCCTTTGTACAGTGATAATAAAGTATCAAAAACACTTATCTTCTTAAGTATAATCACTGAGAAACTCAAGTGTTCTTAAGACACATTAAAAATCCTTCTCTGCCATTGTCACTTTCACAACATCTAAATACTACTTTCTTACTACTGTCATTAATTTCAGAGTTTTCATATGCTAATTTTATCAGAACGTAAAGAAGATAAATAAGCAAAGATCACTGGGTAAACATTTTTTATATCATGTGAGAAAGCAAGAAAGAACAATTGTGTTTTCTTTTTTTAAATCATTATAGATATGTATATCTGGTGAATGACATTTTTGCACACGTGGGATTTTTCTGCTAGTACACTATGCCATAGACATAAATACATTTTCCCTAGCCATGTATAAGGTCAAATAAACGTTCCTACTTATAAGACATCCCAGTTACACCAAGGATCTAACAAGCTTTAAATATTCACATTTCTGCAATACGCCTCTGACGGTTCATCCATCAGTCAACCACTATTTCTCTCATCTACAATGCTTTAAAGTAGAAGTGTGCACAAGATTTTCATTCACTATGGCTAATACTTTCATTATTGTAATGAAAACTTTTGTGGTGAGGTAGGGAAATGAATTGTTCACAAATGACACAAATAAAGGAGTCTTTACAGAACTGCATCAAAGCAGTGAAAGAATAGGGTAGAGAAGAAGACGAGTCAGAGAGAAAGATGAAAGGCCAATCATGTGTAGGAAACTGAAGAAGGTCGGGTAGGTGGACAGGAGTCTGTAGGCAGAGGAACATAAGGAATATATCTGGTATACTTTAAAAATTAGGCACACTGACGAGTATAGAAATTCTACCCAATTCTCCAGCTGAAACCACTCCTGCCCCCATCATTTTGGGGTGGTTTTTTTAATTTTTGGCTGTACTGGGGTTTGAACTCAGGGCCTACATCTTGAGCCACTCTGCCAGCCCTTTTTGTGATTTGCCCCGGCTGGCTTTGAACTGTGATTCTCCTGATTTCTGCCTCCTGAGTAGCTAGGATTACAGTGTGAGCCATTGGTGCCTGGCTGCTGTCATTTCTTAAAAAGATTTACTAAAATTCACTTCTCAATGTGTGAGTTGCCTTTACTGAGTCAAATCCTTTAGGAGCATCTAATGAACCATTTCTTCTCTAGAAATTTCCAAAGGCATGGAGTAACAAAACAGTTCCCCAAAATGAAAGAAAATAAAATTTCACAAAGAATATGTCACAGCTAAATATGAATTAGATTTAAATGAAGCAGGAAATATTAGAATAAATGCTTCGGCTGATGTCAGTGTGCATTATGACACACACTCAATTGCTTTGTAGACAATGGCACCAGATCCAGTTGAAGAAATAAAACACTTTTTTGCCATCAAGTTAATTTTTTAAGATATAATTAATATTTTGATGGAACGGTACAGAATTCCTTTGAAATGCTATTATTCTATGAACACCATCAAATAAATCCTTTACTGTCTCTAAGCACTTATTTTTAAATAGTTGGAACCAATTTTTCTTTGACATGTCTAATTCAATCAAATTTTTGTGTTTTGGATCCAACTCAGAAATACTGAAAGAAAGCGTCAGTGTTGATTTCTTATAAGCTATGGGGAAAAAAAAATCGTATCTAAGACTGGTTTAGATTTTTGCCAGAGTCCTTTTATAAAACTTCAACAAATTTGGAAAACTAAGGAGAAAAAACATCTCACCTGTAAGCGATGATTCAACATTAAAGTCATATTTTCCCAATCATTATGTATTCTTCTAAACCTTGTCACCCCATGGCTACCAATTCTTTTTTTTTTATTGCTTTATTATTCATATGTGCATACAAGGCTTGGGTCATTTCTCCCCCCTGCCCCCACCCCCTCCCTTACCACCCACTCCATCCCCTCCTTCCCCCCCCACCCCCTCAATACCCAGCAGAAACTATTCTGCCCTTATCTCTAATTTTGTTGAGGAGAGAGTATAAGCAATAATAGGAAGGAACAAGGCTTTTTGCTGGTTGAGATAAGGATAGCTATACAGGGAGTTGACTCACATTAATTACCAATTCTTTCCTGCAGAAAGAGAAAGGGAAAATGAGAACTCTCAGACCTTGAAGACTGGGAGCCTCGTCCTCTTTCCCACACATGTCCCTTACAGCATCACGGTTTTCCCTCACTTATGAACCCATGTTGGTTTCTCATGCCAAACAGTGCCTTTTCCTAAAACCCTAGTCCTCAACCCACTTTCTTTTGTCCATGGGACTATAATTAGAATGCACTCGGATCTTGTAGCACTGTCACGAGCTGCTCTGTGACCTTGGAGCTCGTAGGTAGCAGCACCTCTCTCAACTTTTCAAGTGACTTCTCAAGACTCCATATTCCTTAATCACAGGAAAGCCAGCCCCCTTCCTTCTGTTCCCCCTGCACCCTCAGAATCCCAGAACCAAGTCAGTCCACATGGGTAGAGCACTGAGTGCAGCGAGGGAAACAGGTGCTCTATGTAAGGCTGGGCCACAGCTGGAGCCGGGGTGTGCTGCTGACACCATGGCTTCTGGCTGTTGTTGAAGTTGGATCTGTTATGACCCCACACTTGTCAGTCTGGGGTGACACTGCCCAGCCATGTGGCCTCCAGGGGATGAAGGTCCCATCCCTGCACACTGGCTGAAAGTCTCACAGCTGAGCCCAGTCTCTGGCTCTGGCTACATGTGGGGCACCCTCAGGACCATGCCAGCCCTGGTAGGAAAACACCTCACCGAGCCAAAACCAGGCTCTCTGTTCTTTCTAGTGAGTGTCCTCCAGGGGTAGAACATCTTCCCTGAAATTCTCAGAAGACAAAGTGCTTGGCAGCATGTCTTCCTATAGACAATAGGCACTAGATGTCTCCTGTTCTCCGTAAGAATTTAATCTAGAGGTGATGCTGTCTGAGCTGTGCATCACAGTTAGTCATTCACTTGATAAGGACGTGAATTTAGCCTTGGGTGGGTGCTCCACTAGGTTGGCACTGTTAACATTTTGTCTGTAAGATATAATGCATTTTTAATTTTTTCCCACTGGTTAGATAATCCATTTCTTATGCGTGGCTCAAAAATTTGTAAAATATGACATTGTTTTAAGGTCCATAAAGATCTCCTCCAGACAAAAAAATCACTAAGCCATTTCTTTTATAAAATAAAATAGCTTGCTGTTCTGAGATGTGTACATTTATTATGTGAGTGTGTGCATGTGTATCTGTGTGAGAGGGTACGTGTATGTGAGTGTGTTTCTGTGTTTTAAGCTCCTTTCCCTCACAGAGGCATAAAAATCTTCCCAGCCAGCTGCAGTTTTGCTAGGCTGTTCCCTAAAGCCATGCATCCAAAAGATGCTTTGCTGCTGAAGGAGCTGGGGTTAACTGTGGCTCGTGCCTCTGTTTTTGTTTGTGCTTTATTGTGTGTTGTTGCTTCTCCTTAAAGATTTCCTTCCCTCTTACACAGGGGCTGGACATGACTGGCCTCCTGCCATGCAGTAATTTCTCATGTGGGGACAGCAGTGATTGGCAGAGGGGACAGAGGCCTGCAGAGCTGGCCCATTGCTCCTGATCTGAGCCAATGGGAGGAATAGGCCCTACTGTGGCTGTCCTCCTCTGGGCCCTTCTGCGGTTCTACCCGCTCCTTAGTAGTGACAACAGGTGCAAAGGAAAAAGTGTGGGGAGCAGCAGGCCAGTGCTCAGCGCATTCTAAGACAGAAGTCAATCAGAGAGCATCCCAGGACTTCTGGGTCAGGTGCTCTCTGTGTGTTGTGTACAATTAGGACAACATGAGTCACAAATGCTCACTCTACAAGCAAGAAAAGTGCCTGCAAGGTGCTACCCAGCTCTGCTTCTGTCTGCCTGACTCCAGGTGGATGCTTCCTGAGGAGTCAGCTTGGTGTTTGGGGTGGATAAAAATGTGAGTCCCGCAGGAAGTCTCTGTGAGCAAGACTTCAAAGGACAAGGCCTGGCCGGAGTCCTTGAAAGCATGGCCACTCTTTCAACTTGCAGACAGAGAGGAATTTGCCATTCGAGACATCAAAGGATCACTGTTAGGACTGTGGTATTTGAGCCACACCTCTGAGCCCACCGTGGAGCGTTTTGCAGTGTTAGAAAGCAGGCTGCCCTGACACCTTGTGGCTATATGGAGGAAAACTTCCTGTTCACATGCACACACACAACTGAGAGGAAATGGTCTGGTCTTCAACTAAGATGTAAACTGACGTAAGAAAGGAGTGGTGGAGCCTTTCAACTTGGCCCTTCCATCATGGAGCTCACTGAGAATTTATTTATAACTCAGTAAAAACCCATCAGGCACGTTTTATTAGTCAGATTTACAGATTCACATATTTTGAGGGTGTTCACAAGTGTAAACAAAAGTGTCACCACCACTGCAAGTAAACTTTCCATCTACCCAGACATTTCTCTCTTCCTTTCAGTCATATACTCAGTTAACTACCAATATGTCCTGTTTCATACAAAAAACATTAGAATTTCTTACACATTCTAGAATACCAGTAGCTTAAGCCTTTTTGTCACCAATATTTCATTGTATAGATTGATTAAAATTTATATATTCATTATCTGAGGGAATTTGGATTGTGTCAGTATAGACTAATTATAAATAACTCGTTCTAAATGGCTATATGCAAATCTTTTTGTGGAAATGTCTTTGTTTCTTTTGGTAAATACTTATGAGTAAATTTGCACAATGTAATGTATGATAACTTTTGCGTGGGGTTACCCAATGTCTTCCAACATGCTTTCACATCCCTGTCAACAGTGTATGGCGATGCCTGTCACCTCACGCATGGCGATGTCCTGTGATGTCCGATGTCCATCTATGTCATTTTAGCTGACTAAGCAGGGCTACTGCAGAGTCCGGCCATACTTCCCTGGTTACTAATGCCGAGCCTCTTTCCCTGTGTGCATTGCCTGCACAATACACACACACTCACACTCATGTCTCTCTCACACACACACACACAGTATTGTCTCTTCTGAAGAGTCTGTTCAAGGCCTTTTACTTAATTTAGTAAATTTTCTCGTTATTGAGATGTTGGAGTTCATTACTGATTGTAAATATCAGTCCTTTTTCAGACACGAATTGAGAGCTTTTATTCCCAGTACCTAGATTGTCATTTTATTTTGAAGAGTTAAGATTGCTGTTATCTTAGTAAACTGACTCCTTTGGTACTAGGAAATGCTGATAGTACTCCAGCAATATTCCTTCTGCTATTTGTATGACCACCCTAATGTTGTGACAGTGCTTACTTAGGATATCTCCTCCCCATCCAGTATGCCTTTCAATTGGAATGTTTGGACCACTTGTTATAATGTCTTTTAAAAAATATTTTAGTACCTAACATCATAGTTGTACAGGGGTTTCACTGTGATATTTCCATATATGCAATGTACAATGTACCCGTTTGGCTCATCCCCTCCATTTTCTCCCTCTTCCCCTCGCCCTTCATAGAATGACTGACAGGCTTCCATGTCCCATAATTCATGCATATATAGAAAACACATAGACCATTTTCATTCTCTTTCACCCTCTTCATTTACCCTCCCCCTCCCTCTAGGACCCTCTTCTTAACATGACCTATCATCTATATACTCAGCCTTGTATCGACAACCCTATTTGTTTTATAATTATCCCGTATGTCTCTCTCCCTGTTTTTCTCTGTTCCATGCCTTTGGGGGAGGCATATGTACTTCAGTAGTTCCTCTGGGGTTTATATTACTCACCTTTATGAAATCACTGTGTAGTCTCAAATAATATTACATTTCTAGTGCATTTCCAGCATAAGTGTCTTAAAGTAACACACTTCATCTCCCCTTCCTAATCTTTATGCTTTTGAGCTTTCAAACTTCTGCATATGTTATAAACTCCATGACACACTGTTATGCTTTTTTGCTGTAAGCAGTCAGACATATCTAACGTGAAAAAAGAACAAGAATGATTTCTATTTACCTTTCTGCTGTTCTTCATTCAAATTTCCTTCTAGTATCACATTCTTAGCCCTGAAGAATTTCCTCACTATTTCTTACTGTGCTGCTCAGTAAATAATGAGTACATAAAGTTGTTTGCTTTTCTGAAAAAGTATTTATTTGAAAACATTTCTACTTTGTATAGAATATCAGATTACCAGAGTTTCCACCTGGCATTGTCATCATTTAAAGATGCTTCACTGTCTCTGGCCTGCAAGTCATCGGTTGACAAGTCTGTAATAATTCTTATATTTGGTCCTCTGAAAATAATCTGTCTTCCTTCTACTGCTTATAATATTTTCTCTTCACCAATCATGTTAAGCATGTTTTTAGATTTTAAATCTGTGGATTTACAGTTTTCGTCAAATCTGAACAAATTTTTACCATTATTTCTTCAGGCATCTTTTTCCCTGGTTTTCCTCGTCCTCTAATTTGATGTCTATCAACCTGTTTGAACCAATCCACATTAAGGTTCTGCTAGCTTTCTTCAGCCTTTTTTCCTCTGTGCTTCTATTTGAACAGCTTCTACTGCTATGCCACCAAGGTTACTAACTTCCTTTGCCTACTATGCTGTCATCCCAACCTCAGATGCAATATTTTCACCTTTAGAAGTGACATGTGACAAATTACTACAATCTGGATTATCAAAAGAACAAAAATTCATTCTCACATGGTTCTGGAAACCAGAGTCTGAAATTAAGGTATTGGCAAGACTGAGCCCCATCGAGGCATTAGGAGAAAACTGTCCCCCACTCCTAGTGTCTGTCAGCATTCCTTGACTGGTAGGTTCCAATCTAACCCTCTGATTTAAGAACTTGGAGATGGAAGCCTCAAAAGATGAAGTAGACATTCTCATGATGGAAGCAGATAGCACAGACAAATGAAAAGAAAACTCTAACTTAGTGGCTATGGAGTGGGAGCAAGGGACTTGAATTTTCCAAAATCCAGGAAGATCTTGATCTGGTGTCTGGTAGATCACACTGAGAAACAGTGTTCACAGCGCATTTCTTGCCAGCAAATGAGGTAAAACCACACTATTCACAAGCCAAAGAAACATACTATCACGTCTAGTACAGAGCTTATGAACCTGCAATGTGTATCAATTCCCCTCCATCTCGTGACTGTTACTAGACAACAAGAGCAGCTACGAAGTTCACCATGATGTTTAACTCTGGCCTCCCTGGTAAGCCTACCATTCTGTGTTTGTGCCTGAGCTCATGCTGAGATGGATCCCTGCCTTCACTACAGCTTGGCCCTCCAGCAAGTTGGCCCCAAGAGAAAGCCACTGGCCCATGTTTGAGGGTCTTCTGAACCTATAAATTCACCAGGAAAAGTGAAGACTCCACCTACAAGTTCTCCAGCACAGTACTTGTGCAAATATCCAGCTTTAGTCTAACCTAGTTCCCCTAAAGTTGAACACACTCAGGTTGCCTACTGATGACAACTACAAAGGTGCCCACGAAACATATCTTGACCAAGTGCTTCACAGGAAATACGCCGAGATCTTCCAATGGCTTCCATTTTTGAGGGGAAATATGTTATAAATGAGAGAATAGATGCACAAGTTGGTGAAGTCTTTGATGACCATTTCAAACTAGTGGAAGTCATGTGTGGAGAAGCGTATGAAATTAAAGAATTTGCACTCACAGGCCATCTTGATGGAGGCCCGGCCCACCACTTAGGGAGTCACACCTGAGAAGCTCCCAGGAAGGACTCACCAAGCAAATGAGTGGCCAGGAAGTAATAAAGTCCCATGGGCAAGTACATTTATCAGAGAGTAGCACAAAGGACACAAGAAAAGACATGGAGAGATTTTGCTGGGGTGCTTGGACATCACTAGGTCACTGTCAGGCACGGCAGGAAGGAGAAGCTGGGGCAGGGAGCACTCAGATGCATTGCACTGATATCCTGGCTGCCAGGGTACAGTGTCACTCCCTGTGTGGGGATGTGAAAGCATCAGAAACATATGAAGTTGTAAGTGTTCACAGCACAGGAAGAAACACGTGAGATGCACAATGTACTCTATTCAGTGATCTATCTTTGAAATCACTTATTTTTCAGTATTCCATAGACCAATAGGAAATAGAGGGGAACTTAAAAAGTGGTCTGCAATGGTGTTTAAATCAGATACAGTGTAACATTACCTGGAAGTTTAGATGCCTGACATTTTTGGCTCAGGAGCAACTTAGAAGTGATTTTTTGCTTGCA
Organism: Castor canadensis; assembly: GCF_047511655.1. Lineage (NCBI taxonomy): Eukaryota > Metazoa > Chordata > Mammalia > Rodentia > Castoridae > Castor > Castor canadensis. Next base: position 3,653,133 of record NC_133386.1, on the reverse strand, counting down.
TGTTCTCATAATCCCCAATCCATCAAAATGAATAAGAAAGCAAAGTGGATAGAGAAGAAACCCTAATGAACACAAGAGTTTCCATCTAAACAGGTTAAATATCATAAAAACACAAAGAAACCAATGTTAAAAAGTTAACATTCAGAGCAACATGAGGACTCCCTTTAGTGCATTGAAGGGAATGAAAAGTGTCTGGAAAACTCAGTTTGGACCTGTATCATTCAATTAGAATGGGAACAACAGAGTGACATGGTCCAAGCCTTATCATCGCAGTGTACAGCAAGCAGCAAGGGCTTACTTAGTAAATGTTTGAACACTCCCATGGAAATAGACAAGTTTTCCTGGAACAGGAAATCCTTAAGCTTCGAATACAAGTATTTTGTTATCACTATTATTATTACAAAATAAATGGTGTAAAAAAATCCATAAATATTAAAAATGAGTTGCTGAGTGAAATTTAGCACTTCAGCTGAATTCTTTAAATTCCTATCCTGACAAAATTAATAGCAATAGAGATATTTATTCACAGGTCTGCAAGCTATATTTCATCTACATACAAGTCTTAAGCCAATTTAATAAAAAGAGCATCATTTCTTTTCTAAAGTAAGCACCTGCTTCAAATATCTCATGTCCTTTACAAACATTTCAATCACATCTATCGGTATTTAATTTTCACATCCTTTATTCTATTTCACATGTGAAGTTACTTCTATTATCCATTCTATCCATTGTGTCACTCCAGTAGGCAGCACAAATATATCATGCTCAGTATTGAATGGAAACTGAGATCTGAGATGCATATTTCACCCTCTCACTGTAAAGATTTCTTTGTCTTCAAGTAAAGTGTCTCCATAGAAAGTCTGCAGTGAAAATGATAAGTGAAAGTGGAATGCAAAATGGAAAATACTTTGAACTATTTCCAATGACTACACAGGAGAACGAAAACATCAAACATAGAATGGGGTGCCAGGGGTATGGGATGACACATGGCAGATACCAGAGAACAGAAAGGCCCAAGCATCACTGAGGTGGCAACCACACACTCACTCCCACCAGTTGCCCCCTGCAGGAGCAGAGCAGCCTGGACAGGAGTCCAGGGGACAGCCTTGCTCTCCCTCAGGCATGGGTGATGTCTTCCTCAGTTCCTAGGGCTGTGAATGGATCAGGAGGACATTTGTCAAGGATATTCCATACAAATACAGTTAATTCCCAACAGACTGGAAATCTGTAAGCAGAATTCCAAAGCAAAGCCAGATAATACGTCAAGATTTCCCAATGGTGTAGAATGTTTTCTGAGAATTAATTATTCTATTGACAAAGTATGTCAGAAGCCACCAGCACAGATTTACAATTGGAACAGGGATGAAGGAAGGCATTCCATTGCTACCCAGGTTGTAGAAAGAGTTCTCCTACTATAGCTACAAGCAAAAAGTACATATAACTGTTTTCTTAATCCACTAGAGAGCTTAGCTCACAGAACAAGCAAATAGTCTGAAATCCAAGGCGAGGACAGGGGAGGTAGAGCCCTGGCTCACCTATAGTTGAGCACAGGAGAAATGATGCCAGGAACTATACCAGCAGACCTAAAGAATTTAACAAAACATCATAACTGTTCCAAAGGCCTGTAGGGGCCAGTGTGAGGAAATAGAACCTCTGGAAGCCACAGACTGTCAGAAGCCACTGACACCAGAGGAGGCATTGCCTGCTGGCTCATTTTATGGCTCCATGAGGAGCTTGCAGGAAGGGTGTGTAGCAGGGTAGAGGATAGAGGAAGCCTGACGTGGTGCAGCCCAGTGAGGGGATGGTTCATGCCTGCAGAAAGACATAGGGTGGCTCCTGTTCTCTTCTTTCCTCTGAAAATAAAACTTAAGCTGTGAGTAGTGGAACCAGCTCAGTCATAATATACAAGCCATGAGCATTGCAGCCAGGGAAGTGTAAAGAAAGAAATCCCTCTATCCTGGGAAAGTGCAGGAGAAACCCTCAGACCAGGACCTAAACCAATAGAGCGGAGGCCCTCTACTCGTGGAGCAGGAAAAAAAAACCTGTACAAAACCTTCCACAGTCTCTGACAAAGATGCCCGAAGTGTCAGATACAGAGAGCACACTAGGACCAAGGCTGAGCTGAGACAACTCAAGGATGTCCCTTCCCAGATGCCAGTCCCTGGATGTCAAGTACTGAGAATCAAGTGATAGAGTCCACCTGCAGAGGGACAAGGACATGGGGAGGCCCCATGACGTCCTCCTAGAGACAGGCAGCCATGCACTGCTCTCTGATACTCTGGTCCATAGTGGACCATATAACCATGGTGGTCCCATAAGATCATAATGGGACTGAGACTGAGAAATTTTTGTCTCCTAATGATAGCTGCGTCCTAATGCATTTCTCCTGGATTTGTGGTGGTGTTGGTGTAGACACCCCTGTGGCACGGCCGGTCATATAAAAGCCTAGCACACAGTTATCAGCTGTGCATAGTACTGATAATGACAAATGATAGTTGTGGCTTATGAAGTTACTGTACCATGCTTTTTATCATTATTTTAGTGTGCATTCCTTTGGCTTATCATTCAGAAGTGTGTGCTGCATTGTGCCGGCATCAGCATCACACACCTCCTATTCACCAGGTCACTTGATTGCATCATGAGACCACGTCTAGTGATTGACCTGGACTGCCTAGGTTTGTGTGAGTCACTGCCCTGGTCACATAGTGAAATTGCCCAACAACAGCTTTCTCAGAATATATATACATTATCAGGCAATACACAACTGTGTTTGTGTTCTAATCCCAGTACCTGTGGTTGTGACCACATTTGACTGTAGGATTTTTGGAGACACGGTCAAGTTTTAGTGCAGTTATTACATCATGGTGGGCTCTAATCCAAAGTCCAGTGTCCTTATACGATGAAGAAAATTTGGACACAGTCATACAAAGTGACTACATCCCGTGAGGGCACAGACACGGAGCCATAGATGGTGCTGTGGGAAGATGGAGAGAGGAGGGGATTCCAAGATGGCAGCTAGAGGGAGGAAGCAGAACGTGTGCCTCTTAAAGTGAAATCTTGGAGAGACGCTGGATTTACACCTTACAGACAAAACCACCAAGAAGAGGCAAAACTTTGAAGCCTCCACACTTCCAGCCTGCACATAGCATCTCCATTTCACATTAAACAGAGAAAACAGGAGGGCCCACGGGGCACCAGATGCCGGCGCCCAGACAGCTTGGGAAGATGCAGACCACAGGTGAGCTAAGCGGTACACGGTACTCCCACAGATAACCTTGGGCCAGATCAGCATAGCCCCCTGGACAGACCGACCCCCACCAAGGGAAAAAAAGAGAAACTGAGTAATAAACAATAAGAACAATAAGGACACTTGTAAAGAGGGTGGGGCTCACTGAGCGCCAAAGAGGGGGGGAGGGGAATCCTTCCCAGAGCCGAGCCTGGCCAGAGAGGGTGGGAGCAGTGGCATAAGCCGAGCAACCAGGAGCAGGAAAGCTTGTAAAAGCAGCGGAGGGAGGAAAACTGCACAGGAGAGGGGGGAAGACCCACCTCCCACGTGAGCTGTAAATAAACACGCAGGCCTGACAACGCGGGGCAGTGTCGCCTTTCCCAGTGCTTGGAAAGGGGAAAGCCTGTAGCAGAGGCTCCCACACAAGAGAAATCTGAGCAAACAAAGCCTGTGGGACCAGGTGAGTGCTAAGCTCACCCCTGAGATCTGCATAAATAACACCACCAGCAACAGCAGGCTGACAGCAGCAGGCAGGCAAACCACAGCTGCAGATTCCATTCACAGATCTGTCTCCAGACTCTTTTTTTTCTCTCTCCCTACCTTTGATGAGAAAACAACCGAACTACACCTGCATGCTGAAAAACTTACTGAAACTGTATTGCATTTGAACTTGGGACACTTTGTGGGGTTTTTTGTTTTGTTTTGTTTTGTTTTCTGCAGTTCTGTTTTATTTTATTTTTTCCCCTTTGATGAGACAACTACAGAACAACATTTGAGGTACCATCTCCAGGATTGGAGGCTGAGGGATGAACACCAAAATTACATTTGAACTTGGAGATTTTTTTATTTTTTCTTTATTTTTTTAATTTATTTTTATTTTTTTATATATATTTATTTCATTTACTTATTTTTTATTTTTATTTTTTATTTTCAATGTTCTCTCTGTCTCTCTAATGCCTTTTAAGCTTATGGTTAATTAGTACACTGTCTCTCCCTGTTTATATCTTTGAAACTTTTCTGTTTGTTTCTTTGTTTTTTTCTACTTGTTTATTTGTTTTTCCCTTATCCTTTAACTTCTTTGCTTTCCATCTCCTCTCACCCTTCCATTCTAAATATTACTATTGTTATTATTACAAGCTAGAAAATACTTAATCACACACAGTACAGGGACAGTAACAAAACCAAGAACAATGACGGGAAGACAGAAAAAACAGGGAAATCAGCTTCCCCACAGCAAAAAATTAGTACAGGAACAAGAGGAAAATGAAGAAAACAGATACTCAGATCCAGATTCCAACAAAATGAAGATAAACTATGCCAAAGAACCCAATGAAGCGCATAAGAATAATTTAAAAGATGAAATACTACAAGTACTCAATGAGGATTTTATAGAGATGATACTGGATATGGTCAACCAAAATGTACAGGAGACACTCAAGAAATTCCAAGACAACAAAAACAGAGAATTTGAAAAGCAAAAGAAGAAACAAAGGAAACCATAGAATCACTGTATAAACACCAAAGTGAAACAGAGAACATGATTAATAAACAGATAAATGAACTCAGGACAAAAATAGATACCATTAAAGAGGAAACGACCCAGGATATGGAAAACCTCAGAAAAAAGAACGAGACAGAATTGCAAAACAAAACGGAAGGCCAATCCACCAGAACAGAACAAACAAAAGACAGAATCTCAGAACTTGAAGATGAAATGGTAATTAAAGGAAAAACTGAAGAACTATTAATTAAACAACTCAAGACCTGTGAAAAGAAAATGCAAGAACTCACCAACTCCATCAAAAGACCAAACTTGAGAATCATGGGCATCGAAGAAGGAGAAGAGGTGCAAGCGAAGGGAATGCGTAATATATTCAACAAAATAATAATGGAAAATTTCCCAAATCTAGAGAAAGATATTCCCATACAGATGCAAGAGGCCTCCAGGACACCAAACAGACCAGATCAAAATAGACCTACCCCATGGTAGTCTGGGAGTAGGCTGGGAGTGTGGCTCAAGTGGTAGAGTACCTGCCTGGCAAGCACAAGGCCCTGAGTTCAAACCTCAGTGCTGCTTAAAAAAACGAAAAAAAAATCATTATAACAACAAGTACAGAAACTAGGGAAAGAATATTGAAGGCTGTAAGAGAGAAAAAAACAAACAACATACAAAGGTAAACCCATCAAAATCACAGCAGACTTCTCAACAGAAACACTAAAAGCAAGAAGAACGTGGGGTGAGATCTTCCGGGCACTGAATGAAAATCACTTCCACCCCAGGATACTCTACCCAGCAAAACTATCATTCAAAATAGATGGAGCAATAAATGTCTTCCATGATAAGCAGAAACTAAAACAATATGTGACCACAAAGCCACCACTACAAAGGATTCTTCAAGGGATTCTGCACACAGAAAGTGAAACCCAACTTAACCATGAAAGGACAGGCAGCACTAAACTACAGGAAAAGAAAAAGCAAGAAAGTAGAGAGTAACCTCAACTTAGGTACACACAATCAAACCTTCAAACAACTAAGACAACTAAATGACAGGGATCACCACATACCTATCAGTACTAACGCTTAATGTAAATGGACTTAATTCACCCATCAAAAGGCACCGCTTGACGAAATGGATTAAAAGGGAAGATCCAATGATTTGTTGCTTACAGGAGACCCATCTCACCAACAGAAATGAGCATAGGCTTAGGATGAAAGGCTGGAAGAAGATTTACCAAGCCAATGGCCCCCGAAAAAAGGCAGGAGGAGCAATACTTATCTCTGACAAAATAGACTTCAAACCTACATTGATCAAATGAGATAAAGAAAGACATTCAATACTAATAAAAGGGGAAATAGACCAAAAGGAAATAATAATCATCAACCTGTATGCACCCAATGTCAACACACCCAATTTCATCAAACATACCCTGAAAAACCTAAAAGCATATATTAACCAACACAGTGGTCGTGGGAGACTTTAACACCCCAATATCATCAATAGATAGGTCATCCAAACAAAAAATCAATAAAGAAATTCAAGATCTAAAATATGCAATAGATCAAATGGACCTAGTAGATGTCTACAGAACATTTCATCCAACTTCTAAACAATGTATATTCTTCTCAGAAGCCCATGGAACCTTCTCCAAAATAGATCGTATCCCAGGGCACAAAGCAAGCCTCAGCAAATAAAAGAAAATAGAAATTATACCGTGCATACTATCTGATCACAATGCAGTAAAACTAGAACTCAACAACAAAAGTAAAGATAAAAAAAATGCAAACAGCTGGAAACTAAATAACTCATTACTTAATGGACAATGGGTCACTGATGAAATAAAAGAGGAAATTAAAAAGTTCCTGGAAGTCAATGAAAATGAAAGCACAACCTAACTGACCTATGGGACACAGCAAAGGCAGTCCTGACAGGAAAGTTTATAGCCATGAGTGCATATTTTGGGAATGATCCCAAAAAAAGCTATATATGACAAACCTACAGCCAGCATTATACTTAATGGAGAAAAACTGAAACCATTCCTTCTAAAATAGGAATGAGACAAGGATGCCCACTATCTCCACTCCTATTCAACAGAGTACTGGAATTCCTAGCCAGAGCAATTAGGCAAGAAGAAGGAATAAAAGGAATACAAACAGGTAAAGAAACTGTCAAAATAGCCCTATTTGCAGACGACATGATCCTATACCTTAAAGACCCAAAAAACTCTACTCAGAAGCTTCTAGACATCATCAATAGCTATAGCAAGGTAGCAGGAAAAATCAACATAGAAAAATCAATAGCATTTCTATACACTAATAATGAACAAACTGAAAAAGAATATATGAAAACAATTCCATTTACAATAGCCTCAAAAAAAATCAAATACCTAGGTGTAAACCTAACAAAAGATGTGAAAGACCTCTACAAGGAAAACTATACACTTCTGAAGAAAGAGATTGAGGAAGACTATAGAAAGTGGAGAGATCTCCCATGCTCATGGATTGGTAGAATCAACATAGTAAAAATGTCTATACTCCCCAAAGTAATCTACATGTTTAATGCAATTCCCTTCAAAATTCCAATGACATTCATTAAAGAAATCGAAAAATCTACCGTGAAATTTACATGGAAACACAAGAGGCCACAAATAGCCAAGGCAATGCTCAGTCAAAAGAAAATGCTGGAGGTATCACAATACCTGACTTCAAACTATATTACAAAGCAATAATGATAAAAACAGCATGGTACTGGCACAAAAACAGACATGAAGACCAGTGGAACAGAATAGAGGACCCGAATATGAAGCCACACAACTATAACCAACTTGTCTTTGACAAAGGTGCTAAAAATATATGATGGAGAAAAAGCAGCCTCTTCAACAAAAACTACTGGGAAAACTGGTTAGCAGTCTGCAAAAAACTGAAACTAGATCCATGTATATCACCCTATACCAATATTAACTCAAAATGAATCAAGGATCTTAATATCAGACCCCAAACTCTAAAGTTGATATAGGAAAGAGTAGGAAATACTCTGGAATTAGTAGGTATAGGTAAGAACTTTCTCAACGAAACCCCAGCAGCACAGCAACTAAGAGATAGCATAGATAAATGGGACCTCATAAAACTAAAAAGCTTCTGCTCATCGAAAGAAATGGTCTCTATACTGAAGAGAACACCCACAGAGTGGGAGAAAATATTTTCCAGCTACACATCAGACAAAGGACTGATAACCAGAATATATAGGGAACTTAAAAAACTAAATTCACCCAAAACTAGCGAACCAATAAAGAAATGGGCACGTGAACTAAACAGAACTTTCTCAAAAGAAGAAATTCAAATGGCCAAACAACACATGAAAAATGCTCACCATCTCTAGCAATAAAGGAAATGCAAATTAAAACCACGCTAAGATTCCACCTCACCCCTGTTAGAACAGCCATCATTAGCAACACCACCACCAACAGGTGTTGGCGAGGATGCGGGGAAAAAGGAACCCTCTTACACTGTTGGTGGGAATGTAGACTAGTACAACCACTCTGGAACAAAATTTGGAGGCTACTTAAAAAGCTAGACATCGATCTACCATTTGATCCAGCAATACCACTCTTGGGGATATACCCAAAAGACTGTGACACAGGTGACTCCAAAGGCACCTGCACACCCATGTTTATTGCGGCACTATTCACAATAGCCAAGTTATGGAAACAGCCAAGATGCCCCACCACTGACGAATGGATTAAGAAAATGTGGTATCTATACACAATGGAATTTTATGCAGCCATGAAGAAGAACAAAATGTTATCATTCGCTGGTAAATGGATGGAATTGGAGAACATCATTCTGAGTGAGGTTAGTCTGGCCCAAAAGACCAAAAATCGTGTGTTCTCCCTCATATGTGGACATTAGATCAAGGGCAAACACAACAAGGGGATTGGACTTTGAGCACATGATAAAAGCGAGAGCACACAAGGGAGGGGTGAGGATAGGTAAGACACCTAAAAAACTAGCTAGCATTTGTTGCCCTTAACGCAGAGAAACTAAAGCAGATACCTTAAAAGCAACTGAGGCCAATAGGAGAAGGGAACCAGGAACTAGAGAAAAGGTGAGATCAAGAAGAATTAACCTAGAAGGTAACACACACGCACAGGAAATTAATGTAAGTCAACTCCCTGAATAGCTGTCCTTATCTCAACCAGCAAAAACCCTTGTTCCTTCCTATTATTGCTTATACTCTCTCTACAACAAAATTAGAGATAAGGGCAAAATAGTTTCTGCCGGGTATCGTGGGGGTGGGGGGGAGAGGGAGGGGGTGGAGTGGGTGGTAAGGGAGGGGGTGGGGGCAGGGGGGAGAAGCGACCCAAGCCTTGTATGCACATATGAATAATAAAAAAGTAAAATAAAACAAAAAAAGATGGAGACAGAGACTGGAGTGATGTCACCAGAATGCAGGGCATGGCTCCGGCTGCCAGAACCTGGAAGAGAGGAGGTGGATCCTCACCTGAAGTGTGTGGCAGGAAAATGGCCCTGCTCTGACCTTAATTGTAGGTGCCTTATCTCCAGAACTGTGAGAATAAACTGCTGTCGGTTTAAGCCAGCAATGTGTGACAGTTTGTTAGCGCATCCCCGAGAAACTAGTAACACCACGTCCCCAGGCAGGGGTGTGCAGGGAGAGGCAAAGTTGAGTGGGGAGGAGAAACACTGAGCAACCCAGCATACCTGGCAGCACAGGGACACGAGGCAACACTGGAGGAGTTTGGAGCTGCTGGTGCCGTGAATGTGAAAGGGGAACCGCCAGAGCCACCCTGAAGGTGGCGACGAGGGGCTCCCAGAGGAGTCGTCCTCTTCCCAGAAGACACCGAGAGGATGACCGAGGATGCAGGTTTTGCTTCTCCCACACCTTTCCACCTCTTCGGTGCTCATGGCCAGCACGTGAAGTCCATCAATGGGAGACAGCCCCGCATGCTCTGCGAGCTGGAGGGAGCAATCTGGAGACCCCACACCCCTGGTGGGAATGAGGAGGGGAGGGACTCGAGGGGAATAAAATGGAAAACTCCTGACCCTTCAGCGGACTACCAGTTCAGGCCCCCTTCTCACTTGGAGAAGTCTGTACTTTTGCTTTCAATAAACCACTATCTCTCTATGTCTTTGCGTCCTGCCTTTTAATTCTTTAATAAGCAGAGAAGAACCCTTCCAGCCTTCAGCCAGTACCAAATGGGACCAGATAAGCAGAAACACTAAATCTAGCTCAGCTACTAACCCATTAACAAGTATAAATGCCACTTACCTCAATTTGTATTGGTCTGCCAGAATTGAAGTTCAGTGTTTAATCAAAAATTACAGGACCCACAGGTGAACTGTGACATATCATCATCACGCTATGAAAACCAAAAAGAAAACCTTGACAGCTACCAAAGAAAACAAGCCACATGTCACACAGCGCAATATTAATAAATGCAGAAGGCTTCTCGTCAGGAGTGACACAAGGTAGTGTATGATAGGAGCAGAGCGTTCTGGTGCATTACCCTCATTTCAGTTATTAAAATTTCTGTTACTGTTCCCAAATGTCTGTGAAATTCTTAACTCATTGAATATTGAGAAAAGACTTTCTGCTTTTCCTCTCTTAACTCTTACATATAAGTTGTATATCCCACTTGAACTTACAAAAAGTCAAGCTACCTGTGGTGGTCAACATTGATTGTCAACTTGATTGGATTGAAAGCTGCCTCAGAGATTAGTAAAGCAAACCCTCGGTGTATCTGTGAGGTCTTTCCAGAGAGGATTAACTAAGGGTAGACGATCCACCGTGGATAGCACCATCATACAGGCTTGGGGCATAGGTGAAATATGAGGGAAAGAAGGAGGAGGGAGCTCCATGAGCACAGGCGTTCTGTCCTTGCCACTTCCTGGCTGCTTGGTGGCCACGTGTCACCCACCACCATGATGCTCTGCCTTACCTCAGGCCCAAAGCCACAAGGCTAAGCAACCAAGGGTTGAAACATCTGAAGGTATGAATTTCTGAAACTCTGAACCAAATTAATCTTCCTTCTGTTACACTGATTTTCTCAGGTTTTTGTCACAGCAATGAAAACTAACTTTCATTGATGAGCCAAGGGCAAGGCTGTTTTGTTACATTCTTCACAGGCACTGATTTCGTGCTTTTCTCACAGTAGGCATCAGTAATGGGCTTGGCGTTTATTGAAATTGTTCCTGTCATTTTTCAGTTGCCTTGTTTTTCAATTCATACGTTTTCCTTCCTTATTCGTATCTTCATAATATCTAAACACACCATGAATGTTCATTTTCATTTCCAATCTGAAATAATTTAAGAAGTTTACAGTGAGATCTTTAAATTATAAAATACTATACCATGTTAGTAAACACCAAAAATTTTACTTGGACTTACTAGGAGAAACAGCTCCCATGTTTTAATATGTTTTATTCAAGTATGACGTCTTGCATGAGGAATTTATAATTAAGCTGTACTAGAGAAAAAAGAAACTAACTATCATTTTCTTAGAGTCTCATTTAAGTCTACATTTTGACAGTCTGGAGTCCATGTAGATAAGTCACAGAGTAGTTTTTAAATTTGGTTTGATCAAGGCTTCAGGAGAACTTGAAGTGAGAGGTATTGTAAATAAATACCACACACACTTAGGTATCTACTGCGCTCATTCATCAAATATTTACTATAGTCAGGTACTCTCCAAGACATGGGAAACATCAAACAAAGCACAAATGCTTGTGCACTCAAGAAGCTTGCATTCTAGCAGAGAGAGATTAGAAAATAAGTTAGCAAACTGCATAATAGTATGTTGGAAAGGGATAAATGATCTGAGAGAAGAAAGTGAAGTTTAAAAAGGGAGAATGAGTTGGAGCAGCCACAGGCAGAATGAACACAGAAAAGTATAACAGAGAATAAGTAATTTACTGGAGAAAGATGATCAATAGGTTAAATTAAATGTTCCATAATTAAAATCTATTAAAATGTGACTGTTTTACTGCCTTGATGTTTTCTAATTTTGTTAACTGCACTCACATTTTATACTTATTTATGCTTTAATTTTTATGTTCAACTTCCATCTACATTATTCAAGTATACATAAATTTATTTATGGATATTTTCCCAACAGTGACAAAAGTTTCAACCCCAGGATTTATGAGATTCTGTGTCTCCTTTTGGGGATAATTGGAAAAGGAAAACTGGGTGTTGAGTCCAGAAATGGAGCACAAAGGAGATGGCAAAGCAAGGGTGCAGGTTTTTACAGAAGTCTTAGGAGAAGTAACAGAAGCTGAGACAGTACAAGACTAGGCCTCAGCCCTCACATATTGCATCTGTTCAAAAAATGGAAGCTAAGAAATGGATAAAAGAGACAGACATTATTGCCTTAATTTAAATATCTTTTAATAGTTGTGTCTGGAGCAGACCCACCCCTGGCTCATGTCTACCAACTGAGCCAAGGAGCACTCTGGAGCTGGTAGCCCTGTAACTCTTGTCACAAGGAGCAGTGACTGCACAACAGGCATCTGCTAGCTCTTTTCCTACCTTTTTTAAGGTATAATTGACTGATACATACATATATATATATATATATATATATATATATATACCATGTACAGTGTGATGTTTTGATGCATATTTACATCATGAAATCAGCAAATCAAGCTAATTAACAAGTCCACCACCTCACAGGCTTCTCATTTTGGTGGTGAGAACATTGAAGACGTTTTTCAAGCACAGCGCACATTATTAACTACAGTCACCATGCTGTGCAGTACACCTTGCAATGCATTCCTTCTGTCTGACTGCACCTTTGTTCTCTTTCACCAACACCTCCCCACCAACCTTCCCAGGCCCCCATAACCAGATTCTTGACTTTGTATCACAGGTTGACTTTTTCAGATTCCACATGTGAGTGGGGTCATACAGTATCTGCCCTCTGAGCCGGGATTATGTCATTTGAAATAATATCCTCCAGGTTCACCCCTGCAGCCACACAAGTCACAAGTGAGGGAATCTCCTCGTTCTCTAAGGCTGAATAGTGTCCCTTTATGCATACACGTTGCATTTTCTTTTACACTCGCTCTTCGAGGACCACTTAGATTGTTCCCATGTCGAGGCTATTGAGACCAGCTCCGCAGTTAACAGGGGAATGCGGACGTCTCCTTGGCACGCTGGTTTCAGCTCTGTTAGAGCTTCATGTAGCAGCTGGGTTCCCGGCTCATCTGTGTTTCTAACTGCTTGAGGAATCTGTGTGTTGTTTTCCTCAAGGGCTGAACCATCAGTTCACCTGCTCATTCTTGAGAGGTCACAGAATGTAGAGGAATAGGAGTGCAGGTCCCTGCCTGCTCAGTCTCTCAAAGCATCCCAATTGTCCACAGCACGCCTGCAATCTTTATCTGTTAGGAAAACCAGGGTGCAGTGAACATCTTGTGGGTGCTGGTGCCTGGTAATCCACCACCCTGGGGAGAATGTGGGACTGCCTGAAAGGAGGGTCACTAAGATTATTGATTTCTCCAAAATAAGTGTCTACTCAGACTTCATCTTCACACTCATTGGCATGAGCTATTACCATCATCACCCTCCACTGTGAAATTGGGAAACTGAGGAGGGAAGGCTCTGGAACAGGGGTGAAATTCCACCATGACCCCTCCCAGTGCCAGCAGCCTAGCCAAGCACACAGCAGAAACAAATGGTCACATGTGTTAGCTTTACCCCACTGGATATAGGAAGTTCCCATCAGGAACTTTGTGTGTCTGAGCTCTTCCCTGTAATCTTCTGGATAGAGTGCCAGTGACGGTTGAAAATCACAGTTCTGCACGTGCCATGGGAGCTCAAAAGCAAAAGTTAGACTAGGAAGAAATGAAAGGCACACTCCACTCCCTGCGTTCCACATAAAAAGCAAAATGATACCAAATACGCTGATTTCAAATGTGAAGAAGGAAGTACTAAGAACATTTCTGAGACAACATTCATCCATCTCACAAATGCATAAACCAATTTCATGTGTGCAAAGTCCTTGGATTAGAAAAATCAGTGGAGGTCTGTTTCATGCTATTACCTAAAGAAAATTTTATCATGTCCACCAAAAGCTCTGAATTCAACAGGTATTGAACTACAGGGCAGTGTGGTTCACTGCAAATAGCAAACCACTGGCTATAACAGAGGGAAAACTTGAATTGCTTTCAATGGAACAAGAGGATTTGCAATACAAACTACAATGACACAAGTACCTTCAAACAGATCTTAGTTACATGATTAGTTATAAGTGTATTTGCAGTTTTGGAAATTCTAAGAAAAAATTGTAGAAACAGGAAGTCTATACAAAATCCAATTAGACGGTTTTCTTAACTAAAAATCAGGTATCTGAATTAATGTATTAAAGAGTCATATCCTACATTTATACCAATTTTAGGCACGCATGGTTTAGATTTGAATCCCAGAGCGTATCTGTGATGGCTAATTTCATATATCACTGTAATTGGGCTACAGGATGCCCAGATGGCTAGTTAGGCACTGTTTCTCTATGTGTCTAGGTAGCTGTTTTCAGAAAAGTTCAGCACTAGATTTGGTGGATTGAGTACAGCAGCAGGCCTTCCCCAATGCAGTGGGCACCAGGAAACCCACTGAGGGCCAGAGTAGAACAAAAGGTGGAGTTTGCTGTCTACCTGAATGAACCTGTTTTTCCTGTCTTTGGTGCTCCTGGTTCTCAGTCCTTCAGACTCAGATGGGAACCTTCATTATCAGCTCCTGGCCCTCAGGCCTTCAGACCATGTACCAGCCTCTCTGGTTTCCAGGAACAGACAGTAGATCATGAGACTTTTAAGCTTCTGTAATTACATGAGATAATACCTCAGAAATAAATCTATCCAGAAAGAGAGAAAGAGAGAGGCAATAAATTGCTCCTAATGGTTTTGTTTCTCTGGAGAATGAATCCAATACCCACTCTAATTGTGCACCCTTATTCCTTGGGTGTGACTGTAATTGAGAGTTAGAACTTTGTTCCTGGATTTAGGCTAGGCATCTCCTTCATTCCCTCAGTCATCCAGCATAAGTGGACATATTCCTCCTGAGGCAATTTTCCAGAAACTGCTGTAACAAGTACAAACCAAGTATTTTAAAAAACAAATTTCATGTTCTTAGAGCATTGGAGACTAGAAGAGTGAGATCTGTGCCAGCTAGACCATGCCCCTGCCAAAGGTGTGAGGGAAGGGAACGGCAGGACCTGTCTCTGCTTTTTGTTCTGCTGAGGCCCTCAGTGGGCTGCATGGTGCCCACCAGCACTGGGGAAAGCTCTCGGCTTTACTCAGTTTCCCAACTGAAGTACTAATCTCTTCTGGAAACTTCCTCCTGGACACACAGAGAAGCATTGTCTCATTCCCAGCTTCTAGCTTCTTTGGCCAGGTTAGGGTCCAAGAAACAGACATTGGGCTCAAAATGGCTTCAGTCATGAGGACATCCTCTGCATATTGAGAAGTCTAGAGGTGAGTGGGCTTCAGAAGAACACTGCCAACTTGAGGTTTCGTTGCCAACTGAGCAATGAAATCCTTCCCTTCCATCTAATTTGGCCAACATAGGTCTCATTCCCATCCCTAGATGGACAGGAGACATTGGGGAACACCTCTGCCCGGCATAACCTGGCTCCCTACCAAACACAGGGAAAGGGGAGATCAACACAAGCAGCCTATCAATTAGAATAACTAGAGCTTATTTTCAGAAAATTGTTGCCTTGGCCCCACCATTCTCTTGATTGGACTGGTCTGCTTTGGGGTCCAGGTATTTGAACTTTTTAGAAAGTCCCCCACAGAGCAGTTTAATGTGCAGTTAAAACTAAGAAGCATGGACTTAGATCCACTCTTGAAGACACAGGCTTGCTCTGTGAGGAGGCTCTGATGAAGAAGTGAGGATGTAATAAAAATAGAAAGCAGTAAACAACATGATTCCTTTAGGAAAGCAGAAGTGGATGGTAGGTAGGCAGCCATCACCACAGAAGGATAAGGTAGAGGGAGGTTTGTGTTTTCCTTGCTCTACACTTGCTTATGAGGTAAAAAACTTGCTCATAATCTCAAAAGACCTAGGAGAGGAGGAGAGATTAAAGACAAAAGGCACAGAGGGTAATCAATGGTGCCAAGGCGCAGAAAATCATGAGCTAGTGTCTCCAGAGAGCTGGAGTTCACAAGTTAAATGGGTGTAGAAGCCTCATTAAGGCACCTTTGATTTCCTTGCAAATAAGACAAACTCGAAGAACAAGAAAGATCTCAGAGCTGCTGCTCAGCAACAGGGAGTCATTAGGCAGTGAGCAAATTAGGTGGTGAGTCTTTGAGCGCAACTCTGCTATGACGCCAATAAAAGCAATAGCTGTTCCTTCCTGTGTCGGAGGCTACGCTCTTCTACCCACTCCTGCATCGTTAGAACACAGTGGAAATAGTTCCCTGACTCTTGCTATTCCTGGTGAAGACATGAGAACAAACCTACAAAGCACTGATCGCAGAGTCTGGAAACTGGCCCTGGAATTCTCTTCTGCCAAACTTTGCTGGAAGAAAATGTGAGATAAATGTCATGTCCACAGCCTGACTTAAATCGTTCTTAAAGTCATACCCATTCACATGCCTTTGGGTAATATACTTTTATTAATTAAATCAAAGAGATTTATATACATTTGAATCTAAAACAAAGTATTCATTTAACAATTAAATATTTATTATAATAATGAAAAAGCTAAACTGAGCACTGAAGGAAGCTAAGCAAACTCTGATGATTGAGTGATGGTTTTAGGTCAAGTCCCTACAATAACAAGTGGAGACCATGAAAAATTACATATGATTTGCTCTGTTCTGCCTTAGGATTTATTTTTAAGTGTATGAATGGACCCAGTAACAAATCGGATGTCTTCACAGATGGTTCTAAAGAGAGAGCCATACTTGGACATAAGTTTAAATAAACTCACTGGCTGTATCACAAATTAATTGTTTATAAAATATTTCATAATAAAAGACACTAGCATTTGATTAAAAGTATTGTTACTTCACTCATTCTAAATATTTGGCCAATTTTTAATTATTATTATGAATGGCAATAAATAATAATCGAATATAGAATATTCAGATTTTTTGGAAGAAATATACAATTGAGCATGTCTGACTTAGTGACAAGTTATTCTTTATGTTAAAATATTATTAAATGTTCAATAATGTCTTCAGATTCCATATAATTTTAAACAACAGTTAAATATTTTGGTGCTAATATATTTCTATTCTGTTACTGCTAATGCTTCTTTCTTGAACATTTTCCCAATTCCTTCAGCTGTCTGTGTCTCCTTGTCTTATTCTGTTTCCCACCGCACAGAGGCAGGAGGGGCCTCCGGATGCAGCTCAGCTCTTCCCACGTGCGCACACGCGCAGCCAACAGACCATCCAAAGAGAAAGTGAGAGGTTTTACGGAAACCATTGTAAGTCCCCTCTCCTTAGAGACTGACGATGTGCTAAAGACATAGGCTGAAATATTATTTAGACAATATCAGTTTCACTTCTATTATCCCCTGGACTTGCTATGAAACCTTGGACAAATCCTCTAATCTAATTACTTTTGTGTCCTTAATCTGTAAAATGAAGGCTTTGATTTAGAATTCAGAGATGAATAGTGTTAAAAGAGAAGTTAACATCATCTGATTTGATCAAACACACATGCATGTCATATATATGTATACACACTTAAATAATATAGCTATTAGACACATATAATAGATACATACGAGTAATATACACACATGTAACATTGTGTTACACGTGCTACATAGTTATATATGTTACGTAGTTTTGTGTTCATTCATGTAAAAGTATTATCCAATAAATGGATGATCAATAAATAGTGCTCAATAACTGTTTATTATTGAGAAGGGGTGACATGGGAAAACATTAAGCAATAATATAAGGCCATGTAAGTTTTTTAAAGCATTAAAAATTGACAAAAATAGCTGATCAGAATATGTAAGCATGCTGAAAATGAATATTGATAACTTCTGGGTGTACAAAACTATGGGCATTCTACTTTTTTCACACTGCTGAGTATTTTCCAAAATTTCTAAGAGGAATTTGAATTGCTTTAATATTACTCTTCTTGGATGCCAGTAGCTCCTGCCTGCAATCCTGGCTACTTGAGAGGCTAAGAACAGAAGGAGCTGTTCAAGGCCAGCCCAGAGAAATACTTTGCAAAATCCCCATCTTCAAAACATCCAGAGCAAAATGGACTTCAGGGGTGTCCATTTGCAAGGGTGAGGCCCTGAGTTCATTTCCCATCAAAAATAATAATAATACTGAAATTTTATTCTTCCCCATTCAGAAAAATTCAAATCCCTAGTTTCCAAACCAGAGCAGTGTTAAAAGCACGTAAAATTGTGTCAGCCACTTAACTCATTTTTGAAAGGTTTTCAAATTCAATTTTAGGTTGCATGTGCATAACGATCAAGAGAATAAAGAGACAGTCCACAGACTGAGAAAATATATTAGCAAAAGTCAGGTCTGATAAAGAATTTATAAGCAAAATATTCCAAAAACTCTTCCAATTCAACTATAAAAAAATGAAAACGCAACTTAAAAATATCTAAACAGGAGTCCCACCAAAAGAGATACCCAGGTGGCAAACAAGCGTACAAAATGACACTCAGTATCATGCGCCATTGATGAAGTGAAGGCTGAAGCCACGAGATTCTGTTATGAACCTGTTAGAATGGCTGGATTCGAGGACGCTGACGACAGCGTCAGGGGAGCAGTGGGCCACAGCAACACTCACTCGTTGCTGAGGAGAACACAGAACCTTACAGTCACTTCGTAAGACATTCTGCCACATTGCTTACAAAACTAAACACACTCTTACCACATGATCCAGTGACCACACTCCTTGGTTTTTACCCAGAGAAGATGAAAACTTAAGTCCACACAAAATCTACACATGAATGTGCATAGCAGTTTTATTTCGGATTTGCAGGAATTTGGAAGCAATCAAGGTGGCCATCAGACATAGGTGAAATGGATAAACACAAGGCATATCCAAACAATGGAATTACTCGGCACAAAAAGAGCTAGCTATAAAGCCGTGGAAACACATGAGGAAACTTGAATGCATATTCCTAAGTGAAATAAGCCAATTTGGAAAATCGGTATACCATGTGATTCTAACTGTGTAACATTCTGAAAAAGAAAAATCTATGGAGGCAGCAAAAGAATTAGTAGATGACAGAGTTATGGGGAGGAGTCAATGGGCAAAGCACAGTGGATTTTTTTTTTCATTTTTCTTTTATTATTCATATGTGCATGAATAATTCATATTCATATTCATATGATATTCATATGAATTATTCATATGTGCATATGAATGTTCATTTCTCCCCCCTGCCCCCACCCCCTCCCTCTCCCCACCCCAATACCCAGCAGAAACTATTTTGCCCTTATCTCTAATTTTGTTGTAGAGAGAGTATAAGCAATAATAGGAAGGAACAAGGGTTTTTGCTGGTTGAGATAAGGATAGCTATACAGGGCATTGACTCACATTGATTTCCTGTGCGTGGGTGTTACCTTCTAGGTTAATTCTTTTTGATCTCACCTTTTCTCTAGTTCCTGGTCCCCTTTTCCTATTGGCCTCAGTTGCTTTAAGGTATCTGCTTTAGTTTCTCTGCGTTAAGGGCAACAACTGCTAGCTAGTTTTTTAGGTGTCTTACCTATCCTCACCCCTCCCTTGTGTGCTCTCGCTTTTATCATGAAGCACGGTGGATTTTTAAGGCCATGGAACCATTCTGTACAATGCCAAAATGGGCTATAGATGTCCATCCAAATACCAAGAGTGACGCTTCATGGACACCACGCAGGTTTGACTTAGTGGCAAATTATTTTTTTGTCTTATAACATTATTAAGTGTACAATAATCTATTCAGATTCCATACAATTTTAAGCATCAGTTAAAATATTTTGGTGTGCATATATTTCTACTCTGTTAGTGCTCATGCTTCTTTCTTGAACATTTTCTCAACTCCAACTCTTATGTCTTCTTATCTTAATCTGTTTCTCACCATACAGTGGCAGGAGGGACCTTGGGGATTCAGATCAAACCTTCCTGGTATCCACGTATGCACTAGTCTCAACAGATGCTCCAAAAAGAAAACCAGTTTTTGGAAAGGTCTCTGGGTTTCAAGACACACAGAGAAGGGATGCCTGAGAATTTTGTTTGAGTCCTTGAAACCCATACACTGCCACAGCCATCTACTCTTGCCACCATTCGGAGGCCAGGTTCATGTCCAGTTCCTATAAAATAAGCCAATGAGCTTATAATCCTTGTTTGTTGTTTTTAAGTAATGCTAACTGGTTTGCTATTCTTTGAAAAGCTTTCTGTACTTTAGAGTCCTGAGTATTCACACAAATACAAATTCCCATGCAGTCTGTGTAACCATCCCTTGAAGCAAAGATCACTAGTTAGATGCACGTTTGGTTCCTGTGCTACTTAGTGTTTGTGTCATGACCACCATGACAGCTGAGGTGGAGAAATGGCTGGAGCTATACAAAGAAACATAGACAGCCTTTCTTTAGTGAGATAAAATACCTTAAAATAGGCCCTTCCGCTAATTAAAATATCTGTATTTGTAATTAGACTTTGCATGCTAGATAACTTGATCTGTAAACTATGCTCTAATGTAAATAGAAAATAGGATTTGATACTTTAGAAAACCCAGTGTCACATACTTTTTCTCTGAAAGTCAATGCATATGGTATTGGTGTTCTAACCTCAGCCCCATTCTTTCATTTTCCACATCGCAAACAAAGCTGATCACAAGTGAGAAGGATCTTTTTATGAAAATGAATTTTAGTATGCACTCATAAGAACATCACCATTCTCCACTTCAGGCCTTATAATAACACACATTCCAGGATCTCCATCCATGGCGGCTTCCCTGGATGCAGGCGAAGGCAGTCAGATCTGCTCTGCCAGGGGGATACCTCAGCCACTCCCAGTCACTCCAGGAAGTCTAGTCCTCCTGGGCTCTGCAGTGTCTTTGTACTTCTGTGATATTGAAACAGGTTAATCTGAGAGAAGTCAATCTGGAATTTCACCAATCTTACTTTTTGTGAGGTTGTTAGAGACAAAAAATTCTAAGATGTGATGTTTAATTTCAATTGTCAACTCTATCGAATTGAGAAGTACTTCCTAGTAAAGCACACCTTTCAGTGTGTCTGTGCTGAGGGCTCTGACCTAATGAATGGTTTAATCAACTGATGGATTTAAATTTGAATAGACTATTGGGAGGAGGTTGAACTGTGGAAGGTGGCACCTGTTTGGGGGAAGTAGGTCAATAGGGACATTGGGGACTCAATCTTGCCTTCATCCTTTCCTGTTAAGCCTCCAATCTGCTTCCTGGTTGCCTTGAGTTGAGAAATTCAGTTCGATCACACCTTCCTGCCTATGAAGGATGAAACATCTGAAACAATGAGATAAAATACATCCTTCCTCCTGCTGGAATTAATAGCCCTCCGGTGTCGAGAACAGATACACAAGAGAGAAAATCTTGACAAGGCAATTTTTCTTGATCAAGAGGGTGGAAGCAGGTGCTCACTCCGCTAAGCAAACACGCAAGCACAAAATGGCTGACAGTGGCTCCTCCTTATATCCCTGATGCAGTCGTACCTGCCCCTCACCTGGGATTTGTCCAGGTCAAAGATTCACAGTCTTTCCTGATTGGCTAAAAGGCTTGGGGGATGGGTTAGGGCATGCAGTTTGGCAGACAATGGAGTTGTATAGGAATCTGGAAGAAGAAGCAAGGACCCTTTAAACATGCAATCACCTAAGATGGTGACCTAAGGAATTTTTAAGTAATCTAAGAGAGTAACAAACACTTTGATAGAAAAGATCAGTTTTTTCTTACACTCCCTTAGATGTTTATGTAAGATATATGGTTATAGCAGTGATAAAACCAACTAACACTGAAAATCAGAACAGGAGCAGGGCCATTGCTGTGACTAACCCTGACCCTGTGGTTCTTAACCCTTTAGAACTGGTTTGTGGAAGGAATTTGAGAAGGTTTGGAGAAGCAGGCTAGAAAAAGCTTAGGATGCTGACAGGAGAGCATTAGGGGAAATTCTGGTGGGAGCTCAGACCAGGATGCTGACAGGAAGGCAGACGGTGAAGGCTAGCCGCATGAGGCTTCAGGTGGAAATGAGGACTGAATTTAAAAGTAAGTTACAGACTAACTAATCTGGCAGAGGAAATTTCAGCACCTCCCAGAAAACTTGCAGTGTGCCCAGACATGAATCACATGAAAAGCTGTGGCCAAGGAAAGTGTGGCTGTTACAGAGGTTAAAAAGTCACTAGCAAGAAGCCATGTATTTTGCACTGGGACAATAGGAGAGATATCTTGAGGACATCTCCAGAATTAGTTAGACCCACCCATGGCAGGCTCAAGGTTGTAAAAAAGCAAATTTATCTGAAAGGTTTTCACTTGAGAAGAGTGTGACTCCAGGGCACTCTTCTCACTCACAGCCACCTAGAAAGTTGTATCCTAGGATTCATATCACCATGTTCTGAGTGCTTGCTGCCCAAATGGGGCCTGGCTACCACTACAGCTGGCAGCAGACCTTGGGTTATCCACTCAATGCTGGGTTTGCTGCCATGCAGAAGGCCAGAGTTGCAAGTCATGGAGATTTCCACCCAGATTTCAAAAGTAGGTCTGAGAGGCCAGACAATGGGTGGCAAGGCCAGTATCCCTGCTAATTGCCCTTGAGAAAGTGATGTGTGAAAACTGTTAGGGTGTAGCCTAAGCTGCAGTGGAGACTCCAGGGTGTTGGAGATGCCAGGAACATGAAATATCTGCAGAGGAGGGACCAAGTGGAGCCAGCTCAGGGAAGAGGTCACAGGGACAGGGCTGCCCCCGCCTCTTGGAGCTCACAACATGACATTGTGTTCCTCAGGTGCTGGACATGGAGTTAAAGGATTTGAGGTTTGCCCTGCTACATTTCAGTCCCTTCCTCGCTATTCTCCTATTCCTCCCTTTTGCAGTGGGAATGTTTACTCTGTGCCACTGTATGTTAGATATAACTTGGTTTTGGGGTTTTTTTGGTTTTTTTGCAGAGACTCACAGTGAAGAGCTGTGTTGAATATCTGGTGTCTGCTGCTCTATCTCTGTTTCCTGGAGTAATGAGCAGCCATTATGGGTCCTTGATAGAATGAGTGAATGAAAAATAACTGCAAGTGTTAGTTAAAAAAAAGTGGAGGGCCTGGGGGTATAGTTCAGTAGTAGACCAAGCTGTGTAGCATCCACAAGCCCTGGACTCAAATTTCAGATGTACAAAAAATGTAGTAAAATAGGAATTCTTGTGAACAGGAAGTCTGATTCTCAGGGCTCCTACTATGTTCACCTTCTTTCCACTCTACACCATCCATGGGTAATTTACTCAGCCTCCTGATTTTGACTTCCACCCTCTGCTGATGACTTTTGTATGTCCACCTCTTCTGGGTACCCAGTTAATATAGCCAGCTCTCCCAGGAATCTCCATGCACGTACAATTATCAGGGACCCTACATTCCCATTTGTCTTGAGTTGAACTAACCAATACATTTAAATCTGCTCCTCTTCTTGTGTTCTCTAAGTAACTGGCAGCTCCATCTAGCTATCCAAGCCCTCCTGAACTCCTGGGTTCCTTACCCCATCATCCGATGCCCTCCACAATTTAACTCTGACATTTGGTGCTTCTCATGACTCCCCATTGTTTCCACCATATTTCATCCTTGAGCCTGAGCTTCCACAGTCATCTCTGTCTAGTGTCCCTTTCTCTAGTCTTACCTCCTCCAATCCTTTGCTTACAATGCTGCTAGAGTAATCTTTCTCAGTGTCAAATGTGGTCTCTTTACAGTTCAGAGCCTATCAATGGACTGCTTTCTTACTACTCCATCCTTGCATCTGCCATGCTACCAGCACTTGGAGACACACAAGCCTAACCACAGACATACACACTATCATCACCACCATAATCACTACCACTACACTGACCACCATCTCCATGTCAACTCAACCCCATGTCACCTCCACCACCTCCACCATTACCTTCTCCCCCAACACTATCACCACCATCATCGTCACCACCATCATCACATCACCTCTACCAACACCACCATCATCACTACATCACATCACCACTGTTACCAAAACAACACCTCCACCATCACATACCCCACCATCACCACCACCTCCACCATGATCTCTGCTCTATCATCACATACCCATGATTGCCATCACTACGACACCCAGCACATTATTGCCACCATAATCACAGTCACCTTATTACCTCTACCACACCCACCATCACGACCATCACCACTGTCCAAACCAGTAGAAATGTGCTCTCTTCTTCACATCCTCCCTCTGCCTAGAACCCTCATTCCCATTCATTTTCTAAGACATCCCCTAAGTCTCAAAGACTATTCAGCCACCATGACCCTAACTTGGACAAATGGAAGAGGGGAGAGGAAGAATGGAAAGGGGAGCGGGTGTTTAAACGCCTATGTATGTGTACCCTTGAATTCTTTCTTCAGTGGGATCAAGAGCCTGCTATTTGTCTCCGCTGACAACATGGTCTCAATTCTTAGGGGTTTGCACATTAATGTAGAGAATATTGAGAAGAATAACAATAAAAGCAACAACAGAAGTCTGATAGAATAAGCACACACAAGTATGTGGATATGTAAACTCCCACCTGTTGTGGGACTGGGTACAAACTGATATGACCCTTTGGAAAGTGAAATGGCATCAAGTTGTGTGGCCCACTGAATATCTGTCTGTTTCCGTTTACCCTGCCTCTTGGTATTGAAGCTGGACCATATAACTTCTTTGGGCTTGTGTGGGAAGCTGGTCATAGTGTATTACAAAAGGAAGTGAGCTCAGTAAAGATTAGCTTATTTAGAACAGAGAACAAAGAGTCAGAAATTTTGACTTCTTGGTCAGAAAAACTGACTCTTTCAATCCACAAATTTGAGAGCTATGATTTAAAAAAATCTATCATCTGATTCGTAATCTGAAAATAAAGGACAGATTCCAGGTGAGACCCTTCCTCCAAAGTCCCATAGTCTCAAGGAAGGTGTTTTCAATTGATAGATGAGATGAGGCATGGGGATGAGGAAACAAAGAAGATTTGAGAACATCACGGAGCAAAATGTGGCTACATGGCATCCACTGGAACCAAACGTATTAGAAGCTTACTGAGCTTTTTAAAAATTCATTTATTCATATGTGCATACATTGTTTGGGCCGTTTCTCCCCCCTCTTACTGAGCTTTTGAGGAAGCTTGATATTAAGGAAATCAGGAATCCCAGGTAAGAAAGCCCATTACTGCTCAAAATGTACACTCCTCAATCCTTAACCATCCGTGAAGAAGGACAGAAAAGAAGCTGAGAGAGTTGTGTATTCCCCAAGGAGGCATAATCTTAACAATGGCCCACTTTATATATGGCCCAGGAGGTGACTAAGAAGGGTCAAGCCCATGGCTGAGAACAATGGACAGAGCTCCATGCAGGGTACAGAAGCAGTCCAGTAGCACCACAATGCTTTTTGGTAGGGGACTTGTCAATGTCTTCTCTACAGGCTCTTCAAAATGCTATAAACTAAGGACTGTTGTGTGTGTCCCCTTCTGAAGCTTCCTGTATGGATATTTGTAAACTTACTGTAATTATTCTGTTTCTTAGTGGATGGAGAAGGTCTCTGTATACCTCAGAGACCTTGGATGTTGAGCTGGTATTATGACTAGATGGAAGTCTATCTTCCCTTGAAATCATCAGAAAATTCTAGGGAAAATTCAGAGTTAGTACTCAATCCTACTTGTATTTCACCACTTAAATGATGTCTTTGAAGTCCGCTATGGATGGTGTCCAAAGTAATCAAAGTCAACTTAAGATGCTGACACTAGATTAGAGGCAAAGGGGAGATAAACAAGCCTCAAAGTGCAAGGCTGTCGTGAGGATCACAATCAGCTGAGATGTGCAATGCAAAGCACCTTGCAAATGTTTTAACAACCACCAAAGGTTATTTAATTACATGGGAGTGACTAAATGTAATTAAATGGTTGTACAGAAAACTGTGACAAATAAGTGAATTTGATCTGCATTATAGCACACCTAAATTTTTATTCATCTTACATATTCAAAAGTATCTTCCCTAGTTGAGCTACTAAACACAAGCAGAAAATGACGCTAAAAACTAGTATTAGTACACACATAGAAGCAAAGCTAAACACATACTTGTGAGCATCTTGCATACAATACATGTCCCACATTGGTTTTGGTCATGGGTGAAGCTGACAAAACGAACCACTAATTAATAAATGCACACATCCAGATCACATATATGGCAATTCTGAATTTTCATGGTCATTTGTCCAGTCACTTGAAGGATATTCTTCTGTTTCTTCTGGTTTTAAAAAGTCCTCAATAAATTCTCTAAGTTTCCTTAAAACACATAACAAAGAGTTCAACAGATTAGAAAAAATACATTAAAGAGAACAGAAAATTTACAAATACACATCTATTTTAGGACACATTTACCCAAAAGAACAAATACAACTTTGCAACCATCTACTGTTGTTTAAAGGATACATTAGCAGAGCTTTGGCCTTGAACATAAAAAAACAGTGTCTGTTTTGGGGGTACACACCCTGAAGCATTTTCCAGATTAACGATTTACTGAGAAGACATATAAACTTCAGGCACATTCTTCCCCACTGCCAAGGCTATAGAAAGAATCTTCCCAGTTTGGCATTTGAAACTGTATTATTTTTGTTTGACAACAGCCAACATATACAAGGAACCACAGAGCCATGGCCTCCTGGAAGCTCACTCAGCACCCATTCAACACCCTTCTCTCATGTCTTTCTTTGCCATGTAAGAGGCAAAGTGGAATATCCTGTTCTCTGGCCTTTCTTACAGGGACATGGTGCTAGTGAATGAGCTGTAGGTAGAAGTAACTGGCAAAGACTGTCCTCCCTAAATGAAGCAGAAAATCTTTTCATATGAGAAGCTCTCAGTTGTGTCCTTCACTGTCCCCTTCCTTCCTCTGAACGTGGACCTAATTAATACCTGAAGACAGCCATTCTGTGACCTCAGGAGGAAAAGCATACACACAGACAATTAGGAAAAGAAGATCCAAGAACTCTGGTGCCTGGATGACACCAGAGAACCCAGGCCACCAACAGTCTCTTCCATGTTGATATTAATTAAACCATCATGGCTTTCTGTTTATCCCAACCACAGTAAATCCTGAAGTTAGAACTTCAGAACCAACTGTAAGAAAAGTAACTAGGCAAAGTACAAACCTATTACAGATAGTATAAACCAATCATTTACTTTTTAAATTAAAATTGAACATGAGATTTTTCAAAGATATAGCACCAGTATAAACCATGTAATTTGAGAAAAGAAAGCCACCCCCAGCCGTAGGGCTCCCCACTTTCCTTATTCCTTCTTGTGAGCATATACTCCAACTCTTCAGCTTTTCCCAATGAACTTAGTTTTATATTGCTAAGTAATACATGTTTACTGAGGTTTAAAAACTTTTAAACACAGGAAAGCACATGCCATGTGTATTTAAAGGTAGCACTTGCAAGTATGAACACCTCCAAGATCTGTCAGGCCTATCTGGTTGTGAGCCAACGGCTTTGGGAACACAGCCTTGTGATGACACCGTGTCATGACTTCAGTGCTTACCGCTGTTCCTCCTCCTCGATCTTGTTCTTTCTCATGACCTGCTTCACATGGTTTTCCATTGTCTACAACAGATTTGAAGCCTTTTGGTCATAAACAATGACATGATACCGGTCACCTAGAACTTGTGGCAGTAAGGTTGAATTCAAATAGATTATCTGTTCTGGAATCAGTTATAGCATGCTAATTCATACTCTGCAGAATAAAGGGACAAACCTGCCATAGAAGAATTATAGTATTTATGCCACAAGTTGGCAGCATGCATTTTGGAGGGATACCTTGAACTTGCCAGGGAAACCCGTTTATTAGATTCCATGTCGTCAAATAAAATCATTACATTGAATAGAAATGAGTGGATGGGTTAAAGAGATAGTTATGATTGATACATTCAATCATTAAAACTTAGTGTCATTTTTAATTATGTTTGAATGCATTTTAATGCATGAGCTTACAGCTATCCAGTTTTTAGGCTAATGTTTGCAAAGTTGGAGATTCCTGGAATTGCAGAAAGTTATCATTGAGAAAACAGAACACTCTATTCGTACTTGGCTTACTGACACAAGACAAGCAGGTACTCCAGGAACTATTTCTATCAATAAACACTGATTTGCATGCACGCACACACACACTCACATGCACGCACACGTACACACGTGCACACTCGCACACATGCACACACACACTTACTTTCACTTTGTTCACTAGAATCCTATTTGCTGTTTCCAATTTGATAGCTTCATTCTGAAGGAGAAATGGTTTCAAAAGCAAAACACTCTATTAAGAATATTTGCTAAATATTTTCTCTACTTATAACTTTAAAAGTATTATGGGAATGACGTCATTATAATTTCAAGAATTCTCAATAGCATATTGTTTAAAAACAGAAGAATAGCTGAAGAACAAAATGAAGGATTGATAATAAGAAAGAAAGACTTTGGCCCTCTGGGTCAAAAACAAGAAGAGGTGAATGTTGAGGTTTCAAAACATCAGAAAATTCTAGGGAAAATTCAGAATAGAAGAGTTCTTCACTTTTCAGGGGATGAAAACAATACAAAACCACAAATACAGATATATCTTGTTTTATCTACCTTCGCCTCTGCCATGCTTCATAAATGGTGCATATTTTTACAAACTGAAGATTTGTGACAATCCGTGTCAAGCAAATCTATTGGTTAATATGAAACTCTCCAGTTCCACACATTCACCTGCAAACATACTGCAAGCTGTTGATGTAGGGGAGCATGGTGATCGAAAATGAGTAAGTAACAGGGGTGGGGCTGTAAAGCCTGATCTATACAGGCCTGAAGAACCAAGGTGAAACCCCCTTGGACTCTCAATATACACTCAAAAAAAAATGAAGGCAGAAGGGTGAAATAGGTCTTTCCAGAGATGGGTACTAGTGGGAGGGGGGACACAAGGAAAGGGTGAGTGAGGATGAATATGGGGGATGTATCTTGCATTCACATATGAAAATAAAAGAATGAAACCTGCTGAGATTGTTCTAATTGGGGGATACATTGTAAGCACATAGGTAACTATCACAATGTACCCCTGTGCAACTATTATATGCTACTAAGATGTTTAGAAAGCAGCTTTATTGGGGCCATTTTCCCAGAAACTTATGATCACCAGCACATCTTAGCAACAAGGTTTAAAATTAAGTACATTATTTTAAACATAATGCTATTGCATGGTTAATAAGACTAGAAAATAGCATAGCCTTTACAGCAATGGGAAGTCAAAAGGTTCATGTGGCTTACTTTTTGTGATACTAGCTTTATAGTGCTTCTCTAAAACCCAGCCCACAATACATCCAAGTTATGCTCTTATCAATGAGTAAATACCAGCAATGACTAATCAAGAAGTGTGATATAATTTTTCAATTTCCATTTATAATAGTAACAGAGTCTATAAAGTCATAAGATATAATAATCATTTAAGACCAAGGCATAGAAATAAGTTAAAGGTAAAATTAGCCTGGATGGGAGTGTTAATATTGTAAAGCTATTACTTTCTACCAAACTAATTTATAAAGTCCTTGTAAGCACAACCAAATACCAAGAATATTAATTGGACCTGAAAATCTAGTTAATAATGTGAATAATATCCAAGAGAATTGCAAGGCTGTATAAGGACTTGCTCCTCCAAGTAGCGACCATATTGCAAAGAATTAACCATTATGACAGTGAGAACAGATAGTGTTTGATCAAGACCTAGGCTAGTGTAGGCCACCACCCTTCTCTATACTTTCTAATTCTTATTATTCTGCTTTCTCTAAACAAATAGTTGTGATGGAAAAACATAGTTACATGATTTTAAAAAACACAATCACATGTCACTTATGAATTTTATGAGTATAGGTCAAATTGAATCAGATTCTGCAAGTTTGGACCATTGGCAGAGATCGATAGGTTTATCATCCTTTTTTTTTTCGCTATATCTCAATTATTCCAATTGTCCACTAGAAATAATTTGAAATGAGAACATATTTGGCCAAATATTATTATATTGTTTACCTTTTTATAGAATTGCTTCACATGCTTGCCAAGGTCTTTAATCAAAAAAGTGTAAATATTTAAATAGTTAGCTGCCTACCTCTATGCTTTTAATCTTATTCTCAGTGATATCTGAGACTCTAGTATGCACCAAAGTTGCCTTAATTTGTTTTTCAAGGTCTTGAATTTGATCACATTGGTGGAGTATTTCACATCGCTTCTTTTCAACCTTCTCGGTAAGAGTAAGTTGGTTCTCATCATTTGCACGTTTCTCAGCTAATTCTGGAAATATTTTTGAAAGCAAATTATTACTGTGTTTAATAGATCTTATTAATATCACTATGCGTTGTTATTAACATTATGTGTTATATATGACTATAAATTATAATGTAACTCAAACTCCAAGCACTTCAGTAAAAATAACCTGATCCAAAAATGGAGGTGTTCCTCCTCAAATTCATTCAATAGTCAGTAAGTATTCATTGGACACCTAGTTTTGCAGACCCTGGGCTAGGCAGGAAGGCTCAATGGTAAGTCACAACCTGTAGTTTCATTCTAATAGTGCAGAGCAGCAGAGACTACAAGGAAGAGATGGTGAGGGTGTAGGGAGGTGTACTGGGGAGGAAAAGAAGAGCATCTGACCATGTGGGGACTGTTCATGGAGGATTTTGCCAGAGATGTTGATGAGGCTGAGATCCAAGGACCAAGGACCAGCAGGAGGTAGACAAGGGTGAAGGACAGGGAGGGAGCCGAGCAGAGACCACGACATCAGGAGTATACACTGGGAAGGAAGGCAGATCTGAAAAGGCACTTACCTAGTCTCTCTTTAGCAGATTGCAGCAACACACTCTCCTCGTCTAATTCATTTCTGAGTCTACAGATGAAGAATAAAAACATACACAGTGAAACGCTGGAGCCCAATTTGCACTTCATTTCTTCTGTTTTATACTTCAAGTCTTTTATTTTACTGAGAAACAAAAACATATCTTCTTACTTTGTAAGACAAGAGTGTTAGAAGTCTGAAGAGGTGTAATACCTAAGGGACAAGGCAGTCCAGTTAAGCAAGCAAAGGATGTCTTCTCACCAAGATTCCATAAGTCATTGAAAATTCATGGATGTAAAATGAGTGAAGAAAAAACCAACTTAGCATTTTGAACTCAAACAACAAATCAATGGAAATCTGTAACTAGCATTGGAATACATGTTGCACACAATTGTTTCTTATAGGTACAATTTACAAATTTCTCTCTTTGAACTGAAAGTAAATTACCAGAGTTTAAAAAGATGGAATCAATAGCTATAGCAAGGCAGCAGGATATAAAATCAACATAGAAAAATCATTAGCATTTCTATACACCATTAATGAACAAACTGAGAAAAAATATATGAAAATAATTCCATTTACAATAGCCTCAAAAAAAAAATCAAATACCTAGGTGTAAACCTAACAAAAGATGTGAACGACCTCTACAAGGAAAACTATAAACTTCTGAAGAAAGAGATTGAGGAAGACTATAGAAAGTGGAGAGATCTCCCATGCTCATGGATTGGGAGAATCAACATAGTAAAAATGTCTATACTCCCAAAAGTAATCTATATGTTTAATGCAATTCCCATCAAAATTCCAATGACATTCATTAAAGAGATTGAAAAATCTACTGTTAAATTTATATGGAAACACAAGAGGCCACGAATAGCCAAGGCAATACTCAGTCAAAAGAACAATGCAGGAGGTATCACAATACCTGACTTCAAACTATATTACAAAGCAATAACGATAAAAACAGCATGGTACTGGCACAAAAACAGACATGAAGACCAGTGGAACAGAATAGAGGATCCAGATATGAAGCCACACAACTATAACCAACTTGTCTTTGACAAAGGCACTAAAAATATACAATGGAGAAATAGCAGCCTCTTCAACAAAAACTGCTGGGAAAACTGGTTGGCAGTCTGCAAAAAACTGAAACTAGATCCATGTATATCACATGGATCAAGGATCTTAATATCAGACCCCAAACTCTAAAGTTGTTACACGAAAGAGTAGGAAATACTCTGGAGTTAGTAGGTATAGGCAAGAACTTTCTCAATGGAACCCCAGCAGCACAGCTGCATAGATAAATGGGACCTCACAAAACTAAAAAGCTTCTGCTCAACAAAAGAAATGGTCTCTAAACTGAAGAGAACACCCACAGAGTGGGAGAAAATATTTGCCAGCTACACATCAGACAAAGGAATGATAACCAGAATATATAGGGAACTCAAAAAACTAAATTCTCCCAAAATTAATGAACCAATAAAGAAATGGGCAAGTGAACTCAACAGAACTTTCTCAAAAGAAGAAATTCAAATGGCTAAAAAACACATGAAAAAATGCTCACCATCTCTAGCCATAAAGGAAATGCACATTAAAACCACACTAAGATTCCACCTCACCCCTGTTAGAATAGCCATCATTAGCAACACCACCACCAACAGGTGTTGGCGAGGATGCGGGGAAAAAGGAACCCTCTTACACTGTTGGTGGGAATGTAGACTAGTACAACCACTCTGGAAAAAAATTTGGAGGCTACTTAAAAAGCTAAACATTGATCTACCATTTGATACAGCAATACCACTCTTGGGGATATACCCAAAAGACTGTGACACAGGTGACTCCAAAGGCACCTGCACACCCATGTTTATTGCGGCACTATTCACAATAGCCAAGTTATGGAAACAGCCAAGATGCCCCACCACTGACGAATGGATTAAGAAAATGTGGTATCTATACACAATGGAATTCTATGCAGCCATGAAGAAGAACGAAATGTTATCATTCGCTGGTAAATGGATGGAATTGGAGAACATCATTCTGAGTGAGGTGAGTCTGGCCCAAAAGACCAAAAATCGTATGTTCTCCCTCATATGTGGACATTAGATCAAGGGCAAACACAGCAAGGGTATTGGACTTTGAGCACATGATAAAGCGAGAACACACAAGGGAGGGGTGAGGATAGGTAAGACACCTAAAAAACTAGATGGCATTTGTTGCCCTCAACACAGAAAAACTAAAGTAGATACTTTAAAGCAACTGAGGCCAATAGGAGAAGGGGACCAGGAACTAGAGAAAAGGTGAGATCAAAAAGAATTAACCTAGAAGGTAACACCCACGCACAGGAAATCAATGTGAGTCAATGCCCTGTATAGCTATCCTTATCTCAACCAGCAAAAACCCTTGTTCCTTCCTATTATTGCTTATACTCTCTCCTCTCCTCAACAAAATTAGAGATAAGGGCAAAACAGTTTCTGCTGGGTAGCAAGGGGTAAGGGAGGGTACAGGAGGGAGCAGGAGTGGGGGATAAGGAGGGGGGTGGGGGGTGAAATGACCCAATGTATGCACATATGAATAAAATAAAAATTTAAAAAGAAAAAGATAGAAAAAGACCTCTTAACCTCTTTGTAGTTTCTTCTTAGTGCAAAGTAGACTGAATCATCTATCATATTCCTAACACATTTTAGGAGAACAAAAGAATTCTGTTAGGTGTTGGATACACTGAGGAAAACTCTATAATTTGGATAAACACCAACACCACAAGTCACTTAATGCCACCTGTCCACAAGGAGATGATGATCCAAGAATTTCACACACACATTCGTTTATTTTATCACAGATTAAAGGAAAATAGAATAGTATTGTGACCCCCAATTTTGAGAAACTGTGGGTTCAGTGGATTCATAATAATGATAACAGCCTTTTAGACAAGTGTATCCAGAAGGTTTAGTTTCCAGCGATTTTTCAGATCTTGTACTTCTAAACATTACTCTTCCTGGGTTCTACTGCTTTGTTTGCTTCCTTGGAGACTTCAATTGTATGTGAATTGGATCACCTTTGCCTGTCTTCTGTTTCAACCACCTCTTTTAGTTACCTCATTTTCATTCCCTTGATTGTTTCCCTGCTTTTCTTCAATGTCCCTTGTGTTTTCTCTCAAAACTATCCTGTTTTAGCCATGTCATGACTTAGTATATTGTGGTATATTTTTTACCTTTTCAGCTATTTCCGTCCTCAATTATGTTGTTTGGTTTTTTCCTTTGTTTCGTTGCCTTCCCATCTTAGCCTTCATATTTCCGTCTCAAGATTGTGTTCAATGCTGACATGCTCTGAGTTTGGAGGCCGTGTTGCAACTTCCTCCTTCTACAAGTTATTGACACTTCTACTGTCAACCCCAGGGACTGTGTTAGTTTTAATCATAGGGGTTTTCATTAGCTAGACTGCTTGGGTTCTCATTTTCTGACTTCTTTTTGTGGTAGTTTGCATTTTGAGGTCAGGGTCAGTGTTTGGAAGGTATTATGAGAGCTTCCAAATTTAAGAAGACTCTTCCATCAGTGTAGTAAATTTTGCTTTCTTGTTGTTGATTTGAGTTTTTCATTATTGTTTTTCATCTTGATGTTACAGGGTAGCTGTTTTGTTTGGAGGGTGAAAAAAAAGGACAGTTTGAGGACGGACTGTGTGTTCTTTGCTTTTTGTCATTTTACAGGATGCAAAATCCCCTCCCTCACTTCTTTTTGCCTTTGTAGGACAGTCCAAGAGACCCAGCTCACATTCTGTCACACTCCTCCCACATGTATCAGTGCCATGTCCAGGTGGTCTTCATACTTCCACACTCACTCCTAATCCCTTCCCCTGGCCAGTGCTCCACTCTGCACCAGGTGCCCTGTAGTGTTCTCACTTGGTGGAGTTCTTCTCACAGGCCATGGTTTTAGAACAACTTCCAGCCTGCAGCTGGCTCCACTCCTCTCTCTCAGGCTCTCTAACAGCCCTGTTTCATACAAAGCTTCACAGCACAAGTATGGAAAATGGCCAGTGCTACTTGATGCTTACTTTTCTATTTTCGTTATTTTTAATTTTGACTCTTTCATAGTGACTTCTTATAATTCTGAATGCAAGTCCAACTTACTGGTGCCAGTTGCAGACCCAATCATTCTAGATGCAACTCCTAGTTCTCAGTTTCTCCCAACTCCTCAAAGTGCTCAGCTCAGATATCTGCCCTGTCCCCCACAGCCTCCCATGGTGACCACCTCCCATGGGGTAGCTAGAAACGACCTGCTTGAGTCACCCCTCTGCCCCCCTCTGCATGGACTTTGAAGGAATGCCATAGTGACCACCTAGGTCAGCATGAGTGCCTGCAGCTTATGCCTAAAAACCTTAAGCTCACCCACTCCCTGGGGAAACTTCTTAGCTTCTTTGGATGATACTCTGGTTTCAGACAAAGGCTGTGGTCTCTTACTTTGCTCTCTTGCTCTCTCTCTCTCTCTCTTTCTCTTTCCCTCTCTCTCTTCCCCCATCCCTTCAACTGATGCCCAAGGGCTAGAGAAGAGCCCTGTGTATACCACTGATGTTGACTGAGCCAGGGAGGAGCTGAGGAAGCTCTTCACCTTCCTTCTGGATAAGCATACGTGTCCCAGACTGCTCCTCTTCCCTTCAGACCCGCAGGGCATGCTGCCTTCTTCTCTCCGGGATCTTTAAGTAGCAAACATCTTCCATTATTCTGTGACTTTTGCTGAGCTTCCCCGCTGTGTCTCACCTCACCATGCAAGTGCAGCTAGCTCCTCCCCATCAGGGCCTCTGAGAGAGGAGGAATAAACTGGACATGGGTCAGAAAAGAACCAAGAGGTCATCTGCCAGTGCCAAAAAGCTTCTTGTGTCATGAGTCAGACACAGTCATTAGGCTAAAGACCAGGATGAAGAAGTGTGTCACAAAAGGCACACAGTGACCATCTACAACCCAACCGCCTGAGTCCCTCAGGTGGGCTAGAGCTCAACCACGCCTGTGAGAGAGACCTCAAGAATGAATTAGAGTGAGAGACATCAGCTTTCTGTCTGCCAGTAACATTAAAGGCAAGTTACACTTTTTGGTTGTGTATTTCATTTTGTCTTCTTAAGGATATTCTGGGTGCTTCAGACTTACTTTAATCTCTTTTCTTTAATCCTGGCAAACAATATCTCCTATCTGATTGTGACCTGACCCCGGAAGGCTGTACAGAGAGGTTACGGAATTTTTTAAGTTAAGCAAATGATAAAGGAATTCATATGAGGTGTCTTGACCCTGCACCCCAGAAGAAATGGGATTCCTCTAGAGACCTCCCCAAAGTCCTCCCATGGGAACACCAGACTTAGCAAATATCCTAGCCACATAGGCAATGGCTTGTGGAAGGAGCCAAGTGAAAAGAATGACATTGAAAATGGTCATATGTCATTCCCACTGGTTCAGGAGAAAGACAGATATGTGCCTGCCACATAGGCTGCATATCTGATTAAGTAAATGTCACCCACACCTGGACTACACAGGGTCAGGACTGCCTCACTTGTCATTGTGCTCCAGGGCCTCCTTGATGTCCTTTGTGAGTTTCCTCAGCTCCTCCCTGGCTCGGTCAACATCAGCAGTGTGCACAGGGCTCTTCTCCAGCCCTTGGGCATCCGCCAGCAGAGCCTATGAGGGAAGGCACGGCAAGGGTGGGGCACACCCTGGAGGGGCAGGAGAGGCTCTGCTGTTACTGTGTATTTATTCAAGATGTCCCTGGTTAGATATGGGTTCCAATTCAAGTGGGTGTCTTGGGAGGGAGGGACATTGAAGCAGTCATGACTGGGAAAGGGCTCCATAAAATACCTTTCTAACATTTTCAGATTTTATTTTCATAAGAAATCTTAAATGGTGGTGGTGAGGGAGTTCCATGGTTTGTGTGGGCAAAGGATGTGCGGAATAACATACTTCAGTGACATTATTACCAACTCCATAACTATTCCTTCTAAATTGGAGAGAAACAGTTTAACTCAGTTGCTGCACACAGAGACAAAGCGATGTGGCACCCAGTGTGGGCCCACGAAGCTCTCTGCCTCATTAGGTGATGGACGGCCAGCTTTCCACTAGGACAAGATCATTCTGATCGGGCAGCAGACATTAGCGTTCCCTTTCCACTCAACCTCAGAAAGGAAGGAACAGAGCAAGTCACTAACTAGAGGCTTTGCTTAGTCCTGTAAAGACAGAAGCTTATTTGTATGTAGGGTGAAAAGACCCCAAATAAATAATGTCCAAATGTGGCTTTGGATTAAGAAGTAAGACATGCTGTGATTTTTTTTCATATAAGAAGGAAGAAACTATGTTTCCTAACTCTGAATTAAAACTTTTCTGAATTAAATTAAAACTTTCTGAATTAAAACTTTTATGATTTTAAACTTTACTGAACCCAGAAGACCAAAGCCACCTGAGCCAGGTGTTGGACCCCCGAGCGTTTGCATGCGACAGTCATTCCTATGGTACATCCTCTCACTGAAACTGAGCTTTCCTGGTGGAAATCTGTGACCAATTAAGTGAGGAGACCGTGGGTTTGTGTGGAAGCTCAGGGCACAGGTGCAGTTAAAACACTACCACAGCAGGGGACGAAAACAGGCCCCTGCTTTCCGGCAATCACTGGCCCAGCATCATTTGTCCTCCCAAGTGCGTGTACACTGTATGTACACACTGTAGTGGTTTCTGGTCCGGTCTTTGTGGAGGACGTCCTTTGACGGGGCGTTCTTTATCAGTCACACCCCTAAGCTGGTATAAAGTTCCCCACTAATAACCCCACCAGCTCATCTAAATTATGGAGGAACAAATGGGGCTTTGTGGGCTCAGAGTGGTCCCCCTTCTCATGAAATACGGAGCACGGACAAGCAGGCTCTATCCGTGTGCTTCACGAGTGCTTGTTACCTTGTGCTGTGCGCTGTGCTGGGAGTTGAGAAGCATTGCCATGTAGAGTTCGTATTCCTCCTACACACAGAGAAGAAGCCATCGCAATGCGTCAGGCGCTGTCATGTGAGGCAGGGGGTCTTCATGTGTAATAACATGGGGGGCCAAGGATGTTAGCTTAGGCCATGTCAGAACTAAGTATATAAATTGTTCCCATGTTCAGCCATTCACACAGAAAATTCATAAAATCAAATAGTCCTTCAGTGCCTATGAATACTGACTCTTGGTCAGTCCAACATCCTATCATAAACACCTTAACACTCATGCAGGTGACCTGCTGTACGGATGCTGTGTGGGTTTGGGTCCTGTGGCCCCGGCAAAGGTGAACTTTCTGGTGACAAGGACATCTCTGGAGAGCGGGGCACCATGTTGTCATTACTAAGCATTCCTCCTCATTAGGGAAATTGGGAATAGCATGAATTTGAAGCAACCTAATTTCAACTGATCCCACAGGAAGGTGACTTTGATTATGAAATCATAATGCACTTATAATCCAGAAGGATCCATATGAACTTATACATGTTTAATTATAAACATTTAAATGTCACATAAGTACTATTGTGTATAGTTAGAAGTCTTTTTGGAAAACCTGGGCTTAAGGAGTACACTCACTGGTGCTTACTCCACACGGCCCCTTGGGATGTATGTCTGTGAGTGACGCCTTCCTCATGGGGACTGTGACATGTGGCAGAATTAATCTGTGTGAGGTGTGAGGCTATTCACATATGCAGAACCACACAGCTCTTAATGTTCTTCAGAAAACACGTTTCTATTACCTTGACTTCTTTCAAGAGGTCACCAAATATCAAAGAGCTGTCACAGATGTCTTTGAAGATCTCTCCGAAGACCTGCAGCCTGTTTAACTGCTGAGGGTGGCACGTGCATATTTTCTGAAGTGCCTGCAGGAAAAATGGAGTCAGCCCACTTTGAGTGTCTTCATTTCCCTTGGTTGAGGAATTAGAAAGTTGCATAGCCACCACCATCCAGGTGTCCAGTCACCTGGTTGTCAAACCAAAGTGACTGATTCCCTTCCTGGAATCAGAGCCCAGAGCCCAGTTGTTTGTTTGCATCATTTTCCCCAACTGTTAATATCTACCAACCCCAGGGAATATTAGCAGCAGCTGAAGCTTTGTTACAGTCTGCCTGGACACGCATGTGAGGTGTCCAAGGATGAGCCTCAGCCCACGAGTTTCCCCGAACTGTAGCCCCATGTGACAGCATGGCAAATGGCCTTCCTTACCTTTTCCAACTTCTTTTCGTGGCTTTTCGACACCTTGCTCACAGAGAAATTACTGTTCAGGAGATCTTGCTTTCTCAGGACTTCTTTCTGGAAACTCAGGAACTTTCTGTAGCTATCAGCTTTTGTTATCCCACCTAAGTAGGAGCTGAGGTACTGGTACGAGTCCTTGCCTGGGGGAGACACTGCACACTGGCGGCTGGAGGCCACCGGTCTGTACTTCAGCACCTTCATCTCGGGCAGCCGGAGCTCTTCCCTCCTGCGGGTCTCAGGAGACCCCTCCCCGCCTTCCTCGTCCTCTTTTTGCAGAGGCTTCTTTGGGATGAAATCCTGCTTGGACTCAAAGGCTGTAGGCGTCTTCGGATTGAGAAACCTGAACAGCCGGGTTCCCTGGCCGTCCTCGGGAAGCAGGGCCGTGTTGATGGTGAAATAAGCCAAGGCGTCTTGCAGCTTTGCGGTCGCGTCAGGTGGCTTTCCCACCCTGGTGGCCACTCTGTGGGATGCTGCTTTCCATCTTGGCCTGTTGGCACTGTGCCCGTGACACAGGATAGCCTCGGGTGGCCGGTAGAGCTGGCTGGGGCTCAGGTGCCCTGCCGTGTAGAGATGGACGTCTTCCTTGTGCTCTTTCTGGAGTCTGTTCAGGAGCTTGGTCAGGTTGCACAACGTCCTCACACTGGGGGTCTCACAGTGCTTCCACTTTAGGTAAACTGCTCAAAAAAGCAGGCAGACCATGACACACCCCACGTGACTCTGCAATGAAACCGCCCTGTGCATTGCTGGGCTGTCATATCTCTTCCCGGAAAGGGAGGAAATGGTACCTGGCCTGCCAAGAAACCTGTGCCGGCCTAAGGGGTGACTGTGGGTGAGGGGACCTGAGACACAGACAGGTCTCGGTCCTTGCCCTGGGGACGAGACATCGGAAAGCCTACACCCTCCAAGGCCAATAAGGAAGGAGGTAGGTGTTTTAATTTGACTAGTACTTCTTTCATATTAGCAAAGGTTCTGGAAGGAAAGCCTAAATGTAACTGTAATTCTTAACGGTGACACTGAAAGCCCTCTTCTTCAACGCACTTCACACGACAAGCCTGAGAGTAAGCAAAACGGTTTGTTTTGTCTCCCTTTGTCAAACAAAGTATCAGGACCCCCCACCAGGCCCCCCCAAGGACTTTTGTGTCATTCAGCCCTTCCTCCCCTGTCCCCATGAAGAAAAACCTTGGGGTGTTGACAGAAGGCTGTCTCCTTCCATACAAGCCCCTCTTCTCCCATGCCCCAGAGAGAGGGTTCCATCGAGAATGGGCCCTGGGCCACAGCTGCGGAAAGTGCTGGTGTTCCAGCCAGTCCTGACTATGCCTCTGCGGAGATGCTACATCATCTTGCAGCAAAAGGCCTCCTGTGGACCTGTCAATGCTCAAAGGGTGACAAAAGCAGGACAAAAGCTTGCAGCCCCGCCTCCTGGTGTCTGTCCTCTGGTCTCAGCCATTGTCTCTTGCAGTCACCTGGCCATCACCTTGGAATCCAGGAAGGACAAGACTGATGATAAATGTCTGTGACAGGAGGTGAAGTTGCCCCCTGCCAGTTGACAATGACTCTCTTATTGTTAAAAATAATAAATAAATAATGACCCCACTCTGAGCACTGAACCACACCTGTGACAGTTCAATAAGCAAACCTCTCAGCCCTGCCTCAATTCTTCCTCACGTCTTACCCCAAAGCTGCGGTGCTTGCACCATATGCCCCGTGACTTCACCTTTACTCATCTCCGTATCTGGTGAGTTGGGGTGAGTGGCCAGACATGATGTGTGGAACCCCTGGCGTTGGGCCTCTGGCTTAGAACTCTAGTTACGACCCCTCTGAAACTGAGTTTCTTCCCTCTGCAAAGTCAGGGTAATCATCTCACACAAAGCAGTTCAGTGACACCAACATGGAATCGCTTCAGGCAAAGGAATGCTTGGCACAGAGTTGCAAGTACTCCATCAGCCATGCCCGCTCTCATGAAAGGTCCACAGAGCTGACACTGCCGAAAGCTTGTGAGATGTCCCAGGTCTGTCCTTTTAACACACTGCTTCCCAGTGACAGGGAAGAGAGCTTCCTCTGGGACACTGTGCAGCACGGTGTTCACAAAGCTTGGGGCACAGACTTTTTGGAGAGCCCTCAAGGGACAAGTAAGTAGTTGTTCACCCATCCAGCAGGGCAGCGGCCTCCCATGCTTACCACCACGCCTCCACGACCGGCTGCAGGGTGGCGACCATGCTGACCTGAGCCTCCACAGGCCAGGACGTACGCACTCTACTGCTAAAAGCCGTCACAGCTGTGGGCAGCAAGGCCCTCTGCAAATAACCTTATTTCCATCGTGAGGAGGGAAGCTGAGAAGTGTCGCGAGACTGAGCTGGGTCCAAAATGACCAGCAAGTGACCAGCCTGCCGACTTCCCTTCTTTCATGACTGCCTGACCAAAGGAAGGCAGAGGGCTGTCTGGGATCTAAGTCATATGGCAACCCCATGTCTGGGCCCAGGCCGGGTCTAAAGATTGCCTGTGAGGTGAGGATGCTTCACTAAGAGGGGAAGCAAGTGGCAGAGAAAGGGGACATCCATGGCTTCCCTGCTGGATAGGGAGGGCACAGACCCTACATCGGCAGCACGCACGGGGCTCCCGGTTCAGAGGTAGCGCTCAGGCTGTGGGCTGGGTCCTCTGTTGGCTGGAATTGAGGTGTCAGAAGGACCTGAGGCCAGGAGACTTTGGGAGAAAATCACTTCCAGGTCATCCTGCTCCGAATCTACTTCCTCACAGTTGTAAGGACAAGGTCCTCCGTAGCTGGCTGGCCAGGTGGCTCTCAGCTCCATGTCTCTTGACTCAGGCCCCCTCCAACTCAGCGATGGTTTCTCCTCTTCAGCCTCTTTTCTCCTGACCGGGGCCAGCCTCTACTCTGGGGGCACACAGAATGCCCCCAGAAGCCGACTGGGCTGTGAGACATGGAGCAATCACAGCTTAGTCCTTGTTTCTGCAAACCTGGGGTGAGGCCTGATTGTATAGCTGCACACCAAGAAACACTGGGCCACCTCAGAATTCTGTGCCCCTCAGGGATGTGGCCTAGCCCAGGGCCCAGTCACCCTGGCAGCTATTGTGTGGTGTGAGAAGGAACCAATCTTCCTTCTGTGTGCCCAGCTGTGGCTGCATACTGCAGTGGATGTGTTCTCGAGAACTTCATGGATTCGCTTAGTACTTCAAAGAAGCCCGTTACCAACGGGTACAATATCAATAGAATTTTAAGTCAGATGCTTGTTGTAAACTCATCAAAAGCAGGAAAAGAAACATCACCCCAACTCTGTGGAGGATGGGAGCAAGAGGCCACTTAAATGTCACTGTGTCACCCTTCCTTTATGTCCAAAAAGGATTGGAAGCACCACTAGCTAATTAGCATCCTTCTTTGGAGCATGCATTTAAATTTGATGGCAGCGAGACTTGAAGAATTCAGATTCCATGTTGATCCTCCAAGGTCTTACACTGCGTGCCGAGCATTCTGTCCTGCTAGTGACCATTGACGCTATTGTCCCAATTGAAAATGTCAGTTCATGTACATCCTGCCATCTCTACCTGACCACAACCCCCCCAAAGTTAAAAATATTCACTGAAAATGCAGCTGAAGGGCAGGAATGTAAAACAGGTCATGTTAAGGGGAGGACATGAGTGGGACGGAGAGGGTAAATGAAGAGGGTGAAGAAGGGCGAGTATGGCTGAGGCGCTCTCTACACACGGTATGAATAGGGAACACTGAAAATTGTTGAAGTTATTTTAAGAAAGGGAATGGGGTAAGAGGACAATAATGGAGGAGACGAGCCAAACCGGAGTATTTCCACATATGTATATGTGGAAATGTAACGATGAAATCCCTGCATAATTATAATATACTAATAAAAATATTTTAAAAAGGAAAAGAAAATGTGGTTCGCTTATAAATGATTTGGAAAAATTACTTTAAAACAAACAATCAAAAAAGGCCAGGCCTGGTGGCACACATCTGTAATCCCAGCTACAAGGAAGGTGGCAGATGAGATCCAAGGCTGCCCCAGGTGAAGTTAGAGAGACACTACCTGAAAAATAAAAGCTAAAAGCAAAAAGGGCTGGGGGCGTGCCTCAAGTGTTCCTCCCAATCACAAGACCCTGCGTTCAAATCCCAGTACTTCACACACACAAGAAGAAAGGAAAAAGAAAAAGGGGGAAAAAGCAGGGCTTTTGACAGTGCAGTGATTAGGAAGACATAGTCACAGGTTTTGGTTGAATGAGATGTGGCCTAATTAAATACTTTCAGCATTTTTAGCACTTAAGATTTTTAAATAGCAAGTGACTTTTTTTTTTCAGGGCAGGAACAATAAATCTTT
Organism: Castor canadensis; assembly: GCF_047511655.1. NCBI lineage: Eukaryota > Metazoa > Chordata > Mammalia > Rodentia > Castoridae > Castor > Castor canadensis. The sequence goes on along the minus strand of NC_133386.1, from coordinate 3,609,806 downwards.
AATGTCAACATTATCAGAAATCACTGCCCACATTTTCTGGTCTCTAGTAACCAGGAATCTATGGAAATTTTTATTGGTCTTTTTCCAGAATATCCTTATTCTGCAAATCTAAAAAAAGCATGACACATCCAGGGGAATGAATTAGTGGAAAAAATTCAAAGGACAGAGTCTGAAGCTCTAAGACCCCACTGGTTCACTACCCTGTTCCTCAGGCCAGCCAGAGCCAGGGAGCCCTAGGGGACAGTGGGATGTAGACCACCCTAGGCCCTCCAGGTCTGCAGAAGCTGAGTGGGGCTGTTTGGTCCTTCCTGAACCAGGGTGTGCATTCATGGCCTGGGCTCACCCGCGTCCCACACGCTTGTCTGCAGTCGTTTCTACAAATCTTCAGGGGAAGAAGCCTCATTTTTTTAAACCTTAGAACCCTCAGGAGAGGTTCAGACAGGAAAGAAGTGCTGTTGTTGGATTTTTAAAGTAATAATAAAAACTCCTGCTGTGACACAGGTTGCTGTGCTGTGTGTCCTGTACCAGGAAGCTTAAAGTTTCCTGCACAGTGAGACAGAGTCCTGGAGGACTACAGGATGCCAGCACCGCATGGGTCTGCTGGGAAGGAGGAGCAGACACATCTCCCGGCTGACACAGTTGTCAGCTGTCCCAGAAGTGCTCCTTCTGTCTCCAGGGGGGTGGCACCTGGGCGTTGCAGATTTGATTCAGGCCTTGGACCTTAAAGAGATCGTCCCAGTTTATGGGGTTGGGCCCCATCTAGGCACACAAGCCCCTAAAAGCAGAGAGTCCCCAGGGAGAGGGGCTGAAAGGGACGCCAGATTCCAACAGGAGGCTCTGACGCTGGGGCAGGGGCCAGGCCTGGGGCTGGGGCGGGGAGAGGGCAGCGGGCTGCGGGCACAGGAGGGTGGCGGGCCACCCCTGCCACCAGGAGGAGCTGGCGGAGCTCGGCTGGAAAAGCAGCGCCTCGCTGCCAGCGGACTGAGGAGGTGACCGCAGTGTGAAGTCGCCCGTCGCCGCGCTGGCGGGTTTGTCACAGCGGAAGGAGAGGAGAGCGCGGGACAGGGCGCAGGCTGTCACCCCGTCCCTATTGGGTGGGAGGAGCCGGCGGTCTGCAGAGGGGAGGAGACATTCCTGGGGACCCGGACCCGCTCGGAGGACACCCGCCCGGCCCCCAGGCCTGACTTCCTTCTGCTCTCACAGGCTGGCGACAGAGCCCGCGTCCCAGGACAGTGACCAGCCGGCACCCGCCACGCCCAATCCCGCCACGTTCACGTCGGCGTCCGTGGGAGGGAGGGTGCGAGACCCACTGTCCGCGCGGGGACACCCGCCACCCCCCCACATCGCGGGTCACCGCCCCAGGCCCAGGGGACCCCGCGAAGCAGGAGAGGAGCGCATTGCGCGGGACAGGATGGCCGCCAGCGCGCTCGGAGACGACCCTGCCTTACAGAAGAGCCGAAGTCCCACTCTCGACCTTCAGTGAGCTGGGGTAGAAAACCGTCCTCCAGGGAGCCCACGCGTGCGCACGCACCACACACACCACCACACACGGACACACATCTTACAGGTGCCCCCACGCCCCCCACTCTGCACACACTCAGAAACGTCAGGCCGGCCGGTGTATACACCTCACACCACACGGACGCACACACACACTGCACGAATGCACACCTTGCACACATATGCACTGTAAATATGCACACTCCACACACCAAGCAACTGTGTACACACACCACACACTTCGAATGCATGCACGTGTACCAATAGCATGCACGACATACACACATGCACTGTGGCTGTGTACACCACACGCCATACACTGCACAGCTGTACACAGCACTCCATGGAGGTACCATGTGTACACACCACACTGCGTATGTGCTCCACACACACACACACACCACCGTACAGATGTGCACACCGAACACCATGTAGACACACACACATCCTACAGATCCATATATTTACACACAACACACACTGTACAGGTGCTCACACACCCACACTGCTTACAGCACAGACACACACACCGTCTGGGCCCATCCTTGCTGGCTCTTCTGGGGAGGCAGCCCATCCCAGAACCCAACTGAAAGCCCTTGTGACCCTGGAGCTGACTCACAGCCACCAGAAAGGTCCTTACTGTTCAAAACCAGATCAGAGAAACAGGGAAGATCCAACATCAACCATACATCAAAAGCCAAACACTTACACTCAGACCCCAAATCCTTATCCATGGCCTCCCTGGCCACCTGCAAGGTTGCCATGGCAACAGTAAACATTCCCAGCCCAGCCCCCATGATGCACCTCTGCTGCCCAGTGACCAACAACAGTCTTGCCACAGAACCTCCCCACCCCTCTCCCTGCCATGCCTTTGAACTTCAACAGGAGCACTGGGTGTTTACTGGCTTGTTTTCCTTTATAAAGCAAAACACGTGTGTGATTTGAAAACCATGAAAAATACCTTTGCACGCGCTAGTTGCTGTCCAAAGCCCAGGGAGCAAAGGCAACTGCTGTCTGTCTGGGCTTGTCCTGCACAGACTTGCAGGTTGTGCTGTGCACAGCCCTTGCCACTGTGCCCAGACTGCAGACGTGGAATAGTAATCGGTCACTCCGTAACACTGAGTCACTGCAGCACCACGTTCTATGTGCTTCCCAGGAGGAAAGTGGATTGGCGAGGAAAAGAAACCTTCCCAAGGTCAGCTCGCAGGGCATGGAAGGGACGAAATGCCCATGTTTGACAGTGGAGCCTGTGCTTTTTCCTCAGGGTGCCAAGGGAGGAGAACCAAACCACTCCTAACTGGAAAGCGTAGTTCCGTTAGCATTTCTTCTCACAGGGGAGTGGGGAGCTATCCGCTCTCAGAAGTGACTGTGAAACCGGCCCCCCTTCTTAGGTTTCTGAAATGAGAACTTGACAATATCAGACGGTGCTGTGACAGATTCCTGGCAGGTGATGCTTCTGGTTTTCTTGTGCTCATTGCTGCTGAGCAGATGTGACATCGTGGGCACCACGGAGTTGCGGTGACCTCGCCTTCTCAGGTGGCAGCACAGTGAGGTGAACTGATTCAGCCCATGGAAGGGAGACTCCAGTTTTTCCTTATCTTCTCTGTCCTACAGCCACAGCTGGCAGGTGTGTCACTACTATGGGGCCCAGGCATGAAAATGTGGTGATGCGAAAGGAAGCACCTGCTTTGTGGCTCTGACTTTCCCAAAATAGGAAGTGGGGTCACAGGGACCCCAACCTCTTACAGTATTAGCCCCCACCAGGGGAGTTGATAAGAGCCTTGGGGAGCAAAGCTGCGTGGCAGCTGGTGGAATGGCTGCCTTGTGGAGGGACTACAGCCATCATCTGCGGAGAGTGGGGACAGTGTGGTCTTCAGTCCCCTTGCACAGGTAAGACGGCAATGTCCGTGCCTGCGGCTGCCCTCCAGGGCCGGTCCGCGCTATCCTCATGCCTTCCTGTTGGCACAAAGATGGATTTGGTTCATTTTACGTGGAATTGCAGAGTCTTGGTTTAGATCAGAGGGAAAATAATTTGTTTTCAGGGTCGAAGTTCCTCCCAAGTCATCCCTTATAGCAGCATTCAAACGGGTAAGTTAATGGTCCCACCTCTCTCAGGAAAGATCAGAAAGTCAGTAGTCAAATACATGTAGGTCTTAAAAACCCACCTGAGGCTTTCCTATTGCTTAGCTCACCAAAGGGCACACGCAGAAGTCATTCACTTACCACGTCATCTGTGCAGCGAGCCACCTGCCAAAGCCACACTGCTCACGTGCAAATCCCGCACCTAGGAACTTCCCTGTGCATTCCTGCTGTCTGGTTTTTGCCCTGGAGGTAGCATGTGAACACACCTTAAAGTGCAGGACTTACAGTGTGACCCTGGAGCCTGCACTGCTCTCCCACCTGCTCCCTCATCCCCCTCCCACCATCCTGACCCTTCCAGCATTGTCTGCTAGGTAACTGCCAAGAACGTGGTAAGGTGCAATGTTGCCCTGCCTGATAAGCTCAGTGGAAGGCAGACGCCGGGGAGTGAAGTGGGGGCGGTGCAGCAGTGGGGATGAGCTCTGGGAGAGGGGTGCAAGGAGGTAGCCATCAGGACGCAGGGTTGGGGGGAGCAGAGAACCCTAGCTAGCAGTATGCAGGGCAGAGAGCCTCGTTCAGAACAGGGCTGCCAAGGCGAGCTGGCCAGGGATGCAGGGATGGATGTTTGCTGGGCTGCTGTTTGTTTAGTGACTCGAATTTGTTGAGCACAAAAGTTTCAACAGTTTTTTGGTGTGTGTGTGTGTGTGTGTGTGTGTGTTGTGTGAGATGCTGGAGCTGGAACCCAGGTCCTCATGCAAGCGAGGCAAGTGCTCTCCTACTGAGCCACGCGCCCAGCTCCCGCAACAGTTTTAAGTCTGTGCTTCCTAAGCTCGGGGAAAACAGAATGGTGTGTCTAAGGAACTTGCAGGTGACAAAGAGCCAGAGGAGGAGAACTCTGGCGTCAGAAGCAGTGGATGAAGGCCCAGGCCAAGCTAGAGCAAGGAGCAGAGAGATGGTCTCCCCATCCTGGCTGTGGGGGAGGCCTGAGTGGAGGCCATGCTAGAGGCTGGGGGACTGTTGATCACGTTGTTGGCTGGTGATGTGTGCTGCATGCTTTTGATTTGCTTATGAGAAGAGAGATTTCGGCATGTCTAAAGGATGGGGCTAGTGTACTAGAAAATGTTGAGAATCTAAAAAGCTTGAGCGGAGGCCTCCATGGCCTGGCCTGTGCTTACTACACCATGGCCAACTGAGGGCAATCAACACTGAGACAGCAAAACCAAACAGGAAGTACACTCAGCACAATTCTCCAGGCAGTTCCAAGCTTCCCAATCCTAATGTAATTTTCAGAAAAGTACAAACGCAAGGGAGGTCACTGTCACCTCCACATGGGGTCATGTAGAGGCTGTGTCTTAAGGCACACAAGTCTGTCCAGCATGCCTGTTTTAGAAACCAGAGACCTGGTATAACACCCTTTGAATTTCCCCTGGCGACAAGATCTGCTGAGGGCAAACATGGGACACCACAGAGATCACAGCACAAACCAGGAGCAGGCCTGTGACTTCAGCAAAGTCTGCACAATGTTCAAATCAGGCCTGCATCTGAGGGAAGGGGACATGACTGTCTACGACTGTTCTGGAGACATGTGGGGGTGCCTGACCTCTGCTCACTGTGTCTGCTGTCACTGGAAGGAGCTGATGACATTTCTAAAACCTGAAAGGAGGCCGAAGCCTCACCTGGAGCTGCTGGCTCTTTCTCTCTTTTGCAAGTGGGCATCCATTTGGAAGCTGATGGATGTTTGGGTTGTTCTGACATTTTGGGTAGTCAGTAATGCTGCACAAATAGATTTATATGAGAGCTTTTGTGTGGACATATGTTTGCATTTATCAGGGATGTATAGCTAAGGGTAGAAGAGCCAGGCTGTATGGGAACTTTCTTTTTAAGATTTTGAGGAACTGCCAAACTGTGTTCCAAAGTGGTTGTCCATTTTACAATCCCACAAAGGACATGGGAGCGCTGCGATTTTTATATTCTTATCGACACCTATCCTTGCCCATGTTTGTTGAGCCATCCTAGAGAAGAGGGAGTGGTGTGTCGCTGTAATTTTGATTTGCAGTTCCCAATAACCAATGATGCTGTGTACTTCTCGTGTGCTTATTGTCATTTCTGCAACCTCATTCGAAGAAGTCTATTCAAATCCTTTGTCCATTTTTAGTGGGGCCATATGTCTTTTCATTACTGAGTTGTAAGAGCTCCTTATATGTTTTGGACACAAGTCCATTGTCACATACACGATTCACACACACTTTATTCTCACTTTCTTTATGGTACCCTTTGAAGCACAAAGGTTTTTAGTTTTATTCTTTGTTGCTGCTGTTGCTTAGTTTTGGTGTCATAGCTAAGAAGCCCTTGCCCAGCCAGGCATAGCTTTGGCCCGGTATCTGCAACAATGCCATCTCATTAGTGCTGTCACTGTCCATTGCTCCCTCTCCCTATCTGTTCCTACTGTCCTTCACGGCAGTTGTCACCGTCTGACACATTATATACTTCCTGCCTTCCTTGTTCACATCTCTCTTCCCACGCTACTCCGTGAACGCAGTGTATTCACCGCTTTTATTCGTGACCGGATGCCCAGCTTCTAGAACAGAGCGAGCTTATGTTAGGTGTTCACCACAGCTGTGGGAACAAGAGGCAAAAGTCAAAGAGCCTGGCCCAAAGGCAGGGTGGCAGCACCACAGCCCCTCCTGCCCATAGAGCAAGAGAACGGGACAGCTGGAGTTCTGTAGAGCACGCTGAAGGAATGCAAAAGACCCAAACCAAAACATAAAACAAACCTGGCTAAAGAGCCAGGAGGCCTCTGTAAGAGAATGCTTTGAAGGGGCGGTAAGTATCCAATGTTTCCCTTTTCTGCTTAAAGAAACTCTTAGAAATGGAATTTTAGCAAGTCCCTTAGTGAGAGGAAGTGAGCCATGGATTGTCACCCCTCCTTGTGACTCCCTGACACTATGATACACATTCTTACAAACTGACTCTGCACTAAACTCTGTCACTCTTGGCCCACTGCATGGTCGCCAGTCTCAAGTGACTCCTGCAGGGTTCAAGGTAAAGAAACCTTGAAGATATAGGTACCAAGATCGTGAGACCCAGGGTGAGCCATCCCTGTATACTGAACACCTCCACAACGTGGAAGGGACTCATCCAATCACTGGAGGCCCGAATAAAACCCGAGGAAGAGTGAGAATTTGTTCTCTTGACCAGACTGGAGTGAGACAGCCTTCTTCCGCCCTCAGACAATGGCAAGGGCACTCTTGCTTCTTAGGCCTTTGAACTTGGACTAGAACTTACACCCATATTGTGTAAGTCAATTCCGCAGCACCCTCTCCCTCTCTCCCCCCCTCCCTCCTCCACCCCACCAGAATCCTAATGTGCCTAGCAGTTGGTTCGTGGTGGTTCATTGTACGCCTCAACTTGTCTGGGCTATGAGGTGCCCAGACACTTGCATCGACATTCTGAGCACGTCTGTGGGGTGTTTCTTGATGAGATTCACGTCATCTTGGACTGCTATAGTAAGTTACCATAAATGGGATGGCTTACTGACAAAAATATATATTTCCCTCAGCTATAGGGGCAAGAAGTCAGAGATCAGGATGCCGTCGCAGTTCAGACGTTCCTCGGGTCTTCACTTGGTGGAGAGGCAGACAGTAAGCTGGCTCTCTGGCCTGCTCTTACAAGGGCACAGATCCTGTTCGTGAAGGTGCCATTCTGTGACCTGATCACTTCCCAAATGCCCACCTCCAACTACCACGAGGAGAAGGTGGTCCGGGGTCATGATCATCGCTGACACCCTGCATGCTCTGCAAGGTGCAACCTCTACAGACACTGAGGCAAGGCACATCTCACGACAGCACCCTGAACCCCAGCAGGCCTGAGGCGCACCCTGCTCTCTCAGGACCCAGGGACGTTCCCTGGGTCTCTCTCTCCTCCCTTTGAAAGGGACAATGGTGTGCATTAGCATTCGGTTACTGCAAAAAGGACTTGAGTGCCTGGCAAACAGTAAGTGCTTAGTACGTGTTCACCTGTAGCATCGCAGCCCGGGGTGGGACATTCTGTAGCTCTACTCCCGTGATGCAAGGATGGCAGGGAACTGCCTGGGAGATGATAGTCTCAGAGAGAGGAGGTGACACTTCAGTCCTTAGGAATGAGTTGTCTGAAGAGAAGACAGAGTGGAGTGAATGCTCACTGAGGACTGGGCTGCTCCTAAAACAGGTAGGCACCCCTGTGACCCAGAAATGGAAGTAGCAGGTGGCCTGCCTCTTGAGTGCCAGCTGGTGGCTATTAACAATTTAACTTTATTCTGCATAAGCAAGCGGCAACAGAAGGCCACTGGACAATTTCCGTGGGAGAATATGAAGACTACCACCAGCTCTGTAGCCATGCATCTGCCTGCAAAGAACTAGCGTGTTGTAATAGAAACCACAAAGCAGCAGATTTCAGGTCAACTCTGGGTAGAACTTTCCGGCAACTCCATCTGCAAGCAGTGGTCTGGTTTGCACTCTAGTAATCCCTTCTTATGCTGTCGTGGTGAAGTTGAATGACCACCTTTCAGAGACTCCAAGGAAGGTGCGTTGCTTTGGATATTCAGGGGTTACACCAATGAACCCAAGTCCTGACCCTACCATTGTGTGATTCCAAAGTCCAGTCACCCACAAGACTTAGGGGATGGGGTGCTCTGATATTCGGCTCTGGGAGTTCATGAAGGTTAAGGAGGTCAATTTTAGTTTCCTAATGTATAATGCGTATGAATGTGTGTGTGCCGTGGTGGTTTTGCATGTTGAAGTGTTTGCATCTATTTTTTTAATGACTATTTACCACCATCCAAGGGCATCATCTGAGCAAGACTTCCACCTTGTGACACAGGATCACAAAGCCTAGATACCATGAGAGCACACAATTACTGGCTAAGAATTGGGGAGTTGCTATTTCAAATAAATTCCTGTGTTTATTTCCTTGTTGATTTCCTTTTATTCTCCTGCATCACTCAAGAGGAAGTCAACCTATTGGGGGGAGTTACTTTTTCTTTTCTTTTCTTTTTGAGATGAGGACTCACTATGTAGACCAGGCTGGCCTCAGCCTCCCAAGCAATGAGATTACAGGCATGCCCCATTTCTTTTCCATTTCGGGTGACAGGCTGGAGGGCATGGGAAGAGGAGGATGGGGTAGGATTGAGGACATAACTTCTTTTAGTTTCTGTCTCATCAAGTGTAGCTGTACTGGTGAGAACAGTACCACTTGTGTATTATGCAGAAAACCTTGAAAATTTGTCTCACAAATGTGAGACCGTTCTGTCTTTAAATGCGTGGTTTCCTCACCATCTTTCAACAGTGATCATGGATTGAGGTAATTTGCAGAAAGGAACAGGTGAGATGCTGGGAAGAAGATGCTGAAGTGACCAAAGCCATATATCCCAGCCAGCTTCCCTTCACACAGGAAGAGCCCAGGAAATACTAACTGAGTACAGTTTTTGTTTTTTGGTTTTTTTTAAGTGCTGCTTTGGGATTCCTTTTGTTAGGAAATAGATTTGAAGAAGAAATGTTATCTCTTCAAAACTGGCGAGGTGCAGTTTAGTCGATGGAAAACCTATATATGTGTGATTAAGACAAGTGCTCAAACTCAAATCAGCTTTGCAGAGTGTCCACTGCCAACCAGAACTGTCAAGTAACTATGGCTATCCTAGCATCTGAATTTGTTTTTTAACACAGTCAAGATTTTATTCAGTCAGAGGAAATGAATACCTAACATATCCTGCCTACGGTGTGTCAGTGCCATGCATTTGGTGGGCAAGTGCGGTACTGGGGAAGGCCACTTGGAGGGTCATTGTCTTCATCTGCCTCTTAATTTCCAAGGCTGTGGACACTCACATTTAGCAATGTTGAACCTTTATCCCATAAACTTCTATGCCTCAATTCACCTGTCCTATGCTTCAGGTTGGGGGGGTCCTGGGAATATAATTCAACTTTTAACTGTTTGGTTGCCACTATTATTTCCTGCCTGTCCACCTGATGGCACGCAGAGATAGCCAAAACAAAAACATAACTTAGGCAGAGCTTTAAAATTAAAAACATGAGAACAATGGTCACTGTACTGTGTGAGGTTTAAGCCCCCAAAGTGTTCTTCACTGTACTTACATTCAGACACACAGGCTCCCGTTTCCTACCCTGGCTCCTCTCCATAGTGTGTGGCATGGGTGTGGTCACTGGAGAAGATCTTTATGGGCAGCCAGGAGGCGACCTGGGAGCATCTGGTTCAGCTCTCTCTGTGTCCTTAGATTCATAGTCTACAACAATCATTCTAAGACCCACGTTTTCCCCAAATGGTCTTTGAAAGTTTAACATTATACAATGAGCTAGTAAGTCATCTTATAAAATTTAACATTCTAAGTGTTCTCATCTTGTCTATAAGAAAGTGGCTTGAGTGAACAGAGCATCCTCTTTCAGTGTGATCTGGTGTCTTTGAGGCAAACAAGGCCCAGTGTGTTTTCAAATGGACTTTTAGGAATTGTCTCTTCTCTTCCCCACAAATGAGAGCAAATGATAAGCGTGAGAGATATTTTAAAAAGTCTGTATTCAATTATTCACTCCAAAGGATATCCATTAAAATTATGAACATTTCTGAATATATTTCATGTATCATACATATATATATACTTTATATGTATAATTACATATCAACAAAAGGTTTCTTGCTGCTCTAAGCATATAAGTAAAACAAAGATAGATTTTGCAATGTGACACCCATATATGCATATATACTGGCTGTTTTTGAATTATGAATTTATTTACAGCTTGCTGAGGTTATAAGAAATGATTACTGTTCTATTGTACAAACATAACAGTAAAGGTTTTTTAAATACAAAGACTGCAAATGAATACGTGAAAAATTACACACATGTACAATATTTATAATTTATAAATGCAAAGTTAAGACCTTTAAATTATTGCACTTGTGCATTTTACAAAGAGTTTTTATGTCTTACATATAAAAGCAGTTTTTGGAATTCACTAACTCATCAACTATAATGAAGGTGGATATTGTTAACTTGAAATTCTTTCCCTTCCAAAAGAGAGCCCATTAAGGCTTTGACACAGACCCACTGGCCACAGATCAGTTTATCATGAGCACTGTGCTCTGGTGGCAGAGCCTGCGTGAGGCTCTTGCAGGGTTTGTCAGCGAGGAGGTTATCACCAGCGAGCTCCTAGATGCCTTGGCTAGGTATGGGTATAGGATCTCTTTTGCTTATATGTTCATGTAGAGAACATCACCTCTTCTCAGAAAGAATCAAGATGCTGCATTTGTACAAATTTTGGTAAGTGTTTCACAGTGTTTTGGGCAAGCACATAATTTCAAATAGGTCGGGGCACTGTGTAGAAATATTTCCTACAGCTAAGTCTATTGTACTCTCAGTTTACACACTGAATGAACATACAGCATACACACCATACAACAAATGATGTGGAAAAAAATAATATTCCACATTTCTATTGGCTATCTGAGACAGCATAGGAAAAGGTATTAGGGTAACTCAATTTAAAAACAGGCTGCAATGCCCATGATATGATGATCTTTTAGGTGGGTTAGAATATTAAATAATACACTTTAAAACCTTAATTTACATCAGGAATAAAGATGTTCCACTTAAACTTCTGCAAATATACAGTACCTCAAAATACCAGCTGAGCACTCAAATGTATAAAGCAACCCCCCACTTGAGTAACCCTGGATTTGGCCAAGTTTCCATCTCGGTCCTTAGGTCACATTCTGTGCCCCCAAAGAGCCAGGCCCAGGGCTGCATGCCTCAGTTTCTCACACTTGCAATAAAGAGCAAGTGGACTGTGTACAACTTTAAAAGTACTGCCTTCTACCATTGGGTTGAAAAGGGAAAATTAAGTGAAAAGTATGGTGCTTCTTTGGATCTTAAATGTGTTTTTCTTAGGGAACACTAATGTCTCTCTCTTTGTTCCATCTTCTTGATTTGGAAAAAGGACACCATTAACCCTTCTTTTGTTCTATTTTCATCATCATATAAAATATATCTAACATTTAAACAACGAAGGTATCCAGTTTTTTTAAAAAAGATAAGAAAAATGTGTGTATTGCACTGGGCATCACTAATTTAAACTTAGCATAAATTTTTAAAGAAGTCAGCAAAATGTGTTTCGTGATAAGTACTTATGCCATGCATGGGCAACAATGACTGGTCGCATCCTCTGCTAACTTAAATTTTACAGTGATTGTTAAACCAGATTGATACTTGTAATAGAAGAAATGCACTAAAGTGACTGAATGAATACAGGTTTTAAAGAATTACACCCCAAATAAAGCCAGCAAAGTATACAAAGCGAACACAGATTGGAATATATAAAGAGAGGAGTGATTTTCAAAATCTAAATCATGCTATGTACCGGAAACCCAACAAATCACATCATCACCAGTACCACAGTTTGGAAGTTCTTGCAAAAAAAGACAATCTGAGCAGTTCCGTGGTTGTAGTCACCAAGGCAGAAGCCAATGAGGTCAAATACAGGAGAGGAATCTCACGAGGAGATAACGGCCCTGCTCATCCAGTAGATGAAAGTAACCAGGAATGTGACCCTTTAAATAGTTCCCATTGTATTAAGAAAAGATAAACCATGAATAGATGAATGAAGAAATAGAATTTCAGTATTAAAAAAAGGCACAGGCCAAGGCGCGGTGATTAATTTAGTTCTATTAAAGCTCAAACCTTAATTGAGTTTAAAACCAGACACAATACCCCAAACTACACCCACTTAAAAACCAAGGTACCTAAGGAGTTGTGCAACTGTGTGTATTCTGTACAAATGTCTAGTGTATATAAACACACTGAGAAAGCAAAATTCACTGAGAATGTACAAAACAAAAGAATGTTAAAGCATGCGCAAAGAGGAAACCTACACTGAACACATCTTGCTTGGAATTAGTCTGCTTCTGCTGCCATGGGGTCGAGTCACTAGGAGCACCACTACAGAGGCATCTGTGCACGTCATCTTTCACTCAGGAGAAGCCAGACATGGGGACAGTGGTGCCTCAGTTTTCCACTGGGTCCCTCTTCCAAGATGGGCATTTCTGCACTTATTAGACGTGACTGACACTGGGAAATGGATCACAGTCCCTGCCCTCATCAAAGGGCCATTGCCCTTTTAAGACTTCCTAATGAGCTAAGTCACATGGTCAATTACTAATTCATAAGATGCCACAATTCTTTTAGGATTTTATTCCACTGCCTCCAGCTCAGCATGTCTTGTTGATTTTGGCATGCATGTTCCTAAAAGCATGTCTAGCTAAAAACATATTTACTACATCGGAAAGGATAATGGAATAACTGCATGTGACCATAAATCTGCCCATTATAAATGAACGCAAACAATACACATTTCTTCAGATTGCACAGTCTACACACACCCATAGCTGGTTACCAAGTTTATGCTGGACAGGGGACACTGAGCTTAATATAAAATGCCGCCTTAATGATAAATTCCTCAAGAATTCAGGATAATAAACACCATCTGCCTAACTTCTGGTATCACGTTGTCCTTTTAAGAAAAGATCTAAGAAAAAGACGAGAAATAGAACACAAACCTTTATCTGTATATTTGCCAACATCCAAAAATACTTCTGACTGCATGTTATTAGCTAAATACCCCCCCTCCTGGACTCCTTTATTTTAGGTGAATCCACGGCTCCCAGGTGACTCCTTCACACAGTGAACGCATCATTAGCAGGTTACATGACCATGCAGTCCTCTGTTCAAACTGTGTCTGTCATTACACTCTGTCATGAGAAATTGACCAGTCAACCAATCCACCCACATTCCTCTGGGAAAATTCCCAAAGAGGAGGCCATTTAATACAATGTGCTTGGCTCAGTCAAATTAAGAGAACTTCCTGTAATATTCTTAGCAGAACAGCAACTTTAAAATGCAAAAGTGACGAGGCTCTTCCTCCCTTGCTCATTTTCCATATTCAAAAGCAGAATTCACGCATTCCCTTAGCATCGTTTTAACTAGATACTAATGTGAAGTGATGCCCCCTTCCTGCAATTCAGCTCCAAAGTTCAATTAGACAGCTAAGTTAACGTTCGTGATGAAAGCTGTACTGGGTGGGATCCAGCCTCATGTATTTGTATAAGGAAAACAGGTAACACTTTAGGGTCCAATGCTATGAACACGGTTGTGTGGGGACAGTGTTTTCTAGTCTCAAGTCCTGGCCAGACACTGGACATTTCCCAACACAAACAGCCACTGTTTTTGAAAATGGGATTTTTATTTTTCATACATGTTTGCTTCTCTCTCCCTATCTCTCCTTTTGTCTCGGGTGTGTGTGCTTCATATACATATACATACCTGTGTACGTCTACATACATATAAGAGTGCATCATATACACACCTGTGTGCCTGCACATACCCTATGTACACAGGTACATGTGTGTGCAGATCTACTGTAGCAGTGTTCTTCTCTCTTTAGTGTGACATTTTACCTCCTATTATAAAACTACAGTAGCAAATGGAGCTCCATGAGAGGAAGAGGGTGACTTTAGAAGCCCAGAAAGAAACTGAACACATAGTGTTAATCTAAAATAAGAATAAGGTTCATGTGCAGCCATCTCTACTACAATGTAGAAAACCATGTTTCAGGAACCTGACTCAATTTTGCAGACCAGGCCTATGTGAACAGCAGGTTTGAAGAATCATTTAATGAGAATATCGAGTAAGCGATTTGTCATGGATTGTTCTGTTACTTCTGAGACCATCATTCCCCCAGGTGAGAACTAACCACAGGTTCAGATGGCTCTGCCATTGTGCCAAAGTCCTCAGGGCATTAACCTGTGTCAGAAGTGACCTCCTTATCTCTGCAGGAAGGGCCCGGGGTGCTCTCAGTTTTTCTAAACACTGACATTGAACAGTACTATTAGTTTGCCAAAAAATTACACAGGCAAAACTGGCCAAGCCAGGATTCCACGTGGATGCCTGACATGTGTGAAGAGCAAGGAGAGGACACAGACAAGGGACAGTGTGGTGGCAGTGCTGCCTCCTCCTGCTGAGCTCTGCACAGCAGGCCTGAGGGACACAACTGAGCAGTGATGGGAAGTGATAATGGGAAGTGAATGCAGCAGCCAAGGAAAAATTGCACAGACTAAGACTTCAGGTAGTAGTTTGACTTTAAGAGAAATGCATGGCAATTTAACAAAGAAACTTTTAGAATAAACCTTTCATTTTGAACCTGAGTCTAAAATTTTATCATGACACAGTGAAGACAGAAAGTAATCATTATTAAAAATCCACATTTTGTATCTATTAGATTTGTTAGTTGGGAATGTTTTTAATCACCTCACTTTTATTCTGTTCTTTATGCAAAGGGTTCAGTAAATTTGTCAAGACTGTAATGAAGAAAGGAATGGTTTCAAATTCTTTGCCATCTTTTGAACTGAGCTTCGAGGCTGCTACTCAGTGGGCCCTTCCTAAAAGAACAGAGGTCCACTTCCTTCAGAGAAAAATGAGTTTCTCTAGGCACATTCCTACAAACTGAAGCACATAACTGATTCTGCTAAAATCATGAAGCTGTGCAACAAAGCTTGACTCTTCCCCGTCTATCTTACTCTGTAAGCTTCCTGACACATGTCCGGAGGCTGTGGGCTACGACTCAAGTGAATACAAGGAAGTCACATGTGAACATTCACAACAGCAATGTCTAAAACACCTATTTATAACCAACACCACCAAAGCAACACTGGTGTTCAAGGCGAGTGCATTACACGGCAGATACCGTTCACACTCTTGTGGAGAGACAAGGGGAAGTGCCCTTTGTCCATTTCCACGAGGGCCTCTGTGATGCCAGCATGTTAGGAAAGGGTGTCCGAGGTCGGGTGGAGTCACTGGGCCAGCTGATGTCTGCACACTGGCCGTCCTGGTGGCTCACTGTACGTTGAGCCTGGTAGGCAACCAGCAGATGGACATGTATGCTCGATGGTACCTTCTAGAAGAGGTCTGCACCCCAGTTACTGGGTGTAGGTTCCCCTCAAACATAAAAGGAAAGTCAGAGAAGCAGGATGAGAATCACTGGGCAGGGCACCTGTCAGCAGCCGTCAGTCGTCGATCTTCACAGGTAGCTTCTCAGAGGTCCCTGGGGCAGCTGCCGGGGCTGAGATCCAGAGTGCACTCTCCTCCCCACGGATCACCTTCTCCCACTGACTGAGGTTATCCCTAGGGACAAGAGTGGTAGCTAAAGGTCAGGTTCAAAACAGACATCCTGGACTTTGTCTCCAAAGCTGGTCCAACAACCCTGTGTCCTGTAACCACTGCAGGTCTGATGCTGATCGTGGCTGGTGCAGGTGGCCAGGCAGGCTCTCACCATGTCTCCTCAGAAAGGAGCCGCAGAGCCACCAGAGCACCTGGTGTCTGTACCACCAGCTCCAGGCAGCAAAGACAGAAACCAGTTGGGGCTCAGGGTGCCATTTCCTATTCAGTTAGGAGGACTGAGCTGACAGGGGTGAGCAGGGGCTCCCTGCCTGGGGACAGGACAGCGGGGCTGCACTCTGTGGGGGAGGGAGGGTAGCCTTGCATCCTCTCTCAGAGCCCCTCAGTGTCCTCCTGAGGTATACATAAAGTGTCCTCTTACTTTACCCCAGCACAAACTTCTGAAACTTCCTTGTTACAGGGAAGCTGCATGTGTGTCCTGGTGACCTCCCATCCGAGTGTAGCCTGCCATCTCCTGTAGTCCTCAGTCCTTCCCTCTCACTGTCTGTAGGCCTGAGTTGCCCTGTGACTGCAACCTCGCTACGGCTAACCTGGCAGAGCTCCTCACAACATTTCCTAACTTGATTTTCATTGTTTTTTACACAGAGCCAAAATCGGAGGGGAACTTGAGGACATTGACAGACACCAAATTCCTATAAAGCACAACTTAAAAATCCTTCCCCAACTTTCTTTAATTAGAAAACACACTAAGACACCTTTGGACAAAAGAAATCCCTGAAATCTAACCTGAAAAGCGTAATACTTTTAACTTTTGTGCAGTAACATCAGGTATCATTGTCCAGATCTTACAGGTTTCCTGCTATATTGGAAAAAAGACATAACATTAAATTTGGTGTGCTTCATTGAACACGTAATGTATACAGAATTTTTTAAGTGTTATAAGAATAAAACAGCCTTTAAGAGATGCTGACATGGCTGAGTGCCTCATTCTCAGTGCTGTGACATGAAGAGCCTGGCAACCCAGTCCTGTGCTTGAACCACAGTAAGCACTTATTCTGCAGGCTCTAAAGAGTTAGCACACAATGGGGAGTTATACATAGGAAAGACTTTTGAATAGTGTGTAGGAATTTCAAATCACAAGTTTGGATTTGAACTGAAATTCTAGCTTCTCCTGCATGTGCACTCGCTTTTATGACCCAGTCTCTCCAGCGGTGAGCCCTTGCCCACTCCAGACTGCCCATCTGGCTCAGTCCTTATGCAATATGGTGAAATTCTGCTGAACACTGGCTCAGGTCCACTGAGGCTAAACCACATCAGCTGGGACACTCCCTCTGTCTCTCCTCGAGAAGGGAGGAAAGAGGAACTATCTCTCGAACAGGAGAGGAAGATTTTTAAGTGTTCTTACTTGTTGCTTTTGTTTTTTCTTTAAAAAATAAAAAAAGGAGTCCACAAAGAAGTTTCAACAGCAGAGAATGGGGGTGCATTATTTAAGTTGTGATTTTGTTTAAAATCATCTGGCTAGATGACTGTCCTCTGACTCCACATTCATTCACCACAAAGGCCACCTGTGGTCAGAACATCTCCTGGCTCTCAGCTGGAGATGAGAGCTGGAGGGCACTTCCAGGCTGCTTTCCCGAGGGAGCACCTCTAAAACTGAGATGAAAGTGGGCTTGGTGGTAGGTACCCCTAATCTCAGCATTCGGAAGGCTGAGGCAGGAGGACTGCAAGTTTGAGGCCAGCCTAAAATACTGTCTCTAACCCAACCCCCACCCCCCAAAAAAAAGTAAAATAAAAGTCTTTAAAAATTCAGTGTTTTTACTGAGTTCAGCCTCAGAAATGATGAGAAAATGATAGGGAGAAATCTGAAACTAGACCAGGTAACACAAGGCTTACATTTCTTTTTTTGAAGAAAAGTAGATTTAACAAGGAAGAGGATCCCAGGGAAGTCTCCTCCTCGTCTGCTAACACAGCAAGCATGGTGTTCCTGACAAGAGCCCTGGACTCATAACACCGTGCTGCCTTGCCTTTTAAACCCAGCACTGCGTGAGTGCTTTATGACAGAACATGCTTCACCTCAGCTTGTGCAGTGTACATAGAGACCTATCAGCATTGACAGGCAGAGGCCTGATGAGCACCTCACAGGGTTGCACCGTGTGTCCTGGGCTGTGGATGCAGCCTGGCCAGGGGTCCAGGAGGTGAGGTCCAGTCAGCATGGAAATGAGATGCAGACCTGCAACAGCACCAGGTGCAAACAGAGCTCACGCTCCTTCCTGACAGAACCCCTGGTGCCAGGACCCCCAACTCTGAGCATGGCCTCTGGACAGACCCCCTCCAGATCAGTCACCAGCTGACCCCTGACCCTCCCTGGCTCACGACATGGGCTGTCGCCACCATCCTTCCTGTCGTAGCTGCCAGAACCAACTCCTCAAGCATTAGATGGCGTCAAAGACCCGTCTCTGCTGAGACTCCCACGGCCTGGTGCAAGCTGGCCAGCGGGGCCACCGGAGATCCCCGAGAAGGATAACCTGAAACTTAGGCAAACCTGCTGCCTACCCCGGAAAATCACTATTGTAAGCTGTGGATAAGACACCTTGTAAGATGACAGAGTGAAAATTCTACACAGTCCTGCTTGGTTTTTGTCTGTCTGAAGTGCTGTACATACCTGCACGCTTTCAGGAGGGGCTCTGTAGGAGGGAGGATCTGGGTCAGCGTGGTGTAGCAGGGAATGGCTACAGCATTGTAGAATCCAAGCTACCTCGGCAGAAGTCACAGATAAGAAACAAGATCGCCCGTTAGTGATTTTAGCTGTGCTTAACTTTTTTGCCTTTGAAGTCTAACTATAAAATTAAATGTTCTAGTTTTGTTGTATGTGATATTTGAGCTCAATGAATACACAGTTGTATGTTAAAATGTTGAACACAGTTTAAAATGTGTTAAAATGAATCCCCAAAATAAGACATGGATGGCTGTTGTCGAGTTTAGCATTCGGGAATGGCTGTGGTGTTTTCTGTTTGTCCCCGTATTACCCTGGGCCTCAGCACCTTGTTGGATCTCCGTTCATTCTCCTGCCTCTTACATTTCACCTACACCCAAGGTCGTGAATCATTTTATCACAGCTCTCTCAGCATATTAGATTTTGCAGTCTTACACTCGGCGGTACTTCAGGAAATATTAAAGCACAGTTTATTAGGAATTCTGAGTCACTTGCAAATCAATGATGTTACCTTAGACTGATCCACTGAGGGCCAGATGTGAAAGACTGTGGGACTGTGAGAGAACTGAGATTGTCCAGCTGTCAGTGACTGCCCAGGGCTGGCCTGCTAATACACGGCCGACATGAATTGGCTTTCTAAACAAGGCCACCCCCAAGTCACAGCTTTAAACAACCATATTTCAATGAGATGCAGCAAAGACACAGAAGAATCACATCTGTGTAGCTCTCGCTTTCTCCTGCTATAAAGCCACTGTCACAGTCACCTTACGCCAATATTCCTACTTGTTACTTTTTTGTGGAGACTGGGTTTTGGTGTGTAGCCCAGGCTGGCTTCAGTCCCAATCCTCCTGCCTTAGCCTCCACATGCTGGGGTCACAAGTGCATACGACCATAAAGTGTTCGCTCCTAACTTTACAAACCACGCAGAATCTTCTTATAGTACTTTTTAGCAGCTGTCATTGGGCGAAAGATCCCAGGAATGACATTACTTATTAGAAAGAAGAGTTCATTATTACAATAAAGAATAGTTTCATAGTAATTAATGATTTAGAATTTTAAAAAGTTGGTATAATATTAGCTTATCACAGATATTTTATTTGAAAGTTACTCACATACAATGAAAGAACTTAAAAATACTGGAGAAACTCAAACTATTCTAATATGAACTACTCTTCTAATTAAAAACATTAGAACAGAACCCATACTCCCCCTGCATGAATGAGAAAATTTTGGCTACTCTATACATTCTCCTAGAGTGACTGTTTTAACTATCTGGAAAGAAAAAAAATTATTAGATCCTTTTTTTTTAAACCATACAAGGAGAGAAATTCTAAGCGAGTCAACAATAACTCATGAAGCCATGAAACAAAAGAAGCAACTGAAGAAAACACCCAAATGTTAATGTAATCTCAGAGTGGGAAAGCAGTTTCAAAATATGACACAGAAAGCAAATACGGATAGGAAAGAGTACTACTAACCGGTACCTGGGCAAAAGCTCCATCAACAGTGTTTAGAAGCATACACATATATGTATGTACACATATGCAATCACGCATACCCGTGTAGGGAGTGTGTGGTACACACACACATATGCACACACCTGGCCTGGTACACATGATAGGTATGTCAGGTGCACTTTCAAACAGGGAGAAATGAGTCTCTCATGAGAAAATGTAGCCAAGGACACGAGGGGACTCTTTGCTAGTGTCAGTGACCAGAAGAAGAGCCCTCCACCTCTGTGTGGGCTGGGGCTTTCTGAGTGATGGACTTGCCAAAACTTTTGCATAAATTAACTTTAAATAAAGTGGGAAAATTGAGAATTTACCCAGAACCACTGTCCTCTGAGCGTTTTGAGAAATTTTCTAAACTAATTCTGTATCATAATTGCCTGTCCATGTCTGATTACATCATTAGAAGACCATACATGTGGTTTACAAAGACCATACATGAGGAAGACTTTCACCACACATAACTGCACCACCAGCAAGGCACAAAAGCTCTCAAAACAGTAAAAAATTATATGAATTATGTAGTAAGTCCTGGGAATGGGGTAATTATGTCAATTTAGATTGAAATAAAACACAAAATGTTCCAGAGTACTCAGCAGTTGTGTAAGAAAAGGAAGAGCTGAATCAAAAGTCTGCAGTGCTATCTGCAAGACAATACCCTGCTAACAATTCAAACTTCTCCAGCCCTGGTGCTCAGGTCGGAGCAGAAAGCCTGATAGCGGAGAGCAGCTGTGACACTGGCTCTCAGTCCAGCGAGGGTCTCTACCTTGGTCTCCAACTCCCAACTCCAGGCTGATGGAGAGGGTCTCACTCAGGGTTCTGGGTTCTGCCCAGGAACACTAAGAGCAGAGCACGGAGTCTTCCCTCAGTGGCCTGCAACCTCGGAAGCAAGGTTGGAGGTCAGCGTTGGCCTCACACCCAGGGGAGAGCACTGCCTTGCCCAGGGGAGAGCACTGCCTTGCCCATGGTGCAGTGTGGTGCGGGCCAGGTCCTAAGGCTGGCGGAGCCTGTAAAGGCCCCAGTGGGTGGCAGGGATCAAGGGTGAAGGGCTGCTCTCTGACTTCTCAGCCCTGTATGTACATCGCTGAAGTGTCTTCATTAGCCACCACACATGGAACGACCCCCCTGCTCTCGCACACACCACAAGGGGCTGAGAGCAAGGGGCACCGCCTTAAGCCACACTGGACACTAATGACCATACCTGGCCTTGTGGGACTTCATCCCTCTTGTCCCTGTCCATCATAGGAATGGGTTGTATCCCCAACTTCTTCATTTCATCACCCTAAAATAAAGGGGGGAGAATTACTCTTTCTCAACTTTTGAATAGTTACAAAATTTTGATGTTAATGAGTTATTTCTTTTATTCATTTAATTTTCTTCAAAACAATCATGTCTCAGGCTACTTGCTGTCCTGAGACATGTCCAAACAATGAAAGACCTAATGCATCACTGCTTGGTGATTTTCCTCCACATTCTCCTATGCTCAGTTCCCACAAACCCAGCCATCTCTTCTGGCTTCACCGTGGAGTGGAGTGAAAAGTGTAGCAGGAGGAGGCACAGGAAACAGCGAGAAGGAACCACCAATGTGGCAGGGTCCCTCACTGGAACTGGGCGAGGCTGGGCTCGAGAGAGGAGCAGGGACAGAGGGGGCAGAGCAGTCGTCAAATCCATGTTATGGGCCATATTGCTGAAGGGTTTCTCCCAAGCTTCGGGCTCTGGACTCAGGTCCTGTAAATGTAACTGCATGTCATCCTCACGAACCCATGACTGACAGCTTTAAAATGTTATCTTGCTTTTATTTTGTTAAAGCTTGTTAACATTTCCTGATTTTTCCCTCACACTTATTTATTATTTTAGTAATTTTAATGATGCCTGCTTTCAGAAACCCTAAATACAGATGCTCTGTTAAACTTCCTGAATTTGTTAAAATAGGGCTGAGAAACAAGCTGCTACCACCTCCACTGAGGATGTCACATAAAGGACAAGGCATTTGTCCTGAGTGTCAGAGCACCTGAAGTGCAGCTGCCACCTTTTTATCACTGAATACTCAGATCGCTGGTTCTCAAACATTTTGCTTTCCATCCAGAGTGAGTGAAACCTCCTAAGTCCCTTGTGCACAAGGATTTTACAAGTCAAATGAGGAGACCCATTCTAAAATAAATAATGATTTGAGTATGTACTCGAAGCAAGGACAAATGTGGAAAGGGAACCAGCCCCAGTGCTGTGGGCCACCAACACAACAGATGGCTTTCCGGGACCAAAGAGGCAGAGGGAGGCCGTGGCTGGCAATGTGGGGCTCTGCCTGCCAGGCTCATGATTTTGTCTGTGTCACAATGGTGGCTGAGGATTTGCAAAGGGTTCGGATATAGTCAGAGTTATTACCATTGCTCTCTGGCAGTGTGCTAACTGAGAAGCAGAGATATGTCGGAACACTGCTTGCAGATACATACAACACGCCAAAGTGGGACTGTAACCTTCAGTGACATCACTTCAAGCCCATACCTGTCACCACTGCTACCCAATGCTGAAAGATCTAGGCAAGAAGCTAGGTGAAAAGCTGCAGGGTCTCAGACCTGACCTGGTGACATCTGAAGTAGGGCAGTGAGATGGAGAGGAGACTGGGTGTCATGGGTGAGTTGCCAGACTGGTAGGACTTGGAGGTCCTTGAAGACTGTGCCCACGAGCATGCTGGGAACTTTATCCACATTGTGGAGTGAATGGTCGACCAGGAGTATAAGGGTAAAAATCTACACTACGTTCCTGTCACACATGATTCACGGTTTAGAATACAAATACAACTGGTATTTGTAACAAAACTGTTATTATAACTGGTATTTCTAACAAAACAGAAGTTAGATAAAATTATGTGCAAAAATAACAGCCAGCTTCAGACCATTTTTTCTGTTTGATATGTATAGAATGAACTCCAGGCTACACATGAAAATGAAGTGACTGTGGCAGTAAATCAAGTGGTACAGTTCAGACAAGTTCCTCTCAGTCAGTCTCCTCAGCTGAGTCTGATGGTAACTAGGTTCTGAGACACGATAAAACACAGGTGTTCTACAGAACAGCACCT
Source organism: Castor canadensis (assembly GCF_047511655.1). Taxonomy (NCBI): domain Eukaryota; kingdom Metazoa; phylum Chordata; class Mammalia; order Rodentia; family Castoridae; genus Castor; species Castor canadensis. The sequence continues at coordinate 3,586,722 of NC_133386.1, read as the reverse complement.
GGAAGGTAACCCTCTCAAGGTCTGTGGTCCTCATGCATCCAAAATTCCTTGACTCAGGGCTGGGTGGGTGGCTCGCCCCTGCAATCCCTCCTTCGTGGGAGGTGGAGGTAGGAGTATTGTGATCTGAGGCCAGCTTGTGCAAAAACACAAGAGACACTATCAGAGAAATAAAGCGAAAAAAAGGGCTGGGAGTGTGACTGAAGTGGCAAAATTGCCTGCCTCACATGCGAGAGGCCCAGAACCACAGAAATAAACACAAAAACAAAAACCCTTCCTTACTTCCTTCATGGGGTAAGTGAGCATTACAGACAGCTCTTACTGAGCTGTAAGTGAACGATTTGCTGGTTTTATGCATTTTCTGTGGGTGAGATAAGTGGGGGATCATCAGTCACAAAGCTCTCTGTCCTCCAAATTTACTGTCATCTCTTTTCATCCAAAAGGGGGATGGTGAGAACCCGGAGGAGTTAAAGATAATTTCATAAAGTCATTTTTGAACATGCAGAGACCTAGGTGGTCTTGATTCATCTGAACAAGAGAGTAATGTTCTACTTTCTCACGGAAAATTCAGAAGCAAATTGAGGAGTAAAACACACACTGCTGACACTCAGAACATTCAAAGAAAGATGGCAGTGTGGCCATTTCGCTGTCTGTTTCAGGGGTGTTGTGGATTCACACCCCGCATCTTCTCAGGACTCGTCACTGGCAGGTGGGCTGATGGCTGAGCAAGTGACATGTTTTCAGGTCTGTGGTCCTTAGTGACCAAGCGCCTCAGTTTCTAACTGCAGGCAGGTATAGCCAGAGTGTTAGGGGTTCCTTCTTGTCCCTACTGCCCATCCAAAGCATGTCAGTGACGCTTCCTTAGCTGCGATGTCTGGGAAATTGCAGCACTACACACAAGGAAAACACTCCAAGCTCTGAGCTGACAGGGAAGAATTTTCACATGTTCGAGCATGTGTGATAGAATGATTGTTCTCACTTCCCATCTACATATTGTTAAATCCTTTATCACATCGGGTTGACCACAGTGCTCAGAAATAAAAAGAAGTAGCAATAAAAGCAACAAATAGGTAAATTAGCCACATGTGTTATTTCTCCTTGGGTATTTTCCCAATTTTATATTAGCAAGGTTAACATAAGAATCAAGGATAGGACTAAGGAGTGACTCAAGTGGTAGAGCACCTGACTAGCAAACAGGAGGCCCTGAGTTCAAAGCCCCGTACCACCAAAAAACAACAAAGAATCAAGAACATACCTCAGCCCAGAATTCAGCATAGATGTCATTTGCTGTCAATTTTGTAACTGGCCACAGTTTTGTCACAGAACAAAGATCACAGGCAGTCATCATCAAACCAATTACGCGGTCTCTGGAACACAATACAAGACTGGTCAGCACAGAGCATTTGCACATTCATAGTAATGTCCAGAGGCTTCTGTGTCTCCATGGTGAGGTTCATGTGTGTATTATTTCCTGATGGAAGAAAGAGAGCAGTAAGCAGCAGAAACAAGGGCAGGAAGGACAGTAAAATGGAACTGTAAGACCATCAGTCACTCTACAGAAGGAGCACCTCCTGCACTCCTGGGGCCTCCATGTCAGTGTTGGCATCAGGCTTAGTTAGAGGGACCATGCTCCGTTGCTGCTCCCGGGTCCCAGCGCACCTAGCACACTGCTATGGACCATGTTTTCACCTTCACAAAATTTGGGGAATTTACAGTGGGAAGAACCCTGAAGAGGAATTGCATTCTGAAACTTTCGTTCTACATAAGGTGAGTCTGGGGTGCACAGAAATGAGGCAGCAGTCCTGCCAAGGTCTGCAAAGTGTGGGTGCAGCGAGAGCCCCTGTGCTGTGCGGACAGTGTGTGCGCCTCTGACTGACCGTTCCTCCTCACAGTCGAGGAGTCTTCTTCCCAGCTGCTTGGCACTCACAGCCATGAGCCCAGGTCTGACTTTCTATTCTGAACATGGTTCACACTTTTAAAGAAGAATAAGCACTTCTCCGTAAATTCAAACACACAGAACCCATGCGACTTTACTGGATTTGGTGGAGTAATACGTGGCTTATCTTCAATGACATGTACATGTAAAGGAAGAAGTAAGCAGCAGTTATTAAAGAATTTTAATAGACCGACTTTTAACTTTTATAAGGCAAATCACACGAGTAAAAAAGACAATGTATCATGGAGGAATGAACAGGTAAGATGACGTTACAATTCCCAGCTCAGATCTAAATTCTACTGGCACCTGCCACTCCACTGCCTCACTTCTTGGTCTATGGATGGTCCACCTGAGTGCAGCCCTGCCTGGCTCCTGACCCTGACCTGACCTAATGTGCAGCAGCACATTAGGAGACACCTGTCTGGGACATGAAGGTACCAATCATCCAGCTGTGCTCCCCACAGACAAGAATCCTGGGGACCTGGCACACTCTGCTTCTTTCTATTAACCACGTGTTTGACGTCAATTGATTACAGTGCTCTTATTTTCCATCAGCCCCTTTCCTTCCGACCATTTACCTATCCTGCTGCAGCCCGACCTTCCATAAGGACACACCTCAAGAGTCTGTCATAGCACCTCCAGGTTAGACTGGGCAAATTAAAAAATGTTGATTAGATTGTGTGCCCCCTTCCTGTGACCCCAAATCCCTTGAAGTGATCAGGGACAGATCAAGTGACTAGAGTTTGGTAATGAAATAGTATGTGGCTTACAGGAAGATGACTGAATTTGGGCTTTAAAGGAACAAGTGTATTACCTATTTTCTGCAATAGACAAATTTCATTTAGAGAGCAAGATAAATGTAAAAACAACCCTTACTCTGTTTACAAATAATCATTTCATACAATTTTCAGTCTCATTCAGTCTGAATTTTTCTTTGCTAGATAATGTAATATGCTTTAATCTCAAAAGAGATTTCTTATTTTGTAAATCTGTAAGCAAAAGAAGCGGTCCTAGAACTGGGCATTCAAAGCACACAGAAGCAGTTCATTCACTGGACATCATTCTTCATGGACGGTTGCAACTATGAAGTTTGGAAAGGCTGGGAAAGAGTTGCCACTTAGATTTCACTGTCAAAATTACTTAGACAAAACAATTTACTGATAGTTATTTTACTGTTAGCCTAAAAAGCAAACAGACTAGAAATTTTCCATGAATTGTCTTTAATTAATCTAATTACTCATTTTTTGCTATTACAAATCAGTGAGATGCTTATGGTTGTATAGAAATGTTAGAGTCAACGTGTTATTTCTGCTCGTGAATGGAATGTACACTTCTCTGGCACAGATGCTTAATCCTGAATGCATTTGTACAGCCTCTTGTGACAGGGATGGAGTCTACACCGATCAGTTTTGGTATGCCCTCCTAGTCTGTGGTACAAATGGTTCATTGTGCAGTAACATAGGATGGTTTGGCTGTATTCATTTCATCCACAATGTTTTGGATGCCTGCATAGCCTGACAGAGTTAAGACAAAGAACAAAGTCCTCATAGTCACAAATGCCATGTGAAAAATATAAGAAAAGAGGAGAGTGCAGGAAGGGCAGAGAGAACTCTAAAATCCAGTGAAGCAGAGCATGGTGAGACCCACTGTGAGACACACATGGTAGGGGTCAGGGAGACAAAGAACACAGCTAACTCTGGAAAAATGGGCTAGGGATGAACTTGCGAAGTGTGAGAGTGGGACCTGGCAGAGAAGTGACAGGTACCTGTTTCCTAGAGGGTCTTCAGGGGAACACTGCAGCACCTCAGACGAGAGAGGCGATGGCGCCTGCACTGGGTATGGAGTGGAGTCTGGGGAGGGAGGGCTTTAGGCTTTAGAGGGAGAACCAGGTGGAATCATGTTAATAACCACAGAAGCTCAGATGATAAGGCCTCTCTTTCCGAGGCCTCTTACCCGACCTGCTTCATCTGAGACCAGGCAGAGGACATAAGACACGGGCATCTCACAAGTGTGCTGGCCTCTCTTACAAGGTGCGCACTTCTGCTCTCTGGACCACCACACTTTAAAGTTATCCTCCCATGTTAGAGGACCAGAGATCAGAGAAGCAAAGAGTATAGGAGGGGCTTTCTGAGGTGTGGGCTGAGTTAGAGAACAAGGACCAACAAGGTGCTGAGGTCAGCACTGAGGGAGGCCCCCACTTCTGAAGGCCCCTACTTCTGAAGAAGCAGGAAGAGGGAGCAGTTGCTAGACCCAATGAGGTCAGATTCTAAAGAGTACGGACTCAATGAAAACTCCAGCCCCAACACTGTTAAATTGTGGGCAAGAGGGTGGGGAAACACTCCAGCTATTCTCCCGTCCCACCCTGGGATCTCTTCACACCACCAGGAGCCGCCATCCAGCACATGGGTGCACCTGAGAGTGCAGGAAAGCTGTCACTCATGCTGAAAGACAAACGAACCTTCAACTGCTTGAGCATCACCAGCCCCTCTCTGTTCATGTATCAGTATGGCACAGAGAAGGGAAACTGGGTTGTAAGCCAAAATCTGATTTATCTACAAGAATGCACACCACTAGTCCTGAGACACAATTTAAAGTATCTGGGTTGCTCAGCACAAAAGTGTCACCACTCTCTTAGGTCATGAGCAAGTCCACTTTTAAAAGTTAACTTAAAATGGTCTAATAATCCATTTCTGGGATCACCCAGTCACTTGCAGCTTCTGCTATTTATTCATTATTAAGAGTAAGACATTGTGAAACCTGAAATGCAGGCATGTCTGATGCAAAAAAATGAATTATTCATCTTCAGTTGAAAGATATGATAATGTTTTCCACATACAACCGGTCTCTGTTTCATTTTCAAAATAAAAAAAAAACAATACAAAATCACCAGTTGTCTTATTTTGTTTTCTGCTGCTATTACAGAATACCAGCGACTGGGAAATTTACAAGTACGTTTGTTTCTCAAAGTCCCGAAGGCTGGAAAGTCCAAGGCTGAGGAGCTGCAGCTATCGAGGGTCTTCAGTGCCACAGTGAGCTAGAAGGGCACCCAAGCCCACATGAGAAAGAGAAACCAGGCCAACTTATTCTTCTCCAGACAACTAACCCACTGTCTCGATGTCAGCCTTAATCCATTTGTGAGGAAAGTGCTCACAGGGTCAAGTTCCTTTTTAACGGTCTCGCATCTTAATACCACTCCAGTGGCAACTATATGTCAACATGAGCTTTGGAGGGGACACTCAAACCACTGCACCTGCTACCTCTGAGCAGAGCTGTGGGTGCAATGCCAATTCTAGCAAATGACAGAATAACAAATGATGCAACAGTAAATATTGGGGTGGGTGGCAAAGGCCACTGGCAAGGACAAGAGGTAGAGAGCAAAGGTCAGAAAGTGAGGCCTTCCAACAAAGGCCAAAGCAAGGAAGGTGAGGCTTGGCTCCAAAATGGATGACACAAAAAGCATAAGATCAAAGAGTAAAGTCCACTGATGCAGGGAGAAGAGACCTAGCAGGCCAGTTTGCTTTGAAGTTGTCTGAATCAAAACAGAGTCACTTTTGTGGAATCCTAACAAAAGTACTACATATTGCTGGATGTTATACAGGAAGGGATCGTGTGCACGGTAACGAAACTACTCACAAAACACCTTGCCAGAACTATAATCTTGCACAAAGGTCTCTGTAACCTCACAGAGAATACATGTCTGCAAAGATATCTGCTCAACAATCGCCTGTCCAATCTCAGCCCAGTGCCACTGTGGTTACTGGCCTTGAACACCCCAGATTCCAGCTGTGCGGTCAGGATGACTACACAAACACAACATGCAACCCTCCTAATTTTGACTTTTACAACTTCCCTTCACCTCCCGCTCCTGGAATAGGCAGAGGTGTTCCCATGGCAATGCTTCTCCCAAGTAACCTTACTCTCCCCAAGGGAGAGTCATCCTGTTATCTATGCTGACAGAGCCAAGGATGATGGAGCAAGAAAAAAGCAGAGTCTGGCTTTCTGATGGCGTCACTGAATAGCTGAACCTCAGCAAGCAATTTATCTATGTTCAGACCTTCAAAATGTGATTTAAAAAAATAAATAAAATCCCGTATTTTAACCCACTGATCATTAGGAATTATCTTTTATAGACCAAATAATTTAAGACAGCTGTAAGTGTACTAGGCCATCTGAAGGTCTGTCCATTTTCCTGTGCTTACCAAGGTCATGAAACTTTCCCAGGTTTAGCTCTAGAAACTTATTTCAGCTCTTACATTTGGCAGTCATTAATTAGCTGGAACCCCAGTAACTCACCAACCTCTTCCTGAGAAGTCTATCTGTCCCCATGCTGAAGTCCCTGGCACCTTGGCTGGAAGTCACGGGCTCCCTGTTGTGAGTCTTCTGGGCTATGTGTCACATCCCATGATTGCTGGTGCTTTACAGTAAGCTCTGAGAAACAGGTTGTAAGCCTTCCTAATTTGATTTTCACTTTGCCAGAATTCCTTATAGACTATTCCAGGCCTTCTGCATAACTACATGAATTCAGGTCAATTTCTAAATAAATAAGACTGCTGGGATTTGTTCTGATTAGCATTGCATTTTTGGAAAAAAACATTTGTGGATAATCAGTATCTTAGTAATATTCAGTTTTATAATTTGTAAGCATGATTATCTTTCTCTATTCACTTTTAGGTATGTTTGATTTCGCTTGGGAATGTCTATGTCTTGAATTTTTAGTATAGACGGTCTGACAGAACTCCCCAGTGAAGCCACGAGGACTGGCCAGTGGAACTTCTGTGGTTTACAATTACATGTCTCTAAGGGAAAGTTCAGATTTTCCACATCTTTTTGGTTTGTGGTAAGTTACATTTTCCAGGGAATTCACCCCTTTCATCTAAGTTTCAAATTAGTCAGCATGACATTATTTGTAATCATTTTATTACCCTTGGTTTTCTGCAATCTGCAGTGATGGCCTCTCTGCCCGTTAATATCGGTGGTTGGTATTTTTCTTTTCTTAATTAGTCTTGTCAGGGATCATCCATTGTAATAATTTATTCAAAGAACCAATTGCTGTCTAATATGTTAATCACTCCACTTCTGTTGTAATCATTTCCTTCAAGTTATCCTTTACTTCCCTTTTTCTAGATGCTTCAAGTATTATTTTAAATCATTGACTCACACAGGTGAGTAAGGCTATAAATTGCCCTCTTGGTGCTGTTTTGGCTTTACCCTGTAAATTCTGATGTAGTTTTTTTCATTATCACTCAGCTTGAGATACTGTCATTCCCCTTGTCATTTCTCATTTGACCCAGGTGTTATTTAGAAGTGTGCTACTAAAATTGGGGCCTTCAGAGACAACTTTTTGTTATTTTTAATTTAATTCTATTGTGACCAAAAATACTCTGATTTTTAATTTACTGAGATTCATTTTTTTCTCAGCATGTAGTCAGTCTGGTAAATGTCTATGTGTGGTCAGAGACCCTGAGTTCTATGGCTATAGTGCCTGCAGAGAGTGCTCAGGTCCCACTCAGCCTAACTGACCTCTACACTGTGCTGTGAGCCGCTTAGGAGGGAAATGAAACTCTAACTAGACCTGGGGTCTGTCTGTTTGGACTTTAGCTCTGCCAGATGTGTCTGCAGCTGTGCCATCAGGTGCCACGGTTTGGACTGTTGTCCTTCTGGCTCATTTTAATATGGTCACATCAGGATTTCTTGTTATTTTATTTTTGTGGCACTGAGGTTCAAACTCACGGTCTCATGCTTTCTAGGCAGTGCGCTACCTTTTGAGGCATACTCCCAGCCTTTTTTGCTTTACTTTATTTTTTAGACAGGGTCTCACATGCTTTTGCCCAGGCTGGTCTCAAACTATAGTCCTCCTAGCCCCACCTCCTGAGTAGCTGGTATTCCCTATGTGTGCCACCATTCCTGGCTTGTTTTTTGATGGTCTCTCTTGCTTACTCAAACCACGCTCCCTCTCTCTGCTTCCCACTTAGTTGAGATTATAGGGGTGTACCACCACGTGTGACCTGCATCAGGCTTTATGTGATGCAGCTTCCATGTATAGCTTCTTCCATCATTTGTTTTCAGCTTACCTTTCTATCAAAAGGCATTTCTCATAAACAACTCAGAAATTAAGAGAAAAGAGGACTTAATTTGTTCTATTTACTCAGACCTACCACCTTTAGTGGCTCTCTTTCTTTCTCTAGATCAAAGTTTTAATCTAGTATATTCAGCAGCCTGAAGTATTTTTCTTAGACTTTCAGGTAGTTCAAGTCTGCTCAGTTTTTTCTGCTTCCTTTTGGAAGAATGTATGCCATGGGTACAGAATTTGGACTTGACGGTTGTCATTGTTGTCAATAGTGTCATTATTTTGCAGTCTTGGGCTTCAAACTCAGGGCTCAGCACTTACTAGGCAGGTGTGCTGCTTGAACCATGTGTCCAGCCCTTTTTACTTTGGTTATTTTAGAGACCGACTGGCCTGTGATCTCCCTATTTTACGCTTCCTGGTGTAGCTGGGATGACAGGCATGTGGCATCACACTTCTCTGCTGGTTGAGATGGGGTCTCTTGGAAACTATGTGCCCAGGTTGGCCTCAAACCTTGATCCTCCCAATCACAGCCTCCCAAGTAGCTAGGATTACAGATATGAGCAACTGGTGTCTGGCACTTCGCTGCATTATTTTTGATGAGAAACACACACACCACACACACATTATGCACCAGTTGTTAGGTGCTGTTTCTCTCTGTACTTCACTGCTCTCAAATCTCGAATTGCCTCTATTTTATAATTCCACTTCCCTATGGAAATCCTGATTCGTCCACTTGTTAAAACAATTTTTTTTAAGGACCTCAATCATATGTACAGGAGCTGCCTTAAAAGCTGGTCACTCAATCACCCAGGATGTGTTCCACTGATGGCTTCTCTTTCATTTGTTACAGGCCCCATTTTTCTCCTCCTTTACACTTCTGGCAGTCTTTTGTTTCATGTCTGCAAAGGGCCTTCTGTCTTGGTGAACCATATGTAGTGCGTATAGTTTAGCCTTCTCCGTATTCTGCTGTTGTTATATTTCTGACAGCCCACTGTAAGGAGTCTGCATTATGCTGACTTTTGAGCGTGGCTCTGCCAGGTAGCTACTTCAGAAGTGGCTCTCCTTGACCCTAGGAAGGCTTGGTTTTAGGCTGTGGCCAGAGGACCTTATTCCACATCCATGATGTGGCCTTGCTGTTCAGCCTATGGTGTTAGAAGTCTGTCTACTCTGGGTGGGCTGGAAGTCTGTTTCTGGACCCCATGTGATTGACACCAGCTCTGTGCCACTCTCAGTCCTCAGCAGCTGCTTTGCCAGGGCTCAGGTAATCTTGAGCCCTGAGTGTGAACAACTCAGCACAAGGCGATGGCCCATGACGGGCCTCCACAGAGTCCTGGCACTCTGCACAACACCCCATCCCCAGTATTCTACTTAGTGCTCTTTGGCTCCACTTTCTTGTGCCACGTCAAGAAATTGCCCTCCAGTGGAAAAATGTGCCAGTCATTCATTTTTCCCTTTGGAAGGACTGCAGTCCACCACTTACATGGATGACAGCTGCCTGGGGGCGCTCTCAGGCAGTGGCAGTGGGAAGACAGGAAGACTCACTGGAGATGGAGACCAAGCTGTAGACTGGACAGTGTGCTGGAGAGACAGGGAAGATAGTTTGGAGGAGCCATCCTGTGCTCAGAACAAATCTCAAATGCTGATCTCAACAGTCATTCCAAAAGGAGCCTCAATTTCACCTGACAAGTCTCTCAAGTAACTTCTGAACTGGGGCCCTGTTATAGACACTGAAGTAAGAAGCCTACAGGTAGTGTAGCTTCAGATTAGGGTGTGGTCAGGAACAGAGACAGCCACAAACACCCACCCAAGTCACAGTCATTCAGGGCGGGTGGTGGGCACACCAACACTCTGCCTTGTCACAGTCATACAGGGTGAGTGTGGACACACCAGTGCTGCTCTTCCCCATGAAAACCAACACCAGAGGCTTACCACTGGGGTGGGGGACATGGACTTCAGTAAACAATGCAGTCAGTCACTAAACAAATAAACAAATAACAGTAACAAGCTGTGGATGATGAGAACAGGTACCCAGAATTGCTATATTATCTTAAATGTTTAGGTCCAACAAAAATTATTAGATGTGCAAAGAAACTGGGGCATATGACCCAATAAAAAGGCAAAGATTACCAGACTGAGTGAAGCACGAGGTACAACTCCATGTTGGCTCCTGAAGGCACACTTCAGATGCAAAGATGAACAGGCTGAGACTAGAAGCACAGGAGAGAGCATCATGCAAGTGTCAACTATGAGAAAGTTGGAGTAGATAAACTGGTACCAGGCAAAATGGACTTTAAAATCAAGAATACTAACAGAGAGAAGGAGGGAGAATTTGTAAGAATTAAAGACAGATACTACCATTCTTGGCACATATGAAGCTAACACCAGAGCACAAAAATACATGAAACAAAGACTGGCAGAAATGAGGGAAGAGGCAGACCATTCAGCAATCACACTTGGACTGTAAAAATGTAACAATACACTTTCAATAATGATGACAAGAGTTGGGCAGAAAAACCACCAAAACAGGAAACAAAAGACTTGAGCAATGCTTTAGACAGATGCAGACCATGCCACTTGGTAACAGCAGAATCTACATTCTCTTCACATGAACAGGGACCATTCCCCAGGACAGACCATGCACTAGGTAATAAAACAAACTTTAACAAGTGTAAAGGGAGAGAAATAATGGCAAATATGTGCTCTGGCCAATAACAGAACAGAATCTGAAATATTAAAAAATGAAATTCAAAAACACAATTTCTATGGGTTGAACTGTGCCTCCCAAAAAGGTCCTCACCCTAATTCCTCAGAAAGTGACTGTCTACAGAAATACCATTGTTGCAGACATCATTAGTTAAGATGAGGCCATATGAGACAAGGGAGGTCCCTTAATCCAACATGACTGGTGTCCTTGTAAGAGGAAAGAAAAGAAAGAAGGACAGCATGTAAACACACAGAGTGACAGGGATGGGACAGCAGATGAGAAGGAGGAAGAGATGGTGTGATGCCAGTGTCTGTTAGAGGGCACGAGAGAAGCATGGACTGCACTCTCCCTCCCTCAGTGCCCTCTGAGGGAGTTAACCATGCCAAACACTGCTGTCACACCTCCAGCTCCAGGACAATTAAAGAAACTATTTCTGTGGCTCTGAGTCCCCCCAGTGTGTACTGCTTTATTATAGCAGTCTTACAAAATGACTACAATCATTAATGGATAAGGAAGAAATAAAAATAAAGTATAAAAATACTTTGAGATACATGAAAATGAAGGCAAGATATCAACGTTTACAGGATCAACTAAACAGTGTTTAGAGGAAAACACAGCTGTAAATTTCTAATTAAAAAAGAAGAAATAATTTAAATCAGTAACTTAATGGTCCACACCAAGACACTGGTAAAGGAAGCAAACTAAACCTAAAATAAACAGAACAGAGCAAATCAGGATTATGGAGGAAATTAGTAAAAAGAGAAGGAAAAAAGGATAGAGAAATATTAGTGAAACTAAAAGTTGGTCCTTTGATCAAGAAATGGGGAGAGGGGAGAGGATGGGCAAGAGGAGAGAGAGAGAGAGAGAGAGAGAGAGAGAGAGAGAGAGAGAGAGGGAGGGAGAGAGGATTCGACTTCCTAGGAACAGAAATGGAAAGGGGACGTTACAACTGATGTCATGGGAATGAAAAGGAATTGAGTTAACAACTGTTGTCAATAAAGCAGACACCTTAGATAAAAGTGGACAAATTCCTAGGAATATACTAACTGCCAAAAGTCACTCAAAATGAAATGGACCCATAATAAGTAAAAGAACTGAATTTGTAACCAAAATAATAAATAACCACTGATGAATTTTATCAAGCATTTGTAGATAAATCGATAGAAATTTTCATACAGTCTTCCAAAAAATTAGAAGACCTAACATTTCCCTACTCACTGACGCCAAAGTCAGATTATAGAAAAAAATGTACAGACCAATATAATGAATGAATATAGAAGCCCTCAACAAAATGCTATCAAGACAAATACAGCAATATATAAAGGCAGTTACACACCACTATGATGTGATTTTGACCACAAGAATGCAAGGCACGTTGAACATCTGAAAATCAATGAATGTGACACACCATGTTAATAAATACCAAACTACCTGACACTGTCAGTAGATGGACCTGATGTACTCCACAAAATCCAGCATAACAGAAACAAACACTCAACAAACTGGAGAAGAAGGAAACTTTCTCAACATGTAAAATCCATCTGCAGGAAGTTCACAAATAGTATCCATCATACTTAAAGGCAAACATACTAGATGCTTCCCCCAAAACCAGGAACAAGAAAAGGAGGTCTGTTCATCACTAGTTCAGCATTACACTGGAGGCTCTAGCCATGCCAATTATGAAAGCAAAAGAAAGAAAAGGCAAACTTACTAAAAGCAGAGTTGTAGAACCGTCCATGTTTGACATGATCTTGTATATAGAAAACCCAACGTGATCCACAAAAACAATTAGAATCAATGAGTCCGTCCAAGTTGCATGACAAAACAACACATTATAAAATTCAGTTGTTCCTATGGAATTGCAATGAACAATGTTAAACTGAAACTTTAAAAAAGTCCACTTCAAGTAGTATCAAAAAGAACAGAATCTGAAGTAATAAATCTTTTAAAAGGAGTAGAAAACATAGGTTTGAGAACTAGAAAACACTGGGAAAGGTATTTAAGAATCTAAGTAAATGGAAAGCTTCCCGTATTTGTGGACGTGATACTGTGAAGATGGCTACCCAAAGTGGCTAGGGACTCCACACAATCCTCCTAAGATTAATGACAGCTGAAAGAACAATGAAAAGAAGAGAGGGAGATCAGATACTATGCTGCTATGTACTTGAAACTCCAGATAACGTAAGCTGAAACTGACAGAATGAATCTCTTCCCGAACTCACGTTCATATGTGAAATCCCAGCGTTCAACGTGAAGGTATTTAGAGGTGGCTGTTTGGGAGATGGCTAGGGAATGAGGGTGAAGCCCTCGTGGGAATAGTGCCCTTATAAACGAAGTGCTAAAGAGCCCCCCTCCCCCACATCGTGTGAAGTTACATCTAAACACACTACGAACCAGGACAGGGCCCTCATCAGACACTGAAACTGCCGGGGCCTCAGTCCTGGGCAGTCAGCCTCAGAACTGTGATGCGTGAATCTCTGCTTTAAGCCATCGACTCTGCTATTTTCTTGTGGCAGCTAGAAGCCCTAACACAAATACAAATGTAAGTGCAGGTTCCTGGGGCCTGGTGTGAGAACTTTGATTACAAAAGATTTTCTGTCTTGACTGTGATAGTGGTAATAGGTTAAATTTGTCCAAATTTAAAATATGTATATTTTTGTGCTAAATGAAGTTATTTTAAACAGTATTCTTTTATGTCTTGGCCAAAGTGGAAGTATTCATCAAATACAAATTTAAAAATCTTATAGACCATACTCTTTCAGCAGCAATCCAAAGAGGTTTCTAGAAACAGAACAAAATGAAGAGAAACCCAAAACACTTGGAAGTAAGAAATTTACTTTTAAATAGCCTCTGTATCAATGAGGACACAGAAACAGAAATTATAAATAATCTAAAAACTGAGGAAAATGAAAGTATTTCACCAAAAACTTACAAAGTATGTAGTTCAATGAATATAAAGATGACAGCAGGTATAACTTAATTACTTTATTATTACCCAGTTTGGGAAATAACAAAACAACTCAGAAAAGTATAAATAATACATAGAGATAGACATAAAAAAGAACTGAAGGAGAAAACACACAAGAAAGAAATTTTATAAAAGCTACTTTATTACAATAGAATAACTAAAAAAAACACAAGTCTCATAAAAAAAGAAGAAATAAAAACACCAAAATTAGATATAACTGTAAATATTTAAAATTAAATGAAAGTGAGAATAATTTGTGCAGATATTTTTATATGAATTTGGAAATCTAAAGGAAACAGGTAACTTCCTAGCAAAATAAATTGCCCAAGAGGTAGAATAATGAAAACAAAAGAAACCTCTAACCTTAAAAGACAGACACTAGAAAATTTAAACATCTTCTGCTGAAAAAGGTGGCCAACTACAGCAACTTCCCAGATTTAAACTTCCCCAAACAGGTGATCTTAGCTCTTTTAACTCCTCCATATCAGAGAGAAAAATCAATAACCACAAGGGCTGGCAGAGTGGCTCAAGTGATAGAGCGCCTGCCTAGCAAGCTTGAGGTCTTGAGTTCAAACACCAGTACTGAAAAAAAAAAAATCACCAATAACAAATTATTGAGTTGCACAAAAGAATACAACTATGCATCAATTAATTTGGATTATATCCAAATTTTCTTTGAAAAGACTGAAAAAGTCATTTCCTAAGTATTACTATAGAGCTAAATTCTAAGGAAAAGTAGAATTTAAGGAGTTCAGAGGTGGCATAAAGTTGCAAAGTTTACAGACACTTATTAATAAGGAATCAGTAATGAGAAATTAGAGGAAATCCCTGCATCAACAGAACATGGACATGGATTTGATGAAATGCTTAATAAAAAAATAATATAAGCACAAACAGAAGCCAGGGCTGGTGATGCATGCCTGTGGTCCCAGCAAGGGAGGAAGGAGGAGAGGGAGGGAGGGAGGGAGGGAGGAAGGAGGGAAGGAAGAGTCAAAAAGAAAAAGGAGGAGGGCTGAAGCAGTGGCTCAAGTGATAGAGCACCTGCCTAACAAGTACAAGTCCCTGAGTTCAAACCCCAGAAACACAGAAAACCCAACAGGTCCCGTCTGTACCAGTGGGAGGGGTGAAGGGGGGTGAACATGGTGCCAATACTGTGTGCACATGTATGTAAATGGAAAATGAGACTTGTTGAAACTATTCCAGGAATGAGGGGAGAGGAGATAAAGGGGAATGATGGAGGGATTATTTGATATATTGTAAGAACCTTTGTAAATTCCACAATGTATTCCCGGCACAATGATAAAAAAAAATCAATCCTAAAATTTTTTAAAAAGGAGAGAGAAAATATATATGGATTTCATACATTACCTATACTGTGAAAACAGCAAAATACATGGGATGACATCACGACAAATAAGCAGTTGGTATGAGAAGAACAGAATATTATTCTTTTTCCTGTATATCCCTGGACACTGTGAAATGCTAAAACACAGAAGCACTCCTTTTAAAATTATAAACTGTCAAAAATTACTTAATCATACACTGCTATGCAATATGTACCACAGACAGACAAATTCATGTGCATTAAGCACAAAAATAGCATTATTTTCAATTAGATGTATACATGTTCTCTTCCATAATAATAATTATTATAATCATTTAGCTGAAAATAACATATTCAAGAATTAAAAGGAAGAAAGTGGGCTTTGGGAAGCCAGAAAGCTCTATTTCCCTGACATTACAACTGCTGTAGAAGGAGAATTAACAAACATAAAAAAGAGAATTAAAGCCACTGGGCACCAGTGGCGCACACCTGTAATCATGGCCACTCAGGAGGCAGAGATAAGGAGGGTTGAGGTTTTAAGCCAACCGGGAAATAGTTCTCAAGACCCTATCTGGAAAAAATCCCACAAAAAAAGGGCTGGTGGAGTGGTTCAAGATGTAGGCCCTGAGTTCAAACCCTAGTACCACCAAAAAGAGGGATAGAGGGAGGAAGAGAGAGGGAGAGAGAGAGAGAGAGAGAGAGAGAGAGAGAGAGAGAGAGAGAGAGAGAATTAACAAACACCTGTTTCTACAGGTCTCAGTACAAGAACCCCACACAGCCTGCAGGAGATGAGGTGGCTGCAGACCACACCTCTCATGTGGATGGACTGAAGGCGGTGGTGGAGGAGCTAGGACTCTAATGAACCCTGAAGGCCCTCTGCTCATTCTGATGCCTTGCATAGCCCTGGGAGGACCTGGCTGCCTGTAAAGATACGATATCTTGTATTGTTTTTCTTAAAGGTTTCCCAAATTGTACATTTCAAGCTCCACAAAAGCTGCATTTTCCTATTTGAATCAAACTATTGCTGCTTAGTCAAAGATATCAGTGTCATCACACAGACGAAATTTACTCCTGCAGAGGCAAACTTTCTGTGCAACACTGATGCTCTGTGTTCAGTACCTGGGTAAACTCATTCTAAGAACTTGAAAACAGACTGTTGTTTGGAAAGAAATGTTAAGATCAGTACTCAGTGGCCACTGTGAGATATGCACCACATCTAAACAAAGAAGACAGACTGGCACACAAGCAGGAATGAGTGTCCTCAAAACTAGGAAGGAAGATGGCACCACAGAAGAGGACTGGTGAGACAGAAACGTCTCTGAAAGTGATCAGTGAAAGATGGTGTGACCACCTATGAAACATCCAGGGGAAAGGTTGGTTTGACTCATGGACCACAGACAGGTTCACAATAAACACACCTGTCATTGTACTGAATCCCCTGGCAAGAGCTATCCTTGGCAGGAAAAGGCATCAGACTAATTTACCCTAGTGCCATCAAGACATTTATTTACTTTGCGCGACAGAACAGATTTCTGATTTTCATTTGGCCTAGTACGTGACTCTGACCAATCAGATGCCAATACTCTGATACCCGAGGTTCAATATACGTGGATCCATAAACTGGAATTCCAGTGTGACACATCTGACACATTAGCCTGGTGAGTAGGATTTGGATTCGGAAAAGCGAGTCCATATTCACGTGCTTAGGGTTCTGGAAGGCCGACAGCTAAATCCTTAGCTGTGGTCAATTCAGTAAAGGACCTTGACCTTTAAGTCACCAGCCCTGCCTGATCAATTCACATTCAGATTTAACTGTCTTCACAGTATGCAATTTTGCTAAAAAAGGAAATGCCCAAAGATCAACAAAATGCACACAAAACAGAAAAGCAAATTATTTTCACATTTTTCTGTCAAGCAAATTTATGCCAAATGCCATTTTTACTTTTTAAATGTCAATTTATTCCAGGTAACACTTCCTGGGCTTCTAACTTTGGAAAGGTAGTTTTACCTATGAGACTGATTGTGAAGGTTAAGCGATCCGGTCTGGTACATCTCCTCCAATTGCTTCCTGTTTCCGAAGTACAGGGCAAGGTCGGTGGCGATGATGGCTTTGCGGATGATCTCGAGCACCTGCTCATACTCACTGGAGCTCAGCGTGGAGAAAATGTTATGCCCTTCCAGCTGCGGGAGACATGATGAAGAGTAAGCACTGAGTCCGAGGCTGTTTCAAAGTCTAGTTAGCAATGCTTCCGGCGCGCCAGTGACAGAGTGGAAAAGCAAAAGAATAGCGTGAAACACCTGTAACAGAGACTGCATTTGGATTTTCCTTCAGCTACAGCAATGCAGCTGCCACCCAAATAAGCTATTTTAGTTACAGGAACATCACTTGCCATCACAAAGCTCCAGCAACCTAGTAGACCTCATTTTTGTGTATTTCTTATAGTGACGAGACTGGAAAATGTAAAATACTGAAGTTAATGACTTTGCCTCTTGAGTCAAACAAAAATTTTAGTAATTTTTATATTACACTGGAACTCGATGTGCTTCAAAAAGAATCTACAGTCCTGTCCACCTCAGGCTACACCATAAATAAACAAAATCTACTTTTCTGTAGCTTGGAAGAAAGGTTGCTACCATCTCCAAGCCATGCTTAGAGACACATCAAAACTCTTCCCAGGTGACAGCATATTCTTACACCACACAGTCACACAGAGATGTAGAGCACCAAACAAAACATTCGTGATTTTGTTCTGTGATCTCAGGATCATTCTGTATATGAAACTTTACAAAATGTTTTAAGTAATTTCTCCCTCTAAGAACCTTAAGGTATTTTATTTAGTTAGTTAAAGTTGTTGTTCAAACTGAAAGGGAGGAAGTAATTAAGATATATTCAATGTGTTTGCTCATCAATCATTTGTAATGATTTCATTTTTAGTCAATATTACCACTCTAAATTGATTTTTTATTTTACTTCTCTACATTTATTATAAATGCATGAAAAACTTTCAGCTATTAAAGTATACTTCTTCACCATATCAAGACATTTCACTAAGACACTGTTTCTTATTCTGAAATAAAGCTGTACACATACCATTTGGCTCCAATCATTGCAATGTTTCTACATTATCTACTTGAAGGGTCTTACAAATATTTTAAATTACTCACAGTAAGCACGGAGAATGGACTCAGTTCTGGCTTCCTGTTTTCCTGATTGTAATAATGAGAAGGTCTCCCTCTGTGGAGCCCTTTCAAACACTCGACTGCACTTTCAGCTTGTAGAGATCCTATAACACCCTTGATACCTACGCACAATGAAACATGTACTGAAACAGGAACAAGATGTTTCTTTGGGTAAAGGGACACTGGAGTGCTTATGTAATCTGGTCACATTTTGCAGTTTAAGGAAGGCATTCTCAGTGGAAGCCTCTCTCGTGAACGCAGTAGGCCCAAAAGGCAGAGATAGGAGCAGCTTACGCTCATCGCCAGGAAGAACCACCTGGACGTCCACGCTCCACTGGAGAGTGGCTGGAGCTGTGGCTGGGACATTTGGGCACAGGTAGGTTTATCACTGAAGGGACAGCCTATGCCCAGGGGATTGAACTCAATTACCTCCCAGGTTCCTTGCAACCTCAACTCTGCAATTTTGTCGTATAAAGTTATAAGAAGGAAATCTTTACTCTGGTCGGTGCTCTGAAATTGAGTTGCGCTTGACTTGGTCATAACTCAAGCAAAGCAGCCACGTCTGCCTCAACACTGAGACCTGTGCCTCCCACTTCCCTAGATGCACTGCAGAGAGGAGCTGCATGAGTGGCCGGTACTCATGAGCAGCTCATCTAAAGAAATCACAGCTGATACATTTTTATGCGGCATTTTCTGTGTCACCGACACTCCCCACTATGAACTGGTTAACAATATATAAAACACCTGAGGATACTGTGGAAATTTTTAAAACTTCTTTCTAAAAGAGGGACTTGCTAGCCTGGATTCTGTAACTCCTCCATGGGAGCCACAGCTGGGAGCTCACTGCAGTTTGACGTACTACACTGAGTATGTTATCCCTAAATTCAAGTTCTCATCAGGAGCTCAAGCGTCCCACTTCCAAGACAAGTTAAGACCCATTTAAATGGATCTGTATATTCTGTTGGCTGCTCTGAGTTCCCTTTCCGTTTACTATTTTTCAACATTAATGGAAAGCAGGAGGAAGAAGTCCAGTAGAGGGCCTTTATAAAGTTGCCACCAGGACTCTTCTGTTGCCTCCCTTCTTTGATGTTTTGTAAGAGTAAAGGGGACAAGTCAATGAATAATACACAGGCCCTTCTCTTCAAGAGAATTAGTGTTTTGCGCCTACCAAAACACAGGAAAACAAGCAAGGGAGATGTAAGCCAAACTCAGCAGAGATAAGTTACTTAAAATCAGTTTTGAAAGTTCTGATTTCATATTACTTAACACACAAAAAAAACTTCTAAAGTAATATGATATTTTTATGCAATTACTAAGTCTATCATTAACTCTAGGTCACATAGTTTGAAGCTGATATTAATTAAAGCCAGTTAATTCCATTTTGCATGAACTAGCAGACTTCTTATGCTTCGAATATTCCCGACACTCCGAGATGGGTGAACAGCATATAATTCTTCCTGCCATAAGGCACATGAGTGGCTCCGCAAATACTCTGGGGAACTGAGATCGGTGAGAGGACAAGAA
Source organism: Castor canadensis (assembly GCF_047511655.1). Taxonomy (NCBI): domain Eukaryota; kingdom Metazoa; phylum Chordata; class Mammalia; order Rodentia; family Castoridae; genus Castor; species Castor canadensis. The sequence continues at coordinate 3,567,022 of NC_133386.1, read as the reverse complement.
CACAGGCAACGCTGAAATTGGTCTTTGGCTGAAAGATTACAGGGAACTCTTCCAATATGTGCTCTTCCAGGTCCCTCCTGATCTTGGCCAGGCAATTCAAGGGCTCTGAGTTTTTTATTCACTGTGGGAGCATGGGGAGCTTTCTGGGTGAGGACAAATGGCGGTAACAGGAGTAGCCCATGCAGAAGGAGCAGCATGTGTCATGGAGCAGCCGAGACTGTATTACTGAAGCGAACTGAATAGGGGGAAGGCGGGAATTAGTGTCAGGGCTTTGAAAAGGCCTCATTATGGTAAAATACCAAATAGACGAGCACAGAAAACCATCGGTAATCTTATGTTAGGTGGTGAGACTGTGCCAGAATGGACTGGAGGTTAGAGCCAAGGAGGAAAAATACTGACCAATCTTTTTTTCAGAAATTACTATTATTAATATTAATAATTAATATTAATTAAATTAATAATATTAATAATTAATATTATTATTAATCATACATAGCACCCCCAAATCATATGCTGTGTAGCCCTCTAGAAGATACTCTCCTGGAAAGGCCTCCGTGCTCAGTTTCCGAAGCCTGGCTGCCAAGCAATCCAGACATTGGTCCCCAGCAGGCCTCCCCCAGCTGGTTGAAAATCATGACTCCAGGAAGCCACCTGAACCATGCAGGGATGCTTGGGATGAAAAAAGTAAGGTCAGTGACACAACTAATCAGCATGCACAATGCCAGTGCCCTTAACAGATGGTTAGTACTTGCTTTGATACCAAAACACAGGCTAGGAAGTGCTAAGCACATGGTAAAGAGCACAGGCTTTGCAGTCAACAATTCTAGTTAATTCTTTTTTTGCTACTTTTCATTTGTGGGACATGTGGTCAAGGTATTTAATCTATCTGATGCATATTACTCTTACTTGCAAAATGGAAATGAATGAGAATATTTCACACTGATAATGTAAAAATCAAGTTTATTAATACGTACAACATACTTAAGTTTCTGGTTCACAGAAAGTACCCAATGCCTGATAAAATGGTGGAGATGATCAGGGTAAAAAATACTACCAGCAAGACTTCTGTGGTGAGAGTTAAGGGGAGAGGTCAGGAGAACAAATGAACAAATAAGCAGAAATGCCCCAAGATGACTTTCACGTCCAAAGACCACTACTGAACACACGTCTGTAGAAGAGGACAGAGTTAAGCTGGCTTCTCAGCCATACGTGTTAGGCCAGTAGTGAAGGTGCCATTGCTATAGTTACAACAAACAGAAAATCCTACCTAGTGCAGATCAACTCTAGCTGATCTCCAGAAGTATTATTGCTATGAAAAATATGGAAAAGTCACAGGGGCCCCAAATTGAGTATATAGCTAACTTTCTGACATCTGGTATTTCAAAACATTAGATAGTTCAGTATTTATGGAATAAGAAAATTATCTTAATGAGAATGATCATTCCAAGCTGTTTGTTTCCTTAAACTGTGCATTCGCAGAGGGCAAAAGATAGAAAAATGATGACTATTCAAAATAACCATTAATATCTCATTACCAATGAGACTAAATTGATTTAATGTTGCAATAATAGGCTGGTTCAGGTAGCTCAAGACTGTAATTCTAGCTGCTTGGGATGTCAAAATTGGGAAGATCATGGTTTGAGGCCAGCCTGGGCAAACAGTTCACAAGACCCCATCTCCAAAATAACCAGAGCAAAATGGACTGAAGGTATGGCTCAAGTGGTAAAGCACCTGCTTTGCAAGTGCAAAGTCTGAGTTCAAACCCCAGTTCCATCAAAAAATTTGCATTAATAATGGTTCCATCATAATTACTGAAAGTATCTGTTTTAAGTGATAAAATCTCTTCTTTCCTGGATGTCACTGCCACACAGTGACATCTGACTTCCTCTGCTCAGCCATGGGAGCCCTGGGCATCAGGAAACATGTATACTCACTTTCCAAGCTTGGTTTCCAAGCTTCACCCAGTGTTCTGTCTACCCTGACTTCTCTCAAACACACATTCTGTCTTCACATTTCCATCTCTGCCCAGAAGTCGGCCTGCTGGTACCGAGATGAGTGAGGGGCACCACTGTCTTCCACGATATCCAGTTCATGGAGGGAGAAAACTAAGTTCATAAGCAGAAAACTTCCACAGGAAGAAACAAAAGAAAACGACTAAGGTGTATATATGCTCGAGGAGCTCAGGGGCCATGTAAAAGAGGGATGTCACTGTGCCCCAGCTATGTGGAGACACCATAAAATGACCTCGCCAGAGCAGGCGATGCCCACACTGAGTCTAAAGGTCTAGCAGAAGCTGGCCACAGAAAACTCAACACCCTTCCCTTGGACACACGTCATCAGAAGACATGCAAAAGTTACTCTTCCTACTTTGAGGGGCTGACAGTAAGAGGCAAAGATAGAGTCCCCTATTCTTTAGCAAACATGGAACATCTTCTTAAATGTTTCTGTTCAGAATTCAAACTGTCATGACAAAATAGCTACCTTATGTTTTCAGAAAAAGGGTGAAGGAAGAAGGAGCATATATACCCTTATTTCAAAGTGAGGTCTGCCATCATCTGCATCAGTCACCAAAGTTATAAAAACAAAGCACAGAAGTAAAAATAAAAGAATGTCAATTTGCCGAAAACCTTGAATTTACCTAACTTTTAAGATTTACTGTTCAACACATGCTGGTTCAGGAATATGACAATTCATGTAATTTAACTATGTGGAATAAAACTTAGCTTTAGGGTGTTAATAGTGAACTACCTCAAAACAAATGTGATTTTAAAATATATCTCCCCAGCACCCTTTTACAGGATCCTTTTTCCAAGAAAATCATGATCATTTGTTTATGACTATAAATATAAGTTGCAAAAGTAAAAGGTAGCTGTGGTTTTCAGAATGAGCCATAACAATATCCCTCTGTCGTTCCCAAAGTTTCCTGGAAACCCAGCCAAGCAAGAGACATAGCGTGGTGGGTGGGTGGCTCACCTGCAGGATGGACACTGTCTGGGAGAAGTGGTGCTGCTCCATGGTGGAGGTGGAGTACAGAGCTGCCAGCGGGTGGTCAAACTTCTGCAGGTAGCTGTTACTGAAGCCCCTGTGGTCCAGGTCATGACACAGACAGGCAATCAGCAGTCCTTTGCGCTTAAAAAGATAATAAAAGGCAGAGATGTTCAAAACAAAGAAACAGGATACCAGGAGACTTGCAGCTTACATTCATATGGCTGTTAGTGTAAACACCCTCAGGAATCTTTGAAGTTTCAGATCACTTAACTTCTTTTTTAACCTCTTTTCTTTTATGGCATATGAACTTGAAAATCAAAATATTCTTGTTGTCCTGCTCAGCTCTGGGGAAAAGTATAGGAGGTACTAAGTGCTCCAACCCAACAGAGATGTTAAATCTGCACAAGGGGAGGGCAGCCTGTGTTCTCCTGGTTCTAACAATCCATTCCTGTTATAGACAATGCACACAGCAAGTACATCAGAGCAGGTAAAATGGAAAATCCCATAGACAGGTTTGAGGGAGGCAGGCAGAGGCTTAAATGGAGTAGTCAGGGCAGGACTTAGGAAGAAGGCCAGATGTGAGTGGACACATGAGAGGGGAGGGAGGAAGGCAAGAGAGGGTCTGAGGAGAGCAAGAAGGGCAGGGAGCAGGAGAACCTGTCCCAAGGGAGGGCAGGGCAGGCTAAAGTCACATAGGCCTCATATTCCACCTGATGGAATATGACATCTGACTGACAGAGCAGTGTCAGCATCTGGCTTGTACTTTTAAAAGACCATTCTGGCAAGTGTGTCAAGGGGAGACTGGCGGGAAGGCTTTTGCAGTAATTGAGTCAAAACATAATGGAGGCTCTGATCAGGATAACAACAAAGGAAGATTATAAAATGTGTTTAAAGTCAGATATATTTTTCAGGCAGAGCCAGCAGCATTTTTTGACTGACTAGCTGTGAAAAGAAAGAAGATGGGTCAAGTATGACTCCAAGGGGGCTTGAAATGCCTCGGATTCCACGAGGACGGCTATCAACTGATACAGAAAAGCTGCAGGCGGAGTCCAGGTCTGGGTTGAGGTGAGATGTCCAAATGACGGTCAAGTGGAGAGTTTAAGTTGACACTTGGCTGCTGAAGTCTAAAGTTCTGGGTATGGACCTTGGCTAGAGAGATGAAACAGGGGCTTGTAAGGTCACAGGTCAGTGGGACTCGCAGGCTGTAGTTTGAGCCCTGAAATAATCTGACTGTATGATGTCTGAGGAAATGGCAAGTCATCAAAAGAACTCAGAACAAGGCAAGGCAGAGGAGCCAGTGCGGCCCTAAATGCAAAGTGTGCTGGTGTCCCAGGGGCAAGTGAAGACAACTGATTCCAGAGGAAACCTGAGCACTGGCCCTCCCACCTTACAAGGGCCGGCTGCTGGTGACGTGGATCAGGATATTTCCTGGGTGTTGGGATCCGAAGTCTGATGAGAGGTAATTTCAGGATGAATGAGAGGAAAGGATTTGGAAGGAGCCCATACAGCAACTCTTACATGGACTGTGCTGCAAAGAAGAGCCAAGGAACAGGCAGACTTGCGAGTCATTTTAAGATGACAGAATGCTTATGCTTAGTGCAGATGGGAGGGGAAGCACGGCGATGGTGGCAGAGAGAAGAACTGCTCGGCTGTTCTGTGTCCTCACAGAGGGAGGCGGTGACCACGATGGCGTGGAAGGATCAGCTCTGGAGTGGAGAATGTGGACCTGTTCATGGGACAGAGTCACTCTGCCACGGGAGCCAGCAGAAGTGTGCCGGGACATTTTCTCGGCATGCCTCGCTCCCTCTTGTCCTGATGAGGCAGGACTCGCTTCTCTGCCCTATGGAGGTGAGCTCTCAAGCTCAACAGCACTCCTTCCCGACACAGGATGCTGTCACCCAGTCACATGTGCTGGGGATTCCTAACACAGTTCAGTCAGACACCTGTGTCAGTCAAGACACTGGTTTTGAACTGTTTCTGTATTTTATGCTGCTGTCAACAGGACACATCTGGTAAGAAATCGCAAGGTTTTAAATCCTGCACAATAGATACAAGCTGTTAGCTTCACCTCTCCAACTTCTTCCCTACTTTTTAATTAACCTAACTTTCAATAGTTTGTTAAAAGCATGCCAGAATCAGGCATCTGAAAATAATTTTATAAAGAATCTCTTTTGTTAAAACATTTTCCTTTAATAAGACCAAATGATAATTTCTAACAGCTTTATAAGAGATTATATATCCTGCACAAAATATATTTTAAGTATTTACATGTGATATTTTGGGAATATTTGTAAGACCCAAGTTTGAGGAAAATGTAACGATTAAAGACCTTAAAGTCAATAAAACCTTTCTCACTTATCCTTAATTTTTTAGGTTTTTATTTTAATATAAATTTCAAGGCTATAATGCTGGAAAGTACAATGTATAAATTCTTTTCTTATAATTTGTAAAGTTCTTGAACTCATCGGCTATCACATGACAAAAAGAGACAAGGAAATTTCTTCCTCAAAAGGAGTTAAATGGGAAAAAATGCTGAAAGTCCCCCAAATGGGGTGCAATCAAATAGAAAATTGTTTAGACAAAATTGTATGAAAAAGAACATATTTCATCTGGATCTTTTGGGGAGAGACAATGAATAAACTCTGCTTTGACTAAAGATTATTTTTAGAAAAACAAAAGGTAGGAGTACACTTTACTCTCTTTAAAAATGATGCTTTTTCCCTTCTGTAATGTACCTTCCAAGGTTTCTGCCTGTGAGTTTTATCTGGCTTGTGGAAAAGGGCATGCTGTGTCTCATGAATACTGAGCTGTATTCTGGGTATGACCTACAGAGAAGTAAAATTTATCTATCTGAGAGGTGACAGCTCTGTCCTCTGCACAGCCGGACAGCACTTGAAATGTGACACCAGTTGATAGAGGGGAGAAAGAAAGAGTGAAACTAGTTAGCCAGCATCACCAGGACCAGTGGAGGCAGAGTCAGTCTTGCGTCCTTTAATCTACGCGTGGGAGCAGTACCATTGGGGTGCAGGCTTTCCAGTAAGGGGACTGGGCTGGTGGCTGAAAGGATGAGGAACTCTCCAATTCTTACAGTTCTGAGATTTCAAAAGCTTTGGGTATGTCGCCAACTTGGGGTCATAAAGTCAGTGAATCATCTGAATATCTCAAAGCCCGTTTCTTTGTGCTAGAATAGATCACAGAGCATTTATGTATGAACAGTACCTAATGCTCTGTCTGGGTTCTCAAGCCAGCAGGCTGCATCTCCATCACCCAGGGCAATTGGGCAACAAGAAAAGCACAGTCCATTTACGTTCTTTCAGGACATTTAAGCTTTAAGAAAGACTACAAAAATGAGTGTTTCCTTGAGGTTACTTTAAAATTAGCATTTTAAAAATGGATATGCTAAATGTTTGTTGGGGCTGAAATTAAAAACACTTGCTTTCTACTGATTTACTGAGCCGACATTTGTCCTGGGATAACGTCTCATAAACCCATGTCATAAACCTGCTCCGGCCTGGCATGTAAAATTCGCTGAGGTCCTATGGGAAGGGGAGGGTCACACCCACCTCGAGGTCTGTGAACAGCTCACTGTTGTTCTGAAGTATGGCGAACATGCAGTGAGCCACAGTGACGGCGTGCTTCCAGTTGTGGTACGGAACCCGTCGATAGTTCTTCTTCACAGACATGATAAAACGGCACAACTTCTCAAGCTCAAAGCTGTGTGGGGAAGAAGCTGTTATGAGCGAAGTCAGCAGAGCGTCCCTGTGTTCCAGGAGAGCCTCCTACTGAGGCGCACAAGCTTCTGCTTGCTCACATGCTAGCTGCTGTGGGTGCCCCACACAGGGAACCCCAGGATCTCCACTTACTCACTCATTACTTCCCTGTCCCTTCTCTTTCTCCAGCCCCAAAGACGCAGCTTCTCCTCTGATGTGTTGATTGTCTCTCCAGGGATAAAATGCCAGAATCAGCGCAAAGCCACCTATTACTAATCCCCATGACCTCCTTGTGTTTGTAGGCATTTCCTGTGACCTGCAGTGCTCAAAAGACTAAAGATAGCCTCATCTACCCAAGGGTATTCTGAGCTAAGATCTTCTAAAAAGCGTGTTTGATTCACAAACTGCAAATATATGCATATGTACACATATGTGTCCTGATACTTTTCTAGGTAAGTGATTATCCTGTCGGAGTGAATTTGAAGTACCATGATACACCCAAACCATTAAGTGGCAATGACCATCTCCAAATACCAACACAGCATATGGAAGGGGACGGTGTGAGTTTTCATTATGGTCACCATATTTCATTTTATTATAGTGTGTTTATTCATAGTTGAGATTCCACCAATCTCAAAATATATGGAAGGCAGTTTAAAACAAAAGCACATCAGTACAAAACAGGGCTCCTTGAATAGCCAGGGGACTGAGAGTTCACTACGAAAATACATAGCCAGTGCTTTTCTCCACTGAAAACTTTCAGGTGTCCTTTAGGAAAAAGGTGTGGCCTTCTAAGAGTTCCAGGTGGATCTACTCTCAAAGGACATCTAAGAAATAAAGGAGTTTGCTGCCCTGTGTGCACCCTTTCAAGATGGTGGCTTATAAAGAGTCACCGATAGAAGAGATGACACAGAATTCAAGAGCAGTACCAATTTAGTTCTAGAGAAACTAGGAGACTGAAGGAGCCCCATAAAGGGTGCTGTAATTACCCACAGAGGATCACACTTTTTTGTCGTGGTATTTTTTTTTTTTCTTTTTTGGACAAGGCTGGCTTTAAACTCATGACCCTCCTGCCTCAGCCTCCCAAGTGCTGGCAAAACATCAGACCTTGAAGTAGAAGACTTTCTTTTATAGCTAAGGTAATAGACACATAATGTAAGTTGAAAGGTGATCTACATTTATGTGTAGCATTCTAAGCAGTTTTTTTTTTTTTTTTTGGTGGTACTAGGGTACTAGGGCTTGAACTCAGGGCCTTGAGCATGCCAGGAAGGCACTCTAACCCCTGAGCCCCACCCCCAGCCCTTGTGCTTTTAGATTATCTTTCAGGTAGGACCTCACACTTTTTGCTCACATTGGCCTCAAACAGTGATCCTCCTACTTCCACCTCCCGAGGATCTGGGATTACAAATGTGTGCCTCCAGACTCAGCATTAAGAACAATTTTTAAGGTGTGCAATTCTGCTCAGTAGTGAACTCTGCCTCCTCAGTAGTGAACTCAGCCTGTCTCTGGTTTTATGATAGTGCTGAGATGTTGACCAGGATACAACCAAGTTGCCAGAGAACACAGTAGTCTCTAGAGACGCTGAAAAGGCTGCAGATTGAATACTTAGGAGACAAATTAGAGATACCATGTTTTAAGATACCGATCAGCAAAGGAAGTGGTGAGGTGTGTGAGTAGGAGGAAGAAGTGGTCATGTCACTCAACATGAAAGAAGGAAGCTTTTAGGTCATTCATACCAGGAGGTCCCACAGGAACGATGAATCATATAGACAAAAATTCTGGGCCACATGTTTTCAAAAGGACCGATGTCAAAGTGGAATCTGAAAATAAGAGAGGAGTATAGTTCTAAATACAACTGGGATAAGCATAACCAGTCAAGAAAATCATTCAACTTTTTATCTATCAAACAAGACGATGCTGGGAGCTCAGCCTCCCTCCCACTCTGCTTCTCAGCCCCATCTGCCTGGTGCTGATGGTTTTCAGGAGGCTCCCCATGTTCCCGCAGGGACCGAGCCAGGCATCAATTAATTTTCTATTATACTGTCTGTTTTACAAGACTGATGCTGCACTTGTTATCAGAGTAATAAAATATGCAGAAAATCATCTTAGGAACACTAGACATATGCCACAGATAAGGCAGAACCTTATCAGAAGTAGTTTTTAGAGGTGAAATCATTCTGTCTTATTTAAGATAAAACAGGAATTTCATGAGTATAAATATCCAAAGCTATTAAATTCACGCCTATTTTTCATCTACTGATTCGGTTACTGAACTTCAACTGGAGTGCATACTATGGTAAAGAATTTTATTTCTGCTTATAAGGCAGATAGCAGGTCAGGGTCATTCCTGAAGAGTTCCTATGTAGAGAAACACTGTTGACTTGTGCTTAGAGTAGGTGTGCCAGTTATCACAGGTCCTAATATATTAGCATAGGATCACAAAACAAAGCATGAATGATGAACTCATTAGTTCTTGAATTTAATTTTGAATTTTAAACTGACATGGAGATGAGGACCTTATAAATGTGATATTAAATCCCATTCTGAATATTAACTGCTATATGGTGTAAGGAACAAAGGAGTAAAATAAAAAATACTAGCAGCTAGGTTACATCACATCGAAATCGAGTTCAGGTTTTGTTTGGAAGGTAGCCAGGAGAAATGGCAACCTGTGAAACGACACACACACTTTGGGTACAGAGATGTGTTCTGCTTCCATAACCTGCTCTGCTTTAGTTCACTGAGCTTCAGCACCTGCGGCTGGGGGCGGCGACAGAGCAGGGTACTCACAGCTCGATCTCTTTACACAGAGGGCCGGGGAGGGTGAAGCGCATGAGGCCCTGCCACTCCTCGGCGGTACAGATGCTGTGATAGGACAGCTTCTCCATGGTGACCCGGTAGATGCACTCCGAGTGACGGATCCTGTGATACATCTGCAAGGAAAAAACACTGGATCACTGCAGCAACGCCAAGCATACCTGGCATTCAAGGTCAGACCCTGGCGTAAGGACGCAAACTGGAACTGGAACTCGGGTGCTTTGTTACCATCCACATTTCCACATGTGATCCCCGGAAGACATGCAACCTGTAGTTCTTTTAAAATTACACCTCCATTTTCAAAGCTTTATTTTCATTTCTGGTAGAACTGGGGTTTAAACTCAGGGCCTCAAGCTTGCTGGGCAATGCCCCACCACTTGAGCCACTCCTCCAACCCTTTTTGCTTTAGGGATTTTTCAGATAGGGGCTTGCTTTTCACCCAGGCCAGTCTGCACTGTGACTCTTCTGTTTGTGCTTCCCTGCATAGCTATGATGACAGGAGCTCACCACCAAGTCAGCCACCTGAGGGCTCTTGCAAACTTTTTACTTGGGCTGGCCTTGAACAGTGATCCTCCTAGCCTCCACACCACAGTAGTTAGGATTACAGGTTTGAGTCAGGGGTACCTGGCCCCCAAAAATTTTACTTAATTCTCTGACAAATGTCTTTTTGGCAGTCATTACCTCTGGGTAGTGAAATGACTATTTGTTTGCTTTACCATGTTCTAAAGTTTTAGTAATAAAAATGCTCAAAATCAAACGTTCACTTTATTCTAGTGTTAATAATTTTAAAGGATCCGCATACAAGGTGCTTCTAAATCTCTAAAAACTGTCACAACTGTATCCCCTGAATGCCAGGCCCAGCCTCCTGGGGAGGACTTGTTCACATCTTCCTATTGATGTAACTACATGTTAAGATGACCGATTTTGGGATTTACTGGTGTCACAGAAAAGAATTCAAATGTACAACACAAATTTGAATATGCATCATACATGATGGTCTTGTAAACAGGTGACTAGGTTACAGGTGTCCTGTAACACATGCATACAGGAGACTCTCGTGTCCACAGGTCTGTGGTGATGGACGCGACTGCTGAGGACAGACACAGGATTTAAACACACTGATGACAACGTGAGACTGACAGAGCTTCTCTGATTCAGCTGAGATGGGTAATGAGCATGTGAGAATTCAAAATTTTTATTTTTCAAATTTCTTTTGAATTTTTTCTTATTATTGTGTCTTGACCACACTTGGTCAAACCCCAAGTAATAAATGCACAATTAACGTGGGCTGATAATATGTGCAAACATAGTTTTACAAATAATTATAAACTAATACATGAGAAATTAAGTCAGCAGTGGAGTCAGTGAAGTGGGTCAATGTTACATGTGTGAATTAGTAAATGAGTGAGATTAAGTAGGAGGGGGGAGACTTACAGGAAAAGAGTTATCTCCTGTAGCAAATTCACAGAGAAAGTGTGACATAATTGCAGGACTGAGTAGCGTTCTTCACATTTTGCACTTTTCCATAACACCTAGCTTAGGACAGCTCACCTTCTATAAAGCTATAACCATAGAGTACACAGTAATATGAATGAGATAAATGGGTCACACTTTAAAAATATTTTGTTCAGTTACTGGTGACCTTAAAGTCTTCTTTGTGAAGCCCTTTATCAGTAAAAGAATTTTGGAGACACACTCTCAATAAATATATATTCCTTAGGAATTATATGTACATATATCTATGTACTGTGCTAATATTTTATTATAAAATATAAACACAACAGAAACTAAAACCATACAAAAAATATGTTCTGAATCTCTATTTTACTTACACTAAAAATATATATTTTAAGTGAAAACACTGTAAAGTTATTGACATTGAAACTTTGTGAGACAGAGCTGCAGGTCTGCTTCAGTCTGACTCACGCCAGTGCTTAGGTTTCAGTGTGTGACTCGAGACCTAAAAGTTTATGGCTCCACAGGGAGTAAGGTAGCACTGGTTGTTCTCCAAGGTGTGCATATTTTTGCTTCCTAATCTCTACTAAGGCATTTGGTTGTAATTCAGATAAATTTCTATTCATTCTAATGTTGATCAATTGACCCTACAAACTAATTAGCTGCATTTTTGCATATTATCAGAATGAGTTCAAAATCAACAAAGCTGTATGAAAGCTGCCCATGAAGATGTATCAGCGAAATATGCTTCATAAAACAGAGTCATTAAAAACTTCACTTTTAAAAGCAGAAAGAGATGAAAGGATAATAAAGATGGAACCAACTGGAAATAAATAGAAAGCTGGTGGATCTACACCTAACATTCAAATGCAAATGATTTAAACATCAAGATAAGAAGGCAAAGATCATGAAACTGGATAAAAGCCATGACCCAACTATATGCTGCTTACAAGACCCTTACTCTACGTATAAAGACACACAAAGTAAAAGTGAAAGGATGAAAAGACACAGCACTTAACACCAGTCCAAAGTGGCTTTATCAATACCAAACAGGCAGAATTCAGAGCAGACTGGTACTGGGATAAAAAAAAAAAACTTTTTCCCAATGATACAGGGGTCAGGTCACCAAGAGGACATAAGAATCCTGCCCCAATAGGACAGTTCTGAAATATGTGAAACAAGCAAGAGAAGTAGCACAGACAAAAGTAGACTAATACACAAGTACGTTCAGAGCCTTCAAACCACCCACACTGGGAACCCTCAGAGAACAAGTCAACCAAAATCCCACTAGGCTTTTCTGCTACAGGAAGTGACTCATATGGAGATGGAAAGGCCCTAGAATAGCCAAAACAACTCTGAAAACAACAAATGAAGGCAGAGGAACTCCACTACTTGAAACTAACCTTATGATGAAGTTCCAGTAACTAAACAGTGTGGCTCCATCATCAAGGGCACAAATAGACATCCAGTGGGTTTTCAGCAAGGAGACCCAAGGGTGACAGTACCAAAAAGACAGTGTATGCAACACATGGTTCAGGTACAACTGGACACCTAAATGTAAGCAAATACCTTGTACCATATATAAATGTTGGCTCCAAATGGACAGAGACCAAAGTGCAAAGCCTAAAAACTATAAAACTTCCGAAAGATAACAGAGGAGAAAGCCTTTGTGGCATCAGGCTAAGCAAATATTGCTTCACTACAATGTTGTCAGCATGATAATAATTAAAACTTGAATCAGACTTCTTCAGAATTAAAACCTTTGCTCTTAGAAAGAACCTGCTAAGAGAACAAAAAGACAGGCCAAAGACTAGGAGCAAATGTTTGCAAGTAACCTGAAAACAAGTGCAATATACAAAGAATTACCAAAATCCAATGGTAAGAAAGCCACCAGAAATAAAACCTGGGCAAGATATCTGAGAAGACGCTTCATCAAAGATGAGGCACAGATCGTTAGCGTGAGGCTCCAGAGCACATGGCATGATTTGGTGATGTAAAGAGTACATCACTTAGGAAAACAGCTTCTGAAACCGTTAAACATATTCTTACCACATGACCATTGCACACATGGGGCTTTACGTGGGTAAAGGGAAATGAAAGTCTGTATACACAAACGTGTCCACAGGTCAACTGTACTGTAACAGCCAAACATGGAAATACACTTCCACAGACAGGTGAATATTTTCTCTTGTATGTTCTGCCCATACAAGAGAATACTATTCAGGCATTAAAAGGAATGAAACACTGATCTATGCAACACCATCGATGAATCCCAAAATAATTACGGTGAGTGAAGAAGCTAGAGAAAAGAAGACAGACTGTGTGATTCCATTTGTATAAAATAATTCTAGACAGTGCAAGGTGACTTGTGGCAGACAGCAGATCAAGAGTCACCTGAAGCTGGGAGACCGGAAGAGAAGGATCCCCAAGGGACTCACAGAAACTTCACTATCTTGGTTGTGGTGATGGTTTCACGGGTGTGCATGTATGTCAGTGAAGCTTACACTTAAATATAAGAACTTTATCGTGAATCAATAAACCTTAGTAAAACTATGAAAATGTTTGTGCCCTCAATGCTTTTAAGGGTATAAATGTGATAATTTGCAGAAATGACATACAAATTTCAGCCAAAAAAAAAAATCACATGACAATGAAAACACTTCAAATATCTATTTGAAATGCCCTCTTTCCATAGCATGAATTTCTTTGGAAAGACAATTACTTTCTTGTTTAGTGTTCATGTCACAAGAAACTTGAGAGCTCATTAAACACTGCATAGTTTGTTAAATATGTTTGCTAAATAACAAAGTATTGAGTCTCATTTATCAGAAAAGGGTAGCTACTTTGAAATATTTGCCTTTTTGTGAAAGAAGCATGTGTAAATAATGAATGAATTCAACAAATGTTCCAAGGCTTTTCTACGAAATGCAAACCTGTGGGCAGCACAAGTAGAAATGTGTGTGCACTTCAAAGCCACCTTCATAGCTGTGAGTTGTTGGGGCAACTGATACAATCACCTCCTTCCTCATGTGGTTGAGGGAGAGTTTGGAAAAGGTTTGCAAGTCCTGGCTGGACAAAGCGGCCACCTTCCCCCAGATGCAAAAGGCCCACTCACCCCACGAAACTGCATCCTGGACAAGAAAAGACTGACGCCTGAGCCCTGGGAAGGCTTCCAGCATATCATTTACCTAAAAACCTATCATGATAGGGCCAGGCGCCAGTGGTTCACACCTGCGACCCTAGCCACTTGGAAGTCTGAGATGGGGATGATGAGGGTTCCAGGCCAAGCAGGGCAAAAAAAGTTTGTAAGATCCCATCTTAACAGAAAAAAAGCTGGGCATGATGGGGCATTGGTCATCCCAGCCATGGCAGGAAGCATTAAACAGAGAAGGATCGTGGTCCAGGCTGGCCTAGGCAAGAAGAGAGACGACCCTGTCTCCAAAACAATCAGAGCACAAGGGGCTGGGGGCGTGGCTCATGCTGTAAAGCACCTGCCTTGCAGCATGAAATCCCGAGTTCAAATCCCAGAATGACAAAAAAAAATCAAGATAGAAGTTTCTGCATTGTCCTCCTTTCCAGTCTAGGGACAACACTGTTGGTTCTGGCAGGAAGGTGAACAGTTGGCAGGATTTACTGCAATCCAGCATTAGACCTGTACCTCAGTGCAATTCTGTGGCAAAGTTGCTGGTAAAGCAACCACATTCAGTAGAAAAACAACACTGTGACAACAATTTCAATACTACTAGCTCTATGTGGCAAGTCACATGTAAGCACTCAATACGCATGGTTCATGTAATTCTCATAAATTCTATAAAGCAGTTGCTGTTTTTATTGTCATTTTACAAACATAACTTGAAATTAGAATGAATTTTTATTTTTATTTATAAATGCATAATGTGGGTATACAGTAAAGTTACATACAATTTTTAATTTAAATTTTTATTATTTTATTTTGTAATTAGACTAGGTAGGTAATACTAATTATGAAATAAAGTTTAGCTTAACTTCATGTGAAAATAGTTAATTTGGGTAAATTTTGTAGAATTCCTGTTTGCTCTGTGAGCATTAGTATGATTAGTGGAAAATAACCTCTTAGCAAGTGATTCTATTGCAAGTAACTGATGCAGGTATGAAACTACACGGTCCTTTTAAAAGTGCATGCCAGTCCAGCTCTCCATGCTCTCACTGTCATGCTCTTCATCTTAGATGGATGTCAGCTCCGAGGCGACCCTCGGGACAGTCTACTCCGAGTTCTTGAGTGGCAATCATGCACTGTACAGCCCCACAAGAACCAATCGTGCACACAGCTTCCCAAGACTGCATTCAGCTGTCATGTGCACGACCTGCAATGCCACCATGTGAGTACATACTCCACAGACACTGGGAAACACACCCAGGGTGTGAGTCGGCACTCACCCTGTGATACAGGTCATCTTCAGGAGCTAGGAGCTTCGACTTGGGGAAGTTCCATATAGAATGATAGCCGTCTTGCTAATAAAGCTTTGCACTCTTTCCCCCACTTACTTAACTTCCATTCCAAATCTAATTGACAAAAATATTTGTGAAAATACATATTTTCAATATGATGTTTTGTACTAGCTTTAAATGATGTCATTAGTGAAATTAATTGGCTCTGTAAGTAAACTCTAAACCAAGCATACAATGAGCACATGCACAGAAAGTACTGGAGAAGAACCATGGGCTGCAGTGGACAAAGGGGAAGGTGGCCCTGAGGTCCTGGGATGAAGTCCCCTTAGGACAGGAGGTATGACTGAGCCAGTGAGAAAGAGGAGGTGACCAAACAGCCACCTCTGCTTGGGGACATGGGAGGAAATAGTCGTCACCCACTGGGGATGTGGAAGCCAAGCCCTAGCACCGGAAGCTGTGGTTCCTGAATCTATGCTACTGACACACTACAGGAACTCCAAGTTAAAAAATAACAGAAACCAGAAAGTGAGCCAAGAGCAGTGAAAGGCTGAGGCACATAAAAGAACAATTACACAATCCTAGGTACAGGCCTCAATCCAAGATAAGGCACTCAATCCAAGATAAACTGGACAAGGAAGTGAGTGGATGAGAGAAACCCAAGAAGGGAGAGACCAACCCAAGAAGAACGACAGACCAGTAGCCCTAAGGACTGCGAGATGAGGGCACCTGTTAAGAACATGTTGTTATAGATGCACTTTGACCTATGACCTCCTGTGACTGCACAGCGGTTCTAGTTTATGGAACATGACCACAGTACCCAGGTAAAAGAAGTCACTTTGTCTTTTATTTTATTTTTGGTGGTCTGGGGTTTGAACTCAGGGTTTCACACTTACAAAGCAAGAGCTCCATCACTTGAGCCACACCTCCAGTCCATTTTGCTTTTGTTATTTTGTTATTTTGTTATTATAGTAGAGCTATATCTTTGGCCTAGTTCTGAAGAATTCAAATTCTCCCTCTCAAGCCACCTCCATCCATACAAGAGAAAGCTCTTTCCAGCTGAAGTTTGCAAAGCACAAATATGACAGTGTAGTTTTCTCCAAACCCTTCCCTTGCTTTGAAACCAACAGGAGAAAAAAAAGTTTGAGTGTATCATCATGCTTCTACTGAAAAAGAGACATTTGCATTTAGGAGAAAGCAAAGCATAAGAAAATGACCTTCCTGATGTGAGCTGGAAGCACACTTACTTCCATGGAAAATGGGGACATCCTGAAGTGAGAGTTACTTCTCATCTGTTAACTGGCAGTTTGATCTTAGGATAGGCATCAATGGTCCCTTTCTAAGAGATTGTCCCATAAATCAATGAAGAAAAACCCCAATCTTAATGAAAAGCCTGTGGAAATGGGAAAGTAACAACACACATAGCAATGAATTGGAATTTTATAAAATTGGGGTGACAAACATTTACAAAATATGATATCAGAGTTAAATGGAGTAAGAAGCAAAGAGAATGTGTCTTCACTGACTAGGTGCTGTACTGCAACCTTCTTCACCTTACCTTCTATAGTCCTATTGACAGGAGCCTGGGGTTCCAGGACATAATTTGTCTAAGGTCAAAAACTTTTGAAGTAATAGGGGAGGTGTTAACCTACACAGCTGCCTCGTTGTGAGGATGTGTTTGGGGTGAGTCCCAGCACCCACTGATACGGGAATGGCCCAGGAGGGCAAAGGGGGGACTCAGAGTGGAGGGACATGTTGAGTTCCTGCAGAGCAGGCGCTTTTGAAAATGACACTTTTAAAATAACCAAAGAAGGAAAATAGTCCTGGCATTCAGTGCCAATGACTTTTTAAAAATGTCTACATATAAACATAGGACAGGAAGTCTCCTGGGTTAAGGGTCCATTGTTTCTTAATCTGTATCTACCACATACCTCACAGGTGTAAGTGCTCATTACTATTCATGAAGTGAATAACTGATCATAACTGTTAGCAACTTCATAGGCTTATAGCTGAAAAAAATTGAATTTGATTGACCTTAGAGACATAAACTTTTATTTTTCATGTTTCTCAGAAGGTTTGGTTTAAGAACTGTTATTCACTAATAGCTTGGGTATTAAAGACATTATGTGTTACCGTATTACTGCTAACAAGGAGGGAGACAGGTCCTAGAAGACAGCTTTGTCACTCAGTTCATTACCAAATATGACATATTTTAGGTACTCCTGGGAAGACTTTTGGTAGGTATAAGCAATACGCAGGTGTCCACTCAACAGTCATATCATCACGCAGAATTACAAGTTTAACTTACAACATTCTTCCTCAAAGTACAGCCTGAGTCAGACTTTCCAGCTATTCCAAACTGCACTAGCAACCCTATCTTTGCTGTCTTCTATGATATCTTATCTAGGAAGATTCGTTCTGAACTTTTCTGCCATTTCTGGAAAAATCACCATATGATTAATTTTAAGTGTTGACATGAGTGAAGGGGTACGAGAGAGCTGACAAAACACTGAGGCACTGATTCTGGGAGTGGTTGTGAGGTGTTTCCGAGGACAATGGCACTGGACTCAGTGGACTGAATGAGGAGGACTCACCCTAGTGCAGTGTGAGCAGGCACCACGCAACAGGTGGAGGCCTGGCCAGAATAAAAGGCAGAGGAAAGGTGAATTCTCTCTCCTGGAGCCAGGGCCCCCTTCTCCTGCTGTTGCACATCAAAACTCCAGTTTTTCAGCCTCAGAACTGTCATGGGACACATGAACCTATCCCCTAATAAACCCCCTCACATGTATCTATCAGTCTGTATATCCTCATCAGTCCCCCTTTGAAGAACCCTGACTAAATACACACTGTTAAGTGCCACCTACTCTGTATTTTACATATGACACTTAAAAACACTTCTACTTGTCTACCTATAAGCAGCTATAGGAGAAAAAGCAATGTAAAATGAAAGGCAGTACACTTGGGAGTTCTGGGCCCAGTCTACACTCAAACAGTGCTCTGTCACTTGATAGGCAACGATGGCACGTTATTTAAAGTCAGTGTCCATTTTTGCTAATGAAAGTGGAGCTAACCTCACTATGGGACTGTTGTGACCCTGAGCTTCTATGTGTCAAGTGTTCAGAACAATTCCTGCTATAAAGTAAAAGGTTATTATCAAATATGAGCTATCCTTATGCTAGTACCCTTTACATCGAGCATCTGTTATAGAGCTCAGCACTTGCTTGCTACATTCAAGAATGAATAAAGACTGAACTACTTATTAAATATATATACCCATGGCCAGATAATCTCATTTGAAAAGTGTTTTTTCCAAGCCTCTTTCATGTTAGATATCGTCCCATCCCAATGTCAGAGCTAACTGTTCTGAAAGACTCCTTTTTCCAGGCCAAAGATGTAACAGAAATTCCTATTTTGTTAGCTTTCTGCATCATATCAAATGTTTCTTTAAAAACCATGTTGTGTATGAGTAAACTGACTCTTTAAGTTTCAAAATTATTTTTCTTTCTAAATTATTTTTACTGATAATACTTCCAAAGATCAGTTAACTCAGTAAATGACATGGAGTGCTGCCACCAGAGACCTGCCTGTTCAATTCAGCCAAAGGGATGCAGTCTAGTGTGTCCAAAGAAAGCTAAAGACATATGATGGTGGACATGGCCCTCGTGGCCTGCCTCGTGGACCTCTCGGTCATACAAGACCAACAATAAAACATGCCACCATGTTCTCATGCCGGGCACTAAGAAGCAATTTCAAGTGTATTAACATGGCCCTATTAAGACATGATCTGATCAAGAAACTAGAGGCCAGGGAGGCTCAGCAGGGGAAACAAGCCACCCCAAACCTATAGGTTCAGGAGTCTTTCACTCTTTCTGATTTGGGAAAGCCTTCAGAAATATGATTCTTGTAAGGAAAAACTGTTGCATAGATAAAATGGTAACAAATTTCACAGAGTGCTGGAAGCTGCTTTGCACGTATCTTCAACATGCACTTAAAGGCAACATCACTGGCCTGGCCCTGGAGAGCTGGTGACAGCGGCACCTGCCGAGGTGTCTGTCCGCCACCTGCAGCTGCACAGCATGGTTGCTAAGGTGCAGCAACAGTGTTTAGAGAGTCACAGCCATCACCAATACACACCAATTCCAATCATTTAACTAAAATTGTACCCTAAATAATATACCTAAGTAATGATGAAAAAACAGAACACCTGCAAATGTGCAAAAAACAGCGTTATTTTTTCTCTTTGGGTTTTAGTCATGCTTGAATCTAGGTTTTATGATATAACAATCAGGATGAAAAGCTTTTGAAACCGTTCCTCTAGTTTACCAACTAACACAGTTGTGTTCAAAGTGGCATTTGTTTATTCTCCAAAGTACACATGGACGGACAGAGTTTTAAGAGGATTCATTTACATGTACTACCACAACAATCCATAATGAATGTTTAATATCTACAAGTTTCTTTAGACTACTGGCTTAGGGTAACAAACAAAAACTCTTTAAAGCATCAACTCTACTAAAATAAACTTTTGTAAAACAGTACAAATACATATTCAAAGGGAAAAAACTAAAATTTGCAATCATAAGATCTTACTACTGTATTTTGTAAAGGACAGTAACAAGCACTGACTAACTTTAGTGCCTAGGTTCCATTAAAAATGGTAAGCAATATTCAGAATATACTAAGAATTACACTCTTGGCAACTTGTAAACTAAATAAAACAAACCTAAGCTGTCCACATTTTGTTTATGGGCAACACATAGATACTGAAAATGCTTAAAGCCAGTTGTTTAGGATCACAGTGGCTTATTTCTGGTGAGGTAATTAATGATTAATGTCCCATAACCAGGTGCCATTATGCATGCAGAGAGGATGGCCACTCTTTTTAAACAGTGCGGGCTTGATTAAAAGTGCTTTTTTCTTTTCCTTTTCAGTTCTAGCTATTTCTCAGCTGATCCACTGGCTACAGAACTCAGTCCTATTCCCAAATAACAGTTTCTCTAAATTATTAGGTGGCAACTCCCATTTCTGTTGGTTTGGCATTATAAAAGTGTTATAGAATTTTCTCTAATTCCAGAATTCCACTGATAGCATTAAGGGACTACTAAAGTTTACAGAATGGCAAACGCTCAATTCCTTAAAAAATGTAATGACATAAGATAAAGATCATAAATTCCACTATTTTAAGGCAAGACCTCAGGATATAAACTGAGCCTGGTTTTTCTTCAGTGAGCAGGGCAAGAGGACCATGAGGAGTAAATGGGCTCACACTCCGTCCCACTGCTCCTCACAAGCAAAGCTCCCCTGGTTAGTCAGTGTGAAAACAGGAGTTGTTGCTATTATTTTGTGTAAGACTCAAAAATACAGGGTGTATGACAAACCTCCGGGCTGAGACAACATTTTCTTTATTCATTTCAGTTGGTGAACTGAAATGAATTATAAACCTGATGCTTAAAGTTTTTCCATGAACATTAATTTAACTCTTCTTTTTAACAAACTCACACCTTGAAATAAATGCAAAGTATCAAGAGGCTTTTTTTCTTCCAAGACATCTTAAGGAATTTTCTAAAATATGCACAACCAGGAATGACTGTTTCCAGTCTGCAAAGAGAATGTAAATGGAAGAGCACCTGGAGTGACTTTAGGAGGCCGCAGGTTGGCACCGGGGAGCAGGGCTGGTTAGAAGGTGCACTTACGTTCGCACAGTGCAGGGCCAGAGCACAGAAGACAGCAAACATCTTGAAGTTGTTCTCATCCGTCTTGGAGAAGGCGCTGCCGGTGACCTTGTTCACCATCTGCACCACGCCGATCACACTGCCTCGGCTCACGATGGGCATGCAGAGGATGTTTCGCGTGGTGTAGCCCGTGTACAAGTCCACTTCCCTGTGGGGACGAAGAAGGACAAGCATCCAACATGAAGAGCGCAGTGGACGGGAACAAAGGACAGCTCCAGCATAAAGCCCAACCTACGTGCTGTATACAAATAGCCAGAGTGCCACTGCCAGTGTTTGGTACTGTACTACAAGAATTTTGCAAAAATATTCTAATGTGTTTGTTCTTTTTCCTCAGCAGAGTTTTCTAGGACAGAGTTTTTGAAGGCTTACAGCTCATTTTTGGGTTTTCAGTACCTAGCATCACTATGTAAATAGCGGATTCAGAGGAAAACCACAATAAATTTGGTAAAATGGTGTATTGCTTTGAACTTGGCCATATTTACGAGATGTAAAACTTGCTAAATCAATGTGAGTGGGAGTTTTACTTTAAACTATAGAGCAGGGGTCAGCAAACTACACTCTGTGGGCCAAACCAGCCCACTCCTATTTTATAAAAATGAGATTTTTAATGGAACATAGCCATACCATTCATTTGCGCAACGTGTCACGATGATCGTGTGGCTTGTAGAACTAAAACTATACCTTCCTGGTCCTTCACAGAAAAGGGTTTGCTGACTTCTGATGGAAATGGGACTGATTCCAGCAAAATGGCCATGTAACCATCCCATGGGAATTGACTGGCTTCCCTCATTCGGCGCAACGTTCTTGAGATGTGACAACCCTGCTGCATGTATCAGCTGTTGTCTTTGTTACTGCTGAGTAAAAGCTTCTATGGAATGGACAAATCACATCTTGTTTATCCATGCACCAGTTAACAGACAATATTATTTTATAACAGCCAGTTGCTGACTATGATGAGTAAAACTGCTTTAAAGATTTGTATACAAGTCTTTGTGCTGACATGTTTTCATTTTTCTTGGGGTAATAGCTAGGAGTGGATCTGGATCACACAGAAAGTGTTACCTTTCTAAGACACTGCACAGGTATTTACCCAATGGGCTACAACACTGTCCATCCCATAAGCAAGCAGCAAGGTAGGTAGGGCCCAGGCTGTGCATCCTTGCTGATCCTTGTTGATACCAACTTTGAAAATCCAGCCATTCATGTTGTACAGTGGAATCCCACTGCCAGAGTTACATCCACCTTGTTCACTTACCATGTGTTTATGACCATATGTATATTTTCTGTAGTGAGTATCTGTTAAAATCTTCTGCCCTTCAAACTGGACTGTCTTATTACATTGGAAGAGTGTTTTGTATAATCTAGGTATAAATATTTTATCACATATAATGTATTTTCTTCCAATTTACTGGTTGCCTTTTCATTTTGGCAGTTTGACTCATACATTTTTACATTAAAATTTTATATAAGGATATACAAATATTTTTAATATTTAAGCAATGAAGTGACAAGTCTGTTTGTTGGAAAGATTAAGATTTTTAGAATACTCAATTTACTCAAATTTACTGATAAAATATAGTACTACAATATAGCTGTGCTACAATGTGCATTATGCATATTTACCATCAATTAATTTCATGAAAAATGTCCATTTGCTTACATCATTTATCTCTTTTTTCTCCTTATCTCAAGTATATATATTTATTTGTTTGCCTATTTTTATTTCATCATTTTTACATTTACTCACATATATACATCGTGTGTGTGTGTGTGTGTGTGTGTGTGTGTGTGTGTGTGTGTCCCTGGCTTCTAGGCAGAACCTGTTCTGTGCTCCTGTTTTCTGATTTTTGTTGAAGAGAAATATAAGAGATAATAAGAAAGACATGGCATTTTTTCTAGTTTGTGATAAAGATAGCTATACAGAGAGAGTCCTAGTGTTGCTTCCATGCACTTGTGTGTTGCAACCCACATTGGTTCATCTCTGTCAGACCTCTCCACTACCAGTCACCTTCCCATAGTGGCCTCTGTTAGTTTAAGATTATTTTATATGCTCCTCTACAGTGATCCTAAAACTTGAATGTGGTTGATCACTTATCTCTTAAAGTAAACCAAATGTATTTATTACCTAAACACTGCTGTCAAATGTACAAAACACTGCATTCATCTTACAGATTTTAGTTTCTAGAGTTTTAATAAAACCAGATTTTATAACTTGGCTTCTAGTTCTCCAAAGAAAGTCAAAATGAAACAAAGATCTTTATAACCAACTTCAATGGCACCCAATAACAGCTGTGGCTGATTGGGTTTCTATTTTGTGTCAGGAAAAGTTTCCAGACCTTTTATGATCATTACCTGTGATATTAAAAAAAAAAAAGACTAGAGAGCTGGCATTGTTTCTTTATTGAGCAGATGAGGAAACTGAGGCTAAGGGAGGTGAGCACCTCACCCCGGTCCTCCCCAGAGCTAATGAATGGCAGAACTGTAATTCAAACCCAGACCTCACAGTGCGCCATTTGATCACTCTGTGCTGCAGAGGATGTGACAGAGAATGTGGCAAACAAGTAACGACACACCAGTGAAGAGAAGCACACAGTGCCATAGATGGAAACTCCCGCCTCTCAGCTGTCGTGACACCAACAGCTGGAGAGCTTTCTTATGAACAACTTGGAAGTCATCGTTTTATAAATATCCACGTGCACTGCTGCTGAAAACAGAGCTGGCTCACAGAAGAAAACCACGCAGGGCATAACCGGGAGCTGGGAACTGGAGAGCTGGGGCCCCTAGAGGAGATGTCAAGAGTGTGTGCTCAAGGAGAGACTGAGGGAGGCTTGTGCTGTCTCTCACCTATTGAAGCGTGGATCTGCGTAGGCGTCTGGAATGTTCAGGACTTCCCCTGTTCTTGCTACTTGGCCAGCAATTCCTTTCTCAATTGAAAATCTGCATACATAAAAGAGAGGGACATGCTAATTAAATCATTGATGCTGTAGAATAATTCTGAAACATTTATTGTGACCAAATATTGAACTAAAGTCTTATTATTTATTTTAAATGCACACATTAGTTTTACACTTACATATCCTAAATTGTCTTAGAAGATATGTGAAAAGAAAAACATCACACAGTGGTCATTTGTGAGCTTCATTTTAAGAAATACTCCACAGTATGGTGGAGTATAACTGGATCATGAAATGAAAGGTTAACCTGGGCATCTCCAGCACTGACCAATAACTCCTTATATGGCAAAGTACCCCAGAACTGACAACATGCTTCACCGTGAGTATTCTGAGTGAGTCTCAGTGAGGCGTAAGCTGAGATCTACTCAGGTTCATTAACTTGCCAACATTCTCAAAATACACTGACACAATCAAAACCAGAACAGGGGCATAGCAGTGTGCTTCAACCACACCTATGACCAAACTCACAGGCTATGTCTGCACCTTGAGCTGAATGGAACTTGAATTTCATATTGTTTGCAACTCAAGCACTATAGAGAAATAGTGCAGAAGTAATTTTCTTCTTTTATTTGTTCAATGTTAAAATAATCCAAAGATAAGAATTAACTGATTATATTTAGTTATATCTTGAATATTTAACACCAGCATTTCTTTTATAAATATATTCTCACATTTATAAATATTTTTCTCATTGTTATATTATCATCATACATACACTCATTATTCCAAAATTTAGTTAATAAAGAAGGCCACAACTCAAATATCCATGATTTTTTAGTTCAAAATAATTGTCATAGCATTATATTTTCAACATTATATGAAACAATCATTACTGAAGTAAGGCTTTACCCTAAGGATTATCAAGAAAACTCCAAAGAGAATTAAAACATCAGAAAGTTAACCAAGCACTGAATAAAACTCAAGGTTGTCATCTTCCTGGTTTTTGTGTGCTTCAAACAGCATAAACACAGCAAACTGGACTGCCATGAGCAGGGTGTCAGAATCCATCCATGTGTCATTCATGTATGTGTGTCTGTCTTGGTCCAAGAGCTTTCTGACTGAACCTTTGCTCATGCTGTCTGTGCTTTGCTGTCTGAGTGGAAGCCCACCAACCACTCCTCTTAACATTACAGTAACCACATTCCCGTCACCGTTTTCCCTATGCTTGTCAATACACGCTTTACGTTATGTTTTCAAAGTCAGATCAATCAGATCAATACCAGAAGTGTCACGAAGCCCTGAAACCTTAAGCAAGAGAAATGACTTTAAGAGACCAGGCACAGATTGACACACTTAGGTCTAAATGACAAACACGAATGAGACAAAAAATTTAAAACCCCGAACACTTATATAGTGCCTATAATTCAGTCATGTGACTATGGAATGCAGGATCGATCTCCCTAGAAACAACTGGAAGTTCCCTGTGGCAGAAGATGACACCTGCAGCTGGCCACACTTTTCCACAGGTGGGTCCATTCCATGATAGACAGCCCAAGTGAACAATTGTTAATTACTAGAGAACGTCAGCGCTATGGAGAAGGGTAGTTAAGGAAGACACACAAAGTCAAAGGAAAGCAAGCGCTTAGGAGGACTTTCAGTATGTGCAGACTAAGCTTGACCCTGAAGCCTGGGTGGGACAGTGCTCCTTGCAGGTTTCCATGTTGTGACAGGACTGAGCCCCTAGCCTCCACCAAAAAATGAATGCCATCTGTCCTTTTCAGTGACAATAGCTGCCACTTTAGGAGCAAAGAAGGCTTTCGTTTCAAAACACAGCACACGTGCATGTTACCAGCTCACTAGTCAGTTACAGGAAGTGCCTCAGTCCTCAGTGCACCAGATCCAGTCCTCGGCTGGACGCGAGACGGCCCGCAGGCTGGGCAGAGGCAGGGCCAAACTGGTTAAGTTCACCCTTGCTCCTAAACATGGGACAACCTGCAGACTCCAGGTGGAGCACACCTTTACCTACCTGGGAGCACTAGTAAGTTTTTCCAACATGATTTCCAAAAGGACCGCCTCCGGAAGACGGCATTTCCAGGAGTGACGCTAAAGCTTCCTAGGCGCGGTTTCGCTGGCACTGCAATGTCAGTCCCAGAAGCACTACCTTCAGGAGGCGGGTCCTGGTGGGAATGACATCACAGTATGACAAGCATTGTCAGCATACCTGCGGATAGGCACAGAAAAGTGGGTAACAGAACACCTGCGCATCTGTGATCAGAGCCTAGGACATTCCACTCCAGCTGTACCTTATCTCTTTGGTCTTCTTGAAGACAGGTTTCCCTTCCTTCTCCTCTCCAATGTCAAAAAGGTCCGAATATAGCTCCTTGTTCTTATGGTCCACCTGGAAGAGCGCACAACGGTCGGCATTCACCAGGTTCTTTGCATATATCTAAAGACAAATGGAAAGACGAGAGTGAGCAGTGAGAAACTCAAGAGTCCACAAAGACGCCTAGGCTAAGTGTTAATTTCAGCTACTGTGTAACCAATCAGGCAGAGAATTAGCATTATAACAAATAAATATGTACGTACAAAATATGACATGTGGTAAGTATGTCACTGTTAAGCGCTAAGACCAGCAGACACCAGCAAGAACAAATAAACAGCTGGTTCTACAGCCAGTGGATGTTGAAACTAAAACACTTTCATATTGGTTGTAAGCAGTTAATGGCCTGCACTCTTCTCACAGTCCTCTCCTGGAGCCTGGATCTGAGCTTTGGTCAGGGAGGTCAGCACTGTCTATGAATACGATTGTAAAATCTATCACTATATGTGCCTTAAATCCTCACGACTACAATAGCAAGTCCTCCTATTTCAAGTGGTAGGAAGACTGAGGCACTGAGAAGTAAGCCGACTCACCTCAACACTACGTGGCTGGTAAGTGGTGGACATAACCCCAGCGTTCCCTGGCGTTCCACTAGCTGTTCCCGCAACCCACACTTTTGTAACAAAGAGCCCATTCCATTTCTAAATGGCAGGTTATGTATTCATTTCATCACTCAGTTCTTTATCCATGTCCTCCAACAGCTATTTCATCCATGCCTCACATATCCAACGGTCCTCAGTGTGTCATAAATACAATACATATGTACAGATGCTGAGAATCCTGGTAACGTCAAACACCAGACCACAGCCACGAAAGTACTCCTCACAGGAAAAGGATTAATGCTCAGAGGAAAACAGCCATCACAAACTATGCAAGAAGAGTGTGAGTCACCTTATGATCAGAGGAAAATGTGAAGTCTCATGTGAAACTAATTCATAGATATAACAGAAATAAACCAGAAAAGGCTAAGTGCCCTCCTCATCCACATATGACATGTGTACTTGTTGCTGAATCAAACTGCGCTCAGATACCCAATAGTCACAGCTGTGCCTATGACGTAGGCACACAGTGTCCCAGGTACAAGGGCAATAGGACTTCCATTTCACTTCTTCCCACCATGGCCACCACGGGCCATAAGCTCTGTGACAGCAACTGCTGCTTCTTTCTCCCACAGCATTTCAAGTGCCCAGAAGAAGACAGTTAAGTAAACCCGCCCATTGCCTTGCTCTACTAGACACAGCCACGTTCATTGCTGGCTAGATTGTTGGTGGCTACTACGGCTGCACAGTTGAGCCACTGGGAGAGTGTGTGGCCCACAGAACACACAACTTCACCAAGTGCTCTTTTCACAAAGTTTGCCAGCCCCAGCTTAGTGCAAAGATAAGGTCTCCAAAACCTAAAACCTGTACTGCAGGAAGGATAAATGGTATAAAAGTAGGGAGAGAGTGACGGGACAGGTTGTTAGTGAATAGGGAAGAATTGGTGGTTTATTTTACAAACTCATGAGACCTTGAATTAGTCAGTAACAACAGGGATCCCATACTATGAAAAATTAAGTTGTGCTCAGCAAAACTGCCATGCCTACTGCCAAGGGTCTTGTTTGCTGCTTTATAAATATTTTAGCACAATGCATTAATAATTGTACAAATCTGGGTGAGATGGATAATTGTCCAGAAAAATGAAAGAAATTAATTTAGAAGGGTTGAAAAATACGAATCAAACTAGAATCATAAAGATAATTAAAAATTATTAGAAAATTCATCCCTATGAAAGACCCTAGGGCCACAGGTTCAAATATAAATTCTTTAAAACTCTTCAACAAATTCCCATAAATTTAAACTTTTAAATTCAGAAATGAACACAATTTTTCTACTTATTTTGTAATCCCTGCTCTATCAGTGATGCTGAAAAATGACAAAGCCACTATAAAAAAGGAAAATCATAGATAAAACAGAAGAAAAATTAGAAATAAAATAGCAACAAATTAATCAAGTTAACAAATACTGTATTAAAAAGGAATTTTATTCAGAACTGTTCATTCTCATAAAGTGTATTATAATTTATTATAGAAATAAAGGACACAGGAGAACAGTCTCTATGAGGAGCTTCCTGGTTGTCAAAGGCATATGATACAATTAGCAAACTTCTTGATTAAAACTAATAAAATGGAATACAGCATCAGAATCATTCCTTACATTATGAAAATAAAATTAAGCGCAGGTCAAAGATAAAATTATTAACATACAATTAGGCAAGAAAAAGACATGTGAACTTTACATATGTGAACAGATAAAAGTTTTATTGTTTGCTGATAATAATGCATGTATCAAAAAATATTATTAAATCAACCAAAAACAACCAGCGGTAGTGAGAAAGGCTTCTGTTTTAAGATGAGTTACTCTACAGATACATTTGTTTTTCTACTCACCCCAGATAGTAAGTTCTCAGTTTGAAATGAGCCTCATATACCAGCAAGGAATTAAAGAAATACGTAGCATATTTTGGTATCACCTGTTACCAAGCCAAACTAGAATTCAAGAATAAAGGCAAAATAAAGATATTTCAGAAGTGTACAGTATTCAGGGAATTACTAACTATCACTATGCTGGAGAGAGATGTCCTCAAACAGAAATAGTTAAAACAGACTAATGCAGCTAAGGAAGCATGGGGAGACTTGGGGTCCAAGAAGAGTGATGAGCAAAGAAATTGCCAAAATTATAATGAACCTGTAAAAGTGCTTCGTAAATAATATCTAATAAAGTATGTCTAAAATATAAACATATAATTTAAAATTCATACCTAATACATATGTATTAGTGTATGTTTTTGTGTGTATATTCACATATCCAGAAACTATGCAAGGGAGATTAGAAAGGCAAAAAAGAAGGAAGAAACAGTAGTAATTTTTCATCTTGTTTGAGAAGGGGGTGACAGGACACAGACAATGATGGTTTATTGATGGCGATGGAAAACTTTGTTTTAAACATAAGCTTTGAGCTGGCAGGACTACCACTGCCATCCTGTGGGGAAGGACAGCTTGAGAAATAAGGTTACCAGAAGTAAGCTGAATGGAGAAACAGAGTCAGACGTGGGCCTGGAAATGTAACTTGAGTGATGACAAAAGTCTGGACCATCTAGGGCTCATCAGTAATGTAAACCTGTAATTCCCCTTTATCCTCTCAAGCTGATGTAATAACTGATGTCTGCCCTTAAAAAGAAAATATATACAGTACTTAAAATGTACAAAGCTAATCTGAAAGTCTAATTTGCTGGTGCTCCTCTAGCAGCTGAAAACAGGTGGCCAGGAGCCTCACAAGACAAGCAGCGGCATCTGTGTTGTGAGAAGCAGGTGAAAAGCTGCTCTTGTCCCTTAATTCTCAGGGGCTGAGGACATTGCCATCTTCAGTGCTTGGGGAAAGTTCCGTTAAGGATGAACTGCTTCAGAGAAATGTCAATATCGCCCCATTGAGAAATCCTCAATTAGAAGAAAAGTCACCTAGGAATTTATAGATAACTCATATTTTCTCTTCTGGAAATAAGAAATGTTATCTCCACAATTAAAAAGCCTTTCAAACACTCTAACCACATTTCCCTGGGTCTCCTCTATGTCAGGGCTATCTCTCCAAAACCACAGATCTGACCTTGTGCTCTCAGACTTAAAAGTCAACACTGCCTCCAGGCCTGGGTGCCTGTCTGTCCAGGGACCTTTCTAAACAGGTACAGACCACTGCCCTTTCCTGGAGGTCACTCCTACCTACTTTGCTTCATCACCTCCCCCTGTCCTCAGATGTGAGTGAGGGCCTCAGGAAAGCCTGCCAAAGTCCCCCTCTCCCCCCCCAGATAAGGCCACATCTCCCGATCATGAGTTCTGTTTCCTTCTCAGCCCTGAAGGTGACAACAATTTTACACTCATGTGGATATTTGACCGCCATCTGTCTTCCCCACTAGACTGTAAGTGCAATGAAGACAATCAGGGTCTGCTGGCCATTTTATCAGCCCAGCTACCAACTAGTAGAGGAAGAGAACAGATACTCAAGAAACATCATAGCAGAAATGGGTAAATGAAAGCCTGGAGAGACAGATGCCATAGATAAGCTGAAATCAGAATCAGTGCTACACCCTACTAGGACCCAAATCATTTTACAAATGACTTATAACAACCCTTAAAGAAAACTAGTCAACAACCCTACTTGTATACACAGATGCAAAAGTTGAAAATAACTAGTAACAACCAATCCAGGAGTTACAAATGTATTACCGCTGAGCAGGCTTTACACCAGGAATGTGAGAATGGTTCAACACTGGGTGGTAGACACAATTTCCTCCTGAAGGCTTTAGGTGGATGAGTTCTATTGTATGTGAACTGTATCTCAGAAAGCTACTTTAGGAAGATGATATCAGTAATGAAGGACTGATCACTAAGTACCTCTTGTACCCCTAGGATAAGTTCTATGCCATGCCACATGAAGTTTTCTATATTCTTTCTTTTTATGTTCTTTTTTTAGCATTTATGAGACTTTTTATTAAAAAGGAGAGGTTAATCTTTATGAAAGACTCCTTTTTAGACTTTTCATGCATTTTAAATGTCTGAAAGAATAAGAAATATTCAAAAACCAGGATGTAGTGTGGTACTTTACAAATTCCTTAAATTTTGCTGTAATCCGCGAAATTTGCATTTTCTCTGGACAAGAACATCCAGATAACTGGTCACGTAAAGAGTGTGTGAAATTAAGAGCCCTGATGCCAGTGTGATTGTTCTTAAGAAATGCTCTGTCTCTGCAGCAGTGTCACCGCTACACCTCTGTGCAATTTCACAGGGAAGGAGTCAGTGCGTCGCACGGCCCCTCAGGGAAGATACCTCTTTCTGCAGAAGACTGCCGTATTTTGAAGCAGAGTAGAGAATGAGAGGCAGGCAGCAGAGCAGAAATGGTGCCATCCACAGGGGCACAAGCATGTGCACACGAGGACGACTGGAAGGGAGCTCAAAAGCAGTAACACGTGGAATGCAGCTGGAACTCAGCTTCATGGGGCTTTCAGCTCACAGTGCCTGCCTGCCTTCCGGGAGGGAGGAGTAATTCAGACTAAGAGCAGCATAAACTTCAAGATCAACAAGTGCCAACTGGGGAGCCCTAATGTAACCTATACAGAAAAGGTATTTTGGCAAGCATAAAGAGAAGCCAGAAGTCTTTTCAAAGTATGGCTCTGTATTACATAAAGAAAGGCTGAGATGTTTTTTAGAAACATTACCCAAACACTCCCCACCCCCAAATTTCAACCGATGCGACAAACAGCTACAAGTGGGTTATGAAGTGCCACATTTGCTTAATATTTAGAAGGGCTGTCTAATACAAAATGTCACAATGCATGATAGGAACAAGAACTTAAGGATTAAATAAAATCATTTTCAAAACAAAAGGCAACCTACCATTATGTGTTCAAGTAGAGAATCTATTGCGACTATGTTGTCAAAATATGTTCTGAAAAAGAATAAGTCTTGTTTAGATCACAGTACGTATTAATCTTTGAATACATTCTCTGGATTTGTGTACATCCAAATAACATAAAGATATCATCTTATTTTTTGTCCTGTTGTGGAAACCACCAATATTGTTTTAAAGAAATAAACAAAACTTTGTCATTGCCCTAATACCAGGGCTCTAATTCCAGAGGATGCATTCGGTAATTATTTTATTGCTCATTTCCAAAGTACAGAAAAGGTTATAGCATTTAATGAAAGCTATGTAAGACTAAAATTGGGTTCATTGTACTTAATATTCTCATCAATAACTCTGATCTGAAATAAAGATATTTAAATTGGCTACATCTCATCAATATGTTTAAAATATAAATTATAACTGAATAATTGAAAATAGTCAAGTTTAATTGTATCAAGAAAGCAATGTAATTCATTTGAGAAGAAATGTCAGAATACAAGTATTAATAAGACCTAATTACTTAAGTAAAATGGATTCTCAGTATTATAAATGGCAAGTAAAAGTTTTGGAGGTATATCATGTATGTTAGCTGCAAACCCCCTGAACTGAATCAACAGGCACATATTAATAGAAAAATGTAAAAAAGTGCTCTTAACATGGGACTGACTGGCTGTGTACAGCTTTCAGTTTAGGTTCATGCAAACTTAACAATGTTCTCACAAATGGGAAAACTTACACTGATAAACAATGAGCTTTTAAAAAAGACAAATCAGTTAGCTTAAAACCACTGAGACATACAACACACTTCAGTGCACTGTCCACTACATAAGGAAAATGATGAAGGAAGTAAGAGGGAGTAACTGTCACCTGAGATCTTTAGCTGACTTTGGGGCATTTACAAAATACACAAATACACTAGCCAGAGAAAGTGCACAACTTTCTATGTGTTTTGAAGTAATACAATCATATGTCCTAGAGACACTGTGTTTGATTGTTTGAAAGAAGTTAATTGCTTTTGGTGACCAAAGGGACCTTCTTCAACTCCACATTTCTCTAGTTTTTTTTTGTGTGTGTGTGTGTGTGTCAAACACCAAGTGCAACATGAACTAGCAACTGCAGACTAATTATTCATGAAGATTCAAATATTTGCTCACAGGTAATTACAGAGTGCCGCCTCAGAGCTGGACACAGTACCCATCAGAGCTGCTGTGGCCAGGAGTGAACATGTTCGCTCTTCTTTAGTAAACAGATGGGACAGGACCCCAAGTCATTGGGCCTGCAGCTTTTTTTAGGTCTCAGTGTTAAATGAGGACAGTTATTAAACTGGTACAGCAAACAGGTACAGGAAAGATCTCCCCTTAGCAAGCAAAACCAATATGAACCCAGAATTTGAAAAATATCTATAATTGCTCTCTCTACCAGCCCAGGGGAGATTTTCACTCAAAAAGATATCTGAGATACCATATACAGAAAAGTTAAAGTCACACTAATAATATTCCTTAAACTGACATTGTGAGAAAATGACAGAGAAGACATTTTGGAAAAAATACTTAGTGTCTTTAACATGTTCTAAAAGCCTGTTTACTAAGTGAACGTCAAATTGAAAATTAAGACCATCCATGTACATCAGGAATCTCTCACTTATAAAGTGAACATGGAGGATAATCTAATTCTACAATCTGAAGCATGACTAATTGCTCTTCCTTGTTTAATAACTGGAGATTGACCTCCAGTTATTGGCTACAGCAGAGAGCATCTGTCTCCATCAGGGAAGGGCTCCTGCAGCCCTAGAAATGAGCACTCACTTTGATACATCCAGTAGAAAGTCATTCAATTCCGTCTGTTTGGCAAGACCTCTGCACACCTGCCATGTAAAAAGTCATGACTATTAGTTATAATGCTTATTTAAGAATAAAACTTACAGAGTATGATTAATAACACAATCACTTGGCCTATAATGTAATAAAAGTATCAATAACTGTTAATATTTGTTGAGTACTTAAATGTGCTAAACACTGTTCTAAGCATCTTCTATTTATTATCTCACTTAATTATCACACCCCCCCTGGATTTGGGTTTATACTTGGTAACTGAGGCAGAAAGGAGTTGAGATCTTTACTCAAGATCCAGTATTAGACCCAGCACTCAAACCTGAGGTCTACCCCAAACTACTCTTCAAAATTACTGCATACTGTAAAAGAACTGGGGTTATACATATTCCACCTACACTTGATGGCCCAGGTTATTATCCTATAATTCCACTTTCCTTCCTATCACACAGCAACTCATCAACACGAGGCTCCTGAAATGCAACCAGAGAGAGAGAGAAAGGGGGGGGGAGAGAGAAAGAAAGAAGGAGGGGGAGTGAGGGGGGAGAGAGAGAGAGAGATAGGGGGAAGAGAGAGAGAAGGGGGGAGAGAGAGAGAGAGAGAGAGAGAGAAAGAGAAGGGGGTGAGAGAGAGAAGGAGGGAGAGAGAGACTCTTTTACATGTATGTGTTAATTGTAAGATATTTAAGAGAGAGGGTAAATAAATACAGGAGTTTAAATAAAAGACTTTAGAAATAACAAAATAGTACAATATCAAAAAAAAAAAAAAAAAAAAGAATGTGTTTACTTACTAACCTCTACTCCAGTCCCTGAGGCTGTACTCAAAATTTCTGTTCTTTCTTAGGAAGGCCCTATAAAACACCCCAAAGCTGCGAAGACTCACCTGTACCTGATGTATTGCTACTGAAGCCCAGGCAAGATTGGCTGTTGCAACCTAAAAAACACAGCCCATATGAGTATTTAAAACAAGTATTTAGGAGTTACATGAGGCATTCCCACATGAAGAATTTTCAGGTCATTATGCTGAGTATTTTGCCAAACCCAAAGTGCCAAAAATTAACAAACTTCCTTTTCGCATCCCCCAATCTATCTAACTGATTTTAATGCTATTTCTTGTTTTAACACAAAATCATTGTTTTTCAGTTTAACAAAAAGTTCTATTAAAAAGGCCTGAGATGATCACTGTGTGGTATTTCTAAGAACTAAAAATCTTATGCATATGCTATCTGACAGGTTCTCAATTTTTTAACTATCTGTTCCTTTTACTAGTTGTCCATTTAATAAATATTTGCTGGAGGCCAGGAACTGTTTTAGCTGCAGGAGACAGAGCAGTAAACACCTCCACAGCAAAACTGGAACAGCTTTCAGCGTCCTGTGGGGAGACAGCAGGACAAGGAAGGAAGGAAGGAAGGGTCCTGTGGAATATACTAGTTAGTGACAGGTGCCATGGTGAAAAGGAGCAGGACAGAGGACAAGAAGCCCTGGATAAATGTGTGCAGTAAGTGCTCAGGGCAGGCACCCTCAGAGAAGGGGACACCTTGAGGTGCCTCCCAAGGAGGTAATAGGACAGGTCTCCACATGGGAGGAAGAGCAGAGCACAGGCCTCTGAACAGAAGCCATCAGCCACTCCCAAGGGTCCAGAGTGGAGGAGGGGTGAGGATCAGCTGGAGTAGCAAGGGGTGTGGTGTGGAGTAGCAAGAGGCAAGTGGATCAGGCTAGGCCACTGCAGGGACCTCGTCAGTACTGGAAGTGAGGGATAGCTCATTTTAGAGTTTGGGTTCAGTACAAATGATCATACTCCACTTCCATGAACAGCATGGAGAACACACCTTCCTAGTGTCTTTGACACCAGACACTTTGCTCAGGACCCAGTCTAGGAGGAGGACACTTCTAAGAAGGTATAAAGACAGCCAGAGTATAAAAGCGGTCCCGCTGCTTTACCTGATCCACACTATGGCATACTCTTTACTGTAAAGATGCTTCCTTTCAGGGAAAAAACTGTATTTCTAATTTAATCGGTTCTGCTATAAACAACTGCCACACAAAAGAAGTTTTCAAAATCATGGGCATTAGGATCAAAACTATGACTTCAAGTCCTCATTGGGGTATGCACTTAATCCTGACAGGTGCTATCAAGGGCGCCTTCCGACCTCACCTCCTGGTGACTGAGACAGAAGGCTTCCTTGCCCCAGTGCCGATACAGCTCCAGAATACCAATCAAGTCCCCAATCGCAGTGACAATAGGCAAGCAAAGAACAGACTGGATCCGAGTCCCCGATTCCAGTCCAGTACCTCTTGGAAATCGCTCATCCTGAAAGTAAAGGGGAGAGGCATACGTTACATAAAAGAAACAGAATTGTCATGTAATAGTTCTCACTTCTTTCAGAAATTGGCTTGAGATGTGTAATTGAACATGGGCAGTCCTTGTCAGAAGAAAACCAAATGACGATGGTTATACAAATCTTGTTTAAAAATGCTTGTTTTCAGCAATATGGGACCCGTACTCCAATACTGCCTTAATAGCTCTTAATAATGAATGGAGTATGTTAATTTCATGCAAAATCTTCATAGAAGCTGACATTTATCCCCTGCCTTCTCTGCCAGAGCCATCCTCAGCCCCACAGATACAATGTGATCAAGAAAACCCCTCTAAATCCAAACACCGCATGAAGGAAAGCATACAGAGACATGTCTTCTTTTCTATTTTTAAAGTTAAAATAACACAAAAGGGAATGTTAACAGTCATTCTAATTGAACCTCAATCATCTTATAATTATCAATTATTTATCATAAGAATGGAAATTGTTTCTTTGACTTTAATAATTTCTATTACAGCAAAATCACTCAAAGGAAGTGTAGAGAAATAAAATGACAAAATCAAAAACACCAATTCTATTCAGTTTCTACTATCTGTAGGAAGCTATTAGATAACGAATTAGAATTTTTCATGAGTCAAGAATAGTGTAACTCTATACTTGTAATTTACAGATCTTTTGAAAGCCTCCGTACACAGTAGAACATTTTCAAACAAGAACGTTTGTAACATCTACTTTTACCCTTTCTGTTCCTCCTCACTCTCTTTTTCTGTCTTTTTTCTATAAAGTAACTAGTACCCGATTTGTTCAAAGTTAAATAATTTTTTAAAAAAATAGATTTCAAGAATCCACTCTAGTGCTTTTATAGAGAAAATTCCTTTTATCTATATATTTGTTTGTACTTGTCCCTGTTAAAGTCTGTTCTAGTGACATTTCATTCAAATGTCTGCTTGTATACACTGTGAAACACAGCACAAAGGGCTCCACTTTGTCATGTCTCTCTGTAGCCCTGTCCAGGCTTCACCATGTGATCTGCTCTGCCTAATGGGAGGACAGTAAACGTGATGTAAGCAAAGGCTTGAACCTCACCTCTCCTCTTCCCTCTTAGGCTCCTTCCAACATCACAAGACCCTGCCAGGCTAGCCTTCTGGGTTGGGAGTGCAAGACACATGGAGAGAAGAGGCCATCGGAGACTAGCTGACATCAACTGATGGCCAGCAGACCTCAGTCTATAGCAGGCCTCGCTGGCTGTTGTCCCAATCAGCACAGCTGGCCAGCACTTTGACTCATCAGAAATA
Organism: Castor canadensis; assembly: GCF_047511655.1. Classification (NCBI taxonomy): domain Eukaryota; kingdom Metazoa; phylum Chordata; class Mammalia; order Rodentia; family Castoridae; genus Castor; species Castor canadensis. The sequence goes on along the minus strand of NC_133386.1, from coordinate 3,529,745 downwards.
CCAAGCAGCTACCATATGATACCTACAAAATCTGGGGTAGTTTGTCATATAACAATAGCTCACTCATTCACGTACATCCTGGCAGGACTTGAAATATGAAACAGAAATCATTTAGTTTGCATGAATACAAAAGTGTGTGTGTGTGTGTGTGTGTGTGTGCATGTGAATTTATCTGTATCTATCTATTTAACCATTTTGGCACATGTTGAAATAAGAGCTCTTCAAATCCAGCTCTTACTGACTCTTACATACAGAGTCACTTAATCGATCTGTATCTTGCTTTAATGATTTTTATGCTTTATGAAACGGCTTAGACTGTAAGAGCAAAATGACAAATCATCTTTCTTAAGTAACTACTTCAGTTAAAGTCTTCATGGAATCAAAAGCCCTTTACCCCAAGGATGTCTTCTACAAGCAGCGTTTTTCTGGACTTGGCCACATAAGCAGAGATGGTGGTGCCCTGGGTGATAGGCCCAGCAGGGATGAGCCTGGGCTGTCCTCCCTTTATTCCAGGTGGTATGAACACACAGAGACTCTAGGAAGAAGAAAAGTATGTGTTTTATGGGCTCTCCTGTACAAAAGACACTTAGACATTGAGTCACAGCCACGGGAAGTCTGGGAGCCATGTCCATGAAGAGACATAAAACTGGACAGGTACAGTGCAGGAGGGGGAATTACCTCTTAAGTTCCCAAACACACAGGGCACAGCTTAAAGTAGGACTGAGTAAAGGTACAGGCACAGAAAACTCAAGAGAGCCTACTATTTTGATATGTAGAAAACAAGATGAGAAAAAGATGGATCCTGTCACTAGACTTAGGACCTATTTATTGTTTCATAAATCAGTGCTGGACCACACTCTCTTCAGATAAGACCAGCAGCCAAGAGTTAAGTGATTTGGTGAAATTTTTCATCTTCATTACTTCTTTTTTAGAACATTATATTTTTAAGACTTAATACTCACATCGCTTAAACTGGAATTATAGATTCAGAATACTTTTGAAAATTTGCTGTCCTCTGCAAAATCATGACAAATCTTGGTGATCTTTCCCTCTCAAATGACTCAGTGGGAGAGCAGTTTTTAAAAAATAAGTCCATTTTCGAAAACATCAGGATCATTTATTTTGACAAAATCCAATCATATTTTTAAATTATTTTCTATGAAATAAGAATTGCCAAACTAAGCAGTTCATCTAGGGTTTGCAGGCAATGTTTTGACATAGTAGAATCATGACTGATTAGGTATCCATTTCAAAAGCATTAAGGTTCAGGTAACTTCTCTCTACCCTTTGCTTTTATGTTAAATGGAGAAACTTCAAGGTGAAAGCCTTTGACAGTAAGTGTCAGGTACCCTCTTCACCCAAACATGTTCCTGATAATACTTGCAATTACTAAGGTAGCACTAAGGGTGAGAACTGTGTTAAATGGATATATTACCTTACAGTTAAGTGGTTTTCAAGTTTCTTACTATCAGAAAAGTCTTCCTTCAAATACCTTATAATCACAAGAAAACAAACCCTACAAACTTGAGCTTCTTGGCTAAGTCAATAGGGAGAAAGGAGTGCTTTGATTGAAACCTGGCAGCTTTCAGTGACTCACTATTAGAAAGGACTAAAATTAAGTTCAAAAGACTTAAATTCCCAAATACATAGTACAGTTAGAACTGTGCTTAAGGAATATTTTCTATTAAGTACAATGCAAGTGGAAATATATTTAAATAGTTATTTTAAAAAAGGTTTAAATATTATGTACTCATGTATGAAATGGAAAAATGAAACCTGTTGAAACTATTCCAGGAATGGGGGATGGGGAATAAAAACATAAAAAATAAAAAGGATTGAAGGATTCCAAGATGGCGGCTACAGGGAGGAAGCAGAAAGCTTGCCTCCTGAAGTAAAATCTTGGAGAGACACTGGAGATACACCTGACAGGAAAAACCACCGAGAAGAGGCAAAACTTTGACCCCTCCACACCTCCAGGCTGCGCAGAGCATCTCCACTTCACGTTAAACGGAGAAACCAGGAGGGCTCCCGTGCCACCACCAGACGGCAGCGCCAAGACGGCTTGGGAAGACGCGGACCAGGTGAGCTAAGCGGTACACGGTTCTCCCACAGACAAGCCTGGGCCAGAGCAGCATAGCCCCCTGGACAGACCGACCCCCACCCAGGGAAAAAAGAAAAAAAACTGAATAATAAGCAACAACAGAAAAGACGTGTAGCAAAGAGGGCGGGGAGCCCTGAGCACGGGGGATGGGGGGTGAGGGGAATCTCTCACAGAGCTGTAAATAAACAAGCCGGCTGGAGAAGGCAGGAGCAGCAGCAGGGCCCAGCAACGAGGAGTGGGAAAGCTTGTAAAAGCAGCGAGGAGGAAAACTGCACAGGAGAGGGGGGAAGACCCACCTCCCACGTGAACTGTAAATAAACACGCAGGCCTGACAACTTGGGGGCAGTGTCACCTTTCCCAGTGCTTGGAAAGGGGAAAGCCTGTAGCAGAGGCTCCCGCACAAGAGAAATCTGAGCAAACAAAGCCTGTGGGACCAGGTGAGTGCTAAGCTCACCCCAGAGATCTGCATAAACAACGCCGCCAGCTACAGCAGGCTGACAGCAGGGGGCAGGCAAGCCACAGCTGCAGATACCACTCTCAGAACTGCCTCCAGACTCTTTTTTTTTTTTTCTCTTTTTCTCCCTACCTTTGATGAGAGAACAACCGAATTACACCTGTAAGCTTTGAACTTGGGACACTTTGTGGTTTTCTTTGTTTGGTGCGGTTCTGTTTTATTTTATTTTTCCCCTTTGATAAGACAACTACAGAACAACATCTGAGGCACCATCGCCAGGATTGGAGGCTGAGGGACGAACACCAAAATTACATTTGAACTTGGAGATTTTTTTTATTTTTTGCTTTTTTTTTTAATTTTAATTTTTATTTTATATATATATATATTTATTTCATTTATTTATTCTTTATTTTTATTTTTATTTTTTTATTTTTTATTTTCAATGCTCTCTCTGTCTCTCTAATGCCTTTTCAGCTTATGGTTAAATAGTACACTGTCTCTCCCTGTTTATATCTTTGAAACTTTTTTGTTTGTTTCTTTGTTTTGTTTTGTTTTTCTACTTGTTTATTTGTTTTTCCCTTATCCTTTAACTTCTTTGCTGTCCATCTCCTCTCAACCTTCCATTCTAAATATCACCATTGTTATTATTACAAGCTAGAAAATACTTAATTGCACACAGTACAGGGACAGTAACAACACCAAGAACAATGACGGGAAGACAGAAAAAACAGGGAAATCAGCTTCCCCACAGCAAAAAATTAGTACAGGAACCAGAGGGGAATGAAGAAAACAGATACTCAGATCCAGATTCCAACAAAATGAAGATAAACTATGCCAAAGAACCCAATGAAGCTCATAAGAATAATTTAAAAGAAGACATACTACAGGTACTCAATGAGAATTTTATAGAGATGATAATGGATAGGGTCAACCAAAATGTACAGGAGACACTCAAGAAATGCCAAGTCAACAAAAATAGAGAATTTGAAAAAGCAAAAGAAGAAATAAAGGAAACCATAGAAGCACTGTATAAACAACAAAGTGAAACAGAGAACACGATTAATAAAGAGATAAATGAACTCAGGACAAAAATAGACAACATTAAAGAGGAAACGACCCAGGATATGGAAAATCTCAGAAAAAAGAACGAGACAGAATTGCAAAACAAAACGGAAGGCCAATCCAGCAGAACAGAACAAACAGAAGACAGAATCTCAGAACTCAAAGATGAAATGGTAATTAAAGGAAAAACTGAAGAACTATTAATTAAACAACTCAAGACCTGTGAAAAGAAAATGCAAGAACTCACCAACGCCATCAAAAGACCAAACCTGAGAATCAAGGGCATTGAAGAAGGAGAAGAGGTGCAAGCAAAGGGAATGCTTAATATATTCAACAAAATAATAACAGAAAATTTCCCAAATCTAGAGAAAGATATTCCCATACAGATGCAAGAGGCCTCCAGAACAACAAACAGACCAGACCAAAATAGACCTACCCCACGGCATATCATCATTAAAACGACAAGGGAGGCTGGGAGTGTGGCTCAAGTGGTAGAGTACCTGCCTGGCAAGCACAAGGCCCTAAGTTCAAACCTCAGTGCTGCTTAAAAAAAATGAAAAAAATCATTAAAACAACAAGTACAGAAACTAGGGAAAGGATATTGAAGGCTGTAAGAGAGAAAAAAACAACCAACATACAAAGGTAAACCCATCAAAATCACAGCAGACTTCTCAACAGAAACATTAAAAGCAAGAAGAGCGTGGGGTGAGATTTTCCAGGCACTGAATGAAAATCACTTCAACCCCAGGATACTCTACCCAGCAAAACTACCATTCAAAATAGATGGAGCAATAAAAGTCTTCCATGATAAGCAGAAACTAAAACAACATGTGACCACAAAGCCACCAACTACAAAAGATTCTTCAAGGGATTCTGCACAGAGAAAGTGAAACCCAACATAACCATGAAAGGACAGGCAGCACCAAACCACAGGAAAAGAAAACGCAAGAAAGTAGAGAGTAACCTCAACTTAGGTACACACAATCAAACCTTCAAAAAACTAAGACAACTAAATGACAGGGATCACCACACACCTATCAGTACTAACACTTAATGTAAATGGACTTCATTCACCCATCAAAAGGCACCGTTTGACAAGATGGATTAAAAAGGAAGATCCAACAATTTGTTGCTTACAGGAGACCCCTGTTACTCACAGAAGTAAGCATAGGCTTAGGATGAAAGGCTGGAAGAAGATTTACCAAGCCAATGGCCCCCCAAAACAGGCAGGAGGAGAAATACTTTTCTCTGACAAAGTAGACTTCAAACCTACATTGATCAAACGTCATATAGAAGGACATTCCATACTAATAAAAGGGGAAATAGATCAAAAGGAAATAAAATGATCAACCTATATGCACCCAATGTCAATGCACCCAATTTCATCAAACATACCCTGAAAGACCTAAGAGCATATATTAACTCTAACACAGTGGTCGTGGGAGACTGTAACACCCCAATTTCCATCAATAGATAGGTCATCCAAACAAAAAATTAATAAAGAAATCCTAGATCTAAAATATACAATAGATCAAATGGACCTAGTTGATATCTACAGAACATTTTATCCAACTTCTACACAATATACATTCTTCTCAGCAGCCCATGGAACCTTCTCCAAAACAGATCATATCCTAGGGCAAAAAGCAAGCCTCAGCAAATATAAGAAAACAGAAATTATACCATGCATTCTATCTGATCACAGTGCAATAAAACTAGAACTGAACAAAAGTAAAGACAAAAAACATGCAAAGAGCTGGAAACCGAATAACTCATTGCTTAATGAACAATGGGTCATTGATGAAATAAAAGAGGAAATTAAAAAGTTCCTGGAAGTCAATGAAAATGAAAACACAACCTACTGGAACCTATGGGACACAGCAAAGGCAGTCCTGAGAGGAATTTTATAGCCATAAGTGCATATGTTAAAAATACTGAACGATCCCAAATCAATGACCTAGCAAAACAAGAACAAGTAAATCCCAAAACAAATCGAAGGAGAGAAATAATAAAAAAGAAGAGCTGAAATCAATGAAATAGAAACGAAAACAACCATACAAAGAATTAATGAAACAAAAAGTTGGTTCTTTGAAAAAATAAACAAGATCGATAGACGCCTGGCAAACCTGACTAAATTGAGGAGAGAAAAAACCCAAATTAGTAGAATCAGGAATGCAAAAGGGGAGATAACAACAAAGACCACAGAAGTCCAGGAAATCATCAGAGACTACTCGAGAACCTATATGCAAATAAATTCGAAAATCTTAAAGTAATGCACACATTTCTAGATACATATGATCATCCAAAACTGAACCAAGAGGAAATTAATCACCTGAATAGACCTATAACACAAAATGAAATTGAAGCAGCAATCAAGAGTCTCCTCAAAAAGAAAAATCCAGGACCTGATGGATTCTCTGCTGAATTCTATCAGACCTTTAAAGAAGAACTGATACCAACCCTCCTTAAACTGTTCCACAAAATAGAAAGGGAAGGAAAACTGCCAAACACATTTTATGAAGCCAGTATTACACTTATCCCAAAACCAGGCAAAGACACCTCCATAAAGGAGAACTATAGGCCAATCTCCTTAATGAACATTGATGCAAAAATCCTCAACAAAATAATGGCAAACTGAATTCAGCAACACATCAAAAAGATCATTCACCACGACCAAGTAGGCTTCATCCCAGGAATGCAGGGGTGGTTCAACATATGCAAATCAATAAATGTAATAAAGCACATTAACAGAAGCAAAGACAAAAACCAAATGATCATCTCAATAGATGCAGAAAAAGCCTTTGATAAGATCCAACACCACTTCATGATAAAAGCTCTAAGAAAACTAGGAATAGAAGGAAAGTTCCTCAACATTATAAAAGCTATATATGACAAAACTACAGCCAGCATTATACTTAATGGAGAAAAACTGAAACCATTCCTTCTAAAATCAGGAATGAGACAAGGATGCCCACTATCTCCACTCCTATTCAACATAGTACTGGAATTCCTAGCCAGAGCAATTAGGCAAGAAGAAGGAATAAAAGGAATACAAATAGGTAAAGAAACTGTCAAAATATCCCTATTTGCAGACGACATGATCCTATACCTTAAAGACCCACAAAACTCTACTCAGAAGCTTCTAGACATCATCAATAGCTATAGCAAGGTAGCAGGATATAAAATCAACATAGAAAAATCATTAACATTTCTATACACTAACAATGAGCAAACGGAAAAAGAATGTATGAAAACAATTCCATTTACAATAGCCTCAAAAAAAATCAAATACCTAGGCGTAAACCTAACAAAAGATGTGAAAGACCTCTACAAGGAAAACTATACACTTCTGAAGAAAGAGACTGAGGAAGACTGTAGAAAGTGGAGAGATCTCCCATGCTCATGGGTTGGTAGAATCAACATAGTAAAAATGTCAATACTCCCAAAAGTAATCTACATGTTTAATGCAATTCCCATCAAAATTCCAATGACATTCATTAAAGAGATTGAAAAATCTACCGTGAAATTTATATGGAAACACAAGAGGCCACGAATAGCCAAGGCAATACTCAGTCAAAAGAACAATGCAGGAGGTATCACAATACCTGACTTCAAACTATATTACAAAGCAATAACGATAAAAACAGCATGATACGACATGAAGACCAGTGGAACAGAATAGAGGACCCAGATATGAAGCCACACAACTATAAGCAACTTGTCTTTGACAAAGGCGCTAAAAATATATGATGGAGAAATAGCAGCCTCTTCAACAAAAACTGCTGGGAACACTGGTAAGTAGTCTGCAAAAAACTGAAACTAGATCCATGTATATCACCCTATACCAAGATTAACTCAAAATGGATAAAGGGTCTTAATATCAGACCCCAAACTCTAAAGTTGATAAAGAAAAAAGCAGGAAATACTCTGGAATTAGTAGGTATAAGTAAGAACTTTCTCAATGGAACCCTAGCAGCACAGCAGCCAAGAGATAACATAGATAAATGGGACTTCATAAAACTAAAAAGCTCTGCTCAACAAAAGAAATGGTCTCTAAACTGCAGAGAACACCCATAGAGTGGGAGAAAATATTTGCCAGCTACACATCAGACAAAGGACTGATAACCAGAATATATAGGGAACTTAAAAAACTAAATTCTCCCAAAATTAATGAACCAATAAAGAAATGGGCAAGTGAACTAAACAGAACTTTCTCGAAAGAAGAAATTCAAATGGCCAAAAAACACATGAAAAAATGCTCGCCATCTCTACCAATAAAGGAAATGCAAATTAAAACCACACTAAGATTCCACCTCACCCCTGTTAGAATAGTTATCATTAGCACGAACAACAGGTGTTGGCGAGGATGTGGGGAAAAAGGAACCCTCTTACACTGTTGGTGGGAATGTAGACTAGTACAACCACTCTGGAAAAAAATTTGGAGGCTACTTAAAAAGCTAGACATCGATCTACCATTTAATCCAGCAATACCACTCTTGGGGATATACCCAAAAGACTGTTACTCCAGAGGCACCTGCACACCCATGTTTATTGCGGCACTATTCACAATAGCCAAGTTTTGGAAACAGCTAAGATGCCCCACCACTGATGAATGGATTAAGAAAATGTGGTACCTATACACAATGGAATTTTATGCAGCCATGAAGAAGAACGAAATGTTATCATTCGCTGGTAATGGATGGAATTGGAGAACATATTTCTGAGTGAGGTTAGCCTGGCCCAAAAGACCAAAAGTCGTATGTTCTCCCTCATATGCAGACATTAGATCAAGGGCAAACACAACAAGGGAACTGGACTTTGATCACATGATAAAGCGAGAGCACACGAGGGAGGGGTGAGGATAGGTAAGACACCTAAAAAATTAGCTAGCATTTGTTGCCCTCAACACAGAGAAACTAAAGCAGATACTTTAAAGCAACTGAGGCCAATAGGAGAAGGGGACCAGGAACTAGAGAAAAGGTGAGATCAAGAAGAATTAACCTAGAAGGTAACACACACGTACGGGAAATCAATGTGAGTCAACTCCCTGTATAGCTATCCTTATCTCAACCAGCAAAAACCCTTGTTCCTTCCTATTATTGCTTATACTCTCTCTTCAACAAAATTAGAGATGAGGGCAAAATAGTTTCTGCCAGGTATCGAGGGGGTGGGAGGGAGGGGGGGAGGGGGGTAAGGGACAGGGTGGGGGAAGAGGGGAGAAATGACCCAAACATTGTATGCATATATGAATAAAAAAAACAAAAAAAGTAATTAAAAAAATTAAAAGGATTAAGGTTAATTCGTTTACATATAAGACACACACATCAGAAAAAGTATACATAAGATCATGAATGACAGTTTCATCTTATTTATTTTCAAAAAGGCTAGGAATCAGTGCTGCTGTTTTTAAGGTTACTGTAACTCCAGCACACATGTGGCACAGAGGAAGTGTGACTCCTTAGTGGTTACCAATGGTCAAACACAAGTTTTAAGATTGAGAGCAGAGTCAAAAACGGTTGGAGAACAGGAAGAACTGAGAGCAACAATGAAATTAAAGGCTACAGTGTAGTTAGCCTGAAGAAGCATCAGAATTGCTGATTATTTTCTCAAACAATAAGAAAGGGTACTGAGCAACTGTTCCTTTTCTCTACCAAGGACCAGAATGCAGGAAATGAACTTAACCTGAATTGAGTGGTTTAGATAACTCTTAAAAGAAGAACGTCCTGTGAACAAGAATGGAAAGAACATTCTAGAACACTCTAACTGTAGGTTTGGATTTTCTCTTTTATTTTTGGGAAATACTTATTTTGCCAATGACTTCATGATTTTTACTTACAGATTCATAAAACAGAGACGTTTCTGATGAACACCTGAGAGCGACTGCTAACAGAACACTGAAACATTGAAATATGAAAGCCCAATTTCAGGCAGAAGCAGAGATGAGGACTGACCCCAGGACCAACATCTTTTTTTTTTTTTTTTGGCAGTCCTGGGGTTTGAACTAAGGGCCTCAAGGCTTCCTAGCCAGGAGCTCTATAGCGAATGACATTCCCAACTCCCTACTTTTTCTTTTTTTACCTTAGTGAAGAGAATCTTTTTTTTGTATTTTTATTAGCATATTATTGTTGCACTAGAGGGACATTGTGACCTCTGCAAAAGTGCTCACAACATATCTTAGTCAGATTCACCCCTCCATCATTCTCCTTTATCTCGGCTCTCCACTTAGAACAGTTTCACCAGGTCTCACTGTTTCATTTTCATGCGTGACTAATAGTATCTCCACCATATTCCTTCGTCAGCCTACATTTTTCTTTTTCCTCAATACACTTTACCTGTTCAAGAGCTGCTGTTGTTTCTGACTGAAGATCGGTCACTGGTAGGAATTATGTGATGGGGAGAGCACAATCTTTATGATTTTTGTGTTGGATGAAATTTCAGAAAGCCATCATTGCAAACAGACAAGTCTATAATGAACCTCTAAATTTGGGGTAAAGCTTCAGCAACAGGCAGAGTTGACTGAATCTTCCTTCACTGCATAGAAATACTCAAGGGAAAGTCGCCTCTTTCTCACTGATGGAACTGCCAGTTCATCTCCAAGTGTTCTTGGGCCTGCTCTTGAATTCTCATTTCTCCATCACTGGGTTATCTGGGCACCACACTGTTGTAATGACTGGGTTTTCACTACATTATGTGATTTGGCAAGGTAAGTCTTGCCTTAATTCTTTAATATTTCAAACTAGCAATAATATTTACATGACAAACGGCATTTTCCCTTGGTGAAGAGTCTCCATTAATGTGTTAATAAATGATTTGTCTGAATAAGTTATAATGAAATTTACAAAGAAAATGGGGATTTAATTTTCAAAATAAATCAACAAAATTTTTGATGCTTAGCATGATGGTGCACACCTGTAACCAGCACTCAGGAGGCAAGAGGATTACAAATTCAAGGCCAGCCTGGGCTACATGGTCCTTTCCCAAACAAAAAAATTATAGTTTTTGATGTAAGAATTTGATTTGGATAGTCAAACTAGTATGATAACAAAAATGATCATTTTCAGAGGAGGATGAATGAGAACATCACCAGACAATATTTCATAAAATATTAATACTCCTATGCATATATTTATATCTAATTTACTTATAAGGTCCAGTGCTGAACTAGGTCTCTACAATTCCCACTCTAATTTTGTACAAATCTAAACAACTTTTATTAGCACAGCATTTTTTTTTAGGCTAGAGATAAAAACTAGATCTAAAGACAAGGGAAAGCCCCAAAGTTCCAACCCTCAGCCATCTCTCTCCTTCCTGGGGCATCAGGGCACCACTTTGCCATAGAGGCTTCTGAGCACTGTGGAGGTCACGTGACTCCTGCCCCTACCCCTCCCAGACAGCAGGGACTGCTGCCAAAAACAGGTGACCAACCCAAAGGCCAGGGAGGATGTGGAAGAATTAGCTTTTCAGCTCATTACAAACTGGCTAGTATTTTTTGTGACAACAGTGAATTTTTTATGTACTTAGGAAAATAACTAAGGTAGACAAGATCAGTAGAAGTCATAACCAATGGTTTGGCTTCAATGAAGGGATTAAAAAACATTCAAATACTGAAGAGTAAATTTGGAGACATAAATAAGTTTTGTGGGACATGAACAAGAGAGTAGACTAGTACAATCAGTAGACTAATTAGCAGAGTAACACAAGTATAAAAGCACCATTTTTAGATGAAATGGGAAATCTGGTCTATTGCTACCCATCAACTAAGTTAAGTATCTGACTTGGTAAACAGGTGCTTCCACCTTTTTTCTCTACACAATTAAAAGATCACTTTACTCATGAAACTTCATTTTAATGGTAAGAGTTCCACTCTCGACCAGTTAAATTTTTAAAATACTTTCTAAGAGAAAAAAAAAATATTGGCTTACCATTATTTTCCTACAAGGCACTAGATGGCGCTGGATAGCAAGAAAGTCAAAAGTGGAGCAAGAGCAATTGGTCACCCTTACCTCAAATCTGACATTTGGGTAACTAACCGCACAACTCTTAAACATAAACCTGCCAGAGTTCATTGTGCACTTGAAAACATCGCACGATTGCTCTCAACTACAGGCTGCAAAACAATGATTATTTCCAGGAGCTGTCTAATACATATATGCACTAAACACAAAATCTGGATTCTTCTGCTTCCCTGTTTTTCCAAATCTATACCCAAGTAACAAAACTGTTCAAGACGTATTCTCAGTTCTGTGTGATAAAAGTCAATTAACAGGAACGGGGACATCAGTACCCCTAAAAGAGGTAGGGCACTGGGACAGAAACAGTACAGTCACTCTGTGGAAAACACAAAACTTTGGGATGGGAGTCTGTGGAATCAGACGCAGGAGAAGGCTTTGGTCTTGACCAACAATGTCAGCGTGGACCGCCATTTTAATTGAATGACATCCCAGCTACCTCAGGACTAAAATGAAAACACTGGCTATTTCTGAAGTGTCTCTTGTAGCTTAGAGGTTTTATAGCCATCTAGTTGCTAATGTTCTCAAATAAGATAAAAATAAACTACCTAATTAACTTACCAAATCTATAAATTATGGCAATTTTAAGAATAATCCATATATGGAAGATATTTACCAGTGATCTTATACTGAATTAAAATTTCAAAGTATAATTAGGATTTCTAAAGTTTAGAGCTTTTTTTTTTTTGCAGTCCTGAGGCTTGAACTCAGGGCCTATACCTGAGGCACTCCAGCAGCCCTTTTTGATAAAGGGTTTTTTTGAGATAGGGTCTTGGAAACTATTTGCCCTGGCTGGCTTCACACCATGAGGCTCCTGATCTCTGCCTCCTGAGCAGGTGGGATTTCAGGTGTGAGCCACTAGTACCTGGCAAGTTTATAACTTTTATAAATACTCTCTTTGATAACCCAAGAAAAATTGCAATGATAACACTATAAAGTATGCTAAATATCACTTTGAATGTGAGATTAAGTATAAATTAGTAAAAATGAAAAACAACAAAAGTTGAATTAAGCAAAACTTTAGTCACAGAAAGCATATTCTTGTCCAGCAAGCGTCTCAAAAGCACCTTGCATATGTCAGACAGTGCTCTGGGCCAGGTATATATTTCCCATTTCCTTGAACAGCTCCAGGTTTCTCATGAGCCTTACCTTTCTCCTAAAATAGTCCTCTGCCCTCTACTCACCATGGGGTGAGAGGTGTCCAAACGGTCCTCATTGTCTACTCTGTTTGTGGGTGACCCAGTCCCCCAGCTTCATGACCCAGAGCACCCAGGCTGTCCCTGTTGGTGTGTGTGATTTCTCAGTCTCGCCCCTGATTTTCTCAGTCTTTGACGACAAGAATGATTTTTTAGTCTATGTTCAGCAGTTTAGCACAGTCTTCTGGCACCTAGCAGATGCTTAAAATGGTGTGATGAAGGAACAGCATTTAGGATGTAACATTTAACCAACGGAGGATAGATTAAGGTTTAAAACATTTAAGAATCTTCCCAAAGTCACACAGTTACCAAGTGGTGAATCAGAACTTGCCTATCTTATCTGACTCCAGAGCCAAAAGTTTGTCAAAGCTAAATTCCTTCCTGAGAATTGTCCCTCTTGCCCCAGGTTCTGAACAGTGTGACCAGCACATGGCTTTCCTTCCTTTAGGACAGCCCTGGCAACTGTGCAGTAATAGGAAGTCAGACTGCCTGCTTCCTCACAGGTGGGGTTCAGAGTGATACCCCATCACAGCTGGTGCTCAACACAGCCTATTAATGTCCTGTGATGTTTGCAAAGGCAGCAGTTTAAGACAACTTTCAATATGTTTTCTGGGTGCTAGGCTATTAAGTTTTCTACCATCGCTTGCATTAGACAGGCAATTTACATATTCTTGAAAACTGTCCATTTTATCTAGCTTTTCACATTTAGTATAAATATGTTCTCCTAATTTGTCATTCCTACTATACTATCAGGCTTAATCATTAAACATTTTCCTTTGGGTTCTTAGTTTAGCAAATGGTCCATCTGTATCATCTTTAAAGACTTTCTTTTTCTGTCTCCATGGTTAAGTATGTAAATCCCAAGAGGGAAGAAATTTTAAATCACTGAAACTATCTCCAGTGTGCAAAACAGTGCCTGCCATGTGCCACTATCCCCCAAAATGGGGCAAATTATTGTGTGCCATGGCCCATGTCTATAATTCCAGCTACTTGGGAAGTTGAGATCAGGAGGATGATGGTTTAAAGCCAGCCCAGGCAAAAAGTTCATGCGACTCCATCTCAGCCAATAAAAAGCTGAGCACAGTGGTGTGCGTCTGTCATCCCAGCTACATGGGAAGTGTAAATAGGACACCACAGTCCTGGCTGGCTAGGCATAAACACAAGACCCTATTTGAGACATAACTAAAGTAAAAAGGGCTAGGGGAGTGGCTCAAGTATAGCAAGTGTGAGGCCCTGAGTTCAAACCCCAATATCACCAAAAAAGGGATGAATTAATGAATTAACTTATTTAATTCTCATATTTATTAATGCTCAAAAATACATAAAAATGCTTCATAGTAGGGCAGCCTGTGGTGGCTTAAGCCTGTAATCCTAGCTACTCAGGAGGAGATCAGGAAGATCTGGTGGTTTGAGGCTCTCACCCCAACTACAAGGGGAAACACAAATAGGTGGGTTGCAGCTGTAAAGAGAGACCCTATCTCAAAAGTAACCAACAAGAAAAAGGTTGGGGGTATGCCTCAAGTGGCAGAGCACCTGCCTAGCAAACTGAGGCCCTGAATCAATCCTCAACACCACCAAAAAAAAAAAAAAAAAAAAAAAAAAAACCATCACAGTTTAACTATGTACTATTTTCCATCATGAAGAATTAGGTTCAGAGATTTAGCAATATTTCAACTGATTTTCATAAACATTCTTCTCTAAATATTCAATAAATATATTTGACTTTTTTCTTTGTACAAAGTACTTGGCATAAGGTTTCTGTTTAATTTCTAATGCTAAATAAGTTCCCATTGTTTTAAGTCATGGGAATCCTCAGAACAATTCTTAAACAGGGATTAAATTCTAGAGGAAAAAATAAAATCTCCTTTGGGAAATTGTAATTGTGCTTCAAGTGGATTTGAAGTGAAATCCAAAGTGTAAATTGCACTTTGTAAGTTGAAAAAAATCTCAACCTGATAATTCAGTTTAAAATGGCTCTGGGTTGGTGGTCTTCCTGATTTTTTAAGTGAAAGGCAGAATACAAATGCCTGTCCTTGGGGAGGATCAGAAAAGGAAGTTCAAAACCAGGTGTAGAATATCCTCTTCAAGAAGCATATGATTCAAAGAAAGGAGGGAAGGAGTGAGGGCAACAAGAAACACATGAGAAAATAAGTCACCACTTGTGAGAGGTGGATGAAACAAAATTCAAGAAACTGTCATTCAGAAAGAATATAAAGGGTGAAGTAAATCTACTTCAAGAACTAAGATGTCAAGAAGTAGAGGACAAGGCACAACCATATGTAGAGAATAAACTCCAAGGGGCTGAAACCAGGAGGAACCAATGGCATCTTATCAGTCAGTTTCCAAACGTAACAATTACCAACACAAAATTAACACATAAAAAATACGCAATAAATGTTAAATAAATTCTAAATGAACTTTAAGCTATGAATGAAAGTGTGACTGACTAAGAGCACGTAAAGTGTTCTGCACGTGTTTTTATCAAATACGAATGACTGACATCTTGGAAGGCTTTTGAAGGAGGCTGAGTATGCTGCACCTGACCGGGGCTGCACTCCATGTACGCTAGACCAGAAGTGCAGGAACAGCCACAGCTGAGACTCCCGCAGCCGGACATCCCAACCCCTGGCACATAGGCCCCAGAGCTCTTACAGAGCCATCTTTCAAAACCTTACAAAATCACAGACAATGTTACACTTTGTTCTTATTTTATTCTACTATAGATCGTGATTAGAAAGGACACACTCTCCTCTACGGCATCCCAGCTCACAGTGCTGAAATAACTTCTGTACAAAACACAAATTCTAGAAATGCCGTTCATGATACAGATACTACAAACTAAGGCAAAAATAAACGAATAAAGACTTTTATGCCCCGAAGTTGCCATGCCATTCTTGACGGGTACTACCCACACACAGAAACAAAATACAGAGGGTGTGGCTGAATGCGTAGAGTGCTTGCATAGGGTGTGCAAGGCCTTGGAGTCATTCTCCAATACCAGAAAATAAAAGAAACAAAATATAAATAAGTTCATACAATTATGGTATGTCTACAATTTATAATATAGTAAGGTTTTATTTAAAAAAGACCTAACAGTATTTTCTTATCTAGTGCAACAAAATTTAAACACAGGTACTTACATTATTGCACTCTCCAAGGAAATACAGTGCAAATCCATCAGCTTTTGTGGCTGCCAAAGTAACAAAAAGGAAGAGACTAATCTCAATGGAAGATTATAACATGCGTGAATTCTCTATGGCGAGGCTCGGGGGTGACCCTTTCCAATAGATTCATTAGCATCACCAATGGTCATGCCCTAAATAGAACAAAATAGCTCATGGCTTTCCTCAATAGCATAATTAGCACATCTTCATACATTTCTCACAACTGATTGCAAATTTTACTATGTGACATCATTCAATAAATATGGCAGGTCACATACAGTGCCATAACACATCTGTCAAACTTTAAATATTCACAACCATTGAAGGA
Source organism: Castor canadensis (assembly GCF_047511655.1). NCBI lineage: Eukaryota > Metazoa > Chordata > Mammalia > Rodentia > Castoridae > Castor > Castor canadensis. Next base: position 3,513,431 of record NC_133386.1, on the reverse strand, counting down.
CATTTTAATTAAAGAATTGCATTTAATTTTTATGGTATTGAAATATACCAGAAGTGATATTAATAATGTTGAATAACTAAAACCAGCACCAGCCAAAACCGGTTACGTGTTCATCACCACAGCCTCTGCAGTGAGCAGAATTTAACTTGTCAAAAGTTGCCACATGGTGTCTCACACCTGTAATCCCAGCTCCTCAGGAAGTGGGGAGCAGGAAGATGCCAGTAGAAGGCCAGTCCATGCAAAAAGCATGAGACCTTGGCTACAAATAACTAAAAATCAAAAAAGGGCTAGGAGTGTGGCTAGAGTAGAAGAGCACCTGCCTAGTAAGCTCGAGGCCCTGAGTTCAAGACCCAGAGCTGCCTCTTCCCCCAAAAAGATATTGCTTCGAGTCATCTGAAGGCAACTGCCATAGCAACAAACAGCTTCTGTCTTGAAGGGCTGGTACATTTAACACCTTCTGAATTCCCCTTTTAGCTGCATGTCTTTGGGTGAGACAGTTAGCCTCTCTGTTCCACAGCTTCCTCATTAGTAAAATGAAATAGCAACAGAAACCATCTCAAAAGGTTATATTAAAACTGAGTGAGCAACACACATGGCAAGTGCCCAGCATACAGTTAAGTACATAACAAATGCCGTCACTAGCATCACATCATGTATTCTGATTTTCCCATAAGACACTAAGACGCCATGTCACAGTGGGCAACCTGAAAATCATGTCCTAAAAAGTGTGCCTTTAAAAATCACTTTTCTGACAAAATTGTCACCCTAGTCCCTCCCTATATGTTCCCTAGTCACAATACAAACCGTATGTCACACAATACATAAAATTGACATCTACCCAAATAAATTTAAAGTACTTATTTTCTTTAAAATGAATGACTTTCTTTATTGAAATGTGATTTAACTGAATAAAGCAATGCTTTCCAAAGACAACTAGGTGTTCATCAAAGGCACAGGTATACTCCATTTATACATCAGGCGGATCTGAGATTAGATAAGTTAGGAGTTTTAAGGCTTGACTCATCTTGGTAGTTTTATAAAACTTAGTACAGCAATACAAATAAATAATGACTTTCATCTGCCTCTTGGTCGGATATTTTTTCCTACTTTCTGTAACATGAGAAAAGAATCTCTGGTCTCGTTTTTTTCTATGAGCATATAAAATCCTTCTTACCTATTTTTATGATGCTGCTTAATTCATAGAGCAGCAGGTGGTTGTCCCCTCCTGTATCCAGCCGTTGCTCGATATAGCTGTTCAGCTCATATACAACTCCCTGCATGTTTGTATCTTGGTACTTTGAACAGAAAATAACAAAAATAAGGGCACAGTTAAATAAAATATGATTCAATTCCTAGTTTGTAAGATAGAACTTTGTATACTAGCTACTCCTTATACTTTCAGGGTATGATTTAAATATTACAGCCTATTTATAAAACAAATAGACTAACAGCTATGACTCCTTATTTAGACTTATCTAGATACTGCATATGGATTACTTGTTTTAAAATATCACGTTACAAATTACAACTTTGCTGAAGTTTTTAAGTTTATTTGAGAAACCAGTACAAAGATTTGCTGAGGGAAATTTCACCCCAGCTAGGAAAGCCCTCCACAGACATGGCACTGAAGACACTCAGCTCCCCTCAGTGCGGCCCCAGAGCAGGGCTGAGAGCTTTGCCCTGCAGCCTGGGTCACAAAGCAAGGCCACACACCAGGCTCCATCAGGGCACCAGTTACAACAGCAGGTGCCTAGGATGCTCCCACACCACACTACCCTCTTCTCTACTGTAATGGATACTTAACCTTCCTATTAACTTCCCTACTGCCATGCTCGCCCTACTGATCTTACCCTCCAAACAAGACTGTAAATATCAAAAAGTGAAATGAAATGCTGTTACTGCTTACTTCAAGTACTGTTAGGGCTTCCCAACAGGAAGCAGGCAAAGTCTGTACACCCCACTCTCAGCCGGGCCCTCCCACCCTATAAAAACGGTCGCAGTCTACCTGGAAAGCTTCCTCTCATACCATCCCCCACCACCACCACTCTGCCCTCGGGCTCTCAACCCTGACCACCTCTGAGTCTGCCACTTGCTGTCACTGCACCATGCTCAACATGCAGCTGTGGAATGAGTAAGTGACAAGTGTGCCTACACCTGTGATGAGCAGTGGCAGAGACCCTACAGAGTATCAACAAAGCCAATGTCCTGCTGTCACCCTATCTCCTGTTCCAGCTGGAAGGGTTTCAGTACATAAACAAGTTGTGCTTTATCTGCAAAGAACAGGGGTTCTGAGTTCAGTGTCCCCCACTGGCATGGCTGTCCATGACTGTCCCCAAAGTGGCCTATGCCAAAGGAAACTGAACTGCCACAGCTTCCCTGGTATGTGTTCAAAGGCTTAGCAAAACAGGAATGCCAGAGTGAGCAGGTTATGGAGGGCCCAGGGCCCAGGCCCAGCTATGTGTATGGACACTCCCTTCCAAGGCCCAGCCCATGCGAGAAGCCTGTGGTATGGGCCAGGAGTGGACATGGAAGCTGCTGCCCTATGCCTGTGTCCCCTGAATTCACCTGGAAGAGGTGATCTCGGTGTAGCAGGAGCCAAGCAGCAGCACTTGCTCTGGAGTGCTGGTAGCCAACGCACAGAACGGAAGCTGCAGCCTCCTGGTTTGACCAGCAGATCTCTGCAGTACAGGCTGCACCCCAGAGGCTCTGGAACCCCACAGGACAGTCACTAAAGGTCTTGTCCCCATGTCTGCTTTCTCAGTTGGCAAACCAGAAAAGTTCTGGCTTACATGAACAAACATCTAACTTGATCACCACAATAGAAAGTCAGAATACCACAATGAATTCCTAGGCGGGAGCCAATTTGTAGGCTCAGAACCTGTTAAAGCAAGCAAGGAGAGGCTTGAATGATCTTAAGACAGAGCCAAAATTTATAACCCTGACCTTCCTCCTCCCTTCCCCAGAGGCCTACAGTCACTGGCCTGGGCAACTGTATCAGGAAGAGAAACTGCCAGATGTGGGTGCTCACTGGATACCTGCTCTGCATTGACACTAACTCTTAAAGAGAACAAGCCACTGATTCTTGAGTCACTTTTGTGACTTTTTTTTTCTGCTAAAGCTTTATCTCAGGAACAGTTAGCCATAACTTCCCAGTTTTACTTCTTAGCTCAAGATTTTTGCCAAGTCATGCTTTCACACAGGTACCAGTGTGACAGCAGAATCTGTGCAAAGTCATGCATTTGAACTTCCAATGTCTCCGAAACATAACAGAATCACGAGTCAAAAAACTTACGCTGTTCCTTTGTCATCATGAACGCAATCACATCTGAGCCATTTCAAGTTTTAAAGAACTCCAAAGAAAAGATTCTCTGTAACATAACTTGTGCTTCCTTGGCACTGGTCAGAATCACTAGTTCTCAATTTTCCCAGAGCTCTGGGAAAGAGCTTATCTGACAATGACACTAACACAGAGGAAAGCAAAGGCAAGAGACAGACACATAAGTCAGACCCCAAGAGCCACCTACAAAACCCTTCATGCTGGAACACCTGCCCTAGACACTTCCACAATTGCTACAGCCCAACCCAGTTGCCACATCTTTCCCATGAACAAATATGCTCCTTGAAACCTTGTTTTCCTTGGCGGGTAGCGGGGGGCGCTCAGCTAGGTTTAAGGAGTGGTCTTTAATATAAATCAGTAGTGGGGCCCATATACAAGAGACATACAGGCCGATTCTGTCCTCACTATCTGCAATGTAATTCTGAGCATGACCCCTTCAGTGACAGTCCATGAGCGGTGCTGAGATCAACAACCAGCTGTTCTCTGCCTCTTTTGCACAGGAAGTGGGTTGTCACAAACAAGTGAGACAAAAAGACATTCTGGGATGTGGCAGTGTATCTGAGACTTCAGTCCATGTCTCTCCCGCTATATGACAAGGCTGAACTGCCTTGTCTTTAAAATGCTTTTCCACACTAACTTTCTGTGATAATTTATGGCCTAGGTTTAAATTTTTGTTTATATTAAGCTTCCAAATTCCAATCTTTAACCTGATTATAATTGTAGAATTATTACATCAGTAAACTGTTTTACAAAAGTTTCCATTTTTTGATATAATATTAACTCAAACATTAAAAGTCTATGTACATAGTAAGTCATTCAAACTATAATACACTATAAAACTTAAAATTACTGGCAAATGTGAACTGATAAGCATAATTACTATTGAGTATTAGCCTCACAGTCATTTTGCTGCTCCTCTGCACTGTTGTGAAAGGAAAGGAGAGAACACAGATGAAGACAGAGGTGAAATCACACTTCTAAGACATGCTTCTGGAAACTTCGTGATAAAGAAAGCTTAGGAGGAAATCCATTCAGCTGAGCAAACTTTCAATTCTATGGCTTAATTAATAGAAAATCACACTAGCACATTAATAAAGATGCTAAAAATTGTATAGCATTTTTAATCTCACAAAATTCTTTCACTGCCTCTCTTCTGAGAACGTGCATAAAGCTTATATCAAGTATCACTGTGATATTTGCAATTCTAGGTGAATCAGAATCCCTGGCACAGCAGGTTGTATATTCCACAATTTCCCAAACCTTAGGGTGACATGGACACCACTATCTTCACTCTCTGTTCCACACTGAGTTCATGCAGTGCTTGTTTTTATTAGAGCAACCACTAAAAACATACCTTCACAATGATATGCCCCAATGATCAGACAGTGGCGATCCAGCATAAAAGCAAACCATGTCAAGGCTATCTGACCGATGTCATTGTGTTACCTATGAAATTTTCATATATCCTGAATCATCCCTATGAGTCTTCTGTGGAGCCTCCGGCATTTGGCACACAGTTTGGGTACCAGAGGAATGGCACCTCTCTTGGCCGGGAGGTGGAGCATGCATAATACCTCATAAAGGAAGCTAAGAGGGGGATCTCACCAGGAAAATAAATGCTCCCAGATTTATTAAAATGAATTAGGGTTTTAAGCATAGATTAAAAGACACTTAGCACGAAGAGTTTTGAGGCAATTCAAGAATCTAATGGGAGCCTAGGAGCCCTGCTAACCCCAAGAATCCATAAATCTCTAAGGAAGAACCCCATATCCTAAAGGACAACCCCACAATAGGAAATACAACAGACACTAGACTAGACCAATATCTAACAGCACACAAAGAACTTTCAGATTTTAATGTGAACTTTAATATTTATTTTGGTTTGGCTTTTTAAGTTCTTCCTTATTAGTACTGGTATATACTAAATTCTACAGAGTAGGGGTTTCAGCCATTTCTATACTTTATGATATTCATCCCTCTGAATAACATCTTCCTCTTGTCACCCTTTACATTTTTTCCTTTTTCTTCAATTGATCTTTTTAGAATGTTTTATTTTGATATGATTTCAGTCTTAAGCAAACCACAGAGTAGTATAAGGAACATCTAATTACCATTTAGCAGTATTAAAGGCTGAATGCTTTGTCCCACCCAAAATTCCTATGTTGGAATCCTAAGTTCCCCTGTCATAATATTAAGTAGGACATTTGGGGACTGATTAGGTCATGAGGACAGAGTCCTCATGAATGAGATCGCTGCCCTTACTAAAAAACAAAAAAAAACTTAAGTGAGTTCTGTCATCCCTTCCACTCTGCTAGAACACAGCAGGAGACAGCTGTCTGCAAACCAGGAAGTGGACCCTCGTTAGACACTGATCTGTACTGCCTTGGTCTTGGCTTCCCAGTCTCCAAAATTAGAAGAAATGAATTCCTGCTGTTTATAAACCACCCAGCCTATGGCACTTTTGTTGTAGCAGCAGACTGATTAAGATACCAAGATTTACCAGTAGTTTACACTTTTATCCCAATCATTTTAACATCCTCTCCATAAATTCCATCTATCTACACACACACACACAGAGTGAGTTTTTAAATACTTAAGAGCAATCTGGCATGCTCTTTTACCCTTGAACACTTAGGTATGCATTTGCTAAGAGAAAGAACAGTCTCTCACATAACTACAATATGGTCGTCATGATCAGAAAATTAAACCTTACTTCCATAACATAAGCAAGTTTAAAACCTATACTCACCTTCCATCTGCTATCCCAGTAATGCACTTTTTAACTCTCTCCCTACCCCTGGTTAGGTTCAAATCCCAGGTCATAATGGCATTTGGTTGCTAAGTCTTCTTAGTATCTATGAATGTGTAACAACAGTTCCTTGCCCTTTGTGTTTCTTGAACTTGGTACCTTTGAATAATACAGGCTAATTTGAATTTGTCTGATGTCATCTCTCAAGATTACATTGAGGCTCTACATGTTTTGCCAGCAATACGATGAAGTGGTCAGGTTAGAATCCTAACATTCCTTCTGTGTTTGTAGTTTGGCATTCTGAGAAGAGCTTTCCATTTTCCTCGTTGATTCATTCATATGAACATGGACTCACAGACTCTTGACTTACTCACCAGGGCATAGCTCATTAATACTGATCTTAAACTTCAACATGGGCCAGCAGGAACCTCTTCAGAGAGCTCCTTGCCCACTTGAGATGTCCTCATGATTCCTTCAACAGTTCTTTATACTTTCTCATTTCATACTTTGACAGCCCTTGAATCAACCATTTCTAACTCTCAAAGGCATCCTAGTTTCTTTTAGTGAAGAATGGTATTTAAAAATCCAAGAGCTGGACCTATCTGTCCACATGGCTTCTAAACTTCTCAATTACATAAATATTACATATGAGGGGTATCAAATATATATAAATACACATGTAGGTATATATAAATATGTATGTGCAATTTTATACTTACTTACCTATTTATATATATATATATATATATATATATATATATACATATTAAAAGCCATGACCGCATTCTAATAGCTGCAATTCCAATCAAACACCACAGTGTACCTTCTAGTATTCCTCACATCCATTTTTGCAATTGCCTCACCCAACAGTTGAGAAATCTGGCTGCCAATATCTTTAACATATCTATATATTTTGTCATGTCTTATAAATACACTGAAGTAGTTTCAGAACTGCTAAACCATACCCCTATAAATAGCAAACCTGCTAACTAGATGTTAATATTATACATTTAGATGAAATTTATAAAAACTGAAATATACAAATCTGAAATGTACAATTTACTGTATTGTGACAAATGGATAAATTCTTGTAACACACACCCTACAAGACATATAGCAAATGATCCCATCATGAAGTCCAGGCCCTGTCCTTCCTGACCAATTCCTGTCTCCAAGGTAGCTACTTTTTTTGAATTTTTCCACCACTCATTATTAGTTTTCTGTCTTGAACATAGCATGCATGTGAAACCAGACAACATGTGCCTTCTGAACTGGCTGCATCTGCATCTCCATGAGTCCTTCACGTGGCTGGGGGTGCGCCTGTAGTGTGCTTCTTTCTCCCACTCACCATCTTCTGTCACATAAGCGTACGACACACTGCTGACCTGTCCTGCCATTGTCAGACATTTGGCACTACTGTGAGTACAGCTGCTATGACCATCCTTGTAGAAGTCCTGGTGAATGGAGAGTTTCAATTATCGTGGGCAAATGTGAAAGGGGAATTCTTGGGTCGTAAGGTAAATGTGTGTATAACATTACAAGAAACAGTAAAACCCTTTTTTGCAGGCATTCTATTCTTAAGGATAAAGTTATGAGAATGATATAGGAATTGTAAAGCAAAATGAGTTATAAATGAAGACATTTATGTTGCACTAATGCCAAAGGCTAAAAAATTCTAAGAACTGTAAGGAGGAACAACCACCCTGAACAACTAAGGGAATCTGTGAGCCTCTGAGGTCAAGGAGAAGAGCGTGGAGCAGCACAGAAGCCACTGGCCCTTTGCAAAGGCTTATTTAAAAAGTTTTGGCTGGGCATGGTGGCTCAAGACTGGAATCCTAGCTATTTGGGAGGCTAAGATGGGGAGGATTATGGTTGGAGGTCAGTCTGGGCAAAATGTTTGTGAGTCCCCATCTCAAGCAATAATTGGACCCAATGATACATACCCATCATCTTAGCTATGTGGGGAAGCACAAATACTAGGATAGTGGTCCAGACCAGTAGACTGGTCCAGGTATAAAGCAAGACTCTATCTCAAAAATAACCAAAGCAAAATGTCTCAAGGAAAGAGTGCCTACCATGCGCAAGGCTCTGAGTTCAACTCCCCCAGTACTGCCAGAGAGAGAGCGAGAGAGAAAGAGAGAGAGAGAGAGAGAGAGAGAGAGAGAGAGAGAGAGACAGCTAGATGTTGCCCAGTGGTAAAGTGCTTGCCTGTCATGTATAAAGCCCTCAGTTCCATCTCAACACTGCAAAACAAATAAAAATCCTCAATAGAAATTCACCCTAGCTTTATAAGAATAAAATGAAAGGAAGCTTCGCTCCCCCCACCCCTTGCAAAGCCACTGGGCCCAGAGAAAATGCCACACATTCTCCGGAAGGGAGTTAGGCATGTTGACAGAAGCATAGTGTGAAGAAAGCAACTTTAAAAAATGCAGAAAAGATGAAAAAAGCTGGGAGGTAACTCAAGTGAGGGCAGAAGAAGAACAACAAGCAAGACATGAATTCAGGGACGGGCCATGCATATCCTCCAGAATGACACCAGAGAGACTGTATTGACAGAGGGGAAGCAAGCAGGCAGGAGTCTACACACAAGCCAGCCTCTCTGGGAAACACACCATCAGCTCAATGCAGGGAAACAGAAAAGTAGTAAAAACCAGCATTTCTACGGAATGTTAGAGTTTACGAAGGGTTTTGAAATAATTTAACTAAATAACTTAGAACAAAAAGGTCAACAAGATACAAAGAGTCATTCAAATAATAATTTAAGAATAAAGGATTTATACAATAAAATGGTTTTAAATCACTGATTGATACAGTAAACATTTTTCATATATTTAAACGGCTAGTAGAAAGGGATTAGGTTATCAGGAGCAGATGAACACTGAGAGGCAGGAACAAAAGATGTAGTCTGGGGCGCTACTCAACAGATGTGTTTATGAACACCAGTATGCAAAGAAGTCCCTCACAAACACAAGTCTTCAGCGGTGTGTCAATGTGCATGTGTGTCAAGCCCTACTTTAGTACCAGCTAAGGCTCCTACTAGAATGCGGGTTTAAATCCTTTGAGCGATAGCTAGGCCTGACACCTATGACAACAACGAAACACCTTTAATTAATGAACTGCAATCTAGGAGCAACTGGATTTTACACACAACCACACTATTGCTAGATGGTTGTTTTGTTCTTTTTTAGACAACGAAGAAATGGGCCCAAAACAATAACCTTTTAAACAGCCTTCCGTTCAATGGACCAGGCCCACACTTCTTCTGCTGTAGTAACTTCCAAAACCTTGAACCTGATTTGGATTTGTGGCTGCCAAGAACACATGGTAACATTTTTATATGATAAATATTGATAAAATACGTGGTGATATTAAAACACTGCGAGAGAGAAATGTGTTTAATTCTGTTTTTAGAACTTCGCATCACAATGGCTTAAAATTGGTTTTTAAATTAAATGGTTTCTGCTGCCGTCCATGGTGATAAGTAAGATACCTATCTTCTGCATGGCCTCATCATCATGGTTCCCATGGACTCAGGAATAGACGTGGACACGCAATGGTCTGTGCTTTAAACTACTGCTGAGTCGTGGGCTTTGCCTTGCCTACCAGCAATGCCACTGTCTTTGGCAAACATTCTCAGTATTTACATCGTGTGAACGGTGTCCATGCAGCAGAGCAATGGATGGGAAGTATTTCACATCAAATTCACTCAGGAAACTGCCATGTCAGAGCCCAGGCTTCAGAGGCTTCTGAGGTCTCCATGCTACAGTTCAAAAACCATAGCAAGACCCCTGAAACAAAATTTAGGCTGAAACAAATAGTTTGTGATTTATGATGAGAATGTTTCTCTCGGATTTTCACAAAACACATGATCAAGAGCCTGAAGAGAAGGAGAACATGGGCTTTGCTTGCTGGCATCCTGTGGAATCTTCCTCACTAAGCTTCAGTGATTTTCCATGGAGGGAGAAGTTTACTTCTTGGGTATTTTGATTTACAAAATTCAAACTGTCTGGATATTACTTTATAAGCCTTTATAAGGCTTACTTTATAAGCCTGGAACACTATCTCCATTACCTGTTCCTCTGGGTTGCAGTCTTACAGAACTGGCAAAACGCCACATGGCAGGCTGGTTGCTGCCTATTGCACTTTGCAGTCTCATCTTCAACTACTGCAGTAACCTCACAGCCAAGGCTGGGTACCAGGTTACAGACTGTGAAAATGATTACTATGTGAGAACTTATTTAGGGGATTTTAAAGGGATAATCTGTCTGTCTGCTTCTACCTGTGTTCTCTCTACCCTCGGTTATAACATGTCACCACATGGTTGTCAGCTGGAGGGGGCACAGGAAACAAGGGAAACCACCCCAGGTAGTTCTCACCCTGTCTCCCCAGTCCAGCCATCCTGTAGTTACCTTCACTTTACTGAACACTGAGCCACATTTTAATCCATGCCTTTGCAACAGATTGAAAAGTGCTGTAAAGTCAGCTACACTAACTTAGATTTGCTTTCTTATGAAACTAAGTGTTAATAGTAACTTTGCCTTGAAAGAGACTGACTGGTGGTTGGTGTCCCTCCTTTAGGGAGCAAATGAGCCAACTTCCTTCAGATTATGCTTCCCCTAACTGGAAAGGAAGACCCAAGTTTTCCACTCATTCACAGAGAAATATTGACTCTTAAATGTTTGCTTTCTCTTTCTTCCTCTGATGTGTTTGGGTATAACTTCTTTTTCTGGTAGATACTTAAAAAACCTCTTTCACAATGGCATAGTCAAAAAGAAACAGAAGTGAGTAAAGGTCACTAGTTATCGAGTTAAAAGCAGAACCCCTCAGCGGGGCTTTGGAAGGCTGATGTGGTCCCTCTCAGCACTGAGGACTGTGCAACTCCCACTCTTCTTTCTGTACTAAATCATCACATTTGTGCTCACTGCTGGTTCATTTCCATAAATATACAAAGGCACTATCACTCATCCTATTTTGAAAACAAGAATGTTAAACACAAAACCTCTCTCTTATAACCCCTTCCTATCTAGTTACCACTCCATGTCTCTTCTCATGATTAAGTGCAGTGAAAAACATCTGGAACATCTTCCACACGAAGAGAGCTCATTCAGCACATATCACCACCGCAAGGCCAGTGAGGCCTCATCAGCAGAGGAGGCATGTGTTTGTCAGAAAAAGCCATGGTGACATCAGTGACCCACTGGAGAAGAGGAGGCATTCCTAACTCTGGACTGGAAGCGTTTCCTCTAAGATCACTACAATCTGTTTTAAAGTTTTTCCACTAGCAGGAAAATAGCATGCCTTCAAAATGAATACACAAAAGTAGCTTAATGGCTTCCACAAGGCTCCGGGGCATTTATCTTGAAGCCATTCATTCATGTAAAGGAATGATACCATGTTGTTCCAAAACAGATTCATACACAAACTCCAGAAACTCTAAGTCCTGTGCCTAAGGACCCAATAATGCTCACCACCAGTGAGACGGTGCTGGGGTTCACCGGAAGTAAGTCGGGGTCGCCTGATGACACTAATCCTCTTGTTTGGGGGAATGTCTTTTCAGGGTTTGCTCTGCCTTTGTGAAGTGCCCCGAAAGAGTTGGAGCCACAAAACATCCCTCCCCAACCTGCAGCAGGAAGGGTCTCAGCTGTACTGGAGCACCAAGGCCCAGCAAGAAAAATAATGCAGATAAAGCAAGTAAATACAAAGGATTTGAACAGCAAGGAGAAACTGTGTGAAGTTATGAAAGTATTCCTCAAAGAAGTAAAGTGGAGCTTTACAGACTCTACTGTGTAAAATGAGTCCATCCTGAAGGGAAAAAAATCTGTTTTCTTCAACTTCCTATTTGGTTGATGACATCCTAACTCCACTGCTAGTGTTTCCATCCTACATCTAAATTTCTGAGTGCCGTTACTATTACAAAGCAATATGACTTCAACCAAATAAAAGAGCCTGCCTCCAGTCAAATCTTAAATAAACCTCTGATATCGAGCTGGAGAAAGAGAAAGAACAAGTTAATAAATGTCTTCCAGTGCTGCTTTTTAGTGCCTCCATCTCACGTTATCAAGGTGACCATGCCCACTACCAGCTCTGCAGGGACCTTCACCCCATGCTGCCCTGTGTGTCTACCAATCTGCCACCTTCCCACTCCGCTGCAGCTGCCGGCCTTTCTGGTGTGCCCTGGATCCCACCACTGTCACCAGCCAGCCCCTTCCATTCCCAGACTCCCTGGAAAGGAGCAGTGCTTTCTGCTTTCTCCCTAACTGAAACTACCCCCCTCCTCCCATCACCAGGCTTCCTGTAAAAGAACCTGTAACAGGACGTGAAGTGGTCCAGAGACACATGCCAGCCTGCTCCTGATGTCACAGACACTTCTTAACTGCAGTAACAGAGAAAAAGACTGGCCACCCCGCATAAAACAATTCTTTTAAAGTTGTCATTGAGAGACCTCCTCTCTTCACCTTACTAGATAACTGAAGGAAGCTGAATTAGTAATAAAACTGTCACATGCCAAAAATTTCAAGACACCTTGCTGGGCATGGCACCAATGAAGCCAAATTGAAAAGAGTCACTAAGGGCTTACCTAAAATCCCCTTCCCAAGAAAATCACTGTTTTATATTATATATATATATGTATACACATTTATATACATGCACACATATGTATGTGTGTGTGTGTTAAGTAAACAGTGACATCAGATCTGCATTTAATTTGGACAGAGCTGGATGTGAGTCCACACACTGTTTGCAACAGAGACATACTGAACAGGAATCTGGAGGAACTTCATGATTCACCAACAGAATTGAGCAGTCCCTTAACTTGGCACATGAAAGCACTGAATAAAATGGATACCCTCACACTGTTTACCAGCCAAATTAAAAACAAATACATGATAATTAAATCTGGATTCTAGTACAATTTATTTCTATCAACCCAGAGAGAATCACAGCAATAAGTCCTCTGTGGAAATGTCCAAGCTCTAGTTCCCCTGGGACCCTCAGTCACTCATGTCAAACTGAGCCCCATCACCTAGCCCTCCACCAAGTGTCTGACAGGAGAGTGTAAGGGCGCTGACATAAATGATTCCCCCAACTTATGCAACTACGTTAAGAAAGGAAACATCTACAAAAACACCCAGAGTGAGGGCTCCAGCAGTATATACAGGGTAAAACTCATTTTCAAAAGAGGGAGGATAAAGCAAGATGGATAAGGGAAGCATTTACTTTGTAAGCTCAAGATGATTCCAGAATAAACAATACAGGATTACCAGTGAGATCAAAGACAGACTGAAATGAGAGACAGCAACTAAAATACAGATGTAATCTTAATTCACAAGTACCATTGTGAATTTAAGCAGAATTAGAAATAGTACAGAACAGAATTGTGCTGCAGAAGTTCAAGCTGATGGAACAGAGTCACTGTGAAAGGTTCTAGAAGGTTTATGGACGAGTAGACAAGACAGGAGAACAAAACAAATGAGAGAACATCAAGAAACTACATTGAAGAATATCCTGAACTAAATTAGAAGTTTTTAACATGATCAAGCAAGCTCTCCACACACCAGGCTGACTTAATAAAAGTGAAAACAATTTCAAATGGCCTAGTAAAAATAACTAACTTCTAAGAGCAAGTGGTAGACTTCTAGAAATACTTGGAAATAAAAAAGTCAACATACATTAAGGAAAACACTAGAACAGACTCAGATTGCTCCTTCACAATCCTGTTTACTGGAGCGTAATGGAACATATCCTCAAATTTTGAGAGGCAAGGACTTTTCCCAAGAATCTCAGACCTGGTTACTCTGTGGCATACGCTAACAGCTAGTCCAGACGCTCATATCTTGATGTGTTCTCTCCCTGGTCTTGTCAGCAATCTTTTTCATTTACTTTTAAAAGAACTTTTTTTTTGTGATACTGGGGTTTGAACTCAGAACCTCACGCTTGCTAGGCAGGCGCTCTACCAGCCCTGTATTTACTTTTAAGGTGAACCCACTCTTTGACAACCACTGTAACAGTGATCATAAAAGAAATGACTAATAGTGTTGATTACATGAAAACAAATAGTAAATAACAATGTGATGGATCCTATAAACCCCCAAGTCTTGCCACCCAGTCTCTCTAAACTCCCTCCCTCCTTTTTTTCTTCCCTTTCTCCCTCAGATGTAGCCAGGATGGGTCCTGGCTGTGTCAGGAAAGCTCCAGGCTCACTCCTGTCTCAGGGCCTTAGCACTTTCTGTATCATCTGCCTGCAGAGCTCCTCCACCCATTCACATCCCTCAGACCCCTCCTCCAACATGTCCCAGGTGAGCCTTTCCTGGCCACACACTCACACACCCAGCCCAAACCTTCCCTGCCTCTAGCTTTGCCCGTGGTCACAGCACTCATGGTCGATGAGCACAGGGCACTCAGTACTCATCCACTGAGATTCCTGACCCCACCACCACACCTATGCAAATGGCTGAGGGCAGGAAATTTCTTGTTTCTTCCTGATGAGTCCCAACAGCCTAGAAAAGTAGAATTAATATTTATAGATTAATGATGAGGTTGTGATTGGAAAGTCAGGCTGGCCCAAATATGCTGGCTTCAGGAAAGCATCTGATACAATCTCACACTGTTCATGCAGGTGATGTCTCCACCCTTCACAATGTCCTGGGCGATAAATTTTTGAAAAGCAGCACAGGAAACAACATGCAAAAATTACTCAAATGTATTAACAAACAAAAGCTGCATGATAAATGTAAAATAGAGGCTCATATCATTAGAGTGCACATCAAAACCAGCTGAAATGGAGTTAAAGTAAATTGCTGCCCTGAAGTTAAAATTCTAAAGCAAGACATGGCAAGGAAGGTGCTTCTCAGTTGCCTCCTACTTCATTCCTCTCCCTTCTGCATCTCCACTGCTGACTTGTCCTCATCTTCTGCTCACCCAGCCACTGCAGTATCAGAGGTTCATGCTCATATCTTTCCTCTCTTCTGTGGACACTGAGTCCCACATTCTTACACACCCTCTGTACAATGTGGACTTCCAAAACACAGCTCTCCCTGGGACCTGTCTTCTGGGCATGACAAGGTATGCCCTTGCTTTCCAAGCATCTCCAATTCCACGTCTAGTAACTCAGATTTAACATGTTCCAAGTAAAATGATTCTCATCCTCACTGAGCTCCATTCCATCTGTGTCCTCCCACGATGTGAAGAGAATCTGTGTCCTCACAGCACATAGACTAAAACCACTAGGAATCCACACTGATTCCTCTTCCCACCTTCTTCTACCACCCCTGGCAAAGCCTGTCAGCTCCTCCCTCCCAGCACACTGGCCCCAATGGTCACTCTACCATGACAATCCCGACCTCAGACATCTTCCTTCACTCCTGGATGATGACCAGTGCCTCCTGTGTGCCCCTGCCCTCAGCAGCGGGAGGGGCAGGGCGGTGTTCAAATGCAAGTTATATGGCATTGCCTCTCCACTGGGTTTACCCAACAGCTTCCAAATATCCCAGAATTAAATCCACAGGCAGGCTATGTAGTAGACTGAAAGGCCCTAAACACCCCTCTTCTATTCCAGCCTCACCCTCTATCCTATCGCCATTGTTCATGCTGCTCCAGTCACACTGGCCAACTCAGGACCTTTGAGGTCACTGCCCCTCCTTCTGGCTGATTCTTTTATTGCTACTAGAATCCTGCTTAAATGCACTTACCAAATTTACCTCTCCTGATTACTCCGTATGCACAAGGCCACCCCAATCCACCATTACTCTGTCCACTTTGTGCTTTGTTCTTCTACATATTCATCATAGTATTTATCATGGCCTGTTACATATACACGTATATTTATATGTATGTATGTGTGTGTATATGTATACACACACACATATTTCAGTTGTTTCCACCGGTCCTTCTAGACACTGAGAATCAGAATGTTGTGTGCTCTGCTCACTACTGTATTCAAACACCTTAGAATGATGCTTGGCATATAAATGTCAACAACTGTGTGTCAACGGAATGGCAGGGAAGGAGGCATATGCACAGAAAGAGGAAGGGAGGAAGGGAAAACCAGAGAAGAGAGAGAAGAGATCTATGACTTACAGATCTAACTTGATTTCACGAACAAAAAATAGTTTACTAAAAGCTCAATAGCCACAAATGCCCTATAGTTTCCTTAAAATGTTAATTCTCCCTTAAAACTGTATTGACAATATATAGTCTCCAAACCAAGACAGGCATCTGTCCCACCAGAAGTTATCAGTTGGTCTTAGCGTCATGTTATGGCTGCAACAGTTTAAAAATATTTTAATAGCCACAATGTACAGTTTGTTTAGACATTGTTAAGCAGTCCCGAGGAAGCATGCAGAAAAACAAGTTTAAAAAGATGTTTTACCATTCTAGAAAGAGCAAAATCCTTGTGCTCAAAGAGCTCACCCATGCAGTAGGACATACACCCTGGGAGGTACTAAAAAAAGTCAAAATACACATGGATAACAATCAAGGGGAAGCCTTGGGCTCTAAGTGAGGAAGAACTTCACAGTAATCAGCACCACCAGGGAGGGGAGAGCCTACCTCACTGAAGAGACACTTATTGTCAGGAGATTGTTTTCTGAGTGTTAGTCAAATAAGCACTGATCAAAATATAGAATTTATTCAGGAAAAATCTTTAAGGATTCTGCCATCAGATAACATGCTAGGAACGCAGCTTCATAATTTCTCAGAGACATGCTTTCTCCAAATTTGGCATAAGAGAATCTCGTAAACTACCAGCAAGGAAAAGTCCTCATGTAAAGCTTCATCAAAGCTTCTAACGGCCATAAAGACACCATGTGGGTGCCAGTACCACTTTCTGCACACATGGTGTCTCTCCTCTCCCCATTAGCAGAATAGGGAGCATGTGTACAGTGTCACACCTGAACCCCAGGTGTTTTCGCAACACTACATAACCGAAGCACACAGAAATGAACTAAATAAAAAATCTATTCTTTATCTACATTATCACCCTTCCCAAATATAACATGGCTTGTATATGAAGAAGTGAGATGCAAAAGCAAAATTGGCTATGCTATGAAACCCTTATATTCTGGGATTCTGAAGGCTAAGGGAGTGTGCTGCATTACGTAGGTGCACAGAGTCAGTATGTTGACAGCAGTGTATCTTTCTTATCACTGGAATAAGAAAGGAGCAAAACACAGTGATGGCTTGGAACTACCTGCTTTGGGTATTCCTTCTCTCACCTCCCTCAAAAAAAACAAAGTCTAAAATCTTTTTATGGTTGTAAAGGTTAAATTAAAGTTGTTTCCTACACAGAAAAAGTTAGTCTGGCTTTTCTCATCAGGGATTATTGATGATTTGACAGCAGTTTTCTTCCTATTGTGCCTTGATTTATAGGACATGTCATATAGCTTCAGAACTCTGACCCAGCAGTCTTGCCAGTAGCAATGACCCAGTGGTTTACAACTGCCTGAGTTCTCTTGTCAGAATCCCCTTTCCATCCTCATGCATCACTTTAAAGCACTTTCTGCTGCTCCTTACAGACACCAAAATTCTAGACTGACCCGTCCACCCCTTGGCACATCTTGGGGCACTTACATTTGCCAGCTCTACCACTATGAACTCTGTAGATGTGAAATTAATAGCGAAGGCATGAGGTTCAGCCCTGAGGTTCACAGAAGCCTCCAGCTAGTCACCAGTCCCCAACGCTTGCTCTAGTCATTTAGATGTTTCCTTCTGGACTGAAGGTGTGACTCAAGTGGTAGAGCACCTGCTTTGCAGGTGTGAAAAACATGACTTCAAACAGTTCTACCACCAAAATAAAATATGGGGGCGAGGGGCTTCCTAGATGTTTCCTTCTTCATATGATTAAAATTTTTAGAACTCGTCTACATAAAATCTATAATTCTACTACCAGTTCTTCAATTTACATCCAAGAAGAGTGATTTCCTATATCAGGCTGCATAAGATGCAATCCATCATGATTATTTTCAATGTTTAATCTGCATTTAATGTCTTTATGTATATAGGAAGCAAAATACTTTTTCTTATGCAATTTATAATTTCGTAGTGTTACACACAATATACCAAATGCTTTCAAGATTCATCCACCCCCAAGTTTTTGAGCTTGCTAAGTTAAGTCTCTTAACTATGTGGTCTTGGATGGCTGCCGTATGGGAACGTTGTGCTGGCAATGTCTTATCTTCTAGTTCTTCAAGAGAATCTTGAAGATTTTATATGCAGTCTTTCAGTTTCTCAATGTCAGCCACTGATTCAGAAAACCCCACGGACACACACAATGAAGCAAACCGCATTTGCCCTGTGTTCCATCTTGAGGTTGCCAACTGGCAGCTCATCTCTCTACTGACCTATCTTATTCCGTACCGACAGGTGCGTACCTTGGAGACAGCACCCAGTTTTTGCTGTGATTTTCTAATACTTTACCAGATTAGAGGGCTAAGAAAGCAAGGAATGTCTCATTTCCTATACTCTAGTAGTGGTAGTGGAAATTGTATTTATTACTTACCCTGCTGACTTCCTTAGGAGTTGATTCATCTGGGGGGGGGGGTGGGAAAAGAAGGAGGAGAAACACAATTAGAAACTCTGAACAGGTCCTGAAGTATGGTGCACGTCATTCACTGTCAATGCTTTCTGTTAGGAAATCTTACAATTTCATTTTTCAAAACTGTAAATGAAGGTTAGACATAATAACCTGGGTGAAGTATGCACTAATTTCAGAGGGAAATTAAATCCTACCACTACATACACCCTACTGTAGGGTTCAGAATCTTTCTAAGATTTGAAAATGGAAATACCTGCACATTAGGCCACATCACACATATCTAAGAAGGGTTATGACATTAGCATGACTGTCCATCATACAACCCCACAAGAACATCCCAGAGGACCATTAACACTAGGGTTTATTCAGGAAAAACCTTTAAGGATTCTGCCAGCAGATAACATGCTAGGAACGCAGCTTATACATTTACAATTTCTCAGAGGTGCACTTTCTCCAAATTTGGCATAAGAGTGTCTCATAAACTACCAGCAAGGAAAAGTCCTCATGTAGAGAAGGCTTCATCAAAGCTTCTGATGGCCTTAAAGATACCATGTGGGTGCCAGTATCACTGTCTGGACACATGGCGTCTCTCCTCTCCCCACCAGCAGAGTAGGGAGCACTCACGGTGTGAGGGTTTATTCCAGCTGACCAGGGATGGCCCAAGCTGATTTGCCGGCCAGGGTGGGAAACACCACCACCACCGCCAGTGCTCTTGTACCGGAAGCCTGAGTGGTGGAGCTATTCCCACCAGGTCCTCAGCATTGTTGGTGAAATAAGACTGATGGTTGCACCTAGTCCAAGCGAGACCCCTGAGGGCTCTTTCACTGGGGGTGGTAACAAGAAGATGCCTGTGTAACCAGCAGGTGTAAGGAACCAACTGGCAGACACTCTCTTCGGGCTTGCTGGCTCTGACTGAAGGGAAGCGAGTTTGCATAGCCCTAACTGAGGGAGGGAGGAGGGTGATGCTGGAGCTCCACCTAGCAGTCAAACTGTCTCACAGCCGCCAGCATCAGAACACCTACATAGGAAACTGACTGGATCCTGTGGCACCGAAAAGCACACACAGGCAAACAGGCCATTGTGAGTTCACACAAACTTGTGTGTCTCGTTGTTTCTGCAATGTTTCTCTTTAATCTTTCTCAGACTTACTACCCATTTTCACAGATAACAGTGAGTCTGCCCAAGTCATAGCACATATCCAAGGTGGTCTCTGAATGAGGGCACACGCTCGCAAGTACACACACACATGCGCGCACACAGGCACATTCTCTGCATTTTCTATCCCCACCCCGGTTTGTCTTTTCAAAGTATTTTATCTATTATGCCCCCTCAAGTGCTTCAGAATTTAAACGAGAAGTAGGTACCCAATAAACAGCACCTATGTTTTACACTACTGTATCAATACACACCTACTTATATTTGCAACTGCTGCAGGATGACTAGGGTTGAGCATATGACTTCTTAAGAACATGGGCAAAACATTGATTTCATTTTCTTTATTGAAATCATATCATAAAATTTTTATTTATTCTTCGACTCCTTATGCCTTATCTTTTCCTAAATGTCTCTGAAGGGACAATTCAATCATTACAAGTTTATCAATAGATTCCAGTTAGAGAGACTTGAGTTGTAATTTTTTAAGTCTTTATGTAAGAAATTCATTGAACATGACTTTTAAAATGTGAATTGCATTAAAAGGCATACAATGAAAAGCAGCAGTGGTGTGTGAAGTAGTCTGATCCTAAGACGGAATGGAGGTGACAAAGCTGTGGAACACTGCCACTGATCGTCACTACTGATCTGCAAGTTAGCTTGTGGGAAGAAGAGCATTATGTCCAGACTTCTGTCCATGACTGTTCCTCTGCTTCATCCACTCGTCTGGTACGGCACTTCTCAAACTCAAGCATCAGGATTGCCTATTTCCCATATTTACAGCATCAAAACATATGTTTATAAACAATTTAAAGGATTCAGCTTACCTTTTGAGCTGATTCAGAAACATATTCTCTTCTCGTCTTGAGCTCAGCAATCATACAATTTTTGTTAAATGAATGTCAAGTCTATTATATTCAGGGAATGCTGAATTCTAACTAACTGAGGAAATGAATGGACACATGAAATTTGCTAGAGAACCCGCTTCTTTCCTGTGTGGAGTTCTCATTCAGGTAAGAACAGTGACAGGCTGACAGGGCTTACCATGTCCCCACAGTGGCACAGAACTATGTGAATGGTGTGAAAAGAGGTCTGTCTCCTGGCCCAGCGCAGGAACAGTGGCTGGGAGCCCAGGCCTCAGATGTGCTACCTGGGGAAGGCACAGCCTTACAAACCCATCCTAACAACTGGAGCTGTTACTGAAAAAACAATTACTTTCCCAACAGCTTCTTCAGTGTAACAAACAAGTGCCGCCCTCCAGCTCACCCAGTTCTGTGCTCTGTGCAGACAACACAGGAATGACAGCCTAAGAAGCCATTGTAAGAGGTGCTCAAACTGCTTTTGCTGAAAAGCATGGACTCCTTACTCAGGCCTGTGAATTAACTAAAAGAGGAGAAAAGCACAGCACCTCACCTTCATTTTGTATCCGTCTTTGTTTCAAGCTAGTCTCTCTGCAGTCACCTTTCAATCACCTTGGATTCCAGGAAAGACAGATAATAACATCTTCAGGACAAGAGACTACCTCCAGCAGAAAAGCCTCCTCACATGGACAATCTGCCTGACTCCAGATTAACAACTCCCTATCTGGAGCTCCCTACCTGGAGCTCCCTACCTGGAGCAGACTAAGCTAAAGAGCAACACTGGGATTTGGACTGTTTACCTGTGTGTACACACCTGTGTTCCCTGTCCCCAGTTCTTTATCTACTTAAACTTGCAGCTTATGTCTATAAGCCAAAGATGGCTGGACATGGGCTGAGTGCCCATTCCACCTCTTTCCACAGTGTGTAACAAATCTCCTTTCTTTGCCTTCGTCCTACGTCTTTATTTGGCGTATAACGGCGACTGGCCAGACTTAGCATGTGAAATTCCAGAACTCTGGGCCTGGGGTCCAAAACTCTGGTTTCACTATGACTTTGAAAGTGGCCTGATGGTTTGGTGGCTTCCTGCACCACTCAAGACTCAAGTGCAAGGGTGGCATTTCACACAGCCCAGCAGCAAAGCTCACTTTGAAGTGAAAGGGTGTGAGACCTTGGAGAAGAAGGAACTTTCCATAGACATCAGAATAGCATCAAATTAGCAACAAAATGGTTCACAGCTGAGGACACTGCTGATTTCCAGGCAATAGGGGAATTCTTCCACCCCACAGGTTAGTATGGAAAACCTGTGTGCAGGACACCGCGTCCCATCCTCAAGGAGCTTGTGTTCCAGCTGAGCAAACATGAGAACAAAATAACCTCACTGAAGTCCTGCCTAGGCCTATTACAGAGAAATTTACTTTTTTAAAAAGGAGAGTACATCTTGCCCCAAACACCATCTCAACGAGTGGCTTTTAAAGCCTCAGTGAGAAGGAAAACAGGTCCTGGGGACAGACTCCCCAGAGGGGATTTCCTAGTAAGTACTTAATGGTGTCTTTTTCCTGGTAAGCACTCAGTTTTAAATATTTTATAAGTCTTTGTAAATGGGTATTTTCTTGTGATTACTTTTGATATTTCTTCCACATGAATTGGGATTTATAATGGATCCACAATTATAACAACATATTAAAGGAATTCAAATTATGTTGACTGATAATACAGATATCAAGTAGCTACCAATTTGATCAAAGTTCTGTGGCTGCTAGTCATAGCCTCTACTCTGGGTGAAGCTTTGAGGTGGTCTCCAGGAGGAGGGAAATTCCAGGAAAACTCTTATCCTTTGGAATCAGTAAGGAATTACAAGTTTTCTATTTGAGCTGTTAAACTGTAGAGAAAAGTAAATACCACTAAAGAAAACCAGATGACGAGAGGAAAAAAGTTAAAGTAAGTTCAATAAATTATTCTCGGAGATACAAGACCCACTTAAAAGCACAAAAAGACCCACTTAAAATTGACTCTTGGAGCGTATGAATATTTTGTTTGTTGTATGTTCTAGCATCTTTCTACTAAGAAAGGATTTGAAAATATTTAAAATAAAATATATAAATGCATATGATCCAAACATGCTGCTGCTAAAAACAATTAAGGTTTTTATTTATGAAAAAATGTGTATGATTTAAATTTTAAGAAGTAGAGGAAAAGTAGAACTATTGTATGAGCCTATGTTAGCTAAAAACTATGAATTTAATCTATATATGTACATATATACATACACAAGTTTAAAATTTTAAATATGTATATTTATATATTCAAATAGGTCTCAATTATAATTCTTTCCTATCATGCACCATGTCACCTCACAACTCTGAAGTGGAAATAATAGATTGATATAGATTTTTATGTACAAAAGTAAACATATGTGTTAGCAGTATCTTTGGGTTGTGAGATTATATGACGTTCCCTTTTCCATTACACATTTCTAAATTTTTACAATCGCAATAAACTGCAATTTAAATGTATGAATCTTTTCCCTACTGCTACCAAACAAACACCAGAATACATCATTGTGCATGTGAGGAGGATAAAATCAATTTTCAGTGCAGGTGAACAGGTAAAAGTTTCAAAAACCCATGATCTATCTAGGAAGCCCAGAGAGTTATGACACCTGTCTGCAGAATCGCCTTATGATGGCTTCAAAAGAAGTCCCCTTGCAGCTGGGACACCTGCATCTGCTTGCTAGAACCCAACCCCCCAGCTCTCTCTCTCTCTGCCTGGTTCAGTGTGTGCCCCAGAGGTGTCAAGATTCGCAACCTGAATACAGGGTGAACAACTTACTAATGTCCATTCTTGGTTGGCTCAGTCAGACCAGTGCAGAAATCCTGTGCTCTGAGGCCCAAGCAGTATATCCTGGCATGCCCTCAACAGACAAGAAAGGGAATGCACATTGCGTCACAGTCACAGCTGGCAAACCGCCAGGTTAACATGACAAACCAGAAACAAAATAAGCAAGAGCAGTTAGCGTAGAAAACAGAAAGTCAACAGTAAAAAGAGCACAAAGGAAATCATATCTGAAAATTTTTGACGTGAATTAAAGATAATACACGTCCTAGAAACCAGAGTAAGGCAGGAACTTACGGGTGATATGATCTGACTGCTGAATATAATATAGACAATTATGTCACAGGAGGCACTCCCTTCCTTGGCCAGGAGCCGTAAGAACCCAACATGGACACTTTGGCAGGACCAACAGTGCACCTACTGCCTGCTTCACCCATGCAAAGGTGTTTCAAAGCTTGGTCTTTTGTAAAAATCACTTTTCAGGAAACCTTGAAGTCTATTATTAAAGAGTGCATGTCAAGTTCTGTAACATGAAAAGCATACTGGTGTTCTACGGAAATAAAGAGTGCAGTGAAAGGTCTGATTAGTAAAGAAAACCACCAGCGTACACAGGGTAGGGGATCATTTAATGCCTATCTGGCAAATTAAGACTGAAACCACATTTTCCATTCGGAATTCTAAGTTGTGATTTTCATATGACTTAACTGCCAAATTCCAGATACCTTATTTTGAACAATTTCTCCTTTTTAAAATTGATGGTTCATCTCCTCGAGGTGCAACATAGGGTCCTTTCCATGAACTCTTCCATGGATAAATTCTCCGTGGGTAAAGTCACAGGCAAGTACTGTCTGCCCAGGCAAGAAGTGACCACAAGACAAAGACCTCTGTGCTCTCAGCAGAGACTTCCTCTAGCCTTCCAGACTCACCAGCATTTGTACTCTAACAATGATGAAATGTTATTCAATCCACAAACACTTATCAAACATCTAACACAAAAAAAAGAGAAAAAAATCTAACACAGCAGAGCCCTAATCCAAAGGGGATATGAACCAAGCCCCCGGGGATGCCTGAAGCCACAGAGAGTACCGAGCCTTGTAATTGAATGCTTTGCCATCATAACCAAACACAGGCCACACATTGGAGCCCTGGCATTTGCTGTCTGAAGTGCAACAGAAAAACTGGCATGGATTTCAGTTTCACAAAGATTCAGTCTTACTGCAGATGCTAATAACCTTGGCATAAGATTGTTTTTTCTCATTAAGAACTTTTACATAAAGGAAACATGTTACAGTTTCTCTTTGATATGTCCAAACTGCCAGCATCATCTCTGTTCTTGCACTGTAGAGCATCACCAAGTGAAGCAAAGTCACCTGAACACAAGCATGTGACACCACAGCAGTCACTCTGATGACCCAGAGGGCTACAGGGTGACTATGGGTAGGCAGTGTATACTAAACATGGATAGAGTGAACAAAGAGATGAGTCACACTCTGGGTGGAAACTATGAGGTTTCCTGCTACACAGAATGACATGCAATTTCAAATTTGATTTGTTTATTCCTGGAAATTTCCATTTAATATTTTCAAACTGTGGTGTGAAATATTTTAACTGTGGGTAACTGAAACACAGAAAGCAAAGTCACAGATAAGGAGGGAGAACTATATGTGCCAGACACTGAATAAATGGCTCAGATGGCCCAATCACAAACAAGAGGAAACCTTAAATGTCATAGATTAGAGAGAACCACGAATAAGCCTTTGGCCCTCGTTGGGGGGTGAGGGTGGCAGCCATCCTAATCATGAGGGGTCAACCTGAAACCCATGATAATTCAGCACAGAAGACAGAGCAGAGGGAGGAAGACAGTTTGAGTCTTTGGAGACATTTCTAACCAAATTAATCACCCAACCTTGAAGCCTCCCTTTCCTGAGGAATTTATATTTGAAATAATTAATTTCCCTTTTAAGCCAAATTTACCAGTCAAAGGCATTTTTTCGAAAAAGGAAACACACCAAAATGTTACTAGGATATTACTTTTACGCCATTAAATTATTCATTGTTATTTAAAATAAAATTCTTCAGCAAGCTCTCCCATTTCCACCAAATAAACAAACTCCTTTGCTTAGGATGAAAGCCCTTGCACTCTGGCTCTAATTATCTACGAGGCACCTCCAGCACAGGAGACTCCCTAACCCACTCCTTAGTCTGCCCTGTGTCTGACCCACATTTGCTTTGCTCACTTTCAACTCAAAACCTTCTTGCCTTCCAACAGTGCTTACCCAGCTCCCAAGAGCCAGGCACCACTCTTTGTGCTTTCAGTATCTCAGAGGTCAAGACCACAGTAAACCTGCTCCTTATGAAGCTTTATTCTAAAGGTGGGAGACTGTTTTTTTTGTTTGTTTGATTTTGTTTGTTGTTTGTTTTTTGTTGTGGTGGTGGTGGTTATGATTGTGATTGTTTTTTTGACCTGGAAATCACTACACCATCCAGACTGGACTCAAATTCAGGATCTTCCCTTCTGCTGCAACCTACTGAAGGTTGGGATTATAGGCCTGTGACAAGATGCTCAGCAAGGAGGCTATTAATAAGCATGATAAAGAACTAAATTCTACAGCAAGTCAGAAGCAGTAAGTTTTCGAGGGCCAGTAGGAAATGGGGAAGGGAGGGAGCAGGCTAAGTCTGCAAAAGGCTGATTCCTGGTTGCAGTAAGCCTCCTGGACAAAGTGAGCTGAACACGAGTGAGCTGCTGAGCACAGACCTCAAGCAGAGGCAGGGATGAAGCAAAGCCCAGCCAGCACCTGCTGCCTGGGCCCAGAGGATGGTCTCCTTCTCCACAAACCTTAGGTCCTTCAGGACTCAGCTCAACTTCTGCTTTCCGTGAGTCCCTTCACAAGCAACACACCCACTGACCTCTCTATTCCCAGAATGCCTGACCATTCCTGACCCATTAGGAAAGCTAAGTTTGAAGTTAGAGCAGACCTCTTCAAAGCTCAGCCTTGCTTACCAACCATACAGGGACTTCTTGACCTTTCCAAACCTGTCTTCCTCGTATTTATGAAGCGAAATGAGTCATGATGGCGTAAGAATCAGATGAGACAATGTATGTGGAATTCTTGCAATCTCCTCTTCAAGTGGGTGAGAATTACATTTGCTTCCCATGATAAACAGATGTGCGTGAATGACTTAACTTCTGAACTGAACATAAAACATAAAAAATCATGAACTCTTGGCACACTGCTTCCGCTCTCCAAATATTTCCCTTGAGTTTGAATTTTGCACTTAATCTCTTATTTCTTATTGTGTATACTTAGATGTGTTTCTACTTAAGTCCTACATAACATTCACTAGGGTCTCGCACGATACAGAAGCCTCACCTACTTCAGCAGCTCCACGCTCCTCGAAGCGAGCAATGCAAGCTGAGCAAAGCCTGGGTCTACGAGCAGTCTGTCTGCTTCTGAACATTCTACAAAAATTAAAAATCCTCTCCCCACACTTCTCATCTGTCTTCTCACCCTGACCTTTACTTTCTCCCTCATTCTTCTACCCGCAAATAGAACACATAATATTAATGTATTATCTTCTTGGCTCTCGTTCCCCAACCCACACTACAATGAAAGTTCAAGAAGGGCAAAACTTATAGATGTCTTTAGCTCAAGTGCCTGCTTTATAAGCGCAAAGCCCTGAGTTCAAACCCACAGTCCCACCAAAAAAGAAAAATTTTAAATTGTCTCCTATATTTTCTATGCCTGAATATGCATGTAAACAAGTACACTATTTTAAAAAACTTTTAATTTGCTTTTTAAGCTAAAAGTATGTTAGCAACCTCTTTATATGTAAATAAATATAGATATAAGGAATTATTTTATGATCCCGATACACCATCACGCTGTACTCTTCATGTGACCTCACTGCATGCTCCACACAATGGAGAATTACATTGTATTCCAACACACACAAGAAAGTTCCCAGTACCATACACAATGCCAAAAGAAGCAATCTTGTGTACACACTGTGTGCATGCATATGTCTTTCTTGATAACAATTTTAAGTCTGAAATCTTTGGTTTCACTTGGCATCACCATTTCTTTGTTAAGTGTTGTAAAAGCACAGCCTTTTCTCAGCAGGACATTTGGCTTAAATTAATAAAGTCTAAATAACAAGTTCAAAATGGCCGCTTGTTAAAAAATTTAAGCCACAAAATATAAAATTTTATGGCTAAATGATACTTTTGGGAGCATGTGGTCCAATCTCATACCAGAAGCCATACAAGCCCTGGCCGGATTCCCATTCCACGCCTGTCCTGGTTCCCCATCACTCACCCTGTGTATCTGTGTGGGACTCTCCTTCCCCATTCAGGTAAGCCAGGAGGCTGAGTCTCTCCTGCTTGGTGCTATAGCTCCTGTGCCTACGTACTGTGTGGGCATCATTGCTGCTTACATATCTGTTGAATGAAGTCAGTACATGCGTACTGGGGTCTCTGATAGACCTGCTGCTCCAGACTGTCCCCTGGATCACCATACTCCTGGGTGAAGTGTTCTCAATGCCACAGGAAGGCTTGCTCCTGGCAAGTGTCTGAGATAGTCAGTCTGCACTTGGCACTCAGTGTGCAGGAGCAACGTGGAGAGGAGAGGAAAGTGATCCAGTCATTAAAAACACGGGATTTGGCCAATTCATGGTCAGTGTTTGGGAAGCAACAGGTCACATCTGGGGAAATTCCACAGGGAGCTCAAGTTACAAAGAGAAAAGACGGTCAGAGTTCCAGATATGAGGCAAGGTCACTTCAGGATGTGAAGAAGCAGGAGGGACACACGGCAGTAAGGAGCCCTCAGGAAACAGGCTCTGGAAGGACAGCAGCCATCCATAGTTTAAGTGTGATGCCTGAGCAAGAGAACCAGGGGCCTGATGTCTTTAGGGAATCAAGAAGGCCTAGTGAAGTAGGACAGGACAGAAATGACCCCACTCAAGTGCATCATCCCTAGAGACTGCTGCTGTCATGGCCCAGCATCAGGAGCCATCAACACCCTGCTTTACCCCTGGACACCCAAGCATTGACATCACAGAGAATTGACTCATACGGATTTCGAACAGCATACGAACGAAATGAGACAAATGGATGATGGGACATTTGGGGAAACTAAGGACAGCCTGGAGTGGAGGCAGCTGGAAAGCCTGGTTAGACTTCACACCCATGGCTCAGCCATGACCACATCCCCCCACGGGCACTAACGCAGTCAAGTTGCAAACCTAAGACTTCGCATATATTTATAAAAATAACTCAGCTCATGCTTTCTCTAAGAATTGTTCACAACATTATCAGGGCTTCAGTCCCTTGAGGAAAAGCCATGGATCCTCTCAGAAAAATGAGTGTGCATTCACAAATTGTGTGTGTAGCGTCTGAGGGACACAGGAACCCTAGTGGGCTATAGGCATCACCAGCACAGTCACTGGCTGCATCCAAAAGCCAGCTGGCATCAAAGCTACTTAAATTCTGAATTCTAAAAAAACACATGAATTCTAAAGATGTACCGCATAAAAATGTGCAAAATTTAAAAAGTAATGTGCATTCACATGGAAAAAGGAATAGTCTTATAGCTCTCACTTTCCTTTTCCTTCTGTAGTTCCACACGGCTTTCCTCTTCATGGTCACTGCTGTCTGTCTAGGAGTATTTTTTATCACTTTTTCCCACTCTCACACAAACATACCCATGTACTTCTGTTGTTTTCCCCATTAAAACTGTAACACACTCTACACATTGCACCGTGGCTTAATTTTAGAATTCAAAGGAGATCTCACAGACATCGGAGCCTACTTCAGTCTTTTGAATGCGTGCAGAACAGTTGTAATATATTATATCACAGGTCGTTCACTTTGATTTCAGTAATTTCTCTCTATGAGTGACTGTGGTAAATACTGTGTCGTGTATATCTTTAATATTTTTGTGATTTAACAATGCTGATTATCCCTCACAGGAATAGTTACTGACGTAGGTAACTCTCGCACAAAAGGGGTTTGGGGTTACATATAAGGAGCACAGCACACATGAACAATCACGTTGGTTGCATCGGTCTGATTTCCGAACGCATTCTGGAACACATCCTGATGGAGAATGCATGCTTCACCTTTGCCCTCAGAACTCATTTCAGCTTCGTAAGCTATTGTAAGTCCACGCACCTTGTTTGTCAGTCAAAAGCTATGAGATAATGTAATCCTCATAGACCTTCTAATTTGTAGAGGGTTTTATTCTAGCCAGCTAGAAGTGACACATTAGCCCCTCTCTAGTTTATTTTAGTTCACTGATCAGAATAAACTACGATTTCCTTCCTAGCCCTCCTCCCACCCAGTGACCGTCAGGTGTTGGCTGTTGGCCCCTTTAGAACGTAGGCTGTTAACAAGCACCATGTGGCACTCCCACAATGAGTCTGGGTAGCAGAAATGGTCTCTGATGGCTGCAGTAGCCAGGCTTCCATTACATTTCCCCGCCTAGCAGTGCTGTCTCAGTCTGGGAATGAAGCTTTGTCCTTTGTCCCAACATGCTTGACAGGGGCCCGGACAGCTGAGCAGGCGCTCTCTCAAGCACCCCAGTCTGGGTGGAAGGTACTGGGAGGGGAATGGGTCCTGCTTGCTATGTCCCTGTGACAGCAAGCTG
This sequence comes from Castor canadensis, assembly GCF_047511655.1. NCBI lineage: Eukaryota > Metazoa > Chordata > Mammalia > Rodentia > Castoridae > Castor > Castor canadensis. The sequence continues at coordinate 3,483,325 of NC_133386.1, read as the reverse complement.
GAGCTCTACTTTCCTTGCATGGAAGGTACAGGAGAACAGTGCAAGAGGAGCTGATCTCCCATGCCTTCAACTGTTAAGGGGACAAAATAGTGACCAGCATTCCAAAAATTAGCACTTATTTTCCCTTTTTGCATGAGTCAAGAGACTCTCCATGGGACTCCACTGGAAGACAGACACCACAGGCATGAGTGTCCAGCAAGTCTCCTCGGCAAGTTCTGTGTCTATCAGGACATTAGCCCTCTCCTGCCGGATTTGCCCATCACTGACTTTAACTACTCAAGAAACACAGGGTCACAACTGAGCGACTTTATTCTTGTCCTCTGCACTATACAATTCTTGAAAGCTAACAAATTCTAGTAAGAGGCCCCATAATTTAGGGAGCTTTTAGGGTATTTTTTTTCTTAAATTTTAAAGTTGTTTTATCAACAAATTCTAGGGCTATCCACAAAATGTCATCACAAATGAAACAATGTTTTCCTTTAGAACTTACACACACACACATATATAATAAAGTTACTTACCTATAAAGTAAACATATCTCAGAATGGTATACAGATTAAAACAAATCACTTGAACAATCACCTGAAACAACACATCTATATAAAGCCCAGAAGGAAGAGTTTTCTCTCACACTGAAGACAGTGTTTAAAGGGACATCACTTAGATTCCAGGAAGGCTTTACTCCTGCATAACTAGCATGTAATAAACTGCACATATTGACGGTGAGTGGTGAGAAGTTTGGATATACAAACAGAGCACACACTCTAAATAAGTAACACGTAAATCATCCCGAACATTTCCACGCACCTGGACTCCATCAAATGATCGCTGACCTGTTTTCTGTCACTATAGATCACTGCTTAGAGTTTTGTGGGAAAACAACACACAGAAGAGTCTTTGCATACCTGGCCTCCTTTTTTTTTTTTTGGTGGGACTGGGGTTTAAACCCAGGGCTTCACACTTGCCAAGCAGGTGCTCTACTGCTTCAGCCACACCTCGAGTCCATTTTGCTCTGGTTATTTTGGAGATGGGTATCTCACAAACCATTTTACCCTGGCTGGCCTCAAGCCATGATCCTCCTCATCTCAGCCTCCCAAGTAACTGGATTACAGGAGTGAACCACTGGTGGCCCCATACCTGGCCTTTTTTATACTGCACAATTGTGGGATTCGCACACTGTTGCCTGTGTGAATAATTTATCCTCATTGTTGCAGAGTGGCTCTGCACTGTAGGGAGAGATACTCCGTGCCTACGCACTCACCTCCAGATGGATTCCTGTCCGAGTTTCTGCACTCACAGCTACCTTCAGGAAACACATCAGAGAGGAATGGCTGGGTCCCATGTTGGGTGTTTGTTTAACCTTCAGGAAACTGCTCTCCAAAGTGGTCTTTACATCTTACATTTCATCCAGCAACCTTGGACAGGTCTAGAGCCTCCCATGCTCAACAACCCTTGTTATGGTCATGCAGGGAGAGCTCTCCTGAGGTCTAGTTGCATACTCACAGCCTCACTCTAAGTGTACACTGAGTGCCAGTCTGCTTGCATTTGAGAGGGGACCGCACCCATCCAGGGTCCAGCGCTCTGTCACCCACATGGAAAGCTCCCACGAGGAGCCCCTGCTCCTACCCAAAGCCACCCATCTGCCAGGAGCTTCCCTCTCTCTCAGATCCGCTTTGCTGCACATTTCATTTAAAGACAATCGCATCACAGGGAGTCACTCAGTGTAGTTTTACTGAGGTTCATCCATGCTGGAATGGTAACCATGCTTTGTTTCTTCGCATTACCAAACGCCTTTCCTGAATGGTATGGCATCAGGTGGGCAGATCACACTTGAATCCAGTCATGGGCTGGTGTGCGTTTGCAGTCACTTGAGTGACTAATGCTGCTAGGACCTGGATGTGGTTTCTGCCCTCTCAGGTGGATTCTCAAGAACAGATGAGTCACATGGTAAGTATGATTTTACTTTTTGACTGGCACTGGGGTTTGAACTCACATACTTGCTAGGCGTGCTCTACTACTTGAGCCATGCCCTCAGTTCTTTTTTGCTTTATTTTTCAGATATGGTCCCTCATTTTTCCCAGGGGCCAGCTCTTGACTGAGATTCTGCTACCTATACCTCCCTAGGTAGCTGGGATCACAGGCTTGCACCACCATGCCCAGCTTTTTTCTTGAGATAGGGTCTCACTAACTTTTTGTCTTGCATGACCTCAAATGTGATCCTCATGATCTCCACCTCCAGAGTAGCTGGGATTACAGACAGGAGCCGCTGCGCCCAGCCCAACAACTTTTAAGAAACTGATGAACTCTTAAGTACCTGTACCCTTTTGCTTTCCCAAAAGCAATGCATGAGCATCACAATTTAACCCCGCCTCAAGTGGCTTTATTTTAGACTATAGAGCAGCATCTCACTGCATTTCCTAATAGATAATGTTGTTAAGTATCCTTTATTGATCATCTATATAGCCTCTTTGGGATAACGAGTATCCAAAACCATTGCCTTTTTAAAAATTGGGTTGTATGTCTTCTTAGTTTAAGTGCACTTCATAGGTTTTGGGTAAAAATCCTTAGAGAAGCTCTGTTTACCAGCCTTTCAATTTGCAGAGTCATGCTTTTGGTGGCAGCATATAGAAGAACTTTGCCCCCCGCATCATGAACTTTTCCAAGGAATTTTAGAATTTAGCTCTTTAAGTTAGGCACATGGTCCATATTAGAGTTACCTTAGCATATAATATGAGTGAATGATTATACATGTTTTCCTTTTGGATACTATTCAATTGCTCCCTACCAAGTACCCTTTCCTCAAAGGAACTGCGACTGCAACTTCCACCTCTGGACTCCCAGCTGTGTCGCACGATGCACACACCTCGCTCTGTGGTGGTTTGCACAGGAGGTTTTGAAATCACGTCACTTGAGTCTTCAGCATTAAATCTTCATTTGCCATCACTACCATGGCTTTCTATGGTCCTTTTGCATTTCCATATTTGGAAATGGATGCAATTTTCTCTCTTTTCTTGGTTTTGATATCAAGGTAATATGGGACACAAAGAGTGAGTTGGCAGTTTTTACTCTTCCTTCATTTTCTGAGTTTGTGATATCTGACAGAAGTCACCAGGATGGTGATGTGGGATGAGGCTTTTTGCTGTGGGAAGATGCTGAATTGCTAATGGTCTGTTCAGGGTTTCTATTTGTTGTTGATTTTGGTGATGTTCACCTTTCTAGGGCCTGTCCAGTCTCCACTACACACGTGCTCCTCTTCCACCAGGAACAGGCTTATCCATCTTGACTCAAAACTCAGGTTACTGGCCAGCTCCATAGTCACTGGCCCCAAAAGTGCCCCTGGATGAAGGGACTGTCTACCACTCCAAGTTGACTGAACCCATTCAACTGTAGAGAAGAATTTGCCAGAACCTCTGTGCCATCCACGGACAGGGAGTAATAAAAGCAGCTCCAGAGGACACACAGAACAAGTCTATTTGCATACTACTAAGATGTTATCTGACCTCTTCGTATTCTCTTCTGGAGAGTATTTATTTTTCAAAAGCTATACAGTGATATGACAGTTCATGAAATGCATCCTTTCTATTGCAATGTCACTAAAATGCTTCCAAGGTCATGGGTTCAGGACATGTGTAAGTCTTCCTAAGTTAATCAGTATGTTCTCGATTCTTACTACCTTCAGGTATGTGTGCTATAATCTCTGCAAATTCGTTAATGTCTAATAAATACAGTTTTTTTGTTTTTGTTTGGTTTTTTGGTATGAAAAGTGAGGGAGCGAACCCAGAGACTTACACTTGCTAGGCAAGCACTCCCCCTTTGAGCTACATACCCAGCCTCACACTTTCAAATCCCAAGTTTCCTTTGCACCTATACGGAAACAAAATATACTCATTTTACCTAAAACTATCTTAGTTTAGTGTAATGTCTTAATCATTTTATCAAAAAATACAATTTCTGGCATAATTTTCTTAAATTTAAGATCATCAGCTTGAAAAGGAAAAGCCTAAGTGAATTCCCAAACTTTCCTCTTCCTCTGCTTAGTCACATACTTTTTATATTTGCACACCAAATATGTCAGCTAAAATGTGATTGTCAGTGAGTGTGAACAACTGGAAATGTGACCAATGTACTGAAATGACCTCCAGTTAGCAAAAATGCCCTGGTTTTAGTATGACGAACATATCACATTTTGTACGTTCAACAATGCCAGACAATAATGAAATGCTAATTATAAAATTGAAGAAATTAAGTGACTGTATTGAATTATGAACAACTCTAATAAAGTACTTATGTAAAATATTTCAAATTCTCTCCTAGACTATAATTTCTTAAAAGACTGTAGTCTTTCATTAAAAGCCAGACACAGGAGATCTGGAAGATTTTTCAGCCACAGTGGTTTTCAAAATGTTTGTCTCATACTCTTAAAAATTAAGGAGGACCCAAAAAACTTACTGGCAAAAGGGACGGTGTGCTATAATTTCAGGAATATTTTAAAGTCTGGCCTCACTGAAAGGGTGGCCTCTCCTATCCTGCAGCTGAGCCTCCCGTGACGTGTGACTTGGGTGAGCTGGATGAAGGCCATATGCTTCAGAAGCCTGTGCAGCTGGAAACAGGAGCAGCACTTTACAGGACACTTTGCTACTGCCCGGGGCCCCTGACCAAGGGTTCCTCCTGCAGCTGCAGGAGGGATCCTGCTGTGCATGGGTCTCCTCAGGCCAGCTCAGTGAGGAGGAGTCATCCCTGACCCCGGGCTGAGGTCAGGAGGGCGGCCCAGTGACCAGCAGCTCACTCTGCAGTCATCATTAGATCTCCTGGGAGCACTGTGTGCTGCACAAGTCACTCATCACTTCCCTTCTTCCTGACCTCAACCTGCTACCTGCTACCGCGCTCTGTTTCCTTGGGTGTGGACCTCACAGGAATCCTGGCCAAACAAATCTCCAGGCAACCTCCTTCGCGGGCTTCCATGGAACCCACCCAACAGGAAGCGCCCCAGACTCCAGGAGGGTGTGGGGGAGACCACTTGGGAGTTTTCAAGGCTGTTTCCTTGCTTTCATACCAGATGGGCACAACTGTGTGGCTGAGCTAAGTAACAGCCTTGCCCGTCCTCCAATGACCTGGTCACCTTCTACTGTGCCTTTCCATCCTTAACTCGCTCCCCTCCTAACTCATAATTCACAGGCGAGTGGGATCCCTTTCCACCTTAATGCCCTCCCCACTAACTCATCTGCCTTAATCCACAAGCGAGTGGAGTCTTTTCCTCACCCACTCTCTCCATGACCTTGCCAGTCACTTGGCCAAACCACAGCCCTGGTCCCATGCAGCTCTGCCTACCTTGCAGCTGAAGACACAGCCACGGCTGGCTGGTGGAAGCCCACCACAAGCTGATTCTTCATCTAGCTGAAGACATGACCCATCCTCCAGGGGCCATCAACACTGCCTGCCTCATCCCTGATACAAATAAGGCCCCCCACCTGCTCACTTCTCAGCCCTTCAATACCTCCTCCCAGTCTCCGCATAGAAATTCCGAAGCTGAAGTGACTTGGGAACATTCCCACACTCTCCCCCACCACATGCACCCATCACCATCTGCATCAATGCACCACTGACTCAGGTCCTCCCTCCAAGGCCAGCCCTCCACTGACTACTCCTCTTCCCTTCACCAGGCCAAGGACCAGCTCTGTCATTCTCCCTTTCCTCACATCAGTAGTTCTCCCTGTCCCTAAAACATTCTTACTAGCATGCAGGGGCTTCTCACTTCTCCTCAAAGCCTCTCCCTCTAGGCACCCCTCCCTCCCTTTCCTCTCCATCAACAAACCTGAAGAGCTTCATCTCCTTACTTCTCAGTCACATTCCCAAAGACAGGCTCCCATTTTTACTGATGCAGATCCAAGGAACTTGGACTACCAGCACACGTAAAGCCATATTTGACAGAGGAATTTCTGCTCACAATATAAATAAAAGCACTTCACAGTCTGAAACTGCCTTGCAAGGACATATAAGCAGCTTTTACATGTCTCCGAGTAATTTTCACTGATGGATGGAACAGGAGAGCTGCTGGGGCTTCAGCACAGGTCACCATTTATTCACATAAAGTCATTAGGGGAAATTCCAATAATCACAAATACCCGCTGTACTTTAAATTGTACATGTAACCGTTCCCTTTGCCATGTTCTTATCCACAGCAATGAAGCCCTAGAAAAATAAAACTACTCTTAGACCATGAACCCTAGGGTGCTAAAAATGACATATTTTCTGTAGTAATATATAATTATTCTAAAGACTACAACCTCCAGTTAACATAAAGAACTATATTTTAACATAATGCACTAAAAAAATACAACATTTTATCATGGTACCGTGACTCAAAGTTGATCTCATTTGAGACAGTGCAGTACTTTTGAATTATTCATAAGCTCACTCAAATCTTTATTCTTTAAATGTGTATTTACTATGCTCCATTGTGTCAAACACTGCTCAAGATAGGAGAGGCTTAGCAATGGATTCCTTCTTAGAATTTGAAAACTAGTCAAGAAAATAGATGTGTATGAACTCAGAGCTAATAGAGTAAGGATGAAACAGATGGTATTTTCACATCTTATGGTCAATCTTAAATGGACTGTAAGATATCTAGCCAAGAGATTCAGTTTTCCTCTCAAATCTCATCACAGAAAAAAACAGAAGCCAACACATAAACAAGAGCAGTAAAAACAATTACGACCCAGCATTTTCCATGAAGAGAGTCTCGCATTCTAGAAAATAAGTTAATACCATTAATGCTCATTTTGGATTTTAAAAAACAAAACTAATCCAAAAATATTCTAGCAGCTCAGATAAATCATGGTCCATGCATACAACAGAAGACTACGCAGCAACAAGGAGCAGACACTGGTGCGCATCACAGCTCAGATGAGCCTCGCCGGCAAGACGCCAAGAGAGAAAGACAGTCTTGCAAGGCTTGACACTGCATGAGTTCATTCACAGGACATTCCAGGAAAGACAAAGATACCGTAGTGAACAGATCAGTTACAAGGGGACATCACCAGGTGTGTTCTGCAACCTGAGCTGGCCAGTGGTCACATGAACTAGATGTGCTAAACTCATAGAAGTGTGCACCAGAAAAACTCAAAGTCAACTGCTTTAGTAAAACTCATTTTCATCGATACAGCTGTCACTTGTGGTTACCTGTGTCAGGTGCTGATCCTGTCATCAGTTCTATGAAGCAGGTTTTATTCCCATTTTAGAAGCAGACGGGATAAGTAACTGAAGGAGGCTACTTAGGTAAAAAGTGACAGATTCCGAACTTCAATTTAAAGTTGCCAGATTTGAAAGCCTGGGCAAAATATTTTTCCCAACACAGATGTTGCAAGGAAACCCTGTCTTCCACACCTCAGAGCCTTGTTCAGGTTGTGAATTATGAGGGCAGAGCAAATAAAGTACATGGAAAGCACAGGCTGAAATGACACAAACAAGCGCTGGGGCAGACAAAGGCAGTCTTCACTGAAATGGACAGGCTCTGCATTACAAGAGTTAACAATGAGGGGAGAAAGCATTTAGCACGTTTCTGTAATTTGTCATGAGTTTATTGCTTTACTTAGGAATCTGAAGTCAGAGAATGCTTGCACGTTGACATCGGTAGTATTTAGCAAAAAACTAGAAGAGGTGACAGTGGATTCTCAGCCTGATGAAGGTGTCAGGAAGACAAATGGCTCTGCACAGCTGTGAGGAGCAGGTGGCCCTGCTGGCGAGGCCATGCACTGGAAGGCTTCATGGCCTGGCCTGCAGCTCTGCCTCTGGAAGGCAGTTCAGCTATGAAGTGAAGAAAGGTGCTGTTCATGCCAATGGGACCATTAGAGCCAGCCTTTGTAAAGCACGTATTCCATGTACACCTACTCTATCACAGCATTAGGAGAAACTCAAATGGATATGAAGAATCCCATCTTAACTGAGTAAAAACAAAATTCAGACACCATTAAACCAGTATCTAAGAGAGAGCAATCTGAAAATGGAAAGAAGAAATGACAACTCTACCATGTAGACAAACAGATAGAAGTCAGACATCTATCTCATCTAACAACTGAGAAATCTATAGGAGACTTGGGAACAGGAGAGAAAACAAGAGGAGAAGCAGGCCGAGCAGAGGGGACACTGGGGTCCTCTACCTACCTCCCCCAGACTGCACTGGCCACCCTGCCCCTCCCTGCGCTCAGTGGTTCATCGGCCTTGTGCCCTGCTCCAGAGCACACGTGCTGGGGCTCCAATGAAAGTCCTCCTGGAAACAAGAGGAATCACGTAGGAAATAGGGAAGGAAGGACTCCTGCCCCTCACTTTCTTTAAAGCTGTGAAACTACTAAATTTCTAAACCCAAGGGGTTTATGTTATACCACCAAGAACCATGATTTAAAAATAACAATTTCTTTCAAGTAGAGGGGTCAAAAATTGTGTGACACAAGTTTTTTCCTCTTTTTGATATTCTCACCATCGGCTTGTGATGGACTGACCAGGAAAAATTATTCTGAGTATGGTTGCCTTTTTCAAAATGATCACTTTTTATATTTGGGGCACTGGAGTGTAAAATGGTCCTGAAAGGGGTTTCAAAGTCTGTCTCCTAGTCAAAGAAGTGGAAAGGAAGTTGGTAGTCTTTGATGGTTCTCATTTCTCCCAAGTCCACACCTAAAGCATGCAAGCACTCCGTGGCCTTTTCAGGTGTAAGCGTCTGTCTGGAGTGGCCATCACAGTAGCAAATGAGCCCGCAGCGGGGCTGACCACAAACCTGCCAAGATTCCCTTTGACTTCCAATACAAGCGTCACAGCTGGGTGCTGCTCGTCCTGGGGTTGAGGCTTGGTCTTCAGGGTGGTGAAAGTGGAACCTAGTGGAGTCAACTATTCTGCCGCACCTCTGCTCGGTCTTTTTTGTCTCTGAGTTCTTCTTGAACGTGTTTCATGATTTCCACAGAGCAGAGGAGTGAGTGCCCTCGCTATTCCTGAATATGAACCACTCAATGTGCATGTTTCACCAACTAGATTAAGCCCAGAACAAAAGGAATCTTCACTTCCTCTACTAGAAAACCTGCAGGCATTCAGGTCTTGTAAAAAGTTTCCAGCAAACGTTATGCCTTGATGTTTGTCAGAAATAACATAAAACCTGGAAGTGTCTGCATCAATTTCAAAAGGCTCAGCCCTGCCTTAAGATACATGCACGTCACCGCTTCGTTTTGATACAACTATCAAACAAGTGTGTAGGTTAGGTTCTGGGGCAGCAACACTTGACTGAAACTTCACTGGTTGGTTCATTCCAACAAGACACTACACATCATAAAAATTCACTCAAAGCTCAAACCTTCAAATGTTTCCAAAACTTATTGGGATCACTGGTAGGAATCCACAATTCTTAAAACATGTCCTACAAGGTCCTCTCTGATTGGTGCCTGCTCAGTCCCCATCCTCTTGCTCTAACAAAGCCCCTACCTGCTTTGGAACCTTCTTATTACTTCCTTCCCCACCCCCTGCAGTCTGCTCAGTCTTCCTGGAGGCCCCAGAACTAGCACTACCCTCATAGCGTACTCTGCCCAGCAAGGTCAGATCTTGCTGGATACACTCATTGTGCACGGCCCTTTCTTTTTAGCAGTTCTCATAACTAATTTCAAAATGACGATCTACCATCACCCCAGTTAGAATGGCTAATAGCAAAATGACAAAAGAAAATAAATGAAGAGAAGAGGAGGGGAAGGGAAGGAAATAGAGAGGGGAGGGGAGGGAGAGGAGAAGAGAGGAGGGGAGAGGGTATGGTGGAGTACACTTGCAATCCCAGCACTTAAGAGGCTGAGTCAGGGAGTATTGTGAGTTCCAGGTCAACCTGGGCTACACAGACAGCAAGATCTTGTTTCCAAAACATAAATGAATGAATAAAAAAATCATGAAATCCTGTCACTTCTGACAATATGGATGGGTCTGGAGGACAATGCACTGAGTGAACTAGGGCAGCACAGAAAACAAATGTGCATGGCATTAATTTCTTAGTCAACTCTCTGGAGAGGTGGCTGAAGGTGGGAGCAGAAGAGTGATTGCCAGAGACTCCGACTCCGGAGAGTAGGGGAAGAGGGAGTAGAGAGGTTGGTCAACAAGCAGATATTACAGCAAAGAGGAAGAGATTCCAGTGTCCTGTAATGCAGTAGGGCGAATGCCATTATAATAATGTACTATATATTGGCATACAGTTAGAGGAGGCTTTTGAATGTATTCATCATAAAGAAATGATATAAGTTTAAGATGATAGGCTTGCTAATTAGCCTGATTTGCTCACTACCCAAAGTATACACAAATCAAACATCACGTTTACCTCATAAGTTTGTAAAGTGTCATGAGTCAATCAAAAATATTAAACCAGTTAAAAAATTAAAAGGGGAAAATAATGACTATGGTCTAATTACTTGCTTACTATTTCTGCCCCTTTAGACTGTAAAGTCCATCACAGCTGAATCCAAGTCTGATACTTTGCAAATGCTAAGCACATCGTAGATATTTGGTAAACTGTAATAAATTAATCTGTAAACCTAAAATGAGGACTCAGGACCAAAACTGAGCTATGTGCTTTTTCAGAGTCCAGTTCAGCCATCAGTGATGTCATCGTATACAATAATCATATAAGATTATGTTATCCTGCATGACAATCAAATGACCAAAGAGAGCTTATTATCAGGGGAAGAAAGAAAAAAAAACAGTAACTAAGGACGATTATCCTTTGCACAAAAGACAGAAGTAGGAGTAAAACCTTCCATAACAAGAAAAAAACCTAATCCTAGCTACTCAGTAGGCAGAGATCAGGATCGTGATTCAAAGCCAGCCCAGGCAAATAGTTCTAGAGGCCCTATCTTGAAAATCTCATCACAAAAAGGGATGAAGGAGTGGTGCACGGTATAGGTAGGCCCTAAGTTCAAACCCCATTACCAAAAAAAACAAAAAAAACCCCACATACATGTTTGTTTCTTCCATTTTTCTTATTAAAATGTAAACACACCTCTAACTCCATATATTCAAAACAGTCACAGTAGCATTCAGTATTTTATATGCCCTCTTGTGTTGATTATTATCTTGAAAAATGGATCATATATACCGTTCTACAACTCACGATACTTCATTAAAACTAGTAACTAAACAACTGTTTTGAATAAGTATGCATGCTTTTCCACTTTTCCTATTATAGTCAGTGCAGAAAAGGCTAACATAAAATGAGGAAAAGACAAAAGTTTCCCGCCAGTCTTCAATAAGAGCAAATATTTTCAGGCTGTGGAGTCTGTGGCAGAGGCTCAGGGCACAGCACATGGGAACTGCCAGTACCAAAGTGAGCCAAAGCGGCACCAGAGCCTTCACTCCCCCCAGCATTGTGGGAGACTCAACCATCATGGTGCCCACTGCCTTCCGCCAAACCCCTTCTACCCAGACATCTGGGCCCCATCCTGCACTCTGGGCCCTCCTAGAAGTTAATCTAGAAGCTCTGCTTCCTATTTTGCCCACAGTGCTTACAGCCCATGCAGCACCACTTTGACTCTCCCAGATGCCTGACACCTAGGCCATGGTCCTCAACTCAGCAAGCAGTGGAATTCCTGCACAGATCATCTAGACAACCAGCCAGGTCCCTCTGATGCCAGATGTCTAGAGTGAGACTGAGAACTGGCACTTCCAACTGGCTCCTAAGCGGGGTCCGTGTTGCTGGTCTCAGGATCACACTTAGAGAATCAGTGGCCCAAACTGAGGCCTCCGACAAAACACCTTGCTGACTTTCCCAGCTCTGAATCATCTCACTGCCCCCGAGTCTTGTCTACACCACACCAACACTTAGCATGCACCTCGGTTCCTGTGTCATAGTTTCCTACCATCTTCCACCACACGGTTAAAAGTCCCTCACAGGTAGCAGCTCCTGTAACATAAAGAGTCCAGGACACAGCAGACAGAGCACTAATTTCACACAAAAACCCAGAATGACTAAAGACAATGTAGATTTTTAAATCTTAAGTAAACTTAATTTTAGTTAAAAATTCTATGCTGGATTTTTTTCAACTATAGTCAACAAACAGTGAAATAATCTTTGCTTATGTGTTTGTCATCTAACTTTCTCTACAACTAAGTCTTGAGAGGAACAAGTTTATATTTTATTCCTTGTTCTCCAACTACACACTCACAATAAGCACTCAGTAAACACTTGTGAATTGCATTCAGAATGACTAGCCAGTAAAGTAGGTCATACCTGGTCACATTCCAGGTACAAGTAGCCACTCAAAGGATGTTTCTAGAAATGGTTATACAATCTGAGGTCAAATAATTCAGATCACCGTGAAATCTTCAGGAAGCTTTAAGAGTAGGTTTGAAATGAAAGAGGAATGGCTATGTCACTTATATTTCACAGATTTTTGTTTATTTTTTAAAATCTGTGTTAAGTGAAACAAAACAGTAAATGCTGAAAAGAATTACATCACATAAACACAATCACTTTCGGGAACATCTTTTTCCATAATATGTGCAATTAGCAAACACAAATTTTTATAAGGAAGCATCAATGAAAACAAGTATTTCTAAAAAATCTGAGCGTTCACACAATTTCATTAGTTAGGTGCTCTTATAAACAAGATTTTTATTTAAGAAATTTAATGATTATGACAGCTACCACAAATGGAAACTTCACAGATAAAAACTGCTTCAGAGACCAACCTGGTCTAAAACAAACACATCTACTTGAATTCGTTTCGTAACCTCTGACAGCATTCGTGATGATCTCACTTAACCTTTAACATTATCAAAATCTCAACCAATTTGTCTCGGTTGCTCTGGAGCCCTAGTCAAAAGGCACAAGTCACTTCACTCTCCAGATCAAACCCTCTCAAAAAGAACATATTACAAGTACATCGTGAAACTGAACAAGTGGAGCACATCAAATAGCTCCTTGCAGACAAATTAGTATCAACAATACCTCCTTTCTAGTTACCAGGTGGTGGACTCATCTTTATTTATAATTCAGTTCAAGGCTTTCCATTTCTACCCCAAAACAAAAAATATGGAAGTTCTGTGTGAGAATGTGATTTCAGTATTAGAAAGACGAAGTAACCACAAAGGAAAGAGAGAAGTATCCCAAATTAAGTTCCCTCTGAACCATTTCAACAACGGTTCAACTGCCTGTGACGTATACTAATAGTTAACACATCAATTTTTAGGGTGCTACACACTAAAACTTTCCAAAACTGCGTGTTTAGGAAAACTCATGCTTCAATATTTTAATAAACCACTATACTGTAAATAGCAACACAGAAGCAATCTGTTACACATTACACAGTGTACATGCAGTTTAACCTGAATTTTAGGAGATCAAGTGTAGTCTAGGGAATCTAATTTAAACCCTCCTCATTCTAAGTATGAAACATCTAATTCTTTCACCTGAATGAAAATTAAGTCCCATTTGTATAATCATAGAAAATGGAAAAATAAATACTGACTTTACTTTTTGAATAAAAGAGGAAACTGTTCATGTTTTTGTTGAAAAAAATACAGGGTAACGGACAGTGGCAGTGTTCTCACTAGTACTTGAATAACTTCCCTTTAGGAAATGGAATGAATTTGGGGTTTTTTTAATGAATGTTTATTTTAAATATTATTCTAATATCAAAAGATACCAAGATAGTCCTGATGACTTCCACTTTTCCACAGACCCTTTCTGATCCCACCAACATTGTCAACTAATAATTTTTACACTAGAAGGCAAAAGGAGATAAGTCACTGCTGAGAGTCAGGAAGCTACAGTTCTTGTTGCCCCAAACTGAGATACAGGAATGGTGCTGGGTGCAATCACCTCCATGACAGAGTTCTCATGAGAACCTTCATTGTAGCATGGCGTGTAGGTAATAATTTTGTATTTATACTGCACATAAAATAAATGTGTTGATGTTGAGTAGTTTAGGTATCTGAATGAAAAATTAACATTAAAAAATATGTTAAGTTAAATGTGGAACATAATTCTTTCATTCCAAAGTTTTTTTTCAAAATGGATGCATATTTGTTTTATGAAGTCTAAGCTAGTTAAAACCCTCCTTAGAAGTTCTGCTCTGTTCTGAGACTGTATAAGGGCTCACTGCTACCCAAGGCACTTTCCACACTTTCCCTTTATGAGTTCGACAAGTTAAGAAAGAAACAAATGTAGCCTCAAATTTCCAAACATCTTTTAAAGTTTTTTGTTAGGAATTTGGGTTCATGGGTCAATTTCAAAAAGCAATTTTCCTCTTAACTGTAGAGAAAACATTATGCCATAAAATTAAACTAAAAACTAGTAGCAGTGAAAAAACAACTGAAATTCAAATCTTTGAGGACAAGAGGAGGTCCACCTTTCCCAAAACCCCTTTCTCTCTGTTAAAACAAAATAGAAGCCCAGTGCTGTAGTCCACACCTATAATCCCAGTTACTTGGAAGGCTGAGACCAGGAGGATCACGGCTCCAGACCAGCCCAGGCAAAAAGTTTATGAAACTCCACCTCAACAGGAAAAAACCAAGGCATAGTGGTACACACCTATCATTCCAGCTACAGCAGGGAAGCATCAAAGAGGAGGCCCACAATTGAGGCTGGCCAGTGGAAAAAGCAAGACCCTGTCTCCAAAATAACCAGAGAAAAAAGGACTGCAGGTGTGGCTCAAGTGGAAGAGCACCTCTTAACAAGTACAAAGCCCTGAGTTTAAACTACAGTTCTGTTCCTCTGCCCCACCAGGAAAAAAAAACCCACAGGGACTCACTGACGTTTCTCTGTCTCGCCATCAGACCTCCCTAACTGACTCACAGATTACACATCTGAATTATGCTTAGCCCCACTCCAGAAAGACGACAAGAAAGCAGGAAATCACAGTTCTCTTCTTCTGCGTGTTACACTATGAACACCTTAACATGTAATAACCTCAGCACTGAACAGCGCCTGACATACAGTAGCTGAGTGAAAATACAGGTACCTTGAAGGATTTAAAAACATGCTTAATCCAAAATTCTGAAATTGACTGATCATGGGCTTTCAGATCAGAAATGTTCAACAGTATACAAATATTGCAAAATCAAAAACTCTGGAATCTGACACACTTGTGGTGCCAAGCATTTAGGACAAGAGATGCTAGGCCTGTGTTACGTAAATCCTCCCACCAAGAGGCTTTCCAATGACTGTGGGAGATAAGGGAAACAGGAAAGCATGGAATGACGGCTCTCCTGCAGAGTTGGAGCCCAACCATATCTAATGCACTCATTCACAACTAATTACAGAGCCCCCACTGCGTGCTCTGCGATGACACACTTAGAGTCACCATGTGCTGACTATGGAGAACTGGATGCAGGACCCTACACGGTGCCCGGTTTCAACATCTGCCACCCGATCATAACTATACCTAACTCTCAGGGATTGCCACCAGAGGTAAAGGGTCAATACCTGCTCTAGGAATATACAACCCTGAGGTTTCTGCAGTTTCACTGAAATATGACACATCTTCTCTATATTTGAAGTGTCTTGTTTTTGTTTTTACAGGATCAGAGTTTGAACTCAGGGCTTCCCACTTGTGCCACACTTCCTGAAGTGTCTTGTTCATGAGCACCAAACAAAATAATGAATACTGAAAACCACTGTAAGCAGTTTGAAGGCTGAGCACTTTAAAAGCAATACAGTTTTAAAATTTACATGATCCCCCCTTTATTTACTTTTAAGTGTGGATTTGCACCCATGATCTCTCTGGCAGCAGAATATGCCTGTAGATAATACTCTATTCCTACAGTAGAGGTCATTTCCATGTGAGTCTGATCTATCAAGAGGTACAAAATGAAATACTTACTACTAATAAAGTGTAAACCATTGTGCAAATTATTTATTCCAGCACAGTATTCTGTATTCCTTCTCTTTTTCTAAGTGACACAAAATGAAATAATCTGACGGACTTGCTCCATTTTCAACAAGCTCCTTCCCCAGCTTCTACCCATCTGGATCCATGGAAATGGAAACCCTCCCTGGAGTCCTCTCCACAAAGCATTCTTCCTCAAACAGCTCTCACTGAAGGGACATGGAAGGAATGAGGACTGTCCTTGCATGGCCTTAAAGAGCCATGATGCAGGGCCTCACTGACATGAAGCTGTGCACGGGGACCTCCCTTAACGAGAAGGCATGGGAGGTCTGAAGAACTGCACACAGAATGAAGGCTTGCCTGAGCCGGTTTGCTCTCGTTCTCTTGGCAATGTGCTTACATCCACACCCGCCCCACTCAATGGTAACACCAACTCCACGCCCCATCTCACTCAGCTTCTCTTCATTCAGTCTCAGCCTCCGTGTCCAGCGCTTGTGGAGTCCAGTCAAAGACCTCTCCTTCATAAGGGAAAATTATTTTGTGAGGATCGCGGTAGAGGAAACAAGTATGGGTAGCTTAGAAAATTACAAAGTGGAATTTCAGTTACATGCTGCTATGCTTAGGAATCACTTAACTCTGCATTACATGCATTAAACAGTTTAAAAAATTTCTTGATTAGTATAGAAAACAGTGATGTGGCAAACAGGGAATGACACACTTAAGTATGTGTAAAGTGTAGGTGAGTTTCATCATAACACTGAAAGAGCTGGTAAGATTTTTCATTTGGTAAGGTCTGGGCTCATTTTCACATACCACAGCATGCATTCTTGCACTGTATCATTATCATAAAGCAAGTTGAATTTTGCATCGTTATTTACGAAGTGCCTTCAGCAAAACTCAGCCACACTTTTGAAAGCGCCAGACACCTCAAATTGTTTACAAATGTTTAAAGTTTGCAATAATGGAAATATGCTATGCTAAACTTTGTTCTTGATATTCCATGATATGATTATTCTCAAAACAATGCCTGTTTCAGATTTATTTTTATTTCTCTCCCTCTTTCTCAAAGCACACAGCACACACATGCATACACACACATACACCTACACATGCACACACATACACACACATCACACAGCATATATACACACACATACACATGCACACACACATACACATACACACAGAGCATATACACACACAGTCATACACTTAAATTATTGTACTTTAAAAGCTATTTCACATTTTAGTGCCATAGCCCCTTTTTGCAAAGATTTGCCTCTCTGCACTGAAAAAATTATGCAACAAAAATACAAAAACTTATAAAAATGAGGAAAATCTCTACACTACAATATTCATATAAAATATATTAATATTTATCCAGTTTGAGGGGAACTTTGACTTCCCATACGTTTTGAGTCTACATTTCCTTTTTTATAAATGTAACTTCTTTTTAAGCAAAGTGTTAAAATAAGTGCATTCGTAAGGACAAATTCATAAGGACTGAGGATGTGACTCAGTGGTAGGGCACTTGCCTACCATGTCTGATACCTTGGGTTTGGTCAGTGGCACTACAAAAATAAATTAATTTTAAAAGTAAATGCATCTTAGAGACTAGAAGAACCACATACAAAGGAAGCCCTCCTGAAGAAAAGTACTGTGCCTAAGTGTACAATGTGCTTGAAATTCTAGGAGTCCAGCAGTGAAAACACTGCATCTCTGCTCTCCTCATTTTCCTACAGGTTAGATTAAAAGGTACCCTTATTGCACTACTGAAAGTTTCACAATGGTAACTCTTCAGTTGGAGCTTAGGACTGAGTGAAAAGTCCTATGACAACTCAAGGGTTCTTTCTCTACTCTGCATATATAAAATTTGCTTTAAGACTTCTCTTTGTAAAATAGAATACTACAAATATATCTTTGAAATACATATAAGAACACTTTTCTAATCATTATTAATAATTGGTACAGTTTGAGCATGGGTAGTGTTCCTCAAATGTCCACGTGTCAAGGTGTGGTACTGGGAGGTGCTTTGGACCTATAAGAAGTGAGTCACGGGGGCCTTGTCTCAGAGCAGGTTGTAGGGCCATAGTCCCCTCCTGTCATCTCTCTCTCCTTCCTGGCTTGAGATGTGAGTGGTCTGCTCTGACACATGCTCCTGCCATTGCCTCTCTGGTGGCCTCACCAGAGACCCAAAGCAATGGAGCTACCCAGTCTTGCACTGGAACCTACACAACTGTCACCTGAGTACATTTTATTTTTATAAGTTAATTGCCACAAGTATTTCATTGTAGTAACTCCAAGATGACTACTACAACAAGCATTAAATAAAGGCCAGAATAATATTGACTTCTGCATTTTTTTATGTCGTAGAATTCTCAAGAATTACTTGCAAGTTATGGGAATTCCTCCTCTTTCTAACATTATTGTGTCTTTTTAAACAATAAAATGCTGATATGTGTCTACTTTGCATCCTTCTTCCTAGAATGTATTAAGAGCTTGCTCTTTCCATTATGAGCTACAAAAGCTGGTTGGAAGTCAGTCCACACTCAATCTGAACGAGGTCTTACCTGCTAGCTTGTCGTTTTTCCTCTTCAGCCATTTTTCTACGGTCTCTGCACTAACACTTTCAGATACAAACTCATCTAATACCTGGGGGTGAAGAGAAAGATATGCCTTCACTTTTTCATCTGTCAAACCTGCAAAAGAATTGAAAAGAAAAAAATTCACCTAAAGAGCACCTTCACACACATTAGCCACACAGTACAGTGACACATTTTGCCAAGATCCAGGAGCTTCTACCCTGCAGGAGAAAGGTGCAGAGACGGGAATGGGGGCTTGTGCTTTGTGGGAAGGGACATTCTGTTTGCCATTTAGACAAAATTTCAGAAGTGCATGGGTGATGTCTGTACAACACTGTGAATATAATCAATGCTGCACAGTGAAACTGGTTTAAACAGTCAAAACGGTTAAAACAGCATTTTACATATATAGTACCAAGACAAAAAAGCAAAAAGTAGTCATCTAAAGTTAGGACTTTAAATGCAATATCCATACCATGTACACAACTGTTTTCCGACAGTGACAGTGCTATATATGGACAAATATGCAGTAAATCTTACAAAGTCCTAGTTTGTGGTACTTTTTGTAGATTAAATACTCCAAGCAAGTGAAACAATAGAAGCAAACAGAAGGACACAGTAGTAGACCATTATAGGTGCTAAAAAATGTTTAGTGAGTAAGTTAGCAAATTCTTATCTTTCATAACACAAATTCCTCCTTTTTCTCAGGGGTACTAGCACTAAACCCAATGCTATAATAAAGTTCAGTTCAGAATAATCCTGACATTTGTTGATTGGTATTCTACATAAGTAGTCAGTTTCTCTGAAATAACTTTCAGTTTAATGATAACTGTTGAATATACATAAGATTTTCAAACAAAGTAATTTTACATGCTCATAACAAACATATAAAATTACATGTTTTCAAATTAAACAATCACAAACACAGTTAGGATATGAATAATTATTCTCAAGGATGATAACTATTTTTACTACTGAATTTTCTTTGTGAATTATTTCAGTCCGTTGCTATCTTTAGGGATGGTTAGGTGAAAAGGCTAAGGAAGCTGTACTTTCAGATAGGAAAGGAAAGAAAGCACAACTTTAGGACTCCAGAGAGCAGGCTGCATGTCTTCCCAGACAAAACACAGAATTGATATGTGTTAACCAATTCTGCCAGGAACTCAAATCACAACAGTTAGAATTTTACAACAGAATGGTATAACTGAGAAGGCAAACAATTGCTTTCAATGAAATCAGTACATAAATAGTAGATTTCAACATCCATCCATACACACCCAAACGCGCGTGCACACACACACACACACACAGTATTAGAAAATTAAACACCTTCTCTATTAACTCAGGGCAAAAGAACCCTGGTGGTATAAAACTAAGTCTGAGAAATTCTGCAAGATGCTACAAACAAGAGACTTGTTAAAGTAAGAGTGAGCCTGCCTGGCACAGCAAACAGCACTGGATGCTGAAGAAACTGACAGCACATTCGACCTTCTCGAAGAAAGGCAATGTGGATTTCATATTCCTTGATTCCTCCACAGTAGGATATATTCCACATGTGATTCCTTTAAACTTCGCCTTACCACTTCCATGAAATACTACCTTACAGTGCTAACTTTATAACTGCCCTTGACTTAACAAGCCATGATGACAACAAAATGTGAATCAGGAATCCTAACACATTTTCAAATTTCAGTCCTTGAATACTCTTCCATCACCTCAAGATGGAACGTCTTAGTAAAAACTAAATGACCTATTTTCCCAGTTCTTCCAAAGATATTTTAACTCTGTTTCCTATTACCATTACTCTCTAATTTCCCAGAAACACAGGCTGGAAATATGGTCATAACGGACTCATCCTGCTTGTCATCTCATTTCATTGCAAGGCACTGTCATACACATCCTATTTACCAAGTGACATACCAGAGGAGGGACTTGTATCCAAAATATACAAAGAACTCTTAAAAACTCAACAAGTAAACAAACAACATAAGCCAAAAATAGGCCAATATCTGAATACATTCCTCACCAAACAGGATATAGATACAGCAAATAGACACATAAAAGGACATGCATTTGTCATTAGTGAATTGATGTTAAAATAAAAATGAGATTCTGCTACATACTTATCACAATGGCTAAAGTCTAAAAACCTGACAGTGCTAACTGTTTCCAATCATGTGGAATCTAAAATGGTACCAACACTTTGAAAGACTATTTGGCAGTTTCTTACAAAGCTAAATATAATCTTTCTGTGTGACCCAAGACTTGTACAATAAGACCTGACCATGCTAGGTATTCACCCAACTTATATGAAGACCCAGGTTCACATGAAAGTCTGCATTTGAAGGTTCTAGATGGTTTTACTCATAATCGCCCCAATCTGGAAACATCCACACTGTCCTCCAATAAGCAACTACCATACTGTCATGTATCTATGTAACTAAATGCTATTACCAACAAAGGAAATGAGCAAACAAACAAGGAAATGAAAAGACATGGGTGAGTCTTAAATGCATATTGCTAAGAAGAAAATAAGCCAGTTACTGCTGCAAGGTGACAAGCACATTTGAACCAACACATTTAAAAGTATTTCATCTCTGGTAATAAACTACTTTCTCTCCTCTGTGCAACATTTTTGTACAGTGAAAACAGGTAAGACTAATTAGCCTAACTTTTACTTGTCATTTTTCAGCCATCAGCAGGAGTGCTAACGAGCAGGGGCTGGTTCAAAGTCATGGTGAGAGAAGAAGAAAAGCACAGAGATATGTACAGGCTGGATGATCAGATTGTGCTAGAAGAAATGCAATTCATCAGTGCCTGCCAACAATGTCATGGAGGATTACAGTCTAAGCAAAACCAAGGTAGAAAAGCAGATTGGTACATAGAACAGTGAGATTCAACACTGGATAGAGAGATGTGTATCAAACAAGCATGATAAAAGACAGAGGCAGGAGTCATGAGTTTGAGGCTCTCATGATAGCATCATAAAATACTCTCCCAGCAATCATGAGTGTTGTTAGCACAGAGGATGGGGCTCTTCCACCCTTATGGATACATCCCACTACAAGTGTACACCACCAGAACACTCACCTCTCTACTTACATCACCAACTCTATGCAAATTTGGTTCTCTTCAGATATTACTTTAAATGTGTTTTTATAACAATTTATTATTCCACTAAAGACATCCATACATGTTGGGGTATTTATTATTTTTGAAGTATTATCATTTTACTATTCATAAAATTATTGAAAAAATAATTTTCAAATCAAGAGCTAAATAATTATTGTTTTTCTCATTGAGGATAATTTTAAATTACTAATCATAGACACTAAAGAATCTAATGTGGGAAATAGGAAAAGCATTTTTTTTCAAGTTTTAATTTTAGTATCTTAGCTGGGAAGAAACATCTCAATTCTCCACTTACTGTATCACTTTAATGAACCAGTCACATATACATAGTAAGAACCCAGCATGCCCCTCCTCTCCCGTTACACCCTTGTCCCCATGTAATCTTCTCTCTGGACCCAAACTTCCACATCAAGAAGGCCCTTACACCACCCTCACCCAGGTCTTCTTGACCTTAAAAGAATTCTTCAATACCAAACTTAGCTGTCTTTTCACCAGGTCCTCTGTCTCCACTCTATCACAGAAAAGGGAAAAAGTTAAATTCTCATTATTTCACTACAGCTAAACTTAGCTGGATTAGAAGTATCATTTTTTATACATTCTAGCATATACACAACCAACAATGGCATCCCAGCTTTATTGCAATAATTGTCTCAATTTTGTAACTTCTTCTGTTTAGTTCAGGTGTGAGTAAAGTCTCACACCTAAACTTTTTGTGCTTCCTAAAGTCTCAGTCCAATTGTGAGACAAATTTTTTTAACACACCACTTCAGGTGATTAATACTGCACTGTAGTAGCCCAGCTACTACAGTGCCTGGACTCTTGGGAGGGCTGGAATGCACATCACATGAGGAGTGGGTGCTGGAGTGAAAATGGTTAGTCTGAAGAGCACAAGACTCTTGGTGGACATTACTACTGCTTAATCTGAATGCTATTAAGTAAAATAGGTTATGAGATTTTGACGTATTTTTGTTTTTGTCTTTCCATGAATGAACCCAGTAAGCAAACCTGGAATTCTCCATACAGCAAAGCAGATAGCATTTCAACTTTAGATGCATTTTGAAGCACATCTTCTGCAGCTGGAATAGGCTCTCTCAGCAGTTTTCCCTCCTGCAGCTGGTGTTCAATGAGAGGAAAAGTGTGTGACCAGGCATGAGAGATCTCACTGCCTGAAGTCTCCTCAGAGGGTCCAAGAACCCCTGAGATGGTGCATATGTCACTCTACTTGAAAATTGTTACTAGTTTCAAAAGACAGTTCCAAATATATACTAGAGAAAGTAATTTTTCTTAGTGTATGTCTTGTGTCCTACTAAGCAGCACAGGACTATCACAATAGCAGGGTTCTTGCTAACTTGTGACATGAGTATATGTGTGTATGTGTGTGTATGTGTCTGTGTGTGTGTGTGTGTGTGTTCTATTAAATTACATATAATTTTCCACTTAGACATCTCTATATAAAATATATATATATGCAATTTTCTAAACCTTCTTTATTTGTCCAAAAACAAGTGAAGATTAGCAGGGGAATAAGTTTAAAATCCATGAACTCTGCTTTCAGAATTCTAAACTTCAACTTTATACACTGTCTCCTTATTGGGCACACACTTTCCTGGCATATGTACTCCGATTATTTAAACTCCTTCTCCCACCAAATGGCTAAATAACACTTTTTCTTAACAAACAACATTTTTAAGAACAGGTGAGCATACAGAAATGCTTTCTCCATATGGATATGTGCAGTTCATATCACATGTATCTGGGGGGCAGTAAATTCTCAGGAGATAGTTGACGAAGTGTGGATTATAATCCTCAGTATAAAAATAGGAAAACAAAGCCCAGGGATGTTAGTTACTTGGGTTACTTTTCTACCACCCACAGGAGCAATAATTAGGATTACAACAAAGTTTGAAACCCAAGAGCTCAACTCAGTCACACTGCCTCCTGTCTGTTCATATTTCCTTCCATGTGAGGTTTTTCACCTTACAGTATTGTTCATGGGTCACTGTGGCCTCTGATGTGGAATGACACTCTACATATTTTATCCTATTAGAAACTGAAAAATCTGACTGCTACATCTCAGGCTTTGAGGAGGAAGAAAGAAATCATTCCAGCAGAACCCCGTGGAGTCAAAACACTAGTCCTAAAAATGAATCTAATCTGAGAATGTACAGGCGGGGTCAGTAGGAATGACCCCACTGGCTCTCAACATTCCTTCATCTTTTTCTCCCAGTGGGCCATCTCTTCCCCCATTCCTGGTCATGCTGCTATTTGCCCTCCTCCTCTACTCTCTTCACCTGGCTCAGTGAGCCATTTGGCCAGTTTAAAAGCCACTTTCTCAGAGACACCTTCACTGACCACACACTCCACACCAGAGAAGCTGCTACCAAAGCTGGCCTTGGCTGGCATGTGGGATCTAGGCTCTGCGAGTGTTCCCATTCACAGTTAATAAAGGGCAGGCCACTGTGCAAACAATATGGCCTATGAACTCCTGCTTTCCTTCTAAAAGTCAGAAATTTGAGAACATGCCAGGTAAAGGATGCCTACGAGATCAGCCCCCAATAAAAGCCTGGGTACCGAGTCTCTAACATGCTTCCCTGGCAGACAACACTTTATCCATGCTGTCACACTTCCCATCTGGAGGAACTGAGCTCATTCCAAGTGACTCCAGTGGACAGGACTCTTGGTCTCTTCTGGACTTGATCCAGCACACCTTCCCCTGGCTGACCATGTTTTGTATCCTGTGGAAGTAATGACTCCTAGCATGAGTACAACTATATGCTCAGCCCTGTAAGTCTTCCCAGGGAACCCCAAACTAGGAGTAATTCTAGGGGCCCCAAATCATGGTCTGTCATCCTTAAATGAATTAATCAACGTACAACTCTTTGTCTTGGAATAGGATAGTATGAATGTGCTTGCAAGAAACCATGCTAATTCTACAAGATCACAGATGCACTCACCAGCAATCACAGGTCCCGAAGCAAGTGCTGGGGAAAAGGCCCCTCCTCTCCTACCTGAATTCTCATCTCTGCCTAAGGCTTGATGAGGCTCTTTTCTTTCTCTCACTTCTACATGCACTTCTCTTTATTTGCCCAAAGACCTTAAATGTCTATATTTTATTGAAAAATTAGTACTTTACAATTTAAGTATACTTTCTTAATTCTGACATCCTTCAATCCACCTGTCGTACTGTACCAATCCTGCAACTATGTCTCTATGTTCCACATCATCCTTTATTTAAAAGTTTACGACTATAAGGATATATAGCAGTGCCTTCTAAACACTAATCAAGTAAGGGAATGCATGTATGTGCTCTAAATTTCATTTTTTTGTCTCTATTTAAAAAGGCAAAGTCTTTTATATGCAATACACAAAGATTATCACATGATAGAAAGAGTTTTTGGTAGTACTAAAATGGCTCCAAAGTTATAACACAATGAAGAGATAAGATGCTTCTTTGGAACACAAGGAAACATGTAGAAAACTGTGAAACAACACAGGATAGGGAAACAGACAAGGAAATATAGTGGAAGGGGGCTGGAGGTAACAGTGTCTTAGCACAATGCATGTACAAGTATAATTATCAAGCAAAAATCCCACTGACCAATGAACAGACACTTAAACAATGAAGGACAAGAATGAAAAACAGGCATGTTAAGGGGAGAGCACTAAAGGGGGAGGGCTACAGAAGAAGGAAGTAAAGAAGGTGAATATGGTTGATTTACTTTCTATACAAGAATGAATACAGAATTTTAAAACCCACTGAAATCACCGTAAGAAGAGGACTAAGGTAGAAAGGAGAAAAATGAAGAGGGTGAACCAATTCAAGATAAAATACAAATACACGTGGAAATGTCACAATGAAACTCTGTGTAGCTATCTCAAATAAACAAAAATGCCTTTTTGCCAAAATGGAGGACTAGAAGGTAAAACAGGTCTGTCTTGGGGTTGGTACCAGTGGGACAGGGAAGGATGGAAGGAAAGGGTGCAGGGCAGTGAATATGGTGGAAATATTGTATCCTGATGAATGAAAAGGGAAAAATGAGACCTGCTGAAACTATTCTAAAAATGGGGGAAGAGGAGAAAAAGGAAAATGATGGAGGGTGTGAATTGAACTCCTATGTTGTAAGTACTTTTGTAAATGTTACAATGTACTCCCAGTACAACAATAATATGATAATTTTAAAAAGATACTATTTTGGGAACTTAAAAAACTAAATTCTCCCAAAACTAATGAACCAATAAAGAAATGGGCAAGTGAACTAAACAGAACTTTCTCAAAAGAAGAAATTCAAATGGCCAAAAAACACATGAAAAAATGCTCACCATCTCTAGCAATAAAGGAAATGCAAATTAAAACCACGCTAAGATTCCACCTCACCCCTGTTAGAGCAGCCATCATCAGCAACACCACCAACAACAGGTGTTGGCGAGGATGCGGGGAAAAAGGAACCCTCTTACACTGTTGGTGGGAATGTAAACTAGTACAACCACTCTGGAAAAAAATTTGGAGACTACTTAAACAGCTAGACATTGATCTACCATTTGATCCAGCAATACCAGTCTTGGGGATATACCCAAAAGACTGTGACACAGGTGACTCCAGAGGCACCTGCACACTCACAATAGCCAAGTTATGGAAACAGCCAAGATGCCCCACCACTGATGAATGGATTAAGAAAATGTGGTATCTATACACAATGGAATTTTATGCAGCCATGAAGAAGAACGAAATGTTATCATTTGCTGGTAAATGGATGGAATTGGAGAACATCATTCTGAGTGAGGTTAGCCTGGCCCAAAAGACCAAAAATCGGATGTTCTCCCTCATATGTGGACATTAGATCAAGGGCAAACACAACAAGGGGATTGGACTATGAGCACATGATAAAAGCGAGAGCACACAAGGAAGGGGTGAGGATAGGTAAGACACCTAAAAAACTAGCTAGCATTTGTTGCCCTTAACACAGAGAAACTAAAGCAGATACCTTTAAAGCAACTGAGGCCAATAGGAACTAGAGAAAAGGTTAGATCAAAAAGAATTAACCTAGAAGGTAACACCCACGCACAGGAAATCAATGTGAGTCAATGCCCTGTATAGCTATCCTTATCTCCACCAGCAAAAACCCTTGTTCCTTCCTATTATTGCTTATATTCTCTCTACAACAAAATTAGAAATAAGGGCAAAATAGTTTCTGCTGGGTATTGGGGGGGGGAGAGGGAGGGGGCGGAGTGGGTGGTAAGGGAGGGGGTGGGGGCAGGGGGGAGAAATGAACCAAGCCTTGTATGCACATATGAACAATAAAAGAAAAAGGAAAAAAAAAAAAAAGATACTATTTTGGATTTTGTTAAACTCCATAAACACTGATACCACTGTTTGTAACCAGTGAGAAAAAATATGGCACAAAGTAATACAGATGCCCTATAATAAGTATTATTCCTGCCCTTACAGAGATACATCACCTACCTAATTTCCTTCCACCCAGGTACATCCTCCCTCAATGGAGATTCGCCTAAATCTAGTAAGCTGTCATTTAATGAGCTGTGGTTTAATACACTACCAGTGTTTTGACCTACATTTTTGATACCTACTAGGTAAAGTAACAGCCTGAAGGGCACCTCAGCTGCAAGGAAGATACTGTTTCCAGTGTTCACAATCTGCATTTATCAGAAGATAAGTCCCATAGCTGAGCACATCAATGGAAGTTTTTCTTCTAACTGAAATACAAATACAAACTAGAGCTACAAAAGTTATAAGATGAAGATGAAAATAATGATCTTCAAGTGGAACTATTAAGAGTACATGCAGGCGCACCAGAATTTATCCTTTCTATGAGCCCTCCACAGTGAGTCTGAAATGAAGACAGGTACAGCTAATGTCACATGAAGGAGTCAGTCATAGCACCATCTCGTTCAAATGTAGTTCCAAATCTGCAGTAGCCCGGTGGAGACCAGGGCTCTGAGTCACCAGTTGCATGCTCAAATATAGGCATTCTTGCTTAAGACAGTCTATAACTCTGTAAGCTTCATTTCCTCATAAACAAAAGATGAGCCTATGACAGTAGCTATACCACTGGGCTATAAATACTTGCAAAGATCTGAGCACATACTAAGCAACTAATAAGCTGTTATTTCTATAATACCCATCTTCATCAACATAGTTTATGCATTTAAATCAAGAAATGTGAGGCTTAACATTGTGGGAGACATGTCTTCCTGTTAGAAAAGATCCCACTACTGTTTAAATATAGTATGTCTTCTCAAAAACCTGTATGTACTGAAAGCTAAGAACTTTCAATATAGTCATGTTTGAGAAGAGTTAATGCTTCAAGATGGATATGAGCACTTAAGTTATGACTAATCAAATACAGAAGTTGTCTAGGTAGACATCATATGACCCAAAATGTGCACTCACATCAAACAGACCAAGGCAAGTCCGTGTGAGAAAGAGCTTTGAAGCAGGGCCACACAGGGATGTGAGCCCAAGGCTGGACTGAGCTGAGTGAGGATGGAGGAGAGCCAATGGGACTGTGGATTCAAAGGCCCAGCATACAACACTCTAGAGCACTGGGGATGAATCTAAAGACAGATCTCTATGCCAACCTGGGGCTCTCCTTGGACGGATCAGCCCATGGAGTAAGAGGGGAAAGCAGGGGGTAAAGGTGAAGTTACTCCAGGAAAGCACAAGCCTTCTGCCTCAAAGATGGTTGGGTGGCCATGGCTCTTTTCTGGATGATGACAACATGATTCAAATGGTCCTTGAGCTGGGATAGTTAATTTGATTAAAGGCACAAATAGTCACTAAATTGGAAACAGCTAGGATAGATATGTTCTTAATGTTACATGTCATAACATTAACCAAATGACTAAGATCAAATTCTGTCACCTGAAAGTGAAAATGATTTTTCAAATGCTGGACAACAGCCATGAAACGCAAATAAGCCTGATACTAAGAGATACATTCTACACCATAGCCACAACACATGCAATGAACGTGTGGACAAACAACAAGAACCACCCTGCCTGGGAGTCTAGAATCACTTCCCACATTTAACATAACAAGAATTTAAAATTTATCACCACGCACTAAGCATTTTTTTTGTTTAAAAAAAGTTCCCATAAATATTCCTGTAGAAATAAATATTCCTGTTCACTAACAGGCACTGTTTTAAGAATGTGTTACAATACTTTAGAGAGCGAAAAAAACAAACTAGGTTTCATGTAGTGTCATTTCACGGTGAGAGGAAAAAGAATAGAAAAATGAAAAAAGGGGATGATATAATAAGCACACAGACAGACTCACAGTGAATCATTCCATGGTCATTGTTTTAAGACTGGATTAGGTAAGACAAGCAGAGTAACAACTGTCATTTCTCACATCTATTTAATAGCCTCATGAAATCATTATTTTAGTATTCACAACTACATTTTCATTTATTTAAAGTTCTTGAAAATGCCATACATGTAAAAGTGAACAAGTTTCATATGTCAAGCATTTCTTTGAACCATTCCATTTTACTTACCAAAGGTTTTTTTTTATCATGATTTTTAATAAAGAAAATAAAAAAACATTTAAAACAAAGAAAAATTTTAAATATGTAAGAACTCAAAATGAGCTGAAGTCATCCTTTTTTTTTTTTCCTCCTTTGCTAGTAAATACACCTTCTGCAGGGCATGGTGTCACATGCCTATAATCCCAGCACTCAGAAAACTGAGGCAGGAAGACTGTGAGTTCCAGGCCAGCCTGGGTTACACAGCATGACTTTGGCTCAAAAAATAAAAAGAAAGAAAAAAGAAAACATGACTCCTCAAGAATGTTTGATCATGGGTTAGAAGTATGGCCCAAGTGGTGGAGCACTTGCCTAACAAACTATAGAGACCCTGGATTCAATCCCCAGCACCACAAAAAAAAAAAAAAGATCCTAAATTCATCCAGAAAGGACATTACTATTTATACACATCTTCAATTTAATGTAATTCATTTAAAAATAATATTGAAGTCTAGCTATGTATCAGGCATTAGACCAATTTAGAACAAATCAGGGAACTCAAAAAGAAAAAAAGACAACCAGTCTTTTTGGTGGGCAGTACTGGTATCGAACTTAAAGCTTCCCACTTGCTAGAAAGGTACTCAACACTAGAGCCACACTTCCAGCCCTAACACGAACAAGGAGACAGCCATTGCACAAGGTTGACAAGGAACATAAAGTGTGGCTGATCCAACTGATTCCAAATGCTGAGACTTCTATTCACTCCATAAATGTTTCTGACTGCCGACTATGAACCAGGCGTATCTGTTTTCTTGATTTTCAGTACATAACAAACAGTATCTCTAACCCTGCAGAGTTACAGAATTCTCTTTAATACAGGCTAGCCTAGCCAAGAAGATCTGCCAACAAATTAAGGATCACAGGGCATGAGGACGTGTCAAAGATCATTGCATGGTTTCTAGGGTAGCAACCAGGGAGTGATGTCAGAAAGGAGCATAAAACAGCAGAGGCAGCAAAGAGTTCTGGGAAAAGCAAATGGCTTTTGTTTGAGATCTAAAGAACTTCTGCTGAGGCTACAGAAAGTTTAATGGACCTTTGCACCTTGGACTACTTCTACAATTAGCCCAGTTAAGTAAAGAGGAATACAATATAACTATGCAACTCTTAACCAGTTTAGCACATTGTCTTTAACTGCTAACAGATGTCAAAATTGTAAAACAACATTTGGTTTCATGGAAGCACAAACTAGGAAAGACCATCTCTATTCTCCCAAATCACACCTTAGCACCCAAACACACAGCGACACACCAGCACCGAATGCGTGATCAGGAGCAGACAACCAGACCATCACAGACCCAACAGCCATCCAGGCCAGGCTGCTCAAAAGAGACACAGACAACAGTAAGTATTTGGTCCAGGACAGCAAATGAGGAAAAGGCATTCCCAACCTAGGAGCGCGAAGCAGAGACTCTCAGAGGTTCTCAGTCTCAGCATCTGAAATTGCTCCCACTGGTGCTACGATACTCTATTTAAAAAGCATTTTAAATTTGTTTAAGTGTTGAAACAGGAATGGATCCCAAAAAGAAGGAGACAACCTGAATTTAAGTTCAAAAAGATAAGATGTTAAAATACCTGAGTGACAAGAGGCGATCAAAGGAGGTATACCAGAGTCTCAATTAGCAGCCACAGCAGGGGTAGGGATGGTGCTCACAGAGCTTGGAACTAGGGAAGGGTCAGAACCTGGGAGGTGCTTCTAAAGACACTGTGGTTTCACTGGCCATTTATTGCAAGTACTTAAGAAGAAAAAATACCAATTCCAGTCTTTTCAAAAATAAAGGAAACATTCCCCCAATTAATGCCATGAGGCCAGTTTTACCCACTACCAAAGAACAGTATTTCTCCAAAACAGAACAAAAGTCCTAACTAAATCCTAACTAATCAAATGCAGCGACATATAAAAAGGAGTGTGCAAGACAACAAAGAGGGTTTGCCCTAGGAACACAAGGTTTGTTTAACATCAGAAAATCAAGTAACATAATACATGATAATAATGAAAGACAAAAACCTTATGATCATCTAAACAGATACCGAACAGATTGTAACACGAAATGCAATATCCACTCATGAAGCAAACTCTTACCAAAGAAGAAAGGAAGGGGCTTCCTAAGCCAGCTAACAGGCATCTATGAAAAATCCACAGCAAACATCGCACTTCACAGTGAACCCCAAATGCTTCCCAAGACTGGAAACTAAGCAAAGTGTTCCTCTCTGGCCTCCCACTGCAGCCAGGGCAACAGCACAAAAAAGTCCAAGTAAGAAAAAGCATCTCAATTAGGAAGAAAAGAGAGATTCTGTCTTTATTCGCAAATTACCACAATCTCGTGTCCAGAAAATTCTAAAGAATCAACAAAAAAAAAAAATCCAAACAGAACAAATAAGCACAGTTAGCCAAGTCACAAGAAACAAATACGCAAAATCAATTATTTTTCTGTAAACTAGTAAAAAACTTCAAGAGACAATAGCATCAAAAACAGTACAGAGTATGTGGAAATAACTTCAACAAAGTATTAAACCAACACACTGAAAACTAAAAGCAATGCAAATGCAAATCGAAGTCACTTAAGTAGAGAGATATACCAAGCACACAGACTGCTTACTCTACCAAAGTGATCTACAGATCCAGTGTGCTGCCTTTCTGAAGAAACTGATTATCAAATCTAAAAATGTGTGTGGATTCAAAAGAGTTCAAACCGCCAAAACAAGTTGAAACTGAAATGCAAAGAGGAAGACAAGACAAACCTGAGTTCAACACTTACTGTGAGGCCACTGTATCCTGTTGTGCAAGCCATTCTACCATTCTAAGCTGAAAACACTGAGTCAAAATGGCAGGCAATACACCTAACGTAGTGTTCTGCACACCCTGGGCGTGTGAGCCGGGGAGGAGTTACGCTCACACCACTGGCTCAGCATCCCCGACTGTACAGTACAGACTGCTAGGCCAGGAAAACACTGAAATCCAAACTGTCAACGCAGTTCCTACTGCGTGGCTGTCACTTTCGCACCGTCATCAAGTTGAAAAAACAGGCTGAATCAGGGGACACCTGTACACTATGGCACAGCATTCCACCTAGAACTGCACAAGTCATGCATTTCAAAACTGAAGCTTTCCAAAACCTTCTCCTTTATAGGCACCATCATCTCTGTAAATGAAGACTCCACCCTCTTGCTTCTTGGGCCGCTGCCTCTCAAGCCATTCATGACTACCCTCTTTTACCCTCTAAGTCCCGTTGCGTGTAAATCTAGAATTTGATTCCCAATACCTTTAACTCCTTCTGACCAGGGTCTAGCCACCTTCCACTCACCTGTGCTAGTTGAGTGGTCCTCTAAACACAGGCTGCATGGTTCCCTGGACCACCCTTGCCTCCCCTCACTCTACACAACCACAGATACGTGTTGATCGTGTCACTGTTTGCTCCGAAGTCTTGTAATGACTTTCCACATCCATCAAAGTAACAGCCCATTTCCCAAATGACTTCCAAGGCCACAGCACATAGTCTGTGCCTCCCTGGTTCTGACTTCTCTACTCCCTTCTAGCTCACTTTACTCCAACCCACACAGATACACCTCATTTGGTTTCTTTCCCTGGGAAACTCCTCCCCCAGATGTCGCAAGGTCCATCCACTCCCATGCATGCTTCAGGTCTTC
Source organism: Castor canadensis (assembly GCF_047511655.1). Classification (NCBI taxonomy): domain Eukaryota; kingdom Metazoa; phylum Chordata; class Mammalia; order Rodentia; family Castoridae; genus Castor; species Castor canadensis. The sequence goes on along the minus strand of NC_133386.1, from coordinate 3,450,583 downwards.
TCAGACTCAGTTAGCATTCTCTCACTAATCTCTCCCTGACCACCTTTTTCTGAAATACCAAATTATCCTTCTGGAAAACACAGAACCAAATACGAACAAACAAATAAACATCTTCTCTGCAGTGTTTTCCTTTTGGTGGACAGCAGTCCCCTCATCCACAAGGGGATGCATTCCAAGATGTTCTGCAGATGCCTGAAATCACAGATCAAACCAAGTGCTTCATATACAATGTGTTTTCATGTACACACATACCTAAGATACAGTTTAATTTATAAGTAGGGCAGGGAAAGAGACTAACAATAATAACTAATGAGATAGAGCATTTATAATGACACAACATAATAAAAGTTATTTTGAACATGATTTATTTCTGGAATTTTCCACTTAATATATTCAGGTCACAGTTGACAGGGAAACAGAAACTGGAAAGTGACACTGTGGGTACGGGGTTCTTCTGTACACTGCTGAAAACCAGCTGTCTTTGCTTTTTCTAGGACTCCACTCCCAGACTAGACTAGTGCCTGGCTCTCCCAAGTACCCAGCTGATCCCTGCAGGATTCTTATGTGTAGTCTTTTAGCAGTTCCTACTTGAAAACCCAGGAAGCTTATCTGTACAAAAGTAAGCACATGATTCAAAGAAAGACGATTAAAATGACAAAATCCTTGGAGGACTGGCCAAGAGAATCTGAAGGAGTCATCTGAAAAACGAAGTGTCAGTGAAAGGGTGGCATTTCTTGCTTCTAGACAATATTACATTGTTTCTGCGAAACAAATGAATGTGTTTCAGGTAGTTAAGAATCAAATTACAACACCTGACTTTAATTGTAAATTGAAATATCAAAATTCACTCATATGTTTTATTCATAAGAAAGCTACATCCTGTTTTTACACAGTCTAAAGAAATATGGAGCTAAAGAATTTCAGTATTACTATTTTTAACAGTTGTCAAATTATAACTATTATTTATGATATGGTGGTTAAAAGAAGCATTTTTTAACTGTTTAATTTTTACTTCAAATATTGGACTCCCCAGATAACTAATATTTCTGGGGAAAAAGAGTTCTGATAAAAGTTAGCAAGTTAAGAGCTGGCAGAGTGGCTCAAGTGGTAGAGCACCTGCCCTGCAAGCATCAGGCCCTGGGATCAAATCCAAGTACCAAAAAAAAGTTACTAAGTTAAGTCATTGAAAAATAAATTAGAGAAATGTATTTTGGGAAAAGGTGTTATATAAGCTGATCTTTACAATGGGGGGGGTGGAGAAAATAAGGAATAACTGTTTTTTTGGAAGTTAAAAGGAAAAAGCTCTAAGAAATAAATGCCTTTAGATCTTATTTTCTCTTCCAGAAAGGTTATTTTTAAAAAGCAAAGAACATCATACACAAGAGATCACTCAAGTCTAGAATTGTGAAAAGAACACTTCCTTATCCTTTGTCTCCAAATGTTGACCTTCTCTTTTGCTCAATTGTTCTTTACCTAAAAACTCAAAAACCTGCAGCCTGTCTGAAGACACACAGGACATTTCAGTGCCTTCCCTGTGAGTAGCAGCAACTCAGGAGTGATGTGACACTGTCACAATAAACTTGATGCACCCGCTTAGGACCAGCAGCGTCAACGCCTGTGGCTTACCCTGCTGAAAGGGCTTTGAATGCTTAGGACACGTGATAAATGAAATGAGCAAGAAAGCAGAAGATGGTCATACTGACTTCAGTTCCAGAAAACCCCTCCCCAGCATGCAGTATTATAAAATTTTACAAATCATGTATGAAGTCACTTCTATTACTTTTCAGTGTGTACAGTCGTAAACTCAGTGCTAGAAAGTTAAGTGATTCTAATATCAGAAGGCAATTTCCTTATATCATGTAAAACACTGCCCAAAAGAAAACTTCCTAATCTAACTCCATTACAGCACAACAAAGGGCACGGTATGGTCACTGAAGGCTGGAGGAAGGGAACACTACAGCCCTCCAAGCCTGCCTCCCAGCACTGGAACTAAATGACTGGACAGCAAGGCAGTCACTGCACACAGAACGTCAGAGCCACGTATTAGCTTCCCCATGAAAACAGTTACACTTGCAATAGGTCAAAAGGTGGAGGCTGATGGTGAAACAGAACAGTCTATTACTGACCCTACACGCCGGAAGAAAAGCAACGGACCAGATCAGACCTTCTAAAGCAAGACATCAAAGTCCAAGCTCCAACTATCCTACACTGAAGCGTAGACTAGGATTTTCTGCTCAAGATGACTTTCAGATGTATAGTTCTAAAACTATAGAATGAAAAATACATAGAATGTGAAAAGAAATTCTAACCATTTAAAAAAAAAAAAAACGCAGCAACAGAGTGAGGTGACATCTGCCTGCTATCCCAACTACTCTGGAGACAGAAATTGGGAGGATTTTGGTTGAGGCCAGCCTAGGAAAAGTTAGCAAGACCTCATTTTGACAAACCAGCCAGGCAAGAGGGTACACATCTGCAACCCCAGCATGAAGCCGTTGGTAGGAGAAACATGATCCAAGGCTGGCCTGGGCAAAAAGCACCAGGCCTACCTCAAAAATAATCTAAAACAAAAACAAACACACAAAACAAGGACTGGAGGCATAGTTCAAGCAGTGAATGCCTGCCAAGCAAGCACAGTTCCCTGAGTTCAAACCCTTCTATCACCAAAAAATAAACAAGAAACCAACTATCACTTCTTCAAGACACACTTGAGAAAGCAGCTGTTTTTCAGTTACTCTAGACCTCTTGCTCTGCCATGTCCTTGTCACTCCTGCCACCAGCAGAGTCGTAAGCCTGTTCTCCACGTCTCCTTGATAGCCATCACCGCCACACTGTTGCCTGCCCTGCACTGACTGTGCTGGAGCACACTAACGCTGACCCCAAGCCCTGGAGGACAAGAGCACCGTCACACTCAAATCCTTATGTCCACCATTTCCTGGCCGGGCACACAGCGAAGGGCAAATCAGTGGTTCTCAGCAGGGGGTGGGAAGTAATTTGCCCCCAGGGGACATTTGGACTTGGATCATCACAGGAGCTGCTGGTGCCTAGGGTGAAGGCAGAGCCGCTGCCAAGCATCCTACGAAAAGTCTTCGTAGCAAAGAACTACATACCAGGAACGCTAGAGTCGGTGCTGAGCTGGGAACCCTGGGTTTCAAGCACTGGAGCTCTTTCAAGGACAGAGGGGTTACAAAAATGAGAATGAGAAGAAGGAAGGAGAGGGGGAAGAGAGAGATGGCAGACAAATCAGATTTTAAATGTGTGCCGGTTATGCCTGTGGAGACAGATGCACGACAAGAAATGCAGCTGCAGACACTGGGGTAATGCAATTTACACACCTGAGTTCCTGAACACTGCAACATTTGCAACCATCTTAAAAAGTCTGTGAAATTATAACAATTATAAATCACTTAAGGGGTGCTATGGATTGAATAGTGTTCATGAAAAATTCACATTCTGACATTCTTACCACCAATACCTTAGGATGTGAGCTTATGTAGAAGCAGGGTGGCTGGAGAAGTAATTAGTTGAGTCGAGTCTACGGAGGGGTGAGGAGGACCTCTACTCCAATATGGCTGGTATCCTTAAAAGAGCTCCATATGAAACCACCAACAGAAACGCGGGGACAAAGCCATGTAAGACTGAAGGCAAACCTCAGGACCTCTCTTCTACCAGTCAAAAAACACCAGAGACTGCCAGCAAAGCACCAAAAGGTAGGGATGAGGAATGGAACAGATTCCTTCTGCAGCCCTCAGGAGGAAGCAGCCCTGACCTTGAACTTTGGACTCCAGCTGAATAGCTGCCATTCTGTGGTCCTTTGCTCAGGAAGCCAAGCAGACAGGTACTGGGGATGCTCTCTACAGAAGGTCCCTAAGACCCAGGCAATTGTCATTCAGGTTCATCAACCCTGAGCCCTACTTAACTTTCCTCTCCCCAACAATCACTTCATTAGCAGTGAAAGTGTTTCCTTCTTGCACAGAGAAAATAAATGGCATGAGAAATCTAGTCTTCATTTATTTGCCACCAAACTAATTTCCTTAATGCTCTGGCAATGAATTCATGATTGCTTGATTAAAACAGATAGGATATATCCTAATTTAAATTGCAATTTGGAGTTTATTAGGCTTTCTAGGAACATTTTCTTCTTTAGGTAAAAAGAGTATTATTTATAATTTTACAGAAAACAGAAAAAGGTCACAAGGAGGTAGTCTAAATTGAGAAACACTTCCAGAGTTCACCCAGCTGCTAGATGAGTTTCTCAACCATGGGTTTGTGAACCTAATATGGGTAAGCCTCAAGGTGTGTCACTCTTTGAGATGTGTGTACCTTTTTGAGGAAGGGTCAGCAAGCTGCCATCAGACTCTCCAGAAGTTCAAAGGCCCATCAAGGACCCTAGAACGTAGTACGTTTGCTTTCACAGTGTCCTGACTTTATATGCTTGGCTGTGCTGAGATTTTTAGATTAACTTTTTTAAACCAAGGAAACACTTTTCTGTGTAATATAGTCACCAAACTTGAAAAGGCAAAACACATTCTCAGAGAAGATTGACTGATTTATCTTTTTTTTTTTGCTTTAACCTTTGAAACACATGTAGAAAGTAAACATTCTTTGAAAGAGACCCTTTCTGTACAGTAATGGTCTGATGTGATCCCATCCCTCCCTATCTATATGTTGTACTCTAGGAAAAGAAATCAAGCTGAATGAAATGTACATGAAGTTCATTTCAGAAACCCAGGACTTTAGTTCACTTGAAAATGGTGTTTCGCCTCATAAAATGAGGGCTTTCCAAAGACAACTTCTTGTATTATTGCAGTCAAATAATTTTAGAACTTATAAAAAGCATGGTGTATAAAATGAAATATCCTAAAAATCAAAATGGAAATCTTAATTCATAAGACACATGTGTATTAGTGTTCACCATCAAACAAAAGCCATGACCTCAGACCCTCCCAACTCACATAACCCAGAGCAGACACTGGCTGCTATGGCAGGAGGGGGACTTGCTACTCTTCAGGGGCCCCACACACTTCTGAATCATGAACCCAAAAGGAAAAGGTTCCAAGCAGCCCAAGTGGCTGCTTGCCATCAAATGAGAAAGGAATGCCCACTGCCCTCAGCAGAAACCATCGTGATGAGGCGAGAATGTGCCCCTGCCACTCCACCCAATTCAGCATGTACTGTGATACATAAATACTGAAATGCAAAACAAGAAGTTACAACAGATCACAGTGTAAGGACAAATTATTAGGATTCCCAGCGGAACAACCTTCAGCCATTACTGAAGGTTGAAAAGGGAAGGGGAAGGGAGGGGAGGGGAGGGGAGGGGAGGGGAAGACCAGGGCAGAAGCCTAAGAGGAGAGAGTAAGGAAACTCACAGTGCATCAGTGAATTGTTTTAGGGTAGGCTACATTGAAAATTGAAGTATGACAACAAACTCCTATTGAAGGCTCCCCATGTGTCAAGCACAGTACTGTATACATAATGTTATACAATCATTTTGGATATAGATACTTCTATTTATTCCCACTCTACTAATGAGAAAGCTGAGGCAGACAAGTTCCACAGCATACACATACAATTTTTGACAAAAAGCACTTTTCCTACTTAGGGGAATTAAAGGGGAAGAGAGGAAGAGCCGGATGTTCTTTTCTTATTCTAAAAAAAATGAAGTGATTTTCTAGCAGATTATACTCATTAGACACAAACACAAATCTAAAATGACATGTTATGTATGTGTTTTAGAGACAGACAAAAATAATTTCAAACTCCGGTTTACTGCTAACAGAACAGATGATCTGGTACAAATACACAGTCCTTCTAGCCTGTTTTCTATTGCACAAAGTGATAATTGCACATCTAACTCATGGCCTTCATTAGAATCACAAATAACATTTGTAAAAATATAGACTATGACTTTAGGAATGATAACTAGGATGACACAAATGAAGACACATAAGCACACGCACACACACAAGGACACAGATGAGTACACCTCCCTGCCCTGTAGAGTCAGCGTTCAAATAGAAGGGCCTACACTTTGTGATTTCAGTAAAAGAATCAAATTAAATTAAAGTCTCTTAGCTATACAACCCTTGGTTGAAATGTCTCCTCTCAAAAAATCCTTGATCAAAAATCCTTGAATCATATGCTACACAATTATTATTTCAAATCAAGACAGTTAAATAGTGGATTTTCAAGGACAAGTTTTCTAAGAATACCAAGACTAGTACTCAAAGCAGAGCTACTGAGAAAGTCCAGATACATGGGTGATGTTTGCTCCTTATTTACACAAAGGGTGGTGGCTGAAGGTAGAGAAACACCCAGGGCTCCATCCTGCTTCTCATCCTTCAGCCCACACAACCATAAGAATGGGAATTCAGCAGCAGTACCCCCTCCCCTTTGACAATCCTCAGGAGACACAATGAAACATTGCTGAAACACCTTCATGAAACAGGGATTACTCAGAAATAAGCTCCTTTAAAACTCTTGCATCAGGCCAATTCAGACGTCACACTGAAAATTTCCCCTATGGCGGCTACCTGCTCTGGTATATTCCAAGGCAGCATGAGCCATAGACATGTGACGTCCTCACCCAGTCCTTCAAAGTAGGTGAGCCCTCACCCAGGAAGGAATTCTATCCTTCACTTTCAAGCTGGCAGTGTGCTTTTAATTTTTAAGTCCTTATTTCTAATTACATATTTAATATATTTAAAATTAAGTTGCATATCTTGTCTGTCTCCTTTACTGAAATATCCTGTCAGAAACTGTTAGGTAATTCATCAGAAGCAAATTTGATCTGTCTCATTTTCATTTGTATTTTATACTCCATGTGTAAAACAGAAATTGCAGTAAGTAAATCAAGGTATCTTCATAGGAAAGAAATAACTATTCCTTCGTAATATTCTTAACAAAAGGAATGCAGCAAGGAACAAAACCTTTAACTTAATCCCTAGCACCCAGATGGAGGGAGGAGGTGAAATTGAGAAAGAGAGTAGTTAGAGAGAGCTACAATTAAGCTTCTAATAGCATTGTCCCAAAATTAAGTCAAAAATTTGTATGATGTTATCACTACTGTGTAAAAGAAGGGAATTTACACCATGATATACATTGAGAAGTCACGAATTCCTTAAAGAAATAAAACAACAATATTTTTTAAAAAAGGCGACAGATTGGATCTACTCACAAGAATCATCTTATTAAAGGGCTGAAGGTGTGGCTCAAGTGGTACAGCACCTGCCTAGCAAGTGTGAGTCCCTGAGTTCAAACTCAAACCCCAATACCAACAACAACAAAAAAAAGTAATCATTTTATTGGATCAAAGCAAATTCAGATTTAAAAAAGCAATTTGTATAGAAAGTTTGAGAGTACAAATTAGCATAATTTCACTGCTCAACAGTATCTCCAATCTTATTCAATATGGAATATCATGCCAAAGTCTCAGAAATAAAAAGAACCTTGGAAGCCACTAAATACTTTATTTCATGAATGAGGAAGCAAAGCTAGTGAACAGACCAACAAGAGATGCTACAGCAGTACAGCCCAGATCCCTTACCTCTTATCATAACTCATTTCTCTAAAAGAATTCCAAGTTTGTTTTCATTTTTAAAAAAAGGTTCTTTTGGCTCCTCTTAAGCCTGTCAGTGGCTTTCAAAGGTCATGCTGAGTTCCATTAAGATATTACATGTCTCTGAGATTACAAAACATGCTAGGGTGATGCAAACTCTTTAGATCAGAAGACTGCACCGAAGAAATATTTTTGAACAAGGCTAATAGTAATTTTTAAATAATTTTTAAATGTTTCCCCCAGATACTCTAAGAAATAGAGAGGGTAAATTCTCACTGCAATACATTCAAGCCTAAGAGAAAAGAAGAAGGCAATGCAGGCTAATTTTGAAAAACATTTATAGTGGCAAAAAAAAAATGGCAAAGCAGCTAGTTCAAAGAGCCTATCTTTCTGCAAAAACAACAAAAATAAAGAAAAAAAAAGACCACGTCAACTTTGTTGGAAAATAATCAAATGTGTACAGCAACCAAGGAAAGACTGAATGAAGAAAAAGGCAACTAGAAACAGTAGAGGAAAGCTGTCTCGTTTTGATTTCCTCTTGCCTTCCCCCAGCTCAGCAATGACCTCAAGATGGCAGCATGAGGTCCCTAGTTTTAGAAGGAACAGAGCAGACCCTGCTCTCTAAGAATTCTGGCTATCGATTTGACCCACCTGTGAGCTACCTGAAGGACTGACATCAGGTATGTGACTTTGCTTAACTCAGAACCCTTGAAGCAAATAAATGGCTAAGAATAACCCACTATTTCCAGTGGGGAAAGACTGCAGTACACTGAAACCCTGGGAAGAAAGGCTGGGGAGAGAGATTCTGTGATGGAAGTTAGGCATTGTGAGAACCAACGTGACACACACTAAGAAATTTAGAAAGGCAGGGCAAACATGCCCAAGGCAAGACACATGCTCAAGAAAGACCCAAGAAAACCAGATCTCAGACACTGGCTATGTTTAGGCTCAATGAGAGCAGGAAAAAATGAGAGTTGAAAAAAAGGACCCAGCTAAGAATTAATGGACCACCCCTCACAGCCAACTTGCAAAGATGGAAAGAATTTCTACTTTCTTTTCTTTTTTTTTGGGGGGGGTGGGGAGAGGGGAAGGGGTTCCAGACATGCAATGAAATCTCTGCTAACACACTAGTTAAACAATTTTAAAGTAACAGAGACTTCAGAGACCACAGTTTAGAAAGCAGTTTACAAAAGCAAATGAGAAAAGTCAGTAAACAAATCAACAACTACAATCCACAGTGAGAAACAAAAACAAGGAGGAGAGTCTGCTTCCCAGAGTCAAAGCATAATGTTTAAAATGACAAATTTGCAACAAGAAAATATGAGGCATGCAAAGAAGACAGTATGAGCTGGGTACAGTGGCTCATACCTGTAATTCTAGCTAATTTGGGAGGCTGAGCACTGGAGGATCGTGGTTCCTAGCCAACCCATGCAAACAGTATTGCAAAATAAAAAAAGAAAATAGGAAAGAGTATGGACAATTCACAGATGGGCAATGGACTTCACACATAAACACTTTAATTAACTGTCTTACCTGTGCTCTAAGAACTAAAGGAAACCAAAGAAAAGGAGTAAAAGGAAAACAGGAAATCATTACCTAATAATTGGGAATATCAATAAAGACATAGAAGTTGTGAAAGTTACCAAATGGAAATGTGAATACTGAAAAATAACTGCAATGAAACGCTCATTGGAGAACTGCAGAAGAAAGTCAGAGAACTTGATAACGGCATTGAACCAATCCGGATTGAGAAGCAACAAGTAGAAAGAATAATAAACGAACCTGTGGGAAATCAGCACGCATACAATGTGCACAATGGGAGTCCTGAGAGAAGAAGGTAGAGAGCAGGGGCAGAAGAAAGGCTAGTTGAAGAAATAATGAACAAAATTTGCCAAATTTGGAAAAACATACAAATCTGTACATCCAAGAAGTTTAACAAGCTCCAACAAGGATAAATGCAAAGAAATCATCAAGAAAACAGGTTATAATCAACCTACTAAAAGGCAAAGATAAAAAAAAAACAGCTTGAAAAGCAACTCATCACAAACAAGGGACCCACAATAAGTTTAAAAACCAGTTTCTCAGAACAAAATGTGCAGGCCAAAAGCAGTGAGATGATATACCTAAAGTATTGAAAGAAACTGCCAACCAAGAATTCTATAGCCAACAAAACTGCACTTTAAAAATGAAGGTGAAATTACCCAGGGCATGCCTAAGTCACAAAAACAATGAATTCTTAAATATAAAACCAAAAGCAAAAACCATGAAGTGAAACAAAAAAAAAAAAAAAGGATAAATTAGGCACTGCAGTAGGTTCTGACTTGCAAAAGAAGCTTTATAAGAATGAAATGACAAGCTAAAGACTGAATAAGCCTACATCAAACCACATACACAACAAAGGACTGTGTCTGGCATATGCAGAGATCCTTGGAAAATTAATCAAAAAACAACATCCCAATTACAAAATGGGCAAGACCTGAAAAGACATGTCATCAGAGAGGATACACAGCTGGCAAACAAGCACATGAAAAGAGACTCATATCATAAGCCCACAGGAAAATGCAAAATGAAGCCACTGAGACACCACTACACCTGTCAGAAGGGTTACGTAAAGCAGCCCAACAGCCAGCAATGCAGACTCTCAGACCTGGCTAGTGGAAATGCGAAATGGTACAGCCACTGTGAAAGCCTGGCCACTTCTCAAAATCTGAAAGAATTACCTAACACAGGACCTGGTAATGCCACTCCTCAGTATTTACCCTAGAGAAAAGACAATTGATATTCATATAAAACTATGTGAATATTTAGAGCAGCTCTATTGAGAATTATCCCGCACTGGCAACAGCCCCACTGGCCTCCATGACTGAATCTAGAAGCAAGTGTGGCACAGTCTCACTACTCAGTAATAAAAAGTGAAATACTGGCATGTGTGACAACTTTATGCTAATCAAAGAAGGCTGTCTCAAAAGGTTATGCTTTCTGTGCTAATACTCAGGAATTTCATGAACCACGCAATACTCTTAACAATGGAGAACAGGCCAATATTCACGGGTTAGGGAAGGAAAAGTGTGACTGTGAGACGGTTATCTTTGGGATGTTGGAATTGCTGTGGTGGTGGTTACATGAATCTACACATATGTTAAATTGTAGAACTGTACACAGGTACATACAAAAATGAGAGTATACTCTCAGTCTTCTCTCATCAGGAAACAAAAACTCAATTGAGTAACTTGTGTTAAGCAGTGTGTTAACAGAAAAATACCCAGGTGATGGACACAATGGACTGTTGAGAGGATTCTGAGGCAAGGCCTGAAGTAGGCATTAGTGTAGCCCTGGGCCCACTGAAGTCATGCCCCAAGGCTTCCCATCTCGCTGTGCCTCTGCTTACCAAGCACCACTGCGATTGGTAATATGGTTTACCAGCTGGCCAGACAGGCAGGATGTTTGTTCTGTTTAAAAAATCCATGCATTTGAGTAAGTGGAAAGCTGTATCTCCCAAAGCAAAATAACAAATTAGTATTTTTACTAATGAATCAGTCTTCCAAAACTGGACAAGATTAGAATGAATCAGAACCCGAGTGACATCAGCAAGGCATTGCCACCCTATGACACTAGTTGTTCCCAAAGGCCTGAGCTAGCCTAAGTATAAATAAGTGTGAAGACCAACAAAGAGACAAAAGAAAGAGTTAGACAAAAATAATAAACTGGACTTATTTCATAAAAGGAAGACCACATCTCAATTTACAGAATGCTCTAGAAAGTTGTCTATAAAATGAATAACTATAAATCAGCTTTATTGTCCTAATCATTTCCATCATAAAAATAAATTCATGTTTTCCTGGAAATCTGAAGTCAAATATTTAAAGAGATTATGATTCCATCATAAAATAAAGACCATAACAAAGTTATACAGTAGCAGTACTACAGATAACCTGAGAAGCACCATGTAAGACGATGTCATCCTGGTGGGTGGGAGCATCAGACTGCACCTATGCAAACCTAGATGGTACAAGCCAATTACCGGATGTGACCTCTTGACACAACTGGAGATGATGTAAGCACAAGACGAACGAGGCTGTGGCCAGGGTTAACACAACGTACTGTTAATGAGTATGGTATAGCATATGCAAGCGTAAGTAACACATTGGTTTTTTTTTTTTCATTTTTCTTTTATTATTCATATGTGCATACAAGGCTTGGTTCATTTCTCCCCCCTGCCCCCACCCCCTCCCTTACCACCCACTCCACCCCTTCCTCTCCCCCCACCAATACCCAGCAGAAACTATTTTGCCCTTATCTCTAATTTTGTTGTAGAGAGAGTATAAGCAATAGTAGGAAGGAACAAGGGTTTTTGCTGGTTGAGATAAGGATAGCTATACAGGGAGTTGACTCACATTGAGTTCCTGTGTGTGGGTGTTACCTTCTAGGTTAATTCTTTTTGATCTAACCTTTTCTCTAGTTCCTGGTCCCCTTTTCCTATTGGCCTCAGTTGCTTTTAAGGTATCTGCTTTAGTTTCTCTGCGTTAAGGGCAACAAATGCTAGCTAATTTTTTAGGTGTCTTACCTATCCTCACCCCTCCCTTGTGTGCTCTCACTTTTATCATGTGCTCAAAGTCCAATCCCATTGTTGTGTTTGCCCTTGATCTAATGTCCACATATGAGGGAGAACATACGATTTTTGGTTTTTTGAGCCAGGCTAACCTCACTCAGAATGATGTTCTCCAATTCCATCCATTTGCCAGTGAATGATAACATTTCGTTCTTCTTCATGGCTGCATAAAATTCCATTGTGTATAGATACCACATTTTCTTAATCCATTCGTCAGTGGTGGGGCATCTTGGCTGTTTCCATAACTTGGCTATTGTGAATAGTGCCGCAATAAACATGGATGTGCAGGTGCCTCTGGAGTAACAGTCTTTTGGGTATATCCCCAAGAGTGGGTATTGCTGGATCAAATGGTAGATTGATGTCCAGCTTTTTAAGTAGCCTCCAAATTTTTTTCCAGAGTGGTTGTACTAGTCTACATTCCCACCAACAGTGTAAGAGGGTTCCTTTTTCCCCACATCCTCGCCAACACCTGTTGTTGGTGGTGTTGCTGATGATCGCTATTCTAACAGGGGTGAGGTGGAATCTTAGCATGGTTTTAATTTGCATTTCCTTTATTGCTAGAGATGGTGAGCATTTTTTCATGTGTTTTCTGGCCATTTGAATTTCTTCTTTTGAGAAAGTTCTGTTTAGTTCACGTGCCCATTTCTTTATTGGTTCATTAGTTTTGGGAGAATTTAGTTTTTTAAGTTCCCTGTATATTCTGGTTATCAGTCCTTTGTCTGATGTATAGTTGGCAAATATTTTCTCCCACTCTGTGGGTGTTCTCTTCAGTTTAGAGACCATTTCTTTCGATGAACAGAAGCTTTTTAGTTTTATGAGGTCCCATTTATCTATGCTATCTCTTAGTTGCTGTGCTGCTGGGGTTTCATTGAGAAAGTTCTTACCTATACCTACTAACTCCAGAGTATTTACTACTCTTTCTTGTATGAACTTAAGAGTTTGGGGTCTGATATTAAGATCCTTGATCCATTTTGAGTTAATCTTGGTATAGGGTGATATACATGGATCTAGTTTCAGTTTTTTGCAGACTGCTAACCAGTTTTCCCAGCAGTTTTTGTTGAAGAGGCTGCTATTTCTCCATCGTATATTTTTAGCTCCTTTGTCAAAGATAAGTTGCTTATAGTTGTGTGGCTTCATATCTGGATCCTCTAATCTGTTCCACTGGTTCATCTCAATAGATGCAGAAAAAGCCTTTGATAAGATCCAACATCATTTCATGATAAAAGCTCTAAGAAAACTAGGAATAGAAGGAAAGTTCCTCAACATTATAAAAGCTATATATGACAAACCTACAGCCAGCATTATACTTAACGGAGAAAAATTAAAACCATTCCCTCTAAAATCAGGAACCAGACAAGGATGCCCACTATCTCCACTCCTATTCAACACAGTACTGGAATTCCTAGCCAGAGCAATTAGGCAAGAAGAAGGAATAAAAGGAATACAAATAGGTAAAGAAACTGTCAAAATATCCCTATTTGCAGACGACATGATCCTATACCTTAAAGACCCAAAAAACTCTACTCAGAAGCTTCTAGACATCATCAATAGCTATAGCAAGGTAGCAGGATATAAAATCAACATAGAAAAATCATTAGCATTTCTATACACTAACAATGAGCAAACGGAAAAAGAATGTATGAAAACAATTCCATTTACAATAGCCTCAAAAAAAATCAAATACCTAGGTGTAAACCTAACAAAAGATGTGAAAGACCTCTACAAGGAAAACTATACACTTCTGAATAAAGAGATTGAGGAAGACTATAGAAAGTGGAGAGATCTCCCATGCTCATGGATTGGTAGAATCAACATAGTAAAAATGTCGATACTCCCCAAAGTAATCTACATGTTTAATGCAATTCCCATCAAAATTCCAATGACATTCATTAAAGAGATTGAAAAATCTACTGTTAAATTTATATGGAAACACAAGAGGCCACGAATAGCCAAGGCAATACTCAGTCAAAAGAACAATGCAGGAGGTATCACAATACCTGACTCCAAACTATATTACAAAGCAATAACAATAAAAACAGCATGGTACTGGCACAAAAACACATTGTTAATTATCACTTCCAAGCATGGCGTCCTGCTCACAATTGTGTGCACAACCTTCTATATGACTGACTCGTTTACACCAGCATTGCCACAACAGCTACAATGCATCTAGGTGACAGCCTCTTTTAGCTGCATTTCAATCTTATGGGACCATTGTCATAGATGTTGTCCACTGCTGACCACCACACCATCCTGTGGTGCATGGCTATATCTTTGAAGAAAAATGGTAATTTAACTGATCAATGAATTGAAGCAACAAATGCACACTGCTGTCCCGCTCCTTCTCCACCCTTTTTTGTTGCAGATTGTCTTGCTCACAAATGTTCTGTAACTATAACCACACTGACCTGAACGAAAGAGTAAGGAGAAAAGAGACAAAAGCAGTATTAGCTCAAAATACAGCAGCCCTCTATCAATGAAATGCACATTTATTGCAACAGACAGAATAGAAGGACATTAAGTAATCATTTGAGTATTGTGCTCAGCATGTCTAGACACTGTAAAAGACATTTAAGATACACCTCTCTTCTCAATCACCATCTAGGATAAGCACTAGAAGGGGACACAGAGGAGCTTTGGGTATTATTGTTACCATCCTCAGCTTTAGTCAAGGAAGCTAAGATTCAGAAGTTAAATTGCCTACCAATAAGTGATATAAAGGCCATTAACCCTAGGTTTACCTGACTTTTTAAAAAATTAGCTCTAGGTTGTAAACTTCTCAGAAAAACTGTCGTGCCTTTCAGCCAATGTTTATTGTCTTCTGGGTGCCAAAGAATGCACATGCGTGTTCACTGCAGCACTAGTCACAATAACCAGGCTATGGAATCAGCTATGTGCCTATCAACAGATGAATGGATAAAGAAAATGTGGTATATGTATGCATGCGTGCATGTGTGTGTGTGTGTGTGTGTGTGTGTATAAAACGGAGTAGCATTCAGCCATAAAGAAAAATGAAATTCTGTCATTTTCAGGAAAACGGATAAAACTGGAGAACATCATGCTAAACAGAATAGGCCAGGCTTAGAAAGACACAATGCTACATGTGATGTGTCCTCTCTTATGGAGGATCTAGATATTATTAACAACAACAACAACAAAAATGGAGCCGGTCATGGTGGCTCATGCCTATAATCCTAGCCTCTTGGGACTGCAGACTGGGAAGATCACAGTTCAAGGCTAGCCAGGACACAAAGTTTGTGAGACCCAATCTCAACCAGTAAAGCAAAAAAGCTGGGTGAGGTGGTGTGCACCTGTCATCTCAGGTGTAACAGGTGTAAATAGGAAGATCTTGGTCCAGGCTGGTCCTTGTATAACCATGAGATCCTATGAAAAAAAACTAAAACAACAAGGGCTGGGGGTGACTCAAGGGGTAGGGCACCTGCCTAGCTCTGAGTTCAAATTCCAGTACTGAAAAAAAGGGCGGTGGGGACACAAACATAAGAGGGACTACTTGGGGAGAAGCCAGCAGGTAGTGGGAGAGGGTAGAGAGAGGGTAAGAAAAAGAACACAATCAAAGTACATTACACACACATGAAAAGTTTATAATGAAACCCATTTTTTAAAAATTGCAATGACATAAGATTGGGGACGGTAGGATAAGAAAGAGTAATAGAGGGGGTGAATATGACCAAAGTACATTATAGGCATGTGTACGGAAATCTATAAAATTAATACGCACTATAATAATTAAAATTAAAAGGGAGTACTGATTCCACTACTAACAGTGTCATCTGTCCATTGCTGCTACTATGAAACCACTCCACCCTCAATGTGCTCAGTAACTAGACTTTTTGTATCCCAATATGTTTTTTTTTTTAATGAACAATAACTGAAAGCTTTCTGAGGAGCCAGCATTTTATTATCCTTTCCTCAACAAGATACAGGACGTTCAAGAGAAAAACAATGCAAGTTTGAATGGATGAAAAGCATGGAAACTATGATCTGAATCTAGATCCAAAATTCTTTCTTAATATTATGGTCCCCCCTTCACTTTATATCATTTTAATTATCTACTTACCTGCTTTGACCTCAAGATTCTAACTGCTTTGAAAGCCAAGAGTGCTCAGCACACAACAGTTGCTCAACAAGTTTTTTAAATGAATGAAAGTAATTAATTAAAAGGAAGTTTTAACTTCCTTTGAAGACAAAAAAAGAGAGAGGCTCTGTTAGAATTCAAAGATGTTTATTAGATAGTCCAACAAATGCTAAGTGCTTCCTATGTCCCCAGAGCCTTTGACATCTTCTGGGGAAGGAACTAGAAGGAAACTATTCTGGCACTGGCCAAGAATACAGGGCTATGGGAGTCCAGGAGAGAAGCCATTGGTGACAAGTAGTTACTGAGCCCCTCGAAAGTTGCTACTCCAATGTGAGATGTGCCAACAGTGCAAAACATACATGGACTTCAAAGACCATTTGTGTCCAAATGCAAGAATGTAGAATATCTCACTAAATAATTTCATAGTAAGTGCAAGGTAAATTCTAATGCTTTAGATATTTGGGCTTAAGTCATATTTACTACTAAAATTAGTAACACCTACTTTTTTAATTGACAACATAGACTAGTTTAACTTACATCTGCCATCTTTGTTTTGCATTATACCCCTATTGGACAGAACCATTTTTTCCTGATGTAAGATCTCTTCTCCTTAATTTAGACTATTAAAATGCACAATGAAAACTAACTGAAAGGTCTGCCTGCTACCTTCCTTGGTTCCAGATTCCATATGGAAAAATAAATACATTATTTTTTCTTCTTTGGTAGGAATGTTAAAGAACAAAGTTATTATTTCTAAAACTTTGCCGATCTACTTGAAAATTAATTTTGACTTCACTATTTCTAAGTCCCTAGTATGGTTTGAATGTCTATGTCCCCCAAAATTCACACTGACACCTAATTTCCAGTAAGATGGTACTAGGAAGGGGAGTATTTAAGAGATGATTTGGACATAAGGGTGGAATCCTCATGAATGGGATTAATGCCATTATAAAAAAAGATCTCAAAGAGCAGTTTTATCCCTTCCACTAAGGTCACAGGAAGAGGCCATCTATGAACTAAGCAGGCCCTTGCCAGACATGAAATCTGCCAGTCCCTTAATCTTCAACTTTCCAGGCTCTAGATCTGAGAAATAAATGTCTTAGTCTGGTTATAAGCTAACCAGTCTAAGGCATTTTGTTATAGCAGTCCAAATGGACTTACAGTGACTAAATATCACATGTAAAACAAGTAACACTTCTTGATTTACACAAAGCATATTATACTGATATAACATTTCTTAAAAGCTTTATAGCTATGACAGTATATTATCTCAAAAGATTATATAAGAGCCTAATAGTAAGTAGTAAGTAAGGCTGTTATTCTAATCACCTTTCATGATAAAAAACTGAGGTTTTTCAACATAAACAGATTTGCCCTAGACTACAGGGCTAGTCCCTGGCAGAGTGGAAAGTATAGCCAGGTTTCTAGGCCCATCACAGCAGGGTTGGAAAATAAGCAATTACTCTCTATCCATTCCCTGAGGTTACCATAGCAAATACCATAATCCAGGTGGATTAGAACAACAGAAGTCATTCTCACAGTTCTGCAGAGCTCAGAGAGACTCAGTTTCTTGGCATTTCTTGACTTGTGGCCACATCACTTTAATCTTTCCTCTCCTCTGTAGTCACAGTGCCACCACCTCTTCAAACTGTACGATTTCTCACTGACTCTTTCATAAAGACATCTGCCTCTGGATTTAGGGCCCACAGAGGTGATCCAGGGCGACCTCATCTGAAGACCTTGCACTTAATCACATCTGCAAAGACCGTTTTCCAAATAGGTTAACATTCACAGCTTCTGGGTTCAGACATGGATATGTCTTTTCAGGGTGGCATGGGGGACATTCAACCCACTGCACTGCCCTCTGCCTCCAGAGTTACTGCTCTAAACAGTGACTTGACTCTGCTCTCTAATTCACAGGTCCTGATTTATGTTCCTAGGAAAGATGATTTAAACATACACACACACACACACACACACACACACACACAGAGAGAGAGAGAGAGAGAGAGAGAGAGAGAGAGAGAGAGAGCGTTCATTAAAGATTTGGAATCAGATAAGCCTGAACCAAAATCAAAGAAACAAACTAGCTCTACTATCTGGTAACTTTGGATAAATTATTTAATCTTCTTGGATCTCAGTTTTATCTTCAGTTTGAAAGATGACAAAACACCTGCCCAATGGGGTTTTATGATAATTAAATTCAAAACAGGAACAGACAAAAAAAAAGATAAACTGTCGAACATGTAGCTACATTACCTTCACTCCCCTACCCCACTATCTCTTTCAAGTTTATGCCTTCAGTCAAATACATCTGGGCTCTTCTTCCAAACTGAATGATCTTTAGAAAGCCCAACACAAGGAAAATCTAAGGTGCACAAAATTCATATTGCCAGCTGGGAGTGGTGATGCACACCTGCAATCCCAGCTACTTGAAAGGCAGACAAAGGAGGATCTCACTCAAGGCCAGCTGGGGCAAAGTTAGGGAGACACCATCCCAAAAACAGAATACACACAAAAGGACTGGGGCATGGCTCAAGTAGTAAAGTGTTTGCCTAGACTGCAACATATGTAAGGCCCTGGATTCAATCCCAGTATGGCCAGGAAGAAAATGTGAATTGCCTAACAGGAGGAATGACTGTGCGCTTAAAAAGGAGTCCTTTGCTGCACAAAAGAATTCAATCTTAGTTTACTGTAAATATAAAATCAAATCTGCAGGCTCTTTTAAAACTCAGTCTGCTCTACACATGGCTTCTGCCCAATAGCTGTCTTATTAAAAAGAACTCTTTAAGCACATGCATCAAGGGAGGCAAACCTGTGGTCTCTCCATATCAAAGCCTTGCTTCTCGCTGTAACTGGCAACACAAGTCAGATTAGATGAGAATGCCAAGCCAGACTCACACTCTTACATCAGAGATGAGCAAGTTCTCTTCAAAAGGGACTGAGCCAGAAGAGTGTCACTCCCTTGTGAGTGATCCTTCTGTGCTAATGTGACACTCCTTTGGAGATAATATTGGTCTCAAGATATTTTTGGCCACATTTCCTAAAAGTATAAATGCTGAATAGGGTAGACAGAAGTGTTATCAGGAGACTACTCTTAAAGGAAATTTGGCTCAAGAAATACTATAGGCAGTCCTGACTCATGACTGCATTTTACCTGATGAAAAAGTGGCAGGAAACAGCAGATAATGTTTGCAACATCCCTTATGAATGCTTTGCACTCATAAAAGTTGTTCTCTTTATCCATTCTGTGCTGCTGTAGCAGTGTACCACAGACAGCAAGGTACTCGCTCCCAGTTCTGTGGACTGAGAAGCCCTTGGTCAAGAGGTCCACATCTGGCAAGGGCTTCTCTGCGGTGTCTTTCCATAGCAGAAGAGAAAAACAGCAAGAGACCAAACTCCAAGCCTCAAACCCTTTTGCAACTGGCGTTAGTCAGCTCCTGAATCTACATGCCTCCCATTAGGCCCCACCTCCTGTCACTGCTGCATGGGAAGTTAAGCTCGCAATTCATGCTTTTTGGGGACATCTACACACCAAATTTTACCTCAAATCTGTGTCTGTGTGCTGTCTGAAGACTAAAATGAATTCTTCTTCCAACTAAACCACACTTCTACACTCTCCCCTTCCACCACACAGGGCTGTGCTCATCATTAGCCTTCTGGTGGGCCCTCTGACCAAATCCCATGGCCATACTTGATTATAAGGTTGTTATTCCCAAACCTCTCTTCAGACAGGTTGCACTGTTCAGTCAACACACCTCTTATTTTACTCCACAAAGGTATCCGTCAATACAGACAGATCCCAGTGGCTTTGACCTCATCCTTTCTACTTGTGGCATTCTCAAATCCAAAAGTGACTTTTGTTTCTCCAAGTTCCCTACTGTTTCTTTACTCACATTATCCACTCGTGTTTTGCTACTGGTTGCTTCCCTCTCAGTAGTGGAAGACATGGTCTTCACTCAAGCTGCTTGCTTACTGTTTCTCTCCATTACATGAAATGTTTCCCCTGTCCTGTTAAGGCTCACTTCCTCTTCTTAAATCTCATCCCAGTGTTCCTTTCACCAAGGAAGGATGCTCTCCAGAGAACGTTTCTCCATATTCCCATTCGGGTTTCCTTGTTCCATGTGTGCATGCTGGTGCACAAAGACCCCGTCAGTGTACACTGTAGAGAATGACACGCATACCTGCTCACGGTTGTATGAACACACATTAAGGTTTGCTGTCTGAGAACAAAAGGAAAGTGCCAAATGTCTTGTTTTCTGGGGGAGGAAACAACTAAGCAGGGGGAGTTCCCATGTGAACTGGTTTCAAGTAATGGACAGCTGAGAAAAGTTAGGACAGAAACTAGAGTAGTATGATTTCAGACTGACTTTCAAAAAGGAGAGCAACCATTTCCCAGGGCTGCCATTAAGACACACTCATCATGGGTTACATCCCTACCCTGTGGGCCTCATTTTAACTTCATTCTCTCTTCAAAGGCCTGTCTCTTAATATCACATACTGAGGTACTTAGTGTTTGGACTTCAACATAGGAATGTTGAGGCAACACGGTTTAGCGATACTTTCCTTTCTGAAAGTCTTAAGCTTATTGCTAAAACTGTGTAAGAGATAGGATGAATCTCTTTAATAACTAGAAATATTACATAAAAAAGAATGTACAAAAATAAGGACTATCAATCTGATCTGGTATCTGAATACTGTAAGGCTACAGTGTTCCTAATGCTTCAACTTAGTTCAACCCACTAGGAAAAAACTCCCAATAGATGGGACCACCCCTGAGTAAAAATTATGCAGTGCATGTGATAATATTTCACCATATACTTTCAAAAAGCACAGGCTTCAATTTCACAATCAATCATCAGGTTAGCATCAAGAAAACAGCATAGTTCTTTTAAGATGAATGGTGTTCATCTCTAGCAATAAAGGAAATGCAAATTAAAACCATGCTAAGATTCCACCTCACCCCTGTTAGAATAGCCATCATCAGCAACACCACCAACAACAGGTGTTGGCGAGGATGTGGGGAAAAAGGAACCCTCTTACACTGTTGGTGGGAATGTAGACTAGTACAACCACTCTGGAAAAAAATTTGGAGGCTACTTAAAAAGCTGGACATCAATCTACCATTTGATCCAGCAATACCACTCTTGGGGATATACCCAAAAGACTGTGACACAGGTTACTCCAGAGGCACCTGCACACCCATGTTTATTGCGGCACTATTCACAATAGCCAAGTTATGGAAACAGCCAAGATGCCCCACTACTGATGAATGGATTAAGAAAATGTGGTATCTATACACAATGGAATTTTATGCAGCCATGAAGAAGAACGAAATGTTATCCTTCGCTGGTAAATGGATGGAATTGGAGAACATCATTCTGAGTGAGGTGAGCCTGGCCCAAAAGACCAAAAATTGTATGTTCTCCCTCATATGTGGACATTAGATCAAGGGCAAACACAACAATGGGACTGGACTATGAGCACATGATAAAAGCAAAAGCACACAAGGGAGGGGTGAAGATAGGTAAGACACCTAAAAAATTAGCTAGCATTTGTTGCCCTTAATGCAGAGAAACTAAAGCAGATATCTTAAAAGCAACTGAGGCCAATAGGAAAAGGGGAACGGAACTAGAGAAAAGGTTAGATCAAAAAGAATTAACCTAGAAGGAAATCAATGTGAGTCAATGCCCTGTATAGCTATCCTTATCTCAACCAGCAAAAACCCTTGTTTCTTCCTATTATTGCTTATACTCTCTCTACAACAAAATTAGAAATAAGGGCAAAATAGTTTCTGCTGGGTATTGAGGGGGTGGGGGGAGAGGGAGGGGGCGGAGTGGGTGGTAAGGGAGGGGGTGGGGGCAGGGGGGAGCAATGACCCAAGCCTTGTATGCACATATGAATAATAAAAGAAAAATAAATAAATAAAATAAAATAAAGAATTCAGCAGAGAAAAAAAAAAGATGAATGGTGTTTCCAAAAATCTCCTGCCGAATACAACATCTTTCAACTTCCTTAACAAAGTTAACATGCTTGCATCTCAGCACAAGTCTACTGTAATATCTACAGCGGACCCGTTTCCTAAACGCAGAACTAAGGTCTCTCTCCACCGTCAGCACAACTTTGAAGGCAGAGACTACATCCTATTACCCCACATCTATGACTATTGGTGCTAATAACAGCCTACATCATCAATTCAAGCACTGACCCACATCATACCGATGTGCATTACTTCCAGTAATTTGTTTTCATCCTAGACAAGGCATAGTCACAAGAATCTGCCAAGCAGAAAGCACTATATACAACAACCCAAGAAGCTGGTTAGTAGACAAGCAACCCAAGTCTATAGGAAGAACTAAGTCCACGGTCTGCCTTGCCTATGTAGCAAAAACATTTCTTTTTTCACTTTACAAGCACTTTGATAATAAATATGAAAACACTGAAAGAACACATGCCATCAAAATTCTGATGGGGAACCTAAGAACTCAAGTCCTGTCACTAGGCTGGAGTAAGAAATCACACACCATTCTGTCATAGTACTGAGATATTAAAGACATCTCTGTAGTTAAGTTGTAACTGCTATAGAAAATGCTGAGCGAAAAGAAGGCCAGAGTCATTAATGGGGCAGTAAGTTCCATTCACATTTGATTCTTGGAAAGAAGCGTCTCTGCTTTGTGACAGCAGACATTTTAACACAGCGTGATAGCCTTTGGAAGAAGCAGTTTACCTCTTAGGCAAATTGATTATGCTTTAAAAAAAAATCCCATTCATTAGAAAGCCTAGTCTTCTTCCAGAATCCTCACGTTTCTGTAGAACTATGATATTGGCTCTAGGTTTATCACCCATATTCTGTCTCATGTTATGAAGGATCCAGTTATTCTTAGTCGAATGGGATTTGCTTGTTTTTCACTTTGACATGAAGTGTCACTTTTTAAATTTACTGTAATGCTAATATGATTTTGTCCTTGAACCCACTGTGACAAATTGTGGAGTTTCTAAACCTTTTAACCATTATTGAACTCTTACAATAAATTCAACTTTCACACACACACACACACACTCCTGTTCCTAAGTGTTTGGTACCAGTTGATCTTCCTATCCCTTCATGCACAGAAGCAGAGAACTGTGTTCATCTGTCTTCCTGTATCAGGAGAGAATTTTAACACAAACATCACTCTGCTTTCTTTGTGTTAGTGTATATTAACTGTGCAAAGTAGGATAAATTTTCATGCAGCTCTAATATTTTAATCCCCTTCCCCATTACTTAATGACATGCTAGTAACACTGTGTTAACAATGGCTAAAGAAAAGTGACATTATTCTCCTGGTCAATTCAGCACCATGGAGCATACAGCATAAAATTCTAATGTCAAAGACAGACAACTAGGGTTCTCTACCAGTTACTGAATAATAGAATGAGTTACTGCACATTGCTGAGTCCTGATTTCCTCATCTGGGAAATGGAGACCGTAACATCTACATATGATAGAATTGTTTTAAGAATTAAATAGTTATTAGATGGAAACTGCTTAAAATTATTTTCAGGAAACATTGGCTATTACCAACACTTAACTATAAAAAATGAGTTCATGCTCAGTCAACAAAACATTAGTCAATAAACAACACGTTACTATATGGTCATAAAAGTGACCTCACTAGCATAATGATGGCACTTTGAGAATTCAGAGGCATTTAAAAATTCTCAAAACAATTTTTTGCAAAGAAGGAGCTGCCTTGTAAACAAAAATAAAAGACATTAAGCAGTCATTCTCCTTCGGCTTTTCATTTTCAAAATATGTGTTTCACTATTCTTTGCATTTCTAATTGTGTGTGCATTCTTGTTTTGGTAATCCACAATTCTCGTTGCTATCTTTATTCAACTTATACGCATTTTCAAATTTAAAGTTTAGATGATAATGAAAAACTGCAAAATTTCACTAGCCTGAGCAGATACAATTAGTGACTGATAATTTTTTATATATAAAGTGTTTAGGTTTTCAGATCAAAGGAGTACCTGTGCTCCTTTTCGTAACAAGGTAGCCATAAAATTACAGAACTGCTGTCATCTTCATTTTTAGGATACCTTAATAACATCCTAGATAATAAATGACATACAATGAATCACATAAAATCGTTAAGCAAACATTTTATAGGATGAATATACTACTTAGACTTTGTCGTGATAGTGACAATTTGGCTGTAGACCATATTCTGACTCTTGATGTTTTAACCAGTAGTGAGTGCGTCTGGCATATGTGCCAACAGGTTAGTACCAGTCTGGAAAAGTTCAAACTCAGGAACCTAATAGTTGTCCACATTTCTGTATCTATACCAACAGCTACGTTGTGACAGATAGCTTGTCACATATCAAGTGTTACTGAAATGATCCTAGCCTTCCCCTCCTTGTGATTTAGATGGAGTTAAATGCAAAATTTAAGTCTTTTTTTAATGAGTTCTACCAAGCTATTCCTTTTTCATCAAACTCCCCACACTTGTTTTCTCCATAAAATACAGCAAATGTTAACCCTTCTGAGTGGTATCAAATCATAGAAAATCATGTGTAATGAATTAAACATATTTTTGCTAACAAACATTATTTCTGCCAAAAATTCAGAAATAATACCAAACCATTTAAACAGACAGGAATCTGGCCTACAGTCAAGAAAAGCAATAGTTTAAAAAAAAAAATAGCTCAACAGAGCTACTTTTTCAGACAAAGAGTCTTTTCCCCTGCTCTGGCACAAAATTTCGGAAAGGAGCCAATGTGCTACTTATCAACCCTTTGACATCAGGGGAGGACTGTGTGCGTCAGCAGGCCCAGTGGGGACCCCTGGCTTATGGCAAAGGACCGTGTGCTGCTTATCTTATCAGATGATAGTGTCTGGTACTGCGACCATTACTAAGCCCAGGGGAAGGAAGGTGTGTGTGACTATGAGGATGTGGATTAAAGTTACAAGCTAGGCAGGTCTGAGCAATTTATTGAAACAAAATATCCAACATATTAAATTAATTATAATGAAAGTCTCTGCACTCAAACCCAACTTTAACAAAGTTTGTTTAAACCCAGTTGTACAACAAGTGCTCTTCTTCTCTTACTTATGCAAATGAATGCCTAAGCCACACTTCCTGAGCAGTGATTTCATCAATTTCTTTTAGAAGAGTTTTTTTAAAAAAGTGATTTTTTAGAAAAGAACCTGTTACTCTCACATTAGGTGCTTGGGAGTTGACAAAAGAATTAAAACTGATTTCAAATACCGGCCAATATTCATAGCTCTCAACACAAAGAGGGGAGAAAAATCACATTAGGTCAGGGGGAGCTCAAACAGTCACAACACTCAAGCCAAGACTGAGGAATTCAAAGGAAGTTCCCTGAACAGAAAAGAGGTCTTTTGAAGACTACTTCACGCCAAAAAAACATACCCTTAAAAACCATACCTTTGCTTTACAAATAATTTTAAGTATTTAGAGAAACATATCTGGGGTATAATACATCTGTATGTGGAAATGTCACAATGAAACTCCCTGTAGAACTATCATAAGCAAACAAAAATGTCCCTTTTAATAAATGAAGGACAAGAAAGTAAAACAAGTCTAGGTGCCAACAAGAGGGGGGAAGGCATAAAAAATGATGAAGGAGGACAAGTAAGGTAGAAGTATTTTGTGCTCATGTATGAAAACAGAGCAATGAAACTTACTAAAATTACTTTAAGAAAGGGAGAGAAAAGAGAAAGATGGAAGGAGTGAAGAAATCTTGTAACCTTATGTAAATGTCACAATGTACCCTCTATAACTATAATATGCTGACAAAAAAAATTTGCTACATGAAAAGGAATTTTGTCAGTGCAATAAATGTGTGTACTCTGAACAAGATTCACAAGCCTTGACTCACACTGTACATTAAATTACTCTATAAAAAATAATAGTGCATCTATACCACAGTTTACAACTATACTAACTTCACAAATAATCTTGTTTTTCTGGTTACACAGCTAATAAAACAAAGACATTTCTGATACTACATTAATCCTTTTGTTTATTATTTCTTCAAGTTTACATAAAATTAGAATAAGTAAGATTAATTTGTACCCAGGTGCTCCTCCGTATGGGTTGCAGGTAGAGGGATAAAAGACCCCCCATGTGACCTCACCTAACGTGTTATTCTTCCTTTCATTACTATTCAGACTCTTCTTTGACCTCTACTGTATACTTTGGTCACTTTTCACCTTGTTTCTCTGCCACTTGAATTGACTTTGCCTCCCTATTAGGTCTGGAAACCTTTGCCAATAATTGCAAACATGCTTGAGGTAACGCCCAGAAATCCTTGCCTAAACCCACCCTCCCCATGCCCCCGAGGAAAAGTTTCCTCGCTAGCATTCCTAATGTCTGAGAGAAAAGCAGTCCTGCCCGTTCTTTTATTCCTCCGGCCAACTCCCTTTCCTGACCCCGGGGACTGAACCAAGACTGCTGCATACGCTTGAGCATCCACACATCATCATCCCGACACATGACCGTACGTTTCCTGAGCAGACTCTGCACATCTCCTCCTCAATGTTTCTCTGACCCTCTACCCACTTCCGATCTTCTCTCCTAACTCAGCCAGCTCGCCCTCTTGAACAGATTCCGTCTTCACCTTGCCCACTCTGTCACTTTCCCTCTATATCTCATTCTTCAAAGGCTCGTCCCCTGCTAATATGTTCCTAAGATGCCTGAGTTTCCACCAATGCTGACACACCAGCCTCCACAACAAACTCTCTTCAAAGCTGGCAAATCTATCCTCAACTGCTTTTGCTCTTCCTTTTGCCTTCGAAGTCAAGAGTAGTAGTCCAGTGCTTTCTTTACTGTTCATAAGTCTAACTCGTCCCTTAATCATCAGTCTATGATTTCAGCCCCTGGCACAGCACTAAAACTGCTCACTTTTTTAATAAGCCAAACTTCCCCTAATTCTTAAACATTATCATCTCAGTTGTGTGACTGATTATCTCGATTTTCATCCCCCTGTGTCTTAGCGGCACCAGTTGTTGCTTAATGACCCGTTAGCTTCTTGAAATGTTCTCCTACATAATACAGCAAAAAAGCCAGCGACCCAATAATCAATTCACCCAAGCCAAATACAGTCTGAAGCACACCAATTATCCTATGAAAAATAAAGTGAAACTTCAGAGAAATCCTCAAAAATTGATCCATCCAATATAAAACACCATGAAGCTTTTTAACACAATAAAACCCTGCCAATGATTCTATAGGGGAGCTAACTAGGGTGTTGGTGTCTAAAAAAATTCAATGTTTTGAATAAAACAAATTTTAGTCAATTGATCATTTTAATAGTAGCAGATTAAAACAACTACAAAGTACTAGTATGCTTCCTATCTATCTGAATATCCCTTCTAAATTTCTTTTTCTGGCTTAGTGTCCTCTACTCACCTGTTAATTGTTGAGATTTTCTCTCTTCTATCCTCATTCTACATTCTTTTCCTTCAAAGTCTTCTCTACCCCCATCTCTTCAACTGTAACATCTCTGTGGGTGACTTCTACATCTATACCATTAGCTTCTAAACAAAAACAAAAACAAAAATCAAATAACTATCAGATAATTCTCAGCATAACTATCCCTTAATTGCCTTCAGTCTTTATTCCTTCCTCTTCTGGACCCCATGTCTTTAAGTGAAACCATCATCCTATTCACCTAAGCTACATACATCAGCCAGCCTCCAATCCGCCCTCCTTTGATCCCTAAATGCAAATCATCACACTTCTATCCATACTTCCTCCACAGTATTTCTGCATCCTTTTGGCCTTTTCCATTCCCACTCTTTACCACCATTTTCCCCTCAGAGGTCACCCTCTCCTCCAACTCAGAATAAATTTCCATTAGTTAAATCAATTATGGTAATACTCCCATTTCCCTGCAAGTTATTTGTTTAGGCATCATACTGAAGTCATTCTTCTTCCAATGTGCGTGTGCTAGGCCCAGAGCCAAAGTGCCTATGTTACCATCAGCAGAACAAAACCAATTAGCAGAGTGGAAAGCATAAAGAAGTGGCTCCTCAAGGATGTGACTCACTGAGATAATCAATCCTGAGTTTCCCTACCCCAAGGCTTTATGACATGGATATTCCTTAGTCTTTAAGTAATCTTCAGGTCTCCTGATCAATCCTCCCTGACACTACTCTCGGAAGAACATTCCTGGAGAGGACAAGGTGGATTGGGAACATGTTTATGCCCCCAACATCTCTAACTTTGATGATGTGATGATGCCATGCACAGCTGAGCAGTCAGACACCATGCTCACAGAGACCTTCGGGGCCACTGGCCATTCCATGCCACACTCCACTCTCAGGTGACTCGGGCAAGTCTTCCAGGGCTCAACTCATCAGTGATGTCGCTATCACAGATCATACTATCATACTGCCATTGAGTGGGCTGTGGAGGCCCAAGCCTCAAGACAAAGGTGACCCCGGTCTCACAGTGACCCCAGAGGCTTCCCAAAGGCTTCTTGCCCAGGGCTGGAGCGAGTCCCGCCCGGGGTCCCCCGGAGGCACGCAGTCCTCCCACACTCAGACCACCTGCCCCTGCTTATCATCAGCTTCAAGAAGTGTGCAAGCCAAGACCCAAAGGCCGCCATCCAAATACTGGCTTTCCAGTAAGCACCCCAAACAGCAAAAGCTGTGCACCCCGCAAAAGTCGAACACTTCCGGTAACGTCATACCTGCCCCGGAAACAGCTTCTACTTCCGGCTTCCCACTTCCACCACTATAGAGGAGCGCCAAGAAATCCTCCTGCAGCTGTTCCTCAAGGAGAGTTTGGGCTACAAGACAACAACATCTGAGAAACTCTCCCACGGCTCACTGCCCCTGTAGGCCTCACCCATGATGCTGGCCTCTCACCCTGGCGAGCACGGGCTTCCGGCTCAGTGCTTGTGCGCATGCGCAGATTCCCCTGGGCCCAGCCGGCTCTGCAGCCCGAAGAGCAGCGAGCGCCAACTGACTGTGCACGCGTGAGTCCCACAGCTCCCAACTGGAGAGGTCCTATGGATTGTTAAACTGCTACAACAGTAAAGACACCCTTACCCTCCTCCGTCCCTCCTCTACTGCAGGAATACAGAAGTACCGCTGACTTACAGATGCTCTTTTGAACATGTGTCAACTAACTCCATGAAACAGTAGGATACGTGAACTAGAAGGACAAAAATCTGTTTTTTTTTTTTTCTTTTTTAAAGTATTTGAGCAGCTCTTCACTGTTTCTAAACAAAGTGAAAACTCTTGGGGTACAGAAGTACCTCCCTGATCAGTACCCAAACACCATTCATTTCCCACTACAACTTCCCTCTCCTATGGCCCTCAGTACTTTCATGATAACTACACTTACACTTAAACTGTTTCCAACCATGTGCATTTGCCCTTTGGGGCCATCAAACAAACTCTCTACTTTTGTTCTTATGTTTATAATATCCAATTGATGTCTACCCATTTCCACCTTAATGCCCCAGCTTCTTAACAGTCAACCATGTTATGTACTGGGCCTGTGCTGATAATGGTAAAACACTACTTCTGCTCCCACCCTTAAATTGTTTAGAATGTGTCAGAGACACACTAAGCAACACTGGAAAGAGAAGTGTAACCATTCTGCACCAGGTCTGTAGGGAAAGAAAGAAAGGCACCAGAGTAGGTGGCATATTAAGGTCAGCGAATGCACTCACAGACAAATAGGCATACAAAATGGCCTTGTAATGCACTAACAGATGAGATGGGGAGGGCATGCCACACAGAAGGAACAGCGCGTACTAACCCAGGGAGGTGTGAAGGATCAACCCATTAGAAAATTCAGGTAAAAAGGGCATAAAGATGGGATGGGAGATAAAGCTCCCAAAGTAAGCAGAGGATTTTTAAGGATACTGCATGCCATCTGAGGACTTTGGACTTCTATTTGTTGGCCACTGAAAACACACTAGAAATTTAACCTCCAAACTGACATAAACAGATTTATACTTCCTTACTCCAGAAGAAAAGATTGACTGAAACCAGGCAATGCCCTCAGTCAGCTACTCCAGCAGTGCATTTAAGAAACAGCAGGGGAATAAAAGAGTGATAACTAATGGTAGAGTTACGACACTGATGACCAGTTAGATGCATGGGATTAAGGAGAGGAAGTGAGCATCCCAGAGTCATCTTTGACTTCTCACTTTCTCTTATACCTCACAGCCAAACCATCAGGCTACCCTGTTGTCTAGAACTTCAAAAACATGGAGGATTTGACCACGTTTCTCTTTCCCAAACAGTCATCAACATCCTCATTCAAGCCATTATTATCTTTCACTTGGGGGTTGGACTAGCACCCTAATGAGTTAACCTGCATTTAGTTGTAGTCTGGTCTCAATATAGCTCCCTGTTGAAACACAAGTCACTCATCTACTCAAAAGTCCTCTAACACTTCTCATTCTCACAGAGTAAAAGTCAATGTCCTAATTACAGTTTACAAGGCCCTATGTGACCTGCCCTTCAGGGGCTCTGTGACCTTCTTGAACAAACTAGGCATGCTTCCACAATGGGGCCTTTCCCTGGGTCATTGCTTCTGCCTGGAATAATGCTCTTTTGTTTTAGATATCAACATGATTAAAAACTTAACTTTGTTCAAGTCACGTTCAAAATGTTGCCTAAATGAGAACACCACAGTATTTAATACTGTGTGGTCTCCCAGCCCTCCTGACCCAACTCTTGATTACCTGGCTCTGTTCTACCTAAACATTTTTCCCATGGTACTCTGTAACTTTCTAATACTCTTATCTAATATCTTTATTTTTTTATTTACTTTTTTTTTGGGCAGTGCTAGGGGGCTGAACCCAGGGCTTTGTGCTTGCTAAGCAGGTGCTGTACCACTTGAGCCATGTCCCCAGTCCTTTTTATGTTGGTTATTTTTGAGATAGGATCTCACTTTATGCCCAGGCAGGCCTGGAATGTGGTCCTCCTATTTGTGCTTCCCCACATAGTCAGGGTTGACATGTGCACACCACCATGCCCAGTCATTGGATGACATGGGTTCTCATAAACTTTTTGCTCGGAGCGGCCTCAAATTGTAATCTTCCTCATCTCCACTGCTCAAACAGCTGTGATTACAGGCTTAAGCCATCACGCTCAACTATATTTACACACACACACACACACACACATACTCTCTCTCCCTCATCAGAGTCCTTGACATTGGACTTCCCTGTGAGAAACAAGTGTTTGTTGTTTAAATCACCCAGTCTATTGTAGTTGTTACAGCATCCAAAACCAAGACAGACAAAGAATAAGTTTATTGCTTAAAACTTATGATAAATGAAACAATTTCTCATCGTGCCCTTTGGAGGCAGATGTTCATCATAACAACAGACTTCTCTGTGTGGGCTGTTTTAGTCGTCATTGCAGAGCAAATAAGGCATCTAGAAATATGGTACCATTTTATAAAATAGTAAGTGAACTGCAACAAATCTTAATGTATAGTTTGTGCAGGATTAAAAAAAAAAAACAAGCAGTGGAAAAGTCAAAACTGTGTGGCAAGCTTCTTAAGTATGCCAAAATATACATTTTAAGTCACGGTAAACATACAGTTCCTATGTCTGTTTGGTAACAAGTTAATTAAAGGACTGTATTTCAATTTTTTTTTTCTAAGGTAGAGTAAAAGCACAGTTTTAAAAAACGAATGGAATTAAGGTGGAGGATTGCTGAGAAAGAATACTGAATATAAAAACTGAACTCAATTCAAAGGACAAAAATTACCATATACCAAAGGGAACAACATGGATTAATGAATCATGGGAACAGGCAAAAAAGCTAAATTTTAATCTTTAATGATTTTTATTAGTTTCTCTTGTAATCATGGTAAGTACAGACGATCTTCTATGAACTTTGCATCTCTTGAACTCCCCCTATTTGGTTGACCTTTTCAAGTTTTTATACACTGAAAAATTAAAACGATAGAAAATACACATATTGAGAAGCATTGCTTCCAGAAGCTCTCCTCTGCCCAAACCCACACAACATTTTCCTGTGTCTTGCCAGTATTTCTTCATGTGACAGAAAACTCCATGAACTTCTGTAAATACAAACAAAACACAACAAATTTATCCCCCAAGAACTGGCCTCCATAGCTGCTTGACTTATGCAAAGTTTTCCTGAACTGACTGCTTGTAGTAGCCTTAGTCAACATTTTCTGCCTACTATGTGTCAGTCACTTTCCATTTCTTAAACCATTTGATCTTCTGAATAGTCCTATTATAAATTATTATTAGCCCTATTTAACAAAGAAGAAAATAGGATTAAGAAGTTAG
The DNA here is from genome assembly GCF_047511655.1 of Castor canadensis. Taxonomy (NCBI): domain Eukaryota; kingdom Metazoa; phylum Chordata; class Mammalia; order Rodentia; family Castoridae; genus Castor; species Castor canadensis. The sequence goes on along the minus strand of NC_133386.1, from coordinate 3,418,015 downwards.
TTAGCTTGCCAAAGTGTACATAGCAAGTAAATGCCTGAGCTATGTTTCAAACAAATTAGTATGCCTTCAAATTCCATGCTCTCCACCATCTATTCTCTACTGCCTCTCAATCATCTGCCTGTCAACAGGTTATAAATAAGAGCCAGAAAAATGATCTTCCAAAAGATATCCACACCAAATCCCTGGCACCTGTGAATAATACTGTATCTGGCAAAAGATAAAGATCTTAAGAGGCAGAGCTTATCCTGTATCGCCCTAAATATAATCACTGTCACAGCATTCCACACAACATCTCTTTTGATCGAGGAATTCACTTCATCACAAATGAGGTTATAATACTGAACCCATGATTCTGGAATCCACTACCAAACCATGTCTACATCATCCTGAATCAGCTGACTGGATGGAACAAGACAGTGGCTTTTGAAGACTCAGCATCTTCTGGGTGGGCAATGTTGCAGGGCTGGAGCAGTGTCTTCTGGAAGACTGCATATTCCTTAAACCAACATCCAATATATGGTGTGTTTCTCCCAATACTCATGGGTCTAGCAATGGGGAGAGGGAAGAATGGCACCACTCTTACTCCTGGTCATCTATTACCAAAATGTTTCTTCCTACCTCTACCACCTATGCACTGCTACTCCGGGTCAAGAAGTCTCAAATGCAAAAGGAGGGCTTTGATTTCAGAAAGTATGGAAGAAAAAATTTCTGCTGTTTGTGTAATTTTTTACAACAGCCATACAAAAATAATGTAGGTACTTAAGAATAAAATGTACAGTGAGAATCAGGTAATACTCAGGAAAAATACAGAGGTGTCTGTCCTTCCATTAAGTAACTACACAGATCAAACCAGTCTTTAAAATGGAATTCTTTTTCAGCACCAAAAGTTCCGATGTCCTCTCTCCCTCTCCCCTCCAACATGCAAAATCCAGAGCTCTCCTATTTTCCCATTTTCTCAGGACCCTGGCCATGTTAAGCAAAGAGTCACATCCTAGAAGACAAGTGGCATTTTACATTTTAAAAATCCCCAAAAAAGAAAAGCACAGCTCTAATTAAACTTTTTAATAACATCCCAAAGTATCAAATGATAGCTGAAATACTGAACTCAGTTATAGAAATACTCTAAGGACTCTAACTGCAGATGAATCTGAGAGCCACAAAGGGTGCGATTCTTAATGCACTATCTGGCTTTTAGTACGAGCGTTAGCTGGCTTCAGAGTTGAAATATCAATTCACTTCCTTGATTTGAAATCCTGACAAGGAAGTCAACATCTACAGCTTGATGACCGATGCTATTCTGCTGCAACTTTTCTTAAGTTCTTTCATGTTGAACGTGTAAAGACACTGAGCTAACAAAAAACAATCGTGGGGACTCCTGCAGGACTAAACATGAGCTAACCCCAGCTGTTAAAGGCTTGGTCCCACCTTCACAATACTAGGAGGTGGTGGAACTCAGAAGATATGGGGCTCAGTAGGAGGTTTTATGTCATGGAGGGCACATGTGCCCTCAAAAGGGGTCATCATGAGACCTCAACCTCTTCCTCTCTTTCCATTCCCAGCCATGAGTCAAACAGGCTTCCTCTCCTCACACACCTGTCATGATGTTCTGCATTGTCACAGGCCCAAAAGCAACAGAACCACCCAACCATGGACTGAAACCTCTAAAACTGTGGGCAAAAGTAAACCTTTCCACTGTTTAAATTGATTGTCTAGGGTATTTTGTCACAGTAAATGAAAGCTAATACAGGGACTTTAACCTTAAGAATTTATGTGCATAATTAGCATCCCAGCAAACTTTCAAGCATCAGCACCTTTAGAATCAGGACCTTGCACAATGGGTGCCCATTCAAGTTTTACAGGATGAACTTAGAGTACTACATAGACCAGTCTGAAACAGGAGAGAAGAGAAATAGGACAGGAGAGAGAAGGGCATGGACTCATCCTCTTTGTTCTGCCCATATCACCTGTGTGTGGAACAAAGTAAGCATTTGGTAAATAATGGTGTGAAACAAGTCAATTCATACAAGACTTGTGGCAGGAGAAAGAAGGGAAGAGCACACAGTTTTTGAAAGTGTTTATAGGGAGAAAGCAATTAGAACAATTCAAGCAGCAAGCTACATAACGAATCCAGCTCTCAAACTTAAATTTACTAGTTACATTTCTCATCCTTATTAGCAGTTTAAGGAGAATAACCTAAGGCTCTCAGGTCTTAGAGGGAAGTTATTTTTTGCTATAGACTTTTAGCACTTACTTCTTGAGAGGTAAAGGAATTTCTTGTTGAATGCATTGTTTTACTGTATTAACACTTAGCAGAACTGAAAGAAAATTTAATCACTTCACTCTTTCCTCAAGTAAGAATTGGAAGAAACTTCACACTTAGCAGAGTCCAACCCCACCTATACTGACTGAGGGCTATCTGTGAGGAACTCCAGGCTGGTTCCTTAAAGGAGGAAAGACTGAATCAGAATGGGGCAGTTGGGGGGGGGTGGTTATTTTCATGGAACACCTCAGAGTAAGAAAAGATTAAAATGCATGCGAATTGCTTCACAATTTGTAGGCTTCACAAACAGCAGCATCAAATTACTAAACTACCCAATAATTCTTAGAAATAACAAGATTTAGTCAGTCTTATAACAGTCTATGAGAATGCTATGCATAATTTTCCTTCCTCCAAGGAAGCATTTCTCATCATGTATGACTTTATTAAGCTGACGTTAAATCCACCAAGAGTTGCAAGTGTTTGGAGGTTTCTCCAGATGTAATTTCTCAATCATGTGTTTTCCTGTTTACCTGATTGATGTGATAGAATGAAAGCATACGGTCTTTGGAAAAGTACTACTAGAAAAAAAATGAGGTAATTTTGACATGTCTTGCAGGAAAGAGAGACAATTATTTTTGGCCTTTCAAAATCCAAGCTACAAACTAGATGTTAAATGAGGTCAAACACCTCATGAAAGTCTCTGCATACCAAAAGCATTGCTGAAGCAACAGGACTTCTGAACCCAAGATGACAGCCAGGGTCACACAGAGCTGAGAGCTCCAGCAACCCAAGCCAGAACTCATTACAAAACCTTTACATTTCATTTCTGTTGCCACTCCTATAAACTAGCTGACTGTTCTATTTTAACTCATATGAGTCTTTGTATTTTTTTATCATCAACCAAAAATGAATCTTCTGTCCTTATGGTAATTTATAAAGAAAGTGAGTAGTGGTTACAGATGGACAGGTATTTTTACCTGTATGTCTATACTTACCGAATTGGTATTCTTATATTCAAACAAGGAAACATGGTGCCTCACATCTCAGTGCTAGAGAACTAGCACTTGGGCTCCTGAAGTTCTGGTAAGTGAGGAAAACGAAGCCAACTGTGTTACCCTAGCTAATGCTTTCAGTTATGTGCCAAAATGAGCAAGATAACCTACATTCCTCACCTGTTGAGAGGTATGTGTATGTGTAAATATATCTTTTTATGAATAGAAAATGAGTCTGCGACTTCTCTAGTGAAACCATGGTTTGTCTTATGCCTTATTTTCATGCTGCCAATAACGAATCCATGAAAAATGTATGGACTATGGAAAATTTTAAATATCCTTTAACATTCCCTTCTGTAAATCAGACAGTGATTCAATAATTCCTCATAGGACAAACCCATCTACTGAAAGAAACACACTTCGCACATGGTATCTTCCCCCAGGCTGGCTCAGCACACAGACAAGCCGGGCAGATGAGGAATGCTGACAAAGGAAACTCCACCTCTCAGTTTTGAACTTCACCTCCATCTGAGGTGTTCTGCACTGATCCACCAGCTCAGTGGAGACTTTCTCTGATGAAACAAAAGCTGGCTTGGAGGGTAGGACGAGCAGCGCAGTGACTTCCCTAGTGTGACACGTGTGCGGCTCATTGGAATGAGTGTTTCATAAACTAATACATTTATTCTGTTTAGAAAGCTACTTGTTATCCTAAGATGGTATCTCACAACTCTCAAGGAACCAAACCATCTTTTTTAATGAACTTATGATAATTTTACTTTTAATATTCTCAGGTAGCAAAATAAAAAGGGGGAAAAACTGTGTCATTCTCCTGTGTTAAGGAAAATAATATTATTAGCTCATGAAAGCAGCTCATCTAACAACCGCTAGTGGAGTAGAAAAGACACAGGCACTAGGATGCCACAGATGGAGCCTGCATCTCAACTCTGCTACTTGCTAACATAACCTTTCTCTGAATGATTTCCCACCTACTCTGCAGAGTTTTTGTGAAAGTAAAGGAGGCTCTAACATGGCCCTAAACATAGGAAGTACTTACAAATGAGTAAACATTCATAAAAATGTAGTCATTAAGCATCTTTATTTTAAAATACATCCTATTAGCCAGTGTAACCATTAAGATGCAATTCTTTCAAATCAGCCATGGCCATAAACTAACATATTTATCATATTAATACACCACCAATATAGATAAGCTCACTTGTATATCCAAACAATAAAAATTTCCTCAACTGCAAATGTACAAGGTATATCATTAAAATAGGTCTTTATATAGCATCTAATTCTGATTCGTGGACAAGGCATAGGAAAAAGGCAAATGGGTCAGATGATTTGAGACGACTATGAATTTTAGTTCAGTAAGTCCCTGTGTCTGTGTTCCCTCTAGAACTTGGCACAGTGACCTCATATGCTAGTGAAACAGATGGTACTAAATAGCTCCATCTTTATTCTTTTAAGGCTCTTATTATTTTACATTAAAAATGTGCTGGTTAAAATTAGGAAAATGTTTTATTTATTATTTCATTTTTGCTTAAAGTAAAGGGAAAAACTAAAGGAAATGAGAGTGAGGATGATACCCAATGGTATAGTGGTTGCCCAGCAGGTGCAAGGACCTGGCTTTGACACCAGCACCACAAACATGATGAAAGATCACAAATACTAGAATGTTTTTCTTAACTCTGAAAATCAAGTTAGTATTTCTCAAGCTGGTTTGTAAATCAAGGGTATTCTTTTTCTTCACATGTTTTAAAACAATTACATAAATCAGCAGATACATAACAATGGTATCTGGCACAGAGAATTTGTTTATAGACAGACGGGTAGCTGGAAAGTTTAATAGATGGGAAAAAATTTATAACTTTAGAAAAAGGTCATTGATTGGAGCTTTCTGTGTGCCCTGACTGAACAGCATCTTCAATGTGGTATGAATGTCAGGTAAATAACCAAACAGAACACATAGGTTTCAGCAAGTCCATCCACTCAGGTACATTAAAAATACTCCATTTTACTTAAAACTTCAAAGTATATATTTAAAGAGTGCTGATTAAGTGGAAAATCACTTCAAAAGACAAAATGTTAAATATGCTTTTCATCTTATTTCAGTTTTTACTTAAAATGAAAGTTCTGTAGGACAGTAGATTCCTCCTAAAGTTGCTTGAAGAATTTGAATTTTCAGTTGTACACATTTTAGCATCAGGTAAATTACTGGAATACCGGGAAGGATGTTTAGGAAGACCAGAAGATGTTCAGAAGCAGAACAGAGAGGCCAGTAATACTGACTTAAAGGAAGGTGGTCATGATAGTAGCTCACACTGAGTCTGAACTCACTTATTCTTCACAAAAATTCTGTTAAGAATGACCACCTCCACTGTACAGAGGTTTGAAACCAATGCAGAGCAAGTTACGGAGCTGATCACACTGTTGGTCTGTGGCAGCACTGGACCAAAACCCTGTGTTTGCTTCTAGAGTCACACTCACAGCCACAAGAAAATACTTAATCAAGGTGAACATAATGCAAGTTTGTACCAAACATACACGCGTTCACGTTTCACCCACTGCTTTTGAAGGGCCTAATGGCCTCCTTTTTCTTTATGTAATACATCAATGTACAGAATGCTTCAGTAGACACTAAAAATGACACCATTTTAAAAATTCTAAAAATGTAATGTTATTTCAACAACCATGATGACATCGTAGATTTGTTGTAGTTATTTCCCCTCAATTTCAAGGAAATTCAAGGAAAGGAAAATTCACGAGAAAACAAGGCAGAGTCACTCATCTGGGTCATAAAAGCAAAGCAAGAAAAGGGATTTTTACTGGGAACACAGGAGCAGAGGGTGACATGGAAGAAGGGAAATTAAAAGATCATGCATATGTCTTTGTACACTAGTAACTGAGAGACAGAGATAGTGACAGACATATAGGCAGAGAAAGAGAGAGAGAGAGAGAGAATATGAGTATCATATTCCTGTCTAGGACTTCCCGCTTCTAAGTCCTAGTGGCCAGCACAAAGGAGGCATTTCTACCACAGTCAAAACTCTAGATGAATGGGTTTCAAGCATTTCCTGTAAGATTTTCGGTGTGCCTTTGTTTGTTGTTCTTTAAAGGCAGAACCTAGAATGAGGTCTAAGTTTTGCACTTGGAATAAAATTGCTGTAACTGCAGTTGGTGTCAATATAGAAATTGTTTGTTTGGTTTTGCTCTGCACTGCCCTGTCTACTACAGTAAGCCCCTCAGTCCCAGCTGCTCTCTGTCATCCACAGCCCAGGTTTCCCAATAATAAGAACCACAGCTGTATGGAATGGGTCGTCAGAGATTCAAACTGCCATAAGCATGACTCATCTGGCCCTGCCCTGCTCTGCAGTCTTGGCCAAGAGACAATGTCAAGTTCACCTCACATTTAGGACACACAAAGTGAAGAGTTTAAACAACTCTTCAAAAGCTGGAAAAAATATTTAAAGTAGCTGGTGATATATTTTAGCCTGATACAGATTAAAAATGTAGTCTACTGACATAGCCTTCAATGAATTTTATGCTGTTTAAAAATGCACAAAACTGATCCATTCAGTCATCAATGCTTTTCATTTAAGACTATATGTTCATTCCAAAGAGATCAAATGTCCATCTTAAAATACAAGTAGATGGAAGTGCTATGCTAGCATACAAAACCGCTGTCTGAAACACAGTTAGGTTTAATTCAGATCCTTACGTGTAAGGGATAAACTTAAAGTTCAAAATGTCCTAATTAATCAAGTTAATGATATGAATCGATATTCTAATAAGAGCAAAAATATGGGTTTCTACCACAAACTTAAAAAAGAAGCCATCAATAAACAATACATTATACAATCATCATTCTGTAAGCCCCAAAGTAATAATTCAAAGATTATCAATGAATGCTACAACTACTGAGTGATAGTGTGTTGAGAAATACAGTATCCACAGGGTCTCAAAGCATCAGTCCAGGGATGACTCCTTGCACACATGAAAAGATACCTTGACAGTGAGACATCTGAACCTAGCTGAGCAAATTTAGCATCACCCCAAAATAGAAATGACATGATTTGGCACAATAGGAGCTTGCACTAAGCCGAATTACACTCTGCTGCAAAATTTCAATGAGATGTACTCTTAAAGGGCTGACAGGAGGTGAGTGTAGTATGGTAACCAGATCCAGATAATGAAGGAAAAATGATCCCCTATCTACAAGTGAGAAAAACTGAAATTAAGGTAAATTTCTCAAAGTCAATTATCTATTGACTGGCAAGCCTGGAATTGGAAGCAAGTCGATCTCATTCTAAAACACAGATTCTTTTGACCTGGACCTGCAGCTACCATCAGCTCTGAAGTCCAGGCTCAGTCACCTCAAGCCCTGGCCAACTCTGTTAGGAGTCAGCACTGCAGCTTACCTGCCATAGCGTCAGTCCTTCATTTTCTAGCCCACTTGTCCTATACCAGTTCTCTTCTGAGATTCAAATTAATGTCTCCCCACCACAGCTGTGCAATAGCACCATTACAGAAAAAAAATGACTAGAAGTCTATGGCTAAATTATAGACAAGAAAACTAGGTCAGATATCATAGAGATGGATTGGCCTCTGCAGAGTTAATACAGACAGGCCTAATAACCAAATTTCAAAGATCATTATCATTTTATTGTTACAGTCAATTTAAATGAATCAAATCAACCATGTGACACACCCATGAAATGCTTGTCTGTGTTCCACTGTGAGAACCTCTGGTGAAAACCAATGCTCACTTGAATCAGTTGTTAACACACAGACTTCTATCATAAAATAGTCAAAACCCTACTCGAAATCTTTAAGCAACATGTCTCTCTTAGTCCATGCAGGCTTCCATAACAAAATGCATTATTCTGGGTAATTTACAAACAAAAGAATTGTATGGCTCACAGTTCTGGAGCCTGTCAAGTCCAAGATCAAGGTACGAGCAGGCTCAGTATCTGGTGAGGACCCCTTCTTCACAGATGGTGCTTTTATGTGTCCTCCCATGGCAGAAGAGGAGGGCATTCTCTGGGGCCTCTCATCAGAGTATGAATTCCATTCATGAGGGTGATGTCCTCATGCCTTCCTCATCTTCCAATGACCCCACGTTCTAACATCCATCTATCACCATGATAATTATGATTCAACACGCAGGTTTGGGGAGAGGAACAAATATTTACACTATAGCAACGTCCAAACCAAATACCCAACTTTCCTCCCAAATCTGATCTTTTAGTACAAGCACGAGGCCATGATTGGCATTTTTCTCTCTCCTCACATCCAGTCTATCTGGAAATCCCGTTTGCTACACCTTTACAATGAATTCACAGTATTAACTCCTGCCTGGGTTAGCCATCACGTCCTAACTTGTCTCCTCCCCGTTTCTACCCTGCTTCTCCTATAGTCTACATCAGTTCAGCAGCCAGGGTGACCTGAGTTAAGTGACTAGGACACTCTTCAGGTGAAAATCTGTCTGTGGCTTCCTGTGCGAATGGAACCCCCATGAAGCCTTCAACATCCTATGTGATCTATGTTCTCCTCTCTACCCTCCTTGCAAGACCTCTGAGCATGCTCTCCATTCCGGCTGCTTGGAGCTCTTGTATTTGGTTATCTGAATGTCTTACTTGCTCTAAATATTTCCTCAGGCTTCACCCTCTTGGTACAGCCTTAATAACTGGTTGAAATTACAACTACACTCCATATCCCTCCCCTTCACTTCTCTCTTCATCTCCATGGCACTTTCCGATTTGTTATGTCTGACTTACCCTCTTCTCCTTAATGTAGATATCCAGCAAGTATCTAACACCTGTTGAATAAATTAATGTACAAACATGCATATATACAGTATAGATTAGGAAAATCATCCATGGACTATGTTTTTTTAGGGCAACTATATTCTAATAGAGTACTGAAAATCAGTTTCTAACGCTGAACTCGTCACAAACTCAACACAGGTCTTAAAATGAATGTAGACGAGTAAGCCAATGAGTCTTTGATTGTGTTAGCACTCAAACATTTTCCTATGTAGAAGTCAGGTCTTGCCCAGTGTGGTGGTACCCACCTGTAATCCCAGCATTGGTGGGGATGCTAAGGCAGGAGGATTTGGAATTCAAGGGCAGCCTGAGCTACATAGAGAGACCCTATCTTAAAAATAATGAACTCAGGTCTTAGCTACAAAGACTTAGGTACACTTTACAGGGCAGAAACAAATCTGCTTTAGTAAGAATATTATAAACACATAAAACTTTTTATGTCTCAGTCAGTTCTTTTCCAGTCAGCTTAATAGCTGTGGACAAGATCTCAGCTTGAGATCAAACTACAGATGACAAAAGTACACATGAGAAAATCTGAGTGGTATTAGGTTTACTGATGGTTTGTCAGAGTCCTAAGTCCTATTCACATGTAATAGAAGGTAAGCAGAAGCTATCACAATAAAGTCTGTGAGGCTACTCAGGCTGGCAAGGAGGACCTAAGTGTAAATCATGCTTCGGCCTTTGGTCTCCTGGCAGCTCAAGGCCATGAGTCAGGCAAGGACTCACTCACAGGTGTAGTTTAAGAAGACTTTTTTTCCACTTATTGTCAAGAAAGAGTCTACTTGGTAGATCTTTAAACATCAGTTTAGATCTGAGCAATTATTTAACTCCATCTGAGAATGGTGTAATTTTTTATAGCAAAACTAGAAAGCAAACTTTACTACTCATGCTTATCTGTTCTCCTTGTTTCCAACTCTTAGAGAGAGAAAAAGAAACAAAATATTAACAATATCACAGCGATCTTAAAAATAATAACTTCTAAGACTTATATGCAGCACACTGGCAATTTATTGTCAAAATTTCTTTTGAAACAGGAAAAATATGTTTAGCAAAACTATGTTTAAATTTTTCCCAGTTAAGGGCAGGGGCACTGAGGTTGTTTTGTAACACAAGAAAGGACTCAGACAGTGCAGACCCTACGATATGACCTTGGGCACTGAACTTAGTCTAAGATTCAGATCTGTGAAACTGATAGTGAAAACAGCATCGATCTTACCAGGATTACTGTAAGGACAAATAAAGATGTCACATGTAGAAAAGGTTTTTTTGTGGCAGTGGGGTTTGAGCTTAGGGCTTTGTGCTTTCCAGGCAGGCACTCTACTGCTGGAGCCAGGTCCCGTCCCTCACGTGGACAGGTTTTAATATACCCCTTGAACATGATAATTATTCCATATATAGTTTGGGTTCTATTTTCTATCAAGCTCAAATTTTGGGTACAATCACAAATCAATTTTCAAAGAAAAAAATTCCATCATGCCTAGTGAATAAAGTGAGGAAAACATCACACTACTAAATATGTACTACGAGAAGACAACCTGCTTTTGCTACCAGCTAGGAGTGCAGGTATAGATCTAACCAAAATAAAGTGAGATGCTGGCTGCATCAGCACTGACCATCTCATCTACTTCCTGCTGGTGATCCGGGAACAGACCTGTTAGAGGAGAACTGTGGATGTAAGATTACAACCAATCCTAATGAATGGTACACCAATTCTTTTTGGCAAAAAAAAAAAGCCCTGCTGAAAACAACAGAATACCCCTAACAAGCAAACAAAAAGCAGCAGCTGCAAAATCAAGCCCTCCCCTCTACAAGGACACAAGTCTTCATGTGTACTCCTTGCTCTCTACACAGTTCAACTCACTCTCTTGTGACAAGGATGAATCTTTTTGGATCCCCAAGTGCATAGGGCCTCTACAATTTCTCCTTCCTTCCTTAGTACCACCCTTTCCAAGTTTCCTTCTGATACATTTCAATTCTCTCTTCTGACCTTTAGAAACCCTCGAAGCCACCGTTTCTATTACTTAACACACACTCACTGGGAAAATAACAAGGGGTGCCTCGGTTACATTCTGGTATCATACACAACTCCTTAGGGGACCACTAGGTCTTTAAACAGGCCTAACAGAACAGCCGGTACACAGTAAGCGCTTAGCAGACCAGTGTCCTCCTCACCGTATAATTTTTCCATACCACAGGTAACCACTCACTTCCAGGGATGCCGACTGGAGCAGGAACACAGGAACACGTCACTAACCAATAGCACAGAGCTCACGGGCAGCCTCCCTGACCCCGTCGGCAGTGGGGCTCCTGGTCCTGGCATTGGTTGTACAGCCCGTCCTGGGAATGTGGCCTTGCACAGATTCTTAGATTACTTCCTTTCTAGCCAGAGTCAACAGTGACGCGCCACTGGGGTCTTCCATTGCCCAACTCTCTCAAGCCAGGGACTGACCAACCGCCTTCCAACAGATTCCAACTGCTGAAGCTGAGTGCAAGCTTGTTTCCTGTGGCTCCGCTGACATCACAGTCCCACGAGGGAAGCTTCTCCTCATCACACCCCACGCACCCCTCCCCAGCCGAAGCCTTCATCTCTGTCAAATCCACACTTCCACCCCAAAGGAGAATGCAGCACCTTGTCATCAATCACCTTCCCTCTTCCTGGGATTCCATGGAGGAAGACACACGGGGTTTTCAGTGCTACATGCTGGCGACATATTGCCAAGACAGCCGGCAGCCTTTCCAAGACACTAACCACTCCACAGAGAGAGGGTGGCAAACCAGGGTGCAGTTCTGAAGAGCGACTGTCTATGAAAATGGTCGTGAATGAGTTCTCTGTAAAGAGACCAGGGTAAAACGTAATCCAGGGAGAAAGCAGTTACCTTTTGAGGGTCTTTGCTTCAGTTCAGAAATTCCAATTGTGTGTGTTTGTCTGTGTGTGTGTGCACACACACATTTCCACGAGAGTGCACAGGGATGTTCATTTTCAGTGAGGCACACTCCTCAAAGTTCATTACCATGCATCAGAGCTCTCTTTACCCCATGCAACCAACAGTGTCCTGTAACAGCCCACCCCCATTCGTTCCTCACGGCATCCCACTGATCTCTGCCTGGCAAACTTGCATCCATTTGCTCACCAGGCTTTTTCACTAGCACAAAGCATACTCTATAATGACCTTGAGGCTGCTTACTCAAGGGCATGAAGCATTTGTCCACAGTGGGACCAGGAGAATCTACCAAACTGTCTTTAAATACTTGGACACCAATATATCAAGTACAATGAAAAGTTGTTCCTACTCTCTTCCCCTTCTCCCACCTCATGAATAATGACTTAATTCTTAAACAGATCTGATGTTGAGCAGGATAGCCAAAGATGGCACTCAATGGCAGAAGCATGATTTCAAGAATTGGCAGGGCAGTCTGTGAGCTGAGTGTTGTGGTACATGCTTTTAATCCCAGATACTCAAGAGGCTACTGTTGGAGGATCTCAAGTTCAAGGCCAGCCTGTGCTACACTGCAACACCCTGCACCCCACTTCCTCCTATAAAGAAAAAAAAAGCTTTGTTAGATTCCAATACCCTAAGATCCATTTGCCTGTCATTTTATAGATAGGTAACTATTTTCAAGATGTCCTAGTCTAAAAAATGCCACAGCCTTCTGACATTTTCACATTGAAAACTTGCTAACTTCTTAGTCCTTCTGAAAATTCACACACGGGAGTCAGACAGGTTGCCTTCTGTTTTCTGTTAGTCTTATTTATTTGCTATTAGGAGCTCTTAATAATCAATAAGGTCCCTTGTGCCTGTGTGGTTTATTAATGATAATGTTTCATTATACACCCTGCTCTCAGTCTCCAGAACAAAGAATCCCACAACTAATGTCAGATCTACTTCAACAACGTGCAGTTCTACTCTTTCCTGGCTGCAGTAATTATTGTGACATGTGAATGACAGAAAGTCAGGGGAAAGAACCATGCATTTACAAACAGACACTACAATTGGTTTATACAAAGCAGGTTGGTAAGACAATTTTGTCTTCAAGTCTCAGTCTTCAGCCATTGTCTTCTAATTCATCTTCTCTTCCTCTTTTCAACCCCATGATCCTCCACAGGCTTTGCAGTGACAGAAGAAAGTCATGTCTTAATCAGTTAAGTGACTCATGCAACGATGTCTGGCAGTGGTAACCTAGCAGAGATGGTAAACAGGTCCCCCTTGGCCCACCACCATCTCCCACCTCCTCTGTTACTACTTTCAACCACACCCTAGTCCACTCCCCTCACCACCAATCCTCACACCCTTCTCAACAAAGCACATCAGTGTGCAGCTCCCCATCTGTGGGAGGTGGCCCTGGAGAATAAACCTATTTGCCTCTGTGGCTGAAGTGCTGTGGGCTCTCAGGGGAGTTTCAGCTTTAATGGAAGAGTTCTATAGACAAACACACCACTAGATTGCCCTTCCACGGGTGTACTTCCTGTCACCATGGAAACAGGGGGCCAGTATTTAGGGAAGAAGAGGCAGGTTTATCATGAGGCTCAGTCTCAAGCCCCCACATCCGGCCAGGCCAATTCCAAAGCTGTGAGAACGCACCGATAGCAAGTTCAAATTCTCACGTTTTTGTGAAATTTGCAAAAGTGAGATCTTTTTGTGTTTTTCTTTATAACAAGGGCACCTGTATGATCAAAGTCCAAGCCTCAAAAACCCAGTGCTCCTGAATGTTAGCTCACACAGGGCAGGCTCACTTCCCAGGTAGACAGACTGCTTCAGTGAAGTCTAACCCGGTCCACGTTCTATTTTCTCTGCAACGTCAGAAGTTGTTTACCCCCAAAATGAAAATAAAAATAGGTTTGACTTAGCAAAGGTAATAAAAGAAGTGAAAACATTTCATGTTGGGCTAGGATGACATTCAAGTGGTAGAGCGCCTGCCTAGCAAGTGCAAGACCTTGAGTTCAAACCCCAAAACCACCAAAAAAAATTTTTTAATTCGTATTGAAAATAATAGTCATATGAAAATACATTATGATAGTTACTTCTGTCACACCTCCTTTCCAGATACATCTTGGGCATCTTAGGTAACCCACGTGAATGTTTGACAAAATATCGGTTCATGAAGAAGAGGCTGCTACGGGCAGGACAGGGACACTCTTCCCATGATTCTGCCTTGTAGCCATGCTGAGGAACCCAGGAAAAAGATGGTGGTTACAGCCCACAGCAGCTTCGGACGCTGTCATGTTTTAGCGCTGTAACCCACATGTTGCTAAGAGGAAGCAGTAGAACTTAGGATGGGAGAAGTAATGCTTAGTAGCAAAACTGACACTTCCAACACCCACACTGCAGCTGCAGGCGCTCTAGGGAAAACAGGAAGCAACTGCAGCCAAAGGCTTCCAAGACCCAGAGAAAAGGCTCTCAGAAGCACAAGTCGTCAAGATGTGTTGTTCTCTCCTCATGCTAATGTGCTCCAGGTCCTTCCCACGTGCGCAGATGAGGCCTTGGCAGAGCATCGGGGGAATCCCACACTCCATACCCTCAGCAGTGACTTTCTGCCATCACGTACACCAACCCTGAGCCCAGAACCCAGACACAGAAACAGGATCAGGCCAAGGGAGAGACAGACAAAACAAGACAGAGAGAGAAAGAAAGAGAGAGAGACAGGAAGAGACAGAAAGAAAGATAGAAAGACAGAAAGAGAGAGAGAAACAGAGACAGAAAGAGCCAGAGAGAAAGCCAGAGACATACAGAAAGAGACAGTGAGAGAGAAAGAGACAGAGACAGAAAATGTGAGAGAGAGAGACAGAGTGAGACAGAGACAGAGAGAGGGAGGCAGGCTCCATGTTGTCTATGCTGTTTCTGAAGAAGCAGTCTTTATAACATAGCACTGTCATCAACTTAAATGTCTATCCACGAAGAAGCAGATAAATAAAGGGGGGGGAGGAGTAAGCAAGGGAACAAGTGCCCCTCATCAGCTGAAGCTGGTGATAAAACCATGTGAATTACCATACAAACTGGAGGTGTTTCTACTTGTGTAAGCCCATTCGTCCAAAGTACGTTCTTGTAGAACACACAGACAGCACAGTAATCAGGAATGCATATAAAGAAAACACTATTTAGGGTTAGCAAAGAAAAACTGGATGGCAAAGAAACAGGGTGGCATTCTCTCACCACCACATCCAAGTGTTAGGTTCCTTTTCACACCCATTTCTTCTCTGTAACCTTTATCAGAATGTTCAAGTACACATTTAGTTATGACTATACATTGGTATGTTCCCCCTCCAGAGCTCTGGAGCTCAGGCACCATTGTGTCCCAAAGGTAACACAATGCCTGGCAAGACCATCAATATTTATTTTCAATAAATGAATCATGGCCTATAGCTTCAAGTACCTTCCACGTTTTGACACCTTACAAATACTCAACTCCAATTCAGGCCTGTCTTCTAAGCCCCTTCTGCTTCCACTGACTAGCTGACATACCCACCTATCCACTAGCAGCCTGAGAAAGTACCTACACAAAACTGAGCTCACTCAACTTTAAAGAACCTGTTTCTGTACTGGCAGAAAATGCAAAGATACATAGGCCACAAGAGTGTCCCTGGTGGCACCACCTATAAAAGTAAACATAAAGAACTAGACAGAAACATCTTAGGATGAGACATATACCCTTTTATACTAACAATTAAAGTAGACTTGTCTCTATGTACCTAAGTAGAAAGCTGTTTGGGCCTTGCCATGACCAAAAAAAAAAAAAAAAAAAAAACTGGAAAAAGGTACCATTTCTGTTTCAAACGATCATCACACACACATGGATTCTTAAAGGTATGGGGAAGAAGGTAGCAAGGTGATGTACGAGAAGTGGAATGTTCCCTTTACCTTTCCACAATTTTCAGGTCAAAGTTTTACAGTAAATAATCCCTGCACAGAAAAAGAAAGCTTGATAATTTTAATCCAAACCACTCTACTTCCTCAGCTTTGCCTGTGTCTGGGTCTCCTTACCACACTCTCTGCCTCAATGGAAGCCCTCACAGTCTCTGTCTGAGCTGTCTGCCTTCCTTTGCCTCATCCAGACTCAGGCTTGCAGTGGCTCTGTACACCTCTGAGCTGCTCGCCTGCTCGCCTGCTCGCCTGCTCGCCTGCTCACCTGCTCACGTGCCCTGTAGCTGCCCGGTGCTTGTGGGGACAGTTCCCACCCTTGTTCCCACTCTGCCCCGGTCTCCTCCTGGTCATTTCATGCCATTCCCAAATAGTTCACAGCGTGTTCTTGCTACTTCCCTTATCTCAAGTGTACTTCCTTTGTGTCCCCATCACAAAAAAATTACTTCTGTTTGAGAACTCCAGGCAAGCATCCCTCCTCTGTGCACCCTTCCCACTCCTTTGTCCTTGACCGCCCTCTGCTCCTTCCCTGTGCCCTCCACAAGCCTGTCCAGATACAGCAGCATCACCGGAGCCACCGCCTACCCTAAGTGGCTTCAAGTAAGGGCTGATTCATTGCTAGTGCTACCTTGAAGAAGGCACCATCCCTTCTCCAACACCTTTGAAACTCCCCTTTGAGGACTGGGAAACGGGAATTCAGGAAGTTTGGGAGGTGGCTAAGCACTGTCCAGGACTGTCCAGCGAGAGACAGGTTCTGGTGCCAAACCGCTCCAGCGCCCACTTCGCCGCACGCACGGTCTTTAGTAACGGGCCCTGCGCCAGCTGACCTTTTCTCCCAGTAAGACCCTCACTCACAGGAACGACTCCCAGTTCACCTTTCATCTTTACACCTCATGCCGACCTGAGCAACAGCAGGTACTTGTGGGGCTGGGTCAGATACGTGGGCAAGGGAACCAGGGACAATGCAGTCATTTGGGAGCACAGGTGTGGAGGTCACCCTGAATGCAACCCTGAATGAACGCTTAACGTTACTAACAGGTGAGATAACAGAGATAAAGCGTCTTGCCCAGAGCCTGAGCAGAGGAAAGTCTCCAAAATGCTGTTGACAGTTACACTAACAAAGAGGAAGGAGACCTTTGTGATAGGGGCATGGATGGGCTAGGTTTTGCTGAGAGAATAAACTAGCCCAGAGTCCATGTAACTTAAAACAGCAAGGAGTTATTTTTCACTCAGTCTGCACGTCCGCTGAAATCTGGGGATTCTCCCCTGCCTTCTTCTCACTGAGGAACTCCAGATGACAAATGGGGAACAGCAGGGACCAGCACGGCAGGACTGGGTACAGGGAAACAGCACTGCCTTGACCCACTTCCTCTAGAAGTAAAACACCTCACTTCCCTCCACCGAATATTGGTCAAAGCAAGTCACATGACCATAAACCCGAAGAGAAGGGGAAAATGCAATCCTGCCTCAGCCCCAGGAGGAGACAAGAAAGCCACACCACTCATTCCTACAGGGGGAGTTGGGGACCAGGTGCAGCAAGCACAGGGCAGGCCACAGGCAGGGCTGCGCAGAGTGAGGCAGGGGCAGGGCCTGCAGAGACCCTGGCTCAGTGGGCAGGACGAGGCCTGGGAAGGCTGCGTGGCACCTCCATCAGGGAGCCACCAGTCTGATCTGACTGCTGAGGGGTTCAGTGGTCTCGAGAGTGGTGGGAACCCAGAAGGTCAACAGGGTAATACTTGTCATTTAACAAAACTGTTTTGGCATCAATTTAGGGTTCTTCATATCCCATAGGAAAAAATTTTCTTCTGTTGCCACCTTGTCATAATTATATCATGTTTTTTCTTTTCAACTTGGAGAAAGCAAAGAAAAATTTTAAATCTTTTGTTTTTGTTTTCAAAGTATTTTCCCACTTAGAAGGAGAAAGAAGTTACTTAACTTTTGGAAGTGTATTGACCACAGGACCTAAAGGAACATCCACACACAAGTATCTCCTCCTCTTGGGAAGGGTAAAGCCAAGGCTACCACAGCTAGCCTGATGAAATGTCAGCAGCCATGCGTTAGTGTGGTTATTTACAAGCAGTAAAACAAAGTTGGTCCATGCAGTGTGGAGTTTCATGTAGGTGAAATGAATCTCCAAATTAGTTTAACTTCTCCATAGTATTATCCCGGAGATTAGCTCACTTCGTAAGGATGAACGTACTTTTTTTCCTTTTGTGGTACTGGGGACTGAACCCAGGGCCTCACTAAAGCCACATCCCCAGTCCTTTTGGTTTGGTTTTTGAGATATTGTCACATAAACTTTGCCAGGCCTGGCCTTGAATTCCAAAACCTCCTGCCTCTGCCTCCAGCATAACTGGGATTACAGCCGTACATCACCACACTGTGCGATAGATCTGCATCACACATTCATCTGCTGAAATCCTGAGTGCAGATGTGATGTACTGGGTCTTCTGTGACAGCATGGAAGGGAAACCGCCCACCACCCCTATGTTGTCTTGTGGTGTTCAGAGATCACGCCCCACTGCTGCTCCTCTCAAAGACGGGCTTGTTATTCTATAAGCAGCTCTTTTCATTCAGTATGGTGTTTGCTGCCATAAATAATAAGGTAGAGGCTCTTTAATCCGGTTCCCAGCTGGTCGGCCATGCTCCGCCATGCTGGCTAACCTCATGTATACTTCTGGTCTTTGGGTGCTTTATTAATGAGGGACCCTCCAAACATTTCTGCACAATACACTTCTTCTTTATTTGTATGAGAGAGATCAGCAAGCAGCAGCACAATCATGAAGAGTCAGAAAACCTTTTCTTGGGTTTAATTTCCTGTCCTTAAATTCCTGTGTGACCTTTAGCAAGCAACCTAAGTTCTCTGCAAATCACCTTACTTGGACTTCCCCTCTAGTAAGACAAGGAGTAAAATGAGATCACTTGTCTAGCTGAGTTTTAATTTAAGAGGAGCTAAATCAGTGTTAGAGTAAGTCCAAGTGCTATTCCTAATCCTTGGCTCTGCCTGTTGCTCACTCCTAAAACAGCACTCCTCTCTACTAAATAAATTCCAATGCATCTGTTTTTCCAAAGACCCTTTTCAAGAATAAGAGGCAGAGGCCCAATTCATACTGACTTGAGGGAAAAAAAAGAAAACAGAGAAAGAAGTTTAAAGACTAAAATGCATCCATATTTAACACACAAATATTTAAAAACACACAGAAAATGACTGTTCTTTCTTTTAGAAGAGACAGTTTTCTATTTACCAATTTTCCTTTGCATAGATGCATTTAAACCGAAGAGCACATCTCTTTCGTTTCTATCCCTGTTCAATGTGATGAAAACAGAAGGAAGGCTACTTTCTCTACAGAAGCTGCCTTTTGAAAACGAATTCTTTTTTTTGCACAGGTTTGCAATTTTTTAATGTATCACACTTCACAATCTGGTATTCAATGACCAAATACTTACTTGGTTAAATTCAAAATACTGCCTATTTGGGGACAGAGAGGAAACCATGGAATTGTGAAGTCTTAGTTGCAAAGTTATTACTTAAAGGTAAGTGTGAAATTAGCTAAGTGATAATATTTAGCACTGAGTTCATCTTTTGAATAGCAAGATGAAAGTGAAAGAAATCCATGTTTTAATTAACAACATCCCAGCCCTGATTTCTCTCTCTCAACTTCAGACTCTTGCATGAACTGCTGATACCAACTAGTCATGTGTGCAATAAGTTCTTCAAACTCACTTGGACCAAAACTGAACTTGACACCTCACTCCCCATGCCATCCTGTACTCCTTCTGTGTGCCTTTCTCCCTTGAATGGTACACTGTCCACTCAACTGCCCTCACCTGAAGTGGACAGAGTCCTGGGATGCTGACCAGACCCCTGTGTCTGCCAAGGGCACCCACAGCACCAAGATGGGCTAATTCTGCCACGTGAAAGTTTGAATTAACATCTCAAACTTTCCCTGGACTTTTACCCCTCTTGTCAGTTTCTAGCTCCCAGATGCTGTGATTTGTTTTCCCACTCTGTTCTCTGCCTTCAGTTCAGCCTCCACCAAACCATTGTACATGAAGGTCAAAGTCATCCTTGTAAAATCCTAACTTAATGTAGTCCCTGTGCTCAAAAACCTCTAGCCTTTCTTTATCAGTTGAAAGTCAGAAATGTGGTATGGCTTGTGTCACTCCAGGCTCACTGATCTTGTCAATGAAGTCTGCATCACACTGCTTCTGTTCTCTCCTGGAGTGCCACTACCTACAGCCACCTCCAGCCACCCCAGTCAGCTCCTCCTGGCCATGGAAGCCTCACTGTGACAAGATTACTCACAGGAATGTTTTCACTCTGCACACCAGCCTGGATTAGATGCCCCTGTTTCATCTCTGGAAACAGGGGCTGGTTTAATTCTGTTCACTGTTGTGTTTCCAGCATCGAGCACAGTTCTTAGCACACAGTAGGCACTCAATAAATGTTTGAATTATGGACTTAAATGACTTGAAATGGAGAAAATATTTAAAAATATCTAGACAGCTTCAGTGACTCTCCTGAGTGACAGAAACAAGCAAGAATGTGTCAAAAAAAGAATCTAAGCACTGGACAGAATTTATAGAAGTACATATAGTATGAATAGTTTAACTCCATTCATTATTTTCACATAAAATAAGTTAAATTTCGAGTGACTAAGTCACAACAATTATGTGAAAACTATCATTTTAAATCAACCCATTCCATAAAAGCCTATTTTATTTAGATACTCAACAAACTCCATTGATACAATGAAAGTAAGTAAGGTAAAGAAGGAAAAAGGCAAGGATGAACAGTTTGTGATGAAAGAAATAAGATAATACCACTTTGCTGGTTTTTTTAAAAGAGGAGTATTTTTTAAATAGCAAACCATTTGTGAATCTAAAGTCTTTTTAAAAGTAAGTATCAAGACTTTTTTAAGTTTGATTTTAAAACTCACTTTAGGAAAACAGCGACTCCTAGCACTCAGACTTACTTGGTCTGCCTAGAGTTTCACTAATTTTACTCAGTTACTACTTGCTTTAGTTCACTGCAACCTAGAGGTCTTTCCCCCACCAGCCGAGCTCTCCTCTTCCCCGTGAGCTCTCACCATTTCCCGGCAGGAGTCAGTTTCATTTTCTGGTCCCTATGATCTCACCTCAAGCTCTTGCTAGGTTTCAGCATTGCAGGGGAATGTGGGGGCCCACACCCCGAAGCCCGAAAGGAAGGGAGTGAAGCAAAATCTGTTTCTTCTGGTCCGCAGCGGATGTTTTTAAACCCTGATTTCTACCCACAAACTTGGGTTTTTCTTCCTTCAGTGTAGACCTGATCTACAGTCTAGAAATACTGTCTTTCTAGTAAGTTGTTTCAGCCTAATTTCCTCTGCTTTTCTTTCCAGTTGCACAAAAGGCATTTTTCAGGTCAGATGTATCTTCGTCCCCAGTCTGGCTCTACCCACATGACACAGGACACAATTGGTACATCAACTATCATTACCCAAAGTCACATCAGGAACGAATTTACAACACCATTCTGAAAATAATTGTTGTTTACAACAAAACCTAGTTTTAAATGGAGGGAGCGTCCCTAATCACAGAAGCAGTTGAAGGACCTGAAGCCACCGTCAGCAGCACCACCATCAACAGCCACTGCATGGTCTCACTGGGTGGCAACAGTGAGACGCTGTTAAAAAATCTGTTTTTTCCCCAAATAGCGGTCACTCTATTAGAAACAACATTTCCTTGAGGCCTCCACCCAGCCTGAAAGATAAGATGCCTCTTGTGAACTCTCTGTGGTCTCTTTGTGCTGACTACCTCTGACGTCCAGGTCACATACATGGCGGAGTCAATGTCAAGGCCACATGCACTTGGCTTGGAGGCCAAATTAATATCCTGCTAGCCAAATTGCTGGTCAACACTGCATTTCAAAGACTTGCTCCCCTCTGGCACAAATGCATTATTTTGCTAATACACAGCTTACTGCAATAAGTTTCTCCTGAGTCCAGCAACTTAAAACACACCACCATGGCCTTCAAATCAGAGTTCATTTTTGAACACACATGAAATGGTGTGTTTTCACAAAGCATTTTTAAAAGTACACAAAAATTTAGGAGCAGATCATTTTTTTCAATGTGTTTTATAGAATATAAATATATTTTTTATCTATACTGGCAGACTTCTCCTGAATGCACGAAGAATGAGTCGCCATTTCTGTATGGGATGCTGAGAATCAAAGCCATGAAAGTAACTTCGGGACTACAGCTGCTGATGTTGACAAAACAAAGCACTCAGGTTTTCCCAAGTGTTTGGTGCTTTCATGAGTGTGCTCATCTTGGACAGCCATAAACAGAGATGCCAGGAGATGTTCTGGCAAGGTGAGCCCAGCAAGGTAAAGAGGTCAGCGCCACTGGATTGTAGAGAAGGAAGAGTCACTTCCTATCACCTGACCCCGCTAAGCAAGTGACCCAAAAGCAATTCTGAAAACCAGGAAGAGGGACACCTTTAGAAATGATATCTACCAAGTGCCACAGCTTTGAGTGCAACACGAACAACTTCAAAAGCCTTTGCATGTGATCACCTGTCAGTACTGTCACCTCTATGGGGACCTCATTGTGCTATGAGGTCACGTCCGAAGGACTAATACTAGGGTGAGCAGTGGTCCACGTCTGCCCCACACTGCAGACTTGTCCAGGACATGGGCTCACAGTGCTAAGGTGCAAAGTCCCCACTGGTCAGACTTCCGGATACAGATGTGAGGAAGCATTGTCACTGAGCAGACAGAAAGGTCACCAAACATCAACATGGTCTCAACATAGCTCTGATCGATTGGCCTCTGCCTGAAGGACCTTCATTTAAGCAATTCTCAGTAGTGAAGTACAGTGGTTTAAATTGATTTTTAAGTTCAGCAAGCAAACAATATATTCTAAATATGCACTGAAAACATTCTGAAAACTGAAAAATAAAGGAAAGAAACAGAGAACGAGGATTTGCAATAAGTCAAGTGCTGTGTAAGAAATTTATTAGTAGAAATATTCAGAATATTTCTGAAATATTCAGAGTATCGCCTCAAGATTTTGATATAAAACTTATAAACTTAAAACCTTTTTTTCTGAAACTGGAAATTCCTTTTTCCTTTTCAAAATGTGATCTCTGACAGGTTGACCAAAACCGTCGGAAAGATGTACAAGACCTTAACAGAAGACCGGATCCCTTGTCCACCGCCACTGCTCAGTCCTTGTTACCCGTGAAAGAGTCTCCTGCTTCCCCTGCTGGTTAATCTATGTGTCAGCTTCCTCCCCAGCATGTCCAGGTGCCTGGGGTTTTCAAATGGGATCAACATTTAAATTGATGGACTTTGAGGAAGCACACTGCTTTCCCTGATGTGGGCAGGAAGCATCCAGTAAATTCAAGGCCTCAGGAGCAAACCCTGAGGATCCCCAAGGACAGAACTCTTCTCCAGGCCACAGCACAGAAGCCCTGCCTGCTTCCTGTCTGCTGCTCTGCAGAATTCACACTCAAGGCTGCAATGCCACGCCTACCCAAATTGCCAGCCTGCCAGCCTGCCTTAAAAGTGCCAGACATGCCAGCCTCCACAATCATAGTTCCAGAAAGTCTCCCCCCACGAGCTCTCCCTGCCCCCTCTCTCTCTCTCCATGTGTTTGTGTGTGTGTACTATTGGTTCTAACTGGTTCCTGGTTCTGTTTTCCTGGAGAACCCTGACTAACTACACTTCCTCTCGACCCTACAAAATCCTTACCGAAAATGCACACACACACACGCACACATGCACACATGTGCACAGAGTGAAGCCATCAGAAAACACACTGAATTTAAAAGTTCATGCTACTGCATCAAACTAGAAAGCTTCTGTACAGCAAAGTCACTAGACTGCAGAGACAGCCCACAGAAAGGGAGAAAAGCTTTGCCAGCTATTCACCTGACAAGGGATTAATAACCAGAATACACGGGGAGATCAAAAACTAACCCCACTAAGAATCAACAGCCCATTCAGTAAATGGGCAAATGAGCTAAACGGAGAATTTTCAAAAGAAGTATGAATGGTCCAAAAATACATGAAGACATGCCCAACATTCTTGGTGAAAAAAAAAAAAAAACCTGGAAATCAAAACAACATTGAGATTTCACCTCACTTCAGTGAGAATGGCTACTTTCAACAACACAAACAAGAGCAAATGCTGGCGACAATGCAGGTAAAAAGAAGCCCTTATTGTAGACAGTTGGCAGGAACATAAATTAGTGCATCCTCTAGGGAAAGTATGAAGGTCCCTCAAAAAACTATAAAGAGAACTAGCAGACGATCTGTGATTCCACTCCCGAGGAATCTAAGTCAGGATGCAACACAGCCACCTGCACACCCAGGTTTACTGCAGCACTATTGACCACAGCCAAGCTTTGGACTCAACCCCAGATGCTCCACCGCTGATGAATGGATTAAGAAAATGTGGTGTACATATGCACTGGAGTATTATCCAGCCATGAAGAAGAATGAAATTATGTTGTTTATAGGCAAATGGAAGGAACTGGAGGTCATCATGTTAGAAGGACAAAGGTTGTATGTTTTCCCTCATATGTGGAAGCCAGAACTAAAAGACAAATGTATACATGAGTACATATATGATCTCACAAATATATATACTTATATGTATGTGTGTATACATATACAGAGAGAGCGAGCGAGCGAGAGCATGACTGAAACAGAGGGTCTGTCTGAGGGGACTATGAAGAGGTGGGAAAGGAAGAGAGAATGATAGGGAGTGAATAATATTGAAGATGCACCTCGGTATGTCGACAGTGTAATACACTGAAAGCTGCACGTAATGGGGAGCAAGTAAGTAATGGAGGGGTTAATCTGACAAAGTACAGTCTATACATGTGTGAAGGACCAAGGCAAAACCCCCCTGAACAATCAATGCACACTTACAGTAATGAAGGACAGGAGGGCAAAACTGACCGAGGGGTGCAGTGGGGAGGGAAGAGTGCACAGGGAGGGTGAAGGAGGGTGAGTGTGGGTGTACTCTGATTTGTGCTCATGAATGAAAATACAACAATGACACCTGTGGAAACTGTTCCAAGAAGGAGGAAGGGGGATGAGGAAGAATGATGGAGGGGGTGAATCTAGTTAAGATATATTGGTTGGTTTTTTTGGGGGGAGTGGTGGTAGTACTAAGGCTTGAACTCTAAGACAAATTGTAAGCACATGTAAATGTCACAATGTAACCCCCCGTACTATTATTACATGCAAACCTTTTAAAATCCATGCTAAAAAGAAACTTTGTAAACTTCTTTATAATCAGTTCAGATGCCAAGGGGACTGTATCTTGTTCATTGCCTTTTAACCTCTAACCCGGGAATTCCAGAGAGAGAGAGAGAGAGAGAGAAACTGAAAGTCTCCAAAAGCAAATACCAGAAATGTCATCAAGGCAGCATGTTTGAAATGTGCAGTTCTGCTGTGGTACAAAATTAGTATTTTTAAAGTTTCTGTAAAGAAAATGAAACACATCCCAGAAGAACAGACCTCGAGGTCACACTCTCTGCAGTCCCAGTTGTGTCAAACTGGGGAACCCCACAGCAAGACCCCCACTGCTGGCACTCACCCTGTGCCCATGCTAACTGGGGGTATTTCCCCAGGATTTTTCTTCTTGTTTAAAGCCTCTGGAATGTGGGTGTATCCCCACAAGGCAAAGCATGCTCCTTTCTTGGCAGGCCTTCTCCTGAGCTGCTTCCTGCCCCTCTGGTTGCCTGCTGACAGTGTCCCTCTGCCTCCTCCAACTCCAGCTTGAGTTGCTGAAGAGTGAAGGCACTGCTCTTCAGGAAGCTAGGGCCACCACACATGTTCTGCTCCTGTCACTCCTTTAATCTGGTTCAAGCTCTTGGGTCCCCTTCCAGGTGCCCATATTATCTGCCACCATGTGGTTCAGTCACCACTCACAGCATTTCACACCAAGCGTCCCTGCTCTGCCCCAGGTCTCCTGGCTGCAGGCTGGCTCCAGGGCTCACTTAACACTCTCTGCAACTACCTCCCACCCAACCCATGCGCACACGTCTTCTTAAGACATCTCACTTCTGCTCAGTCCATTAGCCATACTTCCATCTTTATTCCTAAGCTGACTCAGACATTCAATGATAAAATAATGAAAGCAACTTTGAAGTTTAAGACTATTTTCAAAACAAAACATTTTTCCTCAGAGAGGAGGAAAGAGATTTTTAACCTACTAACTTTGATTTGTAGTATTTCTCAATTTCTCTCCCTTCTAAGCCTTCCCCAAACTTCAAATTCTAACAAAAACTAAATACAATTCAGAATTTCAGCCTCTGAATATTTGAGACTGATCACACATTGAAGAATTTTAAATCCTAACCTTGTACAAATGAATCACTGGATGCAACAAACCATTTACTCATTTGAAAAAGTCTTTTGAGCTCGTGAGTGCCTGTTCTATCCAAGCACTTGAAGCATAACAGGAAACAAAACAAGCCAAGTTCCTAACGTGAGTGAGCTTACAAACCGTGAGACAATTAAGAATAATTTTTAAGTATATGTCACATGACCCAAAGTGATGTGAAGACAAATAAAGCACTGTAAGAGGTGCAGAGTGACAACCAGGAAGAGATGCTCCTCCCAGCAGTCTAGGAGTGTGTCCTGGGACACAGAGCTGTCCAGCAGACGTAAACACACATGGAAGGGCTGAGCCTCCTGTCCCTGGACCGGAAAAGCACTACGTGAGCTGGGTTCTCTTCGAGGAGAAGTGTGCTTGGTGTGCTCAGACAGCACAGACAACATGCACTTGGCCCCAGGGTGGGAAGTTGGAGGAAGTGGGCCTCTAGGAAGTGGAAAGGCCCCCACAACTGATCCACCTGCCATGGCATTGCAAGGCACTCAAGACTACCTCCTACTATGGTGTGGAAACAGGCTGCCCAAGAAGCAGGGCAAATGCTGGTTCACCAGCCAGGAGGACCAGGCCCAGGTGAACACAGGCATTAAGAACTGGGTGAAGTTGAAGCCAACATGATTTGCTGCCTGGTGGGAGTCAGGGGTGACCTGGAAGACTTAGGTTCATGCAATTGTGAGAAGGGATATGTCATCTTCAGGGGTCAGGAAGACACAAGTCAAGGGTGGAAGCTTGGAGTTTGGTCTTGAACAAGTTTGAGATACCTAGCTTTAAGTGAAAATAGCGAATGAATAGTTCAATATGTGATCCTTGACTTCAGCAAAAGCAAAGCTTGCAGCTAAGTCTGCAAGCTATTAGCTGATAGATAAGTTATGGGACTGACTTAGGTGGTAAAGAGAGGACAGAGGTCAGGACCCTGCAGACTTCACTCAATGAGAAGGTGAGATGAGGAGAAGAAATCAACAAGAAGCCAGGCCTAGGCAGGAAGTTCCTCTAAAAGGAGGGAGCAGCAGGGAGAAACTGACTTTGTCAAGCGCTACTACAGGACGCCCAGTTCTTCTCCCCCTTCCAGGAGTAAAAAGTCTTGGGATGGTTAATCCTGATTGTCACCTTGATGGGACTGGAGACACCTAGGAGATTAGTAAAGCACACTCTGGGTGCATCTGTGAGGGCGTTTCCAGAGATGACTGACATGTGAGACAGCAAGTCAGGGAGAAAGACCATGGACAGGGGCCCAGATAGAATAAAAGTGGGTAAAAGGAGGAGCCAGCCCAGATGTGCAAGGGAGCTCCATTCTTCCTGAGCAAGTGTGTCTGTTGCGGCTGCCTCCACCATGGACCTGAGACTCCAACTTCTTCAGTCTCTCTATGCAGACTCACAGTGACTCTCTAGGGGACTCCTAGGTCCTCAGCCTCAAACTGGGGCTGCATCAGTGATCCCCTTGTTCTGTGGCTTCTAGCCTCAAGGACTGAGCAGCTACCAGTTTTCTGGCTCTCCAGAGTGCACATGGCCACTGTGGGACTATCTAACCTGTAATCATGTAAACCAAGCTAATCAATCCCCTCTTTTAATTACATATCTACTCCACTGGTTCTGTTCTCCTAGAGAAGCCTAACACAAGCCTCTTGGATCAGGAGGTTCTGTCAGGGCACTATCTCACAGCCTACGATGATACTGAGCTGATCATTCCCGATGCTTTGCTGCAGTAGATGGGAAGATGTCTGTGCTTTAATCCTCTCACGTTCCAACATTACTCCTCTATTGTAGAAAATAGGCAGATTATTCATCTTAGCTATAAAACTTTTAAATAAATCTTGCTAAATACAGTCATATAGAAAAGGTTCTGAGTTAATAATTATAAGCAAGAGGAAATACCTATTCAAATAATAGACCTTCAGTAACCTAACAAAGAGAAAATATTTTAATATACAACTTTTTGAAAGGGGATGATTATTTCTTCTTGACAGAAATCAATTCTCCAATCTTTCACGGCTTATCAAAAATACTGTATTTGAAACCATTAATTTTTCAGAAAAGCAATTTTTATCATTGGGGTTAAGAGAGATGCTAAAAGGCATGTTACAGTTAGTTTCTCTGGTGCTGGTCACCATTGTTACAAAGGCTCAGGGTTGGGGGACAAGGTCAGTCACACAGGCTCATTCCAACCCTTGTCTTGAGAGACAGGGAGCTGGTGCACAGACTCTTCTGGATCCTTCTACACCTGTGGTTCTGTGTATGACACAGCTCCACTTAGTCCAGTGGTCTAGAATTATAGAAGACAAGAAAGACTTCAAATAGTGATGCAAACTGCTCTGTTTTAAGGTGACAGTTTGGAGACAGGAGAAAGCAGTGATACCAACTGGCCCCTTCACTTCTCTAAATCTGCCCTTTTGTACGGTCCAGGTCGGAGTCTAGGGTTAACTTCCCAAGGGTTCAAACACTACACTGTCACCTTCTGTACATAGGGAGCTTCATGTGAGGCTCTGATTTAGAGTCCAGAAATAAGGATGCTCTATTGATGAGATGCGTTTTTAAATGCACACAGTATAGACTGCGGAAGACTTCATGATGTAAGTAATTTGGTACTCTTAGAAGTGCACCTTATTAATGATATCTTTTGTTGCTACGTAATTTCCCCTCAAGCATTCTGTTCAGTAATGTGGTATGATTAGCTCCGCACAAAGCAAATGGGAAGAAAATCAAGACAACGTCATGGAACACTGCCTGGACTGTCACAAAATCCACTACAGCAGATGGAATTCCGCATCATGACATCAAACACCAGGTCACAGACACCGAGCTTTGTGGCACCCACGTGGGGGCAGAGGCACATTACAACTGCTCACAGACCACAAGAATCCAACACCACATGGACTCAGTTTAAAACCTGCATGACTCTCATACTGATGTGACAGCTAGGGCCATGTCAGTGCTTTACGGCATTAAATGGTGAATCACTGTGACTTTCTAGCACAGCTCCTCTCTGTAAGACTCTAACAGGCAACTTATCTGTCAGAGCAAAACCAAGAAATGATCTGAATGAAGTCGGCAGAGCCTCCGCAGTCGTCACCGATCCAGTCCAAAACGCTGAAGTCATTTACTAACAAAAGCTGTCTCCTGGTCTCATTCAAAATTGATTGATTCTTGTTATCTACATAATTCTGAAACCATTCTTACCTGGGGTATAATTCAATGCCCAGGTGCAACAGCATGGCAGACGAAAATGGCTGTTAGTTATAAGATCTTAACCACCAGAATTCAGAGATCAGTGTAGAGTCAGCATCATCTTAAAGCATCAGAAATGAGAGGAAGTACAACTTGAGGGTCAGCCTCCTGGGTTTTGAAATGACAAGCTCATAAGCCACACTACCTGATGTCTCTGACACACACTTTCCTTAAATGGTCACTGCAGACAACAGGGATGTACTGAGGTTTACACAGCACCGAACGTAAAGCAAGCATGCACTAATGCTTGCTAGTCCTACCAAGAAAAGGTGATGTGATATTATTTTGCTAGAGTCTGGAAGTCAGAGAGGCACACAGAATTTTTAAACAAGACTTCTAAGATTTCTGCCCAAAATGGCTAATTGTTTAAAGTGTGGTGTTTCGAGTAAAACTCAGTAATCCACTAATCTGATCTTAACCTCCAGAAATATAGACATGTTATTACTGCATTTTTTTCATAGTAAATCTCTCATAGTTGCACTGTGAATGTTCAAAGTGCTAGATAAACTACTCTAGACATTGAAAAGACTTGTGATGACCTGAGGGCAGATGATCTATGTATTAAAAAAAAAAAAAAACAGACTTTTGTCCCAGTTGTCAGAACCTCTAATCTCACAGTTTTATGGTGTTCTTTTGAATAGAGAGATAAATGACTTTACACTATTTCAGGATTTTTGACGTGTGAGTGGGCAGAGATGTGGGACGATGTGATGACTAAGAGTTGAAAAAAACTTTTCAAGAGTTCCTGGAGTTGGAAAAGTTAGGCTGTGCTTGCCAGGAGATAATGCATCACTGAAGTTCAGTGACTGAACTCTGAGGCACAGGACCAAGGCAACAAAGCTCAGAAAAAGTAAATTACTAATGGCCCACTGCATAACATGCGCTCTTTATTCTTTTTAGAAACCAAAGTGAAAATACAATTAGTAAGACTGATAAGAGAGACCCACCTCTCCCCAGGGGCACTGGGGCAGAAGTTAAGCTTGTGCTTGCTAGACAGGCGCTCTACCACACCCCCAACCCTTTTTTGCTTTGGTTATTTTTCAGGTAGAGTCTCCCATTTTTGTCTGAGGTCAGTCTGAGACTGTGACCCTCCTGCCCAAAGCTTCTCACACAGCTATGAGCCACCATACCCAGCTTATTGGTTGAGATGGGGTCTTGAAGACCTTTACCTGGTCTGGCCTAGAACTGCTATCCTCTCAATCTCTGCCTCCCAAGTAGCTGGCTGGGATTACAGTCATGTATCACCTCGCCTGGTTGTGAAATCACTTAATGTTAATGATAGGCCTTTACTGTAAGCACTCCTTTTAATGTTTATGTTTCCTTTAAATAAGCTAAGACATCAGAGAATGGGGCCATTTGACTTCCTAGTTGTCCTGGTGTCCAGCTGCCAGCCAAGCAGCCCGCCAGCCTACCCTCATGCCGCCAGCTGCTCTGCACACTCCAGGGACGCCTTGAGGAAGCTGCATGGCAACCACAGCTGCTTGCTGCTGAAGTACAACTCTAGCTCCTGATGCCATCCCAGTCACAACTGTTTCAAATAGCCTGTCCCAGACTTTTTCCTCATGACCTCTAGGTGACCACGCAGCCATTTCACCCAGGCCAGAGGGGGTGCACTTCCCCTGGTGGCCCAGCAGATGGACTATGATTGGTGCAAACACAATGGTGCATCTGCAGGATGGACTGTGCCATGAATGGTGGTGCACAGTCCTTCATTTGCAGGAAGGACTGTGGGATTGGTACAGATACCCTTGCCACACCCCCTTTCTGGCTCTCTTTGGAAGTCAGCCAAGAGACACCCTCCTGTGTTGCCCCGTGTTGTGACTCATTTGGCCCAAGAAGAAGCTTCTCTCCAGTGGCCTTCTCTTGCCTATTTTCAGTCTTCATCATTAGTAGAGCAGGCTGAGCTGGTAACACGAAGAAAGGACAGTGAGAGAAGCCCAAGGGGCACCCCAAAAGCACTAGTGACAAGAGGGCAGCTAAAAGGTTCCAGAGAGCAGCTGGGGCAGAAATGATGGGAGAGGGAAGAAGAGACCTGGTAGAGAGCTAAAGATGAGGAACCTGGCTGCTGAAGAGTGACAGCGAGCTGCCAAGCCTTAAGGGCCAAAGATCTTAGATAACTTAGGCCCAAGAGCTATAAATACGAAAGGCTCTCCAGGGATGGGGGCCCTGACACCCCAGACCCCCGAGCTGTCACTTCTCACATGCTGAGAGTCTCACCACCTGAGGGCTGTACAAGAGAGCTGTAACACTAGAAGGTGCAGTCCGCTGCTGCCTGCCGCTCACTGCTGCCGGAAGTCCAGATTACAACAGCTGCCAAGTGCCAGAGCCACTGATAGTTAAAGCCTGGAGTAACGAGCCCCCAACCTCAGAGCCTACAGCCAGGGGTCTCCTGGCTCTCAGAGCTTGGAGCTGTGAGCCTCTAGGTCTTAGTCTATAACCCAGGCCGTGGGCATTCAAAAGTCCAGCACTGGCCAAGCTTCTCCTCGCCTACCCATAATCTCTATCCAGGTAAAGCAAAAGAACTCACCAGCTGACTGGTAACAGGAAAGGTGAATGCCAGGTAATTGTGCATCACTGTAGCTAAAGGTCAAGATAACATCAAGTTTTTCAGTAGCATTCCGTGGATTTAAACTTCCAGAAAACAAGACAGACATTTTTTACTTCCTTTATTAGACATAAAAAAACTCATCTATAAACTATCCAAATAAAGCATGAAGGAATATTAAAAACTACTTTCAATTAGCCTAGTTTGAATTATGAGTTTTTGTGTCTTTAATTAAAGCATATTAGAGAATTTTAATCAGCTGAGGAGTAGCAATTGATTTCAGTTTAAAACTAACAAGAATAAACTGATAGCAG
The DNA here is from genome assembly GCF_047511655.1 of Castor canadensis. Classification (NCBI taxonomy): domain Eukaryota; kingdom Metazoa; phylum Chordata; class Mammalia; order Rodentia; family Castoridae; genus Castor; species Castor canadensis. Next base: position 3,385,606 of record NC_133386.1, on the reverse strand, counting down.
ATTAAATCACTTTTACTGTACTAGTTTCATTTTGGTTTCCATTAAACACCATTGTCAGCATAAATTGTGTAACACTCACCATGTAAAACAATGCTTCTGACTCCCTGAATGCTTCACAACTTAAGGAAGAATGCAGAGAACCCAAGTCTGGCTATTTCAACAGCACCTGGATATGCTTGAGGACTGTAGTTATGTGAAACGGATTTGAGTGGTCACATACAATTTAAGGTACAGATTAAGCACCCTTAATCTGGAAATCTGAAGTGCTTCAAAATCCCCACAATGACTCAAGGGGAAATGTCCTCACCTGACCTCATGTGACGGATCATAGTCAAAACTTGGGTGCACTGAAAATGTATGAAATTACCTGTAGGCTGTGCATAGAAGGTATGCATAAAAAAGTGAATTTCATGTTTAGATTTGGGTCCCGTCCTCAACATATCTTATCATGTACAGACAGATATTCTAAAAAAAAAAAAAAAAAACCAAATCTAAAATACTTCTGGTCACAACCTGTACAGGAACTTGGGGTCACAAACACTACATCAAAAAAGGGCTGGAGGCATGGCTCAAATGGTAGAGCACCTGCCTTGTAACTGCAAGGCTCTCTAAGTTCAAACCCTTGTACCACCAAAAAAAAGTGAAGTATAATCAATGATTCAGTTCCAAAAACGAAATACCACATTGTCCACTTCACTACGGACTTATTAATTGCAATATGCCATTATTTGTATTGTAAATTAACTATTTTCTGCATTTTTTTTCCTTCTTGAGATGCTGGGTATGGAACCCAGTGCCTCACACATGCTAAATAAACACTCTACCACTGAACTGCATCCTCAGCCCCAGTGTTTTATTGCATGATTAAATGTACTGTTGCAGAGCCATGTAAAAACAGTAACAAATTAGAACTCTAGCAGTCACAAAGAGAACAGAGAAACAAAGTATATATATACTATGTAGTCTCTTACAAATGCCTCTTGGGTATTACAACTTATAGAAGACTTAAGTTAGGCAGAAATCCAGTGAGATATGTCAACAAGACCCCCAAAAGATGGTACTGATCCCCAAGGCAGAGTGACATACTGAAATTTTTTTAAAGATACTGAATTTTTTAAAGAAGATATTGAGATTACAGCAGATTGGACATGAATGCGATCCCTCATAAGTAATATCTGCACTTAGCTCCCCTGATCTTGCACCAAACAAAATGAAATTCTAGTTGTGTTGAGGCTATAAGAAGTCTCAGGTATGAGGCTGCAGTGCCATATGTCAAAAACAGCTACCAGAATGTCCCTGACCACAGACAAGAGTGGCCACTGAAGAAAAATTAAACATTTGATCTTGGAATTTTAACCCTGAAGAATAAAGAAAATGCCTTTGGTTGATGCATCTGTGGGATGCAGAGTCAAATCCACTACACAGACTTTACATTCTTAAAGCCTCAGTGCATCAGACAGAAATTCAAGAATTAACAAGGGGCCACCATCTGGTACCCTCCATGAAGCTAGTGTCTGCACTGTCTCTCAGAAGCAGTCTCTCCAAGTGGGAGGTACCGCACTGTGTGTGAGCACAGGAGAGCTACGTGGGCAGCTCAGGAACCGGGTCTTCTGTGTGGAAGAGGATCACCAATGACAAGAAGACAGGGGCTCACAGCAGGTCCCTCACAGAGCAGGCAGGATATGGCACAGAGCATGGTGTCACTCAGCACAGAAGGTTAGGTGCACAGGTGGGGATGTTAGTAAAGACATTATAAAATCATTACCAACAGCTAACTTTTCTTCTCAGTTAGGGAAATTACATATGAGAACAAAACTGAAATACTCCCTTGGAAGAGGAAGAGAGGGGGAATAATTAAAAGAAATGAAACCAAACAAGAAAGCTCAGCATTTGTGTCTGTAAAGGAAACATGGAAGGGTCATTTACAGGGGGGTCATTACAGGAAGGGTCAAGAACAGGGGGTTGAGGGCATGGCTCAAGTAGTTAAGTACAAAGCCCTGAGATCAAAACCAAGAGAGATGAGCAAGAGAGAGAGAAGCAGGGAGGGGGAGAAGGAGGGAGGGAGGGAGAGAGGGAAGGGAAGGAAGGGAAGGAAGGGAGAAGAAGGAAGAGGAGGAGGAAGGAGAAGGGAGGGAAAACAGGAATAGTTTAGATTACTTTTATTTTTAAAAAATCCTTTTGCCACAATAGATTTTTTTCTAAAGTGATATATATAAGCTGAATCCTTATATAAATAGACTCAAATGGTCACTATCTCAGAAAATCCTATATGTAAAATATTTTTTTTCTAAAGTGAATAGCCTCCTTTGTGGTTCTCAAAAGTGAGTGCAAAGGAGTCACCTAGAGATGACTGACAGACCCCAGGCCACCCTCACCACCCATGTCAGCTGGGCCACTGTAGGGCCCAGAACTCTGTGCTTCTGGGGAATTCTCAGGCAATACACTTTGAGCCCCTGCCTTAGCTCTGGATTTCCTGAGTGTGTGCAGCCCTGCCCAGTGAAGTCCCTTTGCAGGTGTGGAGCATCCAGGTGTGCGTTGGTTTTCCTGAGAAAGAACCTGCTATGGCTGGAAGGGTGAGCCTGAGACCTGACACTCACCTCTGTCCTGGGACTGCCTTTACCGGCTTGGTGACCACAAACCGCTGGGTACCCTGATGTAAAACAAGGGTAAGTGTACAATCCTAGAGATTGTATCAAACAATGAATAAATGAAGAATTGTGCCTTGCTTTGTTCCAGAGACTGTTTAAGGAAGTTTGAACATACCTACAGTGAGACAAAGGTAACATACAAAAGAAGAAAGCAAACAAAAGATAGGCAAGTAAAACAGAGACAGGATTGGAGATAAGGCAAAGGGTGTACCTCAAAAGTGACCCACACAACCGATAAGCTAGAAATTTGAGTAGCAACTTCCTGACAGTCAAGGTGAAAACACGAACTGGTCATTTACGAAACTCGGTGCCCATAAAACGAAAGCAGACCCTTTCTTCTGAAAAACAGAACGCATTCCTGCTATTAGCGGAGTGAGCCTGGCCCCCTGCTGTGGGTCTTTTAGAACCATCTTTCTGTAGGCACCATCTCATTACAATGTTCCTGAGCAGACTTGCTTCACGCTGACAGGTCCAGTGAGACAGTGTCCAGGTATATCCAGAGGACCCAGGCCTGCCTTAAGTCAAGCTATCACAACTCCTGGGAAGTGTCTGGACATGAGCTCTTCCCCACTGCCAGAGGAACACAGAACCAATGGCCCTGAAGCAGAGTTGAGCTGGGGCCAGAGAAGATGTTCCTTTACCAAAATCAAGTGGGTAATTTGCACAAGTGGCAGAGGCCAGTTCCCACTCCTGAGGGACAACCGGGGCTTCTACAGGTCAGGGACGAGATTCTCCTTGCAAAAGCGTTTGGATTCACTCTTGAGAGACGAGACTAATGGGCAAGTAAGAGTCCAAGACAAAGAAACATTAAGGGTGTCTGCCTCGGCTACAGGCTGAATGCATGAAAGACTTCAGAAAAGGCAAACAGTCCCAAAGGGTATTGCTTAGTATTTCCTTTGCTCGGGTGGGAGTGAGCAATTGTCATTTTGTAAGACTGAATGCTGGCGCCACGTCCATCTTGGCACAGGTATAATGTCAGATTGGACTCACGCGCATGGTGCAAGCCAGGCACTGTGGTGAGCCTGGTAATAATACTGAATACACTGCTTTTCACTAAACGGATAAGAACAGAATGAACAGAGCACTGTCACTGGATTTTAAGAATGCAATTAGCAGCATTTAAGGAAGAAGGTATCTTCAATAACTTCTTAAGGAAAAATTATGAACAAGAAACACAGAGGTAAGAATGTAGTAATTTAACTTACTGGAAACAGAAGACTGCCTTCCCTCACCACCTTTTTGTAACACTAAGGATAGAACCCAGGGGCCTGTGCACAATGGGTGAGCACCGTACCACCAAGCCACAAGTCCAGCAGCTCCATTTTAATAAACTAAATAGTGTCGCATTCTGTTCACTAGGTAGACGGCCTAGGGAGACCCTCTCCAGGTAGCTGTGATATCACAGGCTAAGTGCTATGTAAACGCTTTCATTTGTTGGAGCCTTCCTGCTCCTCTAGGATGTTCCTTAGCCCTTGTTCTTTACCTGTTGACAATTTCAAATATACAATTGTATTTGCAAGTAGACATTCACATTTGTATGCAAATAGCATCCCTGGTTAGCAAGGGCATGCTATGCATAACACCAAAAGAGCCCCATACTTCCAGAACCTGGGTTAAGAGAAAGCCTGAACGTGGATCCCATATGCCTGCCCCCATTGGCAACCACTCAAACCAGTCCCCTGACTGCTTCCTGAAGAGGAAATTCTCACACACACACACTGTTCGAAACGGTTCTTTGGAGGAGCAAAATCAAGGGTGGATGTAGAAACATATGACTTGTCAAGCTACATTTATGAAATCCATGCCTTTCCACAGACAGGGAATTTCGAGGGTTACACATCAGTAATTTCTGAGGAGCACTCTAATCCTGTTCAATTCACAACTTTCACAAGGAAGAGCCTGGGTAAGCCCAGCCTGGCAGGAAACCTGGCATTCCAGATATTCGTCAGAGTCCCTCAACTTCCAGAAAAGGACATGTACACCACATGACCGTGCCTGTACAAACCCAATGGAGATGCAGAGTGAGCCTCTTTCAGATGCCGAGTGTGTACTTGCTTTCAGGCACGATCCCGTCAACTATACAGTCCCAGCCACACATGCCCTACAATGCTCAATCACCTAACACCTCAGAACCCTGTCACATAAAGGAATAAGAACAGGCTCATGGCCTCTGACAGGACTGCTACAACCTTACCTGAGATAATTAGTGCACAGTCCCATGCATCTGAAAGTTAACAAATTTAATCTCTAGGTGAGGTAACTGACGCAAAAAGAAGTTATGCACTTAGTTTTACACAGACAGTGAACAATGAGGCCAGGAAGGTGCTAGTGTGACCTGGTGGGCACACTGCACCAGCTTGCTCAGCAGGATAGACAGGAACACCCATCAAGGTGGAAGCAAAGAGAACAAAAAATTACCTGCCTCTACCTTATGGGTTGCAGCCTGCAGGGAGGGGCTCTCACTGGGGCACTCCCCACATTTCCTGCCACAAAGTGACCACACCACCCAGATCCTGTCTAAATGTGTACCACGACCAGATCACAAGGCAGTAACGTGCAAGGACTGTCTTGACTGAATGACTGTGTGCAACCTGTGCCATGTGCAAAACCAGCTTTTAGGACAGCGGTAGCATACATGAGACCAGAAAACCCAAGGTCGGCATGCCTAAAAAGAAAGATTGTACACTCGGCCAATACTGAGTAAATGCTTTCTGGAGCATCTACCATGTGCCGGGAGGCTTCACAGGATCACAAAGACAGTCCCTCTTTGTAGCAGGTGTCCTGTGGTTTCTCCTGGTCTGCTAAAAACTGCACCAGCACCACCCTCACACTCTCACCCCAGCTCTGAAAAAGGAATGCCAGGGAGAGTGATCAGCCCTGACCCCGAGCCTCCCAGTGAAGGCCAGGAGTCCACCCAGACTGGCACTAAAGCCTTCACAGAGCCACCACCGAACAATCTGTGGAGTGATATTAACAATGAAAATAAGATGCCAGAGCAGAAGGCAAAAATCTGGCTTGAATTTCTTTACAGCCAAAAAGTAATTCCTAGAAACATGACCTGAATCTACCTCTTGAAATAAGAAACTACTTTTCAACAGTTAGTATCCACAGCCACATTTCCCGCTGGGTTTTTGTTCCCTTCCCCATTTCCTGACTCCCTCAACCCTGTCCCCCACTTGCTGTCAATAGCATCCCTTGTTTCTTTATGTGAAGTGAAAAGGGCCAACTCCAGTGGCACCTATCAGATTCTAAGAGTAAGGCTTTTGCGAAATGCCTCAGTAGAAAACCTACCACTTTCTGCTCCTCCAAAAGAAAAGGTATTTAACCCTTTCTGTTTGGAAATGCTTCCACCATGCAGCACAGCCAGCCTCTCTTTTATATCTGCTTGGTAACTGATTACTTTAAGCACAGAAGGGGTCCAAGCTAAATGCAAATAAAAGCTAAATGCAAGTGGATTTTAACAAAGAAGGAGGAAGGGAGGGAGGAGCCAGTCATTCCCTCATCAAAGACGATCTAGCTTTAAAAGAAAAATAATTTAATTTTTGTACACCAATTATTGCCATTGTGTTGAGTTCTAGAAAGATTCACAGCACCCTTATTCCTGTGCTCAGACCACCTCATTTGCACTGGTTTCCTCATTTCATTTTCCTACTCTACACTGATAACATTACTACACACATAAATGCAAAAATCTTAAAATTTTAAAAAAGCATATACTATAAAATCTTAAGCTTCATCATTTAAGCACATTCTAGCTGAAACTGGTAAAAGTTAAGTTTGCATCTCAAGGTTAAGTCGCCCACACGACACCCACATTGCATAATAAGGTATGTATTTAGTTGCCTACCTAGCAATCTAAAATAGAATGTTCGAGCAACAATGGCAAATTAACTACTACAGTATGGGAGAAGGAAAGTCCCTAAGTACCTGGAACGCAGGACTGCCAGGCGAATATTACATAACGGGGGATTATGAGCTTGCTCGTTCTCTGTCCCCAGGATTTTGTAACCGTGCCCTGCAATGCATCAGAGGTGTGCTGAGTTTTATAGTTTACAATCCACTTTCACATCCGTTATTTTATCTTTATCCTGACCAAAAAGGAAAGAAGGGAGGGAGAGAGGGAAGAAGCTGTAGGATGGTGAGATTGCCACTGTTTCACAGATTAGAGAAAACATTCAGAAACTAAGTGATTGACCGAGGAGTCCACACCAGCGCATGGGGGTGTCAAACACTCAGATTACTCACACTTCAGGCAAGGACTCCCAGCCTCAAGGTTTTCCTTGTTCTCTGTGTGTAAAGGCTCCTGTGCTCTCTAGCTTGCGGGCTTGCTGCTATACAACTTTTCCATCCATTACCTGAGTCTGAGTGACTAAAAACTCAGATACTTAATTTTATGTTTTCAGGAGGCCATACCTTTACGATTCAGTTAATCACTCAGTTAATCAGGATAAAAGAGAAGAGAGACATAAAAAGTAATTGTGTGACTGAGTGAATCACATCTTCGGTTGCATCCATCCTGTCCTTCCGTCAGGGTTAAAAATGCAGACATAATTGATGGGAAATATCAGATGCTCAAAATGAAAAGCAGAGAAGCTTTCCAATCATAAAAATTCAAATGGCTTTTACTTACCAACTCTTTAAAGTCCTTTAAAAAACACATCTTTCTGTTACTATTACATAATATTAAAGTTTTTACACACCTTCCACATCGCCAACTGTAATACATTTTTTATTATGCAAACAGATTATTAAGTACATCTTACTGTTCTTGGCCTATGAACATTTACAAGTAAACATTTTTCTTTATCAACAAGATTGCCAAATTTTAACGAGTATCCCCTAAATGGGAAGAAAAACAGCTACTATTTCACCTTAAGGAAAATGTCAAGAACACAGAAACTAAGCAAAAGTTAAGCCCAGCTCTTTGTAATAACTCAAATTTATCACTCTTCACAACGGTTGTGGCGTTCCCCTCTTCCTTCCTTCCAGACTTTCTACACCATAATTCCTATTGAGGTGTCAAGTGACAAGTGAGCAAAATAAAGTGTTTATAAACTGTGCAATATTGTTATAACATTTGTATTTAAATCAAACACAGATAGCATAAGTAACTTTCAAATTCATCTATAAAAATTACTTATCAAAAGGCTTATATAATCAGCAGAGAATAATGCAATTCCCCCAATAAACACAGTGTCTTTGTACTGACTGTTATGTTGTCCTCAGCAAGCACCTAGATGAAAACAGTCACAATACACACAAAATAACTATCACATATCTGTTGTCACTGCTCCAATAACTACTGTCTACACAGTCCGAAGAGCTGTCAGTAAGTGGTGACTTCACATCTCCCATGTTCAATGCCAGCTCACAACTTGCCAAGCCAGGTGGGCATCTGTTTCACCTGACCCAGGGGAGAGAGGCAACAGATCTACCCGAGGGACGTGACCAGGCTTTCCAAGGAGAGGCAAACTGTCGGCCACAAGAAACTTCTGGAGTAGGATTTCTAAAAGTGTTCATAATGTGAGCTTATAAACCACAGGAGCAAACAGAACTAGAAACCTTCAGGTCCTTTAAAAGACACCTCTGTTATGAAAGAACAATCTCTGATCTCATAAAGTTAAAGGGTGAAATATGAAATTCACAGTGTAGCATCTAAGAAGGGAAGAAAGTCCTCATGTATTTTAAAGATTTATATGTACAATAACATAAACCATTAAAAGTCAGTGAGCTCAAAGTTGCCCTTCAGTCCTCTGAACAACACTGTCTTCCCAGAGAGGCTGGGCCTTGAGGCAAAGGACCTGAGGGCACCTAATTGCCCCCAAGGGGCAAATGAGGGCTGGTGGAAGGGCTGACCAAGCTGCTGGTCCTCTCTAGGCTCACAGTGCTGAGTCTCTGCTTCTAAGTCCAGCTTTGCTGACAATTCTTCCGCTCTGGACTGCTACAAGAACCAAATAAGATAACGAATTACAAGTTTTAAAGCTGAAAATTCTTCCGTGTCTGTTCAGCGGTGCTATCACTCATCTTGACTATCGGCCTGTGACAGCTGTCCTCATGGACACCACCCACAGACGTCACAGACATGCTCTCCTGAACTCCACTTCCTCTGCCGTCCAGAAGGGACGAGTTACCACAGCTGCATGGCGTTGATCTGTTCTGGACGGGTGGAACTTGCTGCTCTGACCCTGGGAAGGCAGGGCCATGGCGGCTGCTGCTGCTGCTTCTGCTGGCCTAGCAGTGGGCCAGAGCCCAGCTAGATCCCTGCTGCACCACACCAAGACTGCCCAACTCAGTCTCTTCCTCTCCTTGTCACCTTCTCAGGACACTCTGCAGATCCCCAGATCACTCCCACACCACCCCTTGCATGTGTGCCCAGTCCACTGCATTAACTTAGGTCTGCCTGGCCACTACACTGCAGGCTGGCTGAGGCCAGAACACTGCCCAGTTCTCTGCTGTGTCTTCGTGAGCCACTCAAACACACTCACTGGTGGGAACTTAATTCAACTGAGAGAGACTGCCACATAAACATGGAAATTAGGATGAGCAAAACAGGATCACGGAGATATTGGAGGGAAGGGCTCTCGAGGCACCAAGATGTGCCCAACCCCGAACCCACATCTGCTCCTACGGGCCAGTGCCCTTACTGCTTGGAAGAGGGCAGATGGCCTGCAGGCCTCTCCACCACACCAAATCTCAAGTAACTCTCACCACAATCCTCCCACCTGCCAGCCTTCCTGCGCCAGCCTCCGCTCTCAGACTCCAGGTAACTTAATTCTGTGCATCCTGCCTGTCATCCAGATCCAAAGCACCCTTTACATTCATTCACTCTTCGGCATCATACTTCAAAAGGATTTGTACCCTAGCACACTGCTAAGTTGACATATAAAATCTGTATCGCAAGTTTAAATACTTGGGAATGATGTATGCTCCCACATATTTTTACAGAAAATATGTCTTAAATATATTCTTATCAAAACCTTAGAGTTGAAGAATAGTTCATTCAGCTATGGACTCTCTCAACCACAAAAACTTCCTGGAAAGCCACTCTTCAATGTCAGGTAAAATAGCTAAACCAGACTTGAGTTCTGTCTGAAAAGGTTATTTTATAATTTAAATACATATTCTAACTTGCATCCCTCTGCCAACTTCTTACTTCTGGATTATAATTCTACAATACATGAGTGGATGTGTGGAAAGAAGGGTGGCTAGATGGACAGATAAATGGATAAGTTAGCAGATACATAAGTAGAAGAGTGTATGGGTAGGTGGGGTGGATGGATGGATGGATGGATGGGTTGGTGGATGGAAGAGTGGGTGCACAGATAGGAGAATGGGCAAGTGGAAGATGACACAGAACCTCACCATGAGTTTGCTGACTTGGTGAAATAAAGTCTCCCACATTCATAGAAGCTTGCCTTGCTTTGCTCTCCCTGGTCTCCCTGACTCTCCCTCAGAAGGTCAGAACCTTCTGTGATTGCACCCTTGTTGGGACTCTATAAAGATTTTTACACTCCACAGTAAGATTCCAGATAGAAGAGGTATGCCTTTCTTCTTCTGGAAATGGAAGAAGGTCATTCGTTAAATGGAGATACGTGAAATAAGTCAGGAAAAGAAAGACAAATACCACCTAGTCTCATATGTGACATCTCAAAAAGTCAAAAATCACAGAAGCAGAGAGTAGACAGTGGCTACCAGGAGTTGAAGGTTGTGGGCTGGGGATGACAGGTTTCAATTAAGCAGCTGGGATGCGTTTTCAAGATCTTCTGTACAGTATGGTGACGCTAGTTAAAGGTAACATATTGTGTATGTTATATATCGCATATTTTAAACTGGCTAAAAAAAGTAGATTTTCAGTATTCTCAACACAAACTAATAAGTAGGTGAGGTGATGGATATGTCAAAAAGACCTCTATGAAGCTTGGAAACAGAAATTGAGTTCTATTTTTTTTATTGTTGGGCTAGGTGGAGGGACATGGCAGCACTTACAGAAGTTCTTAAAAGTAATCACTGTCAGCTGGGTGCCAGTGGCTCACACCTGTAATCTTAGCTGCTTGGGAGGTTGAGCTCAGGAAAATCGCAGTTCAAGGCCAGGCCAGGCAAATAATTTGTGAGACCCCCATCCCCAACTTATCCTGAGCAAAATGGAGGTGTGACTCAAGCAGTAGAGCACCTGCTTTGCAAATGTGAAGCCCTGAGTTCAAACCCAATTACACCTAATAAATAAATAAATAATCACTGTCCATGTGCTCTACTGACAGTGGGTATATCAGTTTGAGGACAGCTAGTAAAGAGTTCCCATATGAAGAGATCCCACAGGATCTCTTCCTGCACTTCCCTGAGTGAACGCCTACCTGTGGCTTTGTCTGGAGCATCACACGTGGAGAGAGATACCGCTGTTTCTCCTCAGTCCTCCCCCCTTTAATGCATCCAATACATCCCCTCGTTCATTACTACACATTCACCTCTAAACAATAATCTATCATCATTATGATAATACATTATCACACATCATACATGTGATATATTGTATGTTCACTATTCAGCTCTGCTGAAGTTTTCCCAGCATAATAAGTAATGGTGTGCCATCCAAATTTTTGCTAGGACCGGTAACTAGTATTTTAAGAAAACAACAAGGCTCTATGCACAGAGATCTCCTGCCAAACTGGTCACTCTGATTACTACATCACAGCAGGATTTTCCAAAAAAAACACTCTAAAGCTAGCCTGCCTCCAAGCCAGTTCTATCAGGCATAGAACATTTAAAGCAGTCTGTCAGAAATCCCACACACAAGGATAAATACATATCTATACATGGGTCTCTTTCATCCGTCTTTGTAAAGGGACTTAGGACGACACAAGACTAAGAAACAAGAAAATCAATGATAGAAACTTTAGGTAAAAATCTTAAACTTCTGTTTTGTGAAAATGCCATCCTTACAGCATCCCACAGAAACTGAAAAGCAGAGTACCACGCCCCACGCAAGGTGGGCATCAGGGCAAAGGGCCAGGAACTCACTTGGGATTGAGTCCATCGCTGAGAGGATGAATATGATCTGGGTGATGGGACCACTTCCCACCGAAACTACTGGCAAGCTCTCTGTGGTTGTCAAAAAATAGTTTATCCTTCTAACACGGGGAGGGATCAGCAAACTACAGCCCATTGCGGCTTTTTAATGAAATTTTGCTGGAACAAACACAAATGTGCATTCGGTTATGCAGGCCGTGCCCTGTTCTGAGACAAGAACTGCTCACAGATGCTTTTGCAGGACACGCTTCCTTTATCATTTATTTTAAAATAGTTTACCATTAGTCTTCTGCGGTCACCATTTTAATAATTTGCTTATATCATTTCTGATCCAGAGAAACTGAGTAATAAAGTTATGTTTTACTCAACTAAACCCCATCAGTGACAAAATGATATGGAAAATGACCTCCATCTACACTTAAAAGTTGAAGACTAGAGGCACCAAAAAAGGTGGAAATTCTTGACAACTTGAACATCCTCTGCATGGAATGTTCCAATTTACTGAACGTTATCAGTATCTACTTTTGCTTCTTTTTACAGAATCTTTTTTTTTTTTTTTTTTTTTTGGTGGTGGTAGCAGGCATTGAACTCAGGGTTTCACACTTGCTGGATCCTCTACCACTTGAGGCACCCCAGTCTCTAAAACCTTTTTGATTTGTGTTCACACTCCCATCTTAGCATATGAGAATGTAAATTAACCTTTGGTAATGGTGAAATGTCTCTAGACTAGCATAACTTTATCACAAAAATGTTTCAGATGTAAAACAAGTACAACTGTTTGGATTTTCTTGAGGTTCCTCAAGGAAAATTTAAAAATCTGTAAGTGCTTTCTTTCTTCTTTTTGCGTGCTGGCCTTACACATGCCAGACAAGAGCTCTGCCTGAGCTACAGCTCAGCCCTCATGAACACTGTTCATAAATCACATACCTCAGACTCTAAACACAGAATGAAGAAAATAAATGCTACTCACAGCAGAAGCTCTGATGCTTGGTGGCAACCTCTCAGCCCACTTTGGTGTCTGCCACAAAAGTGGTGGCCTGTCCCTGCTGAGGTTACACTCACCTAAAGTGGTGAGCCTCCTGCCTCAGATGCTCAATCTGACCTCACTGTTTTCTGTCCAGTGACCTTGGCGAGGCCACAAGCACCCATGCAAAAGGTGTGTGGGAGAGCAGAGCCAGGGTGCAGAGCTGGAGCGCAGTGCTGGGGTGCAGTGCCTGGGTGCAAAGCCGGGTTGCAGCAGCTCCCCTCTGTCCCTCTGGGTGCAGCTCCTGCTGGAACCAAGCCCCTACAGGTGGCTGCAGTCACACCTCCTGCCTGTGCCCTTTGCTCCACTTCCCTCCTGTTTGCTGGAATCGCCTCCTAAGAGAGACACCTGGCTCTATCTCAGGCTCTGACTTCAAGGAAACCCAAAGGAAGAAAATGGAGTTCACAGAAGTATTTTCAATGAAGGCGGGTAATTCAGAAGAGTCCTAAAACAGAGGTCTGAGCTCAGCCAGCTGACAGAAATGCAACCACTCTGCTGTCTGGTGATCCACTGAGCTCTCCTGGAGGTTTCCTTACTTCAGTCACTTGCTAACATGACCAAAACAAGTGCTGTGCGTCCTCCAAACACACAGCATCCTTATGTAAGGTAGGAGACAAGCACAAAGAGAGGCAGAACCACCCAGCCACCTCCGCAGCAGGTCAGATCCTAAAATAGGACCACACTCCAGTCTCCTCAGGAAAATGGGCCAGACTGACACAGAGCAGGAAACACATAGACTCAGGGACAGGGGAGCAAACGCCCCACTGCAGCTCTGTCCCCACCCCAGGGAACATGAGGATGTTCATTGACAGATCTTTCCCTGAAGTCACAGTCTCTTTTCAAAAGCAGAAGCAACATTTTAAGGATTTCTAGAAAGTGCATTTTGTTTTCTCTTTTTCTACTCAAAAACCAAGCTGAATCTCTCATACTTAAAATGGAATCAAAACAAAGTATTACAAGTTGAACATTTCTACACATCAAGAAAATTCCAAACTATGATGACTTAAAACAAGTCTGTGATTTTCTTCTCTGGAAGAAAAAATATGAATGCCCATTTCACAGGTCAGGAGGAGAGATGAGATCTGAAGCCAAATTTTACTTCAACACAACTGTGTACAGTCACAGTCCTGTTTCCTGTGACTCCTGCCCTTAGTGAGCAATCCCTAGGTCATTCTGCCAGTTGTATGGGGGAGATGTCAGCCTCAAGCTCCCAATAAGAGGACAAGAAGCCAGCTTTCGTATCAGGATGCACTTCCTGCCCTGTGTCCTACCCTGTGCTCCGTACAGAATTCAGGGCAGGAGAAGGAGCCCACGGTCATGGCAGTGAGGTGGGTGCCCATTTGGAACTTCTCTGTATCTATGAAATGCTACCTGCTGAAAAACAGAAGCTGATCACATCCATAGACAGGATTAAAGAATTCCAAAATATCCTAACAGATAAAAGTGTAATTCCTCCAGCTATTTGTAGTTTTTAATTAAGTCAATATAATTTATTGGTAGCTTTGTTTCACAAGTGCAAACTACATATAGAATGCTTTCAGAGGAGTTTGAAATGTAGCCTTCTCAAAATTTATCTTTAAGGAAGTTACTGTTTGTAGGTACATCCTCACTGTTCAAGTTACAGTGAATTAAATTACCAAAGATAACTTGAATTCACAAATATGGGGCTAAGACCACTTGTGTAGCTAATTAAGAAAATGAACCAACAATTCACAAAACTATAAGTAAATTAATAACCAGTTGCAAAGGGAAAACATATACATAGAAACCAAATATGGCTGCGGTGCACAGAGGGATGTGTGTTCTGCTATGAGCAGCCCACTGAGGCCCTCTGCCCCCCAGGAGGCCACTCAGTGCACAAGGGAAGTCCCACAGTGGCATTTCCTTTGAGTCTGGCCAAGCCAACGTGAAGAATTTAGACACCAGAGAGAGCAGACACCACACCTGCTAGAGGTGTACAGCTCTACAAACAGGGAAAATAACCTTCCAACTTTTCCCAATAGCTTCCCCTAAATAGAAGAATTCTAATGACAATCACTTGGGTTTTGTTAAGTTCTTTCTCTTTCTAAAAATTCTTCCCTTTTATTTTCAACACATTTTCCTTTTAATTTCTTGCCAAGAAAGTGGAACTGCTGGAAGACTCCAGCCTTTCCTGCCGTCAGTGTTTTCAGAAGCTGTGCTTCCTGTAACTACAAAGAAACACCTTCCATGGCCAAATAGATGCTTCAGGCAACCTTGCTCTTTCCTTTTCTGACCAGACTCTCTGTACTTGAACATCACCAAGGCCTCCACGTGGCCATTTCAGAAAGGACTCTCACGGACAGCTCAAAATCCAAGGAAGTGACACCGACTAATGTGCCCTGACACTTCCTCTGTTCAAAGCACCACTGTGAACACTGATTCATGTCACCTCCTTTCTCTTCACAATGAGCCAGCACTCTCAGGCAGGTTGGCCTGACTGGAAAGCCTGATGTAATTAAGCTCTGAGCTCCAGTGTCCCCTTGATTCCTGCTTAACAGATACCTGCAACTTCTCGACTTCTCACTCAGAAGCTGTTAGTCACAAGGCAGGAGATGAACAATGGCCAGGCGCAGGAGTGTATCAACAAGGAAAGAAACAAGAAAGGGGAGCAATCAGTGGCTCTTCCTACACTTCACCTCTCTGTGAAGCTGACATACCTGAAGTCATCCCTAAACCTGGTACTGAAACCTTACTCTGGCAGTGATAGTTGGTACTTCCCACCAGGCTGCAATGCAGATACAAGAAGTCAGGCAGTTCTGAATCTCAAAAATATGGCTAGGATATGTTTAAAAATGAACCAACACAAAACAAAAAGAACATTCAAAAATCACTTCAAAAAAACTGACAGATTTCCTAATGATGGCCGATTTGACAGAAAGCACAGAACAGTTACAAAACAGAGAGGGCACCCCAACTCTCAGATACAGTAAGATCTTGTGAGCGACAGCTTAAACCAGGGCACTGGCATTACTCATACAGAGTCATCGCTAGTGTGAAGACCTGCCAGCGCTGCTGAGATTCTGATGGGTCACAGGGTCCCCTGGCCATGCCCTACCCCAAGAAAGAGCAAGCCGTCAGAATCAACGTTTCAGAAACACAGTATATGTGAGAGGAGAGTGGCCTGGAGGGAGACCCAAGGACCCAAGCTGCCAAGCTCACACCTCTGCAGACCAAGGTGTAGGCAAGGACAGCCTCCTAGAGCCATGGAAGAGGACCATGTAGCCACCAGAGAAGTCGATAAGCGAAACCACAGCTGACACTGAAGGTAAAGAAAGGGTTTTCACAAAACCCAGTAACTAGGAAGGAAGTAGCAGCTAAAATAAAACCAATGGGTGGACTAGAAGGAAATAATATTAAGTGATAAGACAAAGGAAAATGTCAACATTACAAGGAGAACACAGGAAAGTAAGCAGGGTTGGTAACCCAAGCCAAGGGGGAGGCGCTGGGGGGAAGGGAAGAGGCCACTTAGATACTCACAGAAAAAGCACTGACTTCAACCCCAAAATAAAATCAGGAAAGAGATCAAACATGAGGATGGACATCACTCAAGTTCTACCCCATGACCTCAGCACAGGGAAGGCAGTGTCTCTCCTGCCCTGGCTGGATCATCAGGATGCCCAGCCCCGCCCAGCACACACCACACGAGGACTCCATCAGCTCTGCAAGGCACAAGCTCCCACTGTCCCTGCTCCAAACGTGTCATCAAATCCCTATTACCCAGGAAGGGCTTATAATAAACAATTGGGGAGTCCCATTCAGTGGTGTCATTAAATGTAGCCACTTGAGGCTACAATTTCACTACTTGAGAAGTGCTAGAATGTAAAGCTCACATTCTCACGGTGTCTTGCCAAAATGTAGTGATTTCTACCAGATGAACTGGCTGGGCAGCTCTCCAACAGTTTAAACAATAGTTCAGATCTTAAATATGAAGACATAGACTCTATCAGAGTCAGAAACCACATTTAAAAACAAGTGATGTTTCTCCACTCTCCAATCTGCATGTGACGTAGAAAAGGAGTTGATAAGAAACTAGGAGGGTACTGATGCACACGGTGTTTTTAATATTCATGGCTTGACATTTTGGGATCTTGTGTAGGAGAAGTGAGTGGGAGGCTAGAGGAAGGCAGAAATCAACCCAGGAAACTTTAGGGGCTGACAAATGAAATGCTGATCTCAACAAGAAGACAATGAAAAACAGGACAACAGAAAGATTACATCAACACACAGCAAAGCAACGCACGATTGATTAAGTAGCATTCCACAGAGTTCTGGCTTATTTGTAAATGCAATTTCTGAGTAGCTAATACATTATATTATTCAAAAATCAAAAAAACATAAAACTGTGACTTGAAAAGTCTTTCTCCAACCCCTGTTCCCCAATCACCTATGTCTCACCTCTCTCCTTGACACCCCACACTGACCAGTGTCAACTAGCAGTTCCTTCTGTTTATTCTATTTCTTTGTGCAATTCTAAACAAACAGAAGGTGGGGGACTACTGGGGTTGAACTCAGGACCTCATGCTTACTAAGCAGGGGCTGTGCCTCATGAGCCACGCCCAAGCCCTTTTTTGCTTTTAGTTATTTTTCAGGTAGGGTCTCACATTTTTGCCCAAGCCAGCCTCAGCCAGGGAGCCTCCTACCTCCACCTCTTGTGTAGCTGCAATGGCCCAGGATCCATTTTATTGTGTCCTTTCTAACACAAGTGTGTGTGCAAGCACAAGCACGTGTATGAGTGCAGGTGTGTGTGTTACACCTTGCTTTTTCCATGTAACCATGTATTTGGAAGGTCCTTATTACATATGTGTGAGTGCAGGTGTGTATGTTACACCCTGCTTTTTCCATGTAACCAGGTATTTGGAAGGTCCTCATTGCATTAGTTTTTACTTCTGTCAGTGTTACTTAACTAGGACCCTCGGTAGACCTTTGGTCAACTCCCAGTGTTCTATTTCAAACAACACTGCAACAGACTTCATACCTCGTTAAGACATTTTGCCTATGCATGAGAATATCTAGATGACAAATTCCCAGATGTACAATTGTTGGTTCAACAGGTACATGCATTTTTAATATTGATCAATACTGCCAAATTGCCTCTTCAAAGACCATACCAACTGATACTCCGACCAGGACTGTGGGCCTGTTGCCTCACAGAATTGGCAGTTGTGGGTTATAAAGTTTATTCAGTTTGACAAACCTGACAGGTGAAAACAGTACCTAGTGTTACTTTTAACTGCATTTATCTTATCGTGAATGAAGTAAGGTAGCATTTTAATTTTTGCAAGAGTTATGTATTGCTCATTTTCTACAAACTGTCTGCTCCTACCCTTGGACTGCTGGGGGCATTTTTCTTAACCATTTCTGGTTTTATTTATTTTTCTATCATTACATATCAGGAAGGTTAGCATAGACCTTGATAGGACCTTGAAGTGTCTACTCCAAAGCCAACAACAAGAACAACTAGGGATTGGTACTGCTGGAGCTAACAACATGGTGGGAAGTGGAGAGAGGGGCAGAAAGGCAGGGGAGAGGGACACTAGGCAGGAGACTCTATAGGAATACTGATCCCCGCCTTAGGTGTCAGGACCTTCCTAAGGTGTTTGGTTTTGTCTGAACGTATACTCACTGGCCAGTTCTATCTTTGATTACTTCCGGATTTTTGAATCACCTCTTAAAAGGTCTTCCCCGGGGCTAAGGTCAGAAAAGAATTTTGTTTTATTTTGGTTTCCTTTTTTTATATTTAAATATATGATCCACCTGGACTTTAACCTGGAGGTACAGTACGAGGAATGACTTCACTTTCTTCTGGATAAAGACCTACTTGTCCCCAGATCATCTCCTGATCTTCCACCCTTTCTTTTTCCACGAGATGAGGCTCCTGCTACACTGGATTCCCGCGTGTCTCAGGGTCTACCTTACAGCTTTCCTGTTCTACTGCATCTGTCTGCCTATCATCCACAGGCTGGCACTACACGGTCTTAATTATGAGGTTTTATAACGAGGCCTTTAATCTGCCTTAAAAATTGAATGATATAGTTAATCATGTGAAACAAAGAGTATTGTCCTAAAAAGACACGATGACTGACTGGACAAGAATTTTTTTATAAATAAACTTCTGATCCTAGGAACAAAAAGAAAATTTGAAAATGCATACGACTCTGAGAGCAGCAAATAAAATACACAACTACCACGTCCAGGGAGCCACAGTCGTCAGCTCTTCTGGATATCATTTCAGACTTCTTTTTGAAGTTACTAAAACTGTCACAGAAAGCACTAAAGCCATGCATGGTGACACATGCTTGTGAGCCCAGCACTGGGGAGGCTGAGGTGCCAGGATTCCGAATTTGCAGGTAGTATGACTGTACAGTAAGTGCAGCTCACGCTGCACACAAGCGCTCTGCTTTTCCTCAGCCTGTACCAACCTGTCACCCTCCCTGCCCTGCAATCCTGCCAATCACGGTCTCATCTTTTCTTTTGCACCACAGAAAACCGCTCTTCATGCAAAACTGCTCCTTCTACAGTACCTGCCA
Source organism: Castor canadensis (assembly GCF_047511655.1). NCBI lineage: Eukaryota > Metazoa > Chordata > Mammalia > Rodentia > Castoridae > Castor > Castor canadensis. The sequence continues at coordinate 3,366,362 of NC_133386.1, read as the reverse complement.
AGTTTAAAAAGTCCAAATATGCTGTGTTTTTATAAATAATTCTTCACATCCACACGTGGCATCGCTCAGCATTTTATGTGCAATACTTTGCTTTTGTCCAAATGAAAAGGCCTCCACCACAGCCTCAGGACAGAAAGTGGAGGTCCCCAAAGTCCCCCACCCCCACCCTCTCCCAGGCTGCCTGGTCCCCTCCCGCGACCTCACTGTGCGAAGTGCTGTGTTCACAGTGACGCAGACGCCTAGGCACCAGTGCCAAAGAGTGTATTTGGATTATGTGGAAAAAAAAATAATGAATCAGATGAAGTTTCAAGTCACGCCAGCAGAATTCTACAAGCATATTATTTCATTATTTCTTTCCTTTTAGGAAAATGAATGTTTTTAAGGGTTCACCTCCCACTGAACCACCTTCACCTGCTTATTCTCTCCCTAGATTCCTGTGCTGGACAGTGCTCCAGGCCCTGAGGGTAAGAAATCCATGAATGAAACACACTCCCTGCCCTCAAGACGGGCACGGCTAGTGGGCGATGGCCATGAAGGTGGCACAAGCAGCAGGAGCCATGGAAGCACAGGAGAGAGCACCAGGCAGAAGCTGCAGAGCAGGACGGGGTCCCACACAGTAAGGTGGCAGTAGGAGGAAGGTCCTACAGAGGAAACAGGGCAAAGGTTCACCAATTTCTAGCAGCAGGTGTGTGAAACACATCGCAGGCAGTGAGAGGTAGTGGACAGAGGTGAGGGGACCTGAAAGCTCAACAGAGCCCTCTGAGCATGGTCACTGAGCCCTGTGTCTTGTCTGGATCCCTCAACATAGCAACCTGAAAGCAAGGAACGGGCTCCCCTTACGTACCTACTGCAATGAAGCGGCAGTAAGCAGTGCACGAAGACACTCAACAGACACTTGTGCATCATGCTGCCTAACAGCACTGTGCTCTCGGGCCCTACCCTGTCCCTCAACATGACATGCCGATGACCCTGCAAGGAAGACAGACTCTCTGTCCTTGACCACGTCCCCACCTCTTCTGCAGCTACATCATTCTCCACGTTTCCTGAATCCTGGCGGCACATTTTCACCTCCATCCATGCTCTGCCCAGGTCCTCTCTTCCCTCCAGAACCCTCCCCTCATCCCAGTCCACAAACCAAATCCTCTTCGTCTCCCAGCACCACTCAAGTGTCACCCTGCCTGCCACTTTTCATCATGACGTGTGTTTGCGAGTGTGCAGACTTTCTGGTTTGGGATAATCTTTAAATGTAGAGGATGCACAGACACCACGGCCAGCTCTCTACTGCAATTTGCTCTGCAGGCCACCAGCAGCTAAGTCTTCCTAAGCCACTGCTTGAATCGTACAACCTGTCTTCAAAAAAGTTCCTGGTCCCTCATGTCACCCATCTAATTGTGGGTTACTAATAACAGCTACGGAACATGCAGGGGCCTTCCGTGTCCTTGCTCTTCTCCTGGCAACTCCTACTCCCCTGGTGCCCACTGTAAGTTTCTTCAGGCCTCACCTCCTGCTCAATCCCAGATGACCAAAAGACTGACCAATCATGGGAAATGGGCCAATGGTGTCTGGTGAGAACACTGTGCCCAAAGCCAGGCAGCAGTATCCACCACCCTCCTCCCCAGCTGCCTCTGCAGACACACATCCTTCCAGGGATCACAGCCTGCCTGGGGTGCCACATCTCACCCTCCTGTTATTTACAGGGCCGTCCCATCCCCCTTGGCCTGCTTCTCCAAACCCCTTTTCCTCAGCAAACAAACATGCTAAGGCCAAGCCTCCACAGGCAGCAGCCAGCACTGTCCCCCCATGCCTGGATGGGCAGCTCCCACCCCTCTGCTGAAGGACCACAGCTTCCCAGGACAAGCTCACGTACCATCCACTGTCCCCACTGAAATGGGACTTCTGCCACTGCCACTCCACTCCACATCATTCAACCAAGGCCACTACTGACACGCTGGCCACTGGAACCCACTTGATCCCTGGGATACCTGGCCTTTTCCATCTTAAGGTTCCTCTTGGACTCCATGCAAGCTCTTATGGTGCTACCTCCTTTCATCCAGCTCTCTCCATTCTGGATCAGGGGATTCCTGTGTTCTTTCCTCTGGTCACTTCTGTTCTCTGCCCTCCTCATACCCACTGTGGCCTCAGCTACTGCTTGGGGCTGGGGAGTCAAATCTCCTTAAAAATCCAATTCAGGCTATCGCATTGTGGAGGACTGCCCTTATTGCATCAAACTATCACGGAGCTCTAACACTGCACAAAGGGAAGTGCTCCACAACCAAACCACCTGCACTTATTTCCCTGAAAGTGCCTGTCGTTCAAATGAAGCATCGCCTTCCTGCCTGTGGGCCTCCCACCCCAGGACTGTCAGCCCTGCTTCTGCAGACCTGGTTCATTCAGCTGCTTCTTCCCACCTCCCATACATCTGCAGCACGTATCTCACACTCAGCACTGCCAACCAAGGCTGCTCCCAGCCCTTGCCCCTGAGTGGGCTCCTCCTGTATACCTCCGTTCCCAGCAACCACTCCACAGGGCCCAAACCCAGGCATGCATTCCCAAGTCCTCTGTCCCTGTACTCCACATGGCCAGTCCACCTGCTGCCTCCCCTTGCCTCCTGCCCCAGGCTTTCATTTCTATTGCCATCTGCCTAATGCAAGTCCCCATCTTCTCTTGGCAATGACCTGCAGGTACTACCTGTTCTTACAACAGCCCCTAGATTCATTCACTGAACCGTAGCCTGGATGAACTTCTGAGAGCCTAAGTCACATAGCACCTACCTGTTCAAAACCTTCTGCAATCTCCCTGTGTACCAGGAGTGAAGTGTGGTGTTTTTCCCTAACAAAGCCTCATCACAGGTCAGTGTCCTAGCCAGCAACTAGCTCCAGCAATGCATCCTCATTCTGCCCTCTACCCTTGGGGTCCATCTGCTGGAGAGGCTCTTCTCCCAGATGTCTACACGCTGGCTGCCCTATGCCACTTAGACCCTAGTTTACTGCCCCTACCCAGGTAGATGTTCACAGGCCAAAGTGAAGAAGCCAGTGGCTGAGTCTGTTTCAATTCAGAGCTCAGCTCTTCTGATGTGTTTCTCTTGCTTGCTTGGTTGTCACCATCTACACCGCTGGAGAGCAGGCACCACACAAGCTGAGGTCCCTGCTGCCCACAGCAGGTCTAGACACACTGCAGGTATACAGTACCTTCTTCTTTTCTCTGGGCCTGGAGCCAGAGAGCCCAGAAACTAAGAAGTCCAGGGTCTAGTCAGACACCTGTCCTGTCACTCTTGTCATCTGCATGGTGCCTGCCTGGACTTAGCTCCCACTCTTCTCTGGGCTGATAACTACCAGAAATCAGCCCCTGTTCCAGCATGATCTTGTCTCACACATCTTTGAATCCTGGGCCCCTAGAATGCAGGGCAAATGTCAGTTCTTGCTCATGGGTTTCTAGGTTTCCTGAAGACAGGCACCCTGCTTCATTTCCTTTGGATCAGTTTTGTTTCCATCTTGGAATTTCCTACACAAATATATAGGTACCTTCCACGTGTGTGTCAGCCACTACTGATCTCAAGAGATATAAGAGAGATAAGCACTGCCCACTGGCGCTCACCAGTGTGTCCTCTAAAGAGGACAGACAGACAAGAGGTACGAAAGTGGGAGGTGCCAGGGGCAAGCAGGAATGATCCATACCTGCTGTCCTCTTTGACAGAACTCTTCTGTCCCTGGAGTTTTCCTTTAAATATACTTGGAGGAAAGATCAGCTGCAAGAACTCGATTTACATGTTAAAAGAAAATTAAGATGTTCTGAACTACAAGGTAGAGCTTTCCTTTTAAGGAAAACTATTCCTTTAACATGAAAATGAATTTTCTCTCCGCAGACTTTATGGGTTACTTTTAAACAAACAAGAATCTACAGTGCATGAGTTGGTGAAATGTTCACCACACACCATGTGTAACCTTTACAGTAAACAAGATACTTGCTACACCAGCCATTGTACAGCATTGTTTTTGCTTGTGGGGTAGAAAAAGGTTGACTGCAAAAATTGCCAAAGGCTGATACATCATAGCAGAATACCCATGACACCACTGCTTCTCCTTTAAACGTTTAGAGGGTATCTCTGTCCATAGTTTTTTCAATATAAAAGTGGAATTACATATTAATAAACTAAATAACCCCACACAGTTTAAATAATTTTGCCCTTTCAACCAATTACCCAGTCAAACACCAGCTCACCCCTCCAGGGATAACCAAGGACACTTACCACTGCCCACACCTGGCTTTGCAGGTTGCCTTCATGGGCACCTCTGTCTGCATGTCAGGTCCACTATCTTCACACAATTTACAGTACACACTGCATAAGCCTTCACCAACTAGCCAAGCTAGATCCACTCCAGTGCAGTGCTGTGCTATGGGTCTGGTCTCCCCTGCAGCCTAGCCTCACAGAGCCCATAAAAATACACTAACTGTGAAGTCTAGTGTAGCACAGAAGTGTTCAACATTTGCTCTTAAAAGGAATTATATTTATCTCAGTCTGTTTCAGTGTTGGCCACACAGTTCTCATGTCTCAAGAAACAGAGGAAGAGTGGCTAGTGATGGGTGTGAGCATATTTAAATCCACAACTCCTGAAAACACGTACTTTCTGCTTTGAGTATTTGAGAAGGATGCAGTGAGCTGCAGTCTGAAGGTATCAGCAGCTGCATTCGCCACCTGCTCCCACCTAGTCCCCCTGCTTCTTCCTTGACCATCGAAGTTTTTCTTTTCCAATGCTCTCTGTATCTATCACCAGTGAAATGTGAACATTATATAATTAGAGACATTGGTGACGTTTGTGGCTTCTGACCGATCTCAGAGCAGCATTCACTCAACCTCCAAAGTCTTTTTCCACAGGTGTACGTCCCATCCCACCATGGCACCTCCTCCAGCCATGTCTCAACAGAGTGACACCACTAGCCACCTAATGCAAACAGATGGCTAGTGATAATGATATTTGTTCCAGAAGACTGAAGGCAGTTTACACTGGCCTCTCCCAGCATGGCTTCTCAACTGGTTCTGCACTGCACACACATACACACACACACACACACACAAACACACATCACACACATACTTGCACACACACTTGTCACACTGCAAAGTGAAATGCCAGGGATTCACTCTGGGACAACAGGTCTGGGCCGTCCATGTGTAGGCTTTTCCTATTCAATCAGCAACTACCCCAACAATGAAGTGTGAAGCTTGGAAAAGGCCAAAGGTCACCAGATAACAGGAAATGGCCTGATAAAAACAGAGGGACAGCATCAGGCACAGGGCCACTCACCACTTGCAACACTGGGCATTTATACCAAGCCTACTCCTAGGCTGCTCCTCCTCTCCTAGAGGTTGACAAAGTCCTGCAGGACAGGTCAGTGGCAAGTATCCTCTCCAGGTTCTGGGGCTGGCCAGGCCAGGACCGCACATGGCAGTGGCCTTGGGTAAGTGTCTGTTTGGTACATGACTGAGTGAACGCAGGAGGAGGTGTGAACTAAAATGGACAGGAATGGGTCTTGGCTTTTGTGCCTTCAATGTATGATTTGCTTTTTGATAACAAAAGTAAAGCAGGCATTTATACAAGCAATAATTAAACACAGCAGCCTTGACATGACAACTTGTTTGGCTGACCAAGTGATCAAATCTAAAGAAAAAGGGAACAAAAACTCCACTTAGATGTATCTGAAGACGTGGGTATTTTTACATTCTTATAAAATCCAGAATTTTTTTTTTAAAAAAGAGACTGATTTTTTATGAAAAATATCAGAGAACTCTGCCAAGCTTTAGGGACTTTAGCAATTGAGATTGACGTTGCTTGTTGTACTGCAACAGAGAGAAACAAAAGACCCCAAAAGTGGAGCCAAGAATGTCAGAGCAGACAGCCTGAATTTCCTCTACAGATCCATTTCCTTTTCTCCTCTGTAAGGAGAAAAAGATTGTGTTGAAAAGCATCCTAGTACCCACCACCCTCAAGATGTCCCAGATGAAGCTGCTTTGGGAACAACACAAGGGGCCTCTGGAGCCTGCCATGACTAATCTGACTTCTCCCCATTGGAACTGTGTGCGGAGAGGATCCCTTCCAAAGGCACTCTGCTCCAAATGCTGGGTCCTCCTAAAGGGAGGGTGACCTAGAAGTCCCCTGGGACAACTTAAGCTTCTCTCTGGAGCTGTTCATCCTTACACTCCACATCCATCACAAAGCCAGCCCCACCTCAAACAAGCAGGTACACTGCTTACAGAGTCATCTCCAGAAAATGTGTTCCTTCCAAACACATTTTAGGGATTTTTCAGCCCTAAGAATCCATGCTACACCTTCTCCCCCAAAACAGTGTGGATCACTACAAGTTACAGCAACCTACAACACCCCCCCCCATCAGTTACCAAAGAAGATTTTGCTTTGCAAATAAGAAATTCAGGAGTGCACCAGGGAGGGAAATTCAGGAGTGCACCAGGGAGGGGACCCCAGGGAACCCCAGCTCTAGGCCAGGTCTTAGTTTTACTCCACCACCCAATGGGAGACAATTGAACCCCACCCTCCCACTACCTTCAACCCATGGCCAACTCATAGAGACTCTTTCAGGAAGAAAAAATGTCTCTGCTGACCTCAAGGTAAGTTGCAGCAGGTGGGACCACAAGCTCAGTCCACTCATGCCCGGAATCCCATCTTTTTTCAACCCCAGCATCCATGGGGTATGAATTGAACAGACACCTGCAGCAGGGTGGGGAGGCAGACACCTGGGGAGACCTCAGGATCCAGAGGTCAGCTAGGGGCACAGAGACTACGCTCTGCCAGCCAATCAAGTCAATGGGCAAGTGCAAGTGGAGATTCACCTGGCCACGCGGCCACCGTGGACCCGCCCGCGCCAGGGAAGCGGGACTGCAGAAGACAGCCAGGCCGGCGCGGAACACGCTTGTACTCTAGGCTGCTGCATCCCAAAAGCTGGCCACGAGGAGGGGCTTGACCCGGGGTATTCGGGAGCTGAGGGTCAGTCAGGGCCAAGGGGTGAGCGGCAGTTGGGAGAGGGAAGCCTAAACGGCAACCTACAGGAGCGTCTGCCCGGTGAAAGCGCCACAGAAGCGCGGTTCGCCTGCGAGAAGCAGACAAAGGCTCGGTGCGCACGCGGTGGACCGCGGCGCCCAAGCCGCGCTCCGGGCCGCGGGGAGCCGCGCCTCGCCTGGTTGGAGCCCGAGCCGCCCGGTGCCCCACGGGTGCGACCACTCGGACATCAAGGCTCCCGGGAATCCGGTCCCGCCTCGCCCCCTCCCGCCCGGGTCTTCCCGTCCTCACCGGGCTCACCCTCCATCCACGACAGCGGCAACTCCCCCCTCTGCGCATCCGGCCTCTCTTTCCTCAGCATCTCGCGCCTGCCTCCTGCCTTGCAGCGAAGCTCTGCCTCGACCGTCCTAATCGATCTTCTCCCCCTCCCCCACGACACGCCTCTGCCGCCCCTGCCCCAGCGCGCTCTCAGCCGGAGCCCGCGAGTGGCGAGGCGGCGGAGCCACGCCACCACCATCCGCGGGTCGGACCCCGCGGCGCCTTTTTCTTCCACGCGAACAACCCATTGTCCCTCCCTTTCTTCACCAACCGAACCCCAGAGAACCCCAGGATGTGCATTAGGTGGGCTCTGGGTGGGGGCGCGCCCTCTCCGTGGAGGTGCAGCCATTTCCATCCCTCAGATCCCTCCTCCAGAACACTTTGCCCTCCCCTTGGGAGGCGCGGGGTCGAGGCGCCCCGGCCTGCTGAGACCCAGGGGGCGGGACCCCCAACTGGCAGAAGCGCATTTACTCCAGTCAAGTGGTCACCGGCTCCAGAGCGGGGAACCTGGCGTAGGCGGTGGCAAAGTTGAGAGGATTCGCGCCGGGCCAGTGTGGCCAGGAACGACCCCAGGGGGACCAAGGGCCGAAGGCGTCCCTTTCTAAACAACCCGGCTCCCGCCGCCCCCGGGCCACCCTTCCTCGACGCGCTAGCGGAGCCTGGGAAAGCCCGGTGTCCCTGCACTGACCGGCGTTCCCGCGCGCCACCGAGGTGCTACCAGCTTCCTGCCCCTTCATGGAAGCCCCCTGGGCGCTAATCGCCCAGCGGTCCGTGCCCCCCAGCCCCCCACGAGGCGCCAAGCCTCCAGGAGCGTAGAGCCGGGCCACTTACTGGGGCTCAGGAAACACTCGGTCAACCTTCGGAAGCAGCTCGCATTATTAGAAGGTCCATCTTCCATGTCGGAGCCGAAGAGCAGCGGCAACGCGGCGGCAAGGGCGAAGCCGGCGCCTCGGGGCCGCCGCGGAGCTCGGCCGCTACCGGCGGGACCGGGGCCGGGGCAGCCCCCGCCGGCGCCCGGGAAGCCTGGGGAGTCGGCGCGGCGCGCGGCCGGGCCGAGGGGAAGCCGCGGCGGCGGCGGCGGCGGCGGCGGCGGCCGGGGCCCGGCGCGGGCTGGAAGCAGCAAGCCCTGGAGCGCAGGCGAGAGGAAGAGCCGCCGCCGCCCGCCGCCGCTGCCACCGCTGCTGCGGTGACTACTGCTGGGGGGGACGCTCAAGGGAGCTGCCTCTTGTCCCCCTCCTCCGCCGCCGCCAGCATCGCCGCCGCCTCCTCGAGCCGCCGCCGCCGCCGCCGCCGCGCCCTCCCTTCCTGGGAGACGTACGGGGAGGTGGAAGGCAGATGAGGAGGGGAGAAAAGGGGGAGGGGGCAGAGGGGGCGGCGGCCAGAAGTAAAAGGAAGATGGAGAGGAGGAGGGGACAGAGGAGGAGAGGGCGAGCGCGAAGGGAGCGCGGGCCGCCACCCAGCCGCAGCCTCCAGGGCCGAGCGCCGAGAGGGCGCCGGGGCCCCCTGCGGGGCCGGCGCGGCCTGCCGGGGAGGGGGGCGGGGGCGCGCGCTCCGCCCGGCCGTGGCCAGGCCGCTCGGGGGCCAGGCCCGGGCCCGGCGCGCTCCCCCCGCCGGCCGCACAGCGCCGGGGTTCCGGGCGGAGTTGGCCTGGGCCCGGCTGGTCCCTGGCGGCTGGCCGCGGAGCCCGGGGGCGGGGAGCGCGAGGCTGCTCGGGGCTGGCCATGGCCCTCCTCCTCCTGCCGCGGTGGGGGCAGGCCGCCGGCGGGAGGGAGCGGCGGGCCGGGGCTCGGCGGGCTCCGCCCCCGCAGGACCTGCCCTCCCCGCGGGTCAGCCCGAGCGCCTGTCGGGTCCTCCTCTCCCGTCTTCCGTGCCCCTCCCGGCTCAGTCTTCACCTCGTGCTCCGCTTGGGGTGCGGGAGGACCCGGGATTGGGGGCGAGTCCCCGGTGGCGGCGCCTGACTACCGGCCGGCGCGCGCGATCGGCGTCTTCCCCGGCCGGGCGAGGGGCTGCGGAGACGCTGCCTGCAGGCGTGGCGTGGTTTGTGCGCGCTCCGGCGCCTGAGCCTGGGCGACTGCTCGAAAGCAGCGGAAAAAAGCGCCGCAGTGCCGCTGCCCGGGGAGGTGGCGGCGGCGGCGGCAGAAGACGCCCACTGGCGGAGCGGGCGCTCCCCACGCCGCCGCCACCCGCGCCCACGTTGCGCGCCTGCTGGGACTCGGCCCCACCGCGCCAGGCCCCCGCACCCCAACAGTCCTCCGAGCACTGAGTGCACCCAGGCCCGCGAGCCCGCTGGGGAAGGTCTGGTGACTGCCTGGCATTGTAACAGCAGGGTCCGGTGTTCGGGATTGTAAGTCTGCAACCTTGCAGCTGTTCCAGCTGTGTGCTGTGGTTGGGTCAGCCCAGTCGACCTGTCAGCCAGGGAACACTTGATGGCCAACAGAGCGGTGCTCAGCCCCATCAACCCGGAGGGCGGGGGGTCAAATTCAGACATTCGGTAGGAGTTGAAATCCATGCACAGTGTCTTCAATAAACTAAGGTTTCAAACGGTTCACCCCCAGGACTGCCTTTGCGATACCCACTTTACAACTAACTTCGTGCGCACACTCCCGGCTTACCCCGGTGGGGCTAGAGAATAGAAAGAACAAACTATGGCTCAAACACCACCCGCATCTTTCCTGGACTCCCTCCCCCTCCTCTTTGGCAGCCCTAAATCCAGACAGTTGCTATTGAAGGGAACCATGCCGCCCAATGGGCGCTCAGAACGAGCGGTTGCCGAAGTTTGAGGAAGTTGGAGAGCTGGAGCGCACAGATGAGCAGCTAGCTGTGCGCGTCCCAGCTGGCACGCGCGGCGGAGCCACCGCGATGGGCCGGATCCGAGTTGGGAGGAGAGTGAGACCCTGTTACCCCAAGGTGGGACAGGCTGTCCAAGGTTCCTGAACTAGGTCACCTTCCCTAGTGGACAGCACGCGTGCCACAGCCCAGCTTGCTCGCAGGGCAAAGTGGTTACCGAGCTTTAGGCGTGCGCTTAGGTGCAGTGGCTCTGCTGACATAGGATGGGGCTCTATAAATGCGCCCCGCCCCCAGGCCATTTCTCCCCCTCCACGTTTTCCCTCTATCGGGTTTCACATGTTTTTATTTGGAAGCGAGCTGCATATTCTTCCTTAATCAATGCTTTTCCCGACTCTCATCCAAACCCGCAACAGTAGAAAAGGGCATAGTTGCGTGTGCACCAAACCGAGCAGGTGGAATTCCAGGGATTCCTGCAGGATTCAACTCCAGGGAAATCCAGGGACGTTTCGGCGATTCCGGGACAGACTTGGGTGTCGCGTATAACGGGCACCAGTCCTGATACTCACTTTGGTCGGAATCTATAAATCTGTAGAACAAAACAAAATGATTCTGGCGACTCTTACCTCGGGGGCTGGGGACGCAGTGCCGTTGCTTTTGCATTTTTTTCTTCCAGGGGAGAATAAAACTAGACAGATGGAGCGAAGCCGCCTGGTCTCGAGCTGCAGCCTCGCGACTTTCGACTTCTCGCTGCTCCCGCCGCGCAGCCCCGACACTTCTTACTTGGTTGGGAGTCGCAATTGTCGCGCGTTGCGGCAGAGTGGACCCTCCCACGGAAGGGGCTTCCACATATTTAGGGAAAGATGAGTTTCTCCTTGGAGTGTTTATCGTTCATTCTTTACACCCAAAATGTTTCTTCTCGCTGCTTAAGGTTTATCGGTTGCATTTTTGGGGAGCCATTAGAGCGATTTTCTAGTTACAAAAACACTTGCATTTAACCTGGATATAAACCACCTTGAGGGCACAGGGGGCGGGGTGGAAAAACATCAAGGTTTTGTTCTGTGAGTCTTTGTGTAAATCAGGACACAAAAGCTAGAGTTCTCATTAACCCTTTTCCAGAATCAACCTTCTTTCTCTTTTTCATCTTTCTTTTCTCCCGATTGCTCGCTGGAAGGGACACGATTCCTGAACAAATTAAAAAATCACAAAGCATAAAAACGGAAAAGGAACAGTCCGAGGAGGTGTTTACTAAATAAGCAGTTACACTTTGATCCATGCTTTCTCTCCTTAATTCTGGTCCACGTTTGTTCACGTAAGTCTCACGGGCACAGTCGCTTTGCCTTTCTTCCACAGCTCTTGCCTGGGTAAAGATTTGAATTACAAACATACAGATATGGCTCTCACCACGTGTTCAGTCTTGGCTACACCTGTGGAATGTGTTTCTTGTGGATTCCTTTCCTTCCCTTTGAGTTTCTCTAGTGATTTATCAGGAAAGGCAGAAGAGTGTGTACCAAAACATCTATCACTCCAAACCGTTTGTGAATAAATACTCTGCTTTAAAATTGAGTGAACGCACTGCATTCTGGTCATCCTTACAAACTTAGAGGTAGAGTTACCTGTCACAATGTCATTCCACTGTAGTACAACTTAATTCCAGCTGTACTTGTTAGGAGCATAGAAGGAGTGATGGCAGAACTCGCACTTTGCAAAGATCTGGGTTCAGTAAATGGGTTTCCTCCCTCTCAGCTCAAAAGTGCTACCCCAGATGGCAAGGGATGAAAACCCAAAGGATATTAACAGAACAATTAACTCCAGCAAAGGTGTCAAAATTGCGGTGACCTAATTACTCCCAGCTCAACATTGCAAAAGAATGTGAGGCAGGTGTCTGTGCCCTTTGCCAAGGAAATGCCCAAGAACAAGTTTTAAGTGAAGCCTTCCATTATGGACCCACGCACAGGCTCTTCCATCATTGCTATTTTTAATTCAAGTTAATTCTACCTTACTTTTAGTGTTTTATGCCTAAAAATTCATTTTGCTGGAAACCATACCTGCCTGCTTACTACCTAATTTGAATTACATTCTCTTAAAAACACTTGAAAGCATGGGTGAAGTTTAAGTCTATGTTTAAATGATGGTTTTCCTCAAAAAATTATAAAATTTCTTTAATAAAGTTTAATGATACATCCCTTTTAATAACATGTTAGGTTCATAGCTAATATTCTTAATATTTTACAAACTTTTAGGTAAACACGCAGCTCTGCCTCAACTGATTTCATTTTGCAATTTTCATTGTTAGTGCTCACAGTATTTACAGTTCTAAATTTTACATCATTGATTCTGGAAAAACCTGTTTTCTCTTTTAAAATGCTAATAGCCTTTATTAACATGTAAAAGCAAAGATTAAATGTTAAGCTCTTCTATTTAAACAGAGAGGTCTATAATAAGATAGATAGGCAATTAAATTTTTATTTTAATTTTTGTAACTTATTTAAAATACTTAGCAAAATAATTCATAAGCAAGTGTCTGGTGTTCACAAGTTTAAAGCCTATAAAGTATGAACATATATGTCTTATATACACAAACTCTGTATTCTCTGCATTTTCATGAAATCGTTTATTCACTGGTATGGTGACACTGGAGTTCACGACCTCCCAAGCCCAAAGAACCCTTTACTACTAGGTGGAAATTTGTCTTTCCAGGAAGCCTCCTTTAATTTTCCTCATCCCTAAGCCATCATACTTTTGTTGTCTAGACTCCTGAAACTTATGAATTTTACCTGCACATATTCACGATGCATTGAATCTCAAGGAAATTAGTGCCCATGTGATTTTCATTGACAATTCTATTTTCAACAACTTGATATCAGGGGTGTGACCATCTGTAACAATTAATAAAGGCCAGTATACAGCAGATGCTCAGTAATTGCTGTCCTACCTGTCACTTGCATACCAAATGATTACCAATTTCTATTACTGCTGATGTTAACAAGTCTTGACTAAAGTGAGGAGAGCATTCTTACAGTATCATCATAGTTAAGCCTAAAAAGACAAAAACAAGGCCATTATAATAAGGAAAGTATCATTAAAGTCAATGTACTGAATGGGACAGTGTTGAAAACAGACCAAAGATGATAAAAAATTTTTTTAAAAACCAGCACCTGCAACCATTACTCATATTCCTAGATCTTTAATCGTTACTTTTGCAATTTCAAACAAATTAATAAGAGAAACTCTAAGCCAGTATAGGTTATATTATGCTGTGTTAAGACATAGAATTAAATTTCAAAGATTTGTCCTGAAACTATGTCAAATCACTTTAGAATGCTGAAACAGTTTCCAGTTCTCAAAATCAGATACAGATTAGAATGCAGCCAGGAGTTCTGTTTAAATAACCAGTACTTTCACCAAGCTCTTTACAAGTTTATAATTAAACTAAATACCAACTTATCTGAGACCTCATTTTCAGAATCAAATAAAGGAAGAGTAAGAGAATCACATCTAGAAAGTTGACTACCAATATCAACAATAATGAAGCCTGAAAAGAGGAAAACAGTTCAGAGACTACAGTCTGGTTTAACCCATTAGAGTAGGAAGGGCAGCCGAGGGCCCAGAGATCACTGAAGGTGTCCTTGCATGTCCTGTATGCTGCATCATGGCCAGTGTGCACCCAGGTGCCAAGGGGTGCCCCAACTCTCCAGAATTTGCCCCCACGCTCATGTCTGAGCCCACGCCAGCCACTATGTAATGGTTGAATTGTGCGCTGTTGGTATCATTTGAAACAAGCAGGTCTTTATCTACTGCTTGGGTATCTTCTCCTCACCAATGTTTTTAATTTTAAGAGTCAGATTTTTACAATGGGCCTTGACATGTACGTAAGGGCTTTGCGGCAGTGACAGGAAAAAGAAACATCACTGGCTTTTCCAGCTCCCTCTCAAAAATAAGGTTCAAAATGGCTCACTTCATTCAAAGAATTGATTCCTTTCTGTTTAATCTGAAAAGCAAAGCAGGGCATGGCCCGGTCACAAGTAGGCACTCCAAGTTTGTCCCCATCTGGACCAGAATTCAATGGCATTCAAGGACCTGAGGCTGGCAGAGTTCACTGGCAGGGAAGGGTTCGACGTCAGGCCTCGACTCAGGAAGACGACAGGTTTTAAAGAGGAGAAAGCAATGCTTTCGCTCCAAGCTTCTCTTATTAAAGTGGCAAAATTGGAGCGGGGTGGGGGGAGGGCGGGGGGAGGTAGTTAATGTGGTGGTAGGTGTCACACTATGTTAGAACAGTGTCCTGGCCATTGTTTGGAAGAATTTGGATCTAGTGTAGACCATCAGCACACACCATCCGTCAGCATCTATAATAGCTACATGGTGTGAGGTATAAGCACAACTTTCTATATTAAATCTTTTGAAATTGACTCCCAAGAAATAAAACTCACAGAAATGAAAGATCAGTAGCCTAGTTTTTTTCAGCACTTGAAATCTGCCTACATCTATCAGATTGGTAGTTGGAAGTAGGGGTATTTGAGGCTATGCAATGTATCTCCCACGGTTCGCTGGCTACATTCATTGTACTTAGTTCAGAATTGGGATCAATAACTTTGTGTTCATATTCAATCTCATGTTATTGTCATCAGCAAAGGCAATGTGACCAGAGAGGGACTACCTCCCTTACTCCAGAGCTGTTTTCTGCCCACTTATTCTGACAATGGAGGATAACTGAAGCAGTCATTTGGCCAGGATTTCATCGTTTCCAACAGTACACAAGTCTCTTCACCTGAGTCCAGGTCTCGGGCTCCTTTGTGTGACTGACGATGGCATGAAAGTTACTTTCTCCGTCTCCCGCCAGCACGCCAATGCTGGTAGAGAATTACACTGGGAGTGTCCAGAAATCTTGTGCCCTACACCTATATGTTCAGAGTAATCCTAAATAGGGACTCAGCCCCTCTTCCTGCTGTCAGTAACTAGGTAGATAGACAGATAGACAGACATAGCCTTACTTGAAAAACTATATTAAAGTTGAAATGTATACTCCTGATTGGAAATGGCCATTTTTACCTTCTGCTTATTTCCAGACAGTCATCCTCCAGGCTCTGAGGACACCACAGTTGCAAACAGGGTGTGTTCAACCTTCCCAGAAGGATATGCCAAGGCTAAATGGCACTTATTATACTTGGCAATGTTTCCATGTCATATTGGTCACTTTAAAAGGACTCATCTGGCCAGAGCCCAAGCTTGTAACTTGTGGACAAGCTACATAAGAAGACATGTCTAGAAGTCTTGGCTCAAGCTGGCCACATAGTAGGAAGCCAGAAGCGGTAACCCTTCCACACACTGATGGTTATGGCAGCTCCTGGGGAGCCAGAGAGAGAGAGAGAGAGAGAGAGAGAGAGAGAGAGGAGAGAGCTCCGGATGCATTCTGGATAGATTTGGTGCATTGTGTCCTTCCCAAAGGGTCTGATGGCAGGGCCTCTGGTCCTGTGTGAACATCTTCACTGGAGGACATTTGTTTCATTGGACATAGGCTGACATGGCCTTACTACACTTCTTAACATGAGTCACCAAAATGCATTTGAGTAAACCACAGGAAGCCCTGGGTGGCTTCAAGACAAGTTTATCATAGTTACAAAGAAGCTGCAGCTGCTTTTCACCACAGTGCCCAGCCTTCGCCATGGGACACTGAGAAACTGAATGGCACATTTTTAACTCAGATTCAGCTCACAGGTAAAGCTAGGCAATCAGTCTAAAGGTTAGGCAACGATGTCACATGCATCCAGAATGATTCTCCCACTCCATTAAAAAATGGAAGTTCGTTAAAACCAACCTAAAACTACAGAACCTTTTCTCTGGTAACCTTACGTAGTTAACACGTGAGCCATCATAGAAACACTGACTTAAGCAATATTTCCTACAAGTGCAGGTGTTACACTACCTGTTGAGGGGACTGACTTCACAGGTTTTCAGTGTATCTGTGCTGAATCCCACCCTTTGGGGAAGAAGGTCACTATTTTGTATATAAATACTGATCGTTTTTATTGTGGTAAGCTATACGGAACATAGGACCTACTGTTTTAACCACTTTTAAATGCGTAGTGCTGTGTTATCGAGAACTTTCAGAATGTTGTCTAACCATCTCCAAGGGTTCTTCTTGTTCCCAAACAGACTTGGCATCCATTAGACACTCGGTCCCCATGTCCCTCTCCTGGGACCACCTAAGCACCGACTTCAGTGACCAAGAACAGAAGGTGAAGCAGCTGGCAAATGATGTTCACACAGAAGTAGGAAATGAAGGGAGATTTCCAAATTTGAAGGAGGTATCTGCGGGTTGGGAGATGAGCTAAAGCAGTGCAGGAGAGGAATGAGGCTGACAAATTGGTCCCTTGAATCTATGTTTTTTGTCATTTTTTTCTGAACGCTTTAATTTTTTTTAACTAATGCATAAAAACATAAAAATTACAGATGTTTGTGGGGGACCTTGTGATGTTTGGTAATTATACACATTGTGTAATGTTTAAAGCAGAATAAATGTATCTATTTTCCCATGTACCATTTCTGTATGGTGAAAACACCCAAAATCCTTTCTTCTATCTTTTCAATCTATATATAATTTTTTGGCAGGATGGGGTTTGAACTCAGGGCCTTGTGAAAATGCCTGGCCACCAGATCCATGACCTTAGGCCATTTTTGCTTTAGTTTGTTTTTCAGATAAGGTCTCATGCTGTCACTTGGGACTGACCTCAGAGCTCTCTCATAGCTGGGATTACATGTGCATGCCACCATGGCTGGCCTACTTTTCACTATTTTTGAAGACTCAAGAGCAAATGAGCCTTGCTGAAAATGCCAAAAGTTTTCTTTTTAAAAAAAAATAAATACCATCCAGAGATAGACTAGTGTTTAACTATTTTGCTTATATGGTGATTTTATTTTTTTTTAACAGATACAATAAGCACAACAACCCACAAGGAAACACAAATAACCCCTGAAAGCCTAAATTCAGTCAGTTAATGTCCAGAACTGATAGTGAGCACCTTCACACAGCCTCTTACTGTCAACCCAGGAGAGGAAGATAGGTTGCTCCTTCTGCCATCTCTGTGGTGACCTTTTGGTAGGCTCTCTATGAAGTATTCATGATGCCTGTACTCAAAGGCTCAGCTAATTCACTCCTATAACTACCCATTACAGTCCCTCAGTGCAGCTAGGATTTAGGCATACACAGATTATAAAACTGATGAAAGACAACTATGCAGGACTTAATTAGGCTTTGATATCCTCTGTAGATATACACCAAGTGCTTTATTCTCTATGTCAGTATGTTGTGTCAGTATTCCCAGATCTCTGTGTTTATTAAAGCAAGATCACTTCTGAGGGACCTCAATTAAAATACTGTTCCCCTATAAAAACAAGTTCGCGAATTATATAGCCTTGTTTTAGAGCTGGGTTAGTAGTTTGCACTATGAAAGTCTATGCCATCTCTTTTCAGTCAAACCTTGATTCTTAAGTAACCATAAAATGCAGGTGAACTTTGAACTTATTTTTCTTTTGAAACTTGACTTAAATCCGATATAAGCAGATTTTCAGAAGAGAGATGAACACAAGGAGGTAAACCTGGCTTGCCAAGAGATTCCCAGAATTCTAATGAGTGCTTTTTGCATTTAGAATTTTATTCTATTTGTTTAAAAAGATCACCACAAAGTCCATTGTAAAACCTCATTAATTACATAAAGGTTTGCATTACTCATACTTATCTTAACAGTTACAGTATTAAGCAATTTCTTTTAGCGTGATCAAAGCTTTTAAAAATTCCAGTGATCCACTGTTGCTGACTGAAGTTGCCAGGCTTTGCTGGATCTTAAATACCAGCTTGATGTTACCATAGGTTAAACAAGGTGCCAGCAAGGCCCTCACCACTCTTGGTAACTAAGCCTAAACTAACCACTTAGTGGGTCTCAGATCTGTCAGATCGAGGTGAACTGACCAGGAAAGCAGTTTGAAGAAAAGAACTCGTGAAAATTTGAACTTTTCCGGAAGCAAAGTAGACTGAAGAAGGAGCGACGGATTCCACCGTGAGAAGTGAGCCTGGCTGGCGGGTTGGCCAGGACAGCGTGCAGCCCTGCAGGCCTCTGAACGGACTGTGATGGTCCCAGCGCCTGAGTACCGGCTCCTCAGGGAGTCAATGCCCTACTTCCATGCCTGCTTTTCCAAACTAAGAAGATCATAGCCGCTTATTTTTAATTACATGTCCTTCAATGTTACAGTGTGGCTGTATTTATCAGATCAATGTAGCCTCTCTGTTGGCTTTGGAGGGTCAGGGATTAAAACCAAGTTTCTGAGGGACAGTGGCTGCACCAACCAGTAGTCCAGGCAAGAATTCTGAGACCTCCTCACCCCACAGCTCAGGTCTCCCCGGCCACTTTTCTCTTATTTTATATGTTTCTAATGTCGCAATTCATTCCCTCTTCACATTGGTGTTTTTGTTTCTTTTGTTTAATAATAATTATGGAGATTGCCCCCGGAGCAACCACGCCCAAGCCCTGTTTCCTAATCTTTGTGATGGAGCTGCGGCTCCTTTTTTCTCGGTCTTTCTTCTTTCACATCACCCAAGTTGCTCCTGGGGATGCCATAGGTCACAGAATAAGATCCTCTCCATTTCATGTATTTCTAGATGGTTTTAAGTTTCAGCTTTTTTCTGTATAACCCATGTCCTCCTTGATGAATACTTCTACAAAAGAGGCTTCTTAATTTCCAAGCAGGTGAGAACGCTGTCAGGCACGATATCATGTTTTTGGATTACGGAATGGAATGTGACATGCCACATCTCTACTTTTAAGTATTTAAAAAGTACTCTTGGTGCCATGTGTATGATGAGACTATCAAACTTTGAGCTGGTCAGCTCTGGAGACACGTGGCCACATGGCTCAGACTAGCATCTTCCTTTTACCCCTTTCCCAGTGTGTGTCCCCAGACAAAATTCAGGCTTTTCTGAGCTTTACCCTCCATCTTTAGAATGGAAGCAAGAGCGTTTCTTGTCATTTCTGCCTGTTGCTGTGAGAATCGTGTAAGATTATGTTTGTAAAATGCCTGGAATTGTCCCTGGCAGGTGGCGAGCACTCAGGAGATAGAACTATTACTAGAGCTAAAGCAAAAGACAAACACAGGGGTGGTGCACACCTTGGGAAGCTGAGGCAGGAGGATCCCTAGTACAGCGTCTGGTGACTGGGCCCTGCTGTTTGTATGAGGACTAGGACCTGAGACACCTGGACTGACTTGTATGTTTAGCCAGTGAGCTCCCAACCTGCCCCACTGTTCCTGAACTATTCAGACCAAGCAAAAGCCAGGGGCAGATGCTCCCAGCCTCTCCTGCTGCACTGTCATGGTCCTCCCAATTTTGATGGCTCAGAGGCAGAACGAGTGCTCAGTACCTGGGAAGAAACTTACAATTGGGGATTCTTCCTGCTTTGTGAGTGCATGCCATCCCCAAGCCTTAAAACTAGGTAGGAGATGTTTGATGTGTCTCTAGTGTCTTTTCCTTGTCCATTCTTAGACCCTGTCCTCCTCTATGAGTCTTTTTCTTGTTCATTCCAGCTGCACTCAGTATCTTTTCTCCCAGGATAAAGGACGAAGGTGTTCAAGCTTGAGTTTTCACAATAAGCACCTTAGTGATGGGAAGGGGGACAAAAGCATCAAGAGAACTTGATGCTAACAAATCACATTTTTTCTACTCGTGTGTCAGCCCTAAAACTCTGGCCAACTTTGTAACATAAAGTTGTTGTTCTGCAAATAAGCAAGTCTGATATATTTTTCCAAGCCTGGAATTTAAGTATCTGCCTTGTTTGCTTGCTTTTGTTTGGGAAGTCATGTGTTAAGCAAAAAGCATAAAACTCTACAGTTCATTACTAGAAACTGTAAATAAAATTGTTCGATGTCTGGCAATACATGAACCGTTTTTATATACACACAGGCCAATAAAAAAGACAAGCCACTTGTTTATTTATTATTATTTGTCTGACAAGCAGTTATTCTCAAAGTATAGTCTAGTTGCTAAAAAAGGGAAAGAAGTTTTAAAATCTTAAATTCAAAATTTTCATAGAACATCAGGGTTCGACAGCTAGTCAGCAGAGATCACTTTACATCTGATGGGCACATGTGCACAGGGCCTTTGTGTCTACAGCCCCAGAGGGAATTTGAAGAAGGAAAAGGACCCTAGTCTTCCCATGTCACCTTGGTCAGTCTGATGAGAAAAGCCCAGAAGTGCAGAGGAGGGGCAGCTGAGTGCCCACCCTCACACTAGGTGGGAAAATGATTGGTTCACTCCATTAACAAATATTAATGGGTTAACTCCTATACACCAGGCATCATTCTAGGTATGGTGAACCACAAGAGTAAGTCAGACAGACAGAACTCTGCTCTCGTGAAACTTCTATTCCAGAAAGGCAAATACACTGTAAATAAGTAAATCGTGTCATGTGGGAGGTTGTTATAAGTGCAAGGAGGAGAAGCAGAGCCTGGGAGGGGCTGCAGTGCTGGGCCTGAACAAGCTGGTGTGTGAGCCCAGGCTGGAGGGAGGGGAGGCAAGAGGGCCCAGTCCAAGCCATTGTGCTGGAGCGGAGTGGGCGAGCAGGCTGGGGGCCATGTGATCAGCAGGGACTTTGGCTTCCATCCTTCCTGAAGCAGAAGATGCTGGTGCACTCAGCATCCTGTGTGTCTGGGCCGAGTTGCACCGAGGGTGTGGCACGAGGAGGCTGACAGGCCAGCTGGTCACAGTATTCCCCCCCTCTTGTTGGGATAGGCCTTGGGAGTGAATGGAAGAAAGACCTTCCAGAGCTCAGGATGCACCAGGACCATCCAAGCTGTCAATCCCAATATGACAGGTACTCCCTCATTCCCAAGGTGTGAGACTATTTGGATGACTTCCAGAGAGAAAGTACAAAGTCTTGCTCAAGTGGCCTACTTCCCTCCTGCCTGGCACCATGGTTGCTTTTGTGTGTCTACTTGACTGGGCCACGGTGCCCCGTTGATTGAGCAAACACTGGACTAGATGTTGCTGTGGAGATGAGATGTGGTACATGAAACCAATGCTTGGATCAGTCCACTTTGAGGAACTAAAGCAGATGACCGACATGTGTGGGACTCTTCTAATCAGTTGAAAGGAGTGAAACCCGAGGTTCCTTAAGGAAAGAGAAATTCTGCTTCCACATGCTTCAGACCCCAGTTGCAACTCCGTGTGATTCTGGAGCTCCAGCCTGCCACCCTGCCTGGCAGGTTTCAGGAAAGAGTCCATGAAAGTCCACTGGGTAGATGAGTGTTTTATGTACATGTGTGTACGTGTGTACACATGTGCTTATAAACACATATGCATTGTGTACATCTGTGCTTATAAACACATATAGATGTATTTAAATGTACATGTGTGCACACATGCTTGTCCATATAACATGTGTGCGTGTATGTATACACGTGTGTTCGTGTGCACATGCATATGCAAACAGATGTTTGCACATGTTTCTGTGTGTATGTGTGTATACATGTGTGTTTGTGTGATGTGTACATATGTGCATACATAGATGCTGGCATGTACAAATTGTGAATACACACAAGCAGGTTTCTCAGGAAAAGCCTGACTCCTCCCCTCTCTCTGACTCCCCCTCCTCCTTCCGACTGACCTCCCTCCCTATGACTTTTTTCTCTGTTGGCAAACCACACCTTTGAATTGAAACCTTTTTCTTGGGAATTCCTGAAAAAAAATCTGCTGTTCTCTTTTCAGAAGCTATAGCCTTTGGGATTTAAAAACAAATTAGATAGAAGTGGAAAGGCCAAAGTCCTCGTCAACATTCCACTTGGATTCCAAAATAAAGTTATTAAAATCATCCCTTCTCGCATTCTACTTGCTTTACCCCTTCTGTGCCAGTGCTGCCCCAGGCGTGTCGCAGGCAGAATTCGTCTCAAACTCCTTCTGGGTGCCGGATCACAGCCCTCCTCCACCCACACACGGCTTCTCCCTCCCTCCTTCTCTCTTTGTGCTAACAGCTTTTGTACATTAGCTCCTGTGAATGATAAATTAGCATGCACATTCTTTCTTATGAGTGCAGGAAACTTGATCCTAGCAACAGCCACAGATCAACTGTGATCTGTGAGGATCTGTGGTCTGCTTTCTTCTAGAAAGAGATCGGAGACACCCAGGTTTCCAGGCTCTTTTGTGTTGGGGACGCATTGCTAGATGGAAGAGGATGGAAGGTTGCCTAGGAAAGAAGTCGCACTGCTCTCATCCACGTGGCATTTCTGCATTTCCCCCAAGGGTGCTTTGAAAACGTGCCATGCATGATAGATGTTTTAAGATGCACACGTGGTCAGCTGGGTCAGCGAGCCTAAGTTTTGGCTCTAAGGGGCCTTCCCGTGGATTGTCTCTGCTTATCTTCAGAACAGCCTCTCCAGGTAGGCAGCATGGACCTGACCTCACACCAGGTAAAGTGGCAAGAGAAGGGTGAGGTACTTTAGCTCTATCTAAGAACTAATTTAGACAGATCACCTCAAAATCTGTATGCTACAGTAGCCTCGGATAGTAACAGGAAAAACAGGGCCCTAACTTGCGATAGACAGTTGAGAAGGACCTCCTCCCACCCTTCCTACCGTGTCCAGGGAACAGTCTGGGATCAGACCAGAAAGTCTATGGGAAGGGAGAACTGCTTCTCTCCCAGCTTGGTCCCTCTGCCCTGAGGACCAGACAACTGCTGCTTCATCCTGGTCCCCTGGAGGTGCTGTGAAAGCTGGCAGAGGACAGTAGAGCTGAGAAAATCTCCCCGGTCTCCTACAAGTAGAAGGCTGTTCTATCTCACTGTGTGGGAAAAGATACACAGTGAAGGTGGGCCCATGACCTACAGAGCGTTCCCGATGGCTCTGCCTTGTGCGCAGTGGTGTGCCTTCTCTTTCCTTTGCAGACACAGATTTTGTGGGTCCAATTTAGGGGTGCAGAGAGCAAAGTTTTGGAAGCGGCATTTCAGGAGCACTTTTCATCTTCTGGTTGTCATAGAAACTGTTGGGTGTTTTCTGCTGAGGACAGTCAGGGGCCCATGACGGGTCCCACTGGGCACTGCTAGGAACTCTGGTAGGACTGACACGGGAGAAGTACATGGTCCTTGGTCTTTGGTTTCTCTCTTAGGGAGTATAACCTGTCTTGGGGAGCGGCAAGAAAACATCATGATTTTTTCCCTCTAAAGTTTTGAGAGTAATGCCGCAAAGAAAGATTTAAGACTGTGTGTAACATTTTGCCAGTTCTAAAATTTAACTTACTTGCTGCTAAAAAGAAAAAAAAAAAGAAAGATCACACTAGGCTGTAGCAACCTCCACTGAGAACACAAAGGAGAGAATTCTGCTTCTCTCCGCCCTCCCAGAAGGCAAACTTCCAGCTACAACCAAAGGTGCTTTCTCTGGAGACAGGCACCGCTCAGGCGCCATGAGAAAAAATAATAGTGTCTTGCTTACATCAATTGACCTTGAACTTGAGTCTCAGTCTGCAGACAATTTTTAGATAAAGACGAGGGAAATTCGGACAATTTCTTCCACTGTGTAACACACATACACACAAATGCTTCCTGTAAAATACACTCATTGGGACCAGACGTGGTGGCTCAGGCCCACTCTCCTAGCTACTCAGGAGGCAGAGATTGGGACAATGTTGGTTCAAGGGTGGTTTGGCACAAAGTTTAAGAGACCCTATCTCTACCAGCAAAAGCTGGGGTTATGGTGTGGCGTGCGCCTGTCATCCAAGCAATGAGGGAAGCACAAATTGGATGATCAACGTCCAGGCCAGTCCCGGGAATAAACTCAAGACCCTATTTGAAAAATAACTAAAGGAAAAAGGGCTGGGGGCATGGTTCAAGTGGTAGATAGCAAGGCCCTGAGTTCAAACCTCTGTATCACCAAAAAGAAAAAAACAGTCATTACCTTCTGTCCAAACACATCCATATTCTCCTATGTATTTTAGGGGAACAAGTCGAAGAACCTTCTTTGTGCTCACCTCTTGACATTACTATGGAGCCTATAATTCTGAGCTCTAAAAGGACTTGGGAAATTGCATATGTATTGCTCCTAGCTTGGAGACTTTTCATCTTGGTGCCTGATAGGCCAACTTCGGGCCTCCTTTCAGAATGGTGGTACCTGCACTGAGTCCTGCAGGGAGCTTGGCCTGCCCACTGTGCCTTTGCGATGGGTATTGGAGTCACTATGAGGAAACCACTTTCCCAGGTGGAAAACAGAGACCCACCTCTACAACAAGGAATGAAAAAGCCAGATTCCTAAATCATGACTATAGAAAAAGAGACAATTTTCAAATAAAATTTCAAGACGACCTTTTTGGGGGCATCAGTACTAACCTCAGTGCTTGTCTTTACCCACACCCCAGTCCTTTTGCTTTTCCATATAGGGTGTCACGCCAAGATCCTCCTACCTCTGTCCCCCAGGTACCTGGGTTAGAGAATGCCATGTAGGATACTGAGGGCCTTTGTGGGGCCGAGGGGCATCATGGACGGGCGCGCACTTGTAGGACACAACACAGGCACAGGCAACGGACGTCGCAGAAGAAATCAGACAGCACTCATTTAGGTAGGACAAGAAGCGCGCACACACACACATCTCTGCATGTCAGCTTTGTAGTCACCTTTGCCTACACACGCTGTGGGTACAAGAGACCCAGGGCTCATCTGTGATGTCCTTAATCTGAGATCCTCCTTAAATAATTTGAGGCCCTTTTTTATCTAGATAACTGAAGTTTAAGTACCACGTCTTGTTATACTTAAAATAACATACTTGGCAAAGTATGTCACAACCTCCCTGATTTTTCACGTGCAGTCCCCTCTGGTCCCTAGGCTGTCCCACTGAGCCTCGCAGTCATGACTGTGGTCAGCTGGGACACAGCCTAGGCTGAATGTGTGCTCAGTGTGCCCTGGACACAATTGATTGACAGTATTTCTTGGTTAACTTTTGTTATTTTTTCTGTTGCCACTCTCCATGACTTCTGGGACTCATGTCCCCTTTAGTTCATGGAGCTGCCATTGCTTCTTGTGTTCCAACCACGCTGGCCTCTTCCTGGGCAGCCTTGGCACCTGCCATCCCTCTGCCTAGGATGCTCCTGTCCAGATCCCACATTCTTACCTGCTCTAGAGGCTTCCCTTGGAGCTATTTAACACTGCAGGCCTCTCCCCAAGCCCTGGCCTTCCCTTTCTGTACAGCATTCAGAGTCCATTACGTGCTCTCTTGGCCAGCACTTCCTTACTGTGTCTCCTCTTGCTAGGATCCCAGAGGGCAGCAGTGTTTGTGTCTGGCTCACTGCTGCATCCCAAGTCTTAGAGCAGCCTGGTGCACACAGATACTCAATACACAAGTGTTCCACAAATGCATGCCAAGCGTGGGTGAGCACCACCCCTGCCACCCACCTGAAATTAATAAACACTTGCTCAAGGAACAGCAAATGCATTAGTGACTTCTTCCAGGTTATCTCCTTGCTCCCTGTTGGTGTCTTCCCTCTTTGGCCAGCCTTCTTTAGGGCTGCTCGTGCTGCTGTTTGAGTTGTGGGGTGCACAGGCAGTATTACCCTTGCTCCTGAATTACCACTCAGAGGCCAAAGCACTTTGTTCACTCTCACATCCCTGTGTTCCCTGTCCTCATTTCTAGTGTGGGTGCCATAGTGATGTTTGCCCAAAGGCCACGTTCAGAGCTTGACCTCATGTAGCAACCTACAAGGTTTGACTTTAATAAAACTTACTGGATGTTCTGCTGAAAGTTCTATGCAGTGTTTGATGGCTGTAAGTTCCTTTCACCTGCTCTGTCATGGTTTCATATTTTGAATACAACTGTGATCAGTTGAACGAATGACATCATTGTGGGGACCAGGGAAGGGATGGTGACATATTAACCTTCCCTCCTTAAACATAACCTGTGGCTGTCTAGAAATAGATTCCTCCGTCAGCTCTACATAAAGCTTGATGAGGTTTTGAAATTAGCGTTATTACTTTTTAACTAAGGCTACTCACTAGCATAAGAAATAGGCTAAAGCATCCCTATGTAACCTGCATTGCTCTGCTCTTTGTAATCCATGAATCCCTTGAGACTCTGGAGAATCAACTTCCCCTTTCCCAAAGGCTAGGTTGTCTGGCATCTGGCTCCCACACCTGTGAGAATGTGGGAAACAACCCTACCTCTCCTTCTGTCTTAGAGCACCTGACTCCCAGCACCGTTAACCTAGAATGTGGGAAATTCACCCAGAAACCCATTTCACCAGCATCACCAAGTGATCAAAGCAGTAGCCTGTCTGTGGACAATGGAAAGTCTAGGGTCCGCAAGCTGTGCGTGAGGCTCTCTCTGTGTGTTTGGGACTCAGTCTTCTTCCAGGGCCATGGGTTAGCTTATAATTCCAGAGCTAACCAAGAGAAAACTCGTCACACTGTTAATTGTGCCTGTAAATTAAATAAGGAGCACTGCCTGCTCCCAGCATCGGATCACAGGCAGGAATCTCTTCCTTTTCTGGGGAGGAAGGGTATTGTCCATCTTTCCAGACAGCCGCTCCATCACACCCTGCACTATTCATACTCCTACTAGTTGGCTTGGTGTTACTGCAGTGAAGTACCTGAGGCAGCTGGCTTGTGAAGAACAAAGGTTTATTTAGATCACAGTTTTGGAGTTCAAAGTCCAAGACTAGGAGCGGATAGAGCAGTATTTTCGACTCTGGTGAAGGCTACAGCATGCCATGGGGATAGTGTATGTTACATCACTGGAACGGGAGAATGCCTGGCATCTCACAGGCCCTTCTGCACTGCTCAGGAGAAGATGTGGCCACGCTCCCCAAGCCAAGCTTCTGCATTTTGATTTAAACATTGAGGTGAGGACAGAATCCTTAAAGTGACAATATTGAAATTTGCCTTAGAGAGCAGAGCACAACTTCTAAAACAAAGGACACTAAAGTAAAGTGCATTTGTAGCTGTGTTTTCAATCCAATTGTGGACTATTATTTGTATTGGTTGTTTTGTTCCAACATTTTTCTGTAAGTGCTTTTTATAAAACCCTGGAGAGTACACCAGACATCAGGCATTTGGATGAGAACACAGACACAAGCTAGAGTGACCTGGGCTCCTGGCTGCTGGCTAATGGGAATGCATGTCTGCGGGTAGGACCTCACTGCCCATATGGACTCTAAGACCTCAACCTGTGTAGCCACAGCCCTGCCTGCCCCATCCAGGGCTATTGTACATGCTTCGGAAGAATAACATGAATCACACAAGCTAAAACACAGTTCTTTCAGGTTCTGTAACTGTTGTGTGTCAGGTGTTCTGCATAGTCAGGGAAGAGAGTCTACACTCTGGGAATTAGCAGGCCAAAATCGATGCAGAGCACAGCTGTTTCCCTTCTCCCTCACTGCCTTTGTGTCCACCCACATGGCTGCCTGCATGCCCTATGTAGGTTCTGGTGTGCAGACCCAGCTTCCTCTTCCAAGTTCCTGTCCCTGCCCCAGCTGGCTCCCAGAAGGTGGCCAGAGGCTGCTGCCTGCAAGAGACAAGCATTTGTGAAAGTTTCCTAGCTGTGTTACACAGGGAGATTTCCTACCTATGAATCAAAGGAACCTGAGAGGTAAACGACTGCTCCATGCTATTCCACTCTGATAAGAATCACAGACTCTCACTATTGACAAGACTGAGAAATAAAAGGCACCGGCTTGGCACTATGACCTCATCTTTACACAAACTTTAAATATTATCCAATCGACTTCATTAGCAAGAAGTGATTTTCAACATTGACTCTTGTGAATTTGACACTGTTTCCAAGGGACCACTGCAGAAGGTTCTTTTGGTTTTTGTCAATAGGAGACTGGTCAATATTTGCCTATGGGGAGACGGGAGGTGGCAGAGCTGTTTGTGTACACTCTGTGTGACACAAGGCTGTGGAATGTGGTCACTGGCTACTCTTGCAGAAGCACAGCCTCACACCCTGGACCCAGCAGGGCTCATCATGAAGTCACTGTCAGGTAGCGAGTTCTAATTAAAAACCATTGGGCAGCCAAGCAAGCACAGGGAAACACAGTAATCTAGGTGCCCATCTGGAAAGAGCTCCAGGGCACAGTGACAATGGAAGAAAGTGAGGTGCAGAAAGGGAATGTGTAATGTGACTTTTTGTGTAAAAATATCAGACAGTCCTATTTGTATTCATTGTATAAAGAAACTCTGGAAAGCTAGTCAGGAAATAAATGGTCTCTGTCTCTCTCTGTGTGTCTGTCTCTCTCTCTTTGTGTGTGTGAACAGATGGTACTGTTCTGCACAGCGGTAGGGGTTGGAGTGAGACTTCTCAAAGTATGCTTTTTATATTGTTTTCATCTCAAATCATATGACTTTTAAACATTTTAAAAAGTTCAGTCATGTGTTAGAAAACAGAAACGAAAATCAACACAGCGTCCTCCATTGGCAGTTTCTGTAGGAAGTGCATGGAATTCCCATAGAATTGAGCAAAACAAAACATGTCAGAGTCTCAATACAGGTTGTGTTTCTTATTAGCTGTGTGACTTTGGTCAAGTCACATAAACGGTGACAATTCAGTTTCAGTACCTTTAAAATGGATGTAACATATCTAACTCCTTGTACCATTTTAAGGGTTAAATGAGGTAATGTCTCTTAAAGTCCCCAGCAACAGTGTGTCCTCAATGCACGATAATGATGCAATGACCACCCTCAACCAGGGGGATGTGTTCCACGACCCTCCGTGGCTGCCCAAAACCACAGAAAGGACTGAGCCCTACACATAGCACATATTTCCTATTCATGCAGACCTGTGATAAGGTTAAACTGATAAATTAGGCACAGAAGGAAATTTGTTCTTACTGAATATCTTTGCAGTCTCAGTGTACGATATTTTTTTCTTTCTGTATTAAGAACTTTTTAGCCCAACATGGTGGCCCATATCTGTCTTCCCAGCTACATGGGAGGTGGAGATCACAAGGATTGTGATTCAAAGTTGGCCTGGGCAAAAAAGTAAGCAAGACACCATCTCAAGAAAAAAAACTGGGCATTGGGACATGGCCTGTCACCCAGCCATGCTGGAAGCATGTGTACAAGAACTACAGTCCAGACCAGCTCAGGCAAAAGCAGAGACCCTTTCTGAAAAATAGCCAAAGCAAAAAGGGTTGTCAGCATGGCTCAAGCAGTAGAGCACCTGCCTAGCAAGGGCAAGACTCCCCACACCAAAAACCAAACAACCAAACCAAAAACCCCCACAAAGCCCTCTTATCTTTTCACTTAAAGAAAGCATTTTATGGCTTGTCCTTGAACTGCCTGCGTGCCCCTCTTGTACTTTGGGATCATTAATAAGTATGGTAAGAATTACTTCAACACAAACCCTGTAATACCTTGACAGTGGATTCGTGAGCTGTGATGGCTACTTAGTAACTAGTGGGAGGCCAGCCTCAACGGTGGAGTCAGGTGACAAGAGATTTCATCACACCATGCAGAACTGGTTGTTTCTAGAACTTTTCAAGTAATGTTGTCAGACTTCGTTTGGCTGTGGGTAAGTGCAACTGTGGAGCATGGGACTGCAAATGGCAGAAGGCTACTGTGCCTCAGGGCCTCCCCTACTTTGCTACAATTTCAGCTCCTACCATCTTTTAAGTATAAATCTTCAGGTGATCACGAGTCAGTCATCTGTCTCTTTCCCAGGTCACTAAGACTGCTGACGTTCTTTTGTCAGCTGCTTTTGATGCAGTGTGTGGTTTCATTTGCTCACCATGTTCACAAGAGAGTGTTGATGCTCCCTCCTGTGACTTCCTATCTTCTCTTTGTCACACGGCAGAATTAGGGAAGGTATCATTTGAATCCAGGTCTGTCTCCTGCCAACGCTGCTGCTTGCCCCATTTCACTTCAGTGTTGAGTGGTCAGCTCAAGACCCACTCATCTGCTCTACTGGGACCACTAATTCCCACAAACCTTTTCCCTCGTCATATGGTTCTCTCTACTCTACCTGGATTCATTCGAGGGGACAGTGAGGTGTTTTCAGCCACCATTCTTCTGGAATGGTTCTCCACAGATGCTCATATGTACCACTTATGGATCAGGCTGCTCGCATCTGCCTGGCTTCTAGTCTGGTTTTCCTACTTTCTTTTCCTTTTAAAGCATGCTGAGCTCTGGAAGTGGCAACTGGTCATGTCGCTCCAGTGCAAAGCCCTGAAAAGGCCCCTTTGCTCCTGAGGAAGTCCAAGCCCTTCCTCATGTCTGCTAGGAGGTTGGTGAGGCTTTCCAGCCTTGCCTCCCTACCTACAGACTCCCACACACTCAGAGCAGCCCTCAGTTTCCCAAGTGTGCTCCCTGTGGGCATTTGCTCAAGCTTTTCCTCAGTGCTCGCAGCTCTGCTGGCTCCCCATCTCACCTGGTGTAATGGATGTGTGGTCACACTGAACTCCAGGTGTGTCTGTCTGTGAGGGAGGTTGTGGATGGGATTAACACTAGAATCTGGTGACTGATGGCCCTCCCTAATGTGGGCCTCATCCTTCCTGTTCCCTGGCCTTCTCACTTGCCTTGGAATTCACACCATTGGCTCACCTGGGTCTCCTGCTGTCTGGCTACAGACCTTGAGACTTCTTATTGTCCATGTGAGCCAGATCCTCACATATTGTCACGCTGCTGCTCACACTCCACTTTGCTGTCCCCAGGAGGTCTTCCCTGAGCCACCATCCCCACATTGATCCCAACAGGGCTGCCTCTGCTCCTAACCTTTTAACCCAAGGCTCACTTCACAGCCCTCACACAGCTTAGCTGCTTGGTTCAGGTTCCACTGGCTTAGAAACCCTGAGTTTATAAGAAATGCGCAGGTCCCTTTTTTTTAAATCATTTTATCTTGCACTTTTAAAACAAGCACTCAGTGAGCACTGATTGAATTCATGAATTTTAATTATATCCCTTACAGTTTTTGAATGCATGCTGAATGGAGTGACAGCAGCACCTGTCATCCCTTGAAGTTCTTACAATGAGCCCTGTCTTGAATAGGTCTCTTTTTGTTCAGGAACTTTAAGTAAGAGCTGTAATTTAGAAAGTACCTCATTAGCGGCAGACTAGCCCTCCAATATAGATCTGGCTCCCAGGCAGTGAGTTCAGAGGGGCAATCAGCCTCCTCGAGACAGGAAGATGTTCCCTCAGCCCCAGATCCATCTGCCTGGAAGGAGAGGTGACAATGGGGTTCAGCCTCAGAGAGCCATGGTGACATGATAAGGGAAGCTGGCACTGGGGTGGAGCTTGCTAAGTTCTCCTCATATTCACACCAGCAGTTCTGCAGAGATAGGATGGGGTAAGGGGCTTGGCTTGCACCTCAGAGCCAAGGGAAAGATGCAACCATCCCCTCTTTGTCAGTACCCATGAAGGGGGACAGCGGGACATGCTAGGTGCTCTGACAGGTGGTATCTACAACACTGGGTGCAGCCTCTGGGTCACTGGCCCAAGGTCCTACCTGCTCCAGCCACAGGTTCCCAGGCCCCTTCTCATCTATGGTTTGGCTGCCTGCATGTGGCTAAACCTCCTAGACCTAATGACAGCCTCAGTGGTGATTCTCCTGCCCTCAGTCAGACAGCACCTTGGCAGTGACACCTACATTAAGCTAACAAGCCCTGGTCACCTTTGACAATAGACTTTGCAGTGAAAAGGAAGCTTATAGTTACAAGCTGCCTAGGCATTTTTGGTCATATGATATCCATCCTTCACTCCTTTCCTAACAGAATAAAAACTCTCACACAAAAAGAAGGTGTCTAATACAACAGGAAAGTCAGAATACTGCACTGTATTTCCAAGTTCCAACTAAACCCACAACGGCTGTGCCACACAGAGAAGCCTGCTACATTTGCATGTTTTTCAGGAAACCGTCTCCTTCCTATCTTTTTTAATAGCATAGAGAGGACAAAATAAGTCCATGTAATCTCAAGAGTTTAAAAGATATGTCAGTTCTAGGTGTCACATTTTAATTGTAAAAATCTTATGTTCTCTAATTTGCTGAAGTGCTGTGTTGGTGAATGAGCAACATGTCCCCTCACTGGCTCCAGGGACCTGGGTTTCACTCCTGATACCTGTGTAACATTTCATTTAGATGTTTGTCTATATTGGCCCAAGGCCATGGTGTGAAATTGCTGGTTGGGTGAAGCATTGGAAATTGCAGATTTCAAGAATACAAATGGCAGACAAGAATAACACTCCTGGTTACCAGCATGGTTCTGTTGGAACCAGCCCTTGTGTAAGACTAGTTTCACACTTGGATTACAGGACCTGGTTTATTTGAACAATGCTCATAGATCTAAAAGGACAACATTGTATTTCCACATCTTGGCACAAATTACATTTCTCTAGGAGATGTTTTAATTCTGGCAGCAATTAACTTCAGGCAAGAAGGTAACAAATGGACACGAGTATGGCAGTTTTTAGACTTCAAATAGCACTTGCTGTGCACACAAATGCTCAGAGCCATGTTTTGAAGGTTTTTTTCCCCAGTTGATACACAATTATAGGATATCAACTTCTACTTTTCTAAAATGTATTCTGGACTTCATAGCATCTACTTTAAATATTTTACTTTTCATGGAAACAAGTTGAAACATCACACACACACACACACACAAAAGTTGAAACATCACATAAAACCACATAATTCTGGACAAAAAAATGTTAGCTAATGTGTAACTCAAAGCACACTAAATGCAACATAATTCAGAACAAAAACTGGTCCATCCTCTTACTGCCTTCTTTTCTTTGAGGGGTGAGCGGCAGGGCATAAGGTTTATTTCATTGCTAATTAAATACAAACACATCTTACAAATCACAGAAAGAGGGACTCCCCTTATTTTGTTAGCATTACCCTCAGCCTTATAAGTTAAACAATCTTCAGGCTGTTGTGCACGATATGAATTGTAGAGTTCAGTCCTAGTCAGGCATGCTGCAGTGGCACTGGGAGGACAAGAACCCTTTGCCACATGGAAGGTCAGAGGTCAGAGGCACAAACATTCCCATTGAATCCTATAGTGCCAGAGTTTAGAATTCATTGCCCTTCAAATCTAAGTGCCAAGGTGACCCATAACAGCAACAGGTAGGGCAGGAGGGTAGTAGCTGAGGGCAGGAGACTTGATGTCTGTTTGTCTGTCTGTCTGTCTGTCTCTACCACTCCCTCTGCACTGCTGAGTGACTATGAGGAAACCACTTACTCAATAGACTTATTTTCTTCCTTTATAAAACTAGTGGAGATTGTTCCCTGTGAGTCCTAAGATTTGTCCTGCGCTAGGCTTCTATGAATCAAGGTAGACTTTCATTTTGCTTATTTTTGAACTGTCTGGAACAGAAGATAAATGAGAAGAAAAATTTGATGCTGAGGAGAAGATAAAAAAGTAGAATAAAAACCTCCAAATTGAAATGACAACAACAAAAATCAACCAATCGACCACCACCACCACCAAACCCTACATGATGGGAGCCTTCCCTCCCTGGAAGCGCCATATTCACGAGCTGGCAGCTTCCCCTGCATTCACCAGAGCCTTCCATTCAGTCAATTATGGGATTTCCCCCCTAGAAATTAATCCTTATCTGAAAATGAAGTCAATGGAAAACTGCATTTATTTTATAGCCACATTTCTATAACACATTTTCCCCTGAAGTGAACAATTTTTCTACACAGAGGCATAAATGAGACTTTTTCCCTAAGCCAAACACTACACACAATATCACGAGTGAGTCACGCAGAGACTGACTTCCGGCATGGCAATGTGAGGAGCTCCTTGGACTTGCTCCCCAGTGGAACTGTGAAAACTATGTACAAAAAGCATTTAAAGCCCCTGGAAACACCCTGTGAGAAAATAGCCAACAAAAAATATCTATTCAAGAGTCTACTGAAATTTGGTAAGAATGGCATGCATTTGTGGAATCAGAACATCTTGGACCCTTGTCCAAGCTCAGCTAGGGACAGACACTACAGCAAATGACTGTAGTCAAGAACTCAGGCTTCTCTCCCCCAGACCAAGCATATGAGCTCCTGTCTCCCTTAGAACAAGGTCATGACCTTCTTCTCCCCCCAGACCAAAGGCACAACCCTCCTTTGCCTCAGACTTCATTCCAGGGTCACAGGCATCTGTTTTCCCTAGACCAAGGAAATGGGGTCCTCTTTCTGTACACCCAGCCACAGGGCTTCCTTCTTATGACCAACGGGAGTTCACTGTTTCTCATCTTGCTCCCAGATGCGTGCTGCTAAGGCTGAGAACCAAGTGTTTATATGAAGAAGTGGGGATCCCCTCTTTTGCAGATGGAAGCTCTTCCTTGGATATGGCAAATTCTAATACTAAGGCTGCTAGTGTCCTTCCCAGCCGAGAGGTCATGCTGCTCATCAGGAGAGGCTGATGCCGCCCTCTCACAAGTGCTTGGCTCCCAGAGCAGGGTGTCACTCAGATAGAAGCTTGACGCTGTCACCAGCCCCAGAACCCTTGCTAAGGGAACTCTGCATGGGGCTGAGTGAGGTGTGGCTGCAGAGTGGAGAAGCATGCTGTAAGACAGCTCCTGCCTCCTCCTCACAGGCAACAGACTCTGGTGAAGGTTAAGCTGATGGTGATCTTGAGAACAGA
Organism: Castor canadensis; assembly: GCF_047511655.1. NCBI lineage: Eukaryota > Metazoa > Chordata > Mammalia > Rodentia > Castoridae > Castor > Castor canadensis. Next base: position 3,331,655 of record NC_133386.1, on the reverse strand, counting down.
GGGGGATAAGGGGAAAGGCAACTAAGATTTGTGGATGTAAGGGACAGACAGCCTAGATGCTACTGGCTAGCATCTAGCCAGAGAAAGAAGCAGCAGGCAGGATCCCTCTTGAGGGCAGAACGAACATCAAACACTGACCTCAAAAAGTATTCATTCAAAGGAGCCAAAACTTGATTGAGTTAATTTGTAAGGCAATGTATGCCCCAGGGCATTGTTAAAAACATTCCAGAAACTAGCCAGCAAAGAAATTAGCAGGGTATAATAGTTGTGTCTACTAAAAGAAACAAAGAGGGTCCTACCACTACCACTGTCACCCCAGTATGACAGGCCACTCCAAGTCTGTCCCTCTCTGCAACATCAGTGGTATAACACTGTGTGAGTGCATTTGGGAGAATAGGTGTCAGTCAAATAACACAGGCAGCCAAACAAATAAGCAAATAGCAAGAACACAAATCCTGGGAAGAGGGAGGACCATATTCAGAGTTGCTACATTAACTGGAATGTGCAGTTTCCAACAAATAATTATGATACAAAAAATTATGAAGCAGGAAAATATGAGCCATACACAGGGTAGGCAAAAGACAATCAGGCAGCAGAAACTTCCTGGGGGAGTTATCAAATGCAAGATTTAACAGGAAAAGACTTCAAAGTAGCCATTATAAATATATTCACCAAAGTGACAGAAACCACAGCTGAACAAGTAAAGGAAGGTAAGATAACAATGTCACATCAAGAAAAGAACAGCAATACAAAAGAGAAATTATGGAGTTGAAAAGTACAACTGAAATAAAAAGCCTACCAGAGGTGCTCAACAGCATATGTGAGCTGGCAACAGAAAGAATGAGTGAGTTGACTGGTTGATAGAGACTATGCAGACCAAAGAACAGAGAAAAATAGAATAGAGAAAAATAAACAGGGCTCAACAGAGTGCCATAAAGCACACCAGAGCATGCATAATAGAGGTACCAGAAGGAGAGAAAGGACAGGTAGAAAAAGTTCAAATAAATAATGGCTGTAAATTCCACAATTTATTGAAAAACAATAATCATTCAGGAAGCTTACAGAACTCCAAGCAGGATAAAGTCAGAGACACATTATAGTGAAAATACTTAAAGTCATAGACAAGGAGAAATCTTAAATGTAGCAGGAAAAAAATGATGTATCATAAAAGGGAACCCTGTGAGTTAGCAGATGACTTCTCAGTGAAACAATGGAGGCTAAAAAGCAGTGGAATGGCATAAGCAAAGTGCCGAGTAGGGGAAAAAAAACAGTTAACAAAATTTTATATCCACCAAAGCCATAACTAAAAGCTAAAGTTAAAACAAAGACTTTTTCAGATAAACAAAAATGGAGATCATTTGGGCCTAGTGATCCTTTTTATGAGAAGTAATGAAGTTCTTCTAGATGAAGACAAATTTCCCAGACTATAATTCAAGTGCACACAAACAGATGCTACAAAATGGATGAACTTTGAAGATATTACACTAAGTGAAGTTAATCAGGCACCTATAAACAAATATTATTATATGATTCCACTTACATGAGTTCCCCAAAGTAGGAAAATGCATAGAATCACAAAGTAGATTGTTGCTTCTAGGTTCTGGAGGGGAGGAATTGAGGGTGTTTAGTGGAGGCAGAATGTCAGATTGGGCAAATTAAAAGTTTTGGAGATAGATGGTGATGATGGTGATGATTCATACATAACAATATGAATGAACTTAATGCTATAGAATTGTACATTTAAAAATGTAAATGGTGAATTTTATGTATTGCTTATTAGACTACAATAAAAAATAATTGCAACTACAATGGAAAATATGAAGAGGGGATCATCTCAGGGTTACTTATATTGCTCATTGGTGTTCCTGCTGACCATGTTCAATATAGGTTCCTGTCTGCCCTTAACACGAGGACCTCAGAGTATTATTTTACTCCCCGAACTCTGGCTTCATGCCATGAATGGAGACCTTCTTTTCCCTGTAATCTCTCATCTTCCTATTATGGAAACAAACAACAAAGCATATATCTCTACCATCTGAGTAAGTTTAAATGCTGTTATATCTTCCCCTAAACTCCCAGGAGACTGCTCAAGGCTGCTTTGGTGGGGACAGTCGTAGGAAAAACAGAGATTCCAGAGTTGTATTTAGGAAACTCCTATGTCTCTACAGAAGTACTATACTAAGCCTTAGATTATAATCCCGTCCCTAGTGTTATAAACATAAGAATTTGGGATAAATAAGTTTGCTGAAGACTAATATGTAAAGAGAAGTCAGGCAATCCAAGCTGAAGACATACAGAGGAAGAACTACTTGTAATCAGAAATGTGCGAAGGGATCCAGTAAAATGGAAAGGGAGGGGGAGGGTAAAAGAAGAAAACTAAGAAGATGAATATGGTTGATACACTCTCTATATAAGATTTCCATAAATCTTAAACTGGCTGAAACCACCATAAGAAAGGTACTAAGGAACAATGAAGAAAAATAGAGGGGATAAACCAACTGTGGTTATAATATATATCTACATGGAAATATCACAAGGAAACTCCCTATGTAGCTACCTTTGTCTTAAACAAGCAAAAATGTCATGGCTTTTGTTTTTTTAATCTTTTTTCTTCTACAAAATCAGAGAACAGGAGGGTGGAACAGGTCCTGTGTGTGTGAGTGTGTGTGTGTGTGTGTGTGTGTGTGTGTGTGGTGTTGGCACCAGTGGGAGTAGGGAGGCGGTGGGAAAGGTAAGAAGGTAAACACAGCACAAAAATGTGTATGCATGTATGTAAATGCAAAAATGATATCTGTTGAAACCATTCCAGGAATTGGGGTAGAGGGACTAAGAAGAAAACTTAATTAAAAAAAATAAAGCAGATAACAAAAAGTAGAGGGAAAAATCATTAATTAATGAGACTAAAATGCTACCTTAGAAGGCATCCACTCAGTGATGAAGAAAGTAGTAAAGGAGAAACAAAAGAACAAAAGAGTCATGAAATATATACTGAAAGTAAAAACGTAGACATAAATCCAAAAATATTAATAACAACATTAACTGTAAGTGGGCTAATAAACCAATCAAAAGCCAGAGATTACATAACTATGCATATAAGAGACACACTTCAGATTTCAGGATACAATATCACAATGAAACCTCTTAATACAATTAGTTTATGCTAAAAAATTAAAAGTAATTAAATCAATTTAAAGATACTAATGTATTTAAAGTAAAGGAATGAAAAATAGATATCACATAAATATCAACCTAAGGGAAAGCTGGAGTTACTAGATTAATATCTGACAAAATAGATTGCAATCAAAAATGTTAGTAGGGATGGTAAGAAACATTTTATAATGATTAAGGGGTCAATCCATCAAGATTTAACAAATATGAAACTAGGTACACCTAACAACAGAGCACAAAAATACATGAAGAAAACCTGAGAGTCATGAAAGGAGAAAAAGACAATTCAATAATAGTTGGAGACTTCAGTGCCCTAATTTTAATAATAAATAGAAAAGCAAAAAGATCAATGAGGAAACAATAGACTTGAATAACACAATAAACCTACTAGATGTAATAAGAGAAAACATGCTACTTAATAACAGAATGTATATTTATTTCTTAAGAGCACCTGGAACATTCTCCAAGATAGACCATATGCTAACCCATAAAACAAACATCAATAAATTTAAGAATATCAAAGTAGTAAAAAAAATTTTTTCAGTCACAATGTAATGAAATTAGAAGTCAATAATGCAGACATTTGGAAATCTCACAGATACATGAAATTGAAACAACATACTTTAAAACAACCCGGGGATCAAAAACCAAAAGGGAAGTTTGAAACCTCTTTGGGATGAGTGAAAAAGGAATATACAACATACCAAAAATTTATGGGATGCAGCTGAAACTGTGCTTAGAGGGAAATTTACCGCTAGAAATGTCTATATTAATAAAGAATATCTTAAATTAGTTAGCACAACATTTTATCTGAAGACACTGGAAAAAGAAGAGAAAACCAAACCTACAGCACACGGAAAAACCTAAGTTACAATTAGGGTAGAAATGCATAAAATAGAGAATAGAGAAACAAGAAAGACAAATTAATGAAACCAAAAACTTGATGCACCAATTTTATAGTTGCATCATTTATATGTAGTCAAAAGGTAGAAATAACCCAAACGTCCTTCAGTGGATGAATGGATAGGCAAAATCTGCTCTGTCCATCCAGTGAAATATTTTTGGCCATAAGAACAGATGAAACTCTTGTGCGACAACATGGATAAGCTTTGAAGACATTAAGTGAACTGAAAGAAGCTACTCACAAAAGACTGCATACTATATGACTGCATTGTTGTGAAAGTCCAGAATAGGAAAATTTGTACAGATAGAAGACAGCTGTTTAGGGCAGGAGGCAGGTAGTGAGAGCTCAGGGCATGGGTCTTCCTTGTGAAGTAGTGAGAGAGTCCCACATCGACTGTGGTGATGGTCATACACATCTGTGACTGTGCCAAAAACTATCGTCTGGTACAATTCACACAGGTGGGCTATATGATCTATGGACCATACTCCTACTGCTGATTTTTCAAGATTGGTCTTGTCACACGTAGACTCCTGCCATTAGCACCTGTGCCGTATGTCCTCCTCTTTTACCATTTTGCAAGCAACTGTACCCAGAGTAGAAGGGAGTGTGGGGAGAGAATAAGGAAAGGCAATTTTTTACTTGATACTCAGCACAACCTAGGAGTTAGAGAGAGTTGGTCATCATGTATAAACTTAAATTACTATGTTTTGCTGCAGATTACTGTTCTGCAGCCAGTCTCATAGGGATAACACTTAGCGTTCATGGTGCTTGGAATAAAATCCCATCTTCCATGTACCCACGGTTAGAGTAGTTATGAAGCATAGAGCCATAGACAAAGATTTCACTACCAGCTTAGCTTCAATTTCTGAGTAATGATTAAATAACACAATTTGCTAGGTTCCTTGTGCTTCAAGAGCTGAGGAAGTTGCTGGTTCACATTGATGTGACTTTTTCCCTCAGATAAAGTTGTCATGCTGTTGGTTTCATAGCTACCAATGGGAAAAAAACAAGACATTTGAAGAGAGTTATCTGAACAGCAGAGCCAGCTGGGCAGTTGTTGGGCAGTTGATTTCCTACATCTTTTTGGTCACTGTTACAAATATGAGGACAAAAACAGAGATCCTATGTGTGAAATGGTATCCCTCCTTTACGTGTGGTTTTGCTTCCCAAGGTTTCAACCTGAAGTCAACTATGGTCTGAAAATATGAAGTGGAGAATTCCATAATTAAACAATTTGTAAGTTTTGAATTGCATACCATTCTGAGTAGTGTGAGTAAATTTTGTGCCAGGTCTATGTCACCCTAACTGTGAATCATCCCTTTGGTCCAGTGTGTCTACACTGGATATGCTGTGTACCTGCTAGACACCTATAGTCATCTCAGTTATCACATTGACTGTGGCAGTCAGTGCTGGTGTTCTGGTGACACTAAGAGAAGAGGAGTAATGCTGCCAATTCAGATATGCCAATGAATCAAAAAAAATGAGCCATAAAATACTTCCTTTAAGTGAAAAGTTCTTGTTTCGATAAGAAAAAAAATTGCTTGCTGAGGTTGCTAAGATCTATGGCTTTACTTTTAGCAGTGAAATGGTGAAGGAAGAAAAGAAGGAAAAGAAACCTGTGATCGTTTCATTGTCATACCACAAACTGCAAAACTTGTGGCCACAGTGCTCAGTTAAGACAGAGAAGGTGCTAGGTTCAATATGATTTCAGGCATTCACTAGGGGTCTTGGAATGCAGAGGAGGGGCTGTTGTGCTGAATCCTCTTGAGTTTAGTAATTATAGCAGCTCAGTTAAACGCCTTGCACATATACAACACACAGGATTGTTATAAAGCTCCCACTGTTCTATAGACAGACAGAAGGACATTATTTGTTAAAAATGTCCAGATCCCTGGGGAAAGAGGAAAGCTTGTAGCAGAACGACTTGCCCAGGACCAACTGACAGAAACCATCCACAATACTTGGGGCCCATGCCTTATCCAGCTCTTTCCTTTGTCCTCTGCTTGTGTATAGAACCCAAAAGCCACCAACAAAGTTTGTCACTGTTCTTTATATTTTTTTCGGGAGAACATGGTGTATGCAAACCACTCAGCAGTAGGAATTGAGCTTGGACTAGGCCATTTTCTTTGATTCTACTACAACTGGTTTGTTGAATTTCTAACGTGATCTGACACTGTGCTAAGTGCTGGGTAGAAGTAACTCAAGTGCTTTCTGCCATCAGAAAAGCCACACCCTGGAAATAAGGGAGACATAAATAGTCGCAGACAGCAAAAGATAACTTGGTGTCACAGAGTGGGGGTGGTCTACTCCAAGTGTGCACGTGTGTGCAAGTGGAGTATGAGCTAGGAAGAGCTTCATGAACTTGAGCAGAACACTGCAGAACAATGGCTGGAGAAGCAAAGACCCAAGGATCTCCTCAGGGAGAGGGGCCTTTTTGTGACAGGGTGAAGATGGTGAGTAGGGATCAGTAAGCACTCTGGAGCTGCAGCTGGGGACTAAGGAATGATGAAGCAGTAGCAGGTGGGCTGGGCCAGGCAGAGATATTAGGGTGCACTTATATTGCTATTTTCCTCTAAAGCAAGGTTGGAGCCCTGCAGGGTAAGCTAGCCTAGGTGAGCAGGCAACATGAAGCTGGCCCTAGGGCAGCAGAGGACCACCTGCCTCTCAAGGGAGGTGGGCTGTGAAAACTGCAGAAGAAACTGTCCAGGTAAGGCAGAGAACAAAGAGCTCTTTCTCCAGTTCCTCTGCCACTTTTAGCTCACAGGCAAGCCAGACCTTTCCCCAGCTGTTGACGTCACAGACTTTTTGCCAGGAGGACAGCAGACCTCATCACAGGCCCTGAGAGCCCTGAGGGTTTGATTCTGATCTCTGACATGTGGACAGTCACACATGAGCAGTAGTTATGCTGCTCTTCCAGGGGACACAAGCACACACCAACCTCACAAAGGAGAGGAACTTTGAACATTGCAGAAATGGACCTGAGTGGCAAGGAGTGAATAGTTAAGATGAAGAAGCGCCCCATGGGAGAGGGAGAGTGGTTGCATGCTTGTGCTAAAGTGAAAAGTGCTATGGGACATGGAGAAGCAAGGGGCAGAACACAAGAGGGGCCCAGTGGTGGTGCCCACAAAGGGTGGGTGTGTGGCCTGCAAAGGAGTACTTAGCGGTCAGTCCCTGTGCTCACCAGGTGCTGCCCTCTCATTATCCTCCTTGCATGAGAACCAGGTGCACACAAGGCTCTGACAGTCCTTACACACCAGACAGGACTCTTGGAGCCAGACTTGCCGTGGGAAAGGTCCAACACTGACCACTGACGCGCAGTGACCTGCCACAATGACCGTTAGTGACCTGAAAGCATTGGGAAGCCCATTGCCCTTCACTTGTTCTAAAATTTGAAATGTTTTCAGAGTAAGGATGTGGTGTCTGTCTGAGGTGAAGTACACATGTGCCACCCACTCCAAGGACAGATCACCATGGAGAAGTGAAGACTGCTGGACGCCAGGATAGGGCACAGGTTTGTCTGCAAATTGGCTTTGTAGTCACCTGCCACACACCTGAAGCTGGGTGTGGAATAGTGGTGGCTGTGGTTCTTTCTCAAGAAGGACCACCTCGGGGGATCTGTGCATGAGGTGGGGTGTCGGGCTGACACACAGCTTTCACCTCCACCTGTCCCTTTAGACAGTGAGACAAAAACATGTATGCCATTTCACCAGGTTCGAGGGGACCGTGGGCACAGCCATAAAAAAAACAGAGATGAGCTGCGACTGGGTGACCCTGTGCACTTTCCCTTTCATGCCCAGTGGAGGTGTAGATGGGCACAAGCTTCAAAAGGAAGATCCAAAGTCCCCTTAGAGAGACCATGAAAGGTCTGCAAGAACGCAGATAAGGAGCACCACACGTGTCTGAGAGCTGGGCGGGTGGGCAGCCCTCCTGGATCCTGAGCAACTTGAGATTCTGTAAGAGGGAAAACCAGGGGTCAGCGCCACTGGAATAAAGATGTGAATTCTGGAGTCATGAAATCAGATCACCAAGATGAATGGATGGAACAATGAGCTGCTGATGTCCCCAAGTCCCCACAAGTGTGCGGGTGGGTCCTTACACACACCCAAGCCCATTCACAGGCGCTCACGAGTAAACCCAACTGCTGCAGTGTTTCAGCAGTGGGCAGATCATCACGGGGAGATCCAGCATGCATTTGGGAACTGGTTCAAGTTCACAGACTCAGGGCCAGAACAAACTGTGGGTGTTCTGGCCATGGTCCTTCAGCCACCCCGCAGCCAGCTGCACAGACACAGAGGCCAGCGTTGGCAGGACCCATTGTGCTCCTTCAAAGACAGTGGCGGAGGTCAGCAGACAGACCCAGGAGGGGCATGGGAGTCCCTCTCTGAATGACAATCCGAACCCCAGCACTCTCCAGCTACAGAGGGCATAGGTGGCCAAAATAGTGTCAAGAAAATCTGGCTGCAGGAAGAGAGGGCTGTGACCTTTCTGCAAGCTTGGATTTCTTTGTGCAGGGTCTTTTCTAAGGACAGCTCACAGAGTTCATGGACACCACCCTGTGTGACACCCCCCAGAGGCTCAACAGTTCCTCTCATCACATAGACACACATGCCAAGAGTAACGGATACTGACCAACTGCTAATGACAGGGGAAAGTAATAAGATGTCACAGCCAGGACATCCCATGGATCAGGTTTTGTGAACAGTGAGTCTAAGTGGCATGAGTGAGAGGTGCAAATCAAACCTATCTTTCTGCACTTGGTCATTTCATGCTTCCGGGTCAAGAGATACTTAAAAAAAATGAGTCAGCTCCACCATTAATTAATGAAGTCCACAGCCAGGGTGCCCATGCTTCAAGCTCTCTCATTCCGCATGCCAATCCTCCCCAGCCTACTGTCACATCTTCCACTTGCCATGACCTTTTAGGGGCCATGCCTCTTTGAGATGGACCCTACTGTACTCACCTGCCAAGTCCCAAAGCACAGACCTTGCCCCCCAGCAGGTGCTTCCCCAGCAGATACCAAGAGCAACTAGCAAGCCATGCATCCAGAAGGAAGCTGGTGCCTTAGTGGCTCACAGTGACCTAACCAGGACAAAGCTTAGAGAACCTGTTTGCCAGGTTTGAATGCAAATGTCTCTATTCCTAAAACACACCAAGATGAGACCTGAGATCGCATTGGCTGTCAACAGCTGGCCAGATTATTGAGACCAGAGGGCAGTTTTCTGAGTTTGGTTCTCTTACCACAGCTAAATGTGGAGCTGCCTGTCAACAATCCAGGATCAACACCCACCTCATAATCACCCGGGGTGAGGGGTTCTCCAGGGTGTGTGGGAGTGAACTCAGAGTCTCTTGTGAACAGTCCTCTCTAGGACAAGACCTTTTAAACTGGAGATCTAGTTTAGTGCCACGACCAGGAGGTCTTCAAGAATTGTATTCTTTGTTCCCGTAAACTGTTGTAACAGAATCGTGTGACACTGGAGATAATGGACAGCAGTACAACTTCAGTTGGGAAATTATTCATACATAACTTTTGCATGCAATTATTTTGAAATAGAAGATGCTATTACAATTAGATGATAGATGACTTTGATAAAAGGCAAAATATGAAGTTCTATTTTTCAACATTACACCATGACTTAAACATATTATAATTATCAGGGCACCAGGAAGATAATACATAAAGCAATTGTTAGAACTGTGTTTATTTGCATTCAAAATATCAAGTTCCCTCTCCCCCGAAAAGACTGTTTATAGTAATAGCATTAGTACAGCAAGGGAAAAAGAGCAATGCATTTTCCCATATTCTAAACTGAGTCCTATTGTTGGTAGTGCATAGGGAATTGTGACAAGCTCCCCTAAGAGTGTAGGGGAAGAGGACATGGCAGACCCGTGTGGCAGCTGTGCCCCTCGTCTATCATCCATAACTGATAACGCCAAGATGGCAGCACTGACTAGGAATGGAGAGGGTGCTGATCCATGAGGCTGGCTTTAGGCACACACATGTTAGTTGTGTGCAGGTCTGGGAGGAGGAAAAGATGAATTCTGAGAGGCAAAAGCAAGTTTCCAGAAAGATGTTCCCAACTGGGCAGCAACATTTCCACGATACGGCTGTGGTGTGGATGAAATACCCTCTAGAGCCTTAATTCGTATGTGTTGGTAAATAAACTTCTGAGCTATCTCAGCAGCAGGACTCCAGGGTCATTCTGGTTGCTGCAAAGGGGTTAGCGCGTGTTCTGCTGATCACATACGGCAGCAGTCTGCTACGGTGAAGGTTAATTGATGCAGTCCAGTGTAATCTTGCAAAGCTAAGACGGGGCTCCAGCGAGGTCAAAGCCCTGTACCTTTCTCCCTATCCTGCCACTCCCATCCATTGACACTCCTTGGCCACAATGTTAAGTTCTTCCCTGGAAACTGCAGACAGTGATTTTGCTAGGAGCTCCAGGCAGGCAAGACAAAAACAGAAACTTAAACTTCTGAATGTTGTTTGGATGGGTGTCTCAAAGCCCTCTCAGCGCTGACGTGCCCCAGCACAGCGTTCAGCACCCACCACTCCCCTACCATATCCCGTTGTAAAAATCAAGACCAGGGCAGAAACAAAAATAAACAAACCATGCCTAGGAAGACTCCCTCTCTGTCCCCTCTGTACATCCTGCTGATCCTCCCTCCTCCTAATGTGGTGGTCTCCAGATGCTATTCTTCTTGGGGTCCCTGTGCAGTACTGCCCTGGGTCATCCATTCGCTAGCAGACTGGGTGATCCACATTACCTCACTCTTGGTTTTTTTAAAATTTTTTGCAGCACTGGAGATTGAACCTAGGACCTTGCATTTGCCAGGCACGTACTTTACCCCTTGAGCCATGCTCTCAGCCATCACTTCACTCTTTTGCTTGAAATTGACCCATTTCCCCAACACTTGAAGATCAAAACGTGTGGCCTACACTGATGCGCGGCCTTGCTTCTCTCCACACGCATGACCTGTCACCTCTGCCCTTGCTTGCTCACTGTATTTTGGCCGCCTTACCTTTTTTTTTTTTTTAATCAGCTCTGGACTCACCAAGACAGACTTGCCTCTGCCACTGGCAAAGATATTCCCAGGGATGTGCTCAAATCCCTGCTCAGTCCACCTCCTCAGAAAGGCCTCAGGACTGTCTTCGCCTTGTGCTGTCCTACGCTGGTCACTCACACACCTCACATCCTGTCTTTCTTCAGGGCACTTTTTGCTTCTGAATCATAACACCTGATCGCTCCCTTGGTGTTGGCCTCCCAGGTGGAGTGTAGCACTGAGTTGGGACAGTCTCCTGTTAGAGTCCCAGCACAAATGCACAATCCCAGGGCTCAGCCCCACTTACAGAACAAACCGCATGCCACCTGAGCAGTGCTCTGAGCCAGAAGGAGGCCTCCCCTGCTTATGGTACAGCCCAAATAGATAGCCAAGGAGTTACAGGTGTTTACCTAAATATGTACAGTCATGTTTAAAGACGGTTACCACCTTCGCCACCTTAAAACAAAAGCATATTTCTTCTGCATCTCAGGAACTTTATTTCCAAGGTTCTAGTAATCCTGCCTTATAAAAAAAGTTCATATAAATCAGGCCTTTTTGTTTTGGCGGTTCTGTGGTTTGAACTTGGGCTTCATGCTTGCTACGCAGGCTCTCTACCACTTGAGTCAAATCTCTAGGACCAGTCAGGACATTTTGGATAGATACTTAGTTTAGAAGCAAACCCATCAGATGTAGATAATAAAAATTATTCTCCCATCGAAATTGCTCTTGCTCGTTAGTGAGTGGGGATGCTAGCCTTCATCACCACATTAAATTACAGATTTGATAGTCGTTTTCGTCAAGACTATAACTTTGGAAAGTAAAAGAGAGAAGAAGCCACACTGGGTGCATTGAAAAACTCACCCGAGGCCATGTCTATATTCCCAGACCCTATTGTGACATCCACGGCGCCCATACCCCTCCCAATCATGGGCATTTTTCTTGGCCACTCTGCCCACGAGGTCCTAAGTGAGAAGAACACAGGAAGGACACGTATGGTCCCCAGGATGCAGGGCATCCCCCCAGGTCCCTGTGTACCTGTTGCGTTGCAGGAGCCCACGGCGTCTTCTGCGGAGTCACTGCTCATCTGCACCCGAGTGTCCGTCCGGCTTCGCAGTGCCAGCAAAGTGGGTCCTTTGCTCCCACCTTTAAGCGTGCAGGGGAGGCAGCTGGCTGGAAGGAACAAGAAGGTGACATTAGCATCGAGCACTATGAAGTACAACCTTGCAGCCAGGAGCAGGTGGGCCCTGAAAGCCCCCGACCCTGCATAGACCACTTACAGGGCATGCACTTCAGCAGGGGCTCCTATGGCCTCCACAAGGGTCCCCTGGTGCCACAACAGATGGTGGGACTGAGGCAAGAACCGGCAGAATTGGGGCACAGAATGGGGACACACATGAACCCACATCCCAACACAGCCTCCAAGATTACTTATGAAGACCGGGGATATCCTTGACCCAGAACACGGGCTCTGCAGCCCATGGTGGACTCTGAGAGTTCCCTATTGGAAGGGGCTCTGCAGGTTGCATTTTGCCTGGGACATTCTCCTTGGGACTTTCAGCTCATCCCGCACAGTCCTTCAGGGTCCAATCTACAAGGAGTGTGGCTGTGCGACTCTGGAGGTGGTAGAAATGAGGAGGAGGAGGAAGGGGAAAAGACGAGGGGAAGCTGGACTCCAGAGCTTGTTTGAAGTCTGAGGCCGAGCTCAGTACAGGCCAGCCCAGGAATGTTCCAGCAGGTCTGAAATGCACCTCTGGGACACGATGCTGCCTGTTAGGATGCACCAGTCATCGTGACATGCTTCTGAACAAGCAGTGTGACAGCAATGCCTCAGGTGGGCAGCCAGTGTCTTTGGCACCTGACCCATGTGCACCTCACAACTCAGAGAGTGGAGAGGCTTGCTGTGGAAGTCAGTTCGCATCCAAGGGGCCTTTCAGACCTAGGACCACAGAGCACAGGTGAGAGTCAGCTATGCACCGCTCATGCCCCTCCCCTAATTCTGTCCTGGCACACAGCGAGGACAGGGGGTCCTCACCAGTGGCACCAGGACTGGAGGTCCAAGGGGCATCATGCATGCTGACTCCCTCCAAAGTCCCCCAGGTTGCTGTCCTGCAGAACATACTATGTGCCAAGGACAAATGAGAAACAGGAGTGGTCTCACAGAAAGACCCACACAGTATGAAAATAAATTTGGTTTAGGACACACTGTCCCCCCATCCCCAGAAGAAACAAAGAGTGTATGTCTTAGAGAAACTGGACTCAGATGCTTGCACGCAGAGGAGGCTCTCAATGGAACAGGAGCACAAGGGGTCAACTGATCAGGCCAGAGGGGCTCTGTTGCACCCCTCCCCAAGCGATAGCCCCACCTCCCCAGCCAGCCCTGCAAAGAGAGTGGCTGCTGCTGGGCTCCCACTTAATCTCTACCCTTGGCTCTACCAGAGACAGGAGGGCTTTTCCTGGAGAAGCTGAACTGGACCAAAGAAAAGACCTGCAGAGCTCCTGGAGTCCAAGGAGGGGGTCCTCTCTCCGGGCGTCACAGTCCTGACGGCAAGCTCTCCAGGTGGTAATCCCTGACTTCCTGTAATCTTCCTTCACCTTCCTGCCTATTTCAGTGCTTGCTCTTACTGGAGAGTATGGTGAAGGAGAGTAGGGAAGTGAGGAGAGCTTCCAACACAAATGACTGAGGGAAAGTAACAAACAGGAAAAAGGAGCCTGCAGAGAGACCATGCAGGGAGGAAAAAGTTCTTAGAACTGTAATGTTTCCAGAGGAAGAAGAAAAGATACTGCATTTCTGGTAAAATGAAAGTATGCTACGAAAAGGAACAACTGGGAGCAGGAAAGGAACAATAATTTTGGAAATTAAAGAGAGAATATTAAAAACTTTAAAGTTAATAGAGTTTGAGGGATAAAATTGAATAACACATCCCACAGAAAATAGAAGAAAAATAAAAAACAGCAAAAAGAGAAAGATAAGAAAATGTGAGGATTAATTCAGCACAGAAAGAACTAACCTGGAGGAAGAAATTATCAAAGAAGTAATACAGGAAAATAACCCAGAACTGGAGTAGGTCCACACAGAGTGGTACAGCACCTGTTAGCACAACAATTTAGACATTGTTTAGACAAAGCACATGAAGGTATTGTGGAAGGCAGGACTTCCAGAAACACAGTCACTTACCGCCCAGGTACACTCAGATGTCACATACTGCCAAAATGAAGGAGTAAACCAAGAAAAAGTAACACATGGCTACCAGAAGCAGCAAAGGGATTTCCCAGGATGAGGGTGACAGGAGGTCCTAGGACAACAGGTATGTCCCAGGCAGGTGGAGCAGAGCTGAGGGTATTAGGCTCGCTCCGTGACACACCTGTGGGAGCGTTTAAAGTCACTAGATACAGCTGAAAATCTAAGCACTTACGAAAACAAGGCTAATGCTAACTGCAGGGAAAATAAAATTGTACGAGAGAGAAAACAGCATCCAAGAACCCACTTTGGCTCAGGCACGAGGAACATTCCCACCGATGATGGGGCAAGTGCTGCAGCCTTAACCAGTGGTCGTGGTCCCACTGCACTGAGCTTGTGGGGGTGAACAAGGTGTGCATAGGCGTTCAGTCCTCTAAGCCAGGACAGAAACTCAACAGATGACATTGAAAAACACAAAGTCCCAGCTTGCAAGTAAGGATAGTCACCCCTTCTTTGGGGCAGAAACAGTCTCAGGCCAACATACATGGTTTTCTGAGGCCTGAGTGCGCTGTATTGTAATCCAACTGGCCTTTCCTGGGTACGCTTATACAGAGCGCAAATGGAACTATATGGTGGCCCTGATCTGACACATAAGCACTGCTGTCACAGCAGTGTGAAGAAAGGGAGAAGGAGAGAGGGAGGATGGGGAGGAGATGGAGGAGGGAGAATGAGGACCGAGGAAGAAGAAGTGGGAAGAAATTGGACTAAGAGAAACCTATCTAAAGTTCTAAGAGCAAGTCTGATACCATAAATGTCCTGTGAGATATTTTTCAACTTCTGGTTTAAATGTGAACACCTGGAATAATACATGAGGGCTGAAATTAACACCAGTCTTTCTAATACCCAGAGAAACAGCCTTGAATTATATGGGATTCGGCTGACCTAGATAAACACTTATCCTTAGGAAAGAAGGCATAGCTAAGCATTTCAGGTGTTTTTAGTTTGGTCTGAACCAATATGCAATGCGATTGCTAAGAAGTAGGAAGTGCTAATGCAATTTTAGGATAAATAATTTTAGAATTTCAAGAAATGGAAGATGGCCTAGACTTTCCTGTGCTCTGGCCAGTATTGCTCTCAGGTCTAGGTCCTAAGAGTCTGAAGAGGCTTTGTGTCCAAAAAGGAGGTTCACAACATACACAGATTTGGAAGTCATTTTAAAGAAGGAAGAATCTTTAATATGGTAACAAGAAACCACTTGGCAATTGTGTGTGGACAGCTATCTGTAAGTAGCTCATAAATTAGGAACCCCACACAGAGTTCACCTTTTTAACTGGAGAGGGTTAAAGAGTAAATGGAAAGAGAGATGCATTGATTTACTAATTCACGTGGAACTATTCAAAAATAAAATGTGCTCTCTTGCACAGATGGGATTAAAATGAGGCCCCTGTGGGAGGGAGAGGTGTGGAGTGTGCATGCAGGACCTCCTCGACTTGGCTGAGATCAAGTTCCAGTGTGAGGTGTTTATGATTTCATGTCTTTGTCACTTCCCCTGAGCTGTGAGCTGTGACTGTACACTTCAAAAACATGTTTGATTTGGGTGTCTGGTAAAGAATGGTCTCACCTCCACTCCAACTCATCGCTTCTTACATGCTTCAAGGAAAATGACATTTTGGATTTGAAGTAAGACCCAGGAGAACGACCTGGGAAAGATGGTAGACTTGAACTTTTGCACTGCTCAGGGAAGACTTTGTCAGGTTTTTCACTTTCTGGGCATACTGTAAGTGCCACCTACACTGTGGCATCACAAGTGATTCCAGATTCTATCAGTGCTAACAATGAAAGAGAGAGCAATGGAATCCAGCTTCCCCGACGACGCAGTCACCAAGGAGGGAGGTCTGAGACTCTGCACTTAGCCGGTGTGCGGTCCCCACGTGGGGATTCACCATCCATAGAAACACCACTTCTCAGAGATTCTTGCTCCCCTTCTTTTTATGAATTCATTGATTGTGATGTTTTCAATGGCATAGAACGACTACAGTCTATTATAAAAGATGCTGGTATGGAAAATTAAGAAAGACTAATAAAATTCCCAAGCCACTAAACACTTCCTCTGAGAACTACTTACTACAACCTTGCCAGGTTGGAAATTATACATTTCAAGCCATCACACTATTTTCTGAACCTGGGAATCCCAGGTTCTTAAAGGAGCACTTAACCAGAAATTGCAATTTAAAAACGATGTATTTCCCCAAATTTCTCATGCGATACAGAATTATTTATATGGTTATGTCAGGAAATTCTACCCGATTAATCTCACTTTAATATTAGGTAAATGGTATAGAAATCTATTTCCAAAGAATGTCCAGTGCTATGATAGAAAACAAATACAATGGCCCCTCTGCTCCGTGCACCATTGTCTGAGGAAAACGGAAGGCAGTCTCTCTGGACCGAACGCTCTCCATGCATTTGTAACTAGGGCACGCCTATTAGAAGGTCGACACTAACTCACTCACGCTGGAAGGATACCAGGTAAAACATGACACTTGGAAAGTTTGGTACAGGCATGGAAACATGTTTACAGAAAGCTGAGTCTGCTTACACTGAGTGCTAAAACACCAGATGTAACATCAGGCTATACTGTTTCTGATAAAACAACTGATATTATAACTGTTGTTTTAAAAATCTGTACTTTGTAGCCAAAGCTTGATTTGACTTGTGTTCTTGTTTGAATTCAAAACAGCCAAGTTTGAACCCTGAGCACACTGCTTCAGAGAAGAGGCCTTGACTTCTGGTTTCAGGTCACTTACGACTAAGTGCTTCCAGCCACTCAGACCTCTGAGGGTCTGGGGAGACGGGTGAAGACTGTGGAACCCCAACTAACTGGGGTAAAATTCCCACTCTGAGGTTTGCTGTTGGCCATGCCTGGAAATTTGCTGCGTTTCCTTGGGCCTGTTCTTTTATTTTCTCCATAGACTGGAAGAGCACTTGACATTAAGCGTGCAAAGATCTCCAATCCCTTTATTTATAACGTCACATAAGCTCCAAAAATACTGAGATCTCATTGTCCCAGTCCACGTGAAATCCCACAAAGTCACACCCAGGGAGGCCTTGCTGTGATTACTGGTACTGGGGCAGCCAGGAAGCAGTAACCGGAATTCCCACGGTCTGTCACCTTCCCAGCCCAGGCTGGCCTATGTGAATTCTGAATCTCTCAGGACTCAAAATGAGCTCCTTTTGGTGTAGTCGCCGACTTACTAATTCTATATGCAAATTCGATATTCCAGGAGCAGCAGGGAAGTGAACAACCCTGCCTTTTCCAGAGACAGAAGTTAGCAGAGGAATTCTAACTACCCTGTTTTCAGTTTCTTTATGACACTCGGTCTGTTTCTGATTAGTTGTTGCCAAGTGGTTACCTAAACATTTTTGAGCCAATTTTGAAGGAATAAGAGCAAACAAGGAATAACATAAAGGTTTGATTATTTCTTTATTTTCCCTTGGAGGTAAGTCTGAATTTTCTTCAAATAATAAAATCCCTCCAAGAGATGCTAAAAAAAGAAACAGGAGCAGTTTACTGAAACAGGCATGCAGGGGCTTATGTAAGCTATTCCAGACTCAGGGCTGGTGAGGACTGCCAGTTATGCTGTTGACTTCCAGCGTAATCCACCGAAGTCAGGGTAAGAGGACTGCACGTTAGTCAGGAAACTGCTATGTATAAATTACTTTACGTGCAGGCAGACAGCGTCTGCACTAAGCAAACGCAGGCTGGAGGCTTTGTCAATATACCTTCAATGCAAAACGGAGACTTCGTTCATTTATGCTCACAGGATCGGCAGATGGTAAAGGTGGAAAGGCATTCGAAGTCACCTCCTCTAATCTCAGGGCTCAGAGTTTCTTCTTTAAGGATTATAAAACCCTTTCAACTCCGCCCAGGGTCATATTGACACAAAGAAGATTGTCCTACCTGTGAGCATGCAGTGGAAGCTGTAGCAGTCATACAAATGCTAAATTACATCTCCATGCCTGTTACCGTCATTAACACAGATCAACAATTAGATAGCTAGTGTCAGAGGAAGACTAGCTAAGTCAGGCCTCAAATTAGGAAGGGTTCCTTTTGATCCTTGTGAGTTCCATGTAGTCACTTGGTCTTTGACTACATCACGTGTCACTTCGGAGTTCCCTTTATCACATCTACCAGGTCCTTACATTTCTTCTAAGATACACCAATAAAAGGAAGTTTGCTCAAATTTCCTCCTTTGCTGGGAGATAGCTGTAATCAATGAGATTTACTTATATTTCCAGTAATTAGGCAGAAGGAAGAGCAACTGAAATCTCATTTACAAATCAGGAGACTCCTGGCTGATGGTTCATGTAAGACAATGTTGGCTTCCAGGGTCCTCGGGAGCAGAGGAAAACGAGAGACACTGGAGTCACTGAGCTCATGGGGTAGAGACCACTTCCCCACGGTGAACAGCCCTCCGAATTCATGAGTCCCAGGGAGGCTGATGCCAGGAGCTGGCTCTGGAGTCTCTGATTGTCCACAGCTGTCTCTTGATTCTCATTCCTCCTATAGGTACCCTCCTTCTGGGCTTACCAGAAACCTCTCCCCTGTCATTTGTCCCTCCCATGTAGTGCTTCCACCACCTTTGCAGCCTCGCATTTTGCTGTTGCTTCCTGTAAAAATGCACTCTTCCGTCTTTGGCTGATTTGTCATCTTCAGTTCTATGCCATCCTCAGCAAATATGCAATGTGGCTTCTTGTCAGGACAATGAGCTGGCTTTGGAGGACTCTGACTGGTAGAAATGGAGTCCGATCAGCCCTGTCTATGTGCAAAGACTGTGCCCAGTGCTAAGAAGGCAGTGCAAGATGGATTCACCACTGATGGGCATGTGCTCTAGAGCACTGCTGTGCCCAGGAAGGTAGAAAGGAAATGCCAAGGGCTGCATGGCTATGGAGGACGGAGTTCCAGGGTTTGGAAGAGCAAAGCCAACTCCTCCCACCAGAATGCTGTTCCTGCAATGTCCCAGCTCTGGAAGGAAAAGAAGGAGGCAGAATGGTGGAGCTCCAATAGTTCCCTATTCTCTAAAGCAAGAGAAGAAATAAATGGAGAAATATTTTGTAGAAATTGGGCAGCAGGAATGTTGAGAAAAAAATATAATGAGGAAACATTTAATTCTTCCTCGGGGAAAAGAATGACTTTCAATAGTTACTTGGTGCCATAGTTTGGATCTTCAGTATACTCCAAAGGATCAGGGATTAAAGCATGGCGAACACTGCAAGAGGTGGGGTCTCACGGGAGGTCTTCAGGCCCTCAGCGAGTATTCCCTTGATCACTCTTTCTCTGGCTTCTTGGCCATGATTTGAAGTAGTTTTGCCCTAACTTGAGCTGCTGTCATAATACCTCATCACAGGCACAAAGCAATGAGATCAACCAGCCATGGACTGAAACCTCTAAAATCTTTTCTCTTTATAAATTATCACCTAAGATGTTTGTTATCGTAACAGGAAACTGATCAACACATATGAAAATCTTCCGCATTTTGTTTTAATAATAAGCATAGCTGGTCTTACAAGTAATCAAAATAAATGACTACTTATATGATGTCATGTCAAGAAGCGTCAGTAATAATGTAATGGGTGAGCCTTGGTGCTGAGCCTGAGGACAGGATGGCTGGGAGGCCAGCCGCCTCTCTGGTCCCCACCTGCTGATCACACCATGTTGGAATAATGGTTGTGTCTGTTGCCTCTGTTGTTCTGTCTGTGAGGGCAGGAGGGCTGCCATGGTCAGCACTCACAATGCAGTGAGAACCAGCTTCCTGGCAGCCCTGGTCCTCCCCAGCAACTGAAGGCTCAGGATGACACAGGACATCCTGAGTGGATGTGCAGAGCCTCATTTCACAGGAATAGATGGGTGCCAAAAGGAAACAAGCCCTGAGTTCCTGCTGGGAGAGGTTTTCCACTGCTCTCCTGACCAGAGTGGACAATGTGAAGAAGCCCAGATGTGCTCCAAACACAACAGAAAGCAACCCGACAGGCAGATGGACAAGTGTGGTCAGAGCAAAGCACACAGGCACCATTGGGTCACGTGGAGAGACTCTTCTGGAGGCCCAGGAAGGAAGGGCATGGGTCTGCTCTCCCACCATGCTCCTCAGCAGAGTCTGATGTTTTCTCTGTCTCCAGCAGCTCATGTTCTCACCACGATGACGTCTCAGGAGCCTCCATTCCGGCTGGCTGCATCCCTGGCCACAGGGCTCCGCATCTCACTACCTGAGAGTCACGGGGCTGGCTTCCTCAGGACCATGCTGTGAAAACTGGAGCTTATGACAGAGCTCAGGGGTAAAATGAAAGGGACTGTCCGAGTGAAGGGCAGAAGGAGACTTGCTGCAGGCCAGGGGCCCCTGGCCCCGGGGACTTAGAACAGAGACAGAGCTGAGTGCCTGCTCCTCCTCCTGTTCTTCTCTGAGAAGCCCCAGGTCTGGGAAGAATCTCTAAGAGAAAGATGACCCCGAGTGACCTGGAGTCCCTGAGAGACTGGCCAGTGGGCTGACACCCATCAAGAATTCCAGACTTTGAGATGGGAGGGAACAGCCAAGACAGAGAGTGTTTTAAAAATGAACAGATCCTGCGTCTTCTTGTTCCATCATTTGATTCAGTGCAAGGCAAAATCCTGGCATGTTGTGTATTTAATGAAACATGACTTGAATAATCCAGGTTTCCAAAGAGAAGAGAGGACTTTTACTCTGTCCAGCTGCTTTTCATCTTAGCCTGTTGAAAGAGACCAGAATTCAAAGCTCCTTTGTAAGATTGCAAAAATAAGAGGGAGAGCGAAGGAAAGAGAGAAAAAGGTTTAATTTCTTTTTCGTCAAAAAGACCCCTGGGTTCTTACTGAAATAATACCAAGAAAAAAAACTGTAAAATTAATATGGAACCACAAGTGATCCTGCACAGGCAAAGCCATCTTAAACAAAACAATAACTGACCTCAAGACACACCACAAAGGTATAATATCTAAAAGAACATGATACTGGCATAAAAAAATAGACATATCAACTAATGGAACAGAAAAAACTTGGAAAAAAATCCATATATTTACAGTCAACTCATTTTCAACAAACACATAAAAACACACACACACATTGAAGAAAGAAGAGTCTCTTCAATAAATGGTGCTATGGAAACTGGATATCCATATGCAAAAGAATGAAAACAAACCCTTACCTTTCACCATACACACAAGTAATTCAGAACAGATCAAAGACATGTAGACCTAAAGTTATAAAACTTCTAGAATATGGGGGAAACACTTTAAAAAATTGGTTAAGTTCTTTTGGATATGCAACAAAAGCAAAAACTGACAAATGCGGTACACCCAAGCAAAATACGCCTGCACAGCAAAGGGAATAAACAGTTAAAGGCAACCTGCAGAACAGAAGAAAACATTTGCAAATTATTCATCCAAGAAGGGATTAATATCAAGAATATATAAGGAACTCAAAACCCTAAATAATCTAAGTTAAAAGTGGGCAAATGATCTGAACAGACATTTCTCAAGAGACAATACACAGATGGCTAGGGAATATGTGAAAAAAATGTTCACCCAAACATAAGAGAAATACAAATCAAAACTACAATAAAGTATCCTCTCACCCCACTTAGAATGGCTACTATCAAAAAGATTTTTAAAAATAACAAATGCTGGTGAGGATGTGGAGAAAACAGAGCTCTCATACACTGCTGGTGGGAATGTAAATTAGTGTCGTTGTGGAAAGCTTGGATGTTCTTCAAAAAACTAGAAACAAACAAACAAAAAAGACCCCTGGGTCTTGATAATTAGTAGAAAACTAGGAAAAAGAAATCTCACAGTCCAAGAAGTAGCCTGCACTCCATCACACACACACACACACACACACACACACACACACCCGCACACACACTGTTGAGCAGAGCAGTGGTGGTGACAGAGAGCAGTTGGCAGGAATTGTACCTGAGCATGGTACAATTTTTATGACGCCCTACTTTGAGAAGTGAAAAGTGTCCCCAGCAGAGCATCTATGCCTCATCAGGCTTCCTGTGTCTGAGAGTAAGCAGCAGTCTCACTTCTGTGGTGCCCTCTGTGTACCTTCCCAACAGCTCCTGGTGCAAAGCAAGAGCATCGCAGACTGTCTCCGGGTGCAGAGCTACCTGGACAGGGCAGTTGGTCCATGACACTCTGTCCTTCCTCCCTTCACAGGCAACTCTGGTGCACAGGGCTGGCCTGATCCAAAGACTGGCTTTCCTGTTTCCATTTGGAGCTTAGCTTTTCAGAAACAGGTTGGGTTAAAGAAAAAGAATGTTTGCAGTCCAGCCTGCCAGCTATCACCATGCAAGAACTACCTCTTCAGGTAGTAATGTAAGAATGACTGAGTAATGTAAGATGATAAGAAGGACAAAAAAAAAGTCATTTTCAAAAGTGTAGAGTGGTTGGTATACAACAGCAGGGACAGTGGCCCAGACCTCATGGACAGATGACCCTCAATAAATTTAAACCACTTTCTGGGCAAACAGGACATGGTTGCAGAACCTGGGCTGAGTCTTTAGTTTTTGAGACTTGACTTTATTGGCTAATTTAAATTATGTAAGAGTTATACACACTTAATTAGAAAAGGAAGAATTGTCACTTGGAATTAAACTAAGGAAGAACTTCGGGGGAATTTATACATTTTAATCTTTCCCCATGACATTTGATTTCTTTCAATGGAAAGAAATTTACAGGTAGAAATTCCCCAAATTAGAGCAGAGAGTCTTTTCGCCTGATTTTATCCTCTTACGTATATGAAGAAACAAAAGAAAGAAAAATATGTAGGGAAACTACTTGAAGTAATCTTCTTTGAAAATCAATTTTCAAAAGCATTGCGTTGGAAAATACTCTAGTAATCAAAATACTCCAATAATAAAATAATAAATAAGCACTACCTTCTCCTGCCACTTGGAGGCAGCAGTCCAAAACTCTCCCAATTTGGGCTTCTGGAGGAGCAATCACGGGGCCCAGCGACCTGGGCCCAGATTCTGGGGGATCATTATATTACTGGCAATCATCTTCGCTTTCTTTCTTTTTCTCTGCAGCACTCGTATTTTGATCTCAGAGCTTTCCACTTGCTGGGCAAGCGCTCTGCCACTTGAGCCATGTTCCCCGTCCTGGGACCATCGTCTTGAAACCATGACTTGGATATTTTAAGCCATATGCTTGGCTAGGCCTAATATTATAAAAGACAGAGCAAATATTGAAAGTCCTTGGATTTATTTGTTGTCTAGTAACTACAGCAGCTGAAGATGAGCAGAGAAGAAAACGACTGAGGTTACTTTAAAGGGCAAAAGCAGACTGACAGTTTATGTTCTAGGAAACATAAACTGGGAGACAATGGCATAGTTTCCACTGTTTTTGATGGAAGAATGTTCCATGCAACCGTGCTGTTTTTTGAAGGCAATGGAAAGACCTCTACATATGAAAGAAAGATGTCACTTGTATATCTCGAACAAGTGACTACAAGAGGCACTCTGGTTATTTTTATTTACTTTTTTGGCAGCACTGGGGTTTGAACGTAGTGACTCATGCTTGCTAGGCAGGTGTTCTATCGCTTGAGCCACTCTGCCATACCAAAGATGCCTTCCAACAAAAAGACGATTAAACAGAAAAATAAAATGCCCCAAACTCAAAACTGTATACAGAAATCTGAGGCCAAGCAAACACAGAGCTATGTGAAACCAATTCCTTCACAGTATTTCAGCATCCCATCTGTCGTTTCTACAGAGTTCAACTTGTTCTGTGTGACTGAGCTCCAAAAGCATCCTCTCTGGAGTCATCCTTTAGGCCCAGTTCTGTATCTCAAACAAATTTTGTCCTCTGATCCTACAGTGCTTTCTGTGTCATCCTGACCCACAACATATATACAACTGCATAGATGACTGTACTGCACAGCCAAGGGAGCAAGTCACATCACAGAACACTGCCTGGTGCCATGGCTGCTGACCCATCGTCCTGTGGGTGTTGAAGATGTGGCAGAGAACACAATGGGCAAAAGCGAGAGGCCTCAAAAAGGAAGGGCATGAGACGAACACAGGGCCCACAGAGTGCTGGTGGGGACTATGGAGAGAAAGCAGGTACGGACGGGGCAGTGGAGCTTCTCTGAGAAGTGGACATGAACACAGACTTGAGGGAAATGAGGAGGAGACCTGTTAGGGACTAAATCCTCTGAAACCATGAGCCAAAATGGGTCCTTCCTTAAGTTGTTTAGCTCAGGTTGTTTGTCACAGTGACTTATGGGTGGCTAATGCAAGGCCTGTGGACACCTGGGAAAAGAGGGCTCCAGACGGAAGCACCTAGTTCAAATGCCCCAAGTCAGGAGGTTGCCTGCGTGTGGCAGGTGTGGCAGGGAGCTGAGGTGGCTGAACAGATGAGCAAGAGAGTGAAGCAGAGACTCCCTGGTGCCGTATCAGTCACTGGATGAATGAGAAAAGTGGGTGTGCCACCTAGATACACAGTGAGTTTATAAAGAGAAATCTAATCTCTACTTTAAAACAGTAATGGCCATCAGTAACACTCGAGCAGCTCACTAACCCACCTTGAAAGTCAAAGTGTCTGTCTGGGTTGGAGTCCTGGCCTGCTGCTGTTTCATGGCATGGCTGTGGGAAGGCTGGGACTTCTGAGGACCTCAGTTTCTCGTTGGTGACACGAGGACCTGGCCTAGTGTGACTGAGACGCTGGTCCGAGCTCAAGCGATAGGACACCCAGAAGAGTGCTGAGTACACGGGGAGAAGATTGTTGCTATCTTATCTCTCTTTTAAGTTCCATCAGCGGAAATCTCAATGTGTTCTGTTACTTTGTTTGCCTGCTGTCTAGAATCAAGATAAGCAGTAGCTGAATGAAGAGATCTCTATATATTGGGGGCAAACGCCATTGAGGACATCCCCATGCTGCTCAGATCCCTCTGTGTGAAGCTCACAAAATTAACTTATCTGGATTTGCTTCCGGGTGGGAACATTAGTGTTCTTTAGTAGAAAATTACCACTGCTTTGAACTGTATCTCAAGACAGAGCACAAAGTTAGAGCCCTTTGTTTTGAATGAAGCATGCCGCCTTCCTTTTGGCCATGTCTGTCAGGGACCCTAAGGAGGCCATACAACTGGACCTCTCTTCACTTTCGGACAGCCCCCCCCAACCCCTTGTGTTATTTCATGCTTCACTTGCAGGAAGTTACAGCTTAAGTTAACTCAAAATGATCACCTGTGGTCTTTCATACACTTTGCCAACTCTCCTAAGCAGGCCTGGAAGCCCCCAGACTCTCAGAGGTGGGACAGGTCCTGGTCAGGTGTCTAAAATCTTCAGGGGGTATCACGTGGACATCTTTCTCCCCGAGGAACCTGAGCGTCGTGCCAGCACGCAGTCCCATGGATGAGGCAGACACAGACTGTTGCGATGAGACTACCCCACTACTGTGCCAGGCCCCACTAACCATATGCCCTCCTTAAAGTCTGCTCAGGGCCAGTGCAGCTCTGACAACAACAGTGACGAGAGCCAAATCAGTTGCTGAAGTTATGATCTCAAAACCCCGCAGGGTTCCACAAGAGGCAAATTGGATGAATCTGGACAAAGCAGACAGTGGTCTGCACATCGAGGCCCTCAAATCTGAATCCCTCAGGAAGGACCAGTGGCTCTGGAGCATCCACCTGGCCCATCAGTCCTGTCTCCAAGTCCTAGTCCTGCTCTTCCCATCTGGACTTCCCCAGGGTTGATCCAAGGAACAGATCCCATCTGTCTGCTGGACACTGTGTGCAGCTGTCCCCTCCTGAGTCAGGGCTTTTCTCCTCCCTGGAGTCCCCTGGATCACAGCCTGACTCTTAGGCCCTGGCCTCCAGAGACAGTTCTCCCGGTTGGATGCCTGTCTGGATGACTAACTACTGCCCGCTCCAAATTCCAAAGGTTCTCATTACCAACAGCATCCGTGTTGTTCCAGAAATGCAAGCACGGCCCAGCACACCAGTGCATTGTAGTCAGTGCTGTGTTACATTACCTTTCTTTCCTGCTAGGAGGATCCTGGTAAGTACTGTCCGCCTTCTGAGCAGAGCTTCACCAGCCGCGCCCACCAAGGCCTGAGATGCAGAATACGATCAAGCCAGAATCTACGATAGGGAGGCTCTTCCCCCAAGAATAGCTCAGATGGGAACTTACTTCTCCAATAAATACATCATTTTAGGCTAAAGCAGCCTACTTGTGCAGGGAGATAAGGGAGAGGTCTATCCTGTTTTCCTTGCTGCTTGGCCTGACCTGTTGCTCGTGGTATCAATGATCGTCTGTCTCAGCGTCAAGGCATTTGGGCTGCCTGGTCTTCAGTTTCCATAAAGCAGACTTTTATGAACAAACTAGCTGGCACAGTATGCAAAGGTGTTGTAAGGATAAATGGCAACGTCTGTAAAGTGCTTAGAGCTCTCTGAATAAAAAGCACAGCAGAAGAATAGAGCATTATTATTCTCATACAGAGTGGGTGGAATTGCAAAGAGAAATCATGTCAAAGGTGTAAGGAAACTTAAAAGTCTGAGACTTTAAAAGGCTGGGATTCTTAAAACACCCAGTTGTTGCAACAGGAGAAAATTAAACTGTTCTCCCATCTCAAAAGATATAATGCCACTTTCCCATTACTCACTGCACCCCACAATGTCTTCTTCCTGTACCAAGCTTTCATCCAAACCAGGAAAGCTCTGCAGACAAAAATTACTGTACACATATGCTCTAAAGTGACAGTCAGTTAGGAAGAAACAGCCAGCTGTGCCATTTTGTCAACATCAGCACCCATAGGTAGGGCTGTGTACAGGATCCAAAATGCACCATCTGCATTTCCACACAATTCTTGATTCCTAATCATGGACATGGCATGAGGCTTTGGCCCAGGCAGACAGGGAGGTGGAACTGAGCTTGCTGCATCGAGCAAGGGCTCTGAAAAGGCTACATCCATATGGGAAAAGCAACTGGGAGGATTTGCCATTGGAAAAGAGAGACTGCCAAGGAATGTTGCTCTCCCTGATCTCTTATGAAAAGAAAGGAAATATGAACACAACTCCTGCACCTTGCATGGATCTGGAATCTAAAGTGAACCATGTCTGCCTCTTGTGGGAACCTATACACTGAGAAATATAAAAGCCTAATGAAGGTCTCAAGGAGGTGTGGTACTTCCATGCCTGCTGCCAGAAATCAAAGAAAGTTCTTCTGGAGGGAGGCACGCCCTGTGCCACACTCACTTCCCACAGAAAAAGATGTCAGTGGAAACAGCACCAAGACAGAGGGGAAAGTCTGCATGAGAGTCTGTACATAGAGCAACAAGACTAACACTCCCAGGATTTCAGAATCTCAACCAAACAAAATGCCACTAAATATATTTGAAATTCTTAGGCAAAAAATGATTCAAATCCATAATTAAAGAACAAAATGTTATAAAAAAAAAAAGAAGTGCAAGTTTGAAAAAGAACCAAATAATAACTTTTAGAAATAAAAATCTAGTCAAGAAATAATTTAAACTCAGAATATAAGATGACATTGATGAGCGAGGGAAAGAGAGAGTTAGTGAGCAGGAAGGTAGAACTAAAGATTTCCCAGAATACAGGCATGGGGAAAAGAGCCAGAAAATATGAAAGAAAAGTTGAGAAACATGGAACATAGATGGAAAAAATCTAGCTTTTTTTTTTTGGTGGTAGTGGGGTTTGAACTTTGGGTCTTACACTTGCTAGACAGGTGTCCTACCACTTGGCCACGCTCACAGCCCTAGAATACTCTTAATCAGAGTAGTCAAAGGGGGAAATATAGAGAATGGGGGAGGTGATGCTTTCAAAGAGACAATGGCAGAGAAATTTCAGTATTGCTAAAACACAAAAAACACTCAAATTGATGGAACATGAGACTTCCAAGCAAGATAAATGTGCACACTTCATTTCTATATCACTCAAGGGTCTTCAGAGAAAAATAACCAATAAGAGATTAGCCAGCTAGATGATGTGTAGATAGATACAGATAGGTAGGTAGGTAGGTAGATAGATAGATATTCAGGTATGTAAAGAGATTTATTCTAAGGAATTGACTCCTGTGATTAGGGAGGAGGTCAGATCCAAAGTCTGTAGAACTCATGTGCCAACTTGAACGTAAAGACTGGGCTCCGCTGTAGAACCAGGAAGAGCTGATATCCTAGCTCAAAGGCCACCTGGCAGGAGAGCTCTCCCTCGCTTTTGTTCTAAGCAGGCTGATAGGATGAGACCTCCCACATTATGGAGGGCAAGCTTCTGTACTCAGCCTCCCAATTTAAATGTTAATGGATCCAAAAACACCCCCAGAAACACTCAGAATAATATTCAACCAAATATCTGGGCATTCCGTGACTCAGTCAAGATGACACATAAAATTAACCATACAGATCCTTATTAGTGAAATGACTGAATAGCAAAGATGAAGGGGAAAGCTTAAAATAACCAGAGAAGAAAGAGCATTGACATATGGAGCAGCAAAATTTGGGCCTGAAGGCATTTTTTTCACAAATCAAAAAATATTTGAATAAAATCTTTAAATTTCTGAGGAAAATAATGTTAAAAAGAACATTTTACTCAATCCATTATTCAAGAGCAAAATGAAGGAGTGGGCAGCAAACACAGGAGCCAGTGTGAACACTGGGAGGGAGTGACATCAACCAGGTGGTGAACAGGAGTTTCCAGCACCCACCTCTACACAGAGACGCCAGAGCTGAGGAGCCCAGTGACGGACATTGGCACCTGGGCAGAACACGGAAATAGGGAGAGATGCATCAAGGAAGGTAGTAAACACAGTCACATTGTCTGTACCCCAACTCCTAAGCTCAGTGCTGAGAGAGACAGAGGGGACTACAGAGTGAGAGATACAAACAGAGAGAGAGAGAGCTAGAGAGAGAGACAGAGGCAGGGAGAGACCCTCCATGCGGGAGGAGAGTGAAGCAAGCACCCAACTTCTTCATGGACTCCAGCACCAGGCCAGTCCCAGTGAATCCTGGTGCCAGTCCCCACCCCCACCTCCCAGGCCCTAGGTATCAAAGAAAAAGAGCAAAAGGGGAATAAAAAATATCTTGAGACAAGTGGAAATGGACATGACACATACCAAAACTCATGAGATGCAACTAGTGTGGTTTTAAGAGGAAGTTTATGATAAAAACACATTAGGAAAGAAGTAAAACCTCAAACAAATTTATACCTCAAGGAATTAGGAAAGAGAATAAACCAAGACCAAAGTTAGCAACACAAAATAAATAGTAAAGATTAGAGAAGAAATAAATGAAGCAGACAGTAGAAAATCTATAGAAGGCAGAGACAAGAGTTAGTTTCTTGGAAAGACAAAATTGACAAATCTTTAACTAGACTAAGACAAAGAGAAAAGACTCAAATTAAAGATCATAAATGAAAACAAGGTATCACCACTGATACCAAAGAAATACAAAGAATCACATCATATTTGATAACCTAGAAGAAGCAGATAAATTCCCAGAAATATAAAACCCATATATGTAACCCATATATCTGACAAGGAGTTAATATCCAAAATGTGTAAGGAACTCAAAAAACTCAATAGCAAGAAATATCCAAAATGTATAAGGAACTCAAAAAACTTAATAGCAAGAAAACAATTTAATGGACGAAGGCCCTGTAAAGATACTTCTCAAAAGAGGTACAAATGGTCAACAGGTGTATGAAAAAATGCTCAATAGCATTAATTATCAGGGAAATGCAAACCAAAGCCACAATGAGATGTCATCCACACCAGAAACAAAGGCCACAATGTCATCTCACCAGACAAAATGACTTCTATCAGACAGATGGATGATGACAATTGCTGGGGAAGAAGTGGGCAAAAGGGAGCCCTTGTCCATTGCTGGTAGAAGGTAAGATGTGCAGCCATTATGGAAAATAGTATGGATAGTACTCAGATGATCCTCAGACTACCACACTGTGTGACAATCCTGCCACTTGGTGTCTTTTGAAAGGAATGAAGTCAGTACCTTGAAGAAAGATCCTCTCACCTATGCTCACTGCAGTAGTGTTCACCAGAGCCAAGGAATGGAATCAGCCCATATTCATGGACAGATGAAATGGATAAGGAAAATGTGATGTACATACACACAGAAGAATACTATTCAGCCTTCAAAAGAAAGGCTTTCCTTCTGTGACAACATGGATGAACTTGGAGGACATTGTCAAGTGAAATTAACCAGGCACAGAAAGACAGATACCACATATTCTCACTCTTTACGTGGAATCTAAAACTCCAACTCATAGAAGCAGAGAACAATGGTGGGTGCCAGGGGTTGGGGGATGGGAAATGGTTGGTCAAAGGATACCAAGCTTCAGTCATGCAAGAATGAGTCCTGAAAACCCAGTGTACGCAATGTGACGGTCGTTAACAAGCTATCTCACACGCCTGGAATTTGCTCAGGGAGTAAACAGACCTTGCATGGTTTTATCTCCTGCACACAAAGGCAGCTATGGGAGGAGATGCATATGTCCACTAACTTGGCTGGTAATCACTTCTCACTGTATACCCATCAAAACACTGAGCTTAACGACTTAAATCCATGCACATTTTGTCAGCTATACAACAATAAAACTGGAAGGTAAATTGACACACATAAGTCTAAAAAAGATTTGCCTGAAAAATAATTATTAATCCAGCTTTGTTATTGTTGGTGTTATTATTAGAATTATTATTTCTGGTTGGTTAAAACGAGAATGAAATGGGTAAGTCAAAAAGCCAACAAGTCCAAATGCCAGCAAAGATCTGGACCGTTGGGAACAGTGAGTGGAACTTAAATGCACCCGTACGTCAAGTGAATGTGAGCACATCTGACTACCCAGATACTCCACTCCACGGATGATAAATTTTTAAAAATCATGTCACTTCATAAGATTTAAAAGCATGCAGCACAGAGCCACATACTATTTAGGGAGATGGCTATTAAAAGCTTTAAAATATGCATTAGAATGAAAATAGCTGAATTCTGGTCAGTGGTTTCTCATGCACAGAGATTGCAGACACAGAGGAAGGTTTATTTATATCTTCAATAATTCCTTTTTGAAAAAACCCAGAAAAGTGTGACTTCTAAATTTATAAGATCATAAGCCACAGGCAAAGAGGTTTTCCCTGGAGGTTTTATTTCCATTTTTCTGGTATTTCATTTGCATATTGAGACAGTGAAGAGTTTAGTGCAACGTAGTGTTGGCAGACAGGTCAAAGAGTGGGGGTTTAGACGAAGCCATGTGTGTTGGGGTACAGATCACAGCGATCTCCTGAGGCATTGCTTATTGAATGAGTGTGTGTTCCTTCATCCTCTCGTCTAATCTCACCTGCCATTCGGTTATCATTTATTCCAGCTTTGCAAAGACAAGCTCCACGTGCAGAGACCCAAGACAGAAAACCTAAGTCACGCCAGTGTACCCGCCTTGGAAACCTGTGCTGACTTGGAAGTGGCCACTCCGATGTGACAAGTGGTCAGCACGCTCACCTTTATCAAGTCTCTCTCTGTGTGGCCCTCGCTGTGAATCATGTGTCTTTGTCATTGCACAGGCAGTTGCAGAGGTGAGGCACTGCCACTCACCATGTCACGGTGAACCACACACAGAAATCGAGCAACTTGATCACTGGTAATGAGTGAGTTTTGCCCAGACACCCTAAGTCTTATGAAAATTTTGAATTTCTAAAAATGCTTCAATTAGAAGTTGGGTGAAAACTTTGTTCTAGGAGAAGCTATCATGGACTTACTATATAAATATGGACCTTTGCTAATATTTATATAGTATTTCTAGTTTTGGAAATTTGGCAAGAATAAAAACATCTAAATTCATAAATACTGGTACCCCTGAGGGACAGCAGACAGGAGGTTTGCGTGCATGTGCGTGTTGATTGCCATGTGCACCGAGCGTGGATTCGTTAACATGTGACACAGATGTGGGAAGAACACGCAATGTAAGTTCAGCCACAACTTAGTGACTGCGTCAAGCCCTTGACTGCCATGTTGGACTGTGACGTTCCCAGCAATTACGGTACCCAATGGATGGCACCAAAAGCACGAGGTGAAGCTGGACCGCCTGCTCCTCAGCTGAGGAGCCCAAATCCCATGCAGGCCATCCGACCCCCAGGGCCGACTTCCAAGCGCTCACTCAGGATGCAAGGCAGCCCCCCGCAGCCCCAGTACTGACAACACTCACTGAGCCCCCCACCCAGTAGCTGTGTCTCAGGGGTCAGAGGGAGGCCCTTCAACAACCAGCACATGCCCCTGGCCTCTGGTTGCCGACTGTTTTTTTAAACACACTGATGAGAGCACAGAAAGGAGTGCTTGTCTAACAGGGAGGCCTCCAGCATCAGGTCGACAAAGCAGTTCTCAGGCGAGGTCCCCTCCTGTGGATCAGGGCCCCTCATCCCTGCCCATCGCTCTCCTCCACGCCTTCACCTCCTACCACGGGACACCAGGTCCCACTACTGAGCTCTGGGTTCGTTTTCCCAGTAAGACAGATAACTAGACTCAGCTCCTGTCTGCTCACACCAACCAAGATGAGACCTCGGGTAATTCACTCAAAGCACCCAGGACATGTGGCCCTTGCTCCCAGTAACGCCCTTCCTGATGTCCCCTCTGCTTTTCACAGGGAAAGAACCAACATGTTGCCAGTTTAAGTGCTTTAGAGCCTGACAGTGGGTTCTCACGAGGAAGGGGTGGTCCAAGACACCCTGTCCTGCCTTAGCTGATTCATTCTTAGCGGGACAGTGCGATCCACTTATTAAATAAGTGCTTGTGGTGCACCTGCTATGTTCTAATCACTAGGCTGAATCCTTGTATTCTAGAGCAGAAACTATAGAAATAGTTCTCTATGCCACCGCCTAAAACCTTTTTATTTTGAAATATTTTTAGACTGACAGAAGGGTTGCAAAGCCAGTGCCTACCTTTCCACGTGGCCCACCCCTCCTCTCCTAAATCTTACATAACCAGGGTGCAGTTATAAAACCCGAGAAATTGACACTCGTGCAGTGCAAATAACGGAACTACAGGCTCTTCAGTCATGGCTTCCTTTGAAGTCCTATTGTTGGAAGCATGTCCTACGCTTGCCTTTGACCTGTCAGGCATGGCTGCTGCATGGCTGTCCTCGTGGAGCCCCTGAGTGACGACTCCAGAAGACACCTGAGCCACCATCTTGGCACCACGTTGGAGCCCCCCAAACTGATCTGTACGCAGGACAGAGGTGCACAGGCTGCAGGCTGTGGACTCTGCCACCTGTCCCCGCTTCCCCAGAGAGATAACACAGCCAGTGATTAACAGGGGAACACAGCTCACTAAACTAGCATCAATCACACAGCTAACGAAGTGAAAAGTCAGGACCCCAACGATGTCCGACTCCATACTTAATCTGCACCAAGAATGTTACTAAGTCGTTTTATTGTCATGTCATAAAATGGATTGTCTTGTCTGTTAATTGAAATGAAATTTCCTTACTTGACATGGACAAATGGAGCAGGCTAGCCTACCCACGCTTAATCCACATGTGTGTTTAGCACAAGCATGCCACCGCCCCTCCGCAGCACACCTTTGACTCAAATCCAGGGCTGAGGACAGTCCGCTGAAAGGGTGCGTTTTTTACAATGGCTTCAAAATCTGCTTGGCAAAGTGGTGGAAATAATATAAGGTACTAGATTCTTTACAAATTTCTGAAATAACATCCATTTTTATAAGTACTAAAAGGAAAAAGAAACTCTCAATTTATCAAATTCTTTGGAGCAGATAACTTAAGCGGATGAGGCATAAACACTTGGATTTTCATCCCTAAGAAAAGTGAGAACAGTCCAGGGACCCTGTGCCGGCCTCCACACCAGGTGTGAAACACGACAGCCCATCGGTACACAGCTTCCTTAATTTTAATTATAGTCATCCCAGAACTTCAGTGAGTTGACCACTACTATTAGCATAGGCCTTTTCATATTTAAAATAGTTTCATAGTTTGTCTAAATTATTTGTGACATAAACAATACTTATATTAATATATCTTTAAGATAAGGGTCTTAGAAATACCTATGAAATAAAAAAAGCACCAAACACTTTTCCATAAGTATGAAAGCAAAATTGATTTCTTTTCCTTAAGTTTGAATGCAAAACCCATTGGGGAGTTTCTCTCTCCAGTGAACACTCAAAATTCCTAGGAGCGGTCCTGATTGTGTGGAGTGAGTGTGGCCTTCCACCCCTGTGTGCAAAGATGTATGGCACACACGCCTTATCAACTTAAGAAAACCCTGCACTGTAAAACATATCTCACTCAGAGTTTTGGATAAGGGATTGCAAACCAGTACTGGTTTTTTTGTACAATTTTCAGGGTAGTTTTTTTTTTTTTGGTGGTGGCTGGGGTTTTGAACTCAGGGTCTTGTGCTTGCTAGGAAAGTGCTCTACCACTTGAACCACGCGTCTAGAAGAGCTATTTATTTGGTAAGTTTCTATTGGTGAGATTCCTGGCCTGAAAGGTACAAATGTTTTGATTTCATTTTTTGAGTTTTAATGGAATTAAAATAGTGGCCAGTTGGTGTTTTAATTTGCTTTTATTTTAATTTTAATCATCTCAGTATTTAGTCATTCCTGTACAGCAAATTCAATGATTTTTTTCAAATTACAAGTTTGATAGAATAATTTTCTGACATCCGGCAATGAGGGTTGCTCAGGCCCTACCTCTTCAATGCGGGGACTTGGGGGTGGGGGGCTTTGGAATTTCTTTGTGCATTCATACACAGTCTCCAACAATTGTCACTTACTTTTGACATGTGTGCCTATGGATCCTTATCCAGCACATCTGTCACAAACACTTCTTTTTTACTTTCATTTGTGTTCTATTATATTGGTTTTCCTGATACAAAAATCAGGCCTTTTAGCTTTTATTTTGCAAACTCTTAAATAGTTCTGATTAGAAAATATCAGTTCTGAATAGTTAATTCACATCCTTTCCAAACTAGTTAAGAATATATCATTCTTTACTGTTTACTCAACTTAAAAATAGACACTCAACCCAGGCATGCTTAGAAAAGTCGGTCCATTCCCAGTAAACTCTAGTTTACCATAAATGTGCTGCTTGTAAATTTAGTGAGCTTAAAATCAAAACTCAAACTTGGTTTATTGGTGACAACTGACATTGATGCTCCCTTTCTCTACTCCTGGTACAAAGATTCTCATAACTCTTGGGAGCTGTCTTACTGTCCCTGACACTCTGTGAGCTGTCTCCATGGCAGCAGAAGATCAGGGACGGGACGTGTGCCCCCTGCAGGGACTTTTTCCTGCCTCTGGGTTCAAGAGACAGGACAGAAGATTAAAACTGATCCCTGCACTCGGAGATTCTGCACTTTAGTTAGAAGTCACACTTTGTAGCCTAATGACTGAGAAAATATCAGTGATGACTGAAGAGATGCAAGTAACACAACAAAAATGCCAAAACCAAATACAGAAATATGTATGTGTCTAAGGTTAGGGGCAGGCTCTAGACTTACAGATTCAGGCTTCTATAGGAGATTGTTTTGTACCAGACATTACACAGAATCCTGGGAAGGTGGCCTTGAAGGAGAGGAGTGAAGTCTGCACCACAGTTTACATCCCCGTGTCAGAAAGAATTCGAGCAGACAGGACAGGGAGCAAGTCTCCTTCACTCAGCAACCTGCAGAGGTGAATGGTGGCCTCAGAGTCCTGGGCTTCGGACCCTGCAGGGCAGGGAGGAGGCTGAAGAGCTGGGCAGGGCAGAGGAGCGCTCTCACCTGGCTCCGCCAAGCTCCCCATCCTGTCTCTGCCCTGCCTAATGCGAGCAGGTAAGTCCTAAGAGCCGGTAAGTCCTAAGAGCCGATCGCCTGTCTCAAAGCAAGGGAATATGTAGAACTAGTAGGCTTTAGAAAATTACAACTTTTTGACATCTTTGTAACATTGTGAACTCTGGAACTCACATGATTCTGGGGTGTATTAATATACTGCTTGCATAATTTTACTTTTAAAAGTGCTTCTTAAAAATTAGTGGTTTTAAAATAAATATTAAAGGGAAGAAAACTTTTTTGCCTTATTATAAATCTTGCCTTATTATAAATCTTGCCTTAGACACTTTCTATTCTTGCTTTCTGATGAAAATGGAGTATACTTAACTACATAAAACTTGGAAAAATCATAAAATTTTAAAGAAAAAAAAAACACTACAGAACTACAATGCAAAGAAAGTGGTTCATACTTTTGTATTTTTCTTAGCATACTTTTCTTTCAAATCCATATTCATTTAAAATTATTTAGTTAATGTTTTAAAATCACAACAATTTATAAATGAATATCACTTTTAAATTATGAGGGACATAGGTTTCCAGCTGAAGCCAGGCTGAGCACTAGGATTCGTGTCCACCTGCTCTGATCTTTGTGTGGGACACAGCAGGAGTCAGGTAGTGTTCAAAGTGACTTGCTCACTTAACTCAATCTTCTCAACAGCACTAGGATATAGGCACTATTACCTATCCGTTTTATAGATGAAGAAAAGGAGGTAAGATCACATTGCTGGTTACTGAAGGAGCTGATGCTTGAACTCAAGCAGTCTGGGTCAAACTGTGCTCAAAATGACAGAGTAATTTTTTTTGAAACATTTCACATTTTTATTAGCATGTATTAGTTGTGAAGGGGGATTCATTGTGACGTTCACACACTTGCTTACAATGTATTTGAATTAGACTCACTCCTTCCGTCGTGCTCTCTCATCACCCCTCCTCTATTCTTAGAACAATCGCAGTGAGGCTCCTTGTTCTGTTTTCATACTTGTGTACAAAGCACTTTGACCGTGTTCACTCTCCTCCTCCCACTGATGCTCAGCCCTGGACAGGACCTGTTTTTCCTTCCTGTCCTTCATTATTTTAAGTGTATATTGACTATAAATGAGGTTTTGTCTTGGACTGACATATGTATATATTGTACTTTAATCAGATTGACCCCTTCCATTACTTATCTTCCTCTATCGCCTGCTCCCCTATTATTCAACAGCTTTCAGTATATTTTGCTATACTGTCTTCATACACAGATGTGCTGTGTTTCAATATCATTCACTCTCTATTATTCTGCACAACAAAGGAAACAGTATCTAGACTGTTTCGTACAGAATGGGAGAAAATCTTTGCCAGCTGTACATCTGACAAGGGATTAATAGCTGGAATATACCGGGAAACAAAAACCTAACCTCTCAAAGAATCAACAGTCCTCTGAATGAATGGGCAAATGGACTGAACAGACAATTCACAAAAGAAGTACAACAGACCAATTCTACATAAAGAAATGCTCAACATCTTCGACCATAAAGGAAATGCAAATCAAAACAACACTGAAGTTTCACCTCACTCTAGTCAGAATGGCTACCATCAAGAACACAACAAATGCTGG
Organism: Castor canadensis; assembly: GCF_047511655.1. NCBI lineage: Eukaryota > Metazoa > Chordata > Mammalia > Rodentia > Castoridae > Castor > Castor canadensis. The sequence goes on along the minus strand of NC_133386.1, from coordinate 3,293,924 downwards.
CGAGAATGTGGGGAAAGGGAACCCTTATCCACTGTTGGTGGGAATGTAAATTAGTGCAACTGCTATGGAAAGCAGTATAAAGGTTCCTGAAAAAACTAAAATTAACCCTGCTGGCTGATCCACTGATACCATTCCAGGGCATATACCCAAAGGAATGTAAGCCAGGATACGACAGAGCCACTTGCACACCCGTATTTATTGCAGCAGTATTCACAATAGTCAAGGTATTATGAAACAAATTGTGGAAACGGCCAGGTAAGACTGACAAATGGATTAAGAAAATTTGTTATGTATACACAACAGAGTATTGCTCAGCCATAAAGAAGGATGAAATTATGTTGTTTGGAAATAAATGGATGGAACCGGAGATCAAAATGTTACACGAAGTCAAGCTCAGAAGAACAAAGGTCACATGTTTTCCCTCCTATGTAGAAGTTAGTTCTAAAAGATAAGTGTGTACATTAATACATGTATGATCTTATATACACACACACATATATATACATATATGGGGAAAGAGAGAGTGTGATTGTAATAAGGGTCTGTCAATAAAGTAATTTTTAATGTAATGAGCTATACCTTCCTTCATTTGAATGAATCCACAGAGTCAAAAAAGGATGCCACGGGGGCCTCTGGAGACGAGAGAGCGCTGCAGGTTTCCTGGAGGCAAAAAAGAAAATGAACCACAGGTGGGAAAGCCCAGGGCAGATGCCCTGCAGCCAAAGGAAGGAGTGCATCAAAGGTTTGACAAGGACCGTACTATCTGATCACCTAACCCAGGAAAAACAAGGCTCCTGTGACTTAGCATTTACCATAAGCAGAAACGCAGAGGACATCAGGACAGCTGGGTGTCCCACAGTGCAGGTGACCTGTCTGCAGCCAGCAGCTCTGCTCCTTTCTCAATGACCTCCAGGGACGGCCGCATGGCCTCCACCTCCCAGGGAAGCTTCCTGCTCCCAGCACAGACCCTTCAGGGAAAGGGACCCCACACCTAGTGTGTCAGAGGACCATAAAGAGGCACCCTGCGCCTCTGTCTTAAGTAGAACATGTAGGACCTCAAAAGCCTATTAGCATTTCCTTGTGACTTCCTCCTTACTGTTCATGCTGGTTAGGGACTTGGGGTGTAGACAAGGTGTTAAGAGTGGCTCTAGTTCTGAGAATGGGCACACAACATTTGAAAACACTCAGAGTTGAGCAGCCCCTGGCTGGAGAAAGCAGGAAGAGTTTGGTTTGGGTGCCTTGCTTTTACTTAGTTGCAAGGTTTCTGATGCACAATATAAATGCACGAGGACATTCTCTTTGCACCAGAACCATAAGGCCTTTATTTTCCCCTTTCAAATATTTTCCTGCCAATTCACTTCAGGCTTCCTGGTTCTACTCACACCACTGTTATTTCAATGTCAAGGCCATGATAGAAATATTTATGTTTTTGTTTCTGTGCCAAAAGAAGTAGTTAAATGTGTGGGTGTGGAAGCAAACTGTTCACAGCACCATGGCTTCAGAAGTTTACCGAGGCAAAGATGAGGAGTCCTTGTCCGCAAAAGGGAATGGTAGACCTCCCGGCAGAAAGCTGGGGACACACAAATGCTCACATGCACATAGATTCAGGAAGCCCAGTGTTCACATCTTAGTGCCAAATGCTGGAAAGAGGAGGGTGTGTGTGTGTGAGATGATCATCTCTGATTGCAGTGGTCACCGTCACTATTGTCACCATCACTGTCACCTGTCGCTGTGTTGCTGTCATCACCACCATCACCATTTTTCTGACCTTGTTGTCGTCATCCATGGGTTACTTCTCTAGGGTAACAAGAAATAATACATCTAAAATAGAGAGCTGGAAAAGCTCCTAAAACGTTGGTTTTCCTTCAACTACTGAAGAACTGACTGCAGGAGGTCCCAAAAGGTGACAATTAGCCAGGGACACACTTCTTCCCAGGAAACATCTGTTTGCACCAGAGAGACATGTCCACGCTCGGGCAATAAAGAAAGGCTATAAAAATGCAATTTCCAACCTGACCCACAGGACCACCAGTTTCAGGGTACCCCTGCATGCCCCCATGTAGCCTTTCTCTTCTCTTCTCTAGAAATAAAATCTTTCCGACCTCTGCTGCTGGAATTCGCCTCTGCTTTAATTCTCAGAGCAGACCAAGAACCCTCAACATCTGAAAATTCTTGTGTGTCATCTGTGTATCAATACATTTCCGTTGAATGTGCCTTCTCACGCACCTCTGTGTTGGTGCTTGAAAATTAATTCTGGCTGCTCCCAAGTCTAATTTCCTTAAACTTTTATTGGTGTCAGGAAAACATTTCCTCTTCTAAATTCCTGCTTTTGGATATTTGTCATTTCTGCTACTAAACAGACAGAGGATTGTCACCTGTGGATTCTGAAATGCCTCATGTTTCCAATTCAAACCCTATGTTAGCCTTCTTTGGCATTTATTAATCATTCACAGTTCCAAAAGTCATGTGGAATAAATTTCCTATTATATAACCTTGGTGAAAAGAATCAGGCATTGCCCCTTGCCCTGAATCCTGTGTAGGAGGGGAATTTCAGGTGGAGGTTCTGGTTTAACCCCTCCTGGTCCTCTCTGGTAGGTTCCAGTGTCTCCAGGTGTGACATGAATGGGGAGCCCCTGGTGCCCCACACACATGAAGGGGGAAGCTGAAGGCTAAGGAAGGGATAGAGGACCGGTGGGGATGGGTGCTGAGGAGGAAGAGGGGAGGTTAGCAGCCTTCACTCCACTGGATGCTGTAAAACAAGGAAGGGAATTCAGAGAGGCAGTCACTTCACAGAGGCCAGTGAATGGACCTGAGGTAGGAAGAATTAGCTGAATTTAATATGAAAAGAAATCCGAGAAACTCCAAACAAAGTGGTCAATCGCAGGCAAATGAAAAGCAAGGGAGGATTTTAGTCCTGAGGACTTTTTATGGACTCTCTGAGAAGGGTCAATTCTGGGAGAAGGAGGCTGGTGTGTCTGGGTGCCAAGTTGAGGTGCTCTGAGTTACCTGGCATCTCTGCAGCTGAGGGTAAACCAGTCCCACTGGAGATCCCACCCTCAGCTGCCATTCCCCCTCACTGAGTCCACAAGTCAGATCCTCACCAGGCCTGGATCTGAAGCCATCTGCAGGGGTGGGTCTTTCTGTACACTGAGTACAGCGATGTCAGGAGGCTCTCAGAGCTTCAGGCCTGTACTTATTACTGTGACAGACGCAAGAAATCTGCAGCATGTGCCTGGGCGCTTCCACCTCAGACCCTGGAGAGGACTTGCCATCCCTTGGACAGTCACTTTTTGTCTTTGCTCCTGTTGGTTCCACTTCAAAGGCATCCCCTGGCTCATCTCTGAGGTTCAGATTTGCACACGATTTCACATAGGTGCACCCATTTTCAGGGCACATGGAGAGGAGTGGTGGACCCCAGGGCCCCATGTGTGGGCTGCAACGAGCTCATGCCCACCTGTCTGTGCAAAGCCTCCCAGCTGTTGGCAGAAGGCACAGGTTTAAACAGCTAGGCTTTGGGGCTCTTTGCTACCCAGCAATTGATAAGTACTGTAATTGCACCCAAAAAAGTTTTAATTACAGTACTGACACCACAGGAGGATTTAAATTCTGACATGTTCACCCCTGGGACTGGAACACTGAAGAGCCCCTGGGCAGAGACAACACTTCCTGGGTACCAGTGAGCGAGCATTGCTCTGTGTCAGCCTAGCCAGGAAGTAGCTTCAACAGCTGTTCTTAAACCATCAGCTACGTGACCTGGCGGGGCTTTTCCTTGGATGCCTTCCTTTCACTCTGGTGGGAAAGTCATTACCAAATTATATCACTTTATCATATAATATAATATATTAGCTGATTGCCATTTGGGGATTGAAAATGAAGCTCTTTCACTCCTATGTGCATCCTATCTTGTGTCAACTCATGCAATAGATGCAGAATTAGGACTTGTGACACAAAATAATAAGCCTGTCTCAGAAGACCTACATCTTGAATTTTATTGAAGTGTAGAAAAATTTGTTTCAATAATAAAATTTCTATTTAAAAATGGAACAAAATCCCCATAAGTCTAAAGGAGTTCTATAGAGATAGACATGCTTATCTGCTACAGCATATTTGAAGTAATGGAGACTAACCATGTCCTAAACACTACCGGGCAGATGGTTGTAACAAGCTTAATTGACACTGGAAATCACAGCCAGCTTGGAAGGCTTGTTTCCTCAGGGAGTCCTTTAAAGAGGAGGAAAGGATGGCCTTTGACGTAACTTGAGTGACGTGTCCCAGCTGCACCCTGACAGTGGCGTAATGACTACTGATGGCTTCTGTTGGCACAGTGGGCGTCTGATGGCTTTTCTCTTGCTTAGTCAGGTGGGGGAGCTGCACTGTGTGCTTAAAAGACAGCGTTCGTGAATATGTACCAATGATCGCCTACATTCTTACAAGCTGCTGAGTAGAAATGCAGTGTCGGTATCAATATTAGGGGAAAATGCATGACGCAACTCCTATGTGGAAAAAAGCTGGAAAGTTTAACATGTGAGCAACTGGATTTGTAAGTAGCAATTAATTAAAGACAGCTATTCATCTGGAGAATGACTTCAAAGGGACACTCACCAGAAAAGGCTCTCTAAAGAGAATCTTCCAACACAAAATGCTGAGTGCAGGACTAGGATTCATGTATTCCTTAGGTGAAGGTGAAGGCAGGGGCTTTTTCCTTTGTCATTTTTTTGTTTTATTTCATTTTTCAGTTCTATATGTCTGATGGGAGTTAGGGACCAAGCAATAGATCTCCCATTACAGCAACAAAGGACTTGACAAACTGATCTTCAGGGGCTATGATAGATCTAAATTCCTTAGTCATTTATTTTTCTTTTAACAGAAGTCAAATCAATATATATATTAGACCTAACACTATTTAACACAATCTTGGTTTAGTTTGATCAAACCCATTGTGTGTGGATTATCCTCATTGTCCAATATGGAACTAAGACTCAGAGGGTGAAAGTGTTTTGCCTTTGGATCCTGGCTCAAAGTTTGCAAAACTGTAATCAAATCCTCAGTCTGGGGAGTTTTGGAGTGTGTGACCTCCCGATTGACGTCAGTCCTGCCTGGATGCATCAGTTAGGCCCTGTGATACTGTGCAAATTAAACTTTTAAAACCTCATACTCCTATCTGGGAAAATGGGAATAAACTAATTCATACAAATACTATAGGTAAACAATGGTGTGTGTATGTACATATAAACAGATGAATATATCTATATGTCTCCACCTTATGGGGATAGTGAAATAGTAACACTACATTGTCACTGTATGAAACTGTGCAGTTCTTGCTGGCTTTAATGTTAGTTGGGAGTGGTAGAAGAAGGGACAGAGCCATGCCTCCAATCGTTCTTCACCTATTTTAGATTTTAAACCATAAAAGCAAGAAGGCATCACCACTCACCTCCTCCCTCACCCTCTATTCTGAGTGTGCTTAAGGAAGGGGCAGGGCAAAGAAGAAATGAATTCCCGAAACTATTTGCCTCTTTTCCTATTAAACTTCTCTTCCAACATATGTGTATCCTCCTTTCACAGAAGACAAGGTGGAGTTGTCTTGTAGCCCCCAGCCTTGCTATGGGCTCCGTGGTTGGGAGGAGGATCACAGTCCCATTTCTCTGTGCTTTGCTGACAGAGGACAGGACTGTCATGAAAAACAGCAGTTTTGAAGAAATTGCCTCATGGAAATTATTATTTCATTCTAGTAGGGTCCTGACTCCCACCATATTGGAAAATAATATTTATAACATCAACTGTGAAGTGGTTAATGAACTTACTTAAATAATTTATAAAATGAACAGTTGCCCTGGGGAGGGAAGGTCTCCGAAATGGCCCCAGAGCAGGTCACCTCCTGCAGAACAGGCTTCTCTTTACACGGTCACTTGACCACGTAAAGAAGCACTCGTGTCCTTGACACAGCACACAAAGCACGTGTCCAGTGTTCTTGTCAAACAAGCTTGAAGCTGCTCTTTACCGAGTAATCTGGAAGAACGCTGATAACTGATTAGATCAGGTAATAGCGGATGACTCTCAGAGAAAGGCTGGGGAAAGAGGTGTTTGTAGGCCTTGGAGCAAGACAGAGGCCAGAACTGCTCATTGGGAAAGAGGCTGCTTTGTGCCCAAGGCCCGGCCCTATTGTTTATGCTCGTGTCCATGGTTCCAACCCTTTCCCGTTAGGATGGTACTCCTTATTTTCTTATTAACGCTTTTTCTTGTTACTTTGTGAGCTCTGGTACAGCTGCAGGTTTTTTGTTTTTCTTTTCTTCATTGTGTCCTTTGATTTATAATTTCTTTTATGATGTATATTCTTTCATTTTCTTTTTAAGATAATTTCCTAAGTTAATTTCTTTACTAAACTAACAGCAACCAAACTTCTGGTAAAATTGATCAAGGACAAAAAAAGAAATTATAAATATGTAATATTATAAATATAGCATAAGAAATAAATAAAGTTGATGTATAAACCATAATAAAAGAATGTATATCATCAACACATTTTAACCAGTGAATATTAAAACAAACAAAATAGATGAATTTCAAGAAAAGACATCTTTTCAAAGCTGATACATTAAAGAATAGAAAATCTAATTTTATTATGATGTGTTTTCTATAAAGAAGTTTGTTTTCTTAAGTCAAATATTTCAATCTACTGTTTAGGGGTTCTGTGTTTTGAAATGCAGTTAGAAAGGCTACTTCTATACTGAGTTTATATGAGAACTCTCAAGTTTTTCTGGTATTTTTATGGCCTCTTTTGTCACTTAAATCTATTCATTTTGAGTTTAGCCTGGGCTACAGCATGAGGAATTGACCTGTTTGGATGGCACCAACATTTCCCAGCACCAATCACTGCCTGTTCCACTCAAGATGTGTGACTTCCTACACTTACTGCAGTCTTGAGGGGGGCGTTTTTTCTGCCCTCTGATGCTTTTATAGTCCTCAGTCACACCCTAACAGAGGTCAGCCTCTATATTGTAGACAAATACAACACAGCCACCTAGGCCGGAGACATCTGAATGTCCCCTGGCTGAGCTGTCCCTGGCTGCAAGATGGAATGGGGCCATGTGAGGACCTGTCACATTCCCTAGGCCACAGATATGGGCCCCGAATGCTGTGCCTCTCTCTGAAGGATGAAGCTCTTGGTTGGTGGGCCTCCTTCCCTATGGCTCCAGTGTCCAAACCCAGTCTCCACATGAAGCAAAGAACGCTGAGGGTTAATTATCTCAGTGAGCTAACTTGTTTGTAGTTTCTGAAGACAACTTCCAGCCAACACTTCTCATTTCTATGACAGACCATGCAATAGCACTGGGAAAGGGCTCTCCCTCAGGGTGACCCAATCCACACTTCACACTGAACACATGGAACACCAGTTCCAAAAAAGTGGCCAGAGGTGCCCAGCCACAGAGGCCTCTGGACTACATGCCGCGCTTAAAGCTTTTCCTACTTCCATGGTTTCTTATCATTTTTATTAAATCATGCTTGAGTGGGCTGAAAAGAGAACTCTAAACCTTGCCTAGCTAGGAGTATTATTTTGTTTCTCTTCTACTTCATCACACGTAAAAGTATTTTGTACACAATTGCATTTATTGGTGAAAATCTGTGCACTGACCTCATGATGGTGTTAGAAGTAGAATTTTGCACAGACACCAAATCTGGTTCTAGAATAACATGTGTGGAGTGTAATGACAGGAGTCTTCTCCAGAAAGAAATAAAATAATTCTCATTTTATTTTTTTGCCAAAGAGCAGAGACACCACTAGAATTAGCTCACCATTTTATAGTCTCCTCCTACCATGCACAATTGAGCAAGAGTGCCCTGTCAAGAGAGATTTTCATCTTGATTGCAGTGAAATTGTGACTTAATTTATTTTTCCCGCCCTGTCTCACAGCCTGGAATTAAGAGTGATGGAAAGGCCCCGTGTACTGCCTCACACCTGCACTCTGCAGGAACAACAGCAGTACTGTCACAGAGTGGGGACCACTTGGGACTCATTCCAAGCTAATTTTCCCACATGTGGGATGGGCTGTCCAACCAACGCCAAGATTAAAAAGTAATCGGATGTCATTCCCAGATGCACTCAGACCCTCAGCTTCCAATTTGTCCCATACAGCTGCTACCTTCCGTACCACTGTAATTTATTTCTTTGTTTTTTTGAGAGCAGTTTTTCTTCCTCTTCTGTACTATTAAGTTCCAAACTTCTTGTAAATATTGTTTTCTAAATTAAACTTCATCTGAAGAAGTTTAATTTCCCCTTCATACGCAGGAGAAATTTGCCATGCAAATGTCATTTTTTGACATCTTTCTGAAGGTTTGTCAATGGTGGAATGATAGCATTTGTGTCCACAGCCAGTATAGCGGTGCCCGTGACGAGTGCAGCTCACAGTTAGCATTCCTATGGTGGGTGACACTCTGTGAGCATAGCTGTGGCTGAGTGCCTCTTGACTACTAAGCAGGACAGCGGGACTCATCTCACCTCGGGTCCCCATCATGTGGTCAGCTGTGTGGGTCACTTGCTTTCATCATGGACACTGAGTTGGAATTCCAAGGGGCATGGATTTGAACCTGTGTAGCTGATCTCTTTAGAAAAGTAAATTTTAATTTTTCTTCTCTTTATCTTGAATTCTGAAATTCCACTTAAAAGTGCGGTTTCACAGGGATTCACTCTTTTACCTCTGGTCACATTCTGGGTTAGAAAAAGTGTTTTTTGTCTTTTCAGGACTCACAGTTACATAAAGAAGTTGTTTTGACCTTGGCCTTGTTTTCTCCCCTCAGCCTGGATCCTTTCCTTCTCCCCTTCCTGCATTTCCCTCACTTCAACAGACAACTGTTATTCAGTTCAACTTCCACCCTTTCAAGACAGGATAACGAGACATGAACAAGTGAATCCCGTTTGCTAGTTCACAGGCTGAGAGTGGCTTGGACCGGATTTGCTGATTTCCTTCTCCATGCTGTTTTCATTACAGCAGGTAATAGGATTTCAGTAAGAATTTGCTGAAAGGATGAATGACTTATAGATGGCAAACATCTTGCTGGATGCATTCAAAAGGCTCTTATACAGAGTTTTGCTTCCCGGAGTGGAGGAAGATTGAGGATGAACCACTAGGAGCTCCGTGGGCACCATCTCATTTAGTCCTTCAATGCTGGGGCCATTACTTATATTTTAAGGTGATCAAGTCAAGTTCTTAGCAAGTGCATGACTTTTCCAAGGCTCCATAGTCAGTAAACAGGGCCAGGAAGGGACTGAGTTTTGGAATCCATAGCAGCTCTAGCTGGATTCAGAGGCCTTCCTGATCTGCTCCAAAAGAGCCACACACCAGCTGTAAGGATGATCCCAAATGCCAGGAGGAATGACATCACATTTCCTATTATTGATGGAATTAAAGTGTAAGAGAAACTCACACAAAATCAGTCAGCGTGGGCCTTGGATGGTGCAGGTGACTGTATCGATGCTTTCCCTTATAGTTGACTTTCTCCGGAAACAGTCTTTATTCTGTCAGCCAAAGCCCTTCTCATCCTGGTCACCTGCAGGACCCCTGCTGGGTCCATCTCATTTTCGCACAGACATTCTTCACTTTCCCTTCCCTTTTGCTTGATCTCTCAGCCTGCTTTTTTTTAATTTGAAATGATCGATGTGAATCTGAGACCATGTTACACACAGATGCTGAAATAGGTTAAAATAGTACGCTCAGTTTTTCTAATTACACTTCTAGTTAGATTAGTAAAATGAAAAACGCTTAATATTTTGATGCCAATAATATAAATTATAAGTAATCTCTTAAATGAACATCATTTATGCCATAATGAGTACAGTAGTTACAGAAAAAATGTCTTCATAGAAGGCTCGAACCAATCATTACCAATGAGCTGAATTATCACACAGTAGGCAATGATTGCAACTCAAGTAAGTATATCTCCATAAAAATTTCACTACATTTGTTTTCTTATGTTACCATGAGCTGGGCAAAACTTTGACACTAATAAGTGCTAGTTTGCAGACAGATGCTCAGCACAATTTTTCTCTGTGGTGTGTACTTGACTTTCTCCATATCATCTCTGGGATGGCAGTCAGTGTGGCTGTACAGATGCCTGTCCTTTCTGCTTCAAATGTTTCCAGCATTTAAAGTGTACATACACATATATACACACACACATAGAGAGAGAGAGAAAGAAGAAATCCCAGAAGAAGAAAAAAGGAGTTTACCTAAGCTGAAAATTGGTCACAGACTACACGTGTCTTGGTGACCCACTTTCATGAGTGGAATTTGCAACACAGCAGTGGAATGTCTGCACCTTTGTGGACAGAGAGAGACAGGCTGCACATCCCAGGCCCTGGATCCAGTGTCCATCCCAGTTTCCCTCAGGTGACCAACTCTCACACCCTTGGGGTGAGGTGGAGGGTGCCCTCCTCTGGACTCTGAGCTCCAGGCTTAGCAGGCTTCTGTCCAGAGCAGTGGCTACCTGTTGTGAGTGAGTTCACCTCTGCTGAGTGACCTTCTTCCCGAGAGAGCACCCACTCAGTTCCAGGTGTGCTCTTGACAGCAATCCTAAACTCCCTCAGCTAGCGTGTGCGTGTGCTTGTGCGTGTCTGTGTGCAGGGAGAATGTAACTGCTACAGAGTGCTGCCTTTACATGACAAAACTCTATTCCGTGTGGATGGTGGAGAAGAACTGGGAGAATGTCAAGGTCAAGTAGTGCCAGAGCAGCCACAGAGGACAGGGACTTTCCAGAGCACGCCTGGAGCACTATCTTTTAGTACTTTCCTCCTATGTACCAAGAAGTGAGAAATGCTACTATCAGTGAATTTAGAAAATCACACCAGTTTTAACATGTGCTAGTGTTAAAAATCTGTTTGCAAAAAAATCAAACATGGTAGACAGGGCAGTGCAAAGATTGCTACTCCTTTTGGGAAAAGGCTGTTTAGCTACAGCCTTTGTCATGTTCTGCAGAATTAACTGGTGAAGCGTTTGAAAACTTTCAGTTTTTTTTTAATCTTGTGCATTTTTTCTAAAACATTTCCTCTAAAATCACCCAACAGGTATTTTCAAAACCAGAGTCAGTCAAATAAACAGGCAGACAACAACCACAGCGGTGACCCTGGTTTCGCTCCTAATCACTTATTCCTCCTACTTTCCTTGCTTTGCTGTCCCCTTAGCTCCTGTCTGCATGACAGCACTGGTGTGAAGCATCAAGTGACAGCTTGTGCAAACTAGTGACCAATAGATGATAATAGTCAGAACCACCATGAGAAAAGATGCCGAATCCAGCTGTTAACACTCTTGTAAAGTAGATGCGCTGTAGTAAAAATGTCTATACTACCAAAAGCAATCTACACGTTCAATGCAATTCCCATCAAAATCCCAATGACATTCATCACAGAGATTGAAAAATCAACCCTAAAGTTCATTTGGAAACACAAAAGACCGTAAGTAGCCAAGGCAATACTGAGCAAAATAGCAATGCTGGAGGTATCACAATACCTGACTTCAAACTATATTACAGAGTCATAGCAATAAAACAGCATGGTACTGGCACAAAACAGATATGAAGACCAGTGGGACAGAATAGAGGACCCAGATATGAATCCATGCAGCTATGCACACCTAATTTTTGACAAAGGTGCCAAAAATATACGATGGAGAAAAGACAGCCTCTTCAACAAATGTTGCTGCCTGCAGAAACCTGAAACTAGACCCCTGCCTGTCACCCTGTACTAATATCAACTCAAAGTGGATTAAGGACCTTAATATCAGACCCGAAACCTTGAAATTAGTACAGGAAGGAGCAGCGAATACTCTGGAAGCAATAGGTATAGGCAAGGACTTCCTCAGTAGAACTTGAGCGGCTCAGCAACTAAGAGAAAGGATCGACAAAGGGGACTACATGAAATTAAAAAGTTTCTGCACAACAAAGGAAGTGGTCTCTAAATTGAAGCGACCACCCACAGAATGGGAGAAATTCTTTGCTAGTTATACATTGGACAAGGGACTGATAAGCAGAATATACAGGGAACTCAAAAACTAAACTCCCCAAAATCAATGAACCAATAAACAAATGGGCAACTGAATGAAACAGAACTTTTTCTTTTTCTTTTCTTTTCTTTGATACTTAAAAAGGCCTTTTTATTTATTTATTTTTCTTTTATTCATATGTGCTTATACTGTTTGGGTCATTTCTCCCACCTTCCCTCTGCCTCCTCCCTTCTCCCCCCACATCCCGTCCCTCTCCCCCCGACCCCCATCGCCATCAGGCAAACTATTTTGCCCTTATCTCTAATTTTGTTGTAGAGAGAGTATAAGCAATAATAGGAAGGAACAAGGGTTTTTGCTGGTTGAGATAAGGATAGCTATACAGGGCATTGACTCACATTGATTTCCTGTGCGTGGGTGTTACCTTCTAGGTTAATTCTTTTTGATCTAACCTTTTCTCTAGTTCCTGGTCTCCTTCTCCTATTACCCTCTGTCACTTTAAAGTGTCTGCATTATTTTCTCTGCATTGAGGGCAACAAATGCTATTTAGTTTTTTGGGTGTCTTACCTATCCTCACCCCTCCCTTGTGTGCTCTCGCTTTATCATGTGCTCAAAGTCCAATCCCCTTGTTGTGTTTGCCCTTGATCTAATGTCCACATATGAGGGAGAACATACGATTTTTGGTCTTTTGGGCCAGGCTAACCTCACTCAGAATGCTGTTCTCCAGTTCTATCCATTTACTTGCGAATGATAGGATTTCATTCCTTTTCATGGCTGCATAAAATTCCATTGTGTATAGATACCACATTTTCTTAATCCATTCGTCAGTGGTGGGGCATCTTGGCTGTTTCCATAACTAGGCTATTGTGAATAGTGCCGCAATAAACATGGGTGTGCAGGTGCCTCTGGAGTCACCTGTGTCACCGTCTTTTGGGTGTATCCCCAAGAGTGGTATTGCTGGATCAAATGGTAGATCAATGTTTAGCTTTTTAAGTAGCCTCCAAATTTTTTTCCAGAGTGGTTGTACTAGTTTACATTCCCACCAACAGTGTAAGAGGGTTCCTTTTTCCCCGCATCCTCGCCAACACCTGTTGTTGGTGGTGTTGCTGATGATGGCTATTCTAACAGGGGTGAGGTGGAATCTTAGTGTGGTTTTAATTTGCATTTCCTTTATTGCTAGAGATGGTGAGCATTTTTTCATGTGTTTTTTGGCCATTTGAATTTCTTCTTTTGAGAAAGTTCTGTTTAGTTCACTTGCCCATTTCTTTATTGGTTCATTAGTTTTGGGAGAATTTAGTTTTTTAAGTTCCCTATATATTCTGGTTATCAGTCCTTTGTCTGATGTGTAGCTGGCAAATATTTTCTCCCACTCTGTGGGTGTTCTCTTCAGTTTAGAGACCATTTCTTTTGATGAACAGAAGCTTTTTAGCTTTATGAGGTCCCATTTATCTATGCTATCTCTTAGTTGCTGTGCTGCTGGGGTTTTGTTGAGAAAGTCCTTACCTATACCTACTAACTCCAGAGTATTTCCTACTCTTTCCTGTAACAACTTTAGAGTTTCTGGTCTGATATTAAGATCCTTGATCCATTTTGAGTTAATATTGGTATAGGGTGATAAACATGGATCTAGTTTCAGTTTTTTGCAGACTACTAACAAGTTTTCCCAGCAGTTTTTGTTGAAGAGGCTGTCTTTTCTCCATCATATATTTATAGCGCCTTTGTCAAAGACAAGTTGGTTATAGTTGTGTGGCTTCATATCCGGGTCCTCTATTCTGTTCCGTTGGTCTTCATGTCTGTTTCTGTGCCAGTATCATGCAGAAACAGAACTTTTTCAAAGGAAGAAATCCAAATGGCCAAAGAACACATGAAAAAATGCCACCATCCCTGGCCATAAAGGAAATGTAAATCAAAACCACACCAAGATTCCACCTCACTCCTGTTAGAATGGCTATCATCAAAAACACCACCAACAACAAATGTTGGCAAGGATGTGGGGAAAAAGGTACCTTCATACACTGCTGGTGGGAATGTAAAGTTAGTACAACCACTTTGGAAAACAACATGGAGGCTTCTTTATAAACTAAACATAGATCTGCCATATGATCCAGCAATCCTACTCCTAGGGATACACCCAAAGGAATGTGAGTCAGGTTACAAGAAAAGCACTTGCACACCCATGTTTATTACAGCACTATTCACAATAGCCAAGCTATGGAAACAGCCAAGATGCCCCACTACTGATGAATGGATTAAGAAAACTATTTATACACAATGGAATTTTACTCAGCCATGAAGAAGAATGAAATTTTGTCATTCGCAAGTAAATGGATGGAACTGGAGAACATCATCTTAAGTGAAGTTAGCCAGGCTCAGAAGGCCAAAAATCTCATATGTTCTCCCTCATATATGGATTATAGACAAATGCAGTAATATTATTGGACACTGGTCACACACTAAGGGGAAAACATGCGTGGGAGGAATAGGGAAAGGGAAGGAAACCTAAAACTTGAATGTGGTTGATGTGCTCACTGTAGAGGGGTGAATAGAGTAATCTTAAACTGACAGAGGCCACTATGGGAAGGTGACTGGGAAGTAGTGAAGAGGTCTGGTAGAGATGATCTAATTTGGGTTGTAATATACATGTGCATGGTAACAACACTGTACAGCTATCTTTATCTCAAACTAGGAAAAACATCATGTCTTTCTTATTGTCTTATATGTTTTTTCTTCAACAAAATCGGAGAACAAAAGGGTAGAACACATTCTGCCCAGAGGTGGGGGTGGGGGGAGAGGGGAGGCAGCCCAAATAATGTATATACATGTAAGTAGATATAAAAATGATAAAATAAAATTAAAAACATTTTAAAACAAAGGTAGATGTGCTATTCATCCTGTCAACCTGAAAGGAAGCTGTAGGCTGGATGAAGCAAGGTTGGCCCAACCCGGGAAGATTGGTCCTTCTGTACGATGGCCTCCAGCCTTTGTGCGTTGCTTACAAGGCCTCAGCAAGGATTTTAACTGCAAATTGACTTGTCTGTCCCCACTGTAAGTGTGGCAGGAGCCAAGGTTTCATGCCCATGGAAAACCACAAACCCTACCAGGTCTTCTGAGGGCTTTTGCACGTACAGGCAACTCTTCATGCAACTGTGTGGTCTGCAAGCTAGTTCAGCTCGTTTGTGGTTTGCTGGTTTAGTGTCGTGGAGAGCAGTGCTCAGGAGGGAAGTCAGCAGTCCTGCTCGCTCTGTGGGGAACTGTACCTTCCTCTCCAGAGAGGCATGCTTCAGAGATAGCTCAATGCAAGTGCAAAGGTGGTGACAGAGGGTGCCAGTGCACTCAGAGGAGCCCATTTACCTGGAGCTGCAGAGACCTCCGTGCATCCGATGAGGTTCAGAGCTTTTTTGGGATTGCCATTGGAAGATTGTGTAACATGCAATTTTGACTAAAAGTCATGCTAACTACTTGAGTCTTTCAAACCTGCCATTGTTTTATAATTGAATTTTCTAGCTCCCGGATAGCACTCTCTGCTTCTAACTCACACGTTTAGCTAAAGTGAAAGAAGTGGGTTCTTAGGCCTCTGCATAACACGGACTTACAGATTTTGCTATTATTTCACTCTGACCCTTGGGCTTATCAGATTTCTTTTTTGCTTCAAGTTTCCTAAAAGACTGGGACAAATGGCACTGAAAACGCTATATTGTTAGATCAGATGGTTAAAAAGAGTACGCAAGAATTATGTTCACATAAATATATATCTTCCTTTTAAAAATATTTCACATAAACCACAAGTCACCATTCGGGGGTTTTCAGTGAGTGAATCTATAAGGTTTTGCCATCATCACCACTACCTAAGAGCAGAATGTGCTCACGGTCCCTAAAGGACAGTCATACCCTTGGAGCAGCACTTGCGTCTCTGCCCCAGCCCCGGGCAACCTCTCATCCACCCCGGTGTTTGCCTTTTTGTGCTCTGGACATTTCATTAAGAAAGCACACCGCCACATGTGGGCCTCTGTGTCTGGCTTCTTTCACTGCATAATGGTTTCAAGGTTCAGCCGTGTTTCAATAAGAGTCAGTACTGCATTTCTTTTTATGGCGGGTGACATTCCAGTGGATGGCTATGCACGTTTTGTTTATCCATCACTTGACATTTGTGTTGTTTCTACATTTGGGCTATGATCAATAAAGCTGCCAGGAACGTCCAATACAGATATTTGTGTGGCTTTGTGCTCTCAGTTACCTGATGTACACAGAGTAATGGAGTTTTGGGGTCACAACTATCCATTTTTAACTTTTTGAAGAATTGCAAGCTGTGTTCCAATTCGTCTTCACACACCAACAGTGCACAAAGGCTCTAATTTTCCAGTTCTTGCCAACACTGTTGTCTATGGGTTTTTTTGGCCAGTCTAGTGGCTGTGGAGGGTATCTTGTTGTGGTTTTGGTCTGTGTTTCCCTGAAGAGCGATGGAGTGGCATGTCTTTTCCTGTGTTTTCTGAGCATTTGTGATTCTTCTTTAGAGAAATGACCCTTCAGATCCTTTGCCCTTTTCTAAATTGGGTTAGGTAATGCGCCAGTATTTTCTCTCCCCTTGGTGATTACATTTTCACTTTCTTCAGTGTCTGTCTTTGGAAGTCCAAACATTTTTAGTTTTAATAAAGTCCAAATTTTCTCCTGTGGCGTTTGCTTTGAGTGTCACACTAGACTCCACTGTCTAATGTTGGGTTTTAAAAATATACACACATTTTCTTCTAAGGGTTTTATAGTGTTAGCTTTTATATGTGGGTCGTTGATCTATTTTGAGTACATTTTTGTATAAGAAGCATGACCATAATTTATATTAAATAGTTCTCAGATTTTCCATATTTATAAGGAAGCAGGACTGCCCAGCATCAACAGCACGTGAACACTGCAAGAAGAGTCCTGCCATGAAGTATTTCTAAGCACTCCTGAACCTTATCATGCATTTAAAAAAGGATGATAATGTCAGGTTAGAAATAAACAAAGAGTACTCACATAAAAAGCCAGGAAAACAAACCTAGTCTCTGAACACCAGTTAAAAGTAATTAATGTGGTAACTGACCCAGCACAGAGCTGGAGAGGACTTCGTCACATTCTGCTGCGTTAAATCCGAGGAGTACTGTGTCATAATCGTCTTTGTTATTCAGACTTTTCCTCCTTTTATGTAAAAGAAAGCCAAACAAAACAGGCCAGCGCACTGTGTCCCACCCATTTCTGCACGCACCCACTGAAGCAGAAGCAGTACGCTGTGTGTCTACTTTAAAAATGAGAAGTTCGTGAATATTCTATGTTCAGTTCTGTAAGGACTACCCAGGAAACTGCATATTCACTTTGCAACTGATGCAGAAGTTTTTCCACTCCCCATTCCCCCTCTGTTCACAAAGTAGAGACTTTTAGGACTGGTGCTATCCAACAGAGCCTTGTATCGTGGCAGAGTGCTAGATGACCACTCTTCTGTCTCACACAGCAGTCACCAGCCACACATTCCCACTGAGAACTTGAGATACTGCTAGTATTCAGAGGAAGTAAAACTTTTCATGTCATCTTATTTTCTCTTTTGGCGGTACTGGGATTTGAACTCAGGGCCTTGTGTTTGCTAGGCAGATACTTTACCACTTGAGTCACAATCCCAGCCCTTTTTACTTTAGTTATTGTTTGAACACAGTCTCGAATTTATACTTGGGCCTGCCTGGACCATGTCCTCCTGTTATATTTCTAGTGTACCTGGGATGATAGGTCGTGCCACCACATCAAGCTTTATTGGCTGAAATTGGGTCTTGTGAACTTTTTGCCTAGGCTGGCCTTGGACCACGATCCTCCTCATCTCTGCCTCCAAGGAGTTAAGATTAACAGGTGTGAACTACGGTGCCCAGCTTAATCTCATTTTAATTAAGCTAAATTTAAATAACCACACATAGCTTCTGGGTTCTCTGTTGACAACACACAACATTGTCTGTGAGCTAGTGATCTCTTTAGAGTAACAAGAATGAATACTAGAGTTGATGCCACAGTCAGTGAAACTATTTTTAAAACTTTTCACTTTTAAAAAAAGGTGAAAAGTTAAGATGGAGCCATTGGTAACTGCGTTGGTTAATTTAAACAGGGATGCATATTGCTAGAGTCGCTTCTGCTCTCTCTGCCAAGGAAAAGCAAACAAGGAGACTTCTGGCTGGATGTGTCCTTACTCTGCCAAGCATGTAACTAAAATTAAATGTTTAATTGCTAATACTTTTCTATATCCTGTGGAAATCTTGGAAAGCACATAGTGACAGAAATGACATGCAGACAGAAGCGTAAGACACCAGCAACTGTGCCTGGGAGCAAAGGCCAAGTGTGTGGAGTCCAAGCGTGAGCATGAAGCATTTTATGACACAGATGGAGAAGACAGGACCTCAGTGCTCTGCTTTACGAGCCACGTTGTCCACGTGTTCAGCACTCCAGCCTTTGTGGGATCCTGCGAGGCCATCCCAGCAATATCATGTCATTTCAGATATGTATCACCCTGTCATGGAATTTTGATTTTTCTCTTATAATGTAATTTTTCCCAAAGAAAATATTGATATAAATTAACATTTCAAGAACACAGTTTCTCTGCTCAAAGAGGAGTCCTGGTTCCTATCTCTGTTCCTGCATAAGGAAAGAAGTGTAAACAGTGCAGCAGAAATATCACCAAATGGAAACAAATGAAAGTAAACAGGAATGAAAAATAGAGGAAGGAGTCAGGTTCTTTTTGGCATGACAAATGACTCCAGGAGGTCGCCCCACAGGGAATCAAAACGCACACCATCAAATGACAAGCAGTTTTTCTGAGTGTTCTGGGGCTTAGGAATGATAAATGAACCTAATTATTTAAAATAGAAATCATACACACAGAAAGATGTGATACAGGCACCACAGACCTCCCTACCGACCCCAACTTCCACATCCACTGTGTGAAGAGGACATTTTTCTTTACATTCTTCCAGAATATCTCTGTACAGGTACTGGTTTATAGATGTGTAGTAGGCCACCTTCTATTGCAGTAAGTTATGCAGGCTTTGAGGGCCTGAGGATATACTCTGAAATTCCACGCTAGAGAGGATGACACCCGTGGACCCCTGCGGGGACCCCCTCCTCCAGGAAGGGCACTACTGGCCTGGCTCAGGTACAACATCTCTGCTCTGAAAATGCCCTTGACTGTCAAAGACACCTCTGACCACCTTCCACAGTTTCATCTTCCATGAGTTGTCAGAACCACTCAGAGTTCACGTCCACCAGTGTTCAGGCATGGGGACAGGGGAGACCTGAAGACAGCACTCCCTGCCATAAACAAATGTATTTTCCCAAAGCTCACACTGCTCAACATTTTTGCAAGTAAAACAAATTTTGCATGGACTAGCAGAATTAATATCATGAAAATGGCTGTACGACCAAAGCGAGCTGCAGATTCAATGCAATACCCATCAAAATTCCAAAGCTGTTCTTCACAGAAGTAGAAAAGCCAATCTTATAATTGATATGGAAACATAAAAAACCCCAAATAGCAAAAGCAATCCTGAGCAAAAAGAGCAACACTGGAGGTATCACATACCTGACTTCAAATTTTACTACAGAGTCATAGTAAAAAAAACAGCATGAAAATGGCACAGAAACAGACAAGAAGGACAATGTAACAGAATAGAAAACCCAGGAATAAGCCCACAGCTACAGCCATCTGATTTTTGACAAAGGAGCCAAAAACATACATTGGAGAAAAGACAGCCTCTTCAACAAATACTCTTGGGAAAACTGACTATCTACATGCAGGAGACTGAAAGTGGACCCCCTGCCTCTCACCCTGTACAAAAATCAACTCCAAATGGAACAAAGATCTTTAATGTCAGAACTGAAACATTGGACTACTACAGAAAAAGAGAAGGAAGACTGTGAAAAATACAGGCTTAGGTAATTATTTCCTGAATAGCACTCCAATTGGCCAGGAAATAAGAACAAGAACTGACAAATGGGATGGCATCAAATTAACTTTCTGCCCATCAAAAGGAAGTTACCAGAATCCAGAGACAACCCACAGCACGGGAGAAAGTTTTTACCAGCTATTCAACAGACAAGGGATTAATACCCAGAATAATGAAGAGCTCAAAAACCAAAACAGCAGAAGAAAAATGATCAAATTAATGAATGGGCAAGTGAATTGAATAGTCAGTTCTCAAAAAAACCAACTTGTTACTAAAGACATGAGAAGGGTTTTCCTCACAAAACTCAAAATGGATCTACCTTATGACCCTGCCATGCACTTTCAGGCATATGTCTGAGGGAGTGTAAACCAATACGTCAGAGTCACCTGCACGCCCATGTTTATCGCAGCTCTGTTCACCATAGCCACAGCATGGAATCAGCCGAGGTGCCCAACAACTGATGATCAGATAAAGAAAATATGGTGTATACACATATGGCAGAGCCCTGGTTTAGCTTCAGCTTCAAAGGCTTCATTCACACCCCACCACACTGACCTCTGACCTTTCCACCCTTTCCTGAGGTCAGGGGCCACATTGCCCTCCGGTGCTAGCAATCTTGGAAGGTTCATTCCCTTCTCAGGGCTGTCTTCTCCTCTCTATAAATCAGGAACAAGAGAGTCTCTGTGACGCAGTGGCTGGGAGTCTTACTTACTACAAATGTTTCATTTTCCAAATGAATCTTGTTGGAAGAACAAATTTCTGGACAGAAAGTGAGGAAAGATGATTTGCAAAATGAAAAATCATTTTCCAAAGACTTGGGGGTGGGAGTAAGAACTTGTGAGGGAGTGACACCAATGCTGAAGTGCTTGACAAACCTCACTCACTCATGCCTGTGGGAGGACAGGATGCCATAGAGGAGAACAGCCACTTCTCAGTCCTGTATGGGGCTTCAACACCTCCATCATTTCCATAACAATCGGTGCTGGGGGTTCCTTACATATTATCCTTAGAAAAAGGACTCTTTCAATGAACTCTCTGTTGTCATTTTCCTAGATCAAATCACTTTTAACAGGTTAATGAGGCAGTCTGTGAAAGCATGGATTCCTCTGAATTTTCACTTTCTGTTCAGGCTCAAATTAATGGCTTTTACTTTTTTCTATGGGGATGGCACTAGTGATCATTTGAAAACAGGCACACGCATAGCTGGTCTCTTCCGTCGTTGGCAGAAGAAATAATTTGATAGCAAGGGCCCACCTGAATTAGTCCACACTCAACAGTCACGCCCCATAGCTCGCCTGTGTTGTTTGAAATCATGCTGTCATATCTTAAGGTCACACTCCATGGTTACATTTTTTTAATATATTCTCAAATGAAAGTATGAACTAAAAAATAGAAAACATTTTTAATTTATTTTCTTTCTATGAATCAAATTTCACAAAAAGTCCAAATCTTCACTTTCCATCATTTTGACCAGGACACAGTCAAGAACAAAAAATAGGGAAAGAAAAAAGATTCAGACTTAAAATTATGCACTGAGTTCCTTACTGATAAAAGTTGCACCTGGGCTGCTGGGAAGCACAGGTAAAGGGATGACCATAGGATGCCTGGCAAAAGCTGTCTGAAAAATAATGAAAGCACAAAAGTCTAAGGGGCAGCTCAAGTGGTAGAGCGACTGCCTAACCAGCCTCGAGTTCCAACCCTAGTATCAAGAACAACAGCAAAAGGTTAGCGTGTATTAATTGTCACCAAATTTTGCAGGTAACAGTCTAGGAAGCTGGAGAAAGAAGGAAAGAAAGATCCTTACCTCTGAGGAGGGCAAAAAAGTGTCTGTCAGTGTGACAATAAATAGATGGACAGATAGAATATAAAACCTAGATCAAGAATTTTAAATCACCCAGGGACCAGGGATAACAGCCCTTAACCTTGGAATATTTTTTCCTTAACTTTAAAGAAAATTATTAATTTTTGTGGTGCTGGGAGTGAACTTAGGGCCTTGTGCATGCCAGACAAGTGCCTTGCCACTGAGCAACATCCTCAACGCAATGCCGGACTATTTTTAATTTTGAGTTACAACCAGTCACACCATTCAAGCAAGTCTGTTCAATGTGTTTGGTTTTCATTCTTTCTAAGGCTCACATGATTTTAAGCCATTACTTCAGAATGGCTGACATCAAAACTTTAAAATGAAAGGAGATTGCTTGGAAAAATTCATGCAACCCCTTTACTACCAGCCCCCAAGAGTTCGAGGCCTCTCCAACTAACACCCTAGCTCCCTCTGAATACTGAACAAGAAAAAAAATAAAGTTGATGTACAGTGAAAGTTCTAAAAATGGAAGCATGAAATGACTGTGACTTGGAAGTGATTATCTTCAACATTCAGGCTTGCTTTCCACTTTAACTCCGTTCTGAAAATGATGGTTGAACAAGACTCTGAAGAACAGATAGGCAGCAATAGGAATTATTTATCTTTCAGGACAGCGTTGAGGGAAGAAAAAAAAAATGCTGGTGCAAATGTAAGTAGGTGTGTACTTCTGTGTACTTTAAGCACACACTCACACACGAGGCCTGCATGTGGTCTCCACGTACACACAAATGACCCAGAGGACGCTCGGAACAGCGTCCGAGCTATCACTGTGTTACCAGTGACCTCTTCTTTACTTGAACAGATGTGAATGGGACAAAACTATAGCTCTCAGTTCTGAGTGGTGGGAATAGAACTCTTTTTTTTTTTTTTCATTTTTCTTTTATTATTCATATGTGCATACAAGGCTTGGGTCATTTCTCCCCCTGCCCCCACCCCCTCCCTTACCACCCACTCCACCCCCTCCCGCTCCCCCCCCCTCAATACCCAGCAGAAACTATTTTGCCCTTATCTCTAATTTTGTTGTAGAGAGAGTATAAGCAATAATAGGAAGGAACAAGGGTTTTTGCTGGTTGAGATAAGGATAGCTATACAGGGCATTGACTCACATTGATTTCCTGTGCGTGTGTGTTACCTTCTAGGTTAATTCTTTTTGATCTAACCTTTTCTCTAGTTCCTGGTCCCCTTTTCCTATTGGCCTCAGTTGCTTTAAGGTATCTGCTTTAGTTTCTCTGCATTAAGGGCAACAAATGCTAGCTAGTTTTTTAGGTGTCTTACCTATCCTCACCCCTCCCTTGTGTGCTCTCGCTTTTATCATGTGCTCATAGTCCAATCCTATTGCTGTGTTTGCCCTTGATCTAATGTCCACATATGAGGGAGAACATACGATTTTTGGTCTTTTGGGCCAGGCTAACCTCACTCAGAATGATGTTCTCCAATTCCATCCATTTACCAGAGAATGATAACATTTCGTTCTTCTTCATGGCTGCATAAAATTTCATTGTGTATAAATACCACATTTTCTTAATCCATTGGTCAGTGGTGGGGCATCTTGGCTGTTTCCATAACTTGGCTATTGTGAATAGTGCCGCAATAAACATGGATGTGCAGGTGCCTCTGGAGTAACAGTCTTTTGGGTATATCCCCAAGAGTGGTATTGCTGGATCAAATGGTAGATCGATGTCCAGCTTTTTAAGTAGCCTCCAAATTTTTTTCCAGAGTGGTTGTACTAGTCTACATTCCCACCAACAGTGTAAGAGGGTTCCTTTTTCCCCGCATCCTCGCCAACACCTGTTGTTGGTGGTGTTGCTGATGATGGCTATTCTAACAGGGGTGAGGTGGAATCTTAGTGTGGTTTTAATTTGCATTTCCTTTATTGCTAGATAGAACTCTTTTAAAAATTACTTTAATTATATTTGTGTTCCTTTAGTAGTTCTAAAAACAAAATCCAAAAGAGCTCAGTATCAGGAAAGTCCCACCCTGGCTGTGATCAAGAGTGGCCATGACTTTAGGATCCTTTAGAGGCTGGGAAGTACATCAGACATCTCTCTGAGCATCATTTGTAGCAAAGAAAATGAAGAAAAGCCACAAGGACCCTGTCCTTGTCTGTGGGCTGAGGAGTGTGGACACTGGTGCTGCTTGTGGGTGGTCTTTGGGGGCAAAGAGAAATGTGGATGTTTCCCTTTGATCATGGGGAAACATTTTTTTTCTGGTTTCTTCCAGTAATTATCAAGACCATAGCCAATGGGGCAAACAAAAAGCAAGCCATTCAAAATCATTTCTGAGGACCAGCTTGTTGCTATAACAAGAGCACTGATGTCATAGCCTCCCTGTGGGGCAGATGCCAGGTAGAACTTCCAAGCTCTCAGGATGATCCATGTTTTCCTGACGTGTGGAACGGCTATAGCAACACTGGGCTGCACAATAGCAGCCACCTAACACTTCCTTAGCAACCACTTCACACCCTGACTTTGAAACCATCCTTTATTTTGGCAACAGCATCAATATTTGCTGTTCTTGAACTCCCCAAAGGTCATCAGCTGAAAACATGCCTGCCCAGCTTCCTTTGCCTCCCTTCTCAAATCATCCATTGTGCCTGTTGCATTGAAGGGCAGAAAAAAGTAAAGCACACGAAAAACACAAATTTATCGGGAGAATTTAGAAAAAAATGGTCCAACTTTGCTTTGCCTATGTTTTGTTACTTTGCTACTGGTTAACAGAAAAAATAAAACTGATTGTAAGCAAATCACTTAGATTCATCTATTTTTAACAATTTTGGTTTTACTCTAAAGCCACTTCAAGTGGATCTTTACAGAACCACTTGAAATGGAACTTTACAGAAAGTTCATAGTTATCAAAAATACAAAATTTATTGATGCTCACGTTATAACTAGTATTGGAAATAGAAACTTAAGCTTGATTTTTCCTTGAGAAAAAATACTTACTGACTATACTAGTTCCAGAAAGAGGCTGTTTCATGCTCTTACGGACCTTACTTGAATAAGAAAATTAATTGGCTTCCACATTGCCAAGATTATCTAATAATGTCATCAAATTCAAGAAGAACAAGGAGAAATTAGCCAGTATTAAACTGCTCTTTGTTTTAACTATTTTCAAACATGCCATTTGGTGAGAAAAAAATAACCAAACTGTTTCTTAACAAAGATTTTTAGCTGTGAAATTTCACACTAATTAAAATAAACGTATTTTTAGATTGATCCTTACTAATTCCATAAATCGGGTAGCTTTTTCTTCCTAATTATGAATATGTCTAACACACATTTAAACTTTCCTGCAGTATGAGAAGTTTACAAATGTAAGACAATTTGAGCCATCTTTCTGCTAGTGACTTACAATCATGTCCAAAAGAGTTCAAAGTTGAGAGGGTGAAGCAATCATTGGTTACTTTTGCTCATTTCTATGAAATCAAACTACTGCAGTTAAATCAAGAAGGCAAAGAGATGTTTTGCAAATATAAAAGAATCGCTTTCAGTCTAACTTCTTACAAAGCAGGGAGTAATTTTTGATATGCACACAGTAGTCACTAGCACTAATTGACCTGAGCAATGGCATTACTCATTTTAAATTTGTGTAAAACGCCAAAATCTTCAGAAACTTTTTGTGTGCTCAGGGCTGTGGTTGAACTGACTGGGTTCTTCCCTCCACCACCACTTCTTGGCTCTCTCCTTTCTCTCCATCCCACTGCCTTGGTATTCAGCCTGGAACGAGCCTGGAGAGGTCAGCAGCCAGAGTGGTAGTGCAGGCAGGGTGAGTGGGGCAAATGCCATTCCTTTGTAGAGGTGGGGAGACTGAGGCTCAGAGGGGCCACAGCAACTGCCTGGGGTTAGGTCGTCAGCTCTAGAGCCTAAACCCACTGGTTATTTTCCTGCAACTTCCTCTCTTTACATATAGACCCATGCACCACAATGAACCAGTTATATCTAGCTGTGTTGTCTCTCTTTCTTTGTCCTTTGGAAAATAAGAAGTGAACGAGAATTTCAGACATAGGGCTGGGGAATCTGCTCCTTCTCCCCGCTATCACTGAACCTTAATAGTTGGTGCCTCATTCTCTTTTGCTGAAGACCAGGGTCTGGGCTGGATCTCAGCTTTCTGCACAGGGCTGGCACCTGGAGGTGGGGGTAGCATGGTAGACGTGATGGGATGGCCACCTTGTAAAGGTGGACTTGTAGTTGTGTGTAGGTGGAAAGGAAGTTTTTTGTCTTAGAACGTATGTCTATTTGCAGTGGCTCAGCAGGAGAACAGAGCAAGACTAGGATCATTTCAGAGGCGCAGTGCCTCAGTCCTCTCCTGAGGACTGAGTTGAGTGGTTCTTGTCAACTGTAGATGCAGTTAGGTTTACACAGATTAGCCCTTTGCAAGGAGAGGAACTGGCAAGAGCACTCAGCAAAAACCATTGACAGTCAACCCTTGAAATTCCAGGCAGAAGCTCATCTTTGCAGTCAAGGGCAACTGCCTAGAGGAAGGACAGATAGACTGTGATCTAAGCAAGATGGAAAATTGAGTGACCTTTCTTTTACACAGACCAATAGGCATTTCTGTCGCCATCAAGCCCTCTTCTGGGGAAAATGGCAGATGCACAAAACTACTCTGAAGCCAAATGGACAGGCAGGTTTAAATGGGCCACTCCTTCCAGCTCACCACCTTTGAATTGTTTATAGTTTAATGTTTCATACATGCAAAAGAATATTAATCTATGGCACAGAGAAGCTTGTGAATCACGATCCTAAACTGAGCACCTGGGTACCAGTCCTCAGGCCCAAATGACAAGGATCCCATTGCCACTGCCCAGACTAGCCTGCTCCTGCCATGGTGTCCCCGCTTCTTGCACGGGGGCTCAGTGTCCCAGGTGCTGTATCAGCCATTATGAGTCAGCATCACGTACGCACATTATCTCCTGAGTGAGACTTTGTTGAGCTTTGCTTTGCTTGGTCTGGGGTTTAATTTTTTAAGCCCTGCATACTGAATCCTCCACTGCAAACTTCTTTCCTCTCGGCATCTTGTTTACAGGGTGTCCTCTTACCCTCACCTGTAACTTATCCCTTTTCCCTTCTGTGTAACATCCCATTTTGTGAGTAGACTTTTCATTTGTGCATTCTCTGGTGACTGGGCTTCTGGGCTGTCCCCTCCCTGGGCATCTTTCCTGGTACACAGCTGTGTCTGAGCTTCCCTCATGACAGGGGAAGAGTGGGGCAGAGCACCAGATTGTTCTCCAAGGCCATTGAGCCATTTCACCTGGCCACAAGCAAGGTGTGAGGATTTCCACCGATCCATATTCTTCCCTACACTTTCTGTTTTGCTTAATAGTCTCAATTGTACCTCACTGTAGTTTAAATTTATGTTTGCCTAATTAGTAAGGGAAGCTTACTGAGCACCTCCCACTCTTGGCCATTAGTGTTCCCTCCTCTGAGACATTCTTGTTTGGACCGTGACTGCTTTTATTTTCAGTTGTGTTATCTAGGGTCCATTTTAGTCTTTCATGTGTTCTAGGTATGAACCCTTGGCTGGCTACTAGTGTTCTTCACATTCTCCTTTTCATTGTCTTTTGATGAGACATTCTTAATCGCAATACATTTAAGTTTACTTGTAACTTCTCTTGGGGGTAATGCTTTACAGTTCTTGTTTAAGATATCCTTTCTTTGCCAGAATCATATTTTCTTACCTTTTTAAAGTTTTAAAATCTTGCCTTCCTTAATCTACTAAGATTTGGCAGTGCAAGTGTGTGAGGTAAGGACATGAATTTTATTTTTTCCCTATGAAAGCAAAGTTGTCCCAACCACTTCTCAAATGGTCTTTCTTCACCTTCCTTCCCAGGTGATATGTAAGCGATCTTTCCACTGCCACAGGAAAAAAGGGCATTGTTTGGCTTATAGTAATGGAAAGAAATCCTATAGCTTATTATGAATGTGTGTTGGGGAGGTTTACATGGGTATAAAAATAAAAGTCATTGCTTCAAGGTCTGGTTTCCCCAGACCCCGTAAGTCACATCGTGTCACCAGCATCTCGTTTGAGATCAAGCTCAACAAGATCTTAGATCTTGTTTGAGTCAAGCTTAAGTGTAGCTTTTACTTGTGATGCAAAGCAGTGGTGCTGTGTCTCCAGGAGTCCCTTTTCCAACAATTCTACATTGATCCCACATGAAAATGTCACATGAGGTTGGCTTAACCCATTTGGGTTAAGCAAAACGTTGGCTACAACGTTTTGGTTTCTTTACATCTTCTGGAATTTACTGCATGATTTCTTCCCCCCACCCTGGGACACAGATCTGTTTGTTTCTCTTTTGAACCTTTTGGTCACGTGCCACCTCATTTAGGGTGAAGCCATTCCCTAGTGGACTTTTCCCAGTAAAGGCCTGTATTTTCCCCTGCCTACGATTCTCTCATCGGGAAGCGAATGTGAGTTCAGTAAGATAGCAACAGGCCACTTGAGAACCTTGATGGCAAACTCCCTCACCGCGTAAGCTACTTCTTTGCATGATTTCTGGATACCAGGCAAACTGTTAGAGTTCTGGGCCCCTATCCAATCAGAGTTCATGTTCAACTGTCACATGTGCTTCCTTCCTCTCAGGTGAGCCTTGCCCTTCCCACTGTCTATCACTTCTCACCTGCCCATCACAAGCTCCTTCTCCCTCTTGTCCCTGTTCCTCTGATTTGTCCAGGAAAGAGCACTGCCATGATCATTCAATGTAACCTCCTCTGCAGAATTCCAGTTGTCCTTCTGCATTACACCTTCCTCGTAGTGCTCCATTCCACTCTTTTTGCTGACATCTTCTTGGCTTTCTGTACCATTTCACCTACCCGATGATACATCATCAAACACTGACTATGGATACCTGACTTTCTAAAAATGCATCTGACCTTCATCTTGATCCTCCAATAGACTGCCCTGGAAGATATTGTAAACACTTAGGCCAGCACATTCCTGACTTTACACAACCACTTTATCTGCTTCTTTGTGTCATCTTACACCCAACCTGCTGTTGTATTCAGCCAACAAATATGGATGTTTCAAGTGATGGCAACATACAACCGAATAAGACATGATTCTTGCCCACACAGAGCTCACAGGCAAGGAGACATACCGGAGCACAGACAATCCCTAACAATCCGAGGCATGCAGAGAGAATGGTGAGCAGCCTATCAAAGGTTACACCTGGAAGGGGCATCCAAACTCTTCAGGGCAGGGGTTTGGAGGTATTCAGTGACAATTTCCAGAGGAATTAAAAAAAGTTGGTCTTTAAATAATGAGTAGAGTTTGGCTAAGAAGAGGTGCTGTAGTTTGGATCGTGTCCCCCACAGGCCCAGGTGTTAAAGGGTTGGTTTGTCCTCAAGGTGGTGCTATTAGGAGTGGCAGAACCTTTAAGAGGCGGGGCCCAGTGGGAGGTCTTTAGGTCATTGGGACATGTCCTCAAGGTGATGGTAAGAATCTAACCACTTCATCTTCCTCATTAGTGCCCCCAGCCATGAAGTGAGTGGCTTAGTTTCACTGCATGCTCCCGCCATGAGGTGCTGCCTCATCACAGGCCCAAAAGCAACATGGCCAACTGACCATGGACTAGAAGCTCTAATACTATGAGCCAAAATAATTCTTTTATTTTTATAATTTGACTATCTCAGGTATTTGTTAGAGAAAAGAAAGCTGACCAACAAGGAAGAGACTATTCTACAGAGAGAACAAAGCACGTGCAAAGGTACAGCATGGTGAGTGTGGGAACTCTGGTCATTCCAGGCCACCCTAGCCCCTCCCTCCATCCTCTTCTATCAATGCCTTACCTCCTTTGGCACATTCTTTCCAGACTGTGAATTTCTGATCTGTGTTGTGCTACAACTTCACTTGCTCCACATTGCTCTCTGCTGAAGCAATGGACTCCAGCAGGTGCTCATTCCACTGTCTTCTTGACACCTGCCCCAAGCTGACTCTAGTCTACTGAAGCCATCCACTGTGGGCTGCTACTGTCCACCTAAGTCACAACTCTAAAGGCTTGTTGTATGGTTGTCTCTGTTGCTTCTCAGAACCCTCGTTTCCAAAACACTGAATCACATGATCGCCTTCCACCTTTCTGCATTTTCTTGTCCCATCATCAAAAAGTGAATGTACCTCTAGAGTTAGTTCTGACCTCTAGCCTTGGCTTACTCTGTTTTCCCATGAATTTCTCCTGTTTTTTCAGTTTCAATCGAATCACTTTGTTCATGACCCTCAAGTGTTTTCTTTTTTCCCTAAGCCCTAGTCTTCATTCCCACCCAGAAACCCCAATAATACCACAAACTCAGATATGTACATTTATACATGTGACTGGCTCTGTCACTCACGTTTCTATTTGATTTTCCTGTTTTCATTTTCAGGAAGATCATGTGAGAAGTTATCTTTTAAACCTAAAATCTTCCTTGCCATGTAAATTAACCAACCTCCAGGCTGTCCCACCTATCAAAGCTCCCTTCGGCTTTCCTACTTCAGATGCACCCTTTCATGTGGCCTGCAGGGGGCTCTCTTTGGTCCATAGCTATCAGACCTGTTTCCCAAAGGTCCATTATGACTCTCTGTGTGTTTGTGTTGGGATGAAGTCTCCACAATCTTAGCTAAATCCACATGATTGACTGTTGTCATCTTTCATCAAAGCCAACCTTAAAATCACGCCATTGGCAACCCACTGCTCCAGACATCCACATCTCTCTTTTCTGTGCCCTGTTGCTGAGAGTATCCTATGCTTGAGGTGTCCTTCCAATCATCCTTGTTTATCAACCAGAAAAAAATTATACAGCAACCCTTACTTGTAAGTAATTGCACTTAGTCTTAGGTAGTAAAATTCAAGGCAAAGTTGACAGAGATGAAGCTTCTAAATGACACAGCATAGTAATGAAGAGGCAGCGAGCCTATATCCTGGAAGTTTCCGTTTCCAGGTAAGGAAAAATAAGCACTTTCCACCCGATCTCTTGGGCTAAGTGCAGTTGTGGCTTGGACCCAAGAAGCTGTGTGAGCCTTGAAGATCACACAGTGCTAGCTGCACTGCTAGGGGTAAGCAGGACATGAAGGCCCTCTGATGGGCAGTGAGTGTGTCCTGTCTTCTCCATTTGATCATGTATGTTCTGTCCACCAGAAGTCACCATCACTGTGGACAGAGAGAGGCCAGAAGTCTCAAGTTCTGGCTGCAGAGAGAAAAGAGCCTCGTGCTGGGAGAATAGACATCACAGTGCTCTAAGTGGTGGCCTCAACAGCAGAGGCTGAAGTTGTTAGCCCAGCCGACAGGGGTCAAGACTCGACTCAGGGGACCAAGGCTCTCCCTCCAACCCTTGGAGCAGTGAGCTGGAGAGTGGAGCAAATTCCTGCTGCTTTGTCTTCTCCTTTTTGCCACATACAAGGGAGGCAAGGTTCAGGATGCAATCCAAAGTTACTCAACTTACTAAACCCAGGAAAACCTCACCTTGTATGGGAAAAGACAGTACACCAGTATCCAGGTGACACAGATGCTGCCATTCAAAGACTCAGGACAAAGACTTGCATAGAGCCTCTCCTTCTATTCCATTTTCCCACTCAGGTAATGCATATTGATGTCTTTAAGTGATACAAGTTCAAATTCATTTATAAAGTGCCTTATGCTTTTCTAAGAAATCTGAAATATAACAAATGAAAATGACAATGTCTAGTAAAATTTTTTTGCCTAAACATTCATCATACAAATATGATAAAACATAATAGTCTTTAATATTACAAAAAGCTATTTTCTTGAAAATGTTCATGCTTCATGAATCCCAATATGTAATGTAATTAATAGAGATCCAGAAATCTGGTTCTACCACAAATACGAGCTTGTATCTTCACACCACATCGAAATGTGTGTGCCACAGAAAACAGCTAATTAATCCCTGAAGTAATTCAGACCACTACAAAAAAGAAAAAAAAATATATATATATATATACAGAATCATTTGTTATTTCAGCCATTGGAAAACAATAAAATACCCCCAGACATTAAGGGCAAAACTTCCTGGGGAAGGAAAAATACCAAGAAGATGGGCATGGATGTAACTGATGTACTGCCTAAGTTGAGAGTAATCTGAAGGTCTAATTAAAGTATGTTCACCTCAGATTCCTTAAATCAAAAGTTTCTTAATAATTCCAAATTAAATCACAAAGTTAGCATATAGCTCAGTAAAAGGACTAAGTCATGTGAATCACTGACAAGTTAATTGTCCCCTGGGATCTCACTGTCATCCTCCTCATAAATCTGATTTATCCCTTCAGAGAAATCCTATCTCTAATTTCAGTCGGCCTCCCAGGCCTTGCCACAGACATCCCACCTTACTTCAATTTACAGAAATTTATTTGGCCAGCCTAACTGGAAATCACTCTGTAACCTAGTCAGAGAGTCCACAGTGGGGCCAGGGTGTGGAAATCTAATTATAGGTATGAGCCCAGGGTAGTTCTGATGTGAGCCAGGTCTACACCCAGGGTTGGAGAGCAATGTGGCTTGACTGTTTTGCACTTGACCTTCAGAGATGAACATTGGACTCAATTATCCCACCCTCCCCTGACATTTCCTGTGGAACTTAGAGCTCGGCTAACTCAGTTCATTATATTTACTCAGTTCATTATATTTACCCCAGGTCCACAAGCAGTGTGGAATCCATCCTAAGTGAGTTCTAAACTCCAGGCACCTGTTCAGATGAACCCTGAGGGCTGCATCTCACAGTGTGCCAGTGACGTCCTCACCGGGGCTGCAGACACACTTGAGCAGACACCTCCTGACTTAAGGGGTCCGCAGTGTGGAGGGGCAGGAAATCAGACCATCGCTCTTCCCAAAGCCAGGTTTAATTCTTGTGGGTGAGTTGTGTATCATTCTTTAACTCCTGCTGAATAGAAAAGATAGAAGAAAAGCACCCTGTGCACAGCACAGATTACGTACATGCTTTCCTACATCAGGGATCTTTGACAATTTGACACACTCTGTGCGCCACACACACCTTCCTGCCCCGTGAGCTGTGGGTGTAAGCTTCAGGATTGCAATGAAATTACGTCATCCTCAAATGCAGTAAATATTGTGTGGCTTCCCAGCCATCTGAAATCATGTTTTAGATGTTTTATTTGGTTAGCAAGTGTTTCTTGAGTAGATGCCACACCTGAAGCCCTTTACTGGGGCCACCAAAGCTGTTTGGAAGATGGTTTGCCACACTCAGCCCATTGTCAACCCCAGGTAGCTGTCAGGGAACACCACAAAATTGCTACCACAGTCAAAATTTTCCTCATAAGTTTTGAATATGTGTCTTGTCAGTTCTGCTAAGATACATTATCTGTGAAGGTTAGGACCAGGTTTTTAATTATTTATCCCTGCCATGCATGGGATGGGGGCATATTTCTACTCTTGTACCATATCTGTAGAATGACTGAGTAAAATTAAGAAACAGAACTGTCTACACTCAGAAAGAAGCCACACCTCAAGATTAAGGATTCTTAGCGATTTGATGGTTCTGTTTTTAAAGTAGTGTGGACACGAACCTCAGGAGAGGGGCAGTTTCCACCTGAGAGGAGAAGCAGAGGGGTAGAAGCAAGCATCGCTGCTACTGGTTGGGTGAAATCTCACACTCAGAACTACAGCATCACAGAGCGAGTGCTTCCCACCTCTCAGAGCCGCCCGCAGCCCGCTGAGGACGCTGCACAAACGCCCCTCAGATCTGGGAGCGATGGTAGTTCAACCCCGTTCATTGGGAAGAAGAGGAAATTAGAAGGACTATGTTTGAGTGACTTGACCAGTTGTGCTGCTAGCTACTTCAATGGCAGGAGTGACTGAGTTTGAAGTGCAAAGCGATGGGTGTGGGAAACCTGGATGTCTTTAACCCACTGGATTTGGAGGACCCACAGGTTTGATGGCTTTCTTGGCCATTCTTCAACCCCCACCTCCTACTTCTTGGTATTTACCTTATCCTTTCTAATTTTTGTAAACTTTAGCAAGAATTTACTTCAGTATAACAGATAAAGTAGGGATAGGTGTGGGGGGGGTGCGGGTAGAGAAAGAGAAAGAAACATTTTCTGCTCCTTATGCAGGACATGGGAACAAAGACTCCTTTCCACTTTCTACCAGTGTTCTGTGTGCCCGCTTACTCTACTACTTGCCTTCCTAGCTGATAATTAAATCCTTTCTTCTCTTTTCTATTTTAGCACTTTCTATTAAGGGAAGAAATTTGAACGTCAAATTTCAAACCTTGAGTATAGTGAATGTAGAAGAATAGGAAACCCATACTGATTCTGTCTGGCCATATATTTTATTTAATGGGAGTTTGGTGTAGACGGTGCCGGGCAGTGCCAGGCACTGATGCAAAGTCTCACACGAACAGCAGCACAACCTTCCAGTGGGTGTCAAGATTCAAGTTAGCTGCTCAGACAGTGGGAGAAATTCTGTACGTCAGGGTAGCCAGAGGCATTGAGGAACAGTTGACTGAATTCAGGTGGCACCTGTGGCAGGATTTAAATGGAAACTTTATGCAATTGGGGTTGAGACAAGTAAAGGCGACTGTGAGTATGCAATTGCTGGAATTAGCTTCCGTTAAGACAAGATTAAAAAGAAAAAGATAGGGTGGAATTGGGGCTGCAACTTGTTAGTACCTGAGTTCCTGGTGAATTGGTTGCTAAGGGGAGGGCTAAAAACAAATATTGCCATTTGACCCACCAAATCTCAAAGACTCTTTGCTATTATGACAAGTTCTGACAGTAAAAAGAAAGAGAGATTATCATTCATTCAAGAACCAGGGCTTAAAACTCAGTGTGAGAATTTGTATTCCTTCCAAACTTCGAGGAGATGAGGCCCTCCATCTCACACATCATGGGGATTAAACAACAGTCTCAGCTCCAAAGACCTTGGTCTCCCAATCTGTAAAATGGGCATAGGATATATACCTCCTGGTGTCACCTTGAGAATTGAGGGAGGTTATTTACATTAAATGCTCAACCCAATGCTTGAATATACCAGCTATTCTGTAAGTAGTAGGAGTCATTCTCATTTCCCCCATTTATTATTTACTAGTATGGAGGAAGAAATTCTGACAAAAGAGAGACCTTAAAATCTGCTTGGTTTTTTTTTTTTGTATGTCTACCTGGTAAAATAAAGCTTAGATACTACTAATTCTTGACTAGTGTCAGAGATATCTCACAAAGACAGTAAGTGCTAAAAAAAAAGTTCTTATTTATGTATTAAGCTCAATTCTCCTCCACTTGGTGTTATCCAAATTTATCAGCCTCTAAATCCATTTTCCCAAGAACAAAATAATAACCTCCTACTAAATGTAGTTCTCAATCAAAGTACTTCAAACATCTCTCAAAAACACTTCTATTTATTAGAGGAAAAAAGAGTCCAGGATGAAAGTTCTATTTACTACAAGGATAAAAGAGAATTTAGGACAGGATGAGACTCGTGCTCAACAGCACCACTGAGAACTCTTAGACACAGGCTTTCGGTCGAACTCACATGCACAACCCAGAGTTAGTGCTTTAACGAGGTGATTCTGATATGCGGTGGGTTTGGAAGCCACTGAGAATTTGGAATAAGTATGCCTAAAATGAGGAGCTTCTAATTTAAAATTTTATAGTACCCATTTTAATTGTTTCAAAGCTGTTTTGCTAATTCTTTGTAATTAGTGCACACCATTTTCCTCATTAATAAATAGCAGTTATCAACATTCACAACAGAAGAGTAATAAGAGAGGTTTGACTGACAACAGTACAAACAAAATCCCAAGGCAAACCCACCGACCAATGAGCAGACAAGGAAGGTCAGGACCGGACCGTAGGACAGATCGTGTTAAGGGGAGGGTGCGATCAGGAGGGGGAGGTGAGTAAAGAGGGAAAAGAAGGTCAATGTGGCTGAGGTGCTCTCTACACACTATGAATATGGAACTTGGAAACCCACCAAAGTGATTTTAAGAACGGGAGGAAGGAGAGCAATGGAGGGATGAACCAAACTGGGGTTTTATATATAGAGAGAGAACTATCACAACAAAAACCCCTGTACAACTGTTATGTACTAATAAAAAGTTTTAAAAAAAGAAAATAAAAGCTAGCAATTCTTGATTTAAAACAACAAAAAAAGAAAAAATAATAACCTTTCACCAAATTTCTTCACTGTAAATTATTCTCAATGGCTATTTAAAAATTCCATTTAATGAATAAGACCTTAAGGTTGATGCCATAAAAGATACAAACATGAATAAAACATGACCATCTCTTCAAGAAATAAGGTACAATTAATTAATTCCTTAAATAAGAGCATGGACAACGTACTATGAAAGTTAGGGGACAGATCTATTCCAGAGTGACGTTTTTAGCCAAGTGATCTATTTACTGGAAATTTCTGGGTGGAAGGAGGAGAGGCAGACACAATGTCAGCCCTTGCAGGAGGGCTCCTGTGGTGGAGTGATGATCGCACACATGAAGAGAAGACCCACAATGAACCCAGTGTTGGGGAGCACACAAGGTGAGCGCCCCGGAGTTCAAAGGTCAGGCTGCTCAGATGGGGCAGCCGGGAGGACTCTCTGTAAGCCACTGGGGAAACAGGATTTGTGAAGCCCGGGTCTGTTTCTGTGCGGGTCAAGTGATTTTCCAAAACATTACATCGCAAATCCATTTTGAAGACAGAGTGAACATGAACCTGAGTAAACATGAAAATAAGTAAATTTATAGGTGAGGGATAAAGAAGGTTTGTTTTCCATGATTGTTTATGGAAAACCTGGGAGGACATCATCACAGATGACAAACTGGCTCGTTTTTTCATGGCTGAGGCCGTGGATCTAACATTTAACCACTTGGGCTTAACTTTTTGTTCTTTGATTTTAGTGTTCCTTGGAACTCTTAGCTTCTTCGTGGGGGCACTTCTCTCTTCCTGAAAGTACAAGATTAAAGCGCTCTAAGTAGATGTAGCCGTGAGCCATAAAAGCTCGATCACAAAACTGGATGTCTGTATACATCTATATATGCACAAATAAATATTTGAATTTTTTCAGGATTTCCATTTTGAATATTTTTTGTATTTATTAATATCATTTTCTCATTCAAAACTAATTTCAAATCTATACATACAATAATCATAGCAACTGTATCAGTAATTATCTTACAGTTTAAGTCAGTGTGTATTAACATTTTCTTGCTTCATTCTAGAAAATACCAGTCTGAGTAATTTGTTAAATTATTTCTCCACTGCAAATTATTCTCAATGGCTATTTTAAAATACCATTTAATGAATAAGCCCTTATGGCTGATGGCATAAAAGATGCAAACATGAATAAAACATAGTCTCTCTCTTAAAGAGGCAAGGCGTGATTAATTCCCTGCCCCAGCAGAAGCATACAGAAAGTGCTGTGATCTGTGATTGCTAAGGTACTTACGAACAGCCATTGAAATAAATTCTAGAGACAGAAGGCCCTAACAGTTCTGGGTGTAAATCCTTAGCTATTTTTTATAAGAAATGAAATAAAATGACAATGTCTTCTGGCATGAAGAGTGAAGACTGGGAACTACCAGGGATGGCCTCCCAGCCACAGAGTGAGTTGAGTTGTAGCCCTGGATGGCTTCACTCATTTGCCTCCCTGGGGTTTAGTTCCAGAAGGCGCGAGTAAGTGAAAGAATGGACGGAGAAGCAGTTGGATAAGGGTGCCAGCATCGTCCTCTCCCCTTCCTACCAGGAGTTAAAATAATCCCCACGAGAAGTGCCAAGTGTAGGTGTCTGTGACAGGATTAGCGGGTTGAGTGCAAAGGCTTTCCAGAGTACTTCTCCTAGGAGCTACTGCCCTGCAAAGGTACCCAGCTCCCTTCCCTATTGCTTTCTTCTGACTCAGTCACTTGGGCCTTAAATGAACACCCACTGGATTTGCACGACAGTCCTGCAGCTAGAAGACATCCTCCTTGGAGATGTCCCTACTCACTGGACCATGAAAGGTTTGCCACGCACCAAGGCGACCTGACAAGGCCCTGAGCTAAAGCCACAGGAAGCAAAGCTTGGGCAGCTCCTGAGCCCAAAGTTCCTCAGCACCTTTGCTCTGTTGAAGCACGGTGTCGTGTAGCAAACCAGAGATGACCCACGTGTGCCTTGATGAAGGGCTGACTCGGACATCCACGGAATGACTACTTAGCTCTGTGTTCGCTAGTATCACGCACTCTAGCTTTACTAAGATGGAAAAATGTCCCTGCTGTGGTGGCTGAGAATGCAGGCTTTTGCTGTAAGAGCTGTTCCATTTTTTTGAAACAGAGTAAAATGTAGCTCTATGTGGTGAGATTAAGTGAAACTTTAATATTTTCCTTAGTTTCAGAGACTTTAGGATGATCATAGGCCACTTTTATAATCATAAAAAAACTATTTTTATTTTGAATGAATACGGTTTACTTATGGTGGCTATAATAGTAATAATTTGACACTGGTAATTTAATCTGATGATGTAGTTGTGTATGTTTGAGAGTGAGATGAGAGAGAGAGAGAGAGAGACCTCTTCCCATTGTGGAATCCCTCAGCCAAGAGGAAGGTGGTGCTCTGAAGAAGAGAGATTCCTGTGCACTAACTGCTACATGACCGGACCCACACTTTGCCACCATGGTATCAAAATGTGATTCTTCGTGTGTCCCATAAATACCTAGAGAGCTTCTTCTTCTTCTTCTTCTTCTTTTTTTTGAACTCAGGGCCTCATGCTTGGTAGGCAGGCGCTCTACCACTTGAACCATTTCCAGCCCAGAGAGAGAGAGAGAGAGAGAGCTTGAGTCTAGCGTGACTCCTCTGTGGTTTGACTTGTTTGCGTCAGTGTTGGGGCCAGGCATCTGCTCTTCTAATTACTCACAATGGTTTTCTCGCTGGGCACTCAAGGAGACACAGGAGACATCAGACAAGATTTCCTGACACTACAAGGAATAGAACCCCCAAAGCAAAAGTGCTCCACTTAACACTTGTCTGGGGGAGGAAGTCCCATTTTAGTTGTTTTCCTGTTGTAATCTAAGGAAATCTAGGTAAGCATGAAGTTAATAAGCTGACAAGCCCACAGCACTGCTGCCATCGCAGTGCCCACATCTCTGCTAGTGGCGGGGGCGAAGGTTGGTCTTCCTGGCCAGGGCAGCGAGCTGGGGCTGGTGGAGGCGGCTGAAAACCTGCAACTCTTTTATGCTGTGGGGAGGTGAAACAGGAACCTAAACAATTGAAGGAGGGTATGGGGGGAAGAGATTCGTAAGCAATCATTTTAAACCTTACATTTAAATGTGAGTTTTATTCGTGTTTTGGGAAAAAAATCTGTCTGCTGCAAGCTGAGCTGCAGGCTGAGCATAGGTGACAATTGCAGCTTGAGTCACCATGGGTGTCTCTGCCTCACAACTGCCAGCACTCCTGAGGGGAGAGCAGCCCATAAAGCCACTATCTTATCCCAGAGCTTCAGGCAGAAGCACCAGCCTTTCAAGACTCTTTACCAAAGCAAACACATCCATTTCTGCCACTGGTGGGAGAGGGGGCTTCCAGTCACTTGCAAATAAAGTGTGGTGTCACAGCTGGAAGGGACTTCAGGAGCCCTGGATCCCACCACCCCACAACACTGAGATGGAGCCCTCACCACAAACAGGCTCTGTTCTCAGCACAGCACTGGTCCCTGGGCTTAGGACCAGGGAGGGAGGAAGAGAGGAAAGTAGGACAGAGAAAGGGAGGGAAGACATTTTCTCATACATGCTCTGAAGTTTGCTCTCTTCCATACCCACTCACAGGCATTCTAGGCTGTAATGGTTCTTCAGCATTTTCTGTCCCCTGGGAGACACCATGTCCAGTGGACCGGATGCACACACAGCCTGTCCCCAAGAATGTGGTACCTCTGCCGCTCCACTCTCAGACAGAGGCTGCTGCCTACGGAGGGCTCAGGAGCTGCAGTAGGCAGCAGGCCCTGGTCCACAGGGCTCCTCCCAACTCTTCCCACTCATCCTGGTGTCCTTAAAGAGAGAAATCTGACATTCAAGTCCCCATTCAAGGTAGTGGCTCTGGAAGCACTGGAGCCTCATGAGCCCAGGACTGGAGGCCAGGAACCTCATACAGCCAGGCTGGGGTCACTTGCAGGACCCTTCTGGAGGATCCTGCCCACACATGGGCTCATACGTGGAAGCCCAAGTGTCCAGGCGAGGCCATGGGCTGTGCATGTGCCCGGAATGGGGTTCACTGTGCACGAGTGGCTCATCAAAGGACTTCAGGCTCTGTGCTACAGCCAGCCTGCCTGGGTCTCAGCTTCCCTCTCCGCTCAGATACAGTTTGTACTTCAGTGCCCTGCAAGAAGCCATCCTCGTTCACATGTCCACACGTGGCATGAGCTGCTTCTCAAGCCTGGAATGTTCTCCCCTGCCCTTCTCACCCTGATCCATTAAAGGCAAATGGAAAACTTCAGCAATTACCTACCAGTCAGGCAGGCTTTCAGTCAGGATTGTGCCAGACGGAAAGACTGACCGATGCTAAAGACTCCTCTGCACTCTGCCTCATGCTGGGAACTGTGGGAGATAAAGCACCCCTCCCAAGGGAGTAGGAAAAGAACAAAGCTCACCAGCATCACCCCCACCCCATAAAG
The DNA here is from genome assembly GCF_047511655.1 of Castor canadensis. Lineage (NCBI taxonomy): Eukaryota > Metazoa > Chordata > Mammalia > Rodentia > Castoridae > Castor > Castor canadensis. The sequence continues at coordinate 3,253,558 of NC_133386.1, read as the reverse complement.
GAGCTCTGCCAAGGTCAACATTGACCTCCCCAGTCAAATCAATTGTCACCTGATCCCATCTGCAACCTGTCACTGAGCACAGCGCTCAGAGGATCTCTACCTCCAATAAATATTTGTCTTTATCACCTCCAGGATGCCGTCTCCCCTGGCTCTGCCTGGAAGCCGGCCTTTGTTCCTGTCTCCTCCAGGCTGGATTCTTCTCATGGCTCCAGATTCTATAGGATTCAGTCCAGGGGCTGCTGCCCTTCTGTGTCTGTGACCCACCCAGTGCCACACCTGATTTACAGTCTCTAAGCTCACCATGCTCAGTAATGTCTCCAGTCCCATCCTCCACCTTGACCTCCAAACTCCAGAATCCAGCTGCCCACTGCACTTCACTTGAATGTAGGACATCCATTTGGATTTAACACAGCTCAAAACTGGCCTGTCATAATGCCCCACACACCTACTCTTCCCCCACTTGTTTCTTCTCAGGGGTGAGATGCCAGGACCTTAGGAGAGCGCGGTTACCCTCCCCTCTTCCTCCCTCTCCACCACCCTTCTTATCTAGCCCGCTCTGCCTGGGGGAATGGATTAGCAACACGTCTCACCTGCATTTTACAATAGCCTCTGAGAGGTCGCTCTGCTTTCTCTCTGATTCCCCTTCAGAACACTATTTAAACAACTAGAGCCATTCTTTTTACAGGTTGTACCACATCACACTTCTCCTTCAATTCTGCAAGAATTTTTCTCCACCACTCAAAATAAAACCCAGATCTTCACTCTGGTGACCAGGCCCTGCCTGGCCTGGCTCTCCACTGCCCCTTCTGCTCCTACTAGCCACCTCTAGTCCTGCCACTCTGTGCTCCTTGCTTGTCCCAAAACATCCAGCAAGGTGGTTCCTGGGCTCTTGCACTCTCTGTCTGGAGCACCTGCCCCGACTGGCACATGTTCACCTCCTGTTATAGAGGCCTCTCCCTGACTCTTATTCATCCATATAGCACAGTCTCTTTCTGGTAACTTTGGTCCTCAGTGCTTACTACTGCTGGATTACAATATTTATGTGTTCACTGACTGCCACTCACACCTGAAATACCAGCTCTCTAAGTACAAGGACTTTGTTTACCAGCAGAGGCAAACAGAGACTCAACCCAGCTGCATTTCACCTCATGGTGATGGGAATCTACTTATGTACACAGGTGCCAGGACTGGGGAGGAAGATGCTATAGAAAAGGGTGATGTTGGTGTCAAAGCAAGATCCTTCCAGAACTGGAGAAGTGGTCAAGGGAGTGGCTTTGGATAGGAACAGGGTGTCCTAATGAACCAGGGCTGAGTCAAGTCCAGACTGAGCAGAAGTAAGACTCCAAGAAGGATAAATTGCATTAAATTAAGTGTCCAATTACTACACAACATTGAAGGAAAAAAGGTTGGCAGACAGAGACTGCCCAACTTCAGGACTTACTATAGGGCTGCAGTAATTAAGAGTCAACAATATTGGTTGATGAAAGATGAGGTAAGTCGATCAGTGGACTAGAACAAAAGCACAGATATAGACCTCACAGTTGCTGATCTATAACAAAAGAGCAAAGGCAATATAACGGTGAGGGGTATTCTTTAAACCAATAGAACTGGAACAGCTGGATATCCACATGCAGAGGTATGAGTCTAGACACCTTCACCCCCTCCACAGACACTAACTTGAAATGGATCCGGGCTTGTGGAATTAAATACAAGCACAAAACCATAAAACTTCTAGAAGAGAGCATAGGAGAAAATCTAGGTCACCTTGAGTTTGACAGAGACCTCTTACATACAACATCAAAGACATGAGCCATGATAGAAAAAGTTGGTAAGCTGGACTTCATTAAAATTAAAGATTTCTGTTCTGTGATGCACATTGTGAAGAGAAGGAGATGGTAATTTATAGACTGGAGCAAAGGATCAGGGGAATGTATATCTGATAAAGGACATTGTCCTAAATGTACAAAGATACTTAAAATACAACAGAAGAAAACCAATAACCCAGAGGTGGTGACTATAATCAAAGCACTTTATATGCACGTATGCAAATGTCAGCGTGAAGCCCCTTCCTGTGTGCAATATGCCAGGAAAGAAACCACAGCTCAGCTTAAAATGGGCAAAAGATCAGAACGACACTTCACCAAGGAAGAGATCAAGATGGCAGATAAGCAGTGCGATGACCTTCACTGCACACCTCAGAGCACAGAAGTCCAGAACGAGTACCAAGTGCTGTGGAACCATAGGAACTCTAGTTCCTTGTTGGTGGGAATGCAAAATGGTGCAGCCACTTTGGAAGACAGTCTAAAAGTTTCTTTCAAAGCTAAAACTTACTTATACCACATGATCCAGAAACTATGCTCCGTGGTATTTACACAAAGGAGTTGAAAACTTCCACACAAAAACCTTCAGACAATATTTATAGCAGCTTTACTCATAACTGCCAAAACATGGAAGCAACCAAGCTGTTCTTCAGTAGATGAGTCGATAACTAAACCATGGACATCCAGAGAACAGAATATTATTCAGTGATTAAAAACATGAGCTATTGAGCCTCACAAAACGACATCGAGGAAACTTAAATACACATCACTATGTGAAATGAGCCTGTCCAAAAGGCTGTGTGCTATATGGTGCCAGGTGTAGTGACATTGCAGAAAAAGCAAAACTCTGGGGACAGTAGAAAGATCCACAGTTATGGGGTGGGAGGAATGAGTGGTGGACCCCCAAGACCTTTTAGCAAAGGCAGTGAACTCTTATGAGACTGCAATGTTGGGCTATGACATCATGCTTTATGAGTTCTATGGGTTCTGTGTGTCACAAAGACAAATGTACCACAGCGTTACAAGACACCAATGATCCTGGAAATGTTGGAGGGAGGGGTGGGTAGGAGGAGGAAATTTCTGAGAACTCCACACTATTTGCTCAATTTTTCTATAAAGCTAAAACTGCTCTAAAAATAGTCTATAAAAAATAGGAGCACAGGCAGGTATATATTATTTTAGGGTGGGCATGCACAGCCAGAGTTCAAAATTAGCATCGAATGTCCAAGTGGGTACATGTCTTGGTGTTTGTAGAGAACGTTTAGGCAAAGAAAGACGTTAAACCTGGATTGGGATGGGGACAATTTTGTGGTGATTCCTGAGGCTCCAAGCATCAACTCCATTCCTGTATTTTACTGACAGACATCTATTTGAGTCTCTTTTCTTTTCTGGTTGACATAAGTTCTAATGAATTGGATTACCTCCAAACTTTTTTGAGTCTCAGCAGGCCCAATGGAAGAAGGGCAGCTGTCTTCAACCCCTGCTAGCCTCCTTAAGAATCATCATTCAAATCCAAATGCCCCAAAATAACACAATGAGTGCAAAGATGCCCGGGTAGAGCCCTGATGCTATGGTAAGCAAAGGGCTTTTCCGACGGTTTTGGGCCTCACAGTTCAGGCTCCTGTGGAAGAAGCCCAGGGAGGCCTTGAAGTTCAGGTAGGAAGTGGGAAGAGAACTGTCACAGTACCCATCCCTTCCCATTCCTATTCTCTTTTCAATTGTAAGAGCTCAGAGGCCTTAGCAGAAAGTGATTCTCTATGAAGAAGGTACTCCATCGTACGGATTAAAATTCTTAAACACATAAGTCAACAAGCTCTTGTTAAAACTTACTTTCCCAAGCAGACAATCTTCCCCTGGGCCAAGACTGTTGCATTCCCTCTGAGCTTTGTGAGACAGGGTCAGGCTGCCAGCATGCATGGGGACGAGGTGGGGCCTGTGCCGCCACAGCTGGGTGGACCCCCCCATAGTCCCACCAGGGGAGTGCTGTCGGCACTCTCACCAGATCCTCTGCCGTCTCCTCTGGAGCTCCAACTACGGCCCTTGGGGGTTAGTGTCCTGACCACGGGTGTTGGGCAACCAGGCGGCCCCTCTGCACAGCCCACCCTGTCATCTGCAGACGTGGTCAGCAGTAGGCATTTAGATCAATGGCCAGGGCTGGGCTTTTCTATTTTCATTCTATAAATGACTCTCCGACATTAAAAAAAAGAACAAAGTGTACATTTTAAAGATTTCTACATCGAAGCACATTCAAGGGAAAAGACCCATGGCATGGGGTAGCTTTCACCAGTTAGACAATTGTCATGGGCCAGGGACCAAACTGGCACTTTACTCCCACCATCTCATTTAGTTTTTATAAAACCCCTGCAAAACACATTTTTTAATTTTTTGATTTAAAAACACTGTCACAAAAACTGGAACCTGACCAACATTTCAAAGCTAGAAAGAAGCAGAGAAGATTCAAAGCAAGCAGTTTGACCCCAATTTCTTGTTCACAATCATGTAGTATGACTCCATATTTACACGCTCACTCGTGCTCACAGGTACAAACCCACATACAAATGCATGTGTGCACTCACACCCTCGAATACACACTCACACCCCAGTCACAGTCACAAGCAGCCTCTTACATACTAGAACTGCACACTCACACTTGGCCACTTGATCCCCCCACACACACACACATTTTCTCATTTAACAAAAAAGTAGCAACGTGAAAACAACATGGAAAACATGCTCATCCTCGGTTCATAGCAAAGAAGACCAAACAAAAACAGCCTTCACTAGGGAGCAAACCTTTCTCCTAGCCCTGCTGCCTCCTGGAAGTGACCACCCCTGGAAGGGCAGGCTTTCTTGAAATGATGGTCTGACTGAATTTCATAACTAATTAGGAGTCAGTGAAACTTTCTTGGAAAGGGAACGTACAGTGCCGGTGAGGATTATAATGAATAAACATGAATATGCCTATTGTTTTGTGCTGCACACAATCCTGTAATAGAAAAATTAAAATTATATAGATACTCTCTTATAAAAGAAAACCTTATGTGACATGGGCTTATTTTGGAGCACTGTCATAACAGAGCTGTCACTTTAACATCAAAAGGGAGTTAATTTTTCTACATCTCCCTACCCTGCTCTTCCCAGCTATTGTTCCTGTCATCTCCAAGAACCAGAAGTGACTTTCTGGAGGTGGCTCTGAGAACAGTGACACTAGTACCCCTCAGGAGGGGACTCACCAGCACCCTTGTCTTCCCCAGTTGCTTCTCTGCTTTTCTTTCTCTTTGCTTGGGGAAGTCTCCAGCACGGGCCCTTCCTTTGCTTCCCATGGTCACTTTGTCATCAAGCTGTCTGTACTAGATTTACCTTTGCTGCTGGGGACCTTCTCCAGGTGTCCCTCCTGGTGCCCAGGATGGGTGGCCCTGGTGCTCAAAGGTCTTTGTGATACTTTGCATGGGATACAAAATAAGCCCATGAACTAAGAACTGACTTAGTTCTGCAGCTGCAGCTTCCACATTCAGCACTGTTCTGCCCTTATGGAGCTATGGGTGACATTGACCAGGGGATGAGGCTCTAGGCCTGGCCACCTCCACACCCACTCATACTGCTCCTTAGGCTAGATCTACAGCACAATATGAATTGGAAGGGATTGGATTTTAGTTTTTTTGAAGCAGGATCTTGCTATGCAGCCCAGGGTGGCCTGGAACTCACAATCTTAGCCCGTTTTAGCCTCTGAGTGCTGGGATTACAGGCAAGAGCAACACACATGGCCAGATTGGTTTGTTTTTGGTTTTTCTGTGCTTTTCTCAATGTTCATGCCACTCCTATGCTTGTAAGAAGTCTCTGAATTCCACATAGCTGCCTTGCAACTAGAATGCACTTACATGTCCTCCTTCCTCATCTGTGATTTGGAGATGTTTCCTTGCATCCTCTTGGCTATCGACTGACCAGTCTGGGCCTGTGGAGGTTCCCCCAAAAATGGCAGTATTTGGGTGGTGGACAGAAAGCTCTGTGGTGGTACATGAGGTCCAGCTGTGGAACCATGGAGCTCAATAATTCCTCCCTCTCACAGGCATTTTCAAAACAATAAGAATTCTCCAGTGCCAGCTAGCATCAGATATCCTCCGTTATCTTCAAATATCAGGGCTGCTGCACTACACTTGGGTCATTGTTTCCCTTCAGTCCTGTTTGGCCTTCAAAGCCTCGCTGCACCCTCAGCCCCGTCTCCTCTCATTTTCATGACACTGAAGTTGCGAAGAAACCAGGCTGATTCTCTTGCAGAATATTATACTCTTTGGGTTTTGTTGATGGTTTTCTCATTGGTGTCTTCTAACTTTCTCTTCTAGTTCCTGTGTTTCCTGTGTATTAAATGCTAGATTTAGTAGGGCAACCTTATAATTTATTCAAACTGAAATGAATGAAAAAGGGGTCTTGCTATTTATTGTACCCAAATAACAAGCATGAAACAAAACTACACTAGCAAATGGTGGCCTGCATCTAAAGTCTCGATCCATTTGGGGTAACTACATAGGCGAGGTCCCCCACGGGTGGGTCCGCTTGCTTCCAGGACATCTTTTAGAATCCTGCTGTTGTGATGCAAAGTATGATGCTGGGCTTACGGTGAGCCGTGGATTTCTCTGTCTCAGAGGAATGGTTTTACCATTTGCGATAAGCCTGCACTCTGAGGGACGATTATTGGGGGGCACCTTGTTTGGTAATGAAGAGTTTTCCCTCATTATCCATAGTAAGGACTTTAAATAATAGTCACCTCAATCTGGAGAGTGAGTTTTCTTTTTCGTATTACCACAGCCTCAAGATCATCTACTTAGTCACTATTTTGCAATCATCATAGTAATTATGCTTTTGGATGACAAGCAAATTTTAATATGATCTGAGTTTAGGTGTATGATAGCCTGAACAATACATATGTTCCATATCTTTGTCTTGAAATCATAGAAGACAAGCATTATACTTACAGACCAAAGGCCTCATTCCTGAGCAGGGAGCAGAATTGTACGTAAATGACCATGGTTGGGCTCATTCGTTAAGGTGTTCTGTGGGTTTTTTGTTTCCTCATCTCCATTTGATGATGCGTAATCTAATTATTCTGAGACTATCACAGACTAGGTAGGGTGAAGAGGTGGGTAAATTCAAGTGACAGTCTGCAATTGGGCAGAGCTTAAAGTTGAAGCCTTACGCACTTAATCATTTTGCCTTCCATTCAGTTGAAGGAATCCTTACAGGGTCAAAGGCCAGGCCCCCACCAGGACACACCGAGGAAGACGACACACAGCTTCAAAGGTTATGCCTTGCCTGGTTGGCAAGTCAAATTGCTTTTAAAGCTTCAGGTTGTATTCACACCGCTACGTTCTCAAGGCACTTATCATGGCAAGAGCAGCCATGCACACACAGCCCGTTCGCGCTCATGAGAAGCAAATCAAGGTAAATTTAGTGAACTTGCATTCTTGTGGGTAAAAACTGTGACGACAGGTTGCATGCGGTTCAGTTGTCCAGCCTTTCTGGGTCCCACAAAGTCATTCTATCCTGAGTGTGCCAGCAGGTGGTCCATGTTCTGAACCTCACAAGCCAAAGCTCACCTGGCCGTGGAACTTAGGGCTGTCCGAGGGCTTGTAACAGCCTTCACCTCTTGCAATGGTGGCTAAAGGAGGACCACAGCTAGGGGCAAAGAATACACAACCAGCAAACTTAAAACTGCCTCATCAAGAGGAAAGGCTGGAAATCCCTTCCTGGAAGCATCGTGTCACGACACTAACCGCCGAGGTTATATTTAAACCACTTGCTCATTAAGAGACGCTTAATCCGAATGAGGATGTGATCACCAGAGGTAACAAGGGACTCCACAGAAGCACCAGGAACTCTAGTTTAAACTGTGGTCAAAAGATGCCAAGGATGCTGTAAAGCCGAAATTCCCAGGACAGCCTGCAAAGCCCACCTCCGCTTTGGCGCGCACACCCAGCTTCTGCAGGGATGAAAGCGCCTGGAAGAAGTTGGTGTGAGCTGAAAACCAGACAGCGAGGCAGGGTGGAGCTGTGCTGGGCTGGTTGTCACCTCACCTCCTGCGGGCTTCCAGGCCTGCTAGGGTGATATTAGTTGGTGGTTTGGAGTCTTACTAAATGAACCACTTTGAGATAACTTTTCTGTGCTGAATAGTGGAGGTTAGAGGCAATTTTTTCTTTGTAAATTTTTAGGATAAGTGTTTGAAGGGTGTTTTTTGTTTTTGTTTTGCTTCTTAGTGACAGCATACATCATGTCATTTTTCTTCCTCACCTACAGAGAGAATAACAGAGCCTTCACTCCAGGGGACATCCCCCAGACACAGTGCTTTCCATTTTGGGCGATCTGCGGATTGCACTTCATGTATCCCAATCCACAAATCATTGTTTCACCAACTGCTAACTGGTTCACCCCTTCAGAAGCACAGGCCGAGCACCCATGACCGTGCATTCTGCCCACTGTAGCACTCGCAGCCTTCTTCCCAGGTACCAGGTCTGCCCAGTGTGAACCATATACTTAAGTCCATGGCGACTTTATCGTTAGACTTAAGGCAAATGAGCTCACATGAGCTGAGCCTCTCTCCCTCTCCGGGGCACAGTATGAACTTTTACTAACTAGGTCATAACTCCAGGGAGTACAAGCAATAAAACTCCTCACGTGAGAACACACACAGTGTGTGCTTTGATGACTGTCTGTTTGGCCCACGTTTTGTGCTGTTAACCAGGTCATCTGGATGCGAGGGCCTACAGGTCCCCAGGGACGTCTGTCAGGCTGTTCTTGCTTTCCTTCATGTGAGCACATATTAAAAATGAATAGTGAGGCCCTGGAATGTTAAAATTCCCCAGGAGGACATTTCTTTCTCCCCTCTAAACAGATGTGCTAAAAAAGAAAAAATCCAGGATTTCTAGCTTCATAAGGTAGGGAAGTTTTTAAAAGCAAGTGCACTCCTGAAAACCCCAAGCAGGGAGGGATGCAGGAGAAAGGAAGGGAAGAGTTCCTTTTCTGGTGTTTGTCCCAGGCTGAGAGTATGCTTAAACCAGGCTCCATCTTCTTATAATGGACTATACTTGCCACAGCACCCTGGGGACTGTCACCTGTAAAGTGTGAGGAAATTGGGGGATTTACACTGTGAGTTGGGGAGGCTCTCTGTAAGTTGCATGGAGACAAGTGAGCAGTTGCAGGGAGGCATCACTAGGATGGCATCACTAGGATGGCCACTGGGGCACAGAGGTATGAGCATTCTTAACACCCCCAAGGAAAGCCGTGGTGTGGCAAACAAAGCTTCAGAGCCCTTTCTCAAACCTGGTTGTGACAGTGATCAACCTATAGAGCTAGGGCCCCTGGAAGTCCAGAGCCCCACCCCACTATTTTCAGGTCGAGATGGAAGGTCTAGACATGGAGGAGCCTCCTGTGGTGTGACAGAAAGCACCAAAGCTGCTTGCTCATGGTGGAACAGTCACTAAAATGCACACCCTGTTTGACCCCCCTCCTCACCCCCAGCACTAGCCTGGATGTCGTCGGGGGTTAATGACTCACCAGATCGCCCAGACTGCATCACAATTTGAAACCCATTTATAAAGCACCATCCAGCCTGAGTGACAACAGGAAGACCTGGCTGCTTTCATGGTTGTAAGGAGGTAGCTGGTCTCTGAATGCAGAAATTTTCCCAGTGACAGAGCTAGGATCAGAACTTCCTTCACCTGGACTCTGGTCTGGACTCTGGCTTTCGTCCCAGGTCAAAGCCTGATTATAAAGGGAGTATATAAAGGCAGCTGTCAGCTGACCTACTTAGATTTCATGAGTACTTCCCAATTTTTCTCTGAAATTTTAAGTACAATTATTACTTCAGCTTAACATTAACTGATACGTAAAAATAAAAAAAATTGTACACATTAGTGGCGCACCATGTGACATTTTGATGCATTGTTCCTTAATTCAGGTTTAACACCTGTCTCCTCAAACAAGCATATTTTCTTTATGGTGAAAGCATTCAAAATCCTTTCTTCTAGCTTTTTGGCTAGAAAGATTATAATAATAATAATAATTATTATTAAATAATAATAATAATAATCTCCTTACTGTGCAATACCCCTCAGAACTCCCATCTCCTACCTAACTCAACTTTGGGCCCAGGAATCAACCTTTCCCCATCCCTCCCACTCCACTCCACTCTTCCCTCTGTCTCTGCTCACCACCATTCTACTGTAACTTCTACAAGGTCACCTTTGTTAGATTCCACACGAGTGAGACCACAGTGCTTGTCTTTCTGACTTATTTCACTTAACGTAATGATCGCCAGTTCCACCCTTCTTGCAAATGACAGGATTTCATTCTTTTTCTAGGTAAATAGTATTCCATGGTACTTGTGCCACACTTTCTTCATGCTCTCATCCATCAACGCACACTTAGTGTTTCCAGTTATTGGCTCTCGTGAATAGTGTTGCAATAAACATGGGAATGCATATGTTTCTTGGCTATGCAGATTTCATTTCCTTTTGGATATGCATCTAGTGGTGAGATTGCTGAACTATATGGTAGCTTTATTTTCGATTTTTTAAGGAAATTCCCCACTGATTTTCATAGTGGCTGCAGTAATTTACATTCCCTCCAGCAGGGTCCAGTGGGCCCCCTCCCCCACTCCATTGCCAGCACTCTTGAGCTTTTCCCCTTATGCGGGGGAGTGAGGTGATTATCTCATTGTGGTCTCGACTTGCATTTTCCTCATAATGAGTGAACTGAGCGTTTTGCATACACCTGAAAGTCATTTATATGTTTCATTTTGAGAAAGGTCTATGCTTATTGCCCATTTTAATAGGTTTTTTGGATTATTGAGACTTTCGAGCTCCTTATATATTTTGGGTCTTAGCCCCTTGTCAGACGTAGTTTGCAAATCTTCACTGCCCCCGCCTCCCTGCTTCTGCAGCTTGTCTGTTGGATGTTTCCTTAAAGCAGACGTCCTGCAGGGAACTTGCTTATGGCAGTGTCCATAGCAGAGACACATCCATACCTATATCAGGGATGGGAACAGCATTTCAAAGGCCTCATCCTCTCCTTCCACTCACTAGTCCCTTTGACTTGGTTTGGGAGCTGTGAGTACAACCTTTTGTTTTGAGGTAAAGGGATTGCTAGATTATTAGGGCATGATAATATCCAAATGCAAAGTTGTAGGCAGCTCCAAGTTTAAATCCATTTTGGAGCCAAATCAACACCACATTTCTTATTAATTATTGGTTATTAATTTTAGAATTATGGGAATAATTGGCCTTGAGGTTGAACCTTTGAGCTTGCCATGTTTTTCCTACTAGGAGGTAAAATTGCTGGTCCCAGCATTCTACAAATGGCTACTTACAGCCTTGACTAGCAGGGGCTCTCTATTAGTGACCCACTAAGGACTACAGGTGGGTGTTCACGGAACAGCGGAGATGGGCACACAAACCAACATACAGAGGTGACTTTTTAAAGATGAAATGTAAGAACATGGAATTTCTATAGTAAAGTGAGAAGGGATGGATGAAGGTGATTCTTATAGTTATTAGTAATCATGATAAGCAGAAAGATTTGTGCTGCTTGAGCCCAAAAGCTACAGTGATAGATCCCCTCTGGTGACCAGACTTGGGTTGGGTCTCTTCTCTTCTCAGATTGATTATCAGACACTCCTTACATTGGTCCCGGCCTTTAGTATTGCTTCCTCTAATTCATTTGCACACTGCTGTGGGTTGGGTGATTTCGATTTCTCACTTAGCAATCAAGCCTGGTGCTGCTGTGCCTACTTTAGCAGACCTGCCCCACCCTGAGGCTGCGCTGTTGTCTGTAATCATTGTTCAGCATGGGCGTGCCTGTATCACATGCGTGGGGGATGCCTTTAGGGAGATGCCAGTCTCACACACAATTCAGCTCAAGTGACGGGGACAGGGAAAGAGCCAGGGTGCTGGGGCTGCAGTTTTCACACATCACTGGGGCCTTCTTGAAGAAAAGTATCATAAAATTATGGATGCAAAAGAGTGGCCCCAGAGCTTAGGCCTCGACAGTCTCTTAGGCAACCTGTGATGATCCTTGTGTGCAGGACCAGAGGTGGGTGTTTTCCCACCACCTTCGCATCTTCACAAAAGAGTGTGATCCAGTGTACTCCGCTCTCTCCCTCTACAAACCCCACCAATGGGCCCAGCGCCATGCGTCCCAATTTCTCCCCAAACACATTTCTGATGGCATGCTTTTCACTAATTCAGTCTTAGAGCACATGGTAGCGCGTCTAGGGATCCTACACCATATAGCATCTTCTGTGGTTTCTCAGGTGCTTCAGGTTAGATCTATTTAGGGTAATAGATGACAAGCTCCCAAAGGATGGGGCTTGGTTTGATAATCCAGATGCCATGGGGCCTGGTGCAACATTTCTCATCTTGCTGGTTATTAGAATTTGTGTGAGTCGTGGCTGGAAGGAATGGCTGAACTGGACGGTTCCACCCACAGAAGCTGACACTGGGTAGCATCAGAAGCAGATGTAATTTTTACAGTGACTCCAATGTTATCAGTTGAGTCACCTTCGGTTATAAACTGGCATCCTCCCCCAATTCATCTTTCAGACATGGAAGTTCTCCAAAATAGCATCTTTGCTCTGCCATCCTACATGTCCTTCCTGGCTGATTTCAATCCCTAACCAGCTTCAACTTTTCAGACATGTTGAGGACTCCCAGACATACACTTCTGCTGGGACGATCCGTGAGTTTCCAACTCCTGTGTCTAACGGCACATGCATGTCCCCAATTTCCCGAGGCGCCCATATCAATACTGCATCTGCAGCTAAGTACAGAAGGGCAGCTGTAGCAAAGGAAAAAAAATTAAATTCAGCCACTTTCATACATCTGTCTTTGTACTAAATGATCAGCAATGTGAAGACAGAGCAGTGCTCACCATCTTTACACGCCCAGTGTGCCAGCTGGCCTGGAGCAAGGTAGGAGCTCAATAAATCTCTGTCTGAATAAAAAAAACAAGTGACATACATGAGACAGTTCCTGTCTCTGAACAGAGACGTCACATTGAAAGCACCCACGCGAAGTCTTCTTTGGCCACATGCCGTACGGCGCTCCATTTGTAAGAGACTTTGGTGGGATGTTTATACAACGCCCACCCTGACTTTTCCATCCATGTAGACAATTACCACAGCTGTCAGAATTCTCCTTCTCCCTACCTGAGCGAGGCTTGCTTGAACTCGGTTCTCACCATTGCCCCCTCCCACCCCTCCCAGAGCTGGTCATTTCCGTGCACCCGCATTCGCCTCCCTGTAACAAATCTCCTGGCATCTGTCTGCTCCACTTTTCTTAATGAAGAGTCATAGTTTTGCCAAGAATTGCAAAGGGGGAAATAAAGCCTGAAAGGGGGTGAGGGTTGGGGATGGGGGGACAAAACTGCCTCACCAGGAACTAGTTCTCAGTTTAATTTCACTTTTTAAACGAAAACATTGCTTTAAAAAAGTTAAATAGCAAGAAACCATAGAAATAGGTGTGTTTGCAGGGTGGGCTGGCAGGGCAAATTGATAGGAAAGATTTAAGGGGAAATATTTTATCAAAACAATGACTCATCCTGTATTCAAAGGTCCTCGTGTTGTGATATTTTCTTACAAATCCACGTTAAAATGTTGACAGCTGCTACAGGAATGCACTTCTCATTCCTTTCTGATATTATAATTTCCCCACTTGCAATCATTCATTTCTTTCTTTCTTTCTTTTTAAATACTTATGGGGCCTAAGACAACAAGAATGTTCACGTTGTTTTCTGGAGGTGGGGAGTGTAAGGTGCCCAACAATTAGAAGGGAAATCAAATGATCATGATTGTCACAAGAAGGAGAAAGTGGCCAAGGTCAGAAGAAGTGGCCAAGGTCAGCAGAAAAGTAACCTGTCTCCTGGGACGCAGCGGGGTGGGACGCTGGTGAGTTGGGGTGCCAGCGAGGTGAAGGAGGAAGGAGCCACCTTCCTCCTGCAGGTGGGCGGGTTGTCCGGGTGAGAGGTGAGCCCGGGGTCGGGACAGGGGCGCCTTGCGGTGGGCGGACAGGCAGCGCGGGCGGAGACTGACAGCGGAGTGGGTGCGCACAGCGCGGCGCAGCGCAGGGACAGCCATGCCCAGCGCAGGAGCGAGTCACGCGCGGCACGCGCAGAGGGGGCGGCGGGCGGCCCCCTGCCTTCCCAGGGAGGGAACCTAGGGTCATAGAGCCCATGATCAAGACCTGTGCTGGAGAGCGGTTCAGAGGGACGCAGGAGGCCAGCGACCTTGAGAGCCTGCTGAGCCAGGGTTACCTTGTGCAGGTGGCCTGGAGGGCCAAGCAGGCTTGCTTAGGGCACCCCCACCGGACCCGACCTTGTGAGCGTCGGTGTGTGCCTTAGCCTGACTTTGCACTCCAAGGGGTCCAGAGAGAGGTGGGAGAGAGGGAGGTGCCAGGGGACAAAGTGAGAACAAAGCAAAACCAAAAAAACTACACAAAACAAGGAAAAACAACCCAGAGAGAGTAAATGAAGGTTACTCTCTGTTTCCAAACCCAGCCCCACTCCTTTCACTCTCGACAAGTATATTTAAATACATACTTAGAGAAATGACAGTGCTGCATGGGACAGACTGGGTGTGGGGTCTCCACCCTGGATGACAACATTGGTCCCAGCTCCTGAGGCTTACACAGAGTGCCCACATGGTTTAATCTCTCAGAGCTTATTTCCTTCATATGTGTTCCGCCTCCTCCTAAGAGTTAAAGGAACATGCAAATGTCCAGAGAGTTCACCATGGACCTCCGTGCGTTGTGATCCATCACATTAGGTCTCTTCCTTGCTTCCTCTAGCCCTGATATGGGGTCAGGGGGGATGGCCAGACAAAGATGGATCCCACACCTTCCAAGCAACCAGCAGGGAGAGCTCTGAACTCTTCCTGGAGTTCAGGATCCAAGAAAAGTTGAACTATTTTCAGCTTAAACACTTCCAGCTGAGTTTTAGAAGACCAAGATTCCATGAAAAGGAAATCCATGATCCACCTATTGGAACCTGGGCTGTTTCAATACAGTGTTCCATCCATGTGTTGTTTCACCTAGAACAAACCTGTTCTGGTCTGACCCAGCAGGGAAGTCCTGTCCTCTTGTTGACTATCAGTTTTTCTTGTGCATCTGTTGGGAGCATTACATTAATACATGCAAGAATTTGTTAAAAGGGAAGATAGCTCTCTTCCCTTCTCTCTCTCTGCTCTCCCTTCTTGACATTTTCTAGATCCCAGTCCAGGATCACAGTGGACAGAAAGGATCCAGGTTTCTAGGACTGGTCCCTCTGACCTGCTCATGGGAAACTTGTACAGGTGTGCCTTCTCAGCCTCACATCTGTTGTCAATCAAGCAGGCCTCCTTCCCCTTCTCCTCAGGACCCAGTCCAGATGGAAGTCACGTTAAGCTTGGAAATTTAATCAACAGATTCCTGCTCATTCTTCTGATCAAAAAATGAATGTTAGTGTTTCTTTAGGCCTTCAGATTTTTTCAGTGGTAAGCAAGTATTGCTAAAATAAATACTGTTAACTTTACAATGTAAATGTCAGTGTGGCCTAATTAATGAGCTGCCTTTGCCTGGTTACAGATTCCACCAACCATCTGCACAGGGCCATCCCACTCCCAGGGGTTGTGTGCTTGGAAGGTTCTACAGCTGGCAGAGCCAAGGCCACTGCGCATAGGAGCTCACTCATAAGACATCAAGTGTCAGAGGAAAATGATGTGGACAGAACCAAGTGTGTTTTATGGCAAGCATGCGTATTTCTAGGGGCCTAGTTCCAAAACACAACAAATTCTTCAGTGGTGATCATTTTTTCAGCACTGTGACCGAGGGGCTCTGACTGTGCAAGCCCAGCTCTCCTCCCCATTGACATTAAACAGGCGACCTTTGATTCAGTCACAACTGGGTTGAAATGTAATGCTTTTCACTTTCATCATCCCATTTCATAGTCAAAGGGTTGGCGAATGACTACATCACTTGAACTTTTAGAAAAAACTTTCAACAAGTGAGAACTTCTGTACAGAGCATCCTTCTATTTCTCCTGGGTCCGTTCTCTAGGCCACCTCTCAATGTGGTACATGGAGCTGGTCCATGCTGGCGTGTTCTCTTGTTTAAGACACATTTGTTAATCTTGGGTATATGAAAATGACAAGCCCATTGTCAATGGGGGGGGGTGGCTGCCTAGGGCCACATGGGGTTTGTATTCACATCTATAATAGCACACTGCTTTTGCCTAAGGGACTCCATCTTTCTCGTTCATTCTGCCAGGCTAGTTGACTCCATCAGGACAGCTCACCTGCCCTAGTATTGGTACCATGTAAACCTGGGCTTTGGAACTTTGTAGTGGGTGTGATGCATTTCAAATGACTTGTTCTTACCCATTGCATACTGTGCTATCCCAAGCTGCCACAGGTCTTCTCTGTCTCTGACCATCTGACTCCCTGTCCTAGGGGTTAGTAAATTTAAATGGCAGGTTGACCTTTGAATAGCAGGAATGCTTGCCATCAGTGTGCTTAGCCTTACAATCTCATTTCTAGGCACCTGGTGAGTACACCTACATGATAGGTCATGGACTATAGTTAGGCCCATTCTCAAACAACACAGCTGGGAACACAGTTGATATTTTACTGTTCAAATTCCCAATCTTTCTGTCACATGGAGTCATTACACTCCTGTCCCAGTGAAATAGGAAGAGCTGGGAGGGCATTCCTTCAGTGTGCAACCCATGGTTTTAACTTGTGCTTTTGATTTTCACTCTCTCAATGAGAAAACAAATCCACGGTATTCATAAGTCAAGTCTACAGACATGGGTGAGTGTACATATGATTCTTTTTTGGTTCTACTAGGATGCCTGTTGACATTACTGGGAGTTGATTCATCAGTTGAGATCTTTGCTAGTTAACTAGAAGGCAATCCCTTACATTTCCATGAAGTGTGATGGCAGTCCCTGCATAAATACACAGTGCTCCACACATCCTCGGTGGCAGTGGCTCAGCCTTTCCACCCTGCCTGCAGCACAGCATGGGCTGGCTTAGGCCTGTTTTCGTGGCAGGAAAGCAGTGATGTCAGCAGGGTTGACATACAGCAGAAA
The DNA here is from genome assembly GCF_047511655.1 of Castor canadensis. Lineage (NCBI taxonomy): Eukaryota > Metazoa > Chordata > Mammalia > Rodentia > Castoridae > Castor > Castor canadensis. The sequence goes on along the minus strand of NC_133386.1, from coordinate 3,236,630 downwards.
AGGACGTCTGGAATGGGGACTCTGGCCACGCCTTGGGAGAGACGGAGGAGTGGGATGGCATGAGGTTAAGTGAGCACAGCAGCTCATGGAAATGTTGACCATAAATTGGAAAGAAGAAAAAGACAAGTCCAGCATCAATCTCCCATTTATTTGGAGCTTCAGAAACACTTGAAAAGAACACACTTCAACTCCCTAAAGTCCTTTTAGAAAATCAGATTCAAAAGCAACTGTCTGGCTGACTAGCTGGTTCAGTGGCAGTGGGCCAAGGTCTTCCAGGCCACAGTCACATTGCAGGTTTGGCTGTGTTTGGAGGGTCTGGAGTTAGGTGTGTCTCTTGTCTGATTCCTTATGTGTTTGAGAAGTTACATTCTCATTTCTTCTGCCACTTAATCCAATGTGCCCTGGATGGTGGGAAACGAGACGTCCCACAGAGTTGAGAGAGGAGGAGAAAAGGATTCATATTTCGGAGCCATCTGTGAAGCCTGTCAGGGAAGGCTCTGGTCCTGCTCTCACTGCCACTTCTCATTCTTCCTCCCCTGGCTTTTGTTTTCTTTTCTCCTCCTTGGCAGTGCTGCTGGGTCAGTCCAAGCTGCCTGTCTAGCTGGGGCTTCCTGGTCAAGTTCTCAGGGAGTGCTGCTGGCCGATTCCCCTGTTAGGGTCTCTTCTGAGCATGGACACTGAGTGTGTGAACTTGGACACGATGAAATATGTCTGTAATGGCTACCAGTCACTCTGGTTGTCTTCTAAAAAGTTGGGACATTTGCTGAAATGGCTCCCTGTTGCCCTGGTCCAACAGTCACCAGTGAAACAAGCACAGGAGGAGAGTCATTCCTAGCAGTGTCATCATGGAAAGGGGTGTGACCAGGGAGTGTGGTGGCAAATGCCCAGCCCCAGTTCTACCCAATTCTGAAGCTCAAAGAGGTCTTTGCCGTTCCTGCCCAGTTGTCTTCTCTGATGAACTGAAGAAGTTGACTGAATGACCAGTGCTCCTGCCGGTCCATCCTAGCTGGGACCAGGCTCCACAGGGACAGGAATCGTGCCTGTGGCTTCTCGTGGCTTATACTTTTGGGAACACCTAGTATCAAATCAAAACAAGAAGCTACCACTTAGGTCAACTGATACATGCTGTGACTTCAAGCGGTCAAAACAGAAAGCACCCTTTGAATCTGTGTGAGAATGCTCATCTCCATTTAAAATGATGAAAGCACATATTAGAATGACAGGCTGAAATTTTTCCTTCATGTGAAGTAAAAGACAGCATTGCTGCTAAAATTCCCTGACATCTTGCTGCCAGTGTGACGGGAGCCTTGCATACAACATGTTGCCAATGTTGGACACAAGTAACTCCTACCAGTGATCACCCTGACCGTTAGCACGTCAAGACCCGTGAAACAAATGTTTTCACCGTTTGTGTTTATTTGCTCCAGGACTAAAATGCAAGGGAGCATGGCTAAGGAGGCTCTAAAGAGCTTCAGCTCTGTTCTTTGCACAGGAAAACCGCAGAACCCGGACCTCCCTTTATTTCTGCAGCCATGGGCTAAATGTGTATGGCCCCAGAGCCCCTGGCTGTCCTACTTTGGCTGCGCTGTGACCCTCTGCCCTCCAAGAAGTCCTCCACTCTGATGCCAAGCTGACCAGGTCACTGTCTTGCTCAAAACCCTTTCATAACTCTCTGCAGCTCTCAGGGTTAAGTTCAAATCTCTGAGCTTTGGAAGGGAGGCCTTTCTTCAGCTGATCTTGGCCCCTTCCTCCAGCTGCTCCATTGTGTCGGGGCCACATGTGAGCTCTGCCCTTTGCCTTCTGCAGGAACACCCCAGCACCAGACCCCACAGACCCCTCACTGTCCCCCTCAATGTGCTGTGCACACCCCTCTGCCAGGGCCCCTTACACCCACACTGCAAGTTCAGCTCAACCACTCTCTCATTCCTTCCTCTCTGCAGGTCCTCCAGGGGCTGGAAGTGCCGCACCCCACTCTGACTCCACAAACCTACTAGTTCTCTGTGAATAAATCTAACAAGGGAGACATGGTGTCTCCAGCCACTTAATATTGTAGGGAAAGAAGGCCATGGGGTGTGTTCCTGTGCAGCCCACTGGCTGGTGAAATGCACAACTGAAAGAGTATGGTGTCAGCCCTGGGACAGGGTACAAAGGGCCCCCCCATGACACAACCTGTGAAAGGAATACTCCAACTTAGCTGAAAGCCCAAAATTATCGCCCCCCAAAAAAAGCCAGACTTGAGCTCAGATGATAAATTCACTGTGAGCGAAGTGATACAGTGTGTTGGCGGAACATCCAAGTCCACTGGCGGAAAGCCTTTGCACGGGCTGTCTTGGGGCCCTTTGCTGGGACCAGGGAGTGGGAGTGCCTGTCACCACCGCCCCAGTGATGGAGATTTCCACATCGGGACTCTCTGGCCTAAGACTTGGCAAGGCAGGTGGGTCAGGAGAGGTGAACTGTGTGATTCCCCTTAACTATCTGCTTTAAAAACATGAAATTCTGACAGGCTAAGAGGAGAACTTTGGTTTGCTCAGGAATTAATGTTTGACTACTCTGAGTCTTGTCCAACTGACATTTCTGCTTTCATCTTTGTTCCAACAAAATGTCCAGTCTATCCTGATGCCATCAGGCAGTTTGAGCCGTGATTACTTGTTGAATCTGTTGTAAAAATTGTCTCTCCTCTACTGCAGATGGAACAGGGCTCTCCTTCCTTATAGTGCGTCTTTCCTTTCATGGCTCACATGTACCCCCAAAGTCTGGTATTTGCCCCAGAGCACTCAACGTTCACTGGCCAACTGTAGTTTCCATGTCAATAAAGTCTTAAAATGTATTTAATGTCCCTGACCAAACATCTATGTAGCTTCCAGGAATCGACTGGACCACTGACCACAATCCTGTCATTTCTAGAACAGCCGACATTTTCAACACGTAATGCCCTTTTCTCTCTGTTGTCTACATTTGCTCCAGGATCTTGCTCTTTCTGTGTCATTTGGCACGTAGCTAGCTACTCTTCCAGCTGAAACCCGCCCCTCTTCACCCATCTTGGAAACCACCCACCACTAGACTTACCTTCCTATGGCATGACTTCACTAGCATTTTTCTAGTTAAAAGAAGAAAAATAAGACAAAGCCAATCAGAACAGAAGGATGAAATATAAGATCCCTACCAATTGTAGACGATCACCTCCCCCCTTTTTTCCACCTGTCTTCATCTGGAACTTTCAGTCAGGCCATGCTGGCCTGTGCCAAGTCTCAGGAAATGCTATCTCTGTCCCATGCCCTCTCCTAACCAACCCTGCCATCCTCCATATTCTTCCCTGGGTCACTCACTTCTGCTGGTTCCTGCCCCTTGTCCATTTCCATTTCCATTTCTTGTCTGATCCTGAGTCTGACCTGGCTGTTCAGGGATGAGAATTGTCTCCTGGCTGGCTCCTCGTGACGCAGATGCTGCTTAGCAGTGAAGTCACCTGGGTAACTGACCCTCAGCTCTCACTGCTGTGAGAGCGAGGGAGTGAGTATGGGCTCAGCTACTGAGTGTGCTCTGTACTGAAAGGTCCTGATACGTCGCTTCTCTGTACCACCTCTACTCAGCTATGCTTAAGCTTGTCCTACGCCAGTGGGTTTTGGTTTTTGTGAAAGGAGGCAGGAATAACTATGTCTGCTTCTGCCTCCACTTGTTTCTGGCCACTCACATACTGTATTGTGTAGACAGCAGAGGATAATAACACACTGTCAGGCAAAATATGTTATCTAATGTCCAGTCTTATGTTTATAATTACCTGCATGGGAAATGATTTGCTTTGGAGGGTCCAGTCCAAGAGCTGGAGTCCATTGCTTTGTGCCTCTATCGGAGATGCAGAAGGCAATGGAGAAGTGTGGAGCAGGGTACATAGCTCCTGTCATAAGCTGGGAAGCAAAAAGAGAAAGAGGAAAGAACCAAGGTCCACAGCCCCCTTTAAGGGCACGCCCCCAATCACCTAAGGGTCTTCTGCTAGGCCTCACTCCCTAAAGAATCCATAGTAGCTCCACACTGAGGAACAAGTCTTTAACATGTGGGCCTTTGGGTGACATTCAAGATCCAAACTACAGCAGATATCTGTTGAGCACCTCCTCTGGACCCAACATGGCTATTGAAACATGGCCATCTGCTGCTGTTGTCTGTGTGTGACTTGATAAGTCTCCCAAATCAGGGGGAAGATGTCAAGAATCCTACACATTAGTTCTCTCTCTGATTCCCTAGACCCACTGTTCAGAGTGCGCTCAAGGGCACATGTGCAAGTGTTTCATGTGATCCAGTCGAGGGGAGCATGACCTGAAACTGCAAACCCAGACATGAGTCCACACTACTCCTAACACGATGATAAACACAACAAGCAAAAAAACCCAAGTAGGTTTAACTTTAATATATTCAGTAGGTAACAACAACGTTGGTTTATAAATGAAACCAAGGAAGAGAAATGCATCATGTCCAAAACCTAAAAAATGACAGCTGTGTTAATCTCTGACCGAAAAGGGTGTTGGCAAAGTCACAAATGAACCGTGAGAAAGGTCACAGAGACAAGCTGCACACATGGTGTGGCACAAATCTGCATTTTAAAAAGTATATTCCTTGGGTTATTAGCAGGCATTTGGTAAAAAAAAAAAAAAATCCTTGGAGCAAATACAGTTGAGGAGACACAGGGATAGAGAAGGCTGGTAATGTTGCTGCAGGTGGCATCTGTGATGTTTTACTGTCAGCTGCTGCCTCAGGTCTATAAAACATCCAGTATGTACCAGCCACCTCTAAAATCCCAGGGATTCTAAGTTTGGAAACACATGAGACCATGAGGGACCTGGCCTTGGACTGTGGACCTGACGGTATCAGAACCGTGTCTAGTGCTGGAGAGAGCTGGGCACGCAGCCACTCACCTGGTGCTGTTCCCAAGTGACTGGTCACATCTCCGCAGCCCCTCACCTCAAGTGAACATCAAATGTGGTAAAATGACCCAGCCCTGCGGTCCACCTGGGATTGTTATGACAGCAAATGACATAAAAGACAGATGGAAGCCTACAAAATGATTCATAGATGTTTGAAAATTTCCATTCTAAAGCTAAATTATTGGCCTGATGGAGAAAGACAGGGAGTCCCTTATTTCGTGGCTATTTCCCCATGACTCCATATTCTTGGAATCATGATTCAATAAATATCAGTTTAAAATCCCTAATTTCTGCATGCAGAAATACAATAAAGTAGAAATCAAACTCTAGAGCCAAAAAAAAAAAAAAAAAAAGCAGAGAAGAGTCAACCCCATCTGGAAAGTGACTACAGTTGGATGAATGATAGTCAGTCTTTGACAGAGGCTGCCACGGAAGGCGAAGGGAGGACTTTAATTCCGTGGGCCAGCAAGATGTTACCCTGTGGCATCTAGCTGTGGCATCAGCTCTGCCTCCTGCCTGTGCCCGCAGAAGTCTGCCATTGCTGACAAATCAAATATTGAGGCTCATTGTGACTTATCGGCAGATGATCCTTAGCACCGGAAAGCTGACTGAGTCACACCATGGCAATGGATGCTATGCAGCACTGTGATCTGAAAAGGAGATTGAGAGTTTAAGGAATATGCATGATTTTTATCTCTGCTTGATGGTTCCAACAAAGGAATAAGCACTTTCAGGGTCAATGCTACATGCGGAAATAGACAAAACAAGCAAACAGTCTTTTTGTCACTGCCATGCAGCAAAGCCACCACCACAAAACTGTCCTGCTCCTCTGCCACAATGCATGGCAATCAGGGTGCTGTGCGTCTGAAGGGCAGGCATTCCATGAGGGTTTGGAAGTCCCCACCTGAGTTTTAGTACCGACCAAGCACAGCAGTCTGGATTGACACAAAGGTGTCAGCAAAGGGTCAGAGAGGAGAGGACAAACCTAGCCATGACTGACTGGGTAAGGATGGGTGGGAGGGAGCCCACAGGAGTTCTGCTACAGCAGGGAAGTGGAGGTGTGGAAAGTGCCCCACCCACCCGGAGCCAAGAGGCCTTGCTGCACAGCTGTGGGTGGGAAGGTGGAGGTCCTGGCCCTTCACTCTCACCTTTAGCCTGCTCTTCCTGAGCTGACCGATTACCCAACTTCAAGGTCTGTTTCCTTGGGTCACAAATGGCCAAAAAAAGGTATTGCACTCTTTTTTTTCTTCTTTTCGTACTAGGGTTGGACTCAGGGTTTGCATTTCCCAGGACCGCTATCATACTATTTTAGGCTTCCCGACATCTCTGTGGTGACAGGTACACGCCACCACAGTTTTTCCCATTGAGATGAGGTCTCATACAAACTTATTTTTGCCCAGCTGGCCTAGAGCTGCAGTCCTCCAGATGTCAACCTCCCAAGTAGTTGGGATTATAGGCGTGAACCACCAGTGCCTGGCTGTACTCTGGCATTTAATAGTGACTTTCACTGTTCCATTCCATCCCTTCCTTCTGTACTTTGGGGAAGCTGTGGTCCATGGGTGTGAGAGATTGTCCCTTGGGAGCTCTGACCCCACTCACAATCTGAGCTCACTTGGGGGGAAAGGTGGCCTCACCATACAACAGGTCCCTCTGTCCCTGAGCTCCAGCCTCCACCCCAAGCTGCGACTCCTATAGGAGAATCAACTCCTGGTGAAGGAACTTGGGTGACTGATCACCTGTAACCCTCATTTTGCTAGTTCCCAAGGAGAGTATTTAAAAAGACTGATACAGTCCCTGGATCTATAATATCACTGCTGATTGAGAAAGAGGCTGTAGACAGCAATAAAAGCCAGGGCTCTGGGACAGGTTTGGTGTGCTTGGGTTTGAAACATGACATCTCCACTCACAACCCTGTGAACTTGGCATTTTCTTATGAATGATGTGGGGCTAAATGAGTTAATATTTGTAAAGTTCTAAGAACACAGCACTGTGGAAGCATTTGCTAAATAAATACAAAACAGTCAAATAGTCAAAGCAGCACAGAATCTAGTGATCAGACTGTTACAAGCCCACACCAAACTATGATGCCATGATGTCAGACAGTAGAAGGGAGCACACCTGGGGAGGATTCCCAGAGAGGGGGGCCATGGAGTTTCCTGCTGCTGGGGGGTGGGGTTTGGAGATGGGGTGGGTGGAGGGATGTAGATACCAGAAAGTCACAAATACATGACAGCAGACACGGCAAACAAGAAGACGGTGAGACTCCAGAAAGAAGCAAAGCTACAGTTGTTAGGATGTTCTGAACGCAGAGGAGCTTCAGCTGCTGTTAGAGAAATAAGAAAGACAGCACCAGGGGAAACACACAGGAAGAGCAGCAGAATTGGAACTCAGAGCACCTCAGTATGCTCTCCCCGTCTCTGTATTCTGCTCTGTCTGTTCTTCGTGACACCCTTCTTTTCACATGGAAGGGAAAAGGATGATTAGTATCTCTACAGCTTAGGTTGGATAGCTTCAGTCACCAAAGAGGGATATTCTGGGGACACCAGTCTTGGGACGGCATTCACTGGCCCAGGAATGTCAGTGCTCACCCGTGGACCAAGCATGGAAATGGAACGGGGTTGACATGCTTCTGCTGCAGAGCACCAGCTTGTAGTGGGAAGGACAGCAGGATGGGGAGCACAGCTCCAGAAAAAGAGGCAGGTGGGGGCATCCATCCCAGAGACACTCCCACATAGACCCACACAGTGCATGTGCCAAACGGAGAGGTAATGCTGGATCCAAGGCTAGGTCAGATGTTGTGCACAGACATGAAATATGGCGTACACCAGACCGTGGGTGTCTCACAAAGATGTGATGAAGCCACACATGAGTCAAAGTATCCTCCAGCTGCCAGCTCTTGCAGGGAGCTACAAGAGGAAGCCCAGAGCTTGCCTGTCTCACCTGAGCTGCCTCCAGCTTGGGACAAGCTCTCCCAGCTGCCACAGATTCACCAGCCATTGACATAAGCACATATCATGTGGTTCTCACACCTGCTGTCAGGCCAGCCCGCCAGTCCCACTTCACAGACAAGATGCTCAGTTGTGCGCCGAGGCTGCCCCTGGTTGCAGGGGAGCCGGGCGTTCTGCTGCCATGGCTTCCTCTTGCCTGCCCCAGCTCCACCCTCTTCTGTCTCCTTCCTATCCACAACCACCTTTGCTCCCAAACTACACTCTAAATGAAACCCCAAGGGGAAAATGAGTAAGAAAGAGAGGAAAAGAGGAGTAGTGAACAAAAGAAACAAAATATTGTGTATTTGGGGGACTCTGTTTATCTAGGAGTGTTTCCTTCATACTGATTGGCTGGTAGCAGTGACAAAAAAATGCTTCTATGGCTGGGAAAATGGAAAGAAAGACAAGATTATCATCTTTAAATTCAAACATCTACCAATCTACAGAAACCTGGGCAAATTCCAATCGCAAAAGCAGAAACTTATGCAGAAAAAATGCACAACTCTCAGTTGTTTGACTTTGGATTAGAAAGAGGGAAGACATAAGATCCAATCGGTTTGCCTACAGGAAATGAGAGAGAGAATTCAAATGCCTAAAATGAAAAGAAGAATCAAGTTATTTTATGAGTGATCGTTTCAGACTCTCAGAAGAAGGTAAGATCATATGGACCTTTCACGTGGGCCCCCACATCTGAAGGGCTGCCAGAGATGGTCGATGAGTGTTCCCACTAGAGCAAATCCATAATGGAAACTTCTTTCAAAGAGGAAAACAGAAGCGAGCTAAATCCTGCTGACTTCTCCACTGGACAATATTAATTAGCAGATGTAGCTTCAAATTAAAATTTTAATGATCAAGTGCACGATTTCTTTATTTCAAGCTTTTAAGTGTCAAGTAGATGGGATGTAAAATGAAGGGAGGGGGCTGAACACGAAGCTTGATGAGTGGCTGAAAAATACAGAAGTCCGTTAGATCCATTTGTGGAGCCTGAGACCTGCATGTCCACGGACGGTCAGTGTCCTGCAGGCCGCTCAGACTCAGTACTTCCAAACCCAGTTCATTTCTACATTTGCTCCCTCATCTGTGTCCATCACACAAGTCATGTGTGTCCTCCCAGCTCACCTTGTAATAGACTTTGACTCTTCCTTACCCACCCCACATTTTGTCAGGTTTTTTTTTTTGCTATACTGTGTCTTGAACTCAGGGCCTTCACCTTGAGCCACTCCACCAGCCCTATTTTTGTAAACGGTTTTTTGAGATAGGGTCCTGTGAACTATTTGTCCAGTCTTGCTTCAAACTGCCATCCTCCTGATCTCTGCCTTCTGAGTTGCTAGGATTACAGAGGTGAGCCGCTGGCACCCGGCATCAGTTTTCAAACCTCAATACTTCTACCTCGAAAGTATCTCTTGTCTTTAAAATGCCACATCCATTGTGAAGTTCAGCTGCTCAATGGCAGCTCCCACTGGCTATTGAGTTGTCTTCCCAATCATGTCCACCTGCCTCGAGCGTCCATCGTGTGCCCTCCAATTGCACTGTTTTCTTGGAGACTTTCCCACGTCCTTATCACTGGAAGGGGACTGATTCCTCGTGCATTTACTACTCCTCAGGCCTCACCAGCCACCAGACAGCCCACCCCACTTGCCCCGCCCCAACCAGGCAGAGCTAGTTCTTCCTCCTCATGAAAGGCGCACAGCATCTCTTATGGCAGCCTTGCACACTCCAGCCCCAGGCTCTGAGACCTGCCCCGGGCTTCGACAGAGCCTGCCTCATGTGGGTCACAGGAGAGCTTGCTTTCTGGGAATAACGGAGGGGTGACTGGTAGAAATGGTCACATTCCTAGGTGCTATGCCCCTGTACTTGTAGTTACTAATGGTGGTTAGTACTGCATTCAGTAACAGTACTGTTACTGAAAAGCAGAGGACTGCTTTTCAAAATCTTCTTTTAACCTCCTTAAACACAAGTTAGTAACATAAAATTTGGGAAGGGTTTTTAAAATGAAATATCTTTTAATAGTAAAATTATATTTACCCAAAATGTATGACTTTTACTACAAATCCAATCATGACAAAATGACTTAGAAGAATATTCCTAACAGGTTAAAAATGGATTATGAAAGCATATGTGATGTGATTTCCTTTGTTCTTAAAAATGAATTTGTGTGAACCACAAAGATCCCCCAGCAAAAGATTCTGAAAGGATTATTAGCCCCGATGTAGGATCAAGGGTGACTTTTGTTTTTATTTTTGCATATCTGTATTTGAAAAATATTCTGTACACTGTAGTCAAAGTATAGTAATTCTTAAGGAAAAGAACAATAGAATTTTTGTAGGTTTACCCATGAATCAGCAAGATCACTTTAAAAGTTCACTATAAGCAATCACTCATTTCTGTTCCTTTCTCCCCATTCTTTCTGAATCTGTTTCTCTTCACAGTTCCTACAAATGAGCTTTCGCTCTTCATAGTAACTTTGCGCCCTGAATCTTTCTGGCTTGTCTACATCTGAGTTTGCAAGCATGGGAAGCCGATTCCAGTGGCTTAGAGAGAAGACTCAACAAGGGCTAAGTGAACCCCCTCCCTGCCCTGCCCGCCCTGCAGGCTTGCCCTCCATTGGTGGAACTCCACCCAGGCCTCAAGAACCCAAGATATCACTTCAACACAAGGCAGCTCCAACGGTACACGCTTGACTCTCAGTTCCTGCCCTGACCGTCCAGTTCAAGTTTCCAAATCAATTCTTCCTGGAAACATTCTCTCATAATTGTGCTACATTTTGTCCACAGTAATCCCTTCATACTTACGGTGTTCATTGTGGTAACATTCAATAAATAGCCTTAAAATTTGGGTAGCTGTTAAGATCTGGTGAATAGAAGAAATAAATTTAAGACAGGCTGGCCATAATTTGGAATCAATACACATTATAATACCACTCCATTAGACTTAAATGAATTGTGCTGTCACCATTGTAACCACTCAAAGATGGCTAAGAGCTATTTATTAAGTGCTAATTGACTTAACCAGTTGGAACAAAATATTCATCACATGTCATGCTATAAATCAGCTCAGGTTTTTAACAATTGAAAATAGCTGTGATGATGTAATTCTTATAGGGAGCAATCCCTCAAAACCTGCAGCCTAAGAAAATACTGGTTGAGAGGCTTTTGGACCGAACAGAGTCATGGAACTGGCTTTTGTGTGTGTGTGGCTGGGGGTGGGGTGGGAAAATTACTTTAGCATTAGAGGAAAAATACTTCATTTAAAACTATGCACATTAGAAGTCACCACCCAGGAAGCAAATCTCAGGCCTCCACTAATTCCTAAAACACTTGCCCAATTTCCAGGAAGTTTATTAAGTTTTGGAGTCTCACAATAAAGTCTGCTGACCCCAAATGGTTATAAACACGTTTGTACGAAGCCTGATTATTTAACCACATCTGGCAGAATTGCCCTGGGATCATTTGAGGAGATTTCTTGTTCTGCCAATTGAACTAGATTAACTGGGAAACCAGAGGCCCCCAGGGAGACTGTGACATCCTTCCATTAGCTTTTCTTTTCTTCTGTCCTGGGCCTGCATGCCCTACCCCAGTGTAAGCCCCCTAGGAGGGACTGGGTCTTTGTTACCATCCTCGTGCACCAGAGGAAGGCCCAGAGCAGATTCTCTAGACTTGTTGAGTCACCAGTGGGAGTCCTGGAAATGATTTTTGGAGAACCTGATCTCTCACTCAGTCTTCAGGAAGACAACAACTACGTGATGCATCCAGAAGACGTGTGCTTGGCTTTGGTTTATCCACCATGGACTGTGTACAATGAACAGCCTCTTCCCTACACTGCAGGAGGACCTGGGGACCACCACCCGCAGCTCCTGCCTCCCTTGCAGGCAGGATGCATCTGCAGTAGTTCTGTGAAAACACAGAGGCAAAGGCCACCTCCAACCAGTGCTTTTCCATCACTGCCTTTCCATTGCAGAAGCCATCCCCCCAAAACTCAAAACTGGAAAAATCTCTACCATGCTTATGCATTTGTTTTGTTACACAAAACAAATCTCCCAGTGCAGAATTTAGCATGGAACAAATTGCTCAGTAGAAACTACAAACCTAGGAAGCCTGAGACAGCAAGCACTCAGAATGGGTGCTGCATGGCTTAATTTAGGAGCTGTCTTACAGACTCTAGCTCATCTCTCCATCCTTCTTTCTTCCTCAGATGTGCATCACCAGTTGACAGGAGTGCAGTCCTGGAGGGTCAGGATGAGGCCAGGACATGGTAACTGCCCACAGTAATGCAATTCGGCACACAAAATGTTGAGTGGCATTACCTGCTCAGTCAGTTCCCAGCAATGAAAGGAAAGACACAGAGCAACAGCAGCTAATTACAGAATAATAAGCTCAAGAGTCTCACCACAGGTCCCAACCTGGATCCATCACTCAGGCTAGCAGTGCTTAAACAATGCTGCTTTAGCCTCAAATGGTCCTGCCTCATGTCCACTTTTCCCCATGCTTCCTGCCAACTGAACTTCCTGTCCCTTTCACCCCTTCAGAACAAAAAACGTTATCTTGACAACACAGGGAGAAAAGAAGCCATTTCAGTGATGAAGCATTTGATATTTTAATTACTGGTAATTATGATACTACAGAAGACCTTAGAAGCTGGCATTATTTAATCGTAGGTGACAAATTTAAACTATGCTAATGTGGTTAACGTGTCTATAACCTTGTGACAGAGTGTGAAGATTCACAGTCAGCTGCAGTGCCCAAGTGCCTGGATTTCGTCTTTTCCTTGTCATTACAAACGGTCACATTCTTGTACTGAAGGGTGGGAAGAGAGGTCATGGCCCCATCAGCCACAAAGACAGATGATCACAGAAAGGTCAGCTTCTGAGCATGAAGTTTCTGAACTTGGCAAAAACTTTTCCTATTTATCTCCTACCTCCAAATTTAAACATTTATGATTTCAATCTGCGTGCATTCCAGTGTGTTCTAATTCATAGTTGGAAATATTTCTTATTGCTGCAAAAGACCTTGCATTGGTTTGCCTAGTTTAAAAGTTCTGAAGGGTTTAGATTCAGAAAAGCTTAAATGCTTTGTGATCCTCAGGAAGTTACTTGGTGTCCTGGGAGTTAGTCAAATGCATCCCCATGAGACGGTGGGGACACTTCATAAAACATTATGTAGAAAGAGACTGACCCATTGGGTGTCTGTAAAATAAACCACAGCTGCCTCCACCTATAATGGATTATTTTCATTAAAAACTTGATTTTTGGTAATCATTCAATTTTCAAAAAGTCTGAGTCTTTTCCCAGAGAATGACAAATTTAAATTTGCTAAAGATGAAACAGAAAGCAATTTCTTACAACAATAATGTTCTATCAGACAGCATGCAATAACTTTTCTGAATGGGGAAACAGATTCAAGAAGCTTTTGTTTTGGTAAAAATTACAAATTGTTACATAATTCCCAAGCACCCACCTTGCAGTTTCCCCACCCAACCCTGCTTATCTCCTCCTAGTCTTCTTTGTCTCCATCTTCCGGGATGTATTCATTGCATCTACCCAGCACATGTGATCCTGATGTGGCAAGAGCCACCTACCCCAACCTTCACCTTGGAACAGAGAATTCTCTGGCACGTTGAGTTTGCAGAGGGCGACCTGGCTCAGAGGCCTTCAGTAACACAGGTGCCATGTTTGTGTTACTTAGAACATTTTTAGCACACTTGTATTTTTTAGGGCAACCTATTGTCTATTTTTTGAAGAAAAACATATAATTTTGATATCATTCTCACCCACTGGATTATTTTTGAGCACTGTGGTATTATAGTCACGAGGTGTTCATTCGTTAAAGGTGGACTTCACATCTGCCTTTTGGGTCCAGATCTTCCTCCTGCTGGGGGAAGGGACCTGTCTTGCCCACACTTCACAGCCAACATGTGCAGTCAGCCACCCTGGTGAGGATGGAGGCCTGTGGCACCAAGTGGAGCCTTTTCCTGTCTCATGGTAATTGCACAGAAATGGACAGAGGGCTGGAGGGCCACTATTAGTCATCACACATGGATGTGGGTCACAAGCTGTGTGTTCCCCAAACCCCAATTTTGATCAGCTGAAAAGTCTCCGGCCCCACTGTGGCTCCTTGGCGTTTGAGGCAGGAAAACCTAATGCTGGGTACTTTCGAGCCCATCTCCCGCATTCAGTGTGTAGAAGCCTCCAGCTGGGCTCTTCCAGCCATCTGGGTCATAAAGCAAAAGTGAAGGCTGGTCTAAGGCTCCCTGGGAACCAGCAGACATGGTGATGGCTCCTTGGCCCTAGGCGTACCCTCATGGGACATTCTTCTGGTCTTCAGAAGTGGGAGGGACCTGAGCCATATCTCAGTCTCAGCAGCTGCTGCCTCTGGGCCCGAGAAAGAAAAGCTGTGATTCTGCTGCTTAAGTGCTTTGTGATCTTCAGAAAGACTTCCTTGGTCTCCTGGGAGTCAGTCAAATGCTACTCTTGTGAGTGCAACATTGGCCACCCCCAACTTCCTGTCTTCTTGTCACTCCTTATCTGTCTTCAAATTTTCTTACCAGGATTTTCTCTTACAAATGAATGGTACTGCAAAAATCTTTTTTTTTTCTTGAAAGTCCTAAATCATGCGTCACGGTGACAACCCAATCCCTCAGCTCTGCTGGTGTCACCTGGCCACAGTGGCTGGGTTAAAGGACACGGAGGAGGGTCTAGGATGGGAGAGGAATGAGGGGAACCAGGGGAACAGGAAGATAGATGGTGGGGGGCCCAGGGAGGGACAGAGAGAGAGGACGAGGGGTTAGAGCGGGGGTAGAGGAGAGGAGAGGGGAGGTAGGAGGTAGGGTATAGAGATAGGGAGGAGGCAGGGAGAGAGCAGGGAAGGGGAGGGATAGAGGAGGTCAGGTAGGGGACCTGGTACTGTCACCTCTGCTAGCCTCTGGCTCCTCTACTTGCCCCATACAGGCAGTTGGGCAGGTGAGGAGAGGACATCAGAACTGGGAAGTGGGCGGCAGGCAGAGTGACCAGAGCAGGCTCAGCTCTTACCACGTTCCTCCATGGTTGACATGCTCCTGGATGACACACTCCAGAGAGCACAGTGCTTCTGCTGGCTTCTGACCCAGGACCCTCATCCTGTCAAACACCAGGGAGGGCTACAGCATAGCCGTCCCCACGCTTGCCCAGAGGGGCTGCCTTCCTAGTCCTGCCCCCAAGGTTCCTCTGTACCACCAGCGGCAGGCCCAGGGATGACATGGCGACAGGCACTGCATCTCCAGCACTGTCACACTGTCCAAGTTGGTGCTCTGGACGTGCGCTGAGAGGGAGCAGGAGATAAGCAAGGGGCGTGTAATTGCCCCACTCTGGCTCCTCCAAGGCGTCCTTCCCACGAGGCCTCCACAGAGATCTCACTCCGAGCCACGAAAACACCTTTCCTCATCTTCCACCACACCTCCCACAAAGAAAAACGAGGACAACTAAACCCAACCACCACCCAAGAGTTCACATTTAGGAAGAGAGTTTCAGTCCCCACGTGGATCCAAGCACCACCGTGTTGTACGGTTGAAGTGAGAAAGACAGTGCTACCCAACACATGCTTTAAGTCTATGCTTTATAACGTACTTTCTTGTTTTTGTTTGTTTTGAGAGATGGTCTCACTATGTAGCCCAGACTGTACTGGAACTCTTGATCCTCCTGCCCCTGCCTCCTGGGTGCTGGGATTATGGTCACACCCCACCATACTCAGATTTTTAATGTACCTCAAAGACTCTCTGAAAACAACAAAACAAAACATTTCTTCATGAACTCCTGGCACTCAGGAATCTGTCCAGGCTCACACAGTCAGTATCTGTCCTGGTGCAGGGTATTTGAGTCAGTGAACCGCACCTGCTCTTGGGCCACTCCTTTGCAGAAGAGGAAAGATCAAGTCGGTATTCACATGCAGAAGCCTGATGAGAGAAATCTTTCTAGCTAGAGAAAAAGGTTTGAAGGCACGCCCCCCTCAGGAACACGAGTTAGGAGCACACGTTGTTCCTCAGTTGATGGGGTACCCGCTCTTCCAGGCTTCACAGAAGGAATGGACTGTAAACACAAGAAAGTAAACCCCTTGCTGACAAGAATTTCAAGGTCCAGGCTTACAATCCTTCCTTAACAATCTGAGAATAAGTCAGGTGTGCCAATAAATGTTTCACCTGGGTGCTCTTGCGGCAGAAATTAGGTAAAGTTTAAAAAGTTGTAAAACGTGAAATTCAGGTAACAAAACATGCCTGTGCACACATATAAAAGTCACAGTTCATATACATCGGCATTTATATTTGATTTATACTTGCGTTTATTTGCGGGCCTGCATACGCACATAGATAATTTACACGAACTGAGAAGTAGATTCTAGCATTGCCATTTGGGAAGAGACTGAAGTTTAGAGGAACCAGGTAAAAGGCACATGCCTGCACAGCTGGGAAAACTGATCAGAAAATGTGAGCAGTTTTGTCTGTTCCTACATCTGATCCCGTGGAGGCTCACACTAGCATCTCACTGCACGTCTAGGGTTCCACGGCAGGGGGCCTGTGGACACTGAGGAGCACCTGACTCTCCCTCATGTACCCACCTTGCATCCTAGCTCAGTTTTCTGTGAAGGCTGACATGGCCCAGGTGCCCACTCTGAAATGTGCCCATCTGGGCTACCCCTTTCTTTAGCAAATAAATAGTTCTTGCTTTTACAGGGAGGTGAAAGGCTTATGTTTAGGAGTTCGGGTCAGTGAATTAGTGAAGTGTTGTAAAAATAGTAGCCGCCATTCGGTTTTCATTGGGTCAGTGCTGGGTAGGACAGGGTTAAGGGAGATGAAGTAGAGGGGTCCATACCACAAAAGGGTAAGACAGAGGGGGAAAAAAAGCCCCAAGCCTCGTCCTTAGGGTCCTGTCCGTCTCCCTGTCCTTTTGGTTGGGGGAGGCCCATTGGAAGCTCTCCAGCTGCTGGTAAGAGCCCACATCCCAGCTCTCCATCTCCCTGATGTCACCACTTCTCAGATGCTGGGGCCCCAGACAAGTTGTTCTGATATGCTCGAGGACTCCGTTGTCCCCGACAACCTCTAGGGGTCAGCGATGTCACCACACAGGCTATTTGCTGCACAGCAAGTGCTCTGCAGTGCGCTCAGTCGGGCGTTTATATTCTGTAATCACTCCGAGTGAAACTCCGAGCGGGCACTCACTGGTATCAGTTCAGCCTCCAGATGTGTCCGTCAGGCCTGGAGCGCTCACAGGAGTGCTGTGATGACACCCTAAGAGGAGCTCATGTCCCCAGGGAGTAGCCACGATCAGGAACACAGCATGTAAAACCAGACACAAGGCCACCATGCAGCTGAAGCTCGCTGACTGCAGAGTGTACAGGGCCACTTATCCTGCCCAGAAGTGACCAGCATCAAAGACAAACTGTGGGCTTCACCCTGAGGATCGCTTCTGACACGTGTGCACATTGACTTCCCCACACTGCCCGTGTTGGCAAACCCCATGCCCTGTAGTCTGGCACCTACTAGGATCCACCAGGTCACTGCTGTGGGGTTTTCCTTGTTGGTCACCAAGAGAATTATGAGCCTTCCCTGGTCCTCACGGGCTCCCACCAGGCTGCTGGCAGGAGCAAGACAGAAAGAGAGAGGGAAAAGGAGAGAGGGAGACAGAGACAGAGAGAGAGAGAGAGGCGTACTCACGGAAGATACTGGACTTCAGTCACCCTCAATCGCTCTGGCAATCTCATTTTGCCCATGAGTCAATGTGGACAAGGATTTAGTATCTTGCATACAGTATTGCTTTCAAACTGGTGAGCATTTGCGGGTCAAAAATGTTGTTTCAAGTTAAGAGGTTCTACAAAGAAAACACTACAAAGAAAACAGAACAACGGATCTGCCTGTTGCTCGCACCATTGTCAACATCAATGCTTAGGAGCTGCTCCACCCAGCTCGTCCAACCCTCACTTTGTCTCCAGACAGACGCCCAGCTTCCACCTACCCTCCTGCTTTCATGTGGGAGCCATGCCATCCACAAATGGGAGAAACAAGCAGAAATAGGACGGCCCTCTATAAGAAATCATGGATGAAACAAACCCTCAGAAGCAAGCTTTTCTGGTCCTTTCCAAAAACAACTCAGATGGACGTCAGCATCTAGGCAGGCACACAGGGATGCTGGGAAGTGATGCTAGTTGTGGGCTCCCATGTGATGGGCCCCAAAAGGAGACCCATGAGCACTGTGAGCGATGAGTGACTCTGAGACACCGTGTCCTGTTGTCTTTAAGGTTCTGTCCTTACACAGTTTATGAAGAACAGATGTTCCGTCTCTTGTGGAGAGTCTGAGTACCTGGCACCACTAAATGCAAGTAAACGGGGTCCAACCAAGCCCCAGTTCTCCTCGTGCCTCGTGCCCGTGACGTACACCTTCCTACAAATGCAGAATCCCCACAGAACCCAAGAGCTGACCACAGAGCATGCAGCCTCCCTGTGTGCACCAGCTACATCGCTACCATCCATCCTTCTGCGCCAACCTGAGCACCTTCCTCCAAACACAGAGGAGTCTAGGACAGCCTGCGCTTTGCTCCGAAACCCTCCGGTGCAACGAGGTGACATTTCACCCGTGTAAAGCAGCATAGCATAACCTTTCAGACACATTTTTCTCTGTCAGACAAGTGGACAGTCCCTTCTGGCAGGAAATGATTGCCCAGGGCAGGGATCACCATCTGGATATGCCTTTACTATTTAATGTTTCTATCACCGTTAAAATGATCTCCTGCCCTTCTGACTGGTTTCTCACACACTTGACACTGTGTGCAATGTCCTTCTTTCCTGCCTCAGAGCTGCCCCCTCTCTCCTATCCTCCAAGGGGTCCTATTGGCTTTTCTTCCCCCATTTTAAGACAAAAGCAAATAATTAGGAAGTACACAGAAATACTCAAATGACAGGATGACAGGACCAACAGGAAATCAGAAAAGATATCAAAGAACCCTTTTTATTTTGGCTAACAATGACCAAGAACTCAAGACAGTGTCTTCAACTTCCTGCCTAGCAATTTCTCTCAGATCTGGGTTTAGAATGGAAGTGGATATTTACTCTCAAGCCCTGTTGGAGCTGCTTGGTCACTGGAAGCGAGCTTCCAAGCAAGAGGCAGGAGAAAGGCTCCAGAGGAATGGGTTGTGCTATTGTCCTGTCCAACCCCACTATTTGATTAAAGAGGAAACTGTGCGGCAAAGGTCACTCACTTGCCCACACTTGCAAAGCAAATTATTTAGGGACTAGATTTAGAACCCTGCTTTAAAAATAATAATAGTTGTGTTGGTGGCCTGTTGGTGGCCTCTCTCCCACCGGAGGCATTTGGAAGACACGAAGAAGAGCCACCCTTGCACAGAATTAGAAATTCTGTAGGGGGAGAGTCTGCCATTGCAGCCCTCTGGACCCCAGCATTGAGCCGGGGGTCTCTGTGGCCCTAAGCAGAGTGAGGCATGGCCCCCTGTCCTCAATGTGGAATGAACTAGCTCATCTGTGTGTCTGCAGCAGCAGCTAGGGGGCTTCACCCATGCAGGTGGCAGGGCTGCAGGCACAGGGGATCCTCTGGGTTCATCAGAGTCTACAGGAACTGTGGAGATAGTTTCCCTGAGAAAACGCTGTCAGAGCCCTCGCAGAGTCAGGGTCACCTCCTCCCTACAGAACGTCAACTCCTAGTACTGAGGTGGACAAGGACTCCTCTAAAAGGTGGCACCCAGCCCTGACTGCTCCACATCTGGAGCCATAGGGCACAGCTGTGCCCCAGTTAACAGAAGCACTGAGCCTCGCTGGGCTAAAAAGAACTAATACCATCTGTAACCGCAAATGACACAGATAATCAGAGCACTCTATTTGCATGTCACCAATCACCTTCTTTCTTCCAGTTAGCTGTAGAACTTCCAGTCTATAAAATGACAATAACTGATGAAACTTGGGCCTCTCTTCCCAGCAGGTTAAACAACAAAATTTGAGCTTTGTTTGAAGAAACCTGAGAATTCGTTTTCTCCTTGTTATGTGGGACTCAGCCATCCTTGTTGAGGAGCTGTGACCCACAGGCCCAGAGAGACTGAAAAGTCCAAACGTGAATTTATCTATCCTATGTCCCTAATGTCCTCAGTGTGTGACATGGATGAAAATCTAAAGCCACCCAGACAGAGGGAACAGAGGAAAGGCACACTGTCTGCAGGCCTGGAGGACACAAAGCTCTCCCTTCCAGTGCCTTAGGAAGACGGCCTCTTCCTGCTGGAACCAGCTAAGGTCAACACCCCCGTGCATGGCCCAGGACACAGCAGAGCTCCTGACATCTGAGACCCGTAACCTAGAGGGCCAGACAGCACCCACACTCTGAAGGTGCTGTGTGACCAGTCATCTGGCATGCGGAAGGGCAGGTGCCCCCTAGAAGTTTCTGCAAAGCAGCTGAAGCTCGGCCCTGGAGCCCAGAGGCACCTTGTGGGGAAGGCATGGGGAGGAGGCAAGATGTGCCCCACATCTGGGGCTAAGGCACTTGGTGACAAGGGCAGAGTTGAGTCTGTCCTTAGCCAAAAGTCCACACTGGACCTGAGGTTCTGATGCTTTCCTGGGTCACCCATTACTACCATCGACGCGCGGACAATTGGTGGAGACTGGTCACTGAGAGCACCGTCTTGAGGCCCTGGTGCATAGCCGTCAGCCAAAATAAAAGTCTTCCTTGATGGCTCTTCTGACTTCTTATTGGCCCTGTCATCCTGTCATCAGATATTTCTGTGTGCTTTTTTAATTGTTTGCTTTTGTCTCAAAGTGAATGCTGAAGCTCACTCATGTGACTAAAGACACAGACACTGAGCAAACCACAGTGTGTGAACCCCCTCCCAGGGGCTCACAGAGGGGGAGATGGGAGCAGTCCTGGGGTTTGTATGGCAGGCATGGCCACTCCTGAACCACACGGGGCCCTCCCTCCTGAGTACTTCAAATGCCTGTGCTGTGGAGTCTGGCTGAGCCTGGGATGCCTCCTTGGCCAGCAGGGCCAGTTGCCCAAGTGACACCATGCACCTCCCCCCAGTAGCAGCACAGGCCCAGAAAGGTGGTGGGGCTCAACAAACACTAGGTACCTTTTGATTGTGGGCCAGGACTGGAAATCACACTCTGCAATCTGACAGTCATGGGTCTTTCTGCGTCACACAGCACCCCGATGCAACCACAGGAAAGAAAAATGTCACACCAGAGTTGACACAGCACCTCAAAGCATCCCTGGTCCTCCCGCACTGGCGTGGTGGTGCCTAAGCCTGTTCCGTTCTGCTGAATTGGGGGGGAGAAGAGCAGGGGTTCCAGTTCAGCTCTCCAGGCCCAGTCCACTTCTCTGTACCAACCCCAGGGCTGTGAGCAAGTGCCAGCCCCCGCTCAGCCACAGTCCACTCACCAGCACCAGAGGGAGCTGCCCTCCTACAGGATCTTGCAGCCCAATGTAGAGACAGGGGAGTCAGCTGGCATGTCACAGAGGGTGGCCAGGCTCCTGCTGGCTCCCAGCTGGGACCAGTGGTCTGTGTGGAACCACAACAAGTACATATGTTACAACAGTGCATGGGACGCAGTAGAGAGAAGGGCTAGCTCCCTGCTCCTTGAGGGCACACAAGGAGGGCCTGCGCAATGCAAGTGAAGAGGCCACCCAGAGCTCGGGAGCTCACAGGCCAGAGGGTGACAGATGCACAAGTCAGCATGGGTTGTGGAGCATGAAGAAGAAGTGTGGGCTGTAGATACAATTCAGGGAGGACACACAGAGAAGGGATGGTAACCTCAGCCTCAAAGGCTGTCGATGTGTCTGAAGCTAAGCAGATCACAGTGCTGACTGCCCAAGTTCCCACACTACCATCCCCGAGAATGAGTGGTTATTGCTCTTCCCTCACCTCTTCCCCAGATGCCTTGGAATATTCTTTTGTAAAGACCAAGCTTTGGCAAACATGGCTGGCCTGGTCGGCCTGGTCCTCACTCTGCCCATCACTGCCCACCAGTTCCCCTTTGAATCCTGATCTGTCTCTTTCAGCCATGTGCAGCAAAGGTGAGGACAGTATTGTCCTCAACACCTACAGTGCTGTGCCACCAGCTGCTTCTGCTGAGGGCCTGGAGAACACAGCACCTGGCAGATGGGTGCTTGCTCCAAAGGACAGCCTAGGGCAGACAGCAGCATCCAAGAGGAGGAAGAGACATTCTTCAGGGCAGGGCAGGGCAGGACAGGGCAGGGCAGGAGGAAGGATAGGCAGAGCCAGGCAGAGAGGGGGAGTCCAGGACAACCTCCAAGGACAAGGACTGCTTGCTGACGCCATAATGACAGCCTTCACTAGCTCTCCCTCCAAAACAAAGCATGTAAAACAAGGCCTGCTTCACTTACTAAGTTGAGTCATCAGAAAACATTTTTGTAGGTGAAAATCAGTTAACTGTTAGTGACATGTGATTCAGCTGAGCTTGGCCACCCCGCAGCTGGAAAAGCTGCCCTCTCACAGGTGGGATGGTGGCCATCAACTCATGAGGGAAAATGACCATCTCCTCACAAGGCTCAAGATTTTTGCCCAGTCCAAAGTGCTTCCCTGTTCTCTCCCCATCCCTGACTGGCTGGTGCCATGCTTCCTTGGAGAGGTTCTGGGCACATTTCCATGGTTGCTGCCGCTGCTGTCAGTGAGGTCCGTGGATTCAGATCAGGTCTGTGGACCGTCCAAGGTGACAGCAAGCCTGTTCTTATTTAGCCACACCCTACACATAAGTGTCATTAAGGACATATGTATTTTCTGACACATTTTAGCATACTTTCAAGCTCTCTTCCAAGTGTGGAATCAGTACCTGCTCTACTCATACTGTGACAGTCTGAGGTGACAAGTCACCCCTCCAGGGTCTTCCCTGGCTGCTGGGAGCAAGGGGTGAGTCCTTTGGTCTCCAGACTATCTTGATGCTCATGGCACCACCGGGTCTTACTGGTATGTCAGCATTCCAGTATACTGAATGACTCTGGCAATTCTTTGCAATCTTTTACTTTGTTATCGATCCCATGTCAACGTCATCCGTGTGCCAGGTCACGTTCCAGAAGTTATTGAGAGAATGGTGCCCATCAGTGGTCACTGATGTCCCCAGGCTTAGTTAGAAACTCAACACTCTGATTGGCTCAGACCTTGGGGACACACTGCCTACGTGGAACTTTAGTGAGTTCCGGGTCAGGAGGGTCAGGCAGCATGGAAACCCCACTCCCATGCTACCTGGAAAGCTTGAGAGTGATGAAAACCCCACACAGGGAAATTGGGGCTGGAGAAAGGAGAGCCTACAAGGCAGAACAAGATCGTAATACTTACTAGGACCCTCAGGAATCTCAGAGCTCTGAGACCCTGTTACTGGAATCACCTTGCATGGCCACAGAGTTGAAGCCATTTAGCTCATTGTTCTGTAACTTTCCCCCTTATTGTGATCAGTTTTCTTTCTTTGCTTTCAAACACTCTTTCCCTAACTGTATCACAAACTATGTTTAATCTTATGCCCAAGATTTTCGTTTGAAGATGTAAGTAAACATCTTCAATAAATAGACCGACCCAGGTTACTTCCCTGGTTGTGAATGACGCTGACGAAGCAGACCTGATGTTCCTCTAAGGAACCCCTGGTGCAGGTGCATCTTACATCTCCGCTACTTTTACAGGCAGTGCCTTGCCTGTAACTCAGGGAGAGAAAAGAGGCTAAAGAGCTTCCAAATGCACCAGCCTCCAGCCCATGAGCTGGAAGGAAGCCAAGCTGCTGTAATTGCAGGGTTCCAGCAACTCTGCAGAGCGATTCCACTCCCTTTCCACAATTCACAAGCTCACGCCTACTCTTTGGGAGAACAACATCTCACTTGAAAATACGCCATCCCATTCGTCATTTCCTATAGTTTCTGAAAAGCCCACATTAGTGGAATGCCTTTGGGCCAAAATGAAATTAAGCCAGGAAATGATGACTATAAAGTAGAGTTTTCTAAGATTTTTTTTGACCTTTGTTATTCTTTATGCAGGACAATTTGTTTTCCTTTTAACCTAATATCTTTCCACTTTTAATTTGAGTTATAATTCACATACCACAAAACTCAGCCCTTTAAAATGTACCATTCAGTGGTGTACTACATTCACAAAATTCAGCAGCCATCTCTTCTGGTTCCTGAACATTTTCATCAGTCCCCAGAGAAACCCTGTCTCCATCTGCAGTCTCTTCCTATTTCCCATCCTGTCTCCTATTCGAATTGGGGTCACAGCACCATGAAAGTGGGGTGTAAGGATAACGTGAAGCTTCATGTGTCAAAGCCAAAGTGCCTGTGCACAGGGGACATGGGACACAACTGAAGGAGGAAAGCCAACTCAGCTCCCCAGGAAGGATGGCATTTCCCTGCAGCAGAGCCCCCGCTCCACGCCCTTGCTGAGCCAAGGTGCTCAAACGTCCAGCTAGCCATGTGACTGCTGTCCCCCTGTGGTCTTTCTGGAGTGGGGAGAAGGCTCTGGACTTCTGGGAGAGGGAGCTGGCCCCTGCTTGACCCTACTCCATGGGGCTGGGACTTCTGCAGCCCTTTGGGCAGCAAAGCTGAGATGTCTCCCTTGGGAAGGTGGCAAGAATGCAGGCAATGCAGAGAGGTGGAGCTGCACCCGGGGTAAAACTGCTCTGCAATTTCAGTCAGTGGCGCCTTCACTGTCATCCCAGCTCCAGCCATGTTGGTGTGCAAGGCTGAACCGCAGGCCAGCTCATCAGTGCAGCCGGGAGGAGGAGCTGTTCTGCAGGAGCCTCACCACTGTGACTGGAAACCCTCACAGTTGACTTGCCGTAGTCAAAAGTTATCCTGAGACCACCCGACTAGCCAGGGGGGGCCCTTCAAAACAGGTGTCAGCTCCCCTGAACGCAGGACCCCAAAGCCGGGCGTTGTCCTCCAGCCTGCCTTGGTCTTCCCTTCTTGATCTCGCCTGACCTTGCCCGACCTTCACACGGTGAGTCTGCACTGCCAGCCCCCACCATGCACCAGCCAATGCTGAGTAACGATACACTTGATGTACACGTGCACACGGATGCACATGCACAGACACGGACCCATGACCTACATCCACGTATACAGATGCTACACACACACACACATATGTGCATGCATCACTAATGCATGTGTGCACACATACATGAACACCCAATGCATAAGACAAATGTACTCACAATGTGTGTGTGCATAATTTCATGCACATATAAACATGCACACGTGTGCTTGTACCTATAGTGGGCATGGGGGAGTGCACACACACATGTATGTACACCATGCAGTAACACGTGCATGTGCGTGAAAACACGTACTTGCACAAATATGCCTGAACACGTATGCAAACATACAAACCTGTATATATACACATGCACACACACACACACATGATTACATAAATACTCTCCTGCTTTCCTGGTTGAACCCTGCCTGACACAGTGGGTTCCTGTAACTTGCTGCCCAGCGCAATCCGTCTGGGACAGTGGCAGAGCACAGGCCTCCTGTGCAAAAGGAAAGAGGGAGACTCAGACAGCCTTTGCTTCTGGTTGGCTTGATTATTCCCTTTTGTCACTCGGCTTGCTCACTGCACCCAGACTCAGGGATCCTCGGACCACTTGTTCCCTGAGGTCATTGCCAGCACTTTCCCTAACTTTGTTCTCAGCTAGTGGGAAATGAATGAGGTATCTTTGCCTCAATAAAGGGCTGGGTGGCTACTGTACGTGTTAAGTCCTGAACTATACACCAGACAGGAAGAGAACAGTCAAGTTCAGGCACTGCAAAGTAGGTAAATCAGTCAGATGGCTGAGCTGCTAGCTTTGCCTCCAGAGTCATCCTCTAGAAGGGACACTGAGGCAGTCCTGGAATGAACCAGAAATGTGTGATCTGGGGCTCCTCCCAGGAATCCTGCCACACCTGTGAGATAGAAGGAGCCCACAATTGAACAAGTGAACATTAAAAGCACCCCTCGCTGACACTTTCTACCTAGAATTTCCACAGTCAGTTGTAGAATTGACATCTGGCCTTGCTCTAGGCCAAGACCAGCCTGAAGCCTGCTGGCCAGCCCTCCCCCAAGGTCAGAAATTGCTCAGCTGAGACAGGAATGCAATATCCTATGCAGTGTCATTGTCCCACTGGGACCCATGTAACTTAATCTTTTCTTTGACCCCTCTCCTTCACTTTCCTCTTACTCAGGTAGGATTCATGACCAGAACCTCAAATGCTTTTGCTCCTCTTTAATTTTGTCACACTAATCTGGTTCCTAAGGAGCCCAACTCCTGTGTCTTGTGGATCCACTGGGGCAATGAAGGTTGACATGAAGATACACAGGGGACCCTTGTCATCTGTCTTGGACTTAAAGTGGACCCAATCCACTGGGATAAAGACAGTTTCTTAGGTCCACTTGCTGGCTCACAGTTTGCAAAGTGCTCTAGCTTCCTGGATCATTCTCAGTTCTTCCAGATTGTGCAGGTGACACCTCCTTCCACATCCACCCCCTTCTCCTGCCCTCCTCCCATGTCCTGCCAATCACAGGGGAATGGGCCTACCTTCCACCTGCTCAGAAACCCAACTTGGGAGCCCCCTATATGGATGCCCACAGCCCCTTCCAGAGGGGTGTTCTTCCTGATGGTGCCCTGTGCTCCACCCCTCCCTAAGAGCCATCAACAACACACAGCAGTAGCAGATCTCTCCTGCTACCCATGTGCCTGCCTGCTGGCTCTCCACTGATCTCCCCTCACTGCCGAATCCACAGAGAGGCCTCACCCTGGTCATCCCGTTCCCTCACTGTCATGTGCTGTTTAACACACAATAGTCTGGCTTCTGTCCCCAGATCTCCCACGAAACATCTCTTGGTCTCAAATGTAATGGACCCTTGATGACCCTGTTTTCCCTCTGCCTGATCACACTCTCTTTTGGGGCCTGTCCTGGATCTTCCCGGCTGTCCCTATGCTCACCTGGGCCGCCATGGCCCATTCACAGCTTCAGTTTCATGGCTCCAGCCCAAACCTCTCCTCGCTATCCATCTGCTACCTCACTGGGATGCCCCATGATGACAACTCAGACCCAACAGGCCAAGCCCAGCCTCCTAGACCACCACATCCCTTCCTCAGGATGCCGCCCTTCCACTTGGACCAGCCTTGACTTTCTCTGCATTACTGCTCACCACTGAATCCTGCAGAGTCCTGTTGATTTCAGACCCTAAGTGACTCAGATCACTACCACCATCCCCTGATCCAACCATGCCTCTCCAAGCTGCAGCCAGAGTGGAAATCTGATCCCACCACCACCTCCTTTAAAAACGTCCTTCCCTGGCTTCCCTTCCTACTTAAGATAGGGATAAAAAGCCCAAGCTTGGCTTAAGACATGTTCATTGTGGTCTGGCCCCATGTCTTCTCCAGCTTGGTCCTCTCTATCTGCATTGCAGACACTTGCTGAGGCTGCCCCATAGCTGGCTTCACACCAGTGGATTTCACACTTACTGTTCCTCTGCCTGGAGCCCCTCCCTCTCTGTTCCTCCTTCAGACCCTGCTGGCTGGAGTCTCTTCCCTTGCAGAAACCTTTCCAAAATCCTCTGGAAGTGTCTACTGTGCACCTGGGGCTGCGTGAGGCTCTGAAGAGGTGGCATGATGAAGCCATTGCTTCCTTCAAGCACCTGGCACTTCTGCATGGCCACAGACACTTAAAAGGATCATACAACACGACATGGTATGTAGAACAATGGAGGCGACCTCCGCGCTGGGGGCACCTAGGGTGTGGGAGGAAGCAGCAGGGGATTTCCTTGAGAGAACCATCAGCTGCAACCTGGGTGGAAAGCAGGGCTGACCTTTCAGTCCTGTAGGTTGTGCCCTCTGCCTCTCCACGGTACAGGAACGGACACCCCCTGTGTCTTAGCCAGTGCCCCTCACATGGTACCGCAGGATGCCCTGTGGAGGAGGCTTGTCTTGCAGAGAACTGCTCAATGATCCAGGCCAACTGGACCATAGGTAGTAGACAGAAAGGAGGACTTGGGAAGCATTAAGGAGGTAAAAATGAACGAACCGAGTAACCAGTCACCATGTCACAGCCATTCAGATGGCTACTCTTACAAAAGGGACAAAGCAAAGAAGAGTTAGTGAGGACGTGAGGAAACTGGACCCGTGTACATCACAGGTGGGAGAGGCTCAGTACAGTCCTCAGGAAGGGTACACGAAACCCCCACCCCACCTAGCACTCCACCACTGGGTGTGTGGCTAACGGAAGCAAAAGCAGGTCCAACCCAAGTTCAGATCACTGCAAGTCTGAAATTTAGTTTCCAGACACTTAAGATGGACACTGATATTTTGCTTAAGTCAAGGCTAAGGAGAAAAGCCTGGTGGATTCAGAATTCTGCTATTGGTTGAGTAGAGACTGGAATTTGCCTTTAAAATTTAGTTCTCTCTCTCCCTCTCTCTCTTTATTGTCTCCCTCTCCCTCTCTCCATCTGAGGAGCGTTTGTTAGTTTGTCATGCTGTGGATTCAGCACAACACTGAGGCAGAAAACGTGCCCAACCCTAGTGTCTGCTCAGACCCTCTCCCTCTCTCCTGCATAGCAGACAGAAGCAGCCAGGCAGTTACAGAGAAAAATCCAGCCAGAGCACGGTGGAACTGAGGAAGCAGAGGTGGGCTCCTGTGCTCATCTCAGTCCAGACATCCCCAGGGTACTTTCAGGAGCTCTAAAATTCGCCACTATCCCTCACTCTCAGGAAAAAGCCTCAGCTCTCTAGGACAACTCACGGGGCATTCACACTGGCTTCCAGCTCACCTTGTCCACCTTCTCCTGCCTCCATCTCTGTGAACTGTGCTTTGACTACACAGCAAAGCTCACGGGTTCCCTGTTTGATCTGTTTCTTGGGCCTGAAGGTATGCCTTCACCTTTCCTGCTCTCCATATGGTAAAAGGTTGTTCATCCTTTACAACGTAGATTGATCTCACCTCCCCCAGAATGTCCTCCTAACCTAACATCCTGGCCTTGTACCTCTGTTGTGATCTTGGCAGCTACTTGCTCTGTTCTCTCTGTTGTCTCCTTTGCCTGGAGAACAGGTTGGCATGCTCTCTACCCAGTGCCCAACACATGAGAGAGAGTTTGGACTTTTCAAATGTCTTTTCTTGCTTTGTGAATCTGCTATTCTATAAATTTGTTAACCAGGTGTTTCTTCTAGGTTGTGAATGACTGGTGCAGAAGGGAAGGCTCCCAGGATTTCTTTCCTGCCATCCAGGACCCACAGAGCCTAGACTGTTGGTCTGATAGCCAGCCTCTCCCTGCCCTTCTCATGGTCTGGGCCTGGTTCCAGAGATGCCTATGTGACTGTGAGTTGGCCTGTGTCCTTTCAGCAAAGTCCTTCTGAGTTGGTTTCTATGGCTTACAAATAAGAACGCTGACTGACATGGGGAGTGAATGAGACCTATGACATCTGCAGCTGGCCATGGATTTTCTGAACTGGGAACCCTGTCTTAGAATGACAGGACAAGTTCAGTGAAAAGAACTCAGAAGAACTCCGGAAACTCTTCTTCCACCTGTCAAACTCTATCACCAACTTACTAACATGACCTTGAATGAGTCATTTGCCACCTACCTTCCCACAAGGGTGTTGTTAGAATTCATGAGTTAATATTCAAAAGTACTTTGTGCTTTAAATACTGCCTTTCAGCAGAGGAGCTCAAAGAATTATAATCACCAGAGCTACACAACAGGCTGTAAAGATTCTTTAAGAACTGTTGTATTTATCTCAAAGTTTTAACGAGAAATTGACAACAACAGCAAGCGTTCCCTTCCACAGTGGTCAAGACCTTGAAGACAAGAGACTTCACAAAAGGAAACTGGCATAAAAACTGTGACCCAGGCTTCTTTTCTTCCAACCCTGTTCTCAACAGGTTGACTCCCACACAAAGCCTTTATGGCACTGGAGATTCCCACTCTCCAGCTCCTATAGGAAAATAATTCTGAAAGTTGAGAGGGAGTGATCTCCCCAAGTCCATGGTGGGAATGGATATTGGCTCCCTGGACAGGCTTAGTGCCTCCTCCCTTCTCTAATTTCCTCTATCCTGATCGCCAGCACCTCCATCTCCACCTCCACCTTCACCTCCACCTCCACCCTCATCTCCATCCCCATCCCCATCCCCATCCCATCTCCATCCTCATCTCCATCCTCATCTCTCAGCAACCTCCTGCAGGATGCAATCATAGGAACATGGTGGACCTGGTTGTGTTTTGGGCTTAGGAACCACCTTTCAATGCTAAGAGAATTGGAAGTCATGAATTTTTAATTCTACTCAGCAGGAATTTCATTTTATCCCATTCTAGAGCTGATCTGTCTCTCCCTAAAATCCCTTTCCTCAACAATCACTGCTGTTCATTACCACAAAGAGAAAGCAGATGTCCTCTGAGGAATAGTAACCGAGCAGCTGGACCAGCTGAAGGTGTTTGCTCCCCTCATCAACAACATAGTCCCACATATCACCAAACTGGAGGCGGGAAAACATGGGGAAGTTCCGCAAGCCTTACAAATGCATACTTGCAAGTATGGAATGTTCTAGAACACAGTACACCAAAGGATTTCGATTTCTCATTCCAATCCTAACACACTCCTATTTTGTGTACTTTTTAATAAGCTTTATACAAAGGAAATGACCAACCTACTCACTTACTGTGTGCATTATAACATACACATCAAAGTCAGAAATTCAGCAAGATAAACGTGTCTACTGATAGATGCTCCCACACTTTCTTTTCTCTTCCCACTGAAGGGCCTTAGTCCCCTGGAGTGAGACCATTTGGGACACCACCCTTCTGAAACTTAATCTGGAGAGAGTCTACACTCTTCCTCAGTAGGGATTCACAAATCAGTTATTTTTTACCTGCACTGAAAGCTAACAGGCTTTATTCACATCTGTATACCTGGGATCTCTGCATGGTACTTTGACAACAGTAGGTGCGAGTCAATTAATTTAATTTAAGGATTTTGAATAGCTGTTAGCTTTTGGTTTCAAATTAGTGTTTGGATCATAACTAGTACCAAATCCAGTTTAATCTTTTTGTCAGCTCATGAATGGAAATCAATCCATTGATGGGGGTAGAGCTGAAAGCAGGGCAGGCTTTCCAAAGAAGTCCTCTTCTGCAGGTGCCGCTCCCCATGCTAAAACGCACAGGCCTGCTGCTCCCCAAAAGCCAGAGGGAAGCAGAGATTGCTCTCTGGCCACTGTGTGGTCAGGGCTCCTTACTCTGGCCTGGTGACTTCCATGTGGCATGTGCCCTGTTGGCCTCATGCAGTGTGAGGGTGCAGATGCCTCCTTGGCTGTGTCCTAGCATGCACACCCTCACCGGCCGGGAACAGAGGGCACCTAAAGTTAGCTGGAGCCCTACAGTTGGAACAGTTGGATGTGGGTGCTTCCTGACACCCAGAGCTGAAATAACCCCAGTTGTCCCAACAAGCTGGTTGGTGGGCACTTGAAGGAGCCTTCTTGCGCTCTGGAAGACAGCAGGGTTGTTCTTGCCTAAGAAGAAGACGATGACCACTGGATAAATGCATACTTTAGACGACAGGGACCATTTCTGGCTTCTTCACCTTGGTCAGAACAGGGGAGGGTTGAATGTGACTATAAACTATGCCATGAGCTTTTATCTTTATTGTGACTGATACTCAGGCTGAATTGCTAAGGGACACTGCTGCTCCACGGTGCTCTCCCCATCCATGCAGCTACTTTAGGAAAAAAAAAACAATTTTGTAGGAAAAGCACATTTGCCCAATTAGAAAAAGCTTTCATAAATGTGCTTACAGAAGTGAACTTGAGTAACGTAACAATGGTCCTTTCCCCTGAAATTATATATCCTTGATAACCTGATCTAAAAAACTTTTCATGGGCTTGGCTTTGACATATTTAAAACTTGAAAATAGTGTTATACTTTTTTTTAAACATTAAGATTGTCACAAATTGATCAAGTAGACAAAAGCCAAGTAATTGAGAGTTATCGATGACAATGTTGGTAGCATGCAGGATGGAATTTGTCACAAAGTGGAACCTCCCTGAAAGAAAAGGAAAAATTTGTGCTGCAATGTGCTTTTCTCCAACTGACACCAAATGACAGAGTTCAAGGTTATCATGGCTGTATTAGTGGAATTTTAAACATGGGTACCTTAACAAGTCACATTCTCAGCAAAACGAGAAAATATGAAAAAGGATTGAAAGCAGAAAAATACATCAGACATTGCACATCTTGAACTGATTTCCCTCACACGATCCTCGGGCAAACCATTTAACCCGACAATTTGGAAAATTAGTGCCAGAACTGATCAGCACTGTCAGGACCTGGCCGACATGTTGACACAGCTACAGTTAGTTCAAGGGCCATGTTTCTCTTTCAAGCTTCAAGCTTGCTTGTGGGACATTATTTATGTGCTGTTGAACCTCATAAGGAAAATATTAAAGCTATCTGGAACCAACCGAACATATGAAACAAGCATTAAATTACACCACTTGACATGCAACTTCCTCTGATCTATAAATCTGCCAACATCTG
Organism: Castor canadensis; assembly: GCF_047511655.1. Classification (NCBI taxonomy): domain Eukaryota; kingdom Metazoa; phylum Chordata; class Mammalia; order Rodentia; family Castoridae; genus Castor; species Castor canadensis. The sequence goes on along the minus strand of NC_133386.1, from coordinate 3,204,209 downwards.
CTAAATATGCAATGATTTATTATTTTTCTCTTTGGTGTGTTTGATTAGAAGATCGTAAATTTGACCAGTGACCAGGTTTGAGGACTCCAAACTGTCATGAATAAAATTAAACAGCAATGCTTCAAAGCCACCATGTAGTCCCCACTGAAGCATCTGGACGTCAGTGACTGGAGCAGTGGGGAAGAAGCAGAGAGGTGTCTGAATTGGGGGTGAGTTTGGGGAAGGGCTGGTCCTATAGGTTGCCTTTCAGAGTGCATGATGGCCTGTCATCAATCTGTCACTTTTTTTGGTAAGGCTATGGGATCTACAGAAAATGAGCTTTGTGTGCCTTGCTGGCCCAGAGCTGGTAATGCCCATGAGTGGATCAGACTCACTAAAGTAAATGTGATCGTTCACCCAGAAGCCTGGGGGAGCTTTGTGGTGGGAGATCTGTGGCCCGAGCCACACCCTGGAGTTTCTCCGGCAGCCTGTGATTGTCATCCCTTGTTCCTGCCCCTCCGAGGTGCTGAGGAAAGGTACAGAGACAGTAAGTCAACAAGGTTGAGTCACCTGAGCAAGTTGTCCTTGAGTGGCCAATTGTTCTGTCTGCAAATGTGCCAACATGGGATAGGTGTGCCCGGGGCACGGGGCAGGTGTGAGCCCCGAGTCCAGGGCCCTGGAGGACTTGGGAGTTAGAGGCTGCCCCGCCCCTTCAGGCATCTGGGATCTGTGCCTCCATCGTTTCTTATCTCAGTGTACCCCGTCAGTGCTGGGGTTTGTTGAACCCCATTGCATTTCACAAACTGAGGACAGAAATCTCAGAGGCATTCCACCTGGGAGCTGTTGCTTCCATAAACGGTTTGCGGCAGGGGACTCTAAGTGACGGAAATGAACAGCTTGGAGACCAAACCCAAGAGTGAGTGTCCCAAGCCCGTGGGCCCCACTGTGCCTTCCTCCCCTCTTCTTGGCCCTTGGAAGAAACCCTTGTCTGAAAGCTCTGTCCTGTTCACTTGAGACACTGCAGCCCTGAGGCTGTCACTAGGTTCTCCGCATTTGCTTCAGGTGCAGCGAATTCTGAAAGATTTTCCAGTCAGGTTCAAACTGAAAACATCCCGCCAGAGCCGCTGGCTTTTGGGTAGAATGGATTCCAAGACACACACACTGTTCGTATTTCTTTTCAGGAGATAGTAGCGTCCTCTGCCAATGCCAGCCCTCCCTGTTTTGGCTGGCTGTTTCCAAATAAATGATTATTTTCTTACTGTACCACATAAATCTAATCATTGCAGATAGCACCAGAGATACCAAAGCTCACTTCCTGTTCTGTAGCTCCTAAGAAGCCATCCACACAAGGTCAAGGGCACTGCACGCAGGAAGCAGTGCGGTGCATATGGTCATGGCCTGGTACACTTGGTGGAACTCCTTGGCAACCAACAGAGTGCCTACAAAAGCAGAGACTTCTTTATGGTGACATGGGAGCTGTAAATAAGCAGCTTTAAATTACTGAGAGCTGATTGCTTCTGATCTGCTGGCTACATTTGTATAAGAACACTCTCTGGCATTGTTAGAAAACACAAAAAGCACAGAAGTATGGTGGAAGCTATTGATTTCTGTAACAACAGATCTGATGGAATAGCAAGAACCAGTCATGCCGAAGTGCATAAGAAACAGAGGTAGATAACTTTGTGATCAGACTAGCAGGCTGTAACCTAAATAAAAGTGTGAAAACATCCAAATGCAAATTAGCTGCTTCAAACACACGGGCCTGCTTCCTGCACCATTTCTGATAATAAATGTCTTATTTTGAAACCAGTCAGTTCCCCAGTTGTAAGCCATGGGTTTGTTTGTTTGTTTGTTATTGTTGTTGTTTGTTTTGGGTAGCAGTTCAGGGAAAAACAAGCTCAGTTTTTCTCATTTTTTTTCCTGATACTTTTCTGATTTTTGTAGTAATCCAAGAGTTAAAAACAAAGTTAACTTAAACCTGAACCATTAAGACACGAGCTACCTAGACAAGTTTCTGTGGGCTGTCTTCACTTCACTTTTCTGGGTCTGTGGATTCCATTTAGTGCATTCACTCCAAGCTTGCTTGTCAGGCCTGGGGGTCACGTTTGTTTCTGAACCTTTCAGAAGAGACACGCAATACAATTTTAATTATTTATTCCAAGCCAGGAACACATGGCCATGTTGGGTTTTGCTGGAAGCCGTTGTTGAAATGTCTGTGATCCCTATTCCGTTCACTTTGTCTCAGATTCAAGTTTAGCAAGAAGTGCTTCATGCAGGGAAAGTGCTCACACACACAGCAGATCCTTCCAGCTCGGGTAACTCTCACATTGAAGAAGAATCGACAGAGCACCAGCTGTGCTAGAAACTGTCCTGTGCACTGAGGCTGAGAGAGGGAAGAGCACAGGTCACATTCTCTGCCCTGAGTGGGGAGACTAAATGGCAACCTGGAGCGTGTGTCCAAGGTGGGGCCCGGAGCACAAGTTTGTCTGTAGAATGGGGAGGTCCTTCAGGGGACGGGGAGGATGCTATCATTTTATGTGGGATCTTCCCTTTGTCCAGAGGTAGCCTTTGAATAAAGACCCCAGGACCTGGGAAGCAAGAATTACGCGGGTGTTTAAGGGAAGCAAGGAGACAAGCATGCTAGGGGCAGGAGGAGGCCAGCTCAGGAGTCCTGGGATGAGGGGTCCACCTCTCCTGACTGAGACAAGCTTGTATGAGGATGGCACAGTCTTATCCTGCCCTAGGTCTCTTCTTATGCTGTGGTGAAGACAGGCTAAAGAGGTCAAGACTGGACACAGAGACCAGGTGGAAGGTGGGTGCCATGACTCAGAAAAGGAAGGATGGTTGTTTGCACATGGGGCAGAGGGAGTGGTGAGGGATAGCTAGATTCTGAATATGTTCAGAAGGCACAACCAGGATCGAATGCTTTTGGTATTTGGAGCTATAGCCAAACCGACATAAAATTAAGCAGTTTAAATAAAATTTGCGTCCAATTCATTCCTTCATTTTCAGTGTTCAGAAGTTCAACCTCAGGTGCAATCATCTTCAACCTGCTGTGCTCCTATGGGCCATTGGCCCATTCTGTTCCTCCTTCCTTGGTGGCCCAAGGAAGGGGAGCCTCTGACAGTCGGGCCATGGAGTCCATGAGTTGTGATTCCAAGTCCAGCTCAACTGCTCGTTCTCAGTGGGACAAAGATTGGGCACTGTACTTCCTGAGCCTCAGAGTCCTCCTCTATACCATGGTGGCCTTTCTCCTGGCTCTACAGACTAATGGGAGGAAGGTGCCAGCAAGTCAGCACTTAGCAAATGTCATTGTCATCGACTTTCTGACTGTCATCTATGGCTGGCAGTTAGTAAGTGCCAGTCCACTTACACCAACAACCTTCAACATGGTAGTGACAATCTTCCTCCAACACTTCCCTGATGACACGCGGTGCGTCTCTGCAAATGAGGGGTAAATTATATGCCAAACTGTGGCAGAGTAACGGCTCCCAGAGAAGTCCCTGGGATCTGTGAGTATGTCACTTCACTCAGTTTAGAGGAGCCCTGGCAGCAGATGGAATTACGGTTGGTACAAGTCAGCTGACATCAAGATGGCAATTGGCCCACCTTGTCCCAGTGAGTCCTGTGAAATCACAGGGCTATCATAAGCTGAATGAGGAGGCAGAAGAATGTCCGTGATGTGAGAAAGATGGCCTGCCACCACACATCACCAGCTTTGCAGGTGGAGAAAGCCTAGCATCGAGGACTACGGGCGCCTCTAGAAGGGGGAAAGACAAAATCACAGATTCTCCCCGAGCCTGCAGAAGAACCAGCCCCACGAGACCTTTGACCTCCTAACTACAAGATGCCAAATTCACGCAGCTTTTGCAAGGCACTATGTGAAGTTAGCACAAAACCATCGCCCTTTTCCACACCACACTAAGAATCCTGCAGGAACCCGTTGTCATTAATGTGACGTCATCGAGCAAGTTGCTTTCCCTTTCCATAACTTCACACCTACTGCTCCCAGTCGTGGTTTAGCTAATGGAGATTAATAGTTTCTGCTGGAGTGACACCCGGTGACTTTAAAACAACATATGAGGTGCCACCTCTGGAACCAATGGGACAAAGCTTTTGGAGAACCGTTCTACATTAGTTCAGTTCACAGGGATTAGCAGTTGTCACTTGCTCCAGCTGAGTCCTTCAGGCTTTGGGGGATAAAGTTTGCCCTGATATGGAGAGAAATCGGCCGTAGAATTGGTTGGTGTCCACTGGTTTCTCCCAGTTTGCCTCCCAGTGCGGTCACATGCGTGGGCCAGCGCACTTCTCCATGAGCATCGCACTGGTCAAGTACTTCAGAGAGAGAATGACCTGGTGGCCATGTCAGCAGAGGAGGGACAACTCTTCTTCAGATATGTGCCTGCCACCATGTGCTTCCTTCACCGGCGGCAACGCAGGGCTCCAGGATGCTTCTTCATGCACTGCTGGACAGGTGAACCTCTCGGGTTGGGGATCCTACATCCCTGACAATGGCCGACTAGAGGCCAAAACAGACATGCAGACAAACATTAAGCAACGACTGGAGCCCAGAAAATCATCCCTGGCCTTGCCGTGAGCTGAACGGTGTCCCCTCCAAAGTCCATATGTTGTGGTCTTAACCTTCCTTACCTCAGCATGCAACCTGACTTGGAAAGAGGGTCATTGCTGACGTAGTTAATAAAGGTGACATCGTCTGGAGCACTGGGCTGTGTAACCCAACACCACTGCTGTGCTCATAAAACAGGGATGTGGACACACACAGGCACACATGGCATCCCCAAGGAAGATAAGGGCAGCCATTAGGGTAGCAAGTCAAGGAACACCGAAGGCTGCCAGCAAATCTCAAGAGACAGCAGAGAAGGGACCATGGCTCTCCTACCCAGTCAGAGGGAGCAGTCTGCTCCTAGAACTGTAAGAGAGTGAGCTGGGCTGTGATGGCGTTGTTACAGGCCCCAGGAGGTCAGGCCTGCTCTCAGTTCTCATCCTCTGACCCCCTACAGCCTGCTTCCCTCCTAGGCCTGTGCATCTCTTCTGGATCCTGGGGGGTTGGGAGTCTGGGTTCCCGCTCTTGCCTGAGTCCTGAATAAGGGTTTCCCCACTCTGTTCAGGGCCAATGTCCTCAGGTAGGAGGGACTGTGACCTCCCCAGAGCTCGCCCAGGCTGAGGTCTGTCCATCCCACTGCCTAAGGCTCCATGGTCTCTCTATCCCCTTTACACTCCTAAAAATCACTGAGGGCTCCAAGAGCGCTGTTTGTGTGCATGTCACGGGTTGGTACTAACCATCTTGGAAATGTCAGGGACATTTAAGGCCATTTATGAGTTCATTTAAAATGACAGCTATAAATCCATCAGATGCTAACACATAATGACATGAAAAAAACATGTTTTCCAAAACCGAAGAGACACAGGGAGAAGAGTGGCTTTGTTTCATGTTTTGCATGTCTCTTCGCTGTGTGGCTTATTTGAAGAGAGTGGGTCTTCACACACACCTCATCCCCGTACACCACCTGGATTGAGGTCTGTGAAGAAAACCTGGCTTAATGTAGACACAGAGCGCAAACAGGGAGGAGCTTCTCAGAGGTTTTCAGTAAGATGTGGAACTCCTTCTTTGGTGATGCCCAAAGCGCATGAAATGCTGGTTTTGTAGCGGCAGGGTGTGAAGTGGGATGTGAAGCCATCTTCGTGACATTTTGGGGTTCAGTACACTAAAGCCTGGAAGTCCATCTGGCTCTCTCACCATTCCTCTGGCGCTGGAAAATACTGGCTCTGAGGGGCGCAGCATAAAACCTCTCTGTCGGGAGCGCCACTGCCAATCTTACCATCAAAGTCCTGTGCAGTTAAGTACTGAGTAATTCAAGCTCACAGAGGCTGACAGAAGTTTCCAAAATGCTAATTTTCCCTTACAAGCACGAGTTTTATCCTGGGTGGCAGTTACTGCCATTTATTTTCCTCAAGTGACAGGATTACTTTGTTCTTTTCTGAGAAGCTGTCTGCCAAACACCAGGTCTGAATGACTGCAGTGAGCTGCTAGTCTTTCAAGTAAAAATGGGGTTTCCTGAGAAAGGGTTGGTCAGAGGCACAGATCACCAGCTGCCTGAAGATGCTTGCTGTGACTCAGTGAGCAACACAAGTGCTTTGTGTTTGTTTTCTTCTTTTTTGGGGGGGAGGGAAGTACTGGGAATTGAACTCAGGGCCCCACACTTTCTAGGCCAGCTCTCCACCACGTAAGCCATGCACAAGTTCAACATGAGTGTTTTATGGGAACTTCACGTGAAAGATTAAAAGGATGCACGCAGGTGTCACTGTTGGTGGCTGAAGGGTCACACCAAGGCACAGACAGCTTACTCACTGGTTGCTTTACACAGCCAGTGCAAGCGTCATCATGCAGGGACAAGGAATGTCAACATCATTATGAGAGGACTTTGAATCTCTGGTCCTACAACAGTGAGTGGGGACCCTGGGGACCATGGACTACCTTTGTGAAACAGAATTCCCAGGAAAGCTCAGCCCCCTGTTCCCTGGGAACTCTTTGCAGTGTCTTATCAAACCTGAGAAGTCTGTGCTGCCCTCTCAGACTGTAGACCCACTTGGAACTCTTTCCTGTAACATGTTCCCAAAACACTTTGCTAGTGGAATCTGCTTTGTTCTTCATTGTGAGCTGAAGGAAATTGAGGGGTCAGTGCTGGGTGATGGTGCCCTCTGCTGGCCAGCATGGGAAGTGGTAGGCTGGAAGCATCCTAAAGAACAAAGCAGATTCAAGGCGTTCTGGATTGTTCAACCACATACATTATTCACTTTTAACAATTTTATTTCCAATCGTTGAGTTTTTAAAATGTCAAGGTTATTTTTCAGAGTCAAACATAATTGAAAAAAATATTTGGTGACATTCAATTTTCGATAGCTTAGTGAAGTATCTCACTAGATTTAAGGAAAAACTGCAAGTCGTAGCCATGTTACTTATGGGTATTGATGGCGTGTGCACATGTGTGCATGTGTGTGTGTGGACAGGAAGAAAGCCAACAGGTACACACTACTCAAAGAAAATGTCTACTTGCACTCAGACAACTTCCTGTGTCCCTCTCTAATAGACACGACGGTCACCATCGCCCATTCACGTCGGGCTATGGTCACACATATGCCATGTTGGTTTTCAATTTCTTTTAGGAGTTACTCAGGTTTGAGCAAATTTGCCTTGATAGCCTTCACAAAATGTAGAAAGGCAATGGAACCATTTCATACTTATGGCTCGGAACTGACTTGCCCCATCAGGTTTCAGCTAACACTTTGAACGTTCCCCAAAGGGTCCTGCCTACTTGGTCCTTCCCTGACGTTCCTGGGTCCTACCCAGTACATGGGTGTTACACATGGGCCGTGGTCCTTAACTGTACCTTGACTGAGCGCTCTGTGCATGATACTTGCCATGCAGTCTTTGGGATGGGTGGAAGATTAATAGGGTATATTTCCAATCATATAGGACTTGATGATCTATTTATCCCCCAACAGGGCCAGGGCAAGGGCAAGGTGGGCTTTGTTGCACTTATGGACATGACTTCGGGGGTTGAAGACAGAGGAAGTTGAATTCATACTTGTTCTTGTGAGATTATTGTGATTATAACAGACAGAAATGAGAGGTTGGTGTATTCCAAGCTGACAAATGAACAGAGAACTTAAGTCAAGGATGTTCTAGAAACCCACACTAGAAATAAGAATAATGAAGAATCACATTTTAAAACTATATAATCATTGAGGAATAATCTGTCTACAAATTTCCCCCAAGACACCCACTTTGTGCTCAATAATAGGTTGTGCACACACCAAGCCAGTTGGCCCAACAACCTTTACCCCTTACTCTTTATTTCTGCCCAGATGGACAGAAACACTCTATCTAGAGAGTCATGGTCGAGGCCAGTTGGTGCGGGAGCTGTTTAGACGGTTCCGGTGTAGAGCACGTGCCTGCCTGTGCTAAGCCAGAGACGGAGCAGATTACACATTGGATGGTTTACCCTAGAAGACAGGGACAGGTTGATTCTTCACTGGCTTTGCAAAATGTATCTACACCTTATTATAGCGCATGAATATAGTTTTAATGCAGGCTCAGTAACTCTAGCATTTGGCAGCACAGAGAGGTAACCACTTGAATGCTTTACGAGTAACTAGAAGACAGGAGCTCAAACGCTTCAAACACAAGTAACAATGAGGAGTTAGGAAGGACCATCGCCTTGACTTTACCAGTGTGTGCTGATAAAGCACAGTATAAATTTGCAGTTATCACGTTAACCAGAAACGTTTGAAGTGCGTAAGGAGATGGAAGTGCTAACTACTGACTGGATCAGTACACATACATTAAATCCTCGTGGTTCCCCATGAGGATTATGAGGAAAATAATAATAAATATACACGTAACAAATAATATCTCCTTACTTTTGACAAATAAGGAAGCCATCATGTCTCTGGTGACTAATCTTATTAAAAAAAACTCTGAAGCCTTGAGAACTTAACTTTTGTCCTCTTTGGCATGGATAAGTCATTCCAGATGCTAAATGTATTACTGAGATCCGTCACCTGAAATCACAGAAATGGCTCTTTCTAGCGTTATCTGTGTTATAATATAATGTTTAACTCTTCCTTGTCATCAATCTCCAAGACCATGGAAACCCACCCACGGTAGTCTGGAAATTGCACTGTGAACTTGGCATGTGTTCTGTCAGGCCAGTAGTGAACAGCCACCTCCTGGCAGCAGGGTGTGACTGTCACCTTTGTCATTTCCTGCAGTCAGATCAAGGTCAGGGTGAGCTCCTAGATGAGCTCCAGCTGAGCTCAGTTTGAACCATAGCAGCCCAATGACAGCCCGAGGTCTGTGTCAGTCTTCAGACCAGCCCACTTAGTGAGGCCACCTCCATGATCCCTGAAAAGAGGGCTTTGTGACTAGCCAAGAGTGACCAAATAAATGTCTTTCCATTTGACCTTGGATCCATACTATGAAGAAATCCCCTAAAGCATTTAAAGTAATCTAGTGAGACTTCCTTACTGTGCTGTGATTACCATATAAGTCACTTACAGGTCATCAAACCAGGGGGACCCTTGAACCATGGGTCCTGGACAGGCAATCGGAGGTCAGAGGGCAGCTGGGTTAGTGGGCATCGGGTCTGGGGGTGGCCAGTCATGACCTGCATCTGCACCACACCCCCCCACCATCCTGAGGACAGGTTGCAGTTAAGAGCTTGGGGGGACTTGTGCCCTAGGAGGTCACCAATCCCACAGCTGAAGTAACAGACATTCATACAGAGGAGGCCAAATGCACAGGGAACAAGACAGGGGGCACAGCACCTCCAGATGCACAAAGGGCAAAGCCACTGCCTCTCTGCTCCCCGCGTCCCTGAGCTCTGAGCTTCCCAGTCCTGGCCACAATGGCACAGTTGCACAGTGACTTCTGCGTCACAAATCCTAGCCTGGAGTAACCCCAGCGATCTCTACAGTCCCTTCAGTAATGTGTAGACCGTGAGGTCTGCGCCAGGTGCCTGAACAAAAGAGTAACCTTGGCTCAGTGCAGCTTCTCCTGCACTTTTGGGCTTTGACGCCCCAGCCTTCCTCAGCCCTGAGCCTCACGCTGTGTTGGCAGAGACACGGTAGAGGAAATTCTAGTTCCCCATGTGAAAATGGAGTTTTGGAGCTAACGCCCCAAAAGAAGGCTTCATTTCACTACATACAGGGAGCATTGAGCCCTCCAGCAAAATAAATGGAGAATGGCCTGTGTCCTTTCACGCTGGCAGACAGCTCGGAGCCCAATTTGACTCAAAATACTCCAAGTGCCCAATGTGGCAGGAGAGAGAGAGCACACTCCCTTTCCTTCTCCAGCACCGCAGTGTTTTCTTTTGTAGTTCCTCTGCTGCTAACTTTCAAATTCTTATTTAAATTTCATAGTTGCTCCATCATAGAGGATTCAGTCATAACACACCTATCGATCAATTAACAAAAATGAACACAGATGATAAGACACACGCATGCTTAAAATAAGATACTACTCAACGATGTGACAACCGTGTGCCTGTCTGTGGGCAGGTCTTCCCAAGGTCCAGAAATAAAAGGAACTCTGGTGAATGCCTTGCTGAAATGTAAATGAAGAGGTGACCACAGAACCCCAAACCAAGTGGTCACGATGTATGCCTGTATCAGGGACAAAGGGGGTACAAATGACACTGGCCATCCACCAGGAAATGCGGTCATCAGACAGCAGAAGACCGAATGTCACTGGCTGTGGGAGTGAAGGCAGGCCATGTGCCCTGCCTGGGGACCCAATGTGCCACTAACAAGCCCTCCATATGTGTCCCAAATCCATGGTTCACTTCTCCAGCAGCCAGAGCAATCAACTCCAAAAGAAAATCTAATCTTCCCACCTACTGAAAAGACTTCAAAGACTTCCTCCTGCTCTTAAGGTTTATCAGGTAAAATTGTGAAAGGCTGATGGCTGATCAAATTAAGTGCTTCTGTATAAATGAAATTAAGAGGCAAAGAATCAACTGGGAAAAAATTTGTATCCCACAGTTAGAATACAGGGTTCATGGGTCACAAACTTGTGTGTGATCTAACCTCTGCCCTCTACCCCATGGGCAAAGGAAGGGATGAGGTAAGAATGTGTTGGCCGTCTGTCAGCAGCCAAAGACTAAAATATAAAAGAATTAGCTTTCCATCTAGAGAAGGAACAAAGAATTTAAACTGTCCCCACAGCATGTGACATGAAGCCATCACTCTGGTGAGGGGAACTCACTTTCACTTTCCCAAAACTCTGGATAAGTATAGGAACTTTAAGGCTATCTATTCATTTTTAAGCCATTCTATTTCCAGGAATTTAGTCCCCAAATCAAGAGGTGAACAAATTTTGCCTGCAATGTTGTTCATGACATATTGCAGATAATAGTAAGAAATTAAATGTCCAGAAATAAGGAACTAGTTCTACAAATTATGATAGAATACTATGTGACCATGAAAAAGGTCAAATGAAGAGACTTCAATTACATTAGAAAATGCTTGTCACAGAGGGCAACATGACAGAAAAATAGCAGCCTACAGTGCCACCTGCACAGCAGGATCCAAGAAAGTGAAAATGTAAACAGGAATTACAGAGGGGCACAACATTTGGGCTCATGACTTTCAGTGTGTTCTTTCAGACCTGTGCTTGACTTTTAAAACTACAGCAATAGGCAAGAAAAGCTATCAGCATTCTGAAGGTAGCTTCAAAGGATGAAGTGCTTTGTGCCTGGGGTGCTCCTGAGTCACACGGGACAGCAAAGCTGAGATCCACTGGCCCTGGGGGGAGAGGTGGAGGCAGAGGAGAGAGACTCAAGGCAGAGCCACTCAGGCCTGGTGCGTGACTCATGGCGTCATGACCAAGGGACAGGAGAAGATGCTCTAAGGGGACAGACCAGGGCGAGGCGGGTCTGGAGTCTTGCATTCGAGGCACCATAGCTACGGAGGTGGAGATGTCTGAGCAGTTGAGTTGGTGATGCGTTGGGGACAGGAGTGGGTGCACTTGCCAAGTGAGGCACAGGTTAGGAAGAGCACAGGAGTGGAAACTGAGGCAGTGGGCCTGGAGGAGCTACTGGGAGAAGGAGAGGTGGTCCTGGGACAGAGGGAACCACAGCTGGAGATCAGGGTGATTTCTAGGGTGGGAAGCACTCTGCAGGGCTGGCTGCTCCCCTCTGTTTCCTTTTGAACATCATAATATGGTGATAATTTGTCATCTTGTTTTCTGAATTCAGACGTGACGTTGACACCATGGTTATCTGTCACTCATCCCTTCCTTCTGCTGGTCATTCTTACAATCAGATGTGGTATTTCACAGAGCCTACTCCTTGTTTTTAAAGAACTTTCTTTAACTTAAACAACAACAAAAAACCAAAAAACAACTTATTTGAGATTAAAGCCAGTGTGTGAATTTGACATAGAATTCGTGCTATTGAGTCACAGTTTTAGAGAAAGTGTGAAGCCTGAATTTTAAAACTTACATGCAAAAAAAAAAAGTATTGCCCTTAATTGGGATGATGAAAGCAAAATAGACCTTTCCTTTTTTGCTTTGCTCATCCATCAAAACAGATTCTAAGAAGAAAAATTACTACTGTCTGAAGATAAGCTATGTGTTCACCGCTGGTAGGGACAGGGTCCTTCAGGAATTCCCAGCGCCAGTGTGTTTTGACTCCATTAAGGGTTTTGATGGATATTCTGCTGCTTTTCCCATAAATGGAAAATGTCATACAAATACAAGTTCCTGTTGTCCCTACCTTTCCCCAAGGGACTGAGGCTGTGGCTTTGTTCTCTGTGAGCTGGCAAATAGCTTTTGGTGAGAAAACAAAGCATCATGGGACATTGTCACAATGGCCAAACAGCCGGAAAACACAGAGAGCCAGGACTGATCCCCGTGCAGGGCAGGAGGGAGGGCTGGTAGACGCCTGGGAGGTGGTCACACCCGGTCTACACCTCCAGCTTCATAGCTAGCCTGGCATTCCTGCTCTGGCTGTGTGGTCATCAAATCCTGTTTAACAAGTGTGGGGATGAGATTCAGAGTCCAAGCCATAGTGAAAGAGCCAACTTGTTTCTGGCAAAAAATATAGAGTCTTCTTGGGGAGCAGATTCAGTCACTCACAGGGAGGAAGAAAACTTATTTTTTAAAAAACGTATCCAGCAAAAGTAAGCAGAGTGTGTTAGATTGTTCTCAACTCTGAGGTGTAACCCTCAAGCTAGAACTTTATTCTATGGATTCGTTTCTTCTTTGTGCAAGATCAGGACGACAGTGCCAGGTTTGTTCAAACTAGTATTATGAGAAATGATTATTAGATGTGTCATTTTCAAAACAATTTTAAAATCAACACATCCTATGAAAATGCCGATGCTGGTGATAAGTATAAGATAATAGGTATTTTTATAGACCCTCCCAGTATCATTTTGCTAAAATCTACAGAGCACAAAGTATTTAAAACTGAAATTCAGCAGTGGAGGAAAAACTTAAAATAGATTTCCAGCCACTAAAAACTTCCATCGAGTCCTCGGTGGTGTGTCTGAGATGCAGCATGACACACTTGCTCTGCGCTGGGATGTCAGAATTCCTCCTGGTGGCAGACCCCGATTCCCAAGGGCAGCTTAGAACTCTGCTGGCTTCCTTACCTCCCAGGGATTTGGTCCAGGAAAGGACACTAGACAGTGGGGACATTGGCATTCTAGTTAATATGAAATGAATAATGAGCTCCCTAGAGAGAAACTGAAAGTAGAAAAATTATACTTGTAGCCAAGAAATGTGTACAGTTTTGAGAGTATTTCAAAAAGGTGATTGAGTGGAATGACTCAGAAAAGCTGGGGGGCCTGCTGGTGTGGCCTGGGGTCAGCTGTCTGGATCGAAAGCTCACCCTGCATGTGGTGAACAAGTATCTCTTTCCTCTGACTTTTCCAAAGTGATTAGTTCAGGACGCACACTTGCGCTCCTGAGCTCATGGCGAAGGTGACACAGAAGAGGTAGATGCTCTGACTCTCGCCCCCTGAGTCATTTGCATAATTGAAATAATTAGAATGTGTTTCAACAGACCTTTGCATCCTTGTCATAACCAAGATCCCTGCAGAAAGCACCATGGACATTCACAGGAGTGCCACCTCATTTGTATTCGTCTGTCACCTGCATGACCAGTCTTGCCACAGGTATATGTGGTGTGGAATAGAAGCTCACTTCATGAAGCTCTATGTGATAATCACTAGGGATGACTTGAGTATGTCACAGGGAGTTACTTTATCAGTCCCCGAAGAATGAAAATGTTAAATGCCTAGAAAGTCATTCCCATCACAAGTTTTTACCCAGAAAAACATCAACATCCTAGTCCTAACCCCATGTTTCCTGCCTTTCTAAGGACACATATTTTTCTCTTTCTTGACCCTGTCACCACAGAACCAGTTTTTTTGTGTCTTATTTTTCTAGATCTGTTTTCTTCTGCCACTTTATTTTGTTTCAACCCAGAAATATTCAAAGTACCAGATACTTCCTAACTGCTCTACTGGTTTTAAAGTGTGGATTTGGCCTTTGGGAAAAGTAAATGTCTGTGTATGATGGCCTAACTCTGCAGACAGAGCAGGGATTCAGACATGGGATTCCTGATGACCAGCGCAAGAGTCTTTCTATGGCTTCCTGTTAAAAAAACAAAAAAGCAGCTTTTAAAGGAAGCTTCTTGGGTTGACATGAGGAAGATCTATGTGTTTAGTTGCCATAATCAGAACATAAAATGACTCTCACACATTTGAGAGTTGTTTGGGAACTTGGGAATTAATTAATAGCACAAAAACCTATGATGTACATCTGATCTGCACCAAGTGCAGCAGGCATACTAGGGCTTTGAGACCAATTAAAATCAACCTGCTTCCCGGTGGGGAAGCAAACCAGCCACTGAGGGCTCCAACCGGCAATGAACCCCGATATCCACAAATAAGACAAAACTCACTGACTTGTCTTAGACACTGTGAAACAAGGAAAGAAGAAAATCTGAACATGACTAAGTTCAGGTGCTGCATGTTAAAATGGCAATGTCGCTCTAATTCAAAGGCCAGTCAGTCCTTATTCCACGGCAACCTAATGTCATGAATTATACCTTCAAGCTGAAGTTGCAAAGGGTGCCAGTCCTAGGCACTCGAGAAAATGTGGAGACGTGGCAAAAAGCCTGTGGCATGGCTGTTGGTGCTGACTGCTCCTGCCCAAGAGCAGAAACACAGAAATCAGGTTCCCACAGCACAGCTTGGGAGGATGGGATCCCCAAATGAGACTCTTTTTCTCCCCAACATTAAAAGTGCTTGCTGCCTGAAACCCTCCTGCCAGGACCTTCAATGGTTAAACCCAGCAGATCCGGGTTTCCTTTAAGAGTCCTGCCAAACCTCCGTGCGTCATGGAGCAGGATGCCTGCGAGTGATCAGAACGTTCCAGTGAGAACTGCTTGGAGACCAAACTGCACTCCGCCATCTGTCTGCTGGGCCCCTCGGCCATCCCGCAGAGATGCCCTGGCCGGGAGATGGGTGAAGTCCTGGGCCAGGACAGGGTGAAGGGCCAAGCAGCGGTAAGAACACATTCGGACTGAACTGAAATTCACCTCTACAACTCCTGAGATGCCGCTGAGAGACCATCTGGGGTTGGCAATCCTGCCCTGTGGATGGAATTCGTGTTCAGAGCCCATGGCCTGGACTCCTCAGCAAGCATGTCTGGTGTTTGCAACAGGAGACAAGAGTTCGAAAACTCCCTTCTTTCTGTTTCTTCCTTCAGGCACTGTCTGTTTTCAAAGCGAATAAGCGCGTGTACTCAGTGTGATCTTGAAGCTTAGCAACTCATGCGCAAGCCCTTGTCCACTCTCCCTGCAAAAATGATGCATATCTTCCCATTCTGGGTTTTCCTGGCGAGGAATTGGATCAGTTAGAATGCCCCAGCTCTGTGGTCCATGCTGGACCCCATCCTCACTCCCTGCCGGGGAGCAGTTATTTATGTGCACGGTGCCTCAGTTTACTGCCACCTCAGGCCCAGTGCCCCACATTCTACTCTTGGGCTTATTAAGTGCCCACAGGGCTACGGGCCGTTTGCCCAACTCCATTGTTTCTGAAATCCCCTTCTCACCTCCAAATGTCATTCTTCCTCTGACAGAAATTACACATGTACATGCACGTGCATACATCTATACACACACCTACGTGTACAGCATGCTGAACGGCTCAGTTAATAGAAACGGCCATTAGCGCGTAGGACTAACGCCATTCTTTTTTAAAGAACATTTGAATGAGACTCTTTAAAGGAGTCACACCTGAAATTAGAATCTTTTAAGTACCCAAGTGGAAATCCTACCTGCCCTACTTCTCCACAAAACTTTTAATAAAATTAAACGTAACCTAAGAGTTTTCTATAGGCCAGTCACTGAGCTAAATGTTTTATACCTCATTTAGTCTTCGGAAGAAGGTGCGATTATTATTCTTGTCCTGCAGAAAAGGAGAACAAAAGCTGAGACACTAGGTAATTTTTCCTAAAACCACACTCTTATCAATTGGCAGAGACGGAATTCAAACACTTCCAAAGAGAAGTCCATTGCAACCGTCACTGGCCTGAAGATTTATCAGAAGCAAAGTCCACCTTTGCACCCTGGCTGAGCAGGCTCCATACGTGGCACACCCTGCCTAATCACAGTAAATCCGGATGCATGGGCAGCAGAAGCGGTGGCCTAAATGTCTGTGGTCTTGAACCGTTCCCCTGGAGCTACCCAGTTTAGAAGTCAGCCAATCTCATCAGAGACTGCTAGCTGTTTTAAGGGGAAGTATGACATCATCAGAAAGCCAGCTTTACCCAGGACTGTTGAACCCGCTATTTACAGCGTCAGCAAACAGACCAGAAGCACTGTCTTCACTGTCACTTGGTGATGATGCTAAAACACTACAGAAACCCAAGGGTCAGGCTAAGGAATGTCGATGTGACATCACACTCAGAAATCTTGTAGAAACAATGAATTTGTACTTCAAAGATGTCTGGATACTAACCACAGAACATGTGAAGGTGGACCCTACAGGGTAAGAGAGACTATGCACAGATGTGATTACGACCCTGGGATGAGGAGATTATCAGGTGATCCACGTGGATCGTAATCCCAAGGATCCTTTAAGAGGGGGAAATGGGTCAAAGGTAGAGAGAGATGAAGTGATGAAAGAGGCAGAGGCTGGAGTAGAATACGTGAAGCTGTAGGGAGACGCCATGAGCCAAGGGATGCAGGCATCTCTCAAAGAAGCTGGAAGAGACCAGGGAACAGCCCCACGCCTTCCCAGAGCCTATGGAAGGAACCCAGCCTGCTGAAGCTTTTATTTTAACTCAGGGAACCCATTTCAGACTTTTCAGAGCTGTTCAGATAATAAATTTGCATCGCTTTGAGCCGGGTTCATACTTCCTTGCTTCAGCAGCAATAGCTGCATACAGATGTTAGCCTGAGATGTAAGTGGGAAACTGAATGTATCAAACACCGCTCAGCATCTTTTAGAGGTTTTGAGTCATCCGGAAAATTAGGACAGAAGATTGCACTACATATAACTGGATTCACTCAGTTGCTTGCTAGATAATTTATTCATGCAGTGATTATAAATATATATTAATTGAATTTTATCTTTAAAGTAGTAAATTTTATTTAAGTGTCCTCCCATGGCCCTCTGATAAGAACACTAGGCATATTGGATGTCTACCTTAATGCAGTATAACCTCATATTAATTATACCTGGAAAGCTCCTATTTCTCAAAAAAAAAATGGCACACTCACAGGTTCTGGGTGGTCACAGATTGGGGGGAGTGGTGTTTTCAACCCACTACAGTTGGGAAATACATTCTGTCAAGTTTATCTTTATCGTGACCCATGGAACCTATGAAGATCAACAGCTGAAGATACAGAAATTATCATTTAATGCAAAGTAAAGCTCTGGAAGTAAGACTGGTTTCTAGAAGTTTCCATAGGAGCATTTCTTTCCTTCCTCTTGGAAGGAGGCCTGTGCAGACATGCACAGTGATGGATTAATGGCACATCAGTGCTTATGAGCTGTGGGGACCGATCCACTCGTCTTGAGTGGGAGTTTGACTTTACAGAAGGGCAGCTGCCTGCCAAAGAGTCCCAAAGACCTGAAGCCACCAAAGCTGGAGGAGACAGGAAGCGTCCTTCCCTTGAGCCTTCCGTGAGAGCACGGCCCTGCTGACACCTGGATTTCAGGCCTCTAGCCTCCAGTCAGAAGGATAAACTCCTGCTATTCTGTAGCATCCAAATTGTGGTTACACGTCCTCAACACACATAACCAGCCCAGACTGACACACTGAGGAGGTGGGGACAGCAGCCAGGCCAGGTATTGGAGGCAGGGTAGAGAGACCTAGATGCCGCGGGAAGGGGTGTCCTAGCCACAGTTAGAACGCTGGGCCATGGCGTGGTCTGTCTGGACACATCAGGAAACACTCTGGGAAAACAGTCAATGATTACTCTTTATTTTAATTGATATGACTTGATAGTGGAGGTAGATTTTCTTCAGAATCTATCGATTATATGTGTAATTAAGGGAGGACATTCTTCGTCATGGCAGATGAGTGAGCAAGCCTGAAGCCCGGGCATAGGGGGTACTTCAACTGCCAAGGCAGCCAGAAATAGGGCGTTAGCTCCACCTCCCCAGGAGCTGTGTTGGCACAACTGTGGCTGCCATTGTACAAGATGGAAGATGGCCTGTTCTGAGCTGCAAACACACAATTGATTTCTGAGGAAATGACAGATGAGAGCCGTGTGTGCACATTTCCAACCTAGATGGAGAACAGTTGGGAGGGATCGTTGCATTGGGTAGACCGAACATAAGAAGCAGGTCAGGAACTTCCTGTAGGTTATGAACTCGAGGGACAGAGAAACCCAAGTAATACCTCCGTAATACATGGTGTTGAAACCCTCCAAACATCAGGGAAACATTACAGGCCTTCCACACAGATGCATCCCTGTCTTTAGACACTTCGTCATCAAGGAAGTTTCTCAAATCAAATGTCAAAGTGCGAGGCTGATGCAGAGTTGGTGTCCAAGAGGACATGTTCATCTGTGCATTTGGGAGGTTGGCTTGAGTATCATTTTGGTGGTCAGTCTGCAAAATTGCCATCCAGGTTCATGACCACGAGTAAGTGATAAGGGCAAACTCCAGGCCTTGTCATCTCTCAAGCATAAGCTAGGAGGTATCTACTCTGTGTACAGATGAAGTTAGCCCTGGCTGGCCCAGTCTTCAACAAGCCAGATTCCTGGATCAGTCAGCATCCTGGGAGGTAAGAAAGAGTAGAAGCTATATATTTACTGAGCACTGTCCCAGACCCTTTCCTGACCACTTCGAAATAGACGTCACCACAGCTCTAAGTGGTCTAACTATTAACCCCATTTGTCACTCGGCCCAAGGGGAGGTAACCTCTCAAGACCTTATTCTGGCAAGTAGGCTGTGAACTCAGGCTTGTGACCTGGGGTCATCTCTCTCCACCGTTTGGGCCACTTGACCTCCCAATAATCCTTCTTTGGAAGCAGAAGTGGATTCAGTCAATACCAATCCACTCTCAGCACGGTTTCATGCTTAGTAATGCCATGTTTAATTAGATCTTTGCAAGTGCTGCTTTGGTACAAACTTTCCCTGTTCAAATTACTGTGTGGTTTCTTTAGCCTGATTGGACCCAGACTGACAGAGATGTGGTACCGGGAGTGGGGTTTGCATCTACACAGATGTGTCTTCTTTATGGTCGGGATGGACCTTTCTTCAGAGCTCAAATGCAGTAGCGTTGGTCCCCTGTGGATGCAGAAACATGCCTCGCATTCCTCCTGGTGACTCCATCTTTTCACGTTTCTACCCAAATGAGCCCTTGTGCATTTCTTTAAGTTGGGGTCCTCCATATGTTCATCTACTTCTAGCCCCACTTTGTCAAGGCCTTTTGATGTGCTGTGATGACATTTTCCTCTGGTGTTAAATGTAGCTAGTTTCCAATCATAAAATCCTACCATGTGGAGATTTCATTGGAAATAGACTCATTTGGCAGCTGGTTCCATTCGGTAAAATGCTATAAGTCATTTATCAAAACTTCTGGGCCCAGAAAAACTCTAAGCACATTTTGTCAACTATTCTTTCCTCCTAATTTTTAAACTCATGTGCATTTCAAGGGAAATGTAAGCGTCTGTTTCTCTTTCATTCACACTTAACTCATCATTCTGTCATTTCCTAAGAGCTTTTGATGTTGAAGCGTCTCCTGTGTAGTTTCATAAGCCTTTCTTTTTGTTCTTAAAACCACAAAAACCACAGTTTTGAACAACAGCATCAACAACAAAAAAGAGTGAACAAAGCCAGTTTTCCAAGACTGAAGTTGGTTGTGTATTTCAGAATATACAAGAACCGTGATGGGTTCCATGCCTGTCCTGCACGTCTTACCTTCTTCACTAGACCACAACATTGGGCAACACTTTGCTAACAGCAATGGAAAGTTTCAACTAATTTTGAAAAAGCCAACTCTTCGAAACCAGAAATGTTTAAAGAATGCCAAAGCTCCAGACAGTGACACAGTAACACTGAGAAATACAAACGGATCAAGTCTTGCACAGTTGTTTCCTGGCTGAGGACCTGGCTGTAGCGGTCAGCCTCGTGAGGTCATCTTCTGCAGGTGAGGAGATGGCTGTCACTGAATACTCAAGGCAAAGGAAGTAATGACAGCTTCATCCAAGCAGCCATGTGAGAGTGATGCCTTCTCACTCTTAGCTTGTTGAGCTGCCCCCAACATCTTTTTCCTCTCGCTATAAAAATACAACTCACTTTAAAACGTGCTGTCCAGCTACAATATTTGAGTCCTATGCAAAGTGTATACCTATGTAGAGTGTGTGACTCTTTGTGACCTGGGACATGATCACAGCAGTAACAGATACTAGTCATACAGGGACCAAAGCACCCTGATCCTGGGGACACAGTTCGGGCACTAAATAAACAGAGTCACAGCAAATTTCCACACCCACATGACCACTGAGGCACTCAGAAGAGCCACCCTTGATTTTAACGGCTACGTGACAGCCTCTCCAGAGACTTCTTCATCTTACACTATTTATTGATACATCGTCTCAGCAACTAGGCTGTGACTCCTCAGAGCATCTCTGTCCCCAAACCCTGGACCAGCACAGTGTCTAGCATGTTGTTTGCATGAAGGAACAAAACCAATCATAGTTAATATCATCCCACTAAGCATAAAACGAAACTACCAGCTGTGTAATTTAGAAGAATCCAGACCTAGGACTGGCATGCATCAGGCCTTCTTGCCTTTAACAAGGATGACAAACTTACTGCTGAGTCCCACCTGCACGTCTCGGGTTCAATGAACCACAGCTGCAGTCCCAGCATGCTGAAAACCACTGGGGACAGCCGCCGAGAGACGAGGCTAGCAGAGTTTTGCACGGCAACTGTAAACGCAGGTTGAAATTACACGGTCTCCCGTCACTAATGGCCTGGGGATCTTCCAAAGGCTTTTTTTTGCTAGTTAGTAAGCATGTGAAATGGTCACTTGGAAAAGACAAACCTCCCCTTCCTGGTGAACTTCCAAGTGACACCGACCTTTCCCAGAATATTTTCGGGACTCTAGGAGAAATACATTTTGTGTGTAGAGTTGGCGTGAAAGGCAAGTGCTCTACCATTAAGCCATACTCCCAGCTCCCAGGACACTTTTGGTGCTTTGGTTTTTTGCCTCTCCCTTCTCAATCCCAGGAGCCAAACTCAGGGAGGAAAAGAAGCTGGTGGAGTAGCACTGGAAATTTAAAGAGGACCCACCAGTGGTGGCGGAGGGGACTTTCAGCTTCCCAAACTTGTATGCACTGAAGGCTCTGGGGTGATGATGTGCGCATGGCGGAGGCACCTAGAGCCTGGCTGGGGGGAGGGGTCTGCTGGGGACTCCACATACCACATGGTCAGCCTAAGGGAGGATGAGGCAATCAGATCCCTGGGGGCGCTGGGATCTTGGTTCTGAACAATCCAAGTCACTATTGGCCTCCCAAGGGGCCTGGACACGTGGTTAGTGGTATGGGACTGGGTGCGGACTGCCGGCAGAATTCTCACTCAGTGTCAGTGCATTCTGCATGGGAAAAGGGAAGAGGCTGCTACACATGGGAACCACAGTACCATGTCCTGCACTGTGTCCCCATTCTCACCGAAGGAAAAGCCACTGAGCCAAGACAAAGATGGAGCCGTGTGTGGTGCCTGCTGGGAGACACCCAGGTGAAGGTGAGGAAGGGGGCCTGAGAGGGAGGTGCAGGTACTTTAGAAAGTGCACCATACTGTGATTGACAAAGCTGTCATCACAGCAGGCATGGTGGCCATGCCTGTCATTCAGCACTCCAGAGGCTGCCACCATAGGAGGATCACAAGTATGAGGCCTGCCTGGGGTACATAGCAAGATCTGTCTCAAAAACAGAGGAAAGGAAGGAAGGAAGGAAAGAAGGAAGGGAGGAAGGAAGGAAGGAAGAGTGGAAGGGAGAGAGGGAGGGAGGGAGGAAGGAAGGAAGGGAGGAAAGAACAAAAGAAGAGAGAGGGAGAGAAAGGGGAGAGAGGAAGAGAGGAAATGAGGAAGAAAGAGGAGGGAAGGAGAGAGAGAGAGAATGAAAGAGAGAGAGAGAGAGAGAGAAGAAACAGCCTGTCATTGATTTTGGTGCCCAAGTGTGACCCTATCTTAGTTACTACTTAAAGAACAACAGAGGCCCTGCTGTCCACTCTATGGAAACTGCTGGTTGGGGGACACAGACATGACACTGATGTGATGCGACAAAGTCACAGAACTGGGAGGGGCAGATCTGGGGCCAGGCAGCCTTTCTTTTTCACCTTGTCTCCCCTCTGAACATCTCAATTATGCTATTTTTGAAAACAACCTGCATGCATAATTTCAGTCCACTGAGTCACATAGGTTTGTTTGGATCACACACGGAACCTAAGTTGACAAGAACTGTCTCAATGTTACTAGGATGAATTTACATAAAGTCTCCTTTCAAACACTCACCGAGGAGCCCAAAAATGAACTCCAATCAAGCAGGACTGATCTTTTGATCATACCGCAGTAATGGACTGGATTAATTGAAAACTACAAGGCACAGGCTTTGTTTAAGAAAATTATTATGCACGTCTTCAACTGTGGGTGCTTAAGGGGTAATTGGACACAACACAGGAATAATTTAGGGGAAGGATGTAAACACAGAGGGAGGGCGGTAGGGGCCCTCGCCGTGTGTAATTACAAGGTTCCAGGTGCCTTTCTCCTGTGGGTATAATTAAAGAACTCTGCCAAGACTGAGCACGGGGCCTATGCAGCTGCCGGCCACTGGGTGGCAGTAGTCACCAAGTAGAAAATCCACCCCTAGGGGAGGTTGAAATCTTGGATGTGTACGCTGTGGTTTTCCAGATGTATTGAGATTCCACAATTCACACTAACATCTCGTTTAAAAGTCCGTTTGAGATGTTGGTGGAGTGAGATGTTGGTGGAGTGAGATGTTGGTGAGGGTGGAGTGCAGCAGAGGTTTCAAGGAACAGAAGGACCTGAGGTCCCAGGGAGGGTGGCCTCACAAGAACCCCTGGAAGCCCCTGGAGGGAGAAGAGGTCAGTCACAAACAGCAATCCAAGGTGTGAAGCGGAGGCAGGTCTAGTTTTAGCAGATTCCGGCTATTTCCTCACGCTACCTCTCTTACAGTGTGTGTGTCAGCCCACGGATGCTGGATGAAAAATTGTGCCCAACCACTCTGTCCTAGAGCTATGCTCTCCATTGTGCGTGTAGACACATGCGCGCGCGTATGTGTCAGGAGAGGACACAGAAAGACTAAATGCAGTAGGCTATTAGGTGTTGTGGCCAGGGAGGGGGGCATCTGTACAGATAACTAAGTTGAAGTATGGGAGTTGAGTAATTTCGTGTTACCCTAAGTCTGCATTTATTTATTCAGCTTCCCAATAAATATTGAGAGCCTATAATAACCTGAACCCTATGCCAAGAAAACTATAACGATAAATAAAACTGCTTCCATCTCTGGCAACAATTACAGTGTAGATGGCCACAAGCAAACAAAATCTATCAGATGACAAGTTTCCAAGTGCTTTCAAGCTCACAGTTGACAAGGGCTCTGGACCCTGCCACTGGGGCAGCCCACACCATGGTCGCTGGCCCTGGTGGTCTGGTGAACACACAGGAGGTCAGGGGACAGGCCTGCGTGTCCCTTGGCAGGGCAGTGCAGGAAGAAACAGAGGTCCCGCAAAGCAGACCCAGAAGACCCCAGTGAGGGTGTGAGCAAGAACCACAGGCCTGCCCACACTGCTGCACAGTGGAAACTGTGCCATCATGGTCTTGGTTCCTTGAGGGAAAATGTGCCTCCATTGACACATAGTCACAGACTGGCCTATTCAGGGTCCAAATGTACCCAAATGTATCCTAAACACAAAGATTATTTTAAAATGTTGCCAGATGGGTAGCCCCTTAGTGTTTGGAAAATGGACGTGAGGATCCTCTGTGAACAAAAACATCCCCAGGAGCCCCCAGGAGCTGTCACACACAGGGCTCACACGAGGAGCAGTCTGTCTTACTGAGAGTGGCAGAAGCTACAGGGAAGGGAATCTGTCACTCCAGTTCTTGAAAGTACCAGGAACAGCATTCAGGGAAAATCTGAAGACATGTGCCTACCTTACTTAAAGAGTAAGAGAAATCATGAGCAAGGTACAGAAGGTGCTTCAAAAGACAGAGGAGATTTAAAACCAAATCAAATAAATCATTTAAATAGGAAAACTATAAGCAAGACATGGATCCCACAGGGGATTAGACACAGCTGAAGAGAGAATCCATGAACTCTCAGATATAACATCAGAGAGATCTCCTCCCTGGAACCACAAGATGCTTTCCTGACACCTCCCACCACCAGGGTGAACAAAGGATCCCATAAACCACCTTTTCCTGCCCTACTCCTGCGGCTTCACTAACACCACCTGCCTGGAAGCTGCCAGGACGGTCTTGCTGGTGTGTTATCAGGAGAATCCCCAGATTTCTAGATTCATTTCCTCTGCTCTGGTCTCTTTCTTCTCCACATCCGAAATCGTCCCGGTTTGTAACGAACTGGTGGAAACGCGCCCTTCATCCACCCAGTCCACCCAGTCCCTCCCTCTCCCCTTTGGCTTCATGCCATGGGTGAGCCAGGCTCTTCACAGAGGAAAGCGCCTCCCCAGCCCTCTCCCCTCGGCCTCCTTCTCCCACTATCCTGCCAGCTGCTAAGACCCAAATGGTAGCTGTTGTCTGGGAAAGCGCTTTTCCCCACCTTGGGTCCAAGCCATCATCAAGTCACATGGGGTCTACCCTCAAGACACATCCAGAACTGGTGGCTTCTCAGCACTTCCACATCCACCTTCATTTCTCAAGCCAGTGTCGTTGTCACCTGGATTACGGACAGCTGCCTCCTGACTATCCTCCTGTTCTACACGCAGCCCTTCGTCTCCCTGGAAGACGGAGAGCCTTTCTGAACACACTCACCATCATGGCGCTCAACAGTCCAACGTGAACAGTTCCAGTCATGAAAAAACGAAGCCCTGACAATGGCTCCCGGGGCTCCTAGACCTGCCTGTCCAAATGCGTAACCCTGACCTCACCTTCCGTTCCCCTCATTAACTCCACTTCGGCCACACCAGCTTCCTTGTGGCTCAGACATGCCAGGGATGCTCTCTCCAGAGAGTCTTTCCAGAAGTTGTTCCCTCTTTGTGGGACACCCTCGAACCAGAGGTTCACAAGGCTCATTCCCACAGCTTCTTAGTGTCTTGGTTCAAACTTGTCTTCTCACCCAAGACCTTGGGTGTCTTTGCTTGTTCTACCCATGCATCCCAGAATTCCCAACCCACAACACCTGGCCTTACCTTTCCTATTTTACGCACAGCACTCACTACCTTCTAGCATTCTATATAATTTAAATATGCTGTTTTCTTTTGCCTGGCTGTTTACCTCCTTCTGTGGGGACACAACCTCTCTCAAGGCTGCAGATTTATTTGCTTTGTTCCCTGATGTGCTCCAAGTACCTTGAACAGTGTGCATCTCAGAGAAATCAGTCAACAAACATGTGAGAGTTAGAGATCCAGAGTGTGAAAGGGCACAGGAAGGCTCCAGAGGGCATGAAAATTGGGGTTCAGAAGGAGGGGGGGCATAATAATGTTGAGTATTTGAGAGGCATCAGTCCTCATGTGTAGGAAATACAGTGAACCCAGGATGATCAAATAAATAACTAAAACACTCACACTTGCAAACACGGCAGCGATCAATCAACCAAAATCCTCCACACACAGCCACCTGTGTGGCTAAGTGTTCTTTATCGGGCATGTGTTTTGTGTATGTTCATGAACTCAATGTCAGCATTGCCTATCAAGAAAACTGGGTGGCAGTAATAGGACATGGGACACTAGGAAATAAGATTTCACTAGGTAGGGTCGAGCTTTGGAAAGTCACAAAGCAGTTTTTAACATATTTGCCCCTCACCCAAGAACTGATTTTTGCCCCTCGGGGTTGAGATCAGCCTGTTTGAGAATGCGTGATCTACAGCAGAAACCATCGCAGAATTGGTCCTGTTGAGAAATGTAGGCTGTGGGTATCACTAGCAGGGACAGCTGTGAGTAGATGACTGTGGCCTCTGCAGATGGTTGTTGGCACAAGGTACTCTGCTGCTCTGCCCTGATGTGTCGACAAGGGCAGCACATCCCTGTGCAATGACACTGGCACATCGTCCTGGTAAAAGATGCCAGTTACCATGGAAGAGGACCCTTTGTGGTCACTTGTTCTTGCTTCTGTGTTCACTGTGCTCATTCACTCATCCATTCATTCATCACTCACTCCTCACTCATTCACTTACTCATTTATTCACAGGCTGACTTGTTCACTCATTCATCACTCATTCATTCACTCACTCACTTCTCATTCACTTATTCATTCACTGACTTATTCATTCATCTACTCACTCATTCATTTATTTACTTACCCATTCATTCATTCACTCACTCCTCACTCATCCACTTATGTGCTCCCTCCACTTGCCTTCCTAACTCGTCACTCAGATCAGTTTCCTGTGACTTTAGCTGGATGTAATTTAGTCTTTCACCCTGGCTCTGGGCTGTCATTTCCAAATAAAACCATCCCACAGACTTCCCCAACAGTGTAAAGGTGGCAGTTTTGTCTTCCTCCACTGGATGGCAGCAAATGCTGTCCCCAGCCTCCCTCCTGGAGGAACACAACCTGGCAACTTGTCAATGACATTTACTTTCCAAGAAGGAAAAATGTTGAACAGGTAGATGGGGAGACAGAAGGATAAAAAGTAATACATCTGTGCCCTTGCACAATGGCTTTCACTGCTGAACTCCTAAACCCTCAGCTTTTATCCTGCTGTACTGCGTCTAGTCCTCACTAGAGGCTATTGAGCGTCAGCCCCCACTGACTCCTTAGGATGGAGACATACAGAAGGAGTTGCAAGTTTCTCCTTTCCCTCCAGGCAGGGAAAGGAAGCCCGCTTGGCTCCTGCCTTTCACAGTGGGTCCTGGCAAGTACACAGGACTTTCGTGCTTTTCACTGAGGAATTACAGCATCACATGGGCAAGGGATGGCACAGGGCTCCAAGTGAGAATGTTCAAGAAATAGGGGGCTGTGAGTGACAACGAAATGATGTCACTTCCCTGTTATGTCCGACCACCTAAAATTGAACAGCATCCTTAAGGATCTCATCGCTGGCCAGACCAGTGGTGAGCCAACACAGGACAGGTCCACCCCCTCCTCATGGTGCTGGAGTTCTAGCAGGAAACAGAGAACTTCCCCAAAGCACAGGGTCATTTTCCTTCTTGTGGATAAAACATTGAACTCGTTCTGGTTGAAGCCCTCTGATAATATTTCAGCCTCTTTTAGTGATTTGATCATTGTGTTCCATCAATGACTTTGTCCCGTTTTGAGGGTATGTAAAGGGACTTTTGAAAAATGACTGAAAGCAGACCCACTGCTCCTCTCGGGTGGTTGACACAGGACAGTCTTATTAGAGTGGCTGGAGCTTTCTGGGTACAGACAGCAAGTGTCAGGTGCTAATATGAAAGTCTAAAACCTGAAATGTTCCCAAATCTAAAACTTCTTGAGCACAGACATATGCTGCCAGTGGGAAGTTCTGCCGCTGAGCCTAAGGGATGGGGCCCTGTCAGAATGCTGTCACATGTCTTCCCATCTATTCAGCGTTCCCAAGGGGAGAAGACGGTCCTGGCCCTTTAGCGGCAATACAGACCTTTGTCTCCCGCACAAAATTATTTTTAAAAATTGCACAAAATTAACTTCAGGCATGTGTGTAAAGTGTGTACGAAACATAAATGAATTTCATGCTTAGACTTGGGCTCCATCCCAAAGGTGGATTATTATGTATCTGGAAATATTCCAAAATCCAAGAAAATCTGAAATCTAAGACACCTCTGTCTGTTTGAGCAGTGGGCTCAGGACCACACTGGGGAATGATGGGGACAGGACCCCAGCTCTGAGCTTTTCACTTGGCTACCCCTGCCTCTAGGCTCCATCACATCTCTTGGCACCATCATCTAGGCTAAGTTTTGTCTTTGTTCCCAAGGGAATCAGGGAGGAAGATCCACCTGGACAGGTGCACAACCTGGAGTAACCTGCTCATTTTGGAAGTCCAAGGTGAGGTTGCTGCTTACTTGAGAATCCTGCTGTGTGCTGCAGGTTAGCCTGGGAGGGATGTCTGTTCCTTCTTCTTTCTATGAGACCATACAATGTTTGAGGCAAAGAATACTGTCGTTCAAATGTACCCTTAGAAGCATCTAGTAACTTCCAGAATGTCCCAACTCTGTGACTGTCGCTCTGCATCTCAAAGTCTTGTGACTTTTCTCTTTCAACTTATGACCTCCCAGAAACAGATCCTACTGGCTCCGACATCAGCAGGCATCCACTGCAGCCCTCTGCCCCATCCCCCAACATACCTAGGAGTCATTGTCATCCCTAGGCAACCCTCACGCAGGCCATTCCCACATGTCACCAAGCCTTCCCCTCTGCTCTCCCCTCCCACGGGCCAGTCATCCGTTATAAATACGCTGTCATATGGCTGCTGCTCCCAGAGCCACCCACTGCCTTCACATCTCATCCAGAGTCAGAGCCAAAGTCCACCATGCTCTTCAAGGGCTTATATGACCTTGGCCTCCACCATAGTTCCCTGGGCTCCTCCATTCTTCCTCACTGGCCATAAGCTGCTGTGTCTCCAGCAGCCCAGCTACCAGAGATCCTTCCTTCAGATGTCTACAGGAAGCACCTGAACAAAAGGCCACTCTGAACCACACATACCTGGACACACCAGGTGCCTCCCTCCCATCACAGCACACCTGGCCACCACCTGCTTCACTATTCTCTAGAGCACTGTCACCTCGCAGCTCTGTGTCCTGCTGCTGGAATGTAAACTCCAGGGGAACGGGACTTTGTTAATTGGTGCATGGATCCCAGCATCCAGAAGAATGGCGGGTATAAAGGCCTGGTGAACATTTCTCGTGGTTTGAAATCTGGAGGACATCCCTTGAGTGGTAATTGCCAGACTCTAGGTGTTTTATCATTGAAGATGCTTCTATGAGCAACTCCAAGTACAAATGTTGAGACTCTCATTCTCTTTTCCCTCTTTGACTAGAGTTGATCATTGATAAAGATGAGCTCTAATTCACTAATATTTGGTCACATATTTTTCACTCCATCCTAATTCATCCCACAAGGATGAGCCAGAATAAGCCAGCCAGTTGAAACCCTCAGTGGGGATGGAAACTGGTGTTGCTACTGCCCCCCCACCAAGCTTCTGGTCTAGCAGGTGGTGGGTTATGTTGTAAGAATCACAAAAAATGCAATCCCAATTGCAAATTTTGATGTGTGATATGCAGAAAAGGCACAAGCCCCTCGGGGGGCTTCATAGTTGTAGAGTCCTATCTGAAGAAGCTGCATTCTACCTGAGACCAGAAGGCCCTGGCACCTGGGGACCATGGATGAGCGGGTTTGCAGGCTGTCCTAGGTCACGTGCCATGTGGCTTGCTTCTGGGTCTTCAAGATGTCCTTTCCACTGCTAAGGTGGAGCCTGGCTCTCCCAGGCTGTTGCTGTGACGCCAACTGCAGCCAGATTCTCAGTGTAAAAATAGCATCACCCTCTGCTTACAGAACTGGGTTGCTCAGCAACCTGGTGTTTTTCCTTTTCTTTTTGAATCTCCTCATACACTGATTTTCATTGGCCCTTTCCACAATTAGTCTGAGGGATGATTGGCCAGTACAATTTGATCAGTCATGTAGCAAGAGCTAGGGAGGCCATGATGTCAGGGAGCTGGGAAGACTCCTACATATGTGCTGTGGTGTCTGGGGGTCTCCTGCCTCATGGCTTGTGAAGGAAGGTGGGATTGGAAGGGGATTCCAGAGAGGTGTCTCCTCCTCTCTAGAGGCACAGACAGGTCTTACCAGTTAGGCCCTCAAAA
The DNA here is from genome assembly GCF_047511655.1 of Castor canadensis. Classification (NCBI taxonomy): domain Eukaryota; kingdom Metazoa; phylum Chordata; class Mammalia; order Rodentia; family Castoridae; genus Castor; species Castor canadensis. Next base: position 3,174,185 of record NC_133386.1, on the reverse strand, counting down.
GTAAGCATCTGCCCACTGGGCCCAAATCATCCCTCTTTCTCTCTCTGCGTTTCTCTCTTTGTATACACACCTATGTAGAAGGGACTAGAGATTGAAACCGAAGTCCTTCTCAAGCCCAGTGAGGACTGGTTGGTAACAAAAAAAAGGTTATAAGGCAAATTGGTGACAACTTCATGAGGTCAAGTTCAATAATTGCCCTGTAAGGCTAAATCACAACTTCATCTTACTTATCACACTTCATCATACTTAGAGTTGGTTACTAGGTAGCCTAGGGATGACTGCAAGGAACACTGGGGTGCCCTGAACAAACCAAAAGATTGCTAAAGGCTCTGATTAAAGTAGGGAGCAAGTTAACAATTAGAGCCAGACCTGGGTCTCCTTACTGATAGAGACACTCACTTGTAGGTCAAGGCCATTGTGCAGAATCAGTAACAAGTGGGAAGACCAGGCCCTGTGGGAATAAGCATAATCTAAACCCCTGCAGGCTGTACCCCTACCTCCTCACTGGTCCTTGATGAATGGGTTTTGATGGGTCCCTCAGGGAAACGTGGTGCTGGCCCGGTTTTTGTTACATCCCCAGCATGAGCTCCACGTTCCCTAAATACCAGTTCCATGACCAAAACACCACACCAAGTAGCGAGGTTGTCCTTTCCTCTGTTATTCCTAACTCCACCCAGAAATCTCTTCCAATCACTGTCTAAACAATTCATCTTTAGTAAGATACTAGAAAATGGAAAAACCTCCCATGTTCATGCATTGGCAGAATTAGTATTGTGAAAAACATTTTTACTACCAAAAGCAATTTACAGGTTCAATGCACTCCCCACCAAAATTCCAATGTCATTTTGCACAGAATGGAAAAATCAGTCCTAAAATTCATATGGAAGAACAAAAGGCCCCGAAGAGCCAAAATAATCCTGAAAAAAATGAGCAAGGCTGGAGGTATCACAATTCCTGACTTCAAAAATACTACAGAGCCACAGTAATGAAAACAGCATGGCACTGGCACAAAAACAGACACATAGACCAATGAAATAGGACAAAAGATCCAGAAATAAGCCCAACAGCTACAGCAATCTGACTTTTTGCAAAAGTGCCAAGTATACACATTAGAGAAAAGACAGCGTCTTCAAAAATGCTGCTGGGAAAACTGGATGTCCACATGTAGAAGACTGAAACTCACCCCCCATCTCTTACTTTGTACAAAAACAACTTCAAAATGGATAAAAGATCTAAATATAAGATCCAAAACTTTGAACTACTAAAGGAAAACACTTGAAGACTGAATAGGGCTCCAACTGCTCAGAAAATAAAAGTACAAATTGATCAATGGGATCACATCAAATTTTAAAAATACATCTGCACAGCAGTGAAACAATTACTACAAGAGACAACCTACAGAATGGGAGAAAATCTTTGCCAGGTGTTAGTCAGATGAAGGGTTAATATAAAGAAACCATAAAGAGCTCCAAAATGAAACACCAAACCATTGAATTGGCCAAAAAATACTTGAAGAAATGTTCAACATTCTTAGCTTTTCAGGAAATGCAAATTAACATGACATTGAGATTCTATCTTGCCCCAGTCAGACTGGCTATCATCAAGAAAGCAATCAAGTGTTGTCAGGATGCAGGGAGAAAAAATATCTTTGCACACTGCTGGTGGGAATGTAATTCAGTGCACCCACTATGGAAGTCAGCATGAAGAGCCCTCAAAAAACTAAAAAGAGGACTACCATATAATCGTGCTATACCGCTCCAAGACATATCTGAAAGAAATCTGCATATAATAGAGACCCCTGCACACGCCTGTTTAGAGCAGCACTGTTCCTAACAGCTGAGATATGAAACCAGCCTAGGTGTCCAACAACTGAGGAATGGAAAAAGAAAATGTGTGCATGATACTGCATTGTGTGTATATGTGTGTGTGTGTATCTGTGTGTCTGTATACAAATTGTACCCTTTGCAGGAAAAGGAATGGAACTGGAGATGGTCATGTTAAGTGAAACAAGCCAGACCGAGGACAATTGTTGCATGTTTTCTCTCATATGTAGAACCTAGGCTTTAAAAAATGAAGGACATGAGTGTAAGACGGTCTTTCACTTGGATGTGGAAACCACTGGCGGGGTGAGGTGAAAGAAGAGCGGAGGGGGTGAATGACTGAAGTACTTCATCGTACACCTGTATGAAGATAGAATAATGAAACTCATAAAAATGTAGTGAAAAGTCAGAGAGGGGTCAAGTTGACCAAAATACACGGGTGGAAAGATCACAGTAAAACCCCTTTATACAATTAATATACACTAATAAAACATTTTGAAAAATAAAACACAGTTTTTTTAAATGGCCATCGGTCTGCTCTGTTTCGACACACCCAGTGGCTCCTGTGACACCTAGAAGAAAGCCAAGCTCCGTGACGAAGTTGGGCTATTGTCCCAGCCTCTGGCGCAGCCCCTTACCCAGGCTGGCCAGCCCTGGGTTGAGTTGTGCAGTGGATCCGGATCTGACTTTGCTCTTCGCTCACAATACCCTTTCTGATTCTCCCCAGTTCTCCCGCCACGCCTGGTCTAGGAACGCCCTTTCCCGTGCCTGCCTGTTCCCACAGCTCCCTGTGCAGGTCTTAGCACCCAAGAACACCTGTGATGCCCCGTTTCACCTCTGTCCTCCCCTATGCCATGTCACTCTCCAGAGAAGAACGGGTTTTTCATTTCCTTTGTCCCACTGCTAAGCCCGTCCCCATCACACAAGGTGACAGACAGTAGCTGGCCTGATATTCACCCTGAGGTCTGAGTATCTAGAGGCGGCTATGCCTTCCACTGTCCAAGTGACTTTCCCGAGTCTCAGTGAAGTACTATTCGATCACCTTCATCCCGACATCATTTACGTGAGCGGTAAGGAATGGTGATCAATAATTAGCTCCAAATTGAATAAAAACAAAGAAAAGTCTTATTTCTGTAACCGCACTGATCACATTGATTTAATTTCTGTTTCATAAGCTCATGGTTTTCTCAGACCTTTGTTCAAGGAAGCGCCCTCTATCTGTCCCTCTGTGTCCCTCTATCTGTCCCTCTGTGCCCTTGTTTCCTCAGAGCTGCGATGTGTGTCAGGATCTGAGTCTGTGTGTCTGGCTGAACGTGTGCAGTGCTAAAATGAATGGGCGTTTTCCTTTCATTTGGGTCCCTGAATTCAATTTCAGATCATCAGAGAAGGTGGCTGGAAACACCTGCTCCGGCAGGGAGCTGAGAGGCCGGCAGTGGCGTGGAGAACTAGGGGATGTAGGAGGCTCGCTCTGACAAAGATGGGAGAATGACATGGAGCGTTTTCTAATGATGAAGGGAATTCAAGTCCAGAGAACCATCTCCAGACAGCCCTGGAGAAGAGGAGTGGGGTGGAGCCCCCAACAGAGGGCACATGGATCCCACTGTGGGCATGGATGTAGCAGGTCAAGAAAAAGTCAATGACGTCTCTGTGGTTGATTCTATTTAAGAATTAGCCTATGATTGAAATTAATGACTAATTCTTATAGAATATGAGATATAATGACTTTAATTTTTCAAAATAAAGTCCCACTCAGCAGTTCCCCATTTACAGTGCTGTTTTGTTTCCCATTCAGGTAGAAATCCTTTTGGGGGACTTTCCAGGTACCAAGTGCCTTTGCTGGACAAGGGCCTCCTGTACTTCAGATAAATAAATAAACAAATGTAAGCATGATTTTCAGACATGCAAAAGTAAACTGAGTAAAAGAGTTCTCGTTACTCTTCACATTCTAAGAATGTCTCATTTCCCAACTTCACTTGCTTTTCCACACACTTCTTCAGTTGCCATGATCATGAAATCTTGTGCTAAAAGAATTTAATCCAACGTGAGTTACGTTCTATCCTCCTTCTCTTTTTCACCAGTGGGAAATTTGTCACATTCAAAGACTTTCAATGGCAAACTCTACCAAGAAAAGATTTATGTCAACTAACTAGTGGGTTTGAGATTTTGTGTGCTGTTTCAGCTCTGTGTCTATGGTCTAAATCCTTTCATCCATGTTAGAAATAGATATCCAAAGCTGTCACTTTTATCCATCACCCTAAGAGTTTTTGTGTGACACAATGTGTGGTTTTCTGTGCACAGGACCCACCACCACCCATGTCCACTAGGTAGATGCTTGAGAAGAAAATGTGTGCAGAGCCAGGACACTTCAAATACAGAAGCAGATTTCTTCTCCTGAACAAAAGTAGTAATGCTTTTATAACAAAACCTTCCTAATTTCAACCAATTAATGAAAATCACTTGACATCCTGAAAAGATGGAATTTTTAGAACATTGCAAGGAAATGAAAGTTTGTTATACTTGTGTCTAGAACGCTATGAAGAGGTTATTTTAATTAGAAGAGATAATTAAATTGTTATTGCTAACCTCGGTTCTCACAAGCACACACAACACAATTAAAGCAACTCAGTGCCCACCAGCTCTGATCTTTATATATATTAATCTCTCTCTAAGAATCATTAAGAATCTTGTCCGTATCTATTAATTTTTTTAACAAACAACATTTTATTAATTTACAAGGACATTACATTTCTAAGAATTCTAAAACGTGCATATATATCACTGTTTTCACATAACCATTCACGTGGTGATTGCTGGAATTCTTTTTCTTTTCTTTGTGTGAAGCATATACAGTAGTTCTGCAAAGGAAAAAAGCCTTAAAAAGTACAATGACTTAATTAGACACTGGCAAATGCTAGATGGTGCTAACATCAAATACGAGCGTCAGCAGCTGTTTGTCTGCAGTTAGGAAGTTTATGTGCAACCATGCAGGGTATGAATACTTCCTCATGCCAGGCACAGAACCAGCAGCAAAGCAATAGTACCCATGACTTGGGAAACATTTATCATTTTCTGAAGTAAATTCTCTTTCCTTCCCTCCCTCCTTCTCTCCCTGTTCCCTCTTTCCCTATTTGAGGCATGGCCTGGCTGTCCTGAGTGGTGGGTTCGGCGAGGAGCATGAAGTCCCGGAGACCCTCTTTCTTCACGGAGTCCTTTGGTCAGCACTGCAACCCGTGCCCCATGAGAAGGCAAAGGCTCTCCTGTCTGGCTTGGTCTGCACAGAACATTTCACAGCACTGTCTCCTTCCTGCTGGACCCATTTCCTGAGGTTCAGCCCTCCTTCCTCCTGACCCTGCTGCTCTGGATTCTCTGTTCCATGGGCTCTTTTTCTTCCAGCACCTGTGGGGGGTGGGGGTGGGACCCCAACCCAGACCTCTCTTCCACCTCATCATCCCCACCACCATCCTTCCCATTCCTTCACCATTCTTTGCTCTTTGCCCCAATCTGTCTTCCAAAACCATTTTCTACTCTGTTCCATTATAAAAAGTCCTGGTGGGAACCCCATAAATGAACTTTGCAACTGACTAGTAGGTTGAAACCTGGAGTTTGGAAAGCACTGCTCTAGGTGATCCTTAAGGTCAAGTGCATACCACCTCCCACACGGTGTTAGGAGAGCTACCTGCAGAAGGCAGAGTGGTGGGGAGACTCCAGATCAGCCTCTGTGGGGAGCACAGGGGAGCCTACCACCCCCATCCAGTGGGCTCCTCTGAGTGAGAGCTTGCTGGGGGTGTAGCCAGGCAGGGTCCTGCAGGCTGCACTGAGGTGTCCCGCTGTCACTCTCTGAGCAATAGGAAATTCTAGTGAAGGATGCTCAGCAGAGACCTGAGATGAGCTGTTGACATTCTAGGAGCAGCACAGCTGCCAAACAAGGAAGACCGGACAGCCAGGAGTAAGCAGGGATTACCAGCAAGCATGTCTGCCATGTGGCAGCCCTGCTTTGCGAGGCTGCCTTGGCTCTGTGGATGGGATAGGGGACTGTGACTCAGAGCAGCTGTGCTCCCAAGAAGAGCTCTCTGGAGTATGGGGCAGTGGCTTTAGAGACTTGCTCCGTCGTGGGTACCGCACAGGATTTCTGAGGCCCTTTACATACCCCAGCCCTGAGTGTGAAGAGAAAGCTGGTATTCGGGCATGGGGACAAGCTCCTAGGTCAACCATGCTCCCATGAAGGAGGAAAAGCTCTCAGGCCTGCATGGCAGTGGTGGTCCTGGGACTGGAGGCCTCAGCTTTTTCCCCGTCCTGTTTCTTAGCAGTGCCAGACTGGGGTGGCAGCAGTCTGCAAGGTCCAGGCAGTAGATGTCCCCAGCTGCAGGTGGCCATCCATGGGTGGAAGTGAAGGAGGTGCCCGGGGTGATTCTGGGTCAAGAGGCTATGGAGGAGACAAAGCAGCTATTCCTGGAGACCACTGATACGCGAGCTACGCGGCAGGTCCTGCATACTTCTGCTGGACCCTGAGAGCAGAGGCTGCTGGGAGACCACTATCTCCAGCAGAAATCAGACAACGACACTCACCAGGCAGACATCAGACACCTTGGGCCACTGGTGGGCTGGAGAAAGAAACAGAGTCGTCACGGCCCTGTGCTGGGGAACTCAGGGCCCTGTGTTTGCTAAGCAAGCTTTCACCCGCTTGAGCCACGCCCTCAGTCCTTTTTGCTTTAGTTTTGCTGTACACATGGTCTCACACTTTCTCCCAGGTTGGCCTTGGACTGTGATCATCCTACCTATGCCTCCTGTGTAGCTGAGATTACAGATGTGCACCTCGACATCTGGCTTTTTGATCAAGGCTGACCTCGAACTGAGATCCTCCTGATCTCATCTCCCCAGGAGCTGGCCTCACAGGTGTGAGTCACCACACCCAGCTCCTAATCTAGTGTCTTCTTTGCTGTATTCCCAATGCTTAGAATTACGTCCAGTGTGAAGGATTTGCATGAATCATACAATATGACAAGACAGAGCAATCCTGTCGTATTGCTGGAGAGACTCAGAGATGAAGCAGGGCAAAGGCATGCAGCACCCAGGAAGGTGCAGGAATGCTCCTGCTAGGATGCTGGTGACGAGGAAGGCAATATGGCCAGAAAACTCAGGGAGTTAGTCAGCAGTGCCCAGGAGCTAATGGTGGATGGCTTGTTTGCTGCAATGCTCCCCCCTGACGTGCAGATGGAAATGTCTTATTTGCTCACCAGAGTCAACTGCCACCAAATAAATTGCTGACACTTTTGCTGAGTGCAGAGTTTTCTGCTGGAAGGTTCCTGGGCAGCTGCTGCATGTACACAGATTCACAGTGTGTGCCAGTTTAAAAGCAATCCTGCCAGAATAAAAGCCTTCTTTAACTGTTTCTTTTAATAATAGCATCTTTTTTTTGGAAGTCTAATTGGGTTCTGCAAATGAGTGCTTAGTAAAATGAATTTGCTTCTCAATTTCTGTATTCCCACCCCACCACCAACATACTAGAAAACCCTACGACTCCACTGGCATAAAACCCTGCAAAAACAAATTCCAAATTAGGTGGGTACAAGGCTATCTTATATTTAGAGTGTTCCACTTCATTTTTGGAATCACCCACAATGAGGTTTGAAGTGCAGTTCAGACCCTCTTAGCTGTTCGGAGCCTGGGTTCGAGCTTCTGATAAAAGGGTGTCCTAGCTTGCGGGGACAGTGTAAGGACTGGGATCCACAGAGTTACACGTTTGGCAGAGAGCCTGGCACAGTACAAGCCCCATCATGGTGACAAATGTTCCTCACTTTCAGTTACTAAGAACAAATAAAACAACTCCCCCTCCCCATTGTAACGTCACAATAGGACTTTGAAGAATCATAACCATACATATTGTTACAATTCAAAAATTCTTAAAAACTTAAAACAGAGCCAGGTACTGGTGGCTCACACTTGTAATCCTAGATACCTGGGAGACTGAGATCAGGAGGATCTTGGCTCAAGTCCAGCCCATTCAAAAAGTTCATAAGAACCCCATCTCACCCAACATCTGGGTGCAGTGGTTCACGCCTGTTATCTCAGCAATGACAGGAAGCCCAAAATAGGGGAATCAATGTCCAGGCTGGTCTGGGGAAAAAGTGAGACACCCAGCTCCAAAATAACCAGAGCAGAAAGGACTGGAGGTGTGGCTTTCTTGATATAGCACTTACCTAGCAAGTACAAAGCCCTGAGTTCCAAACACAGTACTACCAAAAAAAGATAAAATAGAAAACCTCATAACAGCAACATAAGCCATCAACACATCCTTCTCCAAGACAATGCTTTTTTAAAAACTTGTCTACTTGTAATTGGAAATAAATAGAATATAATGCATATTTCCTGAACACTCACACGAAGAAACCCTTGTAGCAGAACTCTGAATCTTCCAGAATTACATAATTAATGATAATATTTTAAAGGAACTGTAAGCCCACAGAGCTCCCCTAACAGTCTAAGTCAATGGGAGAGGAACTGGAAGTCTGAGTCCTCTGAGCAGGTGACACCCCAGGCACAGATCCTGACTGCTGGCCCTGTCCAAGCCATCTGCAGCTGGAGGACCACTGAAGAACTTGCCCTTAGGAAGGACCCTTTGCCTGGAGCCATTCTCCCCCTTCCCTCCTGCCCAACCATCTGCTCTCCCACCAGTCAGTCAGTCACTCAGTGTCTGAGCCTGAGCCTTCTCTCTGGGGCCCTAGCCTGCTTTCCAGATCTGCCTGCTGTGGAGAATGGGGACACACACGCCTCAGAGCTTGACCAGCAGGTGTCAGCCAAGGAGGAGGAGAAGAGCCCAGGAGAGTGGTGCAGGCCCAGGGTGCTGGCCAGAGGAAACTTCAGGGGAATCTGTCCTGGTTCACCACCAGATCTCCAGGCGGGCATGAAGAGCACACACACATGTACACATGTGCACACACATACGCACGTAGAGAGGTCCAATGTCAATATTCACGACTCCACAGGCCTTACTCTGCTTTCTCTTTCAGCTCCTGCTGTCCAGACTGCCTTCTTCCTGGTCTAGTTAGAGCTGAGTTGTTTGCATTTTTGTTCTTTTTGCTGGTGTTTTTCTGGGTGTAAAGGTCCCCAAACATGCCTTTCTGGTTTGAGTGATGGTTATAGTGACACTGTTAGTGTCATTGTTAGTGAGAGTGACAGCAATAGTGATAGTGACTTCTGACAGTGATGGTGATGGTGGCAGCAACAGCAGCGTGGTGGCTTTGCTGGTACTTGTGCATGCTCAGTGTTGGTGAGTCAACAGCACGTGTCCAGTAAGCTGTCTGAATAGACCCACTGAAGCCAGGCTACCGCTGACCGGGGGTGGAAAGGGTGTGAGCTGAGGCTGGCAGGAACCTAACCCCGTGCTTCCCCAGGCACAGTGGGTCAGTACTGGACAATTCAGTCGTCCGGGACTTTATGAAACAGCTGCCATGAGTAACAGGAACCAGCTGTGCATGATGGGCGCACCTATGCACGTGTGCGTCCTGTATTGGTGTGCAGTATGGGAGGATGTGACACCTGCCTGGGGTCATGGCTTCATGGAAGGAGACTCAGGGTCAGTGTAGTGAAGTGGCTCTCAGGAGACGGGCAGTGACTTAGAAGTGTGTGACGTATGACCACAAACCCCTCCCACCGCCTCCAGTTCAGCATGAGACCAGCATGATGTGACGTGCCATGCTGCAGGCCACTGGTCTTTCAGTTTTGCAAGATGTTTTATCCCTTTCCTGTAACAAACTCTGACTTGGTCAGGCCAGTGAGAGTTCCAGAACATAGGGGCTTCTTTTAATGCAGCTAAGTATAAGACTATTCCAAAAATGTCAATATTCTAAGTATTGAAGCCTCACAAACTATTTACTAGATAGTTACATTAACCAACTTTAAGTGCTGATATTTTACCCCCCCACACACACACACTGCTGCGGCTTGAAGCACAGAAAAGGAGCCTTCCCACTGTCCTCAGGAACTGTGTGATCACATAGCCTGCGGTCCCCATAGCAACACATCCCATCGCCTAGGAGACAGTGATCTGATGATGTCACCAATGAGCTAAACTAACTCAGAAACACACGGACACTTCCTCCAGGTGCATCCACGTGCCACAGTTGTCCCCCAAGTCTTCTGGAGTTGGAGTGCCAAGTGAGGCTCCCTGATAGGGGCAGAATTCTGGGCTCCACCTGGTGGAGCCTCCCTGATCCTTGGGGAATTTACAAGCACCCGCCCTGGTGCTCTGGATTTATCTCACAGACATTCCTCCGCTGCTGAACAGAAGCCAAATCAAAGAGGAAATAGACAGCCCCCAAGTGAGGCATTAATGGGCTGGGGGGAAGAAGAGCCAGTGAGCTGTCACCCACTCAGGCCAAAGGGGTCACTGTGGAAAGAGTTGAGGAGTTTGGTGCACCGCACCAGGCCTGTCTCTCCCTTCCCAAACCACATAACTGCCAGAATGCAAGCCGATCTGTCTTGCTCTGCAATGCTCCTATAAAGTCGCCCTCTCATGAGAGAAGGTGTCAGACCCGGGCACAAGTGTGTGGAAGACATAGTTACAGGAGTGTGGGGGACTCTCCAGTACACACAAGACCAGAACAGGGAGTGGAAGAGTATTCTGATCCTATGCTCTCTCCTGATTCCTTGCACCTGGTCTGTCTGAGTGACAAGACTCCTAGAGCAAAAGAGACTTTATTGCGCTGATTTCAAGTCAGAGATTCACCATCCTGACACATCTTTTGACTTCCCTAATAATCGAGCATCATGAGGCAATTTATAAGACCCCCCAAGGGGGCTTTTACAAATGGCATGAAGCTCTGACATGGATGTGTACAATTAGTGACTGTCCAGAGATAATTTTCTTTCACAAATAAGGAGGTGTCATTGTACAACTTGCATACAGCTAGAAGTGTGGCAATGCAAGCTTCCATGAAAGAGGCCTGTCTCATGGGGCCTAGTCCAAGAGCAAGACTGGACAGAACAAGGCAGATAGGAGGAGAAGGCAGAAGGACAGCATGGGGGCCCCTCTCCCAAATTAACAGCACTTTAAAAATCAAAACCAATCGTCAGGTTGAAAACATATAATGGTAAAAATAATTTGAAAGAAGATTTTAGAAAAATGTAAAAAATCCTGAAACCCAGTATGGACCCTCTATTTCACAAAGAGGCCAAAGTACATGGTTACAGGTGACATGGGGCTAGAGAGAGAGACGAGAGCTGTCCTACACTCAATGCAATTTGTCAGAGCTCAACTCAGGGTTTCTCTTCCCCAGAGAAGTAGGATACAGGGGACAGGGCAGAGGTGTTGGCTCCTTCTTGCCTGACATGAAGGGTGAGCCTCATCTTGCTGTGTCTTTCTCACTCCATTTCCGCAGCCAGGATGGCCTAAAAAGGCAGGTGGTAGCACTGGCAGTGATACCCCAGGTGTATACCCAGGACAGCACCTGGTGTGTCACATGAGCCCTGTCCACCGTCCTCTGCAAGACCATCACGAGATCCTAAGTCCGGGCCTGCCAGTGCTTCTGGGCTCCTTCCCTGTGTGTCTTCGGAAACCTCACTTAGATCCTTCAACTGTGGGCCAAATTGAGGGGGCGGCTTTGGCATTGTGAGAATCCTTGCTTTCATCCTATTTTGAATTGTACTCTGACACAACAAAAAGTCAGAGACAGTCCTGGAGTGAAACTGTGAGAAGAAGGAATTCTGAGGTGAAGGCATTCCTAAGAACACCCACTGCGGCCATGAGCTGGACCTCACGCTCTAAGACGGAAGAGCAGAGCCCTGGGTAACTCCACTTGTTCACAGTGGAACAAACATTAATTTAGAACATGCAATGATTCTACTTTACATATTATTTAAAAACATTGTCAGCACCAATGCCAGCTTCTAACATGCAATCTGTTCATCCAAACACACTCCTATAAAGCCTAGCACCAGAAAGGTAAAATTCAGGATCATGACACTCCATGACCCAATTCAAGTTTGGTTTCCCTGCATTTCCTTCTGCTGCATTCAGTCAGCAGGGGCTCAGACCCAGAACTAGAGCCTGAACCGTGGCCACCTCTTACAGGACAGCCCAGAGCCAACACTAATGACAACAGAGCGAAGAGGACAACAGTCCACTGTGTCCCCTGCCACCTGGCTACACTGTGCCAGCTCCACACACACACTGAGCTTCCCTTTACATTGTGACGTTTGATGACTCTGGAATTAAGCATTGTGAAAGCAAACAAAGCAGAGTAAAAAAAACAAAAACCAAAAAAACTGACTCCTTTGTCAGCAATGGCCAGCAACTCTGTGTCTTCTGTGCGGCTGTCATACAAATTAAATTTTGACTTGCTCTGTGGAACATGGGCAACCATACTGTCATTACATGAATTAGAACAAGAGGCCAGCTGTGAATAGACCCTGCCCTCTTCTCTTGCCCCGCTCTGGGGAGCTTGGGCACACCCTCTTCTTCCCAGAGTCACAATGGCAGGCATTTCCAATGGTAGACAGCAGGAAATCAACAAAAAGTGGCTTAAATAGTTGGAATTTAGTGCCTCTCTGAAGAAGTCTCGGGACTGTTGATTAAGATCTGAAAAATGTCAGAGCTCCAGATCACCTTGGCTGAACTCCCTTTGTATTTCCTTCCCCCGTGACAAGGTGGTGACAGTAACTCCCAGCACCACACTCAGACCCACAATTCCACACAGGAGAGAAGGGCCATCCTGGGCTCCCAAGCCTCTTTTTAGCTTGAAGAAAGCCTTTTCCCAGCAGCCCCTGTGTCCCTTAGAGATCAGGGCTGGTTCAAATCCCATGGCGGACACTGGCTCTCAGTGGGGAGAGAATGACCCTGAACTATGATTCAAGCCTGTACTAGGTGGTGTCCATCAACCCAGTACACGTGGGAGATGGATTCCTGGACAGCGGGAGGTCTGCTAGGACAGCAAGGAGTGAGACAGCAGGAAGCGTCTATTGCTCACGCCTGGCACTGGCCCTGCTGTTGACAGGCTCGAGTCTATGGCTCAGCTCCAAGTTGGAATGAGAGAAATTTAGGAAACTTTGACGTCTACGGTTGTAGAGCAGTGTGCCTTCCACCCTCCTAAAGTGACCGGAAAGAGAAATCGACAAGATAAAATAGAGAAGTCAGCCAGATGTTCTGTATGTCCTGTGGGGAGTCTGTGCCCAGTCAGTGCTGCCAACAGTCCCCAGGGTCAAGGCCTCTCTTGTCCAAAGCTCAGCTTTGCAGGACCTCCACTGGGTCCGCAGGGCACAACGTGCACCGTTCCCTAACCGTGGAGACATGCACTCCGTGCACATCGCTTGCCACTTGCTGACTTTCTCCTGAGGCCCCTGCTGTGACCAAGCCTGAGTGCAGGACCTGTGTGTGTCCTCGTCCCCTCCTGTCCAGCCTGTCTGGGTCCTCTAATTCTCAGCAAACACAGGATGTCCACTGAAATCAATTCACTTAATACTCCAAAAAGGAAAATAATATTGTAACCCATCAATGACAGGGCACTGGTATAAACTGATAAATCGAATAAATCAGAATACCCCAAATTAGAAGTTGTAAGACTTTGAAAATCAAAATGGCCTCATCTAGAGTTCTCTGGAAGATCGATTGTGTTCTACTTTTAAAAAGACATTTTTAAGAGCTAGGTTCACAGCAAAATTGAGTAGGAAGTATATTTCCTATACATGCCCTGCCTTGTCCACAAGCTGTCTATTCTAAAATTAACAATAGTGTTAGAAACTGTGGCTAGTTTAAATAAGATACAGTTTTGGGATTTTTTTTTTTAAATGAGTGGAATGTTTTGGCTTATTTTCCATTCAGAATATGCCTCAAACCACCATTTGACTTCTACAAACTTGAGATTTAATGTGACTGGTACTTAAATGATTCTAAAGGAATTCTTAATAAACAATAACTATTTTAATAGCCAAGAGTTCAAGTGAGGTGAAGAACTGGTTTTGGTTTTTGTTTTTTTTCACAGAATTGCTTAGATGAGAGATTTGTATTTCAACTATTGGCCATTTGTAAGAGTGATTTAAGAACTCCATTGAACATTTACATATAATTTTTGCAGGAATACATAGGGTGTTTGTTTACATTTTAAGCCAATGTGGCCATGCTCATAGGCAGTAGGGAATATTTGCCAGCAAAATGCCTGGCCGTGTACTGCCCTGCACAGCTTACCTGTGCGGGGATCCCTCTCTTGGGGCGTCAGTGTGTGTGGGGATCCCTCTCTTGGGGCGTCAGTGTGGACCCCGGGATGTTGGCAGTACTGTGCATGACACAAACCCTCACTTTTTCTTTATGGAGATGTCTGGATCCTGAGATGGTAGAGGAGCCTTGTTTTTTTCTTCTTTTTTGCAGCACTGGGGATTGAACCCGGGGCTTTGTACATGCTAGGCAAGAGATCTACCCCTGAACCACAATCCCCAGGCTTTACTTTGATTTTGAGATAGGGTTGGGGTCACTAACTTTGCCTGCACTGTCCTTGAACTCTGGAGCCTCCTGACTCTACTTCCCAAGTAGCTGGGATTGCAGCTGGGATTGCAGGAGGATAGATGTGCCAGCCTGGGGATGGGGACCAAAGCAGGATGGGAGTTCATGTGTTTTAAGTGGGAAAGTCCAGAAAACAAGTTTGATGTTTAAGCACTCATAGTTTATAGTTAATTTGGAAATTCTGGCTGTTAGACTGGACATGCCCCAAATTCACACTCTCCCTGCATGTCCCCATGTGAGTGACAGGAAGAGAGAAACAAGCCAGGCTTCCAGACACGGGCAATTACAGACAGCACCCAACCCAAGAAAAATCAGACTTCCCACTCAGTCCCCCCAACACCACTCACCCTTTACCTCAGATGGCTTCATGGGTCACCGCAAGGACCTTTCAGCCTCTTTGCAGCTGAAATCACAGGTCCTAACGAGCACTGAGCTCAGTGTTCATTTGTGAATGGAGACACGTTGCACTGCTACACTTTCCGGCTGAATGTAGAGGTGGCTACTCGCAGAGGGCACACGTCTGCAAGTCACTTAAGACGCTCGTCCTGCCTGCGCCCCATCCTCGAGGACAACTGAGTGTGCGCGGAGCCAGGGGGGGATGCGGTCAGGGCTCTTAGAGGCGCCCCAAAGCCAGCAGAGGTAGGCTGGCTAAAGAAATTATTTATGTTTATACCTTAAATGATTACGTAAAGCTGTATTGCTGATTTGGAAAGAGGATCAGATCGGGACAGAGTAAGTTTTTAAAGAAGGTTTCTGAATAGTAACTGTACATTATTTTGGGGGAACAAAATTATTATTTAGTAAAACATTATTTTGGGGGAACATAAGAGCATAAATGACTACATGCTGAGGGGCTAACAGACACACAAAGGCATTGCATGACCTCTGCGGGGGGAATGGAAGAGGCCTTGTATTTGCTTCTGGTTCTGTTGGCATTTTCTCCTTTTTCTTTCATGAACTTTATTAACTTAAAGAGAACACATATTTTTAAATGTTGTTTTAATATATATCATTTGATGTAATTATATATGACTGATGTATAATTTCATAGTACAATTTTATATAAATATTTGCATAATTTTACATGTTTACAACAATGTTTATAATAAATTATAAAATATTCATATAATAAATTATATGAATATATTTAATGTTCACGTATCCTATTTTTACATGATAGCGTATGTGCATGATGTATGTTTCAAATCTCTAGCCTCAATGCCCTGAGAGAGAGATGGAAAAGTGGGAGGAGCTTGGGGTGAGTTCTGACACTCTCAAGACACCCTTTTGGGGTCTCCACTTGGCTCAGAGATGAGTCCTTATAGGTGCTCCCCCTAAGAATCATTCTCGTTTGCACTGAGCAGCTGGTGGGAGGCTGAGACTAACAGAAGACTAAAGGAGCCCAACACAGACTGAGAGAAGAATGGGGCTCTCTGTGGCTGCCCCAGAGCCTTCTGGAAGCTGCTCTGCCAGATTGGTCAGACACTGACCACCCAACTGGCTGCACATGGAGCAATGAGCTGGTCACCCCTCACCCTGGTCTTAGAGCTGGCCCTCCACACCTGGTTAGCCTCTAGAATTAAAGAGCAGAAGTTCTGCTCTAATGATAATGGCTGACCAAAGGGGGAAGTCTCTTGATCAGCATTCACTCTACAGGGAAGGCGAACAAAGCCATTTTCATTTGGAAAAGCCTAGTGAGGCCAGCATCCCATGAGGTCTGGCCCATCTCTGACTCTCTTACATTTGCTCCAAACTGAACAGAATTACTTAGCTCCTTCTAAGTGTTGGAGCTAACGTGAGCTCTAGTCACGTCCCAGAACAAGCAATTACTGCACCCCTAGCACACTGAGTGCCCAAACTGTGCTCAGCCAGAGGGATGAGACTGACCAGGTCCTGACGGTCAGGCTGCTCCAGCGAGTCTTGTTGGGATGAGAGATGAAGAGGACAATGTAGAGGGAGGGGTTCCCACTGTAGCCAAGTGGCCTAGCTCTTACCCAAGCTCTTCCCTTGAAAGCTGTGTGTCCTCGGGCAAGCGAGTCAGCCTCCGAGTTTTCTGGCCCCTCATCTGGAAAATGAGAGAAGTAGCCCCTCCGCATTTAGGGTTGTTGGAAGAAGAAAACCAAGCAGTGAGGATGAAGTCTAGACACACATAGCCATTCATCAAGAAACGAATTCAGTCCACAGCCTGGTTTATGGTAGGCACTCAATAAACACCTGCTAATACAGTGACTGGGCACACAGCTATAATCCCAGCACTTGGGAGGTTGAGGCAGAGGAGCATAGACAGCCTGAGTTACAAAGCAAAACTCTATCTCAAAAGACAAATCAAAAAACAGTGATTGGCACAGAAAGCAAAAGGCAGTGGGCATACCACACCGTGCCTGGGAGGTGCTGGGCAGCATTGGCTGAGGTGTGGGAAGTGGCTGAAAATGGGGACAGGTTAGCAAGGCAGAAGCTTCCTCCCTCTGCCACTGTGTGTGTTTCTCCGAGCTCACGTTGATAGGAGGGGTGTCATTGTTCCGGCCCAGAAATTCTGGATAAGTTCCGTATTTTTCCACGGACTTACAGTCACATTTCCATGAAGGGCCTTCAGAGAATTCCAGTCACTCAGGCTGGCCACCTGGAGAGGCTCTCATTCCTCTTGCACTTGGGGCCCTGGGCACACACCTTGAGTTTGTGCTAGAAAGTCACAAAGTCAAAATCATCTCCTCTTAGTAGGAGCCACTACCACCAGGTAACCTCCCAGTAGCCTCACTGTCCCCAGAACCTCTGCTCCAGCCCTGGGACAGGACAGTGTCACCCAGCATCAGGCTGGGACAGTGTTGTGTGCTCAGGGGCAGAAGTGTGGGTGGCCACCAGTGCCAGCCCCAGGCCGGGGGCGATGGGATCTGGTTGGCTGGTTAATGAAAGAAGGCCCGGCTTGCCCAGTGCTCTCCAGGGAAGCCAGAGAGAGACAGCAGAGAAGACAGAGAGGAGAGAGGAGAGGGGAGGGGGGTCACAGGCTTTGATCTCTGTGAGCTGTGGGGTCTTAACAGAGCAAAAAAGAGAAGGACCAGTGGCCCAAGAGGAAAGGGCACTGTGGTGACCACCACACAGTCAGGAGGGGACTTCCCAGTTCCAATGGGGTCCAATGCTAGAACCAACTCAGTCAAAGGCAAAATGGGGAGAAGGGAAAAACTGCTCGCAGTGTGGGGTTACACACCGCAGAGGCATCGCCTGCATCTCAAGACACGTTTGCCCCAAAATACCAAGGATTATTTTTTATCAGTGTTCTGTTGAGCCCATCAGCGAGTGTCCCTCCAAACACTGCTGACAAACACACTGCTGTATGTGGAAGAGACATCAAGAAAAGTCTCTATTATCTTCAAAAGCGTCTCACTCACACTCAGAACATTCCTCGCAAAAACCCCTGAGCACCTGAATGAGCCATCATACCACCCACGGCTTGTCTGGATGGAGGCCATGGTGGGACACAGGGAAGGCCACACGGTCCCCACGGAGTTAGCCCTCACATTGGTCTGCACAGGATCAAGCACTGGCCTTTCAGCCTGATCCAGCTCAGGACACTGGAACAACAATGAGGACACAGAAGACTGGAGGGAGGACCATCAGAATGGACAAATGGCCTGGACCAGTGGTGATATAATGTCACGTGGTGACCTCACACCTCTTTATACAGTAAGCCTGCCTTATTTGTTTTGACCAAGTGTGGTCAACAAAATAAATGTTTAAAAATCAAAAGAAATTCCAAAAACAAAAATTTTAACTTCCCAGTGCATCCCCAGCTCAGAGGAGGTGGAGACGCTCTCAGTCCTTCCCATGTTAACCCAGGTTGTACTTAAATTGTTGTGTGACGCCCTGAGTGTTTGCCCCTTCCCCAAAGTAAACGGTGCCCAAAGAGCAAGGTGAAAGTGAAGTGCTTAACTGACATGACGGAGTGCAAACCTGCTGACAGGTGGCAAGTCTTGAGACCATGTTGGATGGCATCATGGTAAAAATGAGTCAAACGTTGTCAGAACAGCACCCGAGCACGCGTGCTTTTTCCTCACCCAGGGTTTATTGGATGTGATTTGATTTTGCAAAATCATTTATTTACTCTTGTTTTCCTGTCTACCCATGGAGGCCCCTCCATCCCTTCAGGCCCCAGCTCAATGTCCCCACCTCTGGGGTCTCTGGGCTCCCAAGCAAAGTCACCAGCTCTGGTCAGGCCGTTTCATCACCCATCGTGTTTTCTTCCTCGTCCTTTTCCTTGCTGGCTGTTTCATTTCACTTCTGTCTTCATGAGCTGCTCACCAAGTGGACGCTCCCTGTCTAGAACAGTCACTGGCGTCCGTAGGTGTTCAGAACTCATTTACTGAGAGAGAAAAATGAGAGAAAGGTAGGCTCATCCTGAATCTGAATGGGTTCTCCTGGTGGAAGTCCCACCTGTATGATTAACATATAATAAAAAATGCAGAAAATGAAACCAATCTAGTTACAAGGCTGAAAAAACCAGACAGATTCTCCCTGCATTCATGCTTCTGTACGTCTGTGTTCCATAGGATCAGAGGCAGAAATAATTGTCATAAAATTTTATTGAATGCCTAGAAGGTGCGGATGTGAACATAAAATAAGGCGGGAGGCAGTTAGGCTGGTTAAAGTTTAAAAGCGTTTTCCTCCTGGTCAGCAACCTTACAGCCTTCACAAGGTGTAGCTGACATTTTTATTTCTTGTCTCGTAGCTCTGGGAGAGGCCAGGGACCTCCATGTGGAAAGGTCAGACATAAACGTCTTATTGCCTCTAAAAACCAAACAAACAAATAAAAACTCCAGCTCACCTAGGACGGCTCCCAACAGCGGTTCTACTCCCAGCCGTGGCTATGGTGTGGTGCCAGAAACCAAGCAGAGAGAGCAGGAAGGAGAGAGAAGGGGCAGGCTGGCCACCTAGGGGAGGTACATGGCAGAAGACACAGGCCACTCTGCGTGGCGGGTGAGTGAGACAGGGCAGTGGTGGAAGTGCAGGCAGTCACAAAGCCTGGACAGTCCAACCAGCACTGCTCACGGAGACGCACCCTGTCCAGGTCTGTGGATCGGACATGGTGGATCCTCCAAGGTTCAAGCTTGGGCCCGTGGAAGGGTTCTGAGAGGTGGTGGACCTTCCAGAGGTGACCTGATCTCCAGGGCTCCATGCTCAGGAAGGAATGCTGTGGTTCCCATGCAAATGAGTTTGTTACCCTGGGAGTCGCTGCCTGGGCTCCCTCCCTGCTTCCTCTCTCCCATTTGGGCCTCTTCTTTGCACACATTTTCTTTCCCTCTGCTTCTCTGCCATGTTGGGATGAAGCTCCCATCAGAAGCCAAGCAGGTGCTCTTGAACTCTCCACCTCCAAAAGCATCAGCCAAAGTAGACCTCTTTTGTGGGTAAAGTGTCCTGGCCTGAGTATTTTCTTATAGCAACTGAACCTGGATTAAGACACGGTGATGACAGGCCTCCCACCTCCCAGTGAAATGATGCTGGGTGACTGAAGACACTCTGTCCCTGTGCTGACCATCTCCAGTGTACACTCGTGGATTAAAGGTTCCCACAGTCTCCTGAGGTCCACACTTCTTACCTTGTTACAGATTTTTTGGGGAGGTACTGGGATTTGAACCCAGGGCTTCATGCTTGCTAAGCAGTACCTCTACCACTTGAGCCACACCTCCAGCAATTTTCACTTGAAGTTACTTTTCAGATAGGATCTCATGTTTTTACCAGGAGCCAACCTTGAACTGCAGTCCTCCTACCTCACCCTCCTGCGTAGCTGGAATTATTGATGTGCTCCACCACACTTGGTATATTTGTTGAGATAGGGTCTTGCTAACTTTTTGCCTGGGCTGGCCTTGAACTGTGATCCTCCTGATCTGTGCTTCAAATTTATTAAAATTTTAAATTGGGATCTTAAAAGCCAGAGTAAGGATTATTTGTTAAGAACCAAAGACTTTTTTTATATGAGCAATCAAAGCTTTTAGTACTCACCTCTACGTGTTCATTTTCTGTCTCTGCTGCCCTGTGTCTGACTATACTTCACATTCCACAAAGGCCGATACTCTGTCTTATTCACCAAGCTGAGTGTCTGCGGCCTTGCAAGCGGTCTGTCGTCAGGAGGCCAAGTGGATACTTAGGGACTCTCTGAGACCATCAAGAGTGCCAGGTACCAAAAGCTCCAATTCAGATGACGTGAAAGAGAAGCCAGGTCACATCGCCTGCCCCCGAGTCGCTCCACACAGCCCTCACGCAGGAGGGATCCAGGTGTGACTGGCAGGAGGTCAGGACCAGGACAGCGTCCGAAGGGCACAGGGAGGTCCACGCGCTGTGGGGATTTGTGAACAGAGCATAGGACGTCAGCAGGCCTCTGTTTTGTAATTTCTCATGCAAAGTGTCTGTCGCCTCTCCTAAAAACTTCTCAGTGCCTTTCTCTTGGGGGTCCTGGGCTGGATGAGGATGCATGGTCACTGCCTGGAGTCTGGATTTGGTATTGTGCCTGGCGCTGTGGCTTCGTCTACGCCATCCGCCTTCACAGCTAGTGGGGAAGGGACTCTGGGTCCACCTTTCTCTGCAGCTTTACGACCCTTTTGCCCCGTTTCTGCAATTGAGTCTGCATTTATTCCATCTTCCTTTATCTTCCGGTTCTCAGAAGTGTCACTAACAAGTGGCCTCTGAAGAAAAGAAAGCTTCTGCTCGTGTCACGCTTTCCTACACACGCAGTCGGTCCCCCAGGAGGGCAGAATTTTCACTCTGGCCATCCTCTCTCTGCAGTTCTACAACTGCCTCAACGTGGTTTGTGGTCCAAACCCAGAAAGGAGGGCAGAACAAGACCAATAATCACAAGACTGCTTTTGGATAAGAACTTCAGTTGGAGAAACCTTTTCAGACAGTGTCACACTTAGAGTCACACAGCCTTGGGAGGCAGGCACCACAGGCTGGACTGTTTTCCCAGCATTGATGTGAAGAACACGTATCCAGATGACTCCCCCAGAGCAAAGAGTAGTAGAAGTGACACCAGGGGCCGTGAAGGATGCCTGTGTGTCAGACGCTGCTTCCCTGAAGCTGCAAAACTGGATAAGACACAGTCACCTCCTCCCAGGTCCACAGTCTGCGGTGACTGCACACCTGTCAGCCAGCAGGTGCCAGGCCCACCAGAACCGTGGAGGTTCCCAGGGACAGAGCCCAGGGCTGGGCAGAGCTTCTTGAGGGAGTGTCCTTGACAGATCGTTCAAAGAATGACAAGCCATAGTCACCTCAGGAAGAAGGGAAGGAGTAAGAGGAAATGGCTCCACGAAAGAGAATGTGTGCCAAGCCCAGAGACATCACAGCACCGGAAGTCTGGGCGGAAGACCGAGGAGCGGGTGGCTCTGGGCCACCAAGGGAGCTAGGGGGAGGCCACAGAGTTGTCTTCTGGGTTTTACCAGGAAGAAAAAGGGATCAAATATTGTGACAGTGGGGAGCCCTGCAAGAGATAATTAAGACCTAAGTGACAACAGGGACATATTTGAGAGAACTTTCAGTGGCAGAGCAGACAGGGTTTGGTGATTGGACACAAGCAATGAGGGAGAGAAAAGTCAGGACTCCAGGTTTTCCTGCTGGAGGACGATAATAACCTTCACACCCGAGGAAAGAAGCAGGTGGCAGTGAGTGGGGGGAGCGGAACCGGACACAGGAGGTGACATTTGGCTTCCAGCAATCCTTTGGCATACCCAGCTGGCCCTGGTGTCATTTGAGTTGGATTTATAGAATCATGGGCACAAAAGCCGGGGCTCAAGAGCTCACAGGGCTTCATCCGTGGGCTGCCTTCCTGGTCCCCAGAGGACCAGAGCCCCCACTGGGCTTTCTTCAGTGAGGGAGGCCTGACCTTTCCTGAACACTGCTCCGTGGGCTTTTGCCAAGCACTTGCTCACGAGATGGATGAAAAGTAGTCCCAAAGTGTGCAGGGCACAGCAAAGAAATTAAACAAACTACACAAGCATGCTGAAAATGCCCAGGTGACGGACCTGGGCGTGTGGTGGGGAGGGGAGGTTGGAAGAAACAGAGGCTCTAGTTAGAAATGAAATTCTAGTCAGAGAAGTAAAATTCTCCGTGAATTGAATTATGTACAAGAATTTTACCACAGCACTGGAGGGAGAGCCCGAAAATGAAATAAGGTCAATCAACGTCCATCAGTAGGGGATGGCTGAATAAAGTATAGTATTCTGGGCCACGGAATACTATGCAGCCAGTAAAAAGAATTAATTACACTGCACCAGTTGACTTAGTGAGATTTCTAGGTAGTACTATTAATTGGGTCAAGATGCAGAAAATAGGTGCCATGTCTTTCTTCTGTAAAACAGAGTGACACAATATCTTTGTGTGTATGTGTGCACACAAGCATGCACGTATTCTTTTCTCCAAAAATCCTCTTGTTCCCCCATCAGTAGCAAGTTCAGGCCGTGAGATCTCAGGTAGAGAGAATTCGCTCGCATGTGCAGCCGATGAGTGCGTGAACTGCATCTGTGAAGCCGCCTGACAGGCGCTCACAGTTTTGCACTTATAGAAATATTTGTGTAAACACGTGCAATAAACCCCTCTGCACAGGCTCATACAGGAAAGAGTTAAAGAGTGGGCTGTGTAACTTTGTATCAAGTGGCTTCTTCTAGTGGTTTTGTCCCTGTGCCACACTTTGTGCACCGGATAAAGTGCTTGGCATTTCACGTGTGGCAAAGTGTCCTGGAAGCAGCCCTGGGAGGATGTTGGTAAGAAACAGTGTCCTTGCAGCTATGTCACCTGCGAAGGCATCCTTACCTTGTAGCCTGCAGGGCAGGACTTGTAGCCTGACTCTGCCTAACTCCTAAACCCTTTACTCCTCTCAGAAGCCTCCCCAAATCCCTGCTTTTCTCTGCTGGGGGACCCCACCGGGGAGACCCACAGAAACCAGGCTCTCACTGTGGGGGCCTCCAGTTCTGCTTGCACCTGGGCTCTGGGGCTGCAGGAGGAGCCCTGACATTGAGGGGCCTCGGAGCCCCAGCTCGGGAAGCAGTGAAGGCAGCTGGGTCCCTCACAGGGGACAGCAGCCTTTGCCTTCACGGGGAGCACACTGAGCCCCGGTCTTTTCTCTTTTAGAAGCAGCTACTAGGAGCCTGCTTTGCATTTGGAATAGACTTTCAGCTCCATGCAGTGTCTTAGCTGGCTTCCAGTCAGCACCAAGGCTCAGATTTGCATCAAACTCATGTGTCTTTGCAGACAGGGTTGGCCAGAACAGATGTGGAAAAGGAATGTGTGTTAAAACACACGCAGTGGAAACCAACCCGGGGGAACACAGACGTCCTGGCAGCTCCCCGCCAACAACTAAGCCAAGTTCAGAGCACAGTCAGGGAAAATCCACCCAAACTGTTTCCTTCCTACTGGAAAGTGGAATCTCCTGGAAACAGCTGCCCTGGCTGTTGAAGGTTTGCTCTTGGGGAGTTTCTGTGAGGCTCTGGTGTGGTTTTCCACTGTGATGAGCCTGCTGGATCCGGGGACTGGTCCTGGGCTCCTGTCCCCCTCACAGCCTGGGTACCATGGGTGGACAACCTCAGTGTCCACTTCCTTGTCCACAGCTGCCCATCTCACCCACACTGCTTTCCAAGGTCTCATCCTGTCTCTCTCTCCCTCCCTCTCTCCCTCCCTCCCTCTCTCTCTCTCTCTCTCTCTCTCTCTCTCTCTCTCTCTCGGACCCCCTGTCCTGTGCCTCCTGTGGTTCTCCCTAGAGCCTCCCTCCCACCCACCCTTGACTCCTAGGCCCCATTTATGAAAGGTCTCTAACAGGATGCGTGATGGGTTGTGGGGAGAAGGTTACACTAGGCACCGTTTAGTAACCTTTCTCATGGGTGAACAAGAACAATGGTGATTTTCTTCAAACTTTGGGGCAACAATTGCCCATGCTTTTTCCTCCAAAAAAAAATTTATAGGACTTAAATTGTTTCTCTGCAAGAAACATAATCCCCTTAAATTTTAGGACTGCCACACGCCTCCCTCCACTTCTTGGGGTAAATGGCAGCAGGGGAGGCCGAGCTGGTAGATGGCCAGGAGCCCAGGCTCGGATCAGCTAGGATGAGGACCCAGATCTGAAAGCTAGTAGTTGTCTGGCCTGCGGTGAGTCCTTTAAGCTCTCCTAACTCAGTCTCCTCACAGAGAAGGGGGACAGGAGGATGCCGCAGTGTTGATGACTGGCAGATGGAGGCCACTAATGAGTTATCATCACTCTCAGTAACAGTAAGAGTGAATAGAAGAGGGGAAGGGACAGTGACACCACCTTGCAGAAGCACTAGAACTCTCTGCTCCCACAGCTGTCAGGGAGCTGCCTTCCAGGAAGCAGAGACTCCCTCTTACAAGCGCGCTCCTGGCCTTTGCAAGCGCTCCATGTGTGCAAGGTCACACACACACACACACACACACACACCCCTGCAGTCTCACCTGTCCACCAGACCAGCCCTAAACATCACCCCATTGGTGACACCACCTCTATGCACCCAGGCAGAAGGCGCCTCTGTCACCATCCCACCAGTAGGTTTTGTCACGCTATGCCTGGGTGTGCGTAACTTAGTAAGACTGCTTCTTGTGGTAAATGGCAGGACCTTCACAACTGGCACATGTGCTTTTCCTCACGGGAACTTTGTTAAGGATTCCAGTCAGGCCTGCCAAAAACCATGTGGCGGTTCTCCATGTGTGCTCGGGGGGGAGGCAGGAGAACTGAAAATGGCAGCTTCTAGTGGCTCTATGTATGGATACCTTTGCAAAATAATTCAAGTCTCAGCTTGCTTCACTTCCATTGAGAAAAGATGATGAAAGATGTCAAGAATGTGTGACACATTACCTTTAATGTCCCTTTGTGTTTTGAAGGACAGAGGTGTCCAGCACGTCGTCACACATCTGCCCCCTGTGCTGGCCACCCTGCCCCAGCTCCGGGCTTCTACTCACTGCTGTTGCCTTAGACAAAGCCTGACTGCCACCTGGGAAAAGCGTTGTCAATTCTGACCATTCATTAGGCACTGTATACAGCAAGCACTGCCTAAGGTGCACTCCAGCCAGCACATGAGAGTGGTGGCCCAGCCCCCTTCCCCACCCTCCAGAGCAGATGGCGCGAGAGCTGTGGTTCCTTCCCAGGGATGAAGCCCACGAGAGCACCGGGAGGCGGACTCTGCACCATTGGTACCCCAGGGTACCAATCTGGCCTCACCTGGCTCTGGTGAGACATTCAGAGTCCCAGGTCACCCTCACCTGCCTCCAACACAAGCCCCGGGGGATTCTTGGACACTGGAGTCTAGGATAAGCCCTGGACCACAACAGTCTACACAGACATGGCCTGGCAAGGAGAGAGATGTGAAGACCCCCCTAAGCAGAAGGGAAATGTCCAATGCAGTCCACTGACAGCAACTCTGCCTGCCTGCCTGAGAGGACAGATCCCAGGGCTCCTGGACCATTGTCCTCTAGACTGGGAGAGGATCCCAGGCTGATCCAGCATCTGGCCTTACATTAATTCACTTCTTTTGAGGTCACAGTGCTGACAATGACTGCTTTGAGATTTGTCCAGTGGAAAGCTAAAAATCTGGTCATCTGGGTCTGTGGGGAAGAAAAGTCATCAGGACACGTTTTCCCTGGAGAACTCAATAGTTCTGCTTGCCTACTGTCTCTACTTTGTCCAGTGTGGACAGAGGCATTAGGACACACCAGAGTGCCACTCAGTTCCAAGGGGAAGTAGCAGATCTTTCAGGAGAACTGCCATCCTGTGCCCATTGTTAGGGGGATGTGCTGGGTGGACCATTCAGAGAAAGAGTCAACAGGGTGCACCCAAGGCAGTTTCCTCAAACGAAGTGAACATCAAAGGACTATGAATAGTGCTAAGAAACTGAGGACAGCCTTAAAATTCTCTACCAAAATCACCCTGTGTGAATGCTGGGAGAGTCAGATGTTGTCATATAATTTTGTCGAAAAAGAATTAACTAAAAAATGATCAACAATATATTTTTTGTTTTATATAAAATAAAACACCACACCTTAAACTTTATTTTTACAATATATAATCCTATTAAAGAAAAATCTGAACTGGGTTTTAACTCAGTGGTAGGGCTTAGCATTCAGGAGGCCCTGAATTTAATTCCCAGTACCAAACAAATAAATAAAAATAAATCCTTTCTTTTGTTAGAAACAGTGCACCTAATTTAAATAGATTTAAAGTAAGCATTTTTCAGTACTGTCTATGCTCAGAGAAAAGGAAAACCCTTCTATACTTAAAGGCAGAGGTCCTTGCAAGTGTGGGATTGGGTGAGGATCTTCCATGCTGCCAGAAAACCTGGGTTCGACTCCTGGTTCTGCCAACTTGTATGACCTTGAGCAGAGTAAGTGGCCCCAACATCTGCCTCATCCCCACTCCAGTGCTCTCAGCCCTGTGACATCTCACTGCTTGAGGGTTGGTGTGCAGCCAACACACAGCCCAAGCGACTTCGTGCTGCTTCCAGGTGACGGTCTAAAAACAGTGACTCAATGATGTGGCTTGTTTGCTCTCTTGCCATCCTGAGAAAGCAACCAGGCTGTCTTAGCTGTTGTCTGCAGAGCCCTGATAGCAGCTGAGGCCTCCTGACAGCCACTGTGTGAGGGTACTATCAGCCAGGTCTCCAGGGGACAGTCGCTGTGGTCACCCTCTTGTCTGGAATCTGATCAGTGACCCCGAGCCTTGGCCACCCATCTCGACCATGCCTCATGTCCAGATCTTCGGAAACTAGAATTTAACAAGTGTTTCATACCTTAAGCCAGTGGGTTTGGGGGTGATTTTTTGTTACTGTGGATGTTTGTGCTCCCCTCCCCCTTTTCATATGTTGAAACTCTAACCCGGGTGGTGGTCTGAGAATGGGGCTTTTGGGAGGTCATCAGATCAGAAGGGCAGAGCCTCTGGAGTGAGATTAGTGTCCTTGTGAGAGGCTGTCCACGTGAGGACAGTGAGAAGGCGCCATCTATGAACCAGGAGCCCAGTCCTCCCTAGACACCAACTCTATCCGTGCCTTGCACGTGACTTCTGCCTCCAGAACTTTGAGAGAGAAATTTTTGTGTCTAGTGTTTTAGTAGAGCAGCCTGATTGGACCAGGATGTTGTTACATAGCAACAGGAAGCTAGGAGTCAGTTCCCTCCCTAGCTCTGTCTCTATGTGACAAGCAGGGGTGAAAGTATTTGTCCTGTCCACTTTATAAAGTGAGGAAGGGCGTGCGATGCAGCTTAACGACTGGAGTGCCGTGGAAACACGTGTGCTGTTCCTCTGAAGGGACCGCTCACTGGACCGTGTCCTTGCCGGGCCAAACTTCTTGGTTTGATGCAACCCATTTGTCTGTGTTGGGGGTCACAGCCTAAATCATTGCTCAGACAGTCCTAGAGCTTTTCCCCTCTGTGGTCAAAGGTTACACTATTTCACTTCGATGGGAGATCACATTCAAGAGGTCAGCTGGGAGACACACATTGTCTTCTTGAAAAATGCTAAGAGTAGAAAGGGTTCTCACCACAAAAATGCCCACACGTGAGGAAAAACATATGGTAAGGCTTGTTTTAGACATTTACAATGTACACATACTTTAAAACATCATGATGTACGTGAAATATAGATATAATTTTACCTGTCCACTAAAAAAGTACCATTCACACATTGCTACGTGATCTTGACAAAAGCAAAAATAAGAAAATACAAGTACGAGAAATTGACACTGTAAGCACCTTATTGACTATAATTCAGGTCTTTTCTATCTGTGTATACACACACCACACACGCATGCACACACACCTCATTCCATGCACAATGCACCTTGTTCAGTTACTGGGCTTCAGAATTTCATTTCAGTCAACCTAGACCTGCTCAAGTTTTTCCAGTTGCCCTCAATATTTATCCTTACAGCTGGCTCTTCCAAACCAGGGTGCAGTCAAGGATCACTGGTTGTCCTCTGCTGCACGCCTCAGGTTGCTTTTAACTTTTCATCTGCCATAACATTTTTCGATGACATTGACAGGTGGAAAAGATCAGACCCATCTTCTGAGTTTGTCTCCGTGTTGTCCCACAGGTCTCTTAAGTTTGCTTCTCAATCTCCCCCAACATTTCCTGTGCACTAGAATCCAGTCTAAAGGCTTGACAGACTCAAGGTAAGCATTTTGGGTGATGCGTGTTCATCCCAACAGGTGCGTTAGCTGTCCATCAAGGTGACAAAACACCTGAGATAACCAACACGAAGAAGGAATGGTTTATTTGGGCTCATGGTTTCAGTCTTCTGTCACTGGCCCTGCTGTCTCTGGGCATCTCAGTGGACAGTGTGTGGTAGAGCAAAGCTGCTCGCCTCACAGTAATTGAGAACTTTTTATACTAAACCCTGTCCCCAAACCCAGTAAGCTATGACTCCGTCAATGAGTCAATCCATTCATGAGGCCAGAGCTCTCACTCCTGATCCGGTCACCTCCCAAAGGCTCCACCTCTAGACACTGCTACGTTGGGGTACACACCTTTGACAGATGAGCTGTGGGGGACACTTAAGATCCGAACTGTAACAACAGAAACATAAAACCTGGTTGATAAACCACAGCTAAGGTTCGCAGTGAATGGGTGACTGATGAACCCTCTGTTGAATCGTGACAATTCCTCCCTTAGAAAAAACGTCCGCACACCCACCCATCAACCCTGTGTGTATTTTGATTTTTAAAAACTTTAGCATTTCTTTTGTATTATTGGGCCTTTTTTTCCTTTAAAACAGTTTTCTTTCATCAACTCAACTATTTCATTTCTCCCAAAACCCAGTTCATATCGGAAAGTCAAAATAATTGATTATTTCTCTTTGGTACCAAATTGCTAATGAGTTGGTTTAATAGTTACTTGTAGCATAAAAGGATTTCCTTAGTGGTTGAGGTTTGAGTATTTTTATGAAGTCATGAATTATCTGTGGATTAATAAATTGTTCTCAGTTGTTCAAATTACCACACTTTGGGTGGGGAGGGGCTCCTCTGAGCAACTGCTTAGTTTCTGAAAGTTTCCAGCACAGCAAGACGCCACCAGCTCATAGGACTGGGCAGTGGCTCAAGTGGTAGAGCACCTGCCTTGCAAGCAGGAGGCCCTGAGTTCAAATCCCAGTACAGACAAAAAAAAAAAAGACACCACCTCAAGACCTGGAACCAGTCATGTTGCACTGGAACAGGACGAAATGATAGCTTCATAACATTCTAGAAAATTCAGAAGACAGACTGTGAAGTGCGTCATTATGTCGAGAGTGTCATACTCCAATCACAGGAAACAGAAAACCATAGTGAATGGCTGACTTGAGTTGAATGTTGACAAGAGACCTTGCTGTTGTGGGCACTTCAAGATGATGAACCTTATCGATGACAAAGAGCCTACTGGTCACCTCTGAATCTCAAAATCAACTTTCCGCACTCTTGAAAGCCATGCTTTGTGCAGACAGAAGAGATGTCCAAACTGCAAGCGCTTCTTCTGTGTACTAAAAATGAAACCTTGGGATCTGAGCTTGTCCACTAAGTCTTTGACTCTCTTGAGTCTCAGCCCATGCATTCATTGTCCTCCCCAGGCACTTGCACATGGAGGCGTAGAGGATGTCATACCTGAAGACAGGGCTCAGAGGAAGCAGGCTTGTTGCTCAGTCTTTTGACAGAAATCATAAGCAGAAAAATGACAGAAGCAAATAGGAACTCTTAAACACTACCATAGATCCTGTTTCTGTGAGTGAATTATATTGAATTAAGAACATATGAATATCAAACCATATAAGCAGTAAAAGCCTTTAGCAGAGATCATACGTTTGGGTGCTTTTGGGAATGTAGGAAGAGTAAGCATTGTAGCACTTTC
This sequence comes from Castor canadensis, assembly GCF_047511655.1. Classification (NCBI taxonomy): domain Eukaryota; kingdom Metazoa; phylum Chordata; class Mammalia; order Rodentia; family Castoridae; genus Castor; species Castor canadensis. Next base: position 3,144,028 of record NC_133386.1, on the reverse strand, counting down.
TGGACTCTTCAGCTCAGATTAAAGGATATATTCATTTTACTTATATTTTAGACATTTGAAATATGTGAAGGAAATATGCCATATTTATCAAGTCAGTCTAATTTCATCTCTGAGGATCGTGATAAAACCACAGTCAGGAAGTCCTGATGAACAAGAACAAAGAGACTGGACCAAATCGATGCAAAATGATTATTTTTTAAGATGTCTCTTTTATCGATATTTTTCTTCCTCCTCATATTTGAGCCCTTAATATAATTATCAACAAGAATAATAGCCAGAATGGTGTAGGAACTCAAAAGATACCTATGATAGCAAATTGACTTTTGTTTGCACGAGTTTCCTTTTCCTTCCCTTTGTGAATTTCTGGATGTTGCTGATGAAACACGGAAATAGGTATGTTTGTTTACTCTGCCTCTCCTGAATGTTTATAATTATGTCACCTGTAGACCACAATGAATTGTAGGACATTTCTGATGAGGCAGTCCTGAGAGGAGCCAGCTATGGCCAGGCCTTGCACACAGAGCGTCTGCAAGCTATCATTCACAGGGCGTTCCCCATGCCTAGCCCTCCTGGAGACCATGACCCCCAGGTGATCAGGACAGATTTAAATTGATTTAAATTATACCAGTCTCCATCATGGATGAGCAAAGTGCTAAAAAAGCAGCAACCTGTTTACGGGTGATTCAGCCCTGAGCTGGTTAAACCCTCAGACGTGGGGCAGGATGATTCGGAAACAAAACTAGTGACAGAAATTCAATGAATTCATATGATCCTAGCACAGAGCTGGGAGCTCCCGTCACTCCTCCTCACTTGGGAAACCCATTGATTTCTTTGGACCATAATCTCTGGTATCAGTGGGAATGGTGGAAAGTGTAGGTCACCCTGGTTCTTTTGTGTCAAGTAATCAGGTGTCCCTCCACACTCTTAAAGTCACTTTAGTGGATGGGCAAAGGCCATAGTCCACTGCTAGCTCTGGTCAGGGCCAAGGTGAGCAATAGATGAGAAACTTGAGCTCGAGGACCTATAGGGCAGGCCTGTTGAGCTAGTGGAGCTCTTCAGATGGTCTTCCATCACACACTTGCCCTAACTACTTATTGTAGTAAGTTGCTGATCTTCACAGGGATTTACAGACGTGCAGCTGATGTGGTGAGGACTTTCCAGTATAGGTCTCGCCCCTTCCTGTCCACAGTCTCTTGAGACAGGTAGCAGTCACTCCGGTCTCTCACATGGGGTAATGGGCACTTAATGACTTTCCCTGGCCACACATGGAGGACCTGTCTAACCAAGGTGGTGTTGGTACCCGGCTCTGGACAGCTCTCACTGGGCCTTCGGTGCTACAGCCTGTCCTTCTCTGTCCTCAGGCTGTCTCCTCGATGGTCTTTCGGAGCCTGTGTCCTGCATTCAGCATAGTCCTGAAGAAGCCGTGTCTATGCTGAGAGCTATTAAGGCTGGACTGCCAGGGGCAGGCAGATGGGGGACCTGCAGTGGTCAGTCTACGACAGGATCTTCACTCTTGGGGGCATGGGGACCCTGGGACCAGATGCAGCTCCTGAGGCTGACGCATGTACACTGGCAGCCTCGGTTCTGAGTCTTACAGACTCGTGGGTGGGTTCTCAGATACTACGATTGCAAGAAAGTGACCAGCATTTAACAGTGTTTTCCTAAGAAAGGGAAAGCTCACCAAAAGCCCCTGTGGAGGTGGAAGTCACAGCCTCCGGCTCCTGTCTCACTCAGCAGAGCAACCTTGAGATTGCAGAGGGGGCTGCAGGGGCCCCATCCCGCCAGGCCCTCGGCCCCACACCTGACCTTCACACTTGGCCCCACCACACTAAGTAAATCATGTATTTCCTCATCTCTTTTTATTCTCATAAAAGCAAAAAATGGCCACAGTGCCTTCTTAACCAAAGCTGTAGGTTGTCCATCCTCTCATAACTGTGAAACCACCAAGTGACTTCCACGATGTCCTACCCAAAATTGGGATTCAAATCCAGCGGTAGTGGAAAGGAGGAAAGGCACCGGCAGAAGCTTGGGAAATGGGCCAGCTGCTCCACGCCCTCCTTTGCGCCCACTGGAACTCACTAACGAAAACCCACAGATCAGCTTCCTTCCTGTGACTCGCTCTGTGACTTTGGGCCTTCGTCCTCTGTTCCCCCTGCCGTGCTTCTAAACCTCTTAGTAGTTCCCTCCCAGCGCCTTCCAACAGGTGACAGTGAACTTGTAATTGCTGAGCTACTGAGTAAGGGCGAAGAGAGGAGAAGTTCTGGTTGTTTGATACTTCCTTTAAAAACTCGATAGATTTTACATTTTGGAGTGGTTCCAGGTTTGCAGGATGTGGAGCGGAGAGTCTAGAGTTCCCGTACACCACGTCTCCAGTGTCCTGTTACTTATGCACCCCACATTCTTGTCCTGCCTCTGCTACCACTGAGGAACCAACAGGGACGCCCCATTACAAACTGAAGTCCACTGTTCCCATTCAGGCGGCATCGCTGTGTTGCATAGCTCCGTAAGTTTGCCGAGCACACAGTGACGCGTATCACACAGAGCACAGCATCACACAGAGCAGATCAATTGTCCCCAGATTGCCCTGTGAGCCCATCATTGTCCCTCCCCCAAATCCTTGGCAACTGCTGATCTTTTTAGTGTCTGTAGTTTTGCCTTTTCTGGGACAGAGCACAGCTGAGATCAGCCTTTTCAGGTTGCTTCTTTAACACTGTGTACTTAAGACTCCTCTATGTCTTTGGACAACTGTGACTTATTTGTTTTCACTGCCAAATAATACTCCATAGTGTGGATATACCACAGGTTGGGTGTTTTTATAACCCATTCACCTATTGAAGGACATCTTGGTGGCTTCCAGCACGGGGTAACTATGAACGAAGTTGCTAGAAATGTTCTTATGTAGGTTTTTGTAAGAAGGGAAGGAAAATTTAACAGGTTTTTAGATGAAAATATTACAGTAGATACTACTTTCAACATTAATACATCTGTGACTTATGGATATCATTATCAACCTGAAAATAAACACAGTACTTATGCAGTAACTGATGCATATTTTACAGATCATACACACCCACGTGGACTCTTGATTTGCTTGTAGATAGTCAGAGATTAACGTCTTCCTACTTTTAGGAAGCTTCCTGAAAGGGCACCCATTAGCAACAGAAAGCCTAATTTCTAGGGCCCACCGCCATAGGGGTTTGTCTGTATATGACACCAAGAGCAGAAAGGTGATTTTTTTATTAGTAGTATTTTGCTGTTTATATCCTGCAGTAGCAAAGTCTCTGGGTTAAGCCAATGCAACAGGCATCAATGAATGTCATTGGGAATTGTCAGTGCTGTCACCAAGAAGGAAGCTCTCTCCATCCTTCCTCCTCACCATCTGCCCTGGCTCTGCCCCCATCCTTGCTGTCCCAGGCTGCATGGTGGGCCAGGCAGCAGGCCAGCCCAGCCGATGGGAGGATCAGTGCCAGAACGCCTTCTACCAGGGTTTGCTTTGCATCCTGCTGGCCAGGCAGCACCCCACCGCCACCTCTGGGTGCCAGCCCATGGCGGGGGGTATGAAAAGCATTCCCCTTTGGAAGTGGAGGAGGTGGAGAAAAAAGGGATTGGGGATAGCTGTGCCTTTGCTCAACAAACAAAATTTTTCTACTACAGGGCACAAACTACAAACACAAGGTCATCTACAGGACCTCCTTGCTGCCCTCAGTGAGACCAGCCAGCAAGGGCTACTGGGACCCAGGCCCTTTTCCATATCTCCTCACAGCTGGTGCTGTTCCTTGTCACAAACAGGGAACACATGCGTGACACCTGCTGCTTACTCACTATGGGTCTGTGATGAGCTCCAAGTTTTCCCACGGCCTGACTTTCAAGGTGGTGCTCTGCGTGTGGGGTTGCATGTAGAGGAAGAGCAGAGGCACAGCATTCATTTTAGTGGCATTTCCTGTTTTTTTTTCCTCCACTTCCCTTTCTTTGACTTAGACTTCATTGCCTCTCACTTAGATCTTTGTGAAAAGCCTCAAACCACGTCTTTATTCAGCTCACCATATTCAACCCTGTCTCCTACTGTTTCCAGCTGAGCCTCCTGAAAGGCAGAGCTGACCAGTCCCCTACTTGTGGCAAACCTTTGTCTCTTGCCACCGCCTGCCAGCGGCACCTCAGCCTCACATCCAGCACAGACGGGTCTCAAACTTGTTCTGCCATGTTCTGACCACGCACTCTGTCATGTCTTGCTTTTGTGATTGCTCTTTTTTATCAGAGGCCACTATTTCATTATGGAAAATTTAGGGAACCCACATCAGAAATTTTTAATATGGGACACATATTAACGTATTTAAAACATGAATGCAAAAGTCATTTCTTAGTACACCTGTGCTTTAAAAATTGCTGACACGACAGCATACAACAGAGACACCTGCAAGCCTGTGTTCAGAGCAGCTCTGTTCACAACAGCCAACTATGGAACCAACTTTGGTGCCCATCAGCTGATGAATGCATAAAGAAAATGTGGCATAGACACACAATGGAATATTATTCTTCCATTAAAACAGAAAAAAATTATGTTGTTTGAAGGTATGCACAATCTAGACATAATACATGTTTGTATGTGTGTGTGGAATATACATACACATGTCATGTGTACACATATATATGTGCATGGATGCAAAGGGGACTGTTGGGGACCAGGAGAAGGGGCAAAAGGAGAGTGACAGGAGGAATATAATTGAAGAATATTATGAGCTTGAATGAAAACAGCATAATGAAATCCCTAAAATTGTTTTAAAAAGATAGAGGAGGTAGCAGAAGTAGGAGAAGAAAGTACTCGAGGGGCTGAAAGTGAGCACAGTACAGTAAATGCACATAGGGAAACATCACAACGAAACCACTTTGTACAAGTAATACACGCTAATAAAAAATTATTGACCAGAAGAAAACTACCCAAGACACAAAAATTTAATGAAGCAGTGGGGGCTGTGGCACGGCTCAGGTGACAGAGAACCTGCAGAGTGGGTGCAAGGCACGGGGTCAGAGCCCAGTACTGCCAAAAACTGTTTAAAGAACCTACAACCTGGCAGCATGTTAACAAGTAGTGCAAACAACGTACTGCAGCAAATTAAAATTTAACAGCCACCAATACCTGCAGCTGTTTGCACGGGTTACACGACAGTAAAACATACATTTGATTTGTATGAAAACGTCTAAATCTACCTAGAGAAATGCACTGCCCCATTCTGTTTTGCCGCAATTCCTGAGCGTGACTTCAAGACCATGCTCCTCGCCTACCATATCTGTGAAATGGGTACATTCATGAAGCCTGGAGATGGGAGAAAACACTGGGATTCCTTCCAGCTCAAAAGTCTGATTCTCTTCAAACTTCAAAACAAAACAATGGTTTCAAGATTGTTAAAGTTCACTTACAAATAGCAGCATGGCATTTTCAGCAGTCTTCTCTAACTTGTGAGCACATGACCAACAGTGCAAGGCCACCCCAGGGTCTGCAGGGCGAGACCAACTGGCAGGAGAAACCCCCTGGACGTGGCAGCTCCTTTGCAGGTCTTCAGAGTTCAAAAAAGAAGCATGCCTGAGCAGCTCTCTGCATCGTGTTGGGTCCTTTCCTCAAACCCCTATCCGGGTGCCTTGATTCTGTGGTTCCTGTGGTTTATACTAACATCTTTAGAAACCAAATAAGAGTCATGAGAGCCACACTGAGAGGCCATTCTTACAGACAGTTGGCACCACCATCCTGCAGTGTCCTGCAATGGTCTCTTACAGGATCCCCAATTTCTTAGTCTGTGAGCAGGGACACTCACCATTCAGCCACTTGCAAGAAAGACGCTATGTCTTTCTGTTCGTACTTGTGTGAGACTCACCAGAGTCTGCCTTTTCCTGAGGGTCTCAGTTGATTTTGAAAACACAACCATTTATTCAAAAAGGCAGCAAGGCACGGGATTCTCTTTGATGTCCTTCTGTGTCCTCTGAGCATGTGATTGGCAAGTCTACCATGGCTGAGAATTGGAATCATGCCATGGAATCAAAGAACGAGGGGGTCTGGGACTGCCACACCTGCAACTTCCCAGGGCATCCTATAATGGAGGGCGCCCAGAGGTTGGTGGCTAAGTACAGCCACAGGGTGGCCACCTGCACCATGAGCTGGCCAGGCCAAATCCCCACTCCAGGAGAGCAGCATTTACAAACCTAGCAAAACAACCTTCCGATTGTTCCTGTGGCAGGAGGCTCACCTGTTCAAAGCAGCCTCCAAGGGATTCCAGCATGGGGTGGGGATGAGGAAGTCTCCCAAAACCTTCACCTAAAAACTGCCTAATGGACTCCACAGAACACAGGTTTTTAAAGTCACCACGGTGATTTCCCCAGCTCCTCCGCCAGTCATGGTGTCAAGCTGCACACAGGAATGCTTTTACTGAAACGATCGAAGTCCAGCACACACAAGCAATGTGCAAAATGGCCTGGAGCAGAACGCAAAGCCCCAAGAAACACTTGCTCCCCAGTGATCACAAGCAATCGGGGCTTGGAGAGGAATAGTTAAATAATGTTTAGGTGGACCGTGGTGGCTCACACTTGTAATCCCAGCTACTAGGGAGGCAGAGATGGGGAGGATAGTGGTCCAAGGCCAGCCTTGGCAAAAAAGTTAGCAAGACCCCATCTCAGCCACAAGCTGGGCCTGATGATACATGTATGTATCTTAACTAAGCTGGAGACATAGGTAAGAGAATCACAGGCTGAAGCTGATGTAGATAGACTTCTGAGATCCTTTCTGAAAAATAATGAAAGTGAAAAAGGACTGGGGTATGGCTCAAGTGATAGGGTACCTATCTAGCAAGAGTGAGGCCCTGAATTCAAACCCCAGTACCATCAAAACCAAACAAGCAAAAAACTTTAAAATAATGTTGAAAGGAAGGGTCCTGTCTCCCTACCAAGGCAGCAGGGTTCCGTTTTCTGGATACTTCTTTCCTACCACTTTCAATACCTCAGTTGCTCTGGAGAAACTGGAGGGTGCAGGGTTCATGGGGACACTGAAAGGAAACACTAAAAGCATCAGGATCAGCATAGCAAACCAGACTGGCAGCAGCACTGGGTGACGTGGAGAGTGGGTTCTGACCCAGCCGACGGCAAGGCTGAACACCTCCACCCTGGGCCGTTCTTGGCAAACCCATCCGTGTATAATGGCAAAATGTTTGCAATATGTCCTGTGGAGGTTGAAGCCAAGGTGAGGCCATTGCTAAAAAATGCTCAGCTCCTCCTTTCCATCAATGCTTTCCATGTGGGCTGCAGAACGGATTTCCTCTTGGAGCTGGGTGGAGTGGGGATGGGCGGAGCCCATGAAAGAGAGGGATGAAAAGGAAAGGACAGAGTTATTTCAAAGCCCTGGCTTGTCTCCCACCCTCAGGATTTTGTGAAGATGGAGGAAAACTTGTGGTGTTTGGTCATAAAAATATAGCGAGCCATTTGTCCTTTGTCCTTCCTATGAAAACCCTTACAAAGCAGACATGTATACATATGTAGCTTCTGCTTTCATACTGGGACACGATTATCTTTACAGTATTAGTGGAAGTCAGAGTAAAACTCAGCGTCCTGTAGTACTCTGTCCAGACATTCTGTTTTTAGAGAAACAAGCGTGACAAAGGTAATGAGAGCTGTGGAGAGAGGAGACCTGGCCAGGCCCCAGGTGAGGCTGCACTGCTGTGTGGACCCGTGGAGCAGGGCTTACCTGGCCACTTATCCCCTCCATCCACCCAGCTTCCACAGGGGCCACCTCCTCATGGAGCTGGGCCTGAGGATGGCCACCAGGAGGCCATCAGAGCAGTCACTCCAAACACGCAGCAGCCAAACACCCATCCTTTCCCCAGGTCCACCAAAAAGTTAGTGAAAGACACATATACCAGAAGGTCATGTGCTCTGCCCCGCCACCCCCAGCAGTCAGCACAACGGAAAACAAGAGACAAACTAACAAGAGTCACACCTGAGATGACAGAGGACAGCCCAACACACAGCAAAGTTAGAAACATCCAAAAAGTGAAGCGGGGATTTTCTACTGCAGTATCTAATCTGTGTGGAGATAGCACTGCTGCTGCACCCTAAAACCACGAGGGGAGGCCATAAAACAAGAACAGATGGAGTAAACAAGAAAATCAAAGCTTCGGATACAAACATCAGTGAAGGCTGGCGAGCACACGAAGATCAAATTAAAAAGGGGATGTTTCTGGCAAAGTAATTCTCACCGAACCTGGCACCAAGTTGTGGAAGGGAACATGGCAAGAAAAGACTGGAAGTGTACGTAAAATGTAGGCCCGTGGGACGCCTGGAACAGCAGCTTTCCCAGAAGGAAGGCAACACTCAAGACCCCAAGTTAAAGGGCCCACTGACTTCCAAGCAGGATACTGTTTGAAACCCATACTTAGATATGTAATTATTAAATTTTAGCGCAGCAAGGACAGAGAGGAGCCTGGATGTATGGAAAAGGCTCAGTTAGAAGAGGTTTCAGAGTGCCATGGCAGATTTAGAAAGCAGACAGCCACCAAATAAACTGAGGGACATGGGCCAGCAGACCTGGAGCAGCTGGAGACGAGGCTGAGGAATAAGAACAGCCCAGGCCCTGGGAAGGTGGACATGTGTGAGGTACAGGTGGAACTTTGGGAAAGCAGATGCACACAGTCCTTGTGGCTTTGCTGGGGAGCTGGCAGAGGCATGGGAAGACAGGGGTGCTCACAGCTTTGCTGCTCTGGGCTGCAGCCTGGGGTCTCTGGCTCTTTCCTGGCCTGAGGCTGGAGGCAGTGGGGACCACGGCACAGATGTTGAGCCCTGGGGCTCAGTGCTCTCTTGATAAGCAGCCACTTAAAAGGTTGGCACCTTCTGAATTTCAGTGCCCCAGAAAGAGTATGAGGTCACCACGTGGAGTTACAGCCCTAATTTGGGTCCTGGAGACCAGATCATAAGTGTAGGGCTTTAAGCAAGTCATTAAATGGTCTATCCTGCAGAGCTGGGATAATACCTTCCACATCTACACAGGAACGAAGATCAAATAAAGCAAAATATTAAAGAGTTAGGTATTCCTGAAAGGGTTTCACAGATGCACCATGGTATAAATCACTGCATCAGACCAAGGCAATGGGAGGGGTGACACTGCCGACACCCCCAAGATTAAAATGCCTTTCCATGATGCTAACCTGGGCTTCACAATCACCACTGTCCACCTACCTCTGATTTTGGAGGCCCCAGAGCAAGCATGGAAACTCACAGTACACTCAGAGTCCCCAGCCTCCTGCTTCCTACTCTGTAGAAGTCTCCTACACTGCTGGATGTGGCCAAACTTGAGCCCAAAAGCAGTGTTTCAAGCAAAATCAGTGTCTTGAGATGGCAACCTATCAAATGAATGCTCTTTCCCAAAACCCCGGGCATGGACTCAGCCAGGTTCCCCTCCTATCTGGGGACAGCCTGCAGTACAGCAGGGTCTGTGAGCAGGGAGAGGGAGATGGTGGACAGAGATGTGGTGGGCCACCGTGGCTGTCACTGCATTTAACACCACTGCCACTAGAAGATCATTTTCCCTCCCTCCATTGGGCACTGTGCATGTGTGATTTCAGATCCTTACCTGGAGTGTGTGCATGAGGAAATGGGGGCTCCAAGTAAGGTGCTCCCGGTTACCCAGCTGGCTTTGAGCAGCTAAGATGGAGAATGGAACCCGGATGATCTGCCCCAAGGTGCCTCAGCCAGCACAGCCTTGCAGAGAAAACTGACCAATCTGTGCCAGAGGTCTGAAAGACAGCAGAGAGCCACACCATAGGGGACAGAGGTGACCAGAGTGGGTGGGGTTGCAGTGGGCCCCAGGGGGATGCCCAGGCCAGCTGCCCTATTGACTCATTCCACATCCAGCCTGGGGATCTTGGACCCCAGCCCTGAATTGTTCCTGTCACTTGGCTCTGTTCAGCTTCGCTTCACTGTAGAATTCGGGTGGGGATGAACATTCGACAAAATTGAGGAAATGTGTTTCCATGGAGCTGGGCGAGCATGTGAAAAGGTCCCAGTCTGTCTTTCTAGACTCTTCACCTGGGCTATGGAGGTGTCTGTGCGTGCTTTGGCCCTTTATAAAGTGTCTGCAGGATGCCATCAGTGGGCTATGGGTGTCAGATGAAGACCCAAACGAGCCCCAGCCATAAACTGTCCTCATCGGCACCTCTATAAATTCCTGTCCATAAAACTGGTAAGATGCCCAGGCAGCAAACACCAAGCCGTGCATCTCCTGCAGGCCACACCACGTGCCTCACCCGAGGGGCGAACCAGCCCCCAGCACGCTGGCTGTGCTCCGTGCTTGTCAGCATGCGGACTCTGATTACTGCCCGGACTAACACTGAAGCAACCATGCATGTGCACACGCACACACACACACATGCACACAGCCACACTTGGAAATGCATCAAGTCGTTAGGGAAGGGAGCTTTCAGACATTGGAAAGAATGCAACCTTTCTCACTCTCTGAAAGAAAAGTTTTTCAAGTCATCAATCAACGTTTGTATTAGGTCCCCACACATATGCACTACTCATACATATTACCATACATTAAAATACACACGTGCATACACACGTGTATACCCTAATATACATGTACACCAACGTGTACACATCACACATGCACACTGGCATGCATATACACACATGTGCTAACATACCACGTGTGTGCACACACACCTACACACATACAGTCACTACCGTGGATGCATGCAATTAACACGCACACATACGTTAACATATATGTGCACATATGAGAATACAGACCTGCGTTATTCACACTCATACACACATAGGTTAGCACACACACATGCGCACACATAAAGGAAGAGCAAGAGCCCCCTCCCCTCCAGGCAGCTCATGGTCTGTTTGTGACATGTGTCTGACTCTTTTGTAACAGCATTTCTGTGAATAATGGCTCACGGTTTTCCAGGTCACTCTCAGAGCCCCTGCCATGTGATACACTGGCCTGGTGTGTGCTGCGATCCTTATTTGTACAGAGGTTAAATTGGCATTTTTAAGACCAGCAAGAGCCAAACTGTTCCAGGTTCAAATCCCACCTTTACTCCCTGTTAGCCATAAGACCTTTAGCAACTTAACATCTTGTGGTCATCCTTTCCTCACCTAAAATGGAAGGACAAGCTTGAGACCCAGAGGACTGTAGGGGCAGAAGTGTATCCAGCATGTGCTTGAACTTACTAAGGAGGAGAAGGGTCCAGAGCGGGTAAGCGGCCAACCCAGAGCCATCCTGCTCCTGCACTGTGGAAACAGGAATGACTACCACGGTCTAAAGACTGTATGAAAAGCACATGAAACCAGACAGTGGAACCAGACCTTTCCGTGCGGGAGACGATGAGACAAGATGAAGACAAAAGCAATGGGGAAGGCGTAGGGACGAGGAGAGAGACGGGAGGGGGAGGAGGCAGAACCCCACACTGCTGTGGGAGAGAGGCATGCTGTCAGGTATTGGGAGGGTGACACGGGTGAGTGACATGGAGACTGTGTAGCCATCTTCTGGCCCAGGGTCCAGCAGGAGAAGCTGCTCTGAGTAGACACATGGCCAACTGCTCTTTCCAGGAGTCTGAGTGAAACGGAGGGCAGGTGCACAGTACGGCTGTGTTCCTGGGCACGTGCAGCTAAAGAGGGCTGAGAGGGATCACCCAGACCCTAACGTCTTGGGGCTTGGTACCCTAGGTCCTGTCACTGCTGCCCTGTGTCCTGACGCCAGAGTCCTCACCTTATCATTTGCCAACTCCAGAACATAACCGCTGCTCAGAAAATAGAATTTGTTGGTGGCTTTGGATTTGTGCTCACGACTGAAATAGAAACATGGGTCCTCGGCTGGTCTGAGTTTGATCTGGAACACTAACAGGGGTGTGCGCTGACTTGGCAATAATGTCCACCTCTGAGTACGGCGTGGGGCTCCCTGATCACAGCAGATGCCCCTGACGTGCACAGCAGGATCCGGTGGGATGAAGAAGAACGGCTGCAAAGAGGGTGCCATGATGAAGGATTTAGCCTTTTTAGTGAGTTTTGGTTACAGATGCATGAAATATTCAGTAAATCGTGTTGTCAGTAAAATGGATTTGGGGGTCACAGTCATGGGAAAACATTGCTGAACACCGACATGTAGATCTTCCTTCACCAGGCCGAGAACTACTGGGAAAAGGACTTGATCTTCCAGGAGATCATAACCTAACACACTCGAACTTCAATGAGGTCCCATCTCAGAACCAAGGGTGGGGAAGTGGGGGCCATGGGAATGCAGCATCTGCAGAAAGAGTTACCCCTCCACCGTGCCTGAGATGGAGGCCTGAGGAAGTTGGAGGTCACTGTGGGCCACTCCTAGAGGGGCTTCCTTACCCCCGCCCCAGGACTCCTGCACAGTCCACAAAGGATGCATTGCAGAGAGGAGTGTGGCTTTTCCAGCTGTGTGGATTCATGTCACCCCGCTTTGCACTTCACTACCTCACCCCATGTCTCGCTGCGCTTCCCTGCATGTCAGGCCTCGACGACTGTTGCCAGGCCTGCGTCCCGGACATGGGGACAGTAAGAGGACAAACTGGGTGAAGGAGGAGGACCGTGCACACAGAACACAGCATCTGTACTCACTTCCCTGTAGCTATTTCAGCTTCATAGTCTGATTTTATGCCAAAACAGATTTCAGGCAGCTTACAAAAATACACACAGCACAGCAAGAGAAGTAAGACGTAAATAAATAGATGAGGGAAACTGGAGGAGGACGGGAGGGAAGACGAGGTAAAACCGGAAGCGAGGTAAACCTGTGCCTGGCAACGCTGTGAAGTCTTAGAGAAGAGACCAAGTGTGGTGCTCAGCCACCAGAAGTGAGTAGAAGTGAGTGAGAAGAGGGCCACCATCATAAGGGGACAACGTGCTCGCCATAGCCCAAAGTTCCACAGATCCCCAGAGAGGCCGTGGGCTGTGATTCTCAGCCCAGAACCTGTGTCACCTGTGTCACCTGAGAAATTTGGGGGAAAAGGAATGGGATACTGACTCTAAACAAAGAAACAAACTGTTTGACTGCCAGAAACTTTGAAAATCATTGATATTAACCTTTTTCCCTAAATAATCAAACAGCATTTTATAAGCAAGTGTGAGGAAAAGGGTAGTAATGTAAGTCAAGAAAGAAGAGCATGCCTACACAAGAGATGCAGGGCGGAAAGTGAAAAAGTCTCGGGTGTTCTCCCAGGTGACAGGTGTCTGTCTTTGAGTTTTGGACTGGGTTTGCAGTTCCCATGTGCTACTCTGTGTGTAAATGGGTGGCACCTGTTCCTGTGCACACACACAGTCTCCCCCCATGTTTCACACTGACATTCCTCAACGTTGTACTCTGCCAACTTTCTTCAAAGTCGTGAAAACATGTTAGTATTAAACACACACTGGGAGTCCCGGGCAGGTGCCAAGCAGTGACAGCACCAGGCAGAGAGACTTCCAACATCAGGAGGCAAGGCACCAAAAGATACTGATCATCTGACAGCAAAGTGGCACAGAAAGCTGAGATGAGTGCTGTGGTCTGTGACAACACTCCTGCCCCAGGGGACACAATGCAGCCATCTGCTCTGAGGAAACCATTGAGAATCAGTTGGAGCTAATGCAGGAGAAGGGACTCTAGCCAGGGCTGCAGACTGGATTTACTCGGTGCACCCACAAGGGGCCATGTTGAACAGAACAGCACTGACTGTATTTTATTGTGACCACATCCAAGCTCTCTGGATGGTGACAGGCAGAGCCAATCTCACTGAGAAGGACAAGCAGATAGCCTTAGAACATGCCTGGACTCTCCACAGAACACACAGGGGAAAGCCAACCCCAGGTGGGTTTCTAGAAGGGGCCAAAGGTACTAAGAACACTGATTTTCTTTGGGACAGGGAGGAGTAGAATCAGACATGCAGACCAAGGTGACTCATGGTGAGAGGTGTCCTCAATCCCTGAGAGTGACATTTCAGGGTGTTTAAGGCAGGCTCCCTACTAAATGAGATTCTTTGAGATGATTCATGGATGAGAAATGAAAAATCACATGATTGTATCTATAGGAGCTGGGAAACCACTTGACACAAATCCTGTCTTCAGTGTCTTGACTAAACCAGAAAACTACTAACGAAAAATTGTGGCTGGCTGGAGCCGCCAGGAGTGGGAGCTCACAGACCACCCTGGGAGCATGAGATGACTCCCCAAGGCCTCAGGATGACTGCATGTGACGACATCAGGCTGTGACGACATCAGGCTTCATCTGAGACTTGTCACCCTCATGAAATTTACCTGTCTTTACCCAAAGCTACCAGTCTGATAAATGGGAAAACCAAGAAGCAGTCCCAGAAAGTCATTATCATTGTTATTTGATGCATTCTGGAAGTGTGAGTCACTACTACGAGAGGAGCAAGACATGAGATATGACATTCAGAAAGGGAAAGAAACACCATTATGCAAATTATGTCACCCACTACCTAAGGTACTTGAAAAAGTAACCTGCACAAGTATAAATGACACAGGAGTGGGTGAAGTGGATGAGCTCAAATTCAGCCTTCTGGTACATTGGTCAGAGCCTGGAGGGGTGCAGGGTGTCCACACAGAAGAGGGGACGCCATTGAGAGGAGAGTCAATATATGATAAAATAAGGTTTGGAAGGAGACACAACTAGGTTTATTACCACCATAGAAGAGAGTTACAATGTGAAGGGAGAAAACAAAAAAGAACTGGGTGGCATTGAATCGGAATAGAGGTGTTGGTATGAACTTCTGACTTTGAATATAGACAAATTCACAAAGAACACACCTGTAAATGTGTTTGTACATGTGGGTGTGTCCCACCTCTGTTGAAATATAGGTGTGTGAGAGAGAGAGAGAGAGAGAGAGAGAGAGAGAGAGAGAAAGGTGGGGGGAGATGGCAAGAGACATAGTGTCCACCTTGAGGGGGATCTCACTGACCAAATCTGAAACAATCTGAGTTTCAAAACAAGCAGTGGTGATAATGTGTCATAATCCACTGAATGAAACAGGAAAGCCTGAATCCCTGCTCCTGTAAATCAACAAGAGAATAACTAAAAGTTTGAAGAGGAGAGCACAATTCAGAGCACCTTCCCTCAAACTCATCACTGATCCCCAGGAGAAAGTGCCGTGGGGGTGACAGGAGGGCCTCTTTCAGCACGCAGTCACATGGTCCAGCAAACACCATGGCTCACAGAAGGGCAAGGGGACAGGACATTGTTTCTGTGATGGTCCTCCCAAGGAGCACCTGTGGATCTGACCGTGGACACCAAAACCGACGCTCACTGAGAGAAAATTGTTCACCATCTTCGGAAATAGCACAGTCATGGAGCCTCTGGAAGACAGGAATTCCTCTAGAGCAGAGCGTGGTTCTGGGACAGGTCCTTTTCCTATAGACGACATTACAAGAGCAACTGGCAAAATTTGAGCAGGGCTGGAAGAAAAGAAAGCAGTCATGCATGGTGTGAATTTGCTGACGTGGGGAGTTGTGCTATGGTTCAGGAAGGAAATGTGTTCCAAAATATTCAGGGAAATGGCCCAGGAAAAAAGTTAGACTTGCGACTTCAATCACGCAAAGGAAGGCATTTTATCACATACCTCTTAGCTTTTGAATTTTTACCAGTTCCATCTATTTTTATTCAAAACTAAGTGAATAAAATTAAAACAGTGAAGATCGTGCATTCAAGAAAGCTTTATCCGAACATGAATTGGACCCGAAAATTTGACAATAAAAAAGGCATTCTCACCAGGCCTTGCTGACCCTATAAAAGTTTCTATAAAAGAAATGAACAGAAGTTGAATCTCTGTAAAACAAAGTTTAACAATGCTTAGAAATGGTCTCAGGTGGTTAAATCCAAGCTGTGTGAACATGAGAAACGGCAGCTCACGGCTTATGAGCACTTCAAACTTGGTGGTTCAAGACCGTCCATGGTTCAATTCATCCAACCCTCCAAGCATTGGATCACTCCTTCTAGAAACCTCTCTTCAGCTTTGGGTGATCACCGCCCCATAGAGCAGCTCATTTACTGGCTCGTCAACACACTGTCCCCTTTCCATGAAGACTGGAAGCTCTTTACGGGCTGGGGAACTAGAGTCTTGCTGCTACCCTCAGGCGTTCTCTGGTTCTTTGCTCACAGTGAACATGCCTGTGGGGTTGTAAAGGTTCTGCTTTCTTTTCTTTCTTTCTTGATCCAAACATGGACTCAGGTTCTTAATGACGCCTTGCCAATGAAGAACCAAGTTTGACTGAAGATGGGAAGAAAGCAGGTAAGATAGTAGTAATTTATTTATTGCTTCTAGTTTTTTTTGTTTTGTTTTAAATAGAAGAGTGAAATTACCAGGCCCAGGAGCTGAAGCTGTGCTAAAAGCTGGGCTAGACATTTCCAAAGAAAATTTGGCATTAATTTCCACAAATTGGCCTGTAGGCAGCCATTTTTTATTTATTTATTTCATTGTTTTACCTCTACCTCTTAAATCCAGACCAGCCAGATTTCACTCTTGAAAGGAAAAAAAAAAAAAAACCACTAAAGAATTCTATGTACTTCTGCATTGATGCAGGTTTAACTCTAAACGCGTTGAAGGATAAAATAAGGAAGAACACCTGACGTAGCAGCAATCAGACAGAAATAATGGAAGCCACAGTCCAGCCCCCAGGGCGTGAGGGGGTGAAAAGAAAAGCAGCACTCTAACAAAGGAAGCCCAAAGAATCGCACTCAAAGAAAAAACGTAATTATTCCCCAAGCGCATTGGAATAAAGATTGCGAATTAGGTGTGAAAAGTTTTTAAGAGCATAAAATGAGTGTTAGGAAGGAGAGTGTGCCCTTCACTTCGGGAGGAAGGTGGAGAACTTTCTGTTCTGCTCCACGGGGAGTAGGGACTCCAGTGTGCGTGTGGGATGGGGTTGGGGGGTACCACCACCACCTGCAGACAAGAAGGGGAGATGCCACCCATGGGCACCCTAAGCAGGACACCCACTCAACCCTGATATGCCTCCCCCCAACTCCTGCCTGACCAGGTGTGTCCCTTCTCTCAGTCAGTAAGAAGCAAGTGTTTGAGGACACCAGCTGGATGAGGTCCTGACTGTGCTATTCAATGGATTCAGTGGAGCGTCTAGGTTCTGTCAATCCTGAGCCATCGCCATAGAGCAGAGGCCAGAGGCTGGCCTCCATGCAGGGATGTAGGAGGCCGGGGGACTGGACTGGGCTAGGCTGTCATGTGCTCCACGGTCAGTGAACAGGACTTTACAGTGCTAAAGAGTCTGATGAGATTTATTTATTCATTCATTTATCATTTGTTTGTTTATCACTAAGAAGCCATCACAAGTCCAGTACTGGCGTCTGTCCCTGTGACCAAGATAGCTGTGAGATGTGGGCTACTCCAGGGATTTCATGATTTTTTTTCAAGTCACAATAAAAATTGATTTGAAACTGGGCATGGGGGTGCACACAGGTAACCCCAGCACTCTGGAGGCTGAGGTAGGAGGATTTCAGGTTTGAGACCAGCCTGGGCTACCTGGTGAGATCCTGTCTCAAAAAGAAAAAAACTGTTTGATAATAGGATCAAATACACACATATGAAAGTCCTTCTCCTCCCCCCACTTTCCCTCTTTCCCTCCCTTTCCTCTCCTCACCTCTTCTTTCTCCTCCCCCTTTCTCTCCCCTTCTCTTCCATTCCATTCATTTTTTGAACTATGCTTAGATTCCATAAAAACGAACTGACTTCCTGACTCACAAACGGCTGCTGTCCACAATTTGAAGACATTGGTTGACACCAATCCAAAATGTTATGGAGTCAGGGTCTCTAAGGATTCCAGCACGTTTTGTGAGTGAAATTAAAAGGGACATTTCCTTCAGTTGGTTGAAGTCAACTAAGGAGCCTACGTGTCACAATAACAAAGCGTAAGGCCTCTCTTTGAAAAGCCAAGCCTCTGAACACAGAGTTGCCTGTCCCTGGTCTGAGGACGTCTGGGCTGCTTGGCGGAGACCAGTCACCAGTCGGAAGGGGCAAGCAGATGAGCAGCGTGAAGAGCCCAAGACGAGCCCGGCTTCCCAGGGAAGAGACCTGTCACAGGAACCCGCATGGAGCTGGCGTGAGGGGACAGGAAGCTGCCGTTCATAAATGCAGGGCCATGGCTCTGCTGTAAGCCCGTGTTCTTTATCACAATTTACCCTCCTTCATAACTGGCCAGTTTCTTCAGTAACGTGGCAATGCGCATTTTCCTAGCTAAATGTTTTTGCTAACAACCACAACAACAAATCTGCCCTGTGAACCAGTCATTGTTTGAAACACAGCCATTTTCTCCTGTATTTTCTACTACCTGCAAAACACACCTGAACCAGCCTAGTCAATAATTAAACAGTTCCTAAACAATGCTAAAAATTACATGCTTAAATTGCTTTCTCACGCCACATAATATCACTAGAAATTAGCGTAGCACTTCTTATCAGTGCGCACGTGTGGTTTCGCCTTCACCTCTTTCGTGCACTTTGACGACTCAGAGCCACCTTGGCTGGGGAAGGTAGCTCACGCGTGTAATCCCCGTGACTTGGGAGGCAGCCATGGGAGGATTGTGGTTTGAGCCAGGCTGGGCAAAACTCTAAAAAATAACTAAAGCAAAAAAGATCTAGGGGGTGTGGCTCAAGTGGTAGAGCACCTGCCTAGCAAGCGTGAGGGCCTGAGTTCAAACTACAGTTCTGCAAAATCATAATAATAATAATGAATACAGTAATGTCTCTATTTTATTTTAAAAAAAAAAAAGGTCATGAAGCCTCTCTGCAAAGACGACCAAAACGTGAGTGAGCCACCCTCTTGTCCACACTCCCTTAGGCTAATGGGAAGAGGAGCAACCCCACAGTGACTGGAAGGATTGTCCTGGCCCTCAGAGAACACAGCACTCCAACTCCCAGTGACGCCCAGGTCACTTTCCCAGGAGGTGGGCAAAGGGCCCAAAGATGCTCAAGTCTTCCAGGAAGAGACTGAGTGGAAGCAGGTGACCTGAGGGGACCCCTGATGCCCATGCTGTCACTCAGGTAAGCATGATGACTTTAGGACACAGCAGGGGCTGAGAGGGACTGACAGCCTGCCTGCCACCTGTCTCCTCTGGCACACTCTGTGACCCAATGCCCTGGGCCCTCTTCTCTGGAGCACAGGATTGCTGGCCTACGGCTTTGGGCCTGACTTCACCAGACAGTAAAGGAGCTTGACGATTTCCCTACAGGACAAGGGACAGCAGCAGGGGCTCTACTCAGGGAGCAATGCCGGGCGAGAAACAAGCATGGCTATCGCACTTGTCCACGCTGCCTTGTCTCCTACTTGCTTCTAGAAACAGACCCTGCACATCTGCAAGACTGACAGAGCGTGTCTGGGTTTCTTTCCTCACTGCTGAGGCTTGTGAGGGATAAGGAGGCAGGAGAGGAGCCCAGGCCCCCTGCCCGGGTCTCAGCACCCCTCTGCTGCTGACTGTCCCAGCACTTCTGGGGACAACCTGACATTAAATTCACTGTCTTTGGATTTGGTCATTGTCTCTGAAAGAAGCATCACTGCTCAAAGGCACAGAAGTAGACAGTGGGCAGAGAGTCCAGCAGGGGCCTTAGTCTCTTTCTGTAATGCATTCTGTGCTTCCAGTGTCCAGAGAAAAGTTCTACTGAGGCACGGGTCCAATCTTTCATTCACACATTCACTCAACAAACAGAGGGAAGTGACCGTATGCCAGGCTCTATTCTAACTGCTGGAGACAGACTGCCTTCATGTAGAACATACTCTTGTGGGGAGAGGCAGCTAATATAAGTAAGCAAAATGAGAAACTTTCAGTTAGCATTTTGTCCTGAGAGCTATTCTCACCTCAAATAGCAAGGCTATGTCTGTCTTATGACCTGCAAACCCAACACTGAGTGCAGGCTGAGTGTTTAGGAGATACTCAGTATGTGTTTGAAGAATGGAACAGAATAGAAGGTAGTGGAGACACTGGTCATCCTCATTGCATGTCTTTCTTCAGCTGAAAGTCTATTTAAATGCCACGGTCTGTAAACACAGTTAAGCCCAATGTCACTGTGAAGGACTTCATGAAAATCTGTGATTGACAACAGTTCAGTCCCACCTTGCCATTCTTTTTCATTGCATTTCAGACAGTCAAAGTGCAATAATCTTAGAAGCCCGACAATCACAGACTGAACAGAAACTGGACGGCATGGGTAAGAAAGGGCCTAAGATTGGTAGAGAAGAACACATAAACTTACCCCTGTCAGCTAATTATAGGTTTTTCCTGTGTGTTACAACAAATTATTCTTCCACATACATACTTCCACATGCACATTTGGAATAAAGCTAAAGACTATACTTGATAAATTATTGCTATGTATGCATCATTTTTATCATTTTAGACGCACAATTCATTTGGGCACAGTCTTGATTTTAGACTGGATTACTGAAGTCCATCAGGTTGGGTGAGAGCAGACGTGTGACACTATGTTAAAAACAGAACCTCAGGCTCTGACTCCCACCAAGCTTCCAACAAGGTCAGGACCTCACTAGCCCTTGAGAGAGGGGACATAGCACAGTCCTGCAGCCTGGTTTCCCCAAACTGTTGACAACATTTCTAAAAATACTCCAGGACTCCAGTCCTGGCTAGACAGCTGCTCATACCATGTACACGCAAGACTGCCCATGGACCTACACACGCAAAACTCAGACTTCCACTGGTTCCATTTGCAAAGCCCACTGTAAGATGTTTAAGGATTGGTTGACTTACCCGAGGCCCTGGGGTCATCTTCAGGTTCACCTCTCGTACCGCAATTCAATGAACATACAGCCAATGACATCATTCTAAACCCCGAAGTCCTCACCAACCACCTCCTAGCCATGGTCCTTCTGTGGCTTTGCCCATCCTTCCTCCTTTCCAGTCTCCTCAACTGTGTTTGGACCAACCAAAGCCCTTGGTGTTGGAAGCACCAGTTGCTCACCTTCAAGTGTTAGCCTCCCTTGTGGTATTTTTCCAAATAAAGAGAGTTTGCTTAATGAGAGCTGCACTGGTGCCAAATGTTAGGGTGATTTAATGTCCTCTCTCCCTCTTTGTAGCACCTGCCATTAAAAATGAGATTTCTTGCACATTTGTCCCTTTCTCCTTCTGCTTCACAGTTGGCCCAGGCCAGCCCCAGACATCTTGTAGCTGTTACTATACCTGTCTTAGTGTAGCAAACAGAGAAGGGCTGAAATCAAAATCACAGTAGCAGGAAAAGGAAGCTTGTTTTCTTGAGATAAATTTAGGAGTGTCCTAGGCAGAGATTCCTAAATCTGTGGTCCTTCCCCAAGCAGGAGGAAAGGAATCCACCTGCCAAGAAACTTCCCTAAAGGTCACACCCCATGGACACCCCAGCTTCCTTCTCAACACCCCATTCTTCAGTCAACAAAGCAAACACAGTAACTTTTGTGTGCGTGTAAGGACCAAATTCAGTGTCCATATGGGAGAAGAATAATTGTATTTGTCAACCAAAAGTACAATAGACTTCTATTAAGAAGAACTAATTCCTTATCAAGATCCTGAATCTAAATTGGAGATCTCATCGTGCTGAGTGTGCAAGCTGCCTCCGGGTCGTGTTACATGAGTAAGGCTTATGATATTCAGACGTCTCACAGAAAGTCAAACACCAACATTGAGGGGTTCCCATGACAGATAAAGAGCACTAACAAATATCAAAACAACAAGTTGGTCTTACAGTAAATGAGTGTTTATGTCAATAAAAGTCACGAGAACATTTCATTGGAGTTTTGTTAAAACAACCCAAACGCTCACGAGCAGTAGAGTAAGAAGTAAGGTGTGAACAGTAAGTACCACCCTGGAATTCTACTTACAGCAAACTCTAGCAACAAGGTACATGAATTCCAGGGACCTAGTGTTGTGGAAAAGATCCTAGGCCAAAAGCATTGTGCATCTGACACCATACACACAAGTCACAAGTTCAAAGGCACCAAATGCATTGGCAGTGCCAGTGGGGAGAACAGTGAGTCACAGTTACCTGGGAGGAGGGTCTGGTGAAAAGGAGACTTGAAGGGTGACAACAGCCTGTGTGTCCTCGTGGGTGTGTGCTACATTCAAATCCATTACGTCATTCCCCTAAAACCTGCCTGGGCTGCTCACCTCAGAGCACGAGCTTTCTAAAAACGTGACAGCTCAATGAGTAAGACAAATACTGACATGTAAACGAAATCCAAATTTATTTAATTATGAATTGACTTCCATTGCAGCTTTTATTGTTCAACATTTTATCCTTTGGGGAGAGCTTTTGCCATGGAATAAGGAATGAATAACCTGTCTGTTGCTATTCCTAGTTACAATGAGAAGCCCGGAGCACTCAATGAGGCCAAGAGATCAGAGTAGCATCCCCGTGAGAGGACAGCTGATGTGAGGCTCCGTCTGTCTGATATGACCAGTGGAGAGACGCAAGGTCATCTACATAGTGTCCTTGCCCAAAATATTGAACCCGAATCTAATGAGTAGGAAACATAGGATGAACTGGAATGGGGAAATTCTGAAAGGTGACCTGGCCGGAGGCTCCAAAAACGTCAAATGTCAGGGAATTCTACTAGATTTAAAAAATGACAAATAAATCCCGTGTGTGGTTCTTGATTGGACTTGTGCCAAAAATTGACCAGGCTATCATTGGGGAAAATTGAATGTGTGTTCACACCAGGTGTTCTTGGTGTGTGTGGGGGGGGTGGGATTGTCCTGGCTTGTGGTCAGTCACCTATGAGAAGGCCTTGCTGTTACAAAACATAGCAACAAGTTAGCCACAGGCTGTCCACCAGGGTGAGGTGGGCCTCTACCCAGCTGTGGGTTCAGAGGTCAAGATTGGTGACACAGGCACCAAGAGGGGGCAAAGGTAAAGGCTTTCAAGAGAGCAGAGGGGGCTCCCAAGCAAGTCTGAGATGGCTTGAGAGCCAGGAGACCGCTTGCAGTTGACCATGCTGGGGGTTGGGGCTGAGACAAGGGTTCAGTGCACTGGTCAGAGCTTCTAGGACGGGACTCCCATTGGTACCAAGGGAAGCACCACATGGGCTTTGTAATCAGCTGGCCCAGGTGTGGGGAAGAAGGAGAGGGGGAACATATTTCTTCTTTATCTAGTTTATCCACACCAGGCATTCTTCCCTGAAAGTCATAAGGAAAGAAGACTTTTATAAATACAGAATGTGTGCTTTAATCATTTGGTGTGAATCTCAGAGCAGATTTTATTTCATGAATGAAGAACTTTTACCTTAAAATGAATGTCCCTTCTTATCTAAAGCCATTTACATGTACAGTTATTATAGTTCCCATTAAATAGGATACTTAATAACTCAAGCTGCTTCACTTACAAAATGTTCATCGTTTCACTCAGTAAGAAGTTTTGGAGTGCCCACTGTGTACTGGCACTATCGCAAGGTGAGGAAGTAGTGGACGAGACAGCAACCAGTACCCCAGTGAAACCAGATGCGAATATATCGGTTAATACCCTCACCCCTTGTGCAAACGTTTACATCTGAATGACAAAAATAAGAACCTCTAAACATAAAACGTGCAAAAGTCATAAATCCTGGACTTATCATTGTAGTTATGTGAGCATCCAAAAGTAATCTGTATATCAATTAAAACTTTCATGGCTCTCCCCAGAAAGAATATTGATATCTTATTTTAAAATAATATGCTTTTTGAAAAATGCGGTTCTTTTTCTATTATTATTTAAATTCCCTCAATGTATATCCTAGAGCAGAATCACACACCCGTGTGATGGACAAAATGCACCACTGATTGCGGTAGCCAGCTTTATTGTCCCTATGGCCACATAGCTGGGAAAACAACTTAAGAGAGGAAAAATTCACTTTGCTCACAGTTTCAGGGGTCTCGGTCTGTCCTAGTGGGGAGGTGTTGCTGGGCAAGCAGTTCCCATCATGGCAGACAGGAAGCAGAGAGAGAGAACGCCTGCACTCAGTGGACTGTTTCCTTTTCCCTTTTTATTCCACCCAGGGCCCCGGCATATGGAACTGTGCCACCCACATTCCAGGACTTCCCTCTCAATTAATCCTCTCTGGAAACACCCTCACACATTCACACACACAGAGACGCACTACACTAATCTCCTCAGCCCTTCTTAATCTTCTCAATGACAATCAAGGTAACCCATCACATTGATCGCCTCAACATCTACTTTAGCCAGAGAGGAGAAAAAAAGTCACCTCAAAATTCTAAAATCCGTCATAGATATGATGGCACTACACCTGGAACGATTTGGATCTTCAGTGCTCTACCCATTGGTTCAAGGACCACCCCTATACTTGCAATGTACCCCAATTTCCATACCCAATTTGCAATGTACCCCAATTTCCATACTGTGGGTATGTGTTCATACCCACAGCAGCTCAACAGCCTCTGAGGGCTGCAGGTGTGGACACATTGGCTTTGTTAGAGTTTACATTTTTATCACGTTTGATCCAACTTCTATATCTAGGATTTTACCAACATGTTAATGTATACAGGTGTTCAAAAGGTATTTAGTAAAGCAAAAGATTACTCTCTTGAATATTATTCAAAAATGGCTAATTAAATCAATTCTGGTACACTGTACCATGGAATACTATTCAGAAAAAATTTAAAAATAGAGTAAATCTGTATATTCTGATTAATTCTCAAGCTATAAGTAAGCAAATGAAGGAAGGAGCGAGGAGAAAAGGCTGCAAGGGGCCTTGTGCTCAAATTAGGGATGTCACATATATGGATCTGTGTCACATAGGATTCTTCTGTTGGCTACATACAGCCCTGGGAACACTGGTGACCCATATATAGATCTGGGTCACATAGGATTCTTCTGTTGGCTACATACAGCCCTGGGAACACTGGTGACCTTAGGGCAAGGTGAATGTGGTTGGAGAAGGACATATGTGCATCTCTGTGCATGAGTTGTATATTATATATAAAATATGCACTATTATGACATGGGTCATTGTGATGGTCACCTCCTATTCTTCAAAGAAGAAAAGAGAAAGTGAAAGAGCTCCTAACAAGGGTTTTTGTCATGGTTGGAAGTTCTTTAATTAAGTGTGCTCCTCCAGGTAACCAGGTGAAGATGTTTTGTTCTTCCCTCTACCATGAAGTCTAGCTGCAGAGCGATGGGAGGCAGCCCCGTTACGTAACTTTCTCCTCTGTTTACTTGAAGTGCACTGGGGGGAGGGGCAGCTGTGTGTATCTGGGGCAGGGAGAGGGCTGGCAAATAGGAACAAGAACGCACACTTCACTTCCTCTTTGCAATGTGGAGATGAGTGGCCTAGACAGCAGGTCAGAATGTGCCTGTGTTTTTGCCCTATAATGCTCAGTTTCCACTGTTCCAGAAAGAAACTGTCCTTGCAGCTACTGGCTTTCAGATTGCCCAGCCTGTACATAGCTCCCCCTGCCCAGCCTCTCACACTAATAAGAAGGACCCTTCAAGTGCTTCTCCAGTGGGTTACCACTTAGACTGGAATGCAGTTATGGCTCACTCCACACAATCGTATGGATCACACAATTGAAATCAAAGTCATAGAAACTTGACCATGGAGGTCATCAAATTCAACTTCAGATTTCACAGATGAGGAGAGAGGCACAGAGGGGTGCCTTCTGTCTTTTAGACAGAGGTAATTGCCTTTCTGGCTTGAATCAAAAAGACAAGGTAAGCTGGACATAGTGGCACATGCCTGTAATCCCAGCACTCAAGAGGCTGAGGCAGGAGGATGTGACTTCGAGTAGGCTGGACTGCATAGGAAGACCCTATCTCAAAAAAAAAAAAAGTGGGAGACAGATCCAAGAGTGAGGACTAATTCTCCATTCCATTCTGCATTCCTCTTCTTACCCCTAAACTCAGCTTTCTCCTGAACCTTCTTTGGCCCACCTGCTGACAATGGCCTTTTTGCTGTGCAGCCTAAGAAACTAATACAGAACTGAAATAAAAGTCCAGACTGCAATACTCTTTGGAGTGTGGAATGTGTGCTTGTGTGGCTGTGATTCTTTAGCCCTGACTTCTTCTTCCCAGGATCATGCTTATTCTTTAAATGTCAATCATTACAAGCTACCAATTTCTATATATTATGAAAGCAGACTTTTCAAAATATGCAAAAATAGTCAATCTGAGCAATTCTATTAAGAACACTAATCTGTTAGAAAGATTGAGCCAGCTGATTGTAGGGGATTGTATGTCAGTTAACCATCAACAGGTTTACTCTAAGCCAGTTGTAGAGGAGTAAGACTAATTTACTTCCTATACCTCCAGCTCCAGACTCTCCCAAAGCCAACCACCCATTCACAACGAGGGAAGCACAAAAGCCAAGTGCCATTGTGACAGCTAGGATGATGGAATAGCCACCTATTCCTATAGCCACCCACAGAACATTTCATTGTAGTTCCAGAGATCCCAGGAATGCAAACTGTGAGCAGATCCTTCCCAAACATCCTGGGCTCCTCTGGGCAGAGCTCCCTTTACTTGACTCCCTACGGTGAGAGGCAGGAACCTAGAAAATAGGGCTGCAGAACATCTAAGCCAATCTCATCCAAAATGGAAGTCAACTATTTTTAAGACACTTATGACATTAGTTTAATGCAATAATACATAACTGAAATTATTTCACATCCAAAAGCCATCTTAAAAGAAACTGGGTGTAGAATATGAAGACAAAGCAGCCAAGCAATATGGAGCAATGAGGATGAGAGGAGGTGATGGAGCTGACTTTAGAGACCCTGCAGGGGCTGGGAGCAGGTTTCTGATGAAAGGTACCTGTCAGGAATGGGGTTTGACATCACTCCTCAGTGCAGAGTAATGAGTGAGACATCTTGTGATTAAGCCAAAGTCCCAATGTAAAGGATAATGCTTGGAAAAGAGACTAGTAAGAAAAGAACATGAAGAGAATACCAAAATTAGAAGGCTGTTCTTAGGTTGCGAAATCAATAAATATAATTATGCAGTGTTCTCATCAAAGATACTTCCTGTGCAATCTTCAATGTTTCTATTATCTTCAGTTACCTGAACTTTGCCATAGAGTCTCATGTCTCAGTTCAAAGCAGTGAAGAAAACTAGAAACAAAAGAAAGCAGAAATTGTGCTGGCACCATCCGATTTCTCTAAGGTATTAAGACAAAACCTCTATGAGTTTAACATTGCCTTCAAATATCTTCTAGTATTACCTGCACATGTACTCGGCATGGAGCCTGCTGGGGTCCACAGAGGACCATACTCCAACCACAGTTTTTCACACACGTCAAAATATTTCAATAGGCCTGGTGGTGGTGGCTCATGCCTGTCATCCCAGCTACTCAGGAGGATCACAGTTTAAAGCCAGCCCAGGCAAATAGTTCACCAGACCCTATCTTGAAAAAAACCAACACAATAAAATGGCTGGTGGAGTGGCTCAAGGTGTAGGCCCTGAGTTCAAAACCCAGTACCACGAAATAAATAAATAAATAAATGTTCCATGGATATCCAAAGAAATGTTGTTCAGCCAAATCTCTCAAGGTCAGAGAGGACACTAAAATTTATTTGTTTTGTGCAAAATGACCCATTTGCAATCCTACTTCCACCTTCACAAGGAACTCTGGAGCTGTTAACAAGACATGTCAACACACTACCATAACCAGAAAACATCAGCACAGGACCTGGAATGACACTGGATGGTGGCCTCGTGCATCTGGCATAGAGTAGGTGAGGATGTGGAAAGGAGCGATGGGGTTTGTTCTTATGTTCAAAGTCCCTATCACACCCTTCCCAAGCTGCCCTTGTGCCTATCAGCTGTTAAAGCCTTTAGATCCAACCAAGGAGATCTTAAAATCAGTAACCATCACTGAAAATCAATTTCTAATTGTCTTAATTTAATGCATGCTGTACTAGATGTCCCATGGTTAAAATGAGCAAACATATCAGCTTCCTTGTCATTGAAACTTAAAAAACTCCCCTCTGAGATTCAAGGTCAACAACACCTTTCCTCTGTTCTTCACCGTGCATGTTGTCAATTTGGCCTAGAGACCAAAGGCAAAACAGCAACAGCAGCAGAGTCTGAGAGCTGGAGGAGTGCCAGCTCCTTACTCATGTGCAGGGATCCCATGTCACCACTAGCTGTCACTCAAACACTAGTACCCACTGGTGTCCCTTCTCCCATTGACAAAGGGACAGTCACATATACATACACATGCCACATATGTACAGGTGCATTGCTGCCATGCCAGCCATGTGCCACAGCTTTCCTTCCCAAGCCGGGATATCACAGTAACAGGGTTGTTGAATGTTCACACCCTTGATGGTTTCTACAGTTACATATTTCCAGACTATTATCAAGGAGAATTTTGCCAAATACAGAGGATGCAGTAAAATCTTTAGACCTTTCAAGTCCTAAAAAAAACAATTTGTAAATAAATTATTTCAAAACGATGATAGTCTCTGAATGGTATGGGTATCAGTCCTTACTCTTGCCTATTCCGACTTGCAAACTATTCCCTGCGAAGCCCTATTGCAGGGAGAATGTAGGAATTATTTGCCACTGGAGCACAGGTCCCCCCACAACATCACGTTTTGTTTCATTCTAATGTTATATGTTCCCACACGAAAGGATGAGAAATGCTGGTCGACATCCAATTCTTATTTATTTCCATAGAACTGGCAGTCAAGCATTCGTTAACTATGAAAGTAACATAGCATATATTCAGTTGTTATTTATCTTAATAGTGATGTCAGTTCCTGTAGACTTCATGAGTTCTTTCCCCAAAGAAAAGAGTACGTACCCATCAGAGCACAACTGTAGCTCAAAGCCAATACTGCGTTGAGAGCTCATGAATTTTCCAGACACTTGTGCTGATATCAAAATATTTCCCTCAAAGATGGAAAAAACCCAAACATACATATAAGGCCATTTGCAATATTTGAATTTCTTACAAAATACCCTTCTTCCAGTAGAATTAATCAATTTAAGGAACACCCTGGCTTTGTCTTAAAATCATAACTGAGCAGAGACAGGGAAAGCACAGGCAGTCGTTCCAGTATCACTTTTTGGAAGTCAGTGAGCAGTACTGTTCTCCACCATTCTCACTGGGACCAAAACGCACTGTTCAGGGAGACCCGAAATCCAGCCTTTGTTTCAAATGCCCTTGGGCTATGCAGACAGCCCCGAGTGGACACAGAGGTTCATGTTCCCTGTGTGGGAAGGACTTTTGTGACTTCATGCCTCTGGTGACGCCGAAGGTGAAGAGCCCATTGACTCCATTCTAGAGACACCAGCCATCTGTCCTGATGCTCTGCCCTCATGAATGGACACCTGCCACCAGGCAAGGCCCAGGGCTGGCTGCAGGAAAGAAAGCAGCCCCCAGAACTGCTCTTCCTACCTGCCTCCCCAGCTGGGTCCCGAGCGATCCCTGGTATCTTTTCATTACCTAACTTTCCACAGTTTAACCAACAACAAAACCATCCCAGTGGACTCATTTTTCCTTTGTATTTTAACTACAGCCCAGAAAAAAAAGCTTGTCTACTTCATTTGGGCCCACTTCTAACCAAAACCAGAAGGCTTTAAGTGAAATAAAAGATGTCTGTCTGGGTTTCTTTTATGTGAAAATCAGATATCCAAGAATCACTTTTGTTTCCAAAGGAAATTTTCCATCTTCACTTTTTCACTAGGGCTATTCCCAGCAAAGAAGTACCCAAATGCATCCCCATCCCATCTCCCCTGGAAATCAAGCACATCCATCTGCTCCAACCCTCACCTCCAACTTCAGGAGGACGCAGAGGGCCCTGCACACAGGGCTGGATTCCTCATGACGCAGCCCTGGTTTGGAGAAGACAACAGCCCTCCCTGCTGCCCCCATCGGCAACAGGCATTAGGGGTCATCACCAGCACCCCTCCCTCTGAACACATCAATGCAAGCCATCCACAGGACAGGTTACCCACCCCCAATGCACAGGATGCAGAGAGGAGAGATGGCCAGCCACCTCCGTTCAACACTTCTTGTCTGCCTTCTGCCACCTCCCATCCCACCTTCCCCCCCTTCTGTCCCTACACAGCTCCAAGTTCACAAGGATCTGGGTTTCTGCCTAAACAGCTCATCCCCATCCCACTCCCAATTTCCTGAAGACACACATAAAATCCCATTTGTGGGGGGAAGTCTACTGGAGTTGTCTTGCACAGGGAGCTCCAAAGACCAGCAGGGGCCTTGCTCTGGAGCATCCCTACTCCATCCGAACCTCTCCTGTAGGCGCTCCATCCCTTCCTTTCCCTCCTCCCCCTCCCCTACCTTGCTCCTCGCTGCTGCCCCCAAACCAGGCAG
Source organism: Castor canadensis (assembly GCF_047511655.1). Classification (NCBI taxonomy): domain Eukaryota; kingdom Metazoa; phylum Chordata; class Mammalia; order Rodentia; family Castoridae; genus Castor; species Castor canadensis. The sequence continues at coordinate 3,113,711 of NC_133386.1, read as the reverse complement.
TGGGTTCCTCCTCTGAGAGCCGGGATTCTCCTCCACCTCCTCCACCCTCGAGGGCTTTGCGTTTCTTCGACATCTCTGCCCAGGGCTGGGGTTTGGGGGTTTGCTTTCCCCACCCCCTGGCCCTCCCCTCTTGGAGGGGAGAGTGACGGTGGGGTTAGATGGAGGGGAGGGGGCTAGGTAGAGAGGAAAAGGATGGGGAGAAGAGACCAGGGAGGGAGATGGAACGAAATTGCTGCTGGAAGGGATGCTGGAGTGGCAGGGAGGCAGGAGAGGCAGGGACTCAGAGCAGAAACCCCACAATCACTTCCATCAGGATAGCCCTAGACTAGGGCTGTTTTCTTTCTCTCTCTCTCTCTCTCTCTCTCTCTCTCCTCTCTCTCTCTCCCTTCCTCTCTCTCTGTCTCTCTCTCTCTCTCCCTCTCTCTCTCTCTCTCTCTCTCTCTCTCCTGTTTTTCATTAAACTAGAAGAGAAAGCTGAGAGGAGAAGAGAGATCCAAACCATAGAAGAGAGGCTCCTTGGACATTTCAGTAGATCTCCTCCTAATTTGGGAGGGGTCATTGGGGTGCATTCTATGAGAACCCCTGGCCTTGGCTGGCTGGGAAGGAGCTTGTTTCCTGGCTATGGGGGACACAGTGTGGGCAGTGTTCAGCGGGGGTGTGTTTTCAATGGATTGCAAGGAAAATTGGGTGGAATGAAGAAGATGAAATACTGCAGAACACGAAACATAGTGATGCTTTCAGGCCTGGAGTCTCAGGCCCCCTCCTCCCCTATGACATCATATGATTCTTCCCAAAAGATACTGGGAGTGGGACAGAAGAGAGGTGGCAGAGGCAAGGAGAGGAGGCAAGGGCAGGGGGGTCTGTCTCCATTGAGAACAGAAGAAGGGCAGCAGCAGGAAGGAGGAAGTCGAGGTGCCTGGCAGCCCTTCTCTTGGTGGCCTCAAGAGGCACCTGCGGGTCTGGCAGCAGCCCTTGCGGTTTGCAGCTGGCGCTGGCACTCAGTCTTCCCAGGGAACTTGGAGCTCCAAACTCCTGGAGCTCTGAGTGATTCTCCCTGCAGCTGACACTTGGGCTGGGGTTGGCTGCAGTCTTTCTCACCTCCTCTGCAAACCCTTGGATCTCTGGCTTTATAAACTTCTAGTTTATAAAGTAGCCCCAGTCATGTCCACAAACATGATACACCAGACACCACACACACACACACAAACACACACACACATTTTCTTACGGCCAAAAAAAATGGAAGGAAACGCTGGCAAGTTTTTTAAGTAGAAAAAAAGTTGGAATTAAGGGGTTTTTTTTCTCTCTCTCTTAAATGTTAGATAAAACAGAATTACTAACTTACCCCCCAAAGTAGGCTGAAGCGCATATCTGCCTTCTGCTTCATTTCGCTTTCATACATTCAAAACTGGGCGGGGGGAGGCAACTCTCCGGGAGCGGAGGGTCCAGGGCTCCGTCCAGAGCTACACGAAACAAGTTGGCAAGCCGGGGTGGCCCAAGTTCGGGACCTGTCCAAGACGCTCGCATCCGCTCCATTCAGCAGGCAGATCCAGGGGCTCCAGGCACTCAGGAGTTCTGCAAGCTTCTCGCAAAAGGGGAAGACAACTCTGAACCGTGTGTGATGTTCCTCTTGTCCTCCTTTCCATCTGGGGCTCCCGGGAACGCAGCAGCGAGCGCTCTAGGCGCCAAGAGAGACCTGTCCATCCCAGCTCAAGCTCCCGGCAGCTGCAACTTTGCATCCGCACACCTACGAGTAGAATGTGTGTGCGTGTGTGCGCGTGAGTGCACACGAGTGTGTGTGAGTGTGCGCGCGTGTCCAGTCCGTGTGTCCGTGCGCACTTGACCTTTGGGGGTGCATGTGCTCTCAGGAACCACTCTCCCCGACTGCTGGGACTTAAAGAGTTTTCCTTTAAGCCAGCGATGCTGCCTGGACACCCCCCCTCCCGCCCGCGTCCAACAGGAGGCGATGACGTCTGCAGCCTCGTTGCCAGAGCAGTCCCCAGGCTGCCGCTGCCTTTCATTGACAGGAGCAGGCGCTCGGACGTCAGCAGCAGGACCTTTGGCGAGGCTGCTCCTGCGGAGACGGCTCCCACCCCCGCACCTGCGGGCCCGCAGAGGGGGTGGGGATGAAATCAAAGCCCCCGGGGAGGGGGCTAGGGAGATACTGGGACTGAGGAAGGGGGGTGACTGCCCTCTTTGTCCTGGAGCCCCGAGTTTATAAATAGCGCTGTCTCCAGCCAGACTCGCACCCTCTCCTGCGCGCCCCCGCAGTGCCCCCCGCCCCTTGTCACTTTTGTGTCGCTCTGCGTGGAGGGAGGCAGAGGGGCGGGGGAGCAGGGAATGGAAACAGACGTTGGTTCTCTCTCTTCTTCCCATTCATAGATTCGGTTGGAGTCATGGGGCCACCACTCCTCCGGGAGTCGCAATGAATGGAGGGATGCCCACGCTCGGGGACCACCAGGTCCGCAGAGCTGTCGCCGGCGCAGGGGGCGCTCTTCCCCCAGGGGACGGGCATCCTCCCTTAGGCGGGTGGGGAGACCCCAAACGACCACCCTAAAGCGACTGAAGACCCGTCTTATCCCTCCCCTCCGACCCACCAGGTTTTACTTTTCTCGTGTTGGGGAGACGGTTGGGAGGGGAGCCTGCCCTTGTGGTACTGAGTCTCAAAACGCAGAGAGCTGTTCTCAGCCCCCGCACCGTGGAGAGCTCGCGTGGGGACCCAGACAAGGGCCATTCTGCAGTCCGACCTTAGCTACAGCTAGGGGAGCGGCCGCGTGGTGCAGGGCAGTGGTTGGGGACAAGGGTGTCGCCTCCCTCTGCTCACGCTGGCTGCCCAGAACCGCGTGTCCTCCCTTCCTAAGCACCCAGGGATGCTCCACGCCAGGGAGGGTAACGCGGTGTGGGGATGCGGGGGACCACAGAGCTGGTTCCCCATCCAAGCCCAGCGCGCCAGGAATGCAGGGGCGCGCTCTGCTGCGGGAGCCGCAGGATCGAGAGGCCCACGCAGGACCCTGGCTGCCAGCACCGCGCCGCACTCCTGGCTGGACGCTGCCCCCGCCTCTCGCCCAGGCACCTAAAAGATGGGGACGCCCATCACAGCTCCGGAGCTCCACATCAGAGGCTTCCGTGGGGCATGAAGAGCACAAGTGCTGCTAAAGTGCTACCTCTAGACTGGGGTGCAGGACTGGTGACAACAAAGCCCAGGAGTGTGGGAACTTCCTACACAGAGCCCTTAGGAGCTAGGCATGGCCAGTGCTGGGGGGAGGGTTGCAAGCAGAATGCCTACTCCTTGGACCTTTCCCCGCCCCCCCCCACTCCTGCCCCAGGGAAAGCCAATTAGGCAAGAGACTCCCACCCTTCCTGTCACAGATACATGTCATTTCTACCTCGGAGGAAGAGCAGAGGGAAGCCGTCCTGACTCTTGCCTTCCACCCTCTGCTTCCCTTCCCCACAGACAGGGTGAGAAACAGCTGCCTGGGCTCCATTCTGCTCCACCCAAGGGACAGCCCCTGGTCCTGTCCCCTGGTTTATCAGCACCTAGGACACACTTCATCCCCTCCTCCTGTCTATAACCCCATCCTGCCCTTGGTTTCGGTTGCTGTGCTCTTTTGCCTTAGGTCCTGACTACATTCTGGTCACTCCCTTGGTCACATTTGTGGCAGCCCTCATCTCCCCAGCTTCTTGATATTGGGGTGTTCTGAGGCCATTATAGACCTCGATACTTTCCATGGTGGCTTCTTCAGCTGGTGGGTTCACTCAGCCTGGTGGCTTGAAATGCTATCTCAATGCGACTGATGACTCTCGCATTTGAGATTCTGCTTGGACCTCTCCCCTAAGTCTAGATGCAGGCCACCCACCAGCTCCCCTTGCGTGCCCAGAAGGCATCTGAAGCCCAACACAACTGTCACTCTGGATCCTGGATCATCACTGCCCTGCTCTTTCCATGGTTTTACCCTCCTCAGTGAATAGAAATGTCCTGTCCTAGTCACCCTCGGGTCAAAGCCACTGGAGCAATGCTGACCCTCATTCCTAGTATCCCATGCCCTCTGTCCCCTGGGTCTTGAATGTGTCAGGTTCCAGGCACCGTTCACTGACCCACTGACCCCAACTGAGCCTTCTGGGTCATGTCCAGGTTGTTGCTGTCCCTCCTCTGCCCCTACCCTCACTCCACAATATTCTAAATGTAGCATCCAGAGCTACCCTATTAAAATACGAGCACATGGCTCTTCTCAGCTGAGCCTTCCAATGGTTTGCCAGCACGCACTGACAGCCAAAGTCCTGGGACCTCTCTGGCCTGCCCCTTCTCTTTGTTACTGTGTCCTGGGCTCCATGGGCTTTTCCAGTACCCACACGAGGTCCTCTCTCTCAGAATCTTTGCAGCCCCCTTTCCAGGGGACTGGAAGATGGCCAGTGTCTATTCTTTTCCTCCCTTACATGTGCTCTGCACTCCAAAGTCCATGCTGTGAACACCAGCACCACCAGCACTCTCACCCTGTCCTTGTGCTCTCTCTCCGCACATGGCTTGTGGACCCCTTATTCACCTAGCCTGTCTCCTCCTAAAATGTCAGCTTCCTGATGATGGGATTTTTTTTGTCTCTGCTTATAATTGCACGAAAACTACTCAAGCTCATCAGAAGCCCTTCCCCTCTCATTGCACATTCAGGAGAAGTAAATAGAAGGTGAGTGTGGGGGAGTGGGGAGTGGAGGACTTTTCTCTGACACAGCGGTCCCCCAAGCTAAAATGAACACATATAGATAGTATTAAGGGGTGGGCCTTTTGGAGGTGACCAGATCACGAGAACATAGCCTCATGAACACATTAGGATCCTCTTAAAAGGGGCTAAAGGAGTGCTTTGCCCCTCCCACTGTGTAGGGTCCTATAGAAGGAGGACCCAGAAGTTGAATCTACTGGCACTTTGATCTTGAAGTTCCTAGCTTACCGAACTGTGAGCAATAAAATTCTTTTCTTTATAAATAAAAAAATGGGCATATATATATATGTATATATATATATATATATTTGTATTTGCATATGTCTCTAAAGCCTCCACCCAGACCACTGTCTCCTCTCTGGTGATTCCTGAGAAATGCAGTGACACTCTCTCCTGCTGCTCACTTTCTTCTTCAATCTCTCCTTCCTCTTCTCACCTCCCCTCCCTTCTCTTCCCTTCTCTGCCCAGCCTGAGGCTGGCTGTGGGCCCCTGGGGGTGCAATTGACCACATAGGAGGTGAAGGTACCTCTTAGCTGTGTGTCCCTTCCCTGAAGTCCTGCTTCAGTGCCCTCACATCCCTTTTCACCCAACAAGGCAAGAGTCCAGTCCCTGAGGCTTTGGAGTACCCAAACTATGAGCCAAAATCTCCAGTCACCCAACAACCACTGAACTAGGGTCCTAAGCAGGAATTCCTGGGATTCCCTGGTGGGGCTGAAGAACAAGCTGTAGCCAAGGCACTGGGACAGCATTGATGAAAACAGTGAGGGAGCCACAGGTGTACCTTCCCAGGGGAAGGTGGCCAGAGAAGACCTGGTACAGGCCCATCGGGAGCACCAGGGAGGCCTGGATGCAGAGCCCAGAGGAAGAAGAGCAGGCAGGGCAAGGCTGGAGCACTAGGGCACTAGGGCACCAGCCACTTGGACTCTGTCAAGAAGATGGTGAAGGGCCTTCCAGCCAGACTGAGGAGTTGAAACTATACCCTGAAGCCTTGAAGAGTTTCAAGAAAGAGGTGAAACGGTGTCCAGTGTGTCTGAGGAAGAAAGTTTGTGAGCAGCTCAACCAGAGGTAATAGGGGCAGAGCCACAGAAGAAGCTGATACAGGGTAAGAGTGACATGGGCCATGTGTGGTGACACAGGGAACGGCTTCTAGAATGCACATGCAATTGCCGGTCTTCCTGGGGACAATCTAAACTTTGTTCAGATTAAGAGCTGCTGTTGTCTTGCACATGTGGAAACTCCATCTTACCTGGATCTCAGCTGATCCGGATGGGAGCTCAGGTGACAGACCGATGTGAGCAGGGAGCCACCTCATCCCTTTGCCGTGGGCAATAGGTCTTTGTGAAGATGAAGACACACTCACTTCCTTTCCTCCAGCCCCCCCTTCCCATGTCAAGGTAATAGGTCAAGTTGGAGGGCATCCCTGTAAGCCATGGAAAGGGTAATGAGGAAGTGAAAAGTAGTCTAAGAAACAGAGGTCATGGACAGTTTTTGGTTTTGCTTTTGCAGTACTGGGGGTCTGAGCTCAGGACTTTGCACTTGCTAAGCAGGTGCTCTACTGCTTAAGACACACCTCCATCCCCCTTCCCCCACTTCATTCTCAGGGCCAGAGCATCTGTCACCAGTGCACATAGCAGGTTTCCCCCTGGCTTCAGCACTCCCCTTCACTTCCTTAAGGAGTTCTTTAAAGATAAAAGACAAGACAAGGGAGGACTTGGGACTTCTGGCTGAGGAAAGAGCTCGTTTCAGGGTGACAGCTGCTTCCCAGAGGCAGACCTGTTCTTTTTCCCTTTGCTGGGAAGAGTTTCCAGGTTCTTCACATTCTGAGAAGAAGAGAGATCTTCAGATAAATGCAGTGTTAATTCTGATCCCTTCCAAGGAGCAGTATAAAACCCAAGTCACTTGGCAAAGAATTCTACTTGATACACAACATCGACAGAAGACCTGCGTTTCCCCCAGCCCACTACAGTCTGAATGTGCTCCTCCCCATTCATGTTTGGAAGCTTGACCCCCAGCACAGTTGTGCTGGGAGATGGGCAGAGCCTAAGGGGAGGTGTCTAGGTCACCAGGTGCCAGAACGGATTGATGCCAGAGCAGGCTTTCCTCTTCTTTCTCCAGCCACGTGATGAAGCAACAGCAAGGCTGTCACCAGTTTTCACCTTGGACTTTTCAGCTTCCAGAACTGTGAGAAATAAGTTTCTGTTCTTTACAACTTATCCAGGCTCGAGTGTTCTGCTACAGAAGCACAAACCAGATGTCAAAAGAGGCTTCATTGCACTGAGCAGCCCGGCAAGACTGTTTCATTATGTAAAAGAACTTCTAGGTTGAGGGACATTATTTTCAAACAAGTGTAGGAGACACAGGAAGCCTGAAAGTAGCTTATTTAAAGTTGCAAGTGAGCTAAATCTAAAAATGAAGACTAACAGTTGATTCTCTGAGATAGAAGGAACATGAATTTATCTAAGGAGGCCAGTCCTTCAGCCCCAAAACCCTTATAAGGGAAAATGATCAGGCGAAAGCAGGCCCTGGGTCTATAGTAGTGTTTCTAGAGGACATTACAGTTGTGTTCAGATGTTAAATCAATCACATAATGCTAGAAATATTAATTATAATAACTATTCTTGTTGCAGAAGTAGTTGAACTTAGTTATCCCGACTATGTTCATCTTTAGATTTTATCACTTATGCCTTTTTTTTTTTTCCGCAGTACTGGGGATTGAACTCAGGGAGTTGTGCTTGCTAGGCAGGCTCTTTACTGCCTGAGCCCCAGGCGCAGGTCTTTTGTTTTTAGTTTCTTTTCAGATAGGAACTTGTCAACTTTGTCCGAGTTGGTCAACTTGGCATGTCACCATGCCCAGCTTGTTCCTGTGGGATAGGGTCTCCCTAACTTTTGCCTTGAACCATAACCCTCCTATCTCTGCCTTAGTTGGGATTACAGACCTGTACCACCATTCCCTGCTCCACTTATGTGCTTTCCATTTGGAAATCAGTTCAAATTTAATAAGTTGCAAGATAAAAATAGTACAAAAGTCCCCATAATGCCTGCTACCAGGGTCACCTTTACTTAACATTTTCCCTCATTTGCCTTATCACTCACGTGCTCTCCTAACCAGCTGGGTGTGGGTTAGATGTGGTTTGGCCTTTTCTACCCTCAGACACTTCAGTGTGTGTTCCCTATGGACAGGGGTATTTTCTTGTAGGAACACACTGCTGTTACCACCATCGGCATTGACACTGATGTCGTTGGTACAGCACGTCCATCTAGTGATCGTGTTTCTGCTTGGTTGATTGATACAATAACATCTTAAACCCCCCCTACACACACACCCAGGGACAGAATGCCTTTAATTGCAGTTTTTCCTAAACTCTGCCAACCTGGAAAATTTCCACAGTCTTTCTTGGTTTTTCACAACCTGGACATTTTTAAAGAATGCAGATCCCCACCCCACCCCACTTTTCAAAAAGCATCTCTGGGTATGGGTGGTGTGCTGTTTCCTTGCTGTGTGTCTCAGATGAGACAGGATGTCACTTCTGGAGGCTCTCGTATCCATCTGGTCCCCACTGGTGGGGTGGATTCTGAACCAGGTGGTGTCGGATTTTTCTACTTGGTGCTAGCCACCAGTTGATAGGCGACATGGGGGCAAGGCAGCATCTCAGCTCCTGTCCCATCTCCTCTGAGGATCACACCCACCCGTGGATGAGTCTGGCTTGGTCCGCTCCTACTGGTGACTGTGAGCTCCGCACTCCCTCTGCATGGGCCTCTGTGTTGGTAAAAACTGTCCCTTCTCCCTTGTTCACTGATTTATCAATCTGCTTACTAGGAGTGTTACACCTATGGGCTCATGAACCCTTACATCCAGTGCTGTGCAATTCTTTCCTTTATGTAACTATTTTGGTGCTCATATCTGATCGTTAAAAGGGACAGTGAGAATGCATTCAAGCAGATAATCTTCCAACCTGGATCCTATACGTTATGTAATAAGACTTACCAGAAGTAAGAAAATTAGAGCCAGGCATGGTTTCTGCTGGCAACTCTGTCATGTTCTTGCACTGTGAATTTGGTGACGTCATTAAATGTGACTGAGCTTCTGTTCCCTTATGTATAGAATGGGATTCAAATATTCCCCATAATTACCTAATAAGTTTAGTTTGAGACTCCAGTGAGCAGATGGGCATTACATTTGACATTTGAGCTATCTATCATCTACCTAACTTACCTTTGCCATCTAGATATGGTTCAACCATCTATCATCTACGTGTCATATGTCTGTCTATCATCTATCTGTCATCCATTCAATGTCAGTCATTCAACATCTCCATCAGATTTCACTGAAATTTAGGAATCCTGCACTGTGGGTTCTTTTTATTCTCTCCACGGTTAACTGGCTATTCAACTCAACAAGCTTCATTTCCCCTTTCTGGATCTTATCCTTCACATTTGTAAAAGGAGAGGCTGAGCCTCCTCACCGGTGAGATTCTCTGGTTCTAAAAATTCTGATCTTCACTTCTCCAGCTCTGCCGTTCTCCACTGGCCTTGGTCCTTACTTGGCCTCAGCTACCTGCCAGCTCCTGCATGTCTCTGCTTTTCCCACTGTCTTTTGTTCTTTGCGTGTCCTGCCCTAAGTCCCCTAACTTAGTCCTGCCCTACCTTTCCTGGGAGCTCTCACACTCTATCCCCCTTTTCGACATGAAGTTAGGATGGCAGCACAGCAAACTTCTTCCCATTGCACTATTGCAGTCAGGGTGTGTGCGTGTGCAGGAGAGGTGTTCTGCCACCAGTGAGGGAACCCCAGCCTGCCCTGGGGGAGCCTCCTGGCCTTTCCCTCCTGCTGCTCCCTTCCAGCTTAGGCTGGCACTGTTTTGTGTTCAGGCATGAACGTGAAGAAAGAGACTGATGCCAACAGACATCTTTTCCTTTTACGGGGAAAAATGAAACCTTTCCAGAAGCCTTCAGCTGATGATGTTAAGCCAAGTTAAGGGGACCTCTGGTTACCACTTAAGCTGTCTCTAGCTTGGCATGAAATAATTCTCTGATGGTTGCCAGGCAAGTGTTGGGATTTTGTGCTGGTCATAATGAACATGTTTTAATTTGCTATAAAGTGGTTTTTTCCATGACTTCAACTGCCTTGTAGAGTTCACTCCTATGGCATTAATGACTGCAGATTTTGGCCCATTTGTGAAAAGGAAAAACTCTCATACCAAGACATCTTGATTTCTGGATAACCACTGATATGCTACAGCAGAAGCAGCACTGATGAATTAAAGGCTACATGTCTTTAGAGACAACAAAATTGTCAAAAAAGTAAAAGAATTTCTAGATCCAGCCAACACCAAAATAGCAATATGTCCATCCCATGAACAAGGAAAGATGGGACCTTGCTAGATTGGGCTACCTGGTGTCCAACTACACAGCCCTTTGGGACTAAATTAGTTTTTTAAGTCATCCTTGAGCAGCACACACTAGGAAACTGCTGAAAGTCAGAGCTGTTTGGAAATATATTCTACCTCTGTTACTCATTAGTGTCCCCAGTCTTCCAGCCGCCCTTCCCCATGGTATCCGAAACAACTCAACACCAGGGCTCTCTTAGACAAAGAACAAATAAGTATGCCATTGAAGACTGTGAAGTTGCTTCTCTCAGATTTGGGATGGTTCTCAACACTAAGATTTGAAAAGTTGGCAACTCTCTTGCAAATCTGAATTTTCCAATGAGAAATGCTAAGATTTTGACTAATGTACAAATAAAAGAACATGCTGTCACAGCATGGAAACTTTTTGCAATTTGGTCTTTGATCAAAAAAATTATAGTTACTTCTTTTGGTAACCATATCAATATTAAAATAAAACATACACATATACAATGAGGGCTGGGTGTGGTGGTTCAGGCCTGTAATCCCAGCTATGTGGGAGGTAGAGAGAGCAGGATCACAGTTTGAAGGCAACTTGGGCAAAAAAAAAAAAAAAAGTCATGGGTCGTGAGACTGTAGCTTAAAAAATCTGGCTTATTTCACTCAGCAGCATGTCCTCTAGGTTCACCTCAGTGGTAGCCTGTGTCAGCATTTCACTCTTCTTCATGACTCATTCGCATTCCACAGTGTGGACAAACCACAGTTGCCTCACCCAGTCATCAGTGACCTGCATTTGTGTGACTTCCACCTGGCTGCTGTGCATATTGCTTTATACAAGTCTGATGCAGCTATGCCCAGGGGATCCATTTCCAGCACACTCAGGAGTCAATTGGGCCTGTCCTTTCATCTGGAGACATCTGGCTGACCCTTGGCCTGGAAATACAGATGTGCACACTCAGGACTCCAGAAGTCAAATGCATTGGCTGGTGGGCCACAGCTGAGCGCCCCCAGACTTGTCTAGATGATGTCCCAGGTCCCGGTCCCTACCCTGCCTGGAGCTGGAGCAGCTGTGCTGAGTTCAGTGCAGTCAGGGGCCTCCGGTGGAGCAGACACTGCACACTCATCTTTTTCCCTTCCAGAAGACTTTTTAAACAGAAAAACAACCTTGGCTGTAGTGTGTCTTTAGGCCTTGAGCAACAGGCACTTGCAGAGAAGGAGCTGGGGCACAGAGGGGGCCCCTGGCTGCAGCTCTGTAGAGGGCTCTTAGTACAATCCCTCTCGTCCCTGTGCTTTTCCCTTGGGTGCTGCAGCCTGCCCCCCACCCAATGCCTTCCCTCCACCCAATGCCTTCCCCCCACCCAATGCCTTCCCCCACCCAATGCCTTCCCTCCACCCAATGCCTGCCCCCCACCCAATGCCTGCCCCCACCCAATGCCTGCCCCCTACCCAATGCCTTCCCCTCACCCCAATGCCTTCCCCCCACCCAATGCCTGCCCCCACCCAATGCCTGCCCCCTACCCAATGCCTTCCCCTCACCCCAATGTCTTCCCCCCACCCCAATGCCTTCTCCCCACTCCAATGCCTTCCAGGCAAGGGAGTGCTGCAGTTGCTGGGGGGTCATCTGGGAGGAGAGCCATAGAACTTCCTAGGGTTTCATGGGGTGGCACCAGGCACTACAAAGGGGATGGTGGGGGATGGGAAGATTGCATGGTGGATGTGGAGGGTCATAGAGGGGACGCAGTGGCTTATGGAGGTGGCAAAGTGTTGGCAGTGGAGCGAGGAGTGGGGGCTACAGGGACAGCTGGAAGCCCTGCTTACAGGCAGCCGGCCCTCGCGCGAGCCTCCTGGTCCCCCTGCTCCCCCCACCCGCCCCAGGCTGCTGCCGTCAGAGCTGCCTGCGTCAATGCTGCTTGGTGACACACACAGCTTTCCTTTTTCTCAATGAGAGAAATCTAATGGGGTTTTTATTATCAGACTCATAAATCAAACCGTGAGGCCGTCATTCCTGGCACGTGGACAGCACCCCTGCCCTGCAGCAAAGTGGGGGAGGGGGGCTAGAGTTGCTTTTCCTTTACAGGAAGATCTTTAAATATTTTATGTTTATTTTTCCAGAACTGCAGTTATGCACCGAGCATGCTTGATCTGCGGCTGGTGCAGTCAAAGACCGATGAGGAGCCAGCCCGCCGGTTCTCAGGCAATGACTCTGCAGGGCAGTCCGTTATGCCAGTGCCCGGTGCATTGGACCTTATGGGGGGAAAAATGCAGTTTGCAAGCAAACAGGGGGTCAGAGGGGACCAGCAGTTACTGCACGCTGCTGCAACACAAATCATTTACACTGGGTATTGGTGTGGGGGGGAGGTGGATTTCACAGCACCTCCCACCCTGGTGCCTGCCTGTTATCGACACAACAAAACACCAGCTATGAATCCAAATCAAGGAGCAAAGACATCAGCAGCAGTAGCAATCTGGAGCCACAGGGATCCTAAAGGTTTTGCACCCTGATGTCTGTGTGCGTGCAGATCGCTAAGTCCCACTGCCTCTGTGTGTGGCTGGCCTCCCAAAGCCAAGGAGGATCATCCTTGTTACCCCGGGAAGTGGGAAGCTAGGGTTAAGGCATCTCTTCCCCTGAATAGCTCAGAAGCCTTCTTTTTCCTATCAGACTCAACCACAGAGTAGAAACCAAGGAATGTCAAAGAAGGCCCAGGGACTAGGAGGGAGGCCCCAGCTTCCAGAAGTGGACACAGGGAACATGTTCCCTCGCTCAGGAACCACACGGTAGACACAGCCACATATACTCACCGGGTCATCCACACAGGCAAATCTGCAAGCTGGGAATCTGGTCCCTCCAAGACCAGTCTCCTGGTCTTGAGGGAATTGTCCTGTGTGAATGGGGACTTTCCTGGAAACCAGAATCTTCAGAGAGCCATGGCTGTCAGTTCTAAGTGTGGTCCCCGTGTGGGGTACTCAGAACAACGTGACCTCACAAGAAAGGAACAGCAAGGAGCTTGACCTGATTTTTTTTGTAAACTCACAATAATCTTAACTTCCTTTCCTAGCCTGTTTTTTTTCCATGCCCCAATGCATAATACCAGGAGCAAAGGGCCAAGTCTGTTCTTTGGAATCAGTCCTGGTTTTCTCTCTGTGGGTTACAACAGCAGAAGCCAGAGCTGCAGATCCAGGTGTGGCTGCAGCAGACAGAGGACCCGTCTGCAGCAGGGCACCGACTGGGATAGATGCTGTGGCCTGGTGGGATGGCTCCAACCCCTTCCTCATCTAGTTCTTGCTGCGTTTTTACAGGGAGGAAGTTCTCCACATTCCTGGGAAATTTTCATTGGTGTTAATAAGTCAACAATTGCCAGTTAAGGAAGCAGGTTACATATTTTAAGAAGCAATCAGTTGCCTATCATCCCCCACATTTTCCCTCTAGCAAGGAAGGAGATATTGATAAGGTGCCAGAGGAGGGAGGGAAGAGCCCAGGGTTCAGGAGGGCCCCAAGCAAGGAGACTAGGGAAGAAAGAAATTAGTGATGACATTGTCCTTTGCATCATCAGGAGGTGACTCTCAGATGCTGAGGACGAGGTCTTTTATGTTGAACTCGATACTTGGTAATTTGAAATGCAAAATGAAAAATATTGGCACAAGAACCTGAAACCTTAAGACACTGTTTGTGATATAACCTCCATGATGTCACATCTCAGCCCATATTCCGCTATGAATGAAAACTGCTCAGCAAAAGCAGATTTGGAGCGATAAATCCAAATCCTTTATTAAGCTGTTGATTGACGGACATTTTAGGCAGCATATTGCATGAAATGAATTAAAACTGATCCTATCGCAAAATGATTTTGTCATGCCAAATTAGGGAAGCTGACATAAGGAAGGCTTCTAGAAAATCATTTGCCTGTTTTCTTGAGTCCAAAAAAGGGGCTAAAAGATGCGTTTTGCAAATGTGTACATTTGTAGACTTCAATGGATGTCAGAGGGGAGAGAGGGGACCGGGACCTGTTGAGAGGAAGGAAGTCAGGGCACAGCCAGAACTGTCCCTGACATTCACCTAAGGACAGGACGGGGTGGTAGGCGCCTGCCGGTGGCCGGTCCCTCCCCGCTGCTCACGAGCGCGCGCGTCACTGTCGCAGCCGCGCTCCCGGACGCGGCCCGCGCTCTGATCGCCGCGGACGCGCTGCGCGGACCGAGGGCGCGGATCCCGGGCGCGGGCGCGCGGGCGCGCGCACGGGAAGCAAGGATTGTCGCCTGCTGCAAGGCTTCGGAGGAGCAAGACGCGAAAGCAAGACGCTGAGTGAGAAACGCACGCCGTGTCCTTCCTGTCTGCGGGAGCGCTTGCCGTGCGCGCGCGTAAAGCCCCCAGAAACACCATCATTCTGTGTAAGGAGTGACAGTCTAGGAAACGTGCATGGCTATATTTTATTCTCAAAGGCATCCCCATCAGTAACCCCGAGTTCCCCATCCTGAGCCTTCGGCGAGGGGAGGGAGGGCACACAGAAGCAAAAGATGTCACTTGTGCATTGGGAAGTCCCTGTCCCAGCTCCGGCTGTGTTCTGCAGCCATCCAGCGTCTCTGCGCGGGTCACTCCTGCACAGGACAAGCCTCAGCTCTACCATGGCCCCAGTAACATGGTCTTGGTGTATTTCAATTTTATTACTTGAGAGGAAGGACCAAACGACTCAAAGCAAAGGGAACATGAAAGCACCTTCCAATTGTTTCATGAAAATGCGTTTCCCTGGATGAAGGGTTGAGACACAGGACCAGAGATCCCATGGCTGCCCACACTGATGTTTTGCTAAAGGAAGCGTTCCACTGTAATTCTCTGGAATTGAGGTCGCATTTCTTTCCTAGAAGCTATCAGTCCTGCCTCTTTTGCTACTTCGTGATTTGAACTTCAAGACCCACCAGTGGGTCTTGATCCTCACATTTTAGTCCTCCCAGTGACTTTGCAGTATCTCCTGGCTTAGCTTTAAGTGTGTTGGAGTTGGCTTGCTCGTGTATTGCATTGTGTAAAAGTGATGGGGACATGACAAAAATAGCCATAAATGAGCGATAATGAATATTTACAGAGGTCATACAAGCTGATGGGACAGGGAGTCCTCCTGCATGAGCATGTGGTAGGCCTTCCAGAAGCAACCATAGGTTCCACTTGAGAACAGTCTTTGGGCCTGGCTATCCCACATTAAAGCTTCTGAACAAGTGTGGCAGCAGACATGTCATCACACCCCAAGTCGTTTCTGGGGGCGGCAGTGCAATGGTGTGGAAACCACTCTGTGGAGGAGAAAGAATGAGGGTGTTTGGGTTCCAGCTTAGGGCACATTGAAACGTGGCATGAACGATGCTGTCAGCTAGCTAATGTTACCCTAGCAAAGTCCCAGGAAACCAGATATGCAAAACAATACAACTTCCTGTCTCACAGTGGCCCAGTGCCAGCAGAGCAGGCTTCCTCTGAGGCTTGGGTGGCCTCCTCCCTGGCTTCTCCCAGCTGCTGGTGGCTGCCGGCTCCGCTGACTGTTACTTACTGCACAGTGGCTGTTTCCTCCCTGTGTGGTTATGTCTGTGTTGTCTCCAGTTCTTATAAGGACACCAGCCATATTGCATTGGGACACCACCCCCAAATAACCTCCTCTTAACTTGATTCTATGCAAAGACACTACTTCCAAATCAGGTCACAAGGGGGAGGGATGAAGTAAGACCTCAGCCTGTCTTTTGGGAGGTAGTGATTTCACCCAGCACAGCCGCTTTGGGTTAAACCATTGTCTGACTCTGACTCAGTCCGTGAACTTTGCCTGAGTTTCTCAGGAGGTAACAAAAAGTGACAGAGAAAGTAAGACATGAGTTTTCACACTGCCTAGCATTACAGTGTTCCTGCTCCATGGCATAGTGGCCTCAAGGAAAACCAAGTCAGCATGAGCGGCCAGAGGAAGTGCACAAAAGAGACACACTGATAGAGTCAGTACTGACAGGCTTCCCCAGGGCACACCCACAACAGTGCCTGTCCTCAGACCACCCAGGGGAAGAAGGGGACAGCAGGACCCTCGCAGACAAGGAGAGGTGTTGTGGGTCTAGGTGGGTTCACCAGAGGGGCCAACAGCTTTCATTGTCACAGTCATGGTCCCCCTTGTTCCCCTCCTGTGAGTGAAATCTGGGGAACAAGAAGAAAGAATCCCCACATGAGCACCGGGCTCATCCATCAGCAGGCTGACAGAATCTTGTCTTTTGTCCTGATGCATGGCACATTATGTTAAAGACATCATTGGCAACTACTGTGTGTATTGTTTCTGATATTAGCTCACAGGTAAAGCACAGCCAGGCCAGACATTTTCAGCTATACCCCACAGAGCCCTGAGTTCAGAGAGATAACCCTAGCAGCACACAGAGATGAAGGGGAGGCCAAAGGGTGAGATGCTGGATCACGAACCTAAGGTTGAAAGCCACAATTTCACCTTCATTACACTGACTGCATATACAAGTTTGGTAAAGAGGTCTGTTTGGGGGAAAGGACTGAACAAATTAATAATTACACACTTTTACATTGAGCAAATATACTGAGCGCCTGTGTTCCAGGCATAGTTCCAGGTTCAAGAGATACACCCTCCAACAAGACAAATGATAATCTGTGCCCTGGGAGAGCTACCATTCTGTGAGATGAGGGACATACAGTTCAGGCCAATAAGTGAGAAAAAGGTGATCTATACTTTGGAACAAATAAATAGATGCAGCAGAGATGGGCTAACAGGCTAATGAGGGTCTGCTTTATCAGGCTACAGCTTAGAGCAGAGCTAGGGCTGGTGAAGGAGTTAGTCTTGGGGTTCTGGGCAGAGGGAGGAGCCATGAGTAGCTCTCAGGAAGAGCATGGGTGTGTGACCAGGAAGCAGCAAGGGGGCCACTGAGGCTGAATGGAGGGAGCAAGGAACAGAGGCCACTGCTGGGAAGTAGGAGGCCTTGAGGGTCCTGGCAGAGATTATGGTTTTACTCTAGGTGGGATGGAGGAACAGCATTCCCCTGTTGCCGAGGAGAATGGAACCATCTGAGAAGCATTTCTCTGGATGCCTGCCAGGAGGGAAAGCAGGGGAAAGGGTGGAGGCAAGAGGATGGGAGGAGACTGTGGTGGGAACCAAATTGAGTGATGAGGGCTAATTAGAGCAAAGTGAGAGCAGCAGGAGTGGCTCCATGTCACCATATTCTGAATATATTTTGAAGATGGCCTGTGGTGTATCACAAGAGAGGGGAGCCAAGGATGACTCCAATGAAGTAAAGTCTACCTTGAACATTGTAGCAGAGAACTGAACACTAAACTTGAAAAGGAACCACAAATAAATCCTAGAGTTGAAAACTGCCATAATCAAAGTAAGAAATCAGTAGACGAGTTTAAAGGCAACAGAAGAACACAGCTGATGAAAATAATGAAGTAGATACTATCATGACTACAATATTGAGTGACAAAACAGGGAAATGACAAATGTAAGATCTGCTGAAAAAGTCTAAATTGTTCCAGTCAAAAATACCCCAAAGACAGAGATGATCGAAGGAGAAAAAAAGCAATAATTAAAAAGAAAATGGCTAATAATTTCTCAGAACTAATGAAAGAAGTCAATTGGCAAGCTCAGAAGCCCAGTGGGTCTCAAACTGGATAAATAAAAAAGCTGTCTCTGGCTAAACACATCAGAGAGAGAGAAAAAGTAGCCTGAGAGGAAATAATGGACTCTCTTCAAAAGTGTAAAAGACTGACAACTGAGTTCTCAAACAAGAAGAAAGTCTGCAAACAGAGGACCCAAATCATCAATGAATGACCTGAGATGAGATAATGGCCAACTTTGGCCTTAAATGGGGAGGGAAACAGGCATTTTTCATTCAAACAGTAACTGAAATGATCCAAAATGGAGGGAAGAGGTGCTGGAAGGCAGGAAGACCAAGATAAGTGAGTAAATCTAAATTAGCTCTGGCTTTGTAGCACAGTACAGTAGTGTATGTAGGATTACTATATACACTTTTTACTGCACTAAAATGCATGAAGATAAAATGTAGAGCATGGTAAAAGGAGTTACAGCATTTTTAGGTCCATTTGATTATCTGGACAAGGATAAAGTTATGGTCAAACACAAAATTCTTATTAGATTATCACAGGGAACACTTTAAGTGGGAATGTGGAGAACTGCACACTTGCTGTAAAAGTTGTCCATCCAGCCATATTCTGTAAATCTTAACCTCATGTGTCCTTAGCAGGCTCAGACAAATGTTTACGCAAATTCCTTCTTCATGAGCCATTACGTCTACACAAAGACTTCTGGATTTGGAAGAGAAACCTGAATCTCAAAAGCTAAAATACAAATTGCAGAAAGGCTTGGAAGCACCAAAGCCAATTAAAACTTGGTTTTGTGCAATGGTCGGATTAAAGGTACAGCTTAAAGTTAAATCTCGGGGGGCGTTAAGGGGTCTCAGAGTGCAGGCTCACCCTGACGTGAGATAACTCTCTTTAACTGCAAAATAACAAAGATCAATAACACCAAGGATGTGGTTTTCCCTCCACAGTGTGACAAAGTGTGACAAAGTGTGACAGGCTCAGGCTACCTAGGAGTAAGAGAAAGAGAGAAGGGAGGGAGGGAGAGGGAGAGAGAGACAGAGGAGAACTGAAAACTAAGAACTACAGCAAAAAGGATTCCTGGGGGGCCTGTCTGGCTTTGCAGGGCTTTGGCTATGGCCTCTACCCCTAGAGGAAATGCAGACTCAGTTGATGGGTGTGTGGGTCAGGGGAAGAACAGGATCTGTCTCCAATGTATCTCTCCAGTCACAGTGTTGAAAACCGGCTGTAGGGAGGCCTGGCCATGGTCCTCAGCACCCACAGAGAGCTGCCTGGAATCATGGATAAGAGGCTGGGAACTTGGAAAGAGACGAGCTCCTTGATCTCTCAACTCCCCAGCCTGCTGCTCTATCTTCCCAGCTGTGCCATCCAATCCAGAATATTTACTACTGGTCACATCATTGATGATATCATGATGTGCAGCTCAGAGCTGGTTGCCTGTGCTGGAAGGAGGCTAAGAATTCTCTCATGTCATGGTCAGAGAAGTTGTGGTGTTGCCACTGACCTGCCATCATTGAGTTGCAATGAAAATTTTTGTTTAGTATTGCTTTCTCTGTAGCTGGTTTTCCACAGCACTAGCCAGTTCCTGAACACATTGTCCCTGGAGAGACAAGAGTTACTTTCGGCACAAAGAGTTATCTTTGGCACAGAGTTCCCCACCGTTTCCAAGCAAGCATCCTTAGAACAGCCTTTCCCTAGAATCCCAGCAGCTGCACCTAAAGTTTATCCACTAGAACCTCTCTTTCCACTGTAAGAATCCCCACAATGCACCAGTGTTTCTTCATGCAATATTGAAAACCTGCTTCTGTTGGACTTTGTTTCCATACTCTTTCCTTCAAGGAACTCTGTTTGGGTTTTCTCTAAACAGAAATTGTTTGTGTTTTGTAAATAAATGCCACTAGTTTTGTGGTTCATTTCTTTGTTATCCAGTGCATCTCTGTACAAAAAAATCACTGATTTTGTACGCTGTCAGTGATGATGACAACAAAACCAATGACAGCACATGAAAGATCAAAATATTAGTTCTCTATATTGAATTTATATGAATTTTGTAAGAAGTTTTACTAGGAGAAAATATCAAACAAGTTAAACAATTGATGCATTTATTCATTTGAATTTTATTCCAACTAATGCTGTTGAAACCTCTAGATTTCATTTCTTTAGAATCATCACCATCAGGTTTGCATTATGCAACCCAAGAAAGCTCCAATCAACTTGATACAAAAGTCCAATGAAGATTATTCTACCACTAAAAATCTGAGGATAAAGTTTAAGTAGCATACACTTTACTTCACTAGATAATAATGCTAAACTATAATTTTTTTTTAAAAAAACTAGGTCTGATTAAGAATTAGAGTGGTTGAAAAAAACTTATAAGAAGAAATAAATGCTCACATATTGTTAGGTTTTCATATACTATTTAGTTACAGTTGACAGATCATCCTTCAAGTAGCACACCTAGGAAGGGCTCCTATTACACATGACCAGTTCACAATGGGAAGCCAGGCTGAAAAAGAACTTAGCATTGTGATCAGTGGCTGAACAATGTGAGGGGACCTACTTCTCAGTCAGTTCCAGGTGTAGTTCCTACTGTAAACCCCACTTCCCGTTCAGTTCCAGGTGTAGTTTCTATTGAAAACCCCAAAAGCCTTTGGAAAAGCAAAAGAGTTCAGAGTTGATATATCTAATTTTGACAATTAGATATATCTAATATAGATATATCTAATTAGATATATTGTTTATATCTAATTTTGACAATTTATTGAGAAGAGAAAACTTCAGAGAAGACATTATAAATATTTTCATAGAACTAAAAGGAACCAGGCCAATGTTCCAAGCCTGTAATCCTAGCTACCCAGGAGGCAGAGATCAGGAGGACCACAGTTTGAAGCCAGCAAATAGTTCATGAGACCCTATTTCAAAAATACCCAACAGAAAACAGGGCTGGCAGAGTGGTTCAAGTGGTACAGCACCTGCTTACAAGAGTGAGCCCCTAAGTTCAAACTCCAATGCTTGCCAAAAAAAAAAAAAAAGAAAATACAGAATCATAGAAATGGGAACTCTTAAACTCTATGGCTAACAAGTATAATGACAAAATAAAAAAAGTTAAAACAGCACATTAGAAATGACAGGTGAAAAAAATCAGTGAACTTAAATAAAAATCACTAGAAACCATCTTATCTGAAGAATGTTAATGAAAAATGATAAGAAACAGAGTCTCCAGGACATAGAGGCCACTGTGAAGAATGTTAGCATGCAGAAAGAGAAGACAAATGGAAAATAATAGCCAAAATGTTTGTAAATGTGAAGAAAAACACTAAATCACATATCTGAAAAAGCACTTCAAGTCAAAGTATGACAAATACAACCATAGCTAGACATGTGCTATGTGAGAGGAAAATGGTGCCCATGTCAGTGAGGGAATGGTACAGCTAACAGCAGACTTCTTATCACAAACAGTGGGAGACAGAAGACATTGGAATAGCTCATTCTAAAAGTAAAAATATAAACAGCAAAGAATTAACTACTTGAAGAAACTATATTTCAAACATGAAGGTTAAACAAAGACACTTCTAAATAAGTACCAATATGTATTTTTATCTGGAGAGCATCATGCCAAATGAAGCATACATGGAAAGACAAATATCACATGATCTCAGTTTGGGTGGAATCTGACACAATTGAACACACAGAAGTAGAGCATAGAATGATGGCTACCATGCACAAAGATAGTTGATCAAAGAGTACAACTTTTCAGGTTGATAGAAAACATTGGTTTTTGAGATCTATTATAGAGCAGGGTAAGTAGAGTCAAAAATAGTGAATTGTGTATTTTAAAATAACTACCAGTAAATTTCAAGTATCTCATTATAAAACATAAGGTCAGCAAACAAGATGGTGGATCTATTAATGAGTGTGATTTAATCCTTCTATGCTGTAAACACGTCGCAACTTCATGTTGTACCCCAGCATACAATCATGACTTTTCAATCAAAAATAACATTAATAAAATTAGAGGCAATTTAATTAGAGGTAAATTAATTAATTTAATTAGAGGCAATTTAATTTAATTTAAAATTAGAGGTATATTTTAACCCCTAGAACAAGTGCTAAATAATAACACAAAATACAGCAAAAACATCAATATAAGTTTCAAGATTAGAAAACAAAACAAAACAAATGAGAAATCACAAACAAAAAGTAAAATGGCAAATAGATATGCAACCGTATTAATATTTACATTAAGTGAGAGTGGTAGAGCTCGTCTCCCACCCTGCACTTCTGGCAGGAGGGGCTATTTCCCTCTTTAAATTTCTCCCTGCTTTTATCCTGTTATACAAAATAAACCCTTGCTAAAACTTGAAAAAATGTAAATGGACTAGTCAAATGGTAAAGATTACATGACAGGATATAAAAGAAGATCTAATTCCATGTGTTCTATAAGAATGCATGTTAAGTTAAAAAATATATAGACAAGCACATGTATGCATGCACATACACATTTAAGGTTAAAAATGGAAAAAGATAAAGTATGAAAACAGCAAGCATAAGAAAGGTGGCATAGGTACATTAATGATAGACAAATATACTACAGAGTAAAGAATATTATTGAAGATCAAATATGAATTGACAAACAAGAATAGAAGTCAATTACACCAAACCAGTTCTTTGAAAAGATGGATACACCTTTACCTAGACTGGTGAATGAAAAGGAAAGAATAAAATAATACCAATATCAGGAATGGAAATCAGACTGCAACTGATCCTACAGGCATTAAATGGCTAACAAAGGAACATTACAAACAATCTATGCCAAAAAATTTTACTTTTTATATGAAATGGAGAAATTCTGTGAAAAACACAAATGATCAAAATTTACTCTCAATGAAATAGAAAATTTGAATGAATCAATATTATGTAAATTGAATGAATTATAAATGGTCTCCAACTTAGGATGGTTTAAGTTTACAATTTTTCACCTTGATGGTATTGTGATGGTAATACACATTTAGCAGAAGCTATACTTCAAATATTTAATTTTGAGTTTTCCCAGACTAGCAGTGTGTGCTACCGTGTTGTGAGGATTCTGGGCAGTGGCTGAGAGCCACCACTCCCAACCAGCTACACAACCATAAGGAAGGATGATGCTGCAGAAGGCTGTGATGGCTGGACAGTCAATGGCCAAGGCACCAGCGGGCTCAGTGTCTTGTGAGGACTGATCTCTGCTTCCAAGATGGCACCTTGTTGCTGTGCCCTCCACAGGGGACATGTGTCCTCACATGGCAGAAGGAGGAAGAACAAAAAAGGGAAAGAGAAACCATCAATTCCACTACCTCAAGCCCTGTTTCAAAACCAATCAATTCACGAGGTCGGAGCCTCCTAGCAGGCCCACATCTGAGTACAATCACTTTGGGTTTTAGGTTCCAAGAAGAATTTTGAAGGGGCACACCACACCACAGAAGATCTCAATGGAATGAGACTAAAATCACTAATAGAAAAATAGCTGGAAAATCCTCAAATACGTGGAGATTAAACCACATACATTTTCAAGGGAAACAATGTGTCAAAGAAGGAATCTCAAGATAAATTTTAAAATACTTTGAACTAAATGAAAATAGAACTTACTACAATTCATGGGATGCAGCAAAAGCCATGCTTGAAGGAAAATTTGTAGCACTGAATGTACATATTAAAAAATAAGATCTAAACTCAGTAATACATGCACCTTAGGAAATCAGAAAAAGAAGGGAAAATCAAATCCAAAGTAAGCATTTTAAAAATAAATAATAAAAATTAGAGCAGAAAGCCAATGGAATTACAAGTTGAAAATTAAGAGAGAAAATCAACAAAACTGATCATTTGAAAAAAAAATTTAAAAAGAATCTTAACCCTCTAACCAGATTAAGTAACAAAAAAAGCAAAGACATAAATTAATAATCTCAGAAAAGAAAGAGGGGCCATCACTAAAGAATCCATGAATATTAAAAGGATAACAGAGGAACACTTTGAACAATTCTATGATCACAAACTTGGTAACCTAAATGGAATGGACCAATTCCTTAAAAGGTACAATTGGTCCAAATCCACACAAGAAGAAATTCACAATCAGAAGAGGCCAAATCTGCTAAGGAAATTGAGTAAATAGTACTAACCTTACAAAAATGAAAAACGCTGTGCCTATATGTGTTCACTGATGAACTCTACAAACATCTAAGGAACAAACTTTGCCAATTCTTTAGTCTCTTCCACAATGTAGAGGCAGAGGGAATATGCCTCCTACCTCATTCTATGAGGCTGGAAATGCTCCAGTACCAACACAGACAGACACACTGCAGGAAAAGAAACGTGCACACCAGTATCTCTGCTGAACATAGACACAAATATCCCTGATTTGGATATGAAATGTCCCCCAAAGGCTCCTGTGTTGGTTCCCAGCTGGTGGCGCTATCTATCAAGAAGTGATTGGATCACGAGGGTGTTAACTTACCCAGTGGATTAACCCATTGGTGAATTCATAGCTGACTAGAGCACTAGGAGGTGGAGCCCTAGCTGGAGGAAGTGGATCACTAGTGGCATGCCTCCCTCCTCTCTCTCTCTCTTTCTCTCTCTCTCTCTCTCTCTCTCTCCCTCCCCCCTTCCCAGCCACCACAAGGTGAGCAGCTTTGCTCCACCACACACGCTGCCATGATATTTGACTTTGTCTCAGGCCCAAAGCGCTGGGGCCAAGGTAACCTGGACTGAAACCTTGGAAACCATGAGCCAAAATAAATCTTTCCTCCTCTAGGTTGGTTTTCTCAGGCCTTTTGTCACAGCAACAGAAACTGAGTGACACAACCATCAACAAAATTTTAGCAAGTGAAATAGATCCATAATAAGAACTCTCAAAAAAATCTAAGAATAAAGGGCAATTTCCTCAACTCGATAAAGAACATCCCCAGATAACCCACAGCGAACTTCCCTAGTGAGGAGAACGAAAGGCTAGACCACCAAGATCAGAAACGAGACAAAGATGCTACCTCTTACCACAGATTTCAACATCGATTGATGCAATTTCTAGCCTATGTGGTAAGAAAAGAAAAGGCAATAAAAGGTATACATATTGGGAAGAAAGAAATAAACCTCTGATAAAATATATCAAGGAAGAACTAAATAAATTGAACCAAACAGATTCCGTGTGCATGGATAGAAATACGCAATATTGTAAAATGTCAATTCTTCCCAGTTTGATCTACAGTTTCAATGCAATTGCAGTGAATATCCCAGCACATTATTTTTGGGACATTGAGAAACTGATGCTAAATTTTATATAAAGAGACAAAAGACCCAAAAAGAGCCATCTCAATATTGAAAAAGAAGCAAGTCATATGACTGACACGCCTGACTTGAAGACTTACTACAAAGCCACAGTGATCAGGACAGTGTAGTGCTTGGTGCAAGAATAGGCAAACAGATCACCAAAACACAAACCCCAGAAACACACCCACAAAAATAGAGTCAGCTGAGTTCTTACTAAGGGGCAAAGACGATCCTTTCAACAAAAAGTGCTGCAAGACTTAGATATCCACATTTGAAAAATGAACCAATACACATATCTTACATCCTTCACAAAATTAACTCAGATAGATTACGCATCTAAAATTAAAACACAAACCTCCAAAACTCCTAGAAGGTGCTTTAAGAGAAAACTCTGATGACCTGAGTAGGGTGATGGCATCTTAGAATCAAAAGGCATGATACACAAATGAAATGATCCAAAAGCTTGATTTGATTAACACTTAAAACATCTCTGCAAAAGACAATGTCAAGAGAAGAAGACAAGCCATCAACTGAGAGAAAATAATTGCAAAAGACACGTGTGATAAAGGATTGTCATGTGAAATATTCAAAGAACTCTTAAAACTCAACAATGAGAAAACTAACAACCAGATTAACTATGGGCAAAAGGCCTGAACAGACACCTCACAGAAAACACCCAGAAGGCAAGGAAGCCTGTGAAGAAGTACTTACCAGGAATCACAAATTCAAATGACAACGAGCTGTCACTGCACACCCATTACAATGGCCACAATTCAGAACACTCACCACACAAGGGCTGACAAGGAATGGCCCAACAGGACTGCCATTCACTGCTGGTAGGATGCAGAATTTGGAAGATATTTTGGTGGTTTCTTACAAAACTGGTCATAACCTCACCACACAATCTACAGTCATGCCTGTTGGTATTTGACCCAATGACGTGGAAGCTTCTATCCACGTAAAATCTTACATGTGGCCTTGTTTATAGTAACCTCATTCATAATTTCCTTATCTTGGAAGCAACCAAGATGTCCTTCCATAAGAGAACAGATGAATAATCTGTGCTATATTTGTATAAGGAATATTAAGAAATGAGCTACCTGTTAGGAAAAATGCCGCTCACAAAGAAAACTCATGAGAAAAGTCTCATGTCCAAGGGCAAAGGTTAATGGCAGGACCAAACTGCCAGGCTGGCTGGGGGAAAGACAGCACAGCACAGACTTTGGGCCAGGCATGGCTTTTATAGAATGAAAAGGTTTAGGAAGTTAGTGCATGCATGGGCGTCTCTGTTAGAGGTGGAGCTTATCTTAGAGCGGGAATTTCTGTTTAAGGGTGGGGCTGTCCTTGGGAGTTTCTCAAGTGAGGTCTGAGGATAAAATGGCCACTGGTTTACAAGATGGTGACATTATTGTTCTATCATTCCCCCATTTTTTCTTTAATAATGATAAGGGTAGGGGCTTCCTGCTGGCAGGGGGCATTGTATGGGGTGAGATCCTCAGACTCCTGTGTCCTGGTGGGGGCCTTCATAGCAGTCCTCTGGACGGTTTTGGAGAGGTTGATACCCCTGGAGGTACAACTGGATAAACTTTTGATTAGCAATAGCCGACATGTGGTCTAAAAGAAATCTTTGTACTGTTTTTATGATACAAGGCAGGAAGCTTAAGAATAGGAGAGCAAGAAACACAGGCAGTAGGATGGGCATTGGCCAGGAGAACCACTGGGAAATGTTATTCGAAGGATTCCAAGAGTCTTCCAACTCCCCTCTCCATTTTTCTAACTGTTCCTTGAGAGGTGCCGCCACAGAGGGATCCCATTGAGCTTGACAGCAGTGGGTATCGTGAGAATGACCAGATGAGGGCTGGTCCACCAAAGTCCCAATGGAGAGGGTCGAAGATCCTTTAGGAGAACAAGATCCCCTGGTTTAACAGAAATTGTTATAGGGTGGGGCAGGATCTGGTCTGCATGCTCTCTGAGGAGTTCCCTGAGACGGTTAAGATAAGGCAGATAGTCAGCCAGAGGAGCTTAGTCTGTTGGAGGCAAGTTTATTATAAGGAGCATAAAAGGTGTCTGCTAAGGGACTGAATATCTAGGGATCTAAATTCTGCAAAATCCTGTAACTCCCAAGAAAGCCCTAAGCTGCTTTATGGTATGGGGGAGAGTGAAATGGAAGATTGGGTTGATTCACTCATGACTCAGGGAAAAGTCTGTCCCTTTAAGGCCTAGTTAGGTGACCTGTGGGAGGCAGGGGCTGTCAGGATTTAAATGTAACGCTCTTGGATAGAAGAGAGCTCTATCTCATTTTTTATATAACTTTGTAAATGTTTGTACCATATTTAATAAAGTATAGACACAACATTGTTGCAAGGTGGTCATTTAAGACACACGAACAAATATGTACATGAACTCTGATTTAGTATACTTAAAGCTTGATGAGATCAGCAGGGAACACAAATAATTTTTTTGATAAAATCTTTCTCTGTAACAGTTTTTTGTAGATGTTACTCAAAGCAGAACAATATTAAGATAACCTTGTTATTTTATAGACATAGAGAATTTGATTTTAGTTTGACATGACCTTAAAAATCTTTAAGGCAACTCTTAGATTATACTCAACTTTAACTTTATTATACATCAAAACTTTTTATTATACATTTTTAAAACTTACTCAGACCTTTATATAACATACTAAACCCTTTGATGGCTTGTCTTTATCCCTCCTATTTGAAACAATCTTTAGGACAAACTCTTCTTTACAAAATCCTTTCTCATCCAAAACATTCCTTTTTCCTTCAACTTCTCAAAAAATACATTCACTACCTATCTATGTGCTTTCCAGTTGTTTACTTTGTAACTTGTATTTAAAATTAACTTTTATAAGCTTTTTAAATTTATTATAAGGGCTGGAGCAACTAATTAGTAGCCCTTGTTGTTTTAAGGAATTTATGGTAGGCATAAGGCCTCATTGTCCCTCAGGCTTGAGGGGATATTGTTTTGGGTGTGGAAACTGTGAGGGATCTTTGAGTTTTATTTGAATAGAGAGGGCCATCCTGGCTTGCCCTACACTCATTCCATCAGTTCAGACTGTGGGATTTCTTTGTTCCTGAAGGAGGGGGCTGCCTGGGAGAAGGAGAATTTGAGCTTTTAATTGAGATAGTAAATCCCATCCCAGCAGGGGCACTGGAGTTTCAGCAACTATGAGGAAAGAGTGACAGAAGAGGAGGTCTTCCCAAGAGCAGGCCAGAGGCCAGAAGGCAGGTAAACTAGCGCTCTAGGGGTGGCCAGATTGGCCCCGAATGATAACTTTTGTTATTGGACCTGGGACCGGGAGAGAAAGGTAAAATAGAGAAATGAGCTCCACTGTCTAGCCAGAAAATGATCTATTGTTTTTCTGCCATAATGGCTACCCTGAGGCTCCTCAACATGGATGACAAGAAGTGGAGCGTGGACAGGGGGCCGGGACCATCAATCCATAGGGGGTGGCATCTTGCCTTCCATCTGGAGATGGGGGGGCACTTAGACCTCCAGTGGTTACCCTTGCAGAAGGCAGGGTCCTGGAGGAGCGGGGCTGTCTCCTGGGCTGTCCCTCTTAAGCATTCTCTGCAGAAGTGCCCCTCCTGTCCACCATGGTAGCAAGTTCAAGATGCAGGCCCCAGTCAGGTAGGGGCAGCAATGAGGTCATGTGTCTCTTATCTTTCTCTCTGTCAGTAATGTCCCGGTTGTAGTTTACAGACATGGCTAGTTGTTTTAGTTGATCCAATGACTTTTCTCCTTCAGCCACAGACTGAGTTTTTTACAAATATCCAGGGCTGACTGTTAGAAATTTATCTTTGAGGAGAACCTCTCTCACCTGTGACTGGGTCCACTGTGGTATGCTTTCTGATAGCGTCCTTAAGATGCTGCACAAAGGTAAGGGGATTTTCTTCAGGGCATTGTGGTAAAGTAAAGTTGTTATTTCACACTGACACCTGACACTCTGGAGAGCAGGTCTCTGAACCGTTCTGGGCCTCAGTTTCCTCACTTGAAGAATGAGCGATCTGGTCTAGGTTAAACTACTTTCTTCCACTTTGAGATGGCTGAAGTGACATTAATGCTACTTATCTTTCTTATCATTTTTTTTTTGATTTAGCAATGCTGGGGAATTGAACCCAGGGCCTTGCACACGCTGGGCAAACACTCTCCCACTGAACTACTTCCTTACCCCCAAATATTTTTTTCTCTTTCCTTTGGCTATACTGGGGCTTGAACTCAGATCTTTATGCCTGCAAAGCAGCACTCTACTGCTTGAGCCATATCACCAGCCCCTTTGGTGTGGATCTGTCAAGGGGACTGCCTGTGCCCCTGCAGGTAGGGACACTTATCCCCACAATTGTAGGTGCCACTAGTATTGGGGCTCATTGTAAGTGGTAATCATTTCCAACCTGAGTGGTCTGGGCCAGAACCCATTGCTTTTCTGATGAGGAAAGAGTCTGGTCTAATAGAAGCATAATACCCTTCCATGTCAATTGAAAGGTTCGGATCACAGAGATAAAGGCTTGAATATATTTGTCTGGGCATCAGTATAGCTGTCCAGACGTTTTTTAATTTAATTTTTAATTAAGAAGACATAAGACTTGCCCTCTTCCTACCATTGCCTGTTGAAGGGGGAAGCACCCACTAGGAGGTTCTGAATATTGGGGTGGCTTAGAAGGTAGGGCACAGGGTGGAGCAGTAGGGGTGGGGGGCCTTGTCACTGATAAGGGGCTTTTCTGGTCCTCCTTTCCATGTTTATCCTGTGGCTTACAAAGAATGGCCAGTGTTTGAGTATCTGAATAGCAATTATTGAGACAATCTGAATGGTCTCAGAGATGAAAGAAAATTTGCATACGGGACCTCAGTTTACTTTTTTCTCCCTTTTACAGAAAAGGTCTAATTGGAGTATGGTATTGTAATTTAAGGAACCCTGTGAAGGCCACTTCTCTTGGTCACCCAAGGCATATTGAGGCCAGGCCTCAGTACAAAGCTTCTAACATCTACCAGCCAGAAGACTGGAAGGTGCAGGTCCCATCTAGAGAGAGCAAAATGCTAGGATCCTATCTTTTAGTTAACAGCAGGCAGCCTCTTTAGTAAAGGCTACTTTTTAACAAAAGAATAAATCATGTGTAAAGTTAGAGAAGGGCATTCAGAGGGCGTCCAGGGGCAGTAACAGTACCACACGGGACAACTAGTGCTAACATTCAGAGGGAAAAATTTATGCTGAGGCCAAAAGTATAGACAATTTTAAATGAGAAGTTTAGAGACCACAGTAATGTCCATTTGGCTATTTCTGGGACTATAACCTTGAGCTAACAATTGGCTTACAAGGTCTGGGTCTGGTGCCAGGTGTGAGGTAGGGCTAGGAGCAGGGCTTTGTGCAAGGCACCACCCCCTCCACACACACCCGGGACAAGTGAGCCTGACTGCCTAGGCCTGATCCTGGGGCCTGTCACCCCTCACCCCTTCCTGTGTACTCTGCGCGTGTTTATTCTAGGGGAAGTGGCAGCAGGCCACAGCCACCGCCATGTGCGGCTGGTGGCCTAGGTTGTGTGTTGGGTTGGCCTATGGATTCTCTTAGCTATGGCAGGCGTTTCCACTGTGCACGAGTGCGCCTGTTTGCTTTCCCTCCTCCCCTTGTGGGGGTGGAGTTAGGGTGTGAGCCTGGCAGCTGCAGTTTTTTAAGCACTTTTGCCTAGCAGCTGATTTAAAGTTACCTTAGACTGAGAGGCCCGGCAAACTAGTTGGAAGAACTTAAGTCATAAGGTACCATGCTACAAGTTTTTCATGGGAGGCAGGGTTCCAGTAAGCCCAGGGAGGGGAAGGCAGACAGAGACAAAGGACATGTGGTGAGACCATGGAGGAAGCAGAAAAGGTGTCCTGACATCTTAGGTAAGGGAGGGGAAGGCAGAGCCTGGAGGATGACACACGCCTGAGGGATTAGCGATCATGCGTGCCTCTAGGTTGCTCCCATTGACTGGTACTGGAACACTTTCAGCAACATGAAACCTCCACTCTCCAGTCACTGAATAAACCCCAGGCTTGGTCTCAGCCCACAGGGAGGGAGCATGAGCTTCCCCAGTGCCAGAATCGCCGTGAAGCCAGAGTTTGCAAGGAGTGGCTGGTCTAACACCATGACAGGAAGGTCCCTCAGGAAGAGGGAAGAGACAGACATGGTAAGCAGCACAAGAAGTCTGCTTACATGGGGAAGGAGGAGGTTTGGGAGAGGATTTGGCTGGTTTTAAGATGGGTTTAGAGGCTAATAGAACCTGGGTAGGGGAACAGGAAGTACAGAAGGAGGGTTTGGTGAGGAGATAAGAAAAGGATTGAACATAGGGAAGTTCCTTCCATTTACCAACGCGCCCAGAGAAATTGTATAAATCCCTTAAAACATTGGGATCAAAGTGCCATTAAGTGGCCATTTGGAGGCATTATCCAATGGTTATTGGGGCCAGGCCTGATTACAGAGAAAAATGAGCTTTCAGGGCTTAAGATCAGGCATGAGGCGTAGGGGCCCAAGATTGGCCAGAAGACATCCCAATGGGGAGTCTGAAGGAGTTTTGGATGGTCCAACTCCCATGGTGAGGATTGACCTGAGGAGAGACATGGCGGGTGTCCCCAAAATATCAGGTCCTCAGGAGAGAGAGAATAGGTGTGGAACACCCAGAAGGAATATCTTCCTTACGGGGGTCCACAGTCCCTAGTGGGGAACCCAGTTCCCAGGGACCGAGCCAAGACCTAGCGCTAAGACTTTGAGTAAATGAGAGAGAGATCACGGCTCTGCGTGCGAGGAGGACTCACTGAGAGAGGACCTTGAGGGAAGATTGGCCGGTGGTGGGATGGCAATTGGAGGCATGCTGGGGCGGAGGAAATTCCCTTTGAGCAATGAGGGCATCTTCTAGGATTGGGGGTCCCGGCAAAGCAGCTCAGACCCCAGAGGAAGGGAATGGGAGTTGAGAGAGAGAGAGAGAGAGAGAGAGGATGGGAGGGGGCCGGGAGAGCAAGGTCAGTGCTGGAAGTGCACCCAATCCAAGTCACGGCACCAAATGTTAGGAAAAACACCACTCACAAAAAAAACTCACGAGAAAAGTCTCACGGCCAAGGGCAAAGTTTAATGGCAGGCCCAAACTGCCAGGCTGGCCGGGGGAAAGATGGCACAGCACAGACTCTGGGCCAGGCGTGGCTTTTATAGAAGAGGGAAGAAGGAAGTTAGCGCATGCATGGGAGTCTCTGGTAGAGGCGGAGCTTGTCTTAGAGTGGGAATTTCTGTTTAAGGGTGGGGCTGTCCTTGGGAGTTTCTCACGTGAGGTCTGAGGATAAAATGGCCACTGGTTTACAAGATGGTGACATTATTGTTCTATCACTACCAAGCCATGGGAATATATGGGGAGAGTTAAACACATATTACTAAGTGAAAGAAGTCAATGAATGAAGGCAAGAAAAACAAACAAAAAACATACAGATTATTTTAAAAGAATTCAGTTTTTTTCACTTTTTAGTTATTTTTTCAGATCTTATTTGTTGAGAGGGGATCTTGCTAACTTTTTGCCCAGGTTGGCCTCAAGCCTTAATCCTTCCTATTTTCACTTCTTACATAGCTGGGGTTACAGGCATGAGCCACCAGGGTGTCCTAAATTTCTTTATTATCAGAAAACATGATTGTATATTGAGAAAATTCTAAAAAGTTGACATAAAGCTCTGAACTTAATAAATAAATCTATTTCAAGGCCACGGACAACAGATCAATACAAAAACTCAATGCATTTTTATATACTAACAATGAACAAATGGAAAATGAAAAAATTTTAAATATAAAAACATAATACGTGGAAGAACTGAATACTGAGAGTTGCAAAATATTGCTGATAGAACGTGAAGAATGCTCAAGCAACTGGAAAGAGATGTGTTCTTAGATTGGAAAGGTCAGTATAGACATGCTAGTTTTCCTAAACTGGTCAAAGCAATCCTGACACAAATCCAAACACAGCTCTAAAGAAGGAATTGATAAACGGACTCTAAAGCTTATATGACTATGTGAGGGTCCCAGGAAACAAAACTATTTCAAAAAGAATAGAGTAAGCTGGGTGCCAGTGGCTCATGCCTGTAATCTGAGATACTTGGGAGGCTGAGCTTGGGATGGTTGAGGTTGGAGGCCAGCCAGGTAAATAGTTCTCAAGATCCCAGCTCCAAAAAACCACGGCAAAATAGACTGGAGGTGCAACTCAAGGAGTAGAGTGCCTGCATTGCAAGCATGAAGTCCTGAGTTCAAACTTCAGACCCACCAAAAAAAAAGAACAGAGTCAAAGAAATTATAACATCTGATTTTTTAAGACTTACATAAAGCTAAGATAAACAAGAGTGTGGTGTAGGAATGAAAACAGACATGTAACTCAATGGGACAGAGTTGGGAGTTTATAAATAGACTCACATTGAAAACTGATTCATGGATTTGCACAAAAATCCCAATAAGTAACAGAAAGTGTTCTCAATAAATGATACTGGATTAAGTGGGTATCTATACAGGAGAGAATAAACTGGGATTCTGATCTTATACCCTACACAGAAACTGATTACCCACAGATCGTAGACCGAAATCTAAGAACAAAAACCATAAACCACCTAGAAGAAAATCTTCATAATCTTTATTTCTTAGGATATAAACAGCCCAAACCATAGAATTAAAATGGGTATTTGGGCTTCATCAAAATTTAAAATCTTTGCTTAACAGATAATACTGGAAAAAATGAAAACACATTGGGGAAGTTCTTGCAGATCATAAATCTGTCACTGTAGAGAAAGAACTTGCATCTGGATGGTGGAAAGAACCACTAAGACCGAACCATTAAGAGGACACCTTGGGGGTGAGATGTGGGCAAAAGTTTGAAATGGAACCCTTGACAAAGAACATCTGAGAATGGTTCTCACACACATCAAAGGTGCTCGCCATCGTCGTGACCCGAGCATGTGAAGTAAACCTACAAAGAAATTCCACCACAGTGCTTAAAG
The DNA here is from genome assembly GCF_047511655.1 of Castor canadensis. Lineage (NCBI taxonomy): Eukaryota > Metazoa > Chordata > Mammalia > Rodentia > Castoridae > Castor > Castor canadensis. The sequence goes on along the minus strand of NC_133386.1, from coordinate 3,079,761 downwards.
CCCACAGGACTGGCCATGCCCAGAGTGGGTGGGCATTTTAAGTAACTGGACTAGTCACAAACACATGTGACAATGCCACATTGGAAAACAGTTCATCACTTTCTTTAAAAGTGAAACATATTGGTTGAGTGTGGTGACACTCATCGTTTCAGCACTCAGGAGGCTGAGGCAGTAGGGTCCCCAAGTTGAGGCCTGTTACAGGGTGAATGCACAATGTCCCTCACCGGCTTCTGTTTAATGTTCAGTTCCAGGCTGGAGGTGCAGACTCTAGGAGGTGGGGCCTAACTGGAGGAAGTAGGTCACAGGGAGTGTGTCCTTGGGAGCTGTGTCTTGGTTCCAGCCCTTCTCTGTTGCTTTCTCTGCTTCCTGTCCGCCATGAGGTAAAGTGGTTCCTCCACATTACACCCCACCGCCATATTTTCTGTGTTACCCCAGGCCTGGAATCAACAGATCAAGGACCATGGACTGCAATCTCTGACACTGTGAGCCAAAGTGAGCCTTTCTCCTTTAAATTGTTTCTATGAGGTATTTTACTCACAGCATCACAAAACTAACACAAGGCCTTCTTGGGCTACATACAAAGGCCCTGTCTCAAAAAAATGCATAAAATAAAATTAAAATAAACATATCCTTATCATATGGCCAACAGTTTCATTTCCAGAGAAATAAAAACACCTACACAAAGACTCGTGTGCTCAGGTTAATAGCAGCATTATTCATGACAACAATCCAAACATTCGTCAACTATTTATGAAAAAACAGATTATGGTAAATCCATTCCGCAGACTCTTATGGAGCAATTAAGAAGAAAAACACTTCCAGCATGCAAAGCAACATGGATGGATCTCAAAAACACCACATTAATGAAGGGGCTAGACAAGAGTGCTTCCTATGCCATGGATTTATGTGAAACGTTGAAGAAAGAAAACCACCACAACAGGAAGTGGATCAGTTACTTCCTGGAGAACGGAAGAGGCTGACTGCAAAGAGGTGCACGGAAACCACACGGCCAGAGCTGCTGACCAAACTCCCTGACCTATACACTTAACACAGGCAAATTTCACAACATACAAATTATACTTCAATAAAGCCATTTTAAAAAAATACTTCCCACAAAGAAAACCCCAGGCCTGGAAGACTTCACTGGTGAACTCTATCAAATATTTAGGGGGAAAAATAACACCAGTCTGCCACAAGGTATTCAAGCAACCAGAAATTAGAGTACGCTGATGTGAGCCCACAATTCCATCCTGCTCCCCTGAGAGAAATAAAGTGCACATACTGGCAACCGTGCTTCACAGCATTACTTGTAAGTCTCCAAATGCTAGAATCAACCCCGTATCCCTGAGTGGATGAGAATAAACAAGTCATGGGTCGTGTGGACAAGGGACAGCACTCAGCTTCAGCAACAAACTGGGAAGAAATTACTTTAAGTGTGCAGTGCTGGTGTTTCCATCAGTTCAGGCTGCCATATGCAGATACCATAGTCTGGTGGCTTAAGCAGAAGAAATTTATCCATCATGGTTCTGGAGGCTGGAAGTCCAAAGTCCAGGTGTTTGTGGATCCTGTGTTTGGCAAGGCCCCATTTCTGGTTTGCAGGTGCCCCATCCTTTGTTTCCTCATGGGGTGGAGATCAGAGAGAGTTTGTGTCCCCTGAGTTCTGCACCGGCACTCATCCCACTATGGAGCAGGGCTCCACCTCCATGGCGTAATGACTACACAGGCCTGTCTCCTAACACTATCTCCTTGAGAGTTAGGCTCCAAAATATGAATCTGGGGGGACTCAAGCATTCAGTCCACAGCAACAGGTGAATTTTGAAACCATTCTGCCTGGCTGAAGGAGACTGACACAACAAAGTAAAAAATGCACTCTTCTTTCCTCTGAATGAGAAAAGAAGCCCAGTGATGGACAGATTGGTGGGTGTCTGAAGCAGAAAGTCGACAGCAAAGGAACTTAAAGGGTACCAGATACACTCCATAATTGGGTTGGGTGCTTACACTGGTGTACACACCTGCCAAAAGGAACCAGGTTGTTACTGGGGTCTGTTTCTATGTATGCAAGTTATACCTTAATGAAGCTGAAGTAAAGTTAATGGACACATTTTTTTGAAAAAGGAAATAAGTAAAGCTAAATGGTCCTCATTACCACAACAGGATTTAAGCCACAAGCCAAATATCTCCACAAGGGAGTGGGGCTGGCACCCAAGAGCAAGGGCTGCTGTCACCATCCATCTGAAACGGGAAGCTGTAGAAATCACCCAGCTTTTCAGGGCTCACTACAATGTCCACTTAATGGAAGACAAGAGAGACAGCAGCCAGCGGGCAGCCTGCTTGAAGCACTGAGAAAGTCAGAAACGCAAGGGCAACGGGGTCCTTCTCACCCACAGCTCCCCACCCCATGCCATCTACTTGGCACTCAGGTTGTAGGAGACAAAGGAAGCAGGCTGTGAAAGCCAAGCCTCTGTGCACCCTCTCGCTGCCCCTCTCTAAGCCCTTCACCCCGTGTCGTGGCATCTGCCCCTTGCTGTGGACCGTGGCGAGGCATCCCACACTCTCACCTCCCCACTGAGGCCAAGCAGGCCCTGGGCTCCTCTTCCCAGTTCTGGTTATTCTTAGTTGTGACGGCCTTGGGCCACAGCAGAGTGAACTCGAGCTTCATCAGCCCCACCAGAAGCCAGTTAAACACACATGGTTCAGTCACGTTGCAGGCAACCAGTGGACACAGCATCATGTTTTGTGGGCATTTAGATAAACCCCCATTTTCTTCAGGTTTCCATTTTTCCCACTCACATGGGAACCAAGTATTTCCCTCTATAGGTTCCTAAGGCCCTCAGCCCTCAGGGACGGTCAGCCCTCAGGGACAGTAGAGCCTGCTGCTCCTCCAGCCACGCCTCCAGCACGGGAGGGCCTTTCACACCTGCTCTGGCTGCCTGTGCAGACTTTTGCTTTGCTTGTTTGTTTGCTTTGAAACTGCCTATCTCGGTTAAAAGTAGCCTGCCTCTAGAGAACCGTGGGGGACAGAGTGGCGTGTCTTGGCTAAGCCCTGGCCACACACGTCATGACATCTGGCCTTTGGAGACCTCTGAGTCTGGCCTCTCAGTTATGCTGCTCCAGGTCAGGTCAGCATGCAGGCGTATTGCCAGGACCCGCATCTCTAACCTGCCGTCCTGGGCAAGGGCCCCTTCCAGCAGAGCCTGGCTCCTCTGGTTTCCTCTTTGAGCGGCTAAGGGGGACAGGCTCCCAGAGGAAGCTGCCAGAAGGAGGGGAGCAGAGGAGCAGGAGACCAGAGCCAAGAGGTGCCTCAGCCCCAGGGAGCTCCTAGCTGGAGGCAGCAGGCTGAGAGCTCCCCAGCTACCCAGGACAGTGTCTGGGTGGCAGCACTGAATCATCATGGGCCCAGCGAAGGGGACCTGGACACCCACAGCTCCTCTGGCCCAGAGCAGGAGATCTGAGAATTGTGTCCTAAGTTAGAGCTCTGTTCCTACAGTCAGTTCTTGTGGCTGTTGCTTTACATGGGGACCTTCCTCCTGTGGATTTCCAAGACCTGTAAGACAAAGGTGACTCCCAGAAAGCTGCCCACGGATTCTAGTTACAGCCGGGCATGGGATACCCTGAATTCTAACTTTAGTTTTATCTTTAACTGTCATCATAGGAACTTGTTTCTGCAGGTGTTCTGGGACCCTGTGGGCTCAGGAAAACTCAGGTTGGCTTCCAAAGGGAGCGTGCAGGCTTGCGCACTCTTCCCTGTGTCGCTCTCAGCCGGGTTCTGCCTATAGCAGGCTTTCCTTTCCTTTCCGGTACAGTTCAAGGCTGGGCACAGCAGCCACACCACAGGAGCGAGGGTTTTCAGCCTGAGAGCCCCTCTCCCTCTGGAACTCACTGGACAAAGCAGAGTGTTTTGCAAACTCACATCATGCAGAGTTTTTAACGAAACATCTTTTGTGGGTTTTGTGTCATCCTCAGACTATGGGCAAATAGGCTCCTGGGGCTGGGGTGTAGAAAATAATGGGGCACACAGTCTGAGTGCTCATGCCCTCAGAATCTCCCACACGCCCTGGTGCTGGTGGACTCTGGGGGGAGTCCTTTCTTCAGAGAGGCTCTTGGTGGCTTTCCAGGCCAGTTCCCCAGGTGCCCCAGGTAGATGCAGTTATCAAAGCTTCAGCGGGAAAATCAAACATCCAGATTGTGCAGCTTGCCCCAGAACCGGAAGTGCCTGTGAGTCACTCCTCCCTTGTCTCCCCCTCATGTTTTTCACCAAAAAAGAACTTCCTCTAACACATCCAGGACTAATCACGGTTGCTTCGGGGCGAGAAGAACATGCGTATGCTCGTGTACACATGTCTGTGTGCACATTTTTTTAACCTTACACTTTTCTACCACTCCAGGTTGTCTGAGTGAAAGAAAGAGACCTTCTGTCAGTGAAGACAGGGGGCATAGGTACCACAGAGATGGCCTCTGACCGTGAAGGCTGGGAGAAAGGCAGGGGTTGACTCAGGGGCATCCGTACTGAGACAAGCAACTTCACTCTGAAGTCTTTCATGTGTGAACAGGAATTAAGAGCCTTGGTAATAGCAGGTCTTGTAAAATGTGTTTCTACATTCAGCCTGCTGTTGCATTTGCTATAAAAAACAGAGTATTATGACAAATTCAGAGCTTCGGCTGAGCAGTTAAAACATTTTAATGTACAATGATTATCCTAAAATGAGATGTCCTCTGTGAGATGAATTATTTGTATATGGTGCTAAGTGCCCACACCTTCACATGATGACTCCAGGCTTCCTCAGGAGAAAGACTAAAAGGCAGAACAGGTATTGGTTTTGTGCATTTTCTAAATTACCATAAAACACTCAGGCCATGTTTGATGCCAATTATTCACACATAAAATGCAGGTCTGTCTCTTGAGGATGGACACTTCAGACATGTCTGAATTACAGGAAGTGGAGATTCAACTCTCACCAAGTTGGTCTCGTTGATATAGACACCATGTGGATGTTTAGGGTTAAAGGATTTGTAGTTTGCCTATCTTCACTGATCTAATATCTGATGATTAATAATACTCTACCACTCCTTGGTCAGGGTAAAAGCCCTGTAAATGTTATTCTTGCATACCAACAAACATAGCTGACACAGTAGAGTGTCAGAAAAAGACGGTGTGGTTTAGGTAAGTGGTCTGGGACGTCAGCTTACCTCTCTCTCCAGCTGTGTGCCCTCACCAAGTCACAGCCTCACTGAAGAGTTGACTCCCAACAGCTTGAGAAAGTGACTTATGGAAGGAAAATCCAAAATAAATTTCAACTTAAAAAGAAGTTGGAGGGGTAGCTTAGTGGTAGAGTGCCTGCCCCAAGGCCCTGGGTTCAATCCCAGCACCACCAAAAAAAAAATTAACTATAAAGGACAGACTTTTATAGAAGCAAACAATTATAAAAATCTAGATAAGACATGATACCCGACGTATCTGGATCCTTTCCTTAACTAGATGTCAACAACCCGCAGTTACATAAAAATGTCTCTAGAGTGAGAATAATTACAATTTTCATCCCTGTGATACACTAAGATTTTTAAGAGCAGATGTTGGAGGATGGTCCCTCTGTGTCTGGAGTCCCCCAGCAAGACCATCTGCTTGAGACCATCTATCTTTTCAAGGATGTTGAGCAGAAACACAGCCTCCAGGCCTAAGGGTCACCACACTTACTGCCCAGTGTAAGGTAAATCCCCCCCCACCCCCACAGGTCACAGGGCACAAAGCCCATAGTAAACATTTGACAGTACCTAAACCAGTTTTCTCCTTTTGTATCCAAACAACTCAAGTTAGAAGGTCCTCATGGCTTTGTGTCATGGCCTTGCTGAGTGGCTGGCTCCTGCTGATGCTGGGGGAAGTAAATCATCCTTCATCTTGGATGGTGTCTACATAGCAGGGTAGCTGATCTGTCAACTGGGAGTAGGGAAACCCCAGGTCATGCTCATTTCTTGACTGAAGAGTGAATGTCCCAACATTCAAACCTCTAGGAGTCATTGAAGTTGACAGCTGTCACAATGAACTGGCTTCCTCTCCTGCTAAGTTTTCCAGTACCACGGCCCATGGGAAGCCAATGCCTCTCCCCGCCCCTCTGCAGATTCATAAGACACAAGTAACACTACTCTTCTCAAGGGAGGGCCCAGGTGACATCACACAAGGGAAGCCCAGAACATGCCTGGATATTACAGACACTCCATCGTCATCTGTGGATTTTGAATTTGAAATGTCATCAAATTTTGCTGCAAGAAGATCATATCAGGAAACTAGACTTATCCTTTAAGTTGGAAAACTAAAAAAGGTTGAACAAAATATAATTCTTACTTTAAAAATGAGATTTAAAACCGCTGATTGTTTAAAACAAAATAATACACACGTTGAAGAGATAACAACTTAAGACAAAGTAAAGTATATAAGAACAGATGCAAAAAAATGGGAACACACAACTGTCATAGGTTTCTCCCACTGTGTGCAAGATCAGACTAGAAGTAGGGTGCTATTCAAAGGCATGTTTGATGAACTTAAGACAAGTAGCAGACCCCAGAGCAACCACCCACACACTGAAAGAAATGCAGCAGGGAAGCCAGTTGTGGCAATAACAGTGAATTATTAAAAAGTAGTCCATAAAAGGAAAGACAGAAAAAAAGAGAATAGACAAATAACAGATGGAACAAACCAAAAACAGACAGCAAGAGAATAGACTTAAACACAAGCTCATCAGTCATCCAAGTCAACACAAAGAATCTAAACCAGAGCAAACAGTGAACATCCCGTGCCTGAGATCATGGCTTAGGCAGTGTGATCGCCACTGAAAATGCAAAATCCTGCTGTTTAGCAAAATGTTAGTCACAGGCATTTCACAAACTTACTGGCAAGACTGTGTTCCAGTGAAATTTATTATAGAACCAAGTGGTGTGGTTTGGTGCAGGGACCATGTGGCTGGTCTCTGGGTGAATCAGAAATTAAGGAGATAGATAATAGATAGATATGTATATGTGTATATATACACATATTATGTATGTAAAAACACTGAGAGGCTAATATTAAAATTTTTTAAGACGTATTATTAGGTCACCAGTCAAAGAACAGTGAAGTGGCATTATCGCTAGGCCAAGTCCATTATTCCTTCCTTACCCTTGGGAAATCCATTCCAAGACCTCCACCGGGTGCTCGAAGCCAGGGATAGTTGCCAATCACTACATAGATGGTCCCCAACTGTAAAGGTGTGACTTGAACCTTTTCAGCTTTAAGACGAGCTTATCTGCATGTAACCCCACTGTCAGATGAGCACCATCTGGGCTTGATTGGTTCAATTTAGGATTTTCCAATTTCCAAACAATGAGTTTACCAAGATAGCAAATGCATTTTTAGACATGACATTTTTATTTACAAATGAGTTTATCGAGGCATAACCACATCTTTTAAATTCAGAAGTATCTGTATGAGTTTTTCTGTTTGCTTGTTTTTTTCCCATTTTGTTTTGTTTGGAGGTACTGGGGATTGAACTCAGGGCCTCTTGCTCACTAGGTAATCACTCTACCACTTGAGCCACACCTCCAGTCCATTTTGCTCTGGTCTCATGAACTTTTTGCCAGGGCTAACTTCAAACCTCAATTCTCCTGATCTCAACCTCCTAAGAAACTAGGATTACAGGAGTGAGCAACTGGCACCCGGCTGGTCCTTCTATACTCACCATGCTGAAAGCAGGAGGTCAGCCTTTGCACCCACACCAGCTAGGCACTGACTTCTCTCCTCCACTGGCAGGGCAGCTCCTGGGGTCACAGACCAGGGTTACTAGGGAGGATGTGACCACTGCTGATATCCACAGTATCTTTCCATTTGATTTTAAAAACCATTTGAAGATTACTGCCTTGTAACAACCTAATTACTCATGATCTGGGATGGAAAAAGATTGATTTGGCTGGTGCTTAGTGAGTTAGCCACTGGTCTTTGCTTGCCATATGGTAGGTGACAGAGTAAGACCGTGGGCCCAGCAATTTCTGCTGAGGGCAACCTTTCTCTTCAGTAATGCAGGCAAACATCGGGTTAGACTTGACTCATCACTCTCGCACATCCCACATGCATTCCTCTTCCTCCCCTGGCTGGTCCCCCTTCAAATGTGACATATCCAGACAATGGACATTTTCTTCAATCACTGACGCTATACAGAAGTCTCCAGACTTCGGTCACAATCACTTTAAAAATATAAATCAGATATGAACCAGAACGATGAAACTTCTTGCAGTTGCTTTAAGTGGGGTGGGAAGGGGGTTGCCAGGGGAAGACAGTGGGACCATCTCACCAATGTACAATGTAAGGTTATTTGGAATTGTCACAATGAATCCCCCCTGTACAACAAATCAATGCTAGCAAAAATGAAAAAAAAACCATAAATTAGCTCACATTACTTGACTCCTCTGCTCAAAACCCTCCAATCATTCACCATTAGGTTTAGTCAAAGACAAAGGGTTGATGGTGCCCTGTAAGTCCTGTTGGGTCTTCCTAAGAGCTTTCTCATTGTGTCTTCTACATCTCTGCCACTGGCAGCATCAGCCTCCTGACTGCATAGCTTCACCCCAGGGACTTTGCATGGCTCACCGTCATCTTCAGATCCTTGCCTAAGTAGCTGTCTCTCAATGAGACCTGCACCTGTGCCATTCTGGTATAATCCCCCACACCCCACTCCTCACCAGCACTTCCTCCAAATCCCTCGCTCTGCTTGTGTTGGCATTCTGTTTCATTTATGCTGGATAATTTACTTATATCCATCCTCCATTTTCTGTCTCTTCTACCGATGCTCTCAGTCACACAAGGACAGAGAACTGTGCACTGTTCTGCTCAAGTGCTGAGAGCATGAGCTGCCCCTCACAAGTGCCCAATAAGAATTTGTCAGAGCTGCCGGTGACTTAGAGACCCCCTTTCGATATGTTTTGACTGAAATGTCTCCAAATACTACTCCCAACTTAAAAATCTCCAGTTCTCATTCCACACATTGGAATGTCACGTTCTTGATCCCAGAATGCGAACTTACAAGATATGCTGCTTTCAAAAGCTGTGAATTCATTGATATTACCACATTCAAATCTGATTTGAGCTTGCGAATTTTCCCCATTTCTGTAACTGACAAAATGAACTCAGGGGAATGTCCTTTGTCACAGGGGTTCTTGTCCCGGCTTTGTTGGCACGAGGAGATTCTGTCCGTGGCCGTGTGCACACACTTCAGCACTGTCACAGCCTGCACAGTTGGCCGGCCCAGCTGGGCTGCAGGATCGGGGGAGGCTCATGGCGCTGACGTCAATTGGCACAGCCCCGTCTGGAGGAAGCTCACACTCAGTCCGCCTCCCACACACTTCTCTCTTTTCCATATTATCAACGAACTTCTGCTTCTTAGCTTTCCAATTCGTTCTCCACCATGTTTTCCACAGGGAAGTGTGTGGCCTTTATAGACGAGTCGGTCACGTTATTTTCAACCTATAACTACGCCAACGAAAAATATAGGAGTTACGTGTCAGCTGTTCCAACTGACGACAGCTGTAGCCACACACGTATGCCTCGGGATATTAATGTTATTTTTAAATGTCCAAACCCATTCTGTTATGATTTTGCATGTTTTTATCTGCAAGGAGAATGGTGATTTTTGCAGAGAGGGATCAGGCAACACGGTGACAGTTGCGGTATCACTTCTCTCTGCTCAGGTGCCAAGGCCTGTGACTTCATCCTTGGGTTTTCATTTGTTTATAAAGAGCAAGTGCCACCTCAGTAAGCTTATTAAACGGGGCACCTCTTTGCTGCTCTGATGTTCAAATAAACCAACCAGAAAAATAGCACAGCAAAAATTCATGGCCCTGTGTTACAGAGCTGAGTGGGAAAAACAAAACTAGCACAATTCACTATGTAAAGAGTTTTCTTAAAATAAAGAATTTCATGTGTGCTAGCACATATTTTAATTTGAAATCTCTGTTATGTTGGCAATCCAATTAAATGACAGGACATGGTGTCGCATCCCAGTCTTCAGAGAGGGAGGATGGGACCATACTGCTGACCAGGCCAAGCTTTGGGTTGTTATGTCTCAGCTTTCTGGGAGGTGAGCATGGGATGCTCCAGGGTGAATTCTTGGCCCACTTCTTAGATGACAAATGGCCACTGAGCCATCTTCTGCAATTTCCTCACTACCTTCCCCCTCGCCCCATTCTGGAAATGTCAGAGGTATGTACGCACTCAATTTTAACTTGGATAGACACTCAATAATCAACCTACCCTGGCTTCTGTCCTCTCTCTTCCATACTGGGTGTGCACTCGCCCAGACTCGCTCCTCTGTGCTGTTTTGTTAGCTCCAGTTTGCTCTTGACCTCCAAGGTCCAATAAAAGCTTTATTTCTTTGAAGTCTGCATGCTCCCTTCCTCCATCCTTCCAATAAAACACCGACTTCCAGCCTCTCCCATTGATTTGGAAAAGCATTGGTTTGAATCGTCATCTACCAGGCCTTGCCAAGGCAGAACAGCAAAGATGGCCTCCTGGAATTCACTTTCCCAGTGGAGGAGCCTCTGCCTCATTTCCCTGCTCACTCCTGACCTCTGTAAATCCGCCTCCCCACCCTCCAGATAAGCCACTGTGCCTGCTCTGCCTCTCCCAGATCGTGAGCTGCTTCCTCCAGTGGCTGTGTCTGAAGAAGTGCCCACCAAGGAAGGTTTATCGGAGTCCTGTTTTCTTGTTAATTCTGCTATAATTTCAGATATGCCATCCTACAGAAAGAAAAATTGCATCAAGGAATAATAAAGTCCACATTAAAAATGATGAAATTTACCTCTCGACCATCTTCTTATCATTTACAATCGTTCTCTATGGCTGGAAGCCATTTCCATCTAGGTTTGATTGTCAGGACATGGGATAAAGGAGTATGGATGCTGTGGGAGAAGGTCCCCTCCGGGTGTCGGCGCTTCCAGGACAGTCTTGGAGCAAACTTGAAGACACATTGTCCGACTGTCACATTCATTGCAGACAGAAAGTGCCGGACAGTAATGTGTACTGGATTTAAAACAAGCTAAACGCCCTGGACCTCGGCAGGCCTCAGTGATGCTCCAAATCCAAAACAATGACACTTCATTAAGTGGTACATTAAGTCTGGCACTGAATTCTGCAGAAGAGCAACCGTTTGAAGAATTTCACGATTTAGAAACTCTGGAATTCCAAAGGGTCTGCTGCACAGTTCCCTGACCAAAGCCCCAGTGAGCATACTCATGGGACGCTTTAAAAGGGGCTCAAGAGAAAAAGGAGGGAGGCTAATCCTGATGCATTCAGCTTCATCTGTTGCACCCACAACTGTGGTGGCATCTCTTGACACCCTTTTAGAGGGACATTGGCAAGCTTGGGTAAGTCTGAGCAACCGAGATGCCAGAAAAATGGGGTGGGGAATGTTAAAAGCATTTTTTATTAGGAAAGGCTGAGGTAACTGGTAGTATTCAGCTTCAGGAAGAAAAACAGCAAACATAATAGCTGTCTTCAAGTAGCCAGGATTTTAGTATGTTCAAGGGATCCACCTTTCTTCCACTGAAGCCTGACCCTAATATGCCCAGGGAGGAGCCCCACAAAGATGCTGCTGGCTGGCCCGTCCACCTCCAGCCCACCAGCACACAACCCATCCTCCTGGGAGGGTGAATCACTGAGGAATGCTCCCACTCCATATCTGCAGCACCGCGTGGGAGTACCACCTCACAGCAGCATGAGCTCAGTCATCAATCAGGGAAAATGGCAGGCGGCCACACTTCCTAATATATGGGAATCTGCCCGCTGGCTTAGAGTCGGTGACCAGGTGGGGAGTCTTTCTCATCTGGCTTTGGTGACTTTGGATGTGTGCACTGTGAGGCCACCCCCACAACAGGGCACAAACATTTCAATCACCAGTATCAGAGCACTAAGTGACATCGCCCCTGGACCCAGGCCACATGGCTCTGCTTCAGATCATCCCAGGTTAGATCCATCCCCAGAACGTCATCTACACGGGGTGGCTCGTGCACCCTCTGGGTCAGCTCCACTGGGATGGTTTTTTGTTGCACACATCAGTGGCTTTCACTACTGAGTTGCCCTTCCTTGTATGGAAACCACAATTGGTGTATCCAACCACCTGCTGATAAACGTGTGGCTTTTTTCCTAGGTTTGGCTCTTTTTGGTAAAGTTCCACGAACAGTCTCCTCAGTCTTTGTGTGAGGTAGGTCTGCACTTCTTCTATGTGAACCCTTAAAGGTCAGGCCTGGCTTGTTTTTTAAGGATTCTGTTTGGAGCAGCAGGTATAAAAGGTTACATTAAGAACATCCCTCCATCTTGGCACTGTTATCATCGCTACCTATGCAAAGCCCTTCTCCTGCTTTATTTATTCACTCACTTATTCATTTATTTATGTATTCCCTTTCATCCTTGTTCCTTACAGCCTCTCCTTGCCTGCAGTGTGACACACATTTGATGTGCACACAGGACTGATATTTAGCCATGGACCCAGGACTAAGAGGAGCTCTACAGAATATCTCCATATTTCTGTTGGCAAATAATAATAACCTGTATAAATAACACAACCGATTAATACTATAAAAATGGTTTACTCAGCCCAGTGGTTAATTTTCTGTGCCAATTTAGTAGGCTACAGTACCCACCTGCCTATCAAACACTAGTCTCCGTGTTGCTGCGAAGTACACTGTAATGTGTTTAGCATCTACAGTCGGTGCACTTATGATAAAAGAGATTACCCATGAGAAGATGGGTAGGCCTAACCCAAATGAAGGTGTAAAGAGTAAAACCACTGAGGTTTGCTGGGAAACAAAGGAATTCCGCCCCAAGACTGCAATCCAGAGACTCTAGTTTCCAGCCTGTTGACATGTCCTACAGATTTGGATTTACCAGTCCCCACAGTTGTATGAGCCATTCCTTTTTAAAATGAGGTATTTCAATTACATTTTGATAGATAGACAAAGATATATTTGGCCTGGGGCCAAATGATCTTCAGGGGCCCCCGATGAGACTTGTTCCTGAAAAATGTAAATAGAAGCCACATAAATGCAGGGGCCCAATAGGAGATGGACACAGGGCGAGGACAGTCCTTGGAAATCACAAGGCAGTGCACAGAGAGCAGAGAGGTAGCAGGTAGCAGAGGAGGCAGAATTAAGGAAGGCACAATTGTGACAAAGTCAATGCCAGAAGCAGGGGGGAGGAGGGTCCCCAGAGCTCCTGGGCTATCCTCAGTTGTGGGGTGGTCTCGGGACTGGGGGGTGGGAAGCCAGTGGAAAGGAATTAATAATGTGCACATTGTGACCATGGTAGACCTGCTTACCCCTCAGCCTGACCTCTGATCCACAGGCTAAAACGTGAAGAAATCTCCAGTCTAGACATTTTTTTAACCTGTGACACTCACATGAACTTGGAAAACAGAGTGGTACCATTTCTATTTCTCAGCCTGATGAAATTATTTTAGTAGCTCTCCCTCACTTAGTGTTACAAAATCCTCCCTCCTTTATGGGTATATGTCAGGTATTCTGTCACAACCGTGAAAAGTCCTCCTAACCCTTAATAAGGACACATTCACATTTGTTCCAGAAAGCTGTTTCTGTGTTTAGGCAGAGCCTAGCCTGGACTACAAGAATTCTTACCAGGGTCCTCATAGCTATGCTTCATCTATATGAAATAAGAGTCAAAAAGGGCAACTCTTAAATACCAAAGTTTAGAAGAGAGGAGGGATTAACCCACTCGTTGCACAGACATGCCTTGCTTGTCCACACGTGAAGGGCGTTTCCTCTCTGAACAGCTTCTTCCAAAGTTCCCATGACGAGGCAGTGAGGGACACAAGAGAGACACAAACGACGTGTTCAAGTGTAGGTTCCGGCATGCTAGGGAGCTCCTAATGAACTCGGGGGTTCTGTCTCACTTTAATGAGAATAGTGCCACTGGAACGCCATGTGACCAAGCTTTCACAGCGGTGCTGACTTTGCTGGAGACTTCCTACCCGTTAGGTGCTTACTACGATCAATACGCAGGTTAAGAAGGTTATTATTAACTCGAAAGACAGCACTGAGACGGGTGATTTTCCGGGTAAATGTTCCTCTAACTAGTATGCATTAGGTAACGGATATTTCTCTGGGCAGGGTTTGCCCTATGACAGAGCCAACACAGAGAAAATCAGAAGCCAATGACAGAACCACAGACAGGTTTTTTACTTGATCAGTCAGTCCCTATATCCAGCCATGCTAAGAGACAAAGACCTAGATCGATCCGTAGTCATTTTATTTGTACAATGCTTGCCCTGTCCCAGTGTGAGGGCTGCTCTTGTTCTACAGAGCAGACTGATAGAAGCATTCCACCATGCCCAGTGCACCCTGGGTCAGTAAATAATGGACAACAATTTTGAAACGATTTTGCACAAAACCAAAGTCTGATGCTGTTTATTTATTTATTTTCATGATTACAGGTACAAGGACCAGGTAACCTATTTTCCAAAGCAGAACACTTTTGAGTTATATATTTGGACTAAGTAGAGCTGGACATGATGACACACACCTAGAATCCCAGCACTCAGGAGGTCAAGGCAGGATGATCTCAAGTTCCAGGCCAACCTGGGATACATAGTGACACCCTATCTCAAAAAAAAACAAATGAAATTAGAACTCACTAAATGTATGTCAAGAAAGCAGATATAAAGCAAGATCCTCTTGCACGAACAAGGGCCATTGCAGGTCTTAGGGCAGGAAGGTCAGTTGATGCCCTGTAACCTGTCTTTCGGGGAAAAGGAATCAGCGTCCTGGCCCAAGCCCCTAATCAAGCTTCCTCATGCTGCTGTGGACAGATCATGGCGATCCCGTCCATAGGATGCTTCAGCAGCCTGTACCTGGCGTCTCTGAGTTCCAATGGTAGACAGACATGGGATTTTAGCCCAAAATGTCAACATTGAATATACAATTCCTGTCAGGAGGCAGAGGCAGGAGGATTGTGAATTTGAGGGCCGCCTGGGCTACATAGCAAGACCCTGCCTTAAAAGACCAGTGGCTGGGGATGTAGCTCAGTGGCAGAGCGCTTGCCTAGCATAGCAAGGCCCTGGCTTGATCCCCAGCACTACAAAACAAAAAGTAATTATTGGAGTATAAAATGGAAGCTTTTCTTTTTTCTTGGTACTGGGGTTTGAACTCAGGACCTCATGCCAGGTAAGCAGGCACTCTACCACTTAAGCCACTTCTCCAGCCCTTTTTTGTATTGTGTATTTTCAAGATAGGGTCTGGAGAACTATTTGCCTGAGCTGACTTTGAGCTGCAACCTCCTGACCTCTGCTTCCTGAGTAGCTAGGATTACCAGAGTGAACCACCAGTGTCCAGCCAAAATGGGAGACTTTTCAGGTTGAAATGGCTCCTCTGTGAAAGCTGTGGCTTGCAACATGACTACAACAGTCTATGATAAATCCACATCAGCAAGAACCTGGCTGTTAGGGTGGTCTTGGTCTTCTCGGTTTACCAGGGTCCTGTGATTACTGAACATTCTGGATTCCTAGCAAAGCATGACATTGGGTACAAGTTCTGACTCTTGTGAGTCTGATTTGATCATTTGACCTAATCTCCTAATTTTTATTTTAGAATTATGCATGGTTTTTAATCTCTTCTCTGCCTTTGATTGTGCAACAATCCTCAGTGGTAACCAGATGGATTTGTCGTCTTGCTTTTTCAGCTGTCTTTGCCTTTAGAATCCTCTCCACACAATTGCAGACATCATGCCACAGATATGATGCCACTTTACCTACAAATACTTCAGTGTGCCTCTTCTACAAACAACTGTGTTCTCAGTGTACACCGTGCAGTGAGGACAATGGGTGCCTACCCTTGATGCGGAGCTAGTGTCGAATCCCCAGACTTCATCAAGTTTGCCAAGTGTTTCACTGAAGTTCTTTGTAGGGAAACTAACAAGCCGACAAGATGCCGGCCAGTGCAGCCAGGTTCTGTCTGCAGCGGTGGTCTTGTCTCTTTAGATCGCTTTAATCTGGAACATGGCCTCAGTCTTTCTTTGTCTTTCATGACCTTGATTTTTTTAAAGAGTGTGTAGCCTGTTTGGTTTTACAAAAGACATTTTTAAATAGCATACTTGACTTTAAGGAGAATTTCCTTAGGATCAATTTGGCCAGAAAAACTTATTCCTGAAATACAGAGAATGACCTATAAATGACAGCCATAGATAAAAACGATAAGCACTAAATATTGGAAGTATCCAATCAAAGAATATACACAAGGCTCTTACTTTTGTTTGCTTTGTTTATCGTTGAACACAGAGATCAAAATAACTTACTGAAATATAAACAGAAATTCTGAATAAGCATGTCACTATAAAGAAAAAAAATATTTCTAAGAACCAGTTTTTCTTCTCACCTCATTTTTATTCGATGTTGATCAAAAGACAGTTGACAACTTCGTGGCTCAAAAGGAAATGGTGTAGCCTGCTGAACAGAGCATGGGCTGGGTACTGGGGAAACTCAAAGGTAGAAGCCCCTCAGGAGGAGGGAAGATGGTTCACGCAGCTCACTGTGCTTGGTGGTGAACGCGTTACTGTCCGTGCACGCCCTGGTCTGGAGCAAGCAGCAAGGTTTCTGTCTGCGTGTCTGGTGTGGAAGGTTGTTATTTCCACATGTGTCTACTTGGCTGGTTTAATCCAACTGAACTTTGATCTAACTTAATCGACAGGGGGCCCCTCTGTCGTTCTTTGGTTTATTTTGTGGCACACGCGCCTCAGTCATTTCCACCACAAGATCATCTCACCTACCTTCGAAGCAACATGGTCATTATTTCCACCCAATCCCTCAGGGGCTTCTGGCCTACCACACTGATCAGGACTCTCTCCAGGGCCACCCTCACCAGAAAACTCCCCGGATGTGCAGCTGCACCTCGAATCAGCTCCGGGAAGAGAAGGACAGGGGCCTTCCGATTTGTCTGTGCATGAACAAGCTTTCCTTCCTTCATGCTGAAGATGGCTGGCGTTTCTTGCATGCTGAGGTACTGCCTTGGGTAGAGTCAAATCCTCTCGCGTATCTGTACGCACGCATTGCCGTCCTTATTTGCTGCAGTATTAAGCTCTCTGATCAGATCGTTTACCTCAGCCAGAATCTGGGGGACCATCAAACACCACGGGACTGAGGCTGCTCCCTTGTTGGTGTCTTAATCCTTTCAAGGCCTTTGCTTCCTCTCCACTGATGAAAAGTTCCATAATTATCCTGAATTTATTTCATTGGGTTCTCTGTCATCAGTTGGTTTTCTCTCCATTCCCCATGCTTGTTAACTAGCCTCTCACCAGCTTCCCCATTTGCTCTCGGTCCCAGGCTGGCTTTTCAGGCCTCTCCACCTTATGGATGTGCCACCTGCAGCACCACTTCCTTTCTCACGGATTCTACTGTGGATTCCAATTCTGTGCTTGGTGCTTGGTTGCCATAACCCTTTCTCAATGTTTCATGTCTGCTTTAACATATGACAATTTGCTTACCTCATGGTCTTGCTTTTCTACTCCATTTGTTCTTTCCTGAAAACCTTTTTGAGCACGACTGAACTGGCATTTTCTTTCTCACAAACATAAAAGAAAATTTTCGAAATTTTTCATTAGAGTCAAGAATAGATCATTTTTATTTGTATCCAGATCTTAACCCCAAAAACCAACCTCGAATCCTGCTGCCAGCTAACGGAGCCTCGCCTTCAGCACCTGGAAGGCAGGTGATTCTGCAAAGCCAGTTCCTTAAAGGTCACCAGGGGCAGCTCGGCTCCTCCAACTGACCCCATCCTTGGTCACCTGGACCAGTGAGTCCTTGAACAAATTTCTCCATGTTCTCGGCACCTCGCCTCCTGTACTGTCTTTACAAAATAGAAGGCTTGATGCTGGTGTGTGTGTGGTGGGGGAAGAGACGGGGGGGACGACATCAAGGTCCTCTGAGACAGGACCAGAAGTGACCCAGCATTGTCATGCTGTTTGAGCTGTCTCTGTCATGAGGTGAAGTTTCCTAGCCCGGTTCTTACTTTACAGTTGATGATACTAAATCAGTTCTCACTGGACTTGAGTGTGTTGTGTGAGGGGCTGGGCTTGCAGGCGTCCTCTGCATGCCATGAAGTGGACAGTGGAGCGGAGTTGGGGAGAAGCCAGTCTAAACACTGCCCTCTTCCTTTCACTCAAGTCAGGCAAGAGGAATGAAGTGCTATTTGCTCCATGCTCTGTTTTCTGCCCTCTTTCCAAGTTGTGATGCATCTGACGGTCATCTGAAAAGCCCCAGGCAGATGGAGTGGCATTACACACAACCCACAGTCAACCCTCATGGGACCACTAGGCTTCAAGGGTCAAGGTCACGGCCACTCCTGTGGCAGACATGGTGGGGTAAGGTGACCTTGAGCCACGGCTCTCACCATGTTGGAGGTGCTGAGAGAAGGCCTGAGGGGACCCTGCTGTCCCCCCTCACCAGACCACAGGCAGCAAGTTTTGTGACACTTTCTAGACAAAGACAGATTTTTAAGGGAATGCTGCCATTTTCTTCCCTTGTACCATGTGTGAGTTCTTGTCTTAGAAAGGACACTTGTATCTTGGTCTAATTTCCTTAATGGATGTAATTTTTATAATTCGACTTTAGTTCCAAAGAAAGGAAAATACAACCATTAATTACAGGATTCATAAAGAAGTGTAATTCATAATTGTACATTCATAAAGAGAGGAATATGACCCATAGTCTTCGAATTATTTTGAGTTTTCATCCCTTTCCAAATCTTAATCTAGCAATTGAGAGATTATGGTGACATTTAAATGCAGAACTAGGTTCAACACAGGCCAATGTGACCTCCTTCCTCTCAAAAGGCAAAAGGGGAGAGACAGCACCAGGCGCTGAGACCAACGGCCATGACATCAGGTCGAGGGTCCTGGGCCTACCATCCTAAGGATGCCTGCAGATGTGCGACCTCGCCTCTGTTTTCACCTTTCTTTGCTAAGCAGGAACCACTGGTATCAGCAGCCATCTTTCTGAATGACAATCCATCCAGGGACGCACTGAGTCCACTTGTCAAACAGGGAAACCATTTCATCTCCAAAACAGTAGCCACACTCAGGCTAAACTCATGTCCTCCATGGTGCTCCACACTTTCTGTTGACAAAGTAATAAAACTTATGTAATTTTCCCATATAATTATTTAATATGAAACAGTGGCCATTTTATAACCACTTCTTTTAGAAATGTTTATTATACAAAATTTCCAAGACTTTGATACAAACTGAAAAATTTTTAATGCCACTATTCAAAAACAAATTTATTTTTTTCACTTTTCCTAGAAAGCAGTCTCGGGATAGACATCCTGAAGCAATTTCTCATAAGCATCTTATGGTGCTTTGAATTTTGTGAAAGGGGACAAATGCCCAAGTGTGTGAATGCTAAAGCTTTCAGCGCCATGGTCCACAGATTTTTCTGAACAAAACTTGTGTAGCTGCAGCAATGAGAACCATGTGCACCTGCAGTTCTGTAAATGTCTTCAATTTCTTGGATTTCTTCCCCTCCAAGACGTGAGTGCCAGTTTTTTTAAGAGAACACAAGGAAATGTTGAATGTGGCGGGCGTGTAAATGGTATCCACTTAGAGATTGTAACTCAGGAATTCCAGGTTTCAGAACCATATGGAAATAACTAGTTTAACGGGATCCCCCACTCTCGGATCCCCGTGCACCCCACGCGCTGTGGAAGCCCCCAGCCAGCCTGCATCTATTGTGTTCTAGTAAGCATCCAGAAACCACGTGCCAAAAGTTGTCACCCATGTGATTGGAAGTGACTAACAGAAGTCCAGGGACATGAGAGGACAGGCGAGACAACGGGAAGGGTGGAAAGTGAAGCTGCTCGTCAAAATGAGTACACTAAGGCCCTGAACCCTTAGAAAGTCGGCTCCATACTTCCAGCCTTCCCTCAAAAAGGGAAAACCACAATCAGTCGTCCAGATCCAGAGGAAACAACATAAAGCAAAATTAACTTTCCGAGAAGTGCAGATTAATTTCAGTGGACCCCGTGTTTGCCCAGTGTGTAGAGATGACTCTCCGTGATGCACACGACGTCGTTGACAGCGTCAGTATGTTAAGAAAAGCTTGATTAGAAACTCCTCATGGAGTTTAGTACGGACTCAAGGCACACGACCAAGGCACAGTTTAGGAAAAGAAATTCCAGCTGGAGTCACAGTGACGCTGTGACTGGTCTTCTGGACAGTTCATGGCCATTTCCCTTCACCAGGCGGGGGTGCGGTGGGGGAAGTGGGCAGAGACAAAGTCACGATTTTCCTCAGGGGAGACCTTGGATTGGGAAGATGGGTTTGGGACAAGCAGTACCTTAGGCTGACAGAAGACACGGTTTTGACACTGTTCCTCCCAATCTCTTTTTTATTACTATTGTTAGCCTATTATGGTTGTACAGGAGGCCATTGTGACATGTACATGTGTGCTTACAATATATCTTAATTAGGTCCACCCCCTCCATCTTTCTCCTTTGTCTCCTCTGCCCCCAACCTTCTTGAAACAATTTCAGCAGGTTTCATTGTTATACATGAATACAAAAATCTTCCACCATATTCACCTTTCTTCACCCTTTCCTTGTGCCATGTCCCCTCCCACTGGTCCCCACCCCTGGACAGGACCCATGTCCTTGTACCTGGACAGATCACTTGCCACTTTTAAGTCTGAATTTCCTACTTCATAAATGAAAGACAAAAGCCTTTTTTGTCTTACCAGGTTGAAGTCAGATGATAGCTCGGGGGGTGGTATTAAGCAGTCAATTTGGTACCATAGGGGTGGAGAGGGGGGGTCTGAGCACCTCTGGGTTGTGAGTGTTCCAGGTCTTGATGAATTGAAGAAAGATTTGGACAAAATTCACAGAAGCAGCAGGCAAAGTGTAGAATACTGAAAGTGGAAATACACCCCTGCAGAAGGAGCAGACCTGACTGAAAAAGCTCAAACCCCCATTCTCTGTCAGGTCACAGTTTAGGGACAAAGCTGGGGCTGAGGAGGGTGGGTGGTTCTTACGATTGACAGCTTTGATTGACAGGAGGATGCTACAGAACTTTATTTTTGACTGCCATGTCCTACCCATAATGCATTCTGTTATAATTGCAGGCATGAGTGCAGTCCATAAGTATGAAGCTTTAAATAAAGGGTGGTCTCAAAAGGTCATCTGAGGACAGGTCCCCAGCCCTCAGCACCAGCATTGGTGCTGCACAAACATCCTCTGAGAGGGTGATGTAACAGCTGTGAGTTAACCACAACCGGGGTTGTGGTTAACGTTCCCAATCAGGTGTCTCCTGAAGAGTGTGTGTCCTGAGCAGGACTTTTATGACATTTTTATCTGGTCAGAATCCACCCCTCTTGACCAAACAGTACCTCCCTGTTCTCCTGCCTCAGACTTACAGATCTGTGTTCAGGCAGTGGAGTGTGGCATCACTTTATAGGTGTGCTGGAAGCCATTTGTCTGGTGACTGCAAGTGGAAGATGAGTTAGAATCTTGGAAGAGTCCAGGCAGAGAAATAGCCAAACTCTTCCACTGAGAACTTGGAAACTATTCAAAAACATTTATTTAAGAATATAAAAAGTTCATAGATGGGGAAATACTTTCCTCAGAAAGCAATGCTGAGTTATTATAGCACAGAGAATGGCTAGGGTGATTTTAGCTTATTGAGCTAGAGGATCCCACAGAGTGGCATCAGGGTTCCAAAACTGGCTAGAGCGAAGGCTTGGATTCAGATGGCTTGTCATGGACCTTTCTGTTCCTGTGTCCAGATTTCTCTTAAAAGGACTCCAAGTCATTGGAGTAAAGCCCACCCTAATCTGGTATGACCTCACTTTCACTTGGTTAATTGCATCCGTAGGACCTCATCTGGAATGGATGCTCATCCTGAGACTCATTACGGTGAACGTGAGTGTTGTGGAACACTTTGCGATCCATATAACCTTCCATTCCTATGAAGGCACGCAGACTGTCTTCAGCATGCATCTGCCCCATGGGGTGGGAGAGGTCAGTGGCCAGTGTGACAAGGATGTCAGCATCGGGTCCTTCCAGTGGAGGAGTGACCATGTCCTTCTTTCCCATCACAGATGTCTGTATTGACCCTTTCTGCTCCTGGATGTAGTTCTTTTCTCCTCAACCAGAATGGATGCAAGGAGCTGTGGCCTACATCTTTTCAATGTATTGTGCAATAGACATCTTTGGTGTGAAAAATGTTTGGCAGGAGCGAAAGAAAGCCAGGAAGAGATGGCTATTGAATCCCTACTCTGAATCCAGAGTTTTTTATACATTCCCTCACTAGGCCTCATTAGACCCTTCTCAAAGTCTCAAAAGTCT
The DNA here is from genome assembly GCF_047511655.1 of Castor canadensis. NCBI lineage: Eukaryota > Metazoa > Chordata > Mammalia > Rodentia > Castoridae > Castor > Castor canadensis. Next base: position 3,057,408 of record NC_133386.1, on the reverse strand, counting down.
TTAGAACTGCTCAAAGCCACACACTTATACACAGCTCAGTATGTAGCTTGTTTTGTCACACCCAGCACAAGCACCTCAACAGCACCTAAGGTGTCTTGTAATAAGCAAGGGGAGTCCATAGTCCCTCCAGGGAGACCTGTGCTGCCACAGGTCACGATGTCATCTCTCCTAGTGTATATTGGGAAGGCCACCAGACACTGCATGTCTTTTCAAATATTTTTGGTAGCTACACTATGCTTTCATTAATGCAAGCAGGCCACGTGAACAGCAGAAAAGTTTTGTGTTTAAAACTGCAAGAAAATACTGTTTAGTGCAAATTTAGATTGTTTCTTCCTCATGCTTTTCTTAATAGTTAAGTGAATACTTTCACTTCTATAAATAAGCAAACATTTTAAATTAAAACAGAACTCTTTTTATCTTTTTTTTTTTTTGGTGGTGGTACTGAACTCAGGGCTTCACACTTGCTGGGCAAGCGCCCTACCACTTGAGCCACTCCACCAGCCACTAAGAATTCTGACTTTAGCATTTTAGACCAAGACTTGAATATTACTCAGTTCCTAGCAGCTAAGTGTCATTATCCAGTGTGTCACACCTACAAATGTGGGTGAAAGTATCCATACTATCCCCCAAGGCTATTGGACTAAAATCGGAGGGGATTGCAAGTGCCTCCACAATGCATGGGATAAAATCCAGGCACAGGTGTTCCTTGTGCCTTTCCCTTCTCTCTCCATGAGACGCAAGCAAGTCACTTCCCAGCAAACGTGGCCATGGCTCAGTGTGTGAAACACTTCATACACGCCCCAGTGCCACACTGCTCAGGGCCACTGCACTCACGGCCACCAACCTCTGCTTACAACCTACCCTTCACATCTGTCCTCACGCCAGTAGCCTCAGAACAGCGCCCAGCATGTGGCAGGACCCAAGTTTCAAGTTCACACAGGAATGGCCGTACAGATTTTTAAAAAGAGCATGTAAGCATAGATCTTCCTTCATTCAATTTTACAATTTGAGGAGGAAAGTTACATAGGAACCATAGGGACTACGATTCCAGCATAAAAACAAGAGGGAAATGTAGGAAAGAACACGAAAAGGGGGAGCCAGCGTGGGGCTGGCTCTCCACGTGGACACGCTCTGGTGCTGAGAGGCACGGGGGCTGCACGAGCTCTCCACATTCTGATCTTCACGTCGTCACCTTGTTCTCAGTGGAGTTCTGGCTCTGGCGTGAGCTGTGGGTTCCACGTGACCTGCAGGTGCCCTTGCTCATGGCTTGCTGAGATCTCAGGTGATGCAGGGATGGCACCAGGTCAAAGACAGCACTGTGGCAAACACCCCAACAAGTCCCCCGGGTTCCATGTGCCTCCCCAAGCATTTGCACGGCATGCTGAAAGCCACGTTTCTAAATCTGGAATAAGATAATCACCAAAACAGCAGCGATTAATCTAGGACTTCAAGCTATGGTAGCTTTAATATAGCAACAATTCCTGCTGTTTGCCTCAACACAAAAGTGCCCAGGTGGCTATTTCATATAAATACACCTATACACATGCAATATTCACACATAATATGCATACATGTGCATTTATATATGCAGCAGACATTGAAGTAGCAAGTCCACATATACAATATTCATATGCTTATCAATACAATATACTATCCACACACATGCACAACACACGTATATGGAGCACGTGCGTGCATACCCATGTGTGACGTGCATATGCAAAATGAGTATACATGTGCATGTATATATATGCACTCATGCTTACCCTATGGCATGGTTTTCAAAGTCATTTAAGAGTCTTATTGTGAGTTGTACCACATTCTCTGTAACAAAAAGGTTAGGATTAGATTTAATGCTGCTTGGTAGCAAGAGGGTAGCACAGGAATTTGCCCGCCAGCTTCATGCCATGGTCCCCAAATGTTAATCTCTAGCCCAGACTTTCCTTCAAGTCCAGACTTAGTATTCAACTAGTATCAAAACTGGCACGTTTGCACGGGAGCCCCTGACGTGTGCACTCCACACCTAGCCTCTCCCATGCGGACCCCAGCCCCCTTTCACCAGCCACTAATGGAAATAAGCACGCACACACACAAATACACATACAGAAATACACACACAGATACACATGCATGCACACACACCACACCACACACACACAGACACACACATACACACACACAAGATATACCACACATCACACCACATATACACAAATGCACACACATACATACAGACATGCACACACAAGCACATACACACACATGCACACACAAAAAACGCATGTACATACACACGCGCATGCACACACACACACACACACACACACACACGTCCCCTTCTCTTAACATCCATGTCCAGTTCCAAGCCAATCCTGCTATCAGTTCCAAAATGTCTGCCTGTCCTCCCTCCCTTGAGGCCTGACCTCCCTCCCTTGAGGCCTGTCCTCCCTCAGGGTCATCTCCCACATGGTCATTCATCATTCCTGGAGACATCCCAACATCTGACAAGTCTTCCTGTATTGAGCACACCTTCTAGCCTCACCAGTCAACTTCCTTTTCTTGTTCTAAAAGCCATTCCACGATTCCTTAACTCCTTATCACATCCCATCAGCCCCTGAGGTCTTACAAGCCCTTCCCTGGCTCCTTCCTTCTCAGGGCGATTAACCTCTTTCCTCCCACGCACTCACAAGGCATTTGGTCAGCTCCCAAAACACGCCACAGTATTTTTAACTGAGGGCCCTCAGACATGCTTCCTCTGCCTGGAATCCTCTTATTCCAGAGTGACCCTCACACTTTGTGTCCTAACAAATGTCACTCCACAGGAAGTGTGCTCCCAGCTGGCCCTCTGCTCTGAGAAGCTCTCTTGTTAGTTAACATTGTCCCCAGCACTGGCACAATGTCAGTCATAGGGACTTAATAAATCATAGGGACTTAATAAATATTTGAAGAGTGAAGAAAAATCATTACCATTTGATAATAAAACTTTTGTGCACACCTCATGAGATAAGGCAAGTCAAATAAACAGCACTATTGGGAAATGCGTCATAACTGTAAAACAATTTGAAACATATCAGCATTTTACCTACTATGCATATAGTGATAAATTTTAATATATGAGATTTCTAGCCCATAATAATAAAAGCCATTGAAAGTCGTTTAAAGAACACATATGTATATTTTTAAGTTGCCTTTAGCAAATTAACTTGAAATGTACCACCATGTATAGAGAAGCATGTTTTTCTTCATCCAAAATTATATTTATTAACACTCTACTCTGCAGCAAGTTGTGCTTTATCAGGTGTGGTGCTTCCGGCTGCAAGTAATGAAAACACTACAATCTAACAACTCCACCAACAACAACATGACTGAAGCTGACTTAATAAGGAAATTCATAATCTCATGTAACAAGAATTCCAGAAGAAAATTGCACCCCAAGGTTGGTAAACATGGCCTCTCAGAGGTGTCATCTGAAACTCAGGGAGCCCTTGCTGCATTTTGATAAAAACTCTCTCTATAACCAAGAATTCATCAGGGCCTTCTTGACTGGTGGTGTAGACAAAGGTGGTGGTGGTGAAGATTGGGAAAGGTGAGGAGTTTTAAGAACTTGAAGATATTTTGAGGATCAAACCTATAGGACTTACTGAAGAATGAGTTGAGAGAGAGAGTGGAAAGGGAAGTCAAGATTGACTGAGGGGCTGTCTGTCTATGGCTATGGTTGCATTCTGAGGTGGGGTGTAAACTCTGAGAAGAATAATCAAGAATTCTATTTTGGGATGTCAACAAGGTGGCTGAGTAGAGGTACCTGATGTGCTTCCCTCCACAACAAAAGATCAAAGGGAAAAAACCCAACTACTTCTCCACCACAGTGTTTAAGGAAAGGAGCAGAGAGTAGTGGGAAGTGGCAGAGATGTGATGGAGCACAGAGACATGTGATGGTTGACAAGGAAGAAACTAAGCATTCATCATCTACCTTCCATCTTTCAAGGGCAAACCTGAACCAAGAAGGACCTTGCTCAGTGGTGAAAAGGTGAGCAGGAGCCCCAGCTGTCCCCTTCATGCCATGGACACCTCGAGCATTTGCTGCTGGAGGTGCCTTCAGCCCCCACAGAACCTGGGCCCACTTTAGGGATCTGCCAGATTTCCACTCTACTGCATTTCCTGGGAGAAAGGGCTTATGTGAACCCCTATCATGCAGATCCCTGCTGCACAGAGCATCTGGACACCCATTCACCCAGGATCCTGTTAAAGAGCTGGATACCTGCTGCCAGCAGCTCTGAGAACCAACCAGGTGACCTGCCTGTCCTCCCATGGACCTGAAGTCACCTGGGCAGCCCTCCTGAACAGCTTGGCCTACAGAGTTTCCCATGAAAGGTAACCCGTAACTCCCCTCCTGTGCTCTACAAGCAACCACATGGCAACACCCACCCTCCTGCAGCCTCAAGAAGCAATTTTCAGAAACTTGACCTATTGAGGCCCTGAGAAGCAATCAGAAGACCCTACCATTCTTGCTTAGCCCAAGGAATCAGCTGGAAAGCCCACCTTGAGCAGGTTGAGCCTCAGAGGACTTAGACATTGACAAGCATCTTACCTGGGCACACTTCACCACCTGGCCCTTGACTGCAGAAACTCCACCCCCCATGGTCTTGGAAACTGATTGGCACTGTGGCTCTGCTGCCACACCAGCTGCATCTAACCTGCCACATCCACTACAGCAGGCCTACCCCACATGACCTAAGGAGGCTGACAGGTGTCCACACCTGCAGTTGGCCACACTGCATCCAGAGCCACCAGTGAATCTGCCCCATCTAAGAAAACTGCATCTAGGCTGGTGGTTAAATCCCACAATCAACAGCCTAAGTCACTGAGACACCTGCAGGCATCACCAAGGTTCACTGCCAGTGAAGAAGCTGCAGGGACAATACACCAATGCACCCAGCTGGAACCAAAGCAAATATAACAAGCACCATAAGACATATCACCAGGAAGATATCTTCTACTATGCAAGCTACCCTACAAAGTTCATTCGTAGCAACAACTGGTCCACCCAATGCACAAACATATGAAAATACATATGAAGAAGCATATGTAGATACATATGAAGCATGGAAAAAAAAACCATAAAAAACAAGGTAACTCCATGCCCCTAAAGGTACACATAGCTCTGTATCAACAAATCCCCAAAGGAAAGGAACTGGTGAACTGCCTAACAAAGAACTCAAAAGAATGATTTTTAAAGAAAGCTTAGTGACACACTAGAAAATACATATACAATTCAATAAAATCAGGAAAATAATTCATGATATAAATGAGAAATTCAGCAAGGAACTAGTGATCATATAAAGAACCAAAGAGCAATCTTGGAGCTAAAGAATTCAATAAATGAAATTAAAATGCAGTGAGTGCCTCAGGTTTTTTTTTTTAATAACCACTGTGATAAAAGAAAGAAGGAAGGACTTATGGAGACTTATGGAGAAAAACTAAGCAAGCAAATATTTTGCAATGTGGGTATTCCAGAAGAAGGGGAGTGGAGAGAAAACCTCTTTAAAGAAATAATTGTATAAAACTTTCTGGGTCTCAGTTATAGGAAGCTTAAAAGTCTACTAATAAATTCAACCAAAAAGGATTCTCTCCAAGGTATATATATTATAGTCAAATTGTCAAAAGTATAAGACAAAGAGAGAATTCTAAATATAATAAAAGTATTGCATAGCATACAAGGGAATCCCCACTAGATTAACAGCAGACTTCTCACCAAAACCTTATAGGCCAAGAAAGAGTGATATATTAAAGTCTTGAAAGAAGAAACAAAAGCTTGCCGACAAGAATATTATGCTCACAAAGTTATCCTATAGAAATGAAGGAGAAATAAAATATTTTCAGAACAAGCAAAAGCTAGAAGAAATTCATCGCCATCAGACTAATCCTACAAAAAATGTTTAAAGGAGTACCACACTAGAAGCAGAAGATGATTGCTATCATCACAAAAACATGCAAAAATATAGAACCCACCAGTAGAGCAGATACACAAAAACAGAACAAAAAACAAACCTATCAACTCAGAAAACTATCCAGCCACAAAGATGAACAATGAGGGAAGGAAAAGTGCAAAGAATATTCAAAACAACCAGAAAAAATAGCTCAGTGACAGAAGTATATCTTTATTTATAGATAATAACCTAGAATGTAACCAGACTAAATACCCAATTAAAAAATGCAGATTGGCTGAATGAATTTTTTTAAAAGCCTCAACAGTAACTGCTGGTAAGAAAGTAAATTCACGAGTAAAGACTGCCAGGATCACAGAGGTCCTTGACCCAAAAGGGCTCAGGAAAGGAATGAACAGACACAAATCAAGAGGACCAGAAGGCTGATGACCAAACTGGCAATTTTTTTATTTTTGCATCAGCTTATAAGCAGTACAAAGTGGGAAGTTATACAATGCAAGGAGAGTTTCTATGCTTGGGAAACAATGCCTTCTACCTGAAAAACAACGTTCTTGCTCCAATCTCCTAGGTTTCATAAACAAAATCTGGACCCTCCTAGTTTCACTAACGAAGCCCAGACCTCCCTGTTCTCACCTAGTTTTGCCTGGTTTCACATACACAAAACTGGGGCCTGGTTGCTAAGTACATGTCACCTATTCCTCACCTTTCACAAACAAATACCTCCAGGCTAATGTTTCTTTTCTCTGGACAAAGGGAGCCACTCCATGTCCCCTCAAAACCTCAGAGAGAGACGTGGTGCACCTGCAGTCCCTGACCTTGTCAGGATCCTGCTAAGCCACAACGACCTGGTCAGATTGTGGCTTATGGCTCCCAACAAAAGACATGTATAAATTGAAAGTGAGCAATGGAAAAAAATTAATTAATGAAAACCAAAAGCAAGCAATAGTGATACATAGATGAAACAGACTTTAAGTTGAAAACTGTGAAAGTAGATGAGTACATTATTAATAATGATAAAATGATCCATTCAATAGGAGGAAATAACAATTGTAAATATACATGTGTCAATGCTGGATAAAGCCATCGTTGTTAGATCTGAAAGGACAAATAGACTTTTATACAATAGTTGGGGACTTCAACACCCCACATTCAAGAAGAGACAGCTCATCCAGATCAAAACCTGTAAGAAAAGATCTGAGTTAAATACACTATAGACCAAGTGGACCTTACAGCATCTGCCCAGCATTTCATGCAACAGCTGCAGAATACACATTCTTTTCATCAGCACAAAGAACACTGTTTAGGATAGACCATATGCAGAACAAGTCTCAACAAATTTTACAAAATTGAAATCATAGCATGTATCTTCTCTGACCACCAAAGAATGAAACTAGAAATCCACAACCAGATGAGCTTTATCAGTTCTACAGATAGATAGAATTTAAATGACATTCTCCAGAACAAGCAATTGGCTAATGAAGAAATCAAAAGGGAAGTTAAAAAATTTCTCAAAACAAATTAAAATGAAAATACAACATACTACAAACCTATTGAACATAGCAAAAGCAGTTCCAAAAGGAAGTACATACAATAACTGCCTATACTGAAACGAATGGAAAGATTACAAATGAGCAATCTAACAATGAAACCCATGGAGTTAGAAAAACAAGAACAAACCAAAGGCTAAACTAGTAGAAGGAAAGAAATAACAAAGAGTAAAGCAGAAATAAACAAAATAGAGAAAAATTAAAAACAGCAATGAAAAGAGTTGAGTTTTTAAGATATGAAAACTTGACAAACTTATCAACATCTCTCCCTTGATATTTCACAGGCAACTCAAGGTAAACCATCTAAAATACAATTCTTTTAAAATATATATTGTTTTTATCTAACTGCACATATCTAAGGGCTACAGTGTGATGTTTTGATGTGCATATATAATATGTTGTGATAAGATCAGGGTAATGGACATATTTTTGTCACCTCAGACTTGTGTTGAGAGCAAGAAAAGAGAGAGAAGACCCCAATGACTAAAGTCAGAGGTGGGAAAAAAAACACTCAAGTGACACCACAGAAACACAAAGGATCATTAGGGACTGTTAAGGACAACTATAGGGTGGCAACTTGGAAAGTCTGGATGAAGTGAGTAAATGTCCTGGCACATATAACCTACCACAACTACACTATGAGGACACAGAAAGTCTGAACAGACCAATAGCAAGTAACAAGACTGAGTCAGTAAGAAATGTTTCCCAACAAAGAAAAACCCATGGTAAGATAGCTTCATTTCTAACTTTACCAAGCCTTCAAAGAACTAAGGCTAACACTTCTCAAACTATTTCAAAGAATTGAAAAGAAAGATATCCTTCCAAACTCACTCTGTCAAGTCAGCATTACCCTGATACCAAAATGGGAAAAGGACACACACACACACACACACACACACACTAAAGATCAATACCCCTGAAGAACATAGATGCAAAAATTCTGAACAAAATACTAGAAAATCGAATCCAGCCACAGCCACATATCAAAAATTTCTGAAGTGGTAAAATGCTTGCCTAGAAAACATGAGGACCTGAATTCAAAACCCAGTATTTCCAAAAAAGAAAAGTGAACACACCTTGAGTAAACAGATTTATCCTAGGGATGCAAGGATGGCTCAGCACATGAAAATCAGTATGTGTAATGCATCACATCAACAGAATGAGAGAAAAAGGACAATTTCAATAGCTTCAGAGAAAGCATTTGATAAAATTCAACATCCCTTCATGATAAAAGCCCTCAGAAAAACAGGCATAGAAGGAACTTACCACAATAGAAAGAGGTTTATGTATGACAAACTCACAGCCAGTGTCATAAAATCAGTGCCTGTAGGATCAGATCACAGAAGGATGTCCATTTTTATTCCTTATTCTGTACAATAAGGCAAGAAAAAGAAATAAAGTGTACCCAAGTAAAAAAAGGAGGAGCACAAATTATCTCTATTTGCAGGTAACGTGATTGTATATACAGAAAAACCTAAAGACTTCACCAAATAACCTATTGGAACTGATAAATTCAGGAAGGTTTCAGGATACAAAGTCAATGTATACAAATCAGTAATTTTTATACACCAATAACAAAAGTGCTGAGAAAGAAATCAAGAAAGCAATCCAGTTCATACTAGTTACAAAAAATAATAAAATACTTAGCAATAAATTTAACCAAGGAAGTGAGTGACCTCCATAGTGAAATTACAAAGCACTGATGAAAGAAACCAAAGCAGCTGTAAGGAAATAGAACAACGTTCCATGTTCATGGATTGAAAGACTTACATTGTCAATGTCTTTTATGATTTCAATAAGAATTGTCCCTATGGTTTCATGTGTTAAGTGTTGCTTCCCAGCTGGTGGAATTATTTTGGGACTCTTCTAGCCCCATTAGGAGGTGGGGCCTCGTTGGAGGAAGTAGGTCACTGGAGGGTACCTTAGAAGGTTATATGAGGTCCCTCTGCTTCCTGAGGTAAAGAACCCCTCTGCTGCACACGCTCCCATGGCCATGTCCCATCTGCCTCGCCATGGGCCCAGAACCAACGGAGCCAAAGATTATGGACCAAACCCTCTGAACCGTGAGCCAAAATCAATTCTCCTTCCCTTAGGTTATTTCTGTCAGGTATTTTGTCACAATGATAAGAAAGATAACCATTCTCAAAATGTCCTATTGCTTTACCACCTAAACCAATCTCCAGACTCAACACAAATCCTATCAAAATATCAATAACATTAGTCACAGAAATAAGAAAACATACTCCTAATATTAGATGGAACCACAAAAATCCCAGAATACCCAAAGCAATTTCAAGCAAAAAAAGAATAAAGCTGGAAGCTTACAGTGTCTGACTTCAAAGTATACTACAAAGCTACAATAGGCAAAACAGCATGGCACTGGCAAATAGACCAATGGAACAGAACAGAGAATGTGGAAATGAATCTACATGTTTCCAGCCCACTGATTTTTGACAAAAGCATCACTGGAGAAAATGGTGCTGGGAAAACTGTATCTCCATCTCAGAGAATAATACTAGACCATATACAAACATCAATTGAAAGTGGATCAAAGACATAGATGTAACACCCCAAAACTATGAAACGGCTAGGAGGAAGCAGGGGAAATGCTTAGAACACCTGTCTGAGTGAAGACTTTTTGGATCTGACCCCAAAACACAGAGAACTAAAGTAAAATTGACAGATGGGCCACATCAAACTCAAAAGCTTCTGTACAGCAAAAGAAATAAAAGAACAGGGAGGCAAAGTATAGGACATGAGAAAATATTTAGGTCTAGTCATCTTACAAGGGATTAGTAGCCAAAATACATTCAGAACTCAAACAATTCAATAGTAAAAATCTGACTTTAAAATAGGAAAATGACCCAAATAGACATTTTTTATTATTATTATTTTTTGGTGGCACTGGGGTTTGAACTTAGAGCCTCACACTTGCTAGGCAGGTGCTCTACCTGCTTGAACCACTCTGCCAGACCCCAAATAGATGTTTCTTAAAAGATGATGTACAGATGTGCAACAAATGCATGACACAATGCTCAACTTCAAAAACACTTCGTAGACTCCTGCACGTGATATTCAGAACAAAGACATATTAAAGATGCCATGTGATCCTGAAGGGGAAGTGACATAGCCTATGCTGAAATGCTAAAAAGCGGCACGATGACAACAGAAACGTAAGAAACCCTAGAAAAGAAAGAGTCATGTGTCCAAGTGTCAGAGATTTTGGATAAAGACATCACAAAAGTAATAAATAAAATAATATTTACTGCTTTTTAAAAACTGCTTGACATCTCTAATTATAAGGGAAATGCCATCAAAGCCACAGTGAGGTGTCACCTCATCCGGTGACACTACCTGTTATCAGAAAAGGAGGAAAGGAGCCCTGTGCGTTGTTGGTGGGAATGTAAATTAGAACAGCCATTATGGAAAACAGAACGGGGGTTCCTCAAAGCACTGGTAGAACTTCCATATGATCCAGCAATCCTACTAATGGGTACAGATCCAAAGGGATTGAAATCAACATGTGGAAGAGACACCGGCACCCCGTGCATGGTGCAGCACCCTTCATAGGAACATGGGTCATCTGCGGTGTCGATTGATGGGTGAATGTGTAAAGAAAATGGGGTACACGCTCAGGATGGAATAATACGCAGCCATAAAAAAGAAGGATCTGTCATTTGCAGCAGCGTGGAGGGAATTGTAGGACGTTAAGTGAAAGACAGAAGGATACCTCTCGTGTAGATATGAAAACAAACAAGTTGATCTCATAAAAATGGAGAGAGGATAGTGGTTTCGAGAGCCCGGGAAGGTGGGTGTGGTGGGAGAGAGGATGGTTAATGAGTACAGGGCTGCAGGTGGACAGGAGGAATACCTCAATGTTCTGATCTCCTCACAGCACAATATAAACGTGCAGAGATATGTACAATTATGTTCTTTTTAAAAAAGAATTGTATTTCGGATGGCTTACATTTGAGTTGCCTGTGAAACACCAAAGAAGAGACGTTGAGAAGACGAGGTGATGGTCAGACGTGCGTTGCAAAGGAACTATCAGTCAGTCGTATGATCTGACAGCTGACGTGCAGAGGCGGGGAGAGGCCAGGACGGCGGGTTGGGGAAGGGGGAGGAAAGAGGCAGCAAACTTTAGGGACGGGGAGACCAGCATGCACTGACGGGGCCCAGCTCCTCGATACCCCATTTCTGAGACCCAAAAGACTTCACTGTGCCCCGAAACCTCCAGGAGAGTGTCACAGCAGCACTGCTCGTAGCCACTGACCGAGCAGGACACAGGACCTGGTGTGCTGTGTACAAGGGAGGTCCCCCACCAGAATCCTGCTTAGCCACAAACAGACAAGCTGTGGACACAGGTGACAGGTGAGGGAAAGGTTGATTCATGACTCCCTATGTGACACTGTGGGAAGGACACAGCTACAAGTTCAGCAGTGGCCACGGTGCATCATGGTGGCAGGAGGGAATCAGGTGTGTGCTGTGTGTGGCTGGTCACAAAGTTGGGGTAGGTGTTGAACTCCACAGAACTTGGTCAAAAAGGCAAATGTCATGGGTGGGAGTTGTAGCTCAGTGGTAGAGCACTTTGCCCAGGGCTGAGGCCCAGGGCCATCCCCCAGCATCCTAAAAAAATAATTTTTACTGTATGTGATTTTAAAGACTTCAATGAAACAGCTGTCTTTAAAAATGGCTAAAGAATCCCAAACTTGCAAGGCTTCCTTTGACTTCTCCCAACCACTGGCCAGCCTGACTGTGACCTTGAACCTGGGTCCACAACTCCCGGCTTCCCAACTGATCATTTTACCTACAAGTCGAACTCTGTTCTTCTAGTTCTACTTCACAGCTAATGGCAGTGACAATGCAGTGCCTTCTGGTCACACCTTGGCCAAGGCTGTGCACTGCGGCTCTGGAGAGCGTGCTGTGCAGTCGGGAGGCCACCCTGAGCAAGCCGGCCATCGCAGCGGACTGCTCCCTGCACCGCCCCCCGGAATCCCACTGAAGCCCCATCTCACACCACAGACCAGGCAGGAAGCCAGTGTGGATACAGCAAAGAGCCATCCAGAGCACTGGCCAGAGATGGCTAGATACACGATGGCACGGGTGAGTGATGGCTAGCACTGTTTACTCACGGATGGCTGAGAGAGGAGATGGACAGCTGGTCCTCACACGGCTGAAGCCAAGACTGTCCCCAGCCCAGGACAAGACACTGGACCTTCCCTGTGTCATCCTCCTTCTGCTAGGGTGTCCAGATGTCTGCATCTGTCTATTTCTCCCAACATCGTAATGTTCTAACCTTCTTCCAAATGAAGTTGGAAGCAAAGCCGGGGGCTCTAGGTGTTTCATCTTCTCTAGGAAGGAGACCCCGCCCTGTGCTACCCAGGGTCAAGGTCTGAAATGCAACCCCCAGCTCTGCTGCAGGTGTGGTGGGAGCCGTAGGCTGGGGGAAAAAGGGCCCAGAGAGCAAACCATGTGAGCCTGACGAGGAGAAAGTGCTGTCCTCTTGTCATGTGTTTAATTCCTGGGACCAAAGAATCCGTCAGTTCGCTTACACGGGTAATCAGACGAGGGAGCAGAGAGGCACGTGCAAAGATGTAATGTTAGCGCTGCCAGCGAGCATGGGGACTGGAAGTCAGTTCAGCTTATGTCCCCCCACAGGACACCCACCCACAGGACACCCACCTCACGGGGAAAGACAGAGGACGGTTTTTATAAAGTACTCCCTGAGCGTTTAGCAGTCGGGGAAAGTCCCAGGAGAACCATGGGGACAGTTAGCAACTTTAGGGGAACTAGGGACGTCAATGATCTCTGCTTTCTTTCTCTTCCTTCGAGATCACCAACAACAATCAGCAGAAGAGACCACCGGGAATGAAGTAGAGAGCCTGAACCCCAGAGTGAGGTGCTGGGCTCCCAGAGACTCCTCTGGGCTCCTGTGTCAGCTTTCAACTAACTTATGGGTCCTTTGAGGCGACTTCCACTCCGAGCGCCCGTTGCCACCTGGCCTCCGCTCTGCGTTGCTCTGCACAGCATGGTTGGGACAGGAGGTCTCATTGCGGGGATTCGGCTGACGCTGGCTTTCCATCCAGGCTGACAGCTTGGAGAACTTAACCATTTTAACGGTTGGACTTTTGTCACCATTTCATCCTGATGGTCTGCTAAGGCATCCGACACCTCCCAGGAGCTCAGCAACCAGGCTGGAGTAAACGCTCAAAGTGAGTGCAAGGCCAGACTGCTGGTCCCCGCAGTGCTGGAGGACGCATGAGCTCCTTGTCCCTCTACTGTTCACTCTGACCTGCTTTCCTTGCGTACTTTAAAGCAATAAGCCCCTCGCAGTTTCCTAGGGAGCCATCGAGCTGAGGAAGTGCAGAGCCATACGGGGCGCTCACCCCGGGACAAGGGAAGTCTGGGTGTGAGGTAGAAAGCCTGCTTCCCCCAGTCACAATCAGGCAGGATCCCACGTGGGCGGACTCTGACAAGTCACTGTGGCTCCACTGGGTCAGCCATGCACGAGCTGCAGAGGGATTCTGCACACCCACAACACAGGATCTCTCAGATAACATGTGCCCTGCTCAGAACGCCGAGACTTCCAAAACCTGGAGTCTTGAGGTCCAGGTATTTTCCCTGTTTGGAGTCCCAGGAGAGAAGGTCAGAGCCTGAATTTTGTCACTTCTCAAATACATAGGTGAAACTTCAGAAGAAAGGACACCATATGGCCAGAAGACAGGACAGAAACCCCCCGGGAAAAGTGAGGGGGTGAGAAGGGAGTAAAATTCCCTTTCTGAGTAAGGGCAATTGCTTCTGCTCAAATGTGAGGTGCATTGCACACCTTCAAAGGAGCAATCCCATTTTCCTCTTTCCTTCCTAAGTGACTTACAGTGATCTTGTTGCTTTTTCAAATCAATAGTTCCCTAAGCCAAGCATATGACTGGTATGAAACATAGTTACTGGCAATATTGGGCTATATTAATGGAGGTATATTTATCAGACCATGGGAGGCCATAATCCACTATGATAATCGCAGTGATCTTTTTTTTTTTTTAAAGATGTACCTCACTTTTTATTAACCTAAATTTATCCATACTGGAATAGTTTTTCAACCATCTTTTTTTTAATTCAAATATTAAATGCAAAAAAGTTGTTCAAAGTGTTTTGATTATCAAAATAGTGAATAGCAAGTAAGCTGTTTTCTATGTAGACTCTTGTTAAAGTTTTAAATCCTAAAAGTTCGTGCAATTTAAACTATCCTATTGGACTTTGATCACATGACAAAGCGAGAGCACACAAGGGAGGTACGAGGACAGGCAAGACCCAAAAAACCAGATAGCACCTGTTGCCCTCAACACAGAGAAACCAATGCAGACACCCCAAAGCATCCGAGGCCAACAGGAGAAGGGGACCAGGAACCAGAGAAAAGGCCAGCCCAAGAAGAATCAGCCTACAAGGCAACACACACGCACAGGAAAGCAATGGGAGTCAACTCCCCGTACAGCCATCCCCATCTCAACCAACAAAAACCCTTGCCCCCTCCCACCACTGCCCACACCCTCTCCTCTTTTTTTTTTTTTTTTTTGTGTATGCATTTTTATTTTTTTTTCATTTTTCTTTTATTATTCATATGTGCATACAAGGCTTGGTTCATTTCTCCCCCCTGCCCCCACCCCCTCCCTTACCACCCACTCCACCCCCTCCCGCTCCCCCCCCTCCAATACCCAGCAGAAACTATTTTGCCCTTATCTCTAATTTTGTTGTAGAGAGAGTATAAGCAACAGTAGGAAGGAACAAGGGGTTCTGCCGGCCAAGACAAGGACAGCCACACAGGGCATTGACTCACATTGATCTCCTGTGCGTGGGCGCCACCCCCCAGGCTAATCCTCCCTGATCCAACCCCCTCTCCAGTTCCCAGCCCCCGCCTCCCACCGGCCCCAGCTGCCTCAAGGCATCTGCTCCAGTTTCTCTGCGTTAAGGGCAACAAATGCTAGCTAATTTTTTAGGTGTCTTACCTATCCTCACCCCTCCCTTGTGGGCTCTCGCTTTTATCATGTGCCCATAGTCCAATCCCCTTGTTGTGTTTGCCCTTGATCTAATGTCCGCATATGAGGGAGAACATACGATTTTTGGTCTTTTAGGCCAGGCTAACCTCACTCAGAATGATGTTCTCCAATTCCATCCATTTACCAGCGAATGATAACATTTCGTTCTTCTTCATGGCTCGCAGTGATCTTGATACTTGTGATTTTTAAACCTTTAGAACAGCTGGGGCAGACAACTAGAGAGACCTGGTCCTAACTACAGAGACCCAGGATTATGACCTTAGGAAGTCATTTTACCAGCTCCAAGAACTCTGTTAGCCACTGTGTAAAGCCGTCACTAGAACAGAGGTGGGACTTAGAAAACAGGGAGCAGTGACGTTACCTGATGGCTGCTTGGTGGGCAGGAAACCAAGATGGCTCCAGCTATGTGACTTGCCCAGTTCCCTGCGAATGGAGAAGGCCCAGTGAAGGCTCAAATCCATCTGTCCCCAAGGCCAGCAGTGCTGTTTGGCCCTGGGCAGTCTGGATTTACCCCTCCTGTGAGGCTTAAATGCAGATGTCCCAGCAACAATTGCTCCATCCCCATCTCCCCACCTGGATGGCCAGCTCTGAAGGCTTCTCTAACTCATAGCACCCTTTTTCCCACGCCTCTAAAAGCTGAGGATTTCAGGATGATAAGAGACCTCAACACTTAATCTGGTGCAACCACCATCCCGTTTGGCCTGACCCCCAAGTCCCCGGCCAGTGCCCCTCCTGGCTCCTGCCATAGCCTCTCCAGGGCTCCCCTTCTCCTCGTATGTGGGTCAGAGTGCCCCCCTCTAGCTGGCAGGGTGGGACAGCTCTTGTTCCTTCATCTACACCAGCCTCCTGCAGCCCACCCCGTCTCTGCCTGTTGGGGTCACAAAGAGTAAGCGACAGCAGGTCCCCGCACAACCCCTGGGGTTCGGAGGCTCTCAGGGCTCTCACCTCCCTGACCTCCCTGTGACCCTGAGGCTTCTCCCCTCCAGACAGCAGCCCCAAGCTTCTTCAGCTGCAACTCATCCAAAAATGTCCACTCACGCCACTGTCCCATCCCAGCTCACCCACAGGGACTGGTGTACCTGTGTCTGGGGACCTGTGGAGAATGGAGCCAGGCTCTCACCTTGCTGCCTTCACACAAGACGCTGGGATGAGGTCCAGGGGCTAAGCTGTTACCTGGATGATAACAGACGGACAGATGGATGGATGGATGGATGGATGATAGATAAGTAGATAGATGATGGAGAGATAGATATTGACAGACACAGATGATTGATAGATAGCTGACAGATAAATGATGACAGATAGATGATAAATGACAGAAAGATAGATGATCGATATGATGGATAAAACTCCAATCATAATAAGAAAGAAAGCTAAAATCACAACTAGGTCCCCAAAGCCACTGAGTGCAGAAATCGATAAGAAGCAGAGCTGCGGTTTGGACCTCGGTGCCCTGGTGCATCGGAGGCTGTCAGGCAGCAGTAGGAGCCAGGACATGGTCAGGGCTGGGCAGCAATGTCCCGACCACCCGAGCCTTGGCCCAGGTCCCTGCACCACCTTGCTGTCTAGAATGCCTGGTCCAACTGCTCCCAGCCCTTCCCCGCACTCGGGAACGCTCGGGGGGCTCCTCACCCCAGCCGCCCTCCTGGGAAGGGAGCTGCTCCCTGCAACCTTGCCAGTGACCCCATGGGAGCTGCTGAGCCAGAAGGGCTGCAGGACCAGCTGCATCTGTGTCTCCCGCACAGACAAGGGGAACCAACCCAGCAAAAGTAGAAACAGGCAGTGCAGGCTCGCCATCGTGTGGCCCTGGGGACAACTGCAGCCCGCGGCCTCACTGCATTTCTCTATTGGTCACGGGAGAATAACTCCTGCTGCCCCTTTGCTGGTGGAATTAGGTCCCAGGGACAGGGGACCTACTGTGCACACCTGCTCCTCTCACACCAGCCTTTCTGCGGGATCTTCGTACCTCCCTTTGAGCTGTGGTGTTTCCCTGAGGTCTGAGCTTGCCTCTGCCTTCCTCATGGGGAAGTCATGGCACCTTCTAGCTCTGCAACTCAGCCTGGTCCTTGTCCCCAGCTCGTGCTGCGGCCTTTAGCGTCTCCCTAAACTCTGCTCAGCTGCAGCCCACAAGTCCGGACACGTTGTGGTTTTGGTGTCACACAAGCTGAAATACTTACTCACTTCCCCTCGTTCTCATCTAGACCCATGAACGATTTGGAAGTGTGTTGCGTGACTGTGACACATTGAGGGTTTCCTCAATTAGACATTTTATTAATGTCTAAGTGAAATACACAGGGAATATGCCCTTCGAGACTTCCACACTTTCAGTGGCACCGGTTTGATGTCCGTGCCGGTGTCTGTCCAGCTGGAGGGGGCGTGTCTGCAGTCACCAGGTGTGCTGTCTACAAATACCAATCAGATGAAGTGGTTCATAGTGTGAGTAGCTTCATCCCTGTCCTTACGGGCTTTTTGACAATTTATTCTGCCAGTTGCACAAAGGAGTATGTTTTTATTTCCAACCTATTATTTATATAAACTTATTATTTATATTTTATTTATAGCCTATTATAGTTGTACAGGAGGCCATTGTGACATTTACATGTGTGCTTACAATATATCCTAATTAGATTCACCCCCTCCATCTTTCTCTTTTATCTCCCACCCCCTTCTTAGAACAATTTCAGCAGGTTTCATCATTCTATTTTCACACATGAATACAAGATACTTCCACCATATTCCCCCCTAAGGAGCATGTCTAAACCTCTCAGGTGTAACTGTGTTTTCTCTATTTCCAGTTCTCTCACATTTACTTCATGTATATCACGCTCTATTATTAAACACATACACATATTCAATTGCAAACTCTTACTGAAGAATTGTCACTTTTGTGACTAACGTCTCTCTCAACACTCTAATATTAGGACAGCCACTCCAGACTTCTTAGTTTCTTCCTGGTTTATCTGTTTGGTCCATTTCTCTGTTACCTTCACCTTCAGATTTAAAGCACGTTGCTTGTAGCCAGCCTGCAGTACGGTCCTGTTTGTTGTCTACTCTGACAGTCTCTGCATTTTCATTAGTGTTTAGACCATTAATGTTTAATGTAAGTATGGTGTGGCTGAGTTTAGGTCTGCTACTTTATCATTTATTTTCTGTTTGTTTCCTCATTTCCTCCCTTCTTTTGGATAATTTGAGTTTTTAAGTATTCCTTTGCATGCTTTAGTGGTTGTTCTATGGATTAAAATGTACACACATTTGACTTAGAGTAAATGTTATCTGACTTCAATAAAGAGATATAGCTGACTTGTGGGTGTATGGGACCTGCTGCCCCACTGACCCATGTGTGGCGGTCACAGCATTGCCCCTGCACTCCTTGAAAGACCTAGTGGACAAGGCTTTCGCTCTATCATCACAGTAGTTCACAGAACCCAAGAGGAAAAGTAGGAATTTATATTGTGTGAGCACAGACAGTTTTCCCATGGGAGCCATTCCTCTCAGCAAGAGGAGGTCCATCCAGTTCACTTTCTTGTACAGCAGGTCTGCTCTTATCATTGCCTCAGTTTCCCCTCACGTGAGTCCTCCAGTGTTTTTTCTTGGTGGAGGACTCTGGAGAGGCAGTTCTTCTAGTTAGCACTTCAAGTGCTCAGTGTACTTCTGTCTTCTGGTCTCACAGCTTCCAACGTGACATCCGTAGTCATTCACATCATTGTCCCCCATGCGTAACGTTTTTCTCTGATTACTTTAAGGTAATCTTTTTTCTCTGATTTCCTTTATCTTCGGCTTTCTGTAACTTGATATAATGAGTCCAGGAATAGTTTTCTTTGAGTATGTCCTTCATCAAATTTGGGTAATTTGTGGCCATTATTTCTTCAAATGTTTTTTCTGTAGCAATCTCTTTTTCTGATCTGGAACCTAACAGCCACTATTTTAGACCTTTTGACATTTCCCTGAGGTTGTCGCTTGTTTTAATAATATTTCTTTTTGTTCTTTGGATTTCAGAGTTTTCTTTTTGTGACACTAGGTTTTGAACTTGGAGCCTTGCTCTGTGGCCTCTGACACACCCCAGCCTAATTCTGAGATTATTTTAAATGGTCTACTTAGAGTTGCTATCGTTTAATTCTGTCCTCTCCACCCTACTCAGCCATTCAGTGAGGATGGACTTAAATTTTCATTTTCTTGTTTTTTAATTTGGGACGCGTCTTGCTTTGTAGTACAGCTGTGGCCTTGAACTCGAAATCCTCCTGTCTCAGCTCCTGAGGGCTTGGATTGCTGTGTGTGCCCCCACTTCCAGCCTTCATCTTGTTTTATTTCTCTGCTATCGACTTCAATAATGTTTATCTGAGATGTGTTTTCCATCACTTCACAGAGGGTAGTGATAGTGCTGCCTTGTCATCCTGTCTGCAAATGCCAGCATCTGTATCTGGGCTTAGAGTCTTGTGATTATTTTTTCACTTGAAGATCAGCCACAAAAACCAGTGTGGTGGTTCAGACCTGTAATCCCAGCATTCAGGAGGCTGAGGCAGGAGGATTTGGAATTTAAGCCAGGCTGGACTACATAGCAAGACTGTCTCAGAAATAACAATCACATTTTCTTGATAGTTTTAATATTAACTTGGGGTTTATCATAGACCTCTGAATGTAATAGTAATTACATCAACTCTGAGTCTCATCACACCTCTGGAGTTTACAGCCGCTCTGAACAGAACACCTACATCGTCAGATTCCAACCCCAATCTAGTCCTGGTCTCTTATGAACAGAGCCCCTAACCTCAGCTGTCATCTCAAAGCTGTTCTCATGCTTCTTAGGACTTGTGCTGCCCGTGTGCAGCTGAGATGACAAGACAGAATCAGGAATTCCCTTCTCTGGCTCGTCTGTGCAAAGTGGTGCTGTCCTCTCAGGCACTTATGATGACGAGTAACTGTAGTCCATTGTTTCTGTCAAATTCTCGGAGGCCAGGGCTCTGGGGCAGAGCAAATAAGGCAAGCCCTGCAAATGAGTCTTTTCCAGGGAGCTGCTGGAAATTCTTGGTAGCTTCCAATCTTCGTCAATAATATGTGCACGTTCTGTGTGCGGGTGTCGTGTGCATCCTCTATGTGCAGGTGTCGTGTGCACCTTCTGCTGTGTGCACCTTCTGCATGGGGGTGTCATGTGCACCTTCTGCATGCAGGTGTCGTGTGTACCTTCTCTGTATGGGTGTCTTGTGCATCTTTCTGGGGATTCTGCACAAACAGCCCGTGTCCACTGCCCTGTATTCTCCTGCTGGTTAAAAGCAAAGTCTGTGGGTAAAACACAGAAGGTAACTGGGTGTGTGTTCTGAAAGGCAAAAGGGCAAGTGGCTTGTGAAGAGAAGAAAAAAACTGGAGAAACTTCGTGATATTGAGTGACCTTCCTGCTTGTTTTTAGCAATGTAAAGATAATAAAATGGAGAAGGAACCGTCTTCTGCACAGGTGGTACTGGGGCAGCCAGATGTCCATGTCTAAGAGAGTGAACTCTGGTTCCTCACGCCACCGTGTGCAAAAGTTAACTCAAATAAATCCAAGGTCAAATAGAAGCGCTAAAAGTATAAACTTCTTGGAAGAAAGTGAGAGTAAGTCTTTATGACATTGTCTTGAACAATAACATCTCAGTGTGACACCAAAAGCACAGTGACAAAAGAAAAAAATGGATAAATAAATGAGATGTCATTAAAATTAAAAACTTTGTGCATCAAAAGAAATCACCAAAAAAGTAAAGTGACAACCTATAGGATGGGAGAGATATTTGAAAACCACATAACCGATGAAGGATTTATAACTGGAATATATAACGAACAGTGACATCTCCACAATCAAGAGACAACCCAAATTTCTAAGGGGGCAAAGGATTTGAATGAATGCACCTCCGTCCAGAGCTCTGGGCATGGCCCACAATGATCTCACCGCACTTCACAGTCACCGGGATGGAGAAACTGAGGGTGTCGTGACCCGCGGTGAGGGTGTGAGTTGACTGCAGCCTCACACTGCGGATGGACAGTTAGTTCTTCAAAACAGTAGCTCGAGTCAAGGGATGGCCCAGCAATTCTACGCCTAGGACTATGCCCAGGAGGAAAGAAAATGCATCTCCACTCGAAAACGTGTCCGCAAATGTTCGTAACGCCCCAACGTGGAACTGAGTCAGCGTCCACCGCAGGACGAATGGAGAAGCCAAATGTAATTTTCCACACAGTGGACATACAAAGGGTAAGATGGCACACACGACAACCTGGAGGACTTCGGGAACGTGTCACGTGAGACACCACAGAGCACTGTCAGAAAGGTCACACCTGAAAGCTTGTGCTGACCAGGGTGTGGGGGGCTGTCTAATATAATTTAAATGTGTCCTTTAATCGCATCTCTGTATGTTGACTAACAATATACAGTCAAGTTACAAGCATCCTAGTTCACAAAATATTATTCTTTGGGTATGTTCTTGAAGTCACACAAGTTCCTCCAAATGTTTTCCCCAACGTGAAAGTAAAAGTTAACACCGAGTTCCCCGGTACCAGCCACAGTTTCTATAGGAGACACTTACAAAGAAATTAAATGTATGCCGTGGTTCAAGCCATAGTTAATTATTCATGTCAAAAATAAATCCCCAAAACATTATAAAATGTGTCACTTTCTTCAAAAACTTGCACCATTTATTTAGAACCCACACCCCTCCTTTTCCTTGTTCCATCTCCCATCCATCACTGAGACTCCAGGAATGTCCCCAGCGCGGTCTGAACTGTGTGCTCCTGGCGCCGATGTTCTCCTACCTAGGTGAGGAATGGCAGGCATTCCTAACACTTGGCCTCTAAGGACAGAGCACACAGAAGCCACCTTGGAAGAGCTGCTGGCACCCAGGGCCAGCAGATGCGCTCTCCCAGGAAAACCCAGGGCCACACAGGTCCCAGTGCAGCTCCCTGTAGAGCCGGCCTGCTCTGCTGAGGCGTGAGCCCCTCTTGGTGCTTGGGGCTTGGTTTTTTGCCTCTGAAGTACAAACCAACAAAATGATTTCCACACAATTTTGGTCTTTGACAGGGAAGAAGTGTGACGTGTATTGCCAGAGAAGTGTTAACACGTTTGCTATAAGGGAAATCGCCTGGAAGAACACAATAGAGTAGGAACCCTTTAGACACCCTCACTGGGACAGAGGAAATGAAAGAAAAGAACCCTGTCTCTAACTTTGTGTGAGCATTTTTCAAATCGTGTTTGGCTTGGCTTCCAATATATTATTAAGCAACGTGAGTAAGCAGGAAGATAAGGTGGAGTTTTGGGTTTCAGGAAACCAGGTAAAACTTGAAGGCTCTGCATGGAGTAGGGAGAGAGGTGTGTGATGGGATACTCACGAGGGACCCAGAAGACGCAAGATGACCGCCACGCTTACATCTCAGCACCTGGACATCCCACTAAGTACGGAAATGTCAACAATCTAGCAGGGCACATACGGCTGCCCAACTTCTTGCCCCTTCTTGCATATGATGGGATTCAAGGTGTGCAACCCAGAAACACAGCCCTTTGGCAATTGAGAAAACAGATGTACACAGACTCACGTACACAGATACAGACCCACACATATGCACAAAAGTCACACACACACTAGCACACACAGATATACACAGAGACACATGCAAACACACAGACACACACACACACACACACACCTGGGGAACAAGGGAAATCCTTTCTCGCACAAGCCTTACCCTCTGCTTTCCGTTGCTGACCAGGAAAAACTCACTTCATTCAAAAATGAGCAATGAAAAGAGACCCTCTTTCAGGAAAGAATGCGATAGATGAATTTCACACCAGAGGAGAGTTTGCTTGTGGCTTTGAAAAACACATGTTGGATGCAACTGTTGACTTCAGCCTAAAGAGACAAAGAAAGAGATGAGTCACCCATCAAATCACGGTTTCCAGCAGCCAGTTGACCACTGTGGCCTCTTGATGCAACCCAGAAGTATAGTTATGCTATATTGAAAAACTGTGTGCAGATCATATCACAATAGCTCAGTCCAGAAGAAAGTGTTTTACCTTAAGAGCCTCCCGTTTGGGAAACCAAGCTGAAAGGAAATTGTAAATATTGTAATAGAGTAGTGTGTGTGTATGTGTGTGTGTTTGCGTGTGTGGAGAAATCTGTCAATAAACAGATTCTAGGATTTACGGCATATTACACCAGAATACCCTTTGGGGAGCAAGTATATTCACCATTGTTATGGTTTGGATTTAAAATGTCCCCCAAAATCTCATGTCCCCAGTGCAGCAGTGTTCAGAGGTGTGGCCTTTGGGAAGTGATCAGATGGAGGGACTCTGACTTCATCAGTGACCTAGTTCACTGATAGCTTCGCAGCTTAATGGGCTATTTGGGAGGTGGCGGTTGGAGGAAGTAGGTTATTGGGACCATGCCTTGAAGGGGATATTTTGTTCCCAGCCCTTTCCCAGTCTCTGTCCTCTCCTCTCTTTCTGTCCTCTCCTCCTCTTCCTTCTTTCTCTCTCTCTTTCCCTCCTTTTTTCCCTCCCTCTTCCTCTTCCCCCTTCCCACTGCCATGCAGTGAGCAGGTTGCCCCCCCACTCACTCCCTGCCCTGACGCTCCACCTCACCATGGCCGTGGCCCAGAAGCAACGGAGCCTCGTGCTGGTGGACCAAATCCTCTGATGCTGTGTGCCAAGATAACCTTTTCCTTCTTTAGGTGATTTTTCTCAAGTGTTTTGTCAGTGACCACCAAAACAGACCAGTCCTCCCGGCAAAGTCTCACCTCCCAGGAACACTCCTCTGTAGACCTGTGCTCACTCAGCTCTTCCCAACTTCAGTGTCATCACCCCAAAGTGCTCCCCACCCAAACTCCTCCATTTCCCATAACAAAGACTTCTTCGCTTCATCCCAGTCTGAAGCAATCCTCTTTTAGCGACTTTCCTTGTTCAGTGGGAGTCCCCACTAGAGACAGTACGTGCCAAGATGGTGCAACCCGGTTCCACCCATCCTCGCTCCTCACTACACCCAACACTCAGTGTGCTGGCCAGCCACAGTGAGACTCGATACACTTGTGAAAGGGAACAGGAGGCTGCCAGGGCCATGGCAACAGCACCCTAGAGAGCTTTGGGGTGGCCCACTTACTCACAGCCAATGCCCTTCCCTTCCACACCTCCAGTGATCGTTACTCCACTTTCCCTCCAGCCACACCTCCACTAGCACCACCTGCCTCTTCCTCCAGCCCCCTCCTCCACCCCAACATTCAACCTCAGGTTTCTGTGAGGCTAGATTGAGCCATCCGCCTCAGTTTATTGCAATCCAATGCACAAGACACCTCTGGGAGCTTACCAGCTCACAGGACCTTCTTGCTGTTAGAACCACGCAGCCATGTCTGCATGTCTGCTTGGATCCTCTATGGTCACCTATGATTCTATCAGGGAAATACACCTGCTTTATTTTTGCTGGGTCAAGTTCATGCTAGTAGAGGGCATGGATTCTGAAGTCCAATGACCTGGGCTCATGCCTTGCAACTCCACTGACCAGCTGATTGACCTTGAATAAAATATATGACTTCTCTGACCTCTGTTTCTTTTCTGTAGAAGAGGAAGGCTCCTACAGGAGGCAGGATCAACATACAAATGGCGCTTAGAATGGTGACCAGCTCACAATAAATAAGCACCCAAAATGATACCTGTTATGACAGCCCAGAAACTTAAAATAGGGACTTGGGCCAACCACTTTGTTTCCGTGTGCAATTAGAATATTTGGGTGCTGGGGAGTGAGCCTCTTTACCATGTGGGTTCCTAGTGGGAATTACTGGGGGGGAGTCTTGGGGCTTTTCAGATGCCTTGGAATTGTCTGGTTTTACTGCTGTCAGGAGAGGTGCTCACACCAGGGCCAAGGCAAGCTTTGGCCTTTCTTGAGTGGAAAAAGGCAGCAGTGACAGGTCGGGAAGGACAGCCTCCACCTCCAGATCAGCCTCAGGAGGAGCATAAGTGGAAGTTGAGGATCTGGGAAAACGTGATGTTGCCTGCCTGTAATCCCAGAACTCAGGTGGTAGAGGCAGGAGGATGTAGAGTTCAAGGCCGGCCTAAGCTACATAATGAAACCTTGTCTCAAACAAACAAACAAACAAACAAAAAACTTTCATCAGAGAAGGCCACTCTGCAGAGAAAAAATGGTGAGATTTCTCTCTCACCATCCTCTAAGTTTGGTTGTGTTTGCGTTGCTGGTTTTCAGAGGGACTTTGTTATCTACATTAATAAAAATCTTCCTCATTACATATTTCTTCCCTTTTTTATAAGCTACATTGAAGAATTTAGTGTTTCAACCAAGCTCCTCCGTAAGTCAGTAGTCTACAGTAATTCCAGGTGAAAAGTGAAAGCATGAAAGAGAGCATGAGTTTTCCATTCTTAGGGATTTTGTGAAGTATAACTAAAATTACACATATTAAATGTACACATTTCAGTGAGTTTGGACATGTATATACCACCCAAGGCACCGTCACCATGACCCAGACACTAAATACATCCACCAGCCCCAAATTTGTCTTGTGGTCTTTGTGTTTCTGTAAGGATTTTTAAATAATATATTTTCCGTTTGCACTAGGATATATTCATTGTATAGGTGGGATTCATCGTGACAGTTTCCAACAGCCTTCACTGTATATTAATTAATTCACCCACATCATCTCCCCTCCCTCCCCTTAGCCCCTCCCTGGCCCACTGAAAGCAACTGCAAGAGGTGTCATCAGTCTATTTTGTATATGTCCCTGCAGTCCATCGCCATGTTCCCTCACCTTCCTCTCCTTTCACCCTCCCCCTTCCCACAAGTACCCCCCCCCCCACTGTACCTGTTTTACCGTCCTGTCTTTCATTGTTAATTCCTACGTCGATGTTCCAAGGGTTTCCCAAAGTATCCCCTTGTGAGTGCACTTTACTCCCCCTTTCCCCTTCCCTCCCACCCCCCACTTTCACCAGCTTTCAGTACCTATCGTTATGTCCTCTACCTGCACAGATGAGAGGCATTTTGATATTGCTGGTGCTCTATTCCTCTCCTTTCCTCTCCCTCCTCCCCGAGTTCCACAGAGTAGTTCCACTGTTACAAACATGCCTGACAAGTTTAATGGCATTTGAAACCATTTTCCAAGAAATGACACATTACTTAGGACTTAGGAAAGTATTTTTGAATTATACATATTGAAAGCTGTATGAAGCCATCATTTAAGAGGTGACACTCATCTGCAGTTGAAAAAATTACTGTTGTACTTGGGACTGAATTGTGTGACTCCAAGTTGAACAAATGACACTATTGTAGCCAGGCACGATGTCGTATGCCTATAATTCCAGCACTCAGTAGGCTGAAGCAGGAAGATTTTGGGTTTGAGTTGCATAGCAAGAACCTGGCTCAAAAACGAATTTGTTCTCCAAACACTCACTCTCTCATCAACTCCCGCAGCAGGAATGTAATTCCATCCCACCAAGATCTTGGCCAGTGCCTGGCTTTGACCAACAGTACGGGATTAAGGAAAGATGTGCCAGGTGTGAGCAAAAGGTTTAAGATGTGCAGCTGCTTCTGGCAGCGCTCCTGCAGCTCCACCTCCACCATGAGATCAGCGTGCCCAGAGAAGTATCTCCTTAAGCCTGGGTCCTGGTGGAAAGACTCCGCACCTGCCATGGAGCCACAGCCCTGATCTGTAGCTACCAGCCTCGTTGTGTGAAAAGCAGAGGGCATTTGCTCCTCAGTATTGTCACCTCAGGATCTAGTTTCCACAAATTAATACAGAATTAAGTCTTACAAAATTTGTAATTTAGTAAGCAACATGCACCTCAGCAGGGACTTGGAACTACATGAAATTCTCTGAATGAAACATTCCAACTGTCCAGTGGTTGGCGTTGGCACACAGAGGCTGGACATGAGGCAGATGTCTGCACAGATGTCAAGTGGGGCACCCCGGGAGCCGGGGACACCGTCCTCCTGCTGTGGGGTCTTCCGTGTTTTTAGTAAGTTCAGGTTGATTTCCTGAAGCCCTAAGCTTGTGTCTGAAGACAAGCCTGGCTAGTTCCTTTGATTTCCAGATTCAGAAGGGTTTTGCTGCTCATTTTATGTTTTGTGACTAATCTAACATTGAATGTCAGGTGCTCTCAAGTTGCCTTCCTGTCCATGTCGAGGCCCTCTGGGGTGCCTCTGGCGTGATGGAGCACCCCTCAACACCCAGAAATCTCTTCAGCCATTCCCCCTTTCCACCGCCCACGCTCCACCTCACAATGCCGGTGAACTTCTCTTTCTCTGGTATGCTGCAGCCCTCCCAGTCTGTTCACAGTTGACTAAAATTCCTGGTATCTCGGGTTATATGTTGTATAAACGATGAGATTTCACCGAATCTGGCCATCGTCCATTTGCCCACAGGACAAAGTGCACAGCTGGACAAGGCAGAGCCACAGTCCAGCGCCCCCACCCCGTAGGTGGACCTGGTGTCATCTCTGCTAGGTCTGAGTTGTGTGGCTTTTATGAGATTTTAACTAACACTCCCCTGGATTTCTTGCCCTTCACGCCAACTTGGAGGCAGTCATATGCTGAATTCTTCCTTTGGGAGGATACAGGTTCAAGTTCCTTCTTGGGTTGAGGGTCTTTGCTCCTCTGTCCTCCTGGGTTCTCCCTTTACATCCTCCTCCATCTCAGTGAGGCTGAGCCACCACCGTGGGGAACCTTTAGGTCCCTTTGGTGACAGATGCCTGCTGTGCACAGCTGCATAGGTCAGGCAGCATCCCACACGT
Organism: Castor canadensis; assembly: GCF_047511655.1. Classification (NCBI taxonomy): domain Eukaryota; kingdom Metazoa; phylum Chordata; class Mammalia; order Rodentia; family Castoridae; genus Castor; species Castor canadensis. Next base: position 3,029,123 of record NC_133386.1, on the reverse strand, counting down.
GGCGGGGTCCGCACATGCGGTCAACTGGGTAGATCGGGCAGCTGTGGATCGTACCCCTAAGACTAGGAGAGCTTCTTTTGTCCAGTTGAAAGAGTTTTCTAGAATCTCCCATAATCCATTCAGAGGGCTTAGGGAAAGGAGTACAATTAATGGGCTGGCTTCAGCCACCAGTTACTCAGTGATGACAAACATGAATGGTAAACTCACAGTTCTGTTAAACTTGCCATTTTAGGTAATAAGATATCAGAAGGGTTTTTAAAGAAAGTGTAGGAAATTTAGGAGTCACAGTCATTTACACAAACCCAAACCATTTCTATATTTCCATCTTTATATTCTGTAATGCCTATATCATTGCTACAAAGATAAAATACAGTCATTTTTAAAGAATTTGAGTTAACAAAAAATTTAGTTCTGGTTTATTTGAATAAAGAAAAACAGAGAAAGAAATTCCCAAACTGAGAACATTACATTATACATTGGCAGCCCTGTGATATAATAATTTTATAATTATTTAATTCCCACTTGGAATGAGTTCTTGAAAAAATCAGAAAGGGGATATGGCAATCCAGCCATTCTTTAAAATTATATTTAAATGTACAAAAGTAAGCTTTTCTTCTCCAAAGTATACCTTAGGAACTAACAGGAGTTCTAATAGCAAATCACTCCCGTGTTTCTGGGAGCATTGCCGTAATAAGCATAGCGTCTGTATGATGGAGCAGTATAAATTTCCAGTTTAGGAATACATGTGTCCATGTATTCCATGTGTCCATGGCTCACACCTGTAATCCTAGCTACTGGGGAGGCTAAGATTAGGGGGAATCTCAGTTTGACACCAACCCAGGCAAATCGTTTTCAAGACTCTATCCCCAAATTAACCAGAGAAAAATGGGCTGGGATGTGACTCAAATGGTAGAGCACCTGCTTTGCAAGAATGAAGCCCTGAGTTCAAATCCCAGTCCTGCCAAAAGAAAAGAGTACAGAAAGACCTTTAGAAAACATATTATACAAGGTAAGAGAATTTAGGGTTTGTGATGGCTAATGTTATTTGTCAGCTCAAGAGAGCTAAAAGACACCCAGGGAGCTGGAGCGACATCATTTTTCTAAAGTGTTTCCAGAAGAGATAGGCACCTGAATGGTGACCTGAGCTGAGCACAACCTATCACCCCCGCCAACAAGGGAGGGCAGAGTAAATCCAACGAGGGCCTGAAGAGACCAAGAAGACAGAGGAGCTTGAATTCTCTCTCTCTCTGTCTCTCTCTCTCTCTCTCTTTCTGCTGGACCTGAGACAACTGCCCTTTCCTCCTTCCAACGTCACACTTCAGCCCTTGAAACTTGAACTGAACTGCACCAAGCTGGGTCTCCAGCTTGCAGATGCAGATGTGAGGCCTCTTTATCTCCATAACTGTGTGAGCTAATTCCCATAATAAATTCCCTCTTGTGTATACAAACACAAATGTAAATATGTATGCCTGACCAGAAGGTGTTTACTAATCACTCATCTCTTCATTAGGTGTTGATAAAAGAGTCAATTGGTGTAACAATTGTAAATATATATGCACCACCCAACACGAGACCACACAAAGAAATAGTGAAACTGAAAAAAACCAATGAAATGAAGAAGCAAGTTGTTCCTTTTTTATGGTGACTGAGGTTTGAACTCAGGGCTTCATGCTTGCAAAGCAGGCACTCTACCACTTGAGCCACACCTCCAGTCCATTTTTCTCTGTTTATTTTGGAGATAGGGTTTCATGAACTATTTCCCCAGTGTGACCTCAAGCCATGATCCTCCTGAGCTCAGCCTCCCAAGTAGCTACGATCACAGGTCTGAGCCTGTCAGGTGTTTGTTCCTGCCTTTCTAAGTCTTTGAGGTGCATTGTCAGGTTGCTTATTTGGTATCTTCCTAGATCCTCCCATTCTGCCTGGCAAGAATTGGATTTTTGAAAGATAAAGAAAATTGACAGACCTTAGCTACACTAACCAAGAACACAAGAGAGAAGACCCAAGTAAATAAAGTCAGAGATGACAAAGGAGACGCTACAACTGAAACCACAGAAGTACAAAAGATCCGAAGAAGCTACAATGAACTATATGCTAAAACAAAAAAGAAAAATCCAGAAGAAATGGATAATTCCTAAATGCATACAACCTACTAAAATTGAATTGAGAAGAAGTAGAAAATCTAAACAGACCAGTAATAGGTGATGAGTTGAGCCAGTAATTTAAAATCTTCCATCTAAAATAAGTCCAAGACCTGCTGGCTTTGCAGCTTAATTCTACAAAACACCTAAGGAAGAACTAATCCCAATTCTTCTCAAACTATTCCCAAAAAATTTAAGTAAGTGGAACTTTGCCAAATTCCTTTCACAAAGCAAGCACTAACCTTATACCAAATATAAAGACACAGAGAAAAAATTACAGGCTCATATCTCTGATGAACACAGATACAAAAATTCTCAATACAATACCAGTGAACTGAATTTAACAACTCATCAAAAATATCAAACTCACGATCAGATGGGATTCATCCCAGTGATGCGAGGACGGTTCAATTTATACAAATAGTTAAACATTGCACCACACATCAACAGAATGAAGGACAAACCATACAGCCCTTTCAATAGCTTCAGAGAGAGCATTCAATAAGACTCAACCTCCCTACCCACAGAGGAGGCACAGAGGAACACACCTAAGCATGGGTGTCACACTGAATGGGGGAAAGGCAAAGGTGCTTTGTGTAAGATCAGGAGCACCATTGTTATTCAGTCTACTCCTGAAAGTCTTAGCAAAAGCAAAGAACGAAAGAAATGCCATCCAAATCGGAAAGGGTGAAGTTAAATGACTCATGGTAGATGACATGATTCTATGTGTAGAAATATCTAAGTATTCTATCAGAAACTTGTTAGAACTTAAAAAAAAAAGTTTAAAAAGCAATCCCGTTCACAGTAACTGCAAAAATAAGATATTTAGGAATAACTTAGCCAAAAAAGTGGATGATCCCTACAACAAAAACTATGAAAATATGGATGAAAAAAATTAGAAAGGACATGAAAAATGGAAAGATAGCCCATGTTTGTGAATCAGAGGAATCAATATTGATCAAGTGACAATACTACTCAAAGGTAGTTACAGATTCAATGTAATTCCCATCAAAATTCCAATGACTTTATTCATAGAAATAGAAAAAACGTGCTAAGAGTCATATGAACCACAAATGAATAACTCAAGAATAACCCAAGAAATCCTGAACAAAAGGGGAAAAAATGCTAGCAGCGTAATTCCTGACTTCAAAACACACTACAAAGATGTAGTCACTAAAACAGCACATTACTGGCATAAAAACACATAGACCAATGGACAGGAGAACCCAGAAACTGACCCAAGCTCATACGACCAGCCGATTGTAAGAACGTACTATGGAGAAAAGACAATCTTTTAGACAAAAGGAGCTGGTAAAAACTAAATGCAGCTGCAGAAGGATTCCTCTGGAGTGTTTTCTCTCAACATACACAACCATCCACCAAAATGGATCAAAGACCTAAATCTTAAACCTGAAGCTATGAAATTACCACAAGAAAACATAGGGGAAACACTTCAAGACATTGTGCAGGCAGGGGTTTGAGGGAAAGAACCCCAAAAGCACAGACAACAAAAGTTAACATAGTAAATGGGGTGATGAATGAAGCAGATCCGCACAGCAGAGGGACCCCAGCAGGAGATGACCGTATATGGGGAAAATGTCTGTGGGCAGGACACCGACGAGGGATTGGCAACCAGGTATATGAGGACCTCAAAAACAAGAACACACACAATCTGATTCAAAAACAGCCCAAAGAACTAAACATGCTTCTCAAAAGAAGGGGTGCAAATGACCAAGAAAATGCTCAGTTTTACTAACTGTCAGAGAAATGCTAATCAAAGCCACAGTGAGACACCTCTCCACCCAAGTTAGAGTGGCCAGCATCAGAAAGAGGAGTAACAAGTGCTGGCGAGAATGTGGAGAGATGGGCACTCTGTACACAGCTGATGGGAAGGCCAATCACTTCAGCCACAGTGGAAAACCTTACAGAGACTCCTCACAAAACTAAAACTAAAAATAACAGAAGATCCAGCATTCGGCCACTGAGCGGCAGATTCCAAAGGAGATGGAATCTTTATCCTAAAAGATACTTGAGCCTCGGAGTTTTACGCGGCACAGTTCACAAGCACCAACCCAGATGCCTTTAGTGGGTGAATGGATGAAGAGCACATGGCCCACTTACATGCTGAAACACACCCAGCCATGAAAAAGAGTGACATCCTCTTGTGCAGCACCATGGATGGACTACAACGAGCCAGACACAGAAAGACACACAGCACGTGTTCCCACTCACTTAAGAAAACCAAAAAGTCAAGTTGTAGAAGTATGGGACAGAGAGTAGGTGTTAGAGACGGGGGAGGGGGCAGAAAGAAACTGAGAAGGGCTTGATAGGGACTGGGAAGGGTGCCAGGATGGGGAGGGGAAGAGGTCCTGGGTAGAAGATGGGCAGATGGGCATGGTCACACGTGATGTGTGCATTATGGAAATATCACAGTGACCCCCATTGTCTGTACAATTAATGTGTGTTAATTAGAAGAAAAATAGTTTTAAAACATCCATCTTTTAAATCCATGTGATTTTTCTAATAGAAAAATCTACCACGTCTTCTCCCAAAGCAAAAGGATAGAGTAAAATGAGCACTTTCTATGATCGCTGAAGTCTGAAGACTGCCCTTCAGTTCCATTACAACCCCAAGGACGCAGAGCTCAGATTGTAGGATTCATTCTTAAGGAATCTCGGTAGAGAAGCAGGTCATAGGAATCCCCGGCAGCGTGACAGGGATGCATTCCAGGGACAGGTGGATGGGAGCTCGCCTGGACCTCCTCAACGTGCAGCAATGTCTTCCTACAAGGCTCTCTACATGGAGCTGAATTTGTGATTAATATTCATTTTACTGACTCAGAGCACGTCTGACTGTTTCTGCCCCCTTCCCAACATCATTTTCTCTTGTTTCTCACAAGCACCCTAACAGAAAAATATTCTCTCCAGTTTTATGTAAGGAAAAGTACGTAGGTGAGGAGATTGAGTTCTGGAGGGAGAACTTGCAGCAGAAAACATAGCTCTTCTCTACCTTCCTCAACTCCACTCTCTGCAATTTCAGTTACCCAAGGTCAATCTCAGTTCAAAAATATTAAATAAAAAATTCCAAGAGATAAACTATTGCTAAGTTTTAAACTGTGCACCGTTCTGAGGTGTGTGATGAAATCTGGCACTGACTGCTCCATCCTACTATTCCTTCCATCCAGCGCACTTGTGCTGGACACTACCTGTTGGTCATCAGTAAGCATCTTTGTTATCACAGCACTTTATTTGATGACCCTTGTCTTACTAATGACCCCAAAGCACAAGAGTAGTGATGCTGACAATTTTATCACAGTACTTCATGACAACTGTTCTATTTAATTATTAGTGATTTTTGTCAATCTCTTGCTATGCTCAATTGATTAATGTATGCAAGTAGAGAGGAAAACACAGAGATCCAGGATTGGGTACCACCCCTAGTGTCAGGCATCCACTGTGGGTCTTAGAACATACCCCCTGTGGATGAGGGAGAATTACTGAATTCAAACCCAGGTCTTTCATATCAAATTCATGACACATCTTCAGTGTCCCTACTGCCCCCCACCAGAAAGTCTGGATTATCCAAACATTATTTCTCTGAATTTAAACTCTGGACACCGTTAGAAACTTTAAGTCAAGACTCCATCCATTGTCTGTGTGTAAAACTTCCCCACTTGCCGTGCATATAAGGCCTTTGAGAAAGGGCCAGAGGACACAGTGGCCCCAGATCCATGTCCTTGGGGCACGCTCCAGGAACAAGTAAATAGCCTGTGGCCTCCTGGTACCCCAGGGCCACAGGCTCCTCTTTGTCCCTCAGTACTGACCTTATCGAGGCTCTGAAGAGGACCCAGAGGACACCAACCATGGTCCTCATCTGAGTAGTCAGGGAGGTGATCACAAGGCAGGAGTCACCTAACACAAGGAGACCACAGGGGGACACCTGGCCTCCTTCCTTAACGGCCCCTGAAGCCTTTCCAGCAGACCCAGCACCTGCTATGGTGAGGACCAAGGGTCTGTCTAGTCAGTGGGGCCAGTTTTCTTTCCTAATTCTGCAGGACAAGTTTGGGCTTGGTTTATTCATAAAAATATTCCTCCAATGTAATTGTCAGCAAATTTTGTGATGGGGTTGTTTCACCGTGAGCAGTCACAAATGGTAATTTGCAGCAAGCACATCTCGCTGAGAAGGCAGACACGAATTACACTAAACAGCCAGCATTTCCGCTGAAATTCTAGGTTTCTCCTCAAGAAGACACGGAAGGCACTGCACACCACGGGGTGTCGGGATAAAGCAGTCTGAGGAGGGCAGAGCAGGGGTGCGCAGTGGAGTCTGGAAGAATGGCCTTTCCTACAGCGTTGGGAGTTCCCTCAGGGCCATGTGCACGCTAGCCACACGCTCTCCCGCTGAGCTGCGCCCCAGCTTCACCTCTAATGACCATATACTCAGCGCCACTCTGACCCTGGCCGAGGGGCCATTGAAGGGTTTTAGGAAGCAGGGGTTTGTAATATTTGCAGGAAGGAGGGTTCTGCCACTAGGTGGAGAAATTGTCCCAGCCCAGTACCTCACCAGCTCTGTCCCACTGCTGGGAACAAACAGCAGGAAAGGTGGCAAGGGATGTCATCAATGCCAGCGTTCAAGTTACCATGGCAGCTGCACTTCACACCAGTCAACTCATTTGATGTGCTTCCCTCTCCTGGGTGGATTTCCTGTATTAATTTTTCCATCCACCTGTAATCCAACATTATTTAAGCTTCTGGAAAATCACTGAGTGTGGTTTCATTTTTTGTGTCATTTAGCAGTGGCTAAGTTACAAGAACTCCACTTCCAGTTCTGCAACTGGTCAGATACAGTGTTAAAGTTCTCTCCTGCCAGCTACTAGCAGCACCTTCCCCACCACCCCCACCCCCACCCCAAAGAGGCGGGGCTTAAGTGATAACACACCAACCAAATGCTGCATACTGCCTTTATTTCACAGAAAATGCTTCTTGCTGATTGTCTTTGGCTACTTTGTCAAAAGAAAAATATATAAAATAGTTGATCTCACAATCTGAGAAGCTATATATGCTCAAATTAAACACCTGCTAGTAGGCAGAGGAGTCAAATTTCCAGTTCAACTAAAATCTGCTGTCCTCCCTATGATTTTTTGCTTTTTTTTTTTTTTTTTTTTGGTGGGACTGGGATTTGAACTCAGTTTCAGGATTGTAAAGCAGGTGCTCTACCACTTGAGCCACACCTCCAGTCCCTCACTATGATTTTTATTCTGTCCTTAACAGCCCGACTAACTACTCAAAAGCAACACAGAAGGAAATTAAAAGTGTCTGTCATGTGTCACTAACGTAGGATCAGTAGAGTTTACAAATTCCAGTGGACCACATCCCCTATGTGCTCGAAGACAGTCAGACACAAGGGTTTGGGAGGCGGGTTTGTGACTAGATCGGGGGCACTGGCTCAACAGCACCACCTCTGAACTTGGGTCCACCTGGAGCAGGCGCACCGCTATTACAGACTGGGGAGCCCATGCTCCTCCCCGATTTGAAGTTCACATGGATGGAGGTGACACAGGTGTCCATGAGGTTATGAGGCGGCCTTGGCCCGAGACATCATACTGGCTGTCGGGAATGTCTGTGACTGCCGCAGCCCCCTCGTACAGAGGGGAGCCTGAGGATGAGGTGGCAGAGACAGCATGGGTCAGGGGTGCATAGTGTGCGGGGGAGCCTCGGAAGAACTGGGCTCCGAGTCCGTTGGACACCCCGGCTGTCTGGGAGCCTGGCGTGATGGAGCCGTTGCTCACAGACCACAGGCTGGGGTACTGGCTGAAACAGAAAAACACAGAGGTCAAGGCCTGGTGTGGGGAGGAGGGTCCCAGTCAGCTGCAGGGGGAGACTGAGGCTCAGAATCTAACTGCAATGCAGCACTTTTCAAAAAGGTCATGTAGATTTACTACCCGGCTCACAAGCCCATTCTGAGGTGTACAGAAGTTAGTGTCACATCTATTAAGAAGAAACCATTAAGAAGCAAACTAACAGGCCGATTTGCATAAACACAGCTCATGCAGATCTCTGCCTCCTGAGTAGCTAGGATTACAGGCATAAGCCACAGTCACCTGGCTTCAGCTTTTCATCAAGCTACCTTGCAACAGCTTTCAGGCTGTTTCTGAATATATAAAATGAGGATGTTAGAAATGAGTATTCAATCCTTGAGTCTAAGCACATAGAAGTACACAGGGTGTGGCAGTACATACCTGTAATCCAGTTACTCGAGAGGCAGAGGTAGGAAGATTAAGAGTTCAAAGCCAGCCCTTGCAAAGGTAGCAAGACCCTATCCCAAAAGCAAACTACAAACAAAACAAAAGGACGGAGGGCATGGCTCAAGGCTCAAGTAGTAGCGTGCTGGCCTAGCAAGCTTGAGGCCCTGGGCTTCATCCTAATTACCACACGAAAAGAGTGAACAGTATTAAACTCTGGTAAGATTTTGTTTGGGGAAAACTTCTTCAGAGCTCTGCAAATAAGTAGGGAGACCTTGTGTTACGTTGCTGTATTGTGTGCCAACCCATATCCCAAATTTCAATTGCACTTGACCTTTATGAAAGTCCAGAGTTAATCAAGTCAGATTACTATCCCATTTTACAGATGGCGGGTCCAGGCTCCGAGAGGCCCTGTCACAGCCACAATGACACCCTCAGGTAGCCCTGGTCAGCAACCTGCAGGTTGTCTGGCTGATGAGAGGGCTTCTGAGCGCAATGACCTCAAACCCTGAACAGAGTATAAGCAGGAGCTGGGCAGTCCTGGAACCAGTCATCTTTGGACACATTCTGCTAAGGACAGATCATAAATAAAAACCCAACCACCCACGGGCACACAGTAAAATGAGGAGAAAAAAACCAACAGAAACAGAGCCGTCTTGGGGTCCCAGACAAACATACCTAGAGCCAGTGGATGGGCTGGCGTTGTGACTCACGGGAAGCATGCTGGGGGGAGCAGGCACCCCAAGGCTGGACCAGTTGTCATGGGGTTGCAGCATGGATAAGCACGCAGACGAATTCTCAGAATAGGCTAAGGATGTAGGACCGTGCGGTTAGTGGATGGGGTCTTCCAAGGGCAAGAAAATGCTGTGAAAAGCAACTACATGACATTGAAAACGAATGGTCTAGGGGACGTTAAATATAGAAAATAATCCATAAACTTGCTCAAGTGGTCGTCAGGGCAGAATTATTGCCAAATGTAACGAGTTGTAACTATATTCCTTTATTCGCTTCTCCTTTATTAATCAGATCAGCAGCTGCCCTGCAGAAACTAATTCCTACAGTCATTTAATTGGGGATTACTTTTTTAATTTTTCCCAGTGTTGGGGATGGAGCTCAGAGCCTCCCACATGCTAGGCAGCCACTCTGCCAAACTACACCCCAGCCCAGACTGCTTATCTTGAAAAACAAAAATAAATGTAACTTTAACCTGCCTTTTCCAGGCAAATTAAAAACATGGCCTTCCCACTTCAGAGTCTAGCCTCTGGCCGAACAAGTCCCGAGACTTCTTTCATTTCACTTCAAATCCGCCGTAATTGCTTAATTGCTTTATGGTGTTTTTAAGGTGTTCTCCTCCTCTGGAGTGGACAAAAGTCAGTCTGAGTATACAGAATGTCAGACTTAGCCGGGGCCCTTCACTGGCTGTGCCTGCGTCAGAACACACAGATCACCTAGACAGCTGCCTGGCCCTGCCTCGGGAGGGTCTGGTGGGGCCTGAGACTTGGCCAGTTCTCAATCCACACTGATGCTTCAGGTCTGGATACCACACTTGGAGAACCACTGGTCCAGATGGGAATTCTTGTGCCTGTCTGATTCAACCTGATCACTTTAAAGTAGTCATAAAACACATAAACCTGGGTTCCACCCTGAAGATGGACCTGAAGTTCAGGGGTGAGGCCCAGAAATCTTCCTTTCATGTATTTATTAATTTATTTGGTGGTACTGGAGTTTAAATTCAGGGTCTTGAGCTTGCTAGGCAAGTACTACCCATGCTCCCCAGCCCAGACAGAGTCTCAGGCTACTCTCTGACCTTCCTACCTATACCTCCTGCCTAACTGAGTTTACAGGTACTTATCACCACACCCTGGCTGTTCTTTAAGATAGGGTCTTGCTAACTGAGGCGTGCTGGATGCTGCAAGCCCCTGGTTCAGGCCTCCTCTGGAAGCACTGAGAACTGGGCTCAAGAGGGTCTCCCTTCCCTTCTGGACCCCTGCAGAAGTCCTCTCCAGAATGGGTCTCTCAGCCACCCGCCATCCCCCACAAGCTTACAATCAAACCTACTTGGAGAATTGTTCCGGTGTGCGTACGGGTTGGGGTACGGAGATGAGCGGTGGTTCCTCAGGGATGGGTACCTTTCACAGCCGTGCGTGGGAGGCAGAGAGAGGGGGCCTCCAAACTGAGGGTGGGGGCTGGCCGGTGGACAGAGGGTGCTGGTTCCAGGAATAAGCCACCCCCCTGCTGTGAGAAAAGAATGCTCAGTGGCTGGCTCTGCCTTGGCTCTGTTATTTGCAGGAAGGACAGTGAGGGAGAGCCCGAGAGCCAGGATTCTGCATCTTTTCCTTAGCAGCGCCTGAGAAGTGAAGAATCCTAGCACACTGGCTGCATCTATATCCCAAGGCATCACAGGCCCTGTGCCCCAAGCTTAATGCCATAGATTAGCAAGGTTTCAAACCCCTGGGGTGCCCGCAAGAGAGCCTGATCCATGCTAAGATCCTCGCCAGCCTCCCCAGCTCTTTCCTTGCTCCAGGTGACTTTCCATAGGCTGAGCAGGATACAAGGCAGGGAACAAGGGAGAGGGTGCTCCCCCCCCCCACCCAATTATGTTTGATCCCTCTTAGGGGGAGGGGGACCCATTTCCTGCTTTGCTTACTGCCTTGTGCCTTCATTTCCAAGTCTCCCCACATTCTCCACACTTCTGGTCAGAAAACTGCTCCAAGACTGTCTTACCCACCTCGAAAACTCCAATTTCCTTTTTTAAAAAAAAAACCTTTTTCTTTTTAAAATTTTTTTCTTTTCTAAATTTTGTAAAAGCAACCCATAGGGAGACAGCTACCCTGCTCCAGTTTCCAAATGAACAATTCTTCAGACAACACAGAAGTGAGGGAAGAGAGCGAGGTGCCCACTGTGTACCCTCCCCTCCCCTGAGCTCTGTTCTCTTCGCTCCTCAGAAGGGCTGTCCAGGAGCCACCATGGGAGACCAGTTTGCTAAATTCACTGTCAGTTTAGCGCAGAAGAGACAATGGCTTGAGAAGAACCTATGCCCCTTCATGCAGCCTTTGAGGTGACCAACAAGCACTGACTTTCTTATCCCATGTCTCTCCTTGCAGGTAGAGGAAGGGCTAGATGGGCACCTTCTCTTCATGCATGTTATCATCCTGACCTGTACCCCTTGCTCCAACTTACAGAACTCCTGAAGGAAGTCAGACTTAAAGCAGAACTAGCCATCTCACAAGCCAGTTTCCACCCGAAATCAATGCTTTGATGATCCATCCCCAGGACCCAGAGGATGGAGGGGAAAACTCTCTCATTCACGTCACCTCATGATGACCCCTCAGTTTCCAACCGCTACCCAAAGTATAAACCATCTCCAAGGACATAATGAGCTGGACTCTCCTCATGCCCAAGTCTAAACTCCCATCAAGGTCCCAATTGTCCACCACAGGCCCTACTACAGCCCAGTGACATCAAAGTAAAACAAAAGGACCCTGGGGAGTTCTCCCCAGGCTGGGTGACCATCTGTAGTTGGGGAGCAGGCTGAAGGCCATAGGGCAACTTCCCAGCCCAGTTCTCTCTCCACAGAGAAGGGTGGGTCTGCTCCCCACCCACCTCCCTGGACCCCTACAACTTCCCTCTCTTCTACTGTCAGCAGTTCCAGGCCTGAAACAAGGTGCATGGAGGAGGAGGGACAGGCAGACGCAGGGTGCAACAAACCGTACATTGGGAGTACCCAGGCTGCTGACTGTCCCCAGATTCTTCCATCATGTCTTTGTGATCGCTTCTGCCAAGAAATTGCATGGAAGTGTCAAAAGAGAGAGCCAAGGGAAGACAGGGTGTACAGCTGTCATCTTTCCACAGGGTTCTTTGCCCAAGGGGTAGAGTTAGAATTCTCTCACCTTTCCTTTGCATCGAGGAAAGCTTTTGCAAATGGATTGTATTTAATTTTAAGAGCTGTGATCTGAAAAACAAGAAAGTGCATTTTTCAGTAATTGCCCACTGGCCAGGAGTTAATTTGGCACCAACAAATTGAGAAACAGTACCACTGTGAAATACTCAACTCCATTCAGAGTTCCTTCCACATACACTTTTCTATTGGGGTCTGAAGTTGCTGAGAATTGCAAAGAAAAGCAATTTCTGAGTGGAATTCACAAATAGTTTAGCCTATCCCTCACCACACTCAAAGCATATACCCAGGTATGCTGAGGCATCCTGGCTAGTTCCCAATTTGTGGTCAACACCGATGGCTTCACCAACTAGTCACACATTTTCTGTGTTTTGGGATTAGACCTAAGACTTAGATTTTCAGGCACCTATCCAGGTATTTGTATGGAGCTGAGTCTTCACTGCAGAGGCTGTGGGGGAGGGCTGCCACCCACCCTTTCCAGAAGATTTAAAAAAAAAAACAAGAATCCCCCCTGCGCCAAATATTCTCCTAGTGCTTAACCAACATGCTTTAGGCATCTTTTCTTTTCATTCCAAGCATTTAGCAGATCTTTCCAGTTTTAGACACTTTTGTGGGAAAGTAGAGGGGGAATGTGTGCACTAGGCTTCATTCATTTCACCCCTCTGCCTCCACTTCACTTATGGTAAATTTGAAAGGGCGCTGAACACTGGTCTCAAGCCGCTGCTACCCAGAGCTCCCCATCCCCAGAATTTCCAAAAAAAAAAGCCAAGGCTAAGAGGGTTCCCTCCCGCCTTCTTTCCCTCCCGCCTTCTTTCCCTCCCTGGCTGTCTCACCTCTTCGTTCTGGTACGCAGTCACCGCGATGAACTGCGTCTCCGGGAAGCAGTGACTGCTGATCATTCGCTGTGGGCCCCCAACCCTCACTATGTGGATCCGAGGCTCGTATTTATGCAAGGAGTTCAACATGATCTGCGGGAGACACATACAGAGTGGGTGCCTCCGCGTCCCTTCTCGGGACGACAAAACGTCCATTTGACCTGCTCTAGAGGAAGAAAAGGGATCCATCCAAGCTGGAAAAAGTCCCCATCCGCGGAGACATCTGTACAGTCAGGGAGGTGAGGTCCTCAGGCGACAACTCTCAACATTTGACCCAGCTGGCCTGGAAAAGGGATGTGAGGTGCCCCGCATCATAGAAAACAGGGAATGCCCCCGCAAAACTCCTCAACCCAGCAGGAAAGGACTGAGCCTCCAAGGACAGCGGTGGCATCTTGAGAAGCCTGGCTTCTTTACCGTTGGCAGGTTCAATCCCCGGCTAAAGACTGTTCATAAGAAAAGGTGGGATTTACAAGCTCGTTCCGACTTCGTACAGTATTATGCGCGTACGTCTAGATTTAACGTGTGGTTTCCCACCAAAGCCCATCTCTTGGCTACCTTAGGAGACACCTCATCCCAGCTCCCGGTTCTCACTGCCCTTCTCTGGGCCTCGGTGTGACATTCATTAGCTCAATATAAACAGCGGTGACGATTTAATGGGGGAAAGATTGTGGCTGTTTCTCCAGGGCCGACTGGCCGAGGTCCCTCCCTCCCGCCCAGCGGCTCCGCTTCCAAGAATCCCGCACAGAAGGGGCGTCGGGGGCGCATCCTCGCGCGGTCCTAGCCCTTTCCGGCTGCACCACTTACCTGGCCCCCTCCGTTGAGCTTGTTGGTGAGCTTGACTTTGCTGAAGGAGACAGGCGCCTTCATCCAGTGGGCCCCGAAGTTTGGCGAGTCGGGGTGGATGTAGACGCAGCTGGGCGCCTGTGGCTCGGGCTTGCCCCCGGGGACCCACTCCCCATTCACGTATTTCCAGCGATGGTTGTCAGCCGCCACGAAGTCCAGCAGAAAGGAGTACATGGCGTTGGGGTCCAGGCCCGACACGTTCACCTTCAGCACCGGGAACATCCTCCTGGGAAAGAGAGGGCACAGCAGGCGGACTCCGGATTTGACTCATCAGACTGCAGGCCTGAAGCCTGGCCGAGACGGGCTGATTTCGGGCAAAGAGGGGCCCCCTTGGAAACTTCCGAAGGGTCTCCCAGGTTCTGCATTTCCCTAACCTCTCCCGAGCCCCGAGCCTAGGTGGCCTTCACGCTTTCCCCTCGCTTCCAGAGGAAGTGAAGAGGATATAGCGCCGCCGGCCAAATCCCGCCCGGCAAGCGTGGATCAGGCGCGCCTCGCGGGTCCTGGAGGCGCCTCCGAAGTTAGAGATGGGAACCCTGGGGCTCCAGTGCCTCCTTCCCAAGCTTCCGCAGAGAAGAACCGGGGGGGGGGGGGGTGACGGTTGGGAATCCACTAGTGGCTGTTAACAACCCCAGCGGAAACGCACAAGAAAGTCCTCCTTTTGGAGAAAAAGCGCCCCACAGTGAGGCCCTCCAAAGGTCCCAGGCCGCCGACTCGCAGCGCGCACCTACCTGCCGTTCTTGGTCACGATCATCTCGTTCGTGAGCTCCTTGAAACGCAGCCACAAGTCGCTCTCCTCCAGGCCCACGCGAAGCTCGCGCTCCGTGGGGTCGCCCTTCTCGCTGCCCGCCTGCAGCTCGCTCTCCACGGCGCTCAACAGGTGGTCCACTCGGTACTGCAGGCTCTTCCCTGCGCCCTCCGGGCCGGGGGAGCTCATCCTCCCGCCCGCCCCTCCCCGGCGCCCCCGAGCCGCGACTCGCTACCCCACAGCCACCTTCGCCCCTCTTCCCGCCGCTTTTCCAAGAAAAGGAGTCGCTCGGGTCGAGACCCAGGACCGCACCCGCGTCCCAGCGCAGACACGAAGAAGGACCAGGACCGGGATGTGGGGGGAAGGGGGCAGGGGTGGGGGAAGAGGGAATGGGGGAGAGGTAATTCCACTTGAACTCCTGCAAGGCGTGACTAGAGTCGGTCTCTGGGGAAAGAAAATGAGTCCCCTCCCCATAAATAGAGCGCGGCGGCCGCGAAGGGGGCGCGACGGATTGGGCCGCGCAGCCTTTGAAGTGCCAGGCAGCTGCCCATTGGCCGCGCGCGGCCATATCAGACCTGGCCGGGCGGGTCCGAGAGGCCCGGGGCCAACAATGGGCTCCCGCGCCTGTTTCCTGTAAGTCCCAGGCTTCAGCGCTCCGCGCCCCGGCCCATTCCCAACACCCCCGCCCTCTCCCAAACGTTTGCTCCTCCATCAAAGCCGCGGGGCGGCCCGGCGGGCCCTGGAGGAAGGAGGGGAGCGGGTCGCCGGAGTCCGCCCCGGCCCGCGGTGCCCTTCGCTCTCCAGATCCCGCCTCATTGCCAGCCTGGGGTGCCCGTCGCCGCGCGCACCTGCGCCTCAGCCAAAGACGCCCCGGTGCAACGCGCAGAGTCAGGCTGTGGGCGCGCCGTGTCCGTGTCCGCCTCGCCACGGTCCTGCTGGCCTCTCCGAAGCCTCAGCCCTCGGGTCAGGCAACTTCGGTACACCTGTCCCGGCACGTCCTCAGCCTCAGGTAGCACCACTAAACTCCTACCACCGCGGATTAGCGGACCCCGGCGTCCTGCTCCCCGCGGCCCTCATCTGTCTGGAAAGGGAAGCCCGCGCGCGCTCTGCCCAGAAAGGGAACTAGACGGAAATAAAACGATCCTTCTGGGAGGTTTCCTTGCTCCCCACATAAAAACAGGACTTGATGATGAAGTCGCGCCGAGTGTGGCCCCGAGTGTGCTTGGCTCCTTTCGTCTTGGGATTGTCTTTGCGGAAGGTGGGCGCGTTTCCCCACCGCCTCAGCGCCAAGCGGTGTCGGCAGCAGTTGGTTTATTACCTTTCGGTGAGAAGCTCCGCGGGGAGAGCAAGGAAGGTGACAATGAGCAGGAAATAGTTCAATAGGGTCTCTTTAAACAATAGCATTCCTGTAAAACGGGAGCCCAGGAAGGGGAAGGAAGCAAAAGCTCCAAGCCAAAGTTCAGCCTTGCGCTCTGAGCATCTCGCCCAGCACTTTAACAAGGGTCTGTGTTCCAGCCTCAGTTTCCCTGTCTTCCTCGCGCATGCCACCCCCATGATCCCTGGAAGAAGCTAATACACCAGGTGTAGGACCTGGTTCCGACAGCCCTGGTGCGCCCCAACAAGGGGGCTCTCCCGCGGCCGTGGAAGCTACACGACCCTCCCTCCCTGGAGCTGGCTGGGCTCGTTTTGGGGGGTGGGAAGCAGACGGGGGCCCGACCTGCCTCTGACTTTTGGGAGAGTCTCCCAGGGCCCAGCCCGGGAAAAGGTGCCCGCGGACTGGAGTAAGAACCTCCCAGGGCTCCTTTCCGCCCCTTTCCAACTTGAAACTGACAAGTAGGGAAGCGGGTGGAGGGTGGGAGGCACCTCCTAGCTGTCAGCCAGGCTCGCTTTCTTTTGTTGTCTAGGATGTATGGAAATTCCCAGGAGGCTGACCCTAGGGGACGTTCCCTTCTGCATGGAGACACCAAAAGGGCCTCATTTGTGTCGGACACCCGGACCCTCCTGAGACTCCTGCCCGCCGGCCTATCGCGCGGTGGCCTTCCAGGCTGAGCGTGCGGGCGCGTCAATACCTTTCCTGAGAGAATCTGTGGTCTGAGACTGCCCCCCACCACCACCACCCCGGAGCCTCTAATCGTACAAGAAAGGGTCCAAGAGGAGGGCGGGGGGGGGGGAGGAGCAGAAGGAGGGTGGGCCCAAAATGATTGAAGGTCTCTAACCGCAAGCGCTGGAATGAGACAGTTTTTCCTCTGCGCCTTTAAGGTGAGGACTGGAGCTGGCGCCTGGCGCTCTGGTTGCTGCGTGGTCCTGGAAGTTCATGGAGACTGGACTTCCTAGATCGCTTCGCCTCTGTGTTCTGAACCAAGGGGACACAGCCAAATGAGAAAGGAATGTCAAATTTCTAACATGCGCCATATTTCTAAACTCTAGAATTTCCCAAGTATTGAAGGGCAGAATCCCCAAGTAGGAGATAAGAGTAGGAAGTTACTGACTGAGGCCACTTTTGTAGTGTCACCTAACTTTCATGTCCTAACTGTTGTCCCCACCTTCTGTGGGTGATTTTCCCCCAGGTTCTTGGGACCAGCTTCTTGACCTCAGTCTTTTCAAGGAAGGCTACATACAGTGCATGATGCTTTACAGCCAAAACCTTCCTCCTGCCCAGCTGTAAAGAATTCCCAGTCCTTAGGCAGGGTGGGGGAATCCAGGCACTTCCAGATGCTTCCCTTTCTTTGGGAAGCCCAGCCACTCAGAGAAAATGGAAAAGTTTTGTGCCTGGGCCTCAGGAAACTCCCCCCACCAAAAAACAAACAAACAAAAAACCTTAGGTAATGTAAGAAATGCACACACACCTCAATTCCCAGAGGGGCTGTGTCCCTCTTCAGGAATTGGTTAACAATGAAGCCAGCCCAGAGCAAAGACATTTCCCTTGCCCTGGTCCCACACTACAGGTCCTTCTGTCCTTCGAGAAAGAAGGACACTTCTTTTCTTCTTTATAGAGTATGTCTCTTTGAAAGAAACCAGTGACTCTGTTACTGCTTTAAAATTGCATAATTCTTTCAATTGCTTAGCATTGAAAAGTTGAAAAGTCAGGTGCAGGTGGCTCATGCCTGTAATCCCAGCTACTCAGGAGACAGAAATCAGGAAGATCTTGGTTCGAAGCCAACTCTGGGCAAATAGTTCATGAGACCAAATCTCAAAAAAACCCTTCACAAACAAGGGGTGGTGGAGTGGTTCAAGTTGTAGCCCCTGAGTTCAAGCCCTAGTACCACAAAAAAAATTTTGAAAAGTTTGGGTGGCTGTGGTTTTGTAGAAAGAACAAAGACAAATGGCATCAAAGAGGCCACTCTGAACACAGCGGCGATGGAAAAGAGGCCACCAGGCTGTCACTTTGAGCTTTCTCTTGGGATAGGTCCCTGAACTCCAGGGGAGGGAAAGTCTGCAGGAGGGGACTGAATGAGGAGCAGCTGAAGACCACACCATGGAACCAACTCCCATCCTGGCTGTACTTTGTGCTGTGTCACATTTGCTCTTGTTAGGTTGGTTTGGTGACAGAAGCTCATACATTAAAAATAAACCAACCAACCAGTCTGGTGATGGAAGCATTTCTCCCTGCTTTTTGGAATTC
Organism: Castor canadensis; assembly: GCF_047511655.1. Taxonomy (NCBI): domain Eukaryota; kingdom Metazoa; phylum Chordata; class Mammalia; order Rodentia; family Castoridae; genus Castor; species Castor canadensis. The sequence continues at coordinate 3,010,761 of NC_133386.1, read as the reverse complement.
AGGGTTGCAGAGGGCGCAGGGTTTGGGCCCCTTCTGCTTGGGGAGCTGGAGGCTCTCCTGCCTGGATAGTTGGGTTTTCATTTCTGGTGGCTCTCAGGTTGCTTCCTGGCATGGGTAAGCACAGATCTCTGTGACTGCTTCTTCTCCGATGAGGGAGTGCTCTAGCCACCCACAGGTCTCCATGGAGGGCATGGTGAGGGCTGTCCTGTTTCCACTTCAGGGGGGTCATCTTTATTTCCAAAGGGATTACCTCTGCCTGTTTTGGTTTCCAGGACTTCTCCCCTGTGCTGTTTCATCTCCGGGTCTTTCTGCATATATTAAATGGCTTGTGAAGTGTTTTCTCCACACCACTCTGTCAATTCCCCATGTCACTTCGGGGGTTTACTGCCTCCCATGCAAATTTTATTTCTCTGTTGTCACTTTGAATTTCTGGCAATTCTGATTTCCTCCTGCCCCTTGCCCCACTGTTTATTCTAGGGCCTTCTATCACAGCTTTTTTGCTCCTTAAAGCTGTTTCTATTTCCTGGGGTCCGAGATTTTCCATCTTGCACACTGAGCCAAACATTTCTCTTGAGGTGACTGCAGTGCATTATTTCCCTAAGCTGCCGTCCTCTGAGTCTTTAGAATAACCCTCCTTGCCCACCCTAACTCTAACCATTCCAGAGACTCCAGGTTATTTCTGCCTCTCCTTCCTGCTCCCCAGCCTACCGACCGCCTGGGCTCCCTCCTTCACCTGGATGGATGCCCTTCCATGGCTTTCCCTGCCTGAGCAGAAAGGACCTCAGCTTTCCTACTGGGAGCCGGCCCCTTGGCTCGGAGTAGGGACAGCAGTCTTCCAGGGGAAAGCAGTGGAACTGGCGTCAGTGTGCTTAGGCTGTCAGCGAGTGCTCAGTGAGCGCTTCAGAAGGCACCAGGATGGGCCGCTCCATCCCGTGGGAAGTATCGAGGGAAGGGTTAAGCTCAGAATTACCCTGCAAATCATGACTCACGACGGGTGCCGTTCAACCATCTCGTGAACGATTCCATGCATGAAACACTGCTGGACTTTCTCCCTTTACCACTGACTGGGGGGACCCTGCTTGGTGCTGAGGGGAGTTTAAAGCCTCAGATGGATGGCACACAGTACAAGTGTGAGCCCTGATCTTGCTCCACTCCCCTCATCTCTCTCTCTCGGAAATCACAGCAGATGGAGACCGAGTTCTGACGGGGTGGGCACTGCAGGATCTGAGCATTAAGCAGGGAGGCAGAATAAGTAGGAGCTCCCTGGGGAGGAGGGACCTGGGCCCGAAGAGGGCAGGGTTCGGTGTAGAAACCCAAGGGAACAAGGTGGCCTTTCAGCAGAGCAGCAGGATGCTCGGAATGGGGGGGGGGGTCTGCAAGAACCTAGATGCTTGCACCAGGTAGCAGATGCAAGGAAGCAAAGATGAGAAGGCAAACTGAGAGACAGAGTCAATTTTAATGACAGTAGAGACTCAAAGACGCAATCACCTACTCAGTAAGAGCCAGGGGAGGGGAGGTCAGGAGGGGCGGGGCCCTAGCTGGAGATGCTGGTGCTAATAGGGGACAGGAAAAGATCTGAGCGGGAGGGCTGGAAGGGGCACCAGGCTCAGTTCTTAAATGACCAGTTTGGGTGGCCTTCTGCATCCAGGTGGGCGGAAGTCTCAGTCCCTCAAAAGTCTTAGAAGGGCATGGCTTAGTGTTAGAGGCTTCTCACGGGAATTCCCATGAGTCTGATAGATGAGCACAACAGTAAACCAAATGCAGCAGGAGCGAGATGGGATTTAAGGATCCTCTGCAAGTGTGAGTAGTGGGACAATGCAGCACAGGGCAGATGGGCCCCCATCCCCATACTACTGGAGACCCAAGGACGGGAAGGGGGCAGGGGGGGGCGGAGGACAGTGACCTGGGGGAGCTGGGTGCTGAGGAGTTACACAAGTCTTCCCTACATATCAAGTATCAGACTGATAATAAAACCAGGGCACAGGGGAGAGCTCAACCCAGCTTCAAGAACAGACATGGATCTGTGATTCCCACTGGAGGATTTTTCCAGCTGAAGAGCCCCTCAGAGGAGCACACATTTGGAAATAAACAGAGTCAGCACATTCTGTGACCCACAGTCACAGCTTCAAGGTGGCACCAGGCCCCACCTCAGAAAACAAGAGGCTGGTGGTCACTGGGGCCTACGTGTTATTTAGACATGACAGTGTGTGAGGTGACAGTCCAGTCTTGCATGCAAGGCAGCTAAGGCTCACAGAAAGAGTAAAAGCCAGAGCTGCGATGTGATTTCTGATGCCTTCCTCTCATTGCCTCTGGATTAGTCTAAATATACAGGAAGTAGAAACAAATGTGTTTCTCCCACCTCTACATCCACACTAGTTACAGAAGCAATCTGACCTGGGGAGTTGGGGAGAAGACATGGGAGTGGGAACTTGTTGATTTATTTCCTTTTGAAATCTGGAGAAAAGTTGTGATCCAAAAGATTACAACACAGGGGAATCTGCCCTGGAATACCATGAATCCAGTCTGAGATGCTGGGTCATAAACACAGGACAGACAGAGGGAAAAGCAGGAGCGGAGCCATGAGGAAACTTAAATACATCGAGCTAATCTAGTTTTCAAAGAGCCCTGTGAGGTAGGTGCTATTATCTACCCCCCCACACCCATTAAGTTTTCATAACAGAGGGCAATGTAGAGGAGACAGGTAAGAAGTGCTGGGGTAGCCCAGGTTTGTGGAACCAGAATTCCATTTCCTAGTGGACAGTAGAAATCCCAAAGCCAAAGGAGAAAGATGAATGGAGTGTGCGCCTTGGTCTTTCAGACTCTGATTATCAGCTCCTTATCCAACAGTGAAACAGGATTCACTTCAGGAGCAGGCTGTCAGAACTGTGGGAGATTACAGCACTTCATTTGGGTGATAGGGGATCAAGATGAAAGCCACCAAGGGACAACTTGGGGATGTGTAGGAACTTTATATATAGTGCAGGGCATAAATTTTTATCCTCAGACCATTTCACATGTTCAAGGGAAAACAAAATTTTGTTAAAATTTTAGAATCTAATTAAAATGTAAAGATTTGGGAATTTTGTTATTTGTACAACAGGATACAGAGTGAAGCATCAGTTGGCTAGAGTATAGGATTAAAGGTCAGGTGAATGGCCTTTGAACATGAAAGCCACCTGACATCTTGAGCCTGAGTTCCTTTTACACTTGAAAGTGTAGACATGTCGGTTCCACACAAAGGCCTGTGAAGGTAAGTAAGGGGTAGCTCTGATCCTGATGGTTTTGGTCATACACTGAGGTGAGAGAGGTTCTCCTAAAATAAATCTGTGCACTGCCCAGCGTAAAACCACAGACTTATTTTCTGAGTGTGGATATGGAAATTCCGTTTACCAAGCCAAAGACTGTCTCAATCTTTGTCTCATCAGTCCTATGGGTTGAGCAGTGTCTTTCTCTTCACTCTTGAAAATGTGCCCTGCAGGCTTCCTCCATGGAAAGATTGTGACAAGTGTACTAGATGACTGGTCCCTGGGCTGTCTGCTATAACCCTTGGCTTAAATCAAGACCCAACCTAGAAAGTTACTTTGTACATGTGGCCTTCCCTATTCATTTGTTCTTTTATAATGGGTCAAGTAACCCTAATTCAAAAATCTGAAATCTCAAACTCTTTAAGAGCCTATATAAACACTCAGTAACTTCCAGATTTTGGAGCATTTTGGATTTTGGATTTTCAGGTTAGGGAAATAAAGTCTGTGCAAATATTCCAAAATCTTTAAACTTTGAAATATGAAACACAATTGCTCACAAGCATCTTCTTCTTGAGTCCTTTCTCATCCTCTTGTCAGTTGAAAAGGACAGAGAATGGAAGCTTTTCCATCTTTCTTTCCTTTTTCTTTCTTTCTTCCCTTCCTTTCTCCCTCCCTCTCTTCCTTTTCTCCCTTTCCTCCTTCCTACCTTCCTTCCTTCCTACCTTCCTTCCTTCTTATTTTCCTTCCTTCCTTCCTTCCCACTTCCTCCTCTCCCTCCCTCCCTTCTTCCTTCTCTTCCTTGCTTTCTACCTACCTTCCTTTCTCCCTTCCTCCCCTCCATCCCTCTCTTCCTCCTTTCCTTCCCTCTTACCTTTCTGGGTTCACTATTGTTCAGATTTGTTCTGGAACTCCTAGGCTTAAACAATCCTCCCACCTCAGCCTCCCAAGCAGCTGGAACTACAGTTGTACCTGACATTTCTTTCTTTTCTATAGATGTAGTAGTTATGCCAACGACATGCTTGCTGTACATAAAAGATTATTGAGGGAGTGAGGGGGAGAGGGAGGGGGTGGAGTGGGTGGTAAGGGAGGGGGTGGGGGCAGGGGGGAGAAATGAACCAAGCCTTGTATGCACATATGAATAATAAAAGAAAAAAAAAGATTATTGCCTATGAAATGAAAGAATAATTGACTGCATGAATTTCTAAGGCCATCCCTAGCTCCACCCCCATAATTAACTAACTTTCTAATTTCCAAGAGTTCTTGCAACCCAACCCACAGAAAATGAACTTTCATAGATTACAATTCTGCTTGACATCATATCTGACATTCCACGTTCTTCATTAAATATTTATATATTGCACCCTTGGCTTCATCAAAAGCCTTCTTCGTGATGACAGCTTTTCCTGTGGCCTCCTAAGGTGGGCAGACTCTCTTCTCAAGGACCTTGAATACACAGGAGAGGACTGAGCCTGTGTTCTGGTTCCTGAATCCCAGCTGGGGAGCCCAGCTAGATGCACAGTAAGCTCTCAACAAATGCTGGCAAGAGAACCAGTGATGGAGTACCACTTCCGGCTTCCCTCCACGTGGGAGGAAGCAGCTCAGAATTTGGGGCTGTCTTCCCTTCCTGTGGACTGATGAAGAAGACATGGAGCCTTACCTAAACAGGGTCAATTCTAAAGTTGCAATGTACTGATTGAACCCTTTTAAAATTCTGTTTACCCTAGAGGACCTGTACATTATGACACTTTGTAATAACCCACAGCAGCCATGTTTTCTTCCTGCCGTTATTTACATCGTATCAGATGAAGTTGTTCACTTGCACTTTGGTGCAAGGTTTACCCACTTTATTCCTTTGGGTCTAAATGTTTGTAGCTGAATTCACCTGCTAGATACCCTGTGGTCTCTGGTTACTGTATTAAACCATTGTTTTGGACACTGTTGCCACGTTGTCAGGGTAGAAAGTATTTAAATTTGGAGACAAGATTCAAGCCAATAATTATCTGAAAGCCTTATTTATCACAGACAACTTGCTTTTCAGACATACCATTCTTTCCTTTTCTTAACAAAACTGATTTTGTCTCAATCCATTGACTTTAAGTGTACAGCAGGGGGGGTCTTGATACCCAAGTCTTTATGGGGTCAATATTGTGTTGTTAAGCCCAAGCCCTAATACAATTAAAATAGTTGGTAGCTAACTACTTACTACTTACTAGTCCCACTCATCCAGTCCCCATCTACCTAACACGAATACCCATCCTCCACCATCCTGACCCATGGCACTTTTCCCATGCTGTGTGGTGCTCCTCCATGATTGTCATCCACGTGACGTGTAAGCGTGTTACATGAATATATTCAAAACACGCATGTGATATTAAAGGAGGTTGTTTAAAAAATAAAGTGGGAGTTTACATCATCATTCCAGCATCTCCCGTAGCACTCTGTTAGTGATGCTGTCACTGAACGTAGGGCTGCTATTTGACGCCATCTTATGGAAAGTGATGTTTGAAGGAAAGGTAGCCTCAAGTTGACTACCAAAAACCTACTGCAGAGCTCCCAAACAGAAGAGCTCACCGACAAAATTAAGATGTAAGATGCTCACATTGCGTTTTAGTGAGTAGATTAAAAATGCCCAGGGAGGATAGGAGAAGAGGTGAGGCAGTCTGGCACCCTGGGAAGGAAGGTCCTTACTACCTGAACCCAGGGTCCACACGTCCACACATCTGGCTGTCTTTGCTGCATCAGTCTTCCCTGAACAGGTACATACAGAATCGCACCTGGACCCCTGACCCAGCTCAACAAGAAACCCGTGGGTGAACTTACTCCATCAGCCCCTCACCACAGGGACCCCCTCCCACATTGCTTTGAGTGAATCCTAGACATTCGTAAAAGAAACATTGCAGCATGCAACCCTAAAAGAAAAGTTTCTTTTTTTTGATTAAAAATATCATGAGAGTGATACCATATCAATAATATCATTGTCACACCTAAAATTTAATGAGTTCCTTTATGTTATCAGAAATCTAGTCTCTCTTTACTCCAGCTATTCCTATCCATGTCATAAATTCATGGGAAAGTTGTTCTACCTGTTGATGCCCATGTGCAAAGGTTCCCAAGGTAGGTGTAGCACAGAAGGAGAATTTCTGAGTAATGTTCATTTTCGTATTTTTTGGAAGATGCTGACTTATTTTCCAAAGAGAATGCAACGTTTTTATGCCCCACCATCAATGGTAAGGGTCCCCTGTGCACACTGGCCAGCACTTGACATTGTCACAGTTAAATTTTTCTCAATCCAGTAGGAATGAAAAAGACCATTTTCCTATTAGTAAAGGAAGAAACCTTTTTGTAAGTTTCCCATTGAATCTCTTTTTAAAAAATCAGTTACACCAGTTTTTCTAAAATGTAAGCACTGATCAGTTGTAGATTTTACAATCAGCAAAGCATCCGCCTGCTTTGTGACTGTTCTTTTCACTCCTTGATGGTGTCCTTGGATGAACAGACTCCCAAATTTGATGCAGTCGGATGTATTGCACCTTGCCTCTTCATCCTACCTTCTTTGTGTCTTTGTGTAAGAGAGCCGTTCCTGTCCCCAACATGGTCTCCTGCCTCCTTAGAGCCGTCCAGTACTGCCTCTCACCTATGGGACAGCAGCCCACCTAGAGCTGACTTCTGGGCGTAGAACGAGATGGAGACCTGGTTTCATTGTGGAAAACGAGGGGTCAAGCATCATTAGTGAATCAATCAATGCTCCATCACAGGCTGGAGATCAGTCTGCAATACACTAGATTTCTATTCTGCATCTCATTTTGGGCTCTTTGATTCTGGGATCCCTAATCTAACTCATTGATGCGTTTGTCTGTCCCAGCACCAATAAAACACTATTTTCTTTGCTATATAGGTTTATATAGGGCTTGATATCATGTAGGACAGAACACTTTTTGTTTCCACTGTGTCTTGTCTATTACAGCCCTTTGCTCTTCTATTATATAAACTTAATAATCAGCTTATCAAATTCCATGAAAAATTATTGAAATTGCATGAGATGCAAAGATCTACCTGGGATTGCTGATGCCTCTCAAGTTCACTATCCATGAGCATGGAATCTCTGCTTATTTGCATCTTTTAATATTCTTTTTTTTTGGCAGTAATGGGATTTGAACTCAGGGACTCACACTTGCTAGACAGGCACTGTGCCCTTTGAGCCATGTTCCCAGCCCAATGTTTTAAAAATACTTAATAATGTCTTATCACTTTTTCCATGAAGGACTTACACATCTTTTTCTAAATTTATTCCTCGATGATTAATTTTTTATTGCAACCATAAATAGCATATTTTTTAAATTGTTATTTTTTATCATTTTCATGTAAATACTTTTATAAAAATCTAGTTAATATAACAAACATGTAAGGAATCACCTCCCAGGTCAAATAGCCCATCCAACACCCCAGAAATTCTCTTCTCAACCTCACTCCTCACCTTCCCTTTTAAGGTTAACCATTTTTCCAGGAAATTATGATTGATACTTTCTTGCTTTTCTAAATTCATTTAAGAGCTAAGTTATATTCATAAGCTAAATAGTTCAATCTTGCTGTTTTTGAACTTTAAATAAAACCATAGTGAGCATGCCTGTGGGGCTGTGTCATCCTGCTCTATTTAAAAGACAATTTTATATCTTCTTTTACAACCTTTTCACCATTTTCTTACCTATTACTTGGGTCAAACTTCCAGCCCAATTTTGAATAGAAGCGGGAAAGTGAGGCAATCTTGTATTCTTCCCAACGTCAAAAGAGAAAGTTCCAGTGTCTCCTCACAAGTGCATTGCTTTTTGATATATTTATTTAAATACACAATCAGATTAAAGAAAGCCGCTCCTATTAATAATTTGTGATCATGTCCTGTTCATGTTTTTTCTTCAAGCATTTCACCTATGTTAAGACCTGCCAGATCTGTCTTCTTCCTCCTGATGATAATTGTCCTGCTCTGGTTTTGATTTTGAGGTTGTGCTGCCTTCACAAGAAGAGTTGGGGGCTGGAGGGGTGGCTTCAGTGGCAGAGCACCTGCCTAGCAAGCACAAGACCCTGAGTTCCAATCACCAGGAGGGGGAGTTAGAGGAGTTGGAGATGTGCTCATTTTTCTGTCTTCTGGGAGAGCTTCTGTAATGGATTTTGACATTATTTCCTCCTTGGAGATATGTAGAAATCACCAGTGAAGCTGTGTGGGCCTAAAGTTCTATTTTCTTTCTGGAAAGGTTTTTAAATTGTGGATTTTACTTATTTCATAGCCACAGCACTAGTTAGCGCTTCTGTTTCTTCTTGCTGAGATGATTCTCTTCGACGGGGCTCCGTGTTCCTGTTGAGATGTCAACAGTATTTCGTATTTTGGGTGTGACTCCTTTGTAAGTGATCTACCTTTTCTCTCTGGCTCCTCTAAGGACCTTCTCTTCACATTTGGTGTTCTTCTTTGGACTCATTATGTTTGTGACTCTTTGGGCTCCCCAAATCTGAGGTGTTGTGTGTTTCATCCCTTCTGGGAATTCATATTTTCTTTTTAAGTATTGCATTTTCCCACTCTCTGGATGATTCTGCCTAGAACTGTGATTGGCACCTGTGGACCAATCTCTCACTCTGGCCTCTGTGCCCCATGGCCCTCTCTCACTCAGGACTTAGGACATTCCTTTGTTTCTTGGTACTGTGTTTCAGGTCACTTTTCTTTTCTTTTTTTTTTTTCTTGGAGGTATTGGGGTTTGGACTCAGGGCCTCGAACTTGCTAGGCAAGCGCTCTACCACTAGAGTCACTTCACCAGCCCTTTTTTTGTGTTGGGTATTTTTGAGATAAGGTGTCTAGAACTATTTCCTCAGGCTGCTTTGAGCCAAGATCCTCCTGATCTCTGCTTCCTGAGTAACTAGAGTTATAGGTGTGAGCTACTGGTGCCCAGTTCTTCTTTTGACCTAGCCAGTCTCCAGACCCTATCTTCAGGTACGCTCAACACACTCTGAATGATTGTTTTCATTCATTGCTTTTCCACCCTACAAACTCCATGACATTCTTTTGCTAACACTGTCCATCCATTTTCTCAGCTCCTTTTCCTTACTCACGATTTCAAGCTTCACTCTAAAGTTGATTTGGTCACTGCCCATGGCTGTCGTATTTTCTGACTCTGACCATCTCCATTCGTGGTCAGTCTGATTCTGCAGATATGTGTTTCTACTAGCTCTTGTTCATGGTTCTGTTTTCCACATGAAAATGTCACCTTGATAATGAAGATATGACCAAAGCACTATGTAAGTGCCACACTTCTCTACTCGTTGCTTATCACAGCTTTCAACTATAGAAAAGAAAGCTGTCATTTTCTTATTTGTCTGGATTTCTTCATCTTTTTCATCTCATTACGATATCACAGTCTTAGTCACCATCCACATGGTTAATCCAGTACTGACTTGCTGTCTTAGCCTCCTAGAATGAAAGAAGAACAAAAGCTCATATATTTCCATAAACTCTGCTCATAGCTTATGTATATGAATTCTGAAGATGCAGTGTTGCAGGATATACCATTGCTATCTGTGCAAACACTAACTCGGTCATTGGCTTTTACTCACCAGGGAATCAGAAGAGAATTCCTTCCTCTCCAACTCCAACTGTTATCCTGAGAACCCCTGCATTGCTGTCTCTGGAATGCTAGCTTGTCTTATTCTCCAGCCTGGAAACCCTCTGAAACTTCACCCTTGCTCCAGACGGACCCTACTCTGCCACGCCTCCCATCCTCCAGCACCTCCTGCTCTCTCCCCTACTCTTTTGTCCTTTGATCTCCAAGACCACAACAGCCTCCCCTTCAGAAGAGAAAGGACAGTTGCCAACCACCACTTGATAGGTCTGGATCATGTGCTCCAGGGTGAGGGGTGCAGTGGGCCTGGGTGCCGGGTTCACCCCAGTAGAAGCAGGCTCACTCTTTGCATGGTCTGGAAGTTTGAACCTAAAGGAAAGAGAGGGAGAGCCTTCTCTGAAGGGTTATGCTTAAATTATTTTTCTACGCACAACTTCAAAATGCTGTTAACACCAATGCATACTTTTTTCTATAAATACAAGATTTTTTCCACTCCATTCAACTTCATGACATTAACTTTTTCTGAACAACAGTCATCCTTAAAAATCTAATTTTTAAAAAATCCCAAGTCCTCTTTCCAAGAAAGCCATATGTACACAATCATGTACAAGATGTTTTAAGGGGCTTGCAATCTTAAGTTTGTGAATCTTAAGTGTCCAACCTACTGTACGCTGGCTGGCCAATGGTTTCCTGGCTCAGCGGGTTCTCTGAACACTGTTTTCCTTGTGAATCTTGCACAAAATGAGGAAACTGAGGCCACATTTGACTGGGGCACATGACAGTGAAGGAAGCAGGCCTGCCTGCAATGCTTGGGACACTACTTGGCCTCACTGGGAGAAATAAGGAGTAGGCCTTTATCTTATAGAAGAGAAATAGTCTGTGCCTGAGGCTTATGCCTGTAATCCTAGTTACCTGGGAGGCTGAGATCAAGAGGGTCACGGTTCAAGTAGTTGCCAACCTGGGAGACCCCATCTCCAAAATAACTAGAGCAAAATGGACTAGAGGTGTGGTTCAAGCCGTAGAGTGCCTAAGTTCAAACCCCAGTTCCACCAAAAGAAACCTGAGTGTTGCTTCACATGATCAAGGCCCCAAATTCAATCCCCAGCACTGAAAAAAAATCCAAGGACCCTAGAAGGAGCTCATTGATTCATTCAGTCCAGAAAAACTGAGTTCTACCATGCTTCTGTCACTGTACTAGATAGAGCAGACAGTGGTGACCACACAACCCTGGCCTCATGGGGAGTTTCACGTGAGCAAAGGGTAGCAAGCAGAAGGCAGGAGCCACAACCATGGACTCAGAGAAGAGGAAACGCTGTGATGTGGAACCACGGTAGGAGGAAGCAGAGGGCTAGGCCCCATCCCACCCCAGGGGCGCCTGGAAGATTCCTGGCTAAGACCTAAAGCAGGACCTGCCTGTGACATCTGGTGCCCACAACTCATGGTTCTCAGTTCTTTTTACCCTTCTGCTGCCAACCCTTCTCAAAGGCTGCTGTATAGCTTTTTTGTTTGGTTGTTTTTGTAAATATTTCTAATTTCTGGCTTTTATATTATTTTTGACTACTCACTTCCCACACAGAGTCACTGGGTGTCCTCCTGTTTTGGGGTGGGACTCTCTCTGTGGACTTGCTGGGCTCTGGCATTTCAGGAAGCAAAGGCCAGGCCATGCTCGAAGCTGCTGACCAGAGGATGGGTCCTCTGTCCCCCTTGCCCTAGGCTGGACTTCTTCCTGCTGTGCCTGTCCACTTGGGATCATGTAATCCAGCTTGTAGAAACAAAGACTGCTTTCATTTTGTTTTCATTGCATTCAGAGTGTGAGAAATGAGTTTAGAGCAGAGTTTGGGAGATCTGAGTGAACAATGACCATTACAATGTGTATTTGGTCATACTTGAGCTTTTTCATTATCTAGAATGTACTGTTTTAAAAAATCATACCTTATTACCAAGAACTGGCCCTGACAGCCCCCATCATGCTACACAAGTCCTTCTCCTGTCTGTCACCAGTCCAAGCGGAGGCTGCGCCAGGCCCCGCAGTGGAGATGTGGGAAGGGGTGGGAGGTGAGACCAGAGGAAAGGGAAGTGGGGCTATTTGGGTTTTGTTCTGCTTTTAAGTTGCACTCAGGATTGAATTTTCATTTCATTAAAATCCAAAGAGACCTCTCTGTCCTCTGGCCGCTGCTGTAGAAGATCCTGACTTGAGCCTCAGTTCTATGGGAGCGGACTGGACTAGATCTTTAGTCTGACCCTAGACTGCCAGTGGTGGCTTCCTGTAGCCACAAGACCTCCAGTGACAAAGTTGAATGCCATGCACCTTGTGTTCCCCCACAACTCCCTGCCCGTCACCTCCCCAAATCCACGTCCAAGGCAGGACAGAGAGCCACTTGTGCTGCCTCTGGGCCAGCGGGGCACTGACCAGTCCAGCTCTGCGCTTGGCACGCACGTCTGCAAAGCTGTCGCTTCTCTCCAGCAGTCTGCCCGGGTGGCACCAAACAGAGAAAAGCAAACACAGAGAAAGCGTCAGGCCTGGCACCCTTGAGTACACAGAGCTGCTGTCACAAGGCCCTCAGCACTAGGATTCATCCTGGAGGTGACAACCCTGAGCCAGGCAGGTCCAGTTCTCACAACGCTTTTCAGAGGAAGTGTATGGAAATCCATCCACAGAGACTACATTTTCCTTTTATCTGTCTGAGTATTAAAAATAAAGCCTGTCATAAAACAGGCCTAAGCAGAGAGTCTGAGGCTGCAGCTCTGGTGCTCTCTCTGCCTTGTGACCCTGATCTTGGCTGTACTCCCCCAGCTGCTCTGAGCCTGTGTTCAGATCTGCAACCATCCTCAGATCCTCCCTGGGATAAGTGAGCTGGGTGTCCACTGAGGGGTGATGCTGGTGGTACTGGAGGACCCTAGGCTCTCTGTAGCTGTCACTTCTCTCAGTGCAAGTGACACACATGTGGCATGGTGCCCCTTTACCCACAGCCTGGACACAAAGGTGGTGAGACTGTGTCTGATAGGGTCCTCATCAGCTCTGAAGCCCAGAGGACCTCATGCTACCTTTTGTCCCATCCCAGGTCAAAGTATAGACCTCCTGGGGGTAGTCTCGAGGATGTCCCTCCATTAACGTGGGTGGTGGGCATCTTCCCATGTGCTCTCACTGAGCTCTCAAAATAGCTCTGGGAGAACACCGGGCAATTATGGTGGGGCTGGTTTATTTTTGAGATGATGCGCTCTAGAGCCAGCAAATGAACTGTCATTACTGCCCAATCTCCACACGGGCCATGGACAAGACCCCTGGGAACATCTTCTTTCCCTTCCTCATTGCTTCTTCTGAGGCAAGAAGGTACGGGGTAAGACTCTCACTCACGGCCCCACAGTACTCAGCTGAGCCAACAGCACAGCCTGGGGGCTCTGGGCCGGGTTGTGGGGTCACCAGGGGGCAAAGGCAAAGCAAGTAGGGGCTGATTCCTCTCAAGTTGGGATAGAACAGGTGCCATTTGTCTCCGTACACACGATCCAGCAAACACCAAGGCAGAAGCAAACACACAACCTTTTATCAGCTCCTGGGACAGCTGTGTGACAAATTGCTTTCCTTGGAAAGGCATGCAGGCTGATGGGAGGATACACACTAATTAGGAGAGATGGTAGCTGCCTTTGAGGCACTCACAGATCTTAAACAGCTGGAGAATGAAACCCAAGGATAGGACTAAGTCCGAGTGCATGCAGGGATGGGTGGGAGGAGGCCTTCGTGGCGGTGGCAGGCAGTGGGGGGGAGTTCCTGGAGGAGGTGAGTTTGGCAGAAAAGAATAGGAAGAAGTCAACGGAACAGGTCAAAGCCAGTCCAGAGGGAAGGAGAGTGGGGAAGAGACGCAAACCTTTAGCTGAGCTAGAGAAGCAGACACAGCGTGACTTGGCAGGCCACGTCTGGAGGCCCCCACCCAGACCCACGTGCAAAATAAGCTCTGAGTTTGGCTGCAGACAGATCAACTTTCCCAAAGGCTGTTTCCCAAGTGTGGTTTTCCTTAGTCATCTGCATTGTTAAGAATCCTAAATCTGTGTCTTTTTGTGCGCAATGCAAGCTATAAGAAAAAAGATGCAAACTGAGGGTTTTTAAAAACTTAACCTTCTTTTTTAACATAGAATGTGCAGTTATTATTAGTTGCAAAAATGAATAGGCTGTCTCATGTAAACTGTTGAGCACTACAAACTACTTCAAGTAACTCCATGCCCTCCCAAAGGCCTTCCCGCCGCTGAAGGTGAGCGTTGAGCTACCTGGATATTATCTTTGCCTTGGCCACACACCCTCTGCCTCGGCATTTCCTCCGCTGGCTGTGTTTCCCTAATTATTCAAGTTGACGTAATCAAAACAAAGAGAATATTTGAAGAAGTTGAAGGAAATTCTGAGTAAAAGGACAGCCCTTGGGAAGGGGCCCAGATCCCAAGGAGCCTGCCTGGGAGAAGAGGCCATTTGCATTCCGAGCCCAGAGCCGGCTTTTCCTATCCTTCGCCATTTCCCCCACCATTCCAACTGATTAAAGGATGCCAGAAAATTACTTACGCCCTTAAATTGCAACAACAAAGGCTTGGCTTCTCTTTTCAATCAAAACAGCTAGGCTGCCTGATTCAAATGCTAATAGCGGGGCCTCCTTAAATGAGGGAGACACTCCCACTACCACCCACCACCCCACAAATGACCAGAAAGTGGCTCTTTGGCTACAAGAACTGTAAGAACATGCAGGACTCTCCTAGTCAGATGCCCTGTTAAATACTTTGTGGGAGACAGTCCCAGTGGTGGCTTCAGGATGGAGCAGGGAGGCTTCAGTGTGCACCAGGTTTTGACTCAAAGAGAACTGGCCCCTGATGCAGGAGCCATCGGTCATGTTGCATATGCAGCAAGACCCTTTAACACATCTGTGGTAACTTCTAAAGACTTTTGGGAGGAGAAAGACCCCGGTTTTAGAGTTGGTGGTTACTGCTTCAGTTCCTAGTTCTTGGATAGGCTTGTATCTGTGGTCTCTCAAGAAAGGACTTAGTTGGTTTCTCAACTCCATTTCCTGTTCCAGTGCCTGGCCTGGCACCATGGGTGAGCACCTGCATGGCCTGACCAGTGAGCAACCTCTACCTGCTTGCTTCACCCACTTCTAGCTCAGAACCAGCCCAGCCGCACAGTCCAAGTTCAAATTCTGATTTCCTACGTAAGGAGCAACCTTGGGGCAGGTCCAGGGTTCTAGTCACAGGCTTGGCCATCCCTGGTCAGTGTCTGGAGAGCACAAGGACCAGAGCCGACATCTTCACACACTGCAGGAGAGCACACACAAGCCAGAGACCCAGTCTTGCCTCCATGGCTAACCTGGGCCTGACCAGGCCACCCGAGGTTCATTCTGAGCTTTAATTTCCCACTCTGGGAGGAGGTGGTAGCAGCTCCACTCTGTAAGGTTTGCCTGAGTGTTAGGCGGAATGTGAAGCCAAGGCCCTGGTACCACGCCTGGTAAGCAGTCAGAATTAGCTAATCGGGCAACCTACGTGGCTGATGCACAGGTTTTGAAAACTCCTGTCTCTCTTTCGCCATTTTTACAGCGTGTGTCTTTTTCATATTTACTTTTGCATTTGCCCTCTCTGTCACTGTGTCCATTTTGACTTTGTACCCCACTCCATAGCCAGTGGGTGCCGTTGCCCACAGAGTGAGCCGTGGTGCACTCTGGGGCTGTTGGTGGATTCAATGGGCAATTTTTTTTTTTTCAAATAAAGTTTTAATGTAAAGAGTCACATCTTGAAATTCAAATTTAAAAATTCCTTCTCTTGATGCATGCAGACTTTGCTTTACCCCACCACGTGGTGCGGGGGATTGAACTCAGACCCCACACTTGCTGCAGTTTTTCTGTTGTGGTTCATCTTGGAATCTTTCCCTGTGCGTTTCTATTACTTTTCCCGTGCTGGGCAATTTGGCTGTGTCCTGCCAGGGCCTTCAGTTTCTTAGGAACTGTCCTAGTTCTCAGTTTGCATGAGTAACACACAAGTCCTGTCCCTCCAGGCCCAAGTGAAGATAATTATCCTTTCTCTCCCCGACACCTACTTCCTAAATTCCTGGACGGTGTGAGAGAACAGGGCTACTTTAGTTTACTTTTTCCATTATGACAGGTACTTTCTTCTGATTGGAATGTATGTTCTGTTTCTAGGAAATGGATTTCAGACCATTTTGTAGAGAGGCAATTCTTTAATATATCTGGTCAAAGACTATGAGAAGAGGTATTTGAAGTAGGCAATAAGAACCCAGACTCAGCTCAGTAGCAGGCACTTGCCTAGCTTGGCAAAGCCCTGGATCCCATCCCCAAACTGGCAAAAAAAAAAAAAGGCCAGGTGTGGGAGTTCACACCTGTAATCCCAAGTGAACACACACACGCACTTATAATACCCACAAACACTCATGAATAGACACACACCCATACACCCAAACTCACACAGACACCCACTCACACCCACACTTATGCACACTGCCATTCACACACACAGACACACACCTGCACTTGCACACACCCTCACACACTCACACATCTGGGAGGAACTTCCCTTCTGGAGAATTCCATGTTAGCAAGGAAGGCAGAATACATCAGATACAAATGACTGAGGTACGTCTTACTTCGGGAACCCTTCTGGTCCATTTCACAAATAATCTTGTCCTGTAATAAACATGATTTGGGAAACTTTTTTATATTTATGTCTCACCTTGCAGCTAGAACTTGAAATAGCCCAGGAGAGGGACAATCTGTATCTTCAGTGTGAAAATCACTGTGTCATCCAGGGTACTGTACATTGGAATGTCTCTTAGGATAGCAAAATGCAATAGTAATTATTATCCTTAGTTTACATTTATAATGCTTGTGGAGTGGGTATAAATATTCCGGACATGACATCAAAGCTTAGACTTCTCTGTCTTGATCACCTTCCAGCATAAATCAGTTTAAATCAGCTAACAATGTGCCTGGAATGATGAAGGCTCAGAAGGGGAGACGAGACCTAGGCTAAGGCTGGAAAAACCAAGCAAATGTTATTAGTGCCATCAAGTACGGGTTTGGGGTGATATTGTAAAAAAATCAAACATATTGACATAAGTCACTCCGTTCTTATGAAGATAAGGAGAATTTGTTTATATTTTCTTTCATCCTTCATTTGTATGTGTGGCTAGGGATCAAACCCAGGGCCTTGCACTTCCCAGTGTGTGCTCTACTGAGCCACATCCCCTGCCCAGAGGATGTTTTGGGGGGAAAACCTATAGCAGTAGCTGGAAAACTCAAGTAAAACTGAATTGAACTGCAAGTGACAGACTGTTGGTGAGAGGAGAAACGAGGAGGAAGGCGAGGGTGGAGGAAAGGCCTGTGTGGAGTGAATTCTCCAATTCAGGAGGTCTGTGACAAAGAAATGATTACAGACCAACCAGAATGCATCCTCACTCAGGCCTCCACATAAGGAGGCTGGGACCAGGGCTGTCCTTCAGTTCATGCAAGCCACATGTAACCAGCCACTAGTCACACACAGGACACTCATGTCAGATCTCCCCAGAAGACAGGCAAGTCACCAGAACTGCAGGAACCACCTGAGGAGCTCAATAAAAATCCTGTTCCCGGGCCCCAACACAGACTCACTAAATCAGAATCAGGAAGATGAGAATTGTGAGTTTCAATCAAGGTCCCAAAGTCATTGTGGTGACCCAGTGCATTTGAGGACATTCACAGGGTTTTGGTTGTGGCTCAGAAAGAAAACTAGAAATAAAAAAAAACTAGAAATAAAAGACAGCCCCAAAATGTGTAATATATGCCCACAATTTACAGCCACTTAAATAATAGAATATAAAGCTAGAGTACATTAATTGTAAGACAGGATTTGTTTTATAAATGAGAGGCCCTGGTGTGTGTATATGTGTGCATTTGTGCGTGTTTCCAGTTTAGCTAGTTGGGTGGGGTGGTAGTTGTAACCTGGTCCCTGGGTTTCTGAACATGCTCACAGAACTTTACAGAGAGTCCCTAAGAAGAGCATTTTGTGCAATCCCTTGCTTTACAGGCAAGTGATGTAAGCTATGTGAGTTTCTGCAACCCTGTGTTACGTACACATTTACAGGTGTGTCTTTCACCTGGTTTTGAGTTTTGGACAATTCTGTAGTGTAGCCTTGGAACCAGCTTCAACAGAGTCCAGTTCTGGCCATCACGATCCATGCTAGCAAATCCTGGATGGAAATTTGCTCATTCTATTCCAGAGTTTCAAGAACCTACCCTTCCTGTGGGGCTCACATTTTCGGACAGTTACAGACTGATGTAAGCTTGATGTGCTTTTGGAAAATCGGGCCAAATTCATCTAGCTTTGTGACTTGCTTTTTGTCAGGTGAAGTGACTTCTGGCATAAAAAAGGAAAACAGTAACCTCTCCCTCTCTGGCTCCCACCCTCATTGTCAGGGCCTCTTGACCTGGCTCTGCATACCACCATCACCACCATCACCACCACTGGGGCAAAGAAACATCCCTGAGTTTCTTTTCTTCCCTTCAACTCCAGTCCCTCAGGTCTTTCCTTGGGCTAAAGGTGCTCTGAAGATTCAACAGGAAGTCTCAAAAGATGCAGCTGAGGTGGTCACTCCCCTACACACACTCACCTCCCCCAGTCCTGGGGGTCGTTCCGCTGCAGTTTCTCCCTCCTGGCACCTTTTCCTCCATTCTGTGAGTCGAGAACGAAGAGCCTTGGAGGAAAAGGAGATCGATCTTTTTCAAACATCCTTCATTACCACAGCTTATTTTACACTGTCAGCCAAGTTGCATTCCTCCAAATTTTCACAACTCAAAAAGTGGAAAACTTACCTTAGCGCTTCATTCCCAGATGGAGGGAGCAAGATCCCCACCACCAGTCAAGGCCAACTCCAAAGGCAGCACGGTGCTGCTTAGGACTGAACGGCAGCGGAATTCCCTTTCTAATTTTAAAGTGTAGGCACAGGCTTCACTATGTAGGCATTCTGGACTGTTGGTGTCAGGGGCCCTTTTTTCTGTATCGTGACAGCATTTGTCTTGGGCAGAATGCCAGCCACTGTTCGCTTTTGTCTTCTGGTCAGGTATGTACCAACACATCAGATACAAGGCACTGTTGAGCTTCCTCCTCCTTTGTTTTGGGCACTCTTATTGCTGATTTCACAAGTTTTGGCGGGTTCAGACTTAGCCTACCTTCAGACTTGTCCAGCCCTGTTGTGAGCTGGCGGCCATGTGTAAAGTTTGGGCCAGCAAATGTGAGTGACTGGAGTGGAGATTCCAGAAAGCATGGGTGCCCAGGAAACATACACCATCTCTATTGAGATGAGTGCGAGCTTCCCAACCCCTTAAGGTATAGTAAGAAATGCAATAAGCAACAAGAGTACAAATGGGCTGAGGAACTGAAGAGATGTTTCTCAAAAGAAGACATACAAGTGCCCCAAGTATGAGGAGCACCGCTCATCATCACAAATGAAAACCCCCACAAGATGTCACCTCATGCTGTTAGCATCGTTGCTATCAAAAGACAAAAGAGAACACGTTGGTGAAAATACGCTGCTTGGACTGTAAATTGGACTGTCATTGTGGAAGCAGTGCGCGGCCCCTTAAATCATTAAAAAGAGTTGGAGTCAGCAATCGGACTGCTGCAAATATACCCAACGGAAATGAAATCTGTATCTCAAAGATGTCTGCCTCCCCCCACACCCCAAGTTTACTGCAGTGTTTTCCACAATAGCCAATGAACGGAAGGAGAAAGAGAGGGGAAAGCAAGTGTAAATACAGCACACAGAGGAATGCCAATGGGCCCAAGAAAGAAAGAAGCCCATGTGGATCAACCTGAAGGACTTCCTGCTAGAGGAAATAAGCCAAATACAGAAGGACAAACACCGGGTGATGTTACGTACGGGGACTCTAAAATCAATGGCACTCCCAGAAGTAGAGAGCGAGTAGAAAGGTGACTGCCCGGGGTGTGAAATGGAGGAGGGTTGAAGTGGACGAAGGTCCAGAGACCTCGTGCAGTAGGGTGAGTAACCAGTGAACAACACTGCATCTCCTACTGGAAATTTGCTGACAGTTGACCTCTTCGTTCTCACGGAGAGTGTGTGGGGTGGGAGAAATGCTAATTAGCTTAATTGTGGAAATGATTTCGCAAAGTGTACTTTGTGTCAGAACATCGTGATGCATATCTTAAATACATATAATTTTCGTCAAGTATAACTCAGAAAAGCTGGAAAAAGTAACAAGATAGTGGCAGAACACAACTTCATGCTCTTAAATTTGTCAAATTAGATTACAAACTACCGAAACCCACCCCCAATGTGGAAGATAACCTTGGTGGTCTTACAATGATTAAAGAAATTGCTTTTAGATATCTCCAACCTGGATAGTTTCATGAGGTAATTGTTCCCTTCACTTAGGGAAGAAGTGACACAAAAACCACACACTGCAGGAAACAGATGAGAGAATGCTTCCCAAATCGAGGCCAGTGTTGCCTCGATGCCACAAGCAAGAAAGGACAGCACAGAAAAAGAAGGCTGCAGACCAGTCTCTCTCATAAACATAGACACAAAAATTCAACCCAAACATTAGCAAATCCAATCCAGCGATGTGGAAGAAGAACCGAGTAGGGTCTATTCCAGGTATGCAAAGCCAGTTCGGTATTTAAAAGTCAATCAGCTAATCCACCAAATCAACAGACAAAGAAATCAACTGATCCAAGAAGTATTTGATAAAATCCTCCCCACCCATGAGGAGGAATAGAGGATGACTTCTGAACCTCATAAAGACCATCTGCAAAAGGCCACGGCCAGCATCGGACATAATGGTCAGAAACAAAGGGCTTTCCCTTTAAGAGTGGGAACAAGACAAGGATGTCTGCTCTTACCTTTCTTACTCAACACAGTATACACGTTCTAGTGTACTCAAACAAAAATAAAAGGAGGAGAAGGAAGGAAGGGACATTTGGAGGGAGGAAGGGTAAGAAAAGGAGCAAGTATGTGATGGGTGTCTTCTGAGTCAGACCCCATGTTAGATGGCTTCTCACTGAATCAGCCACCAGTTGTGTACTGGGCCTCTGCTCAGATTCTGTGCTGGCCACCATGGACCTGGCAGTGAGCAGAGACAGACATGATTCCTGCTCCCACAGGCCCCTGGGAGACAAAGGTCAACCAAAAGACCAAAGCATATGTCTGAAGCTACACCCAGGCATGAGCTGAGAGGAAGTGGAATGGAGAAGGACCCCATATCAATTGATCAGGAGAGGTAAGCGGGGACGGGGGTGGGGGGGGCGGGGGAACCTGGCGGGGGGACAGAGGAGACAGAGGAGGCACGAGGGGGAGGTCTGACATGGGGAAGAGCGTGCACATGGCTCTTTGTGAGAGAGAGGGGCTGCTTGAGCTGTGTCTTTATCTCAGGAGCACCAGGTAGGTAGGAGAGGCCACCATGGTTTTAAACCATTACCCTGATGAAAACCAGGTGAGAAGAACAAGCATGACACAGGTCGGAGATTAAGGGCCAGGTGCAGGGAACAGTGGCCCAGCCTTGCATGGCTGTGATGGACAGGGTGAGAGGGCTGCAAGCCAGATGCTGGCAGCTGGGGCACCAGCAACAGGTATGGGGAAGACTGGATGTGGGGTGAGTGAGAGGGTGGCAGAGGGGGTAACCTCAGGTTTAGGCTCACAGAGACCCTCTCCACCCACATCTAATCCTCACGCATCTTGTCACTAGTGCCTCGTTTGCACAGGAAGAAACAGAGCCTGAGCGGCGCAGTGGCTCCACCTCCTCACAGCGTAGGGTCCCACGTGCAGACGCACATGTGTAGACACACATGCACACAGGGACATTTCATGCTAAACTGTATAAAAGTGATAGATTAACTAAACCCCCGGAGGCCTTTTTTAAACAAAAAGAAAGATACTGAAAGCAAACAGGGAGGAAAAGCATGAATTGGAGACTAGAAATTCAGGTCTGAAATTAACTAACTTCAGTTTACTTCCTTATCATCCCCTGAAGATCAAAAGCCAGAGGCCAAATGCAGAGAAAATGTGGAAGCAAACCTGGCGGTGGCTTCACAGTCTAACCTTAAACTTGATTCCAGAGCACTGTCACTGTGGATGGCATATTCACAGTGCCTGTCCCGGGCCCTACGATACAGGGTCATTTCTCATTTGCGCATCTCGGTGTTTGTGGGGAGATGGAGGACTATTCAGGCACCCTATGAAAACTGAGGACCACGCAGCCCTACTCGGACTCGGGCAGGAAGTGCATCTTTCCTTGTAAAGTCAGCCTGTAGTTGCTCTCAACATAATACCTGGGACACCCATTTTAAAAGCAAGAAGGAAGTGGTCAAAGTCATGCTTTTTTGCAAACTTCAAAGGTTGCCCCCTCCCCCCTCTTTACATTTTACTGTCTGGGGAGCTGACTCGTCTGCAGCTGTTGCAGAGACTGTGTCCCTGGCGTCAAACCTGCCTCCTCAGGGCCCATAAAACTACAGCAGGGAACCAGGCGCAGGTGTGGAGGGACAGGGGCGGGATGCCCCTTAATGATCTCCCTGACACCCCCTGCCGAGCACAGCCACTGAAGGCAGAGGACTGGAGGCTGGCTGGTGAGATGCCCTGAGAGTTGGGCTGAGCTATTTACAAGTCAGACAATGACAAGGGCCACAGCTGGAGAGAAGCCAAGTCCCCTGGCCCCCAGGGATCTGTAGGTGCCGTGTCACCTCTGTGCAATGCAAGCCCTCTAAAACTTAGATCACCTAAAGGTGGAAGCCAAGAAGAAGCCAGGTCACCTCAGACTTTTCTGTGACCTGAGTTCGGGAACGGCACACTGCACAGTGCTCCTACAAAGCAAGGCAGGGTTCTTACTCCTCATCAAATTGAGAAAGATGGATAAAAACCAGGTGTGTTTCCCAAGATGTTGGATGTCTGGAAGACTTTTTGGCCTTTTTCTTTTCTTTGAGTGATAGAAGAAATTAATAATTACAGAATACTTTGAGCCAATATTAATGAAAGTTTGCCGATCACTGACTCATTATACCTTACTGTTTTGTGCCCATATTTTGAAGCAGAAGGGAGAAAAAACCCAGAGAATCAGTTATACCCAGCAATCTTAGGTGGTATAAACCACTTGGTTTTATTGGACAAATTGAGAAAAATTCACACTTTGTAAAGAAATGAAAAGTGAATGTGGACTTTCTGCAAAAGAAAGGGGGAAGAGGAGGAGGAGAGGATCGTTTTGGGCTGGAAGGACTCAGCATTTATTAAGCCCCACAGTGTGGTGATCGTGGTCACCTCCCTGCCTGGTTAGTGGAGCAAAGAGAAAAAAAAAAAAAACATAAAAAGTCCTGGTTTCCCTCAAGGACATTACTACATATTTGGATACCTAACAAATAAACACAAGATTACTTAAACAGGTTTTCAAATCAGTAGCCAAGAACTCATCACACCGTTCAGTTATTTTGCTGTCTACATTGGGTTTGCATTCTGGATAATCCTCTTTACTGAAGTATCATTTTCATCAATCGTATCCACTGGGTTCCATATTTTAAATTCTACAAGCAGGGCTAGGGTAGAGCACTTGCCTGGTGTGTGCAAGGCCCTGGGTCAATCCCCAGCACCATAATAAATTCTATAGACACCTGGGGTTAGGGTGAGTCACCCCTGGAAACATTTCTATGAAGACTAGTGAAAAAAACCTTGTCATTCAGAATGCAAGTCACCCTTTCAATACGGCGGCATCGGGTGACAATGAGAAATCCTGTCCTTTAGCAAATGTTTCCTGGGAATCATTGGACTAGGGTCTCAGGATATAAGGACTAACTTGTGTAAGAATGCAAGATGATAAACAAGGTGCCCTTGGTGTTTTAGATTTCAATTTGTTTCTCTATAATTAAAACCCATAAAGGAACCACCCCTTTAACATCCTGGATGGGAGTCTGGAATCCAGCCCAGGGAGTAAATCTGTGGTTTTATGTTTTTAAAGTGTTTTTTTTTTTTTTTTTAAAGAAAAGAAAGAAAGAAGAGGATCATGCCACAGAGATGGAGCTGACCCACAAAGTCAGAAATGACAGCTCTCTGGCCCATGTCAGAAAATCTTCACCTGAACAACAAGAGCAGCCAGAAACACACTGAGCCCCTCCTGTTCTCAGGATGTCAGATATTTGGAAAGAGGATGACAACGCTATTTCATGTACATTAGTTGTACACTTCTTGCTGTATTCCTGGTTGGGAACTTGGTCATTGATTCTGTAATCTTTCTGTTTATTTATTCTTAAGGGCCGTGATTTCTAATTGCAGCTGAATCACAAAAATTGTTTGGTTTGGGAACAAGACCACATTTCAGGTACAACTGAAGATAAGTCTTTATGAATCACTAAAATGTCATCATAGCCCACACAATTATGCCTTTTATCCATAACAAAAGATAAGGCTTTGCCAAAATTTCATATTCTGTAATTTTCCACAAAGAGTAGAAAAAGTGACCAGTCTGCACTTTTCATCATTTAGGGGCAGTGAGCCAGTCATAGACTACAAGTGGAATTTTTATTTTATACACTGTTTCAGCATATTTGGGGTGAATGGAAACATACATTTTTATGAAATCAGGCAAAAGCAATCACCTTGTTTTAATTTATGCAGAGAATCTAAAAGGATAGAAAATCATATAAGAAGGAACCTCATTTTGGGTTTCCTTTGTTTTATTGATTATCCGTTCACATGGCTGATTATATATTTGCTCAGCATAAACATAACAAAAGCACATGTTTTCCTGGGAGGAGGTGCAATCAAGTTTGATCCTCGCTCTAAACAGAGGGTGCTGTGAGTTCCTGCAGGCAGTGGCCCCATTTGGCTTACGTCTTTCGAGGTCATTAGTTCCATTTGTATTATACATGGCTGAGGCCACATTTCACAGCGGGATCCCATGGGGACAGGCACTGAGTTGCAGGACAGCAGGCCTGCAGGCCTGAGTCAGTGCATTTTGTCTGCCACAATCAGGCCACTGCAGCTAGACAGGCAGGGCCACAGAAGCTGCTCCCAGATCTGCACAGCCACAGGCTGTTCTGCAGGACCACTATGGCATCCCAAAGTTTATGTTTCCAGGCCCTTTGCAGAGAACTTACGGAGAGAAATTTTAAAGCCCAGTGGCTCCTGCAGAGTTGCAAAGTTATGGGGAGATATGCTTCCGAACAGGCAGTGACTGTTGGTGGCAGATTGTAAGAGTAGGTGTGAACACAAGGAGACTCACAGGAAGTTTGGGGAAAAGAAGTAGTGCACGAAATACTCTTCTTCATTAAAAAGAAACCACCTAAGTGAATGCACGCCTCTTGTATCTCAGGGGCCAGACGGCCCAGCTCTCGGTGAATGCATCACAAACTCTAAGCCACTGGAGGCGGGAGGCCAGGTGGGAGGCTGGGCACGCTGGTGCACGGCCTTGAACTCCACAGCGCTGTCTATGGCCTACCATCCGGGGCGCTCCACCCTACTCACACGTGAAAGAAGACTAGGTGTTGATCCATTGTTTACATTTATGACGTAAGTACAGAAGGTGACATAGCCCTGTCCGAATACCGGATTCAGTCTTCACAAGGGAAAGCGGAGATCCAGCACAACGCGCTCTTCCTTTATTTTCAACTCTTTACTTCCTATTCCTATCAAAAATTTCAAATTTAGCAAACCTGCTATTTTTTAAGCTGAAATAAGTTGCAGACATAAGAAAGAAGGGACACACTTTACAGAGAGTGTCAAAATGGGAGACTGAGCCATGGAGAAATAGGGATTTACCCGAGGTCTGCAGAATAACTGAAAGAACCAGCTCAGGTTGTGGTGCAGCTGGTGGTAGAGGGCTTGTCAGAACAGTGAGCCCCTAGACTGCATCCTCAGCACTGCACACGCACGCACGCGCGCACACGCACACACACGCACACGCGTGCACACGCACACACGCACACAGCTGTGAAACAACAGCATCCCAACCTACACCTGGCAGACTCAGGATACCCTGCTTGTGATATTGGATGAGCTATGTATACACGTTGCTACTGTTCAAACATTTTCCAGGGAGGCTCAGAAAGGAACCCACTTTGATGCGTGACGGTGAAAGCCTGCACACAGGGAGTGAATAAACTTTAAAGCACGCTCTTTCACCCTGCTCACATCTTGGCTGAGTACAACCCAGATCTTGATGATTCACTTGGTAGGAGATGGTACCCAGCAAGTGCCTGGTTTCTCAGAAGAGAAGTAATGACTCTGCACTTTGCACAGACTGGCCTTATGACGTTGTTAGAGACCATGACAACTGCATGCTCATAAGCTATTTTTTAAATGTTCGTACATGATGGTTGTCAGAGACCATTTCCATAACCCATGCACACATTTGTTCATTGCACCTTAAGTTCTTATTGCCCTTCTACTCACTCTGCCTAGATCCCTGCTAGAACTAAGACACATAAAGATTTTAAAAGGTTTAGCGAGGTGTGGTGGTTCATATCTACAATCCCAGCATTTAGGAGGTGGAGGCACGAAGTTTGAGGACAACCTGGGCTCCACAGTGAAACCCTGTCTCAAAAACTAAAGGTTTATGGCTGGTCTGAAGGCACTCACAACCTGGTGAATTGAATTTATATGACCTCGCAATAAGAATTCTCAGAGGAAAACGAATCATTTACAAACGAGAGCCACAGTAAGACACGATGGAGGCCTCTTATTTCTTCTCACGGTATTTCCTTTCTCCCCCATTCTCTAGCCTTAAGCAGTGAGAGTCTGATACTGCCTGTGAACGGTGTGCTGCCAGAGGACCATCCACGCTCTCATGCCAAAGGAAGAAGAGCTTTGCAAATGGGGAAGAAGACTAAAGCAAAGGGGGACAACTGTCAGCAAGTTTGTCAAGCACTGTCCTCGTCACCTCAAACACACTTGCACATGGCGCCGCCTGAGTGAAAACTGGTGCCTGACCACAGGTAGACACCGTGGGCCCCTCCTGGATTGGAGGCCACACTCACAGCCCCATCTGAGCTGTGCCAGACCGCCTGGTGGATGGACCAAAGCTGCAGGCCTGGCCAGGGACGGGCTCCCCTCCTTGGGGACAGTCACCAAGTGCAGGATGGACACATGGACAGCCTCAGTACCCGTTTCTCACCAAACCATCTGTGGGAGGCATTTTGGGCTGGGACCCAGGTACAAATCTTCCCCTGAGAAGTTCTGAGTCCCGAGGCAGAGGACAGGGGCTGACCATGAGGAATCATGTGTGGGCAGAAGAAGGAGGACACTGCAGATGCCAAGGTGAATATAAAATAATGTCATTTAGCCAGGCCAGGTGTCAGAGGAGATGCTTGAGCAGGGAGTGAGGTGTCAGACACCGCAGAGGATCCCTTGCAGGTCCTGCTCCTGGCCTCCCATATCCCCAGGGTCTCATCCTGTGCAGGCCCAGGCTGCTCCACAGAAACCAAATTGCAGAGCAAGTGTTTCCCCGTGAGCACTGGACAGCTCTACAGAGGCACTGAGGTGGAAGTGTGGCCTCTGCACAGGTGGAAGCAGGAGTAGTGGGCAGAGAGGAGGGGACCATGGCTCCAGCTGGGGCTTCAGAGAACTGCTCACCAGCCAGGTGACAAAAGGCCTTGCACACAGGTTTGTCTGTGTCCTTAAACAATCTTAATTTATCTCACAAACCTGGTGTAGAACCTATGTAGTAATATGAAATTAAAAGAAGGCCAATGCAAGCAAAAGCCATGTTTCTTAGAAAACTCCCCAATCCTTGCATCAATCAAATGCTTATTGAATGCTGGGCCCTTTTCTAGACACTGGGGATCTATTGGTTAAAAAAAAATGCTAAAGAAGATAAATCAAATACACACTGTGTTAGTGACAAGTGCTAAGAAAGAAAACTAAGGCAGTGCGAATCTTCTGAGCAAAGGCCTGAAGGAAAGGAGTTGGCCCTACAGACAGCTGGGATAGGCGTTCCAGTCAAAGGAACTGCCTGTGCAAAAGCCCTGGGGTAGGAACAAGCCAGGGTGTATGAGGAGCAACAAGAAGTCCCGAGCTAATGGGGGTGGGGCATCAGATCTGGAAATGAGGAGCTGAGACCCCAACAAAGAAGCAGCTGGCAGAACGTCACGTTCACTGGCGTGGATGAACTCGTCTCCGCGTGCTGGAGTGACACACGGGGTTCTTGGGCTCCCTCCTACACATCTGATTCTATAAAAAATCCATTCACAATTTCTTTTTCCTTCCTAGCAAGAGCTAGAGTGGGTTTCTTGTTACAAGTGACCATGTAACCAACCGTCCTCTGCAGGCCCCTCAGCAAAAGGAAATCTTTGCAGGAAATCCACTCCAAGGGTTCCACAGACAGCGAGACCCCAGCCATCGCAGGCACTCCTCCTCCCCATCTGTCCTGCTGCCTCACAAGCTGGTCTCGGGCCCAGGCTTTCTCTACGATGGCCCTGAAACCATGACTTATCTCAGATCCAGGGTGGAGCATCTCGGCCTGTCTCTGAGGGACGTAGACAAGATGCCATCCTGTCCTGTACCTGGACTCAGCCCTGAGGAACTGAGAAGCAGACCTGGGTGTGAGGCCCTGGTGGCCATGGGGACCCTACCGGCTCTCAGAGACTGGAAGGGCAGAGCCGACAGAGTCATGGCTCTGGATGGGTCATGAAAGGAGCCCACTTCATCATCACAGGAGAGGCCCCGGGTCCCCAGGGGTGTCCGTGAGCACCCTACAGCAGCTGTGGCTTTGTACCAAGAGAAGCCACGCCTGGGCAGCAGAAACACATACCTTTTAGGAATTGCTGGTGCTACCCGTGCATTTGGTAAAATGGATCACCTTGAAGCCAGGAGGAAATAAGTCGCAGTATTTACAAGCCAAGGCAAATGTTCAAAGGGGACCCAGCACAAAGAACAGATGGCAAGTGGAGTCTGGAGGGCACTCCACAACACCCACAAAATGCAGATTTTTGTCAAGTGTTTTAAGGCTGTTTATGGGCTGAGTGCCCAGGAATCCACTCCTTTCGGCTCCAGGGTCACAGGAAACCGTCTTGAAGTGTCACCACCTCATGCTGGAAGGGGTGCCATTGCGCCCACCTCCCAGGAAAGGGTGTTTTTCACAAACGCATCACCTCCATCTTGTGAAAGCCAGTCAGACTTCTTCCACGGTTTCATGGGAGGAGAAAGAGGCCCACGTGTGCACAGCTGATAGTCCACCGCTGAAACCCAAGGCGGAGGTGAGGGAGCGTGGCACACTCCACCCCAGCTGGGGTTACCCCAGCCCAAATCCTGGGTTTCACACCTTCTTTTCAAAGTCCAGTTGCAAGAGCTCCAGAGGGAGTTTTTACTGTGGTTTTCACCTCTCAGAAACATCTTTGGGAAGTTATAGTTATAATCACTTCTTCCTCGTTTAACAAGGTGCTTAGTACTTAGTACTTGCCTTCAAAGGACACCTTGAAGAAAACGAGGGAACAGTAGAAATACCCAATAACTGCTAACAGCAAAAATCACAAGAGAGAATGTATCTTCATTGAAATGTTCTCCTTACCTGGAAGTGGAGGGGAGGGGCAAATAATGTATATACATGTAAGTAAATGCAAAAACAATAAAATAAAATAAATAAATAAAAAGAAATGTTCTCCTTAGCTGGTATTTCAATCCCTTAGTTATTTTTACAGAAAATAAAAACAATGAAAAAAAAACAATGAAGTCCAACTGTGTATACATTACCATAATTAAAAATTACTCCACACCCCTTTCCAAATCCCAAATCAACTTCTGTGCAATAAAGATGCTTTCAACTCTCCCAAGTGTCAGCCACTCGGGAAGATGGCTCATCCTTCAACCTTTCACAGAATCAATTTTGGAGGCTACTCAAATTAGTGCTTTTTAATGGCTGAACACATGGATAGATGAGTGGACAGGTGGCTGAGTGGATGGATGGATGGATGCATGCATGTGCATGAATGGATGGATGGACTGATGGGTGGATGGGTTGGTAGGGGTGAGTAAGTGGGTGGATAGGTGGTAGATGGGCAGACAGACAGATGGATGAATGGACAATGGACAACAGCTGAATGGATGAATGGGTGGGTACTAGGATGAACGGATGCAGACATGGATACACAGCTGGGTTAAGGGCGGGTGGGTGAGTAGATACATGGGTGGGTGGGTGGATGCACAGGTGGCGGATAGATGAGTGAGGGGCCAGGTGATACTAAGCTTAGAAGTTAGCATTTTTTAGAGACACGCCCCCTCACAGAGAGAACCCTAACCCCTCCTGAAAGTAGTGACACCAATAATGCACACCCAGTTTCCTCTTCCCAAAGAAGCTACTCACATACAAATCCCATTACCAGGCACAAACAGACAGACTCTACCATTAAACTCTCCCAGAAGAGACCATCTCACCATATCCAGTCCTGGTTTAGTTACGAAGTTGATTAGTAATCTTACAAGTTCAAAGTCACTGTGAAGACACTATGTCACTTGCCCTGGGAGGTAGCTGCTGCAGTTCTTCTGATTGAGGCAGACAGGGTCCTGGCTTCAGAGAGGATGCTCAAATCTACATTAAAAAAAAAAAATCCCACCTCGACTCTGATGGCCGGTGAACATCCCGGTCTCAGATGGGACAGGCCACTTTGCATTCCACAGAAATAAAACACCTCCTGCTTGGAGATGTTACTATCTGTTTCAATATTTCTGGAATTAAAATGTATTCATATATATTTAGTAATTAATATAACTTTTGCCTAAATAAACACAGTCATTTTATCTCCCTGCATTCTCAGTTATAGCAAATACCTAATAGCCACAATAATAGCATTGCATTGTTTTTGCACCATTTTTAGAGGAAAATTATTTGGGGTTTTTGAAAATGCCCTTCTATGTGCATGGCTGTGATTAGCTATGTCATACACAGCACTAAGAACGATAAGAATGTTATATTATTTATTGCTTCTCAATAAATAAAAAAAAAAAGTGAAAGGCACACTTTCAGAATAACTGTCTGACCAAAATGAGGGGGGACTGGCTATCAAGAAAAATATCACACAATCAGAAAAGTTGAATTAAAGTTTTTGGTTTTTTTTTACCAAATTCAGATTCATTCAAAACTGGATAGCCAGATGCTGGTGGTTCACGCCTGTAATCCTAGCAACTTGGGAGGCAGATAGCAGGAGGATCACAGTTAGAAGCCATCTTGGGCAAATAGTTCTGAAGACTCTATTTAGAAAATCCCCAACACACAAAAGGGCTGGGGGAGAAGCTCAAGTGGTAGAAGGCCTATCTAGCAAGCATGAGCCTCTGAGTTCAAACCCCAGTACCACACACATACACAAAAGTCTTCTTCCTGCATTTCTAGTACACGCTTGAAGCTTCTAGACATGGAGTTTCCTGGGCCCATTGCCTTAGGCCACTATTACTTGTTTTCTTCCACCCTTACTGAAACCCCAAATAATTTTTATGACATTTTAATCTTAAGACTAACATGTTTTGTTTACCAAGCAAGAAAAGGTATGTAGGGACTTTTCATGATAGAATCCCATAACCTAACGGGAGCAGGAAAACGAGCCTCACTCCAGGACTCAGCACCAGTTTAACAGAAATAGGAAGTGAAACATCTGAAATAAATAAATCCTGGCATTGCACGGGCCCAGCGTGGCACTGTGTCTTCCTGCAGTGATGGTGACCTGGTCTGTGGTGGCTCGTCACATATCTGTAACTCTGGCTATCTGCCACAACCAGAGCCCAGTGGCCTGCAGGAGTCGGTGTAAGTGAGACCCACGCAGTCACTCGTGGCCTCTCTCAACCTGAGGCTCTGCTTCCAGCTTCCTCTCAGCCCCACAGCCCCAGGACAGAATGTCCCACCAGGACAGGACATCTCACCTGGTGTCCTACTTCCTGCTTCCCACAGCAAGCAGGTAGGTGGTGCAATTTCAGACCTTATTGCTCAGGCTGTGTTTACAAAATGCCATCTGTCAATCAAGCCAAATGGCGTGTGGTTTCCCTCAGTGTGTGCACTGTGCTTCCCCACCTCTGCCAACATGTGTCTGTCCAGTTCCCCTGTGAACTGAGTGACAGGGAACTTTCGGCCCCAGCATTCGCATCCAGCCAAGGGAGAGTGTGAATAAGAACTCAGGGGCTGGGCACCGGTGGCGCATGCCTGTAATCCCAGCTACTCAAGAGGCAGCGATCAGAAGGATTCAGGTTTGAAGCCAACCCAGGCAAATAGTTCAAGAGACCCTATCTTAAAAAGCCCTATCACAAAAATAGGGCTGATGGAGTAGCTTAGGTGAAGGCCCTAAGTTCAAGCCCCAGTACCACAAAAAAAAATTAAAACAAAAGAACTGGGCCTTGGGCCAATTGCAAGTCTGGGTGGGAATTCACACGGGCAGTGCCCAAGACATGGACAGCCCCAGCAATTCCTCCTCTCTATACACAAGACTCCTCCCGTTGAGACGAAAAGCTGGAGGTTCTCCCCTTCCATCGCACCAGGGAAGCCCTGTGACTTGCTGTGACTCACTGAATGTGGCAGTAGTGTCAATGTGACAGAGCCAAACCCAGGCCTTAAGATGACAGCCAGCTGCTGCCACTTCTTTCTTAGAAGAGGCCACTGTGGAAGGGGTGTGACTGCCCTTTGGAGTGGGAGTGCGGGAACAGAGAGAGAGAGGGAGAGACAAAGATAAAACAAAGATAAAAAAGATAAAACAAAGAAAAAAAAGAGAGAGAGGAGAGAGATAAAACAATAGAGAAGAAGAGAAAGAGAGAATGAGAGAGCAAAACAGAAATAGGGAGACAGAGGAAAAAGAGAGAAAGAGATTTAGATGCAGAGAAAGAAATGGAACGAGAGCGAGATGGGGGAGGGTGAAGAGGAGAGAGACAGAGAGACAAGAGAGCAAGAAGAGCCTCAGCTGTCTTGGATGTCATAGAGCCTGACTGAGGCCTGCGAGACCAAAGAAAGACCCTCCGCCCAGCTCCAGCCCATGCCCGGCCACAACAGCATGCCAGATGCCACTAGGCCTGTGGCACGGTTCCAGGGCAGTGGACACCTGAAACCTAATCAGATGGCTCTGGCTCTGTGCTGGGATGCGTGCAGGGTGTGCGCCGGGGCAAGGGGCAAAGGAAGGCACAGGGGCACCTTGGTGCCACTGGACTGCAGGTTGCAGGGAGGAGTGTGGGCGCTGCAGGGCGAGTCCATCTCGGCCTTGCTCTCTTGTGCATTCTCAACCAAAGACCAATGTGGTTTCCTGACAGATGCCAGGTGAGAGCTGACAGGGAGAGACAAGTCAAGGCCAAGTTGGTCTTGCAACCTGGCTTCCTCGCCGGCAGCCTCAGACATGGCTCCATCTCTCCTCCCAGCACCTGCACATCCTCAGAGCTGCCAGCACGGGGGGCCAGCAGGGCAGCCATGTCACCTGTCCTGGGAACTCCCGAGCAGTCAGAGGCAGGAGAGAGGATGCTTGGCCTGGCCGAGGAAGGGCCATTGTTTATGGTTCCTCCAGAGTAGTCACCGGTCAACGAGCAATAACACCATCTTGATTTCTTCCCACCAGCTGAGCAATGGAGTGAGAGCTCTCCCTTTGGAGAAGACAAGACGCCACATGGTATCCATCCCACATGCTCACAAAGAGGGCAGGGTACCAAGAGTGGGGCGTGGGGTCTGTGGAGTCAGGAGCTTCCTATGGGTAAGTCACCAAGTCCCACTTCTTGCCAGCACAGCTGCCTTCTCAGCCTCCGCCCCACAGCCTGGGGTCCCAGTGTGAGTAAGCTGTCAGCGGGAAGTGGGGTCCCGTTCCAGCCAGCCCTGTGCCCCCTCCCCTTCCTTGGGTCTCTCCATGAGGCTCTGGACCCCAGATCCACCATGCACATTTCCAGGGAAGATGGCCGTCTGCCTGGAAATATGGGTCGTTCACACTATGAGTCATTCATTCATCTAAGAAATCTCTATGTGTGCAGCAACCTGGATATCTGAACAGGGTTCTCAGTAACAGTCAGAAAACTGAGCTTAAAATCCGACTTCAGGATGAGCAAGTCTGATGGTCACACACGAAAGAGAGAATGCACACAGGAGGAATAGGGAAAGGGCAGGAAACCTAAAACTTGAAAGTGGTTGATGTTCCCACCGCAGAGGAGAGAATAAAGTAATCTTAAACTGACAGAGGCCACTACAGGAAGGAGACCAGGAAGTAGAGAAGAGGTCAGGTAGAGATGAATCAGTTCGGGTTGTAATACACTTGTGCATGGAAGCAATGCTAGGAGTCTCTCTGTATAGCTATCCTTATCTCAAATTAGCAAAAAACGCCATGCCTTTCTTATTATCACTTATGTCTTCTCTTCATCAAAATCGGAGAACAAGCGGGTGGAACAGGATCTGCCTGGAAGCGAGGTTGGGGGAGAAGGGGTGGGGGGCAGGGGGAGAGATGGCCCAAACAATGTATGCACATATGAATAAATGAAAAAACTAAAAAAAGATTAATAAGTCTGCAAAATTATCTGCTTGCTGCATTTATCCTAAAGTCACCTTCTCTGAGCCCCCAACAGCCTCCCCTTTAAGGAAGCTCTGCTTGGCTGGGGGCAGAGATCAGGGGCAGAGGGCTTGCCTCGCATATGTGAGGTCCTGGGTTTGAGTCTCAGCACTGCAAAAAAAACAAAACAACATTTGTAAAGTGATTCTTAGAGATGCTTCTTCACTCTCTGTGTCCCTTTCCCCCCCCCCCCTTTTCCATCTCTTCTCTTCCTTCTCCTCTCTTCTCACTCATCCACCAGGGCACTGTGGGGGGCCCTGGCTGGACCACAAGCTGAGGTAACCGAGCTGTGGAGCACAGCATCTGTGGAGCAACCACAAGGCCAACTGTTGACTCTCAAAGCGCCAGAAAGTTGCCCTACAAAGCGTTCAAGTGCTCTGCAAATACTAGCCAGATTGTAATTAAAAAGGGATTTATGACTAAAATGAAAAGTCAAGTGAGGCACAGTCCATTTGATTTGAAGCCCGTTGGAACTCTTCTGGGTTCCAAGCAGGTCACTGCCACCTGCTCAGAGGTCTACTACTGTCTACAACAGTGTTGGCAGGACGATTGCTGTGGCTTGACCATGTCCCCCGGTCACAGTGTTGACAGGTGGCACCTTTAAGAGGTGATGAGGTCACAAGGGCTCTGGCCTCGTGAATGTATTAAAGATGTCATTGTGAGATGAGTCTGGGCTTCCTCTCTTCTCTCTCTGTCTGTCTCTCCCTCTTTCTTACATTCTTGTCCTTCCATATTCTGCCATGGATAACATAGCAAGAAGCCTGTCCCCAGATGCAGGGCCTTCCCACCTGCAGAACCATGAGAAATAAGTCTGTCCTTTATAAACTACCCAGCCTCCGGCATTCTGTTATAAGAGCACAGAATTGACTACAGCAGCGATTCACGCAGACACTTAACCACACCCACAGAGGTGAGTCTCTGCCCTCAAGAGGCCACAAGCTTGGACTTGGTGCTGACAAGGTCAGGCCTGGCTTCAGCACAGAGAGGAGCTGCAGAATCTCAAATGAACTTTCGGCTGGGGATGTGGCCCAGAAGTACAGTATTTGTCCAGCATGCTTGAAGCCCTGGGTTCAGCCCCAGCACTGGGAAAGCAAAACAGAACATTGCCAATTATTTTGTGCTGCTTGGTGCAGTGATGCACACTTTCATCCCAGTGACTCCAGAGGCTGGGGCAGAAGGATGGTGAATTTGAGGTTGGTCTGGGCAATTTAGGGAGACCCTGTCTCAAAAACAACAACAACAAAAAATGAATTTCTCACAAATGTGTGCCATTGTCACTAGAGTTCTGGACAGGGCTAACCCACCAGTGGCACGCACTTCAGGTATAGGCGTGCTGTTGTCTGCCACATCTATGGCAAGGCAAGGGGAGGGTGACAAGGAGAGTCTAGGAGTGCCATCCCAGGCTGGTTTACAGAAGACACACTTAGAAACAAGCCTTCCTGTCAGTGATTTGAAGTCATGCAGTCCATCCTTAACAGATCCAAAGCCGAACTCTGACCTTTAATTAAACCTGGACCTTTGAATACCTGAGCTGAGTTAGTGCCTCGGCCTGGCACTCAAACTGGCATCCACACCAAAATCCCCTAGAAGTTGAGGATTCCAGTCCCTGGCCCCAACTCCAGAGGTCCAGATTCAGGTGATGGGGTGGGCCTGAGGACATGCATTTCTAACAAGTTCCCAGGGGTTGCCAGCGCTGGTCCCTTGTGACAAACCACTGATCTAGTGTCAGAGAGCGCTGATAGATTTGGAGTACTGCTGGATCTGTGTGTGAAGTTAATGTGATTTCCTTTCCCTGTGGAAGAGGAACCTGTAGGATAGGTGTGCGGAAGAGACTTTGAAAAGCTGACTGTGACTTGCATTTGCCCATCAGCCCTGCAGGAAGGGGCTCCAATTGCAGCAGAGTCATCAATGATCTCAGCTGACACCACTGGCCGTTCTCCAACAGTTGAAAGGATGACTCAATTCTTCCAACAAAGGTGAGCCCATGCACGCACCTCACTTGATAGCACAGAAATACCAACCAGGTGACAGGAGTGCCCAGGGCCAATCAAAAGTGCCTCCCAGTGAAACTCAATGGTCACTTGATGTCTGACTTTGAACTGGCAGTCCCACAGTGGACAGACATTTGTGGGGTGTTTTTGTGCTCAACCAAATCTCAGGTTCTCACAAACAGTGCCACTGATATCGTGCCTGCATCTCTGGAGGTGAGGTGTGACCACTCCCACAGGACAAGGCCTGCTGGGTTGCTGCTCACAGTCCACACGGTCAGGTCATAGCATATCAAGGGCAATCTGCAGGATTTTGGAAGTTCCAGTGACTGGAAGATCCAAGGTTTGTTGGTAAAGAGTGATTGGTACAACAGGCACATGCCTGTAATCCTAGCTACTTGGGATGCTGATATTGGGAGGATTATGTTGTGAGCCCAGCAGAAGCAAATAGTTCTCCAGACTGCATCTCTAAAATAACCAGAGAAAAATGGACTGGAGGTGTGGCTCAAGTGGTAGAGTGCCTCTTTGCAAGCACGAAGCCATGAGTTCAAATCCCAGACCCATAAAAAAAGTCATCAGTATCTCATATGGGTGACCACAAGCTCACCGAAATCATATCATCGACAGGAACCACACATGGACCATGTGGGTCAGACCACGTAGGGAACCTGAGCGAGCAAGGCTGTAGAACTACGTGCTGGGTGGACCCCAGCCCTTGGCTCCATTTCCCATTTCTCCTTGGTGGCTCCGTCATCTATTCCGATGGTCCTGTTTGTTGACACACTGGTAAGGCAATTACCTTAAATTCATTTTGAATTTAATTTTGAGCTGCACTTCTTCTCCTTTTCATGTTAAAAAGAGTCATGCCTCATTTCGGTTTTATTTTTTCTCACCTTGCTGTCAACCATCTCCTCCCAGTAGCTCCTGAGTAGCCATGTGGAGCCCAGATGTGTGTGCCCATCCCCGGCCAACCAAACAGATTAAAGGCAGGGCTCTTCTCACAGTTTGGTGTGAGCTGCACTGGCCTCCTTGCATTGAAACCAATTTCAGATTCACCTGACTGACCTCCTCCACAGAAAGGTTTCTGCAAAGATATTTAAAACACAGCCAAGAGAAATGGCCAGGAGGGGTCTTTCAGACTCGAAGGTTACTTCAAATATAAATGTTCATTGTATTCATAAATAAATCAGCACTCACAGTCACTGGTCCCAGGAAGGGGTTCGGACGTGCACTGCCCTGCACATCTGGTAATTCTGATGATATAGTGAGGTCATGGTGTTTGGAGATGGACTGGGTCTGGATCCAGGGTCCACATTGCGCTCACCAGCTATTCTGAACAAATGTGCTTCCAGACTGTCCTAACTTTCCATTTCCTCACCTGTAGAGTGGGTTTTCTAAAAATAAAAATTAATGCAGGTACACCGGTGCACAGGTGTGTGTGAGGACATGCAGATGTTGTTTTCTCAGTCACCCGCTTGCCTGGCTCGCAGCTCATTCCCCTAATCAGAGCTGAGACTGTGCCTCTGCTCATTCCAGTACTGTAGGCAGCACACTGTTTATTGTTAGCTCATTCTCAAGCCTGTCCCATCGTACTGCTACTATCACAGACGGTCCTGTAGATGAAGTCTTATTTACACTTGCTGTGGCTTTCTTTTTCCGTTAAAACACTGACATCCCATAAAAAGCTATGAAGCTGAAAGCTGCAGCGCTCCCCTTGTGTGCATTCCGTATTAGCAAGCATTTGCATCCTTATGGGGCGTCTGCTTTATGGACTAGTGGTGTATATCCCAGCAGTCGTCTGAGCGGGTTTTCTGTGCTAGTGTTTGTCTTTCACATTGCCTGCTTTTATGTGTCTAGTTGCTTTTTCTCTGCATTTAAATTACTATGCGTTTTGAATTAGGTGGAACACTAGGCTCCTCCTAAGTAACCCTCTTCTCAGAACCAAAATCCAGTGGGGACATGGGGGCTGGAAGGGATGGTGGGAGCTCCCAGTTTAAGATTATATACGTGTCTCCATAGCCAAAGGTTACCCGAGGCCAAGGATGCACCTTCAGCCATCAAAAAACAAACAGCAGTCTCTCAGACTGAACCTCACTTCTTTACAACTTTTTCCCATTGGTCCTACTTCTGGTCTCTGAAGCTACTTAGCACAAATATGAAGTGGACATGAAATATGGTTTTTGGCATGTTGCCTTAGCTTGGATCACCATGACAAGTACCACAAGCTGAGTGGTTTCAGCAACAGAGATTTACTTTCTTCAAAGTCTGAAGGTTGGAGATCAGTGAGCAGTGCAGGGCCCTGGGGTGGGGCCTTTTCCTGGCCACCATGGGGTCCCACCCTCCTGACCTTACCTAAACCCAATTACCCCCAAAGACCCACCACCACCTGGGAGTTAGGACTTTACCATCGGACTCTGGGGAGTGGGGAGTGCCATTCGATGCACACAGGATATCAGATGAGATGTGATAAGTACGAAATCCCTGACAACTGCTAGAGTCAGCCACATCTGCTCCCCTCACACTGGCCTTTCCAAATTTGGGCCACTGTCTGAGGCTTCCCTGCATGGAAGATTCTAGCTTTTTGCCTCCTTCCAACTCTTTTGCAAAATCTTCTAAGTCTCCTGACAATCTCCCCCACTCTTGCCAGGACTAAACACTTCCCTACACACGTGTAAGTGTGGACAAGTGAACTGCCTCCAGGTTTCTGCATGCAGATAGTAACCAGAAGTCATTAATGCACATCATAGTCATACAATAACCTCAGTTCCTGCAGCGATAACAACACCATGGTTGTTTTCGAACAACACATTTCTACCATTATTTGAGAAAACCACCTTTCCTGGCTTAATGTGTAAGATTTATTTTGGTTCACGAGTGTTCGATGGGCCTCTGAGTCTACAGTCATGGGACCGTTTTGTCCTCTCCAGAGAATTCAGTGCATAAGATGAATGTACCCTGCAAATTAAATTCAGCCACCTTCAGCCATCTGACAGACTGGCTCCCCAATACCGAGAGTGCTGTACTCCTCACACCCACGTGTGAGGCCCTGCCCTCCCCGGCCAGCCAGACAGCACAGCTCCTGTACTGTGCACCGGCCAGGACACAGGAGAGAGAACACAGCTGATCAAGTGGAAAGTGCCTGCAAGCATCCAAGTAGCTTTGGTGACCAAGAGTACACAAAACAACTTACTAATGGAAAACAAGTCCAGAACACAATATATCAAGCTGTTCAGAAAGTAATATTTGAGCCAGACGTGGTGACTCACACCTATAATCCCAATGCTCGGGAGGATGAGGCGGGAGGATGAGACTGGGCTACACAGCAAGGCACTATCTCAAAAACAGTTCTTTATAAAACCATGTAGGACAGAATAAAACATTTTCAACAGCAAACCGTCTTCATTTTTATCTTTTTTTCTTCTTTTTACTGGTAGCACTGGGGTTTGAACTCAGACCCTTGCACTTGCTAGGCAGGTGCTTTACCACTTGAGCCACACCCCCAAGCCCTTTCTGGCTTTACTTATTTTTCAGGTAGGGTCTCTTATTTTTTGCCTAAGCCAACCTGGACCATGGTCCTCCTACTTACCCCTCCTTGGAAGCTGGATTACAGACAGATGCAACCATACCCAGCTTGTTGGTTGAGATGGGCTCTCAACCACCTTCTTGTCTGGGCTGGTCTTGATCCAAGATTTTCCCAATCTCCACTTCCAAAGTAGCTAATATTACAGTCACGAGTCACCTCACTTGGCCATTTTTATCTTTAAAACAAATTTGTATAAGGTGGGTCTGTCTCCTAGTAACCTCGTAAAGCAGACATTGCCATCATACCTTTCCAGATGAAGAAGTAATTGGGGAGGTTGAGGCCCTGCCCAAACCACCTGTCAAAGTTGGACCCAGATTTCCTTCCTTGAAGACTGAGCTTTCCAGTCTCACCGCTGCTGCTGTGGATGCAACCCCCCCACTGAGTTCTGAGGGTGCAGTCACCCAAGGTCATGTCACAACACCCACAGTTCAGCAGAGCTCCTTCCATCTTTAAGGCCCAGGCCATGTGACCCTACTTAGGAGGGAGTGAGATGTCCCGAGCAGCGACAAGACAGGGCTGCCTGCACCATGCAGCACTGAGCTCTGGACAGAGGTGTCGCTGGAACCAGCTCTGGGCTGCAGGACAGATCGGTCCCCTTCTACAGACACAGGGCCTCTGTGCCCCAAGAAGCCTACTCTCCTCAGGAAGCCTTCCTAAGCGGATTGCACCATGCATTTATACAATAAAGAAGAATGACTGATTCTTTCTCTGCAAATGAGTGCTTTAACTCAGCAATACTCTTCCTGAGCTATTTTAACCACGTGGTGTCCGCCCTGACATGCCAAGTTCTGTTTAAAGCCAGGAATATAACTGTCTTCACAAGGGTGTGTGTATACGTGTATTTATATAACCATCTATCTTCCAAATGATGTATGCAAAATCCTATTTTGCACACAGTAAGAATTCCAAAACACCCGTCACACACCACTTTCCTGAATGGATACGTTAATGCTAAGTAATAAAAAAGCCTGGGACATAGTAGCTATGAAAAAATTGCCATAATGGAAATGAAAATATAACTTTAGTGAACACATCTTTCATCCCCAAAAGAAATCTCACCCGGTTCCTGTTGTCCTGATCACCACTGACCAGCGGCTGGGTTTCCTGTCTTTTGGGAACAGCTAGAGGCCTAGGATTCACCACTGGAGAGAGAAATGTGAAGCATAAAACTAGAAATTCATGGTAATTTCAACGACGCAAGATTTATTTTTGTATTTCAGCATTCAATAATATTTATATATGTAAGTGCTGGTAGATATTTTTATTTTATTTATCATTATATCAAAGTCAAAAACTTTACTAGGACTGAGCATGATGGTATACACATGCAATCCCAGCACTCTGGAGGCCGAGGAAGACAATCAAGAGTTTGAGGCCAATCTGGGCTACACAGCAAGACCCCTATTCCAAAAATTGTTTTTAAAATTTTTTAACTGATTGGGCCAGGCATGATGGTACACGCCTGGAATTCCAGCTGCTTGGGAATTCCAAGCAGGAAGATTGCTAGTTTGAAGCCAGCCTAGGCAACTTAGGAAGACTCTGTCTCCAAATAAAATTTAAATAAAAAATAAAAGGCTTTGAGACATAGCTCAGTGACAGAGCGCTTGCTTAGCATGCTTGAGGCCCTGGTTTCAATCTCCAGTACCGAAAAAAAAGTATCGATAGATTATCAATTCACAAAATTGTAGAGAAAACTGATCTATTTGATTTGGACAGAGACAAAAAACACACTTCATATGTGTAAATATTAAATATCCCAAAATTACAGTCAATAGTATTTGTAGCCCTCTATTTGGATCAAACTCCTGTGCTTTCTACAAAATGGAAGGACCAGCTTCAGCCTCTCTGTGCTCAGAAGTCTAACAGAGTCTTAATATCACATGACTATGGAGGGTTCCTTCTTCACACTGGTCTTTTATAAACCATAAAACAATCCGTCATGGCTGACAGATGCCTCCTACACCACCACAGAACTTGCCTTCACATGAGGGCGGTTTCCACAGTGAGAAAAGCTTCAAGTCTCTACCGTCCGCCTCTAATTTCAAACCTGTGCCCGTGTCCCAGCCGTGTTCATCAGAACCACACACGGAGGGGGAGAGCCCAGGGTTCAGTCCTGATGGCGACACGACAGACAGCTCACCAGGAAATGCACAAGCCACAGGCAGCAATGACAGCTGCAATGGCTGTGTCACCAGGCCTTCCTCCAGCTGGGGGTGCTGGCACCTTTCTGGGTACTTCCAAAGCGAGGTCTTGCCTCCTTTGAGTTCTGCACACACAGGAAGAGCAACAGCTCTTTTCTGCCAAAAGTTTCCCTTGAATTTTTCCATTCTCAACAAATAAATAAATAAAATCCCCTGCCAAGAATGAGTGCTTAAGTCTTTCTAGAAGTTACCTTTTCATCTTGCATTTTTGTACACATTTCCTTCGTGCCTTGTAAGGAATGTGAAAGACAAGGTCACCTGGAAACCCAGAATTCAGGAAAGAGCAACGTTCAGCCAGACATTAACGTCAATGCACGATTAATAAAGGTTTATGCTCTCCTGAAAGCAGCATCTTGCCAAGTGAAAAAGGTGAAGATGAACCTGTCATTGTCACCTTCAAACCAGCACCACCTAGCTCTGTGTCAAAGCGAACACAAATATTACACGGCAACTCAAGAGGACATCACCATGGAACGTGACAGACCTGGGGGAGGCAGTAGTGTACTAAGCTCTACCAAGCTCCTGCGGATCTCACCAGGGACAGACAGACAGATCTCCCATGCCCGTGGATGGTGTTGGTCTGAGTCCCACTTACTTCTAGACTGAGGTCCCATACTTTAAAAATACTCCAAGGATTTAATAATAAGCTAAAAATCACACACACCCCCAACGCACACAAGGGTAAATGATTTGGCGGGGGGCAAGGGGGAGAAATGGCCCAAACAATGTATGCACATATGAATAAATTAATTTAAAAAAAAGAAAAAAGAAACCTACAGCGTGGGTTTCGTTCTCGGTCAATTTAACTTCTAGAATTTCTTGTGGCCTCACTTTAAAATCTCATGCTGTCAAATGCTGCAACACTTACGGAAACAGTTTTGCTCCTCCAGGCCATTTGTCCCACTCATGTGTGCACAGTGCTTGGAAGAACGAAACACTCAACATGGACTGAAATGAATTTCTTCACCCTAGTGAGAGGCAGAGCTGACCACGTCCAGGGAAAAAGTGTGTCGCTCTCTCTCACTTGGACCCAGATCCTGGTGATGGTTGCTGTCACTGACTTGAGAACACCAAAGCACATTTTTTTCAGTGCTTAATTTATTAAGAAGCAAAGTATCAAGAAATCAAAACAGCTTTTAAATCTTAAAAAAAAAAAAAGTTGCCCTGAGATCTTAACCCAGCTCTAAGGCAGACAATGTCACTACTTTCCCAAAGGCTAAAAAGTTAGCACACTTATAAAAATCCACAGTAAAAAGAAAAAAAGGAAATATACACACTTTTAACTTTTATCTTCTGACGCTTTTCTTTGATTTCGGTTCCACTAGCTTCCTCCTGAACCATCTTCCAAAACTCATCACAATCACTCCTGTGCGTCAAGAGTCCACACTTGGCCAATTCATTTTGCAATCCTAGAATCTTACTTTCAAAGAGAATGAGTGTATAAATACATATTGTAAAGTGACATCTTCAATGACAAAATATAAATCAATGGATGATTACAATACACTTATGTTGCCTTCCTGAGTGTCAAGGTCTATGACCGTGGATTATCTGATCAGAAGACCATACTTTCTACAGCAACAGACACTTGCACCTGTCTTTGTCCCTACATCCTGTGGGTTCATTTGCATTTTTTAAACTAAAAGTGGCAATGAAAAGGAGTTAGGGGATTCTTGGATTGGCGGCTTTTGGGGAGGGAAGGAAG
The DNA here is from genome assembly GCF_047511655.1 of Castor canadensis. Taxonomy (NCBI): domain Eukaryota; kingdom Metazoa; phylum Chordata; class Mammalia; order Rodentia; family Castoridae; genus Castor; species Castor canadensis. The sequence goes on along the minus strand of NC_133386.1, from coordinate 2,966,948 downwards.
GAAGGGGGAACAGTTTGGGGACAGTGGGAGGAGGGAAGCCAGCTATCTTTCCTGAAAGGTTCTAATCCTATTTCCCTTTGACCTGCAGAGTCTGGAATAATCTACCACATACGCTACACCAGCCGCCACACTGTTGTGTGCTATTTGGGATAAAACACTCCTTATTTGCCAGTTTAGCAGACCCCCAGCATCGCATCAGAACACATCCCTCTTTCCAAAATAATTTCATCTCTTAGACCCAGGGCCACATCCAATTGACAAGGCCAGGTTTAGGGGGTGTCCTTAAACGCAGAACAGCTTTCTGTAACAGTGACCTGGGAGAACCCTCTAGGGACCCTTATAATGTGGGGGACTCGTTTCCATTTTCAATTTATCAAAAGTCAAACTTGCAAGTTTAGTGACAGATCTAATTGACTTTTCTTTGTGATTCTAGAATCAGGTAACTGAGTGACTGAGACTGTGGTGGACAGAAAGACTGAAGAAGCAGAAACAGGGAGAAAGTGGACCAGCCGGTCCAGAGCCACCTTCCTCGGGAGAGGGCGGGTGTAAGGCAGAGGACTTCCTGGAGCAGCTCAGGGAAGCCGGCTCCTCCTTTAAGTCTCTTTTGCAAACTGGTGGCCACAGAGCTCAAAGTGAGGACGTGGCAACTGGCAGGAGTGACGCCATTGTCCTGCGGCCTGTGCACCTGGTCTACAAAACAGTGCCCCCAACACATCCACTGAAGTCAAGAATAAGGTCGGACGTGCGCGGCCTCGGCAGTCTGGCGGTCGGTTTTGGATGATAAAAATATAGCTCACATCACCACTTTTCAGGCTCTTCCCTCCCCGCACTAATTTCTGCAGGAGACTTGAGGAATGTGTGTGAACTGGTTTTCTGAGGAGACTGGGACCGGCTTGGACGCGGGGCGGTGGCCCTGGGAGGCAGGACCTAGCACTTTCATCCTTCTCCACACAGTGGCCTTTAAACGGCAGGGAGGTCTTGGGGAGGTTGGTGACCAACCCAAGCGTTAGGGCAGAGGAGGCAGGTCCGGGAGGAGTAGTGGGTTTGGGGTGGCGGGGTTTGGGGTGGCGGGGTTGGGGGTCTCCCCTTGGGTCCAGCTCGCAGAGGCAGAGGGCAGGGATTGCACCACCGTGCTCGGGCACAGGGGCGCCCTGCAAAGGCCTGCTCAGCGCGGGGTGGGGCCTGCACCCACATTCCTGGGAGGTTCTCATCCTCAGACTCGTGGGACACTGGGGACTTCTGCGGCCCGAGGATGACCGTTGGTGCTGCTCCGCGCCGCCCGGCCTCTGTCCTACCAAGACGCTGGAGCGCGGAGGGGACCTCAGGCGCCCGGGCCGGGCCGAGGCTTTGCGGGGGGACACTGGCACAGCTCCGGACATGGGCTTCAAACACGAAAGAAAAGCGTGGTCAGTGTCGGGTTCAGTAGCTGGGAAACAAAGCTGCAAACAAATGACAAGTAAACATCCAGCCACAGGAAGCCATTAAGGAGAGTGGGCGCTAATGAGCGCGCCGCGGGGCCCCCGCCGCCCGCCGCGCGCCCCGCCCGCGCCGGGGAAACGACCGGGGATTGCCGGGCCCGGCAATTTGGAGCCCGGAGCCCCGCTGGCTGGCCATAAACCTGTTTGTAGTCTCCCTCGGTTCCCCTTCAAGTTTGTGTCATCAGCTCCTGCAATGACTGTCATCCCCCATAGAATCCCAGGGGCGGAGAGGAAAGAGCCTCGGGTTCTGTGATCTCGCCCCTTCTCACGTCGTCCAGGCTGCAGGGGGAGGGCCGTCCAACTCCAAGGTAAAGGGCTCGCAGGGCTCCCCCGACCCGGCCCGGCCCGGCCCGGCCCGGCCCAGGAGGACCCGGAAACAGCCACTGTGGGAAAAGTAGGAAGTGAGTGTTTGATGCATTCTCCAGGTTCCTCCTAAAAATCAGCCTTTTTGTATCACCAAATGTTCCTTTGAGCTCCCTCACGCTGTACGTAAACCGTTCTCCAAAAACTTGCTTTGCTCCCAGAAGCAAGGGTTTGTCAAGCAAGGCTTGGCGTCCTAGCACTTTCCGTGGAAGCTATTTTGAGATCACTTATGAATTTTTCAGCTGGTTAGGCTTCCGCTCTTACAGATGCTGCCCGCGGCAGGTCCACCTGCGCGTGGTCCCCAGCATCTCTGCTGTGCGCATCCTCTGCGTCCCACCTGCCCGATCCTCGCAGCAGCGACACCCAGCGGCCAGCCCGCGTCCCTACAGCGCTCAGACCGCCCCAAACCACACCCAAGTACTAGGCGCCTTGGGCAACCCAGGGCTCCCTCTACCCGGTCAGCAGCAGACCACACACAGAGAGGGGCTTATGAACTTGCAGAGGACGCAGCAGGACTGCGCCTTTTATGCTTGTTTGTCTTAGACATTTTAGGAAGGACCTGGGAAAGCGGGCTAGGGGTAGATTTCAGGTCTGCATTTAGATGTCTGTGCAAGCATTTGCTAAGCACTACCTAAGACGTGAGAAGTGTTTCTTTGTGGGCAGAAGAGACGATATGTAATCATAAATAGAGCATCATAGATGCCTTGGTAAAATTTAAGGAGAGACAACAAATTACTTCAAATAATCCCCAAAAGAACTATAGTGAGGGCTGGGGCGTGGCTCAAGTGTTAGAGCTCCAGCCCAGCAAGCATGAGGCCCTGAGTTCAAACTCCAGTAACACCTCCTCCACCCCCACCCCACCACCACCCCCGCCAAGAAAAGGACTGTAGCCTGACCCTGTGTATGCTTGTATGTGTACCTGTGTGAACAGATTTTCTGTGATGAAGTCAATGTCTCATTGATTTCAATTGAACTAGAAATCAAAACACATGCATTTAATGGGGTTATATAGATATACTAATTATTATTTTTAGTTCTCAATTCTAATTGTTCTCCAACAGTTGTGGTCTGGAGGCTAAAACATCTCATCGAGTTGGATTAGGTGGCCTCTTTAGTTCTTTCTAGAGCTACAATTCTAGATTTCCAAACAATTTTGCTTTAAAATAGCTCATTAATATAAGTGATGTTTTTTTTTAAAGTTCAGTTGTTCAGAAGGGTGTCAAATAAAAAGTCACAGTTTCCTGCTCCACCCTACTTCACCCCCAGACAAACTTCACAGAGACACAACTGCTGTCCACTTCTGTCAACCACTGCATTTCACTAAGCCAAGCACCAAGTAGAGTACCCCAGAGCTGAACCATCACTACCCAGAAAAAGATTTGCTCTCCTGCTCCCTTTCTTCTTTTTCTTTAGATGTACAGAAAAAGTTCTCCTTCCCAGTGCCCCTCTCAGAACCATGCAGGGGTCTACAGATGATTATCCTTACACAAATTTTGAGTCCTCTGGGAGATGTCTCCCTTTATTTTGAGGAAATAACTGCTTGTAATGATTTCCCAGGTTGTATTGAATCAGACCTTCAACCTTAAAAGAAGTTCCATAGCTAGATGTGGTGGAGCATGCCTGTAATCCCAGCGCTCCAGAGACTGAGGCAAGGAGGACTGTGGAGTCAAGGACAGCCTAGGCTACACAGGAAGAATTTGTCCCATAAAAAAATAGAATAAATAGAAGGCGGCGGACGAGGAGGGAGGATGGAGAAGTTGCACTTGACTTCTCCCTTTTCCCTCAAGACCATCAAGGTCACGCGACCACTGGAAGACAATGAGACGTTAATCACTGTGGGGAATTTAAACTCAAATGTCATAAATTGGTATTTACATTCTATTTTTCTATATACTAGATTCTACAGTCCATTTTGACCCTTTCTTTCAAATCAATGTTTAAGGGGATATTTCCCATGGGAAAACAGAAAGAAATCTGTAAACACAAAATCATAAAGATATTTTGAAACTATGATAAATTATCCCAAACTCAAAAAGTTATAAAGGTTGGTGATGATTGTTGCAGATGTCAGGTAACTGGTCTACCCATGTATAATCTAGCAGATCCATTTGGTGGGAATCCTTGCTTATATTTATCTTAATTGAACTAGAACCCAAAACTAAGACTTCAATTAAAGTTGAAGACGTAGTGAGGTTTCATGTTGGATTTCTACCCATTAGAGATGAAGACATTTGTCCTATGTAAAAGATAACCCCAAAGGTTACAGACTACGATCTGGTAGGGCATTAACCAGTCTTGAATCTGTCAGCAAATTTGTTTCAGCATTTTCTGACAGTCCTTTCCATAAATCCGCAAACCTCAAAATCCTGTTGTGAAAGTCTTAACTCCTAATTTATCCCTTTCTTAACTATTTAGTTCAAATATATTTGACATGTTCATTTTTTATTTATGTGGGAACCATGCTTTTAACTTTTTGAAAAGTGACCATACATTAAATTTACTAGAGGAGTTGCTTTTTTCAAGTTATTTTTTTCCCATTCTTTCTGTTCCCTCCTTCCTGGGTTCTCATCATGGTTCTGCTGTGTGCCACACGGAAGAGGCTACCGCTCTGCAGTGCTTGGGTGGCTCTGACGCCCAGTGCAAGCCACAGTGGTGGCGTTACAACAGAGCAGTGTTGATGTGGAAGCAGTGAGCGTCTTTTGAGTACTTGCTAGCAAGGTTATACAGACTCCTTTCTATACGCTGCTATCTGTTCATACAGACTTGGAATGGAGAGTTTCATCACATTACTACACTTGGCTGCCATTGTCCATCTTATAATGTAAGCCTTTTTTCATTATACGCGAAGGTCTGTATAGGGCTCTTTGGTGAAGCCTAAGCACTGTCTCTGATGAAACCCATTGCATCTGCAATAGTGAAAAAATCAACATCTCTCCCATCGTGGAGATGAACAAATTACACGTCCATTCTCTTTTCCCCTCCCTTGCAATTAGCAAGAATGCATGAGCTGTACCCCAAGAGAAGACTTTCTTCCATTCCATGCACTTCCTTTCCCCACTGTTTTTATTCCCTTCTTATATATTAATTTAACATAACTTTGGATTTCTTTCTGGAGTTGATTCCCGGGCCCAGAATTTAATGCTCCCACGTAGGTCATCTTCACCATGCAATACATTCCAACCCTGTTGCCAACTCCCTCATTGCCTCACTTGGCCAGGCAAGTGGTAGCCCTCCTTCTCCAGACAAAGGAACTGAGAAAGGTGACTGGCTGGAGGGACCCAAGGGCAGAAGGGACCAGGGACAGAAAGGACCCAGGGGCAGAGGGTCCCAGGGGTTGCCCATCATCTAGAAGGCCTCTCCCTTCAACTCCATGTAGTCCCCTGCTCCAGAGTCCTCTCCTCTGTGTCCTAAGCTGGGAGCATCCTGTGTTCTCTCCTTGACAGTCTATGATATCCTTCTACCTGTGTGTTGCTGCCACCCTCTCCCCGCCCCATCCAGTGGCCCTGTGTGCCCTGCTTTGTGTATGGAGGTGCCACTTGTCATCTACCAGGCCCAGTCAGCCCGGAAGAGCTGCCCTTCCCCCACCTTTATGGCTGTGACCCTTGGAAATCTGGTGCCTTCTGGTGGGGTGTTCACCTAACTAAAAGGCAGCTCTTTTAACTCAAAGAATGTCTTGTAATTTGTTTTAATTTCCAAGGAGCTAGGGCAGATTATATTTTTAATGGCTGGGTCCTTCAGGTCAAGGGCACATCTGTAAGGTGCCCCTGTTGGCCGAGTTCCCTTGCCAGGCTTCTCAGGAGCCTATCTCAGAGACTGCTAGAGGATGCCGAGGACCCAAGCAGGAGGCTTATGTGAGACTTGGAGGCCATGCATCAAGCTCCCAGTGCCTGTCTGTCCTCCACACCCCAGCCGATTCCCTTCTCAGACAACACACCTGCATAAGGAAACTGAGGCAGACATGGGTGACACGGGCAAAGGACCAAGAAAGCCTAAAATTTAGTATTCTAAAATTCAGCCCTCACCTCCACAGCACCATTAGCACAGATTTTATAAATAAGTGCAGGTCGCTGGACCCAGTGGCACACCTGTAATCCCAGCACTCAGGAGGCTGAAACAAGAGAATTGTGAGTTCAAGGCCAACTTGGCCTCAGACTGAGACACTGTCTCAAAACAAACAAGCAAACAAAAAACAAATGCATGCAGGTTGAGCCTTAGTTGCACTGGTGTAACCGAGGGAGCAGCGTCTTCTCAGACTGTGAGAATCCTTGCAAATGCAATCAGTGTGACTTCCCTTCCTCTCACTTCTCATTAGCAAAATCTTTTAGTGATCAAAAATTGCCAAGAACTGTTACCAAAAAAAAAAAGATGGTGATTTCTGAAGCATCTCATTCAAGCAGACAACAAAAAGTGGGCATAAGATCTGGAGTTGTGCCAACTCATCTGGCGTCATTCTCCCACCTCCCCCCCCCAGCCCCAGCCCCAGGTCTCCTTTTCCTTGTTGGGAAAATAAAAGATTGGGCAAAATGATTCCTAAAGTTTGTTGGATTTTAAAATTGCCCAAATTTTTTTTATAATTTTCACATCTTTTATCATGAGAAAAATGAACTCACCAAGATATTAAATTACAACATTTAAGTCTTCAATAAATCAGTCAACAGACAATGTTTGCGAAAAACCCATTTTGACTGCTTGGAAGCATCAATAATTCAGGTACCAACAGTATTTCCTGAATTTCATGAAACACTTTAAACCTTTGCATTGGAGGTTGATGTTTTCCTGTGTCTACTTTCGGAGGTAACATTTTGAAATTTACTTATGTCCATAAACATTTTGTTAAAGGTCTTATTAAATTTCTTCATAGAACATTCATTATTCAAAGTCCACTGCATTTCAGCAGTCATTTGCCCCACCTGAAAACATAAGTTCAGGTATTAGTATAAATTCCATGCAAAATGCAAGACCTTTGAGGCTTCTGAATTTCCTGAGAATATTCCTAGAGTCTCACCTACAGCTTCAGAGAAGAGGACCAGAGCTCTCATTAAGGGGACAGGCAGGAATAGCTAGGGAAAGGGGAAAGGGGTGAATTCCCTTTAAAATGGAGAGGACTTTCTTTTAGGAAGGAAACCCCCCTGAGGAAGTCGTTTTAAGACAAATAAATGTTCAGGATGAAGCCAGCAAAAGGTGTGAAGAGCACTCTGCTCTTTGATTCCCCAATTTGTGTACTTGGGCTCAGACACCACTTCGTGTGCATAATAGTGGAATGCTAATGAGGCCTCTGGGAGAACAGTGGCTTTTGACACTGGGTATTGTCAACAGAAAGGTGGGTGTATTTTAATCCCATCAAGGTGCCTATGGGAGAGTTAGGGAAGGGCAGTGCTGGGGGAGGTGGGAATCTGGGTGCCTGGGAATGGACCCCGGACTTGGCTTCCAGTGGGGCCAGTGAGTCACAGAATTATCTCCACATCAATGAGTTTTCAGAAAGGTGTAAACATCTCCTTCAAAGTCTTCAGGTGACTATTTATCTAACCCCTTCCCACTCCCACAGCTGTGGTTCTCAAAGTGAGTGCCACAGTATAACCTGGAGGGCTTGTGACAATCCCAGGCTGGAGCAGCAGACCTGCCTTTCCGACAGGGACAGGTCCCTGCTGGGCGAGGACCACCTCAGAGACCCACGGGCTCCAGCAAAACTTTTATGGGTCCTAAAAAGGGGAGCTTATCCAAAGTTCTGATAAAGAAACCGTGCTCACCCAGCACAGCAGGGAGCCCTTTGGAAATCCAGTGGGCCAGGTGCAGGAAAAGCACCCTTCAAGTCCAAGTGTTGTTTCCTTGTCTTCTTCATACAGCGTTGCTGTGGAAACACCACTTAAAACAAATGGTACTCGTCGCCATTCTCAAAGGTTGGAAGTCGTTTCCCCAGTGACTAGAGACAGTGAGCATTTTTTCCTATATCCCTCAGTCATCTGTAGTTCTTCCTTTGAGAAATGTCTACGAAGAGCCTTTGCCCACTTTTAAATCACCTTGCTTTTTTGCTGAGTTGTTGTGTTCCTTCTGTATTTTTGACATTAGCACCTCATGAGGCATAAGGTTTGCAAATATTTTCCCCCAGCTGGCGGTTGTCTCATCCCTCTGTTGTTTCTTTGGCTGCTCAGAAGCTCCTGGGTTTGGGGCAAGCCTATGAGCTGTTTTTGCTTGTGTCACCTGTGCTTTTGCAGTGCTGTCCCCAAATCAGTGCCCAAACAATGCAATGGAAACTTTCTCCTATGTTTTTCTTCTAGTAGCTTTACAATTTTAAATCTTTGTTTAAGTCCTTTATTCATTTTGAATAAGTTTTTTGATATGCCATGAGATAAGATCCAACCTCATCCTTCTGCATGTGGCTATCCAGTTTTCCCAACACAATTTATTAAAGGGCCTGTTTTTTTCTTAAAGTGTGTTCTTGGCATCTTTGTCTAAAACCAATTTGCAAAAACACTTGGCTTATTTCTGAGCATCCTGTCCTGTTCCATTGGTTGATATGCTTGTTTTTATGACAGTGCCGTTTTGATTACAATTTCTTTAATTTCTTTAATCTATATTTTGAAACCAGGGGCTGTGCCAACTGCAGCTTTGTTCTTTTTGTTCAGGGTGGCTTTGGCTATTTGGGGTCTTTTCTGGTTCCACACAACTTTTAGAACTGTTTTTCTATTTCTGTGAAAAATGGCATTGGGGTTTTGGTGGGGATTGCACTGGGTCTGAAGGTCACCATGGGTGGTGTGGACACTGACAGTGTTGATTCTACCTGTGGACACTCAGAGAAACTTGTGTATAAGATGCTTTTCTGGGCTTCTTGGAAAGGTTGGTGAGCAAAACAGATAAAGCAGCCAACTCCGGGCCCCGGGAGCTCAGGTGGGCAGAAACAGTAAGTTATAGGCAGACCAGTGAAATGGGCAAGAGACCAAGCAAGAGGTGGGGATGGGGGAGTGTGCGGCCAGGGGGTGGCTGACAACAGGGCAAACTAGGTGACCCCCCGTCACTCAGGAAGCAGCAAAAGGTGAGGCTGGAAGGATAGGGGAGTGACTGTACCAGACTCTTCGATTAGGCTGAAGTGTCATAGGTAGGGCAGGATTTGAGATAAGGTTGCCCAGGTATTCAGGTGCTAGAGGTGATCCCTGGGCACAGGGATGAGGGCAGTGAGAAGCAAAGGAACCTGGCACCACTCTAATGAGGAGCAAAAGGCTCCTCTGACCGACCAGTCTAATATGGGGTTAGGATGACCCCAAGTTTCCCAGGAGACCCTTCGCACAAGCAAAGTCAGTTTAGGATCTCCTGGAGAGTGGATTCAAATCCCAGAGCGAAATTACAAAATGGCACACATCAAGTGGATTTGAACCTCAGAAACGTGTTATCCCAAAGTTCTAGAGGCCACAGCCTGAGGTCAAGGTGCAGCAGGGCTGGGCTCCCTCAGAGAGCTCCTTCCTGCTCTTCCTGCCCTGGGTAGCCAGTGTGCTTGTCGAGCATGATACCATCCATGCTTCTGTCTCTACAGGGCCTTCTGTGTGTCCCCTCTTCCTCTTCTTACAGGGTCATCAGTCACCTCCACTAGAGGTCTGTCCTACCCCAGTGTGAGCTCACTGAGCTAATTACACCTGCAAGCACCCTATTCTAAATAAGGCCACCGTCTGAGGTCTGAGGTTGGGATTTTGATGCATCTATTTTGAGGGGACACAACAAGCCCACACGGAGAGCTCAGTCACAACCCCATGGAGGTCTTCAGCTCCTCCAGCAAGCACACCTGTCTCCTCACCCTACTTACCAGGGCCGCACCACTGGCTCTGTGTGATAGCCAGCTACCAGGGTCACCTGTAGTGAACCAGCATGCATTTTATGGTCCTTGTCACACACTGGGGACTTCATTAAGTGCAGCCCTGCCCTACAACTTCACAAAGTCCTGATGTTCGGGAGCACACAGTATTTTAGACCCACTTTGGCCACTATGAAAAGAAAGACAATGTAAGTTCACCCAAGGACATATTGACAGCACTGGGTGCAAACACAAGAGGCACGAGGCTGGATTTGAGCTTGGGATTATAATGTGACCTGGGTAAAGTTGATGCCATCTTCTTTGGGAACGCTGCAGGGGCTCCTTATGTGACCAGACAGACCCAAGTCCTGACTAGTGCTGCAGAGACACTGTCCTACCCTGCCATGACCACTGAGGCTGCGCCATGCTCCCTGCCCTGGATACTAAGCACACATCAGCCCCTCACGCTTCTTTCTACCACTCTTGGCATACCACATACCCCAGGGCCTTAGCACAGGGTGCTCCCTGCTGGGATGGTTAGACACAAATAACCACAGTTTCGTCCCTCTCCCCCTGCAAGTCCTGGTTGGGTGTTGCTTCTATGGTGTGGCCGGCCCAGATCTTTCTGCTTCACTTCCAGCCCCCTCGCCCTGCCCTGTGCTTTCTCACAGCACACATCTGCTTCCAATTCACCGTCTGACTCACTGATTTACCTTTCAACTATTTGTCATTAGTAAAAGAAAATTGCAGGAAGACAGGGATTTTTCTCTTGCCCCCCAGGCAAGTGACAAGCCAGGTGGATAGGTGAATGAAATGACAACAGCTACTGCCTGGGCTTTTCCACCATGGGTGTCCACTAATTGCCTGAACAGTTTTTCATTTTCCACAGGAAGCTTCTTGAAAAAAGGACCACATTGTAGCTCAGTGCACTGAAGTGCCACAGAGCAGAATCACAAAGGTGCAGCAATTCCCCAGCACAGGTGGAAAGGACTGGACAGAACTCAGTCTGCAGACACACAAACCGCGGGTGGCCCAGTGATGCAGAGACTCACAGGGAACAGCACAAGGCTGAAAGCCAGAAATCTGGGGAGTCCTAGCTGCATCCCGTCCCGAGACCTTAGAAAGTAGCACAAGGCTAACAGGTTTACCCTCACCTGCAAAAGGACTGAGTGAGACCAGTGCAGCCCTCAATATCTGCAATATTGCAGATTCTGTAGGTTCTGCAGGTTCAATATCTGCAGGTTCTGTAGTTGCAAATTCACTGCTCACTGCAGTGTTTTGCTAACCCGCCATGGATACCCATGGCACTTTGCTCCTTCACAGACACATGCAGAGCAGCAAAGCTTTCGGGCAACTTTGCCAGCTGAGAGGAGCCAGCTGGCCACCTCTGCCTGCCCTTACCTCTCTCACAGGTGTCCTTTTCCCTCTGTGTAATACCCCATTCTTTTGTGCACTTTTTGTTGGTGACATCACTGTTTAAGATGGCCTCCAGTACACAGCTAAGCCTGGCTAGTGTCCTGAGCCCAGGAGGGCCGTGAGGTGTCTTAGGGGAACATGGCCAGGTAGTAGAGTGGCTGCCTTCAGGCCTGAGTGACAGCACTGTGAGTTCAATGTGAGTGAATCAACAGTACACATTAAATAAGGCGTCTTTAGCAGGAATACAGAAACAAGGTTATGTACTGATCACTGGATGAAAATGAGACCAGAGGCTTGCAGGAACCAGACTGTGAATTTCCCGGAGAAGCCATGGCTGGTTATAGAACAAAAGCATCATGGATGAGAAGAACCAACTGCATTTTCTCAACGCAATGTCCTGTGTGGACAGGGCCAGGTGGACTTCTCAGCACCCCCGTGGCCCAGCCACCACTGCTGGTGCAGCAGCCACAGGTAAATCCAGGAACAAGGGCCTTTGGGAGCTTCAAGGTGCTCTGCAAAGTTCAGGGGCTCCCTGGGAATGAAACCCATGTGTGGGTCCCCCTTTTTTCTTTTTAAACATCATCTGCTTATTGAACCTGCCTTTAGCAAGAGCCCAGGCTCTTGCTATGAAAGTGATCCTAAAATTTATGTGTTGGAAATTTAATCACCAATGAAAGAGTGCTGGCAGGTGGGATCCCACGGGAATTGTCTGGGTCCTGAGGGCTCTGATCTCAGATGTGGATTAAGGCCATTATAAAAGAGGGCTGCGGGAATGGGTTGCTCCTCTCTGCTTCTCTGTCATGTCAGAACACAGCGCTCCTCCCTCCAGAGGATCCAGTTGTCAAATTCATAGAGACTCAAGTAGAGTTGGGGTCTTCAGGGTTAGGGAGAGCTCTTGTTTACCGGGTGCAGACTTTCAGTGTTGGAAGATGGAAATGCTCTGTGGCTGGACAGTGGTGGTGGTTGCCTGACGCTGTGAATGAACTTAATGCCACTGAACTGTGCAATTAAAAATGGTTAAGTATTCAGGAGGCAAAGACAGAAGGATCATGGTCTGAGCCCAGCCCAACAAACATTAAGGGGAAACCCTATCTGAGAAACAAACGAAAGGCAAAAGGATTGGGGGCATGGCTCAAGCGGTGGAGTGTTTGCTAAGCACAGGCCCTGAGTTCAATCCCCAATACACAACAACAACAAAAAGTTATGGATGGAAGCTATATATATTTTACCACAATTTTAAAAACTAATAGGGGAAACCCAACACTCATACAAATGAATATTCAACAAAAATATGGCAAAAACATGACATCCATAATCCCAGTAATCCTTAGTAATCTACTAAATCAGGAGATTCACTTGCTTGAAACTTGCTCTGGTTTTTCAGTCTCCACAACACAGCAGGTGAGTCTGTTACAGTTTCGTCCTCTTAGTTCCACGGTGGTCACATGGCCACCTCTTTTCTGTCAGCACTGGACACCCCTCCGATTCCCAGTCAAGGTGCTGCTGAAAGTCAAGGTCACGCATTTTGATCTGCAGCCGCTGTGGCTTAATTTTCTCCTGGAGCAGATGTATGTACTTGGCGTGCATGACATTTCTTAGTTTGTGCATGTCTTTGTGGAAGTCAAGACAGTGCTAAAACAAACACCCCAAATAGGAATTAGCAATTAATAATTCAAGTGACGCTTACAGCACAAGGGAACATTCTGGGAGATAGAAGACTCTATATTTTGACTAGTGTGTGTTATTTCCAGACAAATAAAGTGGCTATGCATTCACATAGGAGTTTTCTGTGTGAACATGAAACAGCCAGCAGCGCAGCTGCTGGGCGTAGGGGGTAAACATAGGCACAAGTAACGAGCTGCCAGCCTGTCTTCCTGAGCTGGTGCACCATTTCTGATTCCCAAGGGCAAGGCAGGAGTGACATCCTCTTTCTACATCTTCACCAGCACTAGATGTTGTCACTGCTCTTTAGTTTAGCTATTTTAACAGTTGTGTGGTATTATTTTACTGTGTCTTTCATTTGCACTGACTTCAGGGCTAATGACATTGAATATCTTCCCACGGTTTTATTTGCCACCTGTGTCCCTCTCTGTGTACTTTGCTCCAGTTTTAATTAAACTGGATGCTTTTTTACACTTAAGTTTTGAGTGTTCTTTTTAGATCCTAGATTACTAATCCTTTGTCAAAATGTGGTTTGCAAATATTTTCTCCCGCTCCGTAGCTTGTCTTCCCATCTTCTTAACAGGTTTTTGTGGAACAAAAGATTTTCATTTTGATTAAATTCAGTTTATCATTTTTTCTTTCCATGGACTAGGTTTTTGGTGCCAAGTTGAACACATCTTTCCCTGTATTTTAAAGATACTTCTCTAACTTGTCGGCTGAAGGTCACAGTTTTACAGCTTGTGTTTGGGTCTGTGTTCCGTGTGAGCTCCTTTGTGCTCTGGGTGAGGACTTGGGTGATAACCCCCCTGAGGTGGGTGACATTGCTGCAGCACCTTTGCTGTCTGGTCTCTGTTGAATCAAGTGCACCTTGGTTAAAATCAGTTGGGCCTATTTCCGAAGGTCTGTTTCTGAGTTCTCTACGTCACCCTTTGTTCTATGTGCCTGTCCCTCCCCGGGAACTGATCACTGTAGCTTTATAGCAATTCCCCCACCCCGTGAAATCAGTGGACTGTTTCCTCTCACTTTACTCCTCGATTGGAAGTTGTTTTAGCCACTTCAGTTCCTTTGACTTTCCGATAAAGTTTGGAATAATTTTGTTTCTATCAACAAAAGTGTCTTGCTGGCAATTTGAAAGAAATTGCATTCCACCTATACATCAATTTGGGAAGAATTGATATCTTTACTATGTTAAGCCTTTGGCTTAGTCCATTTGCACTGTGATGACAAAATACAATGCAGGAGACGTAATTTATAAACAATAGACATTATTTCTCCCAGCTCTGGAAGCTGGGAAGTCCAGGTTAAGGTGCCGGCAGGCTTACTGTCCACAGAAAGCTTCTCACTGTTTTCAAGATGGCACATCCTCCAGACAGCACGGAAGCTGTGTCCATGGCAGAGGGTGGTAAGGGAATTTATCTCCTTGAGCGTTTCTGTAAGGTGCTAATCCCATTCTTGAGGCCTCACCTCTGAATATCATCACATTGACAATTGAGCTTCAGCACATGAATTTGGGGACATTCAGGCTAACAGCAGCCACTTAACCCATGAATGTGGCATGTCTCCCCATTTATTTCTCTGACTTCTTTCAACACCATCTTGCAGGTTTTTGCAGCATACGGATCTGGTACATGTTTTATTAAATTTTCATTTCAGTATTTCAGTTTTTGGAGCAATGATAAATTATAATTATGGACATTTTAATTTATTCCTTTCATACATCTAAACACTTAACTACATATAAATTCATATGTATACATATATATAGCTTACATACATGCATAGCTTTTCCTTTTCTTCCTTCTTTTTTTTATTTTGAAATAGAATCTTGCTACACAACCCAAGCTAGACTTAAGAAAAAAAATCTCTAAAGCAAAGAGGTAGTTACTTGTAGACATGAAAAGGATTCTATTATGAACACATAAATTTGAGAACTTAAATGAAATGGACCAATTCCTCCAAAACCTAAAAGTATCACAACTCACTCAGAAACTATTTAATTGATACAATCCCATTTGCCAATTCTTGCTTTATTTTCTGGGTAGTTGGGAGTAGGGAGTTCTATATCTCCCAGAGTTTCCCCTATTTTTCCTTTAGTAGTTTCAATGTTTCAAGTCTTACATTAAAATCTTTGACCCATTCAGAGTTTGTTTTTGTACAAGGTAAGAAATAGAGTTCTAGTTTTAGTCTTCTGCATGTAGATAGCCAGTTTTCCCTGCACCATTTGTTGAAAAGGCTAACTTTTTCCAGTGTATGTCCTTGGCTCTTTGTCAAAGATCAAATGGTTATAGTTGTGTGGTTTTGTTCCTGGGTCTTCTACTCTGTTCCATTGGTCTTTGTGTCTCTCTTTTTTTTTTTTTTTTTTTTTGCTGTTTTTGGTACTATGACTCCAGAGCATAATTTGAACTTAGGTATTGTGACACCTCCGGCATTTCTCATTTTGCTCAGGATTGCTTTTGATACTTGGGGTCTTTATGCTTCCATATGAATTTTATGATTTTTTTCTGTTTCTGTGAAAAATGGCACTGGGATTATGGTGGGCATTGCATTGATCTACAGATTGATTTTGGTAGTACAGCCATTGTCATTATATTAATTCTGCCGGTCCATGAACATGGGAGGTCTTTCCGTCTTCTGGTGTTCTTCAGTTTCTTCCTTCAAGGTTTGATAGTTTCCATTTTAGGGGGCTTTCACCTCAGTTAAGTTTATTCTAGGTATTTTTTTGAGGCTATTGTGAATGGGACTATTTTCCTAAATTCGTTCTCAGCCTGTGCATTGTTGGTATATAGAAAAGCCACTGATTTTTGTTGCTTTTGTACCCTGCCATGTTGCCAAGGGTTTATCAGATCTAGGAGTTTTTTGGTGGAATCTTTGGGGACCTCGAAGTGTAGAATCATATCATCTGCAAAGAGGGATAATTTGACTTCTTCCTTCCCTATTTGAATCCCTTTTATTTATTTTTCTTGTCTTATTGCTCTGGCTAGGAATTCCAGTACTATATTGAATAAAAATGGGGAGAGTGGACACCCTTGTCTCATTCCTGATTTTAGAAGAAATGACTTCATTTTTCCCCAGTTAGTATGATGTTGGCTATAGGCTTGTCATGAGTAGCCTTTATTATGTTAAGATACATTCCTTCTATTCCTAATTTCTTCAGAGCTTTGAATTTTGTCAAAGGCTTTTTCTACATCAATTGAGATGATCATGTGGTTTTGTATTTGATTCTGTTTATGTGTTTTATTATATTTATTGAGTTTCATATGTTGAATCACCCTTGCATCTCTGGAATGAGACCAACTTGATCATGTTGTATGAGTTTTTTAAAAAATATATTGCTGTATTTGGATTGCAAATATTTTATTGAGAATTTTTGCATTGATGTTAATTAAGGAGATTGGCCTGTAACTCTATTTTTTTGTTGTATCCTTGTCCAGTTTTGGAATGAATATATTACATGGTCATAGACTGAGTTTGGTAGTGTTCCTTTCCTTTCTGTTTCCTAGAATAGTTTGAGGAATATTAGTGTTAGTTCTTTAAAGGTCTGGTAGAATTTAGCATGAATCCATTCAGTCCTGGACTTTTCTTCATTGGGAGACTATGGTTACTTTGATCTCATTGCTTGTTATAGATCTGTTTAAGTGGTTTATGTCCTCTTGGTTCAATTTTGGTAGGTCAAATCCATTTAGAAATGTATTCATTTTTTTCTAGACTTCCCAGTTTGATTGAATATAGCCTTTTAAATTATTCCCTCATGATCTTCTGGATTTCATTGGCATTTGTTGTATTATCTACTTTTTCATCTATAATTTTATTAATTGGGTCTTTCTTTTTAGTCAGATTGGCTAAGAGCTTATTGGTCTCACTTATTTTTTCAAAGAACCAACTTTTTCCTTCATTGATTCTTTTCATATTTTTTGGTCTCTATTTCATTAATTTCTGCCCTAATCTTTATTACTTCTTTCTTATCTGCTAGTTTGGGGTTTGGCTTGCTGTTGTTTTTCTAGGAGCTTGAGGTGCTCCTAGGCTGTTTATTTGAGATCTCTGTTTATTTGATGTAGGCTCTCATAGATATAAACTTTCCTCTTATCACTGCCTTTGCTGAATCCCAACAAATTTTGATATGCTCTATTTGCATCTTCATTCAGTTCAGTGTACTTTTTCCTGGCAAGATTTCGTCTTTGGCCTATAGACTATTTGGTAGTGTGTTGTTCAGTTTCCAAGTGTTTGCAAATTTTCCTGTTATCTGCTATTACTGATTTCTAGTTTGATTCTATTGTCAGAAAACAAAACATGTGTGATTCAGTTGTTTTTCAAAACCTGTCAGGTTTATTTTTATGAGCCGAGATGCATTCCCACAGACACTTGAAAGCATGTGTGTTTTGCTTTTATTGGGTGGGTGTTCCATAAATGTAAAGTAGGTCCTATTAATTAGCAATTTGTTGAGTTCTTTTATATTTTTGCTTATAGAGAAGATCATTGAAACAAAGAATTGATCTTTGCAAAGATCAAAAACTGAAGGCCATGGCTGGAGGTATGGTTCAAGTCATAGAGTTCTTCCTAGCAAGTATAGGGCCCTGAGTTCAAACTCTAGTCTCCCCCAACACACACACACACAAACCTTCTAGGCCAATATACGGTTGTACTGCAGCACACACATTTACATAATCTAGAACTATCTCAGACAGTGTTATGCTTTTTGATTCAGCCATGAAGCATGATTTAGGACACTCAAGAAAAAAGAAGCCTACCAGGTTCACTGACTTATTTTTTATTATGGTATCTTTTCTTCTTGGTGTTCCAAGGTCCTTCTTTTGTCATTTTATTTCTATCCTTAGAGAATCATCCTTAGTGGGTATTTTAAAGTATGTGTGACGGTGTCAAATGCTTTTATTTTTTTATCATCTGAGGAAGTTTTAATTTCCCATTCATTCTTGAAGGATATTTTTGCCCTGTATAGGATTCTGGGATGATAGTTCTTTTCCTTCTGTGCCTTCTTCCCAATGGCAAGAGATCAACTATTGATCTTACTAAAGATCATTTGTCATTTTTGCCATTAAGCATGATACACCTATCAAGCTATTATTCTTCTATTCCTAGATATTATAGAGCATTTTAAAAGTCACAGATAAAATGTTAATTCTATCAGTTTCCTTCTCAATATCTGTGAGAAATGATCAATTATTAGTTCTCATTTGAACTGATAATATCATGATATTGTGAATTACAAGTGCATTTTCTACATAGATCCATTTTTCTTTACCCCCCACAAATCTAGTTTGGTCACACTAGATGATGAATTTCAATAAGTAGAAAATTTGAATTTTTGAATCTATATTCATAAAATTAGTTTTTTTATAGTTAGAGAACTATCTTTTTCAAAACTCAACATTTTTCTAGTATCAAAAAGTTGGGTAGCATTTTTTCTTCCAGCACTAAGTCAATCTAAATAGGACAAATATCATCTTAGTACAAACTTAATTTTTAAGCACTTAGTCTGGGGATGTTCCTTTCAGAGTGACAGCCAAGGCAGGGAGAGCATGTCTGGTTCTTACGCCCAGCATGTCCACCGTGAGATGTCATTGGCCAGAGCAAGTCACATGGTCCAGTCAAATGGCCAGCTGCTGGTCAGGTGGCCATAAAGCAAGCCTATCTTGGGGGGCAGGAATTGTGCAAGTAGATGGCGGAGAGAAGGCACAGGTGCAGGGAGAGGTGACGAACTCAATCTACCATAGGCAGTTGTCTCTTCTAGTGATCAGTTCCCCGAGGACGGTGCCTATCTTTTGTACTGGGTGTCTGCTTCTAGGCCTGTGTGGTGACCGTGTTGGAAGATACATCTTAAAATAAAGTGGAGTTCATATTACTATTTTCACTGCAAACATGTCATTATAAGGTTAGTATTATAACCAACAACAAAATTACTAAATCAGATTTAAGATTTCTGATACCTGTTGAAAATATTCTAGGAATGGGGGGGGGAATAAAGGAGAGGTGGAGGGATGAATTCAAGAATGATATATTTGATACATTGTAAGAACCTTTGTAAATGCCATAGTGTACCCCCAACCAGCACAACAATAAAGGAAAAATGCTCTTAAAAAATAAAAAAAACAAAAACATTTTAACTAAAGTTTTTAATAAATTGGCATTTAGGAAAATAACACCATATCATAATAATATGTTATATGTCATGGTAATATAGTTAATTGCTGATCTTCTAATGAAGAAAAAACATTAGCAGACTTGATATGCGGTTGGCACCAAGTACAGGTGACATCGTGTCACTGGATATGGAAAAAGTGTTACCAAAATTCAATTCAAGGAAAGTGTTGGAAAAATTGAGTTCCCATGTGGCTCATGGTGGGAGAGACCATGGACACTCAGGACCTTCATCACAAATAGCAGCTGCTGGTGCCAACCCTGTCTTGATCAAACAGCCTATGGTCATATGCAGAGGGAATGTTCTCTAAATGGAGAGAAAAGAAAATGCTAAATTTTCTTTCTTCTTTTGTTTGCTACACAATATGAACTGGATTGACCCAACAAAATAATGAAGCAGCCATCAAAATCCAAATGAAAAGGGTGTTAATGCTTCTGTTCACCATGGGGTCAACATAAGAATGGGATCCATGGTCTTGATATTGATGTCATGACTGCCATATTTTTCCCATAAACTACTCCTTGTCAAAGACAGGACAGACCAACTGATCACGTTTCTGACATGATATGGCAGGTCCTAGTTGTCAAAAAATCATTTATGTTGTTTGCATTCTTTAAATATCATTCATTCATGATGACCCAAATTGTCATAGCATCTTCCACAGACCCAGAGGTGACCAGGTGTCATCACTCTGATAAGGAATCACATGAAGTTAACACTGCAGGCCACAGAATAAAATGCTGAGGAAGAGAGTGGGTCCAGGTTGTCTGTAAGGTAACCCCTTCCATGTCATTGATTAGGGACTGAGCCCGGAGAGTCTAGTAATCCTATTTACATTTTGGGGGCAAGTTTTGTGCAGAAAACAAAAAGGATGAGTGAATAAATAAATGAATGAAACAGTAAATGAATGTCACCCCACACAATCTATTCTTCAAATTCCTATCCTTAACTTGGCTTTTATAATTCTGTACTTTTATTTGTCTTTAATTTATAAATCTGTTTTTATTTGATAGTGATAGAAGAGCACAAGCCTGAAAACAAGCTTTATATGTGCAATTACATAAAGAGTACCCAAATAAAACTACTTAAATTAAAAAAAAGATTTAAGATTTCCTTGCACTTCCTTTTCTCCTCAGACTTTATTCTCATTAAGCATATAAGGCAATTAAAAACACTAAGTTTGGGAGGGGGTGTTTGTTGTTGTTTTGTTTCAGTGGGACTGGAGTTTGAACTCAGGACTTTGCACTTGCAAAGCAGGCAGTCCACCACTTGAGCCACACTCCAGTCCATTTTGCTCTGGTTATTTTGGAGATGGTGGTCTCGAGAACTGTCTGGACTGGGCTCAAATCACAATCCTCCTGATCTCAACCTCCCAAGAAGCTAGGCTTACAGGTGTGAGCCACAGTCCCTGGCTGACAAGGCTCAGCGTTAGAGACTCCTGACATGACAGTTTATCTGAGTGGCGGTGTTAGCAAGCTGACGCTTTGTGCTCCGGCTCACTCCTTACAATTTCAGGGTTGTTTTTTCCTGTCTGGTTCATTTCCATGATCCACTTACACAGGGCAAAAGTGCAAGAGGATGAAGGTCAAGGACCGATGTGTCACTTTCGTTCTGACCCTTCTCTCTTCTCACATGGCCCCTACAGGCACCCACCTTTACTAGTTCCTGGTTTATCTATATCTCTTTGCAAACATTCACCTGCATATTCTTCTTTCTCCACAGATGTCACACAGCTGTTGCATCCTGTTTATTCTGTTCTGTGCCCTGCTTGCCCTCCATGTGCTATCCTGCAGGTCCTAACATGTCAGAGTGCAGACACCGCCATCTTTGTCCTTGTAGCTTCATAGTCCAGCCCGCTGTGCATGGATACTTTGGTGCTTTCTCCTTTGTGCTATTACAAATAAGGCTGCCGTTAAGAACTCTGCACAGGTCATTTTGTCTCTGTGCCGACCACGTCAGACAGATTTCTAGAAGCGCGATCCTTAGGTGGAAGGGTAAATGCCCTGTGGTCTTATTTTAGTGGATGGCGTCGCCAATCTGAGAGCAATCTTTGCCAGTGTCAGAGCACTCTGTAAAATGGAATAATCTCTCACACCCGTTTAAATCCACGGATCTAGGCCTTTATTTTTTCCATTTGTATTAAAAAGTAAATTTGTGTGTGCACGTGTGTGCATGTGTGTTTGTGAATCTCTGCACAGAGGAGGAGTGAAGAGATGCCGCCCAGGCCACACAGGGCAGGGAGGGCCGAGGACTCAACATCTTGCACTCTGGTCACAGTGCCCAGCCCTGCCCAGCCCTGCCCACCCAGCAATGGCCCAGACTGCTGCCCACTGGTACTTCTAATGCTCCCCAGTGTTCCCAGGCCACCCACACTCCTCCCATTAGCAGCGGAGGCGTGTCCTCCTCTCCAGGGCCCTGTTAGTGGGGGTCCTGAGGAGTGGGGGGCGGGACAATCTCCCCAGGGTCCCTGCCTTGAAGGGCTTCCGGGGCAGGAAACAACCTCGCTCTTCCAGATCTCGAGTTTCTTGGTTTTAAAACTCAAGAATGAGTTCAGAGGGTCCGTGAGGACTTGCACAGCCTGAGAGGTGCTGAGGTCGGGAGTGGGAGACTTTGGGTCACAGGTGCAGGTTTTGGTCAAGTGCAGCCCTAGCCTCAAGTACGCTGCTTCCTCTCTCGTCCACCAGAGGGCGCCATCGAACAGCGAGCCGGGCAGAGAAGGTCTTTAACATCGTTACCGGGTCGGTCAGCTTCACGTTACCGGGAGACTTCAACACGTCATGCTCTTTTCTGTGACCTTGGATGGCCAAGGGCGACATTTTTTTTTTTTACTATTTTTTACAAAATGTCTACAGGCATTCATGCAAAAGAAAATCGACTTATAAAAACTGTTAGAATTTTATGCCCTCAAGGAGATTTCGCTGGAGCTGTAGACTTAGCAAAATCACATAATGGTATTTCTTGCCACTCATCATGGCAGAACATAAACTAAGGCATCAAACAGAATATCAAAGACACACAAACAGCCTCTACCTGCTCCGGCCAGATCTGCCCTGCTGCCTTCCCTCCGGCCTCCATGGTGGGAACACGTTGGTTCCTGGGCTTCTTTCGGCTGATCTTTTTAGATGACCTTTCAAGATCCAGGAGACCCTAAGTCACAGCACACAAGGAAATGCATGTCAAGTCCTGGATCAGGATAATTTTGATAAAGTTAGACACTTTTTATACTGTGATGTTCCATAGGTCTAGAAAATGTCCCCCACCACTATGGCTGGGAGTGAGGTGGGGTGGCTAGCTTGCCCTTGGTTGTGTGTACCCTCAAACAAAAGAATACACAAGCCAGTTATGAAAGCAAGTGAAAAGCCAGCAGAAAGCCCTACAGCAAGTTCTGGGTGATGGCTCCCAGAATACAGGTACCACTAACTGGCCACTGTCCCCTGGTGGCCCAGAACAGACACAGATCAAGAATTGTGACAGAAGAGAAGGGTTTTAGTGAGCAGGAGAGACGAGGAACCAGCCAAGATAATCCAGAGTCCATCTGAAGGTCGATGGGATAGAAATTGTCTTTCCAAGCACAGCAACACAGATCTCCATGTGGTGGGAGGGGGGATGGAAGGGGGAACACACAGTCGCAGTCATCAGGTTCACTGCCCGCTGCTCCACCTCCCTGGCTCAGCCCTGACTCCTTTCCTGGCTCTGGCTCTCATTCTTCATTTTGGCTGTGCTCTCTCAGCCGCACTCTGAACTTTTTAACTGTAGCCAGGCAACAGGACTGAGAGGTTCTGGTGGAGAAGGAAATCCTGGCAGGTGGTTTGTCAAAGACACTGGGAAACAGAGCCAGAGGGTCCTGTGCTGGGCTTGTAAAAAAGACAGCCAAACATGGCAGGGCTGCAGAAAGTCTGCGGTTTTGTCCTGATTTTCCTTGTCTTCCCCACGGTAACCCATAGTCATCTCTTCCTGAGTTTAGCAGGATATGCTTTTTAAAAAATTGAAAGACATAATTCACACACCCCAAACTCATCCATGTAGACTGTGATTCAGTGGGTTTTAGGGTTTTTGCAGAGCTCTGTGATGGTCACTGAGCACTTTCGTCGCCCTGCAAGGAAGCCCAGTGGCCATTAGCAGTCTCTCCCGACTCCCTCCTCCAGGGCCTGGCAGCCACTGGTCTACCTCCTGGCTCTGTAGAAGCTAAAGGCTGATTCACATCCCCCAGAATTCACATGTTGAAGCCCTGGCCCTGTACCTCAGAATGTGACTGTGTTTGGAGACAGGGCCTTAAAAGAGGCAATTAAGTTAAAGAGATCAAAATGGGCCCTAGTCTAGTCTGGCTGGTGTCCTTATAAGAGGAAACTGGGTCACAGAGACACCAGGGATGTATAGGGCAAGTCCAATGGAGACACAGCAAGGCACACTAAAAATAAGGCTTGGGAGGACCGGCTCTGTGACCTGTGACACCTTGACCCGGGACTTTAAGGGCTGTGGACAGTGAACCCCTGTTGGGTAAGCACCTGCCCTGTGGTGGCCTGTTAGTCAGCTCTTGCAGACGAATGTAATCATGGAAATAAAGTCATCTGAGGGCGCTCTTGCACCTGGCTTGTGTCGCTGAGTTTTATGTGTTGAAGATTCATCCTGGTGTACATTTCATGTACATACACATCAGTACTTCATTGCTTTTTTTTTTTTGCAGCACTGGGGTTTGATCTCAGGGCCTACACTTTGAGCCACTCCACCAGCCCTTTTTTGTAAAGGGTTTTTTTGAGATAGGATCTCACGGAATTATTTATCTGGGCTGGCTTCGAACCACAATCCTCCTGATCTCTGCCTCCGGAGTAGCTAGGTACAGGCATGAGTCCCAGGTACTCCGCTACTTCATTTCTTTTTAGGGCTGAACAATGTGGAATTCATTAATGTACGGACATTTGCCTTGTTTTCATTATATTGCAATTAATGCTTCTATGCAAATCGTATAGAAGTTCTTCTGTGAATGCATATTTTCAATTAACTTACTCCACTTCTTCTGGGTCATGTCAGAACTTTACATTAATTTTTTTAGTAACTGTAAACTGTTTCCTAAAGCAGCTGAACCCCTTTGCATCCCATCAGCGTTGCAGCAGGGCCCTGGCTCTCCATAACACCGCCAACGCCTGCGAGGGTCCGTTGTTTTCATACTGGTAGCAATGTGAGTGTCTCCTAAGCAGGACACTTTTACTCTTTTGGGCTTTTTTTTTTTTTTGGTGGCACTGGGGTTGGAACTCAAGGCTTCAAGCTTGCTAAAACAGGCTGTGCCACCTACACCACACCTTCAGTCCATTTTCCTCTGATTATTTTGGAGATAGGGTCTTGTGAATTATTTGTCCAGGCTGGCCTAGAACTACCAACTTCCAGATCTGAGCCTCCAAAGGAGGATTACAGGAGTGAGCGCCTGCTCCATGGTAGGATTTCTTTATGTTCAGGATGGTTGTATTCCAGCTTATAAAATTTATACTGTTCATAAACATTAGAAACATAATCAGTAGTTGTACGACTCATGAATAAATATTCTGTAATGGTTTTAGCATGGTTCCGCCATATTGGCATCACTGAACGTGTCGAGTGTGCACACCTATGCATGCACGTGCACATTTGTGTGTTTATGTGTATATAAGTGTATATGTACTCACTTACATACAGGTCTACACATCTCTATGAATAATTAACTCGCTTGGCTGGCTTCCTGTGCCCTCCACAACACTCCAGCTCTGCCAGCTGGGGATTTGTATCTGTTCAGTTCACTGCCAGTTTCCCCAGAACACTGGCTGGCACATAGTATGCCTTCAACACATCATTTATGGAACTGGATGACCTTGCATGATGCTGGCCAGAGGAGGAAGGGAAGCATCTGAACTGGTTAAACCGTGACCTTTCTGACGATAATTTAAATCCCAACAGAGGAGGAAATGAGAGGCAGGAGCTACGGGTTCAAGTAACTCAGCAGTGCACAGTGAACATCTTAAAGTGAGATCGCCCTAACAAGCCCTGTGCGTTTCCACGGCAACAGAACTTCAGGGACTTCCGGAAGAAGAGAATCTCCAGGCGGGGACTGATGGGAAATGTCACTCATAACTGAAACACGATCACACGAACCTTCTACTGAGGCAGCAATGATCCCTCACGTGACGCTCCAAATGCTTCCAAAGAGAAATCGTCACATCCACTTTTAACCCAAACGTCACTTTGCTAACTTCACATCAGGACGCATCAGTCCTGTCAAAAGGTGGCCACAGTGACATGGTGAAAGCATTCTGGAATGTTGTTTCTATCTTCACATCTTCCACAAAGTCAGCAGCTGACAGAATTAGCTGTTGGAAACCCAAGGTCTTGGCCTAATTATGCTAATTTCAGTTCAGAGAGGAAAAACGGAAGTACGATGTGAACTCCTTCCACAGGATGAGCTGCCCACCAAAAGCTGAACAGTGACCTCCTAACCTCAGGACCTCAGAAGATGACTTGGAAATAGGGCCACTGAGAGGATGTGCTTAGCTGAGCTGAGGTCATTAGGGTGAGCCCTACTCTAATATGACTGATGTTCCTATAAAAACAGACTCACCCAGGGAGAATGCTGTGTGGAGGCTTATAGATAGATCAGGATGATAACGTCTACAAGCAAAGGGACAAAGGATCAAAGGACACAGGACCAGGCATACAGGGACCAGCAGACACTCACAGACACGAGGACCAAGGGACATAGAGATCAAGGGACACGAGGACCAAGGAACACAGGGGCCAAGGAACACGAGGACCAAGAGACACGAGGACCAAGGGGCACAGGATCAAGGGACAGAAAGACCATATACTTCAGAGCTGGGACAGGCTGGCACTGCAGCCTCAGCGGGAACTGGCCGCCCACACCTTGAACTCAGCTCGGCTCCAGGCTGTGGACAGAGATGTCTGTGGAACTTTGACAACAGCTCCCTGCAATTCTGGTGTTTTTACCTGTTTTCCTGAGGGAAAATACTTTTAAAAACATGGAAAATGTCAAATTATAATCTTAGGTGCAGTGCTCTGTATTTAAGGAAACTTAAAATATTAAGTGCTGAGAAAAAAAAAAATAAACACTAAGATCCCAAAGCAAGAAAACTGCAGTTCCGTTGGCCAGCCAAGCCCACGGTGTGACATGCAGACAGGGGACCAGGGGGAGCAGAGACACGGCTACACAGCTCTCACCCCAACCCCTGCTCACCTGGGCCCAGCTGCACAGCCGCGGCTCACAATGTGCAGAAGGGCAGTGTCCACGTGACAGGCGCTACAGGGCTGGGAGGACGGGTTCCTTCCCCCACCCCGGGCTCAGCGAGCCCCATCAGAGAGGTCACTGGGATCACAGCAATTTCATTTTGCCTCTGAGTGAGCAGAGAAAATGGCTTCTCAACCTGCACTTCTGCTTTGTCCCCTACCAACTTTCTATTCTCCGTGCCAACAGTAATTGGGAGAAAATTCTGCTAGAGGAGGGATGGCTACTTAAAGTGCCATACGGACTAGACTATCCCTCTGTGGACTGGCACAAGGGACACTGCATTTTTCTCTGTGGTTTACTGTTTCAAGGAAAACCTGTTAGCTATCTGAATATTTGTAAATTTTAGGTTTGGGACCTCAGTTCTTGGAATAGTATCATTTTCTTCTAACCTGTGATGATTAGAACATGGTTAAAAGTATCTGTGACTCTTGGAGCTGCTCTCTGAGGACTTCAGCTCCTTTCAGCACCAGGGCTGCTCTGGGTTGATGGAGGCCACCATGTCACAAATTCTGTGCACGTTTCCTGGTAGCAGGAGGCAGAGCCCCAGGCACAGTTCCCTGACTGTGGAGAGCGTGATTGAGCAACTCCACAGTGCTTTGAAAGAAAGTTCTCTGGAACCACTCCAGTGTCCACGTGCAGAGGTAACTTCTCACTCTGTCCTCCACATGCGGGATCCAAGAGGAGCCACTGAGCAGGGGCCAGCATGACAATCTGCAGATCCTCCCAGCTTCCGTCTGGCACAGCTACTCTGAAAACTAGGGAAGACAAGACAGCCGTGTGCCATGAGAAAGATGGGGCAGGAGCAAGGCCCAGAGGGGACAAGTGGGACAGGTGCAGGGTGTGTCTTTTGTTCCTGAGTCACTGGCCATAGGGTACCTTCCTTGCTATCTCCTAAAGGTTTCCTATAAGCTGGCTGTTACCCACAGTGCTTTGCATTCCAGATTAAAAGCCACTGACTCAGCATTGGGAGTCTTAGCTTCCTTTTTGGCAGGTATGGATTTTAATTTCCTGGTGTGCTGTGGGAGGAAGGCGTCCCTTGCAGATGGTCTCGAGAGCCATGCACTCTGTCCCTTACTCCCTGTGTGGACTCCCTGTGTGTCCTAACTCCCTGTGGTTAATGCTGTGTGGCAGCATTAACCCCTGCCCTCCGCCAGCTGCTCACGCTCCCAGCAAAGCCTTGATTTCCCAAGAAGGACAGCATTGTTGCCTGGTGTGTTCGTCACCCGTATTCAGAGCTCTGCTAATCTTCTGAACCTTTCATTCACGTCTTCATCTAGACGTGTCTCTTTCTCTGTTTCTCAGCCTCAGAGAGAGAAAGAAAAGGGGGTGGGGGCAGATAAAAAGGAAGAGGGGCTGGAAAAAAAACAGGGGAAAACAGAACACCAGGGTTTTGCCCTTTGGAATAAATGCTGAAATACATACTCCTCATGAGTGCTGTGATCAGGTACATTTCTCTTATTACTATTGATTACAGTAAGAAAATTAACCACTGTGGGCTTCTCCTGACTTATGTAATTGACTACCTCCCACACAAAAGAACCTAACAATTAATTCTAACAAGTAAAAGAAAAAACTTTAATTGTATAAACCCGATTTTAAAAACAAAAATAAAGAGAATTTGAAATGCAACATTCAAATTGCTTTAACAATGCACACAAACTGGAAGACCTCTCCCAGACATTTCTCTAAACTTTGAGATGTTATTTGAAAAACAAAAAGACTACATGTTTTAGCACACCAATTGCAACTTTCAAGTAATGACACGAGATTTTAGTGTCAACGTTACCAAAAACTGCTTAGAAACTGATTTTCTCATTTGTGACTGGAGATGCTCCCCGCCCTCCATGAGAACAGAACCAGGGACTGTCAGGAAAGTCCTGGCTGTGGTGCTGGAACCTGAGTGCGGGGAAGACTCTGCTGATGCAGGCAAGGAGTTTCGTGTGTCTGTGACTCTGTTCCTTTATGTGTAAAAGAGGCAAATACCACATGTTATGGTTTGGATGTGTTAAAGTCCTGATCCACAGCTGGTGACACTGTGGGGAGGTGACTGGATCACGAGAGCACTGACTTTATCAATGGGTAAATTCATTGATGAGTTCATACTGAATGGGCAAATGGAGCCTGGTTGGAGCAAGTAGGTCACTGGGGTGTGCCTTAAAGGCTGTGTCTTATCCCTGGTCCCCTCCCTGTCTTTCTCTAGGTCTCTGTCTGTCTGTCTCTCTCTCTCTGTCTCTCTGTCTCTCTGTCTCTCTCTCTCTCTCTCTCTCTCTCTCTCTCTCTTTTTCCTTCCTGGCCTCCTGCCATGATGATTCTGCCTCGCCACAGGACTAAAAGCAATGAAACCAGCCTACTGTGGGCTGAAATTTCTGAAACTGTGAGCCAGAATGAACCCTTCTTCCCTCAGGCATTCTGTCACTGTGATGAAAGCTAAGACACCACTGGGATGCCAAAGAAAACAAAGTGAGAAGTCCTCCCTGACTCCAAAGTGCTGTACAGAAGATGAGCTGAAGGTTCTACAGGCACAGGTGACATGGAAATGACGAACATGCTGTGTTGCGGGCGGGAGGCAGAGGCAATCTTAAGGCTCTGATGGATGAACTTTGACATGTCATCCACCCAGCAATGTCAATTCTGCAGCCATCACTTCTCTCTCAGGGACCCTAAGAAACTGAATAGTAAGCACCTGGTGGCCGCATAGCAGTGGCCAGGAGGGCCCTGAATAGCTGCTGTTCATAAAAATCCACTTCATATTTCAAAACAAAGATAGTTGTAACAGTTAAGATTCTTAAATGCATACACCTCTCTGGGACATGGTGAAGAATCTTTTAGCTGTGCAATGCCAATGTCTGCTCTGACATTTTCCTGACCTCGGGGACACCCGACGTCCACTCTGTGTGGGACAGAAGTCAATGCACATCTTTACGGCTTTCTTTAGGTGATGCACCGTCTCTTGTGTCCTTGCTAAGTGCTTACAGTGAGTCATTTGTTACAAACCACAAACCCAACACACCGTTTGAACAAGACAGGAGTGCCTGTTAAGCAAATAGCAAGACATTTCATACATCCTGATGGGGAGCTGCCTCCCAGGGGCTATAGCAATTTGGGGGTAGTGCCCCTTAAATACTACGTGCTAACCACAGGCAGCTCAGAGGCAGGGATGTCTACTTGCCTTCAAATCATATCAGAGGGCTGGGCCGTGGCTCAGGAAACAGTGCTCACCTCCCGTGCACAAGGCCCGGGGTTCCACCCCCAGCACCACAAAATAAAGAAATAAATGATTTATCTCACAGAAAGTGTATGCTGCACTTATCTTTAACCTATATTGACACTATTTTAATGAGCTCAGGACCACAGTTGCACTTACTGTATAGCAGCTCCGAATTAAAGACAAATGCTTCATAAAAATGGAAACGGATCTTTCATTTTGCCTCTCCAAACTCTGATTCTCTAACTTCTTTAAACTCCCTATTTAATATTTTAAAATTTTCAAATTCTGAGCATATTATTTAACAATTTCACTGTCCTGTTGCCGCTGAATCTTCAGGATAAAGTTTAATGCCTTGGACTGGGGGGTATGGCTTATAGTTTTTATGGCTAGACGTAAGTAAATTTGAAAGATATTCATCGTTTCCATCTCTGAACAATGCACAATGATGTTGATTAAAATCTGCACACAATGGATGAGAAAGTCTGTCATTCTTCCTGACAGTGAACTTGGAAGCTGAGTTCCTGCACCAGCAGCTAACCCTCCTGCTTAGCCTTGGAGAAAGAAGGGAGGACTGGGGGATCTGAGCCACCCCTTCCCAGCCAGCATTTTCTAAAACGCTTGTGGTTTATGTGATCAATTGACCGGATGTGGCCAGCATTTTATTTTATGTAACAGAAGAGAAAATAATGTAGTGTGTGCTGTGTAGTACAGAATAGAAGAGATTGCATTTTATGTAGTAAGGGAAAGTTTTGTTTCATTAAACAAAAGTTTAAACACACACACCCATCACCATGTGACACACATTTCTTACTAGGGTCATAGTCGTGATCTGACTTCCTTCCTGACTTCAGGAAGAAGAAGGAAAGCCAACACAATAGTTGCTCCCAGAGAGGAAGAGAAGGTGAAGGAAGCAGGTGATGAGACCCCAGGAGGTTCAGGAAATGCAAGGCCTCCCCACACAGGTAGTGCAACTTGGCTCCACCTTCGGACACAAAGCAGGTGGTAAAGATGCATCTGCACTGCAACAAGCCCAGGCCGAGCAAGGAGGCTCCTTTGGGGCAGGGGTATGGGACCTGTGCCCGAGCCTCCCCTGAAGCTGAATGAAGTGTGTAGTGACCCTCTACCAGGGGAGGAAAGCATACCAACAAAGCAGAAGAGGCTGGGTGTCGCCTTAGCTGTGATGCTGGTCCCAGGAGTGGTCCTTCCGTTGCCATGGCAGCGTCTTCCCTACTGTTGCCAACTCAACATTATCTGTCATTGCCTTTCCCTCTGCCTTGTGAGAAGCAAATGCTGTGTGGGCTGTACAGAGCTCCAGCCACCCCTGAACACAGCACCTGGCAGAACAGAAGCCCCTGGCTGGGTGGAGCTGGCAGACCCTTGCCAGTCCAGTGTTATGCTCTGATCAGTGGCTTCTTCATTTGCTTACTCTTATTTACCAGCACTGTGACTCGATTTCTAACCTCACGACACTACTGAACCTCTTCTACAATAGCCCCTGGTTGCTCCCAGCCTTTGGAGCACTGGCCTCACCTCCTGGACATCTCCAGGCTTCCCTGCTCATAGGCCACCAACTCCCATCTACCTCAATGACCCCTCCTTCACCGTCTTTCACTGGTCCATTCACTCACCTGCTTCCTAAAAGGTGGCTTTTCAGTATGGATTGACCTCTTGGCTCCTATCCTATATTCTCCCCAGAAATCTGAGCTTCTCCTTTTCTTCTGGTGACTAATAGGAAGCTCATGACCCCACATCATCTTCACTTCTGACCTTCTCCCAGTCTCACATCCATTGGGAGGTTCTGTCAGTTCCTGAAATCTGGTTTTCCAAATCTGAATTCAGAATCTTCCTCCAAGCCTCACCTCTCCTGTGTTCCCCGGACCACCACCCCAGCAAACCAGGGGTCATCTGATCTCCTGCTCTCTCTTACCCTGCTCGTCAATTCTGCAAATAATTTCAAAGTCTCCCTCCTCTTCACATCCATGATCTCTTGACCTCAGCCCTCAGCTCCTCTCGCCCAGCCTTCTCTAAATCCCCCTGTCTGCCAAAGGGATCTCTCTAAACTGCAAGTCTGATTGGCCATCCCCTACCCCACCTTCTGATGGTTCGGTGTCATCCCGTGTCTGTGTCAGTGAAACCTCAGTGTGTATAGGAATCCTCTGGACAGCTGGTCTCAAGTCTCATAACTTCTGCTTTGGCAGTTCTGAGGTCTTGGGAGTCTAACAAGAGCCAGGGTGAGGCGATTTGCAGGTAAGGAAAGCAAAGGTAAGAGGCAGCCCTTTGAGAAATCCTTATGGTCCTCACAACCAGGGTCCTACAACCCTTCTGGAATGTAGTGGGTAAAAGTGACAGAGCAGGGAGGTCTTGAAAACTCCCACAACACATAGAGCAGCCTCCTGCCTCCACCGCAGGACACCCAGGAATTATCCACCCTGAAACATTAGGGTGCAGATAGCGAGGAGCGGTGCCCAGGAAGATGAGACTCTCCCCCAGCATGCTGGGCAAACCCTGCTTCTCTGGGTCCCCCAACTTTCTAGTGTGATATCCCCAGAAAGAAGGCATTCCTTCAGACCCCGGCATTCATAGCTTGTCACACCCTCCAAGGGCTTGCTGCACCCCACCCACCTGTGTAGGTGCCGGCTCTTCCTCATTGCCAAGAAAGTCTCTCTTCCTTTGCCTACCTGAAAAACTTGTCTGTTTTCCCCACTCAACCTCAGGAATCTTCCTGTCCCCTTCCGGATGGGAAGGACCACCCCCCACAGTGGACCACCGCTAACTAAATCCTACCTCTGGGGTACTCTCACCTGGGCCTGTGACCTGCATTTGGCTCGTCAAAAGCTTTGGCTTGGCATTTGATTCATGGGGAGTGACTGGAGCTCATGGTGGTCTTGTCAGTGAAGAAACCACAGCCCAGGTGCACACCTGAATGGTAGGGTCCAGTGGTCCAGTAGCCTGGCTGGAGTTTAAGTGATTCTTCCTATTGGGTGTAACTCTGGTCATTTATCCAAACCGGCTCTCCAGACCTCTTGTTGCCTCCATGAGTTAGTTAATAGTCTTCCAATTAATTATTTTTTATTGTTATTTTCCCCTTAAGTAATTCAGATTAATTAATACCGTTTGTAACCAATGATGGAATCAGCATAGGCCTTATCACTTAGTGCTCTTGGCATCAGGAAGAACTCAGCAAACATTTGTAGAGTAAATGTTATTAAGAAGGGAAACAAGGGGGCCACCAGCACACAAGCCAGGCTGATCTGAATGTCCCCATGGAGCAAAGACAGCACTCCCTTTCCAGACTTGTCCCAGCATCTCTCAAGGAGCACCAAGTTCATGGGCAAAGACGGCTACTCCTCCCTCTGCACCACCATGCTGGCCGTGTGCAGGAAACCGAAGGTGGACTACTGAGGAAGCAGGGTGTGAAACAAAGAACCTGAAGTTAGGAACTTCATGTGTGCACGGGTGCACGTTACACAGCTCGGGGATCAAAGCAAGCATGCCCACACTCGTACGCTTTAAAATCACTCTCAATAACCTGAGAAGAATGCAAAGCACTGCTCAAAACTAATCATTTTAAATAAAAAGTACAAAGAAGGAAAATAAGTGAGATGAGGTTTAATGTCAGAAATCCGATGAATTTTGAAGGAAAGATTCAGCATCTGTGTGCAAGCCGGTTGCCTGAGTCTGTTTCTGCTGCTATGACATATTATACCTACAAACCTAATACTATGGAGGCTGAGACCTGGAGGATTGAGGTTCAAGACCAGCCCAGGCAAATCATTCCCCACCTCCAAAATAACCAGAGCAAAAGGAACTGGAGGATTGGCTCAAGTGGTAGTGAGGGTGTGGCTGGAAGACATATCGGCTTTTAATTAATTGATATTAGATGGTTTATTTCGTTGATCTTTAGAACAAGAGGTGTCATCTGCAGTTCTGGTGTAGGGATCATTACCAGATCCCAGACAATGAGCCTCATGGGATCTTTGCGATGTTTCGGGGGATCACAGACCTTGAGTCTGATGGCATTTGGGGGAAGTGGGACGAATGAAATGTTACGTTGCTGAGATGCAGGGCTCAAGGAAGTTGTCTAGGAGCCCAGCAGCCCAGGATCAGACATTAGGGATCTGGGTGAGGCCATGACTGAGGAGTTCGCTTCGGATCTCTGGGAACTTCACCTCCTTTCTTCCCTTCTCCTACCCCCAATGTCCTTCACACAACCTCACCAGCCCTATCTTTTCCAAGAGCCTCAAAGCATGGCTGACCCAGAGCCTCGGCTCTTCGTTCCCATAGCACACCAGCCTGGTTCTCTCCTGACCTTGACCTCAAAGTGGTGAAAACATGCCAATCTCCTCTGCCCACGTTAGGTCTGTGTCCTCGCTGTGGTGGCGAGCTCAGAGAAGTTCTGGCTTTGATTCCTGATTTCAAGGGTCTTACAATTTAAGAGCGGGGATGGGGGGTGCGGGGAGACCCCCAAAAAGGCTTAAACATTAACTTTACTTTTGTAGGTAGGGCAAGAGGGACATGTAACAGAGTGTGGGTGCTGGCGTCCCTGGAGGAGGTGTCCAGAGGAACCAAATGGAGGAAGGTCGCCTGGGGACCATAAGCCTTGAGCCGCACCTGCAGGATTTGGGAGGAAGGAGGAAGGAAAACACTGTCCTGGTGGGAACACGCAGGAGCCCAGTTAGCAAGAAGGGGACACAGCATGTCTGCGGGGACGCAAGACACAGGTCTGCCACCCATGTCAGGAAGGTCTGCACATGGTGAGTGAAGAAAGACGGGGAAGAAGAGGAGCCCTGGGAGCAAAGCGTCACCCCACTGCCACACTGAAGCCTTCCCAGCAGGGCAAGGGGACTTCTTTCCAACATGAATGCACAGATCACAGCTATCCATGGTGCTGTGAGCATGGGAGCAGTAAGACGGCTGGTAGTTTCTGCAGGGACTGAGCAACACAGAGCTGGGTGGCACCAGCAAGCAGAGCAGGACAGCCCACCAAGCCGGGATATGCGAGCCCGCTGAGCTGCTCCTTGGACACTGCTCTGTGTGGCCAGGGGCTCCACAAGCCTACAGGTTTGTCCAACGCTAATACACAAACATTTCAGAGCAGAGGAAGAGGCCTTCTGAGTTGGGGACAGGGGACAGTGGATGTTGGCCCCATGTGCTCAGAGGCTGTCTACGACCTTCCTCAAGGCAAGATGCCCAGATGGTGTGAAGAAGGGTGCAGTGGGAGAAGCCCCCAAGAGCATAGAACTGAGGGGGACATTAATCTGTCCGTGAATGATGGACTAATTAGGCCAATTCACAGGGTCAGTGACTCCCTTCTGATTACAGCTGCTCCCAGGACCAAGGCAGTGGCAAATGAAATACGGAGAGGCCTTCTTTCCTCTCCCCTGCCCTGTGGGCTCTCACACCTCCCTTTTCCTCCTTGTCTTCACACAGGGCTGTTACCTGGCGGTGGGAGGGCTTTGGTCAAGCATTAAGAGTTTTGGACTTCTGAGTTTTGCTGGGATATTTGTGGGTGCCATGAAATTAACTTCAGTATTTTACAAACACAATACAATATTAGATGTTACAGTAACAAGTTGTAATTGTATCAAACATTGATATTGCTTCTCTAAAAACCAACAGCCAGAGAAGCAGGCCTGAGATGTATTACTGGGGCCTCAGTTCACTCAACAAGCCATGTCTCTTCCTATAGTCACCACCCAGGGCGGGGTCTGTACTCCAGATGTCCGGTTTCCCCTGGACTTCCACAGTCTTTTCCCACATCCCAAATCTGACCATATTAAAGACCTGTCATATGAACAAGGCTCCACATAAATGAATGGGAGAGAGCGCGAGTGGGTGGGACCTGTCAGTATCTACAACTAAGGTGTAGTCACTGGCTCCTCTGTCTCCAGTTATCAGAAAGATTCCCTGTTGGTGAGAGCTAAGTGGTGGGCAGCCACTTAGGAGAGAAGGGAGTGTACTATTCTGGTAAAGGTGGAGGCCAGGGGCCATGTTCTTCCAAGCACCAGCTGCTGTGAGGACAGAGGGTGAGATCAGGACCCATCTTTGGGGAGGACACCCTCTACTGGGCATCCCGAGACACCAGAGCCCCAGGAAAGCCACTCCCGTCATCCTGAGCGGGAGCTGCCCTTCATGGCCTTCCTCCTGCAGTGCCCAGTGGACGCAGCTGGTGGAGGGAAACAGCAAGTAATCTTTGTCCTTAGGTAACACTGTCAGTTCCTCTTGGACAGTCTCCCATAGTCAGATCTTGAGTTTGAAATTTTATCTTATTGCTGGTTCCTCTTCTGAACAGCTGAGAAAATAGTTAATAGGAGAGAATTCTGTCGCAGCAGAACAGCTCTGGTCCTTGAGGGGACACACTTTAATGATGGTGTCAGAGCAGGAGGGGCCTGGGGTCTCCTGGTTCCAGCAGTGGAGATAGTTTGAGGAGTCACCTGCAGTGAGCACAGGGCAGGCCCTGGGGATGGGCCTGTGGCTGTGAGCAGAAGAGGCTGACTTCATCCCAGGGTGACAGGCGCCCTGGACGCCAGGAGCCTTGGAGTTCAGGTCCCACCTGCAGTGTCTTGTATGAACTGTGTGGCTTTAGTCACTGAGCTCCAAGACCACATGGCTGCAAAGTAGAAGAGTTCTTCCCTGGTGTGCCAAACCTCTTAAGGAATCTCTGCCTCCCCCGACATCTCAAAGGCCTCACGGAATCAGAATGACCTTGCCTGGGGTGGAGTTCAAATTCCTACCCTAGGACCCTGAGGCTGGAACTGGAAGGGTTGTCATAGCTCTTCCAAACTCGCCAGCCCAGCTACCGGGCTCTGTTTGGCTCTACAGAGTGTGCACCGGCTCCCAGCCCTGCAGGCTCCTTGGAGAAGTGTCAGCAGTGCTGAAAAACAGAGCGGTTTCCTCAGACTACATACCGGGAACTGCAATTGCTCTGCAACTTTCTGTGCCTTCCCCTTATCCCCGAAACGTGGAGTTGTTCTCCAGGCTACATTTCCAAAATTCCCCTCTATAAAGGATGGTGAGCAAAACAACACAGTGCGCGTGGATTTAGCTCGTCAGCATGGATGTCTTCAAAGTGGAGGAAGGTACATAGTAACTGCCTCCCACAGTAGAATCACCTGGGAGTCAGGTGACACACCCAGGCCACCCTCAAAGAAGTGACTCACTGAAGCCTGAGATGGCCGTTTTTGGTTTGTTTGTTTTCAATTATCCTGGGCCAGCCAGGGCTGGAAACAGGTTCTGTCCAATACTGACAGAACCAACAGCTGATTCCCTCAGCTGGGAAGAAAGAGATTGCTGAATAGTTCCGGCCTTTGACGGTTATTCCATCAATAAAAAGATCTGGTGTGATCTCCAAAAGTATTTCAGAAGGTAATAATTTTCCTTGAACATTTTTCATGAAAATCAGAGGGCATGGCTCTCCCTTGCTACTTTTATTTTTGCAAAACAAACAAATGCACACCCCAATACCCCGCAAAGTTGTGTGATTTTCCAGGAGCTGTTGAAAATGCAGTGGTTCACGGGCCTCCTCGCAAAGATGACAT
This sequence comes from Castor canadensis, assembly GCF_047511655.1. Taxonomy (NCBI): domain Eukaryota; kingdom Metazoa; phylum Chordata; class Mammalia; order Rodentia; family Castoridae; genus Castor; species Castor canadensis. The sequence goes on along the minus strand of NC_133386.1, from coordinate 2,930,082 downwards.
CCTGCCTGGGGACCCTCCTAGGTCAGCTCAGGTGGCATGCAGGTGTTCTGGGGGAGGGGGAGCCAGATCACCAGGCTCTTTTCCTTTGCCCTTTCACTCCTCCCTGGCAGCCTCCTCTTCCACCTCCCGACTTCCTGCCAGGACTCCCCCAGGACTGTCCCCAACCCGCGCCCTCCCTCGCCGCGCCTACTGCGCACCAGGCCTGCGGGGACAGGTGACCGCGGGTTGGTGACTGAGGGCCCCACGGTCCCCGTGCCCATCAGACTGGACTCACCGAGGGCGTTGTCACAACAGAGTGGTCCTGGAGACGTGTGCTCAGTCCCGTGTGCACAGCCGGTCCCGCTCTGCCCACTGCTGCCACCTCATCAGGGAAGGCACTGGGTCTCCTTACTGGGTCATTTTCTTGCTTGGAGGTTTTGGGATCTCGCTCTGGCTCACCATGGCCTGAAATGAGTAGCCCCACAGGGCGCCCGTGGTGCACCCTAGAAAGCCAAGCACTGTATCCTGAGACGGATGCTCAAAACAGGTCAATGCTACCTCACAGGCCAACCTTAGAAATGGAAGCAATGCCGCGGTTGATTATTCAGTCATGGTTCCATCCTTTAAGCTGCTTACAGAAATCCAGGGCCTGCCACCAGGAGGGCGCAGCTGGCATGGTACATCTGGGGTAGGGAAAAGTGTGACTGAGTCTCCATGTGTCCAGGGGCCATGTCTGGGCCAGGCTGGGTCTGAGTCTGCTGGTGGCCTGGACCAGCTGTCAGAGCTTAACCTAGGTCTACACTTGAGCCCAAGGATTCTTAATGGTCCCCTGGCCTTCAGCAAGTGACCGCTATGATAATTGTTCTAAGGATGTCACTCTACCGCTGGGTTAGCACAGAGGTTCCCCACTAAGCAGATATTTGGCTCAAAAGAATTAATGGACAGCGTTTGTTCTTTTCCAAACAATTAACAAGGGTTATCCCTTGTGGGGTTTTTTGTTTTGTTTTTTTTGGCAGCATGAGAGTTTGAACTCAGGGCCTCATGAGCTCTTAGCCCTTGAGCCACTCCACCAGCCCATTTTTGTTTCTTCGAGATACAGTCTCACAAACTAATTGCCCCGGCTGGCTTTGACCCTTGATCTTCCTGATCTCTGCCTCTTGAGTAGCTGGGATTACAGGTGTGTACCACTGGTGCCCAGCTTAAAGTACTTTTTTAGGTCATTTTAAACATTATCTTTAAGAGGATTTAGGAATGCAATAAATTTTCCTTTCTTTCCTGAGTCTTTTCGGTGACAATTAGAAGAGTGAGCATCAGGTGTCCACTGCAGTCATCCTACCAGGAACCTGGAGAGCTGGTTCTGGTGCTCGTGGATTAGTCAGCTTTTCATCACTATAACAAAACACCCAAGATAATCGACTTATAGAGAGAAAAGGGCTGTTTGGGTTCATGGTTTTAAAGATTTCCGTCCCTGAGACGGGAGATTCATTGCTTTTAGACCGCTGGTGGGGGTACCAGGTGGCAATGGTGAGGAGCAAACCACTCACCTTGCAGCCAGGAACTGGGTAGGTTTTCCCTCCAGGCCACACTTCCAGTGACCTAAGGATCCACTGCTTGGACCCCTTTCTACCAGTCCCACCAGCTCCCAACAGGGCCACCCTGAGGACAAGCTTCCAACACAGGGGCATTAGGAGGACAGTCAAGATCCAAACTACTGGGGTACATGAGGAAAAGAGCAACAACACCTGCCCCAGCAGAATGCTGGCCCTCGCCTCCCCACCCCCACCAGACGGGCCGGGCGTGCTGGGTCACAGACTTTGTGTGCCTTTCTATGCACTGGCTGCGGCAGCCGCTCCAGAGAGACGCAAGAGGTACTTCCTGTAGCTCTGTGTTTGTTTACCTCACCAGAAAGTCATGGTTACCTGGTCACCTGTGAGAGCTAAAGGACTGTGTTATCCTCCCCCCACCACATACACACACAACTGAACCTTACCAGCATCCCAGGGCAGAGGGTACATCTAAGAGGAACTGAAAAAATGAAACCATTTTGAAGGGGATTTCTTTACTGCTTACAAAACAAAAAGTCCCCTCGCCCTCACCCTCTCTGTCCTTCAAACCCAGGAGAGATTGTATGCATGGAGATAGGAGCAAAGTAGCCTCCTGCTGTGTGATGGTAGGCAAGTCCATCACCCTTTCTGGGCCTCAATTTTCTCATCTGCTAAATGGTACCTAACTCACAAGGAAGTCAAGAAAGTCAAATGAAGTCATTGTACATGCCGTGCTTGGAAGCAAAGTCTAGTTGACACCAGATACTTCATAAGTGTTAGTCATTATTGTTACCTTTCTCTACTAAAAGCAAAATAAAAAATAGCCATGGTAAACAATTTATCTAACAAGATATTCTGTCACCTCATTAAAACAAAAAGTTCAACTTCACTACTCATCAAAGAAGTTGAGTGAAGTGTCTTTTTGTTCTTGTTGCCTATCAAATTGACATTTTTTTTAAGTGACAATGCCAAGTCTCTCTGTAAGTGGGAAAGACATCCTCAGACCCCAACTGGAGGGCACGTCGGTAATCTCTCCTGAGAAAAAATCATCCAGACAATTCAATGTGTCCTCGCTCCTAGACCCCCATTCCCAGAAGTGATCCCAAGAGTAATCAGAGCTGTCCATAAAGACATGCAAACATCACTCCTCACCCAAGTGTGCCTTACACTCATAAGGACCCAGACACCGGGGGCACTGCCATTCTAGGGGCATTTACAATGCCCTCCAAAGAGTGGGTGTGAGCTCAGTGCTGGTTTAGAGAGTTTGTGAAGTAAATGTGGCCGCAGGGGAAGCCCTTGGTGATGTGTGAGTTTCCCTCTACAGGTGCACACTGTACGCTTTTTAAATTTTTTGGATGGGACTGGGGTCTGAACACCTACTTACAAAGCAGGTGTTCCTACTGCTTGAGCCATACCCCCTGTCCTGCACACTCTCTAAAGTGGACACAGGACAAAGGAGGCCACAGCCAGAGGACAGAATCACGAATAACCTTCATTTTCTGTTTTACACAGGTTAGCTTTCCCCAGAATTTTTACAAAGAGGAAAATGCCAAAGCATTAAAAGAGCATGAAGGCGGACACTGGTGGCTCACATCTGTAATCCCAGCTACTCAGGAGGCAGAGATCAGGAGGATCACAGTTGGAGGACAACCCCGACAAATAGTTCTTGAGATCCTACCTCGAAAATACCCAACACAAAAAAAGGGCTGGCGGAGTGGCTCAACCACTGTGAGCTTCTTGTTCCTTCCTGGGCACAGGTGTCACAGCCACTTTCCTGGGTCACCCTGTGACACTGCCACATGCCTGCCGCTCCCTCCACCTCCTCTTCTCTTTTCTGACTTTGTGCCTTTGTCACTGGAACAAGGAGACAAAGCAGAGGAAATTGCTGAGCACTGTCCAGGTCAGGGCGTGCAGGATCACTAAGACCAGTGCCCAATCCCGTGCCAAGGGATCGGTTCCCTCCCAGGCCACTGTCCCCAGGGGCACAGCTGTCATCCTTATTCATTTCTCTGAGGAGGACAATGAAATGGGGGGTGGGGGGCTGACATAACAAACTGCAGAGTTTCTCTTGATAAAAAGTGAAGGGATTTTTTTCACTTTCTGTGTTTAATTATCTTAAAAACCATTCCAAATTTTCTTAAGCCACTACTGAAAGACACTCACAGTTTAGCAGACAATTGAGCAGTGTGCTGGCTTCCTTTCCTCCTATATTTGCAGGGACTTGGCAGAAAGAGGCTGGTTCCTGATGTGCCATGTTTGCAGGGTCCCTGAGGCAGCTGGGTGCAGAGGGCATGATGGCCCCAAGAGCAGAGAATTCCTTCCCTGACACCTGACAACCATGATTTCAGTCCTTCTCTCACGGAAAATGCCTACTTGGTGCTCCTGGGTCCCACAGGACTCCACGATGTGTCCCCAGCCTCTCATGCCTGGGCTGTCCTCGAGGCCCTCCTCACATTTTCTTGTGTCTCAGTCCTGCCGTTAGCTCGTCCCTCTGCCTGGCCACTCTCCCTTCATGTCTGATTGGCTGGCCCTGCCACCTGAAAGTCTTCGCTCAGAGTCACTTGCCGTGACACCACTGGGCACATCACGTCCTAACACACAACGTGTATTATTATTTCTCGTCTCCACCATTGGAATGCAAGCCCCGCAGCCATCTTGTTCAGTGACTCGGCCAGGGCTCTCAAGCCAGCACCGAGCATGTGTTTGGCATTTGCTAAGAGGTGATCATGGTGCCGTGTGGTGCATGCAATGCATGCAGGGACCCTTGGGAGGGGTGGCAGGGGATGTTCATTCAAGGCTCTGATCCTTGTTGTGACCTTCTGCTCTGTCCTGTCACCTGGCTCCCAGGCCTGCTCTGACTTTTTTCGGCTTTACCCCCTGTTCCTTTTCCACCCGTGACCTTCTAATGACCTTCCCCTTTGATGGTGTCGAAGCACAGCTGACTTCCAGTGCTAACCTAGGGGAGAAAACATTTCCTCTACCCTCTAGGTTCAGTGGCTGGGGGCCTGTGGATGAACTGAGAAAAGACAGACTAACAAAAGAATAGCACACAAATGTCACTACCTCAGGCATCCACTGGGAACACTTGGGGACAAATGATTCACAGGGGAGGTTCAGATTTGGGGTCAATACACCTAATTTAATAGGGGACAAGAATGGGAAAAGGGCACTTTATGGAAAACAAAAGACCTTTTGGAAAGATAAAGGGCTCTTAGGAGAAATGCCAGTCTGTGATATTCTGTTATGGCACTGGACAAAACAAGGGACTTCACTTCGGCTGAATCTGCCACAGCCTTCCAACACAACCTGTGAGCAGACAAGCGCCTCAACAGGGCAACCCAGACAAATTTGTGCCTCTACATTCACTGAGCAGTCAGCAACATGGACGAGCTGAGCCTCCGAAGGTCAGTCAGTGGCCGGAGACAATGCGAGGGACCTGTGGGGCACCTTCGGTACTCCATATGGGATGTGGGTTTCCGCCACATCTGGAGACAGATCTGAAATGCTGGCCTGCAGAGGGAAGAGCGACAGGACTGTCCATCCGCGGAAGCAACTAAGCACCTGGAGCTCTCAGTACCGCGAGCAGCCACCCCAGCCCCGCAGCCCGGCCGAACTCACAGCTTCTGCTTGCTCCTTTGCTGTGACCGTGGCCCACAGGACTGCCATGTTCGTGTTTGGACGATCACACAATGATATTAACTTGAGTCTGTTTCCTTAAAAACAGTCTCTGAAGGCGTTTCCCAGGAAGAAGTATCAGGACAATTTTGAGCCTTGGCCAGTTTGGCTGAACTTGGGGCACAGACCAGCAGGGGGCCTTGGGGACTTCATGAAGCCCGGGTCAGTGTCTCCTTCTCCCTCCCTCCCGACCCACCCCACTCACAGCCTCTCCTCCAGGGAGCAGAGCAGTGAGGACGGTGGCCTCTCCTGACCCTTTCCCTCCCTTCCCATCTCTTCCTGGTCCTGCTGTTCCTCCACACCCACGCCTTCTGGAAGGTTCTCTGCCTGCCCCTCTGTGCTTGAACACACTCTAGTCACCTACCTCAGAGCAGCGAACCACCTCTGGGTGCCCCACGCATGCTTGACTGTTTTAGGGCAAAACTAGGGCTCCCCAGGTGCACCCTAACCTGCAGGCTGGCTCAGGGAGGGTGGCCCCAGAGAACGGAGAGAGCAGGTGCCCAGCCTGTCCCTAACAGCCTCGCCACCCGGAAAGCTCAGATCTGCTACGTCCTGCCCATCTCCCCATCACCTCACGCTCCCTCTACTCAGCTCCTCTTTTCTTTCCCCAGCTTGACGCATCGCATCGAGGATTCTAGAACAAGGTAACGTAACCTAAGAAGGGCACACACAGAACGGATGGACATCAGCATGCCCGCCTTGCCCTGCTCGTGCTGCCTGTCCACGTTTTCTCAGGCTGCTCGTCCCCCGCCCCGTGCTGATCGCTCTGTGATGAACACTTTTCTCAGATCGTGGCAAATTTCCCATGGTTTGTGGAAGAGGACATGTGATTTCAATGAGGCTACGTCCCCAGAGGTGCTGATCGCAGCCCACTTTCAGGAAAGCTGTTCTGGAGTGAAGGTCAGGTAATCTAACAGGACTCCCGGGGTGGGGTGGGGTGGGGTGGGGCACCCCCTGCACCCACCTGTGCCCAGCACCATCTATGACAAGACGAGCTCCAGGGACGTATTTGAGTCTTAGGGTCGGCAATTGGCTCTCCACCTCTCCCCTGCTTCTCTGCAGACCCGGGATGGCACGGAGCAGGCTTGCATTGCGCTGGAAGTGGTGAGTGGAGCCTTTGTTTGAAGTCCCTGTTGTCTCTCTGCCATGTGGCGTGTGCTCTTTGTCCCTGTGCATGACGACACCATGATGACAGGGTTCACAGACAGCAGCCATTGTTTCAGAACTCTTTGGCTTGATTGTCCCTGTCTGGCATTGTGTTATAATCAAGGCTCATATCCTGGGGCTGTGCCAAAGGATTAGACACGATGGTGACCAGTGACAGTGGGGACCAGCCTACCATGAGTCAGGCCCAGGCCTCAGCACTTGGAATAAGCAGGGGTCCACAGTGGCCATGGCTGACTGAGGACCCTTCCTGAGATCTAAGCCAGGCAGCCCAGCTTGTGTGCTGCCGCCGCCTGCCTCACCATGAGCCTGACACCTGCATGCATGGTCCCCTCGGGACCACCCAGAGTCCCTTGGCGCCTCTTCCTTCTCATTTTTCCAGCTAGTTGGTTTCATCCAAGTGTGTCTTTTAAGCAACTCCCAGGAATAAGGACCCCATGTTTTCATGATTATAAGTGTCCCCATCTGGCTCCCTCCACTGTGAGACGAGTTAGTAAAACCAGTCCTTTTCTGTAACCCTGAACAACCATCTGAACTCCAAATGGTGCTGGCTCTGCTGTAGAGAGACAGAGTGACAAGGACACAGTGGGAGGTTGGTGAGAGTGGCTCCCTGGGGATCCTCACCTAACCAACAAAATGGGACACTCCTTTGGGCATGTAATGGGGGAGGAGGCAGGGTCGCTGCAGACTGTGACTGTGGACTGCAAGTTCCAGGTGTCAGCACTTCCACATCATACAGAGTCCCCCTTACCTACTCACAGGCCAAGAGTGACCTGGCTCGGTGGTGACAGTGAGACCTGGAATTAAAGCTGATCCTGCTGGATGTTACAAGAAGGCCAAGGGTGCGCTGACCCACATCACCGGATCCCAGGGCCAAGACACTCACTGAAGGCCAGCTGTGACTGCGCAAGGCACCCAGCTTGGTGTGGGGGGGCGGGAGGATGCAGGATGCACTGCTGAGTCCCGCAACCATGCACGCTGGACTCCCGTGTACGGAGGCGAAGTGTTTCCACAGCACACTTGGACTGAGTTGGGAAGTTGCTACAATTCTTTCGCTGAAAGAAATAAAAGCCAAGACCCCCTTACCTTCAATCTGATCTTCCTCTTTTTTGTTTGAAAATTGAAAGAATTCCATTTCTATCATGTGTGTATCAGGTGTTTTTCATGTTTGATGACCTAGATATCGGCCACAGAAAGGATTTTTTTCTAAAATAACAGAAGAAAACCTTGCTTAGCGCCCCCTCTGGCATGGTTGACAGTAGCCTGGAAGTGCTGAGGACCACAGCTTCTGTCTGCAACCCCATCTGCACCTTTGCAAACTCTTAGGATCCGTGGTTATAGCCCTTCTTTCATTCCTGATCTTCATTCGTGATCTTTTACACAAACCGACTATGGAAGATACAGAGGCAAGTGTCAAACGGGACAGTGACAAGAAACAGCCTGGGCAGAAGGCACCCACTGAGACAGACGGAGCTGGCCTTCTCCCTGCGTGACCCCTCCACACTCCCTTGGCTGCAGATGCTACAGACACTTCAGAACAAGAGCCAACGGCGAAATAAACACAAAGGCAAAAGTAAGAGGGTGAGGGGTTCAAATAAAATCTAGGTGAGAGACCCTGAACCTGCTGAAATTTCCTCCCCGTTAAGCAGGCCGTCTTACCTCCACGCTGTCGTCTAGAGAAGATAAAGCTTGCAGTATGGGTTTTCTGGACTTCAATAAAAACGCCTCTCTCATTAGTATGCTTCCGAAACTTGCATGTATGTGTGTGTGAATATGCACGTGTACAAGTCGTGTGTGTACATGTGTGTACTTGGGTACGTGTGTTATGTGTGTGTACACAGGTGGAGGAAGAAACTGACAATATTATCGGTCCATTTGTGGTCATGAAGTCGTGAACAAATCCGAAATCCTGGATCATGTTATGGATTGAATTGTGTCTAACCCAAAAGTCACAAGTGGACTGCATTTAGAGATAGCATCTTTAAGGGGGTAATTATAGGTAAGTGGAGTCACAGGGGGACTCAGACCCAACAGCTCCGGTGTCCTTATAAGAAGAGAAAGAGGACATTGATGTTCCCTTTCTGGGAGGACACAGCTAGAATGTGGCCGTTGGCAAGACAAGAAGAGAGGCCCTTCCAGGAACCAACCCTGCTGACATCTTGACCTTGACTTCCAGCCTCCAGCACTGTGAGACAGTAAACCTCCATTTCAAGCTGCCAAGTCTGTGGCCCGCTGTTAGGGCAGGCAGAGCTGAGTAACACTGACTAACCACTGGCTTTCCTAAAGCCTAGCTCAATCTTAGCTGTGTGTCCTCGACCCCAAGTCATTGCTCTTGGCTGACACCTTTTAACAGGTCATATCCTTCAGGTGTGTAGGAAACCAGGCCTGCTAGCTTTGCCTCTCAGGGGCCTCCATCCAGAAGAAATAGTGTAAATATTTTCCGAGTAAACAGCCCATTATTCTGGGGCTGCTGGGAGGCTATTCCCCCAAATATTCTATAGATGTGCTAGTTTGTTCATAAAACCACCTCACACACAGCTCAGCACATCCTGGGTCCTCGGAGTGAGCCCCTAATGCCCTGAGGAAACAACGGGCTGGAGACATGGAGCCAGGTGTGTTATGTCAGCACTGAGGTAGGAGCCATTGTAATTATGACAACAGAAGCAGACTGGGAAGACCTAGAGTATCAGTCAGCAAGGGGGGGACTTGGGATGACGGGGTCTGAGGCCTGGCCTCCCCCAAGTGGGCATCCAGCATGCAGCGCCATCTCTTCCCACAAGGATGCTGGGTCCTGGGGGCTAATGAGGCTGGATTCTTGTTGGTCACTGCAGGGTACTTTCTCTACCGTGAACACACTGGGCCAGGAAGCGGCAGTGAGCCCGCAGAGGGGAGGCTGATTTTGAAGACAACGGTGGACTTTTATGTTTGGACACAGACGACCTCCACTGGAAGGACTTCCTAGATCCGCTCTTAGATTTCTTGCTCTGCAGAAGGGATCCTAAGCCCCTTCTGCACAGTCCGTCCCTCCCACCAGGATCCTTCCTGGGTCTCATGAATTCAGATCTCTATCTGGGTTTGGGGTCTGGGAAGTCTGTACATTAAAATGTTTCCTGGTAATTTAGTTGTGCCCATGCAGCATATGCAGGAGGCCCCAGGAACCAACAGGCTATGGATGACACCAGTGGCTCGCAGAGTGCAGCCCAAAGGCGCTGAAGGTTGTATTTCAAATACCAAAAGTCTTGATAGATACAGCCCACATAAGACTTTTTACCTTCTTTCAAAAATTTCAAGAATCTAAAGGGGACTTGGGAATCTGAGTGAGATGGCTCACATCTGTAATCTCAGCTTGGGATGTGGACAGAGGAGGATGAAGGTTCAAGTCCAACAAGGGCAAAAAGGGAGACCCCATCAAAAGAACAAGCCAACTGTTATAGTTCACTTCTGTTATCCCCGCTGCTCAAGAAGTATTGGTAGAGCGCCCGCCTAGCAAGTCCAGGCCCTGAGTTCAAACCCCAGGACCACCATCACCAAAGAAAAAGAAACAGAGAAAGTCTGGAAATAACTGTATAATTTCCCGGGATTTGGGCCAGTGTTTGCTCCGTGTGTGAGCAGATCGACGCACGTCCTACAGTTGAGCCACGTGTTTTGGAGGTCCCAGGTCATCCACTCCAGAAGGTGGGCCGGTCCAACAGGGCAAAGGTGCAGTATTATCTCCTTGGCTTCTGCTGGGACTGATGGTCTGAAGAGCATTAATGCAGGGGACAAACTGCATTTCTCCATGACACTGTTACATTGAAACACTGAAATACATGACAATAATTTTGGCTAGGAAGAAGTTTGTTTCTTGAGAAGGGGTAGTGTTTCTTTGTTATTAGATCCTGAAGTCATCTAACTCATCACCTTTCACCTGCTTCTGCTACCAGGAAACTCAGGGCTGAGTTCTGTGGTCAGGACGTAAGTGATACAGTGTGAGATAAGAAGGGTTTTCTTTTTTTTTTTGGGCAGTGCTGGAAATCGAACCCTGAGCCTGGAAAATGCTAAGCGCTCTCCAGTACTCTCCCCAGACAACAGACATTTTTATTTTTTAACCCCTCAGGGAAATAACAGGGAAACCCAACCAAAGGTGTGCATTACGTAGAGAGGGAAAAACATTAGATTTGCACAGGGGAATGCCAGAAGGTGATGTTTTTTGAGTAGCGAAGAATTTTTTTTTTTTTTGACGTAGTGAGAACTTCAGGGTTGACTATGAACTGGGTGACAGGCAGACACCATCCCAAGAGCCTGCACTCTACCCCATGGCAATCCTTGCCAAGACCACCAATGTTCGGTCAGCCCCAGTAAACAGAAGAGGGAACAAAGACCCAGTTCAATAAGAAACAGCTGACAAATGACAGCTTCATCAGAATCAATTCCGGCCTCCAGGCAGGGCTCCCAAGCCCACTTTCCTTCTGTGTGGTGCTTTCTAGGTGCCCTGCTGGGAAAGGCTCAGTCTCTACACTGGACCGTAGGGCCACCACCCTCCCAGACCACGGAGGCAGCAGCCCCTCTTGCCATCAGTAGATGGACAGAAGCAGCACTGGTCTGAACTATGGTGTGCCAGACTTCCCACAGGTCACAAAGGCACGCATTTGTTAATGCAAGGAGCAACTTTTGCTGTGTTACAGCCTATGGCTTTACGACTTCCTTTGAACAATAACCACAATTGGCTAAAATAGCAAAGGTACAAAATTACAGTCTCAGAGTAAGTTTCATATACCCAGACCTACAGATCACCGATCCTAAGCTGAACAGAGGAGAACCACAAAACTAAAGGCCCTGACATTCTGCGAATATCTACCTTGCATTGTCAGCTATTCTGGAAGGAAGCAGAATTGGGTCCGACATGGTGAGCCTCTGGAACTGACATGCACGTAATGCAGACACGATTGTCCCCTAACCTCACATTTGAGGCTCCACTCTGGGATGGGAGTCAACCTCACTCCTTGCTAGGGGATAGTACAGTTATGGATGAATCTGACAACACTGCCATCACTTATATATATGACACACAGAGAAAATGGTTTCCAATCTTTCTTCTGGGGACCCTTTCATTTGTTTTTTTTATAGGAACTCAAAAGATTTAAAGCCAAATTGCATGGGACAGGGAGTGGTGGTATACACCTGCAATCCCAGCTACTCAGGAGTTGGAGGTAGGAGGATCACAGTTCCAGGCAAGCCTGAGAAAACTTGGCACAAAATCTATGTGAAAAGCAAGCTAAAAGCACAAGGCTCAGGAGTGTGGCTCGCGTGGTGGAATGAGGTCCTGAGTTCAATCCCTGGTACCTTGAAATAAGTAAATAAATAAATAAATGGATGAGTAAGCAAATCACATTTATTAAGTGACATTCCCACTTTTTTGGCAATCTGGTAGTCATGGCCATTATTTAAATGGACCCTGTAACTTCTGATTAGCATGCCTGGCCAGTTTAGAACCATTTCAGGCGAAAGCAAAACATTCTAGTGAGTGTTTACAGGAGTTCATCTGGGGTCCCCAGTTCCTAAAGCATACAGGAATCAGAAGCACTTCTCCTTGTTCTGCGGTACTCGTTTTTAGCAGTGTATTTGGAATCAGCTCTGTGAGAACTCACATTCCCTCAGAAGTTTAAGTGCCAAGGTCAAATAGTCTTATTCTGGCCTGGACGTGCGATATTTGCGACAGGCTCGAGTGTTGACTACTTGGTCCCCAGCTGCTGGTGCTGTTTTGGGAGGTGGTGGAAACTTGAGGAGGTGGGGCCTAGCCTCAGGGAGGGCATCATGGGGGGACCGACTTGGCCCTTACCCTCTCTCTGCTTCCTGTCTGCCATGATGTGTGTGAACTGCTCTCCCTGCCTCACCTACCATGATGGAATGAAACCATGAGCTCAACGAAGAGTTCCTCCTTTTATGTCATTTACACCAGGCATTCTGGCACAGCAATGACAAAGCCAACACTCTTGTCACTAGAATTTGTCATAATTCTTCAAAACCTAGTAGTGATTAAAACCACGTGGTCTTTGCCAATCCCAGGAAGACCCAGGGCCCCTGTGGAGAGACCATCCCATAGGAATTTGATACCTCCAACGATCTCTTTCTGATCTGTTTTCAATATCCTCCCCAAGAAGAAACACAAGTCATCACATTTCTCTTTTATTTAAATAGTAAGAAATCGTAGTAGAGTGACTTACAAAGTGTTCTCAAAATATCAGCAACAGCAATGAAGACACCCAAGTGTCATGTGCAGACCTGTTTCTTACTGCAGGTCACTAACCAGGGCAACAAAAAAGGTCCCCTCATCTCCAAAGTGAACAATACAATCTGGAAGAATGTGCTTAGCTTCCTGTGGTGCCATGAGGCTAGCCGGAGGATGAGAGGAAAGATCAAAACAGACACAGACTGGGACAGATGGACAGACAAAGAGGCAGAAAGCTGCTCGGCAGAGCTGGCCACCAGGAAAGCCTCCCCACGACTACTGTTACCACAACCAAGGGCAGAGGTTACTGGATGCAGGTGAGACCAAGTTGTTTGTGTCCACCTGTCCCACCCCCAGGCAAGCCCTGCTGTGCTCCACGGGCAGCCGGAGTTCATGGTCAGGGGTGGGAATAGCTACAGAAACAGATGCCTCCAGTTTACTCCAGCAGCACTGCTAATTGTGCCTGGCTGGTGTTAACTATTTTAAGTAAAAGAAAATCTATTTTCCCAGCTTTCAAACAGGGATCAGAAAAGAGGAGTTACTTTTGTTTTCGCAACTCATCTGGTGTCTGATGGAGCTGCTGCTGGACTAAAGGCTTGTGCCTAGAATGTGAGGGAGAAAACATTGAGATCAGAGCAAAGATCGCCACAAGAAAAGTATAAAATTGGTTTTAAAAATGTAAGGCTTCAATTTAAAATATAATTAAGACTTGACACATCAAAGTCTAACAAGATAAACATTAAATTGGTTAGAGTTTTATAAAATAAGTAAAAAATTGAGGTAATGTATTACTCTTCTATAGCCAGTCTTATGTGATTAAAACATTTTATTTCCTTCTCATGCTTAGGATTAAATCCACTGATAGGCATGGAAGAAAAATCTAGAAATCAGCCGCCAGTTAGTGGGCAGGGCATGGCTACTAAGAGGCAAAGGAGTTTTAACATTTATTCAAATAATAAATTGAGTTTTAAAAGTCACTATTTACAAACATACAAAGCCACATGTCACTGATTTTCACAGTGATTAGACACTAAAAACCTATCTGAACCTCCCCTCACCCTCAGGACTTCCTGGTTTCCCCTCCGTTGAACTGCTCCTGCAGCCAGAGCTGTCCCACACATCCCTCCCATCGTGACTGTCCTATCTAGTGCAGGAGCCCCTGCAGGAGCCCTCAGTAAACACCACACTTTTAACAAAAGCCAACCCTCCTTCCTCCCCTGCTTTGAGCCAGGTGTTGAAAACAATCTTCACACTGTGCTTCAGAAGATGCGTGTGTGAGTGTGAGCGTGCGTGAGAGAGCGGTTACGCATGTGTGATTGTGTACCTGGGTGCTGCGCACGGTAGGTGATTGTGCGCGCGCATGCACACAGATGCATGGGCTGTTAGCGTACCTGTGCACATATGCAGTGTGTGTGAGCACACAGCACGGATCCGCCAAGATCCCCCTGTGGTGACCACGAGGCCACTAGGATGTTGGAGACTGAAAACTAGTGAACTTGCCCCAGCAATTTTCTGACTTGGGAGAGGTCAAAATCATAAATGTAGCACCACATCCTAACTCTGCGACAGAAGCCAACCTCTGGGCCACCTACCTTCCTGGAGGTCACCTCTGCTCACTGCAGAGTGAAACCAGCAGGAGGGGGTGTGGCCGTAGGTCAGGCCCCTTGAACAGAGGGACTCTAAACACCCTCGGTGGGGGCAGGAAGGCATCTTCACAGCCGCCTCCTCCCATGACCCTAAGGATCTCTGAGGGTGCTAAGAGGCCAGCTGGCACAGAGGTGGACTTCTGGGTGGAGACTTCAGCATGGGAGAGAGACGCCTTAGCCTGCCCAGCAGCGGAGCAGTGTGGGCAGGAGGTGGGCGACGGTGCGTCTGTGTCCCGCGCAGGCCTACGTAGCTCACAGGTGCCCAGGACGTGGGTGATGGACTTCAGAGGAGGCTGTGGGTCTCCCATAAGCGCACCCACCTGGGGCAGGCGTCCAGGAGGAGGTCCTGTCCCTTGCAGGTGCACCTGGCTCACAGCTCACAGGGTGCTCAGGTGTGGCAGCGAGTCTAGGTGCCCGGTGCGGTCCCGCGCGGCGGCCGCCGACTCCACACCACGCAGCCACTCGGTGCACTTGCGCACCAGGCCCTCGTCCAGCACCTCGGCCTCCTCCTCGTACTCCACGTCGTCGTACTTGTGCCGCTCGTTGAGTAGCGACACCTTGAGCACCGGACGCAGGTCGGCGGGCCGCGGCCCTGGCGTGGCGGCCTGCAGGCCCCCGGGCAGCAGCTGGACGCGGGGTAGCGGGCGGCGGGCGAGGCCCGCGTCCGGGAGCGCGTCGGGAGCGCTGGTGGCGCAGCCCCTCCGCAAGCCTGCGGCTCTGGCTCGGGGACAGGGGGCCAGCGGGCGCCGGGGGTCGGCCAAGGGCGAAGGGAAGGGCCTGCGGGGCCGCGCCAGCAGCTGCTTCTCCAGGTGGCGCCTCTGGATGACCAGGATGGCCTCGGGGGTGAGGCTCAAGGAGAAGCGCATGGCGTCGTCGGGCTCGGCCTCCGCCCCCGCGGAGGTCCCCGCGAAGGTGGCCCCCGCAGGGCTGTGGCCGGGGCCGGCTCGCCGGGGCGTGGCGCACGTGGCCGGGACCCCCGCACGGCCCGGCGAAGCCTGGTGCGGGGCGCGCGCAGGGGCCGGCGGCTGCGTCCTGCCGGGGACAGGGCTGGGGTCCGGGCCGCGCCGAGCCGGCGGCCTCTTCAGGGTGGCCGAGGGCCAGGAGCTGGAGAGCGGCACCTCGGGCCTCTCGGGGGGCCTCTTCTTCTTCTCCCCGGCCGCGGCGGGCGGCGAGGGCGCGGGCGGCGCGCAGGACCTCCGGGGCAGCTGGCGCGCGGCTGGGACCCCCGGAGCCCGGGCGGGCGGCGGTGGCGGCGGCGGCATCGGCGGGAAAGGCGTGATGCCGCCGAGCGGACGGATCGTCAGTCCCCTGGAAGGAGAAGGGCGGGTCTTAGTCCCCGCGCCCGCCCCATCTGTGGCCGAGCGGACCCGCGCGCCCTCCACACCCACCTGCGGCCCGTCACCGCATCTCCCGCTCCTCACAGCCGGGGCCCCAGCGAAGGCGCCCCCTCCCCTTCGCTCCCGTGCGGCCGGGCTCCCCCGGACTGCGTGTCCCGGACGGACCCTGCGGGCACCGCCACCGCCGCCCGACCGCGCGCGAGTCCCGGCACCGCCCGGGCCGCAGCACCGAGACGCGCGGGGCTGGGCGCGGGGGAGGAGGAGCCGGGCGCGCTCGCGGAGGTCGCGGCTTCCAAGTCCTGGGCTGCGCCTGCCCCGCTGGTGTCGCGACCGACTGTTGAATGCCGGGGACAAAGTGCCGGAGGGCGGCGGGGGCGGGGAGCTGGCGTGCGGCGCCCCCGCGCTCCCCCGCGTGTCTTCCACTGGCCGAAGGTGAAGTCCATCAGAGGCGGGGAGCAGGTAGGGCGCCCGGATGGTGCAGCCATCGCTGGAGACCCTGCGCGCTGGAGAGAAAATGCTTTAAGATGGTGGGAAAGGAATCGAGGCCACCTGGCTGTGCGGACTCCACATTGTGGAATCGCAGTGAAGGCTGGCAAGACTGGAGCGGGGAGCGTTGAACAGTAACCATGGTTTCACTCGTACACACTGTTGCTGCCACTCCTTAAAGAGCTATTTTAAAATTAAAACTTAATTTTCATTATGTGAATGGGCAAAACGGTGTGTTACATAATCATGGCAGGAAATATTAGGCATTAAGCTGTTTTATTGAGTGATGATTAAACAAAGCAGTATGTTTATCACTACAGCAGTGATTCAAAATGGATGAAACAAGTCTTTGTCCTCAGTTTATATTCTGGTTACAGAGCAAGAGGACATTCTTACAATATTCACGTTTGTTGAAAACATCAATAACGCAACAATTAGAAGCAATGCACCAAAACGCCAGGAGCAGCCCCTGTATTTCTAAAGAATAATTAATTGCCTAGATATAAAAGAATGCTGTCAGGTTTGCTTTCTTGGGCAAACTGCCTACTGGATCAGGTTGTGATGGCTCAGTGCACAGGCAGATGAGGGGGACTTGATGTGTCCATCTGGACAGTCACTGGGCCCCCTAGCCCTGCAGAGCAGCAGATGGAGGCTCTGGGCACAGGGCAGTCAGGGAAGCATGGGTGGTGGGAACGTTTCTTGCCAGAGCTACCACAAGTTGATTTAGGTACCACAAAAGCCACCAGAATCTTCCAAACCACCACATTTGCATTCTCCACGAGCTGTGCCAAGACAGGTCTCCTACTCACAACTGCCCTCCATCCCTGTGGGGGTCTCTAGGTGGCCAGCCTCCACTTGTGGGCTCAGACAGCTGGCACAGTCCACCTCAGATCAGGGTGGAATGAAAGCACACGAGTTTTATTCCAGGTTTTAGTTTCAGCGTGGGTGTGGGAATAAATGTGTACGCAGAGGCATGGGCTGACAGACCTGTATCAGCAGAGGACTAGGGGGCAGGGGGCAGACACCATCTCTGTGGGTACAGCAGGAGAGGCAGACTATGGAGGAAAACCAGCCAACAGCTGGACACCTGCACGTCATGTGTGGATCCAGTAGTTCAAAAGCTGTGCTGGCATCAGTGACAGTGAGTGCCTAGTGTCTGTCCTAAGTCAGGATGCTTCAAAGTGACAGTGGACTGAGGTAAGGGACAGACGTGGGGTGGCTGGTCTCAATGGTAAGAGCTAACATACGGATGAAAGGCCATGTGCCAAGGACTCCGAACTCTCACTACTCTGTCCATTGTACAAGGAAACCAGGGCTTTCAGAGGTACATCACCTGCCCGGCATCACCCAGCTCTAATGGGGTGTCAGAGGTGAGACAACCCCAGGTGCAAGTCCAAAGCCAGACTGGACTATTAAGGAGAAGGAAGAGTCTGCTGGCAGGGGACTGGGCTGAGAGAACCCCAGCCCCAAAGCAAGACATTTGGGATGGATAATCAAGAAGAGAAAGACTATCAGACCAGAAGCTGGGATGCTCCACACCCTTCGGAGTGACAGTTACAGCAAAAGATGTGGACCTGCCAAGTCACACCAAGAGAAGGTGACCAAAAATTGATCTCACAACAGGTGACACACAGAAAAGTGATTACAGTCAACAAATACAGTCAAACTTAACTTCTAATCTAAATGGGATTTTCCTAACATACCCAGAGCACAGTGGCAAGGGTTTGTGTACCGACAGTGAAATTCAAGTCCTGAATACTCGGGGCAGCCCAGCCTATCTGTTCACAACCACAGCTTGGGGTTCGCCTGGCTACACACGGTTACATTTCGTCCCAAGGGCATTACATTTCCCACCACAGATAAGCTGGCTAATTGGAAAGGCCGATAAGCAAAACTAAGTGATACGTTTAGAACTGGGCACGTTTTTCATTATGTCAGTAATTTTCAAATTAAATCTGACTTTGTAATTTCAAATGTAACAATTATCACTTCAGGAATTAGCATGATCCCCCCATTATCCCATCAGAGTAAGTCTGTTAGCACAAAGACTTTTCATTACAACAGCCCTAAAGACATTTCCAGAATGAACAAAACGTTCACAGACAATATTTCAATCACTAAATAATCAGGAAGATTACACCCAGGCCCACACAGCATCAGAGGGCTACAGCTCCACAGATGTGAATTGCCTGAGCTGAGAGTCACCGGGGCGCGTGGGAGGCCCCTGTCCAGCCCTGGGCCTGGATTACAGGAACCATCCATGGTGGACGCCTGCTCATGCAGCAGCATGAGCACACCAGGGTGCTTGATTTGTTTGCCAGTGAATAAGACCAGGGCCGGCAATCAGATTAGAAGACCAGGAGGTTGGTCATTATTCTAGAAAATGTTGAACTTTGTTCTCATTAGCTCAATTCCTTGGTTTCGCCAGGCACATAATACATGTACTTTCAGAGAAACTTCAAAACGGTAAACATTTCTCATATTTTCTGGTGTTTTTCTAATTATCTCCTCATCCCATACCCCACACTTTGTTCTGTATTTTGATCTAAATAATTACACTTGATACAGCAATAAGTACTCAAACATCTAACCTAAAGCTGAACCAGAATTTTTTCTTTTTTTCCTTCCTTTTCTTTCTTCTTCTTTTTTTTTTTTTTTTTTTTTGCAAACTCACTCAGGTCTTTGCACTTGCTGGGCAGGCTCTCTACCACTTCAGCCACACCTCCAAGCCCTTTTTGCTTTAGTTATTTTTCGAATAGTGTCTTGCTTTTATGCCTTTTTCATTCTAGACTGTGATCCTCCTATTTATGTTTTCTGTGTAGCTGGGAAGACAGGTGCACACCACCACACACAGCTTTTACTAGTTGAGATGGGGGTCTCAAAATTTTTGCTCTGGCTGGCCTTGAACATCAATCCTCACCACGTCTGCCTCCTGAATAGCCAGGATTACATACACCAGCCACTGTGCCCAGATCTAAACCTGAATTTTAGACAGGATAAGCTAATCAACTATCCCAATTCCCTGGCAGTTTCCATTCATTCTATTACATCAAACACAAACACTTTCCCCACAAGGTTGGGAGTTTAACTGGCTCCTCATTCCCCACAAAAGCATCTGATTTTAAGCTGTTCCTTAAATAGTTCACCTGAAAGCTAGAGATGGTGGTACCTGTAGGACATGACTCTGGGTGGGGGATACTGAGAGAAGCAGGTGGGATGGAGAGTGCACTGATGCTGTCAACCATCCTGCCACACTGTGCTGACCATGGTGTGCACTTGGTTCTCAAGGGAGCTGGGAAAATTCAATGACAGTTTTGCAGAAACATTGTACAAGCAAGCATGCTGCAGCCTTAAATGACCTCAGGAGCGTTTCCATAGGTAGTTTCACACTTTGAGAGATGATTTAATCAGTGTTTAAGGGAAGAGGAGGGTGAAGTCCATGTTGGGGATCTGGCATGCCAACAGAAACGTTAGCTGTCTCTCTGCCTCTGCCCCTCCCTCTGGCACTGGTTGCTCCCCGAGATGCCTCCCACTCCCCACCCACCACCCCCGCTGGAAATCCGAGTTCCCATAGGTTACCTGGGTCACAGCACACAGACCTCTCAGACCCCCAGGATCTGAGAGGCTGCTACAGCCCAGTCAGGATGGCTGTCATCTGTCACCAGTATGGCACTGTGAAAACCTCACCCTGTCAGGGCCAGGCAGAGTGGCCCACACCACTGACTCTGAGACCCGGCCCTAGACATACTTTCTCCCTCGTGGCTTCCTTGGTAGCACTGTGGCATGAATTCAACACATCCTGGTCTCGAGGTGTGTAAAGGCCCTTCCTCTGTGTTGGACTGCAGCTCCTCCAGCAGATGCCCACACCCTTCCTTTGTGGCCTATCTACTGAATGCTACATGCCAGGCACTGCCCGCTGACTCCTCCCAGCCGTCCTGTGGAGTCACTAGTCCAACCACACATAAAACCTTTTTTGAGATGAGGAAACAGGCTGAGTGGAGTGCTGATCCAAGCTGGCACAGCATGGAGCCGCCCCTCCCCCTTTTCAGATGCTTACATGGTGGTGGCTGCTGCGATTCTAGTGAGGGCCACCTGCCTGGGAGCCAGCTACCCTTCCTTGGACTGCTGCTGCAGCCAATAGCCAGACGCACCTCAGGTCTCAGGGGCTCATGCCAGTCACCTTGCACACCACGAGGATCCCCCAGCACCTTGGAAAGGCAATGGAATAGTAAACACAGAAATACAGAATGTTGCATACAGAAATACAGAAAGCCTGTCTTATCTGCAGATTTATTACACATGGTTTTGACCACATGCTGTCAAAAAAAAAAATTTCAAAAACAAAAATTTTAAATTCCTGCACTCTCCAGTCAATCCCGTTGTCAGTTGTGTAAAATTGTCCTGTCATCTGCTGAGTGTTTCCCTGACCTCTGTTTTGTGAAAATATGCCTCCTAAAAAGTCAGGTAAAAGTTGTGTACTCAATTTAAGTGATAAAATGAAAATTTTAAATTTCCATGTCTTTAATAGAAGTTTGAATGGCGTTATGGAAAAATGAACCAAGCCTCCGCAGGACAGCACTGCACTCTACACACCCTGAGCACTGTTTTCCCTCCACAGTGGCCTCCTTGGAACCAAGGGTCCACTGTACTATGGGGGGTAAAGGTCATGATGCCCCCCAGAGCCTATGCATGGACCCATCGTGGGCCGAGCATGAATTCTTCTCAGGGATGCTCCCTGCTCTCACGTGCACTGATCTCAGGTGGCTGGCAGACACGGTCCTGGGACACACCACCATGTGACTAGCACCTGTCCGTGCTGCCGACCAGCTGAGGAGCTAGCTACAAAGCAAGGAGAGGGCACGGTGGGCCGAGAACAAGTAGGGTGGGGACAGACAGTGCAGTCATGCTAAGGCCTGACTGATGTTCTGAGGCCAGAGCTCACCATGGCCACAGACCTTTTCCTGGGGCCCCATCCTGAAGGATTATGCGGGAACTAAGTCGTGGGGAGTTCTCTGGCTGATCAAGAGAGACTGACTAGTAACTTTCACACTAAAATAGCTCCGCCCAGGACATTCTGGCACAGGCTGCAGCCAACCCTACATATCCACTTGGTTGAAAATACAAATGCAGCCTGTCTCACACTCCTTCCCATGGTGGTCCATTCACCCGCCCCCCCGCCCCCCCTCCCTGTACGTACCCCTCCTCACCCTGCAAGGTGGAGATGGGGCAGAGACAACTGGATCTGCATGCAAACACCGACTGTGCCGGGGATCCACCAGACACTAGTCACCCTGCACATGCACGCAGATGCCAGAGTACACCATTTTCTAAGCACACATATCCCAGACCTGGGGCGGGGCTGTGTTCACCCATCTTTAGTCCTGTGCAGCAATGTCCTCCAGGTCTTCTGATGCCTACACAGGCCTAGCACAGCTGTTACTGTCTTGCCCAGCACTGAGGGGGTCATCTCCACAGAGAAGCTCAAAGCTTTCAGTAAGGCGCCACCCTGTCCACCTTCCATTCGTCTCTTCACCACCTGCATGGACATAGGAACCCACTTCTCAATCAGGAGGCCATACTGCACCTGATGGTGAGCACCTTTACCCAAAACTGCTCCTTGTTCTGTCCTGAGACCCTCCTGCAGCAACACAGAGCACACTCCAGGCTGCTGAGAACCAAACTGTACCTCGGACAGTGGCCCCCAATCTGTCCTCCATTTCCCGTATGACTTTTGCTCAGGAAGAACCCCAGTGTCCGCCAGCTGGGCTGCTTGGATTTCAGGTTTTCCAGTTAATCCTTGCTTCATTCACAAATTCCTAAAAGCCCCCTTTCTTTGGCTAGGCTAAACCCAGCCAAGGCAGGGTGTAAGGCAAGCAGACAGCATTTGAATTTTAAAGTCTATCTGGACAGAAACAAAACCAAAAAGACATTTCTCTGAGGGTTCCCAGTTCTGCTTTCTTTCCAGCTCAGTGTTCCTGCAGTGAGCCAAGAGACAGAAAAGCATGACAAAAGGATTCAGAGATGCAACAGAGCACAGTGGAGGGCAGGAGCCAGATGTGCCTCTTGCAGACCCTGGCTGGAAGAGCAAGACCTCAGCAGGACCAAGACAACAGCCAGGTCTCCACAGGAGCACTGCATGTGACTGCCCTTCCCCAGTCTGTTCTGAGAGCTAAGCTCCTGTTTTGCTAACTCCTGTCATAGACCTGCACTCTGCCTTCGCTGGCCTTGGTTTTTCCAGGCCAGCCTCTTCCTCTTGTTGTCTCACCTGCAGCTGCTAAGCTGTGCTCTACACCCCACGATACCCTGTGGTACCTCTGTAGCCATGGTTGTCACACTTACTGTGTCACCTAGATCTTTCTGAGGCTGAGACATCTGTGGTATTCTCTCCTGGCACCAAGGGCAAGCGTGTACTTGTGAACGCCCAAAAACATTCTCCTTGTCAATGGAGGAGGGCATTGACCAGCAGACTTCTGACGTCACAAGTCATGAGATTGGACCCTGGCCATCCTTCCCCTCCCACCACTTTTGTACTTTGGTGATACCAAACTACGTGAACTCCCCACAAGACTCCAGCCATCTCCTATCCTGCCCTGCATGGACTCATCTCCATGATAGCCTGCCTGCTGTCCACCTTATTCCTAGCCTAACCACACCAAGCCCTTCTTCTCCCACCCTCTGGAGGCTCTTTCCCCAGTAGCTCTTGTCATACCACCCAAGACAGGACTTTGCACTGCTTAACCACACTGGCATTTGCTTACTCACTCCTTCCCTGCAAATGCATTCCTGTTGCCACTGACTATAGGGTTGCACATGGATACCTGAGGGACACTGGGATATTGCTCAACCCATCTCCGCTGCCCCTCCAGGGTCATCTCCCAGGCTATGAGTAGTTAACACCCCCTCCTCTAGGGTCCCCATCCCAGGGTGCAGGCAGCTTCCTGTCCCTGATAGCATGTAGGTCACCTGACTATTTTCTCACCAGCACCTCTCACCTCCCTCCCTAGATCAGGATGGTGCTTGGTTTTCAGTTGTTACCTTTCCCACACTGTCCTTGTGCTATTGCTTAGTATGGAGCCTGCATCTTTGCATCTTACTCATTTTTCTATAGAAGACTATGAAGTACCTAAACTAAATTTTATTAAATTAAACTGCTTAGTGCTGGGCACCGGTGGCTAACACCTGCGATCTTAGCTATTCAGGAAGCAGAGATCAGGATGATATCAGTTTGAAGCCAGCCCAGGCAAATAGTTTGTGAAAACTTATCTCAAAAACACTCAACACAAAATAGTGCTGGCTGAGTGACTCAAGTGGTAGCGTGCCTACCTAGCAAGCATGAGGCCCTGAGTTCAAACCCCAGTACTGTAAAAAAAAAAAAAAAAAAAAACCACACAAAAACAAAATTGAACTGCTTAAGATATTAAAAATCCAATGCAAAAGAGCTGTTTTTCCAAGGGTGGATTTATTTCAAAATTGTAAAGATATATATTATTTTTATTATATGTAATAAGCAATTTTAATTTTAAAGTATAAAGTTTCACATTTTTAAAAGTTAAAAAAAAGATACTCTAAAAATGCAGACATTTAAAAAAAAGCAAATAAGCTGAATGTATCTCACAACACAGATTTACCCTTAAATATTTACATTTCGAAAGCTGTTTTGAAAAGATTAAACAACTGGGTAAAATTACTTACAACTGGCAATGATTACAAATCTCCTTATCTTTGGAAACAGATTAATGTCACATGACAAATCTAAGGCTACAAGCGTTATTAGCTGAATCAAGTGTGGCTTTACCAACATGTGACACGGTCTGAGATGTCACTGCGGCCACCTCTGGAGTGATGGTTCCACAAGGAGCAGCTGACTCCACAGACAGACCAGCGGTACCCCAATGCTCCTTTCCATGAGCCCTTCGGGACCCTCAGCTCAGGAGAGAAGAGCAGCACTTGATTACTGCGTCCCTGGGAAGACAGGGAGGAGAGCAAAGCACAGTCATGCTCCACGAATGCAAACTGCACAATGGTCCTGCCAAGGACGGCCCCTTCTCACAGTGGGGTCCGGACGCTCCATGCTTCTGACAGCACTTAAAATCAAGGGTTGCTAATTTTTGAAAGGATAGTTATCTTAGGAAATCTTTACCAGCAAATATGCTGATCTTAATACCAAGAAATAAATGCAAATACCAAAAACAACCTAACAAAAGAATTTTAGAAAAGAGTCAATGAAATGATTTTTTTTTTACCCACATACACTGTTTATTATGACACTACTCACAAGAGCTGAGTCACAGAATCAGCCAAGTGCCTGTCAATGTCATTTGCAGAAAAATGGAATTAGAGAGCGTATGTCCAGCAAAGTAAACCAGACACGGTCTACATGTGTTCTCTCTCACATGCTATTCCAGTCTTTGTGCCTTTCATTTGCCAGTTTGAATACAGATTTTGGCTCTGGCCCTTCCCCTATTCCGTTCTGTGTTGGATTTGGCCAAGGGGAGGCACTGGTAAAAGAACTTTTGGTCCAGGGTCAGCCGGCCATGTTGCTTTTGGGCCCATGGTGAGGCAGAACATCATGGTGGGGGAGTGTGGTGGAGCAGGAAGCAGAGGATGAACTAGATTTTAAAAGCAAACTGCTTATCATGGCACACTGGTTGTCGTTCTTCAGGGTAAGAGTCTAAACTGGAAAAGGTGGGTCATTTTCCAGAAGCAGTGACACATCGTGGAGTTTCCCATTGGATATCAGGTCCCACTGGCCTTTCCTCCACAGGGGGAAGTATTGGAGGGCTCCTAGCTAAGCTGCTATAGTATAGTGAATCACCTCTGCAAATGCTGTCTACAGCTTCCTCATCTGTAGTTCATTCTGTTTGGCTTTTTCTCCTTTAAGTGTTCACTAAAAGGAACTATGAGGAGGAATAAAATAAAAAGGTTTCTACCAATTTTCTTCATTGTTCTTAATTAGGCATACAATTCTACTGGGTTTTTAAATATACAACACATCTCCAAATTTCACAAAGAAGCAAAGCCATGCCTCACAAGAATCTTCTCCCAATCTGTCAGGTTTAAGATTGGAATTAAATTTTGTCTTTCCTCCACAACTAAATACCTTTCTCTGGAAGAGCATAAGAAAATGTCACTTACCTCTCAACTCAACATACAGACTACATAGGTTTCTGCCGGCTAAAAACATTTATGTATCACACCTCATTTTCCCAGTAAACCCCCTCCCCGTTTTTTTTGAAAGCAGAACTTGTGATGCTGGGAGTCTGTGTCCTATTATCAAACATGACAGCCACAGCAGGCTCCAGGGCCTGTCAAACCCCTAACTGCAAATGCTCACATGGCAGGCAGGAGGAGGAAGGCCCAGCCTACCTCACCCGTGCAGCCTGTTTACACTGGCTACTTACATGGCAAGCTTCTTTCACCTCATGCAAAAAGTACTTCCTTTAAGAAGTCAAAGCCAATCGAAAGCCTCATATGGTTTAATGTAAAAATTACTTACATTCATGTATTTGTATAAAGATGATTAAAGGACCAGAATTAAGATGGAATTCAAATGGCTCACCTTGCATAGGGAATGTACGACAGACTGTACCTGCAAGAAACCATCAAGCATGTTACACCTGCTCAGCACGGCTCCCTTTATTCCTAGTGGCTATGTCAAGCACTGTCCTGACACACCTGCAGAATATCACACGGCTGTTCTCAAAGTGTGACCCCACACTACAGGCAATGGCATCACTGGGAAACTGTTAAGCTGCAGACCTCCTGCATCGTAAGACTATTTTATTAAGCAATTTAGTTTGTTTTTGCTGTGATGGGAATTGAACCTACCAGGGACTTGTGAAGCTAAGCAAGCACTCTACTACCAAGCCACATCCCAGCCCAGCAATCTATATTTTAACAAACTCTCTGTTATTCTGATGCATACTAAACTTTGAGCTTTTTATAATAAAATAATTACTATATTAGATTATTATTATTTTGTGGTATTGGAGATTGAATCGAGGGTCTCACATATGCTAGGCAAGTACTCTACCACTTAAGCCACAGTCCCAAGCTATAAATTGTATTTTTAAAGCAGAAACTAAAAATAATTGAGAATAACTGTATTTTCTTTTAGGGATAAGTCAATAGTTGGATATACATTAGATAGTAAAAGATAAATTATTAGAGAAAATAACCAAGTGATGCAATTTAAATTTCAGATTTCAATGAACTAGAGTCAAAAAACATTATGTGGTGAGTTTGAAATACGTACAGAGCTACATTTAACATTTGTTGATAGGACAACAAATAGCAGTGGAAAGGCAGGAATGAGGCCAAAAGAACTGAGCCCAGGCAAAGCCAGGTGGGGTGACAGGAAAACCTGGCCATTAGGAAGTGGCAAGCCAGATGCAGCTCTGAGAACAGCAACACATCTCATGGTCTATAGGGAGGGGCCGGTGCTCAGGACAGTCAATCAGGCAGACACCAGGGCTTTCTATGCAGGGGCACTAGATGCCAGCCAGCCACACAGATGTGGCTGTAAGGAACAGGGAGTCTGATCAGAAAGAAGGACACACAGGTGCTGAGAAAAGGGAGAAGAAACTGCAGACAGAAGAGAGCCTGAAAACAGTGCTTAGCCAGCATGCCATTACTGCCCACCCTGAGAACCTGTCCAGACATCACAGGGCCACACAGCCCACAGTAGAGCGAATTCCAGCTTTATGAATTCACTTGGCTTCGCCTACATCTTATTCCTCTTTGCACCATGCCTCAGCCAGCCCTGGAGCATCCCACCTCCACTGAGGACACTGTCCAGATCAGGACTCACCCCAGACCTCCTGTCACCTGGCCTCGCCGGAGGTTGCTCCCCACCCCCCCATTTACAGGGCTTCACAGGTTCCAAGAAAATGTGTTATTACATCCCAGGACATTTTAAGAGTTAAACGGTTTAGGGAAAGACTTGCCAGGTCATTGACAGGAACTGTAATATGCAGAATAACAAGGCCAGCACCTTTTTCTTCCACTAACAGCAGCAAAACAAAGAAAGAGTAAATCAGAATTTTAAAAAATACTTTCTGTAATTAAATTCTTGTCTTTCAGTGTCCATTTATTTCCATTGTTAAATTTTAGTTTGATACATTTAAGAAACTTAAATATACAGGAAGTACATTTCCTTTCAAAAACTGTCTTTATAAAATACTTCAAAATACATGACACTGAAAAACAAAAACACAAAATGCATGACACTGAAAATTATTACTCATAAAAGTTAGATGCTTTGAGTCATGTAAACTTTTCCACAATCATCGTTTAAAGCCCTTAGATCCATTCCCACGTGGCAGTTCCTTACAGGTTCCCCACTGCTGGTCTAAAGGAAAACTGGGCATCACCATGACGTTCTGGAATAATATAAGAACTCGACAGCTGCTTTACAAGGATTTAAGAATTCTCTTTTCCTTCCTCCATGTGCTGGGGATCAAACCCAGGCCGTGCACACGCCAGCCAGGTGCCACCACTGAGCCGCCCCCAGCTCCACCGTGACATTTTATTGTGCACGTCTTTATTCTTAGTGTTGAGTTCTAGAACATTCCAAAGCTGAGATCAACATTCCGTAGGAATGTACAAACATTTTTAAGAATATTCTTTTAGGTCAGCATGAGGAAATGAGGTCTACATAATGTCATAAAACTACATCATCAAAATAGAAAACCACAATATTTGTGGTAGAATATTTCTAAGCTGTGATACACTGTGCTCCTCCCCTTTTTCTGTGGTGCTGGAGTTGGAACCCAGGGCCTGGGGCACACTAGGCGAGTGTTCTTCCACTGCCTTTCTTCTTTGAAATGTGTATTTTTGTTGACAACTCAGGAACTGCCTCAAAGCCTTCTGGGAAGCAGGCAGGGTACAACAAGTAAATATAAGGAAGCATCAGAGAAGCACCAATGAGTGGCTTGGACTGTTACAATGCAAATTCCTCAGAGGCTAGGATGCAGAAGTCACTTATCCACCGGTGGTACAAGACTAGCTCAGGTTCGTCTGCGTTTTTGTTGATTTTGGCTGGGCATCTTGTCAGACAATGCTGCACCTGCCCCATGGCTGCTTTCTCCTGAGCCACGGGCACCACACAAGCAAGGGCTTTTCCCCAATCAGGGTGCCATCACAGGCGTCAGGCGCCTCAGAGTAGTGACCACAGTGAGATGTATGCACTTAACGATTACCTGTGTCTATCCACATCTAGCACCTGAATCTCACCAAGTCATGTTTTAGTGACGTGTAACCTCTGGTAGGCTTTATGAAACTGGACTGTGAGCTTTTTTGAGATGATGTGGGACAAGTAGCAGCTGATAGAACTTACCCACAGAGCGGCACACAGGGTGAGCACAAAGCACAGCTACAGGGAAGGAAAGAGTAAATGATAAACCTGAGATTCTTCAAAAGTCTCTTCAAAATGCACAAACTATTCTATATTCACTTCAGATAATACGCTGGAGAATAAAATCAATGAGGCAGCTGATGCTATGTAAGTTTACTTATATACTCCAAGACTCTTATTTTAAAGTCTACAATTAGAATATTCAGCACCTAATAAATAACCTTCTGATGAAGTGAGAGATTTGAAGACTGAATGACAAAAAGCTGTTCTTGCAGATGCGATGCTATTCCCTAGCAACAGTGCCAGCAGTCACCCTAAGTACAGCTCCAGCTCAAGTAGTGCAATTACCTGCACCTGCCCCACACATTGGCTCTAACGGTGCTTCACGCACACAGTCTGATCACCTACACCTGTGTCACAGGGCCGGTACTGGGCAAATGGGAGAGGCAGGAGCTTGAGGAAGAACACCCAAATGGGATTCCAGGCCCAAGCCTATAATCTCAGGGGCCTTGGCTCAGTTAGAGAGCCTGTCCACCTGTCCAGACCTCAGCTGTCCTCTCTTTACATGAGGGACCTGCCCACTGCTTCAAGGGCTGTGGTAAGGAAGGACTGGGCTGTGATTTTCTGCTACGGTGAGCCAGAGCCAGCACAGAGGTCGCTACAGGCAGAAGCTCATCCTTGCCATCATGAGGCAGGAGCTGTGTGAGCAAACCGCACCAAGCACTATGTTCTCCTGGAATACCGTGACTCCAGTTGTGGCATGCGCACCACAGAAACAACTGTGGTCCCACTTCTGACACTCCAGCCTTCTCGTGATGGAATGCTTGTTTGTGTACAGTATACTAAAGGATTAGTGATGAGTGCCAAGACATCCTAAATAAAACAGATCCAAGTAAAATATTGCTGGAATATAAACTTCTTATAGTGTAACAGGTAAGACAATTTCCTAGTAATCTAGATAAAGCTAAATGTTCATACACGTGTGTGTGTGTCTGTGTGTGTGTGTGCACACTAATCTAGGAAACTCAAAATAACCAGAAGAGTTATAAAAGTAGTAGTAAAATTCATGTTGAATAAAGACATAAAAAAATTAAGCCAAAAAGTTTTTCTCTGGTGAGAAGATGGAGAAGATTGGCAGGCAGGTTACAATTAAACATTCCGTACTTAAAGTTAATATAGATTAGTTGTGTTTGAAAATAGTTCATATTTAAAAGAAAAAGCTAATCAGATAATACTTGAAATATCACAAATGTCTTAAGGGGAAAAAAATGTGCAAGAGATGCAGAAGAACAAGTGAATTGACAACCATAGGCTCAGTGTGGGGAGAGGCGGAGTGGGGCTCCTTCCTCATCCTACAGGAAATTGATCAACTGAAAACCCAGGATGTGTGATAATGAAAACACTTTGTAACCTCAAGAGCAAGTTTTCTGCCCCCAAACCCCAAGCTCAAGATGAAGAGAGCACTTAATTTAAAAGAGTGAAGACTGTGAGTAGCATAGAACCCACTGTGCAGTGAAGGGCAACTTAAAGGTGTTTATAGAATAATACTGTTAGGATTATTTGTTAAGTACACAAATAGGAAAGCCTGATGACAATGTAACATCAATTCTTCCTGAGAAGACTGGAAGGGACTCAGTAGCAGCTCACTTCTCTTCCTACCCTCCGAAGAGGCCAGACAACCGAGCAGTGTTATGCGGCTTAAGAGTGAAAAGACATCCAGCTCTAACTTTCACTATAAAAACTCAGCACCATCACAGGCACGTGCGATAGAAAGCAGGTTTATCTAGCCAGCACTGTATCACCCAAACTCTACCACACAGCCTTGATATAATTTACTATATTCAACAAGAGAAATCTAGTAACACACACATGAGCAGGCAGTCATTCGTAAAACAATGAAAAATGTTTCAATAAAATTTTTAAAAGCTAACATTGTTTACTTACAAGCATAATAACTGTTGCAGGCAATCTTGTTGTTTCAAACATTTTCTTCAGCTGCTTCATGGGTCCCATTAAAAAGCACGTACTATTAAAACAAAGAACATTGCTGAGAGGTGGCTCCACTAATCTGTCTAGCTAAGAAAAATAAAATTGCTTTTTAGAAAGAATCCTTGTTAGTTCACTTAATCTCTTCCTAAATCTACTTAAATCTCTTCCCTAACTTTTTAAAATACTTTATTAGTGTATAATAGTTGTACAGGGGTTTCACTGTGATATTTCCATATATGCAATGTACCATGTACCCGTTTGGCTCATCCCCTCCATTTTCTCTCTCTTCCCCTCCCCCTTCTTAGAATGACTGACAGGTTTCAGTGCTCCATATTCACTCCTGTGTAGAAAGCACCTTAATCACCTCCCCCTACCCTCTTTCTTCCCCCCTCCTCCCCCTCCTGTACCCTCTTCCTTCCCCTCCCCCCTCCTGTACCCTTTTCCTTCCCCTCCCCCCTCCTGTACCCTCTTCCTTCCCCCTCATGCCCTCCCCTTGACATGACCTGTCCTGCAGTCCTGTCCTTCAGTGTGTAAGTCCTGCTCGTTGTTCAGTGGGCCTCGGCCTTGGGATTTTACTGTAAATGCATTGCACTGCAACCCGTCAAACCCCCTCTATTACTCTGCCTTATCCCCTTCCCCTACCTGTGTTGCTCAGCAGTTTCAGCGTGTTTCTTTGTGTCTCGTTCCTACACGGACGTGATGTGCTTCACTATCATTCTCTTCTTCTTTCCCTCCTCCCTAGTACCTCTAACAGTCCTGCTTTTGGAAAGTTCTGTGTGTGTTTGTATGACAACGCTTATATTTTTATTTGGCTCTATCTTCCACATGAGAGAAAACATGTGACTTTTGTCTTTGTGAACCCAGCTTACTTAGCTTAATATGATATTCTCCAGCTCCATCCATTTATCTACAAACAAAATTTCATTCTTCTTTATGGCTGAATAATATTCCATTCGTGCATGTGTGTATAACATTTCCTTAATGCAATTATCAGTTGTAAGGCATTTGGGCTGTTTCTATAGCTTGGCTATTGTGAATAATGCTGCAATAAACATGGGTGTGCAAGTGTCTTTATTGTATCCTGACTTACATTTTTTCAGATATATCCCTATGAATAGTATTGCTATGTTTAGTTTAAGAAGCCTCCATATTGTTTTCCAAAGTGGCTGTACTAGCTTACATTCCCACCAACAATCAGAAGGATTCCTTTTTCCCCCGTATCCTTGCCAACATTTGTTGTTGTTGGTGTTCTTGATGATAGCCATTCTAACAGGAGTGAGGTGGAATCTTAGGATGGTTTTGATTTGCATTTCCTTTATGACCAGGGATGGTGAGCATTTCTTCATGTGTTTTTTGGCCACTTGGATTTCTTCCACTGGAAATTTCTATTCAGTCAATCTGTCCATTTCTTCATTAGATCACTGACTCTTTGGGAGTTTAGTTTTTTGAGCTCCCTGTAAATTCTGGTTACTAATACCTTGTCAGATATGTAGCTGGCAGATATTTTCTCCCGTTCTGTGGGCTGCCTCTCCAGTATTTGCTGCACAGAAGATTTTACATTCTCTTTTGCCATCCTTTCTCTTAATTGCTGAGCTACTGGAGTTCTAGGTAGGAAGTTAATGCCTATGCTTTGTGCTTTTGAGACAGGTCTCACTCTGCAGTCCAGGCTGGCCTCAGCCTCCCCAGTGCTGGGATTTTTCCCCCTTAACTTTAAAAGGACACTTCACAACTGCAATGGTCTAAATGTGCTGTTGATGTGAGACACAGAGGGGACCAGGCCACAGGCTGCCCCCTTATGGGGCTAGGCCCCCATAGGCAAGGCATCTCACTGGGACCTGCTCTTCCACATTCTCAGCACACCATCCCACCGAAGCCTTTGCCTTGGACTTCCCAGTCTCTGGAGGTGTAAGAAACAAATGTCTATTCTTTACCAATCACCCAGTCTGTAGGATTCTGCTAAAGTAGCACAAATGGACTAAGGCAGCTCACCTATCCAAAGACTCAGCAAAGCTCGCATAGAGGAGCCCCCAACCACCCAATGAACACAGCTTCAGCCACAGCTGCCGGCTGCCAGTTAATTCCTGGCACTGCTCCAAGGCCTTCAGCTCTGGCTCTGGCTTACTGTGTGACCGTATCACTCACCCAAACTATACTCCACAGGAGTGAGGACTACAGCATGGCAGCTGCAAGCCTATGCTCTGGAGCCCATGTGGGCTGAGATTCCTGCCCCACTCAACTTAGGAGGATCCTATAGTGGGCAAGTGACTGCCATCTCCAGTGTCACAGGAGGCTGGCACAGCACCTACCTTATGACTCACTCAACACAGCCCCTGGCACACACCACCTGCTCCCTGCTGGCTGCTCTCATCATTAGTACTCTGCCTGCCGTGGCACACAGCAGGAGTCAATCAGTATTTGTACAATGAACATAAATTTCGGGGCTGAATAGAGCAACAGAAACCTCTGACCAGCAAAGTGCTTATTAGAAAGGTGAATCTGGTAGTGACAGCAAACAAAGAGTTTTTGAGAAGCCAAAATAACACACATACCTGGCTAATGCAGCAAGATTTCCAAGAGTATAAAACACTGCAAACAGTTTTATGTCAAGCCACAGCAATCCAGTTCCCTAGTTAGACAATGTAGTTAGTTAAAGGTAGCTTCATGACCTTAATACTTAAAATATGAAAGGGTCACTGCTGCAGCAATTCTATAAATGCTACAGTCTAATGTTGAAATAGGAACGTGCTGGTATCTGCCTGACTACATAGTAAAACCAGTGACTTTTCAATGGTCTGTACTAATTTGAATCTTCTGCCCATCTGCTCAGTATGCATAAATGAGCTGTAACAAACTGTCTTCGTGCAATGTCACACTATTGAAATTATTCATTTTGAATGGCAACTTAAAACAGGTCATAAACACATCTAAATTACTGACTCTCTGGTTCTCTGAACACACAGTTTTTTTTTCTTAAATAAAATTATATAAACAATTCTCAAAACACTAATCAATTAATCACTCAATCCTTACCCCTCTCGTTCAGGTGATTATTTGATGTTCCATCAAAATAATCAGAGTTGGCAGTGAATAGGGTCATTAGTCTAATTCAAAACACAAACTCTTAAGCAAGACAACGCTTAACTCACGAGGATGGAAAAGAAAACGCCGGCCACAAAGCATATGGCGAACCACTTCAGCCTGGTGTTGAAACTGAGGGATGACGCGTCCAGGACCTTAGGAAAGAGGGGAAATGGAGAACACGCTCTTAAATCACCATGTACAAATCTGGTTCTATGCTAAACAAAGGCAAGTTCTATCTCAGCATGACTCTGAATCTTTTATTCTGCACCTTGCAGTGTCACTGCTGTGCTTGCAATGGACGTATGAACGTGGTCTGGGTATCAGACACTAGGAAATAGTTCTGCTGGGTCTCATAATGGTCTGGTTCACATTTCACAAAAGGTCTCACCTGTTTCAGGTAGTAGGTGCATGAGGATCTAGACAAAGTGACATAGTATGATGTACAGTACAAAATGCACTGATGATTAAAAGCAGGGCTCAGGTAACACACAGGCAACACAAGGCAGGAAACACACAGGCAACTGCTGAAGCTGGGTGGAGGCACACAGGGCTCATCCTACATTCTCTCGGCCTTAGAGACTGAGATGGGGATGCTCAGATGGGACCTATCTTCAGCAGACAGCTTTAAGAAGACAGGGAAGCCACAGAGAGAAGCAGAGGCACCATGCATGGATGTGGTTTCAACTGGAGGTCAGCCTGGGCCTGTGCACTGCACTGCAGTAGAGGCCCTGCCTGAAGCAAGGGGCTGAGCCTGAGGGGCCCCTCCCCTCCCCTGGTCACTAGCATAGGCAGGGGTGCAGTGGGGAGACTGTACCACAAGGAGCATCAGCAGGACACTGTGTGACTTGAGGAGGGGGCCTCAGCAGGTGCCTGCTGAACTCCAGGACACACAATGGCAACTCCCATTATAAACAGTTCCTTTAAAGCAACTCGTGACAACACTGGTACCTCACTGGGTAAAAACAAACCTCTGAAATGATTACTTATTCTAGAGCAGCATTTCCAATGCCACGCAAATCTTAACCAAATAATGCAGGAAGACAGAGGGACTGCTATGCGTACTCTCAACAGTACTGACTGAGTGAACACATTCAGATGACCAAGCACACTATTAATGTGTACTTTCAGCATCACTGGGAGGCTGAAAAGCTAACAACAGCTGTTCAAAGAAGCTCGAAAGAAAGACACAACAAGACTTCCTATTCCAAAATTTAAGCTTCTAACTTATACTACCACACACACTTAAAAAGAAAGACTCTGTGCGTACAGTGTGTCTCAGGGTAACGAGATGGAGCAGAAAGTTTACACACACTAGGTCACAAGGCCTTTGGTTACACTCCTTACCTCAGCAGGCAATCCGAGAATCCTTATGCAGCATGAAAAGCAGACGAGATAACTAAGCACCATCACGGTGACACAGATCACATTTAACACACTTTCAACGGTTTTAAAAATTTGCTTTACACATATTTTGGTTTCCAGCAATGTCACCTGTTCATAGCAAAGCTGATCACTTGGTTTTAAATACACAATGAACATGCCTATAAAAACATTTAAATTTTATTCTTTCTGATTACAAATAATATATACCACATATACTTTAACAACATAGAACAAAAAAGTCCTAAATTCTGCACATTTCTTAGCAAATGATTTATGGTTCATTCTTAATGGGAATGCTATTACCTTGACTTTGCTGTTCAATGTGTGCACACCTACCAAAGCATCATGCACACCATAAATACATCCAGTTTTTATTTGTCAATTAAAAAATGGAAGGGTAGGTGGAGTGGCTCAAGTGGTAGCAAGTATGAGTTCAAACCCCAGTACCACCAAATAAAGGAACAGTATACTAACCGTGATTTCTAAAGGTCAGAATGAGTCCACACAGATGGGAGGATGGTGCAGAAAGGAAAAAGCACTCATTCTTCTCTCCTTTACAAACTTGTCACCCTATTGTTTCTAAGTTCAATGTTGGTTCATTCCTTTTCAATAGCAAATTTTTTTTTTTACTCAGCAACAAAACAGTATGGTTATTTGTATAGTAGTAAGTCTTTTTCCTCCTGTCACCATCTTCCATGTGATAATCTTTGAAATCAAATATTGTGACAAATTATTTCTATTTGTAAATGTGGAATAATCAATCCACAAACAAACGACTTGTGTCCTGGATACACAAACATATCACAGATTTCCCAACTCCTAATTGGGAAAACTGTACAACACTTCAACATAATAGAAAAGCTGTTTCCCAGTAGGAGATGGGGACCCCTGATCCTCAGGTTTGTCTTGGATAAGCACCTACGTGTTACTTGCTTTTCCAGCCACGATGAGGAAAAACCTCAACTTTGTTCATCTCTTAATCTCAGAATAAAAATACCTAACATTAAAATTACCACCACCTTCCCTCAAAAATATGCCAATTATTTTACTTATTTGTCACCAAAGGAAGAGGAAACAAAGAGAAAGCCTTTAGAGCAAAGGCCACTCTGCCCATTCTTGGGGACTTCTTGCCACAGCACAAACCACACTGCCCATGACGAGGAATCCATTACAAACAAGCAAACACCAGCTTTGAGGATGAATGAGTGGATCCACCTACACATGGTAGACGAGCTGAGGCCTGGGCTGTACCACCAGGGACAGCTGCTGGTGCCTAGTGCAGTTCCTGGGCTACTGCCAGTGGGAGAAAATAAAGCGAGCATGCTGTGGTTCTGAATTAGCAAACGCCCCGAATCCAGCGTCCCCACTCTTCCCTTCAAGATAGCAGCGGTGTACAAAGACGATCAGTAGACAGGTGGGCACCCCTCTGGAGACCCCCAGTACAGTTGGCTATCTGCTTTCCTCGGATGCTCCCCCTTCAAGAACCACCCCCACCCTCATGTGTTGCCTTCTGCTCTCCTTGTCTCTCTCAGTTGGAAGTCCTGATCGTAGGTCCTAGTCCACAGCAACCTGACGGGTAGTGTTTGACGCCCACATGCATGTGGACAGTCTGGGCCTGTCTCACCCCCCTTTCCAATGGCTTTCCATCTCCGCTCACTGACTCACTCCCAGGACTTTCTCCCTGAGGTGCTTCCTCTCCAAACCCCTCGGCCTTGCCCCGCAGCCCCAGTGTCCTCAACAGCAAGCTCATGGAGCACTGCTTCCATCCCACCTCCAATCAAGCCTCTTTTCCTTGCTCCAAGCAGTGTCTGCACAACTGATCACTGCTAGGTGAGATATGGGACATCTAAACGTGTCACCAACCTCACTGAGCCAGCAGAAGGCTGCCTGCATGCTAACGCCTACGTCAACCTCCTTTCTTACATAGCCACCACCTCAAGCCTGCCTCTCCTGCCCCAGTGCTGCCCTTCCTAGCTAACACAGGAAACTGAAGCCACCAGTGCCTGGCACTCCCTTGCTGTTACCAAATTAGCACAGCTGCCCACAGCACCCAGGCCTGGTTCTTCCTCTGGTTCCTAGGGAGGGGTTCCCCCTTACATGAGCTCAGGCCCACCTCTCAGACCCCATCCAGGTATTTACACTGTGCAATTTTCTCTCTAGTGAACCAACCCCTCTCTGAGACTATGAATATCTACTTTTAAACCTGCTTAAGACTCTCCTGTCTTAAGCAAAAATCTTGCTTGATGTTACCCTCCAGCCTGTTTCTCACTCTCTCTCAATCTGATATGGAGAGAGGGGTCCAGTCCCCGATTAAATAACTATGTGCTGGCTGCTCTAACAAAAATACCATCACCCAGCAGCTTATAAACAACAGAAATTTATTTCTCACAATTCTGGAAGCTGGAAGGCCAAGAAAGAGGGAGCAGCAGAAGTGCTACCTGGTGAGCACTTGCTCTGTTTCACAAATGGTGCTTTCCTGATGCGTCCTCATGTGGTGAAAGGGGTAAGGAGTCTCCCTGGGGTCCTTTTAACGAACAGTAAACCCATGCCTAGCCACGTCCCACATCTCTAACCACTCCTCACCTCTTAATCCTATCACACTGGGGATCAGGATTTCACTATGCATTTGGGAGGCCGGCTGTACACGTCCAGACCACAGCCGTACGTGTGACTGATAATGAGCGGTGGCACAGCCTCAACCTAGAGGCCTCTCACGAAAGATGCCATGGAACACGGGGCCTGTAGCACTGAAGGCTGAAGGGAGTTGCAGCCCAGGTTTCCCCCAGCTCCCAGCTCAGCGCCTGCTTTCCTGGACTGTCCGAAGCCTTGGGCAGAGATCCTTTACAGGGTGGCAAGCTCTCTGACCACACACACTAGTTGCAACCCTTACCTGACCCAACCCTATAGACACAACAGTCACTTTCCTGGCCTTGAGGCTTCATCAAGACGTCAGCCTCTGTGCCTTCCACAGCAATGGACTACCCATGGCCACTTCTCTCTGTCCTTGTCCCTGGAAAGCTGCTCTGGATTGTCCTGGTTCCTCTGTATCTCGTCAATAGTTTCCACCCCTCTGGCTTCTTCCTGATCCTGCCATCATTCTTCCTTCCTCTCATGCTGGCACCTCCTCCAGGTCCATTCAAACCCTTCAACAGTGAGGGACAGCAGACAGGGAGGGCTGAAGCTATGGAGGAAAATTAGTCAGTTTCCCCTGCACTCACTGGACACCACACCCCAAAGCTATAGTGCCACAGTCTCGGGGACCAGTGGGTGTCCTCTAGTCAGTTCTGAACCTATCCACTCAGAGACAGTACCAGACCCCACAGGTGAGGCTCAGTCCCTGGGCCACTTCCTTCAGATGCCAACTGCAGGTCCTGTATTGTTTTCTGTGCTTCTGACAGTCAGGTTGTAAGCCCTCTCCTTGGGTTCCATTAGCTTGGCTCAGAGAACTACAGCAAACACATCACTGGTTTATTATAAAGGATATTATGAAAGATAGGACAAACAGATGCACAGCCTAGGTTAAGGGAGAAAGGTGCACAACTTCTGTACTAAGTCTGGGCTCAGACCTCTAAATGTTGTTACCTGGGAACTCTCCCAACCCTGTCCTTTTGGGATTTTGAGATTCACTGACAGGGTATGAGTGATGACATCACTGACCACTGGTAGTTAGCTTAACCTTCAGCCCTTCTCCTCTTCTAGGAGGCTAGAGGTGGGGCTGAAATGCCCAATGCTCAGATCCTGACCAGCTGCAATCCAGCAGCTACCTAGAGGAAGCCAGCCACCAGCCAATACATTAGTGCACAAAAGACATCATCACTCTAGAGACTGTATGCCAGGACACAAGAGGAAGACCACATACATGTCCCAAAACATCACACAAGTATTGTGCTGACCAGCTTGCAGTGAGAAAGGCAGCAGGAGACTATCATACACAGTAACAGGTATTTTCTCTTACTGCCATCTTCCATGTGATGAAATTTAAGGTGAAACATTACGGAGCTGGCAGAGC
Organism: Castor canadensis; assembly: GCF_047511655.1. Taxonomy (NCBI): domain Eukaryota; kingdom Metazoa; phylum Chordata; class Mammalia; order Rodentia; family Castoridae; genus Castor; species Castor canadensis. The sequence goes on along the minus strand of NC_133386.1, from coordinate 2,891,226 downwards.
GGCTCAAGTGGTAGAACATCTGCCTAGCAAGAATGAGGGCCTGAGTTCAAACCCCAGTACCAACAAAAGAAAGAAAAGACAAGAAAAAAAGGTTAAACATTATGACAGATTATTTACGTCTGCAAACACGGGATAAGCATTCCACAAGTGACCTCGCTCAAACTTGTGCTATGATCCAAATGTTTTGTGTCCCCTCCCCCGACCCAACCACGGCCTTTGGGAGTTGATTAAGTCAAGGGTACAGAGCGTCATGAATGGGATCAGAGTCCTTTCCAAAGAGGCTCCAGGAAGCTGCCTTCCCCGTTCCACCACACCAGAAGTGCAGCTGTGAAGCGTGAAGTGAGCCCCATCAGACAGAATCTGTGGGAAATAGACTTCTGTTGCAAGAGCTGCCCTGCGTAAGGAACGGGCTCCCTGTTTCATCCCTGCAGTATGACCTCCAAACAAGGGCTCCTCGCCTCAGCAACTGTCCGAATCCAAGCCATTCAGCACTTGCCCTCTTGTCCACAAGCCTATGAACACATAGTGCGTGGCAGGTACTGCACAACCCTGATAAACAGGAGACAGGACAGACAAGGGCTCAGCCCTGAAGGCGCTTACCTGCAAATGGGGGAAGGGAATCCCAAATGAGGATGAACGACAGAATGCAGCAAGTGCTAAAAGAGTGAATGGGTACAGTAACTAGAATCAACAAGGGTCTGCTAAAGACTGGCAAGTGAGAATTCCATCTTGAGAAGAGCCATGTTGAGGCATTCAGCAAAAAAATGCAATTGCCACATGCCTGGCAGAAAAGGCTTAGTGAGAGAGAGGGGCTGGGGCACAGGGAGCCACATGGGGGTGAAGAAGGAGGAGGTGGGAGCCAGGTCAGTGCAGGTCCAAGAGGCCACAGCAGGAATTGGCTTATTCCAAGAGCCACAGACAAGGACAGCAGGACAGGATTTTTTTGAGACCTTCCTTAGGCGGTTCCTTCCTTGAAGATTTCCCAGACGCTGGCTCTCTTGCCACTCCCCAGACCTCAAAAGCCCCTCAGCAACAGGTCAGAGAAGCCCAGACTCCAAGAAGCCCCTTAACACCTACTGCTTTGCCCTCACCCTTGCCTAGCCCCTCAACAGGTCTAAGACCATCCGTGTCCCCTATTCTACCATGTCCCCCTCCTGTTACACAAGACGCTCAACACTCAGCATACCTTTCACCCACTTCCAGGCCTGTGAACCTGTAATCTAAGCCTGGCTCCACTGGCAAATCCCGGGTTCTCTCCCTCCTCTCACTACCCCACTCCAATCCCATCCTGCTGAGCCTGGCTTCAGGTTTCCTCTGAGCCTTCTTGAGAGCTTGCGTTCTCTCAGCATCCTGTACCACCAGGACAGGAGGTGGGCTGGGGTCTCTCCTCCTGCCCCTCCCTTCCCAGAGAGTTGCTCAAGTCCGCCATGACACTGTGCCCTGCTCCTCCCCACCTGCATCCCCAATCATCTCCCACATCGCTCCTCTCACTGGCTCTTCACCTTACCTGTCTTCATTCTCAAAGCCTTCACTATGAAGAAAGCAATCTTTCCAGAACTCTGGACTCTTGGTGTCATGACCTTCTCTCCTCCAATGGACTAAACCTCCCCCTTACCTTGGCCACCAAACCCTGTATCTATTAATAAGTGCAGTACAATCTCAACTGTCTCTATAACCTCACTTTCTAACTATTACCTCCTTCCCACCAACACTCTTGTTACTCACACTGGCCCCCGGCCCTCCTCCTCTCCCAACACACTCTCACCCCAAATCTGAACTTTGCCCTGCCCTGTTGCCGAATGAAGCTGAAGGAAACACACGTAAGTGTGCCAACTCTCACTCTAAATTCAGGACCACTACCCCAGGGAGTAGCTCTGCCTTGGTGCATTCATCCACTCTTCCTCTTACACGACCACTCCACACCTTCTCCTTGAACTTCCAAAACCCGCTCAGTTCACATCCTGCTTAGTGAACAGTTCAGGAGTCATGAAAACGCCCACCCATCGCAGCGCCAAATGTGCATCTGTACCACCAGTCCCACCTCAGGCTGCCCACTGGGTCCCTCTGCTTCTCAGCCTCTCCCAGATGGCTCCTGCGATGAACCTCTGTTGCCGTCACTTCCCGTTTCCTCGACCACCCCAAAAGCACAGCAGCATGTTATTTACTGACTGTTAAAAAAAAAAAAAAATAGTTTCCCATCCCTACTTACCTTCCAAATGCCACTTCTTTGCTTTACAGCAAACCCACTGAACAACAAGCTTGCCATGTAGCCACCACAACTGCTCTGCTGGAAGTGATCTGATTTCCACGGGTCTCAGTTCTTAACCCAGGAGACCTCTCACAGCATGTGATGCCTGTTCTTCCTGAGCACTGTCCCCTCACTTCCCAGGCACCCCTCTGGTTCTCCTCCAGCCTTCACAATGGAGACCTCCACAGCCAATCCTTGGGTCACCTCCTCTCTGCTTGTGCCTCACCTCTGACAGACTGCAACGTCTCAGATGCAGCATCTGCATCAAATTAGCTTTCCTCTGAGAACCTGCTCCTTCCACATCCCACATTAAGGGCACCTCCATCTTCCTGGCTGCTAGGGTCAAATACTGCCGAAGCAGCCTCATCTCCCCTCACTCTCTCACACCCAAGCCATCCTGTCAGCTCCACAGTCAAGTTACTGACAGAACCTGCCTACTTTGTTTCTGTCACTTTTGATTCAAGCTGCTCAGGCAGTCATCTTTCACTGGGAGCACTGTGCTTTTGCCTGACTAGCCCCTGGGCTTCTATCCTTGCCCACAGTCTATTTCCCACAGAGTGAGCCTTTAAAATTCAAGTCGGTAACACTTGCGTTTATTAACCTGGGAACAAAGACCTACGAAGAGGTGCAAAAAATAAGTCATCTTTCACAACCAAGAATTTGCTGGGTGAGTTCTCACACACATGAGAGGGAGTACTGCCTTACCTAAGGCCGCTCAAAGTGACTGGAGTATTGGTAACCATTAAGGAGGTTCTAGAACTAAAGAGTTGATAATAAAAACCATCGTTAATGGCTAGGTATGGCAGTGCAGACCTGTAATCCAGCCGTTAGGAGGCTGCAGTAGGAGGACTGTGAATTCCAGGCCAGCCTGGGTTACACAGCAAGACCCTGTCTTGAAAAACAAAAACTGTGAGTTCCATTAACAGTACTGCCAAAAGAAAAACAAACAGACATAAGAACTCCAAAACCCCAACTCCAAACCCAAACCCTACAGGTCATGAGAAAGATTTCAGCTATACTGATCTATCTTCCAATTTTCATGTTGTGATACGTGAAGTTTCTTGGTTTTTTTTTTTTTCCTTCCATTTTTGCAGTACTGGAGATTAAACACAAGGCTTCCAGCTTGCTAGGCAAGCTCTCTACCACCTGAACTATGCCTCAGCTCCCCCCTCCTTTTCTTAAAGACTTCTATCTTGAGGACGTGATGTCTGGAACTGAAGCCATGTCTCACTGTGAGCGTGCAGATCGTATTTGTTTAAATGAAATAGTGTATCACCAGATTAATTTGAAGCTCCACAGGTTTCATTTTAATAATAAAGAACATCCACGTTAGCCACATCACCACTGTGCTCAAGTCCCCAGCATGCACTGCACTCAGGGTAAAACGAACCCCTTCCCCAGCCTGCAGGACCCACGGGATAGTAACCCTGCTCCCTGCTCCAGCCTCCACCTGGCCTAGATAGAACACATGGACTACTCTGTTCCCAGGGCTTTGTATCTGCTGACCTCTGCCTGGTGGTCTGCACAACTTGACACAGAGGCCTGGCTAGCCACCCTACACAACAAGGTAACTCCAAGCTCTGCAACCCACTCTAACTTTGCCGCGGCACTTTCTCACCCGGCACGCTACATACTTGTTCATTAACTGGTCCCTCGGTTAAAAGGTAAGCCTGATGTGGAGAAGGCCTTTGTGCTGGTCACTGCTAAAACACAGGATCTTGAATAGCAGCAAATGTGGGACCTTGAACAGTCAGTGCAAACTCACAGCTTCTATCAACACCAGCCAGTTGCTCAGACATTTGATAATTACTTCTTTATATATCCTTCTCCTCTCCAGACTGCAGCCTGGAAAAATCACCTTCACATCCCCACGGTTTAGAGTGACACTGTCACTCCCTACAGTGGAAATGTTCCACACATGCACAGTAGCTAGTGAACACTTAAAACGTGGCCACTGTGACTAAGGAAGTAAATCTTAAATCTTTAAATTTTAATTAAGTTAGATGGCCACATGTGGTTATAGCTCCTGTACTGTGGAGCACAAAATAGCCATTGAGAAAAATGTCACCAGAGGCTGGGCACAGTAGCTCACCTCTGTAATCCCAGCTACTTGGGAGGCAGAGATCAGAAGGATCATCATTATAGGCACGACTAGGCAAACACAAGACCCTATCTGAAAAATAACTAAAACAAAAAAAGAGCTTGGGGGGTTGGCTTAAGTGGGCTGCCTAACAAGCCTGGGGCACTGAGATTTCACTTAGCTCAATTTGTCTTAGTGTCTGGACCCCAAAACTAGCTCAGAACCCTGTCCACAAGCTGTGCTGAATAAACACGATGCATGGAAGGAAGTCAGAGGAGGAAAGGGAGCAGATGAAGCTCCTGGGGGGCACAACTCAACCGTAATGCTGCACTTCCGTGTCAGGCACACAAAACAGAAACACAAAGCAGTTCCTGCTGTGCTCCTATTTATAACCCTCCTGCTGGGGGGAAGTAACCCTTATCAAGTCTCATGGGAGAAGCGCAATCACAAGAGTTTTTGGTATTTTATTTAAAAAACGTTTGCCAGAGCTCAGGGCCTTACCAGACAACTTTTAATTCCGTATGGCTTCACTGCTGTTTCCCTCCAGTGTCTCTATGTCAAAAATCGACCCATTTCATGTGGTCAATCTGTACTTGGGCGTGAGAAATTTTACTTATTAGATATTACAGAAGGTAACGTACGGCGACGCATGCGTGTATGGACACGCCACGGCAAAGCCCATTAACATGCATTAACAGTGATGATCCCACGATCATCACTGCAGAGGTGGGAAGCCACCGAGCACTCCATGCCCGAAAGGGCACCCCTTAAAATGAGCGGTCCTCACACACGGCACCTCATTTATCTGCCCTAGAGGCAAACGGGCGCGGCGAGGGTTTGGGGCCTCGGCTCCCCGAGTTCGCCCCGCACCCCGGGACCGCCAAGGCTGCCGAGGGCTCAGACCGCGGAGGAGCGCGCGGCCTCCGAGGACGCGGCCGCCGAGGGCAGGGTGGGCCTCCCGGGCCTCATGGGCTCCGTGGAGACCGGGAAGGAGTCCCTGGACGGCAGCCCCTCCTGCTCGTCCGCCCTCGGCGCGGGCTCGCTACCTGCGAAGTCAGGCCCTGCTCCTCGTCGTCCTGGCCACTCAGGACCCGCCGCAACTTCTCCATGGCCCCTTCCGCGGGCTGCTGCGCGGGCCACTCGCTCGCCGGCCTCAGGTACCTACCCGGAAACCCGGAACCTAAACAACAACGCGCCGCCGGAAGTCTGGGCGTACCGCTTTCCGGCGTGTGACGTAAGCGTGCGCATGCGCGCCGGCCTCCCTCATGGCCCGCTGTTCAGGTCGGGTTACGCTGGCGCTGTAGTCGCTCCTTCGGTGCGGTTTGCTGTGGACCATCATGCGGGGATGCGGTGCGGGCGGCTGGTTCTCTCCCCACGCGGTCTCCTCAGCCGAGCTGCTGTCACCTGCCGAATGCTCAGGGTTGGGGAGAACAGATAGGTTTCATACCGTCACCAGAAGAAGGGACACCTCTGGTCCATTTTGCTTTGATTATTTGCGAGATGAGGGGGTCTCGCGAGCTGTTTGCCCGGGCTGGCCTCACACCTTGTTCCTCCCGATCTCAGCCTCCCAGGTAGCTAGGATTTCAGGAGTGAGCCTCCGTGTCCGGCGAGCGAGGACAGCCCGGCCAACCCCGCTCTCTCCCCAGTCAGACCCGTCGAGCGGACTTTGAACAGCCCAGTGTTGGGTGGGAAAGTGGCTCTCTCCTCCATCCTTCACCATGCCAAGACAGGAGAGATTAGAAAGGAGGGCTCCATGTTGTCCAGATAGGTGCTAGAGAAACCTGGAGCCCTCCAACACGCCAGTCCTGTCCTTACAGGCTCTGCTCGAGCGATTATTCCTAGGTTTGGCGAGACGGTAAGGAAAATGCCTTTTGTCTAACTGCTTTCCGGCTCTGTTCCCTCCCTAAACCCTGATCGTTAAAAGGGGGTCATTGTCCATCCTGCTGCCTTCAGTGAGCACTCCAGAAGAGCAGCTCATACACTCACAAAGCAGCCAATGCCCAGCATCCTTCAGGCAAAAAATGAATGCATTTGGCCTACTCATACTAAAGTGTGAACTTTCATCCTTTTTGTCTTTTAAAAGGAAGGTGAGAAAGTAGGTGTAAGAGCTGTACAATGAGCCTCTATGCCTACTTAATAAAAGTACATCTGATGCAGGGATGACACGCGCAGGAATTTCAGGTGCTCAGGGTTCTTGAGCCTGCTCTGAGAATAAAAGCACAAACTCTTCACAGCAGAGGTCGGAAAGATTTTATTTGTAGAGAATTTAGTTGGAGAAAAGAGAAAGACTGCATATTGGAGAATGCAGGGGGACCCGGAAACCGGTGATCCCATGGGTCAGGGTGGGGAATGGGTTTTATAGCCTATTTTTGCATTGCCTGAGGGCGGAGATGCCTTTCAGATGCAAACAGGCATTTCCTAGGGAGAAGTGTCTCCTTGACCACTTATGGCCTTTTGGGACCTCCTGCAGTCTGTCCTTCTGTCCTTCACATCTGTGAGAGTACATGGTTAAGTTTTCCCTTAGAAGTAACTTTCGTTTTCCATATGAAGAAAAGGACATAAACTGATACCTTTTTGTGCTTTTTTGATTAATTACACTGTACCATGGACCTGGCCACAGTGCAGTGGTGCTGTCGGGTTCCTGAGCACTAGACTGTCATGTGCCCTGTTGGGGAAGACTGAGGGGGTAAAGAAGCCTCCTCCAGGTGTAGGTGATGGTGCTGTTGGTTGTGCATTCAACACTGATCAATATATATTAAATGTCTTAAATATAAACACAGCAGGATTATGTATTGCTCAGTTAACGAAAATGTGGCCAGGAACCACACCTTGCGTTTTCTCTGGAAGCAATGGTTTAGCATTCCCTGATTTGAGGTTTGTGGTGACTTCATAGACGGCCCCAAGTTGTGAGACCTGACTGTACCTGCAAACACTTGAGAGGACTTGGTGTACTCTATGTGCTGATTAGATGATGTTTTCTCTTAATTACTGTCTTATCACACATACTTTCTGCTCTGGATCTGTCTCTTGCCATCTAGAGAATTCTTGAACACTAAGGAAACCTAAGTGGGCCTTTATTTCTTGTTGGTTATAGTTTTCTTCAAGATCAATTTCACATTTCAAACCCCATAAGAGAAAATGCCTTCCCCAAGCCCTGTCTTCAAAGAGGGAGAAAGAAGTGGCCACAGCCTCAAAACAAACTGCTCCTTGCTTGATCTTTCTGATGACAGCTGCTCATGGCTGCTGTGAACCCGTGCCACAGCTGTGCTATGCCACAGCCCTCTATGAATGTCCACTTTAGACATTCATAGAAGACAAATGAATCTTTCATGAATTGATGCTTTAATTGTTGGTCCAAATCTAAACAAGTTTTGGATGTTGTTTGCTTAAAAGCAAAAGTAAAGCCATTTTTTCCCTAGGGAAATAAATCATTCCTGTCATAATTAGTTGATGGAAATGTAACTTCAGTATCACACGAATAAAAAAATGCTTCCAGCATAATTGTAACAATGGCCAGGAAGAACAGAAAAAGTGAATATTGGAGCAAATAAATTTTGACCTAATTAAAAAGAACATAATCTTTTAAAGAATCGCTAAATTAAGGGACACTTGTTATGTACTCCACTCTTTATTCAGAGAGGAATAAGATGCCATCTCTGCCCTTGAAGAATTTACAAGTTAATTTTTGAAGTAAGAGCTAATCAAGGATGACTAAAAGCAGGACTGTTTCTATGTATGAGATCCCTGCTACTCACGGGGCAGCTTCAGGCACTGCTGGCCGTCTGCAGCTGTCAGTCTCACAGGAACAAGGCGCAGGAAGGTGTGAGCAGTGCTGGTCTCAGTGGACGCTGTACAGTGCTCACAGATGGGGTGTTTATCCAAGACTTGGGAAGACGCGCAAACAGAAATGAGGACATGACTGCCAGTTTCAGAGGTTTTTCTTTTCAAGTCTCTATTGATTTCTCTTTTCCCTCCTGGATTTCTGCCAGTCTCAGCCCATACCACCTACAGCAACACAGCCTTACTCTCCCCTGGTCCCTGCTCCCCTGAATTCATTTCTTACTCCACTGCCAAAGCACCAGCTGAAATGAGGTATGTTGTAACCCACAGTTGTAGCTCCTGAATGGTTCTCCCTTACAAATGAGTTCAAGATTGAGTTATGGGAGTCAGATGCAGTGCTCACACCTGTAATCTTAGCTACTCAGGCGGTGAAGACCTAGAGGGTCACTATTCTTGGCCAGCCCCTGTGGGGGGTAGAGGTCATAAGACCCTATCTCAACCAATAGCTGGATGTAGCGGTGCACATCTGTAGTGCTAGCTACATGGGGAGAATAAGTAGGAGATCACAGTCCAGGCTGGCCCAGGTATAAACATGAGACACTATCTGAAAAATAACTAATGCATAAGGGCACATGACTCAAGTGGTAGAGCACCTGCCTAGCAAGTGCAAGGCCTTGAGTTCAAACTACAATACCACCAAAAAAAGAAAGGAAGATTGGTTCTGGGAAGGAGGGATGGACGGAGGAAGGGAAGGGAGTGGAGGGGAGAGAAGGGAAGGGAAGGCAAGGGAAAGGAGGAAGGAAGGAACAAAGTAAGGAAGGATAGAAAAAGATAAGATTGGGTACTAGGGCAAATAGGCCTGCTGGTGTCTGCAGAAAACTGGCCCACACTGCTGGGGAGCAGAAGACACTGAAACAGGTGGTCACCACAAAGGCACTGAGGCCTGCTCTAGAGAGCCACCATCCTGCAGAGGTGGCCCATGTGCAGGCAGAAGACGGACTAGATTTCCTGCATCATCCAGCTATGGATGAGGGTTCCCTCTGTAGAAGGGTGTGACCCTGAGAGAAGTGGCTTTCTGTAGTTGAGGGCAAGGCTGAAGAGGCCAAAGCTAGGCTCAGCTGGGAGCTATCAGCAGCTAACACTCAGTGACTTGTCCAGGGTTACACATGAGTGTCAATCTAGTGACCACAGAGAGGTGAGCACCAATTGCCAGGCCAGCATTGGGGGCTGGGTCAGGGCCAGTATTGCTGGTGAAGTGCTGTGACAATGTCTGCAGAGGCCTAGGCTCTGTGGGCCACTGCCAGAGCCAGAGCAGATTCTGACCCCCAAGGGGAACTTGTGAGGGCAGGAGGCCCTGTGGAAGATGCTGAGGACAAAAAGCACTGGATTATACTCACAACCTTGAGTCCTTAGAGCCCATGTAGCTGAAGATCTGCAGGGGTCTTTCAGGACACCTTTGCCACAGTCTCTGTCAAGGGTGGGGAGCTGTCTGTCCAGAGTGCCATTGTATGATGGGTTTGCCCTGCCTCTCTAGCTTCTTTCTTAGCTGTAAACTAAGAAGAATGTGAGGCCCTGCGTCACAGGGTTGTTGTGAGAATGAAGGGAGATTTTTTAAGCAGAAGTCTTTGGACCACACACACCTGGACACTTCAAGCATGTACTCAAAAGAATGATGGAGGCAATGTGGCATCACTGTTTGGATGAACCAAGGATGAGCCAGCATGGTCACAGAATACCTACTTGTTCTGTGACCTTGTCTGATTTCGTTTGTTGACTTCTTGTCTCTGCTTAGAAATAACATCATTCCATCGATGATTTTTTGTTATTTAATATATTTTTTTGTACTGGGGCTTGAATTCAAGGCCTTTACCTTGAGCCACTCCACCAGCCCTTTTCTTTGTAAGGGTTTTTCGAGATAGGGTTTTGCAAACTATTTGGCTGGAGCTGGCTTCGAACCTGGATCCTGTTGATTTCTGCCTCCTGAGTAGCTAGGATTACAGGCATGAGCCACCGATGCCTGGCCCATCTACGTTTTTGTTGATTTAGAAGACCAACAACAGACAAATTTCCAACTGTCTTGTACTGCTGCTGAGAATATCAGCGTTCAGATGCGTGACTGTGGCCCACCTTTCCGTACAGCATCTTTGTTCTCAGTGCTGCAAGTGACACATTGTCTCTACTCCAGGATGATTTACACTTGAACGGCAGAAAATGTATTGTTCTACACACAATTATCAAGTCTTCTTTGTTTTCCCCATCATCAAAACAGTAAATACATCGGCAGGGGCTTTTCATATGATGTATCCTAGCGAAATGCAAGAAATACAATTGACGCGTAACTTTGCTAAGAAGTTAAAAGGAACGCTGTCAGTCCTAGGCGCATGCGTCTCATGTTTCTCCTAGCATGAATGGGGTGATCCCAGCGCTGTGTGCCAGCTTTAAAGCTCACCTGCCAGTGATCCTCTAGAGTCCTTAGGACGAACCTACCCAGCTTTCTGAACTGCCTAGCTTTGCCCCAGGATGGTGGGCAGCTATACGGGAGCCATCTTTCTAAGTTCTATGAAGTATTTCAACTGTGGACAATGTGATCCTTCAGCCCTGCGTGTGAGCTTCCTAGCACCAAAATTTGGGCTGTAGTGTTTGCTTGATGATGAGTTTGCTTGATGATGAAGTAAGGCTGCGGGTCCCTGCCCAGGCTTTCCTCCAGGGTGACTGCCCCCTCTAGGAGACACCCCTTGACTTCAGGCACAGAGCTTTCTCCTGTTTTTCTTTTCTTGTGTAGCACAGTCACATAAAATGGCAGATGCTTCACATGTATTTTTTGCATGAGTGTATAAGCAGAGGCACTGTAATGCTGAAAGTTCACTAGAATTATCTTGTCTCATTCAAGGACCTTTGCAAGTGTCTTGCAGTCTTACAGCTGGTTAGGAGCCCAGCAAAAGAACCTCAAGTTAACCAACCCTTTGTGACCAGAGCCTTACTGGTCACAGAGCCTCACTGGTCTCTGTGGACTTAGGCTTGGGTGGAAAGTGGCTGAGGACAGATTCTCAAGCATCATTTGTGATGTGGAGTCTCCCCCCAACCAACCACGGATCTCATCCACGTACAGTCGTGGAGGCAAAGACAAGTAAGAGGGAATGGGATTCTATTAAAAAACAGGGCCATTTGTTAATGACTCTTGCCAAAGAATTGGTTACAAACAAAAAAAAAGAAAGTTCAGTATACCTGTCCCAAAGAGTCTTTGCCCCTGCCTTACTTAGCCTAGCTAAATCCAAGAAATTTAGACTTACGATGATGAGGTTTTTGTCCTATACAAGGGACATTCTAATAAGGAGACTATGTGTCTTAAAAAGTGATTTTATATTCCCATCCACAAATAGCAGATAAACAGGAATAACAATACATTGTTCCCAACCCAGAGTTCAAATCGTGCAACACCACTAGGTGGTGCGATTTTTGCCACAAATACAGTAGGGGGAGGGAGGGCACTAGAGAACAAAATATATGGAGGTGGGGGGTACTCCTGGAGGAAGGTGAAGCTGGCAGGAACCCAGTATCTGCAGGGATGCATGCTCCTGAGGAGCAAGAGTGGAATTTTAGGGACCACAACCTATGACCAGGCCCTAGGTCACCTCCATTTAGGCAGGGGGAAAGCAATGTCACCCTTGCACATACTTCAATAGCAGCACATTTTATTGCTATATGTATATTTTATGGAAAACTCAAAATAGTTAATGGATTGTGGGGTTGGAGATGTAGCTCAGTGGTATAGCCCTTGTTTGTACAAGGGCTTAGGTTTGATCCCCAGCACACAACACACACACACTATTGCTAAAACAAGACAGTTCCTTCCTGCCTCTTCCCTTCCTTTCCATCTCCATTGCTACTTTTGTAGGTTTGCTCACAGCCTAATGTACAAGAGCCCATGTAAACAGAACAGAGGGTCCAGTGCCATGTCTGGTCAGGCAGTGACCCTGTGTCCCAGGGTTTCTTGAAGGACTGGGTCTTGTTAAAATGCCAGTTGGGCAGGAAATGCAGCTACTACCCATAAGGTACTTGAGCCAAGAACCAGGTAAAATAGTACAAACATTTTAGCTGACATGAATACGATGTAAGCAATCAGAATTTTTGGCCTCAGGTGAACATTCCACTGCTGAAGTCCAACAAAACCATTACTGGAAACTAATTTAGAGCATCATGTAGTGGTCAGGAGAGTAGATTCTGGTTTTGAGTGCACTTTACCAGGTATTTGATCTCCCCGCACCTTGGGCTCTTTATCTGGGAAAACAGAGCATGGAGGTACATAAGTTACTAGAACACCTGGAGTGCTCAATACATGTTAGTCATCAGAATGTCATAATTTCTAGTGTTCATCTTTGTATCTTATGACGATCCCTTTCAAAATCACTTTAGACTTGTAAAAATAGTAGCACTTACTTAGATTCCTCATAAATTTCCCCTGATGCTAAACATCTTACCTAAGCAAACTAGAGAGGTCAAAACCAGAATACAACATTACTAATTGATCTACAGACCTTAGTCTTATCTCCCAAGGTGTGCCACCGAGGAGCGTCTTTTTAGCCCAGCATCCAATCCCACCTTGCCTTTAATACTGTCTTCTACTCAGTCCCCTTCACATGTGGTGGTCATTACCTTCATCTTTTGTAACATGAGCATGCATGAAGGGTCCTGGCTAGGTCTTTTGTAGAATGTACCTTAATTTGGGTTAATCCCACACTTCCTCACAGTCTCATTGAGTTGATACATTTTGGGTAAGGACAATACAGAAGTGCTGCTACCACCTTCTTGGTGCATTTTATCTGGGAGGGCATGGTGTCCATAAATTTTACGTGGTGGGGGATGACATCAGCCAGGTTTCTTCACTGTGTCACTGTTTCCTCCTCTGTGGTTTATACATCATGGCTTCTGGGGCAACACTGTGAGATGGCAAATATTGTCTCTCAGCTTACTTCTGCCTACCAGTTCTTAGCATTGATAAGTGATTCTTGCCTATACTTAATTTTACTGTAGTGTTTCTCTAATGGTAATTTTTTATTTCTATTATTCATTACATATTTATTCCTTGAAATTCTACTATGAGGAATAGCCATCCCTTCTACTCTGTATGTTGCTAATTCATTTATTCAGTTTTTTTCATATGACTGTGAACTCATGGGCATTTATTTTATCCCATGAATTAATAACTACAATCCCAATTTCCCTAATATTATTTTTAACTCAGATTGTCCAAACTGGACCACTGGAGGTTGTTAGTCAGCTTCCAGTCACTATGACAAAATGCCTGAGGTAAATAACTTTTAAAATAACTTAAAAGAAAGATTTATTTTTCATGTTTCTTCAGCCTTGCAGTGTGCAACCAAAATTCTCTCCTCAGCCCCTGTGGTGAGGCAGAACATCATGGTAGGGGAGTCATGGCTACTTATTGAAAGACAGAGAGAAAAAAGAGAGAGAGAGAAAGAAAGGAGGGCGGGTGCACGTATCTCCTTCAAGGCATGCACCCTATGACCTCACTTCATTTCACTAGGCCCCAACTCCTAAAGGTTACACCACCTCCCACCAGTGCCAGTGGCTGGTAGCCAAGCCTTTAACACGTGATCTTTGGGGGACATTTCAGAGCCAAGCCACACCAGAGCCTCTTCAAGCTGACTCTACTGTTCTCTTGCCATGGCCAACTCATCTTCTGAGCACCCCCTGAATTTCTGGCACCAAAAGATACTCCAAGCTCATGTTCTATCCCAGCATGGGGCCATTCATTCTCCAGGGTGCTCTGGTCACCCTTTGTTGCAAACTCATGTTTTGAAACCACAGGCTGGGTGCTAGGTGCTCATTGCTTCTGGGATGGCATTCTTACTTCTAGGCTCCCAAGCAGATAGAGCTGGGGGGATATGCATGCATGTGTGTACATGGGCTTGCATATAGTCATCTCTATGTGTCCTTCATCTATCTTACATATAACTCATGGTTTATACTGTTCTACGTGGCATATAACTCATAATGATATAGAAACACATCAAGACACATAGGAAGGTCCATATATTAGTAATGAATATATGTTGTTCATGAGTTCACACTGATCCCTGCCATCCACTCCTCCCCTTATTTGTAATGCCTTCTTCTGGCAATTAGAAACTTGATTCTCACACCCATAGCATATTTATTCACTTGCTGAATCCTAAATTAATTGCCACAAGTTTTGGAATTTCTTATGCATACTCGTGTGGGAACACAACTCCCAGTGAGAGTAAAGTCTCTGCACAGACCTCTCCTCACCTTGCAGTGTGCAGTCAAAATTCTCTTTCCCAAACTTACACAGCTTGGCTATTTTCTTCCCCTTCTCTTGACTCATAACTCAGTGCTTGCATTCCGTTGTGGAATCCCCCCCATACCTCAGCTGACTTTAAGTATTTCTTTTCAGGAGAGTATAGCAAAGCATTATTCTAAGGATTAGAACACTACCAGAAGATATACTCGGAGGAGCACTTTTCTCGTCTCTTCCTCATCCCTCCCTCTTATTCTTTCAACCCCACTCCCAGCTCATCTCCTATAGGAACTAAGTAATTTCTGATTTATACTCCTGCATTTCTTTTCATGAAAAAGCATATACATGTATACTTTCCTCCATCTCCGTACTATCTTGCATGAAGGATAGTATACTGTAGGTACGTAGTACTTGGTCTTTTCACCTAGTAATATATTCTGGAAATCAGTCTTGAATATGTCATTCCTAGAGATCTTTCTAGGGAATGAACCCAAGGCCTTACATGTGCTAGGCAATCCCTTGTCACTGAGCTACATCACCAACCCCATACTTTTTTACAGTTGCATAATACAACATTGTGCTTCACAGTTTTCTCAATGACTACTTAGGTTGCTTCTAGTACTGTTCAATGACAATGGTGCGTGAATAATCTAATGTGTGTGTGTGTGAACACACATGTGCCCATGTTACCGTGTAACAAATTACCTCCAACCTTAAGTTTAAGCAACAGGGATCTACACTGTCAGAGCTCTGTAGGTCAGGAGTTCACACATAGCTGAGTTGGCTGTCTGGCTCAGTGTCTCCCATTGCAGTCACAGTGTCAGCCGATGTTCAGCTGAAAGAGGATCTGCTTCTAAGCTCATTCACATGGTTGTTAGCAGGATGCAGGTCCTTGGTTGTCCACAGGGTGGCTGATAGCTTGGCAGCTGGCTTCCATAAGAATGAGCAAGCAAGATAAAGCAAGGGAAGTTGAGTAAGATACAAGCCACTGTTTCTGCAACCTAATCTCAGAAATAACATCCCATCACCCTCACCATATCACTCACTGGAGGTGTGCCATGGTCCAGCAGCCACTCAAGGGGAGGGGACTACACAAGAGTATGAATGCTGGTGGGGGAATTTCAGGGATTGCCTGGCTCGGAGGTGCATCTTCAGGTTAAATTTCCAGAGGTAGGATTGCCAAGTCAAAAGTGTATGCATATATAATTTTGCAAAGTATTGCTAAATTCTCCTTTAGGAGGGTTACATAACTTTGCATTCTCACCAGGAATGTGTGTGTGTGTTTGCCCATAGCTTTATCAATGGGAAGCATTGTTGGGCTTTTCAATTTTTGCCAATTTGACCAATGAAAAACAAAATACATAGAATGAGCTCTCTGTGCATGGATTCACCAATTGCCAGTCAAAAATATATTTAAAAAATTTCCAAAAGGCAAAATGCAAATGTGCCATGCACTGAGCCTTGGGCTAAACCCACACAAATGAAGCACTATGTGGACACACTCTGTGACAACTTCTGCCATTCCAGAAATGTCCTGGTGCTGGGATAGGTCCCCCAGCACTCAGTGGGGGGTGTACTTGGCAGCTGTGATGATGGAGCAAATTTGGGGATAAGGAAAAACAATTGAAAAACCAGGGCCACAGGCAGGTCAGGAATGATTTGTAGTCTCTCAGGTCAACAAGAAATCCAGTGGAGTCCTGGCTTAGTGAGTATAGTTCCTATGCAGTAGGTTACCATGATTTGGTTTTAGTTGTGAGATATTAAGATACAGAAGAGATAAGCAATTTAAATAACGCAAAAACAGAACAGGCAAAAATAACCAGCAAAAAGACATTTGAAATTCTGACCAGTCCTAAAGGTAGCCAACTGCTATGGTTTAAATGTGAAATATCTCTCACAGACTTGTATGTTGAATAGTTGGACCCCAGCTGTGCCACTACCTTGTGAGGTTCTGGGAACTTTAGGAGGTGGCCAGGTAGGCTGTTTGGAGGAAGTAGGTCAGTGGGGAAGTGCCTTTGAAGGTCCCCAGTTCCTTCCCCTCTCTCTGCTTCCTGTCTACCATGAGTTGAACAGCCTCCTACACAAACTCCTCCTGCCATAGTGTTCTGCCTCACAACTGGCTTAGAAATTTGGAGCCAAGTGACCATAAGCTAATGGCTCTGCAACCATGAGCCAAAATAAACCCTTCCTCCCTTAAGTTGTTTCTGTCAGGTATTCTGTCACAGTGAAGAGAAAACTGGTACCAGAAAGTGAGGTCAATGCTCTGACTACCTGAGATGAACTTAAAGTCCTTGAAAGACAGAATGAGAGAGCAAGAATAAAAAATACAGGAGTAATTTTTAAGGCTTTAAGGGAGCATTATGATTTGGATCTTAAATGCCCCCTACCAAAAGCTCATGTGTTGGGAGGCTTGGCCCCCAGCTGGTGGCACTATTGGGAAAGTGGTAGGAACTTTATGGGGTGGGGTCTAGCTGGAGGGAGTTAGGTCATAGAGGAGTGCCCTGTTAGTGGGTATTAGGACCCCAGTCTCTTTTTTCCTATGCCTCCTGGCCACTACAAAGTTAGAGGCTTTTTTCCACCCCTCACATGGGTGGATGTTCTGTCTTGCCACAGGTCCAGAAACAACAGCCAAATAACTATGGGCTGGAACCTCAGAAACTGTGAGTCCTACTTTTAAGTTGATTACCTCAGGCATATAGTCCCAGCAACAGCACACTGACTAGCACAATTAGGTAGAATTGATCAGATGCCAGCTCTCTTCACAGGTATCTTCTGAGAAGGGTTAATCCCTTATCTGAGTGCAGAGTATCTAGAGTGTTTGGGTCATGTTTCTCACACCAAGAATGAATGGAAGATAAAAGGAGGGTTCACACGAGATTCTGTGCAGGATGTAAGGGGAAAGGAGGCATCAGGATCAGTCATAACCTGGTAAAAGTCAGGTCCAACTGGAATGAATGTCTGAAGGATGAGGGAATGCAGTCTTTTTGTTCCCCAGAGGCAAAAGTCCTGCCAAATTTCATCTTTGGGATGGGTTTAGGTAGAAACAAAAGGCAGAAAAAAAGAAAAAAACCAAAAAGGTAACTCTTTTTCACAAGTTTGTTTGGCCTCATGCTAATTCTTGCTTTTTCTGTTGGGTAGTGGCTTTCTAGGTGATTCTTCATTACAGTTCTGCACCTTTGTGCCCAGCCCACACTTACTTACTGGAGCCCTACAGTTGTCAGTTATTTTCACCCTTTCCATGAGTCTCCCTAGGGAAACATTTTAGGATTGCTTGCAAAAAGCTTCCAAAAAGAAACTCAGCCACTTAATTGTGGATGAAAGTTAAAATAGCCATAGTTAAAGATGTGGACAAAGGAGTTTGGTCATTTCTGTAGAATACAATAAGTTATCATTAGAATTATGACTAATACCACATCAGATTTCTAGAAATCTCACATCATTTTGGAACATATATATTAGTATATATATAATATATAAATATGTAATATATAAATGACACAAATGTAAGTCATTATGTGTCATTTGGACTTTGGGTGGCCTCTGGATATCCCAAGGTTGTACACTAAAAACCTTAATTTTGGAACTTGATTTTGGGGAGTTTGTCAAGCATACCAAAGGCTTAAAATGGCAAATGGGATCACCGGGAGACAAGATGAACTGACAAAATATTTTAAAGAAAAACCTCTGACAGTTTCCTATTGAGGGCAGATCAAGGGCTGGGCGCCAGGGGCTCACGCTGTAATCCTAGCTACAGAGAGGAGGCAGGGATCAGGAGGATCACAGTTCCAGGCCAGCCCAATCAAATGGTTCTGGAGACCCTATCTGGAAACACCTAACACAAAAAAGGGCTGATGGTATGACTCATGTGGTAAAGCGCCTGCCTAGCAAGTATGAGGCCCTAAGTTCAAACCCGTTTTGCCAAAAAAAAAAAGGGCAGATCAAAGCTCCAAGAAAATTCTGACATTTGAATACAAGGGATCAAACTTTAGTTTTGAAATGGTGTGCATTTGATGTCAACACTTAAACACTAGAAAAACTTCGTCTTTTCTTTTTTTTGGTGCTGGGATTGAACCTGGGCCTTGCGCATGCTAGGCGCGAGCTAGTTGCTTGCTAGGCAAGCACTCTACCACTGAGCTACATCCCAGCCCTTCTAATTGCAACAACTCAATCACAGATAAATCTTCCATGACAGAGTACTTGAGGCCCGGGCTTTGAACGCCAGCACTGCATGAACAAGAAGCCTTTTATTTATAACTTCCTCAAGTCTTTGACACTTGTCCTCTCCCTCTCTGTCCTACCTTCTTTCCCCTCAGCATATCCCTTCTTTACACCAGGCATAGAGTTGCTGAGGGCACAGGGAGGCAATAGCTGATTTCAGCTCAGAGGCAGGCTTTGGTTTCTGACTTACTGCTTGGACAGAGGCAGTCTTAATCTGAGTTGTATTTAGAAGCTTCTCAGTACAGTTGAAAATAAGTCTCTCATTTACATGGTTCTAAAACCTGCCTTTTCCAATTATGTGTGCAAATAAACTAATTTGGGAATTTTGAAATGTCCCCATTTGGGCCAAAGCAATCTTAAACCTTCCTGGGTTGTATAGGCCTGGGTACCAATAAATGCACATGAGAAGGATCCATGGTGTTAGGCACACAACCAGCAGGGTTCCAGAAGGCTCTGACCAACAACAGTGCTTCACAGTGAGCTGCCCACTGTGGTTTAGACACGTTCCTTGTGTTGACTGATCCTAAGGCAACTGTTTTGATGTGTGGTGTGTGCTACTTTCGGAAGGCTCCTCCACAGGGTCACCAGGGGAGTCAGTAGCTGCTCCTATGTCTTGGGATGGAACCTTACTCCAGGACACACCGACCAGGGAAGTTTTTTCCAGAATTGTCATTTGAAGGGTATTTAGTTGTGTTCAAGAGTACATAAACAAGGTGGTGAATTCAATTATAATATATATTGTAAGAACTTCTGTAAATGTCAGAATGTTCCCTCAGCACAACAATAAAAAAAAGTGGAAACAAAAAGAAAGTACATAAACAAAACAATTTGACTTCTTAGTGAAGAGAGGATTATAGACAAAACCCTAAAGGGCTTGGGTTTACATGTGTCACCTTTGCTTTTCATATGGCATTTAAAATACTTTATACCTAATTAAAATCCCCTATAGGAAAATTAAACACAAACTCATGCAAGGTCAAGAGAAAGTTAACAAAGAGAATTATTTGAATTTATACACTGTACACGTTGGTGTGAAATTACATAATTTGGCGTTTAGAAAGGTTGGATGTAAGCTGTAACTCAAAAAGAGCACAAGGTAAAATTCACAAGACAATCTTTCAAGACAAGTTTAAAAAGTTAAAATATCTAGGTTTCATAGCACTAGAAATTCAATAGTAAAAGGCAGAATCGACTGAGCAGTAGAACTCACCGGGGTAGAATGACCAGGATAGAGATTTGAAACACTTACAGACCTAAAGTCACCACCAAGATCACTGGCACGGTGGCCTCCAAACCCTGGGACTCAAAGTGCTACTTTCTAAAAAGAACAGTGAAAATGAAAAGAAACCATCATGCTGCTCTCTGCACTGGGGGATGCTGCATAACAGAGTAAAGGGCGACTTTTCGTGGATTCAGTGTTTGCTTGGAACCCACATGCTTAGGAGATGTGTTCTAAGCATAAAACTAAGAAAAAACAGTAGTTTCGCTGTCTGGGGAAATGGTGTTGTTATTGTGATGCTATTTTTCTAGGGTAAAACAAGCAGGAAATGTCTGTTTTATCAGAAATTATTTCATTCAGTCTGAGGAAAGAGATTCAGTTATAAAACCAGAGATGAAGCAGAAATGCCATACTAGAATTGAAGTGGAAATATCAACAGGAACTTAGTTCTTTTTTTAAAGAAAAACTAAATTTGGTGTCTACTGAAATGGCGAAGAAGCAGTGTCCCTTGGCAGTATGAGTGGCTATGAACCCCACTCCTCTTAACTGGAACTCCTTGGTGGAAGGTCTCTTCCAAGCCAGGAGCAAGGAAGGAGCAGGGGAACAGGAGGCTTCTTGTGCCTGAAAACACAGAAGCTCTCACGCTTAATGAGATGGTGTCAAAGGTTATCTCTAAAGGGGCTCCCAGGGGCCAAAAGCATGACATTTGAACACTCCCTAAAATAATCATAATAATCATAGTTGGTAGCAGCACATTAAATCTATGAATATTCACAGTTCGATTACCATGCCTAAAACAGAAAAAAATATTCAAAATAATTATTATAGCTAGTACAGCCATGGCACCAGATCCTTCGGTCATACCGTGCCTGCATCCACTGTTGAGAGGGACCCGTGATTGTAAGTGGATGGATATAGTTAATGGATAGACCTCGAATGGACAGAGGACACCTGATAACCACCCCCACACCCCACCTGGCGGAACTCTTATGTCAGCTGGGGATTACTAGGGGTGGCTGGAACCTTGTCACTTGTGCCTCTGCTGGATTGTTGTCCCGGAGCCCCTGACTGGAAGAGCTGCAGTTCACCTGAAACAGAGAAGAGTAAGGTTTTGTGCCTGCACACACTGGCTGACGCATGTCTATAGAAAGGTGGCTTTTGACCTGCAGCTGGCTTTCACAATGAAGTGGGCAAGGAGCCACCAACCCTCTGTGGTCACTGTTACCTTCACAAGTCAAAGCAAAATCCAGTGTCCTATGTACCAAACTGGCTTAGGTCAGTCCTCAACGTACCTCAGAGGGAAACCAGGAAGATTGTGCCGCTCTAACCTTGAGGGCTCCTTTCCATAGACATCTACAGCATCCTGGACCTCCGTGCCTCAGCAATCTCAGTCCCCAAGGACAGGAGCCTGCCAGGGCCGTTGTCAGAGCTGTTTGCTGTTTGCTTGTGAGGCTGTGGTCTGGGTGCTCCCTTTTCTTCTAGACCTTAACTCAAGTGGTTATTTGGAGGCTATCAGACATCTTCTCAGTGCTCGGACACAATGTCAGTGTCCTCAGGTATTTCACCAACCTGTGTTTATCATTACTGTCTGTAAAGTCTTCATACTAAGTAAGAAATCCAAGACAAAAATGTAAAAAGACAAAAAAAAGTAATTGTGCCCAACTTGAGGTTCAGAGTGGCAGAACAGAGTTATGACTACACAGAGTGTGGGAAGAGGACTGAGAAAACTGAGGGATGTGACATTAAGCCAGCTGCTGTCAGAGAATTACAAAACAAAAGCCCACTGAGTCACCATTTCCTCCCACTGGCAGCTCGAGCTGTGCACTTGGCTAAGTGGAGCCACCCATGGGGGCCAGGACTCACATGGAGTAGGTTGGAGATTCTTAGTTTTGCAGGAAGGGCTTCCCAATTGTCACCTCCAAGTTTGTTTAACAAGGAAATGCAATACCACTAAAGCAGAGACTAGCTTGGCACTTGAGTACTGACAACTCGTACCAAAGTCATCTTGGAACTCATCTGAGTCTTCAAGCTCTGTATGTTGTTACTTGAAACAAAAAACATTTTTAGAATCATTTTGAGAGAACATTATACGTGGTGATTTAAAATTTGGAATATATGTCATTGGGCTTTGAATTTGAAAGTAAGCTGGTCTTGTATCACCTAGACGTTGGTTTACACAATTTTGTTCTGCAGCCATCATTACTTTAAGGCCGACTTTCTTACAGGAACGTGCTGACATTGCTCCTGGTATTTTCTAACAACATAGGCCAAGATGCTAAGGTGGATGGGCCACACTGAAGAGGCAGATCTGGATCTGGATTCCTGTCCTTAAGACTGAACACTGCCATGCACACTGCTCCCTTGGGGACAGGTTTAGACGGCAAAGCTGGAGGAGTTCCTGGAATAAAGGAGTGGCAGGCACTTCCCAGGGCTGGGGAGTCAGCATTGCCCAGGAAGACTTTGGTCTCAACATCCAGGGCACTAAATAACTGGCCAGCTTGCTCTTGTAAAGTCACTGCTTGAAACCTGAATTCCCAGTGGTTCTAAGAGTCAATGTTGCTAACAGTAGATAATGGTGAATTTAACCAGGCTCTTATAAAATCTGTGGAACACAGCTCCTCATGACTGGTCTGTGCTATGGGAAATCAGGAATCAGATCCCAACAGGAAGTCCACCCTTCCCACCACCTCAGCCGCTCATCTTACATCCTTGCAGGTGTTTTTGAAGCACTCAGCTATACAGTAAGTATGACAGTGGAGAGCTTCCTGACACCCTCTGTGAGCCCAGGCTGTCACTTTCTTCAAGCTGCACAGGCCTGCTGTGGCTCCCTCTGGCCCTTGAGCAGCTGCCTCCTACATTCCCACACTGAATGCTCTTACTGGAAGAAGTCTCTGCCTGTGGCAGTCACCTGACTGGCCTTTGTCTCTTATTTTCTCTTCTGGTTTTGAAGAAACCTTCACTGGACTGAACTATTGACTCAGTTTTCTCAGGGACCTTTCCTAACATCACTTGCTGCAGTGTCTGCTGCTCTATGCTCCCAGCTGGGCTCACTTCCTTGGCCACCCTTCGGGACCTGGCGAATCTTCTGGATGGAGGTGTGCAAAATCTCTGTGCTCCTTACTCAGTACGTAAGACTGGCAGGATGGGAACTTTCCCAATATTTTGAAAGGAAGAGGAAGATTCACAGCCACAAAACCTCACAGTGGCTAACTGAAGGGACTGGCCAGGCAGAGGCAGCCTACGGGTTGCATGTGTTATACTTGCTTGTGTCTGTGTACTTTGTATAACAAATAAAGCAGAGGGAATTTGATAAACTTAATGAAACAATCATGTCTCCTAGTGCTGGCTCCGTTAATATCTACCAGGTGTGGGCCTACCTTAAGTAAATATGGAAGATGAGCCTGAGGGAGCCATGGGTTGGCACTATTCTCAGTCTGTCTGGCCATGGCCTCAAGATACAGCTTGGCAACCCTGGCCCTCCAAGCACCAGGTGTCTTGCAGCTTCTGCACCCCATAAAGTGTCATCTCCCCCAATCCCCCGCCATAGAAGGTTTACCTGTTTCACATGACTGTGAGGCCCAAAGAGAGAAGACAGGTGGTGACTCAGGGCACATGCATCTCAACAGAGGGGCCATGAGCTTTCCAGAAGAACTCACCCTCCAGCTTATCACTTCCTTGAGCCATCTTAACAGTTTCCAAGGAGTTCTATTATATTACACCTATAATTGTCTTTTCAGATAAACAATTCTCCAATTTCCTAACAAATACAGCAAGATACTTAATCATTCTCATATAACAAATATTTAAATCATTTATTGCCATGAAGTTACAGCACCTCAATGTACACACTGCATGGAAAAACAGATCCTTTTTCAACACTGGAAGTCAAATTTTAGGTGCGTGGTCAGCTTTTGGATATCTTATGGCCATTAAAGTCAAGGATTCTAAGTACTGAAATGTGAGTAGTTACACAATTTTGCTCTCTTCGGTTCATATTAGGCAAATCCCAGTGGACAGTCTACATATTACTGCAGATAAAACCCTCAATGGAAGTTATTAAATCAGTTGCATACTTTGAGCTACTCTCTGAAGAGAAGTAACACATTCAGCACTGGAAAGGCAGCAGAAAGCTGGTTGAGGGACTCAACCAGCTAGCTTTGTAAAAATCGTGCGGTAAGAAAAACAGCATTCTGTGCTTTCTCTTTTGTGAGACCATTTACACTGGGGGATCTGTGACTTGCAGCAGTGACTTGAGCGCTGTCCCTGCAAGAGCTACGCAGAGGCCTGCTTAGCCATCCTGGAAAAAATAAGAGACATAAAATCAGTGAGAAACAAAACTCCACTGGCAGCCTCAGAGGCTCTGCATTGCTTTAGAAGACATCTTTGCATAGCATTCACTTCAACTTGTGACTATAAAAACAGTAATATCCTGCTTTGTGCTCACTGCCATATTTAATAAGTCAGGTTTCACACTGGCACTCACACACTCTCCAGTTCCCCACCGGCTCTCAAGTTTCAGCTTCATTCTTACCACTTCATCATAACAAAACAATTAGAATCTGCTCACTTGTAGTTGATAAGCCGTCCTCCCTGAATGAGCTGGGCTACTTCATTTGTTGCGTGGCAAGCAAACAGAAGCCAGTTTCGAGGCTGAACCTTGTAGGCGAATCTCATGAATGTCAAAGAATAGCAACAGAGGGCTGCAGAGATGTTAAAGCAAAGAACATGAACATTAGAGAACTTCAGGGTAATGGGACTATAGTCAAAAAGAACCATTTCTGCTTATGCCTCTAAGAATGACAAACAAATGGAATATTTTACTGTACTGTGGACATGGTTGTTATTAATGAAACATTTTTGTTTGCAAGAATAAGCTGAAAGTAGTTCTTGTCTCCCAGAGTTGCTTATAATTCATTATCCAAAAGAAGTGCTATTTAATCCTTCAACATCAGTTTTATGTCCAAATGTGGGGTCTTTAAATAAACTTGACACTTTTCCAAATCAAGTTTACAATACAAAGCAGTTGGCTAGCTATTAGAATGATTAAGGTGACATATTCTTTAGCTGAGTGTACTAAATCTGAAAGGTAAATGGTATGTTAATATTTTTCAAATACTTCAAATTAATTATTTTATTTTTTGTGATACTGGGGTTTGCTTGCTAGGCAGGTCTCTATCACTTGAGACACATCTACAGCTCAGTACCATCACATTCTTTATGTGACCTTCTAAAAGCAGCAATGACATCTGGTGCTGCAAACCTGACAGGTGTGCATGCTTACCGAACGTCATTCGCCCACTGATAATCTCTGGAGACTTCTTCATGTCATTGATGGCAGCAATGGGGAGACCCCAGTTGGCTACTGGGCCCCAGAAATGCTACAAAAAATAAGAAGAAGGAAGACAGGGAAAATTAGGGTGGAAGGATGACTAGCTTTAAGCAATATGAGTCTCCACGTTCCATCTTGCAGGCTGTGGGTCACAGACAGCTAATGGGTTTTATGAGTCAGCAGTTCTCAGGGTGGCTCAGCACAAGCAGGGATCTGGCCATTTACAATGGTTCCTGCCAATTTCCAGATTATTACTCAGTTATCTCTGATTGTGCTACTTAGAGAGTTTAAAAATGAGATCAATTTCTTACACAATTCAGTCTTGCTTAATTTAAACCTTATCCGAACTATTCTCCACAATATATTTAAATCTATCAACATTACCTTTTCAAGAAATTTATTAATAACTCTTAAAATGCAGAGTGAAATTGGTTACTTTTTCTGAAGGAATTTAGTAGAGTTCATATGAACTTTACTAAGACCAGATAACTTGATAATCTACACTCAGGATCCCAGATGCTAAAAAGTTAAGATTGGAAAATATTTTTAAATTAAGAGCAAAAACTTGTATTAAAGAAATGGATCAACAGTTTTTCATTCTGTAACTATCCCTACCCAAGGCTATCAAAAGTAAGCTGTGTTTAATAGAAGCCATGTTCAATTTAATTTCTGAGGCTAAAGTGAAATCGTTTCTTTATACAGTTTGCAAGTAATACTTTAAAATCTGAAGGAAACCCAGTATGGTTAGCCAACTGCCCTTTGTTATCAGAACACTAAGCAGTGGAAATGGCCATCGTGGACTTGTCGCTGTGCTTTAGATGAGCTCAGGCTGTGGGATACAGAGGCCTTGCAATTCTATCATGACCAAGGGTCATGAAGGCCTACAGATCTTCTAAGAGGAGGGAAACCAAGGGAAATGCAAGAGAAGTCAATGAGAACTACAACTGGCATGGAAGAAAGCTTTGAAATGTTCACTTAACATGCTCAAATAAGGCACGAGGCCCCAGCTTCAAACAACTATATCACAGCTCTGGGGTAACACAGGAGGAGTTATGTCTCTGAGTCAGGCATGATTGGTCTAAGGACTCTGACATTCTGGGTTGGCTAATTAGTCTTCTTGTATTCAAACTGGATATTATCTGAGCACGATAGTCTACTTTTATTTCAGTGAGATCCAGATCCTTTTCTTTTTCTCTTACTCCACAGACCTTGGTTACCTTCTTCCTTCTTTTCCGGCCTGTCTTTCCAGTGGATGTCACTCAATTTTTCAACTCTCTACTGTTCCATAGTGCTCTTCCTTTTCCTCCTTTCTCCACATGGTGTGGCATTTTCATCCTTTTCTGTTTAATCTCTTTCCACTTCTTTGTACTATATGATGGTCTTGATGTCTACTTTATCACACACAGACTCTGAGGGCTATACCAAAGCCTGCAGAGGTGGTATAAGGAGGGCTCATCAACCTGTTTATCTACCACCAGGATAAATGTGCCTTCTTGCAGTAGTGACAGACAATGGCATAGATTTGATACCTTCAAGAGCCCTGGAAATCTTGTGGTTAAATGAAGGTACTAAAAGTTAAGTGTAATGAGTGTTAGTGATATGAGACAAAGTCCTGCCATGTTTACATAGCTGTATGACTGCAGCATTGCACTACATTTAAATAGATTCCTTAAAAACACAAAAAGTAGAAAATCACTTCCACACTAGTTCACTAAAATACCTAACCTCAGAAAGTTCATATGCATACTTTGTATCCAGTACAAATTTCAAATTCTCTCTTCCCTTTTTGTAGAATGTATGTTTGATCTATGCTGCCAGAAATACATCAGTAAATTTCTAGAAAAATAAGGGATTCCATGATTAATATTTGAGAAGACAAAATTAACACAGACTACCATGGATTAAATAGGACAATAGTTTCTCTCTCCCCTGCACCAGCTGCCAGGCTCTGACGTGACTGCTGTCAGTGAAGCCATCACACACGCCTTTCTGAACCCAGGAGAGTGGCAATCCTGGGCAGGTCCTCCACAGAGGCAGGTGCCAGCAGCACCTTACCTACAGCTCAGTGTAACAGAGCGGCTAGACAGCTGCCCAAAGCAATGGACCCTGTCTCTGTTGTCTGTACTGTTAATGCAGAAAGTCTGCAAGAGCTTAGGATGGACAGAAATGATTTTCTTACCGTGCTATGTTGTGAGGAATCACCAAGGTTCAGAACGGGGAGACGTAGGGGAAAAAAAAAGAGAGAGAGATCAAATGTTTCACAGTTACTTCAATTTCATGTGGATTCAAGTTTTAGAAGCAGGACTGCAGGGTTAAGCAACACAGATTTTTTGTGGGTGCCAGAGGATATCAAGTACATATATAATAACTAATAACAACTTTGACCTAAAGAATTAAACCTTAATTCTATGAAAAATAAGCTTCATCTTTAGAGCAGAGCTGTCCACTAGACATATAATGCAAGTCAAAAATACAAGATGCAGCTGGGCATGGTAATACATGCTATAATTCCAGCACTTGGGAGGTTGAAACAGAAGGACAGAGCTCCCGGCCCAGCCTGGGTTACCTGGAGAGACCGTGTCACAAGCTTCACATATAATTTTTTAATTTCTACAAGTCACACTAAGACAAGTAAAAATAATAAATGTGTTTTATTAAGTTTATTCTAGTGTATCAATAGTGTTTTCATTTGAACACATCATAAATAAAGTTATCAATTAGACATTTTGCATTCTTTGTCATCATTCTCAGAAAAGTGGTGTGCATTTTACACCCTTTGCACACCTCAGAGATGGACCAGCCACATTTCACACTCAGGAGCAGCCTCTGGCCTGCGGCTTTTCCGCTGACTGCACAGCCTTGGAAGGGTATTTCTTTGCAGATGACAAGTTGCAGAGAAGCACCCTGCTGCTGAATTCTCGTACAGTGAGCTGCATCTACTTCTGTTGCATTTTGTTCCTTCTGAATACCTCAAGTATTAGGTATTAGGCCTGGCATCTGGCCTGATTGTCAAATGAAGGAATAGCGGAAGTTTTCAATACTGTTTTCCTGAATATTAATCTTGCTATTGTTTAAAAATACTCCAAAACTTTTATAATGAGTTACTTTGATTTCAGAAATGACAACTTGGCCAGATCTGTCATAACTTGTCCCATAAGCCAACCCCCAAAGCTTAGCTATTGAGAGTTACTGAAGTAAAATCACAAAACCCGTTCTCAAAGCATGCATGT
Organism: Castor canadensis; assembly: GCF_047511655.1. Classification (NCBI taxonomy): domain Eukaryota; kingdom Metazoa; phylum Chordata; class Mammalia; order Rodentia; family Castoridae; genus Castor; species Castor canadensis. The sequence goes on along the minus strand of NC_133386.1, from coordinate 2,862,842 downwards.
CTGAACACTCTCCTGGGCATTCTGAGTGAGAGGGAGTAGAAAATGTTATTTGTAACTTGAAACTAACCGTGAGGGTGGCAAAGTACTGCAAGCAGGCTCCGTTACAAAACCTAAAAGCCACAGAGACTGCCTAACAAATTACATCACCAAAACTCTATTTCAGATCAAGCTCAGCATTTTACAGCAGAGAGGAATTCACCTTACCAGACCAAACATAGTTCAGCTACAGTCTCCTACAGCTCTCCTCTCCTTAAGACAGCCTTATTTTGGGGATGAGAGTACAGGCCTTACAAGGGCACATTTTCTCCTATAAAAGTATTTAAAAGTTGTAGTACTAAAATATAGTTTCAACGTGGAGATTGCTATGGTTTGGATGTGGTTTGTCTCTCAAAAATTTGTGTGCTGGAGGTTTGGTGCTCAGTGTGGCAATGGTGAAGTAGTGGAACTGTGAAGAGGTAGGGTCAAGTTTGAGGTCATTGTGGGTACCTTCCTTAGAGGGAATTAATGCTGGTATTGCAGACTGAGTTCTTGAGAGAGGGGGACTATTATAAAGCCATGACAGTCCATGAGCTGCCAGTTCCCCTTCTGTTTCTCTGCCATGCTGTGACCAAACTAAGAGGATTTTCAGGAAAGGCCAAACAGATGGGACCACCAACCTTGGACTCTCAGTCTCCAAAACTATAAAGTTAAATAAATGTCTGCTCCTTCATGGCAAAAGAAAACGGACTAATACAGAAATAATTTAATTTTCAAATGTAGTACTCCTCATCGATCATACAACAGTTTTGTTCTTCTCTATTTTACAACAGTGGTCTCAGTATAGACTATAGGTATTAGAATTAATTTCTACTTTTATACTCTCATCAATCAAAAAATCTTACATGAATACCATCACAAGAACAATATTTATCACTTTAATGGTGGTTTAGTTTATACAACTCAACATCCCTCAATTCTGTTAGCACTGTCGGAAACACATGAATCAGCTCCTCAGTCAAAAATCTAACAAGACGCATCTAACTCTCTCGCCTTAGGCTTGTGCTAAGTTAAGTTCTGTGTGCTCTTTTCCTGCTTTAAAAAATCTGAAAAGCATATTCATGCAGGGCTAACTTAAAACCTTCTCCTGTTATGTATTAAGCATCTCTTCCCAACAAAGACAGATATATAAGCAACATACAAACTGCAATGTGGGGGCAGTAATGTGGAACCCTGTAGAAAATCTTTGATTTTTCTCTTTGATATGCTGCTTTTATTTCAGTAAATACAAAAATTCAAAGGGATCTCTTGGATCAAGTCATTCATGGTGAACTTGAACTCTCACTTAGAGAAACAAGACATCCCGTGGGTTTGTATGAACATACGATGCCAGTCTCCATCATTACAATGTCACACATAGTTTCGCTGTTCTAAAAATCCTGTGTTCTGCCTTATTTCACTTAGTAACGTCGTAAAGTCCTCTTTGTCTTTTCATGGTTTTACAGTTCATTTCCTTCTAGCGCTAAATAATATTCCATTGTCTGGATGTACGACTCATCTATTCACCCATGAAAAACATCTTGTTCAAAGTAAAGTTTGGCAATTATGCATAAAGTTGCTATAAATATTCATGTGCAGACCCTTTTGTGGAGATAAGTTTTCAACTTCTTTGGGTAAATACCAAGGAGTGTGACTACGGGACTATATGGTAAGCAAGTATTTAGTTCTGTAAGAGACCACCATGCTATCTTCCAAAGTGGCTGCACCATTTTGCATTCCCAGTAGCAGTAAGGAGACTTGCTGTGGCTCCACATCCCTGCAGAATTTGGTGTTCTCAGTGTTCTGCATTTCAGTGTTTGTTGCTACTTCATTATTTTAATTTGGATTTTCCTGATGACATGTGATATGTAGTGTCTTTGCATAGGCTTACTTGCTATCTGTGTGGTGAGCATTAAGGTCTTTGGACCCTATTTTAATTATGTTACATCCTTATTGTTGAGTTTGAGTTCTTTGTATACTTTGGATTACAGTCCTTTCAGTCTTCATACTGTATTTTGCAGAATATTAAATTTTTCTGTTGTTGTTGGTTTTAAGACATGGACTTGTCATGTAACCCAGGCTGGCTTACTTAACCTCTCAATCCTTCTGTCTTCACCTCTCGAGCACTGCGATAACCAGCATGTGCCACCACATCCAGCTGAAAACTTAATTTTAATGAAGCTCAACTAATCCACTCTTTCTTTCATGGATGGTGCCTTGGGTGTTGTATCTAAAAATCTAAAAAGATTTTCTATTATCTTTCAGGATTTTTATAGTTTTGTATTTAGACCTATAAATGTAAATTTTGAGCAAATTTTTGTTAAGAATATAAAGTCTATGTACAGATGGTCCTCCTCCTCCTCCTTTCAGGTGGATGTCCAATTATTCCAGCAGCACTGCTGGAAAAGGCTATCTGTGTTACATTGTTTTGCCTTTGTTCCCTGGCCAAAGTTCAGTACACTATATTTATGTGGGTCTATTTATGGGTTCTCCACTCTATTCCACTGATCTTTTTGTCTATTCTTCTGCAAACAGCGCAAGCTTGATTACTATAGCTTCACAGTAAGACTTAACATTCAGTACCATCAGTTCTCTTTCTTCTTCAATACTGTATTGGCTATCTCAGGTCTTCTGTCTTTCCATATAAACTTATCTGTCTGTCTGTCAGTCTATTTATCTATCTATTTATCTACCTCCCTACCTACCTATTTACCTATAGTGATAGGGATTGAACTCCATATAAACTTTGGAATCCATTTGTTGAAACCCACAAAAGACCTTTGCTGGGATTTTGACTGGGATTGCACTGAATCTCTAGGGCAAGCTGTGAAGAACTGACATCTTGACAGTATTGAGCATTCCTATACATGGACATGAAATATCTTTTTCATTACTTTATTCTTCTTTCATATTTTCATCAGAGTTGTTTTTCTCATAAGCTCTTACTAGATTTTGCTAGATTTATGCCTAAATCTACTTCAATTAGGGTCGGGGATGTAACTCAGTGGTAGAATGCATGTTTGGCATGTACAAGGTCTGGATTCAATCCCCTGTACCCACATAAAACAATTACAGCCCTCCACCCAGCATTTTGGGGTGTGCTAAGGTAAATGGTATTGTGTTTAAACTTTCAAATTCCATTTATTAGTTGTAAGTATACAGGAAAGTGATTGCCTTTTTAAATATTAACATTACATCCTAATCATTGCTATAATCATTTTTAGTTCCAGAAGTTTTTGGTCAATTCTTTTGGACTTTCTATATAAACATACCATCTTCAAACAAAGACAGTTTTTCTCTTTTCTTCCCAATCTATACACCAATTTCTTTTCCTTATCTTACTGCATTAGCCACAACTTCAAGTATGGCGTGCAAAAGCAGTGGTGAGAAGGGATATTTGCCTTGTTCCTGATCTTACTCAGAAAGCTGCTTCTCGCCACCATCCTTCCTTAGCATGTATTTATTTATGTATATTTTTAGAGAGTTAACTTGTCTATTCCTGCTCAGTGTGCACTGAAAAATATTGTAAGCACCACCACTTTTATCAAGTGCTTCTCCTTAATTTGGAACAGTGATTAGCTGGCTCAAGTTTTTTTCTAAGCTCACTTTTATTTTCGTGTCTGATGAGTTCTGTCAATCTCAGCTTCTTATTTTCCTAAAAGTATGACAGGAATTGTTAGTTTTCTTTGAAAACAGAGTAATTTAGGTAACTTCAAACTCATTTATAAGTAACTTTAATATTTTTATAGTAGTAAAAGGATGTAACTGACAGCCTAGAATAGTTTGTTTTTTGCAGTACTGGGGCTTGAACTCAGGACCTTCACCTTGAGCCACTCTACCAGCCCTTTTTTGTGATTTTTGAGATAGGATCTCAAAAACTATTTGCCCTTGGTGGCCTCTGAACCGCAATCCTCCTGATCTCTGCCTCCTGAATAGCTAAGATTACAGGCATGAGCCACTGGCGCCCAACTAATTTTGTACTACTATATAAAGTGGAATGGGATAAGATTTTGAGATAGTCTAGATTGCAATTCTATAGTTTGCTAAAAATGTTCACCTATATTTCACCTTAACAAAGTTTATCTAATTTTCTAGTTGTAGTTTAACCATTAGAGTATATAACATTCAGTGGTATTTAGCTGGCCAAAAGTACATTAAACGACAATAAAGACCTTTGTGAACAAGACAATCCAGATATGAAGAGACTCTATGGCCACTTCTGCTTCAGCACTTTCTGAAAGTCAATTATATAGCAAGGAAGAGTCCAAAGGAAGAGTCCAAAGGAAGAGTGTGGGAAACAACATGGCAGAGAGAACAAAAAGTATCTAAAACTGCACCTCCTTTCAAAACTATCTGAGCATTAATATCCCCTTTAAGTCCTACATTGACATTTCTGTCTTAGCTTTCTAAGTTTGCTGTTCAGAAGTTCTCAAGTTTTCTGCGTGGTCTAGGTGTAAGTTTCCTTATGTGACAAGTGAGGTGCTGGACCATCTGATTTCTAAGGTCTTTTCCAAATGTAATATTCTGTAAAAGTCTGGGGCATATTCTTGCCTGGGAAATAAGTATAAATTCTCAAAGCTTTCCTGGAAACCCAGAAGTTAAAACTAACTTGAAATACCTTATTAACTTGAGAATCTTCACTGCCAGTATCCAACGGACCTCAGATTTGTGAGCATGTTAAGTGATTAACTGATTTTAAAACACTGTATGACCTGGATTCTACTTAAGAAAACATCTGTTGCACATGTACCAAGTACTTGTGTGTGTGTGTATGTTTGTACATTTACCTCTACTCTAGCATACAAACTTGAAAATGAGGAGAATAAACCTGTATATTGATTGGTTCGGCCCTTAAACTATACGGTCTACCTAAAAACCAAGAGGGAGAGTGAGAGGAAGAGAAGAACAAGCTATTTTATTCTATCAGTAAAGTACATGAGGGAACAGTCTCTTGAGAAAAGGATACTGAAGGTTGGTGATGTAGCTAAGAGTAAAGTGCTTGCCTAGCATGAGTGAGGCCCTGGGTTTGATCCTCAGTACCACAAAAAAGAGTAGAACTGTGAAGAAAAAAAAGATACTGAAGTAGAAATTCACAAAGCTCTGATTCAAGATCCTTATCAATAGCCAGGTAAGGTGGTATAACGCCTGTAATCTCAGCAACTCTAGAGGCTGAGGTGGGAAGATCACTTGAGCCCAGGAATTCCAGACCACCTAGGGTAACATAGTAAGACTTCCTCTCCAAGTGAGGGCGGAAGTAAGAGACTGAGGAAAGTTCCAGAAATTCAGGGGATTAAATATGGAAAACTAATTATAGTAAAAATCAGCTGCTTATTTTTGTCAAGCACCGTCACTAAACAGCTACTTACAGCACAAAAGCGAAATAACTTGCCCAAGCTCACAAAGCTAGGAAGCAACAGGGTTAGGTGATCACTCAAACTCCTCACCTGGGCTTAACAATTCCATCATCACATCGACAAACTGTAAGTGCTAATTAACCATGAGAGCGCCTTTAAACAATCTGCCGTTCCAGTAATGCCTCCTGCAGTTGTTTGTTCATACCAGATGCAGTCAAAGTCCACACATTGCCTGTGGTTCACAGGTTTAAGCAGAGCCTGTTCTCTTACTCTCTCAGTGAGAAAAAAACCACCCAATATTTAAAAAAACACTTGGGAATCTACTTTGGTAAGAAAAGACATATTCCAGTCTTATTCATAAACTGTGAATGAAAGAGTTTAGAATATGGGCAATATACTTTTCAGAATAGTTGCTAGTCAACTATGATTTGCGATTAAAGTAATATTTCTAGTTCCAAAAAGCACTTTATTTTAGAAATCTCCAAACTCCTTTAGAGGGCTGTGAAAGCAATTCAGATCTTCTGTGGATAGTGGACACAATGCATGTGCAAGTTATTAACGAGGTGAAAAGGAAAAGAACTAGAGCCTTATTTCCGATCGGGAGACAGTCAAAATGACATTTCTTTTTTATGCTTAATTCTCCTTTGCTATAAAAGAAAGCAGGGCTGTCAGCAGTAGCTTGGAAGAACAAAAGGAAGTATGTTCCTGTGGTAACTCCTAGGAAGAAAGTTTCTGTATTTAGGGGAGAAAAATGCTAAAATTAAGAGCTTCTGATCAGTTCTGATACCTGCCCTCTCAGTGGCACTCAACCACTCTTTGGCAGCTCAGTTGTGAAATCCTGCTGTTACCAGAACGACTGAGAAAACAAGGCCAAAATCATAGTGCTTTACATCTCACACATTTTAACTTTCTCCATAACAATAAACTGTAAAAATGTTTCCACTCACAAAAACAGAAGGGCATATTAAAAACATGTCATGATTTGGAGTTTACAAGTATTTTTAAAGCCCATAAAACCTGAGTCCTAGGTACTCAGGAGGCAGAGATCAGAATGATGGCAGCTTGAAGCCAGCCCTGGCAAACAGGTGCCAAGACTCTATCTTGAAAATACCCAACAGAAAAAGGGCTTAGCGACTGGCTCATGTGGTAGAGTGCCTGCCTAGCAAGTGTGAAGCCTTGAGTTCAAACACCAGTACCAGAAAAAGAAAAAAAGAAAAAAAAAAACCAAAAAACTTGCTTGGGCTCCCTTGAGTAGGAAGTCGTCCTGAATCCTAGTCTGGTGCCCTACTGGCTTTCTGGGCACCACAATTCTCTCCTTTCTTTGTTTAGCCTAAGTGTAATTCTGTTAAAGAAACACTAGAGAAAGTATAACATTACAGCTACATGAGGTTAATTTTAAAAGAAAAAGGTTAAACAATCTATTAAAGAATTCCAGCGAAAAACTTGGCTCTCAGAAACCAATCTAGTGAAAGAAAACATAAACTAAGAAAAGCAGGGCTAAATCTCCTTTGAAAATACATTGAACAAACTCTTCTTATGACACAGAACTGTTAGGTAATCATCAGGACAATTTTATTACATACTGTCACCCGTAGCCACACCTATTAGGAAGGCTCCCTATACACACAGAAGAGAGGAAAGAGCTAAGGTCACATTCAAAGGCGTAAAGAAACCTAACTGCAAAACAAGTCCTCAGATTACTACTTTGTTCAAAACTTTCTCATCCATGAATCCGACAAATAGCTGTGCCCCACGGTGAGCACTAAACATCTCAGTTAATCATAGTCCTAGGCAAGCACGGGAACTTTTCCGGAAAGTCATGAGTGACGCTTTCGTTTTTAAGTTTCCCATACAGCAGACTGAACTAGTTTTCTTACCCTGCTGCTTTGTAAAATTAGGAGCAAAAAGCATTTGCAATAAACAGTCAGAGTTTAGGAAGTAAATTTAAAATTAAGTTGCCTTCACGCAATACCCCTTTGGACAGTCACAGCAGGACTTACTTCTCCTCAGTCCTTATCAGTTTATCACACTATCAACTACTGAAAAATTTAAAACTGTTCTAGGCTTTAAAATCACACCCGGAGAGAAATGAAAGGTATGCCCCGAAACAATGCAAACCCGAGTGCCACGTCAGGCCGTCTGCAGCACGCGGGGTGGAGAATTACGGCAAGCGCACTTCCACGCCGCGTGACGGGCGCGTGGGAAGCTCGTCCCCCGCGCCGGAGGCCCGAACCCGCGGGGCCCCCGGGGCGGCCCGGCGGCAGCTCACTCCACGGCCGCGTGACGGGCGCTCGCGCACCTGCCGCCGGGCTCCGAGCCCCGGCGCGCGGCGTCTCGGGCGGGAGGAGTGTCCCTGTGTCACCCCGGCCGAGGGACAGGACCCGCTATCCGCGCCCACGGTGCCCCAGGGCTGTCCTCGTCGCGGGCGGCTTTGGTCCCCAACCTCACTGGCGCCCCTCCAGCGTCCGGGGTCCCGCGTCCCGCATCCCGCGTCCCGCATCCCGCGTCCCGCATCCCGCATCCCGCGTCCCGCGGGCGGAACGTCTCACCTCATGAGGTATTCCCGGAATTCCTTGCTCCGAACATAGTCCGCCGCTTTCCGCACCAGCGCTCCAGCCATGGCGGTGCCGGACACTAGGCTGCTCGCGGTCCTGCCGCTTCCACAGTGCCTCGGAACACAACAACACTCCCGCGGACCCGGCCACGGCCCACAGCGCTCTCGCCCCGCGGGCCCGCCTCACGACACTCAGGCACGCCTTACGGCCTCTCAACTCTCGGCCTATCAGAGAGCGCAGGACTTGAGGTGGTGGCACGGATTGGCTACCGCGCGGGGCTTACTGTCGTAAAACGGCCGGAGCCCGGCGACGATTGGCTGGCGGTTGCTAGGCCCTCCGCTGGCTCGGGGCGCAGAGGTGACATTGCTTTGCTGCCGGGCGTAGGTTTACCTGAGTGGGACGGACTGCCCTGGGTTGTGAGGCAAGGGGCGCGCAGCCCGTTGGCTTGGATCCTGCGCCGCCAATGTCGCCGAGGGCCAATGCCTTTGCCCCTCCCCCACAAGGGCACCTTGGTAGACGGGTATGCACTTCCCGCGCCCGCGTGCCCCGCCGCCCGGGGCCTGGGGTGCCTTCTGGTCGCAGCGACCCCAGCCGGACCGAACCCACCGGAGTCGAGGTGGGATCCGTTGGGCAAGACGGTGACAGGCTTGGGAGAGTCATCGCGGCGCAGGGGAGGGTCGTGTTTAAAAAGAGTTGAAAAGAAAGGTTACTTAAGGCCCGCCGGTGCGCACATGGCAGGAGGAGCACCAGCACGGGACGCGCCCTAGGACCTTGAAAGTGATGGGGCTCAGAAGCAAACCCCCAAACGGCGCAATTTCAGCAAGCAGAGTAATTTGAACTAGAGAAAATAAAAGGCCTAAAAGCATTGTTGCTCCTCAGCCCAAGCGCGGGCGAAGGTGCGCTGATCCCCCTGTAAAGCACAGGGCACGCGACTGCCTCATTCCCGTCCCGGAGGTCACTGCCTCGGAGGGGGCTGAGGGGTCCTTCCTTCAAGTAATAGGACCTGTCTGCGGGGTGCAGTCAACTCACAAAGGGATCTTTTTACCAGCTGCACCATCCGAAGGACCGTTTATTCCCAATCCCTCTGTAGAAAGGGGTACAGAAGTTGATGAACGAGGCTAAGCAGCCCGCCCCGCACACTCCTGATTTTTCCCTTTTGCACGCGAGTAAATTCGTATATGCCTTTCCTCCTGTTTAACTTTGTCAGTTTATTCCAGCAAACCTTGAGAAGGTGGAGGGGAACTTTCTCTTCGTCCCGACAAAAGTAAACTCAGATTATGCACCAAAGGAAAATATTGAAAGCTTCTGTTTTTCTTTTTTTTTTTTTTAATGTAGACAATTTGGTCATTTAAAATGCCCCTGATGAACAGGGACTCTGGAATGTTGCTGGCAGAAATATAAATTGGAATATAAATTCCAGCTGAATGTATATTCAGCTGAATGAATTGATAATAGACATGCCCCCATGACCCAGTTATGTCTAGAGACACTCAGTTAATAGTGACTGGGGTGTTCCAGATTGTCCTTTAGTGCTTTGGACACATGTCTGAGATTAGGAAGAACTACCAAGAGCAGGAAGATAGCAATGATGATTTATAGAAGGTGGAGGTGCACCTTACATGAGGTGGACAGTTGTGGTGAGGGCTGATTGAATCCAAGTTGTTGGGGCTTGGGGTTTTACTGTCCAATAGGGTGGGCTTACTGGCAGTGGGAAAGTAAAGCCTTCCTCCTGTGCTTCCTTCCTAAATGGTTTGAAGACTTCACAGTGGCTGCCTGGGGTTGGGGGGAATCACATGCCTGCACTTTTGAGGAAGAGCAGGCACCTGGACATTTGATTCTCGCTGCCTTTCTGCCAGTGGGAGGTCATATAGTGGTCATTACAACCCTCCAGGTGAATGCATGACCTTGATGTGGGAGTGGGCTCCATAAGGAGGATACAGGATAATTATCATAATCGTTGGTCTGGGGTAGGGGCCATCTAAGAGTTTTAGGGAATGGAATTTTGTAGCCCAGTGCATTTCCTTGCTTCTGCTCATGCCCACCTAAGATAGATGAACAGGATTGTTCAATTTCATATGTACAGGATTATTTTTAATATGAAAAGATTAGAAGCAGCTCACATAGCCATCCATAGGGAGAGGATAAAATACATTAGGGTGTACCCATTCGACAATCACAGCATTCAAACAGAATTCTTCATGTGCTGATGTGAAATATCCGTAATATTACCAAGGTGCAGAACACAGCATCTGGCACGCTGCTCATTTGGACAGAGGACAAGGACATTGTATAAAGTACCGTTTTCAGAGATGCTGGAGACAGTGGCTGCTTCCAAGGATGGCTAAAGGGACATGAGATGGGGGGGAACTAATTTTCCTTGTGTTCTCTGTTCCCTTTGAAGTCTGTTCCATGACCACATGCTGTCTCTGCTAGCTTTGCCTGAGACAATCAACTTTAGACAGAAAGCATTTATTCCGGCTCAGTCTTGCAGCCTCCAGTCCATGAGTGGTTGGCCCCATTGCTTTTGGGCCCGTTCACATTTTTGTGATGGGAACTCATGGCAGAGCAATGCCACTTGGCCTCGTGGTGGGGAAGCACAAGAGAGGAGGCGGAGAGGGCTGGGTCCCATGATGTGGGATGAGAGAGCGCTCTCTGAGTGATGACAGAAGTAAAAACTGAGACATAGAGCAAATGTTTTAAGGAGGCTTTTTCTCAGCAAAGGAGAGATGCAGGGAGAGGGTGTGGGGAAGGTTTGGGGAGGAACCAAACTGACAGAGATCAGTTTACCCCAAATCAGAGGAAGGGACAGGCCTTTTAATTGGGTTGTTAGAGTGGTCCAGGGTCTGGTAACTTGCCACTAGTTATGAGGATATCATTTTTAAAGAGATCGCTTCCTAGTCCAGGTGTGGACACACCTGTGATCCCAGTTACTGGGGAGGCCATAGGTAGGAGGATCATTGTCTGAGGCCATCCCTGGGCAAAAACTTGAGGACCTATATGAAAAATGCCTAAAGCAAAAATAGCTGGGGGTGGGGCTCAAGTGGTGGAGTGCCTGCCAGCAAGCACAAAGTCCTGAGCTCAAACCCCAATACTGCCAAAACAAATCTCTTCTCATGACTTAAGGATATTTTCACATTGAAAATACGTATTGATGGTCAGTTCATTTTTGGGGACATTGTGGTGTCATTCTGCCCCTGCAAAGTAGGTTTGTCCTCGTGAGAAGAGTAGAAAGACCAGAGGGCACGTTCCATACGTTGTCAACAAGGGAGGAGAGAGAATCTTGGTGGGTAGCAGGTTATGGATTAAGGGCGTGGGAACCTGTCCATCTCTTATCCCGTGCAGGTCTGTTAAGGCATGCAGCTAGGGAGACCTGAGCAGGAATGAGGATATGCCCATGGCTACAGGTTTCAGTCTCCTTTCTTAGAGGCAGAGTGGGAAAACCCCACATGGTGCACAGCTGAACCAATAATTAAGATAATGTCCCTATATCCTCCTTATCTAGCACCCTACTCATAGGAAGGTCATACATGGGCCTTGAGGGGTGTACTGACCTCTATATGACCTTCCACTGGGGGTCGGCACTAAACTCAGAAAGGCACAAAGGATCAAACGTGCAGGTGCCTTCCCTCGCCTTCTCAACAGCACAGGTGTATGACTTCCCACACCTGGGTAGCCACTGAGCATTTCACCACCTGGTAACCCACCCTATTGGATAATAAAGACCCCAAACCTGACAACTTTGAGGCAGTCAGTCCTTATCCCACTGCCCTCCTCAGCACTCTGAGTTGTACTCTTCATTTACTAGTAAATCACTCCTTGCTATTGGCTTGCCTGGGCCTCATCTTACACCTTGCACCCCAAGAACCATGATACACTGCATCCACCAGTAACAGGTGGTCCCTATTTCTACTTCACCCATATCCCCTTCAAGGGCACACCCTCAGTGACATAACTTACTTCTGACTAGGCTCCACCTCTTAAAGTTTCTACCACCTCCCAACCACATCAAGCTGGACCAGGCCTTTAACACTTCGGGGACATTCCAGATCCAAACTATAGCGCCATTATAAACAGCATAAAAGAAGCATAAGAAAGTGGGCGCTGGTAGCTCACACCTGTCACCCCAGCTACTTCGGAGGGCGGAGATTGAAGGACCATGATTCCAGGTCAGCCTGGGGAAAAAATTAGTAAGACTCCATGTCATGCAGTAAGCCTGGCATGGGCTTCATGATGTGGCATGAGTGGTGGAGTGTCCACACAGCAAGCACCAGGCCCTGAGTTCAAACCCCAGTATTGCCAGGCGTGGTGGCACAGGCCAGTGATCCCAGCTACTGGGTTGCTGGAAGCAGGAGGATCTTGGTCTGAAGCTAGCCCTGGCCAAAACCTTGAGACCTTGTATGAAAATTACCTAATGCAAAAAAGGGCTAGAGGCATGACTCAAGTGGTAGAGCACCTGCCCAGTAAACATAAGGCCCTGAGTTCAAACCCCAGTACCACCACAATGAATAAATAAAGATAAGCAAGAAAAATTCCTCTGAGAATGAAAACAGCAAGCCTTTGATTGATCTGTAGGATCAGTGGTCTCTGCGGGTCACACCTGACCTTAATCTATGTAAATGTGTCTGGATGCACAATATTACAATTGCTTAACATCACCAGGAAGATCGCTGTACCCCACAGGTGCTTCATTTCAGGGCAAGGAACGTACAACCTAAGAGAAGCAAGGGGGGCTTGATTATTACGACATCGTTGATTGCTGAACACTATGCATATAGGTTATTTCTCCTCATATCAACCAAGCAGGCAGGTGGAGGCAAACTGAGTGGCTCCTTGAATGAAAGTGAACTCGGCTGCAAGATCTAGACCTGCCCATATATTTTTCTTTCCCTCGGAGCAGGGGTCCAGAGACTTGCCTATGGGAAGAAGCCTGAGCAGAGAGCTAGAAGGCAGCCTCAGACTCTGGTGTGTGGAGTGGGCCGAAAGCTGTATGGTTCATGAGAGCTGCTGTCTTCTAGAGCACCTGGAGAAGCGCCATTTGTCACCATTGCCACCACTAGGAGGCTTTGCCTGCTACATCTGGGCCTAGGTTGGACCTTGGCGCTGTCCATCAGCACCTGTCCATGGAGGACTGTGAACTAGTGTTGAAGTGAAGAAATCAGTGCAGGAAACTCTTGCTATTAAGGAGTTAACATGGGATTTAACCCAGACCCCTTTGGCTCGGAAAGCCATACTCTCCTAACTGCGGCATGAAACACAGAGAGAAGGACTTCACTCGTGTCAACAGGCGTCTGCTTAAAACGTGACGTGGGCAGTGTGGCCTAACTCCTAACAGAACACGGAGCAGACAGATCGGGCTATGAGTTCATGAGTTTAGGAAGGTCAGCCCCATGCGGTTCACACACGTTTGGACAGTGTGTGGAAGGTACAAAGGCAAGCGTCAGGTTACTTGCTACTTCAAATCTGTGTGCAGGAGTGTAAAGGCCCAGCAGTGAGCCATGGACACTGACAGGATGGTCCCAGAATGGGCGGCGTCAGGGCTTCCTCTGCCTCTGTCAGGCTCAGAACCTATGAGCTGGGACAGGCTTCTAACGTCAGAGGCTGGAAGAATGCTGGCCTTCTGCCACACAGCACCGTCATGGGCTGTTGTCTGTGGGCAGTGAGCACGCACTGTGTGTGGTGACAGGCTTGTGCTGTAGAAGGTGTCGGATCCCCTGCCAGCGCCTCGGCACGCACCACATTTCAGCAGACCTGGTGAGAGACACAGCCTGTCACAAAGGGAGACTCCACCTGAGTTCCAGAGCCTTTCCCGTGGGCGATGGCAGCTGTCTCATCCATCTTTGCCCTCCAGGCTGACACACTTCCTGTTCTCTTAAGAGCTTTCATTACTTTCAGGAATTAAGGGAAACGGTTGTCTTTGAAGGATTTCCATTTATTTCACAATGATCTTAGGGAATAATAGTTACCTTTGTGTTCATCCACTGCCTAGGATTCTAGTATTTTTTTAAAGAAAAGAATGTATGGGTCACTAATTTGACTGTATAACTGAAATATCACTTTAAGTGTACTTTTTATTTTCAGTTGACACACAGTAATTGTATGCATTTATGGGGATTGAACCCAGGGCCTCCAGCATGCTAAGCAGATCACTGAGCTACACCCCAGATCCAGACTTCAATTTGTGCACATGGCATTTGATATCAGAGCAAGTTAGTTGGCATATCCATCACTCAAATAGTTGTCATTTCTTCATGTTGGGAACTGAAACAATGTTTTATATAATTAAATTTTTTTGGTGCTGGGAGTTGAACTCAGGGTCTTATGCTCCTAGGCCTATTTGCTTTTAGTTATTTTTCAGGTAGTGTCTCATACATTTTGTTCAGGCCAGCCTCTGAGTGAAATCCTATCTGTACCTCCTGAATAGCTGGACTTTCAAGTGTGTGCCACCATACCTGGCTTGCTTTTTGAGGTAGGATCTTGCTAACTTTTTGACCCAGTTTGGCCTTGACATACAGTTTTACTATGTAGCTCAGCCTGGTCAAATTCACAATCCTCCTGCCTCAGGCTCAGGGTGTGTCACCCAAGTGTTGGAGTCACAGGCGTGCACCCCTCTGCCTGACTCTCTCCTTGATCTTATGATTCCCAAGAACTTCACATGTAGAAGAAAAGCCCCCTCTTGCAGTAAAGTAGCTGTGTTCTCTCTCCCACCCCCAGACAAGGTCCTGCCATGTAGTCCAGGCTGGCCTGGAACTCGGGGTCCTCCTGCTTCAGCTTCATGAGTGTTGGGATTTCAGGCATGTACCACCATGCCCTGTTCATTTTCTCTTCTATCAAAATAGAAAAACATAAGAGAACTGAGAAGTTCTAAGTGAAAATGTTACCAGTCAGCTGGCTGGGGTCCTTTTGCTCTACCTGGATAGGAATTGTGAGTAGGTCAGAAAAAGCTTTTCTAGTTGTGACATACCAGGCTCTTGAGTGCCCAAGGCCTAGGGGCTGGGGGACCACACCCCGAGATCACAGCTCTAAGGCCTGCTGCGCCAGGCTTTACTGCTGAGACTTAGGCCTTCAGGCTGTCAGGTTGGAGGCTCATTGCTCTGGGCTTTAGCCACCACTGGCCCTGGCACCCGGCAGCTACTGTAGTCCTCAGTTTCTAGCAGCAGTGGGTGGAAGGTCCCTCTGATCTGTTTCAAAAATGGCCTGCCCCAAGAACTCTGGCACTGGGACAAAGCCTTATTTCCCAAGAAAAAGCTTATGTCCCGGTTCTGGTAACCGGGACCCACACTAGAGTTCCGTATGCATAAATCCTGGCATTTGCTTTATCTTTTCTAATTGTAATACTGCTACGTGAAGGTAGAGACAAATTGAGAATTGCTCTCATCCCAGGCCAGCCAAAACTTTAAGCTCATTTCTCCATTTTTATGTATGTTAGGTAACTTTATCTTTATGCCAGCTAGTGCTCTTATCCTGGCCAGGGGCTTGGGACTGTGATGACAGGAAGTTCCCACGCAGTGCATGTAGATGGTGAAAATGAAGATAAGGACACAGACGCTGGTTTTGTCCTGCTGCCCCATGCTCTTTGAGCCCAACACCCACCTCTGAACTGCCTCCCTCATGTCCTGAGGTGCATTTCGGCTTTGCTAATAAATCATTCCTTGCTGTCTTCCTTCATTTTTGTGGTTCTTTTGCTGCACCTGGAGCAGTATCTTCTTTGTTGCCTAAAGAACTGAGGAAGGCCTCATCAGCTGGTAACAGGGACCCGGTTAGAGTACTTTGGCAAATGCAGGCAGTTTCCCATCCCAGGGTCTGCAGGAGTTGGGGGTGGGGGTGGAGCAGGAGTTTCTTGGTCAGATGTAATTAGGAAGCTTCTTTGAATCAGACAGTTAAGTGTTCTTTTCCTGCTGTTCTCTGAGGGTCTTCACGAGCTTGCATGAGCTGGGATTCTGTAAGATAAGCTGTCATCCTGTGCACATCACAGACTCCCTCAGCCAGGTTGGTGGTTTATAGCAAATACTTAGAAGCTTCTTTTTCTAAAGAACATGACTCTTGGGCCCATGAGGTAATTAAAAGCAGGATTACAGCCTGGTGTTTCTGTCTTCATTTTGCATCTGTCTCTTTTGTCTTAAAATTTTGAGTCATCTAGCAGGTCTCAATGCCAAAAAACAAACAGAAAAAAAAACTTTGGGTCTGACTCTCAGTTAACTGTGCGTGTTAATCACTCAAGGAGTATCTGCCTAGAAACCTAACCTATCTCATCTGCCTTCAAGGCTAAAGGCACAAAGAGAATAACTGAGATATCTTACTGCCAGGCTTTACAATTTCCCATGCGGGCCTCAAAGTCTCCAGTCACTGTCCTGAACCTGCAGTCACCTCGGATTCCAGGAACAGCAGAGCCTTGCAAACAAAGCACCCCAGACTGCCTACTAATCAGGAGCGAGCTTCTCGTGGGAACAGGACTGTCCCCTGAAGCCATAAGGATTTCCTCAGAACACCTTGCAGGACCATAATGAGATAATGATCAACCAGATCTGCTTAATTATGACACAGCTTACCCCTGCCCCAGTTCTTCTATTGAAACCTAAAGCCCATGTCAGTACCCAAAGACAGGCTGACATGCTGACTGTCCATCTTCCCAGCAAAGCTACACCGATTCAAATCCTTCCCTACCTTTTCACCATTACTCCATTTGCTTTCTTTAGGATGAGGGGCCAGACCTGACATGCTGAACTCCCAGAATCAGGCTTCTTGTTTAGGACTATGGTTACAGTTGTGTGCAGACAACTCCATGACTTCCAAGAGGGGCGCCTGGCAGTGCTCAGAGCTGCCCACCGTTGGCAGTTACTAAAACATGCTGGGCCTCGCTTTCCTAACGTATAAAATGAAAGCAAAGATCACGCCCTCAAAGTTGTTGAGTTTTTATGAGAAGTAAGAGTTCATAGTGTATAGGAGGCCCTGCGTTTAGTCCCCAGCACCAAAACCAAACAACAGAGGAGGAGCTGTGCTAGGACTGTCAAGAACATATCCTTGATGCACTCTGTTCCTCTGCTCTACGTCAGGAAGCCTCAGAGTCCCCCACGTGCCATCCTCCCCTTTGACTGTGAGGCACAGTTCCATAATCAGGAAGAGGTCTAAACAGTGAGCCTGCCCAGTAGCCCTCCAATTACTAGCTCTCCTACAGTGCAAAGGACTGAGATTTTTAAGATTTTTTTTTTGGCAGTACTACAGTTTGAACTCAGGGCCTCACACTTGCTAAGCAGGTGCTCTACCACTTGAGTCACTCCACAGCCCTGATGTTATCCTTGTTGATTTGTGACCTTGGAGAAGACCAGGGCTGTTACCTCTATCTATCTGTGGGTCCTCATATCTACTTCTCTTGCACAAACTTTTAGTTCTGTTGGGGTGAAACCAGGCTTGGGGCATCTAGATCAATAGCAATGTGCCTTACATCTCTGCTTGCAGACTTTGGTCCGAAGGGGAGCTGACTTCACTGTTAATGGCTCTGCAGGTCACAGCCTTGGCCTGTGATTGATAGAGTGAGGAATCCCCCTCCTCTGCTCCCCATGCTGGCTGGTATTCTATGAAGGACAATAGCAAGCATGTCAACAGAACAGGAAGTCAGAGGATTCGAAGATGGCAGCTAGAGGGAGGAAGCACAAAGCTTGCCTCCTAAAGTAAAATCTTGGAGAGACACTGGAGATTCACCTTACAGGTAAAACCACCAAGAAGAGGCAAAACTTTGACCCCTCCACACCTCCAGCCTGCACAGAGCATCTCCACTTCACGTTAAATGGAAAAACCAAGTGGGCACCCAGGCCGCCACCAGATGCCAGTGCCCAGATGGCTTGGGAAGACGTGGACCACAAGGTGAGCTAAGCTGTGTGCAGTACTCCCACAGACAACCCTGGGCTGGATCAGCATAGCCCCCTGGACAGACCGACCCCCACCCAGGGAAAAAAGAGAAACTGAGTAATAAGAAATAACAACAATAAAGACACATAGCAAAGAGGGTGGGGCACCCTCAGCGCTGAAGTGGGGGGAGGGAAATCCCTCCTGGAACCGTAAATAAACAAGCCAGCTGGAAAAGGCAGAAGCAGTGGCACCCGCCCAGTAACCAGGAGCAGGAAAGCTTGTAAAAGCGGCAGTGGGAGGAAAACTCCACAGGAGAGGGGGAAAGACCCACTTCCCACATGAACTGTAACTAAACACACCAGCCTGAGAAAGTGGGTGCAGTGTCACCTCCCCCAGTGCTTGGAGAGGGGAAAGCCTGCAGCAGAGGGTCCCGCCCAGGAGAACTCTGAGTAAGCAAAGCCTGCAGGGCCAGGTGAGTGCTAAGCTCACCCCTGAGATCTGCATAAACAACACTGCCAACAACAGCAGGCTGACAGCAGCGGGCAGGCGAGCCCCAGCCACAGATAGACATTCAAAGACCTTTCTCCAGACTCTTTTTTTTCTCTCTCCCTACCTTTGATGAGACAACAACCGAACTACACCTGCATGCTGAAAAACTTACTGAAACTGTATTGCATTTGAACTTCGTACACTTTGTGGGGTTTTTTGTTTTGTTTTGTTTTGTTTTCGGCGGTTCTGTTTTATTTTATTTTTCCCCTTTGATGAGACAACTACAGAACAACAACTGAGGGACCATCTCCAGGATTGGAGGCAGAGGGATGAATGCCAAAATTATTAAGACTAAAACTTTATTGCATTTGAACTTGGAGATTTTTTTATATTTTTTTTTCATTTATTTTTTTTTATTTTTAATCCTCTCTGTGTCTCTCTAATGCCTTTTCAGCTTATGGTTAATTAGTATACTGTCTCTCCCTGTTTATATCTTTGAAACTTTTTTGTTTCTTTGTTTTGCTTTTTTTCTACTTGTTTATTTCTTTTTCCATTTTCCTTTAACTTCTTTGCTTTCCATCTCCTCTCACCCTTCCATTCTAAATATCACCATTGTTATTATTACAAGCTAGAAAATACTTAATTGCACACAGTACAGGGACAATAACAACACCAAGGGCAATGACAGGAAGACAGAAAAAACAGGGAAACCAGTTTCCCCACAGCAAAAAAATTAGTACAGGAACCAGAGGGAAATGAAGAAAATAGATACTCAGATCCAGACTCCAACAAAATGAAGATAAGCTATGCCAAAGAACACAATGAAGCCCACAAGAACAATCTAAAAGAAGAAATCCTACAGGTACTCAATGAGAATTCTATAGAGATGATACTGGATAGGGTCAACCAAAATGTACAGGAGACACTCAAGAAATTCCAAGATAACAAAAATAGAGAATTTGAAAAAACAAAAGAAGAAATAAAGGAAACCATAGAAGCACTGTATAAACACCAAAGTGAAACAGAGAACACGATTAATAAAGAGATAAATGAACTCAGGACAAAAATAGACAACATTAAAGAGGAAACCACCCAGGGTATGGATAACCTCAGGAAAAAAAAAATGACACAGAATTCCAAAACAAAATGGAAAGCCAATCCAGCAGAATAGAACAAAGAAAAGACAGAATCTCAGAACTCGAAGATGAAATGGTAATTAAAGGAAAAACCGAGGAACTATCAATTAAACAACTCAAAACCTGTGAAAAGAAAATGCAAGAACTCACCGACTCCATCAAAAGACCAAACCTGAGAATCATGGGCATCGAAGAAGGAGAAGAGGTGCAAGCAAAGGGAATGCATAATATATTCAACAAAATAATAACAGAAAAATTCCCAAATCTAGAGAAATCTATTCCCATACAGATGCAAGAGGCCTACAGAACACCAAACAGACCAGACCAAAATAGAACTACCCCACAGCATATCATCATTAAAACGACAAGTTCAGAAACTAGGGAAAGAATACCGAAGAGTGTAAGAGAGAAAAAACAAATAACATACAAAGGCAAATCCATCAAAATCACAGCAGACTTCTCAACAGAAACATTAAAAGCAAGAAGAGCGTGGGGTGAGATCTTCCAGGCACTGAATGAAAATCACTTCCACCCCAGGATACTCTACCCAGCAAAACTATCATTCAAAATAGATGGAGCAATAAAAGTCTTCCATGATAAGCAGAAACTAAAACAGTATGTGACCACAAAGCCACCACTACAAAAGATTCTTCAAGGGATCCTGCACACAGAAAGTGAAACCCAACATAACCATGAAAAGACAGGCAAGCACCAAACCACAGGAAAAGAAAAAGCAAGACAGTAGAGAGTAACCTCAACTTAGGTACACACAATCAAACCTTCAAACAACTAAGACAGTTAAATGACAGGAATCACCACATACCTATCAGTACTAACGCTTAATGTTAACGGACTTAATTCACCCATCAAAAGGCACCACTTGATGAAATGGATTAAAAAGGAAGATCCAACAATTTGTTGCTTACAGGAGACCCACCTTACCGACAGAAATAAGCATAGGCTTAGGATGAAAGGCTGGAAGAAGATTTACCAAGCCAATGGCCCCCAAAAACAGGCAGGAGTAGCAATACTTATCTCTGACAAAGTAGACTTCAAACCTACATTGATCAAATGAGATAAAGAAGGACATTCCATACTAATAAAAGGGGAAATAGACCCAAAGGAAATAATAATCATCAACCTATATTCACCCAATGTCAACGCACCCAATTTCATCAAACATACCCTGAAGGACCTAAAAGCATATATTAACTCCAACACAGTGATTGTGGGAGACTTTAACACCCCATTATCATCAATAGATAGGTCATCCAAACAAAAAATCAATAAAGAAATTCAGGATCTAAAATATACAATAGATCAAATGGACCTACTTGATGTTTACAGAACATTTCATCCAACTTCTACACAATATACATTCTTCTCAGCTGCCCATGGAATCTTCTCCAAAATAGATCATATCCTAGGGCACAAAGTAAGCCTCAGCAAATACAACAAAATAGAAGTTATACCATGCATTCTATGTGATCACAATGCAATAAAACTAGAACTCAACAACAAAGTAAAGACAAAAAACATGCAAACAACTGGAAACTGAATAAGTCATTACTTAATGAAGAATGAATCATTTATGAAATAAAAGAGGAAATTAAAAAGTTCCTGGAAGTCAATGAAAATGAAAACCCAACCTAGTGGAACCTATGGGACACAGCAAAGGCAGTCCTGAGAGGAAAGTTTATAGCCATGAGTGCATATATTAAAAAGACTGAAAGATCCCAAATCAATGACCTAATGATACATCTCAAACTCCTAGAAAAACAAGAACAAGCAAATCCCAAAACAAGTAGAAAGAGAGAAACAATAAAAATAAGAGCTGAAATCAATGAAATAGAAACCAAAAAAACCATACAAAGAATTAATGAAACAAAAAGTTGGTTCTTTGAAAAAATAAACAAGATCAACAGACCCCTGGCAAACCTGACTAAAATGAGGAGAGAAAAAACCCAAATTAGTAGAATCAGGAATGCAAAAGGGGAGATAACAACAAACACCATGGAAGTCTAGGAAATCATCAGAGACTACTTTGAGAACCTATATTCAAATAAATTTGAAAATCTTAAAAAAATGGACAGATTTCTAGATACATATAATCATCCAAAACTGAACCAAGAGGAACTTAATCACCTGAACAGATCTATAACATAAAATGAAATTAAAGAAGCAATCAAGAGTCTCCTCAAAAAGAAAAGTCCAGGACCTGATGGATTCTCTGCTGAATTCTATCACACCTTTAAAGAACTATTACCAACCCTCCTTAAACTGTTCCACAAAATAGAAAGGGAAGGAAAACTGCCAAACACATTTTATGAAGTCAGTATTACACTTATCCCAAAACCAGGCAAAGACACTGCCAAAAAGGAGAACTATAGGCCAATCTCCTTAATAAACATTGATGCAAAAATCCTCAACAAAATAATGGCAAACCGAATTCAACAACACATCAAAAAGATCATTCACCACAACCAAGTAGACTTCATCCCAGGAATGCAGGGGTGGTTCAACATATGAAAATCAATAAATGTAATAAACCACATTAACAGAAGCAAAGACAAAAACCACTTGATCATCTCAATAGATGCAGAAAAAGTCTTTGATAAGATCCAACACCATTTCATGATAAAAGCTCTAAGAAAACTAGGAATAGAAGGAAAGTACCTCAACATTATAAAAGCTATATATGACAAACCTACAGCCAGCATTATACTTAACGGAGAAAAACTGAAACCATTCCCTCTAAAATCAGGAACCAGACAAGGATGCCCACTATCTCCACTCCTATTCAACATAGTACTGGAATTCCTAGCCAGAGCAATTAGGCAAGAAGAAGGAATAAAAGGAATACAAATAGGTAAAGAAACTGTCAAAATATCCCTATTTGCAGATGACATGATCCTATATCTTAAAGACCCAAAAAACTCTACTCAGAAGCTTCTAGACACCATCAATAGCTATAGCAAGGTAGCAGGATATAAAATCAACATAGAAAAATCATTAGCATTTCTATACACTAATAATGAACAAAGTGAAAAAGAATGTATGAAAACAATTCCATTTACAATAGCCTCAAAAAAGAATCAAATACCTAGGTGTAAACCTAACAAAAGATGTGAAAGACCTCTATAAGGAAAACTATACACTTCTGAATAAAGAGATTGAGGAAGACTATAGAAAGTGGAGAGATCTCCCATGCTTGTGGATTGGGAGGATCAACATAGTAAAAATGTCTATCCTCCCAAAAGTAATCTACATGTTTAATGCAATTCCCATCAAAATTCCAATGACATTCATTAAAGAGATTGAAAAATCTACCGTTAAATTCATGTGGAAACACAAGAGACCACGAATAGCCAAGGCAATACTCAGTCAAAAGAACAATGCAGGAGGTACCACGATACCTGACTTCAAACTATATTACAAAGCAATAACAATAAAAACAGCATGGTACTGGCACAAAAACAGACATGAAGACCAGTGGAACAGAATAGAGGACCCAGATATGAAGCCACACAACTATAACCAACTTGTCTTTGACAAAGGCGCTAAAAATATACAATGGAGAAAAAGCAGCCTCTTCAACAAAAACTGCTGGGAAAACTGGTTAGCAGTCTGCAAAAAACTGAAACTAGATCCATGTATATCACCCTATTCCAAGATTAACTCAAAATGGATCGAGGATCTTAATATCAGACCCCAAACTCTAAAGTTGATACAGGAAAGAGTAGGAAATACTCTGGAGTTAGTAGGTATAGGCAAGAACTTTCTCAATGGAACCCCAGCAGCACAGCAACTAAGAGATAGCATAGATAAATGGGACCTCATAAGGCTAAAAAGCTTCTGTTCATCAAAAGAAATGGTCTCTAAACTGAAGAGAACACCCACAGAGTGGGAGAAAGTATTTGCCAGCTACACATCAGACAAAGGACTGATAACCAGAATATATAGGGAACTCAAAAAACTAAATTCTCCCAAAACTAATGAACCAATAAAGAAATGGGCAAGTGAACTAAACAGAACTTTCTCAAAAGAAGAAATTCAAATGTCTAAAAAAACACATGAAAAAATGCTCACCATCTCTAGCAATAAAGGAAATGCAAATTAAAACCACACTAAGATTCCACCTCACCCCTGTTAGAATAGCCATCATCAGCAACACCACCAACAACAGGTGTTGGCAAGGATGCGGGGAAAAAGGAACCCTCTTACACTGTTGGTGGGAATGTAGACTAGTACAACCACTCTGGAAAAAAATTTGGAGGCTACTTAAAAAGCTAGACATTGATCTACCATTTGATCCAGCAATACCACTCTTGGGGATATACCCAAAAGACTGTGACACAGGTTACTCCAGAGGCACCTGCACACCCATGTTTATTGCGGCACTATTCACAATAGCCAAGTTATGGAAACAGCCAAGATGCCCCACTATTGACTAATGGATTAAGAAAATGTGGTTTTTATACACAATGGAATTTTATGCAGCCATGAAGAAGAACGAAATGTTATCATTCGCTGGTAAATGGATGGAATTGGAGAACATCATTCTGAGTGAGGTTAGCCTGGCCCAAAAGACCAAAAATCGTATGTTCTCCCTCATATGCAGACATTAGATCAAGGGCAAACACAACAAGGGGATTGGACTTTGATCACGTGATAAAAGCGAGAGCACACAAGGGAGGGGTGAGGATAGGTAAGACACCCAAAAAATTAGTTAACATTTGTTGCCCTCAATGCACAGAAACTAAAGCAGATACCTTAAAAGCAACTGAGGCCAATAGGAGAAGGGGACCAGGAACTAGAGAAAAGGTTAGATCAAAAAGAATTAACCTAGAAGGTAACACCCACGCACAGGAAATCAATGTGAGTCAATGCCCTGTATAGCTATCCTTATCTCAACCAGCAAAAACCCTTGTTCCTTCCTATTATTGCTTATACTCTCTCTACAACAAAATTAGAAATAAGGGCAAAATAGTTTCTGCCGGGTATTTAGTGGGTGGGGGTGGGGTGGGGGGTAAGGGAGGAGGTGGGGGCAGGGGGGAGAAATGACCCAAGCATTGCATGCACATATGAATAATAAAAAATTAAAAATAAATAAATAAAAAGGAAGTCATCTTTCATGGGAGAATGCGAGTCAAAAAGGATAATTACTGCAAATGATTGAAACACTGATTTCTAAAACTATGTGAATTCATGATTTTCAAGGGAAAACAAAAGTTACAGCAAAAGACCACAAAATGGACAAAAATTTTTGCAAATCACATATCTGATAAGGGACTGGTATCTAAAATAGATAAGGAACTGTAAAATTCAGCAATAAAATGGCAACCCGATAAAATAAGGAGCAAAGAATCTGAACAGACATTTCTCCAAAGAAGATACACAAATAGCCAATAAGCGTAAGAACAGATGACATCTTCTGTCACCAGGGAAATGACAGCCCAAACTACAATGAGATGCTACTTCACACCGTCGGAGTGGCTACAGTAACAAGGGGCGCAGGACGAAGGTGCTGGTGAGCTCGAGGAGAAGCCAGCGGGAAGAAGTGCTGGGCTCTTTTGGAAAAGGGTGTCAGCCTCCTGTGACTAGGCAGTTGTGCTCTCAGCCACGCAAAAGCTCGTGTGGCTGTTCATAGCAGCGTCATAAATAAGAGCCAAAAGGTGGCAGCAATCCAAAGGTTCAACCAAGGGACAGGTGAATACACACTGTGGAGTCAATGGGATCTTACTCAGCAGGAAATGCAAACATCTGAGAACACTGCTCAATGCAAGAAGTCAGACAAAAGACCACACATGGCAGGATCTCCTTATCCTCTGATATCCAGAGACAGGGGATGGACGGACGGTTGCTAGGGCTGCAGTGGTGTGTGTGGGGGGTGGGGAGTAGGGCATGACTGTGAATGGGGACCTGCTTTCCTTTTGGGGTGGTTAAAATGGTTGAACACTAATTAATGGTTGCACAACTCTGAGTGTGCTAAAACCAATCCACTGTGCACCTTAAGTGGGTGAATTATATGGTATTCCAATTACATCCCAATAAAGTTATCTTTTACAACTTAACAGGAAACAACAACAACTTTTTTAAAGACACACAGAAGGTGAGCTTAACAAGCACACTGAACTCTGAACATTTTTGGTAAGGACAGGAAAGAAGGGTCACCTGCAGGAGGTACTTCTGGTAGCCCTGGTGGTGGGTAAAGCTCTTCTTAGCATAACTTGGCTAATGAGCATGAAAGACTGGCAGAATGGAGCCGGGCACTGTGCCTTACACCTGGAATCCTAGCTACTCAGGAGGCAGAGATCAGGAGGATCTCGGTTCAAAGCCAGCCCAGGGAAATAGTCTGTAGTACTAGGGTTGAGAGAAAAAGAAATGACAGAATGAAAAGAACAGCAGTGTGCAATCCTGAATAAAGTTATTGATTCAGACAACAATCACCAAGGATACTAAGGTCATGGGGTCAACAGTGACTAGGGATGGACGACACAGATGCAGACGGTCAGGGAAGGTCCAGCTGAATCCACTTAGCATCACTTCTGGAGCAGGACACACTCTGGGTGCCTCCCAGGGCAGTACTGTACCAAGCCACAGGACATACTGTCTCCACCCCAAATCTTCAGCCTGAATCCAATCAAGCCTTCCAACTTACAGGAAATGAGCAGGAGTAAGAGACATCAGTTAAAGCAAGCTATGAGGACAAGCTCAAACATAGACAGTAAGTGTGTCACAGGATTCTGGGGTCTGAAGAAAAGAAAGCCTTGGTCTCCCTGGAGAAAGGATTTAATTTTTTTGAGATAGGGTCTCACTATGTAGCCCAGGCTGGCCTCGAGCTCCTGACCCTTTGTTGTAACTGCAGCCAGGCCCTAATCTGCTCCAGCAGGTCAGGGATGGGTTTCACCTTGCCACACACTGCATTCCTCTGACACTCCATTTAGTGTCTTTTCAGTCAGGACGTCTGTGTCACCTTCCTCTTGCTCAGTTTTATGTAAATAAGCACAAAAAGCTCTGCTCTTGGCCTCCATGCTCCCTTCAGCAGGAGGCCAGTGGGACAGGGAGCTCTGAGAAGTGTCTAGGCCTCTGTCAGCCCATTTTCTAACTGTGACATAAGACAAGCAAGTTAAACTCGACGGCTGAAATAAGTATGACAGGAGAAAGGTTCAGTTTGCCCTGAGCTGTGTGGCCCAGTGCAGTGAGGACACAGTAAGTACCTTGCTGTCTGTCACAGGGCCTCCCGGAAAGGGCTCAATCTGTGTCTGCAGAAATCCTTCATCCGGAAAGCAGGTCAGAGTTTATGGGGTCAGCTTTGCTGCGTGACCTCAGAGGCACTTCCACGTGGACAGCTGTGTCCAGCCCCGGTGCTGTCCTGAGTTCTTATCTGAAAGCTAATATTTGATGTGCACTCCTCTGCTCTGCTCCGACGCAGACAACACGCTGATGTACAGATGCCGTGCGGAGCACACAAGCCCGGTGTCCCTGGGTCCTTTGTCCTAAGGGGAGGTCACTGGGCAGCAGTCTGGGCTTCCACAACTTCCCACAGCGGGAGGAAGGAGCTGAGTCCAGTGTGCACCTGTGCTGCTTCATGTGTTCGCTGTGTCCCCTGAGCCCCACAGCTCTGAGAAGGCCAGCTCACCTCATCCCCAAAGCTCCTAAGACTGCTTCATCATCACATGACTCAGAATTGCAGACCTGGAATTTGTGTGTGTGTGGTACTGGGATTTGAACTCAGAGCTTTGTGCTTGCCGGGCGGGCACTATTACCACATGAGCCACACCCAGCCCTATTTTGCTTTAGTTATTTTCTAGGTAGCATCCAGTGATTCTGCCTGGGGCTGACCTCGGACCTCAGTCCTACCTCTGCCTTCCACTTAGCTGGGATTACAGGCATGTGTCACCACACCAGCTTCAGAGCGGGACTTTTAACCCATGACTTTCACCTGCTAAAGTGTACACATTTTTCTTTCATACACTGCTGATACTATATCTCTGAATTAACTTTTCTGTGATTTTTTTTGGGGGGAGAGGTGTGAGGTGGGAGCAGGAGAAGGAGTTTTCTCCTAGTCAACCCAATTAAGACCTTCTGTGTGGCTTGACATTCATCATTGGCCCCACAGCTTCACTGAATGCTCCCCAGGTTCCAGGTGGTGCACGGGGGTGGCGGTGGGGGGCAGGTAAACCCAACAGATAAGGCTTCTGCTGTGGTCACATTCAGGCAGGAGCAGCAGGCGAAGAAAGAGAGGCAGGAGGAATATGGTGACTGAAGGTTACACTGCGTGCCTGGGAGAGGGGGCACTGTGAAGTGGGAGTGGACCAGGGGTGGGAGTAGTGGATCAGCACACTGGACAGCTGGGGAGCTTCCCTGAGGAGCCAAGAGACCTGGATGCCGAGGGAGGGAACCCATCCTCTGAGACTGGGAGGGCTGTGTGAGGCCGAGATGGCAGAGCAGACGGGCCATGTGTCCGGCCAGCAGCGGCGGCGGAAAGAGTGGTGTGAGGGATCCAGTCAGAGAGGCAGCAGAAAGTGCAAAAGGCCCCTGCGGCAGCCCTGGCACCCAGAAGACAATGGTGCTCACAGTGTCCACATGGATTGAGACCCTGGAGGCCACAGCCAGCCCCCAAATGGGAACCACGGGGCGGCCCCCCAAGGTTTTGCAAAACATCAAGGCTTCGGCAAACAACAATTTTCTCTGAGAGCCTTGGCATGGGGCCCCAGACGACCTGATGGTTCACAGCCAAGCAGCTGGACGCGCCCTGCAGGGACCCCTCATGAAGTGGAAGTGGATCCGGCTGGGCAGGTCCCCAAGCCCAGGTGTGCTGTGTGAGCAGGCGGCTCAGCGCCCGCCCCACACCCGCCTGCAGTAATGAGGTAGGGGGCTCCATGATGGGGAGTGAGTGAACCTTCAAGCCTGGTCTGTAGACAGTCTGCCTAGTGGGCACCCAGGCTGCTCTGCCCAGGGCGGGGAGCCCCTGAGCCGCCATGCTCAGTAACGAAGTATTAGCGAAGGTAGCAGCACTGCCATACATGTGCAGCTGCCCAGGGCATAGACTGTGAGAATCGAGAGAAGTTCCTGCTCCAGTTCAGCCATTTCAGCTCTGAAATGTTCCTCAAAGGCCCCACAGCAATGGGGCCAATTGGTCATGGACTGAACCCTCCACAACTGTGAGCCAAAATAAACCTCTTCTGTTTTAAGTTCATGATCTCGGGCATTTTGTTACAGCAATGAAAAGCTGACTAACACAGTTCCCAACCAGCTCAAGTGCTGGATGGGGAAAGGCACACGGGCACAGCATGGGATCTGTTAGGAACACCAGTGGCCTCTGGGACCTGCTTGGGGGATGAGGACAGAGTGGCTGCTTTAGCTTCCTAGGACCCCCAAAACAAAGTCTTAAACAACAGACGCGTATTCTCTCACAGCTCTGAAGGCTGGAGGTCCAAGGTCAAGGTGTGGGCAGGGCTGGTTTCTCCTGAGGCCTCTCTCCTCAGCTTGCAGATAGCTCTTCAGCTAAGTCCTCCCCCACCCTTCTTTTAATAAGGACACAGCTCATGCTGGATTAGGGTCCAAAAACCCGCCCGAAAGACCTCTTCATTGACCTCAGTAGAGACGCTATCTCCAAATACGGTGGCATTCTGAAGTCCTGCAGGTTGGGACTGCAACAGGCAAACTTGTTTGACAGGAGGCGGGGATGAGATCAACCAAGCCTGGCTTTCTTTCCAAGTCTTATCAAAATGAATTTCCCTGTTACCTGGGAATTGTCCCCATGTCTGTGCTGACAGTCATCAGCTGTCCACATTGCCCGTGGTTTTTAGGTGATCGGTCTGAAGTGAACGGGGAGAGGAGGTCACCAGAGCTGGGCGGGGATTCTCCTAGGCAGGCGTGCACTTCCACGTTTAGGAAGAGCGGCTGTGTCACACGGGGTGGGGGGATGGCGCTGCTGCCGCCATCGGAGCTTTCGGAGGTCAAGTGCAGAAGGAGGGCAGTGTGGAGATGCTGCTCCAGTTTCTCAGAGCGGCAACCCACGCGAGACAAGGCAGGGGAAGCCATCTGTCTGCCAGCATGGGACAGGAACCCTGGGTCTCTACAGGTTGCTGGGCAGGATGTGGGCCACCAGTGCCCTGCAGACAAGTGTGAGCAGTGTCCAGGCACCGTCCTCCGAGCAGACCCTTGTGGGTTGTGCCTCTGGCGGCGTTTGTGGTCTTGTGGCTTCCAGGCCTGATGTTCTGCTCTCTGCAAGTTTGGCGGGGTAACTGTGTTCTCCCATAATCCCTTCTGTTTGAACTTGTGAGCGTCTTGCCCTTGTTGGTAGACCACTGTACCAGGGGCACGGCCTCCAGTGGCAGGAGTCTGCGAGCCAGGCCGTCCGCTGCAGTGGCCACCAGCCTCGGGGTTGGCACGTGGTAGGTGGCCGTGAAACTAAAACCTGAATTTTATTAAGTTTAAGTAATTTAAATGGCGGTGCCCAAAGGTGGCTCGCGGCTCTGCACGCACAGTGGAGCACTAAGCATGGGTTTACCGTGGACGCTTTCCAGCGGGCAGCTGGCCAAGGTCATGGGGCCTCGCATGCCCGGCCAGGGGCCTGGAGTTCTGCTTCCAGAGCAAGAGCTGCTGTGGATCTTTTCAACACAGCGTGGTGAGGTGGGCGAGGTGGGTTTTTGAAAGCGTCGCGCTATGGCGTGGATGAGTTGGAGAGAGGCAGCGGGAAGGCCTGGAAGTGTGGTTGATGACAGCAGGGGAGGGCGGAGGTGTGGCTGGAAGGACACCTCAGGTTTTGAAAGCTGATGCCATGCCAGGGGTGAGGCCGCAGGATCTGAGTTTATCATTGGAAGTGGCGTGCGCGACAGTGAGCTCGGGAATTAGAAGTGTGTTTGGGGCAGGGCTGGGAAAAGATGGTAGGTCTGGGGCTGAGTCAGGCACATCCAGGTGGCAATGAACAGTCCATGCTGGGAGGACACTTGGGAAAGGCCCAGAAGGGACAGAGTTTTCTTGTTTTAAGTCTCAGTGTGCAGGGCTGCCTGTGGCACGACTTCTCCAGAGTCACACAGAATGACTTAACAACGCACACACTGGGCTTCATGCCTGAGCATCTCCTCTCAGAGGTTGCCCGAGCCACTGATGGCCTCCGATGAGCCACCAGTGGCCACTGTGACCGCCGTTCTCTCTGTGACTAGCTCGTTAATATGCTGGGTACACAAAAAACCACCAAACTCAAACAACCTGGCCACTCCTCACCTGAGGCTTTTTGGGTTTATGATGGACTTATGGTTCTCACCAGTTTTCCCAATACTGAGCATCATGACTCCTTATTTTGCCCAGAACTCTAGGCTGGCAATGGGCTGTGGGCGGAGCCAGAGGCAGGATGCCTAGCTGGCAGGGTCCTCTACTGTCCTTTGTTTTGAGAGAGCTCCACCTTTAATGGCTGCAGCCTCCTAAGCGCTGCTTCAGGGGACGTGGGCTTCTCGCCCTCTGGTGACATCCTGGAGCAACTGCAAGCACACAGGACCTGCAGCGTGGGAACCATGGCCTAGGGTAGAAAAAGCAATTAACGTGTGTGTGTGTCAGGGGGTCCAAAGGCCCCTTCACCCTCCTGAAGACATCAGCGCCCCACTGAAAAGTCCATGTGTCACATGTCAGCGTAGTGGAACGTGGAGCTCACAATCCCCCATTTAGGGTCCCACCTGCTCAGTACAGCTCTGTAGGCTCCTGGTGTGGGGAGTTAGGGAGCAGTGAGGTGGTGGGAAGAGGGGAGGCTTCCCCTCCACAGCTGAGGCCCCTCCTGCAAGCGGCTGGCTCAGACTGATGTCCAGTTCCTGTTCCCAGAGTCTCCAAAGTGTGGTTTCTGCCATTTTCCAGTTGTCATTTCCTGCTATGGAAATAGTTTGCAAAGAGCCGAGTGAAAATAGAAACGAGGTTGAGCATGTGGTGAAGTCAGTAGGTGTGCAAGCGACAGTCCCTTTCCAATCCGGGGTGTTCTGGGGTTTAGAAATGTTAACAGCATAAAGCACAGACATTACATGACCTCAGTGTTGCCTGGGGCTGTGTCTTACAAACCCGGGAACAAATATTTCCAGAAAACCCAAATATTTGTGCACTAGGATGATTAAGGGTACAAGGCGCCTGGGAATCGCTGGGCAGTGCTGTGGGGGCAGTGCGGTCCCTGAGCTGTCCTGCAGGGAGAGGACAGCCACACCCAGCAGGGCCTTCTTCTAAATCACACCCTGGGTCACAGGAAAGATTCCTCCGTCATCTGCAGTTCATTGTTGAGGTCCCTCTGACAAAAGGCAATTATTTAATATAAATTCTGTATGACTCGGGGGCCTTTGGAAGTGAAGGCTGAAGAAATGGAAGCCTGTGCTTAATTGATCAATTAATTAATTGTGCAGTTCTGGGGATTGAACCCAGGGCTTCACGCATGTTGGGCAAGTGCTTTTCCACTAAGCTGCACCCCCAGCCAAGAAGAAATTTTTTCTTTTTTTTGAGACAGGTTTCACTCTGTTGCCCGCTCTGGTTTTGAACTCCTGGGCTGGGTCCTCCCACCCCAGCCTGCCAAGTAGTGACACTACAGGTATGTGCCACCACACCCGCTGAGTCTGAGCACAAATATCTTTAGGCTTGATGCAGAGTGGACGGTCATGCAGAAGTATGCTTGGAGGCAGGAAGGTGTGACCCACTGGTGACAACTGGAGGACACAGCAGGGCCTGCTATTCAGCCTCTGCTCTGTGTCCTGTGTCTTCAGAGAGGAGGACATTGTTGACCCCCAGCTGGAGGGAGGAGGAGCCTCTGGAACGAGGCTCTAGGACCTGCTGTGGGGGAGGGAGAAGGTCAGAGGCACTCTCCTGCCTCTGCTGTCCTCTCAAAGGCTGCAGGGCTGTCTCTGGGGAGTGTGTTCTGCCCTCCACAACCCCAGGCTGGTGGGGCAGCATGTGAATTTGCCCCCAAGGCCTGGGAGACTCCCACACCCACTCAGTTATCTGTGTGGCTGGTGCCCAGGGAGGTCTTGTTTGGACCCCCTTATGTTTTGGGGGGCACTGGGGCTTGAGTCAGGACCCCACTTGAGCCCTGGCTCCATCACAGAGGCATCCTGAGGACCTGTTGTGAGCGCTGGCTGCCTTTTGTGTAAGACATCCGGTAGGGTCACGGTGAGGACAAAATTCACTTTGGATCATTTATTTTTGAGTCAGGGTCTCACTATGTAGCCCATGCAGCCCAGGCTGGTCTTGAACTTGCCATCCTCCTGCCTTAGCCTTCTGAGTGCTGGGATCACAGCTGCGCACCACCAGGCCTGGCTCTTTAGGCTGGGAAGTGTAGAAGTCAAACTCTGGTGACATTCAATCAGATTCTTTAGACTGAGGTCTTTTGTCATTTTGGAGTCTTCAGAGGCTTCTAGGTTCTGTGGGAGAATTTTGTAACTAGGGTTAGGACTCTAAAATGGTGTTTCCAGTTTATGTGAAAACATAACTTGTGCTCATCTCTCCTTCTGAAGGCGTCCTCACCTGTTCAACTCCTGCGTAATGATGGAGTGGCACTTGGGAGCCTGTGGCTTTGTACTGGCTCTGTCGGTCTAAGGTTCCTCGTACTATGACCTATCTTGCATGCTGGGGCAGAACCCTGGAGAACCTGGGTCGGGGTGGCGATCGGTATCCACCCCTCAGGTGTGCATGAAATGGAGGAAAGACTTAGATAAATCACACTTGTGGCCACAATGTCCTGGTCACTAAGTTGATAGCACAGCTATAATTTAGAAAATGTGGCTTTCTTGCCTAAGTTCAGGTGTGATGAAAACAGCACATTAGCGATTGTTCCTGTGCCATCTGTTTACCTGTCCAAAGAGGACAGATGTCACGTGGGACTATGGAGGTCCTGACACTTGAACACGGGGACTCATGCTTGCTAGGCAGGCATTCTGCCACTTGAGCCGCCCCTTTCTGCTTTAGTTACTTTTTGAATTATATTTTTCATTTTTGCCTGGGTCAGCCTGGATTGCAATCCTTCTGCTTGTGTCTCTTGAGTGGCTGGGATGACAGTCACACACCACCACAGTCAGCTTATTGTGTGAGATACAATCTCGCTAACTTTTTGCCTGGACTGGCCTCAAATTGAGATCCTCCTGATCTCCACCTCCCAAGTAGTTAGGATTACAGATGTGAGCCACGGAGCCCAGTCTTTTATTTTTATTATTTTTTTTTGTAATGGGTCTTGCTATGTTGCCAAGCTGGCCGTGAACTCCAGGATTTAAGTGGTCCTCTTGCCTCAGCCTCGTGAGCTGCTGGGACTACAGTGGGTGCCAGTGTGCCAGGCTTGTATTTTGATTTTAGATCACGAATTACAGCCATGAGTGAGGAATGAAGCGAGTGCAATGAAAAGGCGTGGGCTACACACTGCTCCTCAGCCGTCCTGAGAGCCAGCCACTGTCCTCTGCTCTGCACCCTCCTCCTCCTCTGCTGGCTGCCACCTCGGGCACACCATGAGTTTGTGTTTCTCTCTCTCCCTTCTAGAAGAAGGGAGCGATGCTTGCCCAGAGTCAGGGCAGCACTTATGGCTGAGCAGGCCCAGCAATGGAGACAGAAGTTGAAGTGTACACGCGGCGTGGAGAGTCAGGACCAGCGCCAGCCTCAGCCTCTGGACCTGATGGTTGTGAGCTGGGTCCAGTTTTGCAAATGAAGTTTACTCATTTTACCCAGAAGGTCATGGAGCAGATGAAATGTCAAGGGTATGCAGAGCCCTGAGGTCGGGAGACTGCCCCAGGAATTCTGGGACTTCGTGCAGCCACGAAGGAGCTCAATGCCCCTGGGTGCTTCAGAGCTGGGTGCCTTCATGACAGGCCATCGGCTGAGCACTGAGTCACGGTAATCCTCAGGATGGAGGGTGAATGGAGGACGAGGAGCTCGAACCTCCAGAAGATACAGGCACAGCCCAGCCCCCTCTTCACCAGGCTCAATGGATGCCTGGGTGACATCACTTCAGCATTTGGGGACAACAGTGACAGACGGGAGCCACTTACTCTGGGAAGGAAATCTCCATGGCCTCTTGTAAGCTTTTGTCACGGTAGCTTTGGTTCTGGATCCCTTTCCAAGGCCAGTGTGGCAAGCGGGGAGCGTCTCCCTCCTGCCTAGACAAATAGCAGCTGGGTTGGTAACCCTTCCAGATGGTTGGGGTTTCCTAAGTCAGTCCCCAGCTGTGACACAAACATGTCTAACAGCCACCTGGCCACTCCCCATCACCCCACAAGGCTGGGGGCCATGGGGCTGCTGAACACACAGGGCTCCTGCTGTTTGCTGTGCGGAGTTTGCTGTGACAGGGCAAAGCCCCTCCTCTTCCTCTGGTCCCCATGACACGCGGGGCTTGAACGCTGTGAGCAGACCCTGCTCTGCTGCACGTGATGAGGGGGACAGGCCAGGGCCGCCCCGTGTCGAAGTCTAATCCCTGGACCCATGTACGTGGTGGCTTGTGTGACCTCAGCACATCTGAAGAAAGGGCCTCCCGGCTACACAGGGAGGAAGATGCTGTTGGTGACGCGCGTTTTCAATTCTTTACCTCGTGGGCGTGCTTTTCCCCTCTCTGTTTGCAATAAGCAAGGTTCTTACGTGCACCCTCAAAACCAAACACCCCCCCAAAATAACTAGGGAGGGTGCCCTGGGAGCTCCTGGCAGCCGTGCAGGGACGGGAGAGGACCTGAGGGACGGTGACGCAGGGTCTGACCCGCCCTGATGAATGTGCGGGGGTGGGGGTGGGGATCCTGTGGCCACAACGGAAGGTCACACAGAGGACATGAGAGATACCTTGGTTTTTTGCCTCTTTTTTATTTTTTGCTGGTATGAACTCAGGGCCTTTGTCTTGCTTTACCACTTAAGCGATGCCCCAGGTCTTTCTGCCTTAGTTATTTTTCAGATAGGGTCTTAAGCACTTGGACCAAGAGCCTCTACCTATGCCTCCGGAGTGGCTGTGGCTCCAGCTGTGCACCACCTCACCTAGCTTGTTTATTGAGATGGGGTTTTGCTAACTATGCCCAGCTGGACTCCAACCATGATACTCCCAATCTCTGTCTCCTAAGTAGCTAGAATTACAGGTTCGAGCCACTGAGCCCAACCTAAAAGATACTTTTTCCATTCTCATTTCTTTCAGCTGCTAGCTTTCACGCCTCTGTCCCCGCCCCGGAGAGGGGCAGGCGCAGAGGTCTGCTGCGTTCGTTGTGGTGCTTGAATGTCTTCCGCTCCAATGTTCCTGCCTGCACAGAGACCCAACAGTGTCAGGAAGAACCCAGCCCATGGGTGTTTTATGCCAGCCACAAAAGGGTTTGCATGGTGTGTGGTGTGGTGTGGTGTGTGGTGGGTGTGTGGCATATTGGCACAGCTGACTAGGAATTTACCAAATGGGAAGAAGTTAGGTTGGAGAGAGATTTGTCTTATTTCTGTCAAGAAAGTGTGGGCCCTCAAGGCCGGGTGGCAAAGTGCAGAAGGCACAGCAACAACTGTCTCCAGAAGCCAACCCTTGGTGACCTGCTTTGCTGCACAACACGACTGTGCATTGTTTCCTGCCAGTGCCCTGTCCCAAGAGTGCATGTGTCACACAGTCCAGGGCATGCACTCACGCATGCTGTCAGCACACCATATGCACACACGCACGCACGCACCTGCAATGTGCAAACGCCTCTGTAACTCATACCCTCCACACACACGGACACGCACACGTGCTCCACCTCCCCAGAGGGCTGTGCGGTGGTGACAGAGGGTGGCAGGAGCCTGAAGACAGCAGGAAGGGAGGAGTGAGCCGCCGATCCGTGGACTTTTACCAAACAACATAGAAAGTGCAGAGGTTCTGGTTATGCTAGAAAAATAATTACACTTCATAAAATCCATGTTTATTCAAAAAATCTCTTGGGAAAGTGTGGAAAGCATAATAAACGTCTGTACAGTGAGTGCCCGCCTCAAACACGAGGGTGGAGCGTGACGTGAGGGTTGTAAACACAACTAATGGAGCAGAGGAGCGGGGAGGAGCGAGCCCCATGCAGACAGCAGGATGCCAGGAGTCCCCTTGGGAGCCCGGCCAGGCCACGCTGAGCTGCACCTGCTGCCTTTCCATGCCCTCAGGGCCCTGCATTCTTTTCCACGCTGGGATTTTTACAACTCTTGGAAAGGTGAGGGACAAGAAAACGTGTCAGAAAGAGAACAAAGTGCGGAGCAGGTGTTACGTGCTTGAGAGAGTCAGTAAAGCCTAAGGTAAAAACCCCATGGCGTCCTCAGGAGTAACACCATTTAATGACAACACTGGCTAACAGTAAGTACTATTGCCACTTAAAAGACACACAATCTTCCAAACATCTACACACAGTTTAAAATCACATACAAATCTGACCTTAGGATAAAAGTGAAACCCTTGCGTCTGGCCCACGTGTGACTTTGGGGGTGGGATGGGCAGGGCTTTTCCACTGGTGGGGAGACTCAGGTATTTTTCCAAATAGGGATGGCCTACATGGTGGCCCCAGTGGGGCCACTGGGCGCTGGGTTAGGAAGCCTGGGAGGCAGGCTGGGTCTTCCATGACACATTCTGTGGGTTCCGTGATGCAGGGGCTCTGGGGCTCTGGGAGCAGGGAGAGCCAGGGAACTTCAGGGAAGTCTATGTCATTTGTGCAAAGCACAAGGAGCCTTTCATTATGAGGAGAGGTACATAGGACTGGTGACACAAGCCTTGTAGTGCCACCTTCAGTTACACACCGACCGCTCTTTAACCACCAGTCACCTGCATTTCACTTGAGGGTTTTAAAAGTAGGCTTTAACAGAACTCCATCAGCGCCCCTCCAGGCTTTCTACGGAAGGATTTCAAGTGTCAGGCTGTTTAGGGAAGGTGGGAAAGCCGAGGGATTTACAGATTCGCATCCTCTGCAGACACACATCAGACACATCAATGACAGCTTGCAGTGATGTGCCGTCGGTCCCTTTGGCGAGCTAGGGCTCAGACATAAGGCGTGTAATGGCGTTACGAAGGTGGTGAGTGGGCTCTGTGAGCACACAGCGCCCCTCTGCCCACGTCCACGCCTGGCCGCCACCTTTGCTTCTGTCAGGCTTGGAGCCAGCAGCCAACACACAGCCCAACCCAGGCCACAGGCTGGCAGATCGATGGCATGAGGCCCACAAAGGACTTAATGACATCTGTCATTTATTTTTTTCCTGGTGGTACTTGGTTTTGAACCCAGGGCATTGTGCTCATTTCTTTCCTTGCATTGCTGAGGACCAAACCCAGGACCTAGTCCATGCTGGGCAAGCACTCTGCACTGAGCTACATCCACAGCCCTTTGGTTTTTGAGGCAAGGTCTTGCTAAGCAGCTCAGGTTGGCCTAGAACTCTCTACTCCTCCTCCTGCCTCCCCCTGAGCAGTGCTGGATTACAGGCATGAACCACCATCCCCAGCAGACTTCTGCACATTTGTAGGAGGACAGGATCTGTGGCCTAAGGGACTATTTACTTTCTTTCAAGTTTCAATAAGAAATGAAAGAATTCAGACCTCAACACAAAAATGTCGGGGCATTTGACTTCAGCCTTGGGAAAAAGCATTTTCCATTGAGAAAATATGAAAAATGTCAACGAGCACAGGGAACAGTAGGGAATATATCCCCACCTTTTATTTTTTGTGGTTCTCTAAAAAAAAGAAAAAGCCTCATAAAACAATTGAAGCTTGTGAAATAAGTTATATTTTAAGATCAGAACAATTAGACAAGGCTAAGGACTTATTTTCCAAAATGTGACACTTTTCTTGGGGGGCGAAGGGGTTTGGACCCTAGAGTGACTCAAGATGGGGGAAAAAGAAATAATAAATTAATTATCTGTGGTCTCCCTATCGAAAGTCTGGTGTCACTCACAGGAGCCTCCCAAGCCCCACTGGGAACAGAGAGGGCTGCTCCTCAGTGGACGGGTAGTGAGTTGTAGGTGCGTACCCTGGCCTGAGGGACAGGCTGGGAGTGCATCCTTGGTCTTTAAGGGGGCTGAAGCATACAAGTCACAGTGACAGCCAGGACCAAGCCTGTCGCTATGGAAGGTTTTTGCTCAGTTCTGCCACACAAGGAGTGCACAGTCTGCTGTGAGCCACGACCCTCCGCTGTGAGCCACGACCCTCCTGTGCGTGCCATGCCCAGGGTATCCCTAAAATGTCACTTTCAAAACAGATCTATGTGACAGGAACACAAAACCACAGCTTGTACACAGTGCATCAGTACTTTTGACATGGCATCCCACACCCTCCCACCTGTGGAAGGGCCAGAGTGGCTTGCGCCTCCCTCCAGGCCCCTGTTGGGCTGAGAGATGATAGGCACCTGGCCAGCAGCAGGGTCCAGGCTCTCTGGAGAGGCTCTAGTGTCTCTGTGGCCAGAGGGCCAGAGGACAGAGCAGCTCAGCCCAGTCTTGCAGCCTTGGTGGCCCCTGCTCTGGGCTTCTTTCTCCACCCCTGTGAAAGGGACTCTCACGGCAGAAACACAGCTGTTCTGACTCATGGGTGGGCTTTTACCTCCTATCACGTTAGTGCCAGGGACAGGAGTCGTCTATCCAGCACCCCACTTGCAAACCAGAGGGTGGGGAGGGACACTCTTTGAATGATCTATGGCAGGACCCCCCAATGCCAGCCCTGCCATGTGGCTGCTAGAGACACCGGAATGTCCAGGCACACCTGGCCCTTCTAAAGGGATCTGCAGTCACTGACAGGGCCCCGACACTAGCGTTCTTCTCACCATCGTAACAGGAACACCTATGTTGGGAGTCTGACCACTTCACTGGCTTCAGACCTGGGCAGAATTTCTTGCTATTCATCTAAGCAGTGATATGAAAACACCAAAGCCTCAGAGAGAACCTGGGGCTCCAGGAGGCGCGGTGAGGTGACTGTGATCATTTGGTTTCGCTCAGGAGGAAAGGAGGAGGCCGGGTGGCGAGGTCGGCATGGCGAGGCTCGGAGATGTGCCCAGGCGGCAGGACCCTCTCCAGGGCAGAAAGGGAAACACAGAGACAGTGAAGGCTGATCTGCCTTCGTGCTGGACTTGTGGTCACTCAGAGCCCATGAGCAGACCGTCTGGTGTCTGTGAACTTTCCAGGACACTAGGCATGGCGGGCAGGGGCTGGCATGCAACCTCTCAGTTGCTATAACCGTGTGGATGTCAGTCTCTTCATGCCCCTGCGCTGAGCCAGGCTGGATGACAGCACGGGTTCCAGCCGTGGTGCCTGCGGTGTCCTGTTCAGAGCAAAATAAGTGGCCGCCATCGCACCCTGCAAGACAAAGAGGAGTGTGTGAGCATGGTGTTCCCACTCCTGAGTGGGAAGCTGGAGCCTCAGGCCTGTGATGCCTCATTCTCCCCCTCCAGGCTTACTGGAGGCAATGCAGACACTGTGGTGTCTGGCTGGTGGTGACCCACAAAGGACAGCAACCTTATTTTTCTCAGCACATCCAGCTACCATCCCACACCAGCCTGGGTGATGCTGTGCCTTGGGAGAAAGTATTTAAGACTCCAGTGAAGCCCTGGATGAGGTCATAGCCCAGGTCTGTTTGGGGGACAGCTGGGTCCCCAGAACACTCATGGTCAGTTCAGGGCTCTTCAACTGCAGTGTCTACCACTTTGGGGCAGTTTGGACTAACTTGGGCAACTGGGCTTATCCTGGCACAGATCCAAACCCCTAGGATGGATCCAGAGTGGACCAATCCTGCCTGGAAAGCCCTGCACACTTCTAGAAGAGCATCCTGCCTGGAACACAGGGCTGCCTGAGAGACAAAGGATCCAAACGAATGTCAGTCACTAGCACAGCAGGGACGTTTGCAGAACTCTGGAACCTAGGGCTTTATAGCATGACACCTGCCACCCTCCCTGCGCAGATATTGTTGCTCAAATACGAGTTCTGTGCGACAAAAGTGTGTAAGAGCTGGTCCCCGATTGTGCCTGTAACTGTGACTTTTTGACATGTTTCCTCAAATCAGTGTGAAGCACTGGACCCAGTCCGGGTTTCCTGTGCCCGCCATTTGGCCACCACCTGCTGCTCAGTACCTTCACCAGGTGGACATCTTGTCTGCTCAGCTGACTTTGGGACAGGTACTCTCTGTTGACAATCCACGGGTGCTTCAGTACTTGAACCGCAGTCAGGCGCTGCTGTGGGTCCACGTGGAGCATCTTAACCACGACATCCTGTCAGGAGTCAGAGGAGACGGAGGGCATGGGGCTGTGCTGAGGAAGAACAGCAGAATGCCTTCCCCCGATGGCAAACCCCAACCACTGTCCTCAGGGGGACTCTGTGTTTTGGGGTCAAATGATTACTTTCAAGTTTGTAGGCGGGAGAACAGTTTTGAAATTGTAACCGTTGATAACTTAGCAGTTCACAGAAGGCTTAGCTTTCATTAAGGATTTGACATGCAAAGGGAATTGAAGTGTGCAGATGTGAAATGTAAGGTGCTGGAATTGTACTTTAATAAAGATGACAGCCTTCCAAAGGGAGAAGCTGAAATGACAAAGACTCCACGGTAGAAATCAATTCATACCGAGGTGTGCAATTACATTTTTATCAGGACCATCTACAAGCATTTGCTACAAACAATCATCAGTCAGGGAGTCCACAATATGTGGCCGTCAATGTCCAGTAAAGGTAATTCTTACTTGATTGTAAGGTGACAGCAATAGAATTCCTAAAACTGGCTTAAATGCAGAGCTCACTTTCAGGTACACGCTAACAGCCCGTCTCTGCCGCATGATACACGTTCAGTTGCACGGGAGCGACGCTTGCCCACTGTTCACAAGAGGAGGCGTTCTCAGTACCCTCTGCTCTCTAACTAGTCACTATCATCATCTCTGGGGACAAACATCACCTCCCCTGTTTTGTAGACAAAGATGCTGAAGTTATAGTGATTAACTGCTCAAGGAAGACTTAGCAGAAAATCCACTCTCCTTCCACCAGTCTACTATCTTTCCTTTAGGATTCCCACCATATTTAAATGTGAAATAAAAAGAATTAGAATGCTTATATAGTGTGAAGTTGGATTGCTCAGTGGCATTTCTGGCCATGAACCACAAGAAACACAACTCAGCATAACAGTACACTTTTTAATATCTGATAAAGATGTCAGGAGCCCCTGAAACAGGTGTCTCCAGGAAGTACGACTCTTCCCAGTTCCAGGTGT
The DNA here is from genome assembly GCF_047511655.1 of Castor canadensis. Lineage (NCBI taxonomy): Eukaryota > Metazoa > Chordata > Mammalia > Rodentia > Castoridae > Castor > Castor canadensis. The sequence goes on along the minus strand of NC_133386.1, from coordinate 2,821,309 downwards.
AGAGAGGGAAGCAAAGAGAACATTACTGATGGGCTTCAGATCTCAGGTAGAACATGGCGTTTCACTCAGAACATGCAGGATGTGCAAGGGCATGCTGTCAGGGGTGGGGGTGTGGCTCAGCGGGCAGCGCGCCCTTGCCTGGCACTCGTGAGGCCCTGGGTTCAATCCCCAGATCACAAAACAAACAAACAAAAACACAAACAACCTAAAGACATGCTCTCTACAGTTTTGCCTGAGACTGCAGAAGGGAGACTGAGCAAGAGGACAGGCACGGGGGAAGATGAGGGAGGGGACCACGTGGCAACCGCAGGGACTGGTGAGAGCAGGAAGAAGAGGCAAGGGCCAAGCTGCCACCACCTATGTCCTGGTCCAGGTGGGAACCTTTAGAAACCAGAACTAAGACAACTCCTAACTCCTGGACAGAGTGGGTGAATGGAACACTTGCAGAGTGCTCACTGAGTGCCAGCTGCCTTGCCCTGCACCCCCACCTGCACATCACCTCCACCGCACCCTCCACCACATTCACCACCATCTCTGCTACTGTCACCTCCACCATCCCCTCCTCTATCACCTCCTCTACCACCATCTCCTCTGCCATCACCTTCACCACCACCTCTTCCATCATCTCCTCCACCACCTCCTCCTCCATCACCTCCATCACCTTCACCACCACGTCTTACACCATCACCTCTCCCATCTCCTCCACCATCACCTCCTCCCCCATCATCTCCATCCCCTCCTCCACTATCACCTCCTGTAACACCTCTTCCATCATCTCCTCCACCACCTCCTCCTCTATCACCTCCATCACCACTTCCTCCACCAATCTCCTCCACCATCACCTTCACCACCACCTTTTACACCATCACCTCTACCATCTCCTCCACCATCACCTCCACTACCCAGCCTGTTACAATGGCAGATTTGGGGTAGAGCCCCTCCTTCTCCCCTCCTGCAGCATGTTTATAATAACAGGAGGAAGCTGTTGTACAGCTTACTAGTGGTTGGATTATAATTTATTTTTAATCTCATTATTATTTTGTGGTGCTGGGGATTGAACCAGGGCCTTCCACATGCTAGGCCAACACTTTACCACTATTCCATCCCAGTCTGACAGTTGACTATTTGATTAGACAGCATTTGATGACGTCAAGTAAAGAGACTAAGAAGAGGCTGATGGTCCAGAGAAGTGAGCTTGGGGTAAATCTAAGATAGCTTGTAAGCACATACGTAAATATCACAACATATCGCCTGTACATCTGTTATATGCTAATAAAATAAAAAATAAAAAGAAGTGAGCCTGGTCACAGCTGGGAGCACTGGAGACAAGCCCCAGTTTAATTATTTTAAAGTCACTCCAGTACATCCCTGTGCCAGACCTCGAGCAGATCCGCCTGGGGACATCCAGGGCAGTCACCTGGCGACATCATCGCAAGTGTAGAGCTAAATCAGGTGTCACCTTGACTGGGTCAGTGCTTGTTCAAACAGGAGCACAGCTGTGGCTGTGAAAGTGATTTTTACAGGTGACCACACTAAATCAGGGGACCCTGAGTAGCCATGCCCCTCCATCTGATCAGCTGAAGGCCTTGACAGAGGAAGACGGAGCCCTGAGGCACAGGTGACTTGGCAGCAGTGGCTCTGGAGCCAGACCCCAGCATCAGCTCTTCCGGGTCCCCCCAGAGCGGCAGGAGGCACATCCTCCACAGCCAGCGCGTTCTGTCTAGACATTGGTGACCGCGTCTGTCTGTTATCTCCCTCTGGATCTGTTCCACAGAGCCTAATGCGCTAAGCCAATGGAAATGTTCACCTCGCACATTTTTTGCAGTGGTGAGAGTGAGACGTCGTGCAGGGAAGGCCTCTGGCGCGTCCTTAGGGACGCGGTCGTGGCAGCAGCCCGCTCAGGAAGCCAGCACTGGGGATGGCTCACCTTGGCCGCATCGGATATGGAGTCCCAGTTTCCCCCGGAAAGGGCGTACTTCCCGCAGCCGATCCTGGCCAGGATCTCCTCGGGAGTGTCGTCTGGTCCGTTTGCAAACGGGGTGAACCTGCGCAGCGAGAGGGTTGAGGGCAGTGAGCCTCCATCATGGGCTCCACGGCAGGTCTACACTCGGTGTGCCACCGGCTGTTCCCTCCCGTCAGTTTCTAAACCCAGGCTCATGGCGAGGCTGTGTGGCCGGTCCTCACTCAGTCAAAGTCAGGGGTCAGGGGTCAGGGGCGGGGGGCGGGCAGCCCAGGGCACCAGGATCGGGGGCAAAGCCTGGATGCTCTGTCACGGCTGTTTAAGAACGTGCTGACTCTTATCCTTGACCTTCTGCTGTCCTGCAGGACAAGGGCGACTGGGAGAGGTCACCCCAGCCCAGGGGCTATCGTGCTCCAGCTCCGGTGCTCACATGGGCCCCAGGGAGGCGGTCACTGCATCCTACTGACCCCTGGGAGCCATCGTTACCCGGCCAGCATGGTGTACAAGAGGACGCCCAGGCTCCAGACGTCACACGCTGCGTCATAGCCTTGCCGCTTCAGGACCTAGGAGGGGACCACGACCAGGTGAACACTGGAAGCCGCACTAAAGCCACTCAAGCAGGTTGTCCCATGGAGACAGCAAGTGGGCAGGGAGGGGAAGAGCAGGGCAGGGCTGTGCCTCCCCAGGGCATAGCTGGGCCCTTGCAGAGGCACAGTTTTATGACAAAATTTAAAAAACATTTAGCATTTTACCACTCCCTCTCTGTCAGCATTGGGTTTGAACTTGGAGCCTCGTGCTTACCAGGCAGGTTTTATGGATAGGGCCTCAGGTGTTGTTGCCTAGGGCTAGCCTTGGACTTTGGTTCTCCTGTCTACGCTGTCTGAGGAGCTGGGCTGAAGGACAAGCCACCGTGTCCAACTTGTTTGTGGAGATGGGGTCTTGCTAACTTTTTGCCTAATCTGGTTTGAACCTCGATCTCCCAGCTCTCTGCCTCCCAGGTAGCTGAGATGACAGAAGTGTACCACCACACCTGGCCCCATCTTACCACTTCCCAGGGAGCAGCTCAGTGGCGTTAAGCACATTCCCAGTGCTGTGCAGTCACCACACCGTCCACCTTTGGAGTTTTCTCATCTCCCCAAACTGAAGCTGTCCCTGTCAAACACTACCTCCTCCCCCAGTCTCCGACCACCCCATTCTCTTTTCTGTCTCCATGAATTTGATCACTCGAGGGACCTCAGAAAGTGCAGCCACACAGTATTTGTCTCTCTGCCAGGCTTATTTTACTTGGTGGCATGTCCTCGAGCTTCGTCCATTTGTGGCAGCGTCACAATGTCCTTACTTTTGAAGGTTGAATAATACTACACTGTGTGCATCCGCACATTTGTTTATAAATCCACCCGCGGAGGCACACGTAGGTGCTTCCACTTTTGGCTACTGTGAACGTTGCTATGAACACATTTTTAATTCTTCAGGGTTTGTAGTTAGAAGTGGACTTGGCGGATTGTGTGATACTTCCATGTTTAAATTTTTTTTTTGGCAGTACTGGGGTTTGAAATTAGGGCTTTGAACTTGTGAGGCAAATACCCTAACACTTGAGCCACACCTCCAGCCCTTCATGCTCTGTTAATTTTTGAGTAGGGTCTAGTTGGACCACAATCCTCTTATCTTCCCACGGTGGCTGGGATGACAGGTGGTACCACTACGTCTAGCTTTTTCTGTTGAGATGGGGTCTCACAAACATGAATTGTGATCCTTCTGATCTCAGCCTCTGACTTGGCTGGGATGGCAAGCACAGGACACTGTGCCCAGTTGGTTGAGATGGGGTCATGAGAGCTCTTGCCTGGCCTCAAACTGTGATTTTCTTAATCTATGCCTCCCAAATAGTTAGGGTTACAAGCCACTGGAGCCCAGCTAATTTTTTTTTTTACAACACCACCAAATATACTTTATTAGCACAAAAAAGCAGCCATAACAAGGCACAGCAAGCAGAAATACACATTAGTAGTAAAAGGGTTATTAGTGTTGCATACAAATACAGCTTTTCTTTTTTGTAGCCTTGGCCATAGTCATAGGGATGTAAAATAACCTGTGGCAGCTAATATGGAAACTGAGGAGCATTCACCAGCAGTACAGAGCGCACTAACAAAGACAGGAGAATGGAGCTGGTACCGTAGTGCAAACGTTTAGGACAGAACTGAAAATTCAGTTCAATACTAAGAAGCAACACCAGGATAATACTTCTCAAAGTGCTCACTCGAGTTGTATTACAAATAATTCTAAGTAACAAAAAGGTGCTAAGTAAAGTTATTTACAGATACAGTGGTTGTGCAGTACCTTTGAACTCTGCAATTTAGGTTTCAGATTTTTCATTAAGAATTAACAGCACTGAAGTGCTATAAATTATACTCAAGCAATTCAGCTATGAGAGCTGAATCACTGCCACCCAAATCACTCATTATAGTTTAACAATAATCTCAACTCAGCAGCCACCGTGGTTGCTCTTTCCTGACTTATCCAGGCATCGTCTGGTCTCATTCTCGCCATGGTTTCATCCGGGGCACAGAAAAGATCCAACGTTAGCCAAACAACGCTTAGACTGCACATGTCAATTTAAAAAAAGTCACACACACGACTACAACTGCAGCAGCTATTCCAAACGCAAGTTTAAAGTTGAAGCACTCATTAAAAAATAATTAGCAAGGGCCTTGAAATAAAATACTACTTCTAACTTTGTAAGTCTGAAATTTCTTTAAGAATGACTATTTAGAAAACCTGGTTTACTTAACAGTCCCTTTTACAGAAGAGAAAAGGAGACTGACTGTAAACTCCATCAACACTTACGTGAACTGCACTATGCCCGTGTGACCAGAAAACTGCATTTTTTTTTTTGGAAAAGGCAGTCTTTTACTTATTTATTTATTTGGATGTCCAAAGCTTGATTTATGGTAACTACAAACTTCACTACTCTTGTAAGGTTATAGAAAAATTCTTAGAAAAAATACTTTTAAACATTAGTCACGTTGGTGAAATACTCATCCAATATTAATAATTTGTTCTTCAGTAAGAAATAGAATTTTTCCTAGCAAATGTCCCAGCTGCCTCACTCAATTACTGCAGCCATTGAAAACCAAACTGTACTAACCTGGCGAGCGTTCTCCTAGCCTTACGGAACACCTTTATTCGGGTGTTTCAAATGGGTGCGAAGTTTGAGTAACAGCAGATCCCACATGACAGAGGCTAGTAACTAAGCCGGCTGCGTGAGAAATCCTAGCACTGATCCTGTGCTCCCTGTAGGTGTGCTGAAAGCAGACCTAGTGACTGCCTTTTGGGACAGGGGAGCTTTGCCTTGACTGGTTCTCTCTCTAACCCAGCTAATGTTTTGTTTTTTTTTAAGATGAGGTCTTGTCATGTTGACCAGGTAGTCTTCAGCCCCTGTGCTCAACTGATTCTGTTGCCTCAGCATCCCAAGTAGCTGGGACTACAGGTGGTCCCAGCACCTAGCTTGTCTCTTCAATTTTCTGAGGAATTATAAGGCAGAAGAACTATAATGCATCCGAGGACCACATATGTCAGCAGAGGGCGATCCCCTGACACAAAATGTTGAATATCAGTGAAGAAGCAGCACAGATGCTCATGGGTTACTGTGGATTACCACGTTAGCCTTAAATCTAGGGTCAGGACAGCCATGTCAGCTTCCTGAGATGACAGCAAGGAGCCCTTTGGTCTTTGTACCCTGCCACTGTGTGCTGAGCCTGCAGCATGGTGGGTGTCACATGCCAATGATCGAATGCTCACCGTTCAAGCTCTAGCTTTATAATCAATTGGCTAAGTGACCTCCACAAGTCACTTGAACGTGTCAAGTTTGTCTTTATCTGAATCCATGAAACATGACAAATTACATGCACCCTGTCCAAATGGCATATGAGAACACACTTACAAAATCGACGGTGCTTTGTAAATGGCCAATGTGACCTAACAACACAAGGCATTCTTAACCCAATACTGTGGGACATCAGAGTGCTCTCCCGAGTGCCTCCCTGGCCTGAGGACTGCTGAGCTGTCGGCTGATGAGAAGCAGGTGTGGGAGAGCTGGCGCCTCCTCCACTCACCTGAAAGCCGGGCAGACATTTACAGAGGCAGAGGCCTCTGTGCTACCCAGGATGGAAGTCAGCCATTGGGGTCAGGGTTAACCTCTGGGGACAGCTTGGGACGTTCACTGCCCTGAAATACTGCAGAGGCTCCAGACCAGCTTCCCTGACAGCCTCATCTACAGCTGTTTGCCTCCATGATTCCAGTCGCCACCCAGAGACTTTGTCCTTTGTCCTGTCCCCTCTCTAAGAATCTCCTGTTCTGTGTTGAAGATGTGACAGAAGCAGAGTTCTCAGCCACCTCTCTGAGAGCTGCTCAGGGTAGGCACGTGTGTGTGTGTGTGTGTGAGAGAGAGAGAGAGAGAGAGAGAGAGAGAGAGAGAGAGAGAGTGAGAACAGAGAAACTGCCGCGTTCACAGGCCTGGGTTTGTTTTGCTCTTGCTACTCTGTGTTTTGCTACAGTGGCCTCCAACCGAGGGCCTGGGAAGCACTGCATTCCTCCCTCCGGTCCTGTCAATGCTAACATCGGCGCTAGTGGAGGATCATGACCAGACCACTTCCAAAGGGGCCAAGGTTGCTCTAGCATCTGGGTAGCCATGAGTGACATCACAACAGCCTCAGCCTCCCCTCTGCATGTCCATCGAGTCTCAGCGTGGAGCATAGCAGCTTCACTGCAGACCAGGGCCCTGGTTTTCCTCTCAAACAGCTGCTGGACACCACGAGGTGCCAACCCTGCCTCGCTCTCAGGACCCACTGTCCATGTTTCACTCACGGCACAGCAGCTCTGATGGCTCCATCAGAAGGACCCACCCTGAGTGTAAAGCCTGTTTCGGTCCTGATCCATCTGCACACCTGTCCCTACCTCCCAGATTCATCTTCACAATCACGGCAATGACACCAAACCCCGTGAAGCTGGTTGCTGGAGGAGAGGAGTTTGAGGCGAGGGGCAGGGAGCAGACAGACCCTGGCCATGTCCGCGAGCTCTCAGCTGCAAATCACAGCGGAGCCCCAGGTTAACCCGGTGGCAGTGAACTTGCTTCTGCCAGGCAGGGAGCACTGTAGCAAGAACTGTGGTGAAAGACCTGCAGACCACAGCCTCTCCCTGCAGGGCAGTCATTTCTCACCCTCACACTCAAGCAAATATGCAGTTGACCCACACTGTGCACAGCACACGGCAGGACAATTTTACGTGGAAACGTCACCATTTCAAAGGTTTCTCAGTTAGGGGAATGAAATGGTAAATGTAACTGAGCAGGAATGGCTGATCCCAGAGACCTGCTCTTTGAACTCTTCTGTTCTTTTCCAGCACTGGGGTTTGAACTCAGGGCCTCAGCTTGCTAGGCAGGCGCTCTATCAATTGAGCTATGCCACAGCCCACTTTCCGCTTCCTCTGCAGCAGGCCTTGTTGGTTTCCTGATATCACTGCAGAAACCCCTTAAGATGCCTAGCACTCCGCCACTCCCCCAGATGCTCCACACCGGGAGAGGAGAGCACACAGATGGGCTCTGGGGAGCTTACCTCAGGGGCCACAAAATTCGCCGTGTAGCAGGGGGTCATGAGCAGCCCGTTCTCAGCTCGCAGCTGCTTGGCAAACCCAAAATCACAGATTCGGATGGATTCAGGGTTTCCAGACTCATCCATGTACAGGATGTTACTTGGCTTCAGGTCCCGATGAACGACCTGGAGGGCAGGAGGCGTACACAAGGCTGAGCAGGGGATGAGGGCACCTGCAGGAAGTCTGGCTCATTCTGGAATTGTTTATTCGGGGCAGGGCCTGCAGCAGGAGGCAAACCAGCCACATGAGAGGGAAGCTGCCTTCCTCATATAACCCGCTTTCACCGTGATCAACATGCGTGAGATTCTGAATGACTCTGCTCCTAGCCACGAAGAGGGAGCAGCTTTTGGAGCTACTGCACAGTGAGTCAGGCAACAGTCACAAATAAAGAGGTTCTTGGAGTTGAAACTCACTGTGTACCTGTATGCCAAGCCCTGTCAGGTGCCAGGCTGCACCAGTGGCCAGCCCGCTGTCACAGCCACGCTGACTCGTGGTGGCAACAGGCCGGAACGCAAGGCGACACCAACTCAGAAACTGCACTTGTGCTGTGGGGGCAAAGGCACTCTGCACACATCCCGCAGGGACAGTGACAGCTGTGAGAGTGCGGGGCCAGCAAAGCCTCTTTAGGGCACAAAGCAATGTCTTCTAAGGGGACAGAGGACCATTGTGCAGACATGTGGCGTGTGCCTTTGCACAGCTTGGAACCCGAATGTCCCAATTGTCCTGTTGTATTGCAGTGAGAGCAGCCACAAGGGAAAATAAAGGGACACAACGGGCAGTCAGGCTCAGCTGTGGCCTCCTAAGGAGAGGAAACAGGTGACTTTGGCCTCAGGTTCGACACCTCCGCCATTTAGCAGAGCATCTGCGAAGCCCTCATGCAAAGCGCTGCCACTCGAGTCCAACTGCTGCAGAGCCCTGTGTAAGGCTCCCTGCCCTCCACTGTCGGTCCTGTAAGAATACTCTCCTGTTAGAAGAGATCTGACCTCAAACATCCAGCCAGACAGAATTGCCTGCTTCCTGAGAAACCCTGAGGATGGAGATGAAGGATGGAGAAAAGGTGTCATGCAGTGTGGCTGCCCCCTTGAGGCCGAGTGTGGCCTTGGGCAGTTGCTCGACCTTCCTGGGCTTTGGGTGGCTCCACTGCCCAAGGGGCGCAGTCACAGCCGGCACACCTGAGGGCTGGGTGAACCTAACTGACACTCTCACAACAGCATTGCTTTGCACTGGTTAATAAATCCAGCTGTGTATTAAGTCAGAGCATTTTTCGTTAAAATTGGTCCACACAAATACAATTTATTAGCTTAGCTCCTGGATTTCCCTTGAAGGGTAGTAGGACATGTCACCCCAGTGGGGTCAGCTAGGGAAGCAGAGACAAGGCAGGCTCTCTGCCCTCCCCGCATTTTCCCAAAAGCAGGCATGAATGCATAAAGCTGTCTTTCTCCCCAGTCTACTACAGAGGAAGTCATCGCTGAGACTGTCTAGGCCTTGAGCAGCCCTGATGGAGCAAGCCTTTCCACATGCCCTTGTCGTCCACCAGCAACCATGTGTCTGCCCCAGCATTTGCTGCTCTGTCCATCTATCTGTCTTTAGTCTGACTTACGGAGCCTCAGCCAAGGAGCCTCTGAGGCAGACAGACTGTGGTCTGGAGGAGCTCATGACCCCTCCATGGTCTCTGCCTGCCCCTCCCCCCCAGCCTCCTGTTGTCCACAGCCACTGTGGCCTTGGCCTTACCCCCTGGGAGTGCAGGTAGTCCATGGTCCTGGTGATGGTGCACAGCACATCGCTGGCCTCGCGCTCCGAGAAGCACCGCTGTCGGAGGATGCGGTCCAGAAGTTCCCCGCCACGCATCAGCTCTGTCACCAGGTACACATATTTACCATCGTCATAGACCTGGGTGCCAAGAGGAGGTGCACACGAGCTCAGAGAGCCGCCTGGCACCACAGCTGCCCTTCCCAGGCCGCTGGCTCTGTGAAAGAGCAAGGACTCTGACAGGGCAGGGGAGAGGCCAGGACCTAGGTGTGGAGTAAGAGCAAGTTGTCTGGTGGCGAACGGCCACTCCAGCACACTGGAGTGACTCTGCTTAGGAAGAAAACAGCTCTGACATCCTGCTGCTGGGGGCAGGGAAGGGTGGCTCACAGTGGGGTGACGGGGCTTAGCTGGAAGGGAAGAGGGGAAAACTGCTTTCTTTCCCTGACCCAGACTGCACCCCAGGAGCGTTAGGGGCTCAGTGAACTTCTCAGCCAGCCGCTTCCATATGACTGATTCCTGCTCCCTCCCCCTCACTAGGGACAAGGACCAGAAACTGCTCCACAGAGCTAGAGTGAGAGCAAGAGAGAGAGAGAGAGAGCACACAGGAGAAGCTGTGAAACTGAGTTAAGACTCACCGAGTCCTCCCCTCACTCTGATTGCCCCCCATCTCTGTCACAGTTAGGAATGATGACAATGGATGACATGCCTGCCTGTGATGTACGCAGGCACTTCCTTTTTTATACTTGTACGTCATGTGATTTGGGAGACACGGTACAGGTCCAGCAAGGTGGGGTGACCAGTCACTAGTGACCAGAGATGCTGGGTGGAACTGGCTCCAGCATGCACTGCTGGGCTCTATGAACACCAGTGACATGCAGAGAACATGTGCTAAATAAATGGTAGGTGTGCGTGTGTACGTGTGCCTAATACACAAGAGGTACAGGTGGGGCGGCGGCTGTGGGACTGCTTACGTCTTTGAGGGTGATGATATTTGGGTGCTGGCCATACCGCAGGAGGATCTCGATCTCCTCAGAAGGGTCTCTCTTACTCTTGTCGATGATCTGGAACAGACACAGGATTTGACGGGGAGACATTTGGCACTGTTCTTCAGATGTGTCTCTGACCCTTTCAGATGTGCATTTGGCCCCAACAGGCCTTGCCACTTGCCTTTCCTTCCCCTCCAGCCTCATACTCCACCTGGGTCTCCTAAAACTGCCTGGAAACTCAGGGGCAGTCCCCTCTGTCCCAGCTGGCACGAGAATTACATCTTAAAAAGAGGGGTCCAGCCTTCAGACACCAATTTTAAGATAGCATAAGGCTGGATGCAGATGGTGAGTGTGGAGGGCTCACACAGACACCAAATGAGTGACAGAACCTGTTTCAACTTGCCTGCACAGCCTGAGCTCTCAACTTGCTTCTTCAAATAAGCCTCCAACTACCAAGTGCCTCTGCCTCCTTGTGTGAGCTGCACACCAGCCACACAATGAGGGACAGCTCACCAGGAGATGCTGGGAAAGGAGCACGGACTGGATTGCCCTTGGGCTGGGACACAGTTCCTTCTACTGCCCAGCATTTGTACCCAATGTCTTAGGACAGCAGGTGAAATGATTTAGCCCCAGGATGGATGGCTTCCTATGACAGGTGTCAGAAATGGAGTTACTGGTGGTGGGGGTGGCTGTCACCTCTGGAGACACCCTTCTTATGCTCTTGGCTCCACTTTGATGGAGAGGGAGCTGGTGCAGAGAGCAAATGCATTTGTGAGGAGCTGACAGCACACACACTGCACACACCACTCAGGAGGGAAACGAGGTCATTAGAAACACCTTCTTAACAACAATTGTGAGACCCCTGCATTCTAGTCCCATAGATTGTAAAGCACCTTGGCTCGACTCCCCGGGGACATTCCGTGCCTGGAGCTTTGCAATCTGAGAAGGTTACAATGCATGCATGGACTTTGAAATTTAGTAGTAGATTCATTTTTCCAGAGACGATTTCATGATAAAGTGGTAGGCTGTTAGCATAAGTCTGTCTGGTCCCCTCACAAGGGAGCAGGATGCAGACTAGTGCGAGGAAGCCTTTGCTCCACTAGGAACACCTGCTTGTCAAGATACAGAGAGCACGGGTGCTCCTCCAGTGCAGGCTAAGCTGCCACTTGCCACTTGTCTTAAAAACAGGAAAGGAATGGAAACAGACACAGTCATTTCCTGGAGCATCACAAATAACCCTGGAAGGGAGAGAAAAATGTCAATAACCATGGCTTCTGTGGGGAGGGGAGACAGGCACCTGGGGAGACTTTGAGGTCTCCTGTGTAATTTTTGAATAGTGAGCTATGAGAATATGTTTTATCCATTCAAAAATGTGACTATTCTGGAGAGCACCTGGGATTAGAAATGACTGCCTTGTCTATTCACCTGCATCTGTTTTATTCCTATATGCTCCTTTGCTGTAAGTCATAAGAAAAGCTCTTATTTAGAAACGATCGTTTTTAAAGACAGTTCACCTGAAGATCCCACTGACATTTGAAAAGCATTTTAAGGTTCTAGTAACAGTTGATGTGAATGTCCAGACGTGAATGAAGCACATTCACCCTCAACACATCGGAGCTGCTGTCTTGTTGATCTGTTAATCTGACACACTCTTGAGCACACATGGATCTTTGATGTTTATATCTTAAACGTAATACGTAAACCTTTTTAAATCATGTAATTGTTTGGCTGAACTTCAAAGCACCTCGAACACCATCCACCGCCTGTTCTCTAGGTGAAGGAAATGAAGAGATGGCCCTGGGTCCGGGTCCACAGGGGCATGAGCACCACGTGGAGGAGACCAGTGCTCAAACAGCTCTGCTACTCCCTTTCAGGAGTGGAAGCGGCTCACGAGGGGTGAGAACACCACAGTGTGTGGCAGCTCAGTCTGGGGCCACCTCTCTTGCCAGCACCTGAACTTGAGTGTTTGGAGGCTCAGCTCCCGTAGAGGGCTGCATGTGTGAGGCTGTGTTGGGGCCCCACCAACCCTGGGCTGAGCCCTGGCATCACTGTATATACTCCCAGGTCTTGGCAGATACCTCAGCCTCTCCTTGCCTCAGGCTCTTCGTCTCTAAAACATGGGATAACAGTGTGCATCTCCAGGGTCCTTTGTTAAGATTAAGTGGACAAGTGTCCATCTCTTTGTGCTCTGGTTCACAGACAGCCCTTAATACAAGTGAGCTATTCTTATGACACTGACAAAATGCAATCACTCTGATAACCCCAGGTAGGGGACCAAGTGGCTGTGCCTCCACACTGATGCACTGAAACACCACTTGCATATTTTTGTTAAGTTGACGACACGGAGCAGGGTGATGTCCAAAGTAACATTGGGTAGAAGGTGTTTCCGTTAAAGTCTCCAGAAAACAAACTAGATGTCACACACAAAGTTGTCTGAGGAGGGCTTAACTCAGGGGTGGCTGAAGTGTACCAGGAGTTTAGGGAACTGACAAGGGACATGCAGACCCTTGGAGCTACCATGGGCAGTCCTTGCCTTGGAGGGCCGAAGGACCAGAAGGGCTGCAGGGGGCCCGTCCTTCCTGATCCAGTCACTGTGGGCACTAGAAAGGCCCTGTGTTCCCTCCACGCCTGAAGGATTTCCTGGAAGCCCAGAGGCAAGGCCAGGGCCTGGAGGATGTGACTTTTCAGCCACAGGGGAGTAAGAAGGGGTGTGCAGGGGAAATGAGACCACTGTGGGTAGAGAAGTCCCACTGAAGAGCTGTGGTTGGAACAGGCACTCTGCTCACACGCTGGCTTTCTGCCCTCCCCTAACCTGGGTTATTTCCAAGCTTGCCTGGGCCTCGTGGATCCCATACACAGAGACTGTATCTTTCAGATCCAGGCTTGATCCTGATGGTGGCAGAAGTGCTGGCTGCTGTTTTCTACAAATTTTCTGAAAAGTTTTCTGCTTGGTTTTTATTTTGTCTGCAGTGTGGGAGGCGTGGCACGGCCCTGGGGATGGCTGGAGTAGGTTTGGAAATGTCAGTGAATTTCTTCATTGTAGAGTAGGCTTCTCCCGATTAGAGCAGAAGTGAATTGTTACATTGTTTTATAACCTTTATCAGGTGACAAAATGGTGGTGGGGGTGGGGGGTTTTCTCCCAGGGCATCCTGGTCAACACTGATGACCCTGAGGAAGGGAGGGGTGGGGCCGGTCCTCTCTGTCTCATTCTTATTCTCATCTCCTGTGGGAAAGGACACAACCCAAGGTGGTGGTCACTGCAGCAGGTAGGTAGCCCCTAGGCGTCACCAGGTAGCACAATGTGTACCTCTACTGTCCTTAGAAATGCCAAGCCAAGGTGTGTGCACATCCACGTAGGGACTGTGATTTAACACTGGATGGCACAGGACATCGGTCTGTCTTGGCAGATGAGGTACACAGGCACATATTAAGGACAAAGTCACGCCTGGTTGCTGAAGCTGATACAGATGCACTTGTGCCACTGCTGACACAGTTTCCCCTGTTCCTTTTTGTTGTCTGTATTTCTCCATCTTCCTCGTCTTGCCTCTCTCCACCATCAGAAGTGCTCCCAGGGAGTCACTGAAGGAGGTGGCCCTGAGGACTGGGAGAGCGTGTGTGCTCACGATGCTCCCTGGGCAGGGTGCTTCCTCTGACTTGCTGGAAGGAACCATTTCTTTTCGGAAGCAAGGCAGTAAGTAGAGCGTGTAATTACTTGAAAACACCTAACAGAAACTTTCTCCTGTAAAATTAATTTAAACAAATGACAGAGAGAAAGAACCACAGTGTGTTCCTGGTGGAAAAAATTAAAATTTCCATGCCAATCAGTCCTTCTAAAAATAAGTTTTATTGAGGCCAAGCATCTGTCTTGATTTCGCTTCCTTTCTGGTTGACAAATTACACACACAGTACGGAAATGAGCGCAGACGTGCAAATGCTGTTCTACACGGACAGCCTGGTGTGAATTCAAATCACAGCTCCTCGGGGAGAGCAAGCGCTAGCCTGTCCTGTGTGTGGCGGCCACATCTGCCCTATAATTAAGAACTGGTGACACATGCTCTGGAACAATTTGGAGGATCTTTATTTTCTGTTGCTCAAGCAAACTAAGACCTGTAATAACGGAAAAGTGTGCTGCTGAGAGCTGGTGGAGCTGCTACTCACAGGAAAACATGGCTGCCACTGATCACATGTAGCTCTCACGCCAACCCTCTGGACACTCAGTGAAGAGGATCTGTGTGCCTGTGCCCACGTGCATGTTTGAAGACAAATGACAGTAAGCCGCATTAATGTCAGACTATTAACTAATTCCACTTTTGCTACAGCTTCTGCTTCTGTGATCGATGACATCCCTAGATGTGTCCTGAGAGCAGGCCTGTGACCTCACCTGGGATGTAGGTCTGCCATAAATAAAGGTGTGCAAGAAAAAGACGTCAATGTGTCAACGAAGGAAAGGGACTGATTCCCTGAACACAGGGAGCTGCAGAACCAATAAGACACCTTCTCCGTTGAACAATTTTTTCTGTAAGTGCTGACTTAAAATATCCATATGGGAAGTAAAGCTGGTTATTTGTTACGAACAATGATAAGAAGCATCTTCCTCAGTCTTCTAAAATTCAGTTTGCTCCTTCCTCATGCTCCTTACAGCTTTCTTCAACTGTTGGACTGACAGCGAAACCCAGCGAGGCTCCTGCTCCCTGGAGCTAACGTCCAGCAGGGGTGTGGACACAGGCAGTATCCAAGCCACAAAGCAGGTTGGGTGACAAGCACTACGAGGGCACAGTCTAGAGATCTCCCCAGTAAGGAGACCCTTGATCCCTGCACAGACTCTGAAAGCCAGGCAGCTGCCTGCAGGAGCTAAGGAATAGCCTTTCAGGCACAAGAATAAAGGAGGCTTCATGAGACCTTTGAGCAGCTGAGAACATACTCCAGGCAGAGGAGAGGGCTGGGGAGACAGGGGAGGAGGGCAGCTACTGATGATTCACTTCAGCCATCACCAAAACTCTTGGTACAGCACCTAGCAGACAGCAGACTCAATTTAAAAAGAAGCTGAGAATAAATGCAAATCCAGCAATCTTGCTGACTAATAATGTACTTTGGAAAGCTGGCTTAAATCTAATTTAAATGTAGTTTATAGGATGACAGAGCAATTACAGTGGGAAGATTAAAAACCTGTAAAATTTGGAAATAATGCAAAACATAACAATATTCCAACTGTGCCCTCAGCCTGCGCCTGACCTTTGCAGAGGCAGGGAGCTGCTCACCTCCTCTCACAAGGACCTGCATTCCAAGTCACAGCTCGAGGTCATCAGTGAGGGGTTGTCCTGGGCACTGAGCTCCTGTCAGACTGTCATCCCACTGCCAAGAGTCACCAAAAACAATGAAGGACAATTCCAGCTCCAAAAGAATCCCCCAAGTTTTGTCTGCATTCTCAACCCTGCACCCCGACACTATGGGTGGGTGGAGGGGACTGGGTGTGAGGGGTGGTACTCAGCATCCCCAATGGCACACACCAATGCAACAGCATCCCCTGCCTCAGCTATGAAAACCACAGTGCTTCCCCCATTGTGTCCTGATGACGACCCTGGGCAGAAGCCAGTGTCCCAGTCCCAGTCATCACTGGTCACTAGCAACAACCGCATCCTGTCTCCACTTGTTACACCATGGGGACGTTTTTGAGCATGGGGACACTTCTCTGGATGAGGAGTCCCTGTCTTGTTCCACCCAGGTGTCTCTCACGATGAAGCAGGTCCCCTTCTATACCTGAGCTGCGGGGGACTCTTGATGGCTCAGTCCATAACCATTCACGTGGCAGCTGAGTGGTACATGGATTTGAGCCACTGAGCCCCAGAGGACATTCACTGAGCTGATATCCAGGTCATACACAATGACCTGCCACATTCCTGATTTCTGTCACATCAGAAAGCGCACTGCAATGTGCTATTTTTTAGTCCCTCCATTCAGAGGAGGGGGATTTGCTCCTCAGGGGCTAGTCATCATCCAACAGAGAAAAGGCCAGTGATGTTCCCATTATGTTCTTCCTGGAAAAGGCTGAAACAAGATGCAACAGTGACCAGAACTCTGTTGATAAATGGGCCATGAGCGATTTGTCACTAAACTGCCGGCTCTTCTGTCTCTGAAGGAAACACAATGACAGGTCCACAGCAGCTCAGACTGCTTCTGAAACAGTGGTGGGGTTCTGGGCATTTGTGGGCCCTCAGCTACATCTGCCCAGGAAGCTCAGAGTTTTCCACTGTCTGTCTCTGTCCAGTGCTGGGTGATGTAAGCATCTTCCAGACGATAAATTATGACCAATGTCATCTCCAAAAGGGTGAGGGGATTCCCTCCATGTCCATCAGCTACATTTGCCCAAGCATGCCAAGGCTTGTAAAAAGACACAGGAAGGCCTGCCTCTCTCCTCCACCGCCAGCGGGAGCTGCAGGATCTGGCTTCTCTTCCGGAGCTGGGGTGCTATTCTTGAGCTTCCACAGGGTGTGGTCTCAGCAAGATCTTTGGGGACACAGTCACAGCCCTGTAACAAAGCCCACCTCAGATGGCGCCTCTGCGTGAGAGCGGGGTATGGGATGTCATTGGGTCACAGGATGGCTGGCTGAGCAGCCCACAGTAGCGCCACTGCTGGAAGGCGCAGAGGCTGCCCAGCTGGCCACACAAGGAACTTGTTTCTCTGTGCTCTCTGGCAGACGTATTTGTTTCTAGGATTGCTGTGGTCACCCGATAGACAAGCTGAAGAATTCCTATGAGTAATGGACCACACAGAGAAAATTCTGAGAAGCACGTGCATTACAAAGCAAATGGGAAACACATTTCAAAAAATAAACGAGACTCCCTAAGGCAGAACGCAGGCCTGCTCTCCACCGTCACCACAGTGGACACGGGCCCAGCACCTGGACGTCCCAAGTCCCCCTGGACTCCCCCAGGGTGAGGTAACAAAGCAAGAAAGAGGAAAGTCCCTACATTTCAGGCCCTGGGAACATCCCAGGCTGGGCCATGCTGCCCGGCCCTGGCTGTTCTGTGAAGGTAGTGTCCTTCTGCAGGCTCGTCACAACGCCCCCAGGAAGTTTACCCTTGATATGTCGCCTGACTCTCCTTGGTGTTCTGAGGGCCTGGGCAGGCTGGACAGGGAATGCATCGGCTGGACTCAAAAGTTAATCATTCCTCTACATTCTAACATTCCTTGTTCTTTGAGAAATTAAAGATAATCTGTCAAAAACCATGGATCCTGAGCTGTTCTGGCTGTGGTCTTTTTTTTTTTTTTAACCAGGCTGAGAATTTCTGTAGTCCGAGGTGCTACATGGGTAATCGCCCTCAGTTGATACACACCTTTTGAGAAACTTCTGCTTTCACAAAACAGCAGTGGAGCTGTAGGTGAGCGTAGCTGGCCAGGGTCATCCCATGTGGTCACTGTGTTGAGCGATCTTTCCGGAGCTTAGGAAAGTCACAGTTGGTGGAAATTATTGCTACCCCTGCCTCCCTGGCAGGTCCGTCTCTCCCCAGATGTTGTCTGCAGAGCTCAGGCAGCACCACATGCTTCAGATGTATTTGGGAACAAGTTGGAACAGCTGGGCCATGGTGGCACAGGCTTGGACCCTGTCCCTCTAGAGCCTTGAGGGAAAGTGGTGGAGTCTTGCAGAGACTCCATATTAGATTTGGATTTTAGCTGGGAGCCTTGGCTTTAATCCACATTGTACCAACCAGAAAACTCTAGAAACTGGCATTTTGGATCCCAGATCAAATATTTAACCCAGCAACAATTACAGAGGCTAAAGTTACTATGTAGAGCTTGCCAAATTGGATTATGGTTGAGAGCAAATTACTAGCGTGCTGCCCAAGTTTCTGTAAATAATACCAGCTGATATTTTCCTTTAGTTCTACCTTCTTCCTTTTCCATCTCCTCTTTTCTTCCTTCCTTTGCTAAATGCTATGCCTGTTCCCCAACTCTAGGTGCTCAGAGCTGTTATTCTTGGCACGTGTTAAACATAAGCCTACTACGCGTGGTCAGTTCCCACATGTTGCGTACAACTGAAAATTTATCAAGGCAAACTGAACTCCATCCCAGGAGAGCTTGGACTGGTACAGTTACCTCCAGGTGGATGGAGGGATGTCACGTGGGCCCACATGCCTGCTGGACACACAGTGCTCACACACACCCCTGCTCACGAGGTGCACTCGCCTTACCTTCACAGCATACTCTGCATCCGTGGCTTTGTGCACACACCGCTTGCACACGGAGTAAGAGCCCACCCCGATGTCCTCCTTGATCTCATAGCCATCGGTGAAGTGGATGTTGTTCCCGTGTAACTGCTGCAGAGAGGTGCAGACAGGACAGCTCTCAGTACTCTCTCACGCAGGGGCACACGCAACCACATGCACACAGGACTCGGGCACAGACTGAGCACTTGTGAACTTGAAGAGACTGAGGCTCAGGAATTACAGGATTCCTGTGCTCAGGGTCACAGAGTTACTTAGTGAATGTTCTAGATCTAAATCCCAGCTTCCCTGATTCCCTGGGCTCTGACCCTTAGCGTTTAGACACCAGGACATCCTGTGTCCACTCACAGCCACATTTTCCCCAAAGATCTGAACAGCTGAAAGCACAGAACAAAACACACAGAAGGATTTGTGGACATGGGACATGTGGCTCTGATGCCTGCTTCCAGAGTGAGACTCAGCACAGAAATATGGGCCTAGAAGTCTGACCTCAGGATGTCTGAGTCACAGCCTGCTTATGACTTGCTCACAGTCTCCACCACCCACTCTGAAACTGAGACAAAAGCCCCAGTATTGGTCACATCAAGCATCCACATTACACACGCCACAGTTTCCCACAAGGCCATGGGAGAGAAATACTGTAGAAACTCAGTGCCATCCAATTTACCCTAAACACACATAGTAACTTCTTAACTAAGTTTGATCCTCACTCCTTCTCAGAATTCTCATTTTTAAAATTATCATATTATTATTATACTGGAGGTACATTGTGAGATTTGTAAAAGTTCTTACAATATATCATAGTTGAATTCACCCCCTTCATCATTCTCCTTTTCTAGTTATATTTGAATGGTGGAGAACTCTTCAAAAAAATGTCATCTTCCACTAGGCTCCCACAGACATGGCTCCCACAAATCACTCTGCCGTGTGGGGAACTGGCTTGATGATGCCAAAGTCTGACCCCACAAGAGACGCTCAAACTGCTTTTGCTGAAAAGCACTGACTCTTTCTTGGGTCCGTGAATTAACTAATGGCAGGAGAAAAGCATGGTATTTGTTCTCCATTTTATGTCTGTCTATGCTCTGATCCATTCTCTTTGAAGTCACCTTGCATCCACCTTGGAATCAAGGAAAGACAGGAATGACGGCTATCATCTTCATGACAAGGGACAGAAACTACCCCAACAGTAGACCTTCCTCAGGATGGACCACCTGCCAGTTGACAATGAATCCAGATAACAACTCCAGAACCTCTCCCAGAACAAGGACTGAGAGAATGACCAACCAGACCTCACCTGTGATTGGGACTGTTTAACTATGTGTACCTTTTGTCCTCTGTCCCCAGTTCTTTGCCTATTTAAACCTGTAACTCATTTCTATACCTCAAAGAAGGCTGAAGATGGGTGAGTGCTTCTCTGCCTCTTCCCATGGCATATCCTGAGCTGTGTAATAAATCTTCCTTTCTCTGCCTTCACCATGTCTCTTTATTTGGCATTTAAGGGCAAGTGGCCACACCTGGCATATAGAATTTCAGGCATTTGGGCATTAGGTCCAAAACTCCAGTTTTAACCCCAGGGTCCTTGACACAGACATCTGTGGTGACATTCTTTTCAGGCCCCTTTCTTCCTCCTCAAAGATGGATGAGAAGGAGGGGCAGGAGTGACGGCTCAATCACTAGGGAGGAGCACCAAGGTACAGAGGAAGTGTGGGGGGAGATAGGCTTCTGCCATCTGCCCACCCTTGGCGCCCAGCACCTCAGGGTGTGGAGCCCACAAGGGTCAGCAGAGCCCAGCATCAGCCGAGCACACCCACGCCCAACCCACGGGGAAGTTGGAGTTACCTGCACAATCGGGTGAACTGAGGCTTTGTGCAGTTCTGGCTGCAAGGGCTCCTGGACCAGGCTTGAGGCCACAAAACTGAATCCTCTGAACAGGTGATGAGCGTTGGCACTCGGGGGGACGCCAGGAGAGTCTGTAGGTGAGCATCAGCAGAGCTGGGTGAGCTCATGTTCTAGAAGCACGTGTGTGCAGGTGTTCTGTGTGTGTGTGTTGGAGAAGGAAAAACAGACATGTAGAAAGGCTCAACCATATGAAACCACTTTATTTGGGGTGGTGCCAATAGTCTGATTTTTCAATGGCAAACATACCCCGAACAAAAACTTCAGGATCATCAATGATCCCATCTCTCTCTCTCTTTCTCTCTCTCTTCTTCCATCCCTGCATTGTGCTCTTCCAGGTCATGTGGGCAGGAGCAACTGCCCACGGCAAGGCAGGAGTGTGAAAGGAACAATATCCTGCCTTGTGAGTTTTCTAAGCTCTGTAAGATTTCAAGTTTCAAGTTCATCATCAAGTAAACAAAAATGATGGAGCAGTGGGCAGCAATATATTTAAATATTTGCATTATGTCTGACAGACAAAGCTAAGCTATTATGCAAAGAGCTCCCGGAGATCAACGAAGAAACACCCATGGCTGCCACGAGAAATGAGTGATCTCATACATATTTAAAGGAGAACACCTCAGCTTAGGAGTTAGCAGACAGGAAAGTCATCAACCTTACAGTAGAGAGAGCAGGATGGGCAATGCCTGCTAAACTTTGAAAGTCACCTGTCCTCTGAAGAGCCAGCTCTGGGTCTAGGAATTTACCCTGCAGAGTTACTATAGAAAGTACTGAAGATTAATGTAGAAAATATTTGCTTTAGCAATACTTGTCGTAACAAAAATACTGGGGACAACCCAACTATGGTCCTAATCAACATGGTCCATCCACATTGGAACGCTTCGTGATGCTGTGTAAATAATTCTAAGAAGACTGTCATAATCAGGTGAGACATGCTGTGTGGGCTGACATAGAATCATGTCCCTAAGAGCTTGTCAAGCAAAAAGAGAAAAAAAACAACAAAAAAACCCCCAAAAAACCCAAGCTGGGATCAATATGGAGAACATGCACATTGCAAGAGAAAGTTCAAAATACATTTTAAATTTATTCTGATACATTAAAAGTGCATAAAATATGTAAGACATAAAAAATCCTGTAATATCATAATATAAATCAATAGTATATAAAATGTAGTATGTATCCAATTTTTTTCTTACAAGTACAGGTAAAAATTTGAAGATACATATTATATGTAAAATGTCTTTTAAAATTATATAAATGTTTATGTGTGTATTTATATATTCTAGAATCATTTATGTACCTGAGAGGCCTGGAAAGTCTTTGCCTTTCTACTCTGTACGCTTTACTTTGGAATGGAACAACCTGACTACAGCTCTCTGTGGGCCGGGTGTGAGGCATCTGCAGAGGGAATGTGGACTTTGTTATTTGGTATTCTGCTTTGGGGACAGGGTTGTGAGGGCAGCTGCTTCAAAACCCAGCAGCAGGTCATGAGCTGGGAGGTTCTTCAGCACCAGACATGGCCTGGCTGCAAACAGGCAGACAGTATGCACCATGCAGTGTGTTCTGGGGGAGAGGCAGGCCCATCACGTGCAGCAGAAAGCTCCCTGCCTTCAGCCTCCTGGACAGAGAGGGAACCAGACCCAGGACCCCTCACCTTACAAAAGGCCTTCCCAGTCCCCTCAGGTAGCCAGATGCTCATGTGACCCCCGAATCAATGTAACATGGGCTGACTGTTTGTAAACAAACTCCTAATGTGCTAGTCTAGGAAGATTAATTAAAGACAAGGCGCGGCTGAGCAGTTTTTAGAATCTGAGCGTGTGCACCGTGAGATGGCAGAGACAGCACACACTTTTTGACAAACAGCTGTTTCCCAGAGGCATGGAACCCTCCTGACGAGGGCTCCTGCTCTGTTTGGGTGCCTGTGCCGAATTCTGTCTCTGAGGTCTGCCTTCTCTTAAAACCCCCTAAGCTACCTGTGCTGCACTGAGATTCTGCTGAATCAAGCAGCTTGGTGAAGGGATTTGTCACAGCTTAAGCAAGCCTCAAACCCAAGTGCTTCGATGTCCTCCCTGAGGTCTTCACATTTTAGAACTTGAGCTGTTCTAGGAATTCTTGCCTGAGCCACACAATGGTGAAGGCTGAGCATAGACCACACACACACTGGAGGGAGGAAGAGTGAGAGAGAGAGAGAGAGAGAGAGAGAGAGAGAGAGAGAGAGAGAGAGAGAGAGGAACGAACGAGCCATGCTAACTTGAAATGATGCACTTTCATTAGTGAATGGGAAATCTGTAATCAAATACGCAGGACTTTTAATCAACAGAGGCCAGAAGTCGTGCCTCCCACGACCAGGTGACTTTGCCTCTCCCTGCGGAAAGTAAAGAGAGAGGTGAAGGTGTGAGAGCCGAAGTTCAGCAAAGTCTGAGGAGAAGACATTTGATTGGTGAGGTGAGATAGGAAGTAATGACAGGTGGGAAAGAGAAATTAGGGTGCTTCATACTCATCTGTGGGCTGCTGACTGTCAGCACAGTACTTAAGTAAGAGCAAAAACTCAGGGAAAAGGAAACATAAAACTAAGGACAAACAACCATCAGTGATCCCAAGAGGATTTTCTGAACTGTGGGATCTGCTGGGTTTTCAAACCTCAGCCTGGCATCTCGCCAGTCAGCACGTTCCAACGGGTGGCTGATGTGCGATCAGGAAACATATATTAGCTGAACCTTGGTTTAATTGATGCTGAAAGTGAACTACAAGAATGCCCTCCATGTGTCCAGAGCCTAATGTAAGGAGCTCGTGGGACAGAGGCTGTTTCAGGACACATTGCTATGGCTGCCCTGTAACCCAGCTGTGCATTGGGCTCATCTGCTTAGAAAATCCCACCCTTCCAGATCAATCAGGGTGACGTTTATGCATCTTTAGTACTTCAATTACTGCCTACCCCAAAGGCAAACTGCACAGTATGATGAGTTAACTTTAAAACTGATTGGAGAATTCACAACAGTAAGGAATAGAAAGTTAATTCTGGCACAGTACTGGAGTGCTGTGTGTCTAATGAGTTTTCCTTAAGGTAATAATTCAAATGAAATTGAATTCTTTCTGTGCACAAAGTGCTTATGACGCTTATGGTCACATTGTCACCTCAGCTGGAATTTAAATTCTCACGAGTAATATAACCCACACATGCATGTGAGGAATTGAGAGCTGAAGGCAAAGCATCTTCTCACATGCAGCACAACTGTGTCTTCTCTGAGTATTTTAAACACCCGCTTCACATGAGGGTAAGTGCAGCTCACCCTATAAAGGACTCTGCTGTGTGGACAGTCTGTGTGGACAGCCTGCATGGACAGCCTGAATGGACAGTCTGTGTGGATGGCCTGTATGGACAGTCGGCATGGACAGTCTATATGGACAGCCTGTGTGGACAGCCTGTGGGACAGTCTGCATAGAGAGCCTGTGGGACAGTCTGTGTGGAGAGCCTGTATGGACAATCAACACAGACTCACAGCAGCTTCTCCTACTTGGAGCCATTACTTTTGTGTCTTTTACCTTCAGGTCAGGCACAGGAGAAGAAATGCTTGCCTGCCTCAGGTGACCATGGCAGAGCCAGGGTGAAATCTCCAAGGCGTTTCTGATCCTTGCGACCTCTGTGGCTAACAGTATCTCTCTTTGGTGAAGGGGTTAATTCTGTCAATGAGAAGGACTGACCCCAGCCTGCGCAGGTTTTCTTCTCCTTGCCAGCCTCATTAGGATGCAGTACTGATGACCTTGAACTTGAACTTCAAGGGCAATTGTCATGTCACTCAAGCCTTGTTGCTGATGACAGTTTTGGCTTCTCCTGAGGATGAGGTGGCCCAGAAGACAGAGTGAGCCATCTGTGTCATGACATCTGGTGCCTAGCGCACTGAACCAGCACCTCCTGCCCTTCCAGCTAGGCTGCTTTGGGCAGGAGCTGCGCTCAGGCCCATGCCAAGTCCAACTGAGCCCTGCAGCCCTCTGTGCCTGCACATGGCCCACGTCTGTCTGTCACAGACAGGCATTTCACCAGTAGCTGGACCCGGAGGGGACAAAGTGGATTCTCTGCTCCAACTCTGGCCACTTATTACTTGCAGTTGACTATCTGTCTCATGATTATCTTTCAAAAATCACCGAAAATGTCAGATTCAAAGGCAGCAAGAGAAGCAAAGGCACACCTGCCTCCACAACCCCTGAACTTGATCCTCCACTCAAGTCTGCTGAGAGAATTGTGACCTGCTCTGCACACAGCCACCAACCACCACTACTGTGGCTGGAGATACTCCAACCTCAACATGACTGCTTTAGGCAACAGGGCCTTTGGGGCTGAGGTTAAATGAGGTCAGGAGGATGGGTCCCAATCCCACAGGACCTGTGTCCTTATGAGAAAAGGAAGACTCCAGAGCTTTCCGGCTCTTCTCACACATGGAGGAAAAGTCATGGGGCACAGGGAGTTAGCCATCTGCAAAGCCACGAGGTGAGGCCTCAACAGGAACCAACCCTGACAGCACATTGACTGTGTATTTCTAGCCTCCTTCAGCTGCCTCCCTGTGTTTTGTAATGGCAGTGCGAGTAAACTGAGATAGCTACCATATGTAAAAAGTAAACCCTAATTCATTAATATCACAAAATGGAAACTTCCAAAGAGGGCTGGCCAGTTCTGACTGATCTTAATAGACCCCAAGGGTAATCTTAGACATAACATGAAACTAAGGTCAGGTGCCCACTTGCTATGCTCTGACTTTTCAAACAGGTTTCTGGTTGTTACATGAATAATAAATATAGTTCACAAATCCAGACCTAATAAAAGCTGCCCTGGTCCACGGAGACTATCCTTAAATGAGAAGAATGCATTGTCTCAGATTTCCTTCCTGATTCTTGCCTGTGTGTGCCTGGGAGAGACAGCCATGGCCTAGCAACTCAGAACAGGGGGAAGCATGCAACTCCTTAATGGCTTCTGAAGTGGGTATCACCTGGGGAACAGCAGGGAATTGGTTCTGTCACTGAAACCTTACTGCTGAGCACAGAAAGCCCAAAACTCAAGCAGGAGTGGCAACTGTGTCCCAGCAGGAGCATCTCGAACACAGGAGCTCTGCCTCCTTGCATCTGTCCTAAGGGGTCAGGTGGGAGAGGCTCTTGTTAGGCAGAACGGCCACTGGCACGCACCTGTGGGCGTCCGTGCAGTGAACTCAGGGTCGAAGTGGAAGGTGTCCTCGGGCCTGCCCACTGCTGGCTTAAAGGGCGGCTTGATCTCCTTCCGGTACAGCTTCTGCAAGGAGAGCAAGACAGGGGCTGACTCACAGGCTGTGAGAGCTCTGGCGCCAGACACTTGCTGCGGAGGGAAAGGTGTTCTTACAGGTGTTCCAACCTTGACCTTGCCAGCACCTCAGATATGTGTGAATATGTGTAAAGTACAGACTTTGCTACTGTATCCCACTATGTACATCATAGTACACAGAGGGCAACAGTTGCACGTATATCGAAATACACAAAAGACATAGTTTGAGGTAAAGGATTTGGGACGTGTTAGGCCAACAGTTTTCCAACTTCTTTTTGGCAGTAGGATTTTTGTATCCAAATAAAACCCTATAGGCTGGCCATGAGTACCTCCCTGCCCTGGTGACTTTGGGGCTGCCACCTCGGACCATACCTTCCGCCCTGTGAGGACACTGTGAAACAGAGACCCAGGACTGCTCTGGGGCTTTTTTTTTGCCCATTTGTCCCAGGAGTGTGCACTGGGTCCTTGGCACATCTGCTGGGAACCATGTCAAGATGTGCCCAGAGCCCCTGTGGAGTTGTGCAGCCCACACTCACACAGCCCTCCCACCACCCTGACCTTGGATAGACTGCATAGGAGGGCACAGCCCTCGCTGCATTAGCAGAACTACTTCAGGAACTGCTTTGCACACAGCAGTGTGGCAACAAGGTTGGGATGATTTAATGCAAGGAAACAGCACAGGTATTTGGATCTGGCGTGGTCCCAGGCATGGAGTGCACTGCAGACAGTGAGGACCCAAGCATGGCGAGGAGGAAGGACAGAAATGGTGTGAAGGAGGAGACAAGGTGGTGGTGGGAGAACCAGGCATTCAGGCTGCCTGGGGGAGGGGCAGGACTAGATCACAGCATCTTGGGCAGGACATCAGGAGATGGTCTTCCTGCCCCTACTCATTTAGCATGGAGTTGTCCTACTCTCACTGGCCAGGGGCTCCCAGGGCATTGGGCAAACCCACTGATTCCCAGCTCCTTTTTTGGGTGCTTCTGCCTGATGGGTCTGGGGCTCAGCTCTGTATTTGGGGACTCCACTGGTTGGGCAGCTCTGTGTGGCAGGTTTGGTGACAGACAAATCTGCTCTAAAAGGCAGGGAAACTGAGGCTAGGAGCTGAAGAGTCACTTCTCTAAGTCAAGGGTGAGTAGGTGGCAGGCAGGAAGGGGTAACCTGGTCTCCTGACCCTTCTCGAAACACCGAGTGCTTGGGCTGGGTCTGGGGAGGGGCTGCAGAACTTAAGGAGAAGGTACAGCAAGGGTACTGATGCCTGACACTGGCTCTGGGCACACCCACCGCCCTCTTGTGCTGGTGCCGGGTCAGTAACCAGGGCAGCTGCAGGACCTACAGTGTGGCATTGGAACCTGGGCTGTTTTCAGGAGGGCCAGGGAGGCCAATCCTGCCGCTGGTGCTTCCTGGAGGTGCAGAAACCACGACTGAACTCAGGCTGATTTACTCGGTCATTCCCAGCCCTTTTGAACAGTTGTTCCTTAACCCTTTCCAGAAATAGAAAGAGGCTGCTTTCTGTGGTGACGCATGTGCAGAGAGGAAAAAACCTCCCTGGTGCAGGTGCTTGGGGAAGAAAGCTCATGAGCAGGCACTGTGCCCTGATTAAAACCAGACACCACCAGGACCCGCTGCCCTGCCCTTGTCCAGATTCTGCTATCTGCTGTCATATTTCAGCTGGGTTATTAAGTGAACATCTGTCCTGCTGAAGCAAAAATCACAGGGGGAGAGAGAGAAAGAGAAAGAGAGAGAGAGAGAGAGAGAGAGAGAGTCACAGAGCCAATTGTTCACACAGTGTGTTTGTACGGTGTGTACAGAGCCAGGTGATGCATTTGTCTGGTGTGCACAACACGGGCTTTCTAAAGCAGCTTGGGCAGAACACTTCTACTGTCCTGTACTTTTTCTAATCCTCTACCATGAGCCCCTGTTCCAGCTAAGGAGATCCTGGCGTGGCAAGCAGGAGGAAGGTGAAGAGTGACAGAGCCCTTGCTGAAGGATAGAGCACCCTTCTGTGCAGCAGGACCCTTCACGGTCCATGTGCTGATTACGTCTGTGAACACAGCTGTTCACTGGGGCCAGCACACACTCCTTCCCCTGGGGTTGCCCACTCTGTTTGGTCTTGGCAGCAGCAAGCTCTGTGCAGCTCCCCTGGGGCTCTCTGGGGTCAGTTGCTCTGCCCTTGTGTGGTTTTCTTGATCTGTGCTGCAATTGAGAAGGTGGCTCACTTCTTGCTGCATAAAGGTTGTGGAAAGCACTGATATGCGCAGTTACTGTGTGTGTTCTTTCTTTCCCTGCATTCAAACCTGAGCACATGGAAGGCTTTGGGGAAGGGTGACCTTGCCTCTGCTTTTGAATGCAAGCATGATGTACAGATTGCTGAGATCTACGTTAGAACTCTGATCCAGATCCCCCTCTGCAAGACTTGGAATAATCCTTCTCAATGGAAGGAAAATAGGTCTCCTGGTCCAATTCACAGTTATAAATCATCTCACTTGTTCCAGGCTGTTGGGATGGCATGTGTCTGGCAGCAACACTGAGGATTTCATGTCACACCAGTGTATGTGAGGGGTCTACGTATATCCAAAACCCTTCACATATGTAAGAAAAGGACTGAGAGGGTAAAATAAAAATGGCACCTGGCTAGTTTGGGGTTGCAGACCCTCACATCTGCTTTCTGAGCATTTCAAAAGTAACCTGTTCCAATAGGGGAAAGGGCACCAGGGCAGACTGTTCCTGAAATAGCAATGCAGACAAATGCAGGATGGAAGGAACAACAGGAGAATCAAAATGGTCCCCGGGCATGGTGGAGGCCGGTGGGTGGCAGTCCCTGGGTGGAGCTTGCCCACAGTTCATCCAATGGTAACTGATTTTGTGCAAATGTCTGGATTTACAGAACTGCTAAACCAAAGGGCAATCTCAATGCACAGTGTCCTTGAAGGCCCTGAAGGGCAAGCTCTCGTGCTGTGGCAGTGGGAGCAGCAGCTGGGTGGAGGCATATGACTGACCTGACTGCAGTGTCAGCTCCCAGGCCTGAAATCCACCCCTGTGAAGTGCTGGGCACTCCACCTGCAGGCAGCAAGACCACAGGGACCTGCTACCCTCCACCTGCTCTAGCCAATGCCCACAATAGCCAAGAGCACCAAGCAACATGCTGCCAGACCACCGAGCCATCTGGGCCACTCTTCTCACTGCTCTGTGCCTCAGTTTCTCCAGGGGTCCCTCTTGCCTTCCAGAGAAGCAGCTGATGATGTGCTTAGATGGGTTTTGAAATGTAAAAAGACCAACAGAAGCACAAGTCACTCGTATCAACAATAAATAGCGGTAATACTAATAACAGTAACTGCAATCATGCGTGCTAAGTAGTTATTTTGAGAGTTCTGGCTTTGACAGTGCTTTGGAATCAAAGAAGCAGACAGGCTTATCTTTGTGTCTGATCCACCATCATTTTCTGCCTATCCATCTGCTATTTTGCCCCAGGTCTCCTTGCCAGGGAGCCAGGCTAGCCTGGAAGCCACCCGGGACTGGCCGGGGTGGCCTGTGTGATTTCTCTTTTATGAAGCTTATTTTGGGTTAGTGCTAATCCTGTGTTCTCAGCATTGCCTTTGTCACAGGAAAAAGTAAACAGAGCTTCTGTTTGCTGGGTTCCACCACACGCTCTAACTGGCTCCTCGGCTACAACTAACTTGCCATTTTTCACTGAGCTAGTTGAGCGGTGTAAACTTTCAGGAGGCAGACCCTAATTTGCTATGTACTGAAGGCAAGTGAGAAGGCAGCACCCCACACTTCTATGTGGGCCACTCAAGCCCTCAGGGGACAGCTGGTAGATGACAGGTATAAAAGGATCTGCTGGCAGTTTGGGGTTATAGAAAGCAGCAAAAAGTAAACAAATAAACTTAGGCTTTCCTGGCTGGATCCTGAGGCAAGCGCTTGGTATAGTCCCCAGGCTAAAATCCCCTGGCCAGGGAGTGTCTTCTCATCCATCACATTGCAGAGGGAAGACTCTGGTGTGACCACACCTTGCAAGTGGGGTTTTTCTGTGGTTTCCAGGTCTCTGAGCTGGGGACATGGCACAGGCACATCTGCACAAACGTGTCACTGAATAGGACAGTCTGTTAAACATGTGTCCATCAACTTTCTAAAGTCCGGTGTGTGCTGGCCGTTCAGAGCCACTGCTGTGGCCACAGACACAAGGACAGTCCTCAGGTCACTTGTGTGGGGAGGGGACAGCTGAAATAGAGATGTGGCTCATGTCAACTCAGCATGGGCTCCAGGGCATCCAAGATCATCAAGGCACACAGATAATTCCTTCGAAGACCCATTTTTCACACTCACGGTTTTTGCTGGCAGTTTGGGGTTATAGAAAGCAGCAAAAAGTAAATAAATACACTTAGGCTTTCCTGGCTGGATCTTGAGGCAAGCGCACCCTCTCGTACTTAATTCCCACGTGCCTTCCTCCACCTTCTTCCCGTCTCACTGGATGGCCACACTGCACAATGCTCCTGTCACTAGACAAAGCCTATGGTGCAGCAGACTCCTCAGGCACCAGCAACTTGAGGACAGCACTGGTTTCCGGTGGAGCCTTCCTGGACACTGTGCTCCTGATCAATCCAGGCAGGTAGCAAGCATCACTTGTTGAACAATGAATTAATACAGGGTGGTAGTTCAGCGCTCCTCTGCCATTTTCAGGCTCTGTTAATTCAGAGAGCTGGACTGAATGAGATCCTGCTGCCTGGCATCCTCTGATGAGAACACAAGCTAGAGCAAACGTGCCTCATCCTCATGAAGTGAAGAGCCTCCCTCAGAACCCAAACAAAACAGAACCAAAACCCAGAGAAGTGAAAGGAATTCCCCAACCTTATTCTAGCTTGATTGCTTTCAAATGGTGTAGAAAAATGTCACCTTCTTGGTGCAGGAATCTGATGGCCTTGTTTGCCTAAAAGGAACTTTGCTCCCCAGCTACGATGAGACCAGAGTAAGCCCGGGTACTGCATGGGTTAAGAAAGGTGCTGACTGCTTTAGAAGGAAAGCATCTCCAGCCCAAGACACAAAGACTCGGCTCTCTGCACAGCACCTTATTCCAACCTCACTGAGCCTCGAAATCCATCACTGTCCCAGGGAAGCCGTTCCAAGCACCTTGTCCTACTCAGGCCCATCTGTACACTGCCCACTCTGGCTGAGATGTGCACTCGCAGCCTGGTCCCTGTGGTGGTGGAGGGGGGGCATCATCTGGGTCATAGCTGGGGACTTCTCTCAACTCCCTGCTGCAGCCCTCAGGATTTCCACCTGCAGCTTCCTGTCCCCCTCAGCAGTCCCATCTAAATTTCCCCAGGTGTGGCCTTTGAAGAGAGGGCTGGGTGACAGAGAAAGGAAATGGAGGGGCCACTGGAGAGCCTCCCAGACTGCTCGCTCCTTTTCGCTGCTCGCTCCTTTTCACTGCTCACTCTGTCTTTGAGAGGTGCTCATCATGTCGTCCCCGGGAAGGTCTGGGGCACATCTCTAAGCTGGGGAGTCCTGACCTCTTGCAGCCTACATTCCAGAGGCAGGAGAGAGAAACACCAAACACCAGAAGCCATTGACATCATGGGGTCCTCCAAGCTGACGGGGGTTTGGGAACAGACACACAGGGCCAGGGTCACCAGGAGGGGATAAAGTGGGAGGGCTGGAGGTCAGGTTTCATAAGTGCTGCTGAGGAACAGACTGGAAGGACGGAGCAGGTGGGGTCAAGGGCACACTGCCTGCTTTTCTCAACTTGCTTCTTCTCCTTTGCAGCACAGTGCTCTGCTCTCCTGCAATACGGTGCAGATCCATCTGTTAATCGCTTCTCTTTACCATGGGATTATCAACCCATCCCCCTCTCCCTCAGTCAGGCTTTTCTGTGTGCTGTGCTTGATCCCCAGTTCAAGAATTGGGAATGCCAACACGCGTGGTTGAATGACGAGCAAGTGAACGAGAACCGAATGGAGTTGTGCAGCTCTACCCTGATGCCTGATGGGAGCCCTGAATCACCCACGCATATTCCCTCCCCAGGGCTGTCCCTTGGAGTGACAAGAGGAGCACTGTCAGTGAGACAGGCTTGTCTGCCAGCCAGTTTCCATGTGCAGAAGTCCCCCTAGAAAACACAACAACTGAAGACCATCAACTGAAGATGATCTGTGACGCAGGAGGTCAGAGCCTCTCACCAGGCTAACTTTCCAGCACAGATAAGCACAGGGAGATATGGTTTTGCTTCTGGAAGGCCCTGTACTCTTTTGTTTTTTTTGGGTGGAGGGAACCAGTCTGATTTTTCTTTGCTCTTTGAACAGTGGTTTCCACCTGCTGGGAGCCATGGGCATACTGCAAGTTCACAGCCTTTCCCCAAACCTTACCTTTGAAAGGAGGCTCATTTTAACAAGTTCTATAATCAGAAGTATGGAACCCGGGCTCAGATATTCCCCAGTCTTAGCCAGTGTGAGTGGGACTCAGGTCAAAAGAGGAGGAAAGCTGGTTGTGAGAGGCTGGGAGGCTTGTGAGAGCTGGTTTTATCCAGTTTTGTGTTAATGGGTTCTCCAAGGGAAGACCTGGGCTGAGATTCCTTGAGACTGGTGAAGACACAGTAAAGACGGAGGGAGGACGGAATAGATAATAAACTCTGCCCTTTGCTGTAGAAAGAGCTTTTTTTCCCCCAGTGCTTGGGATGGAACTGAGGGCCTTCTACTTGGTAG
Source organism: Castor canadensis (assembly GCF_047511655.1). Lineage (NCBI taxonomy): Eukaryota > Metazoa > Chordata > Mammalia > Rodentia > Castoridae > Castor > Castor canadensis. Next base: position 2,788,873 of record NC_133386.1, on the reverse strand, counting down.
GCAAAAACTCTACCACCGAGCTACAGCCTCAGCCCAATATTTTTTCTATTAAAAATCCTCTGAGATTAATTTGTAAGCTCAAGAAAGAAAATCCCAAATGTAAGTGGGCTGTGTTAACCTAAAGGAAAGGACCAAGGCACGGATATCAGGGAGGTTCAGCTTGGATAGGAGACCAGTCCCTGCTTCCAGTGTATTCCTGCAGCCTGTCATTGATGTCACCTTCCAAACAGAGATGACGTCTTGGCAGAGCAGGGCAGTGCACGCTCTGTCTCCAAATGAGCAAGGGAGAGTTATAGGGGTTTCAGGGCCAAGTGGGCAGGTGGTGGTTGCCAGGCTGTGCCTCTGGAGAGCAAGCCATTCAGAGAGTCTTGAGCACTCTTACCTGCAGGTGGCTGTGCGCACAGCAGCTGCCATCCTCCCTCCACCCTGCCCCTGTCCTGTGTGTGCAGTAGAGACCATGGCATGCAACTTACATTCCAGTCTATGGTGACAAAGAAAGGATGACGCTTAATCTCCTCCACTCCGTCAATGCCAGCACCTGTCACAACAACAAAGCAGATTACTCATCATAAATCCAAAGTCAGGTGTTATCTCTCACAGCTCCTAATACAGAAGGGTGGAGGAAGGGGAACATGCAGGGCAGAGCCTGTCATGGTCTTCCTGTGGGAAGGAGATTCTGCCCCAGGGCACCTGCTCACCTGCCCTTGGCCTCACGGCCCGGGAAGTCCCCATTCAACCCTGAGGGCTTGAGAAAAGGAGGTAGCTTGAGGCAGGGCTAGGTGAGAGGTGGGAAAGAGGAGGTGAGACAGGTGATTCAGAGCTTCCTGCTTCCAGGTGTGGGAACGCCTGGATACACAGGAAGAGGGGTGGGTGGCTGGCATGGCCACAGGCCAACACTTGCAATACTCAGGCTGCAGCATTGGTCAGGACCCCCAGGATCCCACAAAACGCAGCAGGATAGAAGGGGACAGCTGTGCTGCACCTGGAAGGCTGTTGCAGAGTTTTATGGGGAGAGAGGCACACTGGGAAGGAGGAGGGATTTGGGAGGCCTATGCCTGGGGACGCACAGCCTGACCTCCTCCTGTTCTCTACACCCTCACCTGGCCTACAAAAGATGACAACTCTTTCACCTGGAGCCGCTTAAAGCACTCTGCTTTGTCCATTATTTCTGCCTAACCCCTCTCCTCACTTTGTAACTTATATCAAAATCCTAAGGTTGGAAGGGGGTGGGGAGAGTAGGTGGGACACGGGGAACTTTGGGGCTGTGAAGTCATTCCGTATGATGCTGTGATGACAGCTATGCCCTCCACCCTGGCTGCACACGGAAGCAAAGTGACCCAGTGACAGACAGATTAGTCCCAATGTGTCAACGTGGGCACAAACCATTCTGAGAGATGTTAACATCAGGGAATTGTGGGAGGGGTGACAAAGGAACGTGCTGTACTTTTCTGTCCAATTCCTCTGTGAATTTAAAACTGTTCTAAGAATAAAGTCTATTAATTCCAAACAAACCCTGAAGGCCCTTGGAGCTCTGTGTTTTCTCCTGGGTGACAGGACTGGCGAGGAGCCTGATTGATTCCTTGTTGTGAGTTGGAATTGCTGGCCTGAGCCAGGAGCCGGTGAGCAGAGGGTAGGGAAGGGGAGGTAAGGGATGTGGACCCAGGACTCCTGCCAGCTCCTGTGTCAGGTCTCAGAGAGGTGTGCCCGTGTTCTGCACCTGAGCGCCTCTCTGGCACTAACTCCTCCTGTGAGCTCTGCTGACAGTCACACCCTCCTCCCTGAGTCCGTCCTCATTGGGATGGGCTTATGTCTCATCCCGGACAACGGCTCCGCCTGCAGAAGAGCAGAGTGAGCTGAAGGGCAGCACAAGGTCACCCTGAGATGCTGTGGCAACCTATCCCTGCAGTCTCACTGTCCAGAGTCAGGGGATGCCCTCTCCCCACAGGAGACAGTGGGACATACACTTGATGGCTTGTGGCCTGACCCTTCAGCCCTTCCACTCCATGCTTGTGGCAGTGATGTGAACAGAGCCTTAGGAACTGGTCTGTGTGGACTACAGCCCAGGGTCCCCTCCAAACTCTCCCTGGCAGCTTGGCCAACCCTTCTGTTTGCAAAGACCCAATCTGACCAAATGCTCTGCATGGATTCTCATGGCACATAGCCTGTTTTTGGGTAACTGTCATGCTTTAATGCGGAGTCAGGCTCAGGATTTCTGGTCCACAGGCACCTGTACTCCTCACCATGCAGCAGACGCAGCAAGTGTGCCTGTTGTCCACCCCCTACTCAGCAGCCTGACCCACGAGGAGCCCAGGCTGAAGTAGGCAGGGCAGCTTAGCCCCGTGGCTGAGTTTTGGAAATAGGATTTGAAGGCAGATGGCCAAGCTTAGCTGAAGTGTCCTCTCTGATCCCCCGGGGCTGCCTGACCCTCAATTTTAATCTAGATCTTTCAGCCCAGAGATCTGACCTCAGGCCTTTGAGTTCCTAGCACCTAGCATGCCCTTGCTGGGTGTCCTGATGGCTGCTAAAGTAACTTCCAGAACAAATGGCCCAACTCCCAAGGCCGTCCTCCTGGGATGGCCCCTAAGCTTCTTTAACAAAGATCTGAAGCCCAGATGGAAGTGGCCACCTGTTCCTGATGACTGGGTAAGAGGAAGAGCCTCAGACTTATGTCTCTTGTAGGTCCTGGTGAGCCTGGCCATGCTGCAGGAGCTCTTGGGTGGAACCTGAGCCCCTTCCCAGGTCCTCAGCACGTACTGTCCAGTGGCTTCATGCTTGCGTTTCTTTAGGAATCTACTTCACTTTGTACACAGCACACACCCCTTTCCTTTGTCACTTGCAGTGTGGTCTGTAGGGAGATGTGAAGGAGACACAGGTGCTGGAGGAGCGGTTGTTGGTGGTACCTAACATGTGACCAGCCCACTTTCTGCTGCAGGTAGGATTTGGCACCACGTTTGGTTTTTGAGGCCTTAGCAAACAGAGTCAATGGAAAATCAACGCTTCAATCATTCCTCAAAAATTATAGGCATTCCAATGGAGGAGACGGGAAGAGGGAAATCCTGTGTACCAGCTCTTTAGAGCCTGTGGCAACCTTCCAGGAGCGAGCATGTTTATTATTCTGGACTCCAGACTCACTTTTCCTCTCCGGAAACACCTTAAGATAGGTTATTTGGAACTTGGGTCCTCTTTTATCTAGACTGAACACATTTGACTAAGAGCAGAGAGTAAGGTCGGGGCAGGGAGGGGTGGATGTTTGTACTGTACGCTCCTGACTAAGGGCTCCCAGGCACCCCACTCTGCTCTAGGGGGGGCCTGTGACTCAGCTCCAAAGCAAACACTACAAGGCCGGGGCCCCAGGACAGAGGCCTGTAGGACGGGAGCCCGGTACGTCTTCCATTAAGTTGCCAGAGCTGTGCAGACATAACTTACAAAGCTCAGTGGAACAGAAGACCTGAGAACTCAGACTTACTCTGGGCAGTAGTAACACGTATTACATGTGCTCCTGACACTTTGGGCTAGTCCCACACAGATGACGGGTTGTGTTTCTAGGGACCCACACCCTGAGTTCTGCTCCCTGGTTGAGGGGTCAGTCAGGTAGGTGCTCTGAGACCCACCACTCATGACCACAGTTGCTCTTTTGGGATCATCTCCTTATTTTGCACACATTTCTATTACTGAGTGAATTATAATGTGTAATAAACAAATGTGCAGCCCAAACCATCCAGACTCTTCCAGCTGCTATGCCTTCATATGGTGTCACAGACAAAGCAAACACAAATCCCAAGACTCTTCAAGTCTGACAAGTGTAAAGGTTCATCAATGGACAGAAAAGCTGGTTCCCTGCCTGTCTGTTGACTATCCCTAGGGCTTTGTGTGCGAAGGTCACCATTTGTTTCTTTCTTCTTTGGTTTCTTCCTCCAGAAAATTCTGGCCTTCACTCTGGGGGCAGAGCACCCCCTGTTCTCATTTCTTTCTGTGTCAATGAATGAATCATCCTTTAGCTTTTTTTGGTGCTGTGGTTCACCTGCCCATTGAACAGAATCCATTCGGATTCTTGTTCCCTGTGTTTACATGACTGTCTCCCCGTCAGGCCGAGAGCCTGAGGCTGGGGACAGTGCCACTGACATTTGTACACTCGGCTCCTGCTGTAGGTGCTTAGCACATTATTATCCCATGCTGGAGGAAGTGGGGGATGCAGATGCATTCGGAACTCTAGAATGAGGAAATCTGGTCCTCAGGGGACACTAGCCTTAGTCTCAAAGGCCATGGAGCCTCCGAAGGCCACACGGGGGAGGGTGGGCTCAGTGTCTCATCTGAGAGGTAAAAGGGATAAACTAAGCAAGTGTCTAGTTCTGCTAACATGCACACGCAGTGAGCTTTATGCCACTTTTCCAACTGTAAATTTCTACGGACACACTCTTGAGAGTATTATGGGTCACATTTTCTCTCCCTAGATTTTTATATGGAAGTTCTAAGCCTTGGCTTCTCGGAATTCAACAGCACAATCACTGAGGATGTAATTAGCTAAGACGAGGTTACATCACAGGATGGTCCTAACATAATTTGACAGTGTCTTTATACCAAGAGGGACCTGGAGCACTCCCTCTTGGAGGGCTCCTTCTACAGGTCCCCACACCCCAACAGTCCACTGGGGACCAGGCCTCAACTGTGGGCTTTTGGGGGCACCATCCTCTGTGCACAGGACTTTAATGGCCACACCTTGGTGGATTTACGCAGCCATTTATCCAATGCATCAGTGTTTCCTTGTCCAGGCACTGTTCTCTCTCCCTGAATCCCCTAACATCTCTATGAGGTGTTAGGCACTGTTATTTTTGGTTTGAAGATTAAGCAGCTGGTGTAGCCCACCAGCTCAAGGTCACAAAGCAGGCTGTGAGCAAGGCTCCTCCCTCCACTTGTGCACTGAGCAGTGGGGCACTCTTGTGCTGCCCTGATTCACGCTGGCCTTTCTGTTTAGCATCCTAGAATGAGAATCCTCTTGACAATGAGGACCACCCGTTATGTCCACCATGACCCAGGAGTCCAGCACACAAGTGGAGGGTGAGGAACCATAATCAGCTCGCACTTCCAGGTCATGTGCTATATGCTCACTGTCCCTCCCCTCCTGACTAAGGGTCCTGGGTGTCTGCCTGAGTGTGAGGAGGAAGGCAGGGACAGAGACCACCCACAAGTGGGCTGCGTGTTGATGTCAGAAACGACACCTCAACGTGAGGGTCTCAAAGCTCAATGACCTCTCTCACATTCCATTGTGCTCCTGCCTCCTTGTCTCCTCAAGCAAGGTCTAGAAACTAGTTGGTCCTCCCCAGGGAGGGGCAGGGAAGCTTTGATCCCTCTTCTCCAAGCCTGCCATGAGAACTGAGTTTTAGCCCAACTCCTCCCCACCTTTCTGAGCAGGGCTGGCCCTAAAGACATGCTCTGAGCAGAACAGTGTGCTCTGTACTGGTGCTGTGTGTCCACTGCACATGGCTGTGACCCAACCCATCCCCCTGGTGCAATGGGGATTTAGTCTTCTCCAGTGTCTGTGCCCCGTGGTGATCATATGCAAAGGACACATTCCCTGAAATGGAGCTAGTGATAAAGCAGGTGTGCTTTAAATATCTTCATGGAGATTTTTCAAGCTGAGTAATGAAGGGATAAACACACACCTGTGTCTGGAAATGTTGCCTCCCCATCATGGCCTCCCCAGCTCCTGCCTCTGGCAAATAGCCAGATCTCTTCTTAAAAATATAGGAAATGGTGGCTGGATATAGTGCTGTGTGCCTGTAATCCCAGCTATTCAGGAGGTGAAGATCAAAAGAATTAAGGCTCAAGGTCAGACCAAACAAAAGTTCACAGGATCCCATCTCAAGCAATAGCTGGATGTGGTAGTCCACACCTGTCATCCCAGCCATGCAGGAAGCGTAAGTAGGAGGATGTTGGTGACGGCCAGCCCGGGCATAAATGCAAGGCTGCATCAGAAAAGTAATGACATGTGTGAGACTATATTTGAAAAATACTGAAAGCAAAAAGGGCTGGAGGTATGGCTCAAGTAGTACAGCACCTGCCTAGGAAGCACAAAGCCCTAAGTTCAAACCCTAGTACTGGAAAAATAAATAAATCCCATATATATGTATATATACGAATAAATATATATGTGTGTATATATACATATATGAATAAAATAGGACAAAGAATTAGACAGGTGTTGGCTGATTAAAAAGTACATGGCTGGGAGTATAGCTCAGTGGCAGACCACTTGTTTAGAATGCAAAAGTTCTGGGTTTCATCTCCAGCTCTGAAAAACAACAATGAAACAAACCGATCCCCTTCTCCCCTAAACATTCACAGGAGGTAAGGACATGTGCCCTCAATGGCCATCATGATACAGAGAGTCTTAAAAACCTGAATTCATACTGGGTATTTTGGATCTGATAAATAGAATCTTATATCTGTAAGACTGGGATTTTATGAAACTATCTTTCATCTTGTGTTTTCCTAAACCTCAACACCTTTTTCACCCAAATGTTCTGCAGAATGACAATTCTGCATGAATTCAATGAAAACAAATAAATTGAGATTCTCCTACAATTCACTGAATGAATCACAGTGAGATTTCCTGGAATTCTCTGCAGGGGAGAGATTAAAAACTATGTCCCCAGCGTAAGTCAAAGTAAAGGTACGATGGAAGCAACTTGTGTGTTAAAGATAGCCCGTTTGCCAAGTTTGACAGGCCGAGTTCAAGCGCTCCTGCTGGAAATACAAGCAGAGCCCTGCGACCGGTCTTGGAAAGGCTTCCCACTTCTAACTTAGACTTACAAGACTTAGAAATACGTCACAAATGCTTGGCTGTAACGTAGGGCCTGTGAATAGGATACTGACGCCCTGCATCGGCCTGGAACTCGAATGGAGCCGAAGCCCCTCGCAGTGAACTGCCAATCCTGAGGACATTTGCTTCAGAAAGCAAGGCTCTGCCCAAGTTTCTCCGATGAGGCCGTCAACCTAGACTGACTCTCCCTTCCCCACCACCTCTTTGTTGTCAGGGAGTGCACAGAGATGCTGGAAGTCCAAGCTCTTTCTTGTTTCGCTCATGCTGACTCAGGTCCTAGCAGGAAATTCTGCATCAATTACTTTGGGTCCCAGCGCCACAGTCACTCCGCTACTTAAAAGGGCAGATCTCACCATCTGATCTGGAGCCTTGGGATTTTCCAGAGATGCTTCCCTTCCAACATCACCACATTGGTGGGGAGGACCTGTCCCATGGGTGCTGTGTGCAGCGCCGTGCTGGGGGTGGGTAGGGCACCTGTCTTCTCAGATCTGGAGGAAGTAGATCATCTTATGATAGTTTATTATTTTCTTTTTTGTCTTTTTTTATACCAGGGCCAGTAGAAATGGCATAGCCAGTAGGTTTGCTGTATGGCAGCCGTGGTGTGCTATGACTTGGTCATAAAGTTTCAGGTATCCACAAGAACACAGGAAGGAGTGGTAGATGCACATCTCAGGCTGGCTCCACAGAGTTAATCATTAGAGAAGAAAAAAGATTACAAACTGGAAAGCTTTCCATGAAGTCCACTTTCAGTAAGTGCAATCCCTCAAGGCCAAGAAGTAGACTCATGGCTATCCTGCAGGTACCAGAGCATGGTCAAATTTGGGGTAGCATTTAAATTAGTTACTATGGTCCCAAAGAGGGTATTCTAAATAAAGGTGGCTGCCAGTCTTGAGGGTTCAGACATGGAATCCTCGATTTTCCTCCATGGCCTGAAAAGCAGCATTCCCAAAGGCAGGATGTAACAAGGCACCCAACAGCTCACAGTCAAGACCACAGGGCCAGGCTCGATCTGAGGGGCCAGTTTTGTGGGATGCATAGGTGCCACACTGGGGACCAGGGCCAGAGATGCTCAAGCAGGGTAGGGAAGGTGCACAAGAGCACCTAACCAGCAAAGCTAGGAAGGGTCTCAGGGACCATCCACCTGACTTCATCCTCCTGGGAGAAGGGCAGACCATCCAAGGCCAGTCAGCTGCTTTGGAGGAGGGGTCCAGGACCCAGAATGCAGATGACCTGCACTACCTGTGTGTGGGGACAGAGGCTTAGACTATAGGAGCCCTGCTGTCCCTGGTCTTGTTTTCCCATGTCCACCCAACAATGCAGACCCTGTGCTGCCACAGGAGGCTCTCACATGCTGGGGATGGATGGAGGAATGGGCCACTTCTGCTGCAGAATCTGAGAGGGGCAAAAACACTGGATTTTAAACTCAGGAGCCAAAATGTGATGTTGACAGAAAATTAGATGGGCAGGGTCTGTTTCAACTTTTAAGATTAAGGGAAAAGTGTCCTTACTAAATCAGAGAAGCAGGGATGTCATCTCCTCTGAAGTGCAGGGTTAGGGACACACATTCCCGAATTATATGGGTGAGAGGACGCCTCTCCAGCTCCCCATACTTCTCTCTCACTGGGGAAGCTGCTTCTGATGCTGAGGGTGTCTGGAGGCCTGGGCACCCCAGAGGAGCCTCTTGATAAGGAAAATGTGGACTGAAAAAATACAGCCGGCTGGGCTCCAAGCAGGCACAGCAGCACTTCACAGCTAGGAGCGCTCCAGAGCGGCAACGAACAACTTTCTTCCCAGTCATGGTGGTTCAGCGAATGCTCACAGGGCTGTGCTCTGTATGGTCCAGAAACCAGGGTCAGAGATGAACCAGACACAGCTGTGTTCATGGAGCTCCCAGCTTGCTGGACACCTCTGGCTGGTCCTGGTGGCTGGCTAATGAAACCACCATTCCCAGCCCTCTTTTCCTGTCACTCTAACCACGGACACTTGTTTTTCTGCTGCCCTTCTACTCAGTGATAGCTTTAGCACTCAGGGAAGTCCTAAAGGTGTCCAGAAAAGATCTGCTTTCCTGATAAAAGGGACAGATGCATTTGTCTTCCTCTTCCTTCAATATGGATGTGACACCTAAAGCTGTTCAAGTTATTTTGAGAACACAATGAGCCCAAGCACGAAGATAAAAAGGAAATGACTGAGGACGGTAAAGTAAAAAGAAAGATCTGGGCTTTTGACAACAGTAGTCCAACTGCCAAACCAATGCCTAAAACTCATCCACTGCCACATGGCTTGTTAATATGAGAAAAAATAAGGTGAAATTTGAAAAATAAATTAGCTGAATTAAAAAGTGTAAAATTATTTAGGAATCCTGTTCTTCGCAGTTAAAAGCCATTCTTATGGATTTGCCTTTTTTCCTAAGTGAGTCCAATTTCTCCTGTTCCTGACTTTGCCATTTTGCTATGGGAATTGAACTGGACAGTGATGGTGTCAGCTTGACCAATTAGTACTGGCATTGCTGTTACAAGGGGGAGCCTGAGGCTCAGCTAAGTGCTGAGACCTGGTGACCTGGTTTGTGAAGAAGCCACTCAGGCAGTGGACACAAGAGGCTATTACCCCCCGCCTTCCCTGGCTGCCTCTCAGGGTCACACTCAACATGGCTGTCCTCACCCTGGGCACAAGCGCCACAGAGAATGAATTTCCTCTCTTTAGCAACTGGGTGCAAACTCTGGGCACTTCCAGGTTGGTCTGCAGAGTGGCCATTCTCACCTGGGAATTCTGGCCTAGAGTCATTCAATTGTCACAAGTAAGTGGAGAGGCATGCCCCTGGCATCTGGTGAAGAAACCAGCATGACCAGAGTAGACTTGTCACTGGCAAGCTGGTAAAGGGGCAGTTTTGGTGTACTGGGCTTTGAACTCAGGGCCTCATGCTTGCTAGGTAGGAGATCTACCATTTGAGCCACTCTGCCAGCCCTAAGGGGCAGTTTTAAATATCTGGTTACATGTAGGAGAATTGCACAGAAAGGCAACTGTGGGAAGTAAAGGCTACTTTGAAAATAAACCAGTAGGAAGGAATAGTTGCATATGAAGAAGAGCCTGGATTAGCGGTAGAGTGGTAATGTTACTTAGTGGAATATATTAGCAACCATTCATAGAAACTGTCTCTATGTTTTGCAGGTATTCCAGGGGAGCTGGACAGGACTTACATAGCAGCTCTATTTGTAGTAAATGAGGGGTCACAAATCACTGCCAAAGGCCCTGACATCAAAACTGACATGAGACAGAAATTAAGTGGGATTGAGCCAAGCTGAGAGGAAAATACAATGATTTTTTTTTTTTTTTACAAAATGAAATATTTCCTGACTTAACTTTGTCTTCCTCTCTTAATTTCGTATCTTGTATCTCTGAGATTGGCATTAAGAGAGTAATTAATTTGTTCCTTCCATTTACTTGAGTAATAAAACAATCCGCAAGCACCCTGTGCTCACACCATGTGGACAGTCAGTGGACCCGCTCACCTAGTATGGCTCCTGAGACCTCGCAGGCCCTGAATAAATGACCAGCTTTAAGAAAAAGGAAATAGGCAGTGCTCAGCTGGTGTTCAAGGAAATCTGGACCCCACAGATGCTGACTTTCCTGATTGAGAGGCAGCAGAGCAGATGTGGCTTTTAAGGGTCCAGTTCATGTTACAGAACCCCTGAAGTAAGGGAAGTAAAACCAGGGGAAGACAGTGCCACAATTTATTACAACACCAGTGACTTTTAGAAAATAGCTCACATTGGTTTGACTGTGATTGTGTTTTAGAAATTGCAATGAATCCTGTGACCTCAGGGCTCAGTGTGTGAAAATGTCCCAGCCTGGCTTAGGGACCTCTTGTTCTCAGTGACCCCAGCAAAGAGAAGTGCCAGCTCTGGCAGAGTTGGGTTGGGATAGGACCACGTCCTCACAGGAGGGGGGCGTCCATTCAACATGCCCACAGAGGGACAGAAGGGTGGCTCACCCTCTGTCTACAGGAGGGTATCACGGGGTGGAGGCACAGAGGGGCTGCCTAGCCACATCTCAGCAAGAGGGTGTGTCCATCCATGTCCCCATGGTGGGTACAGAGGGGTGGGTGGCCCTTCCCGACCCAGCAGGAGTGGTGTCCATCCATGTTCCCACTGGAGGACACAGAAGGCGCCCTCCCTGAGCCTGCAGGAGGGCGTCCCATTTCTTACCCAGGCGGTTGCAGGGGTTCCGTTTGAAAAGTGCTCTCAGCAGACTCTGAGCCTCAGCGCTGAGGAACTGAGGCATCCCCAGCTTGGCTCTGAAAGGGAATCGGGTAAGTAGGGTGAGTGCAGGTGGGCTTTCTTCATTCCTCAGCTGACCTGCTCATTCTGTACTGACAGACCCCAAGTCACCCAGAGCAGCAGCGCCCACAGTTTGGTCTCAGGACCCTTTTACACTTAGAGATGTTTTAGGCCACCAAAGAGCTTTTATTCATGTAGCCTGTAGCCGTGACACTCACCAAATTGGAAATTGAAAGTGCACAATTTTTACAAGTACTCCTCATTTACAGTATAATAAAAGCATCAGACAGCAAGAACAATCCTGTTTGCATCAATGACATTTTTAACAGAAATCAACTGTTTTCCAAAACCAAGACAAAAAAAAAAGCCTTTAGCACAAAGGGTGGCATGGTTAAGTTTTGGCCAGTCCCTTCTTGGCTCCTGGGGACAACTGCCCTCTTACTGCCTCTGCATCAGGCTGCTCAACACTGTGAGGAGCTTCTGGGAAAGGAGGACCCTGCAAGACCGAGAGCATCTCAGGGACCCTGGGCACAGAGGTAGTCTGATCATTCATGACTGTCACTCCTGAGTGGCAGGCTGGGGTCTGCCCTGGGCTTGCCGGAGGGGCAGAATCACTCTGAGGACCCATCAGCCAGTGATCCCGTTCGTAGGTGACATTCACTGTACTGCTGTGATCAAAACACCACCCACCCCACAACTCCAGATATGGAGGCTGAGGCCCTGCTACCAGATGGGGTTGAGGGGCTTTGGAATGGTTCCCCCACTCACTTGAGGATGAGGGCCATCGTCTCCTTCCTGTCCTTCCCTTGGAATGGCAGGGACCCCGTAAGCATCTCAAACTGCAAAGCAACACAGAACAGGTGAGTTCACTCATTCGGCCCCAGCCCCCATCAGCACAGAGCAGCACTGGCCACAGGCAGGTACATCTGGGAACATCAGCCTTGTGCTCCCATCCAGTGGGTGAGTTGCAGGAAGGACAAACAGTGAATAATTAAACTAGGTATGGCTCAGGGCCTAGCACTCCCCGTAGTGCTGTCTGTGCAGGAGCTGTAGTAGGAGGAGGAGGGGTAGAAGAGGCAGAAGAGGAGATGGGGAGGAGGAATATCATGACCTCATATTCAATACTCCATGTTCCAAGACAGTCTTGGAGGACACAATGCCTCCAAGATGAAATAGACCCTGGTTACAGCCCATTAATAACATCTGATAAAGACAACATGGCACCAGCAATCTGTCAGATATGGGCTGCCACGCACCAAAAGTAGTAAATGGACACTGGCCAGGAAGGTGAGAATGAAAGCAGCCCTTGCTGAATGTGGGTACTCCCTGTCCCCTGGAGCACAAACAGTGTTGATTGAGTGGGCTCTGGAGGCCGTGGCCTGGACCTCACGGTAATCAGAATGTGCACATCTGACCACTCCTGGTGCAAGAAACTAGGGCAGGAACACATGAGGATCCCAGTGTAATGGGGATGCACTAAGGAAGCCACCAGCTGTGTCCTTTGCGTCACTGGTTTAAGTGATGACAAAGCTCTCTCAGTGAGGAGCGCACATGATCTTATCTAATCCACCGCCTGCGTGTTCCCACAGCGCATATCTCTGCTCCTAACGGTGTGTCCTCCAGCCTTTTCCTTTGAATTGTGAACATCCTGGAAACGCATCAACATAGAGAGACCAAAATAATCACCTCAATCCCATTATTCAAAGACATTCACCACTGCTACTTACCTGTTTCAAGTATGCTCTTCAACTTCTTTTATTTTCATGTTTATTTTATATAAGGCTTTATATGTTAACTTTTCACAAGATAGCATGGAAGTTTCCACACTGATTATAAAATCTTTGTGATATCGTCTTATATGTAAGAATGCCTACACATAATACCCTATCTACTGCTGGACACCAAGGACTTCCCAGTGTCCTGTTACTATAAATAAGCCTGAAGTTTACCTACAAGTTTTCCTAAAATTTGGAGGTATAACAGGCTAGCTACTAGGAGTGAAATAACAAGCTTATGGATATAAACACAGTTAGGACTTTATTAATATTACTGGTCTTTTTATAAGCAACATTAAAAAAAAAAATAAGTTCCTGCTGGTTGAGCCGTCTGAAGCCTGCCCATCACACTGGACTTGCTGCTCATCCTGTGCCACGCACATGGAGCCGCAGACTGTGGGCCACACACAAACATAAGTAATAAGGAGCAAGGCGAGGGAGCCCAGATGAGGATTTAAAAATAGTCAAGCGTAATTAAATTGAAAGGCTTGGATGCGCTGACAAGCAGATGAGCTATTCATCTGATAATGTAAGATGAACATTTATAAACTGATTATATGAATTACAACCTCTCCTAAAACAGGATCGCATTAGCAAGGGGAACTCTTCTTATTTTGGTTCTTTCCTTCTCCCTTCTTCCTTGCTTCCTTGAGCCTGTCAATAGCACCCATGAAATCTCATCTTCAAGAAAGAGTCTTCTGCTGGGCACTGGTGGCTCACGCCTGTAATCCTAGCTACTTAGGAGGCAGAGATCAGGAGGATTGTGGTTCAAAGGCAGCCCAGGGCAAACAGTTTTTGAGACCCTATCTCAAAAATACCCAACACAAAACAGGACTGGTGGAGTAGCTCAAGTGGGAGAGCTCCTGCCCAGCAAGTGTGAGGCCCTGAGTTCAGACCCCCTGCCAAAAAAAGAGACAGTCTCTCTCTGGCTGTGCGGCATGAGAAAACTACTATTCCACACATGCCATTCAATTCTCCACGCATAAATGGTGCCTGTTGTGATGTCCACGAGCTGGTAGTTACTGACGGGCCAGTGTGACACACACGTTGGTTTAGCCATTTCTTTCTGGCTATTGACTGTGATGCTAACACCCAGGGTCCATGTTCTTTGCCTGTCTCTTTCATCCTCTTCCTCCCACCACACGGTTCTTAGGTCCATGTGGGAAAGATGAGCCAGTCATCTGTTCATTCCTAGAACACCTGGCATAGGGACACACATGTGCTCAGGAAGTGCTTATCCCTGGTGAAGACATGAGAAGCAGGTGATGACGAGGGGACTATGTGTCGTGTACTTTGGTTTCCTTTTTAGTTCCTTGAGTCCCCGCTGAAAGGGCTGGCTTCTGGCCTGCTGTTCTGAATGAAGTGGTTCTGGAAGTTTCCAGTCTGGGTGTCTCGGGACCTCAGGGGTTACTGAGGGGCTTCCCTGGGACATTACATGTGGTAAGACTCTTGCTCTGGTGTTGGAACAATGACAGCAGCCCTAGTTCAACTTGAGGTCCCACAGTGGAGTTCAGGTGCATGGGGGAAACTCCTATGGATTCATTCACAAAGGAGCAGCCAGGCAGACACAGACCTAGCTTCCCTTGAGTACCTATGACACTTCTAAGACGAGAAATAATCAGTAATCTCAAGCAGTGGTTCTCAGCCATCCAGGGGACATTCCTCAAAGTCTGGAGACATTGTGATGGTTGTGGCTGTGAGTAATCATGTTACCCACATCTAGTCTAGGGAGGCCAGGGGCCTTGGGGACGTCCTGCAATATACAGGACACCCCACCACAGAGAGTGTCTATCCTAGACCTCAACAGGGCTAAGGCAAGGGACATCAAATGAACCCCAAGACCACGGTCAGCCCAGGGTCATGCCGCACCCAAGAAGCTCCCTGGTGTTGGGGATAGCCACACGAGATTCTCTGAAAGTGGAGATACTCGGTCAGAGAGAGCCTAGAATCCAGGTTCATTTGGTGGATCAACATTCTTAAATGGAAATCAAAAGTAACTTAGTCGTTTAATCTGAAAATGGACAAGGACAAACTTACAGTGCCACTGGTGGCTTGAGGAAGTGGCAGAAGTGGCACTGTGTGGTGGGGTGGGCAGGGTCTCCCACCACGGGTATTTGAGTGTGTGTGGGGAGAGGGGCTGTATGCAGACAGACAAGATGATTGACCTGGCTGTCCCAGGATGGAGACACTTGAATCTCTTCTCTGATACCCATGGTTGCCCTCCAGAGAGCTCAGAGGACAAATGCCTATGCTGAGAAAAACCACTGTCTTTGAGCAAAACTGACTTCTGTTAGAAGTTAGGAACCAGAAAAGAAATTTGATAAAAGGTGGTCATTCCTACAGCAGGGTCAGTTTCTGGCCCGATCTGCCTGGGGTCACCTTTTAGAAAGGCACTGGGGCTGTGTTCTGCAGATCTTTCAGCAGCTCTGCTTCATGAGGGTGTCTTAGATCTTTCTCTGTTTTTTAATCATTAGCATGGAATGTTCTGGATTGTGGCATCTCAAGTGCCATGTAAACTGTCCTATGCAACCAGAGCAAACACTGATGGCACAGCTGTGGCCCCAGGCTCTGCTGTCACCTGTGGGACCAGTCCTTGGTCTGAGGGGTTATGAGAGCAGCACCTGCCTCCCAGGGACATGTTGGGGTCCAGACCAGCTCAGGCTTCCTAAGCCCCAGAGCAGGGCATGCTCCCCTAGATAAGGCCTCTATAGGCTCAGCTTTCCTTAGCAAAGCCAGTGGAGGCACCTTACGAACACAAGAAGCTCTAAATGATCCCTTCATGGGGCTTAGGTGACATGTAATACTGGAGGTGTGTCACTTAGGTCTATTTCTTCATTGCAAATGAAGAGAATTTGGAAGCAATGTTTGATGTGGTCTGAGAAGCGCTGTAGTCAAGAAATCTGCCAAAGCTGGTCATCACATGATAGCTCTGCTATCTATCATGAATGCCATGACCAGGGCAGGTGCCTCAGGGCCTCCATCATTAGACAAAGGTTTAGCTGCAGCACGACTGTGCATGCCATGACAGGGCAGGAAGGACTCACTGCAGATGTGGACAACAAAGCAATTACAACATTCAGAACCATAGCCATGCTCTTCGAGCCTTGGCTTTCATTTTCTTGCCCAGGAAGAACACCTCCTTTTCTGCTCCATCTAGAGTTTTGGTTGAGAACAAATGTGAGGACAACTTATAAACTCTCAAGTACTGGCTGTGTCTATGATACCCACACTTGCTTTATACTTATGAGTGAGCTCTTGGCCTCTGCAATTAAAACGTACAGTGGCTCCTGGTGGTTGTGTGATGCCAACCTGACATGAGGCCTGGATGCTTTTGGAAGGAGGAACTCACTCCTAACACTAGCTTCTCAAACTCTGGGGGTAGGAAGCAGGCAAAGATCAGAGGCACATGGTGTGAGGCACATGTGAATTCATGCCGTCCCTCTGGTATCTGACCTGGGGCACAAGGCTACTGTGCTAGGAAGTCCTAGAGGGGGTAACACAGTTTTTACGACATTGTGATACAGGGAGGTTCACAGACACAAATGTTCACGGTGGAAGGTGGAGATGTACGGCAGCCACACAGTGTCAAGAAGACAGATGGAGCCATGAACTGCCCAGGGTCAGGAATGGTGAGAAGTGGCGTTCTCTCTCAGGGTCACACAACAAGATGACCTGAGAGGACTTGATGACAGGAGCTAGCTCAGCTGGCCTCTTGCTCTGCTATCTATCATGAATGCCATGACCAGGGCAGGTGCCTCAGGGCCTCCATCATTAGACAAAGGTTTAGCTGCAGCACGACTGTGCAGACCATCCTCAAGCCTGATGAATTGCTGTCAGCCCCTGCGGTCACCCAGGGAAGGACAGAAAGAAGCATGCTGGGCAGGGTCCAGACACAGAAGGAAGCCTGGAGTCCTCTCCTGCAGCCTGGGCCTGCAGTCTGGCTGGCCCTGCTCCCCAGGGGAATATGGGTTCTCAGGAAGGTGGGGGTACAAGGGCAGGGCCACTCCTGTGGCAGCAGTTGTAATCTGGGACCAGCAAAAGTGACAACAGACTTCCCAGTGAAGTCCACAGCAGGGAGGGAGGCAGGTCACCCCCAACCCCACCAGACACCGCTATCCAAGGTCTCAAAGGAAGCCTAAATGTCTGATTGCAAGCAGAGTTATCTATGAAAAATCACCTTGAAGAGAACAAAGATAACTAATTGTCTCGTTAACATACTTAAAGAAAGCCAGGGACAGTGGTTCAAGCCTGTAATCCTAGGTGCAGGGGAGGCAGAGAGTGAGAGTATCTGGTTAGAGGCCACCTGGGACAAAAAGTTTGTGAGACCCCATCTCAACCAATAAAAGCTGGGTGTGGTGGTGCTTGTCACCCCATCTATATAGGAAGGGTAAATAGGAGAATTATGGTCCAGGGCAGCCCAGGCATAAACACAAGACCCTGCTGAAAACATAACTAGCGCAGAAAGGGTTGGGGATGTGGCTCAAATGGTAGAGTGCCTGTAAGTAAGCATGAGGCCCTAGGTTCAAATCCCAGTACTGTCAAAAACCAAAACCAAACAACAATAAATAGCCACATCTAAAGAAAGACTTTTTCAATCAGAAGAAGGTTGGGGGTAAGCCTTGGAGAAAATGAGACCTGGCTGGTGTTCTTCAGGAGGGTGAACTGCATTTAAGCTACTGCCACTTTAGGCCCGAATCATGATAAACAACAAAACATCACACCCCTCTGCTAGCTAACATTTACTGTGACTTGAACCCTCTCCCCAGCAGGCTTGATGGATGTCCCGCTATGTGGAGGGACCCACAGCCTGAAGCCAGCCCAGGTCCAGGACCCAGAGAGTCAGTGACTACAGTGAGTGCCTTCCTGAGGTCTTGGCACCAGCCAGGCTGTATGACTCAGTCCTGGGGTCCTGTGGGGCTGATGGAAAGACAGAAGGCTGTGTGTCTGTGGGGGTGGGGTTGGATGCACATGACCATGCTGCATGCTGAGTGACCGTCATCACATTTAACTAAAGCTCTGGGGCCTTATTTTCCTCCTTTATTTAAATGCATGGGCTGGAGGGGCACTAGACAACCCTGAAACAATGCTATCCGACTACCATCCATGTCAGATTACAGAGCCGGATCTGGCTCACACTGAGGGCATGAGGGGCTGTGAGCACGCTGCCTAGCTGGGGGGGAAGGGGGGAGAACTCATATGACTTATCACCCTGCGAGACCTAGTCCCAACTGCATCTGGTTGCATGCTCTGTCTGAGAAGTCAGTGTTTCTGGATACTGATGTAACAGTGCTTCACTCTATGGACATTCTGGTTCAAGCTAGTTCTTACCACTAAGGAAAGGATCTTGTCAAGTAAGAAAGCATCTTAAATATGGGAATCCCCGCTTACCTTAAGATCCTCACTCAATCTGCCCGAGTGTACAAGTATAAAGATTTGGCCTTTAATTAATTTGCATTCTTCCTGGATCCCAGTTCCATTTTCCGATGGTGGGAACTGGGGATGGGAAGGAGGAAGCTGCCAGGAAATACTGAGAAACTCATTGTCTCTTTGTGCCAAGTCACAGCATAGGGTTGTGTGCATTTCAAGCCCTGTTTCCCTCCTTCTGTTCCAGGATCCCTGGACCAAGCTGGGATGGGAAAGTCCACTTGGGGAACAACTACCATCCCAGGGAAGGACAAACCATTACCATGAGCACGCCAAAGGACCACCAGTCAGCGCTCTGCGTGTGTCCTCGTCGGTTCACCACCTCAGGGGCCATGTATTCTATTGTTCCACAAAACGAATAGGCTCTCTTGTCATGGTCGATGGCCTCCTTGCTCAGGCCAAAATCTAAATGTAAGCACAGCACATGGCACTTCATCAGTGTCCCAGCTGAGGTCAGGATCGTGTCTATGCAGAAGGCCACTCACATCAGTTCAGCTGATTTGACATCATATGCTCCCTCCCTCCCTCCCTCTCAAGCAGGAGCCTCAGAGCCCCACTTAGAAAGCATCACTAACCCTGAGCGTACTTTAAGAGCCAAGCAAGCTCCCGAGGTCAAAATCCACAAAGTGTGGGAGATTTTTTTTTTGTGAATTAATAAACTCCCAAGGGCCTCATAATGATTTCAAGAAATTTTATTTCTTAGTAGCTGATTGGGATCTTGAAAAAAACATCCAGTGAAGATCAGCAAGGCCTGGGAGGAGTCTTGGGCAGGGCAGGGCTGGGGGAGGGGAAGGGGACTGAGATGTCTGAGTGTTTCCTATGTTGTGAGGACACTTGCAGAAAGTCGGTCCATGACACAAGAAATTCAGCCAGGTCAGAGATGAGCATTTGGCAAATGTGTGTGTGACAAGGGTTGTAGCTATGTGATGTCCCCAAATTTACCAGGGCTGATGACATCACAGAGGGAGACTGTCGCTTTTTACCAACCTGTGATCTTAATGTGTCCCTCTTCATCCAGGAGGATGCTGAAAGAAAGGGAAAGAAAACTGAGGCTTCAGGAGACCAGCTCAACCTTGCTGGCAGAGCTCAGGTTGACACTCCAGGCAGCTGGGGCGGCTTCACCCAGCACTGCAGAGCTGAGCTGGTAGCTGCCTCCTGTATGGGAAGGTGGTTCAGACAGCTGCTCCATATTCACTCCTCTGCCAGCTCAGGAGACTGATCAGACAGGCTTGTTCTTGAGCTTAGGGCTGCAGGTTTTAGACCTTGAGTTTCCAGGGTAGGTTGGACCCCTCCAGCCTGTTCTGCTTACAGAACAGCAGGTCCCAGGATTGTCCTGGCCTTTGGAACCCGGAAGCATCTGAAGAGGAAAAGTTCTGTGGCTGAAGGCCCTAGATGCCTAGAAACCCTCTTCTTCTCCCTCAGAACCTCCTGAGCCTCTAGCGGGGCCTGTGCACAGCTTGGGCCCAGCATTGAGGAGCTCTGGGGACAGCCCAGATCTTATTTTGTGATGAGACCACAGGCTCCTTCAGACCATAGGCTGGAGCCAGGGGCTGTCATGCCCTGTGAGCCTGGGTTCCCATTTTCCCCATCTACTTTTTGGCTGTCATTAAATCCTGTCCCATGAGGTCTTGGGAGGCATCAACCCAGCCCTAAACACACAAGGAAGTGGACTGGAGGGAAACAAGGCAAAACTCTGATGAGTAACATTTGGATAGGACATATATCGGGTCTAACAGGAGGGAAAGCCTCCCACACGCCCCAGCAGGGATGGAGCTGAGGGAAGTGAACAGGCCACAGAAAGAGAAAATGCTGGTTTCCACTCACAGGAAGTCCCTGGAGTGTGAAATTCATAAAGACAGAAAGCAGAATGTGGGCTACCAGCTGCTGGGAAAGTGGGGTTGGGGAAGGGAGGTTAATGTCTGATGGGGACAGAATTTCAGTTCTGCAAGATGAAAAGACCTCTGGAGATGGTGGTGGTTGCACAACGCTGTGAACAAACCAACACCACTAGCCTGTGCACTGGGCCACAGGCAAAACGGTAAATTGCATGTTATCTGTAGATTAACACAATTAGCAAATATCTGCTGCATGTACTGAGTTATGGCGATGTGAGGGAAAAGGTTACGCATATTAATTAAGATGACAAGTCATAATTAAAGAGGCAAATGTTTTTGTCCTTGCCCTGTGGTTATACTCAATCTTTGCCCTGAATTAAACAACTTTCGAGATTCATTCCCTAATAATTATAATTGAACAACAAACCCCTTTCTTCACCCTGCAATTAAATGTTACTATTTTTAGCCACAAGGATCACTTTACCCTTCACAAACCAGCACTCCCAGCCTTAGTGGATGCACAGTGTGCAGAGCGTCCAGCTCACAGAAGCCTGTCCACAGCCTTGTCCACGGACAGCAGTGTGGCCTCTTGCTTGGCCATCTGAAGGGGACAGGTGTAGTTCACAAGCTACTTCTCTCCCTGGGAGTTGCCAGGAAAGGTCCTTTGGAAAATGTATTTGCAGGTGCAACGGTGACTTAACTGGTAGTTAAGTCATAGCCATGGCGCACACAGGCCGATGTGATCTACACCATGTGGCCTGGCTTCTGGAAAACCAGATTTTTCACATAGATGACAACCTCATCTAACAAGCTGGCCTCAGGGAGGCGTTTGTCTTTCTCTCAGGGCAATGCGTGTGGGAGGAGAGGTGAGGAGCAGGGCCTGGAGTCCATCCTTGGCCTCTCAGCCTTAGGGTGAGGGCTGGGGCTTCCCTGGTGGTGTGATCGCCTGCCTGGGGCAGGTGTGCTTGTGTTTCTGGGGTACTGCTCAGCTTCAAAGGGGGAATAGTAAGTGAGCCAGTCAGTGATCCCACCATAGGGACACTGCACACATTGCCTGTGGAATCTAAAACATCACCAAGGATCACTCCAAGCCTATGTATCAGCTACCTATGCTGATGAAGAAAGCCTGCAATGGGAATGCAATTATTTTGGAGGATGCTAATGATTTTATGTATCCTAGATTAGTAGATTAGTAAACTACTCTAGAACTAAAACCATAATGACCATATCTACAGTGATACACCCTCTTAATGAGAGCTGGGCCTGGGCATTCTGAAGCCACTGTCTCTTAACTGAATTTGTGGGAAAGCTGATCTGATTGGTCACATAGAAACAGGCCAGGTCATTGACCAAGGGGAGGCTAAGGACTCCTTTCTCAGGTTTGCTGAAGTGGCTCCCTGAATATGGAGAAAGACAGTAGAGAAGAGAATGGAGAAGGGTGGAGAATTCAGAAAAGAGACCTGATCCTGCTCTGACGTGGCCAGTTGTACCTGCACACCAGAGATGTGAACCTGGGCCTGGCCTCCCTCAGTGCTTACAAGGATCAGGTAAGAATAGGCCTGGGCACTTCCTACAAAAACCAGCAAGAGTCCAACGTGCAACTGGGCACCAGCACAAGGTGGGAAGGGGGCATCTGCTCACCCTGCTTGGAAATGCTGGCATGAGACTGTCCCCAGCCCACTGTCTGAAATGCATCTGGTAAATAAATGCTGTGCAAGAGCTGGGCCAGGACTCAACACCCGCGGGTGCGCACCTTTCTTCTCACTTACTTTTCGGGCTTCAGGTCTCTGTAGATGATCCCCAGGCCATGAAGGTGGTCTAGAGCCAACGCGAGCTCAGCCAAGTAGAACTTGACGTCCTCCTCCGTGAACATGACCTGGAGGAGGGAGAGAGCCACAGTCCAGCTTGCTCTGAGGCTGCTTGCTTTAACAAACCTGCAGAGGATGAGGACTCAATCCCAAAAAATGCACACGTAGACATCCTGGACTTCTCCTCAATGACTTGCCAGCTCTTCTAATGGAGAGGTTTGGGAGTCAGCGTGAGAACTGTACAGTTCGCTAACCACTGTTGCCTTTTGGTTAAGAAGCCCAGGCACAGGGCTTCACACTAGATGCTGGACAAAAGCAGCCCCTGGATGGTTTCCTGTAGCAAGAAGGGTAGAGAACAAACCGGGAGCTATTGTGCAAAAAGTTGGTAGATGTCAGATGTCTACACACAGGCAGGTGGCTTCTTACCTGCACCCAGGGCTGTGTGTAGAACCTGGGCCAGATTCTGGGCCAGATTTCTCCAGCCCAGTGTTTTCCCCACATCACAAAGAGCCTTATGTGTACTTTGTGCCACTACCCTGGGGATCCCCAGAAAATGGAGGGAGAATGGTCCAAGGTCTCTGGAACCCTCACTCCTTCTTTGGTGAGCTGTTCCACCTTAATTTATTGTTTGTTTTATGTAAGACAGGAAGCGCCGATGAAAAACTGGTAAGGCAGAAGAAAACAGAGAGTGCAGTTTGAAACCCACCGCTAATATGGAAATAAAGACCACCATGCTGGGGAAGACAACACTTAAAGTATCAGACATCTGTTGTGTGCATTGCATTAGCATGTTGCTTCCTTTGTATAAAACTGTATCATTGCCTGGCATGATGGTATATGCCTGTAATCCCAACACTTGGGAGGTAGAGGCAGGAGGATCATGAATTTGAGGCAAGCCTAAACTACATGGTGAGACCCTGTCTCAAAAATCCAACAAAATAAAACAAAAAAACAAACCCAACAATAATAAACTTTATCACGCAGAAACATTCCAATGGAAGCCCAGTGCAGCATTGTCACGGGTAGAATTCTGGCTTTCTTCATCCCACCGAGCTGTGTGCTCCTCACATCGAGAGGGCCACAGCACCTTCCTGGTCCTCTAAGTAAGACTGGAAAGTTCCTACTTGAGGTGCCAGAGGTCAAAGTTAACTGGGGTTGTGAAGGAGACAATGCAGGTGCACAGACCTGACAGGTGCTCCTAAATACAAACTTTAGGTGAGGATTCCCAGAGGCCTGGTCCACATGTGCTAGTTATACCTTTCTAGGATGGAAAGCAAAAGGTCATGAAACCCAGCGTTTCCCAACCTTACATAAGCTGACCACTGGCTTCACCTGCTCTATCTGGGCAGTGAGTAGTGAAGGGATTGGGGAGCTCCATGGGATACACTGGACAAGTCCCGTGCTGAAGATCTTCCAAGGAGGCCGGACTGCTTGTCCTACAATTGTGGGAGTTCTTAAAGACTAACACAGATACACAACATGCATCACACACACCATACATCATAAACTACACAAAACAAATCACACACCACATATCATACACACTATACACATCACACACCACATAGCACACACAGTATACACACACACCAAACATCACATACACCACACACCACCCATCACACACACCACACACACCCCTCTGGTCAGCATTATCCCATCACTCTTTCAGAGATTTACTGTTCACCAGGGGCAAGGTCACCTCTTTGGACAGCCTGGTAAAGAGGTCGCCTCCCCGCAGGAAGTCCAGGATCAGGTAGAGTTTCCCTTCGGTCTGGAAGGCTGTGGAAGGAGACATTTTTGAGCACTGAGCAGAGCACATTGTTCTCTCTGATGCAGTCTCTTTGTGGTTCCCCAAGCTCAATCTCTTTTTGGCTCAAACAAGATTGCTAGTCTGCAAAACTGTCCTTTCAGAAAAACATGGAAGCCTCCCCAGAGCCCAGCTGGCCAGGGGCAGGGCCCAGGGAAAGGAGATGAACACTAAGTTCTGTGTCTCACGTTTGTTAAGAGTCCTGAGATGTTTTCTTCCTCTTTCCTTCCTTCTTTTCTTTCTTCCCTCCCCTTCTTTCCTTCCCTCTTAATCACAAAGGGACTGAAAGAGTCACAGAAACAGGAGCTGTATACTCAGACTTCTTTCATTAGCGCCACTTTGGTTACTGTCAGGTTTTTTCTGGCTAATTCTTGCTGCAGGGTATCTGGTGAGTAAGGAGGAAAGTGCTGATGAAGTGGGAACCAGGCCTCCATTTCTTCCTGTGGAGCTGTATTCCTATAGCCGAGGGGACACACTGACCATGTATGCCCTCTTCCTATATAGCAATATGGTGACTGGTCAGCCTGGCTATTTGTATGTCACAACAATGGGACTCATGCTCTCGGTGTAGTCACTCTGTGTGACAATTTAGGATTTACTGTTAATGCTTTGGGCAACAGTCTACACAGCTCTTGTCACTGCTTACCAAGAACATGCCTCAGCACAGGGACAAAGTGAGCACACAAGTACCAGGGGAAACCAGTCTCTATTGCTTTGATGGTCAGACTAGTGAGGGTCTGTTAGCCATCAGCCATGATGGCCAGGCCAGGTCAGCAAGGGTCTGTAGGCTGTGATAGCCAGGCCAAGGCCAGTGAGGGTCTGTCAGCCAGGATGGTGAAGCCAAGGCCAGTGAGGGTAACTTGGCCATCATGGCCAGGTCAGTGCTATTGAGGGTCATTAACCATGATGGCCAAAGTCAATGTTATTAAAAGTCTGTCAGCTGTGATGGCCAGGCCAAGGTTTGTGAGGGTCTCTCACTTAGTATGCGCTTTTTATACATAGGAAACACAGTTGGAAGGGGTCTTAACAACTCTGCGTACTTAAAAACTTTAAATTTCCTAAAAGTAAATGCGAGAACTACTATAAAGGCTAGGGAACTGGAAACCCTTGGTTAGGACGTGTGATCTGAAGTGTTGGATGCGTGTCCATGCCCCAGCTTGATGGGTACCGGTGATCTGTGACCACAGAGGTATTGCAGATGGTCTGCTTAAAAGGTGCCCACTTCTTAATTTCTTCAGAAAATTAGCCAGTGAAGTGTGAGAAAGTCTCCTTCACTGCACCCTGGCACGTGCAAGTCTTCGCTTCAGATTGTGCGAATGTCACAACCCCTGAGCCCTAAACTGACAGTGAGGGAGGAGCTCTACTCACATTAATTACTCAAGAAGTGAACTTTAGTGTGGTTTGCCATCCATGTCAACACCATGTTCAAAATTTTGAATCAAGGATTTTACCTACTGCTTCTCTGATGAGATAGAGGCAGAGAGCAAATGAAGAGACATTGTGTGGCCTTCAGTGATCACTTGCTCTGACCCTCAAAAAATGGATAGACAATAACCCACCCTGAATGGTGATTTGGAGGGTATGCTGAGACACCATCTTTAAAATGCTTGAAATAGCATTTACTTAAAAGGGTGATGTTAACATCACCCTTAAATTATTGGGACACAAAGCACTTTTTTTTGTAACAGTGCAGAACTATGTCATGGGTTCACCCTAAGCTAGGTCAGGAGATTGAACCAGATTATCAATGGTGCTAATTTAGTGATAATGGATATCCCCATCTTGTTAGTCATTGGGAATGAAAACCGGGCATCCTACTCTGTGGGGAAAACACAGGAAGGAGATGAAGGATCGGGGTTTGGAATATCTTGCCCCATACAGTTTGGGACTCTCTGGCACAGGGAGGATTTTCAATGTTTCCCTTTTCCTCAATCTGTGAAAGGTTGTCCTAAATTCAATCAAATCATGACGCTGTTAGCCCACTGACCGTAGTGCAGCCTGACGATGAAAGGGTGATTCACTTCTGCCAGGATGTCTCTCTCCATCTTGGATCTGACTCGGTCCCGAACTGCAGACAGAAACAAAAGTCTTTCAAGAGATGGGGATTAAGAGCTCTGCGGACTGTGACTATGAAATAGCAGACGGACTAATGGTCCCCAGCACTTTACTACAATTTTTTAAACGTACGCAGAAGTTGCAGTGGTATAATGATCAAATTACATTTTCACACATTTGCTTCTTCTGTGTGTGTGTATTTCTGTTTGTCTGTCTCTCTCTTTCACCAAAAACATTGAAAATAAATTGTAGACATCATGACATTTTACCCCTAGAGCATCTGCATACGTCTCCTTCGAATAAGGACAGCAACTCGTGTGACTATTCTAGTGTCTTATCCAGACAGCAGTCATCCCATGACATCACCAGCAGCCAGTCCATGTGTAACATCCCCTCCCCATGTCATTTACAGCTCTGATTTTTAGCAACCTAGGGTCTAGTCAAGTGTCACACATTATATTGATTGCTAAGTTGATTTGTTTTACTTCTAGAAGAAGTAAAGGACATATGGTCCTTCCCTGAACATTTGGGGTTACAAGACAGCAAAGTTTTCATTTTTATGGAAGTGTAAACCAAGAGGATAATTTCTTCTCTCTGCATGAGGGTAACTAAGGACCGCAGGCATACAGATTTTCAATTGTGTGTTTTAACCAATTACATTATTCCTTTTGATGCTCATTCTGTCTCAAGTTTAGCTACTTGGGAATACAGATGTAATTCGTCTTGAGGCAAAAACGAATCAACAAACAGAGAAAGATAACTATTTGAGAATAAGAACAGCTCTGAAACTCTGTAAGTTAATAGATATACTCAGGGCAGAATCCAAGTGACCTCACAAGACCCATGTGAGTGAGGTGGAAAATTCTGCAGACAGCCCTATTTGACAAATACAGTAAGTATCATAGGACTGGACCAGGTATTTATATTCATTCTAATTTTGGATTTGTGATATATGCTCCTAAAGTTTTATTTAAGAAATTCTTACCCAAGGATTATGCAATAACAACAAAATAACAGTAATAAAATGGAATATAACCAGTGTTGAGGATGAAGGGAAACTGGAACTCTTGTGCACTGTAGTGAAGGTGAAATGGAGCAGTCACTGTGGAAAATAGTTTGGTGGTTTCTCAAAAGCTAACATAGCATAACCATGTGGCCCAGCAATTCTGCTCCTAGGTCCCTAGCAACTCCAGCAGATATTTGTACACCCATGTTCACCAAAGCACTATTCACGAAAGCCAAAGGTGAAAGTTACCCAGTGTCCATAAACAGATGAATGAATGAACAAAACATCACACACACATACAATGTAGTCACACAAAGGAATATTATTCAGTCTTAAATGGGAAAACTGTGACTATACAAAACATAGATCAATCTTGGAGACATTATGCTAAGTGAAATAAGCCAGACACAAAAAGACAACTGTTGTCTGATTCTACTTGTTAGAGGAACTTAGAATGGGCAGATTCAGAAAAAGAGGCGGAATGGTGGTTACTGGAGCTGGAGAAAAGGGAACAGGGAGTCACTGTCTGACTGGTTCAGAGTTTCTATTTGGAATGATGAAAAGGGATGGTAGCACAGGGCTGTGAATCACCTACAAGTGGTTAAAATGATACACATTTTATGTATGTTTTACCACAAGTTAAAACACAGAGAAGTCCTTCCTTGTCCTTGAGTCCCAAGGAGAGTCCCCTACATTTTGCTCTCCCAACGTTTAGTTCTACATTTCAAGCTCAATGTTGTCCACCCTTGTCTTTAATGCCATGACAGTTACCTGCCTTACCTGCCCTGGTCTGCGGGTGCTGTGGTAGTCAGCAGTGACCATTGAGTTGACTGTCTGATTTCCATCCTGGCTCTGTCATGGTCATTGTGGGCTGCTCTCTGTTTCCTCATGAAACAGGATATATGGCGCCTACCCCATGGGGTTAGGCAAAAGACAAACAAGGTCACATATAACACATGTGAAACACTGACCACAAGGCTGGCCCTGCTGCAAGAGCTGTCCTGTATGGTGACCCCATCACTGTACATTAGGATTCCACAGGCTTCTCTCCTCCTCTCCCACCCACTACTCTATTTACTCTTGTGCCAGCCCATCACTGTCACAGTCTGTGACATGCCAGAGAGCTAGGAGTCCAATGAGTGGGCACCAGGAGGCACTGCAGTGTCAGAGCCCTCAGAGCTCAGCACCTGACTCCTGATGTCCCTCACAGCATCAACTCCTGAGACCCAACCTGAGGCAGAGGGTGAGGGGGCCCAGGGCACACAGAGCAGGTCCTGTCTGCTCAAACTGATGGAGTCAGAATGTCATTCCTGGAGACTGTGGAGAGTAGCAGTTCTGTCCACTGTTTCCCAGAAGTGGAAACAGGCTCACTGTAGAAAACACAGTTGCTTCCAGTTAGACAGTGTCTGGTGACTGGGAGTGCACAGACACTCCTGCTACCCTGTGCTGGGTGCAGACATAATGTGCACCTTGCTGGGGTCAGGCACTGTCACTGCTGGAGATAGCACAGAAGCAGCAATGCTCAGAAGGAGGAAGGGACGTGGGAAATCTGGGAGGAAAGGGTTTCAGGAGCTGGAGCCAGGAATGGAGACCGTTACACAAGTAATCTGAATCTGAAGCACTGCGTTCAGGATGAGCGTTTTAACCCAGTCTTACATCCTGATTGATGCTGCTGAGTTCAGACACTTTTTCTGCATCTGGTAGCCTGTGAGCATGTTCAGAGGTTGAGCTCAAGGACCAGCCTCGCCCCTTCCTCTTCATCACCGTGAGTTCATACTGGAGTGATGTGAAGTTTGTTTTTCTTTTCTCTGTAGACAAGTGGAAAATGAGCCATGGGCTGGTGAATCTGGGAGGGAAGTGGAGAGCAGAGTGCAGGTGGGGTCTTCCTGGCCCTTTGTAAATTAGACAGCTTAGTGGTGATGCCTGATTCTTGCCACCTGGCCTCAAATTCCTTCTTCATCCTGCCTCCTCCCTGCCCATTCATGCTCCATTACCAGTTCTCAGACTGCTCTGTGCTGGCATTTGGCACTCAGATGTTCCTTTGGGAAGTGAGGGGAGTTAGGAACTGACACACTGAAGGGAGCCTGTGGTGCTGGAGGAGCGGGGACAGGCCAGGGAAGTGGAGGGCCTCTCAGGGAGGAGCGACACCTCACAGACAACTCCACTCAGGAGCTGCAGAGAGGACACTGTCCACATGGTGCCTGAGTGGGGTGTGGAGCTGAGGCGCTGTGGAAGGCAAGGCCAGTGGGCAGGCACGTGGCGAGCAGGGGCCATGTGGCGTAGGGGAGGGGAACTGAGTCCAGGGACCCAGAAATTCTGGGAATAAAGAGGAATTGCCTCATCCTGGCCTCTGGCCAGGGAAGCTGTTGGGGAAGGAGAGAGGACCCCTCAGCCACAGGTCTGTGGCTTTGCTGGAAAGGCAAGTGTGAAGCCCGCACCCTACACTGGGAACCGAGGGTACACAAGGGCCAAGCTGGGATGTACAGAACCAGAAGAGGACCTTGATGGGGACCTGGGAGGGCACTGCTGTCCTGGGCCAGAGGGGAGAGGAAGGATCCCACTGTGCTCAGCTAGGAAGCACAGGAGCAGATGGAGGGAAGACAAGTGTAAGAGAAGTGCTGCACAGCAGCGGATGGCCACAGAACATCCGCCAGGGTGCAGGCTGCAGGGGGCTGTGCAGTGTGAGGGCAAGGGAGGTTCACCAGGGAACCATGAAGACATCGTCAGCCCTGGGTGTGTGATGGGCTGGGATGATTAAAACCAGAGAAGTCCATGCCTCTCTGATGCCTTTGGTGTGACTTTTACAGTTTTGATTCACTTTTTTATGAAAACATAGCATCTTGATAACCGATCTTGATGGACAGGGCTGTAGCGGTGGCAGAACACTTCATGGCCTCCTGAGAGCGCTGTCCACTGCAGACTCCCTTGACCAGAAGCCTGGAGGCTTCTGGTGGGTCTCTGCTCCAACCAGAGGGACACAGGGAGCAGGACAAGAGATGTGGCAGAGCCGCTCTACCTCCCCAGCTTTCAGTTGCGGGGTCTGAAGGCCACAGAGGGTGGGAACCTCCAAGAGTTTCAGGGGAGTTTAGAAGAGGTAAAGTGAAACCTACCCATTCATGCAAGACACAGAAGATGCCAGATAGCAAAGCCAGAGAAGGAGCTATGGAGCGCAAATGCAGCAGGCTCGGCAGGGAGGCCAAGGATGGAGTTGTGGTGCAAGGCGAGGCGGGGGTTCTCCCATCCAAATCATTGGACAGGGAGTCTCTCTGACTCTGAGCACCCTGCTGGCACCAATCAAGCTAAACTCAGTAAGGAGCCTCTGAGTCCCACATTACAGGGACTATGGGGCAGCTACTATGGACCTGTGGGCCTTGCCACACACTGGACCAGAGCTGCTCCCTCTGGTGACACTTCCTCTGCTATCTGGCCAGGCTTCTCCCACTATGCCACCAGACCCAGGCTGGGAAGAGCCTCTGGGACACAGGGCTGCTCTCCCTCCAGCACTTCTCTTTGCAGAGAAGTCTCTGTGCTACCACTTGCCCACCACGTTCCCAGAGGATGAAATACGGTGAAGTAGGGTGGCAGAGAAAAGGGAACATCATGTTCCCACCCTCACCTTGCCATCGCCTTGCAAAGCTAGCCTCTGTCTCTGGTTAAGGTAATCTAAAAATCCTCTCAACAGGATTGATGTTCTTAAACTTAGATCACCTTGGAATGAAGAATACTGAATTTGTAATGGAATCCAAAGGCCATAGGGATCCTGGTAAGAAATTAGAAAAAGATGTCTTAGATTCAAACTACCAAGGACTATCTAGTTCCAGAGGAAAAATAGACTCCCTTCCTATATCTTACACTGCAATACCTTCCAGGCCTATTAAAGAGTTAAATGTTTAAAGAAATCAAGCCATGAAAGTGATAACAAATGTGAATTCTTGCTTATCCCATGTCAGGATGGGATTCTGTTTTTAAACAAAGCAGTGGAAGAAATAACACAGGAAGGATTGAGTTACAAAACTGACCATCGAACAGGATCACACAACTGAAAGGCAAACAAAAAGATGAAGGTTATCTTAAACAAACAAAAAGTGCTCACACTGCATCTAAAATATAGAGGAAGAATCCAGCCCTGACAGTGGAAGCCACTGTCACAAGCACTGGGCATGACCAGGGCAGACTCGGGCTGAGAGTGAGTCTTGATGGTGGGAGACAGGGAAGGACTGTGTCTACTCTAGTTTGGGATTTACTTACTGCTTATGACATGACAGAGCGTGCCTCTTTCACACTTCTATGCAGGGACAAGCTGAATGAGACGTGGAAGGACAATGGCTCTGGTACATGGAATACCAGCCTTGCAACTGGCTTCCCAAGGGTGACTGGGGAGGATGCTCAGGTCTGTCCACATTCTGGCTCTGTGGGGCAGAGCAGAAACACCCTGACCTCCCAGTGCTCACTTGTAGTGGTGTTCATCATTGGTGTTTTGTATCCAGGCATGGAAGGGGCTAGGACCCTGTGACAGCCAGGGAGCAGTTCTCACTAACAACAGATGTTGAAGCAAGTGTCTCTTCTTCTGATGCTGACTTCACTTGAGCTGTCTCTTTGAGAACTAAGAACTGCAGGTGCTATGATTCCTGAGAATAAAAAAGAAAACCTAGAGAGATGGTTCCTTCATCCTTCCACTGTTAGTGTGTCAGTGAGTTCCAGAAATTGTGAACATTGTAGAAAGCTGAGAGTTGACAGACTGCTTACTCACCCAGCCTTCAGGGGAACATCAGCCAGTCTCCAAAGGGTAATTCTAGACTGGTGCCGTCTCTGGAGTGGACCGTTTGAGCCTGTCATACCTTTTGTGATATTTATTCCCTGTTATTCAACAACTAAGCCTGGAGTTGACTGGGGGTTGCTACTCTAGATGTAAAAAGAAAAAGCGTTCCAGGCTATTTTGAGATGAATAATAAAGTGTAGGTAATTGGGGATGAACTAAAAATCTTGTGCTTATTTCAAAGAAGATCAACGTGGTTATTTAATTAACTTCTTTACCACAGAATCTCTTAAGGAAAATCCTAAGCCCCTCATTCTTCAGTATTTACATTGAATAGATATTAAAGATGACATGCAAAAACAGAATGTACTTCCTACTTTTAAATTCCTATAAGTCAAGAAATGCAATTCTGATCGAAACAAACATGTGAAGGACCCCCAGGTACATAGGCAAGGTGGGTCACAAATGAACTGGACCCGACACAGGAAGGTGCCTGCTAGGGTGCATTTAAGAGGGTGCACACATGCTTTGCAGAGGCTCAGGCAGAAGATGGCCTACAAGCAATCATTTTCATCTTATTTTTCCTCTTAGACAAGTCACTGGGAACATAAATCCACTGAATGATGAAATTTCTTTGTAGCATCAGCCAGGATGTGGTTTCCAGATGTGGCGATGGCAGGAGGCTGACACCCTGGGTGTGGACACAAGGCCTGGGGTAATAGTTACAGGATAAGAACAGGGTCCTGGTCTTCACCTCCTGTCCATAATATGGTTTTGAGTAACTCTGCTGTCTTGGGCCTCAGTTTCCTCACTGGTAAAATAATACCTGCCAGTCCTCCCACTACTAAGAAAGGGCACTTAAAACTCATGCTTGGAATTTGCCTTTCATTCTCCCCCTAGGAATCGGAAACTGCTCAAATGGTAAGCAAGTGACAGCAACGAGTCAACACAGAAACACAATCTGCGCAAACTCTGAGTGACTCAATGTTTTTGAAGGAAGCATCGCAGCTAAAAGAGAAACAAATACGTTGGTGCTGAAAATACCATTCTGGGGGTTGAACCAAGGGGGCCAACTCTAATTGGGATGATGTCAAGATGTCGTGATCAACAGCAGTGTCATTAATATCCACAGTCCCACATCGTGTCACCTGAGGCAGGTCTCGCGGACGGTGTCCTGCTCACATCCCTTTCCCTCCTCTCTCTCACCATCCATGCTGCTCCAGTGACCCCACTAGGCCATCAAGAGCCACAGGTGGCTGTAACTGCCTATTAGCTACTTCACTCTCTTAAACAAAGAGATCCAGTCAGAGTTATGCTATTTTCCTTCATAATCGACAGGACACAGCTTTCTGCCTTTGAAGAAGGGAATGCTGACTTCCAGGGAAAATTGTTGGAAAACACAGGTGAAGTCCTATTAGAAAATTACTACTGCAAAGAAATACTTCATAGAACCTCTTTCCAGAGCTGGGCATGGTGATGCACACGTATAGTCCCAACACTCGGGAGGCTGAGGCGGGAGAATCTTGAGTTGGAGCCCAGCCTGGGCTACATATTGAGAGCCTGTCTCAAAAAAAACATCCCCCACCCCCAAACAACAACAAAAGGAAGCTCCTTCCACATGGAGGAGATGGCTCGTGGAAAGCAGAATTTTGCACCATGAGCCCTTCTGAGGGTCTCTGCTCAGGTGCAAGTCCTTATACATAATTAGTGTGGTCATCAACTACACACAGCCCCTTCACAGAGGCCACAGCTTTACCAAGGGAGAACTCTTTCTAACAGACGGCGATTAAGGTTCAGCCCTCTTGCTCAGCTCTATCGAATCTACATAAAAGGTGGACCAGAGAAGGCCTAACACGTCTCCAGATCCTGCAGATTCCCATGCAGAGATGTGCAGAGCTAACGCTTCTTGAACGCGTGTGTGCCAGGGAACAACCACACACACTATCCCCTCACACAACCATGCTATGAGGGAGGCACCTGTTCCCACTGCCTTAGGCTGGAGGGAACAGGGACAGGAGAGGCTCCCCAGATGACATAGCCAGGCCAGTTGGACCTGGACATGGCTCCAGTCCTGATATGCTCTCGGCTACAAATCAGGAAGTCTCTGTGCTGGTACACATGAGAGTCACGGGGAAGGAGGGACACTGGGAGGGAGGTTTTTGATTCTCATACTCAGACCAACTAACTTAGGCTCTCCAAGCGTGGCCCTGGGCACCAGCAGTTTGCCAGCTCCCCCAGGCAATTCCAGCCTGTAGCCAGGTTGAGATCTGGTGCACCACACAAACGAGGCATCTTTTATGGTGGGTGACAGTTCCATCTTGCTAGCTCATTAACTCGAGGGTGAGACCAGGCCTGTTCATGGCTGGGCTCCTGCTTGGGAACACAAGGCTCAGCTGAGCACTTTTCCAACCAAATGCCCCAAAACAAGGTGGGCACCTCGCACTGGGACTCCCTGTACGTGGAATGCATGACTGCAACCACCCCTCCTTGAGTCAGTTTCACGAACCTGAAGATCTCAAAGGTTCTTCAGTAGCATGACCCCATTGTGAGGTGGCAGCAGAGCAGGGAGGATGGGGCAGGAACTGCAGGGGTGGTGGGAAGCAGATACACCCATCAGCTCCTTCCTCTTTCTTCTGTGGTGCAGTTGACATTCCGTTGGAAATGATTTGTCACTCTTTAAAGAAAGGAGGGGGCTGTGCCTGACACTCCAAACTTAAAGGTAAAATAGAGCTGTCAGAAACTATTATCTCCCTTGTCGAGGTGTGTGGACGCCACTGGCAGCAACCCGCCTTCTGTGCACATGACAGTCACTGTGTTTCTGAGAAACACTCTGCAGCTTTGTGATTAGTTCCACAAACCTCCACCCCCTTTTAATTTTTCATTTTCAAAATGACTTTTCTATTTGAACAACGCGTCTCATTTTCCCTTGGGTGATTGTGCTCTCAGGGTTATGAGATCGGTGAGTGGGGGCATCGCTGTGGTTGGTACAGGGGTCTCTTTGCTCTCCATTTTATGCTTTAGAATTGTTAATTGGGTCTCAGGAAGGTGGAGAGTGGATTATGGGGCATTTGAGTAACTCAGGCTAACAGAATGCAGAGGGATTGGAACTAAAACAAACTCAAACGCTCCTTTGAATTGACTCTCCCACCTGCGGTGGGGAGCTCAGGTGGAGACCCTTTCCTGCAAGGCCCAGGGAGAGGTGCATGCGGAGACCAGGTTTCCTCACTATGTGGCCACTGCACCACACTGGAGGCTGTGACCACCATGCACGAAGCACTGCTCTGTGAAACTCTTTGCTTTTCTCTTCAGAAAATGGGCAAAAGTTGGATTTATGGGAAAATGATCTATTCCTTAGTGATGAACCATTATAGAAAGCTAGAACTGTAAGGATGTAAAACCATGTTTGCTTTACCAGCTCACTTTGAAAGGAACACAAGAAGATGAAGTTTTCCATTCTTCTCTGCCTATATGACTCATTTTCACAATAGAAAAATGTCAAGTTTATTGTCCTATTTCTATTTTAATGTATTACAAAAGGCCAAATATGTTTTATTTTTTGTTGAAATCTTGAAATGCAGACCATAGAAAAGAAAACAAATTCTACCTGTAACTCTGTAATTTGGACAGAGCCTCTATTTTCACTGTAGCACATTTCCTGCTAGTGTGAATCTGCCAGCTGGATCTACCTGACAGATCCAGGCACGAGGTATTCAACACCACTGAGACCGTCCTGCAGATGCATTCATGTCCTGTTTTTCTGCACAAGGCTGGAGCAGTAGCCAGTCCTCAAGGGCACTTCAGCTTGGTTTATAAACAAATGTGCAAGCTCACACAGCCATGACACTGGAGTCATGAGACACGGTGTTTTACATTAGGTAAGAGGTCAGCATCAATCAACCCTGACGGAATCCAGGGCCTAGCGACAGATAAACACAGGACAGCTTCCCACCTCTTTGTGTCATGGCACCTCCCCCCCCAGTGTAGGCAAGGGCACACAGAGCCTCTGGAGAGGCTCCCACCTCACTCTGCCTGCCCTCTTTCCTTCCAGTGTGGGAGGGCAGGAGCAGGCTTGAAGGGCAAGAAGGACGAGCCATGAGTCAGAGAGAAGGAACTGTTCAGGGACACTCCTTACACCCTGGAGGAGTTAACGTGGAATCAGGGATAGAAAGTGAGATAGGTGGTGTTCACCAGGAGCAGTGGGATGGACATCCCAGCTGCCTGCTGTGCCTTCCTTTGTCTTCAACTACAGGATGAGGAGCTACCTCATCGAGGTCTGAGAGCAGAAATCACCATTAACAGAGGCAATTTAACACATTTCATTCTCTCAAAGACGCCACAGACCCACGAGCAGTGCCTGCGTCTATCTTCTGGCCCTGCCTGTCATGGATCTACCTCTCGTGTCTGTGGATTTGGCTTTTGAGGACTTCATACGGATGGAATCACACATAGTATGGATTCCATAGTCTGCTTCTCCCACTCAGCATCCTGCCTTCAAGGTTCACCCATGCTGTGCCATCTATCAGTGCTTTCTACTCACTGTCAGGAGACGCCCACCGTGTGTCCGTGCACTATTCTCCCACTTACCAGTGGAGGACATTGGCTTTTCTACCTTGGGGCTGTTGAGAGCTAGCTGGCGCAGCTATCAGCATTGCTGGGCAGGTTCTGTGAAGACTGGCTTCCCTTCTCCTGGTTGTCCACTATGAGTGGAGTTGCTGGGTTATATGGCAACGTGTGTTCAGCCTTTCAAGAAACTGTAAGAGCAGTTCACTTTTGGAATACTCAGATGATCCTGAATTACAGAATGGCTAATACGAGTTTCTACTTCCATCTAACAGCTGTGAGGTAAAGAGATGATTTTATTAAAAGTTGGGGAAAAGAAGTCAAAACCTGCTTTGTTGCCTATACATCTTCACAGGAAGAATCATGTGATCACGTTCAATGGACAAGCAGCTGTAGAAATATCATTTGTATGATTCCATGTCAACTCTAAAAAGCATGGCTTCAATTGTGCTGTTATTGAAAACACTTGACTAAAAACTCAAGCGTCTCAGTGAATACAATGCCCCCCTAAGACTTTTGTGTACATAAGAATTATTTGAAACAACTGATAAAAAGTCCAATTCCAGGCTCTGCGCCCATAAGACTATGATCCACTAGGTCTGTGTCTACAACGACCTATCCCCAAATGCACTCAGGTAAATGTGCCAGCGCCAAGCTGGCCAAAGTCAACATTTGCATTTTCTGATCATCAGTTTTCTGATGACATCAACCTGCTCTCTCTTTTCTGGGAAGAAATCATCCAGCATTTACACCTGTGTCTCACTTACCTTCTGAGTCCTTCTGGAGCCACCATCCTTGGAAGAGCTCTTCTTCCCCCTTGTGTACCTAAGACCTTTACAGTCTGTATGTATTTGGTTCATGCATTTATTGTCCTATATTGTTGGATATATGTGACTCAGAATACATGTATACATATGTATATATGTATCCAAGTGCTGCCCTGGCATCTTTTGAGTCTCACAGGCCCCAAAAGGCCTAGCCACAAGCATCCCTGCTCCTGCCCACCCAAGGGGAGGCTCCCCGCCATGCAGGTCCCCATGTAAACTATACCTGCTGAACCAAACCCAGTCTGACATGACAGGCTTCCCTCCCCTGGTGTCCCTGCATCAAACAAGCTGATCACACCTGCAGTAGCCAGGGACCAGCTCCTCCCACAGTCCCTGCTCTCAAGTGCCCTCTGTGGACCCATTGAGCCCATAGGGCTGCCTCCCTGGGGTAAGGGTTTGTAACTGGTGAGCCCCTGTCATTTTAGCTGTCATGCCTGGGGTGTGTTCTGCCATCGTGTGCTGTTCAGGGTGGAGGTCTGTCCCTCACGGCAGGGACGGGGTTGGGAGGGTGTGGGGTGACTGGTAGAAAAGCTGCTCAGTAATACCTATGGATAGGCTGAATGGCTGTGCCTGGGATACAGGCTATAGGACACATCTTTATTTTGACCCTATATTTAGTGCTTACACCTTACTTGGAGGATGGGAGCCAAGAGGCTGGAAACCAATTGTTGGACTGAATTTCTAGTCACTGGGAAAACAACATAATTGTGAGTCACATTTTATGAAACTGAGCAGTGCAGTCTAGCTTGCAGTGTTGGGCCGATTGTCATGCCACACAGAGCCGGAACAAGCTGCTTCCTTGCTGCTCCTTTCCCCAAATGGCTCTAGAGGCAGAACATATGTGGAAGACTGGTATTTATGCAACATGGCTCTTCTACGAAAATTGTGGAAATTTTGCAGGGTTACTTTAAATACCCAAGGAAATGTTTGTACTGCCTATTATCAATCAGAGAAACGTGCCTGTGCCTGTGCGCTCCTTTGGAGGCATTAAGTGAACACGAGGGGAATGAATGTTTGCCACAGCAAAGCAAAACCTGTGGTGACACCTCAGTTACCTTTCAAAGTGGCTTTCTTAAGGACCTTCATTGCGTAGAGCTGGCCAGCATCAGATCCTGTGACCTTCCTCACAAGGAACACCTGATAAGCAGAAAAACAGCATCAGAAACTGACAAGATTTCAAACTCATTGTTCTGGCTGATTTGACAAGGGCTTTCACAGAGGTTTAGAAAAACCCCACTAACAAAACACTGGGGGAAATTTAAACTTTGTCCAGCACCCAGACTGCCTGGAAAACTGTCACCTAACTTGGTACAACCCTGCATGGTTATCAGTCACCAATTTGCCAGAAGAACCATCTGGTTTTGATGCCACCAATGTTCAAAAGACTTAAGGCAGATGATATTTTTAATACCCCTCTGTAAGTTCCCTGTGGATACCATGGGGAGTTCTGGTCTGATACACACAGTGGGCACTACCCGGTTTTCAAGATGAACTTTTTTCACTCAAATTTTAGCCATAGGAAGCTTAAGTGTACAGACAGTTTCTGACTGGCCCTTAAATGTGCTCATGTTGGATATTTAACATTTTCTGAAATAGGTTTTGATGTGTATTACAGAGGAAAACCAAAAAGAAAAGGTCAGCGAGATAGGCTGAATTTAACGATTTTTTAAATAAAATCAGTAAAGAAAAAATGATCCAGAGTATCCCTTATGAAAAAAATCTGCACAAATGAAGAAAACTCAGTTTCCCAAAAGGATTTCCACTAGATGCAAAGACCTGCTTGCCTGAGGTAGGCCAGGCTGGCAAACCAAGTTCTAGGGAGGAGAAGGCAGAACTTGCCCTTTGGTAAGCTGAGAGGCCAAGTGCGTCTCTCCTTTCCTAAAGGCCTCCCTCACCACAGTACAGCTCACCACACCACAACTTGCCACACCAGCCCGTTTACATGCATCTGGAGCTATTCTGGTTCCGTGCAAACTCTACTAGGAGGCCTGGGGTTTGCCATGAGTGCAGAGGCACCATGAGCCAAGCACATGGAGTGAGGGCTGGGTCTCTCCTGGCCCCAGAGAGATGGCTGTGTAAGTCCCTGCTCTCCTAGCTCCCCACCAGGCAAAAAGAGTTCAGGAGCTCAGGGAGGGCGGGGTCTCAGAGTGGTAGGTGTGTAATTTGCTCCTGGGAGACCCCAGGTGTCTCTCTGAGAGACCTAGTATGGGTTGTGCCAGAAGACAAGATCCCAGCACAGTTACAGGGATTTGCAGGACCTGAACATGAGTTCCACGTCTGCACCCCACGTGCTGGTAATAAAATTCAGCCATATCCTGACCTTAGCACTGCCCCTGCTGTCCCTCCTGGCCACTGCCACTTCTCTAATCACTGCCCTCCTGCACAGGAACAGCTGGTGTCCACAGAAAACACCGTATTCTATGCCCAGACTTTGAGTATATGGGAGGGGAGAGGAGCCAGGTCCTGGGCACAGAGATGCCACCTCTAGGAAGGCAACAGGTTCTGGGGATCACAGGCCAACAGAAATAGGGCTCCCTTTTCTTTAAGGGTTGGGAACACCATCACAGAGAATCATGTTGATATCTGGAGACATGCTGAGTGTCTATGTATGCATGTGTCCCCACAGCTGGAAAAGCCTGTGTGTGAATGTGGGGAACGGCCTGGCTCCCCCTCTCATGTACTGACAGCCATGCAGGTCACAAGGCACTGAGTCCTATGGAACCTGGACCCATGGCCCCACACACATTTCCTATAGATGGCGGAACTCTGCAGTCCCGGAGCACATTCTGCTGGGTCACCCCCTTGGCATGGGGGATGAACTTCTCAACAGGCAGGTAGGGATTGGCTGTCATGGTTAGAAGAAGGGATTTTGTGGAGAGAAAAACATTTGTGCTTAACTCCTGAGTCCCCTGCTCCATCACACAGGCAGTCATCTGTGACACAGTTTGAGTCTCCATTTGATGTAATTCCATTCATCCTTCAGTCCATCCATGATGCTTAATGTATCTTGGATGTCAGTGGAGAATCTGGGCAGGTGGGAGGTGTAGTCAGGAGTCCAGGTGGTGAGTAAGGCTGAGTGACTGGGTCCTGGGTCCTAGGTCCTAGGGAAGCCACAGAGGCTGAGGAGTAGCCATTGAGCTTCTGGCCAGTTCCAAAGGGCTGAGAAGTGTGATAGAACAAGAGAAAGCTTATCTGTGGCAGGGACAGTGCTGCTGGCCACGTGGCCACTGCTTCTCTGCTACCCAGCTGTTAAGGGGTGGTGACACTAGTGAGGAGCCGGTGTGGTCTTTCCAGGCTGAGCCCAGAGGAACTGGTGCAGATAATCCAGTTATACCTTACTGTCATGGTGACAGCACATGCATTTATGACCCGGGGCACCGAGTCACCACATGGAGGACGGTATGCTGGGTCACCGCTCCAGTTCTTGATGGACTCTGGTTGGGAGACAGATGAGTCCCTTCATCCTATCACAGCACAGCTGACACGTGAGTAGTAAGAAACTCTTCTGTCCAAACAGGAGAATGCTACAGGAAAAAGAAGCAAGGCACATGGACAAGTTGAGTTGAGTTTGGCTGGTCCAGCCTTTGGCACATCCAGACTCGATCTTGTTTTCTTCTTTACTCAGCTTCTATTACATAACAGGCTGCCGTGGTGTGACTGGGTCCCCACAGTTCATGTGCTGGGACCTTAATCCCCAGGGTAGCAGTGCTGGGAGCTGAGCCTGATGGGAGGGGCTCAGGGTGCTACTGAATGGACTGGCTGCTCCTCTTGGGAGGGCCTTTGTTCTAATGGTAAACTCCTCCACGTGCTCTCCTGCCCTCTTGCCATGACACCCTCCACGAAGGCCTTCACCAGATGCGGGAGACTCTGCCACACCCCTTGTTCTTTCCGGCCTCCAAGACTGTGAGTCAAGTAAGCTGCTTCTGTTTGTGCATTACTCAGTCTTCATTCTTTATAAATTCATTACAGCAACACGAGATGGGTTGAACAGAAGGTGTGACTGAGTTCAGAGAATCGTGGAGTCAAGTCCACTTATGCAGAAACTGAGGTGGGCACTGGACAGTCACCAGTTATGATTTAGTGTAAATGGTGCAGATGGTGCCAAGCTGTGTACAGACATTTGCACATTAAAGTTTTCTCCGGGTTGTATTTCAGACTCTCACAGGGAGATGATTGACGTCAATGGTGAATGCTTATTTATACTTACCTGTTTTTTTAATTTCCTTCCCTCCTTCCCTGCCTCCCTCCCTTCCTTCCTTCTTTTCTTCCTTCCTTCCTTCTTTTCTGAGACAGGAATTCTTACCCTATAGTCTAGCCTGGTCTGGAACTCACTATGTAGCCCAGGCTTGCCGTGAACTTGAAATCCACCTGCCTCAGCCCTCATGTGCTGGGATTACAGACACACACCACCATACCCAGCTACTTATCTGTTTTTAAATAGGAGTTCTACTTTAATTTTTTTGAAAGAAAAGGAAAATTCCATTCATTCACTATTTTAGGCTCCTATTCAGCACTACTGTTTGCCAAATTATCATCACAGGTGCTCCTGTGGCGAGCAGAGGGCCTGCCAGGGGGCCACAGCACTGTAAGGTAAGCAATGCTGCCGTCAGAATCAATCAGGCGCCACTGCCCTGTGCATGTCCCTCTCCTGTGGGGATGACATAATTTAGGAATGAGTTTTGATGTGGTGGAGCAAGTACTAAAACAGCTGACAATTTTAGCAAATGTAGTCACCGAGTCTCTAGCACTTAATCCAGTGGTGTGCGCCACCTCGTCTCAGTTTTAGAACAGCTTCTGCAGCAGCTCAGCACACCACAGTGCAAAAACATGTGTGAGACCCGCCACCCAGTGACAGATACAACATCGTTCAAAACTGCCCCAACTTGTCAGAGATCCCTGTGATCCCCAAGATCACTCTTAGCAGAATTGACAGCTCTCCCTCAGCGTGGCAAGGTGACCACTGGTCTGCAGTATCTTCAGTGACCTGTCCACTTCAGGGGACATGTTCTTCCCCAAAGGAACACGTTTAGAGACCCATTCGTATTGTGCTATCATTGAGCTGTAGGAAAGCAAGGATATTTTAAATATTGGTTTGCTTCCTTCTCAGATGTGGCAATCACAACCACTCCCCAGAACTTTTGAAGAGTAAAGAAAAACTTCCACACGTGTCTGGAACTTCTCCACATAGGTGCAGGCGAGGAGGCAGGGGGCACTGCTCCTGTGGATGAGGGGCTCTGCCTCCCTGGCCTCTCCGTTCCCTGGAACAGGTGGCCCGCACCTTCTTTCAACACTCCAACAACTTCATCACACCTCGTTGCTTTCCAGGCTTGATTTAGACATCGCTCTTGTCTTGGAGGGTAAGGTGGCTCGTCCATCCCCTCTCATCCCAAACACCTGCTAACCTATGTGGTAGAACCAGTCACTGGTGGTCAGAGTTTGCACACACCATTTCTTTTTGCAGCACATGTATGCTGCACACCTGGGCTCCAGGCTGAGGGCACTCCTGGTGCAGGTGCACTCTGGCATGGGAGGAACCCCTCTGCCACAGCCTCAATCCTCAGTGCTCAGTGTTGCAAAGAACCATTGAATTCTGGTGGCACAAGCAGACGGCACCGACTGAGAACCTTTGTGAAGGACCCCAACAGGGACTTTGTTGGATGACAGCCACTTAGATGCTCACGGGGACAGTATGCAGTGCAGCAGGCTCTCTGCTAAGGTCTAAAGGACAGAGATGGTGTTTCATTCATCTCTTTGACTCCAGTGTCTTCAGTCACTCATTGGAGAAAGAAGGAAAGGAGGGACACAGTGGTGGGCAACTGTGACCCTGTGCTGAGAACTCGGCTTCCTGGGAACGCTGAAGTCCAAACTCACCAGGTCTTTGCTGACTGGAGCCCAGGGACAAGTGGAAACCTGGTCCACAGGACCTCCTGGGATGGAAG
The DNA here is from genome assembly GCF_047511655.1 of Castor canadensis. Classification (NCBI taxonomy): domain Eukaryota; kingdom Metazoa; phylum Chordata; class Mammalia; order Rodentia; family Castoridae; genus Castor; species Castor canadensis. Next base: position 2,745,984 of record NC_133386.1, on the reverse strand, counting down.
AGATGACAAGGGAAGGGCCACTCCTGCATGAGGACATAGAGTTTTATGCTCTGTATTAACAGAGCAGGACTAAGATGATATGGGGGACAGCTTTCTTCATCACTGCTTTTGCTTTTATAAAAAACTCGTAATAAACAACCAGTGTAGACAATTTGTACTTGTTACTTCCTTAGTAGCTGATGTTGGCTCCAAACTTTTCCCCAGGGATTTTCTGAGTGAAGCTTCCAAGAGTGACCCCTTTTCTTCCCAGGGTCCTGGTCAGGTCGCTTCATTTCCCAGGGCAGTCCCAGCTTGGCCTGGCTGCCACAGCAGCTCTCAATGGGGAGGAGTTGAATTGGTGGTTAAGTAGCCCACAGAGGTCCTACACCCATGGCAGCTGCCTTGCCCCCTCCTTTTGTTTCTCCTCCTGACCACTGTCCTCTGAACTTCACTCCTCCTACAAGGGCATGGGTCAGTAAGGGATTAGAAGTTGTGAGAAGGCTGGGAAGAACTGTGTGATGTGTCACCAATGTTTCCGTATCAAGGGGTTTCTGCAAAACACATTTACTTCACTGCTTTCCAGGGAATGCTTTTTTAAAAGTAAAATTAAAATTTGAAATTTAAAACGTGGACAAGGGAATCAGGAAACTTTCCCCTCCTTTTGTTTTTAATTCCCTGGGTAGGATGTGTTCAAGGGTGGCCCCTGTTCCGTTAGATTGCTGACGGGACACCTGGAGCTTCAGTCTGCCTCCATGGAGCTCAGGAAGGGCTCCTGTCTCCCCACCATCAGACACTCTATGTAACAAGAGTCACTCAGTAGCTCAGCCAGTCATTCACAGCCCATACACACACTTCCAGGCAGATCTTCCTGCCCTGAGGTGACATGTGCTGACATAACGTGACTTAACGCCCAAGTGACAACACAGGGATGATGACTCTGGAAGGCAGAACAGGGAGGAAGCCCTAGTCGTTATTTTCAAATCCTGGTTCTTAAAGAATTATCCATCCTGGTTTTTTCTTACACTTCTGACTAATGCAAGACAGCACACTGCCACCTTAAACAAGCTCATATTCTATGTTTTTAGGAATGGCTGCTGACATAGTGAGACCGAAATCTGTAGTTCACTACTTCAGAAGCACCAGATGAGTCATATTAAGTAGCCACTTTTGTAGGACAAAAATGACCAAATACTGGTAATGTGTATCAGTATAAACACATGTTCCTCATCACACTATCATGCGAAAAGGAAAAAGACATTTTACCTTATAAACATGACAAAAGCTGAATTCTGTAAAACAAGCAAATCAATGTGACCTATAAGCGATTGTCTAGAACAGTTACACACTATTAACCCTACAGGTGAATCAAACTGGGTGGGGCTGGACTTCATCTTGCCACAGTCATGTGAACAGTGGAGAGAGGGAATGTCTGCACGCAACATGGAAGAGTTATTTTAAAGAGCCAGCACTGTTCACTTACTCTCGGGGAGTGGTTGGCTTCATGGTGTATTTCAGGACGTTATGTTCTAGGAATCAAGTTGTCAAAGCTATCTATTTCCACCGAGCAGTTAACACTAAGGATGTAGAGAAACTAGCACTGTACTGGCATAAGTTACATATATCAAAATTGAAAAGCATTTGTTGACATCCTGTTGTATATGGATGGAGCACTAAATGAAGAGCTGTTTCTGATTTTCTGAAAGGAATCAGTTCTTTTATACTGTAATTTGATAAAACAAGAAAGGAAGCAAGCAGCTCTAGTGCACAAATACTTCTTAGGCAACTGCCAGATGGATTCATGTCTTATTTAATCCATAGCACAATTACATAAAGCAAGTTACTTTAGCCTCATTTCATGGGTAGGGAAACTGAGGCTTCCAGAGGCAGACACCCATGTAAATGACATGAATTTGCAGGAGGCTGCAATTCCTGAGCGACACTCCTGATTCCTGAGCGACACTCATATAGGCCAAGATAATGTTTTTATTCTCTTATTTTTCCTTTCTTTTGAAAAATAGCTATTTAGGATGCACTTTGGAGGGTTCAGCAGCTTAAGTTCGATAACCCCTCCTTAGGTAATGAACCAAAAGCTCAGGAGGCTTAGAAGTTGGAGTGCATGTGGAATGGCTCCAAGGTGTGGGAGGCCTCGCTCTGCAAGCTCAAAAGGATAGGATTCCAGGTGGGCAAGGCACAGTTCATAGTTCCCTCCTTGAGCACAGGTTCCAGCTGACACAGGCCATGTGAAGTGAGGGTCATCTGTAATTTCATTCTTCCAGGTTCAGCCCATTTCCTGTGTTCAGGAGTGAGATCAACTCCATACCAATCAGAGAGTTTAACTCACCTTCCCGTAGGATCCTTGTCCTAACACCTTTAGCAGTTCAAACTGGGAAGGGTCTGCCTTCTCAAATCCTTCCTTCACATGATGACTGATGTCGATCTCCTTCACGATGGCTTCTTCCTACAAGACAGCAGTAACACAGGGTGAGAACACAGAGGGAGGAGCTTTGAGTGTCCCCCAACCTCTCTCCACTGAATGACAGGGACTTGCTGTGCTATGGACTTCCAGCACTGGAGTTTGAAAGCTATAACACCTCATAGCTTCATATAGTCATTTCGGTTATGTTGCCATTTACTGTGTGCTGGCATGTTTCTTTTCTCTGGGGATTTCTGTCATTTGGTCTTACAGATGCCCAAGGAACTCTAAGTGACATCCACTCAGCTTGGGTAAAAGCAGTGTGGGTGAAAGTTTTGGTCAGGATGAATACCTCAGCTAAACAAGATGGTCCCCAGAGGGTGTCCTGGCTGCAGTGTCTACACTGCAGTGTTCAGGATCACACAGACAGGTTCCCACACATGACATCACCTGTGCAATGCACATGTTCTCCTTCTCTGTCTAGTTCACGTGCTCCCTGATGTATTTGAAACAGATAATGTGAAGAACACTCTTGTGCCATCCTACATCTTATATTTCAGAGGCCAAACAAGATTTTCTGCCAGCCTAGAAGCAAGATTTCCCCTTAGGAAAAAGAGCCCTTCATCTTTATAAAACCTCAACAGAAATCACTACAAATTTCCATTGTGGGGCTTCCTGTTCCAAAGCCATATGACTTCACATGTACAGGTAAGGCAGGCTCTGTGCCCCAACACCAGCTCTTGAATGTGGGAAAATGGAAAAGCAGGTGTTTTCTTGACATTGTAGCCCGATTCCCTAGATTCATCTCTATGCTTTTCTGAGATGTCTTCCCAAAATACCCATCACCTGGTCAGTCCTCCCTTCCCACAGTGTGGCACAGGAGAGGGGTTGAACAATACCATCAAGGACTGGCTAGGAAGTCATCCCAAATACCCACTGAGAAGTGCATGTGCTGTGCGCTCTGCACACCAGCGCTGTTCACATGTCATTCCTTCTGTTCCTTCCAAAACTCTGGGGTGGAGACTTCCTCCCGAAACTCAGGTTACACAGCTGGAGATGTCAGAGTTGGATTTCCAACAAAAGGCTGACATTAAAGCCACAATCTTCCTCCTTTAATTTCAGTCTTAGAGCAAATACTTCCAAATGAAGCTATAGTAGCAATCATTTAATTGTAATATTTGAAAACTTGGGTTACTTATAAGTGGTATTATTTCACCTCTATTGTAACTTACCTGGAAACCTATAAAAGTAGAGGAAGGAAGTGAGCAGACTGTGCACTCCCTGGCTTTTCCATTCTGACAGCTAAAGAAAGAATTTTGATCTTACATCTTCAGTGATTATTTGCTGTTTTGTAAAACAATGTTGCCCTTATTTATAGAAGCAAAGAAGTACAACAAAAAGTTTTTCTCTGGTCAGTTTGTGAGGTTCTTATGAGCTCACTTATAAGACCGAGTTGTAACTGTGTTGCTTTGCTGTTACATCTTGAATGAATAAGTAAAGGTGCTGGAGGCCTGCCAGTGGGCACCATGTTGAGATCACAATTAGAGTGGTCACCTTTGGAGACAACCCAGCGTTACTGCTCAGGCTCCGTGGATGACAGTGGCATACCAGCCACTGGATACTCAGTTATATAGTCAAATCCTCCATCTTACAATGAGAAAAAAGCCAACCAGAGACCTCAGGGCTATGCAAGTGTCGTGGTGTCTACAGGGAAGACTGTTGTGACTGATCTATTTGGAAAACAAGCCAGGAGCCCAGGCTCAGCAACTCCCCTACACCCTCTGCTTATCCATGCTCTTTTCCCGCCATTGACCTACCAGTGGAGGAGGGATGGAGGACCATCTGTCATTTAAGTAAGACTAGAACGCCCCTCTTCTGTTATGAAACACTCTCAGTTGTGGGTCATGACCGTTCTCTCCTCCAGAACCGAGAGTGCAGTGCTGACCTGTGAGTCATCCAGAATCCCAACTTCTCTCCTAAAATAACCTCAGTCAGGCAGATGGGCTAGCAAAGTGCCTACATCACCAAATAGGCAATCATTCCCAATGCACATCACCCTGTGACTTCGTGCTGGTGATGTGAACACAAGCCGTCACACTGCTGATCAGAATGTAAAACTCAACATTGTCCAGAGGCCCAGGGTGGGAGAGAATGGAACTGGCCAAGGACGCCAGTGACAGAGGCTCCGATTCCCAGTGTCCACCATGGTCTCCTTCCCAGCAGATGTCACAACACTGAGTTTCTGAGAGATTTCCAGATCATTCCTTCCCTTCAGTAGCTCTTTCTGGAGGGCCAAAGGCCCCCCAGAAAATGGTAAATGAGCTCACCCCAACCAGTGGGTCATGTGCTTCACAGCCTTTGCAGGTCACACTACCCCATGAGCTGGCTCAGCAGGAGCCTGAGGCACCCAGGCAGTACCTCTTGGAGAACCTGGCATGGACTCCAGACCTTATGGCTCCCCTGCCTCCCACACTCCTGGCAGGGTGATCTCTCAAGCTGGCTTCACATCTTTCCATCAGACCAGCACCCAGACCCCCAGCTCCCCACAGCCTCCATTTCAGTGTCACCTTCTTGAGTTATGGCCTCAGCATTTCAAACCAAAGGCTTAGACACAAGTCTCTCAGAGCATTTAGTGCGGATTCTTGCTGTCCAAACATCTAAAGCAAATGCGCCCAAAACACATACATACTTCACGCTAGCTTCTCCCCGACAAGATGGCAATGGAGTCATCTTCTCATTTAAAATCAACAAGGTCTTTAACAGTAAGGGATTTTAGCTGCCAATAAGAAAAGGACCAGGAGCATCCGGTTTTGGATTTGAGTTTTGCATTCGTGGTGACAGGAGTGCATTAAACTTGTCTGAGAGCATAAACTTTGTTCACTTGCCCAAGAAGTCAAACGAGAGCAGGTCTGAAGCTCTGGAACCCAGTGCTGCCCCCAGGGCCTGCATGAGCAGACAGCTGCATGTGCAAGTGGGAGGGCATCCGCCCAGGCTTCCCACCACCTCCAGACAGCCCGATTTTCTGGATTATTTCCCAGGTATTTTCCCAAAGTTAGTGAGTATAAAAATATTATTCCTGTGTGATTTGGAAATAACATGTGCCTTTTCTCTTTGGTGAGGCAGGTCATTTTATCTAGAACTCTATGTGAATTTTAATACCATTCCCTCAGCAAAATAAAATCTGTTCCTAAATCGGCTTCATACATGGCACTAAATGTCTGGTTTCTAGCATAGTGCGTGTGAACAGTATTTTTTAAAAATAACTTAAGAGGCTTAGAGAAAGAAGCTAGTACCATGAGCAGGAGCAGATTCCAAAAATTGTGTGAAGTGAGACAGAAACCAGAGGGATGATTTTCATGATGTCCATATATGATAAAAAGTCCCTGCTCCTCTGTGTCTCCAGTTCTGATCAGCACAGAACTGCCTGGCAGGTGCTTCAGCAGGTGTTCTGGGAGGCTGCTAAGTTGAAAGACAGTTGGGAAAATGGCCATAGGGAGCTGAACTGCAGCTGCCTTGCCTCTGCTTTCCCTGGCCTGTCACCCAGTGATTTCCTCTGTTCTGAACCTTCTGTCTTCCCTATTCTTAAAAGTAAGTTTATGAAAAGTGAATGCAAATTGAAAGTTGTGAAACAGTATCGACAAGGACATAAGAAGTAGGCATTAGGAAAGTGTTAGCTTTATTTCCAAGGTCATTCTAGAGAGGTAATTCTAGATATCAGAGTCATAAGATGTAGGATGTTAAGTCCCAGAAAAATGCAGAAATAAAGGCAATCCCCTGCACTAACCCACGAGACCCTCCAGGTGAGTTCTGCTTGGTTTCTGATGTGTCGGCAGACATGGCACCACAGGTGGACCCAAGCCTAGTTTTGGTGAGAGCTCTGACGACAAACTGTGGGTCAGGTCAGCAAGAGGCCAATACCCCAGAGAGGTCAAGGGTGGCGCACCATGAGCCACTCCTGTGACACAAAAAAGTGACCTGCTCACTTGGGAACACCTTGTTCCAGAGGTCTTGCCACAGTCACAGTGCCTACCAGCATTGTGACCAGAGGAACTTGCTGGAAATACAGATTCTAGGCCTAGCTGAGGCCCTCATGGTCATGGCTTGGCTCTGCTCAGGCCATGGTTCACTTACAACCTGGTTTTCACTGTGCTGCAGAACTGCATTGCTGAATCCTGTGGTCTGACGCAGCCCTCTGCCACTGGGCACCTCCGGCTTCCTCCACTCCTGCAGACAGAGCCTCGCCTCCCATCTGCCCACTGCCTGTCCAGACCCCTGTTTCCCTCTTGGGCTTTTTCTTTATCCCTGTCTGCCAATGCCACCCTCCCTGGGCTCAGTCCCTGGTGTCTGTCTCTATGCAGAGTATGTTGCCAGTTCCTCTGCTCTGTGAGGCCACAAAACTCAACCCTAAGTTTGCCAGGTTTGTTCAGGGCAAAGTTAGCATCTGCCATCTTACTCTAGCATAGGTTTTGGCTTCAGCATAGCTTACTAACTTCTTGATTCACTAAAGCACTTAAAGTTTTTAAAGGCTGTTTTATCCAGCATGTCCACCTGTTTTTAGCAAGCGAGCTGGCTACATTTAGTTTCCTGCATTGCCAGAAATGTTAGTTGAGAGTGGAGAGAAGGCCCACTATGTGACTTCTTAGCTTCCTCCAGAAGGAAAGAGCCACTGGCTCAAGCACAGAGATGAGTGATGGGCGCAGTTCACGCTCCATCTACCGTCCAACACTTGATGGTCTGAGGGCTTGGTTCTGGGCCTTCCTTTCCTGGAAAGTGTACTGTGCCAGTGAGCACATGTACTCACTACAGACCCTGCAGGAGGCTGTGTGTGTCCATGTTACTAATACACCGTAGAAGCAAGTAGACATTTGAAGCACTGACTCTAAGAACCAGAGGAACCTCCCCAAAAAGTCACATGTGCCCAATGGGTTTCTCAGGAAACCATCTTTACAGAAAGTCTTGTTTCTGAAGGGCTAAATGTGAGCAGAGCCACTGATTCGGTAGCAATGACAACGGGAATCAGGCCAGCATGTGGCACTGGCTGAGTATCAGAAAAACCAGGATAACTTTACTGGAGAATAAATCTGCCAGAGAGTCACAGAAGGAAGGGAAGCCAGGAGGAAGAAGGACAGGAACCAGAAAGGAAAAGGGTGGGTGAAATGTGAAGACAGTAGATAGAAGCTCTGACGTTTCAGGAGTGTGACACAGCACAGGGCAGAGGGAAGAGACCTGCTCAGAGATATGGATCATTTTCAGTCCTGGTAATGCTCAGGGCTGGTTTGGATAACACGCTGAGCCATCTTTTCCCAGCCACTCTGGAATGTCATCTTTTCCTTTTCCTACTAAAGAGAGTGATTCTGCCCACAGCATGGTCACAGGAACAGTCACACACAATGACAGTAAGCAAGGTCTGGGTGGGGCCGAGGGCTTTCCTGCATCTTTAGGAAGAAGTCCCAATTTAGCCACTTGCTGAAGGCCATCAGGATTGCAAGTGGGCTAAATTCATGATTCTTCTAACACAGCAGCCCTGAGGAAAGTGCTATCAGAGGAAGAGAACACGAGGACCAACAGAAACAAGTGTCAACATTTAGTTTCTTTCCATCCAAACTCTTCTGTCCAAATCTTCTTCTTCCCCCTCTCCCCTGCCCCTGCTGATTTCTGTTATTAAGGAGATGGGTCTCCCCCTTACATGTTTTCTCTGCTTTTGAATTAAAGCTTCACTCTCACCACCATTTCTTTCTTCTTCACCTCATTGTCTGTTGTTCCCCTCAAATTATTGTCCCTTCCATCCTTCTGAAAGTGTCAATCTGCTGGTTTAAGCAAAAGTGACTATGAGCAGTGACTAACAGAGGGAGCCCAGGTTTGCAGGAGCCTCCTTTCCACAGACAGGTACTGCAGAGTGGGAGCTAGGGCACTCTACAAACATGCAGGTTCCCAAGGACTCAGAGGCAGTCATTCTTTGGCAGGGAGCAGGGGGAGGGCTGAGTCTAGGAAGTCCCTCCACTCCTGAGTCAGCCTAGAGAGTAACATGCCGTGAAATCCTAACTCCAAATATGGCTCCCTGAAGTCTTCCACCCCATTCAGCAAGTTACCTTCAACGTGCTTTTCAAGGCCTCTTTTTACCTTAGAGGATGAGAAAATTTTTGTCTCTTGATGTGGATTTGTTATGATGCATGGAACAATTTCCAAAGGTCTCAATCCAGGAGTGATGGAAAACATAAGCACACTCGGTCAGGCCCCATACAAGTTTCCCATGGAGTAAATGGGTTCGTATTGGATGATATCTGCTCCAGGGCAGTGGGATGTGTGCCAAAGGGACTAAATAAATCTGCATTCTTGTGAGTGACGTTAAAGAAGTGCCAAGAAAAAAGCCATGAGGGCAGTGCCAGAATATGGGCCTGGCATGTACAGAGTAGGAATTATTTATGTTACCGTGCCACCCTAACTTGGAAAAAAATTATGCTTGTCTGTTGTCCTTACATGTCCTTAGCATCTTCTCATTGGCTTTGAGATGTATAGAAAGAAACTGTGTAAAGAGATAGGGAACATAGGAACACAGGCTTTAGTCACAAATGAAAACCTACATCATGGTAAACTGTGTAATCAATATTAAGGAAATCACCATTATACCCCTATTCAAGATACACTTCCTATCCCCTCACCAGAAAAGGGAAAATACAATTTCTCCAAACATCCTCTTCTCTGCTCCATTACCTACAGATTTCTGATGCAATAACCTAGTTCTTTTTCAAAATCTACATCTTACAAGCCAGGTACAGGTGACTCATGCCTGTAATCCTAGCTACTTGGGAGGCTAAGATCAGGAGGATTGTTGCATGAGGCCAGCCTGCGCAAAAAGTTCATGAGAATCGCCCCCCTCAACCAATAGCTGGGGTGGTGGCACATGCTTGTCATCCCAGGTATGGCAAGAAATGTAAAATAGGAGAATGGAAATCCAGACAGGTCTGGGCAAAAAGCAATATTCTATCTCCAAAATAACCACAGCACAAAGGGCTGGAGGTATAGGCCAAGTGGTAGAATGCCTGCCTACCAAGTGCAGGACCCCGAATTCAAGCCTCAGTACTGCCAAAAAAATCAACATGTTGGTAATGTTTGGCAAAAACCTCTATCAGAATAAGGTGTTGACAACTGTGACATTTCTGACAAAGAAAAGTGAGGAAATGCTGCACTGACTAAGAATAGAAAGGAAAGCATGTGTGGTGAACACCTGTTTTCAGGAGCTTTGGCAGGTGGCTCCTCACTCACAGTGAGTTATTTCTCTATTTTCAGTGCTCTGCATTGACAATTATGCCGAAGTATCAGAAGATACTTGACTGCTTCTCCTCTCCAGCAGGCAGAGGACAGAGCTCACCCCAGGGATGAGGCGGGTCGCATCTGTGCAAACAACTCCTATTTAGAGAAGGGCCATTGGGCATAGGCTGGTCAGTTTCTTACAAAACATGTTCTTAACCACACACCCCAGCAACTGCATTCCTGGGTGTTAATCCCAGAGAAGTAAGAACTATGTTCACCCAAAAACCCGTACACAAGTGTTCACAGCTTTGCCTATTCTACACACACTGGGACAACCCAGATGTCCTCCAGTGGGCACAGTTAAACTGTGGTACGTCATACAGCAGACACTGCACAAAAAACAGGAGTGAGTTGCTGGTAGGCACATTAGTTGTGTGGGTCTCCAGAGAAGTAAGAGTAAAAAGAGTCACTGTCAGAGACCACAGTGTATGCTTCCATTTATATCACATCCCTGAAATACAAAAATTATAGACAACAACACTTTAGTGGCTGTAGATCTGAGTGATGGTGTGTATCTCTAAAAGGGTAGCATGGTGCTGCAAATCCACACGAGGTCACTTGCAGAGAACTGCACACAGGCTACACACACACAGGAGTGTGTGTCAGACAGGTGAAATCTGAACAAGGTCTGTTGATTGTTCTAAAGTAAGGTTCCTAGTTTCACCATTCTTCTACAGTGATGCAAGACATTACCACAGGGTGACGAGTGGAGCTTGGGGAGGACCTCGCTGAACTGGTCCTATAATTATTTTTTGGTCCTATAATTATTTTAAAATAACCATGTTCATGACAATGTAGGATGAGCTTTGTTACAGAACTTAAAGAAGGCAATAAAATAAATTTTATGTCTATTATTAGTACTGTGACACTTAAAATATTTTCTAGGACAATACAGAAAATACATCAAGACAATAAAATAAATGTGATATCGGGAGGAATATAAATGATTAATTTTTTTTCCGTTGTTTTCTAAATTTCTTTTCCAGAAACTTAAAGCTTCCCAAGATGAGCTGTTTTCTGCATAAGAACAGATAAAACAAAGCCTGCAGCCCACTGGCTGCGTGGGACCCCACGGTTTACCTGCTACTGTCACACCCAGCTGCACTGAAACATATGGAAAGTTTAGACAAAATCCACTGTGACTTTTGAAAAATAAACAAGATTGGATAACATGCTGCAAGGAGAAAAAGGAGCCAATGGAAAAAAATCTGGATTGCATTTGTGGATGCAAAAAATAAAACTACTAACTGGCAAAAAAACAACAGAGTCAATATTTTTAAAGCTATTAAATTTTAATACTCAACATGCAAGATTCCACTTGTGCATCAATTGACAGCATTTCCAATCAGACTTCAGATGGCCAATACAAATCTGTGCAATATGGACAGCAGCAAAAAATTTCTCCAGGGTAGGCAGCCAGGGAACCCAAGGGTTTCTCCTTGGAAGGAGGGCGGGAGTGGTGATATTAGTTTACTGGAAACTGAAAAACAAAACTTTAAAAGTGAATTAGGGACTACGGTCTGCTACTGCCAACTAGACAACTGAATTAAGTATAATAAGTTTATTTCTCTTAAGTAATGTTCTAAGCATGAAAATGAAGGGTGAAAATTTTTCTTAGTACCACAAGCACCATCAATGGTGGTCACTCCTGCACTGCGTGTGCTGGGTTCATAACCCCTGAGCCTCTGAAGGAGGGCTCCATGGGAAAGGGCTGCCGTGTGGAAGCTGAGGCACGGTGAGGTACTGGGGCAGTGAAGAGTGCTCTCTCCCGACTCTCTGGTTCCTGCTATGTTTCCAGGTTCTGCTGGAAGTCGAACACCTCTCTGGTCCCTAGAGGAGATGGCCAATTGGGTTAGCAGCATCGATTGGATTAGCTGTCCCTGCTGTGTACACAAGTTTTCCTATCCCAGTGGTTCTTAAGAAAATAAGCATGGACTTCAGAATGGAGTTTAAATTATTTCAGCAGTAATGTATGAAATTGTTGAAAAATTTTTGGACAAAAACCTCATGCAAAGGAGTTAACTAATTAACCACATCCTTCCTTCCTTTCTTCCCTCCTTCCTTTTTTCCCTCCCTCCCTTCTTTCCTTCCTTCCCTCTTCCTATCTGTTTTTCAACTAAGTTGTTTTACATTTTAAAAGATTATGAAACATTCTGCTAAAAAGAAAAAACTGGATTCAAGCTGCAAGTTTTCCAGTGGCTGCAGTGGCCCCTGTCCCCCTCTCTCCCCCGATCTGCTGACCTCTATTAGTGGCCTGCAGAACTGTCAGAGCTGGGAGCACAAAAAGATAACTCAAATTAAACTCAACTGAAATCCACACACACATCATTCTTTGTTAACATGAACCATAAATTACAGCCTTATTCACAGTCATTGAGTGCAGATGAAGAATTCCAAGCCAGTGACAAATTCACTTACACTGCACAGTGTCCCTCCAAACTGTCTCACAACACAAGTCACTCCTAAGACTAGCATTTCTAGTTATAAGCACCTAGCACTGAAAATCTAAGATCTGAGGTAGGGACCACAAAGAATCTAGCCAAGAAAGCTTTACTATATGACAGAGGATTCCATCTCCCTGTTCTCCTTGCTGTCCTGTCACCTGTGACATGGTTAGGAAGAAGCTGCTTGGCCTGACAAACCCTCCTGGGAGACATTAGGGATATGCATGGATGAAACTCAGCATCGGCTTCCATAGTCATAGAACCCTCCATAGGAAAGGCATTTTGTACTAATGCCTCCTCTCCCTAGCGAAGTGCCTGGCACATACTACTTACTCAGTAAGTATTTGCACAGGGAGCACCACAAACTCTGCAGAATGGTTTAAGATGAGTGCACCACACAGGAGGCCCCTCTCAAAACCTTAGCATGCAGAATTCCTGTGAAGCAAGACTTGCCTGAGATGACACCTATTTATGGCATAAGACACAGACTTTCCACACCCCGGAGGCATTATTTACATTATACATCATTTTTTAGTTCAAGGAAATCATATTACAAAAGTTTTTGAAAACCTGTCCTACTTTGAGGTTTGGCAAAATACTTTGGTCACATGCAATACATTCAGGTTGCATGGAGATCACACACCTTGGCTGGATGAGACTTTGGTGGTGGTGAAGACCCCCACAGCACTGGAGCTGTGGTCATACTGTGCCAAAAGTTAACTATTTATGCTACAAAAAAAGTGGATTGGAAACTTGGCTAGGAAACCTGTCACATGAAGACATGTTAAAAATTTTGCTAGATGATAATTCTATCATTTCCTTCACTGGAAAAAGATCAGATCTGTTTTTGGTGGCAGAGAGTGATGGGCCACCCATCACTTCCCATGACCCCTGACCTGTGGATGCAGGATGGTATCCTGGCAATAGCTGCAGGAGCTCACGATCACATGATCAGTTCTGCAATCAAGCTATGGCATTTGTGCTCAAGGCTCCAGTAACAGTGTAAAATCTGAATGGCTTCACTGTTAACAGCACAGGAGCATGCACTAGTATAATACTGCTAAATTAAAAATTCTCTAAGTAGGCTGAACTCATACCCCAGAGGCATCAAATACTTTGGCCACTTACTCATGTCTATTCATGCTCTGGGTTTAAACCGCTGAATACAAGACACTGCTTAGAAGAAACAAGATTCTTTTAAAAAGAATGGCGGTCACTGGAGCTGCTGGTGAGTAGCCAACATCCTGGCCCAAGCAGGAAGGAACCTCAGTGCTAAGATGGCTAACTGAGGAGTCCTGCTTCTGGTCGCAGCTGTTCCCCTACACGTTCTCTGCTGAGCCAGACTCAGGTCATCAGTCCTCACTCATCGTCATATCCTCACACGTCTGACTCATGCCATTGTTAGAAGACACCATGAATGAGCCAAACACAGAGCACTGCTTTAAATGGACTTGACAGATTTCTGTGTCAGTTACAGGCTAAGACATTAAAAAAAGAAAACCAGTTCGCTATCATCTGTTTTTTAATGTTTCCAAATTGCTCTTCTTTCCTGGAATGACAGCTTGGAATGTTTAGCATGAATCCCTGCTGAGATTTGCATCCGTATTCTTGCATCTTGCACAGAACTTAGCCCTGCTGAAAATGTACTTAGGTCAAAGTCTGCTCCTGGGAAACTCAGATCATATCTTAGAATGGCTTTCACCACAGGCTGCCCAAAGTGGTGGTGGTGGTGGAGGTGGAGGAGGTGGAGGTGGGGTTGGAGGAGGAGGAGGAGGAGGTGGAGGAGGAGGAGGTGGAGGAGGTGGAGGAGGAGGAGGTGGAGGAGGAGGAGGTGGAGGAGGAGGAGGTGGAGGAGGAGGAGGAGGTGGAGGTGGAGGAGGTGGAGGAGGTGGAGGAGGTGGAGGAAGAGGAGGAGGAGGTGGAGGTGGAGGAGGAGGAGGAGGAGGAGGAGGAGGAGGTGTGAGGAGGAGGAGGAAGAGGTGGAGGTGGAGGAGGAGGAGGAGGAGGTGGAGGAGGTGGAGGAGGTGGAGGAGGTGGAGGAGGAGGAGGAGGAGGTGGAGGAGGAGGAGGAGGTGGAGGAGGAGGAGGTGGAGGAGGAGGAGGAGGTGGAGGTGGAGGAGGTGGAGGAGGTGGAGGAAGAGGAGGAGGAGGTGGAGGTGGAGGTGGAGGAGGAGGAGGAGGAGGAGGAGGAGGTGGAGGAGGAGGAGGAGGAGGAGGAGGAGGAGGAGGAGGTGGAGGTGGTGGAGGAAGAGGTGGTGGAGGTGGTTGTGTTGGTGGAGGTTGGGCGTATATCTGGGGAAGAGATGGAATGTTCTAGAGCATTCCTTGGAGTTGCCATCACTGAAGCATGGATACAGTTCATAATTTCAACTTTCAGTCTCTTATTCCCTCAGGGTGACATATTTTCCTCAATATATTTTGAACTTTAAAAATAATTATTACCCAGGAAATTACTACTAATAACTTTTCCCTTAATTAAGAAAGTGACAAATTTTCATCAGATTGTGCAAATTTTGACTTCAGTTTCAACCCTTATGACTGATGTTCCCTGACTGCCAGGCTGGTTTTATGAAGCTGATGTGCCATCCAGCTTAACCTGCATTGTGCACACCAAATGCAAAGAATTAACAAGTGAACTAGGACCTGCCACTGAATGGCAACCCCACAGGAATTCCTGTTCCACTTCTACTCCGCTTCCCAACTACGGACGTGCATCCTGTCTGGGGGAGGCAGAGATGGATGTCCTTAGCAACAACCACCTAAGTCACCAGGCCTAAGGTGATGTGAAAAATGGACATACTATGCCCGTGGGATAAGGATGCCATTCCAACACAGTCTTTCTCCCACTGCGCTTCAGCCTGAAAGGATGTGGACTCACCCCAGAGGTTCGTCAGGGCGTAAGCACAGCCAACACACCTCCTGAGGGTCTGCAAACTGCCCAGCCTTCCATTCTGGGGATTGTGACTGAGATTCTGACAGAGCTTAGCACTCAATGTTCAGCCTGTGACTCCAGTGAAAGCCTTAGAAATACACAGATCACATGTGTGCCCAGCCCACCACTGAAGAAGGTCATGAGCTTTACAAAGATAAATTGGTAATTGACAAAACCTGCTATGGAAAAGACTCAGGGAATTATTGCTTAAACTTTTTCCCTATGGAACTATAAGAATGCTGTGCAAGTGACAGCAGAAATTGTCCATTCACAAAATACTATGGAAACATTACTGATTCCTCTATGGATTTGGGCTCAAATATACCAGAACAGGTGGAATCAGAACATGCACTTAAGCAGACATGTTGCTTTTTTCCCAGGTGTGTGGCAGATTCTAAGGTGAGGCCCCTCCAGGGTCATACCTTTGGGGAGAACTCATCCTCTCTACTGTTAGTGTCTGAGAGATATTTATTCTGAAAGAGGACTAAGCGTCACCATAGAGCAAGGGCTTGCTTCACCACAGAGTGACAGCAACCTTCCTTCTCCTCCCCCCCAGCTGTGTCCCCTCATCATACAACATCAGAAGCCTTGCTTGTAGGAGAGACCACTGGAGAAAGGAAAGAGATCAGAGAATGCAGCCTCCAGATCACAGGCGATGGGGTTCCCTAGGACATGGCCACTGCTAAGTGGGGGCTCTGGGAGGCAAACTCAGTGAGGGCTGGGACTCAGTCTGGAAATCTCAGTGGGGAAAGAGGTGATTTCCAACCCTTTTTCTCCCATGGATACCAGAGCGCTCCTTGTCTGGTCTGTTGGGGAGGCAGAGGGCAGCCTGCTCCTGGACCAGTCTCCACTTCTTCCAAGCTCCAGGTCAACAAGAAGCTAGGAGAAGCCTCTCTGCTGCAGGAGACCTTTCAGTTCCCAAGTCGCCACGTGGCTCCCCTTGCCTGGGTCTGGAAAGTGTCAGGGGTCTCCAGCCTCACCCACCAGGTGCTGAATTCATCCACACCAACTCCCAGTTAGAGCTGCTATGCTTTCATTTTTGTGGCCTGTGTGTCCCTGATTGTTTTCCTCTCACACCTGACATCATGGGAGTAACTCAAAAACATGCACACATGCTGATCTCTACCTTTGAGTCAATCAGTCTTCACATACTCACCCTTCATCCCACAAAGAGGCCAAGGCCCTGAGGGACATGTGGCTGAGGACCACCTAGCCCTGGGAAGACGATGGAGCCCCCATATCCCACAGGAATGAAGACCAGTAAGTTCAGCCCAGAGCACACCCAGGCAGGGGTGAGGGACACGCAGCATGCTCACACAAGTGTGCCAAACAACACAAGCCTTCCTCTGCAATCAGAGCGACAGCTTCAAAAGAGAATCCGAAGTAACTGTTCTCACGTGTCTGAACTGAGCAGTGTTATTCTAGGGAGAGTATCTGTAGTCTCCCAGTGAGTCTCACCAAAAACCATACCAAAGCACCACAAAATCTTCTCAGGGCACTCTGTATAAAACTACACTCCTCACCAAGGTAAATCTATAAGGGTGCTAGGGGCTAGTGTGCTAAGTGTCCACTCACTTCCACATATTCTCAAATAGGCAAATCAGAACATGCACCTGCCATCACACAGAGCCCCTGGAGCACCAGTGCCTGCGGTCACTTCCCATCTCACTGCAGCGCACACTCCTCCAGCATGAGTGGGCAGGGGTGGTCATTCTTTCCAGGCACAGCTGCAGAGACTCAAAACACACAGAGCAACATGGGTCTAGTCCTGCTGCTGCGTCCCCGCAGGTGCTCCTGCTCAGGTGCTCAGACCACTGGGCAACTGATTGTTGTCCCACCGAGCAGCACCCCACACTCAGCAATGTCTCAGTTCCTAACTACTGAAGTTTTGTTTATAGAGATGGAGGGAAAATGACTGGATTAAATTATTCCAGTGTCTCCTCTTCCAGACTCCTAGTGGAGCAATTTGGTCACCTGAGTTGAAAGGAGGGAAGTCAGCTTTTATGTTTCTGGATCTCTACATTCTGAAAAAGGAAACAAAAAGTTTTAAGAAAGTATTATACTGTGTATTAGACTCATAGAAATAATTGGGATGTATTACAAGAAAGTGAAGTTGTTCCCAAATATAAAGAGGTCAAAATAAAACTTCCAATTGTTCTTTTTTTTTTTTTTTTTTTGTGGTACTGGGGTCTTCACATTAACCCACTCCACTAGCCCATTTTTTGGTGATGGGTTTTTTTCAAGATAGAGTCTCGCAAACTATTTGCTCGGGCTGGCTTTGAGCCACAACTCTCCTGATCTCTGCCTTTTGAGTAGCCAGGATTACAGGCATGAGCCACCGGCGCCCAGCAGGCAAACTTCCAATCCTTGTCTCTGAGCTATCGGTCACTCTGTGGAGCCTCCTATTTTTAGTAACAACCTGCAAAACGCTGTACCCCAAATTCACTATCCACACAGAAGGACTGCTCCACAGCACGTTAGTCAGGGTTGCTCAGAGAAACAAAATCAATAGGAAGGAGAAGGAGACTGACAGAGGGACTGAGAGAGACTGAGAGAGCCGGGCCTGGGCGGTTTCAGTGTGGGAACACCGTGCCTGAGCTGCTCTGCACCGTTAAAGGAAAAGGCTGTCCAAGGAGCTGGGAGGCCCTGTGAGGCAGCAGGTGAGCCGAGGAGCCGGGAAGGCCACACAGCAGCAGGAGGAGGAGGCCTTTGCTGGTCAAGCGCTTTCTGTGAGGCAGGCCGCAGGAGGCCCACAGCACACCGAGCTCACAGTGTTGGGGTATGTGAGGAAAAGGGTGTGTCTTGATTGGTCCAGCCGGGAACATCATTTTTGCCATTTAAAAACAAAGGCTTATGGGCTGCTGCTATTCAGAACCTCACTGTGCTCCAGTCCTCCGTGAGGTCTGGGTAGGAGAGAAGCTTCTGGAACTGGCAGTGATGTTCTAAGCACTACCGGGGGAGGAGTCCAGGAGAGAAAAAGACTTTGCTGTTTCCTTTTCAACACGTGGGGTGGGAGGTGTGTAACGCTGGAGAGACATGCAGGTGAAGTTCATTGACTTGTCTTACTTTTCAACTGTGTGTCCGCCAAACACGAGAGCCTTCAATCACTTCCTCAATGCGGAAATCACACTGTTGGAACAGACAGCAAAGACCCCGGGAAGAACCACAAGCGTTTTTACTACTAATGAATAACTGATAGTGACACTGCTGTAAAGAACTATAACACGCATCTAGCAGTGTCACTGGGGCAAACTTCTTAGCCCAGTGAGGTGTCCTTCCTGAGACTCATCCCCTTCACCAATCTGCACGTAAGCAACTCGTGCCCCGCACTTAAAGCACACTCTAATGCAGACACCGGTCAGTAGGAGAAAAAGGTTCGACTTATCCACCTTAAAAAACCACCAGGCACAAAGCTGACGCCCCCAACCTGCAAAGGTGTTCCACCTTCATCTGCAGACCATCCCTGCAGCCTCAGAGGACGAGGACCCATGTTCCCCCAAGATCCGAGCCCGAACTGAGTCTCACTCATTCCATCCCTGGCATCAGCCCTCCACGGGGCCCACCCTCATACGCTTTCCCTCGCCTCTGTCCCTCCAGGTAGAAATAATCTGTCCAACTTGCTTCCCATTAACCTGGTACACACTTGTTCTTTCCTGGCTCGGCTACATTTCCCCAAGATCGAGTCAGTCCTCTGCTGTCCGTGGCCACTGTCTAACGCTGCGGTCTGCCTCAGGCTGGAAACTGACCTTCACGTTCCCAGCTCCTTGTGAGAGTCACTTGTCCACACCTGCGAGTCACCCTTCACCTAACCTCATCAATATGCCCCAATGGGAAGGAAATGTGACTTTTAGGAAGGCTAAAAAGGCAGACTGATCCTTGAGTTCAAGTTGCTGTCACAGCTGTGATGTAACCACTACCTTGAGCTAAAACCTCAGCAGTCTGTCTATGAAGTGTTTGAGAGAGTGGGTCTGAGAAACCAAAGGAATGTGATGACTGGTGCACTCTTGGCAGCCTGCAGAAGCTACGGTCATAACAGCGGTGTGTGCGGCAACTTCCACATGATGGCTGGCACCGTCAAGATGTCCTGCAAATGTCGTGTACTGCATCTTTAGAGCACCCAAGAGAATACCGCTGCTGCCCACATGTGCAGATCTGGACAGGAGGGCCCATGGTGGCCTCATGTGGCCAGTTATTAGCTTTTGCCCAAGGTGGGAGGGCTGAGAGGCTGATGCAGCAGGCCTGTGGGGTGTGGGTGCCCAGTGTGCTTCCTGAGTCCTTAGAGAAGGACTGAGACTCTTACAGCACACAGAATAGGCAGCTTGAGCCAAAGTCTTCATGCTTCAAAGCAAAAGACACTCTCAGCTGACATCTGACAGGCACACCCCAGGCCAGATCACTTATCTCCTTGTACCTATCTCCCAGTGACTGGGTGGAATAATTACAGTCCCTGCATCACTGAGCCCGGGCCCAGAGATGGCACCCAGTGCTGATATATTACCATTATGCATCCATGTCTACATATGTACTTTGTGCACAGATATGCCCAGATAGAGCCATGGCAACGGGTCTAACAAATCTCTCTCAAGAGAACGTCCTCAGGTGTTCACACTCTGGCGAGGTACACAGGTACACAAAGACAATTTCCAGTGCTATTCACCACACTGTTGGAATCCTTCCTGAGTCTGCCCTGGGTTGGGGGGTTGGGGTCCACACAGATGGCATGTTCCTGCCTCCAGGCTCAATGTAGAGAACAGAGACATGGTACACATGATAGTGCAGTATTTCAGGAAGTAGCCTCAGGAGGGACTCATCCACTGGCTGCCTTGTGGAAATCCCCTGAGGGGGCTGTAAAGGGGATTCATATTTCTGGCTGGGTCTAGGAGGGCTTTGTGTGCTCATAATTGAACCTGATTGCCAGGGAGACCTCCAGAAACTGTGGTGGGCCACAAGGACACTGGGATGCGCCTGTAGAACTGCAAGCATTAAGTCTGGGAGCCCAGTTGGGCCTGGAGTGCAGTGGGGATGAGGAGGCAGAGGGTCCCGTTGGGGAAGGAAGATGGAGGTGGGCAAGGAGCAGCACAAAGGTGGCAATTAAACAACACCCAGGGTCCTGAGGGCCCTGAGTGCAGGAAACACACTTCCTTCATATTTTGGTTGTAATTTTCCCCCAAAGCAGGGATGCAGAACAGGACTACAGGGGAACTTCCATGAACGCCAGCCAAGAAGCACTTGGTGTGGGCCACAGGGGACCTGAATTTTCTGACCTGCCTTTCCTTGAGATTCAGTTTTTCCCAGCTTTTCTCCCCCAAGCCCCTGGGCCAATGTCTTCTGTGGGATTCCTTTCCCCTATGGCTGCTTTTTCCCTCCTCAAGATCCCAGACGCCCCTCCTCAAGATCCCAGACGCCCCTCCTCTGGGCCTTCAGGCCCTAGACTCACTGTACGCCCAGCCCTGCCCAGTGCTCTGCCCTCTTCTCCTGCCCAGGCTACCTGGCTGCCTGGTGGACAGGACCTGGCCCTGGCCCCAGCCCTCCCCACACAGAAGTCCTGACTCCAGACAAACAAAGACCTCCAAGCTCAGGCAGAGGCACCGTGGACCAGGTATTTGGATAAAAGGAAGTGATGCCATTATGAAAAATGCAAACCAATTTAAATGTTTTAGCAATGTGATGAGTTGGTTTTATGGGCTGTACTTTTAGAAATTCTTAAAATAATATTTATAATACTTCTTATAATATTGTTTCCACAAAGTGTTTGCAGTGTTTTAACAACCAATTGACACATGAACCTCACCTATTTGTGAATTATGAGTTTTCAACATATAAGTGGGGATGGGACAAAGAAGAGACCATCCTTTTCTGTTTCTCAACATGACAGATGACAAAGTTTGGGGCTGCCTGCAGGTTGGTCCCTGCTCTGAACAATGAACCATGCTCAGGGCTCTGCGGTTCTTTTTGATCCTGAGGAAGCTGACCTAGTTAGAGAAGTGGCCTAGCGACGTTGCCCAGGAAAGGCACAGTCCATTTAGGAAGCCGTCAGGCCTGCCTTACCACCCTTCCCTCTCAGGTCTCATTATGCAAACCTCTCCCATAACAGGACCACAAGTTGGCTGTGACATCCCACACATCTAATCGCCCCCATGCTTTTGCCTCATTGTCAGTGACAGTCACAGCTCCCACCAGTAGGGTTCCGAGTCCCAGACTAACTCTGAGAGACATTGGATAGGATGGGGGCCTTGCCTCTCCCTCCTCAGCTCCCCACAGAATATGTCACCAGCAAGAGACCCGGGATACACCTGAATACCCCATACTGACATAGCACCAATACTCACAGGAGCTTTGGTCCATGTATCTCACCACCCATGCAGACACTGGCTGTCTGCCCCACGCCTTCCCTGGCTTCTTGTCTCTGTCTCATCTCCAATTTTAAAGACTTCCAAAGGAAATGAAAATAAGATCTGACAAACGTCTACATACATTTTTAGGGCCTTCTTTTGGGCCTCTCTTGAATCTGTTCTTTAATTTGAAGTGTTTTGATTATTTTCTTTCTGTTGTGGGCGTTCTCATTCTGACACTGAAAACTGGCCATTTTTCTGCTACACAAATGGCAGGGTCTGGATAGATAGGAAGTCCACAGAAGAAGGTTTCTGCATGTCCACCTGAGGTCACTGAAGAAGGCCACATGCTGGAGTGTCTCTCACAGAGCCAGACCCTTTCCTCCTAGCCAGAGATACCTCCTTTGACATGGTTCTGTAGTGATGGGTCCTAGTCTGCTGGAGAGGGTGGAGGGGTCCCTTTGCCCATTTGAGCCGCCTATGGGGGCATAAGACTGTCATCAGAGGTGTCACTTTAATGACCTTAGAGGCTTTCACTCAGTTCTACCAGGCTTCGACAAATGAGAGGGGCAGGGTCCGCAGCCACTCGCCCTTTGCCTGTTGAGTTCCACCCGGAGCTCTGTGAGGCCAGCAGCATGGGACTAGTTTAATGCCTCTCAAAGGATCCTTCACATAACCTCTAACATTAAAATGAGACTTTGCAAAAACCTTACTAAGGGTACCTTTTATGTCTACTGTATGAAACTGTTTTAAACAACGGGGACGTGGTAAAGAGAACCCAACTTTATTCCAACGTTAAAATTAATCTAAGCAGTGAATCTCTGCTAACAGTTAACATGGGCTTCATAACAGATTCAACATTCCACCATCACAGCAGGCCTGTAGGAGGGGCAGGCGTGGAGCAACGTGGGCTAGGGGCTCCCCCCAGCACCTTGTCCTCCAGTCATGTAATGCACAGTCAATTCCAGATCATTTAGCCACAGTGGAGAGAGGCTCCTCACGAAAGCTGAAGGATGGCCACGACAGTGAGGAAAAAGTGCTTCTGTGCTGTACTTTTGTCCTCTCCCTGCTTTCCCCAGGAGGCAGGTGGCTCATGTATGTCCTTGGCCCATTGTTGCTTGGGATCCAAAGGCCTTCACTATAATGTGGTGGTGCCCTTGGCCCTGACTGTCCACTAGGCCCTCCTGAGTGGCCACGGGCTTGCTGTCCCTGGATGCCGAGCTGTCATGCTGGTAACGATGGCTCCACAAGAAGCACCCTGGCCCATCACCAAGCACCCAATGCCCTCAGCCAGCCCAACATCCTCACTGTGCTGAAGTCTCGCAGCAGATGCAGCTGGTCCCAGATGAGTTAGACTCTAATCAGCCACTGCCACCATGAGCCACAGGGCTGTCTGGCCATCCCTCAGGACCACCCCAGACAGTTGTGGGCAGACTGCAGGAAGCCCAGCATGACTAGGCCAAAGTTCTGACTCCAGGCAGAGAGCCTTGAGGTGTGTGCTCTGAACTGGGCACTGGCTCATGCAGCTAGGGGTCACTGCAGTCTGTTCCAAGAGACATGAAGCTTGCAGCCAGCTGCAGCTGGCAATGCCAGATAGGGACATCACCAGGAGGACAGTCTAAAGAAACAAAATGCCCTGCTGTTGGCTGTAAAATGACCAGGCAGCTCTGACAACTTGTCTCAAGAGACACATGGAACTTGGGATAGGCTAGGGACAAAGGATGAGAAGGGTGTCACATAAATCTAGACTAGATCATGGTGTTGACCTGCAGAGGTGGCTCTGTGGCATGTGACAGTTTACAATGTCTCAGGGGTGTGCGCAGGTTGAGTATGGACTTACCCTGGGCTCCTGGCAGCCAGTGTTCTAGGCCTCATTACCACTTACTTGTGCTAGTGAGGACACTGACCTCCTTATGACTGGCCTGTCCTGGGAGGGACCTACATCAATGTCATTTCCAGACTGTACCATGAAAAGTGCCCCCAGCTACTTCCTGGCATTGCCAAAGGAACCTTTCACACTGTGGGCACTGTCTGTGAGGCACCATCAACCAAGGGCTTCCTCTGTTCATGGTCCATGGCCCAGGGCTACTGACAGAAGACCAACTGAGGCCACTCCTCATACTACTATTGGTGCCAAGAGCTCTGCCTACCTCCGTGTGGCCAAGGCTCTGTTTAGGTGACTCCAAGCCTGACTAGTTAAGGCTGGCCCTTCCTCAGTGAGCACTCCCTGCACTTGCTTGTGTCCAATCTGCCAGGCTTTGGACAGCTCTGACCCTTCACCTGCAAGCCCTCTCCTTTTAAGGAGAGGAGTTCTGTCCACCCCATGGCAGCCCTGAAGCCTCTGGGCAAGAATGATGTCCTCCTTGGAGATGGAGCCAGATGCTGTGTGGGCTGCCCAAATCCCGGAGTACATTCAGTAGACAGACTGTTCCTCAGATCTGAAGGACTTCTAGCCATTCAATTTTATGTGGCAGAAGTAAACGTGAACTGAAGGAACTTGGCCCAAATAGCTGTGGCACAGCAGAGAACAGCTCCTACAATGGGTTAGATGGAGTGACAACTGAGAACCCACCATGGTGTGCTCTTGAGGTAAGTTAGGAAGGTTGGGAACGCCAGGGCCTCTTAATAGTCTTCCACAGATGCAATATACTGCTAAGTGGACTGTGGGTCCATGTCCTTGTGCACATTGACATTCTAGAAGAATTCATGACTGGAGGTCGCACCCCAGGGTGTTCCTACATTGTCCATAGCACTGCCTCACTTCTCTCACAAGCCTCATCCTAACACCATCTTGGTGCTCATCCTCTATCAGGTCCCAGGGATGAGTGATTATCAAGGAGACTGTGACCTGAGGATCAGGCCTGTGACCAAAGCTCAGAGGAACCTGGGGTCACGTAGCAGGAAGCAACAGTAAGGGATGTACAAGCACTCACAAGGGAAATAAGAGCAAGGTGGCCAGGCTAGTCCATTTCCCAGGGCTCAGGTTAGCATAAGAACAGAGACATGGGTAGACTCATCATGGTAGTGGGTTTCTAAGAACATAACTTGTGATCAGGAAACTGGCTTGAATCAGAGACTAATAAGTCAGCAGCAGATTCATCTACTCCCCCTCTGATGTACAGTCACAATGGCACTGAACTTGAGCCTGCGTTAAATAGAGCTGGGCCTGAGATGAACCACACTGAGCCAGTCTGAACTGGGAACCTGCTCAGAGGAAGTCTGCAGTGTTCCCATGAGCACACAGTGTCTCAGGCCAGCAGTATGTGGGAAATTTGAGTTATCATGGATGATGGGAGAGAGATGCAACCTCCCATCTTACTTTGTAGTTCTTAAAGCTCTGAATTAAAGCACTGACAATTGTCACTTGAAGGAAATTCGGGAAGCTGCTCACATAAACCTGAGCAGGAGCCTCTACAGCATCGGCTGCTCTGGAACGAGTGTACCCGCTCTGAGGCCCCAGAGCTCTGGGCACGCGAGTGTAAGGACGCCTCTGTGTCTGCCACGTCTGAGCACTATGGCAGTGAGGCCCACAGTCTCTGCTTCACAGGGCTCTCCATGGAGGCCCTCAGTCCCTCTGGAAAGAGCAGGACTCAGCACACCATATGCCCCACCAACAAGGGGCACAGAGTGACCCTTCACCACTCAACAAATCGAGATACCACTGGAAATTAACGTCAACAATAAGGTCTTCATGTTTGTGAATTTCATGTGCAAAAACAAAAACAAGCTGAGCCCTCCGAATTACAGCACTCACAAAGATACATAAAATTACCAACATCACTTAACATTCTCCTACAAACCCTGGAAAATGAAGTGAGCAAAGAATGGTAATAAGAACTATAAATACAGCTTGGAGGAGGCATGCTTGCATACTAAGAGCATAAACCAAAATAAATACATTAGGTCTAATAATAAAGGATAGGATACAAAATACATGCACAAATCAGTTCCATTCTCATAAACCAAAATTAGCAAGACAGCAAATTCAATAGGGAAACAGAAACATAGGGATAAATATTAAATATATACTCCTAAATATTTAATAGTGAAGATTAAAATATTAAAATGACAACAAAAGGGCATACAGAAAAGCAGACTGAAATGTCAGAGTTACACGGGTGGACAAGAATACTTGGAAAGCTGTGCTGGAAGACTGTTGGTTCTTTACAAGGTAACAAGAGTTTAATCCAGGTTATGTTCAAATTCTAAGTGCTTCCTCAGGAATTTTAAAATGAAAAATTTTTTTTTGAAACTTAACATGAAATAATGAAGAGCAGCATAGGCGTTTGGGGAAAATAGAGATCATATAAGGGAAGCCACACTGTCAGATCCTAAACTACACAGTGGATGTGGAATGACAGCAGTGTGCTCAGATGCAGTGACTGCTGGGTGGCTGAGGTGGCCAAGCCCTCAGCAGATTGAGGGGCAAAAGAGGTTAGCCCACCATAAAGGAGCCAGTGAGCAGGGCAGGGTGGGACCAGGCAGCAGGACACCAGTGGATGCCCTTGTCTGATGGAAAATCAAGGCTACCTCCAGGTGACCTCAGGTATCAAACATCTTCCAGTTGGTTTAGTGATAAATCCTCACACACATGACATGGAAAACTAGAAAAATGTAAACAAAGATGTCACTGCTTTCAGAATAGGAAAGAATTCAGTCAAAGGGTGGCATGCAGGCAGAAAGATCTTAACTATTGAGAAAGTTCTAACCTTCAGGAGCTTATAAACAAAATGGAAAGGTCAATGAAAACAGGGAAAATGTCTGGAACTCAAAAAAATGTGTGTGTTCCATGTGCATGAGCTCCTATATGTGTCTCTGTGTGCGTTCCCACTCTGCTCACGGAAGAGAGCCCAATGGAACCAACAGATATTTTTACATGTGAGAAAATTAAATATCTAAAAAAAATTGTAAAAGTAATTTCCCCAGTAATCAAAAAATAAAATTAAGAAGTAGATGAAAAAGTGTTTTCTGCTATCCACTGAACCAAGATGTTGAGAATGAGAATATATCCATGTTTGCCAAATTACAGGGCAGTGATAACTTGCTGGGAGTGCCGGTGTAAGCACAGGTTAGGCCACCCTGGAAAGCAAACCCTCCACAAAACCTCAGTCCAGAAACAACTGATTGCACTTTCTGGATTTCTGGAAAAAAACTACAGCTAGGCACAAATATTCCATGAAAGTGCCACCTCAGCATTATTTATAATGAGGGACACTAGGGGGTAAAGTTTTCTGTGTCATTTAAATAAATTAAGGACATGCAATAAAACTCACTTATGGTAATATTTAATGACACAGGAATATACTTATAAGATTTTTTTTAAAGAACATAAAATTCTTTGTTCAGATTTATGTTAATTTTATTACAAAGTTCCTTAATAGGTACAAATTGAAGAAAGAACAAAAATATTCCAAGATATTAAAGGTTTATATTTGAGTGTTGAGAGATTTATGAGGGAGTCTGATTTTCTTTACAGTTTTCTGATTCAAAGAGCTGATACAGTATCTCCAACATATCAGTTACTCAATAAATATTGGTGAAAAGAATAAAACTATTTCCAACATAAGCATATGTAATTACTAATTTTATATTAATAATAAAAATGATTCAAAACAAAAATGAACTAAAAATCACTAGTTTAGGCAATCTTCCTCAGCAGCAGATGTGGTAGCTAGTGGCCTGTGGGCATGTCACCTCTCCCAGAAGCAGTACAGGTGGCAGGCGACACACAGCTCATCAACCAACACTGTGTCTCTAAGCAGAGACACTGCCTTTCTCAGCGCATGTTGCCAATGCTTTCTTGCTCACAGGCCCTGCTGTCTCCACTTGGTGGCATGTCCTGGTGACAGGAGGCCAAACTGTCCATACCTGGACCTGAAGGCCCTTCCATTCCTCCTGTTGCTCCCCCGTCCCAGGGGGAGTAGGGTTTGCTAACGAGGAGGAACAAAGCCCACGTCACTGGTCGCTGCACTCTTTACCTTCCTGCAGGGCACAAGGTGGGCAGCGGCTCCCATGCCCTCCATGTCCCGAGAAGCCATCATGGCTGGGTCTCACTGCCGCCCTGCTGTGTGGGACACTGAGGGAAAATCTGGGAATGCAGCTCATGAGGCCTGGCTTTGTGGAACCCATGCATAGTCAGAGAAGCAGGACATGCAGGGGGAGAGGCTACCTTGCAGGCATGGCCCCTCAGCTCTCACCATGGGGACAGTGGTGACCAGGATCCCTCCTTTTTTGGGTGTAGGTGGGGCTGCCTGGCAGGAGGACGGGAGATCCCCATGAAGCCACATCAGACAGAGAAAGTTCATTTGAAAGCCAGTGCTGACTCCACACAAATCCAGTTACTTGTGACCTTGGGGAGTTACAGTCCATCGTGGAAAGTTTCCATGTCCAGGGCAGACCTTGTGAACACATCATGTATGACATCAGGACAGCAGATGCCACTCTTGCAAGGAAACAGAGTGGCCACTGCTGCAGAGAACAGCCAGGCGTTCAGGAGTCTCTGTGTCAGGCCAGTGCAGCAGGTACACGTGCACCGGCACTGAGAGATACACTGCTCCACGCTGGCGGGGGGGACGGCCGAATCCAGCGACATAATTTCTGCTGAGGATGGCATCAGTGAGCTCTCTGCCTGTGGCCTGGAAAGTGCTGTGCTGGCTGGCTGATAGCTGATGGATTTTATTCCAACCCTCCTCTGGTGGCTGATGAACATGGCTGGTTATTTACTTTTTCTGCCTCCTGGGCTGTTGTTGTGACAGCCATTCTCTTGGAGAGCCTGACTGCATGAGACCCAACTAGAAACGAGATGGGTAAGGAGACTGGCTGGGGCTTTGCCGACTTGGAGCAAAGTTAAAGTTAATTTGTAAGTAATTAATGAAGCGTTCAAAGAGGAGAAGGACAACGTCCTTTGTCCCTTTGAAGCTGCCCCAGATGCCGAAAGTCACTTCAGGGACAGCGCTGACCCTGCACAAACACAACACTGCGGCCATTAAAAGATGTTCGGTGCTCAAGCTCAGAGCGAAGACCCTATGTAGTCCGGCCAGGACATGTGGACAATGCCACGGGCCATCTCCTCGCTGCTCAAGGTCCCCGTTCTGGCCAGTGCCGGCTGTGGGGATTCTAGTATATCCTCACACACGGGAAAGGTGTAATGGAAGCAGGAAGCACAGAGGTCATGACAGAAAGCCACGCTGGCTCATCAGGCAGCTCGCAAGCAGGACTCGGTGAGGCATAGGTAAAGTATCTGAGTGGCCTCTAGGAAAATAGAATTTCTATGGCCCTCAAATACAGGAGTGCCTAAGACACTGAGATTGGGACAGTGGGGAGGGGCCCTACTTTTGCCAAAAGGTAAGAGTGGTTTTACTTCACAGATGGCCCTGTCTACCCCTCTGTTTCTCTGCTCACCAACGCTGGCCCGGTGATGGGTTTGACCATGAAGGGTACAGCACACATATGTGCCAGGCTCCTCCAAGCTCGGCTTCTGGGTATGAAAGCCAGACAACTTCTGGGCACATGCTGGAGGGAGGATTTTAAAACTATGACAACAATGATGCTAAACTCTGAGACTATGATGACTCATGGGATTTTCCTCCTTTTGTCTTCTAAGTGAAAAGCAAGTCGCAGAACATGAGGATAAGAGTCTGACCAGGGTAGAAATGGATGGAGACCACTTTCAGCGTGTGTGGGGTCCACAGGTGCCAAATCCAGTCACAGTGGGAATCTTATTGCCAAGATGTAAAACACTTTGAAATGGCAAGTTTATTTTGTTTATTGTGAAAAGTGATTAGCAAATGAGTTTGTATTTATCTACTCTACATTTGAAAATATGTCACCTTTTTAGCTACATGGAAGTAAAAGGATTTTCTTTCTCTTTTGCATGC
The DNA here is from genome assembly GCF_047511655.1 of Castor canadensis. Lineage (NCBI taxonomy): Eukaryota > Metazoa > Chordata > Mammalia > Rodentia > Castoridae > Castor > Castor canadensis. The sequence goes on along the minus strand of NC_133386.1, from coordinate 2,716,696 downwards.
TTTCATTATTAAACAGTTTATCCAAGGAGAGTTCAAAGCTCAGAACATGCTCGCCCTGAGATGAAGGGCAAACTGATGGATCATCCATAAATAGAATCCCCTTCACCACCTGGCTTGGAGAAGTACAACTGTCAAGTGTAAGGTTGCCCACAATTCATTTCATAGGAAAATGACAATTCATGACGCAAGAGTCCCAAGGGGAGGGGGCACTGTTTTCGTGCTCCCTCCTTTGTTAGAGCAAGCTTTCTCTCGCTCCTGGTTATTACTGAGCCTAACCGGGGTTAACTGGGGGTGACTGGAGATTCAGAAAAGACATAGGATAGACAGACAGAGAAAAAGTGGGATCAGGTATGTTGGGCCCTCGGTGGAGACACCCAACCCTCATTGCTTCTTTTCTCTATCTTTATTCTTTAAGGTCTTGCTCCTTGCAGTTCTTTAAAACCTTGCTTAAAACCTCTTTCCTTAGACTTGTTCTATTTCATGTTTTCTCTTAGCTTAATCGTTCTTAAAGTCTTTTCCCCCAGGCTTGCACTGTCCCATCTCTCTTTAGCATTCTTTAAAGCCTTGGTGCTCAGACTTGCAAACAGCTGCACCTAAACACTGCATACGCATAACTCTTAAAGTCTTGGTCCTCTGTCTTGCACTGTCCCATGTTCTCTGTGGCTTTTCTGTAGCTTAGATTTTCTAAGGCCTATTATAAAGTTCTTTGGCTTAGCTTTTCTAAAGCCTATGTTAACGTTCTTTCTTTAGCTTAGTTTTCTAAGGCCCATGTTAAAGTTCTCGGTGCAGACTTTCTATCAACCCCTCTGTAGCCATTCTTATCCCTTCAGCAATTTCCCTCTTCCCTTCCAAAAGTTTCCCACACCAAAAAGCCCCAAAGTCAAAGCCCAAAGCAAAAAACCCAAGCCAAAGCCAAAGGCAAAAGCCCCAAGTAAAAGCCAAAAGCAAAAAGCCCAAAAAAGTTCCCAACCCTCCTTCAGCAGGCCTCTCATACCCAGTGGTAAACAGGGTGGAGCAGTGGCTCTCCAGGAGGGGGTGACATTGTAACAGGAGAAACCTGCCTTCCTGCTTCTCTGAAGTAAACAACTTAGGAGATGCAGCTGTTCTGCTTTTCCCTGTTTGTGGCCAGGGCTGTGCCTATCTCGGCCTACAGATGAAAGCAATTAAACTGCATCTCACCTGGCTTATGTCCAGTTCTCATAGGCTTTCCATAATCTGCTCTCCACACCCAAGCAGGACAAGACAGGATTGGGCCTTTCTGGTCCCCAAACACTGGGCTTAGTGCTCCCTCAGTCAGAGGAGTGTGACTGTGAACTGCTCCATCTCTACCAAGTCTGGCCACGTGCATATGCACGGTGGTTGGACAGAGTTCACCCTGAGCATCCCCAGGAAACAGCAGGGATGGAAGGCTGATGGAGGGCAGGTGGCTTTCACATCTGGCTCCCACTCTTAGTAGCTGTGTGACCTTGGGCAAATACCTTAGTCATTCTGCACCTTTGTTCTCATTTCTGTGAAGCAGAAACCAGTCCTTTTGCCTTAGGATTTTGAAGTTTACCAGTGGTGAGTTATACAGAGGAAAGCTAGCATTCAAAGAATCTTAAAATGATGACTTCCTGACTCACTCTCAATACTCTAATTTAGAGAGTAAGGTTTTGCCAAGCTGGTTCCCGGAGGACCACCTACACCTGAGCCTGGAGGGAGCTTTCTGAAATTGGGGCACTGTGTCCATGCCAAGCCAGTGCCACTGAGCTCCACTACACAAAACTTTTGCCATGTGTGCTTGTGCAGTAAGAATGCAGAGAGTGATGGGGACTGACCCTGGGAGTGCCAGGATCTGAGAAGACAGGCAAGCTGCAGAGGAGCACAGCCTAGAAATACAGTTTATGAGATTCTGCATTTGAAACCCAGTGCATTCAGAGAGACAAAAACCCTCTGTGTTTTCCACTCAGAGTTTAGTGAGAAGCCCAGGTCAGAAGACAAAAACTATCCCTATGTAGAGCAGCATGGATGCAGAAGCAGATGCAGGGAACACCATAACAACAGGACGAAACAAACGTCTGGTCCAGAGCCCTTGGCAGCCCAGGTGCAGCGTCTGCCTAAGGGTTTTGTGATCATGCAAGGCTTGTTTATGCTGCTCTGTAATGGTCTATGGCTGTTTCCTATTTTCTCTGTTCAGTCTTTTTTGAGTAACATGATTACAAAATTAAAAGTTACTGTGAAAACCAGGTTGTTGTGGTCTGGGAAATGGAACTGCTTTCTGTACAGATGCTGGCCGCCCAGGAGGCAATCCCTCATGCTCTTCACACTGTGACACTGCTCATGGCGCTCAGGCCCCAAGATGAGGGGAAAATGTGTGTGAAGCTGTCGCATATCCAGAGGTCTTGGTGATGGCAATTCTACTGCAATTATGAAAACTACACCATCACTGTGTGGGTCAGTTAAAATACAGCTCTATTTAAAGAAAAATTTAAAGAAAAACGTTGCCAAGTACAAAATTGTGTTGGGGAAGATGAAGCCTCCTATGTCACGTGAACTTGGCCATCAGGGTGCACTGAGTCATGCCAGGAGAATGAAGCAGGCCTTCCAAATGTGAGAACAGCCCATCCAGCAGGGACAGACCAGTTCTGTAGAATTTCCTGTGGCTAAATCTTGGGATTTAATATTCTCTGCCTTTTCTTCTAAGATCTAAAGCTTACACTGTTACAGTCTCATTTCTAGATTAATAATGGACCTTTTAATTAGTCCATTTTTATGATTATGCAAATAAAGCACATACCAGATGGTCTGAGGAGAGTTCCTTACTATCTCAGTCAGCAAGAACAGGGAAACACAACTTCAACGGATTCCTCTGTGGCCTTTCCAATAGAGCTACTTTTCCACTGTGACTCACTCCAGCATCCCAGTGTTGCCACCCCATTAGAGGTCCCAAGCACCAGGGTCCCTGCCTGTCCATTCTGATGACCAACTGCATTGTCACTACCTGTCCACTGGGCTGTAGAGTCACAGGTGGCTCAAGGCTGATCCAACTACAGGCTGTATGGAGAAGAGCTGGAGATGAGAGGAAACCAGAGGGCGAAGTAAAACACAGGTCCACTAAACTCAGCCTGAGTGTGTAGCCTCGAGTCACCCTGCCACTCACTTTGACTTATCCCATGTCTTGTTCATATCCAAAGTTCTGGGACAAACCTGAGACTTCACCAGGTCTGTGCATGCCATTGGATGTGACTGAACAGCACAAAGTTTTCTGGTTTCTCATCTCTCCTTCCACCTGTCCCTACTCCAGGTCTCAAGTGAAAAACTGCCAAGGTCAGAGATTAAAGGAGTCTAGAATGGGGTATGGCCCTGGGAAGAAATGTCCAATGGGACATTAAATTTTTAAATGGCTAAATGCACAAAAGCAATACCAATTATTTTTGATGAGTAGAAAAGGCCTGAGATATTTAAAAAATGCTACTGCACAGACATATTGCCTAGGAATCTTTCACTGAAAATTCACTCAAATATCACTTCTGCTTTTGATGTCACCTGTTTTTCTCATTACAAAGAATTCTCCTGAGACATGACTGGAGGAGTTCAGACACAGCTAAGCACCCCTGGTCTCCCCAATCCTGGCACCTGTGAGGCTCTGACTAGCTCCACGCCTTCCAGGATGCAAGGCCCAACTGCTTTGTACCCAAGCTAGGAATCAGTATTTTCCACAAAGCCAAGGAGGAGCCATGGCAGCAGGTTCAGGCACGTCCAGGCCATTTCCAGTGTTTGACTGGCAGGTAGTGTATGGTAAATGTTCTTCCTACATCATTCTGTTTGAGTCGTGTAGAACTGTGCTTAGAGGTGGACTGGTCTACACTGGAAAGGCTCAGAAACCACGGTATAACAGGATCCTCTGGTGAGCAGGTAGCCTAGGTAGGAAGCCAGATGTACTTGTCTTTAAGCCTCTGTGCCATCCAGGGTGTTCTGACCTGGTAGGTGGCTTTGAGGTGCATAAACCTTCTGGAAATACTTTTTTATGTGAATAGAGACATGTCCAACCCAACAAAACTCCTTGGGAGAGTATGGGGGGTTTCTCTGTGAGTATATCCTAGCCCCCTGCACTGCCTGCTAATAACCACTGTACTGTCTGTTAACTACTGCCCATCACCAGTGACCCCAGCAGCTGCATGCAGATGACCAGGCAGTCCTTTTATACGCAGATTACATTTCAAACTTGAAAGTAGCACAGATCTTTGAAAGTTTTCTTTTAATGACAAATTTTATAATCTAAAAATGCATACATCTCATTTTGGAAATTAAATAGGCACCTATTTCCTCTACAGAAAAATGTGCCAAAATTACACAGTAACAAAATCTCCATTATGCAAAATGTTACATGTGATTTCCACTGTGACTGAAATGCCAGAGTACTATGAAAGGACTTCCTTTAGAGGATCCATTAGTCACTCTCTGTGACTGTGACAAAATACCCAAGATAATCAACTTCAAGGATTATTTGGGCTCACCGTTTCCATGGTCACTTAGCTCCACTGTTTTGGTTTGTGGCCGCAAGTGTATCATGACAAAAGCAAAGGGCAGAGGAGGCCTGTTCACCTCATGATGGCCAAGAAGCAAAGAAAGTGAGAGGAAGAGGCTGGGGTCCCCAAAATCTGCTTCAAGGCCATGTCCCCAGTGACCTCACTTCCTCTCACTAGGCCCACCTCCTAAAGGCGTTACCACTCCCAATAGCACCACTGGCTGGGGATCAAGCCTCCAACATATGGGCCAGGGGACACTCAGATACAAACTGTAATTTTTTTTTTGGCAGTACTGGGGTTTTAAGCTCACACTTGCTAGACAGGTGCTCTACCACTTGAGGTACTCCACCAGTCCCCACATTGCAATCTTATGTAAGGACTGCTATCATGTATTCTACTTACAGACTAGCAAAACAAAGGACAGGAAGCCTTTTCAAGTAATAAAAGCTACACCACACACCAGTATAGAAAGTTGGTTTTAAAACTTAAACATTTTTGGTAATTTGATGTGGGTAGTTATTTGCAGATTTAAGAAGAATAACTCACTGTATTTTTTACCCTTCAGACTTTCTCCTACTTTAAAATTCATTTGCCTTCACTAGGTTGTTGACTATTTTTATTCATAAAAAATTCACGTAGGGAAAACAGAACTAAAGCATAAACACAAACTGAACTTGCAAAAACAAAGTAATTATTTCAACATCAATTCTAATTAAGATGCAGCAATTTGGTAAATTTTATTCTACATTTGCATGTTTTCCAAAGTATCGTATTACACATAATTAGTTGTTAGAAACTAACAAATTGTATTTGTGAGCATAAAGTGCTAAACCCATGCTTACTCAGAGCACACAGAGTCCTCATCTGTAAGCAGGATGTCCCTGTCCCCAGGGCAATGTGCGCTGCTCCCAGCAGATTTGTGCTGGAGGGGGCATTCTTGTGGGCATGAACCCGGGCATCATCATTTTTGACCTATGAAAATGACTCAGTCCACTCTGCATCTGTGAATCGTAGTGACTAAGCATCTCATTCTAGATTCTTGTACAACTTTAAGAGTACAGAGGTGGGAACCAGTGGAAGAAGAAACTGGTCCTCAAGAGCTGATGTGTCCTGAGCATTGCCTTTTAACAAAAAGTGATGTCTGGGGCAGGCAGTGCTGGGACCCATGACAGTTAAGTCACAATGAGGCATCTCTACTGCCCAGGACTTACAAGGGAGAGATGTTCGGAGAAACGTCTGCACATGTCAAAGCACCACAAAGAACTGAAGCTAAGCCCATGAAGCTCCAAGAGCCCAAAGAGATGAGTGCCCAAGACTCTGTGACATCCTCCTCTGGTGACAGCAGACGGTTCTGACTAGATGTAGCAGGTACTGAACAGTCAAAGAGGACCAACAATATAAAGACTGAACCTGTTGGAGAGAAACCTGCAAATTCCCTGGTTCCCAAATTTTTCTACAGCATCCTTCTTCCAGCAATGAACATTTCTGTCTAGTGGTAACATAGTTTAGAGCAAAACACTGTCAGCATGTTTATTTATAGTAACTTCATTACTCAGTCGTGACAGAGACACTGTAATTAAGAGTCGATAAAAATTTGTATCTTAAAAGATATTTTATAGCTCTAATAGAGTGTTATGTCATGAAATGAAAAACACTTAGCATTTCTGACACTGTCTTAGCGAGTTCGAGGTGCCATAACAAAACATCACAGACTGGGCACAGGCATCATTCCCCAGGGCTCTGGAGGCTGAAAGTCCAGAATCAAAGCTCTAGTCTCTCTTCTCTTATTTAAAAGGACACTAGCCACATTAAATCAGGGCCACACATTTATGATCTCATTTAACCTTCATACTTCCTCAGAGGCCCTATCCCCAAACATAGTGACACTGGGCTTAGGGCTTCAATATATGTATGGGCACATACAAACTTGTGTGTATGGGCTGGAGGGTGGAGCACAATTACTTTGGTTACCTCGTTCAGTGGTAAGAGGACGAGAGTCAATGAAAATTTATACTTTACATTTTATGGTCATATTAGAACAGTCATGTCATGAAATAACATTATTAAATAAAACATGCCCAGGTATTCTACAGACACTAAACAGCTCTAAAGTGTTTGAAGGATCTCAAGTAGTGTACTCCAACTTGCTCACTTTATCTATGACTGTGATCTTTTCTACCTTATTTTACAGTGTTTCAAATGAAAGTTTAAATGAAATCAAGGAATCGGCCACCAGGCCAAGTTTTTGGTTCATGGGTTGTTTGAAGAAATTATGCAGTAAGAGTAGGATTCATTTCTCAGTGACAGATCATGAATGATCTGTTTGAAATGCAATATTTGTCCAGAAACTCAGAAGCATTTGGTGGAACTCGGGGTTTCCAATAACAACATTGACTAAAGAGTCCATCTGGATCTGTTTTAAGATCCTGGCACATCAGAGTGTCACACCAAGATGTCTTAGAAACACCTGGTAGATTTATACTACAGCAACTGATATGGAAAACCTCAAACATCTTGATGTCTTTGAATGCTGGTACCAGCATGGGGCCAAATGGCTACTAAGACATGGGCCTCCAAATTTAGGGTTCCAAAGAAAGATGGTGACTAACATTTTTCCTTTCCATTCAGAATGTACCGAAGTAGATTAAATAGCCCTGACTACATGAAAAAGGCAGTGAGCTACATGGACCTGGAACATCAAGACTTCTCATGGGGTGACATTTCATTCACATCATCAGTAACTTTGCTTCCTAATTATGGTCTCTCTTTCTTTTGAGAAGGAGGAATTAAGATTACTCACATATATGCATTGACTAGTATGGATCCCCAATATGTTGACTATCAACCTAATTATAGAACCTACCAAAAGATATCATAGGTGTTTTTAAAAATACCTTTAAATAAACTATCCCACATTTGAAAGAGAGAAAGAGAACCAAGGTTTATTCTGTAGAAATAACAGATTTAACATGAATCAGCTATACAAAGTCAGAGAAAGAGCAAGTCAACAGCCTATCAGGAATCCCTCCTTTCCTGCCACAGGTGGAGTTGCACTGTAAGGTGCTTCCCAGCAGGGACTACATTTCCCAGGTCTCTTTGCAGAAGGCCTAGCCATGGGACTAGTTCTAGCCAATGGGATGTGGTTAGATGATGTACAATTTTTTTTTTCTTCTATGAACTCACTGAAATGTCCATGGCATTACTCTGACATACCAATAGGTCGAAGGGCTGGGCCCCTGGGTGGATCCAGAGGCCCACAGAGTGCTTTGGTAACCTCAACAAGTCTTTCAAGTCTCACACAGGAATGGGGCAATGTACAGCAATGAGGATTAAGTTTGACAAACCAGAGATTCAAATCTGTTTCTGATAAATGTAGGAGAATAGCAAACTCTAAATCAATTTTTCTTCCCATCACTCTTGTCGTAAGCATCAGGACATCTCCTTGCTCTGTCTCTGCTCCAGTTCTCACCTCTTCAGAGGGAGGAGAGTCCATGGGAACTGGTCATTGTGAGAAATAAATGCACTAGCACACGTAAAACACTCAGGCCAGGTCCTGTCACACAGTAGTCACTCAAACATAACATTTTAATTTTTCCTGAATATCTTATGATGTGCTGTAACATCATTCTCAAAAAAGTTTGCACTTTGTAGTAAAAAATCAAGAAAGCAAATCATGAAAATGAACATAGCAAAAATATACACTATATGAGCAAATTCAGAAGTGTAGAATGAAAAGCCCACATCTCTGGAGAAACGCAACTTGAGATGATAAAGTAGAGGTTGGGTCTTCCTGGAATTGGAGCACAGCCTGGCTTCCTCCAGCTGTCGTCATCTCCAGCTTAACTTTACAAGTGCTGCTCTCCCTGAGCCAAACCTCTGCTTCCCAGACGGCTGCTGCTGGGCCCTCTGGACACCCTCTATTGGAGAGCTTCCAGCCACAACAGTGGGATTATTTTGTTATATTTGTTTGGCTTCTTACTATTTCCTAATGGAAAATTCCTAGCATAAAGTGATTGAAGATTGAGACCCCAGCAATTGATAGAGAATTTCGGCACCATGTACTAAATCTGAACTTCTTTCAGTGAAATGGAAGGGTGCTCCCCTTTGCTTCCCAATTTTACCGAGTTGAGATCTAAAGCAAAGCAGGTGCCTTGTTCCCCACGGAGAGGCAAGAACTCAGCCCGTCTAGGACTCCTTGCCTTTGGTTGAGGAGGAGGTCTGAAAAGAGAGACAAAGACTGCCAAAGACTTTGTCCATATTCAGAGGAGGAAGAAGAAAATCTTCTCAAAGAAATAGCATGTACTTGTCATGTGTGTATGTGTACATGTATGTACATGGGCATATGTATACACACAGCTGTGCACAAGTGGATACGTGTTCATTCATGTTCCTGTGTGTTTGGTGTATGTATACAACATGCATGTGCACATATAAGTGTGCATGTGTGTGTGAATGTGTGCACACATGATCTGCCCTGACAGCACATCTGGGCCCTAATGACAGGATGAGTGTTCCCTAAAGGTCCATATGAAAAAGGCTTGGTCCCCAGGGTGGGACTATTAAGATGTGCCTAGAGGCCTATGGGAGGTCCTTAAGTCACTGGGGGTGTATCCCCAGTAGGACACCAGTCCCATTTCCTGAGCTGTCTGTTCCAATGCTTGATCCTATCACAGCCATTTGGAACCCACACCAGAGGCCCAAAGCAATGGGGACCCTCAATCATGAAACCTCTAGTACTCTGAGTTAAATAAATCCTTTACCTTGCTCACCTAGTCACCTTGGTTATATAACGGGATGCTGACTAACACAAGGAAGCAATGTTCACTTTGTGGAGAAACCTAGTCTGGGAGTCAGCAAGCCTGAGTGGAATTCCATCATCTCTGTTTTCCAGCTACAGACCTGAGGAAAGTGGTTCACCTCCTTGACTCACCTTCTTCCTCACCAGGATGGAATGGACCATAATATTTACTTTCAGAAGTTTTGAGGATTAGATTTTAACAATCTAAATTTAAGACACAGCTCAGGTGACCATTCTTAAGGCTTGCTACATGGCAACTGCTCAAGAAAGCAAGTTTCTATTTTCGGGGAATGCCAAAGAGTGTCACTTTGGTGTGACTCCCCGAGAAAACAGGTGGGTGAACAGACTCCACAGGCTCCCTCCCACAGGGCATCTGGCTAGAACTCAGGGTCTCTGGGAACTCCTCTGTTAGACCAAGAAGACCTTTTCTGGCCCCTTCCCTAGGGGACCTGGCACAGGGACCACTCCACACAGATGAGATACTGTGGTCTGGGGATTCTACCTGCCCCACTTATAAGTGCTCAGTAAGAGTTTGTCACTGGTGGCCCGGAGTGGTGCACATCCACAATTGCTACTGCACAGAACTATGAAAGGCAGAACTAGATCTTGAGAACTCAGCCCTCAGACTGTTATGTGGCCATTTGGGGACACATTGTAACCTAGGGTTCCTATTGCTGCCTTGATCATGGATCAGGGCCCTAAGAGGGTCAGGAAGGCACTACGCCACCACGAACTGGAAGCTGCAAACTCCATCCCCACCCTCATTCACAGTCCACATCACCAGCAAAGACTTATCCATTTACAGAAATTCTTTGAGACCACCTGTGCATGCTGCCAGTGCAAGAGTGCAATGGCTTCCTTGAGTTGACTTCCAAGCTGGGAGGAGGAGGGGTGGTCAAGGCCATGCAGGAGGTGGATATCAAGTGTCCTTGGTAGAGCAAGAGAGGAAACTGTCAGTCTGGATGAGTCACAGCCCAAATTAGTCACATGGGGCTGGTCATTACTCTCTCCAGTGCAAGTGCTTTAAAAGAAGGCCTCAGGCTTTCTGGAAACAGATGGTGAGAATGAAATATAAACATTGGCTATGGAGCCAGTCTCCTCCTACCACCAGCAAAAGCCAAAGTCAGTTCATGTTAAGCATCCAGTGTGGATAAAATGTCAATGTCAGAGCTCAACAATAAGCCAGAGCACAACCTTGACTCACTTTCACATAAAGAAAGATGAAGAATGGGAGGTATTAGCCACAGAACTCAGGTATGCAGCTTTGTGAGCACACATCCTAAATTACTGCCATGACATATTCACAATAGGAGAAACAAGCCATCTGATTCACCAGCCTGACAGACCAACCTCCAGGAGCAGAAGGGCTTCTCTTCCTGGTGGGGTGTGGGAGGCTGCACTCTGGACAAGAGTCAGATGAAACTGGCCGGCTTCATGGAAGTGCTGCATTGACCATGTCATTCTGTCTCTGTTGTGTACCCATCTTTTTAAGTCACAGAAGATATGAACCTACAGGTACACCAGGAAATTTGGAATTGTCAGCTTTCATACTGATTCTCACACCAACTTTTAGTAGAAAGGAGCCCATGTCACCTGTATCTCTAACAGCTCTTCATAAAATATACACAGCATAGCCTATCACTCTTATACAGACTTACACAGAATGTTTAGGCTCACAAAAAAATCATATTTGATAGAAATATTTTGGAAACTTCTAACTCAGTACTTGGTATGAAACATAAACTCTCAAAACATGAATGCTATGAGAGAAGCCTGTGCTAGTCAGCTTATACACTAAGGACATCCAAGGTCACAAGTAATGTTAGAGCAGCAGAAGCCAAAGGAAGGAGGCCCAGGCTGGCTTGCAGGGGATGCAGGGATATGCTTCTAGGAGCAATCATGGCCATTTGTGGAATTAAAAACTTTGGGGTCAAGGGAAAGGGGAATTGAGGTGAGACAAAGACCCAGGGGCTGGATGATAAAGACTAAATCTATCTGGTTAGAGCAGAGTTCTTGTTTCGTGTTTTGATTTTTACTTTCTGCTTATAACTTGGAAGTAGTAGGCAATAAATGAGAATAGTAAGTTACTAATTTCTACATCAGTAGGCTTGGAGGAGCAGGGACCTATCAAGACCAGTAAGCCTGGCACCCCAGCTACTCAAGGAGTCCACAAGTCCAAGACTAGCCTGGACAACATAAAGAGACCCTGTATTAAAAGAGAGAGAATATGTCATTTAGGACGTGTTCACAAAGCTGCATACCTTAGTTCTGCAGCTAATCCCTCCCCTTCTCCCCTTCTTCATCTTCCTGAGAGGGAGAAAGGGAGAGAGAGAAAAAGAGAGAGGGGGAGAGAGAGAGAGAGAAAAAAAAAAAAACACTGGTAAGAACAAGTAAGAGGACCTAGCAGATAAGACATCACCCTGAAAGGGAAAGAAGACCCTACTTCAGGATTCGCAGTGGCCAAAGATGGGCCCCTGTTGGGACTATGACTTGGCTAAGGACTGTATCATTTACCTGTCCTAGATGGGCCCAAAAGTGCAGCGACAGACTCTCAGTAAGGACCACAAGTAACAGAAGAGCGCCGTGTATGTGGTTTGGTGAAATGAGCAGATCTCAGCTGTTCCGACCACAACAGCAGCGGCAACATGAGTGAGCGTGGGACGCAGGACATGTCAGTCTGCTTGCAGTCACCTTGCAAGCTACCCGTATGGCACGTCAAGCTGTCTACATAAGTATACACGACTACATTTCTTCTTGAAAATAGAGGTGTTCATGTTAAACGAAATAAGCCAGACTCAGAAAACACATCACATGTTTTCTCTCATGTGTGCCATCTAGACCAAAACAAAAACCGGTAACATAAATGTAAAAGGGAGACTGTTGAGGGGGACCGGTGGGAGGCGGAGAGTGAAAGGAAGAGGCTGATGGTCCAGTGCATATAATTACACACATGTATGCAAACAGAATAATGAAACTCATTAAAATTGTTAAAAGAAAATGGGGAGAGGGCATAAGAAGGGGGAGTAAGAAAGAGTAATGGAGAGGGTGATGCTATCAAAGTACATTACATGCATGTATGGGAAGACCACGGAAGAACCCTTGTACAATTAATATGCACTAATGAAAACAGCAATCAAAAATACAATCCTTCTGGGGGCCAAAGTGAATTTAATGGACTCTGAAGCAAGATCAGTGACTGTGAAGCCCAGGGAAAGAGCAGAAGGAAGTCAGCCATGAGACCTCAAGGGGCAAAACTGCAATCCTGGGGCAAAGGTGGCCCAGGGTCAGAAAAATGGATCAGAAGCAACCATCAAAGACAGAAGGCAGAGCATGACCTTGTTGGATTTAAGCACAAAACAACACAGAACAAGGCTTTGACAGGAACAGACGCCTGCCACTGAGTCAACTCTGGGCGTTATTCGATTATGAGCAGAACCAAAGCAGATAAACAGGGTATCTGCACTTGACTTGAGAACGCTCTTCCACATTAAATGCCAGAGACAGCAGGGACAACGTGCATTGGGCACCAGCACACCAGCAGGCTGCAGCCAGGAATTTCATAGCTCACCAAGTCACCCTTGGTGGATGGAGCCGTGGACAAGGTGCAGGGACTCCGAGAGCAGTCCCTCTGTATACCCTCCCTCAGAGGCCTGGAGGCACAGCTGAGAGGCGTCACATGAGGAACCAGGCTGTGTGCTCCACAGGGCAAAGGTTTATCTGGTACTAGCACAATGCCTGGGCCAGACATAACAGCACGTTAAGGATGAATTGTGCCATCCTCCCCACAAGAAAAAGGGTGGAAGTCCCAGGCTTTGGAAAGGGAACTTATTTGGAAATAGGGTCACTGTAGATTAATTAATGAAGATGAGGCCATTAATGAATAAATTAATGAAAAGGAGGGTAGGCCTTAATGCAATGTGGCCAGTGTCCTTATAGGGACAGACACACATAGGGAGGATGGGCTACATGGTGAGGAGGAACTGAAGAGTGCAGAGCCTAGAGTGAGCTTTCTACAAGCCACAGGCTTGGCACTACAGGAAGCTGAAGAGGCAGGAGGGGGTCCTCCCTGGGAGCCTTTGGAGGGAGCTGGTCCTGCCCACAGGTTGAGCTCCACATCCAGCCTCCAGAACCTTAAGGGCACAGGTTTCTGCTATTCCAGCCACATCGTTTGTTGTGGTTTCTTAGAGTCCCAGGAAACAACTCCACAGTACAGCAAATGCTGTGACTTCTACCATATATGCCAACAGTCACACCCATCCACCATGACAACTTTCCAGTGTCTATAATGTACATCCAGTTCTACAAAATGAAAAGTTGTACACAACAACTCCCAGATCCAAACTGAACAGAACCTTTCATACCTTCCCAAATGGAAGCACCTGTGTAAGAGAAATAGTCCAGAGCTTAGAAAAAGATCAAACGAGGGCTGTTATGGAAATGGGAAAGTATCAGGACTGGGTGAGGCTGGTCCCTGGGTGGGAAGTCACATGCAGTCACAGTCAGGTAGGAGTGAGAAGCTCCAGTGTGGTACTGCACAGTAGCCAGACTCTAGGTAAATAGATGTGGTGTTGCTCAAAAGCCTAAACAAAGGATCCTGAATGTTGTCACCACAAAGAAACCACAAATAGGGCTGGAAACGTGACTCAAGAGGTAGAGTGCCTGCCTAGCAAGCACAAAGCTCTGAGTTCAAATGCCAGTGCCACTAAAAAAAAGAAAAGATAAATGTCTGAGGAGATAGGTGTATCTAACCTAATTTAAACATTACACAAGGTATACGTATGTCAAAACATCACATGGAACCCCAGAAGCATGTATAATTTTTATGTGTCAGTTAAAAACAGAAGAATTAAGAAAAATAAGAATGGATGCACTGAGGGTGTAGCAGTGACTAGAAAGATTTAGAAGTCCTGAAAGATGGAATGGTTGAACATGTTTGTCAGTAAAGTGGTATCACAAAATATCAGCAGAGGGATGTTTACTTCTCAAGAAACTGGAGAGTCAAAATTATAAATATTATGCATGGGTCACGGCTGTCAACAGCATAACCAGCTGGCATTGCGTTTGGAACAGCAGCCCATAGGGAGCATCTGCTGGGTGTCATCCTGTGCTTCTGGAGACATGAGCCCAGGAGGGCAGGGCTGCCTGGCCTGGGTGTTCTGGCAGCATCTGCCAACCCTCCAAACCACCTGTTATCGACTTCACAGACTAACTACTCTCATAGCCTTGGAGCCAGCCACAATTTGTGAGCCTCACTTTACCGAACTTTCTAATTCATCATGGAACTAGCAAACAAGGAGCTGGTATTTGGGCCCAGAAGCCCTGTCAGTGTCTCTAAGCAGGCTACCATATTGCCTGACAGGTGAAGAGGAGGCAAATCAGAGCCCAAGTAATGTGCGCAGATGCACAGCAAGCGAGAGGCGCAGCAGGTGCCCCGCCGCCCTGTCAGGGAAAGCTTCATAGCTGCCACCTCCTGCGTGCCCTTGAGTTCCACAGGACAAGTGCTCTGGATGTACCCACAAATCTTCAAAGACCACAGAGCCACCTGTCCTAATTGTATGTGATTATGCATAAGTGTGAAGCAATTACAAAGAATCAGTAGATAGCTAAGAATAAACACATCAGCATGAAATTTTTAGGGAAAATTTTATTTTTGAAACTCAAACTCACCATCTAGCTGAACTATTAATCACAAGAGTAGTGGAAGACAGACATTTTCGTGGTTCCAGACCTCAAAGCTTACCACTCACATAGCCTTTACAGAAAATGCTGGAGCAAAAGGGCATTGGGGTAAGGGTGAGGAATGACCCCAAAGACCAGCTTCTGAATGCAATGTGAGTGCCACCAAAAAGTAGATGAGAAATCAGAAGAGAATTCAGGCCCTTAGTAGTTAATTTCTCTGAATAACTCATGGGTGAATTTAATTCCAATTAAATCCTAAAGTATAGTTTTAGACTCTAAGCATTTGGAAGAAAAGTTCCTTGTAAGTAACACCACTGCTAAAGAAAAGGAAAGACGAAGGGACGAGAATAGAAAATAAATCCATGGCAATAAGAAAAAGGAACACAGGACAGAAGAAGCAGCATTTAAAACTGTGGCAACTCAGGGAATCCAGTTGTCTGGAAATACTGTGATCGAGTGTTAAAAGTAGAATTGTCATTTGAGTTTTTCTTTTATTCCTTCATAATTTTTATAACAAATGCAGGTTATGTCAGTATTTACAACACATCTTTTAAAATTAAGTGTTGACTCTAAAAGTAAAGCATGCCATTCCAAACACATGGATTTTTCAAAGATCTGTCCTAAAATATCTCTTTCATATCACTTTTCTGTCCTAAAAACTACAAAGTCATTTCTATTCAACATGTATAGAAATGCAATGTAGAGAAATTAAGTCTAAAGCTAAAAGAGGAAAAAATAATACAATAGGGAGAAATCTAATCATTGGGTCTGGGATTCTCGTATTAATTTTAAAATCAACTCATTCTGTCACCTCACCCTAAATTCTTCATCTGTGTTTTCTCACCCAGGGAAATGAAGAGGCTAAAATGTAGAGTTTCAAATGCAATTCTGTACTCTGCAATTCTGTGCCATAACTCCAAAACCCTGAGTTCAGTGACAGGAAAGCTGCTTGTCCGAGCCTCTCACAGATAAAGGCTTCACTGGGACTTCAATCCCAGGTAAACTCCTAACTTTGAACCCTTCTTCCTTTTGAAACATAGGAAGGTGTCACAGTCCCAGCTGGTTGGTTGCTGGGAAATCTCAGCATCACAAAGCCTGTTTGGCTTGACTTATGATACTGAGCTCGCACTTCTGAAGAGGGAAACCAATCTAATACAAATGATCCTCAGGGAGCCACCTTGTTCTTAAAGCAAGAACAAGGTGAGGAAGACAGAGGGGAATAAAAGGATATGGGTGGATGAATATAGACCTAATGGGACAGAAACTCCCTCCAATTTATCACCACTTAAAAGAACAGGAATCCCCTCCTAGTCACTATGAGGAGGTGAATGAATCCATGGCAATCACACATAAGACCTGCAGAAGTGGACTGTGTCTCAGATGTTACTGCCACGGTGTCTGACCAACTCTTAAATCTTAACCCAAGATCAGCATGGTTGTTCAGACCAGAGCCTGGGTGTAGAGTCCTTGAAGAGTACTGGCACCTGGTCTTGTAGGAAGGGGAAGCTTTTGGTGGGTGAATGAACTGCAGCACAGTGCAAGGGTCAGCAGGAGGGCAAAGGAGAAACTGTCTGTTCTTCCTCCAACCACAGCAGGAAAGATTGATACACAGACAGAGACACCTACTTCATAAAGGAAAGTTGGGTTAAAATTTAAGTGACTTCACAAAGGGTCTTTCATGAGTGCAATGATCTTCATATACAAGATGATATAGCTCTAATGGGTAATGTAAGCAAAACAAATTTTAATGAATTTTTCTTGGATTTAACCATTGAAATAACTACTTCAAATTACTAAACATCAAGAGACAAGAAATACCCCATGCCAGCATCAAAGAAGGAGGATAAAAATTCCGAGAGCCAACAGGGTGGTGAAAATGCTGCTATTGCAGCTGTGTTCTCTGCTTCATCTGCCACGCCCCGTCGTTGGCTTCATCGTCCAGGCCCTGCTGCTTTGTTTGGAGCACCTGATCACCTCACAGATCACTGCAATCGTGCACATGGTGTTTTCTTCTCTATTACGATGCTCCACTCTGTCTGTACTCCCCACCCTCCATGAGTACAGGAGCCATCCCAGGGACGTCTCCAATTGCATTGAGGCACAGAGCCCCTGACAACTGAACTTGTCGCTATCTACCCTTACTGATCACCTCTCAGGCAGACGGTAAATAAAGTCCTTCTCAAGAGGGAGGCAAAGGAAGGCACTGTGGGGCGAGAGTGGAGCTGACAGCATTTGTTGAACATTTCCTTCAGTGTTCTCCCTTCCTGTTATTCTCCTGTGAAGCCTGGTTAGAAGGAATCCCCACAAAAGGCAATCGAGCAGGCTGACCATGGTTTACCTGCTCCCAGGAACGACTCAAAGGCTGGCAGATGGATGGGTTGTTTTACAAAATTAAGCCTGGATTCTCTACTATGGGAATAGGCAGGAGATGATAAAGGAACAAAAAGGATAGGAGGTGTGGCTTAAGTGGTAGAGTGCCCGTCCAGCAAGTGCAAAGTCCTGAGTTCAAATCCCAGTCCTACCCCCCACCCCCCAAAAAAAAGAAATTTAAAAATCCAGCTCTCTTTGGAGCTAAGAAAATTCCTGGCCAATTCTGGTGGAGAAGTTGGAATCAGATGACCCTTAAACTTTAGGGCATCTGGGTGAACAGCCTGGAGCCTGCTTGCTGTGAACTAAACGCGGTGGTTTATGTGGGTAAAAGCTCTAAACATTGTGTGTCTAAGTGTGCTGTTTATACGACATTCCTTCCTGTAGCGTCAGGGACAGGAAGCCTGCTTTCTGTGGGAGAATGGAGGCAGGAAAGGAAACAATGTCCCGGCTCTGCTGGATTTTGCAGCAGCCCAGGAAGCAACAAGAGTCTTTCTTTGTGTGAACACCCAGTGTCCCTCTTTCCTGTCTCCCTTCCATCCTTCCCCATCCTGTACTCTCCCACCACTCATCCTGACCCTGTCAGACACAACTCCTACTGAAAGTCAGATGGCAGACCCCAAGTACATTGTATGGGTCCTCCTGGCCCAGTCAGGGAGATGTGGGGAAGACCTGAGTGGCCTACACACAGGTAGTGCAGCTGTTCATTCTGGTTTACACTCTGGGCACTCTCCATGAGTTTCTCCTTCCCTTTCTTTTTCTTTCTTTCTTCCTTTCTTCCCTCCCTCCCTCCATTCTTTCTTTTTTCTCCTCCTTCTCCTTCTCCTTCTTTTCTCTCTGTCTCTCGCTCTCAATCTCTCCTTCTTTTTGACAAGATCTTACTACATGGCCCAGGACAGCCTCAAACTTGAGATCCTCCTGCCTCAGCCCTCTTGCGTGAATTTCATCTCAAGAGTTTACTAAAGGCTCCAATGCAAGAAGCCAGCTGGCTTAGGGAGCACATAACACCGCTCCTGGCGGGAACTTAGGAAACAAGGGTCATGAAATTATACCAGTGACCACAAACAGGCAAAGGTCTTTAGAAAGCTGACTTTGAGGACATTTTCAAAGGGAAGCTCTGATCAGCAGTCATCAGGAGAGTGACACAAAAAGTAAGCTGACTTCCTTTACCTGTGGTGAGGTTTCCATGTGGGGAACAAGGTAAACACCATATTTCTCTGGTCTTCAGGAAGACATTGAATAAGGCTCTCTCACTATGTATACTGAATAAAATGAAGAAATGATGACTGGTGGATTAGTATCTGCCACAAAGGAGAGTAGTCAGTCCTTGTCAACCAGGAAGGAGTTTTTGACTGGCTCCTGCCTGGCCCACTCCATTCCACATTTTTATCAGTGCCTGGATGACGCATGAAGTTTTGTGACACTGAGAGGGACAGTTCTTTTGCAGGATGACAGGATACACAGCTCTAAAAATACCAACAATTTGAAGAGCTGAATTTAACCACAAAAATAACAGAAAATAACAGAAACAAATGGAAAGATTTGCTCCTGTTGAACTAAAACCTCATGTATCCCACAAAGTGAATAGACACAGCAAGTGGGATCTTGTGTGTTTGAAACTGGTCTTATCAAAATCAGAAGGAAATTAAATGTGAAGCTCAAAGTCATGGCATTATTTCTATTGAAATCTACCTTGCTTTCACCTACTAGACACAGGACATTTATTAAAATAGAAAAAAACTCTCACCTCAAAAAGATGGTGATAAACAAGGGGAGAGTTAGAATGAAGAAACAGTTAGAAACATTAAAAAAAAAAAGAAGAAGAAGAAAAAGAAAACACAAAACCCAACTAGACATCTGGCCTACCTTGGAGCCCATCTGATGAATTCCTTCAGATAGTATTTACTGAGTACCACAGGCTACATGACATAAAGAGAAAGTAATAAAAATCAAGATTTGATTCTCTATGTGCAAGCAAGTTTTATCCTAGAAGATTCACAGAGTACATGAAATACTCTTAAAAACAAAAGTATAACACATTCATGAGGCAAATGTCTACAATTTAAACCTGTGTGGCACTCCATTAGTGAAACTGAAAGTAAGTTCATCTTGTTCTGTTAAAATGTGCCAATGACAAGCTGTCTCAGAGCTAGACCATGAAGAGCTAAAGTAATACTGAAACAGAATAAAGATGAAGGAAGGATTCACTGTATTCTATATCAAGATTAAGTTTAAACCGTTAGTGAATTCCACAGTGTGGTTTGTACATGTTAGAACAATGAAAGGGAATAAAGGTCAGGAGAAGACCCCTTCCTTGCAGGAAATGTGCAGTATCCCAGAGCTGACCTTGTGGGCAACTGCAGAAAGGATGGACAGTTCAGTTAAGTGGTAGTGAGAAAACAAACTATCTTATCTAAAAAACAGAAAGCAAAACAGAATTAGTACTATACCATAGTGTACACAAATAATGCAAACAGCTAAAGACCAGTATGTTAAAAATAAAACTATAAAGGGCTAGGTGTGGTGGCATGCACCTGTAATCCCAGCTACATGATAGGCATAGGTTGAAGGATTGCAGTTCAAGGCCGGCCCCAGGCAAAAATGCAAGACCATATCCAAAAAACAACTAAAGCAGAAAAGGGCTAGGGGAGTAGCTCAAGTGGTAGATTACCTGTTTAGCATGTAGGAGATTCTGAGTTTAAATCCCAGTTTGACCAAAAATAAATAAATAAGTAAAACTTAAAAACTTTTGGAGAATAACGGATTAATTTTGTGGCTTCCTAGTAAGGCAGATTTTTAATCTCTGACCCAGAAAGAACATACCACAAAGAAAAGGACTGGTAAATTTAACTACATAAAAATTTAAAACTTATGCATAAAAACGGCTAAAAACAAAAGGCAGTGAACTTGATGGCATTTATGCAGTACATGTAATCTATACCCAGAATACAAAAGAACTCACAAATCAATTAAAAGAGACAGAGAAAAGGGAAACATCAAAGTTACATAAATGGGATATCAAGAATCAAACATGCTAGACCCAGAAAGATCCTTCATTCTGCCATCTGCCTCGGGGTCTGGCCTTACACATTCCACACTGTGGGCACATGAGGATGAAATGTAATGCAGAGAGCTTAGTACATAGGCACCTGAGGTCTAGGGGGCAAACTACCATCAAACACTTACCCCACAGCAAAGCAATTTTCACAGGAATCCAGGTAAAGAATCAGACAGGCAGCTCCCTGTCTAATGTCACTCTGACAGGGGCTCTGCTCACCCTGGGCCCTCCCCACAACATCACCTCAGGTCTCAACCAGGCTCCATCTCCTTCTCTGTGCCCTTCCCTTGGAATAACCTCCCATTCCTGCATTCCAGGGCTTGCTTCCTCCTGCCTCTCCTGGAACCAGCTCCAGCCAGATGTTCTATGAAAATCCTCTTTCTGGAAGCAGCACCTGCCACAAGTCCTCAAGCTGGCATAACTGGTGGTATTTGTTTGTCATATTCAAGACTTTCCTTTCCCTTAAAGCCCTGCTGTTTAATCCATGCCATGCATGGGACACAAAATCCTGCATAATTCACATGCACTTCAAGACTCAATCTTTCCCCTTAATTAATGACAATCTCCATAAAAGGAACTGTTGCAACACTGCTTAGCCTGAAAGATAGGCAAGATTAAATCTGAGGTCCTAAAAGGTCAGCTTGTTCAGAGCAAGCTAAGTGGAATATTAATATTTACATCTGTAGGTCTCTAGTGGACATCCCTACTTAAGCTTCCATTCCAGGGTCTTGAATGATGACATGACACTAGAGCAAAATGTGGACATAAGATGAAGATTCTCCCTGAAAGGGCTATGCACTAGAGGAAGAGCTTGGGTGGAAACACACACATGCACTTAAATACTCCCTTCGTACATTCAACAGAGAGGTCTCAAAGGTGACAGTCAAACAGACACAGCATTCAAATCTGATTGGAAAGAGCAAGCCCAAAGCTTGCTTCCTGTGCTAATGAGACCCGAAATGAAAACACACTCCAGGTTGAGAAATGCAGGCAGCATCCTGTCTAAGACAAGCACCAACAAAGAAGGCTTCATGTTTCAGGTGGATGTGAACTCAGCGGAGGGCACCAGGCCACCACCTGTTACCAGAACACTGGCCTTGACACTCGTTTCCCTCTAATGGCTCAGCACCTCAATGACTGTCTACAAGAAGCAAAAGCACAAAGCCACTGGGGATGGGAGCAAGGGAGTCAACATATTTGGCTTTTCAGTATAGTCTCCCCCTGGGGCTGCAAGTCCAACCATCTCTGCCCTTGTGAAAATAAAATGGTGCACACAGCACAAGACTCTCTAAACAGACCAGGCTCCAGCCATTTGAACTCTATTTCTTTTGACACTGCATGCGTAAGTGCCTGCTACTTAAGACACTTTCCTTTACAGTAGGCCAACCTATAAAAGAACCTTCCCTGCACTGTCACCTGAGAAAGCAAGCAAGAGAAGCAAGGGCCACTGTGAAAATAGTTTTCCACAAACATCTCCAAATATCACAGCCTACTGGGCATCTGCACTTCTACACGGGGCTCCAATGTGCTTATAAACTGTGGCAGGATTAAAAGTTAACACGAGTTCTAGCATTCATGCAGCAGGTGATACCAACAAGACGATGAAAAAACAACGCATGAGAAGGGGGAAAGTGTTTGCAAATAATAGACCTGGTAAGAGACTTCTATCCAGAACATGCAAATAACTCTAAGAATTCAATAATAAAAGAAAATCATCCAATTTTTAAAAAGGAAAAAATAACCTGAATAAATATTTCTCTAAGGAAGACATTCAAATGGACATTAAAAACATGAAAAGATGCTAATTAGGGAAATGCAAGTCAAAACCACAGGGAGATACATCTCCACATCCACCAGGACGGCGGTATCTGAAAAGGAAAACAACAGCAAGCACCAGTGAGTAAGTGGATGACTCCACCATCACAGTAGGACACTAAAATATTGTAATCACTTTGGAAAATGGGCTGGAAGTCTATAGAGTTGCCATATGACACTGAAATTTCACTCCTAGGTATTTACCCAGACGAAATGAAAACATACCTCCACAAGAAAACGTGCACAAAAATGCTCCTAGCAGCAGTAGGCAACAGCCAAAAAGTGGGAACCATTCAAATGTCTCTGAACTTATTAATAGATAAGTAAAATGAGGCATGCCCGCACACAGTGCAGTGTTATTTGGCAATAATCACTCACACGGACGAAGCTTACAAACACAGTGCTGCGAAGTGGAGAAAGCCTATCACACACCCTCACGGATTTTAGGATTCCATTTGTATGAAGTGTCCTAACAGGCTACTTTCTAGGGGCAGACAGTGGATCAGGGTGCAGACTGTAAGTGGGGTGCAGAAAGGGGATAAGGTTTGGTTTTGAGGTGATGAGGAAGTTCTAGATTGTGGTGACAGTAGCTGGGAAGACACTAAAACCATGAGCTGGTATGCTTTACAGGAGTGAAGGGTGTGGCATGAGTCACAGCCCATAAGTTGCATGTGTTGAATGTGTGGCATTCCAGACAATGTAGAAGAAACAAAGGCTGAGGTGTTCCCTGAAAGAGCCTTCCTTGGGCCTTTGTCACTGTACTGTGGCACAAATGGAGTAGAGCCTGCTCCTGTCTTGTGGTAACTGAGTAAATACTCAGTAAACATTTTGGAAGTTTCCAAAAGCCTCCAGTCGGCCCTGGCTTAGTGTATGACACACAACCTCCTGAGGATGTCTGCTCACTTACAACACAAGAGAGTTTAGGATGCAAACAAGACATGTTTTGGAATGGAGTCACACAGGGTATAAACAATGATTAGCCATTAAATAAAACAACTACCTACAGTTTAGAACTTGAATAATTATTTGTATGTGGTAACAAGTATCTCTCCATCCACATAAATTTAATTTGGTGCTACACAAATCATAAATGCTTGACTCAAAATTCTCACATCTAATTTAATTCAACAATCCATTAGAACATGCAAGAAAAAAAAATCCCATCTCAGAGTCACTGGTTTACTAATTTTGGATTACCTCTCTCTGTAAAAAACACAGAAATCAGATTCCCTGGAATCTCAGGGAAACATAACATTTGGACCATCGTTTACATCTAAAGGTATGTTAAAACAAATTCTGATGTGGGCAACACTTACGATAGTGAAATGGTCTTACAGCCTTCTTCCTAGGAGTGTACAAATGATCCATTACTTTTCTCTGACTGTTCTAGAGGAGAAGCTTCTCGGCTTCATTAGATTTCAACACTAGCCCATGGCGGACATGCAACGGTTCTCTATGTTTATTCTGTCTCTTCTAACGCTGATGTATTGTTAGGCACAAAGTCATGTTTATTCCCAAATCCAAACATCCAGGAAGCTAAGGATATTTTTTAAATAGAATTTTTATGAAAGAAAAAAAAGAATAAACATTTTCAGATTGGGGATTTACTCTGACAGGCAACTTCTGGAGTGTAAAAAGTTCCACCATCCAACACCATCTCCACTGCCCCGTGGACATTGTCAGGTGGAGAGAGAGCAGGCCGTGCTTTTCCCCACTCCAGGACTAATGGGTGGAAACAAGGAGACCCAAGTAAGAAGGCTGTCCTTTAGTGCCCCCCTCCCCAGGTAAATGTTTGCAAAGACTCTAGATGCCTGGTTTTCACACTTGGGTTCTCTAGGGCCGCCAGTTCCATGAAGGAGGCCAGGGAGCTCAAGCCAAGATTCCTCCAAGCTAGAGAGGCCCCACCTCAAAAATCTACTCCATAATATTGTCATAGCTGCAAATGTGTGCCATGATGTCTGACACTCATATCAATGGCCTAGGAGCACTGGAACACAGGAACTGTACTCTAAACTACTTAAAGTCTAATTGTTGAGAAAAGTTTTAGTGTTGGTGTATTTTATCAATCTGTAATTATTGGAAATGGGGAATTACAAACTGCAATATTCAGGTAGTCAGAAAATATCCTCCCATACTTATTTCATGATAATGAGAATTTATTAACTTTGAACAACTTATTTTTATTTTTTCTTATATTTCTTTTTATATTTTTCAAATCATTACTTTTTCTTATTATTTAAATTTTTTCCCACTCCTATCTCCTTATGAGATCTCTTGCTATTTATTTCAACAAAATATCATTTACTACCAAATATCTTGCAAGAACCAGCAATGCTCGTTGGTAAATAGTGTGCAAAAAGAACTGATGTTCTGAAATGGTTATTGATGAGCACGTGAGGCACCAGCCACAGCATGTGGCATGCCATTTAATAAATGTAAAAATAACAAGTCATAAATTATTCTTCTCCCTCAGGAGAGGCATGCCACTATCTCAGGAGGTGACACAAATGGTTCTTCTCTTCCCATGGATGAAAAGATTATCCAACCAACACAGGCAATTCTGGCAGGGAGTGGGGGAAGGAAATTAATGTGAATTTTCTGATTCTGAGGCAATTAGCTGCCCAGGAACTAGAGCAAAAAGCAAGGGTACAACCTCCCAGGAAGAACTTGTGGTGGCAACAAGGATAAAATCCTGTGTACTTGGGTTATGCACTTCAGGCATAAGCATGCATTTATTATAAAATGTGTTTCTGTAGAGGACTGTGGACACCTGGGGGTCAGAAGTGACACATAGGCATACTACTTGTGCTCTGAGTTTATCAGCAGTCTTTATCTTCTAAGTCATGTTGTTTTATACGATGTTGCCTCTAGTAATTCAAAGTACCACTGCTACAGTTAAAAGGCAGTGCTGTGGACAATTGACCACGAAAGCACATGCAGTGATGGGCAAGAAAACAATGTTACATTGCTTCAGTGACACTTATTCTACCACAGAATACATGGACACACTTTTATTACATAGCATCCTAACTGAGTAGTTGTAAGAACTGGAAGTTAGTGTAACAAAGTACTATTTCTAAAACCAGTGCTCACTTCTATCACGCTTTTCTGAATCCTTACTTCTTTAAATTAATGTTTATATATTCTGGGGTTTAGACTGGGAGAGAGAAAAGTAGGCAGAAAAGGAACAAAAGTATTCAGGCCCATTAAATATATTGAGAGAATAAAGAGTGTTTGCAAACTAACATACTTGATTTTTTTCAATGCGTGAACAAAAATTCGTCTTAATTTTCTCAGGGCACCATCTCAGTTAAATTGGCAAACTTGAAAAAGTGCTTGTGCTATCGTGTCAAATATAAACCTAAAAGTATTACTGTACTTTCCAAATACACATGATTGATGTACTTTCTGCACATGTGTGAATATGGAACATTGAAACTGTTGGTCATTTTAAGAAGGGAGAGGTGGAGGAGGGAGAACAATGGAGGGATGAGCCAAACTGAGGTTCATTGTATGCATAGATGGAAATGTCACAATGGAACCCCCTGTACAACTCTTATACACTAATAAAAACATTTAAAAAACACACATCCTATACATTTCACATGTAGCTAGTTGGCAGAATTCCATCAACACATTCAAAATTATTAATTATACCATACAAGCCCAGGAACTGTAATGAGTGCCACATGAATGCCTTGCTAGGCTCAAGCCCCTCCTCTCAGACAATATCAATGGGCTGGTGACACCAGGAACCTTTCAATCTCCTGACTCTCCAACACCCTCCTGCTCCTCCCCAAAACATCACGAAACACCAACAAAAACAGGAAATGGGGTAGTGGCAGACACTCCTCTTCTGAAATTATGAAGACAATAAAGCACTGAGGTTTAATAAAACATGAAACCCAAGAAGGGGCTGGTGCCACTGACCTCTAAGTTCCCCTGGGAGAGAGCCGGAAGCCCACACAGCCCTTCCATGCATGCCAACTGAGCAGGTGTTACCTGCTAGGAGCCAGCTAAAGCTTCATCACAATGTATACACAATAGCATGTCTCCTGGTGATTTTTCTTGACAGAAACCATCTTTGGGCTGGCTCTTCTTCACATAAGTGGGCACACCAAACAGCAGCTTAATGTAAACCTATTGGCACAAATCTGGAGGAAAAAAACAAATAAGTGGAAATTTGGTTCCTGCTTTCTCCCTTTACCATCAATGTGATATGGTCAGGCTACTTAACCTTTTAATACTCAGTTCCCTCATCTATGAAATGGACATAATAGTACCTATGTTTTTAGGGTTCTCGTAAAGTGTTAGAGATTGTGTGTGTGTGTGTGTGTGTGTGTGTGTGTGTGAGAAAGAGAGAGAGAGAGAGAGAGAGAGAGAGAGAGAGAGAGAGAGAGAGGTTTTATTTGCATAAGAGAAAGCCCAAATCAAAAAGGCTTAAACAATAGAAGGAGTGCTTGGACCATTTAACTCAAACGTTCCAGAGGGCTTCAGGCTAGGGCTGATCAGGGCTCCAATCTCATTTCTCTATGGATTTCCTGAATCTGCTCTCTGAATATTGGCTCTATACTTAGATTGGGTTACTCTGTGGTCACAGGTAGCTGCAGAAATCCAGGTCTGGCCTCAGAGTTCCTCATTCTCTACAGCCACTGAACAAAGGTCTCAAGATCTATCACGTTCTGACTGTTTGGGTCACACGCTCACCTCTAAACTCATCACCATGGCAGGAAAATGGATGTGCATACAGTAACGTGCACACTCACGATGCATGCAGACATAACTGTGAACACATACACTTACAAATACATATTCACGTAAACACATTTATAGGGATATAATCATTTTATCTTCATCTCCAGACTGTCAAAGAGACTATTTCATACTCAGCTTTGTTGAGAAAGAAAACTTACGTTACTTCATTTTCAATGGCTCAGGTCTGCTTCCCATCCAAAACTATAAAGTGTGAGAAAGACTTGGTGGTTGGAGAAAACAGTGCCTGTTTTGATGGTGGTTTTGTCTCTCCTGTTTCCTCAGATGGAGGTATTCCAGGAGTGCTTCCTACCTGTCATGTGTCAGTGACAGCCAAGTGCATAGAAGCGTACACCACACCTTCCCAGTGCTGAGGTGGGCTGTAGGTGATGACCTGTCCTGTGGGACAGCCCAGACCACAGAATGCAGGTAAGTGCAAGGTCTAGAAGCTGCTGTTCTGGAATCTATCATCAGAAACAGGGAAAGAGCGCCACAACATCAACTTCAGAAAGTTTTCTCCACTACCATATGGAGAAAAAGCTCTTGTTACTCTTCCAAGATGCTCTATTTAGTTATCAGAGACGTGTGATCTCACCAGAGGTGTGCAGGTCAGGGAACTGTCCATTAGACAGCAACCCAGGGCAGTGGACTCCCTGAGTTAAACACAAAACATCTCTGAAACCCAGGTGGCCTTGGCCTTCTCCATGCACTCCACCCTCCAACTGCACACCAATCAATCACCTGAACATCCTCTGCCCAAAGTCCCTGTCCAAGCCTGCTTTGTTTTTGTTCCTCATTGTTCACTAGTCGTTTAACCTGGAAGCAGGGTTCTGCCCACCAGTCGCAGTGAGAGGACAGGGCAGTGGAAGGGAATCACATGAACTGTGTTGGGAGCTCTAGGAGCCTACAGGAGTCCCTGGGGAAGCTCAGTGCTCACTGGCCTCCAGGTGTGCCTGGGTGCAGCAGAAAAAAAAGGAACACAAGACCCCACCTTTTCTAGCACCTCGCTAGCCTCCTGACAGCTTTCGTCTACTTGTCCTCAATACACTGGTGAAATTTCACATTCGTGGCCCTTCCCAGGGGAAAGCCTGCGGCTGGGCCTCTCTTCAGAGTTGCAGTGCAGCTCACGGTAGCTCCTGGGGCAGCAGACTCAAGCCAGTCTCTCCCACCAGGTTAAGGGGTGGCAGTGATATCCACATCCCGGTCCTCACTAGGTGAAGGCTCGCAGGCCACACTCATCTGTCCCACCACCTGTCCAGTGCTGCTCTCCACGCTCAGATGGGAAGTGTGCTGAGTTGGGCGCACGTCACTTCAAGGTCTGGACGCTTGCTTCCTTCCACACTTGGGTACTTTGCCTCAGTGGTTCCTCCCATTCACAGTCACGCATCTTTCTCTCTGCGCCTAGGCCACTGGTCTTCTTCCTTCTGCTTTCTTTGTACATTCTGCCTCTGTCTGGACTCACCCTCCGCCCTTCCCTTCCCATCTCCTCTCTCTCCTCCACTCCTACTCCTCAATTCTTGTTTAAGATACAAGAACTTGCACAGAGTTTGCAGGCCTCACGGGGCGAGCTGAGCCAGAAGAAACGGAGCCATCCAATCACACTAAACTTCCAGGGCGCTTCCCAGGATCTCAAGTCTTTACAGGGAAGCTCATGCCTGGATGGCCAAGGCAGAGGGCAAGGATGATCAGTGATCAGGAAGAATTCCAGCCGAAGCACGGCTGCCTCTCCTGGCCCCTTTGCACCCAGTGGCACTTGCAGTTTCCAATAATGCTTCTGACATTGCATTTAATAAAGCCATTGATCTGTGGTGCACAGGGCTGCTGCGGATGTGACTGGGTGCATGGCGTTTGGGAGCTGGGAGCAGCATAGCTGAGAATTATCCAGACTTCAGTGAAGTAAACAGACAAAGACAGCACAGCAAGGAAATGTGAGGCTTTTTAAAAAACAGTTTGTCTTCTGCTTTGATCTGCAGGGACAGGCATGGTCTGAGGTGTCTCGGATGGTGCTAGACAGAGAAGAGCCTGGATGTGCGTGGCTGACTTACATCCCTGCATCATCCTCCCCACTTCAGACCAGGACAGGGACGGAGGATTCGCCCTGGGTTCTTCTCTTTCATTCACATGCACACCCAAACCATCCAAGACCCATTCACCCAAGTGCTAAGCCGCAGCTCCAGCCGCTCTCCCCACCCTTCTCCTGCTCTCTGCCATCTAATTCCCGCAGAACTTCCAGAAGGACCTTTTCGTTTATTTGTTTAATTTTTTAAATCGCAGTCCTGGGGATGGAACCCAGAGCCTTGCATGCACTAAGCAAGTACTCTACCGCTGAGCTACACCCCACCCCTCAAAGGGTCTCTTCAAACTGAGATGTGATCTTGTCACTTCCCATGTCCTTTAGGGTAAAGTTGACCCCCCACCCCGACACACCACCACCTAGGACTCCTGGCCCTGTACCCTCACCTGACTTTCTGGTGTGCTGGTCAGCCCAGCCAGCTCACCTCAGGGCCACCCTGCTGCTTCTCACGCATTCCTGGCCGCCCTCCATTTCACTGGGCCCTCCTGCAATGTCCCCACAGAGGGCTTCCCCAGGCCCCAGGACCAAACTTGTTCTCTGTCCCTCTTGACTCCTGGCCCATGTTGTGGGACTTTTCTCCCTAACATTTTTTGAGATTATGACATTTTTATATATAAACTTGGTATCTCTCTTCCCTACAAGACAAACACAACACAAGGACAGAGCCAATCCTCCAGCCTGTTCACCTGAGGATGGGTGGATGCTCAGACCTTTATGTCACACTGACGACAGCTGAGCCTTCTGCACCTCTAGGGGCTGAACATGAGGCAGGACCCCAGGTTAGTCATGTAGACACCAAAGACTCGAGCCCTGTGTTAAGGAGGCCCCTGAGGCATCTGAACTGACCGGCTACTTCTGGACAAGCCTGAGAGGCCGTGCCCTGCCTCTGTCTGGCTACTATTGAGGTCTGCCTTAAAAACCAGAGTGACTGCTGCATTTGTTACCCAGTGACAAATGACCACTGTCCACAGCATAGATTCTACTCTTACAGTTCTGGAGGCTGGAATTTGATACCCACCCCACTGGGGTCAGTAGGGCAGATCCTTTGGGAGGCTGTCCTCTGTCTCCAGCTTGGATAGCTGTTGGCTTTCTTGGGCTCATGGTCCCTTCCTCCACCACTATGATCTCTGTGTCTGATATCACAGCCCTGCTCCTTTTCTGAGCTCCAACTGTTCCACCTCCTATTACAAGGACACGGGTCATTACACTGAGGGCCCAGGACTATCCCCATCTCTAGTTCCTCATGATCATATCTGCAAAGTCCCTTCTGCCATATGTGGTAATGTCCATGTGGTCCAGGGATTAGGCTGTAGCTATCTTTAGGGCCATTACCAGCCTTCTGCCCCTGCAGGGCACCTTCCTGGTCCAGCCCATGGGCACTGGCTGGGACTTCTAAAGCTCCAGGGAGGGTGGGGTTGGAGGTGGGGACAGTGAGCTGCCCCATAACCAGAATACTCCTGGCAGCCTGGACCCCAACTATTCCCACCTTATTTCTCACCACTGAGACACCAGCAGGAAACACTGCCATATTCATTAGCACCTCCTTACAGAATTCAGTTCTAATAAATTCACACTGCGTCCCAGGTGACTCATCTGACTAGGAAACAAGCACGTGTATTCCATGGGGGACCGAACTGGACGACCCTTCCACACACTCCATGAAGAACGTAACATCTCCCCACATGAGCCTCCTTCCGTGCGCTGTCCACTTCACGTGCACAACATGTGGGCCAGAGACTGCAAAAGTAAAAAGGAAAGCAGGAGGAAGCAGATTTGAGGGAGAAGGGAGGAGTAAGAAAAGTACTATAAGGTTTTTGGAAATGTCATATACACTGCCTGTTTCTTCTTGACTATGAGAAGAACTGGACGAAGGTCGGGAAAGCTTTCAGATGGTGTTGGAATGAGGTAGTGACCACCTGGAACTTCAGGAAGCTATGCCCATCCTGTCTAAAACGTGAAGTCAGGATGTGTACACTGGATTTGGAGCCAGGCGGGAGGAGGCGCTAGAATGTGATAGCAAATGCCCTTCTCCTGCTGCATCCCTTCCTAGACAATCCCTGAGACCCACCAAATACTCTTGCAGAGGGAGAGGCACAGTCCCCCTGTGGAGATAGCGTCAAGACATGCCCACTTCCTGGCTTCTGACCCAAACCACCAGAGTCTTGCCTTCTCCTCGACGTTTTTTTATGGATGAATGGAGGGGATGTGCTGCCTCTGGGAGACCTTGCAGTGCATGTACCACTCAGACCTAAAGAACTCTTCCAGGTCACTCACACCCACCGAGTGCCCACTCAAGAATGGTTGCTGTGCCAGGTCTCTATTACACCTCTCCCATGTGCACTGTGTGACTGCATATGGGATTGGAGGCGGGGGGACTCAGTGGACCGGGAGAAAGTGACAGGATTTGACCACAGCCTATCCTATGTGCCACACTGCCCCACTGGACAGGCCATTTCATTGGTGCCTGTAAGGCAGGATTATGCTAATTTTACAGAGAAGAGAGCTGAGCCTCTGTAAGGTTGTACTGGTGACTTTGCCAAAGCCACAAGAATAACAAATGGTTAAGCAAGGACTTAAAATGCGAGGACTATTTCCTCTACCTAACCCCTCCCCCACTCCCACCATGGCATCACAGGCACAGATGACCCGACTGGCCACCACGGCCAGGAAGATCGTTAAGTAGCACCAGCAAGGCCTGACTGATTCACAGCAAGCAGCGCACTGTCACCTCTCCTCACCAGGGCCACACCGATCAAATCACTTCCCGCCTTCATACCCAGCTCAGATCACTCCCTGGCAGGACCCACAGCGCACAAGCTGGTGAGGCCAGGTGCCAGAGAGGCAAAGATGAACAAAGTGCCATCAGCTTCAGCGTGTTCAGGAGAGAAGATTAATGGGCTGGATGGGGGCAGAGGTGACAGAAGATGAAGTTCATGAGAGGTGAGAGGCTCTGTGTTAGCTCATCCTGACTGGGTAGGAGATGTTAACATGGAACACAGCTCCCACTCCATAACTCCATGCTTCCATTCAATGTCCACCGCCTTTAGTAAGCGTGAGCTCCATCAGTCTAGGGATGGCGTTTCAGATCTGCTTCTCTTCCCCTCCTCCATGCATCTCCAAAATGACCACAGCCCATTTTAACAAACCACCTTCATGTTCCTACATTAACTGTTGGCCTTCTACTGCCATAAACCTCAAGACCACAGTTTGTCACAGGATGAAACAGATGTGCTGATGAATATTTGAAGACAGACGTTTAGATGTTGGGGTTACTAAAGGTACACTAGACACTTATGCCCAGATGCCCTTTGCACATTAGCTCCAATCCACTCCATCAGGCTGAACACTTTTATTCACTTCTCTGCTGGGGCGGGTTCTGCAAGGACTTGATTGAGTCACACTGCAAAGTTCATGTGCTCTCTTTTTTGCTAAGATCTATAAATATAAGTCATACACAACCTTGTGCTGTTTCTGGGGGCTCTGGGATTGGGGCAGTTAGCTATAACAGCTACCTTGGGTCCAGCAGTCCACCTGTTCTGTGATCTAAGGACAGACTAAACAGAATTCAAGAAGCCAAAAGTGTTCTAAAAATAAGTGCTCTTTTCTGCATTTTTGTTTTTCCTTTATGTTAGCTTTAAAGTCAATCAACCCAACCAGAGTCACTTTAGGAAGTCACAAGACAAAAGGGTCCTGTGTGCACCTTTGCAAGTGTGTGGGCTGGGGGGACATCGGTTTCTCCCGGTTACCTGCTTGCACATGGCACCCCTGTCTACAGGAGCTGGCAGCCAACAGACAGGGAATCTGATGACTCGAGGGGCCTGCAGAGCCTACAGGTGTCTCTGTCCCTCCCCAGCAGTGTACCCGCCCACTACCATCTTCTCTCACAAAGGCCTCTCCAGCAGCTTCTGGACTCTGTGCATTACGCACTTTCAAAACAAGAAGCTTTCTTGCTTTTACATGCTTACAAAGAGATTGTCTGCAGGATACTTTGGTAGTAAAAACACACATTGAAGTGAGCAGTTGTGTATGACCTTAGGTCCTGAAAGGTGTGCTTGACCTTGGCTGAAAGCATTCAGACTGGACACAGATGAGCAAGGTCTTACAGAGGCACTGAAGCATTTCTACCACAGCCATGCCCAAATGAGATCTTTCACAGTATAAAGTCCCTCTGCTCTTTCTCTTAAGAATTTGGCTACCGGTCCAATGGCAAGAGGTGTGGCCAGTATATGTCACTGCGAAGACCATGAAGGCTCACTGTTACTGAGAACATCACTCCAAAGCAGGTCCCAGACTCACACTTAGCTGGTGTCTACCTAAAAACCCAACAACTCTGACAGTGTGGCTTATGGACCTCCATGGGTCAGCAGCGTACTTCTCTTGACTGGTGCAGGCCCTTCTTGGCTCAGCCACAGGAGGAAATGCTCCAGCCAGTAGCTACATACTCATTCTCCAACACTGTTTGGATCTTACTAATTTCACAGAGGAGATAAATGGCCAGAAGGAAAAGCGAGTCTCCTCTCCAAGAAGCTACATCATTTCTGCCAGCGCCTCGCCCCCTCCCACCCCACAGCCAGGCATCCCACACGAGACTGTGACACACGGCGTGAATGCGCCTCTGCTCTGAGAGCTGCTACTTCCATGGATTACGTTTAAAATGACAGCAGTGAAGATTAAGCCTTCATTCTAAGTCACCCTAACACGGCTGCAACCTAGGAAATCTGGCGCTGTAGTAAATGTGGAGACAGTACTAATCTGAGACAGATGTATACTCAGAAGGGGCCAGAAAGAGGGCTGGCAGGAGAGGGGAAACTTTGCCATGCAAATCCCTCTAGGAAAAGGTCTGGCCAGTCTACTGGGTGCAGCCTCATAGAGCACCTAGTGCATCTCTCCCAGGACAGGCCATGTAGCTTCCTAAGCATTTGGTAACTGAGGTACCCATATCCTTTTGCAGCTGGGGAGGAAGGTGCTAGAAAAGATTCAGTGGTCCGGCTTCAGCAGGAAAAGAGGGAAGTATGAGGAGCAGCCAGTGAGGGCACTGCAAGTGCTTTCCATCCTGCAGGGTGGGGCTCCCAGCAGGGAGTGCAGGAGGGAGGGGGGCATAGCCTTGTCCCATGGGTGCAGAAGCCTCCCTCCACTGCAAAGGAGCAGCTGAATGAGCCTGGGAACCTGTGCAAACCAAAGCTCGTAGAGAAAGTCTGGCTGCTTCTGGAATGGAGCAGGGCTTTGATTGGAGGTGCTCTTGTTCTTGGGATGCCCTTTAATGGAACTCAAGAACTGTGCAAATGACAGCCTGAGAACAGGTACCTGTCCCAGTTGCTCTGAAGCCTTGGTTCTTGCCTGTGCAGTAATAAATCATAGGTGTGCAGTTACCACGCAGTTATTCTTCATGTCCTGTGTGTTTGTTTCTCATGTTTAATTATAGCTGCAGCACTATTGTATTGCCTTCGTAGTCAGCAGGAATGACTTCTTATACAGTTATGAATCAGACATGATTAACAGATTTCACACCAGCTAGATTTGTGTCTGACCCATTTGCTTGACTAAATCATGTTGTAGCTTAGCAGACTATTTGCTGATAATTTCTATTTCTTTGAGTTCAACTTAATAGCGTTTATGAGTGAAAACATAGCAGCAAACAGAATTCTGGGAAAGGATGCAATAAAACATGGCCCTGCATAACCAGAAGTAAACGCAAATCATTCTAGAGTATACCTGAACTTGTGGATTTATTTAACAGCAGAAGATACAGAGCATTTCTGGCTGGATTCCTAGTTGCCCACTCCACATCATCAAAGCTGATCCTCAGTTTCCACACATCAAAGAGGTGCTTTTCCCTGGCAGCATTCTGAACATAGGAATGATACACACACTAGTCAACACGAACATTCCCTTCACCTTCAGGCTGCAGCCCCCTGCTCTCTCCCCACTTCCCCCTGCAGCAAGAGGCCCCCAAACTGCTTCAGGGAGCTCAGTCCTCTCCTGCCCACATACTCATCTGCCACTCCCGAGAAATCATCAACCCTGTGTGCAAAATCCTTTGGTAATTGACCCAATATGAGGGCAGATGTTCCAATTTTTTATTTAGTGCTCTTTCATTTTATTCTTCTACTTCTGAGTGCATGAAAAAATGACCCAATAAAGCCAGGAACCAACAGCTCATGCCTGTAATCTTGGCTACTTGGGAGGCTGAGATTAGGAAGATTGCAGTTCGAGACCAGCCTGGGCAAAAAAGTTCATGAGACTCCATCCCAACTGAAAAAAGCTGAATGTGGTGGTGCACACCTGTCATCCCAGCTACAGTGGGAAGCATAAAACAGACGGATGATGGCCAGGCTCACCTGGACAAAAAGCAAGACCCTAACTCCAAAACAGCCAGAGCCCAAAAGGGTTAGAGGCATGGATCAGGGTTAGGGCACCTGCCTGACAACTGCAAAAACACTGAATTCAAACTCCAGTACTGCCAACAAAACGAAACAAACAGACAAAACCCAGACCCAATGGCCAGCTGTGTAGAGTGAATGCTGGAAGCCGGTCAGCACGTGGTCTTATGGGAAGGACAAGTAATGGAGACCAAAGAAAAAGGAGTAAAATCTCAATACTTTGGTTCTATTCACATATTTCTGAATAAGCAAAACGCTTTGAGAAGTTCCTTGAATATAAAGGGAGAAACTGCAAAGATAAAGCATAGGACACACAGAGACCACAAGAAGGAGTTAACTTTAGTGTCTATACAGGAGACTAATGGATAAAGAGCAAATTAGGTATTCCCGAATATGGACTATCATGTGTAGTCTTCCCTTTTTTTTCAGGGGCGGAGGGTTAATTAAAATTCCAATAAACCAGGCCTAACAGACTTTCTTTGGGTGCATTTAGTGAGAGTACCTGAAAATTGTTTTAACTGTAAGTGGTTCTTCTGGAAACTACCCAAGCTGTAGAAGGAGTACTCACCTACCTACCAAGCACCAAGAACGAGCATGGCTGGAGCCATCAGAGCTCCGACATTGCTCCAGTTCCTCACTTAGCACTTACATTGTTAGGAAAAAAGGATAAGCAACTAAGACATTTTCACGTGTGAACATATGCAGTTTTGATTATCTACAGCCATGGAAAAAGAAACAAACTGGTGATTGATCTAACTGGACCACTTAAGTCCAGAGATGTCAAGAACTTCTCAGGACTCACCCCAAGAACGCGCTTCTCCCGGCTCACTTGCCTCTACTGCTAGACGTTCAGCTCATTGGAGGCAGGAATCACTTAGCACAGTACACTAGCTCAGCACAGTACACATGGTTATGCTAAAAATGTTGATTGTATGAACAATGAAGCAAATAAACAAAGTGCAATTCTCCCACTCAACAGTTTACCATCACCAGTATCCCATTTTGTGCTCTCCAACTACCATCAGCTATCTTTTGGTGGACATGTCAGTTTCAAGTGAAACGGCCCAAATAATATATCATCAAAGAGAGTCCTCTGGCTTTGATAACCCCAAACTAAATAACTCTAAATAAACTGCATATCAATACCTTTAGCAAATTATCTAGTATCTCGCCTTGAGAAAGTAACAGCATTTTTTTAATTAATGAAAAGCCTACATTGCCTCTGGAAGGAAATAAACCAGACTCTGCAGCCTGCATGCCACAGCTTCCGAGGTTCTATATGAGAAAGCTGAGTGGGGGGTTCCTTCCTACCCAGGGAACCGAAGCTCTCTGAGTTGAGAAATAGACATTGGAGCATTTTCTTGCTCTAAAAGCTGCCCTGGTTGGGGAAAGTTGACCCACATGGGTAATGTATCTGTGGATAAGTGCAGCCACCTTGGGAGACAGACATGCACAATAAGGGAAGGGAATATGCCCATCCTAGCCAGAGGATGTAACTCCATCTGAGCAAATGGGGCCCATCCCATCCTGTGAGCAGCTTGGAACACATTCTGGGAGAAGGGATCTTCCCTTTCACATGCAGGAAGGGCAAGGAGTTCACCCCTGGGGTAACACAAGCCATGGCAAGCTCAGGTTCATGCAGACTCAGCAGACATGGAACAGTATGAAAAACACCAATAAACCCAGGAAAATGACTTACCAATATCAACAGATAATATTGACCATTGATCATTCAGACTTTGAGGTAAGTCTTTATGTGTGGGCACAATTAGTCCCCTATGAGGGAGGAGCCGTTATCATTTCTCTCTCTCAGTGGAGAAACAGGAGGCTTAAAGAGGTTAATTGCCTTGCTAGGGAAGGGGAGAGTGAAAATTTAATGAAGTACATCTGATCAAATTCACTAGAATTTTCTGACTTCCAGAAAAGGTTTGCTCAAAAAATTTTGGGTTATACAGCACATTCCAAAATATCTGATGGAAAAATTTCCTTTTAAAAATTATAACATTGACTTCTTTCATGCCTCATTGAGTGCATGGCAAACTCCAATAACCATACAGCCAGAAATGGTTAAAATCAGTAACAGACAGCACCTGCTCCCCCGTGAGGAACGCCCTTCAGGACATTTTAGGAATGGGAGCATGGCCTCTGGGGCCCCTCTTCCTCATCTATAAACTAGACCACCAAATGAGGCAGTGGTCACAGCTCAGGGCTGTGGTTCTTAGGCCAGGCAACCAACGCCCTGCAATCAGAGCATTCTGGGGGAGGGAGGTTCCCACAGGTACTAAGACCTGACACCCTTACTGGGTAGCACATGAAGTCTATGCAAGGTACCCAGCGTCCCTTCAGAAATCTCTGAAATCATTCTTGCCAGACTAAATAACCTGGCCATCTCACTTGGGTCAATGCTGATATGTGACAAAAATGTTTAAGTGAATTTAACTTATGCTAAAACTCATAAACTGTTTCCAAAAATGATTAAGTAAACTGGTGTCCATGGCACCAGGATTATCAAATTTGGGTCCTAGAAGTAAAATTAATTTTAGAAGCACGTATAGAATCATCAGGACAGAGGTGCTCAACTTTCTAATAGACATTACACTGCTCCAAGCCTAAAGTAACTACTGTTTATTTCCTGATTATGTTATTAGATTCTGAGATGCAAAAACAAAATTTTTCAAAGTCCCTGTGTGTATTCCTAAAATACGATTTTCATAGAAGCAATTAAAAGATGTTTCTTTTTGTGCAGTGAGTTCTCTCTTTCATTTGTCCCAACAGAGGAAGTACACATCTGTGGTCAGCACGTTAGGTCCTATTTCTCAACCTCACGCTACTGACAGAGCCCCCTTGCTACAGTTTACATTTTTGGATGAGTGCTTCTTGGCCTATAACCAGCTGCCAATATACAACGAATGGGCAATTTCTCTGGAAAAACTGTGGGAAGGTGGCTGGGAAGGAATATGGAACTCACTGGACAGAAGTACAGAGTCAGTCACTTAATAGATTCCCCAGCAGGTGGAAGTGCCCTAAGGCCAGAACTTCCATGTCTGCCATCATTTTGAATCTGTACTGCCCAGAAACAGCCCTGAGCCACGGCAGGTTCTCAATAAACACTTGCAAAATGAATGTGTTCACAAGCTTTTAACAAGATTTAATTTCTCAGGGCTCGTTTCCCTGTGCAATAGAATAAGGATAGTTGAACGTGCTATCTGGATTTCACAAGGATCAAATGATAGAAAAGTGGTGAACACATTTGTGAAAAAATAGAACACTGCATTAATGTTACCATCTCAATTAGCCCTTCTCCTCAGCACCCATCTAGGTTCCAGCACATAGCAAGAGAGCTTTGATTACTTGCCGATAGGATACATTCCTTTCCAGTCCCTTTGACTTCTGGATATATGATGATGGTTTGTGGATGCTTTGTACACATTTTATTTTCCCCACCCCCACTTTGTCATCCACCATATTTTTGAGGACCCTCCTACAGCCCAGTTTTCTTTTTTGAACCCTAATACCAGGGTGGGTGCACTGGCACACAGGCTCCTCCAATTCCAGGGTCCTTCAGGCATGCCCTGAAGGACACCTGGAGTTTGCTCATACAGTTCCCCTCCCCCAGCAGTGACAATAAATGGAAGGAGACAAGGAGCTGCACAATAAACTTGGCACTGCAATGAAATAGGAAATAAAACATACTTGTATGACAGGAAAGGCTGTTCTAAGTTTTGTTGTCGACTTTAGATTTTCACAGTGCCTGAGTCCCAGAAAAACACCTTCTGGTTAATTTCTCTCTGTTGTTGGGTTTAGCAAGCCCTCCTCTATGGCTGAATTGATAGTATTTGTCCAGAACCATTGTTTTACCATCTGAGATTCTGCCCAGCACTTCCAGTTCTGATTTTCTGATACTGAAACAGAAACTTTTGCAACAAGTAATTCCCTGTCGCTTTTATGACTCTGAGCTTGGTTGAAGGAGCTCTTCATTGTTAAGGAACCCTTTGCCTGAGTCTAATACCATGGCAGATGGGACAAAAGAAATCTAGGATGAAATTTGTGACATTGTTCTAAATGAAACAAAAAACCCAAACTCTGCTTGTGCCAGCCCTGAAGCAAAGGGGAGGACAAGGTCAGATGAAATGTCCAGGTTGTAGTGTCGGCCTCCCCATCACAACACCCTTTCTTTACTTAAACGTGTGTCCCTGGTTTGCCACCTATGGACTCAACGGTATGATCTGGACAGTGGGATGCAGAGAGCGCGATGTGGTTGTTGAAATAAAAGCCACCATTAAGAAGCCATGCACAGCCGGCTTTGACCCAGAGGTGACAAGACGAGGGACAGGCAGGAAGGACGCGATTTTTCAGCGTCCTCTGGGTTTTCAGGACGCATCGGTACGGAGGCCGAGGCCGCAGGGATATTGCATCAGGCTCTCCAGCTCTGCGCGCCCGGTCACAGCCGCCGCCGGAGCGGTCGCGCCCGCCTGTCCCCCGTGGTCACTTCTACCCCGATTCCACGCGCTTCCGTGTCTGCGCTGCAAGGCAGACTCGCCTGCCCCTGGGCAGGGCTCAAACAAAGCGGATCTACGGCAGCGCGGGCAGGGCGGGCGGCTGTCCTCCGTGGGACTTTGGAGGTGCCCAGTCCGCGCGCCGGCCCCCCTCCCTCCTCCCGGGGCTCGCGGTGCAGACGGGCGCCGGACAGGAATTCACCCGGCTGGAGCGCAGTCCGTGCCACTGGCATGGAGTCCCCACGACAACGCTTGAGCCGTCTGCGTTCGGTTCAGGAACACTGGACCAGCTTTCGAGCAACTTCGCGCCCCACGCGCGGGTCCGGGGTAACCGGCCACGGGACAACGGGGGAGGGGTCCGGGCGCGGCGGGGGCCCGGGCCCCGCATTTACCTCGAGCCGGCCCAGGCTGGAGCTCTTGGAGCGCGACTTCTTGCGCAGGTACACCGAGAAGAACCTGCGCACGGTGAACTTCTTCATGCCCACGTCCATCGCCCCGCGCCCAGCCGCAAGGAGCCGCAGGGCCGGCGGGGGCGCATCCCCGGCGCATCCCAGGCGCGAGGGTGGATGCGCGGGCGGGCGCGCGCGGCCGGGAAGCCCCGGCGCGGCGGCCCTGGGCGCGGGCGCGGGCTGCGGGCACAAAGGGCAGGCCGCGCCGGCCACCGGGCCGGGCCCCAGGCGCTCACTCCCGCCGCGCCTCTGCCTCCCGCTCGGAGTACCAGCTCCCGGCAGCCCGCCCCGCCCACACCCACGCCCACCTCTCCTCTCGCCAACCAGCGCACGTTACCGCGCCACGCCCACCGTCACGTCCACCAATCAGCGCCCGCCGCTCTCCGCCCCAGGCGTTCACTCTTCCTCCTCCTCCTCCTTACCGGTGAGTACTAGCTCCCGGCAGCCCCACCTCCGCCCCACCCACCACCACCCCTCCCACCAATCATCACCCGCTGCCCGGCCCACGAATTCCCCGCCCCTATGACTGTGTCCAATCAGCGCCTGCCGCTCGCCACCCAGGCGCTCGCAACACCTCCTCCTACTACTCCTTCCCTCCGAGTACCAGCTCCGTGCAGCCCCGCCCACACATCGCCCCGCCCCTCCGGCCACCGCCAATCACCGCACGCGCCGGTCACATGCCTAAAGAGCCGGACCCGGACCGCTCCCAGATCCTGGGAGCCCGTGCTGATGCTCGGAAGCTGCTCCCGTCGCCGGCCTTTCTGCTACTGGCCTTGCTGGGCCTTTTCTGATTTAGAGTGTCATTGTGTTTCCTTCCTTAGAGCATGCATGCCCACAGGGACCATCGCGCTTTGGCATCACGCTCTCTCTGCAGAGCAAAATTTCAGTGGTCAGTGATCAAGCAGGCTAAAAATTCCCCATCTCCGCTCCTGCTCCAGCAGGTCCCCGAAGCC
The DNA here is from genome assembly GCF_047511655.1 of Castor canadensis. Classification (NCBI taxonomy): domain Eukaryota; kingdom Metazoa; phylum Chordata; class Mammalia; order Rodentia; family Castoridae; genus Castor; species Castor canadensis. Next base: position 2,675,367 of record NC_133386.1, on the reverse strand, counting down.
GGGTCGCCGCGGTCTGGGAGCCGCCTTCCTCCTGCTGGCCGTGAGGACGGACGCCGCACGTGGCCAGGACAGGCCAGCGGCTGGAGAACAAAGGCTCGCATCCGCTCTCGGTGACCTCCGGCTTCATTTATAGAAAATTCTCCAAGCAGGTGACTTACGGGCCTGGACAGGGGATGTCCTGAGATAAGGGGACCTGAATCGCAAGGCCAGGGCTCTCAGAGGCCCAGTGCTGGCTGCGGGACTGCACGGGATTTGCCTGCAGATCACCAGAGCTCTCCAGGTGGATCGGTGAGCTCGTGACTCCGGGCAACTTGCCTGCATTCGCCCTGTGCAGTGTCCATGTACTGAGTTCATCTTTAAAAACTAGGGGGAAACAAAGCTCACGGACACACTGCCATCGCCACCTGGGGGGAAAAAACCCAAAGCATTTATTGCTGTCGAGTTGAAAAGTATTGCCCTTTTGCAGTGCAAACAGTAAAAATTCCATATGTCCTTTTATTTCTTCAGCTGAATCAAATGTTGCATTAATGCTTGTCATAAGCTGCATTTTGCTAAAGTGGATTAACGGATTGGAACATCCCCAGATAAGAATTTGTGGGCTCATGCTGCATCCACGTGCAGTGACATGAGGTCAGAGTCACTCTGGGTTTGCTGAAGACCAGCCTTTTAATGATGTTAAATGAGCATCTTTCTCTAAAAACAGCAGAACTGCAGAGCCCCAGAGAGAAACCAAGCGTGTCCTCGGCTGCTTCTCAAGCCCTGTGCACCAGTAGGATGCCTATTGAACTTTGTTTCTTGCTTCCCTGCAAGGTTCAGGTGACAGGGTGATGATCTCACCCTCAGAACCCGCTTCTGACCTCCTGTGTCCTGGCACTCATGCCTCTTGGCTCCCCGCAAACACACAACATTGCTGTCCTGACACAGAAAAGTGGACAAGCTTCAGGCTAGTCATTGTCTCCAGGGATAAGGGAGGGGCTCGCTCAGCCAAGCTTCCCACTACTGGGGAGCTGGTAAAACTGCTCAGACAGGAGAATGGTCTGCCAACCACCCCAGCCATGGGCATCCTGCTAAGAATAGAGCAGACAGGCAGCCTAGGTCAATGCTGGGTTTTAGCAACATGAGTATTTGATCCAATCGAACAGAATTGGAAATGAAAAATCTTACTGGACATTCATGATTCTCACTCATTTAAGTGGAACAAAGTCGTCCTACTGAACCTGGAAATCTCACAGGAAAAAAAAATCTTTCATATTTCAACTGTGGAAGTAATTGCCAAAAACGAGTCTGTCTGCTTTTGCTGATGTCCCGGTGAAATACAAGTATACCAAAAACCTGTAGCAATCTTTTAACACTACTTCATGTACATATAGAGTGAAATCCTCCAGACTTCAAACTTGGGGTGAGGAATCAGAGCCTACTTTAACCTGGGTCCATGTGATCCTCCACAAAAGAAAAGGCCAACTGAATGGTGGGTTATGTGCAGATGATGGGGGGGGGAGGATTAGAGAGGACACATAGAGCTCAGTAGACCTCTGCGTGTCCTAAGTTTTCCACTGACACGCACAGTAGGCTTGGGTCCGGATTCCATGATACCATTACTTTAGAGTATCAGATTGGCTAGCATGCATCTAGTACAATTCAACAGGGGATTATTGAACACCTCCATGCACCCGTTACAGTGGTTAGTATGAGGGAGGCAAACTGATTGCAACATCCCAAGAAGCAAACTGTCATGGAAGAGAAGATAGCAAACAGACAAACCAGATGCAGTTCATGTAAAATGAAGGACGTGTATAGAGAAATGCTTCATGAACAGAGATAAATGAGAACTCAGTTCTAATTGGAATGGTGGTCCGGGGTCTAGACGTTTCTTGGGAAGATGAGAGGAGGTCATCTCTCCACTCAAACAATACAGCTTGTGGGCAAGTTCAATGTACTCACTGAGTTTCGGAAAGATGATCTGATCTTATGACAGGCAAACATCATTTTCTGATGACCCAGGAGTGAGATCCGAGAACTTCTAAATAGTCTAGCTACACTATACTATTGAGATCTTCTACTATGTAAAGTTCACTGATTCTTATAATATATTAATAAGATGCTAAATTGCATCTCAGTAAACTTTATGTCTTAGAATTCCTGTCTTCATTAGGACCAAGGTTTTGCATCTCACAGAGCCCACGGTTGCTAAATTCACCAGGTTTGTGGGCCAGGAGTCAGTTTTTCACCCAGTGTCCCTGATGACAGTTCTGCTATCGTATGCTCCAGAGATTGGTGCTCAGTAAATCAAGGGAGGCAGCTGCAACAGAGGCAGCCACACATGGCTGTGTATGAATAGATTTAACCAAGCATCCCTCTATGTATTCCATGAACATTCAAGGAGCCCCCTGCCAAAACTCATGGGATCAGAGGAGAGTGGGGCAAGATTAGGCCCCTTGAACCAAAATCCTCCTCTCAGCTGGGTTCCTGCGTACTTGAGATGTTTATGACTTTGACCCTCCTGAAGGTAGGAACTCATCTTTGCTCAGGAAGACATTCTAGCATGGTAAATGGTGATGGACTATCAGCCTGGGCTCATTGAGAGCAATGATGTGCCATAGAGGCTTGAAGCTCCCAGGGCAGGGCCTCCCAGGTCTGGCCTCGCAGCTCGCTTCTGCCTCTCACCCATAAGGTACTGACTTCTAGTCCTTTCTCCAACCTTGGGGACCGCCTGAGCCATGTCCACATGACTACAGACCACTGCATGCAACAATTTAACACCTCCTCTGAACATATTTGAAATTTAATGAAGAAGTTTTGGTGACCAAAACATGAGAGATAAAACTGCAATGGTTCAATGCCAGGCAATGCAATTCCTGTCTCAAACCGAGGACCTCGGTTTCCAGGAAGAGAGAGAGTGGACAGGGGGCAGGAACCTACAAGGCCACTAATTGGCTAATGACAAATCAAGGAAGGAAAACTGTGCTGTGTTTCAAGTCGTGGAAGCCATCAGGGTTTGGGCTCCATTCACCACTCTAGCCAACTGGAACCGCTCTGATAGCCGTTGGTTTCAAATGTCCCTGCACATGGTATCACTGGAACAAAGAATTTGGTAGCTTGCACCCATTTGAAAAGGAGGTGAAGTCATATGATCCCAGAAGGCCCACACCCTGGGCCAGCCATTAAGATACACAGCCACTCCCTGTATCAAGGTTAAATGGGGAAGGACAAGAGGATGAAATGCCCAGGTGTATGACTTCCCAAGCCAGACATCCTCTGCTACCCCCAAAACTTAAGCCCTGACAGCTTCCACACATGCAGTCAGCCCTTACCCAGACTTCTTGCCTCATCCCTTGAGATGCACTTTTTCTTTGCTAATAAACCACTCTACTGTCTTCCTGTTCTTCAGAGTTCCTTTACTATACCCTAATCTCAGGCATTATACCCAAGGACCAAGGGACATCTGGAACATCCCAAGCACCAGTAACAAACAGAAGGACATACAGAAACTGACAGGGGCAACATTGAGAGAGAATAAGAGACAAGAAACCAAGAGGAAATCCATAAAAAAGAAAAAGGGGGGCTGGGGAGCTTAAGGAAGGAAGAGAGAGCAGCAATGAATGGTGTGACTTAAAGAACAGAATTGGACAGAACCAAGCACACATGAAAGATCATAGTATAGCCAGAGAAGACAACGATGAACCCAACACAAGTATGAAATACACCTGGGGAGAAATTCGGACATTCATGGAGTGAGAGAGTGAAAGGGAGGCAGAGCAGAGGGAGGGACTCTCGTACTATCTGGATGCTGCTATGTGAGGATGTGATGTCCAGAACTGGCGCAGCTATCTTTGAACAGTGAGGCATCCAGCTGTCATACAAAGCATGACATAAAGTTGGGGTCTATAATACCCTTGTTGAGCTGCTGCATTAACCAATTCTGAAGCCAAGCTGCTTTGAGGGTTATTTCCTTTTTGGGTTTTTTGTTGTTGGCAATACTGGGGTTTGAACTCAGGACCCTGCACTTGCTAGGCAGATGCTTCACCTGAGCCATTTTTGCTTGAAGTATTTTTCTAACAGAATCTCACTTTATATCCGAGCCAGTCTAAACCATGATTCTCCTATTTGTGCTCCCTGAGTAGCTCGTGTGGCAGGCGTACCACCAGGACCAGTTTTTATTGACTGAGATGAGATCTCACTAACTTTTTGTCCAAGCTGGCCTTGAATCTTGATCCTCCTGATCTCAGCCTCCTGTGTAGCTAGGATTACAGTCACGAGCCACACGTCCAGCCTGAGGGTTACTTCTACGAAAAATAACAAGTCACTTTTATTAGCCAGGTTTTCTGTTATTTTCAACTAAAAGAATCAGAGCTGATAAATTAAACAAAGCACTCATTATTCACTCAACTTATCTACAGATTTAAATCTAGTTATTAAATTTAAATTTTTATGACACTTATTAAAGGTTATTTTAGTAGCCATGATATTTGCAAAATATCTCATGTCTCAGTGGAGCGCACCAACTTCTCAGCAAGATAAGCGTGTGCTGAGTCCGTGCAGGCGGCCGGAGCCAGGGCACTCGGAAGGGATGGCCCTTCAGAGCAGGCAAAGCATAGAAGGGGGAAGAAAGAGCGAGCCACCTGCAAAGTCCCTGGGGTGACAGATGGCGATGAGCCCACCCCTACTGTGTGGCCAGCTTGTGGACTCAAGGTGTGGGCTCTGAGACCGGACACTTGTGCCAGTCTGACAAAGGAGACATGAGGTGAGGGGCGTGGAAGAACACACTGCGCTGTGGCGCTTTTCTTTGGCGCCAGGGACCCGAGTACAGAATGCATGGACAGTGGAACCATTTTCAGTGACGATGGTGTGGGACATGCCAAGGTCCCGATGGAGAGCAAAGCCACAGTGGCCACAGAGGTGGAGAGGAGTGACAGCCTCAGCGGAGGGACGTCCTCGTCCACAGGCTCCACCTCCATGTTTCTTCACCCGCTTCTCCATCCATCGTGTCAGTTCTCAGTCAATTACCGAGTCTGTGCACAGTGTTCGGATGGCCCGAACACCCGCAAAGCTGTGGTCTCATTACTGTCTGTGATTAATTCCCAGGTGACCACAAACATGAGAAACTAAGACACACCTATAAATTACATGAGATGAGAAAACACACAACTCCAAACACAGGAATGCCACTTGGTTAAAGTTTTCGATTACTCGTTTGATATATTTTCACACCCTAAAACATCTCAAGGCCTAAAAAAAATACAGAAAATAATATCTAACAATCCAGGGAACTGAGACACTTAAAAAAACCACAAGGAAAATGAAATCATGATTGAAATGAGACCCGTTATCAACATAAATCACTTAGTGTAATTACACAACTGGCTTCAATGCAAAAATTCAGTTGTTAGGAACTCACCCTGGGAGCTCCTCATCATTGGTCATCCTCCTCTGCTTACATTTGCACATGAATGACAGGGATAACTGCACAGGAGCCACTGTGTGGATGGTATCCACTGTGCACCTCCTAGGAGCTGCTGTGGTCCTACCAAGTCTGGGGACCCATGGGACAAAGTGGCCAGGAGCCCTGTCCCGTGGAGGCTAAGGTCACCAGAGGCCCGTGATTTCTGTGTAAGTTCAGATTAGGTCCTATACTTCCCTCTGAAACTCTGCCCAGCCCCCACTTTCCGGCTGGCAGAGGAGAGCCCCAGATCACGGCTCTGCAAAGACCCTTGGGCCTTATGCATCCTTCCCTGTGGCTGTCCTGCTGCAGGCTCCAGCCCTGGCCTCCTTCTTAGTCCCTGGACGTGCTGAGCTCACCTCGGGCCCTTTGCGTCTGCACCTGGATGTGGGGAGTGAGGTCAAAAGAGTTAAGAACGGAGTCCAGGTGTGTGGTGAGTAACTCTATTTTAGACCTGGGCCCCAGGACAGAAGTCACCCACCTACATGGAGAGTCTAGCAGCTCTGTGCCTAGTGTCAGAATGGACCAGAGACATCCCTCAGAAACAGTTCCAAGGAACATGAACTCACGGTCACTAGCCACCAAGCTCACAAAGACATTGAGTGTCAGGGCAAAGCCAGGGGACAGCAGAGCCCAGAATCAGACATGTGAAGACTTCAGCGAGTGAGGTCAAGATGTAGAGTACAGAATGATCAAACTTAATATGTTTAAGGAAGTAAAAGCAAGAAATACAAACATGATTGCAGACCAAGAGACTATAAAAGTGACAAGTAGATATAAATGAAGGATGTACTTTTGGAAATGACAAGACATAGAACTTGACAGAAACGAGATACAGCTGACCATCAGTGCACTATTTATTAAGAGCTCGTTAGTCACAGCCCACAGCCCCAAGTGGACCTCATGACGACTGCAGCAAGCAGACCTGCATGACAGATGAGCTTCCACAGTAAAGTGTCTTAAATTAGATTTCTGCTCGCTGCTCAGATCATGTGACCTGACTTTTGCTGAAATTCCCTAAGTCTGAGGATACTGGTTGGAGTGACTTTGCCATGGAGGACAGCTGGCAATGTCTGGAGACATTTTTGGTTGTCACATCTGGGTGAGGGCTACTGGGATCTGGTAGATTGAGACCAAGGTGACTGTTGAACACCCTAAATGTGCAAAACTGGCCCATCAAGAACACTGACAGTCTCTGTTTCTCCTGCCCATTTTTTCTGTGAATCTAAAACTGCTCCTAAAAAAAATGAATTCTGTTTTCCAAAACTGTTGGCCATGCTGAGGTTAAGAAACCCACTCTCCATAGTGAGGAGGAGGAAGAGAAACCTGGGAAGATTCTTACAGGGTGTTGCCTACAAAAATGGCAACTCCATTTGTTAAACCAACATGTAGAATGCTTCATAAAGTGTGCAACAGAGCTGCTATTTGTAAAACAACAACAAAACTCCACAGTTTTACCAGAAAATTAATTAAATGACTGAGAAAGAAGAAAACTTCCAAATTCTAGAATTTTGATCTGGAAGCTCCTTGTGCTGTCTTGTGTGAGAATGGCCCTTTGCCCTCTCTCCCACACTGGAAGTAAAAATCACTTCTGTCACTTCTTTGCTCCCCATGTCTAACCAATTCTTAGACTTGTCAGCTGTGTTTTCTAAATATTTTCGTGTCCCCTTTTTCCCTAGCCATGCTATCAGTAAGTTTGGGCTTCCTTCAGTTTTTGCCACAACACGGTAATCACTGACTAAATGCTTCCCCTCACTCCACCTGTGATCCTGCACCAAGCCCATCCTTCTAGAAGCAAATCTGGTCAGGTCACCTGCTGTACCCACAGCTCCTGTGCCTTCCAGACAAAGTACACACTCCAGACCTTGGCTGCCATCCCTCCCAGTGGACCTGGTCACTGCTCCGTTGGCTGCTGGCCTGTGTGCAGATGAGCTGTCACCTGCCTCTGCCCTGGCCATCTTCCCTAATTTTCCCACCTCCACCCGGGCCACGTCTTAGTGTCACCTGGGAAGCCAGACAAGATCCTGGCCTCCTATGGGCTGTGTTAGGGTACTTGCAGCTCCTCTGTTCTGCCTGCCGTGTAGAGATACAGCTGTCTGCTGCCCTGTCCACCTCTTCTGCCAGTGCTGAAATACTTCAGGAAAGTCTTCATGTTTGAAAGGATTCTGCTATCGTTATTTTCAGAGCTTTGCTGGCTATGAAGGGCTGTGCTCTATGTGGTCATTTCATTTTTGTAATACATTTATCTACAAAGAAGACACAATCCCACTTTATGCAGTGAGGAGACCGAGGCCCGGGGGATTAAAGACGCTATTAACTGAGAAAGAAGGGACTTTTGCCCATCAGACCATGCATAAATTATAGAGGAACTTGGAAAGGAGAGCCAGCAGGAAAGAGGAAACAGGTTGAAACTATAGCAGGAAGGATTTCTGTAACTTAAAGGGGGTGGAGATCCTTATAATAGAAAAGTCTAAAAACCTGGGCTGGTACCAAGGAGAATGTAAAACCCTTGCTGGAATCACTTTGTAATAAATTTTCATCATTTAAAAATGTCTCATAGACATGTACAGCATTTCAGATAATGCATAGGTGTTCTGTGTACACATAGATGCCACACTCAGGAAGACTGGAAATGCAAGCTCAAGGTGCACAGTAGGGCGCCATCCCCACCCTCCTTTTATCAGAGGACCACAGAGGAGGCTGGGAGCTGGGAGGGAGGATCCTGGGCTACAAGCTGGTCACTTTTGCAGACTCAGCCTTCCTGGGATGCGTGCAAATTCTGGATCAAACCAGGGAGGAGACCGGCCTTTACTGACTCAAGACTGGTCCTGGGATCTGAACAAAATCCCTGCCACTCAGGCCAGGCTGCCCAGTGGAAAGGCAGCATTCTCACAGAGCACACTCCAAGAGTGAACGAGGACCAGGCTGATCTCCCCAAGGAGCCTGCTTTTCCTGACAGGAGCCCTGGAAAGAACCAGGGAACAAGACTGTCCTCTCAGTCAAAATTCATGCTCCCAAGGCTGCCTGAAAAACCCCAGATTGTTAACACACCAGGCCTAGACAGAAGCACACATAGGTGCTCTCTGGAGGAACATACTTTAAACACACCCTGAAAGTTAAACACAGACAAAATCCTAAGGGATATGAGTTCACAATTATGATCTGCTCAATTCCCAGGAAAATGAGCTATGGGCACCAGGCAGTGGATACAACAAAGTCCAGAAAGAATCAGACCTGTGAAGACCTGCAGAGGCTAACATTTTTGTATAAATAACATAAAATATGCTCACTTAATGCTCATTAAATTTGATGGAAAGAAAAAAGGAGGTTGAAAGTATCACAAGGGAGCTAGAGATTATAAAATGGCCAGATTTGTACACATAAGTAAAACCTTAAGGCTAAAACTCTAAGAACTTAAGTTACATACTCAATAGATAGAATAAATATCAGTTTAGAGAAGTCCAAGAAAGAGTTGGTAAAGAGCAGTTAGATCTGAAGATAGGTGAGAGAACGCAGACCAGAAAGACAAAGACAGGAAATATGAAAGAGAGGCTTAAGAGAGAGGAAAACCCAACATGCTTGTGAACCTTGGAATGGAAATGCTACTCAAAGAGGTGAGGCAATAGGGGAGAATTTTTCAGAGTTGATAAAACACACCAGTCTTCATATTTACAAAGAACTCAAAATCACAAGGCAGATTAAATAAAAAGCAATCCATACCTAAATATATCATATTTAATCTGCAGAATACCAAAAACAGAAAAACAATCTGTCCAAAGCAAACAGAAGAAAAGACAGATTTTTGTACAAATGAATGCTAATTAGGATGTCAGTTACATCTTTACAACAGTGATGGAAACCAAGAGTGAGTGGAATCATTTATGCAAAGTGCTAAGAGAATAAATCGAGAAATAATTTCAACCTCAAATTCTCTACTCAGCAAAAAACTTTTTCATGAATAAGGGCAAACACAGACATTTCCTCATAAACAACCTGGGAACGTTCCCTACAAATGACATCTATGTAAAACACACACGGACATGATAAAAAAAATAAAGATACATAATTTGTGGAGTTAAATCAAGTTTGAATGAAGTCTTGGTTTTTAAAGATTGCAGGTACAGAAGGTCAGTGATCAGAGTTTAAACCTCACCTTTCCATTTTGCTGGAGATAAATAAGAGACTGATTAATTTCAGATGGAGTGAAATATACATGTTAAAATTTCTAGAGTGATTAATTTCAAAATCCGATGTGAAATCACTGAGCCAATAGAAGCAAAAGTATACAACAAGAGAAAACTCTCAAAAGAAAGAAAGGAAAACTCAGAGCAGGATAAGCAGGAACCAGGGCGGCTGTGCACCCTGCTAGGCGGTGAGGATGTCAGGCTGTCCTCTCGCTCAGCTCAGGACTTATCTGGGGTGTTATACGCCCTGAGCCACCTTGAGGGATGAGGCGATGCTTCCCACCAAGACCACTTGTTAAAGACGCCAGGTTCCTAAGTTCAGCGCCCCTGTGCACAGCTGCACTGTGACCTAGCATCTCTCTGGGCCCTCCCTGTTGCCTACTCAGGACCTGCAGGACAGAGGCAGCAAATGTGACATTGCTTTGAGTAAAGCAGCCATTTCATGTCTTCTTCCATGGTCCACAAAACAGTGCCAGGCTGACTATTAGTTTATAAGTAAGGTAAAATCAAATTCCACACCTTACACAAACTAAAGTGGTAGAAAAATATATAGAAATATACCAAAACTTACAATCAACGTTAATGAGCTAAATTTTCTAGTTAAAAGACAGAGTACCAAACTGGTTTCAGATGAATTTAGTTATAGAGACATTTCTAAAACAGACACCCGGAAAGTTTTAAATAAAAGAATGAAAAAAAAAGAACCATGCAAATAGCAATGAAAGAGTGACGAAGTAATGTTAGTGTCACACAAACCACCCCAAAGCATTTCTAGACACAACAGAATCACCAGGATTGATGAAAGTCTCAACGCGTGCAGAAGATGAAATGCTGTATAGTTGCAGGCACACATATCACTTCCAAATGTATCAACCAAAAAATCAACAAAACCAAAAGAAGAAACTGACAACTCTATTGTCATTTGGGGAAATTTTAAACACATCTCTCAATAAGTAATAAATCTAACAGAAAAGCAAAAGCCAGTATTTGAGTAATTAAACAATACATTTGAGCAAGCTGACTTAGTTTACAAATGTATAACATAGTATCCAACCTGGTTACATTATGTATTTTTTGTAAGAACACACGTGATGCATTTTAAATGCTGTGCTATAATCCAGGTGTCAAAGCACAGGTCAGAAAGTTATCTAGAAAATAATCACACATGTAATTACTTCACAGAAACTAAGTTTCCTTACCATACTTTAAGGAAAATTTAAATTTCATTCTTTAACAACCTCACATGATTGGAAATTTTTTAAATAAAATTTTAATAGTCTGCAGTCAAATATTACCTTAAAATAAAGATTGGCAATTATTTGGAATTGCGAGAGTAAAAGCTCATTACTTTTGTGGAATGCTGTCAAGCTGGAATTTAGGAACTGGATAGGGTGTTCAATGCTTCAGTTAGAAAGAAGTCAGAGAATAAATAAAGTCAGCATATAACTTAAAAAAAAAATTGAAAACTCCAGCAGAATAAACCCAAGGGAAGGAGAAGGAAGAAAATGACAAAACAAAACAAAACAAAAAAAACAGGAATCAAGATTATTAAGAGAGAAAACCATAAATAAATAAGAAAACAATAAAAAAGATAATAAATTCAAAAGTGTATTTAACAACACAATTTGGTAAGAGTGCTGTGGGAGAATGAAAGGCCAACGATAACCAACATGGGCCTGAAGAACTGCAATTTGAGAGGGGGCCACCCCCACCCCAGGCCTTCATCTAGAGACTAATCACTTAATCCAGCAATTAAGACAGTGTGGCCTGGCAGTGGTAGGAGGAACAGAGGGTGTACACCCACAGACAAAGGACAGGTGCGTCACAGGCCCATGTGAACAGCCAAGATGCTGTGACAGTCTTGGCGCACTCTCTCTCTCTCCTTTCGTCCCTTCCTCCTTCCCTCTCTCCCTGTGAACTAGCAAGGATGCCAATCCTAAGCTTTCCACCCTGCCCTTCCCTTGCTCTCTGGACTCTGGTCACATGGACCTGTTTCCTCTCTTCAGATTGGCTAAGCTCCTCTTCGGCCGTCATGCTAGCCCCCTTTGGGCTACCCAGTCCCAACTCTCACTCACCAGGATGGGCACCGAATCCTCCAGATCTGATCTCCAACCAGGGTGCTTTAGGGCTGCTTCTCAGGAGTCAGTCAAACGCAGCTAGATGCTCACAGGGAGTCCAGAATCACTGAGATGGGGACACTTGGGTCACACTTGTGGAGTGTGACCATCTGATTAATGCTTTCATGGAATACGGCCTGACAGAGGCGTGGATTTTGTCTGTTGTGCACACCAGTACCCACAGTGTAGTCAGCACCCTGCAGCCTGGGGCCACTTCTGCTTTTTTGACACAGTGCACTAGTGAGGAAGGTCACTAGTGATTTTTCCTTACCATACTCAAGGAAAGTTTTAATTTAATTAATTTTAAAAGTAAAAGAATCCCCTTGTGGCAGTTGCTACCATCTGCTCTGTCTCCTTTCCCTCTTTTTAAAGCAGTAATTAGCACATCATCTTGGGAAACTGAGGCAATGTCAGCAACCCTAAGGAATATTTTTTAGGTTTGCTAAGGACAAGCATATATCCTTTTTTTTTTTTTTTTTTTGCAGTACTGGGACTTGAACTCAGGGCCTTTATCTTGAGCCACTTCATCAGCTCTATTTTTGTGACGGGTTTTTTCAAGATAGAGTCTCTTGGAACTATTTGCCTGGGCTGGCTTCAAACCAAGATCCTCCTGATCTCTGCCTCCTGAGTAGCTAGGGTTACAGGCTTGAGCCACTGGTGCCTGGCCAAAATGTACTTTTTAAATTCTTTGGAAGAGAATAGGTGTTACCATCCCAATGGTGCATCCTGGCGCTCCTGCTGTGGAAGTCCACACTTCTGAGCTGGTGTGCACACCATTTAAACTGCCTGCTCCCCAGTCCTTGACACCACTTCTTACAGACACTCTTGTGATTGTGCTTCCTGCCTGGAACATCTGGCTGGGGATTCTGGAGACCTCGAGGGAAGTTTGACACTAATTCTATCACCATCTGCTTAGGTTCCCAGAGAAGGATGAGGCTGGAGCTGTGTACCAAAGTGCATTGCAGGCATGCTTCAGCCTAGAGACACTTCAAATAAAGGCCCGAAAATATGAAAACCCAAAAGGAAATGACAGCCTGGGGAATTTTCATTTCCTTGTCATATTAGCATAGCTAGCATTGCTGGCTTTTGTGCCCCCTCAACAACATGTGGAAGTACTAACCTCTGGTTTCTGTGAACGAGACCTTATTTGGAAATAGGGTCTTAGCAGATGAAACCAAGTTAAGAAGACGTTAGAGTTGGAGTAGGGTTTTTCCCTACAGGCAATATCACTGGTGTCTTTATAAGGACAGACACACACACAGAATAACTCCACTCAGAGATGGAAAGAGATTGGAGTGATGATGTCCCAGTCTAGGAATGCTGAGGACTGCCAGTGACACCAGAAAAATGGATTAGTTTCTTCCAACAGCCGTTGGAGGGAGCGAGGCCCTGCTCACAGCCTGCTTTCAGGCTTGTCCCCAGAACTGTGGGAGAGTAAGTTGCTATTGTTTAAGCTGCTGGGTTGTGGTACATTGTCACTGCAACACTAGGAAGAAACACAACTACTTATGCATCCCTTAAGGCTGTTGAACTTTGTATGTGATGTAAGCTACACAATGTTACAAAACCCGTAATAGCCTCCGTAAGTGTTTACATTCCAATGTGAGATGACAGGACAACCCCCCATGAAGACTCATCCACCCCAACTGGGAACAGCGCTCTGGTCTAAGGGGTCGAGGTCTCGCTAAAATCAGGAAATAAGTTTCCACCACAACCGACTGAGCACCATTGCTCTTCCTGGGGTCCAGCAGGACTAAGTACCTAAATCCTTGTGAAATGATTATTCACTTTAAAAACTTATAAGAGCAAATTTTTGCACTGGTAAGTCAGGCATAGTGGCGCACACCTGTAATCTCAGCATTTAGGAGGCTAAGGCAGGAAGAACACGAGTTTGAGGCCAGCCTGGACTATACAGGGAGCCTTGGTCTCAAAAAAAAATCACAATTATCCAAAGGAGATGTTTCTATGTGACTACAGATTTTAGGTGTTTTAGAAAAATCCCAAAGCATGTTTTTGACATCAACTCCTCTGTATGAGGTGTGTGAAGATGCAGTGAAGTCTTTGCAAACACCTGCAGAGCCCTGTGGTGCACCTGTGCCTGTCCTGGCATCCTGGAGATGTGCATCCTCTCTGTTGCTCTCTCACCTCTCCTGTGAGTGGCATGTCTCAGGTCATCTGCAGTCAATTTTACACAGTCAGCAGCAGCTGCAAGTCCCACAGCCCGGGTGTGCACTCTGTGGGTCAGCTCTGCTGACAGTGTCTGATTCTCTGGATGCAGAGTACAGGAAAAGGCAGCTGAGAGGCAGGTGGAGTGCAAGAGCTGGGTCCTGCTTGGAAACAGCAGGGCTGCACTACCTCAAGGCCCACATATGCTAAGGGGCCCTAAAAGAAAAAGGGAAAAGCAAAAACAAACAAGAAAAATAAAACACTTCTTCTTGAAGAAGTCTCTGTGGTCAGAGACACCAAACCTTTAAAGATCAATCAGATCCTGGGCAGGCAGGAAGAAAACCCAAGGTCAAGGCTGGGACTATATAAGTCAAGACACTGAATCTCTGCCAGGGAGAGTGAGTCTGAGAGGCAGGGCTTGTCCCTTTCCTTGTTCCTTCTTGGGGTTGGCAGCATGCCCACTGCCCCTCTGCTCATGCCAGGCTCCTGGGCCATCCTGCCGTCTGTCTCTCCAGGTGGCTTTTCACACCAGTGTTTCACCCAAAGCAGGAGCCCTGTGAACCTCCCAGGCCTCGGGATCCTCACTGCCCACCAGACTTCTATGACTCTCTGTACTTTGAAGGACAAAGCTCAATCCTTGGAAGACACAAAGGCTGTGTGCCCCTGAACCTCTTTTCCTGAAGCTCCCGGCAGAAGGTCTTAGCACTACCGTGCCCTTATTTTCAATTGTACAAATCAGCCAATTTCCTCTCGTTCTCCCAAACTTCACTTGGGGGCAAGTTTCTCCAGGAAGTTTTCCTATACACACGCACACATGCTTACATTCACACACAAACACCTCACACAGGTGCACACACGCACACCCCCACGTGTGAGTACACAGCGCACATGCACACACCTCCACACACGTGAAAACACAGCGCACATGAACACCTGTGAGCGTACACAGTGCACATGAGCACATACATACCTATGTCACCTCGCCCCTGCTTCCATGCTGTCTGAGCACCTTTCGCGCGTCTCCTCAATACTTAGTTTGCCTTTGTACCCATGACCAAAGTGCTGCTGTAGAGTGGAAACCATGTCTCTCTGACAAGCAGGCATCTGGCATGGAGCGGATACTTCCTATTAGTATTATATTTTGTTGTTGCTGCTGTTTGAGACAGGTCTAGAACTCACAACGTTAGCCCAGGATGGCCTCGAACTCATGATCCTTCTACCTGAGCCTCCTAAGTGCTGGGTTTACAGGTGTGTACCACCATACCTGGCTTGAAAAGGCTATTTAATAAATGCTTCTTGATGAACAGATGAGTGAGACTATGTATTCATGAACCAATGACTCTCATTCAGGGACTTGCTAGTTCAGACTTTTCATCCATCACCACTGCACAGCTAACTTGTCAATCTCTATTTACAGCTTCACATTTCTCCATAGTTGGTGCCTCTTGACAACGCTGCTGATGGCTCCATCCATGGAGATGCATGGAGGGCTCCCGTCTGTGTCACTGCATCTCTTCTGCGCTCCTAAGCTCTGCTGCAGCTCTGGACATCTCTGGTCTTCAGACTTGAAACATGGGCCTGGCTCAGGATGCATCTTGACCCTTCCCTCTTCCCAAAAGCTCCACCCCAGACACCCACCCACTCCCACGCCCATTGGCTTCCCCTTTCCTTCTATGGCCACTGGCACCATGCCCAAGCTCTTCCCTGCTCCTCTGTTCTTTCACTCCAGCCTAGGAACACATCACCAACAATCAGTCCCTTGCACAGCTCAGTCCTTGAATCTCATGTGCCATCAATGCCAACTCAGCTAAATCCAAGCTGCCATCCAAACACCCCATCATCCGTCCCCAGGTGTCCTTGAGTCTCACCATGTGCACCACGGGCTCTGGGGTGCATGCCACCAACCGCACAGGCAGCAGCTCTCGACCCGCTACACATGTCTACATGGGCCTGTCCACGCTGCTGCTCTCCCTTCCTGCTGCTTCCTGACCCTGTCCGCTGCCTGCAGGCGTCTATACAGCTTTGAAGTCCAGTCTCAAAGAGTACCTTCTAGTCAGGAATTCCCAATTTCCAGTAGGACCAGACTTTCTTCTTCA
The DNA here is from genome assembly GCF_047511655.1 of Castor canadensis. Classification (NCBI taxonomy): domain Eukaryota; kingdom Metazoa; phylum Chordata; class Mammalia; order Rodentia; family Castoridae; genus Castor; species Castor canadensis. Next base: position 2,659,367 of record NC_133386.1, on the reverse strand, counting down.
AAACCCTTAGCACTTTACTCAGACTGTCCATCCTCACAGACTGGGGAGGAAGGCTCTCTAGTGGCACGCTGGTGTTGTTGGGAATTTCAAAAGATGCACCATTACCTCGCACCACAAGCTACTGAGAAAGAATCCCTTTCCACCAAGGCAGAAGGATGAAAGTTTTCCCTAGTGTTCTACTTTGGGGTCCCCTGAGGGACCTTCCTTGTCACCATATTCTTGCTCATGGATGCTCAAACACCAGCATTCAATTTGCATTGGGACAAGGACACAAAGAAGAGGGGAATTCTCTGACTGTTTGGAGGCAGGGAGGACTGGGGAGGGGGAAAGACCTGTGTCACTGTCCCCTTTTCACTATCATCAGAAACTCGGTTTCTTTTCAAGCTTGTGTCCTTCATGACCTGCAGTGTGTGTCACACATGAGGTGCAGTGACCTGGACATTTCTGCCATGCTGTGCCCCGTGGGGGACCCAGAGGGAAAGTGTGAATCTGCATATCCTGTGGGATCCCTGGGGGTCTGGAAAGACAATTGGCTTCAACCTCCACTTTGTCTCTCTCTGTCTCTCTCTCTCTCTCTCTCTCATCTTGAATCCATCCACAGCAAAAGCCTCTCTTAAAGACCATGCAGAGGACTGCAGGACTTGATCTGTCTGGGCAGTAGGTGGGGTTTGAGAAGGGGCACAGAGCCCTTAAGGATAAGGGGGTTTGGATAAAACATCTCAACAGGCCATTGTGGAGGGGGGGATTTTTTTCAGCACCTACAGTTATGGCCCTGGCAGTTCTGTGCAAAGTCTCCCTGCCTGCTGGAATAGATGGAGTGACCACACTCACCAGCTCCTGCCTCCCTTCAGAAGCTGGGGCTGTCCCCTAAGAATGCCCCTCAGTTGTGTGCGCATCACAGCTCAGACAAGAACCCTCACTTCCCAGCTTCAAAGCAGTCCTTTCTCTACGTTAGCTCAAGTTACTTCTTCATACGCATCATCTTTCGGTTAAAAGTGGAACGCATCCTCTGCTTCTAGATGACCTTCTGCAACCACTTGTTCAGTTCAGCATGCGCAGAAAGTGTGTATCGTGTGGGAAGCGAAGATTTTTTTTAACCAAAGTGTGCAATTAGTGTATCTGAAAAACAGGTTATAACAAGAATAAAATGATAGATTTGTGGTTGACTTGCTTTTTATGGATTTCTGTGCTTTTGCAAAGGGTCTGTAATACCCTGGGCTGTTTTCTTGCTTAGCTTAACATTTTGTCAGTAGCAGACATTTCTTCTGGGAAAGACAAAGGAAAGCTATGAATGCTTTCATCAGAGAAAAACTTCCTTAAAGCACTTCAACTATCACTTTGAAATATTGGTGACAGCATTTAACAGTGATGGACTGTGCCACTCAGAGATAAGCTAGCTCAGATTCCACAAAGGGGACAACAGCCCTTCACAGGATTCTTGGATATCATATCGTGACTGCCATCTTTAGGCAGTGCTGGGTGGTTATGAGTTACAGAACAGCACGCTGTCAATCAAGTACTCAGTTCAGTCCACAGCAAGTGCTAGAGGTGACATTGCACCCAAGGACCCGATGCTTCTCCTCGTTCCTGAAGATGCCTGTGTATTGTGGACAGCCCCTCCCTCCCTCACACCGTGCAGGCTGCTGACCGTGCAATGCTAGAACCCAGGGCAGGAGTTCTAGCTGGGACCAGACTTGTATTTATTCCTGCTGTCAGCCTCTCCCGTCAAGGACAGCCTAAGACTTTAAGAAAGTTAAAATACCCATTGTGAGAACATCTTCACTGTAGGAAACTGAAAAACCAGAGGCTTAGAGCTGTGATTGTCTCACTGGAGAGAAGCACCTTTGACTTATGCACGGCAAAGCACTTCGGGGTATTGCAACCTCTGTCTCTGTTACTGTCTCTTTTAAAACACCTCCCTGGGGACTTACTTCCACATGCATTCTACAGTCCACTTTTCTTGCCCACTTTGAAAACTCTCTAGCTTCTTAATGAACTGTCCTGGAGGAGTTTTACCAAAGGATGGCTAGAAAGGTAGTCTTCAGCACAGGAAAAACTCAGCTGTTTTCCTTCAAATGCTTTCCGGATCTGAGCACGTTCACTTCATTCTCTGAGAAATTTAGCAGAAACCACCAGGAGGTCTCCTTCCTGGGATACAGTCACTAACTGGACACCATTTTTCAACTTAATCGAGTCATCTCCTACTTCTGCCCCAGAGCAATCTTCTCTAGGTCACTGAACTACGATGTGCACAATTTGTCAGAGGGTGAGACAAGCCTACTCCATGGATGCCTTACTGAGGTCCTACCCATGGCCTGCTCAGATTCCAGGTTTAAGGGCAGTCAGACCCCCTTTGAGCCTCAGCAAAGCCCACAGGGCTTGGAAGGGATGTCAGTAGTTATGAATTGTTCTGGGATTTTCAAGCTTAGCACTGATCAGTGTAGAGTAATGGAACCTTTCTTTAATTAAACAGGCAAGCTCTATAATTAAACTCTCAGGTCATCAATACTGTACAAGAGAACAACTCACTTGTACAGCTTCCTGCCTAGCTTCTCTGCTCACTGCTCTTTCCACTTTCCTGGGCTCAATGACAGGTGCATGGGCTGTGACACCTAAGTGTCCCGAGCCTCAGACCAGCCACTCTGTGCAGCCCATCACTCCACTTTTCTCTCCCAATGTCTATTTTAAGGAGGTAAATAATTCCTGTAGACTTAGCTCATTCTTGATTCTCGGGTCCAAATAAGCTGGGCCCCACAGTTGTTGTTGTTGTTTTTCTTTTCTTTTTCTTGTGGTATTTGGATTTGAACTGAGGGCCTTGTGCTCACTAGGCAGGTGCTCTGCCACTTCAGCCACTTCCCCATCCCTTTCTGCTTAGGTATTTTTCAAATATGGTCTCATGTTGCTGTAAAGGCTGGCCTGGACTTCAATCTTCCTCTTTATGCTTCCCACATAGCTGGAGGTGTGCACCACCATGCCCAGTTTTTGTTGGTTGAGATGGGGTCTTCCTTTTTTGCCTGGGCTGGCCGCAAACCACAATCCTCTCAATGAACTCGTCCCCACCATGGAATCCTGAGCTCCATCTCAGCTAAAGCGCCCTCTGTTATCAGATGCATTCCACTTTAGGTAGAATTGACTCCCTGAAAAATTTTACCTGGTGTCCTGGCCTACCACTCCCCAGGACCCCCAGCTCAGCAACTCCCTACAAGACTGTCCAGGGCTGATTAATCACACCCTTGTCCCTGAGTTTGAGGGGTGTAACCTCACATCTGGGTCTGAGATGAGGGCAAGGCCAGAGTCACTGGCCTCCTGGCAGAGAAGAGAGGGAGGAGAGGACTCTGGCTATGTCACCAGTGGGGCTCAGCTGCCCAGGATCAAGGTGTGGCTTTGCAAGGTACGAGAGTGGGAGAAGTCATCAGGTTACAGCAATATCATCACCTCTCAATGACTTGAAGAAGGACCACCTACCAGGTGCACATTAGATGACTGACAAGGTGGCCACTAGGAAGAAAACCCTTGCTGGGGAAAGGTGACAAGGTATTGTTGGAGGACACACTGACCTCAGTGATGACACTGTAGCCATGTTTGCATCTTGAGCCAGTGGCCTGGGAGAGTGATGTCATGAGTACTGAACAGTACAACTGAAAGCAAATGAGGCACCTCTCAAAACCGATGTGACTTTACCAGGGTCCACAGTGTCACACTGTACAGTCTTGGGCTGGGGGCTGCTCACCCTGCAGAGGGAACTAAGACGAGGTAAGCTGGTACGTGAGTGACTGGAAGACAGGCAAGAGAAATTTTAATTTTTCCTGATATATAAAAAACTGAAGCTCTGCAGGAGCTAAGATTCATATTCCTTGGTGTCATAATTCAAAATGCCCTAGCTATTACAATCCTGGTCCCTATGAAAGGATGGCCAAAGTGTGGAACAATTAGGACGCCTCTGCATGGCTGCATGGCTGGTAAGGGTGTATGACGGGTTTGGAGAACATTAAGACTCCATCTGGTCAGGCTGAAGCTGCACACACCTGCAGTGCGTGACTCGGGACCACAGAGGGCAGATCCACACACAGGTGCACTCAGGGACATGCAGAGAGAACCTGTCACTGCCTCTTACATAAGAGCCGCACAACATCAATAACCAAAGCATCTAGCAACGGTGAGAGACAGGAGAGATAGACGCAGTGCGCTGAATGCACACAGCAGAATTGTAGCAGGGAGACAGGCCGCGTGACAGGACACAAGGAGCCCCACAAACACAGTGATGGACAGAGAAGAGGTGTGATGCAGCTCGTGGACAGGTTTCAGCGGCATCAACGTCAGACACGATGTCAGAAACAACTCGCCACTCAGGCAGCGCTGCATGCGTAAAACTAGAAAGACAACAGCGAAGCCATCTGCAGACAGCTCGGGGTCAAAGTGACCTCCCCCAGAATGCCTCCTGCTTCTCCAGTGAACTCTCTTCTTCGGCACCTTACAGGAGAAGCTTTCCTGGCCTAACCCCTTCCTCACCCCGTGAGGAACATCCCTTGTAAAGAACGTCCCTTGTTAGAGGCCTTCTATGACCCCAGAGTCATCAGCTGAGAAGGCAAACTAGACAGATGTCCAAGATGAAGCATGAATAATGCAGGAAGATAAACAAGCCAAATATGCTAGAAATATGAAGACAAAAGGGCTGTTTTCCAATTGTGGCCCTATTAATTAAAAACAAAAAATTGTGTGGGGTCACTCACTATGTCTTTCATTTAAATCAGGCTGGCAAAACCTCTCCCCGCCCCCACACCTGATGTTCCCTGCTGGCGTCCACAGGACTGGAAGGCTTGGGGACAGCCAGGGGCTGTGTGCTGTCCACAGAGAGACACTGTCTGCAGAGGGCAGAGGGAATCAATCAAGGGTTTTGTTGCTTAATCTTTGCTACCCTGTAAGAGAAATACAGTCCCAGGTCACATAGTGACAGTGACAGGCTGCATATACAACGGTGGTCCTTAAAATCACATGGGCTGGAGACACCTGGCCGTCTTGGTGCATGTACGCACACTCTGTGAATGAAGCCTTTCTTAGAACCAAGCCCTGTCGTTAAGCAACACAAGACTGGCTTTGCTTCCAAATTGTTTTCTTCTGTTCTGTACAGAGGCTGGAGGCATAAATATCCACCTTACTGAACATCTGCTCTGTGCAAGGCACCGCAGGTTATGGATAATTCCAGGGACCTGGGCCTGAGGAGGAGGAGGTGGTGAAGCTAGACAGCCCCTGCTGAGTGGATCTGCTCTGTTCTCCAGCCCTGCTGCTCCTCCCCACCTGGGGGATTGGAGCCAGCCTGTGTGGAGCTCTAGATCTGTGGCTCTAGCACCCACTGCATCATGGGGACAACTCAGCCTTCCAGACCCTGCACCCCTTGCAAGAGTGAAGCCATATTTGCTCTTAGGTTCTTGGGCAGTTGTAAGAATCAAAGGAAATTAAGACTGCTCAAGAATTAATGCTGTACCCTGGAAAGGATATTGATATTGCCATAAGGAGAACTGAGGAGTTTTCAGCACTGTTTTGATTTCATTACTTACTTTTAATTAATTAATTTATTTTTGTGGTGCTGGGGATGGAACCTGGGGCCTTGAGTTAGCTCAGCACTGCTCTACCTGAGCCACACCCCTGGCCCACATCTGACTTTTGACAGGTAACTCATGCATCAGTGAAAATGTGACACTGCTTTTCCAAGGTAAAGAATCCATTTTCCTGCTGCCCACAGGTGCTCAGCACTGCTGTGCCTTTGTGTATGTCTGCCCCCTGTATCTTGCATCTTGCTCTTTCTTTGTGTATGTGCATGTGAGAGAGAGAGAGAGAGAGAGAGAGAGAGAGAGACAGAGATTATTGAACAGATGTCTTGAGTGTTAGAGAATTAGATACAAGTCATCCTCACCAGGATACAGTTGAAATGAGATAAACACAGTCTCTGCCTCCTGAGCATAAAGTTTATTTGAAGAAACATTAATTATCACTTATACAACTAATGGTTTAAATACAAAAGGGTGAGTATTATAAAGAACATAAGAGTGGGTAGCAGAATATCCGCCCATCAGACTTTACAATCAATGCCATTTTTAAGCCTGATTTCCTCGCCAAATGTGGCAGAGCAGCATTTCCAAGCACTTTCTGAAGGTTTCATGAGGTCCTCTCTGTATGGAGTAACAAAGTTGTCTATCCCCCCATCGCTGCAGTTTTCAGTGAAAGGCAAGGCAGCCCAGGGTATTCTTGAACATAAATCACTAAGCCTTAGGGTTTCTTTAGAACGCATTCACGAGCATTGGAGTGTTGAGTAAAAAGTCAGAACAATTTTGAGGTTTCCTGATTCATGTTAGCTTTTTCCCTAGAAGTGTAAATCAGCTCGCACTCTCATCTGCAGAGCTGAAGCGTATCTCTCATGGAATGGTCACTAAGGTTGAGCATCGCCCTTAACAACTGTGCGTGTGTGAGCCCAAACTTTAATTTGCATTTATTTGATGAGTAGTAGTGTCTATAAATATTTTCTGGTTGCTTGTATTATTTTTCTATTTTGTAAATTATGTCTATGTCTTTTTCCCATTTTTTCTGTTGAAGAGTTGGCATTTTTCTCATTGTGTTCTAAGAGTTTTTTGTATATTATGAAGTTAGCTTTCCATCTATCTGATATCTTTTGAGAAATTTTTTGCCCTTTGTGAGTATTCTTAGAAAAAGCTTTTGCATTCTGAAATCAAGTAAATGCTCGACTATATTTTCTTTTTCTTTCTTTCCTTTCTTTCTTTCTTTCTTTTTTTCTCTTTCTTTCTCTTTCTCTTCCCTCCCTCTCTCCCTTCTTCCTTCCTCCCTTCTCTATTTTTTTCTACTTCTTCCTCTTTTTTTTGTGGTACTAACAATGAACCCAGGGCCTCACACATGCTAGGCCAGTGCTCTATCATGTGAGCTACACCCCAGCTCATTTGGATTTTTATGAGGTTTTGTTTTGTTTTTGAGATAGGGTCTTACTAACTTTTCCTAGGCTGGCCTTGAATTCAACCCTCCTGCCTCCATCTCCTGAGTAGCTGGGATTACAGGTTTGTGTTGCCGCACATCCAGCTTCCTTCCTTTCTTTCCTTCTTTTCATGACTTAGTTATTTTTACTTAGCTCCATCTGGAGTTTGTTTTGGGGTACAATATAAGGTGAGGATCTTTCTTACTCACACCCAATTTCCAATGTGTTTTATTGAGTTGAACAACTCTCTCCCACTTTTGGTGCTTCTTTAGGAAGGTTAGCTCCAGGGCAGGGTCTCTTCACAAATATTTGCTGCTGGTGGTGGATGGGATCCTTGCCATGTTCCCGACTTCCAGGGAGGCCCCAGTGGGTTGGGACAGGTGGTCTTTATCATGCTCTGTATTTTTTAACTTCTACTGACTTAGCATTTTAAAATCAGAAATGGGCTGAAAGCTTATCAAATCCCTCGTTCTAAAAATCTTTTATGATTATCACAGGGTAGATGTCAGTGCTTGCCTGCATGTACTCTCCCCAGGGGATTGCCAGGACAGCCTTTCAGGGAGGTGGTTCAGCTTCCGACAAACAGGCAAAGGGCACGTTTGATGCAGAGCTGTGAAGGGAGGGGAGGCTCAGCAGACTCCAATACCTGCGCATTAGGTACCTGCTCTTTGGGAGACACGAGAGCAGCTGTGCCTGCAGATGGCATGTCATGTTACCACAGTGAGTTTTCACACCTGAAATGGTCACTTAGCATCATGAGGGTCATTTATGTGTCTACACCAATAAATTAACACCAGCTCCAGGGGTACAGAGAGAGAAAAAAATAAAGAGATCTACAATGAAACACAAGAAGATTGAGTTGTTATTTAAGGAGAACAGGTGAACAGACCTTTCCTCTGGAACTAGCCGTTCTAATGCAGAGCCACACATGCCCTCCCGGCTCACACTGTGACAGGGAAACAAACCAAAAAACCAGCCTGACGTCAGGACGCCAAAGAACACACGCGTATGATCAGTCAGAGAGTGGGTGGGGGGTGTGAACCTGACTTGTATGGAGTTCCCCTTAAACCCAGAAAACTGTTATGGTCTGAATTGTGTCCTTTCTGAATTTATGAGTTGAAGTCCTGATCCTGGTGTCTCAGAATGTGACTGTGCTTGGAGACAAGGACTTTAAAGAGGTGATGAAGATAAGTAAGGTCTTGGGGTGACCCTGATCTTACCTCATGTGACTTTACAAGAGGAGGAAATTTGGACACACAGAGATACCAGGTACCAGGGATGTGGGTGCACAGGACAGCCATGTGAGGACACAGTGAGAAGGAGCCATACTTGCAAGCAAAAGAGAGGGGCCTCACAAGAAACCGGTCTGAAAACACCTTTGATCTTGGACTCCCAGCCTTCACCATTGTGAGAAAACGAATTTCTGTGATTTAAGCTGCCCTGCCTGCCACGCTTGGTTAAGGTGGCCAGAGCAGATGAGTGTGTTATCAGAAAACGAGCAGTCTGTACTGTCTTCTTCACCAGCACAAACTGAATAACAAGACAGTGAAGAAGCAAACAGCAGCAGGTACCTTCCTGCTCCATCCTCTCAGTGTGCACGATGGAAACCTTCACTCAGGGCAACCTTACTTTAATCAAGAACTGGTAAGTACAGCTGGAAAAAATGGAAAACCCAAGTTCACAGCTCTTCCTAAATCCCCGGACTCAGATTTCTCATTGTGGAAAAGTACAGAACCCAGCAACACGGCTCAGCCGAGAGCAGTTTCTCTACCCGGGCCACCTGGCCCCTCAGGGAGGAATCAGCTCTGCATGGTGTATGAGAAGCGGGAACCGGGGCTTTTTTCCCCTTGGTTGCTTGGTCATGACTTGTCCTAGAGAATTTCCTTATTTTCCCCAACATGTGGCTGACGATGGTTAGAAGCAGGCTCCCATGGTCCTCTAGAGAACTGAGAGCAGGTAAGTCTTGCAGAAACAAGTACAGAGTCTCCCTGCTCCTGGAAGGGCTTGGGGGAGGAGCCTGTGGACAGAGGGGTCTTGTGGACAGTGGGGAGGGTGACAAATCTCACCTGTGGAAGAGATGGGAGGAATATGCTATCTGAGAAACTGTGTCACATTTCCAGTTCAGATTGATGGTCAAGTCCTTCACAATGTGTTAACCTCAGACCTGTGATATCTCTGTCACTTCTCGATTCACAGGTCTTCTGGAAAGTTCACTCATGGTTGAAGTATTCTTTGAACTTTAATTGTTGTGGAGGAAATTGTGAGACCGTTAGCAACTTATGTGTCCATCTGTACCTTGGAAACAGTATCGGCTACTCTTTTTAGCACTGTGTTTGGACTTGATTTAATTTCCCTGGATCCCACACTGTGATACAAAATTAGAGTGGTGCTTCTGTTTTCATTTCCATCAGTCCAGTCGTCGCTCTGAGCAAATCTTGGCCACAAAAAGGGTGCCATCCTCCTCCTACTGAGTCCAAGGAACACCCAACTGGAGCAGTGCTCAGAGAAACAGAAGTCAATCCGTTTTAGTTTAGGACAGGTCAGCAGTGGCCGTGGTCAATGTTGGCATATACCCTCCTGAGTGACATTTGCTCGGAGCCACTCACCACAGCAAGCACTTGCTACCAATGTGAAGCACAGGTGTGTGTGTTAGGCTGAATTAGGAAGATGCCTGCCCCGGGTCCTGATGAACACACACACGCTCGTACACACTCGCACACACTCGCTTTTGCACTGTGACTCAGTGGGCTCTACTTGTGTCCTTTACTAAGGACTGCAAGGCTACAGGTAAAGATGTTGAATGGCGTAATAAGCAAATGACTAGGCAGAACCACATCAAACTGCAAAACTGTGGACCACTTTCACCTACAAAATTTCAATTACAGATCGCATACGGGGGACTGCTGGTATCTCAGGGGCTTGGGGATTAGTATTTGCCACACCATCCACACTTGACTGCTGACTGGCTCTCCATTTGGGAAGACTGTCCAAAACTGTCTTTCCTTCCAGACCCATCTGTCTTCCTGCTTTATGCTCTGGTTATCTGAATTCTCTCGGTTCTTCAAAAGCACCGATGCTCACTGATCCCCGTCCTCCTGTTAGCGTTGCTCATCATGCCTTCCCCTGCCTAGCACGCATCTCCGTTAGAGACTGCACATTGACCTGCTTTTCCAGCAGGACTGGACGCCTCGTTGCGGCTCGGATGAGCTCCCATGTGTGCCTGTGCTGTGGGCAGTGCCCTAGCTGAGCGTGTGGGCTACAGGGAGGCACACCACCGTCCTTGTTGGTTTCATGTGCTTTCTAAGCAAGGGCTTCATTGCCCACGGCACAGCACCGGACTGGAGACAGTGCTGTCTACACAACAGCCTGCTGTTCAATTTCAGTTCTCCCCCAACCATTCTCCCACATGTAAGAGTAATAGGTTTATCTTCACAAAGGGAGAATTTCACTGAGTGCAGGATTACAGACTTCTAATTCAGAAGTTTAGAGAGCTGACAAGAAGATGTGAGCTTGGGGGTCCTCTGGTCTCAGAGAGATAGGGGTCTCACGATACCTTCAACATTTCTTGTGAATTTGTTTCCCATGATAAAACAGACAAAAGAGGTGTTTCTTTGCTTTGGGCTAGAATTCTGTCACTTATAATCATTATAATTACCTACTTCAAATAAAAGAAAGTGGTTGACTTATTCTGATCAGAATTTGATTGCCAGTTACATCTTAATAATAGAATTTGAAAAAGGTTTCTTAAATATTTTTGCCAGTGCTGACTCCCCTTCCACCTCACGAGGTGAGCCTTGTTAAGGCCTCGCTTGCATTTCCCACACACTTGATCTCATTTTATGCTTCTGTGTCCAAAGACCCCAAGTGTCTGGTGATGAGAAAGTCAGCTGTGGTGTTGTGAAGCAGACCTGCAAAGAGGCCCTGAGACCTGCTGACCCATCCCAGGATTGGGTTTGGGAGAGAGTTCTCCCTTTTGGCCTTTGGAGGAGACCAGAGTTCTGGCTCACAGCTGACTACAGCCTCATGAAAGACCCTGAGCCATGTGACAGTGCTGGTGGCTCTGGGGATCTGTCAGTTCTACTTTTGTAGACTCAACAGACAGCAATACTAAAAACCAAAACAATCTTCTGTACTGAGCATGTAGACATTTTCCTTGTCATTATTTCCTGAATAAGACACTACAGCAACTGCTTTTACAGCAATACATGGTGCGAGGTATACAAGCAGTCTAGAAACCATCTGAGGTACGTGGGGGCAGGGAGAATGTGCACAGGTCACATACAGTGCATAGTGGACCAGAGCTCCCTCTGTCAGCTCTTGGCATCCGTAAACGGTTCTGAAACCAACAGGCAGTATGGGCAACTGTAAGTACTTATTTTTTTTATGCCATTAAGTTTGGGGGTGATTTAGTGTGTACACAAAGATAGTTAGTACAGGAACAGACAATTGAAACACACTATTATTATTCAATTCCACGGTCATGTGGCCCTCAAACTTCGCGTGATCAGTCCTAGGTTGCCCCCTCCTAAAACAGAAGCTTGATGAAAACTCTCAGACATCCATTCTGCCCAGGAAAGTGGGCCAGCATGGTGCATTTCTGAGGGTGGTCCTCACTTCTGAGGACATTTTTACTCATCATTTTGCTTTGCCTGTTTGAAATGTGATAACTTATATTTCCTGTAGATGATAGAAATTTCTCTAGAGACTCTTCCAGATGTCAGCTGAAGTTCCACCAAATGTCCATCGTGCTATCGAAATGTACTGGCTGTTCACTGTTGATCAGTGCCAAGGAAGCAGCAGACATTTCTCAGACAAGTAGAATATTACTTTTACAAAAATGGTGACAGACAGGCAGAGGGAATAAAACCTCCAGCTCACCCCTCTGGCCCCACGCTGCTCCTAGTGTCCTGAAGGTGTGTGTGGCCAGCTCTCCCCAGCAACCCATGTGCATCAGGTGGCAATGACCCTTACACAACCATCCGTGCTCAGTGCAAGGATCAGTGATTCCAGGGCAGATGGAGCCTACTTCTCCCTAGAATCTTAGAGAAGTTGGTAATGTGTTTTGGAGGAAAAGCCACCCCCAGCACAACTCTCCTCTCTTCCAAAAGACACCCTGGTGAAGTCAATCACACCAGCCCAGCTGAGATATACACTAAGAAAAGACAAAACCCAGTGTCAGGATGCCAAACCAGCCTTCTGACAAAGAACCTCAGAGGGTAGTTTGTTAGGCCCCCTTCCCAGAGCTGTCGCCTCCTCCTCGCATCCCCGCCCACACTCTTTGCACACTTGCCACACAGCTGAACGCTGAGCAGCAGCCCCATCGAGTGCAGTGCCCACGTGAGGACAAAGGGCACCTTCTCCACACCCTGCACTCCCGGCCTCCCTCCTCTGCACCCACACAGACTCATGAAGGCTTCCTTTCAGAGTCTGAGGGAGCAGACCACAGAGCTGGGTTCCCTGTGCTGCTGCTGTGTCACCCACAGCTGTCAGTCACTCCACTGAGCCACAGTGAGGAGCCACCCACAGGGCAGCTGTGCAGAGCTCTTGCTGCCTGGGCACCACGTAAGGAGAAGTGGCTGAAATCCTGCCACTGGTGGTCTCTCGGGCCATCCCTTACCTCTGCACAGGATGGCAGCAACACCCTTCCCCAGCCCCAGAGCATCTGGCCCAAGCTGATGGTGCCAGTGGCTCTGGCTGACAGGGAGACACCGGAGGTACAAACAGGCCAAGAGTTTGCAAACACCAGTCTCCTTGCCACTTGTTGCTAAGGGCAGCTTTGGTTTGCCATCCAACTTAGTATGCCTGTGCTGACATTACCATCAAGTAACCAGTGCCAGAGCTGCCTTCCTGTTCCCCTCAGCAAATGCTCCACGGAGCCAGGCTCTCCGTGTGGCACAGGTGTGCCACGGGACGCTAGAGAGCATGCTCTCGGGGAGGGAGCTCCATGGAGTTGTCATTTCTTCCTGATAAAGAAAATGGGAATCTCTTGCACCCCTGCAGAGCCTGAAAACGGAAGTGTGGGATTCCACCCCAACACAACCTGCTGTAGTCACCTGTGCCAGCAATTAGATTATACTCAATAAAGAAAGTCACACAATGCATTCACGAGGTAATCTATGGGGAACAGGAAGTCTTTTGGTCCGAAGTGTCGCTGACTTCAGGGATTGCAGTACTTTGAATATGCCATACGGGTGCTCTTCAGTGCCTACACCAGCTGGGGGCCCCTGAGCAAGGCAGAGCTACAAATGTCACAAATATCAGCGACAGATGGCTTCTGCTTTGTCCTAGAGAAAGATAAACAGCAAGACTGCTGGCCCAGGGGAAAGGGGAGGGCCAGCTCCACCTGTGACCTAAAGAGAGATCAGACCTGGGGCCCAGCAGGCAGCGAGAGCAGCCAGAGTGGAGCGATGGATTGACGTCTTTGTATGGAGAAGGGGAGGAGAGGACTGGGAATGGGGAAATGCAGGAACGTGTTTAGAGTTACTCGTGGGAAGAAAGACTCCTACTTCAAGGAAGTGGGACATGAGCTGAAACAGGCATGGTGATCACAAAGGAAAATTTAATCACAGAATACTTGACACTAACAGAAGCGCCTGAAAAGTGACCCGCAGGGAACATCCAGTGGTGTGGTGCAGAGGAACTGGGCTCTGCTGGCCTCACCTGTGGCTGGTGGCCAGCCTGGGCTCTCTGCATATGTCCTGTGTGGAGCAGCTGCAGCTTAATTTCCTAGGATGGAAGGGTCGGGCTTCCATCCAAGAAGACAGTTGTGCTTCCCACAGGGGAGGGCCACAGTGTCCCTGCCCTGACAAACCTTCCTCTCACATCTACTCCCCCTCCCCTCCTTTCACCCTCTCCCCATTTTCTTCCTCTGTCTGTTAACAAGCCCCCCTTAACAATGTTCATGACAAAAGGCAACCACTTAACAAAGCAGAAAGACCACACCACTCTGCAAGTCCTGTTGCAGTCTTTCTGCACTCCCGCCATGGTACAGACAGTGTGTGGTGCCTGCCTTCTGACGGACCTGCTGGCAAGGAACATGAAGCCCTGACGAGGCGTCTTCTTTGACCCTATCTTCACGTCTTCCTGCCAGTCCTGTGCATTGTGAGAACGGCTCAACATTTTCCAACAGTTATGGGGCTCTTCTTTGATTATTCTGGATCCATTTCCTTATGTTTCTCTTATAGCTATGGCGCCATAGTTCTCAACCTCAGGATTATTAAAGGTCTCACCTGTTGCCTGATTGTCTCTGCTCCTTCCAAGGCAACTGTCAATCATGACAGGCAATGAGCTGTCAATCATGACAAAAAGCCCCGTGTAAACTGGCTTGGCCCTATCAGGGAATTCACAGGCTCATGAATGCAAAGCCCAGGGTGGCTCAGCTTCCCATCTCCTCTCAGTTTTGAAATGGCCCTGCTGTGGTCTCTACAGAGAGAGAGTGGACTAGTCTGGTATGTGGCTGCTTCCTTGTCATTTCACTCCTTGACCCTTCAGTGGCTCCTCATCACCTGCTGCATTTTCAGTTTCTTCTTTCTGTCATCTAAAGTCATCTGCAAGAAGATCTCACCTAAGTTCTGTATGAAACTTGTCAACCACGCTGTTCAGGGTGCATACCTTATACCCCCATCAAGCCCCCTTCTGGGGCATCTCTGTGCTAAGCCCCACTGTAGGCTGGGCATCACAGCCTTCCTGGGACCCCCACATGGCAAAGCCATCTGTTTCACATTTGCATGGCACTTGCCATATTATGACCATTTGCACTCAGCAGGGTCCAACTTGCTTCAGTGCACACCTTTGTATATATCTTGCAATACCAAACATAATTTACTGTACATTAAAGAGGCTAATAATATGGATTAAATTATTTCTCTGTCCTCTTCATGTTTTGACAAATTAATTATTGTAGAAGCTGGAACCATGACAGGCTTCTTTAATAACCCAGTGCACAGGTGACCTCTTAGGTGAATGGTTGTGGTTATAGATTTATCTATACAGATCACTCCCAGAGCATAGAATAAGTCACTTTTCATGATGCTGTGCTAAGATGTAGCTACGACCTGGGACAAACATAAAATTAGTTTCCTACATGAAAACAGACTGTGGTCCTGTTCACACCCACAACACAGCTGGGGGCAGAACACCAGCTGATGAGTTCTGCCGTGTCCTCCCTTCTTCCAGCCAGGTTCCCACTTCCTCCCCTACTTGCCTCCACTTCAGCACGTGATTTTACTCCAGACGGTTTAAGTTGAAGTCTCACTGCTCTCACAGTATCTGCTCCATTCCTGTCCTTACTCAGAACGTCTCTTAGACTCTGGAATGTGTCTCCACTCCCTACATTGGAACCAGGTCCTTCGAAAGCTGTATTCAAGAGGTGGTGCAGGACATTCTTACACACCAAAAGCAGCAAAATGCCAGGAATTACACCATACCTCTCAATATTAACACTGATGTTAATGGTCTCAACTCCTGCATCCAAGGACATAGGTTGGCAAGCTGTATTAAAAAGGAAGACCCAGTGATTTGCTGTGTACAAGAAGCCCATCTCACCAACAAGAACAAACACTGGCTTAGGGTGAAAGGGTGGAAAAAGATTTTCTAAGCAAATGGCCCTGAAAAGCAGGCAGGAATAGATATATTCATATCTGATAAAGTAGACTTCAAACCCAAATTAGTCAAAAGAGAAAGAAGAAATTAGTCAGAAGAGGAAATAACAATTGTTAACTAATATGTGTCCTATGTTGACAAACCCAACTCACTTAAGCAAACACTACTGGACTTTCAAACACAGGTAGATCCCGACACAAACATAGTGAGAGACTTCAGTACTCCACTGTCACCAATAGATCAGTTATCCAGACAAAAAATCACAAAGAAATTTCATAATTAAATGATACCACAGACAAAATGAACTTTACAGATATTAACAGAGTATTTCATCCTGCAGCTTCACACACACATTCTTCTCAGTAGCCCATGAAACTTTCTCAAAATAGATCATATTTTAGGGCACAAAGCAATTCCTAACAACTATAAGAAAGTTGAAATAACTCTCTGCACCCTATCTGACCACAATAGAATAAAAGTAGAGCTCAATGACAAAAGAAACAGCCGAAAATATTCAAACACCTGGAGACTGAACAACACATTGCTACATACCAGTGGGTCATTGAAGAAATAAGGGAGGAAATCAAAAATTCCTGAAATCTAATGAAAATGAAAACCAACCTATCAGAACCCATGGGACACAGCAAAGGCTGATAAGGGGAGAGTTTATAGCTATGAGTGCCTATACTAAAAACAGAGAGAGTTCAAATAAATGACCTAATGGTACATCTCAAACTTCTAGTAAAACAAGAACAACCTAAACCTGAAACCAGCAGAAGGAGAGAAAAGTAATAAAAATAAGGGCTGAAATCAGTGAAATAGAGATCAAAAAAACTATGCAAAGAATGAACAAACAAATATGATTAATGAAATCTTAGTGAATCTGACTAAAAGGAGGGAAAAGACCCAAATTAACAAATTAGAGCTGAAAAAGGGGATATCATAACAAATACCAATGAAATCCAGAGGATCATTAGGGAATATTTTGAAAACCTATACTCAAGTGAATTGGAAAATCTAAAATAAATAGATGAATTTCTAGATGCATATGACCAACCAAAATTGAACCGAGAGGATATAAACCATCTAAACAGATGAAGCAGCAATGAAGAATCTCCCAAAAAAGAAGTCTGGGACCCAATTGGTTCATTGCTGGATTCTGCCAGACCTTTAAAGAAGAACTAACACCAGCACTCCTCAAACTTACTCATGAAATAGAAAGAGAAGGAACACTACCAAACTCATTCTATGAAGCCAGCATTACACTCATCCCAAAACTAGACAAGGACACAGCATAAAAAATAGCATTATAGGCCAATTTCTTTAATGAATATAGTGTAAAAATTATCAATAAAATACTGGCAAACCAAATTCAACAACATATCAAAAAGATCATACAACATGATCAAATTGGTTTCATTCTAGGGAAGCAAGGATGGTCAACATATGCAAATCAATGAACGTAATACAGCATATAGACAGAAGCAAGGACAAAACCCACTTGATCATCTCTATAGATGCAGCAAAAGCCCTTGACAAAATTCAGCATCCTTTTTGATAAAAGCTCTGATGAAACAAGGAATGGAAGGAATGTACCTCAACATTATAAAGTATAAAGGCTATATATGGCAAACCTATAGTTAACATCAGACTAAATGGGGAAAAACTGAAACCATTTCCTCTAAAGTCAGGAAAGAGACAAGGGTGTCCACTCTCTCTACTCTTATTCAACATAATTTTGGATTCTATCCAGAGCAATAAGAGGAAGAAGAAATAAAAGGAATTCAAGTAGGAAAGGAAGAAGTCAAATTGTCCCTATTCACAGACAACATAAACTACTAACCATCATAAACACCTTCAGCAAAGCAGCAGGTACAAAATCAATATACAAAAGTCAGTAGCCTTTCCACGTGCAACAATGAACAGACTGAGAAAGAATTTGCAAAAAAAAATTCCATTTACAACAGCCTCAAAAAATAAAAGACCTAGTAAAAAGGAAGTGAAAGCTCTCTACAATAAAAACTATAAACCACTAAAGAAAGAAATTGAAGAAGACATCAGAAGATGGAATGATGTACCATGCTCATGAAATGGCAGAATTAATATCATGAAAATGGCCACACTACCAAAAGCAGTCTACATGTTCAATGCAATCCCCATCAAAATTCCAAAGACATTCATCAGAGAGATTGAAAATTCAACCCTAAAGTTCATTTGGAAACACAAAAAACAAGTGACTATCTGGGAGGGATCACAATACCTGACTTCAAACTATATGACAGGCCTTTGTAATAAAAAACAGCATGATATTGTCACAAAAACAGACATAAAGACCAATGAAACAGAATAGAAGCCCCAGATGAAAATCCACACAGCTATAGCCACCTGAATTTTAACAAAAGCACTCAAAATATATAATGGAGAAAAGACAGCCTCCTCTACAAATGTTGCTGGGAAAACTGGATATCCACATTTAGAAGAAGGAAAACTTGATCCAGGTCTTTCACCCTGTACCAATATCAACTCAAAGTGAATCAAAGACCTCGATATTAGGTCTGAAACTTTGAAAGTATTGCAACAAAGAGCAGGGAATATACTGGAACATATGGGCATAGGCAATGACTTCCTAAATAGAATGCCAATATCTCAGCAACGAACAGAAAGAATTGACAAATGGGACTACATGAAATTAAAAAGCTTCTGCACAGCAAAGGAAGTGGTCACCACACTGAAGAAGCAGCCCACAGAATAGGAGAAAATCTTTGCCAGCTGTACACTTGACAAGGGATTAATAACCAGAATATACAGGGAGCTTAAAAAACTAAACTCCCAAAGAACCAATGACCCAGTGAAGAAATGGGCAAATTAACAGAAGAGAAATTTTTCAGTGGAAGAAGTACAAATGGCCAAAAGACACATGAAGAAATGCTCAATATTCCTGGTCATAAAGGAAGCACAAATCAGATTAAGATTTGTTAAGATTCTACCTCACTCCTGTTAGAATGGCTACCATCAAGAACACCACCAACAATAAATGTTGGTGAGGATGTGGGGAAAAAGGTACGACCACTGTTGAACACAGTATGGAGGCTCCTTTAAAACTAAAAATAGAATTACCGTATGTGGAGTGAGCTTTTTTCTCTCGCTCCCTTGTTGTTACTGAACCTAACTGGGGCTAACTGGGTAGCAATGGGATATTCAGAAAGGACATAGCATAGACAGACAGACAGAAAGTGGGACCAGGTGTGTTGGGTGCTTGGGTGGAGACACACAACCCTCATTTTCTTTAAGGCCTCACTCCTTTACAGTTCTTTAAAACCTTGCTTCTAAAGTCTTCTTTTCAGTTCCTTAAAGTCTCTTTCCTTAGACTTGCACTGTCCCATGTTTTCTCTTAGCTTTTCTTTAGCATAATCTCTCTTAAAGACCTTGCCCCCAGACTTGCACTGTCATGCTCTCTCTTTAGCTTTCTCAAAGCCTTGGTGCTCAGACTTGCACTGTCCCGTGTTCTCTGTGGCTTTTCTTTAGCTTAGCTTTTCTAAAGCCTATGTATAAAGTTCTCAGTGCAGACTTTCCTCTTCAGCAATTCCCCTTTAACAATTTCCCTTTAGCAATCCTTTTCCCTTCCAAAGCCTCCCACATCAAAAAGCCAAAAGCCAAAAGCCTGGCATCCTCCTTCAGGAGGTCCTTTATACCCAGTGGTAAACAGGGTGGAGCAGCGGTTCTCGGGGAGGAGCATGGCATTGTAACAGGAGAAACCTGAGCTCCTGCTTCTCTGAACATAAACAACTTAGGAGAAGCAGCTGTTCTGCATCTTCCTCTTCTGTGGCCGGAGCTGTGCCTATCTTGGCCTACAGATAAACATCCTAGGAAAAGCAGCTGAGTTGCATCTCGCCTTGCTTATGTCCAGTTCTCGTAGGCTTCTCATAATCCACTCTCCACACGTATGATCCAGCTAGGGGTACATCAGCACTTGATCTTAGCCAAAAGACTGAGAAGCGATCTAGGGATATATCTGAAGGAATGTAAATCAGGATGCACACCCATGTTTATTGTGGCACTATTCACAATAGCCAAGTTATGGAAATAGACCAGATGCCCTACAACTGATATTTGGATTAATAAAATGTGATTTACACACACACAAACAATGGAATATTCAGCCATAAAGAAGAATGAAATTTTGTTGTTTACAGGTAAATGGATGGAATCAGAGAACATCATGTTAAGTAAGTAAGTCAGGTTCAGAAAGATAAAGGTCACATATTTTCTCTCATATGTGAAATATAGATCCAAATTCAAATACAAGCATCATGATATAACATATATACACAGAGTCTGCTTCCAATGGCGGGGCTGTTAGAGGTCCTGGGAGGAGGAAAGAGAAGAGAATGGTAGTGAAGCACATCACGTCCGTGTAGGAACGAGACACAAAGAAACACGCTGAAAACTGCTGAGCAACACAGGTAGGGGAAGGGGATAAGGCAGAGTAATAGAGGGGGTTTGACGGGTTAAAGTGCAATGCATTTACAGTAAAATCCCAAGGCCAAGCCCCACTGAACAATGAGCAGGACTTACACACTGAAGGACAGGACTGCAGGACAGGTCATGTCAAGGGGGGGGCATGAGGGGAGGGGGAGGGAGAAGGAATAAGGTACAGGAGGGGGTGGGGAGGAGGAAGGAAGAGGGTACAGAAAGGGGAGGGGAGAAGAAGGGGGAGGGGGAGGGGAAGGAAGAGGGTACAGGAGGGAGAGGGGGAGGGGGAAGGGGAGGCTACCGGAGGGAGAGGGGGAGGGGGAAGGAAGAGGGTACAGGAGGGGGATATGGTTGAGGTGCTTTCTACACAGGAGTGAATATGGAGCACTGAAACCTGTCAGTCATTCTAAGAAGGGGGAGGGGAAGAGAGAGAAAATGGAGGGGATGAGCCAAATGGGTACATGGTACATTGCATATATGGAAATATCACAGTGAAGCCCCTGTACAACTATTATACACTAATAAAAGTATTTTAAAAATAAAAGAGTCAGTGCACAGCTGCACATGTCTTCCATGGCATCTCAGCTAGCAGTTTATTTAGAAGCAATAGAAATAAAAAGTCAGGCTTCCACCTTCAATCCTCTCTCACTTTTCACATAAGAAAGTGGTATTTCTGGATGAACCTTACTGCTGTGCATCTTTCCCAGCAGGGAAGGATGCACTGCACAACCCGAGGTGGAAATGACGTGATTCAGGCCTGGGGAAGGAGCAGGTGAGATGAGAAGGAGCCAGAGGGAGAAGGACCTTAGGGTGGCTGTCCTCAGACTATAATTTGCAAGAGGGAACAAACAAGGAGTGGAGGCTCAAACTCTGATCTTCTGCCTCGTGATTGCCTGCAACTTCTGCTGTGCCCAGCCCTGGGTGCTTCCCAGGCAGACATTGGTTGACCGAGGACAAATTTCTCAAGTTTGGCAAAAGCGTAAAAAACTAGGAACAGTGCATAGGTAGCTGTCTATTCCTCAAGTGGATATATTATTTATTGAACGTTTTAAATCTTGGCAATTAGTAGATGAAACCATATTTGTCTGCAATAAGTTTTAATTCTATAGGATTTAGTTCGCACTACAAAACTTGATTAGCCAGCTACCAGCACTGAGAGGTAAGAAAATAGCACATCTGGAGACTGACACTGCAAACAGATTTAGTGGGAGATGTCACTTGTTAGGTCACAACACACACAGGAAGAAATATTTTCTCTTACATTAGCCAATGAAGAATGACTATGTAAAACGAGCAAATAGGAGACAAGGGACAACACGCAGTGCATGGAAGTAAAAAGTAAAACAAGCAGCACAGGCTGAGCTTCTGCCAGATGTGACGCTGGACGCCCTCCTGGCGCTGCTGCTCCCTGCAGCCTGTCTGGAAGGCTGGTCCCCCGGGCTTGCTCTAGAGCCTTGAACAAGCTACTCTGCTTGTGTATCTGTTCCTGGTGTCACCGTCTCCTCTGATCCACTTCTGCTGTATGTCAGTCTGTGTTCTGCAGTAAAGAGCAGAGACCACAGGAATGAAAAAATAAGAGAACAGGGCTGAGTTGTCGCCAGAGCAGAGGAACACTGTTCACCCACGACACGCCAATCCAGGAATGTCTAGGAAGTTCGGAAGAGCTCCTTGAAATTCAAGAATCATTTGAGCCCAAGCATTCTTCTTCCAAGACAGAAAGACCCAGAGGGTTGCAAAATTGACTTCTGTTTCCTAACCTCATTTCCCAAGCAAAATCGAAGCATAGCCACTAGCCAACGATGGGAAATTATAAACTGACTCATCACCCCACTGGAAGCCATGCCTGATGCCAAGCTCTGCGTGGACACAGGGGCCAGGCTTCTCACCAACAGCCCTTCGCTGCTGAGCTACTCTGCAGAGCTGTCACTAATTTGCCTCTTGCCCGCTGCCTGGTGCTGATCAGTGGACACCAGGAAGACTCTGCTGGCTACACCTGGGCTCACCTGGATCTCTGACCCTGAGGGCAGAGCTGCTCCCAGGGGGAACCCATTGTCTCAGCTTCTCCCTCCCACGGTTTCCTGTCCATAGGACCAGACCTTTCCTGGGTCCCTACCCTGAATTTGTTCATGGTGGCTTCTCTCCCTGCCGGAACCCAGGGATGGAACTTGACACCCATTGTAGGCCTTCTAGGATGCTAAGCCACCAACTCTGCCCTGTCCCCGGCTTGGCATGCTTGTCCTTTGACTAGAGGCCGCCTACTCAATTTCTTCCCTGAATCTCTCCACACACCCCATGCCATCTTCCTGGGGAGTCTAACCAAGACTTTGTTTAATTGAATAGAATAGAAGAATTCTGTTTGTTCCTACATAGAATTCTAGGGTTTTCAGTTGCTGCTTTTCTGCTGAAACTATAGGCAACTTACTCAACAAATGGAATCCAAAATAAACTTGCACTTGAAAATCACAGGCAGAAACGCACACCAGCTTTCTCCTTTCTTCTTCATGAAAGAATTGAGTTATATATGTGGCCAATTAAAAGTAAAGACCAATGCAGTACCTAGTTACCTTTACTCCCTCTGATTTAATGAAACCTCTGCATTGAACTGTCCCTGTTTGAGAATTGAGGACTAGTGCCCTTTTCTCCTCACCCAGGACTCACACGGAGCTTGGGTCATAAGTACGGTGTGTGTGCAAGTGTTTGTGTGTGCACGTGCTCACCCTGCTCTGTCACAGCCTAGAGCTCCCAGGCTGAAGGAAGCATTGATTGCACAGAGGCTGAGAAGTAGCAAGCAGCGCAGCCTGGGGAAGGTGGGGGAGTAGTGTTCTGTGAAGGCAGGTCAGTGTCATCCTGCTCGCGGCAGACCACAGTCCAGAACAGAGGAAGGTGGCTTAAGAAGGGAGGAAGGAGGAACTCTGGGTAGACACCATGAGTCAAAGGTAACAAGGACTGTCCCCACCGAGAGCAAGCTCACCCTCAGAAACTGTGCAACTGAGTTCCCTCCCCCAGCACAGCCATCCCTGGTCATCTGTCTTGGAGGGGTGCTGGGCCACTTCCGGAACACTCAGAAGCCTGAGATCAGTCACATTCCAAGCCTTCAATCCCTTCCTCTTACTGATGCCTCTACCAGGCTGTATAGTTGTTTAAATCCTAAGTTTTATAACCATGCTTTTCAGAGTCAAACTACTCTAGGTTTAAAAAGTGAAAAAAATAAACAAGAAAATGAAATGAGAAATGATGTGCTGGTCACCAGCTTGTGGATGCTGGCTCTCCCTGCTTGCCTTTGGCTAAAGCCACCGGAGGTCCCTGGCATCAGAGCTCTGCACTTTCTCAGCTTTCATAACCCCAAGGTGACTCCCTGATGGCCACAGCGCCACCCAGAGGCAGAGGCAACCCATAGAGACCCAGCTCAGTGGCACTGACTACCTGTAGGTGGCTCTGTAGGACACAGCATTGCATGCCTGAGCTAGTTTTCACTTTATAAGTCTAAATTGCAAAGGCCAGAGGGATGCCAGTGTGCCCCCAAGCAAGCACCAAATAAGCAAGAAACAAAACATTTGCTTCCCAGGGTCAATTAAAATCTATGCACTGTATGTCCTGGGTTCTAGAGAACTGAAAATCTGTTTTTACATTATCTGGTTAGTTAAAATTATTAGCTTTAAATTTACCTTACTAATTTGAACTATTTGTTTTTAAATTACCTTATTAGTTAGTTATGTGGCTATTAAGAAGTCACATTCCATTTGGAAGAATATCTACCATTAAACGCTCTCCCTCCATCCATTCCCCTGTTAGGAACGCTGGTGTCCTGGATGGATCACCATGGAGCTGTGAGTGCCACCAGTGCACCTGGAATTGAGGACTGCAGCAAGAAGATGCCTCCAGGAGTGTTGTGCATTGGGGACCCAACTCCACAGCCCAGAGGCCAGTGTCTACATTCTGTCCATACGAGAGGCTGAGTGTGAGGGCTGGGGCCATTTGTAGGCACCAGCCAGGGAGCATTGCTGATGCATCTGGGGTACTGGGGGTGCTGTGGTGGACAAAGCCCAGGATGGAGCTGAAAGGACTGGAAGGCTCACTTACAATCTCGGGTGGAGGCTTTAAGGAGAGTTAATTACTGGAATAAACTGGGACCTTGAAGACCCTACAGAGGCAAAAACCAGACCTCCTCCAAAGAGACAGAGAGAAACAGAACAGTGGTGTCCCATCCTGTATGTAAGTAAAGTCAGACCACCTGGCCCTATTGCCAGGAACAGAAGTCAGAGCAGTGTCAGTCACTGAGGGTGAGACTTGTTACTAGGGTAAGCACCTGCCCTGGGAGTACGTGGGGCAGGTTTGTAGCCCACTGCCCACTCCATGGACTCCAAGTTCCTTTTGCATTTCAGATGCAGGGCGGGGCAAGGTGAGCCAGAATGAGCAGTGTGACCTCCTGAGACCTCCCAGAACCCTAACCCCCGCCGGACAAATTAGACCCAAGGCACCCTACAAACCCATGCTGCCATCCTCTGCTGACATTATCGGCCTTAGCTATGCAGCTCACGTCCCAGCTCTGTCTCTCATGGTTCACCCCTGCCACGCTGGGGCTCACACCTTCCCTAGGAAGCCTGCTTGCACTTCCCCGCTGGCTTCCTCCACATCTGAGTGTGCTACACTGCACTGTGATGACCTGGTGATGTGGCATCTCCTCTTCCAGCTGACCGCTCCTTCAACGTAGCTGCCTTCAGGTCCACATCCTGCCAGCACATAGTGGGTCTGCACTCTGCCAGTAGGCAGTAGTTTGCATGCCCCTGGGACTCAGCCAGTCACATCCCACTGCCACATGGCGGGTTCACATCCCGCTGGCACACAGTTGGACTAACAACTGTGGACGGCTCGATGTGGTACATGCTGGAGTGACACTGTCACCTTCTTCACCCAGAGCTTGAGAGGCAGGGAGGCAGGAAGACTTGGCTCCAGAGAGCAGGAAGGGCTGCCTGAGCCCAAGGTTGGATGACGGCGAGGATGTGTGCCGAGATGGGTCTGTGCCCAACCCCGCACTGTCACTTCAACCTGCCCAGAAGAGGGAAAACAATGCCACGATCTTCCTGAATGTCGGAGTCCATGCAGGACATGGCCGTGCAGAGACAGAAATTCCTCCACCCTGGTCCAACGGCAGCTGTGGCCACCTCTGGTCAAGTTCCTGCTGGGTGCCCACAGCCAGGGCAGCTCTTTCCCATCTCACCTCATCGCTCCTGACTCTGAAGTCACGTGCAGGGGCTGTCATTGTGCCCAAACCTCAGACGAAGAGATGAAGTGGTGAGCTGTGCTGGATGTGCATAGTGCTAGTGACTGGGAGCAGACACACTGGTGTGCTCGTAGACAGGCTGCTTGTGAGTGCACGAGCCACAGAACAAAGGCACTGTCTTGACCTGCCGTCCCCGCAGGTCAAGCAGAGGCCAACAGGGCTTGTTCCCCATGAGGCCAAAGAGAAGGAAGAGTGACTTGGAGGGAAAGAATTTACTTTAAGACCAAACATTTATTGGAATCCATCTGATCTCACCGTGTTTGTTTTTCTATTAAGATAGTTTATAGGATTATTTCGATTGCACAAATACAGTCATTGTTATTTACTCAGTTGTGGCTTGTTCAGCTTTGATTTTTCGTGCTGAGGAGCAAAGACAAAGCATTCAACTCCATGCACTTGGCAATGCTGACGTAAGGCACAGAGTCCTCTTTGAGACTTTCTGGCTCGGGATCACGGCTCTGTGTGGCACGTTCATGGGGTTGGCCTTGATGCCTGTGCACAGAGACACAGGCTTGCTGCTCCTTAGACTCAGTCTCCCAGTTTATGTGCCTTAAAGAAAGCTTCTCAGCCACTTGCGGGAGGAATGAGACCTGGAAGTTATGCTCCATGAGACAAAGGCTGCCAACCTGCCCTTGGGGTTGGGTCACCCAGCATGGGACCCAGAGCCCAGGAGAGCCACAGGGCTCTGCCTCAGAAGCAGGAGTGGAAAATGGCAGAAGAGAGACAGAGTTGGTAATGTAAAGCAGGAGAGAGCAGATGGCCAAGTCAAGGCAGAGGATGGGCTGGAAAGCCTGACTGAGGTGAAGATGGGGGTGGTTCCTAGCACAGGGCAAGGTCTATTGTGTTGGGGGTGGTCTGCTAAATGGGGACCTAAAGGCCCTGGATTTCATCCCACTCCTTCCTCATCCAGATGGAAACCTAAGGTCCAGAGCGTTCAACGGAATTTACAAATATCACTGAACTTACACAGTGAAGTAGGTGACGCTCGTTGGTGAAGACCTTTGGGAGAAACAGGGTCAGAGCTCTGAAGGGAGGAGGAAATGGACCAGGACCAGGGAGCAGGGGATCCTGCAAGCTCAGGACCGAGTCAGCACTTGTGCTGCAGGTGCACTCGAGTGTACACGATGTGCACATATACCTGTGCAAACACATGTGACAACCATGCCATGCCCACAGGAAGAGAACCTGGAGAAAGATCCAGAGGATGTGTTCAGAGGCAATGTCCTCAGGGTAAAGCCTGAAGACAGCTGGAGTCCATGAGGATCAGCAGGGGACAAGTGTGACTATTTGAGGGAAATGAGGAGGACTGTCACACACAGTTCATGCACTGTGCTCCCCCGCCTACTGGGGACAGACCCAGGATGACAGGTGCTCTGCACAGTGCACTTCACTCCAGCTTCAGGTTGGGACATGGACAAGGAAGGCAGCCCAGCAGCCAGCTGGCTCCTTGGATGCCAGACACCTTGGATCCTGGTGTGGCCACCAGTCCTGGGTGCAGAGCCCTGAACTTTTATCTTCACCCCACTCCAGACAGCGTGGGCAATGCCTTCTGGCCTGCAGATCCTGGAGAAAGACAGAGGGGTCTCCACAGTACCAGGTGCCCACGGGACAGGAGCACGGTCTCCATGTATGATGACATGAGTGCTCCTAATGTCATGTTACCATGTCCTAGTGGTGGCTGAATCCACTTGACACAGGTCACACACAGTTTCTGCCAGAGGCTGAGGTCCCTTTTGAAAGAAAAGGGGTCTTCTAAGCCTGTGGGTCACAAGCCACATTTGTTTCTGAATGACACAGCTGCCTGCAGGGGTCACTGGCTGGCTGTTAACCTTAGCAGTTCCTTCCAAGTGACCTACATTTCCTGAGAAAGAATGTCTCCTGAGACCTGCTTCTCTGCAGGCCTGGCTAGGATGCAGAGCTAAGTGCTTCAGCTGTAGAAAACATGTTTCACTCCTTCTTCTGTGACAACTCTAAATGACATCATAAAAACACCTGACGTTGTCTAAACACAGCTTGGCCTCCTACCTAAAGGCACCACTCCTTTTCACTCAGTGTGACTGGTCCACTCCTGAACACACAGGGACGAGGCTCCAAAATCCTCATTCCATGGAAACACTCCCTTTCCCCACTCCCTGCAACTCATGTCTCCACATGAGTTTACACTGTCCCGTTGGCCTGCAGAAAGGACCCATTTGCTTCCCTAAAACAGAACCCTGTCTGACTTGATGTGACAGCTCAGCCACGTGCCTGGGGTGGAAGATGGCCCCCAATAGGTGCTCCCCAACATCCTCCGGGAGATCTCTGTGGGTGGACCTGGGGATGCGCCTGCCATGGGGGTATGGAAGTAGCCTCCCAATCTGACACCAGGAAGAGTTTAGGGAATGCCCACAGCAATGTCTACTTGGGTGAGTAAATAAATAAGACCACTGAGACCAGAATTAAAGCCAAGCATGGCCAATGCCAGGCTTTAAACTGCCAGAGCAGCTCAGAGAACCAGATCCCTCTGGCTGCATGCCTTAAAATTTCCAGCTCTGCTGGTCCTCTGAGTGATGTCATATGCACAGGGCAGGTGCAGGGACCCCATGGGACAGGTATGGGTAGCCAAGTACAAGCATCTAAGCCAGAGTCCCTTTTCTGTGGCTGTTTACACACATGCCGCCACTGGGAAGGTGTGTCAGGTGGTCCTTCTGTCCAGAGTGAAGGAGCAACCAGTCAAAACTTTCCATTCTGCAGGACAAGGCTAAATTGGTCTATTCTTCCACACAGAGCATCATAGTCCCAGAGCTAATGCAGAAGTGCAGGCACATCAGCACAGAAAGCAAAAGGGATTCACGCCAAATGTCTGCTGGAGTCAGACTCTGCACACACCCTCGCTGCAGGAACCACGTCGATGGTCCACAGGCAGCTTTGCACAGTCTTGGGTCTCTCTAAGGGCTGGGAGACACACGCGGTGGCCTCAGGTGTCCTCTCACCCATGGCTTCAGCAGCCTGGGTCACTGAATAAGAAATGTCATAGGTTGGCACCTCTTTCCTCATTATAAAATGGATATGAACTTTCTATCTGGCAAACACAGCTCCTTTGGCAGGGCAACTCCTGCAAGCAACCTGCCTCAGATATGAACAGGCATAACATAAGTGCAAGCACCACGGACTTGTGTAGAAGACAGCGATCTGAGGGCTGGTGGAATGGCTGAAGGGGTAGAACGCCTGCCTAGTGAGCTTGAGATCCTGGGTGCAAATCCCAGTACTGCAAAAAAAAAGAGACAGAGATCTGGTCCCTCCATTTCCTCAGGGATGCCTCTGATGACAGAACACTTGGGATGTGCCTGTCATGGACAGGTGTTCATAGGGCTTACTATTTGGCACACATCATGACTGTGAGATTTTTAAAAGAACATTAATTACGGGAAAGGGTTAAATAATTGGTTAGTTTGGTCCTAAACAGAATACAGCACCATGATAGTCAACGGCACAATGTTTATACCATACATTTTCAAATTTAATTTAGCTTTTATTTGTGTATGATGTTATACAGAGGGTTTTATTGTGACCTTTTCATATGTACATATATTATGTAGTAGTTTGGTTCATCCCTTCCATTATTCTCCCTCCCAACCCATTCCCCTTCTTAAAATGACTTCAACAGGTTTCAGTATCCCATATTCACACTTGTGTACAAAGTATCTCAACCACATCTGTGTAATCTTGATGGTTTTCAAACATAATATGAAAGAGAAGTGTCTGTTTTCTAGAAGATTCAGGTACTGCCAAATCATTTGGGGCCTGACCTGCATTTCTCATGCTACATGAAGCTCCTGACGTGGAAGCCATGGATTCCAGCCTTCCCTGCAGAGGTGAGGCCTGGAGCATGGGAGCCCTGTGGGCTCCCCTTCCTCTGTTTTCATTGTCCCCTCCCCAGGCAAGGTCTTCTTCACCCATGGCCCACTTCTCTGGCAACCTCCAGAAAGCCTTTCTGGTTTCAATCTCTCCCTACTCCAAACCAACATACGGGCTGCCAGGCTCCTGTTCTCCTCTCTTCTCACATGTCACCCCCTGCTCAGGCACCTCCCTGCTGCCCCTTCCCAGCCTGGCTTCTCTCTCTTATACACACCGGTCTCCCCGCCAGGTTCCTGAGACTCCGTGCTTCAGCAGGACTAACCACTGTCCCACTGGAAGTCGTGCCCCGAGGGCTTAGTGAGGTCCGTCCCTCCCCTTGACAGTTCCTAACTACGACTGCAACCTCACTCCATGCTTGCATGCACTCTGACTGTTCTCAGTACATACCTGTTACCTGCCCAAGGTACGTAACATTTTCTAAGACACTCCAGCCAATATGTTTTGAATGGATTGGAAACTCTTTGGGTTTGAGACAAAGACATGCTACAATGAAAGAGTGAAAATACTTATTTATGTACTATTTCTCCCCTTAGCATACAATAAGACAGGGAAATAAATAAATAGAAACACCACCAAAAGAAAACAAAGATCAGAACAGAAGGTGGAGAATGGGTGGAAGCTGAAAGGAGCTGAACAGCCACAGGCTTCCATACTGGTCAGTGGGGAGGTGCTGTGACAGGACTGGGCACGGGGCAAAGTTGCCAGCACTGGGAGAAAAGAGCCAACTGGGGATGAGCAACGACCCAATCCAGTTGAATGGCGTTCAAAAGGGAGACGTAGAGAAGGGGCCACGAGGGCTCTTGGGACAATGTCCCCACCTTCAGCTGACTGTGACCCCTCCTAGCACCTGATGTCTCAGGGGAGGGACAGCATAGGAGGACCGGAAGAAGAAACAAGTAAAATGAGAAGCAAGGGAGGAGAGAAGCAAAGTGAGGGGAGACTTGGGTGGAAAGAATAAAGACGTGAACGAGCTCAGTGTCCGGCCTTCTGTCCCAAGCTCAGCATAACCTGAAGTCACCTCTTACTGAAAACATGCCTGACAGAGGCAGGACAGGCTCGCTGGATGCCCTGAGCCTGTGGCCACCAAACTGCAGCAAACTCAAAGAAAAGGCCAGACAACAGATGCTGTCAGAACGGGAAACTTGCAAGCCAAACCTTAAAGAAAAACAGGAATTCTGTGGACAAGTTTGTACCTAAATAAATATAGGGAAAAAAGTGAGCAAAGTGAAGGTAAAAGACAAAACAAAACAAAACACATCTTCCAGTTGCATGTAAAGTAAACATTAAGAAGCAAGGGGAGGCTGGAGCAGTGGCTCCAGTGGTGGAGTGCCTGCCTAGCAAGTGCAACGCCTCAAGTTCAAACCACAGTCTTGCCAAAAAAAAAAAGAAGAAGAAGAAGCAAGGGGAAATGTTACAAGTGTCACCCATCACTAAGTGATTACCTAACCCATTCACCTGCTGGGGGTCCAAAGAGGACCGAGAACCATCTTAAAGCCAGAATCAAAACCAAAACATACCACACCTTCCACAGCTCCGAACGCGGTAGCAGGGTACTCACTAACAGAATCCCGTGGAATCTGGAGAAGGCTTGGCAGAACACGGACATCATCGTGCTTAGGTAGAAATGGTGGTGATTTGGCCACGGAGCAACACCACCTTCCTCTTCAAGCACGGAGAATCTTCCTCCTCCCCACGTCGGAGAGCAAAGCTTCCAGCGGTGTTGATAAATCCTCAGGCCAGCTCCCACTCGGGATCACCCAAAAGTCAGGAAAGTCAGCAGAGGGCCAGAAGCAGCTGCTGGCAGCCAGGACACAGCCACACCACTTTTAGTAACTGGCTTAGCCAAACTCTTAGGGTCATTTACCTAATATAGGCTTGCTCTTTCTACTGGGTGACCAGTGTAGCTAAGTTGGCCACCTGCTAGGCTACAAGTCTGCCTGTCTTGAGAGAAGCCCAAACCAGAGACAGTCACTCTCACAGCTGGCGGAGGCTGTGACAGGAGCTGGGTGTCACCACACAACACTGCTGGAATCCAGATGTTCCAAGCTCCGTGAGTCAGGTCCCTAAGTGAGTAGAAAGCGATATCAATGTTGCTACTTCGTGTTTTGTTCTAGGGACTCTATTCTTGTAACTTTAAAACTCTGATTTCCTGTTACCACTGGCAGGCCCTATGCTGAAGAAACCTGAGCCCAGGAGAATGTAAGTCCTGTCCTCAAGGTCACAGGCCAAAGAGGACTCACTGCTCCTTATTCACATGCTGCCTACTCAGGTCCACGAACTCAAGGTCGCTCTGAAAACTGCAGCCACCAATACCTGAGTTGCATCCAGACTGTTTACAAAACGCCTTGAGAACCTTTGTAATGATGCATTTTTTTTTTTAAGGCCAGGCATGGTGGTGAATGCCTAGAATCTCAGCTACTCAGAAAGCAGAGACAGGAGGATCTCAGCTGGAGTTAGCACACAATCCTATCTGAAAAACTAAGAAGTGAGAGGACTGGAAGCATGGCTTAAGTGGCAGCCCAGGCCCTGGGTTCAATCCCCAGCACCAGAAAAAAATTTTAAAAAGATAAAAGCCAGTTCTGTACCGTGAACAAGCCCCCTGCCACCTTGAGGAAACATGGCCAACTGGTTCAATTTGGCATTGCTGTGTTCTCTGTTGACCTAGCACACTTGCTCATTTGAAGTCAGCCATGCCTACTTCGGTGCCTTCTCAAATAGCCGCTGTGGTGGTGTCAGTCATGTGGGGGAGAAAGCCAAAAAAAAACCAAAGCAATTTCTAAAAAACAAGTTCCGTGGGCCATGCTCAGACACACTGCGGAGCAATTTTGCTATTCTGCTGAATCACAGAATTCATACATGTCTCTGAAACGGCTGATGTTACATTGCTAAGTGTCAGGCAATTCAGAGTCTTTATTGCCTATTTTTGTTGTTATTGTTTTTTGGTGGTACTGGGGTTTGAACTCAGGACCTCATGCTTGCTAGGCAGGGGCTCTACCACTTGAGTTACTCTTGCCAGCCCTTTTTTTGTGTTGGATTTTTTCAAGATAGGATCTCATGAACTGGCTTTGGACCACAATCCTCCTGACTGCCACCTCCCGAGCAGCTAGGATTATAGGGGTGAACCACTAGCACCTGGTTTTATTTTTGTTTTCTTGAGACAGGGTCTTGCTGTGTAGCTCAGGCTGGCCTTGAACTCGAGATCTTCCTGCCTCTGCCTCCCAAGTGCTGGGCTTGCAGGTAGCACCACCACACCCACCTCTTGCATCATTTTAAACAGGAGGAAAGTAGCATCCTGATAGCTGGGGCTCGCAGGTCCACAAAGGGGTGACTGGTCTAATTGCTCTTAGCTTCCCACATGGCAGCCCATTTGTCACGTGGTGCCCAGAGTCTCGTGGAGGACCATCACGTGCAGACCATCGTCCTCCATGGAGACCACAGGCCTTACTTAGTGTGGAAGTCATCACAGAGGACACAGGGACCAGGAGCTAGGCAGCCTGAGTTGTCCTTCCTCAGAGGAATTTGCCGGAGGTTTCCCATGTCATTTGGAAGACCAGAGAGACCCCTTCCTGGTCACCATCCCCCCTCCTGAATGCGATTTTACGAAGCTGCCATGTTACTCAAATAAAGATGCAGTTTAGTTTACCATCACAGCTAACACTGCTCAACAGCGTGTCACATGCAAAAGGCTGACATACAGAAATGGTGTCATTTCCTTCATATTTTGCATTCTGAGAAGCACATCTTTTCCTTTTCTTAGGACTCCTCTTGATTTCTCAAAATTTCTTCACAGAGGAGAAAAGTGATGCATAGCACATGAAACTGAAGCAGTGGGTAGAGTTGGGGAGAAGGCAGACTGGCTGTTACGGCCCTGCCAGCTCAGGAAGCCGGCAGTTCCCACTTTTCCTCTGCAACTCAACTTAACTAACTTTCTACCTTCGGTGCTCATTTCCCCACCCACAAAAAGGCGAACAGAAGAGGCCACGGGATATGAGTACACCTTACGCAGAAACGGACTCGCTTTGCTTGTTTTGTGTGGATAACATTTGTTTTGAGACAGCTTTCAATTCTTCTACTGCTGTCTTCAAAAGAACTTACTATTCTGGATGTCATTGTCATTTAATAGGAAGAACACGGCTCATGCTTCCTATAAACAGAAACCGAGGACTTAGAACTTGACTCTGTATGGAGGAGGCATGTGCATGTGCAGAAGCTGGCCTAAATGACAGTGGCTTTACGCACTCATCAGGCGTAGGAAGCCTTAAGGCAACAAGAAAGTAGGTGTTGATAACAGACAGGAACCAAAGCCGATTTCTTCTGGAAGCATCTGCAGGTAGTCTCTTACCATATACCTGGCCCACTACAGAACGCCACGCAGAGGTTTGCACGCTGCAGATGCGATGCAGCCTGGTTTGCTGCTTTTAAAATGCACTTGCAACTGACAGAGTTGGTGACTGAGCAGGTGTGACAGTAATGTAAGAGGTGTGTTGTTCCTGAGCAAATTTCTCAACGTTTTGAGCAGTTTTGAGCTTCTGTGGGAGCAGCTGCACGTGGACTGTGCCACAGGTGAACGCAGTGTGACACAGAAGCACAAGCTTCTTAAGGATACCTAGTGGTCCCAGGGTTTTCCTCCTGGTCCCATCTGGCCACATGTTCAACCTTAAAATTGTCCCTAGGGCTCTCCTGGATCTTTGTGCAAAAGGAATGACTTGTGCCCAAGACCAAGGTTCAAAGCACTCCTTAGAGGTCTCACTGCAGTCTATGAAAGCCTGCAACTGCCTCACATCCACCCTGGTCTCCAAGGAGCAGCACCTCAGCTGTCCCTCCAGAGGCTGCTTCAGCCTTCCTCTCGTTACACCGTGGCATATTTCACCTATAGGAATTTGATGCTTTTCCTACGTTAGCAGTGTTCACCAGGCTGGCTGTTGGTTTGGTCAGTACTCTCTCTGGCTACACAATTTCTAGGTTTGGATACTGTCCCATGTTGTCCCAAGCCCTTGCTGCTCTCAGGGGATGACTCTGCACAACGCAGATTTTCTCGGGAACATAGATATTACTTTGTAGCTGTATTAGATAAAACACCTAACATACCCATGTTAGGTAAAATGCCTTACTTGCTTTCAGTGATTCAGGAAATTAGATTCCAGTTTTGGTGCTGATGAACGGAATTATAATTTATATGCTGGAGATACATTTCAGCTTCATGAAAGAGGGAGGGAGGGAAGAAGGAAGACGGGAAGGAAGAAAGGAAGGAAGGAAACAGAACTTAGTGGCATGACATGAAGTTTAAAAGATTGAAAAAAGTCCTTCCTTATTGGCCTAAGACACAACTCAATGTATGGACACCCCCAATGGAATTAGATTAATGCTAATAAAAGTCTGGTGACATTGATAGATTGAAAATCAGCTTAAAAAGGAACAGAATTTCTCTTGTGCCTGATGCTATAGGTTGAATGATTTTATTTCCTTTGAATTAATATGTTAAAACCCGACTCCCAAGAAGATGGTTTTTAGAGGTAGGGACTTAGGATGGTGATTGGGTCATGAGGTAGAACTTCATAGATTTGACCAGCGTCCTGTTAAAGAAGCCGCACAGAACTGCAACCCTCCACCACAAGAGTACACAAGGGAAAGACACCATCTATGACCCAGGTCACTGGCCCTCAGCAGACACCAAACCTCTGAGACCTTCATCTTGGACTACCAGCCTCCAGAATCATGAGAAATAAATGCTGTTTATAAGTCACTCAGTCTGTGGTATTTTATTACAGCAGCCCAAATGGATTAAGGCACCTACAATAATTAAAGTCTTTATTAAACTTGCGCTGTGAATTTTTTTCAAATCCTTTCTCTGTATCAGTTGAGAGAACTACATGGCTAGAATGACTTCAACAAGAAAAGCAAGACAATGCCACTGGAAAAAAACCAGGCAAATTATGAAAACAGTCCAGAGCAAGAGGAATATAAATGACTGCTCAGTATGTGAAAATTTGCTCAACTCAGAAAATGGCCAGAAAGACTAAAACAAGGAGATGACACTTTCAACTGCCACATATATGAAATTTAAAAACATGGCAGATCCAAGGGTAGATGAGCATGGGAGACATGGACTCTTGAGTTCTCAGGGAGCTGTAATAGTATGAAGATAAGTGGGGTGTCACCTGTGGTCACCATCCCAGCTGTCTCACCCAAAGGAACCCTCCCACCCCGATGTTGTCAGGGTCCCTGCACTTGGAGACAGCCACTCATGCAGACATTGTTAACCATATCAGGGTGAAGTAAAACCCAGTGACAACCATTATGGCAATTAACATGTCACATGGCTGCCCCATTATTGAGTAGTGGGAAGCATGTGTGCAGCACACCCACATCTGAGATCCTTGGGTGGATGCAGCAGTGTGTTCCCACGGGATAGGAGGAGTCTGGAGGAGGTGAGAGTCACACTAAATTAGAAGGAGCTTGTTTTGAACAATTGCAGCATATGGCCTGGCTTGTAGTGATGTGACCTATAAGCATGCTGAAAGGTTAAATGGCAATCTTCAGTGTATTGATGATGACAGCTGTTCAAGTGGACGGGTTCAGTGGAGGGAATGTGTAGGGCCAGGTGTGAGATTCGTGCAGTCAGTGATCAGGAAGAAGAAAACATCCAGGAAAGCTGCAGGCAGAGGTTGATGAGAGAAGAGAGGCAGTGGAAAGGGAAGAGAGCAGCAGCCCAGTGTTCTTTGTAGCAACGCGTGGCAGGTGTCAGCTTGAGTCTCACTTGTACTGGAAGCAGGCAATGTCAGCTCTTCTCACAGATGGAGGTGTCAGCCCAAAGTCACACAACCAGCAAGCACAGAGCCAGGGTGTGGCTATCTCCTTTCAGCTGAGGAGTTTCCCACGTGATAGTAGACAGACTTCAAGAGTGAGTGGGGGCCAGTTTCCAAAATATGGTGTGATGCTCAATGACAAAATATTGTTGATTTATTAAGAAGAAGGTAAATAAGAACCTTCTTTCAGATAAGAAGCAACTTATCTGGAGTGGTAAGGGACAAGGCCAGATTACAAGAGGAGGGCAGTAGGAAGTAACAGAAGAATGAAAATATCATGATTTAAATTTAAGGCTATCTGGGAACATTTAAAATTATGGAGGAAAGTAATGGAAGAAATATAAAGATAAGAGTAATGCACAGCCAGTCCAGACAGTAGAAAGGGGTCAGAATAAGAAGTTGACTAAAAAAATTAACTCTATATGACACCCTGTGATCACGCGTACCTCAGTACTTGCTCCTTTCCCTGACCCCTCCCACTACTTCCCCTCCCCAGTCAGCCCCCATTTACACTCAGGTCCCATTATTATTATTAATTATTATCACTTTGGGTCCAGATTCTGCATATAAGCGAAAACATGGCTTTTTGGGGGTAGTCTTAACCTATAATTTGTCAATTATACTCCTTGGTATTTACTAAAATAAATTGAAAACTCTCATCCACCCACAAACAAATCATGTAAAATCTATAAAATCATTATTATTATTATTACTTATCTTTAAAGAAGAGAAGAATTTTTCTTCTTAGACTGCACAGTCACAGAGAAAAGGAAAAATCTCTAGTGTAATTAAATGTACTTATTTCTGTTACATTTCTAGTTAGTCCATTGAAGTGGCTGTGTCCTGGCTCTGTCCTTTGTGGGATCTGGAGAAAGCCTGCTTTCTCAGTGCATTTCTGTCACTGTGTTCCGATTCTGACGGGAGCAGAACGGGGTGGGCTCCACATGGAGTACCAGAGCAAATCCCTCAAAAAGTGAAGCCACACAAGAATCACGTGTTTAAAAATGTTAAACTTCCCTTTCCTCCTTGCCATGCTGCCACAAGATACCTAAGGATGTCTTTTAGACAGAACAAAAGGTATTTAATGAGCCAAGCTGGAGATGCACAGTTATAATCTCAGCGCTGGGGAGATAGAGGCAAGAGGATCTGAATTTGAGGCCAGCCTGGGCTACAGAGTGAGACTGTCTCAAGATGAACAAACAAGCAAAGACCTCGCCCCCAAGGCACCTAATTCACCAAATCAGAGTACATGTCACCAGGCCATGCACTCAGGCAAAACAAGCAGGGCCTCACTCCGAACTGAACAATGACCAGTTCTTAGTTTACTCTAAGCTTTTCACCGCAGTGACTAGCTCTCCAGAGCAATGGAAATTGTCCAAGTATAGTCATATTTTTGTGGGACAGGTGACTTCTGAATTGAAGTCTCCTCTAGCACTTTTCACCACAAAACCGAAATTTCTAAGTCCTGTAGACTAAGCCACGATCAGTATGTAGGCGGCTGGGGGAAGCAGTGGTCGGGGGCTGGCTGCTCCCTGGCCACTGTTGAAGGAGCGGGGTGACACATGCCCTGTGAGCACTGGCTCATCCGTGGTTCCTACACTCTGTCTGCTGACCGGAGGCCTGCTCCTTCTGGTTTATCTCCGTCTCCTCCTACTTGAGAGGCAGCAGTAACTCGTCTGGCCTCCACTGACCTCCCTGGGTCGTTGTAACGACATACGCCTGGGTAATGGGGAGCTGTTTAAGCTGCACATCGCAATGTGTTCATTGTTACTTTATTAATGGAGGAGTAATAACAATAGCCCCAGAAGTCAGAAATAAAGACAGAACATGTATTTAAAGTAAAATGGATAACAGAAAAGAGGACACTACTTAAGATCGCTTAGTGTTTTACCTTAATCTCAAACCACACTCCTCTCTAAGCATTATTGTTCTTTATTTCATTTTTTTAGTCGCTGAAGTCAGAATATCAAAGGAAATGCGTCAAGAAACTGATGTTCAGGTGTATTAAGAGGATTAGAGAATGTCAAAGAACAAAGAGGGGAGGATAAAATGAAATCCGGCACATTCTTTAGTCTGCCGTATTTAATCTTGCTGGTCCCAGCCAGCACCTGGCTTTACAGGTGTGCAATGAGCCCCAGGGCAGCCTTCATCCTGTCGGAAAGTGTTTTTCAGATAAACACTTCAGATTCTGTCTCTCCTCTGACTCATCACCGCTGAGAACAAATTAGGGGTTGAAAAGGTTCAGACTGTGTACAGAACAGCTATGATTTTCTAAATGGAATGACGTCTTGAGAAAATGACGATTTTCTTGAGAAAACTTGAGACGGTGTCAATCTCCACACGTGTCACGTTTTCTTAGTGAACCAGGCTCTTCCACACGAAGTGATGGTCACGATCCCATGCAATATGAGTCACGCCAGTGCAGCTTAAGGTCGTCAAGGTCATGGCGCAAGGTCTGTTTCTCCTTTCCTCCCAATTTCCTGGCTTACTGAGTTCCAAGAGCCCACAGCCGTCTCTCAACATCTGAAAGATTCAGATCCATTTTGCTTTTTATTTCACATATGGAGTAACCAAAGTAACACAGTAGCCATGACCTTGGTGGCACGCCATGCATTTCAGTCCGTGACAGCTAACAGAACATCCTTTGCCCTCAGCACTGTGATTTTCCCAGTATGCTTTGTTGTCATGTGTGTGTGCAGTGCTGTCCCTTTCTGTTGTAGCCTGGAGGCCATGCGTTATGCGTTCTTCCTCTATGCCAGGACAGTGAGACAGGCAACACGTCTCACTCTGCCTGCTGAGTACAGCTATGGGCCTGGATGTTCACGTAAGGAAACTGATGGTGACGAGAGGAAGGTAGGCTAGTGAGGACCTCAGCACCAAGTAGAGACACATTCCTGAGTTCTCTGGGTTTTCTTTCTGCTTCACATACCAGACTTAGAGCTGAAGATGCTGGCAATATAGAAACACCAAGGCACAGATCTTCTCCTCTCAAGAAAGTTCCAGAAAAAGCCCACTCTCAAGCCAAAGGACCTAGAAGGGGCCAGAAAGCACTTAGACAATAGCCTTCTACTCCTGTCAAACACCACAGAGAAGATGGTCACCCTGTGTCCCCAAGACAGCAGAGGCTGTGGGAAGCACACAATTCTACCCTACCAGGCCATCAGGAGACACCCACACCCCATAGGACAATGTTCACTGCCTGGTGGACAGAGCCAACTTCAGCCACTGTCCAGTGGTCCTGAGGCCAGTCCTCCTCTTGGGATCAGTGAAGCCGTATGGGGAGTTCAAAGGCCCACACCCGCACGCAGTCTCAAGCCCCATGCTTCCCCCTTGCAGCACAGAGCTGGCACTCCCATTGCTGTTTGCCTGACGTCTTCTATAAGCTGATGGATTATAGAAGATCTGTCTCGCAACACACCAAGATCTCAAGCAGCATGAAAAGTGGAAACAACCCACAAATGCAAATCAAGATGACAGAGAAGTGACAATTATCTCACGGGATCCCAAAGTGGCCAGGATAAAATGCTTTAGCAAGCAACCGCAAACAGTCTTGAAAACAATGAAAAAAAACCAAACACACAGAGAACCAACTGTGTCCCACTGTGACACACTCCCCCACAGGCTGAAAGCCATGGGCTAAAGTGACCTTACACCCAAGTCTCTGAACTTGGGTTCAAATCCTTCCTCCTTTAAAGTTGATTTTCTCAGGTGTTTTGTCACAGCAATGAAATGCTTACTGACACTGATGGGACAGTAAGGGACTCTATGAGCCACTCAGCACACATGAACTTGACAACTTGGTGGAATGGATGTCCGAACAGGTGGATGGTGCTAGGATGGTCCACATGGACTCAAGAACGAGGCTTGGGGTCCCTGCGCAGGGAGCTCTGGGATCCCAGATTCCTGGAACAAATCTAGAAATGTACAGAGTGGGGATGGACACAGGATCCCCGCAAACCCTCCCAGGGCAGGGCAGAGCAGGCCAGAGGAGGCCAGCCAAAGCTCGAAGGGCCCAAGTCATGGACCTGTCTTGTCCAGGCCGCACAGACAGCACTTGCAGGTGCAGAGGGTGATGAGGGTTTGGGGACAGAGTTAACACCAACCACATAGGTTTATGTGAGACCCCACCCTCTCCAAGCCTGTGTCCCCAACACTGGAAAGGAAGAAGGCACTAGAAGAGAGAGAGGCATGGACCAGATTCTCCCTCAGAGCCTCAGAACCTGACATTTGTCCCCACTTCTGCCCAAGCAATGCTCACCACCCTTCGGCCAGGAAAACAGTCACCTTTTTCTCTTTTAAAGTGCCTAGCAGCCAGGTGGTTTCCTGTAAATCAGAACAGTAACCAAACCCACAGCTGGGTTTTCACACCTGCGAAGGTGTGAGGTCCTTTGCACATTTGTGTTTTCTTTAATACAATCAGCCTTGGTTGAATAAAATGAGGGGAAATAAATCTGAAAGGTTCTGCAGGCCATGAAGGGCTGGCTTTTCATGAATGATTGGTGGGACATCAGCAGATGGGCTGCATGAGAAAAGACACAGGAAACAGCTGCTGGTTTTGTTTTGTCCTTTCAAAGGACCAGTGCCTGGCTATCTGGGTCACAGCCCTGGGCAGAAATAGAGAAACACTCATGCATGACAGGGAGGGAAGACAGAGAACAGAAATGTCTAGGAGTGGCTGAAAACACAAAGGAACAGCCGCCAGTGAGTGAGGCTTGAGGCCTAGAAGCAAAATCATTCCTTGCTAGGGCAGCCTTCAGTGCAGGCTCATTTCTCTACCAAGTAAAGGACATAAGACTGAGGGTTTTTTTTTTTTTGAGACATTGGCAAAGAATACCCAAATCCTGCCTGTGACATCCTGGTCAATTTTCACCATGTTATTTCAGAGTGACTGGTGTCACAGGGTGATGTTCCAGAAACAGAGGACATGGACCAGCTCATTACTGCACGAACCTTAGTCACCAATCCCATCTGTTTTTCTGCAAAGTCTCTGCTGTCATCCACTTTGTTCCCATTGTTGTCTCCATTATCCAGTTCAAAGCCTCAGAGCTTCCTGCCTGGACTCCCACAGTGGCTTCTCTGTCTTGCCCTCCCTTCAGGTTGATCTCAGGAACTCTGCTGCTGCCTTCCTACCCTGCCCCCTCAGGTCATACCTGATGGACGTCCAGCTGGGTTGTTCCTGCCATCACGCTCTAATTCCAGCCCACACCAGTCACCAGTTGGTCACTCAGTGTGCTGCTCTGTGGGGAGAGCAGCCTGCTCGTGGTTTGTTCATGTGCTGCTGGTTTGAAACACGCCTTGCATTCCTACCTGAAGCAATGCTTTGACTCATGTCCGGGTTCTCACGACAAACCACACAGGTGATGTGACTCACAGGTGAGCCCTGGAACTTTACTTTCAGGTTGAAGAGACAGCCATGGGACACAGAAAGCAGGCAGGGAGAGAGAATGGTTCACTTACGGTCCATAATGGCTGACTTATACTTACCCCCACAAGATATGATGAAATTCTAAGCTAAAGAATCTGTGAATGTGGCCTTAGTTGGAAGAAGAGTTTTTGCAGATGTACTACAATTAAAATGAGGTCGTTTTGGTGGGGAGTCCAGCATAGGTGGTGTCCTGCTAAGAACAGAATCTGAGACCCTGAGGGAAGGTGACCACATGGAGACAGACAGAGATGGAGTGCTGGGCCTACAAACCAAGGAGTGCCAAGGACCACCAGTAATCATCACCAGATGATCAGAGAAAGGCAGAGACCAGATCCACCCTGTCCCCGGCCTCAGAAGAGAATAACCCGGCCGACACTGGTCTTAGACCTCTGGAGGGCTCCAGGACCCTGGGTGAGTTAAGGTTCCGTAGCCTAACGTCGCACAACTTCTAGCACGTATGGTTGCCGTGGGAAACTGATGCACATTCTACACAAATCTTTGTCACAAGGCACAGTGTGGACTCTGCCTTCATGTCCGATGAAACATCATGTCGATGTTTCTTTCCTGGAGGCCCAGGTCACAGGCTGACCTCAGCACCAGCTGCAGTGGCTGTCCTACCCTGCCACACATTCCCTTCCTAGCCGGTTCTATGCTCCTCCCTCAAGCCCTCGGGGACTTAACAGCACAGACACCAAATGTCACCAAAACACAGAGGCACTCCAAGGTCCACACCAAAGCACTTGCTCTGCCATGCAAAATGTGTGTGGGGAGGGGAAGGACCAAGGAGACACGGAGGAAGGAGGACCATGGAAACCTGACAGTGGGGGAACA
Source organism: Castor canadensis (assembly GCF_047511655.1). NCBI lineage: Eukaryota > Metazoa > Chordata > Mammalia > Rodentia > Castoridae > Castor > Castor canadensis. Next base: position 2,617,074 of record NC_133386.1, on the reverse strand, counting down.
CTCACCAGGAAGAGCAGAGGCAGGAGGTGAGAGCCTGGTCCCTGTCCTCCCCCTCCCCCTGCCAGGTGGGTGATGCGGGAGAAATCTACTTCCTGAACACGGGAAGCCATGAACCCTGCACATTGGAGGCTCCCCTGCACAGGCGCCCTGGGGAGCCCACTGGCCCTCTCGAGAAGCAGTAAGGGGTCAAAAGAAAAGCCGTGGGACTCACTGGAAGATGTCACACAGCAGGAGACTGCTGATCCTAGCAAGTTTTTAAAAGCAATGTTGAAAATCGTATGAAAGCAGACTGATGGGGTGGAAAGGTGCAAAGGCAGATCCAGGTGAATCAGAGAGTTCAGGACATAAGTGGTTTCTGAAGTCAGAACGCAAAAGAGTGCATTATAATAACAAGGGACCACACTGGAAAAAATAGTTCTATCCCTCATCACGCACCACACAACCCAAAACACCAGAAGAGATAAGAGGAGCATGTGAGAGACTAACACCAAAGTATTCTAGCGGAATAGCTGGGAGCATGTAGCTGTCTTTAGATGGACACAGTCTAAGCATGAAACCACGACTAATTTAAAACTTTTGGATGTCTAAACACTGTAATTTAAATGAGCTGCAAAAAAGTTCTGCCCAACGTGAACTCTTAACGCTCCAGAGAGCACCTGTACACCCTTGGAGAGAACAGCGGCCATCTGTAAGCGGTGTAGCAGGATCCTCAGTGGGAGTGGGGAAGCACGTCTGGGGAGAGACTGGAAGGGGCAGGCTCAGGAGAGCTGCATTCCTCCGCAGGGAGTTGAGGGCAGAGCACAGGGTTTACAATGAGCTAGAGGAATGGATGTCACCCAGGAGAGCACAGTGTTGGACAGGGGCTGGTGAGCAGAGCTGGAATCCTTAGTGTGGCCTCCTCTGCTGGACTCCGTGACACAGAGCTGCAGGAGACAGGACCAGGACCAGCACAAGAACTGAGTGTGGACGTGTGGACAGCGCAGGTGGTGGGGAGGTTCTCTCCAGCTCTGCGTGGCTGCCCTGAAGCTGGGAAGGAAGCGATGTGAGTTTGCAGGCAGGAGGGAGCCATGGAGGAATTGGGGTAGGAAGGAGATCGGGGCGAGAATGGACCACTGTAGACGGAAGGAGCCGGGGTGGGGTGAGGAGTGGGTGTTGGCAGAAGGGCTCCAATACAGCTCGTTGTGCTCCAAGACGAGGATGCTGAATTTCAGACCTCAGAGGCACAGCCTCTGTTCCAGAATGTTGTGATAGCACGAGTCAGCATGCTGGAATGTCCCAGACATGTCCCCAGCGAGGCCTTCTGTGAGTAGCTTGCCTTTGGAACAGGTTTATTTGTCATGGATTGTTTGGCTAATGGTCAGTTTATTGAGTTGTCATTTTTCTACAAAGACCAAAACAGCTTTGTGTGTTTACCTCCACTTCCCCTTAAAGAGCTCTCTGAGTTACAGGCACCCAGGGAACGGTGACTGAGTATCTGTCACAGGCGGCACCTCAGGACAGGCAGCAGTTAGGAAGCCGGCCCTGACTGGAAGTTCACGCTGGCCCAGCCTTACAAGAGGACTCTAACCCACTCATCAGAAAACAAATGAATCTGGAAATACGAGACCCACGTTCCTTTTAAATCGGTCAAAAATAACTTGACCCCTAAAAGGAATTAATGAGACTGTTTCCAACAAATGAGAAGACATTTCAGTGCAGACATATCTCAAGATCTCGCCCATCAAGACAGCTGCACCATGGCCTCGCTCAGAGGGGATGGACATCTGGCAATACTTTAAGATCAATTCTTTCTCAATACCGGGCCTTCAGTTCAAGAGAAGTGATATCAACAGCTCAAACAGAGAATCTAGAAATTAGATTTTTTCCCTATTGATGTGTGTGTCTCTCTGTGTGTGTAGATGAAAAAAATCAATGACCCACTGAAGAAGTGGGCAAATGAACTGAACAGAACTTCTTCAAAGGAATTACTCCAAATGTCCAAAAACCACATCCTGGCCATAAGGGAAATGCAAATCAAAACCACACTAAGATTCCACCTCACTCCTGTTAGAATAGCCATCATCAAGAACACCACCAATGACACATGTTGGCAAGGAAGGGGAAAAAGGAATCTTCATACACTGCTGGTGGGAATGCAAGCTAATGCAACCACTCTGGAAAATAGTATGGAGGCTCCTCAAAAAACTAAAAATAGATCTGCCATCTGATCCAGCAAAACCACTCTTAAGGATACACCCAAAGGAATGTCAAATCAGGATACAACAAAGTCACCTGCACACCCATGTGTATTGCAGCACTATTCACAATAGCTCATCTATGGAAACAGTCAGGATGCCACTACTGATAAATGGAATAAGAAAATTTATATACAATGGAATGTTATTCAGCCGTAAAGAAGAATGAAATTGAGTGGTGAGGAGAGTTGAAATATTCTCTTCCTCTGTGTATCTCTTCTCTGTCTCTCTCTCTCAATATGTGTGTGTATGTGGATATGGGTGCAATATATATATACATATATATTTTGTATATATTTGTGTATATATGTGTGTATATATGTGTGTATATGCATACATATAAAGAGCATAATGAAACCCACCAAACACTGCTTGAAAGGGGGGGAGGGGGAGGGGGAATGAGAATAAAATGGAAGGGTGAACTTGTTCAAAGTGCACTATACACATGTGTGGAGTTATCACAATGAACTTCCCCCCATATTACTAATGCATGCTAATTCAAAAATATAATAAAGCTATTTTTAAGAACACCATAAAACTTTCCACGGCTACACTGGCTGATCCCAGGGAACCGCAGCAAGCCCTCTGCTCCAAGGCAGAAGCGCCTGGACAGGTGGCGTCGAGCTGCTGAGACCACCTCACCACATGGCAGCAGAGGGCAGCACCAAGGCCAGCGGGAGTCCCTGTGTGTCATCTCTGCACGTTGGTCCAGCCGTGGTCTTCAGGCATCGCCAACTCAGAGGAGGGGGCATGGCCCATGGTCAGCTCAGACAGTTTCCATGCACTGTCTCCCTGCAGGACACCACTTTGCCAGGGAACACTTAGGTAAGCATTTTACACGCAGAGTCATTCAAATAGCTGATTTTATTTGGAATACCATGACGAGTGAACATAAACACAGTAGAAAATACAATCAGGATAAAATATATTTCGAATGTAATGTAATCAGGAAAACTAGGAAACATAAGCAGAATCCACCAATAGCTGAGGACAACCTGCATTTTAGGGCCTGGTGAGGAAGGGCACGGAGAATGGCTCAGCGGTCAAGAGCACATCCTGAACTCAAGCCTGCTGTCCCACCCCGGAGCCATCTACCCGTTTACAAAGTCACATGTGACTTTGAGCTTGGAAACTGGCGATCCCAAAGGGAAAGACAGTTGAAAAGCATGTTGAAAGTGACAGTCGACAAACCAGATCAAACTGGAGAAGAAACGCGGAGCGGTGGGGATGGGAGGCACAGGGCGTGCTTCGTTTTACCTTCCCTCTTCCTGTTGTGAGGACAAATGGGTCATGGTTCTAAAAATGCCATCGCCCACATTACGTGGGCTGCAGACCACTGGGCTTGCACTCTTGAGTCATGCCACCTGCCACCCTGGGACGGGAATGAAAGGCTCGTCCAACTTTGGGTTCACTCACTCTTTGACTTCTCTGGAGTCCCACAGGACTAACAGCTGCTCACTGTATGGACTGAGCAGTCAGAGCACTGCTGCAGATGGAAGCTGTTTCCATGTCCCTTGATGGTGTCCCCTGGGCCATCTCCTGCTCTGTGTTTCTCTGAGCAAGGCCGAGCCTCCCACGGTGAGCTCTGCCCTTCAGCCTGTTTGGATCCTAACCCCAGTGCTTCAGTTTCCTTCACATCAACCCTGTGTTTTCTATTCCTCACTCCTGTGCCTCTCTGCATTTCTGGTAACACCAGTTCTCTTCTCTCCACTCGAGTCCTCACACTCTGGGACACCGCTCCTTTTGTGGTACTGTCCACACCAGGCCTGGATCTGGGAACTGAGGACATAGCGATTGCAGAATCAAGGCCTGGAGTGATTCCCAGTGGGCACCAGGTAGAGCCTTCAAAAGCCCAGGTTGAATCAGGGCATCTGGGCCTTCCATTGGAGCCTGGCCTGGTGGGAGGTCCTGGCCAAGGCCACGGCCCTGGGGTTAATCGTCCTTCCAAATTTACTCATCCAGGCACTCAGACGAGGTAAGTCTCTTGTTCAAGTCCCCCACGTGGACCGTAAAGTCTGACTTCTAAGGACCAAATGAGATGCCATGTTGGAGCACTTGACCTCTGCCTGAAAGGACAGGTCTGTATTCTGTCCCCACCCTAAAACATGTCCAGCATGTGTGCACAGCCCTCCTCACCCACAGAGCGTGCCAGCAAGCGTCCATCCCTTGTACCTGACGCCCAGGGACCTCAGCCATGGCAGGAAGGCTTTGCGGGTGTTCCAAGGTGCCGCTAGATTCGGACAGCAGTCACTGAAAACAGAACTGAAGGTTGCACTGTCTTAGAAAATAACGCATGGCGTTTGTCTGTGTTTAAGAAAGGACGGTGCTTTTCTCTGAGGCTGATCTAAAAGTGCATTTCATAGTGTGTTTCGTGGATGCTTGAAAGGACAGTGCCATGCATTTTCAGGGTATAGATTTCTCCCCTTTCCTCTCCACACCCATGTGTGAGGGGTAAATCAAATTTGCCATATTAATTATGTTTGATATGTGTGGAAACCTGTAACCAGATCGCCACCTCTGATGCGTCCTATCCTAACAGCAGGGAGTTAAAATTTCCTAACTTTTCTCCCTGTATTGCCTGTGGGTTTGCTTCACGAATTTTGGTGCTACTGTTTGGTTTTTGGATACCCATGGTAGTCAGTGGCATCACTCTAGAAGTCACCCTTGTCATTGTAAGGGACCTTCAATGCCATCCCCCCTGAATTCTGCCTTGCTTGTTGTTCACATCACAAACTGCGCTTTCTTTTTTATTTGAAATTCTTTTATTTACACTCTTCAAGTCAAATTTCACAAGCTTGTTGTTATCATTATCATTATTATTATTATTTTGTTGGCACTGGAGTTTGAATCAGGGCTTTGTCAGGCCACACCTCCGGTCCATTTTGCTGTGGTTATTTTGGAGATGGATCTTGGGAACTATTTGTCTGGACTGGCCTCGAACCGCGATCCTCCTGATCTCAGCTCTCAGCTCACAGGCATGAGTCACCAGCACCCAGACACAAGTACATTATTTAGGGTGCATTTCTTTTATACAGACAAATAGGCAGGTTTAGGGCTTTTTTTTAACTCAACCTGAGAATTTTAAAGTATGTTCTCACCCCATGTATCTGTCTTAAACGCTGGCGGCCGGTCTGAGTTTTGTCTCACGTGGCTTCAGTTTTCCATCGCTTCTTCCTTTCCACTGTGTGTGTGCTTCTGCTCTGCTAGCTTATTTTAATTAAAAAGGCTCGTAATGAATGTGAACATTTACTTCTTGATTCCATGACTTTACAGCGCCTCCTAGAATAACCTAGTATGGAAGATGAGCACTCTAGCTCACCTCTCTTCCCTCCTCCACTTCTTGTCTGTGTTCACTGAAGGACGATTTTTCTGCCAGTTCAATGCTTTTGACTTGCTTTACTGACCTCATCTCCCTGACTGACTCTGCTCTGACAGTGGAGAAAATGGGAAAGGGCTCGGCCCCTCCACCACCTTCTTCTGCTCTGATTTTATTGTTATTTATTTTGCAAGTTGAGGACATTACACTCCTTTATATGGCAGTAAAAAGACATCATTCATTCTTTCACCACGTAGCCTTTCATTTGTTGGACTCTGTGAAGAAAATTCTTCTTTTCAAAGAAAGACTTGATATTGGTGCATTATCTGATTTCTCTCTTATTTAAAAATGTCTGAATTTTTTTCTCCTTGAAGATGAACTTGGCTCAGTATTGAATTCTTCTGTATGTGACATTTTGTCTTTTAATACATTCTCTGTTTTACAGAGAATACCCCAAAATGAGATTTCCTAGCTTCTCTCCACCTGTCCACCTGAGTCCTCACACCCTGGGACACCACAGTTTCCATTCATGGAACCTAAAGACTCCAGTGGAACATGAACTCTTCTGTCTTGTCCTTGTCATCTTTATCGAGCCTGCCTGCTGAGTCTCTCAAGCTCACCTCCTTTTCCAGTGCCCACTGCCCCTCCTCCATGTCTCCTTGTCTCTCGTGGACCCCCTCCCCCATGGACCAGAGCAGGAGTTGGGACTCCTTAGCTGCCTGGGAAAGGCAAGTGCTCTGTCAGTGCAGCAAGGGAATGATGAATGAGACTGAAATTCAAGATGATAATCTCGCCTCGTCTCGTTTTACCCAAATTCCAGCCTGGCCAAGCCAGCTCTTCCTAGCAGCCTTTCTGTCACTCTACTCGGCTGAGCTCACCCCTGCCTGTGAGGGAGACGTCTACCCACTTCACCTTTAGGCTGCAGGGCAGTGGCTGGTGAGGACCCAGACTGACTCACAGCACATGTTTTGGCCTGTGTTTTACTATGATTTTTTTGGCATCACTGAGGTTTGAACTCAGGGCCTCACGCTTGCTACGCAGGTGCTCTACCACTTGAACCACTCCACCAGCCCTTCTTTGTTTTGGGTATTTTTGAGATAGGGTCTCTCGAACTCTTTGCCTAGGCTGGCTTCCAACTGTAATCCTCTTGATCTCTACCTCCCGGGTACCTAGCATGACAGGTGTGACCACTGGTGCCGGGCTCTACTACAATTTTTAAAAAGAAAAAGATTGCAGACAAGATTGGTCCTTCAAATAAAAGCATTTAGCATACAAAAGCAGATGCTACAAGAGTTACTCTACGCGTGTTTCCAATGTTCCAAGCAGTGGTGTGTGAGACCCATTAGGAGCTGAAGAGAAATGTGTTGAAATGTATGTTCTAGAAGCTATTTCTACACAAGTTCTTTTTATTACCCACTGGGCTGTGAGGGCCTTTTAAAGGAAATACTCGTTATTTTGAAGTAGGATACCAATTCCTGCTTCTGATCAGTATGGCACCATGGAACCTCAGGATTGGGAGTGACTTAAATGACATCGGGATGCTTGGGTTTTGGTTTTTTTTTTTTTTTTTTTTTGGTAGTCAGGGCCTCATGCTTGCTAGGCAAGTGGTCAACCATTGGAACCCCTCCTTCAGTCCCTTGTGCATTAGTTATTTTTGAGAAAGGCTCTTCAGCTTTTTGCCCAGACCAGCCTGGATGAAGATCCTCCTATTAACACCTTCCAAGCAGCTGGGATTACAGGTGTGAACCACTATTTCTGACCTATCTGAATGTTTTTTAGATATAAAATTTCTTATCTGTGGCCCACCCTGGGATTGCTCAGCTACCAACTCTCCAAAAAATGCCACCAATAAGGGTATGTTGTCTTCTGGGGCGACACAGACCATTTTTATAACTGTTGTTGCAAACTTGCTCCAAGTATGTGAGGGAGGCCATAAATTCCATTTTAAAGCAGCTCCAAGCCCAACAAGTAGAACCATGAGTAAAGCACACCCTCCAAGCTAAAAACAAATTATGGACTAGAAGTTGTCATTGAAATTAAATGGTGGCAGACATGTCTAAGGAATACTGTAGACTTTTGATCCCTTTATGAATCTTGTGAGGAACAGATGTGTAGAGGTGACAACTAGTGGATGGCAGAACAACCCTGGAGTGCGGTAATCGAGGAAATAGCATCATCATGTTAGAAGTTTAAATAATGGCTATTCAGCACAGAAATCCACACCCTCTCTCCAAAGGGCCTGTTTTACTACAAAGTAAAAATTGAGTCATGTACATTTTCATTTTAAATGTTTTGTTAAATAAACTTTTGTAACAGTCAAAAAAGAAAAGAAAAGAAAACTTGCTCCAAAAGTGAGGAATACTGATCTTTTCAGGAACAATGTAGGTAAAAATATATCTTTGGGTTTGAGGGCATGAAGCTGCCCTTGTGGGGCAGTTTAGGGTCATGACCAGGGCCAGGGCTGCTCTCACTGGGTCTTGGAGCTCCTTTCATGGGGAAGCAGAGATGGCCTGCAGACACCCGTCCTGGGCTTGCTTAAGAGAAGGGAGCAGCAACTAGCAAAAGCCCTTGTTCCTTCCTATTATTGCTTATACTCTCTCTTCAACAAAATTAGAGATAAGGGCAAAATAGTTTCTGCCTGGTAGCGAGGGGGTGGGGGGGAGAGGGAGGGGGCTGGGTAGGTAAGAGAGGGGGTGGGGGAAGGCGGTAAAAATGACCCAAACATTGTATGCACATATGAATAAAAGAAAAAAAATTTAAAAAAAAACAAAAAAAGAGAAGGGAGCAGAATCCTGGGGACTGGGGCAGGAGGAAACTCTCTGGGTCTCTTTGTAAGAAAGGATTAAAGCCAGTTCATTGGCTGAGAGTGAGCCAATAGGATGTGAGGTGGTAAGTAAGCAAAGTAAGGTTTCCAGGGAAACAGCAGGGATGTGGGGATGTGCTGGGACCAAGATCCTTGAGGGTGTGGAGTCCAGGAGGAGAAGCAGCAGCCCTGCCCCTGAAGTGACAGAAGTAAGAAAAGGTGGGGCCCAGGCAAAGGCTCATTTCTAAGAGGGAGGCAGGAGCCATCTATGGATGGCTTCAGTTCTACAGACAGGAGACAGGAGTTGGGGTGGGCCTTGCAGAGCGAGGCAAATTAGGGGTGACTGAGGACTAGCAGTGAGCAAGTGGTGCCTGGCAGGAGCGTGGGACCCCAGCCACCAGCTGTGCTTAGCAAGCAGATCAGATCCCTCCACACCCTCTACCTTCCTGCTTTGGCAGAGTGGAGGGAAGGAGTGTTTAAGCTAAAGGGGTCTGCAAGCCCAAGATCTCCCCAAGGGCCACCCACTCAAATGGAAGACACCGGGTCTCCCTTCCGCTGGGAATCTAGGAGAGGCCCACCATAGCAATTCCGCCTGCGGCTCACCTCCAGTGATGGGCAAGAGCTCTGCTCACGAGCACTGGCTGATCTCCACGCAGTAATTAGGAGGTTCTAGCAGTGGGTTCTTCTATGTGCCAATTCAAGCACTCAGCCATTGTTCATTAAGAGCATTAGCGAGCCTAATGAGCTTAGACACAGGGACACGAGGGCGGCAGCACTGCAACAGAAGCTGATGGCCGTCTGCCCTCCCTGTGACCGTGCATCATTCAACGTGAGCCAGTGAGCGCTGGGGCTCTGCAGGCCTGACCCAGTGACGCCAAGCCCTGCTAAACAATGACCATGTGTTATTTATAAAGCATTTCCTCCTCCGGGGGATTTAAATATTTTATAAATTTGTCTCATGGAATATTAAACAAGCTCACCTTTCCCGTGACAGTCTTTTCATACACAAAGTGATAAAACAGTGCAGCTTTTGAGCTTGTGTTCTCTTGTTACAACAATCAGTAAACATAATCAGGATCATAGAAATCTCAGTTTAGAGCTCCGTTTCTACGCCCCGAGGTTACTGCTTATCCTAGGCGCAGTTCCTAACGTGATTTACGGTAAGACCATCACGGCTGCATCAAGTGTAAAAGGCCATGAGAGGTCCCTAAGCTTACCCACACTGGAGAACCATTTCTCTGCCTGAGAAAGCTAAAATCAGTCAGATCCCCCCAACACCCCCTCCCCGTCATTCTGTCTTAGGCATACACTGTAGAGATGCATACACAAGGAAATGTGTTTATAGCAATTGTTTACAAAAGCAAACAACACAGAACAAAAGCAGAAAACAGAAATAGCCTGTCCTCACAGACACAGCCTGACTCTCTACGCAGAGTCTGTCTACAAAAACAGAGACAGCTTGACTATTTACAAAAAGAGAGACAATGTCACTGTCTACACAGAGAGACAACCTGACTGTCTACATAAGAAAAGTGGGTACGAATCCCTCAAGATGATGGCTTCTCCACTTAGGGGAGCATCACCACGAGAGTTCAGGAATCTTAGGAAGAAAAAGGTTATGCAATTTATGATTTGGGGGTACAACATAACCCAGTGCAGTGAAGCCCTAATTGTTTTGCTAAAAATGATAGCAATCCTGGTAAAATGCCTGAAATGGCCAGGCTGGTCCATCCGCGCAGAGCAGCTGGCTTCCAGTGTCCATCACTGAAGTGAGATGGCACACACACAAGTATTTGGAAAGTAAGTGCATTGGGTGGTATTATTTCCGTCTCACCATTGGAAAATCACTGAAGCTCACAGAGCTAAGAGTGTTGTTCTTTGCATCTTACAGGACAGAGGTGAAGTTCTTTGGAAACTCATTCAACGCCCTGGGTCATTCTGTTCGGTTCTGGGCCTTTACGGATGTTTCTCGAGCAGCGACCTCTGGAGAGACTATTCCACAGCCCCAGCACGTAAGGAGCTCAGCGTCTCTGTATTTTGCTTCAAATCTTTTCTCAGAGGATTCTCATGTCACACCCACTGTCATTTCCATGGTGTTAGCCGACTGGATCCTGTGATGGTTTTCCTGTTATTTGCTTCTGATTTCTTTGGATTTCTCCAGTAGGATGGATTCAAGCTCAAGGGTGCAAAATACCCAGATTGCATGTGGTGGGAAAAGCCAAGACCTCTACAAAACTTTTCCTAGCCACAGCCTTCCTCTCCAAAGTGTGTGAAACCCTAAACTACCACAGATGGTTTTGCTGTCCAAACAGCGGGGTTTGCTGAGGCTCACCCAGGCTCCCGCTTCTCCTGTGAGCTCTAGGTTTATTGGAAAGCCTTATTTACAGAACGTTAAGGGGCAAGGACTCATTCATGCTGGGAACTCAAGAGAGGGCAAGATATGGCCGGTCCTAGTCACGAAGTTTGTGAACCAGTCTAGCTGACAGTCACAATGGTGAGAGGAAATGAAAGATGCAGACTGACAACCTTGGGACCTCCCTACCGACCTGTATCCCCCGAACTGTGACCTCTCAGGATAGGAGGAGAGGTGAGGGGAAAAAGGTAGGAGAGGGAGGCAGACGTGGCAAGTCTGGCAGAGCCTAAGTTTTCAATGAAGCCTTAAAGACAGACACATGTTCTGTCACATGGTTGCAAAGGAGGCTCTTGATTTTAAATTCCTCTGAAATCCCAAGATACTAAGTCTCTCAGGCGTATCTTGTCAGTTGCCTAATTGCAACTGTTCTGTGCTTCAGAGAAAGGGACTGTGCTTGTGGCATGATTTAGAACAAATTAATCTGTGAGCCTGCAAGTCCCGTACCTAGTAAATTCACTCTGCTGCACACTTGGCCCCTGTGCAGCCAATGGGATAATTGGGATGAAATCACTTTGCCTTTACTCCAAAAAGTACTAAATTATCCCCCATGGTTCAGTGGACGTGTGCAGCCAGGCGCCTTGAGGACCAGCTCCGCCTTTCTTATCTCCTTGGTCGTCAGCACAGAGCAGACAGTGAAATGCCCCAAGCTGGAGATAAGCATTACCCTCTGGGGATAGGAAAGAGGAGCCCAGTCTCCCGCTTCACACAAGGTCAATGAAAACAGACTGCGCCTCCTCCCATAAGAAACCTCTACTCACTTCCTTTAAACTGCTAGGACAGACAGACAGTGAGAGCTCCAACCAGCCTCCTTTGTGAGTGTCCCTTGATTTTCCCTGTATTCAGGGTCCCCAGCCTAACCCCTGTCATATAAAGGAGTCAGGTGACATCTCTGAACTTGACAAACATCCTGTTCAGCTAAACCCTTACCTAAAACCCCTCTGTGACTTACTTTTACATCAGTAACCTTGTTTTTCTGATTATGAAAGAAAACTCTATTTCTTATTGTGGAACAAAAGGAAAAATACAGAAAAAGTATACAAAGTAAAATAAAAATAGTCTGTCAGCCACCAGTCAGAATCACTCTGAACACTGTCTTGTACATCCTTCTAGAATTTGTATGTATACATGTCTACTCGTTTTTAACTAAAACAGAATTTTTGCTATGTCGCTATTTCCTGTCATGCCTTTTGCATTCATACATTATTTTCTTTACAATAAACATTTTGGATGTGTTGCTGTTGAATATTCCTGCATTAACATTCAGTGGGTGTTCTCCAGTTCACCGTTATTATAAATACAGTTACAGAGTTATAGCTCACAGTCCTGAAAGCCCTGTTTTGGAGGGAGTCTCTCACCATCGTAGAACCCCAACAGCAAATTCCCAGGGTCTGTCACCTGGTGGTGCTGAGACGAGGCTCTGAAGGGAGCCTGGACGTGGCCAGGGGGAGGGGAAGGGGCTGCAGCCAAGGCCGCCCAGAGCCTTGGGAGGGGACGTTAAACATAGAGGTCCTCCAAGAAAACCGGGAGCAGCGTGGGTGGCAGTGGCCCAAACACTCAAGAGTGAGTTCAAGCAACCCCTGAGTTGGACTCATTTATCTGTCCCAAAGCTCTAGAAGTACTTATCACCCTCCTTCCCATTTTACAGATAAAAGATCATGGCCCTCTGGGGTCAAAAAAAAATCTACATAACCGAATGCACTGGACCGTGCCAAGAAGACAGCCAACGTTCACAGAAAACCATCACTTCCAGCTGCCAGTCCATGGAAACGCTGACTCCAGCAATGGGTCCACAGTCAAGGAAATGTACCAAGACCCCAGAGGCCATGTGTCACCTTCCTGCCGAGGGTTCTCAATGGACGCTCCTGAGTCTCACAAGGCACCTGTGCAACGCTACCCAGGGACTGAACTATGCATCTTTGAGTTTCAAACTCAATGTCATGCTCCTGCAAGCAATGTGACCTGACTGGAGACTATGTGGGAAAGGAACAGTTATTTTTAAAGAGAGAGAGAGGAAAAAAACACTTTAACATCAAAAATGAAATTTACCAGAGAGAGCAGATTATTTATAAAACTCATGAGAAGCTAAGTGTCTGCACTGAGTCACTCAGATTTAACTTATCTAAACTTATGACTCCATGATGCTAGCATTTCCTTGATATATTTCATGGTGTGAGTCCACACTTAAGTAGTTCTAAATCTGAAGCTGCAATGCACAAACTACATTAATCAAACAGGAATATGAAATACAGAAAGCCACTAGTTCTAAGAATCTCTGAATGGATGACTTGTACCCAACTGTAGATCAGAAGCATCTCCCTGAATGTTTGTGAAAACACTACCACTTCCTGTTAAGCACATCCTCAGAGCCAGGCGCTCCATACCAGTGCTGGCATGTATACTGTGAGCACAGAGACCTGGCTGGCAGTGGATTTGTTGCACTTGCTAAGATGTTGCTCCATGTCTGAGTTGGGTACCGTGTGTTCTGTAAGGATGGAAAAAGAGTTGTCTCCAAGTCAGGAACCTAGATTAAGGGACCTCAGAGGTCTTCAAGGTCAGTTGCATGTCTACCTGTCCCTTCTCCTGTGTAGATGCAGCCCCACCCCAAATCCTCAGTGATGGACAGCACCACCATTCAGGCAAGCCATTGTGTCTCCAAAAGGTTCTGAATTTGAAAGAGCTGTATACGCAGGGGACCTGGTCCTTCACAGCATCAACCCACTGGGTCCATGGTATCAGAGGACAGTGAGGACAAGCAGAATCTCTTTATAAAGGTGGCCAAGGATTTCAAAGCCTGCCGTGTTTCTGCTGTCTGTCCCTCTCCTGTTACCATAGGATATCCCTCATCACTTCCTGAAGGGATGATTTAAGAAAATGTAGTCCTCAAGTATTTATAGACTTGCAAGGCCAGGCCCCACTCAAACAGAAACATCCCTGCCGGGGCATCCATCCCTGTGAGTAGAGGCAGGGTCCCTAATCACTGTCTCTGGACACACTCTTGCTGTGTCTGGTCCTCACAGAACACAGCGATGGGCTGTGGTCTGACACCAAGAAGCCTGTGGTCTGGATTCAGGGCCTCCCTCCTCCACTGCACTCAAGAAACCACTAAACCACAGCCAATGTTGCTGAAAATCATAGCTGAAAGTGAGCATGCTGACCAGTGATGATCTCTGTACTAGTGACTGAGGTGTTCATAGGACCTGAAATGAATGTTAAAAACCAGTAAGAATATGTAGAAGAAGCAGCAGGAAGCACAGACTACTCAAAGATGGGCGGTTCACTTGCTCCACATGGAATAATTGTCTTTCTATAGGAAAAATAAATTAGGCCCTGGTACCACACTACATACAAAATCACATTTAGCATGACAATTTAATATTAGAAGAAAAACAGCCAGTCTTTACGTAGATATATAAGAAAAGCTTCTTAAACAAAATACAAAAGATTGTTTTGACAAAGACCTAAGCCTGTAAGACATTCCCTAGTAGTCAGATGGACCCAATAATAATGTGCACATTGTAAATCTATAGACCTACCCTGCCTGTGGCTCTAACTGTGCTTTCAGCCTCCTGGGCTGCTCCTGGGGAGGGACTTAAGGCTCCAAGCCCTGTCCACTTCAATAAAAACTTGGGCTGGAGTTAAAATAACTGTTCTTCACCTCTCTTTCTGAAGTGACCCACTCTCACCTCTGAAAGTGTCCCTGTTCTAACAAATTTCACTATAATACTGTCATCCTCACCTTGGTGACAATCTACTGGACACGTTTTCTTTTCCTAGTAAACTCTTTTATCACTTCCACTACAAAAATTAATTGGTTTGAATATTTAGAAACTCTCTTATAACAGAAGACACTACACATAGACAAAGTTAAAGACAAACTATTTGAAGGTATTTGCAGCACTTGTCACAAGGGATTGATTTCCAGAATTTATAAGGAAACCAAGTACCACTGCAGGACAGATAACCACATAGAAAACCAAACAAAGGATGTGAGTGGGCAATTCAGACACAAGAAAACTGAAATGGTCAACAAAATATGTGAATAAACGCCCAGCCTCACCAGTGATGGTGAAATGCAAAGACATTTCACCGACAAGGAAGGCAAAATGTTTGAGATGTCTGAAAACATTGACGACACCTCACCCGTTAGTAGAAATCTGAACTGGGAGTTTGGCAATGTAGAAGTGTGCATTTGCAACACAATTCCACTCCTACACATAACTTCAAGAGGCTCTCTTCTAATAGCCAAAGTCTGGGCTTAAGGTGAGCCGTCAGGCAGAGGGCAGAACAGAGAGCAGCAAGTTGAGGAGAAGGGGGTCATGCAGTACACGTGTGCTGAGCTTCCACGCCCAGTCCTCTCATGCAGTGTGCACACATTGCTTATGTGTGCAGTGCCTATCTCCACATCGCAAATGGAAAACAGGGTTAAGTCAACCTGGTGGTGCCTCTGGGAGGGAAGGGAGGGTTATTGATGGGAGTGAGGGATGACAAGAGGACATTGGCTTTATGTTGCCACAATCTGAAATGAATGTACAATGTCATTCTAGCTGCATAGGCACTTGATGGTCATGTCTAAATTTTGGGGGTTGAATACCAAACATGCTCTGTGTTCCCTGTAGTTTATTTCCTCCCAAATAGAAAGAAGTGGAAAGCACAAAAATATAAAGATAACTGGCACATACATGGGGCCTTAGCCCCAAATTTCACACCAACTAATTAAATCACAGCATCACTTAATACTGTGTGTGTTAATATTGTCAGTGTGTTTGTATACACACCCTACTTTCACCACACCCTAACTGTGCAATTGAGGGACTATCACACCCAGCTGGCAGCTTCCTCCTCACCCAGGACTCCCCTCTGGGCTGTGAGTGAGGTGTGCAGAAAGCATGGAGACCAAGGAGTTTGCTTTCCCAGGACCAGTGTCCTGGGGCAGCCCCTAGCCTAAGTGCTGCCTAAGAAAAGACCCTGGTCCTGTGCTAAGAGCATAAACACCAGGACAAATTGTACCATAGTTAAAATCCTGCTCAGACACAGTCCGAGGTTCTCGAGTGTTTGTCTGTCCCCAGCAAAGAAAGCTCTGGAGGAAGGGGCTTCCAGAAGAAATATGGAATCCTGATTTTGTATGAAAACACTTCTTTTCCAGGAAAACCCTTTTGGGCAAAACGCTCCAGTGTGGTCCCAGGGCACATGATAAGGGAAATGCAGAGCTAAGGAGCTCACAGAAAAAATCGAGGTTGGAACTCAGCCAAGTCTGACATGAGTTCTGTGCCCCACCAGCAGGAGCCCCACAGAGCCCTCACAGGGCAGGGAGACACGGCAGGGCAGGAAGCTGCTTGTGTCTCTACACCATTCCTCCCTCCAGCCATAACCTCCACTCTGGGCTTTTTCTCTGCTGTATGTATCAACTCCCTGACCTTCATATTTTCATTACTTATAACATCTACTTAGTTAATCACTTAATAACTGCAAGTTCACAAGCAACAGAGATTCTTCATTGTTATAGGGCAGACTGCTTTCCTGCCTGGGCCTTTGGAACACTGAAGAGCTAGCCAACCAGACAGGTCCCAAGACAAAGGGACCATTCCTGGGATGAAATCCCAAGTCACTCTGATGACAGGTGCTGGAGTAAGGCCATGGTCACCCATCCGGTAGGGACCCAGAATGCTCTCCAAGAGAGATATCATCCAGCCAAAGAAGTGGAACACAAGCCTATCACTGTTCTCAAGGACTGTTCTGATAACACAGGGGACAAAAGCCAGTGGGTCAACTGCCACCACATCAGCATTTCTTCCTTTCTTCCTTCCTTCCTCCCTCCCTCCCTCCTTCCTTCCTTCCTTTCTTTCTTCCTTCCTTCCATACTGAGGCAGGCCTACCACTTGAGCCATACCCCCAGACTTTTTTTTTCTGTAGTTATTTTTCAGATAGGGTCTTGAGATTTTTTCCCAGGGTTGACCTCAGCCCTTCATCCTCCTAACTCCCAGGTACCTGAGATTACAGGTGTGGACCACCATACCTGTCTTGTTTGGTGAGACAGAATCTCACTAACTTTTTGCCCAGGTTGTCCTGGAACCTCAATCCTCCCTACTCCACTCTCCAAGTAGCTGGGGTTATAGGCATGAATGAGCCACTGCACCTGGCTTCATACCAGCATTTCTGATATTTCTGCTTATTTTCCAGACACTCACTCAAGACTCTGAAGCCAGGTAAGTCAAGCTGCCCAGCTCTGGCATTGGACTTGAAAGCTGTCAGCTCAGAACAAGAGGACAGAGGGACCCTCACAGCTCGCATGTCTTCCTGAGGATGGAGCCACCACCATGATGGGACTGAGCTACCAAAGCTGCCTGTGGAGACCCCAAGCCCACAGGGTACTTCCAGGTGCTGGACCTCGCACCATCCTCACCAACAGCCATGTCAGCCTCTAGGCGGGGAGGACTCGATGTAGAATATCGCCCTGGGTAAACACAGGGACCCTCTTGGCCCACTGACTGAAGAACCAGCCTGCATCCCAGCTGCTCTCCAATGTTAGCTACTTAGCCACATTACAGCTTCTAGTGAGCATGTAACACGGAGATTGTGACAGGTGCTTCGAGCGGCACATAGCTGAACAAGGCTGCAGGTTCTGTCCTCGAGTTGCTATAACGACGGTGTGCTTGGTCTACAAAGCGCCCATTAGTACTCTTGGGACCGGGCAGCCACCGCCATCCCTGGTAACCCTCTGGTCCACTGAGACACGCACCTGCAGACACGAGGATCTCCGACCACAGGGTCATGCCATGCTGTGCACCGTGGGTCTGCAGAGGGAATTCTCACCCTTCTCGTCTTTCCCTGTTTTACTTCTCTGACTTAAATAACAAGCCAGGCTACATCAGGCAGATTTGGCTTCTCCTCAGAGCATGGCCCCATTCCCCTTAGTAGCAGAAATACAGAGTGAGGAGATTGGTGGTTTGAATATTTATTTTTCAAATCAGTTTCTGGCACTTTCCCTAGACCTGTTTTCCCATCAGCCCCAAGCATCTCACAGAGAATCAGGGTCCTGAGTTTCAAATCCTCCCCCCAGCACCTGGATTTCCACCAAGAGGTTCTGCGCTCCGTATCCAGGACTGAACCACTTGCACCCAGGCGACCCTCACCCAGGCGACCCTCCCTCATGCAGCACTGCACCTTCTTGAAACTCCATCCACCCACCTGGATTCTCCTTTTCAAACAGTCTCTGAGGACAGCCAGCCCTGAAGATGCAGAGGCCTCCTGGGGTTGGCGGGGTCTCTGGCCTTCTGTCCGGGAGGCCAGTGCATCAGCCTCTGAGCACAGGCGCTCTCCAGCCCATCGCTCATGGGCCATGCGGCCTCATTGTGGACACACAGAAACGCAGTGCCAGCTCACTGTCACCAGCACACAGAGGAGCCAGAGCCCATGGGGCAGGAGTTGAGCACTTGAGGCAGTAATTAGGGTCCCAGGAGCATCCCCTCCTTCCAAAACATGTGCTCTATGGCAACAGGCTGAAGAAAAACAGCGTCAGGCCTCTGTGTCCAGGACCTGCTGGGGCAGCCAGAGGGTGAGAGCCACGCCTGGGAGTGAATTCAGGAGGCAAAGGCCGTGGTCAGTTCCGTGTGGTCATGTACACACACACACACACACACACACACACACACACTCACACACCACACCACACACACACACACATACCACACACAACATACACACACACCCCACACACACAACACACACACACACACACACAAAACACTCACACACCACACCACACACATACCACACACAACATACACACACACACACACCACACACACACACACACTCACACACCACACCACACACACACACACAAACACACACATACCACACACAACATACACACACACCACACACGCACACACACACACACAACACACACCAACACACACACACACAAACACACACATACCACACACAACATACACACTCACCACACACACAACACACACACACATACACACACACACAACACACACACACACACTCACACACCACACCACACACACACACACAAACACACACATACCACACACAACATACACACACACCACACACGCACACACACACACACAACACACACCAACACACACACACACACAAACACACACATACCACACACACATACCACACACAACATACACACTCACCACACACTCACCACACCACACACACACACACACACCACACAACACACACACACTCACACACCACACCACACACACACACACACATACCACACACAACATACACACACACCCCACACACACAACACACACACACACACACACAAAACACTCACACACCACACCACACACATACCACACACAACATACACACACACACACACACACACACACCACACACACACACACACTCACACACCACACCACACACACACACACACAAACACACACATACCACACACAACATACACACACACCACACACGCACACACACACACACAACACACACCAACACACACACACACACACAAACACACACATACCACACACACATACCACACACAACATACACACTCACCACACACACAACACACACACACATACACACACACAACACACACACACACACACACACTCACACACCACACCACACACACACACACACACACATACCACACACAACATACACACACACCACACACACAACACACATACCACACACAACATACACACACACCACACACACAACACTCACACACCACACCACACACACACACACAACACACACACACATACACACACAACATACACACACCCCACACACACAACACACACACATACACACACACACACACACACACTCACACACCACACCACACACACACACACACACACATACCACACACAACATACACACACACCCCACACACACAACACACACACACACACAAAACACTCACACACCACACCACACACATACCACACACAACATACACACACACCACACACACAACACACATACCACACACAACATACACACACACCACACACACAACACACATACCACACACAACATACACACACACCACACACACAACACTCACACACCACACCACACACACACATACCACACACACACCACACACACACACCACACAACACACACACACACATACCACACACACACCACACAACACACACACACACACAAACACACACACACACAAAAACACACACACACATACCACACACACACACATACCACACACAACATACACACTCACCACACACTCACCACACACACACCACACACACCACACCACACACACACAAACACACAACACACACACAAACACACACACACAACACTCACACACAACACACACACACACCACACCACACACACACACACACACCACACAAACACACACACACACATACCACACACACACACACCACACCACACACACACACACACACACCACACAAACACACACACACACACACATACCACACACAACATACACACACCACACACACACCACACAAACACACACAACACACACACCACACACACAACACTCACACACAACACAAACACACACCACACACACACCACACACACACACACAACACACACACAAACACACACCACACACATACGCACCACACACACCACACAAACACACACACCACACACACATACACATACAACACACACACAACACACACACACAACACACACAACACACACACACACCACACACACATACACACCACACACAAACACACATACACATACACACAGCCAGGGCTCCTGCCAGACCTCAATTCCGTCCGTACCCACTTGTGGCAAAAGCTGCAGAGTGGACAGGCCTCGCTGTCAGTGACAGGAGCTGCCCTGGCTCCAGGTGAAGCTGGGGCGGCCTCTCCCCCACTGTGCATCTACCTTCCCTCGAACTTCAGCGCCCAGCTCTCCAGCACTCAAAAGGGGTCTGCCCTGCCTTCTCTCCCCTCTGGTCACTTGAGGGTATGGTCATTTGGTTCTGGGGTGACAAACATTGCAGGCCAGATGGCTCCCCATGAGCTAGAGGCTGGAGTCCAAGCTCAAGGTCAGCAGATCTGACTTCCTTCATCGGCTTGCAGAAAAAGTGTGTCCCCCCGGTGTCCTCACAGGGTTGACCTCTGTGTGTCTGTGTGCTGATCCCCTCTGCTGACAAGGAAACCAAAACAGGACTAGGGCCCAACCCGCTATGGGTAACTTAACCTTAATCTTTAGGATCCTGTCTCCAAACATGGTCGCATTCTGAGGTTCTGAGGTTAAGACCCCAACATACGAATTAGAGGCACAACTCAGCCCAGACCAATGATGGTCTCCAATGCTGGGTTCTGCCCAGTATTCAATCAGAGAACCCAAGGGAGAGGATGGTGCTGGGCTGCTATTGCAAAGACGCTGAATGCTCGCTCTGGCTCTGCAGCACTGCTCTACCCTCAGCCTGCCAAGACCTTCAAGGCACCTTAGCCTGCCAGGATTGTCCCCCGTGGCTTTGTGGAGGACAGAACCCACCCCAACAACAGCGATGAATTAGAGACAGAAGAGCCACCACGTCCCACAGAGGATTAATGGTGCTGTCGCCGTTGCCCGGGAAGGACACGGGCGAGGCGAGGCGTTTGGCTCACACAGATGGCACCCCTTCCCATCTTTCCTGCTCTGAACCAGCCTCCCTCCTCGGCTCTGCACATCCTTCTGACCCTGGCTTAACTTTGGCTTGTGCACAATTTTCCTACAGTAAAGAACCGGTTAATCAGCTTCCCACAGTCCCTTCTCCTTGGGTTCAGTTAATTTGCTCTACTCAAGCAGCTTGCAGAAGTCAGGGAGCCCCGCTTACTGGTTGTTATAAAGGCTACTTAGTGAGGATGCAGTGAGCAGTTGCCCAGGCGAGCTGTGTGGGAGGGGTGCAGGCCTTCCATACCTCTCCCTGTATCACCTTCCAGACTTCCCCAGCCCTGCCATGTGTGCAGCTACCAGAGGCACTCTGAACTCTGTCCTTTTGGGGGGCTGTAGAGGCTTCAGCACGCAGGCATGGCGACCAATCACTTAACCTTCCTCTTCAGCTGGCCTGGGATTTCCATCACTTATGCCTGGTGAATGCTGACTTTGGCCAATTTGGGGGCAGGGAGAGTTAAACAAAGCCACTCAGACACACAAATTCCGAAATCTACAGACCAAGAACCATGGCCAAGCTCCATGGAGAAGAAATCATGGTGAAAGGCAGCCAGACTTCTCATGGGAGAGAGACTCCAGCAGAATACAGGGCAAGAATGGCAGGATCTGCACAGTGTGGGGACAGTGAAGGTCATTTGTCACTTTTTCCTGTCCAGGCTATATGTAATTTGTACCTGGAGTGTAATTTTAAAAAATCTTGCTGTAAAGGCTATCTCAGTGCCTCATGTGCACTTACTGGAAATTAAAATCAATGTTTATGTTGTAAATAAGGCTTTGTTTCTCCCTACTTGGGTTAGTAATACCCCGTGAGCTTCAGACATGAGCCAGCTTGGCAAAATGGCCACCACAGCCACATCCGAGGTCACCTGTCAGTGTGATGGGAACTTCATGGAGAAGAAACTAGCACTGGGCGCTGGAGCACCCTCAGGACCGCTGAAGGAGAAGGCAGAGCAGGGAGGCTCCGAGATTCAAGACTCAGCTTTGGGGCCAAGAACCAGGGGCACGCTTACATCTAAAGAGACAAGATAAAACAAATCGGAAGATGAATCTTAACGGGGAGGGAGAGGGAGGTGGGGAGGGAGGGAGAGATCTTATTTTATACATTCATGGTAACAGTGTAAGGAGATAGTTACTTCAAAAGGTGACATTAGTTGGGAGAATATTAATGGATTATTAAATATTTAAATTAATTCAAGGATGATAGGCCCAGAATAATGATAGACAAAGACAGATCTTGATGTTGGAGATCACTTACCCAAACTCTTCTAATTTTAAAGACAGAAAGATTGAGAGGAACAGAGTTAACTGATTTCCCTCAGGATGGAGAAGAAATCAGACTCCAGCTCTCCCCGTCCTGTGCACACACACACACACACACACACACACACCCCTCCCACACACAAATTTCCCAATAGTTTTATGTTTGTTGGTCCATTTCTTGACAAAATCCTGGCCAGAGAGAAGGACACTGTTGGGGTGATGATGACCTGTCCCCAGCCTTTTGCATTCTGCAAATAGACAGATGTTTCTGTTCCCACTTCTGCACCCAGGTGTTTGCTGCCCACGGTGAGCCATTTGTTCTGTAGTAGACACTCAGAAGGTAGGAGCAGGTGCCACCTCCCTGTAGGTGGCACTAAGACAAACTCTTCTTTTCCTACCCTAAATCAGTGAGCAGCATGTCTTTTGCAGAGGGCAAAGGACCAGCTTTCTGGCTGCACGTCAGCTGTCAAGGGTGACCCCATCTTTCCTGTTCATGGTTGCACCCGTGGACCCAGCTGGCACAGTCAAGACTTGGGAGGAAGCATGTCTGAAATGGACAAGCCTCCCAGGCAGGCCGGAGGGACGCCTGCTCTGGTTACAGTGCTGTGCTCCACTGACTAATCATTTTGAGCTAAACTTCTTAGAAATAAAATTTTAGTTGTAGCTTCAGAAAACTGGTTTTTGTAAAGGCCCAAAATGTGTATAATGCTGTTGGAATTTTTCCTTGTCCTCTGACGAACACCAGTGTCCTGTGTTTAGATAAAAATCTCCATCTCTGTGTCAACCTAGTTATCCAATCTTCCAAAGCTGCCTCTAATATGACACCACATTGTAAAAGCAAACCTGGAACTCAGAAATAAAGCTACAGAGCTGTGTGAAAATCCAGCCATCGAGGGACTGGTTTAACTGTTGTCCTGATGAAAGTGGGTGACCTCAGCCGAAACAAAATGGGCTGTTATTTAGGTTAATTGGTCTTTTTTGTTCTGTTCTGCTTTAGCGTGCTGGGGACTGAACCCAGGGTCCCACACATGCTGGGCAAGCCTCTACCTCGGGACCCTGAGCCAGTGGTGGTGTGTTCTTACAACAGTGCCCTGACACTGCAGGTGGAAGACAGTCACTAACGTCTGTGAAACACGAAATAACACTGCACTATGGAGGGTAATGATAGAAACGGGCTCCCTGAGCCATCAGGGTTACTAATGAAAATGGACCAGAAGCTTCGGGAACCTCCACAGGAAGACACCAACTTATGCAAAACTGCAGGACAGATCCCAACAAGACTGACAAGGAGGCCGGGTAGTGGCTCATGCCTACAATTCTAGCTACTCAGGAGGCTGAGATCAGGAAGATCATGGTTTGAAGGGCAAATAGTTCACAAGACCCTATCTCAAAAACACCCAAAACAAAAAGGGCTGGAGGAATGGCTCAAGTGGTAGAGCGCCTGCCTAGCAAGTGTGATGCCCTGAGAACAAATCCCAGTACTACAAAAAAAAAATCCAAAAAAAAAAAAGAATGACAAGGAACCAAACTTCTGGAAGATGCCTTTGTTCCTGCTAGAACTTTGTCAGTAATTCTGTCCCTTCCTGTCTCTTGCTCTTGTCAACCTGCCTCAGAGCCCAGCCATGTGAGACCTGACCTCCTCAGAGGCCATGCAGTCCTGTGGCCTTCACTATGGCCCCTCTGTCAGTGGAAATGCTGAGAGCAGTTTCTCACACAGGCCCAGACTCATGCATCTTTGTTTTTCTTACAGCACATGTGTCAAAACAATCATAAAGTCACAGAAATTGCTTGTTTTAAAAAGAAATGGTCTCTAAACTGCAGAGAATACCCACAGAGTAGGAGAAAATATTTGCCAGCTACACATCAGACAAAGGACTGATAACCAGAATATATAGGGAACTTAAAAAACTAAATTCTCCCAAAACTAATGAACCAATAAAGAAATGGGCAAGTGAACTAAACAGAACTTTCTCAAAAGAAGAAATTCAAATGGCCAGAAAACACATGAAAAAATGCTCACCATCTCTAGCAATAAAGGGAATGCAAATTAAAACCACACTAAGATTCCACCTCACCCCTGTTAGAATAGCCATCATCAGCAACACCACCAACAACAGGTGTTGGCGAGGATGCGGGGAAAAAGGAACCCTCTTACACTGTTGGTGGGAATGTAGACTAGTACAACCACTCTGGAAAAAAATTTGGAGGCTACTTAAAAAGCTAAACATTGATCTACCATTTGATCCAGCAATACCACTCTTGGGGATATACCCAAAAGACTGTTACTCCAGAGGCACCTGCACATCCATGTTTATTGCGGCACTATTCACAATAGCCAAGTTATGGAAACAACCAAGATGCTCCACCAGTGATGAATGGATTAAGAAAATGTGGTTTTTATACAAAATAGAATTTTATGCAGCCATGAAGAAGAACGAAATGTTATCATTCACTGGTAAATGGATGGAATTGGAGAACATCATTCTGAGTGAGGTTAGCCTGGCCCAACAGACCAAAAATCGTATGTTCTCCCTCATATGTGGACATTAGATCAAGGGCAAACACAACAAGGGGATTGGACTTTGAGCACATGATAAAAGCGAGAGCACACAAGGGAGGGGTGAGGATAGGTAAGACACCTAAAAAACTAGCTAGCATTTGTTGCCCTCAATGCAGAGAAACTAAAGCAGATACCTTAAAGCAACTGAGGCCAATAGGAAAAGGGGACCAGGAACTAGAGAAAAGGTGAGATCAAAAAGAATTAACCTAGAAGGTAACACCCACGCACAGGAAATCAATGTGAGTCAATGCCCTGTATAGCTATCCTTATCTCAACCAGCAAAACCCCTTGTTCCTTCCTATTATTGCTTATACTCTCTCTACAACAAAATTAGAAATAAGGGCAAAATAGTTTCTGCCTGGAAGTGGGGGGGGCGGTTAGGAGGGGTAAGGGAGGGAGCGGGGTGGGGGGAAGGGGGTATAGGAAAAGGGGGGTGAGGGGGGAGAAATGATCCAAACATTGAATGTACATATGAATAAAACAATGTAAAAATACTTAAAATAGGAATAGGAAAAATAAATAAATAAATAAATAAGAAATTGCTTGTTTTGCAAACAACTTCCTGTGTTTGAAAATATGTTTTATAATTACTGAGGAATAGCAGCCCAGCAGACCAAGACAACTGCCATTGAGAAAGCAGTTTGTTACTCAGGTTCCAAGAGGATGGCAGCCATGCCCCAGCTGCCTCTCAGGTCAGGAGGCAGGTCACAGAGACAGCATGGGCAAGAGGCTTCTTGTGTTCCCGTGGGGAGCAGCAAGTGAGCCAAGGCGAGGAGGGCTAGGCCTGGGTGGTGTAAATAATTCCAGTGGGCTTTGCTGAGTGGGGGCTACCCTAGATGTGTGGGACCTGGCCTTGGGGTACTGAGGGAAGGGCAGCGGGGGCACAGAGTGTGAGCATCTATAAAGGGTTGGTGTGTGTGGCTCAGCTCTGGCTGTTTTGACATCTGAAAGGCGAGTTCTCAGGAGAGTCATTTGTACTCTAGGAACTGGATAACTCGGGGGACACAGCCCCTACAGCCAGCACAGCCAGATATCAGAGCTGCAGAGTCAGAAAATAGAGAGCCGGGGTCAGTACGGGGGAAGCGGACCCATTCCCAAGCCCCAGCCTTCTCAGGCCTTCCTTGGCACCACTAAAATGGCATCCTGAGCCCCGGTGGCAGCACCTCTCTGTCACCACAGACAGATGCACTGCAGCACCTCAGTGTCTGCTCTCCTTGTCTATCGAAGGAAGTGGGTGGGTTGTATGATTTCTAAGACCTCCTCCAGGTTCCAAGTTTTACGAGGTCTTCTTGTGACATCTTGCACTCCTGAAGTTGTCAGGAAGCCCAAAGTCAGGACCACTCAATTCTAACAAAAATGGAGACTCCCTCCACTATGCTGTGGTGCAAGGTGTGAGGAAAGACACCACAAGTGTTTCTAGTGGTCTCCAGTGGGTCCTGAGCGAACTCAGACATCCCAGAGCCATCTGCCTGGACCCCACAGGGCTGACTCCCAACAGACGTCTTTTCCTGCTGTGTTCTGGCCTTACTCCCTCAGCCTACAATTCAGGTCATGGCACAAAGCATTATTTAGAAATGCATTGTGCTAAGGAAGGTTCTCGCTGAGGGTGTTGTTCCTGTCTTTCTACAGTGTCCTCTTTATGAGGCCTCTGGACATGTCTTCTCAGGGCTCCAGAGTAGAAATAGATGTGTTTACCTCAACAACTAGGGGCTTTTTTGCTTGTCCTTGCTTTGAAGGAGGGTGTTATTGTTGTTTTTCTTTTGGTCTACCCTGCCTATTTTCTACTCCTTGGGAAGCTACAAGCACCAAATCTAATCCACCCTGCTTTTGCAAGTGTGCTGTGCCTCAGACACGTGTGTGGGTACCAGCCTCAGGCCCAGTTCATTATTCTACGATAGTTCCTTTACCTCAAGAGAGGCACTGTCTTTCTTTTTTAGTCTTGAATATGTTTAACTTCATTGAAGCCTTTGGAGAAGAGATGGGGCACGAACAAGAAAAGACTCCCCTAGACATGATTTTCGTTTAAATCAAAGCTGACCTTGAGGACTGAGTAGACAAGGGCTGAGCTAGGTGATGGCAGCATCCAAGGACTGGGACTTCCATGACTGAATGTGCCCAAGCTTCCAAAACAGGCTGTGCAAATGTTCTTACCACACATGGGTCTTCTTTAAAGTGGATGGAGACAACTTTCGTTCACCTTACACATTAAAAGTGTTACTTTAGAAGTGACTTTAAAGTGAGCCATAAACTCATCTTACAATTCATTTTCATGCACAAGGATCTACAAATCTAAGAAGATTAACCACGAATTTGCTCACAACCACTTAGAGCAATGTACAAATGCCAGGGTCTGAGCAGTTTTCATCCCACTGGAAACAATTATGTGCACATAGTTGGAAAGTCACAGATTTTCTTTAAAAAAATGCTAAGACTCATAAATCATACTCCACAGGTACTTCAGTAACTTTTAAGGGTGTCTTTACTATTTTTCCTTTTTAAAAGGGGTATGCAAGACACAATTTAAAGTAATTTCTCTAACAAATCAGCTTTAGGAGCCGTTCATCATGACCTGGGTTGGACTGTAGTCTGACACAGACTTTTTGTAGGTAACTATGTGTTTGAGTATTTAACCTAAATATGGGCAGATATAGGGGGCATACAGAATGGGGAGCCAGTGTTTAATGGGCACAGACTTTCAGTTTGGTGTGATATGGTGACTGGTGGTGATGGCTACACAGTACTGTGAATGTGCTTAATGACAGAGAAAGGGTTAAAATGGCACATTTCACATTACGTATGTTTTGTCACCATAACAAATGTTCTTAAAAAGTGAAAACAATGGAAACCTGCTAGACCTCGACAAATGGGATGCTCTTCACCCACAACTTGACCTCTAGTAGCGATCTAAGTGAACATCGCTTGACATCTTTCTTTCTTTTGCATCTAAAACTGCAGGGAACTGGGGAGTGGCACCCCTGCCATCAGTGCCCTTGACTGTGAAAATACACTTAGGAACAAGGCCAAACCTACTTGTGCTCCAACACGCCCTTAAAAACAAGAGAAACTAGAAAAGAAGCCAGTCTTGATCAGAGGTGCTGACCTGCTCTTGGCATCCACTTGCTGCCTGTGACCTGGGCATCCTCCCACCTAATGCAATGTGAGATTTCGCTCTGGCCCAGCAAGCAACTTTTCTTTTCTTCCCTAGCCCTTCTTGACCAGCTGAATCTCAGAGTGATTCTGGCAGGGAGTAACACCCTCACACTACCGGTGGTCCCCACCCCAGCTGCGCGCACTCCCGTACCTTCCTGAGAAACAGCTTCTGCAGTCTCCTGTGTGGCAGCCTGCTCATCCTTCCCGGTCCAGTGCAGGCTCTGTGCCGCTCCAGCCATTCTGCCCACCGGCCGGCCGCTTCTTCATTTATCACCTCCCTCAGCAGTGCGCCCGGCGTCACCAGGCAGCAGTGGCCCCCGGCACATCTTCCTTCCCTCCCCCTCCCCCTCGCCCCTCTTCAACAGACTCAGACACCATCAAAGGAGGCCTCCAACCTCGCAGGCATCAGCTGGGAGGTGAATGCTCAACCTCAGACAAAACCAAGCTCTGTGAACTCCAGAGAGGAAGGAGGAAGCCAAGAAATCAGCCTCCAGGCTGGCCAGCCCCTCTGTCTAAGTGCAAACTTACTCACGCAGCTCTGAGTCCAAGCAGGCTTTAATACAATGTCTGGCAATCCATCAGAGCTGGAGTCTCATGTGCAGCTAGACAAATGTCGAAAACTGTCAGACATTCCGAGCGGCAGGCCCCGTGACCTCCCACAGCACACTTGTCCACCTGTCATGGGCCAGACTGACAATTGGCGTTAGCTGCATGGGGAACCACCCCCTTTCTCTCCTCTTTCTGCACCATTTAAACTAAAGGGAACAGGCGTTAGTAGGAGGATGGTAAATAAAAATGGTGGCTTAGATTTTTAGTTGGGTCAACTTCAATGCCCGGATGACATCGTCATTGTGTTATTTCTGCAAGTGGCACCTCCAGCACAGATACACGCACATACTGGCAACTGTACACTTGTGCACACACGCTCGCCCTGGGACAAGTTATGGCAACAGAGGAAAATCTCTGTTTTTAAATTTTTCTCAGTGACTTTTAGCTACTGACAGCTGGTGCAAAACAGCAACAAAGGAAAATTAGTCAAAATGAATATTCTTCCTTTTCTTGCAAATGTCTTATCTTTTATTCACCTCGTTCTAGGTAATCCCAGTACAGGTGAATCTTGACTCCTCCCCTTGTTAAATCTTCACAAGGTTGAAACCAATTCCAGTTTTCTTTCTTTCCCTGAAATTGACCCACTTCTCCCCAAGTCTGGGTCTTGGATCCTATGCACTGTCTTTCCCAGGAAGGAGCACTCTTTCTTGGGAACAGACTGGAGGCCATCTTCCCATCCCCCTACCACTAACAGGAGGCAAAGCTCACAGTAGGCAAGGTCTGTCACCCAGTCCTCATCCCCTTGAAGGGCCCAGTGTGCTGGCTGTTGGGGACATTGTAAAGAGAGACATGGAAGCTTCTTTGCCTCCCACTCCAAAGTATTTCTGAGTCCTGAGGAAGACAATATAAAAAATTTTTCCTTTAAAACCTAGACTCTTGCAGTTCTTCCTGAACATTCTGTGTTAATTGGCTTAATGTACACTATCCAGGTTTGGGTGAGACTCACAGGACTTTTTCTGAATTTTTGTTGGGGGATAGTGTGGAGGCCCTGCCATTTGGGGTAATAAAAATGGAGAATTTGTTCTCATTGACTATCTGTAACATGCTCAGTCCCTTAGGAAAGGTGCTTATTCCATGTGGGGCCAATGGTCACACCTTGGCCCACATCTGTGCCACCTGGGAATGGCTGTTTGGAGAAATGGGCTCAGGTTATCTTGCACACAGAACAGGATTGACGGCTTCACAAGGCTGTTTGAATGTCTGCTTCTAAGGCTGTATGTCTGGCCTTCTGCCCTGAAGACGGAATCCTGAGTTGAATGGGAAGTGGCCCGACAACAGCAAAGGTAAACTCACCAAAGCCCTGCTGACCATCAGGGCGGAGCCTCCTCCCTGTCTGGCTGGAGAATGAGGCCCGGGAGGCTATTATGCTGTTTCGGGGAACAGGAAACCAGTGTAGGTCAGTGAACACAAAGTGAGGGGGAGCTTGAAAACAGTCCACCTGGAAGAGGTGGCTCATCTTTCTCACACCGCGTCTGTCACATGACTGAAAATGGCCCCCCCACTGGCAGTTCTGTCCCCACTTCCAGCCTGATGGACACAAGTCTGAGTACTGAGTTGGCAAAAGAGCAGAGCATGATGGGAGAGAATGGAGAGCAAGTCTAAATAATCCTGACCTAAAATCATTTGCTTTTTATAATTGCATTTTGAGTTATCCTGAACGCAATCCCAATCAAACTTCCACAAATTAAAAGGCAATTTACCCAGGACTTGATGTGGTGCCTTTGAAATGCAACACAGATGGGGTCTCTGATCTCTTGTCTAAAGGGTGGTCATGTCAGATCAGGGGCTTTGCAGCAGAAACTTTTCATTTTTAATGGAATGTAATTGCAGGTGGATGGACGTTTGTGAACTGGACGTTGTCATGGTGACTATAGCAAGAATTGCCTTTTATTTTATTCCATGGGAGATCGTCATAACAACCTTGGCTTATTCATCTCCAACTACCTTTGAAAGAAGTTATTTTCAAAAATAGCTCTCACTGTTTGTTGGTCACTGCTTTAAAGGAATCACTATTGTCACAAGGACACCCACCCCCACCCTGCAACAGAACCAGAATTGTCACCCAGAGAATCAACAACCAACTGTATGACAAAAAGCACCTTCTTCACGGGCCAGTCAACCCTCCCACGCTCGGCCTCGAAGCGTCTTCCGTGTCTCCTCTGCCACACCTGGCACTGCGCTTCCAGACCTGGGACTCACTTAGAGCCAGACAGTGACGGACAACTCCATGTACTGCTTAGGCCAGGGGCAGGAGCTCCATGACCACATCTTCCTCACTGAGCAGGGATGGAAGTGAAGCAGCACCTCTGTCCAGGCAGAGAAGGTGCATGTAATAAAAAAGACTGGAGCACACCATTGCCAGGCCTGACCTCCCAGCCCAGGGCTCCGGGGAGCTGCAGAGGGGAGACCCTGGTGACACCAGGGAGTGGGAATCTGTGTGCCGAGGTCCAGGTCCAGAGTCCATCAGTCACCACAAGACCACGCAGCAGCCTATCCTGCCTATGCTACGACACATGGCAGGAACCTTGGAGATCAAGGGCCTGGCATGGAAAAGAAACCGGGGCCCAGAGAGGCCAGCAGCAAAGTAGTAGTAGAGGTCTGTCTGCCACACTTCCTTCTCCAACCTCCCCTCGTCCCCAGACTCCACTCCATTTACCCTCAAAGGTATTTTACCACCATCATTCTTTGTCACTTTAACAGGCTAGTCTAATCCTTAGCACCCTCGAGGGACCACAGGTGTGCATTTGCACATGGCTTGCAGCGAGAGAGGTATATGATGTTCCCACACTTAGCAGGGTCCCGGGCCCGTGGCAAGTGTACAGACACATTGTCACATGAAAGTGTGCTGGGAACAGTCCCTGCCTCCCACAGCATCACTGGTCAGGAACCGCTCAGGACCAGCACCAGGCCCAACACAGGAGTTGTGGTTCTCCAGCCACTCCGCCTGCAGTAGACATCCTGCTTGTTCCACCCGCAGGGAAGTCTGCAGCTCCCCAGAGGAAGGGCAGTGCTCCCCGTCCTGTCCCTCCTGGGAGCTGCCTTCATGTCTGTCGATGCCAGTGGCAGGTGGGGACCATGCCTTGGAGGCATCGCGGGGTGTGTGAGGCTATGACCATGTCCTGAGGAACAACCTCAGGTGCCAAGACCACTTTCGACAGCTGGACAGCTGCTGCTCCAGCCATGTGAGATGACACTTGATGCCACGGCAAGTCAAATCCAGTGTTGTTTAGAAGGGCCAGAGTTTTGACCTTGAGTGCCCACCAAAGGCTCAGGTGTCCAAGGCTCGGTCCCCAGCCTGCCTCGCTCTTGAACCTTTAAGAACCTTTAAGGGGTGGAGCCTAATGCAGTCCTTTGGTCACTGGGGCTGTGCCCTGGAAGAGGACTGTTGGAGCCCCATCTCTTCGTCTCTCATCTTGCTTTCCTGCCACAAGGTGAGCGGCTCTGCTCTGCCCCGGTCTCCCACCGCCATGTGCGGCCTCCACCAGAAGCCTAAAGCAATGGGTTGCCCAGTGATGGGCTGGACCCCTCCAAACTGTGAGCCCGAATAACCCTTTTCTCCTCGTAAGTGGATTGCCTCTGGTGTTTGTTATGGTGATGGGAGGCTGAGTGACAGGAGGTACTGGTGGACTCAGGGCTGTCTTACATGCTTGGTAGCAAAGTGACCACGGCTACAGCATGGAGCCTGTGGTTTTCAGAAACTGCTGTTTTAAACAGGGGTCTCTGATCAGAAGGTGTCCAGGACCCCCTCCCTCTCAATCGCGGGAGCTGACCAGCACCGTGGGAGACCGTCTTGCCTTGCAGTGTCTGATTCCAGGCTCAGCTTGGTGCTGCCACATGGCATTTGCTTAGCATGGAGCAAGTGAGGCTAAGAGTAATTTAAAATTTCTCATGAGTCTTCAAACCATTACACAGAGAGAAAGCTAAAATGTTATTTGCCCAAAATAGACTGGAGGAGAAGGCTGTCCTGGATTTCAGCAATTGTGGACGTCACAGGCTCACGTGCAGAGGGAAGAGTCTGAGGCTGGACTGCGCAGCTCAGATCTGACCCCACACTCGGCTCTGTGACCCCACACAGGACACTCCCTCCAAGTTCCCATCTGAAAAATGGGGACACAAGCAGCAGTGACTGCTGAGAGTGGCTGTGAGGGATAAAGGAGCTCACATTTGTGAGAGGCTGAGGGGCTGAGAACAGATAAATCTAGAGTCTCTACTCCCTTTTCCTGCCAGGAAATGTGTCTCCCTTTTCCCCATTTCTCCCCACTTTTATCCTGTTGTACTAAATTCTTTTCCTAAAAAACTTCACTATTACGTTTACTACATTTTCTTGTCTTGCCTGAATTCTTCTCTCACCAGATGTAGGAACTAAATTATAGGGCTGGTGGAGTGGCTCAGTGGTAACAGCACCTGCTTAGCACGTGTGAGGCCCTGAGTTCAAGCCCCAGTACTGCTAAAACAGCAAAACAGAAAACAAAAAGTAAATAAAAGAACTGAGGTTTACACCAGTGCTAAACTTTCTGTAACATTTTTGGTGCCCTGATTCTGATTTCAGATCTAATGCGCCTTGACTCAGATCTCAGAACTAATATGTCTTGAGTTGGATGCAGCAAGTCTGTTTCTGCAAGAGGCTTTAAAACTACGAACAATACATGTCAAAGGCTAACACCACTAAACTCTGACCATGACTTCTCCTTAAACGCAACTGTGGCTGGCTATGATCTCCAAAGGACATACCCCTTTCTACAGAGCTCCCCTAGATCATCTATGACCTGGGACTCCAGCTGTCTTAAAAAAAAAGAAGAAATGGGGTAATTTGTTCAATTAAAGGAAAATAAAAACAGGAGTATGGGAAGAAATCTTTGCATGAAGAAAACAACTCTGGGTACAGCTGAGAAGGTCAGAGCAGCTGGCTCATCCATTCCCCTCGGTGCACCCAAGGCACTAAGAAAGGTGAGGAGACATTATGAGGTGTTATGCAGGTGAACCAGCAATCACTTGTGTCAGTTCAGTGGTACAAATTGAGCTTGACACCCATGGTGTCAACAAGAGGGACGCAGGTCCTCACCATGACAAGATACCAAGCAATCCTGGACTGACATTTTTCAGATTCATGACTGTATGGTCGGGTTTTGTCTACATCTCTGCCAACAGTCCTGAATTACAGCAGCCCCCTGTACCAGGCATTGGCTTCAGGGCCCCTTACAGACACCAAACTTTGAGATTGCTCATGTCCTTTATATAAAACGAGGAAGTTTTGTGCATAACCTATGCACACGCACCTCTAGATTCTAACTCATGTTTAGAGTACTTAGGATATCTTAATATCATGGAAATGTTATACAAATAGCTTTTGTTATTCTGTATTGTTTAGGGAATAATGACAAGAAAACAGACTGTATAGGTTTAGTACACACACGGTTAGGTTTCCAAATATTTTTGATCCAAGGCTCGTTGAGTCCATGGCTGTGGAAACCAACAACATAGAGGGCCAACTGTATAATTTTGCCCAATCACAATGCTTTGCACAAACTGCTATAAGGTGATTTCTGTTAGGATTCTTATTGTTCATCTGAAATGACAGACAGTATCTGAGAACTCTAAAAGGTGAAGTTTACCTATGTGCACTTTTAAACACCAGGCCACCTGTACTTCATCTTAACACAGGCCTGTTACAGTGCTGCCCCACTTTGGAGACCTCTGAGTTAGCCTGGGTGGGGAGCACCACTGCTTTTGCAGACAGGGAGCATGGGGAACCCCTCAGTCAAGCACTTGCTCAAGGGCACTGAAGAGTCCTGGACAGTGGCCGGCAAAGAAAGGATGCCAGGGAGGGAGCAGGAGGGAGAACCTGGCCCACCACAGCTGGAAGGGGTGGCTTCTGTATGGATCAGCTTTCTGCCACTAACAGCACACCTGAGAGAATCAACTTAAAAAGAGGAAATGCTTATGTTGGCTCACTGTCTCAGAGATTTCAGTCCATGGTCACTGGGCCCCACTGACAAAGTTGTGTCATGGCTGGAGCCTGTGATGGAGGAAGATGCTCACTTCATGGTGGCCAGGAAGTCGGGGAGGGAGAGGGAGAGAGAGAGAGAGAGGAAGAGAAAGGACCAGAGAGAGGAAGAGAAGGGGCTGGGGTCCCGCTAACCCTTCAAGGGCACACTCCCACTAGGCCCTACCTCCTAAAGGTTCCACTGTGGCTCAACGGCCCGACAGGCTGGGACCAAGCTTTCAACACATGGGCCTTTCAGGGGCATTACAGATCCAATCTATAAGATGTTCCAAAGCAGAGTGGTCCAGAGGCAAACTCTGAGAGTAGCCAAACCAGCCAAGAGTGTGCCAGACTCACGTGCGGGGTCCAATAACTGGGGAAATCCCCTCTTCTGCCCAGGTGGTGTTGAAGGCTCAGGGTTGGACGCAGTAGGAAAAGAGGGAGTTGAAGGCAGGGAGGAGGAGAGAGGAAATACTTCCAGAGACAGGGAGCAGAGTGAGACTGGCTAAGACTTAGGGACTATCTCTCCCTAAATGTGATCATGGTGGCTTCTCTGATTATGAGGAATGCCAACATTCTGAGGACCTTTTGGTCACAAATGAGCAGCTCCTGGTAATATGGGAAAATGCCCTCAAAACAGCACAAACACACCGTGTAAACCCCAACCCCTGTTTGCTACGCAGTGCAGTCAGCACAGTATGTAGTTCATGCATGTACGTGTTACATAAAATACACATCTGTACCTGTGAAGACACATACATGAGCTTACAAGGAAGCTCTTGAAACTTATCTCTGATTGACTGTCCTTTCAACAGATGCCCATCCTGGTGCTGGACCCAAATGGGCCACACAGCTGGATATGGGGGAGGACACAGCACCAGGGCTCAGGATCCTAGGCTGGGCTTTCTTAACCCCACCTTACTGTAACAAAGGTATAAAGGGCACACTGTGTGGCTGAAGGGAAGCATGTACAGCAGCAGTCGTGAGTGTCACCCTATATGGCCTATGAACTATCTCCCTTGGACCAACAGTATGCCTCAGCCAGAATGCCCAGTGTATGCAATAGTCACCACGGTGGCCAGGTGCTGCTCAGCAGGTGCGCCCAGCATGGCCAGCAGGGGAGGACCCCCCCCCCCAGGACCCAGGACCCCAGAGGCACCATCTGCCATGAGCTCAGCAAGGCTGTGGTGGCCATGGCCTCTCCCCACCTGCTCCCACCTCAGCTGTGTTTAGCTGAAGTCCCCTCCTTACTGCATGGAGAGTTCAGACAGGCATAGGACATGTCAGCACTGGGGCTCGGATGGGGCCTGACATATGGCAAGTAATCCCCTAACTTTTAGTGAGTTACAAAGGGTAACTGTAATTCCCTCCAGTGCTTTCTCCCCCGGAGACTGCAGTTTAGAAAGAGCTGGTCCAAGCTGGAGGAGAGGTGTGAGATGGCGGGCTGACATTTCGGGAAGGAAATCTAAAGGGCAACTACTTTTTTGGAAGGTGTGAGGCTGGCGTTGCAGTGAGATGTGTGACTGAGCCGTCACAGCACCCAGCATTACTGCTCTCCGTCCCACAGGGAAGGGAAATGGCTGTGCTCCCTTCATGACAGTCCCATGTCCATTAAAACGAACAACACTCCAACTTCTACTTCACTGGAGGTCAATGTCACCATGGCTGTAGGCATAAGACAGAAATTCGTGAGGTGAATCATATATTCCCGTCAGGACTTTGCCTTCAGGTGACCTGGGGTGTGGAAAGGTCTTATCTTTCAGGCCACATTGGTAGGTGGTGATGAATCGTTCCACTAATGGATTCAATATTGCTTTTCGTGTCACCGAATAGAGAGACCTCAAAATGGTGACATTGCCTGAGCTACCAAAGTTATCCATGTGCTACTAAATACGGATACATTGACTAATGCATGTCAATGTCTGTCCTATGTTGTCACTCAATAATCATGGTGTTGTTTTAAATACTTTAGGATCAGTTGAGTCTTAACTAATCTTTAAAACTATAATTATGAAACCAGTAACACAAACTTCTTTGGGAATTACAGAAAAGTATGAAAAAGAAAATAACAATGTCCTGTGATCCTAGAACTTACTGAACAACCTTGAGATTTTTTTTTTCTTCTAGGTTTTTCTACACGTCTTGTCTATTGTTTGTTGGGAGTGAGCTGGAGCCCACCCAACGATGGTAAAATTTGGGGTCAACCATTTTTCCTAACGTTAACGCTTGGTTTTTCTCCAGCTATTCCAAAAGGAAATTAAAAAGTATGTCTTTGATCAAAGGATTTCCTAACTCAAAATATACTTCCGAGCACACACAGGGCTGTACACAGATTTTGAGAGACCATCTAGCAATCAAATACAGACATGAAATTGTGAAACCGCATCAGTTTCCGCGTTCTTGTTGGTTGCAGGTATCTCCGCTGGATGTCACCATGCTCCAGAAGCTTCCCTGAGCGCCCCATCTGCCATGGACGTCCATACCCTCCTGCTGCCTCACAGTCCTGATGTGTTTCTCCCACCATTCAGCCGCCCTCCCTCACCTTTGTGTCCACAGCCAAAGAATGTGTCTCCCTGCAAACTGGCCTCACACACATGTGCACCCCAGGGGGACAAACGACCCCTTAGCTGGTGGCTGCCAAGCAAGGGGGTTCTGTGTGGACAGCCAGCTCCAAAGAAGGATCTTTGTTTCTGAAAACAGATTATGACTCAGGCTTTTATGTTGTATTCCATTTGCCTCAGCCATTTTTAAATATCTCCTGTCACCCCCACGTTATCAACTCCATTGAAAAACAAAATCCATCTGTGACACTGTTTCACATACATCAGCATCCAAGGTAAGCTGCGGTCCGATGAGAAAGACAAAGGGAAACAGGCAAGGCTCAGGGTCGGCTGGGTCCACGGGGAGAGGACGAGAGTGTGGTGAGAAGAAGGCAAGACAGGAAGGAAGCCATTCATCCTCCAGGGCCCGAACGCTACCTAAAAGCTCTATCTGTGACTCAGTGGGGCTGCTGCTGTCACCAGAGCCTGGCAGCCTTGGCCTCCACTGGTCATTGAGCGTCCCAAAGAAGTTGGGAGGGATGAGGCCTGGACTGGTGTCCGTGGGGTGTGCAGCTCTCAAAGACACTTTTCAATCTGTGTCATCTCACTATTTCATTTGCATATCAAAATATCTGACAAACAGATCGTTTCATAAATATTAAGAATCAAAACAGATAGAGACACACGCCCAGATACCAGGCTTCCTGAGGGTTAGAGGAAAGACAGGGATCATCAAGTCTGACCCTATGACATCTCTGTGGACACAGTGAAATCCTAGAGTGGTCCTGAACACCTGGTACGATTTCTGTAGGAATGACCCATCATTGTCAGCCTACACATGACGTCATCACTGACTTCAACTACCACGGCCCACGAGGCCCACCATGTTCCCTTGTGCTCATTTCTATGACCAAGAATAAGGAGACATTGGACACTGCAACCTTCCCCTTTGTGTGACAAGGCTAAGTACAGATTGCAATGACATCAAAATGACACCATTGATTTCCCAAGCAACAGAGATGCTTGCACACATATACAAAGCCAGGTGAAGTTTTGTAGGAATCACCAACTGGAGCCTGGCTTCTCTATCCCGAGCAGGTTATACACCAGACTGAAAAGAGACTGAGCGGAAGATGGAATCAGCCACCCCCTCCCACCTCCCCACATCTTGTTCTGGATTCACTTATATTAGGATGTGATTCAAAACAGTACTCAAGCATTCATTTAGCCACTTAGGCAAAAATGCTTGGAACTACCTTGACATCTTATATAGCCAATCAGTTATCACTAAGCTAACATTTTACTGACATGATTTTTAGGTCCAGTATGGAAACCCAACTGTGAAGAACGGTGATACTGAGGGCCCCTTCTCCAACCAATTCTTAGCATTAGGCTGTTGGTAAACACATGTTCAGACCCAGTCAGGATTACCACAGGTCTACAAGAGTAACACCTCAGGATTTAGAGATGAGCCTCCCTTGTGTCATCATTGACCTTCAGCAACTGCACCTCAAAGACCTTTCCTCCAGGACTTGGGCCGCATCAGACCAGCCAGGACTTGGCTCTCACCTTTGCCCCTTTTCACCGTAGAGTGTGGGAAGAAGCCCTGTGTGTGCAGCTCTCCACCTCCATTGGGTGCAGGCTCCCTGACCCTCCACCCTTGTCCACGCCCCTGCAGGAAACCTCACCCTTCTCTCAGTGACCTCCCTATTGATTTATTTTTTGCTTTTTAATTTCAAGAAAGCTTCCAAACATGCCATTTTTGTTTACGGTAGTTTAACATATTGACATAAATTAACACAGTCCAGTCAGGATCTACCCGCCTATGCGCCCTACTCTACACCACGCTGGTCTATTTGTTGTGTCTCTTTTCCATTTGTAATCCAGAGATTCCAAATAAAACTCACCCTGGTAAAACATGGCGGCATTCCCCATTTAGCATGCAAGACAGACCCCTGCTGTACAAAGCCATCATCGCACAACTCAGCTACTCATATTTCCCCAGAATGCCAGAAATTTTACATTTTACTGTGTAGATGTCCACTCTTCTAAAACCACATCGCTATGCGATTTGCTGGGCTCTGGGCAGTTAAAACAATCAAGAAATTCACGCTCAGCGTTTTTTAGGATGGTAACTCACACTAGCACAGAAGAAAATGCCCCACACGGATGGTTCTTACCTCTGCAGATGCGGCTGGCTGTGTCTCTGCAGAGGTCACGTCACCTCTTCCCTAGAGAAGCAGAGAGTGGAGAGAGTCTGTAAGTCTCAGGTGTGGTGACAGTGTGCAATTTCTCGGTGGAGGACAGGGCAGGGGATACTAACCAAGACTGCGAGCTTTTTCTTCCTGAACATCAGTCTCCACATGACTCCACAGGACAGGAGGAGTTTTCTCTAGCTTGCAGGAAGCTCTGCGAAGGCCCAAAGAGGGGAACTTGCAACTTGGGTACAACTCTTAAAATTCTGCCAGAGGAAGTGATGTGCCCATCACTGACCTCAAAACTCAACTGAAAAACTCACTTGTTTAACTCTGGGGGCTCAGCATCGACTCTGCGGGTTGTGCTATCACCACCTGCAGAGCCAGACAGGACCTTCAAGGCTACTTAATCTGCAAACTGTAAACTTCAAAAATATACCTAGCTGACTTAAGTCATCAAGGCCCAAACCCAGAACACGTCATCCAGGACTCTGTTCTTTTGAACTACGTTTTGACCAGAATGAATTAGAGATAGCCTGAGGACTGACTTAGCCATGCAACATCAGGAGCTTGAAGACGAACATCATGGCTGCCCCAATCTCTGCACACCCAACAGTCGGGGGCTAAATCTTCATTTTCTATTTGATCCAGGGCCTTTCCCCTGCCACATTTGTCCCTTGTTCCTTGACTCTAAAAAGTGAAGGAAAGTGCCAAAATTCAAATTCACCTCCTTTGCCTCTACAATTAACCACGGTTCAAAAGTCAGAAGACAGGGTAGGGTTTCCATCTAAATGAAAGTGGGATTTCATGTCTCTGCTGCTTCAGGCTGCCCTGGGTTGTCACAAGTCACCAGCATTACAAATTTTGGGATATGCTCCCCTACTCCCAGCAGGAGAGAGACCTGCACCTTGGTTGTTACCACCAACCTCTGTTCTTCTGTCTTCCCACACAACTGACATACAGCCAGTCATCAGCACAACACTCATGCTTCTACATTCCTTAGGCAGACCTTGGTCAGTGACTCTCCCATTGGAAGTACACTGGAAACAACTGGAAATATACAAACTCCCAGCCCAGATCACTGGACCGTCTGGGCACAGGATCCTGGCCCATCAGTGGATGCTTCCAGATGTGTGTACGTGCTCCATGTGTTTCTTTGTCCTCATCTCAGTCTCCCATCTGGACAGTGATTATTAAATAACCTGAGCACAGTTTCTAATACTTGTTTCCCTAGAGGCACTGCAGCTTTTGTGCAGTTTGCACGGTGCTGGCGTGCACAGCAAGCATCCTTCTCCTTCCTTAGAGAAACAGCCACTTCTTCCTATAGGACACTAATTCCATCTAGCCAAGGTGGGAATGACCTTCCCCTCCACTGGAGACCACAGGCCTGCCCAGAGACACACATGACACGCAGAACACACAGGGCCTGTTCAGTGTGTTCACCCCCACTCCCCATCCCCACCATGGAGCCGCCAGCCCTCCCTCCTGAAATTCTAGCTGTGCAATGGTCTTGTTTTGCCTGGAAAATGCCTGCCTGAGAAT
This sequence comes from Castor canadensis, assembly GCF_047511655.1. NCBI lineage: Eukaryota > Metazoa > Chordata > Mammalia > Rodentia > Castoridae > Castor > Castor canadensis. The sequence goes on along the minus strand of NC_133386.1, from coordinate 2,575,750 downwards.
AAAGTTGAACAAAGATAGACAGAAATCCAGGGCCCTAACTGGTGATTTTGATCCTTGGTATTCAAACCTGCCAAAACTCCCTTTTGTGAATGATATGTGCCAATAAATTGTGAATTTCGCTTAAGTCAGTTTGATTTGATTTCTGTAACTTGAAAACTGGGTGAGACCTAAGGCAACATAAATGATGCATTTACAAACAAATTCCCAATAACGTGAAATGAAATCCCAAATGTGTTGTGACATTGTGCACTCACAAATAATTTTATTCAACCCTATGACCAACCTACCAAGTACCTGGCCTTCCAGCAAAGACCCCATCCATGAGCAAACTCCCTGGACAGAATGCATACAGGGCATGCTGTGCTTGGTGGCTCCCCCAAAAATGTCAAGCTGCTACACTTGGCTTATTTTCTCATTTAGAATCATGGTTTCCCTTCCCCTTTTCATTTTCTGGGCTCCCCACTTTTTAGTCAACATTAAGGATAAGAGTGAATTAAGCAGGAAATTAAGAGTGACCTAGAAATTAAGCAGTTCTCCCAACTTTTGGCTACCACACCATTCTCTACCCTTCCAAATCCTTCTCTTTTCTCTAACTGGCCCCCACTTCCATTTTCTCTACCCCATGAGAAGCCAGTGTGCTTTCCACTCCAGGCCTGGGTGGGTAGGTAGCTCTCCACTCCAAATGAAATTCCTGCTCCTCCCAGCTCCCTTCCATGTAGAGGGTGAGTGGAGAGGCCAAACCCCTGGATCCTTCCTTCGCCTCAGAGCTTCTGCCTTGAGAACAGGAGTGGAGAGAGGCAGGAGAGGCCCAAAATGGATGCTCACCTTCACTTCCCCATGACATACTCAGGGGTTTCCACCCAGAGGGGTCAGAGCTCAGGAGGAAATCCTGACCCCTGATCCAATTCCTTGGGTCCTTTCCTCTTCCCTGCTCATATCTGTTACCCACCTGCAGCCTCAATATTCGCCAAATGCATTTAGCATGATTTCAATATGGTGGCCATTGAGGTGACAGAACTCTGTATAGAGTCCGTGAAGAGGAAACTTGTCAACTCATCAGGCTGGTGGAAAATAGATGAAAACAGTCAAACATATTTTGGTGTTTTGTTGGTTTGAAATAAAATATCAGAAATTTCTGGATGAATGATTAATAACCACTTTATAAAGGAAGTGTGGACTGTATCACTAGAAAGTGAGCCAGTGCTGTGCCTCAGATGTGGAAGAGAAGCAGCATGGCTCCGTGGTGTTTGGAATTCCTAGTCTAGATGACTATGCTGCATTTGAGGCTCGTGGTTTTCATAACATTGGCCTTGAAGTGAGGCTGGCAATCAGTCTTGCAGTGCGGGGGAGTTCGGCTTTCTCAGGGCCCGGTTCCCTGAGGAAGAGAACCTTGAAGACTCCACTCTCACAGTCATTGGCCAGCAGCTGGTAGACCCAATCTGTATGCTATTTCTAAATGAACTCAGTGGCCAGGAGAGTGATAAAGGGGGTGATACGGTCAGAGTACACTCTATCCACGTGTGCAAATACCAGCAAAATCCCGGCCGGTGTCCAACTGCTAGGAACTGGAGAAAAGGAAAAGCTCAGCACTTTCCAGAGGTGACTTGTGGGAGCAGTGCCACTGTTGTCACACGTGTGCACAGCTCTGGTCATTGCTGGTCCTGGAGGACCACTCCCAGTGACAATGGCAAGCTTACACAAGATCTGTCAGCCATGTGGTGAGGTACCTGGCTGCCTTTTAGCAGGTCACTTTGAGATGGGGTGGAAAGGGAACATTAACTCAAAGGAGTCAGAGGACAGGTGCAGACCATATCCGGGTACATTGGCCAAACATCCTCCTCCACCATTGTCCTGAGTCACAGTTAACCACAGTTGAGGCTACTTCTTAGAACAGTGGCCAATAGTCCCCAGCAATGACCCCAACAGGGACTTTCTCAACCCTAGAGGTTAGCCAGGAGCCTCATGGCGGCAGTTTTATGCAAACACTTCCCCTCAAATTGACATCTTAGCTCTGAGGACACCTTATTATGTAAACCACTCCCTGTTCCCCTCCCAACTCCACAAATATGTACACATCCTTTGCCTAATCATTGAACCCCATCCAGGAAGGTGCCTGGAACTGGAGATCAGTGCACTTGACTGCTTGGTCAAGCTGCCCACCCTCAGCCTCCGGTGGGGGTGTACTTCTACTTCTGCTTAACAGAGCTGCCCTCTATGTGTTTGTCACTGAATTCTTTCTTTGACCAGACCAAAAACTGCCATTCATCTTTGGTGACAACTTAACCACCCAGCTTCACTTTCCTCACTTGTGTAATGAGATAAGACGGAACACCTGCTGCACACAAGGGTGTTAGGAGAAAAAGCCAGGCAGGCAGCACCACCAGCAATCATCAGCCATGACAAGCATGTGGGAGCTTCCTATATTGCAGTAGTTCAGGGACCCCACAGACATCCAGCCCTCCTATGAGGACTCTGGGAGCGTGCGTCTTGCCGGTGGTCTCCCAGGAGTCTGCCTTGGGGCTGTTTAAGGGATCTGATCCTGAGTCCAGCCCAGTTCCCAGTCCTCGAGTGTGGGCCCAGGAGGGACACGGCAGATGGTTTGGAAGTTCGCACAGGACTGAAGGACTTGGATCTGGACTCAGCGGCATCTGAACTCTGGTTCCTATAAATAATAAGGCCATGCAATCAATTTTAAGATTCTGTCATTTTGAAATCATTTGGAAATGACCAAGATGGTTAACTTAAAAACATTGGGCTTAAAGAGACTTTGGGGGTCAGTACTGATTCTTAAATGGCTTTGATGACTTTGAGACACACCGGGGGGCCCTTCCTCAGAAAAATGCTCATCCTCCCCTCACCGGTCCACACCCATGACAGGACTCAGGATTCCCAGCCCTGCAGAGCTCCGAGTAGCCATGTCTCCCTCGTGAAATTTCATCCTGTGCCACTAGATGTCAGCAGAGAACACAGGAAGAGAGAAAAACTTCACCAGGCAGCCAATGAAATCCTGCAATTTTGTCATTAGAAACAAAAGATAGGTGTGCATTTCCTTTCTGGCTAACATTTTTCATGTATTTATTTGAGATGTGTACTTCTTCTTTTCAGGAGTGTCTGCTCAATGTGTTTCCCCCTTTATTGACTGGGTTGTTTGTTCATTTGGTGTTTAATTTTTTGAGTTCTTTGTATATTCTGGACTTTAATCCCCACTCAAATGAGTATTTGGCAAATATGTTAACCCATTCCGTGGGTTATGTCTTTGCCATGGTGATCACTTCCTTTGCTGTGCATAATTCACAATATCCAAGTCCAATGAATGGATAAAGAAAATGTGGTATATACACACACACACACAATTACTCAGCCAGAAAGAACAAAATTATGTCACTTGCGGGGAATGTATAGAACTGGAGAGCATCATGTTAAGTGACGTAAGCTAGAGTCAGAAAGGCAAATATTGTATGCTTTCTCTAAATGAGGGTGTAGACTGAAAGAAAAAAAGATGAAAGCAGAAGGGAGTCAGTGGGAGGCAATGGGAAGAGGGGTGGACAAGAGGGGAGTGGGAGGGTGAGTAAAATCGAAATGCATAATATGCAAGTATGGTATGAAAATGTCACAGCGAAACCCACGATTCCATGACATTAATAATAAAAAAATAAATTGTTCCTTATTCCTAGACATGCTATACATTCTTGCATGTTAGTCCTATGTACTGCGACCTAAATAAATTCATATTATCTCTACAAAACCCAAGAACACAGCCATGAACCCCAAGTTCAGACAAACAGATGTGTGGTCCTCACCAGCCGAGGTCCTGCAGGAGGGCTTAGATAGCAGGGGAGATGCAGGCTCCAGGGACAGGTGTGTCAGAGACTACTAGGGTCGCCTGTCAACACTCACGGGGGGCCAGAGGAAGGAGGGAAGAGGATGGAGGAGCAGCTCTGCAGACTCCAATGAGGAAGTGTCCACTGTCCCAGGGCAGTGGCTCTGCCTCATCTTCCTCGGAGGTTAAACTTCTCAGACTTGGATGCCACTTACGTTTTGCTCACATCCTAAATCCAGCAAGAGCCCAGGCGTCCCTGGCAGAAGCAGGGTGCTCTCCACACAGTACCCTTTCACTTCCCTCCCCCTGTTTTCCCCTCCATCATCCCCTCAGTACAAAGGGGTGCGGTTGGGCGGGAGGGAATGTGGAGAAGTACTTTCTATGTCAGGTCCATAAGCTGGGGAGAAGAGATCCTTCAGAGAGAGTAAACCCCACTTTATCCCCAGTGTCACCAGAGCAATTCCCTGTGATTAGGGCTCCCAGAATAAACTGGGCTGGGGAGGAGGGGGCGCTGGCTTTCCGGAAGGAAGCTTTGCTCTTTCCTGCCCTCCAGTGCAGGGGACCGGGAACCTGTGGCTCACCCTTTCCTGTGGAGTTGTCCCTCAGGACTCTTGCACTGAAACAGGGTGAGGAGTGTTTGGCGGGAGGTAAGGTAGTGGCCTTAAGGAAGTTGATATCTGTCTCCCTCCTCCCTGAAGGAAGGAGCTGGCCACTCTCACACTGGAAGTGGGTGATCTCGGAGGAAACAATATTTCTCTAAGTCTATGTAACTCTCAGCTCTCAGTGAGACTTGACTCACTAATTTCAAAAAGTCAACATTAAAAATAGGGCCGGGAGTGTGGCTTCAGGATAGAGCCCTTGCCTGGCATGTGTGAGGTCCTGGATTTCATCCTAGCACCATAAAATAAACACAATAAATAAATATTAAAACACTTTCCCTATTTTACTTGAACAAGCTCCTCCATCAGATCTATGTCTTATGATTCTGGGACCTCGTCTCTAAGTGGTGTCTGAATTATCCTGGGCAGAAACTCCCAGGTGAGTGAGCCTCACCTTTAGCACTCAGGTAGATACACAGGAAGACAGGGGCAGGTACGTGCACCGCTCTGTGACCCCTGGCCTCACGTCCGTAAGTGCACCAGTATCACAGTGCTTTATTTTGGCTTACTAGTATTTTTGAATATATAATAAAGGCCTTTGTGTATTCCCCCTGAATATTTCTAGCTGTTTTCATATTGTGTTGTCATGAATATTAAAGTCATAATAGTTGCATTTAATTTTAAACTGATGCATACAATTGTACATATCAATGGGGGACCGTATTGCATTTTGGTACACGTGTTGTGTAAGGTTTAAATCAGGTTAAACATGTTTATAATTTCTTTATGGTAAAATCCTTCTTATAACTTGCTGAATGTAGAGTAAGCAAATTCCTGTTATTCCTAAGTACCCTAGTGAATCATTATTTATGAGTGTTTTCTAAGCAAATGGTCACAGAATTATTATTACTTTTCAGAAAAGTAATTATAATCATTATTATTATTATTATTCAGAAAATAATGGTGGTATTTACAATTGCACCTCTAATTTCTTTCTGCTTCTACGTACGGTAGATGGAATACCCAGAACAACGCTGGTGAAGCAGCGGTATGTTCTCGTCTTAGCTCCAAATTTCAAGTTAAGACTTACAGGATTTGTAACCATGAATTACAGCACATCAGAAAGAGACAGGCCTTGCTTTTAAGGGCTTATTGGTGCACCGCTAGGGGAATGCAGATGGTAATTGCAGGAAGGCTGAGTCTGTGTCCTGTGACCCCCAATTCTCCTTTGGGTTTCCTCCTCTCCCTGTGCCCGTGGCCCCCAAGCTCACCAGGAGCCTCCAGCTGGATCTGGAGCTTTATCAGCTCTGAAGGACTGGGCCTTGACGCTGGAGCCTCAGTCACAAAATGATTTCTCTCCAGACTGGTGCCAGCTTCAGAGCCCACCTGGAAATCTTGCAAGATGACACATCATAAAGGTGACATTGAAAGAGACATAGGCATAGCTGAGCTCAGAGCTGGAAAGCAGCAGAGATGGAGTGGGAGTAAATGAGGAGAGGCAGGTCACTCACTAGAGGGGAGCAATGTCCGCGGTGATGGTGGGGCCACTGGTCAGCCGGGACAGAAACATGGAAACATGGAAGGCTGAGACTGGAGTGAGGGCAGGGACCGGACCATGTGGCTTGGCCTGCTGGCTCAGATGAGGGTATGTGAGTGACCGCAGCAGAGAAAGCAAAGACCAGCCTGGGGGTCCTGGATGACGGTCAGTGCTGGTCCCTCCCCTGCCCTGCTCTGGTACACAATGAACCAGCTGCAGAAAGAGCACTTGAGAGACTGCTCTGTCCAGCAGGGCGGCCATCAGAAACAACCAGGGGCCATCTCACCACTGTGCTCAGACAGGACTATAGACAGAGCCAAGAAAGGCAAATGGCCAGCTGCAGGGTGGACCCAGAGGGCACAGAAACAGAGAGGGACTGAGAGACCTCATGTCCTTGGGCTGACCTGAGGCTGTCCTAGCGAGACTTTCAGTTTCTTCAGGATTAGGTTTTATGTTTTAATTTTTTTAAGTGAGGTGAATTTTCCATAATGGCAATCGTTTTAAAGGGAACAGTCAGTGTTCACCCAGTGGTACAGTGTTCACCGAGCACGCACGAGGCTCTGGTTCCAAGCACATGCAAGAAAACGATTAAGCAGTATTTGTAACCCCGAAGATGTGCTGTCAACTAACTGCAGAGCACCCTCACCCCATCCCCACTGAGCTGGCACGCCCCGTTCCTCGTCCCCCAGCCTCTCAACCAGCAATCCGCCTCAGCCGAGGACTTTCTTACTCTTGACATTCCGTGTCAATGGAGACACACATGGTGGGTCTCTGGACTGGCTTTTTTCATGAACGTGATGTGTTCAACGTTCACCCACATCACAGCTTGGATCAGTACTTCCTTCCTTTGTCCGGCTGAATAGTGTCCCTGTGCACGTAACCCATAACCTCTTCCTCCATTCATCCACGGTGGACATCAGCTACCGTGAACAGCGCTGCGGGGACCGTGTGTGTGCATGGATGAACTGGCTTGGGTGTCCCGGGTGCATCTTAGGAGTGGAATGGCTGGGTCATGTGCTCACCTGCATTTCTGTCTTCCGTGGAGAAATGTCTATCCACACCCCTTGCCCTTTCTGAACTGGTTGAGCTGTCTGTCTGCGGTTCTAGCTCAGGTTTTAACTCCCATGGAGACACGGGAAGGAGGGGGAGAGAAGCTGGCCTGGGACTGTCAGCTGGGCTGGGCAGCAGGACTGGAGTCGAACTGCCAGCTAAGGGAAATGTGTCTAATATGCCCTGGGTGAAGTTAAAAATACACACGTCCCTGCGATTTCCCTCATAACTGAAGATGTCAAGCCTGTGCCTTCTGTTTGTTTTTGTGGGTTGATAATGACAGCATGATTTAGGTTGAAGTTGAACATGACAGTTGGTTACCTGGCACACAAAGACACAACTTCTGCAGAGTCACCATCTTGAACCAGGCCCAGGGAGTGCACAGAAAGGGTCAGGCCCCTGAGGTGTGCACCCAACCAAGGCCCAGGGACGATCCACCCCAGCAGAAGGCAGCAGACCCAAAGCCCCGCCAAGAATTTCAGATAACAGAGGAGCAGAACTAGAGGGAACATAAGCTAAGTATGTTCTCAAATCATGAAATCACAGCAGACGTGGCAAAATAAGTGCAAACAATTTAGAGGCAAAATAAAAGTGGTTTCACAAGTAATATAGTTTGTTTGTTTGTTTTTACAAAATCCAGGAGATTATATCAGGAATCTATTAGTCCTAATAAGATGTGAAAAGATTACTCTATTCCAAGAGTAAAATAAAAAAAATTAATAGTGCTTTTGTACACCAACAGCAAATAATTTCAAAGCTAGACTTGTGTGTGAGAGAGAAGAAAAACCTTTAAGGTAGAAATGAAAGAATAAAACTGGACTGGAGGTGTGGCTAAGTGGTAGAGCAGCTGCTTTGCAAGTGTGAAGCCCTAAGTTTTTGAGTTCAAGTCCCAGTACCACCTCCCCCCTAAAAGTATGTAAAGTCTTTACCAAAAAACATAAAATAAGCTTTATTGGAATGGAACAAAATAAATGGAAACAAGTGTCATATTCAAGAATGAAAATCTTAAGGCGGAACTAATGCTTATCTTCCCAAAATCACTAATAAAATGGTATAACAAAAAGGCATCATTTTTTTCTGATTTCAAATCAAAGCAATTTTAAATGTCAGAACATACTCAGCACTATTTGAGAGCAGAGCAGGGAACATCCTCCCATTAGAGGTCCACATTCACTCCATGTTTCAAGAATTAAATCTGTGCCACAAGCGAGACAGGACCTAGAAGACTTCACCCTCCATGGGAGGACAGCAAAGGACAGAGGTGGTCTTGGAGAACAGCGAGGAGAGAGGGCCTCACCAGATCATGCCACACAGAACAGTGAATCCAAGATGTAAAAAGCCAAACTATGTAACTCTTAAAAAGACATTCAGGAGAATAGGTATTTTTTCATTTTTTTCATTTGTGCTGCTTAAAGGATGTGCAAACCCATCAAAAAGCCATGCATCATTTTTTAAAAACTAGGTTTCACTACATTTAAATTAAAAAGAACAAAACAACATTTTGCTAGTCAAAAGATACCACAAAGGTCTGGAGATGTGGTTCAAGAGGTAGAGCACCGCCCAGCAAGTGCAAGACCCTGAGTTCAACGCCCAGCACAACCGAAAATAAAACAAAGACACCACAGTCAGAGTAAGCCACAGAGCAGAAAAATGTAGTTGATCTGTACCTGAAGGAGGATGGGAAGCAGAGGTGTGCTACAAGTGTGGGTAAGGCATTTCCCATCCTTAGATTGTCAGGTCCTTTGGCAGACCCGAAAGCGTGCCAGACCGTCTGTAAGGGGGTGGGAAGGAATTGGAGACGCCAGGCTCTGGCACAGTCACTCTCTGACATAACCCAGGTTCAACCAGTGTGGAAAACAGTGTCCATAGCAAATTAATTAGAAATGGACATCGCTGTAGTCCGCCAACTTCACTTTGAAGCAACTAGACCAGATGGAAAAGCCCTCATAGGTTTTCACGGGGGACAGGCCCAAGGGCTGCCAAGCACTACTTAAAAGATCAGAGAGTGGAAATCATCCCATCGTTTGTTGGTAGCAGAATGGACGCTGGCATTGTCCATGCCATGAAGTACCACATAGCTCCTAAAATGAACAAGCTGGAACCATGAGTCCAACATGAATAAATCCAAAACACATGGAGTTGTTTTAAAAGTTTTCTGGGGCTGGGGGTGCAGCTCTGTGGTGGAGCATTTCCCCAGTATGCCCAAGACCCAACCCCACAAAAGAAAAGTCTGTGTCAAAAGGAAATATAGACTAAAATTTCACCCAGTGACAATTTAAATGCACCTGCAATTACAGATGCAGACTGTTGCAGGCTGAATTGTGTCCTCCCAAAGTCATCTTTCAATGTCTAACCTCCAGTACCTTGGAGTGTGACTGCTTAGGGACAGGGTGAGGTGAGCACACTATGGTGGGTTCTGATCCAATGACTGAGTCCTTACGAGAAGAGAAGACAGAAGGACCTCCAAAGGAACAGCCCTGCTGGCACTTGGTCTAGAACTTCCTCAGGAGGTGAGATGGAGCAGTATGGCACAGAAGCTGCCAGTCTGTGGTACTTTCATCACGGACTACACATTAGTGAATATTCAGATACCTTCGGGATGCCAGCAGCTCCTCCCTGTCACTTGACTGTGCTCTCCATCACTGGACACTCCCAGGAAATGGGTCCCATGCTGAGGCAAACACTCTTGGGGCCTTAGCTCCTCACAGTTGGGGCATCTGGTGCTGACCCAGGTCTGCCTGCCAGGTAAGCAGGTAAACAGGCCCAGCTGCTGATGACCTGTCGTGAAGGCCTCATGACATGACGTCCTTTTCTTGGACAGAGGGCAGAGCAGTATAGAGGTGGAGAGGCCCCTGAGAGGTTCGGAAGGACAGCCACAGTGGGCAGATGGAGGAGTGGGCTTGGGACCACATCCAGGAGGGGAGCTTCTCCTAGGAGCCGGGGCCGGGGCAGGGCATCGTGACTACTCTGATCAGCAAACTCCTGTCACAAGGCTGTCCCCTGCTCTGCTGGCTGCTTAGTGGCAGCCTAGCCGCGGTGCACTCGGTTCCAGTAAATATCCCCCTGACCTCAGCCCATTGTAACAACCCAGTGTCTTCAGACATGGCACGGCCACCCCCAGGGAGAACCAGTGGAGGCTTGGAGGAGAAGGACTCTAGGTCCTCAGGGTCTGGAAGGTGGGGAGGTGCAAAAGGTGGGGGCTCAGCGCAGAAGCCACCCTGACATGCCAGATCGCCAAGTGGAGTGGCAATGCTCTCAGAGCAGTGCAGAAGCCCTGACCGTAGAACAGTAGCCAAGGTTAGAGTCACTGGAAGGAAGTGTGGTGGATTCTAAGGCCTGGACAGCTGGGCTGGGCCTCCTTGAACTCCCTTGGCACAGCCTGACATGACAGGTCAGAGGCAGAGGCCTCCGTGTGCTCTGGGAGGTGGGAGCCCGGGCAGAGCTGGGCACCCCAGATACCGGAATTGTCTTCCACGTCTAATTCAGCCTCCTACAGCATAAACCAGGAAGTGCAGGTGAGGACAGGAGCACCAGGAACGGTCACTCCAAAGGCAATCATGAACTTGAATTTGCATCTCCCTCTGTCCTGGATGAGACTGAGGTCTGCTCACTCTTAATCAGTTATGATCGTTTGGTCCTGAGATAGTAATTATACAACTCTGCAACTGGGCCATGGAGCCCAGTTCTTCGGTCAAACACCAGTCTAGATGTTGCTGTGAGGTAGTTTTTGGATGTGGTTAATATTTAAGTCAGTAAATGTGAGTATAGCAGACTGCCCTCCCTTGTGCAGTGGGCTTCATCAAACCACTCTAAGTACTTAAAAGACTGCTCCCCCCGCTCCCCAGGAAGGAATAAATCCTGCCTCTGGAGGGCTTTTGAACTAAAACACCAATCTCACTGGAATTTCCAACCTGCTGAGCTGTCCCACGAATCTCAGACTTGCCAGCCTGCCAACTCAAGGACCAATTCCTGAAACCATGTCTGTCTGCTATACAGATATATACATCTATAGATATGGACTTGCTACAGGTAGTTCTTTCTCTCTTTTTGCCAGCCCTAGCCAAAATGCAGGAGACTCTAGCTTCTGAAAAACAACCAAAAGCAAAAAAAAAAAAAAAAAAACTAAAGTGTGATTCAAGTGATAGAGTGAGCACCTGCCTAGCAAGTGCAAGGCCCTGATTTTGAACCCCAGTGCCACGAAATAGAACCCAAAGAAAAGAGGAACATCACTGAGGAACAAATGGTAACAAGCATCAATCACATATCAGGAGAAGAGAACAGAAGTGAGGCAACCCTGCTAAATGGCTCCCCGTCTGTTCTACTCATCAGTGGCTTAGTTCAGGTCCTTTGAGTGCAGTAAGGCCATGGCTGTCAATCTCTGTACTTCTGAGCACTACCACTAGAGGGCAGGAAAGAGAGCAAGAAGCCCCAGACAAGTCAACTGTGCTGGCTGCCATTTGTGGTGTTGGTTCAAATGGTCCAACAATGGATACCACCCATGTCCACGTCCCAATATCCTCACAGAAAAGTCAAACCAAGAATCAAAAAGTTCTTAAATTAGACTAAAATATTATTCTACATAGGACAAAATGTAAAAGAAGCGTGTTTGTATAAAAATACACAAAATCTTTGACCCGATAACTTCTCACAGTTTGCCCCAAGATGAAGACTAAGGTATGCAGGTGTTCACCATATTGTTTTTTAAAATGGTAAAAAAATAGAAAATTTACCCAAATATTTAACAATAGAGGATTGTATAAATAAATTATGGTATAGTTATGTCATAGAAAATTCTGTACCTAAAAAAAGAAAAAGAAAATTCTGTACCTAAAAATCAGGCTTTAAAAAAAGTGTAAGAACTTTGGGGAAAGTTACAAAATGTTGTAAAAACAGAAACAGATGAAGATGTGGGTAGGGTTGAGTGAACAGATGTAGAGGCAGAAAGACCCAGAAAGAGAGACCATGACATACATCCATCATACATCCACCTTAAAAAGGATTGTTTTATGTTTGATTATATTTAAGGTGATTTGTTTTAAGTTTTAGCAAGGAGTTATTTTAGTATAACAGGATAAAGTATAGGCAAAGGGGAGATGGGGGAAGGGAGACATTTCCTGTTCCCTATGCAGGAAATGGGAGCAGAAACTAAAAATGGTGGTCTTACACTGGAGAGCTGGGGGAACACACGTGGTCAAAGACAATGGATCTGGGTGGCTGAGACCTGTTATCCTACCAAGTTACACCCCATCACAGGGACGAGAGGTGCGCCTCAGAATTTCCTTTTGATTATTCGCCACCACCCAAGGATGCCTGCCACTTCTGAACATCTCAAAGAGGAAAGCAGAACAGGCAGCTCCTCTGAGTCTCCCTGTTCCTGTAACTTAGCATCTAAAGGGAGATGGGAGGGGGACTTAAGGTGATTTTAAGCATTTCTGCTTTTCTGTACTTTTCTCATTTTCTGTATTGTTCTGTATTCCTCTGAACTCCACGGAGAGAAGAAACATACATCACGTGTATTTACAAAACAGAACTAAACTCTCCTGGGTCTGTCAATCCTGAACGCTGGCTGCTGATGCCATTAGGGGTAGACATGTTCGTGGGGTGTGTGGTGGGGAGGAACCTGCAGATGTCACCCGCATTGTCATTTATTAGGCTGCTCTATCAGAGCTTTTCTGGCTTTATTATGGGAAAAATAAGGAAACTAGAGTCTGTAAATTAAAGTAACACAACACAGACATGCACCATTATCTTACTCCAAAAACTTACAACTACAAGACCATCCCAGAGAGCATGGAGTGTGGCCGGGCGGCCGTGCAGAGCCGCAGCCCATAAGGACACCTCTGTCCAATCCCTGTCTCCTGCCGAGGCTCTGCAGGCCCTTGGTTCTCCTGGCTCCCCGAGGTCTTCAGCCTTTCACTTTGCTGGTCTGTGGCCAGTGATCACGGGTGGAGGTCTGGACTCCCTGCCCCAAGCTCAGCATGGATGACAGTGAGGTGAGCAGGACAGAGCCCCCGAACAATCTCTGGGCACCGAAATACATGGCTTAGCCCTAGCAGACTCGGGTGCGTGGGAGCCCCAGGGGGACCAGAGCAAACCAGGGAACTGGGGAGGCTCGGCACGGTGGAGCAGGAAGGGGTCTCTGCAGACAGGAGGCGACACATGGAGGACGGGGCTGAGCAATGTCTTGTAAGGAGGTGGGAGCATCAGGGGCAGGGTCTGCTGCTGCAGAGGCCCACTCAGATCCCAGGCTTGGCATGAGGACATCTGAAGTTCAACAGATGCTGGAAGGAACCCTCCCAGCACTTCACTTCTGACCCAAGGCAGGCACTTCCCAGAAATGAGGACTATGTAAACTTCCTCTGCGGTCACCTTCTCTTCCCAGGGGACAGACCGAGAGCAAACCTACCTTAAATTTGGGGGAGGGAGATTCGTGGCCCTGAGAAAGAGGCTAAAGTCACTCATCACTACATAAACACACATTGTTGCAAACTCTCACCTTCCATTTGGCTTAAACCCTCACGTGTCTTTCTTCAGGGAATCTGCTTGTTCTCCCCGAGGCCTCTGCTCCCAGCTCTTTCCCTGTACAGTAGGGTCATAAACCCAGCTCTGAGGCCCCCCAGAGTGACCCATCACCACACACTCAATCATACTCACATGTATGAGTGAATAATATCTGTCTATCTGTCTATCTCTGCCTCTGCCTCTGTCTCTCTGTGGCTCAGCTGGCTCTTGTCCTTTTAATCTGCAGCCCCCAGGTTCTGAACCAAAGAAGAATTTTCCTCCTCACATGGCACCCCATTCTTAAGGGCACTTTTGAAGGCGGTTCATAAAGGGTGGGTCTTGCCCGCAAGCTAAAACTGTCACAGCATAGGTTTGTCCATCTGGACACAGCTGGTGTGGAGACAGAGACCACCTGTGGTGGGAAAAGCCACTCTGGTCACAGGTCCTGCTGCACCTGTGTCCCAGAGAAGGGAGTTACCCATATCTGGACAGGGGATGTTCTGTGCTAACAGAAGACATGAATGCCTTCAAGGAGATTAAATCATACTCATATACTTTTTTCTACATCAGCATCATGGCATAATTAGTTTATTATAAATAAAAAAACCACAATTAATCAAGTGGAGAAGGCCTTGAAGGATTTTGAGCACAGCAGTGACTGAGGGTAAAATGGAGAGTGCCAAGTTCCAGCTGTGCTGAACTGAGGGGCCAGTGGAGAAGGGACAAGAGAGGTTTGGGAGGTCAAGGAAGCAGAACACAGATGGACACCGGGGAGACGCCAGGCAAGAGTGAAGACAGAACCTCGGTTTTTCAGATGGTGGAAGAAGCAGGAGGAAGTCTGGTCATCTAGATCCCACTCAGAGAGGCTGAGAGCCGAGCAGAGATCAAACCAGGAGCAAGGCCAGGCACTGGTGGCTGACGCCTGTAATCCCAGCTACTCAGGAGACAGAGATCAGAAAGAGCACAGTTCAAAGCCAGCCCAGAAAATAGTTCATGAGACCCTATCTCGAAAAAACCATCACAAAAAGGGCTTGTGGAGTGACTCAAGTTATAGGCCCTGAGTTCAAGCTCCAGTATGAAAAAAAACAGGGGGGCAAAGCTGAGTTGGGGGAGATTTACAAATCTCCATCCAACTGTTGTCCTCTGCCTTCATCTCCATAATCAACGTGACTATAGCAACTGAGGATGGATCTTCTCTGTCCCCCCAGGGCACATTCCTGGCCACTCATCTTTGTGACTGTGAGATGCCCAGCTCCTTCATCTGCTCACATTCACTTCACCGTGGAGAGCCAGGGACCAAGAGGAGGTAGAGGAGGCTCGGGTGTGCAGGGTGTCACCACTGATGAAGTGTGACAGGAGATCCTGGGATGTCTGCAGGAGCCCCACAAAAACTAAAGGTGAACAACTCTTAGTTCCCAAGAGAAGCAGGTTTGGCAAATGGAATCCTGGTGTGAAAAGATGGCCTTCTGCACTTCCCCAAACAGGCCCCACTGATACCACTGTCCACCTGTGCACACACTGTGACTGGCTGGCGGGGGAGGAGAGGATGCTCAGACCCTGCTGAATGGTGGCCCTGCATTGGATATGACATTCTCCCACTACCGTGGTCCTCGGATGGAGCCAAGTGTGGATGCAAAAATCTAAGGGGGACGAAACTTAAATGTTTTTAAAAAGATTATTAGGAGCCAGGTGTGGTGGTGTACCCCTGTAATCCCAGCTACACAGGAGACATAGTAGGAGGATCATGGTCCAGGTGGTTGGGAGACCCTGTCCAAAAAGTTGCTAAAGCAAAAAGGACTGGAGCAAGTTCAAGTGGCAGAGCACTTGGTTCGCAAGTGTGAGGCCCTGAGTTCAAATCCCCAGACACCAGGAAAGAGAGAGGGGGGGATAGAGAGAGAAAGAGAAAGAGAGAGAGAGAGAGAGAGGAAGAAGAAAAAGAAGAGAGAGAGAGAGAGAGGGAAGGAGAGAAAGATCATCATTTCAGACCCTCAACTCTTCCCTAAAATTGATCTGCCAGAGAGTGCCTCTGCCACCTCCCTGCTCACAACCTCTCTGTCCCCTGTTCCACACAAAGGTGCCCACCCTAAACCCAACTCAGTGCATCCTCCTTGGTGTCCACCTCCCTGAGGGGCCAGACAGAGCCATGGTGGAAACCCGCACGGTGACAGCTCCAGACTAAGGAACTGCTCCCACGGGCGTGACGACTTCCTGTTGTCAGCAGACTGAAGGCTGTGCTCGCTGCCTGTGCTCGCTGCCAGCTGACAGAGCTTTAAAAAAAGCTTTCATAACAGTCCCCAGCCGATTCTTGGCACAGCTTGGAAGGAACTCAAAAAGCACCGAGTGCCATTACTACAGCGAACCTCCCCATTCCACCTTTCATTCCCATGGATGTGAGCAAGTTTGCTTCGCTCACAAAGGGGAACTAGAGAAAGAGCGAGGTGAGCCTTCTCACCGTGCAGTGCCCCGTGCGTCACGACCCCATCCGTCCCATCACGAAGCTTCCAGCCATTTGACTCTTAATGTTTAATTCTGATCGGCCAAAAATAGCTTGTCTTAACTGATCAATTGAACTCATAATAATGAGAGTTCAAAGAGACTATGCCTACAGTCCTGTGCTCACAGAGAATTACACTTAAAAATTAGCTTCAATTTATAAGCAGGTTTTTACTGTAAGGATAGAAAGGTGATAAATATAATACTTTTAAGAAAAAAAATGCTTCTAGCACATTGGCGCAGTATTCTAAAAGGGTAGACAGAATGGGAATCAGAGATGAAAGAAAAAAGGGTCCCCCCCAAAACAATATTTTGCAATCTCACAAATAAGGCTAATCATGATTTTTGAAGGATGATAATGACGTGTTGTCAAGTCGCCATGGTAACTAGATTTCACTGTAAACACGGAGGACTGACATGAGAGTGTTACTTTGAAATATCAAAAATTTTTTAATGTCAGGAGACACACCTCTTTAACTGGTAAAGCCTGCTTCTGGACGCAGCATTTCAGAGGCCATTCTCTGCCTGGCGGCTCCTCCTCTGGACCTGATGACATGGACACATTGAGGTCTAACCCCTTCACCTGCCAGGTGGGGTTAGCTTTGGACCTGGGTTACGGGTCCTTTCTTAAGTCAGGTACTTGTGGCTAGGAATGATGCTCAAGCCTGTAATCCTAGCCACTTAGGACGCAGAGATTGGGAGGCTCATAGTTTGAGGTTAGCCAAGGCAAAAAGTTCCTGATACCCCATCTCAACCAAAGGCTGGGCATGGCAGAATACACCTGTTATCCCAGCTACACAGGGAAACACTAATAGGAAGTTTGAGGTCCAGGTTGGCCTGTGCATAAAGTGAGACCCTATCCCCAAAATAACAAGAGCAAAAATAGTCTGGGGCATGACTCTGGTGGTACAGCACCTGCCTAGCAAACACAGGGCCCTGAGCACAAACCCCAGTACTGCCACAAGGTGAAAAAGCAAAGTCAGGTACTTATTTGTTTCTGGTGTGATGGACTCATCTGAACTCAAGAAAAGAGACAGAGACCCATCTGACTCAGTCCGGCCAGATCCTCAGCAGTTCTCAAAAGCCAGTCAGAGCCCATGACTCACTGGAACCCTGGACCAGACTCCAGGAAAGGTCTCCAGTGGCTCTGACACATTTTCATGTCTGACCTTACCTACCAGAACAGGAGGGGGGTTGACCGAGCCTTGAAAGTCCTGTGGCACTGTCCAGCCTCTGCTGTCTGGTCCCCAGGATGCTGGGGTCCGGACGCAGATTACATGACTAGAAAGACAGGGGTGAGCTCCATTCCTTGAGTGTGAGTGTCTCTCCAATATTCACTCATGGACACCTGGATCCCAGTGAGAGTAAAGGGAGGTGGGGTCTTTAGTCGAGGACTAAATCAGAAGGTGATGTCCCCATGATGGGGTTTGCAGCTTGTGACCGTGCTGCAGGAACTCGTGGGGCTTCTCTGCCCTGTGTCACCTGACACAGCATTTGACTCCTCTGCAGGACTCAGCAGCACTGCACCATGTGGAAGGAGAGATGCCTCAGCAGACACCGCACCTGCTGGTGCAGGACTTCCAGCCTCCAAACTGTGAGAGACAGATGTCTGTTGTTTATAGATTACCCCGTCCTGGTGTTTCGGTCCAGCAGCAGAAGCAGCCTAAGCTGTAAGAGTGAGGGATCAGCCAGATTATATTCAGGGTGTCGTGACAGATGCTACGATGTGAGTGTTTGCATCTTTCCCCAAATGGTTCCGAGGAAACCCAGCCCCAGATACGATGGCCGTGGGAGGTGGAGCGTTGGTGATCAGGTCATGGGTGTAGAGCTCCATTTCATGTGATCAGCACCCTTTTAAAAGAGGTCCCACATGGCTGCCTCGCCCTGTCCTTTCCCCAGCTGAGCGCACAGGGCGAAGGTGCCATCCATCACCCAGGAAGGGGGCCCCACCAGACACCAATCTGCCGGCCCCTCCATTTTGAACCTCCAGCCTCCAATCCAGAAGGCTTCAGTTCCAGATGTTTCTGGGCCACGCAGTCTATTGTAGCTTTTTACAGCAGCCCAAGTGACCGACCCGGGTGGCTTTTTTTTGTTAATCTGAGATAATTTCAGACTCCGTTACCCCTGACTTAATAACTTGTCAAAGGTAAAGTTAAATTTCATGATGGGCACTGGAAACATGTCTTCAGTTTGCTTGTAATTGCAGAGAAAACCAATAGCGTAAGATCACTGAAAAAGGATTTCGTGGCTTTTAAAATAGGATGACTCTGCAGAAGGATGGGATCGAAGCCAGAGTTTCATCTGTAACGGAAATGAGATTGGATTTGGGAAAACCTCCAGAATTTCCTGGGCTCCAGGGCTCTGGAGAATTAAGGAGCTAAAGAGAAACAGCAGTGCTCACACTTTTGTAGATGGTTTCACAGAGAGTGGAGCGATGGATTTTGTAACCATTTAATTGTGCATCTACTTTTAAAGAAATCCAAGGCATTGAAAGGGATCCCACAAGGTAAATTTGTGAAGACAGGGAAGAGGGAGACGTTGCCAGGTGGAAGAGGCGGGGGCAGGAAAAGAAAGAGGATGGAAAGGGGGAGATGTTTATATGATTTTCTAAATTTATTTTATTATATATTCTTCTTTTTTTGGTGATACTGGAGTTTGAACTCAGGGCCTTCACTTGCTAAGCAGGTACTCTACCACTTAAGCCACAAATCTGGCCCTTTTTTGTTTTTATTTTTCAGGTAGGGTCTTGAATTTTTGCCTGAGGTCAGCCTCAGGCTACCATCCCCCTACCTACACCTGCCATGGACCTGGCTGACAGGTGCACATCACTACACTGAGCTTAGTGACTGAAATGGAGTCTCCCAACTCCCCCTCCCCACCCCCCTTCAACCTCGATTCTCCTCCTGATCTCTACCTCCTGAGTAGGTGTGAGCCAGGTGCCTAGTCTATAGTCAGCTTTTAAAAGCTAACAATATTTTGTTTATGTAAAAAATGTTTATAATTTATTAATTTTATTTTAAATTAACAAGGATGTTTATTGCAAAGATATTTTGAGGCATCAAATGTGTTAAGTCTTTACTTCTTAATTCTATGAATACTTTATAACTTATTAGACAAGAACAATTCAGATAAAAATTACTAAACTGCAGTTTCAAACAGGGGGAGGAAATTTTCAGAAAACCTTTCTTTACATCCTTCCCTGGACATCAGAAAATGGAGAGAGAAGGAATGTACTTTTAATTGTGTAGTTTAACCTACCTGTGCAAGAAAAGGAAAAACCTAGAAAAGTAGACTCTGTGGAACGTAAGATTTTAAAACAAGGCCAGCTGTAGGATTTGGGGAGGTCTGTGTTCTCAAAATTAGGTAAAATTCAGAGACAGAGGCCGTCCCAAGGATGACAGTGTTTAAGCTATACGATGCTAGCTACAAGGTTCTCAGGTGGCTTTCCAAGAGGCCTCGATGGGTGATCAGAGCAGCCAAAGGCTGGTCAGTCTGCCCAAGTGCACCCAGCTGGCCAGTGACCATGGTTCAGTTTGTCATTTACTAAGAAATAGAGAAACCCAGACAAGACATCTCCCAAATAAAGACAAAATAATTAACTTGAATGTACCATGATGTTAACTGCTATTAAATTATAGTTGCTATTTTTAAAATAGTAATCTCTGTGATTAAGTGATAAACAATAGATATAAGAAAATGATGAAGGCAGGCCAATTAGAATAAGTTTTTTAAATTCACTGGTTTTTATGATATTTAACAGTTTAGTCTCCAACATTGAGTAAAAAGTCTCTCTCTAGAGGTAATTTTGGCACTGAGACTTTGTGCAAACTGGGACCTAGGATAAAAAAGGTTGTTAGGAAACAGAGAGTCGGAAATTAATTTGCATTTTTATGAAATATCCTCCAAATGGAAACCCAAAAGTATTTGAGAAATGGGGTTTCCACTGGTCAAATTAGAGGGAGCAATTTTCTAAGTCTGGCATATATCACCTGAACAGGTGAACTACATTTCTATCTGGTGCAAAGGTACATGAGGACAGTCAGTTTCTTTGTTTTCCATAGCTCCTGCACAAGCCTACCTGGCTGATAGACTAAGAGCTAAGTAACTGCCCTTCCTGTGCTGTGACCAGAGTTCACACCGGCTGCAACAGGCCTTGGTCCTTCTGCCCACCTCACAAGGACACCCAGTGAGAGGCTGATGCCAGCCAGGTGTGTCCCCCTCCTCAGTTCCTGCCCTCCTCAGCCTGGAGCTGCCCAGGCTGTGGGGATCTTTGGAGCAATGAGAAAGCAAAAGGTCCACAGGAGGTGCTGGATCTGGTCCCTGGGGGCAGGAGGGCCCATGAGGTCCTGGCTCCCCAGGGTGGACAGGGCAGGTAAAAGGGGAAGAGGCCCTGAGTGGACCAGCAAAAGCAACAGGCCTGCGTTATAAACCACAGCAGAGAGGTGCTCTGATGACTAGGGTCCTGACAACCACTGTTCTGCAAACCCCAGGAAACGGGTGCAAATCCCCAGCCCCACCCAGAACACCTAATGTGTGGCCGACTCTATGATTTCAGCTAAGTCGCTCTACTCCACACTTCGCGTGGGACCTCACAGGGTCTGTCAACCAGGAAACCCCAGGGAGACAGGCTCTGTGTCATTTACACAGTCTCTGAGCACTGGGAAGCACAAGATGTTTGGATTTGCATAAAATCTAGAAAAATCATCCTTCCATTTTCTGTGACTGTATTTCTAAACCATTTCCTTTTCATTTGAAGATGGAAACTCCCTTAGGGATGACAAAATTGCTTTTAGAATGTTAGAGGTTTGTCACATTGAGACTGAAAGTGCTAATGTCTTTCTCATTCTGTTCTGTGGTATCTTGATAATGTTTTTAAAATAAGAACCTATAAAAACGTCCGGCCCATGGGTTAAGAAACCTGTCAGGTTTTGAAAGCCCCTGGTGATCTGGGTGTTCATTTGATTACATTTGCTGATTTTCACAACTGGCTTTTAAAAGTTAATCAGTACAATGAGAAATAATATCTATAACTAGAATAATAAATATATTAATGAAAATAAACTAGCGAATAAGGCTTCTTAATGAAGCATCCATACACACTGAGAGGACTTTACAACTGTCTGTATGTGATAAGTGTCATGTATTTATGGTTTCTGTCCCTTATATTTTTTATTATCTATTAAAGATACAAAAATATTAAATATTTGATGCACTCACATTTTCTGGACCCCCCACCACCGTGAGGAGATTAAAATTTTTTCTCTCTTTGAAACATTTCTCATCTCTCTGAAAAGATCTGTGTATCTATGCTAATAAAAAGCACAGTCCAGACTACGAAATAAGAAAGCACCCCCTTCAATTTTAGTTACAGAAAAGAAAATCAATAATGACATGCCAATACATGAGCAGGAATCGATTCAGCAGGCTCAAACTTTTCTCTCCCCACCAGGACATTATATTTATTTAAAAGAAACACAGGAAGGCTCCTAGGAAGAGGCAGGGCAGAAGCACTGCAGTCAGTCTCCCACCTAGGTAGCAATCTCACTGGTGAGATTCGGGCACTCGGCAGGCTCTGAGGCTCACGTGTCCAGAGGGAGAACTGGACTGTGGTTAATTTTGGGCGATCTTAGCCTCGGCTCTACAGCAGGCAGCTGTGCTTGTGTTTTGGGGCAGCTGTGCTTTGTTCCCACTGCTTTTAGGGCACAAAGTCTTCATAAACCTGGGATCTGTGCTGTGATCAGTGATGGCTACTTGTGGTCACTAAGGGACACAGAGATAGCAGCCACTCTTATGCCTGCCCTATTGTTTAAAGCCCCTTGCCCTCTGGCAGAAATGACTTCTGAGAGATCTAAAGGGTTGATACAATTTTCCTGCTTCACTTTTCTCTTATTTGGGAGCCAAGCTTGAAGTCTAGCTGCTTTGGAGGCTGACATGAGGAAGATCACAGTTCGAGGCCAGCCCAGGAAAACTGTTTGCAAGACTCCCTCTTAACCAATAGCTGGGTGTGGTAGTACACATCTGCCATCCCAGCTATGCGGGAGGCTGAGATTGGGAAGAACATGGTTTGAGGCTAGTCCAGGCAAAAAAAGTTTTCAAGACTCCATCACAACAGAAAAGGCTGGGTGGTGGTGCACATCTATTATCCCAGCTATGGTGGGAAGTATAAATAGGAAGATTTTAGGCCAGGCCAGGCTGGGCAAAAATTGAGACCATATCTCCAAAATAACCAAAGCAAAAGAGCCTGGAGGTATGACTCAAGCAGCAGAGTACCTGCAAAGCAAGTGTGTAGGCCTGAGTTCAAATCTCAGTACTGCCAAAAAAAAGGTATTTCAAAAAACAGGATCCAACTAACTATATGTTGTTCTTAAAAGACTCACTTTGGATTCAAAGAGGCACCACTCTGATACCAAATCAGACAAAGACATGGGGGTGTGAAATTTCAGTCTATCTCCCCAGGAGATCAACTGAAAAGTCCTCAACAAAACATCATCAAACTGAGTTCAGTGGTGCATTAAAAGGTTTATACACCATGAAAAGAGTGAGATTTATTCCTGGAACACAGCAACCATTCAACACACAGAAATTGATCAATGTTACAGGTCACACTAACATAATGAGGGAAAAACACCGTATGATTCAAGAAAAAAGCATTTAGCAAAATTCAACACTGTTCTGCCATGAAAAACACTCAAACCAGCAATAAAAGGAAACCATGCAAAAAACCACGTATGAAAATCTCACAGCACAGATCATACTCTGATGAAAGACTGAAAGATTTCTTCTGAGATCAGGAACAAGTCAAGGGTGCCTGCCTGTGCCACCACCATCTAGCATAGAACTAGAAGTATTAGCCAGAGCAATTAGGCAAGAAAAAGAAATAAAGTTATCCAAACTGGAAATGAAGAAGTAAACTTCTGTGTTCATGAACTATGTGATCTCATTGTAGAAAACTCTATTCCCTCCCAAAACTATTAGAACTATAAATTCAGCAAAGCAGTAGCATATGAAGTCAATGCACAAAAATCAGTCGGGTTTCTGCACAGTAGCAATAAATAATCCAAAAGGGAAATTAAGAAAACAATTCCATTTCTAATAGCATGGAAAATGATAAAAATACATAGGAATTAGCTAAGAGGTGAAAGGCTTGCACAGTGACGACTGCAGACCATTTCTGAAAGAAATTAAGGAATGCGTAAGTGAACAGAAATCTCACTTTAAGGACACTTAATATCGTTAAGATGTTAATGCCACCCAACACTGTGTACAGCTTTAGTGTCATTTCTATCAAAATCTCAAAGACTGACTTTGCAGAAATAGAAAAATACACCCTAGAATTCACATGGAATCTCAAGACACACCAAATAACCCAAACGATCTTGAGAAAGAACAAAGTGGGATGAATCATGCTTACCATGGGGCAGCGGAAATCAAGACGTGTGGTACTGGCATAAATACAGACATACGGAGAGATCAAATAGAAGAGCAAGCCTGGAAATTGATTGTGTCACAAGGAGTCAAATGATTTCAACAGGGTCCCAAACCACCAATGGAGAAGGGACGGTTTCTTCATCACATGGTGCAGGGGAGACGAGATGTTCACAAGCAAAACAACGAAGTTGAGCCCTTCCTCTCACCTTGTACAAAAATTAACTTGAAAACATTTGTGACCCAGATGTAAGCCCCCAAACTGTAAAACCCTAGAAGAAAATGTAGGTGGGAAGCTTTCTGATGTTGCGTTAGGCAATGAAATCTTCAATGGAACACCACGGGCACAGAAGACACCAACAAAAAATGGTGACGTATTATTGACTGTGTAAATTTAAATTTGGGGTTTTGTTGTTTGTTTGCTTGCTTTTGGAGGTACTGGGACTTGAACTTAGGCCTCATACTTGCTGGTCCGGTGCTCTATCACTTGGGCCACTCCACCAGTCCTTAAATTTTTTTATGAATCAAAAGACACTGTCAACAGAGTAAAAAGAGATTTTTGCTCTCACAAAATGGGAGCAAATATCTCATAAAGGATTAATAACCAGACTATCTATTGAGCAAACTTATAAAAATCAATGACAAACAAAAAAGTCAATTAAGCAAGATGCCTGGTGGTTCACGCTTGCAATCCTAGCTACTCAGGAGCCAGATATCAGGAGGATTGTAGTTCAAAGTCAGCCTGGACAAACAGTTCGTGAGATTCTATCTCAAAAAAAAAAAAAAATACCCATCACAAAAAAGGGCTGGTGGAGTGGCTCAAGGTGTAGGCCTTAAGGTCAAACTGCAGTACAGCAAAAAAAAAAAATCCCAAAAAACATCAATCAATTCAAAATTAGCAAAGGACTGGAGCAGAAGATATACAAGAGACACACGAAAATATGCCCATCACTGAACATTACAGAAATGCAAGTCAACACTAAAATGAAATAACACCTCACCCACCCCGGAAATAGCAAACGTTGACAAGATGTGGAGAACAGGAACCCTGTGAGCTGTTGGTAAAAATGTAAACAGGTGCAATTGCCATGGAGACAGTATGGTAGCTCTTCAAAAAATAAAATTACTGTATGATCCAACACTCTTGCTTTTTATGTATTCAAGAGAATTAAACGTAGGGTCTTAAAAAATATTTGTATCTATTACTCACATAGTTAAAATGGGGAAGCAACCCAAGTACCACTGATAGACAAATGGATAACCAAAACCTGGTGTACACACAATGGAATATCACTCAGCCTTAAAAAGGAAGAAATAATGACATATGCTACAACATGCATGATCCTTGGGGACATTACTTTAAATGAAAGGCAGTCACAAAAAGACAAATACAGTATATTTCATTTATGTGAGGTAGAGAAGTCAAACATAAAAAAGGAAGCTGACTGGGGCTTTCAGTTCTGGAGGTGTGGGGACTGAGTGTTTAGTGTCCACAGAGTTTCAGTTTTGTGAGATGAAGAGTTCTCTTCTGGATGGTGGGCATGGCTGCACAAAAGAAGCAGTTACTCATCCACTAAACCATCCACTTTAAATGGCTGCCCTAGTAAATCTTATGTTGTGTTTATTTTACCCCAATAGAAAAAGGAAGAAAAATATGTTCACCCAATGTGTCTTTACAATGTGATCAGTTTATAAGAATATGTCCCAGAATTTGCAAAAAAAACAAAAACAATAAAATAACTGCTGGGCCCCCCACACATCGGGGCTTCTCTGGATCTTCCCGTCCTGCTCCTTACTCCAGCTCTCACACCAGGGGTGACGCAGCCTCAGACCTGCTGGTTTGCTCAGGACTCAGTGGTGACAGTGCGTGCACAGGTCACAGCCCAGGGACAAGAGTGAAGACCATCACACCCCAGCAACCAGTGCCTGAGTCACAGGTGTTTCCCTAAGAAACATGGCTGTGTCTGTCCTCCTTCCCAGGTTCTGCAGGTCTCTCTCTTTCCAGAGGAGCGGATTCTGCTGTCATCATCAAGAGAGTCACACATTTGGTTTCCCTGGCTCAGGACAGCGGCCACCCCCCCAGCTCAGGTGCTGCAAGTCAGAAATGGCACCTGCCATCTTCACCCTCGGAGGATGAGCGGTTGGAGAGGAGAAGGTGGCTACGGTTTGGAACAAACTTAAGCCGATTTTTAAATTGGTGTCACTTTGAAACCTACTGTGCATCCAGCCACACCTACTCGCTAGAATTTATTTGTAACCCTAGACCCAATACTCATGGAGCTCTCAAGGTCATTCAAGGACATCACAGGGGACAAAAACGTGAATCTCCCAATGTGCTCATTCCTGCCCAGGGCGAGTGTGGAGGTGCTCTACCCACTGCTTGCTTTCCATTCTGGAAGCAGTGTCCCCTCTGCCACCTGTTTAGAGCGTGTGTTTCACATGAAGTTTTTATGCCTGATGTTGGTGATGTCATTGTTCAAAATGACCCCAAGTTTGGCCCAGGTTCCTAAGCACATCGGGCTGTGATGTGCCTGGCAGGACGTGCACGTGTCAGAGAAGCTTCGCTGGTCGTGAGTGAGAGTGCACAATGGGTAAGATGTCTTCAGACAGAAACACACACAAAACAAGGTCATGTGTGGCTGAGTGGCTGACAAAAATGTGAGCAGGGATGAGCAGGGGCTCAGAGGAACCCAACCCCTGTGTTCCCAGGAACACGGCTCCGTATTCACTAATTTGGATTTTGTGGAAACTTCACGGGAAGTCCCTATCGTGCATAAGGAGAAAGGGCTTCTTTATACATGAGGGAGCCACGGGCCTCTCTCATCTGGAGTCACATCTGTGGTCCAGCCCGCGTGACATGGGGAACTTGTCCCTTGGGCCTCCCTGTAGGTTCCTACATACACCTAAAGGTGGATGCAAAGCAAACCTGTCTCTTCTAGACCTCGAGGTGTGAGTGTGAGCGGGAGCAGCCTTAGCTTCGGATGGAAAGCTTGTGTCTCGAGCCCCACCACACCACGCCTAACGCGTGACCCAACGCGGCTACCTGAGATCCCAGCACGGAGACCCCAGAGCAAGCACCGCTCTCTGCTTTCATCATCACAAGATCACCAACAATAATGGGCCTTGTCACACACAAGAGAAGAGCAGTTTCCTGGCCCTGTCCTTTGTGTGTCTGCTACAAACTACAGCCAGTGAGACTAGACCCCAGTCCCTTCCCTTTCCACACCTGTAAGGCACCTGCTCACGTTGTCCAGGTAGGGCTCATGCTGCAGGAGGGCTGCCTGGGAGACGGACTCACAGAGCCACCTACGTGTTGTAAGTGGACAGCACAGTCACGGGCATCCCCAGATGCTGGTCACACTGCATTCAGGTGGCCCTGAGGGTGAGGGGCATGGGCCCCAGAGAAGCCTGTGTTGAGAAGCAGAGTCAACTCCATGGTCTCACTACTGGGAAGGTGTGAGTGAACCTCGACCCCTGAAAAGCACAGCAGTCTTAGGATGCTGGTATCAGTGATCACTGATTTAAAAAACGTTTTAAATGTGTAAAAATTCTTTTTAATCCTCTGACTGCAGGAAGACATCTCCTGACGTTTGAAAATAAGTCCAAAGCAGCATTTTTGCAAATCTGAACATACTCTGATTTCTGCTACAGTTCTATAATAAAGGAACAAAAAGTTGCTGTCTTTTTAATTGAGTTATTATATATAAAATCCCTGGAATAACAGCTCTCAAAAATTAAAATTCACTTAACAAGAAAATTGTCTCGAACACAATGCTCTCTCTCCAGTGACTGCAGAGTCCTCTGAGGATATTTCAGTTCTTCATTGGGTTGGTAATTATGAAGAGGAACAATGGTTACCAAGTGCACCGTAGACTGTGGAACGAAAGGCGGGAACTTAGAAACTCGCTCTAACCATCTCATCCTGTGGGCCTCTGCCTCCCACTGCCGTCCCCTTTGCCTTTCCCTCCATGCTCGTCCCCACAGTCACATCCTCAGGGAGACCCCCCCAGTTCTCAGTGTGGAGAGGTGTCTGCCCGACTCCCAAAGCCAACGGCACCCTGTACTTTTCTCATGTGACATTGACACAGTGAAAATCCCCAGGGTAACTAATGTCTGTGGGTGACATCTGCCCTTCCTCCCTCATCCTGGACTGTGAGTGGGGAGAAGCCTGGGTGATCTATTTCCAGCCCAACTCTCCAGCTGTCCCCGGGCCTCTCCTTGCAGCTTCACACTTCTTTCATGAATAATTTTAATCTAAAATCTTGAAATAGTTCAGAGAACACTTGTGTGCTTTCAAGTGACCTCATAAGCAGCTGGATTCCTCAACTTCACACACTTTCCCTCTGAGCTTCGCAGCTGCATCACGGAGAAGTTTGCCAGGGACTCTGGTAGGTTATGAACTGCAGCCATCCTGCTGAAAACTAACAGCCCCAAGAAGGAACACTTCCTGTAAGTTAGAAAACACTCTTCCTAACGGAAACTAACCGTGCGACAGGTCAAGGCTTTTATTCTCAAATAATTCAGACAGCTCAAACTAGACCACACGTCCTTGTGCCTCCCTGCTTCCCATCATAGTTTGTAGCTGGAGGGGTCATGAGGTATCCGCTGATCCAGATCACTGTGCCTTAGAGACAGACCAACCCAGACGTTCCCATAAAATTTGTACCTTCTCCATGCCATGGCTGGCATGCACGTGCACAGGGCTGCGTGCTTATGTGGGGACCCACGCACGTGCCTGCGGAAGAGGACGGTCCCACACATAAACCTCACTCACCTCACGTGACAAGCATCTGCCCTGCTCCTGGTCGTGACCCTGACTGCTGCCTGCACACAGAGCAGCTAACCCCAGGAAGGAATGGAACGAGAGAACATTTGACAATATGTTTTCCCAGCTCCTTGATAATGAGTTTCCCGGTGCTGTCATAACAAAGTACCAAAAACCAAGTGGTTTAAAAACAATAGATACATACTGCTGACGGTTTTGGAAGTCACGGGTCTGAAATCGAGCTGACTGCAGGACCACGCTCCCTCTGAGGCCTGTGGGGAGTTTCCCTGCCACCTGCTGTCTTAAGGTGCCCACACTCCGGTGATCTTTGCCCTGCATGGGCTTCATTCCATCTCCACCTCCTTGAGCATGGCCTGGGTCCCTTCTAAGGATGCCTGTCACACTCAGTCAGGTGCCCTCAGTAAGCTCTTTGAGCTTGATGACATCTGAAAAGACCCTATTTCCAAACAGGGTCACGTTCATAGATACCCCAATGTATCTTTTTGAGAAATACAAGCCAGCCCACAATGTGTAATATAGGAACATTTACTTCCATGACAAAACTCTGATATTTTGTTTCCAAAGGAAGTTGTAAAAAATTACATTTGAATGTAGAACACCTGTGGAGTGATGGCATTGGAGACAGACCAGACTTCTACGTCATGTTTCTCCAGGATGTTTATCTGAGATATTTAATTAGGACTTTTTTATACCGCAAGATATAGTAATGGCTATTACTCTATCTGGCACACAGCAAATAACGAATTAATATTTATCAATTCATTGATTATTACTTATCAACTCCATGTTATCAATGTATATACATTTTGCAATTATAAACGATATATTTAATGTCTGCTAAAGATATGGGTAGTTTTATGCCTAAAATTTTCATTGTAGATCATTATATCAGGACACACATAGATGGCATTATGTTTTGGGGGGGGTTAGGGATTTTTTTTAGCAGTATTGTAGTTTGATCTCAGGGCCTCTTGCTTGCTAAGCAGGTACTCTATCACTTGAAACACTCTGCCAGAGCACTTTAAAAAACATTATCAGTTAAAACTAATTATAATTGAGGACAAATTGCAAATGTTAGCCATATTAACCAGTAAAGATGAAATATAAAATATTTTTAAGTGGAATCTAAAATTTATATGAGCTTTTTGATTTTTTTGTTGTTTTGTTAGGACTGGGGTTTGAACTCAGGGCTTCATGCTTAGAAAGCAGGCACTTTTTCTGTGAGCCACACCTGCAGTCCATTTTGCTCTAGTAATTTTGGAGATGGATCTCACAAAGTATTTGCCCAGACTGGCCTCAAACCAAGATCCTCCTGATCTCAGCTTCCAAAGTAACTAGGATTACAAGCGTGAGCCACGGCATCTGGCAAGCTCTTTGATTTTAAGATACAGCAGAGCAAAGACACATATCTTTCTTTTAAATTGCTCATTCTTACTCACTGAAGTTAGAGTAAAATGTTTTGCAATCTATGTGAATGGTTTCTTACAAATCTTTGAAAGGAAGGAAGTCAGTTTTACCTTAGCATTTGAAAAATGATATTCGGGGGCCTGACAAAATGAAAGACAAAGTCTGAGGGAAGTTCTGTGCTTTGTGTGGCTTATTAAGGCAACAATGATGAAAAATCATTTTATGGACATGAAACATGAATTTAAGAGTTACTCTGCTGCCACCATTCCATGAAATCTTTAAAAAAGAAAAAATCACCTCTTGTATTTTCTCTCTGGCTGATATGAGGGACCTGAGGGAGCCTGTGAGGCTCACTGAGGCATGGCAGCATTACAGACCACAAACCACTGCACTGTAGGCTGCCTGCTACACTATTTTGGATCCAATGTGAGGAGAGAACAAAAATTTATTTCATCAAACTTCTGAGAAACAGGAATCCTCAGTTTCCATTTCAGTGTGCAGAGACCTATGGCAGTTAGAGTTCAGCAACACTTTCAAAATTTCACATACTAGTGAAACTAAATTCACACTAAGACACCCCACACCAGAGTCATGTCATTTGGCCTGTAATTAAGACCTACAGACATCAGCCAATTAAGGACACAACCTGCTGTGCAAAATGAAAAGTCCCACTGAGGGCTGGCATTGGCTGGTCGTCTCATCCCAGGTTCCTCCCCAGCTCACAGTGACATTCATCCATGGCGGATTAGCTTGTATCTGAGATAGGTGAGTGCCAATGACACTGACGAGCAAGAGATGGTAACAGCAGAAATTTCTAAAGGGTTGCTGACTGGAGACCAGGGAATGACTGCACTTTGTTTGAGTCTGAGAGGACAGCTTCAGGACCACGGACAGAGGACCCACATTTGGTTACTTCGCCAAAGTGTAGTTCACAAGGGCACTAAGTGTTCTGTCCTGTCCACATGGTGCCACGCCTATACAAAAGCATTCAGATTTTTCAAAAATAATGATGCTGATACTGATGCCCCTTCTGAGATGACAAACATAAAGAAGTAAAAAACTGCATCTTGGCCTTTAAAATGTGAATATAGATGTCAGGTGCTTGAGGCACTTCCACTGAGATCTTAAAAATGTGGCTGGAGCTCTTCTACAACCTCATGTGGGCACAGCCCTCCCTTGTTCCCACAGATCCTACCCACATCACTGGGTCAGGGAAGGGTGCACATTTCCTCTGCAGCCCCATAGCACTGACCTATGCTATTGAACTGAGCTACAAGATGGCGGGAACACCCTCCCTGTTGCTGGCTCTTTGAGAAAAATGTAGGATGTCTTATCTCAAATAGTACATGTGCTACTCTATGGGAGATACTCAAAATTAGTCAAACTATCTCTTAGTGGCCATGTATGAAAAAATGGGTAAACTTTTACATTTTTACATATTCATATGCTCCCCTCCTAAGACAGAATTGTTGAAAACAGCAACAAAACAAGGTTCTGGCTGTGGAGTAGCACCCACTGACGGACATCTGAGTTAAACATGGGTCAGAACATCGAAGCCTCACTTTTCCTCCATGGTTTTACTTTAACCAGGTGAACCCTACAGAAAGGCTCAGAGATAGCAATGAACCCCAAAGGTTTCCCTTCCAATTGTCAGTTGCCCAATTTTGCAATTTTTCTTGCATTTTCTGTATAGACTTTCATGCAACGTTTTCTGGCCAAACAACCTGAAAGTAACTTGCAAATGTCTTGATTCTTTGCCTCTAAATATTTCAACATGAAGATTCACCATAACTACAATAATATTGTAATGCCCAAGATATTGTAAGTCAACATGCTAATATTAGAAAATTTATAACCTACATTCTAATTTCTCCAATTGTCTCCAAAACATCTTTAAAGCTTAAAAAAACCTAGAGCTGGGCACCAGTGGCTCATGTGTGCAATCTTTTCTACCTGGGTGGCTGAGATCAGAAGGATCACACTTCAGGGCCAGTCCACACAAAGAGTTTGTGAGACCCCATCTCTAAAATAACCAGAGCAAAATGGACTGCAGAAGTGGCTCAAGCCATAGAGCACCTGCTTTGCAGGTGTGAAGTCTTGACTTCAAACCCCATTCCCACCACCACCAACAAAAAAAATCCAGGATCAAGGGCTGGTGACATAGCTGGCTGTAGAGTATCTGCCTAGTAAGCACAAAGCCCTGAGTTCACACCCCAAAACCAACAACAACAACAAATCCAAGAAAAGTCCAGGATCAGTCATGGATTGTGTGCACTGAGCTTTCTGGCTGTGTCTCTTTAGTCTCTGATGTAGCCTCCCTCCCGCTTCCCCTCCACAGGCTAGCTGCATTGTGAGCTATGCACAAGCTGAATTTTTCTGTCTGTCCCCTTGAGTTAGAATCAGATCAGAACAGCCTGGCAGGAATGCTGGAGTGGTGATATGTGCATTTTCCTCTGAGGAACATTGGAAAGGACACTTCTGATGACTCCATTTGATCTACTGCTGATGGTGCTGCCTGCCACACCTCCCATTGAAAAGGTCTCCTTTTTACTACTCATTAACAAGCAACCACTGATGCCATGCTGTCACTGGAGCTGTCCTGAACCCAGAACCTCTCGCCCGACAGCCTGGCATCTGCTGTGTATCCCTCCTATACTCATTATTAGATGGAAGGTTGAAAATGGCGGTCTTCTCATTCTATCATTCCTTTATCACAGACACTTCATCAATTTCTTAATTCAGGGATTTATAACCCACAATTTTACTTCTGGAACAACAAAAGACTCCAGGCTCATCCTGTACTTTGCCTGTTCCAGACCTGGTGTCCACCGCTTATCCAGAGCCCCTTTGCTTTCACTTAGTGGGGAGGGTGACTCAGAAACCAAGATCCAAGATAAGTTCTTATGGCAATGGTTTGTCACCTTCTGAACCCTTCAGTAGGCAGAGGTTGGCTCTTTATGGGACTTCGGAGATGAACACACTGTTCAAAAGCCCCAAATTCTGCTTTAAAAATATACTCAGGAGTCAAACCAATCTTTATCATTTCTGCTGATTCCTCCTTATTCCCCCAAAAAAGTTTTCTTTCACTTTAAAAGAATCCTATCTGCATAGTGTGTGTGTGTGTGTGTGTGTGTGTGTGTGTGTGTGTGTGTGTGTGTTTTAGGGTTCTTTTCTGTTTTCTTTTTACAAAATAAGCAAATACATAAATATGCATTACACAAAAGGTAGCATTCGATATAAATATATGTGCGATATGACATGCAATGGACATATGATAACTGATACAGAGCCTTTCAGTGAAAACTTAGAAGTAAAGCCTGGAAGTAGCCTAATGACATTCAGCAGCTTCTCCCTCGGCCCTCTTAGCGTTGCTCTGGCTCCGTGATGTGGATCTGCCCTGGTTTAGTGAGGCAGTCTCCTAGAGTGGCGTTAGCTTATTTCTCAGACAATGCCACAGTGCTGTACTGGATGAGGTGTGTCAAATGTGTCCTAACGGTGGGGCTTCTGGGCCATGGGGAGGCACATGTATAGTTTTGCTACCTGACACTAGCTCCGCCACAGTTGGGTGTTCTGCCATCCCCGCCCCATCACCATGGGTGACCATGCCTGTCTCACCACAGAGTATAAAGTCGAGCCTTTGAACATTTGCCAATCTAGTGTGGAAAGGATACACCAAGGTGGTTCTCAAGCACTTTTCCTTCTGTGGCCATGCTTAAGGTGCTCCTATAAGTCGTCTGCATGCTTTTGTCCTTTCTTCCAAGGGGCATGTACATATACATATGCAAACATATTCATGCCCTTGGGTTTTGACCCTCCTGCTCCCAGATCTCTCCATGTGCTTTCCTCACCCAATCCCACTGTGCCCCTGTGCTTCCCCCAGTGCCCAGCCAATGCCTGCCACCCTGCCATCCCCACTCTGATGCCTGTCACTCCTGAGAGGACTTCCTGATTTCCCTCCTCTGCCTCAACCTCAGGCTGAGTAAGTTACATCGCTGGGGTCGATGAGAAGCCTGGTGGGAAGGGCTTTGCTTCGGGTGGAAGGATGAAAGGATGGATTAGAAGACTTATATTTGTGCCACATGCAGTCTGAGTGAGTGCTCCCCGTCCTTACCACGAGTCGAGGTTACCGCACAGATGAAAGGCTTTCTTTCCCGTGAGGTGGAAAGGGGTGCTCCACCCATTCCAAGAAGAGCTGACTGGCGACCTCGCAGTATGTGCGTGTCAGAGGAGACTACGTTTTCCTGAATAATTTTCAGCTACACCTGTCATAGAGTATATTGACTTCTTACCAAAAGGTAATTAATTTATGACTTCAATTATGTTGCTTATTTATAATTAACCAATTGCCCACATTGCACACTAGTTCAGGAACAGTATTTGACCTAAGTTCTACACAAGTGAAGTCAGGAAGAATTGCTCACAGATGGATTTTAAACACAGCACAAAAAAGCACTTTATCCCAGGAAGCTAAGGAATAGTTCAAGAGGATGGGAGTTGGTGGGGGGAGGGAGTTGGTGGCAGTTTGAAAGGACAGGCCAGGCTGTAGAGATGTGAATGCTGACGCTGGGTGGCCATATTTGTGCTCACAGGCTGGCAAGGGTAGAGCACGAGGGTTAAACAGACTGATCAAAATAAAACAGTAAATATTAATATTAAATCAAGTAGGCAAATTTGAAGAGCTATTTCAAATTGTCTAGTGGCTTTTTTTTAAACTGTAGATGTGACCACACAATAGATGGGCATTTCTCAAACTGTTTCAGTAGCCAGGACAGGTGCCAGTGCCTGTCCCTGCCCTCACCAGAGCACGCAGAGGAAAAGCCTACTGAGCAGAGTGAGTGAGAGTCAGCGCCCTGACTCTAGAAGTAAAGGAAATAATCTACACAGCCTAGACCAGAAGGGAGCATCCTGCTGTCAATTAGGGTGGACTGATCTCAGGCTGGGAGCATGCGTACCCAGGCCAGCCCGAGCAGGAAAGGATCAGGTGCCATGGAGTTTCAAAGACCTTGCTGTGATCTGCAGACACTCCGGCTCCCTCGTGTGATCTGCTCCTCCCTCTGACTCCCCATGTGTCTCCAAAAGAAAGAATATACTATACCAACCCCTAAGAACAGAGAAGGGGTTGTGGGTCTCTGTGAAATTTCCACCTTCTCAGAAGGGGATTGCAGGCAGGAGCCAGTGCCTGGGCTTGTTGTATTGATTAGGGATTGGATGGGTGTGGACTATCACTCCTCATTAAGCCTGGGACAAACACACCTGGGCAGAAACTGAGAAAAGCCAGCATGTGACTGACCCAATTTTTGTTGCCTTCCACCTTTCTTCCTGTTTTCCTATAATCTGGGCTCTGGAGACAGCTGAGGTGCACACACCATTGGGCATGGCTCTTTCTGGGGGCCTCTAGCTGTCTGCACTGGACAGGACCCCTTATCTGCTCAAGCTGTTGCCTCACCATGTAGAGCGACTGGGTAGATGGGACAAGAGGCAGGAAGGAGAGGAGGCCCAGGTGAGGAGACAAACTCATGGCCCTCCCTGTGGCATGAGGACATGTGGCTCTCCTCTCTGACTGCAATACCCTCAAGTTCACCTGACTACACCCTGAGGAGAACAGAAAAACATTGAGACTCCAAATGTAAAGGACCTTGGAAAATATCACACTGTAGCCAGTAAGGTGGAACACACCTGTAATCCCAGCACTTGGGAGGCTGAGGCAGGGGGTCTATGAGCTGGAGGCTAGCCTGTGTACATAGTGAGACCCTGTCTCAAAATAAAATTTAAAAAGGACTGCGGATGTAGGTCAGTAGCAGAGCTCTTGCCTAGCATGCATAAGGCCCTGGGTTCAATCCCCAGTACTGAAAAAAAAAAATCCTGAAGGATTTTCTCTTCAGCATCCGGAGACAGTTTTGGTTGTCACTGCTGGGGAAGGCCAGGGATGCTATTCGACATCTGATGGTGACATCTGACAGCACACAGGACACCAGATGGTGCAGAATTACCTGCCCCAACTGTCAGCCTTGGTGAGGATGAGAACCTGGTGCGATTACTGACTTGGCTTCATCATCAGAGGGTCAATACTGTACCCTCTGTGCCCAGGATGTACTGGGTACTCCACCTCCTTCTGAGGGACTTCTGAAAAATAGCCATCTGCATGTTAAGGGACCCTTAAATCGGACATGTGAACAGCCCTTGGACCTCCCTCTCAAACAGGGTCTCCCAACCTCACCCTTCTCCAGAATGGATGTCCAGTTATAAATGTGGGCACCGTCCTCCTTGCCTCTCTCATCAGCAAGTTCGATGGCTGAACTGCAAACCCCAGCCAGACCTGGCCAGGCCACTTCCACCATGTGTGCCCCTCCCCTGGAGATACCCCCCCCCCTTCCTAGAAATGCAGTCATCTCTGGACAGACCCATGCCTGCAGCCTTGCCTCCCAGCTCCTCATCCTCACGGAACAGCTGAGCCAACTTCAAAGTGAATCTGATCGTAACAATGCTCTGCCTGGCACTGGCAATGGTGTTAGTGTCTGAATTCTGCCCTCCTGCTCTCCTAAATCCATATGCTGCAGCCCTGACCACCAGTACCTCAGAATATGACTGTGTGGAGACAGGCTCTTTCAAGATTATATAAGTTCAAGTGAGGAATGGTCCTAACCCAGTCTGAATGGCGTCCTTATAGGAAGAGGAGATCTGGACACAAAGAGACACCCTGGATTAGTGTACAGAAGAAAGACACAGCCAGACGTGCCATCCACAAGCCAAGGGGAGGGGCCTCTGGAGAACCCACCCTGCCATCAACCTGACCTTGGGCTTCCAGTCAGAGAATAATATTCTTCTGTGGACCCACCCGCCTGGAGCTCCTTAGCACTTAGACAAACACAAAGAAATCTTACCCAGAGTGCACACACTCCCTGTCCTGCCTTTCTGTCCCCCGCCTCTCTCCCCAAAATTGTCTCCTTCCTGTGTTTCCTTATGGGCTAGTCCCAGTCCACTAAGAAAGCAGCATAATAACATGCATTTGTCCACCCCTAAAGCAGAGCCTGCACAGGGACTCAGAAAGTGTTTTTGAATGAATTAGTGAATGAAAAAACAAATGGATAGATGGATGCGTGCATGCATGCATGCTGCATTTTGCTGGATCTTATGATTTTCCAAAGGGAACCATCAAACTGGATTTCTATACAAAATTCTGTGGTTCTTAAGTCAAATAATCTCTTGGTAGAATTTAAACTTCTTTTAAGAAAGTATTCCAGCTAATGAATGAAGAAGAGTGCTAGAATTAGGGTAGTGTCACTATTCCACAGCTCCTAATGAGTTACCAGACCTCGGCAAAGACCAATTAGCACTTGACAACACTGCAGAAAGAAAGGCAGGCAGACATTGAGAGAGCAACCCACCCACAAGGAATTCCTGATCAAATCATGTCAAAAACCAAACCTGAATATACCTGATGCTAGATGCAATGTACAGGTTACAGGAAATACAGGGAACAAGCTCACCCACACAAGGAAGCAGGTGGTAAAAATCCAGAATGCTAGAAACACTTCAGACAAATGATCCAAAAGAAATGCAAAGCCAGGCACCTGTGGCTCACAACTGCAATCCCAGCTACTCAGAAGGCAGAGATCAGGAGGATCAGAAATCGAAGCCAGCCCAGGCAAATAGTTCATATGACCCTATCTCAAAAATATCCATCACAAAAAAAGGGCTTGTGGAGTGGCTCAAGGTGTAGGCCCTGAGTTCAAACCCCAGTACTGCAAAAATAGAAATCCAAAAGATTGGAAAGGGAACACAAATTAAATGAGATTTAAGAGATGCATCACTTAACCACAATTTGCACATGCATCACTTAACAGCAGGGTATGTGCTGAAAAGTGAGTCCTTAGGCAATTTCACCAGGCAAACATCCCACCATGTGCTCACACCACCCTGGATGGTACAGCCTACCACACACCTGGCTATGCACTGCCTAGTTCTCCGAGGTTACAAACCTGTACAGTGCTTTACTGCACTGGACATGGTAGGCAGTTGTGACAAGCTAGAAGAGGGGTGGAAAACACTGGGCAATGGGAAATCTTCAGCTCTGGGAACACTGTCATCCTTGCAGTCCGTTGTTGACTGAGATGCTGTCATGCTGCATGCAGCTGTTGAGTGACCTCATTTAGATCCCAATTCAGGCTCACGATTAAAAGTTAGACAACTGGAGAAGGCTGAAAACTTAATGCCTGACAATATTAAAAATTATCATTAATTTCTATGCATTGTAGTGTCTGGTGAGTGTGTGGGTGTGTGGATGTGTGGGTGTGTGTTTAGAGAGACACTTCTGGAAGTAAAACTGCTGGCAGGATACTAGAGTGAGCCGAGGGTGGAAGGAAGACATGACTTTCGGCAAATGGTACTTGTTGAAGTTGCACACCAGGACAGAGAAGTTCGTGATGACTTTTCAAATTGCTCAAAATTTTTCAATTAACATTCTGTTTTTATAAAGCAGTAACCATACAGCCCAAAGAAAATAAATTTCACAGCCAAGAAATCAAATACAACCATTAAAAATATTAAAAGGTGTGTCTTATTTGACCAAGAAGTGCAATTTATCCCCACTCAATTCACAAAGAGTCTTTCTATATCGAGTGCTAGAGGGACCTAGGGCCTCGTGATGGCAGTTGGGGACACCACTGATCTGGAACACGGCCAACACTCTCCCCTGACGTTAAACCTCACATTCTCTCTGTGGATTCCGTCGAGAAGATGTGCTCGGAAGCCCCTTCCCCTAAGGGAGACGCATCCCTCTGCCTCATTGTGGTGGCCTCAGAGTCCTGGGTGACTGGTGTTCTTGGACTGGAAATTCATTCTGGGCCTGGATTATCTCAGCACGCAGGGAGAAGAGGGCCTTAGCAAGCACCGTGGTGAGCAAGCAATTCCATGCACAGGCCAAGGTAAGAAACACCGCTGATGGGCAAAGTGTTCCTTGGCGGTTGGGGAGATCTTGGAAGTTGTGTGAGAGTGGATGTCTGAAACACAGGGTGAGTGTGGACTCCCAATCTGCAGTCTGTAGATATCCAGGTGACTACATACGGCTCAATGACAGTCCACATGGACCTGGTTGGGGGCTTATACTGACCTACTTATTGCTAAGTAGCACCACCAACTGGCTATCATCCCACGAGGGAATCAGTCCGAGACAGACAAAGCATGTGAGGGACACCTCCAGGAAGTTAGGAAGGTTGAGCATCTACCAGGCATTCTCACTGACAAGGCAGACTGGGATGGGGACACCACAGGGAAAAAGAGCTCTGAGGAAGGCGAAACTAATCGAAATGGCATGTGGCTGAAGTTTGGAGCTGCTTCTCTGCTGGATTGTTTTCCGTCTAATTCTAAATCTCTAAATCTAAACTCTACTAACGGTTAACCCCTTCAAGTCTTGCTTTCAAGATGGGACACTTTTCCCATCACAGACATGTCAAGACCAGGAGAGGGAACAGGTCATGTCCAGGTCGTTCCAGACAGCAACCATGGACTGGCTCATTCACTCTCCTGGCCGAGACACCACGCAGTCGGGGTTATGGACCCATGCTCTCAGCCTCATGTGTGCTCGGCTGGGGATCCAGAGAGGCAATTTCAATTTCCTGTCTAAGCTTTTCTTTATCTCCTACAAATGCCCATGTGTTTAAAATGGGGATCTTAGTATTCCAGGTTGTTACATTAGCTAAAAGGCAACAAGGCACTCCCTTCTTGGGTTCTATTATGGATTCAACAAGACATTGGGGTTTTGTTATT
The DNA here is from genome assembly GCF_047511655.1 of Castor canadensis. Lineage (NCBI taxonomy): Eukaryota > Metazoa > Chordata > Mammalia > Rodentia > Castoridae > Castor > Castor canadensis. The sequence continues at coordinate 2,536,367 of NC_133386.1, read as the reverse complement.
GTTATAAGGGGCTCCTTCCCTGAAATTAACTCTTGACAGGCTAATTCATTCTACCTTTTCCATGCTTACTAAGATAGCCAGATATCACCAGTTTCGTTGGAGATGTAATCCTTCTCCCTTGCCTGACATGCAGATTCTGATTTGAAAAATGAAGTTTTGGTATAAATTAAGAGGGTGGACTCGTGCATCCTGTACCCTTTTTTCAGAGGAGGAAATAGGATGCCTGCTTTCCACCCAAAACTAGGCTCCCTAAATTTTCTTTAAAAGGTTTGAAAAATACAAAGTTGCTGTAGCCAAGGTGAACTATTATTAAATGTTACTTAAAAAGCACCCTCTGGGGGTGAATCTGAGTTGGGTCTTAAGAGACTACAATTGCAACTTTGGTATCTTGAGCCATTTGTGTTACTTTTAAACTGATTTTGAGTTTCTGCAGTTCTTCTAACGGGGAAATTTGGATTCTATTTTGGTCTTTAGTAGAGAAGGGATGGTACATATTAAAATAGGAGGTTTAAAGAGCTCTGTTGTGATTTGCATAAAAATTAAAGGCCCTGAGCTTATCTTGTTGCTACCCTAAGGAAAATTCTCACTTGCATATGGTTTAAAAGGTTTTTCTGTGAGTGCACTCCAGTTGTTCTTATGTGTCTTCGTGTGTATGTCTATTACTCTTGCATTTATGATTGTTCTGGAATTCCAGGTCATCTATGATGACATGCATGCTTAAATTGACATTTATGGCATGCCTAACTTAAAATTTTTTTGCATCTGTGTGTGTTTAAACTACTTTAAAATGATTCTTATTATAGAGTTAATATAAAGAAATTGCTGATTCTGTTCCTCCCAAGGAGGAATGATGGGGAATGTCTTCAAGTCCTGGCAATACAAAAGGAACCTTAAAGAGACTGTAATAGGGCTATTATCCCTTTTCCATTTGGGAAACTGACTGACTACCATCAGTATCACTCAGACCTGTTCTCCTATAGCTATCGAATTTGATGCATGCATTGTAAGGTCCTGTGGGGATCTTAGAATCAGTGTTATATCCAGACCAGGGCTGAGACCATACATGTGTGTGCAGACCCTGTCTCTTTTTTTTTTTTACTCAAAAGGTAGTTATAAAGGTGGTTACAGTCCATCTTATACATGGCAAATGATAGGATGGATGACTACACCTGCGGCATATATCTCACCATACTATGGGATGACACAGGGAAAGGAAAAATGGGGGAAGGAATTAAAGGACAAAATCCACCTTAAGAAAGTTACTCCCCCTCCCAGTTGTCAGCCCTTTCAATGCAACCCCCTTAGGCTGATCATAAACAATTCCTATTCTATGACCATAGAACAATCTGTCTTAACACACTATGGATTAGGAGCCAGTCTTAATAGAAACACTGATCCTATAGGTTCATTTATCTTAGAATTGCTCAAAGAACCTGCTACTACAGCATCCTCTAATGTCCTGTCCCCAACACTATCCCCCCAGCTCCATAATAATCAGGCCAGGATAACTGTAGTGGAGGTCAAAGACCCAAGACAGACTAAAGCAGTTACGGGGAAATGAATTCCAGCCTGGCTGGAATGGATTAAATATTCAATCCAATCACTTTAAACAAAAGTGATTGCTACACATTTGCGACAGGAACCCGAAGTTGTCTCCTTCCCTCTGGGATGGACCACTGACCTGGCTGGTATGGCATGTACGATTGCCATCTTCCGGGAAAGGACAGCCTGGGGCAATGGGTCTTTCAGGACCTTGTCACTACCTGTAATTAATGACCTTGAGAGGCTAAAGCCACCTGAGTCAATCAGACTCCCATCTTGAAGCTCTAACTTTGCCTCTTGCCTCTCTTGTTGGGGGCAAGGGCTAGAGTTTCTGGGAAATGCATCTGGGTGCAATGAAGGCTGATCCTTTAAAGAGATGAGCAAGAAGTCTGCTCTGTCACCAGGGCAGATGTCTGGTGGTATTGCAGTGGACCTTTACTTGAGACTCTTCTGGTCAAATGGAGTGGGACTTGCAATTTAGTCCATTTGGCTATCCCTTTCACCTTCCAAAAACCCAAACCTTCCCTAACCAAGGAAAGACAGAAGGGAGATCTTGTTTCCCCTGCAGGGTCATAGACTCCTATGTCTACATAGATGCCATTGGGGTCCCACAAGGAGTCCCTGATGAATTCAAAGCAAGGAAACAAATAGCAGCAGGATTTGAACTAGCAGTATTCTGGTGGTCCACTATTAATAGAAATGTGGATTGGATTAACTATATCTATTATAACCAACAGAGCTTTGTCAACTATACTAGGGATGCAGTAAAAGGAATTGCAGAACAATTAGGCCCCACCAGTAAGATGGTATGGGAAAACTGGATAGCTCTAGATGTGATTCTGTCAGAAAAGGCAGGGAATGTGTTCTGACTGGGGGCAAGTGTTGCACATTCATCTCCAATAACACAGTTCCAGACTGAGCCATAGCCAAGGCTCTCCAAGGCTCTCCAAGGCCTGACAGCCCTGTCAAACAACTGGCTAAGAACTCAGGGATCAATGATTCCCTTACTGGCTGGCTAGAACAATGGTTTGGGAAATGGAAGGGGGTGATGACTTCAATCTTAACCTCTCTCATTGTTGTATTTGGGACAATGGCTTTAATTGGGTGTTGTGTTATACACTGTATCTGGGAACTAGTTCTACACTCATAGAAACCCTAACTAAACAAACTCTGTATCATACCAATTGTTGTTGAGTACAGCTGAATAGAGAGTCAAATAATGTTAAGTGAGTTTGAAGAAAAGAACGAAAAATAAAAAGAGGGGGGAACTGTGAGGAAAACAGTCTTTTCTATCAAAGTGTGTTTCCATCTTAGCTACTTGCAGTTCTGGGTTCTTGCTCACTGAGCTCCATTTTCATGCCAAAATTACTACCTACCCCACCCCCAAATTCCAAGTGTGACATTGACCAATTGCAAGCAGATTGTGCACCCAAACTTGACCAATCAGAGCAAAGGGGCAGGGTCCACTGCGTCAGGAAAAAAAATGAAGACCTATTGCCTGCTCGTTGTGCTTGCTGTGCCAGTGCACCTGCAAACTCTTCTGCAGAAGTAAATTTTGCCTTGCCTGAGATAATTCTCTGTTTCTGGGTCTTCAGTTGTGACTCCGGTGGTCTTTAGGGGTTTTATTTCTAACAAATATACTAGCCCCAACAGCTACACATCCAGTAGTGTGTGTACATATCTTCCATGTATGTGTGTAGACTTATACACATACATGTCGCGTGTCCATATCCAGGAGAAACACTTGCACAGGGACTCCACTGTCATGAGAAAGAACAAACAAATAAGCAAGGAAAGGAGAGCCATGTGAGGGCCAGTGACAACAGTGTGGTATGAGCCAAGACCAGCCTTAGGCCAGGCGATGCTGCCTGAGGGCCACAGAAGCACAGAACTGCCCACTTTGCACACAGTAGGCGACTCTGCCTGGGGTCCACACTGCATTAGCAGAGAACTTGAGATTCTAGCTTTGTAGGATGCAGGTGAGGGGGTGCACTTCCTGACTTCTCTGAGGTCATTAAAAGAAATTTTGAATACTTAAGCTGGCCCCAAGTGTGTGTGCATCTGTGTGTGTGTGTGTGTGTGAAAAGAGGAGAAACCACATCAAAACAGTTATAGGCAAAAGTGCACTGGGCCCTGGCCTCACCTGCTGCCGTGGAGGTTGCAGACATGAGCAGACCACCACCATCTCATTCCCCAGAGGAGCACATCTCCTTCCTCGGTTGTGAGCGGAGGCCACTCCAAAGTGCTTCGCTCCCTTCTGTGTGGCCTCCAGTGGGAAGTGAACACCCCTCAACCTCCACCCACAGGCAATATCCCGAGTGCTGTTCCCACAGATAAAAAGGGGCCTTTAAAAATCCTAAAACCTGGAGCTGCTTTCACATCAAGAATCCATCTCAGAGCAGGAGCAGGGAGGGGGTCTCCACACGATGAAGGAGCCTGGGCTGGTGGCAGATTGCTATGGCACAGGCCAAAGGTGTCCACCACAGCCATGTGTGCAGGGAGCAACGACTTCAAACCAATCCCACCTGCAGGCTCCTCTCTCAAGACTTAATCCCCTCCCAAAGGCCCCCATTCGAGGGGACACAAACATACAGAGCACGGCACAAATGAAGTACCCAGGCAAGAAAGATCAGCTCCCCGTCACCCTGCTGTCCTGCCACTCACATCAACAATGGAGAGTAGAAAACACTCTGGATTAGGGACATCTGAAAGAATCCACAGAGGCGAGTGTGCAGTGATGAGTCACTGAAAGCACTCTGGGCATAAATAGATGCACTGCGTTGGCAAATTTTCTAGGTTGGTGGATATTTTTAAGTTTCACTGAGAAAAACAGAGGTAATTTTTATTAAGGTGGCTGGAATAATTGGAGCATAGGATATTTTTTTTTTACATTTTCCTCTCTGTCCGGCAAATAAACTCTAAGCTGATAGGTAGCTTAATTTTGAATCTAAAACTTGATATGAAATTTTCTGTTTGTTCTGAGGAAATAGGAACAAATTTCCACATCTTAGTTAAGCTTAAAATGTTACGTTCAACATGTGGATGATTGACTGAAGAGTGTTTGTGAGTTCCTACTGTGTCCCGAGCACCGCTGACACGTGGGCCTGGCCCCAGCTGACCTGCACAGGGTTCAGGGATTGACCCCTGCCTGCTTCACAACTGCGATTTGGCTTCTTACAAAGCTCAGCTGAGTAAATTGCTTTCATTGAAGATTGTGAGAAAAATGGTCCCCCATGTTCTTTTCTACAAATTATGGAATTGATACTGCATCAAGCTGGTGTCACGCCAGGGCTCAACTTGAGCCATATTGCCCAGTGTCCTGTCAAACTCTCCACTGACCTCTGTCCTGCCACATTCTCAGTGAACTTATAGGCCATCTGAGAAGGATGTATAAGAAATCCAATGCTATGCTGATTATGGGCTTGTGTACTGGGTTGTACAGGTGATCCTTGGTGTATAAGTACAGGAAAAATGAAACTTGGTTCAGACACTATGATAGGCTGTATTTGTGGGCCTCGCTTGTGTTTTAATACATAGATGCTAAGAATTAGATAACTGATTGTTTTTCTCCTTTCACTTTCACCTCTAGGAGCTCAGAATGGAATTATAAATCTACCTGCCACACAGAGGTTGAGTAATGGTGGTTGCCAAGGGCGGAGAGGGGTGGAGGGGAGGTGCAGAGGTTCCATCACACAGGGTAAGTGAGTTCTGGAGATCCTACACTCAGCTCAGGACTGAGTATACAATACCAGATCATAAGCTGGAGATTTGTTAAGAGCAAATAAATACAAGGACCCTGAGAAGAGGGATTTGCTAGAGAGCTGGAGGACACTAAGCAGATCACTGTGTATATGGCAACACCAGGCTGTATGCCTGAGATACAGACGGTGTCCATTTGAAACACTTTAAGCTGTGGGGATTGGCTGGTACCTATTTTTCTTTGTTTTGCTCTCTTGCCTTCCTTTTTCTGTGACTTTGATGTGGTTTTAAGTTTCAATCTATTATATTGGGGGCATTTTTAATAGGTGCCTCAAATTCCTCTTGGTATGTAGCTCCAGTATAAGTACTTGTAAAACACAGAATCACAGATATCCTCACCCAAGAGGTATCAACCAGCCAAGTTCACCCAACAGAATTTGGTAGGACAAACCACAGAGACACGCTGGGGAAAACCCAAAAGCCTGCCAATAAAACCTTAGCTGGAGATGGCAAGCATTTTGGACCTACACAGCCAGCCTGACCCTCCTTCCTACCAGGGCTGGGCTGCAGTGAGGACTCTGATGCCACAGGTGCTGAGGAAGGTGTTAGAGGGGAGGGGGCAAAGCCAGAGCCTGGTGGACAGTCCCAGTGGCAAGGAGGTGAGTTCCAGAGGCAAAGGTACCTCACTTTGCCAGTCTACCTTCCTCTCTCCTCCTCCTTCCAGACTCCTCATGTCCTACCTACTTACTGGGACAGAATTCTGCAAGACTCTTCCATACCACAGTCTGTGGGGCAGAATGACAAACTCTTTTGGATTCAGCACATTCTCTGCCCTTTCCATAACCATTCTCTCTAGAATTCCTTTTGCTCCTCCTATTTGTAGGTAGACATAGAGCAAGTACAGTCACCTATTGCTGAGAAATGCTCCCTTGGCTGTTCCTCATGGTGTGGACATCACAGAGTATACTTGCACAGACTAAGTCACTAAGGCATATTATCTCACAAACCGCTATCATTTATGCAGTCATCAGTTAACATGTTACATGGCACATGGCCATACTTCACTTATGAGAATAAATTCATCACATGAAAATGTAAGAAGGCCGGAGATCGAAATGCATTCATAGTGTCATAAAATGGCATTATTGATTTATCAAATGTTGTAACACCGGATAGCCACATGCAAAAGAATGAAGCTACATCCTCACTTCACGCCATATATGAAATAGAACAAAGGCCTAAACAGAAGAGCTACCACTACAAAACTCTTAGAAGAAGATTGGGAGTGAATTCTGTGACCTTAGGGAGACAATCACTTTTTTTTCTTTTTAAATAGACACCAAATGCACAGACAACAAAGAAAAAATTAGATAAACTGACTAGATAAAAATTCAAAACTTCTGGACCTCAAAGGACAACAGAGTGATAAGACAACTCACACAATAGAAGAAAATTTTTGCAACAGATATCAGATAAGGGTTTGATATCTAGAATGTGTAAAAATAAAAAAAACCCCAAACTCCTACAATTCAGTAACAACAATAGTAAAAAAAAAACAAACCAAACACTCTGATAAAAAAAAAAAAAAAGAGCAAAGGACTTGCATAGATATTTCTCCCAGGAAGAGAAAAAATGACCAAGAAGCAATGGAAACAAGACCACACCACAAATTGTTAGAGAAATGCAAATCAAAGTCACAGTGCTGGGGGTCTGCGTTCCATCCCCAGCACTACCGAAAGGAAAAAAGTCACAATGAAATACAGCAGCAATGGGAGGGGGCACCCAAAACCAGAAAATACCTTGGCAAGGGTGCAGAGAAATTAGAGGCTTGTGCACTGTGGTTGGTGGGAATGTGAAATGTGTCCTCGCTGTGGAATGTGGGCTGCACGACCAGTGCTCTGGAGATGGGTGGTGACGATGGCTGCATCAATGGCGTGTTCCCAATGCTGCTGAACCATATGCCAGAAATGACTAAGTAAGGTGGTGAATTGAAGGTGATATATTTTGCCACCATGAACCAAAAGACTGTGACCCAGGTTACTCCAGAGGCACCTGCACACCCATGTTTATTGCGGCACTATTCACAATAGCCAAGTTATGGAAACAGCCAAGATGCCCCACCACTGACGAATGGATTAAGAAAATGTGGTATCTCTACACAGTGGAATTTTATGCAGCCATGAAGAAGAACGAAATGTTATCATTTGCTGGTAAATGGATGGAATTGGAGAACATCATTCTGAGTGAGGTTAGCCTGGCCCAAAAGACCAAAAATCGTATGTTCTCCCTCATATGTGGACATTAGATCAAGGGCAAACACAACAAGGGGATTGGACTTTGAGCACATGATAAAGCGAGAGCACACAAGGGAGCGGTGAGGATAGGTAAGACACCTAAAAAACTAGCTAGCATTTGTTGCCCTCAATGCAGAGAAACTAAAGCAGATACCTTAAAAGCAACTGAGGCCAATAGGAAAAGGGGACCAGGAACTAGAGAAAAGGTTAGATCAAAAAGAATTAACCTAGAAGGTAACACCCACGCACAGGAAATCAATGTGAGTCAATGCCCTGTATGGCTATCCTTATCTCCACCAGCAAAACCCCTTGTTCCTTCCTATTATTGCTTATACTCTCTCTACAACAAAATTAGAGATAAGGGCAAAATAGTTTCCGCCGGGTAGCGAGGGGGTGGGGGTGAGAGGGAGGAGGTGGGGGAAGGGGGAGAAATGACCCAAACATTGTATGCAAATATGAATAAAAAAAAAGAAAGCACATTACAAATAAAAAAAAATAAAAACAACCATGATATCACTGATGAAAATATAAAACTGTGTTGCTGCCGACTCCCTGCCTGGGGTAGGGTGTGGAGCCATTTATCCCGATCAAGACCTTTCATACAAGACTCAGGACTTTCTTTCTCTTTCTTTGCTTCTAGACCAGAACCCGTTCCCTAACCCCTGCCATCAGGCCACAGCACACATCTTCCAACTACAGGGATATGAGGGACTCTGTGGGAACTGCCACTAAGTCTCCACTAAGAGACACCCGGGTCCAGACCACGTCCTTCCTGTGGCACCCCACATTTATGACCTGGAGTGTGGGGTCTCTGCCTTCCCTCCACATTATGATTGCCTTGGCCTTTGTCCTGGCCTCCATGTGGTCTCCTCCTTCCGCCCAGTCTTCTCCCTCCTTTCCTCGCAGGAGGAGTGTGGATCCCAGCGTTCACTACTCAAGGCTCCCTGGAGGTGAATCTCATCCCAGAGTCTGTGCCCCAGCCAGCCCGAACCACAGGGCCATTTCCTTTGGGGTGGCCATTTCTCCCCTGCTCAGAGCCATGATGGATTTGGCAATGGTGACACAGTCTCTCTCTGAAGAGCCAGGCAGGCTTGCAGTCTGGACAGAAGGAGCTACACACACCTACTCAACTGAATCTTAAACTTCTGCATGCTTCGACACAACCATCACACCTCCCGCCCCTGCCAATCAAAAAGATCTGACTCTAAGAGTGAGCTCCTCTGACCTCTTCACAGGCCTGTCTGCAGAGTTCCCTGAGGGTCAATGGGCTCTTTGCTCTTTTCCTGGCAATAACCACCCTCTCCTTACCAGCTTAGTCTTACCAGCAAAAGGCTATAGGAAGAAATCCCAAAACTGAGAATGGAAACTGTAGCAGGGAATATGACAACCAAATTATATCATACCCACATGTGCACACACCCACACTACATGATAGGTAGGGAGAGAGAGAGAGAGAGAGAGAGAGAGAGACTGTGTGCATGGTAATGGATTGAGTGCGTGTTATGACCAGGAAGAAACAACATACACACCAGATTTCTGCTTTGACCTTGAGAAAGACTTGGGAATATTTTTCATGATTAAAAGAAGGCAAGTAACCGGGATGACAGGTTGCTGGTGATGCACGCAGGAGGAGGACGAGCAGCGCTCGAGGGAGAATGTGTCACGCTTACACGAGCTCGATGTGATTGCAGGAAGCTCATCTCGAGGCTCATTTTTGTTGCTAAATTTTTCGTTTTGATGTTCAATGTCATTCATTTGAACTAACCAGGGAAACAATATGAACAAATGAAAGTCATGAATCACTGAAATATTTAAGTGTAGTTTACTCTTTTCAAGCACTCATAGTTACAAGAACCAAGTGCCAGAAAAGAATTGTTGAGCCAAGACTTTGTCTGCAATACCTTAAGGAATGAATCTTGTTTATCACGTCCATGTTAAAACGTCTCACGTCCCAACAGATCTTGCCAATGTATTCGGAAACATTTTGCTGTGTTATGGAAGGGCAATTTAATTTACCTAACTGAGATGTTTAGCAACCCTTTCTCCCATGATAACACAAATAAACACAACACAAACTGCCAGTGCTTGTTCTGTACGTGCAGGCTTTCAGACAGCAATGTGAACGACTCACCTCATCTCTCTCACAGCCACGAAACAGACATGGCATCGAGAGGATTGGATCCAAGACTCCCTGGGGAGGCCAAAACCCAGGGATGCCCAAGTTCCTTGTATATAAAATGGTGTGGTGTTTGTACATAGCGTCTACTGCACACTTTAAACACCTCTAGGTTACTCATCGTGCCTAATGCAACGGAAATGCCATGTAAAAGTTATGAAACAGGGTTATTTCAAGAAAGATGGCAAGAAAAAGGCCGTGCACATTCAGTACAGATGCAGTATTTTCAAATATTTTCTGTCTGTGGTTGACTGAATCCGTGATGCAGAACCCAGGGATAGAGATAAGGGACTGCACCAATATTTTTTCCCAGTTTGGCCAGATAACGACTTTTCTGACAATTGTCTTTTCAAGGAAAGAAGTATTATTTATTTATTTGTTCATTTAGTGGTACTGGGGTTTGAACTCAGGGCCTCATGCTTAAAAGGGAGAAACTGTACCACTTGAGCCGCTCTACCAGCCCCATTTTGTGTTGGGTAGTTTTGAGATAGGGTCTCTTCAATAGCTGACTTTGAATTGTGATCTTCCTGTTTCCTGAGTAGCTAGGATTACAGCATGAGTCACCAGTGCCCAGTTCAGAAGTCTTTATTTTTATGAATTCCTGTTTACTTATTATTTCTTTTAGGGCTCAGGCTTTTAGTGACCTGACTAAAAAGGACTTTGATTAAACCAGGTTATTTCTTCTATAGTGCCTCAGTTCTTAAACATTTGGGTCAATGACATTTGCATATTTTATCAGTAAGTGTCAAGATTTATCTTTTCGTTTATAAATATCCAGTTGTTCAAATACCATTTGTTAAAAGGGAGACCCCCCCCAATTATGCTGGAATCCATGTCAAAAATCAATTGACCGTACACTGCAGTCTCTTTCTATTCATACTTTTGGCTCTTCTTTCCTTTCTGGCTCTCCCTCAAGTGTGTGATGCATACGCTGCTTTGATTACTGTATCTCTGTGTATGACTTGAAAATGGGCAGCGTGAGCTCTCTGACTCTATTCTTCTTTTGCAAAGTTGTCTTGACTATCCTGAATCCTTCATATTTCCATGGACGTTTAAGAATCAGCTTCTTGCAGCTCAAGGGGTAGAGCTGCTGCCTACCATATGCAAGACCCTAAGTTCAAACCCCAGCATTGAAAAACAAACAGCCAACACCACCACCACCAAAAGACAGCTTGTCAAGTGTAGGAGAAGTGCTGAGGTTTTGACTGGCATCGCACTGAATCTCAAAATCCTTTTGAAAAGACCGAACTTGGGACCTCTGACCTCCAACCCGAGTAGTCTTTCTTACTAAGTAGTTCCTCTCTCAGCACTGTTTTAGCCTTCTGTATGCAAGGCGTGCACTTATTTTGTAAGGTTTATTTTGATGTGCTGAATGTTTTGAGAGGCTATTCTACACCATTTTCTTTCTCATTTCCAATTTTGTCACCTGTATAAATAAAACCGACTTTTCGGTGTTTATATTATATCCTACAACCTTGTTAAATTCAAGTTTCAGTAAATTTTTGTATAATTTATATAAGTAGTCATGTGGTGTGGAAATAAACACAGTTTTGTTTTTTCCTTTCTAAATTATGTAACTTACAACTCAACTCTTCCCTTTCCTTTCTTTTTTTCTTTTTTTTTTTTGGCCTTGTTGTCTCACCAATAATTTTCAGTGTAAGCTGGGTGGAAATGGTGCAAGTGGATACCCTTGCAACAAGCTTAAGGCAAAAGCATTCTCTTTGCCATTAGGTTTGATATAAGCTGTAAGCTCTGTTTTGTTTTTTTGGCAGCATAAGGGTTTGAACTCAGGGCCTCATGCTTGCTAGGCAGGTGCCCTACCACTTGAGCCACTCCGCCAGCCCAGCTATATTTTTTGTGGAAGCACTTTATAACACTGAGGATGTGCCTTTTAGTCATAATTTTAACAATTTTTATTAGGAATGGATTTTGAGCTCTGTTAAATGATTTTTGTGCATCTGGTGAGATGTTCATATAGTTTTTCTTTTTAGTCTGTTAATATGGCATATAATATTAATTTCTCTTCAAATGTTAACAAAAATTTTTTTTCTTGGAATAATTTCTCCTTGGTTGTGATGTATTATTCTCTATATTTTGCTAGATTCAACTTTCCTTGTGTGTCCATAAGAGACATTGTCCTGGAATTTGTTTTTTTACCCTCATAATGCCTGTTTGGATTTGGTATCAGGTAAGTCAGGCTTGATAAATAATTAGGACGCGTTCCCTCCTCTATTTTTTGCAGACATTTGTGTAGAAGTGGTATTGTTTCTTCTTTAAATGTTTGATAGAATTCATTATTGAATCCTCTAGTCTTTTTATTTATTTATTTTTTGGTGGTATGGGTTTGAACTCAGGGCTTCTCAAGCAGGCACTCTACACTTGAACCACACCCCCAGTGGGTCCTCTAGTCTTGAAGGCCTTGTGTCGGGAGGATTTTAATTACAACCTCAGACCTAAGACTATATAGTTAAAATATTTTCTTTTTATCTACCTTGAGTCCTCTGATTCTTTTCCTCCACTGCATCCAATCTGTTAACGAGCTTATTACCTGCTTCACCTCTGGTATCTTTTCCAAGTTTCTGCACTCATCTTCACGGTTTTCATATCTTCACTCAAGTCCAGTCTCTGTTCACATCATTCACAGCTACCGTTTATAGTACAATAATCTGAAAGGTCCTGCCTGTGGGTTCCAGCATCTGTTCTGCAGTGGGGGCTCTTCTGCCTTGTGTTTGTCTGTTTGTCTTGGTGTGTGCTTCCTAATATTTCATCACATGCTGCATGTCATGTGGAAGGCTTGTAAGGACAGCTAAATATTCTTATACCCAAAGTGGGCCTCATCTTTTCTCCCGTCAGCTCTTGAGCGTTGGGGTTGAGTTTGTCTCCTGGGTGCTTGACCTGGGCTCAGGTTTTATTGTTACAGTTGCCTTCTGGGTGCCACACCACCAGGATTCCCGTAGTGGACGCCACGGCTCTGCTGTGCTGGCTCTGGAGCATCCAGAGCTCTCTGCAGGTGCTGTGCTCTCTGCCATCCCAAGGAAGACCGATGGTGGTGTTCCCGCTGTAGGACTTATGGGAGGCCCTGGGGTTCCTGTCCGCCAGCCAAAGTCAGCTTCCCACAGGTGGACGTTTGGGATAGAAGAGCTCCCCCACCTCCCAGTGGCAGCCATTCTCTTCTTTCCTTCCTGGCTCTCCCCCAAGTGTGTGATGCATCCCCGCTACCTCTCCTCAGTCTCGGCAGAGGTAGCCTGGACCGGAGGTGGCCTGATTGCTGCTGCCTGCTATTCAGTCCCTGGTTTGTCCTGCAGAGGGAGGGAGGGCTTCCTGACCCTCCCTCGGGAGGGCGGACGTTCGCGTCTACATGCCTCCCACAGGCAGGGCCTTCTTCCCTCTCCAGTTACTTCAGGTTTTGCATCGTGTGAGAGAAAATTTGGGAGCCGGTTAGGGTTTTTCATCACGAAGGGGGCTCTGTTGGGTCCTGTCCTGTCCCCACTGTCACATGTAGCCAGCAAGGATCCGTGAGAAGAGCTGAGGAGGGATGCGTGAGCTCCCTGTGTCCTGGGTTCCCGAGGTTGCAAACTGGAACAAACCCACACTCAGCTGTGCTCTTCTAACCCACTTTGATGGTGGCTGTGAATTCTGTCTCTTCACTGCCACAGGTGAAATCACGCATGCCCCAGCTCCTCACAAGGACTGGTAGTGACGTTCACGTGGTCACCTTGCTCTCTGATGGGTTCAACAAGGCTGTGGTTTTGTAGATCACTTGGCTCTTTCATATATCAACAATGTTCTCTTGTGGTCCTCTGCATCCTAAGCAACCTATTACTTTTTACCAATGGCCCACCCAAACATCTTTCCCTACAGTTTACGTTTCACATGAGAAACGTAAACTAAAAGGCAGAATTTTTCCTAATTCACAATTACCTTCACAGCTAGTTTTTATTTGCATTAAACACACACACACACAACATTGACTCTGCAGGAGCAAGCACTCATTGGCAAAGGCCCTAGGTCACAAACCTAAAATCCCTGCAGGGGTAGCTCCTGAACCATGGGCTGAGAGCCTTATGAGGTGATCAGCAAGCTAGTGCCTTCTGCTAAAATTAACGGTTGGAAATCAATGCCCTGTCCAGCAGAGCAACGACCAATTGAGCTGTGACTGATTTTTCCAGGATGTACACACCATGCTGAGAAGGGCAGTAGAGTTTAACAGGTAAAGTAGCATTGACCTTCTTAGCCCCATGGGTTGGGGGAAGATGGGAATGAAGTGTCAACTTGTCGGTGATTATGGCAGGAGAATGGGGCCTACTGAAGTATTCAGAAGTGAGCTGTTACGGTTTATATGCTTTACTTTAGAAAAAAATTAACAAAAACCAAAAAGAAAAACCAACAAAAATGTTACCTATTCCATGTTCAAGACCCCTCATTGTCTCAAAAAATACATTTCCAGTTGATTTCTTCAAATCAGGATCCAACCATGAATGCTACATTGAGTTACCATGTTCCTTAGGATTAACACCTAAGCCCTTAGGCTTCACACTTGTCCTCTAGACAGACCACGTGGTCCTACAGACAGCAACCCTGTATGGTCAGAACCACGGGCACTCAACTGTCCATGTGCTGAGCTTCTGAACCTGTATGTCACAGCAGCCTCCCCCTGTCTGCAAGTGACAGGGCCACCAGTGCATACGTGAAGCATGTAGAGTACCAAAACCTATATATATATGAACTGTTTTCCTATACATACACACCTGCGATAACCTTTCACCTTTTCTTTCTTTTTTTTTTTTTCTGTAATCTAGCAGATTAATTCAACAAACTGCTCTATTTAGTACTGGCTAGAAAAGAAAATAACTAATTTCAATTTTAAAATAAACTCATAAAAAAGGAAAGGAAACCAATCGCACCTTGGCCCTTTGACAAAAGAAGGCTAGCAGTTTGCAACAGCTACCAGGCATCGGTGTGTGGCAAGGGACTGGCACTTGGGGATCCAGGCTAGGCCTCTGCGATCCAGGAGGCAAGGACAGGGCATTGAAGGCACCAAGACACGGGGTGCCAGCTGGCCTGTCTGGGGAGGAGCAGGGTTGGAGAGGGCTTGCTCTTGGGTGGAGAGCAGCTGCCCTCAGTCCAGTGGTTCTGGCAGCTCGATGAATTGGTGGCTCCAAGGCCTGGTCTTTCTGAAATCAAAGGCACAGGTGGAAATCCACCCAGCAAATCACCTTTTCTTTAAAAGAAGCACCTATTCTCTTTGGTGTGTCCAGCATTACTACTCCTACACTTTGGTGCTGTTGTTAAGTAAGATAAGAGTCGGTTGAACACAAGACAGTTGATCTGCTCATCAAGGTGTCTACTAAGTGACTCACAGGTGGGCAGCATATACAGTGTGGATATATATCCTGGGCAGGATGCAGGGGGTAAGGTTAGAGTTCATTGTGCTACTCAGCATGCATGAGAGTTAAGACTCATGAATGGCCTTGTGCTTATGTAGGAAAATGTTCCTGAATTCTTATTTCTGGAGTCTTCCGTTTAATACTTTCAGACTGTAGTGAATGTGTGTAAGTGAAACCCCAAAGAGCAGAACTGAACATAAGGAAGGGGCTCTGGACAAGGCAGAGAGGACTCCATAAATGCGATTAAGGATGGTGAGGTGGGAAAATCACCCTGGGTCACCCTGCTTTAACTGGAGGGTCCTGCAGGAGATGGGCAGCAGGGTCAGCCTCAGAGAACAGGTGCCAGTGAAGCCAGCTCACGCTGCCGCTGGGAGGATCCAGAGCCAAGGATGCCAGTTCTTCTGGCTGCAGAAGGAGGGTCACTGGGTTCTGGAGACGGACACCGCCCTACAGAGACTGGATTTTAGGACTCTCCACCCCCGGGCCTGTGGTGTTTAACCCACTGTTTGTGGAAATGTGTTTTAGCAGTCAAGGAATTTCCCACAACCGTCTTGGAGTTGGGCTCATCAAGGTGACTCTGCCATGTCTTTCCTTATTCTGTTGTTTCCTGTGCCTCGGTGGCTTGGTTAAAGTCACTTCCTGAGTGTTTGATGAGTTCACTGCCTCACGTCAGGCTGTTGTCCTCACTGCTGTGTAACAGAGCCCGACTCCGAAGGGCACGTTCTTCACACAGCAGCCCCCAGCCCACCGTTGTAGGATGGATCCCGAGGAGGCACTGGTTGGACACGCAAGCGGATGAGTGTGCACTGTTCACACGGCAACTCGAAAGGAAAGGCAAGGAAGACGCAGGGGGAGGACGGAGCTGTGAGGTTCTGAGTGTTTACTTACTTTATATGAATTATTATCCTTACACATTAGATTAAAAGGCTTACATCTTATAATGGGGACTTCTGAGTAGCGCGGTTCACCAATGCAGAGACAGATGCTGTCCGAGTAATCACACGGTCCTATCCGAGGGAGGCAGAGGACTAGCCAGAGAGGAACGGTGAAGGTCAGAAAGTCAGAAGATGCACAGCGTAGCTCTCAAGGTGGAGGAAGAGGTTCTGAGGCAGGGGACACAGCATCATCTGGATGGAGAAGGGGAGAGTGGGCGCCCTGCGGGAGCCACACTGGGCATAGGGCACCGGGCACCGGGCGCCTTGCCTCCACTCCTGCCCTGTGAGCTTGACTGTGGGCTGTGCTTTGGAACCATAAAACTAAAAATCCATGGGATTTTGTTTCTTCTTTTTTTTCTTTTTGGCAGTGTTGGTGTTTGAACTCAAGGCCTCACGCTTGCTAGGCAGGTGCTCTACCACCTGAGCCATGTCCTTTGCGGTTTTTTTAATTAATTAAAACCAAAAAGAGACAAAGATCTACCTCTCCAATATGTAATGAGTTCAGCTACTAACTGAAATGAGTATTGTCCATGTGTATAGCAAAAATACGTGTCACACAGCAATAAACTTAGCATTAACTCAAAACTAGATGTCACAGTACCATTGGTTTGGGAAAAGGAATGATTTCTTTTATGGTCTGAATTCTTCCACAATGGTTCTTTAGCTCCAGGATAGACTCCTCTGGTGGCCCAGGTTTCACACCCTTGCTCTGAAGCACTCTGCACAGGCCCTGGAGACCAGAAGCACTGCATCCCAGGAACCCTGTGACACCCAGGCCCACAGACACTCCTGAACCAAAATCTGCAGCTCTGGTTCTCCTGCACGGCCAGGAAATCTGCTCACACAGGGAGCCCGGCCTTCTCTTCTTCTCACAGGTAGAACTGCCAAGGGTACAATTCCCTTCTGGGCCTGAAAACCAGAGAAGGCTTGATGACTGTTCCAACGCTGAACAAACAGGAATTTGGGGAGCTGTTTCCCAATGTCCCATTAAAACCCTCAGTGAAGGGAAGGAAAGGTTTGCTCACCTCCTCACCATTTCCATTTCCATTTGCAGCCACCCTGATGCAGCGGGCTTACATAATACTAAAACTGCTCCAGTTGGGAGCGGTCCTTCCTATAATAAGCTACCTGTCCCACGATAATATGTGATATGTCCCATATGTGATACGCACAGCATACATTACTCAGTTGTTTCCTGAGCCTGACAGGCTAATCATTACTCATGAAACATGTGACTTACCCTGGTTGAAAAGAAAGCTGAGGTCAGGGTGGTGGCTCCTACCTGTCATCCCAGCTACTCAAGAGGCAGAAATCAGGAGGATAGAGTTTCAAGGCCATCCCTGGTAAAAAGTTAGCATGGACCCCAATCTCAATCATCAAACTGTGCATGGTGAGGCATGCCTGTTACCCCAGCTGCACAGGAAGTGTCAAGTAGGATGATAGCAGTCCAGGCCCACCAGGGCAAAAATGCAAGACCTTACCAGAAAAATAACTAAATCAAAAAGGGCTGGGGCATGGCTCAAGTGGTCAAGTGGAGCACCTGCCTAGCAAGTGCAAGGCCCTGAGTCAAACCCTACTGTTGTACTTGCACTTATGTGTCTGAGTCCCCAGACTGTGACCTGATGATGCCATGGGCTAACAATGGTGTCTGCCTCCCACAGGTGCACAGGGAAGACTGGTCCAGCTGCTTCCTCAAATAGCCTGGATTCTAACTTCTCATTTTCTGTGCCTGAAAGTCATGCCTGGTTTGGCTACATCCTACATATGAGAGGCAGGAGGTAACAGAAGTCTAGGGACTAAGGTAGCTGAAGTCCATCCTTGGTGTTCCTGGAAGCCTTTGTGAGAGCACGGAAGGAGAGGGTGATCCCTCCATGGTGCTGGTTGGTTGCTCTGTGTGGATTTGGCACTGAGGGGTGTTTTGCTATTGTATCCTGGAAAAAATATGTTTTGCACATTCCCTAGAGATTTTTATGATTCACACAGATTGCGAAGTCTGCATCCCCACACCCAACTCCAGCTGCATGTGTGTTGTGAGGGTAGGTGTTATTGCAAAGGATCCGAAAGCAATAAAATCTTCTAACAAGTACTTTACATTTTACCCAAATGCTACATTATTGCTAGAAGAAAGTCTACTCAATTAACTGTGTGTGTGTGTGTGTGTGTGTGTGTGTGTGTGTGTCCCCTCTCTTACCATAATTATTCAAATTATCCCTCTGGGACTAAGAAGATATAGGAAACTTTGTACTTCTTGTAATTCAATGGTACAGTCTACCTATGACGGATGTTATCCAAAAACTGCAGGGGGGGCGGTTATTTTCAAAATCATCTCTCAGCTAAAGCAGCCCTGGACTGTTATGTATACGTTAAAAAGGAATTTTTGTGTTTTTCTGATTTAGAAACAGGAGAGAGAATTTTTAAAAGACAAAAGGAGAGAGGATGCCAGGTGACGACATGGAGTTTGAGCCACACACGGCCCTGGCTAGGCTGCTGCGCCCATCCCCGGAACTGCTCACCTAGAATCAGGCTGTGTGTGAGGCCCAGGCACCATGACCACCTCCTGGAGGCGAGCTCTCCCTCAAGTGGTGTGGGATGGAGATGAAGAGAATGGGCACAGGCCACCCGGGCAGGGTCTCCATGTGGTCTGTGCTGTCCACAAAGTTATTGTAAGGCTTGAACAGAAGGAAGGACCTGTGTCCAGATTCTGCTAACCAAGATCCACCACTAACATTAGGTATATCAGGAGAATCAGTTATTTTAGAAGGAGACAATGTGTCTAGAAGAGCTTTTGTTTGAAACTCCCTTTTGGTTGGATGGCTGTCATACTCAGCAAATCCATCTTTGTGCCTAAATTTCACCACTTGGAAAACAGAAGGAAAGCAAATCTCCCCCAGCCTCCCAGGGCTATGAAAAGTCAAGGTGAAGAAAATCAGAAGCACACGAAAAGGCCCTTACTGCATGGAACCATCCTGCTTCCTCTGCAGGCAGGATGGTCACATTGTCATTCCTTAAGGGCTCAAATGCAAGAACCCAAAGACATGCAGGCCGACCTCTGGCCCCCTCCAACCCACTGCTCTGCATGCCAGCCCAGGAGGGGGTAGCTTTGCTGAGGGGTTCCACTTCCTGACCCAGCTATGGTTTCCACAGGAATGATCTTGACTGTGAGTGGGCATGCAGAGTCCCACTGGTGAACCTGTCTTCCAGTGAGATGGCCCATAAAATCGCCGGGCTGTAGTCACTACTGTACTGCCCCTGGGAACTACAGTGAAGCCACCACAGCCTCGGCGGTGCACACGCTGGGCTCTCCTGGCAGCCTGAGCACACTGCAGCCTCCTGATCCAGGGCTCTCGGGTCACAGAGCCATCTCCAGCTGGTATCTGAAGTGTCAGAGAATGCTAGAGCCCACACTGACTGTGTGATGCTTTTATGTTCAGACAAAGCATTCTGGGAGCTGTGTGATGGCTGACTTGTTGCAGAAGTAGAAAAATGAGGATGTCAGGACTGAACAGAGCTACGAACCATCTCCAGGTTCCACAGTCACTCGAGTGAGAAAGGAACAGCTCAAAGGACAGATGTCTACAGACGAAAGGAGCCAGAGTCCCTGTCTTTCATGGGTTCCTGCAAATAATTGCCTCTTACACATCAAATAAGATGCTATGCCAGTTTTTGTTGTGACATCACACATTTCCCTTCGTTTCTGCTACAATAAAGGCCAGTTTTCTACGGAGTCAGCACCATTACCTCCCCACAGTGAGCTTAAACACTCATGGGCTGCTCTGTGGACACGATTCCCTTTTTCCAGAGGGCTTTATGCTTATGCTACCTTTTCCCGGAATCTATGGAAGGATTAAAGGGTGTCTGGTCTGCTGGACAGAAAACAGTAAGCAGCACAAATCCAGAGGGACTGGCCCCGTCGCTGTGACTTACACAGCAGCAGCTCCAGAAAATACCACAGTTGTGGAAGACAGATCACGTATGATAGTGAGCAGGCTTAGGACATGGCTTTATTAACCTTCTTTCAAAACTATTAACTATCTCTTTAAGCTATGATTGCATTGCCTTTAATTGCTCTATGAGTTCCCTGGCTTCATTATTCATCTTGTCTCATTTCTATTCAAGCCAGTTGAGACTGTTTTTCCCTAATGTTTTTGTAAGGGGAGCAGTGAATTTCTGTCTAGATTCAAGAAACAGGAAAGGCAACATGTTGGCTTACAGGTGGCTGCACAGGGACTTGGCCTGATCTGGGTGACATCCTGCTGGTGCCATGAGTTTCAAACCAGGGTCTTCGTGTCACTTGGGATGGTTCTCTTTCCCAGGTGTTCTGCATGTTTGCCTTCCCATTCCCCTCCTTCCCAAGTGGAGAAGTCAAGGTGAAGTCAGAATATTGATCAATAGTGGAGGCCACAATGACAGGTGTTCAGGAGGTCATCTAAGAGCTGCCATGGCCTCTCATGACTCCCTGAGAGGGGCCATGTGCACAGCTGCAGGTCCCTCCCTAGTCTCTGAGCTGGTGCCACTACAACCCCAGGGACCCCCGTTGGTCTCTCCTGCTAATTGATGGCTAGCGTTATCAGCAACCCTCACTAATCCAGAGGCCTCCTGATCTGCGGCTAAACAGGAGTAAAGGGAGGCAAAGTGCCCAGTAGTCACGGAAATAAAGTGAAAGCACGTTAATAGCTTAACAGCGTCTCTGGATCTGGTTTTCCCAAGTTGCCCAGACAGGAAGCTGGTGTCTGTGATGGTGACTAAACAGAACCCAGAAATCTAAGCACGTTAAAAGTACACATGGCAAACGCTAGTATTTCTCATGGGTTTTCCTGTGAAAGGAAAGTTCACCTGTGCTGCCTATGAATACCACAGGAACCCAGATGCTGGGTGGAGCCTGGTGCTTAGGCGATTGGGGAACTGAGCAAGTTGAGCCTCTGGCCAGATGCTACACTGGCCACACACTCGATGTGTGTCCCTGCCCCCTCCCTGCCCCGTGGCTCAGAGGAGGCTCCGGCTGGCAGAGCCAGTACTGCATCCACAGCTCCATCCGGGTGCATCACTTCCCGCATGGGTGAATAGGCGCTCGCTATGTGCGTCTCAATTCAGTGGGGGAAGTCTGCCCTGAGTACCCCTGGCACGGTATCCAAATGGGTTTCCCAGACAACAAGGCGGCACTTGCCTCTGGACTGGTGATAAATTCACTCCGTTAACCCTGGAGGGGGAGGCGCGTGGCGGCCACTGGGGACCTTTGGAGGCCCCTTGCTCTGCACAGCAGTATCTGGGCCAAAGGACGCATTTGTTGTCTGCATTAAACTATAAACCCTCCTACACATCGTAACTTCCCAGCATTCCAATCTGCTTTAGTACACATACTCTGCAAAAGGAGATCAGCAGAGAGGAGGATCCCAAAACCCCAAACAGCAGGTGCCTCATCATCTTAAGGAGTAAATCTTGCTTCTGGAGTCTCCTCTGTCCCCATGACTCGTCTCTGTACTGAGCCCAACGTCAGTCCCTCAGGAAACACTTCTGAATGGAGCCAGCTGCTTTGCTGCTACCAGTTAGAAGGCAAAGGGTGCCTGCCCACCTCTGAGTGGCAAAGTGGAATTAGACTGAGTCTTCCCTCCTGTGAATTTATGTCACAAACTGCCCAGCATCAAATCCAGCCTCTCAAGAGAAAAGAAGTCTTCTCAGCAGTGGTGAAGAAACAGCTGGTGTTCACTCTCAAACTCAAAACCAGACGTCTTGTCCTAGCTTCAATCCTTAGACTGGACCTCCCTTTTTTTTTTTTTTTTTACAAGTCTTCCTCACCCTTCTGTCCTCCCGTGCTGAGCGCGGCACTTGTTCTTCCTGAACAAGGCAACTGCAGTTATCACACACACCCAGGCGGGCAAAAGACAGAAACTACGATCAGGCCAGTAACCATCCAATTTCTCTCTTTTATCTGAGCCATAACTCCGTCAGTTATAGAAGACCTTGCAAATTACCACCCTGAAGGCCATGGAGGTGGCATCGAGAATGACTTGACGGAAACAAACAATAACCACTGTGTGGGATACCAGGTGGTGTCGTCTGGGCTCAGCTGAAAAACTGTGAGTCAGTCAGTTCCTCACACCATCCATCAGAAACATCCAGTAACACGGGATTTTCTCCAGCACTTTTTCATTAGTTCCACAAACACAGTGACTGTCTTTAAATATCAATATTGTCCAGGCCTCCATGGCTCACGCCTGTAATCCCAGCTACTCTGGAGGCAGAGATCAGGAGGATCACGGTTCAAAGCCAGTCCTGGCAAATAATTCTCGAGACTCTATCTTGAAAATGCCCATCACAAAAAAGGGCTGGTGGAGTGGTTCAAGTATAGAGCCTGCCTGGCAAGCATGAGGCTGAGTTCAAATCCCAATTCCACCAACAAAAAAATAAACAAATTTAATATCAGTATTATCCTGCAAAATGCCCCTAACATTTGTTTAATGCTCTCTTCCTTTATTTATTAATAATAAAATATATATTGATTTTTTTTGTCACCCAGACAAGGTAAACAACAGAGAATAATGATTGCTACTATCTCCTATTCCATTATCGGATAGAACTTTTAAAGCGGTCAATTGTTTTTATTGCAATCCTGTAATAGATTTACATCTAGATTACCATAAAAATGCTGAGGACTAGACAACCTGGGAGTAGGAGGCTTTGCCACAGGATATTCTTAGCGAGTTCTGATAGTTGCTTAAGAACTTGTGAGTGTATCATGTGCTCCCTTAAAAGTCCATTTGCTGAAATTCCAGCTCCCCAGGTGATGTTATTAGGAAGTGGGCCTTTGGGAGGATTAGATCACAAGGGTGGAGCTCCTGTGAAAGGGATTAGTGCCCTTATAAAAAGAAGCCCCAGAGCTGGGTGTGGTGGTACATGTCTGTAATTCCAGCACTTGGGAGACTGAGGCAGGAGAATCTTAAATTCAAGGACAGCCTGAGCTAAATAGTGAGATTTGTCTCAAAAAATAAAATGAATAAATAAATAAATAGGCCCCTGAAAGGTCATTGGCTTTGTCCACCATGTAAGGACACAGAGATGACTGCCCATGAACCAGGAAGCAGTTCCTCCCTGAGCACTGAAACCATCGTGCCTTCATTTTGGACTTCCAGCCTCAGAACTGTGAGAATAAATATCTGTGGTTCACAAGTCACCAAGTGTCCACTCTTTTGTGATAGATGCCCAAATGGAAAGATAGCATCTCTCCAGTCTTGTTGCTCACTTTGAACCTACAAAATGAACAGTCTCCCACACCTTTGTTGACTCAGTACCAGAGTTTTCTCTGAAGCCAACTGCTAAATTACCACCCTCATGTTGGTCAGATGAATACACTTAAATGAATACACTTAAAGGTTCACCAGAAATCACCCCAGCAAAGAGGCTGGCTGCCTCTGAAACTCCGGGCCTTTCTGCTTTGCATGGAGGGCACACCTTCCTTCTTTACCCTGTGACTTTGCAATGATCGATTTGAGCCTTCCTCTCTTGGATGGCTCACAGGTCTCTTTACTTTTTGACCTCTGTGCCTTGGCAAGCAGAGCAATGCCTACTCTCCAGGGAAGGCCAAGGCATAGCTAAGTGATGTTTCGTTCAGGCTTGCAGCTAGATCATCACAAAGCTAGGGAGAGCTGAGCTCCAAGGCGCTGATCGGCACCAGAAGCACGGAGCTGACAGGCAGCCAGCTGACAATGAGGAAGCTCGATGGCATTTTCCTAATGTAGCCAATCTATTATATCATCTGATCATAAGATCGGGTGCTGCTAGGCTTAACTCTGTAGTGGTCTGCACAGGTTTGGATGTGGCAAATGCAGTCTCAGCTTGGAGTGGGTCCCTTTGAAGAGCTGACAACGTCCATCAACCCAGGACATGATATTTTACTGCTATTTTTAAAGTCAATAGTGTTGCAGATTTTACAACTTCTATGGTTGCCAGTGGCACCTGGCTGAGCAGACAGATGACTTTGTCATCACTCTGTGGTTCCAGTTGTCGTCAAGAGAATTTCCTTTCTAACTGACAGAAATACAGTTGCTTACCCAGAATTCCAAGCTCAACTAAGCTTTGGAATTTAGCTCTTTAATGTCTAATGTGTCCCTCGTAAATATGCTGCTGTCACAAATTGCCTCTATGTCACGAATTACTGCGACACTTTCAGTTACTCAAGTCTAAGCCAGGTCTTTGCTGTCCGGGTCAGAAGCAGCCCCCTTGAAGGCAGCAGAAAGATGCCCAGCTGGTGGCAGCCTGTGCTCTGTCCTTCCCCGTGCCATTTCCACCTGAGGACTGGATCTCAGCAGTCCCTCTCTCATCTTCTTTTCCAATCTGACTCTCCCCGTCCCCCCTTCTCCTCAGCCTCTTGGCACCTCCTCCTCAACTTTCCTCTCACAGCCCTCCATCTCCTCCCAGGCCGCTGGAAAGGCAGCTCCCCATAAATGGATTCACCTTCCGGGATCCCATAGCTCGCTCTAACACTCATGAGGCCTTCCTAGAGCTACACTGTGTAACTCCCAGCAGATGGGATCACTTGTCACTTCCACGCCCCTGCTGGGTGCTCCGCGTGCCTGCCTTGAGTTGGTGCTCACACACCACTACCCTCCTGAAAATGGACAAACCAGAAAGCCAGGAGTGTTATTCTGACTAACAGCTGGGCTTTCCCGTACTGAACCTGCTCCTTTTGAGGGAAATACCGAATATAGTACGCACACACTGTGTGTGAGTGCATATGTGTTTGTGCACGTATGTAGACACAAATTTCACTAAAATAACCACTTCCAGCCCATTAACTTCAAGCTTCCATCTTCCCCTCCTCCTCACCTTCACCTTCTGGGCCCTATCTCCCCAAGCAATCAAGCTATAATAAAAACATATAGTTACTTCTTCCGCCGAGGTGTCTTCCGTGATGGGCTCTGTGTCCAGGTTAGCATCCTCCTCAGTGGCCTGACAACAAAGACATATGTTAAGTCGGGTTAGCGTTGCAAGGTTTTTGTAAATAGCCTCAGACAAGTGATCAGTACAAAGAAGACTCATTAAATCCCCCACCTTAGCTCAGTGAAACATGGCTCCTTTGCTCCCGAGTGGACTTGTAAATTTCCTCAGGCTGCTTCCTGCCAAGGGTGGGTGCTTTATAGGACTGGCGGTGAGTGTTCATATTCAAAGTCACAAATTGCTAAGTCAACAAAGTGCATATAACTTCCAGCACAACCAAAAAGAAAGCAAGGTGGTTGATGCAACCTTTTGCTCACAAGATGCAGGAGACGTGGGTTTACGTGATGCTCAGAGATAGGTGCAGGGTGGAAACAATGACAGCAGAGGCGTCTCCCATGGCTACTTGAATGGAACAAAGTCACTGATAGAATTAATTGCATCAGGGAGCACAGGCCCCAGGCACGAAGAGATAAAGGGAAGTGTCTGTATAGCACAGGGCCTAAATGGGGGGGTGGGAGGGGTCTGGGGTCTCTGATTACTACTTGGTGATGTGGGCAAACTGCCTCTGATATAAAACCAGGAAGACAGCAGCACCTACCACCTTGAGGTATGGGGAGGATTAACACAGACTCTAGTGTGCTGGGGTCAGCTGCTGTCTTTGCCACCACTTGTAGCCTAGCAGCCAGCCTAGGATATAGACTAGACTCACCCACTGTGAGTCACCAAGGAATCATGTGGGATCTGCCTTGTGTGAAAACAGAGCTTTTTCCTTTCTCTAACACACTGTGACATCCCTGAAAGAACCACGCTTGCGCCTCCGAGGAACACAGCAAAATGGGTCGGCCAGACCTTGTGGGCTGTTTGTGCACTGCCTTCCCCACCTCTCCTCACCATCTCCCCAGAGTGTGCCGGTGGCCATGAAACCTGCTAAGAGCAGCTGTGAAGTCTGCTTTGGAGATGTGACTGCAGCTAAGACATAACTCACAACATGCCACCTGCTTGTTTCTGGTGCTAGATTCTTCAGGGGGTTCTGGAGGCCCAGCTTTCAGTTGGCACATTTCTGGGTCCATACACCCAAGTTATGAATAAAATACTCATCTCAAAACAATTCATAATACCACGATCACTTTCCCTGGCAATCAGATGGATTTCCCCTATTCTGTGTGCTGAAACAAAGATGTGATTTCTATAAAGAATGCATAGTGTTCTAGTCCAGTGGACCTGGGACCCCTCAGTTTCCTCAGAAGATGGGCTAAAGGCCAAGTGAAGAGGAACGCAAGTGGAGGGGTAGTTGGGATAAAAGGAGAATCCAGGCATGCTGACTTCTAAGAGCCCCAGGAGTAACCAGTTGTGTTAAATTTGTGCAAAAGAGAATAGCCATCAGAAGTAAAACCCATAGCAGATGCTCTTACAGGCACGCGTGGTCTTCATGCATGGATTTTATGGCACCTTGTTGGGAGTTCAGGGACCCATGTTCTCCACCCAGCTTTGCCCTTCTTGATATGGGACCTAATTAATTTAATACCATAGAACGTAAGGCATGGCAAAACAAGCCAGTAAAATCATGCTTGGGTTCTCCAATGCAGGGATTTCACATTTTTGAAGTTGTGGGTTTCCTTAAGAACCTGAAACACCTGAGGGTCAATATTTACACTTTCATCCTCCTGTGGAAAGAACTCTGGTTTCTCTGGTTCCAAACAGCTAATAAATTAACATTCCGTCAAACAAACATAGTCCACAGGGCTTTCTGTTCTGAAGAGTCCCTCAGGAAGCCTGTGGGAATTTTCTTTTGCTTCAGAGGCAATTTAATCCATCCAAATTCCCTACACAGTGGGGTACGCAGCTCAGCTGCAGGAGCTTATACACTCTGCCCCTCACTGGGGCTGGACGGGAAGCAGTGAGGGTCTCCCTGCCTCTGCTTCAAGTGGGCTTTGTGAGTGCTTTCACTTTTCTGTAATGTGAATCTGTTCATGGCCCGTCCATTTCTGATTCACTCCACGCTGTTCTGGGGGCTTCTCTCCCCAGAGAAACCAAATCAAAGTCCCAGCAGGAATTACAAGACCCTGTTCCCACATGGCCCCAGCCCAGCCTCCCATCCCCAATGGAGCGCTGCCTTCAGGAGGCCTCATAGCTGGGCACCTCAGCACAGACAACGGGGTTCAGGAATGGGGGTCAGGGCCGTGCAAGAAAGCCCCAAGAAAGAAGAGAACATCTGCCTTTGTCATTTGTTCCTTCAGCAATTCAATTTTTAGAAAATACAAATGTCTCTCAAAAAGGAAAAAAATAATAACTTGAGTTGTGGAGCCTGAAGTGAACAGCTCTTTCTAAGGCTCTGTCTTCAGTGCTGAGAAAACATGAGGGACCAACAGAAAAATCAGCAGAGTCTTGTGTCACCCTCCCCACACAGGCACCTCCCTCACACAGTCTAGACTGCTCCATCTACAAAGTGGCTTGCTGCCTGTACTGGCTCTGCACCCCTATAAAACACCAACACCTCTTTCAAGCATTTTCAAATGATTCTGGCTGCTCAGAAAAGTCTTAAATACAAAATATCAAGTAAATTCTGTTCTAACCATTCCATTTAAAATTACGTTATGTGACTGCCTCAATGTATACTGAATGTATATAAAAATAAGTTAAGTTTAAAATAGCATTGAATTAATAAACCTGATGCTTGATGTAGGGGATAAGACAGAAATTGAAGCTTGGGTTTGGGAAGATTTAGTATACTATTGAAATTAGCCATTTTTAAATGCAATTTGAGTAGGTATCAACACAATACAGGTATATCTAAAAACTTAATACCTGTTAATAACTTTGGGGAACTCTCTCTTCTCAGAAAATAAAGAGTACGTTGATGCATAATTCAAACAGATCAAGAGAAAGTCCTAGGACCAGCGGGGCCCCAGGAGCTGGGGAGGAACATCTGCGCCATGTCCTACAGTCCAGCAGCCCGGGATGCGGGATGCACTAGTGACGCCCCATCTTTAGTCACTCCTGGATCTAAACATGTCCTTTTAGGGTGGCCCCACCTCTGCCTTGTGCTGTTCTGGTCTCAGCCCTCACTGCAGCCCCAGTAAATGGAGGTCAAGAACTGAGACCACTTGTTGAGGGAAGAGTGAAGCCAGGCAGGTGAGTTGAGGCTCCACTACTTTAGGACAGGTGTGAGGAGCGGCCTAAGGGTGACATGCTTCTCCTCCCTGCCTGTCACTGACACACGTGTGTAAACACACGTGAACAGCACTCACATCTACACGCATGACATCACACATGCATCGCCACATGTTAAAGCCCCATGTCCCGGCCACATAGCAGTCAGTCAGAGTGGGAATTCACTGTCTGAAGGACAGTCCCCTGTGCCACGGGGCTGGGATCTCCTGGGTGCTTCCTTCCGTACTCACCTCTATTTCCATGGGCTCCACTTCTATCTTTTTCCATAGCTCCAGCAACTGTGCAATCGGCATTTTTAAAAACTTTCCTTTTCCTCTGCTCACAGACTGACAGTAGGAAAGAAAATAAACAGACCGGGAAAGGCGGCAGACGGAATGTCAGAAATTGAGGGCCACAGCCAAGGCTGGAGCCAGGAGCAGGAAAGAGCAGGCGGGGAGCCCCGAGGGTCCTTGGGTGCTGGGAAGGATCCCTGGGGTGTTCTGATGGCCTCCCGGTCCTGTCACCTGTGCCAATCCTTTCTCTGGCGGCGGGCTGCAGCAGAAGGAAGTGCTGTCTGTCCTGCGTCTGTCTGGCAGAGTCACCACACTTAAGCCTGGGAGCGAGCGGGTCCCTGCCTCCCCTGGCAAGCCGCTCTGCTCCCTCCCCTCACTATTTTACCTTAATTGGCTCTGGATGAGGGTGAAAGTTGAGTCTGAGGATGCTGCTGCCATAGAAACTGCATAGCAACCGAGGCTGGGGAAGGGGAAGAAAGGACTGGAGCGCAGGTTCAGCTCTGCCCTCCCCTCCCCACCTCTGCGACGAGACACTCCCCAGACCCACACTGCCACCTCAGCCAGGAGTCTGCAGAGGCAGGAGCCACCAGCAGCACAGCCGCCTCTCTGCATTGATCTTTCAGACTTCCTGCATCGTGGAACTGACGCTGCCGATCCAGCAGCCGCTCAGCTGTCCCCCACCACACACACACACACACACACACACACACACACTCAGCCCAGGCATGGGGCAGCACCCAGGATCGGGGGTGTCCCAGGGATGGAGAGCTGGGCTAGGCACCCTGTCACCTGCCTCTGGCTACACTTCTCCCACCCCTGTCGTAGGGACCCCGCGGGTGGCAGTCCTGTCCTCACTGGGGGGAGAAGACGGGGACAGGACTGCTTAATCTCCAAGCTGCAGGATCTGCTAGGGCAGGATGGGAATTTCCTGGGGGAGAAGTAGTCATTCGAACACTGTGCTTCCCACACATTATCCCATTTCTCCGTCCATGTCTCACCTGCCATGGACACTGCAGTCCCATTTCAGAGATGAGAAAATCCTGAGGCTCAGAGGGAAGGAAGCTGCCTGAAGACACATCACACTCCCATGTGGCACCGACAGATGAAGTCCTGGGTCACTGACTCAAGTGATGATCTCAGCTGCCTGCTCAGAGGAAAGGACAGTCATAAGGACAGTGTCCTAGGGGACATTTCCCGCTCCCAATTCCCTTCTGGGAGGAAGGGTGGCCACTTTTGTCTCCCTGTTTCTGTCTTGGGATGAGACATGCGTGTTTTCACACGCTCACTCCCCGAGTGCCACTCCAGAGCATTTTGGTTCCTTCTCTTGGGAAATAGTGATAACGTCTAACACAATGTCATTTTGCTTTGGGAGGAGGTTATCCATTTCTGTAGCAAATGCCTTTAACTTTGAGAAAAATATCTAAGAAAATGGCTTACTGGTGCCAAAAGTTAATCCATTTGTGTTTTTCATCTTTATAAAGAAAAATCCGATTTATTAGCAAAAGGGAAAGAAAAAAAGCCCAAATGCCAGATATTTCATATATCACAGCAAAATGAGTCTGAAGTTAACAGAGGGCTCACTGTGTGGTGATTTACTACGATAGTCACTTCATCTTTCTACAAAATGAGGCCACTCCTGGGGACCTGGGAAATCAATTCTGCTCAGGATAAAAAGGACAGCAATGTTCTTCATTTTCCAACTGGACATCCACTGATTGACAGAGCAGAGTGAAGGTTTCCATGTGTTCCTCATAATAAGGTAATTTGGGTCCAGTGTAAAAGGTCACAGACTAATGACAGACAAAATGAAGTGCTGGTTTCTGTAAGAAAGCCAGGGAAATCACCCAGGAAAGACGGTGGTGAAGATGTCAAGAATGTTTAATCTGAGAACGGAAAACCGAAACTCTGCAGGCAACTGGGGAGGGGATGGAATAGGATTCCTCCTGCAAAGCCCCCCATTTCTAGAACTTTTCACAGGTGCGCCAATATACGCAGACTGAAGGATAGGAAAGAACTTTGGACTGGCCATGCCTCCTGACAGACCTGAGCAAGCCAGGCTTCCGGGAGATGCTAGGTTAAAAACTTCGCCAGAATCAGCTATCAGCAAACACAAAGGAGATATTCTTGCAAGAGGTATGCTGGAAATATAGTTCACAATTCAGCGTAATGTCTCTTTTTAAACTCTTCAATTGATACACCATTTCACAGGTGAGGCAGAGAAGTTGAAGAAACAGCGCTGGCCAGAGGCAAGGTAAACTCTGTGTGGCCACATCTACCTTACTTCACTCTGCACTGCTGGCTTTTAGAACCTGGAGGCAGATGATCAAAAGCAAACACCACACACCGCAGGTACCTCCTGGATGCTGTCTGCAGAGGCTCAGGTTGGGCCTGGGGGACAGGAAGGGGAAGAAAGGGGGGACACCAAAAAAATTACATTAAAAAGAAAATTCAAGAGGAAATAGCCAGGAAAATATCAGCCCCATTTCTAAAGCTTGCATTAGATAGAAAAGATGAATAATTAAAGAAAAGAAGAAACTGCAAGGAAATAATGTTTACCTGCAAAACCAGACAGGATACAAGATTCCAACCAAGGACCAAGAAATGAGGTGCATTTGGATAAGAGTGTTCAGCTCAACTAAATCCCAAGAAAACTGGAACGGCTGGTTCATTGGTAATAACATCTTCAAAAGCCCATTTCCAAGAAGCCATCCTGGCAAGCACCAATTTGCAAGAAAAAAAAAATAGCAGTTGAATCACCCTTGTTGAAAATGGGTCTTTAATGAACTGAATTTTGAAGACTAAAAGCAGCTGGAAGTATTGCTGGAGTCCCAAGTCACCGAATCATGGAGGTGGAGGGGTTGGCTTCAAACACAGAGACCAACCCAGCCTCAAGTGGAAATCACTCTCTCTGTGTGGATGAGAATGACAGAGCACCATGTGCTTGCCCCTTAAGTCTTGGAAAGGGTGTTTTCTCTCTGAAGAGAAGAAAAAAGAGAGAGAAGGAGGTCAGGCAGAATAGAGGGAGTCTGTCCATCCATGGATTCCCAACAACCAAAGGAAAGCTGGCTCTTCCCCAAAGATGAAGTGGGTATCAGAGGGGGCTCAGGGCTCTGCCTACACCTGACACCAACGGCTGTCTTCATAGCTTGGTTTTCCATCTGCACAATGGAAGGCACAACCGCCACTACAATCATGGGAGTGACATTTCCTGAGCTGAGGGAAAAGGCCCCAGCTAAACCCAAGCATCTGGTGCTCCAGATGGTGAGGTGTCCTCGACTTCCATTTTCAACCTTGAAAGACGTTGTCAAAAATCTTGCTGACTGAGACATACCAAGGATTTGGTAAAATAGATTACTAATTTCTAGTGGAGTTTAGAATCACAAGTGGTCATTTGCGATTCCCTCTTTTTCATGTTTCACAAAATTCTCCAAAAAAAAAAAAATCAGAACTGAACTCGTTTTGCAAAAAGGCAGGCTCTCCCTGCCATGGGCTGAATTCTGTGCCCTGCCCCCAAGTCATGTGTGAAGTCCTAACCCCAAAGAGTTCCTGGTGTGAGTTCATGTGGAATTAGGGTCCATGAAGGTGGAATTAGCTAGATGAGGCGACCCTGAAATGGGATGGGCACTAATCAAATATGACTGGTGCCCTTTAAAGAGGGAGAATTGGCTGGGTGCTGGTGGATTATGCCCGGAGTCCTAGCTATTTGGAAGGCTGAGATCGGGAGGTTTGAGATTCAAGGACACCTCCTACAAATAGTTCATGAGACCTCATCTCCAAAATAACAAGAGCAGAATGTACTGGAGGTGTGGCTCAAGTGTTTGAGACCCTGCTTTGCAAGTCCAAAACCCTGAGATCAAACCCCAGTCCCACCAGAAAAAAAAAAATTAAAATAAATAAGGGAAATTTGGGCACACACACATAGGGAGGATGCCATGTAAAGATGGAGTCCTGCTGCCATGGGCCAAGGAACTGGGCTCTCTCCCAGGAGAGAAGACCCTGCCCTGATGTCCTCAGAGGGGATAGGCTGTGCAACCCTGCTCTTGACGCCTGTCCTCCAGATTGTGCAGCAAGCAGTCCTATCGTTTAGGTCGTTCTGTTTGTGGTACCTTGTTCTCTCCCCCACCCCCAGCAGAATGACATATCCTGTGAGGGCTGAGGAGAGAATGTAATGATAAACCGAATAGCGCTCCATGTCTACCCTGGTAGGAACCGGAACTCTAGAGTGACACTAGTGCATGAAGTCCTGAGCTGATGTCATCCCTCTGCAGGGGCCAGCCAAACACAGGGACATCATTTTAGCTGGCAACTGCTATGTCTCAAAGCAGCTTGCAGAGGCCGACAGGACCACATCACATGGTAGAGACTGCAGTCAGGTCCAGAAAGACATGAAAGGCACGTGGGACCCAAAGCAGGACTGGACAGGTCCTGCCAAAGCCCTTTCCCACACAGTGGCATTGTGACACACCAAACACAGCGGCAGCTTTTTCCTAAAGAAATTATTCACAAGGAAGAAAAAGGGCTAAGCACAGAGTAAACAGCCTCTCTGTGTTATGAGAAGCAAATTATAAGCTAGGAGAAAATCTGCAAGAAGGAACTTGCTGTCCTCCCAGCTAATCCTCTTGTCTCACTGTTGAGCAGACTCATGGTGACCCACCTTGCCTGATCCTGGGGACACCACAGGCCAGGAAAGAGACCCACTCTAGGTAGCAACCCTGCTCTGGACAAGGGCTGCTTGGTTCCAGTGCTATGAATACCCTGCTTATGTGAGCATGCACACATGAAGCACCCAACACACATGGAACACACAAATGCATACACAGCACATGCACACACGGGGCATGCCAGAACACACACGGCACACACACGGCACACCGGCACAGGCACACACCCATGCATTCACTCTTTAATTTACACATCTTATTTGCCTGCATATATTTTCCAGAAATTAGCACAAGGTTCTAGAAGAAACACTCCACAGTGTTTTGCAGCCTCTGGTTGAGAACACTACCACCTTGCTGGTCCTGCAGAGAGGCTGAGACAAACCTGTCCTCTCGTTGCAGCGCACAGAGCAGTGATTGTCAATGACGCAATTCCTGCCCTCAGCCAGGCAGGGAGACGCTCGCCACAGGCAGTTCCACGGGAGTTCACATGGGCAGACGTGACCCGTGACAAGATTTTCAAAGTGAAATAAATGTATTTTGAGTTTTTTTTTAATGTGTTCTCTATTGAACAAACTCAAGTTATTTTTAGTTTTGGGTTTTTTTGGTTTTTTTTGATACAGTCTCGCGTTTTTGCCGGGGCTGGCCTCACACCACGATCCTCTGACCATGGAGGCAGAATTACAAGTGCATGTACCACGCCTGGCTTGTTTTTTGAGGTGGAATCTCATTATCAAGTTCTTTTGAAAATAAAAATATGTATGTTGATATCTATATCCCAAATGTGGAAGTGCCTTCAATAAAAAAAAAAAGCAGGAAGCTGCAGAGACTGAGCCCCTGGCATGAGCCAGTCAGGACCAAGAAGTACAGTTTTTCTATTAATGCTTGCTAAGTTTTAATAATGGCTGAGTGTCTTTATTACAAAAGAATGAAAGAGGGCAAGAAATCCATCCATCGGAGTGACTTAGGAATATACCAACTAACACTGCTCTGTGCTCAAGAGCAGTGACTCAAGGCCACTCCTGTGGCCGGTGGTATTTACAGAAGGAAAGGAAACACATCCACGCACCAACAGGACTTGGTAAATCCTCCAAACCTAGCACTTGCGATCTCAGAGATAAGCCATCACTAGCCGTGTGGTATTTATAGGAATCTGTGAAGTAATCTGCAGAGTCAGTTTCCTGTTCCTGGTGACAGTGCCTGAAGTACACTAAAATATGCACAAATTACAGAATAATCACCGTGCACGCAATTCTCCCTTCGTGGAAGATGAGGTGTCTGACATGCAGCACGGCACGTGACCTCACACATGAGTTAGGATTTGGGGAGAAGAAATTGAAGATGGGACAATTTCTGATGGGAAATGCAAATTTCCAGTTCCAAGAGCATATCCAGAGTTGGAAGCATGGCTCAAGTGATGGAGTGCCTGCCTAGCAAGCCTGAAGCCGTGAGTTCAAACCCCAGTACCATAGAGAGGGAGGGAGAGAAGGAGGAAGGGACTGGATGGCAGTGGCTCACACCTGTAATCCTACAGCTACTTGGGAGGCAGACATCAGGAGGATTGAGCTCCAAAGTCAGCCTGGGGAAATAGTTTGTGAGACCCTATCTTGAAAAATAAATCCAACCAAAAAAGGGCTGGTGGAGTGGCCCAACTGGTAGAGCACCTACCTAGCAAGCATGAGGCCCTGAGTGGCATAAAGCCACATACCACAGAAAAAACGAACAGATCCCAGAAGCCCAGCCCTGGTTCTTCTGTTTGCTGGGGCTAGTCATTTTTTAAATTGCTATTTTTAACTAGCATGTTAAAACACAAAAATTGTGCGTATTAATGAACACTGTTTCTGTTTCTATACATTGTATTCTGTTTAAAGCAGGTTAAATATGGGGGTAAAGGAGAATGATGGGGGTGGTGAATTCAACTAGGTACAGTATAAGAACTTTTGTGAATTCACAGTGTACCCCAGTACAACCATAATAAAAAATAAGGTCTTATTGTAGAAAAAAATCAGGTTAAATATATTAATCTTCTAAAGCACATATTCTTTCTTTGTGGTGAAAACTTTCAGCACCCTTTCTTGTAGCTTTTTAAAATGTGCAGTATAGAATCATTTGGGGAGTTCTTTTCCCCATGTCCTTCACTTAATTTCTACAACTGGTCTTTTAAAAAGAAAAAGGCTGCCTTGCCTTGTTAAGAAACGGTAAGAACAAGCTGGACTGCCGACCTCAACCCACAGCCCTGCGGGAAAACATGTTCTGGTTGTGTTTTGTTTTGTTTTTCTATCAAGTGTTTAGCTTCAGGAAGAGCTGGAACAGAAAGAGGACAGGAATAAGTGTTTCTGCATCAAGTGAACTACACAAAGAACGACATAAGACAAAACCCTGGAGAGGGAGCCTTAGAACCAGACACCTGTGAAACTATCGACAAAAGAGCAGAGTCCTCATCTGCATTTGCCCTACCCATCTAGAGGAGGGCCAGAACTCCTTTTGTGGAAGCTTAGGGGTGGAAGGCCTGGGAACTGAAGAAGCAGGTGTGTCTAGGCAGCAGAAGAGCTGGAGAGAGATCCCTCCAGGTTGGGGTGCCAAGAGGTTTGTGAGGCCATGTTGGAAAGAGCCACCTGGAAAGACGGGATTGGCTGCAGTAGCATCAGTCATGGACCAAGCGATGGGCCTCACCTGTCAGAGTAGACAGGACCGTGTGTGTGCGTGGCACTTCTGCCACAAGGTGGTGGCTCTGTCACTCCCCGAGATCTATGTTTATTGATAAAGACCTAGAAGACGAGCTATTCTGCACTCAGTGGGGCACCTGACGCAGGCTGAACACACAAAGTGATTAAAAAACGACAGCTGAAAATAAATCCCCTCATTGACTTATTTTATTTTAAAGGTATCGGAAAAAATATGTGCATATCTATGTGCATATCAGTAGGGTAACTACTGATTTACTGGAAAAAAAATAAAGGTTACAAGAATATTCCAGGGCCTTGGAGCATAGCATAGTCATAGAGTGCTTGCCTAGCACAGACAGGATCTGAGTTCAATCCCCAGCACTGCAAGGAAGGGAGGGAGAAAGGGAGGGAGGAAATTTTCAAGACTGTCTACCCCTTTTGACTAAGTTCATCAATCACCCAAGCCAAAAAAAGCCAAAAAAAAAAAAAAAAAAGGTGCCTGCATTGTATCCCCCACCCCCGTGGTGGGCTGAGGGTTCTTGTGCTGGCCAAACAGAAGACTTGTTTCATACTTAGTATTTGAACAAGTTTCTGTTAAGCAGGGCACTATTTGAAGCTTCTGAGGTTTGGAGTTGGGGACAGGGCTAGTGGACTCTCTCCCACTATGACCACATTAATTCTTGACTTTCACAAAGTGTTATGGGGTAGAAGAAGAATGGTTTTAAGTGAGAATTCTATAAAATGAATATTGACTTATACAGTGTTCTTAACGAGAACACTGGTAAAGGATCCATCTTCGCAGGGCATTTAAAAAATTCCCTGTAATATTACTAGGTTTTTTCTCGAGAATATTTTGTTTAACCTTAAATTCTCTGACTCAAATGAGTCAGAGGATGATGTGAAATATATTTCTAGTAAGGAATATATTGTTAAAAAGAACCCTTTCCTCTTTTCACATAATTGACAGATTGCATGGCTGTTGCTGAGAAAGTCTGGGGAAAAGTCACTTCTGTCCTCACCAAGTCTCCAAGGGACCCCTTCCAGCTGCATGGTGGCAGGCTGTGGCCTGAGGACCCAGACAGGGTGGGTAGAGGGGCCCCGAAGAAGTTTGTGGAGCAGGCAGCTGTCCTGCAGGGGACTTCCCTGAGCAGAAGTCTGGAGTGGAGGGGGCGCTACCCTCGGGGTGCCGCTCTCTCCTCACCAGTCTCATGCCCCTAGCCAGGCCTTCTGTGCCAGGTTCTCCTGCCCTGAGCAGCTGGCCTCGGAGGAAGCAGGTGGACACACTGCTCTCTGGTCATCCCTAGCCAGGCAGGGTCACCTCCTTCTAAGGGTCCCCCTCTCTGAGCTAATTTGACTTAAAGGTAACAAGAGTTGGTGGTTCCTGCATACCTGCATGTATGGACAGAGTTTTCCACCAACAAGGACGTAAAGCGAGGTGGGTTTTCCTCCTGGACGGACGTCAGCCTTGCTTCCTGATGTGAATTAAAGTTACGCCTGGCCTAAAGCTTGGTCCCATACATAGAACCTCAGCCTCACCTTGCACGTGAACAGACCAGGGTGGAACTGAAAGAAAGTCCTTAAAACAAATCCCTGAGTCTCCACCAATCACAGCAGCAGAGCCTCAGCCAATCACAGGCCGCCAGCTGGCCAGCCCTACAAGGTTATTGCCATAACTAACCAGGCTGGGTACACTGGTCTACGAAAACCACCTGCCCTCCTGGCTGAGTGGAGAACTCCATGTCTTACTGGTTCTGAGTGACGCCCATGTGAGAGTCATTCTTTGCTCAAATAAATTCTTTCAGCTTGTCTGCAGTTTTTCTTCTACCAGTGGGCTTCTTGGGTACAAAATTACATGTGGAGCTGGACAAGCTCGAACACCCTTGACAATGAAAGAAAAGTACTTTCTGCAAATCTTCCCAGGTATTCTCTTCTGTCCCCAGCATAGTGTCCAGAACGTAGTTAAAATGACGCTTTTGTTCAAATGAGCACCTCACATCTCTGCAGGACTGCTCCTGCTCCTGTTCAGCTTGGAGCCATGAACCTTGGAGCAGGAATATCATAGACTGCTAGTGATTGGGCATCATTGTGTGTTCCATAGACCTGGATTCCTTTCATGTAAGGATGCAGAAGCCTGGGCTATTTAGAACAAGCCAAATCGCCTCTGATTTGCTTATTTCATCCAGCCTGTTTTAAAAAGCTGGTTTGATTTCCTTTAAAACCAGCTTTTTGTCTCGTGTTTTGAATATGTTTTTCTTCCCCACAGCTGATTAGCACAGCCTTTTAGATAGTCCCTCTGCCAGCTGAGAAGACTTTTCTCCTTCAGTAAAAATAAATGTTTTCTGGTTGGAGCTGGTGGAAGTTTCTCTGCACTGTCAGAAACTGAGCCCTCATACGTATAAGTCTTTGCTCTTTCCTAAGTAATGTTTTCTAGGTGAACTTTGAAAAACCAGAGGAACTGGGCACCAGGGGCTCATGCCTGTAATCCTAGCTACTCAGGAGGCAAAGATCAGCAGGATCGCAGTTCGAAGCCAGCCTGAGCAAATAGTTCTGGAGACCCTGTCTCAAAAATATTGAACACAAAAGAGGGCTGGAGGAGTGGCTTGAGTGGTAGAGCGCCTGCCTAGCAAGCATGAGACCCTGAGTCCAAACTCCAGTACTGTCCAAAAAAAAATGCCAGGGGAAAGGGAAGTGACAGACATACATATGCAGACTTTTTTGACCTGGGGACCATCTGGTCTACTAGATCTGAGGGAAATGGTTGGTGTGAGTGCACAGATGGAGGGAGCTGGGGTCTGACCATCACTGCTTGCACTCAGATCCATGTGACACATGTGGACAGGACTCAGGGGACTCGCCCTGACCTTCTATCTTCTGTTTCAGCCTTTCTCCCTCCCATCATTAACACAGAGTCTGCAGATGTCAGGACACATGAACATGAACTTGTGATACATCAGTGTCATGTTAAAGGGGACCCTGACTCACTGAAGCTTGTTCCTTCTTTGTAAAGTCATCTCAAGAAGTTTGGAGAGGGCTGTTCCCACTAGTGAACCATTGAGACCTGTCCCCACCCCTGACATCTGACACAGGCTGCTTCATGCTGGCTTTTCTATGACTGTCCCCAAAGCTGTCAGAATCTCCACCCAGTGTTTTCTTTATCAGCTGGAGTTCCTCAGCATTACTAAAGACAGGAGGCAGAGCTGATCCTACAATAACCAAGATGACCCTTTCAGAATTGTTGTCAAGCTGATGTAGCCATGGATAAAATAGTGGCGACAGGTCCTCTGTCTCTATCTAACTTGTGTGCACTGCTTCGTTTCCTTACTCATGGTCTGCGTTTAAAACTCTAAACGAAAAGCCTCATTCCAAATGAGAATGGGCTCTCTTGATCAGGGTCCAAAACTGGTCAATGTGGCTAAGTTGAGACACAGGTTATGCTTCCATCTCAGTAAACACATGGCAATGCTCTTCATCATCAGAACGCTGACGCCCTAAGAAAACAGTTTCACATTTCCAGGGAGCAGGCCCGCCAAATTGTCCAGACGTGCACTTCTGCCCACAGCACTTCTCAGTTCCCAACTTTTGGAATCAGCCCTCAAGGTCTTTTACCTGGTCATTTGTGGCAGATGGATGTTACACACATATCCGAGTTTGGCAGATCTCGATTTGTACATGTTACTATTGACACCTTCTCTCATTTCATTTCAGCTATTGCTCATACCGGGGTAACAATAAAAGATGTCATCGCCCACTGCTTCCATACTTTTTCTGTTATAGGAATTCCACGATGTATCAGGATGGATACGCTCTGGCCTATAACTCTAAAGCCTTCTTTCAATTTTGTTCACTTTGGCATTAGCCTTGAAACAGGAATCCCTTGTAATCAAGGGATCAATCAAGAAATTGTTGAACGGACACACCAAACGTTGAAGGCTCAATTGTCAAAACAAAAAAGGGGAATAGAATACACTGCCCCTGCTAACAGGCTCCTTTTGTTCTAAATTTTTTGAATGTTGATAAGCAGGGAAAGTCTGCTGCAGAACGGTCTTGGGGTCCCTCAGAGCAGCAGCATCCCTTGGTGATGTGGAAGGATCCGTTGACGGGGCAGGCAGTAGATGGGTCCTGATCCTGTTGTTGTTTCTTTTTTATTCATATGTAATACAATGTTTGGGTCATTTCTCCCCCCTTCCCCCACCCCCTCCCTTTCTCCCCACCCCCTCTCTATCCCCCCACCCCCTCGATACCCGGCAGAAACTATTTTGCCCTTATCTCTAATTTTGTTGTAGAGAGAGTATAAGCAATAATAGGAAGGAACAAGGGTTTTTGCTGGTTGAGATAAGGATAGCTATACAGGGCATTGACTCACATTGATTTCCTGTGCGTGGGTGTTACCTTCTAGGTTAATTCTTTTTGATCTAACCTTTTCTCTAGTTCCTGGTCCCCTTTTCCTATTGGCCTCAGTTGCTTTTAAGGTATCTGCTTTAGTTTCTCTGCGTTAAGGGCAACAACTGCTAGCTAATTTTTTAGGTGTCTTACCTATCCTCACCCCTCCCTTGTGTGCTCTCGCTTTATCATGCTGATCCTGTTTTTATGTGGGGTTTTCTTTGCATTTCTCCCAGGGACGCTGACCCTCCTCATTGGATTCCAGAAAGGCTGGTGCAGCAGCATGAACACCGAGCCCAGAGTGGTGGGCGAGATCAAGCGGGGAGTCAAGAGGATGAGGATAGATCGGGACTCTCCTGCGCAGCCAATGAAGAAGAAGGTGTGTAGCCTCCGCCCCCTTGGGAGGCTCAGACTCCAGTCACATCATCCATCAGTGTGCTTGTCCAGGAGGGATGGCATTTCCTGCTTAAATGTGCAACTGACCTCGCAAATCTCTGGTGCTGTAGGATCACTGGATAATTCTCCCAGCCAAAAGTATTTGTATACTATGTGAGAGTGGGTTTTTGAGGTTGCCATCCCATTGATCAGCGAGGACCCCCTGGGGTGCTTCCTCTTTGTCCCGACTTTGAGGAAAAATTTTTTGGAGCCATTCCTCCTTGGCTGGATTGTGCCTACCCAACTCCAGTCATACATGGTTTTGGGACAAGTAATTATTTTGGGGATGGGTCACATAGGCACCCTACCTCCTCTAAAAAGGGGGATTGAGTGACCCCTACAAGATGGATTTCACCCATTCTGGTTACTTCTGCGGGTGTTATGCAGCAGGACATTTGGGGCCTTGCTGCTGCCATGGACCCAGACTCAGTGTCATTAACTCGTAACCATGAAGTTCAGTTCCCCATAACATTAGTGCCTGTATCTCCCCACCTTATCTTCTGCTGATTGGTGATGTTGATGTTACAAAACATACAAGTGGGAAGGAACCTTACTACGAGATTCGCTGTGACCACCTTACTACAAGATTCGCTGTGACCACCTTACTACGAGATTTGCTGTGACCACTGCATTCTGACAAACTGTATTAGTAATTCTCAACCCTTAGATCTATGGAGAGTACTGACAGTAAAGCAACTGCTTTTGTGATGTTGCCAGCACATGTAAATGACAGTTGGTATGACAACCCTGGGATGCAAGCCCTGTTGGCAATTGAGAAGGCATTGACTAGAAAAAAGAGGGCAGTTGGACTCATTATTGGGGGGATTGGCACTGGTGATGTTGATCGCCTCTGCTGTGGCCTCCACTGTGGCACTGACGCAAGGCACTCAGACGATGCATTATGTTAACAATTTAGCCAAAAATACCTCTTTGGCCTTGAATATACAAGAAAACATTAACGGTAAAATAGAAACCCGACTTGATGTGCTGGAATCAGCAGTCACAATGATTGGCGATGAGGTGCAGGCCCTAAAAGCCTGGGCATCATTAGGGTGTCTTGCATCTTTCCGATGGATATGCGTTACCTCCAAACCTTACAATGACTGTCATTGGGATTGGGAGTGCACCAAGCATCATCTACAGGGAGTTCAGTCCCATACAGATTTAAGAATAAACTTGATGGCTTTGCATAAAGAAATCTTGGATATCCAAAATAGCAAACTGCCTATTGTCCACCCAGGGGAAGTAGCAGGGTAGTGTGCTACATGCATTACAAGGTTTTAATCCCTTTAACATTTTAAGACACTCCTTCTGGATATTGATGGGGATTATTGCTCTTTTGCTCATCGTGTTCTGCTTGCTCCCAGTCTTCTGCAGATTTGGAATGTCCCAAATCTTCCAGCTCAGGGTGGAACTCCACCATGTCCACTTAAAATACAAGAAAGGGGGAGATATTGGGAGCCATGAGCCAAAATCTGACAAGGTCATTGCGGCTTAGCAGGATCCTGACAAGGTCAGGGACTGCAGGTGCACCACGTCTCTCACTGGGGTTTTGAGGAAACGTGGAGTGGCTCCCTTTGTCTGGAGAAAAGAAACATTAGCCTGAAGGTATTTGTTTGTGAAAAGTTAGGAAACAGGGCATGTGCCCTTGGCAACCAGGCCCGGGTTTTGTGTATGTGAAACTAGGTGAAACTAGGTGAGAACAGGGAGGTCTGGGTTTCGCTAGTGAAAGTAGGAGGCTCCAGGTTTCATTTACGAAACCTAGGAGATTGGAGCAAGAACGTTGTTTTTCAGGTGGAAGGCATTGTTTCCCAGGCGTGGCAACTCTCCCTGCATTGTATAACTTCCCACGTTGTACTGCTTATAAGCCTGATGCAATGAAAATTCGCCAGTTAGACCACCAGCCTTCTGGTCATGAGTCTTGTCACTCCCTTCCTGAGTGAGTGAGTCCTTTCATGTGTCTCATCTGTTCATTCCTTTCCTGAGTCCTTTCGGGTCAAGGACCTCTGTGATCCTGGCAATTTTGTATAATTTTTTTGCAGTACTGGGTTTGAACTCAGGGTTTACACCTTGAGCCACTCAAGGTGTGATGGGTTTTTCAAGATAGTGTCTCGTGAATTATTAACCTGGGGTTGGCTTCAAACCACAATTGTCCTGATGCCTGCCTCCTGAGTAGCTGGGATTATAGGCATGAGCCACCAGTGCCTGGTGACACCTGTGACATTTTGGAAGAAGAAGCAATCTGAACAAAACAGATGAAAATTCTTGTTCAGTTTCCATTTTAGTAGAAGACTAGCAATAGAAAATACAGACTTGATGGCATGCCATGTGGTCAGAGGTTGGGTGGCCTGGTTAAACCAGGCGGGAGGGCCAAGTTTTAGTTCTTGCAGCCAGCAGAGCCCTCACTGAGAATAAAATGTAAATAAAGACTTTGAACTGGCAAGTGAACCTGACCATGGACTGTCTATGCCCCTGACCAGTGCAGGGAACAGCGAGGAGGCAATGCCAGCTGGTGTACAGTGAGCAGAAGTGGGAAAATCAGGAAACACAGGGAAGAGATGCTTGAGTGGAAGGTGTGTCTCGTAAACACAGCACCTTAAATTTTTTTCTTCTTTTAAAGCAAAGCATCTTAAAATTTTTTCCATTTTTTAAATCTTCTAACACTTTCACAGCCCTCAAATTTACGTTAGATTTCTGTATAACATTCCCTTATGTTGATGTGCCTTAATTTACCCCACAGGTGAACATTTTTCCTTCAATAAACACTCTATAGATAGCGTTTTCACTCTGTGCCTCAGGCAAACCCCCAAATGTGAGCTTGCTAGGTGGAGAGCACAAGTGTTTTGTACCTCTTATTATACACAATAAAAATACTTTTATGCAGGGTTTATCTTACAAATAAGAAAAATGGGCTTTGTATCTGTGGGTGATTTTACTTCTTTTTTTTCTTTATTGGCAGTACTGAAGTTTGAACTCAGGGCTTTGCTCTTGCTAGACAAGTGCTCTACTGCCCCCTATGGATGATTTTAAAGTGGTCTGTAAGTTTGTCCCAACTGGAATGCA
This sequence comes from Castor canadensis, assembly GCF_047511655.1. Taxonomy (NCBI): domain Eukaryota; kingdom Metazoa; phylum Chordata; class Mammalia; order Rodentia; family Castoridae; genus Castor; species Castor canadensis. The sequence goes on along the minus strand of NC_133386.1, from coordinate 2,492,758 downwards.
TTACGCAGTAGGGCTCTTGTTATGAATGAGGTCCCTACAGGATGGGCTTCCTGACTTAGCCTCAGTCATATCCCAACTTCCCAAATAGGACGACTGAACACTTGTACACATGCATACTCTGAAAACTTAATTTTGGGATCTGGGAGCATGGCTCAAGTGGTACAGCTCCTGCTTACCAAGCGTGAGGGCTGGAGTTCAAACCCCAGCACCACCAAAAAAATACTAATGTTAGCTTCATTGTGGTTGCAGACAATATCCAATTCTGATTGGGAGCTTAAGAAAATAAGCAAGACTAAAATTAAACAGAAAGAGCAAAAAGAGTAAAAGCAGAAGAACGGTGCCCATTCTGTCAGATGGGGTGTGTCTCTTTAGAGACACTACAAAAGAAGAGTTATGGTAGAAAAAGCGTGCACACAGGTCAATGGAAGAGACTCGTTCAGCTATTCAACAGACTTAAAATACCTTAGAAAAAGCCCCAAAAGCAAACTACAAGGTGACAAATTACTTACGACATAGAGAGGGGAAATGGCCATTTGGGAAAAAATTGCTTTAAAGTCTCATTTCCCAAATACACAAAAGTAGTTAGGGATAATTACAGTCGTTATTGTAAAAAATACAAAAACATAAGAAGAAAGACGAAAATGTAGTGATTGTGTATGATTTGGTTGGGGAATGCATTTTAAGCCTAAGAAGTGAAATAGCCTTCACAGGAGTGAAAGATGTGTCTCCATAAAGTGAAATGGCTGCAATAATATCCTAAAGGAGTGGTGATGGTTTCAGACAATCTATTTCTTTCTATTTATTTATGCTGCAGGCCTTGGGGGGATTTGAACTCAGGGTCTTGCGCCTGTCGAGCAGGTGCTCCACCACATGAGCCACGCCCCCAGCCCATTTTGCTCCGGTTATTTTTCAAGAAGTCTTGTCATTTATGGGCAGGCCGGCCTGGACCTCGCTCCTCCTATTTATGCTTCCCACCAAGCGAGGATGGCAGGACTGCACCTCCACACCCAGCTTTCATTGGTTGAGTTGGGATCTTGTGGGCTTTTTGCCCAACCACCCTTGAACCATGATCCTTTCAATCTCTGCTCCCAAGTAGCTGGGATTACAGGCGTGAGTCCAGCACCCAGCCAAACCATCATTTTGAAGAATCTCAAGATGCCTAAGCCCTTCTCATCATGAACATGTCTGTGGGATCTTCCCTCTCCTTTTTGCTTAGGATCAAAAACTTACATCTCTCTCCTGATTTAGAACAAATGAGTCTTTTTAAACATGAAATCTAAGCATTACCCATATATGTCATTATGTGTCTGCAACACTTTGCTTTTTTAAACTACATTTTAATGAACCATCTGTCCAAAAATTATTTGGAAAAATTGGGAAATTAGGACTTTGGTAATTTACAGGCTTGTGTAGCTGTTGCCACCTGAGCTAAACATTCTGAGAAGTTAGGGTCCTAGAGGACAGACAAGAGTGTCCCTGACAAGCAGCTCAAGCAAAGCAGGCTAAACAAGACTGGACCCAAAATCCATGGTGCCTTTCAGAAGACAGACGTGCACATCACAGTGTAAGCTTGGGAAAATTCTCAAGAGGATAAGAAAAAAAACGAAACATAACAACTAGATCCGGCTGACCAGAGCAGAGTGAGCAGGGTACCCAATAATAAGATCGAGGATCCAGAAGACGGGGAGCCATTCCAGCAGGTGACTTAGCAGGCAGCTTGTGACCAGACCGTGAGTTAAACCCAGCAGCAGAAAGACCCGGGCTTGGGGAAAAGAGCAAGGTTCCCAGCCTGGCTCCACATCTTCACTGTCAGGTGCCTGGGCGGGGACCTTCCCCTTACAGGCAGCAGCAGCAGCCATGTGCACAAAGGCTGAGAACCACAGCCCAGGTGTTAGCTTTCCATCACCATAAGAAATGTGTGAAATCATCAGCTTACAAAGGGAAAGTGTTTATTTGGCTCACAGTTTTGGAGGTTTGGGCCATGCTCAACTGACCTCATTAATTTGGGCCTATGTGAGGCAGCAGATCATGGCTAGAGTGTGTGATAGAGCCAAATTGTCACCTCTTGACAGGCAGGAGACACAAAAAGAAAGAGGAAGGGGAAGGGGCAAGGTCCTCCTGAAGGGCACGCCCCATAACCCAAAGGCCTACCACCAGGCCCCCCCGCTCTCAAGTTTCTCCCACCTCCCCAAAGCACCAGCCGGGGGACTAAGCCTTAACACTTGGGCACCCGGGGGACATGGCAGATCCCAATCATAACAAGACTCAGTGAATTCCTCTAGCTCCAGGGCCGGCGGAAGGAGGCCCTCCACTTAGGTTATATCAGCACAGAAGTCACATAGTGACATAAATCCAGAGCCCAGGCTGGAAGGATGTGCCAGACTAAAGAAGCCCAAACGTCCCTAAAGCTGGTTTAGGAGTCAGAGGTCAGGGAGCCAATACTGGGGAACGCCTGGAGGAGGCGGGAAGGACGTGCTTGCTGCCACCTCGTGGAAGGAACGCCAGCTGAGTTTGGAAAGAGAGTTTTAACCTGTGAATTTCGTTAAGCTGTTGTCTGTAAAAGTGTGGGCTTCTGTATCTCATATACAAATATTAATTTATTCTATCTTGTCAGTGGCGATTTCTCACCCCTACACCCACCGCTTCTTCGCCAGACTCCGCAGAATTCTTCCAAGGCCACTGTGGACTGTTGTGCAGGTGGCCTGCTGCACTCCTGGGGGTTCTAACAGTTACCTCAGTATGTCACACTTTATGTCACACCAGGTCCCTGAGGCTTTACCTCCACTCTTTCTGACCTAGAATCAAATGATCTGAGAATAGAAACACTGATTTTTCAATTTTGAATCTCCAGTGACCATAAAGTGCTGCAGGGATTAATGATATAGATTATTACTGTCTGATAACTTGAGAGCTGTTTTTATCACAGGCTGAGCAACCACCCTTTAAGTTGTGCCATGTGACCGCAGAGCTGGGTAGAGCAGGTAACAGGTGTCTGGACCGGATGTCAGGAAGAACACATCAGAAGTGACTGGGAGCGGCCACAGGTGTGACCCAGACCGAGTGTAGCCCAGAAAGAAGCAGGGCAAGCTGGGTATGGTGTGCACACCTGTAATCCTGTCACTGAGGAGGCCGATGCAGGAGGCTGTCCAGTTAGAGGCCAGCCTGGGATACATACGGGACCCTGGGCATGGTGGCACACACCTGTTATCGCAGATGGGCAGGAGACCTACACAGGAGAATCTTGTCCAGGCCAGCCGGGCACAAAGTATGACCCTATTTGAAAAAGAACTAAAAATGTAACAAAGGCTGAGGCTTAGCTGGTAAAACATCTGCCTAGTAAGCACAAGGCCCTGAGTTCAAACCCCAGTACCGCCAAAAACAACAACCCAAAAGAATGAGAAGTTATCTTTATATTGGTTGAGAATTACCTTAAAATACTACTAATAAAGTTCAGTGTCATCTCTTTGGAGACCAAACCTCCCGAAAGCAACCACATCAGCTTTGTGCTTAACATAAAGCCATCACCCAAAGGCTCTCAGAGAAACTAAAGCAGGTAGACCGAAGAAGGAGACAGCCTGGAGAAGAAAAGAGTTTTTCGTTTTGTTATTTTCAGCCATTGTTATAGCCTGGGTGCCAGTAAAACTCTGAATAAACACCAAGACTGGAGACTTCTATTTATAACCTCAAACTTCAGTGAGATTTAAATTAACACAACAAAATCAAACACCCAACAATAGAGTTGCCGGAGGTTGCTAGCTGAGATGTGGGACACTGAGGCAGTTTAGCAGGAAGCAATGTTTTACTGTGCGGGCACAGACCCAGTGGACTCGTGTCCAAAGGCTGAGCCCCGAGAACAAAGGGGTCTCACCTTATATACCCTTGCAAGCAGGGTACAGAAGCGGACAGCAGGGTCTAATCCATATATGGTTATTTTCAATTCTCTAGGCTACTTTACCCTAGTGCTACGTGACTTTCCCCCCCTGGTGCTATGTGACCCTCTCCATGTTCAGATTCTCAGGTTTTCTCTCTCTGCTATGCCGTCCCTACCTCCCTGCTGCTTTCCCAGGACTCAGGCCTAGACTGTTTTCTTCTGATCCTTCTCCCTGCTACAACATTAAACTTAGTTTTTATTAATTTCTTTTTTTATTCTTGCTGTGCTAGGGGTACACTGTGACATCTACAAAAGTCCTTACAGTGCATCATGGCTGAATTCAGCCTCCCCCCCACCATTCTCCTCTATCCCCTCTCCCCCATTCCTGGAATGGCTTCAACAGGTCTCATTTTCCATTTACATACATGAGTACACAGTATTGGCACCATATTCACCCTCCTTCACCCTCTCCCCACAGCCTCCCAACAATACTAAATTTAAAATGTCCAGAATATGTTAAAAAATTATCAGCCATCCATAAAACAAGGAAAATATGAACCATGACCAGGAGATAAATCAACAAAATGGACACAAAAAATGGGTCTGAGCACCAGGAATCTGACCAGGTGCAAAGAGGACTATTTCATAATGAGAAACCAATCAACAAGTATATAAAACTCCTAAATATCAATGCTCCAAATACAAAGCTTTAAAATATATGAAATAAAAACAGAACAGAAAGGAGAGTAAACGAGTCAATAACTATAGTTGGACACTTCAATACTTTTTCAGTAATTGATAGCAAAAAAAATCAGTAATGACTTAGAAGACACTACTATCAATTTTCTCATCTGGTCGATATTTCCAGAATGTTCTATCTACCATTACAACCATTAGGCACAATTAGCAAAATAGGCATTTATGCGTGCACATAAAAAAGTAAGCAATCTCACTACAAAAGTGGGAGGCTCGATGCCAAGCGTATGTACACAGCTGTACAGCTTCCTAAGAAATGAGAGAGCATTTCCAAAAACCAGGGGACAGAGAGTGGTTTTACCTAAAAAGGTGGCAATTTGAGGAGACGTGTGAAACTAAAGCTATAATGAAATGGTGATCAGGCCTCTGGATAACCTTTCGGGGGGGAGGATGTCCCTGGCACAGACTTTTGGCAAAAAGTCTGTATCAAAGTAGCCTCAAACATGGTCAAGCATAACTCCAGGACAATGATGGAGTGGATGTGTGGCAAAATGTCCCCAGATTTGGTGCTGTACCTATTCTGTGGCAACATTTGATATATTGTTCCCTTTCTGCCTGCCTCCCCCCCATTTCATTCCGCCCTCAGGAATAGCTTATAAGGGGAGAAGAGAGGACAATCCCTTCTGTAGCTCCACCATGTTGAAAATGGGCATGGATCCTACCTTGGCCTGTCTTCCTTGATCACTAATTGTGTGAGATGGAGCCAGCTGTAGAGTAAAAAGCGGTGACCACCTGGTCCAAGGGACTGTGTCCTAATGCTTGATCCTCAGAAGAAGGTAGTTGAAATCGTTGAAAGACCATTAACTGCAAGTGGAGTCCTTTCAACCTGGAAGACATGAATGAGGCTAGGCACTTTAAAATGATAGAGCCAAAAAAAATAAATGCTAGAAACATTGAGGTTAGGGGTCCCAACAGCAGGAGAAGCCATCTAAGGCCATTTCAGGACAGCCTCAGAAATGGCCACCACCCTGACTGTTCCTTTAGGCAAGCTACTTGATCTAGTAGCTCCTTTCTATTGTCTTGGGCCACAGGCTTCCTGGAGGAAGAAGCAAGCACTTCCTTGAAGTTCTGTAAGCACACATGGTGCTCAGACATCCTAGAGGACCACTCAAGCCAAGTAGCTAACCTGGTCTTGTAAAGCAGGTGGAGCCTGGGCAGTTTCCTGGATGCTGAGGCTTAATTCCTTTGAGAGATTGGTATACATCATTGATGCTGAAACTTCCTGCCATTCCCTCCTGCAGAAATTGCTGCTGCAATTCCCAAAGCAACAAGGAAAGGTATTAAATGGACAGCTCTGGTACAAAGTCAGGACACCGAAAAGAGGAAAGTTAATGGAAGGTAGCTGGAGGCATTTCCTGAAATCAGAGGAAGAAGAGGCTTCAAGTATGGCAAGGAACAGATCCCAACCATTGGGTTGGAAGGTAGACCTTACTTTTGCCTTGGGAATGATAGCAAAACTTACACTAAACAAAGCTTTGAGAGTAATTTTCCCCCATAATGGAGTTGGAAGAGAAATTGCCAATGAAAGAGGAGCTGGCTGCCAAATCATTCCCGTCAGAGGGCACAGGCTTGGGTATGCAGGAAATGTGGCACTGGAGTGTCTCACCAGCTTGAAGAAGAAGGTCCACTAGTGGGGGTGTCATGGCTGTTTGGAGTTAACCATGGTCCCCACGTCTGAAGGAAGTCTCTACCCAATCCGGGAGTTGGGTATGTTAGCATTATTGAAAACTGGCAAGAGGTCATTCATCTCCTGTCTCTAGTGGTGTCACTAGAGAGGAGATCTAACTCTTCAGAGTTTTGCTTCTGGCCTCTCAGTATGTTTGATCTCTTGGAGTTTCCACTAAGTTCAAATCAAATGAACTCGGGTAGTGCCACATTCTCTGACATGACAGCAAGAGGTCAGGTGATGTATCAGACAAGCCCGTGGCAGAAAATCACCTGCATCTTTCAACAACAATGAAGGCCAGCCCTGGTGTCTCACATCTATAATCCCAGCTATTCAGGAGGTAGAGACCAGGAGCATCAAGGTTTGAAGCCAGCCCAGGCAACACCCAACAACCAATCTGAAAAATAACTAAAGCAAACAAAGGCTGGAAGTGTGGCTCAAGGGGTAGAGCGCCCGCCTTGCAAGTGCAATTCGAGATTTTAGTGCCACCAAAAACATCTAAATGAATACAATGGTTGGCATGAGTTCTCAAATGTCCAGGCATTGCCCTGCAGGGAACGTGTGACCGCTGCAGAGGAGAAATGGTCACAGCTCCCTCCACCACCACCACAGAAGCTGAATAGCAAAGTAAGTAGGAGAGGAACAGGCTGAAGCAGGACAAGATCAGAATCTGTGACAGATGAGGCAGGCTGGGACCCACAGGGAGGACTGGAGGAAGTCAACAAACAGGACAGAGCAAACCCTGGTGGCACAGCCCATCAAGGGGAAGCCTCAGGGACTGGGCATGGAACATTGTCACAGTGTTCTGACAGCTGCATGGGTGTGTCCTGCAGTTCGCAGGAAGGCCTAATGCCCTTCTGTCCTGGGCTGTGCCCACTCATCCTTCAGGCACCAGCAAGTGGCATGGAAGCCCTAGACTCGTGCTCATCGTGGGCAGCAGTTTGCCTTCAACCTCAGAGAGGAGGGTGCTGGGGGAAGGGAACATGAAAGGACATTTCAGGGCCAGTGTGTGAAGTGAAGACAGACCCAGCAGTTCCCTGGAAAGGCCATCACCTCTCCTGGCTCTGGAGTTGCCAAAGAGAAGCAGCGGACACAGAGGCAGCTTCTTGGCCTCGCTGAAGAAGGATTTCAGGGACAGACACACAGAGGCATCTTGACAGAGCAGATTTATTTGAAGCAGAAGCAAAAGCACACACTCAGAGGAAATTGGTGTGGACAGCTTGACCAAGCAGTGGAGAGCCCAGAACTCCTGGGTCTCAGGCACCTTTACGGATAAGGTTTAATGAGCCGAGGATTTTCCGTAACTGTGAGAAGTTCTAAGAAACGGGAGGGCATTTCCCAAACCAGGGGATGGGGACTCGTTTTACTTAACGAGGTGCCCTCAGGACCAGGGTGGTGGTTTGAGGGTAGGTGAGGGATGAAGCTGAAACTGCAGGAGATGTAGACGAGCCCTTTGAATAACCTTTAGCATGGGGGAAGATCCCGCTCGAGACCGTTGGCCACTACGCCAAGAAGTAGCCTCAACGACGGTCAACCATAAGTCCAAGACCATGGTGGAGCAGAATTTTTGGCAAAGTATAGTCAGGTATGTTCCTGCGCCTGTCCTCTGGCTCCTTTCAGTGTATTTTTGCTCCTTTTCTGCCTTCCCCAACCCCATACCTGGGACTGACAACCACCAGGAGGGAGTGGGAATGGTGGGGTGGAGGTGAGGTCGCTTTGCACTGTGGGATCATGGCTAAATCTTCTTCATACCTTTTGTGTTCCCCAAGTTTTCTTCTGTGACCGTGTATTCTGAAGAGGCAAAACAAAGCTATCTTCAAAATCTCGGCCAGATGAAGAAGAACGAAATGTTATCATTCGCCGGTAAATGGATGGAATTGGAGAACATCATTCTGAGTGAGGTTAGCCTGGCCCAAAAGACCAAAAATCGTATGTTCTCCCTCATATGTGGACATTAGATCAAGGGCAAACACAACAAGGGGATTGGACTTTGAGCACATGGTAAAAGCGAGAGCACACAAGGGAGGGGTGAGGATAGGTAAGACACCTAAAAAACTAGCTAGTATTTGTTGCCCTCAATGCAGAGAAACTAAAGCAGATACCTTAAAGCAACTGAGGTCAATAGGAGAAGGGGACCAGAACTAGAGAAAAGGTTAGATCAAAAAGAATTAACCTAGAAGGTAACACACACGCATAGGAAATCAATGTGAGTCAATGCCCTGTATAGCTATCCTTATCTCCACCAGCAAAAACCCTTGTTCCTTCCTATTATTGCTTATACTCTCTCTATAACAAAATTAGAAATAAGGGCAAAATAGTTTCTGCTGGGTATTGAGGGGGGAGAAGGAGGGGGTGGAGTGGGTGGTAAGGGAGGGGGTGGGGGCAGGGGGGAGAAATGACCCAAGCCTTGTATGCACATATGAATAATAAAACAATAAAAAAAATAAAAATAAGAACTTTCAAAAAAAAAAAAAAAGTCAGTGTGGTAGTGCACACCTGTCGTTCCAGCACTCAGGAGGCTAAGGCAGGAGGACCATGAGTTCAAGGCATAACTGGGCTACTAGTGAGACCCTGTCTCAAAAAAATAAAAAGGGGGCTGGGCTTCACAATGCATCAGCAGAGTTACTCTCATGTTTACCAAATCAACATTGTGTGACCTTCATTTCATTATTAAAAAGGATTTGGTCATTACATTACTATTAGATTTAAATACAGGAGAAAAATGTAAATTTTATTGTTTACCTGATAGATTTTTAATCTGTACATAACAAAATTATTCAATTATGTCTGATTCTATTAAACTTGAGCTCCTTAAAAAAAAAAAACAAAACAAAATCTCAGCCAGGGCCAATCGTGGGCTCATCGCTGGGTGCCATCCCAGCAAGTCCTCCGCCACCATGACCTCATTTCTCGTGATGTTACGAAACGTTTAACGGTTTTTCACCTGCAAGATTGCATGGGGTCTCTGAGGTGAAAAACACAGACATAAAGGAGAGAAACAGCACTCAACAATGAGAATGCCACAGTAACAAATCTGGGGTAAAAGAGTGAAAAAGGAACAAAACAGTTGAAAATAGACCTGCCAGTTTCAGTCAGCTCTGATCGAGAAGTGGGGGGCTTGTTTGTTTGCCTCCCCCTCCCTCCCTGCTGGGGAAAAGACCATAACTTTTTTTTGTTTTGAGACAAGTTCTCACTATGTGGCCCCAGCTGTCCTCAAACTTGTGATCTTTCTGCCTCAGCCTCCTGAGTGCTGGGATTGCAGGCATGGACCATCTTGCCCGGCATGACTTTTCATTTCTGCGTTCCAGTGTCCAGGGAAGGGGAACTCAGAGTAAGTCCTTGCAAATGCTGAGTAGAGAGGTGATGACTGCCTTACCCAGCCTGGCTTCAAGTTCAAGCTACATGCTGGACCTTGCAGTTTATAAAACCCGTTCAAATTTGGCTTTGAGTCCCACAGCAATCATGACCTGCCCCTCTAGTCACAGTTGTGTCCTGATTTGGGGCTGAATATTTACATTCCTCATTCCCAGTTCAAATGTTAAAATTACAACCCTGGGCGATGGCGTGAGGAGGTCAGGCCTTTGGGAGGTGATTAGGCTTTGAGGGCACTGCCTCGTGGATGAGATTAGAGTCCTCTGAGAAGAAATGGAGAAAGCCTGCTTCTTCCTTCTCCCCCCCTCCCCAACATATACCTGAGATAGCCAACTTGGGAAGAGGAAAGGTTTATTTTGGCTCACAGTTTTGAAGGAGGCTCCGGTCCATGATCTGCTGGCCCTGTGGCTTTTGGGCCTGTGGCAGAGCAGCACATATGACAGACATTTGTTGTAACGGCCCTGGGAAGGCCACTCACCTCATGACTGGGTAAAGGAAGAGGAAGAGGTGGGGGTGTTCCCACAATCCTTCAAGGCACACCCGCACAGGCTGCAGCACCTAAAGGTTCCACCTCCTCCAAACAGCCCCATGCTGGGGACTAAGCTTTCAACACATGGGAAGTCCTCGGGAAGATATTCTAGATCCAAACCACAGCACCTGTTTAGCCAATTCTGTGCACCTCAATCCTGTTCTCCTCTTTGCAGGGCTGTGCTGGGGTGACCAGAGGGGTTGTGGGGTCGCAGCCTGAGCCAGGCAATGGGCCCCTTCCTCTAGCAGCCCCATAAGCTCGGCCTGGCACACCTGGGCCCCCAACCCCGCTCTGGGTAGGATATTATGTCACTACCCTCCTGTCCTTGGTCCCTTCTGAGGGCTGTGGAGTCCTGTGCAAGGGATCCTAAGGATGCTGACCAGCCCTCTTCCCCCAACAGCTGATGGCTGCAGGGTCCAAACTGGGATGCAGCTACTCACCAGCAATGTGAAATCCAGAGGAACACCAGGGAGGGAGGGCATGACCAAGGGATCAGGCAAGAATGGAGGCTCAGCCCCAGGCCAGGGGAGCTGCTTCTCAGACCGCAGCAATACCTTGCTTCCACTGGGGCTCCTTGGAGAGGCATAACTGCTAAACCTTTGAGACTGTATGTGCCAGATCCATCCCTCAACCTCTTCTGTGCATTGACTGATCCTGGGCCTACCTTACATATCATGGAGGTGAGGCTCCAACCCAGGAAAGCAGTGTCTCTGGGGTTAGGGCTAGGTTAGCAGAATCAGCTCTCAGGCCCTGGAGTCTGCGTCTGTCCTAGGCCCTGCTGTGTCCCAGCTGTGAGCTCAGCTGCTCCTCCTGCCCACTGCTTGCTGTTCTCCTGCTGCTTTGACTTGGCCTTTTCAGCAGCTCTTCCATGGCCTATGAAGGTACCTGGCTGCATATCCTAGAAGTAGACAAGACTGTCTGTGAACCACTGCATGCTCCATCAGAAAAGCTGGTGGAACAGGATACCTGTTCAGCCAGTACCCATTTGACCCACCTCACCAGGGATGCTGTTGGGTCAGGCAAGCAACCAGCAGGAAGCACGGCTCACACCTGAGTGATTTGTTCCTGGGACCTCTTGTATCCCTGCTGCTGGCAACTTGGCGTCAGGTGGAAGCTGGCTCTGAAGAGCAGACAGCAAGGCTGGCCCACTGCCAAAGACAGCAGGAACCCCACAGGGCAAACAAGCAACAACAGGATACCTGGTCTGACAGCTCCCTCAAGGCTCTGACTCTGGAAGAGGCTGAGAACAGGTCCGTAGTTGTAGCATGAAGGACAAGGGATGCTGGCTCCAGTCTCAGCTGAGATGTAATGTAAAGGGTGAGAAATATCTGTCACTTGCAGTTTCTCTTGGAGGTTATATGTTAAATGAATGTTAGAGCTATCAAACAGCTGCCGACTGACTCTCTACTAAGAAAGCCAGGCCAAGTCACATGGGACCTCTGGTCTACTCAGTTCTGAAGCTCAGAGTGAACCGAGCAGCTGGCAAACAGCGGTGAGCACAGGACCATGATTACAGGTGTGCAAAGCCTTCTCTGGGCGAAGCCTTGGAATCCCAGCTTGATTCTGACTCGTCTCTCAGTGCCCAGCACAGAAATTGAGAAGGGTAGCACGGGGCTCGTTGTGCTTTCTGTCACAGTAACTAGGATTCTATTTTGCTGACCTACAGCCTTCCTTTAGCTCACTGACTTCATGCAGTGGGCATTGAGGGTGCTGCCACCAAGAGGCCAAATGAGCTGGGGTCCAGTTGGTCCCGTAGGGACCTCTCTGCTAAGAGAACGTCTACCCTGTGAAGGGCACATCCACACCATGTGCCTCCCCAGAGGGGCATAGCATAGTTCCTGTGGACTAGGCCCATTTCCCTCTGGAGTGCATGGGGGCAGATGGGACAGTGGTGAAGTCACCTTCACCTAGGAATCCCAGAGTGTCCTCAGCTCTCAGGTCTCTGCTGTCATTTCCAACAGACATCCCACGCCCTCTCCCTCCACACAGGTGGAACCTGGAACAGGTTCTGAGTGTTGCTCACACCAGCCATCTCTGCCTTTTCTGTGCCTCCCACATGTTCAGGCCTGAGTCCTCTAGCCTCCTTTTCAGACCCCTGGTCCCCTCTGCCCCTCAACACCCTACCTTTAAGCCATCACTACAGGTCTTGGCCTAGATCCCTTGATTTTCCTTTTGGAGCTGGGATTTGACGATGCCACTTCCTGCTCAGCTTCCAGTTAACTCCCCAATCCATGGAAGCCTCAAACCTCTGTCCCCTCCTGGGCCTAACTGGACTCACCAATTGTTCTAAACTCTGCTGCAGCTGCGTCTCTGTGCTCCTGGGAAGGGCCTCACTCATTTCCTGCTGCTCACTTTCACTTGCCCAGGGCCCAGCCTTATTCTCCCACCTCCAGCATTCTCCAAGGCCAGCTCAAATCCTGCCAGGTGCATCTTTCCTTCATATGTGGGGAGCATGGATGGAGGCTGCCCCTCCCACTGCTGACATGCAGAGTGGGGTCCTGTAGGCGCTTTGGTTACCCTCTTGGCCCTGTGTGGATGAAAATCCACCTGAGGCTGTTCTTTGACCCTGGTGAATGGAGCTCAGCACATGGGCTTGCTGAGCAAAGCTCCGTGATCCATCCTGCATTTTATGGGTGCTGGTCACAATTCCTAGTAGTCAGCCTCAGCATCAAACATAGAATCAGACATTTTCCTTAAACTAAAACATTACTCACAACACAAGAGACTTTTATTTACTAATTTCCTGACTGTGCCTCTCTCCTGAGGCCTTCCTACTGTCCCCAGCCACACTCTGGGCAAGAGAGTAGTCCTTTCTCCTAAAGTCCACATTGCCTCCCAGCTTTGGGACAGTAGGAGTCACCACTCTCATAAACAGGGGACTCAGTATTACTCATTTTAGGACAGCTCAGAGTACTCCCATTGTTTAGTATGGGCTTTCTGTGAAACATGGATGCAGCTGTTGGGGATTTCCTTCTGCTTTCATTTTTGTCCATTGCTCAACAAACCCCTGTAAAAGAACAAGAAAAACTCACCTAGCAACAATAAAGCCAGTAGCAGGACCCCAGAGTCAATTGGAGGTGCACAGTGGCTGGGGGCTGCCTTTTGTGCCTACCCTTGCCCACCAGCTGCTGATGGAAGACATGGAAGCAGGGAGAGAGGAAAGTGCTGGTAGGTCAAGGGTATGGTCTGAGGTCAACTTGAAAGTGGCTTTCCAGGACTCTGGCAAGTGGCCTCGTCAGTGACAGGAACCATGTCTCCATCACTGGCTTCTCATCTGGGGTGAAGCCAGCATAGGATGGCACAGGAACAGCGGAAGTGACAGGTCAACCACCCATCATGTGAAAACTCACATTCCTTGGCCCTTTATTCAAGGGGATTTCCATGGTGAGTCAGAGGACAAAGGACTGCAAAGGCGAGCACTGGCCACTACATCCCAGCTGCTGTCCGAATGCACAGGAAAGTGCCCCAGTAAACCGAGCTGGGGAACCAGGATGCTGGACAGATTTGGTCCTCATCCGTGCACAGAGGGTGTCGTCCAGGGCCTGGGACAGTGACTGCTGGAGCGTCACTCGGCCGCACAGAGCTCTCTGCAGTGCACAGCTCAAGGACATCTCCCTCCTGAAGAGGGAACATTGCCTGCTCACTCAGCCTCCCTTGAACCCATCCTCCCTCTTCTGGTGTCAGGTCTGCTTTGCTTCCATCTTCCTTGGGAGGTGGGGGAGTTCAGGAAACGCAGTCAGAATGGTCAGAGCAGAAGGCAGGATATAAGCTATTTGTAAAAGGTGTTATTGCAGCATTGCAAAAAAAAAAAAAAAAAGAAACAAGAAATGCCACTTCAACTCTGCAGGGGAGGGGACCCCTCAGCTCCCAGCAGAGGATGTTTCTCAGGATGGCTGCATTCTAGAGGCCAAGGGTCAGTGGGGGGAGGCTGGAAATGCCCAAGGCAATCCCCCCCCCACCCCCGTGGCTGGGTGTGATTAGCTGGGTGTTAGCTCTTAATACACTCGACACGTGTTTTAGACGCGTGTCCTGCTCTCGCTGGTCCTACTGCCTGCGTTTTACATCTTCTGTAAGGATCTTGGTCCACGTGCATGCACACAAATGGACTTTATAGGCTGAAAATGAAACTATTACAAGGCTTTCCTCCTCCCTCTTGCTTCACTCTTTTCCCTCTGGGGTGTCTGGCTCAGTAGGTTGAGGACTGTGGGGGATGGAAGGTAGACGAAGGAGGTGTGACAACCTGTGCAGAGAAGGCACGTGGTTAACAATAGCAGGGGACAGTTGCAGTTACCACAGTTACTGATACGGAAAAGGAGGCAACCAGAATAATTCTGCAGTGTAGATTAGACTTGGAAGGACTGGTGTAACTTTATGGCTTGCCACATATGCGGACCAATGCAGACACAAACGCACTGGCTGGCCCATGTGTGTGCGAGACGCTGTCTCCCTAGCAATCTAGGCATGCACTGGGAATGTACTCATACAACCCCATGAACGCCAGAAGCAGACACAGACAACGCCAGCTGGGGCCTCCCCCTGGAGCAATCATGAAAGCAATGGAGGCTAACTCAGAATAAAATGGGCAGCTGGTGTCCACACACTTATACCACTAAACAAATACATTGGCAGTATGATGAGGACCTGGGCCTTGACCTAACTTCAGAGTCTTGTTAGCTACCAAGAAGGAGGTAGAAACCAACCGTGCAGAAGCTGACTCACCAGCCCTATGGGACTCCCAGAGATCCCAAGCATCTGACAGGACACCGCCTGCTCAGCAGAGCCCAGCCTCTGCAGCCTCCCCAGCAGAAAGCATGCCCAAAGGGCACATCAGGCAGCGCTCAGGCAGAACAACCTGGAGCACAGAGGCCCTGGAAGCAAAGCCTTGGCACTTACACTAGACTGAAGGCAAGACAGCTGCAGCACACAGCTCCTGGTGGGAGCCCCTGCTGTCTGGGCATCACTGGAGTAATTTGCAAGTAGAATGAGCTCATGGATTGGGTGGAGTGATGGTCAAAGCCCATTTCCTGATCTGGGTGACCATGTTGTATGTAAGATAATGTCCTTCTTTGCAGAAAACACAAGCTACGTATTTGGGGGTGCAGTTTACTTTCAAATGCCTCAAGGGAAAAACAGTTCTCTGCACCATTCTTGAAACCTTCCTGTAAACTTAAGTCCTTAAAAATAAATACAGGATCAGGTGGCTCTGTGTCTCTGGGGAAGGCCTTGTGGTACTAAGACACAGGCTGGGGTACAGCTTGTCGTCATATGCCTTACTCCAAATTTTGCCAGTTTCCACCTATTCCTGGTGTTGGGAGCAATGCTAAGTGACCAGCGTTTGCTCCGTCTTAGAAATGGGAGCCATTCAGGAAGCTTGCAGGAAGCAGGAGTTAGCTCTGCACCTGTGCCAGCAGGAGAACCTGAGGCAGTGAGCCCGGAGGAGCCAGGGAGCTCTGTGTCTGCTGGAGAATTCTCTTGTTTGAGCTCAGTCTTTGGTTCTATCCAGGCCTTCCACTGACCAGGAGAGGCCCACTCACACTGGGAGGGCCATTTGCTACACTCACAGACCACTGATGTAAACAAATATCAGAAACAAATATCTAGGAACCCCATGGTCCAGCCAAGTTGACACACAAGATTAACTACTTGGCAGGTCAAGACATTGCTGAACAGAAAGACCAAAGGAAAAGCAGAACAATGTTTATTGGGGCCAATTTTCATGTTAACATTTCATTACTTCAATGCAAATGAGGCAAATTGCCTGAACTTCAGAAGTGCAATGATGTATTCCAACACTCAGATGCAGCTCCCATGCAATACCATTGTTAGACACAGTAGAGGGACACAAAAGCACAAATCCACTGAACCTTGGCTTAAAACTCAATGACCAGCGGGCTGGAGTGTGGCCCAGTGGCAGAGCATTAGCGATCAGGCCTGGGTTCCATACCCAGCACTGCAAAAAAAAAAAAAAAAAAAAAAAGTAGCGACTAGTGCTTTGAAATTTGAAGAGCAAGGCATGTCCCAACACCAACAACAGCATTTCGAAGAGGAAGCAAGAGCTCCTAATTATCTGATGGTGATGACGGGAGGTGACTATGAAAGGAGGATGGTGGAGATCTGCAGGAGGGGAGGGGAAAGGAAAGGACACTGATGCTGAGGAGGGAAGACGATCAAAATACACAAGTGTGTGTGACGACAGCAAAATGGAACCCGCCATTGTTTGAAAAAGCAGGGAAGAGAGAGGGGGGGATCCAGCAATGCAATGGAGGGGTTGAACTTGTTCAAAGCACGCTGTACACACGTACAGAATTATCCCAATAAACCCCTGGTATTATCAATGCTACTAATTCAAAATATAACAAAACTATTTAAAAAAATAAGTCCTAATTTAAAAAAAAAATTTTAGCAGCACTGGGGTTTGAACTCAGGGCCTCACACCTACTAGGCAGGCGCTCTACCATTTCACCCCACTAACCCTTTTTGGGGGTTATTTTTGAGATAGGGTCTCTCAAACCCTTTGCTGGGGCTGTCTTCAAACCACGATCCTCCTAATCTCTGCCTACTGAGTAGCTATGATTACAGGCGTGAGCCACCATGTCCGGGTAGGAAGTCCTAATTTTATATTCAACAAATCAGGCTCACCTGACTAAGACCCTAACTGCCATGGCCTGCTTGTTGGTTTCCTCTTTAAAAGTCCTGACCATATTTCGTTTATCTCAGACTTAAGAAAATTGTAACTGTGACAAAGCGCACTGGGCACCATCAGTGTTAGGAAAACGCCGCACACCGCACACAAAGGAGGCTCAGGAGAGGTTTCTCATGTCCAGAGTTTCATAAGCAGGCTGGCTGGCCGAGAAGAAAAAGTGTGCAGCAGCTTCTCTCAGCGGGTCTGGCCTTAAGTAGCATTTGGGAGAAAGCAAGGGCAAGGGACAGGCAAAGAGAGGTGGCAAGAGATAAGGGACAGTGGGGCTTTGTTCTGCAAGGGATGAGACCAGCTGAGGCTCAGGCTGTAGAACGGTGGCAAGGGGCAGTTCTTATCAATCAGGAAGCCATTTTGCTTCAAAAATGTCTCAGATCGTCTTCAAGGCTCTTGTGCTCGGAATACAAAATTTCCTTGATTACCAAGTTTTCATGAGAAGTCTGCCCCATTCAATTCTCAGTTCTGGAGGCCCAGAGGTCTGCAGACCCTGCTCTGAGGAGGGGACCTGGGACTCTCAGCTTTGCAAGCCGATGAGATGTGGTGTCTTTACTTCCTGCTCTGAAGAACTGTGGAGAAAAAGGTGTCCTCACAGCCCCAATTCACCCTAACCAAAACCATGATGCAGTAACAGCTGCAAGTCCCCAGGGGACTCAGGAGTCCATGTCTTGCTGCCTTCTCAGTCATCATTTGCTGAGGGTCTGAGAAACCCCATTCAGGTGACACTCAAGTTCATCACGGCGCCAAGCACCTGAATACTGGAACATCGTGTCATTGGCTGAATTTCCCTTTTTAACTACCACAGTGAATTTAATGTGCCCTGTCCGTCTTTGGTCATCACTGCCTGTCTTCCCTCCACTCAGAGTAAACTGACTGAGCACCTGCAGCCTGTGTGGCCGTGCTGAGTGCTCTGGCAGCTCCTGGGTTATTAGTGGCACAGGTGGTGGCACCAGCCACCAGCAGTGTGGGCCAGGCTGGTCCAATGTCTTTGCTGATAAAAACAGTCCAATACCACTCTGCACTCTTTCCAACACCAAAACCAAACAGACGTATGAGATACCTTGCTCCCTGAAATAAAGACATCGTGAGTCAGGTAAATCTGCACAGGTCTGAAATGTTAAAAGCGAGTCAGCATAAAGTCAATACAGCATTTGATAGCTCTCAAACTTTCAATATCACTGGAGCCTGAAATGCTAATTCTGTGCTTTTTTGTCGAAAGTAAATGGAAGACTCATTACAGTCACTCAAAAAAAAAAAAAACCCAGAATTTCCACCACAAAAATTACATAAAATTGCAGGCTTTCTCCTTGCCTGTCAAAGATTTTAGAACAAGAACATCCCAGCTCCTGCCCGTTCAAGGGGAAATGTAGCTCACCAACTTACCTTCTTACAAAACTGATTAAAATCTGGGATCCTGTCCTGGCAGGTTCATGACCTAAGTCTTGATAGAAAAGGCAATATTTTTACCTCCACCTGTTTCTTAGCCTCGTGCAGGATGAATTATAGTCTGTACAGCTGAATGTTGGAAAAATATTCACAGTTCAATGCTCAATTGTCTTCGGCCTTAAATTCTTTTACTTCCTGACCCATAGTTCACAGAAAAACCAAATGTTTGTAGAGACATGAGCTCTCTGTATTGGATGTGCTGAGCAGCCATGGGTCATCTCCCTCTTTCCTCAGTAATGAGCTGTGTTTGGTTTCATGCTCACCCATGTGTCTCTGACACTGAGGGACTTCAGGAGCCCAGAGATGAGCTGGACAAATGCCAGCCCTCTGTGTTGCCGCCTCTGGGTTCCTGTTCACAACACTCTTCTCTACAAAGCTGCCCTGAGTGCTCCCTCTGACCTCCCCCACCAGACAGACAGCCCATTTTGTCTCATTATTGCCTGTCACCCTCCCCACTAAACCATGGTCTCCACAAGGACAATTCTGTCCATCAACCCCTGCTCCACACCAAGAGCCTCGTCAGTGGAGGTCTCAACATCACGAGCTGGATATGGGGCCTAAGAAAACTGAATAGTTGGAGACAAGCCAGGTGTTCAAGCCCAGTGGGGACCTGCCCACCTACAGGCCCAGGAGTGTTGCAGGCCACCCACAGGAAGGCAGGTCTGGGCAACAGAGCAGAACCAGCTGGAGCCTGCCCTGTCAAGTTCACAGTGAGCAGGACGTGGTCAGAATTGCTGAATTTGAAAAATGCCCAGGTCTCACTTGTTCAGTGTGAAAAACGCATGCTTGGAACTGGCTTCTGCTTCCCTGTCTGCAGCTCATCCGAGCACTGTGTACCTACCTGATTTGACCCAGGCTTTCAAAACCTTATTTGCTGCCTGCTGCTACACACAAGGTCAAGACAGAAATGCCAATGGGAAATCTTGAGCACTGAGTGAGTGGGGGGGCTGTGAGTGGCTGTACCCTAACACACATTTCATGGAGTACAGCTGCCATATAGCCTTCAAGAAAGGCATGAGGCTGACAGACTCATCCCACGTGACCCAAGCTTTGCTCCGTGGCCAACTTCCCAGCATGCCATCCTGTCTGAGGTGCAGGCTACAAAACAAGAATCGCTCAGACTTAACTTCTTTAAAGTCACAGGGCAGAGTCTAGAGCAAGTCCTTCCCTCCTTGACCCTTAGGCTTCAAAGTCAACACAATCCAGAGACTGTTCAAGTTCATGGGCTCCTCTGCAAACACTGAAACCAGACCACTAGCTTTAAGCCATGTACTTGCAAAACAAGTGGAAAGGAACAGCAGCCACCTTCTATATGACCCCCAGGCCTACGGTTCTCTGGTGAAGGACACTAGGGGAGATGGTGCCAGTGTGACAGGAGATGAAGCCCCTCACCCATGTTTCCACACGGCCCCTCCAACACCTCAATCAAACCCCTGGGCTGGCAAGGTAAGGGGGGACACCAGAAACAAAGGGACGAGTCCAGGTGCAGAGACAGAGACAATGTGGGGACATGGACCCCCAGCACACAGGGCAGGGCCCCCCCTCCTCTAGCACAGAAAATCCCAGACACTGCACCGAATGGCACTCACTCCCTCCCTGAGCTGGGAAGTGCCTGATCTCCTGTGTCTCCACCACCTCGCTGTCCTGCTGCCACGCCGTCCCTCGTGCCTGCGGAATCTGTATCCAGTCTGTGTGCTTCACCCTTTCCAAGTCATTGATTTTTTTAAAAAATATGATTATTTGAAAACATGGGTGTTCCCAGGATTAAATATTTTTAAATGCTTAACAGAATTCCAATGCACACTGTTTTCTTATGTTTTATTCATTAAACATAAGACATAGGACATTAACCTTATTAACATAAACAGGAAGAATATTTTAAAAGAACAGAGATGAGGTGGAACGTGTGGTGAGAGGCAGCTTTAGTAACAGAGGCACAGGAAGCCACCCACTGCATTGCCACCCTCACTGCACAGGTGAAATCCAGACTCAGGCCCACAAGGAAGAGCTTCACCTTCTGAATATGCTACCTAAGGATGGAGCCCTCTTAGCAGCAGCTTGGATCAGGCCACTTTCTGGTAGGAAATGAGGCCTGACATAAACTCCCCTGCAGGCCAGGCAGCTGGCAGAAAGAAGCCCGGAGGGGCACCTACTGATTGGTTGCAGGTGAAAATCAACTCAGACACTGAAGAAAAAAAAGCAAAACACACTGTGAAAGGGCTTTGGAGTTGGTTTTAGGAAGGAGGGATTGTGACTGTCTCCTGCTGTGTCAAACAGAGTATTTCCAAAACGTGGGCATCAATGCCGGGCCTTTGAGGGCGGGGGGTAGAAGATCGGGCCGTCATCACACACCATCATCCCCTGCACGGCAGCTCCCCTGCTGCTCTTCTGCTGCTCTGCTGGCTCCGTGCAGTTTCGCAAATGCAGGTCCTCCTTGGTAAAGCACAGCTCTATCTGACCGATGGTCTGTACCTGCTCTCCCTAAAAGCAAAAAGGGACATTCAGGATTCAGACCTTGGACTGTCACAGTTTTAAGATCAGGATGCTTCAAAACTGACTTGAGGGTACCAAAAGCTCACATCTGAGACTCCAGACTCTGGGAGCAAACCCCTCTACAAAGAGAAAGCTGGCAAGCACAGGGAGTGGGCGACTGAGGCTGCTTGGCCATGGCCAGTGTGGTGTAGCCCGAGCACAAGTCTCCCTGCCAGCATGGCAGCCCTGAGTGAAGGGCTTTCAGCCTGGGAACAAACTGCAAAGCATCTACAAGGACGTATGCAGACCCCACTGCACACACACACACACCAGGATACTGGGAGAGGAAATGACTTCTTTAGGAAAATGGTAACGACTGCCGAAAGAATCCTTATCAGCTGAAAAATGAAACTACAATTGTTTATAAATTGGACAGATAACTGCAATGAAAATGATTTAAGACTAGTTACCTAAAAGCTTAGAAACAGCTAAGTTTCAGTTTAACTTTAACTTCAGTTAAGTGCCAGTGGCTCACACCTGTATCCTAGCTACCTGAGAGGCAGAAACCGGGAGGATCAAGGCTTGAAACCAGCCTGGGCTTATAGTTCATGAGACACAATCTCAAAAATACCCAATATAAAAAAGGGCTAAGGAGCGGCTCAAGTACTAGAGTGCCTGCATTAGGCCCTCAACTCAAACCCTAGTGCCATGCCCTCTGCTCCCCCAAAGCCTTCTAACTTAGAAATGTTTAACCTAGGGCACTCTCTTGGGACCCCTCCCAGCTCTGGGAGTTGCACTTTTGGCTACTTTTCTATCTAAATAAACTCTCCCAATTTACTTGCAAACAAAAGAAAAGAAAAGAAATGTTTAACTTAGTATTATGCTCCCCCACCTCCCTCTCCACCCTCTCTTCTCCAACAGCACATTTGCACTAGGGCTAAATGGCACCACAACCTTATCCCAGAAGAGAATCAAAGAACAATGGCTTATTTCAGGGGGGTGGGGACTAGCTCAAGTGGTACAGCTTCTACCTACCAAGCACGAGGCCCCAAGTTCAAACCCCAGTACCACCAAATATAAATAAAACAAAAGAACAATGGGTTATTTCAAAACACATCTGTGGGCACACAGCACAACCCCCAACACACACACCCCTATAGGCACACATGTGTGCACAGACATGCATGCACACACTCAGACGTGTACACAGACACACCTGGGCACACACACAGATGCACACGCACAAATGGAACTCCATCGTGGAAACTCCACAGTGAAGACAAAGCTGCCACGAAAGTAAATATGTCTTCTTAGAAAGACAGAAAGGATGACAAAACATGACACATCTGACCTTTTCTGGCACAAGACACTGGATTTTAGGTACCACGCCATAGACTCTGGTAAGGGCATCTTTAAAATCTGAAATCTGATATTAAATAAAAGTGTATTAGATGTGTATTTCAACAGGAAAAACCTAACAGTTCTGCTTTACGCAGAGCATGATGCTCTGACATCCACAAATGAGTGTCACCCTGAGAGCTCCCTGGCTTGCAGAGAGGACTCACCATGAGGCTTAAGAACAACCCCCACCCCCAGCCACACAGAAGGAGACGCTGTCAACTGGGGCTCACCCATGACACCCTAAGTCACCAACAGCTTTTCTTTCCTGCTCCTTGCCTCTCAGCCTCCTTACTCCAGCTGTCTTACCTAAAGTACCCAGACCATTGCCAACCAATTCTACTTTGTCTTCTGTGGTACCCAAAGTCCCTATTCGCTCCTCAAATCTCCGTTCTTCCACCCCTCCTCCCACTGAAGCATGGGTTTCCCATCTATGAACTGCAGACTCAGACCTGCATGCTCCTCCATCACAGGGCAAGGAACCTCCCACCACTCCATACCACGAGTCCTTCCACCTCCCCCTTCCTCCCTGTACGTCTTCCTCCCTCCCAAAATGTCTATACCCCTCAGCCTCTGTGCTCTGACTTCTACAACTGATGCTTCTCAACCCTTGCCACCTGTCCTGTCACTGCACACTCCACTCCACCGAGCCCTCACTGTGGGCTTTGGCAGCACTCACTCCCCTTCCCACCTCTGTCCCCTCTACTGCCTCATGCTGGAAGCTGCCTTCTCCACCCAGGCTGCCATCCCCATCCAGGTCTCTCCTCCTGGACCTTGCAGAGACCTCAAGTTCAAACCACCCAGACTGGATCCAACTACACTCCTTGCTGGGTCTCACATGGAGGCCTTTCCTGACTCCACACCGTCGAGTCCAGTCCTCCCATCTCTCTGAGCAGTCTCCCCAGTATCAGGCAACCAGAGAGATTCTGGAGACACAGGTCTGCCCAGAAGTACTGAAAGTGGTGCAGCTGTGGGAGGAAGTCCTCACACCATAGGTAATGCAGCTCCCACACCACCCCGCCTTCACTCCTGGGTCTTTAAGGAGGAGCTCTGCCCAGGCCCCTTCTAACTGGACACCCCTCCCCAGTGCTCAGGTATGCCGTGGAATTTCAACCACGTTGTTACTTCCCAGGAAACGTCTGGTTGGCGGCTCTCCCAGGTGTGCAAGAGCAAAGATGTGGACCACATCTTGGCAGCTGAGCGAAAAGCAGAAAACCTGCCAACAGGCCGGACTCACAAGACAGTAGAGTGGAGTCACTGCTATGTACCCCAACACCTTGCAAAGTGCTGTGCTCAGCCAACAGCTGTCCTTGCTGCCTCCATCACTGGAAATCTACTCCCCTCTGTGGCTTCAACATGAGCCCAGTCAAGGAGGGACCAGCAAGTGCTTGGCTTGTGGCTGCCTGGATGGGTCTGAATTAAGACAGCCTGGGCTCTTTCTCAAGCCCGTGAGTCCCCCACCCCTACTCTCCACAGAGGGAGGAGCAGAGATAAACAAGGAAAATGACCACCATCCACCAGACACCATTGAGAGCAAAGAACGAGATGCAAGCCATTTCACAAACTATCCAGGCCAGTTTTTACCTAGCACCATGTATGTGATGAACTCGGTGATGTTCAACCTGTTTTTTAAGTCCATACCCTATAATAAACACAAAAGCCATCTCAAAGAATCTGGTACATTTCTCAGACACACTCTGCAAGGGACCAGACGGTATGTCAGGTTTTGCAGGTGACACATCCATCTCTGCATAACCACAACAGAGCTGAAAGTCACTCGGCTCCGCCATGGTGACACAAGCAACCACAGGTAACAAGTAATGGAAGGCATGTGTCTGTAGTCCAGTAGAGTTCTGCTAAAAACCAGACAACCCAGAAATGAAAACTGCATTTTATAGATCCTTCCTGGATAACAAGATCTGATTATGCTTAAATTCCTATAGCATCTACTTTTTCACAAAAAAATACATCTATTTTTTCCTCACACATGTAATAACACTGAATGTGCTTTTCCAAGTTCATTCCACCCAGTCCCGAAAGCCCTGGAACACACACTACGAAGCAGGGGCCAAGAAGCTGTGCTTCCAAGTCACCAGCACCCTTGGTTTATGCTCACTATGCAAATGGAAACAAAGTAACACCAATTAGCGCACACAGGCTGGTGGGATGGCGTGTGTTGGGTCCCCTTAAAACCTGAGTGTGGCTCATAGGATGAGACAACCCTGCCAGAGCCCTCAGTGATGCACATTAGCAAAGAGGATAAAAAAAAAAAAGACTTACGTTGTAGTAATTAATGGACGGCTTGATCCCAAATTTTAGGAGCACACTAAAATTAAAAAAAAAAAATTAGCTGTATAATGAAGGTTCATTTTCCTTTTTTGTTCTTTCCAAAAATCAGAGTTCACATTAAAAAACTAAGACACTCTTAATGGAGAGAACTTTTTCCCTTTGACTTCCAGCAATAAATTCTTCAACAAGAGTTCCAAACAAGCAGCTCCAGCCCAGGCCTTCCTAGCCCTCAGCACACATGGAGGCCACCCACACACTTTCCAGAACCTGAACCCTGACACCACCCCAAGTCTTGCCACTTGCAGTGGGTCGCCCAGCGCCACCTACTGGCCACATCTGTTCTAAAAGAGAGCTGTGGACCTGTTCTGGATTCTGAGCTTATCCTAGAAAACACTCAAATATGCTTATATGTTAAATGGCATAAATCTTTGAACCTCTTCCTAAGGCACTGCCAGGGGGAGACCTGGAGTGCTGCCTAATGAACTTAATAAATTATGGAGGCACAATATAAAAACTCCCACACTGGCCGTTTGACAGGAATTCTCTATGGCCCATCAGGACTTTCTAGATCATTGTGATTGCAGGACAGAGACAAAGCCATACTTGTCTCTCTGTGTACTGACTTGGCATCAGTCTACAGCAGCACTTCTGGGACAAGCAGGAAAGAAGTGGCAGGCAAGGGTCCTCAAAACCCCAGAAATGTCTCAAATCTGGGTAAGCATGCCACTGCTGGCTCTTGTGCTGTCAGACAGTTTCTAAAGACTGTGTTCCAAACAAGTGTAAAAGATCTTCAACTTTTTTTCTTGGTAATACTGGGGTCTGAACTCAGGGCTTTGCACTTGCTAGGCAGGCACTCTGTCCTTTGAGCTGCACCTCCAGTCAAGATCAACTTTTAAAAGTATTAAAAGTTACAAAAATAATGTCTTGGAAAAACTGGGCTAAGTACAATGTTATAAAAATTATCTTCACCTATTTTTTTCCTCTTTTCCATGTGACTACTAGGAAATGTAGTGTAACATTTCTGTTTTGCTCTATTCTATTGGGCAATGCCCTCCTCTTGCAGGTGACAAGGGAAATAAGGCAGAGAGAAAGATGGGGAAACCCAGAACACAGTGGGCCATGTCTTAAGACAGTTGGGCATTAACCCCAGGTCTCACCGCTGGTGCTGGGAGAACCAGATTCTTAGGTTTGCTACCTTAATTACAAAGTGAATGCAAAATTGTTCAAAGTTTGATAACTTGTTTATATCCTATGAGAAATAGATGAACTCTAATACTGGCTTATAAAAGAAGAACAAGAGGTCTTATTTTAAATTGTGACATCTCTTAATTCAGTGAATGCTAAGAATTTTAGATTTTGCTTAGAGAAACTTGGAAAGAATACAACTTCTCTACAACTGTTCTCTGTCCTTTTCAGCAGCAGAGCATGCACTCGGAAGGCACTGTGCCACCCCAGTGAGTCTGGGGTTGCGGCTCTGCGAGCATGTAATGGCACATGCTACTGAAATTCAGAAACTGCAAACAGCAGCTAATTGGCTATGCAGATCACTTCCGAAAGAAGTCTCAGCACTCTTGGCTCATTCCTTTTCCTGTTCAAACCCCGGCTGCAGGGCTAGCTTTAACTCACACCACAGTGCAGTGTTGTGCACCAGAACTGGGATCCATATTCGAACACAGGCACCATTCTTCAGAAGGCTCCCCAGTGGGCCCTGCTTTGTCAGTCTCTCAGTAAAGAAAGCTGTCTTTTAGCACAGCTCTCCTCTGCTTCAGAAGTGTATTCTAAACATTTTTTCAGTGAATTCTCATGATGGTTTTTGGAGTGCTACTGATCTACACTTTTTGGGTGAGGAAGTCTCATCATCCACAGGTCTGGTTCTCACTGCGAGAGAACAGCACTTCCCCTAAGAAAAGCCTACAGATTAAGTTATGGACACCTCTTCCACAGATCCAGATGCCCAGCAGCTGTCATGTGCTACTGGTTATGGAGCTCCAGTATATATTAAATAATGCAGACTTTAAGAGCCAGAAGAAACTTCAGCGTCTGAGGACGACCCATCCCTTCATTTCACATCCTACAAACAGGATCTGTACAATAAGCAAGTGTCAGAACCAAGGGATCACAGGGCATGTGCTCTGGCAGCTGAAGGTTTTGAACTCACTTGCAGAATGCTCCAAGGCATGTCAGCCTCTCAAAGTTATTTGGCCCCTCCTGTTCTGGTCCTGGACCCACTGATTCAAATCCCAGTTGTTTTTGATCAAAATGACACAGGAGACCATCTGTGTGAGATGGTGACACATTACTGGCGGATGCTTTTGTGCCGAGGAGGCAGGGCACATGTCTAGAGAACCAATGGAGTTTACTCATCCTTCCGGCAGGTTTGATTCACGACCCTTAAATGTGGCTGATGAGCAAAGGCTCCTGGGATTATTCTATTCTGAAGGAGAGCTGCTCTGACTAACTGGAGCTGTACAAATCACAAGCAGCAATGCTGACGCTTTATTCTTTCTTTTTTATAATCAGCAGCATTTATTTCTCACATTTCTGGAGGCTGAGAAGTCTAAAATCAAGGCAGTGGCAGGTTTGGTGTCTGGTGATAGCTCATTTCTCAGACAGCCTTCTTACTGTGTCCTCATATGAAGAAGGGGTAAGCCAGCTCTCAGGAGAGCTCCAGGGCCTCTCAGTACTGAGAGGCAGCCAAAGTCTGCCCTATCCTGTGTGGTCGTAATCTGCAATGACCAGAAAGGCACCATAGGGGCTGGAGCCTTTCCTGGGAATAAGCCCAACACCCCTGTCAGAGCACCAGAACACAGGGGCTGCTGTGGGCCCCAAGGTTTGCTGACTAACCTCAAGCACCTGCAGTGAGGGGTGTACCCACCTGTTGAGGTTGACCTGCTTGTACAGATCCAAGCTCGTCCCAAAGTACTTTTTCTCAGAGTTGAGGGCATCCACCTGGGCAGCACAGGTGCCATGCTTCTCCCACTCATGCTTCCTGTGGAGACACAAGAACACTCAGGCGTGTTTTCCTAACATGACAGTCATGTACAGTGGGTATGTCGCAGACTTCATGGAATAGAATGGATACAATTCCTATTTGCACGACAGGCAATTCCTCAGATCTATAGGGCTGCAGGAACATGCAACACCCTCCAAAGAGCACTCCTCATCTCAAATCACTTCCAGCTCACCTCTGCAATCACAGCTTGCTCAACCAACAAATTATAATGAGGAAAAAGAAAATGCCATTGTCCAGACAGCACCAAGTCACACTGCAGTCTGTGCTCTCGTGCAGAGCAGTGCCAGGGAATTTCAGACAGTGTCACAATCCATCAGTCACTTCGATGTGAGGAGCCAAGAGAGGGCAGGATGGCTACTCACCACTCCCCATCTCGGCCTTTAAATTACTCCAGCTCATCCCTCCCATCATGGAGGACTGCAACAAACAAAGGAATCTGACCAGATACCTGCAAATGAGCTGCAATCTGTATTCCAGAAAATATGGTGGTGGTTCCTTTACAGTCACTGCAAATTAAAGTTTAGTTTTCTTCATAAACTCTACTCACACTCCAAAGTCTCCAAGTGTTTCATATTCTGCACTTGATTCTCAACTCTGCAAGGGGAAAATCTCACTGCTAGTTTGGAAGTGGGGAAACTGAAGCTCTGAGGGGCTAGGTGACTTGCTGACAGTCACAACCAGGTTGTCTCAGATCTGCACTTCAACCCCCTCCCCATCGCACAGTGCAATCACGTCAACACCTGCTGAAGGCTTTCAGAAAGTATGACAGACTCATCAGTTCAGATGTCACCACTGTTAGCAAGGGAAGCAAACAAGCATCAGGTTTCCTTAGTTTTGATTAGTGATTAATCCATAAGGGGTTTTTTGTTTTGTTTTGGCAGTGCTGGGATTTGAACTCAGGGCTTCGATTTGCAAGGCAGGGGCTCTACTACTTGAGCCCTTTTTGCTTTGGTTATTTTTGAGATTGTGTCTTGCTTTCTGCCCAGGCTGGCAGGGACCATGATCCTACTTTACGCTCCCACTGTAGCTGGGAGTACGGGTGCAGGACACCACATCCAGCTTTTTCCCATTGAGACGGGTCTCATGAGCTTCTTATTGTTGCCCAGATCATGGGCTAGAACCATGATCCTCCCAAGCTCAGCCTTCTGAGCTTGGGATGACAGAATCCATTAAATTTTAATAAACAACATTTATGCAACAATTTACAAATATAATCTGAACATGCATTAATTCACTGGCTAAACCCAACTACTTGACCATTTCAAATAACTGCAATGAGTACAAGTCATGTGTCCCAGACCGAGGTAAACGGAATCTGAAAACAAGGATAAAAACAGATGAACAACTAGCTTTATCTACAATGGTTTCCATAGTGAACTACTTCCTAACTCTCCATGTTCTATGAACCAGAATGGGGAGAGACTTCTAAACTAACAGCAGTGTCACCTGAATTGTGGGTGACTTAGTATCTGCAAAACAGGAACAATCCTAGAACCTATTCCATAGCGTACTAAGGGGGTGGTAGGAGAGTCAAGAATTAGTTGAAGCATGCAACGTGCTTTTAGCAGTTCTAGCTCACAGCAATATTAACTACTAACACCCATAAATGTCAACTGTTACTATTTTTGGAGCAAAAGATTAACCAATAGATGCTGGAGATGAACAATATATTAAAGTATTGCTTTGCTATAGTTCAAAATATTTCATCACACAACTTTGTAATGGACATTTTTATTACCAAGTGTCAGTTACCATCCAGGGTGACTCAGCTGCCCCCTGTAACCAGATGCCCTGGCTGGCCTCTGAGAGCACAGTGGGGCACGTGGATAGATGTCCTGGGGTCTCCCTTCCACTGCCCAGAGGCTATCTCTGAAGCTGCATTGCCAAACTGAATATGACCCTAATGTCCTTCCTTTTCTTATAAGAATCAGAAAACAGACTCAAAACCTCCTACTTTGTAGAGGGCCGCCTCCATGTATATTCCAAAATGGCTTGTCTCAGGGATTACCTTGAGTAATGAAGACACACTACTATGCATAACTGATTATCCTGACATGTTAGAAAGCCCTGGTCAACTGGAGCTGAGGTGAAGTCCCCAGGACGTCTCTCTGTGGAGCCATGTCTGGTGCGGACCACAGGGCCCCAGCGGCTCCATACCCACCCTGTGGCCTGGGCGCTCAAAAGTATGCATGCTAACTAGTGTGCCATCTGTATCTTTGTATTAAGAACAAACGTGGGTAAGTATGGTTTTACCATCCAACCAAACAAATGCAGTGACATTTCACCCTTCTTAAGGGCACAAAAATAAATGCATACTTTGCACCAGTACACAGAACTTCATTGTACCTTTATCTATGCTTGATGATGTATTTTAAACCTTTAGCTATAATCTGACTTCTTCCATCATAAAACAATGGAGTGGCTGGAAGACTACATTTTGTACACTTAATTACTGCTGCAGGGCGAATCTGAAATGCCTTCCAAAGTGCTGAAGACTTGGTCCCCAGCCTGTGGGACCAGATGTAGGGCCTAGTTGGAGGATCTTAGGTCACTGGGGGCGTTGAAGGGGATTTGAGGACTCTAGCCCCTTCCTGTTTCCCTTTTTTGATTCCTGGCCTCCTTTGCCACATGTTCCTCCCATGATGAGCTGTGCTGCCAAACCCCCAAAGCAACAGAGCCAAGCAGCCATGGAGCAAACCCCTGAAGCCGTGAACCAAAGTAAACCTTCCCTCCTGATACTCTGATTTTCTTAGATACGCATTACAGTTCTGGAAAGCAGTCTGACGGTTACCATAGACTCATCACTGAAGTACACTGTGACATGATACAGGCTTTTTCTTTTCTCCCCACTTCAATCATTATGGACTTTGAAGCCATTTTCTAGAACACAGGCTGTCCAGAACAAGTGCTCGAAACATGAGCTATTTTCACCGAAAGCAGCTCAGCAGGTGATTTCAACCTACAGATACAGGTCCACACACCCTCCAGTAAAATGTCAAACTGAACACTATGAACCAGGAAGGGGGATAGTATTTTTATTCATTCCATTGTTTCAAAAAGCATTTTACTAAACAGTACTGTTTTGTTTATGGGACTGGGGTTTGAACCTGCAAACTATTTGCCCAAGCTGGTCTCAAACCACAGATGCTCCCAATCCCAGCCTCCTGAATAGACAGGATTACAAGCATGAGCCACGGGCACCTGGCCTAAACTCCTAAGCTTAGTAAAAACATGTCTAGGTTAAATTAATCTTTCTGGGGAAAATCTGATTAGCTGTAATCTGAGCTATACATGGTCATACTGTAGGAAGATGAAGAAAAAAAGAGACCTACTTCAGGTGATACAATGCTACTTTTATCTTCTTAGAAAAGCGAGGCTTTTAAAAGTGAGTTGAACAGAGTGCTTCTGTCCTAGGTGTGGTGCTGGCTAACCTCACAGGGGTTTAGCTTTGTGAGACAGAGGACATGGTTTCGGGTGAGAACCTCATCTTCTCCTTTCCCCAAGTCACAAGTGATATCATTATCTTGAAGCGTGTCTTCTTAAAAAGAAAAAACATATTTCAACCCAGCATGGTGGCTCACTTCAATAATCCTAACTATTTGGGAGGTAGAGATTGGGAAGATCATGGTTCAAGACTAGCTTGAGCAAAAAGTTGGGGAGACCCAATCTCAAACCAACCAAAGCTGGGAGTGACAGTGTGTGCCTGTCATCCCAACTCAGAATTATAAATAGGAAGAACATGGTCCAGGCCAGCACAAGCATGAACGCAAGACCCTATCTCAAAACACAACCAAAGCGAAAAGGGCTGGGGGAGTGGCTCAAGCAGTAGAGTGCCTGCCTGGCAAGCGTGAGGCTCTCAGTTCAAGCCCCAGTGCCACCACCAAAATAAAACAAAATAACACATTTAAGGACAGCAGCACAATTTCCTTAGGAAATAGTCTTTCCAGTCTAATTCTTACTAATTTTTAGATATGCAAATATTTGAGTTAGTTAAACTTCAGTAAAGAAAAAATTTAAAAGTAAATAATGAAAAAGCACAAAGATTAAAAAACAGGCTTATAAATTCGACCTGCTGTCATTTTTACCTGTTGTAAAAAGGCACGAGACATGGCATAACAGAGTCGTTTGTGGATAAAGCTGTTCACACGGCCCAGCGTCAGGAACTGGGTTCTCCTGTCTGTTTTATGGGCCTGCACCCCGCTTCCATTAGAGCGCACAGTCAGACGCTCCGCACACCCATTTCAAGACGCATGATGGCTGTCAGAAACTCAGACTCACCAGAACTGGCTGCGATTAGAAGAGGGATGAATTACATCAGGCCAGTAAATCTTCATGTCTTGCAACAGATCCTACGCATAATTAAAAAGAAAAGTCTATGCAGAAGTACAAGATATTCACACGCAAAACCCAATCAACAATGAACAGACACTTAAACAATGAAGATCAGGAAGGTAAAACAGGTCACGTTAAGAGGAGGGTGACAGCAGAAGGGGGAGGGTAAATGAAGAGGGCAAAGGAGGTGAAGGTGGTCAATGCAGAAAGTACATTGTGTGAATATGGAACACTGAAACCTGTCCAAGTCATTTTAAGAAGAGGGAGGAAAAGAGGGAGATCAAGGAGGGATGAGCCAAACTGGGATACATTGTATGTATATATGGAAATGTCACAATGAAACCCCCTGTACAACTATTATATACTAATAAAAACATTTTTTAAAGTCTTTGTAAGACCTAACACATTCAAAACCCAATACACTAACATACTTCAAAATTCAAGCTCTACTCATTAGCTTTTTTTTTTTTTGGCAATACTGGGGTTTGAACTCAGGATCTCACACTTGTTTGGCAGGTGCTCTACCACTTGAACCATTCCACCAGTCCTCTACTAGTTAACTTTAAGGTAAGTAAAATGATTCTGTGCTAATTCTGCATGCCATTCTTCAAATACATGTAGAAGTGGAGTCTGAGTAATCATGTAACTCATGAAAATACAAGCTCTCAGAATGAATGTCTGAACAAACTGTGGCACACAGAGATGATGGAATACTACTCAACACTAAAAAGAAACACATGAAGGAAACTTAAATGCATATTGATAAGTGAAAAGGCAAAACCTTACGAGACACAATGCAATCAACAGTTGCCAGGGCTTACTGGTGGAAAAGCAGAGACGGGGTCACGGGACTATTAGATAAGTGAAACCACTCCATGTGACATTTGTCCTTGTGACTTGTAAAAATTTGTTAAACTGAGGGCTAGAGGCATGGCTCAAATGGTAGAGCACCTGCCTATCAAGCAGGAGGCCCTGAGTTCAAACCCCAGTACCACCAAAAACAAAATCTCATTAAACTGTACCATACAAGGAGTGGCCTCTAATTCCAACCATAAACTTCAGTCTTGGTTCATCAGTTGTGACAAACATGCTGATGGAAGAGTGTGTACCCTGTACTTTCCATCCAATTTTTCTGTAAACCAAAACCTGCTCTAAAAATAATGCTTATAACACACAAGGACACACGCCCTCACTTTCAACAGAAGTGCTTGCTTGACCGGGTACCAGCACCCTCCTGCACTGACCAAAAGGTCACATGGTCACACTACATACAACAGGGCTTGAGTTTCACTTCCCTACTTCCATATGACCATCAGAACAAAAGAAAAGCTTGTTTTCAGTGAGAAAGTTTACAAACTTAGGATAAACCTCCCTGTTTCCTGTTTCCCACCACTCCCGTGACTGTCCTTCTGTCAATGCACCTGTGTGGCCTCCCTGCCTGTGTAGACACAGCCCTGCTGCCTCCTTCCTGTAGGACTTATCTCACATCCTTGCCTTGGTCACATGCTACATGCTCAATCTGGGTTCAGCCCAGACTGGGGATGACCAAGAGTGACAATGTAACTTACTGCCCAAACTAGGCCACTTTTGTGTGGACCAAATGCAAAGTTTACATGAGATTATACAAGTAAACCAGGACTGATCTGAATGAGCAGCGTCTTGGCTATCAAAAACCCTCAAGTCCCTCATGGCAGAAGCATTTCAGCCTTTTTATGGACCCCAGGAGACCTAGTCCAGGATACTTTATCTTCCTCTCTTGTTATGACTCCATTTTCACAGGTCCCTTTTCTATTTTGCTTTAAAACAGCAGCTCCTCAGGCCTGCCCCTGCTCCCCTACACCACACCTGTCAGGCCTGCCCGGTTCTCTCCCTACCCATCAACCTGACATATGGCTGACCCTAAGGAAAGATAAGCGTGTGTGGAAGCTTGTATATTCCATATGAATTGAGGTTATCTCAAAAGAGCATTTTTGCTACTTCTTGTAAGCTTATGCCTTTTTATTTCTATGACTTAAGAATCTTGTGATTTTTTTTTTTTCTTACAGTGCTGGAGATCCAACCCAGGTTACTGTGCATGCTAGGCAAGTGCTTTACCACTGAGCCCCACCCCAACCCTATGACTTACTCTTTTCTTCAGTCTAACACTCTCCCGACTGAGCTATTTCAGCAGGGTGACTTACTCTTTTAACAGGAGCATTTGGACTGGAAGTCTCATCATTTCCTCCTTGATATATCCTTACTTAGAAATACGCACCACCCATGACCAGAAAGGCCGACCCTAGGTGCATACAAGTTGCCTACCCTATGGATATAACTGTCTAAAAGGCTCACCATACACCATGTGGACCAGTCACCCACTTTCAGTACTGACCCAGGAGCCTGGAGGCTAGCAAGAGAGAACTGGGGTCTGCACCCAGAGCAGGGTTTGTCTCTCTGAGCTCAACATGCAGTGGTGTGGACCCAGGACAGAGGAGGAGAAAGTCCAGTTTTTATTTAACTTATGGGTTTGTTTGTTTCTAAAACAGTCCCAGAGGCTCGATCCTAGTGAATACATTCATGACCCTGTAATTGTAAGCATGACTTTGAAGAAAAGTTAAAGTAGCTTAACACTCTATAGCAACAGAAGTAATTAAAAGTTAATACCTTTATCTCATCTAAATTGAAGTGCCATGATCGATTACATTCTTCTGCTTTATCAGGCCTTGAAATACAAATTCAAAAAAATAAATATTAGTCTTGGTTAGGATGGCTTCTGCATGGCAGTAGAATGCATTTTCATTAAAATCTGTAGGGAATAAAAAGAGAAACTCTAACAGGGAACTCCTCACCCCACACAAAGGCATTCTTAACAAAGGATGCTTGGATACAAGCAGCCATGGTCTGAGTCTCTTTTGAAGAGGAAATAAATTGTGTTAAAATGTTCAGGAATGATACAATCAGGCTAGCTTTGCAGCAGAAGCATAATAAATAACCCAGTAGGGGAGCTCGGCCCAACCTCAGCTTTTCTCTACCAGGAGGATCCGGGTGTCTGACCTGGACCACACTCACTCTGCACATAGATCAGAGCTTGCCTGTGCACATGGCAATGAATGTGCAGTGAGAGAACATGCACAGCTGACATGCTCAGGGGGCACAGCCCAGGATAACGCCAACTACCATGACCTGCTTTTATGTTTTCCAGCAAGCACGTTCAGACTATCTGCTTTTGAATTTTATTCTGCCCCTCCATGTCTGACTCTTGTTCTTCAGGATGCTCAGTTGGTGAGCTCACCACACTACTTTCTAAGAGCCCCACACACGCCAGGAAGCCATAGGTTTGCACTATGGCTTTGGCATCAAGAGGCCATCCAGCAGCTGAAAACAGCACAGCTTCACCCTAGGGAGGAGAGAAATGCCACGGAGATTCTCATCCCAACTTGGGAAAGGAAGGCCACCACGTGTGACACAGCCAGAGCTTGAGAAGACAGCGGCAGGCAGCAAGGAGAACATGAGAAAGGAAAAGGCTGATGTGTGGGTCACCCAAAGGACCTGGGGAAAAAGGGGAACTCGAATCCTGTGGCCCTGGGCCCATGTGTTTCCTACTAACTCCATTCTCAAGGGACAAGAAAATGCCAACAAGAGCCAGTGGAGCAGCCAGGAAAAACCAGATCCTTCCAGGGGAAAAAGGAATGTGCACAATTCAATACCACAAGTACATACACAAGTAAGAATTACCTAAAGAAAATACAGCTAAAACCAAGAAATCAATCTTTCTCCCTCCCTCTCTTTCCCTTTTCTCTCTCTATAAAACATGTTATATATGATATATGTATATCATGATATATAATATATAGGTAATTAATTTATTTTTATGCATTTACTTATAATGGGCCCCAAAGAGAGAACCTATGAAAATTGAAAGTTAGTGATCCTAAAATGTACCCAGAATCACTAAACACAAATTTAAACTAGATTAGTCTATCAAAACAGAACTAAACAACAAAATTAGAGTTATGGTAGACTAAAAATATTTTTATATAAGGATCAGGTCTACTGCATAAATTCCTAACAAAAATGACAAGTATAATTAGGACTAGACTCAAGCTAGAACTTCAAGTTAGCTAGCTTCTCCTGACTCTTCTGTTAGGTTTAAAACATCAGGGGTTTACCATAGTCCATGTATTGTCCAGTAATCCAGAGAGTCACGACAGCTGTTAACTTCCTGAAGAGAAAAGACATAAAGAAGGTAATTGGTTCATCATTCAAATACATTTAGCACTCCTACTTTCTTTCCAAATGTCAACTAGATATAAGTAATTACTGAAACAAGGTAAATCCAGTATTAATCTACAATAAATTCATCCAGCCACATGCTCATGAGGAAAGTACACAGGAGCTAGGCATTCAGACCAGCCTTGAACAATTTAGTTGGCAGAAATAAGCAGCTATTTTTGTTTTTAAGTGCTGACAAATTATGTCAATGGAAATACATTCACTAATAAAAATCTGCATGTCATATATTCATAAATAAATGTTTGAGAATTAAGGCATTGATAATACTGTTACACTCAAACTTCTTCCAGTACCAGGTCCAAACACGTTAGTGAAGAAGTACTGAAAACTTGAAGTTGACAAAAATAGCAAGGTGAAAATAAAAACCAGAGATAAAAGTTTCAGTGTAACAAAAACTTTTTAGGGAACTTCAAATGGTTTAGTTAAGATAAAGTGCTTGCACAATGAACAATCAAATACATGTGAGCTATCAGCCTGGATAAAGCAGAACTCGGGTTCAGTCCCCCACAGTGACTAAGACAATAAAGAGCACAAGTCTGGGCCCGTTACAACAGCCTAGGTGTCATGCTGACTCCTGCTGTATAAGGCCCCTTGTGGGGAGGCAGCAGCTTCATCCTCACTGCTGCTCTGGAGGTGAGGAGGGTCTGGCTCAGGAGACCTGCACACCTGGTGAGAGATGCCTGCTACACAAGGACTGTGCCACAGTGCAAGACTGAAGTGACAGAAACCATGTCTTTCACCTCGAC
This sequence comes from Castor canadensis, assembly GCF_047511655.1. Classification (NCBI taxonomy): domain Eukaryota; kingdom Metazoa; phylum Chordata; class Mammalia; order Rodentia; family Castoridae; genus Castor; species Castor canadensis. The sequence goes on along the minus strand of NC_133386.1, from coordinate 2,455,902 downwards.
CAACACCCCAACTCCGTCCCTAAGGAAACCAACCACGTCCTTCAGGTGCACAGCTCATAAGAAGCAATGGCTACATCCAACATAAGTCTTTGCTGAGTTCCATGACCAGGTAGGTCTCTGTGCCTGCCCTGATGGAAGTAACCTAGTCAATGGGCAGCTTCCTTTCATTCAGTCAGCAAACACTCACCATCTCTCATGGTGCCTCTGCCACTAAGGGGCTGCATGGAGTACTAAGGACATGGGGAGACCACAACTTGTGTGTCCCAGCATCTGTCATATACATCTTAAAATGGGAAAAACCAAAGACAGCTTTTGCTGCCTGCCAGAGGATGACAGACTGAGTTACCCATCATGGCCGCCTGTTTGAAATAAATGGCCTAACAGTGACATTTCATAATCTTTGATGGCTTTTCTTTTTTAAATCTCATCTCTAAAGTCTCGAAGCAAGAAGGCAGTTGGGTGCATGTTCACATTCAACTAGGGGGCACCCCACACTTCCTCAGACAGGCCAGTCCAGCCTGGTCCACGTCCCGGGGCAGATCCCCTAATGGTGGCCTGGGCCACAACTCTTCCTCCACATACTGGCCCTGCAGTAGGAGCAAGGACTTGAGCAAGCCCTCAGCTCCTGGGACTACTAAAGGTCATGCCCGCACCTTCGTCCATCCCTACGCCAGGGGGAAGAAGTGCGTTAGAAGAGACATGTTTGGAGAATGGAAACCACAGCAGCCCAGTGTAATCATGGTGGTGCTGGGGCAGGTGAGCTTCCACGTGGAAAGTGAGATTTGGTGAGGATAACTAGAGAAACTTCGATTTCAATTGTCAACAGAAACACCAATCAGTGAGGAAGTGGGAAAGAAGGCCCTCAGTCACTGCTCTGTGTTGAAGGTCAAACCAAAGGCTGAGTGCTCCTAACCCAGAGGGAGGCCATCAAGATTCACAGCAGTTAGTGGATACCTCCCTCTTGTTTAATTAAGAGGCCTCAAAATTTAAACTCAAGCCAAAATTTCAGAAACGCTATCAGTAGACCAAGTGCCAGCTCAGCAATGTGGTGAAACACTGCAGATAACCAAGGAGTGAACACCAGGGGGTTTGCAAGGTGCCTATGAGAAGGAAGAGCCAGAGCAGGGACTGTGGGAGCGGGGCTCCCCAGCAGATGGTGCCCTAATGATAAAGCCTCAGCTCTTCCGACACCATAGAACAGGTGGCACAAAGCAAGACAGAGCCAGGGACAGAGAGCGGTCATGCTACAGACAGCAAAGGAGATCTGCTCTCTTCTGCTCCCAGGAGACATTTTAATAAGACATCCCAACAACATACAGGGAATTAACAAGTCCCCAGAAAAACTATATCCCTGTCCCAGCCCTCCTACCTAACAACATGACCTTGTTTGGAAATGGGCCTAGGTACATGAGATCAAGATAAGATGAGGCCATGCTGGATTAGGGTGGGCCCTGAGTCTAACCACTGGTGGCCCAGAAACCATACAATGTGAAGGAGGCAGACACGGGGGTGATGCCAAGGACTGCCAACTGCTACTAGGAGCTAAGTCAGAGGCTGGAACAAAACCTCCTCTGAAGCCTGCAGAAGGAACCAACCCAACTCATGCCTTGACTTCAGACTCCCAGCTTCCAGAACTGAGGAGAGAATATTTCTGATGCTCTACACTGCCCCCTTGTGACATTGTTACAGTGCCCTAGGAAACTAACCAGAGGCCCCCGCTGGGCAATGGCCACCTTTCAGGAGGCACAACCACTCCAACCTCCACCAGGGGGCAGAGCAAGGAGGCTGAAAGTTTGGTCGGTTGGTCAGTCAGTCAGTCAGTCAGCAGCACTGGAGGCGGGCATGAGTGCAAATAAACCAACTCTTCATAGGACTGCACTGGATTGAAGAGGCCAAGTGAGGCAGAACTCACCTTGCATACTGTTGGAGGCCAGTGCTGGGTCAAAATGAGTTTTTTCCACTCATGGTTACCACTGTTTAAAGATAAGAAATGTAGTTTTCAGAAACTTTTAGAAGTTATCCAAAAAAAAAATTAATTCATCTATCCATTCATTCAACACTGAGCTCCTATGGGAGTAGGGATGTGCCAGGAACAAAGTCCCTACCTCCCAAGTGCATGTTCCAGAGAAGAAGGCAATGAACACTGAACTGTGGAGCACACAGGTGGCCTGCACGGTAAGTAGCAAATATAAATACCAGCAGAAAAGGACAGGCAGGTCGGGTGCAGCCAGGAAAGACCCGGCTGAGGAAAGCCAGTGATCCAAAAAGCACTGGATGCTCGAGCAGTTTAGGAATACAGAGTCGTGACCCCTGTGCTGCATCTGTGAACCCACATGTCCTGAATACTGATGTCTTTTGTAATTCATGTGGTATCAAAACGTGACCTGAACTAGCCTACCACTATTGTCGTTATCAGTGTGTCTAGATTTACTTACTCAGTACCTGTGCAGAATCAGTGACATGTCTAGGTTGCTACTTCAGAGGCCACAAGGGCTATTATAGAGAGCACAGCCTGGGCACAGTGCCTGGCCACACGTGGAACGTGAAACACTGCCTATGGCACAATCTGAAAACTACTCATCTGACTCTGAGACCTCACAGTGGACTAAAGGAGCTGGAGCTTATCTACACGCACAGCTCTTCAGAGGAGGCCTCTATGGCTTGGATGTGGCTCCCAAAGATTCCTGTGATGGAGGCTTGGTCCCAAGGTAGCAGTGTTGGGAAGGAGTGACCTGTAAGAGGTAGGGCCAAGTGGGGGATCCTTTGGTAACTGGAGTACATCCTTGGAAAGGACTGTGCTGGACCCTGGCCAGTTCTCCCGAGGAGGGCTGTAATAGAAGCCTGGACCTGGCCCAACACAGTCTGTCTGGATTCCTGTCTAGCAATGTGATCTCTCCTGCACACACTCCTGCCATGATACCATGGGGTCCTCACAACAGCTGAGCTGACGCTGGCTCCATGTCTTAGGTCCTCTAGAACTGAGAGCTAAATAAGCCTCTTTTCTTGGTAAGTAGTCTACCTCAGGTACTTCACTAAGGTAACAACAACAAAAAGGTTTACTATAAGGCCTCTAATCATATTTACAAGGCGTAACATACAAAGGCATCAAAGTAGAAAGGGCAGCTGGCAAAAACTCCATAAATGAATACTTGGCAGTCAAGCCGACAATTAATTGAGCATAAATTACATTTTAGAGGAGATTTTCATTTAAACTTTTTCAGTATTTCAAAGTGAACTAGCTCATGTTATGTATTAACTTTTAGAAATAATTGAATATTGTTGAATAAGAATAGAATTAGCAATTAAGAAGATATGACACCTGGACATAGTGGCTCTCAGTTTGAGGCAAAAATTTATCAAGACCCCATCTCAACAAAGGACTAGAGGTGTGGCTCAAGCTAGAGTGCCTGCTTTGCAAATGTGAAGCACAGTTCACACTCAGTGCCACAAAAAACAAACAAGTTGAGTGCACTTGTAATCCCAGCTACTTGGGAGACAACATAAGTAGGCCTGGATCTTGGTCCAGGCCTGCCAGGAAGGAAAAGAAAAAAAAAACCACCAAGGGACCCTACCTGAAAAATAACTAAAGCAAAAAGGGCCGAGGGTGTGGCTCAAGTGGTAAAGCTCCTGACTAGAAAGCGTGAGATCCTGAGTTGAATCCCAGAACCACCAAAAAGAGAACAGAAAAAGATTAAGAAACTATGAAAACTCCGTTATAAATCTGAATTAATAACGCAGGCCCTCCCCATAAAAGGAAAAAAAGAGATGAACTGCACTGTGAGCACTGAACGGGACAAGTGTTAGAGACCCATCGCTCCCACCCCTCTGGTGCAAAACAAACCTTACTCAAACACGTGGAAACTGGGGCTGGACGATGAAGCAAAGCCGCTAAGGGGAGACCCACTCAGAGGGGACCCTCCCAGTCCAGTTAGTACTCGGGGAAATGCCCGGAGCCTCCAACTCTGTGCCTAACAAGCCGGGACGACTGGACCCGCAGCCTGCAGCCTGAGGACCTCCGCGGCATTCCTGGGTCACTCAGCTCCCGGCCCCTCGCTGCTCCTGAGCGGCTCTGCCGGGCGGGCTGAGGGTCACGGTCGGGGATGGGCCACGGGGGTCCGCACGCGGCCAGCACCGCCCGCCTGCACCCAGCGACAGGCTCCTAAAACCCACGATCTTCAGCAACGGTGCACCACACCGTTCCTCTGAAGGCCCCACGACTTCAACGTGTGTCACGTTCAGCCCTTTCTACTACCCGACCAAACCCACACAGCCCGCCAAAGACCAAAATCTGCACCCCAGTGGTGGTCCAGCCCGCAGAGTTCAAGTCGGGGCCATCCGCGACACCCCGTGACCCCTAGTGGCCTCACCGGACGCCGCCGCAGAGGAGGGGCCGGCGGCCCTACAAAGAGGAAGCAGGGCTTCCCGCAGCCTAGCGCGGCTCCCCGCCCGCCGGGCGCCCCGCTCACCTCCACAGCGGGCCCGCGCCGCACAGGCAGCACAGCGCCAGCGCCCAGCACAGCGCGGGGCCCCAGCGCGCCGGGCCGCGTCCCGGTGACGCCATGGTGCGCGCGGCTCGGCAGCCGGCGCTCCGCGGGCTCCCACGGCCGCCCCGCGCCCCGCCACGGGCCCGCAACCCGCCTCCGCCGACCCGCGCCGCCGCTGCGCACCGCAACCCCCGCCCCGGGCCCGAGAGCCGCCTGCCGCGGCCACCGCTCCGTGCGCTTCCGCCCGGCCAGCCGAGCCCCGCCAGTAACCCGGGCCGCCGGACACGCCCCCAACCCACGCCCCCAATCCACGCTCGGGCCTACCGGAAAAACACGCCCCCTAATCCACGCCCCTCGCTGCCCGGCGGACACGCCCCCGACACCCCGCGCCACGCCCCCAGTGCACGCTTGACGTGCCCGACGGACACGCCCCCCGGTCCATGCCCCTCCAATCAACGCCAGACTCCACGCTCCGACAGGACACGCCCCCAATCCGCCCCCCGGCGCCCCGGCGCCACGCCCCCGACCCGGAGGGCAAGAGCGGTGTCGTCCCGCAAGGACGCCACCAGGGATGCCAAACGACATCCCACACCCAACACCACCTGGTAGAGCAACTCCGCGGCTCCGCCCGCGCCCGGAGTCCTGCCTTCTGGGGGACAGCCCCGCCTCCACCCCGGCAAAGTGGCCGTGCGCCCAGCCTCCAGACTTGAGCTCCGCAGCGTCCCCTTGTCGGTTCTGCTGCCCGGGCTGACCTGGCGGATTCCAGACACATCCTTGTTGCAAAGCAGCGTTCGGTCCCGGGGGATCCCCGCAGCCCGGGACATCTCCAGCCCGGAAACCGGACAGGGTCTGATCAGTCACATCCTGGAAATTCGTGGGTCTTTGGATGAGCAAGCCTAGCATACCCTGGTCCTCCTCGCCCAGCTCTGTGACCTGTCTCCGTGTCCCCAGGACCCCAAGAACTGGGAAGGAGCATCCGTGCACTCAGCAAAATGCCCTCGGGGACAAGGAGCTAAGCGACTCCTCCGGGGGAGCGACAGGAAGGAGTGTGAGTGAGTGTGTGTGAGTGTGCGCTCACATGGGAAGGGGGCCCGGCCTAACCCCTTCCCCACCCGACCTCGGCACAGCCAGGCCCACAGGCGACTAGAGCCTCCCCACAAGCTCTGCCTTCCTGTTTCCCACCCACAGGACTTTGCAGGGCCATTTCTCTGTAGAGGTGCTCCTTGCACCCCCATACCTTTGTCACACCTGCACCTGGCTTATGGCCATTGGTAGGTAGGCTTCCTCAGTGTCCTCCTGTGTAGCTCAGATGGCCAGTGATATTCTCCTCCTGGCCTGGACATCGCTGGACTAGCACCACTGCTTGAAATAAAGTATCACCTGCTTGTTCACACAGTATCTGTCTTTATCTCCAGTCTGCAAATTGAGGCCCAAGTCTATTTTGCTCACCACTGCAGCCCACCATGTGGCACAGGGCTGGCACCAGTAGATGCTAACCAGACCTCTGCTCCTCCCTGACTTTCTACCTGCCCTTTCCTCTAACTCAACAACTTCCTCTGAATAATACAGACACACCCCACAGGTCTGTCCTCTTCCTTCTCTTTCTTTTAAACTAAAAATATCTATTTTAAACATGAAAATCCTATTTCTCCCTTAAACCATAGTCCCGTCTTTAGATATCTTCTCAGAGACCTGTTTTGACCACTACCAAACAAAAGCCAAATTCAATGTCATGGGAAGAGCAGTTGTGAGAAAGGGCTATTGCAGAAGGTTGGTGGTCTACTGTGCCGGGGGAGGGAACAAAAGCAATATTGTACACAAACTTCAGGGCTAGGTACAAAGGAGTTTCTGTATAGAGAGGAGCAGAAAAAGCTGGGTTGGGGTGATTTTGTGAGTCAGTGGATCAGAGAAGCTGTGCCTGAGGCTGGCCTCTTCTCAGGAGGTGCCACTCCCCAGCTAAGGTGAGCCAGCACTCAGCCACCTGGGGAAAGAAGCTTAGTCAAGTGTTTAACTAGCATTCTGTTGACTTGCTCAGAGGGCACTGCCTAAAATGCATGATTCTTCAAGGTCCCAGAGAAAAAATGTAATTAAACTTCCCAATTCTTAACAGCCTCTGTTAGGCTCAAAATAGCCCACCAAGATCATGGCACATCACATGAAGTTTTTGCGTCTCCCACCACCGTAAGGTGGCTTCCCAGTAAACAGTTCCTGAAACAATAGATTTTTACTTAACAGAACAGAGAACCAGACCTGTAAACCATACCCTAGTAGTCAGATGGACCCAATAATAATGTGCACATTGTAAATCTATAGACCTACCCTGCCTGTGGCTCTAACTGTGCTTTCAGCCTCCTGGGCTGCTCCTGGGGAGGGACTTAAGGCTCCAAGCCCTGTCCACTTCAATAAAAACTTGGGCTGGAGTTAAAATAATTGTTGTTCTTCACCTCTCTTTCTGAAGTGACCCACTCTCACCTCTGAAAGTGTCCCTGTTCTAACAAATTTCACTATAATACTGTCATCCTCACCATAGAGATGGATGACCCTCTTTCACTCTGTTGAAAGTGTATTCCCTTCCTAATAAACTTTGTATCACTTTCACTCCATTTCCATATCTTGCCTGAATTCTTCCCCACTCCAAAATCATGATAGCTACACTGATCTTCCAGTAACAGAGTGTGATTTGCAGCATAGGTGACTGGCTTTGTCTTAGGGTACAAGGGGGAAAGAAAGAGAACACCCATGCCTCTTATCTATGTCAAATGGGGAGGGGGGCATCCCTTACAACGAGCCATTTTCCAGAACCCAAAGACTAAGGGGAGTGTGTGTGTGTGTGTGTGTGTGTGTGTGTGTGTGTGTGTTTTCAACCTCTGCTGTTGTCAGGGGTCTCAGACTCAGATAAAATTCAGCATTTTCTCCCCACAATATCAAGGAGCTGAAACTGGGAGTTTTATGCCAGAGTCCCAACTCCAGAGATCCCAACATGTCAGGTCCAGCCACTCACCCCAAAACACCAGATAAAGAGACGAGTAGTGGTGGAAAGCATAGAAAGGAGCTTTATTAAGCAGCATGGGCATGCAGCAGGAAGTCACAAAGTAATCTCTTTCGCCCATCTTTGGTTACAGTCACGAGCTTTGGGTTTAAATGGAGGAAGAACAGGGGCAGGAGATGACAAGTATGTATACCTAGTTGTTAAATAGTCAAGTCAAGGGTGTGGTCTGGTAGTCAGATATGTGGTTGGTTGATCTTTATCTCAGGATTGGTCATGATAAGAAAGCCATTGTTGCCCATGGGGTAGTTTGACTCTTATCATAAGGTGTTATCCATCAGTCCTGTCCTTCCTGGATCCCAAGGTGACAGCAGAGAGAAGAACTCAAAGCAAAGACATGTAGAATGGTGGTAGAGAGGTTGATGCTACTCCAGTTAACTTGGGGCCCAAATAAGGAACCAGTGCTTTTTAGCAAAAGCAATTTTTAAGTATTTTTTTAGAGCCACCCGATTACTTCCTGTTGCATGGCCTCGCCTGGTCTCAGCCTAGCCGTCTCTCCCCTTCATACTATCTTCTCATGTACTGCTCTCCCCTCCCCTTCAAGTTCACTGACTGAAGCAAATGAGAAGTCACCTTCAGGCTCTTCATTTGCATGGGCCCTTTCGAGAATCTGCCTCATTTTGTATTCAAAATTTTACATTTGTGTTTTTAAAGAGAAGCCTCCAAATTGTACAAACTTTCAATCCCCATATCCTGGGTATTGTTACATGCCAGTGTGAAATGTTGTGGGCCAGTGTTGAGGGTCCTTGCCTTCATAGGCCTGGCAAGAACTGGCCCATGAGGGGGCTGATTGACTTGTGAGCCAAAGCTGTCTATGAAGTCGGATGTGTTGGAGAAAAAGGAAAGGCTGCAGCTAGAGCAGTGCAGCAGAGCCGTGGCTTCATGCTCAGGTGAAGGCTGAGGCTTTTATGGATGTTTTAACTCTGGGTTTGGGTAAGGGTTGGGTGTGCCCTTCTCATCAGCCATAGATTTGCAGGCTCTCTTAGAGGAGCTGGTATGTTTGCCCCTTATTAGGGGTAGGGACAATCTTGAGAGCATTTTTTTTCATCAGCCCTGTGGCAGATCTATGAGCCTCTGCATCTCCACTTCGGGATGCAGATTCACACCTCCTTCTCAGGATGCAGAAATCATAGTGCTGTCTATGGGGGAGAGCCCTTTAGGTCTCCAGACCCAACAGTATGAACCTGGAAACTCTGTCCATAGTGTCCACCTAGCAAGATCCTCAACAGATCCCTGTGCAAAATGGGTGTTCAGAAAATATTTGTGTCATAAAGTTGGAGGAGGACAGAAGAGGGGCATTGAGGCAGTCTGGATAAAGGACCTGGAGGCTGACCAGCTTCCCCAGGAGCCCAGGCATCAGGGACCAGGGTGGCAATTTTAGTGGTTCCCACAAACACAGTGTAAGAGGACACAAATTATGAAGTTTAAGAGATGACATGAGTTAGGGATGTAGCTCAATGGCAGTCCTTATGAAGGACTAAAGGACAGACTGCAGGAGGTCCCAAAAGGTGATAAGTGGTCAAGGAGACACTTGACCACTCCCTCCCAGGAAACCTCTGTCTGCACCTGAGAGACATCTCTGCCCCCAGGCAATACAAAAAAAGGCTATAAAACCCCACTCCCCACCCTGACCCACAGGATCACCAGTTTCTGGGTCCCCCTGCATTCCCCAAAATGTGGTCTTTCTCTTCTCTTTTCTAAAACTAAATTCTCTACAAATAAAATCTTTGTGACCTCTGCTGTTGGAGTCCATCTGTGCTTTCATTCTCAGAGAGGGCTCAAGAACCCTGAGCACCTGAAATTCCTGTCTGTGTCATCTGTGCATCATATTTGGCGATGCACAAAGGGACCAGCCATCACCTGAGGTCGGTATAGGTTGTGCCAAACTGGGAAAGACTGCCTAGGAATGTGACCACGAGCATCCAGCACTCCGGTGGAGTCTATTTTCCAGGAGACCCCCCCCACCACGGCCTAGCTATGGTAGAACTCTCAGGTCAACCTTTTTTCTCTCTCTCTCTGTCTGGTTAAGGAGGGTTTCTCCCTTGGGAAACTGAGGAAAAGCTCCAAGCCCACTACAGCTGTACAGCAGGCAATCTGAGGACACTCGGACGCCAGATGGGGGTTATACCATACTGCCAATGCCACATGGGTGAAGCCTGACTTCCATGCACTGAGGCTTTTTTCTGTTTTCCTCTCCTTAAACTCTATAACTCTCTCTCATTCAAGAGAGCTGACCCGCTTTAAGGGGAAGTCCGAAAACAACCAGTGGAAAGGGAAGTCCAAAAACAGCCAGTGGAAAGGAAAGTTTGTCTTCAAGCCAAGCCAAAAAAGGTGTTCTGGCCAGGGCACTCCCCGGTGTCACCCAAAGGTGTGATCCACCCTGAGGCTCCAAAGGCAACTAAGTCTCACACCCCTCCAACCATGTCCGGGGCAAACAGACAATCAGATCTCTTCTGCTTCCTTCATGGTTTCCGTGGCCCGAGAGTGGAGGTCACCTCTTGCTTCCAGTGCTCCAGTACTGCCTTTGGGCAGGATCGACCTGGACAGCAGGGATGATCAATAATCCCTCATGCGTTGAGCCTGGAAACTCTCTTTTCCCCCGACCTTCAGTCTCTCCTTCCCCTTTCCCAGGCAGTTCAGGCTGAGTGCACCCTCCCCCGCCTTTGCTGTAAACAGCAGTGAGCTTCTTTCTTCAGAAAGTTTGGGAAAAATCCTTACAGGCCCCAGAAAGTGCTAGTCTCCAATTTAGGCTTAACAGTCTTTGTCAAGCATCAGATTAACTGGTTAAACAGGTTCCACAGCCTGCCCTCAGGGAAAGAAAAAAAAATGGTGAAAAGACAAACACCTCAGGTCTTCTCCATTTTTTGCCCCTTACCATAGCAAAAGCCTCCAGATTCTCCCTCTCTATCTTCATAAAAAGCATATATGCCTCACAGGATATATAGGGGGACAAAAGTCTACTTCATCAGGAGTCCCCATCCATGCCTCTACAGGGGTCCTCCTTCTGGCCATGCAAGCCCTCTTGGTTACTTTGATAGAGTTATTTTTTAAATTACAAGCATTCAGCTGGTAGAGGGGAACCAGGCCTACCTTTGTCATAGTGCAAACAGACAAGTCAAAATAGATGAGAGATTGGTCAAAGATCATCTCAGGGGGGTGGGTGCAACTGAGGATCTATAAATCCTCCATGACTTTACTCACAAGTGGCAGTGGAAGAAGCAAGGGAGAGAGAGAGGCCCTCTCCCACTAGAGTTTCTCCTCAACTGGGAATGCCTAGATAAAAGGAGAAACCTCTGTTAAGGAGACCAATTTTCCCTTGTTTCCCTTTTTAGATGGGAAATCAAGCCTCAAGGATCCAGGAAGGATCCCCCCTTGCCTGCTTATTAAAACATTGGAAAGGTCTTGATCCAGAAAGTCTTCAGCAAAAGTGACTCAAGTTTTACTGCACCCAGGCTTGGCCACAGTATCCTCTGGGAGATGAGGAAAGATGGCCAGAAGGAGGGAGCATTAATTATAATACCATTCTTCAATTAGATGTGTTCTGTAAAGAGGAGGGGAAGTGGACCGAAGTTCCATATGTTCAATTGTTCTTTGTCCTAAGAGACCACCCAAAATGGCTAAACAAATGCAGGCTAGACACCCAGGCCACGGTAACCCTTTGCAAAAAGCCCCCAAACTCTCTTGAACCAAAAAAACCATCTAATGCTCCATCAGCTCCCCCTCTCCCCCCTTACCCAGTTACCTCACACACCAGACATCATCCCACAGGACTACCCCCTCCAGTTAATTCCTGGAGGGGACAGAGCTCATGTTCCTTTTGGAGTGAGTGAATGTAAAGAAATAAAAAAGGATTTAGGAAATTACACAGAAAACCCAGATCAGTACATCCAGGCATTTAGAGAAGTCAGCCAAAACTTTGAACTGAGAGGGAAAAATGTACTGCTATTGCTATCTCAGACCCTCACTTCTCTGGAGAAACAGCGGGTTCTAGAGCAGGCAGTCACAGCTGGAGACAATTATCACTTAGATAAAAGCTAAAAGCGGCCCTACAGGCCTGTCTCAGACTGGGCCCTCACAGGAGGAGGAGGGGGAGGGAGAAGAAAGACAAAGACACTGGATACCTAGAAGGGAGCCTCAATTCCCAATTCCAACAGGAGAACAGGCAGTGCCTAGGTATGACCCTAAGTGGGACCCTGAAAATGACAAGGATGAATAGAGCCGTAACCATTTCATCCACTGCATTCTTGAGGGTCTAAGGAGAACCAAGGTAAAACCTCTTAATTACTCCCAAGTCACAGCTGTACAGCAAGGACCCTTAAAAACTCCAGTAGCTTTCCTACAGAGAGTTAAGGATGCTTTACAAAAGCATACCAACATTGTACCAGAGTCACAGGAAGAGGAAATCGTCCTAAAAGATAAATTCCTAACACAGCCAGCACCAGATATCCATAAAATGCTTCAGAAATTGGTTTCTGAAGGGAGCAGAGATCTGGACCAATTGGTCCGTGTAGCCACATCTGTATACTCTAACAGGGACTTAGAAAAAGAAAGGAAGGACCTGGAAAGGGAAAAGAGAAAGGATAAGAGGCAGGAGGCTCTGATTGCAGTGCTCAGAGAGGCTTCCCCAGGGCAAAGTCCAAACCCGAGGACATGCTTTCAATGTGGACAGGCAGGCCATTTTAGGAGGGAGTGCCCCCGGAGAAAGCTACTTCTGGGACCCTGCCCCATTTGTCAGAGAAAACACTGGAAGGCACATTGTCCCTGGTTCTCAGGGGAACCAGATCAGAGCCTCCCACCAATGACGGTCCCGGGGCCTCCCATACAGGCTTCTGTAACCACTATAAAAGCAGAAGAGCCCCAAATTAAGCACAAGGTCAGCCTCCTTATCAATGCTGAGGACAGCATCTCAGCTATTCCTTTCTCTCCCGGACCCAGGTCCTCCAGGAAAATTCCTGTTCGAGGCATATCAGGCCAGCCTCTAGAGTGTTATTGCACTCAGCTGTTAGCCTGCTCCTGGGGAGATTTCCATTTCTGTCTCTCCTTTTTAATTGTCCCAGAAACCCCTACTCCTTTGCTAGGGCGAGACCTTCTATCCAAATTGGGGGTACAGCTACTTTTACCCCCAGGAGAGTACTTTTGCTTGCCCCTAATAGAGGAACAAGTAGACCCCACGGTGTGGACAGATGGACACACTGTGGGATGGGCACGAACAGCTGCCCCAGTCCTAATTCATCTCGAGGACCCCTCCTAGTTTCCCCATCAAAAACAATATCCTTTAAAGCCAGAAGTTAAGGAGGGGCTAATTTCCATAATCAAAGGCTTAAAGAGACAGGGACTGCTAATAGAATGTTCCAGCCCATATCATACTCCTATTCTCGGTGTCAGGAAGGGACCTAACAAATGGAGGCTAGTCCAGGATCTCCGCCTGATCAACGAAGCAGTAGTGCCTCTCCATCCTGTAGTTCCAAATCCCTATAAGCTTTTACCCCAAATACCTCCAGGTACCACTTACTACTCTGTCCTGGATTTAAAAGATGCCCTCTTTTACATTCCCTTACACCCTAAAAGTCAACCTATCTTTGCCTTTGAGGACCCCACAAGGAAGTCTGGACAGGTCACTTGGACTGTCCTTCCCCAGGGATTCGGAGACAGGCCCCACCTCTTTGGGTTAGCTCTAACCCAAGACTTGGCAGAGTGGCAATACCCACAAGCTACTCTGCTACAATATGTAGATGACCTCCTGCTCTGTGGACCAAATGAGCCTGTCATTTCACGAGCCACTGAGTCCTTACTAAACTTCTTAGCAGACAGAGGTTATAAGATCTCTAAAGAAAAAGCCCAATTGTGTCAGTCTAGGGTTACATATTTAGGTCTTGTCCTGGAGAAAGAAATGAGGTCTCTAGGAGAAGATAGAATCCATCCAATCCTGACATTTCCTCTACCTAAAACTCTAAAACAATTGAGGGCCTTTTTGGGGGTCACAGGACACTATAGAATTTGGATTCTGGGATACGCAGACCTAGCCAGGCCCTTATATCAAATCCTTAAGGAAGCACAGAAGGATCCCCAGCCCTTTATTGAATGGGATGACAAGTCAGAAAATGCATCCCACAGGTTAAAGGCTCTTATGACAGCTCCCGCCCTGGGTCTCCCAGTACAAGACAAGTTTCAATTACATGTCTATGAAAAGGGAGGACTGGCCTTGGGCATGGTGACTCAGCTCTGGGGCATCACTCCCAAGCCAGTAGGCTACTTAAGCAAAGAGTTAGATCAGGTAGCCAAGGGATGGCCAGGATGTCTTAGGGCAGTGGCCGCAGTAAGTCTTCTAGTCCCTGAAGCTCAAAAACTTATCCTAAACCGCCCCCTAATGGTTTATACCCCACATGACCTAGGGGGAATTTTAAACTCAAAAGGAGAACTTTGGCTACCTGACAGCCATCCAGCTTCTGGGAGGGACAGAAGTAACTTTAAGGACCTGTCAGAGCCTAAATCCTGCATCCCTTCTACCAGAGGCAGAGGGAAATCCTGAGCACTCGTGTGAGGAGGAGGTACTTATGGAAAATTATGCTGCCCGACCTGACTTAACTGACTGGCCCTTAAAAAACCCAGATCTAGAATTATACACTGATGGCAGTTCCTTTGTCAAGAATGGTGTCAGACATGCAGGGTTTACAGTTGTGACAGAATTTGGCACCCTCACATCAGGTCCTCTTCCTCCTAATACAAGTGCTCAATTGGCAGAATTAGTGGCCCTGACAGAAGCCCTAAGACTGTCAAAAGAACAGACAGTCAACATCTACACAGATTCTAGGTATGCCTTCCTGCTCCTGCAGGCTCATGCAGCCATCTGGAAGGAAAGAGGAATGCTAACCACAACAGGCTCTCCCATTAAACATGCTTGTGACATATTAGCCTTCCTGGATGCTGTTCTATTGCCTAAAGAGGTCTCGGTGATTCACTGCAAAGGTCACCAAAAAGGAGAAGATAAGGTAGCAAAGAGAAACAAAGCAGCTGATGAGGCAGCTAAATGGGCAGCCACACAGGAATATACAGCTGGCCCTCTCCTCTGGGAGAGGAGAGTGTGATCTCTATCCGTCAGAGGAAAATAAACAAGCCTCAGACCAAGGGTACCAATTAGATCACCGAGGCTGGTGGGTGTCACCCAGAGGAAAGTTATGGCTCCCTGGGGCACTCCAGTGGAAAATTCTTAAGACTCTCCACCAACTCTACCATTTGGGCTTAGACAATACTTTGGTTTTCATCAACAACATGTTTGGGGGAACTAAATTAATGGACACTGCCCAACTTATACCCAATCCTGAGCATATCTCTTTTTGGAATAATACTATAATACAACAAACTGAATTTTCCCAAAGAACAGGAACAGCTTCCCATAGAGATAAAAGGGCGATTACTCTAATAGTTTTAGGGATAACTATATTAATTACAGCCCTAGCTGAAATCAGCTATGGGGTGATTGCCAGTCATGTAACTACAAAAAAAAACTAACCAAAGTGGTAGAAGACATCTCAGACCAGGTAGGCCTTGCCATTAAGGACATGCAAAGGTCTTTGTCGTCCCTTGCCTGTGTGGTCATGGACCACCGCCTGGGCCTAGATTTTCTTTTGGCCAAGCAAGGGGGGGGCGGTATGTGCCATCGTCAATACCTCTTGTTGCACACATATAAACACTTCAGGCATTGTAGAGGAACGTGCAGACTACGTTCTCCAACAGGCTAAGTGGCTCTAAGAACAGCCCCTCAAAACTCAGATATCCACACAGGTATGGGACCAAATAAAATCCTGGCTCCCCTCCAAGGCATGGTTCCTCCCCTTTCTGGGGCCTATAGTTGCCATTATTATTCTCTTGCTTGTATTTGTCTTGCATTTTAAACTTACTTGTCCAGTTTGTTTCTTCTCACCTAGAATCCATCAAACTACAAATGCCTCTGATGGAGATGGAAATGACCTACTGCCGTGGCCCCCTTGATGACCCCTCCATCACCCCCTGTCAGCAGGAAGCAGTTACTGAGTAGACCTTGTCATCCCTATCCCTAACAGTAGTTAGGGCGACCATTGAGATGGGGGAATGAAGGACTGAAGGACGGACTGCAGGAGGTCCCAAAAGGTGATAAGTGGTCAAGGAGACACCTCTCCTTCCCAGGAAACCTCTGTCTGCACCTTAGGGACATCTCTGCCCCCAGGCAATACAAAAAAGGTTATAAAACCCCACTCCCCACCCTGACCCACGGGATCACAGGTTTCCGGGTCCCCCTGCATTCCCCAATATGCAGTCTTTCTCCTCTTTTCTATAACTAAATTTTCTACAAATAAAATCTTTCTGACCTCTGCTGCTGGAGTCCACCTGTGCTTTCATCCTTAGAGCCAGCTCAAGAACCCTCAGCACCTGAAATTCCTGTGCTTGTCATCCGTGCATCACTTAGAGGGGGCAGAGAGCCACCTCTACCATGAGATATCTTTAAATCCGTGTTTAAAGCCCACAGACCAAAATACTTTCATGACATGGCTCCTGGGTCTGTTTTTGTTAGGTTGTGCTGCAGTAACAAACAGTCCCAATCTCAGAGGCTTATGGCAACAATGGAAGCTTATCCTTAGCTCATCTTCCTGGCTGACCATGTCTCAGGTGCAGCTGTGGCCATGGTCTTATTTCCTCTGGACCCAGACTGAAGGAACAGGCAGCCCATTTGAATGGCAGAGCAATGTTAGAACCACATGGTATCCCTGAACACATGGGTTCTGATGTTTGGTATTTCACTGAAATACCTTTGGCCAAGACGAGTGAGATCATCAAGCCTGACATTAGTGGAGTAGGAAATATGTCCCTCCCACAGATAGAGCACAGTAGTCATGTGGTAATATAGTCTGCAGGAACTGAGGAGGTAGACAGAAGAATTGTAAAAAAACAAGGAGAGCCAGGCTCTGGTGACTCACACCTGTAATCCTACCTACTTGGGAAGGCAGAGATCAGGAGAATCACAGTTCAAAGCCTGCCCGGGGAAACAGTTTTCAAGACCCTATCTTGAAAAGACCCATCACAAAAAAGGACTAGTGGAGTGGCTCAAGTGGTAGAGCTCCTGCCTAGCAAGCATGATGCCCTGAGTTCAAACCCCAGTACCATCAAAAAAGAAAAAAAATAGAGAGGAGAAAACAGAGGGTAAGAAGTAGAAAGGGCCCCAGCCGCCAGAGTGACTCTGTGCTTTCCCAGACGAGACAGTCCAGCTGGATAGAAGGGCAGGAGGCACAGACAGCACAGACCTGGCTGGACAGTCGCCATGAGGAGCCACACGTTGTGCTGGTGGGGGGCTCTCACACGTCCTCCGTTGTGGCACAATTGATGTGCCAAGTGTTGGAGAGCAGAGCTGTGAAGCACCACATTCCTCAGCATCTTTGCTCCCACAGATCAGGCTCTGGGGGTTGAGATCAAGTTCAAAGAGCACAGTGGTCAGCCTGTCAGCATATCACTGCCCTAGGACAGGCAGAGGCTCAGGCCAGCAACACAAGGCCTCTCCCAACCAAGAGGGCAAAAGACACAGTGCTCCCTTCTCAGAAGGACCAGGCTGGCCACTGCACTCTTTGAATTTTGTGGAATTGTTTTATTTTGAGATATGGCTATGACAAAAATGAGGGCAGGAAAGAAATGTAAAACACCAGTCAAGAATTTCTGTCAGTATAATTATTTCTTGAAGATGTCACTTTAATAACTGGAACCACAAAGAAGAAACTTTTGGGTCAGACACTAAGGATAAATTGGATCAAACAGTATGATATTCTGAAATGTGAAATGAAACAATGGAGCACCTTAATTCTTTTGTGTCCAATTTTGTGTCACAGGGCCAAGAAGTCATCAACAATATTGGTAATATGTCCAACTCCTGATATGAGGATATTCATTCTGGAAAAGGAAAAAAAAATAAGCTTACTCACACATGCACATGTGAGCAGATGCCCACACACACTCCTACGTGAGTACTAGAAAAGGTTGTTTACTTGAGCTTTTAAAAAATTATCTTAAGAAAAATAAGACTCCTGATTTTTTAGCATATAACTAAGCTGTCTTCCTTTGAGCACTTCTGCATCACAAAGTCACATTAATAGCTAATGTAGTAGATACTCTATAAATATTTCTTGTTAATAGTTTTTAGTAACTAATATAAATAAAACAACTAATCCCCTATGGGAAGGAGCACTCAAGCTAATGTCCCCTTAGAGCAATCCAGAAGCTGCACTAGTCACCTACGTACATCCTTAGGTAGGTGTTATCCTCTGGGCTTTCATCTCTCCTCATCAGTAAACACCAGGTTTTGGGGTGTGTCTGTGTGCACAGTGAGAGAGCCTGGCACACTGCCTTCATTTTGCCCCCCACCCCCACGTTGCAGGAGCTCCCTGAGTGCCAGGCTGAGTGTAGCCCACACAGACTTACAGGAGGCTGTACTGCAAAGGAAAGCTTTCCCTTGTTTTGAATGTGTGTGCACTAGTAACAGTCCCCTATATAGAGAACTTTACACGTCAATAAAAAAAAAGGAATCAACTCCATCAAAGAGGGATAATCTTCCTCTTCTCCCCCCATCTCCTGCTGGTGTTGCACCCCTGTTCTGAACTCATGGTTCCTTCCTGATTCTCTCCTTAGGGCTCTGACCCCAATGGCCACCACTACTCACCCATCTTTCTAACTTTTGTAACATTTCCATTTTCTTCTCATCTTGAAACATTTACAGTGGAAGGACAGACCAAAACCTAACTCAAAGTGAAGCAGGGAGGAGGGCCAGAAAAGAAGCAACCAAGTCTGTGTTCTGATAATCTATAGGGGGGAGGGGATGGCATAGCAGGGAGATAAGGAATCTAAATGTGAAGAAGGTCACGTAGCACTGGGGGGTGAAGTAGCCAATAGAGTTGCATGCAACTATATATAAAGCCTTGCTTTTTGCTTTTGTAACCTACTTGCAAGGGTATATCAGGTGAGACCCTTTGGATATGAATCTGCTGAGCCACAGCCCACACGCTAATAAATATTGCTTCCTGAAAAGCCTCGGTGTCCTGTTTCCCCACTTGAACATCCCATAACATTTCTGGGGGATCATCTGGGATTCAGAGATGGTGTTTTCAACTCCTGTTGCTGGGACTTGGCATCTCTGGCCTGTTGGCAGAGCATTCTGCCAGGTGCCAGTGGACCTGTTGATCAAACAGGGGGACTCACCTAGCTCAGCAAGCTGGAGAGCAAGTCAGTTACACAAAGGAACCTGGAGAAGGCTCTGGAACCAATTAGGAGCCCCGTCTGACAGACTGATAAGACCTGGTTTCAAATAATAGGCCTACCTTTAGGAGGCAGAAGGGGAGCCTAATCAACTCCCAGCAGTCACCCTAGTAACCCTATCTGGGGTGAAACAGTGTCTCTCGGGTTTAGGGAGCCAGGCAAAAGTGTATGAGACACCTCTGGGAAAGGGAGGTTGAACACTTACCAGGTTTTCTCACCAGCAGATAGACCAGGATGGGGAATAACACAAGGAAAAAGAAAGCACTTTGGGTAAAATGCAAGAAACCACCAGTACTGGAGGGGTTGAGCTTCCCAGGAAAGAGCTCAACTCCCAGGAAAGAGCCACAACTGAGATTAAGGGATGGGTAAAAAAAATTCAGTTCCAAAGAGGGAGACTCACAAGAGAACAGATGCATCATCCACCATTCCACTGACAGCCCTTTGGGTATAATTTTAAAGGTTTTTTTTTTTTTTGAGAGTGCACTCTAATTGTGTGTGTGTGTTTGTGTGTGTGTCTATTTGTTTAAAGCATTGGGTAAAATTTAATTTGCTCCTGGAATTCCAGCTCATCGTATATGTGCTTAAGCTGACATTTTTTTCTGGCATGCTTAATTTATTAAGTGTGTGTGTGTAAACATCCTCAAAGTGGTTCTTAAATTGCTCTTATAAGGTTAATGTGATATTCAAGGTAACAAAAAAACCAGGGTGTTTGTGTTAAAGATCTCTGTTATTAATTGTTTAAGCTTTTTACATATGAATATGTAGACATCTTTAGGATGGTACTTATTATAGAGTCAATGTAAATGTTGTTACTTTGTTACTTTTACTTTGTTCTATTGCTACTTTTAAGAAAGCCAGTTTTCAAACTTATTTCAATCAGGTCTCACTAGGATGCAGGCATTCAGGAGTTAAAACTTTGGTTCAGACCAGAGGAGCAAAAGAAAAAGAAAGAAAAGGGGGTCACAGCCTGCAGCAGAAATCTTGAAATTTGGGTAGTTAAAAAAATGACGTTAGCTGTGGGGAGCCGACAGTTGTATTGAATAAACTGCGTGTTTGAGTTTGGCACAGCCCCAAACCGCAGAAGGGAACAAGTATAGTTATACCCAGTAAAATCCCATGCTTCATTGGGACAGCCTCAGCTGCAGAAGTGGACAAGATGCGTGCGCTGTTTTTTCCTTTAATGTTTACATTTGGAGAGAAGCTGTCACAGGTTCCTCCTGTTCCTGAGGACCACGGTGTCACACCCCCTCCCCGAGAATCGCCTCTCCGCCTTGTGTTGCTACTGTACATAATAAATGCACTGGAGGAGGAGGGGGCTGCTGTGTTCCCATTCGAGCGCCCAGCTTACCTGGCCCAGCCTTTTGCATGTTTGTCTGCTGTGTGTTGTCTTTCCTACATCTACCATCTCCCTCAGTTAGGTTTCCAGGACAAGCTCGTGCAGGATGCAAGAGTTAGCCTGTTTCATTCTGTTGTAAATAAAATCTAGGATTTAATTCTCTCATCATACATGGGTCTATTAACAAATGGGCTTTCTATAAATTGTTTTTATACAAAAATAATTTTAAGGTTGCTTTCTTTCTGTTTTTTCATGCAAATATAAGGCTCTAATTAGGTTAAAAGGTTTTATGAGTTATTTTCAACAAGTAACATATATATATTATTAAGGATATGGTTTTTACAAATAAAAGATTACAAAAATTTAAAAAAGGATAAAGACAAACTCCTCCAATGGATACAAAATAAGTTGTCATAAAGGTACAGAGTAAGTTGTCATAAAAGATGGAGCTTATAAATGCTTATGTAAGTGATTAAGTTGACTACAATCTAAAAATTACATTAAAGGTTTTGTAAGGTCAAAATTGAATGTACTGATGCTAAACTAAAGCTCAATTCTCTAAGTTCAAATCAACAAGGCTATCTTAAAACTATTGTATTGTTCTTAATAACATATTTACAAAAGCTGTCTTAAAAATGGTTTTTGTTTTATCAAGATAACTGTCAGGAATTTTTGGTGCTACAGGGTAATCCAAAAATTTATCAAGACAATACAAGTTTTTAAAAACACAGAGAAACAAGAGGCAGCTGAGCACCGGGAGTGCTGCGCTGATATAAGGGTTGAGACAGATTTACTTATGCAAAGCAAAGTAAAAATACCCAAAAACAAAACCAAAGTACACCCTCCAGATAGGATAAAGGAAAAAAAAAACCTCACAAAGGAACACTACACTGGAGGTCAACACCTCCAGATTTTACTGGAGTCATCAGAGTTGAGATGTTGCCCTACTCCTTCCATATGTCAGGTGGAGGGAATTTTTGGCCAGATTGGGCCTGTTATTTCAGGGGGGCTCCATTGACTACAGGTTGAGGGGATCCTGCTGTATGTCATGAGCCATGTGTAAATGTCAACAATCTGGGATGTGATCCCTTATCAACATCTGAGCCATGATTCTTGGCCACTATGTTTTCTAACTCCACACTTAGTCCTCACAAATATTTACCTGTGTTCTCTGGTGAGTTTTGTCAGGGTTTTGACTACTAAGGTAACTGAGTCATAACTAAGAGTTCATTTAAGCGTTCGTTTATATAAAATTTTCTAGATGACCTCAGAATTATGGTTAAACAACTATTGTCTTGGGTGATTCTGATGCAGTCAGTGCCCTGTATGTGTCTGCTACTGGGCTATTTGGGGTCACTGACACTGTTCCCCCTCCCCCAACTGGTGAGAAAATCTAAGGCTTTACTTCAAGAGCAGCAACTAACTAATATGTATATATAATCTCTATAGAGCTGTGAAGCTGTTGCTGGTTCCTGTAGATTAAATATATTTATGTTTTTCAAGTATATAAAGCCTTCTAAAATGCAAACTTTAGATAAACACAGTAACAAAATGTTAATAGTACTGATACACTGTTCTGTTAGTTGCTAAAATGTCCATCAGGGTTTTAACCATAAGTCTTAAGTTTTTGTCATGACAGTTCTGATCCTTCTGGGGCATTTACAATCAAGTCCATAAAAGATGACTCTAATAACTACTTACATGCCAACCAGGCTAGCTTTTTAGACATCTGCTTTTGTTAGTTTTGTTTTATATTGTCCTTGTCTAGAAGCCCACTGCCTAAGAACCACTCCTTCTAAGCCTCTTTGTTGCTTAAATTTGGCCAAAAGGGTCTATTTGGCACTGACTCCCACCTGATCTGTTAGTTATTCCCTGCTCTCCCACACACACATGGGATCAAGACCAACCAAACAAACAAAAGCCAGAAAAGAGCAAATGCTGACGATGACCAATCAAGAAAGATCTTCAGTCTAAAGCCATACCACCGTAAATGTGTCCAATCTTATTTGATCTCGGAAGCTAAGCAGGGTCAGGCCTGGTTAGTACTTGGATGGAAAACAGATCTTCAGAAGAGACTGCTCAGAGACAAGCAGTTTGAAGACAAAGGGGGGGAATGCCATCGAAGTTCAAATGGAGTCACTCATGCCAGATCTTTCAAAAATAACCAAGGCCAAGAGGATTAAGAAAGTGGTTCTTATACATGTGTGGCTATCTGGCATTAAAGCCAGATACAAACTCATATTTTTTGGACAGGGTCTTCTACTTAAATAGAGACAAAATAACTATTTTTACTCTCTCTAAACATTGATTCAATACTTAAAGATGGTGGTTTTAACTTTTTTTAAAACAAAATGCGTTTTCTTGGACATATATACTGATAATATATTGCTGCCATGGTAATTCTACTCAGTATAAAAAAAAAAACAGGAGATACTCTCTGGGTAAAGGAATAAAATGTCCAACCATTAAAACCCCATTGGAGGGGCCCTTTTGTTATCTGGTCTATTCCCACTGCAGTCAAAGTAGCAGACATTGCTCCCTGGATCCACCACAGCTGAGAAAGCCAGCCTCTCCCAAGCAGGAGTGCATCTCTGACCCAGCCTCACCATGCAAGATCACCCTCCAAAATGCCTGTGCCCTTCCTTGACAGGACCCCACTTCCCAGGAGACAATAGGGGACCATGAACAACAGGACAACAGTCCTGCTCTAGTCACTCTGGAAGCTGACTATTCTATACACGGAGGAAGCTTGAACATGGGATACACCCTGCTTTCCTCTACACACTGGACTCTTACCTATTGGGTTGGCCCTTGCAAGGTTTCCCCCATGTACTGAATGTTACAAGAGAGCCATTGTTGGGACCTCCACACAGCCATACTTTGTATCATGCACCCACCAATAGGTCGGGTGTTACATCAGCTCATATACTCCCAGGTTTGTGAGGTTGCCGGTAAGCAATACTGAAAATCCCAGAGTAAGGGAAACAATGCAGGCTACATTTGTCATGGAAAGTGGGGCGATGGGGCTTTGTCTTGGGAGCATGTTTGATGTTACTCTGCCTGGCTCCCTTGGTACTTTGGTCCATCAGGACTGTTATAGAGACTACTATAGAAAGAAAAACAGCCACCCACGTAATGATGCTATGAAAACACAAACCCCCTAAATCAAGATGGTGATCTTTGACCCTAGGTGGGGCCCAGCATCAAAGGGGCAAATGATGTAGCCGGGAGGAGGGCCAGAAAAGAAACAGTCGGGCTGTGTTCTGATAATGTATCGGGGGGGGGGAGGAGTTGGCATAGCAGGGAGATAAAACTTAAAGAATCTAAACGTGAAGAAAGTCAAGTCACTGGGGTGAAGTAGCCAATAGAGTTCCATGCAACCATATATGGGTTAAACCTTGCACTTTGCTTCTGTAACCTGCTTGCAAAGGTATATAAGGTGAGACCCGTTTGTTCTCGGGGCTCAGCCTTTGGATGTGAATTCACTGAGCTGCTGCCAACATTGCTTCCTGAAAAGCCTCGGTGTCCTGTTTCCCTGTAACAAAATGGTGTGGTACTTTGGTTTGCAAAAGTTCCATGGCATTCTTTTCCAGCCCAACTTGCTCTTTAAGAACCTTCTCCCTCCTCCACTGAGACCTGCTATGAACAGGGATCAGATTCTTGGCTCCTAGATGGAGAGCACAGGGATGCTGGTGGCTTCAGAGCCAAGCCTCCACATGTCTTCCTCTCTTTTAGGATGCCCACACTGAGGAAAGCAGCCAACTTGTGAGGAAGTGCAAACCAAGAGATGCATGAGAAGGCCTGGAAAAGAACAAAGTCGGCAACCACCACCTTCAAATGTCTACAGCACCCAGCCTTTGGTGCTGTGGTTTGAATGTTTGTCCTCTCTGAAATTCATGCTGAAATTTAATCCCCATTGTGAGCTAGTGAGAAAGGGATACTGAGTGAGTTTGGAGGTTGGGACTTTGGAAGTGATTAGGATTGAATACGGTCATCAGTCGAGCCCTCCTCGTAGAACACGGGGGCTTTCAAAGAATCAGGATACATCAGCTAATATATACACACCCATGCTCCCTGTATGGCACGCAATGCCTGCTACCACCTTGGGACTCGGCCAGCAGGATGGCCGTCACCAGGGACAGCACCACACTGCTTGAACTTGCAGCCTCCAAAGCTGTGAGCTAAATAAGCCCCCAATCCTTGTAACTTAGCCACTCTGTAGTTATTAGCCAATTGTGTTATTAGCAGCAGAAAACAGATAAGGCAGGCTGAGACCCCAGACTTTGTGAGGCAGTTAAGTCATTCCTTTTGTGCCCTGTCTTAATTTAGGACCCTCTAAATTTGTGACCTTAATAAATGCCGTGCATGCCATGCTCTTTGGAGATAACGCGTTTCATAGCCACGGTGATTGGAACAAATTGCCGTCAGTGGAGGAGTGACGGGGACGAGGACGAAAGCCAGAGTTCTTTGAGTCAATTGTTTTGTAGCTTTAACCTTGGGACAGTATAAATGTTTTACATAGTTATGAAGCAGAGTAAAAGTCCTCCACTTGTTCTCCTGTTCTGTATTCACTACACCTCAGGTAGTCAATCAAGTAACTGATCAATGTTACCCCATAAAGAAACAACCAGGCACAATGTCCCTCACTTGACACACAGGAGATGTAACGTCACCTATGAGGCACCCTTGCCATGTGTATTGCTGTGTATTTTGCTTTTGAATTGTTTGGGATTGTGCTTCAGGTTTTCTTTATAATATTTATCTTTTGTCATTAAATTGTCCCTGTTGAAATGCAATTCAGAACTACATTGAAATTCCACTTCAACCCAATCAGAATGGCCATCATCAATTACACAAACAAGAAATGCTGGATGTGGGGAAAAGGAACCCTTATCCACTGTGGGTGGGAATGTAAATTAGTGCAACTGCTGCGGAAAGCAGTATGGAGGTCCCTCAAAAAATTAAAACTAGAACTACCACTGTGATCTGGCCATACCACTCTTGGGCATATACCAAAGGACTGTGCTCCAGAGCACCACTGAACCACTTGCACACCCATGTTTATTGCAGCAGTATTTACAACAGCAAAGCTTTGGAAGCAGACCAGATGCCCCACAACTGACGAGTGGAAAATGTGGTATATATACACAATGACGTTTTATTCAGCCACAAAGAAGAATGAAATTATGCTGTTTTTAGGTAAATGGTTGGAACTGGAGAACTTCATGTTAAGTGAGGTGAGTCAGACTCAAAAAAGTCAAAGGTTGCATGTTTTCCCTCATATGTAGAAGCTAGACCTATAAGCTAAATGTATACTTAAATACATATTATATATATGTATAGTGAGAGAGAGAACAAAATTGGTTTAGTGAGTCTGTCTGAGGGTACTATGGGAGGTGGGAGAGAGAAAAAAATGTTAGAGAATGAAAAACATCGAAACACCCCCTTGTCGTATGAATAAAGATCACGCACTCTCCAGTAAGCTGTTGAATACTAGGGGAGCATGGGATAGAGAATAAGAAAGTAACAGGCAGGAGTTAATTTGATAAAAGCACCATATATATAGACCTAAAGTGTCAAGATGAAAGAAACCCCCCTTCTACTGTCAAAAAACACTTAAAAAATAAAGGGCAGGAGGGGAAGATGGGTCTTTTCCAAGGCTGTGTGCCAGTGGGAGGTTGGGGGTGGAGGCTTAAGGAAAGTGGGGATGAGGATGAGTACGGTGGATGTATTTTGTATCTACATATGAAAATAGAAGAATGAGAACTGCTGCTGTTCTAAAAGGAGGGGAAAGAAGGATGAGGAACGGGTGTAGCTGACTAAGATACATTGTAAGCACATGTGTAAATATCACAGTGAATTCCTCCATAAACTATTATACACTAATAACATTTTTTAGGAAGTCCCTGCTTGCACCATAATACTTTTAGCCTCAAATTTCACGTCAGTGAATATATTACTTCTGTCAATCTTTGTTGAAAGGAGCTCTGGTTCTTCGTAGTAGAATTTGTACTTAGAGACCATAGTCCTGGGCTGAGGGGTGTTTACCACCACTGGATTGTTGTTTCTACCCATGATCATGGACAGAGCTAGGAGGTAAGTTTTCTTCATTAGGTTGATTTTCATTTTAGATTTTCTTTAACTGTTGTTTTGGCAGCACTGGGGTTTGAACTCAGGGCCTCATGCTTGCTAAGCAGGTGCTCCACCACTTGGGCCACTCCACCAGCTTCTTTACTGTTTTTTTTTTTTTCTAAAGAAAACACATCATGAGTTTGCAATGACACTTATAAATCAAACTTAGGATGAAAGAGCCTTCTTATTTTGTGATTTTGGTTTTTATGTATCTTTTCATTTCCCTTTAATCTCTTACAAGCATTTGCCATAGGTTTAAAAGGGGAACCTATTTGGTCTAAATGCTACCTTGCCTCTTCTTCAAAACATAGCTAGTCATTAAAGTAATTTTCTCTGTTCCTTGGGGTGGACTCTTGTTTGGGAAGCTGGTTAAACAACAACACCCTGACCAGACTGAGGTGACAATGCATAGCTCCTCGTCACTGGTTTACAGCATTCATGGATCCGCCACAATGCGGTTTCGTCACTGTCTTAGAAGCCTGGTGAGGGTGGGGTGGGGAAGGTGGGGGTGGCGGGGGAAAAGCCGCTGGTGTCATCATTAGTATTAACCCTCTTACTTGTCTGCTAATAAAGACACCAGGGGAGAAGGGAAATTAGCACGAAGGTGGGTGCTGAGGAAGAGGATGAAGGCTGTATCACCTGGACAAAGTCACAGGATTTCAGGTCACAGGACTACAGCTGAGAAACACCCAAGATATGGTCAGCTGTGCTCTTGGGCTCCAAACACCATAAACCCTGGGTTCCCATCCATTCCTCACTGTAGACAGCCAACCTGTGCCATTGTGTCTGCTGTGACACTGCCCCTCTTGCCTCTCACCCTGCCCAGTTTGTCCCTCAGTCCTTCCCTCCCCAGCATGGTAGTTCTAGAAAACCTGTGTTAGGAAATGCCATCTAAACTTGGAAGTAGCCCATGTCCTTCCTGTGTCAGCCTGGAACATCATCTAACAAGGTCAGTGTCCTGTAACTTTTTGGTTTCAAGATTCCTTACATCCTTTGTTTCTGTGGGACTGGGGTTTGAACTCAGTCTTTATGCTTACACCTCCAGTCCATTTTGGTCTGGTTATTTGAAGATGAGGTCTCAAGAACTACTTGCCCAGACTGGCCTTGAACTGTGATCCTCCCGATCTCAGCCTCCAAAGTAGTTGGGATTACAGGCGTAAACCACCAGTGCCTGGATTCCTTATATAAACTCTTAAAAATTATTGAGGACCCCAAAGAACTTCTGCTTACATGTATAGTACTTAATGATGTTTGCTTATCATTTATTAAAAAATGAGAACGTTCTAAAACATTCATTAATTAGATTAAAATTTTAATTCAAATTATTAAAAAAAATAATTTAATAAGCCCATTACATGGTAACATATTTTTATCAAAAAGCTTAAACATTTTTTCCAAGGCAAAAATAATATAACAAGATGAAGAGCATTGCTTTATAATTTTGCAAATCTCTTCAATGTCTGATTTAATAGAAGACAGAATCTTGTATTTGCTCCTGCGTTTGATCTGTTGCAATATGTTGTTTGGATAAAGTTTATCCAGAAAATTCAGCTCTAAATAGATATGTAGTTGGAAAGGGGAGGAGTATTTTAATAGCTTTTTAGCTATAAAACAAAAACTCTTGAACCTTACCAGCATACAGTATCTGAAACTGTTTATCCCCCTGCTACTTTAAAAATCCATTGCTCTATCTGGAATTTAGAATGACTCTTTCACACAGAATAATGCCCTGCAAAGAACCCATGAATATTTTCCTTCCCTGGTGAACGGCGCTTTTGCAATTGTGATCATTAAGAAAGAGTCAGAGGGGGGCCGCACAGGAAGAGCCCAGCCCACCGCTGCCAGCTGTGCAGAAGGTGGGAGAGGTCCACGAGCCAAAGAATGCAAGTGGAGTGCTGACCACACCTCTTGGTGGCCCCCCTGACAGCCAATTCCTAGGAGAGAGTCCACCTTCTAGCTCGTCTTTCCTTTGTAAACTGACCAATCCTGAGCCCAGCCTGTCCCACCCCTTCCTCTGTCCATCAGGGTCTCACACCCTGGACCACTCTCCCCAGCCCTAATCACACCTGGGCCAAGTACTAGACACCTGGGGCAGCCCCACATCCCCAGGCCCTCTGAGATGACCACACTGGCGTTCCCGCTCGGGCCCCTGTGTGCCCAGCCACCTTGATTCTGGGGACAGTCATTCCCATGTCTGAATGTCTTATCATACCCATTAAGACAAATCCTCAACTGCAAGCATGACTCAAGTGATGGAGCTTGATAGGTAGAACCTAGCAAGTGAGAGGCTCTGAGTTCAAGTCCCAGTACGGCATCAATGACAGCCCCTCCTCTGTATTCCTTAGTACAACTCCCACCAGAGTGATATTTCTAAATATAAAACAGCTACTTTCCTTCCCACAGCTGATAAAGGTTCCTGTCAACTGTGGGGTGAACTCCAGACTTCCCAGCTGACTACTCCCCCATCCATCCTCATTGCTCCTCCTACCTGGTATGAACTCTGCTCTCAGTCTTTCAAGTCACCGTCCCAGGACCTGCACACCTGCTGATCTCCATTTCCTCTGCACAGAGCTGGCTTCCTTGTGTCTTTAGCCACAAACCCCAACTGCTCTGAGACTCAGCTCAGGTGCTGAGCCCTGGGAGCCTTCTGGGTCTCAGGCACAGCTACAATGGTTCTTTTTTGGGGTTCCCATGGCACTTGATCTGTACCGCCATTGCAACACTTACCACATTGTTCTATAATTTATAAATATAAA
The DNA here is from genome assembly GCF_047511655.1 of Castor canadensis. NCBI lineage: Eukaryota > Metazoa > Chordata > Mammalia > Rodentia > Castoridae > Castor > Castor canadensis. The sequence goes on along the minus strand of NC_133386.1, from coordinate 2,426,877 downwards.
CCTAAGTACCACAAAAAATAATACTAATTCACAGGTTTTTATCTCTTAGTTCACTATGTGTACTTTTAGGGAAGACACTATGTTGTTATCTTGGATGCTTGGCTTAGAGTAGGAAATAAATTTGTTCAGGCCATAGATTAGTGAAATGACTGCAGTGTTATGTTCAGAAAAGACCTTTTTTGTCAGTACTGGGTTTGAACTCAGGGCCTCACACTTGCTAGGCAGGTCCCCTACCACTTGAGCCACTCCACCAGCCCCATTTTGTGTAGGGTATTTTTTGAGATAGGGTCTTGTGAACTATTTGCCCAGGCTGGCTTTGAGCTGTGATCCTTCTGATCTCTGCCTTCTTCATAGCTGGATTACAGGTGTGAACCACCAGGGCCCAGCAAAAAAGATTTTTTTTTCAATCAGCATATGCACACAACACATACATGAGTGTGTTTGTGGCATATGTATATACACACGTCTGTGTGTGCATATGGTAAGTATATATGCATGTACATATGTAGTGTGTGGTGTGTATATGTATGCATATGTCTATGAGTGTGTGCATATGGATGTATATGTACATATGAGACAGATTAGAGGAACACACCTCTCCCTTGGGCACTGGGGCAGGAGTTAAGCATTGTTAGAGTACTGTTAGATCCTGTTAAATCACTGTTAATATGAACGAATACCTTCATTTAAGCACCCATTTTAATGTTATTTTCCCTTTAAATAAGCTAAGATGTTGGGGACTGGGGTGATTTGATTCCTTAATTGACAGCTGTTAGACTCCCCTCCTTTCCCACAGTGGCTGGCTGCCTTGAGCCAAGGACCTCAGCCAGGCAGCTGGCCAGACTGCTCTCACCAGTAGTGGCTACTTTGAACACAAATGCCTTGAGGAAGCTACATGGCAACCAGAGCTGCTTGCTGCAGAAGCACGGTACTGGTCCACAAGGAAATATCCCAGTCATGACTGTTTCAAACAGTTCATGCCAGACTTTTTCCCATCACAAACCTTGGTGAAATCTCAATGACTCTGCAGTCATTTCCAGCCAGGCCAGAAGGGGAGCATTCCCCCTGGTGACTGAGCAGAAGGGTTGAGACTGCTGCAAACACAGGTCTTGGTTTGCATGAGAGACTGCTGTGATTGGTGTAAGTGTGTCCTTCATTTAATGACTGGTGCAAACACAGTCCTTCATTTGCATGAAGGACTACCATGTTTGGTGCAAACACCCTTGCCACACCACCTTTTCTGGCTTTATAAGCTGACTGTTCAGCCAGGCACATCTGTATCCTAGCTACTTGGGAGGCTGAGATCAGGAGGAGTGTATGTAGTTCAAGGCCAGCCTGGGAAAATAGTTTGCAAGACCCCATCTACAAAATAACCAGAGCAAAATGGACTGGAGATGTGGCTCAAGCGATAGAGTGCCTGCTTTGCAAGTGGGAAGCCCTAAGTTTAAAAGGCGGGCTGTTGACCTCACTTTGTGAGTCAGCCAGGAGATACCCTCCTGTGACACCCCCCTCTCCAGTGCTGCAACGTAAGACCCCATAAGAGGCTTTTCAAGAGTGGTCCTTTCTTGCCTACTTTTTAAGGTTTTTCTTCCCCATCTCTTTTGCAATCTTGCCTACTTTTGCTCTTCATCATTAGTAGAGCTGTCTGAGCTGCTAACACAAGGACAGGACAGTGGAAGTGGAAGTGGAAGTGGAGGGGTGGCAGCAAAGCAATAGCAGTAGTAGTAGGGAAGGAAGGAGCAGCAGTGATAGCGGCAAGAGGGCAGCTGAAGAGTTCCAGAGAGCAAATGGGGAAGAAGAAAAGGGAGCAGAGGCAACAAAGACAACAAGGTTGTGAAGAGTTGACCATGAGCGAGGGCTCTGATGGCTGGAAGAGTCCCAGAGAGCTGCTGAGCCGTAAGGGCCAAGGGTTTCTGACATCTTGGGCCCCGGGGCTGTAACACTTGTTGCTGAATGGCTGAGCTTCCCAGCACCTGAGGCCTGTAACACTACAAAGGCGCCACTTGTTTCTGCTGCCACCCACTGCAGCTGGAGGCCCAGGATTCCAGTAGCACTGGGCTACTGTCACTGGTGGCTAAACACCAGAGCAATAAACCTCCAGTCTGAGAGCCTCCAGCCACAAGTCTGTCTCCCAGAGCCTGGAGCAATAAGCCCCTAGCTCTCAGGGATAGAGCTTGGGGTCTGTGAGTCCACCAGTCCAGCCCCTAGGCCTTGGGCACTCAAAGGCCTGGGAAGCCAGCACTGGAAGAGTTTCTGCCTGCCTACTTAAAATTCCTATCTGGGTAGAGCAGTGAAAGGATCCCAGGCAGCTGAATGGCATATATGTGTATGTGTATCTCAGGGCAAAGTTTTACGAGACAAACTAGATGACAAATAAAGCCCACGTCTGAAATTTCCGTCCTCACTCATGGCTATAGCATTCCTTTCTACTCTTATTCTGGCTTCCTGGGCATTCCAGTAGCTCTTAGGAGATTCCCCTCCACCAACAAATGGAACAGGAAAATTAGCTTGTCTGAGTCTTTGATTTGCAACAATTTTATATAAGTTGAGTGACTCAAAGCTGAATTTCTCAGCTTATAATTAGGTTTTAAAGGCTTATGCAAAGCTTTTTTCAAAGAGAATTGCTTCTTAGATACAAGAAAAGATTAGACAGAAGCATTTGGAGGCTTTTAAAAGGCATTATTTTGTGTGCATGGAGACCCTTGTGAAGACTGATGTAACTTCCAAGCTGAATTACATAACTGGAGCTTCTTGAAATATTACAAGAAAAATGTGACAACAATGGAAGGACATGTCCTTTGAATTGATTAACCAGTATGGTTAATTTCATTGAGTGAAATTAAAATATTCTACAGCAAGATCATACTGATTCGTGAGTCAGGGATGGGGAGCTATTCTGAGGAAATGACTTTTACCTCTATTCCATGTTGACCAATTTGGTCAATTACCAATTTTTAAGACCCTTGGGAATTTAACTATTACATAATTAATTTCTGTTCCACACAGAAGTGTTCAATATATGAAGTCAATTCAGTAGACCCTGCTTTGTCTCCCGTTCTTTTATGGATATGAGTGAAACCTCATGAAGTATTTTCAACATTACTGAATTTCTGTTAGTTTTCTCTCTCCTTGTCCAAATTCGAGCCTCTCTTGTTTTGCAGAGGCAGGAGATGGCTGTCATGCAGGGAGAATACAGACTTCTGTGAGTCGTGCTGGAGTGGACTACATGCGGGTGACAGGTTAGAGGTGCGTGAGTGAGGAAGCTTTGCTTTGTCTCAACTGTGTGAACGTGCATGAGTATACAAAGTATGTGTGTAAATTCCCTTTTACTCATTTCACTTGTTCTGAAATGGACGGATGTACGTTTGTAGGCTGGAACATCATTTGAAGTTAGAATCTAAAACGCAAACCCGTGCCGTCTGGCTTTTCCGTCCAGTACCATTCATTTCACACCACTTTGCTCCTCCGGGAGGCGAGGCTCATTAAAAGAATCAGCCCTCAGTGACTCGCTGAAAACCAGCTGTATAATGCTGACCGACACTAGGGCAAAAGATACGTAGACAACTGCTAAATCAAATCTGAAAGTTCAAGTCTTTTGAGCTGTACGAAATGACTGAAAATGTATCAGAATAATGCTCGTTACTGGAAAGCCAGTCCCCCGGCCTCAATACCAATTCACAAATAATGAGAGCAGGGTTTTTAAGGAACAGGAAATAAAACTTACTATTTATCAGGTGAAGATGAGGACAGGAATAGTCAACGTCTCAAAGCTCTGCTGTCCCCCTGCTTTTTAAAGGCAACTTCAGGGGCTCAATTTGAGTATGTGACAAAATGCATGTCCCAGAATAGGTGCTGGCCTTGGTTCTCCAGGTGCCCTGGAGCCACGTCTCAGAAGCTGAATGTCTTACATACAAGTTTACTTCTCTGGTGGAGAGAGAGAGGAGGGGAGAAGACTTGCCTCGCTCAAATGAACAGTAAAGGGTGTTAACCTTGGGCTCTCCAGCATGTCGACAAGAATGGGGGAAATGTCAGTTTGAGGAACAAACAGAGTAAACTGGCCAGCAGGCAAGGTGGCCACACCAGAAGTTGTTCCCTTTTGTAGGCCCAGTTATGTTTTCCCCACTGCCAGTGTGTTTCTTCCATTGCTGTGGGAGAGGCGTTGCAATCAGTAACTGTGAACTGGTGGGCTCCTCAGCAAGAGCAGCTTTTAAGGCCATTGCACTCGAGCTGGAAAGTTAGTATCTTTGTTGTGACATTTGGGAAGTCACTGACTTTGCCATGAAAATTGTTATAAAAGCATATATTAAAAACAAGACGCCAGCAAAAATTTAAAAGTGAAAGGATAATGTTTATTTCACTAGTGTTTTCACGTAATGCAGAAATATTTTAAAACAAAATCTTACGTAGATAAAAGTGGAGCACATTTTGTATGTAATTAAAATAAAAATTTTTATCCTTTCAAAGTGAGTTTTTGTGTATTTATTTGGCAGCACTGGGGTTTGAACTCAGGACCTCATGCTTGCTAAGCAGGTGCTCTACCCACTTGAGCCACTCCGCCAGCCCTATTAATCCCTATTTTTACCAGTGATGACTAGGCTGTCCTAGAGCAGCCTTTTTCCATTAATTTGGCTGTTTCTACAGATATTTACCTCCATAATTCTAAGAGTATTTATAGTTGTATGTTTTACCCCTTTAAAATGTGTTCTGGGGCTGGTGGAGTGGCTCAAGTAGTAGAGCACCCACCAAGGCCCTGAGTTCAAATCCCAGAACTGCCCACCATGCAAAAGATTTAAAATGTTCAAATTGTACTTGTGATTTTTCAATAATGGAAGATAAGGATTTAATGGCTTTAAATCCATGTTCCTCAAGATCTCTTCTTTCCTTTGCTGTGGTAAGAACAGTGGAAATTATTCACTCTACCTGAAAATGCCAGTAGATTTTCCTGGTGAGGCAAGCTATGTACTATTATTGTGTTTCTTTTCTTGTGTAGTTTATGCTCTCCCCAGAGTTAGTAATTTTTTTTGGCGGTGGGGACTGGGGTTTGAACTCAGGGTTTTGGGCTTGCAAAGCAGGCACTCTACCCGTTGAGTCACACCTCCAGTTCATTTTGCTTCAGTTATTTTTGGAGATGGGGGAGGGTCTCTATTTGCCCAAGCTGCCCTTGAGCTGTGATCCTCCCGAGCTCAGCCTCCCCAGTTATCAGGAATACAGGCATGAGCTACTGGCAGTAATTTTTAAATATTAGACTTCCATAATTTATCAGACTCTCCAAAGAATTGTGAAGAAGAAAGAGACACAAACATACTGTCTTCTACCTGGCCAAGTGCATGGGCAGATAGCTAGCTGTGACTATTTCAGCTTTTGGGGGATCTTCCCGACATTGGTTCTAGTCAAAGCATGGTTCTCCCAGGCTGCTCTGCATCTGGGCTTTCAGGTCCTCCCTGAACCCCTCACCTTTGTTCTCTTTTGTAAAGTTCAAGTCTGCTTCTTTTGTTTGCTTATGGCCAAGAAGCAGGGCACTTCCTGTAGCAATTCAGAAGCAGACATAGGAGAGAGAAATGTTGAGTCCTGACATAACTGAACACGGTGTTATTCTGCCCTTACGATGTTGTACTTTGCTTCTGGATACAGAAATCTAGACTGAGAATGAACTGCCTTCCAGATGTTCAGTCCTGTTGTCTCTTAGCACTCAGTGCGGCTGCGCAAGGGTCCAAGGTTTTTGACTCCATTCCTGATCTCTGCATGAATCCAAATGTTTCTCTCTCTCTCTCTGACAGCTTTTCAGATACTCTTACCATAGAAATCCAAAACTTCTGGAGTGGTATATTTAAAATTCGTTGCTGAGCATGCAGTACACCAGTCAGTCTACAAACTCAAATATTTCAGTTTTGGCAGACTTTTTTTGGGGGGGAGGGGGTACTAGGGTTTAAACTCAGGGCCTCATGCTTGCTAGGTAGGCACTCTACCACTTGAGCCACTCCACCAGATTTTTCTGTGATGGGTTTTTTCCGAGATAGGGTCTTTTGATGTATTTGCCCAGGGCTGGCTTCGAACTGTGATCCTCCTGATCTCTGCCTCCCGAGTAGCTAGGAGTACAGGCCTGAGCCACCACTGCCAGACTTCCTCTCTTATTTTTACAACTTTTAAATTTATTTGACTTTATAATTCACTGGTCTACTTGTTGCAGGAATCTCAAGCTGAGATACGGGACACTGAGGCAGTTTAGCAGGAAGCAATGTTTTACTGTGCGGGCACAGACCCAGTGGACTCGTGTCCAAAGGCTGAGCCCCGAGAACAAAGGGGTCTCACCTTATATACCCTTGCAAGCAGGGTACAAAAGCGGACAGCAAGGTCTAATCCATATATGGTTATTTTCAATTCTCTAGGCTACTTTACCCTAGTGCTACGTGACTTTCCCCCCCCTGGTGCTATGTGACTCTCTCCATGTTCAGATTCTCAGGTTTTCTCTCTCTGCTATGCCGTCCCTACCTCCCTGCTGCTTTCCCAGGACTCAGGCCTAGTAGGTTTTCTTTTGATCCTCCTCCTCCCTACTACATACTGACAGATTGCTTTGCTCTGGTTGTTTTCTATATATTTGTATATAATATTTTTATATTGTTATATAGACAGACATTCGAGCGAGGAATACATTTTGGTGTACATATCACAGTGTCATGGTTGTACAGTTCAATGAGTTTGGCTACATGCTTACATCCAGGAAATGGATACAGTTTCCATCCAACCCAGAAAATGCCCAGGCTCCTTTTGACCTGCCCCCTTCCCACATCGCAGGTCAGTTTTGTTATTCTTAAAATTCACAAAATGACATCAAGTGAACGCCCTCTTTTGTGTCTGGCTTCTTTTGCTCAGCGTACTGATTTCAAAACTCACCCACGTCCTACCAGCTGCTCAAGCCCCTCTCAACGGCTCTACTGTGTGCACACCACAGTTGCTTCTCTGTTCTCTTAGTGTGGACAGTGGATTGTTTCTGGGGTTGGTTATTATGAATAGGGCTGCTATGCACATCCATGCAGAAGTCTGTTGAAAATGATTTTGTTATTTATTACTCCTGGTAAATACTCAGGAGTGGAATTGCTGAATTGTGAGGAAGACATTTATATGCTTACCTTTGTAAAGATACTGAAGCTGTTCTCCAAAGCGATCGCACCCTTATATAACCAAATCAGAGAGGCCAGGTTGCTCCACATCTGTGATGATTAAGTTTGGGTCACCTAGGCCAGGCTACAGTACCCAGTGTTTGGTTGAACACCTATCTAGAAGGTAATTCTTTAGATGTGCTTATCATTTAAAGTAATAGCGTTTGAGTTAAGCAATTTACCTTTATAATGTGTGTGGGTTTCCCCAGTGGCTGAGGGCATTGGGAGAAAACTGGCCTCCCTCCAAGAAGGAACTCTACTTACTTTGGACTTGAAAGTCAAGCTTCAGCCTTGGCTCTTCCATGGGACCCCAGCCTGCAGGGCTGTCTAAGGTCTGAATTTGTAGGCCCTACAAAGACCCAGTTCCTCAAAATCTCTCTCAGTTTCTCTCTCTCTCTCTCTTTACACACACACACACACACACACACACACACACACACACTGTTGGCTGTTTCTCTAGAAAACCCAACCACAGCCCAACATCTTCTTCAACAAAATTGCCAGACTTCCTGATTTTAGCCCTGACAATGTTAAATGACCTCTGACTCCGTAACAGCTCGTACTGCCGCGCTGACTTCTCACTCAGCCCACACACTAACTAAAGCAGAAGGAAAAGTTGGCATCTCTCCCTCCATTTTGCAGTTGTGTTCTTTCCTCTGAGCTGCTTTCCCTGTGGTCACTTTGCAGTCACCGTGGAATCCAAGGACAGGCAGGACTGATGGATAACATGTTGACTAGAAGAGATGAAAAGAAAGGACCAAGAGTCTCCATGGATGGACCACCCACCAGACACAAGGACTTGCTTATCCTGACCAGACTGCTCCCCTCAGGTGATGACAGCAATGACAACTTCTCTGAACTCCTCCCAAAACCAGGACCCAGATAATGACCATCCAGGCCATGCCTGTGACCAGACAGTTTAACAATGCAGACCTTTTGTCCCCTGAAAGCTCATGTCTGGACCTTGAAGATGGCTGGAGATGGGCCAAGTGTTTACTCAGCCTCTTCCCACAGCGTGTCCTGGGCACATAATAAACGTTCTGTCTCTGCCCTTCACCAATAATCACCTCTTTATTTGGCGTGTTGGGACTAGTGGCTGCACCTGACATGTGGAACCCCAGTTTCATTCTCGGTGTGGTCTATTTTGCACTTCCATCCATATCAGTGGTGCGGGGACCCTGTCTGGCTCTCAGTGTCACTTCGATGTCTTAGTGACATGCCTAATTCAAGTCTTGAGTCTTGTGTTTTCATCATTAAGTTACAGTTCTTTAAATGTTACATATCAGGGGCTTTGTGAGATACAGGTTTGGAGAATCCCTCCCTCCCCCCTACCCTCCTCCCTCCCCTCCTCCCTCCTCCCTCCCTCCCTTCCTGCCTCCCTTCCTCTTTCCCCTCCTCCCTCCCCTCCTCCCTCCCCTCCTCCCTTCCCTCCTCCCTCCCTCTTCCCTTTCCCCTCCCACCCTCCCTCCCCCTTCCCTTCCTCCTCCTGCCCTCCCTCCCCCTTCTCTTCTCCCTCCCTCCCTTCCTCCCTTCAACTCCCTCCCTCTGGAATCTCCACCAGGCTCACAGTGCCTCTATTCCCTTTCCTGAGCCTCAGAGATTCCCACTTGGCATGTGCAGCTGGGTATTTGACTTAAAACTAAAAACAAAACAAAACAAAACAAAAATAAAAAAGAAACAATCCCCCTCCACACACACAAACTAAAGAGGACCCTCCTGAAGATTCTTGGAGCTCCTTCTCTGTGTGGCTCCATTTTCTCCCAAACCCTGTCCTGTAAAATCTGGTGACCTCAGCAGCCCTGAGTTTTGACCTCTTTTCTCCCTTGAGCAGGTCCGTTTCTTCTTTTTGGGTTTCACTTCCCTGTAGCTGTTTGGTACTTGACTCTAGACAGAAAATTAGTATGAATGGGAGGCTCATGTTGGGTGTCTACATTCTCTTAGGACCGTGACCTTGCAATATGTCGAATGCTGCAAAATATTTGCTTTATGTGTTTTGCCCAGTTTTGTGTTATTACTTTAGCCATCTTCAATGTCAGGAGATAGACCATTGCCAATTACTCCACGTGACCTGCACAGCATCTTGTGTGCAACCCTCCCTGTCCTCTTACCTATAGTAATGACTGTCCTGACTTTTATGGTAATCACTTCTTTCTGTACAGTTTATTATCCTGTTGGCATCACAAATACTATTGGTTCTCTGCCTCCATCTCCCTAGAACTGGGGTTACAGGCCTGTAACCAAGCGTGGGTTACATGTAATTTCACATTAAAAGTGAAGTTCTTATGCTGGATGCTGGTGCCCAGGCCTGTAAGCCTACAACTCAGGAACCGGAGCGCAGGAGGACTGAGGTTCAAAGCCAGCCCAGGGAAATAGTTTGAGAGGCCATATCTTGAAAAAAATCCCAACGCAAAACAGGACTGGTGGAGTGGCTCAGGTGGTAGAACACCTGCCTAGCAGGTGTGAGGCCCTGAGTTCAAACCCCAGCACCACAAAACCAAACCAAAACCAAAGTTGTTGGGTTACGCGGGAGGCTTCTCTTGTGCTTTGTTCTGTCTGCCATCCTGTTGCAATATTATTAGGCCCTCATAAAGGTCTCCCAACATCCGCCTATGTGGCCATCTTTGGCCTGGCAAATGTTTGTCACAGGGCTGTTGCAGGCAGTGTGAGATGTTCAGCAACAACCCTGGCCTCTATCCACTGGACACAAGTAGCAGAGGGTCTTCCCCGGCCCCCCAAAATAAAATGTCTCCAGACATTGCCACATGTCCCCTGTGAGGGAAAAACTGCCTATTTGGGAAGCACGGTCCTGGAGTCAGTGGTGTAGAAAAGTGAAAGGCAGAAAGAAGAGGTTAACGTTCACATACGCAAACATATGAAAGCGATGTTAAGACAGCAGGTTTTTCAATGGGCATATCCCATGGGTGTGTATCTTAACCTTGTATATCATTTAGATCCATCGGTAAGCCAGTCTGATATTTTATCTCACAAGCATTTTAGAGAATGGATTTACATCAACTTTTGAATTTAAATGGTTCTGACAGGTGAGGCTGGTTGTAGCTCAGTGTTAGAGTTGGTGCTTGCAAGGCCTGGGGTTTAGTCCCCAGCAAGAATGATTAAAAAAATTAGAAATAAATAAAAACTATCATTGACATCTAATACTTTTCTCTCAATTTATTGGCCATATTCAAAGCATACATGTCAAAAATATTTAAGTAACGGGTTAGAATTGTGGGTTAACGCAAAGTAATTTTAAAAATTGAAATTCTTCAAGTAGTAGGGTCGTACACAGACATGGGACACAGAGACCATGCCAGATACTGGCTGCTATGTTGCTATGTGGCTTTTGAACCAATCAATTCTGTGTAATTGTGCACCTAGCAACAAGATAATTACATTTATAAAGAGGGCTAGGCAGTATGAAGTGAAATAAAGAAATAACAAAATCCTCCAAGGAAACTCCTTTCATTTTCTTAGGATTTAGTAACATCAGGGGTTGGGGTGTAGCTCAGTATAGAGAGCTTGCCTGGTATGTGGGATACCCTGTGCCCCCTCCCCACCCCCACAAAATTAAATAATTTAAAATTTCTAATTTAAAGGCATGAACTAAATGGCAGTTCTCTGTTGTAGGGGAGGAAGAAGTGCTTTCCCTCTACCCATGTTAGATTTTCTGGCTGAGGCTCTGTGAGTTAGAATGGCAACAGACAGGTTAAGAAGTTATTGCCATGAGCCTGGCAGTGCCACCCAGCACTCAGTGAAAGACCACAGGAGGGGCTGGGGCTTCCAACAGTGAATCTTAGGGAAGAGACAGCACAGAGGAAAAGGACTCCGAGTTCCTGGGGCAGGTAAACACTGGGGTTGAGTGACAGAGGAGGGCTGGTGAGCACGGTTTGCCATGGAGGTTCTTCTGGTGCCTCCCCAGCCTGAGGAGGCCCAACCTTCTCTCAGGGGACCAACTCTGTCCTTTGTGGTGGACAGGGGAGGCTGACACCTTTGTAAATTTATGCCCGGCTTTGAGGCAGAGCACCTTTTAAACATATGTTCTTCTCTGCTTCTACTCTGTTGCCTTCAGCTTAAAATAATCCTTATGCCAAAGTGTGTTTTTTTGGGGGGAGGGGTAGCACTCTATCACATCTTTGGGCACTAATGGAAGATAATTTTTACAGAGTGGCTCTCTGCTGTCTTCCTGCTCAACACTGCCCCATGGTGGCTCTGGTTTTGCACCTATCTTGAGAAGGTAGAACCTTCTCTTGAATTCCATTTTCCTTCATTCAATGTTTTTTTTTTTTTTTCTATTTTACTTACGTTTATTTGATTTAATTAAATTACTGCTATGGTTTGAATGTGTCCCTTAAAAGTCCACGTGTTAAAACCTAATCCTCAATTTCATGTTACTAATATTTGGAGGTGGGACCTTTGGGAGGTTGATCAGGATTCAGATGAGGCCAGGAGGATGGGTCTCATGTGACATCAGTGGCTTAGATGCAGAGAGGTCTGAGCTAGCACACAGACTTACTGTCACAGTCTCTGCCAGGTTATGATACAGCAAGGGTGTCCTCACCACATGCTAGCACCATGGTACTGGACTAGCCAGCGTCAGAGCCATGGGCTAAGCCTCTGTTCTTTATAAGTTACTTGGCCTCTGGTATTCAGTTGTAGGAACAGAAAATGAACCAAGTCTGTTGCATCCTAAATGAATTGGGAGGAAGGAAATATCACAGAGTGTGACTTGGAACCAAACACACTGTGCAGCTGCTCTTAGCTGTGTGCTTGCTGGCTGAGGGAATGCCTCAAGTGGTACAGCACCTGCCTAGCAAGCATGAGGTCCTGAGTTCAAACCCCAGTGATGCCAAAAAAAAAAAAAAAAAAAGAGAGAGAGAGAATGCTGTGTGATTGTGGGCTGCTACCTAATCTTTCCAAGCTTTAGTTGTCATGTGCACCATGAAGCTCAAAAACACAAAAAGCAAAAGCAAACTTGCTTAGAACATCATGAACAAAATGACAATTTCAAAACTAGTAATTGTTACTATTTTTCTCATGCCATTGTTTCACACATTAAGTACTAGCTACCAACCCAACTACACCTTCAAATGCAATACACATCTATGCTGGGTTTTGTCTCAATTTACAAAAGGGAAACTGAAGCAGAGTGGGTAAGTAACTTGCTATGGTGAGCATACCTAGTCAGTGGACTCAGCTCAGGCAATGTGGCTCTGAAGTCTGTTATTTTAACTGCTGCACGTGACCTGGTGTTGGTGGATCCCTGGTTGAAACTATGAACTAAAAGTTTCCGTAGGCTGTGATGACTATTCTACCTAACAGAAGATAACGTGGAGTTCGTCCTTGCCCCAGCATGCTACATTTTTTTTGCATAATCTATAAAACTTTAAGGAAACTGAAAAGCTATGTGTTCCTATTCTGTCACTACTGACCTCATCTTTACCACAAGGGGATGGCTGACTTGGAGTGAGAAAGCAGTATTTCTGAGTATAGATTGTAAAACAATCTCCAGGATTTGAGATAAGTTTTTAACATTAAAGAATCAATGATATTCTGTTCCAAGGAAATGCAAGTAGAAACTTGGAAGGCACTTACCTTCTTCCATACTCCTGAGTTTATTCGTATCAGAATCTATTGAACAGCTTTAAGAATGTATTCATGGTGGTGAGTTTTATGTGTCAATTTGACTGGGCCATGGCCGCCCAGATCTTTGGTCAAACATTATTCTGGGTGTGTCTGTGAGGGTGTTTAATAAATTTTGGCAAACTAAGTGGATTGTCTCCTACAGTGGATGGGCCTTATCCAATCAATAGAAGGCCTGAATAAAACAAAAAATACTAATTATTCCCAGTAAGAGTGTCCTCTCTGCCTTCTGCCTTTAGACTGGACATCAGCTTTTTTCTTGCCTTCAGACTCAAGATGGAAACATTGACTTTTCCTGGGACTTGAGCCTGCTGGCCTTTGAACAGGAACTGGGTCTCCAGCTGTGAACTCAGTCAGCAGATCTGGGTACCTGTCACCCTCCACAATTCCATACACCAGTTCTTCATAACAAATTTATGTGGTGTGATGTATATGTGTACATTTGTATTCATGCACACATTGTATTAGTTCTTTGGAGAACTCTATACAACACTCTTGTTTCTCCAATCCACCCTCCTCTTCCAGACTCACTTCTGTAACTTACTTGAGGCCTTTATTCCTTCCCTGGACACTGGAAATCATCTCCTTCCTCCAGTGTCATCACACCCCATTCACCCACCCCTCTGCTTCTGGAATGCTCATAAAATCCAAGTGGCTATTGCCGCAGTGGTTGGTTGTTTTTATGTTTTTGTGGTCCTGGGGTTTGATCTCAGGGCCTCTCGATTGTTAGGCAGGTACTGTGTCACTTAAGCCATGCTCCAAGTCCTTTTTGCTTTAGCTATTTTTGCAGATGGAGAGAGTGTCTGTGTTTTAGACTGTGATTCTACATCACCAAGCCTGGCTTGTTTTTTTCCCAGTACTGGGGTTTGAACTCCAGGCCTTCACCTTGAGCTGCTTTGCCAGCACTTTTTTTTGTGTTGGGTTTTTTTGAGATAGGTTCTTGTCTATTTGCCTGGGCTGCCTTCGAACCTTGATCCTCCTGATCTCTGCCTCCTGAGTAGCTACGATAACAGGCGTGAACACCGGTGCCCGGTGCCTGACTTGTTTTGTTAAGCCTCCCTAACTTCTTTGCCTGGGCTGGCTTCAAATCACTCTGCCTCCCAATATAGCTGGATTACAGTTGTGAACCGCCACACACACCGAGCTCGCGCTGCTTTTTAAATTATATTTACCATACCATGTCACACCTTCAGGATGGGATCAAGCCCTTCCACATCTACTCAGAGCCTCTCTTCAGCCAGTCCACACTCCTTGCCACTCCCTGTGCAGAGCAGATTGCCTTAGGCCTTGACCCTGGACTGTGTGTGCTTGGTCCTCTCTGTCTGGGAGGCCTTTTCTTCCTCATTCGCCAGGAAGCCTTTAGGAAGTGATCTGGCCTAGGTAGCTCAGGCTGGCTGGCTTAAACAACGGACACTTATTTCCTCAAACTTTTAAAGACAGGAGTTTAAGACTATTTGCCAGATACTTCCATTCCTTTTGTGACTTACAGACAGCAGCCTCTCACTGTGTCCTATGAGGACAGAGAGTTGTGGTCTCTTCCTCTTGTTATTAGGACACCAGGCCTATTGGATTGTGACCTCACTCATCCTTTATTACCCCTCTACTGGGCCCCATCTTCAAATGCAGTCACCCGGGAGGTTGCAGCTTCAACACATGAACTGGGGGTACACTGAGTCCATAACAACACCCTTATCCCTTCTTGGCCATCTAGCTTCTCCTTTCCCTACCTCCCTAGACCCTCATTCTGAGTCTTCACAGTGCTACTAGAGTTTCTTGTCTTGTGAGATCCTTGCACTATCAGCCACCTGGCTATAGGAAGTCGGTCTTGTCTGTCTCTTCACTACTTAACTTAGGGCGTAGAACACAGTGGGGCTTCAATTTAAAGTCTTGACTAAATGGGTTTCACAGAGCCTTCTGGACATCCAAACCGAGATATTCAGCTGATGCTTCAAGCCCTCCATATTCCCCAAGCTAAGGTGTTATTTGCATCTGACCAGCGCATGGTGCATCCTCCTGCCAGTGATTCAACCTTGTTCAAACTGCCTTGTTTCTGCCCTGCCTAAAGCACTCCTCTCCTTCATTTTCCCTGAACATCACAGGCCTCCTCCTAGGTTTTCCAGACCTACCGGCCTCATTTTCTCTCATGTGCCTGAATTCTAATCCTATTAGACCCTATGGCTGCCAGCATGGCAGTACTTTCCATCCGGTCCTTGCCCTCTTTGACTCGACCCTTGTCTCACAACACCCGGACTGAACCATTCTCCTCCTGGCCAATCTCAAACACTAACTAATGAATCCTTTTTCTAAGACAGAAATGAACAAACTGAAACTCAGGTTCTCCTATTCTGTCACACAACAAGCAGCAGAGAGGAGGTGATGACATTCTGCATTCTACTTGCATCTCGGATCGTAATCTTCAGGCCACCTGCTTTAGGCAACTAAGCCCCATTTCAGCTCCACGTGTGAGAACTGGCGATGAGGCTCCAGAGTCACTGTGCTCCGACAAGTTTCCTATCCACGCTGCAGTGTGGAATTCCCTCTCTCTCCCGGACTGTTCTGGCAAGAGGACCCAAACACCCCCAAGAAGCAAACCACCACAATCACGGCACACCGGACCTTTGTACCCTGTAGGCAGCCACGCTGGCTCCGTCCCATGAGAGCACTGAGTACACACATAGAGACACACACCCTCCTCCGCGCCCCATGGCGGCGGGCCTCCGACGGTCCCCAAGTGCTCAGCAGGTCTCGCAGGAAGCCCGGGCACCTATCGCTGGACACCGACCGCCCCCTCTTCCCCGCCGCCTTCGGAAGTTCCCAGGCGGGCCGTAGGCTTGGCCTCGGTTGACCATACAATTAAATGCAATTTAACGCGGTCCATAATGTAATTCCGGTAACAACATGCCACAGAAGGATTCGCGAAGAGCCCGCCACGTGGGTGAGACCCCGCCCCCGCGCCAAGCTGGAGGTCCAGGCTCACGGCTCACCCGAAGCCCCGCCCCTCATCTCGAGGCCCCGCCCCCTGCGCACCAGAGGCCCCGCCCCTCACGTCCATCCCCTTAGAGGCCCCGCCCCCGACGTAAGGGGCGGGGTTCCGCCTGCGCGGCCTGCGCGCCCTGCGGCTTCTAAGGCGGCCGTTGGCCGTTCGCGAGGCTTGGGCGGTTGTCTTGGAGAAGCAAGATGGCGGCAACGACGGCCGCGGTGGTGGCCGAGGAGGACACAGAGCTGCGGGACCTGCTGGTGCAGACGCTAGAGAACAGCGGCGTCCTGAACCGCATCAAGGTGCGGCAGGCGGCCGCGCGGGCCCGTGGGCGCCGTGTCGCGGCGGCGGCGGCGGCGGCGCGGGGAGGGGCCACGCGGCGGGCGGGACGCGGCGGGGCCGGGCGGGCCTCGGGGCGCCGCATCCCCGGCGGGGCGCGCGTCCCTCCGTCCGCTCCGCGTGCTCCGCACCCGCCGCCGGCTCGGGGCGTGTGAACGGCGCCCGCCGAGCGCTGCGTGTCGTGAAATTGTCGTGAAACAGCTTTTCTTTTCTTTTCTTTTTTTTTTTTAAGGCCGAACTCAGAGCCGCTGTGTTTTTAGCGCTAGAGGAGCAAGAAAAAGTAGAGGTATGGCATCTCCAGTCTGTACTGTGACCACCTTGTGTTCGTGGACGCCTGTTCTCACGAGTGAAAGAACTGAGCCCAGATGGGGAGATTGACCCGCGAAGGGCTGTGTTACGTTCCTTTGGGGAGGGAGCCCAGGTCACTCCTTGCCCGCGTCTTTCTGCATTTTTTTTGGAGAGGCCACTAAAGGGAACACAGAAGAAATGGTTTGGTAGTCACGGAGTCACTGATCCTACAGCCGTAGGATCGCTCGGCAGCCTTTATAAACTGCTGGGCATGGTGCATTCCTTCAGTTCCCCCGAACTGTCCGATCGCTCAGATAGTGTGAGATCGCAAGTGTTTTAAACGCACCGGAAACTCTTCTTATTGTCGAAAGCTCAGCGACACCCGGGTGTTTAAAAAGTGGATAGTTGAGTTCTTTTTTTCCTCCCTGTGTCCAAGTTCCCCCCACCTGTCCCGCGTACAGGACATCTTGTCCGCAAGAAGCACTTCATAAATCAAGGTCTCAGAGTCCTCCTTTGTGACCAGTCTCCCACGCTTCCAGCTCTGAAGACTTACACAAGTGCTCTTCAGCCTCATCAGGTTCTTCAGTTCGGGCAGGCATGCCCTCAGCGTGGGCGGTGGAGCTTAGAGGATCACTGAATCCAACTTGGGCAAGAAAGTCGGTCAGATCCTGCCAAAAATAGGCCTGGTGTGGTGGTGCTGCTCAGGAGGAGGAGCTTGGAGGGTCCTGGGTTGAGGCCAACTCCAGCAAAAAGGTTAAGTGAGACCCTGTCAGGAAAACAAGGCAGAAGGGGCTGTGGAGGCTTAGCTCAAGCAGGAAGCCCTGAGTTCAAACCCTGGTACTGCCAAAGAAAGAAAAATAGTAGAACAAAGACAAACAAAAATCCTTTAGTTCTTTGCCCTTTCTTTGTCCAGATAACAGTCTCTTGGCCTTTTGTTCTGGACTAGGCCAGATCCTGTGGTCCCTCAGACACCCCAGTTACCTTGCTTTCCAGTCGTACTTGGTTTGGAAGCAGTCAAATGGTTATTTGATTCAGAAAACTGTGCACTGCTTCTGCATGTGCACTGCTAAAGAAAAAGTCACTTAACCATGTGATTTGGTGATGCTACACGTTGGTGGACACCCACAGCCTCAAGGCCCAGGGCAGGACCTGCGGTTCTACCTTCTACTTGGCAGCTCCCACTTCAGCTGCACTTTAGCCATCTCCCTCATCTGTCTCTCACTGCACACACATACACACACACACACATAGTCTTTTCTGGGCACCAGTAATCTTAGGTACTGGAGAGATGGAGATCAGGTGGATTACTGTTTGAAGCCAGTGCAAGCAAAAAAACAAGACCCTGTCTCAAAAATACCCAACACACAAAAGGGCTGGCGAGGCTTAAGTGATAGAGTGCCTGCCTAGTAAGCATGAGGCCCTGAGTTCAAATTCGAGTACCACCAAAAAAGCCAGAAGCCGTCAGGTCCTAACTTTCTGTCCTATTCCTCTTGCTCCCAGTCTGTTGCTTAGCTCAGGAAAAGCATACCTCTTTCTGCTTCAGTAGAGAAGGCTCTGTCTTGTCTGTAATTACTTTGGGTTTTGTCTTCCACATATATACCTGATCTCTTCAGTTAACTGCTTTCCCTTTGAGCCCTCCCTTTCTGTTGGCTTTTCTCTTGAGCATGAAAACATGTTTAAATCTCTCTTAAGGAGAAAATTCTTTTCTTGTACTCATATTCTAATTGTTTTCCCCACTTTTATTTTTTTCCTCACAGCCAAGTTTTTGTCTCCAGCTTCATATGTACAAGGCATCTCTTAATCTATAAAATTTTAAGTCTGCCACTGATGCACCTGAAACGTTTCTCTTGCTACAGTCAAGAAGACTCCTAATTGAGCATACGCTAGTTCTTAACTGTTTCGGTTGATTGTTGTGGCATTTGACGCTTGTAATTCCTTCTTCCTTTTTGAAAATCTTTCTTGACTTTTGAGACTGTTTTTGTTCTTTTTTTCTTTTGTCTACTCCTTGGTTTATTTAGCATGATCTTTTTTCTGTACACTGCCCTTAGACTGTTGATGCCCTGTCCTGTAGTTCTGTTTTTTTTTTTGAGAGAGGGTCTCTGTAGCCCAGGCTGGCCTCAAACTTGGAATCCTCCTGCCTCAGCCTTCTGAGTGTTGGGGTTAGAGGCATGCATACCCAGCTCTGTAGTTTTTCTTGTGCATTCCTTCCCTGGTGGCCTAACAACACCAGTAATTTCAGCTGTAGATCTTTAGTGCACATCTCTTCCTGAGCTTCAGATCGTGTATTAAGCTGCATAATAGACTGACCTTACTGGGAGGGCCAGGCATGAAATAGGAATTTCCTAGACCTTGCCTTTACACCTGCTCTGCCCTTGACTGGCTGTGCATGGTAGATCTCTGTATGGTGTCTGAGCAAGGTGTCCTGCCTGCTTTGCCTGTGCTCAGGTATTTTCTAGAGTGCTTTGTCAAACCCTTCCTACTCTCCAGTCTTCTCTTTCTGGTGCCCCTCTCCTTCTCAAGCCCTTTCTTTATATTGTTTGTAGACTGACATTTATAATACATCTGTGATCTTGTCCCTCCATTTTCTTCGAATAGTTCAGTTGACTCAGCATCTTAAAATTCCCTAGATTAGCCTACAGGAACCTTTATTATCTTTCCCTTCCTTGTATTTTAACAAGTTAATTGAGGTATAATTGATCTGCATTAAGCTCAGCATATTTAAGATATAAAATTTGATAAACTTTAGCACTCATGGAACTGAAATGATCACCATAGTCAGGACTGTGAACATAACCATGACCCTTAAAAGTCCCCTTGTGTCCTTTTGCTATACTTTCCCATCCCACCCTACCCCAAGTGTCCTCAACATTACGATCCAGGTAAATGGAGCTATAGATTGTATGTGTATGCTTATTTTTTTGGATTTCTCTTCTTTCATTCAGTGTGATGCATTTAACATTCATCCACACTGCCGAGTATATTGTTACTCCACGTAGTCCTGATTTCAGGGGTAATAGATCGGCCCATTAAGTGATTGAATATGACAGTTTGTTCAGTCTGTTACCTGTTGATGTAAGTAATTGTGTTGTTTCTAGTTTTTTTAAATTATTATTGTAAATAAGGCTGCTATGAATGGTCATGTATAGTACTTTGCTTGGATTTATTATTTCTCTTGAGATAATACCTAGGGTAGAATGACTGGCTCATATGCCAGGGATATTTTTTAACTTTTTGAAAAGCTTCCAAACTGCTTTCCAGAGTGGTTGTGCCATTTTGCATTCCACTGGTGGCTACTGGGCCAGTAACTGGTGTGGTCGGCCTAAGGAGTCTCACATGCCATCTTTGTTAGCCTCCCTCTGAGCAGAGTAATCGCTTCTGGATGTGCAGTATGTTTTCCTATATTTATGCATGTCTGTAATTACAGAACTAAGTTTGTCTTATGACCACATAAAACAATCTCATGCACCATGATGAACTGGGAACTGCAACTAATATAAATGTCAGATCTCATCTATTGAAATAATAAAGAGTTGTTTAAATTTAATTTCATCTTGCACACGTATTTGGAGTTGTATGGCTTCAAAAGCAGCTTACTAAGTAATTTATAAAATGCTTAAGGGTGGGGGTGGGATATACCCAAGTGGTAGAGTTTGTACTTGTCTAATGTATAAGGTCTTCAGTTCCATCCTGAGCACTGTAAAAAAATTTAAAAATTGAAAATAAATACAAATCTTCCTATATGGTTTTATTAATTTTGAGAAATTATTAAATAGTATAAATCAAAGTAGGTCTTTTAGTAATCAACAGTTGTGAAATGGATTTCATAAAACCATAATTTTAAAATTGACAATGTACTATCTACATCTTTGCCTCAGAATTAAACTTTAACGTATATTTTCATAGTTGTTTTTGGGATAAGTATGATACTTAATGTGTTTCTTTTTTTTTGACAGAATAAAACTCCTTTAGTCAATGAGAGCCTGAAAAAGTTTTTAAATACGAAAGATGGTAAGAATCTACTTGTTCTTATTTATCTGCCTCTGAATTTTCAAGTCACCATTTGGGAGAAATCAGGAATGTCAAGGTTTTTTAAAATCTGATTATTTACAGATCCTCATTTTAAAATAATATTTTACTGTAGAACATTCAAGTTGCTATTAAATATTTTTGGTCTTAGGAAGTTCTTGATTTATAGTCAACTTTACTATAAAAATCCAATTTTACTATAAAAAGTGAAACACTGAAATCTATTCATGAAATGTTACAATGTCTTACACTTAGTTCCAGACCAATGATCCTAAGAAACAAAAAATGAGGGAGATTGGTTTGTTACTCAAAGAGAAGAAATTTGTAATAGGAAGAGTTTAGAAGCCTCTTTTCCTCTGTTGAATGGGTTTTATTTCACAGTGGTAATCAATTCAAAGTTCTTAAAAGATTTGCTGACACAGCTTTTTCTTGATCTTTACAGGTCGTTTAGTGGCTAGTCTTGTTGCAGAATTTCTTCAATTTTTTAACCTTGACTTTACCTTGGCTGTTTTTCAACCTGAAACTAGCACAGTAAGAATAATAATTTTTTACAATCTATTCCATGAAATGTTTTTTTGTGTGTGTGTTGGGACTGGAATTTGAACTCAGGGATTCATTCATGCTTGCAAAGCCAGGTCTCTACCATTAGAGCCATACCTCCAGTCCATTTTACCCTGGTTATTTTGGAGATGGAATTTCATGAACTTTTTGCCTGGGCTAGCCGCTGGATCTCAGACTCCACAGTGGCTAAGATTATAGGCACGAACCACTGTCGCCCTGCCCCATGAAACCTTTGATACAAATGAGTTAATATTAAGCTGAAAGTTAATAGAATTTGACAACTTATAGTTGTTTTTAGGTAGATTTTTTTTTATTTGATCTTTTTTTTAAAAGCCATCTGAGGTGTCACAGAACAGGCACCGGTATTGCCGCTTCACATAACTTGAAGCTTGCTAATAAAGGAGTGTTACTGTAGAGTTAATTTTGTTAAGATGTTATGCTACAACCTTTTTCTTTTTTGCAGTACTGGGGTTTGAACTCAGGGCCTGTGTGCCCTATTTTTATGATGGGTTTTTTTGAGATAGGGTCTTGCGAAATATTTGCCCAGGCTGGCTTTGAACTGTGATCCTCATCTCTGCCTCCTGAGTAGCCAGGATTACAGGCGTGAGCCACGGGTGCCTGGCAAGCTGCAACTTTTCATAGGGGCTTTGAACATCCTAGTTCTGTTAAAAAAAAAAAAAAGGGTAAAATTTTATAAATAGATAGTTCATTCATTAGAAAGATAGCTTTATTGAATTTAGAGATTTCTTTATGCTCCTAAAATATTTCTTTTAATCTCAGAATATACTTTCACTAGATTTTTTTGTGCACCTAAATCTTATTTCTTTTCTAGTTTCAAGGTCTTGAAGGTCGAGATAATTTAGCCCGAGATTTAGGTATCATTGAAGCAGAAGGTACAGTGGGTGGACCGTTATTATTAGAAGTGATTAGACGCTGTCAGCAGAAAGAGAAAGGGCCCACTGGTGGGGAAGTAAGTATAATCCTATGTTACCTTTTTTCTATTTTCTATTCAAGTTTTGGTTACTTAGGTCAGCCGTGTAGATTAGAACATACATAGTGAATCGGGTTGCATTGGGAAAAGATTCTCCCTTAAAAGTGAAATGCATTGATTATATAAATGTATTTTAATGAAATTCATGGTGTGCTCATTCTGACACTTTCATGTACCTGTTTTGTTTCTGGTCCATGGAGTGTTGGGTTTAGGAATCAGACTATCTGGGCCAAATCATAGCTTCTCACTGACTGGTTGTTGTTGACCTTGGACGTTTTATTTAACCTCTCTGTTGCCTCATTTGTAAAATGAGAATGATAAGGACCTCATGGCTGTTGTGAGGCCCATATGCATGAGTTAGTGTATGTGTAGAGTGTGAGGATATGTCTGTCACCGTTCTAGTATCTGCTTAAGAGTCTGACTTCAGTCACAGAAGTGAACCCGTTAAAAGGTGGTGGATTGGGGCTACCTACTGTTTCCAATTGGAGAATCTCAGAGTGTATTTTTTGTTAGGATTTGTGAAAATCAGTGACGCTTGTCTGAGTATTCATTGTATTTAAGGCATGGTAAATTTATTCTGTAGGTAATACAAGATAAAACGTAGAGAATTCTGTCCTTGAGGTTTGTAAAAGAAGGACATGCTCCCATAAGGAAACTGTCATTTAAGTAATGATTTAAGATTAGAGAGAAAGGTCATACAATATGCGGTTATTTGCAAATATTTATGAATAATTGTTTTAGTTGAAAGGGTAAAGTAGTTGTTTGATGCTAAAGTTTTGCAGAGTTGACTGTTAATGTGAGAGCAGGATGTTGGTGATAGAGGAGGTTTGGGAAGGGGGTTCCAGGAAGGTAAAAAGTGGTTGCAGGAGAGCCTGGCCAGGTCCAGGATGGGAGGGAGTCAGCTGCCAAGTCTCATCTTGAGCACTGTAACTTCATTTGTTCATCTGTTCATCAGTTACTTGACAAATATTTGCTGTGCTAGGTACTAGGGCACAAAAAACTCCCCATAGCCAATAGTCTGCAGTTGTGATAACATCTCTGCTTTGACTCTTTCTTCCCCCTTTCCATGGCCTTGGCCTCTTTTCTCTTGTTACCTGCCCTTTTGTTTTCTTCTCCAGTTGCTCTTTGGTTGTCCTGATTACAGCGGTATTTGTACACATTTTTCTTGTTGATTCTGTCTCCCTTCCTGATTCCCTGTGAACTCTGGAGCCAGGCTGCTGGATTGAGCCCCCAGCTTTGTTGGACCCCATGCTTTAGGTTCTGCCTCTAAAAAGTAAGTTAAAGGAACCAATCTGAGGGAAGCTTTCCAGACAGTGCTTGTCGTGCAGGCTTTGAGGTATAAATATCAGTCATTGTTAGTATTTTTGCTTTTTAGTTTTGTGATGATTCTTTGTCTGTCTTGAAAATACCCAACACAAAAAAGGGGTGTCAGAGTGGCTCAAGTGGTAGAGCAACTGCCTAGCAAGCCTGAGGCTCTGAGTTCAAACCCTAGTACTGCCAAAAAACCAAAACAAAACAAAAAACAAAAGCCACCTTAAGAAGCACATCACTCACTGTGCCTACCAGGTTTTAATGTGACTTTTGGTCAATTTTATTAAATAGTAAAAGCACTTCCTGGCAAGTTTGAAGCTCTGAGTTCAAAAAGAAAAGCACTTTCTGTTTTCTGAGCTCAGTGAACCTTTCTCATCCCATTAGCGTCTTTTTTTTTTTTTTTGGTGCTACTGGAGTTTGAACTCAGACTCAGGGCCTTACACTTGCTAGGCAGACTGTCTATAGTTGAGCCACTCTACCAGCCGTTTTTTGTGATGGGTTTTTTTGAGATACAGTCTTGTGAAATATTTGCCTGGGCTGGCTTTGAACCTTGATCCTCCTTATCTCTGCCTCCCAAATAGCGAGGATGACAGGCATGGGCCACAGATGCTAGGCCCCCATTAACATCTTTATCATCTGTGTCCTCGTTTGTGTTCAGCATCATCATTTCCTCCTCAGGATTTTCATCTCATCAGTCTCTTTACTGGTGCTGGATTATCTTTAAAACTCAGCGCTTCCTGTTTTAAAATTGCAGTGACAATTATGTACTGTCAGCTTGAGTCTCGACTCTGCACCATTCACTTAAGATCCTGCATGATACTCCCTCCACTAGTTTGTCTAACCTTAGGCTTTTGAAGTGT
This sequence comes from Castor canadensis, assembly GCF_047511655.1. Classification (NCBI taxonomy): domain Eukaryota; kingdom Metazoa; phylum Chordata; class Mammalia; order Rodentia; family Castoridae; genus Castor; species Castor canadensis. The sequence goes on along the minus strand of NC_133386.1, from coordinate 2,402,727 downwards.
GGAAACTGTAAAGAGTGAGGATTTGGAAATATTCACATAGATTTTACCAGCTGAGCATCCCCAGTCTGAAAATCAGAAATCTGAAACTTTGTTGGAGTTGGGAGTTTTCACAGTGAGGTGTAGAACTGTACTCAACTCAGACTGAACTTATTACTTGAAAGTGGCTGTGCTTTCTTGCCTGTTGTTATTTTCTCATCCTGTTCTCCACCAGGAATGGTTGAGTGTCCCCTTTCCCGGCAGTGAACTTTATCATTCAGGTTTCTCCTTAGCAACTCTTGGTGGTGTTTCCTCTTCTTCCTCTGATACTACTGGCAGTGGATACGTAACTCATTCCCTTACTTTGCCAAGTTATAAGTCTTCGCCTTCTTACTAGATCACAAGTCTGTTGAGACAGGGCTTTCTCTTCAAGTCCCTTGCAAGGCCTAAGACATGGTGATTCTTAACAGATACTTGTTTGCACTCACTGGAAAGTCTTTGAAGACTTTTGTAGAGTTATACCCACCTAGAAGGCATAGTTGTGAAGGTTAAAGAAAACTAGAAAGAAGTGAAACCTGTAAGGAGGCGAATCCAGACACCGGTTAACAACAAGACTAGAGATAAAGGGACAGAGGAAGATTGCCCTTTCAAGAAGAATCCACAAGAGTTGGCGTGTTAGTACTCTGGCAAGGGGCCAAGTGTTAGAAGGCAGTGTGGGAAGAGAAAGCTCAGAGGTGAGATGTGGGTGTCCAGCCTGGGAGAAGATGGTACTCTCTTCAGATGCAGCGAGGCTCAGGGAGAAGAGGCGTCAGAAGATCAGCTCAATTTCTTATTTAAAGCATTATGTTGTTAAAGAATTTCTGTAATGAAATAGCCAATATTTAATATGCATACAGTGTCACAGAACTTGTGGTGAAAGTAGTAGATGAATTCCAGGAAGTGATTTCTATTTAAGAAACATTAAAAAAAAAATCTTTGCATTTACCATGCTTAGAACTCTGTGATGACCGAGTACTGTGCTCAAGTAACTAGTTTGCGTGTAAGTGCTTTGAAAGATGCAAACACTGAAAACCTAAAACCGGGTGTTGTGGCACATATCTGTAATAATTCCAGGACTGGGAAGACTGAGGCAGGAGGATCACAGGTTTGAGACCAGCCTGGACTAAATGGTGAATCTCTGTATCAAACAAACAAGCAAACAACCCAAAGAGGTAGGGAAAACAGAAACAATGTGGTAATATAAAAGGAAGAAAGAACTGTTCTTTGAAGGGGGTCAAGCTTGTTTTTAGGAGAGAGTTGCTATTTGATATTTTTTGTAGACATAAAATGAAATAAGGAAGCAAGCCTAAGAAGGGTAGGAAAAGTAGATGTTTGAGAATCACACATAGTATTAACCCGGAGGGAAGGGAGAAGGATAGGAGGCAGCCATTTTTGGACAGGTAGATGGGCGTGTGGCGGTGTAGCCTTGGAAGCCTGTTGAAGGTGACAGAGTGCAATGCTTTGTAGGTGATTAGAATCTGGGTGTGTTTCTGTAAAATTAGAGCAGCATCTAATAAAAGATACTTATATTATTGAGGAAGAAATAAAAATGCTAACATTGTATAGTTTTTAAATGTTAAAATTCCATTGAGGTATAATTGGTGTATTCATGTTTAGTTTTAAGTGTGTTTCATTTTAAACTGTGATTTCAGGGTGCACTGGATCTGTCTGATATACACTCTCCACCAAAGTCACCAGAAGGAAAAACAAGTTCAAATACAATCCCAAGTAAGGTGAGTGAGCGGCTGATACAGAAGTAATGTCTGGACTGAGACTCCAGAGGGCTCTGCTCTTCTCTCTTTTCTTACATATTCTGTTGTTCTTTTGTAACAAGTGCTCTTTAGTTTCTTGAATGTCCATTTTCCCTTTGATTAAGTAGGTTTTTTTGAAAGTTCTTTGTTTCATTGGTACAATTTTGAATTTTATATATTAGAGAAAAATATGCCCTTAAATATCAGAATTGTAGAGTATTTGGACTCATTTAGACTCATTTAAATATTTTTATCTTCCATTAACAAGAAGGTTTTCTTAGTTCTCAAGAACCCATAGCTCAAGAATATTAGGCTGCAGAATAAATTGTGCTGAATATTATGAATTATTAGATGGATGACACAGACTTCGGAATTGTAAATAATGATGGTTATTTATCTGAGCTAACTCTTTTGGTAGGACTTATAGAAGAATGTATGCACTGTGGTTAATTTGTGTGTGTGTGTGTGTCTGTGTCTGTGTGTGTGTTTATGAGTTGATGATAAGACCTGATTTCAGGAATATCGAATAAAGAAGAGAACAGTTGAGATGAATACTTGAATTTGATATCTGTTTCATAATTGAAGAATGATCAGAAAGAGGGTCTTCAGTGACTGGCTAGAGTACAGCATGAGTGAACTGGTAGTTCTGGTTGATCTTAGTCTTGTAAAAGAAGGGCTTTGGGTCATGTCTTAGTCTGCTCAGGCTGCTGTAATAAAATACCACGGACTGGGTGGCTGATAAACAGCAGGCATTTGTTTCTCACAGTTCTGGAGGTTGGACATCCAAGGTCAGGGTACTGGTATATTTTGTGTCTGGTGAGGGCCAGCCTCCTGGTGCATGGATGGTGCTGCCTTTGTGTGCTTCCATTGTGGAGGGGCAGAGGAGCCTCTGGAGCCTGTTTATGAAGGGTGCATCTCTCGACCTAATCACCTCCCACAGGTCCTACTTCCTAATTCCAGTACTTAGGGGTTGGGATTTCAACACAGTGAATTCTGGGGGGGACACACATGCAGTGCGTCCAGGTCAGGCAGTGTTCTGTGAGTTCTCCTTTGGCTCCTACTCCATAGCAGTAGCGTGGTGCTATTGGAGTACATTCCAAAGGTGAGTCTGTGGGTTCAGGGCAGCGCATTGATTTTAGATGCAAGTTAGATCTTGTTAAATGAAGTGACTGTCCAGAGCTTGGTAATCATATTGCCATATTTCTTTCTATTTAAACATCTAGGCAGAACACTGCTGAATGATGCGGTTGTTATTTATTGCTTGTTCTTTGATGATTTTCTCCTTTTGAAGTTTATAGAGCCAAAGAAATTTTACCCTTCTAGCCAGGGAAGAGATTATTAATCGTTGAAGTGTTGCTTCCCTCTGCAATGTCCAGTTAGCCTATTCTAATAGGGAAGGTCTTTTTCTAAAGTTTTTTTTTTTTTCCCTTGATGCTTGTGGGAGGCTACAACCTGATGACAGAACAACTTATGAATAGATTTTACAAATTCTTTAAAATTTATCACTGATAAAAAGAGCCTGTGGAAGGAAGCCTTGTTTTCTATGAAAATACCTGACATTAGAGATTCAAATTAAGGAATATTCCAAACTACTTTTCAGTACCTGTAGCTTTGAGCTGGTTGGAAGTTTTCATTGCAACACTTACCTTCCAAGTAAGGAAGATCTTCAAGAAAAAGTATTAAAGTCTATTTTACATATTTTTATTCTCTCTGCACAAAGAATTTTTTTAAAAGCTCTTAAGAATTAAGATGAGAAACCTACATATTTTATCTTTTTTTTACCCCCCCCTTTTTTCTTAACCCAAATAGTTTAAGTCAGGTACAATACACTACATTCTCAGAGAAGTGGTGATAATCTCTCAGGCCAGTTTAAAGTATAGTATCTGTCAGGGGCACAAGAAGTGTGAAAACACACTTGCTGTCAGTGCAGATTTAATGTGTGAGGTGGCACCATGAGCAGGGGTTTCAGGGGCCCCTCATTTTGGCCCTTGTGATGCAATTCTCCTGTCGTACTAAAGGGTTTGGATTTGGAATCTCAGTACTGCTTCTGCCTCTTCTAGCCAGCAGCTTCCTCATGGTTCTTCCCCAGCTTTGAGAGCCCCTGGAATGCATGAAGGACTCTGGGAAATTGTCATGAAGGATAGACCCAGCCTAAACTCAGGACCTGGCTTTGTGTGCTGCTGAGGAAGTTCAGGCAAGACTTCACGAAGGCATTCAGGCAGGGCTTGTTAGAATGCTGCCAGATGGAGTGTCTGCAAGGGGTGTTCACACAGAGGCTGACGGTGCTGACCACAGTGTCTGCACCTGTTGAAATAGTTAAATGTGAGTTGAAACACTCTAGGGCTAGAGGTAAGAAAGGCCCCCCAAAAGCAGGCTTTGGAGAGGAACACACTAGTCATTCTTTGCATTTTTGAGAAATTTTCTAATGGAATCTGTTAGTTTGGTAATGAGTTACTTTATTTTTAAAGATTTATACTTTGTGGTAAAATGTCATTTTATTCTCATGCTCAGATACCAAGGTATAAAGGCCAAGGTAAGAAGAAGACAAGCGGGCAGAAGTCTGGTGACAAGGTAACATGCATGAGGGCACAGGACAAAAGCAGCCTGTGCCAAGACAGACCCTCAGATTCCTGGGGGCCTCGTGCTGGGCTTTCAGTTTTCCTTTGACGTAGAGCTGCCATCCATCTGTGATCAGAATCTGAGAAACCAATGCTGACTTAAGGCAAAAAGTCATTTGTCAGTTGAAAATCATACTGTTACGTTCTAACACCACGCTCTCAGCTTTACTTTGAAAATTCATGCTTTGTTGGCAATTGTAAAAAAGTTAAAAATTTTATGTTCCTTTTGAATGGATGCTCATGTCCATATTAACACTATTTTTATCTGAAGAAATAGAATATTGCATTACTTTCTGGACAAGTTCTGACCCATAAATTAAAGGCTACCCTTAGTTTCCTTCTAGACTTTTCATATGCTTCCTGCTGCTGTCCAGACCATTGCACAGGAGACCACAGGCCAATCCTGCACAGTGGTCAGGGCTTTGGCTGCTTTTTTTCCTCCCCTAAAGATCACAAAAACTGACTAAGCTGATAGACTCGCTGCTTAGGAAGCTTAACTGTTACTATTAGAGGTCTTAGAGACATTATCTGTAGAGTTTTACGTCTGTTTAAAATAAGATAAGATGATTGTCTTTAGTTCTTGTAGATCCTTTAGTCCCACGTTGAATCCTGATTTATGAATAGATTTTTGTCCATGAAATTGAAAATTCCCAAATAAAAGCTTTTTAAAAAATTCTATTTGCTGTGTTAATTGACTGTAGTTCAGTGGTTCCCAAGGTAAATTCTATTATTGTACTCTCTCTTGTGGCCACTGTTCTCTATGCATTACTTGAAGAGACAGTGTCATGTTATCCAGTAAGGGTTTTCAGAACCTTTGCATAGTGTGAGTCATTATGCTAGTGTTGTAATCAAGATACACTTAACACAGTCCTCACGGGAGGAGTGCATAGGTTAACTGGAGAGGTGAGGTGTTTAAGAAGGATAACTAAGATAAAACAGTGGTTTTTTAGATCTTAAAAGTTTTTTTGAAAGTTAGAAGTATATTTTGTAGTATTAAGTTTTATAATCTTACCGGTTCATAGGTCTTAAAGAAGTTAAAACATTTTGAGTACACTGATATGTAAACCAAAGCATGTTAAGACATGATTTCCATTGTGTGTGATGGAACACAGCTGGGATGGGCCCACACTTTGGCCTTCACTGTACACTGGACAGAGCCTTACAGGCCTGTGGTTTGAGGGGGGATTGAGGAATCTGAACTGGCCCTTACCTTGGAGTTTAGGCTGTCCTAAGCCTAAACTCCTGAGCCCAGGAGACTTTCAGTCACGTTGAAACCCCATTCTATACCATTTTTCTACGTCCCGATCTTGTTTGTGAATTCCCTTCCTTAGTGAGAATCTGTATTGTACCCAGCATTGCCTGTGTCCAGCCTTCAATAAATAAGCCCTTAGCTATTCTTCCCTCTGCCTTTCTGCTTTGCCCTGTGCATGCAGTAGGTTCCCATGTCCCTAACATTCTTAACAGCTTAATCCAGATACCGACTTGCATATGGTGGTTGAGATTGTGCCCACCAAGACTCCAGGGAAAGCCAATCCCACATAAGGTGAGTGGCATTTCCCAACTTGTGTGCAGTTGTAGGCTTCCTGCCCATGTGTCCTTGCAGACATGAAGTGCACGTGCATCGCAGGGGTGTGCGGTGTAGGAGGCTTGAGCAGAAGCGGGGTGGCCCAGGGAGCTTCTGGCCTTGGAGCTCTAGAGCCCTGAGCCAGGTATGTGGACTTGTCTTCCTGTTTATTTTGAATATAGGAAGGACGACACATGTTGATGGTTCATCCAGAGAACTGGGGAAGTTCTTCAGGGAACCTGTGTTCATACTATTCATATATTCATTCATATATATGTATATAAGATTATTATTATTTTTTTTTTTTTGGCAGTGCTGGGGTTTGAACTCAGGTGTTGTACCACATGAGCCATGTCACCAGCCCATATAAGCTGATTTGTAAGGTGTTTGAACTAATTAACTTGAGTAAAATTAAAAGGTCTTGCTTTTGTTGTTCAGAGACAGTGAAGAATAGAAGATGATTTTGGAATGCAGGGGGAGTAAATATTAAAGGGGAGGCATTTGTTTAATAAGTTAGATTTGGAAATATGCATTAATGCTTCCAGAGTGTCACTTGTGGCAATGTATTTCATTGTATCCCATTTTATTTCACCAAACATTGTCCTAACTGTCTGGAGCAAAAAAAACCAAAACAACAACAACAAAAACAAGTGCTTTTATATCCCAGCACCTAGGAGGCTGAGGTAGGAGGAGGATCTTGTGTTCCAAGCCAGCCTGGACTACTATGATCCCCACCTCTGGGGATCTGGACTTGACCTCTTCTCACTGCTTGTGAGCTAAACCCAGGAGGTGCTGGTGGATGGGGCAGGAGATCAAGGATGCACGTGTGGGACAGTTGTGCAGAGCACCATCCTCAAGGCTTGTTGCAGAGCCAGCAGAAGACCATAGTTGTGTTGAGCATACACAGGACTTAGGTTGTCTATTGGTAGTAGGGAGAGGGTTTCTGTAGAGACGCTGAGCTTTTGAAAGACTTTTAAATGTTTTGGGGTTGTAGAATTTTAAAGTACTTGTTTTTCTAGGTGAGCAAATTAAACTTTTAAAATACGTATGTGTGTTAGAACTGTAGTAAAATTCAGGACTTTGGTAAATCAGTCATGGATCAGAATCTGTCTTTGGCAGCCTTTGAGAGGGCAGTGGAGGCATATATGGGGAAAAGAATTAATACTGCATGGCGTTTTTGAGTATTTTTGCAGTTTCTGCTTTGTTTCCTTGACCTCGTTTCTCCTGTTATGAGCAGTGCAGATTAAGCTTTTAGTTTGGGAAAACAAAATTCTTTTCTTCCTCTTTTCCCTTCCTCCTCTCCCTTTCCCTTTCCTTTCTTGTGGTGCGAAGGACTGGGGGCCTTGTACATGCTAGGAATCAAATCCCCAGCCCATTTTCATTTGTTTGTTCGTTCATTCCTTCATTCATTCATTCAGGCAGTACTAGAGTCTGAACTCATGGCTTTGTGCTTAGTAGGCAAGTGCTCTACCATTTAAGCCACTCTTCTAGGCCACCATTTTCCAGGTTCTTAAAGACATCCTAGTGATAGTTCAATTTTTGGCTACTGAACAATGAGTAGTTTTTCACTGTGAAACTGCTTTCTAATGCTTGTTTTCTGTTCATCTGAAAATGATTGAACTCTCAACTACATAAGTGTTTTATTGGAAAATTAAGTGTATACTAAAACTTTTTTTTACATTTTTACTGTAATTTACCTTAAAGCTTACTAATCTTGACTTCCATCCAAGGGAGTTTGATGACTGTTCAGTGCTGTGCGGTAGGTCCCTATTTTTATAAAAACATGGAAATGAAGAAATTCTTTATTATAAATTGCTGTTCATTTCCTAGCACTGCCACAGAGTACAGTGGGAGGCCCAAAACAACAGAAGTGTCTTGTTTCACAGTCTGGAAGCTTGAGAGTTGGAAATCAAGTTGTCAGTAGGGCCTTGTTCCTCTCCTGGCTTCTTGTGGTGGCTGGCAAGCTGAGGTGATGTTTGGCCTGTAGATGGATCTCTGATCTCTGTCTCCATCATTACATTGTCCTGTGTCTCTTGTCATACACCCTGCTCCCGCATGGCCTCATCTTAAATCCACAAATCTGCAATTACACTGTTTCCAAGCAGTCGTAGTTTAAAATACTAGGAATTAGAACTTCAGTGTATCTGCTGGTGGGGTGCGGTGTGGTTCAATCCATAATAGCTTCTAAGGCATTAAATCATAAATACTTAACCTTAAATCATAAATACTTAACCTTAGCTATTTAGCTTCACCTTGAATCTTTAGTTTATTCAAATCCAGGTACTAGAAAACCCAAGCAGTTAGTTTATGTATGTAACATAAAGGGTTGTGTAAGATGTGATAAAGGTTTTAAAAGTGGATTTTAGGTTGTACATATGTATAGATTTGCTCCATTGAAATTGCTTTAAAAATGTTACAGTCCTTTTGTTTTAATCTTTGGGGTATTTGTTTTGATGACAAATCATTCTCCTCTAAGTGAATTTTTCTAATAGCAAAAGTTACTTGGAATTAAGTTTAGTGAACTCACTAACATCCCATCGGTTGGGCCAGTGAGATACTTCATAATTCCAACACTTAAGAAGCTGAGGCAGGAGGATCTCTAGGTCAAGACTAGCCTATGCTAAATAGCAATACCCTGAATACCCTGTCTGTAAATAAATTAAATAAATAAATAAATAAAAAGCCATAGTGACAGAAGTGCTGACATGTTCCAGCATAGTTCAGAGACTGATTTTGAGGTCGTTTCAGAGAAGACTGGTTTACTCAGAGATGAGCAGAAGTTTCATCATCCCTTAAAAAAGTACATGCTGCTATGATAGTCCTTCTCCATGAGACTTGTCTTCGTGAAGCTGCTCCTCTGTCCATGGCAGGGTCATTACTAAGCCATCATTGGTCTGTATTAGTTACAAGGCTTGCATATTGGGGAACTCACTCTGTGAACATACATCCTGCTGATGGTGTGAATTCAGGGGAGAAGGGCTTCCTTGGAACCTGGTTTCTTGTGACATCACTGTACTTTTACATTTCAGTTTGCTTCTACCAGTTCCCCTTTTGAACTTTCTCAGGAGTGTTTGAAGGGAGAGAATCGTGTCTCAGTCACTAGTTGTGAGTGTGTTTAAATATCAAAAGACTTCAGTGTATTTATTTGTAATGCCTTTCAAAAGATATAAATCAAAATTCAAACATCTGTAAATCAGAAATTACAGAACATACGGAATACATAAGTGCATGAGACTTTTCTGTATTTGATAATACCAAAAAAACTTAAAGAAAGTTGCTGGGATTTTTTTTTTTTTTTAAGTTTCTGCCTCTTCATTTATAAAAGGATAATTTGGTATTTATTTTTCCAGGCTTTTTTATGATTATTAATTTATTCTTATTAATAACTCATAAAATAGATAGCTTTATACAGGCCCCTAAAATGTGTATAGCATTTCTCTTACCTCTGGCAACTAATCAAGGCCTCTAACGCTTACTGTAAAAGTGTAGCTGCACATGCTAGGGTGGGCCTGACGCGTGCTGTCTGCACAGAAGAAAAGCTCAAGGAGTCCCTTGAGCATTCTGTTCACTGTCACTAATCATATGTTTACCCCCGGGTTTCACTGGTCACTGCATTCAGTCTTGCCTTCTATCCTGTTGCCTTGTTATAATTTCATTGTAAAAATACGAACCCAGTGTAATTCTTGAGGGAACTCATGACTAGGGAAGTTAGTTTGAGATTCCATGGTTAATAGTCTAGTGCAGGCTGCATTCTGGAGTCCTCATTTCTGGAAGATTACAAGGGTCTTGCATAATACTGCACTGTGTACTCATCTAATGCAATTTCATATAATCCAGCCTAAATACATAGTGTAAGTGTTAAAAAGATAATCTGTGGAGGCAGGCTTTGACTCTGTTGTTCGCTACTTACTACCTGCTGACCTTGCCAAGTGATATAAAGGCCTCTGTGTTTCTTTTTCATATCTGCAGAAATAGCAGGCTTTATGCCCACAGTGTGGGCTTGTTTTGAAAGTTGAGCCATCACTTGGGAAGCATGGGAATGCTCTCCATAACTGTTAGTTGCTGATGATATCAACAGCAATATTTTTTTTTTGTCTTCTTTTTTTTTTGTTGTTGTTGTCCTGGGGCTTGAAATCAGGGCCTACACTTTGAGTCACTCCACAAGCCCATTTTTGTGATGGGTTTTCTCGAGATAGGGTCTTGAGAACTATTTGCCCAGGCTGGCTTTGAGCCTCCATCCTCCTGATCTCTGCCTCCTGAGTAGCTAGGATTACAGGCATGAGCCACTGGTGCCCAGCCCTTGCTTGTTGTGATACAGACATGTGTATGGACAAAAAAAAAAAAAATCTGACCACAGATAGAATAAAATTAAGCTGTGGTTGTTAGGACTAACTATAAACAGGAAGATACAGTATGGTATTATTCACCTCACTGTATTTGTAGGGCAGAGGTAGGAATGTTGGGAGTTTTTTTTTTTTATCCTGATGTAAGATATGTAGAGAACTGTTTATACTTGTCTTGACATGCAGGTTAGTGTATTTCTCTGGAGTCTGAATTAAGATAATTGCTGTAACTAGCCATCTTCATGTTGGAAATGTGATTATTCGATGTGTCCTTCACCTTGGTGTCTCCGTGTTTGGCACTTGAGTGAAGAACTGCTCTCTTTTCTGATGAATACTTTTAATTGAACTTGGTTCATTTATGTGACACGATCTTCCTTTTAACCTTAATGCCCTCTCCGTTTTGCAAGTTGAAAATTATGGATTTAAGATATTTTATGAAACAGTGACACGCATATAAGAGGAAATGGAAAAGTTGTTTATAAATGAGAAAGTTGTTTATACATGGGATAGGCATAGTAAAGATACTTCCAGTCTAAATGGAATGGTGTAAACATCTTTAGTATTTACTCTTCAACATTTGGCCATGTTAGGAAGTCTGGGGATGAAGTGATAAATCATGGATTGCAGTGGCATTCATGCTGTTCCAAGGCCACATATGCTGACACACACATGTACACACATGTGCACACACATGCACACACTTGCCTGTGTTCACTTCTTTATTATTTAAAATATCTTAGGTTTCTCATCAAGACTCTTTCTCTCTCCCTCTTGTAGAAGGCCAGCAGTGAGGCCAGTCAGAGTGACACAAGTATCTCCTTATCAGAACAGAAGAGCAAGAGCAGTCTGCACTCATTGACCCATGAAACAAAAGTTGGATCTTTCTTAAGCAGTGCCACTTTAGACGTCAAAGACAAAGCTGGCCTTTGTCCAGATGAAGATGATATGGAAGGAGATTCTTTCTTTGATGATCCAATTCCTAAACCAGAAAAAACTTATGGTTGGTGAGTAGCCTGCTTCTGAGTTATCCCACTAGAAATTTAAAAAATAGAACTTCTAAATGTTTGCATTTCTGTTTAAAAATAATGATCTAATAGTGTTGTAATTATTGAATCCATAGTCCGATTTTGTCATTAAAGCTTGTTACATTGTAAAATCATTCCAGTTTTTTTTTTTTTTTTAAAAGAGAAATCAGGTATGTCTTACTTTACTGGGTAAGTCTGTACTGAGTGCCTGGATGTGACAGGAACCATTTTAAGGACAGGATGCAGCATTGATGGCAGAGGCAACTCCTGCCCTCAGGAAGTTCACCTTCTGATGGAGTCAGGCAGTCAGTAAGAGTCCCACCACAGTATGTCAGACGATGGGGAGCAGCAGCTTGTCAGAGAAGGCCTTACTTGAGGTGCTCACTCGGAGATGCCTTTCAGGCTGTGTGGAGAGCTACAGTAGGCAGGAGTAAGCCATACAGAGGAATAAACCACACAGAATTTGGGTTCACAGAGCTCTTGGGAGAGGAAAGAGTAAATGCAAAGATGTCCAGTAGGCCAGAAGACTGCAAAGAAGAGAGTGCGGTCATGGCAGAGAGAGTGAGAGGGCTTGTATGAATTGGAACCAAAGACAAGAGACTGAACTGACCATCAGAGTCTGACTTCCATCTGAGTGATGCCAGATATCCTGGGAATCTTGGTCCAGCATACAGTATGATATGACAGGCTCCTTATTTGTTGAGCAGGGTAGACCGAAGGTTTCCAGGTAGGAGACTGTTAGGATTATTCAGGGAAGAGATGATGGAGAAAATGATGAGAAATACGTGGGTTTTGGAAATATTTTAAGGATAGATCCAAAAGGGTTTGTTAAGTGGCAGAGAACCAAGTAAAATCTAGGGGACTTTGGTTATTTACTTGTAAATAACCAAAAGATTGAAGAGCCATTGGCTGAGATGAAAAGTGGAAAGAGCTGGGTCAGATGGCACAGATGGGTGGAGTGATGTGTTGCAATTGAGAAGATTATTGGTGGGCTGTGCAGTAGACTATTGGATCTGTGAGTCTGGGGGAGAAGGCAGTGGTCTTCACTGGATCTATCCATGAGGGAGTCATTAATTTGTAGGTAATGTTAAAGCCAGGAGACTGGAGGAGATCACCAAGAAAGTGGGCTCTGCAGCACCTTGAGGTCAGGGGGTGAGCAGGAAGCACAGAGGAGATGGAGAGAGAACTGGACACGGGGGTGTCCTTGTAGAGGAGGCAGGAGGGACAGCTGCATTACATCTGCTGAAAGTCAGCCACTGGAGTTAGCCACACAGAGGTCAGTGAAGACTTTGGCAGGCTGTTTTGCTGTAATGGAGTCGTGCCCATTAAAGGACTCTTGGACTCAAGAAGGAATGGCAGGAAAGGATTGTGAATGACAAATAATTTTTGATGAGTTGTAGAAGGGTGCACAGGATTGAGGTGGTGGCCAGAGGGGCAGGATATAGCTTAAGAAGCCTGGTAAAGTGGGAGAAATCGCAGCATGTGTGAATGAAGACTAGAGGATATACCTTTAAAGATGGGAGAATGAATGATGTAAGGGAACAAGGGGAGATTCCTGGAGTGCTGTCCAGTAGTGGGATCCAGTGCCCAGGGGAGTTGTTCTTGCTCAAAGAGTGGAGAGCATAAATCCCCATGTACACAGGGGTAATCTGATGTTCTTATTCACCTAAGTTACCAGCTAAGTGCAGACAGAGGAGGCGATGAAGAAGAACGTGAAACCTGTACAATGAAGTAAGGAGAGAATGAACTGTGGAAGTGTGGGGTTTCAGGGAAGTGGTAAACATGTTAGTGCTTACCCTCGAAGAGGATTGTGACTCTTGACATCTGAGGGGTAGTGCTTGTTTGCTAGCTGACTCCTGTACTGTTCCTTGGCTGAGTTTCTGGGTGATGGACAAGGGCTTCTGAAAGAAATTATGTGTACTGAAGGTGTTGAAGCCTGCAAGAAAGCAAGCAGTTCTAAAAAAGAAAAGGTGAGCTGAGTTGTTAACTGACAGACGTATGTATTTGTGACTGATCTGCAGGTATACTTTATGATTTTGAATCTTCGAAACCTGTGTTCTTTATTTCTAGCTACTATGTGCAATATAAAATATTTTTAAGTTGCTTTTACCATAATGGCAGAAGAAAAATGTTCAGTAGCAGAATTTGAGATTACCATTTAATAACTTGCTTACTTGCTGATAGGAGAAGTGAACCAAGGAAGCAGGTGGGAAGCCTGGCCTCGCTCTCTGATGCACCCCCCTTAAGGAGTGGGCTCAGCTCCCTGGCAGGAGCCCCTTCATTAAAAGACTCTGAGGGTAAGTGCTCCAGGTATTTTTTCTGATTAACTAGTGAATAATTGTTAATTTTTTTTTTCAGAAAATAATCTGAAGAGTGTGCCATAATTTTATCACTTGGATATTTCCTATTAATATTTTGTTGCATATATTTTTTTCATTTCTTTCAATGTAGTTAGTACAGTAAACCCTTGGGTACCCCTGGGTCTGTGGTTCCAAGGAGCCCACTATTGAGGAAAAATCACAAATGCTCAGGATGCAGAGAGTTCAGTGTTGTCCTGCAGATTCTTGATTCATTTTTCTTATAACACTGCTCAGCTTCTGCTGATGCTGCCTTTCAACAATCCAAAATTTTCGCTTGATCACTTATATGAGGGATGTTATGTGTCCTTTCTTTTCTTTTTTCTTTTTTGTGATACTGAGGCTTGAACTCAGGGCCTGCACCTTGAGCCACTCCACAAGTCCTTTTTTATGAAAGGTTTTTTTCGAGATAGGTTCTCGTGAACTATTTACCTGTCTGGCTTCGAACCACGATCCTCCTGATCCCTGCCTCCTGAGTAGGTAGGTTTACTGGTGTGAGCCCCCTGCTCCTGGCAGTGTGCCCTTTTTGTCTTGGGAAGATTGCCATGACTTTCACCTTGCTTTTTTGGGCACTTTTTGCTTCTTGGGAGGCTTATTTTCACAAAATTGAGGGCAGGGAAACACTCAGCAGATCACACAATATAAACACAACCAACAGCACAGCTTCTGTGTATCAATTGAACTCTGTAATGCACATGCAGTAATTAAAATTTTTGTTTATGAAGTTTCTTTTGATTTTTAAAATTATTTTTTCTTGATTGCACTTGGTCAAAACCACACATAATAAACCTGTGAATAAGGCAGCAAGCTAACTTGGGATCCTTAGTAGCTGGTATTATAGGCATGTACCACCATGCCCAGCTTTCTCTGTTGTTTTGTACTGTCTTTGCTATGCTATCATAATACTTCTAGAAAACTGACTTTGTCTGGTCTTTGTTATCTATAGATGTGTTATGTGTATAATCCCTAGCTTGTGATGGTTTGACTTACGAGTTTTGAATTTTTATGCAAAAGTGACACATAATCAATAGAAACCGTACTTTAAATTTGGAGCTTTGATGTTCTCTCTGGGAGCAAGACGCACTGTATCTGTCTTCAGTCAGGCTGGACACAGTGGGAGCTGCAGCTCCTACTCCTGAGGGAAAGCAACCCATACTCTACAGTGCTCTGTGCTGCTGAGCCTTGGCGTTCAGTAGATTAGGCATATGAAATGCATTTTTTGATGTAAACTGAAGAACATCTGTAATTTTTAAACCATCTCTTGTTGAACATTTAAAACGACTGGAGTTGGATTTAAATTCAATTTAATTTTAAAAAATTTGTTCTCAGTTGCTGGGCACCAGGGGCTTAACCTGTATCTAAGATACTTGGGAGGCTGAGATTGGAAGGATTGTGGTTTGAGGCCAGGCCAGGCAAATAGGTCTCAAAACCCCATCTCTTAAATAACCAGAGCAAAATGAACTGGAGGTGTGGCTTAAGCAGTAGAGTGTTTGCTTTGCAAGTGCAAAGTTCTGGTTTAAACCCCAGTCCCATCAAGTAAAAGGAAAGAAAAAATTGATTTGAAGTTGGGGTGGTGACACGGGTGACCCATAACCCCAGGTGCTTGGGAAGTAGAGGTAGGAGGATCTTGAGTTTGTTTGAGTTGTGAGTTTGAGGCCAGCCTGGGGTACATAGTGAGACCCTGTCTCAAAAAAGTTGTTTTTTGATACCAGAGTAATGTTAGCTAAAACTTTGATGTAGCATGCCTTTTTATGTGTAGAAGAGATAGATCGGTAGCAAGACATAAAATAGCTTACTATGTCATCTATCTTCCCTTCCCTCCCCTCACACGACAGTACCAGGAATTTAAAACGCATATCCTTAAATGTGTAGCTATACAGTGGACTCTTTATGTCATATCACAGTCAGTATGGCATTTAACTGGACATGCCTAGAGCACCAGTGTGCCTCTTCTGAGTTTCCTGATGTAGATTGGTAAAGAATTTGCATAATTTTGGGGGTACTTCTAATCTTTTCATCTTGTGTGATATAACTGGGACTTCTAGAGCACACAGGAGATGGTCTGTTTCTCTACTATACTAAAAAGTATAGTGAGCCAGCCATGCATCTGTTAGGATGGTCATGTCCTGCCTCTCCATAGTTATGGCCATCCTTGAGGAAGGAACCTAGGATACCGCGATTGTCACTGTAACACAATATCTGAGAAAAATCAACTAAGGAAGGAAAGGTTTACTTAGTTCAAGGTTTCAGTCTGGTCATCTGGCTCCATTACTAGGAACCAATGGTGAGGCAGAGCATCGTGGTAGAGGAGAGCGTGGCAGAACAAAACAGCAGAGAGTGACAGGAAGGGGTCAGGGACAAGGTGCACCCTGAAAGGGCACACTGCTAGTGACCTGCTTCCTCCCACCAGCCAGTATCTCCGAATAACACATTCAGTATGAACTCCTGAACAAATTAACCCATTGAGGAAGTTAGGACCTCGTGATGTGGTTACCTCACTAGCACCGCCAGCTGCGGTCCAGGCCTTCAACATGTGAACCTTTTGTCGGGGACACATCCTATCTGAGCTGTAGCATGACCATCAAGTCACTGGCACTGCTGAGAGAAGGATGATTCAGGGGCGACACTGGGAACTGAGGACTGAAGAACAAAACCAGTGAGAAGGTCAGTGGGGTAAATGAAATACTGGTTTAGGCTAAGGGAATTTAACAGTGCAAAGGAGAAATTGAGGAAAATAATTAAGTATAGTCCATGAGTCTTACCTGTTGGCCACTTACTATGGTTGTGTTCTAATAAAGTATTGTCTATGATTTAAAAAGGGTTGTAGTGCATGACTGAAACATGTGTTCATAAAGCTTGTAATTGTTTTTAAGTTTTAGGTTATTACAAAGAAGCCCCAAACTGGAAAATAACTTAATGTGACTGAGAGACCATTTTACTGTAGGAGTTTCTTTGATGCTGACACTTTTTTCCTCTTTACAGGTAAAAGGGGAAGTATGGTTTTGAAAGATCTGAAATTGATCAGTGATAAAATTGGATCACTTGGATTAGGTAAACAGATTTCCACTTTCAGTGTGGATTGCTTTAAAATGATTATCTTTTAGGATAAAATCTTAAATGAGATGACACCATGAGCCTACATCGAACTGTTCATTTGATGGGTGTTTGGGGAGTTGGCATGTGTTCAGGGTTGCACTCTTTGAAAGGATGGCTGTAGCCACAGCCAGGACAGTTCTCTGTCTTGTGGAGTTCAGGCTGTGGTAGGGGAGAAGGTGTTAACAGGAACCTACAAATATTTTGTGGGTTAGAGGGCCAGTGTTGGTATGATGATGGACCATGGTCTGTGTCTTCTGGCCAAGGCATTCAGGGAAGTCCTCAAGGAGAGGCTAGGCCAAGACTTAGTGGCCAAATAGGAGATATTGTAAAGGAGAAGGGAAAAGGTCTCAGTTCAGACTGTGCAAAGTTGGTACAGAAGCAGAGCCATTCTGTGGGTGCTGGGAGTACACGGTCCTGGCTTCAGGAGCTCGGTCTAATAGAGGAGAGATGTGCGATGTCATGTAGGTGTACAGAGCAAATGTTGGCAGCTGGCCCTGTAAGTGAGCATCTCCTCTGGAAGTAAGTGTGAATGTAACTGAGTTCTCGGCCACTAGTTGAGAACATAGTTTGCATAGGTTTCCGCTCAGTGCATACCACAGGCAGGTATGACAGGAGAATCTTTGAGTGACCCTTATTCTCCATCACTGACTTGAAAGAAAATGGTACAGCCAGGCCCTCTGTGGCCATCTCCTGTCCTGTCTGGTTGTGATGCAGTGTTAGGTTCCCCTGGGCTGTGAGTATTCACATGTGGGATTGTTAAAGAGCTGAGCTCCCCAGGCAAGCTGGGGAGAAAGGATGTCCCATGTGCTGTTGGCTGTTAAAACTGGGCATGTATTAGGGGGAAGCTAGAGAACGCCCCTTCCTCTTCTGAAAAAAAACCTGGGTAGGTAGTACAAAGGACTTGGGTTTAGAGTTGACAGAGCTATATGCATATCCCAGGTGTGGCCTGATTTGGGGGGTTGTTGGGGGTTTAAACGAAACTTCTCTTTCTCAGCTGTTAAGTAGAACTAATAGCATCGTCTTCACTTTAGAGACATAGGCTTTAAGTATGTACACAAACAGGAGTAAAAGTGCAGTGCCTGGCACAGCAGGCACCACACAGACCAGCTTCCTTTTTGTGTTACTTTCTTCCCCGTTTGCAGCTACTTGCTGAAGAATAGATGTTCCCTGAGCTGCCCAGATTCTTGTTCCACACAGTGCCCTGGAGTCCTGGTAACTGCTGAGTTGCTGGTCATGCTACTCTCTCTGCGCATCCCGTTGCTGGCTGGCCAGCTAGGTGGGCCCACTGCCCTTCTTCACTGGTTGCTCCTCTGAGGTGCGAGTGAATGTGCAGGGGACATTCTTTCCTGCTGTATCTCTGGATGTCTGCCACCCAGAGCCTTCCGAACTGTGACACCTTGACGGCTGCTCTGTCCCCTTCCTTCTGGTTCTTTGTGTTTTACTTTGTGATGTTTCTTCCTGTTGCCAGTCTTTCGACTTTGCTGTCTGACTGCTGTTCTCTGTCCAAGTGATGGTTACCCCCTCTGCTGTTAGGGTGGGACTGTGGAGAATTCTCGTCCTTGGTGAGGAGGGGTTCCTCTGACTACAGAGCTGCTTGGCAGAGTAGAATGGTGGTAGGCTTCCCATTTCACCTCACCCTCTGTTTAGCTTGGGCACACTTTGAGCTGGAATTTGGGTAGTTACATAGGCCACGCGTACTAGTTCACTAGCCAGATGTTTGCTGTTGAGTTAACATACGGATTCAATAGAAGTAAACATTGTTATTTACTTTGTTTAATGGCATTGCAGCAATGTTGTTTAGTGTTTGAGCTTCTTTCCATTGTAAGTACACGTAGCAGTATTCTAGATATTTTAAGCAATACATAGATGCTAGTAGTTTTGTCCAGGGTGATAGTGATGTTAGTGATATGTGCCTGGCACTGCATGAAGAAATTACTTTTCTACCCCAGGAGGTAGGTTGGTCATGCCTGTCTTTATAGAAGCAGAACTAGTAAGAACTCTGTAAATTAGTGACTTACAGAGGGTCATAGGCTTTAAGAATCTTGATATGTCATAGAGACCTTAACCACGGTGTAGTACCTCCTAGACAGTACTTAAAATACCATTTTGTGAGAAAATTCTGAGTTTCATAGAAATAGTTTACAAGTTAAGTTTTACAGTCCAAGCTATTTAGTTTGATCGTCAAGTACAAAAGGTATGGAAATGAAATGTAAGTCAGGCACGTTGCATGGTTAAAGCAAAAGTTATCTGAAAAGCAATAGACATTTTATTTTAAAAAGTAGATATTTTAGACTTTGTGGGCCATGTATGGTCTCTGTCACATGTTCCTTGTTTTTTTAATATTCCTTTAAAAATACCAGAGCCATTCTTTGTTCATTGGCTGAGCAAAAGCAGGATATTGGTCAGAGGTAAGAAGCAAAGGCTATTGGAGCAGCCCAGGTGGGTTGAGGCCGGCATCTTACAGATGGAGCAGACAGATGGCATGGGATGGGTGGAGACTTTAAAGGAATGTAATCATATAGATTCTGTTCATGACACTCATTTTGATTCTGACGTGTGAAGTTCCCAGGATGTGTAAAGTGCATAAGCAGGAAGTCAGAATCCAGTGCTTTGTAGCACATTATTCAGCACGGGCTATTGACCCCATGTGTTCAGTTGGCTACAAGTGTGGCAAGCAGGGAATTGAGGAAGCTCACTCCATATCCACACTGCAACCACAACTGTCCCCGCTGTCCTGGCTCAGTTTCCTGTTCACACCTAGCGACTCAGTGATTAGTTCTTGGAGGCTCTCAGGCTCTTATTAGCTACCACTGCTGTTTGTTGATTGCACTTGTAAGCCAGCCACCGATGTGGTTCGCTCATTACTTGCTGTTCAGTACTTCAGCTCCTAAGCTTTTGAGGCTCCAAGTAGAGATGGGCTGTTTTTTCTAGAGGCGCAATCTGGAAACTTGTCACCCTCCCTGTACTCCATGGCTTCTGGTCAGGGACTCTTGATTCATTGTTCCGCAGTGTGAATGCAGCACTAGCCGTGGTTCTTGTTTTCTGAAAATCGTTCCTTCTCATTCCATGCCATCTGACTGTCTTACCTGTAGGACTCCTGCCTTCACTGGAGTCTTCAACCCGGTCTCCCCACAACAACCTTTTGTAATCTTTACTTTCATTCTTTTTTTTTTTTTTTTTTTTTTTTTTTTTTTGGTGGTACTGGGGTCTGAACTCATCGCCTAATGCTTGCTAGGTAGATGCTCTACCACTTGAGCCACTCTGCCAGCCTCTTACTTTCATTCATAATTCCCCTAAGCACATTTCGTCTCACAGTGCTCAGTGTCCATGGGAAAGCATCTCTTGGGTATCACTGCCCTGTGCTTTCACACCCACTACTCCTGTTAATTTCCCTTTGCTTTAGACTGAAATCTGACCAGGGCTCTCCAGACCCTATACACTCTGGCCTCTCACAGTTCTGTCTGCCCCGCAGCCTGGCTCCTTGCTTGTGGTGTTTTAGATGCCACAGCTTTCCCATCTAGAGCCTTTGCACCTATTCCCTCCTCTTAGAACTCATTCTCTCCCAGTACCTGCACCTCTGCTGCCTTCAGGGTTCAGGTCAGTTGCTACCTCAGAGTTCTTACCGCCTGGCCTGCTCTGAAGGCATTGGGTTTGTTCCACTGTTTGTTTTCTCTTTCTTCTTGTAGAGTATTGGCTTCTGTATCTGTAGGGGACAGAGGAGTCATTTGCATATTTGATAATTGAATAACCTTTAGTTATCCTGTGTGGCTGCCCGTCCAGCACTCAGATCCTCTCAAAAGTCTGGTCTCGGGCTTTGGAGGACCCAGGAAGGTGCCAGCAGCATCTGTGAACTGCTTGCTCTCCAACGAGTTTCTTTGTGCTCTGCATCTTCCCTCTGCCCTCCATCACCATTCATTCACATCCACCTGTCTCCTCACCTGGTCCTTAGACGATGTGGGGGGAGTGTAACTTTGTCTTAACAGCCTTAGGTAAGTCCTGGGGTGCTCACCTGTAGGAGCCTTGACATGTAGCACTGTTGTGTCTCCTTCAGGCAGTTGGTCTGCTTTTGTTCAGAGCTCTGGGTTAAGCACTTTGCATATGCGATAAAGCTTATGTAAACTCTGTGATTGGTGTGGGTTTGGCTGTATTTAACATGGCTATGAAAGGGCCCCAAAGGCCCTCTGAGTTCTGGGCTGTTGGGTGGGGCCCAGTCTGAAGCTAGTTCTGTTGACTGCAGCTGCACTGATTTGCCTTGTGATCGTTGTTAAGTTTTCTAACTGTTAAGTGGGAACATCTCAGCAGTTCCCAACAAGGTAACCAGGGGAGTTGATGGTGCCTTGCTGGTGCTACACTCCATCAACTCAAAGGGCAGCATGGTGGTGAGCCTGCCTGGGCCTCCTTCTTTGAGAGCCTGGATGAAAGAAGGGGTTAAGCACGCTAGGATGTGGTGCAGTCACTTAGAGCAGCTGCCATTTGCCTTCGTGTTAAATGGTAAAAATACTGCTTCTGAATAGTCTTCAGAACTTGTCTTTAGTGAGGAGATATCATTTAGCACAGTAACATACTATTTGGGCAGGGAATATGTTTAGTTTGTAGATAAATTATGAAGCATTTTCACGTGAACGTGTTAACATTTCTTTTCTTAAACTTACCAGGAAATGGAGAAGAAGATGACTATATTGATGATTTTAATAGGTAAGAAAAACAGTATGTATATTTGTAAATAATTTCTGAATACAGATGAGTGTGACAGAATTACATTAGGACTTATTTTAGCGTATCTTATTCTTTGTTGTGTTGATTAAAGGTGAATGAAAGATAGTTGATCCAAAATTATTTATTTTGGAGCATGTTCTTCCTTTTATATTAGACTTATACATCTATAATATGTTGAGGGAATTGGTAATAATAAGAAATAACACTGAGAGCCAGGCGAGGTGGTGCACAGTTATAGTCCCAGCTATTTGGGAAATGTGGGCAGGAGGATTAGGAGTTGAGAGCAGAGTTAGTGAGGCCCGATCTTAAAACAAAAGACAGACAAAGGGCTGGGAATGTGGACTGAATAACAAGGCCCTGAATTCAGTTATCCCCAGTACTGGAAAAAGAAGGAGTGGGGAGGCAGAAATAGCATTGAGGAGTCAACTGAGAAGTCGTTAGGAGAGAGGCAGCTGTCACAGTGGACTGGCTCTTTTGCTCCTCCTTTCCTCTCTCTTCATTGTGGGAATTTGTAGTCAGCATAAGAAAATTGCCCCTGTAATTATTTTTCTGATCCAGACAACATTTCATATTTTTGTGTCAGGTGGTTTTGTTACATACATGAAGATAACTTATGGATTACCTAATAATATGGAAATAATATTGTTGTGGATCTAAGTAGAAATCTTAAATCAACTATCTAGAATTTCATTTGACTTTTTTCCATGTAGAAATTTGTACTTATTTTTAGCAGAATAATTTCCTCATAAGAGTTTTTTTTTTTTTTTTGAAATCATGTGATGTAGTTGAAATTTTAGAAATCTGGGTTTGTTTCCTGCCCTTGTGTGCAAAGTCACCATTGAACCTTAGGTTTTGCATCTGCTCATTTGACGTGATTGGAGCTACTGCCCTTGATATTTTAAGGGCCACATGAGATGGTGGGTATAAACTTGATGATATTTAATGTTATACTTCACCTAAAAGATTAGAACAAATATCTGAAAATTTGAAGAATAGTAGTTACTCTTTTCAGAGTTTTTTTTTTTTTCTTTTCTCTTTTCCCTTCTTGCAATAGTGCCAGCCATCGCTCAGAACAAAGTGAGCTAAGTATTGGTGAACAGATTGAAGAAGACCTTTCCACAGGAGTAGATGACATCAACACCAGTGATAAAGTATGGGGTTATGTGTTTCCCATTCATGGCTGTCTTTGCCTATTTGTTGATTTACCTTGAGGTTTCAGAAATTACTTAGTAGGAAAACAGTTGAAAATTGTGAAAGGGTCATGCTAGAGTTAACCTACTCTGTGTCTGTGAAGAGTTTTCAATGAATATGTAAGCTGTTTTTAGTTGTCACTCTCGTTGGTACCTGTGTGTTTCTGACTGACTGAGTTGCTTCTGGGTCACTAGGCTTACTGTGGGGTAAGGAAGGCCATAGTGGTTCACCACATCCATGTTGCAGGTTATGGTCATCTCAGGTCCAGCTGTAATACCTGAATAGGTAAGGCAGGACCAGTCTATAGCCGCAGGAGGTAGGGTGGCAAAGGGAACTGGTGTTCATTGAGGTTTGCCATCATGAGTCCATATATGAGGTGTCCACATCTGAGCTTTTCGTGCAGCAGAGAAGAGAGTACACTTGTCCATATGGAGCAGCTGTGCACAGCTCAAGTGGATCTGCCTTTCATGTCATGGGGGTCTGATCCAGGAACACGAGGTGGACTTCACAAGTGCTGGGCTGCTGCATGGGGAGAAGGCCTATGAGCGAGGTCACACTGAACAGAGAAACAACACAGTCGGAGGCAGCAAAATTTGGTGTGCCCTCCCTCTTTAATGTACTGCATTTTCTTAGGAAGGCTTTAACCTTTCACACTAGGTTCTTTACTTGTTAGGTGGAAATATTAATACCTGCCTAATAGGATTGTTTTGGAGATTAAATGATAATATGTAAAACTCCTCTGATTCCTTACACATTATAAACTTAAATTATCTGTGCTTTCCTTTTTCACCCTTTGTCATCCACAAGAGGCCTAAACATGATTTAAAGTTAAATGAAAGAAAGGGGATTTTCAGTCATTTTCCTTGCTGGAGTTAATGATGAGGTCAGCTGTTAACTCAGCCACTTGGTACTGTCACAGAGTTCAAAGCAGGGCCAGGAGCCTGCCATATGTCGAGTCCAGTGTTGAGCCATGGTTGGAGAACTCTAGCAGGTAGAAAAGGAGATGTGGCCGTCATGCTGCCACTGGGGACCATGTGCTACTCAGGTGGTTTCTTTCTGTTCTTCATGGGGTCATCCCCACCCTGCCCCACCCCACCCGGGGTGTGGTACATCTAGTGCACTCTAGGAATTTTCTGGTGCAGGCTTAGCTTTATATAGTCATGCTGTTAACAGCTTTGCACAGGAATGGACTTGCGTTGGTCATTGTACTTCATCAGCTGACATTTTTAAGGATTTCTCTACAGAGAATGCAGAAGTGTTTGCATTCTTTGCCATAGTAGAGCTTTTACCCAAGGTGACCAAAACTGATATTTGTTGTGCTATTTAGAAAGTGTGGCGCTTGGGATGTGGGCCTTGTGGAAGGAGATAGTACTAAATAAGTCCAACCGATCTGGGTTTGAGTCCTGGGGCTGCTATTTACCACTCGAAAATTGTGGCCTTAGCTTCTCATATTTATTTCACAAGGGGGTGATTGTTGTAAAAATTAGTGATGAGAATAGAGCAAATAGATTAGTATTTAGAACAGACATTCACAAAATGGTAGCTAGGACTGTTAGTTCTGTTCCGGTCTTAAGTGAGGTATAGGGTCTTTCCTCAAGTTTTTATACAGGCTGGGTCATTTACATACAAGTGCACATTTAAATAGAAAGTGATGTGTCCCCTAAAAGGCCTGTCACTTGTGGACTATGGAATGCTTATTATTTGAGCTGGACTTTGAAAGATGATGACTGATCTGATAGTGTGTTGGGTGGGGGTGTTGGGAGGATCGGGGAGGGTGCTGTGACTCCAGGGCTCCACTGGAGGCTCCCTGTGACGAGGCAGACACAGGGATGGGTGGGGCAGGCTCTTAGACAATGGCTTTGGAGCAGAAGTCACAGGGAAAGGAGCAGGAGCAGGGGCCCAGCAAGAGAAAAGGAACAGGCCCTGTCCTCGGAAGCGCACACAGAGTGCACAGCAGCCTCATTGAGTGAGCATGCCAACAGTGACACTGAACGCTCTCAGAGTCTTGTTCTTCACTGTTGATAGATAGCAAGCTATCATGGAGAGCCAGTACTTTTTTCAGGGCTAAAAATACGTTTATTTTTATTTTGTGACATGAAAAATCTGTTTTGTGGCTTTGAACTGAGATGGCTGCATTGAGTTCTAATTCTAAAATTAATGAAGGATGTAATTGCCTTTATGCACACAAAAACAGTTTAAAAAAAATAACCCATGTGATGTCTTGAGAATCCTTTTTATTTTTTTTTCCATCACTGGGGTTTGAATTGAGGGACTCACGCTTGATAGGCAGGCTCTCTACCACTTGAGCCACTCCACCAGCCCATGTGAGACCTGTATACGTTACGTAATATTTAAATCAGATTAAACATATCTCTTTCTTTCTTTATGATGAAAACATTCAGAATTCTTTCTTGTAGCTTTTGAAATGTACAGTAGACTATCATTATATTGACCGTACTGTACAAATAGCTCACCAGAACTTATAACTTAGTCCACACTGATCACCCCCTCTCCACATCTCCCTCTCCACTCTTCTCCCTAGCCTCTGGTCACCACCATTCTACTCTCAATTTCCATTAGATCAGCTTTGTTATATTTCACACATGAGTGAGATCGTGCAATGTTTGTCTTTCTGTACCTGACTTATTTCACTTCACATATATGATCTCCAGTTCCATCCATACGGTCACAAATAACAGGATTCCATTCTTTTTTATGGACACATAGTTTTCCATTGTACTCTTTTATGCCTTCGTCAGTTGACGGATGCTTAGTTGTTGGCTGTGGTGAGTAGTGCTACAGTGAACATGGGAGTGGAGACGTCTCTTCACCATATTGACTCCATTTCTTTTGGATATTTCCTCTGGAATGGTGTTCTGTTTTTTCTGATGGCTATGCTAATTCACACTTCCGCCAGCACTGTTGAGGGTCCCTTTTCTTCACACCCTTGTCAGCACCTGCTGTCTTGTCTTTTTGATAACGCCCTTGTTCCTGGGTGAGGTGATATCTCACTGTGGTTTTGGTTCTCGTTTCCTTGATGATAAGTGATATTGAACACTTTTTCATCCACCTGCAGCCCATTTGTATTTTTAAAGAAATGTCTGTTTAGTACTGTTGCCTCTTTTTGAATCCGGGGTTTTTGGTTTTTGGGTTTTTTTTTGGTGGAGGGCTATTGAGTTTTTTGAGTTCCGTAACAATCTTTGTCAGATGCAAGCATTCTGTGGGTTGTGGCTTCACTCAGTTGATTATTTCCTTTGCTGTGCAGAAGCCGTGGAGTTTGATGTAATCCCACTTGTCTGTTTTTTTCTTTTGTTTACTGAGCTTTTGTAGGCTTGTCCAAAACAATCCTTGCTGAATCCACTGGCCCCCGAGTACTCTGTGTTTTCTTCTAGTAGCTTTAGTTCTTACATATAAGCCTTTGATCCATTTTGTGCTGATTTTTTTTGTAATGTTGGGAAAGATGGAGGTCTGTTTTTCTGCATATGGATACCCAATTTTTCCAGCACCTTTATTAAAAAAATGCAGATAGGGCATTTGATAAAATTGACTAACCCTTCATAATAAACACTGAATAAATTAGACATAGAAGGAGTCTATTTAAACAAAATAAAGGCCATGTATAATAAGCCAGCAGCTAACATACCGACTGAGGAGGAGTTGAAAGTCTTCTCTGTGTGATGTGAAGTAAGACAAGGATGCCACACTCACCTCTGTCTTCAGCACAGGGCTAGAAATCGTAGTCGGGGCAATCAGGCAAGTGAAAGAAATAAAGGGCTTCCCAGTTAGAAAGCTTGAAGCCGAATTGTCACTGTTCTCAGATGACTTGATCTTACATGTTATAAAACCCCCAAAATTCCGGCAAAAGGCAGGCATCAGTGGCTCATGCCTATTATCTTAGCTACTCGAGAGACAGGGAACAGGAGGATCATAGTTCAAAGCCAACCTAGGCAAAAAGTTCATGAGACCTTATCTCGAAAACACCAAACATAGAACAGGACTGGCAGAGAGGCTGTTAGAACTAATAACTGAGCTGAGCAAAGTTGCTGGATACAAAGTCAGCACACAAAAATCAGTAATGTTGCCTTACGCCAGTAGTGAGTCATGTGAGGTAGAACCCAAGAAAGCAATCCCATTTGCCTCAGATCAAAGCTAAATGTAAAACCTCAGATAACTGAATCACCTAGATGAAGAAGGATGGCTTTCTGTCCACAGTTTTTCCTATATTCACCTTTGTCTGTTGTTTAGAATTACTGTTTTGCAAATGTAATAGAACACCTTAATGATTTCTTTCTTTAAGAGTGATAGGAGGAGAAAATACAGCTCCAAGTTATCAGAATCTATTTTAGACTCTACAGAATTTTTTGGCCTTTCAGTTTTTGTGTAAACTGGAGTTTGGATTAAAAACATAAGAACTTTAAGGTTCCTAGTCAGTTTCTTTGTGACAGATGGTTTACACCAAGACTTCTTTTGGACCAATGGGAAGGGAAGGGGCTTTATTTATTTAAAAGGATTTTACTCCTAACCTTACATTTTTCTACCCAAAGAATAACAAAATGAGATACCAAGGGGACAGATGAGTAAGAGACCGAAGCTCACAAAATATTTAGACAGAAGGAGTCTTGTTATTCTCACAAAGTGTCCCTGTTCCTATGTAGTGTTTAGTCCAGGGTTGACACACTTCTTCCCTGAAAGGCCACATAGTAAATACGTTGGGTGTTTTGTTGTAGCTGCTCCACTTTGCTGTTGTATTGAGAAAACTGCCACAGATGACACGTGTGAGTGGGGGTGGCTGTGTCCCTTTGTCCAGATTTGACTGGCAACTGGTTGATAAAGATGGGTGTAGATAAAGTTGAGAAGGTTGGCTCTGTCCTTCCTCAGCCATCAGAGGGACTGCATTCTGTATTTTCTGTGTTCTGGACCCTGTCTTGACCCTTGGTTTCCTCTTCAGAGATACTTTCTTGGCCTTCATTATGCTTATATATGTATTTCCTTTTCTGTCTTTAGCTTAAGCATGGAAATGAGTGTGTATGTTTTGGCTAGTAGAGGTTAACTGTCTAGTTCATGTGTAGTTTAAACAGAAATCGTGATGACTCATGGCTGCAACACCAGTGGTCTTGAGGCTGAGGCTCTGTGGGCCATCTTGTGTGCCCATCTGCTCTCCAGCAGTCTCCTGTGGCTTCAGCTGACATGAGGTTAGGGACTGTCCTGCTGTGCCTTAAGTGTAATGTTACAAACGTAACTTGCATGCCATCATACAAAGTTAAACCATAGGAGACAAAAGGTTTTAAATGACAATATTGCACATTTCGTGCATAACAAGGTCACACGTTGGACTGTACCCAAGGAGGAAGTCTTATGGTTTGTTATGAGTATGTTTCTTAGATTAAATTGGAATAATGTGTAGAAGTTTTTTTGTGTAGTTTTACACTTTGACTTGAAATGTGTGAGAATCTAGTCAGTACAAAGCACTGAGTTCACAAGGCTGTACCCGTCTGTTAGCTGTGAGGTTCCCAGCAAACCACTGCCAAGCACCTGAGATTTCCCACTTGTTTTATGAGTTTTAATGTGAAGCCGGTTGTAGAGTATAAAGTATTTAAATGATAGTTTTATACTTTTTAAGTTAATTCAGACTCTGCTTGTGTTCTGACATTAAATCTTTTCTTTCTTTTGAACAACAAAGCTCGATGACCTCACACAAGACCTGACTGCCTCCCAGCTCAGTGACATTGCAGACTACCTGGAAGATGTGGCGTAGACACGAAGAAGGAAGTATTCTGATTGACAGAGACAGGACTGATCAGCTCCATTTTTTTTTTTTTTTTTTTTTCAGACAATCACTTTTTGCTGGAATGTCTACTCCCTGTTGGTGCCTTCCATTTCAAAAAAGACTGCACATATTTTTAAAAATTAACTTCATTTTACTAAACAAAATACTTCCTATATGAGCCCATGTGTGGAAGATTTAATATTCTTAATTTGGTTTAGCTTGACATTTCTCTATGAAAATTGAGAACACTCAAGTTCATTACAGGGAGGGAACTTCTGTGTTAAGAGAATAAAGAGAGGTGTCAGTAGAGTCATAGGTTCACATGACTCTTCCTGTGTGGCTGCTGGTGCAGAGATCTTTGAAAACCTGACCTTTAGCCATCCGAAACCAGATGTGTTTACATCTGGTTAACTTACGCCCTTAGTGTGTTCTAAGATATTAGGTGAAATGACCTGGTAAACTCATGATGCTGAAGTATATTAATGTAAGTTATGCTTGATGTGTCAGCTTGATTTTGTATTTCCTTCCTTTTGGAAGGTTTGTTAGACCATTAAGGTTATATTAAAGTATTCTTGTGTGTGCTATTTAGTTTTGCTTATTTTGAAGAAATCTAGAAGTGGTTATGACTTAACTCATAGAGTTGTCAATGTCAGTTAACACTTATGGTCCCCATTCCTCCTGTTGTCTGTATAAGCAGCTTTTGTCCCAGGTTCTCTTCATTACAGTTATTATTTGTAAAGATGCCTTGAAATATATTAAAACCAAAATGCATCTGACACCATTAAGCATTGCTTTTATTTCAGATCTGTAAGTTGATTATGTTCTAATCCAAATTGGAACAAAATAGTAGTAATGGCCTAAGACCACATAGATTCAGTTTAACAAGCTTTACTGTATGTAATTTCTTTGTACAGGCTCCTTAGAGCCTGTAATAGAATTTCCACCAGACTCAGACCATGTTCCTTGTGCTGCTGTAATATTAGTAATGCAAAAGTATTTAAGAATGTACAAATAGAAAAACAAAAGTGACGTGTGCATATTCACGTAAGTATGAGTAAAGCTAGGATTGCATGGAGTTTTTGTACTTTTTTATCTCAATTATGGCTGTTAAAAGTTATCTTTGTTAATAAAAGAGCAAAATAGACATACTTTGTTGAGACCAGTTAGTGAACAGGCTGCTTCTCACTTATGCCAGTTTTCCATTTCACATTAGCTTAAGTGTTACGGAGTATTTATCAGGCTCTAAAATGTGGAGGAAATGAAGCTGTAGTAAAGATTAAGGCTCTCTGACATTAGAACCTGGCTTTTTAAAATTTAAGTGAAACTGAACTATAAACTCAGACAGGAGGTAGGGCAGAAAGTGGACTGGGTGGCCTACAAGCACGTGCTGCTTCTGCCCTGGGATTGTGGCCCCTGTTGCAGTCAGCTTTCACTGTGAAGCGCGATCTGTGCTGTTGTCTCTGCAAGCACTTTGTAAGCACTGTAGTCCTGTCTGGGCCCTCTTGAGTCTGGGTCAAATGTGTGGTTTATTTTAATACTAGGTAGAAGCGCATTTCAGTGAAGTGATTTGAGAGCATAGCAGGATGTGGCTTTTGTGTTTGTGGAAAACTTTCCAACAGTAGGGTCTAAAATTTGTTATTTTTTGTTACCCAGGGACTCTGACCTTTTGGTAATATTTGGGAGGGTGGGGAGAGAAATGCCAAGTTTACAGCTTTATAATTAGTACTGCATGTGTGTTATCAAATAACTTAGTTTAAAATTCGACTGTGAATATGCTGTTTCCACATGCGACCCTCCCTAGATGCTGTTAACCTCTCACACCTTAAAGTATAAAGTGACGGGTTTTGTATGATTAGTGTTTGCTTTTTGTTAAAAATTTTAGCTCATGAAGTACATTTTATGATTGCCTGTTTTATAGTAGGGTTACCCCCCCCCATTTTTATTAGGATATTTTCGTTGTACTGGGGGAATTTATTGTGACAGTTCTAGTAGAGCTTTTAAAAAATGCTAGACTTTCAATTTTATTGATGAGAATTATAAATGAATAAAAGCACTTATTCTTCCTTTATTTTCTCTTGAACCTGTTACCTGTTATGATGTGTAACAGCAGCAGTGGCCCAGGTTTCTGCCAAACTCCAGCCAGCTCTCTGCCATCGTCACCATCTGCTCTCTGCCTGGGACCTGAGCGGCACAGGCCAGGTGGCCTCCCCAGCCCTGCACAAGGCTGGTTTGTTTTGCTCTCATTTTCAGAGAAGCTTCCAGACAGAGGGAGATAGCCTCCCCCTTTCTGTTCAGTTTACCTTTGTGTTTTGTTCATCTCTTACTATACGCTGGAGTGGTCTTGCTAATTTATTTCCTTGTTTGCTGCCTATAAGTTCCATGAGAGCAGGGAATTTTTTTTTTTAATATCACAAATAAAACAGCATTTGGCCATAGTGTGCTTAGTAAATATGGATTGCAGCAGAGCTTTTTAAGCACTGGCAGAGAGCAGAGATGCTGGGCAGCTGCCTTCCAAGGACAGTATTACACAGGGTTTTTGGTGGGGGGGCAGCTGTGCCCCTATGCTGGACCTATAGAGGCCCCCAGCTTCAGGTCTGCAGACAGGGTGGCAGGAGTGGGTCTGATTTGGCAGACATTCAGTCGGAGAGTTCCTCCTCTGGCTGAAGCCTAGGGGAAGTGTTGCCCTTTCAAGGAAGGTGCCCTCTGCATGGCCTTCGTGCTGAGGTTGGCACCAGAGAGAAGCAGAGCGGTCCTGGGTCCACTGGACCACCCTACAGATGTGGGAGGAAGATGGGAGAGGAGAAGCAACAGCAGAAAGGTGTCCCCAGGCCCTCAGCATTGGGGTCTCTGCCTGTGCATACCGATCCCACCCTGCCAGGCCCCCTCCCCTGTTCTAGGAAGAGCATCTGTTGGGAGGCAAAAGTGCAGAGGCAATTTTAGCCCGAATAGACAAACCTAATTCTAGTTAAAGATAACTTTTTTGATACCTGAAAGGCTCTTATGAAAGAGATATGGTGAGATGTGTTTTGCTTTTGTTTTTAATTTTAGGTGGGGTCTCACTGTGTTGCCCAGGCTGGCTTTGAACTCCTGAGCTCAAGGGATCATCCTGCCACAGACTCCCGAATAGCTGGGACTAAAGGTGTGAAGGTGCACTATGCCTGGCTCTCAAAATGACTTTTGATTAAACAATTGTTGGACTAAGACTGAATGGTGGGATAACCAAGTTCAGTAACCTTAAAGACAAATTCAAAGAATTCGCTATAGATTTAGCAAAAAGGCCAAGGTGAGGCAAGAACAGCTGGGAAATTTGACCAGAGCCTTCCAGTGGCCAGCAAGTCAACACTGAGATAGCAACTAGTGAAACCATCACTGGGAAGAAACTGGAAGGGCCTGGGTGGGTGTTAGAGGTGACAGCAGCAACTGCAGAGCAGCACACAGCTAGGAGAAAATGGTTTCTGGATGTGGAATTCATACCTTGATTTTTACAAGTGGAGGGTGGGGGCCTTGTTGCCAATACAGAGGAATCAACCAAGGCCAGGCTGAGCTGGTCCCCATGTCATCACAAGTTATGCTGTGATCCCGCCAAGGGCTTCTGCTGCTCCTTCAGGTTGGATTAGACAAACCTCCCAGTGTCCGTTGCGGCCTCTAGAAGGCACTATGCTGTCCATGTCCACCTGCCAGTATGGCTGCTGTGTTGGGTAAGGTTTGCCCTCTGCAGTGAGACCTAATTCCAGGAACCCGCGAGTGGTACCGCTTGATGGCTGACTCTCAGGGTGGAGGCAGTTGAGGCTGTCCTGTGGGGTGGTTTCGGGTATCCCAACTGGAGTCTTATTTTTGGCATTTTACGGCCTCTTCTGAAGGATGTTGAAATTACTCCACGGAGGTTTATTTTTCAAACACTTATACTTTAAAAAAACAAAAAGCCAATTTTGGTATGTCTCGTAATCAGATTGTTGAATACAGATCTTGATCATTCCTGTTGTGTTTGTTCTTCACCACGCGTGCTTTCTAAAAGAAAAGTTCTTGGGAAATGAAGATCCTTGGTGAAAGTCCCCTTTTCACTCCAGGCCCTTGGCATGTCTTCCTTGGTTTCTGTTAGTTTTTCTTGGTCCCTGTTGTGTGAGGCTTTGGTCTTGCTGATTGAGGTGTTGAGATTTAAGCCTCTGCATACGGAGCCGTGGTGGTCTTGAGATGTGTGTGCTGCTGCAGGTCCTGTACTGGTTTCCTTGGCTGGGCATCTTGTCCCACCCCACCACCCTGGTCTCTTCAGCCCAGCCCTTCCTTATCTCATACACACCTGTCATTTCTAGTCCTCTTCTCTCTTATCAAGGCTCAGGTTAGAGTCAGTTCTGTGTTCCATGCCCTAGTGACCCTGAGGGATAGCCTGTGCTGCAGAGAGCCATGTCACCAAGGTCAGGTGCTCCCGGGATGGCATCTGTGTCTAGGTGTGAGGCCTGGCCTTGACGCTGTGTGCCCCGAAGAGGTCTGTGAATTTGCCATCCACCCTTCTGCCTACTCCAGCTTCCCACAGGCCTTCCTCTATACCTTGTGTACGAAATTCAAGTTTCCAAGAGTGGGCCTCCTGGGGATCCTACCCTGCAACCCCTGAGTGATGGAGACCAAGGAAGCATGACGCAAGCAGGTGCTGCCCACTGATAGGTAGCAGACATAAGCAGTGGCCACAGAGGAAGAAAGGGAAAAAAAAAAAAAAACATTGTAACTCACCTTCCCAACTCCACTAATGTAAGATCAGGTACGAGAGCCCAGGGGCTATCACAGAATGGTTTGAAGTCAGCCATGACCCTGAAGTTAAATTCACCGTACCCAAGAGTAATCCTAAACATCAACTAAGTCTGGAGCAGGGAGGGTTTCTCAAGTGAATTTAACAAAGACCCATACCTAAGAGCAAGATAGAGCGAAAGTTAGGAATTTCAGACATCACTTAGTGCAGGAACTAGTAGATTACACGAAGTTTCCCTTAGCAAGACAGCGATTTAAACCCAGGAAATCACACCAGGGGCCAAAAGGACTCAAAGCCAAGAGTTCCTCAATTAATATCCCAACTTTCAAAACCTGACGCCCATCTTTCACTCCCTTGAGTCAACCCACTTTCAGTCTGTTGAAAGTGTATTCCTTTCTTAATAAACTTTACTACATCTTTTGCATCTTGGTTGAATTTTTCTGTGGGACTCACGAACTGAGGTAATTATCAATGCTGTTTTTCTTACCAGAAAGTATACAGTATACACACAGTATACAGAAACTTGGCTGAGAGATGAAGGTGGTTCTGCATGGGTACTGAGGGGAATAGGCAAAATACCATCAAAAAAATGCTCTGGACTTTGTGACTCTGGAAAACTGGTGGGCTGATGGGATCGACCCAGGAGTGGTAGCCCTCCTTGGGCCTCAGAATGAGCAAAGGGCCACTCTGAAATGACATGTTCCCCACAAGGACAGAGTGCTGGAGCATGAAGTTGGAAGTCACTGCAGAGATTCAAATCCTGGATGGAGAACTCTGGTGGAGTGGTTTTGGGCAGGTTATTTGACATCAGGATTCTCAGTTGCCTCATCTGTAAAACTTCCCTTCCTCCCAGGCCTGCTGTTGTGTTAAGTAATGTTTGTAGAGAAGTTAGCATTGTTCTGGGTAAGTGGTTAAGGACTTGGAAAGTACTCTTTAGAAAGAAGATGAGGTTGTAGGACTTAAGTGTCTTTACTGGGTATTGAGGAGATGCTTCTTGGATGGGCACTTGGTGTCTGGTGAATTTCTGTTCCTCTTTCAAGGTCTAATTCAGAGGTCACTTCCTCTTGGTCTTCACTCCCTGAGCTACCTCGAGTGCGGTATGTTTTCACAATCTGATAGCTTTTCCCTCATCTCCCCATTGGTGATACTGCGGTAGGCAAGTCAGCAAATGTGAATTTCTGGACTCCACCACCACTCAGAGAGCCCTCCATATATTAAACTGAAAAGCACCAGGACCCTTACGGAGATCACAGAATTGGAAAAGTAACAACTCTGCACTACACTGCAAGTTGCTGTCCAGCAATACTGGAGAAGCTGGACCCATCCTGCTTCCATGTCTACGTGATGAGGATGGACTGGGGCATATGTGAAAGAATCCTGATGTCAGAAACTGGCGTCCGACTGCCAACAATATTAACTCATGAGTTAGGGCTTGAGTATAAGTAACGAGTAGCCTCTTCTGTGATTTGATAATTAAGGAAAAGGAGTATATTTTGAAAATATTTAACACACAGTATTGATGGGGATGATCTAAAGCTGTAATCGACTGTTCTGATGATGACGGAAAGGAAAACCACACTTGATCTTAGCCAAAAGGCCAAGAAGCAAGGAAGGAAAACTGGCTGGTGAATGTGGTTAAAGGAGCGTGTATACCGTTAATACGTTACTCATTGTTGAACGAAAACGTGAGGTGTCCTAAATTCTAAACTTGTGTGAAAGAGAACTTGAAAAGGATTCCAGAATTTGACAGTTGTTAATATTTCCAAAAATAAGTTGTTAAAATTGATGAAAAGTGTTGGATGTGAAAAAAAATTCCTCAATAATTAGAAAACATTTTGATCATTCTAGAGTAAAATTATTTTTATCTTTATAAAAATGCTTTTCAAATTGTCATGTGAAGAGGTTTTATCAGACAGTAAACCACTGTCAGAAAATGTGTGATGATGGGCTGTCAGGCAGTCAGTGAAATGTCCTGTTTCTGTGCAGTGTGTGATGTTTGGTTGTCGGCTGGAAAGCATGGGTTCTGCAGCCCCTCTGAGTGACCTCTTACTGTCCCCTCCAGACTTCCAAGGCCTGTCCCTTGGTAACCTTTATGCTTTGTTCGTAAAGCCCAAGCCATACAGGAATATGAAGATATTTTCTCTGAAGCCCACTATCCCACTGGACATAACTCACCAAAGAAAGAGCCAGGAAAGTAGTGGGTAGAACATCTGACACAAGTTTCAGGCCAGAACAATGCCAGGCTGTGCTTTCTAGTGTGCTTCACGTACCACTTCTCCAGCAGTTTCTCTGACAGCTTCAACAACAGATGACTTGGTATGTTGTACAATTCACCGAAAGTGTGTGAATCAGAAGTTTCTAGTACATTCAGAATGTCCCTGTCACTGCAACAGCTCTGAAACATTATCATTGTCTCCCTCCCACCTCCCCACCAGGCGAGGACTTCCAGTTTCTGGGGAGTGTGTACACGGGATTGCACAATGTGTGGTCTTTTGTGACCCACTTCCTTCACTTAGCACCAAGACTTACCTCAGTATTGTGACATCTGTCAGTACTTCTTTTTTTTGGAGGTGGGGGGACTGGGGTTGAAACTCAGGGCTTCACGCTTGCAAAGCAGACACTCTACAGCTTTAGCCACATCTCCTGCCAATATTTCATTTTCTGTTGCCAAATAATTCTTTGTTATATGTTGTATGTTATCCATTCACCAGCTGATGGACATTGGGTTGTTGCCACGTTTTACTATTATGGAAACACCTCCAAGAACATTCACATTCAGCTTTTTGTGTAGACATGTTTTCTTTCTCTTAGGCATATACACAGAAGTGGAATTTCAGGTGGTTCGATGTTCACACAGAAGCAGTGCCGGTTCCCATTGCAGTTCCTTCACCTCCTCACCAACATTCGTTATTATCTCTGCTTTTTACATACAGTGATTCTGGTGCTTACGATGTGCGGCTTTGGTTTACACGTGGAGCATTGTCACCTGCACTTAAGAACAAAGCGTATTCTGCTATTGGTCGGGCTGTGCTGGAAACCCTTCAGCTGTTTGCAGTCTTCTGTTTTCTTGCTTGCCTTCTTCCTAGTTGCTTCATCCATCATCGGAAGTGGAGTATTTCTGTTTCTTCTAATGCTGTCACTTTTTGTTTCTTGTATTTTTGGAACTCTGGTGTTAGGTGCATATGTGTTTATAATTATAATCATAATCCTACATTGTATCTTCCTGATGGATTGACCTTTTAGCATTAGCAAACATCCCCTTGAGCTCTAGTAATAGTTCTGTTTTAAAGTCATTGTCTTGCTCTTACGGTGCCTAGTTGCATATGTCTTCTTTCAACTTACTTAACTCTGAATTTCAGGTTGTCTCCTGTAGGTGGCATGTAGTTGGATATTTGAAAATTTCTTTTGAATGGACTGTTTAGTCCATTTAACTTCCATGTTACTGATACAGTCGGATTTAGGTCTGCAGTTGCGTCTTTGTTTCTTTATTTTTTACTGCTTTCGTTTGCATTAGGAGAACATGTTCTAATTTAACAATTTAATTCCTTCAGTCATTTATTTTCATTTTATAATATGTGTGTGTGTGTGTTTTCTCACAAATGGTTTGGGTCTCTTTGGTTGGATTTAGGTAAGTCTGGGGCAAACCCTTCTGTAGCTGAGTGTGATCTTGGAAGGAGTTGTGTTAGTGCAGAGGACAGTGTGCTCTGAGGGGTTCTGAGGGAGGGGTGTCCCGTGATGTGCAGAGCAGGGTGCAGAGTTGGAGGGCTATGGCAAGAGACGAATGGCTCCCGGAGGTTGGCCCTGTCCTCTGTCTCTCAGCACACACGTTCCTGAGGAAAGTGAACATTCACTAGCTCTGGCTAGTGAACTTTTGAGATAAAATTCTTTCAAAACTTGCAGCTTCAGTAACTCTGATCCAAGGAGGAGGTCTGTTACGTAATCAAGGCTACAGTGAGAGAATGTCCAAATGGCCTCACTGACTCACACGTGACAGCAAAACAAACTTTCTTGAAGTGTAGACATTCCCTAGAAGATGAGTGACAGGAACTTTGTGAGCTGTAAATGGTAACTCAAAACAGGTGTTAAGATGAGCCTTAGGAAAAACAATTTACCAATATGCACATAAAAAGTGCATGTCCTAGGTGAAAGCACACATAAATAGAGTGGATGAATGAGTGTTCATGGGAAATTAGTGCCCTGGTCTCAGTCAGAGCCATGGCCTCTGTGTCTGGCAATGCCCCTTGTGCCCTTTGTCGCCTGGTACCTCAGGAGGGAGCTGGGCTCTGCCTCAGTGCTTTTCACTGGGCTTTTGCAGACCCAGGTCTGCCCTCAGGGTGCTTCCAGGACTGTGGACAGGAGAAGGGACTGTCACTTTCCTTCCTCAGGTTTACAAAGAATTTCTCCTTAGACAACTGACTGGGAGAAGCTCCTGGGCCACCTGCCTCGCTCCCAGCTTCACAGGGCCTCAGCACAGCTATTCTGCCATGCAGGCCAGGCCTCTGGCCTCCGTGGGGATTGAGGTCAACAGGCTGCCTAGACAGCTGTCACCTGGTGAAGGAGAGCGAGACTTTGTAAGAAGCAGATGGGACTTCCAGGTTACCAAGGAATGGAAACCTGCTGCTCAGGACAGATGGCATCAAGTCCCACAAGAGCACAAGCTTGCTGCTGTGGTCCAGGGCATTCTGCCCAAAGTTACAAAGTAAGTACTGCAAGTCTCCAGTGTCTTCAGAACACTCCTCCAGTGCAAGTGGCTTCATGTTGTTCAGATTGTGTGTAGGTGCTCAAATAAGATCATCTGTGTAATATGCCCAGTGGAATCACAAGTAAAAATAGGTCATTTACCCACTTCTCATCTTCATGCCATACCACAGCCCCGTGGTTTATGTGCAGCCGTTTCCACTTTGAAAAAAAACAAATGACAATTGCCATGGGCTTATAAAAATATTTGCCAATTATATATACACAGAATTTACAATTGTTTTCCTGCTGAGAGAAGAAATCAGGCCCAGAAAACTTGGAAGAAATAGATTTTCAGAGGAAATTGTATTTCACCGAACACTTTGATAAGAACAAAGAAATAAATATTCATGTGGTTCATTTGGTTGGGTGAGGATGGAGAGAGGGAAAGTGAGCATGGACACCGGCCTGGGAGGAGGCAGAATCCAGAAAGGGAGGGGTGGGATAGAGGAGGAGCCAGGGCAGGAGAGCAGGTGACAGGGTGATGGCAGTGAGTCCACCTGTGAATGGGCGGTTCTGAGGGTAGAGCAGGGCTACCAAGTGGAGCAGTTGTCTGGTGGAGCTGCTGTTACTAGAGTGGGCTGCTGGGAGCTTAGGGGTTAAGAATGAGTCGTTCCCCCACACCCACTCGTTCTCTTACCATTTCTCTCAATACTTGGCTTTCTGGATTTATTAGTCACTAGGCCTCTCGGGCTGTGACGTGGGAAAAATAATCTCACGCCAGTTACTTTAGGAATGAATCAAATTAGCAGACTTTGCCCTGATCTGAAAATCCTGGAATGCATATGAGATGTGTGTGTGTGTGTGTGTGTGTGTGTGTGTGTGTGAACGGGCTATTTTTACAGGTGATGTTTATTCCCCAACCTACGGAATTCTCAAAAAGTGAATGGGTGAAGATCTTCAGAGTTCGCTGAGATTTTTTTGGTATACTGGAAAAGGAGCAAAGTCTTAAGTCCCATGAAAAAAAGTTTCAGATATCTCACCAATACTTAAAGCTTGCCTGTGAGGCTGAATGTAGAGCCAAACTCTTATCCCCGATCCCTTTCTACAAAGCACACCCCTGCAAGCACTATTAAATATACCACACACTACCCATGTTGACTGCCGTGCAACATGTGGATGTGTATCTATGCATATCATAACTTTTGCATAGATAACTTTCCCTAACCTCATGGTTGAAGAAGCATCAGAAATGTAGGCCGCCTTAGAGCGCATGCCCAGATAGGAGGCTTTGCATACCATCTTGCTGTTTCTCCAGATCAGCTGAATTTTCCACTGTGGTTTGATGTCTGTGGTTTCAGACATAAAGTGCCTGCTGAGCCTGGGGACAGTTGCATAACAGTAGCTGTGCTGTGGCCATCCTCGTCCCTCTGTGGACCCAGCCACAAAGGCCTGGCTGATTAGACCACTCAGAGGTGGCTGCTTTCATTAACTGGAAGATTTTGCACTCACAATGAGATTCCATTAATTAATACCCTTGAAGATTATTCCTTAATGACTTAACTTCATTAAGGACTTATGATCCTTCACTAAGTCAAGACCATCATTCTAACCTGCAATTTCCATTCAGACCTCCAGTCGTTCCTATGAGAAGGAAAGGCACCACATTAAACATCCAGAGGACACTGTTTATCAGTGATTACCTCATTTGTGACCTTTGGAGTTACCCCAAGGCTGTAGAGAATGGGGGAGCCACAGATGGAAGGGGCCTGGGTCTTGAATTACTGTGTGGAGTAGATGCTCCTCCACCAACAGCTGATTAGATGATTGGGTTTTGATGAGTAGAAAGTTCCACTGTGTTTAGCCATTGAGATTTTGATTTGTATACCAACTAACATAATTTCTCTTTTTTGGCAGTACTGGGGTTTGAACTAAGGGCCCTGTGCTTGCCAGGCACTCAGTCTACCACTTGACCAACTCCGCCAGCCCAATTTCTCATATTAAAAGAGAATGTGTTCCATGACTTTTTTTTTTGGAGGTACTGGGTTTGAACTCAAGGTCTTACACTTGCCAGGCAGGCGCTCTACCACTTGAACAACTCCACCAGCCCACATGACATTCTTTTAAAATCACTTTTGTGACACTTCAACACTATGAAGATGCTCTGTGTTAGGCATCTTACAAAACAAAATCTATATGAAGTCATTTTCTTGTTATTTGTTTTACTCCAAATAACAAATAAACCCAGAAAAGTCAATAGTCGATAGAAGTGATAAGAGAAAGTGTGTGGTGACTCATTGTTCACACAGGACTCTCACGGCAGCAGTTTCTCTTGGTGGCTTGTTCTGAAAACAGCAGCCTGTAAACCGGACAATTAATTACCAAGATGATGCTATAGTCTGGGTCTTCAAT
The DNA here is from genome assembly GCF_047511655.1 of Castor canadensis. Lineage (NCBI taxonomy): Eukaryota > Metazoa > Chordata > Mammalia > Rodentia > Castoridae > Castor > Castor canadensis. The sequence continues at coordinate 2,362,454 of NC_133386.1, read as the reverse complement.
GTCCCCAGTGCTGAGGTGTTGAGGACTTGGTCTTCATTGATGGCGGTTTTGAGAGGAAGTGGAATTTTAGGCGGTGGGCCTCAAGGGAGGAAGTTAAGTCCCAAGAGTCTGCCCTTGAAGGGGTTTGGGACCCAGCCCCTTTTCCTCTCATGTCCCCACCATGATGTTCAAGCTTCACCACAGGCTCAAAATGGTGGGGCCAAGTGACCAGTGGCCTTGAAACTGAGAGCCAAAATCAGTCTTTCCTACTTTAGGTTGTTTATCTCAAGTATGTTGTCACAGTTAGGAAGAACTAACACAACGAACAGAACTTTCTGTAGAGTGTTACTTGCTGGTTGGATTCAGGTTTGCTGAGTTACTCAACGAGCACCATGTTGGGGGAAATGATAAAAGTGAACACGGGTGTGCCGAGGCAGGTTTTCTTCCTGATTTAACTATATCACTGGGAATAGTTCTTTTATCAAAAAATGATAACCCTGTGAGGAATCTGAGTATAATTTTTGTTTATTTTAAAGGTACTGGGGTTGAACTCAGGGCCTTAAGCTTGCTAAGCAGGTGCCCTACCTCTTGAGCCATACCTCCTGCCCTTTTTTACTTTAGTTATTTTTCAGATAGGGTCTCTCCGGGGCTGGCCTTGGATCTTGATCCTTTTACCTACTGCATTCCGCATACCTGGGCTCACAGGTGCATGCCAACACACCTGGCATAAGTTTTATTTTGTTACTTAAAAACAACCAGTGGGCTGGAGGCATGGCTGAAGTGGTAGAGCACCTGCCTAGCAAGTGTGAAACCCTGAGTTCAACCCCCCAGCTTCAAACTTCAACCTCCCCATCCCCCAAAAAACCCCTAATAAACTCTATTCCATGATCCAGATCAAAAAGATCTGTGAGGAAGTAATCACAAGTCTGGACTCAGTGGCTCATACCTATAATCTCAGCTTCTTGGGAGGCAGAGATAGGAGGATCATTGAGGCTGGTCTGGAGCAAAAAGTTAATGAGACCCTATCTCAGAGAACAAGACAGGTGTGGCAGGAGACAGATGTAGGATAATCACAATTCAAGACTGATTAAGACACTGCCTCAGGATCCATTTAAAGTGATAGAGTACTTGGCTATTAAGCACAAAACTAGGGTTTGAATCCTAGTACTGCCAAAAAAAAAGAAAAAAAATTCCTAGCAAACCATATGCTCAACAGACAGCATTAGAAGCATTCTACCAAAATAGAATCCTGTTTGCCAAAGATAAACAAAGTATCATTAAACTCAATGAAGTTGCAAGATTCTTAGGAAACACCACAAAATAGCATATTTATGCTGGAAGGGCATGAGAGTGCCTGAGTAATAAAGGTACCAGGGACTTGTATAAGAAGGTTCAACCGTGTGAACTCATCAATGCTAACTAATGTGTGATCGCTTTCCGTCCTTACAGGGTTTAAGACTGGACCAAAAAGCGATCTCTCCCGCTCAGCCACTCTGCTCGTTTCCTTTAACTAGTCTCACGGCATCTGGAATTGTCGGTTTCCTGCCTTCTGCCTCCTGGGTAATAAACCCCACTGCGCGGGGAAGGTGGGTGTCCAGCTTGTTGGTGGCTCGCATGGATCTGCCATGCGATCTTGGGGATTCAGTACCTACTTAGAAAAGAAAAACCCAAATAAATTTACAAGTACTGAGTATGAACAAGTCACTTCACAGGCCTGAGACCGGCGCTCTCAGCGCATCGGGAAGCTTTCAAAACTCCCTGGTACTGGAGATTGGACCCAAGCGAGGCTGGTGAGGACTCAGAACACAACTGGTTGATCGCCCGCAAAAGCAAAAATGCCACATCCTCCATAGGAGTTAAGCAGGATCCAGAAGCTTCTGGTATTCCAATGTCGAGGTGGGGTACCTCGCTGATTGCTCAGGGAACAAAGTCACACAGGCTGAGATGACACAGCCGACAGGATTAGGGGACTAGGACTTCCAAGTGTGGGCATAGTAACCCTTTGAAGTGATTGGAAGGTTGGAAATTGTCAGCAAGAAGAGGAGCTGTGTCCAGCTGGACACAGTTGGGTAAATGAGGTCAAACTTTCAGTGCATGGTTTACTACCCGAACAAGACGGCAGAGGAAAGTCCGTGAGCTGCAGTGCAGACCAGGCAAATACCTAACTTACACAACAGACTGCAAAAAAAGTAGAGCCAGGAAACATTGGCCCACTACCAACAGTTTTAATATTTGTATTATTAGAATATCCAGAAACGAGAAACTGTGTACCCTCCCAATTTTTTCAAGTCTAGTGAAACACATAAACCTACAGATTCCAGAACTGCAGCAATTCCCCAAAAGGATAAATCAAAAGAAAGCCATGAGCAAACTACTGAAAACCCAGGGGGAAAAAATCTTGTGAACAGACAGTGAAACACTGCTGTGTGTACCAGAGAACAAAGATCCAAATGAGCGTGGAGTTCTTTCCACAAATCACCAAAGCAAGAAAGAAGTGCGACCTAAGAAACCTCCAGAGCAGAATTCTACGTCCAGTGACAATGGCCTTCAGAGGTCAGGTCAGAGACAGAGCCTCAAAACAAGGAAGACAAAGCCCATTGGTAGGTGACCCGCTCTGAAGGACTTGGTAAGGAAGAGAGACGGTACTAGAGGGAGACATCGAGATGGGGACTGTAAGGAGATATACCAGACACTAATCTCCTCTGGGTTTAAAAAATATGATTTGATGGTTGGGGACCGCCATATGATCTGTTGGGCTTTTCCACTTACGTGCACGTAGATGTTCTAACGCCAGCTGGGCGGGCAACGGTTTATTGTGGACACTTTCCAGGATTGGCATCAGTCCCACGTCAAATGCAGGTTCAAACCACCGGCCTCTGTATTTCTGACAGATTAGTTATAAATTGATAATTTCCATAATCCCCCCTCCTTGGTTTAGTGATTTGCTAAGACAGCTCACAGTGCTGAGAGAAACCAGTCTGTTTATTATAAAGAACACAAGTGAACAATCAACTGAAGGGGAACAGGATGAGCTGCACGGGGCCCAGACATGGGGCACCTGTCCCCACTCGCTTGGGGTGCTCCGCCTTCCTTCCTTGCTTTGCTGACCTGGAAGCACCCCATACGGGTGTGATTGTTACATCTTTGGCCCTTGTGGGTAACTCAATCTCCATGCTGTCTCAAAGGTTGGGGCTTCAGGTGGGGCTAAGATTTTTTTGGTGGTACTGGGTGTCGAACTCAGGACGTTGTGCTTGCTAGGCAGGTATGCCAGCACTCGAGCCATGCTCCCAGCCCTTTGTGCTGTAAGTTCCTTTTTGGACAGTCTTGAGTTTTTGCTCTGACGGCCTGGGACCACAATCCTCCTACTTAGGCTTTCCATGCAGCTGGGATGACAGGCACCTATCACCAAGCCCAGCTTTTAATTGCTTGAGATGGGGTCTTGCTAACTCTTTTGCCCAGGCTGGCCTTCAACCAGGATCCTCCTGATCTCTGCCCCCGAATAAACAGGATTACAGGCATGAGCCACCGTGCCTGGCCCTGAAAGTTCTGTCTACAGGTGGTTGGTTCCACTGACAATCAGCCTCCTTGGAGCTGTTTAGAGGCCCATCACGGTCACCTCATTAGCATAGACTCAAGAATGCTTGAAAGGAGCTTATCGTGAATAATGAAAGATGCTCCTCTTACCTCTGTTACCCAAGAAACTACAGGATTTTAGGAATTTTGTGCCAGGAAATGTGGTTCTTGCAGAAATTCTAACAAAACTGGTAAACCTATAGCTAGTCAACAAAAGAGAAAACTTGAATTACCAGAGTCTGAAATACAGGAGGGAGTTTTGCTTCTGAGTTTATAGAAATGGAAAGAACTGTAAAAGAATACCATGACCACTGCATGTCACTCAGATGAAATGGGAAAATTCCAAGAAAGATATTAACTGCCAACTCCAGATGGACTTATAATAAGATATTAAATTATTAACCAAAAACTGCCCACAAAGAAAAGCTCTATACCAAATTGCTTTACCACTAAATTCCACCCAAACTTATACACTGAAATATAAAACACAATGAAAAAAACCTGAATAAAAGGAAATTCATCCCAAGTTCTTGGATTAGAAAACATGATATTAAATTATATTGTTAAAATGACAATGCTCCCTAAATTCCTAAATTGTCCTATAGGGCGAACAGGATACCTGTCAGAATCCCAGCTAATTGTGGATTTTTTTTTAGAAATTGACAGTTTGATTCTAAAATCCAAGGGATCCCTGGAATTACAAGGGATTTGGCATAGTACAAAAATTTGAAAATGAAAAGTTAGGGGGATTTGTATTTCCTGTTTAAAAATGTGCTGTAAATTGATTGCAATGGCAACCAAGAACCCCAACATGGAAATACAGATCCAGGGAGTAGAATTGGAAACCCAGAAGCAAATCCGGCTGATTGGGCAAGGGCGCCGGGACTGTTCACTAGGGAAAGAATAGTCTTTTTAGCAAGCAGGGCCGGGTCAAATGGGTAGACATATGGAAAAGAATGAAGTCTTAATTTTTACCTCAGATTGTATACAAAAATTAACTCAAAGTGGATAAAAACCTAACATAAGACCAAAACTGAAACTCTTAAGAGAAATCTTAGGGGTAGGGCAAGGGACTCAAGTGGCAGAGCATTAGCCTAGAGGCCATGAGTTCAAACCCCAGTAACATGTGGGGGTGGGGGTGGGGGGGGTGGTAAATCTTCATGACTTTGTATTTGGCAAAGCATTCTTAGATAAGTTACCAAAAACATCAAGAATAAAAGAAAATAGGTAACTTTGATTCATTAAAATGAACTTTGCTAACTAAAGGACCCCATCAACAAAGTGGAGAGGACCCACAGAGGAGGAGGAGGAAATATTTGCAAATCAAATTAGGACGTACATAGTATCTATTAAAGAAACTTACAACTCAGTAACGGCAGTGATAATAACAATACCTAATAAGACATGAGCAAAGATCTGAATAGATTTATCCAAGGAAAATACACAAACGATCAATAGGCGTGTGAAATGATGGGTGGGGATCACTAGTTATCAGGGAGATGCAAGTTAAGACCACGGTCAGATACGCTTCCTTCTGCGAGGATGGCGAATGTCGGAGAGGAGGCAGAACGCCAGGACTCTCATACACTGCTGGTGGGAAATGCAAAACGGTGCGACTGTCCGGAAAACGATGACTGGCTCCTCAAAGATGAAACTTGGCAAACTATTCCACTTGCAAGTAAACACTCAGGACAAATGGAGGCATATGTCACATTCGACTTGTAGACTGAAGTTTATCGCCCAATGGTGGACACACCCCAATTCTCTACAAGTGAATGAACGATAAAGAAAATGTGGTATATCCAAATGATACACCACTACAACCTGGGAGATGCTTGAAAACATTACAAGTGAAAAAGTTATTCACAAAGGCTGCTCATTATTTAATTCTTCTTATGAAAGTCCAGAACAGGTAAATCCATAGAGACAGGAAGAAGGTCAGTAGTCACTGTGTAGGGACGGGGGCATAGAGTGGTGTGCTCCAGTTTCTTTGCAAGGGGATGAAGAAACTCTAAAATTGACTGGTGATGGTTGCATGACCCCAAATATCCTAAAAACTGACTGAATCCTGCAGTTCCTGTGGGTGAATTGTATAGTATACAAGTGATACCACAATGTTAAGCAAAAAAATGGCCAGGCATGGTGGCTCAAGTCTGTAATCCTACTTAACTCAGGAGGCAGAGATCAGGAGCATCGTGGTTGGAGCCCAGCCAGGGCAAAAAGTTCACAAGACCCCATCTTAACCAATGGCTGGGTGGAGTGCTGCACACCTGTCACCCCAGCTATGTGGGAAAGCACAAAAGGGAGGTTAGTGATCCAGGCTAGCTGGGGATAAAGTGAGACCCTATCTCAAAAGTAATCAATGCAGCTGGGCACCAGTGGTTCACGCTTGTAATCCTAGCTACTCAGGAGGCAGAGATCAGGAGGATCAAGGTTTGAAGCCAGCCCTGGCAAGTAGTTTGAGAGACCCTATTTTGAAAAAACCCATCACACGCACACACACACGCAAAGGGCTGGAGGAGTGCCTCAAGGTGTAGGCACTAAGTTCAAACTCCAGTACCAGAGAGAGAGAGAGAGAGAATGTAAAAAGACACTAGCTAACATCTTGAAAAAACTTCAAACAGTACATTTCTAGAAAAGGAAGTCTCAAGAGATGTTAGAAAACATTTTGAGCTGAATGAAAATAAAAATACATCAAAACGCAGGCTTTTCTGCAGCAGAGCTTGAGGTACATGATAAGATCTGTGCCTGCTCAGCCTCATCTTCCACTTGGGGACAGAAAGAGGGACATGCAGAGCTGATAGAGCCAAAGCGAGTGAAATTGAAAACAACAGTAGCGGCGATGAAACCGAAAGCGCATTCTTTGACTCTGTTTGAAGATTCATTACAGTCAAAGGGAAGAAGACAAAAATTGCTAACACGATGAATGAAAGACAGGATCTTACCACAGGTGTTACCAGCGTCATAAAGGAGCTCTACAAGAGCCAGTACACAAGTTTCTTGACAGACACAGACTCCCAAACTGACTCAAGAAACAGTTAACCTCGATGGCCGTCTACTGGAGATACTGGACTTGTCACCAGAAATCTTTCAATAAAAGGAAGCTCCAGATCCCACCTGGTCTCACAGGTAAACTCCTCCAAGCATGTGAAGAAATGACACAAGTCCTTCCCAGAGCCCCCCAGAAATCAAAGAGGGAACCCCCTATGATGGGGTCATCACAGCCATACCCAAGCCAGACAAAGAGCAGGCAAGAAAAGACAGTACTGCACCACACACATCTACACACCGTCCCGCAGCAGATAAAATTAGTGACACACGATGACTAAGTTGGAGTCACCCCACCCCAAGCCGTTTTATTGGGAGAGAACACCAGGAGGTCATCTTCTGCAGGCTCCTGGGCCTCAAACCCATGGTTGGTTAGGAAAGGAGGGGACCAAGTTCTATGACCAGGCCCCTCTGCTCTTCAGATGCCACGCTGAGTTGCAGGTCCTGGTCCCGTGTCTCCAGGTTGAGGCCTGGCTCACAGACTCACAGGCAAGGACTGCAGGACACATGGACTGGGTAGTACCGCTGGTTGGTGTCCATTTTGGAGAGCAGTGCTTGGGGCAGATCCATTTACCCCAAGCAGTGAGCTCCAATGCCACCAGGTAGATGAGGACTTCACTAAGCTCGTGAAGGGCTGCCTGTTCCCTCGGGGCCAGGCTCTGCTTCGGGCTCTGCTTCTGCCAGCTCTCCTACTTCCCTCCACGGCTGGCAGGAGGTTCTGGGGCTGGTGGAACTGGAACTGGTTCGGGTCCCATTCAGCAGCAGACTCCCCGTGGAGGTGTTGGATGTCCTGAGGTGGCTAAATGAGCCAGCAGCAGTGGTGCCTTCTTCCTCCTCATCTCCATGTCCCCACGTGTACTGCCACCACGACAGGATGTGCTGCCCATTCAGGTGCAGCCACAACTCTCACCTGTTGTTTTTGATATTTGAAAAACAATGTACTCTGATGTATTGACATTCAAAAAAAAAAAAAACACCAAAACACATGATCATGTCAATTGACTGGAAAAAGCATTTATTTTATAAAATTCAATATCCAATTGTGACTTTAAAAAAATCTCAACAGAGTAGGGATAGAACAGAACTTTCCCTGATAGAGGACATCCCCAGAAAACCCGAAGCTAACATGATGAAGACCGGATGCTTTCCTTCTCTGACCAGGAGCAAGACAGGAGGTCCATTCCTGGGACCCTGTCCACTGTTGGCCTGGAGTAAAGCCCAGTGCAAGAAAGAACAGAAGCAACAGAGCTGGGCGCCAGCGCTCATGCCTGTAATCCCAGCTACTCAGGAGGCAGACATCAGGAGGATTGCAGTTTGAAGCCAGCCCAGACAAATAATGAGCAGGAACCTATCTCATCCCCTCCAGGTTCTCTTTGCCCACATGTGTGTTCAGCACTGTGACAAAGGGCCCATCACCCAGCCAGAGGCAGTGAGAGCTGAGCCCAGGGTCCAGCTCACGCCTAAGGACAGGATCCCTCTTCACGTCCACTTCTCTCCCTGCCCTGCCCTGGGGACCGAGTGTCAGGACCAGACAGAGAGGAAAACTAACGCGCTGCCTGCCGTTCTCCTGCGGCCCCGTCTGAGACAGCCGCTTAATCTTTCTTTCCTCCTCTGGCAACGGAAACATCTACACGTGTTTAGCCAGTGCACATTTCTAAAAATATGCTGATTTCCCATTAGAGGAAAGGGCAGACTCTGCTTATTTTTCTTAAGTTTTCTTTGGGTGAAGTGGGGCGATTTACTGCCTCTACTGTTTGGGTAGCAACACGGCTCACCCTTCCTGCTCAGGAAGACTTGTCCGAGGGGATGAAAGTATCCCCCCTTTTTAGGGGTTCACTGGACAGTGCTACCGAGTCCAGCTGGGGTCAGCTGCCCTCCCAGTGTCTGCCCCTACTACAGCCTTATGGCGGGGTGACATAGGTACGAACGGTGAGAAGCTTCCACTTGCAACAGGGGCTGAAAGCAAAGCAGATGTGGGAACCCTGGTGAACGTGAATCTGACAGAGGGACCCAGGGTCAGTTGTCTCTCGCAGTTCTACAACACACCTTACTGCAGTTGATTGAATCTAAGTCAGACCTTGTCGGGGAGGCTGAAGCAGCCCCTAATGTCAAGGTTTTAAGGCAGTGCTGATGGGACAATGGAACTTCATGACTCAGAATTAGGGCCTGTGTTCTCTTCCCTCTCCTCCAGATTTCTCTACAGTGTGTTCATCTGCTAAACTCTTCTACTGAGGCATGCACTTTATAAATCCTAAAAGGTTTGGATAGTTTTTGTCTAAAATAACTCCTTGGTCTTTTTTTTTTCTTTTTTTTGCAGCACTGGGGTTTGAACTCAGGGCCTCACCCTTGCTAGGCAGGTGCTCTTACCGTTTGAACCACTCCAACAGCCTATTTTTTTTTGTAAGGAGTTTTTTCTAGTGTCTTGAACTATTTGCCCAGGGTTTTGAACCACGATCCTCCTGTTCTCTGTCTTCTGAGTAGCTAGGATTATAGGTGTTGAGCACTGGCTTCTGGCACGCCAATATGGAATCAAGTTGATTCTTCTACTTTTGGAAATATATTCTTCAGCTGTCCAGAAAGAAAGGGAGAATGAATTTGGGGGCATGGCTGGCTGTTGGTTGATCTGCCTTTTTCTCTCTATAACAAAGCTTCACTAGTTTATAAAAAATGCCAGGAGATTTCCAAGCTCTCTTTACAAGAACCTGCACACTCCAGTGACTCAGTCAGAGGTGAGGTGCAGACAACGCAGCTTCCTTGTGCCAGGCCTGGTGTGAGAGGAGATGGGAAGCAGACCAGCCCCCTCCAGTGCCCTCAGACACTGCCCATCCCTGGAGGCCCACAGCCTTGTGCCTTGGGGCAGCTGTGCAGGCATCTGATCTTTGTAGGGACCTCCAGAAGGACTGGTCTTTTCTGTGACATCTTGGGAGAAAGGGCAGAGATGACCTAACGGGTGGATTTTGAATTGAGAACTATTTCTGACATGACTAGTTATTTCATCTGTGTCTATTTCTACATCTGTAGAATTGAGGTAGCACCTACTCTGCATAACGGTTTTCCTTGATGAGAAAACAATATCCCGTCCATAGTAGGTTCTCAGTGTTATCTGCCTCGTCGTCTCTGTGTTTTCTAAGGTGTCTAGGACATTAAGGTTAGCTCATTCTTGCTAGGGTCTGTTATTCCTAAGCAGTATCTATGACTACCCAGGATGCATCGAGCCAGCATTTCTGGGCGGTATATATTTCCAGATCTAGGCTAGAAATAGATGGATGTTCCATAAGCACTGTATTCATTAAGTGCACATGGTGGACCTGAGTTTTGGTCCCATTTTCATCGCTCATGAGCCAGGGAACCTTGGCCAAGTTTGCCCTCTGTCTCAATTCCACTTTGTTCATCTGCAATATTTCTCCCGAGAGGAACAGCAGACAACCCATGCAAAGCGCTTAGTGCACTGCTGGGTACAGAGTGCCATAGTCAGTACCCATCCGTCTGAGAAGTCAAGTCCTATACTCTTGGCAAAGGCAAGGAAAGACTGAGACGACCCCAGCAGGCTGTACACAGCCTTTAGAACTACTGAAACGTGTCTGTCTGAGTCCCTTCAGGCTGCTTAGCAAAATACCTTAGACTGGTTGGCTTATAAACAACAGGCATTTATCTCTCACTATTCTGGAGGCTAGAAGTCCAAGATCAAGTTGCTGTGGATTGGGTGTCTGGCGGGAGCACTCCACTTCAAAGATGGTTACTTGGGCCTGGCAGAGTGGCTCAAGTAGGAAGAGAACCTGCCTAGAAAGCATGAGGCCCCGAGTTCAATCCCCTGTGCCACTGGAAAAAAAAACAGATGGCGACTTTATGCCATGTCTTCACGTGGTGGAGGGGCGAGGGAGCTTCCTGGGGCCTCTTTCATGTGGGAGGAGGCCATTCCGGAAGGCTCTACCCTCCTATGCAATCATCTCACAAAGGGCCCTGCTACTCCCTGGTCCCATCATCATCAGTGAGGATTTGAACGTGTGAGTTTTGGGAGGACGCACACATTCTGCTCATGTGTCATCTGAATTGCGGGCAGACAGACATGAGTCCACTGCACCATCTCATAAGGAAGTGGTCTGCAGGACTCGGACGTTTTTAAGATTGGTCACCTTTAGGGAAGTCACCATTTGCCTTTGGCTTTTTCCAAATCTGTCACTTAGGAGCAAGCATCCCTCTCAGTAAGGACAGGCGGGGTCCTGCCATACTACTGCGCTCCAGTCTTGTGTGTTAACTGACAGGTCACGAGGCGGTGCCAGCTTTCAGCGAGTAAAGTCCACTCTGTGCTCAGAAGGCAGAGACCTGAGCAAATCCTCAGACACGGGATGCAGACACAACACAGGGCCCCTGGGCACACAAATTCCACGTTACCATTGTGAATGGCCTCCTCCCACATGAAAGAGGCCCCAGGAAGCTCCCTCGCTTGTGTTTTCCTCCACTGTCACATCACAGCTGACACAGAAGACCTCTTGTGCAGATGCAGGGATCTCACCCCGCCAGTGAGCAAACAATTCAGCAGCAGAAACCAGCCAGGTGTTCTCTGATCCAGTCCAGTTCTGACCCTGTCCACCTGGAGACAGTGTCAGACCTCACAGGACAGAGGGTCTCCACACCCATGACCACTTGTCTTCAGATGCCAGTCACAGCTCAGGTTGTGACCTGTGCTGTAAACTCTTCATGTTCAATTAACCTGCTGTAGTTCTCAGAACTCAGGGTAACACGTTCACTGTTTCTACCGAGTATGGCAAAGGATGTACCTGGAGAGCTGCACAGGGCAAGGTCTGGGGAAAGCATGGGAGCCCCCACATCCTTTCTGGTGCACACCCTCCAGGAGCACTGTGTGTTCAGCTAGGAGAGGCCCCGGTTCCCGTCCTTTGGAGCCCATGGAGGCTTCTTTGCATAGGCGTGATTGAAGCGTGCACGACTGTGCCGAGATGTGCGACAGAGCGGGTGGCACTCAGTGCTGATGGACTGGGTGGGGAGGCCCAGCCAGGCCCATGTGCAGCACTAGACTTGCGCACTGTTCCTCCCTGAGGATGTGGGGCAGGGCCCCCTGGAGTGAGTGTCCTCTGATCTGTGATGGACTGAGGAAGAGCAGAGGATTTCTTTTTGACTCTTTTTGGCCTCTGGAAGGCTGGAGGTGGGGGACAGGGAGAACAGTGTCTGTGACCTGAGATAGGAGCTTAGGACTGTGGGTAAAATCCCAAATGTATTTCTCATCCTGTACAACCAAAAATGCCTCTGGTGTTCTGCAAGTGCTTGGATTCTGTGAGCTGTCACAATGGGTGACACGCTTTGATTTCCAGGAAAAGCAAAACAAGACTTGTCATTTATTGTCTGAAGTGACGTTAGGAAGAGCTTTTTGTAGAAATAATAATAAAGAAAGAAGGATTTGGGACCTGGAGATTTGCAGCCCAAAGTCACAGTCTTACCTACAGTGGACAGCTGTGCATGTGTGTGTGCATGTGCGCACGTGTGTATGTGTGTGCTCCTACAACATGTATGTGTATGCGTGTGTGCATGTGTGTGCACACACGTGTATGCGTGTGCATGTGCACATGTGTGTGTGTGCTCCTAACAGCAGCAGCTGAATGTTCCATCAGTCATTTTTTGCTGGTAAGACCATTTAAAGATGCAGGTTTGTGTGGACTATCACACGAGCGTCAGCAAGAACTTCACATCTGTTGGGGACAGCTTTTGTGCCTGCTTCTAAGAAAGACCATGTGAACTCTGTGTTCACTGAGTGCTCCCTGGGAGGGGGCAGGTGTCTCCTGTGCTTTGATGCCCCCCGCCCACGGTGGAAACATTACCTGTGCTAGAGGAGCAGGTGTGGGGGACCCGGCATAACAGAAGTGACAGCTGTCAGTCCTGTTGTTGGCAGGGTAAATCCCTGGGGCTCTGGGGGCGATTAACAATGCATATGAAACAAAGCAAAATGTGGACAGCAATTCTGCATTGCCATTCTGCACTTCACTCAGAAGTGTGGGTCACCTTCTCCATGTTTGTGGCAATACATTCACTCACATGTGGCAATTTGTGGGAAAGCAAATAAATACTGACTGTGAGGGCTGTGACACCTTGCAATGCTCAGCGCAGGGTCTGGCTGGGTGGGGCTTGCTTTGCACCGTTGTCCCCAGCACTCTGAAGGAATTGCCCATTGTGCCTTTGTTGCCGGGCAGCCCTGGGGAAGTCCCACTTGCTTCCTTACAAAAGGCTCAGTTTTGGGTCCCCAGGCAAGACATCTGTAGTGGAGTCTCTTATGCCTGGTGGCTCTGACAGCATGCCTGGCTTTCTGGTGAGAGGGAAGACCAGGAGCTCCGGGTTCCCTGGAAGCACGCAAGGCCCAGCTCCTGATTGCCATTCCCCGGCCTGGTGTCCAGGGCGGGGCCTGCCCGCAGCACTGGGGCCTCCTTGAGCTTGTTTTAGTCAAAGTCTGTGAATCCACAAGGTTTCAGATGGCCGTCCCCACACCGAAGCTGGAGAAGCCGGTGCCTGGACAACGGCTACTCATCCTTCTGAGAAATGGCAACCCTGGGGTCCTCAGCAGAAAACAGGTGTGCCATCCCTGAGCTGTAAACTGCTGCTGTAAAGTGACCCCAGCTGAAGGGCATGGAACAGATGCTGGCCACGGTCTGCTCTGCCCACTGGCCTTATCTGCTGCAGGCAGGCCCCAGGGTCCCTCTGTCCTGCCGTCCAGCCTCCATGGAACATGAAACCCTTGCCACATTCTAAGGCAGCAGGGAGAGCAGCCCAGTCCTGTGGACCCTGAGGTCCAGTTTCCAGCTGCCGGAGGTATTATGGGACCTTTGTCTCTGCCTTTCCTTTCCTTGTGACATCTGCTCTGGGCATCTTGACTTGCAACTTTCACTGCTCTTTCTCATGTTCCTGGCTGCACCCCAGCAGCTTGTGCTTCTTGTCACCTGGCTACCATGTCCCTTCCTAGCTCTGCTAAGCCTTGGTTCTTTGAGTCACCTCCTGGGCTGGCCTGGTTAGGGCCCTTCTGGATTGTGCTTAGACCGCAGAATGAGGGAAATTAGCAGATTCTCAAAATGGAAGCTTCTTATGGAAGAGGATGAGTTACAATTTGTCACAGTCCCCAGAATCACACAAGCGTTTAGCATGAATCAGGAAATCTAGGACACTACAGGACAGCAGCACTACCACCCTAACAAGAAGAAGAAGCCGGGCAGTCTACAAATCCACACCTTCTCCTGACCCTTCAGAAAGTGCAGGTGCAAGACAGCCAAGCTGGCTGAGTCCCAGAAAGGGGAAAGCTGGCGATAGGGGTGTTGGAGTTTAGGGTGCCAGGACTGTCCCAGGTTTGACTAACTTGGGAGACTGAAGTGGATGCCCTATGTAAGTGAGGACAAAGCAGCCAAGGTATAAGGACCCCTCCGGGTCTGAATATGGCGCTCCCAGTGCTGGCCCTGGACACCCAGAAGCCACATCAACTGGCTGATGTTCTCATCTTTTCCCTTGTCACAGGAGAGTTCGGTGCAGGCCACAGCCTGGGGCCAGAGTCCCCCCCCAGTGTCACAATTACAAGTGGGGATCAGTGACCCCTGGAAACATATAAATGTTGTCCTTTCACCATTACCCTTTTCTGCCAGCTAGAAAAAGCCTTGTCTCCTGAAAAAGACGTGATTGAAACTCTGCTGCAGGCAGGGGACAGGAACTCTCCCACCCAAACCTGACCACAGAGAAGCAGGGAGGCCTGGGAGACTCAGGACAGCAGGACGCCCTCCTACCATCATACCAGGTGAACATTTCGTTTTATACAAAGAAATGAAGAGCACTGAAAATTGTAAAAATGAAAACAAACTGAAATTATTTTTTCTTTGAAGGATTTCTTAAAGGATTCTTTGAAGGATTTTTTATTGAATTATAATTTCAATAAGGTTCATAAAAATACCGTGAAAACAGCTGCAAAAGGATGGGAGGGAGAGGACGGAGGGAGAAGCTGGAAGGAGACTGCTATGGCGTGTGATCACGTCTCGACCTTTTCGATCTTTGTTTCAGGCTTAGTCTAGGAATTTCAGACGTGGTGGTGGTGGTCTCTAGGAACGTCGAGTGCTTGAAATATCACACTTGGAGTGTAAGTTGTCCAATGGTCACTCTGAGACTTAAATTTGGGGGCAAAAAGTCTCGTTGAACTCAGCAGCTCCCAAACTTAGCTAATATCAGAATCAACTGAGAGCTTATTAAAAAATTAAACTTCCTGCCCGGCATGTGGTTCCAAGTACTGGGGAGGCAGAGGTAGCAGGATTCTAGTTCAAGGCCAGCCCAGGCAAAGTTAGTGTGAGACGCTATCCGAAAAACAAACTTAAGAGCAAAAGCACTGGGGGTGACTCCAGCGATAGAGTGCTTGCTCAAGGCCGTGAGTTCAATCCCCACTACTGCCAAAAAAATTAAACCTTAAAAATTAATCTTCCTGAGTGTTCTGCGCCCCATCCCTGAAAAATCTCATGCTCCAATCTTTAAGTGAGGCAGACTCTTTGTCAACAGTTTTTGCTTCAATAGGAGGAAGTTCCTGGAAAGTAAAAGAGAGGGTGGGATCCTAGCACGTGATCTATACCTGTGTGGGGGCTTCCTCTGAGAACAGGAGCTTCAGTTTCATCGGATAATAGCTGAGTTGCCTCTGGTCAGAATCAAGAAAATATTGAGTGTTGAGCCATGGAGAGACTGCAGCCTTGGTGAAAGTCTAGAAACCCCCTTTCTGTTAAGAAACAGGAACACTGGCATCCTTGAAAAACCTAAGGCATTTCCCCTCCAGGAAATCGGGATCATGGATACTGCCATCCAATGGAGATGAACCACACCAGTCTTTAGGGTGGTCCTCCATGGCTAGAGCGCTAGGGTCCTCTGTAGGTAGAGGGGGTCCTCTGGGAACCTCTGTGGGTGCAATGGGACCTTTAGGGTCCTCTGTGGTTAGAGTGAAAACTTGAAGGGTCCTCTGTGGGTTAAGGGGAGTCACTGGAAGACCCCACTGCCCCCTTTCCTACAGAGAGAGCCATGGATTAGCAGTGTCGTTTGAGGGACCTGAGTTGGCTTTGGGTCACATTGTGGCATACTCTCTGACACCATGTTGAGCAGACATGTACTCAAGTGCTGCTGAGTGGACCTCAGCCTGGTCGGAGGTGATAATGACAGCATTAGCACCTAATGTTGGCCCCAATGCAGCCGTGGTTCCTCTGGGCCTTCGGCCACCTCACCTCTTGGGGCTGTTTTGTTTTCCTTGCTCTGTTTCTCCTCCAGAGCCCATGTCTTCCACTTCAGGGCTCCTGTGTGCCGAGCACTGTGAAGACACAAGGAGATTGTGTCTACAGCCCCGTTAAATTCCTGCCAACTTTCCGAAGAGATGGCTCCCCGACGAGGCTGCTGACCAGCCTCGAGTCAGCAGTTACGAGCCTGGAGCTGTGGTTTGGTTGTTTAGTGGGGTCTCTAG
The DNA here is from genome assembly GCF_047511655.1 of Castor canadensis. NCBI lineage: Eukaryota > Metazoa > Chordata > Mammalia > Rodentia > Castoridae > Castor > Castor canadensis. The sequence goes on along the minus strand of NC_133386.1, from coordinate 2,346,388 downwards.
CAATCTGCTGACAAGTAGATATAAAATTAGATCTGTGTTGTTTGAATCTTAACATGACCAAGGCCTGACCTTCTCCTCTTAGCGCTCCAGCTTTTACCATCTGCCACGCGCCCAGGGTGTGCTGTCCAGGTGCTGTATTCCCATGCACCACAGTGAGGTGACTGAGGCTCAGAGAGGTACATGTCGCCCAGCTATATGTGGCACAGCCAGGCTTCAAATGCCGACGTGGCTCCTGAGCCTGTGCTCCTCACCTTCAAGCTTCCTCATCTTCTTGTTCAGTGAGGAGCCTGTTTGGTGTCCTCCATCCAAGTGACCCCCAGCCCCGTCCTCTGACATCCACCTTCACTTTTAGACTTGTGCCCTTTGTTAACGCAACTACAGAGGGCATTCCAACTGTAAAAGGAAACTCGAAAGTGCTATCATCCGCCATGAGATTCCATGAATTTCCCTCAAACGTCTTTGTGTCTCTTGTCAAACTAGAAAGCTCTGTTGGTAGTGGCTCCGCGGTCCTTAGCACAGTGGCACACAAGCCAGGTCTGGGTGAGGAGAAGTTGTAGAGGAAGTCGCCTGGCCACCAAGGAAGCGCCATGCCTGTTCCACATGAAGGCCATGTCCTGTTCTCTTTCAAGCTGAAACCTCTTCCCCTTTGCAGATGACAAATCATAAAACTGACTTGCCCCAGATTGCCGCTGCCTCTATCTCTTATCAGCTGCAGGCTGACATAGATTGGGTTGTTGATATTGCTAAAATGAGATAAGGTCTGAACAAAAACCCACACTCCTGCGCTTCTCATGTCAGTCAACCACTTCATTTAGGCACCCTGTGGTTCGCTGGGCCCTGCTCCTGTTCTGCTAGGCTTTGCATCCTAGTGACAGCAAACAGATAGATGGGACAGGGACAAGTGCGGGGTGTGGAGAGTAATGCAGCAGGGGGAGATGAGAAGGGAGCAGGAGCTCTTGTAAGGGGCTCAGAGACACCCAAAAGAAGGGAGGGGCCAATCGTGTGACCATCAAGGGGAACAGTGTTCTTGGGAGAGGAACAGCGCAGGAGTGGGCTAAGCACATCCAAGGAATAGCATGGTGACCAGGACGACTTGCATGAATAGAGAGGGAAGAGGGGGTCAGGCAGGTGGGGTGGGGAAGGCCAGTCCTCAAGAGCCTGATTGTCCTAGGGAGGATGCAGGGTTTTATTCTGAGGCATTTGTGGAGGCCCTGGAGGATCTAGAACAGAACAGACACCATCTGAATGATGCAAACAGCCCCACTTCCCTGCTGACTGTGGGGGTCAGAGGTGGGCAGGGAGGTCACTTGGCAGATGAGGGCCATGGTCCAGACGGTTAGCGGGAAACAGAAAAAAGGTACTGGATTTGGGGCACAGGGAGTATTTTAAATCTTGAGGTGCGAGCTAAGAGGATTGCTGATTTGATTGCATCTAACATGGAGAAAGGGAGGTCAGCTGAGATCCTGACATCGGGAGGTCCAGGAAAGATCTGGGTTGTAGATAGAGTTGGGGCATGGTGGGCTGGATTACGTCGCTCCAGAATGCATGTCTGCTTGGACAGTCAGAATATGACTCTGAGTGTGTGATTACTTATGAGTCAAAATGAAGCCATCTTGGATGTAGGGGGCCTTTGGGAAGTGAGCACAGAGAGAGATAGCACACAGGAGACAGAAGAAGGTCAAATGCAGATGGAGGCAGAGATGGGTATGATGCCTTCACTGGTCAGGCACCAAGGACAGTGACCACCATGAACTGGGAGAGGCAGGGCCCGTGTCTGTGTAGAGGCTGCGGAAGGAGCCAGCCCTCATTTTGGGTTTTTGGCCTCCTGGACTGCGAAAAAATAATCCTCCATTGTTTTAAACCACCTGGCAGAGCTGCTCGTTCCGCAGCTGTTACAGATGCTGTTGTGCTGAAGTCATGGTGGTGTTGGGCTCTGGGCCTGCTGAGGTTTAGGGGTGGGGAGGTGGGACGGCTCCGCCTCGCAGCTCATAGTCTCTTTTCTTCCATCAGTCCCTCAAGTTTTAAAACAGGAACCAGTGACAGCAAGGGGAAACAGAGGCAGTCTTCTGAAGTTCCTCCTACATTCTCCGAAGTCACTGTTTTAACACCCTCGTAGCTTTCTTGGTGGAAGCTTTGTGGCAGGTTGGCAAATGACAATGAGCTGTGATTGTCACCTATCCTCAGTACAAAAACCAACCTAAGACTGTCTTTACTGTCTCAGGAGGGAGTCCTGTATCTGTTAACTTATTGAGATAATTTGCATACAATGAAATGCATATGTTTTCAGGGTTGTGTGTGAGTGCGTGTGTGTGCACGTGTGTCCGTGTGTCCGTGAGGTACTAGGATTTGAACTCAGGCCTTTGCACTAACTGGGCAGTACTCTACCACTTGAGCCACAACTCCAGCTCTTTTGCTCTGATTGTTTTAGGGATGGGGGGTCTCACTTTTTGCCTCGGTTGGCATGGGCTGCAATCCTATTTTATGCTTCGTGCTGTAGCTGGGATGACAGGCATGTACCACCATGCCCAGCTTTTTTCGCTGTTGAGATGGAGGTGTCACAATTTCTTTTCTTTTTTACCCCCAAGCTGGCCTGGAACTTTGATCTGCCTAATCTCAGCCTCCCACAGAGCTGGGGATGACAGTCACGCTCCACTGTGCCCAGCTATTGGTTGAGATGAAGTCTCTAGAACTGTTTCCTCAGGCTGGCCTTGAGCCTCAATCTCCCAATCCCAGCCTCTCAAGTAGCTGGGGTTACAAGCATGAGTCACTGGCACCCAGTCTGTCAGGGTTATTTTTGACAACTTTTGAGTTTTGACAAATTTATAGCAGTGGAACCACACCACAAGAAAACACCTCCGAGGATCCCTGAGCTCCTTTCCTGTCACCCCACCCCCTCCCACACCAAGCAGCAGCTACCTGTTTTCTGTCACTATGAGCTGTTGTCCCTAGAGTTCTCACATCCATGGCTCTCACAGAATGTGCTGTCCGGTGTCAGGCTTCTTTCATGCACACTGTCTTCAGAGTCCCCATGCTCTAATCTTGCATCCTGGTATCTGGTGCCAGATCCCAGCTGAGTATCCTGCTCTGTCCTGCCTCAGTGACGTCATGAGGGTGCTGTGGCAGGTGGCGTGCACCACAGGAACTGGCAGGTGCTGTGGCTCCCAGCTCTTCTGAACAGCCGGGGGATAAACATTTACAGCTGCCCCGGTGTGTCTTTCAATATTCAGAGTACCCTCCAGATGGCTCTTCTGCCCAGACTGGCAGGAACTCCAGTGTCCGAGGCGCCCTGCCCCCATCTGGTCTCCCACATCCTCCAGGAGTCCTGGAAGCGTAGCTGTGACCCCTGTCCTCTGTCCCTGTTGACTGCAGTGGGGAGGGGGTGGAATTATTTTCCGTTGTCCCTGCTGCTGTGAGGACAGCAGGTATTGTGGGAGGGGCCACGAAGCGGTGCCCTTATGGTTAGTGTAGGGCCGTGTGCAGAGCTGAGGGGCTTTCCAAAGGAAGCCACCACAGCACTGTAAGGGCCGACTCACAGGCGTATCATTCCCAGAGGGGTTAGGAGTTTCCTGATCCCTCAGCCTAATTCCCCCTAGCCCCTCGTGTCCTGGCTCCTGTCGACTGTCCCCTTCTTCATGGTTTAGTTCCCAGTGAACTTTAGTAGAGATCACCCTAAAAAAGGGCCCTAAAGAAAAGGTGTCAATTCTCTCCCTGGGTTCCCAGCTCTGAAGCAGATTTACCTGCCTTCCTCCCAGAGCCTCAGAGTTTGACAAACTCCAAGTCAAGCAAGGAACAACTCTGGCTGAGCCACCAACAGTGGTAACTTACACCTGGTGACATTGCGTGACCTATGTTTGCATACCTTCCCACCACGAGGACCTGTCCCAAAGCTTCTTGCTGTTCGTCCTGCAGAAGTCGAGGACAGTTTCCCTAGCTGGTGTCAACCCTGCATCTCCCAGCAGCGCCCACCATAGACTTCTAGACCCAAGTATGTGTGAGGACGCAGACACAATTCAGTAACCCTCCATCTAGTACTCTGAATTCTAGTTCTGGTGCTACTAAGGATTTTCTTCGTAGTGGCCTAAAGTGACAAAACTCGATCATCTGCAAGTGAACAATACACGTACGAGAATCGAGGGCATGCTGCGTGGTCTGGGAGCTTGTGGTTAGACAGCACGGGGACTTTGTGAGCTGCACAGAGCAGCAGCCACAGGCTCTGTTTCACTTCCAGTCTCTCCCACTGTCTCATGTGATCTCAGGCCACCCAACCATGCTGTACTTTTTTCACCCATTAGTGTAACAGATCAACTATTAACCATCTAGAAAGTCAGGGTTGCTTCTGAGATAGGTTGTCATGGCACACCTCTGGTTAGATTCTTTTTGTGGTGCAGGGGATGGAAGCCAAGGCCTTGCTCATGCTAGGCAAGAACCGAACCTCTGATTTACAGCCCCTGGTCTCAAACCTCTGACTGAGAATTTTGTAAAACTCTATATGTCTGTTGTCACATGAAGCATCCCCACAAACAGAACAATTACAACGGGAAGCCCAGCTTGCAGCATTGAAGTGGCAAGCTCTCTTAGCAGGTGACTGTGGCTCCGACACAGGGAGGAGCTCCTTCCTCTTGCCTCTGCCGAGGAGGTTTTAGCTCCAGGGGCTCCTTGGCAGGTGCATTACTGGTAGTAGTGATGTGTTCCAGTTGAAAGCTCTGCCTTGGATGAACTGACATCTGAAAACACCCCTACTCTGCCTTCGCCTCAGCAGCCACGCAGTTCCTGGTGTGTGAGCACACGAGGACTTCAATTTCAAACCAGCTTTCCATGTTGCCCTCTGATTTTCTTATTTGGGGACTGAGCGCACTCATTCCTGTAATTCTTAATAAGGGTCATGGTCCCAAATGCTGGACCATTCACACTGCATTCCTGAAACCAACTCACTTCTTAGACGTGGGGCCCAGGCCTGGAAGAAACATTCCACTTACTGTCCGATCAGTGAAGAAACCATGGGACTATTGCTCCCGACATCTGGAGTGCCAGCTGGATGTACTGATGGCTGGAGAGTAGAGTCCGGTGTCCTTGTCCACTGGGATGTGATTTCACAGCTCTTCCCATCAGAAGGGGGCGTCTGCTTTCTGTCTCATCAATCCACCTTGGCCTGACATTTGTTCTGGCCAATGAACTTGGCCAGAGTGCTGGTGTGTGGGTTCCAAGTCCACCCTAGGTGATTTCTGTCTCCATCATGGATGCAGGTGTGGGCCTGGCTGGTTGACAACAAAGAACACACAGAGAGGACAAAGTGTCTGCTGAGGGTGTTCACCATCCAGCACCTGCTCACCTGCCGACTGAGCCCTGGTGCGTAAGCAAGCGGTCACGCTGGCCCACCCAGGTCAGATGCCTGAGCCATAATAAAGGGCTGTGGTTGCTAACCATTGAGGTGTTAGGGTTGTTACTTATGCAGTGTTGTTTTGGTCATGGAAAATGGGACACCATCCTTCCAGCACGTCCCAAGACTGGCTTGTCTATTACAATGACTTATATCAAACTTGTGGTCGATTTTCACATGATGGTTTTTACATATGATAATTTCTGACCTGGGCTGTGCAATATGGTTACCAGCCATATGTGACCCTGCACCAGGTGAGGTGTGGTTACTCTAAATTGAGATGTGCAATACATGTGAAATTCACACCCAAATTTGAAGACTTTGTACAAAAATGGATAAGATATCTCAGTGGTCATTTCTGCATTGATTCTATAATGACACTAATATCTTTGGGATACATTGGGTTAAAATAAAAAATATTTGGGCATTAATTACCCCAGTTTCTTTTTACTTTTAAGATGGGCCTTCCAGGGAGCTTAAGTGACATATGTGCCTCACATTCTGTCTCTACTGGGTAGCATCATTCCAGGCAGGGTCCCACCAGGTTTAACTCTTAATGCTTCAGCTCAGAATGTCAGCCATGTCCAGCTAATACAGAATTGTGTGCACTGCCTGCAGTATCATCCATCTCAGATCTCATACTTCAGGAAGTTTGATGGGCGTCTTCCTCTTTTTCATCCAAATCACTGAGTTGAAATAATTCTGACCAGCACAGGAGCTACAGCCCGACCTCACCACATTCCACTGTCTTCCTGTCACACTGAAAAAACTCTTTTCTGTTCCTGGTTGTACCGAGTGATTCAGTCCACAAAGAATCTCCCCACTGGGTAGTGTTGCTCGGCCCACACTTCACCATTTTATCCAAGAAGATTGGAGAAGAATCTTTGTGAAAGGCTTTGCCAAAATCAAGATATGTTTGTGGAGATGGAGCCCTGCCATTGGCCAGGTGCACTGGGTGCCCCAAGGAAGGGGTCGAGTTGGTTGGGATGTGGTAGCTTGCGAAATTTCTGAAAGATGTTTGAGGAGTTATTTCCATCTGGTCATTGTGACATGGCAAAAGCCCATTGAAATTCCACCTTGTAGAAGTCAGTCAGTAACCTGCAGAGCAGAAGCGCCCTTCAGCCCTCTCTCCGTGGGGGCTCGGGTCTCTACCTGCCATTCCTGGGCTGGGTTCAGGTGAAGGATATAGGACGGGGAGGCGCCCGAGTTTCACTGTGTTTTAACAACCAGAGCAGAGTTTCTCAAAGTGGAGGCGCAGGTTGTCCACCAGGGTGAAGGAAGTGCCTTCTTTAAAAAACCCACCTCAAGCATCTTTGTTTCTGCCTTATCTCCAAGGCGGGAGCCTCGCCTGTTATCTCCGCGCTGCCCCATCCTCCCTGTTCTCCTCCCCGATCCTCCGCTGATACCACCTGTTCCCCACAAACGGGTCCAAACTGCACAGCTTACCCAGTGCCTGGCGGTCCTCTTCTCAACCCATCATCAGTCTTGCCTCAGGACCGCCCTCGTGGTGGGCTCAAGAGGTCTTTAACCTTCGGGCCTTGAATCTGCTAAGCTGAGTTGTTCTACAAATGTCAGAAAAGTTAAAGTGATGGATTTAGTCAGGCTGAGTTTGGCTTTAGTCCCATGGGAAGTATTGATCTGTGTCAGAAACTCAGATATTCCTTCTTTGGTGGCCTCTGTCCCTAGAGTATGGCCACACACCTTCTTGTGGGCAAGAAGGTGGCCTTGTTCCAGACAGCAGGACACACAGCCGGACAACATGGGGCAAGTGGCACATAGGATAACTCTGACACCTGGCTTGAGTCTTTTGCTGAAGTTTCTTTAGTCACAGCCTTGTCACAAGGCCTAGATTAATGGGAGGAGGGTGCAGGCTCTCTTTCCTCAGTGGCCCCTGTGCCAAAGAAGGGGAGAAGCTGGGGACAGCTGGTGTCTGCAACAGTGCACTCACTCAGTCTTCACAGACCCACGCTTCAGAGAGAGAGGACCTGTCTTTTTCTTTTCAGCCCCTGTGAGGTCACCCGTGGGCCAAAGACAAAAGGCACTCGCAAAACGGGTGTTGGCACCACAGGTTTTCGTTGGTTCGTGTGCACAGCCTTGGTCCTGCTCTTCCTGGGCCACATGAGCAGGTCATCTCCATCTTCTTGGACAGGTGCAAACCTTAAGCTGGTTCAAGGTCAGAGAGTGAAGTTTTGGTGGTTGGTGTTGAAAGACATTACAGGGACAAAATGTGTCATCTTCTGAGATTTTCCCAACAAGTGAGAGAGACATAGTTCAGACCAAGAAAAACTGGGTGGAAGACTGGTTGCTGCTCTCGGGGGTCAGTCAGAGATGAAGAAGCCGAGTGGGGCTAGTGGGGGGAATGAGGCAGAACTGCGTGGGGAGCAGTGGCTCTCCCAGCAATCATGGAGGTCACCCATCTGCTCAGGATTGTTAGTTAAAACCATGACCCCCCCAGGAGAGACTGGGAAGGGGGAAACAGACACAGAAGCGTCACGCACAGGAAAAACAGGTGTTTCCAGGCCACTTAGACAAAGTATCTAACTGTGGCCTTCACTGGTAATAACTGGACATGGTCACAGGTGAAAGTCACTCCTGTTGGTTTTGCAGGTCCTGGCATGTGTCCGCATTCAAAGACTGGGCCCTGGGGGATGTATTGATGCCAGGGAGCAAATGCAGAAGGGCCATGTGACGTAGGAAAATCCTAATAAAGCCTATAAAAAAAGTTCACAATGAGCACAAGGCAGGTACAAGTATCTGAGCACTGACCAAATAAGCAAAATAAAAATATTTGAGGACAATTTCATAAGTTTCATCAGTGTTTGATGAGAAGTATGGTCCATGAGTTTGGTACAAAAGGCTGCTTTTCTTAAGCACTATCTTAGTAAATATCCAAAGAGAGTTGTCCGGCCTGGATAGGAGACTCTGGGCAAGCTGGAAGATAACGGAGCAGCGATTTCAATGGTGCTCCTGGAGTTGGGCAGCGTATGCCCCCTGCAACTGTGGACAGCAGCTCTGCTAATAGATTCCAGTGTTAAAATCAACGCTCAGGGGCCGGTGAGCTGTGGCTGTGGACACCTGATGCAGGACATCAGGACCCAAGTTTGGGACGGTGTCTCTGTGTGTGTGGGGGGGTGGGTGGGTGGGTGTGCACGCGTGCATGTGTCTGTGTGTCTGTGTGGGGGACAGGGTAGGGGTGGATGGACACCCATCCACAGTGGGTGTTAGATCCAAGCAAAGTGAGAGAGTGAGTAACTGCTCAGGACAGCAGCAGAGGTGATGGGAGGCTCTTCTAGAGGGAGGATGGATTAAGTAAGGAGATGCCTGAGCGCTAGTGGAAACCATGCTTCTCGTGGTCCAAGAAGACATGGAAAGGACTGGAATGAAGCCTGTTGCTGAGCTTGGATTGGAGAGAGCGGGGCAGGACATGGCTTTCAGTATTTGCGGATCAGTGTAGATCAGGATGCCAGGAGCAGCTTGAGGGGCTGGGGGGCAAGGACCAGTGGTCAGTCTGGAGCACCTGTTCCATCAAAGCGAACAATGGTATTAATAAGTGGAGGCTTGTTGGATAGAGAAGGTAGAGGGTGGAGAGTGGAGGATCACCGTGGGCTGGTGGACGTCAGGAATCTGAGGACTATCCACGTGAGTCCCAAATGGTAGATGGAGGCTTGATGACAGGGACATTTAAAGAGTTCCAAAAACACTTATTAATTATGAAGAGAAGGAGAACGACTTCCCGGTGGTGAGATCTGGCAAGCACCACCATCTTCTTCACGGTCACAGCCAACACAAGGAATGGTGTCCACCTGCTAGGACCAATGACAAGAACACAGCACCACCTCCATGACATTTCTGCCAGAAATTCAGATTCTGCATTGAGTCATCAGGAAACACAGGACAAAGCAAAGTAAGGTCCATCCACGCTCCACAGCTGTCAAAAGTGTCAGGGTTACAAGACAGGGGAGATGGAGAGCCGCTGCTGTTGAAGGAGACTGAAGGACTGTGATGTAAGTGGGACTGGCGCTGGGCTCACAGCTGCTGGGCTCAGGGGAGGAGGAGGGAGGAGCATCGTGTGACTTTGGTTCCTGCCCAGTCCTCACCATGGTCTCCTTACACTGTCAAGTCCCCTTGACCACAGATGGTTCGTTTTCTGTTTCCTGCCTGCGTAGAGTTGTAAAACATGGTGGTGGTAGTGAGGATAACGGGAAAAGATGTCGGCAGAGACGAGAAGCTAAACATACATCAGCAGGAAAATGTTTTGCAGCCAGTAAGAACAAGAGATACATGAGCAGTGGTTTAGGCAGGGCAGTCGTTATTTTATGACTGTCACTTTAGCATCAGTGACAGTCATAAAAGACAGACCACTTTTATCTGGGACCTAGATCAACTTTTTACTTGCTTTTATTTATTATATTTTGAAGTTATTTTTATTTTATTTTTTGGTGAGACTGGGATTTGAACTCAGGGCTCACGGTTGCAAACAGGTGCTCTACCACTTGAGCCATGCCTCCAGCCCATTTTGCTCCTGTTATTTTGGAGATGGGGTCTTATGAGCTATTTGCCCAGGCTGGCCTCAAACCTCAATCCTCCTGATCTCAGCCTCCCAAATAGCTAGGATTACAGGCATGAGCCACTGGCATCCAGCCTATTATTTTATTTTACTTGACCTCATGTTGTTTGTTTGTTTGTTTTCAGAGAAATAACAGAAACAGGCAAAACCACTGAAAAAACTAGTTTGTGGCAGCTCCTCTCTGAATGCCCTAGGTGACAGAAGTTTAGAAATTTCATCCTGAGAAATGACAGGACTGTACTTGGGAATGCCAGGGTCCATCAGGACCTTTTCTTAGGAGAGGTGAAAAGGAGGAGGTGAACGTGGGCCTTCTCAGGTTACTGAAACCAGCAGGAACATCGCCAATGATCCACGTCAAAACGCATTAAAGGAAGAAATTGCCAGGAGGATTACAGTAAACCTTGATCGTCTGGTTCACATGGAATCTTTAAAGGCCTTGCTGGGAAGAGCACTTCCCAGTCCCCCAACGCCAAGGACACCAGTAATGGACGATTCTTTAAAAATTCAGTCCCGAAACACTCTTTCTGTTTGACTCTAGGAGGTGAAAACCGAACCCATTTTATTCCTTCAGAACAGAAGGGTTTCTTGACCAGCCCTGGTTTCTCCAGCAACCACGAAGGAATTTTACTTTCAAATGGCTGTCTCCATCATCGATGACCTTATCATTGTGTATTTCAACAAGCCCTGTTTCATTATAAAACATTTTAAGTACGTTTTGGAAAAAATGCATGTGTCAGCACGGTAAGGCCATCTGCTTATCCCAGTATGATCTGCATTTCTGCAAGGTTCCTAAGTTCTGTCTCCTTCTGGGGTTGACTAGGATCCTAAATTTTGTCTCTGTCTGGGGTAGGCTCGATCAGTGCCTGCGCTGGAGCCTGAGGGCTAACTGGGAAGTGGCCAGGGCATCTGGAGAGGTGGAGTGCACTAGAGGGGTGCTGACCAGCAAGGCCCCACTGTGTACTTGTCCCTGTTCCCCTGGGAACTCCAGCCAAGCCTTGTACAAGGGCGAGGGAGAGGAAGAGTCACACACTAGCACTGTCCACGTCCCAGGGATGTGGGGGCACCAGTACTTCCATAGCACTGTGCTGCAGGCTCTGGCAACAGTGTCCTGGGACCCTGGCACACACATGCCCGAGCCCACAAGACTGGCCACCTGGACAGAAGCCTGGGGCCTGAAGGTGGGTGAGGGGTGCCACATTTACTTGAAGTCTTTCCCTTAGGTAGGAACAGTATGTGTGAAGCAAAACATCGAGAGGAAGGAAGAGGACAGGTTCGTCACTTGCTGCATTGCCTCTCCATCACTGTCAATTCATGACATCTCACTGGGGACAGACATGTGGTCCCCAGACCACAGCTGCTGCTGCTCTCTCCTTCTTGGCTCCTTCGGATGTTTTCCTCAACATTGGCAAACTCTCTCAGCCAAAGTGAGTGTGTGTGTGTGTGTGTGAGAGAGAGAGAGAGAGAGAGAGAGAGAGAGAGAGAGTCTTAACCACAACTAGAGGCTTATGTGTGTGGTAGTCAGACTTTTTGTCATTGTGACAAATACCTGAGAGAAAGTTTAGAGGAAGAAGGATTTATTTTGGAACACAGTTGCAGTCCATGGTCACTGACTCCATGGTTTCTGGGCCAAGTGAGGCTGAGCATCGTGGTGGAAAGGCATGTGGTGCAGAGCTGCTCACCTCATGGTGACCAGGAAGCAGAGAAGGCAGGAAGGGGGCCAGGGCTAAGGCACACTCAAAGACGTGCCCCCATAGCACTTTCCTCCAGTTAGCCCCCACCTTCCTCAGTTCTGCCACCTCTCAGTGGTTCATTCACATTTTGAATCCATCAGTGGATTGCACTGTTGATTAGGTCAGAGTCCCCATGGCCTGACCTGTCCGGAGAGGCCCTCACAATCTCCCGGGAAGCTCTCGATCCAGTCCAGTTGGCCATCACGATTGCCCACCACGATGTGGCTTGCAGATTTGGAGGCTGGGAAGCCTGGCATCTGGTCACCGTCTGTTCAGCGCCTTCTTGCCTCAATCAAAACATGGCGGAAAGCGTCACATAGCACGGGGCAAGCCACTAATGCCACCATGGGTCATGGCCTCATCCCCATGACCTCATCAAACCCTCGCTATTCCCAAAGGCCCCACCTCCAAGTACATTTACATACAGTTTTGGGGATAAGCTTCCAAAACATGAACTTCTGGGGGACACCCTCAAATAGCAGTAAAAAGCAATGTGCTGTCATTGTCCTCATTAGTGTCTACTTCAGTGGCTTTGCCATGACTTCAGTCAACACCAGTGTCAAAGCTTTGAGAGACACCAAGAATCACAGATGCCTAATGCTTCTCTGGGGGAGACAGAAGGTGATGGGTAGAAGGTGATGGTGGGAGCTGCAGCAGTCTGGGTAGGTGGTGGCACTACCAAGCTTCCTGGCCTGGGCGGCAGTCGATTGGCCCTGGGAGTGGGTGAGTGGCAGGTGTTGCAGGTGATGTAAGAACCTGAGGGTTGATTGAGCATATGTGTATTAATAAATTGCTAAAACCACCTTTCCTCCTCCTTGGCCCATCCCTAGAGTGACTCACTGAAGTCCTCTCCTTCTGCAAATGGGGACTAGGCCTGAACTTCCGGGGTCTTCGCACTTTGGCTGCCGACTCTGAGTCAGGAAGCATAGAGTGCTCCGAGGTTCCGTGGCTGCAGATGAGTTTCTGTGCCTCTGGCCTTGGTCATCCTCTCAGGGAGATCTGGGTTCTTCACTTCTTGGGGAGCCAAATCTTAATTTTCAGACCCAAGAGTTAGCACATGTGTTGTTGACTGAATGTTTGAGTTTCCCCAAATTTATGTGCTGAAGTCCTCACCCCAAGGCAATGGTAGGAGGGGGTCTTTAGGAGGTGATTGTATCAGGGGCATGGAGCCTCATGAATAGGATCTATCCATGTCCTTATGAAAGGGACCATTAGGAGAGGGAGAGGACACCACATAAGCACACAGCAATGAGGCTCCACTTTGAAACAGAGAGCAGCCCTCAGGAGACGAGAGAACACCAGAGCTTTGATCTCAGACTTCCAGCCTCCAGAATTGTGAGGAGTAAGTTTCTGTTGTTTTTTAACAACCTGGTCTGTGAGGTTTCACCGTAGAGGCCTGGGTAGACTGAGACAATACGTGTGCGAGTCTCCCGGGGCTGCCATAAAAACATCCCACAGACTGGGCAGCTTAAGCAATAGAAATAGCCCATGGTCTGGAAGCCAGTCCCCTGGGATCAGGCAGGGTTGGTTCCACCTGGGGACCCCAAGGGAAGGACTTGTTCCAGGCCTTTCCTCTTGGCCAACTTCCCCTGGTGCCTGCACATGGCCTTCGCTCGGTGTGTGCTTCTGCATCCAAATTTCCTCTTCTTGGATGGACACCAGTTGTATTGGGTCAGGGCCTGCACGAATGACCTTATCTTACCTTGATCATCTGCAAAGACCCTATTTCCAAGTAAGTTCATCGTCACAGGTACTGGGGTTAAGACTTCGACACCTTTGGGGACACAGTGCAGTCCATACCAAGGTTGGAAAAAACTGCCATCCAGTTTTCCCATTGCACGTGGCAGAACCTCAAGGGACTCCCCAAACTTCTGCCCACACTCCTCCTGGCTCTATTTTGTGGAGAGGCTCAATCTTTTCCTGATAACTAGGAGTGGTTCCTTAGCCTGAGCCCCAGGCACCTCAAGTGGCAGCTGCAGCTTCACTGCTGTCGCTTCCCCAAGCGGGGCTCCACCCTTGTACCGAGACTTGGGAGACCCCGGAGGCTCAAGGGTGGAGCTTGGCAACTTGAGGACATTTTCTAGAAGCAATTGCATGAAGACTTGCCCTCTCTGGGCCCCTGAAGCCATGAATTCTAGCCAGGGATGAAGACATGAGTATTCCCTGCAGACCCTGTGGGATCTTCCACGGAGTTAAGCCCCATTAGTCCTACAGCGAACCTCTCCTGCTCACTCCAACCCTCTGAGACTGACTGCTTTGGCGCGATGAGTGTGTGGTAAGACTGATAGGTCCTGTTGTGCTGGGCTCTGCTCTTCACATGGTGAGCTGCTGGGTTTCTTGGATACTTGGTTAAATGGAATGTGACCAAGATGACCAGGGATGCAGGGCCTCTGGATGATGGCAGCAGAAGTCAGACAGCAAAACAGAGTGTATCCTAGCGAGAAGTGCCTTGGGGCAAATTGTGCACAGGTGCTGGTCAGTCTCAGTGCCATTGTCAAACCCAGTCCTGCCTCCATCCTCTGCCTTGCCATGAGCACACCGAGCGTGACTGTGTTAAGTCTGACCCCGGTGTGGATGTGACCTTCACCTGAGTGTGACTTCCATGTGGCTGGTGGGAGGGGTTGGCTGCCACTAAAGCAGGCACTCTGTTCAGCTGTGGGGCTCCCTGGAGAATGTTAGTGTTTCCATGCTCTGACCCTGCGTGGGAAGGAGCAGGTCATCCTCTTACACCTTCTCCAGCCTCAGGTCACTTTACACTCCATCCTTCAGCATCCCCAGCATCTATCTGACTGAACCATTGACTCCTGAACAGTCCTGAAGAGATCGTGATCTCGGGGCACTGTCCCCTCCCTGATGGGTCAGCCGTAACGAGTGTGTACAGCCGTCCCCCTGAGATGATTTTGCTCCTCTATTGTGCCTGAGAATGCAATGATTTGGCCCTGTGGCCACTTCCAGATCCTGCCAGCATGGTGCACTGTGAATATGAGTCTGAGTCTTTTCACCCTATGCATTGGTCATGAGGCACTTCCATGAAAGCATGGACGTGGGCTGAGGAGGCGAATGCGGAAAATATGAGCCACCCTGTGGGTGACATATTGGTGCTTGGAGATGTGCTTAGGCCCAGGTCTGAATGAACTACTTTTACGTGATGATGATGTGGTATTGGGCGTGCCAACTTCAAAACTACCTAGGTCCTGGAGTAGAATGTGGTTAGATCAACGCTCAGGTTCACGGACTTGGTCTTCAGTGGACAGACAGTAAATTCCAGTGAGAGCTTGACTCCCAAAACTATGGATCTGCTCTATGGATTCCAGACTGGAATACTTCGACAGGCTCCACAAGGATCCTGATGCGTAGAAGGCACTGGAGCTCATGGTAACTGGTCATGGAGCCTCAGAGCAGAGGTGTGGACTCTAGGGCGTTCTATCCCGTCCTCAGGCCCACTGAAGCCTGGCATCTTGTCAGGCCATCGTAAACTATTGGGCATAAGATAGTCAAGTAAGTTGCTTCAAAATCCAGAGCCATCTCAGGGGTAAGAAATGAACTCCGGATGCCTGGATTCAGGGCAGCATCTGAACGCACAGACCATTTTGGTGTTGCATGATTTCTCCCCCACTCTGACCCACGCAAGTCTTCCCAGCAGTGAAGACATCAGTGGTGACCTGTGAGATGTTCCACCAGTGATGGGCGAGGCTAAGACTTGGCCAGTTTGGTTCATTTCCTTGTATTCAGATGACAGAATATTCCAGAAGGTAGAAAGTCAAGTAGGCCAACCCAAGGAGAACTGAAAACCACCTCCAGCTTCACATGTATTTGGAAAATCTCTCAGAGCAATATGAACCCTGCAGATTCATTTCTAGGGAAGCAAGGCCTTGGGTATAGCAGAGAACAGAGCTGGAGGTGTCTTGGTGGTCATTCATGCTGCTTGCTTGCTGCTATCCCTGTTGGACCCTGGTCCACGCTTCTTGGTCCACATTGTATGCCTCATTCTGAAGACCACCTGTTTTCCTCACTCCTTCAAAGCCCCTCTAACACACAGGTCATGTGCACGAGAGACTTCCACTAAGATTTGGGAATACTGGTGGGCTGGCTACATGCAACAAAGGCTGGGACAACCTAAAGTGAAATAGTAGAAATTTCTGCTCCCAGATTCATATTATCTTATTAGGCAGAGTAAACATTTTCACTTTTCGGAAAATATACATATTGCATACAGAGGCTGAGACTTGCAACAGTGACTCTTGTCACGCTACCACCACACCAAGCATGGACTTGCTTACAAGACATCAGAGCCTTCCTACGTACCTGACGCACAAGGAAAGTAAAGTTAGGATAAAAAGAGCAGTGCTGTGTTTACAGAGCAGAGTAAAATCTAATCGTCAATTTTCCTGAGAAGTGGTGGGGTGAATTAATAAAAATAGTCAATAAGACGTAAACGAAGTATGGGTTTAAAAATCCACCATCAAGTTTTAGAGACAGCAAGGGCTCTGATTAATAGGCCCTTGAATTTGATCTCAGGGAAGGACAGCTATGCCCTGCGGTGGCATACTCCTTTGTCACCCACGTCAGAGACAAAACCAAGGGCTGGTGAGAGCCCTGGGTCTGAATTCAGGTGGAAAGTGCCCTGTTCTCCTAACCAGTCTGCCTGTGGGTGTCATAGAATGTTTTGGGGGTGGAGCGTCCTTGGATGGAGAAGGCAATGCAATGCCCTGCTGCACGCACCCTCAAGCGTGTCTCTTACCGGTTGGCTGGCCCACGGCTCTGGCTGAATTCACCTCCCTTCCTATTCAGTTATTGCTCCCACAAACGGTCTAGAAAAGGACAGCAAATGAGCACGGCGACTCTCTCTCCCTCTCTTTGTTTTTTTTTTTTTTGGTGGTACTGGGGTTTGAAGTCAGGGCCTCGAGCTTGCTAGGCAGTCACTCTATAGCTTGAGCCATTCCACCAGCCCACGACTGTCTCTCTTTAAAGCCCTGTGGCTCTCCAGGAGTCTGCCTGGCAGTTGGGCCATCCTCCCGCCAATTCGTGTCCCTCTACCTGAGGCAGCTTTTGCTAATTTTCTTCTGTTCTCAAAGCTGACACCTCTTTTTCATCTTCACAGCTGGTGGCTTCCCTTTCACTGAGAATGTAGCAATAACCAGTTGGGTACCACTGTGCTCCCACACCTGTGAACTTGGTCTTCTCGCCTGTAAGTGGAGGGACTGTCCCTGTTCCTAACAGAGCCCTGTCCCCAGTGGGAGGCAGCTCTCACTTGCCTCACTGGTGGTCAGTTATGTAGAGAAGTTGTTTTCCCAACATTTTCCTTTCCACCACCTCATTCTCACCCCTGTGCAAACACCTCATTTCTCCTTTTATAAAGTTACTTTTTTGTTCCAGTATCATCTCCAGCTGCCATCTATCTCTTTGTTCACCCTCCCGCAGACTCTCTGGAATGCATGTCTGCACCCTCTCTTGTCCCTACCCCCTTGGCAGTCAGGTTTGTTCTACACTACCCCACGCCAGGCCACGCCATGCCACAGCACACCATGGACTTGTGCTGAGTCCACGATGATCCCCACGCTGCTAACTCCAGGTCGGCTCTTGCTTTGTGTGGTTTGTTCTCTTGGCACACTGATGTGGTGCATGGTTCTCTTCTCCTTGGAACGCCTCCTCCCCTATGGGTCTGTGCTCCCTCCTGGGTAATCCCATCTATCTGCAAGCTAACAATGTCTCCCGTGCTTGCCTCTTCAGCCCAGCTCTCTGCCCTGAACTCCATATTCAGATGGGAAGCTGCACGCTGGACACCTCTCCCAGGACATTCCACGAAGCTCGTTTCTCAATTGGTAACTCACCTCCTGATGCCCTCCCCTCTGCAGCATTTCCGGCTGTGTTCAACAAGCTCCATCCGTCCAGCACTAAGGCCCAACACCTGGAGCCAGCCTTGTGCTTCTCTCAAACTCCATGTCCAGTCTGTCAATAAACCCTGTTGACTTTCTCCCCAAACACACCCATCATGCCTTCCTGGACAGTGTTCCTAATTCCACCTTGTTCCTTTCTGCCCCTGTTCAACACTCACCAGAGCAATCCCAGATGTAAATCACAGCCTTCCAGTAGCTTCTCTGAAGTGCTTATCCCTCAGACAAACTCATGGTTTACACCCTCCCCTCATCTGGCTCCATTTACATGTGACATTGTCAGAGAAACTTTTCCTGCTCACCATAATTAAAATTGCAGTTGCCCAAACAACCCCTGCCTGCTTGATGTTTCTCTGTGGCACTTTTCAGCATGTGACATGTTGTGTGTCTTTTATTTATGGTGTTTATTATCTGACTCACATGACCAGCCTGCACATCCCACGAGGCCAAGGATTTTCCCTGTTTTATTCATTGCTGCATCTGCTCTGCCCGAACATTGCTCGGCGTGTGACAGGTGCTCAGGAAGTGCTGTGTGAAGGAGTAAATGAAGGGGACTGGGGGTAAGGAGAACTTAGAAGAGCTAGGTCTTGTTCACTGAATCCAATTCTCCTCGTTTATGCACTGCTGAGCAAATCACTCAGCATCTGTCTGTGCTAGTTATGTGTAAAATGAGGCAACAATATCCATTTGGCCAACATTGCTTGTCAGAACTAAATAAAACAACACTTTTTACATTGTATGACACGATCATGAACTAACTTAACAGTCCCACTCAGAACGTGAGAAAAAGCAAGGTAGGGCTGGGCCAGCCCGAGGTGTGCATCCTAGGTCCTCTGACCCGTTTAGGACTTTCCTTGGGGAGATTTGCTGCTTTACTAGTGCTGATGGGTGTTTTCAGGTTTTTTCTTTTAAGACTAGGAATGTGGGTAGTTGACTATAAAGTTCATTAGGTAATGTGGAACTTTTCAGAGAACTTCACAATCCTTCTAATAAGTTTGTAATTTCCAGGAAGAATCAGGAAATATTCCACAGACTGATAATTCTGAAACAAAAAAATTTGCATCTAAAATTGAAATTATCAAGTGACCTAGTTACTAAGCTTGCCTTCCTTCCTCTACCTTAGTCACCTTTATATGATCTGGCGTGTGTTGGAGGAATAAGGCTTGTGGCGAGGCTGTTCACCACACCACCCCCGTGGGGGTGAAGAATGAGCGAGCACTGACTGAGGGGGAGCTGAGACCCGGGCACTGGAACGTCAGGGACCGACCCGCTTCGGTGGCTCAGAGTCTGCGCTTCCTAACCTGTGGGAAGAGGGCTGGGGGCTCTACAGGTGAGAAGTGACTTGGAAATTGAAGAGAAAAGCTCTGTGACTGTCAGTGGGTGGGACAGAAAGCCACTTCTTTACTGGTGAGTTTTGTTTTGTCTTGAAATTTTTGAAGCATCTTATTTCTATCGCCTTTATAAGTTGAATGCTTTGAAGGTTAAGGAGCTTGGTGGTTCACTTCATGGGGCCTTACGTTGAGTGAATACTTACTTATTCAGATTCCTTTCATCATGGTAGAGAGAAGAAATGCTAACTTTGGTCCAGTCTCTTGTGTCCCATACACTATTAAAGAGACGTCACAGGAGTCATTTGATGTTATTCTACCCACAATGTTAATTTAGAGAGTGCGGGACACCAGTGTCACCCCAGATGTGGTGGCCGGGGAATCTGTGTCCAGACTCTTTGGACTCCAGAGTGTGTGCTCTTTGTGTCACCCAAAGGAGATACGATCTTTAACTTGCTGTGCCCAACACAGGGCAGTCAGCACTTGGCCAAGAAGTACTGGAACATCGGCAAGGAGTCTAGTAAACTGTAGCCATGATTGAAGGAGAAGTCATCTATCTGAGCTTCACCAGAAAGAAGAAATGCAGGCTCCTCAAACTCAACCAATGCCAGTGTCCTTGTCACCCGGTACTGCAGCTGTGCCACAGAACCAGGAGCTGGGTGGACCCAACGTGGATGAGGCACAGGAGTGGGCTGACTGTGAGGGAGGTGAGATGGGACCAGGAGAACACAGCAGCCGTGGAGGTAGAGGGCCAGGAGGGAGGGAAGAAGGGAAAAGCCACTATGTGCTGAGGAAAAAGGAGGAAGAAATTTGTAAGCCAGCTCTGTAGGGTGCAAAAGTCCTCCTTAGAACCTGGACCTGTGGACCCACCGTGGGTCTGCTCGGGAGAATTCATGTGGAGTAATTTATCAGAAGTTCTCCTGATAACATCATCTTCCAAGTGAGAGTGACAAACGAGCAGCAGTTGTGCTGTGGTATGGGTTAATGTGTTCATGTCATTTAACATGCTTGCTGTGATTCTGTTCAAGTGACAACATTGATGGCAAATTTAACCCTGATGCCTTCTGTTAGCATCTTAAACCCTCCTGGCCCTACTTACCTGGAAATCTCCCACCGAATAACATCTTGCCCTAAGACAAGCCGAGAAAGAGGAAATGAGCAGAAAAAGACTGTAGCCAAAATAGATACCACAGCCCCTGCCCTCAACCCCGGTGCTCCTCTCCCAGGGGAGACCCCCAGGTGCACCTTTAAATACATGACTCTTATTTTAGGTACAGTTCTGGTAAGCAGGATGGTTTGGTTTCCCAACCCAGTGCTTTCAGAGGCAGAAAGTTAGAGGTGGGAATGCCGGGCCCGGCAGTCAGGCACAGTAAAGGTGACAGGCACTTGGGCTGCCGTCAAGGTGGGGTGGAAACCCCATTCTGAGTCATTACAGCATGATTCACGGAACACGAGCTGCCCAGGGCAGAGGCGACAGTCCCGCATCTGTGACGGTTTTTGGCTTGGAGCTCTGTGCTTTGCTGATGAGAAGGAACCTGTCCCCAGTGGTGGCCAAGAAAGAAGGCAAGGCAGGGCTGAGTGGGGTCATTTTACTAGAAGATGACCTGGGATCGTGTCAGGCGCCTGAACACAATATCCACCCATCGAGCCTCACGTGGTGGAGTTGAAATTGTTTAAGATGACTAGCCTCAGTTGGAAGCTAACTAGGAATGACTTCCCCAAGTGCCAACGTTTAGTCATCGCTGTGTTCCTTGGCAAACCACACGAGTGCTCAGTGCATTATACAGAGCTCAGAGGGGACATTGGCAAGAGGCAGATTTCAAAAGCTAAAGATTGTTGCACAGCAGAGAGGATGGTGTGCCTATCAGGACATACGCTCCCTTTTTCCTTTTCAAATGTTCTATTTGGGTGATGGAGTGACAAATTGTGTGTATGAAGAAGGAAAAAGTGGGGCAAAGGAAGAAGAAAGAGCAGGTGGGAGAAGACGTGTACAGAATAACGGTGGAGAGAGAAGTTTGGGTCAGTGTGCAGAGCTGTACAGGTGGGAGCATGATGGCCAGCCAGGGCCGGGCAGCAGGCCAGGTCAGAAGCCCTGCAGGCAGTAAACAGCTGCACTGCTAAGTAAGAATCGCCCACAGCCCTCGGTACAGGGGAACACAGAATTTGGTGTGGGTGGCTTTTGAGCAGCTTCCTCATTTCCTCCCAGCCCCATCTTCTCTGTGGGGCTCAGTGGCACTAGGACCTCCCCCTCCCCCCACCCAGACCCACCCCGAATCTCGAAAGGCTTGCAGAGATCCAGCTTTGGGAGTTACTCGTGCCCTTTGCAGGCCTTCTGGACCCTCCTGCTCAGGTGCGGTTGACCACAGCCCATAGCACCTGCAAGAGACAGGTATTCTGGGTCTCGGCCCCTTCTCAGGCCTGCTCCCTCGGCACCTGTGTGTGGAAACCATCAAGAGGTGATTCAGAGGCACAGTGGCCTGGACATCCTTCCTGTAGGATCCAGAGAGATCCGTTAATGTGAGGTGGTGGTGGCTGTTGTTGCAGCTGTGTTGTTTAAATTTTTCTCCCTGGCACAGAGGTGGGCAAGG
This sequence comes from Castor canadensis, assembly GCF_047511655.1. NCBI lineage: Eukaryota > Metazoa > Chordata > Mammalia > Rodentia > Castoridae > Castor > Castor canadensis. Next base: position 2,324,904 of record NC_133386.1, on the reverse strand, counting down.
CCCTTCTCTGTCCTCGACAAGCAGCTGCCTTCTGTGACTGCCAGTCACACCAGCTTGTCGCTGTGTGGTCACCGCTGTCCCCATGTCATTCTTTTCATGTCCATGGTAGCATTATAAGTCAGTGTGCCCTTCCCCGTCCAACAGAATGGAGCTGAAGACCCTGAATGTGGGCCACTGACCCGTGTGATGAACTAATGGAGGCCCCAGGACATTTGCTTGGCTGCCTCTCAAATTAGAACTGAGACGGTGATGTCCTCATAAGTTTAAGGGAGGAAGCTTTAGACATGATTTATATCTGGGCTTATCCAGTGGAAACTCATTCAAGTGGAGGCCCCAACATAAAAAGAATGTGCGGCTTTCAGTTTTCTTTCTGGTAGATAAGCAGACATTTTAGTAAGTCATTCATTGTTGTTTGTGTATAATCAAGTGAATATGTGATAATAAGTCATTTCCTTTGGTCTTTTTGTTAGTTTGAGTCTTTTCAGATTCTGTAATATACGTTAAAATTATTTGCATGGTTCTACCCACATCCACTGCTGAACACTGTCTGAAAATGGGTGCTCAGTGTCTTCCCTCTGATCAGAGGGAAGCTGGCAGATCAATCCACAGTGTCCTTGGCTGTTTTGATTAATGGAACAGGTGAGAGGCCTGCCACCCTCGCTCTGTGAGCTAGCCCATTATTCTGGCACAATCACTCATGCCCTGGTGGAATAGCTTTATGAACCTTTTAAGTAAATCTGAGGAAAACCAGTTCCACTGGAAGCTGGTTTCAGAGCTAGGAAGAGCGAATTCAGGAACCTGAATCTTCTCGTGAGGTCAGTGTCACCAGCTGATCCTCTTTCCTGGGTCCAGGCAGGGCTCTCATTCACCAATTTGTCCTTTCTGCCACTTCCTGTCTCTGCCTTGTAGCAGGAGAGCAGGTTCTCTGTTTTGGGAATGGAATGAAGCTCTGATCTGGGATCACTCAGTGTCCTTGAGGACGACCTGGTTGTCACCAGGTGCTGTTTCCCTCAGTGCACATCGGTGACATCTGCAGAATCCACCCAGATATTCTCATTGCTGTTCTTAGACATTCTGCTCATTATGCAAACAACTGCCTTGTCAGTAGCACACGGAAAGCAGAGATGTAGACGAGAAACTGCAAGCTATTTAGTGTTCCACTGAGTGTATCGTCGAGTGTGCTGGTCCCAGGCGTGTTCTGGCATGGTTTGCCCTAGTTTCTACTTTCATTTGTACATTTTGATAAGAATAAGGCTGTGTTTATGATGCTGTGTTCAGAGTTCAAAGTTTAAATTTGAGGCCTCAAAGAACATTTCTCAAAGGGGCTGCCAACTTCTTGTTGCCAACTCCAAATTTTGAAAAGCTCCCCGTTTCTCCTGTTAAAATTATAAAGAGAGTGACTATTGACAAAGTGGAATTCATCTTTAATACAGTAGCTGTGACTGGATGTGACCCAGCACAGGACACCAGCTGAGTGAGGGTGGGGTCCCCTCTTCATTCTCAGAATGCTCCCTGGAAAGCGACTGCCAAAAGAAATTGAGAACAGAGAGTTCCAAATGCTCCCTTGGGGGACATCCAGAGGACTAGTCTGCAACCCTGGGAGATGCTCCCCAGCTGCGCTCTGCCCACAGCCTTTCACAGAACCCACCTCCCCCTCACCTAGCCAACCTCCTTTTCTCACTTCCCAGCTCCTCCAGCCATCTATCTTCCGCAGTAAGTCTTTCTAGGGGACTCTTTCCTCCAGAGTGTGAGGTGACTGACTCCTGCCTCTCGCATTCCTCAGTGGGCACCGCGCTCCTCTGGCCGATCACAGAAGGAAGTGCCTACTCCATTCCGGACAGTCAGGTCATCCTCCTTCCTGCCAGCTGAAGCCACAGCCACATCTCTTGGCACAAGCTTTCCTTTCAGTACAACTGAGAATAAGGCTTTTGCTTGCCGGGCCTGTTTGTCCCCCCTTGGTCTCCTGCCCTACCCTGGAATCTGATTTCTGGTGTCACGGTTTCTCCCTTCTCCCCCAGGTGAGCCCTCACTTGCAGAGGGGCAGGGTTCTTGCATCCCAATCCTAGGCGCCATTACCTCTGTTGTGCCAGAGTGACCACCTTTCCCAGTCTGCCCAGGACCGTCCTCGTTTTAACAGTGAACTTTCCACATTCCAGAAAATCCCTCACAAACCAGGAGACTTGACCACCCTGATTTTGGCATCCAGATGGGGAGAAGAGACAGGGGGACAAGGCCCCGGGGAAATGTTGAACTCCAGCCTGCTGGTCGAGGGTCGACTCCCATTGGCCCCTCTGTGGGTAAAGGCGGATCATAAAAAGCCTGGAGTGAGAAACCAGAGCACTGGGTGCTGAAGATGGAAGTTGTTCAAGGGTGCAGCCTTCCTCCCCCACAGTCTCTGTGTCTCTGTTCTCCACAACTACAGCTGAAGTCAGGGGTGGGTCCAGGGTGCTGTGTGGTGGGTGAGAGGCATTGCTGGCTGACCCCTTGGGGTCAATGAAACCAAACTTTTCTCGGGCCTGCTGTCTTCCATAGCTCCATTCTTTTTTGGGAGGAGCCTCTGGGGAATTTTGAGAGCTTTCTCCAGCTGTGGTCTCTGCCTCCTCCACACTCTCTCTTCTTGCCCCCCTGAGCTAGAGATTTCACTGGGACACTCATACTGAGAGTTCATTTTCAACGGTGCAGTGAGCAGGAGAGGTTTTCCATTGTCAGTCTCCCTCAGCAGGTGTTCCTTCACGCACTTTTCTTTTTCCTCCCCTAGCAACCCTGCAGTGGTTTCTGAGTGATGTCCTGGCAACCTTCTATCTTCGATTTGCCCATCTGTCCCACCAGTGTGAGCCGGAGCTCCCTGGTGTCCTGCTGGCTGTCCAAGCTCAGTTTGGAGCCTCCCTGTGTATGGCCATTTCTGCATCCCTCCCAGAGGCCCCACCGAGGGCTCAGTGTGAGACAGACACTCCCTGGATTCCGATCGGGAAAGGGTCGCCGACCCTTATTTTATCCATGCAGAGACGGACACGCAGAGATTAACTCAACAATGACCAAAATAGGGCTGCCTTGACCTAAAGTGATGCTGGGAGTGCCCAAGCATCTGCCATCACACACACCTTCCAAGAACCTGAAACTTATTTCACCCTTAGACCAGAAAGTTGAGGCATGGATCCATGTTGCCATGGTGTGTTGTTTCATTGTTGTGTATTTGTGCCTCAGCTCTCTGTTTTTAAAACTTCCTTTCCATATAAAAATAAGAAAGAAACTTAGAAGTTTCCAGATTTGAAATCACTATTTCTATCCAGAGAGGAAATTTGGCATTATTTTGATTCTCCTTCTCTTGTTTCAAAGTTTTCAAAATATCTCCCAAATGGCGCTTCCTTTCCAAGCTTACCCCAGAAACGCAGGACTGTGAGCCTTGGCTCCTTAGGTTACTGGGTGGATGGATTTGGGGGACTCACCTTACTTTCCCATATTTCAGTTTTCTCACCTGAGGATTGGGCACAGCTGACAGCACCAGTGTTAGGCAGCTCTTTCATGAGGGTCAATGCAACAGCACACATGAGGCACCCAGGCCAACCCCAAGTACCTGCTGTGAGTCGTGGGTGCTGCTGTTGCCTGGACACCCTCCCGTCACACCGTCTGCCTCACACGGGCACCCTGTCTTCCGAGTTGTTCTCCTTGTCTGTTTCAGGAACTTGTTCCCTGTGACAGTCTCTTCACACTGTCACCAAGTTCCAGCTCTTTGGCACACCTTCCAAAGCTCCCCTACCTGGCCTCAAGTGTGGTCCACTTTGGGGCTGTCATCCACCCTTCTAATGTTCTTTGATCCTGATGTGCTTTCCAGACCTGGTGCAAGTCACCCTTCCAGGCTCAGCTCCAACCCTTCCCTCGTCACAAAGCTGTCTCGGGTCCTCAGTGGCTCATCTCACAGCCCCATGCAGCCCACGTTTGCATGGTCCTGTATTCACGTCTCGGTCTTCCTGCTGTCTAAATTCCTTGAAGGCAGGAATTAGGCTGCATACTTGTATTTCAGATTTTGTGTGCTGCACGTGGTAATTATGCAAAAGCAATTTGCAACAGGCCAGGCCTAGAGTAAGAATGCCCAAACTCCCCAAATTGAGAGCTTATGCAGTGAACATGAAGGTATACAGCTGGAGGTCTTATGAAATCCGAAGTGTGAGTGTTTGCACAGCTTGTAATTCCTTCCACAGATGCATCTTCATCTCTCCTAGGAGTTTGCTGACATAATTGATGAACAGGTCTTCTTTATATGGAGGAAAAGATATAGACCCGAGCCACAGGCACAGTTAAGCTGTGCTGGGTTCCGGACTTGGTCTTTCCCCTTTGCTGGCTGTCCAGCACTGTTTTGGATCCTCCCTTGCTCTCAGCACCTGTTTTAGCTGCTGGCTTTTTGGGGGAAAGTCTGTTCTTGCCTTATTTGGTTTTCTGTTTGCTTATTTGTTTCTGTGAGACAGGGGTCTTGTTCCCTAGGCTGTCTTTGAACTCACGATCTTCCTGCCTCCGCCACTGAGATCACAGGTATGTACCACCGTACCTGGCTATATTCTCACTTTTTTTAAACAAAGAAAGTAGGCTTTTATTTTGCTTCATTTTTAATACTCCTTCGTTATTTCAGAAGTTTTGAGTGCCTAATGAACAGTAGGGAACTTAGACCACCACCAAGGCTGTGGTGGCGTCAGGCAGCATCTACCATGAACCGTCATGGCTGGGAGTTGACAGGCTCTCCAGAGGCCTCTCTGCTGGGGTCTTTCAGCATTTGAGGGTACCTGGGAGCTAAGTCATCCCAAAGCTTGAGTGGGAAGGTTGTCCCTGACATCATGTCATCTGGAGTCCTCCACATGGTGTGGGTCCCTTCCCAGTCTGGACTTGGATCCCTTCCCAGTCTGGACTTGGATCCCTTCACACATTCCAACAGCCTGGAGAAGGTCACAAGGCTTGTTATGTCCCAACTCAGAAATACACAATCACTAAGAAGAGTCAAGAAGAGGGAAATTTAGAGTTCACCAGTTAATAGAAAGGGCAATGGATGGATGACCTTCTTTGAAAACTGTCATGAGTCAAAATCTCATTAAGATGCAGGTGAACTGTGATCAACCAGGATCACTCGCCAGGTCTCCATGATTCCAGCACACCTCCACCCAAACCAAAACCTGAGCTTTTCTCTCAGAAATATTACAAATTGCTGCATTACAGATAGGCCTAGCAGCCAGCAAATGTTAGATACAGACGGGGTCCTCTGCCAGCCTCACGCTCACAGGCAGATAGGGACCGATAGGTGTCAGTCTTCTTTTGAAATGATCACAAAGTTGAAACAGTATTGAACTCTGTGTCATCCCTTAAAGAAACAATGTAACAGTGAGGAAGCTGATTTGACAAAAGACTTATTTCTCTCCTTAATTGCTGCTTGAGAATTTCAAACATTTATTCCTGGGCCAGCCCACCTTTTTCAATGGGCTACTTTCCCCTGGAAGTTCTCTTTCTTGAAGGAGGTCCATTTGTACTCTCTACGAAGCAGAGGACTGCCTTTCATTCTGTGCTCTCTAGGGCTTCACAGAAGGAGCAGTCTGTTCACCTTGCTAGAGACGGAGGGCGGGTGAGCTCTGCACCCACAGCCACCTGTCACATTGGGGCAGGAGGTTCCTCAGGATACCCCAACACAAATTTTAACACCTTTTATGGCTGTGACATGAATTTGCCCAACTGTCCCCAGCCTTTGATCTGAACAAAACTTTCTCATTTACTGTGACATTTTCAGACTGCAAAGTCATCACATGGAATGCATGGCTGCACCCTGCGTTTCTCACTCTCCACGTGCCTCCCAGTGCCTGTGCAGATGGGCAGCATCATTTTCAATTTGAGGAAGATTAAATAAAAATGCGGTCTGAGAGGATCTTCACCATGGGGCGTTTTCTAGGGAGACAAAATCAAAACGGGCCTGAGATTCCTCAGCACGATGTGCAATTTGGGTTTTACTTTGAGATAGGCAAAGACTATTGGGGCAAAACCTCAGGAAGAACTGCAGAGCCAGGGAACGGTGGTCGCAGCTGTTCAAATCCATGGCACTGGTCTGGACTGCACCCGGCGCAGGCCTGGGAGCACTGAGTCAGGGTCTGAATTCTCTGTGGTCCATTTGCTGCCCTGGGTAGAGAAGGGGATGAAGGGAGGTGGCCACTCTAGGGCCTCAGCCCCCTCTCTGCCTTGGGTGTCTAGCTTTGGCTCCTTGTTTCCAGGGAAGCAAGTGAGATGGAGCCTTCTCCGTCCAGGGCCTTGTGTGCAGCTGCCCCCTGCTGCTCTGCCCGACCCGCCAGATTCCTGTTTAATGCTGTCTTTTGATCCTTAGTAAATCAGGTCTGTTTTTATTTAGTTTAATTTTCCAGACAAGTCACTTCCAGGGCTAATGCTCTATAAGAGGTTTGCTTTCTCACTGCATGTAAGGGCTTCAAGAAGGTTCAAGGGAACGCTGGGTAGAAAAGATGGGGCCGAGGAGACAGATATCCCAGTGCTTCTCTGTGTGGCCAGCAGGCTTCCTGGCGTGCAGTCTTTTAGCAGCTTCTGCTTTGTCTGGAAGCAGAAGCCCCAGGCGCTGGAGGAGGGAGGAGAAGGGTGAAGGGCAGAGGGAAGGTGATCTCTGCCTTCCTCCCTGTTGGGTGATGGACGTTCCAGGGAAGGGAATGAAGGCATCCCAGAGAAGAGCTCCTTTCACAGGGCGGAGGGCTAGGCCACACAGAGCAGAGGAGAATTGTAGGCTTTGTCAGAGAACATTGGTGCAGGACTTTTATCAAAGGTAGGGACAGGGACTGCTTGTGGCCACAAGTCTGAAAACAGCTCACCTTAGACAGAGAAAGGCTCTTCCTGTGTAGGGTGAAGAGCAGACATACAGGGACACTCAGTTTTGGCAGAGAAGCTGGAACAAGCTCTGGGAAATGACAGGGGTCTGGCTGGACAAAGGTCCCACTGTGGCTCCTGTGGTCCCAGGAGAAGCTGAAAAGAGCACTTTTTTTGTCACACTCAGGCTTGGGGATCTGCAAGACAGAGAGGTGCTGGGGAAGTGCTGTCAAGTGAGCTGTGCGTGGGTGGTTAGGACACCTGGGCGGCAGCAGGAAAGGAGACCAAGACCCCCTAGGAAGTGAAAGTGTGGGCACCAGCCCTGTTCTGTATTGCTGCTGGGTCTCTGCTGTGACGCCTTCCGTGTTCCCTGAGAACTGGTGCACGGCAACCCGGGTCTGAATAACTTCATGATTCTGCAGTTCTTATTTTATTTTGTAAACCACGTGCACCTAAAAATGAGTCCTCCTTCTTTGTGTCCCTCGATATGACTAATGGCAGGGTGGTGTCATGTCCTCATCTGCTATCGTGAGACGATCAGGAAGCCTGGGCTTTAGGGACTCAGCCTTGATCCCAGCTGTGCAGTGACACAGCCGTGCTCCTGGAGAGGCCTCGTCTCATGCCACTCAGCCCCAGCTGTCTTGCCTGCTCATCCTTCTCTCCACAGCGCTCCAGCCGCAGCCACTGTGGGCTTTGTTTCCAAGTGGACGAGATGGGGATCTGGGGAGGGGTCAATGTCCTTCCTACAGCTGCACAGCTGTCCAGGTGGAGCAGGACAGAGTCCAGGCTTCAGAGCCTACCTTCGAGCTCACAGGTCACTCCAAATGCTCTCAGGCCACTCGAAAGGCGTTCCCCTCCCTGAGGATTTTGAGTACAGACTCATGCCACACATGGGAAACAACCCAAAGACTTCTTTGAGAAGTGACAAAGCCATGCTCTCCCTCTTTTGTCCACTTGGCCATTGGTTGGCCTTCGATCCCAAGAAGGCCTCTGGTTATTATTTTTTTGTGTGACTATTTTACAACCCACGGGATATACATGGTTAACCTTCTAAATTTGGGTAGGCAGGCGGTGCTTTTAAGTAGGAAGTGGTAATTTAGTAACTTTCTTCTGGCCATTCTAGCCCCTCACTGCTCTTCTTAGTGATCATTGCCCCAAGCTGGCAGAGTGGTCCTGGCACTGGTGCTATGACAGCCTGGCCTTTCACAGAGGGCAGAGCAGCTGACCATCTACCTTGGATCACAGCATTGCCTGAGGTGAGCATGCCAGGTCCCCCACTTTTTTTTTTCCAGAAACTTCTTAGCTTCTTGGCCTTCTGCCTACCCTAGGGATATTGGACAGGGAACAGTTTTCACCAGGATGTGACCACATTGGCTGTACTTATGCTGGACAAGACATTTTTCTCTCCTGAACACCCTGTCTTTGTGGCTTTAGGGGAGGAGTGTGTTTTCCAGAAGGCTGATCTTCCTTTAAAGGGTCACGGTGAGAGGGTTTGTTCTCACCACCTCACAGGAGAGCCTGGCTGATGGTTTGGGCACTGCAGAGCATCTTTCTGGTCAGAAATGCAATTCTGTTTTTTGTTTTCTTTGTGGTACTCTGACATTGTACCACTGAGTTACAACCCAGTTCTAGAAATCAATTATTTATTCAACCAAGTACATGCAGAGATTTTTGAAAAGCTAGACATTAAGCTAAAAAAATGTCTTGGGGATATAAAGGATTTGTGCAGGCCAAGGCAGTGGGGTTGCCTCGCAACCTGAGGTGGGTGGCAGGAGCTCATAGGGAGTTATTCCAGGGAACGAGGGGCTGGCAATCTTTATGAGAGTCAGTGCAATGCAGGCAAAGCTGTGGCAGTGACTGCACCTGCTGTGTGACCACAGAAGAGCACGTAGTGACACTGAAGTCTCCTGGTCCCTTCTAAAGCCCAGGAGTAGCCAGAATAGACATTGTAGAGACCGGTCCCATGGAAAAAGAGCAGAAGCAAGGCATAAGCAAAAGGTGATCTCGAAGTGCTTACAGATTGAATTTTTGCAAATAATAAACTATTCAGTCAGATACAGTGATTCACACTTGTAATCCCAGCAGTCAGGAGGCTGAGGCAGGAGGATAGCTAGTTCAAGGCCAGCCTGGGCTACATAGCAAGATCCTGTTTCAAAAAGCAAAACAAAACAAACAAATAAAAAAAAGAATATATAAAAGTAAGCTACTAAGCTAGCAAAGGGAACAACAAAAAACCCCAAAATGTAGATATGTATCTGTGAACAAGTCACTGGAAAAAACCTTCTTATCCATCCTGCTGAAAAGCAGAAGGAAACTGGCTAGCGTTTCAGCTCCACTGATGTTTATAAAAGCTATAAAAGCCGGTGTGCCCACGATGCAAATGAAGTCAGGACACATGTTTATTGAATATCTGACATTATAATAAGAAAAATTCTTTTATCAACAAGTTTTAAAGTAAATATTATTTAAGGTCTTGAGGGAATTTTATGAATTTATTTATTTATTTTTTTGGCGGTACTAGGGTTTGAACTCAGGGTCTCACATTTGCTTGGCAGGTGCTCTACCACCTGAGCCACTCGCTCAGCCCCTCTCGTGGGCATTTTATGGCACCTTACTAATAAGACCTGGTGGAGGCAAAGTGATCAGATGGTGGAGGCATCAGCACTTACTCAGTCTCAGACCAGTCAGTCTTCCCATCTGTAACATGGGTGAAGCGACTGCCAGAAAGGGCTTTTGTGAGGCAAAAGAGGAACTAGATGTCAAGCAGTGATCTTGATGCCCAGCCTATGACTGGGCTTAATTTACACAATCCACATGTCCGTAGGCACACACACACATTTGCATATGTAAACACCCATGCACATGACCTACTCATAATGTACACACATTCACACATGCAAACACAAACATGCACTTGCATAAACACCCATGCATGCATATCCACACACATGCATACACACATAAACTTGTGTGCATAGACATACACATGCACACACATACACACATACAACCACATGTATGAACATAGGCACACATAAACCCACACACTGGACACACACTCATTTAGCTTTTGCTCCTTGTCTTGCAGGGCCATAACTATTTATGAAAATAAGCATGAACTTAAATCTTCTAATTTTACAAACTGTTAAACTTGTTATTAAATGTTTTTACATTGAATTTTTCATATTGATAACATTCTGGCAAATATTCCTGAAATTTCCCCCATGGATCATTTTTTGGGTGGGTCTGTCTTGTCACAGGCAGGCAGTAGAAGCTGGCCTGCTACTGGCTCCTCCTACCTTTTCCTAACCTCTCCTCTCTCTTCGAGGCTTCCTTCCCTGGCTGCCTCTCTGTCCCAACAACTCCCCATCCCAACCCAGAGCTGACCAGTAACTGGTGTCCTAAGGGTTTAACCTCAGGCATGTGGTACCAGCGAAGATGCTGGAGTCTACTTTTCAGTGGACTGCGTTCCTTTCTGGATGAAGCCATCCATTGGCTGTTACTTCCAGGATACTTTCTTTTGCATATTGTACCTAATAAAAATGGCTCTGGGAAGATTTAAATCACTGTGCAATAAATATTTAAGTTAACTTTTTATTCTATGTTAGAATGTTACTCTAGAATCAAGTTTTCCCAAAAGTAACACTTTCTTTTCCTTTTGCAACAAAATCTTTGCAATGCTGGCATTGAAAGGTAGGGCTGAGTTGTCACCATGGGCACACATTCCATCTTGGTGGGATCATAGCACTTTGCACTTCATTTGAAAGGTGGATGTATTGGACTGGAGGTGAGAGCACCTGCTTTTGCAAGTGCAAAGCCCTGAATCCAAACCCCAGTTCCACCAAAAAGAAAATGAGTAAGTGAAAATAATTAAGTGCATTTTTGTGGTTTCAATCTCAAATGAAAAAGTCATGTAAAAGTTTAGCTGATCATTGGGTGCTTCTAAAAGTCAGCAAACTATTCCAAGATCTACCTTTTAACAAAGTTGATCTCTAAGTCTAGCCCACGTTCGCAAGTGTCCATGGGTGAGGGAGGGAGGCCTGTGTTGGTTCCTGGAGTTTCTGAACGACTGGCTGTACCCTGAATTAGCCGGCTTGGGACTTGTGTGCTGTCTACAAGTCAACCCCTGTCTGCCTTGTGACACTTCTCCCCTTCTCCCTGCGTCAGATGGTACCAGGGCTGGAGAGACTGTGAGTGGCATTGGTTCAGCAGCCACACACTGTTCCTGGCACAGGTGTGGGCTCCCAGGAGCTACTTGTGCTGACTTGGGGTGAATGGATGAACGGCAGTGTCCCCTAAGGCAGCATTTCTCAGTGTTCTCCAAACGACACTGATTCGGTAGGTTCCAGGGAGAGCAGTTCTGGGAATAGTGAGTCAGCCCAGCAGGGCTTTGAAGAGTCACCTGTAAACGTGCACTGCCATGACCCCTGAGAGGAGGATGTAGTTACTAGCATTCCCAAACAGGAGTCCTCTCTTTCTCTCTGCCCTCTCTCCCCTCACCTGTTCTTGCTGCTCTGGGAACTCACTTTTAAACACTGGTATCTTCTAACCGTCTGGTAATTTGACAGTGGACGTCCTATGAAGCTTCGGTGTCCAAAGCTAAGTATGTATTGTATTAACGTGGACATAGTGTCCGTGTGATATGCTGACCCATCCAGGGAGACATCCAGAGAGTCTATGGTCCTACCCAACACCAGACTATACCAATAACCCAAAAGACACAGGCAACAGAAAACACCTGTTTCCTGAAGAAGCCAAAACTGCTGGGCACAGCTTTATGAGAAATCGCCAACTACTGCTAACCCTCTCCGCTTCAGAGCCCTCTCTCCTGTGCTCCTGATCTGGGGAGTCTGGCTCACCCCATCTTCAACAAGGACTCACCCACCCACATTTGGCAGAGTCAACCACGTCTGGAGGTCACCTGTATCATGGTTAAATTGTCCAAACATCCCTCCTGAGGATAGGTCAAAATCCATCATCTACTCTCCACTCACTGGCTAAATTCCTACTTTTTTGGGGGTGGGGAGAGCAGAGAAGCCTTTTTTTCAGAAGACATTCTCTCAAGCCTTTGAAGTCATCCTTTCTGGCTGACGCTTCACTTTTCAGGTTCAACAACTCCAGCTTTGATGCATGGTGCTTGTTCATTGCTAGGTCTGCCTTGCCCCAACTGCACCAGTGGTCTCCTCCATACAGCAACTCAAAATCACTGTGTAAATGCACAGGGCCAGCACTAACCCCATCCTGAGTGTGGTGGTCATGATGATGTAGCCTGAAAGTTAAACATATGTTAATTTGAACAGGCTACATTTACTGGACTCTGTGTGAGTTGCTCCAACGTTAGCAGCTCACACAGCATAAATTTCCTTTCAGTTCTGCAGGTCAGGGTTCCAACACAGGGCTAGCAGGCTGAAAGTCAAGGTGGTGGCAGTGCTGCACGCCTTTCGGAGCTTTCTGGAGCAGGATCTATTGTGGGCAGAACTCAGTTCCTATGGTTGTAGGACTGAGACCCCCATTCCCATGAGGGCGGTCAATTGAAGGCCTTCCCAGCCTCTCTAGGCACCTGCTTCACTCAGCTATTGTGGGCCCTAGCTCCAGTAGATGGAGTCCCTCGGGCTTCTATCTCTTCTCCTTCCATCTCAGGTGGAAAAGAGTCTCCATTTTCAGAAGTTCTGTGATTATAGCAAGTCCCCCTGGGTACTCCAGGATAACCCCTCTATCTATGAGAATTGACTTGATCTTATCTGCAAAGTCCCTTTAGCCATGGTGACACAGTCATAGGTTCCAGCAATCAGGACATGGACATCTTTGTTGTGTCAGATGCATCATCACTGAGTATCTGCTCTTAAGTCTGGAAATCATTAGTGATCAGGTAGAGAAATGCTAGAATGAAGGCAAAGTTAGATGGTTTTCCAGTGGACAGATGACTGTGCCCAGGTGGGACTGCCTTGCCAGTCTTGGTGAAATTGGTACCCAATAAAGTGCTTAAAAGCTCTGCTGTTTCTGAACTTCGATTTTGCATCTGTGCAGTTGGCTATTTAAGTCCAAGTGCAAGGTCTTCTATTTTCTCTGCTGAATTTTACCATTTTGTGGTACTGGGGCTTGAACTTAGGGCCTTTACCTTGAGCCACTCCACCAGCCCCATTTTTTGTGAAGGGTTTTTAGAGATAGGGTCTCACTAACCATTTATCTGGGCTGGCTTTGAACTGTGATCCTCCTGATCTCTGCCTCCTGAGTAGCTAGGATTACAGGCGTGAGCCACCGGCGCCCACCTGAATGTGATCTTTTTGGATTTGACTCGTGGCTCGAGTCTATAAAGAGAGTTTGCTCATTGATTCTGTCATCAAATTTAATTCAGACCCAATGAATGCGCCTCTTCTGTTTTTGTTACCATCATTGATAGAAACAATGAGCAGCTTTCAGATGAAGGTGGAGAAGCCTGCCTGTGAGCAGCTCCCCTGTGAGCCAGCCTCCTGCCCCCAAGGTGCCAGTCCAAACAGCCAGCAGACTCCTACTGTACAGCTGGAACGTGGCATTGTACCGGCACCTAGACTGTTGTTCCTCATCCTGACAACTTTCGAATTTCAGATTTAGTCACAGATTTGCAACGTCTGCCACACTTCTCTAATCTGCGGTTTGATGATCATGGCTGCCAAGGCTTGGGATGGGTCTGACAACTGACCATTAGCAACCCACCCTGCCTCGGAGATGCATCACCTCCACGGCCAGGCTCCTGTGATTCCTTCACAGCTCACTGAGACACCTGTGAGCATCATTACCAGTCCCTGCCCCTCAGCCAGAGGCCTTTGCCTTCCCTGTCTCTGCAGACGAGGCTTGAAATTTTATATTGCAGCTCTCTCCTCCCAGACTCCATGGGCATCAGTGGAGTCAAACAGCCTAACTTCAATGTTCTCTGAATGTTTTGGAGAAAATATTTTACAAAGAGTGGATAGAAGCAGAACAGGACTCAAGCAATTGTTTTCCCTTGTGAGAATGTGACAGACTTAGAAATGGCTAACGGAGATATTTTATTATTACTTACTTTAGATGATAAGGCTTATTTGGTGCAATGCCATATTGTGCCCTGCACGAGACCCTAAAAGCCCAGTGAGAGGCAGAAGTCAGGCGGGGGCAACAATGACTTGGGGAGTTAGCAACAACGACCCTTTGGGCAGCAGACAATAGTCGAGAAGACAATCGCAAAACCCAAAGGAATAAACCAGTACTTCTGAAGACATTATCGTGTGACCTCCCATGGACACCCCTTAAATCTTCCTCTAAAGGACAACTTGGGACAGTTTGTCCTCTAGGTTCTCTGAATAACACTTAGTTCTGGGGAAATATTTCTACACCCCTGTGTTTGAGAGAGACTGACTTAGGAATGTCTAAATCCCAAAGATAAACAAATCATCCCTTAAGAATCAGTTGAGCTCCATGTACTTTCATATGTGACATAATGACATCAAAATAAGACCAGGTGGCAGGGAGAATGTGTGAGAAAGAAAGCTGCAAGTCTCAAAACAAGGCTGGGAACCTCTAGTTTTGGGGTTTTGGAGAACTTGCCTATGGGTGATTAGTTGGTTCACCAAGAAATGCAAAGAAGACCTAACACTCCAAACCGCTGGTGGATAACATTTTGCTCTCAGTTCACTAAAGCAGGAACAGAAGCATTTCTTTTAAATCTTCTGAAGGTCTTTATCATCAAAACCAAAATTCCCAGGACAGAAAATCCACAGCTTTCTCACCAACAGCTGAGACCTGCTGTTCAAAGTTGAGGCAATGAAGCACGTCGCGTCTGGGGCTCTGCATGCTGTGATGGCCTAGGTGCCAATCTGCCACAGATAAGTTTCCTCACAACAATACACATCATTTTTGTGGTGAAAATAGTGGTTTTGGGCTGGCTAAGCATTTCCAGCTACTGTGATGCCTGGCAAATGACAGCCTTTTTTTTTTTTTTTTTTTTTTTTTATCGAGAACACTGATTTGTAACCACAGTATTGAGTTTGTCACAATCCGGATGACACATTGTTACGCCCAGCGGGCTCTTCACATTATCCTAAGAGATAGGGACTTTATGAATTTGGAACATTGTGACTCCTTCTGCCATTCCAATCAGGAGTAAGAGTAAATTAATTTTAAGGTGAGACACTGTCTCATCCAGAGGACTTGATTTTGGCCAAATTTCCCTGTCTGCTAGTAATGTCCTCTGGCATGACTAAAGGACCCAGTGCCCTGGGTGGGGGCATTCCAAGTCCTCCTGCCCACGTGGACCCGCCACAGAGCCCTCCGCGATCTGATCTTCTCTCGCTGAGTGCTCCCCTGGTTTCTGTCCATGCCCTGTTTCTCCAGTGTCACACACTTTGACAATGACGGGCTTGGAGTGTTGAAGTGAGTGCTTACGTTTATTCTGCCTAAGTCAGCACCCGTCCTCTGTAGACATTGATAAGCCTCTGCTGCACTGATCTGATTTGAATTCAGAAAATATTACTTAGCAGAGTGCAGAGAAAAATATTTTCCTTTAAGTAGGCATCCAGCTGGGCATTGATGCACCTTGCACTGGGTCCCTCAAAGGTTTCCACCTTCAGCAGTGATTCCACTCCTGCCATCCAATCTCTGCAGGGCAGGAATTTTACCCAGAGCCATTGCACTCCAGTTCAACCAGCTAAGGGGCCCATAATGAGTGCTTCCCTCCCTGTCTTCTCAGTCTTCTCGGTAACCACGCAACTCCCCATTAACACCTTCTCTCTTTGGCCTCTGCACTGCCTCTGCACCCCAATTGTCACAACTTCCTCTCCTGTGTGCCCCCTAACGCTCTTCCTCCACTTGTGCTCTTCCTCCACTTGTGCTCCCCACTCCACCCTAGGAGTGGCTTTTCCATCCTTCAGGGTCATTTCACGTCTTGCTGGCCCACGAACGTTCTGTGGCTCCATTCTTTGACCTTTTCTACACCAATGGCTTGCATGAAATATTTGCATGGGAGGGCATGCAATTTTTTAAGTTAGCTTTATTGACCCATAATTTATACATAATACATGGCACCAAATTGAAGTGTACAATCCAGTTACAGTCACCACAGGGGGATTCTGTCACCACAACATGTCCCTTGTGGCTCTTTCCACTCAGTCTCCTTCTTGTCACCATCCCAAGACAATTATTAACATGATTTCTAGCACTGTTATTTTGTCTTTTCTAGAATTTCATGGGTATGGACTAATGAGTACATTAGTCCCTCCCCCCCCTCCCCACCCCTTCCTTCTCCTCCCCTCCCCTCTTTCCTCCTTCCTTCCTTCCTTCCCTTCTTCTCTTCCTTCCTTTCTTCCCCTCTTTCTTTTTTTTAATATATAAAAAGTGGGATTTATTAGAGAGAAAGGAAAGGCTACAGCTAGAGAAGTGTAGCGGAGCCTGGAAGCCGGTAACTCCCTCTCCTATCTTGGCACTATGGTTTGAACTCGGGGCTTCACACTTGCTAGACAGGCATTCTTACCACTTGAGCCACACTGTCAGCCCTTTTCCATGTTGGGTATTTCGTGAACTATTTGCATGGGCGGGTTTTGAACCATGTTCCCCCTGAGTAGTTAAGATTACAGGTGTGAGCCACCAGCATCCAGCTTGCATTGTCTTTTAAGTATTGCGTTGCAAGAATTCTTTGTACATTCCAAATGCAATCTATTATCAAGTATGAGCTTACAAGTACTGTTTCCCCATTTAATTGTTTTTCATTTTCTTAAGTGTCTTTCAAAAGCAGAATCTTTTCTTTTTTATTAGAATATTATTGTTGTGCTGGGGGTATATTGTGACATTTACAAAACTTCTTACAATATATCATCTTTGCATTCATCCCCCTCCAGAGCAGAAGTTTTTCATTCTGATCAAGACCATCAAGCAATTTTTGCATCATTCGTACTTCTTGAAATTCATATAAGAAAAGATCACGAAGATTTTCTCCTCAGTTTCCTTCATGGTGTTTTATATTTTGCTCTGGCAGTTAGAGCTATAATCCATTTGAGTTTACTTTTACACATGGTGTGAGGTATCAGGCGAGGACCAGGGTTTTACACACGACTGTCCTGTCATTCCAGCACTGTTAGCTGTAGACAGCTCTGCTCCACTGGTTCGTGGAGCAAATTCTTTCCTTCAACAGCTCCACGCCACAGGGCATTGACGTCTCCTTCTATATCTTGAAATCAGATCGTGTGACTCCTCCAATTTTGCCGTCTTTTCAAAATTACTTTAGCTATTCCAAGCCTTTGAATTTCTTTATAAACTTCAGAATTAGTTTGTCAATTCTACAAAAAAAAAAAAATCTCTGCCCTCCTGCTGATGTTAGTCTTCGTTATGTCTCCAGTCAGTCTGGAAAGGAAGAACACTCAGCCGTCTGAGCATGGCTCCCCAGCTTTACGTCTCATTTGCTTTCTTTTACAGAGCTCGGCGTAAAAACCTGAAATGCTCGCATCGTGTTGGGTAGATGCGACTGTGTCTACTGCTCTCTGTGAGCTTTGATTCCCAAACCTCGTGGGGGAGGGTGTGCAGTGACAATGCCGAGCCCACAGGTGTGCAGTGACAATGCCGAGCCCACATGCACCGCGTCTAGTCTGAGGTTCGCCCCATTCAGTGCTTTTCTCATTTTCCCCGTAGGACGTCTTGTCTGTACTGTCCTGTCATTTGGGGATTTTAAAAACTTCTCTCATCACCACCCTCATTGCATTCATGATTCCCTCCACTTTCTAATACATATGGAGAATATAGTTATATACGTGTCATCTTTTTCTGCTGATTCTACCACTTCTATCATTTTTCGATTTTCTTGTGTAGACTGTGGACCTTATTTTTCTGGTTCTTTAAAAGTTCAGAACTTTCTCCTTTGGTCGCCTGACGCTATGACTCTTACATTATGGAGGGCTTGGCTTAGTTGTACTCGTTTAAATAATTGTGGGCTTGCTCTGGAAAGCAGGTAGACTCTGGAGCTGGATGGATCCTTTGAGACTTCTGTCCAGAGCACATTCAGGGTAGAACTGTGTTAGCATCACCCACGTGGGGTGGTGCCTTCTCAGGATTCTGTGAGTTGCATGTGGTTTCCCTGCCTGTTAGGGGGTGAGAACTGTGGCCAACATGGGCCGGGTGTGTGTCTGAGAAGTCTCCCTTTCTGGAAGTTCTTTGTCTAGCCTCAAGTAGCTGCTTCTTGTGGAAACACCTCTGCTGTTCTAATTTCTCTGCACGTCTCTGTCTCCTCAGCTCGGCGAGGCTGCACGCTCTGTGGGATCGCCTCCCAGCCTGCTCTACAGTGAGCTGGGGACTGGCGGAGCCCATGGCACCCAAGAGCTGCTGTCCTGAGATGCATGGCCTGATGTCAGGAAACTGGCACTGTGTTTGTAGCCTTTTCTAATTGGTTAATTCAGCGGGGCTCCTAGGGTTCCTGTTAATCCATTGTGCATTAACCGATGTGACCAGCTCCTCACAATGCATTTGCAGCAAAGCAGTTCTGTGCTAGGCGTCTCCCATGCCCCAAAGTACTGACAACTTTAACCTGCTGGCACCTGCAAAGGGCAGGGGTGACTCCACCTCTCCTCCACCCTCTACTCTGCCAAAAGCAGTTGGTAAGGGTTGACAAAGACTGGTCTCCAAGGTGTGACCTCAGGTACCAGGGAAGATATGTGGTCAGTAAACACAACATGAGAGCCCAGTTCTACGAAAATGTGTTCAGAACATCATTCAGGGTAAGCCTCGTGTTAGATCACTTCCTCCTCCAGATGCTGGGTACCCACAGTGACTGCACGAGAGGACCGATGGAATGCAGTGTCGTGGGCTACGAGGAAGCTCTGACTTCCCAAGCTGCCGCCTGAGACCACACTCCGTTCTCCCTCCCTCTTAACCTTGCCAGGCCCATGTGGCCAGGCGGCAGGACAGAGAGGAAGAGAATGAGCGAGTGTGGTGAGTGACGAGTCAATTCACCACAAGAAGCTGAGAGTTTTAGGTGAAGGATTTGCTGGGTGGTGAGGAATGGTTCAGAGAGCAGGATGACACATAATGCCAAACACAGAGTGAGCCAGGAAAGCCAAAAGCTCTTGCATCTTTTTTTTTTTTTTTTTGCAGTACTGGGGTTTGAACATTGGGCCTAAAACTTGAGCCACTCCACCAGCCCTTTTTGTGATGGGATTTTTTGAGACAGGGTCTCCAAACTATTTGCCCTAGCTGGCTTTGAACCATGATCCTCCTGATCTCTGCCTCCTACATAGCTAGGATTACAGATGTGAGTAATCTGTAATCTGGCTCCCAGCTAGCTCTTCCTTCTTCTTGTCGGACTTGGTTGCAAATGGTAAATCTTTGAGTCCTCCTTAATTGGGCTCCTCGTGAGACACAGCTCTCCCCTTCCGTGGCTGCGCTCCTACTTGCATTCTCACACACTATATGCTCTGTAAATATTTGCTAACAATCCAGCTGGTTCAGGCTGCTTTCCACAAACTGACCATGCCAGGACTTGAGCTCCTCCACCTGGGCTATGTTAGTCACCATTGGGAGAGGGTCTTCTGCTGTGCAGTGACCCACAGGCTGCCCATTCTCCAAAGACCCAGAGCAGAGCTTCCTGCCCCACCCAGGTGTCCTGTGATGCCAGCCTTAACCTTCCTCCCTGCAGGTGGACAGCTGGGAGGTGCCCTCCCCTGCAGGTTAGTACCTGTTAACTGGGGCATCCATGGGAAGGCTGGTGAGAAACTTCTCCGCACCTGCCCACTGCCTTCCCAGGCTCAGAGGGTGAACCTCAAGAATGACACTGCCATCCAAACCTTAAGAAATTCTGCCCCAGGCTCTCACATACCCACATGGGTGGAAATCACTGACTACCCTGGAGTCTAAGACTGTAAATCATGAGTTTCTATACACATTTATATGAGTATAGATTTTGTTCAGCAGAGCCTCTTATACATAATTAAATTGAATTTTGCCTGAAGATTTTTGTGTAGGGGAAAACCTGTGGTTTTTCTAATGTCACCTTTCTTTAAGTGAAAGACCAGAGGTTGGCAAATCACAGTGCTTGGCCAACCATGTCTGGTCAGATCCACTTACTGCTACATTTTCTATGACTGCTTGCCAGGCACAAGGGAGGACTTGAGTCATTGTGACAGAGACCACAGAGGTTGCATAGTCTATAGTGCTTGCTCTCTGGCTCTTTGCAGAAGGAGATTGGAGCCTGTTCTAAATGGGTATTTTGATATCAAATAGTGTGCTGTGCACTGTGTTCCAATGGGACCCAATGCTGTACCCCAAGTCTAGGCTGTGCCAGATGTGTCTGTGACTGCAGGGCCTTGTTTTTCTGTCTTCTTCAGCTTCCCTTCTGACATCTTTGCTGGTAAGCCGTGCAGCTGAGCCATCTACCGCCCTTCCTACACCAGGCCCACCTCCCCTGCCCACATCACAGAGCATGATGGGTGAGGTAAGCATCTGGTTTGTTTTTGGCAGGATGTATGATTTCAGTTAACTGTGGCTACTGCCATTGTGCTTTGGCTAACTCTTTCTTTGTTTGCTTTTCAGGAACCATGGAGTTCCCAGGATGCTTACGATGTAAATGATGACTACTCATACCCTTATAATACAAGTCTTCTAGATTATCCAACTAATTACACACCTGTCTTGCCATGTTCCTTTCAGGAGGTCAGAAAATTCTCCAGGGTGTTTGTGCCCATTGCCTACTCTTTGATCTGTGTCTTTGGCCTCCTGGGAAATACTCTGGTGGTGATCACCTTTGCTTTTTATAAGAAGGCCAAGTCCATGACAGATGTCTATCTCTTGAACATGGCTGTCGCAGACATACTTTTTGTCCTCACTCTTCCATTCTGGGCAGTGACTCATGCTACAGGCGCTTGGATCTTCAGTGATGCTCTCTGCAAACTGACGAAAGGCATCTATGCCGTCAACTTCAACTGCGGGATGCTGCTGCTGGCTTGTGTGAGCGTGGACCGGTACATTGCCATTGTCCAGGCAGCCAGATCTTTCCGGCTCCGATCCAGGACACTGGCACATGGCAAACTAATCTGCGTTGTGGTGTGGGCTCTGTCACTCGTCATCTCCAGCTCAACGTTCGCCTTCAATCAGAAATACC
Organism: Castor canadensis; assembly: GCF_047511655.1. Classification (NCBI taxonomy): domain Eukaryota; kingdom Metazoa; phylum Chordata; class Mammalia; order Rodentia; family Castoridae; genus Castor; species Castor canadensis. The sequence continues at coordinate 2,303,981 of NC_133386.1, read as the reverse complement.
GCCTGCAAGGCCAGGACGTCTGTGAGGCCAAGTATGGCTCTGTGTCCAAGCCCATCGTGTGGAAGCTGCTGGGGCTGGGGCTGGAGCTCCTCTTTGGCTTCTTCATCCCCTTGGTGTTCATGGTGTTCTGCTACACGTTCATCGTCAAGACCTTAGTGCAGGCTCAGAATTCGAAGAGGCACAGAGCCATCCGCGTGGTCATCGCGGTGGTCCTTGTGTTCCTGGCTTGTCAGATTCCCCACAACGTCGTCCTCCTCGTGACCGCTGCGAACATGGGCAGGATGGACAGATCCTGTAGCAGTGAAATACTCATCGGCTACACCCGAAACGTCGCTGAAGTCCTGGCTTTCCTCCACTGCTGCCTCAACCCGGTACTGTACGCTTTCATCGGCCAGAAGTTTCGAAACTACTTCCTGAAGATCATGAAGGACCTGTGGTGCATGAGAAGAAAGCACAAGATGCCGGGCTTCTCCTGTGCCAAGATACACTCCGAGAGCTACCTTCCCAGGCAGGCCAGTGAGACTGTGGAGAGTGATAATGCGTCATCCTTTACCATGTGACATGCAGGTATGAGGCACGCACCCCTAAGGCCTCTGTGGAACTTGCTAAAAGATGTTGTGAAAAAAAAAAAAGAAAGGAAAGATTCGCGGGCAAATATGCACGATAATTGTGGAAATTGAACAAACCAGCAGTGTGTTTCTTGCGGGCTCAGTGCTCCCTGTGCTCCCGGCCGTGTGGACCTCTGCATGGGAGGCAGGGGGGCTCCGACAGAAGTGTGTCCCCAATGTGTGTCACAAAAATGATGTGGCTCTGAAGTCTCACAGCCCATTCCACAAAACAGGCTTTGGGAAATGCTGAATTAACATGAGTTGCTTATGAAGGTAAAATCTTTCAGAAATATTCATGAAGGGGCATAGATCACAAATGATGGAAAGACAAAGGATGGCTCCTGTAATTCATCTAAGGGAAAAGTTTCAACAATGTCTACTGTTCCTAACTGTAAGTAGCAAAACCTTGGATCTTGTATCATTTTGATACACCGGCAAGTGCCAGGCTGTCCAAGGCAGGAGAAAGTCAAGCCCATGTGTTGGTGATGTAGAAAACAGGAGAGAGGCTGAATAGCAATTGGTGTCGCCTGTCTTGCTGGACAAAGTTGGAGCAGGCTGTACAGCACCGTTCTCTGCAATGGGCACTTCCCCTTGAGGACCAAAGCCAGGCTCCATGAGGTCTTGTTGGTAACTGGGCTCCAGAGATCAGCAGTTTTTAGCATAGCAAAGGAGTTTAATAGATATTTGTTCAATGCACCATAATGAAATTAGAGGACATTGTGCAGTTTAAAGTGCTAGATATTTTTACTTATTCTCATAAATAGAATGCTTTTTTTAAGCAGAAGGAAACTTGGCTGAGATAACATAGAAAGAAATTTTCTTCCATACTGGAAGGTTGTAAAGGGCTTCAAGTTACCCAGTGTGGAGTGAGAAGGGTGCTGGCCTCTTAGAGCGATTGTAAAGTGGTTTCAAACAAAGTCTGACATGACTTATGGAATCAGATTTCAGCAACTCTTCAATTTCATGGAAAGCTGAGCGAATTCTAGTTTTTCGAGTGCTGTTTCAATGTACAAACACAGGGAAATTACAAAAATACAAATGTTTTAGGAAGGGCTGTCCTGGTATCACGAATACTGACATGTATAATCCTGACAAATGTGTTATTTGAAACTTCGTGTGGCTCTTATAAGCTCCAGTTATGTCTCTATAAAATGCAGCAGAATAATGTCTGAAGATTCAAAGTCTGTATTCGTAAGCATTGTTCGGCTTTGCAAAATAAAACTGCATGCTGTGTGTGAAGTAGGAGCTATGTTCAGCCTCATTGCTCGGCCCCAGGAGCCCGCTGCAAGACAGAGTGGTGTTTGACAACTCTGACCTGTCAGGGGCGGACTCCGGAAATCAAAGCGGAAGAGACATCTGTCTGAGTGGTCACTGAGGTGACCCCAAAGGTCAGGCTGATGTTTGAAACGGGCACAGGCAGGTCTCGCTCTTTTGCCCTGGCTGGGAAGTGAGCTCTTCTGCATGATTGAAAATGTCAGGCAGCTGAAGAGGCTTCTTTCAGCAATGGCCCTTGGAGTGTTTTGGCTACGGTCGGTATGTGCCAGTGTTTCTCAAGTGTGCCACACCACATGCTTCTCAAGCCGGGCTGGCTGCATGGTAGCCCTGAGCTCCAGGCCAGGCACACGGATCCTGTGGGGTGTGGTGATGTCACCTGCCCCCCGGGAGTCCACGAGGGGATTGCACAAATACTGCACGCTTGTATTTATTACACACGTGGGATGTACGTGTGTGCACGCACATCTGCTTGTGACCAGAAGACATTTTTCTTGGTCCTGCTACAAAGCATTGACATGGTCTCCATCACGTATTTGTACTAAGTAAGATTCTACTCCATATGTACAAATCCTGCCAAGGTGAAAGCATTTAGGCAATGCCTTGCCTATTGCACACTGATTTGCTTCTGAAGACAGATGGAATCATTTTTAAGTGAGGCCAGAAAAACAGAAATATTTAACTTTCTCAATGGAACCCCAGCAGTGCAGCAACTAAGAGATAGCATAGATAAATGGGACCTCATAAAACTAAAAAGCTTCTGCTCAACAAAAGAAATGGTCTCTAAACTGCAAAGAACACCCACAGAGTGGGAGAAAATATTTGCCAGCTACACATCAAAGGACTGATAATCAGAATATACAGGGAACTTAAAAAACTAAATTCTCCCAAAACTAATGAGCCAATAAAGAAATGGGCAAGTGAACTAAACAGAACTTTTTCGAAAGAAGAAATTCAAATGGCCAAAAAACACATGAAAAAATGCTCACCATCTCTAGCAATAAAGGAAATGCAAATTAAAACCACACTAAGAGTCCACCTCACCCCTGTTAGAATAGCCATCATCAGCAACACCACTAACAACAGGTGTTGGCGAGGATGTGGGGAAAAAGGAACCCTCTTACACTGTTGGTGGGAATGTAGACTAGTACAACCACTCTGGAAAAAAATTTGGAGGCTACTTAAAAAGCTAAACATTGATCTACCATTTGATCCAGCAATACCACTCTTGGGGATATACCCAAAAGACTGTGACACAGGTTACTCCAGAGGCACCTGCACACCCATGTTTATTGCGGCACTATTCACAATAGCCAAGTTATGGAAACAGCCAAGATGCCCCACCACTGACGAATGGATCAAGAAAATGTGGTATCTATACACAATGGAATTTTATGCAGCCATGAAGAAGAACGAAATGTTATCATTCGCTGGTAAATGGATGGAATTGGAGAACATCATTCTGAGTGAGGTTAGCCTGGCCCAAAAGACCAAAAATCGTATGTTCTCCCTCATATGTGGACATTAGATCAAGGGCAAACACAACAAGGGGATTGGACTTTGAGCACATGATAAAAGCGAGAGCACACAAGGGAGGGGTGAGGATAGGTAAGACACCTAAAAAACTAGCTAGCATTTGTTGCCCTTAACACAGAGAAACTAAAGCAGATACCTTAAAGCAACTGAGGCCAATAGGAAAAGGGGACCAGGAACTAGAGAAAAGGTTATATCAAAAAGAATTAACCTAGAAGGTAACACACATGCACAGGAAATCAATGTGAGTCAATGCCCTGTATAGCTATCCTTATCTCAACCAGCAAAACCCCTTGTTCCTTCCTATTATTGCTTATACTCTCTCTTCAACAAAATCAGAGATAAGGGCAAAATAGTTTCTGCTGGGTATCGAGGGAGAGGGAGGGGGCAGGGGGGGTATGGGAGCGGGTGGGAGAAGGGAGGAGAAATGACCCAAGCATTGTATGCACATATGAATAAAAAAATGAAAAAAAAAACCCAGAAATATTTCCACACCGTTGTGTTTTAGGGTTTCTGAGAAGCACTGGAGCTGCAGGTCCTTAGGACACGTGCACACAGAGATCCTGGTCTAAGCAGCACGACACACATACTCAGCACACAAGAGCACTGGTTTTCCAGGGCCACTGTGCCACAGGGCAGGCGATGTAAACAGCAGAAGTTTCTTCCCACAGTTCTGGGGTTGGAAGTGCAGGTGCAAGTTCAAGGTGTCTCAGACTGGCTTCTGAGCCCTGAGCCCTCTCCTTGGCTTGCAGACAGTACCTCTTTGCTAAGTCTTCAAATGGCTTTTCCTCTTACAGCTTGGACATCTTAAAGCAGGCCAGTCAGCTCAGTGTCCGCCCTAAAGCCCTTCCTAATTTAACACCTTTCTGAAGGTCCTATCTCCAAATATAGGCCCTTTCTGAGATGCTGGGAACCCTACATAAGAACTGGGTGGGGGGCAAGTCAGCCACACGGCCGGTTCCCTGCAGTTAGAGCAACTTGTCCTGTTAATTCCAGACTCCTGAGGAGCTGTTTCTGCATGGTGTCCTCCCTTCTGATTATGAAAGGTGACTAAGGACACCAGGGGGAGCCCACATCCGCCTCCTCCAGCCCAGCAGTGAGGGAGCCTGCGCTGTCTCGAAGGCCCCCCGGGGAGGGCCTTCACCTGCTCCAGGGTCCTCTCTGCCCTCCCTGCCCTGCCCTGGCCTCTCTTTTCCTCCTCCAGTTCTGCTGCAGCCGGAGTTTCCCCGTGTGACTTGTTTCCATGTTCAACGCACAGCCATCCCTCTCTTCTCAGGGACCTCAGGATGGTGAACACCGCAATGGCAGCAGAAAGCAGTTTAGATGGTGCTGGGTGGAGGGTGGGGCCCCCACCCCCATCTATATGAATAAAACAGTGGGGATATTGGGGGCTTCTCTTAGTCCAATCCCTGGAGCACCCCTCGTCCCTCACAGTGAAGAGTGGGCACCTGTGGAGAACTTCGCGCGTTCCTGACTTTGTGGTCAGGGTTCTGATAAACTGAGAGGCTGTCATGTGCTGGGCACTGTTGCAGCGCTCAGAGCGATTTGCTGGGGAGCGTTTGCACCCAGGATTCGGTAAACAGGCTGCAACCCTCCTCTGCATTGAAATGCAGTAATTCTCCTGTTCTTTACTGGCAAATTGATGTGAGTGCTGCAGGCGGCATGGCATCTTCCAACCCTTTGGCTTATTTCTCTCTTAATCAGAATAATACCCAAGATGATTAGCAGGGCACTGGTACTTCACCTTGAAGCTGTCCTCATGATCCAAGAGGGCTGCAGTAGCTCCCTCTGTCCTGTTTCTATTCTAGCTAACAGAAAGGAGGAGAAGGGAAAGCATGAGGCCTCTTTTTTTCTTTTTAAGGGCAAAACCTGAAAGGTGTGAGAAGCAATTCTGCTCCCCACCCACCGACCTTAACTTAGTCCTGTGATTAGAACAAAGTGAGAGGAAGTCTGGGAACCACATTCTGCTAGTGGCCTTGTGTCCGTGTCCCCACAATGATCATCAGTCACAGGAACTGGGTCTGTGTCAGGAGAGAGAAGGACACTGAGAAGACACAATACGGTGGGAGGCAGACCCAAGCAGTTCCCTACTCACTTCAAACACAAGGTCAGGTGAATGTTTTAAAGAGATCGGCTACACGCAGGAGAACAAGACACAGGCTCAGCAGAGGCACCTGTGCCATGAGACGGGCCGGTCATTCCCTGAGCCCAGATGTCCTCCCGCTCCCTCAGCTTCCCCTCCCATGTTCCACCAGAAGCCTCCACACCCAGATTGGGTCCAACGTTCAGAGCGATGTCACCATGGTTTGCACATGAATTGTCCCCAAAGGCTTGTGTGAGAAGGCGGGGCCCGGCTGGAGGAAGCAGGTCCCTGGGTGTGTCCTCGAAGAGTGCATCTTGCCTTGGCCCCTTCCTGTCTCTCTTTGCTTCCCAGCAGCCATGAGGTGAGCAGTTCTGCTCTGCTACACCCTGTGTCACTCTGTGTGACACTGTCACCACAGGCCCAGAAACAACAGAGGCTGAGATCTCTGAAACCCCAAGCCAAAAGAAATCTTCCCCCCCGTAACTTGTTTATGTCAGGTGTTTTGTCACAGTGACAAAAAGTGACTAATATCAATAGGCTTAGAATTAGTGCTGACATTTTAGTAAGTTTTGCTTTTCTGCCTTATTTTGGAAGATGAACCTTGGACTTAAGATGACATTTTAGGGTTCTTCTTCTCACCCTATAAATGTCAACAGGTGAGCGAGCACAGCTCTGAACACATCTCAGAAGGCGTCAGAAAGCCGTTCCCAAGTCCTGCTACCTTTCCAGAGTCAGGTGGCCCTGGCAGCCTCAGGGCACTGCAGCCTCCTGGTGGCGGGAGCTGCCTTTGCCGCTGCTTTCACAAATTCCACATTCAAAGGACAATTTGCTTGTATGTCTCTTCTCTGTGGGAAAAGTTAAACATTTATTTTGATAAGAAAATACATAAAATTAATAAATTTTTATACTATAGTATCTAAACATTGCGATAAAGTCTTTAGAATAATTATGAATTTAAAAACTCTAACAATATTTATATGCTAGGAGCTTTGCCTCTTTAATTTTTTTCTTTTGCTATGTTATTTATGGCTGTATTTTGCTTTTTAGGTGTTTTCTTTTTTATTTGTTTTGGTCATAGCATATGGACATATGGATTTGAATGTATACATATGGGAGTCAATATATACATATATGAAACTAGGTTATCCATATTTTATGTACACATTATAGGATAGCTGGTAGAGGTATCATGACTAATAAAGACAAAAAAGTCTGCAGTCTCTATTCACCAGTAACTATGAATTCTGTAGGTAAGGAAAAGTGAAGGAGTGTTATCCAAATGAAGACGTGTTATCCAAACAAACCCAATACTCCACCTTCTAGATTTGGGCGTGTCTGAACCATTTCCCTCTGGTTATTGGGACAACAGAGAGGCAGGTGTGGCGTCAGGAGGGCTAGGTGTGAGGAGCTTTCCTGCTCTGGCCCCATGGGGCTTCTGGGCATTATGGACTGGAGGCTGAGTCCAAGTTGCCAGCATCACTGAGTGCTGAGGCCAGAGGGTCAGCCTTCCTTTTAGGAAAGGTCTCTCCTTAGACTGTCTCCACTGCTTCCAACTCTCACTTGGGGTGACACCGTCCTATGCATCAGAGGCTGGACAGAGGGCAACTGATTGAGAGCTGCCACTGCTGGCCTCCACTGGCCCTATCTCTTCTGCCTCTTTTTGTCTACTACAGGCCCTATAGCAGAGGTGGGAGTAGCTGGGGACACAGAGGCTGCAGAGCCACAACCATGAGGGCAACCATTCCCGTTGTTTGTCCCACTCATTGATCACTCTCAGCCAGCTACAGAGTCTGGCCCCACCACCCTGTCCTGGGCACAGCAGACCTTTCCACCTCCTGGAGTGCCTGGTGTGGAGGCCCAGTCCAGGGTACGGGAAGCACATCGCCACTGGTCTGCCCCACGGATGGATATCCAGTGCTCTTCCTTGCCTTTTCCTATTGGCTGGAAGGGAGCAGGGCCCAGCAAGGTGATGCCAGTTACTGAAAGCAGCAGAAGCAGCTTTGCTCCACTCAGCTGAACTCCAGCAGGAACAAGAAATCAGCAGACATCTATACGCCTCGTGTCCTCACTGTTGCCCGACTCAGCCCATCCACATGGCACCATCGCTTGGTGCCTGGCCATCTTGTGTGTCAAGGCCCATCCCGCAGGGCCCCTTTCCTTCTTCCCACCCGTCCCTCCATCTTCTCTGTCCTCCCCATTCTTGTTGAAGACACCTGTGGCTGACACTTCACCGAGATGTGGGGCCATCACACCTCAGCTCTGCCATCTTCTACCACCACAGTAGAACCCTGGTGTCTGAGCTCATCAGACCCTGTCCCTGGGAAGCCACTGACCCCTCTGTCCTCTGGCAGTCTTCTAACCCAATTCTTTGCTTCTCAGTGCTGATATAACAAGTCCCACTCCGTCCATGGCCCTCTACTTGTCATGCAGGAAAGCACTCGGTTACTGTGTCAATCTAGTAACAAAAGAAAGCAAAATGAACCCCCCACACCCTCACGCTTCTTTCTTCCTGTCCTCCATCCCTTGTCTTGTCCATTTTAGTCCTCTTTCTTTCCAGGCTCCTCCAACAAGGGGCCCAATGCTCCAGGCCACTCTGATCCCTGAAGTGTGGCCCTGCTGCCATCCCACTCAAATGTACCCATGAATGTCACCAAGACCTCCATGGGGCTGGACCCAAGGGGCACTGCTCAGCAGCTCCACCAGGGGTGACTGTGCTCCCACTGCGAGTGCCCCTCCTGCAGCCAGGCTGGGCTCTTCTGTCCTCTCTCCAACTCCTCTCTGCCTTCCTGTTGGCACCGCCTCCGTCCGCCCTCACACAAAGCTCCAACTCCACACATACTGTCCCCAGCTGGTCCCTAGACCCTTGACCCATTGCCCACAGGACAATGACATCAGCACTCATGAGGCAAGTCTGGGCTTTCTCAAGACCCTCCAAGCCTGGCACCACATGGCCCCGCAATCCTTCTGAAACTGGAATTTTAGGACCCAACTCCTGCTCTTCCACATGTCAGGTCCAGCCACCCACCCTGTGGTGAAGGCAGAGAAAGGAGGTTTGTTACGTGGTTTGTGCAGCCGTGGAAAACAGCTGCCATTGTCAGATGGCAGACGATGACGATGGTTCATCGTCAGCCATCTTTGGGGTACAGAATGAGATTTAGGTTTAAATAGAGGAAGAACTGGGTTGGGGAAGGTGTGCATAAATAAACAGTCCCAGTTACAGGTGTCGTCTGGTTGGTCATTATCTTAGTTTTGGTTTCTGGAGAAACTGTTATCACGGCCATCACCTGAGGGCATCAATCTGGCTCCCACGAGATGATTACTACAGCTCCAGCTAATTGCCCTCATTTTTTGGGGTGTGGGTGTATGTAATCTTGAGGGCTCCCTGTTGCTTGGGAATAGTTTCAGTCTCTTGTCATAAAGATGTTATCCATCAGTCCTGTCTTTACTGAAACCCAAGGTGACTGCAGGTGAGAATGGCTCAGGTACAAAATGGAGGCAGGTCTGCCAAGCTTTTCTCCGGCTGTTAGTTAATTCATGGGCCCCAGTAAGGAGTCAGTGTTCTTCAGCAAGAGCACTTCAAACACCTGTGACATGTCCCTCCATCCTTTATCACAGTCCCCACCCCATGCACTGCCTTCCTTCTTCCCAAAGGTGTGTCCTCCCTGCTTTGGGATGGCCATTCCTCTGGCTGGACTCTTTTGTTCCCTGTGGCATGGATCACGCCTGCCCCTTCTGCAAGCTTTCCTCAGGGCCACTCTCACAGAGGGTGTGCTCTGTGGTCCTCTGTGCCCCTGGTATGGGTCTCCTGGCTTCTCTGTATTCGTCCATCTGGTTGCTCATCCATTTGTTTTTTGCCTCTTGTAGTCTGTGCCTCCCTCAAAGCTGAGGAACCTTCAGGCAGGTTTTCTGTCACCACTGCTGGCTCTGCCTCTTTTCCTCCACAGACAGGTCATTGGCTCTTCAGACCATGGTGAGGCCTTTTCTGTTGCCATCTTGACTTCTGGCTTGACTGTGCTCTGGTCCCATGGCGTACCATATGTGCCATGTGTGGCGATCATAGGCTCACCAGTCATAGGTCCTACACACGTCCCTTCTCAACCCTGAGTCCCCAGGACCTAGAAATGCTGGTGCTTAAGCTGCTTTTGTTGAAAAGTGCTGCCTTCTTACTTGGGCCACAAATTAGTTAAAAACAGGAGAAGCTTGGCATCCCTGTCTCCATTTTGTACCTGTTGTATTTTGTTCTGAGCCATTTTCTCCTGCAGCTACCTTGGCATCAAGGAAGGACAGGAATGAAGGATAACATCTTTATGACAAGGAACTGAAACAACCCCTAAGGAACAGCGGAACCTGCAGGACAGACCAACCCCAAATGAGGACAGTGACCTATAATGATAAGACTGCCCCCTGGAGCAGGAGTGATCATCTCATGGGAACCAGATTGCTCCCCTCAAGTGAGGACAGCGATGACAACCTCGCTGGAACCCTAGTACTGATATAATAGCCAACCAGGTCACCCCTGTGGCTGGGACTGTTTCATGCCTACCTCTCACCCGCTGCCCCTAATTCTTCCTCTGTTTAAAGCTAAAGGTCGTGTCTGACCCTGAAAATGACTGGAGATGGGCTGAGTGCTCACTTTGTCTCTTTCCATGGCATGTGCCCAGCCATATAATAAATCTCCTTCTGTCGCCCTTCACCAATGGTGAAGGCATTTATTTGGCATATAGGGGTGAGGGGCCGGACCTGATATGTGGAAGTCCAGGAGTCCTGATATGTGGCCTGGCATCCAAACCTCTGCTTTCATGTCCACCCAGCAGAGGAGCGTCACTCACTCAGTTTTTTCTGTCCGTGAGCCCTCAGTCCTACGTGAATACTAGCTCTGCGGTTCCAAGTCTGTTGGCAGGAAGGTCCTAGCCACAATTAATAATCCTAAACTGAGGGAGATGGGGCAGGGGCCATGTGCACCTGCTGTGGGCATCTGCTGAGAGTGCCATTTCTCAGAGAAGCCAGCCAAACCCTAGCTGCAGGGGGAGGCAGATCCTGCCTTTTAAATCACAGACTCAGCTTTCTGCAGTGCTGGGATTGTTGCCCACAGTTCCCCACCTGCAACACCCCAGGCTCCTCTAGGCTGATAACGGTTACCATGGTGGCACAGGGCAGCCCTGGCCACCAAAGACCAGCACTCTAAGGGAGCTCAGTGAAGGGAGTGAGGTGGGGTGGGGGTGACGCCCACCTTCCCTCCATCAGCGCCCCGGGAGATAGATTTTCACAGGGGGTGAGCACTGAGCCTGCACAGGCTCCTGTTGGAAGTCTGAGTCCTTGTTCCCTTCCCCTCAGCTCTCTGCTAAGGGACCTGTTACTCATCAGGTCTACTCCTTACATGCCAGGAAGTCTGATTCCTAAGCCACCGTGGTTTCCACAAAGTTTTGGCCACATCATTTTCATTCTTCATTTCCTTCCTTTTTAATGGTTTTTTTTTTCTTTTTATGTTGGCAAACAAATAACCAATGCATTTTTCTAGGTAGCTAGCTTTTAAAATCGTAGGATTCTGGTGCTGAAATCAAAGAAACAAGGTTTTTTTTTTTTGGAATAAAACCAGAGTTCTGATTGCCTTGAAAGTGCTGTGGGTGGAGTGATGAAATTGCCAGGCTCCGGGTACAGGGGACTTGTCGTGCAGCTAGACTGGACGTCAGCACCTCAGGGTTCCAGTGAAAATGAGACAAAGGAAGCACAGAAGCCAGGAGAACCAGGGCTCTCCTATCCTGAGGGGTTTCTCTTCACTGATAAGCACGTTAGAAACTGGAACGCTGCTCTCGGGTCTCTGCACCCATGCTCTCCACCGGTTTCCAGTAGACGCTTTCCTAGAAGGTCCAGGGTGCTCTCACCCCAAGCTCCTTGCCAGGCTTAAAGGGGGTTTCTTTTGCCGGTATTTAAAAAACTTAATCACAATTGCTATCATTAAATACATCTTTAATGAGTGTCAGCTGACCATGGCACCTAATAGAATCAATGAATCTGTTTTGTGCGTGTGTTAAAAAGGATTAGGTTTTTGGGTGCTGTTTTGCTGCTAAATTAAAATACATACATATGCTGGGATGTAGCTTGGTGGTACAGCGCTTGCCTAGCATGCGTGAGGCCCTGGGTTCGATCCCAGCACCAAAAACGAAAAGACAAAAAAAAACACCCCCCCCCCAAAAAATAAATAAAATACATACATATAATATAAATACGTAGAAAACAGATCGGGCTTTCTGGAAACCTACCTTGTCTTGCTGCAGTTTGGGTTTTTAGAGCACCACAAGGTACAGAACTGATGAGTGGTGTGAGAACCGCTGGCTAGAGGTGGACCAGAGGGAAAGGCCACAAGCCTGGGGACCAAAGATGGGCACTTGGGGAAGTCTGGGCTGGCTCTGTGGATGTGACTGCTGGGGAGAGCTCGGGGAGTCCAAGGGCAAAGGGAGTGAGAGGCCGGCTGAGTGAGTGAGGGTACAGGTGGTGAAGTCCTGAAATCTGCCCGGCCAGCCACTCCGGGACTGGCCCTGGTGATGAAGAAGCAGCGCCGCAGGGGTGGGAGGAGCCCATTCCCACCTCGGGCCTCTCAGAGCAGCAGGAGCCTGGGGATGGGGCTGCCCAGGCCAGTGTCAGGGACTCACTCAAAGGACATGGAGCTTGTGAATGTGGAGCTGGATTCTAGAACTTGTGAAGCTGGCGGGAGGCCCAGGTAGCTGCTGCCACCTAGAGGTGAGCTTCCTTCTTCTCCAGGAAACCCCACTTTTGTTCTTAAAACCCTGAATTAGGCAGATGATGTCCACCCACATCACGGAGGCCAATCTGCCTCCCGCTCAGTGACCTGGCCACAGGTGTTCATCAGAGCCATGCACCTTCACAGCCACCTGGACTGGTGTCCAGGTCAACAACGGTGTCAGACCCTGTCATGCGGACACTAAAATTAACCACCCCACTTACCAGGGAAGGGAGGTCACACACACAGGAACACGGTGAGGTGAGGCCGGTGCACATCGGCCCCTGCAGGAACCACACAGAACATCAGCACAGAGAAGCCAGATGGCCCCCATCCCACCACACTGTCAGGGCTGTGACTGAAGTGTACCCTCTCTCACCTGCACTGCCTCCTTGCCCTCCCTCCCTGGATGCCTGGCCCAGAAAGGCTGCTGACCTCCCCTGCTCTCCCTCCCTGGATGTTGGGCCCTCTGCTGACTTTTCTCACTCTCTCTCCCTGAGTGCCTGGTCTGGAAGGGCTGCCTCACTGAGGAGCCCAGGAAACTTTCTGGGCAATTGGAGCGAGCTTTCTTTCACTCCTGGTTATTACTGAACCTAACTGGGGCTAACTGGGGGTGATGAGAGAAGCAGAAAGGACACAGGATAGACAGACAGACAGAAAGTTGGGGCCAGGTGTGTTGGGCGCTTGGGTGGAGACACACAATCCTCGTTGCTTCTTTTCTTCCTTTCTCTGTCTTTTCTTTAAGGCCTTACTCCTTTACAGTTCTTTAAAATCTTGCTTCTAAAGTCTTTCCTTAAAACCTTGCTTTTAAAGTCTTCTTTTCTGTTCCTTAAAGTCTCTTTCCTTAGACTTGCCCTGTCCCATGTTTTCTCTTAGCTTTTCTTTAGCATATTCTCTCTTAAAGTGTTTGCCCCCAGACTTGTGCTGTCATGCTCTCTCTTAGCTTTCTTAAAGTCTCGGCCCTCAGACTTGCAGACAATAAACAGCAGCCATTCACTCGCAAGCTGCCAACCAATTCTATCAACCCCTCTTCAGCAATTCCCCTTCGGCAATTCTCCTTCAGCAATTCTTTTCCCCCTTCAGCAATTCTTCCTCCAGCAATTTCCCTTCAGCCAAAAAACCCCTTCATCAAAAAGCCTTCCCCATCCAAAAAGCCTCCCTTCGTCCAAAAGCCTTGTGTTCTCCTTCAGCGACTCTTTTATACCCAGTGGTAGACAAGGAGGTGGAGCACAGTTCTCAGCGAGGGTTGTGACATTGTAACATGAGAAACCTGTGTTCCTACTTCTTTCTCTGAACATAAACAACTTAGAAAAAGCAGTTGATCTGCATCATATTCTCGCTGTCTTCTGTGGCTGGGGCTGTGCCCAACTCAGCCTGCAGAACACCGAGTACAACTGTGCTTATGTCCTCATAGGCTTCTCCTACTCCACTCCCCACAGGCACCATCACTCCCCTGTTTTCAAAAACTGCGGGAGATGTCCAGTAACAGTACTGTCCAAATGTCACAGGGGTGGGTAACAATTCCTGCTTGCCTCTAAGTGACCTGTTGAATGCAATGTGAAAAGTGTTTTATCCCCTCTTTGTGGGCTGCTACAAGGTCCTGGGGATTTGTCCACACACGAATGGTTGGCCTCTGCCCAGCTCTGCTCTTTGGTAACTCAGCTGTAAGTTCTTCTCTTAGGATTTTGACCTTCAGAAGCAGGCAGTGGCCTGGAAATGCTGCCGTGGATTTCATGAGTGGACAGGAGAGAAGCCAGGAGCCAGAGCCTCCAGCCAGTGTCTGGGATCTCATCCTAGTTGTGTCCCTTCTGGGCTGTGTGAGTTGGTAACAGGCATTGCAGCCACAGAACCCCCGTTTTATAGTGACAGCTTCCTAATCAATGGGACGGGAGCATTCTGCAGACACAGTGGGAAGACTGGGGCTGGAGGAAGGGTGGTGGGCAGTGGACCGTGGGAGTTACTGCCATCAGCCGGGGATTCTAGCAGAACCCTGACCACTCTCCTTCAATTCCTATTATGCTGTACTCAGGGGCAACTTTAGAAACTCGGAGTGTGGTTGATTAGAAAATAAGAACAGCTAACGTTCGTACTGCTGCTTTTGACGGCAATATTAGAACTCAAAAGGAAATTTGTCCCGTGTCATTGAACATTTTTGAATAAAATATAAAAGGGAAACTCTGCAACAGTTTTGGTCAGTATTTCTTGCACTCATAAGTTTTCTTTCCATTTAAAATACTCTCTGAAGTAATCTTAGTTGCCTCTGTCTGTAATGTGTTGCTGGTTCTTATCCCATTTTAAAGAAGCAGAATGATCCTGATTAGCAGAGGAATCCAGCGTTTCCCAGGCTGACGGATTCCAGGCCTCGCTGAGCGTCTCAAGAGACAGACACGCGTGGGAGATGGCTCCATCACAATGTGGTCTTTCCTGAAACTCCCTGGGTACATGTGAGCTTCAGCACCCTTGTCATCAGCTTTTCCATCACTGTGACAGAACACCAGACAAGACAAGTGAAGAGGAGGAAAGATTTGATTTTGCCCGTGGTTTCAGAGGTTTTAGTCCACAGTTCGCTGCATCGATTGCTTGGGGCTTGAGGCAAGGCAGAATGTCATGGTGACAGAAGTAAGTGGCAGAGCTGGGCACCTCGTGGTGGCTGAGAGGCAAAGAAAGGACACAGGGCAGAGGACAAGATACACCATTCCAGGGCATGCCCCCGTGACCCGCGTCTTTCAGTGAGGCCCGTCACCTCCTTTTCACCACTCCCAACAGTGCATCATCTCACAAATCCCTCACAGGATGGACCCCCTGATGAGGTCGAACCCTCAGGATCCACTTCCCAAAAGCCCATTAACTGGCAGTCAAGCCCCCAACTCTGAGCATCAATTTCTTTTGTTTGTGAATTAGTCAGCCAGCGGGACCAGTATAAATAAGTCATAAATCCACTGTTAGCCCAGTTGTGGTGTCCAGAGTCCAGCTGCAGGCATCTCTGGAGGTTGATGGTAGTGACTGCACAGCAGAACATTCTTAATGCCACAGAGCTGTGCATGTAACGTGACCAAAATGGTGACTTTTATGTTATGTGTATTTTCTGCACACACACACACACACACACACACACACACACACACACACACACGCACACACGCGCACACACGCACACACGCACACACACGCACACACGAGACGTCTTGGAGATGACTTACTGGTTAACACTGCGTGAGCCCCTGGCATATGTTCCAGAAGCCCCTGAGAGTCACATAACACATTTCACTGTCCCCAACTAGGTGTGAAGGCAAATTAGAGTTTGTTCCTTGTTTTGACCTTAAGATGGTTGAAGGGTGTTAGGTTACGGTCAGACGTGATTAAGTTTGCCTCACGATGCAGACTTCCCATAGCTTAAAAACCCAGCTGTTAATTAAGAAATTCACTTGTTAACTTAGAACCAGGTTAACCTGATTATTTCTTCTTTCCATTGGTTTATGAAGAGTCCACTGTGTGCTGGGCTCTGACAAAGCAGTGGGGGTTCCTGGTGAGCCTGCACACTCAGGCTTCAAGGGGCTGGTGGGGTGGGAACGCGGGCGAGGGCAGAGAGAACCTGGGGACTGGATTGTCAGTGTGCAGCTGGGGACCTTGTCAGTGAGGCTTCACACAAAGGAAGATCTCAGGGCTGAGACCAGACAGGCTGGCAGGAATTCAGAAGATGAGGACTGGCACCTTCTGGGCGGGTGGAGGACCTGCCTGTGGCCAAAGGGAATCAGTTGCCAGTGGGTTTGGAAAAAGAAACAGCAATGTTAACAGTGCTCCGAAAGTGATGGCTTATCTTAATAAGGAAGAGAAACTCGTCACGTGCCACTCTTACTACATATGTGGGAAACCAGCAGGGCTGAGAGCTGCAAGCTGACAGATGAGACAGTGAGCCAGCTACTTGTGACAAGAAGAGGAAAGAAACTGAAACCCACAGCCAGGAGCAGGCAGCTGTGTCCTCAGGCCATCTCTCACCCCTGCTCCCCTTTTCCTTTCTAGGCATTTCCTCATCAAGAGGAGACAGTTTGGAGGAGAACAGACCTTGCTTTCCCCTTGCCTACAGTGCTTGCTTAACTGGATGGGAGGGGGACAGAGAAAAAGTCAGTGACAGCTGCTCAAGTGACCAGAACAAAAGAAATCCTATCTCACAGATGTGAGAACAGTGACTCACACAGGAGCCTTATAAAACACCCCCCAGGGGATGGCAATGCCTTAACTGAACTTTTCAACATTCTGCCGTCATGTTTGGGTTCTGAGTTGAGGATATGTAAGTGAAAAACCATGTCCCAGAGGATCACAGACTGGATGGGAAAGTAGACAAGGAAATAGATTTCAGATGATGGTGTAAAAATGCAAATCATTATTTACTGAATGCAATGGTGGACAAGACTCTGAGATAAACACTTTATGTGTTAGTTTTCTTAATCCCTACAACAATCCTGTAGTAGATTTTATTGTCTTCATTTTGCAGATGGGACAGTGGAGAGTACATAGTGATTCACTCCAGGTCATAGAACTAAGAAGTGGTGGAGCTAATCCCTTAGGTCCACCCTTAGCGACTCACCCTGTGATTCCCAGCCCTGCCTGCACATTAAGAGTCAATGGGGGAAGAACTTGAAAATGTCAGGATCCAGGAACTTCCTTCCACAGCCTGACCAACTGAGTCAGAATGATGGGGGGTGGGGGGGTAGCTGGACACCAGGGTTTTGTCAAGGCTCCCATGTCCCCAGAAGCTGTGATGGCATATGAAACTCATAGTGTGAGCAGAGAGGAGGACTCTTAGGGGGCAGGGGTCCTTTGGTGACACTTCCCCAAAATAAAAGAGTGTGAGCTGCAGTGAGATAGAGGGGGAGAGGGAAGCCCTCCCTGAGGAAGGGCTCAGCCCACAACAACAAGCCTGGGAACCTTGAGTCTAGAAGGGCTAGACTTGAGGGATCCACCATGCCTGGCCAGCAAAACCTTCTTGATGAGTTTTAGTGGGCTGGTTCCCCCCCTGCTCGCCAGGGTATGTGCTTCAGTGACCTGTGCCAGATGACTGTCACATTTCATGGGCACTTTACCCATGCAGTCATGGATCCAAATGTCCAGACACAGGAGAGGGTTAGGAACCGTCTGCTGACAGATCACTGTGCAGTCAGGGTCCGAATGCATGAGAGGGGTTTATCACAGTATGGAAAATACTTATGATGGATGTTAGGTTTTGAAAGCAGCATTTTAGGGTCAGGAGCAGAAAAGCGGAGACCTCCCTTCTCACGAAGAGAGGGTTATATCTTCATCTGGCCACAGGGTCTCCTTTCAGCCCTTTGACTCACTCAGGGAAAATAAAACCCAAGGAAACAGTAGGGCAATGCTGGCAGAGTTAGTCCCCATGGGGAACACCAAATACAGCACACTCCATGGGGTAAGAAGAGCATAGCGTCCTTCCTCAGCAAACTGGGAGACACACTGACGAGGAACCTACCTGCAAGCCAAGGCCCCGGCAGAGCCAGTTTTGACAATTTCTATTGCCAGTGCCATCAGCTTTGACCTCAGATGTGGCCCGGCATGGAGCAACCTCCCTCCACAGGTGCAGCCCAGGCGGGCTGTGGGTGGGGCTGCCTCTGTGGAGGTGGTGGTTCCTGTTTCCATCCTTCTGGGTATGAAGACAGAGAGGTGGCAGTAAGGAAAGCGGCTTTGGAAATTCTCCTCCCCAGGCACCAGTTCTGGTGGGGCAAAATTTACCAGGACTGATATGATCAGTGGTCTCCAGGGAGGCCTGCCCCACCCACCCCACAGGTGGATGCCAACCCTGCCAAACCATCATTTCAGATGCAATTCCTACATTGTGCATTTCTCCCAGATCAGTATAATGGTCTGTTAAGCAGGAGAAGCAGAGTAAGTTTCAGAAGGGACCTAGACATTCAAACTCCCACAAAAAGATGGAGAGGTGATTTTGAGACACTTAGAGGCGAGGGCTTCCTGTAAGAAACAAGGGAGATGGGTGCTGGTAATCCCAGCTACTCAGGACGCAGACATTAGAGGATTGAGGTTCGAAGCCAACCCAGGCAAATAGTTTGTGAGACCTTATCTCCAAAAAACCCATCACAAAAAAAGGGCTTGTGGAGTAGCTCAAGGTGTAGGCCCTGAGTTCAAAGCCCAGTACCACAAGAACAACAACAACAAAAAAGAGGGACTTAACTGCACTGTCTTTAACGTGATGTACAACCTATAAAAATAAAGCAAAATTTTATAGAAACAAAAGCATAATGGGCTGAGCACAAACTACATAAACACAATACACCCGCACCTCTTTAGAGCTTCAGCGCTTTCTGGCCTCAGTTTCCCAAGTCTGTTCAGGAGGTGAGAAGAGTGAAAATGACCTGCCTGCTGAGACCACAAGGCCCTCTGTCTTCCTCTCTCCTCTGCCAATCCAGCCACCTCCATCGTTCAAGGGCTGAAGAATGCATGGTTCCCGCACACGCAGGAGCCCGTAGAGTCGACATTGTCAGGAGTAGGAGTCCCTGAGGTCGGAGCTGGGAGGCTCCACGGCCTTCCTCCTGCCTCTGAGGCTGCTGAGCACCTTCCGGTAGGAGTGGGTGAAGGCCGGGTTGGAGAAGCAGTAGACGGCCGGGTTCAGGGCACTGTGCAGGCAGGTGAGGCTGCCTGCGATGTCCGAGGTATGCACCATCTTGCGCCAGACAGGGCAGCTCTGTGACCCTCGAAAGATGTGCACCAGGGCCCTGGCCAGGATGCTGGGCAGGAAGCACAGTACAAACAGCAACAGCACCACAGTGACCAGGGCCTTGGCCCTCTGCAGCCTGGGCTGCTTGTGGGACTCTCGGAGTCTCTTCTGGAGGATCCTGATGAGGCTGGTGTTGCAGAACAAGATGAGGCCGAAGGGAAGCAGGAACTGGAAGAAGAAGAACATCTCCTGCCAGGTGGCGCTGGCGGATGACTCTCTGGTGGGGTAGAAGCTGGGGCAGTCAGTGGAATTCTGGGCAGTCTTGGGACCAAACAGGCCTTGGTGGGTGAGGGCTACCATCAGAAGCCAGATGAGGCCTGAGATGCCCCGGGCTGACCCGGGGGACAGAAGGTTGACCTTGAGCCGTGGGTGGACCACACGCAGATACCTGTCTAGAGCTACTGCAGCCAGGAAAGCCACTCCCACCCCTCGGCTGAGGGTCAGCAGGAAGACCAGCACCTGGTATGATGTGTGGTTGAGACCCCAGACCTTGTGGTTCAGATAGAAGGCCACGAGGAATGGCAGGCAGACAGACAGCAGCAGGTCGGCGACCACCAGGTTGAACAGGTAGACAGTGTAAGGCTTCCACATCTTGAGGCGGAAGAAGAAGGTCCACAGGGCGATAGCATTGCCCGGCAGGCTCAGGCCACACTCCAGGGCAAGGAGGGTGCCCACGGCTGTATCCACCTCCGGGCTGGCCACTGAGCAGTTGGGGAGTGACATGGTCCCAGCTTTGCTGCACAGGAGCAGTGGGAGAGGAACAAAATGCAAGGAGACCTTGCTATGCTCTTTCCCCTAAAAGAAAAGGAAAAGGCTTTTTCCTTCCACAATGCATGCAAGTTCTGTATTTGCTCAGTGAGAAAAAATACTGAACCAGCCGCAGGACTGGCTCCAAAGAGACCCAAGATTTGTGTGGGGAAAGAGGATCAGCGGAGAGGGGGAAATCCCTTACAGATTTGTCCTAAAAAAGGGGAAATTATGTTTCACTTTGTATCAGTGGGCCCCAGAGCTGAGGGTACAGTATTCTGAGAATGTCTAGTGACCAGAGCTATTTGCCCCTCGCTGCTGAAGAAGGGACAGGAAAAGTTAAGGGACAAGAAGACGTCTACATCACTATGTAGTTTGAAGAAGTTTCGTGGGAAAGTCGTCCCCCTTTTCTTAAATGCTGAGACCCCTGCATCGGGCTTGATTTTACATACTAGGTCTGACCTGGCTTCCACTTTCACTCAAAAGAGGATTTAGGACGTCCTGGTCCTGACAGCTGACCAATCACTTGTCCTGTCATTGTGTCAAATATTTTTTTCCCTCTTACACCACCCGGGTAGCATTTTAAAGCAAGATATTCAAGTACACTTTTCTTAGGTTACACGAGTTTAAACCCACAGGGCCTGGGTTGGGCCGGTAAGCAAGGTACCATCAGTGGCTATGCAAGACGCCTAGAATAGGGGAACGAGCAAGCGGTTCACGAGCCCAGGAAGGTTGTGCTGTGTCTCCAGTGACCGAAGCAGTGTTGGGCACATATGTGAGTCTGGCCTTTCTTACCCGTGTTGGCCCCAACTCTTCTCCACTGTTAGTCCCAAGCTTTGGACTTGGGCTTTGCAGTCGGAGTTTAGCTGCCTTCGTGCTTCTCCACTCAGCAGCCCTGCAGTTTTGGGAAACCAAGTCAGCTTCTGTGCACCTGGGAGGTGGAGGCGATCCTACCTCCTTGCAGAGTGGCTTCGAGCAATGGCTTGGTGCTGATACAGGTGAGGAAAACTTCTGGCACCACGACTTGAACATCATGGGTGCTTGATACATTACTGTGGAGATCAAGAACCTCACGCAGACGCTTGGTTGAACAATACCCTTTCTCTCCTAACACGGCAGTCCTCTTTTGTACCAAATAGCAGTTCTACGATGCCTTGGTTCCTTCCCTTCAGGTCTAGCTTCGACAACTAAGACCTCGGCAGTACCGAGGCTGACAGAGTGTCTACTGTGTGGCAAGCACTGTTGTGTGCTGAGTTTTATCTCAGTGTGCTCAGCAGTGAGAGGCAGCAGGCATGGATGAGGAAAGGAGGCACGGAGAGGTTAGGTACTTTGTTTAAGGTCGCAGGCCAGTAAGAGGAAAACATTTTAACCCCAGAAAATACAATTTAAATGAAACTTGCATAATTACACCCAAACTCCAATACTGAGTCTGAACATGAAACGTGCGGGGCTGGAGGCGTGACTCAAGCAGCTGCCTAGCACGCACCACGCTCTGAACTGAAAGCCCAGTGCTGTCAACGAGAAGGAAAAAAGTGTGCTTAGTAAAAACAGTTTTGCTCTTTGTTTTCAGTTTTCAATTTTTTTGTGCAAGGTTCAAATGAGCCAAGAGTTTCAAGCTTAAAATCATGGAAATCCCCCAGCTACAGCTTCCAGTGTGGACAGTGAAGAGGAAGATGCACCCAGAAGCGAGAGTGGTGACACATCAGCTGGACAGCAGGCCTGGATTTAAAAGTGACTCTTTTTGAGTTCATTCTCTGCTGGAGAAGCGGATTGAACCCAGCAAAGCCTTGTTCCTTATACTCTGTGTGTGACATTGAAACACTGAAAAATGTTCATTCACTCACGGGTTGCACCAGGTGGTTACAACACACCAAGTGTGGCTCTGGTCCTCGGCATGGTGACGTGTGAAGCCTTTGTCTGGAGCCACGTTCTGTGTGTGACTGGTGGCCACAGAGCTGGGGACGTGCAGTGGTCATGAGTGCTGGTATGGAGGAGGGTGGCGTGTTGGGGTGGGGAGGACACGCCGAGCTGCCGGCACACGCAGGCCTCCTGTGTGGGACATATCGAGCAGACACGTGAAGGACTTGTGACCAGGGGAAAAGCAGAGGGAGTCACAGGGGAAAGGAAAGAAAGACATGTGGGGTTTTTCTTAGGTAGTGAAGACATTTCTTGGAGGACTAGGTGAAAGGGTCCAAAGCATTCCTAAGCGAGAGGTTGACAGGCACCCTTGGGGCAGAGCTGGAAAGAGCCCTTATGACTTTGCTCTGGAGTCTGACTCCCTCCTTCCGTTACAAATAGGGACTCTGGGGAGAATCCAGGAAAATGTCCCATCCCAAGACCCCCAACCTGTCACACCTTGGGAGCCCCTGTGGTTGTGTCACATCACCTGCTCGTGGACCTGTAGGTCAGGATGTGGACATTGTGGGGACCGTGATTTTGCTTACCACGTTGGCATCTTAAAATATGATTTCCTTTTGATGTGGGAGGAAGGACTTTTGAATTTGTGCTCACCTTTCTTGAACTCAGCGCTCCCCTTTCCAAGATGAGGTGCTGCCCACACCAGCCCAGGTAACCATGCCACGAGTGAGCCACCAGGGCGGAAGCTGAGGCCCTGGGTTGAACTGGTTATGACAGCCAGTCATCCCAGAATTCAGAAGGGCTCTTTCTCCTACCTAAACTCACGATTCAAAATTTTAATCTAAAAATTTAGGATTATTTTCCGAGTATAAAGACAGCACATTCTGTTCTGTTATAGAAAATACGGGGCGGTATGAAGTGAAATAGAAAAATCTTTGTAATCTCCCTGCGTCAACACGGCCGCTTTGCTGAGAGCCGGGCCCAGCCACTTCCAGCACATCATGCAGTCAGCTGCTTCTCCATCGACCTGCAACCCTACTTCAAGTCTCACGTCACCGTTTGAAATCTCAGAACATTAACACTTAGCACCGTAAGCAAATTGCAGCTAGCGTCCTCTGGGCTGGGTCTGTTGAGGTTCTTAGCTGCTACTTAGGGAAAGATCCCAGGAGCTGAAGTTACATGGAAGGCTCTGGAAGGTTTTGCAGGTGCTTGATTTAAGTTTTTGTTGCTATATTAAAAAAAATCTGACTTTTCTAAGAACATTTTACATCCTTTTTGTTTTCTTTCTAGACTTACTAAGCCAAGAACTGCGGCAGAAAACGATACTTTGGAAGAATCTCGTGAGGAATAAGCTGGTATCGTAGAAAATCACATCCATCTACACTGGGTAGGGTGTCCTCCCCACCTCGTGTCCTATGCAAGGTGTGTCCTATGCAAGCTGTGGCCTGTCACTGTGTGAGCAGCCTGCAGGGGTGAGACATGCAGGGGTTATCTTCACTCCTAATTAAAATTTACTTTAACGAGCCTGATTTCCCTTCTTTCCAGCTCTCCCCAGATTTGTGGGTTTTAGGGATCTTCCCTCATTTTCCTGAGGTCATGGGAGCCTTGTGGTACCCTGAGCTGCAGGGGGTGGCGCAGGGAAGGCTTTTACAACCCTGCCCTAAACTGAAACTTCTTGGACACAGTGAACTAGACTTTCTCAGTAGATTTGAAGAGTGCAATCTAGTCTATCAAATTATTTTTAAGGGGATTTATCTCACTAGTTACTAGTGTTATTTTCAAAGTGTTTTCTAAGTAGTCCTTGGTGATCACAAATGATCTTTGTCCAGCTTTTTGGACATCTTTGACACTCATCCTCATCTCACACTTCACAGATGATAAGACTGAGCCCCTGAGACTGACTGCTTTGACCTTGACCGACTTCTCCGCCGCCAGCATCTCCTCTCTTAGCACAGCTCTCTGTCTTGTCCTCTCCAGCTAGAACAGTGAGAGCCCCACAGTCCACGGGTCCATCTTCCTGAGGATGGCACCTCTGTCCTCCCCAGAGTGACCTGCTGGATTTCTGTCAGTCATTTCTGGCTCTTGCCTTCAGCCATGCTTCCCCAAATGCCATCTGCCACCGAATGAGAGTGACATGGTGTCTGTCAAGACTTGCAGGCGAGGCCCAGAATTGCTGCACGAGAACCTGCCTGAGTGAAGCCTAGAATTTAAAAATTCTGCAGAAATAAATTGCCACAGATGCAGTGACTTCAAACCAGACACATCAACCCTTCATGGTTCTGGAGGTCAGAAATCTGACACGAACTAGGGTTAAATCTAGGAGTCTGTGTGGCTGGGTCCTTCTGCAGGTTCCAGAGGGCATCATTTCCTGCCTTGTCCAGCTTCTAGAGGTGCCTGTCCTCCTTGGCACTGTGACTGCTCCTCCCTCACACAGGACTGTAGAGGCTCCAAATGTCCCCGTCGCACACTGCTTCCATATGTTTCATGACTCTGACTCTTGTGCCTCCATGACGAAAGGACCTAGCAGTGACTATGTTGGCCTATCCTAATAATCCAAGCTAGCCCCCAGCTCACCCCCATCTCAGGATCGTTGACTTGATCACATCCGAAGACCCTTTTGTGAGGTGGTATGTTCCCAGGTCTGAGGGATTAGGACGTAGATTAGGACTCTTATTCTGTCTACCACAAACGTCATGCACACTAATCTGTGACACGTGGTGTCTTGGACATCCTTCTACATGACTGACTGGGCTACGAACTGGTTTCCTAACCGACTGGGCTCCTGTCTTCCTCTTTCAGTGCATTCATATGCTTCTGCCAAAACTGTCTTTCACAACCACAAATTTCATTTTGATGGATTTCAAACAGTTTCTATTTATTCTGTCATGTCCAAAGTTGGATGTCTGACTGTTAAAAGGACCATAAACTAAGATCATCCTATAATTGAGTCTCATCCCCAAATTCCAGGAGGAGCTCCCTCCCTCACTTTGCTGATGAACTCCTGCTCCTTCAGGTGGCACAATGGCCACCTCCCCCACTTTTGCTTGGCCACTCTTCTCTAGAAATGTCCTTTCTCCTTTGATCCTGCAGAAGTGACCTTGCCCACCGGTCAAGGAAATGTCTTGTCTGGCAGGAAGAGCTCAGCTGCCCCTTCCGGCTCTGCTGTCTGCACTGGGGGTCCAGGTGCGGGTTCTTTGTGGCTGAGACTGTCCCTGTGGCTGCACCCTACATTCTCACAGGCTAGAGACAGTGTCTCACTTTTCTCTAGGTACTTGAGGTTGTTGGATAGTTTCTGTTTGAAAACTTAGAAAATAACAAAGAGCAGACGAGAAGCATGTAGTATTCTGTATTTTGAGACCTTCTCACTGCTATTTCCCACCCGAGGACTAGGGAGCAGAATTCACATAGCGTTTGCAGTTGTCAAGGCTTTTCCTAAATAAACTAAGGCCTGCATTGGCACACCCCTTGGATGCTTCCATCAGCACTGGACTGTTTGTAAGGCATTCAAGGGTTCCCATTAACCTGGATGTAAGGAGTTTTAGTTGCATCCTGGCCAACTTAAGCAAATGTGACCCCACCTCAGCAATATCGCTGTTCTTCTGGAGTGTGTCTGCTCAGTGGACACTCTGGCTCCTACTTCCCATGTGGCTATGGGGCTTTGAGAAAATACACGCCAGGTGACTTGCTTCTTTTTTCAGCTTGATTGACTGGGTTATTTGTTACAGGAAAAGTGCTTTAAAAAAAAGAAAAATGACAATGCAAATCAGTAACTAAGGTTTGAAAATTAGGAATCCAGAGAGTGTCTACAGAAACACTGGAAAAGACCAAAGTTCCCAGTGTCCTGGGTGTCACCTTGGCATTCCTCACTCTCATCAGGAAATGGCTGCTCCTGTCAATCCAGGGACTGCCAGGTGTTTGGGACCCTGGCAGGTTCTGTCTTCTGTGGCCATTCCAGCACTGATGTTGGAAGGCAAGGGTTGATATTAACTAGCTGTGTGGCTCACATAGAAAAGAAACACCTGGTGGCCAGGCCCGTGTGTCTGAGTCACCTTTCTCTCCTTTCGGTGTTCAGTTTCAGCTCTGCTCTGCCCACAGAATCCCAAGGATCCACCTGTAAAAGCGGAGGGATAGATAGAAAACCCGTGCATCCCCGTGTTCAGAGCACAGGGCCACCATGGGAAGCTGAACGGATCCCGGTCCCTCCCTCGGCAGCCAGAGCCTTAGCAGAGAAGAAAAGTTCTCAGTGCGGTGGATCTGTGGGTTTTATGTGTTCCCCACTTTGCTCAGAGGCAACGTCTACTCTTGTCTTAAACTGTCACACAGCGCGGTTCAAAGAACTGCGGCGTTTGTTTTTCAGTACTGGAGTTTGAACTCAGAGCCTTGCGTTTGTAAGGCAGGTACTCTACAACTTGAGCCACACCCCAGCCCTGTTTATTTTAGTTTTGTTTTTAGATAGGATCTAAGACCTTATCTTATAATGGCTTTTTGTGTAGGGCCAGTTTTGGATTGCAATCCTCCTACTTACAATCACCTGAGTAGCTGGGATTGCAGATATGCTCTGTCATGCCTGGCTTGTTTTTTAGATAGGGTCTTGCTAACTTTTGCCCAGACTGGCCTCAAACAGAGATCTTATTTCCACTTCCTGCATCATAGTTGTGACTACAGCTGTGTGCCACCATACCTGGTCTAAGAGACAGAATCTTGAGTGCACCGGCCTAACATCACAGGGATAAACTGAGATAATAGCAGGAGAACTGGCAAGAATGCTCCCTGGACTTTATCTCTGAGCACCATGGATTCTGGCAGTGCTATTAAAAACAGTCTTAATATGTGCGCCTGGGTTCAGCTTAGGTCTCACACTCTTACTTCCCAAATCGCAGTTTCACCACCATTATTCTACAGCAGTTTGAGGAACTCAAATATGGCTGCCAGCAATCCACTAGCAACTGAGGCACAGAAGTGTCAGAGGACGCCACTTAGCACATGGCCATGCTCCCCAGAGGACACACAGCACCACTGGCTCAGCGTCTGACCTCCAGTCGTCCATTAATGTACTGGAGGTGGACAGACTGCAACCTCGATCTTGTTTCAGTAATCCCAAATCATTCTGGCCATTTTGTCAAGGTAGATTTCACTTCAGAGTTCTTTAAAAAGGGAAATTGAAAAAGGTAAACTGCTTTGAAAAGCACTCCTGCTGCCACCTTAAGCAGGAGGCTCTGTCACTGGCAGCTGATTTCAGAGGAGGAATGAGAGTTGTGTGGCTTCCTCTGTAGAACGTGCACAGCAGAACCACCCTGACCCTGACCCTGACCCCGAGGGGCCCTTGCGGTGTCTGCTCATTCGAAGGGTGCAGAGGTCATAGCGGAAGGGCTGCCTCCGACCCCTCAGGGCTCTGCAGCACACTTTGTCCTCTCCAGTGGGGACTGGGCTGCCGTGGCACCGGGTCTGGTGGAGGGGCCGACGTCAGGCTTCTGAAGCTCTGCACAGTGCCCAGCCTCGCTGGCTGGAGGGATTCTGCAGGCACTGTCACCTGGACCTGTGCTGGGATTCTTCACCATGCACCATGGACAATCAGTGGGTGTCTGACCTTCGGAGTAGCTAGGATTACAGGCATGAGCCACTGGTGCCCAGCAAATGTCTGACCATCTAATGGAAGTGCCTGGGCATTTGACTTCCCTTACATAACAAGGGTTGATCCAAGGAGAACTTGAACTTGGGTGATAGAATGAGAACAAGGGCAGTTCCTAGGCCTCTCTCAAGCAGAATTGCCAACCCCTAGCCCAGCTAGAACCATCTGTCCCCAGGACCACGTGGCCCAGGGTACAGAATGACACACTCATGTACAAAAGGCCCCTTCTATTTGCCTCTAAATATTCAAGATGCCATATGCAGTGCTGTGGATAAGACGTGGTGGTCAGTGTTGTCTCCCAGCATGGACACTGTCACTTGTTCCTCACCCTCACTGCAGTCACAGGAACCATGTGGACAATATAGATAGACACACACTTTATAAAATGACGAAAACTCGAATCATGTCTCTTATTTAAACTTTTTGGAAGGATTATTTTCTCCTTGGGAATATCTCTTCTAGCAGATAATTTGTTAAATCAAATGAAAATCCAAACAAAGTTTGTATGTTCCTGACAATGTGTAAGAGAAATGAGTTCTTCCTACATGATCTACCTTGAGATCATGATATGAAATGCTGTCTGTAAGTTGGGAGGAGAATTTAGCTCTTGCCAATTCTCCTTTCACATATATAGTCTTACATATATAATATATATATTGAAATTATTGCTGTACAGGGGGCTCATTGTGACATTTACAAAAGTGCTTACAATATATCATAATTGAATTCACCCCCTCCTCACTCTCCTCTCTCCTCCCTCCCCCCATTCCTGAGCAGGTTCAGCAGGTCTCATTCTCCCATTTTCATACCTGCAATGGCATTCCAGCTACCAAGCACACAGTATTTTCACCCTCCCACACCCTTTCCTTATATCCTCCCTCCTGCCACTGTGTCCACCCCCACATAGGACCTGCTTTACCTTCTTCTTCTCTGTTTTTGAAAAAAGACATTTTTGTTTGTTTGAGGTAATTATACAGGGAGTTTCCTTGTGACATTTCCATGGATTATAACCTGAATTGGTTCATTCCCTGCAGAAAGTACAGCAACCATGCTCACCTTCTTAATCTGACTCTTCGGTTCTCTATACAGATAGATGTATTCCACAACCAAGAGCTGGATCGGAGGTATCATTTAATCCTATAAAACCATAAAGCCCCATGAGGAGGGTGTGGCCCTTTAAGACAGGGAGTCGGTTTAGAACCCATGGGGGTTTCTGGCTTTCTGGAGATGGGTGGGTGGGAGGTTGGGAGAGCTGTTGGGCAGTGGCCAAGATGAACAGCAACCTGGTAGAAGGTACCATACCATCTTGGGCTAGGTGACACGACCCAGTCTGGCTCGGGTGACTGAGGACAAGGTCTTGCCTGGATCGAGGGCCTTGGGTACTGGAGCTGTGGAGCTGGGATGCTCCTGCAGGGCAGCCGTGCACTCCAGGGTCTGCAGGAAGCCTGGTGCAGCCCAGTGGAGGGCAGCAGGTGGAGGGCTGGGTAGCTAGGGGACACATCTGGTGACGCCTTTGACTGCCTTCATCAGCCTAATTTCCTGTGACTAAACTGCTCATTCTTATGATGGACAGTCTGATTTTATGAATACAAGAATTTCTGTGTACGGCAGGAAGAAATTTGTTATAATTTGAGCTTGTGGATCAGGACCCACTCCCAAACCCCCAAGGTTCAGAGGGCTTTGCCTGGTGACAATATCACTGCTGCCAGCCAGCCCTCTGCCTCTGTCCCATCACCGCCACGTTGCTGCTTCCCTATGATGGCAAAGGGCCAGGAGGTGGCTGAGAGGCGTTGTGTGTCGGGGAGAGGCCTGTGTGTTTTCCCTTTTGTTTTTGTTTGCATAGCTGTGTTAGCATGCCTGGCACCATGCCGTACCTACTGGAAGGGCACTTCTCTGCCTCCTTTCTGTGGGCTCAGATGTCTGAGGCTCTAGCTTCTGGGTCTGGGTTGATCCTTTTAGGCAGAGACCTGGTGAGTGAGTTGAGAGTTCCTAGTGGAACCCTGCTCAAGTCCAAAGTTGTGCTGGTATCGGAGGTGTGATTGGCGTCAGGCTGATTCTCTGTGAATTAAAGCATCTCCCAGCCACTGTTGAGGACAGACCACTTGTGATGGCTGAGCGCCTTCTGTTCTGTGGCTTCCAGACATGGGATATCCTCCGATTCGTCAGCATCGGCCTTGGGACTGCAGCATGCAGTGGGGTAAGGCACTGTTCACGGGCTTACCTCTAAGTGGGAGGCCCTGGAGGCCATCGGCCAACGTGGAGTGTCAGAGGTGGATGCACCAAGGAGCTTCATGACACTTCTTTCTCCCAACCAGGATGCTGACGGGTCACCTTGAGGCCAGGGAGTCAGAGGACTCGAGTCCTACAGAAGATTCATGCCTAGGAGCTGGAACAAATCCTGAGAAGCCAGCAACTAAGGCAGAGGTCCCCAGGGAGGATGGCAGAGCTGAGGAGATGCTGGTGAGCAGGCCCAGGGAGCCAGGACTGTGGAACCACATGGAGGAGGGAGATGCACCGGGAGGGACCCTGCTCCCCTCCCCAAGACCCGCCATTCAACTTCCCCTAGCTTTGGCTAGAGGCCAAAGTGCTGCTCTTACCCTGGGTGTTAGCATTTTACTTCCTCTTGGGAGGAGCATGTGGTTCTTTCCCCTAGGGCCAGGGAGGCAAGAGAACGTGTCAGCTTTATTCCTTTAACTCAGGAGAGGACACGAGGCTTCAAAAACCTGCTGGAAAAAACCCAGAATGTTTACAGGCCTTAAATCACCCAGCAAACTTCCTAATCCATCCCCTGCCCCTGCCCCTGCCCCGTTGGGAGTGCTCCTTCCAATATCCTCGATCTCCACCTGTCGGCTACTCCCACCTGTTCCTGAGGCCAAGGTCAGGGGAGGCAAACGACACCTTCTGTTATGACCGATTTGTTCTCACAACCAGGCCACAGCTTCTGCGGTGTCAAGCGAAGAAGTCCATGAAAAACTGGTATGCCACGTTCAGAATGCCTCCGCTGTGGTAACTGTTGGGCAGTTGGCACCGTCTGTGTCCAGTACCGCCAAGGGTTTGCGTTGTGTCTGCCACGGGCTGGGGCTGCAGCAGCTCGGCCATCATAACGTTGATTCTGACAATATTTACCGAGCACCAGGTTCTGCCCCAGGAGTGCTGCACATCCACCAACACTGAGCCTTACGTGAGCATGGGAGGGGGTTATGCTCCCCATTTTACCCATAAAGAAATGGGTGTCTAGCTAAGGTCACAGAGCCAGCACTGGGAGGAAGGACATAGCACGGAAGTGGGGCCCTGTGACTGCAAAGTCCTCTTGATAAGCACCCCACAGTAGGGGCTTAAAGTCCAGTGCGAGAGTGAGGCAAATGGATAGATCAACAGCCTGAGTTGGCTGGGTATGGTGGAGCATGCCTGTAATTCCAGCTACCAGGGAAGTGGAGGCAGGAGGATCTCAAGTTTGAGGCCAGCTTGGGCAAAGTTAGTGAGACTCTATCTCGAAAATAATACAAACAGAAGGGCTAGAGGTGACTGGTGGTAGATGGGGCTGGGACACGGCTCAAATGGTGGAGAGTTGCCTTGCATGCTACAGACCCTGGGCTCAATTCCCAGTACGGGGATGGGTGGGTGTTTGTGAAGCTGAGCTGTAGAGGTGGAGGGGCCTCCGTGTGGCCTCAGCAACACATTAGGAGCAGGGGGAGGACAGTGGCTCTGCTCAGTGAGCACTGAGGCTTGGGACAGCTCTGTGATACTTCCTAGGACAGTCCCGTCCTGTCCCTCTTCCTGGCTCACAGCTCAGTACCGCCTGGAAAGGATGGAGGAGGGGAGCAGGGGGGATCTCATGGCCACAGAGAGGACCACTCGTGTGTGCAGAGCAGGAGAAGAGCTCCTGTGAACGGCACCAACAGTTTGGCAAGTCAGCATCTCTCCACTCACATGGCCACCCAGTTGTGACCCCTGTCCCCTCCTTGTCATCGCACTTTCTGGTTTACATTTCAGCCTTCTGCGATCCTCAGAGCCTGAGATTTCTCTAGCCTCATTCTCTTCTTGCCTTCTCTCATCGTCTCCGGCCCCAACCTCAGCTTCCGCCTGTCTCCCCAGGTTTATGACAAGCAGGGTAATTCAGACAGCTGGTGGGTGTTCGGCGAGTGTCCACTGTGAGCCACACACTGTTTCAGGTACAGATGGTCAGCGCCATCTGTAGGTGTCGTGCTGCAGGATGGAGGCGGGTGAAGGAACCTGTGAGTCCACAGACTGTCACATGGTGCTAAGTGCTCTGAGGAGCAGCTGAGCTCTGGGGGCAGCGGATTTCGGCAGCACTGGCCAGCTCTGCTCCCTGAACTCAGCCTGCCCTGTGTAGTGTAGACTGTGTCACAGAGTCACCTGGGGGAACTGCACAAAATCCTAGGGGTAAAACCACAGCCCTGGCTCGTCTCATGGCAAGCGCTAAGAAAACAGCGTTTTAACAAAGGAAACAGTGAGGTGGACATCCTCGTGAATTTTAGGCGACCTTACATCTTACTGTCAGAAGTCAGAATTCAGCTCTTGGTCACTGAAGCTCTGTCCCCTCCAGTGTCACCCACCTGCTGGCAATAGGGCTTACCAGGGTTTGGGAGAACCCTGTTAGGGTTTGGTCTGAACTGTGACAGAGCCCGTGTGTTGGAGGCTGGGTACCCACTGATGTGCTATTGGGAAGTGGTGGAACCTTTAGGAGGTGGGGCCTAGTGGAAGGAAGTGAGGTCATTGGGGGTGTGCTTTGAAGAGGACACTGGGGTCCGGCCACTTCCTGTCTCTCCATTTGCTTCCTGGCTGCCATGAGGTGATATATGCTCCCTGTCATGGTACTCTGACTCAACACAGACCCAAAACCATGGCGCCAACCAACCGTGCACTGAAACTCTGGAACCATGAGCCCAAATAAACCTTTCTTCCTTGTAAATTGATTATCTCGGGTATTTTGACATAGCGACAGAAGCTGATTTACACAGCTGGTTTCTTACAGTGCACAAATTCTGGTTTTGGAACCTTAGCATTCTCCCCCACTGGACACTGGGATGTCCTACTCCTGCCTCCTCTGGGGCCCTTGCTCTGCTTCTGTCTCCCCCTGACCCCGCCTGAGGCACACTGCAAGGGAGTGTAGGACTTTCACACCAGTCCCATTAATATGTACAGTTCCTACATGTTAATTAAAAATAAAGGAGTATGATTAAGAAAATTTTCCATGTGGGGACTGGCAGAGACGCACCCAAGTTCCCTGGTCTGTCACCGGTCACACCCTCTGCAAAGCAGTGTGTCTTCCCAAGCTCAGTATCACAAGGAAGATTTCTGGAGTGGGGAGAATACTGGCTTAATTTTAAATTAAAATGCAACCACTGTCTTGTTGCTTTTAGAACTAAGTAGGAGAATAATAGGACCACTAATTTCTTCTCAAATTATGTATTATTTACCTTCCATTTAGTTAATTTGCAATGCAATGTAGCTACTTTTCAGAGGTAATGTCTGGGAAAGAAAAATACTGTAAAGCAAGGGCAGCAGTTCTTCCCTGACCCTCACAGGCCCTCGGCTGGAGCAGACCATCAAAACACAGAGAGGCAAGAGAAAAACAAACCCAGACACATGGGAGGCGGCCAGGGTGGGCAGCTCTCGGAGAGGTGGCTGAGAACTCCCACTTCTGTCACTTCAACACGGAACAGGAAATTCTTAGAGAAGGGACAGGACAAAGGACAAAGTCTCTGGGTGGCGACTGGACTCATGGGAAGCAAAGAGCTGTAGGAGAGGCTGTCAGGGAAGCTGGCCTGGAGCCTCTGCAGTGTCTCGGGGTGGTGAGCATCTCAAGTGGTCCCCAGTGGTTAAACCCTGTCCCCAGTGGCTAACCTCTGTCCTGGGCAGTGCAGAGGTCTCTGCCTTTGTAGCTCTCTGCCCTGCTTTCAGGAGAGAAGAGGAGAAGGTGGTTCTCCTCTCCTGCATCTTCTCATTGGCCACCCGCTCAGCCCTGGTCCCTGAAGACCCCAGGGAGGCAAGTTCCCAGCACTTGTCATGCATGTGGAGTTTTTAGTCCTGAGGCTCTCTGCTGAATTGTTTCGGATGTGGCAGGTTTTCACCTCCCTTCCTGAAAGCAACTTTGGTCCTTGTATACAGTTTCCTTTATTGCACCTGAAAGCTAATCTCGCTCTCTCTCTCTCTCTCTGGTGGTATGGGGTTTGAACTCAGGGCCTAAATCTAGCTAGGCAGACGCTCTACCCCTTGAGCCACCCCGTGAGTACAACCTTTTTTATGTTGGATATTTTTAAGATAGGGTCTCACAAACTATTTGCCTGGGCTGGCTTCAAACCACGATCCTCCTGATCTCCGCCTCCTGAGTTGCTAGAATTACAGGACTGAGCCACCGGTACCAGGCACTGATATCTCTTTTATTTTGAAGGTGTTTTTATGCATTAGTATGGACAGATGTGTGACATTAGGATTGGCACAACTTAATGAAGTAAACACAAAAATGTCACCTGATTTACTCAGCACTTTCTACGTTCAGTCTCTGTGCTAGACGTTCTCTGCTCAGCATCGATTTTAATTTTTGACATAAAAATCTGATGTCATTATGTGTCACCATTCTGGAAAGGAGAAACAAGCACAGAGAGGTTAGTGACCTACATAGCGGGAAGCAGTGAAGCTAGGGTTAGAGGCTAGCTCTGAATCATTCTCAAAAAGGTCACGTTCCTTCCAGACCGTCAAGGTTAAGAAGGAGAACAGAGGTCTGGCCTCTTTTGCTACAGTAGTATTTAAACAAAGACTGCAATTTGCCAACCATCTGCAGCTCGTTACACCATGTGTTGTGGCTTAATTTACGGTGGACGCTGTGTGATAGCAGTGGGTGAAGCTGTCGTGGTCCTGTTTTTCTAGTTGGATGTCAAAGGCACTGGGCTTTTGGTTATGGGGCAGGGCTGGTGTGCGGGATGGTGCATCTGCACCTGCAGGACATCAGAGGAGCCTGGCTCTCTCTCCTCTCAACAGCTCCTGCAGCAGCAGATCCGGGCCCTCCAGGTAGAGCTCAGGACACAGGCGTTTCGGTGGTCTGCGGCCCACAGCCAGCTCCAGAGTCAGATAAACGCCCTGACGACACAGAACCTGGAGCTCCGGGAGGCGCTGAAGGTGATGGGGCTGCAGCTCCTGGAAGCCGTGGAGAGGCCTGCAGCCTTGCTGCCCACAGGACAGCCCGGCCCTCCGGTACAGCAGGCTTTTCCATTACTTAAGACAGTGTCGCAGAGGCCCGTGCTTTCTCACGGGTACGGGATGGGGGGCTGCCCCTCACCTGGCACCCAGTGAGGCTGTGTCTTTCCCTCTTTTCAAGTGCAAACAGGAAGAACTGGCTCCTTGGGCTTCCCAGGAGTGCCCCCTCACTGCTGGGTCTGTGCCCCATCTTCCAGGACACCTATCGGTGGCACGTCCCGGCTGGGTCTTTAACCCAGTCAGGCATGGCTCCAGCTTCCCACTTTGCATCATCAAATGGAGTGGGTTCTGTCATGACCTCCATTGTGGCCACAGAGGGATGGTAGGGCTTGGAGCAGAACTCAGGCTGACTCCAGATCAAGCTCAGAGCAGGCTGATCGCCATCCTCACAACAGTGGTGGACAGAGACATAGCCACACCGGCCATCAGGAGCCAGGAGTCTCCTGTCACAGAGGTCGGCTCCTCAGAGACCTGTCTGCTGCCACACAGTGCTAGGCCTCTTCGGCTGAGCTGTGGGAGGAACACAGTGTGTCACAGAGACCGCATTGTCTGTGTGCTCTTGCCTGCGAGTGGAGCTAAGCAGCCAGCATCACTGAAAATTTGTGGGATATTTCCCAGTTGAAGCCAGAAAATCTCTAACCTTTCTTTTCTGCATTGTAAACTTCTAAAACACAGCTCAAGGACTCAGGATGTTCCTGATGCAGCCAGTCACCTCCCCACACACTCAGAAGAAGTCCGTGGGGCTGTGGAGGAGTCACCTGTGGTCTGGTCTCACTCTCAGCCCTTGGGAGCAGCTTCTAAAAGAAGTCACAGAAACCCCTGGGAGCTGTCCCATTTTTCAGAGTTGGTGGCTTCGCGTGTCAGTATTGTACCTGTCATTGCAGTGACTCACGGGTTTGCTGCTGTTGCCTCTGCAGGGTCCTAGTTCTCTTACACCACTTCCCAGCTAAGCATAGCCGCTGCCCACTTGCTCAGGCACGCAGGTGGAGCTGTTTCATTTCACGTGTCAGGTGGTGAAGTCTCTGCGTGGTCCTGCGGTTGAGACTCTTCACTTGTTTTCAGGTGAATTTCAAATGCTCACCGACTCTGCAGGTGATTGTACTCACCACGAGGCCATTTATAACAGCCTCCCCCAAACGCATCTAACTTGAAGAAAAAAGACCAGATCTGAGAATTTTGCCCTTTTAAGTATGCTAGGTGTGTCTGTGTGCAGACATGATTTTCAGGGTGGTGACAAAAAGACTGACACTTGCACATATGACGAAAGTGTGTAGCTGAGGGCCAGCCACTCCATCCTCAGGGGGTGGGAAAACTTAGAATATCAGCCCACAATGCCTCTCCCTGCCTACGGGGTCCGCAGTTTGCCGCAGAGGCTGCTGCACAGCGGGAAGATGGAGAGTTCCATCTCACGACACAACACCAGATGCAGTGGCACGTTTTCTCTGTCCTCGACACATTCTCAGCGGACCACACAGGACTGTTTCCAAGGAAACACACGTTGGGTATCGCGCACTCTGTGGTCTTTGAGATCCTGTGATGGTTTTGAAATGGCGATTAATAAAAAAGGAGACGATGACTCTTTTATGTCCTCTGATGATTGGGGACGCTGAAGGGAAACCAGCTCTTCCATATCTGTGTGCCTTGTGCCCTGCTCTTTTGAGGACTTTGAAATTATTGTTGACGGGTTAAGATAAGAATTTACCTCGCAGTTGCCATACCTCTGAGTATGTGGCAACTTCCCCTGCATTTTATTTGTCATCAATTGTCTTTTAGATATCGTTATCAACATCTGGAAGAATGTCACCTCTACCAACTGATGAGGACATGCCAAAATCTGCCGGCCCCAAGAATCATGGCCTTGCTCTCCCAATACGAAGGCAGCCCTCTAAGCCCGTAGCTTCCCCGAAGGTGGTCATCTGCATTCCTCCTCTGGAGAAGGAGGCAGAGGTTTGGTACCCAAATTACAAAGCCCCCTTGATGCTCACCCCCCGCTTCTGGGTGAGCATGTGCTCCCTTGGAGCCATGCATCTTCTGAGGTCATGACCATGGGCACAGCCAAAAGAGACGTGGCCTTGAGCAGATCTGCTGAAGAGGGAGGTCCCAAGGTCACTCACTGCTTTCCTCTGCCTGCCCACCCCAAGGGCTGCCAGGCTGCTGGGTCAGGAGGTTTTCCCTAGGTGGTGGTTCAGGTGACCATGGGGCTTATCTGTGTCACTCTGGTTCTGCAGCTGTTGCTTCTCTGCCTGGGCTCCTCTGTGCCTTTTGTGTTGGGGCCACAGTGCAACCCACTAAAGGAAACTAATTGGGTTGCTCAATAAATGTGTAATCTAATGAATGAATAATTGAGCAAGTACTAAGCTACACCTCAAAGCCATCAGCTTTTGAGTAGCACAGAAGGTAGAAAAAAATTTTGCACTTCATTTTACTGTGGTGCCAAACTGTTTCTTCACTATCAATCCCAACGGCCCTGGAACCACAGCGCAAAGGCTGTAATGGGGGGAGGGGGCGATCCCATGAGTGGCTGCCCTTCTGCCCCTTAGCTGTAAAATTGGGGTTATCGTAGTCTAGATCATGGGATGGCCAGCGGGATGGACTGGCCAGTGGTTCCGGACATGATTGGTTAATGCAACAATACCCTTCCTGTTTACTTTTAGCCAATTAGCCTACAGATAGGAAGAACCCAGTCGGAGATTGCAGCCTCTCTGGAGGATGGACATCTAGCCCCTCCCAGAGGTCTTCACAACAGAAGGACCACACCCTCGGGAGGGGTGAGTCCCTTGGAAGAAAGGACCGTCTGATGATGGAAAGGTGACCTTATACTAGCTGTGTTAGGTCGAACAAGAGAACTCAACCAGTGATTCAAAATAGACCTCGTGATTTATTTAAAACGATTGTTTCTATAGATAAAAAATTGAATTTCTTCAGACATGTCTTTAGTACTAAAAAAGCAAGCTATAGAGTTTTAAAAAATTATTTGCTTTACTATGTTTATAGTTGGGGTTTTTTTTTCTTTTTGCATTTAAAAAATTTGACCTAGCTCATAGTACGGAGAGTGGTGCTTTTGGGGGAGCCTGGGATGTTACCCAAAGGTTGGTAGCAGACGCTGGCTGTAAGCAGAAGCCAGTCTAAGTCTTGGATTGTTCTGGGAGGCAGAGACATGCAGGTTTTGTGACTGTCTTGGTGCCCAGGTTATGCATCAATCCTTCCAAGCCCTGCACAAACTCAGGGGTAGAAGACTGCCAATGTCAGCCTGGGACGTTACACCGCCGGAGGCCATGGCAGCGGCCAAAGGACAGGAGCACGGTGAGTGGTGGAAGGGCTCCATCCTGTGCCTGCCTGCTGTGAGGGACCCTTTAGTGTGGGCAGATGTGCAGAAAAGTTTATGGTGGTGCGTGCCGTCAGTTCTTGGGGCTTCTGAATTGATGGCCACTTCTTGTCTGATTCTCACATGGGATCCTCTTTGTCCATCTTGCTGACCCCTCCTCAGTGCCCCACACCTAGGCCAGTGCTGGCTTTCCAGGGCCATCCTCAGCCCTTCTCTTTCTGTTTGCTGGCCTATGGCTTTACCTGCCATCTGGATGGAAATCCAACTCCACTCATCCAGCACCTGCCTGACCTCTCTCCTGAGCTCCAGTTACCCATCTAGCTGGGCAGCACCTTATGCTTCAGGCTCCCACCGGGAGGACCAGAGAGAGCCACGCCATGGCAAGAAAAGTGCCTTCCCAAGCCGCTGTCAGAAAATTCCCACCACCCTCTCCATGCCCTGGACCCGCTCCTCCATGTAGGTGGCCCCTTAATGTGGTGTCTTTGTGCAGAACACAACCTGCCAGCTCCAGGTGGTGCCCTCAGTGGCCAAGATGGGAACTCTCATCTGCCATCCTATGCACACAGTGTGGGGTCCAGCTGACCTATGGACCCTCCTGCATGGCCAAGCTCTTTATCACCTTCCCAAGTCCGCCTGCTGGTCTTCCAGCCTCTGTGATGCAAGGCTGACATCACTGACATCACTTGCCCTCATGCTCACCCCCTGCCTTTCATGCAGTCCTGCAGCAATGCCTCAGTTTACATCTTTGTGCTTTCTGCTGTGTATACTCAGCTTGATGCCATCCCCTCTCCTCCGTGGGCCTGGAGCCTCTCTGCAGTGTCCAGGTTTCATCTCGACATATGGGGACCTTCTCACCAGCCCCCCTGATTTTCCCAGAAGCTCTTTACCTGGCTGCTTTTGTCTCTTCCCATATGTGCAATGGGCTAGTTGTCACCTGGAATGTGACATCTCCCACTGGGTCATCAGGAGCTTCAGGGCGGAAACATTGCCTTCTTGTGGGTTCATTGTCATCAGACTTGGAGGGAGTGATGTCCAGTGGATACGGATTATGTCCACTAAACGGTTCATGTTTCTCACACGATCACTCCCAGCTTGAACTGGACTTGGAGGTCACATGGGGACAGAGGTACTTTCCACATGCATGTGGCCCATTCTTTGAAATGCAGCTTCTCTGGTCTTTCAGATATGCGCTCATCCATCCCAGAGAGTTCTGATGACAGGTTTCCAGTCAAGGCCCAAGCCAGTGGGCGCCCTCGTTCAGTCCCAGACATCATGGGGCCACAGGTAGGTGAGGTCTCACCCCATGGAGACAGCCCACCCAGTCCCTGGGGTGTGGGGGCAGGAGATAAGGTTTGGGGGTAGTGTTGACATCATCCCATTTTCTCCTCCTCCTCCTCTTTTGACAGTACTGGGGTTTGAACTCAGGGCCTCACACTTGCTAGGTATGTGCTCTACAACTTGAGCCACTCTGCCAGCCCTTTTTTGTGTTGGAAACTTTTTAAAAATGTTTTTTGGAGACGGGGTCTTGAGACCTATTTGCCTGAGCTGACCTCAAATCTCAGTTCTCCTGATCTCAGCCTTCCAAGTAGCCAGGATTATAGGCATGAGCCACCAGCATCTGTTTTGGTTTTTTTTTTAATGGTACCATGGTTTGAACTCACCAGGCAAATGCTTTACCAGTAAAGCCACACCTCCAGCTGTCAAACTGTAACAGTAAAAGTGGCTGGGCATGGTTACCCATGCTTGTAGTTCCAGCACTCTAGGAGTCTGCAGTAGGAGGACCCCTTGAGCCAAGAAGTGAGAAAACAGCCTTGTGAGACCACATCTCAAAAAAAAAAAAGTGTGAAACAGAATGAAGATAGTCTATTTTAGAAGGCAGGGCCTGGGGGTAAAATTAAAACAAGCAGATCCTCACAGTTCCTCTTTGGTTGGGGTAAGGGAGTAAGGGTCTTTGACCAGTCTTCAAAGTAATGAAGTGCTGGAGGAGAAGAGAAAAAAGAAAGAAAGGAAGAAAGAAAGAAAAGGAGAAAAAAAGAGGAGGTGTCTTGTGTCTGTGGCCAGAGAAGAGAAGAGACAGTGGGAATGATTTATACTCCTGTACACCAGAATACAAAGGAAGTTCTTTTTGGTTGAAGTCCGCTCTGTACTAAGATCAGTCCT
Organism: Castor canadensis; assembly: GCF_047511655.1. Classification (NCBI taxonomy): domain Eukaryota; kingdom Metazoa; phylum Chordata; class Mammalia; order Rodentia; family Castoridae; genus Castor; species Castor canadensis. The sequence continues at coordinate 2,264,068 of NC_133386.1, read as the reverse complement.
GGGAGCTAAGTGAGCCCTGTCAAGCTAGCTCAAAAGTCTGTGTTGGGTATTTTTGAGACAGGGTCTTGCTTTTTGCCCAGGCTGGCCTCAAACCATGATCCTCCTGATCTCTGCCTCCTGAGCAGCTAGGATTACAGATGTGAGCCACCAGCACCCGGCTCCTTCCATACTTTGATAAGCTCCAAATGCCTCCTGACTCTCAGCAACTTCAGCCTTTCAAGCAAATACAAACCTTGCTTTCCTGTAGATTGGTTGAGCTCAGCACATAGCCTAAAAGAGAGTAATACTTTTCATAAGTTTAGAGTTCCCCAAGTCAAAGTTTTCTTACATTTTTAAAATTTATGATTCTCAATGGAAATGAATAGAATCAAAGGCACTTGTAACCCATAACTGCTGGTTTACTTACTGCATGCTATTTAATAAGAAATGACAATAAAATGAAACAGTTTTCTCCACAGGAGGAAAGCTATGTGTGATGTAAGAGCTGGCAGCTGTAGCAGGGTGCTAGTGGCTCACACCTGTAATCCTAGCTACTCAGGAGGCAGAGATCAGGAGGATCATGGTTCAAGGCCAGCCCAGGCAAATAGTTTGCGAGACCCTCTCTCAAAAAAACTCAACACAAAACAGGGCTGGTGGAGTGACTTAAGTGGTACAGTATCTACCTAGCAAGTGTGAGTCCCCGAGTTCAAAACTCAGTACCACCAAAAGCAAAAACAGAGTAGGCAGCCGTGAGTGAATCTGACACAGGCCTCGGTTTTCTGTTCTCCCTGGGAACCTGAAGTGACCCTCTCTAACGTCAGTGAGGTAGCAGTGCCGTGCTTTCTTTGGAACTTTTTGTTTTTGGACTCTAGCTAATGAGTTCACTCAAGGCCTCAGTGATCTGCGTTTCAGAGCCAGGGTTGGGTGTGCTGGTTGTCACCATGCTCAGATCAAACAAACAGCTGGGGAGAAATGTCTTTATAACCACAAAATGTGGTCCAAAATCCTGTCGTGGATGGCCCCTGCAGTTCTCAGGACAGTCACAGGGGGCATTGATTGTACTCTTTCTGCAGAATCTTCTCAGACCGGGACCTTTCCCAGAGGCAGTACCAGTCACGGACATTAAGACAGAGAAGGAGGAAATGCAGGAAAAGCAACACCCAGGCGGCAAGGTAGGTGTCTCCCCACGACGCCCCCTGTGCTCTGCATTCTCGTCCATCCAGACTCTTCTTGGGGCTCCATGCTAGAGGCCAGAGCACCTCTTTCAAGGTCTTTGGTGGCCAGTTTATTTGCAGTAACCAAACACAGTTTTTGAGAGGAAAATCTGCCTGCTTCCTTGGGTTCTCCCAGCCTCCACTCCTCATCGTGAGAGCGAGAGGCACTTTCCTCCGGAAGGGTCCATCCCTGGAGGGAGCTGCTGTTGAGCAGGAAGGATAGGAAGAGGAGAGGGCTGCTGTGGCTGCACCAGGCAGTTTGCAGGTCCTGCAGAGACCCCCCCACCCCCACCCTTCACTGACCCTCGGAGCAGTGACCATCTAGCTCCTTACCCAATTCAACACTCGTTCACTTTGAGCCTCTTTCATTGGCTGGTTGGGAGGCAGGAGTGCCCTCATTCTGGCTCTGTTGAATGAACACAGGGCCGAGTAAAGGAGGGTTTATGGCTTTCCCAACAGAAACGTTTGATCAGATGAACGGGGACTGTCACTTGCAGTGACGGCTTGAGTTCCCTTAATGCTCTTCTGCTTTATGGGGAAAGGAAACCAGTCTATTACCTTGTCCTACAGACTCCACAGAGACATTAGAGGTAGAGCTATCTCAAATCAAGTCGCTGATTTGCTGGACACAAACGTGGGTGAATTGATCACTCTATTTAGGAAACCTCAGAGGTGTGGCTGTAAGAAGCAGGCAGCCCTCTCCATCCCGTTCTATCAGTCATCCTTCTCCCTGCAACCAAACACATCTACCTGCCTGCCCAGCCTCTGGCTCCCACTGCCCTCCCTGTTCCCTCCCTGTTACCACTTCTGACATCTTCTTCTACCTCTGTGAGTCTCGCACTGGAGGTGCTGAAGTTCTTTTCTGGTTTGCTTGTTTTTATAAATTCAAAAATTTATGTAGTCATGCGCCAATTAAAGCTGAGGACCTATCCCCAGGACTTTGTGGTTAGGAGATTTCACTGGGATAGGTGGACATCACCGTGGACCCTAGATGCCTGACATGCCTCACAATGTGGGCAGGAGACATGGTAAGCAAGGTGTGTGGGACTGCTGCTGGTGCAGCATGGCACACTGCTTTACAGTGGGCACTTAAAAAATTTTAGTAAACAGAAGTACCCTCTAAAATAAGAAGTCCAGGGTGGTGAATGCACAGTAAGCACCATTGTCACCTGTTATCGTCGCCTGTATGTTGCGTGTGATGGCATTGCTCTGCTTTATGTGCAGGCAGAGCGGTGAGTTTGCTTCCACCAGCATCACTACAAACGTGAGTGGTGCTTTGTGCCACGTTACGAGGTCACCAGCTGATAATCTTACGTGACCACTGTTGTATATAGTTTGTTACTGACTGAAATATCGCTGTGTAATTGATTTACCTAACTGCTATTGATCTTAGGATTTTCCTACGTGGAACATTTAAAAAATTATGTGTGCATTTTCTTGTCTGAGGGGTAATCGGTCATTCAAACACTGTTGGAGTTGCTCTTGTTGGTTAAGAATTCATCTTCAGGTTTTGAACTGCACGAAGACTGCAGACAGTCACCTGGTTGGGTTGGCAGTAGAAGAGTCAGTGGACTTGGGTCACCTCTGTCAAATAGGATGGCTGTTGGCTTGGCCAGCAGGGGGCGCACGGCCTCAGGTCTTGTCTGGTGGATTGCTGAAGATGTTTTCAGAAGCAGAGCATTAATTTCTTGAATTAACTCATGTATCCCAAGCTGCATTGAATGAGAATGCAATGTAATGACCCAAACCACGTTTTTCCACTTGGAATTTTCACGTACACGTTTTTAATTCCCCAAATTGAGGTTGTCTCTGTTTTTTCTTTGTGCTAATCTTTACCTGCGTAATATTTTCTCCTTAAAGGCAAAGACATTCTTTGCTGAATTTCTAGCCTAGCACCTAAAGTCACATATCTGCCGATTGTCAACTGAGATCAACATGGTAGAGTACTTCGTGTGTCAAAGGATGGAATGGGAAGAAAAATGCACAAGAGCTAAGTTTTAGGGCTGGGGAGTGGCTCAAGTGGTAGAGCACCTGCCTAGCAAGCTTGAGGTCTTGAGTTCAAAACCCCAGTACCTCAAAAAATTAAAAAAATACATGCATGTTTTACATAGTAGTTATGTAATTTCTTTAGTCCAATTCCAAATTGACTAAATCCAGTGAGTCATTCATTCAGACTCATGGCAAATGATAATGGGACCTGACAGAAATCAGATATTTGTGGAACAAATCATGACACATTATTCATAACCAAATTCAGGGGTGGGTCTAGTGATTTTTTTCCCCATGGGAATATAACAGTTGGTGTCAATGCTACTATGCAGATAGCAGACTGGTAACGATTTTGAATGTAAGGAGAAACAGTGGCACCACGGAAATCATGCTTTAAGTAATTCTTCATCTCAGAACTTATGTGTTTCCACAAAGGTAGAACAGGTGCTCAGCGATGGCCGGACGATCGTCACCTTTCCCAATGGCACCAGGAAGGAGATCAGCGCTGACAAGAAGAATGTGCTCATCAGGTTCTTCAATGGAGATGTGAAGAAGATCAAACCAGATCAGAAAGTGGTGAGAGCAATGAGTGTCTTGCAGTTTTTAAGGAAACCCAACTCCGTTATTAGGAAGCAGTTTGCACATGTGTACCCTTTATTCCAGTGCTTGTGGGAAAGGGGAGGGTTGGGGCAGAACACAGGCCCTTTTGTTAACGGGGCTATTCTACCTCTGCCTTGCACTTGGGCAAATGAGACTCCTCGTCAACATGAGGAAACACCAGCACCCCCACCTGTTCTGAATTCTTGTTTAGCAATTGTGGTTCATAACTAGGACTTAACTCAAAGATGGTCCCGGATAGAAATGGCCTAACACATTAACCAAACAGCACCACTCCTGCAGTACTGTGTAGAAACACTCAGCAAATGCGCGTGCTTCTCGGTGAAATTAGGCGGGCTCGGGAACCAGGACCTGTAGAGCTGGAGGCAAGGTAGACCAGATGGCTGTCTTCACAGCTGTCCTTCAGTCTCAGCTCCCATACGGTGTGGGATGGGGGGAGACGTGCCCTGCAGCAGCCCAGCTGGGTGGAACAGAAAGCTTGGACTTGGGAACACAGGGAGGGGGCTGTCACTGCACTGTCTCACCAGCTGTGCTCACAGCAAGTTAATTAATCTCAGCAAGCTCATTTGTGCCTCTAATAAAATCTGCAAATAGTATTAGACTGTTTCCCAACCGGGAACAATTTTGCTTCTTTCCCCACTGGACATTTGCAATGACTGGGGACATTTTTGATGGGTACTATCGGAGGTGGAGGGGCTTGTTACTGTCATCTAGCAGGTGGGGCCAGAGGTGCTGCTAAACATCCCAGCGTACAGAAGACCCCCCCGCCCCCCACACACAGTTATCCAATACTAAGACCCAAGGGTGGCAAGTCCCGCCATAGGTCACCATAAATTCATTCTGTACACAGATTGCTGGTGCAATTTGTACTGGGTAACCCAACCAGTAGTGGTGGCCCTGTGGATCTCCCTGGTAAAGGCAGATGACATATATACGGAAGAGGCAGCAGATCGTGGTGGGTGGAGCACTGTGTGATGATGGGAGCCACAAACGTGCTTGTGACTCAGTGGAATAAGCTCGGTGTCTGTGTTATGTCAGAGGATCATAGTGGAGAAAGTGACTTCCACAGACTCTGGAGGGTCGCGTTTGTCTGCATAACTCGGGGTGTAAAGACTTGGGAAATCCAGGTAGCTGGCAAATAATCCTGGTAGTGATTTGGTCTCCATGGTAATGGAGACCAGGGTAGGGTTTATAGTTTGAGAAGTCTCCGAGCACCAGAAGTTCACCAAACTGTATTCAAAGCATTTCCTTCCTTAGAGGGCTCTGTGCTGGGCTTCGAGCACACACTGAGCTGCGAGCGACTGATGATCTTGTTTCTATCTTACTTGTTTTAATGAAAATTGAGCCACTTGCTGCTCAGTAATTTTGCCCCACCCTTCCAGGGTGGGTGTTAGCATCCTGGAGTGCACACAGGGCTGTGGCATCGTTGACAGGTGCTCTTTTGCTGATCCACAGGTTTTTCCTCAGAAATGTGAACAAGGAGCCTGGACACCCATTTAAAGGGGGACTTTGATTATGTCACAGCCAGTGGGGGTAATATATGGTGGGGGGATTGTGACCTACCTCAGTCCTGTAAATTTCAAGTGCTGGATTTTCCTGTCTTTGGGTGAACAATTGTCATTTCATAGACAAACTTTAGGAATGGAGAGATTCAGAGAATGACAAACCTAAAAATCAATGAGAAAGGGACAGCAGGGAGAGGGTGACCCTGTGCAGGCTGAGGAAGGAAAGTCCTCGGCCTTGACCTTTGATCTGTGAGAGTGGGAAGTCATGAGGTGAGCCCTGGTGTGACCCATCGGGGGCACTAGACCCTGCTGCTCTCTGCCAGTGCCTCCATGGCCTCCAGAGGGAAAGTGGGGGACTTGCGGTAACAGGGAGAAATGAGTACTCCCCTCCTTCACCTGACCTCTGGACAAGTCACCCATTCAAGGAGGACGCCTTCAAATTCCTGAGCAGGGCGGCCCTGCCAGTCTCAGGACCACAGGTCTCCAAGGACATCAACCTTACGGAAATTCACTTGGCTATTCTCTCCCTCCTCATCTCTGGATGGGCAGAGATGTGGTTGCTGTCACAGAGGACTGACAGGAAGTGACCAACCAGGTGCTCTAACTAGAAGAGTACGACATCTCCCTCCCATGGACTCACTTTGAAAACAATCACATTCATTAATTACTTGTTTCTGAAGCCATACATTAAAACAAATTTCCCTTCTCCAGGTTGTGTCTAAGGCGCCCTCGGTCTTCGCACTGGCAGAATTACTCCCCTGCACAACCGTCCTCTTGTCTCCAGGCAGACACCCTCAAACCCCGAGAGGCAATCCTCTGTCACAGCCAAAACACACCCTTAGCCAGCCGCACACACATCCAGACTTGACAGGAAGGAACAGGAAAAAACTGGTTTCAGCCATAAAAGATGCCATGTGGACCTGAATTCACCCCAGAATCTCACCATCTTCTTGTGACACACAGCCCTACCTGCCAGCGCCCTCCTGGCCCCATCCACTTCTGACCCAGACTGCAGCTGGCCATAAAGGGAGCAAAGGAAGGCAGGCCCTCATCTCCAGGATGGACCCAGCTCCCTCAGAAAGGTCATGAGTTATCCCCACTCAGTAATGAAGTCCTCCTTTTCTCCTCTTACTCTTAACAGGGATCCTCGTCCTTTGTTTGGGTAAGAAGCTGATGTGGGAGCTCTTCCTCCTGGCTTCTCTTCTCTTTCCTTCACTGCACAGTCAGCTCTTGGTTTTGTTATTGGGTTCACGATTTTGAGAGTAGGAAAGAACCCAGTTTGGGCCAGAAGTTGATAACACTCTTCCATAACCATTCTTCACATTCCTCCTTTCTCCCTTCATTGGAAACGGACGGGTGCCATGATTATTCACATCTGGAAACTTCACGATCCAGGGGTGGTCCTTCAGACACAGTCCCGTGGACATCTGATGTGCTGGAGTGGATTTTCTCTCATGCACCGCCAGCAGGATCTTGGTCTGAGAGCTGGGGGATTCATGGTGGTGGGGCTCAGGGCTGAAGCCCACCATGCCTGGACTGACCTGCTACAGGTCTCACAAGGCACTGAGGCTCACCACAGGTTACTGCCTACCCAAGTGCAGGACTGAGCTACACTGGATCCTATAATTTCTCCCACTAACTAGCATGCCAGTGTTGTCATTTCTGGGGCATTAGTAACAAGTTCTTCTCCTGGTATCCCATGATGGTGGATGCCCTCTTGGACATGGCCCAGCCTCTCCTACCTGCCAGGATCATACCTGTAGCCATGCAGGTGTAATTTACCAGATTAAATTCAGGCTCACGACTGAACGAAAACTGCATGCTCACCTGGTTTTCCTGGTTCTTACAGGTTTATTACTATGCAGATGCTCAGACAACACACATCACCTACCCGGATGGTATGGAAATTGTGCAGTTTCCAAACAACCAGACAGGTGAGTGACACCGTCCTAAACCAGCCTAGTCACCTGCCTTCTGTGTGCGAGTGTTGTGGATGATGGGTGTGGAAACCCCAGGTGTCGTGGATATCCATCGTTTAGGTAAGTTTTCCATGGCAACAATTGTCCAGATAATTCGATGCTCAAATTGCTCAACGAAGTGCCAAGTATGTGTTCTTTATGGAATCTTAGCTAGCAACAGACAGCTGCTTCTGTGTGGTCTGTATGTGCACCAGCCTCTACCAGTGCTGTCACCAGGGGTTGGTCAGGATCCAAGGAGAACCCTGAGAGGGAGGGACCTTAACTTGGGCTGTGTAGGTCCTTGTCTCTGATGCAGAAAAGAATTTCAGCCCAGAGCACAGGTGAGAGACTAGCAGAGTTTTATTTAGCAAGCAGAGAAGCAGAGACACACTTCCTAGGCAAAGTGTGGGGATTAAGAGGAACACAACGAGCCTAGTAACATCAGGAATACATTCACGCACACACACACACACACACACGTATAAGAAGGTATTTTTTGGGAGGGGGTTAGCTTAAGCATTCCTTTAGATAAGTACTCCCCTGTTCCAGGTGCCTGGTCCTTTTCAATCATTCCTGCTGCTACAGTGTTTGACATTATCAGCTTGTCCTGAAGACATTATGTCTTGGTCAATTTTATTAAGTCTGGGTTGTTGTTGGGTTATAGAAATGTAAGCATTTCTATAATCAATGAAGTCATTTCACCAAACATTTCTCTCAAGATAATATGTTTCTTCAAGGCATGCCTGCCCAGTTCCCAGGGCATGCTAGTCACCTGGCCAAAGCCGGGGGTGTGGTCTCTCCACTGCACACCACAGCGCAGTGGGACGGGGGTGTGGGACCAAAGGAAGTTCTTTTTTGAGGTAGCACCTGGACTCCGAAGGGCCAGATTCCTCTGGGTAGACTTGGAGTTTTCAGGCTCTGTGAACTTGCTTTGCCTCACCATAGTATATTTCATCTCTTCTCATTTAGATTTCTACTTTTTATATTCACGATTTGGATGTTTTCAAAGAGCCCAGCTGTCTGGCTGGGGCAGACTGTTAGCCTCCCACTGAGAGGACACTCAGTGTCATCATTGCCATCAACCTCACTGCTGTCATATCCCAGAACTGAAAATGGGGGCTTGTCTCTGGAGTAGTTCCCAGACAGCATGATCATAAACACAGGCTACATCCCGAACTTCACTGTCCTTGTGGTTTCCCACCATGGGTCTGAGTGTGGGGCGTCTGTCTTCAGAAGCTGCTCTATGTGTCGAAATGAACAGGGCGCCAGCCTTGGGCTGAGCCTGTAGTCTCCATGAGACTGGGCACCAGGGCAGATGTGCAGCCAGTGCCCTGTCTCCTGATTGCGGCCCAAGTGTCTCCGGGAGCTGTCATGCTGAGGGAAGGTCCGGGCTGTGGCTACCTCCTGGTCATTGCCAGTCACGCCTGAGCAAGCCCGCTAAGCTGTGGGTAGCATCCAGAAGCTGCAATGAAGGCTGGAGTACAGGTCAGACAGTCTGCGCCATCCACAGACTGTTCCTTGAGGGGTGCAGCTGGGCCACAGCACACAGTTCCTGCTTTGGAAGCCCACAGAGGTGAGAGTGGCACTGTGGATGCTGCCGAGGAAGTCTTAGATTTGCCACTTAAGAACCAGACGTGTTCTGATCAGTAAGTGGAATCATTTAGGTTGGCTTCCCAGCAGTCGTAGTTCCTCTGAAGTCTTGTTTTCAAGGTAGGCTATGAGCAGTTCGAGAAAAGGGATAGTTTCATCTGGATTTCATTCTTTAGATTCCTTCTTCTATTTTTAGAAGTCAAGCCATAATCATGAAACAAAAAACCTAATGCCAGATTTTACGTAGAAAGACCACGCTGTTGTTTTTGCCATTGTGGCACTGGGAGGGGAGGGTCAGAATCCAGCGGGTGCTACTGTGCAGATGAGTTCAGAGAAATGCTGTGCAGCTGGGCCACCTGTGTGTGATCCTTGCTGGGGACCCAGGCAGGCAGCTTCCTGCACCTGAGTTAAGCACCATCCACTGGATGGCGAGGGAGTCAGAGGACTAGTCCATGGGCGTCACCCATGGTCCCCATGCAGTGTGCAGAGCGGGGCTGCCATGCTCACTGGCTCCAAACAAGGGAGGCACTGTTGGTGTTTGGGTCTGGGAGGAACAGGACTCCTCAGAGCAGGTCTCTCTGAGGACCATGCATCTAGACTCCATGTCACGGCCATGACAGCAAATGGATGCTCTGGTTTGGAAGCTATGGCCGTATTCCTTCTTTTCAGAACCTGTGACCAGCAACCGTAAACATGTTCTGTGGCCCAACGAGTTGGTTTGGAAAGTCCTGGATTAGGCGAAGCGGTGGGCTTTGTTCCTGCAGTTCTCTGGGTCTTTAAGTGCTGGAGACGGTGGCAGGCATGGTGCAGTTCTTAGGGACATGGGCTAAAGTGTCCGGGGAACACCTTTCAAAAAGATTTAGTGCAAGTTTTGTTCTTAATTTCTAACTGGGATCTTTGAAAGTCCAACAAACAGGGTTACTTTGACATCCTTTGAATCCGCGGCTCACCACATGTGTTTAAATTCCAGCTAAGACCTGTGTCTCTTATGAGTCTAGGTCTTCCTCACCAAAGAACAAGTGGCAATGCTTCCTGTGGTCATTGCTCAGAACTCAGTCTCTGAGTTACTCTTACCGTCCTCTCCTGGGTTACTCCTGAAACACTCGTGGGGCAGGGGTGGGATGGGGTGGGGTCGGGGGCAGCCTTCTTTTCCTGGGCCCTGCTCTACCAGGGCTGACTTCCTGGCTAAAGGCCTCTACTATGGCTGTTGACTGCTTTTCCATCCTCTGCAGTGGCCAAGGGTCTACATTTTAAGTAAGAGATTTTATAAACTGTGATTCCAAGGACGTTTGCCAACTCCAAAACGCAGTGTGAAAATTCTTCCCAGCTACGTTCTTAGGGCCTTGGCAATGACCAAAGCCGGCCCTCTAGTCGGAACCTGTGATCTCTCTTCACAGGTTCTCTGTCCATCTGTCTCCATCTTTGCAAGATGTTCCATCTCTTTGGATCGCCATATGTGTGTAGTTTCCTGCCTGACCTGTAGCAACAGGAATGGTTAAATCAGAAGTGTAACTTCCTGTTTTCAGGGCTGTCTGAAGTGGATCTACACTGGGCTGATCTGTGCATGTGTGACACAGCCTTTGTGATGTCACCAATATCCTCCTGGACTCCTGCTCATAGTCAATTTTCAAGTCACAGGAAAGGGTGCAAGAGTAAAAGTGCCCTCGGCAGTAGCAGCACCCATGGTGGGTTGTGAAGAGCCACCAGGTTCCTCCATCATAGGACCAGGCACCTCCATCTGTGTACAAGTGAAGATTTGTTTGTTTAATTTAAAGGGCTCATTGCTTTGCTTGCACAGCACTCACCCACAGAAGTGTTTTGTATTGGTTAAACAAATAGCCTGCAAATGAGTCTAAGTTCACTCCCTACTCCAGTTTTCTCGCAATTAGATGATTGCTTGCCCCCACTCACTAGGAAGTATGGGTAATCAGCCCAGAATGGCTCTGCAAAGCCAGGCTGGTGTCGCATAGAAATACCCGGTGGGGACAGAGGCCCTGCCAGGGCCAAGCACTGCACAGATTCAGATATTGGGTCATAACGCAACTGGGTGTTCCGAAAAAAGATGAAATATTTATGCTACAATCTGTGATACTGGAAGTGAGTCTTCCCTCCATTGTAATGTTGCCATTCTGGTTTTTTGTATTTATAATGAGGACACGCCTTGTATTCTGAAAATGTGGCCTGCGTGGCTCCTAGTTCCTTTAAATTTCACTATTTTCAAGTCCTGGCTCTGTGTATGCTTGAGAAGAATGTGTGACCTCTAGTTACCCTACCTTCTAATTAGTAGGTCAAGATTCTGGGTTATTTACAAAGCCCTGAGTTCAAGCCCCGATCCCACCAAAAAAAAAAAAAAATTCTGAGTTATCCAACTCTTTTTTTTTTGCTCTAAAAAAAAACAAAGAGTTGATCATGAAGTGCTCTCAGGGGAATTGCATGGGAGGTCTCCTTCCCCGTCACTAGCCTGCCTCGATTCCGTGCGTAGGAGCTTTGCAGTGTGTTTCTGGTAACATCGTGCTTACGGCGGTCTTGGAGCTTGCAGGGTCTCTGCTCGGTTGTCTCTGCTGGTACTTCCTCAGGGTGCCGCATTCCCTCACTCTTCCCATAGTTTGTATTATATGGTCCTATGGGGCCCAGACTGGGGCTGTCCATCCAGAAAGCTTTCTGTTCGCTTCTGCCAGGTGTCCCAAGCCCTGCAGCTTGAGTCCACTTCCTGCTTATTACTTGCTCTTGAATGTCCCGAACTCCACAGGTAGCAAGACTGAAATTGCTAAGCCTACTTGAGAGTCAGACTATAGTTACAAATTCTCTGGAGAGCGCTCAGAGAGAGGCAGACATGTTCCCTGGTGATCACCACTTGGTCACAGTAGATATTTAGAGGTCACCCCTTCTTTGAGAGTGGCACCTTGAAGCATGGGCTCGGGTTCAATTCCTAGGATGAAGGCTTTGTGTCCTATCCCTGCAGAGCTGCTAAAAGCTGAGCAGAGGCCAGCAAGTGACAAGGTCAGTGGCAGCATTGTTCTGTTCTGGTCTACTTTTTTAGCAACCTCAGTGAATTTGGGCCCCCTCCATGAGCCTGGATATGCATTTGAAAGGGTTTTGTATCATTTTATTTAGTATTACTAGATATTTTGTAGTGGGAGAGTTTGTAAAACATCCACCGCGCCACACTGCCAAGAACAGAATGAAGCCATCGTTGACCGAGTCACCATCTGGGCTGTGATGGAGCACTGGGCTGGTCCACAGTATGGTACCGCTGGGTCTCGGGATGCATCAGTCAAGCTCAGCTCCTGAGCCTTTTTCCTTGGTCTTAATTTTTCAGCAAGTGCCATTGTGTGTCTTCTTTGGACTTTTCCATCACTGTCTGTCATTGAGGTTCTGCCGAGGCCGGTGAGCACAGAGGTAGACAAAAGAGCAATTGCTTTCTTCAGTGACTTCCGCAGACCCTTGACAATGAAAAATTACACTTGACTGTTCACAGACACCCTGTTAGGTGACTGATTAATGCTAATCAGGTGTGGTGAAAATGAAGAGCATTTCATAGGCCTGTATTTTCTCTGAATCTCAGCTGGTCCACCTAGAAAGTCTCTACAGTATCAATTTTATAGCAGAAATTCTATGTTCTGTTATTGTTAGTTATGTTTATTGTTAGATGCGTTTATCTTATCTTCAGCACTTCTGCCATGACTGATAGTTCAAGAATGAAGTGAAACAAAAGCTCCATTGTTTCCCCTTCTTGCCATTTTATAGGTTCAATTGGATTTTTGTGTGTGTCATATGTGTTTATGTCATGAGTCAGCAAAGACCTTTGGTACATTTAGATAATTCGTAGATTTTCTAACTATTGACCCAAAGAAAAGCCCCCAACTTCTCCAGTGTCCTACACCAACTCTACTTAGAACACTCTTTTACAGTTTTGTGCTAACCATTATTTTGAGGGGTAAAATTTTCTTCGGCTCTGATTGTCATGTTGGTTTTTCCTGTGCACTCAGTGCTGCCACTGTCGGCCAGCAGCTGATACAACACACAATAAAAAAGCTAATGGACAAATTGAAACCAATTAAGGAAGTTTAATCCAGCCACTCTTCAACATTCAAATGGTTTCGACTTTTTCTTTGTGCTCTGGCACCTTGTTCTGGTTTCTGATACACTTAGGTACTGACACTGCAAGTCAGTAAGGGCCAAAGGCATCCAGAGGCCAGAGTGGGGGCTAGTAATGGACCTGGACTACACGTGTAGGGTTTGGAGAGTCAGAGAGCAAATAAAGGGAAGGAAAAATTTCAGTCAGGGCATTCATTTGAGCAAAGTTGGGAGAATGTAAATTTTATGTTTTAATGAGGCCAAGGAGATGTGTCTGCCTGGAGCAAGCTCATCAAATCAATTAAAAAATGGTAGCGTGGGATGCAAAAACAAGCCTGGAATGTTATCTTGAGGGAATATAGGTGCTTTAGTCCATTCAGGCTGCAATAATCCTAAACCAGGATGGGCCACAGAAATGTCTTCCTCATAGTTCTGGGGCTGAAGTCTGTGACCAAGGCACCAGCAGGCCCCGTGTCCAGTGAGGACGACTTCCTGGTTCACAGATGTGCCTTCTGGCACAGCGGAGGGAACAGGGAGCAGCTCTGTGGGTCCCTTCATGAGGCTCCTCCCCCACGATCCAATCGCCTCCCAAAAGGTCTCACCTCCTAACACCATCACTTTCGGGGAGGGTTTAGGTTTCAGCATATGAATTGTGGATGGGGGATATGAACCCCTCAGACCATAGCAGAGTGAATCACCATAAAATATATTTGAGCAGTCAAGTGGCATACAGATGCTCTAGTTTAGGAAGGCACATTTACCAAAGCGCAAAGATAGATACGTATGTCGTTTACATCCCGACGGTGACAGTGAAAGACAGCAAGACAGCAAGCGTACAACCAAGGTTACCCTGGATTTCTCTCCATTATTTTCCTATGATATTTGACTCCTTGATCTTTTGTTGTTAGTAGGGTGCCACATTTAGCATAAAAAGATTCAGGACTCCCATTTAAATTTGAATACCAAATTTTAAAAGATTCTTTAGATAAAAATGTGGTCCATGCAGTATTTGGACAATACAGATGTTTTCACAAGGGTCCGTCCCCATAAACCTATTGTATGTTGAAAATGTTGTAAGTCGAAAAATGCATTGATAGGGTGGGTGTGATTCAGCGTAGAGCACTTGCCTGGCATTGGAGAGGCCCTGGGTTTGATCCCCGCTACTGAAAAAGAAAATAGCACTGACCTCACCTAATGTGGTGAACGTCACAGCTCAGCCGCACAGCACACTCTGTGGTGCCAGCTGCTGGACCTCTGGGTTGCAGGCCTGACCAGCAGACATGGCCCACTGCTCCTGCCCCTTATCAAGAGAGGATTATACCACAATCAATGGCTTGGGAAAGGATCAAAGTTCAAAATCTGAATTCGGTTCCTATTGAATATGCGGCACTTTTTCATCATCAGAAAATCAAAAAACATAAGTTGAAACATTACAAATTGAGGACTACCTGTGTTAATGCTAAAAAGTATTCATTTTCTGAAATTTGAGTTTAACTGGGGCATTCTGCATTATATCTGGCAATCCTATGCTTAAACTTACATGATTAGGAAATAGTCTCTTTCTAAGGAACTCATTAGTGCTTTCTCTGTAGATCATTCATATATGACACTGTTTGTAAATATATTCAGTGTAACACACATTAAAAATTTATTCTGACCAGACTAGAGCTCTAAATGGCAAACTGCTGAAATAACCCCCATCTTCCACGTACTTCTCCCCACAGGTCTACCCTACTGCAGTTTCCCCTTTGTCCTGTCACCTCTCTACAAATGACCCATTCTTTATTAAGGTTCTATCTAAGCCCCAAATCTTATCCACCCACGTTTCATAATGGGTTTCTCCTCTGTGTGTGTGTGTGTGTGTCCTGAACGTGTAAATATACTCTGTTTTTTCTCCTCTTTAAAATAATGTATTATACAGAAAAATTCTACCCTGATGGCTCCAAGGAAACAGTGTTTCCAGATGGGACAGTGACATGGCTCAAGAATGGGTGTGAGAAGACCGTATTTCCAGATGGGACGACTGTAAATGTGAAAAGGTTAGTATCCTGTCAGACTCTGTGAATCCAAAACACCACCAATTTTTGGTTTGTGTATCCAATTATTTATAATAATTTAGAGTTTTGGTAAGTTTTAGCTACTTAAATATAATAATAGAAAATAAAGCCATTAACCCGAAAAGGTTTGTCTTATGACCTTGATTTGAATCTCTTTGTGGATAAGAATCTTTTTGTGGATAAGTGGCTTTTAGGGACAGTCATGTGTTATATGATAACATTTTTGTCAGTGTTGGACTGCATAAATGATGGTGGTCCCCTAAGATTACATGGCCTCATGATGTCAGAGCATCTCACACTCACCTCGTGATGTCAGAATCTTCTGATGACACACTTCTCAGAATGTGCCACCATCGTTAAGTGACAGGACACTCTTAACCCACTGACGTTGCTTGAACTGCACTCCTAAGAGCAGTCCAGGTTTCAGCAGCTGCCTCCCTCAAGCCATGTTGCCTAGAATTTCAAGTCTAGGAGGAAAAGTGTAAACAGTGTGTAAGTCGCACCTGGACAGTGCTGGTCAGAGTCACTGTCTCACGGCTGGGGTGTGCCGAGAGTGAAGTCTAGGAGGCCATCACTGTCCCTCCAATTGCCTGAGTGAGAGTTTGGGAATTTGCCTTAGGTCTCCCCCTGACTTCACGCAGCATTTGCATGACCATGGAGTGTCATGGATGCATCTCCTCCTTGGCCTTGACCTGTTTGTTCCTCCAGTCCTGGTACCCATGAACTCGCTTGGCCTGGAATGGGTCCAGTTTCTGTGGAGGCAGCGGAGCAGTCCCTGCCCCCAGGGGCCCTTTCTCCGTTGTGCTCCTGGCATGTCCCTTGCAACCCTGCTGTCTCCTCCCACCGCCGTCTCAAGCTGTCTGCGCGAGGCTCAGGTTCTGCATGCGTAGACCCATCTCTGGCACTCCCACCTGCCTGTCCGCGGCCATCCTGGGCTACCTCAGTGCCCTGAGCCCCGAGCACCCTCCCTGCTCTCACCCGGGACAGTGTGTCCTCATCTCCCAGGGGTGGCTGGGAATCCGGATGGCATCCTGGAGTCATGTGTCCCCACTTGATCCTCACTTCCAGGGCTGGGCTTCAGCACAGCTCGTCTTACCACGGTGTTTCTTCCCCACCAGGAATGGTGACAAAACCATCATGTTCAGCAATGGGCAGAAGGAAATCCACACAGCCCGCTTCAAGAGGAGGGAATTCCTCGACGGCACTGTCAGGACTGTGTACTGCAGCAGCTGCCAGGAGACCAAGTACGCCTCTGGGAGGGTCAAGGTCAAGGATGAGAGTGGGAACATCATCCTGGACTGGAAGTAGAGCGTCCCTCGGACTCCACATTGGCTGCAAAACTCTAGTTACAGCTTTTGCTAAAACTGAGACAAGAACTGCTAATGTATGTGTTAGCTGCCCCAGATGATGTCGGAGATCCCCCAAGTCATCTAGAAATTGTAAAGAGGCTCTAGGGCCTGTTTAGGAAAAGTCATCAGAGTTGCTCACGAAGCTCACAAATGCACGAGGTCCAGGGCCCCGGCCACACTGAGTCCTCTTCATTCTCACGAAACCTGTTCTCCCTCACTCTGGCCACAACCTCATCTGTTAATTCTGGGACCAGCAATTGCCACCACCAAGCCCCTCTGGCTCTGCTCCACCCATTCCAACCTTGCCCAGTTTTTCAGAATCCTAGTTGCCCAGCCTGGCTGGCTCCCTTCCGTGACCCTCAGCCCCCTGCACCCACATCCTTGCTAGGCCAAAATGCCACGCCAATGACCCGGGGAAGACTGACCAGGGTTAAATGAGCATAGTGACTGTGGCCTGTGGCTGTCTGGGAAATGGGCTACCTCCTCGAACTCTTGACTGTGTAATCCCAATGTAAAAACATTGACCACTTCTGTTGTTTTGCAGGCTGTCTAAAAAATGCAAAAACAAATTGCCAGTCCATGAATTTTTATACTGAAATGTAGGAATAATTTCTTGAAAATCTTATATGATGTAGGCTTATTCATTTTTTTTCAGAAGGTATTAGTGTTTTTGTGTGAAGGACATGAAATATCATATCTTAGTGCCAGCGAATATTTTTAATTATTTTGAAATATATTGTGTGTTCATGATTGTAGTTCTCAGTATTTTGGTAATGCTATTTAAAGTAACTGTCTTGGCTTTGAGGCGGGGAAAAGGATTCTCTACTGCAATTACCCTGGATGGAGGTCTGTTCCTTTTGGATGAATGTCAATCAGGGCAAGGACATTTGTGAGCTATGACTGGCCAAATGAATCTACTATTGGAAAAAAAACCTTTTGGTTTGGCTGAAAACAAGGACTTGCCAAATGTTTCAGTTATTTGGAATTGGCTTATGATTTGAACTAAGGCAAACAAAACAGAACAAAACAAACACTATTCTACTGAGTAAACTGACTTATTGACGGTGGGAGGCTGGGAGGAAGCTAACATGTGGTCGTGTCCGGAGGCCCGTCAAGCACCAGCTGGCCTGCCTGGTCGGTTATTTCATTGAGTATAATCTTCAGTTCATGCCCCATAGTGAGGTGTGCAAAATCTGTAATTGAGATAAGATGACCTGACTGTGGGCATTCTACCGGCGGCTCTAAGAGGGTTGTACACTCTGCCACATTGGAAACACACTACTGATATGACTGACACCCCACTGTCCCCAAAGCCAGACTTCACTTTTAGCTCCACATTGGCTGTATAAATCTGACACACAGTGTCCCTCGGTGCTCTAGTGTGGATCTTGAATGTCCCCAAAGGCCATGTGATGAAGGCTTGGTCTCCAGGTGGTTCCTTTAGGAGGTGGTAGAGCCTCTAGGAGATGAGGTGTAGGGGGAGGTCCTCAGGTCATGGGAGTGTGAGGACCTCATCTTTCTCTTCCTCTTTTGCTTCTGGATGTGAGATGAGTGACTTTCCTACACGCTGTTGCCCCGTTGTGCTGCCTCGCCACAGATCCACAAGTGATGGGCCAAGTGACCACGGACTGAAACCTCTGAAACCATGAGCCAAAAAGACTCTCTCTCTTTCTCTCTCTCTCTCTCTCTCTTTCTCTTTCTCTCTGTCTCTCTCTTCAGATGCCAGCCGAGGGTTTATTGTGAAGAGAAACCCTATGGAGGGGAATTTCCAGCCAAATCCAGAATCCCACTGCTGCTCGCAGACTTGGGGTAGATATAAGATATGGATGGAGAAGTCCCAAGAAGATCAGGGGGCAGGAAAATCCTCAATGGCCCTCTGACCCTCCTGAGATAATGACTTCAGGGCAGGCCATTTCTTCTAGGCCAGGTGGGGAGTTTCTAGTAAGTGGCTAAAGGTAGATGTCTATTTTTCTTTAGGGCCAGGTGGAGAGTTTCTGGTAAGTCACCTTCAAGGGAGCGGGGCTCCAATTCTAACATGGCTTCCTGTGGTTCACCCTAACATTCCTGCCTTTTGACATACATAGATCTGAAAGGGAACGGGGTGCTGATGTTCCTGTATCTTCTTCTTGCTGAATGGGGGTGTTGAGGTATCTTAAAGGGAGGGGATGTCGGTAGGGTCTTCTTGCTTTAGGAGACTGCAGCGGGCCTGTTGGAGGAATAGAACTGAGTTGATCTGCTTATGGTAGTGTCCTGGAGCCTCTGGGAAACAGCACGGAAGAAAAACCCTTCTCTTTGTAAGGCGATTAATTTCAGTTGTCAATAGTTATGGAAAGCTGACCAACACATTGAACATCCACACTGGATTGCCTCCAGGATGCCCTAGGACTCCAAAATACAGAGCTCAAGTTCCCCTATATAACATGGGGAAGTACCTCATAAGTCCATGTCCACCCTCTCATGGGTTTTAAGCAGTCCTGCATCATTTATAATACCTAACACAATGCAAGTGCTATGGAAGTAATTGTGGTACTGGATTGTTTTAGGGAATAATGACAAGAAAGTCTATGCATGCTCGATACACATGCAATTTTCAAAAAATATTTTCAATCTGCAGTTAGTTGAATCCTCAGATGCAGATTCCATAGAAGCTGAGGTCTGACTGTATGCATAAAATTAATTTTGGGGGTGTATGGACGTCCACATGTTTTCAAGGTGTGCCTAAGCACGTGTAGTTGGTCAAAAAGGGAGTATTACACAGAGCATGGTGGTACATACCTATAATCCCAGCTCTCAGGAAGCCCCGTCAGGAGGATCACAAGTTCAAGACCTGCCTGGGTGATCTAGTGAGACCGTATCTCAACAAATAAAGGGAGGGAAGGTACCTCAGTCGTGAGACCCCGGGCTCAATCCCCGGTACCTCAAGGAAAAGAAAAGTGAAGCATAAAGACATCATGGAACAACAATGGAACATTCAGGTCTAGAAAGTGGAATGAGTCAGCCAGAAGTTGTAGAGGGAGGAACAGTGAATAAGGAGCCAAAGGCCACAAAGTTGTTCCCGTCTGGGCCACTGTCCATGGTGAGTTTGGAAAAGCCACTCCGCTTCCTCTGCTCCCTTTCCTCTCACCCTGCCACACTGGGACCAGCCACAGAGCAATCTCCCCCGTCCCTGGTGCATGCAGGATGCTGGTGCTCCAGGCCATGCTTGGTCACCCCCACCCTCCTCCCACCCCTCTGAGGCTCTGCACTGTCCTAAAGAACAAGTCCCTCTTCAGAGCATGGCATTGGGTTCTGTGACCATCTGGCCCAGCTATGAACTCCTGCTCCTGCCTCTTCTCTCATCACTCCCCATAGTCCTCTCTGCCCACGCCACACTGCCCAGAGAGCCCTAGGACCAACCAGCCTCATCTGGGCCGCCATGTCTATCCTCCAGAGACCGTGTGGCTACCACTCTGCAAAGCCTGTCTGGGCATCCCACCCCTCCCAGGTAGGTCTCCCCAAGTGCTCCACGCCCCGGCCCCTCTGTAATTTTCCCATTCTGTACCCCAGACACCTGTCCACTATCGAATCCTCCAGCAGCCCAGACCACATTGAAGGTGGCCGTCAGCCTTCTCCACCTTCCACTTCCCGGTGTCTGGAGTAGAGAGTGTGGCCGGGTGTGGGTTAGAGGAGTTTGTCTTTGAGCATTTGAAAGTTAGTTCCAATCAGGTTAAATTTCCTTAGTTAAAAATATAATTTTAGATTTTACCATGACTGATTGTTTTGGACAAACACCTTACCCAAAAGACAAACATTTTTTACTCAGCTTCTTACCCTCTTACCTGAACCTATTCTATTGATTTATTCGCTCGTCTATAACTAATTTTCATACCTACCTAGAATTTTAGTATAATTATGTTGGTATCTTCTCAGGTTCTTTTTTTTTTTTTTGTAGTCGTTTACTTTTTGCTCTGCCTAAAAGAGAAAAAAAAAAAAAACCCTTTAATTGGACTAGCTGTGGGTGTGGCAATGGTGAGGTTCACTTCGTCATTTCCACCTCAGTGATTTAAACTCATGTCACAGGTCACTCAGCTTTTACAGTTAAAAGGGACGTGCTGCATTAATTACCATTCTTGCATTTTTGCATTAATACTGTCCACAAAAGTTTTGGTTTTCTGCAACCTGGAACTGGGGCCATATTATAATTTTCATTGCTTTTATGGGGTCTTTTTTCCATTAAAAATTAAAAAATTAAGCTTTATTGTGGCCTTTGAGTTAATAAAGCATGTTATCTTTTTCTTTTCTTTCTTTTTTTTTTAAAGAAACCAAGATGCCCCAGCACTGACGAATGGATCAAGAAAATGTGGTATCTATACACAATGGAATTTTATGCAGCCATGAAGAAGAACGAAATGTTATCATTCGCTGGTAAATGGATGGAATTGGAGAACATCATTCTGAGTGAGGTTAGCCTGGCCCAAAAGACCAAAAATCGTATGTTCTCCCTCATATGTGGACATTAGATCAAGGGCAAACACAACAAGGGGATTGGACTTTGAGCACATGATAAAAGCGAGAGCCCACAAGGGAGGGGTGAGGATAGGTAAGACACCTAAAAAACTAGCTAGCATTTGTTGCCCTTAATGCAGAGAAACTAAAGCAGATACCTTAAAAGCAACTGAGGCCAATAGGAGAAGGGGACCAGGAACTAGAGAAAAGGTGAGATCAAAAAGAATTAACCTAGAAGGTAACACCCACGCACAGGAAATCAATGTGAGTCAATGCCCTGTATAGCTATCCTTATCTCAACCAGCAAAACCCCTTGTTCCTTCCTATTATTGCTTATACTCTCTCTACAACAAAATTAGAGATAAGGGCAAAATAGTTTCTGCTGGGTATTGAGGGGGGGAGCGGGAGGGGGTGGAGTGGGTGGTAAGGGAGGGGGTGGGGGCAGGGGGGAGAAATGAACCAAGCCTTGTATGCACATATGAATAATAAAAGAAAAAGGAAAAAAAAAAAAAAAGAAACTAAGACACTTTGATGGGCTCCTAAAAGCGTGTGGCCCTCATGTGCCTGATGGAGGAGTCTGTACCCCCAGCCCCCAGGCCAGTCTCTCACCTCATAGCTTTGCGTCTCCCTTCGTTAGCGTCCCTAACCTGTGGTCCTGCCATATGACATGTGAGCAGTGCTGTCACTGTTTTCAGGAACACAGCATCAATCATGGGTCCTTTGCTGAGGCCAGAGGAATCCCCTGGAAGCCCCATCCAGGAGAGGTGGGGCTCAGCCAGCAGGTGGGGCCATCCATGCTGACTGTGGTTTTGGCTTTTGGCTCAATCCTCACCTGTTCCTGGTCCCCTTAGCTTTTGCATGGTTCTCTAAGCAGCTAATCTGCTCATACAGATTGATATCCATAGTTTTTAAACAGATATGAATAAAAACCATATTCTTTACCTAGTGGAAGTAATAAATTTTAATGCCATACTGTATTTAAATTATCTTTGTCTATTTAAATTTTTTCTTTTGAATATCATTTTTAATTCATAGATCAATTTACTTTAATTAACCACATTTTACTGTATATTTTTCATGGTGAGTTGATTCTCATTTTGTCGACATGTGGCTGGTGGGGGCCCTTTGTGGACTCTTTTCCCATTTTCCCTGAGAGCTATAAAAGATCCTTGCTTTCTGGAAGCTCGTGTCATCTGGCAGACTACATCAGTTCTCTGTGGCTGCCACAAGAAGTCACCACAAACTGGGTCCCTTGAAACTATGGGATCCTCCTGCCAAGAAGGTGGCAACAGCTGTTCTGCAGGAACCCTGGGGCCTTTTAGGGAGAAGAATTTCAAAACCTGGCCATAGAGGAGCAATGGGATCTGAGAGCAGGTTAGCTCAGGCTATGCCTTGTTTTGTTTGTTTTGTGTTTGTTTTGGTGGTACTGGGGTTTGAACTCAGGGTTTTGATCTTGTGAGGCAGGCACTGTGCCACCTGAGCCATGCCTCCAGCCACCACTCCTTTTTCCAAATGACTCCATTTTATAAAAGAGATGCTTTCTCTATTTTAAGTGCAAATGCTGAGGAAGAAAAACTCTGTATATCATTTGTAAATGACCATGATCTGTCTAGCACAAACCATAAGGCACAGACTGATAACTTATTTACACAAATACAGTATTACCACCTATAAATGTCAAATTAAATCAGGAACCTATGGACACTTGTATCCAAACCATATCAGAAAGAGCAAGACTGTGAGTTTATTGACAACACCAGACCAAAGAATGGTGCTTCTCCTCACCTGGACCATACAAAAGGAGGGGCACCTGACACTGAAGTACAGCAACACACTGACCACCTACTGCATGTGTCATGGATTGACAGGTGATGAACTCCAGACCCCATCCCCAGACTTCAGCTCAGCACTGTCACTCTGCTCAATGCTGCCATTCATCCAGACCAAGTAAGCCTGGAACCAGCTCTGTGCCTCAAACCAGACCTGTACCTGAAGAGCTCTGAAACAGGGTTTGTTATGTTAATATCTTATCTAATGACCTTGGGGACTCTCTTTGCCTTCAGCAAGGCCTGTTTGTGTCTATGACATCTTTAACTTGTTCTTAGCTATTCTATACCCCACATGTTATTCTGTGATGTGCAAGGTGTGAGCTGGGAATTATATTGGTAATTTTGGTTAGAATAAAAGAACCAGGTTGCCAATGGTTGTGGCTACCAAATGAACTAAGTCATTCTTGGCAAATTAAAATACACAGAATAGACATACTTTGTGACTTTATTCTTATTCAACAAGTCCTGACATTGTGGAAAGACTGAAATGTGTTGACATTTCTGACATGGTACATTCACCACAGGGCAGTGGAGAAGTGTCTGTCCCTTCTATCTGTGGCTTGAAATGTCAGGAAACCTTGCCTTCAGCCCTGATGGCTGTGGAAGTGCTATTCTAAATGGGGAATATTCACTATCTCCCAGGTATGGAGTAGAAGTGGCTGAGCACCTGCCTGAATTCAAAGAAAGATGGAAGGTCTGAGAGGGCCACAGTGGCTATCCTCCTGCCCTTTGTGACAGATCTTTCTTGTTAGACTTACATGAAAGAGGATTCACCAATGCTTTGTTAACAAGTGATTTAGACATCATTGTTTCCTATTGCAGCTGTAGCAAATGACCATAAGCTTAAATGGCTTAAAGTAATACAAATTTATGATCTCTGGAGATCAGAGTTCCAAACTGGGTTCAAGAGTTGCATTCCTCAGGGAAGGGGCACAAGGTAGAATCTTTTTCCTTTCTTTCCCCTTTTTTCCCCTTCTCGGGTCTCAGGCACTCCTTGGCTGGTGCCTACTTCCTCCATCTTTAAAGCAGAAGCAAAGTTGGACACTGGTGGCCCATGCCTGTAATACCAGCTACTTAGGAGGCTGAGATCAGGAGGATCAAAGATACCAGGACAGCCCAGGCAAAAAAACAGTGTGAGACACTATCTCAGTGGAAAAAAGCTGGCTGTGGTGGCGTGCACCTGTCGTCCCAGCAATGGGAAGAAATAGGAGGACAGCAGCCCAGGCCAGCCTGGGAAAAAGCAAGACTCTACCTCCAAAATAACCAGAGCTAAACTGTCTGGAGGAGAAACTCAAGTGGTATTGTGCTTGCCTAGCAAGCGTGAAGATCTGAGTTCAAATTCCAGTACCACAAAAACCCCAAACAAAACAACCCTCTCGCCTACAGAACACAATGACAACAACAAGAAAAAGAAAGATCAGAGGTAAGATGGCCAGGGTCTCTCTGACCTCTGCTGCTGTGGTCACGTCTCCTCCTTTCCTACCTGGGTGATGTTGGGTGATCAGCCCATTCAAGTCCTTTGTCACCTCTGCAGCATCCCTTTTGTCACAGGCAGTGACAAGTCACAGGTTTGGGGGTAAAGACGGGCATTTTTTGTGCATGTGTGTGTAGGGGTGTTATTACGAAAGACTGTAATTCAACAATGTCCTCAACAACGTGAGAAGTGTGTGACATCCCTACGTTTTAAAGTTCTACACAAGTTTCTGTAGAGTGTGGTGAAGAAGTATTTTTCAAGGCCCTGGGCCCTTCCATGGCATTTGGTTGTGTGTGTCTCTAAGAATTCCCACCAAGATCTACCCCTCTCCTCCTCCTGAGCTCTCTTGCCTCGCCCTGACCCACTCTCCTCCTCTGCCTCTCACTCTGTCCTCATTCCTGTGCAGCGTCAAGGCAACCAACAGAAGGATTCTGGGAAGGACAGCCACGTTCAATTGCAGCATAGAAGGGCAACCAGAACAATGGCGCTTCAGCAGGCTCACACAAGCCATGGTGTGCCAAAACCACACGGCTTCAAATTAAAAGACAGGTGTAAAATTCCAACTCTGCCACCAACTCTGGCTTGGACAGATCTCCAACTTCACTCTCAAATATCCCATATCTAGAGGGGAGATACCGAACTCATGTGTTCTTCTCCATGTGTAATTATTCTATTGGGAGAAGATAAATGTAACTCTCTCACTTAGAAAAAAAACAACTCGTTCCATTTTAAGCTTTCCTAAATAGTGTGTATATTCTGCAAGGGTCTGAGTAGAAATCTGTGCAGACCATAAACATCTCTGCCACCAAGCTGAAAAGTCTGGGTGTCTCCCAATGTAATTTTAATTTGCAATGGTAACAAGCAGAGCATTGTCTTCTGAGAACAATGTGAGTTGTCCCTGTGTGTTTTCATCTCCAGTTCTAAGTGCCTGACCAGTGGATCCCAAAAGTAATTCATTTTGAAAGTTACTACCAATCGGAAAAAAAGGTTGGAATAATCCAAATCCCGCAGTGTTCATGGTTTCTTTTCACTGTTTTTTCCTGTTTGTTTAGTTCTCAGAATCCCTGGATCTCCTGTGCAGGTTTTAATGTCATTTGCTATCACTGAATCTCTTGTCACTTTTCTCAAGTCCCCTCTCCTCCATTCCCATCATTTTCTGCAAGCTTTTATCTTCCTTAATGGCCTGTCTCCTTTTTCACAGGGAGGGTCTGGAAATTCATCTTTAGGAGTGTGAATTTGAGATGGGCTTGTATAAAAATCTGACACAGAACTGACATTTTTCTGTCTTTTTCTTCCATCTTTAGGTGCTCAGTTACCACAGTTATGAAATTTTAACTCTTAAAAATGTAAGGGAAAAGTAAGATTATGGCACATATAATGTTTTTTTTCTGCAAAAGTGCAAAATAATTTGTTACAACTTACAAGAGACTTTTGGTCTTCAACAGCAGCCTGGAAGTTCTGTGTTGGAGTCAGTTTTCCTAATCATTCCTGGTTGGTGCTGAACTCCCCCCAACAGCGTCGGCTCTCTACTAACCTGGATGGTACAGTTAATTATTTATTGACAAAGCAGCTTTTATTTTTATTTTTATTTCTTTTATTTACTTGTTCAGTGGTACTGGGGTTCAGACTCAGGGTTTAAGCTTGCTGTGCAGGACTTCTACCACTTGAGCTACACCTCCCTCAGCCTTATTTTGATTTTTCATTATTTTTCACATGCAGTCTTGCATTTTTTTTTTCTTTTACTCAGTGCCAGCCTTGGACTCTGGTCTTCCTACCTAGGCCATTCTATGTAGCCAGGATTACAGGCATGAACCACCGTGCTTATCCTGATTGTATTTTTATTGACTCCCTTCCAGAGCTGAGGGATGAGATGAAAATTTGGAACTAGATGAGAGAAATTGAAAACTGTAGACTCTACAGATGCTCCTTGACTTACAGTGGGGTTAATGCACTCAACACGCCTAACCTCCCAAACACTGCAGTTCAGCCACACAGCAGACCGTAGAGGACTAGTTGTTTGCCCTTGGTGACCACGTGGCTGAAAGGACACTGTGGCTTGCTGTACCCGCCCAGCATGGTGACAGCACTGGACCGCACACCGCTAGCTTGGAAGAGATCGTAGTGCTGCATCGGGCGTGTGTGCAACTTATCAGCCGGTGGACACTTAGGTGACTGTGTGACCCAGCTCCGGCCACCAGCACTGCAGTGGACACGTGGGCGTGCAGAGGTCTCTTCCCACACTGATGTCAGCTCCTTTGGGATGGCTAGATCATATGGAGATCTGAGGAATTTCCATTCTGTTTTCCATAAAGACCATGTAGGGTCACCCTACAGTCTTAGGGCTCCCGCGTCTCGTCCTCAGCAATACTGATTCTTTGTCTTTTTGATAGCAGTCATTCTAGCAGGTGTGAGGTGATGTCTCATTGAGGTTTTAAAGATGTCCCTGGTGAGCAGTGATCCTGAGCTCGTTTTCATACAGCCATTGGCCTTCCGTACATCCTCTGAGGAATGTCCATTTAAGTTCTTTGCCCATTTTTAAATCAAATTATTTGCTATTAAGTTGTTTGAATTTCTTGTATGTTTTGCATATTAGTTCTTTATAATAATAATTTTATATACATACATACACATAAACATGTACATATATACACATGTACACACACACATAGTCTCGTGCACTGTTGCTTCCTTTGTGGGACAGAAGCTTTTAGGTTTGATGCAATCCCATTTGTCTGTTTTTACTTGTTGCTGTGGAGTTTACTGTGTCTCCCTCCACTTACTGTCCTGATTTAAAATGGCACACACCAGAGGCTGACAGGATGCAGCTGCCATCTTGGATTTCCCAGCCTCCAGCATCATGAGTCAAAATAAACCTCTTTAGTTTGAAGATTGCTCAGTTTCAGCTGTTCTGTGGTAGCAACAGAAAACAAGCTAAGACCCATTCCTGCTCTCTGTTATCTGGCCTTGCCTGGAATATCTTTTTACCTCATCATTTTCAGTCTCTCTGTGCCTTTACACTGTAGGGAGGCTACTATAGGCAGCATTTGGTTGGAACTTCTTAAAAGTACCCATCCAATCTTTCTCTCCATCTCTTTGCCTCTCGTCTCTCTCTCTGTCTCTCTGTCCTTTTTTCCCTCTCTCTTTTTGGTGATACTGGGAATTTAACCCAGGGCCTTGCTCATGCTAGGTAAGTATATTTTCTATGTCTTGGTTAGAAAATGTAATCCATTAAAATAATTATAAGCAGGTTAAAGATTTACTATGTACCCTTTCCTTCTTTTTCTGAGGTCTGAAGTTTGATCTCAGGACTTCACACTTGCTAGGCAGGTACTCTACTGCTTAAGCCACACCTCCACCATGTTTTCACTCTGGCTATTTTGGAGATAGGGTCTCATTTTTTCTGCACAGACCCACTTGGACCGTGATCTTTCTAGTTTATGCTTCCTAACATTACAAGGATGACAGGTGCAACCCACCACGCCCAACTTTTTTCATGGGATCTCATGAACTTTTTGCCCAGGCTGGGCTGGAACCGCAATCTTCCAATTTCAGATTCCTGTGTAGTTTGGAGTGACAGGTGTGTGCCACCGCACCTGGCCACTATTGCCATTTGCTTGTTTACTGACATTTACTTGTTTACAGTTTTATCATTGCTGTGAACAAATACCCGACATAAATAAAAAGGAGGAAAGATTTATTTTGCAATGAGTTCAGAGGCTTCTGTCCATGCTGGTGGGGAAGTATGGAGGAGTGTCTCATCTCATGATGACTAGGACGTATGGAACAGTAATAAGAAGGGACAATAGCAAGATACAGCCACCAAGGACACGCCCCCAGAGGCCTACTTCCTTTCACAGTCCCACCACCTCCCAATAGTCTGTTCAAATCCATTCATAGGTCAGAGCCCTTGAGATCTAATTGTCCCTGGAACGCCCTCACAGACACACCCACAAGTGTGCTTTCCTCACCTTCTGGGTGTTTCTCAATTCGTCAACAATGGTCAAAGTTCACCATTGCACTGGCCGGCTGTTACTTCTTGCTTTCCCGTGTTGCTGTCTTCCTTCGCAGTCTACTCTGTTTCTATAATGGTGTGCTTTGGTTTCCTTGCCTTTTTCTTTCACGTGTCTACTATATTTCCTAGAGATTTTTTCCTGGTTTACCATAAGACTGACACAGAACATCTTATAATAACCTCGTTTAAGCTAATAACAACTTCTACTGCATACAAGAAGCTGTCCGCCATTTTTACTGGTCTTTGACCCACCACTTTTTGTGCTAATGAATATTAAATGTTGCATCTAATTGTATTGGGAATCCATCCACAAGTTATTACAGATATAATTGTTTTAATGTATTTGCTTTTAAATTTTAAATTGATTTGCATATCGCCTTCACAGTTTTAGAGAGTTCTGAACTTGACTATATGTTTACCTTTACAGTAAGCTTTATATTTTCACGTTGTTTAGTATACATTAATTTCAACATGAACTCCCTTCTTGTAAAACAGGCAGAGTGATGATGAACTCCCTCAGCTTTCATTTGTCCTGGAATTTATTTCTCTTTCACTTCTGAAGGACAGCTTTGCTGGGTATAATATTATTGGTTGGATTTTTTTGTTTTAGTACTTTGAATGTCATACTTCTCCTCCTGGCTTATGTATTTTCTATTGGAAAGTCCACTGATAGTCTTATTGAGGCTCACTTGAATGTGATGGGTTCCTTCTCTCCTGCTGTTTTCAAGATTCTTTGACTTTGAATTTTGTTGGTTTGATTAAGATGTGTGTCATAGTTTCTATTTCACTCCCAAGATTTGGGGAATTATCAGATGGTATTTCTTCAAATAAACTTTCCGCCTTTTTTTTTTCTGTTCTTGGTATCCCATATCTTGTACATTCTCATATTTGAGAGCATCCCATAGATTCATTATGGTTCTCCACACTTCCTAAGCCTATTTTTTGTTCTTCAAATGGATAAGTTCAAATGACCTCTTTTAGAGTTTGCTCATTCTTCAGCATGATCATGTCTGCTGTGGAAGCTATTAAGTTTTTCACTTCTGTCAATGTATTTTTCAGCTCCAGGATTTCTGTTTGGTTATTTAATGGCTTCTATTTCCTTGTTAAAGTTTGACTTTTGTTTGAGCATTGTTCCTAAGTTCACTTAGTTGTCGTCTGTATTTTCTTGTACCTCACTGAGCTTTTTAAAGATTATTTTGAAATTTTCTTCAAGCAATTCATATGCTTGTATTCTTTGGGGCCAGTTAATGGAACTCTACAATGTTCTTTGGTGGTGTCATGTGTGCTTGGCCCTTTGTTGTCTGTGTAGGCTTTGTATTTGTGTCTGTGCATTCAAAGAGTAAATTATTCTTTCAGTCTTTATGGAATGGTTTCCACAAGTTAAAAAGTCTTCTGTGTAAGGTCCTTGAGCTGCTAGAATTGCCTCTGGAATCACGACGCCGTGGTGCTGGATCTGGGTCACATGCCTGATGTTGGAGATCATGTTTGGCAGTTATGCTACCTGAGGCTTTAGTGGGCATGGGTCCTGTCTGGTCCCTGGATGAAAGGACTCTCTCCAAGATCTTGGTCCACAGGGCTGGCACAGGGATACGGTCTGCTTCAGGATTCATGGCCAGGCATATATGGATTCTTGGGTTGGCAGGCCTTCTGTCAGGCCACTTTGTCTGAGAAGGCTGGAGCCAATTTACAGGGCAGTTTCCAGATTCTCAGTGAGACAGAGGTCAGAAGTTAGCCTGCAAGGACACTGCCGGATGTGCCTCCCTCCAGCTCCTGGGTGGGCGAAACCTCTCTCAGTGTGCAGGTGAGAGAGGCTGGGGCTGAAGTCCAGGGGAATTTGAGGGTCTGTGATGGGAAAAGTTTGACAAGCCTGCAAGACTCAGGTGGACGTGTCCCCTGGCAGCCCCTGGTTGAGCAGAACTGCCCCAGACCACGGCCAGCAGGGACTGACTGTGGTCCAGGATGTGCTGTGGGGTCATGCTATGAATCTCCTTCTGGTAACTCTGGGTGGTGAGACTCCCCAGAGTTCCCTGCGGGGTCACGATTGCTCTTGGACCACAGCACAGAGGAGCTGGACACCTACAGACATTGCCGTGGGATGTAGGTCCTCAAGCCATCCCGGAAGTGTACATAATGAGTCTCCCAGCAATTGCCTGTGCTGTCAAAATTGCTCCTGGACTGTACCCAAGGTAGGCTGGAGCCATGACAGGGCCCCTTCAGCATCCCTGTTTGGGATGGAGACCAGCAAGGCTGCTAATAGCACAGATAAGGCAGGTCTCCCTGTGAGTCCTTGTGTGAGCAGGGGTGATGTGGACCATGGCTGATGTTGAGTCACATGCTAATTTTCAGGCTCATTACTGGGATCTAGGTAAATGGGCTTGCCTCCCAAGGCAGCAGTGTACAGGACTCTACCTGTACCCCTTGGTGATGGTTAGGGTGGCAGGCTCAAGGCCATCAGAGCTGTCACCATGCACTTTGTGGGACAGTGCTGTTTCTTCATCTGGAACTGGGACCACAATTGATGTGTCTGCCCTTGAAACAACCCTCCTCAGTCCCAAACTTCACTGAGTATCAGAAATTCCTACCTGAAACCCGAGGTTCCCGCAGAGGTGCACTTCTCCCTGGATAGCTGCAAAATTGTTGTGTGTGAGGGGGAGGGGATATGAACAGGGACTAGGCATTCTACCGTCTTTCAGACCTTTATTTTTTCTTTAATATTTTTATTGTGTTAAAATACATATAGCATAAAATTTAGCACTAGTGACATTTCATACACTCACAATTGATACCACTGTCTGGTTCCAGAACATTTCTGTTACCCAAAAGGAAACTTCCCACCCATTAGCAGTCATTCCTCATTCCCCCTTCCCTCAGCTCCTGGGAACCACCAACCTCCTTTCTAGGGATTTGGTGACACTGGACATTTCACATCAATGGCGTCAGGTAATTTGTGGCCTTTTGTGGCTAGCTGCTTTCACTTAGCATAGGGTTTTCAAGTGATCCTCCTGGAACTTGCTGACTTAGGACTCCAGAAGCTCTTGAATGTCAGGAATGGCAGCATACCTGGACTGGACGGTCCTGTCACCACATGCTAGGGTGGTGACCAGTCACAGGCCAGCCAGGAGGGGGCGCCTCTTAATATGGCTAACCCATGCTCCAGCAGAGGAGCTATTTGCTACAAGGTCTGATTTAGGACCCAGTATTTATAAAAAACACAGTTATTTGGGTTTTCAGTAACTCAACTCATTCTTAATGACTTTAAGTTGACAAAATAATTTTGGCAAACAGTGGTTGGTTAAAAAACCAAAATGTTAATTCCTGGTCTTTTTTGTACTATTTTTCACCTAACAATCCTTTAAAAATGTTAGTCTCTTTCCATGATGAAATAAATACATGGCATGGTTTGATTAAAGCATACCCACATACAAGGCAAAGGTTGCTGCTATACTTCAAAAAGACCTGAGCCAATGAACTTGTGACATAGAGTGCTTTAATCACCACGTGAGATTATACTTTGTTAAATCTACCTCCAGATTGCTGGGCCCTGTCACCCTAGAGGCACACTCTAGGTGCTGGCCGACTGCCTTCTCTGGAATAGGAATTCTTAGTTTTCAAAACTTCACATCACCTTCTGTTGGTTTTATTTTTTTCTACTTGGGGATGTCGCTTATTCGTTAGTTTCTGGAGCTCTTGGATTATTTGTTTGACATTTAAGCCATTCCTGGAAGCTCCCAATGTGGCTTCATTAAAAGGAAAAATGAGCACAAAGTTGCCTGCGTGGGGACTCGGTGCCTGGCCAGGGTCAGGAGGGATACCCGGGGAGACCTTTGCCTTGCAGGGATGTGACCGAATGAGTGATGCATAGGGTACAAATGCCTCATGAGGTGTGTGCCTGCTCATCAGCCTTGGTGCCTGTCTTGTCGGCACAAGTAAGTCCTTCTGCTCGTTCATCATCTCTCTCAGTTGGGAGGTCCGTGTGTGTTTAGGAAGCAATCTGACAGCTTTCTCCTCGACAGTGTCACTCGAACTATATGTCCTGCTCTTGAATTGCAAGAGAGCCTCATAGGGAAGAGAGCCGTGAGCCTCCCTGAGCTTACACTGATCACTCTTGGAAAAGGAATTTCCATTTGTGGCTTTGCCATGCTCTTTGTCCTCATTTCTTAGGCCATTTAAGTAAACCAGCTCAATAACATCATGGATAAGCTTTCTCTTCACCAACACATTGGTTGGACAATCCAAGGACAAGGCAGGACTGCAGTTGACTTCTAAAAGCCATGGTTTCAAGTTGTCATCTATCAGGATATCAAACCCAAAGAGCTCAAAGCAATTGTCAGCCAAGGGGACTGATGGAGCCATGGCAAGGACTGTAAGGATGACCATGCTGTTGATTTTCTGCCACAAAAGCAAGTCGTCCACATCCCAGTTACGAAGGTAGGAGAAAAACCTGCTGAGTGTCCACTTGCAACCTTGACCAACCACTTCTTTGATTTTCCCATACGAGGCGCCCGACTTATTGATGCTGCTGTTGGTCAAATGGGCGTAAAAGTCTTGCAGATTGCTGAGGTCAAACTTTTCAGTAGCAAACCGCACCAACCCTTCCTGATACACATAGATGGTTAAAGGCTTAAAGCTGGTGACGCAGACATAGACGCGGAGGTCACATTTATATCTACCGACAAGCAAAGGGTTGCAGATGTACTTCTGTACTATATGTGTGTCATTGAAAATTAGATCTCTAAGGTCATTGAAGATTATTATCCCTCGCCCACGAGATAGTTCTGCCGGCTTGCAGATCCAGTAGCTCTGCTTGGTACCCAGCGTCTGCTTCTCCTTACAGAATTCAGCTACAAACTTGATGTAGTCGTTGGGCATGACGAACGTCAGAGGGATGAACTCATAGAGGGATGTGCTGTACATCCTCCTCATGTGCTTCAGGTGTTTGGCCAAATGGTCCTTCCTGGTGAGCTTGGTGGTGCCAGGGTGGTGGTTTAGCCTCTGCCAGGGCTTAACTCTGATGTGCTCGGTCATTCGGAACGAGGAGGTCCTCCAGTACAGATTCCAGTCCTCGACATTTTGCCGCTTCTCATCAAACTTATCCCACCCACACTCCAGCAGGACACTTTGCACGACTTCAGGAGTGGTCTCGTCCACGCGGAACACCAGCGGCTTCAAGGGGGCCCCCGAGGGTGCGTCCTCTGTTGTCATGGGTTTTCCTTTCTAAAGATCGGTAATGAGGACAGAGTTAGAAGAATGGGCCATGGCAGACTTCAGCA
This sequence comes from Castor canadensis, assembly GCF_047511655.1. NCBI lineage: Eukaryota > Metazoa > Chordata > Mammalia > Rodentia > Castoridae > Castor > Castor canadensis. Next base: position 2,230,662 of record NC_133386.1, on the reverse strand, counting down.
CACTGTCTCCTGAATCCCACCTCTCTGCACCTGGGGCCCCTCTTGGCCCGTCTCTTCCTGGGCCTATCTAGTCTCTATCTGCCTGTGGTGTTCTACTGATAGGGTAAATGTTTGCAGTTATGCCACCCGAGCTTTGGAGGACAAACAGCATCATAGATCCACACCTGTGGTGAGCCCTGTTAACCTAAAAGTAAGTGTAATGAATAACAAAAAAGAATGTCATTTTTTTGGTAGTTAAATGAATTCCGGTATGTTAAAGGATACTTGAAACACGCTATTAGTAAGTATTTTCTGGGCTTGAGAAGTTCGAGGATGACAGGGCAGACACCCAACAGTTGTCCAGGTCCCAACCTGAGCACCTGGGTCCACTGGAGGTGTTTCACTGGGGGGCACTTTGCCATTCAAATAAGTGCTGGCTTGTGGGAAAATAATTGAGAAGAAAAGCTTGAATTGTAAAAAATCCATTTGGCAAAAACCATGACAATGTGAAGTTTATGCCTCTCACTATGGAAATACAGACTTGAAACAGTCTTCTGAACTACAAAGAGGGAAAACCATAACTCACAATGAAGCATGATCTTGAGTGGAGGGTAAAGGCATCAAAACCTCTTAAAGAAACCTCAGACCTTCCAAGTCCAAAGACAGCATGCTCACCAAAAATTCCTTGTTAAGGCAATTTTGAAGTTTCTTTGGAGATGTCAGTGCTGTTCATGCATAATTTATTTAATAATAACATGAATAACCGCTGGGCACAACTCTGCGGTGTTTGGGAGATTCTGACAAGGGAGAGAATTGTGACGGGTGCAGTCCTTTCAGTGCAGCAAGTTTTGACAAGGGAGGGAGAGAGGAAAGGAGGGATTGACAGAGAGATGGATGGATGAAGGGAGGAAGGAAGGGAGGGAAGAAAGGAGGGAAGGAAGAAGAGAGGGAGGGCCACCTGGCTTGCTCACCCACCTTTGTCTCTGGCTTGGAAATTTGGAAGAGTTGCCAGGGAGTGATGGAGACTGCTTGTTTCCAAGTTACCTTCTTCGCAGACCTTAGGTCAGCTCTTTCTTGTGATTTGCTACTGATATGATAGTGAGGATAACAGGCTAGGATGGTGCTTCCATAAGATCTGTGAACACAAAGCATCAATAAAATGACGAGTGCCTTTCCAGCACTAGACCAACTAGGCACAGGCAGAATTGCAAATCTGGTGTGACCACTAAAAAAAGTCAATCTGCACCACTTATGGTGATGTTTTCAAACAGTTCTCTAAGATGTCAGCGGGAGATCAAACGACCAGTTAGGATTTTTCTTCATGGTAAAAAGTTCTGCAGCTTCCTCAAGTTTCTGAAGGCCCTGGCTTAGGGAGAGAGAGAGCAAGGACTTTGTCCTGTGGCCAGGAAGAGGGCTGTGGACCGTGACGTCAGCCATGATGTGGGGTGTCGTGTGACCATGATAAGAGCACTGCTATCCATGGAGGTTTTCATAATTTGTTTTCTTCCCTGACCTGAGCTGTGAGAGAAGAAGTCCCTGATCCCTGGGAGGAGGGACATTGACAAGACGGTGCTACTCATGGCCCATGGCAGGAAATTTGTTTAACTATTTATTCATACTCCCAATTTACATTATAGATATATGCTAAGTAATACAGTAATTGATGCTTAAAACCACTCTACAGTGCTAATGTCTATATATTTTACAGTATAGAATACAGCATGATGATCCTGACGATGTGGAAGTAATCACACGGTAACAGTATACATACCATTCTTTCTTTGGCTCCATCTTGCCTTCCAGTGAAGGGGCTGTACATGTGGGAAGATGCCTGTGAAGCACTAGTGTCCAACTACACCCAGGTCCTGGAAGGCAGGCAGGTGCCAAGCTTATGTCCCCTGAGCAGGCACTATGTCTGATTTGTGTCCTGGATAGGGCTGACGGCTGGCTGTGCAGTGGGATCTCAGTCCACGATTTCCTGGACTGCAGGCCACCTGAGTGGGAGCCTCCAGGCCAAAGGAGGAAGGCAGAGGCTGGAGAGCCTGCCTGGCTCATGCTGGTCAGTGGCTCTTCCTGGGAGGTCCCTCTTCCAAGCTGCCATTCTTATACCATCTAAATCACTTCTGCTTCCTCAAAGAAAGATAGGCTCTGTTCACTGTACTACATGACACATCCTGGACCTTGCTCTAGCTGAGGGCAGGAGTATTTATGAAAAATAGCTACTATTTTCTGTGACTTTCTCTCCTACCACCTTGCTCCCCTGACGGGAGTTCTGGGACAAGTAGGTTGGTGTGTCCTTCCCTACAGTTGGTGTCACAGGCATGGGTAGGCAGCAGTGTGGGACCTGGGATTCCATTGGGGGACCTGGAACAGGACCCATGAAGCGAAGGAGTTGAGACACAGGGACTCCTGGCTTCCAGGAGGGAATAGAGTCTCTCTGAAGAAACAAAACCACGAGTCCCCAATGAAAGTCACAGGGTGGGGTGACGACTACATGTTCTCTTTCCCTTGATTAGAGTGGCCACCCTGCCTGTGTTTACTTAAAAACAATTGATCAGCATAGCTCCATGAGAAGTTTTTGAGCCTGCCCTTTATAATGGCTGGAGATGGTTGCAATGGCCCAGCCTGGTCCCCCGACAGGCACTGGTGCCTGGCTACAGGAGCCAGCTGGTCTCCACTGCACGTGCATTGGTTTGAGAAGGGGACATCATCCAGCATGTGCCTTGCAGGTGTGCTGGCCAACCTGGGGACAAACTGTTTCTTGTGGCGAGCCGCATTGATGCTTTCACAATTATGAAGAAAATCATGCTTTTTATTCACATTCCCCATGTGACAAATTCAGTTCCACCAGCTCTGCCCAAGGGACAGTGTTCATCTGTATCGACCAGCTCGGGCCAAGTGGATCTGTGTGGAGGGAAGAGACGCATTAGTGTGTGTGACCTCTCATTGCCCTCTTTGGGTCCAGGGACCAGAGTTGGCTTGGGACATTGGCCACGTGGCTGCCTCACCCACTGGGATGTGAAGCCCGGCTGCCATTGTTACCCTAGTCTCCTGAATTAGGTGTCCTGTATGTGGTAGAATAAGTGAGGGACCAGCAAGCCAGTGGAGTGGAGGGGAGGAGCACGGGGACACTTTTCCTGTGCCTTATCAGAATAAAGCATCTGTATACTTTTTCTATTTCAACCATGGGTATGTCACACTGATACAAATAATATGCACAGTCCTCATTCCATTCTGTCTTTGCTTTCCTGTTTTTAAAATAACTTCTCACTTAGCTCGATCAGAAGCGGGGAGTTAAGGTGAATTCAGTTCCCAAGTCCAAAATTTGGAGGAAAGTTTTATTCTGAAAGAAAATGGATATTATAGAAGCTGACATTTTACCAAAGAGTCGGTCTTGGACTGTCACCCCAAGGGCTTAAGTCAGTAACGATGCATGCGGATATGTGTTTATGGGTGTAAAATACATTTTTGAGTATTTGGACTTCTAGCCTGTCACTCGAGATGTACAGGTGAGAAATAGACAGGTCTCATGTCGTGAAGGGTGCAAAGGACTTGTGAAAGAATAGTAGGGGAACAATTGTTGACAGGGGCAGAGGCCCTGAAGGCATCAGTCCATATCAGCCGAGGCTAATGATAAGTAATTTAAATTATCCATAAGAGATTCAATTGATCCTGCACTACTCAGATTGAAGGGCAAAGGAATGTGTACAGTGATGTAAATGTAATATGCACATACGTCATTATGAACAGATAATGTAAACTGTCGACTGTATAACAGTATTTGTCACTTGCCCAGGAAAGAAACTGAGACAAGTGGCACCTAACACCCCCACCATACATACACCTGAGCTTAGTCACAACAGACCTGTCAGGAGAACTGTCAGGGCCACCAGCTTTATTTTAAAAAGAAGTCATTCAACGTTCTCTCAAAATTTAGAAGAACTACATTTAGAGCTGCAGTGCTCAGCCTCACAGGACGTCTTACGGATTCCAAGTGCAGATTTACTGATGATATGTGACTGCCAGAGTTCAAGCAAAGAGTCATAGACACGCGGTTATATTAATGACGTCATGATCTCTAACGTGCATTTCCAGCTCTTCCTGTGGGGAACCCTGAATTTTTCAGTGTGGCACATGGGAGGGGCCTGTGAGCAGGTCCCTAACAGATGTGGGGCCACAGAAAGAAGGTTGCTCCCCCTGGCCAGCATATACTGTCTATAGTTCACTTGGCAATGAGGCCTGATACACAGAGAGGCCTTGTCTGGGCATTCCGAGATGATAAGGCCAGATCACATAAAAATTGCCAAAAGAAAACAAGGTCCTATGTCCCCAAAACCAACACCAGGAGACAGGGAGACTGCATGGCCACTACAGTGTTTTCCTGGCAGGAATCACCATTAAATCTCAGAAAGACACAGCTCCAAGCAGGATGGTGTAAACCCATCGTCTGGGGGTGACTGAGCAGAGCAGTCACCCATTGCTGCCTGCAGGTGAGTCCTGTTGTGTGTGTGGGCCTGAGTTACTTCAGATATTGCCTGTGGGAAATTATTAAAGTCAGAACTCCCATCTCAAGGAAAGTGCCAAGCACTGTTTAAACACTGATCCACCATTGAACTGACTGAGTATGAAACCAGCACAAGTGAAAAACACCCTGAATCCTGAGTGAGCCTACAAAGAACTTTTCAGAGTATACAGAGTCTCCCATACTTCTTTGGCCTTAACCCAAGCTAATTTAATCAGAGTATAAACAGCATCTAATGAACAGTAGAACCTGTTCTTCAGAAATCACAGCCAGCTATATTTTAGGTCATTTTTATAATTACAGGGTTGCTGAACTCTTTTGAGTCTATTCAGCCCTGACCGCAAGTTCCCCTGGCTTAGGAAGGGGGGAGGGCCCCTCTTTCCCACACTTTGATGATGTACCTGGCACATAGGTCCCCTGGGAAAGACATTCCATCCCTCTGGGGACTCCTGCAGGCCTGTGAGTTCTCCTGCAAGGCCAATGGCTGGGCTAGAGTGGAGGGGGCTTTGCAGCCAGTATCCTGCAGTCTCCATAGCAGCAACCCATTCTAGAACTTCCTTCCATCCAAAACAGGCCCTCACAAGAGAACCAGGCATCCATTCTTTTTGTCTTCATTTTATCTTTTTAGCATATTCACTGTGTACAAGATAGAAAACCCCAGGCCACTTTCCACTGGCGGAGGCGAAGCTTGAGTATTAAGCCATTCAACTAAATGCTATGAACTTCAGTCATCAGTGAACCGAGAGAGGAAATATTTGGGCATCAGGTAGACAGGCCCTTCTAGGTGACCCCCATGCCAGATGCTATAAAAATAGTTTCCTTCAATGTAGAGAAGAGACTAATTTTTCTAAAGAAACACTAGTCCATGAACACACACAGGCCATGCATCCTGCATGTGAAAAAGTAATAAAAACTACGTGTCTACATAAACAGCCTTCTGCTTTCCAAAGGTTCCCCGCCTTTTTCGGAATTCCTGGGACTTACCCCCGTAGCCTGTTTTCCCGCCTCTCATGGATGTGCACTTCCTTACTTCAATTCCATTAACAGCCTCGATTCCAGGCATTTGTAAAATCTGTACTCTGGGCAAGTGTTGTACCACTGAGCTACGACCCCCAGCCCCTAAAACGCACAACTGTTACTTCACACTGCACAGCACAGCAAGTTTTAAATTTGGAACTCAGTTGTTTACACATCCAAAACTCCACACCTTTATCAATGAGGAACAGTAGCTTGGGCCTCAAGTGTAATTTTTCTAGGTCAGTCTGTTAGACTTCTTTGTCCCTGAGACAAATACCTGGGGGATACAGTTTAAAGGAGGAAAGATTTATTTTGGCTTATGGTTTCAGAGGTTTCTAGAAGTCCCATGGTCAACTGGACCAGTGATTTGGGCCTGAGGCGAGGCAGAATTTCATGGTGGCAGAACTGCTCACTGCGTGGCAGCCAGGAAGCAGAGAGAAGACACAGGCGGGGGCAAGGCAGGATACACCCTTCAAAGGCATGGCCCCACCGACCTACTTCTTCCTCCAACCAGGTCCTACCTCCTAAGACTCTCCATAGTCCATTCGAATTTTGAGTCCATCAGTGAATTAAACCATCGATTAAGTCAGAATCCTTTATCCCTGGGAATTCCCTCTGACACACCCAGAGTCATGCCTTACTAATCTCCTAGGTGGCTCTCAACCCAGTCATGATGACAGTCAAGATTAACCATCACGGTTGGGAAGCCAGTTAGTGGAGAACAGTGGCCTCAGAGCGTTTGGATTGGATACAGTCCTTGTCTTGTCTCTCCTTTTCCCTGTGGTTCACAGTTGTGGTTTATAGCTCTTATGGAACCCAGAGTGCGTCTTTCCCACATAGATGTTACTTGGAATAAATGTTTGCATTGCTTTAAATGCAGAATAATCAATTCATTGTTAATCAGCAGGAAAGTCCTATTTTCTCAGTAAGGCTTTAAGGTACCGGGGACAAGACCATGTTGATGCACTCCTTTGGCCTAAGACTTCCTGGCATGGTCCTCACTTCCAATAACTCCTGGCTGGATGGAACTGACTTGGAGTTCAAATGCTGCTATCGTCCCAGCATGCATACGGCTCGCTCTGACCTTTACAACTGGAGGTGGGAAGGCAGTGGATCTTGCCTGCAGCTCTGCCCTTTGGCCTGTGCTGTGAGGAACGCACACCTGGTGTGACACTCAGGGCTTCCTCTGCACCTCTTCAGTGGGATCCCCCACCATAGCCTCACTCCTGCCTGAAAGGCCAGCCCTATGCTGTGGACTCTGAGGTACCAGCTGTGGCTCAGGCTCCATGCTTCTGTCCTCCCACTACCCCTCCCATCTACCTATCAAAGGCCAGTACGAATGTCCACTCCTATCTTCCTCCCCTCTGGGACTTCTCCTTCCTCCACATGGGCCCTGTCACCCCACATCTACCTAATAGGAAGACATGCCATCCCTCCTAGGTCACAGTGTCCCAGTAGGCAGTTGTGCTTGGTCACACAACCTACCATCTATCACCAGTCCCTGAAAATGCTGGCCATTGGATGACTTGGGTTGAACTCAGTACACACTCCTCCACCTGTGTAGATACTTTGAGTGTGGGGTGCATTTGAGTGACACTGTCTCCCATTGGTAACTGTAGTCACAGAAGTTATGCCTATCTCAGTGGCCCTTGCACACTAGCGCCCTGTGCACAGGGTGCTCTCCAAGTGTGTCTTTTGGACAGCCTAGGCTGGTATGTACCTCCTGCTGAGTCCCCTAAGGCAGGTTCTGTGGGGAAGCACTGTGTAGGGTGCATACTCACTGTCTTGGTGGTGCTGGACTCCTGCACTTCCAGAAGGGGCCAGGGAGGGCTGTTGCACGCCCAGGAGCTGTCTTGACACTGAGTGTTGCTTTCATCACCCCTTCCCTGCTCCCAGTTGATGTAGAGGAAGGAATTCTCAGCAATTCTGATCTGAGGGGAGTGTTGTGTGTCCCAGTTCAGCCGTCTGGCAGGCAGGCGGACATGGGCAGGACCACAGAAATCCTGGTTGTTAGTGATGCTCTCCTCACAAAGGCAGGGCTTTCCCCACCTCAGGAAGGGCTGCAGCCAGGACCATGAATGTGAGAGCCATGGCGGGGAGTGGAGGGTAGAGGACTACATTTCTCTTATCTGTCCTCTGAGGCCTCTCTTCCCGTAGCCAGGCCTGGTAGCTGTCAGCACCAGTGCCCAAGGACTCAGAGCTGACATATGGCAGGGAAGGCCCACAGGTTCCTCTGGAGGTAGGGTCCTTCCGGGGGTCTCCTTTTGTCAAGCCTTAGAGGAATAAGCCAGAGAGGACGTGACTGGCATTCTTGAGTCAGACATCTTTTCCCTTGGCTCACTCAACAGGCCCCACTGCCTGTTGAGGTTAACATTAGCACCATATTGCCATCCCTTTAATTACAGGCTCTGTTACCACCTTTCAGGAGCAATAATCACCTCACATAATCACCTCACATAACTATGTGAAAACTGCAGGGCACCACACCCCAAGGTGAAACTGCAGATGTTTTAAACTGGCGAACCAAGAACACAAGCAGCTTGTGATATGTCACCCAAAAGGCATTTTTCTTTTTCAGTTGGAAAACTGATGCTATTGTTGTCTTCTAGCCCTTGGTGCTGGTCAATTTTATAAAAATGAAGTGTAATTAAGGTCTTCCACCATGACTATCTTCATGAGCATAAATTAAAGGTGTGGTGCCAGCAATTATTTTATCTGGGCAATGTACAAGATAGATAACCAAGAAGTAAGCAGTTCTGAGCCAGGACACCAGGTTAGTGATTATTAAGTCTTGCATTTGTTCAGTAATTTTAACTCTTCTCCTCAGTTTGAGAGGTTCACACAAGCTGCCAAGAGTGCCTACTCTCTCTCTACTCAAGAGTCTGGACTGAGGAGAGAAATCCACCAAGGCCACAGGCCACTACTGCCCAGGACACCTCAGAGATGCAGAAATGCTGTGTGTGCTTGCCTGGTGAGGCCTGGCATTTTCCACAGTGGGTGCAGGAGCTGACACTTCCCTGATGGTCTTGTCCGTGCTCTGCCTCCTCCTGAGGACGCCCCTGGATTTCACCCTGCCTCAGCTCCCTCCATGTAACCCCTGGCTCTCAGCTTGAGGACAGGCTGATGCTCCCAGAGATGGACACACACCGTCCGGGCTCTGTGGCCAGTGAGTCAGTCCATAGGAGCCCTGGCCCAGCATTACCCCTCCTCTGTCTCATTCTGAAGGAAGTGTCAGGTTCCAGAGCAATCCATGCTCAGGTATGTAGACCTAATGAACGTCCACCATTGTGGCATACCTCCATCTCCAGCTCGTCCCCCTGGATCAGGACATGCTCACTTTGAATCAGGATGTATGCCACAATGGCAGGACCAAGAGGAGGTTCCATGCATTATGATACTAAAATCTAGAATCTGGGTGAAGTCTAAGGAATCTCTGAGCCAATAACCATTTTATTTTATAGCTATCTTACTCCCAAGTGAGCACAGAGACTCAAACCCAGGTAGTTAATGGAGCAAGAACCACCTGCCATCTCCCAAGCCCAAGAGGGAAAGACACAAAGCACATCATGATTTGCCAGATCTCAGAAGCTGTGTCTGACCCACAACATCCTTTTCAATCAGGAGCCCAAGCCCTTGACATCTACTGGACACCCAGGGCCAGCACCTTACCCGGCTCATCGGGAGAAATGGTGAACATTTGTTGAGAATGGACTTTTATTTATTACCGTCATCACTTTAGGATGTTGGGAGGACTTATGAAAAACATGCTGCCCATAGGGAGGTGGCACGGGGCTGCAGACCCTGCCGATCAGGGAAGTTGTCTCTATTCTTCTTTCCTTCGAACTTGTCTGGTCACCTGGTGGCCCCTGTTGTCTGAATCTTTGTAGAGCATGATCCAGGTCTCTCATGAGGATTTGTCAGTTTGCACAGGATGGTAGCCTTAACTTGGACCTTAATGGCCTTAACCTATCCTGCAAAGGTATCCGTGGGAAGCAGCAATTGCTTGCATCCTTGGCAAGGGGGCCTGGGGGTGAAACCTACCTGCCAATCCTCTCCCGGGTAAGCACTCCTTCCTGGATTGAATCGGCAAGAAGAGGGAGTCTTTGGACCTGAAAAGTTTAAGCACAGGAATGGTTTCAGCAAACCTGCCTAACTAGATTTTATTCTGTTCCCCACAAATAGCTGATTGATCAGCCCCTCTGGGTTGCATCTCACCCGAGTGGAAAGTGTCATGTGGAGACTTTGTCACCTTCCATTGGGTTGCTCAGGGCAAGATTAATTAATCATCTATACACACCAAGCTCTGCCTTTATGACCTCCCATCAGGGCAGCCTCCTTTCCCTTGTCAGGAGTACATGTGGGATGCTCGGGCTCCTATGGAAGGAAGAGTGCCAGGGTGGAGGCCGGTGAGACATGTAAAGGCTGCAGAGCTGCTTGTTTAGCCTTTCAGTCCACTTAGCTATTTGCCTGTGACACAAAGGACACATCCCTCTGATGTCCCCAGCACTAGGTGAATAGCCTCCAATATTTGGGAGATTTCCTTTCCTTGTTCTGTTGGGAATTGCCTTCCTGAGTTAAGTCCCCTTTCCTTCCATATAGCTGCATATAGCTCTAGGAAGGCATGATTTGAGTCAGTAGAAATGTTAATCCCGAGTTAAGGTTCTAGTTAAGGCTACCAGTTCTGTTTTTGGGCTGAAGGCTCAGCCAGCAAGGGTTGGGTTTCAGTGACTCCTTCTTGGCTCAGCACTGCATATCCTGCCTTTCTTTCTCTGTTTAGCATGAAACTACTTCCATCAGTAAACCATTCATCCTTGGGTTTCAGGAATGGTTTGTCTGTCAGGTCTGGTCTGTGTGCATAAGTTTGTATGATCACCTGCTCACAAGTATATTCAGTCATTAGTTCTAAGAGCCATAAAGATGCAGGATTTAGGATGTTACACATCTCCATGGTCACTTCTGGGGACTCTAGAAGGATTTATAGATGTCGATCCCCAGACATCCATAAGTGGCTTTAGTTCCAGGATGGCCCTTACCTGGGAGAGGGTAAGCACTTCTAGCTGCAGACCCAGAGTCATTTTAATGGCCTCCTCCACTGGGAGGACAGTGGCTATTGCCCTCAGACATCCCAGCCAACCCGGGGCCATTCCTTCCAACCTGTTAAAAAGAGGCTACTAAACGAGGTTGAATCCCTAGATTCTGGGTTAGAAAGCCTACGAAATTCCCCTCTTTCCTAATACGTATAGCATAAAAGCACTTGCCAAACTGGGGATTCCTAGGGCCAGGGCTCAGTGAGGACCTCTTTAGGCATCTGTTTCTCTAGTTCATTCTAAGGGTTTACTATCTGGTCCCTTTGTTGACACATACAGAAGCTTAGCTATGACTCCAAAATCTAGCAAAACCCTGCCATTCCCAAGAATGAATGGACTGGATAGTCAGTGTCCCTCCTAGGCTACAGATGGCTTTCATCTTCCCAGCCAACAGTTTCTGGGTCCCAGGAGTGAAGATATAGCCCAGATAGTGAACCTTCTGTGAGAAACTTAGGCCTTATTTTTTTTTTGAAACTTTGCATTCCCTATGGGCCAAGAAATTAAGGACCAGGACAGAATTGTCATTTGACATGTCCTGAAGAGCACTGCAAATCAGGAGGTCATCCACGTGTTGGAGAAGTCCTCCTTACTCAACTTGATGGTCCCTTAAATCTTTTCCCAATGCCCTGGCAAACAAGTAGGGGCTATCCTAAAACCCCTGGGGCAGTACTGTCCATGTACACTGTTTTTCCCTTATAAAGGGGTCCTCCCACTCAAAGGCAGAGATATTTGGACTCTTGATGCAGAGGGATGGTAAAGAAAGCATCTTTCAAGTCCAAGACCGTGACCCTTTGGTATTTGGGACAGAATGGTATTTGGGACAGAATGGTATTTGGGACAGAATGGCCCAGGTATTTGGGACAGAATGGCCACTAGAAGGTATATGGGGACCATGGTCTTGTTTACCAGTCAAAGATCCTGGACCATCCTATACTGTCCTGTGTTTTATCACAGGAAGGGTAAGGGTGTTAACAGGGAGATTGACAAGGTCTTAATAGAAACTCTTGCAAATTGGCCATAGTTCCTCCTTTGCCTCCTGTTTTGGAGAACATTGCTTATGACTGGGATAATGGTTGGGGTCTTTGAGTTGTACCTTAACAGCAATAGTCTTTGCTCTCCCAGGTATTCCATCATATCAAGTTGAATGACTTACTTTTTGGTCCACTTCCAGAGAGATTTGGTAGGCCTTTGGGGTCTTTCCTGAAGCACTAAGAGCCCTGGCAACTTGTCCATTAGCAGGACCAGGCCAAATTTTCCCATATGTCCCAGCCCAAGAGCAGAGCAGGGAATCAGGATCTACTAGAAATCTATGCATAAAGACTTGAATCTTAATACCGTAAGCCAAGAAGGGGGTGAAACTTCTAACCCTATTTTTTCTAGTGAATACCCCCCGCCCCGACACACACACACACAATTGGTGTCAGGGAGGAAGCCTTTACTGCATAGAAGGGAAGAGCAGAGTAAGTCACCCCCTATCCAATAGGAATTAAATTTACTTACCCAAGACATTTAAGGCTACCTGAGGTTCTCATGAGTGATGATGGTCTTATGTGTGGGCTGCAGAGAGTGCCTTGGGCCTCCTGAGTTGTGTTCCATTTCAGTCAATGCAGCCAGAGTCTTAACTGGCTGCACCCCTCTCCGGGAGCAAGGACAGTCAAAACTGGAGCAGTCACGATGGGCTGGCTCTGGGTGATCCCTGGCAAAATGCCCCAGTTTCATGCAGGTGTAACAGGTTGCCACCTGTCTCACTTAAGGATGCCTTGGACCTGTCCAGTCATGGTATCCATAAGCTTAGCCTGCCTCCTTCTCTTGTTCTGTCCCTTCCTTTCCTCTTCCAGATTGCAATTGGTAAAGCCCAGAAAAATAGCATATAGCAGCTGGGTCTTATTAGTCTGAGATCCCAGCTGTAGCTTTCAAAGCTTCTGCCTGATATCTGGGGCAGATTGAGTACTAACATGCTGGCCCAGGAGAGCTGCTCCCTCTCTGGAGGAGGAATCAAATTGGTATGTTTTCTAACGGCTTCCTCCAGTCTATCATAAAATGATACAGGACTTTCTTTCTCTTCCTGAGTAATTCCTTTAACCTTATCATAATTAGTTTATTAGCAATTCCTATTTCGTGCCCTGGAGGATTGCCTCTACCATTTTTGCTCTCCTTTGTAACCTTCCTGGAGTGTTGTAGTCTCAGTTAGGTTCATTTTCAGGATGGTATCAGACCCTGGTTGGTGATCCTGAGGTCCCTGGCAAAGGTCTCATCTGCTTCCCTATGGGCAGCAGCAAGAATTCTTTCTTTCTCTAAGGGAGTGCAACAATTGGCCAGTGGGAACTGAATATCTATCCAGGACAGATCAAAAGCCAATGTCAGGGTCTGAAACGCATCTGCAAATTTATCTGTGTCCTCAGAATATCTTCCTAGTTTTTATTTGCATTGTCAGATATCAGCTGTGGAAAAAGCACTTGAACCCAAATTGGGCCCTGTGGACCCAGCACCTCTCACAACAGGAGCAAGGGTTGCGAAGTAAGGTGGAGGATGTGGGGCTTGTAAGCAGTGGTGGTGCAGGAGGAGGAGTATGGTGAGGAGGTGGGCATTCCTGAGAGACAGGTGTCACTCCCTGTAGCAGGGGATCATCAAGGACATCTATATCCTCTTCATTTGGATTCCACATTTGGGGCCTGGGAAGGGTCTTGATATGAGGCGATAAAGACCTGGACATATGGCGCTTCAGACCATTTCTCTTATTTCTTAGAAAACAAACCTGTCAGATGGTATAAGCTTCCATTCTTGGGCCACTTTTCCTGACTACCCAGTTGGCATTGTGGCCAGGCTACATTACAGAAGACAAGCTGTTTCTTTTTCAGATTGTCAGGGTTGAAAGGATCCCAATGGTTAAGGATACAACCGAGTGGGGAATATATTGGGATAAATGCAGAAAGAAAAAAGGGAGAGGGATAAAGGGGAACGATGGAGGGCATGAATTCAACTATAATATATTGTAAGAACTTTGGTAAATGTCACAATGTACCTCCAGTACAACAGTAATAATAATAATAATAATAAAAACTTATTCCAAAAATGAAAAGCAAAGGGAAAGCTGTGGGTACTCTGCTGTCTCTCAGTGGGTGTGAATAGGTTTTCAACTTCAGTGTCTACTGGTGACCATTGCTTGATCACTCAAGAAACCAGACTTAGGATGGATCTAATACTGCAGAGAGCAGACTGGAGGGCTGGAAAGAACCATGATCCATGATGACACTGATGACTTGCAGCCTCATTCTTCTTCTGGAAACCCAGTTATCTGAGCCTTTAACATACCTCAGCGAAGCCACCGTTTTCCTGACATCTCTGTTACTTGAAGCCATAAGTGTCTTGGTAGAGTAGGAAAGAGAGAAAGAAGAAGAAACAAGAACTGATGTGTGGTAGACAGAATAACACCTCCCCCACCAAAAGTCTCCACATCCGGATCTCTAGAACCCAAGCACTTGTTACCTTACATCTTAAGCACGGGAGTGATTAAATGAAGGAGCTGGAGATGGAGAGGTTGTCCCAGATAATCTTGGTGGGCCCAGTGTAATCATCAGGCTTCTTATAAGGGAAAGTGGGAGGCAGGAGAGCCAGACAGGAATTGTAACAAGAATAGAGGATGGGGATGTGCTTTAACTGAGCAGAAAGGACCCTGAGCCGAGGAATGCAGGTGGCTTCCAGAAGGTGGAAAGACACGAAACAGATTCTTTCCTAGAGTCACCGGAAATAAAGCAGCTCTAACAACAGTGGATTTCATCCTGTAAGACCCATTCAGACTTCTGACCCCCAAAACTGTAAGATAATAAGCTGGTGTTATTTAAAAGCATTAAGAAAAGAATAATAAGAAGAGAGAGAAGTGATGAGACTGGAACTCCAAGAGCCCTTGGGCCTTCCTTCCTGGAAGTCCTGTCAGGGGAGAATGGGGCTGACGCCAGTTTCCCCTGACGTCTCTGGCTCTGGACATACATTGCCCCACTAATTTCTTTTGCCTGCCTCCAAAGGCTGTGTCCAGTCTTGTTTCTGGGCTTCCAGCAAATTACAGTATTTTTATCAGAAAGATGAGCCAGGTGACCAAGCTAAATAAGGAAAGTGAAGGTGAAAAGTCCCCATGAAAGCAGGCACAGAAATGGCATTGTGAGGAGGGGCTTCACCATCTGGCTGACTCACCAAAAATATTACCAGTGGTGACCTCAGAAGACTCCGGTCAAGAAGATCACAAGTCCTTAGCATTCCAGACAAAGAATTTGACAGAGATACACAGACTGCAAGGTGGTAGCAGAGTTTTACTGAGAGAGAGAACAGGAAGTTCATTCCCCAAGGAAGAGGGAACCGGCTCTGAGCAAGGTGGCTTAAAAGCAGTACCTGTAGCTCAAGAGCACCAGTGCCTTGGTTTGGATGGGTGTTTATAGCAAGGGGTAGGCAAGGGGAGGAGATCTGGGGGTTCTTAAGAGTGACTTGGTGACTGATGCATGTGTAAATCCAGTTCCTCACACACTGTACTGCAGACACTGTGGACCCTGGGCCACCTCCACTATCGGTGACTCACGTGTACCTAACTGTTCCTGTCCTTCTGGTTGTTCTGTGCTCCTCTTGCATCCTACACAGTAGCTACACGGTCATCCGTCTTGATACACTGGCCCAATTTTACTGCTCTTCCCAATGCTGATGTTCCCCTGACTGATGACACACTCTTTGTGTAGAGCAGAAATTGCTAAGAAGAAAATTTTGCTGTTTTGTCCACTTGCTTCATAGAACACGTGAAACAATACCTGGTGTTTAGCAGTAAGTGTTCATTGACTAAAGGAATAAATTCATCCCACATTTGTTTATTAGTCGCTTTTCCTGTGTGACAAGAATGATTTGGGGGAAAAACGGGCCTGCTCAGTATTGGTTTGGGTTAGGGGTGGAAGCAGAACAAGCAGGATTAAGTCTCAGAAGTGTTGGTTTCAATAAAACCAGGACTTGGAGTGGAGCCAGAGGGGAGCCAGGCCAGGCTGGAGGTAAGAAAGACAGTGACAGAGAACACCTCCTCTTCCAAAGGGGAACTAGCCATGGTGGCTCCATATCTACTGCCCATTATCTGAGATTTCCTTCTCTCAGGGATGTCATGTCCTCGAAGTTCACCAAGTTTGCCCATGGACACTGGCTGCATGGTAACTACAAGTGGCTGTCGGCTGCATTATCTATTCAACTCTTGGGCTCACAGGTGCACTTAGCTGTTCAGGTAAATCCTTCTGATTTGATGTCACATTTGAAATGTTGCTACTGGATGGCTGATGACCCTTCAGGGCACTAACTGGAGATGAAGAAAGCCCTGCACTGGCAGAATTGGAAATACAGAACTCTTCTTTAGGCAGGAGCGCTTTGTGTTATATAGAAACGCTGGTGACAGACATAGAGAAAGCAAAGTGGATGGATGGTCTTTTTAGTCTTTTCTGTATACCTAAGTGACAGGTTTTGCCTCCCCAGGTGGCCTGCTGGGACAGTCTGGGTAGGTTTCTGTTTAAATGGATTGGCCAAGGAGGTCAGGGACTGGAGGTGAAGGAGCTGTGAGTCTTTTCCCTCGTGAAAGAGATGATAACTAAAGCCTGATCCAAAGGAAGCATGGACTGGGAACATCTCCACCGGCAGAAGCTCACGTGGGTGCTTGTGCTCTCCAGCAGGACCCGTTCCCTGAGCACATTTGCGGAGACTGCGGTGACAGCCCCTGCCCACCAGGGGCTCCACTGCTGGCTCTGGCGCTGACATGGAGAGCCCCACCCAGGTGACCTCAGGGGCTAGGAGGGGTGGCAGACCCTTCACACCAACCTCCCCAGGCTCACATCCACCACTCCACGGCAAAATCGTTCTTTCTGGATTCTCTGGGCCCCCAGCGTGCTAACCCTAGAGGGAAGGAAGGGGAAAAGTGTGTGGCTGAGGCTCTCTGGGTTCAGATACGCTCTTCCCCCTTGTGCCATCTGCCCCCGGGCCTGGGAGAAGGTGGACAGTGAGCTTGTGAGAGAACATTCTGGAAGGAGATGGGATGGGGTCCAGCAAGCAGTTTGAACTTGGGCCTGGACACTGACTCGGGAAGCAAAAGTAACCTGGAAAAAGCTTGTCCCCTGTCTCAGTCCTTTAAACTCTTGCCTGGAGTGCATGTTTTGTCGTCTCTCTCACTGCAATAAAATTCTTCAAGTGCTTTACCTCCCTCACTTCACGGGGCAGGCTCCGTGACAGCGTGAAGCCCAGGCTGTGGGTAGAAGGTTCTAGTCTCAGGGAGGATGCACAGAAAATGATGAGGCCTGACTCGCTCCACAGCCACCCTCCGGCCTCCTTGCTCAAGCGTGAGCGTGGAGTCAGCGTTCAGCAAAGACCACAGCTGTCGAATCACACAAAGACATCCGTCCAAAGAGAGGCCCTGCCTCTCGCCCATGGCCTTGGGCCAGGCACCCCATGAAAATCCTTTGACATTTTAAGGTTAACCTCTTTTGACCTCCTTGGAGGTCTCCTTTCATCAAGTCATGGCTACTGGGTGACCCTGACCCCTGTCTCTTTTTGCAGTGGGCGCAGGTAACCTCACAGCTGACCTCTGCACGTCACAGTAACTGCAGACTGGCCACAGCCTGGGTAACTGGCACAGCCATTGGCTCCTAACTTTTTTATTTCTGTATTTAAGTTTTCTTTTACATAATCCCTGGTTTAGAAAATGGGTACAGGGTATTGTTACATACACTGTGTTTTTGAGAGTCAGGCCTTCATTGATCACTGTGAGCAAGTACTAAATGTGCGTGCGTGTCACTGTGCCCAGGAGAAAGGCCATCGGGGTTAAGACAGACGATGGACTCCAGTCAAAGCTGTCAGAACTCCCTTGTGCTTTAGGGATTCACGAACGAACGAGTACTGGATCTTTGCCTCCTCTGGGGGACGGCTGTTGTGCATAGTAGAGTGCCTCACAGCGGTTTACAGTAACACATGGTTTTAGCTCTACCTTACAAAGTAGGGACATTCCCATTTTGGAGGGAATACTCAGAAAGAGCAGGGTTCAATGATTTACTCTGAAGGTTCCTTCCAATTCGATGTTCCCAAATGGGCACATGTGAGTTGGGCAGTGATGATGTGAAAACAGGGCCCAATCATCCCGCCTTCACCCACAGACCAGGCGGAAACAGCAGCTGGTGGCAATCTGTTTAAATAAATAACTTTTCAGGAGCACAGAGCGAGGCTCTCTGTTCTGCCTGGCTTCTTAAACTGAAGAGGGTAATTGGGGGAGATTGGTCCCTGGGCCTGAGTTCAAGCGGGGCCCTTCTGTGTACCTTCCACCTCTTTTTCCTGTGTCCACCGCAGACCATCAGAAAGACACCTACAGGCCAGAGAGAGGGATTGTGGACACCTCCATGCTGTCTCTTAAGGCAGGACATCCCGTGTGGCTTACTAATGTCTGACTGCAAGCCACCCCACACATCAGGCCATGTCTACAGAGGCTCCTCCCAGCCTTCCTTAGAAAGTCCGATAAAAATTAGGGTTGCTTGTGCACCCTCTGTCTCTGGGCCCTGACTCCTGGGACAACACACTCTGATCTTTTCCCTAAATACCCTGGGATAGGGGGGAAGGAGGAAACTTCAGGAAGTGAGTCAGGAGCCCTCTGAGAGAGTGGAGCTCAGGAAGTGAGAAGTACCATGGATGGAGCAGAAAGTGGGAAGAGGATGCACAAGACTGGTGCCACACACCTGGAAGAAGGCTGAGCTGGAGACAGGCAGAAAGGCATCACAGAAACTGGGGGAAAATGCCAGGCTCGGTTTGGCCAAGTGACATGAAGAGGCTGTGAAGCATTACCTGACAGCTGTGGCTTGTATTTGTGTGATCGCTGCCTGTCCTCTCCTGGCCCACCCTGACTGGAGGAAGGAAGGTTCCTGCCTGCATTAGGTCATGATTACATCTTAGACAGGGGCCAGCATTCATCACAGGGGCCCAGAGAGCAGTGAGAAGTATATGAATGGATGAGTGACGGAGGCTGGAAATTCATGGAGAGACCAAGCAAGTGTTAATGGACCTTTGAATTATTGACACCCTTTCTTCACTCAACAAACAGTGGGTGGCTGCTAGAATTACGTACTAGACACTGGAAGCTTAAGTCCCAGCAGATGATGCTCAGACTAAAACATAAACATAACAAAGCACAGAGGAGCAGCCACCTTCACAGAAGTTCAGAGGGAGCCTTGGGAGCAAGAACTAAGGAGGAAAGGGGAAAGGAAGAGTCAAAACCTCACGGGAGATGAGAGGAGTCAGAGGTGCCAGGGGACTGACTCAGAGAGAGAAGGGCTCAGAGGAAGAGAGGTGGACAGCTTGGCCATTGATAGGAGCTGTTAAAGATGACCAGGAAGCAAGGTACAGTGGTACACACCTGTAATCCTGGTACTAGGGAGATTGAGGCAGGTGAATTGAGAGTTCAAGGCCAGCATGGGGTACATATGAGACTGTCTCAAAAAAAATAAAGAGATGATGAAGAAGAGGAGAACGTGGGATGACGAATGCGGACAGTGACTGTAGGACGGACATATGACATTTCCAAAGCTGTGCCATGCCTGACTTTACCATGGTGACAGTCTCATTTGAAATCATTCTTGATGACTTGCAATGGTCCGTGCTCGATCGCTGACCTGACAATTTGTTTATGTGACCTGTGTGAGTCTTTAGAATGCAAGTATTTGGTGAGGAAGTGGCTGGCTCATAAAATAACTGCATTTATTTGGAAGTATGTCCTCGGTAAGGGTCAAGACTCATAGACTTGGCTTTGTCACTCTGTGGCATACGTTCACTTGTCTGGACCCGATTATAAAATTTGTGGTTTTAGAAGTTTAAAAATTTACTTGTTAGTAAAATTATGGTGGTGTTATTTTGAGCAGCTTTCAATTCTTGAACAAGGAACAAAAACAAGGGAAGTTTGAGACCTGAGGCAAATTCCAACGTGTTTCTTTTATACCTGAAATTAAATTAACTGATCCCTTCATGTATACTCTTGAACTCTGTTGCTAGGAAGATGGACTAGAAATGTGTCAGACTATAAAAAAATTACACGAAAAGTAAAATCATGTAGTGTCTTCGGAATGTCCGCAATTGATGAAGTGCCGGGAAGAGGCAGGTGTGTCCTGAGCACCCTCAGATGTCTCTGCGGCCCTCGCCGGGTCCCTGGCTGCAGCCTGTTCCTCACATTTCCGTTTGTACTTCTCCTTCCTCTGCATGGCTTGTCTCTCCCTCAGCAAGGGCCTTGCCCGTGTCCCTGGATTCCAGGTACTCAACTACTCCGTAAGCCACCATGGTCAGACTCAGGACGCCTGCGAGAATGTAGAGCTTGGTGCTGATGCACAGGAAGGGGCTGTATCCAAAGGCGATGACGAACCCCAGGGCTTCCCCCAGGCGGTAGTTGGCGAATGCAGCTTCCTTGCTCTTCTCAAACAGAATGCCGTAAAGAGCTGCAGAGGAGAGACAGGAGTGAGGGTGCTGCATGAAACCTCCAACATGGCCACAGAGTTATCACTGCACACGGTGTAGCTGGGCCACAGCCTGCATCCCCCGAACCTGGACCTTTCTCCTTCAGGTCCAGCATGGGAGTCTCACCCACCCCTCACAGCAAAAGGATGCGTGGAAGGGTGGCTTGCTTAGATGGGGCGCTCACCAGTGCCCACGACCAAAGACAAACAGACAGACTTGACCCCCAGGGGGACAGAGGTTTGTTCTTTCGTGTGGAGAAGGTCCTGGAAGTTGGACAGTAACCTAGTAGGGAGGCTCCCGTCACCTCCCAGCACTTAGATGGCCTCGACAGGCCAGGCATTGCCTTGGTTTGGGACTATTCCTAACCTGAGAAATTTTTTCCCCTTTAGTGTCTCAGGTATTTTTTATTTTTATTAAAATGTGTTTATCGTTAATTGTCACCTAGTAATTGCACATTTTGGGGGGACTAGTCCAAGACTTTAAGAGCAAAAGAGTTTGGGCAAGCAAGCCACCAGTGTCACTAGCTTCCTACCTTTGCCCCAGTGAAGACTGATGGAGTTGGCCTCCCAGGATGAGTGCCAACTACACTGGCCCAACCCAGACTACTGTTAACTAACTGGGCCTCCTAGCATGAGAGCTAACTGTTAACAGTTAATCAGTGTTCACTAAACCAGTTTGCCAGACCAGTGTTAAAAACCCTCCCATGGCTGCCTGAGGCTGGAAGAGAAAGGCCCTGGTCTGTGTGGTGGGTGAATGGCACCCCTTGCAGATTCCCACGGTGAAGTGCTAACTGGCTCAGAAGGAGGCTGCCTGTGGAGACAGTGTCTAACTGAGCTCATCACGCTGAATGAAGCCATCGGCGGGCCCTGGTCCGTGTGAGTGGTGTCCCTACAAATAGAGAAGGTCAGGACCAGAGTCAGGGGAAGGTCGTGTAAGGATACAGGGAGAAGACACCATCTGCAAGGCAAGAAAGAGTCCTACCTGTGCTCTGATCACAGACCTCAGCCCCCACTGTGACAGAGAATGTGTAAGTGGCCCAGGCTGTAGGATTTGTTTGGCAAACATCTGGTAGATGCTTCTGGAGAAATCATGTCTGCTCCGTTACTGTGTATCAAATGTTTTTGATAGACCTGGATGAGAGCTGCAAGAATCCCATCTCCATGACACTGCAGGGTGGCAGGTGCATCTGGGAGGCCAGCCTTGTGTGCATTCACAAGGGCCTCCCTGAGCAGCTGGATCCCTAGGCCTGTCCTGGCTGGCAGCTCCTTCTCCCACCAGCCCTCACCTCCTCTCCAGCAGTACTCTCAGCCACTGAGCTGCTCCTGCAGACTGTTCTCCCTAGAGTCCTCCCTAGAGTCCCCACAGGGACTTCACACTGTCTGCTGGCAGCCCTGTTAAGTACTTCATCCTGGTCTTTTTGTTACCTCCTTCCCATCCCTAGACCCACAGACAGAGATTCCAAGATGGCGGCTAGAGGGAGGAAGCAGAAAGCTTGCCTCCTAAAGTGAAATCTTGGAGAGACGCTGGAGACACACCTTGCAGGCAAGGCCACTGAGAAGAGGCAAAACTTTGACCCCTCCACACCTCCAGCCTGCTCAGAGCATCTCCACTTCACGTTGAATGGAGAAACCAGGAGAGCCCCTGGGCCGCTGCCAGACGCCAGTGCCCAGACGGCTTGGGAAGACGTGGACAAGAGCTATTATTACAAGCCAGAAAATACTTAATTGCACACAATACAGGGACAATAACAACACTAAGGACAATGACAGGAAGACAGGAAAAACAGGGAAACCAGTTTCCCCACAGCAAAAAATTAGTACAGGAACCAGAGGGAAATGAAGAAAACAGATACTCAGATTCAGACTCCAACAAAATGAAGATAAACTATGCCAAAGAACTCAATGAAGCCCACAAGAATAATTTAAAAGAAGACATACTACAGGTACTCAATGAGAATTTTATAGAGATGATATTGGATAGGGTCAACCAAAATGTACAGGAGACACTCAAGAAATTCCAAGACAACAAAAATAGAGAATTTGAAAAAGCAAAAGAAGAAATAAAGGAAACCATAGAAGCACTGTATAAACACCAAAGTGAAACAGAGAACATGATTAATAAGGAGGTAAATGAACTCAGGACAAAAATAGACAACATTAAAGAGGAAACGACCCAGAATATGGAAAACCTCAGAAAAAAGAATGAAACAGAATTGCAAAACAAAAGGGAAGGCCAATCCAGCAGAATAGAACAAACAGAAGACAGAATCTCAGAACTCAAAGATGAAATGGTAATTAAAGGAAAAACCGAAGAACTATTAATTAAACAACTCAAGACTTATGAAAAGAAAATGCAAGAACTCACCAACTCCATCAAAAGACCAAACTTGAGAATCATGGGCATCAAAGAAGGAGAAGAGGTGCAAGTGAAGGGAATGCGTAATATATTCAACAAAATAATAATGGAAAATTTCCCAAATCTAGAGAAAGATATTCCCATACAAATGCAAGAGGTCTCCAGAACACCAAACAGACCAGATCAAAACAGAACTACCCCACGACATATCATCATTAAAACAACAAGTTCAGAAACTAAGGAAAGAATATTGAAGGCTGTAAGAGAGAAAAAACAAATAGCATACAAAGGCAAATCCATCAAAATCACAGCAGACTTCGCAACCGAAACATTAAAAGCAAGAAGAGCGTGGGGTGAGATCTTCCGGGCACTGAATGAAAATCACTTCAACCCCAGGATATTCTACCCAGCAAAACTATCATTCAAAATAGATGGAGCAATAAAAGTCTTCCATGATAAGCAAAAACTAAAACAATATGTGACCACAAAGCCACCACTACAAAAGATTCTTCAAGGGATTCTGCACACAGAAAGTGAAACCCAACATAACCATAAAAAGACAGGCAGCACCAAACTACAGGAAAAGAAAAAGCAAGAAAGTAGAGAGTAACATCAAGTTAGGTACACACAATCAAACCTTCAAACAACTAAGACAACTAAATGACAGGAATCACCACATACCTATCAGTACTAACACTTAATGTTTTTTTTAATTATTTATATGTGCATACAAGGCTTGGGTCATTTCTCCCCCCTGCCCCCACCCCCTCCCTTACCACCCACTCTGCCCCCTCCCTCTCCTCCCCACCCCCTCAATACCCAGCAGAGACTATTTTGCCCTTATCTCTAATTTTGTTGTAGAGAGAGTATAGGCAATAATAGGAAGGAACAAGGGTTTTTACTGGTTGAGATAAGGATAGCTATACAGGGAGTTGACTCACATTAATTTCCTGTGCGTGGGTGTTACCTTCTAGGTTAATTCTTCTTGATCTCACCTTTTCTCTACTTCCTGGTCCCCTTCTCCTATTGGCCTCAGTTACTTTTAAGGTATCTGCTTTAGTTTCTCTGCGACTAACACTTAATGTTAATGGACTTAATTCACCCATCAAAAGGCGCCATTTGACAAAATGGATTAAAAAGGAAGATCCAACAATTTGTTGCTTACAGGAGACCCATCTCACTGACAGAAATAAGCATAGGCTTAGGATGAAAGGCTGGAAAAAGATTTACCAAGCCAACGGCCCCCAAAAACAGGCAGGAGTAGCAATACTTATCTCTGACAAAGTAGACTTCAAACCTACATTGATCAAACGAGATAAAGAAGGACATTCCATACTAATAAAAGGGGAAATAGACCAAAAGGAAATAATAATTATCAACCTATATGCACCCAATGCCAATGCACCCAATTTCATCAAACATACCCTGAA
The DNA here is from genome assembly GCF_047511655.1 of Castor canadensis. Classification (NCBI taxonomy): domain Eukaryota; kingdom Metazoa; phylum Chordata; class Mammalia; order Rodentia; family Castoridae; genus Castor; species Castor canadensis. Next base: position 2,206,783 of record NC_133386.1, on the reverse strand, counting down.
AGACCTAAAAGCACATATTAACTCCAACACAGTGGTTGTGGGAGACTTTAACACCACATTATCATCAATAGATAGGTCATCCAAACAAAAAATCAATAAAGAAATCCAAGATCTAAAACATACCATAGATCAAATGGACCTACTTGATGTCTACAGAACATTTCATCCAACTTCTACACAATATACATTCTTCTCAGCAGCCCATGGAACCTTCTTCAAAATAGATCATATCCCAGGGCACAAAGCAAGCCTCAGCAAATATAAGAAAATAGAAATTATACCATGCATTCTATCTGATCACAATGCAATAAAACCAGAACTCAACAACAAAAGTAAAGACAAAAAACATGCAAACAGCTGGAAACTGAATAAGTCATTACTTAATGAACAATGGGTCATTGATGAAATAAAAGAGGAAATTAAAAAGTTCCTGGAAGTCAATGAAAACGAAAACACAACCTACCGGAACCTATGGGACACAGCTAAGGCAGTCCTGAGAGGAAAGTTTATAGCCATGAGTGCATATATTAAAAAGATTGAAAGATCCCAAATCAATGACCTAATGATACATCTCAAACTCCTAGAAAAACAAGAACAAGCAAATCCCAAAACAAATAGAAGGAGAGAAATAATAAAAATAAGAGCTAAAATCAACAAAATAGAAACCAAAAAACCATACAAAGAATTAATGAAACAAAAAGTTGGTTCCTTGAAAAAATAAACAAGATCGATAGACCCCTGGCAAACCTGACTAAAATGAGGAGAGAAAAAACCCAAATTAGTAGAATCAGGAATGCAAAAGGGGAGATAACAACAAACACCATGGAAGTCCAGGAAATCATCAGAGACTACTTCGAAAACCTATATTCAAATAAATTTGAAAATCTTAAAGAAATGGACAGATTTCTAGATACATATGATCATCCAAAACTGAACCAAGAGGAAATTAATCACCTGAATAGATCTATAACACAAAATGTAATTGAAGCAGCAATCAAGAGTCTCCCCAAAAAGAAAAGTCCAGGACCTGATGGATTCTCTGCTGAATTCTATCAGACCTTTAAAGAAGAACTGATACCAACCCTCCTTAAACTGTTCCACGAAATAGAAAGGGAAGGAAAACTGCCAAACGCATTTTATGAAGCCAGTATTACACTTATCCCAAAACCAGGCAAAGACACCTCCAAAAAGGAGAACTATAGGCCAATCTCCTTAATGAACATTGATGCAAAAATCCTCAATAAAATAATGGCAAACCGAATTCAACAACACATCAAAAAGATTATTCACCACAACCAAGTAGGCTTCATCCCAGGGATGCAGGGGTGGTTCAACATACGAAAATCAATAAATGGAATAAACCACATTAACAGAAGCAAAGACAAAAACCAAATGATCATCTCAATAGATGCAGAAAAAGCCTTTGATAAGATCCAACACCATTTCATGATAAAAGCTCTAAGAAAACTAGGAATAGAAGGAAAGTTCCTCAACATTATAAAAGCTATATATGGAAAACCTACAGCCAGCATTATACTTAATGGAGAAAAACTGAAACCTAGACCCACAGACAGTGGTCTCTTCCCGTGGCCTGCAGGATTCAACTCCTTCTCCCCCTCCTCCTTATTCCCTGACATGAGGAGGGGAGGCTGTACCAGCATTGGATCACCCCAATCCCTGCTGCTCACTCAGGCTGGACAGTGACCCCATGGAGGAGCTGCCACCACCTGGGCTCCTGTGTCACTGTGCTGGGGAGGGCCGTCCACAGTGGGAGGTGTGTGTATGCTGTGACCCATGGCACAGTCAGTCCCACTGTGGAGATGACTTCCCACTTTGCCATCACCTCCATCACTGTACTCTTCCCAGGACGAGGCAAAGAGGTCAAAGAGAGGGCCCCCGGGGGCCTGGCTCTCAGGGGCTGCTGGGTGTGTGCTCGTGGCCTTGGAGCTTGAAAGCGTTGAACCTGGCTCCAGGAACATGGTCTTCTCCAAACGCCTGTAGACTGTGGGCTTTGTAAGTTCTCAGAACAGAAACAATTTCTTATAATTTTTTTTTTAATTCCCCAGTTCCTAACACAGTCTGAGAGAGCACTCAAACCCTGCCCACCCTGCTTAGGAGGGCTGGGGTGGTTAGAAGATGGGAGCTTTGAGAACCCCAGGCCCCCTTGCCATGTGTGGGGAAGGACAAGGCAGCTGGTGCAGGTGACCTCCCGCCATGAGTGGGGTCACAGTAAGGTGAGTGGTTTGGGGCCAGTAATGAGGCACCAAAATCTGCCTGGAAAGTCAGTATCCAGGGCTGTGTGGCTTTTGTTTCCCCAGTAGTCTGTGGACAGTGGGAGGGTCCCAGGAGGGGGGCCACCATCCCTCTCAGGCAAGTAGATGATGTGATGTCACTGAGAGAGGGACTCAATCCTAGAAGAAGAAGTGCCAGGTGACAAAGTCACTTGCTTCCAGGTGAGCTCTCTCCCAATCCTGGGTGGGCACAGGAACACCAGCAGCCCAGCTATGGCCTGTCCTGCAGGGAACATGGAGGCCCATCTGAAAGTTCTCTTTTTTTTTAATTTAAAGATCTCTGAATCTAAAGAAAGTTTTGAAAAGCAGATATTCTTTTCTGCAGCACTGGGGTTTGAATTCAGGGTCTCAGGCTTGCTAGGCAGGTGCTCTTACCACTTGAACCACTCCATCCGCAAAAAGCAGACGTTCTTGCTCAATAATTGGCTTTTATACCAAATGACTCATATTCTGATTTTCCAGCTACTGCCAAGTTCTAACGTGATGCCCTTTACGTCTTCCATTCCTCTCACAACTCTGTGATAGCAGGCGCTCTCCACTTGGAGCTGTGCCATTTGCACCCGAAACTGCGCTTGTGTGTCTGGGAGCAGGAAGATCATAAGGCTCTGGGAAGGTGAACCTCTTCTTGTCAGAGCATCCATGAGGTGACCCAAGAGCATCAGTGACAGGCTCCTCAGGATGCCCTAGAGACCTCCTCTCCCCCTCTGAGGGTGACTCTGACAACTGGACTCAAAGCAAGGTTCCAAGGAAGGAACCCAACTCAGGGCAGTGGCTACAGTGCAGATGACGGACAGACAGCATGCTCTGAGCTGAGGCAGTGCTGCCTAGGAAATGCACTAGGCTTCACGCATGGCCAGCCATATGGGTAACTCTGATTCCAAGCTCACATTCTGGTTATCGCTTGGGTCTTTCAAAGATTTCAAGATGGGGTTTAGATTGTGTGGTGGTGACTGGAAATCACGGTGCTCTAAGACAAGGAAGGGGACTCAACTCCCTCTCTCCTGATCACATTCTGGCCTCCACAAATCCAGTTCCACACCTTACGTGGCCATGGGCTCCTAAACTTTCTGGGCCTCTTTTGCACTTTATGCCAAATAAAGAGCTTGATGTTCTTCCAGTGTGATTCTGGAATCGGCCCTAGTGAGTCAATCCAGACAGGGGCACAAGGTTCAGAGCGTCTGCTAACTTACATTTAAAATGACTCTGGATGTGCTGGGATGCAGGAGGGGCTCCAAGATGGAGGAGCTGGAGCCCAGAGGGAGGCCTGAAGCAGGTGTGGAAGAAGCTGGACCTGAGCCAGGAGAAGCCCAAGGATCAGAATGTTATAGCCAGAGCTGCCTTTCCAGAAGGCAGAGGACAGAGGTCTGGGGACCACCTGCCCTCTTGGGAACTTCTGTGGATCAAGCCAGTCCAAAGGAGGCGGTGTCCGCACCAGCATTAACTAGACAGACAGGTAAGGAGACTCAGCAGCTCCATGCAGCACCAAACCCAGCATGTGATCCTGGGCAATGGCAGGACACCGGTTGAAACCTGGGGAAATCCCAGTCACCTCTGCACTTTGTAAGCTGCAATGCACCCGTGTCCTGGTGTTGACCAGTGCTGCCTGGTTGTGTGGTTATGTAAGATGCTTAGGGTGAAGGAACTGAGCTGGACTCTGTAAGGACTCTGTACTGTCTTTGCTGCTTCTCTGTAAATAGATTACTCCAAACTAAAAAGTTTACTTAACAAGAAAAGTGCCCTGCTCTCAGTCTGACCCATCTGCCTCACCTAATCAGGGGACACAGGGTTGAAGTGACCGAGACGCTGACTCTAGTCCTTGGATGAGAGGAGGTGGATGGGCGGTCAAGCAGTCTCACATGGTGTGAAAAGACAGGGCCCTCAGGAGAAATCAGGTGTTGAACCTGAAAACAGCCCTTCAGCAGCTAACAGGGCAAAGCGTATTTTTAGAGGAGACAGTCTGTGTCTTAAACGCAGCACAGTGCACCTGAGGGTTGCTATGGCAACTGCACCCATCCTCATTAGCTGTGGGCATGGAGCCCTGTGCAGACCTGCTGCTGGGAGGCAGAGGGCATTCGCGGAGCCTGATGGGGTGTCCATCAGTGACTCCACACACCTGCCCCAGGAGGGGGGCAGTGCAAAACTCCTCTGGCAACTGCTAAGCGGAGAAGGTGATGAGCACTAACGCCTGAAAAAGAGGGTCAGAGAGCTTATCCAATTCTATTAATTAGGAAAGAACATGGCCACATCTTTTCTTAAAGAAAAGCACACACTCGGAGAGAAGAGGCTTAGAAATCCTACTTGCGATTTAAAAAGACAAAAATGAGACAGCACTGTTCTTGAGATGTGGCCCAAGTTTCACACACTTCCCAGCTTCTAAAAGGAACAGACAATAGAGACTTCGTAATGTGCCCGGATGTGGTGCAAATTCTGAGGAAGCTCTGGGGAGCCAGCTGCAAGATTCAGCATCAAAATGCCTCCTCACTCAGATGACTGTGAGCGAGCATGCACTCCCAAAGACATCTGTGTCCCCCACAGCTTTTTTGTCTTGGAAAAAACTTACCTGTACAAAAAGGTAGGGTGATTTCACTTTAAATCCCCATCTTTGATTCATGCTCAGATCACTCACTGGACTTGAATATTCTTGCTACTTCTTGGGTCTTGGGTCTTAGGTAACTGCTCAATTTGACAAAAGCTCACTTTACCTGAGAGTGTTTTATGCCCACGGTAAGAGGGAAGGAAGCAGCTATTCCCACATCTCCGAGAGAAGGAAAGCCAGACATTTCACTGCAATCATTTTAAACCGGTAGACAGCTACCGTAGCGAATATTGTGGGGATGTGCACCCTCATTGCTTTCTCTACTTTTGTAAATGACTTTGAAAATTCCATGAGTTCAGAGAGGGCAGTCCACTTTGTAGGCAGTTGGACCTCCTGTGTGTGTTGAGTGTAAAACACTGGGTGTCTCAGACCTTCGTACAGTGGTGACATGAACTCTCTCTGGTGCTTATAGGATTCCTAGGTGATGTGCCATACAGCTATTTTATAACTCTGCACTGCCAAGAAGAGCTAAAGTGAGTTTCCAATTTTTCCCCAAACCCCACTGAGTCCATATTTGTTCTGTTAAGCAATATTGCAGCCCAGCCTATGAATATTTCAGACTATTGACCTTGATCCTAATAAACCAGATTAAGACACCAACGAAACACACATCTGTCATCATCTCGGTAATCTTCACTAACACTACCTGCATTACTGAGGCAGCAGAAAAGACCCAATGCTGAAGGGGGTTTCCAAGGCTTCCGTTCCCAGCTGCCCTGTGACAGGCATTGTGATTCTGAGCAGCAACAGCCCTGGACAAATCAGTCTGAACCATGAGGTGATGTGCGCTTCAGAAAGCAGAGGGTAGTCCTGGCCTCTAGCTAATTTGTGGGTTTTCTTTATCCAGTTTCTAATCCTGAGTGTGTCCTGGGCAAGCGTGCAGTGGTGCTGCCTCAGGGAGGAGGGTCTCTTCTGAGTCACATCCTTCTGGAGGAGCCCCTTTGGTCCCACCTCACCAAGACCTGCCAAATGAAGAGCACTTGCCTGCCTGGGCTTCAGACACCTCCAGGACCTTCATGTGGCTTGTGGGACATTCAAGGATGAAGACTCCCACCTGGGCCCTCATCCCTGTCATTTCAGCTACAGCTCAAATGCCTACCCGCCACCCATCCAACCACCGATGCCATCCACCTGACACCCCACTTCATTCTCTCCTAGTGTCTTCCTTTGAGCCCCTCTAGGCTCCTCTCATTGAAGAAAGCACAGCCACCCAGCCAGCACAGAAGACTCAGGCATTTCTACCACCTCATCGCACTGCTGCCCTCCCCACTGGTTCCCGCAGGTCTCCCTGGTGTCGCACAGCCCATGGGGATGCCCCATCTTCTGGTCTCCAGTCTCCAGCCACACCCCTGGCCACTGGCCTCCCCTGGCTTCTTGGTAATATCACTTACTGGGCGAAGAGTTTGACCTGTGTCTCCTGTTGTTTGAACTTCCTCCCATCAGCCTTGCCTCCAAGATCAGCACAAGGAGTCACAATCCCCATTACAGGCTGTGCCTGGACTTGTCACCTCCACTTTGGATTCCAACAGCCCTGTCCCAATAGCAGCAGCACTAAGCTCTGCCCCACCAGTGCCTCCTCTCCTCTGTGTCTCTCTCACCATCTCAGTGACCTCATGTCTCAGAGGACATTGGGTGGTCCACATTCTGATCTCCTGGTACCCTTATCTGGGCTGCTCTGGAAATTTCTCTCTCCTGTTCCTTCTCTTTCTGTGCATGGCTGCTGAGCACTCCAGGGGACACCCCATGCTGACTAGGTGTCCCCATCCCCAACTTACCCTTCTTTTGCATCATGGATTAGAATGCCAGCTCAGAGAAGGTATTTCAGGCCCAGAGTCACCTAATGTCCTTATGGCCTGCCTGTCTCATCCCCCTCACACGTCCACTGGCAATGTGCCTTGGATTCTTACAGAAGCTCTGCTGGCCATACACATCCTGGTATCTACACTGACAGCTGCCCACTGACCTGCCACCTGCCCAGGTGGTGGACTATGAGAAACCAAGGTTCTGTGGACTTATGCTGGGCACTCACCATTGTTCTGCGTCTGCCACACTGCATCCGAGAGGCCCCAGAGGCCAGGGAGAAGGAAGAAAACAGCCATCTGGGAGGATCGAGGGTGCCACAGCAGGAGGGCAATGATGCAGGAGAGGTGAGTGGCTGCACCTGTTCAGAGCGAGGAAGACAGGACAGTGAGTTGGCCACTGTCACACAACCTAAGATAGCCAGGGCCTCAGAGAGCCCACACAGGAGGAACGACCACCTTTACTCTTTGCTCCCTGCCTAGGTAACATTTCTGTACAGTGCTTTGAAAGAGAATGGTTCAGGACCAGTGGCATTTGCCTGTAAACTGGCACTTGTGTGTGACCAGCTTCAGGTCATCACCACTCCACACAACTGGTGGTGTCAACCAGTGGGTCCTTGCTCTCCAGCTGCCTCAGCATGCTGGGTCTTGGGAATCGTGGCTGGGCCTGTAGGTGCCCTGAGCCACGAGGACCCAACGTGAAGCAAGAAGGGCTTTCTCATTAGGGTGAGCCCTATGGGCCCCTGCTGCATGGCTGGAGGGCAGGGAGGGGTGTGCACATAGTGTGAGCCCTGCCTCCAAACAGTGTGGGGACTAGGAGGGAGGACAAAGAGCCACCTGGGCAATGACATCTGAGCTGGAACTTTGGGACATTGTGCTCAGGGGCCATAATCTTGGCTCCATGACTTAGTCTGCAGTGCCGTGGTATCGAGAATCTGGTGACAAGGACAGCTAAAACCCACCGGAAACCATAAGGGAGCCTCAGCATTCCATAGCATCCACCAAGGCCGGGGACCTGGGCGGGTCACTCTACACCCTGCCCCTCAATGTCCTCAGCTGTACATGGGCACATCCACCTCACAGGGCAATGGAAGATGCAATAGGAGGCCACGGGCACAGCCTCAGCCCTACAGGCTCGGATGAATGTCTGCTGCTTCCCTTCCTATCACAGCTCCTCACACCGTTCAGGCCTTGTCCATTTCTGTCAATGGCCTTATCTCTCTCTCCCTCTCCCTCTCTCTCTCTCTCTCTCTCTCTCTCTCTCTCTCTCTTTCTCTCTCTCTCTCTGACAGTACTGGGGTTTGAACGCAGAGCCTCATGCTTGCTAGGCAGGAGCTCTACCACTTGAGCCACTCCACCAGCCCCCTTATTTCTCCTTATCACCTTATCATTCTTTGTTCTTCCCTCCCCAGAAAAGGGAAGGTGATGTGTACCTAGAGTTGAGTCCCTTGGCTTTAAAAGGCTTGTCTTGACTCACTACATGAAGAGGCAATTGTGAACAAAGTGCTTTCCCCAGTGTCCATCCTGACACCTCCCCAAGCCCCACCACTGCTTAGGTGCCGTGTGTAAATGCCTCACAAAACTCCGCATGGACCCCAGCATTACACACTGCACATAAATGCCCACCACACCTCACTCCCTCACGTCCACAGTGCCTAGTGCAAGACCTGTCCCCGGCCTTGTGTGGAGGGGACATTCAATTCCTGTTGTTGAAGGAAGGCACGAAGAGAGGAAGGAAAGGAGGAGGAAGAGGGGAGGGAATGGAGGAAGGGATGGAAGGAAAAAAAGGGAGGGAGAAAAGAAGGGGAGAGCAGAAAGAAAGGGAGAGAGGGAGGCAAGAGGGGAGGCAAGAGGGAGGCAGGATAGAAAGATGGAGGGAGAGGAATGAAACAAAAAGAAGGGAGGGAGGGAGGAAGGAAGGGAAGGCAGGAAAGGAAGGAAGGAAGGAAGGAGGGAAGGAAAGGCACTCCTCCAGGGCTTCAAGTGGTAGCAAAGCCCTCTCATGGGCTCTTCTGCAGTTATCCTCACTCCCTGTGAGCTTCGCTGAGCTCACACTGCACACTGAGCATTTTTCTGACTTGGGTGGACATGGATACCTACCCAGCAGGTAGAGCGCGGTCCTGCCTGTATACTGGGAGATCTTCCCGTACAACAGGGAGCACAGTGAGGTGGTGGCAGCAAAGCAGATCATCACGTAACCCACAAACTGGATGCCTAGGGCACAGGTGACGTAGGACTGCAGGGGAAGCCAGAGAGGTATTAGCAGTGCAGCCATTGGAGCTTAGAAAATTTCCATGTGATTGATGGCACGCTGAAACCTTTGTCCAGGCCTTGCAGCTCGCAGCAGGGGAGAGCAATGCTGATGTTTGTAGAGAATTCTCTTTGGGTCAGACATCTGGACACAATTCTTCCCCATGTATTCTTTGTCCTCTGTTGTGGAGTACACACTATTTACACAGAGCTAATGGGGACTGATCTCAAAGGACTCCACCACATCCTATTAGGTCTACGGAGAGCTGGAGCAAGATGGACCAAAAATAAAGGGTCCTTCATAGAGGGCCAAGAAGCAAGCCACTGGGCAGCCTCAGCACCAAGCTCCCATAACTAGGCAGGATGGAGAAGGATACCCAGAGGAAGTGATGGGGACCAGGATGACCACATCTGGATAGCTGGCTGTGGCTGGAGTCACATGACAAGTCAAAAACAGAGTAGACCTTGTGGTCATCCCTCGTTTACCCCTTTTGAACCTCCAAGACTGTTCTAAGTCTAGTGTTTCCAGGTCAAACCCAAGACACCCCAATATTGCATGGGCACAATTGTCCTAAACAATATTTGTGGATTGTCTGAAATTCAGATTTGGTAAGGCAAGTATTTTTATTGTGCTATATTGACAGCCCTGCCTGGGGGTGTGAGGGTTGGTGAGACAGGAGACATTTCCTCCATAATGGAGGCTCAGGGGCAGGGCTGGATGACACAGCCAGTTTAACCTAGCTCCAACAGCCTCCTCAGGGCCACCTGGTGCCCAGTGCTGTGGAGGACAGTATCGACTCTTGCCTGGGAGGAAGAAGGCTTCCAGAACTGGGATCCTGCCTTCCACAGCACAGAGGTTCTCAGGACAGGATGCCACCATGACTGATGACTCAGACAGACTAGATGGCGGACAGGCAGCCCTGAAGTTGGGATTGTGCCAGCCACTAGGTAACGGCCACCCATGTGTTGCGTGCCTGTGCTGCCCCAGCCCCGAGAGGGGCTTCTTGTCCACACACAAAGAGGTCAAGGCTGTGTAGGCATGTGGTCATCTAGGGAGGAAGGTGATCAGAGCACACGGGGAGCCAAGGCCTGCAGGACCACGTGGATTTCTGGAATTATAACGTGTAGTTTGAAAGCTAGAGTGGGAAGGAATTTCCATGTTAGTCACAGATTTACTGCTCTCCTGGTTTAAGGCAGCAGAAAGAACATGGGATGAGACAAGCCAACAGAGTGAAAATGAGCATTCCATGTAGACAGCTACCCATCTATTCTATCCTTGCTCTTTTTCTGGGAAGACACGTGTCAAGCAGGAAATTTCCCCTTCAGATAAGGAGTTGAAGCTCAGGTGAGTTGCATTTGCTTGGAACCTGATCGCTCCAATCACAAACTCAGCCATTGTAGGGCTGGGAGCATCGTGAGCCTGCTCCCACTAGCCAGGCCCTGGGCAGGTGGCCCTGGAACACCCTTGTGGTCCCTTCAGGTGGGGATAGAGGCAACATGGTACACTGTGTGAGCCACTGGCTTCTGCTTTCTTTCCTACCCTTGTGTATTCACCAGAGAGGAATCCCTGCTGCAATCCACTGTACAGAGGCAGCAGAATCAGGAGGCACAGACGTTTGTCTCGAAAAAGCCTGAAAGTTGACAGCAAAGTGGACCAGAAAGGGGGCGATGACCTCTTCTCTCCCTCACTCTTCTGCTGATTGTCTTCTAGAGGCTCCAGAAACATGGCTATCAGCAGGATTGCCAGGACACCGCTTCCTGAAAGGAACACACAGGCTTCAGATCCTGGGGTGGAGACACCTCACCAATTACCGCCCCCATGTCTTCCTGCTCTCCGTGAAGACTTAACTCAAATCCAGACTGAGGTGAAGACAGACATACCAAGCCTACCACAGCCTCTGATCCCAGATGTCAAGTTCACTTGACCATATGTGTATTGGTTCTAAAATTAACTTATAACTCATAGGTTTGCACCTGAAACCTGTCACAGTGGGCCAAGCATTGTCTTCATTAGCACAAGATGCAAAAACGTGGGAGGCCCAGCACCCTTAGCCAATGGCTCGGTTTCTCTTCTAGCTTTGAAGTGATTTCTATCAATAAGCAGCTGTTTTATTTTTTAGGGTAATACATCCATAAAGGTACCACTACACTTTTTGCTTATTTCAGATCTATTTGTCTAAAAATCCTCCTATAGGGACTGGTTGACATATTACAGTCTGTCCCTACTGTAATAGAAGCTGTAACGCGATCTATGTGCACCTGAAGAAAATGAAAATGGAGGGCTGTTTTTAATCCACAGATGGACAGGTCCCCCAAGACAAATGATAAAAGGAAAAGAAGGGTGTGCAGAGCTTCCAGTTGACGGTGCTGTCCCTTGATCATCATCACTATTTTCTAGTGTGGGGATGGAACCCAGGGCCATGTGTGTGCAAGGCAAAGGCTGCACCACTGAGCCATGTCCAGCCCCTCCTCTCGTTCTTAACAAGGCGTGAAGACAAAGCTCCTGACCATGCCTTCCTGACCTCTGGTTCCCATAGGGTGCTGGGCTCAGCTCCACCCAAGCTGACCTGTATCAGGCCTTTGATTTTTATGAAGGACACATCCCAAGGCCCTTATGAATTCCAGCACTCAAGGATGACCAAAATACATTTACATACCTTTCAAAATGATTCTTAAAAATGTCTAAATGTGTTCCCTTTAAAGTAGTAATAAATCTATGAACAGAGCACAGCCATGCATGAAAATATCAACATAAAATGTTCCCTTTAAAAAGCCTCTAAGAATAAGAATCAGGTGACTGTTAACTTCCTCTGGGCCACCACTTTTTCCGGGACTTGAGTTTGTACATCTTTAACTACCTGGAGGCCAGAGCCATTGATGTCACCCAGCCTTCCAGCAGGAGTCATTTGAATATTTCCTCAGAAGAAAATGACCGTGGATTGTCGGTCACTTGGGCATATTGAATCTACCAGTGCCCTGGTCCCCTCCGTGACGTGTATGAGGGTGACCACTAGAACTGTGGCTAATGGCTTCTGCACTGGACTCTGTAGGTGAGGGGGTAATTCCTTGTGACAGGGGCCCTCATCACACAACACTGGCCACTTCCATAGCAATCGCCTGAGGGTGACTCAGTTCCCACGCGTGGTGGGGTCCTGAGACGAGGAAGGTGTCCTCCTGGGCTGGGGAGAGAGTCCTTGAGTCAGGACTCTGCCCAGACGTGGACATGTACCTGTGTAGATACCCAGCAGCATGTAGATCAGCTCCTGGGAGGGGCGCTGGGTGCTGTTGGTGGCTGCTGTGGCCATCAGGCAGTCACTGGCTCCACAGAGCACGAGCTGCTCCTCTGGGATGGCCTCTGTGAAGTTGGAAGCAGACAGACGTGGTAAGAATGCGGTTGGAGGGGACATGGCCCCCTGATGTAAGAGGCCACGGTGAAAAGTGTGGCGGAGCCTCTGAGGCAAGGCAGCCAGACAGGTCAGAGTTGAAAGGCTTGGGGGTGCTCGTTCAAGAATCTCAGGAAGCAGCTATCATTAGCACACATCCACCAACTTGATTTTAGCACATTTTGTCGGAGAGACAGAGAATTACATCAGTGTTCTGCAAAGATACTAAGAAGAAAGGCATGGAACAGGGAGTGGGTATTTGTACTACTTTCTTGACATAACTGAAAAATTTCAACTTTTCAAATTAGTCAAAAAGAAACAAAGCACCGGTGTCAGGAACACTGGGTTCTTTTTCAAATTCACCTGCCCAGTTCCACAACCTGGGAAGGTGCCCTCGTTCCCTTTCTGTTTCTGAAAATGAACCTTAGTTCCTTTACCTGTTAAAAGAGTAAAGCTTGAAGTTGGGGGTATGGCTTGGTGGAAGAGCTCTTGCCTAGCATGTGCAAGGCTCTGAGTTCAATTCCCAGCATGAAAAAACATAAATAACATAATAAAGTTTGAACTACAAAAGCCTACGAGTCAGAATCAGGCCCTAATCTTTGCAGGGAGAGAAAGACATCATGAGACAAAGACTATCAGTGTTTGATGGTTTTCCTGATACAAATCTCATAATGAAAATGTCACAGAACCATCTAGGCTGGGGAGACGTGTAGCAAAAGAATGAGAAGGCAGCGTGGAAGCCAGAGGCACGGGCGGTGGAGAAACCCTGCCACAACCCCCACGCCTTTGCCTTCATGTTCCCTGACCACAGCTCACTTGGCCTGACTCTTAGACCCCCATTTCTGCACTCATGCACCAAGAAACAGATGCGGGGCTTCTGCTGTTCCTGCTGTCTCTTCTGTCTGGTTCTGAGTGGCCGCAGCCATGAGCAAGCTTGGCACGTGTTTTACCCCTGTGACTTCACTGCTCTGGATGCACTTAGCAAGCAATGGTCTCATGCAAGAAGGAGGTCTTGGCTCCCAAACTTCCCAAAGGAGAGGTTTGCCTCAGAGAGAAAGATTCCAGGATGGAGGGAGCAAAAGGACCCTGACAACAGGCAGAGGCCAGTGCCTTTCACCACAGGGAAGGCCACCTGTGGGAAACGAGGGATCGACTTCCTCTAGCTTTGGCTTCAGTCCTCAACACGGGCATCAAAAGGTACATGAAACGACATTGCTTTACATCTCTATCTGGTTGAGGTCTGGTAAAGACACCTGAATGCAGGCCCCAGGCACACATCATCCTCAGTTACAAAGTGAAGGGGCTTAACAATTCCATGGGGAAATGAGCCAGGCAAATGCGTTCTTAGGACAGTAATGACTCCAAGGACCAGATTTCACCACCAGGGACCCTGGTTCTCCCAATGGGGTCTCTTCTCCATGGTCCCCATGCTCCATGGAGACAGCTGGGGAGGAGATGGGTCTTCAGCCCCCTGACCATCCCCAGAGGAACAGGGACTACTTGACCACAGGGCACAGGCCAATGCCTTCACCTGTGGAATAACATTAGGTGCGTGTGTGACGTCAGTGACCCTCCTTCGTGATCGCCATGGAGACCCTTCTGCCCCTCTTCACTTTACCTTGAGTGGGAGTCTGGCCGAACACCAGAGACGAGATCAGGTTGCCCCACACTCCAGAAGACTGGAATATAAGGAAGAAGATGCCAAAATAGTGGTTCACCACATCTTTGCCGAGCTTGCCCACCTTCACGGCGTGGGAGTTCCCCATGACTGTGAGGTAGGTGGACTGAGCTGACCACAGGGGGGCGGCTCCCAGTCCCAGCAAGATGGAGGTGGGGATCAGTGTGTACCTGCAAAAGGAGACTGAGTGACCCTTCTGTCCCTGCCCCTGACAGGGTGAGGGACAGGGTTTGGTCACGGGTCCATCCTGCCCATGCTTCCCTGAGATGCACCCTGTACAGGTCAGAGAGTCCCTGTCGTTGTGGGGCCATGAAAGCCCCTGGAGTTTGAGGGAATGTTAGGGCCAGCATCGATTGCAGGAGGAGGCCAGCGCTGCGGGTCAGGAGGACAAAAGCTCCATCAGGGAAGGAGGGAAGAAGGGTGGTGCCATGCCGCCCTGCCACAGGAGCTGAGAAAGGAATCTGGGTGAAGAGCACAGTCTGGAACAGAAGCAGCCGACAGAGGTCAGGGGCCATGCGGGTCGCGCAGCTTAGCATTCGAGCCGGCCGGGAGCCGTACCAGTTGGCGTGGAAGTTGCCCAGGGAGAAGGCCACATAGAGGCCCATGGAGCCCGCGATGGTCCACTTGCAGCCGTATCTCTTGATGAGGATGGGCGGGAGGAACAGGGAGGACAGGAGGACAGCACTGTACAGTGAGCTGAGCGTCGCCACGCCCAGGCCGTGCTCGCTGTAGAGGCTGCTCTGTGGAAACAAGACCGGCCCGTCCATCAGTCTTCCTGCACCAAAGACGCCGAGGGCGAGGGGACAGAGCTGCCCCTGCCTCTGAGCATCGGGGAGGAGAAGCCCCGGGAGGGGGTCTCTCTCTGAGCAGGGGCAGAGAGCACGTCAGCCGTAGCTGCGCAGCAAAGCCCAGGCTCTTCTCATTGTTGCTGTTTTCCACGTGAGTGCCCGGCCCAGTTAAGGTGTGAAGTGACCAAAAGGTCAAGAGTAACCAGAGCCAGACTGGCAAAGGCAGTCATGGGGCAAAGTCTGACTTCTACTGCCAAAGAAACCTAGCACTATTGTTTCGTCCTCTTACTTCACTTGTAAGAGAAAAGGAATGAGAAGGAAGAGAGAGAAGGGAGGACGGGGAGGGGAAGAAAGGGGATGTGGAACTGGCGTCTCCTCCCGAACCATCTTCCTATGCCTCACTCTCTACCCCAGTCTGGTGCCCATGGTCACTTCAGCTGCACGAAGACGTTGGTGGGGTGTCCAACGTGGTCTAGGCAGCTGGTCAGACCCCAGAGTCAAAAAAGCAGCCACTATAGGGCTAGGTCCCTCAGAAAACCACCCTGTACCCATGTTGGCAGCTGGGGTGCCAGACACTGAAGTAAGTGCCTCTGCATTCATCGTCCCTCCAGGCTGGATCAGGTCTTAACCATCCCCCTGGGAAGATGAGGAAGGAGATAGGAAGTTCTGTGTAGTCAGACACATGGCCAGTTAATGGGATAGCAGGAAAAAAGTATTTCAGTGTCTGGTGGATATATCTGCTAAGGCTGCCCTAACAAAACACCAAGGCTGGGTGGCTCATCTTAGGAATTGATTTTCTTAGGTTCTGAGGCTGCAAGTCTGAGATCAAGGTGTCATTAGGGGTGGGTTCTCTTGGGCCTCTCTCCCTATCTTGCAGATATACACTGCTTCTCACTCTGCCCCTCCTGTGTCCTTCCATGGTCAGCCCTCTGTTTAGCTGTGTGGCAGAGACACCAATCATTTTAGGTTGGGACCCACCCCCTAATAGCCTCATTTTCACTCAGTCATCTCTTTAAGGTGATGCGGTCCTGTGGACTAGGACTTTTACAAATGAAATTTGGGGTGGGGTAAACAACCCAGTCCAGAACAATATTAAAATTCCCTCTACCTGGTCCCCCAACAAGGGAGATGAGGCACAGACTCACTGTGCCTCCAGACTCCATTTCCCAAGGCATTGCTCCCCCATACTGCCTTGTCTACCTTACTCCTTATTCCTTATGCCCTGAGGCCCAGTGGCCCCAGGCCAAGTGATGGGGCTGTTCCTTGCCCTTGGGTCCTGCCAGAGCTGGAAGAACTTGTTCTCTATTCTCTAGTTTTCTAGGAAGAAGTGGTCATACCAAGTGACAGCAGCTCGCACTCCCAGAGGCCCTACAGGAGTGCGGAGGTGCTGGTGAGAGTGAGGTGTGGCTGCTTATGGTCAAAGTGTGGTCAGATGCTGGCCGCGTGGCCCCAGAGGCCACAGCTTTCTGCTCACATTTGTCTGCAGCTCTGTGCCTGCACCAGCAGCCTAGGGGGGCTGCCAGCAACTTCTAAGGCTCTCCCCACCACCCTTCTCCGCTGCTTCTTCATCCAGGGCCCAATGTGCTGAGCCTCTTCCAGACACATGATTCTTCTTAAGTCTTCTGACCCGGCCAGGTCCCGACCCCCAGAGAGGCCTCTGCCTGCCACTGACATAGCCACAGGCGTCCCCTCTCTGTGTGGGCCTTCAGAAGGGACAGTGTTGATATCCACATTCTCCCGGAGTTCTCCTTCCAGAAAGTTCCTGGGTCCATTAGCACACGCTCAGTTCAACTCTGCACAAAGCAAATATTCTGCACACACGGATTTGGGGTGACACCACAAAGTTCTGAGGGAAGCTAAGCGCTGTGACCTACTGTGCTGAGAAAGCAGACTGTGCCTCGCCTTTCACACTGTTCCCTTTCAGACTGTGCCTTCTAGGAAACAAGACCCAGTGGGAGGGCCAAAGCTGAATCTGAACTTCCTTGCCAACCTACAGGTCCAGAGCGTTTGAGGACTGGTGAGACTGAACCTTTGATTCTGAGCCCTGAGTGGGCTTTCCTGATTCAGTACCGTGCATGTGGGAGGTGCCTACTCCTTGTGTCTGGTTGACAAACTATGCAGTACTGCACTCACTTGCCACCAGAAGCTCTAAGAATACCCCTTACAGGACAGCTCAGGTCATGGGGTGCAACCCCGAGTGGAGCGCACACCCGGGGGACAGTGATGGCCCTACCTACTTCCCAGCCAGTCCTTGGAGTTCTCTGGAGACCTTATTTCAAGTTTAAGATCAGATTTGACATGTAACTACCTCAGAAAGCACGTTAAATCTACCCTCAGGCCCATGACATCAATGATACAGACTGTTAGGGATTGTGGTTTTCAGATAGACTCATAGACCCAAGGAGAAAGAATTCCATAAACAGTTAAAAATGCAGACGATTTTCTCAGAGTTCACAGTTTTGCTTAAAGCAAGCTTGGTATCTATAGGATCTAGTGAGAGTTGGTAAATTCACATCACAGCCCTGACCACAAGGCCAAGGTCACGGAACCATAGAATCTGCAATGGTTTTCTAGTGTCTTCTGCTAACCACCCCAAAGCAAAGTGTCTTATCAAGCAACTAGGTCAAGCTCTTTGCCCTCCTGTGCAAGGGTCCAACACATACCACGCTGCCATGCGCCCTGCTGGACGATGAGCAGGAAGTGAAGATTGTGGGGTTTCATATAAAAACCACTGCTTCTTTCAGAGAATTGGGGAGGTGGGGTGATAGAAGGAAATCTCATTTAATTAGTGATCAGTGTCTGTGACCACGGGGATTCTGAAGTCTTACAGTCTGGAGTTAAGGTAACGTGACAGGCACACACTTACCTGCAGGTTCTGCAGGCCCCCGTAGGCAGTGAAGAGAAGGAGGAACCCAAAGGAAACCACAAGGACATTCTTCAGACTCCTTTCCATTGTGCTGGCCGAAGTGCCACCTATCAGGGGGTGTGAAGATTTGTCACTCCCTAAAAGAAACCAGTGGGGTACAGGAAATGGAAGCTGTACTAAGCGGTCCCAACCTCCCTCATCTGAGTTAGAAGTGTGGTGGTCATGACGGCTGCTGCTCACACCTGTGAGGGCTGCGTGTTACTCAGTCACCTTCCCACAGCCCATCTTCACCACTCTCTCTGGGGCAAAGGTTACAACTCTTAGCTTAGAAGTGATTGCACTTTCCCCCTATTTATTTCAGGTAGGTCTGGTCCTCTGGCAAAGTGAGACACCTCATCTTTTGTATGTGAGTATAGCTGTACCTTCGACGTCCAGAGAAGCAGTCAGTGGTGCAGAGTGTGGAGTGTTCTTCAGTCCTAAAGGAAAATGCATAAATATTAACTTCAACGTACATAGTTCAACTTCTGAAAAAGAATTGACATGCTGATAAGATCCCAGGGCCAAAGTCTGAGTATACAAAAGCTATATGATCTTACAATGTTACAATAATTTAAAATAACATGACTATGGCACTTTGTCAAGGATGCATTCTACACCATCATTTCATGTTACCAACAGTACTGAAATAAGTGCTGTTAGCAATCTTAGACCTGTTACAAGGCAGGACACAGTTTCAGCAAAACTCAGTGATTTGGTATTTCTGGCCCAAATCAGCAGCCACCAGCCACGTGGACCATCAAGTCCTGACACACAGCTGGTGCAATGGTGGCACTGAATTCATAACTGCCTTTCACTTAGTTAATTAAAATTTAAATAGATTCATGTGGCTAAATGTGATTATTTCCAAAATTCCGTGACATCAGCCATTTCTGTCTAGTTTAGACCTATAAGGTAAATCTTCCAGCTGGTCACTGACATGTGGGAAGCAGGCCACACCATTTGTAATGACACCAATGAAGGGGATAAGACTCTGTGGCTTAACTTATTCCTATGACAATAAGAGTTTTATGAAAATAATGACTTCATAGAATGAGAGCAACACAGTCTAGTAAGACACGCTAACCATGGAAGCAGCCTCAAATCCTAATTCTAGCTCCAGACACCTTGGGTGAGTCAAGCTACTCTCCGAACTCCAGTTTTCTTTTGAAAACAGAGGTTGCAAAGTGCAAGAAGCTCATTGCGTTGGAAGTCCTTGGTACTTGTCTGAAACTGGTAGTCACCAGCAAACGTCCACTTTGACTTTCAGAGAAAGATGACTTGGAGTATTTAAGGAAATAGGATACTCAGCATAGCATGGCCTTTCCTTCACAATGCATGCGATCAGTTGATGAATTTTGAAACTTTTTATTTTTTGGCAACACGAGTGGACTCCACCTCTGGCTTGTCTATGATTACCCACAAATGACTTGTGTCCTGACATGAGAACTTCTGATGTTTTCTTTTAGCATCTGCTGTTCTTTCTCCCTTGATTGCTTAAACTTAACAGGACCATCTTCGGGAGTTTGCCACTGGCCCAAGAACAACTCCCAGTAGCTTCTGCCCCAGGTTCCCACAGCCCATTGGGGTCTCCTGAGAAGCTTCACAACTGTACAAAATCCCTTTGGAGATCTGTTGTCACTTTGCAAGTCACACTCCATCTGCTAGCTGTCCTCCTTCTAGTTGGTGATTAATTTCTGGCTTTATTGCTTTAACCATTCCTACCTTTTCTCCCTCCTTCCTAAGCCCTGCTTTATCTGTGCTGAGGGATTTTAAGAATAAGCACCATTGCTTACAGTCCAGGAGAAGGAGAAGACACTTTGAACACGGATGTGTGCAAGCATTGCCCTTACCAAATTCTTAATGTGAGGACAGTGTTAGATGCGGTCACCAATGGTTTCTTCATAGCCCAGACCCTGACACTGTCGTCACCTCACGGGCACATTCCTGCCCATGTTTACTTGGATGAGGGAAGAGAGCAGCAAATTCTGGATGCCCAGAAGCTGTTTTACCGTGAGAGACGGTGCAGTGGTATTGGCAGAGTATCCCAGAGCTATAAACCAGACCAGTGTTGACCTCCACAGGGCTGGAGGGATTTAGATACAAACGGCTCAAAAGTCCCAGTGATCATTTCATTTCTGAAGTTAGCTTGCGGGGGGGGGGTGCGAATAAAGGGGGGAGAAATGACCCAAACACTGTATGCACATATGAATAAAATAAAAATTAAAAAAAAATAAAAAATAAAGTTAGCTTGCACACCTGATCTTGAGAAAAGGGATGGTTTCATAGATCTGTCTGCTCAGATCTAACGGTCACCTACTATATGCTGAGGTGAAGGACCCAGTGCTGGTGTGGAGCTGGAAGAAGGAATGGCCTACAGAACCTCAGGACACTGCAAGTGATGTGGCTGGCCACTGGATGCCACTCTTCTGCCACCACCGAGTTCACCAAGCGCTCCAAGGGTTTTGAGTGCTACAGAATTCTTTTGCAATCAGAAAACTTCCTGCTAAGAAGGAAATGATGGCTCTTAATTTAAGGGAAGTCCAATCAGTGGTTTGCTCTTTAAAGAAAGTACTCAGGTAAGCAAATAAATGCCAATTTTCTTGACGTTCACATCTGAAATTTAAAAGAGGCACTAAAATTCATGTCTCCTATCCATTAGCCACATTTTACCTATAGAAAGAGGGAAAATGATTAAAGGAGTAGAAAAGTTATTGTCTCTGCTAGGAATTCTCCCACTGTGGAAAACAATTTGATCCTCCTCTCTCTCCCCCTCCCCCAGCCCCTCCCCCCCTTCTCGTTTAAGGAAGAATGGTCTGTATCAGCACAACTATGGCTGAGGAAAAGACCACCTCAGCAAATATCCCAGAGTTTATATAACCTTAGAGCAGACTGACAACCCTGCCGGAGCACAGTGGGATGTGCAGCTGTGGTAATGGCCCTGGTTGCACAGACCACTGCCTGAGTGGAAAACACTGGCCTCTTCCTCAGCAAGACATGGCTGACGACAGTCTGAGATGGTGTGTAAGGACCTCGGCAGAGCCCTTCAGCTACATTCCCCCATAAGAGGGCAGAGACCTGTCTTATGACAAACACCTGAAATGAAGCTTCTCCTGTCCTTACAATATTGATGAGCCATGTCTGATGCTCTGGGATTCTGAGGCTTGCTTTTCTGGATCGTTAGCACATGCTTCCACTGGCTACATTCGAAGGGACTGACCATTCAATCAACCTTGACCGAGGAGTCTGCTGACACCTCCCACCACCGTCCCCCATTCTGCTCCATAGGAAGAAAGCGGCTGTCTGCAGCTTATCACTGCCTTCCCCAGTCCCTGCCATGGCAGCGTTAGAGGAGCCAGGGCTCAGAAAGTCTTTACTGCCCCACTCTGGTATTCCGCGGATAGACGAGGCCTCTAGTGCAGGACACACCGCTGCATGCATAACGAGTACCTTTGTAAACGCATGGCTCCTTTTCTCTTTCCAATGAGCCTTCCACTGCCCAAGACAGAGGACCCACTTCTGCGGGCATGTGCAAGTATTTCCTGAGACCCTGCTCTGGCCAGGTGCTAGAACAGTCAGCAGTCCTGTGCTCAGAGGCACTGAATTCTAGACCACAAACACCTAAGCAAACAGGGAAGTCAAACAAAACCAGACTGTAGTAAGCAAAAACAGACGATAGACCAAAAACAGAGCAGGTAACAGGAGAGAAATTTGGGCCGGGGACACACACACACACACACACACATACACAGCCATCTCCACAAGCATGGCAGAAAGCACCCCCGCCCCGCCCGGCCATGGAGAGAGCAGCCCCACTCCACAAACGCTCATCTTCACAGATTTTCTGACAGCAGGAACTGAAAGGCCCAGCTATGCAGCCAAGGAGGAGCCCAGCAAACTGGAGCAGGTGGCTCTTTGGATTGGGTGAGACGCATCCAAGTGCCCTGAGGTGCTCAGGAGCAGGACCTGAGATTGGGAAGTGAGGGCAAATACGTCCAGAGTTCCTAGACAAGGGGCAAGGCGTGGTGATCATGCTGCAAAACTCCCAGGACAGCTTTGGCCCAAGCTCCATGGTGCTCACATATCCATAAAGCCAGCACTTTGTCCCTCACTAGATAACCTGTGTTGATTTACCTAGCTTTGTGGCCTCCTTCGTTTCGACTGCTCCCTGGCACGCAGCTTCTTAAGTCTTGAGAGTGTCGGAATACTGAGGCATTTCCAGGTTGGGTTTTGAATGCCCTGTTCAGAATGACTCTTTTCAAAAGCACATTGGGAAATCACGGTTGGGCAACACTTGTTTTTGCACCAGCAGGTGGCAAGTCCTGATCGTGAA
Source organism: Castor canadensis (assembly GCF_047511655.1). Classification (NCBI taxonomy): domain Eukaryota; kingdom Metazoa; phylum Chordata; class Mammalia; order Rodentia; family Castoridae; genus Castor; species Castor canadensis. The sequence goes on along the minus strand of NC_133386.1, from coordinate 2,184,763 downwards.
GTGCAGCCTTCTCAGCAACACACACGAGAAATGAAGGAGCTGTCCTCGGAGAAGTCTGGGGTGCAGAAGGACCAACTGAGGAAGTGCTTGATATGACCAAGTGAGGCCATTTTGCAATGCTGAAAATCAGCGTTGAGTTTCTATAAAATATAGGATCCACTTGCTCATGAAAAATCACGTAATATGTAGACTCCATATATAATATAGGTTCATTATAGGCTCGTTGTACACAGGTGTGTGCTTGTGTGTACACCTACATACAATGAGTCTAAACTGACATCAAACTCTTCTCTGGACAACAGCATTCTTTGTTTGACACACCTGTATGATATTTCTATATCTGTAGGAACCACATCTAATTTTTAAAAGAACAGAAAGTTCTTAAGCAAAAGACACTTTTTAAGAAGTTTTCTTATAAAGAACCATAAAATTAGACGAAAACACTACCTTACTCTGAACAGTCCTCACCGGCTCGGCTGTGTGCCAGGCCATACTTCAGGCTTCTTCCCAGCTTGGCAAATAGGCCAGGCCAGAAGGAGTTGCCCTCTTTCATGGGTGGCCTGTGTTCATAGTTGACCTGCTTCCCCCTTGGGTGTCTCTCAGGATCCCCACCATGGATGCACAAGGCAAATGTGAGGGAGAGAAGAGGCAGAGACACTTACGGCCGTGATGGAGCGGGGCCTGCGCGGCCTGCACTTCAGAGCTGGTTCGGCCTTCCCTCCTGTCCTTCCCAGGGCTCTCTCCGGGCACATGGGCGCCTCAACCGCCAGCTGCTGTCTGTGTTCATTTAGGCTCAGGCTTGCTTCCCCTCCGGATGGGCAACTCCTTTGGGCCTGGTCTGTTTAGGATGATCTGGGAAGGAGCCAGAAGTGTGGCTTGACCCTGGATGAACCCCAGGGGACAGCTGTGCAGATAGGGATTGCTCTCAAACTGTGTGCCCTGAACACAGAGGTGGCATGTAGCAAAAACAAGCTGGGCCCTTCCCCACCGCCTGAACCAACGGCCAGGGCTGCTCTGGGGTGGCCCACAAGACAGGGTTGTCAACTGTCTTTCCTCGGGACAGGTAGCCTCATACCTGTCCATCCCACTTAGTTCACCCCTCTACTATGGGGCCGCCTAGCAAGGCCCAAGGCTGAGGTGGCTGGATGACCACAAGGGTGGTCAGTGTTCGTTCAGCTGAGGAAGAAGTTAAGCTGATGATGTGGCCTGAGCCAGGATTGTGACTCACAAGGGACAGTAAGGGTCCTGTGCTCGCAGCGTGATGTGGGAGGGGTTTGCCTTTGCAGGCCTGGGTCCATCAGCTGTAGTGCATGAGCACCTTTCCAGGGTGAGGATCCAGGAGCCTCTGTACTGGAGACTGCAAATGCGCGAAGGCAGCTGAGGTGTGTCAACACACCTGCTGGGTCCATTGGCCTTCCAAGTACCGGATGGTGTCTTTGCCCTTGGAAACGGTCTGTGTGCAGGCACTGCTGGCTCATTCAGTTAATCCTAACACTCCACGTCTTTCTTGCCCAGTGCGTTCAGTTAATGGCATTGGGTTAACTTATGCGTTCCTGTGCCCCAAACCACTGTTGCACCTCCCCCACTGGACAACAGGGGCTCTGCTTTGTGAAACAGAATGAGCGCAAGGGCCCAGCAGCCAGGGTGGACAGTCCAGCCCTCCTCCACCAGCAACTTTTCTCTGTACACCCCTCACTCCCCTCCCCGGCCTGGGTGTTTTAATGTTGTTTGGAAAACATTTGCTCCACTACCTTCAGTGCTGCGTTTCTTTTACTTTGCAGGAACTGAGTGTGTCTACAGTTCCTTTCCGTATGCTGCCTCACAGATGTCCATCCTCGTGGACCATGGGAGGAAGTTCTACATCAAATTAACCTCAAGTACACAAAAGAACAATTCCTGTGCTCCAGTGAAAGGTCCGTATGAGTTTGGAAATGCCTGTGAACTTCTCTTGAAATCTCTGTCCATCTCCAGTGTGTTGAAGAGTCTTGACATTTTGATCTGCAAGAGCTAATGAGCCTTGAGTCAAAGGCAAGGTGGCCTGAATATGACAGGCACGCTGTCCTGGGTCTGCACCTGGCTGGCACTAAGAAAACATTTGTTGGATTTAGTAGAAGATAGAGACTCCACCAAAATAAAGATGGTTCACTCAGTAAGCATGACTATTCCCAAAAGGAATCTAACTTTCTGTGAGATTCTGAAATCATTTACCACAAGGAAGAGCTGATTTATCTTCGGGTATCTTCCAAATGACTGTCATTTTAGCATCTTGTGAATGTTGATCCTGCTTTTGGAAGTTCTTCCTTGTGACCAGCTCCCAACAGCTAAATCGTCATCATTTCTCTTTGAACATCAGGAGGGCCTTTACCTAGTCTCTGATTCATCAGACCTTAGTGTGAAAACTAAGATCTGTGTTTGTGTGTGTGTGTGTGCGTCAATTCTGGCATTTTCTAGACCTTTCTCTTTGATAGTCAATGCAGGGGAGGAAGGGATATATATAATAGGCACAGTTTAGGGCTCAGTTTGTCACAAGAATAGTTTCCCATGTACCTCCAACTGGCCCCTTTTCCCTCCACCTCACCCACCCTCATTTTTCATATGTGGAATCCACACGTCTACTGATATTTAGGAAGCAAAAAGTTCAAAGTGAGGCTCCCTGCCCTTGCACATCTAGTAAGAGTGTTGTGCTCACTGGCAATATTGAAGTTTGCCTGTACTTAGGCTCCAAGAAAACAGTTTGTGAGAACTCCAAACCTCTTATTTGCCCAAGCCTCCCCTCTTCATCTGTGTACAGGACAGGGCTTGTCACAAAGAAAGCCCACCTCCCTGTGACTCAGTTGAGACTGTGTCCACGTGTTCTCCTGTCTCCATGATCACCCCTAACTCACCAGGGGCAGGCCACGCCCAGACCCTCTAGGGCCTGTTCTTTGTCCCATGGTTGGCTAGCTGAGATTAGAACTATTTGATCCCCTAAAACTAGCAAGACACAGAGAAAAGCATTTCCTGGTCAGATGATGAGTTGAGATGTCACCAGCTCCAAGTCGCTCCTCTGGAACCTGTCTCCCTCCCTGGAAGGTCTAAGGGCAGGCATCTGCTGAGGTTCCACCCCTTCCCTCTGAGTCCCTCTCTAAAGACTCAATCTCCTCAGCTGGCTAGTTTTGCCTTTGGCAGGACACATTCATTTGCAAAAGACTCCAAAGGAAGACTGCGAAGTCTCCAAACTGCATTTCTAGTTGGTAAGAAGAGCGGCCAGCTGCACGACTGGGTGTGGGGCTGTTTCATCCCCCAGGGTTGCTTAAGCCTTTTCTCTAAACAAGGAACAAAACTCCTCCTGTCCTCTGGGAGGAATGTGCAAGGTGAGCCCAAAGACAATAGAGTGGTGTGGCCCAGAGTGTGTGGCCCAGCCCAGCCCCCGCTAAAAGACTGGGGTGCCATGGCAGGGTGGATAGGTAGGGCTTCCAAAGGGCCACTGTCCAGCTTCACCTGCCAGGAGAAAAAACCCTCTTCCATGGAGACCAGGACCGCAACCCTTCCTCAAGCACTCTTGGCCGAGACTGGATGCACCAAAGCCAAGTCACATCTCCCTTTGCCACAAGTGAGGTGACAGTCGCACCTTGGAAGTGTTTCATGGAGCCCTGCCCCTCCGAACTCATGTCCCCCTCTACCTCTAGAGCTCACCTTGTGAGGGTCCTTCCATGCGGAGTGAGCACTGGAGCTCTGCTCTGATGCTGGGATCCTGGCTGACTGTTGTCCAAAATAAATGTGGCTACCTTATCTTGATCTCAGCCTGGGTGGCAGAAGCCTATGATCTGATCTAAGGATAACGAGACAGCTCCAGTAGAGGAGGACAGATGACCCCAAGGGCTCCCTCCAAGGATGATCCTGGTCAGAGCATGTCCTCCCGAGGCTCCTCTGCAGAAGGACCCCCAGGCCTCATCTTGGCAGGACACCTTCTGAGTAGTTATGGCCACTTTGGCTTCAGAAGGAATCCCTTGAGAATGTGTTGATTTGCTTGTTTGCTTTGCTCAGAGAAGTGAATATAGCTGGATTTACCGTTGCAGACGGTGGTGCATGCAGACAGAGATAAACGTGTAGCCTCTTTTGTTACTGACACAGTAAGTCTGAGTTTAGGGATCCTTGATAGGTGTTACCTTGATTAGGCAGGTTACCTCCCAACCATTGCTCTATTTACTTAACAATAACGCACATATGATTTTTCTAATTCCACCCTAAGCAAAAAGCTCTTTCAATTCTCTGACAGTTCAAAAGCAAAATCCTTAGGAAAGAAAGAAGTAGGTTAGGGTTAGTTTGAGCCAAGCAGAAAAACCCTAGATTAATTCAACCCAAGGCAGATGTTCAGAGGGCAGGGCACACACATCCCACAGCCTGGCCCTATAGATGGAGTAGGCCAGATGCCTGGGGGAGGACTGTACCCTGTGCCGGTCCTGTCACTCAGCCATTCTCCTTTTGGTGCGAGGTCAGAGGGCTCAGCTTCCCTCTGAAGGAGCCTCACTGTGTGTGTGGCTGTGAGGGACAGTTCACCCCTTCAGTTCTGTGTTCATTTGTCACCCACAAGCCAGGCAGAGGTCATTCTATCTTTTTAAACTCTGAAAATACAATATCAATACTTGCTATATGATGGGCTCTGAGCAAATTTATAGTTAAAAAATCAGTTTTTAATCTTAATTGGCTATGAATTTTCAGTTGTGGACTCTTTCAGTGTTCCCATCATATTCTTCAACTTGACTCAACTCAGCACACCTCTGACCAGAAGCCGGTTTCGTCCCCATCTGAAGCCAGTTATGTTTTGATCTGCCTCATGGTCCCATTGGCAGCTCATCATGTCCCAGAACCATGAGGCATGTGCAAAGTCTGCCCCTTGCTGGGCTTCACTGGGGCTGGTGGGCATGAGTCACTGCCACAGCTCGTTTTGTTACCTTGGACGGGCTTTCCAGCGGGGCCTCTTTGTACTACCTCTTACCTGCCCCCCTCCATGCCATTTCTTGGTTCATGCAGAGTATCTATCAGGTGCGGGTGACATGCTGGGGACTGGGCAAGGAGCCAGAGACAGAGGTGTGAGCAGCTTCAATCCTCAGTCTCAGGGACCTCATAGCTGATAGGAAATACAGTTTTCTGGATTTTGTACTGTGGTGTGCTATAATTCTATAGAGGATAAACCTACAGGTACTATTGTGCCAGCTAGAAGGTGGAGTCCAGATGTAGGAGCTGGGGTCTGGAGAATGACATATCCGTTGAAACCTGCGGGATGCTGGGTAATCCTGAGGGATGCTGGGTAAACCTGTGGGATGCTGGGTAAACCTGTGGGATGCTGGGTGGAACAAAAGGAGCATTCAAAGAAGAGGGAACCATGTCAAAATAACCACGGGCAAGAGAGCTGCAGCTCACAGAGCCAATTAAAATCATTCAGCACAGCTGGTGGGAGGCAGGGCCAGGACTCAGGGGTGAAGGGTCAGACTGGAGACTAACAGTAACCTGGCCAATGGCAGAAGCCCTGGGAAGAGTTGGGCTTCCTTAGGATCTGTCAGCAGGAGGAAGGTCAAGGTTGCACTGCCTGACATCCACCCCCATCTCTGCCTGATTTTACATCTGTCTTAATTCATAGGCAGAGTGGTTGTAAAGTAGGATGTGATTCTACAAATGTTTTCTGCTATTCTCATGTTTAATTTAACAGAAATCTTGGCCACATTTTGACATGAGCAGGTATACATCTGCCGTTATCTTTGTGACGAGGTGTGGCTATTCAGCAAGCATGATCTCATACCATTTTGAAAGCATGTGCATGTCTCTGTAGAAGAAACTTATAGAAATGGAACCGCTGAGCACACACATGTTAAATTTTGACTTTAGCCGGCATCCCTGGGCTCACACCTGCAAGTGCCACTTGGCCCAGGCTTCCCAGGCACTCCCCACACCAGCCATCGGTAGTGCCCGGCCAGCCATGCCACTGTGGGAAGAGATCTCTGGTTGTCTTACTGCTCTCTCTTTAGTTATAAGTAAGACTAAGCACCGTTTCCTACACATGAGTCACTGATTCTTTCTTTTCCTGTAAAGTGGATTTCCAAAGCCTTCCTATTATTTTGTTAAGTCTTTTTCATTAATTTCTAAAGGTTTATTGTATTTTAGGAAAGTACTCCTTTTTAGGGCATATTTGGCAATATCCAGATTTTTAAATTTAATTTATAATAACAGGTAAAAGTATGCATTTTTTATTATGATAAGTAAAACCATTGCAGCTGAGCATGGTGGTGCACACCTGTAATTCCAGAACTCTGGAGACTGAGGCAGAAGAATCAAGAATTTGAGGCCAGCCTGAGCTGCATAGCAAGATCCTGTCTCAAAAAAAAAAAAATCCCTTTTCTTTTATTACAAGTTTTTTCAGAGCTGAGGATCAAACCTAGGACCCCGTATATGTGAGGCAAGTACTCTAGCACTGATCTACACCACAGTCCCTTATGTTACAGTTTTTTAAAACTGTTAAATCCATGATCAACATGGAATTCATGCTGGTGAAGTGGTAGGGTATTTTTTTCAAATCACCAGCCTTTTGCCTCAACAAGATCTATTGAATCATCCATGCTTCCACATCATTTTCAATGCCAACTTCATCGTGAATTTCATTTAATAGACATATTTATGCATAGAACATTCTTCAGGACTCTTTTTTGTCTGTCCCCACACAGCGCCAGGCTGTTTAGGTCACTCAGACAGTGTGGGGATGCACTTGAGTTTCAGTGTCCTAGATGTGTTTGAGAAGCTTCCTCAGTGGAGATCGGCACACACATGTTCCTTTGCTTTTCTTTTTCTTTATTTTATTTTCTTTCTTGCTATGTAGGTCAGGCTGACCACAAACTCATGAGCCTCCCGCCTCAGCCTTGGCACTGAGATTACAGGCGTACACCATACTTGGTGGGCATGCAGAATGTGTTGTAAGAACACTAAAGGACAGGACCGCAGGGCAGGTCACGTCAAGGGGAGGGGAGGTAAAGGAGGGGGAGATGGTTGAGGTGCTTTCTACACGTGTGTGAATATGGAACCCTGAAACCTGTCAGTCATTCTAAGAAGGAAGAAGGGAAAAGGGAGAAAATGGAGGGGATGAGCCAAACAAGGGACATTGTACATTGCATATATGGAAATGTCACAATGAGACTCCTGTACAGCTATTATATACTAATAATATATATATTATACATATATAATACATATATAATTCATGTATGCATAAATAGAAAAATAGATATAGTTCACACATAGATCTATAAACACAGAGACATGGTGAGAAAAATTAGATTAAGATGAGTATCTACACTACTTTATATCTTATAAACATCTTTCTTATATGTGATCAGTTCATTCATTTACTAGAAAATATTGGCTATCTTCTAGGTGTCAGGCACTTTTTATTGGAATGTATTAGATTGTACAGAACAAGGGATTTCAGCATGACATTTCTATACGTGCACAGAATGTATTTTGATCACATTCATCCTTGTTGTCATGCACTGTTATTGGCAATGAGACAAATAAGTAAATAGCAAAATGTCCAAAGATCCCATTTTTGTGAAACGGAGAAAGAGAGCTGTATATTTCTTAAAATCATTGCAAATCATTCAGTCCGGTTGATACCCACTGCCCTGGTACAATCTAAAAGCACCCATTTCCACTCTCAAAGTGGAACCCAGCAGACGCAAGGTTTTTGTGATCACCTTATAAATAAAGTGAGCACATATGTGGTTGTGAAGGACGGAAGGACAGACTGCAGGAGGTCCCAAAAGGCCATAAGTGGTCAAGGAGACACTTCTCTTCCCTAGGAAATGCCTGTTTGCATCTGAAAGACATCTCTGCCATCAGGCAATGCAAAAATAGGCTATAAAACCCACTCCCCACCCTGACCCTTGGGATCACCGGTTTCCGGGTCCCCCTGCATTCTCCAATATACAGTCTTTCTCTTCCCTTTCTCCAACTAAATTCTCTACAAATAAAATCTTTCCGGCCTCTGCTGTTAGAGTCTGTCTGTGCTTTCATCCTCAGAGCAGGCTCAAGAACCCTGAGCATCTGAAATTCCTGCGCGTGTCATCCGTGCATCATATTTGGCGACACACAAAGGGACCAGCCTTCACCTGAGGTCAGTATAGGTTGTGCCAAACTGGGAAAGACTGCCTAAGAATGTGACCGTGAGCATCCAGCACTCCGGTGGAGTCTGTTTTCCAGGAGAGACCCCCTACCACAGCCTAGCTACAGTGGAACTCTCAGGTCGACCTTTTCTCCCTCTCTCTCTGTCTTGTTAAGGAGGGTTTCTTCCTTGGGAAACTGAGGAAAAGGTCTGAGCCCACTACAGCTGTACGGCAGGTAATCTGAGGAAACTCAGAGGCCGGGCAGGGGTTTGTACTGTGCTGCCAATGCTACATGGGCGGAGCTCGGCTTCAGTGCACCGAGGCTTTTTCTTTTTTCCTCTCCTTAAATGCTAACACTCTCTTTCAAGATCTGACCAGCTTAAGGGGAGGTCTGAGAACAGCAGGTGGAAAGGAAAGTTTGTCTTCAAGCACAAAAGGTGTTCTGGCCAGGGGACTCCCCGGTGTCACCCAAAGGCTGGAGACAAAACTTTTTGACCTGCCCTGAGGCCCCAAAGGTGGCTAAGTCTTGGACCTCTCCAGCCATGTCCATGGCAAACAGACAATCAGATCTCTCATGCTTTCTTCATGGTTTCCATGGCCCGAGAGTGGAGGTCACCTCTTGCTTCCAGTGCTGCAGTACTGCCTTTGGCAGGATGGACCTGGACAGCAGGGATGATCAATAATCCCTCATGCATTGAGCCTGGAAACTCTCTTTTTCCCCAACCCTCAGCCTCTCCTTCCCCTTTCCCAGGCAGTTCAGGATGAGTGTCCCCCTCCCCGCCTTTGCTGTAAGTAGCAGTGAGCTTCTTTTTTCAGAAAACTTGGGAAAAATCCCTACAGGCATCAGAAAATGCTACTCTCCAATTTAGGTTTAACTGTCTTTGTCAAGCATCAGATTAACTGGTTAAACAGGTTCCGCAGCCTGCAGTCAGGGAAAGAAAAAAAAAAAAACAGTTAAAAGGCAAAAACCTCAGGTCTCCGTTTTTGCCCCTTACCAGAGCAAAAGCCTCCAGATGCTCTCTCTCTCTCTCTCTCTCTCTCTCCTTTCATAGAAAGCATATATGCCTCACAGGATATATAGGGGGACAAAAGTCTACTTCATCAGGAGTCCCCATCCATGCCTCTACAGGGGTCCTCCTTCTGGCCATGCAAGCCCTCTTGGTTACTTTGATAGAGTTATTTTTTAAATTACAAGCATTCAGCTGGTAGAGGGGAACCAGGCCTACCTTTGTCATAGTGCAAACAGACAAGTCAAAATAGATGAGAGATTGGTCAAAGATCATCTCAGGGGGGTGGGTGCAACTGAGGATCTATAAATCCTCCATGACTTTACTCACAAGTGGCAGTGGAAGAAGCAAGGGAGAGAGAGAGGCCCTCTCCCACTAGAGTTTCTCCTCAACTGGGAATGCCTAGATAAAAGGAGAAACCTCTGTTAAGGAGACCAATTTTCCCTTGTTTCCCTTTTTAGATGGGAAATCAAGCCTCAAGGATCCAGGAAGGATCCCCCCCTTGCCTGCTTATTAAAACATTGGAAAGGTCTTGATCCAGAAAGTCTTCAGCAAAAGCGACTCAAGTTTTACTGCACCCAGGCTTGGCCACAGTATCCTCTGGGAGATGAGGAAAGATGGCCAGAAGGAGGGAGCATTAATTATAATACCATTCTTCAATTAGATGTATTCTGTAAAGAGGAGGGGAAGTGGACCGAAGTTCCATATGTTCAATTGTTCTTTGTCCTAAGAGACCACCCAGAATGGCTAAACAAATTCAGGCTAGACACCCAGGCCACGGTAACCCTTTGCAAAAAGCCCCCAAACTCTCTTGAACCAAAAAAACCATCTAATGCTCCATCAGCTCCCCCTCTCCCCCCTTACCCAGTTACCTCACACACCAGACATCATCCCACAGGACTACCCCCTCCAGTTAATTCCTGGAGGGGACAGAGCTCATGTTCCTTTTGGAGTGAGTGAATGTAAAGAAATAAAAAAGGATTTAGGAAATTACACAGAAAACCCAGATCAGTACATCCAGGCATTTAGAGAAGTCAGCCAAAACTTTGAACTGAGAGGGAAAAATGTACTGCTATTGCTATCTCAGACCCTCACTTCTCTGGAGAAACAGCGGGTTCTAGAGCAGGCAGTCACAGCTAGAGACAATTATCACTTAGATAAAAGCGGCCCTACAGGCCTGTCTCAGACTGGGCCCTCACAGGAGGAGGAGGGGGAGGGAGAAGAAAGACAAAGACACTGGATACCTAGAAGGGAGCCTCAATTCCCAATTCCAACAGGAGAACAGGCAGTGCCTAGGTATGACCCTAAGTGGGACCCTGAAAATGACAAGGATGAATAGAGCCGTAACCATTTCATCCACTGCATTCTTGAGGGTCTAAGGAGAACCAAGGTAAAACCTCTTAATTACTCCCAAGTCACAGCTGTACAGCAAGGACCCTTAAAAACTCCAGTAGCTTTCCTACAGAGAGTTAAGGATGCTTTACAAAAGCATACCAACATTGTACCAGAGTCACAGGAAGAGGAAATCGTCCTAAAAGATAAATTCCTAACACAGCCAGCACCAGATATCCATAAAATGCTTCAGAAATTGGTGTCTGAAGGGAGCAGAGATCTGGACCAATTGGTCCGTGTAGCCACATCTGTATACTCTAACAGGGACTTAGAAAAAGAAAGGAAGGACCTGGAAAGGGAAAAGAGAAAGGATAAGTGGCAGGAGGCTCTGATCACAGCGCTCGGCTCTGAGAGGCTCCTCCTGGACAAAGTCCAAACCCGAGGACATGCTTTCAATGTGGACAGGCAGGCCATTTTAGGAGGGAGTGCCCCCGGAGAAAGCTACTTCTGGGACCCTGCCCCATTTGTCAGAGAAAACACTGGAAGGCACATTGTCCATGGTTCTCAGGGGAACCAGGTCAGAGCCTCCCACCAATGACGGGTCCCGGGGCCTCCCATACAGGCTTCTGTAACTACTATAAAAGCAGAAGAGCCCCAAATTAAGCACAAGGTCAGCCTCCTTATCAATGCTGAGGACAGCATCTCAGCTATTCCTTTCTCTCCCGGACCCAGGTCCTCCAGGAAAATTCCTGTTCGAGGCATATCAGGCCAGCCTCTAGAGTGTTATTGCACTCAGCTGTTAGCCTGCTCCTGGGGAGATTTCCATTTCTGTCTCTCCTTTTTAATTGTCCCAGAAACCCCTACTCCTTTGCTAGGGCGAGACCTTCTATCCAAATTGGGGGTACAGCTACTTTTACCCCCAAGAGAGTACTTTTGCTTGCCCCTAATAGAGGAACAAGTAGACCCCACGGTGTGGACAGATGGACACACTGTGGGATGGGCACGAACAGCTGCCCCAGTCCTAATTCATCTCAAGGACCCCTCCTGGCTTCCCCATCAAAACCAATATCCTTTAAAGCCAGAAGTTGAGGAGGGGCTAATTTCCATAATCAAAGGCTTAAAGAGACAGGGACTGCTAATAGAATGTTCCAGCCCATATCATACTCCTATTCTCGGTGTCAGGAAGGGACCTAACAAATGGAGGCTAGTCCAGGATCTCCGCCTGATCAACGAAGCAGTAGTGCCTCTCCATCCTGTAGTTCCAAATCCCTATAAGCTTTTACCCCAAATACCTCCAGGTACCACTTACTACTCTGTCCTGGATTTAAAAGATGCCCTCTTTTTCATTCCCTTACACCCTAAAAGTCAACCTATCTTTGCCTTTGAGGACCCCACAAGGAAGTCTGGACAGGTCACTTGGACTGTCCTTCCCCAGGGATTCGGAGACAGGCCCCACCTCTTTGGGTTAGCTCTAACCCAAGACTTGGCAGAGTGGCAATACCCACAAGCTACTCTGCTACAATATGTAGATGACCTCCTGCTCTGTGGACCAAATGAGCCTGTCATTTCACGAGCCACTGAGTCCTTACTAAACTTCTTAGAAAATAGAGGTTATAAAATCTCTAAAGAAAAAGCTCAATTGTGTCAGTCTAGGGTTACATATTTAGGTCTTGTCTTGGAGAAAGAAATGAGGTCTCTAGGAGAAGATAGAATCCGTCCAATCCTGACATTTCCTCTACCTAAAACTCTAAAACAATTGAAGGCCTTTTGGGGGGTCACAGGACACTGTAGAATTTGGATTCTGGGATATGCAGACCTAGCTAGGCCCTTATATCAAATCCTTAAGGAAGCACAGAAGGATCCCCAGCCCTTTATTGAATGGGATGACAAGTCAGAAAATGCATTCCACCAGTTAAAAAAGGCCCTTATGACAGCTCCCGCCCTGGGTCTCCCAGTACAAGACAAGTTTCAATTACATGTCTATGAAAAGGGAGGACTGGCCTTGGGCGTGGTGACTCAGCTCTGGGGCATCACTCCCCAGCCAGTAGGCTACTTAAGCAAAGAGTTAGATCAGGTAGCCAAGGGATGGCCAGGATGTCTTAGAGCAGTGGCTGCAGTAAGTCTTCTAGTCCCTGAAGCTCAGAAACTTATCCTAAACCGCCCCCTAATGGTTTATACCCCACATGACCTAGGGGAATTTTAAACTCAAAAGGAGAACTTTGGCTACCTGACAGCCATCTACTTAAATACCAGACCCAGCTTCTGGGAGGGACAGAAGTAACTTTAAGGACCTGTCAGAGCCTAAATCCTGCATCCCTTCTACCAGAGGCAGAGGGAAATCCTGAGCACTCGTGTGAGGAGGAGGTACTTATGGAAAATTATGCTGCCCGACCTGACTTAACTGATCGGCCCTTAAAAAACCCAGATCTAGAATTATACACTGATGGCAGTTCCTTTGTCAAGAATGGTGTCAGACATGCAGGGTTTACAGTTGTGACAGAATTTGGCACCCTCACATCAGGTCCTCTTCCTCCTAATACAAGTGCTCAATTGGCAGAATTAGTGGCCCTGACAGAAGCCCTAAGACTGTCAAAAGAACAGACAGTCAACATCTACACAGATTCTAGGTATGCCTTCCTGCTCCTGCAGGCTCATGCAGCCATCTGGAAGGAAAGAGGAATGCTAACTACAACAGGAACAGCTTCCCATAGAAATAATAGAGGTCACTTTAATAGTTTTAGGGAGAACAGCGTTAGTTGCAGCCCTTGATGGAATCAGTTATGGGGTGATTGCCAGTCATGTAACTGCAAAAAAACCTAACCAAAGTAGTAGAGGACACCTCAGACCAGGTAGGCCTTGCCATTAAGGACATGCAAAGGTCTTTGTCGTCCCTTGCCTGTGTGGTCATGGACCACCGCCTGGCCCTAGATTTTCTTTTGGCCAAGCAAGGGGGGGGGGTATGTGCCATCGTCAATACCTCCTGTTGCACACATATAAACACTTCAGGCATTGTAGAGGAACGTGCAGACTACGTTCTCCAACAGGCTAAGTGGCTCTGGGAGCAATCTCTTGAAACTCAGGTTTCTACACAGGTATAGGAACAAATAAAATCCTGGCTCCCCTCCAGGACTTGGTTCCTTCCCTTTCTGGGGCCTATAGTTGCCATTATTCTCTTGCTTGTGTTTGGGCCTTGCATTTTAAACTTACTTGTCAAGTTTGTTTCTTCTCGCCTAGAATCCATCAAACTACAAATGCCTCTGGTGGAGATGAAAACGACCTACTGCTGTGGTCCCCTTGACAACCCCTCTCATGGTCAGCCCTGAAGCTGCGGGCCCCTTCATCGCCCCCTGTCAGCAGGAAGCAGTTACCGAACAGACTTCACAGTCCCAATCCCTAACAGCAGTTAGGGCGACCATTGAGACCATTGAGAGGGGGGAATGAAGGACTGAAGAACAGACTGCAGGAGGTCCCAAAAGGCCATAAGTGGTCAAGGAGACACCTCTCCTCCCTAGGAAATGCCTGTTTGCATCTGAAAGACATCTCCTGCCATCTGGCAATGCAAATAGGCTATAAAACCCCACTCCCCACCCTGGCCCATGGGATCACCAGTTTCCAGGTCCCCCTGCATTCTCCAATATGCAGTCTTTCTCCTCTTTCCTCCAACTAAATTCTCTACAAGTAAAATCTTTCTGACCTCTGCGGTTAGATTTTGTCTGTGCTTTCATTCTCAGAGCAGGCTCAAGAACCCTGAGCACCTGAAATTCCTGCGTGTGTCATCCGTGCATCAGTTGTATTAAATAATAATAATAATAAATAATAAAAGTATTATTTTTTAAAAGATGTGTCCTAAGAACTCTCTCAGGAGGAACACCAGTGAGGAAAGGAAAAGAAGCAGAACTGGGCAGAAGAAAAACACAGATAGGAGAAAAGGAAAAGACAGAAATGCAGAACATCCCTAAGGTGGAGCCTGGTGAGGACTCTCGATTCTCCCCTGCCCTGTCTTGTGCTGAGGTTGGCTCAGAAGAAGAGGAGCAGAAGAGGCACTGCTCCCACTGCGAGGGTCTTGTAGATTGATGTTGATGTCCACTGCGGGGTCATTCTGGATGGTTTCTGTGCCCGTGGGATCCTGAGGAGAGACAGCCTCACCTGTTCACTAATTGGGTTTTTGAATAAGCAATATGCAAATAAGGCACCTAGCACATGTCACCCTGCAGAAGTTGGCTTCTTGGGGCCTTTATCCTGGTCTTCTCCAGTGGTTCCCCGGAAGGCCTGTCTAGGGAGGGTAACACCAGAGTTCTGATGAAAATCCCTCTCACAGGCCTCGCTAACCCCCTGCAGGGGACTCTACCTCAGGAGAGATTCCTCAGAGAGACTACAAAGGGCAGGAGGCCCCGGGGGAGCTGACACTGAGGACTGACTGGCTGACCACCACAGCACACTGGGGACACAGGGAGCAGGTCCCTTTGTCCTGAAGGGGATCCCTGGACAGGCACGGCTTTAGCATCTCACACTTACTGCAGCATGATCCTCCCAACTGTTCTTATTTTATTTATCATAGATACCTTATGCAAAAAAAACAAAAACAACAACTTAGTGTCCCTCCTGGGATCGCACAGATTTATATTTTACTCAAGAAAACACCAGCACGGCCTCAGGAGAGCCAGAGTGCAGGGCGAAGCAGTCTTCTCTTTTGCTTGCTGGAGAAAGTGTACATTCGATGCCTGAAGTTGTTCACAGGTGAGCCAATTTCCACCGCTGCAGGACAGAACAGCTTCGCCCAGGCGGCAGGCGAGGGGAAAATGTCCCCTCTACTTGTTAAGTCTCTCTGGAATAAACTGATGAAGATCAAATTGGGGAAAGGGGGAGATCACACTGTGATTACCTGCTAACCCCAAGTTAGGCAAAACCACACACCCCTTTCTTCCCTAAGGGAGGCAGAGAATGTAGAGGGTTTTGAGGGCTCATAAGTGGTTTTCAGAGGAACGAGCGGCCCTGAGGACAGAAATCAGCTTGCAGCATAATTGCCTTTGGAATTTGCATGAGCCCAAGGGAGAGCCGCCATCCTGGTCACAGTCCCCAGCCTTCTTCCTGGAATAAAGGATGGACTCTCAGGTTGGAGTAGATGCCATGAGTCCCCTTCCACAACGGGGTCCTACTGCAGACAAGGGGATTCCAGACTGTCTGCACTTGGGGGCAGGGGCAGGAAAGCTCAGAGGAATGCCATATCTGGGGTGCAATTCTCTGAGCCCCAACCCTGGAACTCTTTCTGCATTTACACTGTCTACATCACCTGGGGTTATCTTGGCTCCAGATAACCCCACACCTCACCGCCGTCCTTTGCCACCATGGCTTCTCCCGTATGTGCTCTTTCCCTTGAGGCTTCAGACAGACTTCAAGTCTAATTTTCAAACCATGGAACAGCTTCTGATAAATCCAGAAGTGTGAGAGGACTGAGGGGTCACAGGATGGCACGTGAAATTCCAAATGTGCCCCTGTGTGGGGCCTTTCTTCCAGTCCTGTCTCAGAGCAGGCTCTTGGGGATCCTTGTCTGCTCCTGACAAAGCAACCAGAAGGAAGGGAAACTGTCTGATGCTCGCTATGATACAGGACGTCTAAACAGCCATGGTTCTGAGGCCCACACTTTCCAGAAGCTCAGGCCTTTGTGTACAGCCTATTTCAATCTCTTAGGTAGAACCCATCATTTTTCCTGCAGTCAACTGTGTGGCTGTAAATAACTTTATCTAAGCAGAGAGAAATTCTGGAGAGGTAATGGGGGCAGGGCTCAAATGGGGGAGGTCAACACACAGCAAGGAGGGGTTGTGCTCCATCACTGAAACCCACAAGTCGATCTTGAGGCGCTGGCACCGCTCCACACTGGTGAATTCACTAGGTAGCTGTGTGTCCAGCTTGTTCTGCCTGGGCTGTCCACAGGCTGTGTCATGGAGGCTGATGTTCCTTCTACCCCCAACCACACACAAAGATGGAGACCTGGCAGAGAAGACCCAGGAGGCAGCCCTGGGCGGGCCCCTCGATGCCAGCCCCTGTACTTACACTGGAAAACTGCTGAACATCTGACCTGACCGGCTTCAAAGCTGTTGCTGCTTTTCATTTGATTTGGCCAAGGGGATTCAGAAACTTGCAAGGAACCAGTCCAAATCCCTGAGTCACTCTGACTCATTCTTTTCAGGTGATCTAGAGGAAATTTGCTTACTATGATCACGTATTCTTTGCCCACAGGCATTCGTATCTGCCTTTTTTTTTTGAACCTGTGACATACACCCTCACACTGAGCATGCTCAGAGATGAGAGGCCTCTGCAGGTGATGCTGTCTCCTCTGTGACAGTGTGCAGGTCTCCCCACTGAAAGCCCGGTGCTGTCCTCACTCCAGAGCTCTCCTTGCTGCAAGTCACAGCCCCACCCAGCCCCTACTTCTGTTTATCTACTTTGCACTCTCAAGAGGTGAACCCATTCACTGTATTCGGTTACATCACCCCAAAAGATTTTGGCATGCTGACCACAGCACATGCAAGGCAGGGTGCCTGTGAGTTGCTTCACGTGTGAGGGAGGAAATTGGTGATCACTTGTTCTTTCCCAGGGTGGCTCCGACTTCACTTCTAGTACTTGAGAGCTGCTTTACCTGAGTGACAGGACAACCTGAGGTTTTCCTCCCAAAGTCTGTCCTATCTCCCCTTAGAAGGGCCAAGGCTTTCCTTTCTGTTGCTCTGGATGTTTGGAAAACCACAGTCACCTGTTCCCTCTTCATGTCTCACACTGGGGATCCTGTGTATGACGAAGTAACTTGGATTTTCTTCTCTTAACCTCCCCCTGACTGGTTGCTTTATTTCATAGACACAATAATCAAACCTCCCTAGTGTGGAGAAAAGTTTCCTCTCCACTATAGCAGTTGTCTGCCCTCAAACCTTCCAGGGAGGGCGACATGCTCCAGAGGGGTGACTTAGAGCTGGGAACATCTCAGTCCATCGTCCGACCAGAACATGCTTTTCTCTATGTCTTGCAGAGATCAGATGGTTCTAATCTCAGCTAGTCAACCATGGGACAAGGAACATGGACCTGGAGGGTCTGGGTGTGTCCCCATGAACAAGGGATCACTGGGAGTCTGATGGTGGCAGGAGAGCATGTGGACGGAGAGCCTCCCCCTGATCACAGGGGATGCGATCCTTTGTGGTGACCCCAAAGACTGGAGCCAGAAAGACTCGCTGCAGATGCCTTGCTGCTGAGGGCTCAGGAAGCTCCACCTGGTTCAATGTGAGATCTTTGGGAATCGAGGTGCCATGTTCTCCACGTGTAGCGGGGTGTGATAAGCTGGGAGGGAGGTGGTGACTAGCATGGTTTATGCACAGCTTTGTCAGCCCATGGTCTTAGGTTTTGCTAGGCTAACTGCCACGTGTTATTCAGTTCCCCAAGAGGGCAGGAGAAAAATCCTGAATTCCCATCTCTCCCACATGAGGATGGCACTCAGTCCAGAATGGCACCTGGGCAGGGAGTTCTGTCACCTACATCCCCTGCCAGCTTCAGTCCCTGGATCTAGGGGTGAGACCAATCCTGGTGACAGCAAGGCCCTGTGGTCCCAATTCCTCCCCCAGGAAAAAGCAAGCTCCGAGGGGGGGCTGTTTCCTTCAGGAAATTCAGACTTTGTCTTCCTGGAGGCATTGAAAGGCCTACCCTCCCCGGGGACTTTCCAGAGAGTCTCCTAGAGATGGGGACACTAGTGATTCTTTCAAAATTGTCATTCAAAACCACTGGCACCAAAATACAAAGGACCCTGGAGTTTGCTGGCTTTCTGTTCTGCCAAAAGACTTGGAATTTCAATTTAAAGGAGGAAAGGTTTGTTTTGCCTCACAGTTTCAAAGATCTCAGTCCAAGCTCAGCTGGCTCCATTGCTTTGGGTCTAAAGGTTAAGAATGTCATGGAAGCCAGGTGCTGGTGGCTCACGCCTGTAATCCTAGCTACTCAGGAGGCAGACATCAGGAAGATCCCGGTTCAAAGCCAGCCGGGGCAAATAGTTCATGCGACATCCTATCTGAAAAAAACCCTTCACAAAAAGGCTGGTGGAGTGGCTCAAGGTCTAGGCCCTGAGTTCAAGCCCCAAGTTCAAGTCCCAGTACCACCAAAAAAAAAAAAAAAGCCAGAATATCATGGCAGTATGATAGCAACATAGCAGATGAGGCGACACACCTCCTGATAGCCAGGAGGAAGGGTGAGAGAGGAAGGAGAAGGAGGAGGAGGAGGAGAGGCCAAGGACAAAAATACACCCTTCAAAGTCACACTGCCAGTGACCTACTGCCTCCAAATAGGCCCACCTCTGAATAACCCATTAAGAATGAACTTATGGGTGGACAGCCCTGGTGAGGTCAAGCCCTCAAGATCCAATCACCTCTCAGTGGCCCCACCTCTGACCTGGGGACCAAGCACTCAACACATGAGCCTCTGGGGGACATTACAAATCAAGCCATGACAACAGAGGTTGATGAAACTTGTTAAACCCTCTTTGAATGGGAAACTCAAGGGCAGGAAGCAAAGGCTCCAGGAATGCCCTCCCCCAGGTGTGGCACTCCACATTTCCCTGAAGAGAAATAGCTGTTCCTCCCAACCTGGCCTGGTCAGGTACTCGGGCGACCGAGGGCTGCTCTCCTGAGTGCCCTGATCTGAGTATCTAAGACAGCAGAGTCACATGCAGCTGTGGTCACATGCCTGTCCTTCCTGAAATGGATGATGGATGGGCGCAGGAGAAGGCAATGTGTTCCCTTTTACAGCAGACAAGGGGAATCCGGAGAGAGCCTCTGCCTGAGCAGGGACGCTCAGAGGGACCTGGTTCTAAGCCTGCTTTTAAGGAAGTTAATTGTCTGCGGGTCCAAATTCTCAGCAAGCCAAAGATGCCATTTTGGGGTATCATTCACTGAGCCCAACCTCTCCTAGGATAGGAGGTCTGGTTTTGCTCTCCTTCACCACTCTGGGCACACAGTCAGTGCTAACTAAATACTTAGTCCCCGGATTTTTCTGTTGCATTGCTTTGCTTAAGGCGAAATATACACGTATTTTCTATGGATGTGTACCGAGATCACACACTTCATTATAGCCACGCTTGGAAGCGAATCGAGGAAAGAGCCTGGTCTCCGACCTCTGGAAGTAAAATGATGGCTTGCCTATCACAGGGTAGGGTTAGCAATGGACGAGCAGCCTAAATGCCTGCCCATTGTCTGAAAGACACTTTAGAAACAGGTAAAATCGTGACTTGCATAAGATATAAAAATGAGCACACAAGTGGAAGATTTTACTTTATGCATTCAGTAGGAGAAAACCAGGCAGTGCTAGCCCAGGTTCAAAGGAAAAATGAAAGCCACACACATCTTTGAGGAGTAAAGAAATTTCAAACTGAATCACAAATGGAGACAGGCCGAGTTTTCCTCGGGGACAGGAAGTCAGTTAAATGACTACCAGACAGCAACATATTCATACCCGTCAGTCACCCCATTTCACAGGGTTGCAAGATAGTTCAAAGACAGTGACTGCCCCGAAATACATGCTATAGTTTTCACTGAAACACAAAGGTTTTTAAACAAAATATATGTACAATAATAATGTCTTAACTAGCTAAGAGATTAACTTAAACTTCCTTTCATTAATAATCTTCTTATGCGTTGAAGGTCTACGTTCTCAAAGTTCAGAACAAAGATTTTCATTAAATCTAATTTAATGTTCACTAGAATTCATTAAAAATCAAACACTATCACACAGATGACTACTTTTCCTGGAAACCACAACTCTGAGAGGCGCAGTCATGTTCGTTAATTCTATTTTGGAAAAGGACAAGAAGACAGGGCGATTGCCACCCAGTGTGCACAGTGCCCCTCCGAGAAAGCTCGTCCCCACAGCCTCTACAACGCAGGGGCAGAGCAGTTAAACGTCCCACCGCCGAGCGGTGGCTTTGTTTCATGACAACATGCCAGAGACCCCTCCCAGCAGTTGGGAGGCACTGTCGCTCTCCCACCTCTTCCTGGTGGGAAGCCATCCAGGTTCTGTCGTCTTTTTCCTCTTGGGGTCTATGTTCTTCTGATCATTGACAGCTCAGAGAAGGTAACACATGTTATTTTTTACTTAAACTTGGAAAAGAACGAGAAATAACAGCAGTGGCGTCCTGAGAAAATTTCACAAACGGGAAGAATGGGATAAGCTACACCTCGGAGCCACGCGCAGAGAACGGAGACACACAGCCAGGGGACAGGGACTTTGAAATCTCCCTTACTGACACAGATTCCGGCTTGGCACCTTTCGAACTGCGCATCCGTTAGAAGTTCCTTAAATGTCCGAGTCTCGATTCCTTTGCCTGCAGGATGGGAAGGGTGACAGTTGTGCGAGATGCAAGAAAGCGTAGATAAGGTGAAACCCCTCCCACGAGGTGCTCCTTAGTACCCAAGAGCAATGACGTGCGATGTCTGAGGCTCCTACCTACTCAAGAAGTCACCTGGACGACTGGGAGTGGGTGCTCGGGATGACTCAGAGTCTCAGGAACTCTGACACCAGGACACTTCAGTGGAATCAGGAGCATGAGGGAAGTTTGGCCCTGGAACAAGGGGACTGGGAGCGTCTTCCCTTGTAAATGCCGGGACGTGACTTCTAGCAGACAGTGCTATTGTCTACTGAATACCATTTGCTCCTCATCCTTCCTAACAAGTCTCAGACTCTCCGAGTCAGTAATGGGTCCAGATGACAAGTGCACTGTTCCCAGCTGTCCTGCAGCCAATGGTGGCCCTGCCCACTTACAGCCAGAACACCTTTGGTGGGGGCCATGGTGGATTGGCGTATCTTTTGACCCTTGCCCTTTCCCCCTTCTCCCTCTATGATTGAAGTCATACAGATCCTGGAGTGGGAAGGGAGGAGGCTACATGTCCCTGGTGACACGCAGGAGCCTTACACCTGCCCAGGGCCACCCACCTCTCATTTCTTGCTACGTGCGAGAAGCAAGGCCCTGTGTCGTGGGCCTCTCCCGTCGGGCTTGTCTGATGTGCAGCTGAGGATTCCCAGGGCATTTCTGCTCCTGAAGGGGTCGGGGTCACCACCTGAGCTACGCCACTCTGGCAGAAGGGTTGTTCTGAGCTGAGGGCAATTGAGACAAAGCAGCGAGCGAGCTGCCCTCCTCCACCTCTCTGTGAGCACACCCCACTGCCCACTTCCTGTACCAGGAAGGGCTAACAGACAAAGTAGCCCTGGGAGAGCTCACACAAACAACCTTGCAGCCAGCCCTTACCCTCCATTAACTCCCCATGTGTTTACCTTTCTCCAGGAAAATAAGATCAGAATGGAGAGACACTGAGTCCAGGCACTTGAAATGGAGCCAGGAGGCCATTGTTAGTCAGGTTTCAGACACGGCAGTGGCTGAACCTCTGACCTGGGCCAAAGATGCCCAGCTACCACCAAGGCAAGCTTGGGACTGGGCCAAGCCACGTTTCCTGAAGCAGTGTTGACCTCTTCAGACCTCCCATACAACGGATGCCTTCCCTAAGTGACCCAGACACCGAGACCCACCCACTTCCTTCTCCCGGGACAGCTCGGCTCTTGCCGGAACCGTTTGTGAAATCCCAGAGTGTGTGTGGCTTTGTTTTTGTGTGTGTGTGTGTGTGTGTGTGTGTGGTTCTGGGGCTTGAACTCAGGGCCTTCACCTTGAGCCACTCCACCAGCCCAATTTTTTGTGATAGGGCTTTTCAAGATAGGGTCTCTCAAACTATTTGCCCGGGCTGGCCTCAAACTGTGATCCTCCTGATATCTGCCTCTTGAGTAGCTGGGATTATAGACATGAGCCACCAGCGCCCAGCTCAGAGTGTGTTTTTAAGGCTGCTTGATCCTGTGTTTTCCCAGACAGTAGTAATGATTAGCTCCTAATGGTTTTCTTTGTTCTCTACCGGGTTGACTTTATTCTGGGTTGATACTTCCCCAGAGTTTGCTGCTATAGAAACTCCAGGTCCTTTATCTTTTGTCCTGTCACTTCTCTGAAATTTATTGTTCTTTGCTATGAGGCTGCACAGGCCCAAGTTCCAGCCCCTCCCTTGAGTTACTCGTCACTGAGCGTTCCATGGGGGTATGACACACATCATAAACTTCTGTCGTTTTCCTCCTGTCCCCTGGCCTTAGTCAGTCTAATTTGCAGGGACCCTGCCTGAAAACACATGGTAGAAGAGCCCAGCACTTTTTCTTCTCTCTCGCTCCCATGACGGGGAGGAAGCGCCCATAGAGTCCAAAGTGGAGGTTATGAGGCCTGGACAGCAGAGGGAGACTTCTGCAGGGACAGGTGGCTGCGGTCCTCCTCCAGAGGACTGGGTCTGAGTCCCCAGCAGGGGGCTCCACACAGTGGGAAGGGACCACACAGAGCCACAAGGCATGTATGGTACCCCCATAATAATGAAGTTATCTTTCTCATTGTAACAGAAAATGCTAAATGCTAATATACCAGAGTCAAACTTTTAAAAGTCCAAACAAACAACTATACACAAAAGAATAGCTGTATTATTTGCCAAGGTTCACTACATTACTAAATACAACATTTTTCCAAAGTATTTTATCTTGAAAAAGTTTAGGTCACAAAATCTGAGCATTTTGCCTCAAGAGTAATTGTTAGAATGTGACTGATCCCTGGCCGGGCATAGTGGTGTGTGCTATAATCCCTCCACTAGGGAGGCTAAGGCAGGAGCATCATGGGTTGGAGGCCAGCCTGGGTTCCATAATGAGTTCCAGGTTACCTGCGCTCCATAGTGAGTTCCAGGTTGGCCTAGGCTACATAACAAGATGTGGGGGGGGAGAGAGAGAGAGAGAGAGAGAGAGAAGAAGAAGAAGAAGGAGGAGGAGGAGGAGGAGGAGGAAGAGGAGAGGAAGAAGAGGAGGAGGAGGGAGAGGAAGGAAAGGAGGAAGGAAGGAAGGAGGAGCTACTAAGTATACTGTATCTGTGAAAATGTGCCTCCCTGGGCTCACACCTGTTCCATGAGGACATGACATTCTAGAAGTCAGCTTTCCTATTTGTCACCACCAAGCTGCCTTGACTTTGTTCTTTGGGCTGGCTTTCAGCTTAGGGCACCTTGACACCACCCTCCATTGTCACAGATGTGGACCTGGCCAGGCAGGCTTTGCTGAGCCAAGGGACAATCTCTCCCATCACATCATCACTGTCTTATGAAGCTCCCGATATGAAAGCCTCAACTTACAAATTTAAAAAAACAACACCCTCGATATAAAGGCATTGGAATTTACTCATTCTGTCACCCATTTTTCACCATCTTCTGTGGTTAGGACCCATTCTCTTAGAAGCACTGGCACTGGAAAGTAAAAGAAAGCTCTGCATTCTTCTGGTGTATTTGCCCTGGGCGTCGTCCTCAATATGGGAGACTGGATTGTCGGGATGGTCTCCACCATGCAGAGCCTCCGAGCCTCCACCAGCTCCAACAGGTCTAGAGATGACTGTGCCTCTCAACAAAGACCCAGGATCTGCAGCAGCAGGTCCTGAACCCCCAGATTGAAACACGACCTTAGTCCTACCTGCTTGACCTTTTCTCCTTGGAGGGGAACTTGCCTCCCTTTGCCGGGAAGTTGAGGAATGGGTTGAGTTCTTTGATTGAGAGTTTCAGCCTGGGGGAGTCCTGGAATGTCACACAACCATCAGCCGCTTGCCATGAATAACATGTGTGTGTCCTCCCCCAAATTCATGTTGAAATCCTCACCCCCAAGGTGATGGCATCTGAATGGAGGTGGCCCTTTGAGAGAGGAGTCACAGGGTGGAGTCCTCATGATGGCATCAGCACCCTTATGAAAGGGACCCGGAGAGCTCTGTCTGTCCTGTGAGGACATGGCAAGAAGACAGCAGCCTGCAACCCCGAGAAGGTCTTCCCCAGACCACGACCACTGCACTGGTGCTCTGAACTTGGACTTCCAGCCCTCGGAACTATGAGAAATAAATGCCTGTTGTTTATAAAGCATTCAGCTCATGGTAATTAGTGACACCAGCCCAAAATGACCAGACAATTTGGTAGTTCTCCCCAAGGTAAGATGTTTCAGGGGCGTGAAGAAAGTCCTGCTGTCTCGCAGAAGTTCCTACCTTGGTCACATTCCTATGTCCTTCCAACGCTATCATGCCTAGCACCCATCTTATTCTTGCCCTAGCCATGAGCGGTTGTGATGGGTAGCGGTCAGACCAGCTGCCTTGTCCAGTACATGTGACTTGCACACACAAGCCCTCCACAGAGCCAGGTGTGACCCTTTGGGCATGAGTGTGCTGGCTATACCCTGGTTTTGTCGTCATTTACTGGTTGCCTCTCCAGTTGGCAGTGAGCTCTGGAAAGAGCCAACTCCCCCACTGGCCCTGAGATGGCTGCCCAGGGGGTGGCTGAGCTGAGGTGCACACAAGCAGGAGCCCATTTTTGGGTTCTTTGTTCTCCTTAAAGGACAACATTGAGGATGAGCAGTCCCAACCTCCCAAAAGGTGAGGAGGAGGTGATACAGGACAGACTTGACTGGTCCAGCAGGAATCTCAGCTGCCTCCCCACAGGTGTGACAGGGTGACCGGGTGAGAGAAGTGGGAGACCATGCCTCTTCTCTGTGCAGCACCCAAGGCTCTGGACAAACACACGGGCAGGGCTGCTGGTTGGCACTTTGAGATTTCTTGTGGTCGGCCCTCTGTGGACAAGAACCACGGCCTGGACAATCTGGGATTGAGCAGGCCCATGTGGTAGCATTGGTCACTGTGTTAGGGACTCACTTGCTCTCCTGTCTGGAAGGTACTGACCTCTGAAGAGAGAAAGGAACTCTCCTGACCAGGGTAGGAGCAATTTTGCACGAGCAATTTTTCTGCTAGTGCGAAATCAAGAAAGGCACAGCTCACAGACAACGGTGGCTCCATTTACTCTGCTTTGTACAAGACCCAGCGACTCCAGGTGGCAGTTTTCCTGCTGCTGCTGTCACCTTTAAGGACGAGTGGCCAAAACTCAGCAAGGCTAAGCAGTGTGGAAGCCCCATCTGGTTAGCAATGGAGTCTGGATTGGAAGCCTTCTTTTGAGGCTGCTGACCTGCCAAGAGTGTCACTAAGAAAAATGTCAACTGTCCCCCACACAGGCAGTTTTACAGGCGCTCACATGAAGACCTGAATTATCATGGGAACTAGACGGGAAAGGGCTCTGTGTGCGGTAGGAGCCTGGGCTGCAGAAGGAAGAGAAGGGAGAGGAAAGTTACAGGTGTGTTTCTTAAAGAAACAACATCCCCTGTAGCCAGCAGTGGACCATGTTGTCCTTATACACAGCAGTGTCCTTTAGCCAAGGTGGGGGGAGGGGATGGAGGAAAGGCAACAGAGTATTTAGGGTTTTCTACTCCTCAAATCGGCGGAGGAGGATTGCAGAGCGAGTGTCCACTCAGAGAGGAGCCTTCGCCACTCCTAGCACCCACAGGGCTGTTGGCTGTGTATTGATTGTTCCAGCCGACAGAGCCAGGTGCCAGGACTGAGCCAAATTCTTCCCTGCAAGCTTGATGAGAGTTTTCACACTCCTGGGAGGAGGCAGCAGTCTCCAGAGCTCAGGATGCACTCCTGCCTCTGCCTGCTCTGACCCCCAGAAGGTGAGCATCACAGCAATGGGCAGTCCACCCCCATGTACACTCTGCCCTGTGTACACTCCACCTGGTGTATACGCACTGCCTGCACCGGAGGTTAGAGCACGAGGACTCTCTACATCAGCTGGTCATTCTGTTCCATGCTGCAACTTTGCGGTTCTCAGCACTGTCCCCTTGGGGGTGCCAAGTCAGTCCCCTCCCTTCCCCTGCTTCCATACACAGCCTGCCTTTCCCTCACGCAACCCTGCTGCCCTCTGTCTCTGCTGCTCTTATGGGCACATCACTGCCTCCTGAGTCTCCAGCCTCCCATCAAGTAACCTGCAAATTCCTGAGTGGGGTTTTCGGTCCTCCATGATTTCCTTCCTCCACCTTCTCTGCCTGTTGCTCTGCCCTGCAGACCCTGGGCAGGGTCCTCTCCATACCATGGTCTCCAGCTCCTGCCTGCATCACATGCCCTGCAGGACTTGTGGAAACACAGGCAGCTGCCCCCCGCTTCGGGTGCCCAGCCCAGTGGTTGTCAACTAAGCACTCTCAGGTGATGTGACGCCACTGGCCATGGGGACACACTTTGAGAACAGGTGTTCACGAGGCCTCACACTGGAGAACAGAAGTTCAAAGGCTGAGGGGGACCTGGTCTGTGCCTTTCTCAGGGATCTTTGACACTCCTCGGGTGGTAGGTCTTCACCCCAGGCTCTGCCTCTGACATATCATGCTGGGTTTAGGGCTCGCTCTGCTCCAGAACGGGCTCCTACAGCCGCTTTCGTAGGTACTGGGGCTAGGACTTCCATGTATCTTTTCTGGAGACATAACTCAGTCTGCAACCCCTTTCTTCCAGGAAGACTTCTCCCAAGAGCAGAGGAGTCCTCTCCCCGAGAACTTCTGCAGCACCCCTGGCCTCCTCCCTCGCTCGACGGTAAGTTCCTGAGGACAGGACTGGGTTTTGTCTGCCTCTGGATGCCTCCTGGCCCATGCTTTGTACCCTCTTCTCAGAGAGCAAGGCCAACACACAAGAGTTAGGTGACCTCACCTGTGACTCTGCCACTGGGCATTTATGGAGAGCACCTACTGTGACTGGCTCAACCTAAGGACTCCACATGGAGCCCTCGGAGGTGTGTCCTGGAACTGTTGCATCCTGAAGAGGAAACCATGGAGGGACAAGAGGATAGGTCACTTGTCTGAGCTGGTACACTTGTTAAGTGCTAGGACCAGAAACCAAGATAGGAAGAAGAGACCCAGGACTATAGGTACCAGCTCCAGGTGGCCACTCCTGGGTCAGCTCCTTTGTCCTCACTGTCCCCCTCCCCCTCCAGTGCCAGTTACAGAATTTAGGGGCCCGGTAGAAATGAAAATGTGAGACCCCTTGTACAAAAAACAAAAGCAGGAGAAACCATCAGTAAGGAGCTAAAATACAAGGCTTTGACTTCCTCTCACAGGCCCTCTCCACCTGCCATGGAGGTCTTTTGGGGCTGCTTAAAATCATCCTTGGAAGGAAAGCTAGGAAGTATTGGTCAGTGTCCTGGAGGCAGAGCCCTCCATAGCATGCACAGGGCCCTGGCTTCCAGCTAGAAGAAAAAAAAAAAAGGTTAACTTTACAACTTTATGCAATGCTGATTTTAAATGTAAGAGATTTTTATTGCATTTGCAAAGTCACCAAAATCACTGCTTGTTTTTTGTATCATGAACATACATTTAAAATTTTCTTATCCAGGGAAACACAACAGAAAGAGAGCCCATCTGTTCCTTCTGCAGCCCCCAACATGGGACGCACACATTTTGCCCACAGCCAAAGCCTATTTCCTGGTCGACAGGTCAGGGAGGGTTGGGGCGGGGAGCGGGGGTGGGAAGACGACTGGATGCTGTCTCCTTCCTTCCTACTGTGCCATTGTTTTCAGTGCAAACACATGGTCAATTCCAGAACAAGACATGAGCCAGAGGGCTTGTGTCTGCCTTTCTCAGAGCACCCACCTCCTAACGGTCCTGAAAGGTTCTGCCTCAGATGGACACTTGGTCACTTGGTCTGTCAGGGTATTGGTACCCTATTTCTCAGTTGGAGATAGAAAACACACAGGGAAGGAAACATTTTTCTCCACCCCTACCCACCCCTGGGTCCGTGGCTGGGGCTCTGCGAATCAGACCGGGCAAAGACAGGTTACAGAGGAAAGAAGCCATTTATTAACGGCTGTGTGTCACGTACAGAGAGCACTTGGAGGTGAGAAATTCCAAGGGTGCTTAGAACCTGGGCTTGCATGGAGCCCTCACAATGACCAATACAGCTTAGAAGTGACAGGACAAGGGGAGAGTGTGGTGAGCGTGCAAGGCAGGCACCTTCAGGAAGGTGGCGGGCAGGAAGCCACTGCAAGACAGGGGCTGGTTGTTGGATTGGCTCTGTGGATTCCCTGTTACCCTATGGACCCCCCTGTCACTATCGGGCCGAAAGGGCTCCAGGCCACCTCTGGGAAGCAACTCCTGCCCTTCTTGGTAGAGCTGGCTCTCACCCATTTATGTCCTGCTTTTGGACAGATGGGGGTCAGAGTTCTCCCTACGTCTGCTTCCTTTCAGGGACCACATGCCACATCCTCAGGCCACAGTGAAATCAGTGAGGCACACCTGGCCACCCCCACTCACCTTGCCCTCCCACCTTCATGGGCCTCCAGAATCTGGGTTCACAGACATCGAAAAGGCCCAGTGGGTTGGGAGGAGCAGCCAGTGTGCGTGTGGCACACACCTCCTCATCTCATGCCATCGTCCCGGCCACATCTAAAGGTGGTGACAGGAGAGCATTCAGCCAAGTGCAGGTCCCTCTGAGGGAAACCAGGTGGAACTTCAGTCAATGAACATGTCCTGCCTTGAGGACACAGGTCCCTTCAGCCAGGGCTGCTGAGGCCTCGGTTTCCCTGCACAGAGTCTGGTGCTCAGACCTGAAGTGGCCCCCTCATCGTCCCATGTCAGCCTCCCTGAAGACCTCCCCGGTCCTTCTCCAGTACAGCTTTTGATGGCTACCTCCATCGTGCTTGCTTCTTGCTGCGTTTTCCAGGCTTGCCCTCAGCTTCTTAATCAACTTCCATCCGTTCCTTTTGGGGGTGAGGGGAATCCGAGTCTCTCTGTGTTTCCGAGATCCAACTCCTGGCCCAAGCGATCCTCTTGCCTCAGCCTCTGAAGTAGCTGGGACTATACACATGTGCCACCGCCCCTGCTACTGATGCATTCCTCTCTCAGGACACAGCAGGGCCTCTACCTGCCTTGTCCTGGCTTCCAAATGGGCCACTAATATTAACAGATTAAAATCCATACTTCAAGTTTGTTTACTCAGTCCCAGAACAAACAGTTGTTCTGAAATTCACCTCGATTCCAGAGAAGCCTTGCCCACCCCAGCAGGTAACAGCCTTGTGAAAAAGGGTAGATGCACAACAATCCTGCGTGCTGACTTGGCACAGGCAGAGCCAGGCCACAGCGAGTGGAGAGAGCAAAGACTGGGCCACACTGTGCCCGTCATGAAACCGGAACTAACCGGGCAGTTTTATCCAGAACTAGACTCCTCCCCTGGGGCCGTGCTGTATGGTGGTTACCACTGGCTATGGGGTGGACAGGTGGAAGATTCAGGGGCTCTTTAGGGCTTTCACCT
Source organism: Castor canadensis (assembly GCF_047511655.1). Classification (NCBI taxonomy): domain Eukaryota; kingdom Metazoa; phylum Chordata; class Mammalia; order Rodentia; family Castoridae; genus Castor; species Castor canadensis. The sequence goes on along the minus strand of NC_133386.1, from coordinate 2,155,073 downwards.
GCACACAGGCTCGTGGTTGTGGGTGCCACTGAGGTGAGCGGAGCATGTGTGAGACTCTGACAGGTAGACATGATTAATAGAGGATCACGTGTGTGTGAGTGTGAGTGGGGGAGGGGTGCCTATGTGCACACACTCATTGCCTTAGTCATCATCTGTGACCATCCTGGCTTTTTTTTTTTTTCTGGAAAGGACTACTGGCCCCCCCCACCCCGGTGCACAGCCCCCCAGTTTCTGCATTGAAAGGGGGGCACTCAGCTTCCAGGATGCTCTGGTCTCAGGAACTGACATTTGCATTCCCTTTGTCCACTAACCATCTTGTTTCAGGGGACACTGCTCGGGTGGCTGCCTGGACCTGGCACCTCACGGAAGCACAGCTGCACACAGCCACCTCGGGCATCAGGGCGGTCTCTTCAGGTAGGGGCCCCTGCTGTCTTCAAGGAGCTGGCGCCCAGCGCGCTTCTGGCTGGATGTGCATTGGCAGACATGTGCAATTAGGAGCCATTAGAGCGCCATTTCAGTCCGGGAGAGACTTCATCAACCTTGTAATTAGGGCTCGAGCCTTCTGTAAGAAGGTGGAGGTTGACACATCTGTCACCTGTGTCTGACTCCGGGGGACATCGCCACAGAAGAATTACAATGGTGGAAGACGGTGGCCGCTGCTTCCATCCTCAAGTCCTCGGCAGGTATGGTGATCGTTATCTCACACCAATGAACAAGGTGGAGGCTCCCGAGGGGCCGGCAGGATGAGAAGAGAGGCGGAAGGCTGTATTAAAAGAGGAACGGCAAATGTTTATTCAGCACCTACCAAGGACAGGGGCCAGAGCCCCTGAAGACCCCAGGCCATTTAATCTTGGCCGAATTCAGCACGGTAGGCGTTACAGTTCCTCCATTATGCAGAGGGGAATCCAGGCTTTGGGGGCCAAGCAAGCAGCCCATATGCTACTTAGGGTGATGCCAGCTGCCACGCAGATAACCCCACTTCTCAGCAGCCTGATCCCAAACAGTTCACTTTTGCTTAGAAGTTCCCAATCAGTGAGAGACCCTCTGCAAGGCCGTGTGGTGGGCTGAGGTGGGGCAGGTGAGGGGCACTTCTGTGTTTTCACCTTCCTGCCATCCTCCCCAGGTTCTGGACCCAGCTTGCACAGAACACATCACTCATCTGGGCTCACTGAGGCAATGACTGACAGGAGAGGCCGGGAATGTAGCCTCACCTGCCACCCAGGAGGGAAGTGAGGCGGGTCTGGTGAACACATAGACACCCTAGCCATGTCCCAAAGCCACACAGCTCTAGAGTCGCCTGTGATCCAGTGTAAGTCACTCAGTGTAAGTGGTGTTTCTTCTTCTCAGAACCCTGGGTCCTCTTGCTACCAAGCGGGCTTGCTGCCAGATGTCCACCAGGTGTGGCAAAATCAAAGAGCTTTATTGTGAGACCAACAGATAAAGGCCAGGAGTTGGGACAAAGGTCAAATCTGTCCCCTGATCAGTCAGCACTGGGGAGCTGGGGAGTAGATGACAAAGGAGGGTTTCGGGGACTCTGAACGTGTCCTTTGCATCTTGTCCCTTTGCAGATCACATGTTTCTTTCAGGGAGGATTTCAAGGGTGTGATGTCAAAAGGTCACTGACCAGGCTGGCTTATCCATTCTTGAGAAGCTGGTTCCACCTGTCCTTGAGGGGACTCTGGAGGCTTTTTCTGAAGGGCACGAAAGCGGTTTGTTATTTCAGGGAGACATGTCTGAGTCTATCCAGGCCTTGGATGCTGTAGAATGGAGCCACACCTCCTTCGCAGGTGTGTGGTAAGAGTGGGGTGCACACCGGAGGAAGAAGGTGTGCACCCCACTTAGTCAGATAATGACAGGAAGGTGGCTATCAGGAGAATGGCTGGCAGCTTAAACCTCTCCCTGGTTCCCAGGGCTGGGAGCTTCCAAATCCAAGGTGGTGCCTCCTGTCCCACGGGCAGCATGTGACCCCAGGGCGACCTGCAGAGCAGGCCAAGCAGGCTCTAGTGCCTCTCACTCCTGTCCCTGCCCTGACCACGTGAACAGGCAGCCGCTGGATATCTGATCTCAAACTAACCCGAAGCAATTTGGTTTCACAGCACTTGAAAATCACCAGGGCCAAAGGGGGGTGGGAGTGAGTTCAAACACAGTTTCACCAACACAGCAGAGGAGCCTGAAATAGAAAAGAATATGAAGGGCTGTTAAAGCAATAATGAGTACCTGCACACCGCCTGAGCAGCTTTCAGCATCCGAGGCCTGTCTGTGATCTTGGACTCTGCAGGAAGCCAGGGTTCCACTCAGATTCAGCAGGAGGCTTCAAAGCAGCCAGTGTTTGTGAACATTTCAGGGCGCATTCCCCCCTCGGTATGCCAGAAAAAGAAAGAATGCAAGCAATTGCTTGACTGACTGATTAAGGCAAAGAAAGTCTTCATTGCAGAGAAACAGGGTATTTGCTGAATGCCCCAATAACTGTGTTTTCCCCTGATCCCCATAACCTGGGGAATGAGAGGATAGCCAGCAGTTTGCAGACCCACCAGTAAGGCGTCTGTGTTTCCAGCAGCCTTTGACCTTAGCTGCAGTTCTTTAGAAGCCAGTGGATGAGTGATAAGAAGCTTCCACAGACAGAGAGTCGTGGCCCCCATGGGGCCTGTGCTGTTTTCTTTTTCTTATAAGTTATTCTGATAACTTTAACCAAAACAAATATTAAATAAATGCTCTGTGCTGTTTTCCAAGGGGGCACATCTTAGCCACGTGGTCCCGAGAGACAAGCTAATGCTGTCAGCTGCAGTCCAAGGGGGCGGCCGGGAAGCCATGCTGCATGGGCCTGTGGTTGAAGATAAGAACTCCATTCCCCTCCCAGGGACCTGAGGCAGGTGTGTTACCTGCACGGAGCTCCTCTCCACGGCCCACGGCCCATGAGCAATCCTGTGTCTGACTTCCTAACGCAGCACTTCCAGCAGCCGTCTGTGAGGCAGGGCCAGTGACTTTTCTAAGTTTTAAGGTCTGAGACTCAATCAATCCCTATTTCTCCTTTGTGAAAGGGAATGCCTGTCCCCTGCCCCTCTTGCCACGTTTTGGAAGCACAGGACAAGTTTGACTTCACGGGCTCACAGCAGAGGGGGATTTGCCTCAGAATGAGTCTCACTCCTGTCTGATTCAGAAAACATTTAGACAAAACTCTGGACTTGTCTTCTGAGTCGATGCTGGAAAGAGTGAGACTTTAGCAGCCATCGGTGGGATGAGTGCATTTTCGTGTGAGAAGAATGAATTTGGGGGAAGCAGGTGCACGCTGTGTTCTGAATATCGGTGCCACACCAAAAAATATTCCTGTGTGGAAATCTAGTCCCCAGGTGACAGTATTGGAAGTGGCACCTTCAGGAGGTTATCGGGTTGTGAGGGCAGATCCTTTGTTAATGGAGCCCGTTCCCCGACAGAGAGACCACAAGGAGCCTGTTTGGCCTTTCTGCCACGTGAAGACACGGCAGGAGGTACCACTTATGGACCAGGAAACGAGCCCTCCCAGGACACCAGATCTGCCTCAGTCCAGACCTTCCCATCCTTCAGCCCCGTGAGCAATAACTTTCTGTTTTTTTTAGCACCTGTTCTATGGTGTCTGGTTCTAGTAACCTGAACAGACCGAGAAATGACTGTATTTTTCTGTATTTCACAAAATGTGGCTAAATGTTTGTAATCTACTTCTTAAATTAGTAAAGACATTAAGTAACATATGATTATAAATACATAAACACTCCACATATAATTATTCTAATCATACTAGCACACAAAATCAAAATTTTATTAAAATAACCAATTAATGTGTTGAAGTAAAATTTAATCATTAAAAAAAATTAAAAGACATTATTTGCTATTTCTACCAAAAGCTTTCAATGATGAATGAAGCAGCCTGTCAGTTTTAATGACTGCAGACCCAGGAACCAGTGGCTCACGCCTGTAATCCCAGCTACTTAGGAGTTAGAGATCAGGAGGATCGAGGTCGAAGCCAGCTCTGGCAAATAGTTCAAGAGACCCTATATTGAAAAAACCCATCACAAAAAAAGGGCTGGTGGAGTGGCTCAAGTTGGAAGCCCTAAGTTCAAATCCCCGCACTGCAAAAAAACAAACAAACAAAAAGACTGCAGGTTAGTCCATTTGTTTGCATAGAATTGGACAGTTGAGTAAATGGCCTCGATTTGAAGTTGTAAGTAATTCAGATTTTAATTATTGAATAATAGTAAAAATTACAGTGTACAAACAAAAATACTGGTTTTTTAGAATAGCACCGTATATCAGAATTCGTTTTTAAATTCAATTTATGAAGCAAGTATTACCATCATTGTCACAGTAAAGACTGTCGGGATGGATGTAAGTATCTGAGAGTTATCGGAGTTTGTCAATTGGAGTTATTGCTGTTCTTGGAGACTCTTTGAAGCAGGGATTTCCTCAGGTTTGAGAGATGCTGAAGAGGGAATTACCACAGCAAAACCTCCTAATCTGACTGCGCAAATGTCCACCCTCAAACCCTCGACCAGATTTGAAGACAGACCCATGAGGAGGTAGGAGTAGGGATGTGCGAGAAGAACCAGGTCCTGTCCACATCCAGCCAGCTCCCCTGCATAGTCTAGTTTTGGTTCTCACTGTCAAGTCCCGGAGTTTCTAAAACACATGACCAGAAAAGTTTCTGGATATCTGAGTGATATGTGCACACCCAAGGGAAAAATATCTCGGCTGGAAAAATTTTAAGTAAATAAAATATCAAAAACCTAGAGCTGACTGAGTCATTTAATGCACACCTGTTGCACGTGTCCTCTGTTTTCCTGTGGAATCAGGAGTGATGGGACTGCTAGCACCTTCCTCCTTTTCTATATTGCTTATTTGCCACTGCCTATGGAATTACCCCAAACTTTGCAGCACGGGCAGCCCACACCTATGACCTCAGAGTCTGCAGGTCAGAGTCATGGCAGAGTCTTATGGCTTTCATGGTCCCTCTGAGGGCACAGTCCACCATGGCTGACCCACGTCTTGTGAAGGCTTGATGAGGATTCACTTCTAAGACTGTCTTGGAATGTCTTCGGGATGTGCGCTGGCTCGCACTAGAGGGAATAGCCCCAGGAAGCGAGCCAGGGGGAGCTGGAATGCCTTTATGGCCAAGTGCAAACGTGGCATGCTATTGCTTCTGCCATGTCCCCCTAAAATCTCCAGGTCACTCGGTCCTTCTCTGAAAATTCCACGGTAGAATTTCTGGTTTAGTTCATTCTTAATATAACTGCCTCCCCTCCCCCAAAACATGAAAAGGGCCGTCTGTGCCCCAGGAATAACATATACAGTTGGTTTCTCTGTATTTTATGGATAAACCAGGTTGGGGGATTGAGAACTAAGACTTGACACTAAGCATCTCTGGCTTAAACTGCAAAACAAGATTGTTATTGCAATGTTACTATTGTGTCTAGTAGGTCAATCTCCATGTGGTCCAAATTGGTGAATTTTAGGTATTTTTGCCTTTTTATTTCATAGCTGCCTCGGATCTTCAGGAAGGATTCACTTGGTTACATTGTGATGGAGGTCAAGTCAGTTTGTAAATATTTGCTCTGCCTAATTGTATGAGAATACCAAGGACTGTTCAGCCCACATCTGGACTTTGCCATTTACTTTAGGAAATTAGTCCCCAAGGTATCATCGTTAATCCCCAACTCCCACCCCCAAAGTAAGTCTTATAACCATCAAATGGTAGGATCGATTCTAGAAACAGAAACAGTTGTACCTGGCCTTCAACTGGGAGCCTCTGCCATTTGAAGGGGTCCATCAGTGGAGGCAAATTCTTCTGAGTTTATAATCATGCCTTCTAGATTAATGAAGCATTTGATAAAGTATTTAATCATACAAATGTCCTGAGTGGTTTGACAAAGTACACACACTTATAAAATGCCTCCTCCCGCGATCACATTGACCATGAATCAGTTACCATGTGGATAACTGCATCTTCCAACAAAAAGCACAACTTAGCTCAGTGCATCTGCTAACCCACCAATGAACAGTGTAGACAGAGCCTGAAATGTGAGCCCTTGTTGTTACCAACCAGGGAACAGCCACATCCAAAGGTCAGTGTGAGCCAATGAGATGAGATTTGAGTAATAAAAGTTTTCTATTTTAAATTTACAAACACATGCTAATTACTTCAAGAAATCAAGGCATATTCTGAAACCATGCATAAGGGCAGTTTGGCCTTATGGTCTCTAGAGACCAGAAGACATCGTGCAAACTCCAGGCCCTGAGAAATGTTATCCTGTTCCTTTGGGGCTGCTGCTGTGAAGAAGAATGCTAGAGGAAGCTGCAGGAAGGACGGTAGAAGAACAATGCTGCAGGAAGTTACTAGAGGAAGGGTCTGAGAGGCCCATTAGACAAGCAGAGAACGAGAAGGGGGAGGGGAGGAGATGCGAAGTGCAGCTAAATGCAATCAGTTACACAAGGATCTGATGGCACTGTCTTAGGTGATGGTGATGACAAAATCAGAGATCCCTGTTCCTGCCTCCCAGTCAAGACCAAGTAAAGGCAAACAGAGGATTTCAGAGCTTGGAGCAGGAAAACAAGCCAGCAACCACTTTGCCTGGCATCTGTTTGACCAAGGTTATCGGTGTGGCCATTGAGAGACAAGCACTTGAATGAAAAGAATGAGGCAGCCATGACATCTTCAGGATGTTATATGTCAAGGCTCACATCTCCAGACAGATGCCCTCCGTGCTTTTCTACTGACTGCAGCACGAGGAAGAAGTAGTTCAGATAGCCAGGTTTCTGAATCAGCCAGCGTCTCGTTACATAACAGCTGCTTATGAAGAACAAGTGCTGAAGTCCAAACAGCAATGTTCTGGTGGAGGAGGGGAGAGGAGGGCATGAGAGAGCAACAGAGGGAGCGATGACAGGGATAGTGAGGAAGAAGAGACTGGATGGGACCAGGCTCTTTCCACAACCTTCTCCAGAGACCTAAGCGGGATTGCACAAGAAATTCCTGAATCCCTTCCAAAGGCAAGGCCCCCAGTGAGCTCCCACCAGCCCTACCTCTTAGATGGCCCACCACCTCCCAACACCACCACCCTGGGGACTAACTCCCCAATTCATGAACCTTTGGGTAATACCCAAACCATGCCCAAATCTCATCAGTCCATCTTAGCAACACAGGCATCTGATGCTGGCTTCCAGATTGCATCGCTTAAACATGCTGAAATGTTTGTGTCCCTCGTTTTTACTCTCGTTCTACCACACTGACTGGGGCATGAGGTGGAAGTCTGTCTCAAAAATCCCTATTTCCATCCTGGAGTCTGAGTTCCAACTGTTCCCTCAACCTCCTGCTGACAGAGCAGTCAAGTGATCCAAGAATACCCAGCAAGGTGAGAGCTCCAAGTGACCCCAGATTGGAGGAAAACAATACTGAAGGGTTTAGCATCTCTTCCTTCTCATTGTCCCTGTCTGCTTTCCTGCCTCAACTTTTGAGTCAGACTCTGCTCTGCTCTCCGTGTAGACATGTCGATGATTTAAAATTTTTTGCTCAATACTGTAGCACAGGGTGAACTTAGACAATGGCCGATTGCAGCTGGTGTGTGTTTCTCCCACCTTGTCCTTCTCAGCAGCTCAGCACCTATAGTTCCTTAGCCTTCAAGGCCCAACCATGAGGCCGAGACACTTATGCAAGATGGTGATGTCAGAGACAGGAGGGACTCAGCAATCTTGGGTTAAGTCACCACCTGTTAGGCCACAAGGACCGAAAGCTTGTGCACAATAAGGAAAACATCTTTTGAAATTGTACCATGACTGATGGACAATTACCAGCATTAGTCCCACCCCCAGCCCCAGTCAAAGCCCACCACTCCCTCTGTTGAGCAGGGCACCTGGCCACCTCTTTGATCAGCATCAACTTCCTTCTGTACACCAACAGCACTGGTGCTGACAAGCTGCAGGTGCAGGCCCAACTTTTGTTGATCAGTCACGATCCAGGGCGTGTATCCATTTACTAGGGTTGAGATGGGCTCTTTGGAAACCTCCACAAGGTGCAGGCGCTTGATCACACCCACCATGTCCTCTTAGGTTCATGTTCTGGGAGCCTGACTATGCTGCTAGCTGCTCTTGCCTCACACATCTCAGGGTGCAGGAGGAAGACCAGGAAGAAACACATTGTCAGGATACAAGCTGTCCTCACTGTAACCAACACCTGCCACTAAATCACCCACTGTGTGCTACCCTCCAGCTTCTCCCAAATGGCACACAGTCATGGCAGCAGCCGAAACTGGACTGTAACTTTGGGGCGGCTGAGGTGCCTGATGGAAGAAAACTGGACTCCTGTCCTTATCACCTCAGATTATCTGAGGCAAGGCAGTGGTGACATTGGTAACAGGGCCGAGTGGGTCTTCCAACCACAAAGTGGAAAAGCCAGGAGCAATCGTGTCTATGGAACACTGATCCCGGAGGCAACCCAACCCAGAGTGGGCTTGGAGAAGCATGACTAGCCCAGCACAGGGGTGACATGTTAGGCTTTGAATGACTTGGGTACAGCCTCAAAAAACTCTGGGTGCCTTTATTGTCACCCCTTGGTTGCAGGCAACTCTGATTTGAGAGCTTGATTTCCTGAGAACCCCAATAGCTGGGAGTGAGGTACGCCATGCCCTACGTCACCACACGCTCCACTCACGAATGGCCGGCACACTGCATTGTCTGGATGGACCAAGGCTGGGGACACCGAGGAGAAACCGTCAGCCTGAGACTTCAGTGACATCTCCTCCAGTCATGGGAGGAAAGAGTGGAGGGACCCTGTGATGGGCAGAGGAAAAAAAGTGGGATGACTGTCAGCTCCCCAACTAGGCATATGAATCTGTCCCAACACACTGTGACAGCTCTGACATGCTTTCAAAAACCACAGCTGGGGTTGAAGCTAAAGCCTGTTTCCTGAAATTTATGGCAAGTGGCTTTTCTGCTTACCACAAACCCCAATAGTGTCCAGGCCAGTTCCTCAGAGCCTTAAAAGTTGAGTTGAAACTGGCCCAGGAACAGGCTTCCTCCTGGTCACACCCCAAGCGCAGGGCCCAGCGAACTGCCTCTTGTTTTCTGCAGAGACAACTTCACTCACTCTGGGAAAACATCAAAACTTTTCCCCCTCGTGACACTGATAGGACCTTTTATCTTAAAGTTGTCGAAGGCGATCGTCACAGATTTGCACAATTGCCTTGTGTATTGGCACGAGCTCATCCCACTCTGCACAGCGCCTTTAAACTTTCAGAGTTTTGTAAAAACACAGCTGTCATGTGAAATGCTGGCTACTGTTTAATTAGCCAAAATTAAAAATTAAGACATGTAAACTTGCTATTAAGTAAAGTATATTAAAACAAGGGAATAATCACTCAATTCTCATCACTTACTGACAATTTGATGGCACTTGGTCGTTTCTTATGCTGGAGGCTGTTTGTCTTATGCTGGGCAGGGGACGGTCACTAAGTAATGAGTTGCTGATGGTCTCTTTACAACTTGGTGCTGATACTGAGTTGTAGCTTGAAACTGACTGACGATACGTCTTTCCATATTCAGAGCTTGGGTTCTGAACAGGCTCGGCCGGGCCTGAGCCTGGTCATTCGTATGTGGACCTAGAGGTGTTGATTCTAAAAGTGGCCCTGTCACAGTGGATGTATTGCAAGTCTGTGGGTCTTACAGGGGGCTTGCCTGTCAAGATGTATGATTAGCGTCCCGCCCCCCGCCAGGTTCTTACTGATTCTGTCTTCCTTGTAATATTAATAAGAAGTCTAATAACCAAAGTGACTGTTAATTGGCTAACACACACACTTGCACTGAATTGTCTGTCAGCCAGACTGCACACCTCCACATGCAGCCTCCTGGGACCCTGGCCATGCACCCTGTTTGGGGAACACCAAACTCATCCAGACCTCTTTACTTGTGCTATGGCTTGAACATGGCCATTCACCTGTGCAACTCATCTTGAAATTCCATCACCATTGTGGTGGGGTTGGAGGTGGAGCCTTTGACAGGTGATGTGATTAAGCAGGATCAATGTCTTTCTGGTGGGAGTGAGTTCTCATGAAGGGGGGACTGGATTAGTTACTGACAGCTGCTGTCACCAGGGGAGGCTGCTCCTCCCCTGGCTGGTCCACAAGCCCCACCTGCCCTTCCTTTGCCTACCGTGAGTCGAGGCCCTCACCAGAAGCCAAGCAGAGGCTAGCACTAAGCTCTTGGACTTAGCCTCCAGCACTGGGAGCCAAAGTAAACCTTCATTCCTTATAAATTACCCAATCTCAGGTACTCTGTCACAGCAAGATGCTTAGCTCTAACAAATTTGTCTTACTTTCATTTTGACTATATTGAAACAAATTATTGATATATCTATATAACAGTACTTTCAGCTGTTTTTAATCAGTGAACTATAACTTCGTTACTATTATTGGATATTACATCATCTTAAAGTAGTTTTCATTTTGTTGATCTCAGGATAAATTGTATCTATTCTGAGCTTCCTAAAGTTAACTAATTTCAAATATAGAGAAACAGTTGCAGATTTTTTAATTTAAATTAAACCTAAGATAATGAGCCAAAGTATTACATTTCATATAGTCTCTCTAATTCTTTACTTTTTGTTTTATCTTCGTAAAGAATAAACAAATTCCATCAATGGATTTTAATATACACATTGTGTCATTTTCTCTAGGTTTTATTCCCAGACATTGTGAATGTGAAATAGAAACTTTTTCCTAGCAATGAATGAAGTTCATGCAGTATGTATAACTTGGTTTCAGCTCTGATTTTTTTTTTTTATTAATTTTGAGCCTTCGTTAACATGACTCATTTAAAATGAGTAAGGATGGCTATTGCTGCTTAAAGCAGTCGGTGAGTTGATTTTTCACTGTCGGCAAGCTGGCATCTCCCTTGAATCAACAAATAATATCAGAAAATGGCACACATAAGACCTATTGCACAAGCACCAAGTTACAGATCGTTTTTTAATTTGGCATTTATTGCTCTCGTTCTTCTCAGATGGCCCTTGGGGCCTGGGGTACTTTCTGCGCTCCTTAGAATCTTGGTCTCCCACTGGGGCGGCTGCGTTCTTCACTCCTCACTGTCCTCAAAGACACAGAGCTGCAGCGGCTGGGTTCCTCTCTCCCTCCATCCTCCCATTTCTACTCCATAAACCACCTGTACAGAGGAGCTGGAGGAAGAAAGGAACTTTCATGCTAACCCCACTCGTCTGGCTCAGGTGTTGCAGGAATCTCAAGCTGAGATACGTACGGGACACTGAGGCAGTTTAGCAGGAAGCAACATTTTACTGTGCGGGCACAGACGCAGAGGACTCGTGTCCAAAGGCTGAGCCTTCAGAGCAAAGGGCTCTCACCTTATAGACCCTTGCAAGCAGTTACAGAAGTAAAAAGCAAAGCTCAACCCACATATGGCTGCATGTGACTTCATTGGCTCTTTCATTTCCCCAGTGCTATGTGACCGTCTTCATGTTTTATCTCTCTGCTATGCCATCCCCTTCCCCTGCCTCATTATCAGAACACAGACTTGATTTCTTCTCTGGTCCTCTTCCCTGCTACACAGGTACTCCTCTCCATCACTTTCCCAAAAAGTGATTGTCCTTAATTCTGACGAATATCATGTCAGCATAGGGTCCAGTATCACAGAAAGGAAGGAGAGAAGGAAGGAGGGAGGGAAGTCATGCTCTTCCTCCCTTAAAAATTCTCCACCTCTTCCTTCTCAATGAATTTCAAGACAAGATGTGTCCTGGGACAGACATGAGGGTGCTCTGGGGACTGGAGGGGGTATGGGGACTCGTGCCCTCTTTCTGGGATTTGTTTGGGCTTCTGGCACAGAGGAGCAGGCGGTAGAGCCATGTGAGGTGGGCCCAGGTCAGCAGGGCCAGAAACTGCAAATGCCATTGTCCAGTCCAGGCCCTTTGCACCAACAGAGCGCACTAAGCAGACTGCAGAGGTCTGGGTCCCCAGAGCCCAGGGCTGACGACAAGCAGGGCACAAGTGCAGCCTGGGCTGAGCACACAGAGGGGAAGGACTGCCCTTGTGCAGGAAGGGTGTTCACCTGCAGATCTGTCTAAGCTGGTAAGATGCCAGAAACCAAAGGTCAGGGTAGCCATAAGACAGACTGGTCAGTTCCTGTGCCACCAGGAAGTACCACTGTCCTCCCCTTTACTCTGACTCCAGGGTGATGCACCTTAAGGGCCTGCAGGACACATGTCCAGTGGTGTCCTAACATGCTGGGCCACTCTGGTGGCCCAAGCTGCTGTCTCCTAGCAGCGCCCCCATGGAGCCAGGCCCTGGGCCTTCCTGCCTCTCCCTCATGCCTGCTTCTCCATCAGGAACCTCAGCTTGTTCCACTCCTTGCTTCATCCTGACCTTGCTCCACTGTTACCACTGTTACCACTCTTACCACTGGAGCCGGGACCAGGGCTGAATCCCACCACAAGCAGCACTTCTGTGGAGAAGCTCAGGACCCTCCCAGGGCCTCCTCTGCCAGAGCAGCCTTGGGGCTCCAGGTGTGGACCAGTCACTGTAGCATCAAGGTCAGCACTTCACAGGCCAAAAGTCCAGGATATCTGAGCCGCAAACATAGCCTGGAAGGAGCAATGGTGGGGAGAATCCCATCCCTGGATTCTCAGCATTCTCGGGGCCCCTGAGGGATGCTGCCTTGAGACAACAGTGCTGTCCTGCTTTCAGTAACAAGGCCCCGTTCTTTGTCACTGCAGACCCTTCTCCTGAGATTCCAGCCCCAGGCACTCTGAGGTACAGCTGGGCTGTGAGTGGCTAATTCCTCTGTCCCAATACCTCTTGGTCCTCAACCCTGTCCCCTTAGGGTGCTTCTCTCTGGGGCCTGGAGTCCCTTCTGCCAGGCCCAGCCCCAGGCCCTTCTAGCACAGAATCTGGGTCAGGGTTCACCTGGGAGAGGCCGTCTGTCTTCTCAGAAAGAACATAACAGATGGTGCTCACAAAATTGGGCTGTGCAAGGAGGAAGCCATCGGGCTTTTCATGCATTTCTGTATTTATCCAATTTTATTCTTACTGTTGGGCAAATCTTATAATAAAAAATACAGAAGGCTGCAGCTGCACCGAGTGCTCCATGTCACCCCACTAGTGGGACCTTGCAGTGCCACCCTCCTTGAACTGCCCTACCCACGTTTCCTGTGGCCCCATCAGGTGGAAGCGCAGAGCAGCTTCCTGTCCAGTGTGATGGAGCTCAGTGGACAGCACTGAGTGGACAGGAAGCAGGTAGTGTGGGGAGCGCAGGCAGGTGGCTAAACCCCAAGTGGAGTTTTCTGTTCAAAGGACAGTGTCAGAATACACCTTCAAATCTTCCTCGACCTACACGTCAATGATACTAAGCGCGTGTGAGTGCAATTTTTTAATTAGGAAAAGAAAGGTTTTAAATGTCTTCCTCTGGGACAGATTTTTTATTGAAATAGTTTTTCAAATGACTTCTTGAAGGAAAATACAATTTTGTTGTGAACCTATGTTTGGGCCCATTTTGATAATTCCTAATAGTGTCAGTACTCACAAAGCACTTACAATATGCCAAAAGCAACATTGTAAAATGTTTGTTTTCATTTCTTCTTCCTTCTCTGTCCTGGCCCAACTATTTTGTTTTTAGTCTCAGATATGAATACCTATTCAGGTATGCGGGTGACTCCTGAGGGAGTCTCTCAGATGGCAGCAGTTTTGGAAACACATTGACTTCCTATCTTCACAGCACTGTGCAAGGCTCCTTTCCTGGTCGCCTGCCTGAGGCCCTCACGCCCTCGATGGCAGGGACCTGGAGAGCTGTCCACCCTACATAAACGGTAAGTGACCTGAACTCAGAGGCTGTGTGTCAGCGCCATGCTTGGCCCCAGCTTGCCTCTTACTTTCTTATGGCAAAATCTTCACTTTAAGAAGTGGCTCCTCCTTTTCCTCCCTGATTACTGACTTCAGTGCCAGCTGTCTCATGGGGCAGAAACAGCTGAGAGAAAGGGTCAAATGCAGACTTCCAAAGAAGCAAATTACACCCAGAAATGTGCTATTGAAATAATGTCTTCGTGTATCATGAAATACATGAGAAATTTTTCTTATAAATTTGGAATGTGGAAGGATTTTAAAACTATTTCTCAAAATTCAAAAGCCACAAAAGGTAAGATGAATAAGTTTCACCACAAAGAAATTTTTTAAAACCTTCATGCAAAAAAATAAAAGTGGATTCTATTAAAGTCAGGAGAAAAAAATAGCAAGTGGGAAAAAATAACTGTGGTTTATCAGTCAGAAGACTGGTCTCGCTATTACCTAAAACCAAAATGAGGAAGAAAAAGAGAAAGGAGACACTCAGTGACTCAATAAAAAATGAGCAAGGATATGAATAGACATTTTCCAGAAAAGGAAATAAAAAAGGCTCTTAAACACTGGAAGACAGCTAACCTCATTCCTGTGGATAAAAATGCAAATTAAGTCAATGGGGGAAATGTAAATAATGTACAATGTAAGTCTGACTGGAATTGTCACTTCAACCTCCCTCCCCCATATAATGAATATATATATCCTAAGAAAACATTTATAGTAAAAAAGACAAGGAAAATGCAAATTAAGGGCTGCAAGGCGTGGCTGACATGGTAGAGCTCCTGCCTTGTAAGCCCAAGGCCCTGAGTACAAACCCGTGTACAGGTACTCACAAAAAAATGCAAAATAAACCACCTTGATGGGCTTAACCCACCAGATTGAAAACACTTGTGGATAGCACTTCGGAGGCACGTATGGACACCTCTCCTGCATGCTGGACTTAGAGGGGGCCCACACCCCAGGGAAGGCACGTTACAAGGGCATCTTCTTTGACCTAGTAATGTCCCCTTAGGGTTATTCTTTTTTAAGGTATGCTTGCTCACATCAAAATGTTGTATCTACAATAATTTTCTTTGCAGCAGGATTTATAACAGCAAACGATTGGGAAAAACTCAAGTTCACCAACGGAGGATCAATCAATAAAGTTTCATCATTCTCCCTATGCAACTATTTTTAACTCTTGCTACCATTTGTCCATATTTCTAAATAGCAAGTCTTTTGTTTCTAGTCTTTCCTAAATATTGTTTGCTCTACGTATTTGATGAAGAGCTTTTTTCAATATAAAAAGCAGCTGCTTTCTTTCTGTCTATTACAGCTTTACTTATAAACTGCTATGTAATCTTTTCAGATGCTTTTTCTGTAGTTCCTGAGAAAACCCATGATTTATTCTCCAGTTCATTGATGTGATAATTTGATGATCTAATGTAGAACCATTTTCATAGCTTTTCAGATACCCCGCCCACTCATGATGTTCTTTTTTTTTTTACTAATTTTACTTATTTTAAAAATTGATGGATTCCTGGCTCAAGTGGTAAGTCATCTGCCCAGCAAACATGAGGCCCTTAGTTCAAACCCCAATGCTGCCAATATAAAAAGTGATGGATTTGTTTAACAATGGGTGCAGGCCCATCAGCTAAGTTGACATGTGCATTACTTTCTGAATTCTGCAAGGATCCCATCAGAATCAGGGCTCCAGGAGCCTTATCAAAGAGAGTCTGCTTCCTTTTCTTTCTGACATGTAAAGTCTAGCCATTCATCCCCATATGCCAAATAAAGAGGCATGGTGAAGGGCAGAGAAAGATCTATTACTTCAGTTCACCTTCAGCCATCTTTGGGATACAGACATAAGCTTTAGCTTTAAATAAACACAGAATTAGAGCAGGGGACGGAAGTACACACAGTTAGACAGCCCTAGCCCCGGCTGTGTTCTGGAGTCAGACTGGTCATTGGGGTCCGGTTGATCATTATCTCAGTCCTTGCTCTTTGAGGGCTCTGGAGAAGTTGTCATCATGTAAGGGGAGCAATCTGGTTCCTATGAGATGATTACACCTGCTCCAGGGTACAGCCTCATCATTTATAGGTCACTGTCCTCCCTTGGCAGGATGGTCGGTCTGTCCTCAGCTCACTGCTGCTTGAGGGTAGTTTCCATCCCTTGTCATAAAGACGCTAAATTTCAGTCCTGTTCTTCCTTAGTTCCAAGGTGGCTGCAGGAGAAAATGGATCAAAGGACAATAGGTACAAAATGGAGTCAGAGATGTCAAGCTTTTCTCCTGTGTTTAGTTAATTCTTGGGCCAGAGGCAGGAGTCAGCATTTTTCAATAAAAGTTTAAGTACTTCTTCCAGAACAACTTGTATAAGATAAAGAATTATCCGTTCCTTAAAAGTTAAATAATTAGTAATAAAGATTTCCAAGAAATAGATGTTAAGCAAAAATTGATAAGACACAAAATAGTGTAATATGCTACCCTTTTTATTGTGGAAAATTCACAAAGCAAAATACACCATTTAATCACTTTGAGTCCAGCTCAGTGACAGTCAGTCTATTCCCATTGTGGCACAGCCCTCGCCACCACCCATCCATCCCAGAACCTCCACCCACCTCCCCAAACTGAAACCCCAATTCCCTCCCCCCAGCCCATGGCAGCGGGCACTGTGTTTCCCTCTGCCAGATGGACAAACGGAGCCATGGGGCATTGTTTTTGTGACTGGATGATTTCACTCAGCGCAAAGTCCTCAGGATTCAGCCATGCTGCAGCCTGTGTGCAAATGCCCTTGTTGTCTGAAGCTGAATAATATGGATGGAGCACATGCTGGTGGCAGTTCACCCATCATGGACACTTGGCTTGGCTTCTGTGAACAAAGCCTCTGTGAACGTGGGCGAACAGCCATCTGACGAGATTCTGCTTGCAGTTCTTTGGGGTCTACAAGAATGCTGTCTTTTATGACCAGTTTTTATAAAATATACCACTGCAAGCTGGCAGACTATGACACCCCCAAAACATTCCTCTACCTTGGTGGGTTAGTTTTTACCACTTGTCTCCTGTCTCTTTAGCACCTCAGGTCTGGGTCTGGGCTGGGAATAGCCAGCGTCCCCAGAACTGTCTCGTCCCAGGAAGGGATTCTACACAATCCTCCAGACAATGCTGTGAGGCAAGGAGCCTGAATCCCATTCCACAGGCGAGAAGGTTAAGATCCAGGATTGAATGTCCTGCTGTGCAGGGAGGTTGTGACAAGCCCTGCTCAAGCTATTCTGCTGTGAAGAGCTAATGAGAATAAATAGTACCTGTGACTTTGCCACATGGGAAGGTTAAGATTATTTAAAAGTCCCTGCTGTCTTGTGAAAGGAGGAAGGTGATGATATTGAAGGCTTAAATTGTCCCGAGTAACCTTCGGTTGCTGGAAAAGACACATGCCACTGTCAAGCTTTTGCTCGGGCTCGCTTAGCTCCATGGTTGCCCCCAACCATGAGGAGTGGAGCTCTTGAGCTAGAAGAAGCTGCAGAAAAAATGTCAAGTACAGAACTCATGTTGGTGAGTTCTGTATGGGGCCCTCGCTGGACACACCAAGATGGATGTGCTCTGAGGAGCTCACATCAGGGGACCTGCGGGTCAATAATGTCATGGGGTGTCAGGTAGAAGAAGGGGTCAATGATGACCACACAGTGTCAGGTGCCATGTGTCAACATGGCCACAGGGTGCCAAGTGGATCAACAGCAGCATGGAGTGTGCAGGGACCACGCTGAGGAGCTCACTGTGGCCAACACAGGCTGATTGACAGCAGCAGCTGGGCACTGTAGGACGCTGGTCAGTGCGAAGTTGCCAGATGTGGAGGGAGGTGAGCAGTCTACGGATAGAGAGGAGTGGGAGAGAAGGGAGTGCGCACACAAGGCAGAGCACCAGACCCCAGGGTGGCTGAAGATGCCCAAAGAGGCTGATCCAAGGTGTTAGGAAGGGGGCCCAGGCTAGGGGAGGAGGTGGTAAGGTTGAGGGTGGCAGGAACACCGAAGGTGGCTTTGATCCCTTACCTCCATTACCTTCAGGGCCCTTTATCATACCCTATTTTACTTTTTAAAGTGTTTTCGTGGACACTGAAGAATGTTTTAAGGATTTTTTTCATTAAAAAGAAAAACAAGTTTTGGGAGAGTAGAAAGCAGAGATGGAAGAAGCAGAGCAGGAGGAAGGTGGAGCAGAGCGACACGTCCAGGACCCTGCGTTCAACTCAGTGTGCTTTCCGTCCCCTCCCTCTCAAAGCCAGAAGGAAACATTTGAAACCCCAGAGAGAGGTCAGCGGTCAGATCTTGTCTTTTGCCTCCTTTTTTGGTCACATCAGAGTGGGACTTTTGGTTGTAGAAATGTGCTCCATAATATCTTTAGTGTCAGGAAATGTGGCCATTTGTCTTTAGAAGCTGAAGTCTGCGTCATTCTATTTAGCTTAACGTCCCTGACCTATGTCACTAGGCTCTGAGTTGTGTGACTTTTCTGGGAAGATGTAAAAAAAATGTCTGTCTCTGAACAGGGATGATATCACTAGCCCAAAGAATGACTCATGTGAGTCCATCTTGATGTGTGACTTCAGTAGGGGTCACTTACAGGGCGGTGAGGGATTACAGACAGCTACTTTCACCTGAAGTTGCCAATGGCCTGCCCACTGAGTCTTATTTAACACGGCCCTGAGTCCATGGCAGAATTGAGGCAAACCCTGACTAGAGCTCCTCCTAGTATTGGAGCAGCAGAAGTGATCACAGGCTTGGAAAACACCAGCACAGTGACACCAGACTTTGGGACAGGGATAGGCTTGTGTGCACTTCGTCCTTGCTCTTGTCAGGAATTATGCTGACCTCTGCACACCCTGCCTGAGCATGGGACAGATGACTTTGTCTTGTGGTGGTCTGGTATATAGAAGAGGTAAGTGGTGGCTTGCAAAACAAAGGAGTGACTCTGGCTAGGATTCAGAGAACTAACTGGTCCCACCACACTCTGCTGAGGCAGGTGGCTTGGGCCAGCTGGCTGTGACCTTCAGGGAAAGCTGTGTGAGAGTGGGGCACTCTGGGGATAGAGTCAAGAGTCAAGTGGGAGGACAGCAGAGCTGCAGTCATCAGAGTCTGTGTCAGCCAAGGGGTTAGTTAGGTGGGACCATCCAGAGGCAGCTGGCGTCCCGGGTCACTGGAATGACCACAGGCAGCACAGGAGCAGGACGGGTTTAGAAGGACAAGTGTGTCTGTGAGAACCGTGGAACCACTTCTCGTGCTGGCTGCAGAGTCATCTCCCCAAGCCTGTCTTCAAGCTCCAGCCTTGATGAGTCTTTGCTGTGTGGCTTGTCTGCAGGACAGGTCTCCACAGGACAGGGGCCAAGCACCTCAGCACACACTGCAGGTTCCTAAGACCATCTCAGCAGGGACTCCGGGCTATGAGGTCGTCCCTGATGTCCAGAATGCACAGTCTGTGGAGCTGGCGGCTGAGAAGGGTCTCTGCTCAGTGCTAGAGGGACAGACGCCATGTTGCCAGATGTCCTCGGTGGACACCAGTTAGAGCTGCTTTGTAAAAGTCTCCACTGAGGCACAAACTCTCTCTCCTCACACAGGCATTTCCTCCTTCTTCCTCTTAAAATAAACAGAAGATAAAAATAAATACATTGTTGTTGAAAACAAGACTAAGATGAAACACAATGAAAGGTCACAGAGACCAGCCCAGTAGAGTCACCTTCTTCACATAAACAAACAACCAGGAGAGACCTTTGTTTGAACCCAGGCCTCCAGCAGCTGGGCAGTGTCCCAGCGTGGCCGTGCTCAGCAGAACTGACCCGAGAGACATATCTGAGGTCCGCTTCTGAGAGTCACATGAAAAAGAGTAAGGAACCAGTGAAATGAATTTTAATGATTTTTGTAACTCAGTATATCAAATACTATCATTCTGATATGTAGCCATTCTAAACGTATGAATGAGTCACTGTATTTTACTTTTATTTCTTAAGTCACCCAAATCAGTGTGGACTTTATTTGCACTTTACCTCAGTTTGGCATTTCAAGTGTCCACCATCATCAAAGCACACGAGGCTAAGTGGCTCCATTGTCGAAAGGCTCAGTTTTCGCATAAGAGGGAAGGGATCCAGGTCAGCCTGGTGTTCTGAACAGCTTCAGCCCTGAGGACAGGCCTGGGTCTATGAGCATCTGTCACTGGGAGCAGGAGCCCGTCCCTCTGCAGGGCCGGTCCAGCCACATCCTGTATCTGCTCGGGTCACAGCAGCCAGAGACGGCCCGCCTCCCCATTCTGCATGGAGCTCACAGTCAGGTTTCGCATGTTGTAATTTGGATTACAGGTCATTTGTATTCCTGCTTTTATGCTTAACATCAAATTATTGAATTAGAAGACCGCCCTATGTGGTGATGGGGCAGGGGCTGAGGCTAAGAGACATGGAGGTGGCATTAGCCAGGAAGCCCACCGTCTGTCCTGCACATCAGCAGCTACTTCACTGATGAGTGAGTGGGCCCTCGACTCTCCCTGTCCCACCCCCTTGGCCGTGTGACTTGGTGTCCCCCCACCAAAGGCAGAGTCGTGTTGATTTCGGCTGTATGACTTGCTTTGGCTGACTGGACAGGGAGGAGGTGAGTGTGTGGCTCCGAGACTGGCCCCTAAAGACATCTCATGCCACTACCCAGGGCTCTTAAACAGTGTCTCCATCAGAGCCAGGGGTGGTGGCTCACACCTGCAACCCCAGTATTTTGGAAGAAGATTAGAAGTTCAAGACAAAGCTGGCTCACAGTGAGACCTGTCACACAAAAAATCAAACCTTCACCAACACCAGGAAGACTTGGCCTTGCAGTAGCTGCTGGCAGCAGAGCACGTCCTGTGGCAGATGCTGCTAATTTGGGGTGACTTGTTACCAAGCGTGCGTGTGGCTGTACTTGGGTGGCACACCGTGTGTAGAGACAGAGAGTCGTCCCATCGCAGGGAGGCAGAGCACTGGCGGAAGATCCACATACAAGTGCAAGTGGACCGTTCTCTTCACTCTCTGTGGAAACACTGTGTTGTCCCCTAAGGAGAACACTGACCAAGGAAGCAGAGCCAGACAGACATCCAAGTCCCCAAACTGAGAAGAATTATCAGAGATTTCGAGGGAAAGAGTGGAGGGATTAGAATTTTACACTCAGCCAAACCTTGTTTAGCTCAGAGGGTAGAACAAAGACACCTTACCAACCATGCACTTTTTCCCCAAAACAAAAATAACTATTCAATGAAGCTACCACCCAAAATTAAAAAAAGACAACCCAGATGTAGAATCCAACTCCAGATTCTACTCTTCTTTCCACTTATTTTTCCAAAATACATCCTAGGGCTGGGTAGGTTGGCAACTACTGTAATCCCAGCGATTCAGAAGATGGAAAAATAGGATCATGGTTTGAAGTCAGTCCAGAGAGAAATCAGTGAGACCCTATCTCAAAAACAGGCCAGGTGTGCTGTACATGCTTGTAATTCCAGCTACTCTGGAGGTAGAATTAGGTGGATCTCCATCTGATGCCAGGCTGAGCAAAAGCACAAGGTCTTATCTATAAAACAACTAAAAACAAAAGGACCGGAGCCTGGCTCAAGTGTAGAGACTCGCCTAGCAAGCATGAGTCCTGGAGTTCAGTCTCCAGTTCTTCCTTTTTTCTTTCTTTCTTTCCTTTCTTTCCTTCCTTCCTTTCTTTCTTTCCTTTCCTTCCTTTCTTTCTCTCTTTCCTTTCTTTCTTTCCTTCTTTCCTTTCTTTCCTTCCTTCCTCCTTCCTTCCTTTCTCTTTCTTTCCTTCCTTCCTCCTTCCTTCCTTCCTTCCACATATCTCTCCAAATATTTAAAAACTACATGGCATATTTCTGTGTAACCTGTTGATCAATGACCAACAATAAAACCTAGTGTGACAGTCTCCAGTGGCTACTATACCAACATATCCCATTACCCTGATGGCTTAGTAGAACTTTGCCTGCTCTGGTTCTGGAGACCAGACGTCCACAGCAGCTTCACCAGTCTGAAATGGGTGCTGTCAGGGCTGCACCCTGTAGACTGCAGGGGACATCTGTGCCTCATCTCATTCACCTTCTGGTGGCTTTGAGTGCCTTCTGGCTGTGCCACACCATCTCACACTTTGTGAGCCCTCTTTCTCCCTCTTGTCTGTGGATATACCGAATCACTTTCCCTGAACATTCTTCAAGCTCTGTAACGCTCTCAAGTCATGGGGACTAGGTTGCAGACATAAACATAGAACCAGCATTCAGCTCACCACACCAAAGAAATGAGAAAACACATTGAATGATAACAGAAATACAAAATATCAAGTCTGTGGGAAGTCACTGAAGCAGTAAGTAGAGGAAATTCAGAATTACATAGCTTTATCATGTGGAAGGAAGGTCCAAAGTCCATGGCTCAGCTCCCATATGGAGAAGAAAGGAAAGACAGAAAGCTAAAGTAAGTAATGGAGGGGAATAAAACAAAGGAAGAAATTAGGAAATTGGAAAATAACAGAAAAAATTACAAATCTTAAAGCTGTTCTTTGAAAAAAACAACAAAACAATAAATTTCTAGATTATCAAGGAACAAAACAAGAATTTCTGCAGGGATCTGGGGTGTGACTCGGTGCTAGAGTGCTCGCCCAGAGTGCACAAGTGTGCGTGAGGCCCTGGCTTTGATCCCCGGCACTGCAACAGCAGCACCTCCACCATGATGAATTTCTTCCAGGGCTCAGAAAACTGTGCCCAAATCTCAACCTCAGAAGCACCTCTGTCTGCCCTCCTGCCCTCCTATCTCCCTTCCCGTCCTCCCCCAAGGCAGGCCACGGTACCTAGAACATCTCTACCCCAATGCTGTGGTACAGCCAGAACGCCTTTCTCCAAAGCCAGCCATAAAGCCTAAAATACTCCAACTTCACCCAGCATTTGTCTTGAGAGCAGCCATGGAGAAATTCCCTGATCCACTGAGTCTGGTCAGTAGATGATGAGACCCCACTCCAGAGGGGTTTTGCCCCACATAGGAGGAAGGAAAACTGTACATCAGGCTGAGGTGGATTACGATGGACAGGCATTGCTGGGTTCCCCTTGGTCTGTTTCCACTGCTCACACCATTCTGTCTACACAGCTGCCCATTCTTCATGGAACCTGAGCACAAAAAATGGCTCTCATGTCTTCAATCTGCAGGCTCCTTGTCTCGTAAAACTACCATCAAATGAACTTGTGCTGCTTTCTCTTGTTCATCTGTCTTTGGTATACGGGTCTTGGCTGTGACCCTTCATGGTGGACAGAAATGCGCCCCTTCCCACCTGCATCAGTGGTAAGATAATGACCTGGCCACAGCTGCTGGGGACAGGGATGCCACAGGAGAGAGACAGCATGGAAAGATGTTTGCCCATATTTGACAACTTTGAAGGAGACGAATTCTCTGGAAGGAACAGAGTACTATAGCTGAGACACACACAAAAAATTTTTAAGCGTCACTTAAAGAGAAAGCGAGTTTGATATTAAAAGCAGAGAAAATTCCAAGTGTCTGGCTGTATTAGTGAATTCTAGCACATATTTAAGGAAGGAAGTCGCAGGCTTACCCGAGACGCCAGTGAACAAAAGAGGAGGGGAGGGTCCCACCTCTCCAGTGAGGTAGGAAACCCAGTCAGATGTTATCAGGCGTAAACCAATGTCCCTCGTGAGCATAAGGGCAAAAGTCCTCAGCAGGGCTTAGAAAACTGCAGACGTACATTAAAAAGTAAGGTGGCATGGCTTTTGGGTTCTCTCAAAAACACAAATTGAAATTCGAATCCCAGGTGCCGGCCATATTGGGGAAAAGGGTCTTTGCAGATGTCACTGAGTTGAGAGGAGGTCACTCTGGAGGAGGCTGGGCTCTCAGTCCAGTGCCTGGAGTGCTGAGAAGATGAGGAGGGAGATGCAGAGGGCAGCTTGAGAGACAGGGACACAGGGACACAGGCAGAGACACGCGACACGGATGACCAGGCGGCCTTGTCCCCTCGGGCATCGCGGGGAACGGCCCCACCTGCACCTCCGCCTGGAACCTGATCTCCAGAACCGTGAGCGTCTAGGTTTCTGCTGTTTCAGTTTCTGATCCTTTGTCACGGCAACTCACGGAAACTGGTACGGTGGTCAAGGGGTTTGTTCCAGAACTGCAAATTCGGTTTGATACATGAAAAGCAAATAATGTAATTCACCACGATGACAGTGAAAGAAAAAGCTGGGTCATCCCAACTGATGCAGAAAAGCAATCTAACACCCACGACTGAAAGGACGGAGTCACCTTGATAGGTGATATCTAGAAAACACGTACAGCTAAGATGGCATCGATACTGAAAGGCTCAGCGCCTTCCCCTTCCCCAAGTCTGAACAAGCCAGGAAGTTCTCACTGCTGGTGCAGACACTGTGCCAGCCAGGAAGGAAAGCAAGAGATGAAATAAAATTGTACAATTTGGGGCTGGGCGTGGCTCAGGACTAAAGCACTTTCATCTCCAGCACCAAAGACACGGTCGGGGAGGGGCAGAGACAGAGAGAGAGAGAGAGAGAAAGAGAGAGAGAGACTGCCATTGGTGAGGCAGAAGAAAACCTGTCTTTGTTTGCAGGTGAAATGACAAAGTATGTAGAAAATCGTAAGAAATTGCTAAAACAGCTACTGGAGCTATCGAGAGATTTGGCAAAGTTGTAAGCTACGAGGCCAATATAACAAAAATCTCTCACACTGCCAAATCCTAGCAGTGCAAAATTCAAAACAACATTTAAAAATCCTTCTTACAATGACATAAAAAAACGTGCTTGGGGAGAAAGGTAATAAAACAAGTGCAGGCCCTGAAAACTACACTGCAGGTTCATGAACGCATTGCCGAGAGGAATTCCAGAAACCTGAGCCAGTGAAAGACTGGCCACGTTCATGGGCTGGGCTGGTCAGCATTGTTCAGGTATTAATTCTTCCCAAATGGACGTGCAGATTCAGACAGTCCCCACAAGCATCGCACACAAGTGTGCACACACGCAGGCAGTCACGTGCACGCAGGCACGCTCACACACACGTGTGCATACACACGTTCCAATGCATGCCCTTGACACATCTGCACATTTCAGTCCTGGAGATCAGAAGGTAATCAGAGCCCCCAGGGGACTGACAGACAGCAAGGGCTTGGGCCGCAGCAGCTCTAGGATGCTGGAGCCCCAGTCAGAAAGTAGAAGATGCTGCGGAGAGGAGCAGCTCTCCTCTCCTGCTGAGTTCTGAAAGGTAAACCAAGGCAGCCCTGCCTTTGCCTGACATCCACATGGTGCAGAGTTTCTGAAGAAATGCTCTAGGTCCTTTCCCCTGCCCCCTCCACAGCAGCAGGCCTGGTTCTTTAAATCGCACAGGCCAGAGTCACTCATCGGAGAAAGGTCCAACCACGGGACAAGCTGGGCAGAGCTTCCTGCCTCCCTCCAACTGGGGAGGCCAGGGAGGTGAGGAGGAAAAATGCCAAAGATCAGCCCTGCCTTGAGCCAAGGAAGAGCCGCCTGACTTTCACTACACCACAGTTAGATTTGCAAATCCAGGAACCTAGAGAGACTCCACTGAGGAAAGGACCAGAGAGATCCCACAAGCCACAGGGCACTGGCAATGCAAGTTCCAGGACTGGCAGACAGCGTCACCCATGGGTCACCATGCCTCCTCAGCTGTTTCCTGATTTATACATGCAAAGGACAGTTTGAAGAGAATGACATTCCTCTACCTCTGTAGTGCTGTCCTGAGAGATCTGACTTTCTCTGACTCAAATCGGAGAAAATTCCCACTCTGCGTTACAGGAATTAAGGACCACTGAGCTTTCCTAACTGTACCAACCTTGAATCTGTCTGCCTCTCCTCTCCAGCCGACTGCCCTTTCCTTGACTTCCAGCTCAGTGGACTGAATCAGCAGTGCTGCTTAGACAAAGGCCGACAGCCAGCTCAGCATCACACTTTTGTTTGCTCCTGCCATCTTTTGTGATGGGGCCTGGGAAAGGCTTTAATGAGCCCAGCTCTGTGCAGCTCCCTCCACCTGCAGGACCCATGGCACAAGCCACACCCCACATCCACTCCGATCCTGTTATCTTCCCAGGCAACGGGAAACCTGACGCAAACAAGATGGCACAAAGAATGAATTTGATGCAAGAAAAGACATTTTAAAAGCCCAGTAGCCAGGCTACCCTCCACGTAAAGAAAGGCAGGAAAGGCCCGTCCAGCCGCAAGACCCAGTAGGCAGGGCCCCTGCGAGGAGCCCAGACATTCCCTCCTCACTCCCTTTTGTCTAAGCTCTTGTTGAATAATGAACATTTCAAAACCCTGAGTCATTGTGGTTTAGCCTCAGATGAAGAGAGTCATAAAATCATTAACACTGACAGGGAGCGACACTTGCTCAAAATACCCCTCGGCGAGACAAGTGGGGAAAATCAGGACCCACAGGCTGTGGAGGACACGCCACTAAGTGATCAGGTGCGATTGTGTGAAGGAAAATTGAAAACAAATTTTGAGAGAGGTAAAAAGTTCAGTGTTCACCAGGCTGCTTTCAGGGGTTGTTAAACTGTAGAAATTCAAATAAAACTGATTGACCATGGTGCCGGTCAGCCTCTGACTCACTCTGGGCCAGCAAGGGTCCCTCACCTTATTTTCTGTATGAAGACTTCTCTTCCAGAGGTGGGATCCACCCACGTGTCTGCACTCCCTGCCCCTCCTGAGGCCGCCTCTGCTCCAAAATGCTCTGCTACTCTTGACAGACATAGATTTTGGAAAACAAGCATGTTTTGGATTAGCGGGTCTCTGAGAGATGAGATGGATGAATGATTTCCTGCCTGGACTGGGATATTTTGCTTCTGGCTGGGGGGCTGCGATGGCAGGAGGGATGGGGAAGCAGAGGGCGTCTTCAGGACAAGGGAAGACAGTGTAGACCAGGAGCCTCTGGCCACGTGAGAGAGCGAGTGCACAGGGAAGGGAAGGAGCTCTGAAGATGTAATTATTATAATCCAAAAAACAGCTTCCCACTGGTGAGGGAACAAACCTGGAGCCATGGATCTCACGTCAATAGAATGAACAAAGAGTTACGTCCTAAGCACGAACCACCTCAAGCAAACCCACCTGTAAATGTCTCACTCAATGTGATATTTGAGTGTGGAACGGCCCCCAAAGACAGAGTGACGAGGGCTTGGTCACCAGCTGGTGGTGCTGTCGGAAGGCGAGAGACCCTTTAGGAAGAGGACCTGGTTGAGGAAGTAGGTGACTGGGGTGTTTTCAGGGGTGTGTCTTGTCCCTGGCCACTTGCCCTCTCTGTCTCTCTGCTTCCTGGCAACCACACGGTGGACACCTTTGCACTGCCATAAGCTCCATGTCCTGGAAACAGTAGAGCCAAGTGACCATGACTGAAACCTCTGAAACCCTGAGACAAAACAATTCTTTCCCTTATAGCTGACCTACAAAAAAAAGTTAACAGCACTCTTGTGCCCTTGGTCTCCTAGACTTTGCTGCCTTCTCAGCCATCTCCCACCACCTGCCATTCTCAAGGAACCACAGGCTCTGAAATCTGCTCTACACTCCTACCCAGCCACAGCAATGTTTGTTAAATGAATAAACATCCTAGTCTGGACCAATGCACAGACTCAGTGTCAACCACACCCTGAGTTCCAGGAAGGAGAAAGCTGACCAGATCAATACGAGCTCCAAAGAGCACTGTGAGTGCCATAGGCACGAATCAGGTTGTTTCCTTTTGCCTGGAATTCTGCTTTCAAAGTCCCAACAAGAAACAACAGGTTTGTGTTTCTTGTTGTGTCCCACAACGTCCCCTGGAGCAGAGTGGCATCCAGCAAACCACTTTTAGCCACCGTTAATAACCTGTCATAAATCCTCTCTTGATGCACTCGTGTTCAGTCCTGCACGAGTTCACTGAGGGACTCCTTCCATCTCACAGGGTAAATGTTGAGAGCAGGAGGAACTAAGAGGGGCACAGCTCTGCTTTCTGTAGGAGCTACCTTACAACTTTTAGGGAAAGCAGGGTCTGCTCTGTCTGTTTTACTCATCCTCCCATAGATCCCACCTCCCTTTGGGATCATAAATGAAAATCATCCTATCTGCATGTGGAAGACAGCCCCCCCCCCCTCCCGGCAGCAGTTGGCTGTAGGACAATTTTCCCAGGAATCTTCAGCACAGATGTCCCCCTCCCTGGGCCGGCCTCTTCTCCAGGGGCCCCACTGTTGCCCTTCTCCTTCACTGAGTACGGCTGAGTCTCCAAGCCCGCACTGTTGGGACAATGTCCATTCCTCCCTGGGCTGTGGGGTTCAGGGTGGAGCCAAGATTGGTTTAATGCCAGCGCCTCTCATGGAGCCTGACATCATACCTGGTGAGCCAAAAATAGCGGTGACCGTTTGCATCTGTATGACCATGGGCCAGTTTGGCTTGGTTTTCTCTGTGGTGCACACCCGTACAACACCGGCTGGGCTCTGCTTGGTGTTTTCATGTTTGGTGTATCTCCCATTGGTTGTGATAAGAGGTGTTGGTGTCTACAGGACCCCTGTGACTTTTGGTTTCAAGTTTCACCACCATCCCCCCAGCTAACAGTCATGGCACATTGCCTCTGTGCCCAGTCCTTCTAACCTTGGCTCCTGCTCAGCCTCCTGAAGAAGCAGCTCAGAGCCCCTTCACCGTGGGTGACAGTCCTCCTCCCCAGTGGACTTCCTCAGTCCACAGAGCTCCGGTTGGATCTCACAGGTAATTTTCTTGAAGTCTCTGCAGCATGGCAGAGCAGTGTAGCTCTTGTGCCTGTTGGCAAGAATGGCCAGGGTCCCAGGCACTCCAGTAGTGAAAATGCCAAAGCTGTTCTTAAGGGAACATTCCCTTCTTGTCACCACTGACCCACAGTTGCCAAGTCCCCACAGCAGGGCTCTGCTGGCCCAGGAAGCTCCCACGACCCTCACATATTCCAAAATGCCCACAGGTAAGGTGAGCAGGTGCAGGTGTCGATGCTCTTGTCACCGCATCATGGTCTGTGCTACCTGTGACTCTGAAGAGGGTACGTGATGGAATGAGGGAAGAGGGGTGAGCTCTTCCGGAGGCTGAAAGCTCTGAGTGAGGCCTGAGCTGCTCAGTCACAGTCGGTCAGCGTCTTGCTTTGGAGAAGTGTTGTGGTGTAGAGCAGGAGCTCGTGCTGGAGGGACAAGGATCTGCCTGGCCTGTGCTGAGCTGTGGGATGCTCAGCAGCTTTTGTAAACATTGGGTGTTCTCGGGAGTCCACACCCCCAAGGCTTTATAAATCAACCAAACTGAAAGAAATGAATGGTTCCAACCATGTGCGTAAGACAGATTACACGTGAAAGCACTCCTATTGATAAGAAGCCACGGTTTTTGTGAGAGAAAAGTGGAAGGTAGTAAAAAGAAGTAAAGCAAATACAGATCTGTGTGTGTACGTGCACACGCACACCTACTCATGCAAGTCTATACACATGTCTGCACACACGCCGATCCGTGCGCATATGCATTCAAGTAAATCTATGTGCACACACGTTCATAAAAATATATAGCTATGAATGTGCACACATAAGTTCATGAAAACACATGTATGCATGCACACACATTCATGTATGCATGCATATATTTGCATGTGCACGCAAAGTCATTTAAGTATACACGTGTGCACACATTTGTTTAAGTACATATGCACAAGCATGCATGTGAAAGCACATGTTTATGTGGGTACACTCTATACACACATGCATGCGTGTCATCTGTATAAATATACATACATTTTTGTAAGTGTATGCACACACACATATACATAAACACATACGCATATGTTAATGTACGTCCCCGAAAGAAAAGAGCATTGTGAAACGTAAGGGCTGGGGAAGTGCTGCCTTCACAGCACGGATGGGTGTGTGAGCTCGCGTGTTCTCACGCTGTATTAGAACCCGATCGCGGCTCTGAGCGGGGAAATGGCACGCCGTGTCCCTTCACACCAGTGCTGCTAGGGCTTGTCAGGAAAATGCCATCCGTGAAGGCTGCAGGCAGCGAGGGCCCGCGCCTGGCCTCTGGGTTACCTGGCGTGCTCACTGTAAGGTGGCCATCAGCCTTCCGTGGGCGATGAGGAGGTTTAACCCAGGGAGAGCTGGTGGGCGTCAGGAGCTCTGGTCCTGCGGAAATCCCTGCGCCCAGCCCTGAAGCAGACACGGGGCAGAGCCAGGCAGGAGGAGGCTCCAGCTGCAGCGAGCTGACCGCACGTCCATGTCCACTCAATGATCCGCCTGGAGGGACCGCGCAGCCTGGGCCTCTTTGGTGCCTGGCACTGGTCTGAGCAGCCCGGGAGGGTGGTACCTCAGTGTGTGGACCACAATGGTTGGCCTCCCTTGATCCTCGGCAGGCTGTCCCGAGGGGAGCTGGCTGCTCCTCCCCTGCTTCAGAGAACCATGTCCTCACTGAAGCTCTTCTCGGGTACACAGAGGACCAGCGTCAGGACTGGGCCACCTTCGCCGGTGGCGCTCGGGGCTTGAACGCTGTGGGCCTTGGTTTCTCTCCGCTCCGTGTGCACCGCTGCAAGACCCTGTGCAGGTCACCCAGCCTCACCATGTCTTCACATCCTCAAATAAGCAACAGGAAACAAGCACACAAGTGCTGTGGAAATGACCGTACGGGAGGCCATCCCTCTGATTCACTTTGGTGACACAGGCACAGCTCCTCCTCTGCGTCCCTCTCCCTGGCCAGAATTGCTACACTTTAGAAGCCTTGCTGAGGTCTACCCAGTCGGAGGACAAGCTGCTTCTGAGAGGAAGAATGGTGGAGAAGACAGTGGGCAGGCGTATGGGGGAGGGCTCCCCCTGTGTAAGATACCACTTGAGGTGGCATTTGTGAGCCAAGGATCCAGAGGACACAGCCACTGGCACTGTAACACAGGCTGGCCACATCTCCAGTGCTGCCAGCTCCTCCTGATTCAGAGTGGCAGCCCATATTCCTGAAAGTCCTGGCCCCCGGGGAGCCCCTGAAGTGCCCAGCTCACGTGCATGTCCTCAGCTTCTGAAGCCACCAGGGGGCAGGCCGTGCCTGCCTCCAGTTTTGCCACCAGCCCTGACTCTGAATGCTGACCACACCAAATAGCAACAGGTGCCTGGGGTTTGCATGCCCCCCGTGAGCTTTGCTTCTGAGAGCTTCCTGTGCTTAATGCTGAAGCTGGGAAAACGTCCCTCTGTGGGATGCACTCTGCACCCCCAGGGGTTCAGAGACCCTCATAAAGCCCACTTCCACTGGCAGCTCTAGCCCACAGGAGCCCTCGAGGCCAGGCACCCATCTCTAAAGCAGCCCCCAAGCTATTCTCTGTCCTCAACACCCCCAGAACCCACTGAGCCCCCACTAAACCTCCAGGCAAGCAATCCCATGAAAACCAACTGGAGGCAGTCATGACTGACTGCAGCTCCAAGAGACACACACTAAGCAGTCATCCTCACTGCTGTGGAGACAGAACAGAAGACACAGAAGAACTTGACTCAGACGAATTGGTGATTGCAGGTACACTAAGTATAAAAACAAAAATAGGAGAGTGGAGCATATTAGGACACTTCTATAATCCCAGCGCTTGGGAGGATCTCAAATTCAAGGCCAGCTACATAGCTACATAGCAAGTCCCTGTCTCAAAGAACCAAAAAAAAAAAAAAAAAGGGAGGAAAATGCAAATATGAGCTGCGATTGTAGAATGCCTCACAGCTCACAAAGCATGTCCACATGTTGACCTGTGTGACACGTGCTTTTGTCACTCCAGCCTCCAGATGCCCAGGAAAGTGAGCATTACTACTCTGCAGTGTTCGAGGGGAAAAAACCAAGGCGCCTCCCCCAGCACAGGTGGAACTTGCTGATGTCGTGGACCAGTTGGGCTCCTTGATCACAAGACACAGAACAGACTCCTGCTAACCCAAGCACAAGCAAAGCAAAAGAAGTGAGCCTGTGAGGACAGGAACCAGGCCATGCCCAGAGTTCATTGTCACACTCGAGGACACTACCCTCTGGGTGTCTAAACTCCAACAGCTGTCCTCAGTCTTTGAGTCAAATTCCAGTGAGAGTCTTGTGCTGGCCCTTCCTGGCATATTGACTGAGTGACATCCACCCAAATATATGTGTAGCCTTAATAGGCCAAACCAAACTCTCTGGCCCATACTTCTCTTAAAATTGTTCCTGTGGTGCTGTTTTCCTATTACCTGGATGAAGTTTGGACAAATCCATAGGCTTTTGGCCCACTCTCAGACCTCAGTGACGGTCTGTTGCTATTAATATGCACGACCCTTGATTTAAAGTTGGAGCTATGCTCGCTGTGACTCCCAGGAACTCTCTGTCAGGAGGGGAGAAGTCCCATCCTGTCACCGCTCCCAGCTTCCTTCTCCATCCTGCAGGTTGGGGCTTCAACCTTGGAGTTTCAGTGCTCAGGGAAGATGAGAAAGTCCCCTGCACTGCAGGGCTGAGGTGACCAGCGCCATTGCCCTCTGCACACAGTAGGGACTCACCCAGTCCCTGGTTCACTGGGAGCTCTCACCTGCTCACCTCTCCTCAGGCCTAGGCTTTGGTCTCCCCAAAAGACACACCTGAGTTCCACCCTCAGGAATGTGATTTCTTCAGGGAATGTGGTACGCAGATGCAGTCAGAGTAAGGACCTCAAGATGAGGTTATCTTGGGATGAGTGCCCATAACTGCCAGCTGCAGGTGAGGTAGCAGTTGGAAAAGCATCCACCAGATCCCAAATTCCAGATTGTTTTATAGTGAAAATCTGGTGAACAGAAAGCACAAATCGCTTCCACTGAACCCACATTGGCTACAGAGAAGAGGGTAGGACCACATGGCGCGAACACAGCTCAGGACAGGTGGCTGCACCCTAAGGAGCAGTGCATGCACCTGTGGCTAGTCAGGGCTATAAGCAGGACACCATGGAGCATGGTGGGCATCCTCCCAGGCTTGGAGTCAGGGTCCGGCATACCTGTAAGAACGTGGAGCAGCTTCTCTGTTTTGTTACCAAAGTTTCTCTCATCTCTGTTCACCTCCATCCTCTGGGACATCCTTTCGTCATTCTAGGACATCCTTGAAATTTCTCTTATCATTGGCAGGCTCCAGAAGTTGACAAAGCAGAGACAGACTCTCCCACTGGGCCTCTGGAAGGAAGGGTGTGGCCCTGTGGACACCTTAGTCTCAGACTCTGTCTGTCAGATCCATCAGAGAATAGAGGTCTGTTGTTTAAGCCCCCAGTGTACAGTGCTTTGTGGGAGGACGGACAGCCTCAGCAACAACAGCCCTCTTGCAGGGGTTCTGAGCCACCTCAATCATGTGACCCAGTGCTGTCACACAGTCCTCCTCAGTCACCTTCCTGCCTGTGATTTGCTTGTAGCCCGGTGATCTTGCATGTTCATGGGTGTATATTTACACATGCATGAGCACACGCGCACACACTCACACATCTCCTTAACATCCAGGAACCAGTTCCATAAAGCCTCATATTTCCTTGCTCCCTCCAAGCCTGGGGAGGTGGACTGTTGAACAGACCACTTCTTTACTCACTCAGTTCCTGCATGGGATCAGATCAGAGCCTCTCCCACCATCACTGCAGGGAGCATGCGAGGTTCCAGAAGTTTTCTCTCTGAAGCTCTCTCCCTTGAACTCTGGGGTGGCGGAGTTGGCATTTTACGCCCAGTCCACAAGGAAGAGGAAAATCTCATTCCTGGTGCCCGGCAGCCACTTCCTGCCCTGCAGTGTGTTATCTCACTTTGGAATGTGGAATGTACTGAATCTTGATGACAACTGAAATTTCTATTTTTAACAGCTTGTTGCTCATTAAGTAGGGAAAGGTGGCCCTTATAGCAAGGTGGAGAAAGTAAGAGGAGATGGGGATGAGCAGACAAAGTCAGACGTGACTTGTGAGCAGAGACAAGCTGCTGGGCCTCCCTGCCCTCATCATTTCCAAGAGCTGCTGCCGGGTCCATGTCCCCAAAGACCTAGCAGATTTCCCTGATCTGGCTACCACAGGCTCAGCCACCAGGCCAAAGCCTGTAAGGAAGGCTGAAGTTCAGAGGTTGGGCGGGGAGAGGAGGAGGGGCAGCCAACCAGGCATAAAGGAATGGAGACATTGTACGCTCCATCACCCCCAGGCACATTCTGCTCAGGCGTGAGGTACTCCCAAGTGGAATGGCCTCATTAATTCATGTTCCCTGTTGTGAAAATAATTGTTCTTTAAGGAACTAGGATATCTCAGTAGAGAGTTGTGCCTCATGTTCTGAGGCTCAAAAAGGAGGGGAAGACAGTCTTGGAGAGGGCCACAGTTTGGGGTCTTGTAGTTGAGAGTCTATGAAAAAAATATGATAAACACTTAAATCCCTAGGGAAGTGGTTGGAGCCAAGAAAATCACGTTAGAAAACAAGTCACAGAAAGACATCGATGGCTAGTGTCTACATGTTAATTCACAATCCAACCCACGAAAAATGGAACTGGAATGAAATCCATTTCAATACATTTCCAAAACAGGCATGGAAGAGGATGACAGCATGGTCAGATAGACAGGTGTCCTCACTGCAAACGGCAGATTAGGATTAGCCCGTGATTCTCGGGAAAGCAGCTGAGCCTGATCCTCTGAGGGCAGACCTGCCCAGTGGCCTTGGAAGGGGTAGGTTCACGGAACTTGGGGAGAGGCTGTCAGGTTACATTAACTCATGCCTGAGGAGCTCGAGCCCATGGTTTGGGAACTTGAGACTTCTGCTTCAGGGAGGGAGCTATATTCCAGCAGGGAACGGAGATCCCATGGCACAGCTGAGTTCACCCAACGCCCTGCAGAAGCCAGGCAGGTGTGAGCTTGCTGCAGTCTCCCTTATTTGGCATAACTTCACAGCCCTCCCCCTGGGATTGGCTGAGGCTCAGTTGCTTGGATACCAGAATATACATTTAGTTACACTGCTTGCAGGTCAAGATAGGTTTCCCTTCACTATATAATGGAGACTGCTTTGGGCCAAACTGTGTCATTTAAGCATGCGAGGTCAGTTCAGGCCAAATTTAACAAGGTCATATACATGATTGAGTAGTTATTCTTGATTTATGTATGACAGATTGTCTTCGGTCCAAACGTGACGCTCTTGACCTCATATTTTATTCATTTCATTTGTTCATTTATTTGTTTCTAGTAATAGAATGAAACTCCCAGGCCAACCTCTCCCCCATCCCGAGAGCTACAAAGCTGGCACTTGCTGTCTCTGCAACTCTGGTGCCAGTTGTCCTGAATCTCTTCTCCACGCACTGACCTGTCCGGACAGGTGGCCACCATCCTGAATCTGTGCTCAGTGTTCTCTCAGTCTTTCTCTTTTGTAGTGTGAGTAGGAATGTGTGTTTGCTAGTGAGTTTAAATCTAAAGGTTGTTTACATTTGCTTGCTTTTGTACTTTATTTTTCAAAGATGCTTCTTACGCCAGTCGTTAGTGGAGGCTAGTCTCCATCTGCAGCACCTGGGAGATGGAGCTCACTAGAAATGCAAATTTCTGGGTCCCCCCCACCCCCCACCGACACAGAAACTCCCATGGCGTCTCTCTGGTTAGTAACCAGGCTCACAGCTTCTTACTCTCCCTTCTGGGTGCTGTGTTTCCTCTTCTCTGAAACGCTTGACAGATTTTTGCCCAGGATTTTTATTAGATGGTTTAT
Organism: Castor canadensis; assembly: GCF_047511655.1. Taxonomy (NCBI): domain Eukaryota; kingdom Metazoa; phylum Chordata; class Mammalia; order Rodentia; family Castoridae; genus Castor; species Castor canadensis. Next base: position 2,119,583 of record NC_133386.1, on the reverse strand, counting down.
AATTTTCTGGTTGATTTTAGGGATTCTTGATGTAGTCTTGACACAAATTATTTCAGGTTAAATGCATTGAGGATATTTTCTTCCAATTTGCAGACAATGTCTTCATTTTTTAATGCTCTCTTAGGGTGACTGGGTTCCTATTTTTAATACAATCAAATGTACTACTTGTTTATTGTGGTTAGCACACAGCCATCTAAGAATTCTTGCTGGATGTGGTTGTGCGTGCTATGGTCCCAGCTACCTTGGAGGTAGAGGTAGAAGGATGGAGGTTTGAGGCTAGCTGACTAAAACTAAAAGCAAAAGAGCTGGGGGTGCGACTCGAGTGGTAGAGCGCTTGACCGAGGCCCTGAGTTCAATCCCCAGTTCCACAAAGAAGAAGGAGAAGGAGGAGGAGGAGGAAGAGAAGCTTCTTTCTTATTGCAAAGGCAAAAAGAAACACTGTTTTCTCCTAAAGGTTTTCCGGAGTTTGCTTTTTGGCCTGTGAAATCAAGACCTCGAGAAACTGAAGGTCGGGATTCATGCTTGCTACTTTTCCAGATGAAGAGTCACTTTCTGACCCGAGTGCTGAAGAGTCCTCTTTCTGCTGTGCTATGGCCTTCTGTCATCAGTGCAAGCTCCGTACATGTCATGTTTTCTCCCACGCCATCTAGTCTGTGACGTTGGCCACCAACAACTGCCGTAATGCGGTAGCTTCATAATAAACCCCATCCAGGCCCTTAGTTCCCTCTCCCCGCGGGTGCTGACTATTCCTACTGGGATTTTGGTTGGGCTTGAATTGAATCGATGAGTCCATGTGGGGACAGTCGCCACTTCTGGGGCTATCCAGGGACCTCCTCTGTGTGTACCTCCTTTTCAAGCCATTAACCTCCTCTCCCCACCTGCAGTTCTGAGCACCGACCTCTCCCAATTTTCACACTTAAGAGCCAGCTCTGTTTCCTTCAAGACATTCTAAGACCTTTAACCCACAGGATTCCTGTGTCCTGGGAGAGAAGTGACAGTGCCTGGTGAAAGGAAGCTCTGCTGGATGTCAGCTCTTGTAACTGTCACGTGCGCAGTTTCCCAGGTTAAAACCTTTGAAAAGGTTTTAAAGGCAAGTTACTTCCTTTTGCCGTAAACATTTCTTAAATGTTACTGCAATTCTTTAAATTGTCTATTGCTTTCTGAAGCCATAGCAGAGAGGGGATGTGGGGGTGACCTCCAAGGGAGTCCCCAGCATGACACCAGTGCCCAGCTGTTCCTCCCACTCCAGAGGCCTCTGCCTCTTGCTGACCTGTCACTCTGATTCCAGTCCACAGTGTGTCTCCAGACCACCACTTTCACAGACATGGACATTTCTAAACAGCTACTCTTTTTAAAACTAAGTTTTCTCTGCGCATGACATTTGAACTTCCAGACTGCAGGATCCACAGGAAGAAATGTCAGGCTCTGTTCGGCTGCATTAATGTTTGCTCTAGAAATGGGCTGGTTTTGATTCTTATGGTTTCTGGTTCTGGTTCTGTTGATCCAAATTAGTAAACTGCTGTTCCTGATTTTGTTCCCAAACAAATAAACCTGCCTCGGGGTCATGATGTAAGTGACCTATCGGGATTATCTGAAGTTATAGGTGTTCAAGTAAGCCAAATGTTAAAGTAAAGACAGGCTTGTGATGGTGAACTTGGCACAGGTCTGTGGTTTTCAGATGCATTTGTTCAGCTATAATTGAGGTGCCAGTGTCTTTACATTTTTCTTCAATTTAGAAACAAATCGTTTGAGGGAAGAGGGAGATGGGGATTAAAGACAATTATTATGAAGTTATTGTGACTTGGACTTTGATAGAAATGCATTTGATAAAATGAAAAAAAATCTGATTGGGATCCTTAGTGAGAATCATGCAGCCAGAATTATAGGTAATAGAAGTCAAGTAGTGAAGTCAAATGAAAACTTAGACTACATGCCTGAAACTGAGGGGGGAAGGGGGGAGAGGTTGGGAGAGGGGGGCAGGGGGGAGGAATGACCAAAATAATGTATGCACATGTGAATAAAAGAATAATAAAAAAAAAAGAAAACTTAGAATAATTCAATCTCTGTGAATTTTATGGGTTGGGAGCTACATCATAATCTCAAAAATGCAACTTAATTTAATAAGTGCTCTGAGAATGGTGGTCAGGTCTGGCATCGACACTGGAGATGCACAGAGGAGCCCCAGGCCCTTCCCTCCCGCTACTCAGCGTGTCGTCTCCAGAACCTCATGGCTGACACCAGTTATCACTGTTCAGAAGTTTAAAAGCATTCCTTCCCTTCTTCCTGGTGGTTTGGATTCTCCATCATCTGGGCCATTGATTAGAAATGGCGCCTGTTTTCAGAGACCTTGCTTATCTAGGTTGGACCTGGTGTTTATCTAAGAGACAAGGATCATACTCTGACCCCGGGGCACGGACACTGGAGACTGCCAGGCACTTCCTGATGTCTTGAACACTGTGCAGATCCCAGAGCCTGACAGGGGACCATCAATCCTCAGTTGGCTGAGGTCTGATGACCGGTCAGCAAGCATGCACCTCCCCAGAGGTGTCAGATACATGGAGAGATGAGCTAAAGGGAAAGCTGCAGTAACCTCTGTCACACACCCAGCTTGCCTGCTATTTGGTAAGAGGCACTTTATTTTCCATTCCAGACACCACACCACATGAGCACAACTTCCAGGGACTGTGAAGCCCTATCCTGCCCGGGTGAGCAGCCCCACTGCACTGGACAGGCAGTCACACTCTCAAATAGTCGTCGTGTTTACCAAAGAGGCAGTGGGTGCTCTTGAGTGTGTGGAGGGGCACACATCAGTTCTTCAGGATTGCAGAACATCGCTTGTCTGCAGAATTTCCCCGAACGTCTTGAACAAACTAGGGTGGAGAGGACAGAGCTGGCTGAAGGGGAGTTCTGGGCTCAGTGGCAGAGAAAAACAGGTTAGGCCTGAACTAGTCTCCAGAGGTGAAAGGTTATGGTGGATAGCTCTTTCTACATCAGGAACGTCCTCTGCCCCATTACCCAGATTGCACTCTTACTCCTGACATTAGTCTCCCACTGACCTCCACATTTCCTCTTGGTCACAGTTTGTCTCCCTGGAGTCACTGAAGAGGGGACACAGCCTCCCTGTGCCCACCTCCCAGCCCATATAGATGACCATGTGGCACAGTGGCTGTCCCTCACCACGCTGCATCCTCTGCCAGGGTCCCTACCCCCACTCCAAGCCCTTGTCCATGTTGACTGAGGGGTGAGGTGCAGCCCCTCCAGCTAAGCAAGTCCTAACTAGGTTCTCCCTTGTAACGAGCTCCAATACTCAGAACCTGTTGGCACGGGAAAGACTTTCTCTTCTAGCCGGGAAGCTGTCCCTATTATCTTTAAACCTTCTCATTAAAATTGATGAGAAGAATTATTAAAATAATTCTTTATTTTGTGGTTCATGACTGTAATCCTTGCTACTTGGGAGGCAGAGATGGGGAGGATTGAGGTTGGAGGCCAGCCTGGACAAAAAGTTCATGAGATCCCATCTCAACCAATAAAAGCTAGGCATGATGGCACACCAGTCACCCCAGTGACTCAGGAATGTACATAGGGGAATCGTGGCCCTGGCTGACCCAGACATAAAAGTGAGACCTTATTCAAAAAATAACTGAAAAACAAGAAGGGCTGGGGTGTGGCTCAAGTGGTAGAGCACCTGCAGAGCAAGCACAAAGCCCTGAGTTCAAGCCCCAGTTCTGAAAAAGCAAGTTATTTATTAATTTTGTCCTTTCAAGCAGAAGTAAAGTGTCACTAAGTGTGAGTGTTTGTGGAAGGAGTTCGTGCATGAATAAGCAGTGGCTCAAGGTGAGGAGGAGCGGCCAGCCCTGCCTTTGTAGGACCCAGCCACCTCCTGGCTCCACTTGCCAATCACAGGGCCATCCTTTCCTGTCCCTGGGGGACGTGAGCCGAGAGTGGCACCATGGGAGGACCAGCACCTGAGGCATCCTGTCTCACAGAGCTTGCTGTGGCTCCCGGCATGGATGCACTTCATAGAATGTGGTCCTCAGTGTCTCGGGCGAGCGAACCCCAGGACACCCTCCCAGTGCTGCCACCACCTGAAAGTCTCCCAGCTTCCTGAGAAAAGCCACACCCAACTCTATGATTTTACTACGGAGGTCTCTGTCTCTTCACCCCATGCTAGCTCTAAAACTAAGTGTCCTGGCTTCCTGGGCTGCCATCATAAGGACGCACTGGCAGGCTTAGGGCGGGGGAGTCATTCCTCCCACAGTCCTGGGGTGCAAGTCTGAAATGAGGGTGTCAGCAGAGCCACACACTCCCAAGACAGGAGAGTCCTCCCTGCCCTCCCAGGTTCTGCTGGTGCCATTGATCCCCAGTTGTCACCAGCAAGCAGGTGCCTGACTCCTCTCTCCCTCTGTAGGAGTCTCCTCTTCCTGTGAGGCCACCAGTCCTGTTGGTTATGCCCACCCTAATGACCTCGTTTGAATTTAATGAATTTTAGAATTGATTTTTTCTAGTTCTGTGAAGAATGCCATTGGTATTTGATAGGGTGTTCGTCGCTCGTTTAGGCACTACAGACACTTTAGCAATTTTGACCTCTCTGCTCTGAACAAGGATGTCCTCTCCTTGTGGAGGCCTTTTCCGTTGCTATCATCAAGCTTTCTAGTTTTCATTGTGAAGACTTTTCACTGCTTTGGTTAAATTTTTCCTAGCTTTTTTTGGTAGCTATTTTAAATAGGGTTGCTTTCCTGATTCCTTTTTCAGATAATTTGCTGTTGCCATACAGAAATACTACTGAATTTAGCTTGTTGACTTTTTATCCTACACCTTTTTGCCAGATTTGTGAGTTCATGTAGTTTCATGGTTTTGTTTTGGGGGCTTTCTAGATATCAGCTCATGTCACCTGCACAAAGTGACAATTTGACTTCCTCTTTTCCAATTTGGAAGCCGTTCATTTCTGAACACAGGGGACGCTTCACCTGGTGTGCTTTTGAAAGCTGAGAATTTAGGGGCGATGCACAAGTCTTTGAAAGGTGTCTGACTGAATAAATCACAGCTCATCTATAGCAGGGGATTCTGTGCGACCACTGAAGTGACTGGTGCACCTCCATGTGTACGGTAGGGACCAACCTCCAAAGCGCAGGACACTCTATGTGGAAGTGAGAGACGGATGCTGTGTGAAGTAAGCAGCAGAGCCTGGCACCCTGTACATACATGTTCGTGGGAACCACATCCAGAAGGAAATGCCGTAATGCATCACTAATGGCTACTTCCCCTTTGGGTAGTCATCCCTGCTCTTCTGCGTCATGTGCAGGTGTCACCCCATCAAAATATTAACCAATTAAACATGGCAGATGAAAAAAATTGACCTGTTTTGCAAGGTCATTCTGAAAATAAAATGAATAAGTGAAAATTGTCTACCCCAGTTGAAGAATTCAGTAAGTGATAGCTGTTATGGTAACAATTGTCTTCGTGGTTACTAAATAGGCCAGCTCTAGTTTTTGTTGTTTTATTTCCAGGTCTTTCCCTCCTGGGCCCCAATTGTCTTTCTTGAAGGTCATCCCAGCTCTGGTTTAAAAAGCACAAGGTAGTAAAAGAGCCCCAGGCACCTTCAATTTTCAAGTGTTAAGCGTTTCATGTAATTTTAATTTTTTGCTATTCAAATCATTCTTGAAATAGCATCTTTTCTTTTCCCTCCAGGTTTTATTAACTGCATTAGAGAAAGCGTTCAGAGCCTCGGGGTCTTCCCAAAACCCCAGGGCCTCCACTCCTTCCCGTGGGGCGGGAAGGGCGGTCAGGCACCTGGTGGTGGTGTGTGCGCTCTTTTCTTGGGCGTGTTCATTCATTCCATCTCCAGATTTATTCCCACCCAGATTTATTCCCATCCCTACACCTGCACTACGGGTCGTCCCATTGATAAATCCGCGCCTGGCGTGTAACAGCTCACTCGGTCTTCACGCGGTCAAGATTTCAGGCCAGGCTGATTTTTCCTCCCCGTGTTATGAAATAGCCACATCTAAGTTTAAGATTCAGTCTGCTTAGGAAAAATGTCACACCCACAGAAAGTTCAGAATTACTCTGCTGCACATTTAAAGCAGCTGACGTAAGAGCAAGTCTTTGACAGCCGCGCTCTTGGCTCTAATGTGCGGGCCACCACGATCCCGCGTCACCTCCGTCCTGCAGGACCCTGTCTCACACCCTTCCTTAGTCTTCATGCTTAAGTGACCATGACACCTCTCCCTGCCCTAAGTTTTGAAATAGGGTTAAGAACATAAGGTCTTGGAACCCGACGGCCACCCATCGCTGGCTGGTTGTCACCTGCTCTGCCATGCTTGGCTCTGAAGACATTTGCTGAGAGTTTTGTGTGCATCTTTTCACTCACTTTTCCATGCCTGGTCTGTTGAGGGTCACTGCATCAGGACTGAAGCAGAACATGACTCAAAGGCAAGGTCAGACACCAGCCCCACAACTCCTCCCCTCAATGCCTCTCTCTGGCTGCAGATAGGCAGGACATTGCTTCACAGCCCTTTCCAACCTAGGCCTCTTTTGTGATGCTCATAAAACTGCATGGCTTCTTTTAATGTGATGTCGAGTTTAAAATAAACTAAATACCGCTACTGAACCGCACACACTGGAGAGATTTCTAGGTTTTGAAAGACGCGTATGATTGCTCCAGAGACGAGCTCAGCGTGAGGATTGATTCATTTGCTTGCTACATTGCCTGTGCCTCAGGAAATCAGTTTCCTCTGCACGTCGGCTGGGCTGGGCTGGTTTTCAGCCAGGAGGTGGGAGCCAGCAACCGCACTGCAGGATGACTGCGGCTGCACCCTGGACCCAGGCCAGAAAGGAGGGACGCACCCGTAAAATGTCAACTCCAGCTGGAGATGCTTTTCTCTAGATCGTGAAGTGGATTTTGGAAAAGAAGGTGGCATTCTTGTCAGAATTCCCAACAATGACTAATTACTGAGCATGATGGGAGGATCTGGAACTCGGGGCAGGCTGGGTAGCTGTTGGGAGACTTCCATCTGCAAATACCAACCCCTAACTTCTCAAAACCCTGCTAGGAGAGGCTTTGAAATCATTGGCTTTGAAAATTGGATGTGAGGTCACTGTCAATTCATAAAGGGATTCTCTCTTCCAATTTATCAAAACTAGATTCAGGAAACACTTATTCCATTTTGTGGAATGATTCTAGAATGGCTAAACAGAAAGCAATTTAAGATCCTTAAACACAGAAAAATTTCACAAACTTGCAATTTTGTGAATATATCTATTATATAAAACAAGGTGTCACACAGCCAAGAGGACACACTCTGGGGACACGCACAGACCACCTTCCTGACCTTCCATGTGAAAAGTGCCATGTCTTCCAAGCAGGTTCTCTGAGGACACAGGCCTCTCCTCATGAGACACCAGCTCCCTGGGTGTCACAGACAGTCCTAGAGCCCCAATGGAACTTGGATCTGCCCTTCCTACTCTTCAGTCACGGCTCCTCATTCTCTCCTTCACTTTGCCAGCCCCAGGGCCTTTGCACTTGCAGTCCACTCTTTCTGGAGCATGTAGCCTACACTCTTTCTTCTTCTCAGCTCTTCTCAAATATCACCTTCCCTTCCTTGTCCCTCCAACTGACCATCACCTGTCACACTTCTCTTTTTTTGTTTGTGCTTCCTTCAGCAGAGTAAAGGGTCTTGCTCACTTATGTACTTCCTTCCGTTGGAATTAGAGTTTTCAGGAAAACAGGACTGTGATCCTGGGGGTACAGCTCTGACACACGGCCAGCAACCAACCAGCTGGTGAAGGCGTGCGTGGGCGGGGCTGCCAGGCTCACCTCCCGGGGAGGAGACAGGGCTCAGAAAAGGAGGTCCTCAGTCTCGGGCAGCCCCCAACCCACGTCCACGATGCTGACCTAGTATGCCGAGTTCAGAGAAGGGCAGCGTGTGGGCAGAAAGCACACCTTCCCAGGGCTGTCCCCCCCACGGTCTCCTCTAAACAGTCACCTCTGCGCACCATGTGGCAGTCACCATGCTGGGTGGCTTTCCTCCTGTTGGTCGTTCCAGTTAGTTAGCAAGAGGGCCTTGGAGGCTGTTCGGCCCCCATACTGAAGGGGAGGAAGTAGAAGTTGAGAAATCCCCTCCCCACCATGTTCCTGGTGGTGGTGGTGGTGGGCCACACCTGCCCGGCAATGGCCAGCTTCCCTTGCCTGTAAATGCGTGGTGCCGATCCCTGCTTCGTTGTTCCGTGGCCTCTTCCGTGCGTCCCCGTGCCCTTCCTGTCCTCCTAGGAACACCTGCGACTGCAGGTGAAGGCCTCGCGCGCACCAACGCATTCCCGGCTTCCGCGGAGGTGTGAAGCCCCTCCCTGTCCATGGCTATTCCAGGCGCTCAGTTGTCATGGGAAAGGCTGCCGGATCTATTTTCCTGTCTCTTTCCTTATGGAATAGCTCTGTTATGTAGGTCAGCATGGCCCATTTCCTCTTCTTTCTCCATCATTGGAAGTCTCCGTAGCAGAAGTGGAATCATTCGTCCTGCAGAACTCTCCCTAGAAACCGGGCCTTGTGGGGTGGGGGGTGCCTAGGGTGACGATGGAGAAGAGGAAGGTGAGCGTGCAGCTGCCCAGGCCACCGCTCTGTGCGCTTGAAGAGGCGCACGGTGCATCTGATGAGAATGGCCCTCCTCTAGTGTGGCAGGGGGACCGGCGTCTGTTCTCTGTCCCACTAGGAGAGGCAGCTGTGAGGCGTGTGGGATGTGGCACTGGGGTCTGAGCACAGCAATGCTGTCTGTCTGTCCTGGACACTGGGGGAATTGATGAATTGCAGATTCCACACAGCCAGGGCTGTGGTCACTCCTTGTGGAACCTGACTTCAGAGTGAGGTTTCCAGCAGGGTCAGGAGAAGCAGAGAGGTGCCTGCCTGCCTCCTGTCCTCATCGAGAAGTGGTGTCCTTTCCCATCTACCACAAGACAGCAGGAGATGTGTTTGGTAGGTTCCCATGGCTGTGTTTTCCTGTTGCTGACTCTACCCATGACAGCAGCCAAGCCGAGGACTCAGCTGGACGTCTAGGGAAGGAGACAGGTGGCTTTATTCCTTGTCTCCCCTCACTTTTTCATGAATGTTGGACATGCAGCAGATTCACGGCTGCGGGGAAAACATAGACCCCGTCAGCAGGACCTGCCTCACCGCGTTCCTGGGGCCCTGAGCACCGATTTCCTCCTGGGAGCAGCCCTGGGACCAGTGTCTTATCTCCTTATCTCCTTCCCAGCCCCAGAATGACAGGTGCACAGACATATGTCCAAACAGCAGATACTCCCAGGAGGTGACTGAGAGAGGCCCAGGATCACAGGGCATCTTTAACCAAAAGCCGGCACCATCTCAACCTGCAGCCGGGGGCGGCCTCACCTCCAGGCTTGAGATTGGGACTTTGTCTGTCCCATGTGGGTGCAGCTTTAGTTTTGTGACCCAGGTGAAAGGGTCCTGCCTGAGGCCAGTGCTCATTTCTGAGGCAGGAATGAAGGCATGCCAGGGCAGAAGGAGCACATCAGAGCCCACAGCGTGCTGCAATCCAGCACCGACCCTGTGTTTTAAAATCAGCGCCATAATACATATGGTTTCTTTTAAAAGAAATCCTAGACACATCCACTTGCAATATCTGTATTTGTTACAAAAACATGGATAGACATTTATAAAAGCAGAAATGTGACATGCCTGTTATCATTTTACAACGATCCTATACGTTGCCAAGATATTTTAAAGGTCTTAGGAATGTACTAAATGGTACACAAAACTGGACACTAGGTGACTAATGACAGAATGCAATGACATATCACTGTGCCCTTCTCAACATTGATCTCAAGGAGCACCTCTGATGTAACATGATCGCACAGTTGGGTACGTTTTCAGGACTTGGGAAAAAGCTCTTCCACTGTGCCAGGCTCCCGATTCTCTTCCAGGCTCCACCAGGAGCAGGGACCCTGACACAGCCACCGCGGTTACCATTGCACTCTCCAGAAGTGTCTTGAGCGGAGGAGGGTTTGTTGTTGTTGCTTGGCTCATACTTCTGGTTGGTTTTCTTTTTGCTGTTGTTTGTGATGCTGGGTGGAACCCAGGGCCTCGCACGTGCTGGGGAAGAGCTCCAACACAGCCTCAGCCCCCGGGAAGGCGCTCATGTAACAGAAGCCACATGTGGCTAAGGCCGCCCACAAACAACAGCATATGAATATATGTCTATAATCCATGATTCCTGCCTCCCAAAGTAAAGCAAAACCTCCATTCTTGGGAGAGGGAGTGCTGGCTACTTTATCCTTGCTCGTTCTCTTGAGAACATACAGAAAAATTCCATAGAGATGAATCTTGCAGGTTGTCAAGTGGTTGATGACACCCAATGTGACAATGTCACACACACGAGTGAACAAACAAGTGGGAGCATGTGGGTCTAGGCTAGCCTGGGCAAAAACAAGTTTGTGAAACCCCATGTCAATGGAGAGAAGCTGGGTGTGGTGGCGAGCACCTGTCATCCCAGGGGTAAGCCATCCATGGAGATGAAGGATTGTTTACTATCTCGATGATTCACAGCGCGGTCAGTGAGTTAATGTGCCCAGGTGCCTAGATAAGCTACTGAGTGAGCCTGCAGGGCTTTGCTTCTTCTTGTCACAGAGAGGGTCACAAAGGAGCTCTGCCCAGCTCATTGAGGTCCAGGATCGTAAACAAACAAGGTCTCCCTCTGCCGCACATCCAGCACTCGAAGCTGGTTTTCTGAGCAGCCGTATTGCGTAGTTTCTTTGGCAACAGAGAAAATTTAAGAAAAAGTGCAACGAGAAGCCAGTGCTTATGCTTCCTGTCAGTGTGCAGATGTGGGTGTCATTTGGCAGCTGAGATGAACTTTCGGGCAAAGACTCTTAAGTGATTCCTTTCTAATGAAGGAACACAAGCTGCACCAGGAACTGGAACACAGTAATGACCCACTCCTCTGCCTCATTCCAGACGCTGGGCCAAACCTGGTGTGACTCCCCAGACTCAGGGAAGAGTCTGGGGCCTTGCTGCAGGGCGCCTCCAAATGGTTGTTGTGGGTCCACACCCATGGCGCACTCTACCCTGGCCCCGCCTGGCTCCAGGGCTGTGCTGCACACAGCACCAGACCCAGGGAGAGGAGCTCAGTCATGGCTCTGTGGACCACATGTGTCCATTGGCCAGGCAAACAGTTCCCACCGTGCCTCTGCTGTGTGACAGGAGGGGAAGTTGCTAAGGGAGGTGTTTTTCAGGCAGCCTCAAATGAGCAATTTATTTTTTTCTCATGCTTTTTTGTAAATAATAGATCAAAGCCTGTATTTCTGCCAGAAGGCTTCTACCCGTGAGTGCCACAAGCAGATCTGCCAGCCTTCCCTCAGGCTAGACAAGAGCCCGCTGATGGTGCACTGCCCCCCTTGGCATCACAGCCGCTCTTCCCTGCATGGAAGAGCCTCGGTCAGGGCATGGGGAGGAGAGGCTGCCAGGAGGCAGAGTGAGGGAGCCCTCGGGGCCAGCGGCACCAGCTCCCTAGGGCGAGGCTCCCTGGGCCCCTCCCAGCCCTTCTCTCTGGATGAGTCATTGCTGCAGTGCCCGGGGTACCTCTGTTTTCTGTCCCAGCTCACTCTGCTTTCTAGTCTTGTGTTTTGCTAGGACTCTGGGCTTCCTTTGCCTTAAACCAAGAGAGAGGGTCCTCTGAACATGTTCTGCATATTTTACTCCACCTCGGCTTCCAAGTGTCGAGGAAAACACTAGCTATCTCCACCAGGCCAGCTTTGTTGTCCCTACAAGCCTTTGTTACAAAGCAAACCACACAGAGAGAAGAGAGCTCCCCCGCGGGATGAGATTACGTGGATATAGGCTCATTTGATGCTTCAGCAGAACTAACAGAACAAACAGACAAAACATATTTAAGATACTAGCACATGGGCAAGTCCTAAAACTGGTCATTAATGAGCCGTGAGCGTTTTTCACAGCTACTGAGCTGGTGAGAACACATTTCAGTGAGGCCTTGACTCCTAGGCAGGTAGCATCCCCCGTTCACGTTGGTGGGTAATTATGGAAGGGTGTGGTTCGGTCACTGTGGTTCCTTCACGCACACCTGCTGCCCCGGAGGTAAAAGCTCGGCTTCTCTCCTAAGAAGCTATCTTACAGGGCAGATCCACTTGGAAGAATTGCCTTGTCGTTTTAGTTCTGAGTATGAAAACACGGAACTGTGTGGATCCTTCAGCAAGAACCTGCGGTGTTTATGTTACTGAATCTGCTGAGGAAGCCTTGACTGCCACAGGTGAGGAAGCCTTGAGTTATCAGAGGTTTAAGTGACATCACGTAGCTTGTCAAAGCCTTCCTTCATCACTGCCTAGGGATCCTTGAAGCCTTAAAAAAATAAAAGGCTTTACAGTCTCCAGTGGAGGACACAGTGTCCTCTAAACTGCAGTAGGGCTCCTTCCTAGGAGGTATGATGTGTTATTACTTCCATTTTCTAAATGAGGAAGCACGCTGGGAGAGAAGAGATGTGGTGGAGCCCAGGTGAACTGACTGCAAGGCAAGGTCACTCGCTAGGGGGATGGGGACAGATGTCCACACCAGTGGCATCTGCCTCCCAGCCAGGAAGGACAGGAGGGGGATGAATGCAGAAGGAGTGTGGCACCAGGTCCAGGGGCGGGCTGGTGGGCAGCCCCTGGTTGGCTTTCTGTGGTTTTGGGTTTTTTTTTTGGAAGGTGCGTGCCTTCAGGACACTGCTAAGGGTCAGGATGTTTGTGGGTTAAGGGAAGGGAAGGTGAGGCTTGAAGAGGTTCAGAACCAGGAAATCCACGGAAGGGGTCAAATGTCTAACCAGTGAGCCCAGGGAGAAAGCAGCTCTAGCAGGGAAAGCTTTTTCACGGCCCTCTGAGGCTGATTTCCATGAGCCCAGGGACTCGTCCCAGTGGTGGAGAGACTCAGAAACTCAGAAGTTTGGGGGGGGCCTGTGGGGACCCCTACCACTCCACATGCATCACACACCTGCCCTCCCCTACCCGTGATTTCTCAGATAGTCAAATCCTTGGTTCCCACCCCACCTCTGCCTCTGGGGACAGGTGGATTAGGTGACATTGCCAGAATCCTCAGCCACTAGTGCCTGGTGGGTGTGGTTGTGTCCTCCCAGTGCTCCAAGTTCACAGCAAGCTCTGCAAAAGAGGACTCCAGCTGCGACGTCCTCCCTGCACGGTGTCACAAGAGCCTGAAAGCACTCCACCGTCCTCATCCTCGCCGTCTCCCTCACCTCCTATCAACTCCTCCTCTCCTCCAGCCACAATGGCTTCAGCCTCCAGCTTTGGGCTCTGTACCAGCCATCCTCTGTCCAGTGCCCCAGGAGGCTGAGCCTCCCCAAGCTAGGAGTTGAATAGTGTCTCAAGAAGGGTGTGTTTACGTCCTAACGCCCAGGACCTGTGACATCCCATGACCTTATCTGGAATGAGGATGTTTTAGATGTGCTCAAGTTAAGGTGCAACTGTTCAAGTGTGTCCTGGTCCACCACGGTTATGCCCGGCTAAGCAGAGTAGAAACAGAGCCCACAAGAGAAGATGGCTACATGGGGACAGGCAGAGATGTGCATTCCACAGCCACCCACCAAGGAGAACATGGAATCACCAAAACCGGAAGAATCGCTGTGAGGTCCTCTCTTGCAGGTTTCTGAGGGACGGAGCACCCCAACACCTGGCTTTGACTTCTGACCTCCAGCTGTGAGAGAATAAACATGTGGTGAGGCTGACACACTCACCCCTTCAAGTGTGGCGCAAACCTTTTCCATGGGCTCCGTTCTGATCCCCTGAAGCTGCCTAAGTCTGCCTGTGTCTTCCGCTACAGATGGCTCTTTTGCTGCTCCTCCCTTGGTCTGTCAGCCACCCTCTGCTCCCCTCCTTTTTCCCCTGGCTCTTTGACTGAGTCCTCTTTCCAGTCATGAATATGCTTCCTGGTTCCTCTCTCAGCCCTCCTCTGAAAGCGTGTCTGAGGATCTTGCCAAAGCTGTTTGGTCACCCACACACAGGTGGTCTCGGGTGCAGATTCAGACACACCAAACCTCCACAAGAGCAGGTGGAGACTGATTAGATAAAATGTGGAGAAAAGTCCCGCCTGGGACATGCCCCCTTTTGTGGTTGACTCAATAGCCATGACACCATGAGGAAAGAAGATATTTGCACGGAAGGGGAGGTCCCAGAATTAATGCATGCACAGAAGGACCAGGGTGCTGTCGTTAGCTGACCCCATGGTCATTGTGATAGACTGTCCCAGGTCTCTACGGGACAAATTTCCTCAGAGCTCAGTCTTTGGAGGATTCTTTCAAAGCCGTGTTAATGGCACACCTGCAAATTATCGGAGAGCCGAGAGTCTGCAGAATGGCTTAGTTCGCATCTGTCGACACTGTTCGGGTGCCATCTGGCCTGCACAGCCCGCTGGGCTGTCCCACTCTGTCCCGTGCCATCCCTCACCTCTTCCTATCGGCACAGGTTTGCACTGTGCAGACCCCATAACAAAGTGGGAGTCCTGACTGGGACTGAGGGAGTCAGTGGCCACTGGGAACGGAGGTTGCCTTGGAGAAGGGCTTACTGTCTCTATCCCCACCAGGAACCAGGGGGAGACAGGCCGGACCTCACCAAAGAGCAACCTTGCACGGGAAGCCCCTGAGTGCCACGCGTCTCAGGAACTGTGGAGGCAGAGACTTAGGGAGAGGAGGTGTTCAGGGCCATCTGGTCTACCTCACCACAGGCTCACAGAGTCCTTGCCAGGGGACACTGGTGGAGCACAGCTAGCAAGGACCATGCCCTTGCGCCTTGCTCAGCTCAGCAGTGACCTCAGGTGTCCTCCTCTGGGGGCACTGCCCATGCGCCCACACGTCCTCTCCTTCTCAGGCAAGAATTGAAGATTCACAAGAATTAGCAAAAATGTCAAGAGTGATGCCAGGTGCCCTTCCCCAATTCTCCTGAAGGCAACATTTGCCTAACTGTGACAGCATGTCAGACGGGAAACTGAGGTAAGTACATCCCCCAGAATTGGTGGGGAGTTTGCCAGTTTTAGATACATTTGTTTGTGAGTGTGTGCACACATGTGTTTATCACATGTATAGATTCATGTCACAGCCACCACATCGAGGTACAGAACTGTTCGTCCCCACGTTCCCTGCTGCCAACCCTTTGTACCGCCCCCCCTCCCCGATCCCTTAACCTCTGGTAACCACAGGTCTGTTCTCTCTCTCTCTACGATTTTGTCATTTTTAAGAATATTCTGAGCCGGGCACCAGTGGCTCACGCCTGTAATCCTAGCTCTTCAGGAGGCAGAGATCAGGAGGATCACGGTTCAAAGCCAGCCCAGGCTAATAGTTCTTGAGACCGTACCTTCAAAAAAAACCATCACAAAAAAGGGCTGGTGGAGTGGCTCTGAGTTCAAACCCCAGTACTGCAAAACAACAATAAAAATGTTCTCTGTCAGTGCAATCATGCCAAACAGAATCCTCTGGGATTGCCTTTTCTTCACTCAGCCTAATTCCCTAGTGATTTATCCTAGTTATTTGTGTCTATCAGGAGTTTGGCCCTTTTAAGTTGGTGCATAGTATTCCATGATATTAATGTTCCATAGTCTGTTTATTCACTCTTGAAGGACATTTGTTTGAAAGGTTTTTTTTTTTGAGCTAAATGCCCAAAAGTGCAATTACTGAGTCATGAGTTAAGTTCAAGTCCAGTTTTTTTTTTTTTTCCTGGTACTGGTTTTGAACTCATGACCTTGAGCTTACTCGGCAATGCTCTACCACTTGGGCCATGCCTCCAGCCCTTTTGCTTTTGTTCTTTTTCAGGGAGGGCCTCACACTTTTTCCCAGGCAAGCTTCAGATGAAGCATGCCTCACTTATACCTCTTCCCACATAGCTAGGATTACAGCCATGTGCCCCACACCAGGCATGTTTGTTGCGATGGAGTCTTGCTCACTTTTTGCAAGCCAGGCTGGCCGTCAGCTATGATCTCCATCTCTCAATAACTGGATTATAGATGTTAACTGCTACGCCTGGTCTTCAGGTCTAGGGTTTTTTTTTTGTTTTTTTTTTTAAAGAGAACTGCCAAACGGTTTCCCAGAGCAGCTGTATCATTCAAAGTGATCCAATTTCTCCATGTCCTCACCAGCATGGGGCATTACCACTCTTCTTTTCTCATTAGTGCTTCTGAGAGGTTTGTGGCGATGGCTCATTGTGGAGTTAACTTACGTTTTCCTGGTGGATGATGGTGCTGGCACCTTTTATGTGCTTATCTGCACTCTACATCTTCTTTGGTGAAATCGTTCATGCCTTTTACTCATTTTCTATCTGGATTGTTTGGGGGATTTTGCTGATGAATTGTGAGGTTTCTTTACAGAATATTCTAGACATGAAGAAATTGCTGGATGCTGGGTCAGCAGACATCTCCAAGCAGTCCCCTTCACAGGGACTGTGGCAGAGCAAGGGACATCATTTTGGTGAGGTCCTTTCACGCATGGTGCTTGTCAGCCATCCCTCCTGCAAACCTCTGCTGTGTGTTATCCTGTGAGTTTCACAGTTTTATGTTTAGCACTTACGTCTGTGATCATTTTCACTTTTCCTTTGCAGAGGACATGACGTTTGTGTCCAGGTTTATTGTTCCTCTAAAGATGTCCAAGATGCAGCTCTCCCCTGGATTTCTCCTGCAGCTCTGTGCAAAGTCAGCGGCCAGATATGCGTGGGTGTGTTCCCGGATCTCTGTGTTCACTGATCAACCCTTCGTCGTCATCTGATCATTGTCCTGACGCCAGGCGGCTTCCTCCCCATTCATTCCTCTTTCCTCAAGATTGCCGTAGCTCATCTAAGTCCTTTGTCTTTTCATGTAACCTGTAGAATAAGTTTGCTCATGTCCACGAGTAAAACCTTGCTGGGACTTTGCTGGGAACTGGGCCAAGCCCACAGGTCAATTTGATAACTGAGCTATTTACCACGTTGACTCTTTTCGGTCTGTGAATATGGTCCGCCTCTACAGATATTTAGGTTGTTTGACTTTTATCAACAGTTTGTAGCTTTCAGCAGATAGGTAGAATGTACATTTTGTTAGATTTTACCTAAATACATATTTCTATAGGAGTATGCTGCTAACTTCTGTTTTGCGTATTTCTGTTCCCATACGTAAGCTTGTTTGATTTTTGTGTCGACCTTACTTATATCCTATGACCTTGCTGAAAACTCACTTATATATTGCAGAAGGGTTTTTTTTTTGTAGATTCTTCAGATGTTCTACTTCCACAATCATTTCCTCAGTGAACAGTGAGCTTTATTTCTTCCTTCTTTACCTGTGCAATTGCCCCAGCTGAACCTCCAGGGCTTCATGAGTGAAAGGCCAGGCTACTGTTTTCTGTTGACTCCCGGGCAGATTCACCTCCCACTACCGAGCTCGGTGCCAGTGCTGGCTCCTTAGACACTTTGCACAGCTGATTAGCATCTCATCACTGTAAACGAATCTCCACAACCTTAGTGACTTAGAACAACACGTGTTTATGTCTTCACAGTTCTGGAGATAAGAAGTCTCAGACCAAGACATTCACCGGGCTGCATTCCTTTTGCGGACGGTTTTTTCTACCTTCTAGAGGCTTCTCACATTCTTTGACTCATGGACCATCCTCACAGCACTGCATCCCTACTTCAGCCTCCCATCTTTTTCTTTCCCTCTGACCCCCTCCCTTCCTCTTAGGAGGACACTCAAGATTATATCGGACCCACATGATCTGGGATAATCTCCCCATGTCAAGACCTGAAGCACATCGCAAGCTCCCTTCTGTAATGTCAGGTAGCATTGTCACAGGTCGGGTGTGGGGACTCTGACTCCTAGAGTGCCTTTAATCATCAACCACTCGCTCTGTATGAGAATGGCCTGCTCACTTATCCTTTGTCACTCCTCGTGATTTTCCCACATCTAAGAGAAACTGGACCACAGATGAGCTCAGGAAATAATTGTTGAACCCTGAAAGGATGGCTGAAAACACATCCCTCCTTATCAGCCTCCGGAGAGCTTAAAAGCGAACCGGTTTTCTGCAGAAGTGCAGTGACTCATTTTTTCTCAACAGAAAATTAATAGCAGTCAATCCAGTGCATACCAGAGGGATTGCAGGGATCCAGCACAGAGGTTTGAATTTAGGGCTTAGAAAATCCGAGGAGTAACTTTTCCACAGGCCCATGGAGTGAGCGACCCCGCCTCACCTAAAGCTGGACAGAGGAGCATGGGCCCCCACCCCTCCTGTGGGACAGCACACGGCCCGGCCCAGGCCTGTGTTATCAGAAGTCAGCGATCCACTTCCTTCAGACGGCACCTGCCTCTGCATCTTCACCTTCCTCTTCCTTCTTCCTGCTTATCTCAGAGCACCTGCCTGGCATCTGTCCCTTCTCACTGAAGTAACTTAGTCAGTGACTTATCTTCCCTCTCCCATTCTCGAGCAAAAACCCAGAGAAGCGCTGTGGTGCAGAGGAAGGAAATCAAATTCCATTGGTCCTTGGGGATTGGTTCATATGGCTGAATGAGTCATGTGGCTGAGACTCAGTCATGGGCAGTTGTGGATCCACCTTCGTTCCATGGGTGGGTCCCTTGCTGGCAATGAGGACATTGGAAAGCCAAGCCCTTCAACAGGGTGGGGCACTGAAAGTTCCAAGAGCCACCAGGAGGTTTGGGTGCCTCCCCAGTGCCAGGGCTTGGTGTAATGAAAAAAAGAGAAAGAATGGTTTGTGTTTTTCTTTCGCGTGTGTGTGTGTGTGCGCACATGCATGCGTGTGTGAGTGTGTGTGTGTATGCAATGTGTGTAGCTTTTCTTTTTTGTAAATTGGAGCCCCAATGCTTGTCATTGCCAGCTTGATGGGTGTCTTTAGCAGGACAAACTTTGTTCTGTAGGACCAGCCTTTGAGATTGGATGCTTGGTCTCCCAGGGGCTGCCTCTTCTTGCAGCAGGCCAGCTATTGTGAGAAGTAAAGGACCCCACCAGATGTTCCCAACTGTCCCCACACACATGCACAGTCACAATACTCACACACAGACATGTCACAGAAACCACACACCACACATACACACGCACACACTTACATATGCTACACACATGAACACACACCACACACACACACACATACATACACACATATGTGTAAACACACCGCACTAATACATGAGATACACACACAGTGCACATGGACACATATGTACATGCATACATACTATACCCTACACACACACAAGTCACCTGCACACCAGTCTACAAGAAAGAGTTAGGAAACTTCTCAAGGTGGCTAAGAAGCCACCGGGCTCTCCATAGGATGGGGAGAGTGGGTGTCACTTGGAGTACTTGTAATTAAGACCCAAGGTCACACATGCTAACAGAACAGAACACCCTCAGGTTAAGAGTGAGGCTGCCTGGGAGTGGGAGTGGGCAAGCAGGAGACGAGAGGCAGAAGTGACTCCTCTTCCTTTCCTGGCTCCTCTCCACCCTGGGCCCCTGCCTCTCTAAATCCCCAGAGCTCCTTTTGGTGTCATGTTTGGCTCTAACCTACTGCTGACTTTGGCAGATCTCACTTCCCAGAAGAGTGTCACCTTGCAAACCATTCCTTCCCTACCTGAGGGTCTCCAGCCCAGCCAAGAGGACGAGCTCTGTGTCTACGAGAAGGTGAACACCTCTGGACGCTTTGCTGTGTCCAGTGAGAGGTCTCTACTTCTCTGTACCGGAGTTTTGCCACAGCTTCAGAGGGTTCTTCTGAAAACTCTCTTCCCTTCAGGATGACATTTCTTCATACCTAAAGAAATAAGCACCCCACAAAAGGAGCTCTGACGGGCTCCTGATGCAGCCAGACTTCAAAAGTGAAGGACCTGGTGGAAAACACAGGGGCCCCATGGGAGTCCTCCTCCTCTCCCCTCCCTATGTTTCCTCCTCAACTCGACTCCAATGTTGTCTCAGGGAATGTGGTGGTCATACTACTTGAATTTCGTTCCTTTCCTGAACGCAGGGTGTACACTTGTGTGGCCCAGGAAGAACCAAACTGATGAGACAAAGATTCACGGGGTTTTCTGCCTGCAGGTTCCTTAACCATTCACATCTGATGCCAAGGGTCGGAGGGGAATTGCTAACTGAAGACACGGGACAGTGGGAACACAAAGCAAACTTGGTGTCCACCAGCCTGGTCCTTATGGAGAAGCAGAGCAGCAGTTTCCTCCTCCAGGAGCCAAGAGCTCATAGGCAGGCATCCAACATGTCCTCTCCATGTCCCGAGGCCAGTGTCACCTGTTCTAGCTTCCTTAAGTCACTGGGCCCCGAGGAGCCTCTCTGTCACCACAGTCTTCTCCTGTCTGGGTCTAACGGCCCCTTTTACTTCTCATTTGCTTTCTTTTGGGTTTCAAATAAAAACTCACCACAGGACCTTGGGTGAGTAGCAACTTGGTGTCTTCTAAGGACAGAAGTGTGACAGGCTTCTTTTGTTTGTGAGAACATGGTGGACTTGGACTCAGCGTCCCTGCTGCAGTCAGCTGTGGAGATGGCAGAGTTCAGTTTCACACAGAGCCCAGGGGACCTAGCTGGGTGGGAGATAAGGGCCGCACAGATGTTCACACAAACTCCTACCAGCAGGGCCACCAAGAGGAGGTGAGGCATCGTGTCAGGGCTGGTCACTGGTGGTCTGCTGCCTGGGTGGGCTCACATGGCTCTCAAGCCACCAGCCGCTGATTCCTCCTGTGATTTGACTGACGTAGCAACATCCAAAAACATCTTGGAAAAATTCACACCAGCATCTGGTTCTCACAGCTGCTCCCATCGGCCCAAGAGATACACAGGATGCATATGCCTAACACAGTTGGCTGCGTGTGCAGACGCATCCAGGGTGCCGCCACCTTCAATGTCTTCTCCTGTGTGAGTGCCTAGTTGATGGTTCCTGTGCACAGACCCTCCCCCTTCTCCTTAAGGGCCTCCTAGCTGAGACGTAGCCTTATAGATCCCTTTGTCCTTTGAGTGACTGCTGACCAGGGAGGCTCCTCTCCCTTATCCTGGGTGGGGCTCATGGGGTCAGTTCACACTCAAGGGCCAGAGCAGTTGCCACAGGTCAGCCCCATCCCTCCTCCTGGTTCTCAGGGCACAGGGAGGTGTCCCACAAGTCTTGAGGCAGGAACAGGGTCTAGCCCATCCTCCTGGCCCAATGCCAGGCAGACCGCAGGGTCGAGCAAGGGCCAGGATCACCAGGCCAGCTGTGCCACCAATGTGGCACCAGCAGGTGAACTTTATGGTGCCTCTTTATGGTGCATCTGGGTCTGAACCTGGCAGACTGTGCTGCCAGGTTGCCACTCCTCTCCTAGAGTAGACACAGGAGCTCAGCTGATGTTTTTCAGAACTCGAGAGCCATTAGGTCTTTACGACGCCTGGTGAGGACATAAAACAAGGAGCCTGCGGCCCAAGACGAGGCTGGTCTCCAGGTGCAGAGGGCAGAGCCCACTTCCTGCAGGTACAGGAGCCTTGGCCTGTTTCCCTGCGTGTTCATTATCTTTCCTAGCAGAAAGATCACCAAGTAAATACCTGGCTTTGGCTGCCGCTTCCTTCAGCAGGGCCCTCACCTAACAAAAGACCAAAGCAGCTCCTCCTTGCATACTGGGCAGCCAGCAGAGGGCTTGGCTGGGCCCAGGGGCCCAGGCTCACTCCAGCACCCTGCTGGGGCCCCATCCTCTAAACTTCATTCAGACTCTATCCCTCCTAGTAAACTCCCTACCAAGCAAGAAAGGAAGCCCTACCCACCAGATAAGGCTCCCAGTCTCCAGCCAGCAACTGAAGGAAGCTGGCCCTATATCAGCAGTGGGGGTTAGGGGAAGTGGAGGGGTGGTAACCCCCTTGATGCTAGCTGTTGCCCTCCCTCCTAGGGGCACAGCAACTGGCCATCGCAGAACCTCAGCTTGGTCCTGGCCCTGTGCCTCCAAAACCATTTCCATGGATTGTGGCAGACAGAGTGAAGCTGAGGTCCCCAGGTCCTGAGTTCTTTACACACAGGAGAACAAAGCTACTTCCTTACTCTGAAGCCTGCCCAGTAAACAAGCCTGTACTTGCTTCCTTCTTTTTTATCAAAGCCAGGTCCCAGGGAGTTCAAAGAATTTCTGGCCAGCCAGCTGCCCAGTCCTAGAATGGGAGGAAGGAGTGTGCAGTGGTGCACAGCCTGTTTTTTGCTTATGTTTTGACTTATCCCTCACCTCCACCTCCACGTTAAATTCCATCCCACCTAGGTTGAGCCTTGGAGCTGAGCCTGCTCCTCTCCATAGGTCTGGACCCATCTTTACTGCCCAGTCACCAGGTCTTGCCTTTAACTCCCTCGGGGTGTCTGCAACTCTCTGAGATGTCAGCTTCCTCAAAAGAGCAGAATGTAAAACATCCAATGAAAGCAAGTCCCCTGTCCCCCATAATGGTTGTATAAGCACCAGCTGCCCGAAGAATCACAAGGAAAAGTCAGAAAGAAGGATAAAGTGACCATCACATTGTCAAGTCTTGTTGGTCCTGCCTTTCTCTGACCTAGGCAGAACAGGAAGCAGGTGGAACAGAGACAGGAGGAAGCATGGGGGCCACAGGAGGCTGGAAACTGCTTTAGACCAGCTCTGCCACATGCCTTGGTGTCCCCATCTGTGAACTGGAGCAAGTGGCACCTGTTCTGCCCACGAACATGGGAGTCACGTGGGGTCAAGGGCAGCTGACACTGGAAGACTTGGGGCGCTCCTGGCTCTGCCACACCTCACCCCACCCCGGGAGGTGAACTATCTTCTCCTCAGACAGTGTCCTGCAAGCTGAAGGGTTGCGATGGTTCATCAGTTACTCTCTGTCACTGTGACAAACACCTGAGAGGAAGAAGGGTTTTCTTTGGCTCAGGGTTTCAGTGGGTTCAGCCCATGATCACTTGGCTGTATGTTTCTGGGCCTTCTGTGAGGCAGAACATCATGGCAGTGGGAGTGTGTGGCAGAGCCGGGTCATCTCATGGCTGCTAGGAAGCAGAGAGAGACAGAGATGGATCAGGGCAAGACACACACCAATGACCCACTTCCTTCAGCTAGACCTCACCTCTGAAAGCTTCTAGCACCCCGTAGGCTTCAACAGTGAGCCTATGGGGACACCATATTCAAATCTTAAATGTGGGGAGAAAGGGTGAACACGCCAAACCCTGAACCCCTGGACATCACCCATTCCTGCTGGAAGAAGTACCAGACAGACACCAGCAAGTATTAAAAGCAAATGACCAGGTCATCAAAAGGAATAAAAAAGACCCCGACCCCCCCCAAGCTTCCATTAGACCCCTCACTTTTGGTCAGATGACTCTCCAACAGCCTCATTTTGCAGATGTGCAAGTAGAGGCCCAGACAGGCTCTGCGGCAAGTCCAAGGTCATGCCGCTACAAGGAAGAGTACTTCCTCCTGCCAGAGGCCCCACCCACTTCCTCCTGCCAGAGGCCCCACCCACTTCCTCCTGCCAGAGGCCCACCCACTTCCTCCTGCCAGAGGCCCCACCCACTTCCTCCTGCCAGAGGGCCCACCCACTTCCTCCTGCCAGAGGCCCCACCCACTTCCTCCTGCCAGAGGCCCCACCCACTTCCTCCTGCCAGAGGCCCCACCCACTTCCTCCTGCCAGAGGCCCACCCACTTCCTCCTGCCTGAGGCTCCACCCACTTCCTCCTGCCAGAGGCCCCACCCACTTCCTCCTGCCAGAGGCCCCACCCACTTCTTCCTGCCAGAGGCCCCACCCACTTCCTCCTGCCTGAGGCCCCACCCACTTCCTCCTGCCAGAGGCCCCACCCACTTCCTCCTGCCAGAGGCCCCACCCACTTCCTCCTGCCAGAGGCCCCACCCACTTCCTCCTGCCAGAGGCCCACCCACTTCCTCCTGCCTGAGGCCCCACCCACTTCCTCCTGCCAGAGGCCCCACCCACTTCCTCCGTAGACACTCCTCCTGTGCGCTGCAGCACAGCGAAGGGCATCCTGGGAAGGTGAGGTCACGTGTCTCCCCAGGCACATCACCCTCCATATAGGAGCAAGGGCTGCACTGGCCCCTGGGCGAGGCCCGCCTGGGACCCACAGCCCTAGCATTGGCTGCTTGAGGCTGGTGCTCTCCAACCGATGCCCTCACGCATCTGAGACTACTGAGCGTGTAGGGCTTGAAATCCGTTTTTGCATTTGCATTTTCAGTGATTAGTAGAATGACACATAGCATATTCACAGATAAGAAGGAAATTGTCAGATAGTGTGCTGCACTGTTTTGACTGGGTTCTTATTTAAATGTAAGTGCTATTTGCGTATCCTTTACCAGATCGTTGTCTGTATTTATTTTCTTGATGATACCTTGAAATGCAAATGCTTTGGATTGTTGCAAAGAAAACGTGGGATTGTTTCATTGTGTTTTAAAATAGTCGTGGTGAGGTATACATAGTATTCAGTTGGCCATCTTTAGGTGCACACGTTGCTGGGTAACCCATCTCAGTACAACCGAGACCCACACCTGCTAAACACTGATTCCCATTCTCCCCTCCCCACCCCTGACCGTTCAGCTCCCTGCCTACCTACTTCCCATAAGTGGAGCGGCACGGCACTTGTCCTTCTGTGGCTGGCTTCTCACTTAGCACAACGCTTTCCAGTTTCATCCTCACTGTGATGTGTCACAGTTCCTTCTAAGCGCTCCGTTGTATGCACGCTCCACCGTCATTTATCTGCTTATCCGCTGGCTTCAGCCTTATTGCCGCTGCGATGAAGAAGTTGAGTTTCATGGCGTCTGTCTAGTTTCTCCTTTCCCTTTATGAGTCATGACTTGCTGCAAGTGTCATATCTGACAATTCTGCCTCACTCGGTGTGTGGAAGATGTTCTCAAAACTCCTAAGACTCTCGTTGCTTCAGCTCCTCTTAAACCTGTGGCCATTTTATTGGTTTATGTGTATGGTCTGAAGGCAGAATCAAAATGCATACGTTTGGAAAGTGAATATTCACTTGTCTCAGGACCGTTTGTTCATGAGTTCTCCTTCCCTCTGTGAATGTCCTGGAATGTGTGCAGAAAGTCACTGATCCCTAAACAGAAGGTTTATTTCTCATTTCTGTTCCATTTGCAGCAGAGCCATACTGTCTTGACATGAACAGCCTTTTTTTCTGGTATTTTGAAGCAGAGTCTCACTATGCAGCCCAGACTGGCCTCGAACTCATATGATCCTTCTACCTCAATCTCCCAAATGCTGGGATTACAGACCTGCAGCACTTTACCTGGCGTCAACTCTAGCTTTGTGGTAAGTTTTGACCTTTCGGCTTTGTTCTTTCTTCACTGCATGCCTCCAAGCTACTCTGGAGGCAGAGATCAGGAGGATTATGGTTTGAGGACAGCCCCAGGGAAAAAGTTTATGAGACCTCATCTCAACCAGTATCTGGGAGTGGCAGCACCTACCTGTCATCTCAGCTTCTGCGGGAAGCATAAACAGGAAGGCCAGCCTAGGCAAAAAGAGAGATCCTATTTCCAAAAATACAGCCAGAACAAAAAAGTCTGGGGGCCTGGCTCAAGCAGGAGAGCATCTGCCTGACAGGCATGAAGCCCTGAGTTCAAATCCCAACACTGCCAAAAAGTTATTTTGGCTCTTCTAAGTCTTTGACAATTCCGCACAAATTTAAACTCATGTAGACTTCCGCAAACATATCCTGTTGGAATTTTGATAGGGATTGAATTGTATCTGTACATCAGTTTGGAGAGAATTGATATATTAATAATGGATCTTCTAGGAACATGAAATGTCTGTGTCCTTTTAGATCTGCTGTAATTTCCCTGTGCGATATTTCATAATTTTCAATGAATAAGTATTATACTACTTTGTTAAATTTATTCCTAGTTATTTTGCCTTCAATATTATTGTGCAAGGAATTGTACTCTTGATTTTTATCCGTAAATTTTGCATCGTATGCATGTAGAAATCTATTTGACGTCTGTCTACTTATCGTACACACTGTGTCCTTGCTGTGTTTCTTCAGGGGTTCTCATGGTTTTAGGCATATTTAGGATTTTGCACATATGGAAACCATGTCACTTTCAAATAAGGACAGATTTATTCCCTCTTTTCCATTCTGGGTGCCTAGTATTTCTTTTCCTTGTCTTATCACAGTGGCTAGAATCTCCAGGACAATGTCACAAAGAATGTGGTGACAGCAGGTGTCCTGTCCTTGCTCCCAGTCTTGGGGAAGCATTCAGCACTAAGAACATTCTTTTTCGGTGACCTCGTGGTAAGGACTGTGCTGTTTTACCATGCTATGTTACAGTGGACAGCCGCCTGGCCTCTCAGGGTGAGCACCACCACCTCCAGGCTCCAGGTCACAGCATCAGGTCCCAATGGTGACAGGAACACATGGCAGGGTGTGGTCCTCTTGGGGCTCTACTCACTTTTAGGAGGTGTCTGCTATGCGCTTTGTGGGCTGAGGGCAGTGACCACAGGCTTGCAACAAAATCCTCCTTGAAGTACACATTGTCTCGGAGCAGAGTTAACAAATGATCTGTGTTTAGTCTGGAAAGAGAAACTGCCTTTAGGAGTGTACGTGTTACGATTTATACTGCTCTCGTACCTTTCTGAAATGGCCAAAAGAAAGTTACGACACAGAGACGTGGTGTGTGGGTTCTAGTCAGCTCCAAAAGTCAGTTGAGCATTCACACTTGGGGAAATTGTACATCTGTGGCCTTTGGCTGTGACATGGTGAGTTCTGACCCATTCTCAGAACAGCATCCTGCCTCAGGGGTCCCAACATGAGGTGACAGATGAAGCCAGGGCATCGGAGGAAGGAACAAATTGAGACTTGGATCCTCAGAGAAGGAGGGAGAAGAGGAGAGCCTCTCTGCACAGGACTCGAGTCCTCATAGAAAGGGGAGGTTCGATGAAAGCCAGCAGGGCCCAGGCCTAGAGAATCAGAGATGAGGCAGGAACCTGTCCAGCAGGTAGATCCCAGGCAGGACCAATCGTAGCAGCTGGAGCCCAAGGATGGGACAGAGACACAGCAGGAGGAGCCAAACAGGTCCAGATCTTCAGGACAGAGTTGGCCCAGCCTCTCCCACTTGGGGTCAGTGGTGGTCAGCCTGGGCAGCCTGGGCCTGAGGTTGCTGCCAGGCACCCCTGGGGGAGAATAAGCCAAGGGTGGCCACCAGCCCTGCTTACTGCTGCATTGGTCCCTTCGTGGCTAACGTGATGACAGTGCCCACAGGAAGAATGGGCCAGCTATGGCCTTTGTCCCGGCCCTCCCCAGCTGCCCCACTCTTCTGGTGCCCTGACTCAAAAGCTTCTCTGGCTGTGCATGGACAAACATGTACAGCCTGGCCACTTGGCGCATGCGTCACTCCTCCCCATCCCCTCGTGGTGGCCCAGGCTGAGAACCCCGCCCTTGGCCTTACCTCCCCCATGGAACCCAGAGGCTGGCATTCGGCCCACAGACTCCGTGAAGCCTCATTGTCCTGGCACATTCGAATTAGCTCAGTTGGCAGCCAACCTCCCCATGCCCACTGCCTGCCCTAGTCCCCTGGTCCCCTGGCCTCCCACAGCCCATCAGCCAAGTTTCTGCTGGACATACAGCAGGGCCCCCCAGGCCTGCTCCAGCCATTCTACCAGAGTGCATCTGGTTGACGAGTGACCAGGGCGGAGCAATGGCTAAGCCTGTGGATGTGGGTTCACTTGCACCTAGGCATGATCAGGATGTCTACACTCCCTCTCCGGTCAGGAAGGGCCAGGCAGTAGGAAGTGGCATGTCCAGGTGTGGATGGTGGGAAGGGGCAGCCACAGGGGACAGTCCTGAGAGCTGCATGGTTGGGAGTGCCAGTGTTGGATGTATAACAGTCGGGAAGTGTCTGTAAGGATGGCCTGATGCACTGGAGGTATCTTCCCTTGTCTGTTCCTTTCTCTCTCCACCAGCTCTGAATCTGAGGCCTGAGTCTTGCTTTTGGGAAGAAGAGGTCATCTGTTGCCTCCTGGAGTCCTAAATCGACCAGTTGGTCAACTCAGTTCTTGCATGGTCCAGGCAATGGTTGAAAAACCAACGCAGCTGATTCACGTGATCTGGCTGTGTTGGGAGAGCAGATTTCCTTGGAATTCCTGGGGCTGTGCTTGGATTATGAATGGCAAAGTTGGAGCAAGGAGATTGCAACTCAAACTAGAGGCTGAAGTAAAGGATGCTCTGTCCTCAAATGAGAGGTGAGAGTGGCAGAGGTGAGAAGCTCGAGTGGTGAGGCTAGGTCTGCAGTGCCTGAGAAGCCACCTCCATTTGCCCTTTTTAGGACCACCGCCCAGGGCAGGAAGGCAGCAACTCCAAGCAGGCTTGGGAGCCCAGGGGACAAGGGTCCTCCCAGTGCTCTGCCAAGTGTGGATCTCAAGGTCAGGATCCAACCTGGCCACATGTGGTTGACAAGGGAAGGTGGGCACTAGGTGGGCGCCTGAGGGAACCTGGCCAGGGGCAGGACAGCTGGCCCGTCTCATCCTCTGCTGACACCTGCCTGTGCTGGGAGGGCTGAGTGCACACTGTTGTCCTGCCTTCCCTGCTGGTGGGAGCAGATGCAGCAGGACCTGGAGAGGTGACGGTGGCAGGAGCGGGTCCCCCTCCTGGAGTAAGCAGTGAAGAACCAGGCAGAGAAATGTCCTGGACATCCACCGTGGGTGTGGAATCTGATTCTCTGTGAACAAACGCCATCCTCTTCTGCTCCTACACCCTACCCTGCACACTGAGAGGGGTCAGCTGTGTCCCTGTCCTCCCAACCACACAGAGACTACTGGGACCAGAGTGACACAGGGGCAACCACCCACTCCCTGCATCCTTCCCATCCCAAGGTGGATCAAAGGCCTCCTCCCTCGGGTGTGTTGGGATTGGCTTGGATTTGCGCTCCGTGCTTTGCAATAACAAAATCCACAGTCACTCGGACAACACCCAGGTTCTCAAGTAACAGCCAGAGCCTGCGTTGGGGCCCCATGTTCTCTGTTTACCTTCCCCCCCATATTTTTCGTAACTGGAGCCAAATTTGAGGGCAGACAAATGAGAACAAACATGTCTAACAATTTGCCCATCTTTGAAAAATTATTTCCATTCTCTTTATTTATCTTGAGCACAGATCCGTAGCTTGCTGTGTTTTTCTTGTACCCTGGGTGTCCTCAACTCGCCCTTCCCTCTACGACCTACCAAGAGAAATGCTTTTCTAAAACTCTTGCACAATGAAAGAATCAAAGTAGATTTCTTTCAACTTCTTAGTTCTCCAGAAATAACTGCTAAACATGACCCATGGGGCCATTCATGCTGCACTTTTTCTGCTGTTTGGTTAATGTAAACCCAAGACTGAAGGTTGTGGTTGTGTTAGTTACCAGTGCTGCATAACAAGTTACCCCAAAACCGAATGGCCTAAGACAATAAGAAATATGCAGTCTCTCACAGCTTCTGGGGGTCAGGAAGGGGGACAGCTTGATGGGTGGTCCTGGCTTGTGACCTCTCATGAGCTGGGACTTCAGCCAGGGGTGTGACCAACTGAAGGACTGTTCATGGCTGGTAAGCTGGAGCTGGAGGCTGGCCAGGTCTCCTTCCTGTCCACTTCCTGTGGCGTCTTCTCCAGCTGCCCGAGTGCCCTTGTGGATTCCAGCTAGCTGTCCCTGAGCACTGACCCAGGGGTTGACTCCATGTTCTTATGACCCCAGCCCCACTCCATCCATCACCTATACAGGACGTACTTCAGTGAAGAATGACTAAACAGAGACTCAGCCTCCAGAAAGTGAGGACTGTGGAGGGTGGCGTTGGAGACTGCCTTCTGCAGGTATCACTCAAGGGTATGGCCATTGACAAAAGATGGTTTGCAATAACTAGTGTCACTTTTGATTCATGACAGCCACACGTTCAAGTCTTACAACCCTGTCTTCACTTCCACCCTCCTAAGCAACAGTGAGGACAGCTCTCTTCCCTTTTACACCGAACCACTCTGAGAGGGAGAGACCTTGACGTTGGCTGAATTCTAAGACAGTCACAATAGCCTGAGTCACAGTTGGACATGTTAATCCATAGGAGCAAGGGGACCGGTCTCCCCTCAGTCCTGGTGGGTCACCATGGGGAAGGTGGGGTGGGCAGAAGAATGAGGTGGCCCCAGAGTTGGAGAGGAATTTGAGGGTCCCTGAGAAGCTGAGACAGGTCAGAGTGTGAATGCTGCTCCAAGTTTGAGATCTGTCAGGAATTACGATTCCAAGTGTGTGAGAATCATCAATGACAAAGACTTCATTCTGGAGGACTTGGGCAGGTCCAGCGCTGGGTCCTTCAGTGACCTCAGAGGAGATGCTAACATGACTTCTCATTCACAGACCTCTTGGGCACAGAGGCCCGTCAGTGTAGCAGGTTTGGGGTTTGAATTCAGGACATCAGAAACCAAGTCCTTACCCTACAGGTAACACTAAGGTCTTTCAGCTTGTCTTGAACTAGAAGCCACAAATGGGTGATGCAAAGGGTGCCCAAGACATCAACGGCCAGCAAAGATGTGAGTGGAGGTGACTTCTACCTGTTTGTGTACATGGACCCCAGGGCCATCTTTCTCTAGAAAGTGACAAGCCAGGCCAGGATGGCTGAACATCCGATTCTGATATCTCAAAGTTTTGCTGCTCTGAAGGTTCAAGATCTAGCTGCATGTTGCTCAAATGCTCCTTGTCTCACGGTTGTGTATCTCGTTTCTTGTTCTGTTGAGCTATACAGTGCTTCAGTGACACAGCACAGCGTGGGAAAACCCAGGATGGAGCAATTTCCGTCAGAATAACAACACATGACCTGGGTTCAACACCCTCACACTCCCCGCTCGGTGACCCAGTGGACATAAGAAGCTCTTTTCCCCTCCCGGCCTGGGATTTTGCCGTGTGTGAGGTCCTGCGAGGTAGGCTGTACTTCCAAGTCAGCACACTTAGAATATGCACGGCCTAAAATAAATGCCCAGTGGCTCTCGGTTATGGATGTTATGACAGCATTTTGTTGACACTCAAACGGCTATTGTTTAAATCATATGCCATTGTTTGGGTGCCATTAGGAAATTGAAAATGCTAGAAACTGAACAATGACATGCCATCTCAATTTTGGAGATAGTATTGGGAAAAAATGTATCTTAGAATTAGTGACGGCTGGGGGCTTAGCTCAATTTGTAGAGTACCTGCTAGCAAGCACAGGCCCTGAGTTCAAACCCCAGTGCAGCCAAAAAAAAAATATTCCAGCTAAGCACAGCAGTCCACATCTCTGATCCCAGCTACATGGAAGGCTGCAGGTATAGGATTGTGGTCCAAGTCTGACCCTAGGCAAAAAACTTGAGAGCCTACCTAAAAAATAGCTAAAGTGAAAAAGAGCTGGGGGCATGACTCAAGTGATAAGGCACTTGCCTGGCAAATGTGAGACCTGAATTCAAACCCCATTACTGCAAAAAAAAAAAAAAAAGAAAGAAAGAAAAGAAATGGTGAGATATGGTGGTGTAATTGTAGTTAAAAACTGTACTTGTCCATTTCGGTCACTGTGACAAAATACCTGAGACTGGTACTTTATAAATAAAATAAGTTTATTTAGTGTAGTTATTTAAGTTTGGAGGGTCAAGGGCCTGACACCAGCATCAATTAGTCTGGTGGGACATCACGGTGGAGGGCCTCATGGCCGGAGCACATGCCAGAGAAGCACATGGCTGGACAGGAAGCCAAGAGACTGGGGAGGAACCAAGCTGCTTTGAGAACTAACCAAGGTCCCCTGAGAGTCCCTTTCCTGGGGCATGCCGCAGTGACCTTATGACTTCCCACTAGGCCCCAATCTTAAGGGTTTCAGTGGCTCAACGTGCCACACTGGGGACCAAGGTTCCAGCTTGGTGGGGGACGAACCACAGCAGTCACTGCCAAGAGACCCGCAGGCTAAGAGGAGCGATTTCGGAACATCTTGAAACCCAGAAGTAAGAGGGCCACGGTGGTCAGGAGCTGAGAGGACAAAAGCTGGAGAACAGGCCTTGGATGGACTTGCATCCGCGTCAGCCCCTGTGTGCCAGGCCTGCAAAGTCCGACGCAACGAGCATCAAGTCACTGCTTGCACGTTGACCTTAATCCTGCTTCATCTTACAAAAAGTGTCGGTCATGTCCTACTTATTTCTCCAGGCATTGGTCAGGTGGGGGAACACAATTGGCACTTCTTCCCTCAAGGAATTTCCTGCCCAGCAAAAGGGACAAAGACTTAAACAGCTGAGAGGCCAGAAGGAAACAGGCCACAGTGACAGCAGGACTTCTGGCAGGACGGTTTTATCTAGTGTGGGAATCCCACAAGGCTCTGATGTGGCTGCTCGGTGGGTTCAGGCCACCACATGACGTGTGTTCAGTACCCATTTTAAGCTGAGAAATCCCCATTTGCCCCAAGATACACTGCCAGCTAGTGGTCTCCAGTGGTGCATTTGAACACCTTGTTCAAATTGTGTTAGTGAGTCTGTCTGAGGGGACTACGGGAGGCGGAGGGATCAGGAAAATGTCAGGGAATGAAAAAGTCAAGACAACCCATCCACATATGAACACAGTATAACGCAGTGTATGCAGGCCGTTGAATATTAGGGGAGCATCATGACGGAGAATGAGTGAGGAACAGCGTGGGGTGATTTGATAAAGCACGATCTATACAGGCCCCAAGTACCAAGGCAAAACCCCCTTGAACTGTCAATATACACTTAAAAAGATGAAGGGCAGAGGCTAAAACAGGTCTTTTCTGGGGGTGGGTGCCAGTGGGAGGGGTGGGCACAAGGAAAGGAGGAATATGGTGGGTGTATTTTGAATCCATAGAAAAACAGAAGACTGAAACCTGTGGAAGTTGTTCTAGGAAGGGGGGAGGGGAAAGAGGGAGAACAATGGAGGGGTAAATCCAACTAAGAGATATTGTAAGCACGTATGTAAATATCACAATGTACAACTGTTATATGCTAATAAAATAATAAAGAAAATAACTTGTTCACTTTATGGGTAATAAGACTTTAAATGTTAAACTGACTTCCGGCATTCAAATCCTTAATTGAAAATGATTAAAAGCAAAGCCATTCACG
This sequence comes from Castor canadensis, assembly GCF_047511655.1. NCBI lineage: Eukaryota > Metazoa > Chordata > Mammalia > Rodentia > Castoridae > Castor > Castor canadensis. The sequence goes on along the minus strand of NC_133386.1, from coordinate 2,086,537 downwards.
TACAAATGCTTGTTGACTGTTTCAAAGCCCTCAAAGGCCTTCTAACTAACGTGAAGCAAATGCTCGCTCTTCCTTCCTGGCTAGCAGTGTCAGGGAGCTCTTTGGAGGTGGGTCTGGTTTCCAGAAACATCCAAGGCAGCAGGTGCCCCCCACCCTGGGCTGGCTTCAAGGTTAATGTGGCCTGCCACATTATCTGCTCTCCTCACTTAGCCTTTGTTCCAATCTCCCTGATTAATTATGCACGACTTATTATGGTCTCTGATTTTTTGTGAGCCTCTTTTTAACTGTTTCCTGGAACAACGTGAATGTTACATTTTCTCCGAGGATAAAACCGTCTCCCTGCATTCTTTGCATTTCCACATGCAGGGGTGAGGGAGTGAGGGGCAGAGAAAAGAAGAGGTGGTGACCGGGCCCTGCTCTGTGTGTCTTGGTACAATAGGATGACACGTTAGGCAGCCATTAAACATGAAACCACCAAGTCACACAGAGCCAGGAAGAAGGACATGGTTCTCCATGCCGGTTATATGTGAGTCCATACCAAGCCACCCAATCTGATGGCCTGGAGCCACAACCCTGCTCTTTTCCCACCATGGGCTGGTGGCTTCTGTAGTCTCACCTTGCTCTCCAGTGCCATCAGCTCTGTGGGGAGTGATGAGCAGCTAAAGAGGCCATTCTCCCTCTCACCCCCATACCTAGCTCTTCCCTGCTAGCTTCCTTCTCAACCTGGCCTCAGGGTTACACAGAGGAAGGGTAAACCTGTAAATCTATGAGGCCTCAGCTCTGAGACACATGTGACCTCGATCTGATCCACCATGTTCTGCAGCTGTGTGGGCAGGCCAACCCACATATGGGCCGGAGAGCAGCATTTGCCACCCAAGACATGAGACAGAGGAGGGCCGTGGGCTAGGCCCAGGAGGAGAGAGAGACTGGTTCTGCCCTCTTCCCATTTTCCCCAATATGACTGATAAATCATTTTTGTTAACAGAGAAAAAATGCTAGCCAATGGAAGTGTCATGTCCCCCACAGCTGGACATGCAGCTGTGCCACTGGACAGCAGAGCTGCTCAGACTTCTGGCAGAGGTGATAAGAGTACAAATGGGGAAGGGGGTGGAGACAGAGTTGGGTGACCTACAAAGGGAAAATGGCTGCTTGTGTCTGGAGTCGCCCATGGACTCAGGGAAGGGATCACCCCACCCAACCATAGTGCAGCACAAAACCAGCATGACCTTCACGACAGAGCAATTCACACACTACACTAATATAGAAAGCTTTTTAAAGAACTCAATCAACCTGCAGTAAAAAACCCAAGCAGGCAGTGATTACTGGACCCTATGGAGGTGTGGGCGCTGAGAGGTCAGACCTCTAACCATTTGGCAGATGGGGGGTCTGTTATGGGCCATTCAGACAACCTCAAAATGAACTCTCCTTTTCCACATCTTCAGGCAATTCAATATGCCTGAATACCCCCCAAAAGGGCCCAAGCTCAGGGCTAGCTTCAGAAATTCTGGTAATTTAAGATCAATAAGAAAATGAGGAGTCCAAGAAAAATAAGATTGTAGGGGGAGCACCAAAGGCTGAAACACACAACAAATGTTCTGTGCAAGATGAGTGCTACACACAGTGGGAGGTGTTAAAGGTGATCTATTTCTTTTGGGAATTAGTGGGAAAGAAAAATCATACTCATAAAACTGTTACAATCAAAATGGTGGAATATTGCCTTAATCCAATGTCTTCCCCATCACACCACCATCGCCACCATCATCATATCACCACCGTCATAATCACCACCATCACCACCATCACCACCGTCATAATCACCACCATCACCACCATCACCACCGTCATAATCACCACCATCACCACCATCACCACCATCACCATCACCACCATCACCACCATCTATCACCACCATCACCACCATCATAATCACCACCATCACCACTATCACCACCATCACCACCGTCATAATCACCACCATCACCACCATCTATCACCACCATCACCACCATCACCATCACCACCATCACCACCATCACCACCATCTATCACCACCATCACCACCATCATAATCACCACCATCACCACCATCTATCACCATCACCACCATCACCATCACCACCATCACCACCATCACCACCATCATAATCACCACCATCACCACTATCACCACCATCACCACCGTCATAATCACCACCATCACCACCATCTATCACCACCATCACCACCATCACCATCACCACCATCACCACCATCTATCACCACCATCACCACCATCATAATCACCACCATCACCACCATCTATCACCACCATCACCACCATCACCATCATCGTCATGGTCACTAATATTCCCAGCCCACCATGGAGTGGGCCTCCCACGTTGGGATTCACGAAACCCCTATAGACTCAACCTGGCCTTTTTCTAGAAGAAGTAAAGACTGGCGACGTCCACTTAGTGAACCTGGACCCCCCACAGGCCGACGTAGATCTTCTGGGATTTCTGCTCTTCAGAAATTCTAGTGCTCAGAGTCAGCAGAGTGAAAACAATGGCAGGGAGACCTTTTCTTCCAAATCCAGCAATTCAATCACATCTGCACTGGGTTGGTTCTGCCAACTGTTCAATTTTTGGAAAACAACCCACTCACATCTCAGCAGCTTATTTCTAAAAATAAACAGCCACCTATTCTGATTGCATAAGCAGCACACAAAGGAACTAAAATCAATGTGGAATGATTTGTAAATACTTGAGAAAGATTAAAACAGTCAGTCCTGACAAGGATGGAATTCAAGATATATTTGCCTGGGTTGCCCCCAAATACCACCCTGCATAAATCATGCTTGTTTTTGGCCACCCTGAGTTTATCAGGAATGTTCTTGCCCTGTAATTCATCCTGAACACATCAGGATTAACCTTGAGAGAACCAATTAAGCACCACCCAGCCAAGAAAGATAGACTTAATACTTTATCCAAGAAGATTAGAATGCAGACAAAGAAATCTTACTTAACCTTCTAATCTGCAGGCCAGAAGAAAGGGCTCTGAGTTAGAAGGAAAATACAATGTTGATTTCCTGTGGACCCTAACCAGCTGGTGACAAAATTAAGGCCACAGTGAATAGTTATAGTGACAGGAGAAAACAAACGGTTGTAAGGTTCGTGTCTGAGAAGACTGGTGCCCAGCCACAGCAAAGCCAGAATGTCAAGCAGAAGACAGAATCCAAGACAGCCCTACTGACCAGTTGAAAAACAACCTTTGCGTTTCCTAATAATTTCTTTTGATGAAGGGAGATTGGAGAGAGCAAGGATGACAGCATGAACAAGCAATGGAACCAACACAGACGATGTCTCCGTGTGTGGGCAGGTCCACGTCCAGGTGCGTACCACTGGCAGCTACATCAGCCCACCTGGACACAGCGCCCCTAGGAACAAGGTGCACCAGGAGAAGTGTGGTCTCCCAGCCTCTGCTTTCTGCTTTGTGGACAGAGACAATCTCAGGAGAGTTTTCAGCTGGTAACTGGAGGAGATTATTGCTTGACTGTGGAGTCTTAATGACCTGCAGTGCAGACAGGGAGGGATGTCTTCCGTCTGTCCTGGATGTGACCTGCTCAGAAGTGGTCAGCAATGGGCAGCCTGCATTAGTCCTGTTTACTCCCCCAACCTCAACCCAGAGGAGGGGCGTTTTCTCCGGAGACAGTGACCTGAGCCCCACGGCCATAGTTTATCAGCTCATCCTGTCTCAGTCAGATCTTGGGAAAGCAGATGCAATTTACCTGCACACTACAAGTGAGACTTCGTGCATAGGTACTGGTGGCACAGAATCTCCGCAAATGTCCTCTTACTCAGTATGACCTTATTTAGAAGTAAGATTGGTCAGTATGTAAGGATGAGGTCACACTGGAGGAGGAAGGAGGCCCTTGTCCTCCTTAGGAAAAGAGGGAAGACAGCTGCTCAATTTGCTCTGCAGAATGGGGATTCAAACCCCGGCCTCGTGGGGTAAAACACATGGAAGTTGTGAAAGTACTCCGTGATCCAGCTCTCTCAGCAGAGTTACTGTTTTCAGTGTTCAACTTCCAGAGCAGACGAGGGGTGTGCTGCTTTCCCTCTGATCCGGGTCCAGTACCCGACAGCCTGGTGGCAGCTCAGCTTACTCTCTGCTCCTCAGACTCAGACACGCTTACCTGCTGCTGTCACTGCTCCAGATCTCTGATCGTTGAGTGGTGCCTCTGAACATGGGGACAACGGGGAGTGCAGGGGAAATTGCAGGTATATTTAGGCAGGTGTGTATCGTCAAAGACAAATGCCTTTCTAGGTGTTGTCTGGACACCTGCAGGGTTGTCAAACCTTCTGCCCACCTGACCACCATGACCTTGGCTTTGGCGAAGTTACAGAGAGGTCAGGCAGATGGCGGAAGTGTGTTGATGAGTTGCTGTCTCCCCAGAGACCCGATCTCAGCCACAGTCTGGGCTGAGTCGTCCCGAGAGCCCAGGACAGGAGAGGCTGGAGCTGTTTGCTTCCTGCAGAGCTATGGCCTAACTGACAGAGAGGACAGCAATGGCACCGGGTCTTGTCAGTGCATCACTAGCTTCTGTTCCATCTGCCCCAAAGTTAGTCAAAGCACAGTACCTTGCTGTCCTACTTATCGCAGAGTGGACACAGGCTGTCCCTGGGGGAGGCTGTCACCTGCACACAAGCCACCCTTCTCATCATCCCATGTGTTGCTAAGGACTTTGGCTTTCTGACTTTGGAGTGATGAAGAACAATAGGAGGCTTGTTGCAAATTATACTGCTGGGTGTACAGCACACCTGTAATCCCAGCTACTCAGGGGGCAAAGATTGGGAAGACCAAAGTTCGGGGCCAGCCCAGGCAAAAAGTTAGCAAGACCTCATCTCATTAAACAAGCCAGGTATGGTGGTTCATCTCTGTAACCCCATCTATACAGGAGGGATAGGTAGGAGGATTGCAGTATGAGGCCAGCCCCAGGTGAAAGCAAGACACCTTATCTAAAAGATAGGAATTTGAGGGGTCAGTTGAGAAGAGGGAGATGAAAGTAGGGATCCTGTCGGCCCAACCTCATTACTCCATGGCATTCCATAGGGGTTCCAAGGCACTGGCTTTGAGGAACACTGCTGGAGAGCCCACGGTCGGGGCCTGAGGCCCTGTGACTAGCACAAGGTCACACAGATGGTTAGGAGCCCTGTTCACTGACACAGCATGAAGAAGACAGTCATAGTCCACCACTCCAATGGCTCCTCCACCTCTCCACGCGTGACCCCTGCCACCAGCATTCCCAAAGTGGACCGTGCTACAATTCCAGCAGGTGGTATCTTCAGAGAACGCCAAAGCTGTTGAATAATAAGGTGTGGGGAGAGGAGAGTAGCAGAGGTGGTTAATCTGAGTAAAGTGTAATGTGCTCCTGGGTGTAAGATCTTGAGTGAAATCCTTTAGAACAATGAATATACACTTAAAATAAAGGGCAGGAAGCTAAAACAGGTTCTGTTAGAGGGAAAGTATGACTGAGAGGGGAAGGGTGAATGGAGGGGGAGAAGGGTGAACATGAACTATGCACTTTATATGCTTTGTGAAAACAGATCAATGAAACCCATCAAAACCATGCTAAGTGGGGGGAAGGCGGAAGAGGGAGAACAATGGATGGGGTGACTGTAACCAAGGTACCTTGTAAGCACATATAGAAATGTCACAACGAAAGCCCTTGCCCAACCAATATATGCTAATAAAAATGTTATTAGTGGCTCCAAGACCATTGAGAGAAATCACTTCATGGCCACTGCCTTCTCACAAAGCCCTTTCCTGTCCTCCATCCCCATCCCCGATCCCCTGTCACTTTGATCTCTGCCATCAGACCCCCCCGTGTTTCCCAGGCCCCAGCACTGCCCTGCTCCTCGCACTTCCCTTGCCTGCAGTGGCCACCAGTGTCTGGCCAAACTCCCCAGGAGGACAGGAAGACCCAGACCCTTCCCAAGCCCCCTACCCTGCTGGGAGGCACTCAAGGAGCCCTGGAACCTGCCCTCCGTCACCGCATGAGAAAGCTCGTGCAGAGCTTCCACTTCTTTCTTTATAAAGAACCAGCAGCCTCCATTCTGACAGTGAATTTCATGTCTTAAGGTAGCTTAACTGACTTCTTAGATCAGATGACAAGTCTCCTCCCATGGCAGGAGGGAGAGGTTTCTTTGCAGGAGCTTCCCCAGCCTAACACAAGAAACCGGGGGCTTGGAAGCGGGGGCTAATGGGACAGAAGACTCAAGAGACGCCATCTGCACCAGAGGCAGCAACACACATCCTTCTCCTCACAGCACCATGCGCTCGGTGACATTTCACCTTGATTCCCAGCAGACACGAATTGTGCCCTGATTACAGAAGGGTCGGAGCACAGTTTAGCAGAAGCTGTGTGGTAATGCCTGTCATCACCATGTGCTCAAGCCATCATAAAACATGAGGCACGGTATGATTCTGCATGGATTCAGACATCTGCTAAAGTGCTACCCGGACTGCGAGTTGGGGTGAAATGCCGGCTGTGGCACAGATCCGTGTCTACACGTGCACTGGAGCCCAGGATTTTAAATAGCAGCCTGCACATCTGGTGGAGGAATGTGACTCCTCCCTGGATGAGTAGATTTTAAATACCAAACTCTGTTAGGCGCCTTCTGGGGCCAGTGGAGTTGTAAACTGGAGTTGTTTTCTGAGGTTACCATGGCATCACGTATCACAGGCACACCCAATAGATATTTACTCACTAATTTATGTTGCAAGAATATTTAGAACTGTTAAACTTCTGGAATCTGCCATTTGTCTGTGCTTATTACTTTAAAATGTAATCTTTTCCACATTCTGACCATATGCAATTAAACAGTATGATGCAATATGGTGCTGTGATTTTCTGGTTATAAAGTGTTTTAAGTGCTGAACGGGGAAACATTTCCATTTGGTGTGAGATTAGAGCAGGTCCTAATACAGTGCCTGTCATCTGTCAGGGGCAAGTCACTGCATCTCACTTGCGATCAGGAGCCCACAGCAAGTTGTCAGGAGGACTTTGTAAATCGTGGATCTGCCCAGGAAGCACCACGACCCCACCAGCAGGTATCAAGTCCTGGCGCTGTGTGTGGGGAGGATGGTGGGAGAAAGAGAGCAGGTGACTCTGGGATGGCAGCCTGGTCTCCGTGTGCGGATGTTAAGTCTCTTTAAGAGTGTTAAACTTTCTTGTGCTTTCATCAGATGGCCAGGCACCTGTGGAAGGAATTGATGTGGATGGGTGAGAAAGACAGACAATGAAGAATGAACTTTATCCAGCTGCTGTAGGAGGGAAAGGCATAGGTCTGATGGCAGATCTGTAGGACTGAACCAACTCACCCTTAGACCTTTTAAAGTGTATTGAAACATTTCTCCGACATTTCAATGTTTGTGGAATTTGATCAGAATTCGTCACAAAAGCAAGACTCCATTTTCCCCTGTCCTGTGTCTGGATAGGCTGGCTGTCTCAGAGTCTGCTGTTTGCCCAAGGACTCTTGTGGCCTCTGACACACAAGCTTGTGTGGCTTGGAAAGCCGCCCTGGCTTCCCCCTGCCTCACAATTTAGGCTTACCTGTTGTTCCTGCTGACCGGTCAGACCAATCCCAGACTCTGCTCAACCTTTTGTTTGAGATGTAAACAGTAAACAGAGGACTCTCTTCAGTGACAGCCAGGCAGCAAGAATTGCACGAGAATTTTCAGCAGATTTGTTAAAACTTAAGAACACTTAGAAATCAGAATGTTGGGTGCACATAAGGCTGGTGGCATTATCAATAGCATTTTAAAGAATCAGAATTCTTGTTTTGTATACACTTACCAAAAGCACAAACTGAGTTGTAAGAACATGTGGACAAAATGAAAAACTCACCCTTCCATTCAGAGGCCCCTTTCTAGGTTTGGCTTCACAACTACCTTCCAGTTAGGGTGGGTTTGCATTCTGTTTATTTATTTATTTTATTTTAAAGCTCAGTTTCCCATTGCCACTCTGTTCCTCTGGTACACCTCATTCCACTGCTGTGAGTACACCCTAAGAGGAGTGAAGACCCAGGAGGGTGGGAAGGGAGGCCCAGGTGCCACAGCCACAGAAAGGACTCTGCTGTCCTCACAGAAACAGTAAGAAAGCCCAGGGAAAACCAGAAATCTTGATTAGTGTCCCCTCCCACCACCCATGTTTGGCCAGTTTTGCCCTCACCTGGGGACATGGTTTCTAACCTGTGTGCCTTCTTTACCTTGTCCTTAAGGAGATCAGGTTTCAGCTAAAGTTAAGATGTCATGCAACTCCCCATCTGTCGGGAGAGCGGAGAGCGAGGGGACAAGGCAGCGAGCACCACAGAACACAAGGTTGCGTTGCTGCAGCTTTTTTTTTTTTTAAGTGAGCCAAAGTTAGTACCCTTCTTTTCTAGGAACTCTGGAAATATCTTTTCGAGTCTAAACTAAAATTGCCAACAGATAGGGTAATATTTAATCTCAATTGTCAACTTGTCCAAATTGAGAAACATCTAGCAGATTAGTGGAGCCCACCTCTGGGGGTGTCTACAACAGTGTTTCCAGGCAGGATTAGATCAAGCGGGCCCTGACCTAATGAATTCATTAATCCCTTGATGGATTCAAAATATGGCCCTATTATTGGGAGGTGGGGAAAGGTAAGAGATGGGATCTGGCTGGAGGAAGTAAGTCATGGGTGTGTTCTCAGAGGCCCTGGCCCTTCCTGTATCCCTTTCCTGCTTCCTGGTCACCATGATAGGAGCTGCTCTGCTCCACCATGCCCTCCTGCCACGATGGATACACACTTCTGAAACCATGATCCAAAATAATTTTTCCTCCTTTAAGTTGTCTCTGTCAGGAATTGTGTCTCAGCAACACAAAGTCTGACTAGCACAGATGGGTGCTCAGCTCACTCACTGAATCTTCCACAATCCCTCCTTCCCATCGGGAAAGCCAGATGTCCTCCCAGCTCCTCTCTCTGGTGTCTTTCTTGCTCACTGTTCAAGTTTGAACACAGATTACTCCCAAGCTTTGCAATCTCATTTCCAAGGTTGTCTGAGCCTGACAGCTTATTCTCTCACAAAACACAGGTGTTCTCCCGTTATTTTCTCTTTCAGATTTCAGTTCCCTGACGTTTGCTTTGTCCTTTCTGCTTGAACACCATTTTTACCTAAAGGAGATGAAAAATAAAGTATAAATTGAGTCCTTCTGGTTTCTTCTCATCAGTTAGCACTAGACCATATGGCCCTTGCTTCTTGTGTGAAGAAAAACGGAAATCCTCAGATGATTCTAGACTAAAGTAATGTAGCCCCACAGGATGGAAAGAAGGCAGCAGAAGATTTGCATGAATTCCTAAGGGCAAAATACAGGCTGGGGTGCTGGCTTGGATGCCCTTGGGTTCCAGAGACAAGGGGTCCACCTGAGCTCTCCACCTCTGTCCACAGCTGCACCAGCTGCCCAGGGGGCTGTGAAGAAAGAGCAGGGGACACAGAAAACCCTGATGGGGCACAGGCAGGACCCAGCCCCTTCCACCCTATTTTCCAGCAGGAAACAAGCAGCCAAGTGGACCAGAGACTGAACTCAGTCAACTGTGAGCAAAGATTCCCGTGTCTCTGAGAGGGTAAAAGCAAAGCTGATACCACACGATGGGATTGTAACAGCGTACTTGATCCAAATGAAGACAAAAAGCAAGAAAAAAGGGCACAGAGGACAAACAGGACAAGTAAAGCCATCAGCAAGAAGGTGGCTTCAAACTCAGCCACTTCAACCATCACAGGAAACACAAACACACTGAATGTCCCAATTAAACCGCAGAGGTTATCAGACTAGATTAAAAACAAGACTGTCCCATAGACATCCACATCCAAAAACTGCTGGTCCACGTCTGCTCAGGTAGACGTCCTCTTTCCACTTGGCCCAGGGCTCCGTTCCTAGACACTCACCCAAGAGAGAGTATGTTCACACGAGTTCCGGATGTGGCTGACAACTAAAAGCAGCTCGACTGTCCATCAGCTGTGGCTCGAAATCACAGCCACCTGGCCACAGGTGGAAAACGAACGACCGATGCACGCAGTGCCAGGGCGGGCTCAGGGTCAGTGTGAGAGAGCCGAACGCAAAGGACTACCCTATGGAGTCCACGTATGGGACATTGTGGGAAAGGACAAAAGCCCAGCTCGGGGGCCACCACAGCTGCTGGCAGAGGACACTGATCAGGGGCCAAAGGGTGCGGGTGGGGTGTGGGGCGGAGACATGGTGTCCAAGAAAAGGAAGCATTCTGCCTTGGCTGTTTGACTGCAGGTCAACCCTGACTGACCTGTTTACCAGAAAAGCATGAATTTCACTGAGTACAAATTATGCCTCGATAAGACAAAATATCATCTTTAAAAAACAAACAAACAAAAACGTGATCACCAGGCACGGTGGCGGCCCATGTAGCTACTCAGGAGGATCTCGGTACGAGGCTAGACCAAGGAAACAGATCTCGAGACCCCATCTCAACCAGCAAAATCTGAGTATGGTGGCACGCCTGTCATCCCACCTATGCAGGAAGTGTAATTAGGAGGATCTCCATCCAGCCTAGCCAGGACACAAAAGTGAGACTCTATTTAAAAAATAACTAAAGCAAAAAGGGCTGAGGGTGTGGCTCAAGTGGTAGACTGCCTGCCTAGCAAGTGCAAGGCCTTGAGTTCAAACCCCAGTACCACCAAAAAAGTAAATAAATAAGATGGATAAATAAATAAATAGCAAGGTGATCCATCTTTTGCTCTCACCGATGTTCAATAAAAGCTCTAGACTGCCAACTAGGGCGGTCCTTGAGAGCGCTGGTTCTCAGCATGGCACACTGTGGTTTTTCCTTTGTGCTCCCTGAGTTACCATTGGCAAAGGGTAACAAGCAGGTTTTGGCAGTGGTTCCTCTGACCAGAAGGAAGTCGGGACTGAGCTGTCCGAGGGAGTCTCCAAAGAATGAGCAGGAAACTGTCTTTAGTCGTTGGCACTGCGTTTCCAGGAAGTGATACTGAGTGTCACACACCGCTGGCTTCCATGGGAGAACCAGCTCAGGGTTTGGCGTTGAGAGCTCTTTTTTGCTCTCTGGTTATCCTGGACGTTGCAGTTGCCAAGAGAGGCCTCATGGGAAATGGGGAGTTGCAGGATCAGCTGTCAATCCTCCAGGAGATCCTGACCAGGGTCTCCACACACCCGGCCCTTCCCCACGAGGGGCACTTCCTTTCCCCTCTCTGGTCCTTCTGCCACATGCCACGTCAGCAGAAAAAACACCCACTTAAAGAGACAAACAGAAGGCCATCAAGGAGCAGGGAAGCAGCAGCTGTGTCCCAAGTCACATCAACTACTCTAAGTCAAAGCCCGGCATCTGGATCACATGTTCTTGGAGAGACCATGAATGTCACCAGCATTTCTGGTGTCACGGATAAAGTGGAGTTCCATGCCTGTGGCTTTCAGATCAAAGCCGCTGCTGAGCAGGTGCTGTGGTTTGGAGAGGGACTTCTGCAGCCAGAGAGGAGATCTTTTCAGAGTGCACGGTGTCCCGGGCGCCCTCTTTACAGAGGTTTTTCTGTGAATTAACGCCTCCCAAGCAGACGGGGCTCAGTCTTCATCACACAGTGTCCCTCAGCCCTACGTCTGGCTCACCTCACTCCTCAGTATTGTGTCCTAGAATGGAAAAGAATCTCCAGGTAGGACAGAGAAGAATCGGTCCAAGGTTAGTCCTTACTTGGACTGGAAAATCCTTGATTTCACAACTCCCCAAAATCATAGACCTAGCACTGACCACAAGTTCTCACTCATTCTCCCACTCCCCAGGGGGAGAAAGGAAAGCAAGGCCTGAAACTGGCCGGCTGCATCTGGAACTCGGGCAGCTGAACAGCCAGTGGTGCCTGGCCATAGACAGCCTCCTTGCTGGGACTTGATGCCCAGTCAGGACCACAGGGGTTCCAGAAGTGGTACGCAGGACACAGAGGCACCACACAAGACACCCTCACCCAGCAAGGTGGGGACACAGCAGCAGCCTAGAAGCCTGAGTCCAGATTCGGAGTTCCACGTGGTGACACGAGGCCGATCAGTGTGAAACACGCACTCAGAACACAGTCCTGACCTCACTCACTCACGAGTGGCCTGCTTTTCAGTCAAAAGCCATTGGTGGTAGGAAAGCAATTGAGTGAGTGTGTGGTGGTGGGTTAGCTGGCAAGTCTCTGAGCTCAGCTTCCTTGTCTGCAATGTGGGGCCACGGGGCTTCGTAAAGACCCACAGGAGAAGGCATGTCACTGAGCAGAAAGTGCTAACATTCAGCCGAGTGTGGGTGAGAAACCAGTCAGTCACACCCACACCGGTTGTCTCGGTGTCGCAGATTTCAGCAAAGGCCTCTGGGCTCAACAGACCTGGCTCCCAGTATGGCTCTGGCATTATTCACTTTGCAAGTGTTCTTGAGGAAGCCAGCTAGCTTTTGCACACCTCACATTTCCATTTGATAAAGGAGTTCTAGGAGTTCTGCCACTGGAGTTCTAGGGCAGAAGTCCCTGCCCTGGAAATCCCAACAGACCAGGCTCCATCTCCCCTTCTAGTTCAGGAGGAGTGGTGAAGGGCAGAGAAAGGAGATTTGTTTATCGTCGTGGCCCGCCATGGAAAGAGGGAAAGCATGCACTTTAGGTCACCTTTGGGGTACTGACATGGGCTTTAGGTTTCAATAGAAGAACTGGGGCAGGGGTAAGCTGCGTCATAATTAAGCAGATCTGGTTGATCGTTATTTCATTATGGCCCTGCAAGGTGGCCTGAAGAAGTCCTTATGGCTTGAGGAGACAATCCTGTTCCCACGAGATGATCGCTCCTGCTTGCTGGCAGTCTCGTCATGGGGTGAGCTGCTCTTCCTGGAGTCCAAGGTGACTGCAGGCTTAGGACAGTGAGTGACTGGAGACTTTCAGGTACCTTTTCAGAGATCTGAAACAGGACATTGTGCAAGCTGGCAGTGAGGTGCCTCAGTCACTCTTACCTTTACGCCTTCATCCCTGAAGGTAGTGAGATAAGTTACCTGTCACAAGTTTTTAGACAAATGCTCCTTGAGTGGTTTACGGGCCTCCCACAGAGCTCAGTGGGTGACAGATCTCAGGTTTTAAGACAAAGGAGGCAGATGTGACATGAAGGCAGGGAAGCCAGGCCTTTCTCCTTGGGGCCCAAGGGAGGAGTCAGAGCTCTGTAGCAAAAGTGGTTCCTAAAGGGGCTGTTGCGGGATTAGCACCTGCCTCAGTGGGTTGTGGGGAGGACTCGGGATGATGCAGAGAACACAGCTTCTACAAAGAATCGAGTTCACAATACCTGCTCTAATTATAGGATGGCCAGAGGCCTTCTCCCCATTGACAGAAACAGTAAGCGACAGACCAATGCTATGTGACAGGCCTGGCTCTCAAGGAGACTGGAGAATTTAGGTCATTTGGCTACTCAGTTATTCTGTTCACAGAGGAAGGCAATTTATTCAGGACACCTGAAAGAGAAAAATATATGACAAATCCAAGCAGTGACTTTCATTTCCATCAATACTATAATAAAACATGCCGAACATCCTATGTCCTTAAAATTGAAATGCTTATCAGCCATCCTTTTAAATGTATAGCTAGTCCTCAAACAAGCAATACCTGAAAGGTCAGACATAAAGGGACAGGACATCAGGAAACAGCCCAGTGTGAGGTGGGGCTGCTGGACTTGGGTATCAGAAGACAAAGGACTTGCGTTCTAATGTCCCTATGGGATCAGGTCCCTAGCAGGCTGGAATGAAAACTAAAACCCTAGCAAGAAGATGAGGCCCCTGTAGGGCTCCCCTCTCCAAAACCCATTTTTCAAAGAAAGGTGGAAAAAATAAGCTTGTCTTCCTTTCCATGGACTCCAATGTGAGAAACAATGACTCCCCTTAAAATCTGTAAGTGTAGACCTGCTCTTGCTTGGCTCTGGGTGCAGAGTTTTACTCTCTGATATACCAGTCAACAGCACACTTCATAGAAAAACACCAGTAACGTGGTAAAAGGAAGGAGCTAGAAAGGGGCCTTTCACAGTGAGGTTGCAAGTATTGGTGCAGGCCAGGGCTGAGCATCACTGATAAAGTCACTGGGTTGTGATTTAAGGAACAAATAACCCACAGCAATTGTGACACTGGACAACTAGATGAGGAGGCAGGAAAATTATATATTTTACTAAATATCAAAAGGGCCAGATTCAGACCCTGGAGTGAGGAAATGAAAGCTAAAAAGCCTAGCAGCTAGCTCCCCACCCACCCCTCTTAGAGGCTCAGTTACAAGAACCTGGAGATGCTGGAGGAGTGGCTCAAGCCATAGAGCAGCTGCCTAGCAAGCATGAAGCCCTGGTTCAAACCCAGCATCACCAAAAATAAAGAAAGAAAAAGTCCTGAAGTTATACCCATGTTAGTTCATAAAGAATGACCGGATCAACTGACTTAAAAAACAAAACAACAACAACAAAAAAACCCTGCAAATCTTTTTAAATAGGTAAAAGGACAAAAAAAAAAAAAAAAGAAAGAAAGGCATGTCTTACGAAAGGAAGTCCTAAAGCCACCTATGTCCCTGTGCTTCAGGCAGGCCAGGTGACACTTCCATGTTTCAGCCCTCGTCCTAGCACTTGAAGGTTAGGACGATGTGACCACGTGTATCCCCTAGCTCAGAAAGTATGAGATTCGGATGGGATCCACCAGTTTGAGCCTTTGCTCCTATTTCCTGTGTGGGGAGCCAGTGTTACTCCCTCCTTCCCCATTTTTCTCTACTGCAATCCTGTTACACTAACATGAATTCTGGAACCAGCAATATCATCTTCTCACCCTAGGGACAACTTGTTTCCAGTCTCTCAAAGGTGCTCTAATAAAATTCACTCCACTTTCTCAAAACCCTTCCCTAATGGATGCAAGGACAGCGGGACAGCTGTGCTGACATTCTGGTAGCGATTGCTCTCTGGTCAAATGTGGGTGAGAAGTGTTTAGAAAAGACATATCCAAACCTGAAAATAGGCAAACTGGCTGCATGGCCTGTCATGAGCCTGTTATCTAAGACTCTAGGGCTGCCTAGGCTCTTAGTGCACCATTTACGATTGGTTAAGGTATTTTACAACCCTGCAGGAAATTCAATGCAAATGACCCTTTTATCATAGATGCGAATGAATTTTGTCTGGTAGAAATGCAAATGATGTCTCTGGTAGAAAAGATAACCTCCAAGTTTACACTTCCACCATCCTGCAAAGCATTAGCTTGCCTTGCATCTAATTTGGAAATTATTTCTCTTGGTGACTGTAAACACTTCCGTCTTTCTAGAATCTTTCAAATGAAGATTGCCGTACCTTTCCCGCATTCATGGGTTAAATAAATCTTTGTCACATGCTCATTTGATATTTGTAAGAGTCATGTTTTTAACATTTGGAAAATTATACTTTGATTAAGTATCATTTTATAACGACGGTCCTCATTTAAATCCATTTAAGTCATTCTTAGCACCCTTAATGGTTGGGTGCTATGTGTCTCCTGGTTGGGTGAGGCTCAGAACACCTTGGATGGATTCTTAACAACTATGCTTAACTTGAATCTTCCAAGAAATAAATTCTAGTTTGAAAAGGAAACAGGAACTGTGCTAGATTCTAGATACTTCAGGGCATAATGAGCAAGTACAGTTCATGGTTTGGGATTGGGGCCTGGTTCAGATAAACCAGCGTAAATAAGGCTTAGATACAATGGGCAATTTGAGACCAACGGTGTGTATGACAGGATGAAAGTTATGAGGAAAGGTGGAGGTCATCACTGAGAAAGTGAGGTGACCAGACTGTCATAAAGTAACCTCAACTTAGCAAAAAGAAGAATCGATATTAGAAATATAAAGAGATGGGAGGGAGGGAGGGAAGGAAGGAAGGAAGGAGGGAGGAAGAAAGCAAAAAAGATAAAACAACAAATTTAAACAAAAAAGCAATACCATTTGAGTAGTCTGAAGACTTTAAGCTAAAAATTCTATAAAAGTAACCTAAAATGTACTGTGACCATGGGTCTCAGAGCAGAAGCAATCACAGGATTTTCTAGTTGCTCTCTCTCAGCAAATTGAAGTTTCCACAGACGCACCACCACTGAGAGTGGACTCAGTGCAGAACAACACAAACACAAGAGTAAACAAGTGACAAAAACACCTTAAAACCAGAGCTAGGAGGCCTACATAAAAGAATAATGACCGAGAATTTCCCAACAGCAATGAGTTGTCAAAAAGTTTACTAAAAGAACTGACAATATCTGAATGCTGTTCTAGAATACTGTGCCCAATTAAATCATCCTTCAAGAGTAGTAAAAAGACAGATGGGAATTCATAGCTTCAACACCACAGTGGAGATAAAGTTCTGCAGAATCACCTGGAGACGAGGGGTATGATGGGAGCTCTGTGGTCTCCACACTGTTTAAAAGAAGACAGATGGCCAAGTGTGGTTGCTCACGCCTGTAATCCCAGCTACTTGGGAGGCAGAGATCAGGAGGATTGAAGTTGAAGTCCAGCCCAAGCAAAAAGCTCATGAGACCTCATCTCGATTGATGAAAAGTTGGGTGTGGTGACACATGCCTGCCATCCCAGCTGGCTGGGAAGAGTAAATAGGAGTGTGGTTCTGCAGGCCAGCCTTGGCGTGAAGCAAGACCCAATACAAGAAGTTCCTAAAGCTAAAAGGAGTGGGGGCATGGATCAAGTGGTAGAACAAAGACAAGGCCCTGGGTTCAGTCCCCAGTGCTGCCAAAGGTCCAAACTTCATGTTAATATTTTAAGAGTAAAGAATGAGTATAGACAATACATGTAGAAAGCAGTGCAAAAATTAAAAGTGATGCAGACAGCAAATCAAAAGGAAAAAGAACAAAAATGGGCAGGATGTCACTTGTAGTGTAGGTTGGCCCTGAATCGTGGTCCATCTGAGTCAGACACCTAAGTGTTGGAATTACAGGTATGCACCACTATACTGGGCTTCTCGTTCTTAACCTTACGTGAGACTTACTAAACTCTTTAAACTAGCAAGTGTAGTTGTCATTCTGCCTAATAAGTAAAAAGCTAGACAAAGTAAAATATCAACAGTTCTTCTCATATCTGGAAGGGAAGGTGAGGTAACAGGGAAAACCACCGTTACCAAATCACAGAGACCAACAGGGGAGTCACAACTTCCCAGAGCAGAAGGTCATGAGCTGATGGCCCCGGTGGACAGGAAAACACAAACTGCAATTGGTGAGCTGCTGGAAGCTCGGCATGGACAAGTCTGAGGCACAGTTCAGAAGGATCCAGGCATATGAGGTTCCACGCTTGTGAGCCCTCCTGGAGGCCGACCAGGTTCTCTTAGTGAATACTGGAGAAGTGTTTCCTCACGGTTTGACAGAGGAGCATGAAAAGGAACCCGCAGTGGCCTGCCTCAGCAGAACCTGCCTGAGCCTAACCTCCTGGCTACTGACTTGCAGAAAAGAAAAACCCAGCTCCAACCAGTGCCACTCGTCCCGTCCCACCTCAGGGAGCAGGAAAAACTGAGAAACACTCGAGAAGAGTCCAAGTCAGGAGCCAGGTTCACTAAAAGACAGAATTAATCACAATAGTATAAAACACTTTTCTTCCCCACACCTGACCACACGATACGCGAGGCCGACTGTCAGTAGTTCCTTGAACACAGCACATCACTGTGGCTACCAACAAAAAAATGACAAGGCATACAAAAAGATAAAACACAGCTTGAAGAGCCAGAGCAAGCATGGGAACCAGACTCAGACAAAGCCCTGGATGGGACAGTTTACTGAGCTGCTCCCTGGTCAGAGTTGAATTTAGCTCTCTGATGCGAGTTTACCTTTGAGGACTCTCTCTGCCTCACCACTGTGCTGGGTGAAGCCGTCCAAATCCCTCACAGGCCACAGCTTACAAAGGATAAGAAAGCAAAAGGAGAACAGAGCAGATAGGCCCATCCAATTCAGACTCTGGAATTTCTGTTTAGAATCACAGGAGCTGCTGTGTAGACTGGTCAGAAAGATAGTCTTTCTGATTAAGAAGGTGACCCTGAAGGGGGCTGTTCTGGGGAGACAGGAGGCTTACCTGAGACCAGTCTGGCAGAAAAGCCTTCTTCACACCTCCAGTCCACCCTCTTGCAATCTTAACACTTTTCCTCCTTGATTGAAAGCTGCTTTTTTTTCTTCCAGTGCCTGCAAAGGCTGAGCCGCACTGAGGTTCAAGCCAGTGCCTCCATTAATAAGTCCATCAATCCAGTCTCATCCATGCATAGCCATTACCTCCACCCCAGCAGAAGCAGAGGGGCTTACACAAACCTACAAGAAAGGAAGAAAGAAACAGCGATGGAGTGGCGCTCTCTGTTCCCAACAAGAGAAGACACAACTACCAAATCACACCTTCTTTTTTTTTTTCTTGGCCTAGCACAAAACATGGCCTGGTTTGGACTGATAATGATCCCTTTAAATCAGTCCCTCTAGTGAAGATTTAAGTACAGAAGCTTCAAATTGTTTCTTTTTATTTGGTTATCATTTTCAAACAAACAAAACTACTGGACATGTGAAGCAGAGCCTCAGCGACAGGGTCCCAGCACAGAAGGCCTGGGTCGGATGCCCCCTCTGCTCAGGTCCCCTGGCCTCCTTGAGATCACATCCCTGAGGAAGCCTGGAGGGGTCACAGGCACGTTCGACATGGTTCTGTTAGTGCTGGCAGCTAGACGTGAGCAGGAACAAGGAAATGCCTGGGCTGCAGGCGGAATCACAAAACTCCAGATGCTCCTCACCCAGGACGCAAGATTAAGAAAACAGCTCGTTCCTCCTTATGGGGCTCACACCCATGTCAAGCTCATGTGTGCCTGAAAGGATGTGCAGGCACCTGCCCTCACCTTCTCAAGGGCACGGGTGTGTGACTTCCCCGACCCGGGCAGCCACTGGAGCCACCAAACCCTTTGGGGAGGGGTCACTTAGCAACCCTACACTACTGCATTACAGAAACCCCAAGCTCAACAGCTTCGAGGTGGTCAGCCTCTGTCACTGCCCGCCTCACGCCTCGAGGGGACTTCTGTTTTCCCAGGGAGTCATCTCTGCTCTCTCCCTGCTCCGCTTGGTTCTTTCACTGTGTACCTGGGGCAGTGTCCTAATCTAGGATGTTTTGTGACATCTGGGACACTCCTTCCTGCAGTAACAATTTCATCAGACCCTCTCACCACCATTTGTAATGCCACGGCTTCGTTTAGGAAAATGTACTTACCGTTCAGTGTTCAATGTATTTAGTCGTTACTGTCTGGATTGTAAAAACCAATGTCTCTCTTCTGTCCATCTGAGCTGTGTGCTGCCGCAAGGGAAGGTGTGTCCCGAGCTGTGTCAAGGTTGGACATGCTGTCATCCCCTGTGTGGCCACCCGTTCAGGCCGAGCCCAGGACAAGGGGAGGTGTGCAGTGCACACCCAGGCCAGGAGGCCCTCCCCACATCCCTCCTTCTGACTGAAGGAGGAGCGGGCCCCAGGGCAGCTCCTTCCCTGGCCTGGTGAACACAACAGGCCACCAGAGCGCTACAGCTTAGTTTTGTGATGTTTTTTGCAGTTTTTGCTCTGTTTTTTTTGGTCAAAGAGACAACTACATTCTGAACAAATTTTAACCATAAGCAGATTCCTGAGAGACGTAGGTCAAGCCAAAACAAAAATGATTTAAAGTCGCAGGCGAAAACAGTCTCATTTTTCCTTAAGAAAGCAACTTGAGGACACTGGGCTGCCATGGCAGGCCCAAGACGGCTGGTGCCTCCAACCCAGAGGACTCAGGGCCTTCTCAAGTGGACTGTGGTCTGGAATGGTCATCTTTTCCTGTAGTTATGGACATCCTGGTAGTCAAGGTGGCCACCACTTTTGTCTTTAATGAGGTTTTAATTTTAAGGGGTCGACAGAGATGGGCTGAAGGTTGTGGACAGTTTCATCAAAGTGGTATTTGTTCAAAATGCGGAGTCTGAACTATAGACTGAGGTTGAAGTTCTTTTTTGAGTAGTGTGCATCTGCGTAAAGTTACACCAGGGTGGCCATTAGGGAAAAGACCTGGTTTGCAGACATGTCACTGTTCCCCTGTTACTCACCTCTGAGTGAGAGGAGAGCTGCAGCTCCATTGCACCCACCACTGTTTGTTGGGGCCAGTGTCCCCATGGAAGTCCCAGGGCCCCTGCCAACCCTAATGAGCCATCTGCCTGTCCTCCAAGGGTCTGCAGTGAGGAAGCCCGGTCCTGCTGGGCTGTCTTGTCGTACGCACTTTGAAAGCCATGTTCACCCAGGTCGCACTAACTGGAGACGGAGCTTTATCAGTCAGGAGGCACAGACTCCCCTGGTGAGGCCCCACGTGTGCAGAGAAGCTGAGCTGGGTGGGCGGCTGCCGGGCCTGGGGCAGCCTGTCCTCCACGTGCTCAGCAGAGCCTCTGTGCTGAGGACTTCAGCTTCACACCTCCCGGACCCTCTGGACGCACGTCGTGAGGAGGGCAGTCAGAGCCTTGAGTGGACTGAACACGGCCAGACCAGGCCACGGGAGTTCTCTTCCTCCCCCTCAGACATGTCTGTTGGTGACTGAGGGTCAGGAACCTGCTGCCATCATCTCTGCAGCTGGGAACTAGGTGAAGGGCAGAGCCAGTGCCACAGTCCTTCTACAAACACGCATGGCTGACAGTGGGCCCTGTACCAGCTTCTGCACAGCTGGGGACACAGAGCACACACACATTGTCATGACTCAGTGTCCCCCAGCCCCTCACGACCTTGACAGCGTGTGGTTTCCTTAACCAAACCTTGTCTCCTAGGTTTCATCCATCCATCATCCCCGAAGGGATGGGAAGACTGGATTTCCTAAAGTTGAATGTCTTCACTCTGGTTGATTTTCTAACACAAACGGCCTGAGGTTTGTTGCATTTCTGAAAGGTTGAGAAAAAAAATGAAAGGAAGAATAATAATTTGCGACACATAGCAATTACATCAAAGCAAACATCAGTGTCCAGAAATAACACATCCTTCCGCACCGCCTCCGTCATGCTCTACGCTGACGTCTCAGTCTCCCACGGCTACTTTTGTGCTGGGACAGCAAGTTGAGTAGTCAGTCGGGGACCATGTGGCCACACGCCTCAGTGTTCACCCTCTGCCAGTTCAGGAAACCTTTGCCTGCCCGGCTGGAGCAGCCTGGCGGTTGACAGGACGGGACAGCCCACCACGGTGTTCCTTTGGGTCTTTTGTTGTCTTCTTCTGTGTCACCAGCTTTCACTAAATTATTTGATGTTTTTCTTTTTCATTTTAAGAGTGAAATATGCTGGCCATGACTAATTTAAGCAGTTAGAGGACCTGCTCCAGCTCTCCAGGCTGGTCCCCTGGGGTCCCGTCATCGGTAAAGAGAGGCGTTTCCTTCCCGGTGTATCCTTGCTCAGACGCATTGACTATGATGACGAGACCACGTGTTCCTGTCACGCCGCACGTGTTATCCATGCACGTGTCCCGTGGTCACACGGGGCCATACAGGGTACATGCGATCACACTGTGCACGTTACCGGGCCGTTGGCTTTGTGTCACTCAACAGGGGTCATCTCTCCAGAAGAACGGGAGGCCGCTGGGCGGTCACGTTTAGTAGCTGTGTGAGACGCCGTGGGAAGAACACACTCAACTCAGCCCTGCTGGTGAACGTTCAGTCCCTTCCATTTTTGCCACTTTAACTTAGAAAATGAAAACCTTTGCGTTCTAGTGTTTACAGCAACGCTTTCATTCTGCAGGAGAGAGTCCAGGAAGGTAGGTTTCCCGATCGTCCTGCACAGCTCTGACACTTCTTTCCAAACATGGTGGTAGCGGTTCACATGGCCTGGGCACCAGGGAAGTCTTCTTTGAAACCTTCGGTACAGTTTTTAAATTGTCTGGCGGCTTAATGGCGGGGGGAGCATGCGGGAGCTGGGGCATGTGTCTGCTGTGAGGTTCCCAGGGCTTGACGAGTGGCCTTCACTCAGCTGTCACCTCTTACAAGAAGAAAGCACAGCAACTGCCTTGAAAAAGGAAGAACCTGTCCACGAGGAGCAGGAAGCCTCAGCTCAAATACCCTCCAAATATTTAACCAGGCTGCCTCACACGCCTGTGCACACGGGAATAACAGTAACTTTGTTCTCTTTTTCTCTTAAAAAATAGTTATGGAAATCCTGACTGATCTTCTTTCTTTCCCTCAAAGAGCAAAACAGTTCTGCAGGCAAACTTTGAGGCCCACTCTAAAGAAGATCCTAAAACACTTCATTCCCTGACACACTCTGAACCCTGACCAGCAAAATCTGGGCCTGGGTCCACAGCCCCTCCACTGTGCACAGCCCAGGAGCCCCTGCCTGGCCCTCACCTCACTCCTGTGTACACTGAGGTGTGCTGTCACCCGCCACCCCAGGTTCCCTAACCCTGGGTTTAATAAATGTAAACACAGCTCCTTCTGCAAAAAATGATCTCCAAATTAAATAAAGCAACGCACTGAAGCATTGTGCCTACCCAAGAGCAGTCACTCAGAAAGTTAGTTATTCCAGTAATAATAAACAGCCCACACCCACACTGAGTTTCCTGCAGCAGAGGTCTGTGGGATGGGTCCAGCCTCTGTCTCCACACCGCCTCCTGGATGGGTGGCCAGAGCTGTCCTCGTGGGGGCCTGAGCCCCAGAACAGGGGACAGCATTAGACTGTGAAGAGGCTGAGCCATGGAGGGAAGACCTGAACCATAGAACAGGGAGGCTGAGCCACCAGGAGCCTGAAGCATGGGGGATCTGAGCCATAGAGGATCCAAGCCACAGGGGAACTGAGCCTGGGGGAAGGGCATGGGGGAGAGCTGTGCTCCCCTAGGCCAGCAAGGCCCGCCTCTGGTGACTTGCACTGACCTCTGAACAGTGCACCTTCCTTCCCCTTTGTGGTTCCCGTTTTCCTAAAGTCTCATCACCTTCAAGTTCTGTCCAAAATCTCCCCAGTCCCACCCAGGTAAGAGGCACAGACACCCACCATGTCCCCTCTCCTTGGGAGCCTGGTGGGGTGGTACAGAGTGTGCATGGCAGAAGCTGGGAACCAAGGATCCACTCCAGGGCAGCCCTGGTCTGTACTGGTGACCGAGAGTTTCCTGGACCCACTGGAACAGGCTGTGGCTACCTGGGGCACCAGCAAGGGAAGTGCAAGGTCCCCAGGTGGATGATGGGACATGGAGTCCAGGACAACAATGGGGAGGCAGGGTCCCCAGGTGAAAGCCCCTGAGGCTGGACTGCGGGCTCCCATCAGCAAGCGATGTCTACCACGCTATCTCAGGCCTCTGTCACCTTGGCTTTGGGGACTGCTTAGGATAGAGTGTACAACAGTGTTCTTGGTTCCCACCACACACTGTCTGACCTTCACTTACCTCTGACCCTGAAGCTCTCTTTAGGAAGGGCACCAAACAGGTGGCCCACAGGAGGGCAGACTCTGGAAACTTCCCTGGCTCTGCTGAGTAGACAGTTGCTGCCCACCAGTCGGCATCACATCCCAAGCTGTGGCCAAGTCACGTGACGTCTGGGGACGGGCTGCCAGGAAGAAGGGCCCTCAGCTGACTGAGCCCTGGGAGCCAGCTCTGCAGGACGCCCTTAGAACCAGAAGCCAGAGTGGGGGGATCCTGGTTTCGGGGTGCAGGGGCTGCTCCCATAGTTGTTCCTAAGTCATCCACTTTCTCTCTCGCTGTCTCCTCTCTCTCCCTGGTTCAGTTGTTAGTGAGCCTCGGGGATGTTTTTCTTTGATGGCTGAAACTCTGATCCTCTGGCTAGTTTTTGGTGGCTGAAGTAGCATGACGCTATTTGACCCCTGGGGAGGAAGGGAAAGAGGCCGTGTGTGCTCACAGGAAGCACAGAAGGAACTGGGAATTGAAGCACCTGAAGGAGGTCGCTGCCACCTTCACCCTCTGCTCTCCGTGCAGAGGGCCTGGGGCTTGGGCACCTCCTCCCTCTTCATCTGACCCACAGGGGCCGAGTCCCTGAGTGTCCCTTTATAAGTCCAATCTGATGACAGGGAGCCAAAATTCTTTTATGGTGTTGACGTTTTATAGCAGAAAAGCACACTGAGTATGGCCAGAGCCATATTCAAAATTAGGAAACATATGACCCTGTCTTAGGCAGAAATAAATCCCACAAGCCTCAGCGGAGCTGCAGCGGGCGGCAGGGTGACTGTCTTTCCCTCGGGGTCACTGCCTCTGTGGCCCCGTCCTCCCTTCTCCTCCTGGGAGCTTATTTCTGGGTCTCTTATTTCTGTGGGGCGTGTGGCTGTCTCACTCCATGTGTGTGGGGGGTGTGATGTTTTCTAATTTAAGGTTTTCATTTCCTCCGAGGCCGTTTATCTGTGTCTTGTGTGATGCAGCCCTCGCTCACCTGTGGTGCAGCCCCTCCTTGCCCGGGATGAATAAACAGCCCCTGGGCTGGTGCCTCGCAGGTGCAGTGAACACCGGGCCCCTTCCCAATGCACCATGGGTGTGGGTTTGCTTACTCCTGGCAAGCATCCCGTGAGACGATACAGGCAGCCCTGTCTCCCAGGTGAGGAAAACAGAGCACAGAGAGGTAAAGGACCTTGTCTGAGTCGCACAGCCAGTAGGAGCAGTATCAGGATCTGACTCAGGTACCCTGGTCTGTGTTACGCCATCGCGTCAGCTGGCCCTGCTGTAATACCCTAAAGGAATGATGTGAGTGAGTGGACAAATGAACCAACAGCCGCAAGTGCAAATCGCAGTGAGAGGCAGTGAACTTCATACAAGTCTAGAGTACCCATCAGCTTGGCGATAAATGTGTGAAGAACGAGGAGGGGGAGGTGAAGCCTCCAAGTCTGTAGGGGTCCACACTGCCCAGAGCAATTCATCTCAAGGGCTAGTACAGCTGTGACCACAAGTAACCCCTGATAAAAGATGAGTCTTAGAGTCAGGATTGGTTATGTATGCCTGTAATCCCAGTTACTCAGGAAGCCAAAGCAGGAGGATCTCCAGTTCAAGACCAGCCTAGACAAAGTTAGCAAGACCCTGTCTCAAAAATGAAATACAGCCGGTGCCAGTGGCTCATGCCTGTAATCCTAGCTACTTGGGAGGCTGACATTGAGAGGATTGTGGTATGAGGCCAGCCCAGAACAAAATGGGCCTGCATGTGTTTCTGGCATACTCTCTTGAAGCACTCCCTTAGTCGCTCCCTGCTGGTGCTGGTAATGTGATACGTCAGCCGTGTGGCCCTGGAGACAGGTTTAATTAGCCTTGATTTTAACGTGCTGTTTTCACTGGACTTGAAATCCCAGTTTCCTCCTTCCTGTGTGGAAAGCCGAGGTCCCCTTGCCCTCCAGCCAGCGGTGCTCCCGAGAAGCTGAGGGGTCTGACGGTTGTTCTAGGGTAGCTTATCTGCGTCCTTGGCTGCCTCCACAGTGTTCACCGTTAGTCTTTATCAAGGTTTTGGCTTTGTTTAGACCGTCAGGTACTTTGAGTTCCTTGGACCTGATGGTTTTTTAGCTTTAATGGAGTTGGAAATTTTGGAGTTATTTCTACAAACGTTTTCTAGCCCCCCAACCCCCAAGACATTTTGTGTAGATTTTGCCTTCCAATGGAGTGATCCTCACCTCCAAGCATTAATCTGCTGCTGGAGTCACCCTGCGAGTGGTTCAACTCATTAGTTTGTGGAAGTCGTTTCCTTCGGCTTCTCTGCATCTGTCTTTTTCTGTCGGCCTTCCTTTAAGTCCTGAGCCAGTCACTGAAAAGTCCTCTGCTGAGCACATCTCTCCCCCATTTTGGAGTGTAGAGACGTGGGCTGGTTTTCCCCTGGCTGTCTTCCTGTCTAGTGATTTTTACTGAATGCTGTATGTTACCCTGTCATGCTGTCACGCATCGGGTCTCGTTGTCCCCTGTGGAGACTGGGTGCTGTGTGCCAGCCCCTGCTAGCCCCACCCTTCCCAGGCTTGCTTTCAAGGCTCAAGGCATGTTTGGAGCCACTTTCAGTCTAGGGTGACTTCAGCTTCTCTCCTATAGGACAGCCCTTTAGGGCCTTTATAGATGAGCTCACATTTTTTCCCAGGTCTCTTTCCATTGGAATCAAACATATTTGGAAGGTTTGGGAAGTTTTGGGTTTTTCCTGGTAGCTCTTTGGTGGAATTCCAATACATGCTCAGTCAGTCCGTTGTCATCAGAGAATCAGCACAGGCTGTGTACACTTCTGAAACTCTGTACATTGTTTCCTGCAGTTCCCTGCAATTCCAGGCACCCCAACCTCACCAAGTTCCCACCTCCATCTTCTTGAATTCAGGGGCCCCCTGTTCTGTTGGCACCCTGGCAGAGCTCAGGGCGGGGCAATCCAGAACTGGCCCCTTGTTTTCTTCTCTGCAGGTGGATCTCTGTCCTGCACTCCCTGCTGGCCTGTGCTTCGTTTGTTTACTCTGGGAGTCACAGTGGTGAGGCTGCAAGTCCATTTCCCAAAACTACTATTGCTAAAATCAGAAAAGCGCAACGGAGACGTGAATCATGCAAAGAACCATCTTTGCTCTTTTTCCTAAATTCATCTGAAATGACGGCTTTTCCCCCAGTCTGAACCTGTAGTAAAGAAAAAAGGACCTGTGATTTTCATGTCCCCCTTCCAGGTCTCAGCGTTGGGTTTTCTACACTGCCCAAGGCCAGTCCCCTCCACACACGTCCATGTGACCTGCATAGGCCCTGGCAATCCAACAGGGCCTAATCCTCACAATTTAATGTTACGAGTTTTAAAAGCTTCCTTAAGTTGCCCTCAACGCAGAGAAACTAAAGCAGACACCTTAAAGCAACTGAGGCCAATAGGAGAAGGGGACCAGGAACTAGAGAAAAGGTTAGTTCAAGAATAATTAACCTAGAAGGTAACACCCACGCACAGGAAATCAATGTGAGTCAATGCCCTGTATAGCTATCCTTATCTCAACCAGCAAAAACCCTTGTTCCTTCCTATTATTGCTTATACTCTCTCTACAACAAAATTAGAGATAAGGGCAAAATAGTTTCTGCTGGGTATTGGGGGGGGAGAGGGAGGGGGCGGAGTGGGTGGTAAGGGAGGGGGTGGGGGCAGGGGGGAGAAATGACCCAAGCTTTGTATGCACATATGAATAATAAAACAATTTTAAAAAAGCCTTAAAGACGTGTGTATAGTAACTTGTGTTTTATTTTCAAAGATTTCACACAGTTCTCTTCCGCTTGCAGAATTCTCAAACTTCAGTAGTGTTCTCTTCCTTTCTCACCATTTCTCCAAGTGGCAATTATGCAGCCTCACGCCCAGGGCAGCCGCCCACACTTCTTTTATCATCACCACCATCACCATCACCAGCAATTCCTGTTGTACTTGGGGTACACTGTGACGTTTACAAAAGTTCGTACATTATATCTTAGTTGAATTCACTCCCTCCGTCATTCTCCTTTATCCCCTCCCTCCCCACTCCTGGAACAGGTCTCATTTTCCCATTTTCCTACCTGAGTACATACTATTTCCACTCTATTCACCTCCCACACCCGTTCCTTGCCTTATATCCTCCCCTCTCCCACTGGTACCATCCCCCAGCAGGACCTGTTTTACCTTCCTGTTCTCTGTTTTTAAAGAAGAGACATTTTGTTTGTTTAAGATAACTGTAAACAAACGGAGTTTCCATGTGACATTTCCGCGTATGTATATATATATTATAACTGAAATTGGTTCATTGCCTCTATTTTTCTCCTTTCTACCTTAGTCCCCTTCTTATGGTGATTTCAACAGGTTTAAAAGCTCTGTGTTCATTCTTGTGCAGAAAATACATCAACCATATTCACCTTCTTTTACTCTCTCCCCTCCCCTGGCCATGGCACTTCTGACTCCTCCTGTCACCTCACTGAGTTCCCGCAGGTTCTCCTCTGATTCTGTAGAAAATACTGAGTGGCCGTAAAGTCCCCACCTCATTTAGAGGTAAAGCTGGCTTTCCATGGACAGGCAGAGTTGTATAGGAGAAATTTAGGTACCTGGGCTCTGGTACTCACTTGCAATGGGACCTCAGACGTATTCCATTTACCTGAACCTTTCATTTCTCTCCCATGAATTTCAAATGATACCTCCTAGAACTAAAATTAGTTTTGGATACCAAATAAGTATTACAGCAAAGCGTGGGTGCTCAGTGACAATCAGCTTCCTTTGGGGGTGAGAAGCTGACTCTTTGGGGACTTTACCGTTCCTCCCTTGAAGAATGAAGGCAGGAACCTTCATGCGGTTATTACCGAGTCGGTACGCTGTTGTCCAGCATGGAGTCAGTGCTGACACAGACACTCAGCAAGTGA
Organism: Castor canadensis; assembly: GCF_047511655.1. Lineage (NCBI taxonomy): Eukaryota > Metazoa > Chordata > Mammalia > Rodentia > Castoridae > Castor > Castor canadensis. Next base: position 2,058,239 of record NC_133386.1, on the reverse strand, counting down.
CATCTGTGAGATGAGGAGATGCTGGGGGCCTCCGTCTGCTGCCCCTTTCCAGCCCTGTTCTGCAGGACCAGGGCCCCTGTGCTGATGACCAGATAGGCTCAGGGGTTCTCGGCAGCTTCCAATCCCAGCTCAGCAGTGCAAATGCCAGGGCTGGGCTTCTCTCGCTGTCCTCTGCATCTGACACCCTGTCCCTCTCCTCACCCAGGCCTGCAGGAAGCCAGGGGCCAGCACAGCGTGCCGCACAGGCCAGGGTGTGTGTGTGCGGGGTGTGTGCGGTGTGTGTGTGTTTTTATTTTACTTTAAAAATCACTGTGATGCTGTAGTTAGTTTGCTGGGAATTTTACACATAAAGTGTAAATATTTAAATGGCCAACTACATCCCTGGCTGTTTTTTCTGCTTTGTGTGAGTTTTAACACACATTTAGGCCTGCAAAGTCCACAGAAACATCCACAAAGGAGGAGTTGTTTGGGGGCCATTAGGGAAAGACACTGATGTGGGGCTCTGTCCCAGGCTGGGACAGTGATGTCCGTATGAGCAGGCACACGGGGCAGGAGGCATTGGTACCTCTCTCCTGTGACCGATCCCTGCCCAAGCAAGTAGTGACCTGAAATCCCAGCTATGGATGCTTAGGAGTGGACAACCCATGGCCACCAAGGCAGCACCTCAATGTCACAGGTGGGACAGCTGTGATGACTGCCACTGGCCACCCGTGAGAATTGCGGGCTGGGGTGGAAGTCTGTCCTCAGGCTACACATGGCACATCCCCTTTCAAAGTCATTCAATACCCACCATGGCGCAGGGATGGTTACTTGGCACTGTGCTTTATTCAGTGCGTAAGTACTTTTTCAGTGTTTACAAAGCCTTGTCCTGGGAACTGGGAATATGAAAGTAAATTAGGTATTATTTCTGCTTTTAAGAAACTAATGATAGCCAGGCGCCAGTGGCTCACGCCTGTAATCCTAGCTACCCAGAAGGCAGAGATCAGAAGGATTGTGCTTTGAAGCCAGCCTGGGCAAATAGTTTGTGAGACCTCAAAAAATACCCAAAGAAAAAAGGGCGTGGTGGAGTGGTTCAAATGCTAGAGCATCTGCCTAGCAATCATGAGGGCCCGAGTTCAAATCCCTGCACCGCCAAAAAGAAAAGGAAAAGAAACTAATAATCTGAACAGTTTGAGTCATGGAATAAATTTAGGAAAGGCTTATAATGCATCTTTAATTCCAAAAAGCCCATGGATAGGACAGGACGGGAGAAAAGGAACAGCACCAGGTAGGAGGCCTGAAGGCTGAGTGAGAGACCAGCTGGGTCCTCACTGCCTACACTGCTCACCTGTGCACATGAGGCCTCCCAGCGAGTGGCACCTGAAATAGATGCACAGAGCAAGAAAGGCCGTGGCCTTCCTGCCACTCAGCAGTGAGGCACTTTGCTATTGGCCACCTACAAAAGACAGCCCGGGACTGTGTCCCGTGGTGAAGACTGTGTGTTATAAGGACAGTTGCAGGCCAGGGCTGCACACTGAGCACAGAGGGACTGGGCCTGGCTGGCCGAGGGCCACAACTGGAGCTAAGGAAACCGGCGTTTCAATGCACTGCTTTGCCCAAAGTCCAGTGTGACATATGAAAATATTTCTCACATGCTCACTTTGAAATTAAAGTTTCCAGCACAAAACAGGTCCACCCTAGATCTGAAAAACAATCCCAGTCCTAACATCTGTCTCTGCCACGGCTGTGCCAGCCAGTGAACAGCCTCCTGCTCAGAACTCTGTGCCCACCCGTGCCTCCTTTCTCTTCCCGGGACCCCGTGGAGAGGCCACTGTTACAGCGTCTCCTCCTCCCTGTGAAGGACCCGAGGCAGGGAGAGCTTTGCTCTGTCTGCACAGGGTCTGAACATCATGGCCCTCCAGACACTCAGCGGGGGCTCATGGATGGCCACATCCGAGCTCTGTTGGAGGAGGACCTACCATGGTGTCTGCAAGCAGCGGATGAACGTGGAGGCTGACCAGACCAGGACCCTGGAAGAACGGTGACTCTGACCTCAGACTGCCTCCAGACCCGGGCTCCGTCATGTCCTAGCTGTGCGCTGGGGGCAAGTTCCTTCATGTTGCTTGCCTCAATTTGATTACCCATTAAATAGGGTCACTGTGCCTTCCTCCCAGCGTTGTGAGGACTGTACATGTGACATGCATCCTGCTGCAGCGAAGCCCAGCCTGTGCTTAGTGTGGTGTCAGCTGCGATTATTATCATTGGAGTTCAGAGGCTGATATATTCTGCAATCATCAAAGCTATTGCTCCCCAGTATCTAGTAGTGAAAAAAAAAAAAGACTAACTTCGGCTGGGCCCCAGTCGTTCATGCCTGTAATCCTAACTATGTGGGAGGCTGAGATCAGGAGAATCAGGGTTCAAGGCCAGCCTGGGCCAATTATTCTTGAGACCCCCAACTCCAAAATAACCATAGCAAAATGGACTGGAGGTGTGGCTTAAGAAGTAGAGTACTTGCTTTGTAAGTGCGAAGCCCTGAGTTCAAACCCTAGTCCCACCAAAAACCAACCAACAAACAAAAAGCCATCATTGAAGAGAGGATAAGATGTGTTGACAGGCGTTTTCCTCAGAGGCAGGAGCAGAGCAACGTGAGCCAGGACCCGGCAGGGCTCGAAGACCGTTGCCCAGGATGGACTCAGGCATTTGGGGTTCTACTCGTCATAGGAAAGTGTCTGGCTGGGGGAGAAGCTTAAATTGCTTCATTCATCATTAACTTCATGCATATTCAGTAGGACCGATGAATTAAGGTGCAGAGAGGTTCAAATCCAAGTCCAAAGCAGCAAAATGCAATCCAGGCAGCAAACCAGCGGCTAATACCCAGTTATATAAAAACACACACGGTAGTCGGTCAGGGAGGCCTTTAAGGTAGCAGCAGCGTTCCTGAGGATGGAAAGGAAACGTAGACAGGAACGAATACTTCATGCTGTCTAAGTGTCATCAGTAGGCAAGGGCCTTATGGTCACAACTGTGGACAGTGACAGTCACCATCTTAAAACCAGAGAGACAGTCTGTTCATTTCCACCACCTCCCTATGCTTCAGGTACTTCTGCACCCTGGAGCTCAGTCACTCATCGCCATTCATTCAGTCACTCACTCACTCATTCTTCCATTCACTCACTCTCTCTCTCACTCATTCACTCACTCACTCACTCGTTCTTCCGGCAGCTCTTCCCAAGTTTCCTTCAGGACTTCCTCTTCCTATTCAGCTAATCAGATCCAACTGCTCCAGGTCACAATGACGACTCTTTCTATGCTGGAAGGTAATTTAGAAACTGCAATTAAAGAAACTGCAGTTTCCTTGAGTCGAGGTAGAGCCCCACATCAGGCTTCTGTGGGCTGACAGAGGCCTGGCCAGAACCTGAGCTGCCTGCCCAAGACAAATGGGCAGGGCAGGCACCAGCCTGGAGGGTACAGGAAGGTGAGCCAAGGGATGACCCATCGTCATTTGGTCTCAGTGGAAGCCTCAGAACTGAGCCTGTCTTTGCAGGCTCAGATAGGTCACAGACACCCCAGAAGGGTGTGGCCCCAAGCCAGGCAGCTCTCCTCAGATGAGGCAGTGCTCAGAGGGACGGACAGGGGAGAAGGCAGCAGCCGCAGTCCTCCCTGAGCTGGTGCATAAACCCTCCCCCCCCAAGGATCCCTGCGCAGAGACCACCAGCTAAGGGACTTTGCTCTGGAGAGGCAGACCCCAAATCCTGGCACAGAGGTCAGTATTTGCTATGCCATGGGCCCAATCCTGAGGCAAGGTGCACCCAGGCAGGTGAACCAGTGGCAGTTACCTTCAGTAACTCACCAGAGAGGAAACAGGACGCTCAGGGAGCAGGCAGAGCACCTAGAGTCCAGCTGGCACAAGCACACCTAGGAATGAGGTAAGACCCACCAGGACACGGTGCAAAAGTGTCAGGGTTGTGTACAGGCACAAGGAAACTAAAGGAAGAGGAGGTTCACCAGCCGGATCACATCCCAGTAAAACAGGAGCCATAAATGTGTTTTATAGAGGAACAGACGGGAAATAGGTCCAGTTTCACAGGACTTCTGGTCTCTGCCACAACTGCCCAACTCTGCCTGCGCTATGAAAATACTCACAGACGGTACGTGAGGAATGTGTGTGACTGTTCCAATAAAACTTTATTTACAAAACGAAACAGAGTGGGCCCACAGGCTGGAGCTTGCCAACTTCTGCTCTGAAGGCAACACAAAGGAGCCAGTGTGTCTGACCTTGGATTTTTTAGAAGTAAGACAGATTGACTGTGTTTAACTCACATCTTCTTTGTGTCACTTGCACACACGGAACCACAAATATACACAGGGGCGTGAGTACACAGACCATACAAAGCGTTCCACTGAGGCGCTATTTGTCCTCTTCCTTATACACATAGCTTTTTCCCCTGTTGGGCTCAGCCACGTGGAGGTACAGAGGACAAACACTCCTCAGCAAGGTTCTTGCTGCTGTTCTCAGCACCCTTGAAGGAGAAATGGAAAAGTGAGTCCAGAACCTGGGACCAAGGCTTCATCCTTGGATGGAGAGCGAAAAGGAAGAACAGCTTTCCGCCATCCGCAATCTCATCAGCACAGGTGCCCCAGGTGCTCAGACCTTGAGAGACAGTCAAGGTCTCCTTCAAGGGAGACACTGGACAGTTGGTCGGTCCTCCAAAGAGAGCTGCATGGCTGACGGTACTGATCCCCTCAGCAGGCAGGTGGAAAGGGTGAGGCCCCAGGCAGAGGAGGCTCCATGACCACGGCCAGCTCACTCTCACAGCAGTAATACGAGCGTCACACTCTGTTGAGTTCATGTTGCCAACCATGAAGCTTTCCTGGCTGTGGCAAGGTGGGTGCAGAGGGCCATGTGGCTGGGCTTGGCCATGGCCCTGCTCTGACTGGTGTCTGCACTGCCTGCAGGAGCCATGTGGGGCTGGACTCATGCTGGCCACCAAAGCTGACAGGCTGGACAGGAAGCGCCATGGTCTCCTTGCTGCGGTGTTTGTGGGAAGGTGAAGGTCCCATGCTGCCCTCCTATTGGGCTTCTGGAAATAATTATCCAGGCCGCAGTTGTCTCCCTGCCAGGAAGAGGCAGGATGGCCACGCATGGGCACCACCGTGCTGTCATTACCTCCTGTCCACTGCACGCCCAGCTTTGGTGCTTTGGTCCTCACAGGAGCTCTGCAAGGTGACCACTCCACCAGGCTTTAATATGGAGCCCCGTGTTCACACCAGGTCAGAAAGCAGTGTCCATGCCCAGGCCTCGCCCACCTCAGAGCCCACAAGGGCCACTGGCACTCTCAGACCTGCACGTGTGCAGAAAAGACTGGTGGCCAGCAGCCTGGACCCCATCCAGACCAGCTCCCGAGAGGCCCCTCTGGGGGGCCCGCTGGGAGCACTTGCCTCTTCCCCTTCCTGTGGTCAGTTTCTGGAGAACTTGCTGTACATCATGCCTGCCCGGGGAGGGCCACAGTGCCCACAGCCCCACTGAAAAGTGGTATGGTCAAATCTGGATGGCTCGGTTCCCGCAGAGACTTACTCATTAGCACTGTTAGGAGGTTTCTGAGAGCAGCCATGTTCTGTTAGCCCCCTGTGCCTCTACTGGAGGCAGGTGCCACTTTTTAATGCTGGCCGGCCCATTTGGATCTTGCTCAGGGGCCTGCTGAGCCACAGGGACAGGAAGCTTGTCCTCTCTAAGCCTCAGAGGAGGACAGGTGACTATCCTTGCTTTCATGGTACCTGTGAGGAAGAGAGAAACTCCTCCACAGTTGGTTTCAGGTCCTCCCTTCCCCTCGTTAGCCTAGGGACGCAGGGAGTCCTGACTCAGCACACGGGGCAGGCTGCTGGCCACACAAGAAAGAGCCAGACAGGACCTCCAGAGAGGAGGCAGCTCACAGTCCCAGTGAGGGGTCTGATACTGCCATGGCCGTAACCAGACAAAAGGGTCCTGCACCTGAGGCTGGCTCATCCTGCAGCCCCCATGCAGATGGCCACTGCAGACACAGAGGGAAAACAGATTCCCTGAGAGAGAGGGACAAAGGGCACTCCTGCAGCTCAGGACATGCTGAGGCTGAGGCTGAGGCTGAGTCTTGGAGACCAAATAGGAGCTCACTGTCAGGGAGGGAGAGAGAGAAAGAACTAGAATGAGCCAAGTGGACAAAGTCAGACTGGAAAGTGCAAAGAATATTCAGGAGCCTCGGTGCTGGAGAGAGGGAGGGCAGCAGGAAGGAGGAGCAGCAGTGGAGACCAGGCCTGCTGGGAGAGCAGGGGAGGCCAGTGTGGGACTCCCAATGTTGTGAGGGCGCCCAGTGTCACCCCCCTGCCCCCAGGCAGTGACTCAGGGCCAATGGCTTAAGTCAAACAGAAAATAGGTCCTGAGGCTGATGTTGGAGTAACCTGAAAAGAAAAAAAAAAAAATCAGGTCCCTTGTGGCTCCAACTTTGTTCATCATAATAGCTGAATAACTGCCAAGGGGAGAGGGGAGCTTAAAAATAATGAATTTTCAGTTACCTCCTCCTCCCTCTTCCTCCTGCCAAGACACACACGAACTCGGACGGAAATACCACCCAACTCCCAGCAGCACTCCTTAAAATTCCTGCTTGACATCTCTGCCACTCCCCAAATTCCAAACTCATAGCTGCGCTAACACCCCCATGCTTTTTTTCCTTTCTGCTCTTAAACTCTTCACTGGCCATGCCGTGACTGGGACGCTCCCCGCTTCACGTCTTGCTGCCTGCTGCCTCCCATCCACTCTGATGGCCACTGGGACCTCCGGTTCCCGTCCCAGACTCGCCGGGCCCAGAGTGACCCCTCCGCCCATCAGAGGGGGGCTGAGTGGCTCCTGGTAAGGCCTGCTTCCTGTGCTGGTTTTCAGGGGCCCACCCAGGCTTTGAGCCCTGGAACTCACAGGATTAGGGGCCCTCTTTAAGAAAAAGAACACAACTGTGGACATAAAATGAGGTCTAAAGGAGAAAATGTATTTGGAATAGAAAAAAAAATCACAGCATTGTAACTGACAAAGACAATAAGCCTAATGAAAAGGAAAAAACAACCTGTTTACCAATGAAATGCCTGATGAGGACTATGTTTTGAAATACCTCCTGTAGGGATTGCAGAGAGATGATTAAGTCCATTGTGCTGGGTTTATTTATTTATTTTTTATTATTTATGGTTCAGAAAACTTGTTGTGTCTTCACAGTTCACTTGGGTTGGGGTCAGAAGCAGGTGGAGCCTCCTGGGGAGCAGGGAGGAGGGAAGCTTCCATGCGGGCGGGAGGGGGCTCCCTTGGCCACGCCCAGTCTGACAGTAGCCCTGGTTTGAACCTTTTGCTAATGCCAGAATGACTGGGGGACTTTTCAAAACCCAGATGTCCACCTCTGGCTGCAGTTTACACTTCTCACCCATTGCTGGAAAGCTGGAGGGGCCGGGAGGGCTGCCCAACCCCCACCCCACTCCCAGGTTGGGGACAGGTCCTTGTCACTCTCAGTGTTATTCTGCACCACAGAGTCCAGGCTTCTGCTGGACACCAAGGCACTGAATCCTTCATGCCTTTTGAGCACAGGTGTGCAGCAGCCATTCCAGCTGGGAGAAGCAGGGGCTGGGGGCTGGGGGCTGGGGGTTAGAACGCGCATGCACGCAAACACAACTTCTGTAGAGCGACAGGAAAGAGCGATGTAGGTGTTGAAGTATGTTTTGTTCACAGAGCACATACATTGAGTGGCTAAAAACAAGGAGATTTGTCCTCACACACCTCTAAGGTCAAGGTGTAGCTGGGAACTAATGCAGTCACTTGTTGGGATACTGTGGTCTGAATGTCTGTATTTCCAAAACTCATACTAGGAAATTCTCACTCCATGGAGATGGGAAGGGGAGGCGCTTTTAAAGTGAACAGGTCATGAGGGTGCCCCCTTGGTAGGATTTTCTCCCTCAGAAAAGAGACCCCAGACCACATGAAAACAGTGAGAAGATGCATCTGTGAACCAGGAATTGGCCTTGCCACACACACCATTTGCTGGTCCCTTGGACCTGGCCTTGGCCTTGGCCTTCAGCCTCAAGGACTGTGAGTAAATCTCTGCTGTTTACCAGTCAGTGGTGCTTTCGTGAGAGGGCCAGCATGGACTGCCAGGGGTCTGGACTGAAGCCCCAATGTGCTGTGGCTACAGTTCTCTCAGGGGTTGCCTGGCCACATTTACTCCATAATGGAACGCCCCATGTCCTCTTTCTATGGGAGGGAAAGACATCAACATGACAGAGCGAGATGGAAGGAAGCCCCAAGAGGCTCTGTCTAGGGACTGTGGCATCCTCTGGTCTCAGAATGGCCAGAGGGGGCTGATTGATTCAGGAAGTGACAGGGTCTTGGCTGCTGGGGAGAAGCCAAAAGAACATGTGTTTAGGATTCGTGGTACCCTGAGAGCAGAAAGACTGTGGGACTCATGATCCAGCCAGTGACCCCTAACAAGGATGGTGGTTATGTGTAGTACCAGAGGTCAAGGGGGCCCCAGGTCAGGGGTCACCCTCATCAACCTCAGGAAGGACTCTTAATTCTGTAAGGCACAGGACAGGACCACGCCCTTGTAGTAGACCAAGCCTAGGAAGGGCCTGGAAACCATCCTTGAATTTGTCCATTTCCCCAATCTCAGCATCATTCTGACCCCTCCTCCACCCTCCTCACCCTGAAGTCCCAGACTCACAGGCCGAGGGCCTTGAAAGCCGTCACAACTGGTGAATCCAGCCCCACCTGGACCCATCTCCAAGCACACCGCAGTCAGGGATGGCAGGTTCCTAAAATCTTGAAGACCAAGATATCTACTGAACAAGAAGGTTTCAAGGCAGGTCGAGTGCATTTTCTAGCCAGGTTTGGTGCTTGCTCAGCAGGAACATCTCCTTTCGGCTTGATGTCTGGGACAGGACAGGGCAAGCAGTGCCTGTCTTTGCAGTTGGAGCCTTCTGGGGCGGAAAGCCTCCCAAAGGCACGGAGGAGGGCACACCTGGAACGGATAGAGCGGCACCTTACCACTGCTCACTTGCACGCCCGCCTATTGCACCGTGTTCACAGAGAGTGCGCCCACTCCCACCCTCACCTCGGGACACCGCCTCACCTACCCAGCTAAGCCTCAGGGCCAGGCAGAGTCAAAATCCTTTCCATTATATGTCCTGGCTCTGCCCCATCCTAATTTAGAACTATAGGAGAAGACATTTTGTACCTATGTGGGGTGAGCAAATGTCCACTGTGGAGCCATTGGCCAGCCCGGTGTGCAGGTGTGTGGGGGTGTGCACGGGTACAGGCAGGTGTGCACGGGGGTCCACGTGTGCAGCATTAAAGAGGTGCTGGGTACACAGCCCCTCACCTGAGCTAAGCCTCAGTCCTGCCAGCAGCTTTTCTGAACCCTGACTTATCAGCTGTTAAATGATGGTAGTAAAAGCTTCATAGGAACTTTTGTGAATATCCGTGAAAAAAAGCCAGGAAAGTGCTGAGTGCAGTATGGGTAAGGGGTACGCACTCAGTGACTATGTCTAGGCCATAGGAGGGAGTGGTTAATGTCACACATGGAGAACCTTCCTCAGGGTGGGAGCACTATTTATAAATAAAGGTGTTATGTTTTGTTTTTTTTCTTTTTGAATTCATGCTTTCAGAATGGTTCCCAGTGAACTTTCAGTGAAAAACAAGCAGAAGACTAGTTTTTTGTGCTGTTGGTGTTTGGTTACAGGACAGAGTTGGGAAAGGCCAGTCAGCAGAAGGACCTGTGGACAGTCACATCCAGCCATCAGCAGCCATCCATGGACTCCAGTGAGGGGGATCGGGTTCCCAGCCCCGTGATCCCAGAGTCAAGGGTGCACAGAGCCTGCCTTCATCCCTGAAGATTGCTGCCAAGCAAGGCAGGGCAGGCAGGCCTGGAGCGGAGCTTAGCCAGGGTCTGGGCGGGAAGTGTGCAGAGACACCTGCCTCCAGCAGACAGGTATGGACCTCCCAGCCCACAGTGCCCTGAAGGAGGGAAACACGAAAGTCTGCACGTCTACATTCACAGGTCACGCCCGCCTTAGGCCAGACTCAGCAGCTCAGGGCTATGGTGAGAAAATGCCAAGGCTGGGAAGGAGGGACCAGGATGACCTGATCCTAACGTGAGAAGCAGGGGACTTAAAAACCACTCCTCCTCTGTCAAAAGTCACAGTTTTTGAGGCCAGTGAAGAGAATTCCAGAAGCTGGGAATAGAGCCCGTTAGGGGGTTCATTTCCCAGAGCCACCATGATTCTGTGGCAAAGAAGCAGAAGCTTGCAACCAGCAGAACTGTATTTGCTCACAGTGTGGGAGGCAGGAAGTAAGAAGTCAGTGTTGGCAGAGCCATGCTCACCCAGGGAGATGGGGCTGGGGATCTTCCCTGGGTCTTTCTCTCCTTTTATGGTGCACCCCAGCCTCTGGCGACCGTGGCTGCAGCTGCATCCCTGGAGCCTCTACCTCTGTGGTCTGTGGCCTCCTCCCCGGTGTCTGTCTTTGCCTGCCATTTTCTTCCGCTTACAAAGCACCAAAGCACCACTCATGGGAGCTGAGCCCACCCACATGGCCCTTTCTCAACTGCATTACACCTGCAAAGGTCCTCTTTCCAAATAGGGCCATGTTCACAGGCACTGGGGGTTGAGATGTGCACATAGCTTTGGGGGAAAGCACAGACACAATTCAACCCACACAGTTACACACTTCAGGTCCGAGGTCTTCTTTAAATAAAGGGACTGGTTAGTGATGACAGACGCTGAACCTCTCTCTTCTTTGCCTTCTTCTGAGCCTGTGTCCACTTGAACTCACCGGTTGGTTTGTTCTTTGTTGGTCTCCTCTCCTCACAATATCAGTGCCTGAGGCAGAGACTTGGTCTCCTTGTGCCCCCACCCTGGGAAAGTGCTGTCAGAGTAAGGGGTCAATGACAACGCTGAGGGAAGCCTTCTGCCTGCCTCCACCCTGCGTCAAGAGCGTTTGTGTGCTGTTGGAACCGACTGCTGGGGCCCTTCTCTTGCCTGTCACTCTCATAAGCACCGCATCGGAAGCCAACGTGGCACCTCTGGCAGCCATGAATGTGAACTTGCATGTGACTCTGCGTTAGCTGCTCTCCCTGGCTGATGGAGGGAAAAAATCATCCAGGTGTGGAGGAAGGGGGCTGCTGGAGGTAGCCACCTGGTGGGCAGGTGTGGTGGAGGTATCCACTTGGGTGGGAATGAGCTGCTGTTGGGGTGGAGGGGAACAAAGTATGGGATGGATGTTTGTTTTACGCCATGGGAAGACCGAGGCTCTGTCCCCATGGTTCATGCCCTATGTTTCGGGCCACCCTTCATAGCAGGGGCCACGACCCCAGCTTGTGGGGTGGGAGAATTAGTGGGATAAATGAAACTTTGAGCTGCTTGGGTCCTATGCCAAGCACACAAGAAGTCAGTATTGGGCCCGAGCGAGGCTCGAGGGACAGAGTGCTTGCTTGCCCAGCATGCACAGGACCCTGGGTTCAGTCCTCACTACTGCAAGAAGGAAAAAAAAGAAGAGGAAGCAGCAGCAGCTATTATTTATTCATGCTTTCCATTACTGACCTGATTTTCCTTTGCACATCGCTCTTCAGTGATGGCACTAAAAATGCTCAGTGTGAAAACGCTGTGTTGGAAAGCCCCGGCATTGTCTCTTTCACATTAGCCTCAGGATTTTCTTGAGATCACGCTGAGATGGCAGCCTGCTAGATGCAAGGTAATAGGTACATTATCATTTCAAAGTCAATGTCAAAAATGACACTCTGAACATTTTTTTCTCAAAAGTAAGAGATGTGGGAGAAATTAGCTCACAAAAGACATTGACGTCTTAAAGAAAGAATACAAGCTGTCAATGAGTGCAGACTAGAGAAATAGAGACACATCTTCCCATGTTAGTAGAAAAGCAAGCAAGGAGAGAAATGCACCGACTGGATACATCTTGAATAACTACTGTCCTTTTTCAGAGCAATGGGAACAGCGATGGGGAGAAAATTCGAGAAAAGTTATGTGATCTCATAGAAGAGTCACTCACAAACCACCCCCAAAGGAACCACTGGATGTGTTTTGTTCAAAATAACGATGAAGACAAAGGTTGAACTACAGAGTCAGGAAAAGCCAAGCAGATACAAACTTTGCTAAAAATGAGTACATTTTAGAGCAGCACACACCACACTGCTCCCTGCTGGTCTCTCTGTGGGCTCAGCACAGAATGCAGGGGCCATCTGTGGTGACACAGATGACCCTCTGGGACAGAGAAAGAAAACACAGCATAAGTGGCTCGAGGACGGACATTCTGAGAAAGGCACCTCGGGACGGTTCCATCCCCGGGAGACTGCTGTGGAGGACATTTACATGGACCTGGAGAGACAGGTCAGTCACCCACATGGCCTCCAGGACACTCCAGGGACGTGTGCTGCCCGCACAGCATCACCCAGCAGGCCTTCACAGCTCTCTTGGTTGTGATAAGCAGGAGTGCGCTCTTAGATGGTGGTAAGATATAATGCAGGAACTGCCCGAGCCCATGACACAGCCACATTGTCACTGTCGAGTATCGTGCTGTGTGTGTAACTGTATTGTCATAGTTTTATACAAGGGCAGCTCAGCAGGTGTGCCTACAGCAGCTTCTCCACCAACGGGTGAGGAGTGCCGTGGGCACTTAGGATGGTGACAGTGGTGTCCTCACACTGTTGTGTATGCAGCTGGTCATTGACCCCAATGTCATTATGTATGCATGACTCTACATCTGCAGTTAAAAATCCCCTCTTTATACCATAATTGGGGTGTGTTCATTGCTTTTGTCATCGCTGTGACAAAATACCTGACATAACTTAAAAGGAGGGGAGATTTATTTTGACTCGTGGTTTCGGACCTTTCAGTCCATGGTCATGTAACTCTGTAGTTTTGGGCTATGATGAGGCAGAGCAACATGGCGGGCAGGGTGTGGAAGAGCAGCAATGCCCACCTCATGGGGACCAGAAACAGAGAGAGAAGAGAGCAAGAGTCCAGGAACGAGATATGACCTTCAAAGACACGCCCAGTGACCTTTTCTTCCAGCCAGGCCCATCTCCTAGGAGTGCACTCAACAATGAGCTCATCAACGGACTAGCCAGTCCTCATTACCCAGTCATCTCTCAATGGAGCTGGGGACCAACCTTCAACACATGAGTCTTCAAGGGACATTTTAGATTCAAACCATAACAGGGATGTGATCTGAAATACATATGGTCATTGACACAATGGTTCCTCTGTGTGACATATAAGTAGCAAGGTCTTGTGAGTGTGTGGACTCCTGAGGACAGGACAACAATGGGGAGACGGAGAAAGCGGGGGTTGTGGGGAGGAGGAGATGCCAGGAGCTCCGGGTAAGGCAAAGAAACCCTGGAAGTCATTGTGGGCCTCAGAAACAAGGCTTGTTGTCTAGGAATTTTTATGGCATGAGAAAGAAGTTTTAAAAACCCTGAAAGACTACTTTTTAAAATGAAGTATATGTGCTTAGAGCTTGAGAGACCAGGTTGGTTTTGAGTGAAATGTTTGAAAGGTTATTTGTAGACTTGAAATTTCAATGTATTCAATGTAGACTGATTTTATCTACATCTGCCTGCCTTGTCAGCAGCTCGTCATCTGTTTTCCATTCAAAGACACTGATAGAATTCGATTCATGATTAAGATCATTTGTCTCAAAGTAAAAAAGTGACTCACTTTCCCTGTGCATTTCTAAGAATGGCATTCTGGACAGAGCTCAGGTCCTCCTCCAGGCACCCTGGACAGGAGCTGGAGCCCAGGAGCCCAGAGGCACTGAGGTGACAGAGCGTCCTGGGGTCTTAACCACAGCAGAAGACAGTCACGGCCAAGACCCCTCCTGCTTCCCGGATGTCATCTGGGGCCTCACAGAGCTCCACATGCAGCCCTCCTGCAGGGTACACAGGGCTCTTTCCTGCTGATCCAGTCTACAAGGGGATTGCAGGGCACAAATGCCTTGAGATTCATAGACCCACAAGCCAGTGACTTGAGAGAATTGACAAGACACCCAGAGGTTCCTGCGTAAAATACCATAAGTGGGAGGCTCTCCTGGAGACTGGGTTAGGTCCTGTCAAAACCCAGTGTCACAAGTAGACGAACTCACAGTCTCTACTAAGTGCAAATGAAATCTTTACTCTACAAACAACTCCTAAACGGCCTCCTCAGGCTCAGCAGTTACACTGGGATCCTTGCAGTGGAGAGAGTCCCTTCTCTCAAGCATCATGTCCCTTCATGCCAAGACCCCGAGGAGGGCCACCCCAGCAGCCTGCAGGGTGCGCACATGCACGTGCCTCTGCCTTAGCCCAGCTTGAACTTCCTAAGTGCTGTCTGCACTCAGTTGACACACACCTTTAGGGTAGAATTGTGTAATTCTGTCTACACTCACACGCCGCTTTAGGGTATATTTACTGTGCAGTGGGGAGTCATTGTGACAATTCCAAATAGGCTTACATTGTACATTGGTTAGATCACCCCCACTATCTGCCCCCCACCCCCTCCCATCCCACTTAAAGCAGTTGCCAGAGGTCTTCTGTTCTATTTGTATATGAAGTCCATTGCCATGTTCCCTCACCTTCCTCTCCTTTCACCCTCCCCCTTCCCACAAGTACCCCCCCCACTGTACCAATTTTACCGTCCTGTCTTTCATTGTTAATTCCTAAGTCGATGTTCCAAGGGTTTCCCAAAGTATCCCCTTATGAGTGCACTTTACTCCCCCTTTCCCCTTCCCTCCCACCCCCCACTTTCACCAGCTTTCAGTACCTATCTTTATGTCCTCTACCTGCACAGATGAGAGGCATTTTGATATTGCTGGTGCTCTATCCCTCTCCTTTCCTCTCCCTCCTCCCCAAATTCCACAGAGTAGTTCCACTGTTACAGACATGTTCTATGTATGAGTTTGTGTATAGTCATGTTTGTTTTAGTGGATATGTTTATCTTTTGGCTCTGTCTTCCACGTATGAGAGAAAACATGCGGCCTTTGTGTTTCTGAACCTGGCTTACTTCACTTAACATGATGTCCTCCAATTGCATCCATTTACCGTCAAACTACATATTGTCATTATTCCTTGTGGCTGAGTAAAACTCCATTGTGTGTATATACCACGTTTTCTTGATCCATTCATCAGTTGTAGGGCTTCTGAGTTGTTTCCATAGCTTGGCCATTGTGGATAGTTCTGCGATGAGCATCAGTGTACAGGTGTCTCTGTTATATCCTGACTTACATTCTTTGGATAGATGCCCACGAGTGGTATCACTGGATCGTATGGCAGTTCTGTTTTTAGCTTTTTGAGGAATCTCCATACAGCTTTAGATAATGGTTGTACTAATTTGCATTCCCACCAACAGTGTATAAGAGTTCCTGTTTCACTGCATCCTCACCAGCATTTGTTGTTTTTCTTGAATATGGCCATTCTAATCGGGGTGAGATGAAATCTTAGTGCAGTTTTGATTTACATCTCTTTTTTAGTCAGGGAAGTTGAATATTCCTTAGTTATTCATTGGCCATTTGTATCTCTTCCTTTGAGAATTCCCTGTTTAGTTCATATGCCCATTTCTTCATTGGGATATTGATTCTTTGGGAGTTGAGTTTTTTGAGTTCCCTGAAGATTTTGTATATTAGTCCCTTATCGGATGAAGAGCTGGCAAAGATTTTCTCCCATTCTGTGGGCAGTCTCTTAAGTCTAGAGACTATTTCCTTTGCTGTGCAGAAGCTTTTTAGTTTAATGTAGTCCCATTTTGTTCATTCTTTCTCTTAGATGCTGAGCCTTTTGAGTTCTATTTAGGAAGTCACTCCCTATACCTATATTTTCCAGTGTATTTCCTACTGCTTCCTGTAGTTGTTTCAAAGTTTCAGGCCTTGTGTTAAGGTCTTTGATCAACTTTGAGTTGATATTGGTACAGGGTGAGAGATAGGATTCTAATTTCAGTTTTCTGCATGCAGATATCCAGTTTTCCCAGAAACATTTGTTGAAGAGGCTGTCTTTTTTCCATTGTGTGTTTTGGGCTCCTTTGTTGAAGATCAGTTGGCTGTAGGTGCATGGCTTTATAGCTGGGTCTTCTGTTCTGTTCTGTTGGTCTTCATATCTGTTTTTGTGCCAATACCATGCTGTTTTTATTGTTATGGCTCTGTAGTATAGTTTGAAGTTGGGAATTGTGATACCTCCAGCATTGGACTTTTTACTCTGAATTGCTTTGGCTGTTCTAGGTCTCTTGTGTTTCCATATAATTTTAGGATTGATCTTTCTATTTCTGTGAAAAAAAGTCATTGGGATTTTGATAGGGATTGCATTGAACATATAGATTGCTTTTGGTAGTGTAGCCATTTTCACAATGTTGATTCCATGGATCCACGAGCATGGGAGATCTCTCCACCTTCCGAGGTTGTCTTCGATTTCTTTCTTCAGTGGTTTATAGCTTTCATTGAAGGGGTTTTAGTTTCCTTTGTTAACTTTATTCCTAAGAATTTTTTGAGGCTATTGTAAATGTGTTTGTTTCCCTGATTTCTTTCTCATTCTGTTTAATCTGGTAAATTTCTGTCAGTAAATAGAAAAGCTAATGATTTCTGTGTATTAATTTTATATCCTGCTATTTTGCCAAAAGAGTTTATCATTTCTAAGAGTTTCTGTGGGGAGTTCTTAGGATCTTTTAGATATAGGATCATATCATCTGCAAGTAGGGATAGTTTCACTTCTTCATTTCCTATTTGAATCCCTTTTATTTCTTGCTCTTGTCTTATTGCTCTGGCTAGAAATTCCAAAACTATATTGAATAAGAGTGGGGAAAGTGGGCATCCTTGCGGGATCTCATTTTCGATGTGATGATGAACTCCAAGGACAATGGAGCCTCAAGGCTGCCAGGAACGAGGTGACAGAGTTGGAAACAGTGCAAGGCCTCCTGCTGCAGATGTCTAAGTGTCCAGGATGGATGATCCTCTGGGTCAGTCGGCAGGCCTGGGCCTCTCTGTTGGACCCACTAAGGTTGGACAGAAGGACAGGATCTGTGCCGTCCCACAGCCTCTCCACTTCCACCTGTGCCTAGGGAGGGGCCAAGTCCCCAGGGCCAGGCCTGCTGTGTGTTCCGTGATGGACTGATGAATCAGAATGCACCACCTCAGGATGGCGAAGGCATCAGAGCAACACACATTCACTGGGCCACTGCACCAGACCCTGAAAACAGGAAGCAATAGGGCAAGGGTGGGCGGGCACTGGTGAAGGGTGTGGGCTCCTGGGGAGCTGACAATGGGAAGCCCAACAGATACTTGGGAACACACAACCGCAGAGAGTAACACTCCCTAGGAAGGTCACAGCAGGGACAGCTGATAAGATGACAAGGGGGAGGGAAATGGAAAGGCAGGAGAGATGGCGGGTATCACTGTGCTTACCGCACTCTTGCAGTCTTACCATGTACGCTCTGAACACCCTTAGATGGAGTTGCTATCTGCCAAACCGTGAGGTGTCTGACTCTAGACCTGAGTGTTTGGCTCTATGACCCAGATTTTGGCAGAGGTCTGACTGTGCACTTCATCTGGCTCCTTCGTCACCCAGCACTCCAGGTGAGCCCTGCCACTTCCAAGCCCAGGTGTCCTCACATGCAAGAAAAGGGGCCTCCCTGTGGTCCCTTTAGTGCCTTTGCATTTCCCCAGAACTGAGTCTGCATGATTTTCAGAAAATTTAGCACTACCATTTAGACTCGCACTAGCACAGAC
This sequence comes from Castor canadensis, assembly GCF_047511655.1. Taxonomy (NCBI): domain Eukaryota; kingdom Metazoa; phylum Chordata; class Mammalia; order Rodentia; family Castoridae; genus Castor; species Castor canadensis. Next base: position 2,040,502 of record NC_133386.1, on the reverse strand, counting down.
CTGGTGGTGGGATTTAGTTAATGCAGAGCATGAGTTTCTGGTGGGTCACGGAGATGGGATTGGGAGAGGTGCAAAATTAAATTGCTCCTTCTGCCATTATTGTAAAATGAGCATTTAATTGAAATTCCAATGATTATCCACTCTCCCTTCACCATTTAATCAGCCAGGCGCTTTCAAAGAGCCTCATTCCAGGCAATCACTTCTATCCGTTATTCCTCCCCAGTGTCCCCACAACACAGCAGGGCTAATAACCCCTGCTCAGATGAACAAACCAGTGAGGAAAGGCTGATGACTTAGGAGACCAAACAGTAACAGAGACTGGAGTTTAAAAAGACAGATGTCCCCATTCATGGTCCCAGGCTAAGCAAGGACCAGAGAGTCCAAAACCAGACTCACAGGTCCTGTCTGGTGGGGTGGGCACTGCCACTGAATGATGGCTCCCAGGTGCCACACATGGGCACTTGTGCATATACACATGTGCACACACTCTCCCCCATCTACTGCTACCACTCTAGTGTCCAGCTCTGAAGCCAACAAGTGCCTGGGAAGAAAATGACAAGGGCCCAAAACACACCAGAAGGGGCCAGTGAGGGGTAGAGGGGACTGCCCTGACTTCAATTCCCTTCCATTGATGCCTTCAGTGTTGATTAAGCACTTCCTGTGTACACTTGTACCTTCCACTCATTCAGCATTGATTAAGCACCTTGCTCATCCCTTCTTAGGCCCTGGAGAAACAGCAGAAGTTAATCCATAGTTCCTTCCCCTTCAAGGGAGGCAGAAAAATAACCTTTTCCAGTTTGGTCTCCTAGACACTTCAGATTCTAAAAAGCAGTAGATAAAATGGAAGTATAAAAGGGGCTTCTGAGTTTGCATGAGGGTGACAACCACTGACTGACGGAGAGAACCAACCTCCAAAACCAAGCATCTCTCATAGCCATCCAGTTGCAAGAACTTTGCTGATGGCCTGAAGCACTTGCGGGCATAGGGTCCCACGGCATCTCCACGGGACTGTGTGCACAAACTGCCTTTCACCCACAGTAGCTCCTGGAGGAAGCATGGCTTGAAGCTGCGTCTTTGATGGGGCTGAGCACCAGGTCCTAGGCACGACTGAGGCCAGCGCTAACGTCTGTGTCTTAGGGAAGGAAACAGGACTCCCTCCTCTCCTCCTGATTCAGGTGATGGAGAGTCAGGAGAATTGAGACATGGGTTCTTAGTGGCAGAAGTGGGGAGGGGTGCTTGTATGTACAGAGGGAGACCGGAAGTGGGGGTAAATATGCCAGAAGGCAAGAAGTGGCCTGAATCCCTGTACCATCAGGCCAGGTCCATGCTCTTTTCCCCTCATTCACACGCTGGAGAGAGTCATGGCCCCTCTCTCCCCAGCAAACCTCCTGAGCCAGGCACATCCCCCCAGGTTCCTCCTGAGCTCCGTCTTTCCTGCCCGTGCCTTGCCATTCTTTTCTGACTGGGTGCAGTTGATCCACCTTCACTTCGCACGTCAACATATTTATAAATTTAGTTACAGCCACTAATAATAGAAAGCCATCAGACATTGCAGTCATTTGAAGCCACAAGACTCTCTCTGCCATTATTTGCATCTTGGCCTCCAAGTTCCTTAAAGCCATGGCCTGTCTGGCAGGTCCCTGTGGTCTGGGAGTCCCTCATGCACCGGTGTACCTGTCTGTCCATGGGTGCCAGTCTCTTCTGTGTCCTGGGACCAGCCTTACTCAGCTCCTTCTTCCTTGCGGACCTCACAGACTCCCAAACATTTCAATCCTCAAAAAAACAACACTGATGATTCCGTAAATAATGGCAACAGAAAATATAGGTGAAAATGCAAATTTTGGGCAACTTTGCTAAACCAAGCCCTGAATCCACAGCCGTATTTGGATATTGTGATCAACCTACAGGAGTAACAGGGAACTGATGGTTACTTTGTTCTCAGCAACCCAAGGACAGAGGGCAGCAAGGCTCCCAGGTGAGGATGTTAGGTTAGTTTGATGAATTTGAACGGGCGATTGCTGCTCCTTCTCCTTGGCCCTGAACAAACCAGGGCCGTTCATTTTGACTTGTCAGCGGCCTACTGGCCCAGGCCCAGTGTGTTTGCATACGTGGGTTGCTCAGTCACTCTCTTGCAGGAAGCACATAGGTGTTCATTCTGCAACTGACCCAGGTGACAGAGCCATGCCCCCTAATGGCTCCCTGTGGTTCTGCTCTGGGTCCTACCATGATCACCTCCGTGACAGGCTATTTTGTCCAGGACCTGAAAAAAGAACAGGACATGTGGGTCCCTCCTCTGTCCTCCTGGGAGCCTGGTTGGGTGGATTCACTTTTGAGCTTGTTTCTGAGCAGTTTATTCAGGTGGGGGTGGGGATAGACCACAGCCCCTTCAAGAGGCTATAGCAAATGTGATCGTTTATTTTGATGAGAGCAGCTCCCTCCCCCCTTGACTGCTCCTCAGACACTCTGAGATTCCCAGCAGTCCACAGGACCTCAGTGAAGCCAAGACCCTCCTCCTGTGAGGACCTTGTTCCCTAAGTTCCCCAGCTGCTCTGGAAACAGACCCAGGACAAAGTCCCTGGCACAGGCGTGTTTCCCACAATGATTGGCCAGTTCAAAGTCCACCTCTCACCCAGTCCTGCAAGCCCAATAGATGTTACCAGAGTCCCCCCAACTGTCCTCAGCTGGAGATGTCCCAGTGAAATGGCAGTGACACCTGCCATGGCCTGGCATGACCATGTGCGTTGGTTGGAACATCTCACCCCTGTCTCACAGTAGGCCGTGTGCCCCATGTCCCATGATGTCCACGTACACAGGTCTGCAGCTTTCCCTGGCTCAGCTGGTCTGAGCTGGGCTGGGTGGAGGCTCTGTGGGCCAAGTTGGACCGGTGTTGGGGATGAAGCTGCTCCAAGTGCCTCTCATCGTTCTCTTCCAAGGTGACATTTGGCCTCTCTGTGCTCTTTCCTCATCCACTTCCCATTGAAGGGACTAAACAGGGTTATGCATTTAAGGCAAATGTCACACTTGCATGCAGTAGCACTTAAGAAACAATAGATATCATCAGGATTATCAGACCATGCTATTTCTGCAATTTACATTCTCACTTATTCTATTGAGTATTTAATGTGCTATTTTAAGCTAGCTAATTGTAGTAAAGCTCCAGTGAGTCAGCTGCCTGTGTATTTTGAACCAAAGGGAGGATAGGCACACAGGCTGTTACTTATAGGAAATTGACCAGCAAGAAACAATGTAACTAACTTTCTTCCAGCAGCTCCTATGTGGCTGGGTAGAAGTGCTCAGTGATACTCCAGGGGAGAAAATGCTTTGTGGACCTCTGCTCGCAGCCACCTGCACAGGTGCACAGGTGCACAGGTGCACAGCACAGGAGCTGTAGTCAGTGACTAGATGGTGCTCTAAGAAAACAAGGGGGAGAAAGAAAGAAAGAAAAGGAGGGAAGACTCACTGCTTCTTAAACCATGCTGCTACAAAGACAGGAGGATCTATTCAGTTATTTTTCACCCTTTGAAACCAAATAAATTCGTTGAAGTGTGAAAGCTGCTTCCTATGTGAGTAGGTGCCTGGCAGCACTTCTCAGGTGAGAGGTGTGGTCTGTAAATGGTGGCAGTCTGTGGGGCCAGGAGAGCTGCTGAAAAGACACTGTGCCTGTGACCAGGAAGTCAGCAGAGCATGGAACGATTTGCACGGCCTGGGTGAGAGAAGATCTGGATAGAGGAAGCAGCCTGATCAAAGTCATGGAGACATGGGAGGAAGAGCTGTACGTGGGGGGGGTGGGCAGGCGGGCGTGGGCATTTACGTGTCAACAGGACTGGGGCGTGCAGGCCACACCTCACTCCTCGTGCACTCAGCCTCCTCTTGGCCATGAGTTTCTGTCACTGCTCTGAGCTTGTCTGCAAATGGCTCAGTACCCTGGTCAGGACCAGCCCTGACCTTGCTCCCAGGGGGTGAGATTCCAGGATAGCAGAGCAATGCAGCAATGGGGAGGCCATATATATAAAACATGTAAACATATAATTTATTGTATGTAAGATACTATATAATATATGTAATGATACAGAATATATAAAAATAAACAAATGTATTTGTTTATATGTTATGTATTATGCATTCTTAAATGGATATACAGTATATATATTTTATATATTTATATAAAATTATATATATTTAAATTTATTAATAATTTTTATATTAAATGTATTAAATAATTTTATATAAATTTGTATGTATATAAGCTGTTTCCACTATTAACAGAAAGCAGACTGACAAATGCCTGTGTGTTCCAGACAGACTACATTTCAAGAGACTAACTCTAACGCAGTCTAAAGGCAGACAGTGGACCCTGAGGCCTCCCCAGCTACACCACCTGGAAGGCCTGTGTGGACCAAGACAGTGTGTTTACAAGGAATAAGAAGTTAGAGGGTCAAAATAGCCGCCTGTAGCTCTCCATGTACGCAGAACACTGAAACAGCATGCAAGCCCGGTGAATTTGGCTAGGGAGAAGAGGAAATAGTTAAGTTCCTGTCTTAGTCTCTGGGTGCTGTGGAATTCTCTTTAAGTACAGAAAGATTAAAGCACATGACAGAGGAGTTGGTTCTAAGATGAACACTCATTAAACGAGCAGAAAAATTCCCCCTGGGTCTAAGCGGTCCTCCAGACGGTCCACCTCCTTCATGAATGGTAAGAATGCCTTTTTAGCCCATCACTGGGAGTTAATTGGGACAGGGAAACCTTTTCTGATGTCCACACCCAGCCAGCAGGACACTCCGGGGAGGGTCAATCACCCAACAGGGTCCTTGTCTCCCTAAACAAGGGGCAGGGCTGTGAACACCTGTGACACAGTTAGAACGTTTAATGAGTCCAGGAAATCCTGAGACCTCCTTCTTATAGGGCAGTTCTAAATCAACAAGGGTCTTGTGTCACCCATGCTGACCACAGCCTGGCCACCGACCCCGGCCCACTCTCGAGAGACAATTGGTAACTTTTGGGGAATTTTTCAAGCTATTTGTTGAACACAGCCACGATGAAACAGTGCAGAACTGCACACTGCTGTCATCCCTCCCGCTCTACAAGAGCTGAAGAGATGGTGCTGTGGTGATGGGTGGTGACGTGGAGGGAGGTTCTCTGTTAATATGTGTCGTACGTTGCAAGGCGAGGTGAGAAACCACGTAGGAAGAGCTCACATCCGCACTGATGAGGGCAGCTAGAGTGGACGGAGCGGTGGCTGAACTGCACCCAGAGGCTGTCTGCGGACGTGACAGTGGGCAGCAGTCCCTGAAAGCATCCTGCGGAGTCCAGTGTCTGCATGGAATGTGCAGTAGAGTGGTTGTGTGTTGACTTTTACTTGTAAATTGTGGGCTTCACCCCTTTCTTCACAAAGACTTAATGCTTAAGTAAAGACACCCGTTCTGCCCTAAGAGCCAGTTCTCAACTTTTGCCAGCAGGGTTCCAGGCTACGCCCCGCCTCCCCTCCCCCACACTCTCTTCCTAATCTAAAAATAAACTTCCTGGTATCAAGGCAGGGGGTAACTGGAGCTCAGTTTCGAGGATCCTGGGTGAAGGAGCCATTGTCTGGCCTTGGAAATCTTCCAGAGTCCAAGACACACCTGTTTCGCTTCCCTGGCTATGCTGGCCACTGCGGATCACTGGCTGAGTGGGAACAACAGGGGAATTTCTGAGCAGAGACTCTCAGCCGAGAAGAGACCCAGCGAGGATGTCGCATGCTTCTTTTCTCTGTCCGCAAGGTCAGCAGCCAGCCAGTGTCGTTTTGAAGAAGGCATGGCAGGAAGCTGCTGGAACAAAAGGTGGCCTGTCTAGACCTTAAGCCGTCTTTGGAATGGAATGGACTGGAATGGAATGGAATCCCCTTTTGGACTTGCTCTCGTGGCTGGTTTGTGCCTACCTAAGCCAGTCTTTTATGTCTGGGTTTTCGTCAAAAATTGCATTACCCAGCATTATCTTTTACCACATGTGCCTGAAAACTTCCAAGCAACTTTTGCTTGTTTGTAGTAGAAAATTTCCCCTTCAGAGTTTAAAGCTGACAAGGAGGAGGACCATGATGTAAAATAAGAGCCATTTTTATGTGTGAGACATATTGTCTGGGCCACACAGTCAAAACAAATTCCGGAAGGAGTTGCAGAACTTCAAAACACTTTTGAGCCAAGCCCTACTCACCAGCAAGTGTCCAACTGCCCACAGTGACAGTGATTTGGGGTGGGCTGTGTGGTTGAGCTGCCGGGTAGCAGTTCTTACAGGGCCGGCTCCTGTCCACAGCCTGGCCACTCAGCCACACATCCGTGGACCTTTCCTGGCCCCACCCACAGCACAGGCCCCTGAAGCTTCTTCCCACTAGCTCTAGAAGCAGGACCAGGAGTCTGTTGTTGGCTGTTGCTTCTCTGGAGTTTGGTAACCACAACCATATTTGCACCTGCTGTTATGGTCCCAGATGCCACCCCAGGTTTCTGGAAGAAACCAGGTACACCACAAACTGGGTGTACCTGGCTGTTACGTGAGACATTCAGGGCTAAGAAACCCAGGTCTGCCCAAGAGGTTTGCAAGATGCTGCTAATCTGCTCTCGTGTCACAAAGCTAATTCAAGTTCAGTGTTCCACGGAAGTGGCAGCTGTGCCGTCAGCACAGGGAGCAGTGTGCAGACCAGACGTGGGAGTGGCGTCTGTGGACCTGGAGTCTTCCATGGCCTGGGTATACACAGTGACAACCCTGAGCCTGTAGCTTACTCTAGTCAATCTCTGGAGATCATCCAGCCTTGCTCCGGGGAAAGGAGAAAGTGTCCCATGAGGAAAGAACCACAAAACCTGTGGGGTGTCCTCAGTCTCCCCCGCCAACAGAAGTGCTCTGTGGCCAGTTCTCTAAAGTGGAGCAAACACAAAGCAAGTGATGAATCACTCTGAGACAAATCAGAAAGAACACAGGCTCCTCAAATTATGGGGGAATGCTGTGATGTAAGGAGCAATGGGATTCATCCTGCTTCCTGATAAACAGCTCTCCAAACCTCAGAATCTCAACAGTGGTTAGAGTGTCTTTTCTATGCTCATGAGGGTGGCTGCGGTCCCAGGGTGGCTTCAGGATGGAGGTGGTCACTAAAAAGACAGAGGTTGGATTAGAGGAGAGGGTCATCCATGCATCCAGGAGAGAGAGCTGACCACCAGTGGCCAATGATGTCTTTGCTCATGGATGACCCTAAAGGGAAGGGTTGGGGTCTCCTGTAGTTGAGCCTTTGAGGGGGCCTGGAGGTAGCATGGCGGGGGTCAGCCCCACCCCCATCCCCTGAACCTCCCCTGTGCATCTCTTCACCTGCAGCCTTTGTAACATCCTTCCCAATCAACTGGCAAATGTCAGTGTCTCCCTAAGTTCTGTGAACCATGCCAGCAAATTCATGGACACAGGAGGTCACACGGGAATCCCAATATATAGTGGGTTGGTCAGAAATCCAGAGCACATCTGAAGGGGGTGATTTGGGGGCTGACCCCCACCCTCTGGGCCTACTAGAGGGTCATGGGTACAAGTGAAGTGCTGAATATGACAGGTCGAGGAAAGCTGGCTTTCTTCTCTCTGCAGCCCACCATGATTGCTACCTTCAAGCGTTTTTGCTCCTTGGATGGAGACGTTGCTTGGGTGGGCTCAGGGTCTGATCCTGCCTCCCACATGCAAACAGAATGTGGGAATGCCACCAGTTGAGGGGCTCGGTGGTTCCCTCAGCCTCCCGGTTTCCACGAAAAATCACAGCTATTTGAGATACACATGTGAAGAGCATTTCAAGGTGTCTCAAACACAAAAAGGAGAGTCTCACAGGTCAAAGTTTTAGCAAGGATTTATTTATAACAATAAAAGTAGAGATTTTTTAAATGAATTTCTATTAGGATATATTCATTATACAGGGGAGGAGATTTGTAGTGCCAATTCCGATTAGACTTATATTGTGCATTATTTACATTCTCCCCAATATCTCTTCCCCCCTCAAACCCCTCCCCACCCAGGGAGAGAGTTTTAAAGAGAGAGGAAAAAGCACCTCCTGCTAGAAGTGCAGGGGTGGGAGACAAGCTCAAAACTGGGGGCCCTTTTGTGGGTTCTACCTGCTCTGATCTGGGAAAACACATAAAGCAGCAAGTTGAAGCCATGCAGTCCTAATCATTAGACAGTGGGTTGGGTGGTGTTTGTTTTTCCAAATCATGGAGAGTGTTCTAGGCCCACCCAAAACACAGGGCCCAGAGGTGTTTTCAGAATTCCTTTTGCAAGACATGACACACCTTTCATGGTTTGTCTCTCTCCCATTCAAGGAGACCTGCAGCTTCTTAACATGTCAAAGGGGACAGCAGTTGCAGGGGCCCCTGGGTGTCTCCCCATCACAGGAGGTGATGGGAGGGGATCTTGCCACTCCTGTTTTTCAGTTTCCTTCCTGGTTCGAACGTCTGTGCTTAGCACGTTAAACGTGTATTAAAAATAACATAATTTCCCTTCTCCTCGTCTATCTGTCCTGCCCCAGGAAGATCGTTGGGTGCCGCAGGAGGGTCACAAAGTCTGCCACCAAGGGAGGGGACACTCCTACCTACTCTTCTACTCTTTTCCATCTCTGAAATGCAGTGTCATTTTCATAATGCTTTGTTATATTTTGTTACTTCCCGCCGGGAGCAGGCATGGAATTCGCTGGAAACTGCTGAGAAAATAAACAAAAAAAGCCAGACATGAGTTTTATAAATTTTTAAGTGGGATTTGAATATCAAAACATCATACCCTCCATGTATGTCCCAACAGTGGAAATCGCTCAGCCTGAAGAAGGGAGGAAACAGCGACAGGTGGCAATGTGGAAGGAACTTGAGGACGTACAGGGAGTGAAGTGAGCCAGGCATAGAAGGGTGGACGCTGTGATTCTGCTGATGGGATGTCCCCAGAGAGGTCAGAGTCACAGGGGCAGGAACAGGGTGGTGGCACCCAGGGCTGGAGAGGGCTGGGGAGTCAGTGGTTTGTGTCTCAGTTTAGGAAGACGGAAAGTCCTGAGATGGACAGTGGTGGTGGTTACACTGCACGGTGACTGTGCCTAACACACAGAACTGTACACTTATAAATGGTTAAGGACACCAGACGCCGGTGGCTCATGCCTGTAATCCTAGCTACTCAGGAGGCAGAGAGCAGGAGGTTTGCGGTTCAAAGCCACCCTAGGGAAATAGTTCAGGAGATCCCACCTCAAAAAAACCATCACAAAATTAATGAGTTGGTGGAGTGGCTCAAGGTATAGGCCCTGAGTTCAAACCTCCATACTGCCCAAAAAAAGGGCAAAATAGTTCAAAATAGTTCAGGTGCAAAACATTTTGTCACATGTATGCTCATGTCCCAAGCCCTCACAGGCTGGGCAGAGGGACCCAAAGCCTGGTCACAGAAAACACACTGCTCCCCTTGGGCTCATTTTTCTAAAGGTATTGTGTGTTCAAGAAAGCTCGGTTAAGCTCAGCCATCTGCCCAGCCTGTCCCTGGTTAGGGTCGCAGACAACCCGCCCCCTACCCGGCAGTCACACCTCCTGTGTGAAGTAGGGCTTCCTTCCGGTCTTTGTCCCAGCAGGACCTCTGGGGCCTCTCTGAGTGGCCTCTCATCCTGCATCCTGTGCGGCACATCCTGTCTCCATGGCAGCATTCCTGTGGCACTGACTGAGTGCCTGGAGACGGCACGAGGTGCAGGAAGGGCCACTGTGACAACAGTCACCTGCTGCACGTTTCACAGTTAGGAGAAAAGACCCTGGATGTTGTCCCCATAAAGACATGATCCATGCCTAAGAAACAGATAAATGCACCTGATTTAAACATTGCACTGTATTCAGGGGTCGAATAACTTTCAGGGTGCCCCATAAATATGTAAGGCTTAAAAACGAGACAGGAAGATGTGACGATGTCTGGTTCCTGTCACCAAGCCTCTGGCCCTGCCCTTGAGCAGAGGGTGGCCTGAGTCTCCCGCCAAGGAGCTAATTAACACTTGGCCAGGTGCTTAGTCCACCCACAGGCCACTCTGTCGCTTTCGCAGAACAGGAGACTTGGCTATTGTGCTGCCGGGGTGGCTCTCCGATTTCGGAAAGCCATTGATCTCAGCTGTGCCGACAGCCCAGCCTGAACAGCTGTCTTTTTCCCCTCGGCGTTGTACCGAAGACCAGTGAGGCACCCCGCCCTTCTTCCAAGCAGCAACATTTTCCTTTCACTGCATTTTTAGGTCAAGCCAGGTTGATTGCTTCAGAGCCGATAACCAGAAGGTGGCGAGACACAGACAGTGGGCAGGCAGCAGGCCCTGGATGCAGCTCACTAGTCTTTCTCACGTGAACTTGGCCTTCCTCGCCATTTGAAGAGATGCGGCTTTTCCCAGAAGACTGCATTTCTGGTTGTTTCTCCTTTTCTCACCTCCTCACGCCTTCCTTCTCTAAAGGGCTGGGCTGGGCGATGGGACGTCTCCAGTCTGTGATGATTGACTCGGCCATTCAGCAAGGCTGTTTTAAGCACTGACTGGTGGAGGATTAAAGTGTGACAGACATGGGTGCTGACCTCAGGTAGGTCAGGGGATGGGGGACGGCAGGGGCTAACGCAGACACACCAATAACTAACTTACACAGCAAAGGGTGCGCTCTGGTCCCCAGGGGACGGTGTGGCCACCAGGAGCTGACCCAAACACCACAGAGCCTGGAGGAGGCAGGTAATACACAGTCCCAACCCCTTCCCAGGCCCTCACCCACAGGGCAGAAGGGCCTGATCACAGGGAGCTCTCCCAGGGTACGTTTTCCAAAAACAGTGTTTTCAAGAAAGCATGTTTAAAGCAAAACATTGTCATGGACATCTTGAAGGTGAGAGGAGGAGGTCGGCCAGGCCGAGCAAGTGCAGGAGGGGAAGTGGGAGCAGGCTCAGACCTGCGTGGGGGCCAGGGAGAGTCTCCACCACCCTGAGCCTAGGAGCAACTTCACAGTCTCCTGAAGACACTGCTCGGTCCAGGTCCGCTGGAGCTGGGGCTGGGACAGGGCACAGAGCAGGATGGAACGCAGTTTCTTACCCTTCTGCCTGGGCTTGGCCTCCTGGGTTTATGGAAGTGGGGGGATTGGGCAGAGACCAGCTGACCTGCGTCGTTATGAGATGTCACCCTCACTGAGCACAGTGTCCTCCTCCAGAAGCTGAGGACCAACTGTGCTGGTGGCCACGAAGGACATGCAGCGTCTGCAGGCCTGGGGTCGGTCCTTCACCTGCTGGCTGTGCAGCTTGTAGCCAGCTATCTGCTGTCTGTGCTTTAGACTGGGGACACACAGGCAGGAGGCCACCTGAGAGCACAGGTCAATCGCAAGTCCATGCTGCATCTTCAAGGTTGTGGTGTCACAACCTTGTCCTACACTGAACTAGAAGCAAACACAGATTCCATGTAATCTTTGGGAGCATGGAGGAGATAAGGCTGGAACCAAAAACAAAGAAGGTGACCTCGAACCTCTCCTTGAGAGGAACCAAGGTCACCTGGCTCAGTTGCCTAGGATGTGCACTAAAATTGGGTTGCTGCCCCCGACATCTGTCCCCTGAGGACACTAGAAGTCTGGACACCTCCAAGGTGAGCCTGACACATGAGGGACATGAAGACTGTGTGCCAGCCTGAGCCAGTGTCTCTTCAGGAGCACAGTCTTCATTCTCAGCCCAGGCAGGCTGCTGAGAAAGGTGGTGAGGACAATCCCAAGGAGGTATTTGGGTGACTGCTGTCACACTGGACACAAGCTTTCCACAAACAAACGGTGCGGCCTCCAGGACTGGACACAGGAACACAGACCCCCCCAGGACCCTCACAATTCCTTCTCCTCCTCACTGTCCAGGGCATGGTATCCGATGGCCTCCAAAGTCTCCTCTCAGGGAGGCCCACCATGTGGGTCTAAGGGCAGAACACTCCACCAGTGACATGGCCAAGGAGGGACCCTGAGTTATCCAGACTAGTAAGAGACCACTTCCCTGGACCATCCTGAAATTCGGTCTTCAAAGTCTCCCGCAGAGGCCTGGAGAGACAGAAATCTGTCTAGACAGAGTTCTCACTAAAGGCCTGTGGCGCTTGGGATCACAGCAGGTGCCCTCCAAACAGAAACTGCACATGACAGAGGAAACTGGACCAAACCAGCACCTGGAATTCCCACCAGCGATGGCCGAAGCCGGTCCACGCTGAGGGAGCTACAGACCCAGTTTGTCCCGTGCAGACTGAATCAGAATTCAGGACACCATCTTGAATTAAATATTGACAAAATCCAAGTGACTGCTCAGATTGGTGGAGAATGGGAAGCTGTGGCTCTGTGTGGAAGTCAGGTCATGCCAACACAGCCCCGTGCGACCAGGGAAATGGCCAGGTGGGATAGGCAGGTCCACCCACTGAGACTCTGCTTTCTCGTAGAGTCCACGTGCTTCTGTTTGGTGTGGCTCAGATTTAAGGCTCCACACTTCTGTCACACCTTTGGGGACAAATTGCAAGGCCATTTGTGTTCCTCCCCACATGTCATATTTCTCTTGATGCCAGCCCTCTTTCTTGCTGGATGAGGCTTCTGCACTGCATCTGTTTTTCAACAGCAGACGATAAACAGCCTCACTAAACATGGCGTAGCGTTGTGGCGTCCCACATCCCTGCTTCAGCCGGGGCTGTCTCCTGCTGCCCGAGTCAGGAGTCTGATGTCCAGTGAAGCCAGACAGAGAGCTAGTCAAGACTGGCCGACTGGTTCCCACCAGGACCTGGGGCGTAGCTCTCTTGGGCTTCATGGGCTTGATGACACAGCCCATATTGAGGGATGGGCTGCCGCGAGTGATGCGTGACCATGGATGTCACAAGGGGCCAAGAAACGGGCAGCAGAACAGAGTGAGCAAAAAACTCTAGACAAGTCTGAGCTGTCTTGGATTTTAGGAAGAAAAGAAATGAAAGAATCCCAGAGATTGGATTCCAGCTGAGTTGGAAAAGAACTTGGGACGGACTGGGCAGCCTGTCTGTCATCTGTCTGCCCATTCGTGAATTCACGCACACACTCATCCGCACTCATTTGACATCCTTTCACCCCTTACACGAGTCAGCCCCATGGAGGCAAAGTGTGAAAGATGGAGGGCGGTCAAGACTCTGAGAGCTGAGGGTCACCGAGCTGTGACCATCGCTCCCAGCTGCCCTAGGGACTTCACTGAGAATGCTTCAGCTAAGCTTAGAAAGCACGTAGTATTATTCGACCCACTGAATAGCAAGGTGGCTGAGTTTTCGTTCCGGGTCCAGCAATGGCGTTCCCACCCCACCTACAGCAAGGGAAGGGCGGACTCCACCCATCGGCTCGCTTACGATGGCTTGTTGAGCACCGGGTGCAGAAGGATGCACGAGTAGCCCGGGTCCTCATCCTAATTCTCTGACAGTCATGGTCAAAGGAAAGCTCCAGAGCTGAGGACATCTTGAACACGCAGGTTGTGTCCCTTCCCAGGTCCCCACCACACCCCGGATTTCCCATCTTGTGTGTGCTTGGCTGCAGCCCGCTTTGTTGGTCTGGCACAGAATCCTGTCCCACATAGAGCCATGCAGCTGGAGCAGCTGCATCTGTGGTGGCGTCTGCCTGTGCTTCCTCCTCAGCCCTTGCCAGCTCTGCCCTCCAGACTGTGCTGGAAGACCCCTGCTCTCCCTTGCTAGGATGGCGTGGAGATGCAGTGGAAGCAGCTCTGAGGGTCCCACACGCCTCTCCTCCTTCTCCAGTCCACACTTCACAATGTCGTCCCCCAACCCCCACCCCGGATCCTCCAAGAAGCTGCCAGCATTCTCAGTCCCTGAGGGTGCAGTTTTGCTCCACAGAGCAAATGACATCTGAACTTGGTCCACGCTGAACTTGGGAGATGACAGGTGGCTTTAGGCCATTACCCCAAGGAGCCTTTATCATGGGGACGACAGCCTTTGAGAACCACTGCTCGCAGAAGCAGAGCCGAGGGTCCTGCTTAGAACTGAGGATGCGGCCTGATGGCTGCAGTGAGCTGGAGTCTTGTGGCCACCCTAAGGAGAGCTCGGATTTGCACTGTATTCATCAGGTATCCTTGAGCGACTCCAGGCAGGTCGTGGAGCCGATGCGTGGGTTCTAAGCCCACTTGTGAAGCCCAATCATAACAAAATGCCCAGCTTCTCCGAGCCTCAGTTTACAGCTTCGTACAATGAAAGTGGAGGATTACATGAACGGATGCATTTGTGCATCGTGAGTATTTCTAGAGAGCACACTGACGCCGCACACACGTCTGCGTGCGCAGACTCACGCCACATGCACAGAAAGACTCGCTCCTCAGAATACCTCCTTGAACCCCGTCACACAATCGCTCTGACTCTCGCCAGGCTAAGGCTTCAGTCCTTACGGCCTCAGTGTCATTCTGAAGTTCACTGTTTCCCGTTGGATTTCACTTTGTTGACACATTGTTCCAGGCTGTCTAATTATGTCACACCTTGATTTGTCATTCAAGTTTTAACTCTGCCTCCTACACATACCCGAATTTGCAAAGCACGTATCATTAATTTTTATTGAAATATCACATTTTAGGGCCGAGCATGGTGGTGTACTCCTGTAATTCCAACTAATCAGGAGGAGAGATCAGGCAAGTCTCAGTTGGAGAGCAAGCTAGGCAAAAAGTTAGCAAGACCCCCATCTCAACAAACAAGCCAGGCTCAGGTTGTACAACTCTAATTCCGGTTATATGGGAGGCATGGGTGGGAGAATTGCAGTTCAATGCTGAGCCCAAGCAAAATGCACAAGACCCTATCTGAAAAATAACTAAAGCAATAAAGAGCTAGTGGTGTGGCTCAAGTGACCGGGTGTAAGACCCTAAATTCAAACTGCAGTACTGCCAAAAAACCAAAAATTTTTTAAAAATTGCATTTCCTTGATTCTTTGATGTTCTTTGTCACGTTTTAATGTTTCTGGAGAGAGTGCATCCCACGTACAATGTGGCTAGTGGGTTTTCTCCGCGAAGAGTGGTTTTTCCTGCAAGGATCGTGGTTCAAAGCCAGCCCGGGGAAATACTTCAGGAGACCCTCTCTTAAAAAAACACATCACAAAAAAGGGATGGTGGAGTGGCTCAAGGTGTTGGCCCTGAGTTCAAGCCCCACTACCACAAAAAATAAAAAAAGAGTGATTATTAAGTCGGGCACATGGCATAGTTACTGGAATGCTGTACCTGAGAGGGCCAAGTCACAGCATCAGGCAGGACGGCGACAGGTCCCACATGAGACACTCTCAGGGCACTGCGGCCTCATTGTCATCTTTAAGACACCGAAGATTCCACTTAACAGGAACTGGGGGGTTACGGGGCCCCCGTGATCCCAGGAGCCATCAGAGCTGAGACTGCTCCCTGCCCGCAGCGTGACCACCTCAGAGCACAAGAGCCACAGGAAAGAGTGGCTGCAGGGCCCCTGCGTCTGTGTTCCCTCCCTCCAGCACAGGACGGCTTTGTCAGCCCCAGGCTTTGTTCAGGAAAGCCCTCAACACCCCACTGGGTGAACCCATTGTCTCTCACAGGGCCAGTTGTTTTGGTAGCTGGGGCCTCGTGAGCGTTTGTCACTGCTGCTTCAGCTGCAACCACAGTACAGCCTGTCAACTGTGAGCCAGGCCCTGGGCCTGGCCTCTTTATCTCAGCTGGAAATAGCAGAACAAGAAGCTCGGGCACTGGAGGCACATGGAGGTCTTGTGTTGAGTCCCACGCGGCTGCCAGACGAAGGGCTTTAGGATGGCACAGAATTGGGGACCTCGTATGCAGATGGGGGTTATAGTGACAAGGGGACATTGAAGGTCACTTCTAGCTCTAAATCCTTTTGTTCCATAAAGTTTGCGGAATGGAGCTACCACCCAAGTTCAGCTGCACAGCAGACCCTCTGGACTGCCATGGGGCAAAATCATATAAATTGTCTAAAACGGGGCTATAGGTGACCATAGACAAAGGCCACTGCCTCATGTCCCAAAGCCCATGGAAGCCCCCTGGCCCTCTTCTTTGCAGAGAGGCCTGCAGGTGTGGAAAAAAGGCAGGAGCTTCTCCCCAGGGTGCCTTTCCTGACCCTGACCCTGCCTGGGCCTCTTAGCTGCCAGGTACACCCTCCAGCCCTGCCGTTCATTCTGTGCCCATCCACCCATGTCTGCTGGGCTCACGGCCCCAAGCCCGCTCCCTGCACACACCAACTGCTGGAGCAGTCAGAAGACAAAGCCCAATGCTCACTAAGGCAGAAACACAAAGGCTGGACCCTGTCCCGGGGCCTGTCGCAGAAGGATCAGCTCTGCCCAGATTGGCTGCAGAGATGAGCCTGCTAAAGCCCAAGGATTTGCCTGCCTCCATCTGTAACGCCCTGTACTCAGAGTCCAAATCTTCACTGTCCACACACAGCACATAAAGTGCCCAGGAGTGGTCCCGCGACATAAGATAGGCCATTGTTGTTCCCTTCTGCCTCCGAGGGCTGGGACCCGCTTTGCTTCAGCATTGAAGTTGCTAGGAGTGGAGAGGGATGGCTCCGGCTGGCAGTCTTTCTGACTGAATGAGGTAGAAAAAGGACGTGAACCTCTTCTAACTGGAAGGGTGTTTAACATCGCATCGAGATGTCATTTGTCACATTAGTAGGATACAACTCCACAAACTAAGGAACCATCTTCTAAATATATAAACCATGGAAATGCTGCAAAACCAGCCAGTGGCCAGACCCTGCGGCCATGCCTGCCCGCGTTAAGGAGCAAAGACTTCCCACCTGCCTTGGGCCCCTGAGCAGGACCTGCTGGTCACTACACTCAGCTCCACGGTAGGCGTCTTACCCTTCCTTCACCGAAACCCACCCTTTCTTGACTTTTTCCCTATGCAAATCAGCAGACTTTTCCTTAAAGATTCTAATCTGGTAATAAAAGAAGACGCTTTGCTATTGGTTCGTGAATGAAATTAAGTGACCTGATTTCAAACACTCACCTAGATTCACTCGCACCCTCTCATACGGCTCTTTCCAGGCATCTCTTGGCCAAGAGCCGGCTGCACGCGTGCTCACCTCACACTCCCAGCTAGGAAGGCACAGTGAATGAATTCGACTGCACTTGGCCTGTGCCCATCAGGAGTGGCCTGGGAAGCAGCCCTAGGAGAGGCCCTGCTGTCCTGCTTATGTAAGTCCCCTGGAAAAGTTACAACTTCATCCGAAGCACTTTACCTGCCTTGGAGGTTCCTTCCTGCAAAGTTCAGGCAGAGCTCAGGTGAGAGAGGGGAACAAGCTGTGTGTCAGAGAAGGCCATGCAGGCCCAGGCAGGGCTACCTCCTCAGTGTCCGTCAGCAGCCCCAAGCCCACGATGGAGCCGATCACCAAGGCAGGCTTCCCCATAACCTCACAGTCCCACCACATCCTCCCCCCTCCCTGCCCTGCAGCTGCCCCCAGCAGCCCTCTACTTGCACGGCACCGGCTCCCCCTCTGCACACAAGCTTATTTTTAGATGCTATTCATGAGGCATCCCACACAGGCCAGCAGCAGCTGGGCCTCTTTCCTCTCACACCAATTAAAGCCTAATTCCATGCTCCTTAGCATATGAATCCAGGCACTGGGCAGAATATTTATTGCCTGCTCAAATCCTTCGGGGCTCCTCCCACTCAGCCTCTGTCTCCACTACCCCCAGCCCCCACAGGCCCAGGCTGCGCCTAGATGCATCACCTTCCCCTGGGCAAAACAGGGTGGTGGGTCAGAGCCTGGAGAGGATTTCAAACCCTTTGTGACCCCAAGGCTGCCTGGGATGCACACACCAGTGGAGAGAAAGACATTTTTGCTGGAATAGTAAAAGGAGTGGAGAATGCAGGGGTTCACCTCCTGTGCTGCCCTCCCATTCTGAACCTAAGAGGGTGATTAAAGGATTGGGGGATTTATGAGGTTGAGAGGCAGGAGGAATTTTCCTATCCCATGCAGCGCCCCTTGGGGTTCCCATTTGCCGGCTGACACTTTGTTAGATAAAGACAATCCCAGGGCTGCCCTGTGAACACAGATCCGCAGGTCAGTTGTGTTTTGCAACACCTGCCCCGGGGGGATAGATGGCATCGCAGGAAGCCGGGCCTTTTGATAGCAGTATTAGAATTAGCAATAGACAAACGTGTAGGTGGTTGACCTACAAGACAATTTCCCTATAAATTAAGCCTCTACTACCGTCTGTACCTCTCTTCAAGAAGAACAGAGAAGAGACAGTTCAGAGAGCCTGCTCTGAGGTGTACAGACCAGCAGAACAGTCAGAATTTACTGCCCCCCTCCATGGCACGGTGCACACACCCCTGACCCGATGACCTGAGCAGGCTGATGAGGCCAGGGCCTCTGCTGGAGACTCTTGCATCCTCCAGGGCCCAAGCGGAAGTCCTCTGAGAGGATGACACTGTCCAGAGGCCAAGTGCAGCCCTAAGGCTTCCTTTTCCCGCATCCCATTTGCTTGCTATCTAACAAGCCCAGGGGCTTTTGCTCCAAATAGCTCCTCTTCCCCTCCCTCCTTCCCTCCGTAAAGCTGGTCATCAGAGGTGCAAACTGAAAGGATACAGGTTCCTGTTGACCCTAAAAACCTCTCCTCCTGTTGGAACCCCTAAGGGATGCTCTGTGTACCTCCCATCCTTCTTCCTCAGGAAGACACAGCAGGCGGATGCAGCCAGAGGCCCAGGCCATCTTCTCCACTCTGCAGAGGGAGACACTTCCACGCCAGCCGAGGGTGCACCAGCCAGTCACTTCCCTGCTCTGGAACTTGGTGATGGTGGGTGTGGAGGGGAACAACCAGTACTTGCCAAAAGCTAAAGTCAAGACAAAAGAAATGAGCATCCTAATTAAATCACTGCACCATTTCAGTCTTTGTGTTGTCTCTGTGCAGCAAAATTATCCACAAATCCAACTGAGGAGGTATGAAGCTAACTTCTAACTCAGTAACAAATTCAGCAAGGTCAGGTCTGTCCAATCCCTGCAAAGTTGTTTAGAACAAAGAAAGTTCTTACTAAGTTTGTTGTGTTAGATGTTCAGAAAGTGTGGGTTTCATGAACAAATGCTCAGTGACCCCCTAAGAGAACTGTGGCAGACGCAGAGGTCAGCACACCGGGGCGTTGTGTCTGCAGAGCAGCCTGCACCAGCATGGGCCGGAGGGAAGGCAGGGCTGCCTGTCCCACTCACAAGGAGTCTTCTTGGAAGGAGCCCTGCTTCTGTCCTGGAATCCCAAGCTGCTGAGGACTGGCACAAGTCAGCCCAAACCTACACTGGGCTACATCCCACAGCCATGGCCTCAGACTAAGGAACAAGGGAGCTTTGTTTCCTGTTTGCCCAGGAAGTCAAGGTCAGCCCCTGACTTGTCTGTGGGTTTTCCATCTGTGACAGCTTTGCTGTGAATGTTTCTTTAGTGTGGGACACTGCCTGCCCTCTGGGCAAATGTCCATCATCCTCATGAGCAACAGACGGCTGTCCTGCCTTACAGGGGGCAGGAGATGCCTCGGCAGCTCCTACCGGCAGCTCCTACCAACCAGGCAGTTCAGGGGTGGCCAGAGGTCCCTAGCCCTCAGTTCCAACTCCAGTCCCTGAGCTTTGTAAGGCAGGGCCTCCAATCAACCCTGTTTTGGAGCATGGTCAAGGGTGCCGTTCCAAGTTCCTAGGCTGCCTTTGACTATGGGGAAAGTGAATGACATCATCACACCGAGCAGCCCCACAGAACTCTTCTCTCCTAAAGGAAACCGATCAGAGGACACTGTCACAGTCCTTGCTCTTCATAGCTAGGGGGCATTATCCATTTGATGTGGAAATAGGAATTTTGACCCTAGACTTTGTATGCAGGTTGAAGAATTTATGGTCGACAACCAGCAATTAACTCAGGACACTTACTGGATGGAGAAGGGGGACAGTGGCCAGTCTAAATATATGAGAAAAACCAGGTCCTGGGAACTGTCCACGCGGGTCCCGAGTGCCCACTCAAATGGGCTGAGCAGCTCAGCATCCTGAGTTCCACCACAGACATCACCAAGGGACACGCCAGCTCTCACAGAAGACGAAGAGCATGGGACAACAGGTCAGGAGCTGCGCTGAGTCAGACCCTAGCTACACATCCAGACCAGTGAGTGTCCTGCCCCCTAGCTCGGCCACCTCTTGCTGCTGGGGACAGTGACCAGCAGAACTCTGCTAGTGCCCTGGACTTAAATGAGTCTCTGTTTGGGTCTTCTTCCAGGATGTCTATTCCTGTTCCGGATTGCTGGGGGGGGGGGCTCCCCTATAACGCGGGGCCACACCCAAAACATGGCAATTTGCTCCTCTCAAAAAGAAAAGCAACTCTTTCACCCAGCCAGGTGGTTGAGTCCTCCTGTGTGTGGTGTTCCCTACTGGAGTGCCGGCCACACCACTGGCAATGACACAGCAAGCACGGGTTCAGGCAGGTGCTTCAGGTGGGGTTTCCTCTGTCCAACCTCAAGGACGCCACACACAAGCCATTGTAGGTTTGTCTGCCACATGGAACAGTTCCTGCTTGTCTCTTCTTTCTCTATTAGGTGCTGTCAGAATCTACTCCTGATGCTCGGTGCAAAGGTGTCCCCAGAAAGGGACAGACACTAGGTTTGGCATGGTCACTTATGTCACCTGCCTCTCCCCAGCACTACTGTCAATCATAGACTGTGCATTTTGGTTCTGAAACTGGCTCAATCATTATCTCATCACTTATGGTGCTTTACATCCAGAGCACAAACTGCATTTGGGCTCCCTGAGGCTCTGCTTCCTCTGTCTCTCTGCCTCCCTACAGCCCAGGCTGGCCCGGCTCACCATGGTGGCATGGCTGATGTTCTGGTTCTTTCCATGTGACCTGTGATGTGTCCCTGAAGGCGTGCCTCCCCACACCACTTCACCTCCTCCTCTTCCCACACACGGCAGGAAAGGATGGTGTAGTGCCATGGAGCCCGGGATACAGTGACCCATCCTCCCTCTCCTCAGCATGGCTCGTCAGACGTGGATCCCACTGGGGTCTGCATTCGTGAGCCGGTGCGGAGCTCCAGGAGTCACCTTCAGTTACTCCCTCCTGTCTCTGCAGGAGGACGCACCATCTTGATCACAGGAGCCATATCTCTGATGGCTCTTGTCTGATGGAGACACACTGCTCAATGACACCCCCCCACCGCGTCCAGCGCTTGCCGGTGGGGATAGGAGAGGTGTCCAGGAATGGAGGGGACCCAGCGCCTTTTCCAGCCTCCATCCTGCACAGAAAGCCATATCCCCGTCTCCCACACAGGGCATTTGCGTCTGTGTCGTGACACACCCACTTGCCTTAGTGTGTCCCAGGGGTCCCTCAGCCATCAAAGGTGACCCAGAGAACACATCTTTCCCCATAACCCCACCCCACCTACTTTAAGAGCTGGAAAATTCCACTCACCGGCCTGAGAAAAAATGAAGCATCTGTACCTCGGTGAACTCTGAATGGAGGTCTGCGTGCATGAGAATGTGTGTGCATAGGTGAGGGCAGGCATAAATGTGTACCCAAGTGTATATTCAAGTGCGTGCACGAGTGAGCATTTATGTGAGTGCACTGCATCTGTGTGTGCACATATGTAAAGGTGTGACTGTGATAGTGTGAATGTAGCCAAGTGTGTATACACGTGTGTGTAATTTGGTGTGCATGCGTGTGTGCATGCGTGTGTGTTTCAGTGCAGACATGGTTGCTGGAGGAGCTGCCATGTTGCCTCTTTCCCCAGAATCCAGGTGGAGAATGGTGGGGGATCTCCACTCTGACCCTCCTGCCTGCTGTCTACCAAGGGAAGAGAAATGAAGCCCCCAGCAGCTGCCTGCTCTCTTTTTTGTGTGCTCCAGTTTGCCGGGCTTTTATTGAAATCACTGTTTTTTGTTTTTCTTTTTTTTTTTTTTAGTGCATGAGATGTGGATTTCTTGATTAGGTGTGAAGCGGATTTCTCTCCTTGGGAGTGAGAGAAACCAATATGCTGCAGAATTAACTTGGATCACAGGCTCATTTGGGAATCAAACTGCTCACAGTTTGGAGGCGACAGGAGAGCTGTTTTTTTATTGTTCTATAGGATTTACCTAAAGGGGAAAGGCAAGTGTGTCCAGGCAGGCCCCCTGCCCTCCTGGTGGGAAGTCAAGTGTGTCTGTGAAAGCAGCAGCGTGACATGAGGAGGAAGAGGAGCCGGATAGAGCAACAGATGGAGGCACACTGTAATTGCTTTTTAGCACTCGAAGAATCAGGAAGAGTTTCAGAAATAAACCAGCAATGTGGAAGCAAGCTCAGAATAAAAACGTTCTGTCCTGCGGAGTGGAAGCTCCTGAGGGCAGCTCTCTCCTCCAGCCCCTACGTTCAGCCTCTCAGAATGCTCTGCTCCATGATCAGTGTGTCCATTTCCCTTGCTGGTGGCGTTTCCTATTCTGGATCACACACACACGCTACTATGGCTGTTCGCGCAGATAAGCCCTGGACTTCTCTGCCCAGGATATATGAGTTTCTGAGAAACAGAGATGGTCCATGACCTTGAACATGGCTCTCCCGAGGCCCAACCATTTCTGTCCTTGTGCCTGAAACCACAACTTGTCCCTTGACTCTCCCTCCCCAGCACACACCGTGTGCCTCTCTCTTCCCTCCTTGGTGTCGTGTAAGCCAGGTGTCTTTACATCTGAGCTGCTGCATGTGAGGGCACACATTCATCTGAAGCAGATGTAAGCCCTTGCATTGGTCCCCCCCTCCTTGACGATGGCAGCAGATGAGACCTTTGCTGGAGGCGTGAGACCCTGCCGGAGGAAGTCCTAACTGCATGCCTGGTGCTTGGCCAAAGTGAAGCCCATTCCTTCCAGGACAGAAGGGATAGTGCCATGGCCAAGGTGTCCTGCTGGGCATTCTGGGTACAGCTCGCCAGTTCATCTGTGGACAAAGCTCCAGTTCTTCCTACCATCTTCAGTGTATTACTCTTGAACTCACACGTACTTCTCCCATCACTTACACTGTCACTGAAGGAACTCTACACATAAGAAAGAGAAGGGGCTTTGGACCTCAGCCTGATGGAATCAAGATGATGGGGTACGAGGGAACAATGGGGTGCTTGCAGGGCAGAGGAAGCTGGGCAATGTCAGAACGAGGAGCGAGGCCCCACCACACCTTCTCTCTCCCGCTTCTGCATCTTTTGTTGGAAGGCATGGCTTCCAGGAGAAGCGTGGGATTTGTAAAGGAAAGGTTGCACTGCTTTTCGCTGTCCTGTTCTTCACAGGGTCCCCACTGACTTGGCTCTGGTCAGCTCATGGGCACCAGCTGCCACTAGGATGCTTCGCCCTAAATCATCCTAACGTTTGAGTGGATTTCTTCGAAAGCTTCCTTTTCCCTTCCTCTGGGCTCTGATTCTGAGACCTTCTCTTAACCAGAGTCCAGAGTGAAGGAGAGGATCACCCAAACCCGTCAGCATTGGCCCTGTGCCTCACGGAAGCCTCTTCTCTCTGGGGACAGCCTCCAGCCCTCCAAAGCCCTGAGGCCTCAGAAGCAGAGAGAGGGCTGGGCCTCCCTCTGGCAGTGCTGATATTCTCACCTGGGGACCAGGCAGTCCTGCAGCCTCTCTCCTAACAGAGGGAGCCTGGAGAGGTCTCCATGCAGCAAGAAGATTTCACACACAGCGAGGCGACCTCTCCGCTCAGAGCTTACACTCAGCTTCAGGGAGAAACTTCTGTGCCCCAGCCAGAGCCCAAGGATTGCAGGCTCTACCTTCTTAGCAGGGTGAGATGACAAGTCTGCAAAATCCCACAGGCTCAGGCCAATATTTCTGCGAGCACCAAGCCACTGCCTGCTCGCTGTCAAGGTGTAAAGTGTCCCACAGCCGTCTGTGTCTGTGTATTCCTCCAGAGAGGAAGTCATGGTTCCCCTGGCCTCGCTCTCCATGGGGGAACCTGGCACAACCCCCCTAGCCCCTGAAGGCAGAGGCCAAACTCTAGTCTGGAAAATTTCCTAGCTGTGTCCCCACCTCTACCCCTGGTGATCCCACAGATCAGTCTCAGGCAGCTGTGGAGTCATGAGTTGCCATTTGTGGCAGAGATGTCAAGGGGCAGCCTTGGGTCTGGACTTTCTGTGGACTTCATTGCTGTCACCCTCACCTGAGGATGCTTGTGCAAACTTGTCTTTGTTGATCAGTTAGCCACTCAAGGGACTGCTGCATCGGCAGTGAATGAATGAGAGGCTTTAAAAATAGGAAATCACTTCCCGTGTTTTCAAAGATGCGATTTTCTTCCAAGTTTAAACGAACTCTTTTGACATCTTACTAGCAGAGAACAGGCTGCATGATGACCCGATTTCTGCACCCCATGTTCACCACACCCCACACTTTGACTCCTCGGCTTAGGAAGAAGTGACTTGTCAGCTCCAAGGCAGCTGTCGCCCAGCCTCCAATGAGCGTTAGGCACTGCATGAGGATGCATTGGGCCTCCCTCTGAGGGAGGCCGTCTGTAATAACAGGATCCCGCCTGCATGACGGGAGGAATGAATTTACAGACTCAGAAGAGACGGTGGTGTTGTGATGCACTAGCTGGCACTGCAACGAGCACTGAGCGCAGCTCTCAGCTCAAGTCAAGCACCAGCCCCAAGCATCTCCCTTCTCTTTAATTGTGTTTACTGCCAACATTCCTAAAGACCAAAGCTCCAATTTAAAATACCACACTGCCCACTTGGTCTGAAATCATCTTGCTGGGATTAAATCATAGCTTTTGCCCCTATTAGAAAACTAATGTTGAATCCTTCAAATAGAAAACCTAGATATAAGAAGAGAGGACCGGGGCCGGTGGAGTAGCTAGCTCAAGTGGTATAACACCTGCCTAGGAAGCGTGAGGCCCTGAGTTCAAATCCCAGGATCTCCAGAAGAAGAAGGAGGAACACAGAGGAGAAGGGAGGGTCATATATATCATCTTTCTCTCTCACCTATGTCACCTATGTTTGTTTCTGTCTTTGGAATGGCCTTCAATATCAGGCCACCAAACTAAGTCAACAAAGTCTGTTGATCCTCGAGGCAGTGAAAGACATGACCTCTGAGTCCATCTGCAGAGGCTGACATCACAACTGAACAGAAATGCTTACTACTAACTCACCAAAGAACTGGGTCACCTGAGGTGACCCAGATGTCCACTGAGGAGAGGAACATTAAACTCGGACAGCCTCCTGACAGACCATCAGAGACGCTGTGATCCTCTACTTAAGATCAGCAACAAAGCCAAGAGAAAACCTCCCTTCTTCTCCTTTCTCTTTGATTTTCTTTTAAAACATGTCTTCTTTCTTTTTCCTGCCTTTCCCTTTACTTTCTTGAGATAGCCAGGGCCAGTTGGGTAGGCAAAGCCAGATCAAGGAGTGGTTAGGGTTCAGAACAAGGTCCCAAGCTTAGCAGACCTTTCTGAAAGGTGAAAGTAATCCCGCTGTAGGAGAGGAGTCAGGATTGCCCCCAGTCCACCCCGTCTTCCAGGGTGAAGAGCTGTGACGGGCCTAGCTGCAGAGCTGGGGGTTCTATGTCCCAACCTCTGGCTACTAAGAGAAAGCATGGACCAAGCCCTCAGGGTGACATGTGGGAAGCTACGTGCAGCCTGTCCTCATGGCCTAAGCAGAGCCCATGACCCTCCCTTTGCTGTGTCCCTGCCCTCTGAGACACAATCCGGCTCTTCTCCAGGCTGCGTGGAGCAGAGCCACCTGCCGCTCTGGAAGTCCCTGGACTGTCCTCTTCCTATTGCTACTGTCCTTTAACTGCGTCTTTTGCCTACCTAACCTTAGCCCTTCGCCCACCGTAGGGGACACTAAGACCATGAGCTGCCTGGGACTGTTCTCTTAACCGAGGGAAATGTAGCCAGCACCCTGAACATGTAGGGGAGGGAGAAGAGCCCCAAACCGCGTTGCCTCTCCATAGGCCCCGTGAGAATGCCTCCTTCCCCACCCTCTGTTCACAGTCACCAGTGGGCAGACCTGGCCCCTGCTCAGGGACCTGGCCCATCCCCACTTGGCCTGTGCTCCCACACCTGTGGGACGGCACCTGAGACAGAATCCGCCTGTAGTTCAACAAAGAGCTCAAAGAAGGTCTAGAAATACAGAATATGGGCAAGGAAACTAATTCCTCAATGCATGCATTAAATAACCAACCAAATATAAGTGGATTACAAAACTGGAAGCAGAGCTAAGAAAATTGTCAAGAACATTACAGAGAGAGAGTGGGGGAGGGAGGAAGAGAGAAAAGAGACGTGGAAGGCAGAAACATTTTGATGAGCTCACAGGAAACGGGAGGAAACACAGGGAAGAACTAACTTGGAGGGAATGGATCTCCAGAGTGGGGACAGTCATTAGGTATCAAGCAAGACAAGTTCAAACGAAAACACCCAGCTGCATCAAGGCAAAGTTGGTAACCTGAAATATGAAGAGAAAATCCTAAAAGCAGCCAGAGGGAAAAGGCAGTCCTTTGACGACCACAGGACTGACACCAGATTTCTCGTGAAACTGTGCTAAGGTGACCTGCTGCTCGATATTGAGAAAGGCCTGGTGGGACAGAGTGGGGGAGTTTACCACGAGCAGAGGCCGCAGAAGCCACAGGGAAAAACCTTCATTCATAACAGGAAAATTCGATCGGGAGGGAAGAGCAGGCGTGGGGACTGAGGAGCGATGGGGTGTGTAACACCACCGCGAAGGCAGGTGCGAGGCCCTGGATTTGAACCCCAGCACTGCAAAACATGAAGGAACAGAAGGAAGCAGCGGAGCGCTAACCTGGACAGGCGAAGGAGCTGAGGCTGCGGCGCTCCGATCCTCGATCCTCCCTCCTTCAGAGGTCCTGGTCCTGGTCTCAGGGGAGGGGGTCACTAGCACTGACAGAGGCGACACGGGGCGCACGGCTTGTGGCCGCTGGAGGGAAAAGGAAATAGAGACAAGTCACGTCAATAAGAAGCAGGGCACGAAATATAAGGGAAGGAAAATGATGACAAGTAGCCGAACCCACAGAGAACCCAGGGACACGAGGGCCACCGCAGGCTTGTGGGCTGTGCCCTCGAGTCGGGGCACACAGAGGACACGAGGACCTGCTGGAAGGGAGCCTGAGGGCTCAGACCAGGCCCGAGGGGCAGATGCGCCTGGTTCCGAGCATCTAAAGACCGTGACTGAGAAGCGGGAAGGAGGAGAACCGCCTCTGCCACGCGCCAGGTCTTCCCCTCACGAGGGAATTTCCGTGTCACCCAGTTGTGCGTGGGGTGGGGGTTTAGTTCCCTGGCTTAGCTTCTCCTAACACCCCCTCTGGTCTTGTGCCTCCTCTGTGGGGAGCACATCCACAGCCCCCAAGAGCCACTGTCACAGACCAACATTGCGTTCTGCTTCCTAATGAAGAGTTAAACCCAGCCGAGCCCTTCCGTCCTGTGGCCGGGGAGGACAGGAGAGGCCAGCGTGGGGCCTGGAACCAAGCACTCAGGGCATCTCTAGGACCACCACCCTCATGCCACGGCATTTGTCCAGAGACAGTCACAAAGTTCAAAAATATTTATAGCTGGACGCTGGTGGCTCACGCCTATAATCCCAGCTACTCAAAGGCAGAAATCAAGAGAATTGCGGTTCGAAGCCAGCCCAGGCAAATAGTTCATGAGACCCTATCTCAAAAATATCCACCACAAAAAAGGGCTGATGGAGTGGCTCAAGGTGTAGGCCCTGAGCACAAAAAAAAAAAACCCAAAAAACAAAAAAACAATTATAGAGAAGTATCTTCACTATAGTTTTTTTTTTTTTTTTTGGTGGGACTAGGGTTTGAACTCAGGGCCTCACGCTCACTAAGCAGGTGCTCTACCACTTGAACCACACCGCTAGTTCATTTTGCTCTTGTTATTTTTGGAGATGGTGTTCTCTCGAATTATTTTCCTGAGGTGGCCTCAAAGCTTGATCCTCGCAATCTCAGCCTGAGAGAGTAGCTAGGATTACAGTGTAAGCCACCAGCAGCCAGCTCACTGTAATACTTCTTGTGATAGCAAATATTGGAAAAAACCCAATGTCAATCAACCAGCATCTTTTTTTTTTATTAAAAAAAAAATGAAGAAGAAAGAAAAAATTACCATGGAGCCATGCAAGGAAACTGCTTATTAAGAATGAAGTAAAAGACAGGTGGTGATGTGAAAAGATGTCTAAAGCATATTATATTATTTACTTATATGTTAATAAAAAACAAACCCCAAAAAAGTAGCAGAGCCATGTGTATGGCATGATTCAGTCCTCAAGCAAATTCGTGCCTTGGTTTCGGTGTAGACAGAGGAACCAAACCCGAGTGCCCTCACCAGGCTCCGGCCACTCTCTGGCTGGACGTGGGCAGTGGAAGTGAGGGGCTTCCCGTGGCTGTGGTCTTTTTCCACTTCTCTGCTTGGCTGTTTTGTTTTGTTTCATTTTTGCTAAACTATGTTCACTTCACAGACCAGAAAAAAGCAAGAAGGAGATTTTAAGGTAAATGCTTCACATAAATTTTTTAAATTGCTGATGTTCCTTATAAGAAGGGATTTACCCAGACACCTCTGCTATCCACTCGGACTCCTCTCTCTCTCCCTCCCTCTCTCTCTCTCTCTCTCCCTCTCTCTCTCTCTCTCTCTCTCTCTCTCTCTCTCTCTCTCTCGTGGGAGGGGAGCACGGGCTGTGAAAGACACATTTGGCAAGCGATTTCTTTTGTTTTGTTTTGGCAGAGGTTTACTTTTGTGCACTCCCTCCGTGGTGTTTTATTCACACAACAGCACTCTGAAATCCATCTCTGGCTTCAGTCGTCTTATCATTTGTGGAAGAGTTTTTCTACGACAGAAGGAAACTCGTGAGTGGATTCAAGTAACTTCTCTGCAACCGTCATGGCTGGACACAATGCACAGCCCTCTGAGACGGTGCTCAGTAAATGAGTGACAGGGGAGTGCTCCCTGGCTGTGCCAAGTGCCATCAGATCTGGGAGGGTTCACAGCCCTGTATCTCGGTGGCAGTGTCACTGGCAGCCTCCCTGAAACGCTGGCACTGTCCCTCTTTCAGCAAAGCCATCTGGCTTGGGGATGGGAGGAGTGTCTGTCTGAGCTGAGCCCCAAGGCCCTACCCCTGCTAGAGGGACGCTCCACCCTTTGTCCCAGTTCCAGCTCACCCTTGCTCGGCAGGTGTTCCACCTTTCAGCCACAGCCCTTTTTGCTCTCATTATTTTTCAAATAGGGTCCAGTGTTTATGAACTTGCTGGCCAGGACCGTGAACTCCTGTTTACGCTGCTGGTAGCTGGGATCAAAGGTGTATACCACCACACCCAGCTTTTTATTAGTTGAAATGGGGTCTCTCAAACTTTCTGCCAGGGCGGACCTCAAACCACAATCCTCCTGATCTCTGCCTCTCAGGTAGCTAGGATTACCACCGTGCCCTGCTTCCATGAGACTTTTGCCTTCCTATGTCTTTCTTAGCAGCAGGCAAGGTCACAATTCTTTAAAGCAAGGCCCAAAGCAATGTTTTTTAAACAGCATTAAACCAAAACACCTGCCTGGTTCCTTGTTTCACCTGCATCTGTCATCAGGTGAGGCCAGGGGTTCCCCATGTGCCCTCAAGACTGCACCCACCACAGGTAGTTCAGGAGTTAGTCACCGCGAGGCACGTGGTGCCCTTACAAGTCTCAGCACCCGATGAGACAGGCACCGCCACTGGGCGACTATTTTCCTCTCCTCCAGGTGAGGGAGTTGAGACTTGGGAAGTGACAGAGCTGTCAAGATCACATGGCCAGGCCACGCTTGGGCTGACACACCCTGGCTGTGTGCTTAACCACAGGGCCCTAGACCACTCCAGAGAGAGAACTGCCAACCAGGGACATCCCACGCCAAGTCAGTCACGAATGGACCCAGCCGCGTCTTCGCAGACGTCTAAGGCAGGATATTCCAGACACCTCCAGACGGTGACACCAAAAGGGAGGTGAGTGGGCGAAGGCACCAGGAAGGAGGAAGAAGTGAGCCAGGAAACTGAAGGAAAAAAAGCAGAAGCAAGTGGGAGGAGGAGGAACCCTCTCAGGAGGGTTGGGATTCCCCTCCTGACACAGGGTAGTCACGCCCAGTGTGCCAGCCGGGACAGTCCCCATCCTGTCTCCACTGTCAACACCACACAACAACCAGGCCCCTTGCTGCTGTGAGGGTGGAGGGAGGGAGAGAGGCCCCATCTGTGTGCCGGGAACAATAGGCCACATCCACTGCCAGGCCCTGCCGTCCTCACACAGGAGCAGGTGCGCACCTGCCCTGTTGCTTCTGCTCCCCAATCACGATGAGAAGCCCTGGGGTGCCGGTGCCCACACTGGGGTGCAGCCCAGACCGTTCTCTCTCCTCAGAGGGTAATGGATTGCCAGGCTGCTTGGGGCCTGCTATGGAGAACTGACACCTTTGCAAGCAGCCTTGAGTCCTGCATCTGGGAGGTTGTGAGGCCCCGCAGCCCGGTGCCTCGGCCATTCCCAAACCCAGCTAAGCCCCAGGCTCTGTTCTTCGGCGACATTGCGGCACCCACCCTGTCCACAGAGCAGACATTTGGTCTCCATTTGGCTCTTCTCTCTTTCCTGAGGACACAGGGGAGGAAGCTGCCCAGTTCCAATCAAAGGACCACTTCCTCCACTGACAGAGCCCCGATTTTGCCCGAATTCTGTCTGCCCTCCTGGGATTTCCGTCCCCAGCAGCAGGGGCGAGATCTGATTAGCCTGAGCCTGGATCCTGACCTCACTGAGCGTCAGATCTCGTTCAGACAGACTTTGTCAAGGTCTGGATCCAGCCCTGGCGTTGCATTGCTAACAAGCCACACATTTTCTGGCCACTGTCGGGCAGCTGACAGCCACCAAGAGCTTCCCCGGGTTGGGTGCTGGGTAAGGACTCACACTGAGTCATCAAGGCTAGTGAGGAGGATGTCCTGAGCGTACCCAGGTCCTCCCAGCAGCTGGTATGAGAAGGACGCTACCCAGTTTCTGCTCTCCGCCTCCGACAGTAGTGACATTGGTGACACCAGGCTCCCACTTGGGGCACCAACAGCGTGGGGAGGAACAGAAAGGGCCCACGCCTGGCCTGGTGCCATTGTTAAGGCCTGATTCATCCCACTGGCCACACCTGGCCCACACTTCCTGTTTCCTGAAGTGCGAGGTGAGCCGCTTCCCCTTTATTCAAAGCTGAATTGAGTCAGAGTTTCTGTCTCTCAGCTGAGAGCACCACCTGTTTCCTTTCTTTTAGCCACAGATCCAGGACCATAAAACCGAGCGTGCCGCTGGGAGCCCCTGAAGTCACCCGCCTGGTCCACGTCATCAAGCGACAGAGAATCAATGGCACCTTCCTAAGCCCGAATGCTTCTGCTCTGAAAAGTTCCCTAGTGCACTGAGTGAGTTTTTTGGACTTTTATCATATTAGGCCTCCAAGGATAAAGAGATCAGGGGCTCAAAAATAGGGATTTGTGAACAGCCCTTGGAACGCAGGTCATCTCAGGTTTCTGCATGCAGGAGGAGCTCAAACCCACTCAAACCCACTCAAATTCCATCCAGGGATGAAGACAGCCCTGTATGTTTCAAATTATATTCTTGCCCTTTGGTCAATACAGAAGTTTTTGTTAAAAGTAACAAGAGCTTATTTACTTACAAAGTGTGTACTTCCTGTGAAAGTTTAGTTGAAAACACATTCAGCAAACTGAGATACAAAGCAAAAATCATCTTGAGAATGTGAAAGTCACCAACAGTGAAATGAGAAATGCCCCAATCTAGTATGATACTAAGTTCCAATAAAATCTACAAAATAAAAATGTGAGGAAACAATCACTCAAAGTTTAAAATTTCAAAGAACAATCTGTTCACAAATGACAATGAAATGCCACCTCCTGGCACCATTTACAAAAAAGATGCTGCTGAAAAAATAAACCCCTTAATTAGGTACATGTTTTCCTGGGCCTTATAACTTAAACTCTGGAGATTGTTCCCATCACTGTAATCTTAACCATATTTCCTTGCTGTACATAGGTACCATCCTTTACCTTAATTTTTTTCCCTTAAATTGACCTGTTTTTTACCTTAAAAACACAGTATATCATTTTTCTTAAGCACCAATAATTTTCAAACCACAGGTCTGAAATACTTTATTCTTTTTTACACTATAAAAATAAAAATATTCAGCATATACTACCTAAAGTTATCTCTCTTTCTCTCTCTCTCTGTCACTGAAACACTGAGAACTTAATAAAGAAGATTTGATAAGTTTAATTTATTTCTTTTTTATAGATGAAAATGGACATGAATGTTTTTAGCAATCTTGTGCTTTTTGAAATCTAAAGTTTTAAAGCCCACAGCCAAACCACTAGGAGGAATCACACTCTGAAATGCACAGAGACCTTCGCACAAGTGACGAAGTTTCTTTCTTCTGCCTGCTGGAGCCACAGTGAGTGGAGGTCATACGCCATCCGCACACGTGAGCTGTGATCACAGCCCGCCCCACGCGTGAGCCCCTCCCCACGTCACACCGTGGGGTGAGTGTCCCTCTGTGGAGACCTCACTCTTCCTCCTTTCCACTGTCCCACAGGGAAGACACCTTGACACACCTGTAAGCAGCCCCACCCCCTAGCGTCCTCAAAGCCTTGACGCAAGAGCAGCTCAGCCATCCACCTGCTTGTTCTGTTTCCTTGCCCCTTTGACATTTCCGATTTGGTGCGAGGTCACGCTTTGCAATCTGAGCCATGGACCTGTTTTCCCAGAAGCTGTGCCCACTGACAGGCAGAAGATCCTGGACAGACGGGGGCAGAAGGAGATGCATGGAGCCAGCAAGTACACGTGTGTCGGCAGGGCACTCTAGCCACAAGCAGCAGAAGCAGTAAGAAAATATATTTTCACAGATGACCAGAAGAGGGGAGGGTGAGCTCCAGGGTTGGAGGTCAGAGGCTCTGAGCCAGGCCTCGTGGTGACAAGAGGCCGTCATGTACAGACAGGATGCCCAGTGCAGGATGAGAGGGTGCCCGTCTCGTGTCGTTTTCTTAGGGCCGTTTCCCCAGCATATGTGCTCTCCATCACTGAGCCAGAACTGGGCACAGGGTCGTCCTGTGCCAGTGCCTGGAGAGAAGTGGTACTTGGTGACAGATCGAGATTGGCACCCAGGGGTGGGGGGACCATCACATGGTCCCCTCCAGCCATAAACGCCACACACCTGCAAGGTGACCAGCACCCTGTCCCTGCAGTGCTGGGGACACTTGCCCAGTGATTGACTCAGACTTGGGATGAGGGGTGGACTGAGGCTGTCCGTGTCCCATGTCTCTAACAGCAGGCCCAAAGGAGCTGAGCAGACACACGCCGCCCTGACAGGTGCCTCAACGCTTGATAGGACTAGAAAATTAAACCCAAATGCAGAATACTGGAAGACAAATTTTGAACTATGCACATAACCCAGTGTTAACAGGCTATCATGCTGGCATCAAATAAGAGTGTTTGTAAACTGAAAAAAAGCTTCTGATGCTATATTAGTGGACAAATGCATCTGTGGAGTCGTCTCTGAGTTACAAAGGAGGGTGTGAGGCCGGGAGGAGTTGCTGCATGCACTAAGAACAGACCTCTCTGCACGGTCGGCCTCAGGGTGACCCTCTCCACCCATACACTGTCACACTTTCTGGCCGTCCTCCCTCAAGCATGTCTCCTGATGCTATTTTGTTTCTACTGGTCATCCATTGCCAAGTCGATGATAACCGCAAGAAACAGCCCCAAACCTCAGTGTCATCCAACACAGCCTCTGGCTTTTGCTCTCTCAGCAGTTCTGTAGCTGGGCCAGCGGTCTCTGTGAGGTGACCTTGCTGGCCTCGCCAAGCCCATTCCCACATCTGGAACAAGTCACCAGCCTGGCACAGCTCTTAGGCTCCTTGAGTGTTGCCATGGAGGTTCGGGGCCCTCTGGGAAGGAACATGAGTCCTCCTTGACACCCCTACCTCCCTCTCCCAGGCGAGTCAGAGGGCTGCAAGGTAGGGAGCAAAGAACCCTCTGTGACTCACGGAGCCGTAGTCTCTTCGAAAAGACAGTGGGGACAAGTGGGGAGCCTCATGTGTTCACTGTGACCATCTTCCTGCTGCCAGTCCAAAGCTTGCTGCCTCCGCTTCCATCACAGTGAGGGCGGTCCCCTGCCCAGCCCTGGCTAAGCACAAGGAAAGCTGCAGAAGAGGGGGATTCTGGGAGTGACTAGAAAGAGGGTCAGGAAAAGAGAGGCATCAAGACACCTCCTGCCCTGCCACAGCCCCTCCGCACACTGGCCTTTGGACATGGTCCTCTGCTCCTATTGTCCTGCAGTCCTGGGTCCTCTGGTCCTGGGAGCTCGTGTGGCAATGCAGCTGCAGACAGCAGAAGGACTTGCAGCCTTAAGGAGCAGAAAACAAGTGGTTCATGCCACAGCAAGCACTCTTTGTGACCAGCAACACCGCCACACTGCGGACCCTTCTATCCAGAGAAGGGATAGCCGAAGCTTAAACACTGAGTGCCAAATAAGTCCCCAGTGTAAAAATAGCAGGGTTCTTAAACTCTTGTCACACAAAGAGGACGCTCTGGCAGTTTAAATCTGTCTCCCCAGCTCAGCACACGCCCCAGTGCAGTACCTGAGGGCACAGCGTCCCTGTCACTCCAATTTCTGAGTCTGTGGGAAGTCACTGCTCCCTGTGCCAGCCTTCCATGAGAACCCCCTTCAGTGGCATGCTAAGTGACCTGAAGGACAGACAGACAGGCTGCATACCCATGAGGTGGCAGGGAACCAACCTCCAGGGGAAGAGCAAGTGGGGTTTGCTTTGTCTCATTGAAAACAAAACAAAACAACTCTGTGTAGCTAAAAGCAGTGCTGTACCCCGAGGCAAACGACCTGTAAATGATAGCAGATGAGAAGCAAAGGGGGTCACTGGAGAGAGGGGGACCTGGAGAGTCCCAGTAATGGGGGAAATCCAGCACTTCCAAAATCATCTGACCCATCACTGGAGAGCCAGCTGCCAGTGTGACACTGGCCAGCTTTCAGGAGCACAGCCAGGCTCAGAGGCATCACACAAAGAGCGGGCGTTTACTGAATTCTAGTAAAATCACCATGGGAAAGGAAAGGAGGCTGGGTGAGGTAGTGCATACCTGTAATTCCACCTCTTTCCCAGGCAGAGGTGGGAGGGTCACAGCTCAAGGTCAGCCCAGGCAAAAATTAGTGAGACCTCATCTCAACAAACAAGCCAGGCGTAGTGGTACATATCTGTAACCCCAGTTACAAGGGAGACATACGTAGGAGGATCCCATTCTGAGGATAGCCCCAGGCAAAATCATAAGACCCTAACTGAAAAGTACCTAAGATAAAAGGTGCTGGGGGCATGGCTCAAGTGGTAGAGCACATGCCTAGCAAGCTCTGGGTCCTGAGTTCAAATCCTAGTACTGCCAAAAAAAAGAAAAG
This sequence comes from Castor canadensis, assembly GCF_047511655.1. Taxonomy (NCBI): domain Eukaryota; kingdom Metazoa; phylum Chordata; class Mammalia; order Rodentia; family Castoridae; genus Castor; species Castor canadensis. The sequence continues at coordinate 2,005,134 of NC_133386.1, read as the reverse complement.
AGGGTTCAAATGTGATGGGGGCTAAGGAAGTGAGAAAACTCAAGGATGAGGCTAAAGTCCTTTTAGCAGTGCAGGGGCCTAGCCAAGCCCAGCCGTGTTTATCTCTGGACACAGGGCTTCAGGAGGACACAGGTCCCTACCCTGGCCTTGGCCAGATTCTGGTAGAATGGGGTCAGGTCACACTGGGAGCTTCAGCGACACAGTCCAGGCGGGTGGCACCAGGGCCACAAGACATCCTGGTGAGGCTGTGCAAGGCAGAAGAGCACTGGGGGGGTGCAGCCAGGCCTCCCAGACCCAGAAGAACAAGAACCTCCCAGCCTCTACATCTCTCCCGGGTGTGACGGGCCAGGGCAGCTCTGAGACTGTCCTGGACGTCCCTGTGGCTGGAAGGCACCAGATGGCTGTAGAGAACATGGAGCCAGTGCAGGGTCTGCGGCCCTCCACCCTGGCTGGCCGCCCACGTGAACTGGGCTCCCCATGGCCGCAGACCCCAAAACACCAGCACTGCATCCATGAGGGATCTTCTCATGCCAGTGTCCTTGGGTGGCATGTGACAGGGGGCTCGATGTGGCTGTCCTCCTAGGAAAACAATGTCTGCTCTTTTCCTTGACATTTTTGAGGCCCAGGTCCAGGAGTGCATTAAGCAAGACAGCAGCTGGCACCTGACCCGTGGCCTGTGAGTAGCCTGCAGTTATTCTACGTCCCATGGGAACTGGCCCGCCTGTCCCATGATGGGGCTTCTGCAGCCTGGTTGAGGTCGGGAAGAACAAGCAAGGGCTGCAGCACGCAGGCAGTAGCGTTGGTCTCTGTGTGCAGAGACTTTCCACCCCCCGTCGGTCCTGATCTCTGTGCTTAGATTTGGGAGGCAGTAGAAAGACAGCGACCCGGCTCAGGAGGCTGGGTGCTCGGTGTGACTCAGTGTCTGACTCCGAAGCGGGGGCTCCTTAAATCAGCAAGAGGAAGAAAGGAAGAGAATGGAGCTCTTAGCGTCAGCCACCGGCTTTTAAACTCCAAATCCATTCGCTCCATCCCCAGAAAACCCCACTGAACACCCACGAGTGTTCAGCTGCCACGCGTGGAACATGGCGTCCGACCTCATTCCCGGTGCCGGAGCTGACGGGCAGACTGACAGCTCAGGATGGCGTCCATCCAAAGGGCAGGGCCATGAATGTGCGGCAGGATGGCAGGTCCCACCAAGGGGGGGCTGGCCTAGGGACAATGCTGGGACACTAGCCTCACCAAGACCCCTTTTCTGATCTGAGAGTCTGCTAATATGACACAAAATCGGCTTTCATCAGAAACCCCAGGGCCTGAGGCCGGGACGTCCCTTGGGATGGCACTGGAGGGTCAGGCTTTGGGGAGGTGGGAGGGAGGCTGTTCCTTCTCACATTCCAAGTGGCCGGCATGGCCTGGGGCACCTGGAAAGGGCTGACAATGCTTCAACCGTGGAAGGGTGGGGCGAGCTTGGCGCCCCGGGAGCTGGGAGACACCATCTTGCCCCAAGTGTGGACAACACACAACCGAGGGCCCTGTCGCCCTTATCCAAAGTCCTCTGGGGCTCGGCCACCCAGCTGGTGCCATGGTGGACAGTTAAGGCTTTGAATGACGCTCTTGCTGGTCTTCTCCCTCAGGAAAGGGTGGAGTGGGGGAGAGAGATTTCTGCCTTGCTGTGTCTGCTCTGCCCATGTCCAGCTAATTCTGGCTTTTCATGAATGATGACTGATCCTGATCTCGGGGAAGGACTTGTCAGAAACTGTGCCCACTTGAGTTCTACCCCCATGCCCTCCGGGTGTCACCATCACCCAGGTTCTTTGCTTCCAAAGCTGGGTCTCTCCTGCGGTTTTGTCACCATTCAGGCCTGACCCAGAGCAGAGGGCACAGGGACATTGCATCTGGGCACCGCAGAAGAGGGCTCTTAGAAAGACACTGTCAGTCAAGTCCTCACCATTTGGAATTTGTGCAAAACCAAGGAAGAAAGGTAGACTTCCAGGCCGTGGGTTGTAGGTTTGAGTACGATGGCAGATTTCGGGGGGCTGGGTATTTTCTGAATTTTGCAATTGTCAGCTCAATGGCCTTATTATGGAGCAGGGAAAAATCAATGTGACAGAGCCAACGTGAAGCAGAAATGCCAGGCTTCCATGTGCACGAAGTCTCAGTCACTGAAATCTCTCAATAAAAGGCATCATGCTAAATCTAATACATGGATTTTATTGTCCTTTTGAATTGTAGTGCATCTGCACCACCTGGCATAGCAGACCAGCAGAACACGGGGAAACTGAGGAAGATAACAGAGACCCGTGGGGCTTGAGGTTGCTGTGGCTCGGAGACCAGGCCAGGCATGTGGAAGAAAGGCTCTGACTTCAGGCTCCTCCACAGGTCACGTCCCCACGGGTCCTGTGTGGTGTGAGGACCTGGCTGAGAGCTGGGCAGCCGAGCCCAGTGGATGCTGGGTAGTGTGTCCCCTCTGGGGCTGAAAAGGTGAGGATTCTGAAAAAATGTTCTCTTCTTTGTGCCTTGCTCCCCACTCCTAACTCTCTGCTCTGTTCCTCCCAGCCCCGGTAGGTCTTTCTTAATGCAGCAGACACAACCTAAAGTGCATTTTTTTTTTTGTGGTCTTGGGGTTTGAACTCATGGCCTACACCTTGAGCCACTCCATCACCCCATTTTGTGTTGGGTATTTCCAAGATAGGGCCTCATGAACTATTTGCCTGGGCTGGCTTTGAACCGCGATCCTCCTGATTTCTGTCTCCTGAGAAGCTGGGATTACAGAAGTGAGCACCAGCGCTCAGCCCCTGACGTGGATTTTCACCTCGGCTACAGGTGCGGTCCATGCAAATAGCAGACATGTCACCAACTTCATTTCAGGAGTCAGGGACCCAAATCATACTGCAATCTCATAAGTGGACTTGAAAGTCACAAACACTTCCGTTTCAAGTCACTGATTGAGTTTGCATTAATGTATACACCCAGTGCATACTTACTGTCTGCGTGGTAGCAGGCATGGTAGTGAACGAAACAGAATAAAACTCCCTTTATGGAGTGTAGAAACAAGACCGTGGAGGAGGCTGGGGACTGTCACAGGCCCAAGAGGAAACAACAGAGCTGGGCAGTCTCTTATTCTAACCAAGTGGCCAGTGGGCCGCACAGGGAGGAAATGTCTAGGCCGAGGCAGGCCGGGTCAGGCTGGGAAGGTGAGGAGGAGGCTGGAGGCAGGAGTGGAGGCCCTTTAGGCCTTCCCTGGCTTTGGAAAGCCACCGAGAGTCCCCAGCCACCTTGCTGAGAAGGCTCAAGGGAGGTGAGACTGAGAGGTGAAACTGGTGGCAGTGGAGGTGATGACATGGTGGCGGCTGGAATCTCTGGTGAAGCTGGAAGAATTGTCAGGCTGGAACCTGAACTGTGAAGTGGAGTCCATGGAACTGACAGACTGGGCGTGGGGTTGGGGTGCCAGAGACAAGGTGTGTCTTCAAGGCTGGAGGTCCCTCTCAGCCGGCGGGCAGGGAGGAGATGCCTGGGACTGTCCCACAGAGCCCGTGGACAGGTCCCTGGAGAGATGGGTGTCCTCAGAGCCCATCACCAAGCGAGGAGAGGAAAGAAAAGGCCAAGGACTAGGGCCTGAGGCCACAGAAGTGGTCAGGTGGGAGTGGACCCGCCCAGGGACAGAGGAGCGTCCAGGGGTAAGGCAGCAGGGCCTGCAGAGGGTGGTGGGCAGGGCTCCTGGGCAGGTGTGCAAGCAGGTGCCCCCACACTGGTCACCACTTCAGCCACCACCTCTCAGGCTGCACAGCACCTACCTGTGGGGCCAGGGGTCAGGATGTCTCGCACAAGTTGCATAAGGTGACAGGAGGCAGGGGACACAGCCACCTAGGACCGCAGGAACCAGGCCCCAGGCTCACCCTGGGACAACAGGATGCACAGGTGAAAGCTTTGAAGGTCACCCTGAGCAAGCCGGGCTGTCCCAGGCCTTCCCCGCTCCTGATCATGGACTCCTGGCACAGTCTACGTTATCCTTGAGAAACGAAGGCAGGAAACAACAGAGGAGGACAGGCGGAGCTGAGGCCACTGGACCACTCCTGGGGGTGAGAGGCCTGGCCTGTCCCAGCCCAGGACACAGCACAGGGCATTCTGCCCCACCCCACAGGGGAGGGAGGAGCCCGCAGGGCCACAGCCTCTGGTAGAGAGAGTGAGCCAGGCCCACGCCTCTCTGAGAAGCCTGCTGTGTCTGGGGCCGGTAGGAGTGGCCGTGGCCATGGCCGTGGACTTCTAAGACAACTGCACAAGACAAGGGCAGGTTTGCGATCTGGGCTCCACCTTTGTCCCTGCTGTGCCTTCAAACAGCCCCAGCAGATAGGATAGGAGCCCTGCCCTACCACGCTGGGGGAGGCGTCCCAGTGTGTTTAGCATCCAGAAGAAAAGAGAGAGAAGAGAGAGCGAGAAGAGCCGCCTTGTCCAAGCAGCAGGAAGGGAGGAGGAGGCCCGAGGCAGTGTGGGGAGAGTCCACAGCGGGGCAGCTGCAAAGACGGAAAGACAGAAGGAAGGGAGGGGCCCGCATGCAAACTGCACCAGCTAAGTCCACTCCAAAAGCAGATTTCAAGACATAGAAAAAGAATCTCAGTAACAAATTATTTGAAATTCAGCTAAGAAAAAACAAAATAAATTACTGAGAAAATACAAAGTGGGACAAAAGAATAAATGAAAAGAAAAATTGCAGGAAGAGAGAAGCAATTGAGGCTGATAATTCACCCATAGAGAAGTGACACCTCGATTAGAAACCACAAGAAGCCAGGTGAACACAGCTGGAAACCAGCTCACTGCAGAAGAAAAGCTTGTTGATGTCACAGAGAACGGAAGAAAGCTGAAGGAGAAATGCACCCGGTGCAGGGGCTCACATCTGTGTTCCCAAATACTCAGGAGGCTCTCGGTTCAAGGGCAGTGTGGGGGGGGTAGGTGGGGGTAGGGAGACCCCCACCTCAACCAATAAGCTGAGAACGGCAGTGGGTGTCTATGGTCCCAGCTACGTGAGAGGCATAAATAGGAGGATTGCAGCCCAGGCAAAAGCATGACACCCTAGCCAAAAAACAACCAAAGCACAACGGGCTGGGGCTGTGGCTCGAGTAGCAGAGCACCAGCCTAGCAAGTGCAAGGCCCTGAGTTCAAATCCCAGGACGGCCAAAAAGAGAGGCACGAAATACCAAGGAAAATAATACCATTTTATCAGTTTAAAAGAAAAAACAGCAATTTCCACCGAATTAGACATGGAGATGAGTCAGACACGAGGGCAACTGGTCCATCTTAAGTTGAAATAAACAGAGCATGAAAATTGAAAAAATATGTCATTGAAAAGATTTTCCCGAAATGAGGAAAGAAAAAAGCTCAGATCTAATGATTGCATCACTCATCACTGACAGTCCGGTGGCTTTCCGGATCTCAGAACCGAAGTGCACCGTGCGAGTGTCCGGGCAGGAAAAGCTCGTCGTTCGCAAGGCAGAGGAGCCATGCTGGCCTCAGGCCTCCCACCCCTCACCAGGGCCCCTGCGCGCCGGGACAGGACGACAAGACGGGACAGGACAGGACAGGACGGGACGGGACGGGACGGGACGGGACGGGATGGGATGGGACGGGGGCCCTTCCTGAGCGAGGAGGCCGAGACCGCTCACACGCAGCGCAGGCATCTTTCCCAGCCGGGGAGGAATTCTGCAGGGATACCATGGACAAAGCTAAGGAGGGGGAACGGTGGGTGGAGGCAGTCCTGGGACAAACCACGGGGACATTGGATCTTCAAAAAGTTAGCCCCAACCCGCATTTTATTTACTAATTTATTCTTTGCAGGGCTGGGGTTTGAACTCAGGGCCTCACGCTTGCTAGGCAGGCACTCTACCACTTGAGCCACCCTACTAAACCCAACCCCACATTTTAGCCTCCCTTTTTTTCACCTTAGAACAGCCCATGGTCACTTAGGAAAAAACACGCATCTTAGCAGCCACTTTCTTCATCTTCTGTTTCCCTCCGTTTCTTTGGCTCAGTACGAGCGATGTGTGACTAACAAACGACGCGTGAATGATTTCATCCTCGTGAATTATTTCTGACCACCCTTTAGGATCCATGCCTGAAGGTGAAGTTTTCCAAATGTGAGTGGCAGTGGTTTCTGGGTATTGAGATTGGGACGAAAATTTCTCTCTTTTCTACTTCCTGTTGTCTTGTCCCTGCCCCTAAAAACTGGACAGCCAGCAGGGCACCAGTGGCTCACACCTGTAATCCAAGCTACTTGGGAGGCTGAGATCAGGAGGATTGAGGTTCAAACTGCCCAGCCCAGGCAAATAGTTGGTGAGATCCCATCTCCCAAATAACCCGAGCAAAATGGACTGGAGGTGTGGCTCAAATGGTGCAGCGCCTGCTTTGCAAGGCGTGAAGCCCTGAGTTCAAACTCCAGTCCCACCAAAAAACAAAACAAAACAAAAAAAAACCACACAAAACCAAAAGACGGCCTGAGATCAACAGTTACTTTGGTGGGAGGAGGAGGAGGGACCCTTCCCCCTGGGGGGGTCAGGCCCACCCGCTCCTCGCGAGTGGATCGCCCCCACCTTCATTCACAGACTTTCTATCAGAACCTCGTCGGCGCCAGCTGTTGAAACCGCCGGAGAAGAGACGCTGGCTCCAAGTGTCTCCGGCTTAAGCCCAGCAGCAGCTGATGACTCCATGGACGACAGGACGCAGTTCTCACTCCTCCAGGCCCCGGAACCCCTAGTCCTCCCCCCTCCCCCTCCCTCCCAGAGCTTGCAGGGAGGACCAGGGACCAGGTGACATGCTACACTAATCCCTCATCCCGCTCCATGCCGGGTACGGAGCCTGGGCCCAAAGCTGCACTGTGGAGAGCTTGACACCCTCCACTCAGAGTGGGCTGAGGGGGAGACGGAAGGATGTGGGAAGAGGGAGGCAGAGGTGAGACACCCAAGGCAGAACAAGGGGACACTGTGCACCTCACACACGGCCAGGTGCCGCGCCTTGGCACAGCGCAGCCATTCTTCTCTTTCGGTCATAAGCTCCTGTGTCTTCGGAACAGGAACATGCCTTTGTATGAAACTGTCTCCCATCTCCCTTTAGGAAAGGCTACGAGCTGCAAGATACTGTTGGGTGGATCTCCCAGGAAAACCGGTTAAAGGGGGCAGATTCAGACAGATGGAATGTGGGCACGATGGTTACAGCTGCAGCAACCATTTTGCAACCATGAGGGAAGTCGGGGGCTGGAAGCTCCACTCTGAGGACTATGAGCAGAAAGGTCTGGGTAGCGGGCAGTGGGAGTGGGACAGCGGGCAGCACTCCGCCCAGGACAGCCTGCCTGCAGGTTCGCTTTGGGTGAGAGAGAAGCAAACACTTGCCTGAGTGAAGTCTCTTTCTGTAGGGTTTCTGTCTATTTAACAAGATGGCTCCATTTGCCTTCCTTCTCTAAGCAGCTCCAGAATTTATGCTTTGCTCTGAATTTCCTGCCTTACAGAGATTCACAAACGCCATGCGGAAGTGTCACAGGAGGGAACAACGAGGCCCCAGGATAAAGGTGCCGTCCTCTACCAGGTCCAGGGGAAGAAACAAGACTCCAAGAGCTCATCTCGGGCCAGGGCCTCAGCAGGAAAGTGGTGATCGTGACATCCCAGCCAGGAGCAGGTGCTCCAAAAGAAACCTTTCAGAACCCAAGGCAAGGAGGGAAAGTGAAAGAAAAGCCTTCCTCGGGGTTGTCCAGGGTGCGGTTGTCGTACCTGGGGGCCGGCATGGCACGTGGGTGGTCTTGTCCAGCGGTCACCCTCCTTGGGGAGAACCTCTTCCCACAAGGGGCGCGCTTTCCGTAGTCTGAACGGGCCAATCCGTCCCCACAGCCGCCCACTGGGGACACACGACTCCATTGCTCGAGCTGGCCTGAGTTGCAGGGTAGGGGCAGGGGACACAAGCTGGGCCCCTGACTCTTTGGCCTGCAGCCCTTGTCAGACAAGAGGCCGAACTTTCTGGAAGGGCCAGCAGCAAGGCCACTTCTGCAGACAGTTATAGAGTAAGAGGGGGAGGTGCTCGGGATGAGGAGACAGGGCAGAATAACCCTGTTAGAGCCCTGGGGTCAGCGATGCCACATGCAGGACAGCCCAGGTCAAGCCCACATAAAGAATGAAAAGGAGACCTACTTGTGCTAAAAAAATTCATTCTTCTTGTGAAATTTAACTTTGTGATGTCCTGTTTTGTTTTGCTGTAAAATCTGCCAATCTTACAGATGGCTGGATCTCTCTGGGCCCAAAGCCAGACTCTGTCCTGGACTCCCCAGGAGGGAACTGAAGTTCTCTCGGGGGGTCCTCTGAGAAATGTCTACTAAGGAACAAACCTGAGGAGGAGCAATTTGTGGGCATCAACGTGAAGGCGGATGGCACAAGACTGCAGAGAAATGCAAGTGTATGTAAAAAAGAAGAGGGTGCCAGGCATGGCGGTGCATGCCTGTAGTCCCAGCTACTCAGGAGGTAGGAGGATCTTGGGTTCAGGACCAGAACTAGGCCAAGGCTCTTGCAGGGAGGAAGGCGGCTGCTCTGCCCTGGGGGAGGGAGAGAGCGGCGCAGGTGGAGTGGTGCGGTGGGGTGGCTCTGCCTGTGAGCAACGCCGCACTACAGAAATTGTGCGTGAACTCACGCTTCCATCAACAGGAACAACAGCACAGCTAGCTGGTGACGACGGCCAACCCTCCCTGCTCCCCCACCCCGCTGCCCACTGTTACTCTGCGCGGGTCTCTGCAGGGACATCCGCAAGCCGACACGCTCAGAACGTACACGGTGTCCTCCAGGGATTTTACTCCTCACGTGTTAAAAATAGTCGGTCTATGCACAGTGCTCTCAAAATTACCGAAGTAATGTCTTAAAGTTACCCAGGTATCCCTTCCGGGCCGTTCTGCTAGTTGAAAACAAGTCGTGCGTTTCTGTTTTTCTGCATGCACCGTACATTATAGTGCAATAAAAATTTATTGAGAAAAACCTCAAACATCAAAAAGGTCATGTGGCCAAATTTGTCTTGAGTTTCTTTGTCTGCTTGGGTTTTGCTTAAGAAGCTGACTCCTACTCCTGAAAACTAAAATAAAATCTCATTTATTTTCATGTATCAGTTTTGGAAAGTTTTCAGTAATATTCACTTGCTTTTGATTAACCTGAAAGTTGTGTTTGTAAATACTGTGAGGTGGGACCTAATTTTTGCCCCAGAGACATGGTTGTCCCAATGTCAGTCATTAAATCGTGCGTGATTTCCCTTACTAATTTGAAATCAGTGTGGACCCTTCATTCTACACAGTGAAAACGTTTTCCTTGCACCTGACCGCTGATTCAAATCGCAAACACGTCCTCTTGCAGTCCTTGGTGTTAAACTTCTCTTCAGCGGTAACAGCTTTCATCCGGGTAACCTTCCCGGAGTGATGTGCACGTTGCCTAGGGCGACTTGTGCAGATCGGAGTCTCAATCAATGGTCATCACTTCAGCCCTCGTTTTTACAAAGGGGGGACAGAGAGAGGTCATACCCGTTGCCTGTGGTCCCACATATAAGACTAGGGACTTGGGGACTTGGGGCAGCTCCAGCCTCCCCTGCTGTCCTTCGAGAGCTGGTCACCATGGCCACGGCCTGTTTCGGTCATTGTTAAAGTGACATGCTCACCAGCAGTAAATCTCCATGTTGGGAAGTGGCCCTTTGCTGTGGATTTAGCTGCTCTTTAGGTACCAGGGCACCAGCCTGTGCTACTCCACAGGGGACCGTCCCACGCTGCCAGATAAGATGCAAATCCAGCATCTGGTTGAGGTTGACAAGCTCCAGAGCACTGTGACATGAGGGGCATTCTGTGTTCCTTTTCCATCCACCCAAAGGAAGTGGGTGGTGTTTACACTGTGGGTTACAGGGCCAGCGCAGAAAGTTGCTCAACCATTGAAAATCTGCCTGTCCTTGTAGGAACTGCGAAGAGAAAATCCGGGGTGACTGACACAGCAAATTGGATCCCCACTTGCTAACTCTCTTCTAATTTGCAAATATATTAGTAAGAAGAAGCTGCCACGGGCCAGTTTCATTAATCCAGCACCCTGGCCTTACAAAGAGAGGCCAGCATCTTAAAATAATAAAGGACACTCAATTTCTCAATTGTCACGCAGCTAGAATTCTCCAAGTTCAAAAAAAGAAAATCAATCCAGGAAACCAGGAGTTACAGGGCAACCCCGTCCCAGTTGTAACAAGGCAGGGTGCTATGGTGCCCATTTTTGATCATCAAAATCCAAATACTGCTGCTTAAGGTGGCCGCAGTATAGCTGAGGTCAGGTCCTTGTGAGAAAAGCTGAGTGAAAATACGCTTTGTTTTCTTACGAATCTTCAGTGTGCAGAGGATTTTTTTCAAGAAACTTTGAAAATATATTCTTTAAATAGTAATCAGCTCTAAGTCAACACTGAGACTCCACAAGAGCGGCAGACATGTAGAATCTCTGTCCTCACTGCTGTGGCACCAGCAAGGTGACCAGACCTTGATGGCCACAGCTGGGAACGGACAGCCCTGGGAAGGGACAGCAGCCGGCAGTGCTGGAGGCTGGAGGAGGGAGATAAGGACACAGAAGTAAGACCTCTTTCTTCCCTTCCTATCTCTTGCTCACAGCTCTGTTTCTTACAAATTAGGTCATAAACTTCACTTGGTTGTAAACTGTCACCTGCTCTATCAGAGGCCCTGTGGGCTCAGGGCGAGCTGGGCTCACTCAGAGGTGACCGTCACTAAGCAGGTAGCCAGCGTGTCCCCAGCACCAGCAGGAATCCCACAGCCCTGAGCTGTGCCTGTGCTGGGGTCCCGTCGGACATAGTCAATCCTTCCTTGGAGCCCCTTGTCCTCTGTGACCGAAGAGACAACTCTTCAAAGGTGTGGAAAGCCAGGCCTCCTGGGCCGTTCCCCTGGAGCCCCAGGTTAGCATCATGGCTCTTTGTTTCCCCTTTTCTGCCTCTGAAGCTGGAGATCCCAAGGCAAGCACCGCACGGGTACCGAACACCTTTTATTCAGCGGCAAACACGAAGGCCACTCTAGAAGATGCCTGCAGAGACCCCGCGGCGGCCATGAGGCTGAGCGCTGAGAAACCCCCTGCAGCAGGAGGTCCCCGGGCCACGGCTTTTCAACAGCGCGGGACGTTCATGCGATCTACGACACCCAGGCCGGGAGGGAAGAGCCAAAATCGCCTTTGCTCGCAGATGGCATGGCCGTCTCTGCAGGGAATCTGCAAGGACTGACCAAAGCCTCCTGGGACCGCGACACGGGAACAGCAAGACGGCAGAACACAAGAGGAAGATGCGAGCGTCCGTGTCTCCCTCCACGGCAGCGGTGAACGCGGATTTGAAAGCAGAAAGGCCATCATTTGCATCAGCACCCCACAGGTGAGACGTCTCAGGGAAAAATCGAACGAAATATGGAAAGCCACGCGTTTGAGAAATTCTCAAAAATCAGAGGGCGGGGGCGGGGCCCGCTACATTCACTGCGCAGCCGATTTGCGTTTGAGTTGTTCTAATTCAGTGCCTCTACCAGGCACGAGCCAAGCTGCTTCCACACACCAACCAACTCACTGGTCCCAAAACCACTGCCACTCGACTGCAGTTCGGGGTGGGGTGAGGGGGCTGCATGTGGACAGATGGAGCTCCCCTCTCACTGCTCAGCGACCCACCACCGTCTCACCTGACCCAAGCCACCACCATCTCACCCGACCCACCACCGTCTCACCCGACCCACCTGACCCACCACCGTCTCACCCAAGCCACCACCATCTCACCCGAGCCACCACCGTCTCACCCGACCCACCACCGTCTCACCCGAGCCACCGCCGTCTCACCCAACCCACCACCGTCTCACCCGAGCCACCACCGTCTCACCTGACCCACTGCCGTCTCACCCAACCCACCACCATCTTCATGACCCGTGTCACCTGCTATAATACCCTCCCCTGATTTTTCCACCTGTGTGGGGAACGCCAGCTTGAAAATAACCCAGAGTGTTGACAGAACACTTCTCTTGCTCAGAACTTCGGTTTCAGCGCTGAGTGTACAGGTGTGTATGAACACAGACCTCCTCAGAGCTTTGACACGAATCTACTCCCTATGTTAAGACTCTTCCTATAAGGAAGACATTTTTTCAAAATTCTAAGTGCTGATTTAGACTGATTTCTGGACAGTCACCCCCTGATCTCTCCTGTGGACTCCTAGTCCGTCTTTCAGTGTTTGGACAACAGTGGCTTTTCTGGCCAAACATTCATTTTAAACAATGGTCTAAATTCATCCCTATGAGCCTGGCATCCACCCTACTCCACTCTGTCTTTTTGAACTCACTGTGTACGGGACTCAGATTTGACATTGTGCGACTTCCTGATGGTACCATGTCATTATCCTGGAGGGAAAGGGCTATTTAAATCCCGACTCACAGCCATACTCACCAGCCACAACAAACCCAGACCTCAGAATGGTGTCCTGAACTTGCAGTGCCCCTGGCGAGATGGGTTTAATTACAGCATTTCAAAGAGCTTCCCAGGGCGCCTGCGGAGTGCGGACGCTGCTCTCCTCTGCCCTCCTCTGCCCTCCTCTGCCCGCCTCCTTCCCGCACAACTGCAGCTTTGGATCCCACGTGAATGAAAACTGAGCCGATGCCAAGGGTGTGACCAGGATACCAGACCTCACTGCAGCCTGGGTGGAGCCCTGCACTCAGCGAGCAGCAGTAAAAGACTGCAGGCCTCTCTCCACACAAAGTGCCCTTAGATGTCCAGGCCGGGCCACCGACTCCATCAGGGCAGGGCCAGCACAGAGATAAAGCTCTCAGAGACTTCATCCAGACCCACCCGCCACTGGCACTGTGGATACTCCATCCTCACCCCAGCTCCTGCACCCGGACCCCATATGACTGGCAGGACCAAGCCTCCCGCTGGGCCCAGCAGGGCTGAGGAGGGCCTGGTCTCCGAACAATGTCATCCTTGAGTTCACAAGATCCCCCATAGTCCTGTGTCCAACACAGACACCGTGTCCTCACGTCACAGACAAGAGAGCCTCTGTGCGCTCCCTGGCCACAAAAGAGCAAAAACAGAGAGAAGGGACAGAAACCCAGACCTCCGCCAGCATCCAGCTCAGCCCACTTGACCTGCTGTCCTGTGATGGCTGTGCCATCTGGCTGTGAAGGGCCCCGCAGGGGCTGCCAGCTGACCCCGACCCTGACCTGACCCTCTGATCTTCCTGCCCCTGAGCTTGTCTAGGCTGGCCCCTCTGATCTTCCTGTCCAGGATGGCCCCTCTGCTGGCCCCTCACATGACCTGGATCCCGCACAACCCGATGCCCACCACAAAGCAAACTCTGCTTTGAAGGACGGGCCAGTCCTGCTCAGCATGGCTTCCTCCTGCTTCCATGGCTCCTCCTCCCCATCTCCTTCTCCCTTGCACTCCTTAACTCCACACCTGACCGTTTGGAAGTGACTTTTGCTGCCTGGAGGAGTCCATGCATGAGAAAGTCGAAAGCACTGAACAGCAGCAGGAGAAAAGGGAAATGAAAGCTGGGCACTGTGGCTCCCATCTATTATCCCAGACACTCAGGAGGCAGAGATTAGGAGGATCAAGGTTCTAAGCCAACCCAGGCATATAGTTTGTAAGACCCTATCTCAGAAAAACACATCACAAAAAATACTGGTGGTGTGGCTTAAGGTGAAGGCCCTGAGTTCAAGCCCCAGTACTGCAACAAAAAAGGAAATGGAGTTTCATTAAACGTACCATGGACCAGGTGGGGTGGTACACGCCTGTAATCCAGCTCTTAAAAGGCTGAGGCAGGAGGATTGTGAATTTGAGGCCAGTCTGGGCTACAGAGTGAGACCCTGTCTCAAAATTTGTTTTAAAAATTAAAAATCAAAATGAAAAATAGATCGTTTTAATAAATTCAAAATAAAGCATTGCGATAAAGCAGAGCAGGGAACCGGGCCTTTCCACAGCTCTGGAGACCACGCGCCTGCAGTCTCTCTCGTGCCTCCCAGGGCGCTCACGGTGTCTCGCGTGGGCGCCGGTGTTCTGTAGACCGGTCTTCCCTGGACGCACAGGAGGCTGGGGCGCTGGCGATGACACAGCCAGAGAGCAACTGCTGCCGAAAGAGCCGTGAAGGACAGACAGAGAAAGCTGATGCAGTGCACGAAGTGGAGAAAACGCAAGATCGTGGCTACCGGGGCCCTCCGCCTCCGCCTCCTCCTGCTGCCCACTGCCCGTGCAGTGACGGCGAGAACGCACACCGAAGTCCCCAGGCCCCTCGATGACCAGACGCAGCCTGGACAGACGCCCTTCCGCACCGTGGTGACAACTGAACGATGCACGCTTCCAAGCGAATATCTTTTGAGATGAAGCAACTGAGTCTCAGAGAAAGCAAATGACGTGAACAGGGTGAGAGGGAGCCAGGCCCTGTCTCGGGTCTGCTTCTTCCCACTCGGGAATCCTCTAGAATCGTCCGTGAATCGGAGATGCAGAGCTGGTCCCAGGTGTGCCTGGCACGGAGCAAGGACAGGAAATAAGAATTAGGCCTCCTAATTCCTGCAGTTCTCCCAGGCTGCAGGGTGGGGAGAGACTGTGGTCCTCCCAGTGCCGCTCCCAGCAAGGGCCAGGAGGTTGTCCTGGGAAAAGCAGGTCCTAAGTGTCCATGATTGGCCCTGACGGGGTTGGGGACCCTCCCTGACACCACAAGCAGCAGGCCTGCCTTCCAGCCCCCGCCGAGCCCTTGGCACGGAGAACACATGGCATCCTTGCCAAGCCTACTGCCGCAGAGAGGCCATTGCACAGGTGTGCAGACCGAGGCCCTGGAGACCTAAGCGTCCACCCATACGTCATTCAGTGCGGTTTTGGTTTGCGTTTCCGTGGTGACCCGGGTGCTTAGTACCTGTGCACAGTGTTCACAACTTGTTCGTTCGTCCTGCCCTGGCTGTCCATCTTTGGGTGGCCGGTTTGTAGGGGTACCTTAGACCGCATATAGTCTTTTGGGGTTTTTTGGTAGCAGTACCAAAAGTGATAGAGTCATAGTGCTCTATCTACTACTTGAGTCACCTCCCCAGCCCTTTTTGTGATGGGTTTTTTGGAGATAGGGTCTCGAGAACTATTTGTCTAGGCTGGCCTCAAACTGTGATCCTCCTGATTTCTGCCTCCTGCTAGTGGTACTACCAAAAAAACTCATGGCCTCACATTTGCTGGGCAGGCGTGGCACCACTTGGGCCACTCCACCAGGCCAGCCCTTTGTGTTGTTGTTTTCGAGGCGGGGTCCCTCTTCATTCCCCAGGCCAGTGTGGACCACCGCTCTCCTCTGTGTGCTTCCTCACGTAGCTGGAGGTGGCAGGTGGGCACCATACCCACCCATTGATTGAGATGGGGTCTCACTATTTTGCCCAGGCTGGCCTTGAACCACAATCCTCTGGAACTCTGCCTCCCAAGTAGCTGGGAGACCCCACACCCAGCTGGATACGGGTCTTTTGACAGATCACATCTCCCAGTCTATCACTTGCCTGTAATCAGGCGCTCTACCACTCGAGCCACACCCACAACCCTTGTTAATTTTAATTTTCTTTTTCTTTCTTTTCTTTTTTTGTTTTCTGTGCTCTGGGGTTTGAACTCAGAAACTCCACTCCGCCAGCTGTTTCTGTGATGGGTTTCGAACCTCGAGCCTCCTGATCTCTGCCTGCTGAGTAGCTAGGATTACAGTACTGGTGAGCCACCAGTACTGGGCTAGACTCATATTTTCAACTTCTAAAATTTGATGGACTTTTCACAAAGATTGCACTGAGCCTATGTAGATTTGGGGAAATTGACATCCTAGCAAAGCTCTGGCCCCTGACTCACGAGCATAATGAACCTCTCTTCTTCCATTCCTGTCTGCAATGGTTGTGTTTTGGGCTTTGGTTTCTCAGGGAAGAGGAATTACAGATATTTCACTGGATTTATTTGTAGGAAGTTAATGTTTTCTGTGTGATTTTAGATGGTAATATTTTTTCTTTAATTTTTGTCTTACAATTGCTTCGTACCATGTGGCCTTGCTAAATTCATCCGTTCCAGAAGTGTCTGTAAGTTCCATCAGGCTTTTGCCATTGGTGAGCAAAGGCGGTTTTACTTTGCCTCTTCTCGTCCACCGCCATCCAGACTGCGGTGCTGGCCGGAGACCGAGGAGGGCGTTCGCTGCAGGTTTTTCACATTCTTTCATCTCTTGCAGGAAGTTCTGTTCTGTTTGCCAAACATCGTTTATCATGAAGTTTATCAAATGCTTTTGCACGCCTATGAAAAGATCACGTGACTTTGCTCCTTTATTCTGGTAAGACGTTGTCTTAGTCCAAGTCAAATGCGTTGTTCTGACTCTCAAGGGGTCGAGACAGTTCGGCCACGCTGCTTGTGGCCGTGTCTTTTGAACTCAGGGCAAACGCTGTACCACCGAGCCTCACCTAAGTGGGATGGGGAGGAGATGGCAGGGGTGGGGGGAGAGCTGGTGGGCGATCTGGATCTATCAATGAGCAACGTGAGGCTGCTTAGGACTGTCACAAGAGATCCCCCACACAAGGAAGAGAGGCAGTAAAAACGAGGGGAAAGGTGAGCTTTGGGCGCCGTGGACGTGAATCCGAAGTTCTCAGAAGCGTGCTCTGTAAGCAGAGGCTGCCGCACTCCAGATTCACGGCGATCGCGCTTGCTTCCGTCAGACCGCGAGCGTGCTGAAGCAGAGGCGAGTGAAGGAGAGAACGAGCTCTCTCTTCCTCTCGCCGGAAGATCTTGGGGTCAGGAGCATGGGGGTGCTTTGTCCACCATCCTTGGGGGTGCACTCAGCTTTAAGGGGCGCCCCGGCACCTCCAGCAGTGCCAGGCACTATGGGCCCATGAATGAGGGAGTGAACTAATGAGGACGGGTAGCTTGTAGCTGAGTGAGTGAAAGATTACAGGGTGAGATACAAAACATCCAGCTGGACACAGGCCTTGGCCATTCCTGGGTTCCAGCTGCTACCTCCGCCCTCCTGCCCGTGAGAACCATTCAGATGCGGTGAAAGTGATGGCGTTTATTGGGAAAGGAACCCACTTTCCATGGGCTGAGGGAGCGCGAGGGAGAACAGTTATTTGTACCCAGGCGCCATTTTTATTGAGGTGGAGGGCTCGGGGCACTGAGTGCCTCCCCGGAGCAGCCCACAGTCACGGCTAAGGTCACAGGGCTGGGTGTCTAGGATGTGGTTTACAGGCCTGGGCCTTTGTTTTGTTAAGGGAAAAATCTACGGTTTCAAGAACTGATGCGGCCCCACTTAGGGTGGGTGGCATCCATGACCTTGGTGGGCTCCCTTGATCTCCACAAGGACTTTAGGATTTTTCTCTCAGAGACCTTCGCATTTTTCCATCGCTCCCGGCTAGCGCACCCAAGCACGCGTGGAGACGGCTGTCACCAGATGCAGGAGAAGAGCAGACGTCCAGAGGCCTCTGGTGCCGGGCTCTGTTCTGCAGCATCCACTTCTTTATTGTTTTTAGTGCCCCCTTTCTGTGCTGTAGAAGCCCAGTGTGCTTCCCTTCACCCCTGGAAAGAAAAGACGCTTCCCGTTTCACGCCACGGGTGACCCGGGATGCCTCCCTCGCTGTTGCTCCCAGCGACCACTGACAAAGCGCTCCCTCTTAGCCCCGTGACACCAGGGGCCTGAGTTCCATGGCAGACAATGGTGCCCACCCCACTGAACTGGAGGCTGTCACCTCCGAGCTGCCCAGCCATCCTCAAGCCCCCGAGTCCACGCGGCTGCTCCCGACTTTGCTACGAATGTTTGTGCATTTGTGCGTAAATTTGTGTTTGTTTTCCCTTTCGTTTGTCTTTTTTTTATCATCTGACCGGAGAGGAATTAGTAGTAATTAACTATACACGGCCGTATGTCCATGAGTTACAAGACATGGAGGTGACATTCAAGTGACATTCAAGCAAAGTCTTGCTTCCTCTCTTAGGAAAAAAGCACATTTCCAGTTGTACCCAGCAGTACTATTGTGGGCAGGAGAATGACTTTGTTGTTGTCTTTACTTGGGGCTTAAGTATGGCTTAACAAGGTGTAGAAGAGGGCCAAGTTCACAAGGATGGACTGTGGTGTTGTCTTGTGTTAGCCTGGCTAGGCTACTGCCCAGTCATCAATCAAATGCCAAAGTCTGTTATCAGGCAATCTTTAATAACAATGGGGCTGGATGACTGGGTGGGCCTAGCTTAATCAGTTGAAGGCCCTCAGAGGAGCGCCCAGGCTTTCCATGATGGGGCATTCCCCTGTGGACAGGATCTCCAAGCTGTATCAGTGGTCCGGCCTGCCCTTTGACTTTGCACTTGCCCAGCCCCCACACCACACAAGCCAATTCCCTGCATGAAACCATTTCATATATTTCCCTGCTGGTTCTGTTTCTCTCATTGGACTTTGTTGCCAGAAATGTGGGGAAAAGCAAAAGATGTAAAAGCTGAGAGCCACGAAGAAGAAGAGAGGAGGACACCGAGTTCTGTCTCACAATCAAAACATGCATCTGGGGACCCTAGTGCAGAGAGGGCAGCAGGGCTCCCTGGAGCAGAGACGTTGAAGCTGTGGCCTAGTCAGGGTTCCTGTCCTCCTTCTGCACAGCGCAGAGTCAAAGGGACCCGAACCTCAACAAGGGCTCTGAGGATCAAGCTGCTGTTTACAGCAGCCGGCTCTCGGTTACCACGGGTGTCACCGTCCTGGTGGTCACTGCACAGTCTTCCTTCCTGTCCCCGTGGACAGGGCTCAGACTGGATGGGATCTCTGAACCTAAAAAGCCCTCGGATCAGAGCAGAAAATCTTCCTCACTTCCCCTGGTCTCACACTTGGTTAAACCCCATATCCAAGAGAAGGAGCCAGCCGAGCGGGAGCCATCGGCAGAGCGGCCCAGCCTTCTCCCAGGCAGCCTGGAAGCAGCTGCATCCCAAGGCTCTGACTTGGGGGAAAAAAAAGAAACCGTGCAAAGCCAGACAAGTGCAAAGTCCACAAAATGCCCTGGTTGAGGGCAGAATTCAGTGCACACGTGCACACGAGCCCTTTCCTGGGGACAGGCCAGGCCGTGTAGTTCAATCCGTCCTCACAGGCAGCTCTGACATCTCCAGCCACGGTGGGGAAACGACTGGTGGAGGGGACACCATTCATGCACTTCCCACCCTCCACTCGAGGGCTCCCACTGTGGATTTCCAAAGTCTCCAGGCAGGTTTAGGATTTCCTGGGCATTGAGAAATCTCAGATTCTGTGTGTCCACTGGCAGGTTAGATTGTGGGTGTTTGGTGGGTGGTCTTTGTCTGAGGCCTGCTCGGTGCTCAGTGAGGTGCCTGGCTCAGGAATGTTCGCTTATCTCAAAGAACCTTAACAGGCGTGTCTCACCGATAAGAAGTTAGGCCAGAAAAGTGAGAGAACCAGCCCAAGGTCACAGGGCAGGCCCCAGGCCTGGGTTTTGAAACCAGCAGCCAGATTCCAGAAATTGCAGGCTGTAGAAGCAGAGGGGAAATGTCCAGGCCTCTCATTGCAGACGTGCAAAGAGTTGAGGCCCGGCTGGGATGGAGTCCCAGTTTGGATCTCCCCCACTAGCGGCCTTCCCACCCTGGGGAGCCACACGAGCTGGCCCCTTCCCGGTGTTTGGGAGAGAGAACTTCTTGCAGGTCACATGCAAAAGTAAATTCCAGGCATTTCTGGACGCTCTCCACTGACCTCCTTATCAGAGGCAGCTGAGTGGCGGTGACAGAAGACTCCATGTCCTCTCTGCACTGGGAGGAAAGAATCCGGGGTGCAGGCGCCCGTCTGGTGACTCACCATAGATAAGAGAGGCTGGGGATTGAGGGGACAGGGGAACCTGGGGGATGCAGGTCCCCCTCCAGTGTAGCCAGCTCTGGTACAAAGGTGGCCTGTGAGGCAGGTGGGAAGCCATGACCATGTTGGCACCTGCCCCCACCACCCGGGAGCAAGACTTTCTGAGTGCACTTGTCACTCAGCATTCTAGAAAGACTGGAGGACAACTACCAAGACTCAGGACAGCTTCCCAAGGTAGGCCTGCATATGCCCTCAGGGTCCTCATCTGTCCCATGGGGGCTGGGCTCAGGACGAAAGCTTGCGAGTGTATCCCAAGGGTCTGCTGGTTCACCATGCTCTGTGAAATTTTGTTTAACCCCCCAATTTCTGGCTTCTTTCTTTTCTTTTTCTTTTAATAAAAGATTTAGATGCAAAGCCTGGGCGGTGCAGTTGTTCCTCGCTCCCTGCTGTCTCCTGAGCAGGTGGCCCCAGCTCCTTCTCGGGCTCCACATTTGCAGCCCTGGGTGCTCCTGCAGGCAGCCCAAGCCTGCAGCCTTACCCAGACTATCCCTGTCCCTGATTCTAGGCCAGCCTGGCACTGGACCTGGCCGCGTTGGGCCCGTGCTGGGGAAGATGCCTTTGACTTGGGGAGGCAAAGTCGCTGAGCCCCCAGAAAGGAGCCCCTCCTCTTCCAGGGAACACGCGCCCAGCTCCACAAGGAGTTCACAAGAGTCTCCGACGCTCTGGCACTGCTGCTGGACCCGGGGACGGCAGATAAGAACTCGGGCCACACCGGCCGGGCAGGCCGTCAGTCGTGGGCTTCCCGTTCCTCATCCATTTCGCTGACAAATAATAACAAAATGTCACTTCCTGGGATTCTGATGGACGCAAGAATTCCAGAGTGGTACCCAGAGGTATGGTCGCTTCCCCTCTGCTCTGTCTACCTGGCCTGGTGGCAGCTCCGCACTTGTTCTAGACCAGGATCAACTCTACCTGTGACCCAGAGCCAGCTGGCCCCGACCTCCTTTGTCAAACTGGTTCAGTGTAGTGGGGATACAAAGGTGGCAGGACTGCCACCCGTGGTCTTACTAAGCAGCCCCTGGTGGTATAGGACATTTTAATGACTGGATTTATAAGACTGGTGCTCTGGGGTTTTTAAATGAAAAACTGTGATTTTCGAACGAACTTTAGAAACTTCTTTTAGAAAAGGAAAATGTTGCTTCACTGCCACCCCTCCCTCCCCCACAGCCTCTGTGCCTGGCACACTTCCTGCTCCGCGTCCCTGAGGGCCCAGGCCAGTGCACCGCCCGGCGCTTGCTGTGCAGATTTCAAATCTTCAAGAGCTGAGTCTTTTAGGTTAGGGCCTGCCACACCGCCACAGCTGGGCAGCAGTGACACAGGCAGAACACTGGGAGTTGGGGTGGGGGAGCAGGAAACAGGTTTGGACGGCCTGGGGCCTGGGGCCTCCCGAAAGGGTGGCCTCTGGGACTCAGCACAGGGCAGGGAGGAGCTTGGTGGGGACCTGGGAGCTTTGACCTCCTCTGGTTGGTTGCATTATTGATGGGCCAGCTGTGCGTTTCTAAACAAAATGAAGAATGTATTCGGACAGTGGCAGCTTGTGTCTGCTTACCAATTTGGATGCTTTAAACATTGTGAAAAAAACGTGAAAAGGTTTTTTTTAATTGTACAGTGTTGCAGTACAGAGATAACAAGGCGTTACTTCCTGTTGTGTGTTTGTGTACTGACCAGCGTCCTTGCTGAGAAGGGGGAGGGCAGAAGGAGAGAGAGAGAGAGAGAGAGAGAGAGAAGACGCAGTGACCGTTGCGTAACTCCTAAACTCCGAGTTGGTGGTGTGCGTGTGCACACTGGGACAGGAGGAGTTGTGTGCAAGGCGAGCACATGACCACCTGTCTCAGGTGAGGCTGTTCATCTCATCAGATGGGGAACAGCCCACACCTGTGCTCGAGGGCGGGCTCTCGTCCACAGTGGACCCCCAACTCTCTTGCTTCCTTCCTCCTGTGCCCCACGAACAAACTGAGCTCGCAGCACTCAGCAGTAAGTCAGCCCTGGCCGTGACTTAGGTCCTTGCTGCTAAAATTCGGTTTATCTGAAGCTCTGAGCATCGCTGGGCTCTAGGGACCCAAAGAATAAAACGTGGAGCCTGTGCTCCCAGGTGGGGTCCATGAGCCACACTGACGTGAGCTGGGAAGAGAACTGCTTCCCCAGCCATGAGGCCCTGTGGCCCCCAGCCGCCGGCCCTGGCCTGGCACTGAGGCTGAGGGTCCACTGGGGGCCAGAGTCCCAGGGATTTCCTGCTCAAGGTCCCCTGACCCACTGGCCTCTCAGCTAAACGTGGGGACCCCTGTGCAAGAACACATCCCAGGCTACAGACTGGAGTGCCAGTACCGTGTGTTGAGCTGACATGTCCCTTTGCACTCCCTCAGCCAAGGAGCAGAGGCCATCCAACAGGTCCCCCATGGGCGTGCGGGTCACCTGGATGAAACGGGGAGAGGGTCCCTCCCTGTGAAGGAGAGAGTCGCTTTCAGGGCAGTGAAAAGAACACGCCTTCATTTAGCTTGTTTCATTGCTTGAAAACACTGGCAGCGAGGCGTGGCTGGTTATGAAACACGCCCTCCTCATAAGTCATAAATGGTGCCCAAGCTGCTTCCCTGTGGAGGGAGAGGAACGCCCAGGTGAGAGCTGTGAACCACGAGGCCAGGGCCCCGCTCAGAGGGAGGGGGGCACAGGGCTCCACGCAGGCTCCAAGGCGTCGGTGAACCTCCTGAAACTCAGTCCAATGCACATTTTCATTTGTGTGTGCTGGGAAAGGGCCTGTAACTTTCCAGAGTTTTCCAACCAGGAAGATTAAGAATCACAGAGCTGGAGCGTTTTCTTATGTGTCTTATGAAGATGGAGAAGACTTACATTTTTAATCCTGGAGGCATTTTAGGGGCAGGGGATCGCTGAAAACTCTTCCACAAGGAGAGAAGGCGAGGTGCCAGAGAGCATCGGCACACTTGGTACTTATTTTAAAAATAAGTCCCGTGCCGTGGCTCATGCCTGTAATCCTGGCTACTTAGGAGACGGAGATAGGGAGGATTGCAGTTTGAGGCCAGCCACGGCAAAGAGTACATGAGACCCCATTTCCACAATAACCAGAGCAAAATGGACTGGAGGTGTGGCTAAAGCAGTAGAGCGCCTGTTTTTCAGGTGTAAAGCCCTAAGGTCAAACCTCAGCCCCCGCCCCACACACAAAAAAAGTCAGTCTCAAGAACTTTGAAGAAACTGGTGCCTCCCACCTGTAATCCCATCTACTCAAGAGGCAGAGATTGGGAGGATCTCTGTTTGAAGCAGCCCGGGGAAAAAGTTCGGGAGACCCTGTCTTAAAATGAAAACATCACAAAAAGGGCTGGTGAGTGGCTTAAGGTAGTAGGCCCTGAGTTCAAGCCCCAGTACCACAAAAAAACAACAAAAAAACCTTTGTATGAAAAGAAGCTGACAATTTAATGGCTTTTTAAAAAAGAAAATGGCTGCATAACTGGGCCTGTGTTGTGGTTTTCTACTTGCTCGGCCTTCCAGTCTCTTGGGCTTTGCATTTCTCCTTTCAACGTGGACTCTTACTCCCAGTTGTCGCATCCCCACATAGACCTGTAAAATTGCGTATTTCACTGCACTTCAATGGACTGCCATTTAGTGACCTGCAAAGCTGATCTTAGCCCCTTTTCTACTAGAAACGCGCGACACCCCAGAAGACCCTGGGCCTCCTCTGGCCTGGATGAATGAGCGCAGGGGCTGCGTGAAGGGAGGACACTGCTGTCCTAGGGCAGGGCCGGTGTGACCAGAGCCAACCTCTAACCAGCGGACAACGGAAAGCGTTTGCTTCACGACTGATGAATTTTCATCCTTTGCTCTGGAATCGAGGGGCTCCAAACTGCCACAACCACCTCAGCTTTCTGTCTTTTGTTCAAATCACAAATGCACTGTGTTTTGCTTGAATAGCCTGTGGCTAAAAGCCATCCATCCCTGCTGTCCTGTTTCCCAGTGGCCATGACGGTGAGACTCCCTCCACCCAGGTGGGTGAGCAGCTACTCTGGTGCCACCGGAGGACAAGTGCGCCCTCGCTTACCAGCTCACTCTCCTGGAGGTGCTTTGACATAGTCCACAGTCCTGCTGTGACTCTGGATTCCAGGGGAGGCTGCTTAGCCTGTATGACAGGAGAAACTGGAGGTTAGCTTGTTATTTCAGGAGCAAATTACGTAAGAGACTCAGGTTTGCTATTTGGCGTATCAGATGGATCCATCTGGGCTCAGTCGGTGATTTTAGCCCTTGTAGTAACAGGACTTCAGGAAGGACCCGTGCACCCCTCTGTCCAAACTCAGGAAGCACAGAACTGGTCCAAAACACGACAGATACGAGCCACAAACAAGCCAGAGTTCATTCTGGACATGTAATCTGAGCCCCATTGATGGGTCAAGATCTTGGGGCACGAAGATAATGCTGACTGTCTTGCTTCCTCCTTCCTTTTCTCTCTTCCTCCCTCCTATTGAGGATGCTGGGATGGGGGGAAAAGGGAAGCAGGGCCAGGAGGGTCAGTGGGCAGCAGCCAACCTGGGTCCAAGAAATGGGCTTGCTGCTTTGTCCTTAGTTCACCATGCTGGTACTAAAGAGTCTGGAGGATCTGAGTGGAGAACAAGGAGTGGACGGACCTAAGAGTTCTTCCTGCTGACTGAGGAATCCTGGGCTCCCTCTGCCCTCCCTGGCCTCCTACTCCTGCTGTATTGACCAACCTTTGCCTCCCTTCCCTCCCAGACGGTCGACCACCATATTGCCAGCTGACTAAGCGCTATGCTGACCCGGCAGCCCCAAAGCGGACTGTGTATCCACCCTCAGGAGCCTTGCAAAATGCAGGTGCCCAGGTCCCCCCGCTACAGTTCACACTGGCGTGCAGCCAGTTGCGCACAGGGACCCCATGATGGTGCTAACCCTCCAGCCAGGTGCTAAGCTCTCAGTTTTATCTCTTCTGCCCCACAAGTTTTATTGCTAAGTAAAGAATTAAGCTTCCCCTTTAAACAGTGATCAAGAACAAATGCACGATCCAAACTCACGTTAAGAATTAACCAAAGGAGAAAGCTGAGCGCCTGTGGCCGGGCTCTGGGCTGGGCGTCCGCAGTCCCAGGGAAACCTCCCACCCCCAATTATGGCGTTCAGCTAAACACGCCAGCCTGTTTCATCAGGGTTTCAGGGAGAGCGTGAATCACAAAGCTCACGACTTAGAACAGACCTCAGAAATTAAGACGCATCCTGACGCAGGCATGTTGTTAGGACAAATTCTGGGTCAGCAGCGGGCGGGGCTGGGAGAGCATTCGGGCCAGCTCCCAGTGTCCATGGGCAGTGGCCTCACTGGGCTCCACTCGTGGGCACTGCCCGGGGTGCGGGGCGGGAGGGAAGGTGGTGGAACTGGTCCTTCTGCTTCTGCAGACACAAGGGCTGGGAGGACCAGAAGGAACTACACAGGGCTCCACAGCACTTGCATTTCCAACCGCCAAAGTTCCAAGGATGAGCTCCTTGAACTTCTGTGTTCGTGGTTCAAAAAAACACGGAATTTTTAACAAGTTTTTTGCAACTTTGGAGCAAAACTCTGGCAGGTGCTCGGAAGTCTTTTTCCCTTTGAAAAGTGTAATGAAAATACTACAGATGATCACAAGTTTCTGCAGGGAGTTAGCCTATCAAGTGGAGGAGGAGGAGTGTGGCACCTGCCACCCGTTAGCTGTGTGGCTTTGGACCAAGCAACTTAACCTTCCTGTGTTTCGGTATTCCTATAAAATGTGAGCACAGTGGACCCTACCTTAGAGAGTTGCTTGGAAAACTAAATTTGTTAGTGCATGCAATAATCCATCGATACCAACAGAAACCCCAATCATCAACCTAGAGCCATCAAACATTAGTCGGTAATTCTCTTGCTGTATTCTCTCCCTCCATCTCCCTCACTGGGGCCGGGAGGGGGGCTGTATGCGAACACTGTGGACCTCATCAGAGCAGACAGCCGACTTGTGAGGACGAGAACCGGGTTGCATTTGTCCTGCTAGTGTAACGTTCAAAGTACCTCAGAGACAAGAAGAAATGGACTCAGCTGACAGGTGAGCTTTATATGGAAAATGATGGTCAAAAAAGAGCCAAGCCTCAGGACCCTCTGAACCTGGGGCTCCATTGCAGAGCTGTAGGGGCAATGATGGCCCCATGGGTGAAGGGGTCCCTTCCAGACCCTATCTCAGACTATCAGAATTCCGAGTCATTGAGAGTAAAAGGGGACACTGCCAACATGTCCTTCAAAAAGGACAGGAAAAGCCCTGGTTTTGTAGGGCTGCATCCCCAGGCCTTAGGGGCCAAGGAGACAAAGAGCTGACAGGGGCCCCGATGCCTGCTGGCCATTTGTCCCCTGCTTTGAGGTCTCAGGAGAAGCAGCACTGTTGGAATGTTAAGTGGCACTGGACGATCATAAATCTTAGTGTCTGCAGCCTCCGATGAACCCCACAGCCTGCCACTTCTCTCCGCCCGGCCAGGTCTGCCTGGGGCCTCTCCGAGAGGTGCAGCC
The DNA here is from genome assembly GCF_047511655.1 of Castor canadensis. Taxonomy (NCBI): domain Eukaryota; kingdom Metazoa; phylum Chordata; class Mammalia; order Rodentia; family Castoridae; genus Castor; species Castor canadensis. The sequence continues at coordinate 1,978,763 of NC_133386.1, read as the reverse complement.
TGAGCACAAGGCTGCCTGGGTGACCGTCTCTGGGACCGAGAGATCAAGCAAGCTTATCAAACACCGATCAAGCCGAGAGTCCCCACAACTTACCTTCATCGTCACTCTAAGTTGACGGACTCCTTCTCAGACTTGGCCTTGTGCAGAGCTATTGCTCAATGCAGGAGGTCACTGTCCTTACATTGGACGTCAGGGTTGCCATTCCCCCGGGACTAGGATGAGACCTACACTAGCCTGAAGAAGGCCAGAGGGGAAGGGGGGACATTATGGTAAATCCAAAGATTGGCACTTGCTCCTGTATGTCCTTGGGTGCTCCACCTTCTCCTGGGGAAAATTCCAGTCACTAACACAGTCCCTGAATCCCCTAATAGAGAGGTGAGACTCTCAGGGATCCCCTAAGTTATTCATTCATTTGTTCATTCATTCACTCAACAAATACATGTTGAATCAATTGACTCAGGGCCAAGGCTGTGATGAGTAACCCCAGAACCTCCCCTCGGCAGAATATCATTTAGGGGAGACAGGCAGGTTAATTACCAACCATTACGCCAGCTGCCTCCTGTGAAATAGACACGGTAGTAATTGTGCAGACACTGAGCTATGGAGGCTGGGGCTGTGGTTACCATGATTGGCAGCTTCGGGAGGCGCTGGCACTGGCGCTGGGCTTCCAGGATGCTTCACGGAGAGGAGAGAAGCGTGACCAATCACAGCTGTGACTTCATCTCTAGCTTTCTGTTTAGCTAGGCAATGCTTCACACTGCTCAAATAGCAAGATGAAATCAAAACATTTATTCAGCCAGGTGCCGGAGGCTCACGCCTATAATCCTAGCTACTCAGGAGGCAGGGATCAGGAGGATCGTGGTTTGAAGTCAACCTTAGGAAAACACTTTCGGGAAATTCTATCTTGAAAATACCCATCACTAAAAAAGGACTAATGGAGTGGTTCCAGCAGTTGAGTGCCTCCTAGCAAGCATGAGTCTGTGAGTTCAAACCCCAGTACTGCAAAAAAAAAAAAAAAAAAAAGATTTATATAATAAGAAATCTCAGCCAGCATCAGTGGCTCACACCTGTAATCCTAGCTACTTGGGAGATAGCAAAATGGACTGGAGGTGTGGTTCAAGCGGTGGAGTGCCTGCTTTGCAAGTGGGAAACCCTGAGTTCAAATGCTAGTCCCACCAAAAAAAAAAAGTCTCATTTCCACTGAGCTCATCTGAGCAATCCGCTCACTGCCCTTGTAATTAACCATTTGTACGTGGTCTGTGTTTACACTTCTGTTTCTTCACGTAGATGCAGGCAGATGATAACATGCTTTTGTATCCCTCTCTTCACACACAGTTCTGTGTTTACTTTTCCCTTAATGTCATATTCTGAAAATCTTTCTCTCTCTGTATGTAGAGATCTTTCCCATTCTTTCTTTTTTGGTGGGACTGGAATTTGAACTCAGGGCTTCACGCTTGCCATGCAGGCATCACACTTACAGTCTATCTTGCTATGGTTACTTTGGAGATGGGGTCTCTTAAACTATTTATCCAGACTGGCCTTGAACCATGATGCTCCTGATCTCAGCCTCCCAAGTAGCTAGGATTATAGGACTGAACCACCAGTGTGCCCTGCTTCCTTTTCTCTTGTGATAGCTACATTTGCTTCAAGCATCCAGATGAATAATCCAGATGGGTCATTCTTAATATTTTGCTGTTGCAAACTATGAACGGCACTGTGCATTTGTCATTTTGCACGTGCTTTGATGTGTCTATCCGTCAGATCAATAGGAGTGGGGCTGTGGGTTCAGACAGTTCCACGTTCCCTCCCTAGGAGTCACGCCACCTGTCTCTCCGCAGGCGGTGGTGAAAGCACTGTTTCTGTAGCGTCCCCAGCCTCTCTGTCGCACGCCTGTCTTGTAGGTGAGTGGCCACTGTCTCCCTTCGGTTATTTCATGATGACTAACTGCTTGAACTCCCACTCTTAGAAGAAAGATCGTGAGGTCTTTCGTTTGATGCCGCCTAAATGCCCGACATCATCAGCTTTAGGGAGTCTTGTGAGGCCAGGCACTTGGGTTTGGGGCCTTTCCTTTCCGATGAAGCTGAACCTGAATGGATAGGAGGAACCACCATGAGCACAGGGAGGTGACACTTACCATCTCTGAGGTCAAATGTGCCCAGCACATTTTCTCCCAGTGTATAGTTGGTGTCTTCACTTCTTGTACGCTTTTTTAGGATAAGCAGGATTCCTATTTTCTAACACAGTCACAAGGACGCTAAGTACCTATAGCTTTCAGAAGCAACAGGGTGCACAGCCAGGTGGAAGCATATGACTGGGGGGGGTCTCCCAGCCATGGCTGGGGCCCTGGGACCTTTCTCCTCTGCAGACGGGGCTCCTGGGGCACTGGGGAGGCACCAGGAGGCCCATTTACTCAACACTTGTGTAGCTCGAAACCTCGGACCTCTCTGCTCACCAGCCCACCTTCATCCAGCCAGGGTGCAGGAGGGGCCCGAGGCTGAAACTGAGAGTGACATCAGTTGCCCAGAGTTGGAAATTAGTATATGCTTTCAATGGCTCAAAAGGAAGTAGATGGAAACCGGAAGTGGGCATTCAGCCCAGCCACAGAGGCTCCTCTGCTCCTCCTTAGATGCTATTGACTGCAGATTTCTGTTCTCCTGTAGCCATCCATTGCCACGTATTAGCCTCTGAGGTGACCACGTGGATGGGGTGTAAAGAACCAAGGCTGTGGATGTCATCCCTGGGTGAGTTCTGGCTTCATCACATCCGACAACCACAGCCCGCACTTGTAAACCCAGCCCGGTTGTGCGAGCCCACGAGGGGAAAAGGAACTACACGCCTGCAATTTTCAAACCAACCACAAGAGCCAGGGCAGGAGATCACAGGACGTCCTGCCATCTCCACGGCCTCTCTCAGTGACTCTTCTGGATGCTTGTCTGGGGCTAATCCCTCCTCGCCTGGAACATAGGCACGAAACACCCGCAGAATAAAAACCACTCAGATTGAGTGTGGGGGGGTGGGGGGCATGGCCAAACACCCACCTCACAGAGTCACCCAGCTGCAAACAGGAGACAGGTGTGTGAGGGGTGAAGGTTCTCTTGGGATCAAGAGGAGTTTGTGCTCATTGTCCAAGAGGGGAAGAATCACAGCACTTTTGCATTGAGTCAGGAGGACCCAAGGCAGAGGGAACACGAGGATGAGGTGAGGATGTGGAAAGTCCTGCCCGAGGGGGAAGGGCACACGGCGCGAGGGTCTGGCCTTCCACAGGAGTGAGAACTCCCAAATGCGGGGCCCCAGCAGGGTCAAATGACAGGTTCAGAATAGGGACCTCCACAGTGCCGGTGGGCACGCATACGTGGTGTGAGGTGACAAGGTGTGAGCAGACGCCAGTCAGGCCAGGTAGGGAGGGAACAGAACAAGGGCAGCGGACTGGGGGCTGGCAGTGAAGACACTGCAACACGCACGCTGTGTTTCTTGTTTACAGCGCCGACTATTGCTTGCAATTTCGTGATTCGTTCTCATTTTGAAGTGCCACAAAGTCAGGAAAAGCTTCAGTGGTGGTAGCCCATCCCTGTGCTTCAGATGGGCTCACCCCAAGTCCACACAGTGTCATTGACCTCAGAGATCCCAGCAGAGACGCTGTGTGCTCCAGGAGCCTCTCCTGTCCACCCTCTCCTTGCTGCCACCCCTCCACCCCATCTCTACCCCACAACCACCCATCCTGACTACAGCTAGGCTGATCCCTCGGGTTTCAGTGGGTGCCCAGTTTCTCTTCCAGAAGCTTCTATACCCTTGTCAGGAGAGTTCACCAGATCTAGAATTGAGGAAAACAACTGGGGTTGGGTCTAAGGGAAGAGGAGAGTAAAGAGTCACGTTGCAGGCTGGGGATGGAGCTCAGTGGTTGAGTGCTTGCCTAGCATGCACAAGGCCCTGGGTTCGATCCCCAGCACTGAAAAAATAAAGAGAGCCAGGTTGAAATCGCGCACTGCTACCTGTAGCCCCGTTCTGGAAACTTCCATGGCTGTGCTGCTAAACCCACAACCAACTGCCTGGCGAGCATGAGATCACACCATGCTGAACAGAAAGACAGACATTTAGAGGAACGACCTACTCATTCCCTGGAATAAGGAGGCAACAGGGCTAGAATTGCACACTTACGTACCTAGGTGTCTCGTGACTTTTTCCTGGGTGAATGAGTGACAGAGCGCGGAGAAAGCCACGTGAGAAGATGCTGGCCACGCCACCCAGAGACTCGGGATGTGTGCACATGTGAGCCAAAGTCGCCCCCAGAGGGAAAAGCAGCTGGAGTGTTTCTTAAAGACTTCATTCACCCTCCGCCAAGACCACAGCACTCCACAAGGCTTCCTGTCAGCCTTGACGCGCCAAGGTCAAAGGTGAGGAAGTATTTTTGAAGCTATGAAAAATTTTGGCTCCATTGCTGGCTTTTGAAGGCTCTGTCCAGAGCCCATGTGATCTGCACTCTGAATGGGAGCGCACACAAGAGTGGGAGTTTGGCTACTTGGTTGATAACAAGAACAGTGACAATCCTAGACGCACAGTAGACGCTGTTCCCAGCATTCCTGCCTCGTTAGTGTTAACTCCTTTAATCCTCACCACAGCCCTGGCTTTACTCACATGTTCACATCAGACACCGAGGCAGCCCGGCCGTGGAGCTCTCCAGGGCCTCCTCTCATCTCCCTGTTATCCTGTCTCTCTTAAGCCAGAGCACTAGGTTATAGCTAGCCACTTCACATCCCTCCATCCTTCTCTCTCTCCTCTCTCCCTCCCTTCACCCCCTCCATTTACCCACCCCTCTCTTCTTTTCTCCCTCTCTCCCTCCATCCACCCATCCATCCATCCATCTACCCATCCACCCACCCCTTCTTCTCTCCCTCCCCTCAGCCATATTGATCTAATACCAACTAGTCTTATGTATTACTAGTTGGGCAACAGTCCAAACAAGATGGTAGCAAAAGGAAGGAAGAAGACACGCACTGTTGGAGGTGTCTTTGTGTGGATTGGACTATTCGCACAGGGACAACATGAGCCTCAAGGCTGAGATCCAGTCTGCACCCTCCAGCTGCCCAGAAGAGCCCTTCCGAGATGGCTTTGTGTTGGCCTTGTGGCTGCCCCTCTGCTGGCCCCACCCTTACACTCCTGCCTGTCATGTCCACTCCTCCCCACAACCTTGCACGCCCAGGAAAGCCTTCTCATTGCTTCCCCTTTCTCAAATTTTGCCTTAGTTCTGGACAACAGTGCATTTTTTCCAAAGTAAATTTGGTTTACGGAAGGAAAGTAATTGGATTTTCTGTGACACATTATCCAGACCAGAGTAACATAAGGGGTTGATTGTGCTGATTAGGGCAATTATAACCAAACACACCCTGTCTTCCACAAGCTCGACCACACACTTTACAGCAGGTGAAACTCACTCTGGGACAGGCTCTGTAAATACAGTGACAAGCTGGGAGCTCTCTCATTCATGTTTTCATCAGTGTAAAATCAAATGTCAGCACACAAGCCACTGCCAGGAGCCCACTGCCAGGAGACTGTGAATGCCAGGCATAATGGAGCCATTGTGTCCCATCTGGTGCAAAAGAAAGGACAGCAACTTTGATCAATAAATAATATGCGCAGTGGTGGGACTTTCCAACACAGCCATATAAACACCACCACAGGTTCAGCGACACAAGGCGACATCCACCTTGCATTTCTTTCTATTGCTCTCAATCTACCTTAAGCTTCTGTATAGCCGCTACCCACAAGAACTTAGTTGGAGGCCAAAATAGGACTGAAAGAAATAAAACGGCATCTTGGTTTTCCTTCAGATTGAAAAGCAAAGACACTACTTAAGTCCTCCTCCTCCCTTTAGGTCCGTAATGGTTTCCTGGACTCATAGCTAATATTAAAGGCTGTGTTAGCAATTGGTGGTACCCACTGATGCCTGCTCTCTGTGGCTCTTGGAAGATTGGCCTCCCTGCCTCTTGTCAGGGGCGTCCCCCTGTGGCAGCATCTGTGCAGAACATGAATCACCCTGGGGAGACCCTTCCACATTCTCTTGTTCTTCCTCTGGTCACTGACTTTGGCGGTCCTCATACCAGATGAAGACAAAGCAAAGCGGGAACTCAGAGGTGACCCTCAGTGGACGTGTGGAATCAGAAGGAACTAAGTTAGTGAGGTTGACTGCACATCAGACTGCCGATCCCGACAAGAGTGCACACTGTGCGGCAGACCCTTTCCTAAATCTTCATCTGCATGAACTCCTTTAGCTCCAGGACACCTGTTGAGGTTGAGTCCCCCACGTTCCCATTTGACTTCATGCCACTTGCACTCATCAGCTTTCTAGCAATGTGACAAAATACCTGAGGCAGACAACTTCAAAGGAAGAAAGGTTTATTTTGGCTCACTTTTGGAGGTTTCAGCATTGCCTTTGGGCCTGTGGAGCACCGCATGTCATGGTGGGAGCACAAGACAGAGGAAATAGACCATCTCGTAGGAACCAGAAGGGAAAGAAAGAGACAGGAAGAGCGTGACACCCCACTATCCCCCAGTGACCTAATTTCCTTCTACTAGCCCCATACTGAGTGTTCTACCAGTACGACCTACACCAAAAGTGTCACAGGCTGATAACCAAGCTTTGAGAGATACTTGAACTTACAGCAACACTTTGTCATTTTTTTAAGTCAGATTCCACTTTTGTGGCCTTAAATACTGTTTTATGTGCACAATCATATAAAACAAATAACTTTACTATTGCAAATAACTTTGCAACAGCAAATAACTTCTCCAGAGTAGTGGGATAACAAGATTGAAAAAGGCAGAAATCACACTTCCCCACCAATAAATAGGGAGCAGGCAAATCATACTCATTTCCACAGTCAAAAATGGCACAGGAACCGTGTGGGGTCATAGCTGACTGGATTTCATGAGGTCAGTTTCGGCCATCGGTTGCCGAATGTGGAGAGAGTGGCTCTTCCCTGCCATCCCAATCCTGTCAGGTTAGGGTAGCGAGGGTCCCGCCAAGACCCCACAATAAGGAGATAAGGGAAGGCAGGCGCAGAAGCCCAGCCTGCTGGCCAGAGCACCTCTGCTTCCTGGGCTCAGAGACTGGACTTCCAGCTCCAAGCTTATTTGAAGGCACAGCCCATGGCTTTTCAACTGCTGTGAAATCAGCCCACCCTCAGGAGCCGGGAAGAGTGGTTTGGATTCCAGTTTTCCTCTTCTGAGCTGCACGGCCTTGGGGAAGAAGACTAACTTCCTATCACTTTCCTTGTTTTTAAAAGATGAAAGGGTTTTACAGTCGTAAAAGACACCAGAGTCTGTTTTCCTTGTTTTTAAAATGAGCAATCTGAGAACACTGGTGCCACCTGGCAAGGCTGTGAGCGGCTCCAGCCCTCTGTGAAAGGGAAGGGGTGGGTGCGGTAGGTAGGTGCCATGAGTGTCCCCAGTGACTGCCCTTCTGGAAGAGGCCGTGCCTGGACGAAGGAAGCAAACACAAGGCGACTGGAAGCAAACTGGCTGGCTGTAACTTGTAAATTCTGGTCCGTTTCTTCCTCAGCTTCCCACAGATCACTGGAAAAGCAGGTTGCCCGTCTGCTATGATGGGAATCCTGGCAGAACTCCTGCCTGGTGCTTTGCTCGGTCCCAGTGGATTCTGACTCCTATATTAGTTACTTCAAAGGAACTCATGTGCAGCCATCTTCAAAGGATCTTCTGGCCTGGATATTTGAATTAGTCATAAAATCCGTCTCTGAGAGAAGACCACATATTCTGGGTTCTTCCCCCAGCCCCAGGCTTTAAGGCACTGCTCAGCACTCAGGACCAAAGACCACATTTTAAAACGTAGCTTGGCCTCAGTGAAGAAGAATAATTTGTGCACAAAAACTGAGCCGACCTGAATGGAATTTTCTATCAGTTCTCATTAGCACTCCAGCAAGGAATCTGGGTTCTTCAGGGAGAAGCATGAATTTCAACAGTGAAAGCCGGCTTGTTCTGGGTACAGGTGCTCTCTATGTCTGCTTTCCTTCCCTTCTGAGATCAGCAGGCTAAAGCAGGTTCTTTGTCACCGCGAGGACCAGTGCTTGCATCTGACTGCGCTTTCTTCTCATCCAGGGCTGATGGCTGTGTGCTCTGAGCACAGCTCTGAGGTCAACTAGAGCCAGCCGAAGCTGGAGGACAGTCACAGCCTGAGGCAGCTGGGAATCCTTTCCCGTGTGACTCCCGGTGGTGATGGCACCTGCCTCTGCTCACCAAGTGGAGGGTGAGTCCTCATGTCTGGGCCCGTGCAGGTGGCAAGCGCCCTGGGTGCTGGGCACCAGCAGCCTGGGCTGAAATAGACTGACTTCACAGATTTACTCATTTAGCTGTCTTTCTTTTTTTCCTCAGGTTAAATTATGGCTCTCTAATTAGCACATGGATGCATTCAAAACAATGCTGAGGGAAATTTTTGCTGTGCTGTTTCTGTGAGATGGCCATATTTTTTGAGAGATACTCTCTCTTGATACTTACCCCCTCTATGATTCTCTGTGTGGTACACCAAGGTTTTATGTAGTTTTGTACAGGGACCAAGTTTTAGCTGAATAAACAGAATGAATGACTGAACTCAGACTAGAAAAATACAAGATTAGGCTCATTTTTTAACACACATATGGATTGAAACAAGGAAATTTGTCAGGTATGGGGTGCCCACTGTGCTGTGTTCCTAACTGTATTTGAGATTTCTTTTCTCAGTTTCAATGGAACATCTTACCACCCCCGCTATTGTTTTTACCTGACCCCCCCGCCACACACACTCAGGGAGCTTCGGGTCACGCTTCACCAAGACTAATGTGGAGTGCCTGGTGACAACCTGGAAGACAGGAGGGAAAAGAAGGAAGGAAGATGAGGCTTCATTGTGGCTACAGCGGCAGAGGTCAGCCTGAGATGTGATGAAGGTGCCAAGGGCCGTCCTACACGGACAGGCCTGGATCAGCATTTACCAGACACCAGGCAGGACTTCAATAGCAGCTGGTTGAAAAGGAAGAAACCAAAGAGAGGAGGCAGGCCCCGAGGACAGGGGTCACAGGCCCTTCAGTGCTTTGAAACATGGGTTCGACTCCTCTCCTTCCCACTCCCATTCCACCCAGTGGGGAAACGAATAGGAACCCAGCAAAACCTTTGCGAGGACGGCTTGGAGCCACTCCGCGGGGAGCGAGACCAAAGGAGACCCCAGCTGAGGGAGAGGCAGGGGCACCTGCGTCCTGCTCACCAGGAGTGCATGTCATGCGTGCCTCCCCAGGAGACAGGAGCTGTCACCTATCACACTGAGTCAGGACCCCAGAGCTAGAGAGTAACCCCAGGTGGAAACAGAGCTCCTGTGTTGGGAGGACCGAGAGGGTCTGCAGGGTGCTCACGGGTCCACGTGGCAGGACCTGATGAAGGACCTTCCTTTACCTAATGTGCACGTGGGAAGGCTTTCCACACTTGTCCTGCAGACTTGTTATGTTCTTGTGTGGCCAAAGCGTGGCCCCTCATAGAGCCCACCCCTTTGTTTTGTTTTTCTCAGTTTCAGCCTTCGCCTCCAGGTGGTGGAATCACAGCCGTGACTGCAGAGCCACGTGCACTCTGCCTGCCACCGCTCCTCCACTGTTGCTCATGGCACCAGCGGGCCCCTTGTCAGGCCTCTTTTGTCCCCCACTTTCTCTCAACCTAGATTCCTGTTCTGAGGCATTCTGGAGACCACTCCTCCTCCTCTTGACCCTGTCCCCAAGTCTCATTGCATCGTGGCTCTTCCCATCGATTGCCTCCAGCCCAGCTTGGTGTGGCTGTCATGGGACACCTGAGCCACTCAGTGTGGCTGTCACGGAATGCCTGGAGCTGGGCACTTTATTTGAAAGGGATTATTTCGCTCACAGTTCTGGAGCTTCAAGGTCATGGTGCTGGCATTTGTCGGCTCTGGAGGATGGATGGTGGGAGTGCGTGCGAGAGAGGCCCCGTGGAAAGACAGGAAACCAGAGGCAGGAGGGGCCTTGCTCATTCTTTACAACTACTGAGCCGTTCTCAACCGAACCAGTTTATTCTTGCAGGACCCAATTCACTCAGACAGACCTGTATGGATCCATTGCAGATGGTGGAGACCCCATAACCTAATGATCTCCCACAGGCCCACCCCTTCTTAAAGATCCCACCACCTCAACGTCACCATTGGGTTCCAACCTTTGGGCACAGGCGCTTTGGGGGGCACACACTCAAACCATATCCAGGCCATGGCAGCAACCCTTACAGGGGCCCAACCGTCTTTCCAGCACTTCTAATGTGTCACCCATGACCCCAAACCCAAGCCTGAGCTGGTGTCCTAGGCCTTCCCAGCACTGCTCTTCTTATCCACCACCACCACAGAAAGACTCTTGCTGCCCTGTGTGTCCTCTGTGCCCCTCCTTCTCACCACCTTTGCTAGGTGAATCCACCCTCCCAGCCCCCACCCCAACCCAGCAGGGGAAATTTTGCTCTGTCCCTAATTCCTAAACTCCTGACCACCACTGAGCTCACAGTCACCTTCACCTCAAGGCCTCAAACATCTCCTCCTCCTCATAATTCCAGCACCAGTGGTGGCCCTGTTGCAAATCTGACTCAGCCGCACTGGCATGAAGTTTGCCCAGGAAGGTGAAGACAGCCCCATAAATCTTCTCCGGCTGGAAGTCCGGGTCCTGCCAGGTCAGGCACCTGGTGCCATGGCAGGAGTCAAAGCAGATCACAGCACAGTACAGCAAGTCATGCAGAAATCGATGCATCTTTTAAAGTTGCTAGAAACCTTCCATAATTATTACATAGCACACATTTATGCAGATATATATGAATTACAGCACAGGGTATTTACCTAGTCATTCTAATAATTTTTTGGCAGGACTGGTGTTTGAACTTAGGGCCTCAGACTTGCTAGGCAAGCTCCCTACCACTCGCTTTTAGTTTATCTTTCAGATAGGGTCTTGCACTTTTGCCCAGAGCCAGCCTCAAGTGGACATCCTCCTGCTTGTGCTTGCCAACTAGTTGAGATTATGGGGATAGTCTCATCATACCTGGCTTGTTTTTGAGTTAGGGTCTCATTGGCTTTCGCCTGGATCCTTCTGTGTTGTGATCCTTCTACCTCTGCCTCCCGAGTAGTCGAGTTCACAGGTATGAGTCACCGCACCCAGCCCAATCATTCTAATAGCTTTCAGATCAATAGACAGCTAGAGATTTGGGGCATGACTTGCTTGACACTTGCTTGACAGCCATTTCTAGAAGATGTGCTTGAGTCAGCCACAATTTGACCTTGATACTTGTGCCTCACTGCATAGACATTGGGTAGCTTCGGTCTGAACAGGGAATATCTGGTAATTTTATCAATACTATTCGTGGTGCAGGTTGGAGGCATGAAACCTGCCTAGTATGCACAAGGCCGTAAGTTCAAACCCCAGTAATGCCAAAAAAAAAAAGACACTAATCAGAGTGCAGGCTCACACCTGTAATCCTTGCTACTCAAGAGGCAGAGATCAGGAGGTTCGTTCATGAGACCCTCTCTCAAAAAAACCCATCACAGAAAAGGGCTGGTGCAGGCCCTGAGTTCAAACCCCACTACTACAACATATATATATATATATATATATATATATATATATAATTCATGGTGCAGAACACTGTGTGCCCAAGACAACTTTTTAAACCTCACTTTTGATTAAAAAGATCCCAGTCCAGGCCAGTTGGTGTCCCAGGCACCATCTTTATTGTGGTATCATTAACAGACCATAAACTTAGCTTCATAAAGCATACAATTCAGTGGTACTCAGCATATTCATGGAGTTTTGCATCACCCCCGCCTAACATTTTGGTACCCCAAGAGAAACCCCACACTCACTAGCACCGCTTTCCGTCCTCCCAGCTCCGGCCTCTACTCTGCTCTCCGTCCCTATGGCTCTGCCTGTTCGGGTTTGCCCAGGCACCCGAGGTGTGGCCATTTGTGTCTGTTTTCTTGCACCAAGTGTGTTTTCAAGGCTTGCCCAAGTGGTAGCATGTCTGCCTTCAGTCTTTTTCTTAGATAGACTTTAGTATTTGGAGCAGTCTTAGGTTCACTAGGAAACGCTCTAAGATTTCCCACATACTCCCTGCCCCCCCAAATACAGCCACCCCACTACCCCCATCCCCACCAGATCGCTGCTGTTGTCAGAACTGAGGGTGCCACATGGCCACAGCACTGCCACCAGAGCCCGTCGTCCACGTGTGGACTCACATGTGGCATTGGTGCCCCGTGGTTTTGGTAAACGGGTAATGACATGCATCTACACAGTAATGTCACTGTCCTCAAAGTCCTCAGTGCCCTGCCAGCTACAGGTGACATTGTTGCCTAATCGAAGAGCAAGGAGTTGGCTGTGGCCATCTCTGGACTTCGGTCCAGAGCCCTGCCCGTGCTGGTGTTCTGTGGCAGTGAGCAGCCACTCTGTGCTTTGACGGACCTTCCCTGCTCTGCCTCCTCGGGTCCAGGTCTAGAATGTTCTAGAAAGTCTCCGGCAGAACGCTCCGGCTGGGCTACTGCAGTCACCCTTACCTATTAGACCCAAATTCTCCAGCAAACTGTCTTCACGATGCGATGAGGATTGGGGGGGAGAACACGCGGAGCCCCGCGGGCCTGGGCTGCCATGGATCATGGATGTCAGCTGAGGCCAGGGCACCAGGTCCCCGGGAGCCCGTGTGGCCATTCCCCCGCTCTGTCCCATGAGAGGACTCAGGCCACGGGACCCTCCCCGGATCCCTGCCTGCCTGCTTGAGCATCAACCTGGCGATTTTACACCTGAATGTCTGATAAAAATAAAAAGAAAGAAATACTCGTTTCATTCGCTTTTTAAAATAAATGTTTAGTTTCTCTTCTTCCCTCTGACATTTCCACGAGGACGGTTCCCCAGCATCCGCACAGAGGGCCGTGCTGCCCACTCCTTACTGGCCAGTCCTGCGTGGGATGGGTGAGCAAGGTGGTTGTTTCCACGGCTGGGGTGTCCTCAGGCACATGGGATCCAAACCACACGTTCCTTTTCTCACTTAAGGAGTTCCCAAGTTGCCCCCAAATGGAGGCCGGCCAGTTCTGCTTGTGGTGGAGGGGGGAGGCCTGCTGAGAGAGGCCCGCTTCTGCACTGGGAGGTCTCTGCCTAGGATGGGGGCAATGTGTAAGTAGAGGCTGGCTGGGGGCCATGAGAGACGGAGGGTCCCCCAGAAGAAGGCCCTGAGACTAGAGCTGAGGCCTCCACTCGACCAGCACTCACCACCAGGACACCAGCCAGATCCACCGGCTGTACAACTGGCACCAGGACCACCGCGTGCAAGACAGACAGACCCGGGCTGCACAGCGCTGAGCCAGGAGGAGGAAGGATGAGAGCAGCTGCCGCTCCCACAGCAGAGCCCAAGGGCCTGTGGCCACAGTGCTGGGAGCACAGGAGGGGAGGCCAGTGCTGGGGACCTGAAATGCAGTTTACAGTCAAGAATTTCCCAGTTCATAACCCAAAAGAGGTGCAAGCTAATTCTGCCACCTCCTGCTCCTCCTCACTTCGTCGTCTGCGCGTTACTTTTATGTCACAGATCTGGAAGATGTGTGCAGTGAGCAGTATGAGTGCAATCCCAGGGAGGCCAATGTCTAACTCAGTGGCTTTCCCATCTCATAAGCCAGTCCAGCCCCAGCCATGGCCACCGACCTAAATCCTGTGGCCAGGGAAGCTCTTCCCGGCTTTGCTACTTTACATCCAGATCGGCAAAGCCAGGCTTTACAGACCAAAAACGTACCAGGAAACTTGCCTGAACAATCCTTCATCTCAGATGGGCAAGTAACATAAGTGACGCGTGAGGGATGACATTCTTTTGTCCTCTGCTTATTTAGGGTGAGAACCATGCTTATATCGACAGGGCCGTACAGGCTGTGTGACTGTCCCCACTTTTATTAAAAACATGCGAAATTCCTGAGCATCACAGCGCAGCTCTGAATAGGGCCGAGGCTCTTAGGGCACTCAGTCTTTTCAAATGTCCTTTGGCCTCTGACTCCCAGCCCTGTGCAGATGCTAACTCAGGGTCATTATCATTGATGAGGAGACAGCTGGAGTCAACGGCATAGAATCATTTTCTCCTTTGGCAACATTCCATTCCACTCCTCTCTACTGTCCCCGTCCACACTGTGACCTCAGTAAGCCTAGGACCTGGGGGCTGCTCCCCACTCACACTCCTGTGAGTGGCAGCCTGGCCCGACTCTCTTCCTACTTTTCACACCCACCCCACCTGCCCCACCCGTTCCAGTGTCTTCTCCCTCCCTAAGTTGTGTCGGGACTCAGGGCCTTGGCTTAGGAATGGATGAAGGCCAGTAATCACTGACCACACCACATCTCTAGCTCTCAAACCCAATGTTTGAATGCTTGCTAGACAGGTGTTCTACTCTTGAGCCACTCTGCTGGCCCCTTGTTGTGTTGGGTATTTTCCAGAGAGGGGCTCTTGAACTATTTGCCTAGGGCTGGCTTTGAACCGTGATGCTCCCGATCTCTGCCTCCAGAATAGCTGCCACCAGCGCTCAGCTGTAAGATTTAATCGGGTCTCCTCAACAACATTGTAGTCACAGCTCTGCGTCCCCCAAGGAACTTGGAATAACACTGGGGCCTGTAGCCAAGTCCTTCAGAAAGAGCTGTGGCTTGACTCAGCCTCTCTCCAAACCTTGGGCAGGTTGCGGAAGTAAATGTCTGATAGAGTGCAGTGGGACTTGTTTGTTTGTTGGTTGGTTGGTGGAACTGGGGTTTGAAGTGAGGGCTACACATTTGCAAAGCAGACGCTCTATGGTTTGAACCACACCTCCAGTCCAGAGTACAGGGCTTTGATTGGATTCTGTCTTAGTCTGGCCACTGTACAAAATTACTGAGACTGGGTAATTTATAGACAACAGAAGTGGATTTGGAGGCTGGGAGTCCAAGACCAAGTCAGCACTGGTGTCTGCTGGGGCTGCTTTCTGCTTCCAAGATGGCGCCTTGTTGCTGGTTCTCCACAGGGGACAGTGCTGCATCATACAGAGCAAGAGCTGGAAGGAACAGACCCCTAACCTTCTATGAGGTGCCCTCATGACTCAGTCACCCCCCAGCCCCCCTTGATATTATCACATTTGGTGACCAAGTTTCATCATATGAGTTTGGGGGACATGTTTGGACCACAGCAGATGCAAGTGAATGGACAATTTGAAACATAAAACTTGCCACAGTTTTAGTCACAAGAGGTCAGCCTCCTCCCTGTGCTGACCTCAGCTTCAACCCAGAGTGACTCCCTTCCCTGAGAGCCCCACACTGTCCTCCCCTCTGCTGGTGTCACTAACTCTTGCCAGGTCCTTTTGTTAAATCCCACACCCAGCATGCCTGACTTCTGTCTCTGCCACCTTGGCATCTCATCCTCCATTGAGCCCTCACTTCTCCACCTCTCAGCTTGATGTCATTGTCTCCGGGAAGCCCTCCTGGCCTCTGCAGATCTGTGTGGGGCTTTCCTCTGCTCCTCCAAGGCAGCCCATAGCACCTTGTTTTTGTCCCCGCTGGTCTGCGAATGCCTAAGGACGAGGTGTCTGTTTTGCGTGGCTACTACCTAACGTCAGGCCTCGTTCGTGGTGGACCTGGGGCCACGCATGGAGTAGACAGATGAATGGAGGGTTGGCAGAAGAGACCCTCAGCTCTAAGTTATCCCTCCCTGTTTCCTGTGGCTGTGGGACCCGGTGGACCTGAACAGAAATGCGGGGAAGCAAAGCCCTGGACCATGAAATACACGAACTCCACCAGGTCTTCATCAGTGACCTCGGGCATTTATGGCCAAGTAATCACTCACCAACGAGATGGGGCCAGGAAGCCCCTTTCCCACAAGCACAAAGGGAGCCAGCCAGGGGTCAGGACACGGGAAGGCCTGAGTCACCCTTAAAGTCCACCCCTTCCCCCACCTTCCACGTCACTCAGACTTTGCCTCAGCACTCACAGCACAAGCCAACCATCTATGCAACAAGGGGACACTGGGGACCTAGGCCACTCTCCAAGGCCCACTGCTGACCAGGCCACGGGCTGTGCACCTCTGTCACGGTTGTACCATCAGAGTGCTCAAAGCGAGTGTCGGAAGGCAAACACCCTGCTCACCTGTTTTGTGTAAAAATGAGTGGCCCAAATGCTTAGGGAGGTCAAACAAAAGCCCTCTGACGCCCGGGGGTGGGTGAGGGTTTGAAGGTGGAATTTCCTTCTCAACCTGCTCCACGTGTGTTTGGATGCTCACGTACGTCACGGGTCACGTAGTCATGAGTCACGGGTCTTTCCTCTCTCCGCCTGCTGTCTCACAGGTGAGGCAAAGGCCACCGTGGCGGTTTCCAGAGCCCCCCGATTCTGGGGAAGAACATTCAGAAGCGGAAGAGCCAAGTCACCCACAGCCAAAGTCAGCGGCCTGCGAAGCCCACGATTGGGCTATCTCAAGACTTACGCTCACTTATGCAGACAAGTGATAGAACAGATATGCAGATAAAACGCAGGGGGCTCCCCACGGACCCCAGGTAGGCAGTACACGCGCCAGGAGTCTCTTTCAGGATCCCCGAACTCATTCAGGGCCAGCACTCTCTCTGGTTAGAGAGGAGAGGTCCTGGTCACGACTGGAAGAGAGCGAGCAGGAACAGGCACTGTGACATCGTGCTCAGAAATGGGGCCACCAAGTCCTCATCCTGTGCTAGGGAAGCTCCTCAGCCAGACGAGCGCAGCAGACCTGTGGCTCATACCGCAAATAGCTCAGCACCTGCGTGGCGCGGGAACTCATTAGCGAGTAAGTAAATCAGGGAACAGCGGGGCCTTCGGACCCGCCGGCTTGATCAGGCTGCAGACCCCCACGGAAGAAGAGTTTCTCTCGCAACCCACCCCAATATAGAAACCTACAAAAATGGAAGCTTGCAGCTCGGGTCTGTGAGCAGTCCCGGGCCCATACCTTACCTAACTGATTTACTCCTCCCCGGGAGGTGCCGCTCTTCCCGCTCAGGACATGTGACAACAGGTGAGTAACCAGGCTAAGGCCAAAAGACCCCCGAGGGCAGGGCTGAGGGGTCACAGTCTGCCTGCCCACCGGCCGTGCATGGTCGCGTTTCTCGCTCTTAACCTGGGCCAGGCCCGATGGTCTGCCCTGAGCAGTCGCAGAGACGGCACCGATGCTAAGGCAGCAGATCTCCGCTGAGCCGAGCTGTGGCCTCCCGTGCCTTTTCGATCTGTCTTCTGAGGCGTCTGCCGGCCTCGCACCTACGTGAGAATCCATCACTGTTCGTCTTTGTGACTCGGTTGTGTTAGGATGCTCCCAGACGCAGAATCTATGGAAGGTAACAGGACATACAGAGAAAGAGACAGACACAGAGACAGACAGGAGAGAGATTTATTTAGAGGGACTGGCTGGTATGACCGTGGGACTGGCGGGTCTGGAATCCACAGGACAGGTCAGCAACGCAGGATTCAGGTGATAACTGATGTTTTGATCTTGAGTCCTTCTTTCAGGAACCTGAGCTCCGCTGAACATGCCTTCAGCTGATTGGATGAGGTCCACCACAACATCACTGGCCAACTTGACATGAAATTAATGATGGATGGCAATTGCAAACTTTGTGGGTTTTTTTTTTTTTTTTTTGAGGTACTGGGTTTTGAACTCAGGGCCTACACCTTGAGCCACTCTACCAGCCCTTTTTTGTGATGGGTTTTTTGAGATAGGGTCTCATGAACTACTTGCGGCGGGGCTGGGGGCTGGATTCAAACCATAATCCTCCTGATCTCTGCCTCCTGAGTAGCTGGGATTACGGGTGTGAGCCACCAGTGCCCAGCAAAATACGTTCATATATACATGTTCAACTTTTTTTTTTTTTTTTGACAACATTGGGGTTTGAACTCAGGACTTCATACTTGCTAAGCAGGCGCTCTACCACTTGAGCCACTCCAGCCCATGTTTTGTGTTGGTTTTTATTTTTGAGGTTATTTTTGAGGGGCTCACAAACTGCTTGCCCAGGCTGGCTTTGAACCTGATCTCCGCGTAGCTGGGATTACGGAAGTGAGCCACTGATACCCGGCTTAGAAGTGATAATTTCTTTTTTTTTTTTCTTTTAATGAATTGATTTAATTTTACTTTTATGTTTTCATTGTGCTGCGGGTACGGGGAGGCATTTACAAAGCTTCTCACCATATATCAATACATCATAGAAGTGATAATCCCTTAAAGGCTGATTGCAACCTAGACTCTGAAATCTCGTGGATGAGATTAAAATTCACAGCCTGCCTTGCACTCTGGGGTCATTTTGATTCACTGGATTACGCAGAGCTTCCAAACACGGCACGTTTCATGCAATATTAGCGAGTCACGTTTGTTGATGTCTCCACAGATCTCTGGCAGTCTTTAAGCATTGAGAGACTGGAGGCCCTTGGCGGTGAATACACAATTTTCCAAAAGTCTTTCACACGAAATCCCAGGCCAAGAAACACCACCACTCCATTCCTTGAAGCGCAGCGCGGCCTCTCTCCACTCGTTTTCTGGATGACCACGGAGACACCACTAGTTCTGTCCGGTGAGACTGGTGGCCCCGCGCTCGGCAGGGGGACTGATGGCTCACTTCCATGTCGTCCCGCGGAGGCCGGGAGAGGCGTGGAGGCTCCTTGGCGGAAATGCCACGAGCGCAGTGACTTTACCGGCGCCCGTGGAGATCAGAGGCCCCTGTGAGGCGGACAGGCGCACGCGGGCAGCTGGACTGACATTTACCGCGGTCGTGGTTTCAAGTTCAGCTCGTGTTCGAGAGAGCATTTTTAGGCAAATCTTTCTGGTTTTGCAGAAACCAGAAAGTATGCAACCGTGCTCTAAGACGGTGCTGGTGCTACGAAGGTGACACTGAGTACAGCGACGTGCAGATTTTTTAAAAAATCTAATTACTTTTTATCTCAAAGAGTTTCAGTCCACAGCTGAAATGACCTCCTTGAGGATTAGATTTTTAAAAAAAAGGATTATTTCAAAACTCGTGGCCGCCCTTCCTCCAATCCCAAGTCGCCCGAGGCCTGGCTCACCACAGAGACCTTATGTTTTCAAAACGCGTTTGCGTGCGTCCCCCTCTCTGTGCCTGCACTCCACAGCTGTGTCACTGCGGCCACCCAGGCCTGCCCGGGCTCCTCCAGGGACAGGCCACTGCAGCTCCACGTGGAGCGCACACAGCCCACCAGGAAGAACGCAGCTTCACTGGTGACCACGCGGAGGTCAGGTCTGCTTGACCTGTGAGGCATCGGATGTAAATGCTGGCGTAAGGGGCTACTTACGTGACCTTTTGAGGGAGAGAGACACTGTTTTTTAGACACATCAAAGCGAAGGCAGAAACCGTAAGTAGAGCCGGGGGTGGTGTTCGGGGGTAAAGCACTTGCCCAGCAAACGCTGGGGTTTCATCCTCAGCAGTGTGGGGGGAGAAAGAAAACACAAGTAAAACTAACAAATTTTACACCTGAAATTGTGAGGCCTTCCAGATGTTGAAATCTCAGTGAAGAATTGAAAAAAAAAAAAAAAACCACTGCATTTGAAAAACAAAGCATGGCCAGGTACTTGTAGCTCATGCTATAATTCTAGCTACAAGGGAGGCTGAGATCGGGAGGATCCAGGGTGGAGGCCAGGACAGGCAAATAGTTCGAGATCCCATGTCCAAAATAACCAGAGCTAAATGGACTGGAGGTGCAACTCCAGCCACATAGTGCCTGCTTAGCAAGTGCGAAACCCTGAGTTCAAACCCCAAAGCGTAAATATTTCTAACACATCTGATTTACAAAATAGTCACATAGACAATAACTGCCATGATGAAACGGGAAGGAGCATTTATTGAATAAAATTTCCTCATTAGAAATAAAATTTAAGGGCTGGAAAAGTGGCTCAAATGCCTGGCAAGTGTGAGACTCTGAGTTCAAACCCCAGTGCCACCAAAAAAAAAAAAAGAAGAAAGAAAATTTAAAATACATAAAATATACTCAACCTGTCTAGAATTCAAGGAAACACACATCCAAAACGTGGGAAGCCAGTTTCATCAATGGGCAACTGTATTTGTGAATTTATTATTAGTTTAGATAAAGGCCTTTTCCACCGGGGTCTGAAAAATGAGACCCTCTCAGGCACAGGTGGAGGGAATGCAAGTCCACAACCTCCTAGAAGCGGTTTATCAGTATTTGACAAGAAACTTACAGATGTCAAGAGCTACACGCTATTTATTCCACTTCTGTGAGTGTAAGGAAGTCATGGCAAACGTGAGAAATTTTGGATGTGAGGATATCTGTTGTATTATTGGTGACCGTGAGAAACTGGGTCCTGAAGTTTCGGAACAGACAGGAGAGTTACGTCAGGTCGTTTCCTCGTGTCCTCTAACACGATTGTAAACTTGGAAATCTTTTTTGACCTTGGAAAACATTTATGCCATGTTAGGGGTTAAAAATCAGGATACGGACATTGCAAATAATCGTGGTGTCACCGGGAGTGCGCGTCGAGGTCACTGTGTGTCTGGGTTAAGTTTCACTCACTTGATGTTAGTGCATCCAACGAGAGCCACCATGACAGCCTCAACCCAGTGCTACTGCACAGAACAACGGTGAGACGAAAGCCACGGTGTATTAACTGTCTCGCTCTAGAGACTGGAATTGACTGACAATTTTGTTTGGGTTTAAAACATTTCTTTTCCAAATTCTCAATAGTAAACAGTCACTACATTTGCCATTTGAACATGGGATTGTTCTTAACATGTAAAATAAAATCTTGGATCTAGGATGACAAATAGCATCATTTTGCTTAATTTTAGACTTCATTTCTTACACTGAATTTGCCTTAGATTGACTTTTCTAATACCCACGCACAGAAACATTTTGACAGCACACTCAGATCAAACGATTGCTTGTGTTTTTATTGGTGCTTCGTATCATCTTTCATAGATTAAAAAACTCCAACTGAAAATTCTAAGTTAAATTCAATATTCAACGATTTCCTCATTAACACTGTCACTTTTTAACTCAGGAGCCATATCTCTTGCTGAGAAAAACTTTTGAAAGGCAATTCACTACTTCTTCAATTCTTCTCTTGTAGTTGTAATTCAAGATGGTGAGATGAGTTAGTTGTATGGAAAATGTTGACAGAGTCCACTTCAAGAATGCTGAAAATCCAGTATACTTGTTAATGACATAGAGCCATTTTTATCAAAAGGCACTCATCGCTTACCACCAAGCAAATGCAATCAGTTAGAAATAATTCACGTTCTCCTTCTACAAAGTCCAGCTCATCCTTCAGACCCGGATGGAGCGTGGTGCGCCCATGGAAACCTCCCTACCCCACCCGCCGCAGCTCCTTTGCCCTCCTTCCCTCCCTGCCCTCCCTCTGCTCCTCTGCTCTGCTGTCCTCTTGCTTCTCAGCTGAGCCCCTCAACTAGAGGTCCAGGGCGCCCTGTAGCAGATCCCTTTCAAAGCTCAGTGCAGAGTTGGTGCCCAGAAACTCATGGTTCAAATTCCTGGCACTTACTGTATTGTGAACTGGGAAACTTATAAACCCAGGATTTGCCTTGAGGACAGTCTCTTATGGCTTATGTTTAAATGCTGGAAGGACACACAGGGCCATTGTTCTGGATCCACATCAGCCAGCACACTGCCCGCCCCCCCCCCCACCATGGAGCGCGGCGTGCACCCTGGGCAATTCTGAGTTGGATGGATGCACGTTTGTCATTGCTAACGCTTCTGCTGCTGGTTGCTGGTGAGCGCGGGTCCCCTGCGTGTTTTCCGCTCTGCCTCTCTGAGCATGCAGCCTGGCTGCTCCCTCCTCACATCCTCTTCTGTCACAGCATCTCAAGCCCGCTTGCCGGCCCCTCCACGCAGCATTCTCCCTGCTCTCTGTTGGGATCTGCGTGGTACCGTAGTCTTCCTGATGTCAACAACCTCGTGTCTTCAACACACAGCAAAAACAAGACGGAGCTGGAGAACTGGTGCGTGCTTGGCCTTTTCTGCGTGCAGTTAGGATAGTTGTATTTCTCTGCAAGCACAAGCTCTTTCCTGCGTGATCTTCTGCTCCTGGTCCCAGCATCCCTGAAGGGAGGATGTCTCCACTCACCTGTGGCCCCTTCCAGAGTGGCAGGTGCACAGGGGTGGTCCACAGGTATTTGTTGACCGTCTAACGAAGGGGGTCACTCAGGCAGAATTTGACAAAATTCTATTCAATTTTTTTCTTTTTGCATGCAATTTAATTTTACCTTATTAGAACCAGTTTTGCATTTAAGCCCCTAAACAACAAGCTTGGGATGAGAAAATCAGTATTAAAAAATAAGAGGACACCCTGCTAGGACCTTTGTCATCTGCTCTGCCATTAATCCTCCAGTCATCCTGAGGAGGAACCAGGCCCCAGGGAAGGTACTGGGCCAAGGTAACGGGTGGCTGGCTGGCCACAGCAGCATGAGCGACAAAGACCCTCCAGCAGATTTTTTATCTTTTAATTTTTATCTTTAGATGTTTTACCTTTCCTTTTTGATTTTCTACAACTTATAAATTTGAAGAAAACTTGTGTTCTGTACTGGTGGGGTGTGCCTTTGACAAGTGTGAGACGAGGTCTTTGTAGCCCAGGCTGGCTCCTGCCTCAGCCTCCAGGTGCCAGGATTGCAGGCGTGCACCACCACATCTGACTGCAGAAGAGCTTTTGTTCTCCTGCAGGAAATGCACACGCTGAGTCCTGGAGCCCCCAGCCACTGAGGCTCACCCCAGGAGAGAGGTGACCGTCGTCTGGTCCAGCCATGGGGCACCAAAGCAGCTCCCACTTCAGCAGAGCTGACTGTCCTGTGTGTGTCCCCAGGAAGAGACCATTCCCACACGCATTCAGATTTTTACTCTGTGAGAATTCAGCGGCAATGTAGGAGAAGCTGGCCTAATTCTCAGGGAGGTTAAAACAAAAAAAGCCCCAGAACGGCCAGCAGGAGAAAGCACTGGCTCTAGATCAGAAGGCCCAGGTTGGAGTCCGTGCAGTTCTCGGTGCATAGCACAATGTCCTTAACATCGTGTGCAGGTGCGTGGGCTTTGGGGACACGGCTCCGCCCTCTTACACTGCTGTCACAGCTACAAAATGAAAAGGATTCAGCCAAACAACCGCCTCCATTATAACAATGTCTTGATTTAAGAGACCTATTGCTCCAAGTTTTCTATTTGCATCCACAATTAAAGCAAATATATTCAAGCCTCATTAGTTTAGAGTAATGGGAGCACTTCCCATCTAATTCATCAAAAATCTGAATAGCAAAAGCTTGAGAGAAATGCAACCATTGTTAAAATTTAGTAAATAGTATGAGGATGTAAGTGAATAAAAGAAAATGAGGTATAGAAAGACATTCTGTGTAGCTCCTCTGTGCTGTTTGGTTTGCTTTTTTTTTGTAGGGCCTCAGACTTACTGGGCAGGGACTCTACTACTGGAGCCACTCCCCCAGCCTTTCTTTGCGTGGGGCATTTCTGAGATAGGGTCTCAAGAAGTATTTGCCTGGGCTGGCTTTGAACCACGATCCTCCTACTCATCTCTGCTTCTCAAGTTGCTGGGATTACAGGCGTGACCCACAGGCACCCAGCTTGCCATTTGTTTGTTATGTGTTATTCTTATCTGAATAGGAATTATGACTCTGAAGGTAGGGGGTATGCACTGTAGGACTTGTGAGAAAGTTGTTGAAAATTTCAGGGGTAATTTAGAAGGTTTGTGAGAATCAACTAAAGTCAGGATTTTTTTTTTTTCTTTGTCAATGGAGGTAATGTCTATCACGGTGTAGGTGCCAGCTAACCTCCCCAAATTGCTTCCTACTTGTTTGTGAACCGTTGCTTGACCTTGCAAGGTTCTTGAGTCAAACAAAGGGCTGTTTATTACCAGATGTCCTAATCTCACACTGCTTGCTTAAAGATGGATATTGCCCAAAAGAATTTTCTTGTTCTCCCTGCTTCAAGGTTCCCCCTTACCCCACGCGCCCCCTTTTCTGAATAACCAATTGCAAAGATTGTGAACCCAAACCCGTCCATCAGGGTGAGGAACAGAGAGATAAGAACTGAGCTGACTCCACTCTCAGTGTGTGCTGCCCAGCGGACTCTGGCCTGCGGCTGCACCCTTCTGCAGAAGTATAACTTTTCTTTTTGCCTTGCTGAGTGACTCCGCGTGTTTCTGTGGTCACTGTTTGGAAATGGTATTTCTAACAGTTTCTACTCAATAGTTGCTATGGACTGAATTGTGTCCCCTCCCCTGTCACCCTAACCCCGAGTGTGATTTTATTTGGAGACAGGGCCTCTAAGAAGGTAATTGAGGCTGTGAGCTCACAAGCAGGGCCCCAGTTCCGTAGGATTAGTGTCCTCAGAAGAGACACCAGAAAGCTCGGTGTCATCCACGATGCTCAGAGAAGAGGTTCTGTCCTGCCTAGTTTTCTCTTTCTTTTGGCAGTACTGGGGCTTGAACTCAGGGCCTCACACTGCTTGGCAGGCATGCTACCACTTGAATTATTCTACCAGCCCTGTTAGTTTTCTTGTCACTGTGACAAAATTCCTACAGAAGCGACTTAAGGATTAAGGATTTACTTTGCTCAAGTTTTAGAGGTTCCAGCAGAGCAGCTCACTTACGGTGGCCAGGAAGAAGGGAGAGAGAATGCCTGCGTTCTGGGGGGTCTTTGCCATTCTCCACTTTTGTTCCATCCGGGCCCCCAGCCTATGGAGTGGTGTGCCCACATCTGGTGAGGGTGTCCCCACCTTTGGTTGCTCCTCTCTGGAAACCCTTCACAGACACACCTGGGGGGCTTTACTAATCTCCTACGTGCTTCCCAATCCAATCAAGTTGACAATCAAGACTGACCATCAGACCCCTCCATCCCCTCCCCCACTCCCCCCACTGCCCCACCATCTCCCATCTCACCTCTCTCACTCAAGACTCAGGCCCCCACCTTGCTCCAGGCATGTGCCTAAGACTAGTGAACTCATCAACCTATGTGAGAGAACGAAAGACCCCTCCCCAAATCCCACCTGCTCTTCGAGGGCCTCCATCTCTCCTGCAGCACCATCACAGTTAGGGACACATTCCAGTGAACGAATGAGGGGATGAAGGTCTCGGGAACCTCTCACTCCTTTAGAAGGTTGAGACGAATACTGAAGGAGGCCCTTTTCTCAAACACAGACCCTCACTGCCTATGACAACAGCCCCGGAATGGAGGTCACCAACATACAGGACAGTGAGGCCAATGGGCGATTTCTGATACCACGCTAGATTAGATGACAGTGTGCCCCACTCCTCACCAGACCACACGGCAAGATGACCACTGGAGTTCAGGTCTGCTGTCTTACCTGCTGTTTCTGGCACCTTCCCAAAGCGATGGCTGAGGTGAGTTGAAGGGGACAGTCCTGCAGGGAAGGGCCCCAGGGGAGGGACAGTCCTGCAGGGCAGGACACTGGGGTGCTGGGTGTGAATCCTGACTCTCCTGTCCACGTGGGGTCACATGCCTCAGGGTTCACTTGGCAAACTGAATCTTCCCGGTCTTCCCTGAACACATCCTTCCTTTTTCTTCACTTCCAAGCAAGCACAAGGTATTGGCTTTAGTGCATTTTATGACACAGATCAGAAAAATATATAGTTAAAATGTAACTCAAAGGGCATTTGTATAAAGTACAAAAATCAGTCAAAGCCAGGCTCTGCCTCAGAGGCCAGTGTTTCTGAGGCCTGCTTTCTGAGCCCAGAGCCTGGAAACACTTAGCAGGCTTTGTTTGTTGTTGTTGTTGTTTTTTGGTGGTACTTGTGTTTGAACTCAGGACTTTGTGCTTGAAAGACAGGGGCTCTATCACTTGAGCCACACCCCCAGCCCTCTTTGCATTGGTGGTGGTTTGTTTTTTTTAAAAAAAACGGTTCCTTACTTGATGTGTATTTTTTTTTTTTTTTTTTTTTTGCAGTTCTAGGACTTGAACTCAGAGACTACACCTTGAGCCACTCCACCAGCCCTTTTTTGGTGATGGGTTTTTTTGAGGTAGGCTTCCAACCTTGATCATCCTGATCTCTGCCTCCTGAGTAGGTAGAATTATAGCCGTGAGTGACCAGTGCCCAACTGTGTTGGTTATTTTTGAGATAGGGTCTCTCTTTCTTCCCTGGCCTCCTGGACCTCAGTCCTCCCATTTGTGCTTCCTGCATAGCTGGGACGGTAGGAGTGCACCACAGTAGCTATTGGTTGAGCGACGGCGTCTTGGGAACTTCTGCCCCAGCTGGCCTTCAGTGGCAACCCTCCCTACCTCCACCTCCCAGGAACTAGGATTGCAGGCTTGAGCCACTGTGCCCGGGTGTTCTGGTTCTTGATCTGGCTCTGACTGTGAGGGTGGATACAATTTGTAAAAATCCATTGAGCTGAGACTTTAAGGTTGCTTTTCTGTATGTGTGCTATCTTTCCATAAAAAGGGAAAATTAAAAAAAATAATACTAATAACCAAGAAGGCTGGGTTGAAAAAGTAAGAAAACTCTTCTGGTTTTACCTCTGCGGCATTCTTGGGCCCGTGGGCATCACGTCCTCTCTGGCTGCAGGGTGGGCAGGCAGGAAGAGTGCAGTGCTCAGGCTACATTTCACAGACCAGCGACAGGCAAAGGACATTAAGACACAGTTCTACAGTGCCAGGGTGGCAAAGCCGGTGTGTTGCTTGATCCATAGCCTTTTTGGCAGCCCCATATAAGATGGCTCCAAGCCATGCGGGGTGGCAGCCGGCCACTCACATCCTGCTGGGCCCTGGGACCCCCGCATGTCCGCTCAGGTCCTGGGGCAGACCGGCACTGCTTGGGGCAGCTGGCTGTCAGGGCCGGGGCCAGAGCCAATGTGTCACTTCGATGCTTTCCTTTAATCCTTTGGAAATGGGCATTTCAAGGAGTTGTTAAAGGTCACCAAAGTCCCAGCCTGGTTAGTATTTGGGTGATTTCTGCCTCCGATTGAGCTGTTCTTTGGAGGGAGGGGACAAAGTTCATCTGTGACTCCCTAAGGAAGTGTTCTTCATTGTCACGCTGTGCTCCAGGGGCTGGGCACAGGTCTGGTGGGCGCTCAGATAGAGCTCGTGTGGGAGTGAAGAATGACCTTCCTTCTCCTTCTCCTCCTCCTCCTGATGCCCAGGTCGTGAGGACACACAGAGGTGGGACACCAAGCATGAGTCATTCCTCTCTAACCTGTTGGAAACTATCAACACAGACAGACAGAACTTTAAACCAAAAAAAAGGTATCTTAGCAACCAGGCCACAGAGATCGCGCCAAACTCAGGGAATGGAGCTGGAGTGGCACGCGTGAGGAGTATTTGCTCCCCTTTACAGGACTTCGTAACTCTGGGTTGGCACGTGGGGACAAGCTGCAGCAACCGGATGTCAAATGCTGAGGCAGACGTGGGAGGGCTGAGTGGATCCGTGTTTCAGTTCATGGTTTTCTGACTGGCCGGAATATTTTAAAGAAAGGAAATCAGCAAATCAGTTTTTTTAAAATCTCTTACTTATTGCTATGGTTTGAATATGTCACCCCAAAATTCATATGTTGAAAAATTAATCTGCGGGTTCACACGGTGACTGATTTTGGAGGTGGGGCCTTTGGAAGGTAATTGGGGTTACTGAGATCACAGGGCTGGGACCACATGCTGGTGTCAGTGGCTTTGTTGGCAGATGGAGAGACAGAGCTGGCCTGCGCTCATGCCCTCATCCTGTGATGTCCTCTGTACTGTCACACGGCACAAAGACCCTCACCCGACGTCAGCACCTTGACACTGGGCTTCCCCGCTGATGGTACGGAGAGGATTGATGCATTTTCATTGTAAGTTACCCAGTCTACATATGCTGCTGTGTTATGACAACAAAAAGCAGACTAAGACACCAACACAGCTTAAAGCCCAGGACTTTAACACTTCAGGACTTACCTCTTTCACGTGTGATGGACACATCACGTTTTGCACGGGTTGGGGCTAACCTCCTAACAAATGGTTTGTGGTCCAGCCTTGCTAGACTTCCTTTGCTTCTCGTTGTGGAAATATGCCAGGCCTGCTGCCTTGTTGGTGTCACTTGCTTTTGCTCATCCGTGGCCCTGGTTCCCAGAGCTCTGGAATACCGGAGAAAACCGAGGAAACGAACATAGCGGTGACTTTGAACCCCAGCCCGACTATGATTCTAGAACAGGCCATGACTCAGACCTGCCTGTCTACATACCATAATACTGTGCTCCATTGCCTCAGCTGAAGTCACTGTTAATAAGAACATATCCAAATCCTCCTCACGTTCGGTGTCTCAGAAGGGCAGGGGAGCAGTGCTATCGAGGCTGATCCCGGTTCCAGAATACCCAGTGGGTGCTCATCCATCGCCAGCTCCCTGGGTTTTCCCCAGCTCACTTTGCAGAGCCCGGTTCTGAGACCCTGGGGGAACCGCCCAGGTCACCCTGCCCAGAGTAGCTCAGCCACTAAGGTACTTCAAAAACTGATTTTCAAAAACTCCCACATTTATATGTCCATCCAAAATCCCTTCAGACTATTCCAGGTGGTCATTCCCTGTCATCCTTTGTCACTGCATCCTTTTTATTTTCTCCGTGGCACATATTACTACCACATTGTATGAACTACAAAGTAACTGTAGATGATGTTTATATCTATTTTTATATGATTTGTATCTCCATCCTTACACGGACTGTAGTTTGGCCTCTGTCACGCACACCCTGCTGACTCACAGTCACCTGTTAAGCAAACATGACAGCCACACAGGAACCAGCAGAGGAACACCTTCTTCTGTTCAGCCCCTGGAGCACGTCTTCTTGTTCTGCTGAGCCCTGTGTCACCACAACCTCTGCAGGCTCCTAGGAAACTGCAGGTTCCTGTTTGGCTTCCTAGGAAACCTGTCCTGCAGGTGCAAAAGCCCCACAGGGTGACCTGGGAGCCTTCAGATACATGGGGCTGGCCTTCTTTCCTCCCACACTAGGAGACGCTTGCAGGAAGGGTGTTATGTAACAGCTCGGGTGGGCTGAGGGGTGGGAAGGAAATGTGCCATTTCACCTAGATGATGTCCTTCAGGCGGGCCCCTCATACATCTTAAAATTTATTTTTTGGCTGCACGGGGGTTTGAACTCAGGGCCTCACACTTGCTAGGCAGGTGCTCTACCACTTGAGCCACTCCTCCCCCCATACATCTTCAGTATTTTCTACAATGCTTACCGTCTGCTCATATACTCATTCAACTATTTATCGTCCTGCACGGATTCACCAGAATCACAGAGTTAGATAGTTCATTACCAAATACCAGTGTAACAATTTCCAGAGTTGACGTCAAGGTGGATGACAGGAACACAGATAGATGGATAGATGGATGGATGGATAGATACGCATAAATATATCTAGACATGTCTAGTACACATGTCTGTATACCTCACAGACAGTAGATGGTAGATGATACATAAATATAGATAAGATGATATAAATTGATTAAGATAGATAGTAAATGGTAGATAATAGATAAGTATAGCTAGATTATAGAGATCAATAGATAATAGATGATAGGCAGATAGAAGGAGATGGACAGATGGATGGGTGGGTAGATAAACAGATGATAGATAGACAGACAGAGAAAAATCACCTGGACTAAGCAGAGCCCCAGCCCATGAAGGAGCTCCTGTGGTGGTGGTGGGCCGATATATGTTTATGCATAGAAATTTCTGAGGGTGAAGAGGAATGAAGTGGAAAGAGGGAAGGAGAGAAAGGACGGGACACAGAGGCCAGAGCAACCTTCTTATGTCTACTTCCTAAGCAGGCAACTGTGTGGATAGC
Organism: Castor canadensis; assembly: GCF_047511655.1. NCBI lineage: Eukaryota > Metazoa > Chordata > Mammalia > Rodentia > Castoridae > Castor > Castor canadensis. The sequence continues at coordinate 1,948,959 of NC_133386.1, read as the reverse complement.
TGAGCTGAAAACTTCCGTGGCCTCCCCAAGAGGAGAGAAAACACACAGGCTCAGACGGCAGCTGTGGTTTTCTCCTGGAATTATTACACTGAGACTGTTCCTCATCCAGAAGGACACCAGCTGCTGGAGAACTCCTCATGCTGCACCTGGTGGCTGCGCGGTGGGTGCGTCTGTGGCCTTCTCTGGGCTCTGTCTGGTGACTAAATGCCTGCACCGTGCAGTGCTTCTGCAGGTGCTGGCCTGGCCAGGTGGCACGTGCCCAGTGCCTCTTGCTTAGGGGTCTGATGTGCCCCGTCTGCCACGCCTGGTCCATTGCTCTGTGAATCACTCCTTCCAAGCAGAACTGAGCCACTCCGGGTCTGAGCTGGTGCCTGCCTCTCCTCGGAACCCGGCCGAGCACCATCTGGGCACTGGCAGCCATCCCCTGGCTGGCTCTGGCCTCACAGCTGAGCACAATGGGAAGGTGCAACGGATTTCCAGGCACTGATGGTCACCGCAGGGAGCTCCCCGCCATACGTTCTCATTCTCACAATAATTGAGCAATTCCAAGCTGGGCAGGCATGAGCCCAGACAGCAGGGAGGGGACACCCTTTGCCCCACCTCTCAGGACTCCATCTAACTGAGCCCTGCCACGCCTGCTGAATTGAGGCTGCACCATCCAGCTTTCTTCCTGGGCCTCAGTGGCAAAGAGTGGCGATGGCCTCCAGGAGAGTCCTCCTAGATCAGCTGAGGACACTTTTATTAGCATGCATCATTCTGAAATGCAGAGATTATTTTTGTAAAGTCAGGTGGGAGATGACCCACAAAAAGGATGGGACATCCAGTTATGGCGGTGCATGCCTGTAATCCTAGCTACTTGGGAGGCAGAAGAAGGAGGATTTTGGGCCAAGAATGGCCCAGGCAAAGGCAGGAGAACCAATTTAGAAGACAAACTACAAACCAAAAGGCCTGGGCTGTGGTAAAGCGTTGCCTAGCAAGTGCAAGGTCCTGGGTGGGGCAGGTGAACATTCCTTCCTTCCCTTCCCCTCTTAGTTGTCCCCCTCCTCCTCCCTTCCCTCCCCCCCGCCCCGTCTGGTGGTCCTCCCGTCCCCCTTGCAATACTGAGCAGCATGAGGGTGGTAGTGAAACTCATGGGGCAGCCGGAGGCAGCTGCGGCTCCTCTGGCAGGCTTTTACCATGCCATCAGCTCCAATTCTGGAAAACATCTTTGCAGGGTTTGAGAAAATCTTAGGCACTTCGTTAGTTAAGAAATATCAGTTGTGGCCATTGTCAGCACCACCCAGGCAACGGGGAGGGGGGGGGCAAGGGGGGGAAGCTAAGAAGTTGGGGGAAGCAGGGAGGGGCAAAGGTACAGAGCAATTGCTTCTCTCCAGCTCCCTCCATGTCACTCCCCTGAATCCCCACGTACAATGCAGTCACCACCGCTGCCCCAAGGTGAGGAGCTGCAGGGCACGGCATTGGGTTTTGTATCGGGCCCCAGGCACTGTGTCCATTCTGCTTAGGACCCCTCTGATGGCCCGAGGTCACTGGTGGCTCCTCAGTGACACTCCTCAGGAGGGGCGATGCTCCTGATTTGTGACTACTTCGAGAGCTTTCCCGCTGCCCTCATCCAAGGCCTGGGATGCCGTTACCAAGGAAACCAGCAGAGCACAGATGCTTTGGAGACAGGCATTCCAGTCAGCAAGGTGTGAGGCTCAGACTCTGGCCGGAGGTGGGGTGACCGTCCTCGGGTCTGGACACAGTCAGCACCGAGGGCAAACGTTCAGGAGGCAGAGGCCTGGGGTCGCGGGCCGGAGAGTCAGGTTCACACCCAACTCCTCTTGTTACGGGAAAACCCAACCGTGGCCCGAAACAGTCGTGCATGGGAGTGTGACGCTTGTTATGCAATCCAGACTGGAGACTTTGGATTGAGCCATCCTGGAAAATTCTGGAAATTACTGCAGGACACGAACCTTGACTGGAATTCCAGAGATGGCTCTTCACTTCTCCGGTGACCGCAGGGCAGTGGTGACACAAGCGGTGAGGGCGTTTTGGCGTACGCAGTTTGGACCTCCCCGAGAACGTGTCACTCAGGTGGCGCGGGCTATTGCCACCGTCTGAAGAAGTGGCAGTGAAGGACATATCGACCGCCCTGGCAGAGAGCGAGTGAGGGAGTCTGAATTGAACCAGCCGTGAGAGTAAAATGTGAACCCCGCTTCAAAACTGCGTTGGAAAAGAGTGTAGAGTGGCTTGTCAGTAATTTTTGTATTATGTTTGCGTTGGAACGATGAGATTTTGGATACATGGCGTTAAATATAGAATTAAAACTAATTTCACCTTTTTTTTTTTTTTTTTTTTTACTTTTTTAAGGTAGCCAAAAGAAAAGTTGAAATCGCACACGCGATACCGTTTCTGGTCTTGTGGTTTCAGTCAGATTGTTTACTCAGCGTCATGTTAAAACAAAAACTGCCTTTCTGAAGGTAGGTAATAAACGGTTGTGTTTGTGGTCTTTGGTTTGTTTTTTGTTTTTGAGGAAGGGTCTCACTGTATAGCATAGGTTGCCCTATAGCTCAAGGTCCTCCACCGCAGTCTCCCAAGTGCTGGGATTACAGGCACGTACCACCATGCTCAGAAAACGTTAAAATGGAATTAAATTGCTATTGTTCATTTGGCCGCAGAATAGGAGGCTGGGGGCTGGCTTTAATGACTTCTAAGCTGTATTGTTCTGTGACAGTAAACTTGGTGAAAAGATCCTAGAACATTCCTCACCAACAAGTCAAAGGGCATTCAGAGTCTTGTAAAGCAGAGACTAGTTAGCTCTGTGTCCTCATTGTGTCCCAGAGGACCCCAACCTCATGCAAGGCCTGAGTTTTAGAGTCAGTCTGTCCACTGGGCCAGCTGAGAGCTTTGCAGGCTTGGGCTGGTCACTCAAGCTCTCTGTGCATGGATTTTCCATTTGTAAGGTCCTTCACCAACAATATCAAAGGGTGTGACACAGGGTGGAGAGGTAGGAACACAGCTTGTGAAAGGCAAAGTGCTCAGAGCCTGGGCTCTTCCTCCTCTCAACAGAGCGCGACAGGAATGCGGGCTGACTAATACATAAAACCAGATTGTCAATTAATAAAGGCAGAAAGGTTCTGAGGCTAAGTGAAATGTCCATAATTATCTCAAAGTGAACAAGCCGAGGCCGATCTCGTGAGGGCGGCCGTGTCACCTTCTGTGACATGGGGCCGTTCGTTGGTCTGTGTCAAGTCCTGACTTCGGTTGCTGCTGGGGCACAATTATTTACTGTTTGCCTTTCACTTGTCCAAATGGTCAGCAGGCAAACGTGCTAACAAGGGAGTCGCTCGAGTTAATACAGAGGTTATTTTTTCATCTTTGGAATGAGTGACACCAAGTTCTCCCTTCCTGGTGACTCAGTATGGAACAGGTAAAAGGAGGCCAGCTTTCTGGATTCCAGGCCCACGTCCTGCCAGACCGGCCATCTCAGGGCTGAGAGCGAAGTATCTCGCTAAAGGCTGTGAAGGGAGAGAAGCAAAGCAGGCGCCATCCTTGGAAATCTCACCTTCTGGCCCAGGAAATGCCTGCCAGGAAGGCCAGCACAGGGAGTGAAGTCAGAGAGAAGGAAAACAGGACGGGTCACTCTGAGGACACTAGGGAGGGAAGAATTTCTCACCATACCAGCCTCCCCTGGCCCAGACTCTGGGGGTCAGGCGGGCTGGGCTCCACGGTGTCACTTTTTAAGCCTCCCAGCGCGCAGAGGAAAATGAAAAGGTGAAACCACAGAGATGAGTGTATCTGCCTTAAAGCGGAGAAGTCGTGTTCTAACAGGCCGAACGGCAATGGCAGTTCTGTCCCGTCCTGACCTCCTCTTCTCCGACCAGCCCCCACCTCAACACCCATGGCCACTGACCCTCCTCTCCTCTGACTGCACCCCCTTCATTGGCCCTCGGCTCTCACCAAGGCACCTTCAAAGTCTCCAGATGTCTGCTTTCTCCACTCTGCTTGCTTCTTTCTCCTCCCTCCGCCACCACACTTCTGGACAAGTACCCATTTCCTCCTACTTCCCCCCTTGCCCTTTGCCCTTTTAAAGGCTGACTATTGACGTCCCACTCCCCCAGCAGAGAAACAAAATCTACCCAAACTGACTCCAGGGAGAAATGGCCTTGCTGAAGTCACTCAGCCTCCCAGTGGGACAGGGCGGGGAAAGGGAGCCCTGTTCTGTCTCCACCTCTGACTTTCTTCCACGCAGACACAGCAGCCGCCTCAGCCACGCTGGATTTCTGTGTCCTTACTTGTGCTTAAATGCTACCTCCACCCGCGGCCACAGCTGGGAGCCCCATCCTGGTCTCTTCAAATTTGGTCTCCACATCTAACCGTCAAGCAAGTCTGAAGCAATAGGGTGCCCCGAAAGGGTTAAGTGTGGAGCTTCTCTGAGGGGTTATTTACACAGGTGTGGCAGGTCAAGGGATTTCAAAAGAAGGGCAAATGTCATTTGACTCCAGTCCCTTGAAATCTCCAAATCTATAGAGACAGAAATTAGGCTGTGACCCTCCAGGGGCTCAGGCACTGAGGAAATGGAAGTGACTGCTGATGGGTAGGGCTTCTTTTTAGGGTGATGAAAATGTTCTAAAATCGACTGTGGTGGTGGAGGTACAACTCTGCAAATGTGCCAGAAACCATCCACAGCACACTTTGATGGTGAAGTGTGTGACTTATGAATTAAATCTCTGTTATGCAGTATTTTTAAGAGCGCACCCAGAAACTGGTATGAATGGGAAATGGCAAGCTGTTACCATCTGCAGGCCTGAGGGTGCAAGGGGAAGGTCCCCAGAGCCAGAGAGGAGTGAAGCCACTGGCAGACCTTGGAAAGTTAGGGCGCAAGCAGAGAAAAGACGGGGCTCTCTTCTTTTGCCTTCATGCCCAGCCTGGGCTTCCTGATGCTCAAAACCTGGGAACAGAGGCCAGCCTGCTGGGCACATGCCAGTTAGGGAAGGCCAGAGGAGGGCAACCAGGCCTCTCCCTTTTGGAATACTGCCATCTACCACGTGCCTTGTCCCTCTCTCTGCTGTGACCACCTCAGAGGGGCTCCTCCTTAGCTCTTGCTCCCAGCCCCACTAAGCCTTGGATCCAGCCTCTCGACAGCACTGTGTCCCTCCCTGGGTGCTGCAGGGCTGCAGGGGGTCCTGGAGCTGGAGCACAGCGTCTGCAGGGTCAGTTGCCCACCCCCACTGGGTGTTCCTGAGGGGAAATGCTGCTCAGGATAGCCAGAGTTTTTAACGCAAACTGATTAAAAATAGCAACAGAACAAAGGGCAGGCCAAGCCAAGTGTGCCTACAGCTGCTCAGGTGAAGGTGCCAGGTTGAGGACAGGAGCAGGGGGTCATCAGGCTGACGTCCAGTATGGCATAGCTCATCCTCTTGGGATAAGCACCCCAGGGGCAAGTCAGTACCAGGCGAAGGTGAAGAGGACCCCAAACCATGTGACACAGCTTTTGATTGCTGACCTGTGTTTCTGTAGGTTCTAGCAAGAGTGCGGAGAGCTTGGTCCCAAATACTTGACTTTCTCCTTTTTTCTTTTTTTTCCTCAAAGTTGGTGCTAGTCACCTCTTGTTGAACTTTGGGAATGTGTACTTGGGTGGCAGATATGCATCTGGTTTGTCCTTAAGTCTTTCCATATCCCCAGAGGGCTTTGCTATAACCCCAGTGTAAATCTATCCCTCGCTGTTCAAATGTCCCAGCCTGGCTTCCTCAGACCTGAGCCCCCGAGAGGTCTGGCCTGCCTCCTCTGTGCCTCTCCCACACTTGCTGGTCCTCAGCAACTTGCCTACTTCCTGCTTCCTGCTAAAGAGAGAACTAGTCAAGGTGAGGATAGGTGCTTCATGAACACCCTTCGCCAGCGCCTGCTGCACCCAGGTAGAGGTGCGGGGTATAGGACGGGGTGGTGACCAAGCCCCTGCAAGCCCTGAGGTGTCTGCATGGTTTGCAGTGAACCTCTCAAGGTGAAGGCCCTGAGTTCAAAATACTTCAAAAAAGAAAAGGAGGGTCTTCCTTCTTCCAACACTAAAATGAAAACCATGCCAGTGTTTTCAATTCATCATTAGCTTTTTTTGTTTTTCAGGTTCTGGTTGGTACTTGGTACAGTCTGTAACAAACAAACAGGCAGATGAAAGGAAACCCCTTCCCCACAGTTTTCTTTTAGTTGGAACATTGAGATTCTTCCACATGATGACTGAAACTTTCTCTCTTGGCTGGGTCACCTGAGTACCTGGCACCTGTTACAAATCACATGCCTTGAACAGCACAGCATACGTTTGTAAGAAAATAGATGGCACTGAAGTGACCTTCACTCAGTGATCTACCTTACCGTGTTTTCTTATGGCAGCTTACAGGGAAGGGAATGGGAGAGTGGATCCTGAATCAGTAGTGCAAAGAAAGACCAGTAGCCTTTCTCGCCAAGACAGTGGCCAAGCCACACAGCCGTGACGCTGTGTCGGTGGTCGTGTGTCCTTGTCAATACTGAGTTCTGTGTGAAGATCGCCGTCTACTGCAGTCTTCTGCGGTCTTCTCGTCTGTTGTCCTTTTTGGTAAAGGACAGATTCCTCCAGCTCTTGTGCCCTTCCTCTCCTGCTGGGCTTCTGCCAAATGTGAAGGTCATCCACCAACGTGGGACACTGGTCACCCATGGCAAGGCACCCTCCGTGCAAGGGTTCACAGTGCTGACCGATCCTCACCAGGGCTTCTTGTGAGAGTTGCACAGGGGGAGAGAAACAGCTCGTCTTTGTCAGGTCATCTTGTTAGTACTTCTGCTGAAGGAGTGCATCCAAACGGCCGGTTCTGCTGGCTGTTTAGTTTTGTGGAAAATGCCTGCATAAGGCGTTCCTGGGGACTCTTCTCCCGGGAGCTGTGCCCTTGAGAGCGATCTCAGTTTGCTGCGGACCGATGGTCTGTTGTAGTCCGTGACAAATTTCCCAGCCTGTACCACAGTCCCTGTGTCTTTCCCCAGCTCTGATGCTTGTGCGTTGCTGGACAGTCACAGCAGGAGCGGAGGACCTGCTGTTGCAGAAGAACTGGGCTTTAACTTGCTGGTGCTCCTCCTCGCCAGCGGGAGAGGCTTGAGGCTCCACCAGCCCTATGCCCTGTTTTTTGTGAAGAGGTTTTTTGAGACTGGGTCTCACGAGCTATTGTCCAGGCTGGCTTCAAACCACGATCCTCCTGACCTCTGCCCCCTGAGTAGGTAGGATTACAGGCCTGAGCCACCAGCGCCTGGCAGGAAGACAGTTTTGAGGGACCACCATTTACCTAGGAGCCATTCTCAAAGTTGCTCTGGAAGCTGGGTGCAGGGCTCCGAGGCTTTGCCCACTTGCAAGCCCGTGGGTCATCCTGCCGCAGGGCTGTGAGGCTGGACACAGTCTCCCAGCTCAGAGACAAAGAGCTGACTTCCTGCTCCCAACACAGCGCGGCTGAGTTTCATGTTTGCTGCAGTTCCCCTCACTCACCAAGTCCCATGGGGGTGACACACTGTCCTGAGGCTGCTGCACATTTGGTGGTTTGTGTCACAGCTGTGTGCAAGCTCAGAAACCCCAGCCCTTTATGATGGACTGCAAGCAAACCTGACCTTTGCCCCAGAGGGAGGGGTCTGTGTATCCCAAGGCTTGCATCACCAGCCTTGGACAGACAGGCTGTGACAAAAGCTGTCGCTCTCCTGCCCCACGGGAATTCACTCCCAAATGTGGGCAGTTACTCTACTCAGCACAGATCAGTAAACAGTCAGCCCACTCGGGGTCAGAAAGTCTGGTAATCTGAAGAATGAGAATGCAAGTCTAAGTGGGTCTGACCCCACAGCTCATCCCTCGGTACCGTGGCGTGGAGCAGCACCAGACGTGACTAAGCCATCAGGGGATAAGATGCATTATTACCACAACTCGGGAATTTACCCTGCTTGCACCTTGGGGATTTAGAAAATTTCCACGCCAGATCTGTTCTCTTTCACCCTGTGATGGGCTTAATGGTCTGCCTTTTAATCCTGCACTTTCGTGTGCAGAACAGCCACAGGGAAACAAGGCAGAGGGAGATTCAGCGCGTCTGCTCTGGGCATGCTTGGCTCCAAGTACCTGGTCACCATTTTGGAATGCAGGGACCACCACCTGCTCAGACTCGGACACTTGCAATGCGAGGTGTGTGTCACTTGAACACTCAGGGAGGACTTAGTTCTTCTAAAGCCAATGTTACATTCATAAATTTTGATAACTTGGTAATCCAATTTGAAGATAATTTCGGATTCTGAGCAAATTTTTAGGTCACTGGTTTGTGTGCATTTCTGTAGGGATTTCTTAGCAGGAAGCACTTTTCTTTGAAAAAAATTATACTTAAACCTAGAGATTACACTTTATGTCTAGACATGGAAAATAATTTTACACAATTAAAGTGTATGGTTTGATTCTCAATGTTGATTATTTACTTCTAAAATATTTATGCCGTATGTATTCATTAAAAAAAAATAGGAGGGAGCAAAATTGCTAAAACGAAATGGCTAAAAAAAGAATCAGGAAGAAACAGTAACCACATCTTTACGACAACCAACCACCTCAAGAAGCTGGAAACCACCACAGGAAACCACTCTGCCCAAGCCTGCGGCGCTCCCCGGGTTGCCCTCTGGCTGCACGTGGGGCGGAGCTTCTCTGCAGCTTTGTTGGGGTGAAGTTAATGCTTAATAAACAGGGCGTACTTAGACTGGGTGGGGCAGTGGTTCACACTTGTAATCTCAGCACTTGGGAGGCAGAGGCAGGAAGATCAGGGGTTCGAGGCCGGCCTGGGCTGCATAGTGAGACCCTGTTTCGAGCGTGTGTATTTTGAGGGCACACTGTGCTGAGTTTCAGCCTGTGTGTGCACCTGAGAAGACAGGAGATAACTATGATAATCTCTTGGTCCTTGCAGAGCCCCTTCCCCTCCCCTAGAACCATGCTTCGAAAATATTTTCTTACAGGCAGAAGCAGAATCTTGGTAGGCCACAGAAACTCAGACATAAACATTTCCAAATTAAAGCTTTTTAGATTAGCTGGAAAGTTACATTATAAATTCATAAAGAAGAGCAAGATACGCAACACTCTGTTTTTCGTTTGTTTACTTGTTTTTTGAAATAGGGTCTTGTTTCGTAGACCAGGCTGGCCTCAGAGTTTTGGTCCTCCTGCCTCATCCTTCCAACTGCTGGGACTACAGGTATGCACTACCACACCCAGGTTATAATCCATTTTTAACTCAGGTTTTGCAGCGTAATAATTGCACCACACAAAATATCTTATTTTGTAAAGTCTGTTTAATAACTTAGGAACAATTTTCATTGACCAAGCATGGCTTTTCCTGCAACCTGATTTTTTTGCTTTCAGCAAAAGGAACTAAGGTGAGAATGCTTATGTAGGTCAGTACACAGAAAAGGACAGCTAAGTCTAATACCATCTGTACTCTGAAGCAGAATACTTAGTTGGGCTTTGGTCCCGCTGTAGAATGGGCACACTAATTTTATTTTCATTGTAAACAAAGTTGCTCTGTAACATGGATGAGCCTCGGAAACACGCTGAGAAAGAGGCCCTTATAAAAGACCGTCTATTTTTTGATTCCGTTATTTGAAACTTCCAGAATGGGCCTAAAAGTAGAAACAGAAAGTCAATTCCTGGTTTCCTGGCTGGGGCCTTGAGGAAAATGGACAATGACTGCTATGGGCACAAGTCTCCTTTTTGGAGTGAAGAGAATTTTCTGCAATGAGATAGCAGCGATGGGTGCACAATTCTGTGAATATGTTAAAAACCACTCGATTACACACCTTCACAGGTACATTTTACGGTAAATGAAGTATATCTCAGTAAAGCTACTAGGAAAAAAGCAGTTGAACTTCCTGAAATAAATACTAATGAACTCGTATCACTCAGTGGTTTGAGCCTCTTTGTATTCTTAGACACTCACACTTCCATTATTTCACAGCCCCCTTAGAAAACTAATGCTAGTAAATATTGACTTTGTTTTCTTTCTCTCTCTCTCTCTCCTGCTGGGGATTGAGCCCAGGGCCTTACATATGCCAGGCAAGTGATCTACCAATGAGCTACACCCCTAGCCCTTGGTTTTTTTGAGACAGGATCTTGCTACGTTGATCAGACAGGTTTTGAACCAACAATGTAGCCCAGACTGGCCTTGAACTCTCAATCCTCCTGCCTCTGCCTTGCCTCCCAAGTGCTGGCTCTTTGAAAAGACGAATGAATTTGATAAATCTCAAGGTGTGAACAGTCAATATAAGGGTGAAAAGAGACACAATGCGGACCCCACACTGGAAGTTATAGATGACATCATGCCCGAACTAGAAATGAAATTTTATCCAAAATTTCATCATTTTGTCATAGTTGGGCACAGTCTCAGAAAAGTGCAACTTGCCAGTATGGACCCAAGGAGGAAGAGAAATCTGTAGAGTTCTATAGCCAGTCAAGGAATTACTTCTGTACCTAAAGCTCTCCCACCTCACCACACAGAACTATCGAGGCCCGAGTAAATTTCATACGGGTTTACCAGGGCGTGGAGAAGGTCAGAGAACACACAAGGGGACTCCTCCTAACAATATTTATGACACCAGCATAACTTTGACATCACAGTCGAGAAAGAAAAATAACAAGCCACGCTTCCTTGTGCATATGGATGCAAATTTCGTAAGTACTAGTGAATCAAAACTAGCAACGGTCACAGAGTGGGGCTCCTTCCTGGGAGCAGCTCACTAACACTGTAAAAAGAGGAAAAGGTTATAGGCATGTGGTTGATAAAGAGAGAATTTAAATCCACTTTTGATTTTTAAGAAACCTCTTAGCAAGCTGGGAGTGAAGTAGCACTTCATTATCGTGACAAAGTATTTTTAGAAAGGTAGGAACAGAATGACTACCATTATTATGGCATATTTAAAAAATTTAAAACTGAAATGTTGAAGCTTTTCTCTCTGAAATCAGAGAGTAGCAAAAACGCTTTGTTATCACTACATTCGCTCAGTATTAAACGGGCAGTCCCACCCCATGAAGTAAAGACACAGCTTGGCCGAGGCAAGAAAGCTGTCACTATTTGCAGGTAACACGATGGTATCCTTCTGAAACAAAAGTATTAGCATTAAGAAGCGAATATATTTTAACAACATTGCTAGACACAAGGTGACTATTAAAAACTCAATTGTATTTCTATCTACTAGTAAGAGGTAAAAAGTGAAATATTAACACAGACATTGCTTATAAGAGCAGAAAACATCAGCTATTAGGGAACAAATCTAAAAAACATACAAGGATGACCCAGAGAAAACGACGACATCACTGAAGAAATTTTAAGACAACCTCAAGTGGATCTGCCATGCTCACGACTGAAATCTATCTATTGTATAGATGTAGATTCTCCCCAAACTGATCTAGGAACGTGAGGCCATCCCAGTGCAAACCAGAGCAGGTGTCCTGTGTGTAGAATGTGACCTGGAACTGAACACTTTCTTGGGGTTCGTTATCATTGTCCTCCAAGAAACCAGGAGAACTCTGATGTTCTTTTCAGTTTGAACAAAGCAAGTTAATAGTGAAATCGAGTCTTACAAATTGGACACTTCTACTTCTGTAATTTGGTACCTGTTTATTAACTGATATCTTACATTTAGGCTTTAAAATTAAATTAATATTTTTCATGTCTCATTTTAATTTACTTTTTTTAACCATTAAGAAAATCTAGCCAGGTATGGTGGGGCATGCCTGTAATTCCAGTCCCTTGGGAGGCAAGAGGCAGGGGGATTGCAAGCACATAGTCTCATCCAGGCTCAAAAAGAAGTAAAAAGCATTCTTAGTTCATGACACATCCAAAGCTGAGAGGCAGGGCGTAGTTTGTCGACCTCTGGCTTGGAATGCTACGCTACCCGGTGCTCGCCTTTAATCCCCAGTCTGGGTGACATCAGACAAGGTGCTGCTTGGAAGAATGATGTAGAAATTACAAAACCAGAAGTGTTTACAATGGAGCTTTTAAAAGATGGAACTCACTCTGCTTTGTTACTCCTCACAATGTCCTCCTCAACAGAAACCAAATTATTAAACTAAAAATACTAATATTTTGGCAGTAGTTTTGAACAAGCATCTCTTCATGAATTCAGTATATTTAAATGAGCAGTTTTTAGGGCTGGGGTCATGGCACAAGTGATAGAGCACCTGCCTAGCAAGGGCAAAGCCCTGAGTTCAAACCCCAGTACTATCAAAACCAAAAAAAGTTCTAGTTAACAATTCACTTACTAATAACTGAGTATATGGCTGTTGCATATTCTGCCATGTATACTCTTGGCCGTGGCCCTTTTCTAAAATTCTGCCTTTTGGCCTATTGACAGTTTATTTAGACATCGAAACTCAAACTGCAGTCTTGCCTTCTTTATTTGATAACTGTATGAGAAATTCACAGTCAGAAAATATTCTCCAAATAATAAATCTTAATACTGAGTGGAAATTTAATAACCCTTAATATTGAGGGTTATTTTCTGGAGTCCCAATGCAAAGTTAATTCTGGAATCATATAAAATTCTCTTATAACTAGTTGCTGGGATTATTAACGTTTTAAAAGATGCTAATGATAGCTTGCATTTCTCCTAGGAATTACCACCACAAGTTACTGAAATACATAACTCCAAATACCATTAAAATGTATTTCTGACCTCGCTGAGGTTTTACACTAGCCTGGTGAAAAAGCCATTGTCCCCTTGATACATAATTACTTTAAAGAATTTTGAGTCCAAACAAAAATTGGCTTCTTCTAGCCGAATATGAGTCAGTCTACAAAGAACATGTATTTATTCATTCCATCCTTGATATTAACCAAAATCTCTGGGAAACAAACTAAAAGCCTTGACATCAAAACTTTTCATACATTCTTAAATAGCTAGATGTTTGGGGCAAGATAATTGGAGACATATTTAAATAGCTTTTCAATTTTTCATTCTATTATTTTTAGCTTTTCTTATAATTGAGTTAAAATTGATTTTTCTTAGCTACATTCAATTGAAATTTTACTTAAAAAGTTTCAATATGCAATAATTCAATCAAGTGACATAGTTATGTTTTGCCAAGTTAACTGTCTTAAAAATAAACAGGTACCTGTGCTTTACTCCAAGAGATTATACTTTGGTGAAAATATTAGAGCAGAGCTATTTGCTTGTGCAGTCTTATAACTGTCTTCACAAATTACAAGAAAAATGGTTCTCTGAACTCTCACTACATTTCAAACGCATCAGTTTTGAAGAGTTTATTGCAGTGAGTGCTACTTACGTACTGTTGTGGTATTGTCATTTCCCCACAATGATACAGGCATGACATCAACTATTTAGAGAAGAGACCCGAGTTTCAGAAAGGCGCTTGGCTGTGACCACTGGCAGTTTGGCGACGTCAGGTCTGCGTGGCTCTAAGCCCATGTCAGTTCCATCACGCTGGGTGTGCCGGCCACACAGCAAAGAGACAGTGTTCTGGGGCTGCACAGGAGAGGCTCCCCGCGGCCATGGCAGAGAGGACTTGAGCAGTGTCCTAAGGCAATGCAGTGAGTCCAGACAGGCAAAGTTGTCCTGCCAAATTTCAGCGGTTTACCACAGGGGTAATTTCTCCTAACCTGTAAGGTGCAACTCCCACTCGGGCCCACTGACCCTCAGGAAAGCTGCCCTGTGGACCTGGCTGAGCACAGGCTGCTGGAAGCAGTGGCACCTCCACCCCTCCACTGCAGCAAGGAAAGATTTGCAGCAGAAGTGACAAGCTGGTTCTGCACCAGCTCAAGGACCAAAACAAGTCATGTGGCCATGCCTACTTCACAGGGTGGAAGGGTGGAAGGTGAAATTCCCAGGCTCAGCAGAGGAAAACCAAAGTCAGTAGACAAAACTGATGTCCAGCTCGGGTCAGGATTTCATCTGGTGGATAGAAGGGGGCTTCCAGGAGCAGGGAAGAGTAAATGCATAGTTGGGGGAGGGAAAGAAGTAGGGGTACGCCTGTAAGAGGGTGAGAGGAAAACTATAGGGAATGGGATATTATGCTGAAGGCAAAGTGGGCTGCATTGGCTCTGATGCTGGGACTTCCGGAGTGTGAACATGGTGGGGTACGATCAGAGTGGGGCTGGGAAGACTGGAGGGGTCTGTCATGGGGACAGAGAGCACACCTGTGCGCAGGTCCAGGGACAGGAAGAGGAAGTGTGCTGGAATCAGGTGAGCAGAGAGTGGCCAAAAGAGGAAGGATGGTCAGGGAAGACACCAGTGTCAGACAGAAGCCCTAAGTCAAGCATCCAGAGGAGAGCCTGCAGGCGGTGGCTCAGAGGTGGCAGCTTGCAGATACAGCTGAGGAAGGGCGTGACAGCAAGCTTGGGGAACTAGCAGGGTGGGGAGAAGTGGATGGGATGGGTGAGCACCAGCTTCCTCCTGTGTGGAGCATACAGTTTAATAACTAACTGCTTAAGTAAGCACCGAAGTCATTACAGACAACATATTGCAATAAAAGCAATTACAAGGTGTGCAAGCCCCTTCCTCCCCCCAAATGAGACAAAAGCCATCCCATGCCTCGAGGCCCTCAGACTGCAGAAGTCTGCTGTCACATTCTGAGTAAATGAAGTGCTAATGCAGTGCCTTTTCATAATTAAAATTAAAATGCACAGAAGTGAAAACGGAACGTTCTCCACATACCCAAGCGTGAACACTTCTGTACCGTTTTCCTCGTATTGCACTCTGCTTTGCACCCACAATGAGCCCTGCCTTGTAAACGGCAACCCGTGTGGAGGGCGCGCGGCTGTGCTTTCATCGCACTTGACCCCAGGGCTGCTCAGTCAGAGGGCGGTGGAGGAGGTGCGAGGCAGTCGCTCTTTGCTTCTCCACGAGAGCGTTGGGACCCTACAAGTGTCAGAGGTGACACAGACCCTGGGGTCGGGCTTTTCATGTGGTGCTCCCTTCTCTAAGCACACGCAGGGCAGGGGGGGCTATGCCACTCATTGACAGAGTGGAAATGGTCTCACCCAGGACGGAGGGGATGCTGGACACTGGGAAAACCATACAGTCTCGAGGTCAAGTGGGACCTGAAGGCTGCCCTTAGCCAGTGATTCTCAAACCTAAGTCAGCTTCACCTGGGAGATTTAAAATACACAGGTGTTGGCCTCGCCCTGGTATTCTGAGTCTCTGTCTGGAATTGGGTCAAAGGAACACATGCATAGGTTTAAATCTTCTGACTTTTGAGCAATAACTTGATATTTGATGATTTTAAAGCACTGTTCATCTTTAGAGTATGATAACATTAGGAATATATATAATGAAATAAGTGTGTATATAAGCATGTTTATATACACACTTATTTCATTTTATTTTTTGAGACAGGGTCCTGCTATGTAGCCCAGGCTGGCTTCAAACTGGCAATCCTACTGACTCAAATTCCCAAGTGCTGGGATTACAGATGTGGGCCACCAGGCCTGCTTGCCAGTTCTTTATCTTATAATTTCTTATCCCTTTTTGTGGATGTCATTCTTTCATATGTTTCTGGAGATTTCTAAACATTTATTCCAAGGCTCTTTTCAGAATGTTCTATTTTTCCACCTGAAGTGAATTCATCACTAGGTCTGAAGGTTGTTGATTAGGATGGTCTTCTGGCATTTGAAATTCATGTGCACTGGAGGCTCTCTGTCTCTCTGCAGGAGTGTGACCAGACCATGCCCCACTGTCATGGCTGGAGGAATCAGACATGCTAACCAGCTAGCCAGCACAGCTCCTGCTCAGAAGGCTGCACCAGAGTCTTCTCTTCTCTTGGGACCCTGCTTCATGTAAGTTACAGGGCAGGGTGCACTGAGCAGAGGCTTTCTCCTCTCCCCAGGAGCACTTCTAGCCCCCATCACCCAACAGCATCCCAGCTCCCTGCAGGATCTACCTGCTCTGAGTCCCAGAGCCCATCATGGCTCCGCCACCACTGTGTATGTCCTTCCAGACACTGGTCCTCAGCGATGTCCAGGCTGTCTCAGGCACCCTACACTTCCACATT
Source organism: Castor canadensis (assembly GCF_047511655.1). Classification (NCBI taxonomy): domain Eukaryota; kingdom Metazoa; phylum Chordata; class Mammalia; order Rodentia; family Castoridae; genus Castor; species Castor canadensis. Next base: position 1,932,953 of record NC_133386.1, on the reverse strand, counting down.
TTCTCTTTATTCTGCAACTACCATTGGCGTGCACTGACAGCAGGTATGTGTGTGGCAAGAGTGCTTCAGAGCACATTGTCTTATCAGAAGGCCTTCAGCCACGCTTTTTCACTTCTCTTGGAATCACTGCAAATGCCACCCACACTCTTAAAATGTTTAAGCTACACTGTGTTTCCCAAAGCAAGCAAAACTCAGTTTGTTGGTATTTTTGATTTCTGGAGGGACTGGTGGATAAGAAGAACTCTATCTTGGATATTCCACTTTTGGGTTTTCATGGACAAGGCAGTTCTCAACACTTAAGTTATTTTTGTTTCTCTTATTTTTGCTGCTGGGAGAGCATTTCAAAATTATACTTTCGTTTGCTATGTGATTTTTACTTTTAAAGTTGGTGTTTGCATTTTAAAATATTAGTCTTCTAGGAAAATTATATATATCCTACAAACTAGCACATATAAATATTAGATGAACATATGTATGTAATTTTCCACTAGGAGAGGGCACAAGACATAGAGAACAATCATTGACATTCTGTGCTCTTGTTCTTAGATGCATTAACTTCCTGATCTTTCCCCTAGATTCTGATCGCGATGGTCTTCTACCATTGGAAATTCACATGCACGGAAGTTGTTGGCACTTTCTGCTCTGCGGGCCTGGGAAGCCTGGGTAGGAATCTGGCTTGTTGCATCAGGGAGCTGGTGTCGTGCCTCCTCTGCGCCCTTTGCCTTTGTTCCACCAGTAACAGGTAGGAGGTAGTCACAAGAAACTTGCATAGTCGATCAAGACCTCTATTTTAGGAATGAAGCAAGCACACGTCTTTCTTTTCTGGCCTACCACTGTTTGGGACTCTATCTTTTATTAAGAGAAAAAGTGGAAGACTGGACGGCAAGGGCCCAAGCTGCTAGTCTCTGCCCTCGTAACGCTCACAGTCCCTGTGGTTGATGCTGACTTGGAGAGCAGCCAGGGCCCCTACAACACGAGCCTTCAGTCTGGTCAGAGTACATTAGACATCAGCCATGCAGTGATCTTGCTCAAGGGTCAAGAATCAAGGTAGGTCCCAACATCAAGGGGCCTAAACTAGTAAGAAAAAAGGCACATGCAACATTTCAAGTCAAGCAGACATGGTGTCTTGCAAGCCCAGCACTTGGGAGGTTGAGGCAGAGGGATTGTGAGTTTGAGGCCAGCCTGACCTACATATAGCGAGATCATGCCTCAAAAAAACCAAGGACTGGAGTATGGCTCAGTGAGCGAGTACTTGCTTGCACAAGGCAAAAACAACAGCACCATAAAAAGAAGAAGACAAAAACAAACACCAAGTCAAAGCCAAATTCAAGGTAGGAGCTAAAATCAAAGTGTAGTTATGAGAGATGGAGCTTTGGGGAGGCGACTTCAAGACAAGACAGTACAGTTTGGCCATTTGCCAGGTGGGACACAGCTGCTGAGGAAACACAGCACAAGAGAGGGAGTGGTGTTAGTAGGGGAAGGAGGCAGGGAGGATGAAGGAGGGCCACTCCTGGAAAGAAGCAACAGGAGGTATGACCAGAAAAGAAGAACAGAGGCTCAATGCCAAAGAGTCACATAAATTCTCACAGTCACTAATGATTTCAGGATATAAGTGACCCATATTTTTACTTAGCCTGCCATGTGACACCAAATGAGGACAACAGAAAGCAACTGTAAGATACTAAAAGACAAGGGACAATGGGTACAAGGTGCAATTCGCCTTCTAACACTGCCCACAAAAGGGCTTATATTCTGCATTCAGTGAAGATAACTCACTCGTGCATTTAAGATTGAACCTTTTACTTTTCCTCAGCACTGTCTTAGGTTACAAAGTGCTAGCCAACTCATTTAAGCACACACATCTTTCTGGGGTGGTAAGATTAATTTTTATTTAAAAAAAGTAGTATTAATTCCTACTTTAAAAGCATTTTAGATCACTACTTTCCTCTATGAAAAGATGCTTTCGGAAATTCTATTAGGCAACTCCAAAATTGACTGCAGAGCAGGACCATGGGACGAGAAAGAGAGTGCTTCTCCACTGCTCAAGTAAAGCAGTGCGGACTTCGGAAACTGAGTCTCCCTCTGATTTTCTTCATTAACTTGGATGTCATAGGCTGCGTGCAAGGTGATCTACCTTACAGAGGCCACTGTTTGTATCTTTAGTATATCCTTTTACCTTACTTTTTGTTCAAAGACCATCTCTGAATTGATGTATCTACTAAAAGGACTTGTAAGATGATGTAATTGTAAAAAATACTCCAAAATTTCATTAAAAACACAGCATTGGTGACTAGAAAAGTAAGTGACTTATTGGTGATGAAATATAATTGTGTGCCACTTGTTTTTCTTAGATGTTGTCACCTTTTTCCTGGTACTTCCTATTTTCTAGAGCCTGTGCAAATTGAGGCAGGAAAAGGCTTAGTACATTTGATTGCTCTTAGAAACTAGTTCCAGAATACTGTATTTCACAAAAACATTGAAAACATCAAAGTTTAACCAGAAAATTTTAAAGTATGGCTACTTAGTTGTTCTGGCATATTTATTCCCACTACCCTAGGGCTGGTTGGAGTTCTTACTTTTTAAATAGTGTAATTAAAACCAATACTTTCTGTTTTTTGGTGGGACTGGGGTTTGAACTTAGGGCTTCCCATTTACAAAACCAGGCATGCAACAACTTTAGCCACACCTCCAGTCTCTAAAAATAATACTTTTAAGTGGGAAACACCAAGAGTTCAGTATAGAGCGGAAACTTAAGTTGTAAAAACTAACTTACAGATTGTAAAGTTACTTCAGCCTCGCTCAGCCCTTTGTTTGGCTTCAATTCAGTCTTATCTTGAATTTCAGATTCTCCCTAGGATGGGGTTAATAAAGCCCACAAGAACTTCTTTTCCTATCTTTATTTCATATCACACAGGCCATATGTTCAGATCATAACAAGAGTTGAGGTGACACATGTCCAACGATGGCATGAACAACTAATTATCATATTTATTTGCTTATTTTTTTGTGGCACTGGGGCTTGAACTCACTCCAACAGTCTTTTTTTGTGATTTTTTTTTTTTTGAGATAGGATCTCATGAACTATTTGCCCAGGCTGGCTTCGAACTGCAATCCTTCTGATCTCTGCCTCCCGAGTAGCCAGATTACAGGTGTGAGCCACCAGCGCTTGGCTTAACTATCACATTTATGAAACAAAAAAGAACCAAAACAAAAAGGGACACGATTTTATTTCTATACAGTATTTCTTAGCATTTAAATATGATTCTTAAATGTGTAAGAATTCAGCACACTGAGAGAATGGATAGAATGTCTTTTTATTCTTTTTCTTTTTTTTTTGAGACAAGGTGTTCCTATGTAGCTCAGGTTGACCTCAAACTCTCAACTTCCTGCTTCAGTGTCTGAGTGCTTAGATTACAGATATGTTCCACCAAACCCAGCTGCATACTTTTATTCTTATATGTGATACCAAAATTAACATATGGCCAAAATGTTATCATCTGGGTGTTCTGAACAATGAATATTAGTGGAAAAAAAGGTCAGCTGGAACATTTTCATGGCTAACTACACACTACTTCTGAAAGTGTTCGTGATGTCACATCACAAAGTATTCTGTGGATTTCACATGTTTTTAAGCCTTTACCCATAAGCTAATGTTGGTTGGAACCTACTATGAGTTGTACTTTGGGTATTGTATACCACTAATACATAATATGAATGGGGAATAGTGAATAAGAAAAACAATAGTAATTAGTACACTGATTTAGACTCTTTCTTTCTTTCTTTCTTTTTGAGATAGGTCTCCTTATGTAGCACAAGCTGCACTGGAACTCTGTATGTAGACCCGGCTGGTCTTGAACTTGTGATCCTCCTGCCTCAGATTCCTGAGTGCTGGGATTACTGGTGTACATCAGCATACCTGCTTGATTTACAGTCTTTCATGATTCCTGCATACTATGGTTGGCAATCTACAAATGCCATATATATATGCACACACACATATGTACATGGATACATATATATATATATATATTTTTGCAGTACTGGGGTTTGAACTCAGGGTCTCATGATTGCTAGCCAGGTGCTCTATTACTTGAGCCACTCCATCAGTCCTTTTTTGTGTTGGGTATTTTTTGAGATAGGGTCTCACTTTTGTTGTTCAGGCTGGTCTTGAACTGTGATTCTCCTGATGTCTGTCTCCCATGTGGCTAGGATTACAGGCATGAGCCACAGGAGCCTGGCTATACTTTTTAATCATAAAAATAACAAGGCAGAAAGCCCACACTTACTTTCTGACTGTACTGAATCTTCTCTTTAGCAATGCAGCACTACGGGCGTCAGCATCTAATTGCTAGCTTTGCAAATTAATTCTTTACTCTAAGTGCCACATCACTGAACTGTTGGTTATCAGGAATAAAGCTCTTCCTGCTGCAATTAGTCTACTGTGGCTGATGGCCCTCATGGCCTGTGGGGAGCCTAGGGAGGGTCCTGAGCAGCACTGACACTGGGCTGCTCACAATAAAAGCTGAGCCCATAAAGAAGCACAAAGGAACAGAGTGCTAGGACACGAAGATGCCATTTAAGCACATATGGTTTCCTGCAAGTCACCACACTAACTGTGAGACGGAACACTAGGGATCTATTGAAGAATTCAGCCCTCCTGGCATGGGTTCAACGCCAGGCTGGCTGCTGAAAAGCATCCTTATGCAGCACTGTGCTAGGGCAGCAGCAGAGAAACTGAAGACAAAGCCAGCTCAGGGGACAGCAGGGGACAGCAGGCTCTTCCTTCCCACAAAAGAAGAAACCCAACTGGTGGAGCGAAAAACATCTCCACAATGGAAAAGGAAAGGCAGTGACAAAAACAAAGAGGGGTGACAAACCCTGCTCACTGCGCTCACCCCTCACTTTTGGCATTTCAGAAGGAATACTTTTTCTTACATCGCCCTGCAGGTAAAGCCGGAAAGCAACTTTACCTGAATGAGAAGCTCACGTTACCTGGATGAACGAGGGGAATTTACCTGTCGGAATTTGTTCTCCAGCTCAAGTCCATGCTACTCTTGGGCGAGAGGGGACAGTTAAAGAGAAGACACTCAATGAAACAAACATTCGTAAAATCAACAAAACTTGCAATCAATTTTAGCTTTCTGGATCCCAGGATGAAAAACCATGCTGTGGCATTTCTGGGTCCTAAAAGGGGCATAGGGAATCTCTGATCCCCGCTCCCCTCTGCTGTTCATTATTTTAACTTTGTAGCCGGTTATCTCTGCTGGGTCGCTACAATTTATCTAGGGAAAATGGGATTTCTGCGGCGAGGCATGCACACAAAGGGAGCTGGCATCCGCCGTCATCTCATGCTCGGGAGATGCGGGCCACGCGCGCGGGGGATGCGCAGGCCGGGCGCGGAGGGCAGCGCTCGGCGCCCAAGGACTTCGTAAACATTTTCCTTGTCACACGCTCAAGCACAACCATCTTTCTTCCTCTGAAGAAGCCGCTCGGGAAGGTCTGCTCCGAGCTGACCCCACCGAAAACGAATCCCTCCGGAACGGATGGCCAGTGGTCAGGGGCGCGCGGTGAGGACGCGGGGATGCGCGCCCCTGAGCCCCACCGCACCCGGCGCCGCGGCCGACAGCACCTGGCGGCGGGCAGCCCGCGGGCTCCCGGACCTTGGCACCGGGTCTTCACCCGCGGCCGCCCACACCCACCTGTCGGAACGCAGCACCGCCCGGCGGATCCAGCACAGCCGGTCGGGACCCGGCGCCGCCCCTGGCCCGGCACCGCCCGTCAGAATCCAGCACCTCCCGTGAGCACCGGGGGTGTCGGTCCAGCCCCCGCGCTCGCCGGAACGCAGCTCCGCGCGCCGGGATCCCGCGCCGCGGGTCGGAACCCCGGGCTGGCGACCCGGCACCGCCCCCGCCCCCGCCCCGCCCCCCGGCGGCGCAGCAGCACCTAGCGGAGCGGCGCGGAGGTGCGAGCGGGGGCGCGCACGGCGGAGGTGCGGCGGCGCGCGGCGGCGGCGCGCACGGCGGGCGCGCACGGCGGCGGGCGGGGCGGCGGCGCTCGGCGCACCGGCCGCGGCTGAGGCGGGCTGAGGCGGCGCGGGCCGGACGCGGGCCGAGCCCAGCGGAGGACGTGCGGCGGCGGCGAGGCGGCGAAGGCGGCCTGCGGTGCTCGGGCCCGGCCGGCGGCCGCGGGGAGGAGCGCGGTCGCCACCATGTCGGCGGGCGGCCGCGACGAGGAGCGGCGGAAGCTGGCCGACATCATCCACCACTGGAACGCCAACCGGCTGGACCTGTTCGAGATCAGCCAGCCGACCGAGGTGAGCGCCGCCGCCGCCGGGGGGCGGGAGGGGGAGGGGAGGCGGCCGGGGTCGGCGCGGGGCGGGGCGGGGCGCGGGGTGCGGGGTCCCGGCGCCGGCCGCCCCTCCCCCCGCCGGGCTCTGCCCCGCAGCCCCGGGCGCGGACCCGCCCTCCCTCGCGGGCCCGGGTCCCTGCTCCCCGCGCCCCGCCCCATGCGCCCTTCGCGGGCAGCCTCCGCCCGCCGCGCCCCCAGCCCGTTTGTCCAGGGCCCCTGTCCTCCTGTCCTTTGCGCCCCGCCCGGCGGGTGGGGTCTCGGGGTGCGGGGGCGTCGGGCCGCCCTGGGGCCTGCGCAGCTAGTGGGTCACCTGTGCTTCGGGGGCGCCCACCTGGCAGCGCTGCTGAACCCTAAGACCCCACCTGTGCCCCGGCAACCCCCTCTGTGTTTCCTGGCCTCACCTGGCTACCCGCCTTACCTGGGGACCCCCCCCACCTGGCCACCCACCTGTGTCCCCAGACCTCACCTGGCCGCCCACCTGTGTCCCCGGACTTCACCTGGCCGCCCACCTGTGTCCCCAGACCTCACGTGGCCGCCCACCTGTGTCCCCGCCCCCGGCCGCCCTCCGCGCCGTGTGGGTCCGCCAGGTGCGGGTCTCGAGGGGCAGCTCGCCGCCGGAGCTCACCGGGTCGACGGGGCCGGACGTTTGGTCCTGACCGCAGCCTGTTTCTCTGATGGCGTTGTCTGATTGTCGGGGACGTGGACCGCGGCCACTCGTTGGCACGTGACCGGCCGGTGCTCGCCGCGGTTGTCTGGGGCGCAGGTTGCCCACTGCGCGCGTGGAGTCCGCACTGGACCGGCGCCCGGGCCCAGCCGGAGGGAGCCGGGCGGAGCGGGGAGGTGGCGGCCGCCTGGGCCTCCGGGAGAGGAGGAAGTCCCTCTTGGTCCTGGCTGGTGCAGTGGCCCTTGTTTATGACAAAGCCGAGAGAGAGTTCTAAAAGGTTTTGCAAAAATGTCTGCGCCCAGGCCCCCAGGGTAGAAGAGATTGTGCAGGAGAAGCAGGAGGTGACCAGCGGGAAGACCCCGCAGTCTTCATGACAGCTCGTGCCTGGAGAGTGGTTCCCTAAGTTTTATCTGTGCAAAGTTCAGTAGCACGACCTGACACTTTACCCCTTAAGGAAATTATTTTAGTAGTATCTAGTTTTGATTTGTTGTAAGAAGCGATTCAAAGTTAACACTATTTGCTAAAATGTCAGCTTTTAGGCTCCAAAACATACTTGGCAGATTTGAACATTCTCATGAAGTTTAATCTTTTTTATTATGAAATTTCAGTTTATATTGTGGAGTGTAGTAGACTTTCACCTGTTTTGGCTTGTTGGTTTTGCCTGTGGTGAGAAGGCTGTCTCCCTTCTGTCTTCACTTACCGTTGACCACACTTCCCAGGGCCGAGCTGTTCCGCTCAATCCTTGCTTCAGCGGTGATAGAAACTTTTTCGGTTCAGGTTGCCCCTTTGAGCACCGATGTTAAGTTGCTCCTTGGTAATGGCTTCGGGAGTTAGCATCTAGTAAGCAAATGTACTGCTGCGTAGTTAGGCTTTCATTCATAGACTTCTAGTAATACGTTGTCTTTCAGAATAATGAGCTCACTTTTCTTCTTACAGCAGGGTAAGAAAATTTGGATGTAAAATGTTATCTTGGTACATGGTCATTTTGGTTTTTTTGGTTGGATGGATGTATTTCTGTTGTTTGAGAGATTTCCCAAATCTGGTTGAGAAAAGGAGTCTTCAGTTTAGTAACAGAGAATTCGACTCATTCCTTGGTCTTTAAAAAAAAAAATCTCAAGTCAGAAACATTATACGTAATTGATTTAATTGAATTCTATAAGCATCCAGGTAAAAGTTTCTCTCTTGTCTTAGAGATATGAATAGTTAATGCAGTAAAATTAGCCTGTCATTTGGAAAGCTACTTTTTTCAGTTATTCTGCAGGTGAAAAGTTGTTTGTATACAAAGCTAAGATCTAAGAACTTTCAAAAAAAATTATACATTTCATTCTAGTTTTTCTTCATCGTACATTTGAACATTTCTGTTTTTTAGCTGTGACTTCAGAATTGCATTTGAAAACCTTTCATAATGAAATGAATCGTTTTTCCAAATGTCCTTATGGTATTTTTTCTTAGCTTTATTACACTTCCTATTTTGTTTTCTGGAGAACCCTTGTATGCTATTAAAAATTTTCTGGTCTTAGAAGTTAAACTTTACATTTAACATATTGTAACTTTTACTGTGTTGCTTGCAAACATCATAATTCTCTAAGCCCCTACTTTAAGGCCTAAGCTTGGTGTGATTTTTTAAAAAAAACCATCTAATTGTTTTTTCTCCTTTTGGCCATTGCAAATTAAACTTCTTAGCTTTACTACAAGAACATAGCATTATATTAGTCCTTATATGATGTTCCTTAAATGCTGAACAAATTTACCACAGACGTTGGTTTTTAAAAGTAAAACTTAAGCCTTGTATGTATTTACTGGTAACCTTTTTTGTGTGAATATGAGAGTATAGTAAGCCTTTTCCTTTGTTTGCCTTTGGTGCAGTGTTTAGTGTCCATTATCAAATTAAAAATCCATTAATCACCTGTTACTGGTGATTTGAGGCTGGTTTGATAACCACTGATAATTTTGTAGTTTCTAGAGTGTTTAAAAATCCTCCTGGTCAAGTTTTCCTTTTCCTTAGTCTTCACATTTATGTGTGAAAGGAGGGCTTCCAAAGAACAAGTGTCAGTGAGGCGTTTCCAACCTTTTCTTCATGTGGATGCTAGATTCTTTTGGAACTAGTTTGTAAAATAAGAGTTGATCTAAACTTAGTGTTGACTTTTTTTTTATCCAGGAGATTGATGTTAAACTGAATTAATACTTTGATTACTATGGAAAACTATATTACATAAAAGGTCTCAAAGCTTTGTAGTACTCTCTTTTTCTTATTTTTAATGTTGACTTTATTTCCTTAGGGATTCCTAATTGTTTAGGATGTCAGAGTGCTGCTAATCTTTCCTTTCCAGTACCTCTTCAGAAGAGGGCTCTGTGGTCACCTACAGTTCTCTCTGTTGATTTTAACTTACCATGACTTGTCATGGTAGCCATTGGTTTGCCTCCCTCCCTTATTACACAAAGGCAAGAATTTAAAGTTTTGCTCCTGAAAAATTATTCTGCCTGTCACATGCTAGGTGCTCAGTAAACATTTTGTAGAAACAAAAGTGAGTGAGACAAACCATGGGATATATGCTTTTTAACGATTTACTCTTAGGATAATAAAGATTTATGTTTTCATGTTTTGTTCTTCGTTTTGCATAAAGGTTATACTTAAGTGCAAAAACTATGCTAGATAACTGACCATTTAGCTCTGTGAGATAGTTTTAAAAGTAGTTTATTTCTTACTGAGTTCATTGCCTCCTTTTTACCCAAATGGAAAAAATAGTGCAGAATTTGTGTGGACACCTACATATGTTTTACTGTGGGTTTCATTTTAATATTTTATTGATCTTGAGATGTAATGTGGTGATTCATATTACTCAGAGATGTGTGTAAAAAATAACCTCTGGTTTGTCAGCAGAGGTGGAACAGGAAGGCATGGGACATCTTCGGTGGAGAGGTAATGATTACAGAACTTATTGTAGCTGAATCTGTATTTTGGATTGACATTTAGCTTGTAAGGATGCTTTATCATGCAGCCTAACTATTTTGAAACTGTTTTTGAAAACAGCAGTTGCATTTTTAAGCATTGGTACTGCTGAAAATCATTTTCTGATGACTAATGTGTAATGAAATAGGTGGTTGCCTTAGATGTGTTTTAGTATTCATAGGCCTCTCTGCTCTCTCTTTTTTCCTCTTGCTATGTAGCAGGCTGGCCTTGAGCCTACCTGTCTGCCTTCACCTCTCCCATGCTGACGTTACAAGCATGCACCTGTAATGTCAGCTAATGTTGTTGAACCTCAGTAGTGGTTCTAACCTTTTAAAATATTTATTTCCTGTAGTAAGTGGATCAAGTTTTATGCTTGTGTGGGTGTGTTCCTGTGAGTGTGCGGTATGGCTCTTGTCTGACATTGTTTAGATATCTCAAGTTGAAACAGCATCTAGATCACTTTGAATTTGTTCTCCTTCTGCCAATGAAGAGTCATTTTATTTTATGCAGTTTGTTGATCTAATGGAATATAAATGTTATAACCATAGATGTGATAGAAATTGGTTGCTTGTGATTAAATAGCTGTAATAGAATATCAGTAGACATGGTCTTTCATGATCTTGAGATGTAATGTGGTGATTCATATTACTCAGAGATGTGTGTAAAAAATAACCTCTGGTTTGTCAGCAGAGGTGGAACAGGAAGGCATGGGACATCTTCGGTGGAGAGGTAATGATTACAGAACTTATTGTCAGGGTATGCCACCAAACTGGTGGGAGTCCTAAGTTTATAGTTATTTCATTAAGGATTTAACTCAACAGCTGTAGTGTATAAAGCATCATTCCTAGGCATTGGTTATTATTTTGGTGGCATGGGTTAATTTGTTTTAAACAGTTTTGCCACACTTGACTTGTATGATGTCAGAAAATACTGATATTAATGAGAACAATTATTTTGATATGAATTTTTCTTTTTTGTGGTAGTGGGGTTTGAACTCAGGGCCTCATGCTTGCTAGGCAGGCGATATACCACTTGAGCCACTGTGCCAGCCCTATTTTATGTTGGATAATTTCGAGATAGGGTCTTGTAAACTGTTGGCCCAGGCTGGCCTCAACTGCAATCCTCCTGATTTCTGCCTCCTGAGTAGTTAGTACCTAGGATAGCATTTTTTGTCCCTTTAAAAAAAAAATACTAAATAAAATGGGTATTTGAGTAGCCCTTGCTGATCATAAAATTAAACTGACTCATTAATTGGTAATTGTTGCCACATTCGGTAGACTCTTGGTTTTTGTTCAGAATTTTCTTTTTTGGTGCTGGGGTAAGTTTGCTATTTGTGTTAGTTTCCTGGCTGGTCTTATGTAGAATCTGCCCATTCATGTTGAAGATGCCTAGGACAGGCGTCTAATACATTTGTTTGACCTGCATCCACATTTTTTTTTTCATTTTTCTTTTATTATTCATATGTGCATACAAGGCTTGGTTCATTTCTCCCCCCTGCCCCCACCCCCTCCCTTACCACCCACTCCACCCCCTCCCGCTCCCCCCCCTCAATACCCAGCAGAAACTATTTTGCCCTTATCTCTAATTTTGTTGTAGAGAGAGTATAAGCAATAATAGGAAGGAATAAGGGGTTTTGCTGGTTGAGATAAGGATAGCTATACAGGGCATTGACTCACATTGATTTCCTGTGCGTGGGTGTTACCTTCTAGGTTAATTCTTTTTGATCTAACCTTTTCTCTAGTTCCTGGTCCCCTTTTCCTATTGGCCTCAGTTGCTTTAAGGTATCTGCTTTAGTTTCTCTGCATTAAGGGCAACAAATGCTAGCTAGTTTTTTAGGTGTCTTACCTATCCTCACCCCTCCCTTGTGTGCTAAAGCTTTTATCATGTGCTCATAGTCCAATCCCCTTGTTGTGTTTGCCCTTGATCTAATGTCCACATATGAGGGAGAACATACGATTTTTGGTCTTTTGAGCCAGGCTAACCTCACTCAGAATGATGTTCCCCAATTCCATCCATTTACCAGCGAATGATAACATTTCGTTCTTCTTCATGGCTGCATAGAATTCCATTGTGTATAGATACCACATTTTCTTAATCCATTCGTCAGTGCTGGGGCATCTTGGCTGTTTCCATAACTTGGCTATTGTGAATAGTGCCACAATAAACATGGATGTGCAGGTGCCTCTGGAGTAACCTGTGTCACAGTCTTTTGGGTATATCCCCAAGAGTGGTATTGCTGGATCAAATGGTAGATCGATGTCCAGCTTTTTAAGTAGCCTCCAAATTTTTTTCCAGAGTGGTTGTACTAGTCTACATTCCCACCAACAGTGTAAGAGGGTTCCTTTTTCCCCGCATCCTCGCCAACACCTGTTGTTGGTGGTGTTGCTGATGATGGCTATTCTAACAGGGGTGAGGTGGAATCTTAGTGTGGTTTTAATCTGCATCCACATTTGTAAGGTAGATTCTAAGCTGCATCCATGAATTCTGTATCTTTGCTAGTTTCAGACCTGTCAGTGCTGATTAGCATTGACATTCTGATAAGGCCTGAAAATCACTGCTGGAGCTTCCAACTCCCCTGTGTGAGTTAATATTGGGTGTGTCATGTTGTCAAAGGGGGACCACCTTTAATCATGAGCAGACTTTTCCTGTGGTCTTTAGTTTAGGCTGAGCACCCTAGTCTGAAAATGGAAAACCCAAAATGCTCCAAAATCCAAAACATCCTGCATGTGGCAGCACATGCACAATTCACACCTGCCCTCGCGTCACAGGTTGTGATCAAAATTCGGCACAGTAAAATAGTGTATAAGATAACCTGTAGGTGTGTATATGAGATATATAAACATAGATGAATTTGATGCTTAAACTAGGTCCATCCCCACGCCACTATTACCTGTGTGTAAATATTACAAAATCTGGGAAAATCCAAACTTCTGAACTACTTCTAGTCCCAAGCATTTAGGAGTTCATAACTGGGTTAAAGCAGGGTAAGAGGTTGTAAGGGGCATGCATTTGCAGATCTCAAGTTGTTCTGGTTAGATTTTATTCTAGAAACAATAGAAACATAAAAATCCATGCACATTTTGACATTGAGTAAATTTAAATCACCTTGTACTTTAGAGAATGAATGAGAGTGAATGTACTTCAGAAGGTGAAAATAAGTACACAAGAGAGTTGTTCATTTATAAAGCAGGAGATAATTTCCTCAATATAAGTTGATTTCAAAAGTTGAAGAATATGAAGTTGCATACATACAAGTTTACACATACGTGTCAGCCACGAAATTATTTAGAGGAGCTGAAATTGAGTAATTTACTATGGCTGGAAAATAGCCAAAATTTCCATGCTTTTATTTGCAAGACATGTAATATTAAAGAAAATTGTATGGCTTACAGAAAATAGGTGAAATTTTGTTGTACTTGATTACAGTTTAGGTTGAATAAGCTCAATATTTGTAAATATCACTGCATTACAGTTAGAGGGAGCATTGGGAACACTGTCAGTGAAGCAGCAGGACAGTAGGCATGGCCTGGATTGCTTCCATTGGCACTCAGTACTTTCAGGATGGTCTTAACTTGAACCATATTTCAGTTTCTGCACTTCCAAACCTCCTGAAGTTAGCTAGCTGACCGTAGGCACACAGGACCAGACCATTTCCAGAGAGTTCAGACATTTCTTACTGTTTTAAAATCCAGCTTCCTTTTTGATCAGGTGGCATCAGACTGCAAGGATGGATTCCAGCTGAGTCTAGCTCTATGGTAAAGCCAGCGCAAAGGGATGTGCCTCACCTCCTAGAACTCTTTCTCAGAGTATCTATCTCTGGTTTTCAGAGTAGATGAGTTTGACCCAGGAGAAAATGCTCACATGTTATTTTTATTTGTAGTGTTTTAGTGGTTAGGAATGGTCCAGTTGGCTTGTTTTGTCAAAATTGCTGCTCATGGTTTCATACATGTTATGTTAAATTGGCCAGTGCTGCCTTTTGCAGTCTTACTGTCACTCCTTCTGGAGAGCAGTCCTGCTCTTTCCATGCTGTTCAGAACACACTGGGACCAATTGCTCTTTCTGTTTCCTGATTTTTTTTCCAGAGCCAACAAAAATTTTGTCTTAACAGTACTGTTTTGTGCTACTGTTACCAGCTTTGTATTGAAACTGGAGACTGCAGGTTTTTTGCCCCTTTTGCTTTGACGCTGGTTCCATATGTTTGCTAGAGAAAATTAAAGGGGAGTAGAATAGGTTCACTGCTGGACAGCTTCACATATCTAGAACCCATCCCATTTTAGAATTCAGTAACCTTATACAAACTTGTTCAGTCTACTGTCTATAAGATGAGGAGGCTGTCATTCAAATAAGTTGATTTTAGGTGGACATTGATAGTATTACCTGAGTACATTTTGAATACTCTAGACTCCTAGAACAATTCTTGTGTAACAGGATTCTGTTATAAAGAATGTTTGTTCTGTATGACATACTGTGATGGTAGATGAGCTTCTATAAGTTTTTAGGTACATTCCTTTACACTTTTACATTAATTATCTTGTTGGCAAAAACTTGGAGTTTTTATTTTTAAGAGTCATTGTTAACCATAATAAAAATCAGTTATAACAAGGGTTCTAGCTTGAACCTACTCTGCTACTAATTCTCCTTTGGAAGAGTTTCTTAAAGACTTTCATATTCTGCTATACTGCAACTATTTGTCTGACTTGTACTTTGAGCAAATGGTTTACTCATGCGTGATCATGTTCTGTCATGCATTGATCATTTGGAGAATGTTGGTTCCCTGAGTGACAGAGATAACCAAATTTTGGCAGTTTTCTCCAATGGTACCAGCCTGTTAACATTGTTAGTAGCCCCACATATCTCAGTAGGAAAATTGTCAAGAATAGGAAAGCTCAACGATGGTGGATATATGTTTTAAAACAAAGCCCAAATTTTGTGGTGAACATTGCTGTCATGGGCAGCAACTGGAGGTACAAGCTTGCTCTGTTTGTTTTTTGAGAAAATGTCTGCTCAGTATCCAGGTATGCGCATCCATGGTTTGTCAGCTATTGTTTTAAGTGAAAATGGTCCTCTGTGAAGAAAAGGGATTAACTCAATTCATAAGTTAGCTACTTGCTCAAGTTCTTTCTCTTGAGCTGTCCTACACTCTTTGGTATGCAACATAAGTGGAATTGGGGTGTGTGTGTGTCTCATTTTGGCTGTAGACTACTGAACAAACATGAACCCAAGTCAAGGGTCAATAAATTCAATCATTTATTTTCTGTTTTACCATGGACATTCTTAAGTGAAAGTAGCCTGGTTTACTTATTTGTGTATTTTTGGATGGTGCTGCCTTGGTTTGTGCTAGACTGCTATCAGTTTCACTCATTGTTATTTTTGATTATCCCACACAATGAGAAGCTGAAAAAGTGTCTTATTACTATGAAAACAGGTTTTTTTTCCTCGCAGATGATCTGGGATCTGGGGACTATAATTTGTAAGCTGATGCCCTAGAATGTTTAGTGCTGGGCTGTAAAAATTTTGGTTTGGGCTGATTTTTCAAAAATATAAATGTCTTTTCATGATATTTTCAAGTAGAGCTATCAACAGATAAACAGATACTTGATATTTAAAATATGGACATTGAGCTTATTATGGAAGAATAGATTTCAACATATATTAACTTTAGGTATTAAATATTTATTTTCTGTATTGTAAAATATTTTAGTTTTTACTTAATGCTAAAGTGCAAGCAGTCACATTTTTGTTATTGAAGAATAGGGGTCACAACGTAATTACAGTGATGACCATCAGATTTTATCATTTTATTTACTCGGGATGTGATCTAAGCCACTTCCACTTGTGGGTTTTCTACTTCTGCTCCTAGATGAGCAGAGACCAGTGATGTCTAATGTATTCCAAGTAAGGTTGCCAAGTTTGTTTAATGTGGTTACATCTGACACTTATCTGTCCTTGTTTCCCTCTTCCAAGTTAGGCCGACCATTGCTGTGTAAAGATGTCTTTATTTTCCTATTGTTTTTAGTTTTATTTTTCCTTAGCTTGTGCCTTGAGAGACAAGCACAGACAGTATTTATATTCTACATCCAGTTATGCACATTTGGAACTTTAATACTGCAAAATAATATGTGAGTTTGTGTTTCATATTAGCCACATTTGAGATTAACATACTTGTATTCACTAGCACCTTGCAAGGTATCTTGGGTTATGAGTTCATGGTGTGGTGTAAGTTCACTTTGATTACTCGGCTGGCCATTTTATTATTATTATGGACAGCAATACTAAACTGTTTTGGTGGTGCATGTTGTTAACTGTTCATGGAACCGTGCTTATTAGTAAACACACTGCCTTACTCTACAAGGGTGATAAATTGCAGACAAAGGATCTTCGTCTGTGAATTTGTAACAGTCCTCTGTAGATCAGCTGTGTCCTCAGACCCAGCAGGGAAGCTGCCGGGAGTACCATGGACAGTGATTCGCTGTGGAAGTTTGAAAACGTGGTTTTAATTCATGCTTGGCATAGGTGGCCTTGTTGAGTTCATGGCACAGTTAATGTGAGCCTTATGCCAAACTTGCTGATTTCGGTTTAAAAGAATAATTTTACCACCTTTATGAAATTGTTTTTGGGACTATCAAGGATGTTAATTTAAGAGTAGTAAACTAGGAAGAACATACCAATATTTATGATACATTTTGTGTGTGATTGTTAAAGTATATTTTTTAAAATGTGGTTGGATGTGGAGGGGTTAGTGCATTTCCTTCATGGTCGTAAGGTTATATATTTCAGAAATACTTGTTTCTCATTTTTCTGTTGTAAAGATGTGCCTGTTTTAGATCATGTGGAAAACACTTCTGCAAACAAAGGTAACAAGTTACCAGCATTCTACCATCCCAAGAAGTTCCTCATTCCCTTTTAGGCTCTTGCATGATTTTATCTTATTTTTTGGGAAAAAAAGGTGTGTGTATTTGTATCTGGATAATTGTTTGCATTTTTAGGCAGCACTGAATCATGCTTCTTTAAAAAAAAATTTCTCCAGTATCAGAAAATGCATGTTGGTTTTTTTTGGCTTAAGATTTTTTATTAGCATATATCAATCGTACAGAGGGGTTCATTGTGATATTTCTGTACATGCTTATATTGCACTTGGATCACATCATCTCTGCTGAATATTTCTTAACCAGCCACGTCTCTGTCAGAACTCCAGTTATGACCGTATCCTCAGTTTATTATGGTAAGAATTGTGCCTTTCGCTTAGTGAGTGCCTGCTGTCTCCTGACGCTGGTGTATGGGTGACTTCTTTCAGCTCTCTAGCAGTCCTGAGGGTGAGTACTTGTGCTGTTCTAGGTTTTGGATGAAGAGTCTGAGGCCCAGAGGGGTTAACCATCTTGTACAGTTAGCCATGCAGCAGATTCGAACCTAGGCAGTGTGACTCTAGAATCTTCTGTTAACTACTGTATTTGTAAAACACAATGAAAGCATTTCAAAGTTTTGTGGAAAGATAATTTTATAAAAACAGTAATTTAGATCTTCATTTTCAGGAAGAACTGTGTGATATAATAAGACATATGTTTATTTACATATATATGTATATGTACGTTTTGTGAATGTATACATGATTGTATTGGTTTTTATCTTGACTTCTAAAGCCCTATTATAATCTTGTCTTTAAGATAGATTATTCTGTGTTTTGCAGTCCTGGTGGTACAAGCTATATTTTATTTTCTAACTACAGACAGACTGTGGTGCTACCCAAAATTTGAGTATGAGTGAAGAGTGTGAGGAAAGTCTTGGTGGCTCCAGTGAAGGCTTTCCTGTGCTGTTAGGAAAGAAAAAGGCTAGACCCTTTTCAGACAGCATTGGCTGGGATGTTGAGTATTGTGAGTTCTGGAGTCTGCCATGGTTTCTCGTTAGTCCTTCCCATTTTTTTCTTGCGGTGTAGGAGGGAGAGTTACGGAGGTTTGAACTTGGAGCCTGGTGCTTGCTAGGCAGGCACTCTCTCATGTAAGCCACATTCCCAGCCCTTTACTATGCTTCCTCTGTGCAGTTGTCCTTCCTGAGGGAAGCCCTAGCCTTGCCTGGTCCAGGCTGAAAATTAAACAACAAACAAAACTTGTTTGTTGGTTAGGCGCTGGTAGCTCATGCCTGTGATCCTAGCTACTCAGGAGGCAGAAACCAGGAGGATCATGGTTTGAAAGCTGCCCAGGGTAAATAATTTGAGAGACCCTATCTTGAAAAACCCATCACAAAAAGGGGCAGGTGGAGTGGCTCAAGGTATAGGCCTTGAGGTTCAAGCCCCCATACCAAAACAAAACAAAACACCTTGTTTGTTCTGTGACTCTTAGCGATCCCAGATCTTCTCTCTACTAAGGCTCATCTAATTTAATTGCAGGAAGTTATAGTTATATATTGAGTAGCAATTTTTGTCCAGGTAACATTTGAGTTTTAGCAGATTCTTTTATATATCATTCCTTGATTATGACTAGCAGGTCCTTAATATGTATTGAACAAGTACACGTGCTATTCCCAAATGAGAAGGGGGACTTTGAAACACACGGACAAGTTTGTGGGGGGACGACTACAGAACCTTCTTAAATCCTGCAGACTCAGTTCTCTGGTGATGAGCCTTTGATTTTTTCTGCATATAAGAAATAGTAAAGCTTGGTGAGTAGCCCTGGAGGAACACTTTTAGGTGGGAATCTAAGATTCCTTGTCTCTCCTTGCCCGTGGAGATCCATTCAAGACTCCCAGTGGATGCCTGAAAGTAGAGGTAGTACTGAAGGTTATGTACACTGTCTTCATCCCTCTGTGTGTACCCACACACCAGCAACAATGCAATGAACAATTGTGCAACACACTGTAATGAATCTTATTATTAACTGAGATAAGGGTTGCTAGAACACAAGCACTGCAATACCATGATAGTCCATCTGATAACTAAGTGATCAAGAGGTGAGCAACATACAGTGTGGATCCACAAGACCTAGGCATGCCTCACATCCTGGGCAGCACTCAGAAGAGAATGCCATTGAAATTTATCAATTGTTTATTTCTGGATTCTTCCATTTGATATTTTTGGACTGCAGTTACTGAAGGTAACTGAAATAGTATCACAGCTGCTCAGGAGATCGTGAGAATGTGGTTCAAGGCCAGCCCAGCAAAAAGTTAGCAAGACCCCCATCAACAAAATGAGCCAGGCAAAGTGGTGCATGCCTGTAATCCCAGCTACACGGAGGCATAAGTAGGAGGATTTCAATCTGAGGAGGCGCTAGGCACAATGTGTGAGACCCTGTTTAAAAAAAAAAATAAGCAAGAGGGCTGGCGGAATGGCTCAAGTGGTAGAGCACTTGCCTAGCAAGGCCTTGAGTTCAAATCATAGTACTGCCAGAGAAAGAATAAATGGCAGAAATTGAAACCACAGTTAAGGGGGGAACTTCTGTATACTTTTCTTCTATGAATCAAGGACTCTGCATATTTAATGTTCAGAATAATATTTTCTCATGCCTAATTTTGTGATGAGAACAAACCAAGTTTGCTCACTTAAACTAGGGTTGTAATAGGATGCTTAAGTGTGTATAACTTTATATCTATGGCTTTAACGTAGCAGTTGTGTCCAGATTCTGTGGCCTGGCCTGTGTTCTTGAGTGAAGTATAATTAACTTTAAAAAGTTATCTTTTCTGTGAAGTGGTATCTGAAGAAGCAGCACTACTTTTTATAAGTTGTGCAGCTTTTGAGCAGTGGTTGCTGGTGCGTCAGGATGTTAGCATTTTATCACGGGCTGAATAGCACAAGAAGGTTGTTTCTGTTGCTTTCTGTGGTTTGTTTCTTTTGCGATAGTTCAGCCTTGCTAAAATTATGAACGTTTGCCTTGACTTGCGGGGATTTATCTTAGGCTAAGGCAGTATTTATTCATTCAGACCAGGCCTCACTGAGAGCCGCTTGGAGGCTGGCTTACAGAAGTGAAAGCATGGCATAGCTAGCCTGTGGTCTCAAGGAAGGAGGTGACAGGTAGACCCACTATGCCTTGAAGGGATGCTAGCTGGCAGGACTGTTCTGGCGCTCCCTCTCAGACATGTGACTGTCTCTGTTCTAGTTACATGTTCACTCATTTGGAGGCCTCCTACAGTGTGTGGGTCACTGTACTAACATTGAGCATGTGATACTTAATTGACATATGATCACGTTTTCAAATACCTTGAATTTTAGTGTGGGAGATAAATTGAAATAAAAATGGCAAAACCGTGAAAAGTGTTTTGGTGGTGGAGACAAGGGATATGTTTACAGACTGGAGTCTTTAGATGAGAAGGGATGGTTCCTGAGGATCAGGTAGAAGGGATTCCTGCTCAAAATGTGCTCGTTTTCTACCTGCTGTATGTGCGCTGTCAGTACCCTATGCAGAGTGAGCTAGAGGACCACTTAAGCAGATTCCAGTGTGATGGGACACAGGCTGACCAACAGTGGGCACTGGGAGGAGCCTGAGGCGACACACCTTTCCTGGATGTGGCAGGTCAGCCAAGTTCAGCTGAGTTTGGTTTAGAAGATGGTGTCTATTCTGAATCTAAAGACTTTGTAGGAAATAGCTGGGTGAAGGGGAAGGGCAAAGAGCAACATGGGTAAAAATACTCAGAGTGACACATGCTTGTGAAGGTGCAGGCACACTTGCTCATATTTTCTCACTCTCCTGCCTCCCTGTCGGAGATGTTCAAGGACTTGTCCTGCCTGCGTCAGGTTTGCCTGACTCTGACAGATGCTGTTTGGGGAGAAGTTTCGCCTTTTGTCTCTGCCACGATTGCCATGTCTCCATCTTGGCTCCAGAGGCCCACAGAGTGAAATGTTGTTGTGAGAAGAAGTACTACTGTATTGCTGTAAGCTGTAAGGTCTTGGGTCATTTGTTTTCACAGTGTAACTTGGTGACTAGAAATTTAGTGTGGGTGTCTGTGTGAGGCCATGCATACTAGTTGATTGGAGCCGAGGAGCCAGGCACCAGCTATGACAGGAGTGTAAACTGGAGCCTTCCAGATGAAAGAACATGAGGAGGTTTGCAGCTAAGCAAACCTGGCAGTAGTCCTTAGAGTAGAGGCAGGAGACCTGGACTCCCGTAGCTGTGTCAGTGAGGCAAGGGCCTGAACAAAGGCAGTGTGGAAGAGAAAATGAAAGTGAAGGGGGTAAATTCAGACTCTGAGAGTGATGGGGAGATTGCTTGGGAGACAGGAAGGTAATCCAGGGAAACCCCAGTTTTCTCCTTTGCTACCTGGAGAGGAGGGGTGGTGGTGCTGTTAACCAGAAGAAAAAGCACAGGTCATCAGTTATGTCTGGGTGGAGGAGAGAGAGTTCTGCCTGAGATAGAGCAAATTTGAGGTGCTTGTACGTTCCCACAAGCCCCATAGTCAGGCAGTCAGGATGAATGGAGTGGGGATTCAGGGCTGTTGTGGCGGGGAGGTAGTCAAGGAACAGGTGAGACTGCAGGAGAGAGGGTGTTGAGACGGGACTAGCACAGAAAGCTCCAGAACACCATATGCTGGGGGGCTCGCCAGGCATCCCAGAGGGAGTGGCCTCAGGAGTTGAGGAGAGGTGTGGAGGTGCCATGCTCCAGCAGTGGAGGCGAGCGTCCCTGTCAGTAAGCTTCCTGTGCCATGCTCCTGCTTCAGAGCTAGTCACATTGCTTTGAAGTTCTACTGTCTTGCTTTCAAGTTTCTTCAGCAGCACCCCCTCCCCCCAAAGTGCCCCTTTCTAGCATCCTTAAATCCTGCTTCTTGATGTCTGTGGCATCTGTTATACATCAATTGTCATGTTTCAGTTTAAGTTACCAGTTTTAACTCTGTTTTATTGTTTCAAGAGCAGTCTCACCAGTCAGTGCCTTTCCTTTTATCATTATGGTGGTACTGGAGTTTGAATTCAGGACTTCTCACTGGCTATAGGCAGATGCTCTAATGCTCAAGCTACATCCCCCAGTCCTTATTTACTATTTTCAAGGACTTAGCTCCGACTGGCTTTGAACCTGTAGTCCTCATGCCTCAGTCCTCCCACTCCAGTGCTGGGATTATAGCTGTGTTCCACCATGTCTGCTTACCCTTTGTTTTTGAGATTTGATTGCTCTGGGCTTTGCTGCCATCCTTCATTCCTTTATCCCCTCCTGCCCTCTTTCCCTTCTACTCCACTCATCTTTCATCTTTTTTCTGTTAAAAGGAATTTGGGGTTTTTGTTTGTTTTTCTTTCTGTCACTGGACCTCTGTATGTCACCACAGTGGCTTCGAACCCATGATCCTAATGTCATGGTCCTGATGTCTCTGCCTCCCAAGTGTTAGGATTGCAGGTGTGTACCACTTCACCTAGATGTTTTGGTTTTTTTGGTTGTAAAAAATTCTTTGCTAAATTTTGTAACTGCTATGGTATTTTGTCTCATTTATTCAATGAATAATTATAGTCTGACCTTTTAAAAGAAGAATGCCTTTTCCATCTGTTGCCAACTCATTTGACTCCTGCCTTTGTTGCTTCCCTGTCTCACCACTCAAATTGAGCAGCTTGAGTTGAGAGCCAGCTTGGCCTTCTCAATTGCCAAAACCAGTTGTCCACTGTGGACATGCTTTCTTCCTACCACCTCCTTTTCTAGAGCATCTCTGTTTAGAGGCTTTTTCCATCTCCACAGTGGACTCTGTTCTCCTGTCTCCTGGTGGTGTGTTGTAATCTGGACTCTTGTCCTTTGCTCATTCTTCTAATAATAATGGCCCATAGTTAACTGTTCAGTTAACATCGTGCTAATATTCTGGGGTCTGTTAGAGGGGCTCGCTGGAGGGTCTGAGTGCTGTTGGTTGCTTTCTGCCATGTCATTGTCCTTCTCTTCCTTCTGACTTCCTCCTGGGTTTCAGAAACTTGACTTCATGTCACTGTGTCCCTGTCTTACTGCCGTCATCACAGAATCTGGACTAAATGTTTTCTGGACCACACAGTCTGAGTGGAAGCTTGCCTGTCCTAAGATCCAAGATGGATTTTGAATCAGCCTGCCGAGAATATTCTCAGAAAGTTCCCCCACACATGCTTTTCTCATCTGCACCATCTACAAATAATGGTTAGAAAAGTAAGATTCAATCCAAACCAGTTTTGATTTGGAGAGAGTTGGGATGTGTAGTAACATAGGAGAGGAAAGGAAAAGACAGGGCAGTCTGGGCATCCTGCTAGGTGTAAAGTGCCTTAGATTAGCCCACGTAAAAGCACCACGGCCACCTCACCATGAACCCAATCTGTTTTTGTGCTCCCAGTCCTGTACTCAGATGTAATGTTGATTTCTCAGGACTGCAGGCTGTATCCTTGTAGCAATTCTTACTTCTTCCTGTAGTTTGGTAAGACAGAGGTGCTGTAAGAGAAATCTACTTAAAATCAAGACTGTGGCAGTTTTATTTATGCAATGGGTACAAAGTACAAGAAAGCTAGCCATTGTTTTCCCTAAGACTGAAGAATCCTAAATACCTTGTCATGCACCTATAGGGGATTGTACTAACTTGAGCTGTGTGGGGACAGGGGCCAGCTGTGTGTTCTTCCGTTATATGTTTCTGGGGCTTCAGAGGAGGACATTCTGCATGCCATAGGTAACTCACAGTGTGTACGTTAGAGATTAGTGGATGTTGACCACACACAAACTAAGTAGGATACATCTGAGGCCTTTACCCTAGTCATCTGGGCTTGTGTAGATTTCCTTAGAAAATTGGGCAGTTTTGTAGAGATGTGTGGCTTGCTGCAAGTAGCATAGTGCATCCTTAGACATGTGAGCTGCTCTGGGCATTTCTAACACACCTGGTTCTGTTAGCCTCTTACTGTGTGGCCAGCTGGAGGCTGTGGAAGAGTGATGCAGGCTTTCTCAGGGGAGTAGTCACTGACTTGTTCTTTTTCTGAAAAGAAGGCTAAAGGCAGGTTTTATGAAAGTGCTATGGGAACCTGCATTTACTGAGATTTATGTAAATTGAAATTAGTCTATGATTTTTGAGTGCAGTCCATAGAGTAAAACTGGAAAGTCTCCTTTTCCTGCCCAGTGCTGGCTGCCCAGAGTCGCCTCTATAAAAATTGTTAGAATCCATCTTTCCCAGGCATAGTCTATATAGTCACAAGTAAACATATATTTGCATCTTATTCTCAAATGGGATCATAGGATATATGCCTTTCTGCAGCATGTTTTATATTATTCCATATGCAATAAAGAAGTGTGTATGTCTGTAATTCTCTTCTTAATACCTGCATAGTATTTCATGTACTAGTCATTTCCTGAACTGTTCACAAACATTTTGACCATTTCTAGGATACACTGTTTCACTAATGTTGCTGTGATATCTTTGCATGCATACCTTTCTGTATTTGTATGAATATTTCCATAAAATACATGCGGTAGAAGTAGGTTTGTGTGTGTGTGTGTGTGTGTGTCAGGAGATGGGGGAGGGTGGTTGGACCCAGGGCCTTGTTCTTGCTAGGCAAGCATTCTACCACTGGAGTCATGCTCCTAGTCCTTTTCTTTTTAGTTTGTTTTCAGATTGTTTGGTTTGGTCTTGAACTGTAAACCTCTTACCTCAGCCTCCTGAGTAGCTAGGATTATAGGCATGTGCCACCATGTCTGACTCCAGAGGTAGATTTTGGGTCAACAGATTGTTCCTATTTATTATAAACAGCTGTTCCACTCTGGACTCCCATTGTGTGGGCATGCCCCTTTTCTCAGCAATAGACATTCTGAATTAAGCTTTTTTAGTTTGGCAAATTAAAAACAACGTATCATTCTTTTTAAAAACTCACAGTTCCTTGATCCTTGTTGAGTTGACCATCATTTCACCACTATTTCTTGCCATCTGCATTGCTTTCTATGTGAACTGCCTGATTTTCTGTCAGATTTATTCTATTTTGTGAACATTTTTTTTATAAAATCTGTGATGTCATGTGTTTATAAATACTTTTTCCTAGTTGCTAATTTTATAGTATGTTTGCCATTAAGTGATTTTTTTTTTCTGCTTCACTCATTTCCTTAAAATGGAACTAAAAAGATGGAACACTTTTCTTTTTTTCTTTGTGGTACAAGAGTTTGAACTCAGGACTTGTGCTTGCTAGGCAGATACTCTACCACTTGGGCCACACTCCAGCCCTTTTTTGCCTTAGTTACTTTTTAGATAGGGTCTTGTGTTTTTGCCTGGGGACCAGTTTCTACCTCTGCCTCCCTGTGGCTGGAATTATAGAAGAACACCAGCACACCCAGCTTATTCTTTGAGATAGATTTTCAGTAACTTTTTGCCTGGGCTGGTCTCCAAATGTGATCTTCCTAGCTCTTCCTTCCAGTAGCTGGGATTCCAGGTGTGGCCACTGCACCCAGGGTGAGCATGCTTTCTTGTGCATGTAGTTAT
The DNA here is from genome assembly GCF_047511655.1 of Castor canadensis. NCBI lineage: Eukaryota > Metazoa > Chordata > Mammalia > Rodentia > Castoridae > Castor > Castor canadensis. Next base: position 1,907,631 of record NC_133386.1, on the reverse strand, counting down.
TTTGATCTTCTTTTTGAACTGCCAGTTAATATAGTTTGCCCATGTTTTTGGTGAGCTGTCTTCCTAATTAATTATCTATCTTGAGCACTAATCTTTTGTACTTAGTTATTTTGCAGATGTTTTTATTTGCTTTGTTGTTGCTGCTATTTATTTATTTATTTATTTATTTATTTTGGTGGTACTGGGGTTCGAACTCAGGGCCTCATGCTTTCTCAGCAGGCACTCTACTACTTGAGCCACTCTGCCAGCCCTTTTGCTGCTCTTTAGATGTGAAGGTTTTAAACACCTCTGGACTTTATCAGTGTTTTATATTGTTTTTGCTTTCCCCTCTTGTTTGTTGAATATTCCCTGTTTTGCTCTGAAAGCCTTACAGTTGAGTTCTTTGTGTTTAGTAACAAATCCATCTGGAATCTCTGTGATGTAGTAGGCTGCCCCTCCCCTGCTACTGGAGAGTCACTTTTTCTTCCTTTGCTTCCTTTGCAAGGCTGTGTTTGTTTTTACACACCCAGGTGTGTATTGAACATTTATCTTGCAGTCTCTAGCATGTACTGGAATGATTGCTTAGTGCTCAGTCTGTTAAGTCACAGGATTGGGTGTTACAGCCATACTTTTGCACAGCAGGATAAGAGGCAGTGAGTTTTTATTTCAGAGCTGCCCAAGTGGGAATTCTGGCCCACTGGTATGAACTGTTAAGTTACTTGATCTTTATGTGAAACAGGAACAGGAATTCTGTCTACCTTGTAGGACCGTTGTCAAGATTGAAGTAAGTAACACATAAAAGCCATAACACAACATTTGGTATAAGGTAGGCACCTGACAGATGGTAGGTATTCTGATTATTTGCGATGTATTATCATTAACTCATTTTGTTTTGCTTGGTTTGTCCTAGTAGAACATCTTTCTTGTGTGTCTCAGGATGGCAGTTCACATCTGTGTGTTGGGGAAGGGAATATGTTTAGGTTTGGTGTTATATATTTTAGATTGACTCTGTATTTCATATCTTAAAATGAGAAAAAATCTTGTTTTTTTTTTGTTTTTATTTTCTGTGTATTTATATCACAAATCTCTTCTTCAAAAGTATCCTTAAATGAGATTCCATGGCTAATGGGGTGTTGTGTCCTGGAACATCACGTTGATGTTTCTGTCTTTGAGCTTCTGCCATGTATTTCCCAAGACCTTGTTGTAGTTTCTCCTTTTCTTGACCTGTAGTAGTGCTGATCTGGTATGTCTTTGTGGAGTGGGATAGTTTCAGGAGCAGGAGCAACACTCATTTCAGTGTGGACTGTCTCCATGCACTGAATGCCATCAGTTCTTTGCACAGTGCTTTTTTCAAGTCATGTCAAGAAAACTCCTCACTTGAACCATGAGCTATTTTTATTGGTCTCACTTTGCCCCTAGGTAGAGGCTCTGTGTTCCTTTTGTAAATAACAGCTGTTAAAAATCCTCAGCAACTTGACCTCCTTTCCAGAGTCCCTGTGCTGACTTATGCAATGTACTTTTTGTTTTCCTGTTGCCTTGTTGTACCAAGTGACATTCCAGTCTCCTATAGTCATTGGTAATGCAAAAGGTGAAACTAGAAGGCCAACAGGAAAACTGGAGGTGTTGGGTAGTGCAAGACACCCAGTTGTGCTTGGGGAGCAATCTTGATACTAGGGAGAGAATCAGGTACTTAGGATAAAGCAGCTGGGTTTGCTTGCTTGTGAAATTCCAATAGGAAGTAGTAACATTGGTGTTATGTGCTGTAGTGCACAGTTACTTTGTTTCTCATGACTCTTTATACCTTCTTCCCAACGGGTACCTCATGAGAAAGGCCTTAAGAGAGTACTGAGGCAGCTGCCTGAATTTTAACGTTTGTTTGCTAGTTGCAGAACTTTAACGTGAGGTTTGAAAATGTTTTTAATTTAGATAAGTGGCCTGAAGATTCTTTTCTTTCTTTCTTTTTTTTTTTTGTGGCACTGGGTTTTGAACTCAGAGCTTCATACTTGCAAAGCAGGCCCTCTACTGCTTGAGCCACACTTTGTAGTCGATTTTTTTTTCTTAATCAAAATAGGTTGAGTGTTATGAATTCAATTTTTAGTGTATGAAAAAGGTATAGCTGGGAGAGATTTTGTGATTGTGGGAAATTTCCAAAGTTCAAGCATTTACTTTGCTTTGATATGAAAGTGTCTGTAATCCAGGTCAATGATAGCCTAGTAGTGTTTGTGTATTGCTCTTCTCACTCACATTTAGGAACTTCCTATTAGTATTTCACGTGCATGAGGAGCAGTCTTCGTGCAGGTTATAAAAAGGGGTTTTCTTCTTTTCACTCCTTGGACTTCCTTTTGGATATTACAGTACTGAACCTGAGTTCAGGAACATGATTGTTTTCATGTCTTTCAATAGACAGTCATGTCAGGCTTTTATACGTTAATTTGGGTGAATTCAGTTAACTTATTTAGGCTCTTAGAGACCATATTTCAGTAATAGGATTATAAATGTATGTAGTGCCATTTTATTTTTTTCTACAAAGCTTAGTGTTTCTTTCATTTTCCATATACGTACAGATCTTTAATATAAAGTCATTTTTTGCTTTTGTATTGTGTTAGAGATGGGATTACACCCCTCATACTGATTCTCAAGTGTGACCACTAGAGAATTTGTAGTAAAGAAGTGACATTTATTAAGTGCCTTACTTTGTGGCAGACAGCTTTATGTATTGTAAATCACTCAGTAACCACAAGACCGCATGCAGTGGTTTTTGGGTTATTGGCCTTTTTCTTCAAATTTTAGGAACCCTTTATTAAAGATAGTATATTTCTCTGATGTAAGTTAGAAATGTTTTTTTTTTTAATAGTGAAATGATTTTAATTTCTCCACTGTTCTGCTATTTGCATCAACACTGCTTTCTCCAGGACCATTCAAGTCACCCAGAGACACAGTTAAGGAGTAAGCTGAGCAACCACATCCGTCTGCGTAGAAGCCTTGAAATACAAGCGTAATACGGGGAACACAGAGACATAAATACAAGGAATGTAGAGCAGTAGGGATGGTCTTGACAGAAAAATTGCCTTCTCAGATCACTCCAGATACCAAGGGAAATGTCCATTTATTAAGAAGCTTAGAGCATAGGGACAACAAAGGGTATTCTGGAACACCTTCCTAGGAAAAGAAGGAGGTGCTGAGTGACACAGGATGGCCCACTGGTGACTCAGGCATCCGTATTTTAAATGATAGATGAGTGGGTTCTTTTTACTGGCAAAGAAATCACACAGGAAAAATGGGTGGGGAGACGGAGGCTCTGAAATGTTCATGTTTTATAATATACACAAACGTGTTTATTCCTTTGCATGTATCAAGCATCACACAAAATAAAACAGTTAAAACTAGGAGAAAAAGGCTAGGCATGATGGTGCATGTCTATATTCTCGGCTACTTGGGGACAGAGGCAGGAAGATTATGAGTTTGAGGCCAGGCTAAAAGTTAGTGAGACCCTATCTCAAATGCAAAATACGAACAAAAGAGCTAGGGCGTTGCTCAAGTAGTGGAGTACTCTCGAGCCCCTGGGTTCAATCCCCAGTACCTTAAAAAACAAAAAAAGGAGAAAAAGCAAACAAGAAACCCAAAGCAATTCTAATATGTTCTGGGACTGGACGTGCATGTGGCTCAAGTAGTAGAGTGCCTGCTTTGTAAGCTTGAAGTCCTGAGTTCAAACCCCAGGCCCACCAAAATAAATAAATAAATAAATAAAATAAAAATAATATGGTCAAGATAGCAGACTAGAAGAGTTTGCCGTCTGGCTATGTCTTCTCCTCCCCAGGCAACCCCAGAAGTTCACAGTTCTTCAAGGCAAGACAATGAAGTCCAGGCTTCTCTGGTTCACCATAGGACAAGACCTGTGTCACTCAGCAGAGAGATCTTCAGCACCACTTTCATTCACTCCTGCTCCTTCTATCTTCCTTGAGTTCACTCTGAACTTTTTAGGTCTCCTTCCAATATATCAGTTATCTCCTTGCTCCCCTCCCACACCCTGCTTTGATTTCAACCACAGCCTCCTACACAGTGACATTCATCTTCTTAGAGTATCTTGTTGGCTCAACAGTCTGCTTTTTTTCCCAGTGCATTTCTTTTTTGCTTGTTTATGTGGCATAGAATTTTATGTCTTCAGATTTCTTATGATATTCAGTAATGGCTAGGTACTCTCTCCCTGTTCCCAGTTTTGACGGGGCTCCTCTGTGTTTTCTTGCACAGTCTCTTTTTTTCTTCTTCTTCTTCTTTTTTTTTTTGTCTCTTTACTTTGGACTTTACCTGGAGGCTCAGGGGACTGTGAGAACTCAGTGTCACCTGTGCTAGTTTGTGTCTCAGCATCACTGGTGAAGAAGACTCTTTGACAGTTGGTGTGAGGCACCTCCTAAAGGTCTGTTTCTAGAATCTTTCTTATATGTAAACCTAGGGGTTTTTGTAAAATTACAATATTATATGTTTTTTTCAACATCTGGCCTCTATATTTATAGCACTTCTTTTCCTGGATTGCCCTCAATTTCTTGCCCATTTATTTTCCCCATAGTAAATAAAGCCCTTTAAATTCCAGGAAAAAAAACTTGCACAGTTTATTATTTTAATATTTTCTTAAATTTACAAATTAAATCAAAGCAAAGATTTTGTGAATATCGTAAGAGAATCTTATTCTGAAAAAAGCTTTTTAATGATGTTCAGTGTAATTTGATCTCCTCTGTGCTTCTGTGCCCTTGATAACTGATTTCATGTTGACATTGAGGACAGTTGATGCAGTTTGCTCAAGGTAGCTATTCCTATTTAAGCATTTAAAGTGACATGGAAGTCACAAATTATAAGTTCATGAAAATGAACAAGTATGATACATTGTTTTTCATGTTCTCAATCTGTAGACCATCAGTGATCTAGTTAACTGGACAGATTTCCTGTTGAAGTGAGCCAGGTTGTCTCCTTCCAGGAACACTAAATAATTGATACTGGGAAAGGTTTTATTTTTTAAAATAGTGTAACAAAATATATGATGTCACAGAACTAGGTTATAAGTCTGGTCACTTAAAACCTAGTTATGCTGTCTTCCAGACTCTAGGAGAGTAGGTTATGGTTTTACAGCTATGATCAGTTTCTTTCAGAGCTGTAGTAGCATTTGGAATTCCAGATTCAGTTGTCAAACTACACCAAATAATACTATTAAGATTATTTTATTTAAATCCCTATCTGAGGCCTTCTTGGCTTTTAAGCATTTGTGGAATCTTACAAGCCTGTTTGCTTGGGGTGTTTCTTTACTTTTTTTTTTTTTTTTTGTGGTACTGGGGTTTGAACTCAGGGCCTACACTTTGAGCCACTCCACTGACCCTTTTTGTGAAGGGTTTTTTCAAGTTAGGGTCTCACAAACTATTGCCTTGGCTGGCTTTAAACCGCAATCCCCTGATCTTTTCTTCCTGGGTAGCTAGGATTGTAGGTGTGAGCCACTGGCACCCAGCTGTCTCCTTTTCTGAGAAGTAATAAGTCATAGTAGAAGTGTAACTGAAAGGCTTCGAACTAGGAAAGTTAAATAGTCTTTCATTATTCATGTGCACATCCTCTTAGGTGATATGAAGTTGGTGATTACTTATTACTTGATTTACCTATACTTTAGAAATTGAGTAATCCACCCCATTGCTGTTGTAGAGAGGCCATCTTTGAACAGAGAAGTGAATCCTAATGGAGGATTTCCTGTTTGCTGTGCATCCTGCGTCATTCAATCTTCACAGTGACTAGGATGGGTGTGCTGTCCCATTTTCACAGAAGAGTTACTGAGGCTGAACCCCGACTAGTGCTAACAGAAAAACACATAGCTGATTTGTGAAAAAGGAGTCTTAATGTCTTGCATGTGACATTTAGTCAGTAAAATATGAGGCAAATTTGGATACAAAGAATGTATGAGCTTTTGTGTCTATTTTATACAGTTGTGTATGCATTTATTTTCACTTGATGGCATATATTTATATACTTTTATGTATTGTAAAGTGTGAATTTCCAAGAAGCTGTTTATTTATCATACAGTAAACATTTTGAGAGCAGTGCATAACTTGGTTATCCTAATTGTAAAAAGCTGAGCTTAAGACTATTTTATAGAAATGTTCAGTATAATTATGGTAAGACTAAAGAGTTCTTAGCTTTGAAGGCTGTGATTGGTACCATTAATAGGGACCAACTTGGCTTACTAAATACAGGAATGAGAGAGACAGACAAGTCACTGGCATTTGTTGATTTTTTGACTAAAATTAGTTTTAATAGCTGTCTGCAAAGCGTTGTATTGGATATCAAGGGACGATCTAGAATAGAGAAAAAAAGGAGTTTCCTTGCCTTAGAAAAGCTCTGTTGTACTGTGTGCGACTATAAAGAAAGAAAACTTGTGACTGCTGAGCATTGAACTGTGCTGGGTAGCATGCTAGTTGCTGCATATCTTGTATTTAATCATCTAAACATCTTATTTACGTATTGATTGATTGATGGATTGAGACAGTGTTTCACTGAATAGCTTAGGCTGGCCTCTAACTCACTATATAGCCTAGACTGGCCTCAAACTTGTGATCCTCCTGTCTCAGCTTCCTGAAGCTGGGATTTCAGGTGTGTGCCACCACACCCAGCCATGTTTGTTTTTTTAATAACCAAGGATATTCCAGTTCACATGGTTGTTAAATAACTAGTCAAAGATGCAGGTGATAGGTTGATATTTATCATTTGGGTTTCTTTTGTTCAGCCAACCTCCAGGTGGACAGGCATTGTGGGCCAGCAGTAGATAAGGAATGGAGGGTGAGCCTAGCCTGGGGTTCCACTTAGTATGCATCCCAGTATTTGAATGCCACTTCTGTCTAGGTAGGTGATGGTTGCAGGTTTCTAACCTCTGGACCGAAGATTTCTTTCTCCCATTCATAATACATTTCTTCTCAAATACCTGTTTGTACCTCTTGTAAGGTCAAAGAAGACCACTTAGTGTGGCACCCCATTTAGTGCCTGTCTGTGGAAGCAGAGGTAGCAGTACTGGATGTCTGAGTTCAGGTCCTGGTAGCTTATGCTGGCTGGGGCTTAGCCCTGTTCCAGCAAGACGTGGGCCAGTGTACCTAACCCTCTGGGCCCGCCTTTCTTTTTTCCCCACTTAGTGGTGATGATGATAGTACATAGCTCTTAGTTTGAGGAATTAAATGCAAAACTACTGACATGTAGTAAACCTTTACTCTCTGTTAATATTGCTTGTTTGTTTGGTCACTACAAACCCAATTTTCAGGTTCTGAGACATGATTTTATCAGTCTTCTCAGGTTTGATTACATTCTGTGGACTTATTCTCACCAGCCAAATGTATGATTGGCTACATAATTGAGCAGAATATTAATGTTAATTTTTTGAGTGAATATTCTTGTTATAGATTTATTTAGTTATTCCTTGTATGATGTGAAACTAAATTGCTAACACTTATGTAGTGCTAAATGAAATCAAATCAAAGATAGTTTTTATAGGATTTTGTTTAATCCTATAGGATTAGGACCTGGAGAATATTTGTTACATTGCAAACATCAATAGGAATTTCAGCACTGCTTTTAGGTGGGAATGCTGTAGTGAGGCAACACCTGTACCGTTGGACTTCCTTTATAGCATTTTATGTAAGCTTACCAGCTGAACCACATAAGAGAGATTGATATTTGTAGTTTCTTTTTTGCTATAAGGGTGGTAACCTATATGAATGGATTACCTTGAGGATGGATAAGTGGATTGTCTTTATCTTGTATATGATTCTTTTTAAATGTTAGAGGGCATTCCCTCCCACTCTTACCAGCCACAGGTGATAAATGTCTGGGTCCCTGCCCTTCCCTTCCTTCTTCTCTTTCCTCTCCTCTCTTTCATTCATTAATATCTGGTGCTTTGGGGTTAATTGCTGGCAACTCTCAGAGAAATTGGTGCTCTTATCCTTTGCTGTTCTCAGGCACATATGGCCTGTTTTATTCTTGACATCAGGTCAACGCTCAATGAGCCCAATAAGGCTCTGGGCTACAGATGTGCCTCACAGTCTCACTTTTTGTTTTAATTTCATGTGGTCTATATAATTATTTACTCCATTCTAATGTCTACTATTTTTCTTCAAACAAATACTTCTTAGATTATAAAAATCTGTGAATAAAAGATTGATGGGTTGGGGAAAAGTAGAGAAAGGCTTAAATGTGACAGGCTTTGGGTACTGAGTGAGAATTTGACTTGTAAGAGAAGGGAAACCTACCATAAACCTTAAAGCCAGGGAGAGATGCAGTTTGGCTTAGTTTTAGCAAGGTCTTAGTCTAACTGTGGATGAGTTTTGAGAAGTAGATGAGGAGACCACCTTGAGTCGCTCTTTGGAATCTTGTTGGGAGTAGGGCTTCTTCCTGTGCTCAGTGAAATGATGCCATGGGGCCTGCCATGGTTGCATGAGCTTCAGCCTTCCTTATGCATTGAGCCATGTGGAGCAATCACCTTGGGCTGGAATTCACCTTTGCTTTTCTCTAGAAGTAAGATTTTGAGACATGACTTAACTGCACTCATTGAGGGTGAACAGTTCATATTGAAAATTAGTCAAGTTGCATTCTATAAAAAGTTAAGAGTTTTCATTTATTTACATTTTTGTGGTAGGGTTGGAGCTAACATTTCCCTCTTGTTCTCAAAAAAGGAGTCTGAAGCTCAGAGCCGGGTGGGCTTTGGGCAGTGCAGGCCTGGGCTTTGGAAGCCAGTCATTTAATTCTGAGTCTGCTGTATACCTGCTTGAGCAGGTATGGCTTCATGACTTCATGATTTCAGTGACCAGATATTGAAGTAGGAATGTATTCCCTCCCACTGGCTGGGGGGCTGGAGGTTGAACCCAGGGCCTTGGCACATAAGGCAAGCATTCTCCTGCTGAGTTGTAGCACCAGCCCTGGGTCTTGAAAAGAAGGATTTAGTAATAGTATCTACCGAATTCCACAGTTAGAGACATTAGAAACAGTGCCTGCCATAGTGTGCCTGGCACTTGCTGAGAACTCAGTAAATGTTAGCTGTTGTGAAATCAGGTACCTAACAGTCATTGTTTTATGAGTGAGAGGTGAGGCAAAGAGAAATTGTAAACAACTTGTCCAAAATCACATAATTACGCTTGAAGAGTAAAAACCTATCTCTTAATTTCTGCTTTTCAGATGTTTATCACAAAGAAACATTTTTTTAAAAAGTGAAGAATAGTCTTTTTCATTTACTGTTGTTATAAAAAAGTAAATCTCTTCAGAGTGTGTTTTTCCATAAAGTGTATCATTTTTGTTTTCTTTTAGGATCTGGAGTTCCATGGAGTGATGAGATTTTATTTTCAAGATAAAGCTGCTGGAAACTTTGCAACAAAGTGTATTCGGGTCTCAAGTACTGCAACCACTCAAGACGTGATTGAGACACTGGCAGAGAAGTTCCGGCCTGACATGCGCATGCTGTCCTCTCCCAAGTACTCCCTCTACGAAGTGCATGTCAGCGGAGGTTAGTGCACACACAGGCTGGCGGGTGCGGCCTGACTTGGGGCGCGCAGGCCGTTCAGGGCTGTTGATGAGGGCATAGGTTTGCTGCTCATCACCCTCTTATTCTCTCCTGATGTACAAATGGTTGACAGGCTGCCAGAACTTCTCTCGTCTGGGAAGTGTTCTTGCGAGTTGTTGCACATTACAGTTATCGGAAGTTAGAATGGTATATTCGTCTTGCACATGCTTATGTCTTCAGAATAAGTAGCTGGACATTCCATAATTAAGATTACCCAATAGACCCAGGTTGCATCCATCAGTGGTAAGGTGCACTACCTGCCTTTGGAGCTGTCATCTTAGGAACAGATGATGAAGGTGTGATGAATGACTATGACCTAGTTGAACACTGTGCAGATGGCAGTCATTGACCTTGCTGTCATGTTTCTGCACTCTGAAACAGTACATTTCTATTTTATTGTTGTTTAGGAGCAAGTAGGGCATCTCAAGGCCAGTCTGTTTAGTGATTTCTCATTGTTTTAGCATTGGCAAGTTCAAAAAGCACCTTATATAGTTACATCAAATGATAACTCAAGTTAGACTGATTAGAAATGTAGAAATTTATTCATTTTTTGTAGGTGCTTTGGAAATGTTGACTAAGCTGTGGGCAAAATACAAATTACATTTAGTACAAAAGTAAAGGATTACATATGGCACAACACACCAATTTGAACGCCTCTAAAATTTATGTCGCAAATCTTTTTTTTATTTTTATGGCAGTAGGGGTTGAACTCCGGGCCTCGCAATTGCTAGGCAGGCACTCTCTTAGTAGAGCTATGCTTTCAGCCCTTTTTGCTCTGGTTATTTTGGAGATAGGGTCTTGCTTTTGGCCTAGCCTGGATCGCAGTCCTCCTGTTTTGGGCTTCCCATCCTTGTGGAATGACAGTCATGAACCACTGTGTCCAGCTTTTGGTCGAGATTGAGTCTTGCTAACTTTTTGCCTGGGCTGGCCCAGAACTGCAGTCCTCCTGATCGCAGCCTCCCAATAGCCAGGATTATAGGCAAATGTTAAGTAAATGTTCTTGACTTTAACCATATAGCTTTCTTTGTACATTGGAAACTAAAATGTTTGTAATATATGGAATTTTCAGGTGTTACAAACTCTTTTTTCTCGGGGTATATAAAGCAGACCATGTTTGTTTATTATTTTTTAAGGCTATGAGGATATTTTCTGCATAAATAATGCCCAAGCTAATTTTGACTATATAGGCCATTCTCAATCTTGAGTATTTCTTGACATTGTGTTTTCTTTTACCTCTCACCTCATTGCTTTTTCTCTGTGCCATTCAGGTAGTTGAATGCCAATAAGGAAAGTCTTTGGAGTAATACAATGTAAGGTTGGAATATGATATCTAAAAATTAAGTAATTTTTATTTTTTTAAAGAACTTGTTTCCTTTAAACTTTGTTCACTAGATTTGTTTTTAATTAAAAGGGAACAATTCTTTGTAAAGGGTAGGCAGAATAAAGCTGGTTAAAGAAAAGGAGGTAGAGTCTGTCCTGTGCCCCTTTTGTACAGGACAGTGATGTCTCCACCTGGGGCTCAGGCACAGGGAGGACCAAGCAAGATAGTCGCTCACGTTCTTTGAGGTGGCTTCACCGAGCCTGGGCATCTTAGTTTTTTTAATTATTAATTAGTTAATTAATTACTTTATTGTTTTGCTGGGGATTAGTTAGTAAGTACTTAAGAGCTAACAATTTGGTAGACATTTGAAAAAATAGTACATAAAATGAAAGGATAGCCACGCTTTTCATTTCATTCTTGACCATAATTGCTCTTGTTGGGGGATTATAACTCCCAGACCGGCCCAGCTCCTTGGGCCCAGGGCCTTCTCTTCTAATCTGCATTGGTTTTTTAGATTCATGTTCATGACAGTGACATGTGGTCCTGATAGAGGGGTTGCTGCACAATCTGCTGTGACCTAGCGCCACTTGGATCCAGGCAGGGGTTCCCATGTGTCTGGCAGGTATACCTGTTCCCCTTGAACATTTCAGTGCTCTTCAGAGGCCCATGGTCACTGGGTACCTTGGTGTGTGCCTGCCCATTACGTAGGCTCTACCCTTGCTTCAACCATGAGGGAAACTCCACTTTTATTCTTTTTATATATAGGATTCCTCTTAGGAATTCAAGTGGAATCATAAAAGATTATGCTACTGAAAAAAGAAAAACAAAACAAAAAAACCCCTATGAAGCCACTAAGGCAGAGTCTTATTGGAACTGCAGCAGGCCCAGAAAACCTGGGGTTTTGTGCAGTGGTTGTCATACTGCTCAGGAAGAGCCCCCTTTGTCTTGTTTTACTTTTATGATTTATTCTTTATTAGCTTCCTGAAAGTTGTACTATGGCATCATGAAGGATTTTGATTCTAGTACAAACTTTGTGAGAAAGACAACTTTGTAATTTGGGTTACGGAAGGAATTCAGATTTACTGAGTCTGATTTTTCTTGGTGGTCCTGGGGTTTCTGAACTAGGGCACGCAGTGTGCAGTACCTTCCGGTGTCGATGGGTGTGGCTGATGGTGTGCTGTCTGTTTGGGAGGGCTGGATGCTAGGGAGCTAGGTGGTAGAATAGGGAAATGGTTTTTGTCCATGGTTGGTTCCTCACATCAGCACGTGTTTTCTTTTTTACTTGTGCCTGAGGATGCTGGGCCTTGTGTTATTGATATGCAGGTTTGAGGCACCTCTGTACAGGTGCTTTTGAAGTAGGCATTCCTGAACAATCTCATTCTGCCAAATGTATGCTAGAAGGTACTGACTTTAGAGAAAGGATTTGGACAGGTCACTCAAAGCCTGTTTGAAAGCTGGGCATGATTGTGCCTACCTGTAATTCTAGCACTTTGGAAGCAGAGGCAGTAGGATTGCGAGTTACAGGCCAGTCTGGGCTACATACTGAGACCCTAAAAGACAAACAAATGAAAATCCTCTTGAGTTTGTAATAGTGACTTGAACAAAAGTGAAAAGTAACAGCACAGGGAGTGGATCTCTCCCTAGGATGAGGAGGGTTCCTGGGTATATAGTCTCAGAGATGGAGCTAGCAATAAATGTCCAAATAATTAAAACTGATGTAAAGTTCTGAACTTTATATAGTTAGTGCCTGGCATGGGTACATGGTAGAAAACACACACTAGCAACAGTGCCCAATTAAAGCCAATCTAACATTATGGATAATGCATTCCAGTCTGCCAGCAGATAATTGAGAGGTTAAAGTACTTTATGTCTCCAAAACTAAGTGTATATCAAAGGCTGGTTATTGCACTAATGCTATGAGATAACCACGGCTCACTCTTTTCCCATTTCATGTTTTGAAGAAGAAAGAAGATTGGACATGGACGAGAAGCCTCTGGTTGTGCAGCTGAACTGGAATAAGGATGACCGGGAGGGGAGGTTCGTGCTGAAGAACGAGAACGACGCCATTCCTGCTAAGGTGGGGAGCCCTCACTCAGCTCTGACCCTCGGCCATGTCTGGTGGAAATGAACTGGAGGTGGCACTTGATATTTTGTCACAGTAGCTGTTCGTCCTTTTTGCTTCCATTCCTAGAAAAGAATTTAAAAGTAGCTTGTTTCTCCCTCTTTTATCCTTTTACCTGATAACCTCAGGTGTTAGGTCATCAATTTCAGCTCCTATCAATTATAAGCATTATCAGAATTGTTCCAATAATCAAAAGAGAAAAGGAAACACATAACGTATCTATATATGACCTTTTAGATGCAACTTCGTAAAGGTATTCTTAAAACCTTTTCATAGCTGGGTGCAGTGGCTCACGCCTATAATCCTGGCTATTTGGGAGGCAGAGAGGGGAGAACTGAAGTTTGGCAAAGTTGGTAAGACCCCATCTGAACAAAGAAACTTGGCATACGTGCCTGTAGTCCCAGCTATGTGGTGGGCAATAGGTAGGTCAATCATATCCAGGCTGGCCCCAGGCAAAAACATGAGACCCTATCCAAAAAAGAAAACTAAAAAAGCAAAAAGGGCTATAGGCATGGGTCAAGTGGTAGCAAGCAAGAGGCCCTGAGTTCAAGCTGAGCCAAGCTGAGCACCAGCGCTTCCCCCCACCAAAAGAAAACCTGCAAGCTTCTCATATCATATATGAGGATTGGGAGTCACTCAGTTTTCTTAGAGTCTCTAGATGATGCAACAGAAAGATTCTAAAACTTTCTCGGTGTGGGATGTCAGGAATTCCTGGGAGTTTTGTGTTGAATGTTATGAAGTGTTGGTATAATCTGAAAGTAACTGTAACTCTGTTAAATCAAGTGGCAAATTACGCAAGAATTCAGTGGTAACAAGTGGTAAGTAAATGCAAAGGTTGAGAGCATTTTGAGAGTTTACTGTATTTAATTTTTTCCTCAAAAAAAGATTGTGCAAAGACTTATCCACATACTGTAGCAGAACATTTTCATTTTGTCAGACATCAGTGTTGCACATTGAAGCTGGATGTCTGTACAGATGTGTTTGTGCGTGACCTTCTCACTACTGTGCACTAGTGACTGCCGTATGTGCAGCACACATGCATCAGATAAGAGTGACTTTCTGTTGTCTTGCTGTCCATGTGTTAACTCATTTCTGCACCATGACTTCAGCTGGTGCTGTTCCATTCTACGCACTTGCTGAGGACCACAGCTTCACTGGCACCAACAAACTCTTCTTGGGAGCAGCCATATACCATGAGTGCCTGTGAATGAAAGAGTGGGAGTGTCAGTGTCTTTTCGTCCTTACAAAGTAGAGGGCTGTTTCCTTCCCAATGTAATAACGTCTCTTTAATATATTTTAATCCCTTACCCGTTAGGTTTCTATATAAAAACAGTGTGACTATCATCTGTTAGTAGGCCATGTTTGTAGGTTGAAATATAAATTAAGAATAAGCAACAAATAAGTTCTGGAAGAGAAGTTAGACATTTTTGCAGAACCACAGTAGGCGAGAACTTTGATCCGTAAAAGCTACCTTGTTCTGACGATTCTTCAGCGCCTCCTTTTGAAGTAGCTGGTTCAGACTCCTTGCCCTCATACTTTCATTAGGTTCCTTTTCCTGACATTACTTTATGGTAACTTATTTGGAGCTTTATTTCTCAAAAATCAAGTTTCATAATTCCTACCCCAGTTTTTTTACTGGCTTTGGGATTTTTTGTTGTTGTTGCTGTTCGTTTGTTTTCTTGTTAGTTTTGAATTGAGGCAATATTTTAAATATGATGAAATGTGTAGAACTTGAGTATACAGCTTACTTGGTTTTGGTAAATACATACATTCACTCTAGGTCCAGTCAAGGTGAAGAACCTTCGCACCACCCCAGACACCTCCCTGTTCCCATACCTTTAATTTTGGTTGTGGTTTGTGAGCCACAGGGCAGCCAAACTAAAGGCAGCCTTGTGTGATGCATGGGTAGTGGTCAGCATCGTGATAATGTTACTTTTATCAGAAGGCTCAAAGTAATGGACCTGAAAAGCAGGAAAAAGAAGGCGTTATCCAGAACTTCAAGAGAACTCTCTCGAAGAAAGAAAAGAAGGAGAAAAAGAAGAAAGAAAAAGAGGCTTTGAGACAGGCATCTGATAAGGAGGATAGACCCTCCCAAGGGGATGACAAGTAAGTTAGTTTTAAAAAAGTTCTTATTGCTTTGTACTCCAAGCCACATGTTTTTAATGCAGCAGACTTTTAAAATTGCCAGGTAAATTATGGCAAGGATGGGTATCAGTTGAGAAGTTTATTGAGTAAGTTTGTGGTCCTTCCATGTTGAGGGGAGGGTAAGGGGTCTTACCTTAGCGAGGCCTGTTACTGTGAGTATCTGGCTGTGAACATGGGAAGACTCTGCTATCTTTCCTGCTAATCTTAGGTAAACCCTGGTTAGCATTATAGTTTCCTTACATAGGCTGCTGTGGCTGGTGGTCTCTCCTGTCTTGAGCAGGTCTTCTCATCTCACTTGTATGGTGTATGATGTTGATCCTAGAGGCAGCAGGGGTTGCTTATATACCTCACATTACACCCATTGCCTGGCTAGACTTTGGCAGGGCCAGGGAACAAAGCAGACTTCGCTTCTCAAGTTCAGAGGCACCACATACTTCCCGCTTGCCTTACTCTGTCTCACTAGCCCCATTGTATATGTTCTTTACCTGTCCAGGGTATTTGAGCTTCTCACCTGAAAGCCAAGGGAATAAAGGGACTTCTTGAGTTTTCCTTGCATTAGGAAAGAGACATTAGGTAACCTAACCTTAAACCTTACCATGAGCTTTCCAGTTTCTTTTGTGTCCCTGCAGTTGTCAGTAGTTTAGTTATTAGCTCCTCAGTGGTCACCATACAGTTACGAAGGCATAGAGAAGGCAGCTTGCCATTGCCTTCATCATAGTCTGTATAGTACTTCTCTGTTGGTGAAAGTCAGAACATACAGATTCAACAAAGCTGGTAAAGAATATCCAGTTTTCACATGAACCCAAAGAGAACAGTAATGTAATTGTTTTTATTTGCTGTACTAATGTATTTACTTCCTGTGCTTACATAGAGATTCTAAACAAATACAGTCACAGTCTTTTTAACTGGAAGTTTCCACATGGTACTTTCTAACTAAGATGTACTGCTAGACAGTGGGTCTAGTGCTTTTATGTCCTCTGAACCCATTGGCAGAACACTCCAGCCTGAGAGACCTCTCATTTCCTTAAACTCTTGCAGCTCCAGGGTGTTCAGGACAGCATATCACCTCTAGTGTGTAATATTCTTCATCATCTAGATTACTTTGTATTAATAAAGCACCATCTTTCCTGGGTGTTGACACTATTTACATTCTTCTAGTGCCATGGTCTTCAGGGCTCCCCCTCCATCGTAAAATTGATTTGTGGTTTTCCCTCTTTTATTGAGGATATTGACCACATGTAAGCAGTGTTAACTTTAGAGTGGAATCTGAGCCCATTTGGGTTAGATCTTAACCTAGGCAGTGGTGCCCGTGCAGTTGCTGAGGTGTGGTATTGCGTAGGCTGCATTGAATGTGGTTGTACAAGAGAAAAAAATTGCATGTGTAAGTCGCCCATATATGGAAAGCATCAAGGAAATGAGAGTTTAAAATTAATGGCTTGTGTTTGTTCTTTTGTCAATTTAGCTCATTTAATGATACATTTTTTTGATTTAGACAATGAGCTACTTAAAGTGAATTAAATTGTTCAGCTAGATTGATTTAAGTTTGACCTTAAATTATATTTATGATTAAATTATATGTTTATATTTACTAAAATTTACACAAGTGTTGTTATCAGGTTTTACATCAAACCTTGATGTTGGGGTTTTGCTATTATTCTGTACAGTTGATCCCGTCACAGAAAATTCTGAGCAATTTCCTCTTAAAAGTTTAAGAAAGAGAATGTTGGCGAATCTTCTAGGTGATAAAACATCATGCTATTTCGTTAGTTTAGGTTCTTCGAGGTTTACCATAATTTTTATGAGATTCTTAGGTATTTCTTGTGTTGGAATGTTTGTGGTACAAAGTCACTCATTGGCTCTGTTTTAGGGTAATACTGGTGGAAATTACTGAAATGCATGATCTACATTTTTTAGCTTTATTATTGAGTACACAATAATAAAGTCGTATAAACTCACCATAAAGTTTTAATTACAGATTACTGCTTAGTTGAGTGTAGTTTGTATTAAGAGAAAGGATATTTTTTAATCTCATGGTAAGTTGCACATGGCAAATAGTATATAACAGATTTATTAGGGGTTATAGATACAGCCAAATGACACCTGCTATTTCGATTGTGCGATTTTGTATTTCTAATAGGAAAAAAAGCTTAAAGTATCATTGGTGTTTTTTTCTCCTTACAGCGAGAATTCTCGACTGGCTGCTGAGGTTTACAAAGACATGCCTGAAACCAGCTTTACTCGAACAATTTCTAATCCTGAGGTGGTTATGAAACGACGGAGGCAACAGAAACTGGAGAAGAGAATGCAGGAGTTTCGGAGCTCAGATGGGAGGCCGGATTCAGGTACAGACTGGACTGTTTTGCTCCATTTACAAATGCCGTAAGGAACTTGAATTATTTCTGATACCCGTGCATGATGCCTTTCTTACCTAACGCAGTGTGTGAGACAGTACACAAATGTGTATCTTACAAAGAAGACATCTGTTCACATACAGATAGGCTCAGTTACGTATATTCCACCAGCACAGCTTTTTGTTTTAATCTGGAAAATTTCAAATATGTATTTTATATGTATATATGAAATGAATCCCCATGTACCTATCACAGAGCTATGATAAGTAACAATTCAAGGTTCTTTTCTAATCCAGTAGATATCACCTTTTTGTTCCCTAAATGCTATTTTGGGAATAGCAAAGTTTGCAGTTATAAACTTCTCCTTGTTTCATGTATAAATGTTTTGGTGTGTTTACCTGAAGGGTGAGGAATTTAAAAAAAAAAGGAGCTATACCCCCATTGCCGTTATCACACATAAAAGAATTGACAGTAATTCCTTACACCATCAAGTACTTAGTTATTGTTTAAATTTTTCGGATTATCTCTGATAATTCTCTTATTTGAGTTGGGATTAATTTATGTTTTAAGCCGTTCATTCTAAAACTTCCTTTTCTCTTATTTTACTCTTTGTTTTGTTGGCTGATTTGTTTTAAGAACCTAAGACATTTGTCTCACAAGTTTGGCTTATGAATTTCCTTTGGCTCTATTTGCCATTTTTTTCTTCTGTTTTCTTGATTGGATACAGACACAGATGTTGCTACAGATGTAGATATAGGTATGGGTAGAGATGGAGATGTGTACAGGCCAACAGTGCTTACTTCACTATCCTCTACAGGTGACTGTGATTGTTAACTTTTTAATGAACTCATAGGTGTAAAACGCTCCAGTGTGTACAGTCCACTGGATTCTTTTGTGATTCTTGCAGCACCTGGAGCCCAGGCGTCTTCCAGCTGACTCCTAAATCTTGAGTAATCCCAGTGGTCTTGGGTGGCTTTCCTACGTGGCTGGACATCCTCTCACCTGCATATGTCCTGCCCAGGATGGGAGATCGCCACTTCTATAAGGACTTCTTGTTCCTTTAAACCATTGTGATATTAGAGAATCTGGGTGTCTTTTACAACAACGTTCTTGCTTCCTAACAGTGTTAATGTAATTATTTGCCTTTCTCTGTAATACATAAATACAGTGTCAATAAAAAATAAAACTGTTAGCAATATGATACAGAAAACATCTTTTTTTTTTAATACGGAACACTTCACGAATTTGCATGCCTTCCTTGCGCAGGGGCCATGCTAATCTTCTCTGTATGGTTCCAATTTTAGTATATGTGCTGCTGAAGCGAACACCTGAGAACATGTTAAAGTTTTTGTGAAATTGTGTGTGTGGGTGGGGGGGAGGGGGCTGTATCCTACTAAGTTGAATTGCTGTGTTTCAAATCTCATAATTCCTTTTTATGTGGCTGTATTCCCATATTGATTTACAGTCAAGTTTATTTATTTTGCTCTCAGAAATTTGCTCCTTTAACATTTAGATTTAATAGTTTCAAAGTTACATCTACAAAGTAAGGTAGATTTAGGGAATTCCAGCTTTCGTTCTTAAAAATGGGGGTGTGCTGCATACTTTTCCCACCTTGCTTTTCCACTTTCTGGCACATCCTGGATTTGCTGTGTATATCCGAGTGAAATGATGGAGATTATAAAGAGAGTTGAAAAAGTTGGCTTACTATGGTTCTCACCTGTAATAGCACTCTCGAATAATACTCTCTAGTGTAATAGCACTCGGGAGGCTGAGGTAGTAGGATCATGAGTTTGAGGGCACCTTATTTCAAAACAAAACAAAATGGACAAAAACAAAAGAAAAAACAAAAATTAGGAGAGCAAGGGGTTTCTGGGTTCCATAATTTATTCTGTCCTCTGTCAAGGATTTGAAACTATTTAGAAGTATATGCACAATAAAAAAGAAAAAAGCAAAGTTAAGAGAGGCAGGGAAAGTACAAAGAAAAAGGAAGAAAGGTAGCAAAATTTATAAAGGACAAGAGAAACACTCAAATATGTGTATATGCTAAGCACATGCAAGACCTGAAGGCTGTGTACACCTTAGGGAAGAGTCTGCCACTGTCACCAACATGAGCTTTTGAAGATGAGCCTGGGCTCTCTTGAGGGCCCTAGGGAGAGAACTGAAGGATGTAGAAGAGGTAGAGTGTCAGGACCTGTGGCAGACTGGACTTTACTAAAGACAAAGTTGGGTAAATGTTGAGGGACTGTAGAGCAAGCCAATGTTTGACGGGTTGTGTCATAGGAAGTGCTGACAGGATACGAGTTGTCTTTAGGCTGGTGGCTCAGTGAACAGACCAGAGTCCTGCTCAGTAGTGTTGTGTGGAGGTGGAGGTTGGGAGAGATGTGCATGGCTAGGAGGCCGCATAGTGTCATGTTCATGGATGAGAATCACTGGGTATTTACAGGCAACACACAAAGCTAGGAGAAGACCGTTATTAAGAGGTGTCAGTCAGCGAAGAACACAAAGTGTCAGGAGGAGAAATAACAGACTATCAAAGCAGAGCTCGTTTGTTCCAGTCGTGCTTGAGGACAGAGCATTGTTCTATGTCAGGAAACTCTTGAGGAACTAAATGTTGTTTGCAAAGTAGCTGTTTAACGGTATTACGTTTTTTGTATGTTTGTTTTAATAAATTATTCAGAAAAACGTACCCTGGATACAGCCTCTGAAGCTGTCTACACATAGTTGGCTAAGCTGTTAGGTTGATTCTTTGGGGTAGGCTAGAGACACTTCTCTGTGACTGACACCCACCCACCCAAGTTCTCATGATGTGACTCACATGTCCTCTTCAATTTTGTCTGAGAAGTTGGCCGGGTGCCCTACTCAGAGAGGGCTTGGCTCCTGGACTTAGAAAGCCTTTTTAACTCAACTATATTCAGTCTGTGATGTCTTCAAAGTGTAGCTGACCCAGAGATATCCTGTCTATCTCAATTAATGGATTGGTGGCACAGATATCTTACTGTCATTTTTTTTCTCACTGAGAACTTCATTAACAGACCCGTAAGCACTGTTGAAGAGTCAGTCTTTCCTCTGACATAGTGTTGTAGTGTGCAGAGTCCTAGGAATAGTGGGATTCTGTGGAATGAAGAAGAACATGATGTTGGGAGGTGCTGTTGGAATCTGCTGCGCAAACTGAGCCTTGGGTTGTTCATCTTCAGGATGGGTGGCAGTGAGGCACCTGTCAGTCCATAACAAGGTATTAGAACTGTTAGCTCTGCTTTCTCCCCTTGCCTGTCAACTGGGAGGGTACCATGGCTTACACTTACAAACTAGAAATCTTTTAAATTAGACTGTACCTGCTTAGTGCTTTCTTGTGTCAGAGGCCTTAATACTCACTGCAGTAAAACCAAATCATTGTTTTAGGAAGATGTTGTAAGACATTCCAACAGGTAGTAATTTCATTCATATGTCCTTTAAAATGAGTGCTGTTCAAAATGCACTTATCTGTAGGAACCTGCTGACTTTCTGTAGTGACTCCTATAAACTCTGCCCTTGGTTTGCAGACCAGTCTCTCATGCTCTGTGGTCTGTACTTGGGTCATAAAGATCTTTCTGGGCAGTTAGCAGATGGACAGTTTTTAAATAAAATGAGCTGTCTGGCAGTTTGTGTTTTTGTGCAGACATTTGCTCAGGCTTCTGCTTCTTGATTGTCCAGTGGGAAGCATGCAGATGTTGCCCTGGT
Source organism: Castor canadensis (assembly GCF_047511655.1). Classification (NCBI taxonomy): domain Eukaryota; kingdom Metazoa; phylum Chordata; class Mammalia; order Rodentia; family Castoridae; genus Castor; species Castor canadensis. Next base: position 1,886,428 of record NC_133386.1, on the reverse strand, counting down.
GCAGACTTCCATGTGTACATGTACCTGTGTGCAGTGCCTGTGTGCAGTGCCTGTGTGCAGTACCTGTGTGCAGTACCTGTGTGCAGACTTCCATGTGTACATGTACCTGTGTGCAGCTTACCCTGTTGTTCACGTGTCTTTCTTGTGAATGACTTCAACTCTGACTCTGGAAGCAGTGCGGTGTGGGGAGGGTGTGTGCTTGATGTGGTGAGTAGCCTGTTTTACAGCAGCCTCACTCTTGATGTAGCCCCTCATGCAGCCAACGCTGAGTTCCTCTTTGTAAAGTGATGCATTTAGCCCTCCTTCCACACATGCTCACAGACAGGAGGTGCACACATATTTGCACACACTCTCCATGTCTGTCTCTAATTCACATGGAGCTTAAGGCTTTCCAGTGGCTCCCAAGTCAGTGGCCATGGTCCAGGAAGTCCTGTGTGATCTGGCCTCAGCTGGTCTCTGACTGTATTTCCTTCTTTTCTTCTCACTGGCCACACTGACCAGTGGATGAGTCAGTGGTCTTAGACCTGGTGGTCCCCACTCAGAATGCTGTCCAGTTTGGTCATTCAGGTCTTAGCTGCAGTGTTGATTCTTCTGAGGTCTTGGTCAGACACCTGAGTTGCATCATTTTCTTTCTCTCTGTCATCCCTAGCGGTTTTCACAGCATGAATCATTATCTTATGTTGTTTCCTTGTTAGTCCCCCCTGCATCTGCCTCCCAATCAGAACCTGAGCCATTGTAAAGTTAGTTGTTCAGTGTGAGTTTAGCCATGGTAGAGATGTGTCGGAAGCCTCGCTCACTGGCCTGGCCAGCAGGTCCACATCCTCCCACTAGGCTTGGCTAGTGGATTTCTTAAGAGACCAGGATGATTTTACTGTGAACTCAGCTACCAATTGCATTTGTGGCACTTATTAAAAAAAGAGAATATGGTAAATACCCAGTAGCCAGAATAACTGTGTTGGAATGAAAAGAACCAGGGAGCTGTGGAAATTCAGTACTTTCTTCAAGAGAGCACAAATCTTTTGATACAGTTCACAGTCGAGAAAAATGAGAGCTTTGGAAGTCGGAGTGTTGCCTCAGCTTGTGCTGGAGTGGGGGATGCAGTGCTCTAACTTCCTCCCTCAGTGCTCTCCCATGTACAGTTAGGTTGTAGGGCTGCTTGATCTTGGACCATAAGTAGAAAGCAGATTATGACACCCAAAGTGAAGTAATGTGGCATGTGTAGATTGCTACTAAAAAGAAGCATACAGACAATAGAGAAAACCTCAGAAATGTTTCCTCCTCAAAATGTGTCTGCAGCGATACATGACATTCTACTTTGTAGTATGTAGAAGTAAAAGCACAGCCCCAAATCCCTCATAAGAAATCATTAAATTTTTTTATTATCATATTGTTGTATTGGGGTACATTATGGTATTTACAAGTACTTCCGGTATATCTTAGTTAACTTCACCCCTCCATCAAAAAAAAAAAATCTTTATAATTAAGCATCTGAGGTCTCCTGGTTCCTAGTTTACTTATAAAAAATGGGTTTGTTAGTGGGACTGATACTGAAGTTTATCTGGGTTTCGATTTGCTTCACATGAAGTTTGGGAGCCAGAAGTGTGCTGTACAGGTGTGGAAGTGGGTGCAGTAGAAGAGTTCTGCACCACAAAGACGCTCTGAGCCCTCTTTCCCCTTTCTGGTGGAAGTCATCCCATCACTGTAACAACTTCTTTGCATGAAGAGAGGACAGACCCAGTCTGTAACACAGGATTGCTCCCTGTAACAGGTTGTCACTAGGTTTCAAATATATGTCATCTCACAAGAAATGAGATGGAGTGGTGATACAGCTGGCACTCAAAGTACCCTTCTCTTAGTCATTGTAAATGTTTGCTGTCTCTGTCATTGGCTTAAAATAAAGTTGTGCTCAAAGATGTGAAAATGTTTTTTCAGGTGGGACTTTGAGAATTTATGCAGACAGTTTAAAGCCAAATATTCCCTACAAGACAATCCTGCTGTCTACTACAGATCCCGCAGACTTTGCTGTGGCTGAAGCTTTAGAGAAATATGGTCTGGAAAAAGAAAATCCCAAGGACTTCTGCATTGCCCGGGTACGTAACTTTCAAGTCAGGAGTTTTCATCAGTCACTCATGCTAGGATTTTGCATTTGAAAGGAAAGACGATTTTTAAATCATTTAAACCTTGGCTGATTTTCTCCCCATGCTTAACATTGAGAATCTGATGAATTGAAGCCATGTGTTAAATACATGTGTAAAACCAGTAATCTCTTCCATTACAAAATAATAATGTATGTCCCTATTATAAAATTAAAATGCATTAGTAAGCAAATTGAAGAAGGTAGACAACCCAAAGTTCTACCAAAGTGTAACCAGACCATTAGTGTTTTGATAGATGTCCTTCTGATTCTTATTTTGCACACATAGTATGATTAGTCAGGGTTCAAGAAACAGAACCAATGGCGTGTATATAATTATAAAAAGGGATTTATTAATTTGGCTTCCATGATCGGAGGTTGTATGCATGCTGGAATGCCAGACAATCCAATGACTGCTCAGTCCAAGAAGCTGGAAGTCTCAGAACAAGCGGGGAGGGGTGGCGTTAGTGTCAGTGATGCAGCCTGAGTCCATGGCTGAAGGCCTTGGTACTTCCTGAGTCCCTGTGTGAGTCCACATTGAAAGGCTGAAGAAGGTGGAGTCTTGATGGCTAGGATGGCATCAGTAGTAAGCATAGTTGCTCAGGAAGAATGGAGTTTGCATACTCCAACTGGTTTCCCCTTCTATATAGGCCTCCAGCCTATTAGACAGTGCCATCCATATTCAGGGCTCCTCTTTCCCACTCAGTTACTGTGGCAGTCGACTCTAGAAACACCTTCATAGACACACCTAGAGATGTCCTTACTAATGTCCAAGGTATCTTGTAATGCAGTGACAATCAGTTAACCACCAGACATAGGTAACTTAGTTTTATTCATACTAAAATCTGCCTTAATAATCACCCATATTTCTTACTCAAGAGATAGTGACATTTTATGTCTCAAAATAGATTTGATAACATCAAGTAGAGTCAGCAAGTTTTCTATTGAGTAATAACCCATTTGGAAAATTCTCAGCTTATAAATTAGTCATGATTATATTATAACTTATTTATTGCAATATGTCTGTCAGAATTACAACTGACAGTAGATTATAAATAAAGTTATCCTGTCTCTTATCTTAGCAAGTGATTGTTTAATAATAAGATAGGATGACTATTCGTTTTAAATTTGCCCCACAAAATTACTGATGAATAAAGTACAGTAAACTACAGGAGCATTGACATCTCAACATTATGCTTGCTTCCTCCACCCTCAGAGTTTTCTCATGCCTCTTTGTGATCCATCCCCCACTCTCTCTGCCACTTTGGCTTAGTTGCATTTTCTAGATTTTTACATGAATAGCACCATACAGTAAGTACTCATTTTTTCTTGGTTACTTTACTCAGCATGATGTCTTTGAGACTCATGTAGGTGGTTGTCTTTATCAAGAGTTCCCGATAGTATTTCAGTGTGGAAACATCACAGTTGTGAATCACGCGTACTTGTTGGTAGATTTTAGGCTGTTTCCACTTCTTAGGTTTTGATTCTGTAGCTAAAAGTGCTGTGAGTATGTGTGTGTACAAATCTTCCTATAGACATAAGTTTTCTTGGGTAGTTACCCAGGACTGTAAAGATAGACTAACATGCTGGGGGTGTGTCTGACTTCTTACGAAACTGGAAAACGGATTTCCAAAGCGGATACCATGGTGCACCCCTACTAGAGGTACATGAGAGTTCCAGTTACTCCTCTTTCTCACCCATATATTGATTTTAAAAAACAAAACAAAAAACATTGGCCATTCTAATAAGTGTCTAGCAGTGTTTCATTATGATTTACATTTTCATTCTGGAGTCCTGTGTGCAGTAATATGTTGTGAACTTGTTCCCAGGCTGGATTGCCTTTTCATTTTTTCAGTGATGTCTTTCAAAAGTAAAAGTTCTTAAACTTCCTCTGTTGTAGTCTTTGCCTTTTGTATTTGAGAATTCGCCTCCTCCAAAATTGCACGTTTTCCTTTATGTCTACTCCCTGTTTTTCTCCTATTTTAACTTTTAGGTTTAGCTTTTACATTTAGGTTAGTAGACTCATTTCAAGTTAATGTTTGTGCTTGGAGTGAGATAAGGATTGGTGTTCATTTTATTCTGCATAAATACCCAGTTGATCCTTGACCACTTGTTGAAAAGATTCTTTTCTCCATTGAATGCTCTGGCACCTTTGTCCAAAGTCATTTGCCTCATGTGTGGCCCGACTTCTGGACTGTGTTCTCTTCCATTGGTCTCTTGTAATGTCTTCTTGCCTTTAAGTTGTCTTAGTTACTGTAGATTTATAATAAGTCATAAAATCAGGTGAGTACCAATTTTGCTGTTTTGTTTTTTTTTAACGTTTTCTTCTAGATTATTTGTGATTCTGCATAAATTTTAAAATCACCTTGTCAGTTTCTACACAAAACCTTCTTAGGGCTGTGATTGGGTTTGTGGTGCATCTGTGAGTGAACTTGGAGACTACCCACCTGTTGGCAGAGAGCAGCCCTTCAGTTCTGTAGTTCTTGACTTCTCTCAGCAGTATTCTTTGCTATTCATGTAGAGGTCCTTGTACTTCTTCTGTTAGCTAGAGGTGGAATTAACTGCGAAAGCTTGCTTGAGCTTTTTGGCTTTGATATTCTTGCTAAAAGCAATGAAGTTATATTCAGTTGGAAAAACTAGTAGATTGTGATATTATTACAGCTCAGTTTTTAGCTGAAAAAGACAGGAAACGTGTTTTCCTCATGTTAAAATGATCAAAGATTAAAAAGTGTTTAAATTAACAAGAACAAAGAAAATGAAAGACATGATGAGAGAGAGTTCTCAGTGGTATAACGGAGGTGTGATGAATGACCACTGACTGACTAGACCAGAGAAAGCCTGCAATGAGGACATCAGGATGAAGCAGATACATACTTGTGACACTGCCTCAGGAGACCCTAGAGTTAGAGGCTTTGTACTTGCTAAGGCATTATGGGAAGTTGGAATGAAAAGAAAAATTGTGTGGTAAGTTTTTATGAGGCAGTTGAACCCCCTTTCCATTCTAACTATGTTATCATTGACCAGCTAGAGAAAAACTAATCAGAGCAGGTGTTAACTGAGGATCTTTGGATTTGGCAGCAACAGGTAGCAGAATGTGTTTTCTCTTTGAAGGGAAAATAGTTGTGATAGAGGACCACCTGGTGCACTTTCTTCCTGACAGGTAAATACACTGGGTTTTAATACATGATTGTTAGGAGAAGTATGAGCAGGCAAATAGGCTTGTATGCTGAGAAACCTAATTATCTATGAGATCGTTAAATCCGTGGACATGGTGGACGGCATGACATATTCCTTATTCTTCAAAGTGGCTAGGAAATGCTGTAAGATTTTTCTAAGTCAGTAGTATCAGAGAATAGTTGTGTAGACAGGGTCTTCATGGCTGAACAGGGGCTGGATCCTCTTCGAGCTGTGTACCTTACTGAGCTATGAACACGGAGGGTGTGTTGTTTAAGAATGGCTAGTGTCATGCCTGAAACCTGGAATTGCTCAAGTGATTGCCAAGGGAATGTTTTTGTATAAATCTGAGTGATGATAAGTTCTATAAAATTGCATATGAGGTGGTACATGATAATGAACTTTCCAACATTTTTAACTTCTCAGTAGTTTATGACTCATTTTCACAGATGAAACTCAGAGTAAAGGAATACCCTGATCAGGGATACAGGGTTGTAAAAGCCTACTTTTAGACTTTATTGACATTCCTTTTGTGGTAACTTGATGATGTCATTTTCTTTTTCTTTCTTGTGATACTGGAGATTGAACCTAGGGCCTCACACTTGCTAGGCTGGCACTCTTTTGCTTGAGCTATGCTGCCATCCCTTTGTTTTAATTTTGGTTTTGAGATAGGGTCTTGCTAACTTGCCCCAGCTGGTCTCCACCTTCCAAGTAGTTAGGGGTTGCAGGTGTGATCGACCAGGCCCAACTGATGTTGGGTCTCCAGTTAGTTTAGGGTTGCAGATAAGGGTCTCTTCTAGTTTTGGTTTTCTGACCTCTTTCTTTTACATGCTGTAAGGTAGAAATGAAGAGATGATTATTATTTTACCCTGAACTAGAAATTCTTTTATTTTTCTCAGCTTGCCGTCTCATAAATTATAGCTATATCATATTCCTCATTCGCTGATCATTTTGTTATTCAATTATTCATAATTATTCAATTTAAGATCTTCCTGTTTGTTAGATATCGGGCGGGGGTACAAAAAATAAAAGCTTCCTCTAAAAGAGCTTATAATGAAGGGAGACAGGCCAGGAAGCAGAACACAACGACGGGCTTCCAAGCTGGAGGGAGGCCAGGAAAGCATGAAATATGTTGGTTTGTGAACTCTGCGTACTTCCCTGTGGTTTGGTGCTAAAGATGCATGACAAAGGTTAAGGTGAAAGATGAGAGTGAAGATCACGTCCTGAAGCAGTAGTGCTGTAAGCCAGAATATTGAGTTCAATGCAAAATGCTAATGGAGAAAGGTGAAGTTAGCCTAAGGTGTGTTATAACGATGTGCCTTTTTAAGGGAATTTGAAGCATTACCAAGAAGACTAGGTTTTGTAAAAGAGTCTAATCCTTTTGGTCTGTGAGCATGACTACATGTTTGGGTAGTAAGGTTTATGAAGATAGCACTCAGGCTGTCACGGGTTGGAAACAATGATGTTTCTCATGTTTTGTGTAACTGGCACCGGTTCATGCTAGCACTGAACCAAGAGGAGATGCAAGCTGCAGTGCATGTGTAAGGCCATTGCAATGTATGAGTTGTTCACCACGTTCCTTTCCAACACAGGCTTTCTTGGATGAATAAGAAAATCACTTAGCTAGCATAAAAATATATAATGAACAGTCACGTAGCATTATTAAGAGTACAGTGAACACACTGTCATCAAACATTTGCTTAAAAGCATTTGTTGAATGAATGGTTGTGTGATATCTCTAAATGGTCTACTTAAAATTCAGTCCAAAGACAGATCATCTACAAGGAGAAAAGCTTCTGGTTTCCGTGAAGTGATAGGTTTACTAAGCTCTCGTGTTTTATGAAGCTTCTCTGTAAACGTTTGTTTGAATGTGAAAAGATGGACTTGGGGCTAAAGATGGTGAAATTCACAGTATTTTAACTCTTCCCTAAGAAATTACTCAAGAATACATAGACTAGGGGCCAGACCAGCTGGCTAAGTTTTTGTTTGAAACCATGTCCTTCACTTTTGTTGTTGTTGTTTTTTTTTTTTTTTGTGATTAGTGAAAATGTTTATAGTGCTTGATCAGTTTAATTTCACAGTAGCTTTTTAAAAAATTTGTGATACTCAGGTATCACAAATAACTTGGGCTTTATGCTTGCTAAGCAGGTGTCCGACCATTCAAGCTTCAACCCTTCCCCGTTAGTCTCGTGTGTGAGTGACAGGGCCTCTAGTCGTGTGCCTGGGCTGGCGTGTACCATGGTCTTCTATCTGTGCCTTCTTGTAGCTGGGATAACAGGCATGAGCCACTGTGCCCAGCCCTGTAGTTACTTTTTAATTCATTTTAAAGTAAAACTTAAAAGCCAGGTACTGTGGCACATGCCTGTGATCTCAGCACTATGGAGGTGAGACAGAAGACCCTGAATGTGAGGCCAGCCTTGGCTGCCCAGTAAGACCCTGTCTCAAAAACAAATAGTGCTTTCTTCACTCTTGTTAGTTTACTTTATAGATATATTCGCTACTAATTATGTTTCTGTTAGGTCATGCTTCCCCCTGGAGCCCAGCACTCTGACGAAAGAGGTGCTAAAGAAGTTATTCTTGATGATGATGAGTGTCCTTTACAGATCTTCAGGGAATGGCCAAGTGACAAAGGTAAGGAGTGGACTTAACCAGATCCATTTCTTCATGATGTGCCTGTTGTTTCTCAGGTGATGTGGAAATGTGCACAAGCATGTTTTTGATGGGCTTTTGCTGCAGTTTCCACCTTCCTTCATTCACTTGCTGGATGGTTCCTCCTCTGAGCCCTTGCCTACCGGCCATGCTCATCTCCTGTGAGTCTGCTGTACAGACAAACGCAACACTGCAGGTGTCACCATTTTCAGGAAGAAGCAGACTGTTAGCAGTGGAAGAACATTGTTATCTATCAGCAATGAAACACTTTCCAGACTGACCAGAGGAAGGAACTCTGGTATTTGGACAAATGTGTTATGATAGGGAAAGTAACCTACAGCCCTAAAGATTTTCCAGTAATGTACTCACTGTAGCTCAGGCTGGCTGTTCTTAGTCAAAGTGCTTAGGACCAGAAGTATTTGAGATTTTGGATTTTTTCAGATTTTGGAGTATCTATACATACATAGTGAGATATCTTAGAGAAGACATCCAAATCCAAATACAGAATTTGTTTATAGTTAATGCACATCGTCCTCACATAGTCTGCAGGCGTCTTGCCTGCGCCTATAACACAAGGTCAGTTTTCTGTTTGTGTCATGTTGGTACTGAAAAGTCTTGGGATTCATAACATTTTGCTTTGGGTTTCAGATTTTAGATTGGAATGCGCATCTTGTGATACATTCCTACTTGGCACTGTGCTTTGATGAAGTACAGTTTTCTAACTGAGATTCACAGCGTAAGCTAGCTGGGGTTTAGTAGAGTGCCTTTGCACTAATGAAGACATAGAACTAATGGCCAGATCTGTTAGTATTGAAGGTAGAGCTGGAAGTGTGTCTCAGGTGGAAGGCTCTGAGTTCAAACCCCAGCACTGTCGGAAAAAAATGTAAAAGACAGATTGAGTTTTTAAAATACCAAAAAAGCCCCGAGTAAGCAAATTTGTACCTTCGTGAAGATACTTGTATTAGCACTTTTTTCTACACAGTCTAAAGGCCAACTTTATTGAAAAATTGGTTTAAATTCTGAGTTAATTCAGTTGAATTAAATAAAAATCAGATCAACTAAGATATATTGGTATATGTATTTGTGTGGGAGTGTGATGTATGTATGTGCATATGTTCATTAATCATAAGGTCATCTGCCAATATAAGCATTCATTTATTCTTAAACTGATGTGTTGCTTTGACACATTTGATGTCCTTGGGTAGCTGGCTGTTAATTAAAAATAATCTTTGCAAATTGTTTGCTGGAGTTTTACAGAGCACATCAAGAGATGAGTACTTCCTTCACTGAGTAAAAGTAGAAATTGGGCGAGCCTTTGCGCAGTCATTCTTGAACAGATGTCATGAAACTGTGTCTTCTTAGAAATGTTTGGGCAGTTGTCTGTCATGTCATTTGACCATCCACACCAGCCTGTGGTTGATGATCACCGCTGTTACCATTTTAGGGGTTTTAGTCTTTCAATTGAAGAGGAGGCCACCAGACTACATTCCAAAGAAAAGCAAGAAAGCCGTGGAAGGGAAGCTGCTGAAGGGGAAGGAGAAGGCTGACGGGGCTGGCTATGGCTCTGCCCTTCCTCCAGAGAAGCTGCCCTACTTGGTGGAGTTAAGCCCAGGTGAGAAAACTGCACACACCAGGAAGCACTGTAAATGGATGTGTTTAGATTTAAATGTTTCTACTTTTTAATGCATCTTTAAGTGTCCATTTATTTAAAAATAGGTAATCTTCATAAGATAGAAGACATTTAAACAAAGTTAAGGGTTACATACATGTATTCATGCATAAAAGCAAAGTTCACATGGACAAAAATGAGTATTACACAAGATTTAAAATGACTATAGAGTTTTAAATGCTCAATTTCCTTTTAAGCAGAATTTTCCAAAATTACTTTAGTGAAATAGTTAATCTACTGAAAACAGCAAACTGAAATTTTCTCTTCCCAGGGAAGAGAAAATTGTGTGTATGTATAGGGTTGGTGGGAGGGAGAAAGGAACATTCTCTTGTATATAATGTGTGAATAATGTCTACAAGGAGTATCCTTAAATTTAAGAGTACGTCTAAGAAATGTAACATAGTTAATGGAAGGATCTTTGATTTTTAAATAACAAACTATTTTTACATTAGCCTTGTACATGTATTACTCATAGAACTCTTACAAGCTAAAGGTGGTATCGTAAGTTAGTCATCAGGTAGAGAGACACAGTGGTATTCTTACAAATGTGTTGTGTATGGCATATTTGTCATTTAGCCAAAATTACATCATTGCTCAGTTAAAATGGTATTATGTGACCTGTATTACTAAATATCGTGAAGAAAGTATTCCACCTTCTTCACCCCAAACTGCATTTAAGTAAAGCCCAATTAGTAATTAAAGAAAAAAATTAACATAAAAACGAACCAGTTGTAAATAATACTTGTTTCCTTGGGCTGCAGTTGTTTTTCTCTTCTTTAATTTTCAGTGTTTATTTTTATCTCCAAGGTTGGTTTCGTTTCTCACAGCTGATTATTATAATTAACTGAGGGTTAGATCCGGTGTTGGTGGTCCAGTAGTCTTAGGAGACAGCAGGGCTACATTGTTGTCCCCCTGTAGTTTGGGGACATGCCCCAGTCCCATTGTGTCTGGTAGTGTGAAGAGCATTGGTGTTGGTTTATCTGAGAGAAGGAGCAGCAACAGTGAGATAGCCGTTGGTTTTTGAACTTCAGTGTTCTATGGATCTTTTTTGAACATTGGGTCTATCCTTTAAATTTTTTCATTGAGCACTGAAAACTTAAAATTGTTTTCTTACATATACAGATTTTTGAAGATTGAAGAGTATTAGCCCACAGAGAAATTAATGAATAGCAACTGACAGAGTAAATTTCAAATGAATAACAAGAAGTTGATTTTTGTAGATAGCAGAGACAGGCTGAGCATTCACACATTCGTTTATTTGACAGATATTTCTTAAATACTTACTGTGTGTCAGACACCATTCTGGACCTTAGAGGTGGAGCGCTGAGAAAAATGCATTAACCTTCCGATCTCAGACTTTAGTGATTTCCATCTTGGCTGCTTATTTTATACTTGTCACCTCTCTGGTAATCACATACACAGAAATGTTTTGTAGGTGTGGGGCAGTGACAGTCCATAGATAATAGTAGCTCTGTATTTCTTCTCGTCAAATACTGGCAGCAGCATCTATTATATGCTCACTATTGGCACTTTGCTACCTTTAGTCAACATTTATTGAGCTCCTGTAGGCAGAGCAGTGGATGCAGAGGTGAATAAGACTGCCCTTGCTTCCAGGTACTGCACACACTAAGAGATCGTCACAGCTTGGTGACAGTGACTGTCTCTAGTCCACACTCCCTCTTAAGGTCTGGGCTGCCTGGGGAGAGTTGTCCTCAATGTTCCATGGGTGCCTGATGTGCCAGATCTCTTACTTCTGTCTTAAGTGAGGGGTAGGGGTTGGTGGCAGTCCTGAGTGCTAGGCCAAAGTCTTTCTTGCCCCCAAACCATGCTCTGTTTACTTGATCTTGATGTGTTGTTAGCTCTTCATTATTTGTAATTCCTCATAGTCAGCATGCTGAATGAGATGGTAGGACTGTATTTCCACTGGGCACATTGTCATCCAGGCAGCCTCCTCAGTGTAGAGATCCTAAGTGTGGGGAAGAGGCTTTTAAGATATGGAGGGCTTGCACTGTCTTCTGAAGGAATGGGAACCAGGGTGCTGGTTTGTCCTTTACACAGAAGATGTCAGCCAGGTGGGGTGGTGACTTTCTGTATGGCTAACTCATGGTTGCTGTCCTGCTGCTTGGTGACTCACTATTGTTCCTGCTGTTTTCCTTAACGGTCTACACTGGTTTCTAAAACACTGACTGGGGCACTGCTGTAGTCTTGTCTGTACAGCTCTGAAAGCTGACGGGTAAAATGTACCTTTTCTCCCTTTGAAACGTGTCTCACTGAAGCTCACCCTCTGCATCTCTTCTCCTCCTTCCCTCTCCCATGTGTTCTGCATGATCTCTGTCCTGCTGATGCTGCCTTCACCTGGGTCCTGGCATGTGTCTTAACCCCAGGGAGAAGGAATCACTTTGCCTACTACAGCTATCATACTTATGAAGGTAATGCTATGCTTAATACTACTTTTGTAACTGGGGCACTAATGGAACCTCATGGGCACAGTAGCATTGACTGACCAGGTACTGTATGTGTAAGAATTTAAAGCACTGCTTACTGGAAGCTGGTGTGGTTTCTCTTGTCTTCCCAGGTTTGCCCGGAAGGCAGCTGCATGTAGAGGACTGGCTACAGAATTGTCTTAGACTGAGGATATGAGGGCTTTTCATAATGGTCTCTGTCCCCTTCAGACATAGGGCTTGTCCCTCATCTGAAGATGGGACACTTGTAGTTAGTGCTGGCATGACCTCAGAAGTGGAAAATCCCACACCTGATGCCATGTTATGGGTCACAGTCAGACTCGGGCTCACTGGATGTGTTATGTGGCGCTCTCCGCAGGCAGTGTGAGTGAGGAGTATGTGAGGCACTAATGAAGTGTGTGTTCAGTCTTGGGTCTTATGTGTATATACAAACATACCCACATCCACAGAAAGCTGGACTCTGAAAACACTTGTGGGCCCAAGCGTTTCAGTTTGGGCTTGCTGGAGTCAAGGCAGTGCTCAGGTAGAAGAGCTATGTCTGCCAGGAGGCTGTTGAGAGCGGTCTCTTCGGGTGAACACACCCCAGGCTGTCCCGATTCTCTACTGAAGACAGGCGCTCAGGTGCTGTGGGCAGAAGGTGACTCTAGAGTGCTTGTTGGGTTGGGAGGACATATGGAGTGAGTATAGAGAGTAAACTTTTAAGGCTCCTGCCTGTGAGGCAGTGAGTTGCTTCTAGTCAGGAGCTGGAACTTGGCTGCCACAGTGATGGACTGAAGGTAACAACCCTGTCACCCCTCCACTATGGGACCAGACGTTGGGTCACTGCCGATCCTGTGGCCCACCCTTGGGTTTTCTGCAGGCTACATAGGCTTTATCTCTGGTTTTTCCATCATAGCAAGTGGTAAGAAAGGAGAGACGGAGAGAGCAGCTTCGTTCTCCTCCTCTGTGTAACATCTCTTTAGTAGCTCACAGAAGACCTTCAGCACTCGGGTTTCAGGAAAATATTAATGTGAATTTTACTCCCACCCCTAAGCAGACTTGTCTTTCATGTTTTGTTTTTCACTTTGCATCAAAACAGCTGTTCTTGTCTCACTCACATGGCTGCTTATTTGCTCCTTTTGCTTACTTTATAATTTCTTTGGGTAGTTTATGATGGCTTATTTTGCATTATTCAGTTTTCTTCATTTTGGGTTTAATCATTTGTTATTAGTGGGCAAATAAGTCTTTATTGAGTACCTGTCGTGGACCATGCTCCAAGTGCAGAGCACTTGTAGCCACCAAGTAGCTTGCCAGTGGCAATCTCCATAAAATACGCTTTATGGTACTCTGGAGGACAGAAGAGTGGAATGTTCTTTTACCTGCCCATGGTGGTTGAAACAGACATAATCATGAACATTCCAGACCCTAGACATGGGTCTGCCCATGTCTGGGAATAGCCTCAGATGGTTTTGTTTTGGTTTTTTTGAGAAAGAGTCTCACTCTGTGGGTTAGGCTGGCCTTGAACCCAAGATCCTCCTTCTTCAGCCTCCCAAAGGATTATACGCATGTGCCACCACACTTGGCTTCTCAGGTGGGTTTTGATGTCTCATTTGAATCAGGAATTTGTAAGAACACTTAGAGATGAAAATAAATACTCCAATGTGAATGGGAACTGTATAGACAGTGAATCAACTTTTAGTGCCTATTAGGCATTGGTCTCTCTGAAACACTCTTGTCTCATCTTACCATACCCAGGATACACTCAATATTCCTATTCTGAAATAGGAAATTTTATCATTAGAATGTAACTTTTTGTATACTCCAAAACCAACATCACTTATAACAGAATTTGCATATTCATAGTGTCTTCTGTCTATAAGAGTGTAGACCACACCACAGCTCAGAGAATTGCAGTCTAAAACTGTGTAATGCCCATGCCCTCCAAAATGTTTAACTTCTGAAGCTCTCATAGCTTACATTCCTGATTGCAGAGACTTGACATTTTAATAAGTGACTCTGAAAGTTACTTAGGCGGTTGTGGAGTAGGTCAGGGAGATCTCACTTGCCTTTTAAGGAAACCTTTCTTGCTATGTGTATTTGCAACACTAGACTGAATATTGTGGTTGTGGTACAGATGTGCAAGTCTGCAATTGAATCATAATTCTTGGGTTCTGTGAGGCACGCTTTCTCTTTTATAAACTCTGAAATCAGGAATCTTTAGTGGACACTCTTTTGCACAAGCCATGATACAGTTGATGAGAAGTGAGTGGGCTTGTCCAATGTGAGTGAGGCCCGTGGCCAGCAGTGCTGCATCTTCTCCTCCTCCTCCCACCCCTTGCCTGTCATAGAAAGTCATGCTCAGCTTAGAAAGGTATAAAATGACAAAAACCCAGTCTTCCTAGTCTTCCTTTCTGCCCTTCACCCCGGTTCTTCTGGAGGGATCAACTACTTTTTTAGCATTGTTCATCAGCGATGGACATCGGAGTCACATGGGGTGGTGGTTCAGAAGACACATAGCTGATCTCACCCTTAGGACTGTGGTCCAGGAGGAGTGGGCAAATTGTGAGAACTGTACACTCAAAAACTTGCATGGGGGTGGGGAGGTTGTGTAGCATGCTCGCCCTGTGAAGGCTCTGGGCTGGGTAAAGGCCCACGTCTTTGTCTACATTTGTGTTACCAGTCTGACTGCTTCTCAGTCACTAAAAAAAATTCAGGGCAGTGTAGTAGGAAAATTTCATCTTCTGTAATAAGAAAATGTTGGAATTAATGAGTCCTAGCACTGTATAGTAAACAGAAGCTGCTGTGCTCGCTTCTTTGAAGTGTCTCCGTCCACCTTGTTAAATTGTTTGATGGAAGTTGGAGACATCCTTGAAAGAAATCCTGAGAAGTGAGAACTGTAGTACCTGAGTTAACTTTGTTTCAAATAACCTGACAAGAACATTCCACTTTACAAACAGAGTTCTCTTCTTCCCTTCTCACAGATGGTTCTGACTCCAGAGACAAGCCAAAACTTTACCGCCTTCAGTTAAGTGTGACTGAAGTTGGGACAGAAAAGTTCGATGACAACTCCATCCAGGTGTGCGGCCATGCAGTAGCCTAAGTCCCCTGCCATAGTTCCCACCCATCAGTGGGTAACAAGCACACATAGGGAGCCTGCCACATGGAGCAAACAACAGTGCCAGATCACACTGAGCTAGAAGGCGCCTTGGTGTGGAAAGAGCAGGGTGCCAACATTGTGTTCAGACTCCACTACAGAAATGTGGACTGATGGTGACATTCCACCAGGAGTGGAGGTAACAGCTTACAGGATGAAAGAGAGCATGCGGAAGTTCCTACCACTGGGTCCTACCACATAGCAACCTCCAGTCAGCATTAGCTGAACTTTGTTCTCAAATCCTTAAAACGGAACCTAAGGTCTGTGAGCCAGTGAGGTCAGGACTTGTCACTTTGAACTTAGCCAAATCACCCTTGCTCTTCCTGTTTATCAGTTGTAAAACAGTAGGGTTTTCAATTCTACCATTTACTCATTTTTCTAGCATGGCAGTAAAGTAGATAAGTGGGGATTTTTGATTGTAGTCATTTATCCATCCAGTCAATGAAATGTTTAAGATAATCACACTGGTTGATTGTGGGATTTTTTTTTTTCTTTGGTGGCGCTGTGGTTGGAACTAGGGCCTCGCACATTATAGGCAAGCAACATACCACTGAGCTACAACCCCAGTCCTAATCATATATACCCTTTAACACAATTATAATTTGCCTTAATTCAAGTTACTGGTTGCTAAAATGTGTATTTTGACAGTATTTTATACTGTTAGGAAATCCATTTAGGAAAGTACCAAAAATCTGGAGCTTATTAGATGATGTTTAGCACATATCACCTGCAATTTTTAACTTATGTTTTTAAAATACTGTGCACTTCACAATGGGGTGTCTTCTGTTTTCAGTTGTTTGGCCCGGGAATTCAGCCCCATCACTGTGACCTCACTAACATGGACGGAGTGGTCACTGTGACTCCGAGAAGTATGGACGCGGAGACGTGTGTGGATGGCCAGCGCATCTCTGAGACCACCATGCTGCAGAGCGGCATGAAGGTACAGTTCGGATCGTCACACGTGTTTAAGTTCGTGGACCCCAGCCAGGACCATGCCCTCGCCAAAAGATCTGTGGACGGAGGCCTGATGGTCAAGGGCCAAAGACACAAGTCTGGGTGAGTGTGATACATCAGCCTAAGAATTTCAGAGCATTTTGACTATACTTAAAACAATCTGAAGTACTTGTCAGTGACTCAGCCTTTTATTTTTAGTTTTTAAAAAATTGAAGCGAGGTTTGTGACTTTGTATTTTATTCTTGTTAATTTGGATAGGTTTTGGAACAAAAACAGGTCCTGACTTCATCTTGAAATTGGAAGTTCTGACCAGGTTCTCAATTGTTTACATTGAAGAATTTGTTTTAACTGGTACACCAAAACCATACCTTTATCTTGTGAAAACTCATGATAATTTCAGCTGTGCCATGGTTGCTTGTACCCGTAATCCTAACTACTTAGGGGATGGAGATTGGGAGGAGTGTGGTTCGTAGCCAAACCACACAGAAAGTTCATGAGACACCATCTCAACAGGAAAAGTGGGGTGTGGTGGCAATGCTCCTGTCATCCCAGCTATTTGGGAGGATCCTAGTCTAGGCCAGCTGAGGCAGAAATGTGACACCCTAATCAGAAAAATGCCTAAAGCAAAAAGGGCTGGGGGTGTGGCTCAAGTGATAGAGCGCCTGCCTGACAAGCAGGAAGCCATGACTTCAAACCCCAGTACTGCCCCCCCCAAAAAGAAAAAAAAAAGATATTCTTTGTAATTATCCTATGTAACTAATAAGACTTCTAAATTTTTTATTGAAATTCCTCCCGCCCCAACCAAAACCACACAGAGCTGCTTTCAGAATTCAGAGTATTTTGGCGCCACCTAGTGCTTTTCTGAGGTCTTGCGATGTGTCCTATTACTAGGAAACTTTTTTGGTACCGAGTATGGCTCCCCTTTTGGTAATGACAATCTTTTAAGTTGTCGTCTGTTTAGCCATTTCATCATCTGTTCTGTAAGTTGATAAGAGTGCTGCCCATCAATACAGAGCTACAGGAGCTTTTCTCTTAGGCTGTTTAAAACAGCCTTAAACATCCTCAGAGGCATGAACTTCTGCCCAGAGAGCACAAATGTCAAGCTGCATGTTGTGGGTTCTCTGTTCTGCCTTTCCCGTTATTTCTTCACCCATGCAGAGCATCACTTTGGGCCAGGCGTCACTGTGCAGAGTCACTGTCAGATATGTTCATCAGTCATCAGTCAGAGGGATATTTACAAGTCCATGGGCTGTGTAGGATCTGTTTCTGGTTTCTCATCTTGAGCTGCAGCTTTCAGCAAATGGCCGAATCTTTTACTTCCCCCCAAAATACTCCTGTCTACTTCCTGCGAAAGCCATGTCTTTCCAACTCTTTCATCTTTAAACTGAATGTGTCTAGGTAAAAAACCATGTGCTCCTAAAGGGAGATTTCTTGAGTCTTGCTGGTGGTTTACCAGCAGGTAGCAAAGTTTGAGAGATTGATGGTCAGTTTGGGGATTGTAGGGACTTGTGGTGCTGCAGCAACTCATCATCTGTGCATCTAGAATACATCCATCTAGCACACGTCCTGCGTCACTGTGTTCTGAGTGCTGAGATGAGAGACATAGGCTCCTACAGCTGGGGCCAAGGTTTGAGAGTATAAAAGTCATGCATGAAGTCACTTTGGGCTTGTTCACATATCCAAAATGTATAAATGGGTGTGTGTTAAAACGTAAAAAAGAAGTAATTTGGGGGAAAATATTGAGCTTTGCGTGGCATTGTAAACTTATTACACAGTGTTAATTATAAAAAGAATCAGGGAGGCTTTGGTTGGTTTCACGTGTGGTGCCTAAGAGGAAGTTAGGGATGGTGACGTGTATCTGTAGGTATGATAGGTGGCCAAGGAGGTGAGCAGTCCCATTCTTTATGTCCACTTTTAGAGAGCCCGTAGCTGAACTGAATCTCATTTAAGCTGATAGGAGCCAGCAGAGCACTTCCCATGCTTTTGTGAATATCTGGGTAATGCATGTTAAGTATTTAATTTAAAAAACTTGGTGATGTATTGCAGAAAGTTGAGTGCAGCAAGTTGATTATTTAGCCTTTAGTAAAAGCTGTATTACTAATTTTCTTTCAAACATTACTATTCAAGCATAGTATTACTTTGCATTACAAAATATTGTCTTCTTAATGATGAGATAGAGAAATTTATACCTCCTTTTCTAGTTTGAAAAAAATGCTTGAACTTCTACCATGGTGGGTAAAATTAGACCATGTATTTTTCAAATATTAGAACAAAGGAAGTTTCATTCTTTTTGATTACCTTGGATAGCAATCTAGGCATTTAACCTTTGCTTTATCCTTGTTGGTTTTCAGGTGGTTTTAGGCTTTTTCACCTCTTTGATTGGGACAGGAGAGTTAGAGTTACCTTTCATTTTTGCCAAAGAATGTAGCTTGCTTCAGCACTTCCACTCTTCAAAATGAGATTTTCTTTGTATCCTGAGTTAATTTTTCAAATTGTTGTGCTTAGAAGTTTTGCTGTTTTGAGATAACTAAAAAATTCTTTAAACTAGGATAGCTCTTAATTTGATTACTAGTATTAAAAGTTTCCCTTTTCTTTATTATAGCTTAAATAGTTATGACCGTGTACTTAGAGAAATGTCAGGTGACTCTCAAATAGAAGGGTGGTTCCTCATCGTGTATGTCTGCCTTTGTGTATCCGTAGGTAGGTCATGGGCGTTTTGGTTTTCTAGACTTTGTTTATATGCCATTTGCAGCCTGAATAGTCTTATATAAAGAAATACGCTGCTTGTTTCTTAACATTCATTCAGTTTCTCATTATTAAAGTATTTTTATGATCCTTAACGTCAGTTGCTGTGGCTCACAGCTGGAATCTCAACTGCACAGGAAGTGGTAGAAGATAGGGGTATTGCAGCTTTAGGCAAAAAAAAAAAAAAAAAAAGCGTGAGACCCCACCTGAAAAATAACTAAAGCAAAAAGGGCTGGGGATGTATCTCAAGTGGTAGAGTGCTTGCCTAGCAAGAGTTCAAATCCTGGTGTTTCCAAAAAAAAAAAATGGTGCAATTATGTGTGTGTGCATCCTGAGAGTGTTCATTATATACCAATAAGGAAAGCTCATAAATTATAGTTTCTTTGTTTTATTAAGTCCATGTGCTGAAAATTAAACTATTTATTCATGATCTTTGAACATTGGATATTTGGCCAACTATTCCTGCTGTATATCAAAAGGACACTCTCCCCTGTAGTTGAAAGTTAATTCTATGTGTTTCTTTTTCATCCCAACAGAACTGTTCAGGAGACGACCTTTGATTTGGGAGGTGATATTCACAGTGGGACAGCACTGCCGTCCAGCAGGGTAGGTGGCTGTGTTTCTATGACCTGATCAGACTGTGTTTGACGTTAGGGGCACCCTGGAAGGATACACTGTGAAATGCTCTTGAGGCCCTTTGTGAAGACACTTTACAGCTGCCTTTCACTGTGGGGTATGCTGCTTTGCTAGGGACACATGAGCGTAAGGTAGCAGGTGGCTTCTGTTGCACGAAGCCAGGGTGCTTTCTCTTCCATGTGGAGTGAGTGTTTCCTGCTATGTCTGTGTATGATCAGGCCTTCTGTGGTCAGATTGTCCGGAAGGTAACGCAGCCCTGCTTTTGTCAGCCACTTGGCTGAGTACTAGATTCCACCTGTCACTTGCTCTCTCAGATACTGCCCTTCCACAGACACCCTGTAGTTCCTGCTCTGTAGTTCTTGTGTAATCAGGTAATATCTCTCATCATTTTGGTGACCTATTCCTGGATAAGGAACCACTCCAAAACTTGGTGATCTAAAACAACAGTCACTTACATGATAGTAGTAGTGCGATCTAGCATGAGCTCACTGGAGCACTTGGCTTGCTGGTCCTACTGGTGGCCATTTGTGTGGCTGCATTCAGCTAGCAGGTGGGTTGGTGGCCAGGCTCTCTACCTGTGTATCATTTCAGGCTCTCTTCAAGGCCTCAGCCCAAGAGTCTGAGTTACGTGGCTCCTCACCAGAACCATGAGCTCTCAGTTCTTCTTAAGGGTAAGGCCCAGGACTGGCATAGTTTTAGTTCCCCTGCCTTCCATTGCTGAGAGCTCAGGCTCTCCACATCTAAGGGGAAGAGGGCCTTACAAAATGTGGCTTGTTGTAGGTCCCAATGCGGTGATGTTCTTGATCAGGCTCATCAGCATCAGAACCTGTTATGGGATTTCCTGGTTTTCAGAACCCTTACTGTATCCTCCAGCTCTGACCCCACTTTGTTGCTCCTACATATAGTACAGTTTCTTGAAAAAAATCATGTGAGGTGTCTGTCTCTGCTTCTTAACTCCATATCCTTTCATTGGCTCTCTCCCTTCTTAGGCATTGAGCCTGTCTCCTGAGTTGCATATCTCTGTCCTTGTCATAGCAGTGTGGAGTGCTCTTCTGATTCTTCTCCCGCTGCATGGTTGGCCCTCCTCGGACTGATTGTTGGTACCTCTTCCTTATATGCTTGACTCGTCTGACATTCATTATCCCCTGCTCTGTGCCTTTGGCTCTGGTCCTTCTAGACTTAAATCCCCAGGCACTTGCTCTAGGTTTTCTTTCTCAAATTTGCCTCTTTCCTTGGTCCTTCTCCGTCTTAGGAAATGATATCACCAGCCACAGCATTGCCCCAACAGAAACCTGTCCCAAGTTGCTCTGCCTTCCTTTCCTTCTCTTACCCTCACATGAGGACCTAAGTCTATTTCTCTGCCTCTGAAGCATCCACATGTGTCTTCTTGCTGGCTTAGCTGTAGTCTTCATGGAGGGGTAAAGTGCAGCCTCCTGCTCAGCACTCCCTTGGGCTCTCCCACCAGTGCCCACCCATCATCACTTAAGCATGGATGGCTCTGTTAGTACTTTGCTTTTAAAGCCCCTCATAGGCTCCCGACCCAGACATGGCAGTCTCACCCCAGCTGTTCCTCTGGCCTGACCAGCCTTGTGTGGGGATGTCTCAAGCAGCTCACAGCTTTGCGTCATTGCATGCACTCATCTCTCCCATCTGAAGGTGCTCTTGCCCTGATGTACTTGCTCTTGCCCTTTGTTTTCACATGACTGTCCCGTTTCTCCTGAAGAAGCCCCCCCCCCCCCTTCTCCTGCAGCATCCAATCACTCACCCACTCCAAGTGAGGTCTTGGTGTAGCCAGTGTCACCACCTGGAGCCTGTCCTGCCTGCTGATTGACTGGAATGTGAACTGTAGACACAGGGATGGTGCTTCACAGCCTTTTGCTGTGCCTCTGCTGTCTCAGAAAGCACCCACACATAGCGTCTTGGCAAATATCTTCATGCACAGTGAATAAGTACTCCAAGAGCAAAGTTGAACTGCCTCTCACAAAAATGTACAGTCAACGTAGAAGGCTTGGCAGATGGAAAAACGTAAAATGGAAGTGATTGGCACATGGTTTATAGTTGACCTTTTTGACATCTGGACCCTTCCTGTGCATGGTGGGGAAGGCTCTCTACTAGAGTTTGCCATAGTTGGGTAGATCTCACTCTGTCCATACACCTTTCTGCACTGCTTCCTTCAGCTGTTGTTTTAAGAGCTTTTTCTTATGTTGATCAAAGTCATTTAAAAGCAAACTATTTTGGAACATACAAGCACACAGACATTCCTTACTCTGTGTACTCCTTGCTTTATTACTAGCCATTTCTAACAGGTTTAACTTGCAGTCTGCTGTCCATTGACCAAGCAGCTCTATTTCTAGGAATGTGTCTTCTGGCAGCATTTGGTTTGTATGAATATATATATTTACAAGCGGAACTGTCACAGCGCTTTGTACTCACGGACGTTGTAAACCTTGGCTTAATGTGCTGTCATGAATGGACAACGTGTGCGTTCATTGCCCTTCTGTAATGTAAAAGTAGGTAGTGTAAGATGTTTACCACACGTGGAAGAGTATTTTAGTTTGTTAATTTGTTTTCTGAGATAGCATCTCACTATGTAGCCCAGGCTGGCCTCAAACTTGCTGTCCTCCTGCTGCCTCAGTGTCCTGAGTGCTAGGATTACAGGTATGTATGATCCCACCTGACTTGAAAAACACTATTTTTACAAAGTGGATTGTATAATTCCATTATGGAAAAACTGAAAATTATGTTCCGCTTGCTCAAGTGTTAGTCTCTAGGTGGTAAGATAAGGGTTTTACTTAGTTCTTTCTAAGTTCTCCTGTAGGCTCAGTTCCTACAGGAGACATGTCTTACGTGAAATTTTTGCTGCAAAGAACTTTGTTGCATATAAATGTTTCTTAACATTTTTATTAGCATATATTAGTTGTACAGGGGGCTTTCGTTGTGACATTTACATGTGTGCTTACAGTGTATCTTAATTAGATTTACCCCTCCATTTTTCTCTCTCATACCCTCCCTTTTTAGAGCAATTGCAACAGGTTTCATTGTTCTGTTTTCATACATGAATAAAAAGTATGTCATCCATATTCACCCTTCTTCGTTTTCTTGATTTACTTTACCCCCTCCCACTAATACCCACCCCTGGACAGGACCTGTTTTACTTTCCTGTCCTTCAGTTTTTAAAGTGGATGTTGACTGTTAAATGGGGTTTTGCCTTGATACTCACATGTCCGTATGCTGTCCTTGAAATAAGGGGCCCCTCACCCTCTACCGCTCCTCCTCCATGTCTCTGCTCCCTGTCATTCAATAGCTTTAAGTGTGTTGCTTTGTAATGTCTTCATGCCTAGATATCGTTCATGTCCAGTATTAAACCTTCTCTTCATTCTTTTCCTCTTCTGCCTCCCCCTGGTCTCCTGACAGACCCACTACCACAGTCATGTTCCTCTTTCTATGCATGTGTGTATGTCAGGTGATGCGCATTTATGTATACATTTGTCTTTGAGGTGTAGCTTCCACGTGAGAGGGAGAACATGCGACCTTTGTCTTCCTGAGCCTGGCTTACTTTGCTTAACATGATGACCTCCAGTTCCATCCATTTGCATGCAAATCACATCATTTCACCACGTTATACATAATTTTTTCATGGCTGAATGTATATACTCCATTGTATATAAATACCATATTATCTTAATCCATTCACCAGTGTGGGGCATCTGGGCTGTGTCCAAATCTTGGCTATTATGAACAGCACTGCAAATAAACATGGATGTGTAAGTGGCTCTGTCATATCCTGGCTCACATTTCTTCAGATACATGCCTAGGAGTAGTATTGCTGGATTGAATGGGAGTTCTAGTTTTAGTTTTTTGAGGAATCTCCATACTGCTTTAGTTACTGGTTGTGCTAATTTACATTCCCACCCACAATGGATAAGGGTTCCTTTTTCTGAACATCCTTGCCAGCGTTTAGTGGTGTTTGTGTCATTGACAATCGCCATTTTGACCAGAGGGAAGTAAAATCTCAGTGTCATTTGATTTGCATTTCCATTATGGCCAGGGATCTTCAGCATTTCTTTATGTATTGATTGGCCATTTTGAGAACCCTCTTTTCGGTTTATTTGCCCCTTTATTCATTGAGTTGTTGATTCTTAGCGGGGTTAGTTTTTTGAGCTCCCTGTATATTCAGGTTATTAATCCCTTGTCAGATGTATAGCTGGCAAAGATTTTTCCCATTCTGTGGGCTGTCTCTGCAGTCTAATGACTGTCTCCTTTGTGGTACAGAAGCTGTTTAGTTTGACGCAGTCCCATTTGTCATCCTGTTCTCTTAATAGCTGATCTGTTGGAGTTCTGTTCAGGAAGCTATTACCTATGTTTCTGTGTCCCATTGTTTCCCGTTCTTTCCCAGAGCAGTTTCACAGTTGCAGATCTTGCATTGAGGTCTTTGATTCACCGCATAGAATTTTCAAATGCTTTGGTTTTCTTAATGTAAATGACACGTCCTTATTGACTTTACAGATGGTTGGGAGGATGTATTGTTTAGAAGTACTTAAAATACTATATTGGGCAACTAGATACGTGTTTTTTCTTTATGCAGTAAATGAATTTCTGTACCATATTCATTAGATACTGAGCTATAATGAGTAAAACTTCTAAATCTATTCTGAAGACTGATAAAAAGACCCTAACTGTTCATACTGTACAGTTATCCTCCTGTCAGCTCTTATCCTGACTTTAAGAGAACTTTATTCTATTTGAAAAATCATTGTGTGTATACCACTTTTGCTGGTAACTCCAATTTCTAGCTCTTGGAACGTCAAAGTGGCTGCATATTTCATATTCTTTCAGTGCCATGTGCTTTTGGGCCCACCACTGTGGACCTTGCATTTCTGCATTGCTCTCTGATCTGTGCCCTTGCCTTCCCTGCATGGCAGCCCTGCATCAGGTGTCTGCCTGTAGTGTCAGGTATAAAGCTTGAATGGTCTGTGTGGCGTTCTAACGCATATGCTTCCTCTGGCACAGAGTACCACTAGACTGGACAGCGACAGGGTGTCCTCTGCCTCCAGCACGGCTGAGCGAGGGATGGTAAAGCCAATGATCCGTGTGGATCAGCAGCAGGACTACCGCAGACAAGAAAGCAGGTAGGAGTGCTGTGCTTGAATGGTGGGAGGAGGACGGAGGCGTTCCTCGAGAGGCCTGAGACCATGTCACCAAGCATTGTAGAGCGCTCACGGTATTGCTTAGAGTACTTCCGTCCCATACTGTGGAGTTGAAGAAGCAGTTGGCTGCTCTGTAACAACATATGGAGAAAGGGAGTTTTTATAAGATTTTAATATTGATCATTTCTATAATTAGAGAAAACTAGTCATTTCACCTATTTCTAGAAGAAATTAAAATACATGAACAACTTTGAAGCAGAGTTGTAAAGCATATTGGAGGGTCACGCCTCATTCTGGTGTGCTCCTCCCTGTAGAGGAGTTATTATGTGCCACCTTAAAAAATCAGAATTTGTTGTCCTGTGACATCTAAAATTACTTCAGTGTTGAGACGTAATGTCGGCACCTTTAGTGTGTCGTCTTTCAGTAACAGGTGATGAGGTCCAGCTGCTGACTGGTGACTCTGCAGCACCACCTACTGCTGAGTACCTGTGCTGTGGAGCCCCAGAACTTAGAAACGGAAGGAAATGGGGAACTGGGAGCATTCACCTGTCAGCACTCTTTAGCCATGGGCCTGTAATCCTAGCTACTTGGGAGGCTGAGGTCAGGAGAATAGTGGTTCCAGGCCAGCCCAGGAAAATATTTTGTGAGAACTCAGAGTTTTGAAGAAGCTATTCTGTTAGAGGTGCAGTAAGTGAGGCTGTTGGACAGGTGACTTGTCTGGGGCTGTCAGTTCCCTCACAGGACATGAAAAGACAGCCATTAATTCCTGTCTTCCAGGAGAGGGCACTGTGTAGTGTGAGACTTTAACAGTCTCCACAGTAATGAAGTATGTGGTTCATGGGGAATGCTGGGTTTTTATTTTTACTGTGGATTTTTTGGCTGTTCTGAAAGGTTTTGTTGGCTTTGTGGTTCAAGTGGTAGGGCACCTGCCTGTCAAGCATGAGGGACTGGGTTCAAATCCTTGTATCACACACGCACACACACACAAATCTGTAAGAACATGTTTTAATTAAATTGTTTTCAAGGTAAGGTTCTTTGTGAACTGTTAAACATGTTACTTTTGTAAACATGTTTGTTTAAGACAAAATGAGACCTGCTAAACCTTTCTTCCCATTCCTACCTCATTTTCACATATACAAGGTTGGATTCAGCAGTACTTAATTTAATTGATGTAGTCATAAAATCCGAGTTACATTAATAAATGTATTTGAAATGTTAATTTTAGTCAAAAGAAAAGTCCTTTTGAATGATAGGAGTGACTTTCAATTGTCATTGACATTTTTCTTTTTTCTGATCACAGTTTAATCTCCTTCCTTCATGTTAAAACAATGTCAGTTCTTTATCCAGCTTCATTTTATGGGATATTACACCGAAAATAGCTACTGTGTGCAATTTTAGGTGTTTGTAAATAGCAGTATAACATATTGAAATAATTAAGCATTGAAATTATGTTCTGTTTGTAAGATCATATTTGTTTTGTACATTACTGAGTTAAATAGCATCAGTAATCACAGACTGGAACATAACTAGAGAACACAGTTCGATGAAAAGAGACTTGGGTTACTGATGCAGCTGTTTGTGCTCACTCACATTGCACTGCTTTCTTCACACTCATCTTTCAGTATTTGAGAGGATCAGGATGAGGATGGAGAACGCAGGTGCTGTTAGAAAAGAATTATTTTATTCAGCTAGTAGAAATGGACCTTGAGAATCATGTTCTCACTTCTTAAGAAAGTCTTGCATTTCTCATGTTCACTTGCTCGCCGAGAGGACTGGCTGCTTGGGGCAGCCTATTACCTCCTACCGTGGTTCCTTGTGAAGGGTCCTGCTGACAGCGAGCAGCGCTGCCTCAGGTCCAGCTGTGCTGTGCTCTCTTACACAATCAGATGTGTAAGAGATACTTGACAGTATCGCAGTTTGAATTCAAAACCTCACACTTGCTAGGCAGGCACTCTACCACTTTAGCCATACCCTGCCCTTTTCGCTTTGGTTATTTTTGAGATAGGGTCTCTGGTTTTGACCTGGACTGCAGTCCTTCTACTTAGCTTCCTGCTTAGGTAGGATCACAGGTGCACTGCTGTACCCAGCTTTTTGGTGGTGGTTGTTGAGGTGAGGTCTTCCTAACTTTTTTCCCCTGGGCTGGCCTTAAACGGTGATCCTCCTGATCTCTGCCTCTCAATTAGCTGGGACTGTAGACACGAGCCACTGTGCTTCGCCACTAAAATGTTTTTTGACCATGGTCACAATGCAAGATCATTTTTAACCTGGTGGACACATGTGTGCACACGTGTACTTCGTAAGTGGGAAAGGAGTTTCACAAAACATTGCTCACCCTACAGTTTGGGTGCTGAGCCACTGTTTGGAAAGTTCGGTCATAGAAATAGAAATGTCCCTAACCTTTGAATTAATTTGATCCCCAGACCTAAAAATATAAAAACATTAGCACAATGCTAGTTCTTAAAATGTTTCAATTTATAGTTTCTATTTAGATTTTTGACAGTTCCTTATTTGTGTAGTGTCAGGCTAAGCAATGAAGAGTATTTGGAATTGATGTGAGTGACCTTAAGAAAAACTGAGTGTGTCAATGTTTGTTTTACAGGCATGCATCGCTGTAAACATTGGAAAAGGACAATACTGAGTGACTAAAAGGCACTAACTAAAGGGTTATCTTGTGTAGCCCTGTGTCAGTAGAGAAGGAAGAATGGGCCCAGCTCCTAGGAATGCTTTCTTACTTGTGTAAAGACTTGGGTTCTCGTTTACAGTGTTTAGCTTCTCTGGTGTCTCTCAGCAGTGTCTTTGTCACTGTTACCGGAGCCGTAGCTTCGCAGGTGCAGGACAGCCTTATCCCAGTCATAGGCACGAAGTGCTCATTAATAATCCAGAATCTTGTTAGATCTGCTCTCATGATGGAAGTCTAGACTTCCAGGACCAACCTTTTGCGAGGAGCTGCGATAAGATGGCGCCCCATCCACCCCGTCTAAATGTTCAGATGAGGCAAGGGGTTGTGCTCTTTATTATTTTACATTAGAAAGCCATGTGCAGACAAAAAATAGTTGCAGAGATCTTCAGAGGACGTCAGCGATCCTCTTAACCTGCTTCACTTTGTTCTAAATGCTGTCACCTTCCTTCCTTTAGAACCCAGGAGACTGCTGGGCCTGAGCTGATCCTGCCTGCAAGCATTGAATTCAGGGAAAGTTGTGAGTCATTTCAGATTGCAGTGTTAGTGAATTATTTCTTGTTGCATTTTTCACCATATGATGTTCATGTTTTTCTGTTCTTTCTTCTTCTGAAATCTTTTTACAGCTGAAGACTCATTTTTATCTGCCATCATAAATTATACCAATAGCTCCACAGTGCATTTTAAGCTGTCCCCTACCTATGCGCTGTACATGGCGTGTCGGTACGTATTGTCTAGCCAGCACAGACCCGACATCAGCCCCACGGAGCGCACGCACAAGGTCATTGCTGTGGTCAACAAGATGGTGAGCATGATGGAAGGGGTCATCCAGGTAAGCTCCAGCCCGACAGCCTCTGGCTAAACTTTCACTCCCTCCTGACATGGATTTCAAAAACAGAAGTCACACGAGGAGCATAGGAAAATGTACAGCTATGGAAAGCTGAAAGGAAATAAAAACTTTTATTTCCTATTTCTTTCCTGTAAACTGGAGAATAAACAAAGATAAACTGTGTGTTAGCTTAATAACAGTGAGGCAGGCCCTTAAAATTGCAGTAGAAGACATGAAAGTATAGAAAATTGCTTAGCATTTTCCTTAAATCTATTGGAACAAAACTGACATGGTGTGAACAATTCTGTAGCACTCAGTGCATCACAAGTTTGTGTAGCCTCCACCTCCAAGACCTCTCCATTGCTCCAGAGTACGACCCCTCCCACCTCGTCCCTCGCCTCCACTCTACTAGACGCTTTATGTTACAGATGGCCTGCCCTTCCCGAGTGCACGCCATAGGGTCTGGTTGGAATTGTCTGATTTTTTGACAGCATGTATATGTAGGAGTGACGGGCATCATCATACATTTCTCACTTAAGACACAGTTCTTTCATAGACCTTACTTGAAAATCTCAGGAAGTAAGGTTATTGTGTTGGTAGAATAGTTTGGTTCCTTTCAGGACTCTGCTGACCTACCACTGATAAAATTGGTATAGCTATTTCATATGTACCGATAATTTGACAGTTCAGTCTTTAAAGTCCTTGAAAGTAAAATTAAAAGGCATCTTCCCAACTGAGTTATAGCTGCTGTTCCTCAGCCATGAACCCTAGCAGTGCAGTGTGAAGAGCCACAGTTCTCTGTTTGGTTGGGTTGTCTCCTCACAGGACGATTTGAGGGAACTCAGGTGTTGTTTGCATTCCCTCCGAGTTTTTGTTGTTTTGTTTGTTTATTGGTTTATGATTTTTTGAGGCAGAATCTCACTAAATAGCCCAGGCCAGTCCTGAAGCTGTTCTGTAGTCCAGGCTGGCCTTTAACTCAAGACCCTAGTACATCAGCCTCCTCAGCGCTGGGATTACAGGTGGCACCACCATGCCTGGCTCCTCAGAATTGTTTTAAACAGCCCAAATCTCCCCCAAAAATGTTTCTTTCATACTTGACTGATTTGCACAGTATGAGCTTGGTGGAGCTATGATTTGTTTACTTACCGTAAGAAATAGGTAAAAAGGAAGGTCACCTCGTTTGGATAGCTTGCTACTCTAGTGTCATCACTATAAACAAGCATGAGTTTCCTTTTCAGTTGTCATTTAGAGCCATTGTCTGTCTCCATCATCTGTGGATCTGTAAAGCCCATCTTAGACTGTCACGCTCCTGCCATAGGCTGTCTTGAGAGCTTGTCCTTGCTGATGTCTGCCAGTCAGGGCAGTCACCACTCCCAAGACAAGTCTTCTAAAGACAGGTCAGATAGGGGTCAATATGCAAGTAGAGGAATTTTAAAGTAGCGGAAAAGAATTATGGAAATGAATAATTTAATTTTACTTTCAAAAAACAAATATTTTCTTTAGTAGAGGCATAATTAAGTTCTTTATGCATTTTACTTTGTTTCTACTGGTCTTTCCTGTCTCTTTTATTCTTATAATTAATTCAAGGGGATGGACTCTCATGTACCTTTTAAGTAGTGAGCACAAAGTATGATTTTAAAAAAGTTTAAATGTCCTTCCTTTGCAAATCTTTTAAAGAAATCAGTGTGTGTTTGTGTTTTACTGTGACATCATTTTTATAGATAAGCTATAGATCACTTATTGTGCCCAGTATTAAGAACACAAGAGTAGTCTTTTATGCCATGTAGTTGCGAGATGCTTCAGAGCCATGAATGAAAATGTCACTTGGGAGTAACATAACTAAATGTTGTACCTTCATGTTGTGCATTCATATTAGTGTTTTGATTTTTGTAATCTATCACGATTGTTTACGAGTCTCTTTCTCTCGTTCTGCTTGATTTCCCCTCGTCTGTTTTTCTCCAGGAAGTAGACCAGGTTGATCAGGTAGGACATACTGCTGGGAGCTAATCCTAGCTGTGTTGGCTTAGCTGAGTTTCTCATGCTGCTTCCGTGTCCAGTATGGTCCTACAGCAACTGGACCGACCAATTCATAACACTCATCCAGCAACTGAAACATGCAGTACTAAACCCTTGACTGTGCAACTTGTATCAGCATTTCATAATTTCTGCTTAATGCACTTCAGTGTGGATATGAAATGACAAAAATTCTGTTTCTTCTCTTTATTTATCCTTGGTTCCTATTCTTTGGATCTCATCTGAGGTTGCCTGGCCTGCACATGTGGTCGGGAGAGGATGTGATGGATCAGTACTTGATACTGAGTTGCATGGCGTTCAAGCCAGTGACGACACGTATCAGGGTGGCTGTGGGTGACCATGGATACATGTGTGTATACTGCACAGATTACCAGATAATGCACAACCTACAATTTGGTGTTGCTATGTAGGATGTCTCCATTTCCCCACTAATTCTATAAACTGTAGCTAATTACGCCTTTCTATCTATGCCCCAAAATTCTAAGAAGTAGTTGCAGTGGTTGTTTGTTTCCCACTGCTTAAAAGGCACCCAAATTCCCTGCAAGTATCTGGTATCTGTGGTGAGTACCTGGGTGAAGATGGGAAGGTACTGGTCTGTCTTTGCAGCTTTTCAGGAGCATTCCTGTCTATCGTTAACTATGTCTGCTTGTCCTGAGTTGCTTATGGAAATGTGTTCTGTCCACAGAAACAAAAGAACATTGCAGGGGCTCTTGCCTTCTGGATGGCAAATGCATCTGAGCTTCTCAACTTCATCAAGCAGGACCGAGACCTTAGTCGGATCACGCTGGATGCTCAGGATATTTTAGCACACTTGGTGCAGATGGCATTTAAGTAAGGAGAGTGGTTGAGAGTGGCATTGTTCCGTGAAGAGCTAAGTTGTGTTTTCCTAATTGAAGTTGCGTATCAAGAAGCATAACCAAAAGGGGTGGACCTGAGAATAGTGCATTCTTTGAGCTATGTTCAAGAATCCTGGGATACAATTTTTATTTTTTTAATGGGAAATATTTCTGAGGGGTCTTTGTTCCCATTTCCTCCATGGGGAACAGGATATGTTTCTCTTATCTGTACTTTATCCTGTATGCTAAAATAAATCCTTGCTAAAAACTTCAAAAAAAGAATCAGAAAATGTTTTTAAGAATATATTGTTTCACGTGGTAACATGTCTGACCATCCAGTGCATCATGCTAAGATTAAAATTGTTTGCGTATCTTCAGATACTTGGTTCACTGTCTTCAATCAGAACTTAATAACTGCATGCCAGCCTTCCTGGATGACCCTGAAGAGAACAGTCTGCAAAGACCAAAAATAGGTGAGGATATTCTTTGTATCTTCTCTTTGTTGACATTTAACCTCGTCTTAAGGATATAGCATATATATAAGGGGTTGTGTTTTTTAAATGTATGAAATGTCTTGTTGATCTCGGCAGTTGTTAAAATAACTTTTAAGTACCGTTGGTTATGTTTACTTCTCATTTTGGATATGTTGTGCTGGTCATACTTCCTAAAAATTTGTGGTACTGGGGTTTGAGTCCGGGGCTTTACGCTCGCTAAGCAGACGCTCCACCACTTGAGCCACTTGCCAGCCCCCTAAAAAGTTTTTTGGGTGGATTTATATTGGGAGCATGTTGATTAATAATTTTATGTAGTTGAAGGCCACATTGCTATTTCACATTTTAAAAAGATTGGTGTTTTGAAGTGATCCAGCAGCAGCTGTTACACCATAACGCCCGTTATCTAAACCTGGTCTCTCCCTGGCAGATGATGTGCTGCACACGCTCACGGGGGCTATGTCCTTGTTACGGCGCTGCAGAGTCAACGCGGCGCTGACCATCCAGCTTTTCTCTCAGCTCTTCCACTTCATCAACATGTGGCTGTTCAACAGACTGGTGACTGACCCCGACTCCGGGCTGTGCTCCCACTACTGGGGGGCCATTGTCCGCCAGCAGCTGGGACATATTGAAGCTTGGGCAGAGAAGCAGGGGCTAGAACTGGCAGCCGATTGTCACCTGAGCAGGATTGTGCAGGTGTGTACACAATTCCTACCTCACTTTGAACTTTTTGGTGAACGTAGCATTTTATGATGAGTGAGGACTTAGATGCAGTAAAACCTCAGCACTCCCTTTTTGGGCTTTTTCCCCCAAGGACAGATAATGAAATGATGCCATGTTAGTGTCTAGGCTGCCGTAGCAAAACACTGCAAGCCAAATGGCTTAGCAGAAGTTCATTGTCGAGTTCATTGTAGAGGCCAGAAGTGGAAGTCAAGGTGTTGGCAAGGCTGGTTCCTTTGAAGGCCTCCCTCCAGCTTCTGGTGGTTTACAGCAGACTTTGGAGCTCCTCAGCCTGTGGAAAGACCTGGATCTGCCCGTCTTCTCCTGGCCTCCCCTGTGTGCTTGTGCAAACTGTCTAGGTGTCCACTTGTATGGAGACAGTCATTCCGGACCTACTGACTTCATTTTAACTAGATTACCTCTGTAAAGACCACATCTAATAATGTCACTTTCTGAGATACTGGGAGTTAGGTCTCCAACATTAGAACTTTGAGGACACAGTTCACCCCATAACAGGAAGGTAACCAGTAGAATATAAATACCCTTGCCTCAGTTCCTTGGAGCTTTCTCACAAGGCCAGATGTCAACTCACACAGGCACGATCCCACTGCTGGCTCCGACAGGGTACTTTATGTTCTGATCAGCAAGGTGTATTTTAGAGAGCCCTGTACTGAAAGACACATACTAATTTAAAATGGACAGTAATTAACTTTGTGTGTGTGTGTGTGTGTGTGAGAGTGTGAGAGTGGGGTTTGAACTTAGAGCTTCATGCTTGCAAAGCAGGCCCTCTACTGCTTGTGCCACACCTCTAGTCCATTTTGCTGTGATTATTTTGGAGTGGGGTCTTGTGAACTATTTGCCCTGGCTGTCCTAGAACCTCAGTCCTCCTGATGTCAGCCTCCCAAGGCAGCTAGGATTATAGGCATAAGTCCTTGGCACCCAGTGATGATAATTAACTGTTAAGAATAAAAGCCAAGTCCTGTCCTAATGTCTCAGCACTGAGAGGACTGTAAATATCAGACTAGGAGCTAGTGTTTGAAGACAAGGAAGTGGGTTATCTGTAGCTTCAAGACCTTGAACAAGTTTTTAAATTAATACAATGAATTTTTTATTCTTATCTTATTATTTTATTATTATTATATTATTGTTTTAATATAATACAATGAATAACTTGGTTCCCAATTTTTTTTTATCTATTTATTTCTTTAGTATGGAGAGGCTGGTCAGCTAGTCATGACTAGCTAGTTATGACTGTATAAATAGTGAACTTACCAAATTCTTTAATCTGAATTGTTATATAAATGTTTAATCTTTCAAAGAGAATTTTTTTAATTACTATAGTTATTTGAATCTAATTATATATATATATTTTAGTAAAATCAAGAGGGCATCTAAAAGTCTTTATAAGACAGTGCTTTTGTTTAATGTACACAGTTAAATGTTAAGAGAACTGTGTTTCTTTATAAACATCCTGTATTTCAAAATTAAATTAGTAAGTTATTATCTCTTTTTTTGTTTGTTTGTTTATGGGACTGGGTTTAAACTCAGGGCTTCATGCTTGCAAAGCAGGTGCTGTACCTCTTGAGCCACACTTCCAGCCATACCACCAGTGCCCAGCTAAGTTATTAGTTTTATAAATGTTGCATAAAGGATTTGGGATCTCTTTTTAGTGCTGGGAATTTGAACCTAGGGCCTCGTATATGCTCTGCTGCTGAGCTACATACCCTTAAAGTATTTTTAAAACACTTCTAAATTATGATATTTCATGTCATTTATTCTTTTAAATAGGCAACTACTTTGCTTACCATGGACAAGTATGCACCTGACGACATTCCAAATATAAACAGCACCTGCTTCAAGTTAAATTCACTGCAACTTCAAGCCTTACTGCAAAATTATCACTGTGCACCTGATGAGCCTTTTATCCCAACAGTAAGTGAATATTACATCAAGATGGGGGCATGTTTACTTGGGAAATTTGGATGAAAAAAAAAGAAAAAACAAAAACTTAGTAACTTCTTTGTTCATAAGTTAGCTGGTTTAAGTTTATCTCATGAAGTGATTTTCCTGGTTATGTCTGAGAGAGTTCAGTACAAGAAGAAACCACATAAGCACTTCAAATAGGAAGGGATTTAATTCATGGAATTGTTTCTTGGGAATTCCTCGGAAGGACCAAAGGGGAGAGGAAGCTGGTAGGTTACCCCTGGACTGTTGAGCTCAATATGCACCACCGGACCACACCAGCAGAGGGCTGGAGCGGTCTGAAGCCGCACGATCCCTCACAGTGCCATGTGTGCACTCTGGCCCGCAGCAGTAGCAGCATGTGAGCCTTTTCTGCACAACTGCCTCCCAAACTTGGTGCAGTGGTGTGTGGTTGGTACAGCTCAAAGTCTTATCCAGAAGACAGCCTGGAGTTTGGGCATTCCTGCCATACCCTGTACTAAGGAGTGGAGGGTGCAAAACCCAGTCCATAATGTCTGCCATCACTGAGTGGTAGGCTGTGGAATATCTACTGTGTACAAACACCTGAGAGAAACATTTTGAAGGAGGAAGGATTTCTTTTGGTTTGAGAGCTTTCAGTCCATGGCCACTTGGCTCCAGGTTTCTGGCCATGGTAGAGCAGAACTGCTCATCTTGGTGGCCTGGAAGTAGAGAGAGATAAGAAGCGGCCAGGGTAAGATCTACTCTTCAAAGACACACCCCCAGTGACCTACTTCCTCTAATTAGGCCCCACCTTCCATAGCTCACCACTTCCTAGCGGTCTTTTCAGATGTTGAAGCCATTGGTGGATGAATCCGTTGATGAAGGCAGAGCCCCGTGATGCAGTACTTCCCAAAAGCTCCCCTCTGAACACTGCTTGCATCAGAGAATAAGCTTTCAGTACCTTCGGGGGTACTTCATCTCCAGACTATATTACCATCAGAGCCAGCTGAGGTGTGCTCTGAGGATTATGTAAGTTAACTAGTATTGAGTTTATGCCGATGAAAGACAGGCACAACATAGCCCAAGACAAGCAATTACGCAGTTGGTAGTAGAGTGTATCAATAAAGCATGCCATAGATATGTAAATAAATGCTGCATGCAATGAGAAAGGGTGAATTATAGTTACCCACAACTTAGATGAATTACGTGGTGTTTACACAGAGGTCATATGCAGAGTCCATCTGTTTGAATTTTCAGAACTAGTCTGTGAAGTTAGCAGCAGGATATGAACACCATTTGCTTTGGGGGAAAAGGAGAGGATGGCAGTGGTGAATAGGACAGCTGCTCAGGGGGCCATTATTCTTTTCCAGAAGTGGAAGTGGTGGCCAAGCTGGGGGGGGTGGTCCTCGTTTTACTGAGCTGTACTTGTGAACTTTCCTGTGTGTGTGTATCAGTAACATATTTTTAAACACAAATGACTCATAAGGCCATAATTCAGAAATACCCTTTATTGATCTGTTTCCAAAGTTGGGAACATACCACGTAGGTGTTGTATTCTGATATTTTATATTTAACATTATATAGGATCTTCACTATGTCATTTAAACACTGTACAGAAATGATGATTAGTAAAAACTGAATAACAAGGAAGTTAAAGAATTATGCAGAAGTGGCTACTTTGGAAAAGGGAAAAACGTTTTCTTGCTATTCAGTAGTTTGTTTTTCTGTGAAGTTATAAGTAGTTTGGAATTATTTAAATATGTGCATCTTGTGTATGTGTTGTTGCTTTTTAAAAATCTGGTTTTGAGTATACCCTCCTCCCGCATCCATGGGTCTGTGTAAGTATGTGTGAGATGGCACACTGCAGTGATCAAACAGCTTTTGAGTAGCACAGACCTCATGCTCCCAGCAGTGAGCACCTTGTGATTCAGCATTTGTCTTCCAATAGGAGCTCATAGAAAATGTGGTGGCTGTGGCTGAGAACACGGCTGATGAGCTTGCCCGCAGTGATGGCCGGGATGTGCAGCTGGAGGAGGACCCTGACCTGCAGTTGCCTTTTCTTCTGCCAGAAGATGGCTATTCCTGTGATGTCGTCAGAAACATTCCAAATGGTTTACAAGAATTTTTAGACCCTCTGTGCCAGAGAGGTAAACACCGCTTATCATGCCTGAGCCTGAGCTGTGGCCAGGCTGAAGTAAGCCATGCATTGGCTGTCAGGGGGCGGGGGGAGGACCCACCTCCTGGAGAGCTGTGTTCCCATGACTTGAAAAGCATTTCATGGTGACGTAGGGTTGAACTTGTCTAGACACAAGCCTGTGTGGGTGTGTTGTGGCCCTCCAGTGAGCACCTGCTCTTGCCTACCTGGTCTCATGGTAACAAGGGACCTTTGACTATTTCTCCTGGCATTTCATGAGCTTAGTACGTCGAGTCATCCCTGTAGGACCAAGCTGGGACCTTTGTGTTGATGTTGACTCAGCAGAGCAGTGGAGAGGAGCACCATGCTATCTGCTGTGTGCCAGCTGTGCTGCTGCAGACAGGTTATCCCTTGCCTTAGTTTCTCACCTATAAAATGGGACAAGATGTTGCTTTGAGGATTGGACAGTGGTGAGGACTCTTAAGTGCCCAGTGTCCTGTAGCTGTTGCTAGGGGACACAACACCAGGTCGGCATGCACACTGCTGTTGTGTATGGAAGGGCTTGTAGCACTGCAGACTTAATCCACCTCAGACATCTCCCTGTTCATATGACTTTTGCTACATTGCATTACCTGGTGTATCTTGATTGTAAACACCATAGGACTAGTGCTTAGGAGTCTGGTTTATAGTAAGAGTGCGAGGCTCAGTCTTTGCAGTCAAGGTCTCAATGTCCCTGCTTCACGGTGAGCGTGTGAGCTCTCTGTCTTCATACTGGGGAGTGTGAGTGCTCTGTCTTCACAATGGTTTCTGAGTGCTGAATCTTTACAGTGTGGCTGAGTTTTGGAGTTTCAGCTTGTCCCACCTGTTGGTGTGTTCCTGATGTGTGCTGAGCACTCAGTAACTCTTCAGTTAATATCTTGTAAAGAAATAAGCATGAGAGACTGATTTGCTGGTGCTTTGCAGATGTGTATAAATCACATTGTGAAAGAAAGCTAGTTTGTTTTATTTGCCAACATAGGAACAGTGGTGTGTTAACTTCTGTGGGCTCCCTGTAAATTTAGGACCTACATGGTGTTTCCTCGTGGTTGTGGGCTCACTCATTGCTTTATCTGTGTTAGATGATCATAGTTCACTAGCCTAGTGAATAGATGCCTTCAAAAGACTTACAAAGAGTTGAATGTTATTACCTCAGTGTCTTAAATTCTTCCCACTCTAGTCCTTGTTAGCTGATTAAAGAACTGCTGTGTGCTCTTGGCTCCTTTTGTTTTGTCATACAATGCAGTTGTGTGAGTGCAGACTATAAAACAAGCCTGGACTAAGCCTGGGCTGTCCTTAAGCTATAACAAAGTTTCCAGCAGTAGGGTCCAGAACTAGTTAGGGAATACTGACAGTTGAAAAAAAACTACCATGATTTATAATTGTTGAAATTTCAAAAGTCTTGATAAATTTGTGGTTTCCTAAAACATGGGAAGGCAGAGCAAGGTATTGTTACATTTTAATGAGACTGTTGAAATAATGGGTTTTTTTTTTCAAAACAAAGAATAAAAGTAAAATTTCTCATATTTTTAACTAAATATGTTTTTTTGTATTTCCTCTTCTTTCTCCCACAAATAGCCTGTCATAAGCGTCCAAAAATAGCAGTCCAAATTACCCAATGGTGGGCAAGACCCTGGCTGGCCCAGCTGTGGCCCAGTGTCCACACAGTGCGGTCTTGGTCACATAGGTGGTCAACAGCAAGAAGAAGACAGCCTTAGAGCAAAGTTCAGAATTGTGAAGGCCTGTGTAATACGACTCTGTCAGAAAATTACTGAGAAACACAAAATAAGATTTGACTAAATGAAGGTTGACGTGTTTTAAATCAGAAGACTTTCTTTTATAAATTGCCATTGCCCTTGATGAGAATATCAGGAATACTTTTTTCCCCCGGTAGTGCTGGGAATCAAACCCAGATCTTGCACATGCTAAGAAAGCACTCTGTCACTGAATTAGAACCCCAGTCCCAGAAATATTTTTTAAAACATAAAATGATTCTAATTTGTATTTGTAAGAAATTTAAATGAATCTGAATTTACAAGAAAATTTGGAGAAAGTGTAAGAGAAGGTACCCGCCTGACCCCAGAATTATTGTACAAATCAAATAACATCTTTAAGAGAAGTCAGTTAACTGTGGCGGGTGGACATCCATGCGTTGTTCTCTGGCTCCCTCATCTCTCCTTTGTTGAACAGATATGCTGAATATCATTGTGGGTTTCCTAGTCCAGTGCAGTAAACAGTTCTTCAAGGAAGTAACTCCAGGGCAATTCAGTAGTATCTCACAGAAGAAAGAAAATGTTCTTTGGAACACAGAACGAGAAACACAATTTCACTATTCTTTTTCATGTTGAAACCTTACCTGGATCAAGAAGACTATGTAATTTTAAATGTCTTATAATCAAGTTTTCAGAGGGGGTAAATGCATAGAGTGAGAAAGATAAATTTTATCACTAAGGTGCTAAGCCAGCATAGTTGGCTATGTATGGTAGCACGTCTGTAATCCCAGCACTTAGGAGCATGAGACAGAAAGACGTTTTGCGAGGCCAGCCTGGGATTCATAGTGAAACCCAATCTCAAGAGAAAAAAGAACACTGTTAAATAATCCTTCATTTGTCTCGCTTCCTTTGTGGAGAAGCGCGTGTGTGCTTTGGATGCTTTCTCCATGGTGTAACGTGTTTGCTCCTCAGGTTTTTGCAGGTTGATTCCTCACGCACGCTCTCCAGGCACTTGGACGATACATTTCGAAGGGGCAGATAATGAAAGCCACCTTGTGCGCGAGAACACAGAACTGGCAAGTATCTTGAGGATGTTAAATGGGCTAGAGTAGGAAGTGCGTTCCTAGTGACTGCAAGACTTGCTGCAAATCTGCTCTTCGCTTACACTGAACATTGCTGTGGTAGGACGATCTTAAAGTCACTAAAATTGTAAGCTCAATTTGACTTAGACTGCTCTTTATATAGATAGCATATGGATTTCCCCTGAGCCGGATTGGTATAGTTTTAGGTGTAAAGTAACACGTGATGCTCACAATTACGACAATCTTAATGTTAGTATTTTTCTAAAAACATGTTAGTATGGTAGCTTTACCATACTTCCTACAGAAATGTTTTTATTGGCCTCAACGAATGAATAAATCAAAAGAAATTTCAAAAACAAAATTTAAATTTTCAGATGTGCACTCACGTAAGTCATTTGGTCCCACGTTGTCATTGGTTATATTTAAGTAATTGTATGCTGTGCTAAGGATTTCCCTGCCCTTAATTTTGTAAAACCGTGCCTCCCAAAACAAATGGTAGCCCAAAAGCAAGGTAAAAGTGAATGTGCTTACTTTATGTGCTTAAGTGAAATTTTGAGGTTTTTTGAAGGGCACCAGTCTTTACTGGATGTTGGGTGGTGGTATGGGCAAAGTGAACCAAGCATCTGTGGTACAGCCTTGGCTGTGGCTTTTCCACAGGTGTGCTGTGGACACCAAGGGTCAACTTCACTTCAGATCTTTTGAAACAGTAGTAAGGAATTTCATACATCTTAAGCATCTTCAAATAGAGTTTTAGACAAAAGAGGGTGTTTTGTTTGTTTGTTTGTTTGTTTTATTGGTGATTTGAACTTACATCACTTGAGCCAGGATCCAGTTAATGATGCTTTTTTGCATATTAAGTTCATTGTCATTAATTTATGTTGGTCCTTAGCATATTTTAGGTTTGAGCATATATCAGAGCCATCTCTAAAACTTGGATTGATAATTGTTCTCTTATACCACCTGTGTGTGCACATGTGACTGATGATAAAGTGACCATGCTACTAATACTTTTTATTAACCTTAATCGCTATTTTTGCTTAAATTCAAAGTTAACAGCAGCAAGGTCTAATTACAATTTTATAGGGAAACAAGTATTGTTTTAGAATCACTGAGTATGTTCTAGTTTATTCTCAGATTTCTAAGGAGGTAGATTTCAGGTCTTGACTTCAAACAATATTGTGATGTCACATAATTTTATTTACTTTCCTCAGAATATTTTCACAAGCTTTGATTATTTGCCAACTAAATTAAAAAGCCATGTTTATAATTACCACTTTTTTTTAAACTTAAAGGGATTTGTGATTTCCTATGTATATTTAGTTTGCAAATACTGGAAATGTATTAAGAGACAATTTCTGTCACTTCAAAAACTGCCTGAGGTAAATTCTGATGAAGGATTTAGGTCAGGTTATGTGAAGCTCCACATTTCAGACCTTGGCTTCTCTGTGGTGGGTAGCTTCCTTTCCACACATAGCACCAGCAAGAAAGTCTCTCTTTCATGTGCTGTCTTCAGCAGTGCCCTTTGATGCTTACATATTTTACTCAGAACGTTCTACCTTAGTGCGTATGCACTATTGGTTTTGTTTGCCCTCTGGTGTGAGGCGTGACACATGTACCCCTGTAACTTTGACAGGTGATCTCTCTTCTTTTTGGCCTGCTTCTGTGGGCTGTGTTCCCTTTGGTTGATTACCCACCCCAGGGGCTTCTCTTGCCCATGTTGTGAATGTGTGTGAATCCTGAGCTACTTTATTTTTGCCATTTAAAATAAAATGACTCTTGCATATTCCCAAGAGACAAAGATGTTAATTCATTTTTGTTATAGCCATGTTTCTTTATTCTCCCCAGACACGGTGTAAAGTAAGTTTAAATTTCTTCTTTGGAAACAAAGCAAAAGAAATCCTGGCAATTGATTTTGAAAGAGTGCTAGGTAAAAATTGAATTTTGTCTTTATGATTGTGTTTTCTAACCTCATAGTAACAGCAGTTTAATCCTGTTTTATCAGTTAAGTTCTAAAATAACGTTGGAACAGCATTATGACTTGGTGGCTCAGGCTACTCTTTCCCTTCTCCATTTATAATGTCCTCGTGGAAGCACTTCCATTTCAGTCATAACGTAAACTTCTGTGCTCTTGCTTTAGGCCCAGCCTTTGAGGAAGGAACCTGAAGTAATCACTGTGACCCTAAAAAAGCAGAATGGAATGGGCCTCAGCATCGTCGCAGCAAAGGTAGGAGCCCAGGAGAGCCATCCCTCCCCTCCTGACCATGGGTCTGCGTGGTCAGGTCTGGTGGGCCAGGTGTTCTGCTGCCTGCATGGACAGTGCCTGTTCAGCTCTGCTTCTGGGGAGGGGAGTGTGCTGTGTGTACGAAGCCATTGTGACACTGGCCGTTCACTGAGGGATAAGCTCCTGCTCTGAGAGTGTGGCTGGGCTGAGTGGTACATTGAGACCACACAGGTAGTCTCAGAGGAAGCAGGTTAAAAGCATGAGCAAGGCTCGAGTGGCACAGCAGGGAAAGCAAGAATGGCATAGGAGAAGAGGACTTTACTCTGTCACCTTGTCACCAGGTGTCAGACCTTCAGCCTTGAATGACTGTGATAAGCAGGCTTCTGGTTCTGCTCTCTAGATTGGAGCCAAGGAGACAGCTGTGAGTCCTTCCCAAGGGTACTGACTGCTCCACCACCTCCTAGAAACCTCAGGATTTGAGCCCCTTCACCCACTAGTGTGTAACAAGACAAAAAAACCCCACAGATCTTTTCTGTCAGTTAAAGGAAGTTAAGTCTGTTTCATCAAGTGGGGACTGAAGTATTTGCTTACACTGAACTTCAGTTTGGAATCACAGTTATTTTCAATGGAAAAAACAGAATTTTTTTAAGCTAACAGTCAATAACTAATAGTTTAGTCAGATATGTTAATATTTTGCTTAAAATAACACTTTAGCAACTAAAATTGTTATCTGTGTCCCTGTCTCTAGAGAATATTTGATCAGCTTGCAAACACATACAGCAGTATGAAAGAAGACTCTCTGAATGGCTTACTGTTAGTGTACTCTGAGAAACAGTTTTAGATCATTAAGTCAGTTATCCATACCAGACTTATATTTTCTGGATATTAATGGGACATAAAGAGACTAACATTTGAAACCCTGCCATTGCCATTACTTAGGGACTCGTGCTAAGTAAGCCCCTTGCCCTCACCCTGTGACTTGCAAACTGTCCATTTGGCTTGAGGTCAGCTCTGCACCAAATGCCTGCAGAAAAATGAGGAACATGCCAAGTCATGGCTTACCTGGAAGCAGATAGTGAGCTGGCAGGCACAGTAAACACAGGAGCCTTCCTGGTGGGAGACATTGAATGTTTTGTTCCCATTCTTAGAATCATTGTCCCTGCTGTTATTTTTCACAGTAAGGCTCAGGCTGGGAGTGGTGGTCTATGTAATCCCAGCACTCAGGAGACAGACGGGGTTTACCAGTTCAAGACCAGCCTGGACTACACAGCAGATCCTTTAAAAAAAAACCAAAAACAAAAAAAGCAAGCTAATATGTTCTATTTTGTCAGGATTTTCCTGGCAGCTCACCCTTCCTGCCCCTGTCCCCTGAGTCAGGGCAGGTCCCTTTCTGCTTTCCTTTCAAGCACTTTACACAATTGGAATTCTGTCATTAGGATTTGGATCTCTTTGTCCCTGCCAGCTGCCTGTAGCATTTCTCTGTAGTGTCTCCACCCCGCAACACAGTCCCTTTCATATGGTAGACAAAAATATTTGTTGGAAAAAAAATGAATAGATAACTTTTTTTTTTTAATTTTAAAAAATGGATGTTTGATTTTCTGTTATACATCTTTGCTTCTGGAGGTTAATTTATTTACTGTAATGAATTATTGACCGTATCAGAAAACACTAAGGTAGCTATGAGGAAGGTTTGTTACCATCATCTTACTCGAAGCAAGACCCAGGATGAATACCATGACACTGCATTGAGTATTTAGAGCCTTAGGGTAAGGAGGGTGATGATGGTTAAAGCAAGTCATGGGGTGGCATGGAGGAATTGAGATTTTAGCTCATGTTTGGAGGATAGGTAACTGGAAAAAACGGCCTGAGGCAGTATGTTGTGGGTGGGAGTGATGATGCAAGCAGGGAGGAACAGACACGGGTTGTGTGTGTGCCCTGCATAGCCTGCAAATGCGAGGCGAGGCAGGACAAGGCAAGGTGGGATGGGAGTGCTCAACCAGTGTTGGAGCTCTGGGTTGACAGGTAGAGGAGTCTGTACTTTGTCTTGTCTGCATCACAGAGAAATGAAAGATTTGGAATGGAGGCGGTGATGATGACAGTAACATTTGAGGAAGCTTTATCTGGGCATGGCAGGAAGAACTGATGAGAAGGGCCTGGGACTATGTGTGGACAAGTCCTTGACAGGAGGAGCCCTGAGTCTTGTGGGGTCACTATAGATCCAGAGACTCTCATCCCACCTCACAGTCCAGAACTCCTCTTTCTTCCTGCACTAGTGCTCATGTACCATACTTCAAGGCCCTTGGAACTTGCTTGTTCCCCAACTTAGAAAATTTGCAGGTGTGAAAGGGGAAGTATCAGGTATGGAATTATTTTTCCTCTTTGCTCACCATCTGAATCAGTTTCTGTTTT
Organism: Castor canadensis; assembly: GCF_047511655.1. Lineage (NCBI taxonomy): Eukaryota > Metazoa > Chordata > Mammalia > Rodentia > Castoridae > Castor > Castor canadensis. Next base: position 1,842,621 of record NC_133386.1, on the reverse strand, counting down.
CGGGGTGGGGGGGAATACTAGGATCAAAAATTAGTTCACCTTCTTCAGGTGAGCAGGGAAGACTTAATTTCTGGGCTGGGAAAGTACCTCAGTGGTAGAACGAGCACCTAGCATGTGGTGAGGCTGTGGATTCAAGCTCCAGCACCACAAAAGGAAAGCAAGGCAAAAAAGTCTTTAGCTTCTGTACTTCCTGTGTAATCTTTTTTCCAAACATCTATCTTGCTAGAGATTGGAGGGGCCTGGGGTGGGCTACCGTTATCAGAGTATCTGTCTTAAATCTCTGAATCCAAAATGACTTGCTTTGTGTAGATTCAAGTCTGGTTTCTGGTCTCTGGTATGGTGTCCTGACACAAAGGAGCCAGCATTTCCTTACAGGAGGGAGGAGGAAAGGGGCCTAGGTGCCACCTGCACTCCTCACCCTCTCCTTTATCCTTTGGCTGTTTGAATGTTAACCTGTGTCCTTGTCAGTCTGCCAGGTGTCAGGTGGACAGTTAGGACAGAGCCAGGCTGAAAGTCACAGTCCATCCTTTGTTCAGTTATGCAGTGGTATAGGCAGGAGGCCAAAGGGCACCCTCCCATGTTATGTTTTCCCCAGGAAATTTCAGGCTGAGAGTCAGATAATAAGCAGGTGGCAGTTGGTGAAACCTGTCACTGTGGGGAGTCCTGGAAGAAGACTGTGTCTGGTTGGTGGCCTGGGAGAGGAATGAAGGAGGTGGCAGGATCAGATGCCTGGCTTGAGCTCATATCTGGCACCTGGCCTCTGCCCACATTATCTCTGCTATTTGCACACTTGCTCCTGTGCTGTGTTGGAGGAGTTGACTACCTGCTCCACCCCTGTGCAGCTCTCACTCTTCTCTGTGGGGCTGTGTGCTGTCTTGGGATCTGTTCACAAACAAGCAAGGGAGCCTCTGAGAAAAACAGCTCCTCTATGTTGCTGGCAGAAAGAGGCTTTGTCACCCAGGTGGCATGACTAGAGTCCTTGCCACTACAAAATGTTTGTCTCTTATGATAGGAGGATGTTGTAGGTATCAGTCTGGCACAGGTACTGATCTCCATGAGCCTAACGTGACTGAGGAGGCCGCAGGGGCAGCATCAGGGTACACAGTAGTGTTTAAGACCAGGTTCTTTACTACCTTTCCTGGTACTGGAGTAAATTTCAGAAGAAAGCAGTGGCTGATTGAACATTTCCTGCTACGTGAAAAGTCCTGTCACTCTTCGCTTTTTAAGAGCTAAATCTTAGCTTGGTGGTTTTTCTTGTTTTCTATGCTAAGGAAGATATTTTAAAAGATTGTAGAAAAAAACAATAGTGCTAATGGCATCCTAACTGTGATGCAGGATCAATACTGGACTTTGTGAAGCTTGGTGACAGCCCAGTGTTAGACAGGAACAAATCCAGAGAGGGACTTTTCTACCAACTGAATTTGGTGTGTGCACATCTTCCCTGGACCCACTGTACCCCAACTCCTGAGCTTAACACTCACCTTCCCAGCCATCCCTCATTCAGTAGTCCATGCATCACAGGTCCCCCCTGCCTGGGAAGAGGGGCACAAGGACAGCTACCTCTTTAGAACAGGGCATTCCAAGAATCATAGAGCCTGAAGGGGCTTAGCACCTGCCAGTGCTCATCTCTTGAGAGTTTTTTCCGCAAGCTTTCTCAGGAGCTCTTGTTCTACCTAACCTAACTGGGAGTGACTGGAGATGCAGAAACAACAAACAATAGAAGACAAAGCTGGGGCCAGGTGTGCTGGGCACTCAGATGGAGACACACAACAGCCTTGTTATTCTTTTCTCTAATAACTCTTCTTTTACTCTGCTTCTTTTCTTCTCTATTCTTTAAGGCCTTACTTCTTTACTATTCTTTAAAACCTTGCTTCTTTTCTATTCTTTAAAGTCTCTTTCCTTAGACTTACACTGTCCCATGTTTTCTTTAATCTCTCTTAAAGCCTTGGCCTCAGACTCGCAAACACAGAACAGCCAGCAGCAGCAGCAACAGCGTCATTCTTGCAAGCAGCCCACCAATCAAAAAACAGAATCCCCCATCAATCCATCAAAAAACCAATCCCATCAAAACCTCCATCCTTCTTCAGTGAGTCTTTTATATCCAGTGGTAAACAAGGAGATGGACCAATAGTTCTCAGGGAGGGGCGTGACACTGTAACAAGAGAAGCCTGCTCTCTACTTTTCTGAAGGTAAACAACTTAGGAAAAGCAGCTTTGCTGCATTTTGCCTTCACCCTCTTCTGTGGCTGGGGCTGTGCCAAACTCAGCCTATAGATCACTGAGCACAACTGTGCTTATGTCAAGTTCTCATAGGCCTCTCATAATCAGCTCCTCACACTCACCTGCCTTATGAAGTTCAAGTAGGGGGCAGGGAAGGGGCAGCAGGAGGGTGAAGTCTAGGCCCTGCCCCTTCCTCTCCTAAAGTTTGGAGGTAGCTACATCCAACATGGAGGTAGTTTTCACTTTGTTCTTTTTGGTCTTTTCAAATACTTTCCACAGTGAATAGTGTGCATAAATTTAAAACTAGAATAGTAAAAAGAGTTTCTGATAGAGTCCAGAGTTAGTCTGAAGGTTGTGAACTCATTAGCTTACAAAGTAGATCTAATGAGGCTAAATACAGATTTGACACTTACAAAGTCACTTTTTACCTACTCAAATCGTCATCTTTTGCCAAGAATATCTGTGATCCTAGGTGTCTGCTTCATCAGTACACATCCATTGGTCACTTGAGGAATGAGCCCAAAAAAAAAAAAAAAACACCTAAGGAACAGCATCACAGTTCATTATCTACATAAGGTGCTTGCTGAATGTCTAAACTCTGACATGTAGTGGTCACTGGTGGTAAAGCTGATGTAATGGCTTTAGAGCTGAGACCTGAAGGGTAAGGTAGGGTTGCCAGGTTAAAGATGGCAGGCTCCAAGCCCAGCATGGTAGAAGTGCAGGAAGCAGTGAGAGAAATCTGAGAGGTCAAGAGGCAGGGCCAGATCAGGTAGCAGTTGGCCTGTGTTTTCTGCCGGAGCCAGATTGTAAGTCTCCTGCACTTTGAAGGCACATGGACTCTGTGGAACTGAGTTGCATGGTCCTGTTAACGGTGCAGGCAGCCAGTGGATAGTTGGTGAAGGACTGAGTAGGACTGTTTTCCAGTAACTTCATTCACAAGAACAAGTGCTGGGTTACTGGCTGGCCCTGAGGCAGAGTCTTGTGGAGCTGGGTCTCCACAGAGCTGCACATTTTATAATAGGTGCAGAAGGAGCCTTTGAAGAGATTTAGTGAAGGCATAACATACTCAGACTACTCCTCTCTGTAGCACATGGATCTCAGGCTCACAGCATCTGCTTCCCAAGTGAGAGGTCCTAGCAGCTGAGATGGCAGACAGTGGCCAACAGCAGGAGTGCTGAGTCCGCTGAGGCCTGAGTCATTCCAGGACAGACCTCTGCGAGGGCAGTGTTTCTTCTTGTACCTTGGTGCAGGATGGACAGTTTCTGGGTCTGGTCAGTGCTGATATGTACTTGTTGGACAATAGCGTTCAGATGGGTTAACGAATTGAGGATAGTGGGTGAAAGAGGGAAATTTGAAACGAACCCTGGTTCTTCTGTCTTGAGCAGCCAGGCAAATGGAGGTATCACTGACTGAAGGCAGGGCCGCTAAAGACAAGGAACCTGCAGAGGGGCAGGGTTGGTGGTGGGGTTTGAATGTGTTACACTTGAGATTTGGAGAGCCTGGTCAGATAAGTGGACATGTTTCATAGCAGAGTTGGGTAGTGGAGGTCAGAAGGTTAGAGCCAGCCACAAAGTTTTGTATTGGCATATGAGTACTCCGAAGGAAATAACAAGGGAAAAGAGCCAGTCTATTAACTAGACAATGTGTCATTTTCAGATATGAAAATACTGTATTAATCTTGTTCTTGAAATAAGACAGATGAATAGTAGTTCTCTGTTTTGCCCGATAACTTAACACAGCCCATTTTCCTCCAGCGTATTTGTCACGTCTGTGGTACTGAAGGAAGGCCCAGCAAAAGAAAGCAAGATTTACCTCACGTGTGCACCCTGCAGGACAGCACGGTGCAGGTGAGAGGGGTATGGGTCTTCACAGGTTATAGCAATGCAGTCGACTGGTCTTCAGGATTTTGGTGTGCATTTTAAATGTGGGTTTGGTCAGTGTTGGAACCCCAGCATGAGTGAGGACTGTGGGCCCTGCCTCCTGCCTAGCCACTCAGGGTGCTCTTGGTGCCGGGGCTCTGCGGTCATGCTGCACCTCTCAGATCCTGCTTCTGCCTCACTCCTGAAGCAGGTCAGCCCATTGTGGAGGCCTCTTCCTGCCTTGAAGGCCGGGCTGGTACATCACTCCAGAGGGCCTGGGTCACGCACGACAGCAGCAGCTGTGTGTGCCCTTGTGTACCTCACTTCCCTTCAGCCCTGTTTTTTTCCTGTCAGCCTGTACACCTTCCCATGCTCGTGTGCTTCTGCTGTGTGCTCCAACTCTGGGTCTGCGTTCCATCTGGCCTTTTCCTTTTACACTGGTGTGTGGGTCAGCTGCTGTAACCCTGACCTGTGTTTGAATGTCCAGTTCTCTCCTCGCCTTCCCCACGGTGGCTAAGCCTGAGGAAACCCAGATGATTTGGACACAGTGTGGCTGTGTGGTTTGCTGTCTGAGGCTTTGCTTTTGGGAGCTCAACGTGCTGCTTCTTACTCATCTGTGGGATGACATGATGCTTCCTGTTTAATTCAGACTTTTAATATACAAACAGCTCCTTTTCATTTTCTAGCTCTTTTTAAAGCTTAATAAAGTACAAAGTGAATGAAAGTCGAGTGGACTGGTTGCGTAAGAGTCTGAAAGTTGCATTGGTTCTAGCTCATGTTGCTAAATGCTGTACAGTGTCACAGCATCCAGCTCAGACTGTGGTGAACCTGGCCTTGAAAAGCCAGCTGTGTTGGCTGCTGTTGAGATCGGAACTCTGCTGTTTTCATCTCCAGACGCTGTTGTAGTCCTAGGGATGGAAATGTGGTTCTCTGTGGTTGGAAGGACAGCATCGGTGGTGAGTTTCTTCGGGTGCTGTCCTCCCCGTACTTGGCAAACTGATCTTTGAAGAATGTTTCTCCTTCCACTGTAACTTGTTTAAACCTGTTAATGATTAACTTGTTCACGAAGAACCATTTAATGTAGCGTGTAATTACACACCCAGATAGTTGTTGCCTACTGTTTATGTGGTAAATTCTTAAGGTTTGTGAAAATGTAAAGCCCTTATATACTTTTTGTTCAAGAAAAAGCTGTCGTGTTTAATCCTGCCTGTTACAGTATAGTGAAACTTCCTTTAAATGATGATCACCGTTGTATAATTTGCCAAGGACATATTTTCAGATATCCATGATGGAATTTCCATTTGACTGTTTTGGGTAGTTTTACTGTGGGTTTTCTCTAACCTGTTTGGTTGTGGGGTTTTTTGGTGTTTTTTTTTTTAAACAAACAAAATGAAAGTCCTAAAAGTAGTTAGGGTATTTTACTGTTTTATCTAAGAAATGGGTGGTTAATTAATGTCTTAAAGATGTTGTAGTTTAGGCTTTTAGACTACTGGTTTTCAGGCTTTAAATCTTAGCAAGAGTCCTATGCTTTTAAAATGAGAGTATAGACTTTTAATATAACTTCTTCTCACTGTTTAAAGAGCAAGTTCCTTACATAAACTGTAATTTAGTCCTTTGAAGGACTAGAGACTTTACCTCTTGCGTTCTTTAATGGCTTTATTACAGCATGTGGGAAAGACCTCTTCAAAGAAAGCAAGTCAGGACGCTCTGGGTTCCTTTGAAAAATCAATGTCAAAGAAGCCACTGTGAGCTGGGAACCTGTGGCTCACACCTGTAATCCTAGCTACTTGAGAGTCTTAAGATCAGGAAGATCACAATTTGAGGCCAGCCTGGGCAAATAGTTCTTGAGACCCCATCTCCAAAATAACCAGAGCAAAATGGACTGGAGGTGTACCTCAAGTGGTGGAGTGCCTGCTTTGCAAGGCATGAAGCCCTGAGTTCAAACCCCAGTCCCACCAAAAAAAAAAAAAAGATCCCACTGTGACTGGAAAGTGTCTTCCTTGGAGATGTCAGAAATGGCTTCCTGTTAAGTTAGTTGAAGTGGCACAATGCCTCTTGGGGCTTTCACTTATGAAGTTGGCACAGCATTTTATATTTTTGTGCCACAGATAAAATAGTACTCATAGTCTTGAATTGAGTGGCATACTGAATGCCATTACGATATTAAAGTAACATAAGAACAGGAATTATTAGTCCTCTAAAAGCATATCTTCTCACAGTGTGCTGCAATAGAACCCCATCTGCCTGCATGCAGGCTCAGGGCTCCAGACACAGGCCCTGGGGCAGGCAGGGCCTTCGCCTTCTCTCACACCTCTGAGGATGGTCAGCGAAGCTCTGCATTTCCTCCGGGTATTGCTCAGTTTTCAGGGGTTCACAAACCTCCTGCAGCCTGTCTGGGGGACCTCATTTCAAAATCTCCCATCAGTTCATTTTACCACGGAGAGGAAGAAGATGGATAATTTGGTGGGTCTAGTTTGGCTTGGTGTGTATTGCATGTAATACAAAGGCCAAACAAGCAGAGCCGGGATTGGAGGTTGGCTCTTGGAAATGAAGCTTAGCTACTTCGTTTACAACTCCATGTCTAGTAGGATAATTTATTTACTTTTCAAAGTTGCCCAGGGTAGAATTTACATTAAAAAGGAATTTTAGAACTGAGTACCTAAAAAATAAGGTAATTTTAACCCTCAAATCATTAGAATATTTTTTAAACCTCTTGTTTGGCTGGAAGTATAGCAACTGAAAGTCCTCAGAGAAGTGCCCTGCACGTGCTGGGAGTTTGAGCCACTCCTAACCCTCAGGTCGCCTGGCCCACAGTCATTCCCTTGTTGGCAACTCCTGCTTGAAAGTCCTGGCTGGGCTTCTGCCTGAGAACAATGGAACAGCCGTGAGCTTGGCATGCACATTTTCCTCCTGCTCCTTTTTTTTTTTTTTTTTTTCTTTTGGCTTGCATTTAATGATGTTTTTTGCGCTGTTACTCATACTGACACCCACACATTCAAGCATTTGCAGCCAGGATGTGTGGAGGACAGGCTCCTTCTCATTGTGCCTCCTGGCCCATGAGAGAGGCAGAAGACCTGTCCCTTCACAGGCTTCTGAAAAGGTGGTGAGGAAGGTCAGAGCAAGACAAGGGAGCAGCCTTTTCCTCCTTCCCAAGGCCAGCAATAGGTGCGTGTCTCTCCCAAGTCTAAGGGAGTGCAGCTTACAGCTGCAGAATCACCTCTCTTTTCTGTCATTTTTTTTGTTTTGCCATGCTCCTTCCTAATTTTCTACTCGTAAAAGTCAGACGGCTTCCTCCACTGTCCTGTCCTCCCACATCTCCTCTCCCTTTTCAAGGGAAGAGAAGCCTTTGCAAGGTGTGTTTTAAGATGAGAGTGTTAGTGCCACGAGGGCTGCATCCATATCCTGCTTGTGCTGTGCAAGCCTGCCAAAAAGTGTTCCAAACTCACGGTGAGGGGCAAAGGCACAGAGGCCGAGGGCTGCCGCTGGGGTACTGGACCGCGAGGGAGGTTGTTCTCAAGTGCTCCTATAAGGGAAAATGTGCTTTTGGTTAAAAAATTTATTTCTGGTATTTTAAGTTGGTTTAAGTAAATTCTAAAATTATATTTTAGTGAAATTTGAAGTTCCCAATACCTACTTTACAAAATGCTCCCCCCACATACCACCTTTTAAGAGGAAGCTGACTTGTTAGATGAGAAATGGGCAGTCCTGACTGATTATGATTATTCCTTTAATTTTGCAAATGATCAGTGCAAATGCAATGATATGTTTTCAAATACTGTTTTAGGTACCTTTAGGTAAGTAAGTCTTAAAATTCTGTGCCTTTATGTATTTATTGTGTCACATTTAATGGCCCTTGTTGGTTTCCCCAAGGTTGGAAATCGGGTGTGTAATGTTAGCGTATGTATCGTAACCTCTTGTTGTGGTAGTTACGTACGTAAGGACAAGTGTGTTCCTAGCACTGTGGCTGCTAATAAGCCTCAAGATTCTACAGAAATCCTTCAGTAGAAGTATAATGTGAGCCACACATGTACTTTAAGATTTCCTTGCTACACACACACACACACACACACACACACACACACACGAAGAAAGAAACAAAGTTAACTTTTAATGTTTATTTTATTTTATCTAATGCACTCCGGATGTTACTTCAACGTGAACTCAGTATAAAAATCATTAATAAAATGTTTCACCTTCTTTTTCCATAGTATATCTTTGAAGTCTGGGTATGTTTTACAGCCAGATACTTCATTTCACTTCCAACTAGCCGTATTTCAAGGACTCTTTGGCCAAGTGACTCCTGTGTTGGACAACCTGATACCATTTTACCAGCACTCAAGACTCTTGCTTTGTATTCCTGTGGTTGGCTTTTGGTTACATTTACAAAGCCTATACATGGAGCCTTTAGTGGCTGATGTCTGTGCACTGACATACAGTGGTAAAGAACATGGAACTTCTGGGCTCCCTTTCCTTTCTTATCTAGGAGAGGAATAGAATTACCATAAAATGAGTTTTAATTGGGTGTGTGTGTTCACAAGAGCACACAAAATAGGAGCTAATAGATTATATTGATAAATTTTGAGTTCAGTCTTACTAGGCTATGTTACCTTATGTATCATCATTCATGAATAAGTCATAAAGCAAGTGGCTTAATAATCTGAAGTTAATAAATTTTATTTTTGTAATTTTTAACTTAGGCTAACATCGTTTATATTCAGATGAAGTAGGCAAGTGGTGAGAGAACTCCAAAATGCTGAGGACTTCTTATAGCTCCACATCCTTCTGAGGCACATGTCCAGATGGCCATTCCCAGGGTGGCTGTCACTCAGAGATGAAGCAGACATTCTTCACTCTGCTATCCACCTGGTGGGGCCAGGACTGCCATGGCCAGGTTGACACAGTGGGTGCCTGGCAGGTGCACAAAGATTGTGGTGTTTCAGAGTGAAAGCAACTACCCATGTTTATCTGATAGCTATGGTTAGAAATTCTTTAGGGCTTTTCATCTCTAGATGCTCACGTTAATTTTGCTTTTCTAAAATTGCCAGTAGAGCTGTAATCTCTCCATACAGCAGTTGTTGTCATGACTTTTCATGGCCAGGCTCTGGCAGTGAGCTGCACGTGCGGTGTAGGAGAGATGGAGCGGGAGAAAGGCTCTCTGGTACAGCCGGGTGTCTCACAACGGTGGGGGGGGGGTGTGTGTGTGTGGCAAGGTGGGAGTGATGGCAGCCTGCCTCTGGAGCACAGGTGGCAGAGAACAGACGCTGGGTAAATGAGATGAGATTTGAGTGCATTTAGAAGATCTAAAGGCCAGTGAGAACGTGGATGCCTCTTAAACTATTCTGGAACCAGATTCTTTACTTGCACATTTGGTATATTCTTGTCTTTCCCTTTACTTAAGAGTATTTTTAGAAGTCATGTATTTCATAATGCCCTTCATGACTTAAGCAAAATCTATTTTTATGACTTATCATAGACTCCAAAGGGTCTTTTGAATCGAAAGTCTAACAATCACGAATTCTCATTTCATCAAATCAAAACCTCTTTTTGTGACAAGCAGGTATACATGTAAATTCAGATGCCTGCAGGTAAGAAAATAATTTAGTCTTGTGTCTTCCTCATTGTCCATTATTGACATTGACAGATTGAAGGGTCCTTTCCTAAAATACACTTTTGGTCCGGTAGTCTCAGATACTCATGGTCTCTAACTTTCTAAACTAGTAATTTCACAAAGTTAGATTGCTCACTCATATGTGATGGACATGTATCAGTTGTTTCTTCACTTACTAAAGTATTCATTGAGTAGAATTAAAGACTTACTCTTAGTGTTTTTGTTCTTGTTTTTCTTGCTAAATTTTTTTGGACATAGTCTCACTGTGTTAGCCCAGGTTGATCTCAAACTTGGAATCTTCCTGTCTTGGCCTCCCTAGTGCTGGGATTATAGGCCTGTGCCACCATGCCTGGCTTCTTATCTTAAATTTTAAAGTTAAGAATTGATCAGATTGTAGCTGACCACAAGGCAGCCTAATTGGAAGCTACGCTAGAGGAGAGAGTTGCCAGTGTTTCAGGCAACTCGATGAACATCTGCCTTCTCCAGGGGAAGAAAGGAAATTCCATGCAAATGCAAATGAGAAAGAGCTGGCATCTTCCTTTCCAGAAGATGGGGTGGGCAGGTGGTGGCAGGTGAGTCTGGGCAGAGAGGATTCTGGCAGATCTCATGGTGTGATTGAGCATGGTGTGTTAGGAGGGGGTTGTACCTGGCAGTGGGTGTGGCAGCCTTGGTGGTTGTGAATTTTACAACATCTGGGCGGGGAGTTTCGCTCGACCTGGGCTTTAAGAGAAGCAGTGTTCTGAGACAGTCGAGCAGGGGGAGGTTTGCGGGTGAGCCAGACACATCCTCAGTTTGCCAGTTTTCCTGAAATTTATCATACATGCTTCTGCCTATGTGAAGATAGGTAAGAAAGGTGCCATTCTGTGATCAGGAGCGGTGAGAGAGAGATGACTCGCTGTTACCTTGTAAGGACTCTGTAAACTGAGTCCCAGGTGATGAGAGACTACCTGGTGCATGTGTGAAAACGTCATAGTGAAACCCATTGCTCTCTACAGTTAACACATACCACACACCCAATAAAAGCTTTCTCCTGCTTTCAAAACGAGGTGTGTCCACAAAACATGACGTCCACATACCGCCCCCCCCAACAACAGGAGTCAGACCTCAGCAGTGACATCTATAAACTAGAAAAGTTAACTAATGGGGGAGCATGTGAATAGTTTGTAGGTGAAAATTAAGTCGTTTCAGGGCATTGTAAAACATTTATTTTAATTAAGTCCTTTGTTGAAATCATTGTCTCTGTCTCCTTCTAGAGTACCCTCTGCTGTTTTTCTTTATTATGACACAATACTTCACAATTGCTAATTGGATATGGATTTACTTCTATTTGTTGTGGCCTAAAAATTTATACACTCAGTTGTCAAATACTGTCAGCAGTACCCAGTAAGATTTCATGCATGTGATTGCTTGTTTTGATTGTTCCAATAAATTATCCAAAGTGTTGATGTGTTTGTGTTACAGTTGTGATGTCTAAGTAGAATATTGATTGTTCTGTAATTATCTCTGATACCCAATTCTGTGTCACAGAAGCCATCACTCTTTCACAGCACAGCAATTCTATGTGGGCTGTGTTTTGTTGTTTTGGTACTTACTTAGTTGCAGTGTATGAATCACAGTAGTATTTTCTGCATGATTTTCTCTTACTACCTATACCCCTCTTACTGTTTGTCACAAGAGGTTCTTTTTGTCTTAAATTCTAAATTATATGTATGAAAAGAGCAAGGTTATGAGGCTAAAAATACCACAGTAAGTTGCTTTTTGTACTAAAGTGGTTAATGGTATGTATCAAGCATAGTTTTAATTTACTTACACTTCTGACTGTTGAAGCTGTTCTTAAGTCTACTGGAGTCTTTTCATCAACTGATCTGTGAGTAATTTGATTTTTCAGGAGTTTTTCTTCTGAATTTGGAACCATGAAATAGAAACACATCCTGTTCATTTCTTTAGTTTTACTAAGTAGTGTGTTGATTCTGTTAGTAACCACTTTTATTCCAGTCTTCCTGTGAAGATGAAACCTGGGGCATTGCCACAGTTACGTGTGCACATGTGGATTGGTTGTGTTTTGCCGCCCTTTCCTGCACAGCTTTCAGTGTGCTATTTTTGCCTGTTTTGCATAGGGTGCCGGCCAGGACAAACTGGGGATCTACGTCAAGTCTGTCGTGAAAGGAGGGGCTGCAGATGTGGTTAGTATTGACTTTAGAGAAGCTCACTCGCAGTTGTTGTGTGTTTGACAAGTGACATGGAGGGTCGTGTGGTGCTGGCTGGAGGAATGCATGTGTACTTAACTGCCTTTCTTCTCCCTGTTATGTCTCACGCCTTGCCGATGGGCTTAGGATGGACGATTGGCTGCAGGTGATCAGCTTCTCAGTGTGGATGGACGAAGTCTGGTTGGACTCTCTCAGGAAAGGTATGATTGGTTGATTCGTTTAAAACTTAGTTTTAACACAGTTCGGTGATACTTTGCATTCAAATTTGAAATTGGGAAACAATACTACAAAAGCCCTGGGCTCTTACCATTGTTCACCTTGCTAAGCACAAAACTCTATTAGTGTATGTGATGTTTCACTTGTTATTGAGTCTACGACAGTTTATTTTAAGCTACAGTGAGTATGTATATCCATTTATACATGCATTTTATATAAACGTACAGTCTTTAGCACTTCCTGAAATTTTTTATTATAATCTTACTGTTCTTAATGTTATACCAGGGTGTATGTTTACATTTTTTGTAGATGATTTCCAAAGGAAGGGCATGGGCAAAAGATAATCTGCCTGCAAGTCAGGACTGTTGCCCAGAATAGCACATGAACTGGAGACAGGAGCACATTTTGTTCTGCCTATGGCTGCCACATGGCAGTGAACACCGTTTCTTACATTCTCTTCCTAGGGCAGCAGAACTCATGACAAGAACGAGTTCCGTGGTTACACTCGAAGTGGCAAAGCAAGGTGCCATCTACCACGGCCTGGCCACCCTCCTCAACCAGCCATCCCCCATGATGCAGAGAAGTAAGAACTGGTGATCCACTCACCCCCCACCAGGGGCAGCTGGCTTTTACTGATTCTCTTCTGTGAGGTGTATTTTATAGTCATGGCCTATTTACTGAAACAGGCTCACTAAAAGGACATACTGACAAAAACCACATCTCTGGTTAAATGCCTTGACTTGGCCTGTTTTTCACTTTTTACATAACATAAAACTTAACTAGAACATGGGTTAGGAACCAAAGAGGGAAGGACATAGTCAACCAGAGTCAGCAAGTGAGCAGGTAGGGAAATAGTTGGCAGTCACACGAAGGATGGCTGCTCTACTCACAAGGAGGTGACCCGTGGACGAAAGTGTTAATGTAAGAACTAAGAAAAGTATATTTGGCTTTTTAAAAAAGTTACTTTAAAAATGGTTACTTTATTACTTAAGAAAGGTAAGTTTCAATTGGTGAGAAAAGAAAACTTTAAGAGTGCATTTTTCCCATAGATCTGTTTAATGAAATGTCTTCTGTATTGTCAGGACATTTATTTGACAGCTCCATAGAGATTCTAAGCTGGGCACCGGTGGCTCACACCTGTAATCCTGACTACCTGACTACTTGGGTGGCTGAGGTCAGGAGGATCCCTATTTGAGGACAGCAGGGGCAAATTGTTCTCAACACCCAATCTCAGTGGAGAAAAGAGCTGGGCGAGATGTTACACACCTGTCATCTCAGCTGTGGTGGGAATGCTAAAATAGGTTGGCCTGGGCAAAAAGCCAGAACCTATGTCCCATTAACCAGACCAAAAAGGGCTGGCGGAGTGGCTCGGGGTAGAACGCCTGCCTAGCAAGAGCAAAGATCTGAGTTCAAACCCCAGTACAGCTTCCCCTTTCACCCCCCAAAAAAAAGATTGTATACAAAGATTGTACACACTTATCTGAGAGATCTCCTATTTCTTAGGTGGAGTGCTTCTTGGGAAGTTTGGGTGTTGGTACATTTATTTTTATTTTAAAGCTGATCAGAGTGTTTAAAATAAAATCTTAGAACCAATGAAATAAAGATTGAACATGCTTTGATTTCAGTTTCAGATCGTCGTGGCTCAGGTAAACCCCGACCAAAGAGTGAAGGCTTTGAGCTCTATAGTAATTCAGCTCAAAATGGCTCCCCAGATAGTCCTCAGCTGCCTTGGGCAGAGTACAGTGAACCAAAGAAACTGCCTGGTGATGACAGACTGACAAGAAACAGAGCCGATCACCGCTCCAGCCCCAATGTGGCAAGTAAGTGGTGTTGCTCTATTTATGTACCTGTGTGGTCATAGTTAGTAGCAAGAGGACACATTGTGTTTTGCTTGTTACTAAGTGAAAACTGAACCTTCATCTACTGGCTAACTAGGATAGAGTTTTCACAGGGATATCATAACACTCTTGTAACAGAAATAAAACCTAGATGGAACACCTTTGAGTCAGTTGATGCTATAGGCAGAAATACTTTGTTAATGTCTCTTGCAGAGGTTTCAGATTACCAACAGAAGCGAAATGGTTTTTATACTTTTAAAGGTTTGGTAACAAAAAAGGAGAAATTATAGAAGGATATACAAAAGAGACACAGACTCAAGAAGCCTTAAGAATTTACTGTCTGTCCCTTTCCCAAAAATGTTGGCTAGTCTCTGGTCTTAGAAAAAGCTCTGATGCCGGCTCTGGGCTCTGATGGCACAAGACACCGTGTGGGGTGGGAGGACCTGGCTTCTCACGAGTCTTGTTTTTGCCTCTGTGCTAGACAGCTCATTAGCACCGTGATGATGCTGGTCACTGCCTTTAAGGAAATATCATTACATTTAATACCAGACTTTTTTTTCTTGCCTGTTTCTAACAGATCAGCCTCCTAGTCCTGTGGGAAAGAGCACATATGCCTCTGGAACAGCAGCTAAGATAACGTCTGTCTCCACTGGAAACCTCTGCACTGAGGTCTGAGAGATGCGCCGAGACCCTTTTCGTGTGTAGTACTTACGGTTCACTTAGAGCCTGAGTTCTAATACACACTCAGCAAATTAGTGTTGAAAAGTTAGCAAATTCCTAAATTTGCGACATTTCATCTTTTGATTGTTTGTGATACTGAAATTTGAACTCAGGGCTTCACACTTGCTAGGCAGGCACTATACCACTTGAGCCATTCCACCAGTCCCAATCCTTTTTAAATATTAGTTAGGTATATTAGTTTTAAATTAATAAATTTAGGCCAAATAAAATGTTTTTTCTCATTCACAGTACATTACCAAACTTAATTTTATTAATGTAGTATTTAACATGCTGTTTTTGCTTTGATTTCTAAACTAGAGGACTAGAAAGTAAATTAGTCTGTTGTCCAGTTGTAAGCACCTCACTGTTTTTGTTCTTCCCTCTTCACAGGAGCAGACCCCTCCACCCAGACCTGAAGCCTACCCTATCCCCACTCAAACATACACCCGAGAGTATTTCACCTTCCCAGCCTCCAAGTCCCAGGACCGGATGGCTCCTCCTCAGAACCAGTGGCCAAATTATGAGGACAAGCCACACATACCAACCGACAGCCATTCCAGTATTGCAATTCAGGTTAGAAATAAGGGCTTCCTCAAACTTTCCTCAGCCCCCAAAGGAGTAAGGCAGACCAGTTTGATCAATAAGGAAACGAGTGACTTCTAGATGCGATATTTTCTGTACAATAGCAAGGTGTCTTCTTATTTTTTCCTTTCACAGTTTTGTGGTTAAAGGGGAATGGAGTAGAATACAGAATACGGTAGGAGAAGGGATTTCATGTTCTAATGCTTGATAAGTAAAATGTTAGTAATCTAAAGTGTAATTACAGCTTTTACAGAGGGGTTTCTGATTCCAGCAGTGAAAAATGAGACCTCAGTGACATCACTTGCACTTTTTTCTCTCCCGCCAGTGGAACCTGTGGTAGGGATATGTTAGGCTATCGCTCTTTTAAAGTGGTATGTTGTCTGCTTTGTTGGTTGTTTATTTTCCAGATTTATATCTTCAGTTTCTGCTCGTTATCAAGGCAGGGAAAAGATATGACTCAGACATCACAGTGATCATTTCTATCAGGGTGAACTTTCAGACATGCTACTTTGCAGACTTTGTACCAGCCCTTTGAAAAAAAGTTTCTCTGTCTCTCATGCACTCAACAAGACTTTGTCCATTGGAGTTAAACTACTGCCTTTTTTACATTTCTAAGATTGAAGCAAAAACATCTTGGATGAATGAGACTTGTCCTGGGCTGAGTGGCCCTATCAAAGAGCTCCTAAAGCTACTCCTGAGCTTAGAACTCATTCAGAAATGGATCCATGGATGGATGGTTATGGTGTGGTAATTGGTAGTAATTGGACTTGGTTGCAGAGGAGTATTTTGTCGCCCGTGGTGCAGTTAGACCACACAGAAGTCAGTGCTAGGGCTGGTCCCACCTGGAGGCTGTGCAGATGCTCTCATGCTCTGCTGAGGAGTTCGGGGGGAAGGCACCAGCAGTGACACACCTGGGTGTTCGTGTGGTTTGTGTTTTCCATTGGTGCAGAGAGGAGAGGAACTGCATCTTTTCCTTTGTTTTGCATATAAATTCACAACAGTTTATTTGGCCAGTGAGTTATAGAGCAGTCTCAGCTTCTAGTCTGTGTGCTTTGTTCCACACTTTCTGTAGTCTTTCTTCTCCATGAACATGAAATTATCTGTGAAGTTTTGATCATTTCTTCTGGTGAATGGCTGGGGTATAATGGTTTCTCTTTTTCTTTTCCCAGCGTGTCACCCGTTCCCAAGAAGAGCTTCGGGACGAGAATGCTTATCAGTTTGAGCGGCATCGAGCAGAGGCCACTATGGATCGGAAGTCCGATAGTGAT
Organism: Castor canadensis; assembly: GCF_047511655.1. Lineage (NCBI taxonomy): Eukaryota > Metazoa > Chordata > Mammalia > Rodentia > Castoridae > Castor > Castor canadensis. Next base: position 1,826,104 of record NC_133386.1, on the reverse strand, counting down.
ATGTGGATAAATCAGAGCTCTTCGGTAGAATCTAGTACGTCTAGCCAAGAGCACCTGAACCATTCTTCCAAGTCAGTCACCCCTGCTTCCACACTGACCAAAAGCGGCCCTGGCCGTTGGAAAACCCCAGCAGCGGTGCCACCCACACCAGTGGCCGTCTCTCAGCCCATTCGAACAGACCTGCCTCCACCACCCCCTCCACCCCCTGTGCACTACCCCAGCGATTTTGACGGGATTTCTATGGACTTGCCTCTCCCGCCCCCTCCCACCAGCCAGGTGGGACCACAGTCTGCTCAGGTGGCTGCTGCAGAACGGAAGAAGCGAGAAGAGCACCAGCGGTGGTATGAGAAGGAGAAGGCCCGCCTGGAGGAGGAGCGCGAGCGGAAGCGCAGGGAGCAGGAGAGGAAGCTGGGGCAGATGCGCACCCAGTCCCTGAACCCTCCTCCTTTCTCCCCCCTGGCCACACAACAGCTGAAGCCAGAAAAGCCTTCCACACTCCAGAGGCCTCAGGAAACAGTGATTCGGGAGCTGCAGCCCCAGCAGCAGCCCCGCACGATCGAGCGCAGAGACTTGCAGTATATCACAATCAGCAAAGAGGAGCTGTCCTCAGGGGACAGCCTGTCCCCTGACCCATGGAAGCGAGATGCCAGGGAGAAGCTGGAGAAGCAGCAGCAGAGGCACATTGTGGACATGCTGAGTAGGGAGATCCATGAGCTCCAGAGCAAGGCAGACCGCAGCGCGGAGGAGAGCGACCGTCTGCGGAAGCTCATGCTGGAGTGGCAGTTCCAGAAGAGGCTCCAGGAGGCTACGCAGAAGGATGAGGACGATGAGGAAGAGGAAGACGACGACGTGGACACCATGCTGATCATGCAGCGCCTGGAGGCTGAGCGAAGAGCCAGGGTAAAGGGGGAAATGCCTCTGCCTCTGACCTGTGTGTGTTTGTTATGGAGACAGCTCAGCCAGCAGTCGTGAGGAAGGGCCCACCATGTTTACTATAGGTGTTACTGTTGGCTGACGTCCTGCAGATGTGAGCCAGGGTTCCAGGGCTGGAAAATTTTGAGACGTACTTTGACAAGAAGTAAATGCAGTTCAGATGGAACTGTCTTGTTCTAATTAGTAACCTCGTAATTACCCTTCTAATACTTCCATTGAGAAAACAGGAATTTGCTAATGACCACTCATAATCTTGATTAGGGATTGGCAAAATTTTTCTTAAAGGGCCAAGAGAGTAAATACCTGAGGCTTGATCAGCCCGTGTCTATGGGGTCAGAGGATCACTTGGCTCTGCTGCAGATATCACACAAACAGTGGGTGTGGCTGAGTGCCAAAGAAGCCCAACAGAAATGGCCTCAATTATGAGTCAAGGAAACTGTTCAGGACATGAGCTTACGTTCAGCATCATTAGCAGAAGTAGAAGCAAGCATTCATTATAGTCATAGTTGTAGTGTAAAAGTGCTGAGAGCTTTTGATCTGATTTGTATCTCTCCGTACTATAAAATGGTTTTTGTGTCAAATAAAACTTTAAAAGTAAAGCTTAAAATGCCAAATTTTAGGTGGAAGCCAGATTTTTGTTACCCTGTCAAGAGAACTGTTAAGAGAGAGGCATTTTGATATGAATTTGTGGAGAGTGCTATTGACTATGTCATGCTAATGAGTTCTAGTGATACTTATCTACACAGTGCAGTATTAAGAGAAAAGGTGGCCAAGAGCTTGGTTGGTTTTTTTTGTTGTTTTTTTGTTTTTTGTCTTTTGGGTTTTGTTTCTAATTTCAACTCTTCTTTAATGCTGGAGCATTTACCTCACGAGGAAATTCAGTCCACACAGAGCTCTGTGGTGTGATCCCTTTTTACTTGCTCTGTGAATTTTTCCTGAAAAGTCTCTCTCTCACACCTACTTCTTGATAGATATATGCCCAAAATTCAGCTGGAACCCCTATAGACACTTAAGTTTCTTAAATAAGACCAAAATGTGATCTGTGATTTTAAATGATTGCATCGCTTTTTATTAGTATGTAATCACTAGTACACTTCCTTAAATCCTTAAGAATGACTTCACCATAGAACAATTTTATTTGAGAGAGCAGCTATTCAGTTAATGAAAAAGATTTTTACCATCAGAGTACTCTGAGTAGCTTTCATTTGCTTCACAGCCAGTTGTACGTCGCTGTGGCCTCACCAGCACCAGAGCTGGTGTGTGCTCTGCTCGGCTGGTCACTGAGCACACTCGTGGCCTCATCTTGCCCATGGGCCCATGTCCCAAGATAGGAGGAAAGGATGACTCTGCCTTTCCTGCAGTCATACTTTGAATGTCCAGCTGTATATTTTATGGCTAATGAGTACACAATATCAGCACTTCTCAGTGTTATAAATGTATCCTAACAGTAGTGAAAAATTAGTAGCTGCATTGTAGCATTGTGTAGTCACTCTTCTGTGAAGATGAAGTTTTTATTGACGATTTGTCATAGTTTTCCAAATGTTCATACACTGAATGCTTCAAATCCTTTTAGTATCTATTACATTTGGAAAGGTTTTTATGCTAATTTAGTAAAAATTTTTTTTTTGATTTATTATATTTGGGTTAACAATATAGTCTCCAAATAAGAGAGCTAAGGGAAATTTTGCTTTTTTTGTTTTTTATGCCTGTTGATGATGAAAGTCAAGTATTTAATAGCATGTAGACATTTTTCTGTTTCCAGTGCTAGAAGTTAGTTGTGGTTTTGTAGATTTCTCATCGGGTTGTTCAAAAACAGGCGAAGCATGACAGCAACAAAGAATGCCGGTGGCGGAATGCAGGTCTAAACCTAACTTTTGTTTCACACTTCATCTTTCTTTTTTTCCCTTCTCTACTACCTGCAGCAGACTGCTATGCCAGCAATCTCTGTTCTAGATTTGGTATGTTCTTGTTTCTTTCCCTGTCTTGATTTTCTCCTCTCTTGGTGGTGGCTGTTTTATGTCTCAGTGGATCAGCTCTCCCTCGGTCTCCTCAGTGGAGGCAGCCCTGTGACATTTAGAAGCATGCCTTGAATGTTACTAGACTTAGATACTCTTTGCTTTTCTCATTAATTTTAAATGTTACTGTTTGTTTATGGTTTTGACCTTTTATTAGTTTGAGTCATAATTTGATTCTGTGTATTCCTAACCTAGTCACAAGTACATGAGCAAAATAAATTTTGCACTGAGCAATCCATTTCACTCTTTATTACATTAGAAATAGATTTTAAATATCAACAGTATTTAACAATTTTAGGTTCTGTTGTAAACTCAGTTGAAATGGTATTGACACTGCTCCTAGTTTAGATTGAACTGAGGTACCACTGTGTTGGCAGAGCGAGAGATTTCCAGTGAATATGTATTCTGTGTTTTCTTTGATAAGATCACATGAATTTTAGTTGAGTTGATGAGCCATACCAATTTATATTTTGCCCACAAATACTTGCAGTAGCATTCTGCTGTGATTCATTGTGTTGACTGTTAGTGCTGGAGAAATTTGGTTGATCATTGAGTGCTCTTTGTGCTTAAATACTGTATCTGTGTCACCTGCATAACAGTTATATTCTGACTGGCATATTAACTCTTTAAGTGAGTGTCTATTCTGGGTCAGCTTCTAAGTGATGTGGAGCCACTACCCCACAGTACTTGAAAAAATCCTTGAATCCCCAGGAGTGATGGCACCACCTGTAATCAGCAGTGAGGAAGCAGAGACAGGAGGATTGAGACCAGTCTGGGCTACATAGTAAGTTCAAGGCTCTCCTGATTTACATAGTGAGACCCTGTCTCAAAAAAAAAAATCCTTTAATCAAGGTTTTACTTTAATGGCCTTTTCACCAAGTAATACTCCCCTCTTTTCACTTTAGCATGGGAACAGTCACCCAGAGAGAAACCTTTCTTAAAAACAACTCCCCTCCCTGGTTATCAGAAGGCATATTTTCTGAGCTCTGATATTTGTTTATTTTACATCAATCAAAATAATAAAATACCCCCCCAAACTTTGTGTCAGAGGTATTTGTACTGGAAGATGTTGATCAATTAATCTTTTTTAGGATCTCACTCTGTAGTCCAGGCTGACCTCAAACTCCCAGTGCTCCAGCCTCAGCCTCCAAGTGCTCAGATTACAAGCAAGTGCAACCATGCCTGGCACAGAATTATTCTTGGTGTGAGATGCTCATTTAACAAGTGTTTATCAGCATCCATTTTATGGCAGTGCTCCCTGTATAGCCCATGCTGGCCTCCAGCTCTTGATCCTCTGCCTCAGCCTCCTGAGTGCTGGGATTACAGATATGCCCCACTTGCCTGGGCCAGAGAGGGTTTTTTGTGCTATGAAGACATCTGTGATGAACAATAATACTTAATCTAAGATTTCTATTTCAAAGAAGCTATTTTGAGTTGTCCTCATTTTGAGAGGATAAGTATTCTGAGTTTTAGTGTTGCTCTTAACCACCACGTTTCTGAGCACTTCTCGGCCCAGTTCCCCGTGAGTATTAATACCATTACTGACAGTGCTATTTTCTGTAGAATTAATTCTTGTGTGTCAGAGTTGGCAGGTTATCCTGGGCACCTCCTCTGGGGGAGATGGGTAGGTGATGATTTCCATGATCCTGTGAATAGCAGTGCTGCCCTATGGTCTTATGACATGCTCTTAGCACATCACAGGATTCGGGGTGACTCATGGGATAATGAGGCAATTCTTGCCATGTTGGGAGCAGCCAAGTTCCATGAGACTGGAGGGTTGCCTAGACAGGTCCTGTTCTTCTTTCTGGTCTCTCAGGGGCTGCTATCCCTTTCAGTCCAGGGCCTGCCTCCTCCTCCCTCTCCCTGCTCATCCCAGATGCATGGCTTTGAGGACCCATTCACATTTCTAGTTCAGCCCCTCCCACACTAACGACCTGGTTGCCCACCTGCCTGTTAGCGTCTCCTTCTAGAGATAGCTACAGCTTTGCAAGTTCAGCATGTTCATCAGTAAATCCCTTTTTGCAGCGCACCCCACTCTACCTCTACCTCTTCCTCCCTGTACACTTGTAGTTGCCCAGTCAAGAATACGTAGTCCACCATGATCCCTTTTCTTTTCTCTGTTCAGAAACTACTGCTTCTCTCTCTCAGAACCTGACTGCACCTAGGTACTCCACTCCTCCCATCCCCAGTGTGAGCTGCTGTCATTTCCTGCTGGTCACTGAGGAGAGTGTGGCTGGACTTGTCAGTTCTGCTCCTGGTACCTTCGTGGGGCAGTTCTCATCAAAGCAGCTCTAGCAATCCCAGGAGGAAGTCCCCGTCACCCTGCTGAGTGCTGCTTCTTCACCTAGACAGACAGGTGGGGTCTTCCCAGGGTCTGTTGAGGCTGTCGGTCTCTACCATCCTCCATCCTTTGGCCTGCCTGCCCACCCAGTGAGGGGCTTCTCAGCGTGCCAGGCCAGCTTCTCCCCAGGTGTCATTGCCCTTCGCTAGGGGTGCCCTTGCTGACTCCCTCAGTGAGATGTGCCTGCCCGGGTTGCTTGATGCTGATGTGCATCTGTCCTTACTCAGCTCCTGGCTGTGCTTCCCTGCACTCTGCTTGTTTGCTGAGCACTTGCCGTCCTCTTGCTCACACCCCCTCCTCCCACTTGAGGCTCCTCATCATATATGGGTATTTGCTGCTTTGGGGTAGCAATACTGACCTTTTGTCTGCCCAAGTTCCTGGAAGAGTTCTGGCATATGGTTGGTGGTCAGTCATGCTGAATATGGTCTGGGGCCCAGATCCTCAAGCTCCTGATGGTGTGTGTCCTTCATACCACCTGACAATAAAGTCACTGTTAGGTTCTCTCTGAGTTTAACTGCTAAGATGCTACATGAAGCCACAGCTGTCCAAACCAAAATATGTTTTGTTGGGACTCCAGCTCCCCTCCCCACTTCCCTGAGGCCAAAGAATAGTGAAGCACTCTGTCTATAGGGCCTTTCCCTTAACTCCCATGGCAAATCCATTTCCAGGAGTCCTGGAGTGTGTTGGGACACTTACATCCTGTGGTCATAGTACTCTGTCCTATCTGGAGCCTCTTTAACTGTTGCAGCCCATTCAGTTAAGGCCTGGGATGAGTGGATATTGACCTGGCTGAGGTCTAGAGGATACCTCTTGCACTTAGTGACAGCTTGTGTAACTTGTGCCCTTATTGCTTCTGTTACTTACATTTCTTCATAACAAACCTGTACTGTAGCCGGTACTGTGGGTGAGTAGAAGGCCAAACCCAGTGTACTACAGCCTCATCCCTATCACGCAGATCAGGTGCAAGTCAGCATTGTGAGCAGCATTTCCCAAGTCATGTTAACTACTCTTACTGCTGGCACAGAAGCACCTCTTTTTCCCAAAGTGGCATTACCAGGACCATCTTTGAGCTAGACATCCACTGGGCCATGGCTTATGTCACCTTTGTCCTGTCACCAGAGGTTAACAAGTCCTGTACTGACTAGGACAATCTGAGAGCTCACAAGAACGAGCCTTCATCCTGAGTGATAACAGTGACCAGATGTCTTCAGAAATTTCTGCAGCTCTTCTGTTCTCCAGTGAAAACCCCTGCTGGGCCCCTTCCTGTGCTGCACTTCTGCCTGGCTTTGTTGGGGGCAGTAGCCACACAAAGGGAGCCCCCAGGTAGAAGAGATCGAGTCAGAAGCCTTACAGACATTTCAGACCCAACTGAGGAATTGGTCTCAGAGCAACCACTGGTAGGAAGTGCTCTCCACATGGCCCTTTCAGTTTGGAGCACCCTTGAATGATGGGCCTGCCCAGAGTGGACAGTGCCTCTCCAAGGAAGGCAGTGCTGCGTAAGAACTCGGGAGTATACATTATGGAGCAGAGCAGAAAACCGCCGTGATGGCATGAGATGGAAGTTGCCAGGCAGGGGTGCAGCTGTGGGTCCTGGCCCTCTGAGCCTTATGCTCTACTTGGGGGCTACTTGCTTATGTCTCTGCTACTGGGATCTTTCAGCAGCTGAGCTTTAAATTTTAAAACTTTTGAGAAAATGGTCATTTTTCTTAAATTAAAAAAAGCAAGTGTGTGGACCACGTGGGCCGTACTAAGTAAGAGAAGGGTTTGTGGCCCTGGTCTCATTCAGTGTGTACCGTCACTGAAAGGGAGGCCTTTGTTTCCTGGTAGCAAATCTGACGCTAGACACAGTTGTAGAACTGGACTCTGAACCCAGGTATTACGGTACCAGAGGGCAGTAGAAATGAGTGATCTGATCAAGGGTCTTCTTTTTCCCCTTAAACTTTGAGCATTTTTATTGGAAGAGAGCATAAACAGAATAAATATTGAAGAAAAGAATTTTTAAGAACTTTAGTAGACTTTGAATTGTGTTCAGTGAAAATGTCAAAAAATAAAGGCTATCATGACCTTATTTTATATTCACATATTTAAACACCGTTGTCTGTTTTACTGAGATTTCTATAATCAAGATACAAAGTAACATGTGCTGTGAAATTATAGACTCATGGATTTTGACCTGCATTATTTTTTAATCTGAAAAGACTTTTTTAGGAGTGTGGACTGCTCGTCTCTCAGGACCTTGGTCCAAGTTGACACGCTGGTTTTGAACTTCCAGCAGCAGTCCTGGTTTTAGAATAGCTTTAGTTCAGACCACTGTGGTTTGTACCTCAGTGTCCAGCATGGCTGTCCTACCCAAGTGCAGTGTCACCTCCCCAGGCGGTGTGTTGCTGGGCTTAATGTGTCTGTGTAGCTGTCGCTGTTTGAGTAGTTCTTGGAGTAAATTTAGAGCTTCTTTAATTCTTAATGCTTATGGAAGGGGAAGGAATGTGAAGCAGTGCTTTCTGGAAGAACACAAAAATTGTGGGGGAAATGAGAACACATGAATTAGTAATAACTAATGAGCTGAACACAAGGAGAAGGCTCCTTGCTTACACCTGCCATCTAGACATAGAAAAGTAAAGCTTTATTAGAAAGTGCTGTGCCTATTTATAGATTTACAAGGCAGAGTTTGTACTTGTAATTAGAGAATTGTACTTGTTCTGGCTTCCTAAAGTTCCTGTTCGGTTTAAAAGAGCAAACCGATTCTATCATCGTACAATATGTTCGTGCCCAGAACTGCTCTTTTAGGTCTAGCAAGTACAGCGTAATGAAATTAGCTTGCACGTTGTTGGAGAGGGGAGCCCTCAGTGCATCAGTTCATTCTGCTGCTTTTCTGTAGGATATTTCCTGTCCTCTGTGCTGGTGTATTTTGTGTTTTCAGGTGGTGCTATTTTGCATCATCTCTGTTGAAGACTGGAGCTCTGGTCTTTGTTTTTGGCAGTGAGTTCCTGACCCCACCCCATCCCCATGCAGGGCCTCAGGCACCTGCTGTTAAACCACACCCAGTTATCCCAGCCTCCCTCTCAGGCTTGTTCCTAGGTTATAGTAAAGAAAAAATTAAATTCATTTGCCTTTTTGAGAAGACAATTTTAATTTTTTCTAAGATGTTTCCTTATTTAGTGACATGAAAAAAAACAGTAATGCAGGTCAATGTATTCTTCCCCACCAGATGCAGTATTTTGTTTCACAGAAATCAAGGGAGAGAGAAGTTGTTAGATTTTTTGTTTCTAAAAAAGTATATAAACACAATTCAAATGTGTTTCTGCTATTAACAATTTGTAGAAAGTCTGGTAATTGGTAGAAATGTAGAGGGACCTCACCTTGCAGGAATTTTAGGAACGAGATTGTGAATCAGCTGCTCTTGATGACATATCTAGTGCCACTGTGGGAGTTCCAGTAGCCCAGGCCTGTGCCAACTGAGAAGGAAGTGGAGAGTGACACTGCCCCAGCTAGAACCACAGACAGCTGTGTGTCGAGATGAACAAAAGGGAGCCTGTCCTGTTTAGTAGCCCAGGCTGCCTTTTTAGAAGAGGTTTTCAACCTGTAATGCAGAGAGCAGAGAAGAATATGACCCTCGGGAGCATAAAGGACCCAAAGCCGTATAGAAAGCACACATAGGGCATTTGAAAATACCTGTAAGTGTTGGAATGCTGTGACAGAAAGGTGTTGTATCTTTTGTGTTATTTTAAAAAGGCAGAACTCAAATGACCAAAACTAGAAGAAAAACGAGGTAATGAATTCTGGGCCAACTTAAGAACTTTTGAACTAACTAGCACCTACAGCTGAGTGTGCTGAGTGGGCTTGCAGTAGTCCCCAGGTGCTTGAAGTATTCAGACACAATTGAGTTCCTTCCACACCTCAAGTTCAGACTGACTCAGAGCCTGGGGTTATCCAGAGTGCAGAAGGAATCCTTGGAAGTCCAGGATGGGATCCAAAGGGCCAGGGAGGAAGAGCACAAGGTCCTCACTGACCGAGAACAAGTGGGTTGGGGGCAATGGGGGCAAGCAGCATTGTGCTGCCGTGGGGCCCCACATTCCACAGGAGAGGCACTTTCTTCTTGCATTCAGGAGGTGGGGGTGTTCTGAAGTCCCATCTAGTGGGAGCTGTCTGCTGTTGAGGGTGTTAAGGTACAGGGGCAGCTAACAGGCTTACTCTAATACAAGAATCATGCTTGTGTAATGCATGAATATCTGAGATAACTTGTTTCTTTGAGCCATGATTAATGGAAGAACAACTCTGGGACTGTGGAGACAAAGTACTTAGGTAACTCATTTTGAAATTACAGGGTTATAAAATGTGTAAGCTTTATCATCTTCCAACAGTGACATAACCTGGTATTTTCTATTTAACTTTCTGTATGTATGTGTCTGGGTGTGCCTTTGTGTGTCTGCCTGTCTCCACGTGTGCTTTTATGTTTGTGCTGGTGGCGTTGACTGGGTGAAACTTAAAAGCAGTTTGTTGTTAGTTGCAGGATGAGGAACGCAGGCGCCAGCAGCAATTGGAAGAGATACGTAAGCGAGAAGCAGAAGATCGATCAAGACAAGAGGAAGAGCGTCGTCGCCAAGAAGAGGAGCGAGTAAAACGAGATGCTGAAGAAAAGGTCATGGTCCTCTAAGGGCAGCTAGAGTTTTACCAAATTAGCCTGAACAGAATTGATTGGCTGGGCAGAGGGGCTAGAAATCGTGTGTGTCTGGGACACCCAAGACAGATGGGACTGGGTCTTCCAGCTTCTGTTTTTGGACCAAAAACTCTAGCCCCATCTGGCTGCCTGCCTCTCTTCTGGACTGTCTCCAGGCTCCCTTGCCTTCTGAGCTGCTCTCCCTCAAACTCCTGAGCACCCAGGGCTGCACAGCAGTGCACCCCTCGGTAAAGAGTCTGATTGTGTATTCCTCTGGACAGGGCCCAGCTTGCTTTTGTCAAGGTGATTGATGCTTGTTCAGCACTGTTTGAATTGAGTGTGAACCAGGGGAGGCACTAGGACATGCAAGACAGTCTGTTAACTTTAACTTTTCAAATAGACTATTTACTCAAACAGTACTAATTTTGGTTGATGACAAAGAGAGTAGATGGCTCATTAAAAACATTGTACAAGGAAAATTTAGTATGCAATCTGATAAATATTCTGGTTATTTACTTCTACATGTGTTTTTTATTCAAGTGATTATTTAGTTGAATTTTAAAATGAAGCTGACTTTGACATTCTGAGAAACAGGAACTTGGAAATGTAGTCCTCAGATCTTTCTGCATCTGTGTGTTTGCAGCTAAGGTTTTCTGGGGTGGTGAGGAGGTTGCCACCTTGAGACCAGGTGGGCTCTGCCCTGTCCCCGGGGGATGGTGTGTTGCAGTGCAGCTTGAGTACTTCTTGTTACTTCCCTTCCATGAAGGTAGAAGCTTTGAGTGTCACAACTTCTCATGGGGAAAAGTTTAGTTTTTATTAACAATTCTTTCCTTGATAGTGCAGTGAACTATATTAATAAAACTTCCTTTCCCGCTTCCCCGCCCCCCAAAAATATTTTAGGAAGTTAGTAGTGGAGTGATTGATTGGTCTACAAGTCAATCTAAGAATAAGATTGACAGACATGCTGTGACTCACTTAAATGAAAGAGTGGATGGTGTGAGGGCACACACTGCCTGGAAATGCAGTGATTTGGGTGTGTGTTACAGATCTTTGCCTCCCATAAAATGTGTAGTGCTCATACCTGTTGTACTGAGCAGTTTTGAAAGAATCAAAACTTGAGCTGACCCATGAGTCTGTCACCTGTGGAATGTCAGTCAGAAGGGATAATATTCCCAGGAAACCAGGTTTCCAGAACTTGAGCTGTGTGGTTTCTGGGTTTATGGTGGTGGTAGTGTTGCTCTGCTGTTCTCTGAAGTCCCCTTGGGCTATTGGGCGGATGCCTTTCTCAGGTCAGTGCCTGCCTGGCTGCCCAACCCTGCCTGGTGCTCATGGTTGTAGTTAAGGCCTGTCCTGGCCTTGCCAGAGCCATAGCAGAGCAGCCTGGCCCCCCCTCAGAGCTGTGTGCAAGGAGAGAAGAAGCAGGTTATGTTTTCTGTGCTGAGAAACTCTTGGGTTAGTTTTTCCAACACCTGTTCTCACAACTCATGATTATGTCAAATACCACTCATGTTTTAGTAACTACTTCTCTAATTGAGTGGTCACTGTAAAAAGTAGCTGAAAAACCTATTTTTATTACAGAATATCCAAAATTGATAGGTTTGCTTTGTTGCAGAAAGTGTGCATTCATTTTCTTGGTAAAGTTGCCTTGCTCATGTAATTGTGTCAGCTCCTGGTGTAATTGAAAGGGGTTGGTTTCTCCCTCCAGTGTTGTCAAGCCCCTGTTTCTTACGTAGTCCAAGACTTGACAATGCTCTCTAAAGTCACAGGGGTCATTCTAGCTTAGTTGCCCGGCAGAAGGGAATACTGACTTTGGGCAGACAAGAAGACAAAATTGCTTCTTTAGGACTTCCCAACATAGAATCAGAAATTGGGTCTGGGATAGTGATTGGGGCTGGCATTTACACTTAGCGTTTTCTCCTCAGAAGGTGAAGTGAGGACCATCATGTGTTCCCTGTGTGTGGCTCTCGAGAAGATAGGGAGAGAATGCAGCATAAAAGTGAAAATAGGGGCTAAAACTTACCATGGTGCCAACAAGGTCCCTGAAGTTCTCTTGGGTTGAATGACTTAAAATCCACTGTACTCCCTTGTAGTATTATGCACTTCCTCCAGTTTAGGCAGACTATTCTGTTTGCTCTTTCATCCCCTTCTTTTTTTTTTTTTTTTTTTTTTTTTCTTGTGCTCTGAAGCTCTTGTCAATCTTTAATAGAACTGTGCTGTTACCTTTTTAAATGTTAAAAGAATTTTAACACTGTCAACTGTAGTTTGTGCAGATGTATGTCAGAGAAAATGTATAGTATGTGTCAAAATATATTCTTGTTGCTGTTGCTACTAATGCTTGGCTCTCTAATTTTCTGTTCATCAGGGAGTTTACTAAGATTTAAAATATAAGTTAAGAACTGTGGAAAACATATGTTAGATTGTTGCTTTGGGATAATGAGTGATGTTTCTTAACAATTTATGGTTTCCTGTTAAAACACAGCAGTAACAGGTAAGTTAATATCCTACCAAAACAGAAGAGGAGAGAGAGAGAGAGATGGAGAGAAAGAGAAGGAGGAAAGGAAAGGATGGAGAGGATTCAGAGTCTAGCTTGTGTAATTACACTCAATTCAGCCTACAGGTGATTCATCCATGCTTCTGAGCAGTTTATATCAAATAGTCCAGAATAGTGAGAGTGTACTCTTAAGTCTTGGAACAAGACTGTCTCTGGGTTGATCTCCCTCTTCTGTTGCAGTAATTGTTACAGTGACATGTGATGTCCTATGGACCGGTTGTCAGTGTGGTGATGGGGAGTGATGGTCAGTGTACATGTCATTCACTGTGAAGGTCCAGAGGGTCCTCTGATCTCTTCCTGACTTCTGACCTTGCACTCTTGTCTATTCCCGCCTGCAGAGGCGACAGGAAGAAGGGTATTACAGCCGCCTGGAAGCTGAGAGGCGCAGACAGCACGAGGAGGCGGCGCGCAGGTTGCTGGAGCCCGAGGAGCCCGGGCTGTGCCGACCTCCACTTCCACGGGACTACGAGCCCCCGTCCCCGTCCCCTGCGCCCAGCGCCCCTCCTCCCCCACCTCAGCGAAACACCTCCTACCTCAAAACGCAGGTCCTCTCCCCAGATTCGCTGTTCACTGCCAAGTTTGTTGCATACAATGAGGAGGAGGAGGAGGAGGAGGAGGACTGCGGCCCAGCAGGTCAGGATAAGTACTCCAGCATGAGGAAGTCTCATGGGGACCTTCCTCCTGCCACTCTCAGGCCACAGCAGATCCCCTGCCAACCACGCCCAGCCTCCGATGGCATCTTTCTCTCCAACTCATTCCAGCCACCCTCGGCCACAGCCAACAGTACTGCTCCCATCCACAGGGCAGGCCAGCCCCCCTCCCCTCCAAACAAACCACGCTTCTGCCCTCGCGGCCACTATAAAGGTAGAGGTCAAACGGAACGGCAAGTCAAGCTCTCCTTTCATGACAATTGGAGCCGGATCTCTGCATACTGGCCACTTGGCGCAGTCTGTGGAGATCGGGCCTGCCTTGGCATTTGGGTTTCACTTGATCACTCTCAGCATGGTGATCTCCCTCTGCCTCCCCTTGTGATGTCTGTGCTAATGCTCTAATGATGAGTGTCCGAGTGCTCCGATTGATTTCCTTATACTTGAAGAAATTCCGTGTCTTTGATTTGCTGACAACAATCAGTCCTCCTCTGTCATCCCTGAGTCACTTGAAGTACTGTTGGTCTTGGCTTTCATTCTCTGCCTTTTCACGTAATTCCAACCTTTGGTCAAAACAAGGGCCTTTTCGCACATCAGTGCCTTTAAGTTTCCATTGTTTAATGTGAGTAGAACTTTGGGTTCTGCATCCAGTGACCTCTGTGGTGAATCATGTCCTTCATGGTGGCATGGTTGGGTGGTGGAGCGTCTGCTGAGCTGGTTAGCAGCAAGGCTTTGTGGGCTATGCAGGCTGCCAGGTGCCAGAGGCCAGAGGCCCTGGTGATCCGAACTTCCTCTGCTCCCCCTGCCCTTACTCGCTCCATTCCTGTTTCTACCTCGCTGTCTTGAAGCTCCACCAGCCCGCTTTGGTAGGCTTGCAGCTGCTATGAGCTCCCAGCTTATTGCTGAGCACAAGGCCCTCCTGTTGCCTTCAGGGCACAGAGGCTGAACATAGCCCACGGGATTCAGTAGGCAGGCTGTGGGTGCACTGGATGTTGTGTTTAAGATGTGGCTAAATTATACTCAGTTAACATCACTGGCACCAAACATCCTCAGATACAGTAGTGAGGTTTTAATCAGTGCATGTGTCTTCTAGATTCTCTGATTCTGCTTAAACATGAGACCTGGCAGCTGTGACAGCAGTGAATTTTCTAGGACTCTAGAAGTCAGGGTAGCCTGACTCTTCTGTTCATACAACAAATGAGTTTGTCAGAATCTTTTTTCCCACCTGAATCAGAGCTATAATCCACTTTGAAGGCTTGATGTATTAACATTATTTACATTGAGTCACTCTGAAAGCCAAAATTAAATCTTTTTACAAAATTTTTATGGTGTGTTGAGAATTTGCTGCCTTGAATGGTAATAAATTTTGAAGCAAGGTGCTATAATTTTGCATCAGATTTTATAAGCTGAGCTGTGCATATTTTATAAGTGTCATGACACATTTGTAACAGACTACTGCAGTTATGGATCACTTCTAACCATCGTGGCTCAGTCACACCACTGACCTTTGCTTTGTCTCAAACCTGAAGTACCACTCAGGAGCAGGTTTTAGTCTGTGTGATGGAGCCCTCGTGAAGCACACAGCTGTCTGCGCCATGTACAGCTCATGTTGCCCTTGTCCTTGCTTCATTTCACTCATATGCCACACTCTGTGTGCAGCCTTCCTCTTCTGAGCTCTCTGGCAAAGCATGCGTGTGCAGACGGATTTGACCTCTTCCACAGGCAGTGTGAGGAACAGGATTCCCATGGAGATCAGAACAAGCCACACTGGATTTCAACATAGAGATCTATAGTTTCACAATGCGTTTGTGTTGCCAGTGCTCTTTGGAAATAATTTGTAATTAGCAATGTGTATGTGTATATATATGTGTGTATGTATATATATACACATATATATATATGAAGTCAGGTGGAAGTTCCTGGTGTTCTAACAAACTAAGAGCTCTGGAAAGTTTGAAGAGTATGTTTGCCAGTGGAAGAGGGCAGTATCTTTCTCAGCAGATCTCAAAAGATACAACAGTGTTTTAGAAACAGACAAAGGGAAGAAAAAGTGTGGAATTCAGATTGGAAAAAAGAAAAACACAGGCAAATAGTGTAAGGCCTTGTGGATTGCCGCAAGGTGGAGACGTGTCTCTGTTGCATCTTTCGAGTCTTTGCTGTGGGACACCCATACTCTGAGACTCGGGGCCCGAGCTTGCGATGTGAGGTGCGGTGTGGAGGCCTCTGTGCTCTGCCCAGATATGTCCAAGGAAGTCTGCACCATAGGCTCTTCATATGGAAGAAAACTTGTCCTCATGCAACTGGTCGAAAGACGAGAGTCTTAATGTAATAATACGGAAATAATTTTGTGGCCTATTTAATCCAGTGTTCAAGGCTGTCAGTGTTTGCTGAATATTTCCAGCATTAGTACTCTAGCCTATATTATAAAAAGAAGGTCCTCAAGTGTGAATTTGTCTTTATTTTTAATGCTACAATTAATAGAAATACATGCACACTGCTGTCATGCAGTGTGATTTTAGTGACGTTATTAGTGCTGTCATTGTCATGTACTTGGATGCATTTAGAACCTTTTGTCTGCATCATCTTTTTACATCTTCAACAACCCCATCCCCACTCACCCCACAAAAATGTTTCTGGGCAAATGCTACTGTCCTCTGGTTGATACTGTGCTCAGCATCTGGTGCAGGCGAGGGCCCAAGCAGATTCTCCTTCAAACCTTGCTGCTTGCAGCCTTACTTTATTTTGCCAGGGATTTCACATCTGCAGCATTAGTGTGGAACACTAAAGTTTTTTTTGGTTGTTTGTATAAAAAGCTTTATTTTGGTTTTAGTAAGTATAGCCACTTACCTTGAAAAAGAAATTTTCGTAGTTATTCTGAAGAGAGGAACTTCAGTCGTGTGCTTACTTCTTAGTCTTTGGGGTTGTGTTTGTCCCAGTTTGTAATGAATTTTCAGTGTCAGGAGTATGATGAGAAGAATGGCTGATCCTTCATTTTAACTAGTCTTCTGAATTCGTGGTAATTGTGCATCTTGGCTTACGTGAGCCTTTTCATACATATCCACTCTAGTAGTTGGGAGCACAGGTCAGTTACTTAACACCTGTTGAGTGTAGGGATTGGATTACTCTGGCCACCAAGATGAAATTTCAAATTGGGGAATCTTTAATATGAAGAGCCTTTTGTTTTCTTGCTTACTCAGTAATTAAAGGTGTCTTTTTTTTCTCGTGGGCACGTGTGTCATGATCATGAGTAAAGTTTTAGAAATAATCAATTACTTTAACTTGGACTTTTTGTTTTATGGAAAAGGACCGCACTCTTACCTGGGGTCTGCTGGGACAGTCACAGGAGCCCACGATGTTCCTCGGGACCCGAGAGAGAAGCGCACAAGAAGGTACTTAGACGGTCGTGCTGGCAGCTCTCACTGCACTATGGCATTTTTAAACTGTGAAATCTGAAAGACTTCATGATCAGCTCAGATGTTTCCCATTGTACAAAATCTTGTGAGCGTGTAGGCTTTTTAAAGTTTGTGTTACTAAGATAGTTCTAATTTAGACAGTGGTGCAGGACTGCACTTCCTGCCAGACTGCAGCATCTGCAGCCATGCTTGTTGTGCTCTATCACAGAGCCTTGCTCAGCCCCCAAGGCCAGCCAACCCAGTGGTACACAGAAGACAAGTGGGCTTTGTGTCACCACCATCTGGCCTCACCTGGGGCTTCATTAGAAGCATTGAAGTTAAATTAACCAGTACCATTCCAGCACTTAATATTAAGTTAGATCTACTTGTAGACGCCTCTGGATACACATACGGGTCATCCACATGCTCTGTGTTTTAAAACTGGACCTTCAGTGAAACTCGTTTACCCATGCAGATACCTGCTTGCTGGTGTTCTGCTTAATAGTTTGTCTGAGACTCAGCTATGACCTGAAAAATTACCACTTTAGGAAGGAGAGCAATTTGCCCATTTTTCTACATGGATTTATTTATTTCGGTTGTTTTTTTTTTTTTTTTTTTTTTTTTTGAGAAAGGATCTGACTAGGTAGTCCAGGCTGGCCTCAAGCTTGTGATCCTTCTGCCTCACCCTCCCAAGTGCTGGGATTGTAGGTGTGTACCACCACACCTGGCTCCTACATGGATTTAAATGCAGCCTCCATGAGTTTAATTTTAGAAATTGTGAGCATATAGGCTTTTTTAAAGTTTGTGTTGCTGACATAGTTCTGTTTCAGACAGCCCCGGTCAGTATAATTATATCAGCATTCAACAACGAATGGGTTTCACTGAAATTAATTGACCATTATGCAGATTTACCAAGTTATGGGCATGTGACCTGCATTTTGATGGGTAATCTTTTATATTTTCCTCTTGCCCAGCCAAGATGCAGATGTACCTGGAAGTACCGGAGCCCCTGAAAACCTGACATTCAAAGAGCGCCAGCGCCTCTTTTCACAAGGTCAAGATGTGTCTGACAAAGTAAAAGCTTCCCGTAAATTAACAGAACTTGAGAATGAACTGAACACCAAGTGAGAGGAGGAGAGACTCGTATTCACCCGAGTCTGCCCAGCCATGGGCTTGCAGTGTGAGCCTGAAGAGAAAGGAGGAGGTTCTGTTTGGAAATGATTACTGATTTCTGCTTCTAAAATGGTTGCGATTTAGAGATGTTTTGATTCTAAGAGAAATGTTATCTTACTTTACCAAGAAATGATCATTTGTACAACCTAAGCCCTATCTGATTCTTAGTCATCTGACTTGAGTGTGTGTCTTTTTAGTTTCTTCGTGGAGTCTTGGGCTCAAGGGGCAGAATGAAGGGCAGTAAAGACACTGGTGTGTTTCTTCCCGTCTTCTCCCGTAATCATTCCCAGGAACACAGACCAAGAAATTCTATTTCTGTTCTTTCTAAAAACTTCATTTTGACTACCAGACAATAGCTGAACTGCCCAGACCTCTGTGAGCACTCTAGGGCCATCGCCTGCTTGCAGGAGAGAGACCTGAAGTCTGCTCCTCCTGCCCCTGTGGCCTTCTGCCCCAGGATACCTTCCTGTTTGTGCCCAAGCCACCAGGACAGCAGCCTCCTGGACACAGGATGCCCAGTTCTTAGTTCCTGACAAGTGTGAGCCCTCCTGATCAATTCTGAATGTTTGATTGAATTAAATATTGATTAATATTTGATTTTAAGTTTTCTCAAGGAAAAAATGTTGAGGATTTACTCTTAGGAGATTTTGTTTTTACAAATACCAGATTGTTGTTAATGACTCACTGGTGAAAATTGAAGATGACAGTTAGTTAGAAAGTTAATACTTCAAAATTCAGAGGTAAGAGAGCTCTCTTGCTGAACAGTTCATGTGACAGGGATTTAAAAAAAAAAAAAAAATCTGAGCAACATGGGACATTCATACCTGACACTCAGAGCGTAACTGTCACTCAGAAATTTTCAGTTTGAAAAAGAAAGATTTATATTGATACACTGTCTATCAGAAAAAGAAGGAATTCAAGTACTACACCACCTGCAGCTTAAATATTGCCAGGATGACGCATATGGAAGTTGAAACTATGTTTCTTTTACAGTATAATAGAGTTATTTAATTTTAATTTGTGAATTGTGAGTTGCCACTGTCGGTCCTCCAGCTGTAGGTGTGTGGCTGACATTGGTGGGGAGACGGACCTCAGTTTGTTTATATGTGTGATGTTAAAAAGGTGAATTACTTTGTGATTTCAAGCACATGTCCTATTTGACAAAGCCCTAAGTGGGTCCAGTGATCTTTCTGTACCGTACTGTTCTCTTATATGTCTGGAAAATATGCACACTTTCAAATGGAAGAACAGAGACATCCGCCACCCAAAAACCACTTTTAAAAAGAGTTGTATGATAAGTCATTGAAAGTGTAAGTGTAAATATTTTTTATGTCTATCAGGGTTCTTATTTGAAAGTGTGCCTTTCCCTTTTCCTCTAAGTAAGAGAGTTGAATGGTCCTGAGAGTGACAAAGGATTTGCACCTGCCTGGGGAAGAGCGAGTTCCTCTGGTGTTCTGAGAACACTGTGGCCTGGAGGAGACGCTGATCATTGGGACTCTTCCCACATGGGAACCACACGCGCGCGTGTGCGAACATCGGTAGACCTGGGGAAGTTATCTGTGTGGTTAAACAACCCATGGCCAGGTGGACCCGGCCATCCCTGGACCTCGAGGTCAAGAGTGAGTGTGTGTAAGAGCGCGTTTCATAATGCACATCCATCACCATGGAAAAACATCCAGAACTGCTGTAGTTTTCCGTTTCTACTGTATTTCAGTTGCAACCTATTTTTAATAAACTTTGTATGTATTTAAGACTATTTGCTATTATTTTCAAAGTGCTGACAAAGTTTATATTTGTAATGGCAGCCTTCCTCTGCCCCATGTCCACCTGCCGCTTGTTCATTAAACAGTGCCAAGTGTCAGTCCCGTGTCAGGCAGTGTTTTCTGTCTGGGGGGAGGTGACTCTTCCAGCTGGTCAGGAGCAAATGCTGTGGCCAGACCAGGCCTGTGCACACTGGACCTGAAGGGCCAGACCCACCCTCACTTCAGTGCCTGTCTCTAGTTGGCCCGTGCTTCATAGCCTGGGAGCAGCAGGATGGGGCACTGTTTTAGAATTTAGAGATTTCAGGGGAGGGAGGGAACGAGGAGCTGCTGGTCAGGATGGAAGAGCTCCGGGTGGACGGGAGGGCCTGCTGCTCAGCAGAACTGGAAAGGGGACTTGTATGAAGGGAGAACCCGAGGAGAATGAGTGCACTCAGTCCTCCCATACAGCTGTGCCTGGAAAGGTACTTTGGATGGAAAGGAAGGAGAATTGGAGCTCGCTTCTCTGCTGTTACGGAAATGATCCTGAGCTGCAGTGGTTCTCTGCTGACCGACTCTGGCTCGCGGTGTGCTCTGCCGCATGGAAGGGTGATGACAAAAGGCGAGGCTTCACACTCAGGATCGGCACATTGAGCAGAACTTGAGTGACTGGCAGATGGACAGGTGTTTTTATTCCAGTGTTTGGCCGCTTATTCGGAGAACTTGCATGACCTGGGAGGGCACGTGTTTGGCTTCAGATTGGGGCTCGCAGGTCAGAGTGACGAGGCTGTGACCAGGTAGATGGGAGCGCGTGCGCTCTCTTCTCGTAGGTGTGTGGTTGGTCACGCAGCTGTCTGACGAGGAGACCAGGGCGCCATGACGGTAAAGAGAAGGAAAGGCCGGGGCCAGGGGCGCCATGGCCGCTGTCGTCCACTTGCCCCCATCACCCACGAGTTGCCCTGCTGGCCGCGCCCCCTGTGGCCACGCCCCTCGTCCGCTCTCAGCTCTGCTCGCCACGCCCCCTGTGGCCACGCCCCTCGTCCACTCTCAGCTCTGCTCGCCACGCCCCCTGTGGCCACGCCCCTCACTGCACTCGAGTCCCTGCTCCCCGCGTCCCCGCACTTGCGGCCCTGGCCACGTCCTCCCGTCGCTAGGGACCGAGATGAGGCAAGGAGCCTGGGGCGATGCCAGGGGACTGGCCCTACGGGGCTTCTGGGAGCAGCGGGCACGGCAGCTACAGCATCACGTGCGGGTGAGTACGAGGGGCTCGAGACCTGCCCCGCCCCGGGCCTTGGGGCTTGGGGATTACACTGAACTACGAATGGCACCTCAAGCCCGCTTGGGAACAAGGGCCAACTTGGCTCCCCCTCCTCTTATCTGGACTTCCAAAATCCAAGGGGTGGTAGACCGGAAGAGGCCCTCCAACTCCTACCTGAGGTCCTCCTGCCTTCCCACCGGGGATGCCTACAGTGTCAAGTTCTGGGAGTGCCATGGATGATGAACAGCAGTGGGATCCCAGGCAGTTGGACAAGGAAGCACAAAACGTCAGTGTCAAACGTTTGTGACAAAGGCTGCAGCCACTGAGAAACCAGGAGTACACATTGGACTGTTCCAGTGGACAAGAAGCCACTGTACAGCAGTGGAGGCCAAGGGCTTTGGCGAGACCCCCTCCCTGGGAGACGGTCACATGGGGGGATCAGGGCTTGTGGCACACAGGAAGCCACATAGATGCCAAAAAGATGGCCGGGGCTTGGGATGCACAAGGTCAAGCAGGACACTTCAGGACTGTTATCTCCAGGTGGAGGAAATGCTCCTGGAGTGCTCTTAGGAAGGGAGGGAGAACGCGACCCGATCCGTATTTTGAAAGTAACACTGTGGAGAGAGTGATTCAAGGGCAGGAGGAACCTGAAGGCTGCAGAGCAGACCCTTGTGGGAGAGAACCTCCAGGTGGAGGCCAAGGAACTCGACCTACAGAAGCCAAAGGACACAGTCGTTCAAACCTCGAGCTTGCCTTAGAGCGTTCACAAAATGAACACTCAAGAAAAAGTACTGAGGGGCCCTAACAGCAAGGGTGTCCTGATGTCTCCCACCCCAGGTGGACAGAAGCTCCATCCTGGGGTGGACTCAGGAGCCTAGGGCCCCTTTCTCAGTACCCAACTCAGGGATACCTTACGGAACCAGGACGGGCAGGCCTCACCCCATCTCACCTTCCAAAATGGAACAGGTGAAAGTGGAGACTCCTTTCCTTCACCCAACCAACTGAGATAGCAGGCCAAGAACATTAGGGTGCAGTTGCTCTTCCCTAGCTCAACTAGGCCCAGGCTCATGACAAGAGAGGCCAGCTAAAAGGCCAAAGACACCAGCCCTGCTTGGAGCCCAGCCCTGATCTGGACATCCTAAGAGATGAGGTGGTCCACAAGGGAAGACAGGCCGAACAGTCCTAGAGGAATGGGCTGGCTTTGCAGCCTGAGGGCTCAAAAGCTGGTGTTCTTAAAAGCAATGAATCTGTATGCTATGTCTTCTGGGGCAAAGCACCACAGAGAGCCAGCTCGAACAGCAAGGGCATTTCTCACGGCTTGGGGGGGCTACAAGTCTGTCTGGGATCAAGGCATTGATGGGTTTGGCCTCTGAAGTCTCTGTAGCTTTTCACTGTGTCTTCATGTGATCAGCCATCTGAATGTGCACCCCTGGTGTGTCTTTATGTGTCCAAACTTTCTCTTATAAAACCACCAGTCAGATGACAGAAGGACCCACCCTTATGGCCTCCTTTGAACTTAGTCACTTCTGTTAAAGGCCCTGTCTTCAAATGCAGTCACATTTTAAGGCCCTGGGAGTCAGGACTTCAACGTAGCAATGGAGAGAGGGCAGACTGCAGCCTATAGCAAGCCATGCGCTGCACCCTAGTCAGCTCAGGCACTGGAGGGAACCAGGAAGAGAGCTGAGAAGAGCCACCTGGGGTATGAGAAAGCTGCAGAAGACACTTCGAAAACTGTCCCTGCCCCAGGACAGTGGGACCAGACTTCGGGGAAACAGGCTCCAGGTCATTGTCAAAAACAATAGTTCAGTCAATAATCGGGGTCTGATACCACATGAACTCAAGAGAGGACTCAGAAAATGAGGCAGGCAGCAAGCCCTGCTACAGCCCCTCAACGCAGGATAGCTGTGTGCACAGCTGTCCTCCCAGGGGCTGCACCGATGGCTTCATACTGCAGGGAAAACAGCCTTCACTGATGTCCTCCAGCCATGTCTGCAACAGAGCAGGCAGGATGGCAACAGTAAGGACAAGCTGGGGAGCAGAGGTGGTGTCTGGAGTTACCTATTGCAGCTTTCAACAAAAATTTATAAGACGTGATAATACAGGAAAAAGACAACGAACAGCCCATGAGAGGCCCCAGGTGTTGTCAAAGACTTCTGAGCAGCCACTGTAAATATGTCCAAAGAATTAAAGGAGGCTGTGCTTACAGAAGTAAGTGAAACTACAGCCCCACCTCGTCCAATAGAACATGTCAATAAAGCGTGCCGTGGTTTAGTATGGCTCAGTGTATCCCCCACCGTTCATGCTCAGAAGCTTGGTCCCCAGTTTGGTGATATGAAGAGTGGTGGGACCCTTAAGAGGTGGAGCCTAGTCAGGGGTCATCGGAGGCACTGCCCTTGGGAGAGAACTTGAAGATACTTCATTAAAAATTAAACTTTATTAAAAATTATGCAATCTTAAAAACATAAATTAAGTTGAAGCAAAGTGAGCAGAACCTCGGGAGAGGTGAATCGAGGTGCACAGCATATGTGCAATGGAAGAACAAGGAAGGAGAAAGATTAAGGAGCAGCACTGGAGCAGAGCGAGGTCCAGCTTCGTGCTGCCTACAGCAGCCACACTACAGATCCAAGGTAAAAGAATGGAAAGAGAAGCCTCAGCCTCAAGAAAGCCAAGGGACTACAGTAATCTCAAACAAAACAGGCTTTGTACCCAAAGCTGTTATTAGAGATAGTAAGCCACATTGTCTTATGGCTATCTTGTAAATATGGTTGTACTTTACAGTGGGACCCTAAAATTAGTGAAGCAAAAACTGACAGAATCAAAGGGAAAAATGGTCACTTAGCAATGGTTGCAGACTCCAGTACTCCACTTTCAGTAAGGAGAGACCAGCTGGATAGAAGATGAGCGAGTGTGACAATGACAGAAACACACAACCTCACTGACACCTCTGCCCAACAGCAGGACACACGTTTGCTCAAGTGCGCACTGTGTGCCAGGATACAAAGTGTGCCAACCCTAAAACAAGTAAATTTAAAAGGGCAGAAGGCACACAGAGTATGTTCTCTGATCACAGTGGAGAGAAATTAATAACAAAAAGAACTTTGAGGAACACACAAATACATGGAAACTGAACAAGACAGTCCTAAATAACCAAAGAAAAATCACAAAGGAAATATTAGCGATGAATGAAAACGTTCAAACCTTAGCGTGTTCAGCTCAAGCAGTGGAAAATAATAGCTGTAAAAGCCTGCACTGAAAAGAAGATAGGTCTCAATCAACAATCTAACTTTCCGCCTTAAACAATGAGGCTAGCAGAGCAAATGACCCAAAGTAGAAGGAAAGAAACAGTAAACATCACGGCAGAGAGAAACATCACAGAGCATAATCAACAAACCCAAAAACTGGCTCTTTGGGAAGATCAATAGAATTGGAAATTAGCCCTTAGCTTGGCTGATTAAAGCAAGACTTGAAACAGTAAAATCAAGGGTATAAGAGGTCACTAGCACCATCCTCACAGAAAAATTAAGGATTTTAAGAACATGCTATAAACATCACCAACAATATAGATGACTTGGACGAAATGGCCAAATTTCTATGAAGAAACAGAAAATGTGAAAAGAAATGAAATGAATTTAAGAGATTTAGTCAATCAAAAAACTCCCACAAAGAAAAGTTCAGGACCAGATGGCATCACTGAATTCAGCAGCCATTCAAGGAAGAATTAACTCCAGTCCTTCACAACCCCACCCAGAGGACAGAAGAGGGACTTCTCTCCGTGCTGTGACATCACTATTACCTTGTCCCAAAGCCACACAAAGACATCTCTTATGAACTTAGATGCACCACAGCGAACCAGCAATATAGGGAAAGGGCCATCCACTACAGGTGAGGGCACGCTAGGCTGGTTTAGTGTTCAGGTCACGAATACATGCATAGAAGGCAAAACCTGTGATCATCCTAGTAGGTCCAGAAATAGCATTTGCAAACTTCAGTCCCCTTTCCTTTAAAAGCACTCCACCAACTCAGAATAGAAAGAACTCCCTCAGCTGACAGAGGGCATCTGTGAGAACCCACAGCTCGCATCACACTCCACAGGACAGGCCAAATGTGTCTCCTCTAAGAAATGGAGCATCGTAAACAGTGCCACCCAAGACGTAGAACAAGTGCTTGCTCAGGGCACTTAGGCAAGGCAATTAAAAGGAAAGGGTGTCTTCGTCACAAAGGATCAAGTTAGGTAATCTCTGCAGATGGTGGCGCGATTCTGTAGGTGTCATCCTAAGATAGAAAATCCCCAGGAATCTACTAAAACAAACCTTTGCACACACACACGTGCACACACACAGAATTCTGCAAGACCACATGCAAAAATAAACTTCCATGCTGCAGCAATGAGTGAACCAAAAATAAAATAAAATAATTCTATGTACAGAACCATCAAAAAATCGAAATGTGTTGGAATAAACTTAACCAGACCTAACTGCAGTCATGACTGCAGGTTCTGTCACAGTTGACCCGAGACTCTGAAGTCTTGTAATTAAAATGGCTGAGTGGAAAAACTCCAGAGAAATTAATAAAGAGCAAAACTGAATGAATGTGGCAACAGACCCCGTAAGTAATTCCCAGATATCAGGCTTACGTATCCAGTGAGAGAGTTTGTAAGTACAAGCAAGAAGTCCTTGGGTGAGCACAGATGCTTTGCGAGCTGCCTGCCTATCAGCAGGCTCTGGGAGGAGGAAATGACGGCAGCAGGTATGAATCCCCAGGAGGGGGAGTGAATCTTCAGAGGAAGGACATCATCTGAACCAGTCCCAGGAAACCTTGTTTTCCAGTGTCTGGCTCTACCTGGCATTTGCCCTCCAGTGTCCTCCTTGGGGTGGGGGGGGCGGAGTTTAAACACATGCTTCCATCATTTCTCTGGCTTGCAAACACTCACCACCCCCGCTACTCCAGAGTCCAGCCCCTGGAACTCCTCTGTCTGTTCAGCTTACAAGATCACCTCCCCTTCTCTGTCTGGGACGTTTCTATGACCCCTCTCAACCCCAGCCAGCCTCTCTGAGCGCCCCTTCACCACAGGGTGGAGGGTCCTGTGTTTCTAACCCTCTGGGGCTGCTGCTGCTGGTCTTGGGCCGCCCTTGGGCAAGGATAGGTCAGAGACATGGGGGTGGTGGGGACAGGACCAGGCCTGCCTGAGTCCTTGCACCCCACAGCCGGCGTTCCTGTAGTTCTTGGCTGAGCCTGTGTTCTCAGCCTTTTGTGTGCTCTGTCAATCCCACCATTTCAGTACGGAAGGGAGTGCCGTGTTGGTTGTTTGCCTTTTTGGATCCTTGGTTGTAGGTCAAAGAAGAAAAAATAGTTGAGCTGATAACAGAAAATGCTATTCGTCATCTGAAATTGGCAGAGATAATTATTTTAGAATGTCTTGCAGATTTGTCTGATTCTACCCGGCGGGAGTGACGCGGTGTGGAGTTGATCGCCAGGTCTGGAGGCTGGGAGTCCAGAGGGAGGCACTGCCGGGTGGCGTCTGTTGAGGGCTCGATCGTCACCTAGCAGGAGAGAAGAGCGGAGATCCCGGTGGCCTCTCCAGCCCTGTCTTTGTGAGACCCTGACCCACGGGCAAGGTGCAGCCCTCGTGCCTTTACCTCCCTCGGTGGACGCTACCTCTCAGCACCGTCCAGAATGTTTCTGGAACCTTCCTCATGCACGTTGGCCTCCAGTCCCCTTTCCTCCCCCCAGTTCCAGGGAGCTATTTTTCTGAGAAGTTGGTCGGTGTTGCCAAGCCTGGCATTTCTATTTTAAGTTCCTGGCAGTCTTTTTGATAATGAGAAGACAAAAAAAGTCTTCATCTTTCTGGCCTGTACCTCCAGTCGCCTCGCACTTTCTCACCACTCCCTCGTTGCTTCCCGGCTGGACCGCTGTCCTGCCCCTGGGAGTTGTGACAGAAACGGACTGCGTTTTGCCTGTGACAGCCAGGGCCCTGCAGGGAGCTGTCTTCCCCGGGCCTCCAGTTGTTACCTCCCTGGACAGGAGGTGCAGTTGTTGCTGCGGCCTCTCCGAGACCGATCTGCCCATGCCGAGCTGTCCTCTGTTCTCAGTGTCTCCCTCCCCTGGCACAACTCACAAGTCCAGCGCCCTTTGTCCGACTGACAGCTTGTCTCTACGCCGCCTGTGCTCTTCCCTCCCCGCCAGCACCGCAGTCTGACTGTTACTGTAACCTGCGGGTGTCTCGGAACTCAGGTCCTTGAGTCTCGTGAATGAGGAATGGGACAGACATACAGACTGCAGCAA
Source organism: Castor canadensis (assembly GCF_047511655.1). NCBI lineage: Eukaryota > Metazoa > Chordata > Mammalia > Rodentia > Castoridae > Castor > Castor canadensis. The sequence continues at coordinate 1,799,119 of NC_133386.1, read as the reverse complement.
AGTTTTATTGGAAGGGAACGTGCACACCGCCATCACCCCTCAGCATGGATGGACACACCGCCAGGGCGTGGTGGCTCTGGCCAGATGGCTCAAAGCTGCTCTGTGTTCAATGGGCAAACGAGGGAAAAATCTGGGCGGTCTTTGCAGGGGGGGCTAGGGTGATTGACAGGTGTGATTGACAAGGTCTTCGCATACAACAGGGCGTTCTGTGCGTGTACTCGTGCTGATTCCCAGGTCTTTAACTGTAGGGACGAGATGTGACCAACAGTCTGCAGATCTTAGGTAGAGGGCTTCACCTGGCAGGCCAGATTGAAGACAGAGTCCCCTTTCCTGGGCACGTGCCATTTTCCATGCTGAACCAGCCAAGAGATTCTCTCATCTTTTGGGGGAAGTCACAACTGCAGAGGAATTTACAACTGCAATCCTGATCATAAGATGACCACAAGAGGGGATGTCCAAGGATGGTACTGGGCGGGGACAAGGTAGAGTCCAGCAAGAAGTGACACCTTGTTGGGTCTCAAGGCCTTTTTGTTTTTCCCTGTTACAGTGGTGGAGGGTTCTTTTGCTCAGTTCAGACAGAAATCCAACAAAGTGGGGCTCCCTTGGTGTTAGTAGCTGAGCTCCTAGTGCCAGCAGCTCTCCCGGCAGCCCTCCTAGCGGCTCAGCTCTCTGCAGCTGTTTCTCCGCTGAACAGCCTTCGAGAACTGTTAGGTCCCATTTGTGTGGCAGGGCACGGGGTGTGAAAGATTCCACAAAGGCCAGAGTTAAAGCAGAGAAAAGCTGTCTTTACTTTCCAAAGGAAGAAAGGAGCAGAAGCCAGAGAGCATCCCCGCTGTGGGTGATGGGTGTGAGTTTTTAAGGGCTTTTGTGAGGTGGGATTGTAGGAAGATGGATGGGGAGTAGAGGGCGGTGTTGGTCCCTTTGACAGGATGGTCGGGAGTGTCCTAATTAGACCGGCACTTGACCAGGGTGAGTTTGGCCTGGAGATGTGTCTTCTAAGTGTCTGGGTACTGTGGTTCCTCAGAATAGAATAGAGAAATTACCAGCTGGGTCTGGTCTGAAGGTGATAAGCGGTTAGGTGGAAACCTCACAAAATGGAGTCCAGATGCAAAATGGAGTCCAGGTACAAAATGGAGTCACTCAGGCATATTTGTTGGCTTTACTTTTAATGTTACCCACCCAGCCTGCTCCACTCCAGACAGAAATCATGACAAAATGAAACCATCCAAAGGAGGCTTTATCAGGGCTCACCACCGCTGGAGGGGAACAGTGCAGGGACTGCCCTGCCATCTGTGTAGACAGAAAGTGGAGGCAGGGCTCAGGCAGCTCAGTGGCCCGCCTGCTAACGCTCTTTCTGCAGTCATGGCAGCCGGCCTGCGTCAGGCATGCTGAGCCCATCTGTGCTGGCTGTCATGGGAGGAGGCTCCCCCAGGACCAGAGTGTGGACATCTGTAGGGTCAGCAGAAGAGGCTGTGGAGGGCGTGGGGTCATCTGGAGAGGACTTGAAAGGCGTTTGGGGCAGCCAGGGCTGTCTCATGTAAAGAAGGAAAATCCAGCCCCTCTTGGACCTGTCCCTCCAACATCCCCTGGTCCTCAGTCTCCCTGGGACGGCTCCCTGGGACGGCTCCCTGCCTGGGCTGCACAGGGTTTCTTGCTGCTGCCTGGGAGGCAGCACAGTGTGAGCTGTCCTTTTGCTCTGTTTCTCCGAATCGTAGTTTCGCTGGTCTTCATATTCTTAGGTAAGAATATACTTGTTAATTCTTACAGCCATCTTATCGCCTCCCCCGCCCTAGGGGTCTGAGTCTTGTGGTTTAGGGACCTTGTCTCTCCTTTAGTCAAAGGAGGAGTAGGAGTGGTCCATCTCTTAAGGCTCCTTTGAGCTGGAATTTGTCAGTGAGGCCACAATTACACCATCTGGGGCACCTAGGACCTTGCCTGCCGCTGGATGCCATGGAGGCCTAAGTGGCTCCCCAGTCTTGCTTCTGTTTTCTACGGGGCTTCTTCACACTTGAGAATCATTTGCGTTCTACCCTAACCAGCCACCCTTCCCCACAGCCCTCTGTACCATGCTCACCTGGAGTTTGCCGGCACTCTTTGGCTCCACAGGTCCCCTTCTCTGGCCCGCTCTTTCTGAGAGAGCCTGTCCACTCTCAAAGGCCAAGTGTAGCCAGTGCCAGTCACTGGAAGCCTGTGTTGGGCGTCATCCTCCCTCAGAAGCCCAGGGCTCTGCACCTTGGCACTGGGGCACCTGGTACTCGCCAACGAGGTGAGCAGGAAAGTGTGGTGGGCACTGTGTTGCTTTCGCCTGGGGCTCACTGTACAGGATGCGTGCGGCTGCCCTCCCAAGGGTGGGTTTGCCAGTAGTCACTGCTTGTGAAAGAGCTGGGGCCTCACCCCATGAGAACCATGGGAACCAAACGGGGCAGAGTCCACACTAGTCTCCTTGTCACTTTACGGTACCTCCACGGAAGGCCGCACAGGCAGAAACCAGAAGTCGCTGGGCCCAATCTGCACCCACTCCTCTGCCAAGCTATCTGCCGATATTGCTAGACCTGTACTATCTCCGCCTGTTCTAGGTCTTAACCGGTCTCCCCTGTGCTCCGTGCTTCTTTCCCCCGCTCTCCGCAAAAATCCTGAGAGATCTTTTGAAGTCATGTCTATTTGTCAAATTCTGCTGCTGAAGAAGCTTCCAGGCTCAGCATTGTCCTTAAGTAAACACCTAGCAAGCAGTTGGTCCTCATTTCCTGAGCCTCTCCCTGTAGCAGTGCCAGCTCCTCTGTCCTTTGCCTTCTGGGATCTGCCACTCATCCTCAACTGTGGCTTTGCCCCCAGGTGGCCCCTCTTCCTTGGGCCCTTGCCTGTCCTCCTCCCCACCTGGCCAGTGCCTCAGGCTCAGCCTGTGCAGCCGGTCCCCTCCCTCCCTGTGGACAGCACCCACCCTCCTGGAATTTCGCACCTTCTCTTCTGTGTAGTGTGTACTGTGGGCCATCAGTAACCATTGTCTCCTTAGAGAAAAGTCTAGAGACTTCAAACTGTCTTCTATTTCTGTCTGCACAACAGTACCAAGAAAGGAGTGGAAGGAGCAGGCGCCAGGCTGAGTGCTGCTCCTCGGGGCCCAGAGAGGAGCCTCTTAGATGTCCGAGTGCACACCAGGCCCTCCTTCGGCTCTGCCACCTGACACAGGTAAGGCAGCACTGTCACCCCCGAGTGAGTGCTCAGTGCTGCAGCGTTTGCTACAGGGCTTTCTTCCTGGTGAAACTGCGCGTTCTGTCTGACAGATGAACACCCCAGGAAATAAGGGGAGCCCGGGTTTAAGGAAGCTGGAAGGTCTCCATGGCAACGCTGCTCTGGTCCTCTTTAGGAGCATGTGAGAGCGTGTCTGTTTTACAGTAGGTGACACCCTCTGGGGTCTGCTTCCCAGTGCTAAGTAAAAGAAAAGCTCAGAAGCACAAACGATCTTGAACAAAACTGGGAGTGAGAAACACACTTTGGCCATGAGACAGATGGTTTGAGAGAGCTGCGGTAGGCAGGACAGCTTAATTTTATAAGCCAGTGTTAGATGGCAGAAGATGAGTCTGTACACGTCAGATTCAGTGCACGCAGAGCAACGTGGGTCAGATGTGAGCAGCGCCTTTGATTTCCAGAAAGAGAAGCGAGAAGAGTCACTGTTACCTTTAGTGTGCTTGGCACTTCTCCAAGGTGAGAATGTGGTGGGATCTTTTTGTTCCTTTGATTAAGAACATTGTTTTAGCGGTTGTTGTGAACAATGTGACCAGGGTAAAAGCTAGAAGGAAAGAATTGATTACAACAACGCCAACACCGTCTGCAAACAGAATCAGTCTGCTCTCTTTCCTGGTCCAGTTCAGAGACTTTCCACTTCCATTTGGAGCGTATTTATATAGAATCCACTTTTAATTCTCTTCTACCTGAGTAAAATTAGTCCATCTTTGTTTGAATAAGGTGTATAACTTTATCTGGGTTCTATATAATAAAAGACCTCATTTAATTCAAGTTCGTTTTGATATTGTTTCTCAAATATAGAAGAATTGTATTTTTTATACAAAAAATTTTATCTAAAGAAACAAAGACCATGTATTGAAGCTCAGCTGAACTATCATGACCTGAGTTTCCTCTGGTAAATATTCACCCAACCCACGTCAGTCCTTCCAATCTGTGGACTGCATATCCCCACGCCGAAAATCTCGAATGATTTCAGAGGGAACTAATGCGTCAGGCACAGGATCCCAGCTGCATTGTCCCTGGAATTCTGTTGCGCACTTGGGAAACGGTAAATGCTTTTCACCGGGCATGAACTCATGATGATGGGGCTTCCAGAAGGAGAGTCTGGAGAGCCCATTAGGGCTTTGTTCCTGTTTGACACAGAGCCACAGAGACCAGAGCCCTGTAAACAATAGGGACAGAAGAATGTCCCACACACACAGTGGGAAACTGGTGACATGCTTGGCTTCGTATTTTCTAAATCACGAAATGAGGTGAGCTGCTTTCAAAGCACCAGCTCCAGAACTATCCATACAGAGTTCAGGAGTGAAGCTGGGCTCAAGTACCGAGAACGCACCCATGGTGATGTCACCATGCGCACCACGTATGACAAAGAACTGCTACTTCAGGCGGATTTAGTTCAGAAGCAGCTGTGAGATTGTGCTAGTCATGGAGCCACCTTCCTCTGTGTCGGGAGCGCGTAACTATTGTGACACAGTTACAGCACAGTGCTTGGTAGAGAAGTCCTCAGTTCTGCTAACCTCGTGTGTTCTCACTTCTTAGAAACTCAAACGGGATGTCGAGGAGCTTTGAGCTTCTTCTCTGGTGGTTTTGAGTGACTGCCAGGGCCAGTGCCAGGACGGCCTTTCTGACATAGTGGCTGCCGTGCAGAGGGCACAGCTTGGTGGCGAGGCTCTGCGAGGTGAGACGCCATGCAGACCTCCGCAAGTGGCCCCCTTTCTAGTGCCACTCAGTAATGTGACAAAGTGCTTGCCCACTTCCCTTGGTGCGCACCTCTCTATGGGGCGTCTTCTTTCTCTTGCTCACCTGAAGAGCACACTCTTGACCTTGACGTCGTGGCTGACGTTGGTCCTCGCTGCACTTTCTGTGTCGTTTTCCTGAAGCAAGGGGTCAGGCATTCTGTCCCATGGACTTAATTCTTTTTCACTTCTGAGGGTTCCAGCAGTTGGTGTAATTCTTAACAATGGTTCATCACCTTGGGCCCCACTGTCTCCTTCGTCTGTGTTGCTCCTGGTCGACACCCTAATCATGGAGCATGGGAAACTGGTCACCTGTTAGTCCCAAATAGGTGTGTTGAGTTTGTAGACTTGCCTGCTTTTGGGTTAGACTAACATGTACTTTGTTTAGGCAACAAGTCACCTAGAATTTTGCTGGGTGTTTTTAGCACACTTAGTTCATTAACTTCCTGGAGGAAGTCAGTGCAACTGCTGTGTTTGTAGGTGTGTGCACGTGTGTGCATATGAGAACATGCATGTACGTGTGCTATGTCCCAAGCGTGCACATGCAGTGTGGATAGGTGTGGCATGTGTGTAGTGTGTATGCACCTGCAGTGTGTTGTGTGCTGAACGTGTTGTATGACTGTGCCTGGCAGTTTTGTGTGGTGTGTGTAGTGCATATGTGTGCAGTGTGTGTATGTGTGGTGTGTGCACCAGCATGCGCTGTGTGTCATGTGCACACGTGCGGTATGTGGTGTGTGTGCGTGTGCCGTGTGCTCTCATAAGCCCCATGCTGCAAGAGCAGAGGCAGTTTCCCATCAAGGACGTGTGCTGCACCTTAGCTTTGAGGAGCTGTGACATTTTTACCACAATCTCGATGGGCTAATGGAAGGCAGAGCAGCATGGCTTTTCCTTAAGAAAGCCCTGACATGGTGACAACTTCACAGGCCATGAGTCACCACCCGGGAAGACATCCCCAGGTGTTTTTTCTTGATGACATGTCCCACTCAGGGGTCTCAGGTGGCCCTGGCTGGGCAGCTTCCCCTTTCAGTTGGAGTCCTTGCAGAGATAGGTCTTAGGTGCCATCTGATGCTTGTGCAGCTGGTTCTGGCAGCTATGACAGGAAGGATGGTAGCGACAGCCCATGTCGCGAGCCAGGGAGGGCCAGGGGTCAGCTGGTGACTGATCTGGAGGGGTTTTGTCCAGAGGCCATGCTCAGAGTTGGGGATCCTAGGTCAGTACCAAGGGTTCTGTCAGGAGTGTGAGCTCTGGCTTGCATCCTGATGCTGTCGTAGGTCTTTGTATCACGTCGATGCTGACCAGGCCTCACCTACTGGACCCCCGGCCAGGCTGTATCCACAGCCCAGGACACACGGTGCAGCACCGTGAAGTGCTCACCTGTTGATCTCACAGCTGCTCCAGTTTCTTCCCAGATCTTGCCCTTGCCTGGATGCTTCAGCCAGGCTGCTGGGCACCTGGGTGTCCAGGCTTGGCTGTGGCTGTGGCCACATGTCAATCCCATGCTTAGTGCACACCTCCATTCATCCTCACATCATGGCAAGATGGGACTGTCCTGCTAGACAGGAAAGAAAGTGGAGGCCCCCAGGTGCCACTCACGTGGACAGAGCCAGAAATCAGATCCCATTTGTCTTTCCATGCTGGGCTCTTTCCACACAAAGGGAAACTGTGGATACTGGGGTTCCTTCAACACCACAGGGCAGTCTGTAGAACCAGGACTCATGTCCTGTGGGTCACTGGTCACCGTGGGCACAGGGCACCAATGCCTCCAAAGGTGGAGAGCCCATGTGCCCACAGCTTACCCTGCTGAGCCCCCAGGTAGGTATAGGTGCTCTGAGTGCAGGGCAGCTCTTTGATCTGGTGGGGCTTACTTGATGTGGTGGGCCCCATGTTCTCCTCCCCTGCAGAGCGCACTGTAACCTGCGGTGCACTTCCCTTGCAGCTTGTCGTGCCAAGGCCGTCCGTCTGGAGCAGTCCTTGCAAGAACTGAGGCCCGGTTCCGCTTGGAGCAGCAGAGGAGGAGGGTCCTGCACAACAGCCTGGTGGTGAGCGCCCTGCACACCAGAGCATGGCCCTGCTCTCTGGCAGCTCGGAGAAAGGGGTCAGGACAGACCCAAGGGTGCCATGAGGCTACACCTGAGTAAGATTTGACTGAATGTCAAAACCCTTAGAGGAATGAGTGGGGGGTGACCGGAGCAGGGCTGGTAGAGGTCAGAGCTGATCTGGAAACCATCAGCTGGGATGGAGTGTCTTTCTTCAGTGAAGGAATGAGGCCCCACGATCTCTCCTTCCCTTTCCTAAAAGGCTTGGGGTTCCAGCCTCCACAGACCAGCAAGAGGGCCACGGCTAACGGTTTATTTATCAAACCTGTCTCTGCTTCTGTGAGACGTCTCTCTGAAACCCCGTTGGGATGCCCCAAGGCATGCGTTCCTGAGGGGCCTGTTCCCTGCCTCCACAGTGATGCTAAGTTCTGTGGGTGTTATGCACCCCGAGAACGATCTGCTTTTAATGCAGCTGCTACTCCTGTGTTTCAGCACTCCAAACACTGACTCAGAGGACATCAATTGTGTGCTTACTGCATACCAGGCACTTTTTAAAGCACTTTGGTACATCTTCTTTTTGAATCCTCACGATAGCTAGGGATGTAGCTCAGTGACTGAATGTTTGCTTAGCATGTGTGAGGCTCTGGGTTCAGTCCCCAGCACCGCAAATCAATAGACAGATAAAAAATAAATAAATCCTCACAATAGTCCTGCCTCTCTGGATTGCTTTAAAGACTGAGATTTTTAGTGATGACAGATATAAGGTAGATAAAGGTTGTCGATAAATGGTAGCTTTCTTTTTCTGGAGTCTGAGAGGGGCAACAGTTTTCCAGTATGGGAAACTTGGTTGTGAAGGTTCCGAGTTGTAAACTGAGTGTGAGTCTTTGGGGCTGGCAGACTCCCCACCCCACCATGGAGCCCATGCAGAGGCTGGCTGAGCTCTGCTTCGTGGCAGTCAGAGACCAGAGGACACCCCGAGAGGCCACGAATGAACAGGCGCCAGCCACTTGCCCAGTTTTCAAAAAGTAGCCAGAGCTGCACTGCACGCGCGTCATAAGGCAGACAAGCTCGTAGAACGGACTCCTCCATGTTTCTGAGCACCTCACCGAAGAAGGCACCACTCCCTGGAAACCAGCAGCAGCTAATAAGCACAAAAGCATGCTTGTCTCCTCTTCAGGTATTAAGTGAGGAAGTGTGTGTGACGTCGTGTCTGATCTCCAGCCAGGCACTCGAGGAGTGCCTGGTATTATGGACAAATCTTCTGAAGAAGAGCAGCTCCCGGCTCTGTGAGGGCATCACCCTCATTTCTGCACGTGCGGCTGTCCAGAGGGAGCAGGAGGAGCGGCACAGAGCCCTCCCTGCAGGGGCCCCGCCAGGCACCGGGGTTTCCTGATGTCCTCTGACTGCTGTGGTTCTCTTTGGATCCTAATTTTTATGACTTACTTAGAGATACAAAAGGCGTGTTTGGCACACCTGAGGGTGATACAATTTTGAGAGAGACCAAGAACAAAGAGTATGGCTGAGCTCTCCTGGGGTACAAAAGCCAGACACAGAGGGGTGGACAGGAAAGAGGCTGAAGCACAGGGTTCCCAAGAGCCACACCCTCTGAGCCCAATCACACCGAGTTGTCCCCACTGTGGTTACTAGCTGACCTCTTGCCAACTTCCAGAGAGGCGAGAGCTACTGTCTCTGCCTCAGTCTGGGTTGTGGGGCTGAGGCCTGAGGTATTGGTCTCTCCTACTCTCCCCACCTTCTCTCTTCTGATCCCACCCTCCCCATTTAGGGAAGACGCCCATCTGGCAGTACTCCAGGGCCTTGGAGGAGCCCTTCCCACAGGACTCTGGGTCTGCCTCTGTGTACATTAAGGCACCTGAAGATTTGCATATATGCTAATGGTCCTCAGGCCTTACCAAATGGTTTGTGTGGTCTGGGGGATGGGAGGACCCCAGGTTCCCTTAGGGTTGTGTCCAGAAGTCCCGGTTCCAATGACTTTGGCTTTGGCTGAGTGTCTCAAGCTCAGTAAGAGATGTTCGTGTTCGATCTGGCAAGTGGGTAGGGCTCTGCTGGGCTGTGCCAACAGCAGGCCGATGGTCAGGGCAGGTGGATTTTAGTATTTCAGGAGTCTGGTAGGGCTCAGCGGTGAGCACTGAGGACTGACAGAGGCGGGAGGGATCTGGTGGATGTCATAGCCAGCTGAACTTGAGGCTCTGACAAGCTCCGTGTAGAAGAGGCACAGGCTCCTTTGGTGTGGTCCCACAGGGCACTGGTGAGAGATGTCACATGGCAAGTGCCAGAAAGAACTTGCAACATTGGGTGTCACCGTCCTCATTGTTAGAAGAATCTGAGCACAGTGTGCACAAACGGAGCCCTTGGCTCTCTATTCTGTATTCCTGAGCTAATATAAATCTTGGGGTCTCTACTTTCTGTCTACTCGGTGGGGCGTAGCTTTGCCTTCCTGCTCTGTAACACAGCTGACCCACATTCTTTAGCCTTGTGTCTGCAAGATGTCATAATGACGTTAGAGAGGAGCACTTTGGAAGGTCAGAACAGCTAGCAAAAGGGCCAAATTTCTGAAATTCCTCCTAAAATGCCCAAAAAACTCAGTCCAATACTTATTGCCAAGTGATGCTATTTTGCCAAGGGAACGCATTTGCTAAGTCTGAATCAGGAAAGCATGGAGGTCCCTGAGCGCTCCTGCTCTTCTGAGGCTCTCAGAAGCTGAGTTGGAGCTGCAGCCCCACACAGAGGCATGGCAGGTGGGTCTGCCTCCACTGCCGAGCCTCGATCCCCTCTCAACAGTTAAAGCTCTCTCTCCCCACAGGACCTGAAAGGAAGCATTCGAGTTCACTGCCGGATTCGCCCCTGGTTGCCCTTGGACAGCGAGCCGCAGGATGCAGCTGCACAGAATTGGTAACTGGCTTTGCACTCCGTGTCTGTGGACGGCTGTGCAGGGGTGTTTTAAGGACAAAGGTGGAATTTCCTTGTCCCTGCTTTCCTAGCCCGGACCCCCAAAGAGCCTGGTGTCTGGGTCGGTGCTTTCAGAATATCTGGGCCAGCACCAAGTGGGACCAAGCGTCTGCTTCAGGGGATTAATGTCCGTCCTGTCCGGGGTCAGGGCTGTGTCCTGCACAACGCTCCTTTAGATCACACTGAAAGGGGGGTCCCTAAGTCCTTCTGGCTCCCTCCAGAGACTCTTTGGGGTACAGGAGGGCCATCAGTGCAGACTCAACTGGTGTTTCCCACCTGGAGGAAGCTTTGGTTCGTGAATCACACAAAGCTCTTAAGAAACTTGCTCATGGGGCTAGTCACATGAAAAACAAACTTAGCAGGACACCTGCTTCTCCTGCTGCTCCTTCTCCATGGTTGGTCTTCTGCTGCCCTCTGACCTCAGGGTCCATGCCCCCTTACTCTGTCCAAATTTTACTCCTCTTTGAGGCTGGCTCACATCGCTTGTGTTCACGCTGGACAACTTAGCATTTGGCCTTAGAAGCTCTCGAGGAGCCTGTGGTCCATGCCATCGGCTGAATCAACCTCTATCTTTCTAATGGTGGTTGGATTTTTCTTCTGTTCAAAGCTTTAAGACTTTCACTTTGCTAGAAGTGGTATATAATATACTTTTCTTGACTGGTAGGCATTTGTCATTTGTCAAAGGACTGAAAATAGGGAACCACAGTATAATATAGCAGTTAGCCATCCTAAAATATCCTTTCTAGAACTTGCCTTTCTAACGGTACTTGCAGGTTGCTTTTGTTGCCTTGTTAACCTGTTCCCGAGCTGCCCAAGATGGCAGCCCAGTGGCTCATAAGCTGAGGTGAACGCAGACTGAATGGATGAGAAATTCTAGATGTGCTGCCAGGCAGTTGAGACGTGGACGTGTTCAGCATTGCTGGGTGTTTACTGGATGGTTCTGGACTGTGTTGCATTTTTCCTGGTTCATGATTGTTCGCAGGCACTTAGGTTTCTGTCGGCACAGGCCTGGGCATAACTTCTAGTTTACAGAACACAGCTGACACTCCCACAGAACACAGCAGGAGGTGCAGATATGGAATAAAGAACAGAGGGCATAGAGAAAAAAATTCAAGCAAGACCCAAAGGGAAGGGGTTAGGATGGCAAATAACCGAAGGTAGAGAAGAGAGAAGAAAGACAAAGCCAGAAAGGACAATGAATGGGCTTAAGGAAGACAGATACACTGATGCTGGGAGAGGTCCAAGAACAGATGACCCGAGGAGCAGTGAACCCAAAGTCTAGGGAAACAGGAAGGGGAAACAAAATGACAGTGGGTAGAAGAACTAAGAGTGCTTCAGAGCTGGGTGTTAGGAGTGTGGGAAGTTCCACTGATGTGTATTTCAAACACCGTTTTATCCCCGCAGCGCCATCTCTGCAGAAGTGATCCACGCGGTTGATGACTTGAGTAGCTCCTCACAGGTTACCCTAGAGCGTCCCATGGCTTGGTTCCCAGGGTCCCCAGAGACACCTGCCCCGAAAGCAGCTCAGAGATGAAGCAGCTACACGATGACTTCCTTCTTGGTGCTGTGCTCACTCCGTGAACAAAGGCACTTTTTGCTTCTCCCCTTCTGTGGGGACAGAGATGATTCTGTGCTGTGGCTGGCTGGTGGGCGCAGCCCACCTGCAGCTCTGAGGGAGGAGGGGTACTTCCCAGCATTCCTTTCCAGCCCAAAGGGTCAAATCAAGTGAGTTCTAAAAGTTAGAGCACCAAAATGGAGAAAAACTGGGCCTGGTGGTGTGTGCCTGTCACACCAGCTGTGGCAGGAAGCCTAAAGAAGGGTCAGCATGAGCAAAAAGTGGGACCTTACTTCACAATGACCCAGAGCAAAAAGGGTTGGAGGCACAAGGGGGAGAGCACCTGCCTAACAAGTGCAAAGCTGTGAGTCCAAACCCAGACTTCAAAAAGAAGTACATTTTCCTATGGTCTATCTATTAACATTTTAGATATATAATATTTTATGACATTTAGAATCATTACAATTATACTGTCTAATTTAAAATATCAGGTGAAAATCAGCCATCGTATTTACATTTGTAAAGAGCCATGGGAATGGTCTCTCCTCTCTTGTGCAGTTCCATTTCAGTTCTATAAAGTTCTTTCACTGATATATAGAGTTCATTTTAGAAAAACAACAAAACGTGTCTCAAGCTGAGTTCAAAATTTCAAACAGCGTTTTCTTATTTTAAAAAACTGTGATGTCTGTGCTTTCATCGTCAAAAGTGTGGTAAGTGTCCTCACGGTCCCATCTTCATTCTGGACTGAACCTACCACGGTGCTTGATGAAGAAAGAATCCTGAAAGAGTAAAAATAAAACAGCACAAGAACGGGGCGATGTCTACAGACACGAGAGCTGTCTATACAGTGCGGACTTCTTGGATTTGAAAGAGGCCTGGTGACGTTCCGCCTTAGCGCCCTCAAGACCCCCAGTTTTGTCCACAAGAAGGCCCAGTGTTGCCGTAAGGCCCCAGCACCCCACTGTGGCCAGAGAGTGAGCGTCGCTGAGGAAGGACGGGAGGCCCTGGGTGTCTCCAGCTGGGGATGGGGAGTGAACGGGGTGAGCCAGGGCCCCGGGTCCCCATAGTAAGGGATGTTCCAAAACCAGGGCTATGCGAGGCCCTCCCTCTGACACAGGTCAGAAGCATGAGCTCAAGAAGTGACGAAAGCAGACTGAGGTACAGCGTCACCTTAAGATCTTTGAGTTTGTGATTTCAGAGGCACCACTTCGTCACCGTGAGTGTGAAGGGAAAGAGCTGACCATCCACGATGCCTTCCTTGGGAATCATAGTTCAGGACACATGGTTTCTCTCTATAGAAGATTGCAGCTGGTCTGTCCAGAACAAATGACGAAACTGGAAAGTGACCATTTGTCCCCCCGGGGAGCAGTGGCGCCAGTGACAGTCATCGTGGGAGCTGTGGCCCTCGGGGTTGGCGGGTCTGAACAGAGGAAGGTTCGGGAGCCACTCTCTCCTCTGAGTACTGGAGCTCCACTGGGCAGGAGCCGCGCTGATGTCACGTCCTCTGTGGCCGTGGATGGAGGACCGTCACTACAAATCAGACTGCGTCTGTCTAGCCGGGGCTCCAGCCTGGCGTGTAAGGAGGAAGTCGTGTTCAGAATGTAGGTGCTTCACGGCACAAAGCATCCCGTTCCTCTAACAGACCCACAGCCCAAAGGAGAAAGGGGGAGCCAGGGCAGAACACCACTCCAGACTCGGTTTGTCACCAAGTCTCACCACACGGCCTTGTTGGGAGCCCGACAGGCACAAGCCAACCATGAAAGACGTTTTACCCGCCATTGCAGTGGCACACAGCAAATGACTGTAGAAAGTCACACAGATTTATTTGCTATGACGCTTACGTGACACAGGATCCTTACATGCCCTTGTAAGGAAATGAAGTGACAAACCCAAAACACTTTGTTATACGAAGGGCCGGCTTGGCCCCTGAGTCCCTCTTGCTTTCTGCCTTGCCGTGTGACCTTTCTCTCCCTCTTACGCATGCTCTCACCACGATGCGTCCCCATGTTCTGATGTGGCCAGGGGGCCTCAAAGAGGTCGAATCAGTGAGGCCACCCAGTCTTGTGCTTTTGGCCTCCGACACAGTGAGTCAAACAAGCCTCTTTTCGTTATGCATCACCCAGCTTCAGAGATTTTGTTACAGCGATGGGAGGTGGAGCAACACGGCCACCTTCAGGGGGCAATGATTTTACAAGGTGTGATTAACAGCACGTTGAGGCTGTTTAGAAAGTCCTCATGTTGACAGCGCATTCTGTCGTACACAGATGAAATGACCTGGCGTTCGGTTTTGAATTCAGAATATGCCGAGAAAAGGGAGGTGGGTTCGTTCAAGAATAGCTATGAAACGAGACTGGCCCCGTGTTAGATGTTTTTGAGGCAGGGTAATTGGGTATGAGGATTCATCATTCAATCTCCTTCATTTTTGTTTATGCTAGAAAGTCTCCAAAAGGAAAAATTTTAAAAATACATTGGGCTTGTACTTCAGCAGTTGTGACAATGACAAAAGGAATTCAGGAGCTGCTGAATAATTAGTACTGGCAATTCTGAATCTAACCTGAAAACGGGAGGCCCCGTGGATTAGGACGGCCATTCTGAAGGCTTTCTATGTGGTGGTGATGTCTACAAGTCTCACCAGGCCTGTCTCAGCTGGCTCAGTCTTGTGGTATACATCTTGAACGTTAGCAACTCTTCGTTTTTTTGGCAGTACTGGGGTTTGAACTCAGGGCTCACGCTTGCTAGGCAGGTGCTCTACCACTTGAGCCCCTCTGCCAGCCCTCCTTTGTGATGGGTTTTCTTGAGATAGGGTCTCATGAACTATTTGCCTGGGCTGCCTTCAAACCTCGATCCTCCTGCTCTCTGCCTCCTGAGTAGCTAGGATTACAGGTGTGCGCCATTGGCTCCTGACTTTAGCAACTCTTTTATAATTTTCAATGAACTGATGGCCTTATTTTTCACAAAAAGCCCAAGGAAACTGTTTAGCAAAATTTAAAAATTGCTTTGACAGTGTCTCTGGAAATAAACACTTCTAAAAAGTTCCTTTTAAAAAGTATTTTTCTTCCATTGAAACGAGTCCAGCTGACTCGTTTTGTTTCGCCTTTAAGCAACATTGCTGAGTCAAGGAAAAGAAGAAAATTAAATCTTTATTAGGAATTAGGGTAAAAGATCCCCTGTCCTCGTCTTGTGGCTCCCCTCCCTCCACAAGAGAACCCACTGAACTGAGCATGGCTGGTTTCACCTCCGCACAGTCCGTGGCCTCCTGGTCGACCCCCAGGAATTTGTCAGAGAGAAAATGCGTCCTGCGCCAGAGGCCAGGCAGGACACGTGGGGAAGTCTCGTTAGTGTGAGTCGTTTCTTTGCTGTATTCATCAGCTTAGCAGACCTCTCCAGGCCCTGTCAGAATTCCACCAAATCTTCAGATTCAGAGTTCTGAATCTTTATCTTGCCCAACAAAACAAGATAACATTTCTTTCATTTGGGACATTCCAGATTATGTTTAAGAGAAATCAGCAGAGTCTGAGTTGTTTGGTGGGCTGTGGAGCCCGCTGAAGGAGCAAAGAATCAGTTTCGTGATCTGGTGACTCCTGGCTCCCACGTTCGGTTTTTCTTTCTGAATCTGGGAGCGTTTGAGTTTGTGTTGAAGGGAGAACTCAGCCTTTCACTTCTGGATTTGCCCGGTCAGTAAGGTTGATCTCTAACTGAGAGTCTGGCTTCTGTCCTGCCTGGTGACTGTCTGGAGGGTTGTTTGCATTTTTTATTTAGTTTACATCTGCTTGTTTGATAAACAACACGGAGGGTAGATTCCTGGCTTTGTAGCAATCCTTCCTTCCCATGGTTGATTTTGATGGCCTCTGACTTGGAATCCCAAATGGAGCTGGTGGAGCCTGTGGGTTGAGTGGCTCTTCTGAATATCTGCACTCCACTAAAGCACTTTTTTTTGGTGGTACTGGGGTTTGAACTCTTCACTCTTGGTAGGCAGGTGCCCTTCCACTTGAGCAAATCTAACCAGTCCTTTCTTGCATTGAGTATTTTCAAGATAAGGCTTGAGAACTATTTGCCGGGACTGGCTTCAAATCATCTTCCTCCGGATCTCTGCCTCCCGAGTAGCTGGGATTACAGGCGTGGGCCACTGAAGCCCAGCTCACGTAAGGGTATTTTTATAGACGTACCTGACAAGATTGGTGGATCTGGCACACCTGAGGTAGTCTTTAATGAGCTGAGATCATGGGTCACTTGCTCATCCCTACCTTAGGTCTCCTGGCCTTGGACTTACAGGGTCAGGACTGTGAGTGCCCTGAGGGCCTTAGCTTGTGCAAAAGCACACGGCGTAGACAGGCCATGTTAGGTAGAGATCACCCAGCTGGTGCTGGAGGAGTGGCCGTCCTGTGGTCTGGAGGTAGAGCAGCCTGGGTCCCTGGTCCAGGCCCCTCAGTCTCTGACATGCATCCTACCCCTACTGGGCCTCTGGATGTGGAAAAATCCAGCACTGAACCGTCAATTTTCTCTTTGGATCGATTCCTCTAGTTTCCTCAACTCCATAAACAGTCTCCATTTGCTGATTTTCTAATGCCAGAGGTGTGGGGTCACCCCGACTGTGCTGGATCTCACCTTCCACCAGGCCCTGCTGATCCGCAAGGAAATCCTTCATGAGTGATCCACTCCATTTCTGCCACCCGTCTGTCCCAGCCACTCCCTTCCTACTGACAGTTGATGACCTCCTACCTGGCATGTTCCCCATAGCCACAGGCGCGATCCTCTCAGGGCGGTATGGGCAGAGCACCAGCTGAACCTCCTCAGAGTGTCCACGTGGAGCTAAGGAAAGTATCCGACATCCCCTGGATGGGCCTCTACGTGCTTCTCCATGCTGGCCCAGACCCCTTCCTGCCTCTGGGACTTTGCACCGCTCTCCACCGTTCCAGGCTGCTCCTCTGTGCCTGGCTTCTCCTTACCCTTCACTTTCCAGTGTGAACAGCCTCTCAGAGCAGCCTTCCTTGGTGTCCCAAGCTGCCCTAGACCACCCTGCTCTGCAGCCTCCCTGCCTGACCTTTCTTCAAGGTTCTCAGTGGCATTGGATGTATTTTTCTGCCAGCTTACCCGCTAATTTGTCTTCATCACTGGATGGTAAGCCTCCCCAGGACAGGCTGTGTCTGCTCGCCACACAGATCCTGGACAGGGCTCACTGTGGATCTGCTTCCCATCTTGAGTGCTTCCTACCCGTGTGGCCCCAGGCAGGACAGGACAGAATCTTGAGACCAGCTTATAGTTGTGTGCCTCAGCAGTCCCAGACCTCGGGGACATCTGTCCCCAGGCTCACTGAGGATAGCTTCTTTCCAGCTGTGAAATTCTGGCTCTCAAAGAGGCTTTTCAGGATTTAGTTTCTTAAATATGAATGAATCGTGAAGTATTGAATGAAGGTTGTTTTAGTGCCAAATGTGACTTTGCCATATTTATGGTTAGAGAAAGACTTGGGTTTTCTTGTTTGGGCAGTTGAAGGGTTAAGGAAGAAATCACCCTTCAGTTCCCATCTGCTACCTCACACCGACTCTCTGCACTTGGATTTTATTCTACCAGTCAGGCATCTCATGCCTTGAGACTTGTCCCCAACTGGACACCTCCACAGTGCAGCAAATGACCTGCCGCTCTTCATGAGACTCTTTCGCTGTGGCAAGCATCCTGTGAGGGTGCCGCACACACACAGCTGTTTCAGAAAATGACCCATTTCTGTATCATGCCTCTGGAGTACATTTCTTTTATAGTAAAAGTACTCATTTCATGGGTACTTAGTCTAAATCACAGAACTGCACACTTGATTATACCAGGGTCTTGTGATGGCTTCCTTAGCACCCAAAAAACAATAGCAAAGGCTCTCACAGGAGCTCTGCTGGGGGCCACACCTGTCCTGTGAGTCATCGGATGCACATGGGTTTTTTGTTCTGCTCTCTGCTTGCTCTGTTCATTTCCTATTGTGAAGGTTTAGGGGGATTCCCAATCTAGGCCTGAATATTTATTTTAGTCATACAACAAACCTGCATACACTCATCACCCGGTGGACACTAGAACCCTGTTGACAACCAGCTCTACCTAAGCACCCACCCCATCCACACTGCTCCCCCATCTAAAGACATCAATTTTTTTTTATCTTTTATTGATGCATCTTGCACTGAATGTAGACACAGATATTAATAATACTAACAAATTACAGATACTTACATGAATATGGCTTTCCTGTCTATAAATGTCCTAAAAAGTCAATGTTAAATTTTAGCTGCTGTTTTTGCAAGATTCTCCCATGCTGATATAAGTAGCTACTCCGAGGTCACTGTTGACCAGCTGACCACACCACCACCACGTCCCATCCTCATTCAGGCTGCTGGCTCTTTGGCCCTGGTCTTCAAGTATCTCCTCTTGGAGAGGGACATTGTTCCATATTTGCAAACCTTGTACCATCCAGCAGGTCTGTCAGAGGAGGGGTATTGACGTAACACTCCCCAAACACATACCTTGGGGTTGCCCTTGCTTGGGGAGGCACTCTGGTGTTCTCTGTGCCGTTACAGGACAGGTTTGCTGTCTCACTTGAGTGTGCAGACTCTGTTCTGTTCCAGGAGATGACCAGGTAGCCTCTGGTCCACACATGCTGGTCCTGGGCCCAAGCAGGACTGAGGGTGGTGGCCGAGGCGGTGGATCATGTGCGCAAGACATTCAGGCTGAATGGAGCTCACATACCTCAGATTTCTTTCTGTAAAATGAGAGATTTAATATTTTATATTTGGATTCAAATATACTTTTAGCTCTCAAGTTTGATGGCCATCCTCTACTCTACATTCTTTGAAAGCTGTCCTAGGAAATTGGATACAAATAAGAAAACAGACATAAAGAACTGGAGGTGTGCCTCGGGTGTGTAGGGTCCTTTCCTAGCAGGCAGGAGGCCTTGGGTTCAATTCCCAGCACCACAAAAAATGCCTTAAGAAAATAAATGCCAGAACAGCTAAATGCAAGGAGGACAACTTTATTGAGTATGGACTCTGAGCCTGGCACCTTTCAGTATCATTTCATTGAATTTTGGAGACCCAGGGGCAGGCGTGATGATGTATGGGCTACAGGTGAGCCCTGCCAGTTTTTTCAGGAAAGGGCTCCATACCGGGAGGGTCCCACTCTGGTCCTTATGGTGCTGGAGAGCTCCAGAGCTTGAAATTTTAGATAAAGGGAATTGTTTTACAAGCCAAAGGAAGTGACTCCTATCTGTGAGAATGAGGGATATTTAGTTTGGGTGGAGGGGCATTTGGGGACAGACAGGGAAGAGCATTTAAGCTGTGTTTGGAAAAGTTAAGCATTGCTGGCAGACTCATTGCAGATGTTTAGAACCCACTGATTACACTGTGGGATAGCTCTGAATAGCCCTGGGCCTTCTGGACTCTGGCTTGTTTTTGTGGCTTTTTGTGCTCCTTATATGGTGTCCCTTGAGCTTTGGGCTCAGACATTGTAAACCGTAGCATTTTTCACTTGTTTTCTTTATGGTTGAAGCTCAGGCATCTGAAGACAGCAGACTGTGTGTCCTGCAGCCCTGGGGTGGCTTCCACTCTCACAGTCAAGGAAGGCTACTGTAATGGGGTGCTGGGAAGCAGAGCCTCCCAGGCGCACAGGCTCGTGTGCTGGTCTGGGAGCTGGAGATTGGGAGGTCTGGTCTAGAGGTCCTAGTTCTTGTCTGAGCTTCTTCTCCTGCCTCACGTTGCAGAGTTTGGGGAGGGAGTGAAGAGACTAAAGGAGCTCTGTCATGGGGACATGGCATGGTTGTGCAGGTATGGTAAGCACTTAGTGGGGAAAGGATGCCCAGTGGGTGACAACTCCCAGAAGACTCCTGCCCCTCAATAGTGGTGCTGACAGTTGGGTGCTTGAGTCTGCACATTGTCCCATAAGACACCATGGCACTCACAGCCCTGCAGCAGGACAGAGCTGCTGTCCCCACCTTGCTTCTTCTTCACTGTCCACATGGCTGTGGACACACAGGGCAGCCCCATCCACCCTCCTGAGACTCTTCGTCATGGTCACAATTCCAGCCCAGAGCTGGAAGGAAAGACTTAAGTATCGCCCTGCAGCCTGGATCTGCCTGCCCCTCCCTCTCTTGGGCCTCTCACTTAGGCTTAGTGGTTTTGCCTGCTCCATCTGTAATTGGTAACTTGGGAGGTTTCTGTGGCACTGCTGTGGAGGACAGGCAGGGGGAGGGGAGAATAGCCAGGCCACAGACCCTGGACTGGGAAAACCAAGGCTTCATCCACAGTCTGGTGGGCTGGGGCCAATGTTTAATCATACCTCATCACCTGCCGTGCCCAGAACCAGCCTGGTTGCCACGCAGAACCTTTGTGTGGACACTGATGGTCGTAAGTGCCATGTCAGCATCAGGCCTCAGGGAGCCCTCACCAGTCCAGACGCTTAGCACTGTGCACCAGCTGTGACCTGTGACCTAGCTTTTAGCAGTAGTAATGACAATGACCACCTCAGGGAAATAGGCTGCTGGGTCTCACCCAAAACAGACCACGCTTCTGGCATGTATTTATTTTTGTGTGTATGCAGCTATCCATAAGCTTTTTACCCTCTATGGGTGGCATCCCCCTCTCCAGAATGCTATAGAAAGTCCAGTGTGCACGGCTCTTTCACCAGTGCGACTGTTGACTTCACTTTTCCTGTGCCCCTGTTTTCTCACAAATCCACGTTTTGTGTTAGAACTGGAACCCATCGCGTTCACTTTTTCTTTGCTGAAGTACGAGGCTAATGATACAGTTCTTGCTGAAAATGTCTTTGCTTCTCTTACTCAGAATATAACTGAAGAAAATAGCTCAGCAAGATCCAAAGTTGACATGGTTTCAAAACAGACGTGTAGCTCCAGTTACATTTAATCATCATTGTTTAATCAGAAGCAAAATAATTCTGCTTGTGTTTGTGACTCCTCTGCCTCATCTGAAAATACCCTGAGCCCTCAGCACTGCTCTGGCTGTGGCTCCCGTGGTCTGCAGTGCATACTCAATAGATGGCTCTCCTTTGTGCCAGAGGTCAGCAAACTCTTTCTCTCAAGGGCCAGGTATTAAATGTCATGGGTTCCAAGGCCCATCTGCTCTCTGTCTCGGTTACACGGTACTGTCCATGAGCAGCAGTGCCCAATCTGTCAGCAAAGGGTTTGTGCGTTCCAGTACAACTCTGCTGACAAAAACAGGCAGCAGCTGGAGCTGGCCCAGAGCCGTCTGTTGTCAGCCTTATTCTGTGTTTAATTAATGAAGCCCTGCCGAATGCAGGCTGCTCTGTTTTGTCTGTTCTGTTAGGAAACAGTCCTGGTGAAATGTCATCGACCTGGCCACCCTTCGATTGAAAAAACATACAATTTTGAAAGGTAAGCATTTTTCAAGATGAAGTATAGAGGCCAGACGTTAAACACACCAGCTTTGCATGGGGCTGGTTAACAAATTGCACCATTTATCCTACCATTCTGCTCAGCATGAGTAGAAACAACCCAAATGCCAGTCTTTCAGGTTGATCCACACTCTCATGTATCCAGTTTGCTAACAGGGATTTCATTATGATGACAGCGCCTAATAATAGGGCTTCATCAGAGGCCTTCTTTGGCACCTGGTTTTAGCTGTGTCCTGAGTGACAGGTGGTGGTGGGGTGAGGAGGGTTGGAAATTGCGGAAGAGCTGGAAGTGGGGCTGGGAACCTGCGTGGTCCCCTCCACCTTGGAGGCATAGTGCACAGGCTCTGCAGCTGTGCCCCAGCCACAGTGCCTGAGGACTGTCTCCACGTCCCTGCTGTGGCCTCTGTGGCTTTGTGGGGCTAAGCTAGAGATGCACAAGACTCCTCTGCCCCTCAGCTCAGTACTGGCCAGTGAGTGAGTAAGGAGCAGGGGAGCCACAGAACCACACAGGCCTTGGAGCCCTCAAGGTCCAGGAGGTCAGGGCACGTGTGCGTGTGCACGTGTGTGGGGGAGCATCACATCTCAGATCAGGCTGTGGCTGACTGGCAGAACTGAAGTGCGCAGCCCAAAAGGACCTGCTGCTCCCAAGCATCTGCCTGTGCCCCAGTGCTCACCACGGTGACAGCAGGGGAAGGTGTCTCTGCACTCTTCCTTAGCCTCTGCTAGCTTGGAAGGTCGTGGAAATTAATCTCAGGTTGATGAAGGCACAGGAATCCTGATGGGTGTTGGGGGTTAGTACGGGAAGCATGTGGAATGCTGTTTGTTTTCCCCTGGTTTCTGCATTTGGACACTGAACAGCTCTCTCCCCTCCTCCTCTTTGTCTCCTCACGTTGTCCCTCAGAGTTTATGGCCCAGCAGAGTCTCAGACGGCAGTATTTAGAGACGTGTGCCCCCTACTCATGTCCCTCCTAGATGGGTGAGTTCACGTGTTTTCAAGGTCAGGTACCAGTCACACTGAAACATGAGCGCATGTCATTTGTGCTGTGGAGCAGGTGTAGTGGCTGAGGCCCCATGCTTATGTGACAGTACAGCAAACTTGGCATTGACTCGGTGTCCTCCAATGGAGGCTGTTTCTGTCCCCTGCAGAAGGAGCAGAATAGTTTGCAGATGAGCGTGTAGCTCCTGGGGTCCCCTGCATTCTGGTGACATTATGTGTTGACATTGGCTTGTCTAGCAGGTGCCTTTCTTCTCCCCAGGATTCTTTGAGAAGCTTTTGGATACTTTCAAACTGAAAGTCTGTGGAGAATATTGGCACAGGACTGGGCAACTTTTCCCTCTGGGAATCAGCCTTCTGTTCTTGGAAAACACAGGCACTAATTTCAAAGGAGGGCTGTAATGGAGGGCAGGGAGTCTTTCTGTAGCAGTAGGTTGGACTAGGCTGTATACTAAACCGAGCCACCGGAAGTCAAGACTTTTGACTTCAGGATATTTGGAGGCATTTCCTGAGGAGACTCGTGTTTGCCCAGCAGAGGTTTCTGCACTGTCACCACCGTGCTGTGTTGAGGGCCAGCTGTGACCAGGGCTGTACTTGGAGAGTAAGGTCAGTGCAGAAGGCCTGTGCCCTGCTCTCTACCTGCATGGACAAAGCCGGTCCTCCCTCTGCTCACTGTGCACTTTCTGCTTTGGTTTTTACACCCATCTGAAATGACGGGTTCCTCTGCTGCAAATGACAGGGGTTCATGGTCAGCAGGTGTCCTTCAACTGGTCAGACTCCAGAAATGGGTCGGGCACCATGGTTAGCCTAAGCCAGATGTGCCTGACCTGTAACGCATGGCATCAATTTAAACACAGCACATCCTTCTGCTCCACACGCTTAACGGGTTAAAAACCCTCAAGAGCAGTGAACCTCAGAGCCCAGGGCGCCTGACTCACCTGCTCTGTTCTCTCTGTTGGTCACTCAGAACACTTTCTCAAAGTCACTCGTCAGGTAAATAGTGCTTACTTGTCTGACTTGCAGGGTTAAGCACCTAAGATCAAGTCAAGGCTGATCAAATTAGACTGTTTTAGGTGAGGAGTGTCCCCAGGTGCGTCTAGGGCCATCAGACAGATGTTCTGCAGTGGGCTTTGGGGCAAGAGGACCAGGCTGGCTGGACCTGTCAGGCTAAGAAAACCTCGTGGCTGAGAATATAATTTTATATCATCAACTTATCTCAAATGTTCCAATCATCTCATCAATGCCGTGGGTCAAATACAATGACAGAGAGAAAGTGTAGGGATCCACCAACAATCCCCACCTTCTGTGAAATTCACTGTTGTCAGTAATGCCAGGCCGTGGGGTTGAGGGGGTGTGTGGCCAGCGCCAAGAGGGCTCAGCACACACAGGTTCACTGCAAATGCAAAACCCCACAGTCACTGGATAACAAATTCTAGAAACACATGTCACCATCCTAGGGGTGACTGTGCCAGCAGTGCTAGGAATCAGATGTGCGTACAATGAAGAAAAGAAATTTAGAGCATCAGAAGAAATCCACAAACGTTTATAGTGAACATTTTATGTAGTAGTCTGATTTTATAAAGATGAATTCATGTCAGGTGACTGTAACGCTACTTTGAAAGTTATAAAGGAGACCTGGTGTGGTGAAAGCAAAAGACTGGCGCATGGCTCAAATTGTAGAGTTTAGCGAGCTTGAGGCTCTGAGTTTAATCCATAGTACTGAGAGAGACAGAGAAAGAGCGAGAGACAGAGCGAGAGGAGAAAGAGAAGCTGTGGGACTTAGGGGGGCCCACCCCTCCAAGGTAAGACCCTCCAGGAAGCCCCCAGTCCCTGGCGAAGGACATGAGAACACCCAGAGGTCCAGATGAGGTGTGTTCATGTTGTGTGCAAGTGCAATTTAATCCAAGTTGTCTAGTGGAAAGGGTCTAAAACGGATGGATGATGTAAACAATGGTTGTAGTTGAGTGAAAACCTAATTTACAAGGGACAGAGTCACAGGGGAGCACAGTCAAATGCACTGACATTTTGCATCCAAGGAAAACCTTCCAGAGTGGATGGTGGCCCTGGCCCCTGTTTGCACTTTGCTGCTGTGAGTGGGTTTGAATTTCAGGTTTGACGTGTGCATCATGGCGTACAGGCAGACGGGAAGCGGGAAGAGCTACACCATGCTGGGACCACCTTCTGGAGACCCGCCCAGGCTGCCGTCAGACGCTCACAGTGGCTCAGGGATCGTTCCCAGGGCAGCCGAGGAACTCTTCAGGTACCTCTGCGGGTGATGATGCCCAGCAACCACAGACAGGCACTGAGCAGGGGCGTGGGGCGCTGGGGCACGAGCTGCATAGCACGGTGTGCTGGAAGGAGTTGAGCAGACCGATTCTCTTGTCAAATGCCCTTAAACACTAGCAAGCATTATGGCCACAAATGCAGCCACAGCTTACCTCAAAACGTGGGAAATCCATCGTTGGGGCAAAACTTCTGGAAAGGATGCCAAGTTAAACAGTCCCCCATGAGGGAAAGGTGAGGCTTTGTTCTAGCGAGGGAGGAAATGTCTGCTGCCTTTTCCTGCTGTCCCATTGGCCGCTGTTGGGGTTGAGGGGTCCCCGAGGGGACCTGCTGCCACTGCCATGGCTTTATCAACAGAAGAGGTCCTGAGCAGCCATCTTAGCAAAGCAGCCTGGAGTGCTGCCACCTTTGACCCATCTCTGTGCCTCGGTCACAGCCTCCATCTTTTGGTGGCCACCTTCCTGTTTGCCCTCTGCTCTATACGCACTGCTCAGTCTGTACTGGACCCCCTGCACCCCAGCCACACCTGCAGCCCTGGAGGTCGCCCCCTGCATGCTGCAGCCGCACAGTGCAGCCAGGCTGCCTCTTGGGTTCCCACCCCCGAGGTTCAGTGTCTGTCTCTGTATTTCCTTGCATGGCTCCTTTGCATCCTCAAACTAGGGCCAGACCATGATGGAAGGGCTCCGAACACAGCCCACTGTTTTGGTGCCTCTTCAAATCACTGCTCCTTAAATGTTTGCACATATAAACAGATGTGTTTATCAACTTGCGTGCGCTAACTACTTCTGTAGACTGTTGCAAAATCCTCCCTGTTTCCTCTTGTTCTTGGCTATCATCTCCTGGGGACATGCCAGGCTGGTGAGGTCGGGCTTCAGTGACAAATGTCTTGACAATCTCAATGGCGTGTGTCTTTTGGGTGACAGGGGCCATTCAGGCATGTCTGTGTGCCTGTGGGGATGGGGTTCCACTCTCTAGCCCTTAGCAATCCCTCCTGGCAACACACATCCACCCTGTCCACATTTCCTTGGAAATGGCCAGTGTGGGGCCACCTCTAAGTGGAGCAGGGCACATGCGACCCATGGAGAAGGTGGCCATCTTTGCCCAGGAGCTGTGACTGTTGGGTTAGGAGATGCAGAACCCGGGCAGCAGGTGGCTCCCTCGGCATCTCTTGGAAAGATGGACGTGGGTGCATGGGGGCCGAGGAGATGCTGCAAAGGGGCGATCCGTGTCGTGAGGCCGGCCGTATCTTGTAGTGATTACACAGCCCTCAGATCCTTCCTCCTGCACCTGCCTGCACGCGGTGTCCAGCATCTCTCAGCCCTGCTCGGTGCCGGCTCCTGCTGAGCGTCTGTGCTCAGGTCTCACAACCGTCCGAATCAATAGAGAAAAGCAGACATTTCTCTAAAGACAACATACAAATGGGCTGCAGGTGGATGAAAAAGTGTTCAATATCACTTATCATCAAGGAAACGAGAACCAAAACCACAGTGAGATATCACCTCACCCAGGAACAAGGGCGTTATCAAAAAGACAAGACAGCAGGTGCTGACAAGGGTGTGAAGAAAAGGGACCCTCAACAGTGCTGGCGGAAGTGTGAATTAGCATAGCCATCAGAAAAAACAGAACACCATTCCAGAGGAAATATCCAAAAGAAATGGAGTCAATATGGTGAAGAGACGTCTCCACTCCCATGTTCACTGTAGCACTACTCACCACAGCCAACAACTAAGCGTCCGTCGACTGACGAAGGCATAAAAGAGTACAATGGAAAACTATGTGTCCATAAAAAAGAATGGAATCCTGTTATTTGTGACCGTGTGGATGGAACTGGAGATCATATATTAAGTTAAATAAGCCAGGCACAGAAAGACAAACTTTGCATGATATCACTTGTGTGGAATCTAACAAAGTCGACCGCGTAGAAGTTAGAGTAGAATGGTGACCAGAGGCTAGGGGGAGGGACGGAGGAGTTTGGTCCCTGAGTACTAAGTTACAGTTAGGTTGGAGCCAGAATTTCTGGGGAGTGTTCACAGAGGGTGACTGTGGCTAACGGTAATGAGCCATATGTGTCAAAAAGCTAGAAGGGATTTTGAATGTTTTGAGGCGAGGTAGTCAACATGATTTAAACACTGCACAGTGCAATGTGTGCACTGAAACATCACAGAACCCCGGAAATATATTCAACTTTTATGTCTACCTATCAGTTAATGCTTGATTTACTTATTTAAAAGGAATTGGCTACATTTTTTTTTTCTCTGAGTTGAGCAAGACTTTTAAGGCTCAGAAACAGAATTCGGGTGACAGAGAGGCAGAAGCTGTAAGGAATCGCGGGAGATCCCCAATTCTCCCTTCGTGCTGCTGTTACATTCAGCTCTTCATACAGTGAAGACCCTTGTGGATAAAAAGGACGTGAATTTCCTCCTCAGCTTAATGTATTCCTGCAAACATGCAGGGATGCTGAGGGGACAGCACCCTGGCAGCGTGGACTCAGGTGTAGAACAGCTGTGTTAGAAAGCAGAGTGAAAGAATGCGAAGTTCCTGCATTAACGCGCTGTAAGTACTTTCCCTTTGCCATTAATAAGAAATTCACTTGCTTGAAAACAATCAAATTCTGGCATTGTCCAAAAAGTTGAACAGGCTTAGTATAATTATCGCAGAGGCGATCTGTGGAAAGTGTCACGGAAGGACTTGGACTTGCGCCAAGGCTCACTCACATTCACATCAGAGACTCACAGAATGCCGGAGAAGAAACCATTTCCCGGCCCCCGGCTTTTCGTTTTTCACGTGACATCACCTGCTCTGGCTGGGCTGGGAGGAGCCCACCTACCATTCAGACCTGGGAATCTCAGAGGTTCCCGCACGTACTGTGAGCCTTTCCCACCGCGGAGCTCGCACCCCACGTTCGACTGCATGCTTTAGCATCGGCTGGCACGGATGGCACACAGGTTGGCGTCTTCACAAAGACCCACCAGGGAGGCCTCGTTGCAAAGCCTCAGAAGGTGCCCTCTGGGACCACAGGTCTGGGACAACGGCCCTAGCAATTTCTCCCACCAGCTGCTGGAGGAGGAGTTTGCAAATGAGCTGAGTGGACTCCTGATAGCTTCTGTTCCCTGCAGGACCACAGGGCCGGGTCATAACGGTGAGGTTTCTTTACTCTCCATCTCCAGTGGAAGGCACCCCCTTTTGAGGGGACAGGTGTTGCGGACAAGTACTTCCTCCCCGATTTCCCACTGGTGAATTTGCAGGAGGACTGCTTGACGCACCTGTCTGGAGACCTCCTGTTTCATCCTTCTCCTGTGGCTGAGTTGGGCAAGTTGGAGGTGGTGTTGCTGTGGCTTGACAAGGACCTGGTCTCAAGCTGATTCCAGTGGCTGAACTGGGTTCCTCTGGGTTGTGAGGCTGAGGCCGCTGTCCTGTCTGTGTCTGTGTCTGGGGATGCTCTCACACTCAGGGCCTGGCCCTGGGGCCCCTGTCTACACAGCCAGTAGAGGGGTAGCTCCCTGGGGGTCATCTCCTCACTGGGGAGCCTCTGTCCTGTGCTGGCTTCTTCGTTTCTGGCAGAAGGATCCGGAAATGTCAAGCAAAGCTTTGATTGGGGGGCGGGGCGGGGTGTAGTCTCTGATCAGAAGATATCTAGACTCTTCATGTCCCATGTGGAAAAACCCAGGCAGGACATGTGGATCTGGTGAGGGAGATAATGAAATTTATTATAAGTAGGGGAGGGAATCTCAACCCAAGGTGTGATCTCTGCCAGGCACGGAAAGCAGCGAGTAGGGGACAAGAGGACAGTCTCTCTGTTTCAAGGCATTTTAAACCACCAGTAGCCTGAGGGAAAGATTTGGGCAGGCCCTGATCGCCAGTAACCAGCGGGCGGAAAGGATCTGGTGGTTCCTGGCTAGGCTGGCATACAATTATGGTAATTCTCAGGTATCCCAGCTCAGCATCTAGCAGAGGATTTGCAATTGAAAGAGAGGCCCAGTGGGATGAGAGTGTCTAATCTGCAGTGCCCTAGGCTAAATTATATACCTCCGGCCTGAGTCCCCATACCTTTCCCTATTTCTGACCTGCCTCTGGGGAGAGGTGAGTTCGTAACCTTTGTTCTCCTGTGAGACGTGCATTTGCATAAAAGGCTGGTTCTGAGCTAAACTGGCTTTATAGAGGAACTGTAAGAGGCACTCAAACTGCTTTTGCTGAAAAAGCACTGACTCCTTACTTGGGCTAAAATTGAAAACAGGAGAAGCTTGACATCCCTGCCTCCATTTTGTATCTGTCTCAGCCATTCTCTTCACAGTCACTTTACAATCACCTTGGATCCCAGAAAGGACAGAACTGATAACATCTCTATGACATGGGACTAAAACTTCCCATAAGGAACAGTGGAACATGCAGGACGGACGCCCCTCCAAATGAGGACAATGACCTGTAATGATGAGGCTGCACCCTGGAGCAGGAGCAGTCATCTCATGGGAACTGATGGCTCCCCTCAAGTGATGACAGGGATGACATCTTCCCTGAAACCTCTCTGGGAGACCTTGGACTGAGATAATGGTCAACCAGACCACACCTATGACTGGACTGTTTATGCACACCTTTGTCCCCTGCCCCCAGTTCTTTGTCTACTTTAACCTATAGTTCATGTCTGTACCCCGAAGATGGCTGAGGATGAGCTGAGCGCTTACTCCACCTCTTTCCACAGCGTGTCCCGAGCCGGGTAATAAATCTTTCTCTGCCTTCACCAGGCCTCTTTATTTGGCATTTAGGGGCGGGTGGCGGACCTGGCGAATGGAATCTCAGGAGTTGGGCCTTGGGTCCAAAACTTCGGTTTCAGTACAATGCACAGTGAACCAAGGCAGGCTACGAGCATGAGTGGGTCAGGCCCCTACTTGGTTCTGGAGTTCACACTGGAGCTTAGAGTCAGGACTGCAAGTAGGGGCGAAAGTGGCCCAGAAGCCAGGGACTTAGGGAGCCCTGGAAACACCAGGACGTTTACAAATTATGTCAAGAGTCAGGAAGGGCTTTGGGCTGGTAGTGTTGACAGCACTGGTGCAGTCTCTGATCAGAAGACTTCCAAATTCTTTGTGTCCTGTGGAAGAACTCATGGCAGGACACGTGGGTGTAATGGGGTTTATTAAATTAGGGAGGGAATTACAAAAGGGACATGGTGGGACCAGGTGGAAGCTGGAGGCAGAGAGGTCTTCCTCTTTCCGGGTGCTTTTAGAAAGAAAGGTTTTAGGAAGAACCTGGTGATTCCTAACCACCAATAATCGTTGAGTGGGAGGGGCATGGGTGTCCCTGGGCTGAGGTGGGGTGGTTGGAGTTGTCCCCGCACCAGGGTGTGAATAACCTATACACATTTGCAGCTGGAAAGGCTCAGAGAAGGAGAGGACTGTTCAACCTGAAATACAGTGTCAGGTCATACCTGTTCTCAGAGTCCCGAATGGTCCGGGGTCTTGCTGCCTCAGTAGGACTGTCTGGAACCAGAATCTTCAGCTTCACCCGGTAGCAAATCCCACGCCATCCAGGGTCAAACCAGCCTCACTTCCAGATGGGTTTAAGCATTTGTCGTCTTCTGTTGGAGCCGTGATCCAGAGTATTGGCGTCCTCCAGATAGATCTTTGAGTTTGTCTTCGTCCAGTCGTAAGGCCACAATTTGTCATTTGCAAGATTGGGACTAATAGCTCAAGCAAGGAAAGTTTTCTGCCTCATTTCCTAATACACAAGCTCTGGAAAGGAGCACATTCAGCCGACCCATGGGTGAGTTTGGGTGTGCCCAAGTTAAAATGTGAAGCCGGATCCTCAGGCATAGTGATTGGAGCATGTTTGTACAAACCCTTAAAAGCAGATCACTCTCCCTGCCATTGTAAATAAAACACAACACTGCCCTCGGGATTGTTCCTGCTTTACCCCTTCCTCCCTACCTCTAACCCTGGCTGCTGGCATTGAGCTCTTCTAGATGAATCTCCTGTTACCCGAATCAAACACACCATGAGATGTTTCTCTACATGCTGGGCCCAAGGAACACAAAATGCATGTGACTAGTCATTAGGACCCCGTGGGGTCCATCAGGAGCTGCTGGGCATGGCAGTGGCAGAGGGGAGGCAGGAGGGAGGGTCATCGGGCACCATCTGCTGCCTCCTGTGCAATCCTTGGGGCCTCACAAGAGTCCAAGGTGTGTTTATCAAATCTTACACCGTGTGACACCGACATTGTGCATTTACAAGCCATCCCCTTTGCTTGTTTCAACACTGCTTTTAGCCGCTGGCCAACGACTCAGTGTATTGGTGGGAAATCTTTTTAATTAAATCCTGGGTATTAGGTAGATAAGAAACTTCTAATTTGGGTTTTGAGACGCTCAGAGATACAACCTGAGGAAGGAATGGGACAGTGCTGAGGCCATGTCCACTGCTTGCCTCACTCCACAGAGGGAAGGGAACTTAGCTGAGTTCCATCCTCACCTTCAGCTCTTCCCTGAGCTTGGCAAGTGCCCTCCAGTGCCAAGAACAACTCAGATCTACACTTTGCCAGTTCTTATTTTGACCTGAGAATTTGACTTCCTTTTTCTTTCATGTTAGTCTAAAATCTTTATTTGTTTAATTGCTTATCATTTTAGTCATAGCTTTCTCTAGATCTGGATTAAAAAAACTCAGTCTGGCAGATCTAGAATAGGAAACATCCCAAATGGGATTTTCTTGAAGTACAAATGTCTAACCCTAGACTTGTAGCCCCATTCTCAGACTCTCCTTATGAGCAAGAAACCATGAGAGATAAGGTCGGTTGACTTTGCTGTGCAATGTTAGGGCAGTCATCACCTGGTCTTTGTTCCTGACACAGATCGGGTGGGGGTTTTGTGAAAGGGTCAGGGGGTGGGGAGGAGGAAAGGCCAGCATTGGCGGTGGATTTTCCCTGGTGGGATTCTGGTGGTTTTCCTCTAAGTGCCTAGTATCTCTGTTTTTTAATCTTCCCACAGTCTGTACATGGTGGTTTAGAAAATGAAAGTGGGAAGAGAGGTTTTTTCAGGAGTTCTCTGGAGGGCTGTGAAGGCGTGAGTGGAGTTGGCATAACCAACTCAGGACGCAGTCTTCCCTGAGCAAGCAGAGCAAGTCTTAAGTCTTTTTCAATTATTGTACTGGGGGTACATTGTGACATTTATATATCATAGTTGAGTTCACCCCCTCCATCACTCTCCTTTACCTCCCTTCCCCTCATTCCTGGAACAGTTCCAACAGGTGCAGAGCAGGTCTTAAGTACGCAGGAAAGTGCTGGCGCCCTGCTGCCTGCGGCTTGCCTGGGCCTCTGAATGGTGACCGAGCTTGGCATGGTGGCCGCTAAGCCAGGCTGGCCCTCTTGGTGTATCCACCCCCAGGGGTGCCGAGTCCTAGGGTGCCACAGCTCGCCCTGCTGCTCTAACACAGCCCCACTGGAATACCTTTATTCCCCAAACAGTTTTCAGCCTGTAGTTCAGTGGGATTGCCTTCTCCC
The DNA here is from genome assembly GCF_047511655.1 of Castor canadensis. NCBI lineage: Eukaryota > Metazoa > Chordata > Mammalia > Rodentia > Castoridae > Castor > Castor canadensis. Next base: position 1,767,430 of record NC_133386.1, on the reverse strand, counting down.
CCAGGGAACTTGACGCTAGGAAGACCTGCCCTGTGCCCACCAGTCACACGTCACACGAGCCCTTCCTGAAGGCTTCTTCGAGGTGTCACTGAATTCCTCAGTGCTGTAAATCTCCTGTTTCCTCCAGGCTTATTTCAGAAAATCCATCAAGAAGCCCAAAGGCGGACGTATCCATAGTGGAAATTTATAATAATGACATTTTTGACCTTCTGGCCAAAGACAATTCTACAGTTGCATCAGGGGTCAAGCATGAGGTGATGACAACCCAGGAGGGACGGACAGAGGTTCCCCTGCTGACCTGCGAGTGAGTCCTGTGTGTGGCCTGTGATGCTTGAGTCACCAGTGGCCCAGTCCCAGAGAACTGGGCACACCCAGGGAACCAGTGCTGTGTGTCCATGAAAAAGTTCCTCGTGGGGTTTATTGCTTAGTGTGTGTTGCACAACTTCTGATGTGCTTTAAGAATTACTGGGAACCGCATAGAGGTGACATGTCATAATTTCACAATGTATATGTCTATCAAAATGACAAGGTACCTTAAACATATACAATTTTTTGTATGTCAATGATATCTTCATAAAGCTGTTAAAAAAAAAAAAACTGGGTGTGTAGCTCACTGGCAGAGCATTTACCTGCTGTGTGCTGGCCCCAGGCTCCACAAAAAGAAAGGAGGGAGGGAGGAGGAATGAAGGAAGGGAAGGGAGGGAAGGAAGGAAGGAAGGAAGGAGAAAATAGGGAAAGATTTCAAATTAGAACGTAAATAAGTAAATGTATCATTAAGAAATCTCCATCCGAGTCTATGCGACAGGTGACCCCACCTTGGAGAAGTGAATTCCCTGCCCTTACCACTATGTTAAAAACAGGGGTACTTACTTACTTACACTGAAATAGCAATGCTTTAAGGAGGCAAAGGTGAATCCTCTTGCAAAAGTGAGGCTCCCCGCACTGGTTAACATTACCCAGTTTTAAAGCCAGCATGTGACAACTTGCTTACCTTGACAGGCCCCAATCAACAGCCCAGGGAGAGGACTAGGGATCTGTAGAGATGTGTGAGGTGAGGCGGGGTGAGGGTGGGTTGCCCACCTGCACGCTGCTTTTAATATTTCAGAAATCCCATGGGAGAGCCCAGTGAGCTGTGATAGACTTGCAGCAAGTAGCCCAAGCCAACCCTTCTTGAAGCTCTTCACTGGTGGCTCTGTTCCTCGCCAGCAGCCTCTCATGCCCTGGAATGGGATGATACTCATAACTTTGATTTGATAGACAAAATATCCTAAAAATGTGGACCCAGGAGGGAGTAACAAACACAGGCAGTGGTAACGCTAGAAGGTTGGCAACCTTGGTTCGGTTCCTAAACCATCAACGAATTCAGGTGAGCTGGCAGAGGTGTCCCAGGTCAATGAGGCCCCAGAAAGCCAAACGCATGCTCACAGGTTTGCCTCTGCCTATCGCTACCTCTTCTACTTTCCTGAGATCAGCACACTTGCCTCACACGAGAGACGTCTGTGAACTTCTGTGAGCTCCTCTAACACGTGTCGTCCTTTGCCAGGGCTGTCACGAGCGCAGTGGAGTTTGTGGGGCTGGTCCACCGAGGTCTGCAGCTCAGGGTGAGGCACCCCATGCAGACTCGTCCAGATCTCATCTGGTTGTGACGGCAACGCTGACCACGGCTCCCATCTCGGGCAGCACAGGTGAGTCACCATTTGTGTGGGGCCAAAGCAAGATATATGAACTGTTCAAAAAAGAAAACCAGCCTGGCAGCAGGGTCTGAGACATCTCTCAGGACAGGAGAGTGGGAACTGTGGCCACATCTGCCTATCTGGGACCCAAAGCCAGGAGGCCCTGGATCCATGCTGGGGAGAGGCAGGGACATGGAGGGAGAACAAAACTTTTGCTGGACAAAACATTTACACTTTGGGATACGATGTGTTTATCATGACTAGAACTATCAGTGCAATTTCAGATTAAGATGAAAGTTACAAGCTTTAAAAATGAAAGTAAATGAAATGATTCCAGTACGTAAGAAAAATGGAGCTCTATTGCAAACCCCCAGGGCAGTGAGTGAGTCTTAGACTTTAGTGACCTGGGTCACTGGGAGTCCTGTGCACACTTGGACCTCAGGACACTATCACCCCAGCCGTCAGATACAGCAGGGCGTAGACGCCCAGGAGCCTGTGTTTCTGGAAGCTCAGCCCTGGAGAGTCACTGCTCTGGGCCTCGAATTCCTGGTGCAGTAACGCACAGGCCCTGGGCATCGAGGGGGACGCCACCACTATTTGCCCCTTGTGCTGATGGCCAGTGTGGACAGACGTTCTCCATCTTGCCAGTGATGCGTGATGCTTGGGCCGCTAAGTTTGCCCAGGCAAGGACAGGGACAGGTGAGGGCTGTCTAGGGCTGTCTGGTTGCTATTAGAGCCACCCAGCCACCCAGAAGTAGCCACAGCCAGTCACAGGACTCAGCCCCATGTGGACCCTGTGATATTTAGGGAGCCTCAGCTGTCTCTAAGAGCGTTCCTGAGATGCTCAGATGCAAAGGGCAGCATGAGAGCGGATTTTGTGTTCTTTTTCTAAAAAAAAATGGTACGTATTTTCTGTTTTGCACAGAGAGCATATCTTATTTAGGTCTAAAAATATTTTAAGAAATTTGTTTAGAAATTATACACAGAAATTAAAAGACCCATCCAAGCAGAGTACTTCTGCAGGATTTCTGTGAGAGCTTATCAAGCAGGGATGGAAGGGTTTATTTCTAGGAGGGCTGATGGGTTTTTTTTTGAGGGGGGGAGTCTGGGATTTTAGTTAATATCATCACTAAAACTTTCTTTTTCTTTTTTTACGGTGCTGGGGCTTGAACTCAGGGCCTTTACCTTGAGTCACTCCACAAGCCCTCTTTTTGTGATGGATTTTTTTCAAGATAGGGTCTTGCTAGCTATTTTCCCAGGCTGGCTTTGAACCTCAATCCTCCTGATCTCTGCCTTCTGAGTAGCTGGGATTGCAGGTGTGAGCACCAGCTCCAGGATTCATCACTTAAACTTTCTAGCAAACAGTGTTCAATTTTCTTGGGACAGATTAGTTCCACTTTCCATGGTGAGACATGCTCCCCTTCTCCTCCTGTCATGTTTTCCTCCAAAGCCACGGCTGCCAGCCTTCCCTCTCCTGTCTGTATTTAAGGCAGCTTCTCACAGATGAGAAGTGAAGTCTTAAGGATGGAGGTTCATCTTTCAGCACTGAGGTAAGGGTGAGCAAACCTTCCTGACTTTCCCCCCATTTTTCACTTCTAGAGTATGGGTGCAGTCCAGCCCTCCTCCAGGAGCCCTCTGGGGTAGGTAAGAGGCAGGGTGCCCTTCGCCGGGCTTCACCTCCTCGGCTTGTTCCCCGGAATGCCACAGGCTGCAGCAGACAGGTGCAGGTCAAGCTGCAGCTGGTGGACTTGGCCGGCAGTGAGTGCGCAGGTGAGCAGGAGTGAGGACCTGTGGGTGGACCTGGGCGTTGGCAGAGCCCCGGTCTGGGGACACCAGTGGAGGTAGCCAGTGAGCAGGCTCCACAGAAGCTCTGCGTGAGGCACTTCCCATGGTGAATCCCTGTTACCTCCTGGTGGGTTGGTGGTCTTCCCATGCAGTCCTGAAGCCGTGCTTCTCCTGTTGACACTGCACAGAGAGCAGCTCAGTTTCCTGGAAGAGCTCGGCTCTGGTCGTGGGGGAGCTGCATCCACGAGCTTGTTTTAATCACTCCCAGGCCATGGGTGCCTCCCCCAGGACTTGTGGTCTCCCAGGGACCAGCTCCACTGTCCTGGCTTGTGTTGTGAGGCAGGTGGCCATAGGTGGCTGCTCTCTATACTTTCCAGGTGCCTCTGGGGTGACAGGCTCGGCACTGAGGGAGACCTCGTCTATCAACCGGAGTCTCTCGGCCCTGGCGGACGTCCTGGGGGCCTTGTCGGAACATCGCAGCCACGTCCCATATCGGAACAGCAAGCTCACCCACCTGCTCCAGGATTCCATCGGTTCGTTCCCCCAGAGGTCCCCAGAATAGAGGAGGGTGCGAGTCGGTCCCCTGCTCTGTTGTCCTTGAGACAAGCTGTACACCTCTAGCAAAGCTGTGGGTCTGCCCGGCCCTGGAATGTCCATCTCTCAGTGACTCTAGCACTGTAGCAGTGACAGCTCACGTTCTCGTATGCTGTCTCACCTGGGCTGGGAGCTGTGAGGTGTCCCCTCACCTCTCCAGAGAGCCTGTGAGGTTCCCAGGGGCCACTGTCACACTTCTCTGCATCTTGGGCTCAGTGGGTGGCCCGGAAATACTTGTCCCTTGTGTCTCTAAGCTATGGGACTGTGACTGTGCTGAGGGATGGGTGAATGGCACTTGGTGGCCTGCAGTCCTGAGGGCCTGTGCTGCCATGCATCCACTGGGACACAGGCCCCAGGGAGAACATGGGAGGACTTTCTCTCTGCGGGTGGCTGGCTCCTTCAAGCAGCTGCTTGCTGTTCAGTGTTTTGACACCAGAGATGGTATTTTTCGTGGAATTCTTTCCAGCTTGCACTTTTTTTTTTTTAAAGGAGGTGACACAAAGTTACTGATGATTCTGTGTGTGTCCCCTGGGCAGAAGAACATGGCAGAGACGCTGCAGGGCCTGGGGTTTGGGACTCGAGCCCGGCAGGCTGAGCGGGACAGGCAGGGAAGAGCCCTCCCTACTCCAGGATGAAGAAGTCGTGGACAGGCTCAATGCATTAAGGAGTTTTCTTCCTTTGAAATGCGCTTCTTGTCACAGCTTTGTGCTGTGTGTGGTTAAGGATTAAATGTGTTCTGTTTGGACTAAATGAACCTGGTTTTCATGGTAAGTTGAACAGAGACCCAGCATAGCTCATGCACAGCCCACCCAGCACAGGAGGGCTATGGGGGCAAGCGAGTGGTCAGAGGAGCCTCTTTCTGGACACAATGGCTCCTCTGTGGTCTTCTGGACTTTTGCACAGGCAGGCAGGGAGGAGCTGTGAGGCTCAGCCCTGTGCCTGCTTCCCTGTTAGACCCATCCAGGTGAAGGTCCCAGGGTCTGAGCCCAACCTGCAGGGGCCCTGTGGGCACTCATCATGGATGGGGAGGTGGAGGCAGCAGTGGCTTACAGAACACACCCTCCCTGCCCTGCCCTGCCAGCCTGCGGGGGTGCACCTCCCCTGCACCCAGTGAGCAGGGTTGAGCCACAGGAGGACTGTGTGTGCAGGGGACAGAGATCTGCAAGCACAAACCAAGAATCACACTCCATTTCTCATTGGCAATCAGTTTTGGCTCTGAAAACACGGCTCAGATCAGGTTTCCGTGACAAGTCTCAGCTGATGGGTTTTGTGCACTCATGGTCTGGATGCCAGAAGAACATTTCTGACTTCATCCTGCCTGACTCAAGAGTGAGGGACCATGTTTTCTGGGACTTTGGAAACCTGTGTCCATGTGCTGGTGGGGAGATGTGAGCTGTGGTGCCCTGACCACTCCCCTTTCTGGTCCCCGAAGTGGCCGGGGGCTGGGGGCGAATGCACAAGTGGAAGTCCAGAGCTGTTTCAAGCTGGCATCCCTTGTTCGGGGCTGAACCTCCTGCCCTTACTGGGGAAGGGACCAGGCCTGGGGTCTGGCCCAGCTTTCAGTGGTGTGGCCAGGAAGCTGGGCACACCCTGGACACTGGGCAGAGATATTATGTCCTGAAGGTGAAGGAGCTGGGCTTCTCCCTGTCAGGAAGGATGGCAAATAGAGCAGTGTGCTGGGACCAGGCATCCACCTGGACTCGTGGTTCTGACACACATAATTAGCTAGGGGAATGACAGGTGATAGATGGAGCCAAGGAGTGATGAATGAGTAGACAGGTGATCACTGAGGGGCTGGATGATGGGAAGGTGATACGTCAGTCAGTTAATAGGTAGGTGATAGACAGACCAATGAGTGGATAGATAACAGACCGATCAGTATGTGGATCTGACTCAGCCCCACATATCAACAGTGATCACTTCAACAGGCAATCAATATAAAATATTAGTAAGGCATTCCCTATTCTTTGTTTACACTGTCTCCCCGATTGGCATGGCTCTGACATTCACAGCTGTCTCCATTCACACAGCAAGTGCTTGACAGCCATGCTTGGCCAGCGGGCACCAGGACGTGCAGGGCTAGGCTGCTCGGATTTTGACAAACAAACCCCTCCCTTTTATAGCAGTGCTTTACGGGGAGCCCTCCACGGCCCTCAAATGGAATCACAGATCATACAACGTGCTGGAGCACACTTTTCAAAAGAGAATCGTGGAACGATTTATATCAGAGGTACCAAAGGAACGGGGCCAGAATATGGAACCTGAGATGAGCAGAATCCTGGTGTCCTTGACTCTCCTCAAGGGTCACTAGTGTCCCCAAACTTGTGAAAACCCAGAGGTTCCAAAATGCTCCCCAGAGGCTCAAAATAAAATCAAATTTACCTTCAAGGTGGCTCTGAAGCACAAGCTGTGACTCCCCTGGGGAAGTTCTGTTGATAGCACAAAGTCTTTTGATGCACAAACAAAAGACCTAAGAGACAGGGCACTGTGGAGACCAGGGCCGCTGATGTCCTTGTGTAGGAAACTTGCTGCGCAGCATTGCTTGCGGGCGACTGCCGTCAGTGTCCCCTGTCCGTTCCGACACGGAGGGGCTGACAGACCCGAGGCTCCTGCAGATGTGGGCAGCAGAGGGTGCACAGTCCTGATGCTGCTGTCCCCAGGGCACGTCGTGGGACGGCCGTGGCGCACACCAATGCCTCTTTTCATGTTCCTTCATAAGCGAGGCCAGTGTTATGGAAACAGAGTTGCTCTGTAGAGAAAGACCAGTGTCTGTTTCTTACAGCAGATGGTTGAAAATGGCTTTAAACCAGTGGCCCTGCATGGCTGGTCTGTGATGGCGTGCCTCGTGGATGGGGAAGAGGGTGACCAACTGGTGCAGCCGCCATGCTACCATCTAGGGAAGTGTGTGTCGGGCTGCCATCCTCAGCCTCTGTGCTGGGAGCGGGGTGGCGCGTCACTCGGGAGCGGGGTGGCGCGTCACTCCAGAGCGGTGCGAGCGAGAGAAACCAGCCCACAGCACCCCAAAGCCACAGGCAGGCGTCTGCAGGATGCTGGGGCTCACGTGTTTGGTGGTCTTGCAGTGGGCAGGGCCAGCAGGAGGGGCCGCCTTGATCGTGAGCAGCACCTCCCTTTCTGCCCCTTGGCCTGGGGGGCTGCGGGATGTGAGATGGGGCAGACTAGTCGGAGCGTCACAGAGGCTCCCCAGACAACAACTCAGGTGGGTAAACGCGATGTGTCTTCAGGGCACTTGGACGACCTGGAGCTCAAACCCCACTCACTCTTCTTCAAATTTGTAGGAGGACAGAGGTCACTGGTTTTAAAGATATTTTATAATGATTTATTGGAAGAACAATATTTGGCAGTAGTTAAAAACACATCAAGGAAGAGTTGTGGGTTCAAAATCAAACGAGGAAGAAGGAGAGAACATTACCATCCATGTGACAAGGACAGGCAGTGTCAGAAACAGAGAACAGCCCAGCCACTCAGGTTCTGGAGGGCTCCTTGAGCAGTGTCCAAAGGGTGGGCAATGACAATAGGAAGATGTAACAGGGCTGGGTGTGAGGGTGCTGTGTTGGTCTCTGCATGGTCACCCCACCCTAAGAGGGACACTCTGAGGCCCATGAGCTCAGAGCTCCTGCCTTGGCTGTGTCTAGGGGGCACAGGCGGTGACCAGCTCTGGAGGAGGGCTTTCCTCCACACCTACGCAGCAGGGGTACTTGCACCTTTTTGTCCTCTGACGGTCGCGTCCGTCTGGTAGAGGGGACTCCTGGGAGAGGTGTGAGCACAGCCACAGAGCTTCCTGCAGCTGCTGGAGCACAGCTCTGAACTTACACTTAACCTCATGGTCGGAGCAGCACAGTCTTGCACTGTCTCCCAGGTGGCAAGGGTAATCAGGAGAAGTTCAGCCAGGGTCACATAGAGGGATGGTTGTGTGACCAGAGGGAAACCACCATCCGGAAGAGTCAGGCAGAGCTCTGTCAACACATGGTTGAGGCGAGGAGTCAGCTGCTTTCAGAGTGGCCCTGGCCTAGGCCTCAGACTACGTACCCTGGGGCTGATGGAGACAACACAAAATCAAGGCTCAGACTCTGCTTTGTTAGCAGAAGAGAAAGCTCATCATTGATGGAAGAAGCACATGGAATCTCGAGCGAGCTGTGAGCTGTTTCACTACCCTTCCGGTGTAGGGTCTTACACTTCCCTGGGGCGTCTCTTCTTCATGGTGCCTGTCAGAATCCAGGATGTGAGGCCGCTGTCTGCAGTTCCAGGCAGTGAGTGAGGACTCCGGTGTCAGGAAGCTTCTGGTCCCCAGCAGGGGCTTGGTCTGCCATCTGGCCTCAGCTCTGGTGGGTTACCCAGCATATTCAGGGTGAGGCAGTGCCATCACTGATGCCTGCTGAGCCCCCCACTCTGAACCTTCCTCTCATTTGTTCATTCACTCTTCAAACAGCTCTGTTAAGATGTCTACTGTGTGCCAGGCCTGCCTAGGGCACCGGGCATGCCACAGTCAATGCACAAGGCTCCTGTCCAGGCAGAGTCAAAGCTAAAATGAGAGAGAGGTGTGCCCCACGTTTGCCTGCCATGGAAGTCAATAGCAGTGGGTTATACCCTATGTTGTGGACTGCATGTCTCCCACAATTCACATAGGGACATCCCAACCCCAAGGTGAGCGGAATTAAAGGATGGGGTCTTTGGGAGGCGACTGCATCAGGAGAATGGAGCCCATGATGGGATTAGCAAAGACCTCCTTGCTCCTTCCACTGCCTGAGGTCACAGCAAGTCAGGAAGAGGGTCCGGACAGGAACTGGTCAGCCAGCACCTTCGCCTTGGGCGTTCAGCTGCCAGACTGTGAGGAATGATGTTTGTTTGCTGTCGGTTCACAAGCTGCCCCGGTGGTGGTGATTTTCTGCGGAAGACAACTGAGATGCCACACAGTGGACACACCAGGCGCTGGCAGGACACCAGAGCATCGTGGTGGTCATCACACATGACAGCCAAGTGCAAGGATGGGCTGACCTCAGGGCCTGGCTCCATGATGGGCCAGCCAGCCTGCAGGCCTGAAACTCCCATCCCGGGCTGAGTGTTCTTACCCCTGGACACCGTCCTCCTGCCCAGCCACCTCGCCCTACTCCACAAAGTCCTCGCTGTTCCCGAGACTCAAATACATTCCAGTCTCACTGCCCGCGTGACACCATTCCAAGTCCTTTTGCAGGTGGCTGAGGTTTGCTCTGGAGGGCATCCACCCCCACATCTCACCTTGTTCCAGCAGCCCCAGGCCCCACATCTGCCCAGCACTGGGCAAACCAGGGCCCCTTGGGCGATTGTGTTAACTGAAGGTGCTGCCAGCTGATCCTGGCCACATTGCGACAGTGACTTCCAGTTTCTGCTGTGTAGCCTGACTCCTCGGCCTGTCATACTCCATGTGCCTGTTGGTGACAACAGCAAAAGGGCCACTGGGGAGCAGTCATTGTTAGCAGGAGGTCTATCAGGCTCACGAGGTGCAGATGCCATGGCAGCATGAGGTGGAACTCGGACCCCAGGCCACAGCATCTGGGAAGCTGGAGAATCAACAGCAGTGGGGACCTCAGGGAAAGTGGCAGGAGAGGAGATGCCAGCCCAAAGCCTGCTCCTGGCCCCCACCTGGGGGGCCTTGAGCAGAGTGAGGGGCACAGGACACTTGGACACACATCCCTGAAAGCCAGCCACTCGGTGTGCCATCGAAGACTCTGGGATCCAAATCCCTACCTTAAGCTTTATTTGAAGCCTGAAACGGACATAGGCTGGCATGCCACATGGAATCCTCTTTAGGAAGAAAGAATTTAAATCACGAATTTTAAAGTAGGCATGAAGATAAATGGAGAAATGTTAAAAAAAATCATCAAATCTCAACTTTGAAAAAGCTGAAGAATAACACAAATAATTGCAAATGTCAGGGACAATGTCTTCAGTAATTAGTTATCCACGACTAATATGCGCTGAGTTGATGTTCAGCATTTTCACCGCATTTTCCCAGGCCCTTCTGTACCTGTAAAATACCACCCAGGTGCCTCCCACTGCGGTGGGTGGGTTTTGCGTCCTGTGATGGTTACAGGGGACTCAGAAGCTCTAGTAGTGGGATTGAGAGGCACCTTCTCCTGTGTCTATGGCTCCGTGTGCCAGCTTTGTGTTTCTTCCGTCCCCATATGCTCTGGCTCCAGGGAGACGTCTGTGTCATGATGTGACTTCTGTCCCCGCTGCTGTCTGTTCCAGGGTAGGATGCGCTAGAGTCTAGGAACCCGGGAAGCCTGCCACTCTACAGCAAGCTGTAATGGGCTGGGCTCCTTCTCCCATGGACCTGAGTTAAAAGTTTCCCCAAGTGCAAGCCCCAGGCTGGCATGCCACAGGCTTCCCAGCATTGCCTGCATTGTACCAGGTGATGGCACTGAGTGGAAAGGGACAGGGTGCCAGCCACGCATCTCTAAAACATGCATGCGCGTTTCACAGAACCGTTCAACCATGAGAACCCATCACAGTTGCCCCAAATCTTAGTCTTCCTTGGAGTGCTGGGACATTTGCTCCGCCTGTCCCCTGCCTCACAACGGGGAACAGCTGTCACTGTGAGAGCCCAGGCCAGGCTGCTGGGTCCCTGGCTTTTCAGGAAAGGTCAGGCTCTATCTGGAATTTTCTGTCCTCCAAGAGGTGATTGTGACCCCAGGGTGAAATCAGGTAGAAACACAAGCTCTGTTTCCAAAGAAGAGGCGTTCACAAGGCAATAAAGCCCCCGGTAGGCACGCAGCCTCCAGCCCCAGCGAGACCTGCAGAAACACTTCCTGGTGGGCAGCTGCAGCTGGCAGAGCACTTCTGGAGGGCTGTCCTGAATCTGGATTCCCGGCTTGACCTCTGATCTGGCCCAGCCACAGACGAGCCACCACAGGAGGTCATTCAGGGTGAGGGCACTCTGAGGCGCAGGTTATCCAAGCATGGCCTTTGCAGAGCCACTGCCCTGAGCCTCTGCTCAGGGGCACAGGGAATGTGAGTGTCCAATTCCATGGACAACGGTACAAGAGAGACCTCTGGGGCCTTTGCCTCGGCCTCTCCCCACATCCCAACCCAGCTCATTGTACCCTCTTAGGCAGAGGTTCAGAGGGCGCCTGACCCCATAACTCCCAAACACCACAGTCTGCAATGCAGTGCTACCCGGCAGTTAGGGAACTTGGCACAATTCTCCCTGTCTACCCACAGGCCCAGAGGAAGGACAGAAATAGGAATTGCCATGGGGCCCTAGTGGTTTCTTGGGGTCAGCCAGCAGTTCCTGCTGCCTCTGTCTGTGAGCACACAGACTGGTCCCAGTCTCCACGTAGCCCTAATGCTGCAATCCACATGCTAGGGATGGTTGACCTGGCCTCTGCTGCTTCTGGGATAAGGCCACAGTGACTGACAGGGAATGTCTGGACAAGAGACTCCCAGCTGGAGCCTCTCCCTGCCCCAGTCCCCAGACACTACAAGAGGTAACCCAGCTGCTCCTGCATCCCAGGTTGCCCAGAGGAGGACATGCCACTTGAAGGTGCTGGCCCAGTCACTGTCCTCATATACAGGACCCGCAGGGCACAGGTCCTTCATCCATGACCACTTTTTGCCTGCAGCTAGGCAAGTCACAGAGGAACGGACTGACCTCAAGGGGACCCCAGAGCCCAAAACGGCCTCACCTCAGCTTGAGTGAAGCATGGCGATCCTGGTGAAAGAGGGACCTCCCTTGGCCCTACTCTCCAGAGGCAAGGGGATATTTGGGGGTGGGGGTGGGCTAGGAGCTCTCCTGATGTCATGTGATATCTTGGTGTCAGAGGGGCCTCACTGTGTCTGTCTGCCCTCGTGCACGTGGAGGGGCTCATGTGTGCGTAAGAATGCCTGAGTGTGGACACAAGTCCTGACGCTGGCTCTGCTCCCTGCCTGGTGAACCCAGTTGGCACAGGCCTCCCCTGACAGCTGGCCCATGGGAGTGGGCTGGACTCTGGGTCCCCGCAGGCTCTCTAAAGGACAAGGACAGGCTGACCTCAGTCAGGGCAGCCAACCCATTTCGTACCTATGCAGAACCGGTCTTTGGGAGAGCAGCCCTGGGTGACCGTCTCCATCCCTGGTGGTCCCCAGTTGCACGCAGAACTGTGGGTGGGTCATTCCCTCCACATCACGCTGCCCAAGAAAAGAAGCCTTCAGCTTCTCCCATGAGTTCCCAGGAGACTTCATCAGCTGACCTGGCCGCTGCCCCTGCAGGTTGATCCAAGCCCATACTCCCGGCGTGTTGTTTTGTTCTTTATTGCATGTGCCCATGGCGCACGTGAGATTGCCTTTCACAGAAAGAGGAGGCCCCGGCACAAGGAGGCACTGCCCCACACAGGGCTCGAGCCCGCTCCACGTCTCCAGTGGGAGTGGGGGTGGACGTGGACCAGGGGTTCTCACAGAAAAGATGACATTGTTGGGCACTGGGCTAGGCAGTTGTGGCTCACAGTGACCGCTGAGGGCTTGAGACCAGCAATGGGCACAGGTCCACTGGTCTTTATAAAGAAGGCACCTGGGCTTCTGAGACCCTGGGCGGCAGCGGGGGGGGGGGGTGCGGGGGGATCCCTGAGAAGTCCACAAGTGAATTAACCCATCGTGCCCTGGGGCCCTTCCAGAGCCAAAGGCACCAAGATCTAATTACTCATTGAGTTCCACCTGCTCCGTGGCGCCTTGGAACTCCTAGGAGGAATGCGGGGCCACCTGGTTGGGAGGTAGATGAGACCTAGGAAGAGGTCTGCTCTCCTGCCTGCCAAAGCCACCTCTCCTGCAGACAGCGGAGTGGCAGCATCCCCAGCCAGGTGGAGGTAGCTTTGTGGAAGGAGACCCTATGGCCTGAGCCTCAGTCCTGGAGCAGGAGGTCTTCTGATGGGAGAGTCATTCATCAATTTCTAGTGTGTCCTGTATGAGCAGGTGGCAGGTGTCTCCAAGGGAGGGGGCTTGAGTGACAGAGCTGGGCCCTCACTGCAAGAGGAACCTGTGTCCGGTGAGCCCAGTCCTCTGATCAGGGTTTGGACCCAGGAATCGCAAAGAACGAGGTCTAGAAGAGGCCTGGGTCAGTGACGGTGGTGAACAGGGCTCTGGCTCACTGGGCTCCTCCAGGACCTGGGCCCAGCTGTGACATCTTCTTTCCCAGCTTAGATGGGAGCCATGCTGCTCCAGAGGTCAATGCCACTGGTAGCCTCAACTTCTGCCTCCTGGGGACCCTGGAAGAAGCTTGAGGGCCATAGACAGGTAGGAAAAGCAGGACCGGCCCGCCACTTCTAGGCTGAACTTGGAGCAGATTCCACACCTCTTACAGGTGGAGACACAGACAGCTGGCTGGGAAGAGGGGGCAGAAGGGATGGGGTAGACACCACTTTGCCAGTGCCTGACAGGGCAGCGGTGCTGGAGCGGTACAGGCTGGCAGATGCAGACAGGGCTGCCACCGTGTGGGCACCACCTACACCACAAACTCTTGAGGTAGCGTTTCCTTCCTGAGCAGGTCCAGGGAGAGGCAGTTCATAGACCTCTCGCCATGGAGGTTGGCCCTGGCCTCTTGGTGTGTCACCAGCCCCTCCAGGACACAGTGGGAGATGTAGCTGTGTGAGGCTGGTGTGGGGTGTGGCACCTGCTGCTGCAGACACATGTCATCCAGGCTGTGGCCGTGCTGGTCCCCCCTGCCTCTGATTTCTGTCCCTTGAATCTGTAGTGAGAGACCATGGTTCAGCAGCCTGCTCCCCACTCTGACCCCTGGTGCCACCACAGTGGCTGCAGTCCAGGACTGCATGCCCTGATGAGTCCACTGTAACCCTGGCGGACCTACTTGCCCTCCACATGGCTCCCTGCAGATGCTCGACTCAGCCTGGCCTGCCTCCCCACTGGGTGCTCTGCCCCAGCGCCCACGAGCGCTTCCTTGCAGGCTGCCTCATCCCAAGGCCTCTTTTGACCTCCCAGCCTGCAACAGCTCTGCACCACACCCTGCCTCAGTTTCCCTAATTACACTGGATCCTTCACATCCATCCCTTGCGCCAGTCGTGAACTCTGTGAGAACAGGGGCTTAGTGTGGTTCTGGTGCATTTCAGGGGGCTTAGAGGACCTCAACCACCCCACAGAGCTTCCTTTATGGGACCTGGGGCCCTGACTCCTGGGATGCTGGTCAGCCAGGGCTCTCGCTGTTAATTCTCTGGACCCGGTTACCAGGTCACCAAGTACGGTGTCTCTCAGGAATGGCTCTGAGTGTGGCCACCATAAGCAAGCCCTGGGCCTCTGAGACAACCAACATTTCATGCAAGGACATTGGGTTTAGAGGTGACCACTGAGGTCCTGTCCTGCTGAGAGCACCCTCCACATGAAGTGACACTCAAACCCACGATTCTTGGACCCCTGAGAACCACAGTGCATTGTGGGGCAGGCGAGGCAGAGGGCAGAGCGCACGGGGTCTGCCATCCCCTTGTTTTCAGTCAGTACATCACAGAGTCGTCTCCGGTCAACAGCCCCAGTCTTCAGGGAGACACCGTCTTTTCTGCCAAATGGGTGACCTTGCTGTAAGCCTCACCCCCAGCTATGACAGCCTCCAGGAGAGTTGTAGCCCATTTCTCTTCCTCCTACCAGTGTCAAGGTCCATTCTCTCTCTGAGTCCAGTGTCACACTGGCTAACCACATCTGGCTTTCTCTTTCTCTCAACCTGGATTCTTGAGAGGACTAACCAGAGGGGAGGCAGGGGCTCTGCATGTCAGCTCAGAACCAGGGTGGAGCCCACCCTGTCCTCTTCATAGACACTGGCTGTGGGCTCTGCTCCTAGGGCAGGTGGAGGCCCAAGGCTCTGGGGTGACAGGGGGACAGAGAGCAACCCCAGAGAGCCTCCCCACGTGTGGTGAAGGTGGACGAAGGAAAGGTGAGCATGTGTGGCACCCACGGACCCCACACAGGCCACACTGCCCCAGAACTGGGAAGGTGCACCTTGAAAAAGCCATGCTTAGCTGGGTGCTGAAGCAGAGGCCGAGAACCAGCCTTAAACCTGTGTGTCACCCAAGGGCCTGGCCACACCTCCATGGGTCTCTGTCAAGGAATCTTCCAGTCCCAAGGAAGGTCCCGAGGGCCCTATTAGGGGGACTGAGGAGAATGAGGTGAAGGAGCAGAGTCTGGAGTGGAAGGGCCCACATGGCGACCAACCTGGTGCAGGGCCTCAGTGCTCCAGCCTCTCATCCTGCCCAAGGTGGTCTGCGCCCCCAAGATGGGCTCCCGGCGAGAAGCTGTGACGAGAAGGAGGGGTGAGCAGAGGCAGAGGGCATAGGTCTTCAGGCATCAACTGCCACCTGTCTCCCGGGACTCTCTTCGGGCACTGTAATTCTGAGGTGGGACTGAGCTCCCCTCCTTTCAGGGCTGCAGAGGTGGGGCTGGCTACACTGTCCCAGACTCAGCATTCAGTTAAAATGTCCTCGTGAGCTCACACAGGGTCACGTGAATCCTAGACCAGCCAAGGTGTCTGGGTTTCGGCTGACACATGGTCTAACATGTGACTTTGTCTCCTCCCAGAGGTGGCTCCTGTCAGGACAGGCAGAAGGAACCACTCCTGGAAGAGCAGAGATGGGGGTTGCCTCCCGCCCAGCATCCATCTGTCTTGGGGTGGGAAAGAGAGGCCAGGTCTGGAGCCTGGCAGCCACTTCTCCCAGTCGCACTGCTCTGCAACTGATCTGAGGATGGGAAGAGTGGGCTCTTCCCCGAAATGTCCTGTTGCTTCTTCTGGACTGCAGGCCACAGAACATGCCCAAGCTCCCCAGGTGGAGGTCAGCTGCTTTTTCCCTTGAACCAGACACTCAGAATATAGCAGTGGATATTGTGCATTAGTGACAGATTTGCCTGACCCTGGGTGGCCTTGGGTGACACCAGGTGACCCTGGTGGTCCATCCTGGCATACCCCTGGTGAATCACAACGACATAGCCTGGCTTTCAGGGCCAGGCAGTAGGGGAAGGCCAGGCTTTTCACTGCCTTCTCCCCTACCCACCTTTGCTGCTGTTGCTTGTATCCTCGATGCTGCGGCTGCCACCAGAGCAGCTGGACATCTTCCCATGGAATCTCACGGCCCCCACGGGCTCATCCACAGACAGCTCCCCGGATTCTGCATGCTGAGAGTCAGCTTCGATGCCTGACGTGTGGGAGCTGTTGTGGCTGTTGGCAGAGTAGAGCGAGAAGTGGTGGGGAGGACTCCGGCTACTGTCCCTGCTGTCCTGGCTGCCCGGGGAGTCCCTGCTGGCCGGCTCTAGGTCCAGCTCCAGTGGGTCGCTGATGTAGGACTCCCGGTGGCACTTCTTCTCTGTACGGGGGGGCAGGGAGCAATGTAAGAGCTGGCACTGGAAGTGGATGAAATGCTACCCTTATTCCTGGAACCAACGATATTCAGGGTCCCAGGAGGTACAGGCAGAGCCAGATGTAGGGGACATAATCCTCAGAGACTAGGGCTTTGCATAACCCTGCAACAGCCAGGCCACCACGGGTGGAACAGTTCACCAGCAGCCAACAGCTCCTAGAATGACTTCATGATTGTTCTCTGGGGATTTGGTACTCCTGTCTCTTAGCCATCATCTGAGAACTCCCAGTGTCCCAACCACCCAGGATGGGGCTGGGGTGGAAGGGAACAGACCCTATTGGCCGGTCTTAGGATGCACCAAGGCAGCTTGCACACCTAGCGTACCTCACAGGACGCCCTCATTACATAGGCTGAATGCTCACACCCATGAATCGCAAACACATTCACGCATAGACACATGTGTGCACACACACACAGACCTGCACGCTCACTCCCATGTGTACTCTGAGCTCCAGTGTGCACACATGGCCATCTCCTGGGTGCTCCCTGTGAACACAGTAAGAGTGGCCCAGGAGACAGATGCAAGGCCCCTGTCAGTGAAGACTGTGAAATAGAACGAGACGGAAGACCGACCAGTGGGCCCAGCACTAAGGCTCCATCTCTTGCTCTCTGTGAGAGTAGAGCTGGGGGGATGGGTCTCCATACCCCCTTCACCCTGGGCGTCTGGGGGATAGGCTCTGATGGTCACAGCAATTAGAGGAGAAACAGAAGGTGTGACCTGTCTGCTGAACCCAGAACGGGCGGCCAGGATCCTGGTGGGTCGCAAGGATGAACCCGTTACACTCTCACACCCCAGAGGGTGCACATGGCCATCTGTGAGGTGCATGACCCCAGGCGGGGCGAGGGCCCACCTTCTGCCTCTTCCAGCTGCTGCAGTCGCCTCAGTGCGGGCTGCAGGCTGAGGTGGAGCTGGTGGCTGGTGCGGAGCAGCCTCAGCAGGTGGCGGGAGCTCCAGGTGCTGCTGGTGTAGAATACCAGCTTCCGGGTCACAGGCTGCCCATCTGGCTGGATCTCCAGTTTCCTCCTCTGTATAGACAGGAGGGAGGATGTGACTTTACATGTCTGAAAAACCATTCCTGCGAGAAGAGACATATTTCAAATGTCAGTCATAAACCCAGCTGGGCCATGGCCGAGGTTCCCGTTTTACACATTTAGTTTCTGTGTGAAAGTAGGTCTCTGGTCACTATGACACTGTCACAAGAAGGCAGCTGGACATCTGAGGCCGGCGTCCTATGTAGAACTTTCCCACCTGTGGCAGTGTGCAACACCCAGAGTAGGACATGAAACTCTGGTCTCCTTATCCAGGACCAGCCTGAAGTACAGCGGCCCTTACTGTCATGGCCACTGGGGCCCAGGGTGACAGCCTGGGGCTGGGTGGGTCAGAAGCAGCACCGTGTGTCTTTAGGGCCTTGGGTACCCTTGTTCTTTCCCACTCTTTCTCCACTCAGAGTCCCATGGCGCTAGAAATGGCACAGGGCCTGGAGCAGCAGCTAAGGGCCTGATGCTGACAGGACTGGCGGGCAGGTGCTGCCACGAGCAGGCCCAGAGGTGCCCGAGGGGTGCAGAGCTGGTAGGAAAGGTCCTGCACTGGCCCTGAGGACGAAGATGCATCTGCCTGGGCTCTCCAGGGCTCCCAAGTATTGAGGAACCCACTCCCCACATGCAGACACCCACCAGAAAGGTCAGTTTCGCGACTCGAGGCCAGGGAAAGTCATAGAGCAGCTGCGGAGTGTGGTCTACCTCCTGCAAGAAAGCAGAGGTGTCACATCCAGGAGAACATGGGGCCAGGGCATTAGGGAACTGGGGGAAGGGTCCCTCTCACCTGATAGACGAGCACCCCTTGGAGGGCAAGCCCTAGGAGGACAGTAGGGCGAGCTTCCTTCTTATCCTAAAGGGACACAGGTCGGAGGTCAAGGCCCTGGGCCTGGGGTGGGCTGGGCTTCATGCAAGTGGGCTGAGATCAGTCTGACCTGGAGCCGGAGGTCTGAGTGACAACTGAGCTCTGTCCTGTCCTGCCACCATCTCAGTTCTGACCCCCACTACACGAATCTTAGGACTCCCCCGCACCCTAAGAATAAACCATAAGCTGACTGAGGGCCTTGAGGGGTAAGTGGAAAGTTAGAGCCAACGAGCTATCCACAGCAGGGTGTGGGTCCCGGGCCAGTCCATCTGAGTGTGGCTGAACTCAAACACGGGAAAAGCCCAGCGTGGCGCCTCCAGGACAGCTACCATGTCACGGCCCTTCTGAATCTCACACACCAGCCACGTCCACTTGGTAGTCATGTGGGTCCTTCTGTCCACCTGTCCTGGGGTCCTGATCACACTGTCAGCCATGAGTCCTAGTCATGCTGTCAGTCATGGGATCCCTCTGCCTACCCTCTCCTGGGGTCCTGGTCACACTACCAGCCCTGGGGTCCTTCTGCCCACCCTGCCCTGGGTCCCTGTGACACCGTGGGTTCAACCTTGTACAGTCTGAAGAAGTGGACGGGAACATCCTCCAGGCGGCAGGCCTCCCTGATGAAGCGCCGCACGGCCTCCTTGGGGCTGAGGCCCCGCAGCTCACGGTGCATGGCGGGAGTGTGCCTGAGGGTGTAGTCGATGCCCCTCTTGGTGATGATCTGAGGATGGAGCCACCAGCTAGCTCAGACCCCGCCCTGCCTTCTTTGTGCCGCTTCTACCTACGGAAGCTTTCTGGCCTCTTGCAGTTGGAGCCTGTGTCTAACTGGGGGGCCAGGCCTACTGCTTGAGCCTGGGACCCAGAGATGGGGGGGTGATGCCCCTAAATCGGTGGGTCCTGCCTCTCTCCCTGGGTTTCCCAGACGCCCCGCACAGACCACAGGAATGAGCCTTCCTTGGAGGTTTGTGGGTGCTGATTTATACAGGGGAAACCCCTCTAGTGAGGATGCCAGGGCTGAGATCTGAGGGACATGACTCCAAGGAGAGGCAGAACCTGACCAGGGGTGAAAGAAAGTGTCTCAGATTGAGAGCTTGAAAAAGGCTGGCTGGGCCCTGCCCTGGCCTGGTGACAAGCGGGCAGACCCAAGGGGAAGGGCAGACAAAGATTGAGGAAATACAGACAAGGAGAGAAAACTGACCCTACTCAGGACAGGGGCTCTAGGTCCTTGGGACAATGACCCAGCATGATGTCAATCCACACACAGGGTCCAGGACTTTACATCCTAAGTAGCATCATCTCTCCTAGCTACCCTCCTCCCAGGGTACAGGAGAGGAAACTGAGGCACAAAGAGGCTAAGTGCTCCAGAATAACATATCCCCTAAAGGGTCCTTGGCTATTCAGAAAGATAAGGGAAGAGTGACAGCCCAGGCCAGATCAGCTCCAGGTCACACAGCGGACCAACCAGGCATGGTCAGGGCAGAAAGGCATGGATCCCTCTCTGGCCACTGTTCCTTCCACACCACATGACCAGCATTTGGGGCTATGTGCCTTTGGGCTTGTTTTCTTTGTGTCCGTACCCTGACCTTCCTGCTGCTCACTGGACCCCAGGGAGAGTCTCCTCTTGAAGGGTGGGCATCACCCACTGACCTGGTCACCATGTGGGCCTTACCCATTGCGGGAAGTAGGCATGCGGTTCGAAGTACCTCCCCACATGGACCAGCTCCCGGTGGCTGCCCAGATCAGCCTGCAGGGCGCAGGCGGCCAGCAGGAAGTAGACCTCCTCTCTGTGGGTGCACTGGGACCTCAGCACCCGTTCCTTCAGGTGGCAGTAGTACAGCCGCCGGGTCACCTTGTCACTACAGGGCAGTAGGGCATAGGGTCAGGAAAAATGGCTCCTTCCATCAGAGCCCGTGCCCCCACACCCCCGCCCTTCCCAGGCCCGGCTCCCCGGGCCTGGTGTTCATGTGGTCGTCGGGTCAGAAACATGGTCTTCCTCTGCAATACACAGATGAACTTGCTCGTGAAGAGGGAGCTTTAGCCAACGACGAGGCCCGTCCCTAGTGGGGGGTCTTCAGCAGCCCAGGACCCAGTGGGGGGTGGACACTGCTCTAGAGAGTTCTCTGAGTGAGGGCACTTAGAAACAGTGTCACAGGGCAGATGACCTGTCCAAGGCTGTCGCTAACACACATGTAAGGGACAAGACACACCACCAAAGGGGGCTTTCATCAGCCGCCACCTTCAGGTTCTCCAGGTCCAGACTGCTCTAGAGCCACACAGCCACGCAGCCTCTGCAGAGCCGTCCACACACACCTCCCTCTGCCTAACCTTCCCATAGCCACACAGCTTCCCTTTCCAGAACCTTCCACACAGCCATGCACTTTCACTCTCCAGAATCTTCCACATGGGAAGTGTCAATGACTCTTGTAGGAACAAGACCCTGCCTGACCAATCCCAAGACCGTGAGCTGCCAGACCACTTGACAATACTGATGGCCACCAGCACACAGTGCTGGTGTGATTGGGTATATTTAACTCCAACCCTAGTTTTTCTTCCGATTTGAACCTAAAGCAAATGGCTATTTGTGGAAGATGGGTTGAAATGCTGCTACCTTTCCTCTTCCCGGGATTGTCCATGCCACGTAAATTCCTTTCTCTGTCCTTCACCATTGCTCTTTTATTTGGTGTATTGGGCAAGTGGCTGGACTTGGCCTACGAAAACCACTTTCACTGTCCAGAACCTTCCACATCTCCACACACCCTCACCCTCCAGAACCTTCCACGTGGCCACACATCCTCCTCTCAGAACCTCCCACATGGCTACACACCCTCACTCTCCAGAACCTTCCACATCTCCACACACCCTGACCCTCCAGAACCTTCCACATGGCTACACATCCTCCTCTCAGAACCTCCCACATGGCTACACACCCTCACTCTCCAGAACCTTCCACATCTCCACACACCCTGACCCTCCAGAACCTTCCACATGGCTACACATCCTCCTCTCAGAACCTCCCACATGGCTACACACCCTCACTCTCCAGAACCTTCCACATCTCCACACACCCTGACCCTCCAGAACCTTCCACATGGCCACACATCCTCCTCTCAGAACCTCCCACATGGCTACACACCCTCACTCTCCAGAACCTTCCACATCTCCACACACCCTCACCCTCCAGAACCTTCCACATGGCTACACACCCTCACTCTCCAGAACCTTCCATATGGTTACAACCCTGCTCTCAGAATCTCCCACATGAGCACACACCTTCACTTTCCAGAACCTTCCACATGGCCACACAGCCTCACTCTCCAGAACTTTCCACATGGCCACACAGCCTCACTCTCCAGAACTTTCCACACTGTCACTCACCCCTTGTGGCCTGCTCGCTCAGGGACTTCCCAAGGAAACCCAGGCCCTACTCTTGTGTCCCCTTGCAATGCTTGGAGAACGTCAGGTTTTCTGATGGTCCCGTGGGAGCTCGCCATTCTCTGATAGCTCTAAGGCGGCCTGTGGGCCTGAGGGTCGCAGCCCTGCCACATGAAGGTGACCCCAGGTCTACGCCCATCCTCCCTGTTCCGGGACCCTCCCCTCTCAGGCAACACCTGCACAGGAAGAGCAAGAACCCCACCCCGCAGCCGTTGGTGAAGGTGGCCGCTCGGAGGGCACACGAACCTGCGTTTGAAGAAATCCCGTCCTCACAACTGGCCCTGGTGACTTCCATTTAGAACGCGTGACGTGCCCCCACGCTGACAGCTAACATGCTGTGCTCTTTTTCTGGAATAAGTCCAATGTGTTCAATTTTTTTGTGACTTGAATTTCACTCTTCCCGGCAGGGTCCTGTGAAATGTCGTTACCTTATGACCCTCCCGTTTCCCACGTAGAACTGCACTCTGAGGAAGGCCACAAAGGGTGCCCCGGGTCTCTCACTTCCCTGTTGGGTAGAGAGTGAAGGGAAGGACAGGGCCTGAGTTGAGCCCCAGGGAAATGTGGCTCTTTCTCAGGTCACCTCCCCAGGGCCACTGCAGGCATCTCACACCCGGCTCCCAGCTTGCGCTCAGGTCTTCACTGCTGTGACGATTCGTCATTTACTCTAGTTTCTTAAGGAGAAATGACCCGTGTGGAGTGTTGTCCACAGCATCCAGTACCATTACCTAGAGGACTTGGGCCCAGTGACCTGCGCCACCGGCCCTCTGGACAGGTGTGTAGGAGATCCCTGGGACAGCGTGTATCTGCCAGATGACAAACCCTGAGAAGCAGGTGACCAAGGAAGTGACAAGGAAAGTACTTATCCCACAACTTGCCTGTTCCAGACCCAAGGGAGACCTGTCTAGGGGATCACCGGCTCTCCATGATGGCCTCAGCCCTGTCCCCCACTAGACTTACTTTACACGTTTCTCTCTTCCAGTCCTTCGAGAAGTATTTGCTGAGCTTCTGCTCCAAATCCATGAACACGTACTCATTGTCTAGAAAGGAAAAGACCTTGTCAGAGGAGATCCCAGGACTCAGTTACTAAGCATGGGGCCAGCCTGCAGGGAGCCCGTGCGTCACTTCCCCTGACCAAGCACGACTGCCTCAGGCTGGTGATCAGGAAAAGCTGCTTCAGACACTGCCAGGTACCGGGTGACGCTCCCGGTGCAGGACTGGGTACGACGTGATATTCCCAGCTCAGCATTGCCACGGCTGATCCTTTTTTCACTGTCACACGCGTAGGAATCCTCGGGCGATCACCGTGGCAGACAGAATACACGCACAGCCCCGACTGCAGACTGGACTCACGGACCTTAGCCCCAGAGTGAGCTGCCTAAAACAGGGGTGCCTGTAACTTGGCACCAAGCTGACCCACTTCAGCCATCCCAGCAGTAATTTTGTATATTTGGTCAAAATGCTGTATATTTTTAACAGTGTTGGGGACCCCAGGGCCTCAGCACATGTGGGCGAGTGCTCTTCTACTGAGCCAGGTTCCCAGCGTCGGGGAGATGCTCCATGTCAGCTTTTAGGTGTTTCTCGAATATTACCACTATGCTTCTCCCGTACAAACCAGTAAAAGTTAAACAATTACCCTAGAAAGCAACAGAATTGTAGAGGGACTGTGTCCATCACTGTGGCAGGCCTGGTGGCCCAGAAGGAGGCAGCAGTCCCTCGAGTGAACTCAGGAGGGAATGACCACCTGGGAAGGGCCGAGTCAGGGCCTCCAGCCTGCATCGTAACTCAACAGCTAGGTTTGACCGGTGCAAGCCATAAGCACAAGGACAGCATTGCAGTTTATCCCCGGAAGTTTTCCCTGCTCTGTGGTCACCAACCATGCCCCAGACTGCTGCCACCTCACAGACCCCTGGCTGGAGGCGGTGGAGCCTGGGACCAGCAGGGCAACCTGAGGCCTCATTTCGGCTCCTGAGCGATATCCAGCTGTGCAGGCAGGGAGTGCCTGGACATGTCCAGGAAGCTTTTACAGGGCCAGCACTGAGGGGCAGAGCCCATGCTGGAGGGTCCCTTCCAGGGCACTCAGTCAACAGGCTCTCCCTGTCTGCTGTGCTCCCACCCAGGACCTCACAGATCTGATGGACAGGGGTACCAGGGTGCTCACCAAGTTCCAGATTAGCATCGTTTCTGTTATGGGCCGAGCTGTGTACCCCAAGTTTATAGACCGGCACCCTGACTCAGTGCTTTAGTGACTGTATGCAGACCCCTCATTGTGGGTCAAGACACAGTGAGGTCATCAGGGTGTGATCCAATCCCATAACACAGCCACCTTTCAAAAACAGGGACTTAGACCTAAGCAAAGGGACAGTGATGGACAGAAACGGGAAGGCAGCTGTTCACAGGCCAGAGGGAGGCCCTGAATGCCTGGCCTGCTGGCACAGCCACCTCAGACCTCCAGCACCAGGACCGAGGGAAGTAAGTGTCTGCAGAGGACAGTCATCTCCTGCTCACTCGCCTCTTGGAATCTGGTAGGGTTGGACTCCGCAGCCCACAGGCCTGTGAGGTCAGGGCTGATAGGAACATGTCTTTCCAAGAAGTCTTGGGTTCCGCGTTCTCTGTTTACAATCTGGATCTGAGGCCTGGCGTGCAGTGACTCCCCAGCATCCTCGGAGCCAGGCCAGACCCAGCTCCTGGCTCCTCACCTCCCTACCTGGGCCTGGACAGCCTGGGGCCTCACCAGCTCATCTCCTGGGTCACACCTTACCTTCCTGCTTTAGAAGGCAAAGCTCCTCGATGTAAGATGCCCTTCAGCAGTAAGTGGAACGTGTAGGGAGTGGAGATGACCACTGTGGAAAAGAAAGGAGGTCTCCAGCCATGAAATGACATGGAAGGATCTTACATGTGTGCCACTAAGAGAAGAGGCCAGGCTGAAAGCTGCAACTCCACTACCTTGTGGCAAAGGAGAATCTAGGGTGGCAGTAAGAGGATTAGGGTTCCCAGGGCTTGGGGAAGAGGAGGATGGACAGACAGGGCACAGAAGACTCCTAGCCAGAACACTGTCTTACTACACCATGATGGTGAGTGTGTGACACTGTGTCTTTGTCCAAGCCCACTGGGTGTCTGCTGTAGGCTCTGGGGACACTGATGGATCCTGTTGTTTCAGGGATGAGTGTGACAAATATTCCATCTATTGGGGGATGTGGATGGGGGAGGGGGACATGGGACCTTTCAGTACCTTCCACTCAGTTTTGCTGTGAACCTGAACTTGCTCTAAAAAAATAAAGTCTTAAAATTCTAAGGTCACATCCTAGTGTGAGACTGGGGGCCTCCAGGGGAAGCCTTCCTACAATTTTATTTATTTGTTTATTTGGGAGGGCAGTACTGGGGTTTGAACTCAGGGCTTTGCTCGTGCTAGGCAGGCACTCTACCATTTGAGCCACTCAACCAGCCTTCCAGGTGGAGATCTGGTTTGCTCCACCTGACTTCAGCATGGTAAGGATCGTGATCCCCAGAAGGACTGGTGCTCCTGAAGCCTGGTGGATGACTTACGTGGAAGGAAGGATTGATTCTTTCCTATTCACTCCTCCCATCCTGGCAGCTGGAGGAGGCCTAGGGCTTTCCTGGATGTCCGGGCAGACAGGGTGGGCACCATGGGGACCATGAGGCATCCGTAAGCTCTGCTGGGAGTGTCCAATGCCCAGGGCCCTGTCCCAGGAGAGGACTGGCCTTGTCCCAGGAGACCTGGACATGGCAGGCTGGGCCTCTGTGTGCAGGTCCCTCCCCTCTCTGCGGCCACCCCAGGAATGCAGCTACATTCCATAGTTAATGAAATTCCTAGTTGGGTGCCAGCTGTCTGGAGCCTGGGGGAACAGAGCAGCCCTAAGTGGAGGGGACAGAGCTGGTCTCCACAGGACCGGAGCCCAGAGCTTCTCCCTGGAGGAGGGGGTGCCTCCATAACGAGGACTGACGCCACCCCTCAGCACAGATGGAACCAAGACAGGGCAGCACAGTCAGATGGCTGCTTCCCTGGGTGAGGCCCTTGTGGACCCCCAGGAGGCTGTTTGAACTTCTTTCCACACTTGTGTTCAAAGTGAGTAGACTGGGAACTTTTCACAGAATGGACAGATCCAGGAAGCAATAGATCCAGAGAGCTAAGGAAGAGGGGAGGAAGAGGAGAAGGACAAACAGGAGTGGATGTCAGGGACGACAGACACAGGCCCTGCCAGGCAGGTGCTTCTGTTCTGGATGGAGCTGCCTGGTCTAAAGACCCCAGAGCAACCTCAAGTTCCATGCGAAAAGCCCCACAGTGGTGCTGACAGGGACCAAGGCCCTAGGAGTCCCAGAATCAGCTCCACAGAAAGAAGGGCTGAGGCATCACACCCTGCAGACGGATGTGTCCACATGGCTGGGCTGCAGTGCCCCCCTGCTTGGTCAGCACTGGCCTAGATTCTGTCCTGAGACTGGCGTTTGAGTTGGTAGATGCCCCTCCATGCTGTGGCTGGGCCCATCCAGACATCCAGGGTCTTAGAGAAGAGGTGAGCCTTGGAAGGACGTGTGCCTCCAAGGCCTCCAGGCTCCTGCTGCAGTGTGGGTTCCTGCCTGGTCTCTGTTGGGAGATTACAGACTCCTGGTCCCACCAAGGCATAGACTCCCTCCCTCTCCCCTCCGTGTGTGTGTGTGTGTGTGTGTGTGTGTGTGTGTGTGACAGATGTCTCCTGCTGGCTTTGTCTCTGCAGACACCGTCTTAGTTTTAGGAGGGCAGAAGAAAGGACCACCACATTACCTGGCCTGTACTACAGCTCTCCACACCAAGCAAGGTGGAACCCACACCCACTGCAGAAGACTCCCCAACAAAAGTTGTCTTTTCCTCTCTGAGTAGACAAACGAGGGTATAGCGGAGCCCCACAAATGCCTGTTGACTGAATAAAAGACCTAAACCTCCTCCACTGCACTTGTAACCTTTACACCTAGGGTAGCAAGACAGCCCAAGGCCACTGTGGGGTGGAGTGAGGGGCTGGACATGAGGGTGACCTCATCAGGTTACAGGGGTGGGCCCCATGCTTCCTGACCAGTGCCAGGTAGGGTGATGCTAGGTGTCTGCCTCTTGTGCTTGTCTTGCCTCAATATCCAAGCTCCACTGGCAGCCCAAGTCCCATCCCTTGCTTTTCACTACATGCATCAGTCTCAAAAGTGTGCATCAAGTCTGGGCATGGTGGCTGGCCCCTGTAATCCCAGCTACTCAGAGGCAGGTACTGAGAGGATTGTGGTTTGAGCCAACCTAGGCAAAAAAGTTAACAAGACCCTAACTCAAACAATGAGCTGTGTGTACTGGGAAGTCCCTGTGCCAAAAGCAAGACCCTATCTGAAAATAACCTAAAGTCAAAAGGGCTGGGACTGTGGCTCAAATGGCAGAGCACCTGCCTAGCAAGTGTGAGGCCCTGAGTTCAAATCCCAGTGCCGCACACACACACATTACAACGAACAAAATAACTAAAGCAAGGAACCCAAGCTCTTCCTATTTAAAAAGTCCAGGCCTTCACAGCAAGGACTCTGGCTTCATATCAGGAGGTGGTCCAGTGGTCTGGGCTGAGCTCAGAGGATGCACACACTCTGCTAGACCAGTAGCCTTGGCTCTGTGGGTCCCTAGGCGAGCTCTGAATCTGCCCTTCCTTGTATAGAAGAAAAGTCATGGGTTCACCTGGAGCGGGGATATCCCGAATTCCTTCCTTGAACTTGCTGTGCCCACTTGTTCCCTAGGCTGGCAAGGCACATCAGGCCATCTCAGATGTCCATCCAAGGTGACAGACGATAGGGCTGGCAAGGGTTGAAAACGCCCCTGCCCAGGAGCGTCCTCTGCTTGGTGAATGTACTTTCTTAGAAAATGTCCACTGCCACACCCCCAACAGTCCCCTCTGGGTCTCCCCTGGCCTCCCCACAGTGGAGCTGTGCCCAGCCTGCTGGATCCAAGCCCAGAAAGCTCTGCTATGGCCCCTCTTCTGCCCACAGCCACCCATAGGCCCCTTGCCCTGGCCGACTTGGGCCTCGCTCCACCCTGCTGCCCCCAAGTCCATTTCACAGTCCATAGTGCACATGTGCCAAAGGTCTGCAAGCTTGTCCTTAAGGTGTGGGCAGAATGGACATTGAGCTTCAACCAGGGGACAAAGGTCACAGAGCCTGCTGGGCACGGTCACCCATGGGCTCTGGCCTCACACAAGGAGCAGCCCACAGCTCCTGGCACGTTGTCATCACAGGATCGAGTCAGCAGGAGCTGAGCGGCTCTGAATTCATGGCTGTCGGCGAGAAGAACTCTGTCCTATGCATGCAGCTTGTCCCCTGCTGACTGTGACACAACTGCCTCCCAGCAGCTGGACACTTCCTTCTGTGTGAGGGTCCACTCAGGCCCTCCCCAGACCCTGCTTTCAGGACCCTCCCCACTTTCCTGCTGTGCTAGGCTTTGGCCAGAGAGAACTGCAGATAAGATGCTGAGTTCTGTCCCCTTACACCTGCTGGCCCCTCCAGAACAGCGATGTAAGAGCCCTTCCCTGACCACAGGGCCTCCTCAAGGCCACAGCCATGGCATCCCAGGCAGAATGGGCGCTCAATGTGGAGACCTGGAGCACAGAAGACAGACGCCATCTCACAGACCCGCCAGGCCATCCAGGGCAGCCTGGCTCTTCCCCAGCCCTCCTTGTTGGGTGGACGCTATGGGCTTCTCCCCCATACCCTCTTCCTCCTGAAAATCAGGGGGATGACACCCCTGAAGAGTGTGTGAGCACGCAAGTGTGTGGCACGTGTGGACAAGGCTGTGTCAGTGTGGGGGTCCCAAATGTATACGAGTGTGAGTGTGGAACGATGTGTCACACACCATGTGTACATCTGTGGTTTGCAAGTATACAAGTGTGTTGGTCTGTGCAGTGTGCATGTGTGTGATGTGCGAGGGTGTGCGAGATGTGTGTGGTGTACACACGTGTGTATGTGTGAGTGTGTACAAGGGTGTGGTGTGTGTGCTAGGGTGTCATGTGAGCATGTGTGGTATGCACACGTGTTGGGTGTAACTGTGCTCTGTACGCACAGTTGCAAGTGTGTGTGGTGGGTCTGTGTCCATGCTTGGCTGCAAGCAGACACCGCACTGGGCTGCAGAGTAGCCCAGCTCGGCTGAGTTGTACCAAACACACATGGGGCAGCTGCTATGGCCAAGGCCTGTGGCTGGGCAGACGCAGCGGGAATTCCGAGGACCCTGGCCTCTGTCCCCGGGCAGCCTGCAGGGGGGCAGGTGATGCTTACCTCTGACCACACTGAGGCCAAAGAAGTGGGCTTCTCGGATGCTCAGAACAGTGCATTACCTGCTGGAAGAGCTCTTGGCCTGTGGCCTTCACCTGAAACAAAGGAGGGAGCTCAAGCCACACGAACAACTACCCCCTGAGGCCACTGGGCCAGCACGGGGTCACCACCAGGGGACACAGAGTCAGGAAGTGAGCAGGGCCTCTGGCTCAGTGCTCAGAGATCAGGGATGAGGACTAGGGGCCACCTGCCTGCTCCCACAACAGAAGTCTGAATATCGCCCCAACCCAGCAAAGTAGCCTGGAAGGTGTGCCCTCCTCTCCTGCAGCCACTACGGGCATTTCCCAGGAGCCCGACCATGATGCCTGACGCATGTAACCCCGGGGTTGCCCTGCTGGACTCTCTCCTCATCCCACATAAGCAATGCCTGGGTACCCTTAAAATAGGGGTCCCCATGTGGGTGGGGGGATACCTGGCTTTTGAGGGAGCGGGTTCCTGACCTGGAGGGGTTAACAGCACTTTAGAGATCACTGGCCAGCAGACTTGCAGGCCCAAGTACTAGGTACTGCCCACATTGTAAGCCTCAAGAATCTGCTTCACCTGGGAAGGACAAACTGATGACGTGAGCTGATGTCTCCGGGTCAGTAATGGCCATTAGGAATTCCCCCGCAGTGTTTAGGACGGGGATGAAGTGAATCCTGGCGATGCGCACACCCTGAGATGTTCCAGGCCCCCGCCTCACAGCTCCAGGGCTCTGCATGACCTGACGCTCCCTGCTCCAGCTCCTACTCAGCACTGGGCAGTGTGGCCAGCAGCCACCAGCTCTGGCCTCAGTTTCCCCATTTGAAAAACAGTTGCTCGTGAACTCCCTGGCCGAGTGTGGAGAAGATGGAAGGAGCCAGCGTGTAAAATGCCCAGGGGAGCACTCAACATGCCATGGCCACTGGTCTCACGAAGAGACAGGCTGTGTCAAGAACCCACCTGCCAACATGGACCTCGTCTGCTGCTTGGAGACTCCCAGAAGAGGGCAATGGATAACTGCCCAGGTCAGCCAAGCATTCAGAGAATTTTGAGGTGCCTCAAGGTTCTTTCAAAAATCAATGAGTTTCCATCCATATGGCACACACATTGAGAGGAACCAGCCATGAAAATGGCCAATGGCAGAGACGCTGGACTTGTACCTGCGCTGGGATTAGTTCAGAAGAAACAGAAGGGACCGCTCTGCCACCAACCAGATGACAATAAGCTCTTCTCTGCAAGTGACTTGTCCTCTTCACAAGTTACCTGGAGTAGCCTCGTGTCATGGAGCAAGCATCCAAGCCCCGCTCCTGCCTGGATAGAAGAGCCCCAGCTGTAGGAGGTGTCTGTGCAACTGGGCTGAGTCCAGCTCTGTTTCTGGAGTGGCCAGTGGACACAGTGGACACACACAGTCCCCACATCACGAGAGTGAGCTGGAAATATAGGGAGGTGCGTGTTCCCTGGCTGCATACTCACTCCTTCAGCCCTCTCCTCAGGGTCCTGCTGTGACCACACATATCCTGCTCCCTTCTCATCACTGGCCAACTCTGGTGACAAGCTGAAGTCTGAGTCACACGCCTTCTTTGCCAGGAAATGGACATGAAGAAGACCTGAGTCTGCGGGAGGCATTGAGCTGCCTGCTGTCCCACTGGCCGTGGAGTCCTGAGAACATGCCTGGCCATCGTTCTATCCTGGGTGACAGTAGCACAGCTCCATGGAGCACCTGTCTTGACAGAAGGGGACTTAGGGCCTGGGGACAGCTGTAAGGTCATCTGTGATAAGGTGGACAGGGACCGTTCCTCAGTTCTCCACCTCAGATCGTGTGATGTAAGTTTGAGAACAGCTACTCAGTCCACAAAGATAGCATTCCTGCACCTTTGCCTGGGTGTCATCCTTTGAAGAGGTGTCACAATTTTACTTTAGAGCTGCATTTACAAAGATAGCCCGTGGAGGCTGTGGTTGAGGGTCGCTGGGCTCCTGCTAGCTAATGTCCATCTTGAGAATAGTGTCCTGGGGCCTCCTTGGGATCACTGGGTACCCCTCAGTGAGAGTTCGGTGATTCCCTTACCAGGTCACAGGGAGTCCCATTGACTCTAGGGACTTTTGGCACAGCAGGGGAACTTTTCAGCCACATCCGGTGGCTGTCCTCAGATGAGAGGTTAGGGGCTCTCCTCCCCAGGGTTGCTCTGAGAGTGACATGTTGCTGCATCTACCATGCACAGAGGCCACACAGGAACAGGAGGGTGGGAGGGGAAGGGAAGGGTCAGACAGAGGCTGTGGGGGGGTGGAGAGGCTGGGGGTTTCTGGCGAAGAGTTTGCCCCATGTCAGTTACAGCAGAGTAAAAACTCAAGACGTTGACAGCCCAGGGTGGTGGATACTGCAGGAGCGAGGGGAAAAAGGATGTCGGCGAGACTGTGGCAGGTTCAGGTGAGATGTGCCGTTTGCTTTCCCACTTTTGATGGGGTCGTGTCTCTCCACGTGCCTGTGGAGCTCCGTTGGCCTTTCCAGTCTGTCCCCACAGCCTTCTTGGGAAGAGAGACTCTGGGGGCCCTGTGGTCACTGGAATTGATGTGGGGCAGCCAGACCCAAGTTACCCTGCCAGGATCATGGCAGCCCAAGGGACACTTCTTAGAGACCTGACCTGTTCCTTGGACCCAGAGGGGCTCTGGATATTTTGTGGGAGCTGGCAGCCCGAGACCCTGGACACCATGGGGGCACAGGGCAACCCAGGTTGTTGAACACTTGGAGCATCTGGTAGCCCAGGACACTGG
This sequence comes from Castor canadensis, assembly GCF_047511655.1. Lineage (NCBI taxonomy): Eukaryota > Metazoa > Chordata > Mammalia > Rodentia > Castoridae > Castor > Castor canadensis. The sequence continues at coordinate 1,735,607 of NC_133386.1, read as the reverse complement.
ACACTGGGGCACCAGGTGGAGTCTGCCCCAGCCTGCAACTCTGTTCCACTTCATAGTGAAATGGTCATTCCTTATCTCCCCCTGTGCCAGACACCCCCAACATAGAGCCCCACTGTCTCTACCATCACTGTCTGGACACATGGGCCCCCATCCTCTGGCCATCTCCTGGACGTACAGCCCCTGTCCCCCTGCTTACCCCCACCACCAGCCGCAGCTGCTCCTGGGTGGGTAGCAGCACAAGGACGTCCCTGGGCTCTGAGGTCATCGCAGTATCCCTGGGACCGGCTCTGGCAGGGCTGCACACAGGGCTCTCTCAGGACCAGGCTCTCTATTCTGTGTATCTGCAGGAGACAGAGAATCAAGTCTTTTCCAGGTGGGACCAAGTGGTCAGACAGCCCTGAGTGTCCCTCTCGGGAGGCTTCACCACACCACCATCCTGAATGTCCTCCCTAGCCATCAGCCACAGGTGGGGCTGGCACCTCCCGTCTCCTCCAGCTGTGCCTGCCCTCTAGGCTGGCCTTCTCTGAGTGCTTGCTGGGAAAACAGGAACTAGGTGGGCCGTGCAAGGACAAGGGTCAGGTCCATGGTGCTGGGCGTGTAGAGGCCTCTTGGCATATAAATAAGCAATTGTGCCACAGGCCTTGCTGCTCCTGGCAGGGCAGGCAGCTTCATGCCCAGGAAGAAAGGCCAGGGCCATTGTGTGGCCCAGGCAAGAGGGACTGAGATCCTGGCACCACTCAAGATGACCTGGCAGCTCCTGAGGACAAAGGGCACACACAGACCCCACAGATGTAGACACCAGAACAGTGGCTGAGGTCACCAGATGGAAAAGTGGGAGGGCGAGGAGGAGGAGAGGCAGCTTGAGTGGGACAGCCCACCAGGACACCTACTGCTCACGTCTGCCATGGAGAATGCTGGCTGTGAGACCCTCGTGGCTGGAAACTGAGGATAACTGTCCTTTGGGAAGGCCAGAAAGAAGAGCCATATGGTGCCCAGTGGACACAGACATGGACAGGCACTCAGGAGCTGTGGTAGGGTTCCAAAGTGCCATCTGCCATCAGCTGGGGAGGAGCAGACCCCTGGGACCTCTCCAGACTTGGCAGTGAGCAGGGGAAAGGCACTTGGAAGCCATCTTTGCCCGGGTCAACCAACCCTCCAGGCCTTTCAGGTCCAAGATTTCAGCTTCCAGAAGTCTGGCCTCTGTACTTCCATCTTCAGTCAGTGAACTCCTTCCTGTTCCCAAGTCCCCAGACTTCCTTGGAAAAGTTCCTCTTTTAAAGTCTGAGAAGCCATTGCTTAGTAAATGTAGGAGGCTCTGACCTACAGCTGGTCAGTCTCAGGAAATTCACCTCCAGCTGCCTCGAGGACAGCCCGTAGGTTTAGGAAGATTTAGGCACAGTTAGGAGGCCGTGACTCAGACCCCATTCCCAGGTTTCTTGCTCTGCCACTGTCCCACTCCCTTGGCTCAGGCCGAGGCTCCCTCCTTGCTGCTCCAGGTCACACAGGCATCTGGGGTGCTTTGGCCATCTTGCTTCCTGTCCAGGGAAAATGTTTGTCACTCAGATGTTCCCATCCTTTCAGCCAAAAGTGTAACAAGTGCTTTTAAAAAATGGCAAAGTCGTCCCAGGAAATGGACGCCATCACTGCACAGTCGACCCCCAGAGGGATGGTCACCAGCTCCAGTGTTATAGTAAAGGACAGCCACAACTGCTCTTTCCACAGTGTCCATGACCAGGAGGGGCACAGGATGGAGGTGGCAGCACCTGGGGACCTGGATGGTGTGAAAGCAGAAAGTGATCCTGGGAGAAAGAGCCAGTTGCTGGGTGGTGTGGTGGTAGCAGCCCCCATGCGTGTGGGGGGTGCCCACCTGTTACAGGTGACATTGGGCAAACTAGCTTCAAGTACCTCCAGGCAGAAGAAAATGAAAGAAACCCTGCGTCCTTACTGATAAATGTGACAATTTCTTGTGAAAATAGGATGTCTCTGGCCTCAGAGCCCCAAGACTCACAGGCTACCACTGGGGTTTAGTACCTTGGTGAGGACCATGGACGGGGAAGCTGGACATGGGAAGTGACCACATTGTATTCCTGGAGTGTATCAGTCTCTGAAAATGCCTGATGGCGCCAAGTCAAGCAGTGGTGACTCTGTGTGGCTGCCGTCCCCTCAACCCGCCCCTCTGTACACCAGCATGTCCTTGAGTTCATCAAGAAGATAACAACTTTTTGTCCCTGGAGAAAGCAGAGACTTGTGGCAAGGCCTCCTCAAGCAAACAGCCTGGTGTCCCTGGGGGTTGGTTTCAGGATCCCCCCAGGACACCCAGATCTGCTGGTGCTCAAATGGCTCGGTGTTTGCATGTGACCTGCTCCCTCCTTCTGCAGGCCTAAGTCATCTCTGGTGCTGCTGTACTGACTGTGACGTGCCTGCGAAGGAAAGTCATGACCTGTACTGTTAGGGTGATGACCAGGAAGGTCCCCCACACTCCCCAGCACACACACACACCCTCTTTTCCCAAACATTTTCAGTCAGTGTTTGGGTGGACCCTCAGATGTACAGCCCACAGTGCAGAGGGCAGCTGCACACGCCGTGTTCAGGACTGCCATTCAGGGTGCAGTCAGTGATCTGCCTGAGGATGTGACTTCAGGTGGGGGCGTGGGACAGGAGACACAGCGAAGAAGAAGTGAGGCAACCCGCCAAAGGTCTTCACGTGAGGCCCTGGCTCTCCTCTGTGGATGGTTCCCATCTTCTATCACCACGTGGGCCGGTTGAGAATGTTCCAGAACTAAAGCTTCCAGACACAGATCCAGCTGTGATGACAAAGGAAGTGATGAACACGGACCCTGTGTGAGGAGGGAGACGTCAGGCCAGGCATTCGCTGATTCCACAAGAGAAGACATTCTCAGAGCTGGGCAGGTGTGACTGCCTGGGCTGGGGACACGGCAGGTGTGGCAGGTTAAGTTTTGGGGATGGAAACACTGCGTGGTTAAATGGCACAACTCTTCAATTAGCTGAAATTTATTGAACTGTTCACTTACCAGGGATGCATTTTATAGCGTGTAAGTCATGCCTCAGGAAAGATAGCAAGATACAGAACAAGTTATTCGCAGTAGAATAACACACATATTCAGCCACTGGCCCCGTCCACGGGTGTGTGTGAGTGCATGTCTGTGTGTCTGATCAGGTGAGTGTCTTTAGTATGTGCACACGCTCGTGTGTGAGCCAGTGTGGGGTGAGCACGGTCCTCTTAAGCCCCCTTCACCCCTTGCTTGGCCCACAGGGTGAAGAGCAGACAGTTACAAATGTCCTGACTTGCTGCCATTGGCATCCCTTACAAGGGGACAAGTCCCATGCGGAAGCGAGGGTGGAGGGCAAGGTGTGGCCCTGGCCCACGAGAACCCAGGAGACATGGTGTTTGGGGAGGAGGAGGACTTTGGAACTCAGACCCCGGCTGTTTCTACTTTGGGTGCTCCTGCCACACCCCCAAGCAAACCTGCTGGAGGACCCTAGCCCCCTCTCCATGGGGTTGTGCCATCTGTCCAAGAGCTGGCTCTGTAAGATGTGGACAGACAGATGTGGGAGCATGACGGGAAGGGGCTGGGCTGCTGACCCATGCCTCCCCTTGGCAGAGGGGCAGAATGGCACCTACTCAAGCAAGGAGTGGGGGAGACAGTGGAGGTGGTGTCACAAGACTGTGGCCACGGGTAGCATATGGGGCCCATGGATAGTGTGGGGGACCTGTGGATGACATGTGGGGCCTGGGGATAGTGTGGGGAGCTCATGGACATCTCCCAGCTGGCTCTCAGATCACTCTCTCTGAGGCCATGCTCCTGGGCCTTGTCACCTATGGATGACAGCAGGACCCTTCTTTGTTCCACCCTCTGACTTGCTTAAAGGGTCTTGTGGATGTGAAGCCCTGCCCTGCCCCCTCTGGCTCTCACCATGGTCCCACTCTGAAGCCCAGTGCAGGGCACACAAGGCATGGCAGAGGGATGTCCACATGGTCAGAATCCTTGTGTGGCTCCACAGACTCCCTCCCATTGATGTCCAGGGACTCCTGGCAGCTCCCACCCCATCTTAAGCTGGCAGGCGAGGAGAGATACCTTCCATTTTAAGGATGGGACGCCTAGGCTCAGAGGAGGGGTGTGGGCAGAGCAGGGTCTGCTCTGTGGCTGGGCTTGCTCCAGATGGTGTCATGGGGTGGGGACCATGTGAACTCCCAAACCTGCAGCCATCACCTCCCATCACATCACCAGCTCTCCTAATTTGGATGCAGAGGACTCTGGGTCACATGGGTGTCAGTTCCTCTTATGGCTCTCAGGGTGTCTGGATTCTTTACTACTTGGAAGGGAGCTGGGGAAGGGCTGGGAGGAAGGAAAATCAAATGCTGGAGGATTGCAGATGGGAGGGTCCAGTGCCTGCCTCCCTGAGCCCATTACTGCTTGTCTCAGCCCTGGGACTTTCCCCTGTTCATCCAGCTGGCAGATTCTTAGAATTCTCTGATGCCCCCAGCACAAACACTGGCCTTGCTGAACCTGGCTGCTGCGCCCTTGACTCAGGGTTTCAAGAGCTCCCCGCCCAGAAAGAAGAATGTGCTGTGAACTGGTTGCCCAGCAGAGGGCAGAGGCGCAGGAGGCTAGCGGACTGACTGATGGATCCCCTGAGTTCCAGGCTCCCCACCTCGGACACACCTCCTGTAGAGCACATACCTTCCACTGGCCTAACAGGAGGTTTCACTTTCAACTGCATACGTTACCTAAGCACACATCCACCTGCTCCCTGGTTGCTATGTCCACCCCTGGAGGTCCTGTCTGCGGTTCCCTCTCCTCTCACTCACAGAACTCAGGTCATAGCTTAGGAGAAAGAAAAATGAATTTGGCTGAAGCCTGGCTCCAGGATGGGGGGCTGTGTCCAGCTTGTGAGCAGGTGCTGGGCTCAGAGTTGATGTGGTTGTGCTGCCCAGTATGGGTGGCAAAGACCCTGGCTCCATCTGGACCCTCGGCTATAACTGAGGTCCTCTGGCTGCCTCATGGACTCTGTGGCTCAGTGTGCATCACAGTCCTTGGATGTGGTCACTGTGAGCCCTGCTGTTGTTTTTAGAGAAACTCTTTCTGTGTGGTAAGGCCAGGTCCTCCTATAAGAGGCACTCAAACTGCTTTTGCTGAAAAGCACTGATTTCTTCTTGGACCCACGAATTAACTAAAGACAAGAGAAACTTAGCATCACTATCTCCATTTTGTATCTGTCTTTGCTCTCAGTCATCCTCTTTTTTTTTTTTTTTTCCAAAGCACTGATACTATTTTATTATCAGACTAGAAAACTAGACACTTCTACAGCCCACGGAAGGGTGGACTTAATCCTTAATCCTCCTCCTCATCATCACCGGCTCCAGCCCCGCCCTGGCCCTTCTTGGCATTCTTCCTCTTCACACGGCCTGGGCGGCCACCCCCATATGGAGATCGCAGGGAGAAGTCAATGTGCTTCTGGGAGTCCAGGCGGACAATGAAGGACGGGATGTTCACTACCTGCTTTCGGACCCTGATATGACGCTGACGGATGAGCACCCGGGCATGGTGGATGGACTTAGCTAGGCCCAACTTGAAGACCTGGGTCTGGAGGCGCCTCTCCAAGAAATCCTCTATCTTCAGGCCCAAGATGTAATCCAGCTTCATTTTGCCTTCATCCAGCACCCCGATGCGAACAAGTCGCCGCAGCAGGGCATTGCCTTCGAAGAGACGCCGCGGGTCCTTCTCGTCCAGCGTCAGCAGCTCCCGAGCGGCCTTGCGGATCTTGGCCAGAGTGAACTTGACCCTCCAGATCTCACGTTTGTTCCGGAGCCCATACTCGCCAATCAACTTCAGTTCTTGATCAAGGCGAGATTTTTCGAAGGGTCTCCGCGGGGTTACATAGGTCTTGCGACAAACCCAGCTCCGGGCCACCGGCATGTTGGCTCCGTTTGCGTGTCTGCGCCAATGCGCCGGCCCTAACAAAAAGGCTCAGTCATCCTCTTTATAGTCACTTTGCAATCACTTTGGATTCCAGAAAGGACAGAACTGATAACATCTCTATGACATGGGACTAAAACTTCCCATAAGGAACAGTGGAACATGCAGGACGGACGCCCCTCCAAATGAGGACAATGACCTGTAATGATGAGGCTGCACCCTGGAGCAGGAGCAGTCATCTCATGGGACCTGATGGCTCCCCTCAAGTGATGACAGGGATGACATCTTCCCTGAAACCTCTCTGGGAGACCTTGGACTGAGATAATGGTCAACCAGACCACACCTATGACTGGACTGTTTATGCACACCTTTGTCCCCTGCCCCCAGTTCTTTGTCTACTTTAACCTATAGTTCATGTCTGTACCCCGAAGATGGCTGACGATGAGCTGAGCGCTTACTCCACCTCTTTCCACAGTGTGTCCCGAGCCGGGTAATAAATCTTTCTCTGCCTTCACCAGGCCTCTTTATTTGGCGTTTAGGGGCGGGTGGCGGACCTGGCGAATGGAATCTTAGGAGTTTGGGCCTTGTGTCCAAAAACTCCTGTTTCACTTCTTGGTGGCTTTCATATCTGGAGGGACCAGCCCAGGCTGAGGTGGCCTCTCCTGGAGGCCGAGGTGGAGAGGGCACAGAGTGTTTGTCATGGTGTCATTTAAGGCCGTGTTGGTTGGTGGTAAGATCAGGCTGGCCACTGGTGTGGTTCGTTGTTGCCTTTGGCCAGTTTAGTAGTGGGTCCCTGAATTTCTGGGACAAGAAGACCCCTGCCCTTGGGTCCCCCAGAGGTCCCCAATGCTCTTCAAGGGGATAGGACCCACAAGTGGTCATCTTAAGCCTGCACCATGGCCCTGGGCTCCCAGTGTCCCCTCTTCTCTTCTCGTTCCTCCCTTCCCAAATTCTTGACACTGTGGTCCCCATGACCTTGCTAAGACATGGGTAGTTCACCCATCTCCAGCTCAAATCCACAAATGGTAACACCTCCCTCATGGGAGAAGCCTGAGCATGGCGATGGCCTCCAGTCCCTCTGGCTGCCTCACCTTCCTGCCCCTGGGCCTTTGCTCTTCTGTGTGGAGCCTCTTTCCCACTGTATCTGCCTGGCTCGCTCCTCACAGCCCTGACACCCCATCTCCCCGAAGGCCTGTGCTACAGCATGTGTGGAAATTTGATGTCATATGTTTAGCTGCTCATTGTCTGTCCCCTGCTCTTACTGATCACATCTCATGCACACGGTCTGCTCACCACTAACTGCTGTCCCTCGGTCCACCGTGTGGTCCCAGCTGGTGTTGGCTGGGCTCAGAGCTAGTCAGTGACCATCACAGCCACTGTCAATGTGATCACTGAGTATCTACCAGTTTGAGTTTTGGTGGTCTCTGCTGGGCTGCTCTCCTTATTGATTTGCAAATCCAGCTCACAAGGCTGACTGCCTTCAGGCCTTCTGGTCTCCACAGAGGCTTCTCTCTGAGTTTTAAGCCCCTTGTTGGAGGCCTGGGCCCCTCGGGAACCCTCACTGCCTGCCAAGGCTGACCCCGGAGGAGGACTGCTGGTCCCCAGACCTTCACTGTCTTGTACGTAACAGGGTGCTCTATTGCCAACACACATTGCTAACTTCTCCAGGTTTCAGTGCAAAAGCAAAAGGATGTCCCACGCTGTCTTCCTGGTTCTTGACAATGTCTTGGAAACTAAAATGCCTCCAGTGTGGCACCTTCTGTTGGGGCCTACAAGGTCACAAGGACAGCAAAGCATCAAAGGGCAGCAGGGATGGACAGCCCTTGGTCTGGGGCCTCCCCACCGAGCCAAGCCACACCAGGAACATTTCTTTGAACCCTCTGGCAAGACTGGGAACTATTGGAGCTCTAGTTTCACCGTGTCCTCTACCCTTATGGACACCAACCCAAGCTCAGCTCCTCCACAGGCCTCTCACTCTGCTCTGCTTGGGGATGCTTGATAGACACTAAGGTAGGCCCAGGTGGTCCCTCCTCTGTGCCCCTTTCCCTGGGGACACTGCTCTGAGGGCGAGTGTATCATCATCACCAGGTGGTCATATTGCACTGCACTCTGGGAGCCTCTGAGGTCTCTGGAAAGGGCCCAAGAACTACACCTAGCAGGGGCTGGAGCAGCTGATGCTGCTGACCCAGGAGGCCACACTGAGCACCCACCCCAAGGGTCCCCATGATTCCTGAGTCTTCATGCTCCTCATGGGGAAAGGGATGTCCTCTAACGGTGATCTTCCTATCTCTGCCTCCTGAGTAGCTAGGATGAGCCACCAGGGCCAGGCATTGGCTTCTACTCAACTTAAACAGTTGGAGGTCCACAGTGGAACTTGGAGGTCGGCCAGAGGTTTCCCTCACATCCCTGCCTCACAATGCACAGTCTCGCCCATTGTCATTACCCCCATTGTCATCACCCCCACACACCAAGTGGTGCACTGACCACAACTGGTGGATCTACACAGTGTTGACCCACACATCACTATCACTGGGAGCCCAGGGTCTACATGCAGCCCATGGTTAGTGTTGGGTGTCCTGAGGGTTTAGACATATTCATGACATATGCCACCACTATAGGATCACAGAGTGGTTCCATTGCCTGGAATTCTTGACCAAGCTTAGCTCTGCAGAGCCTGGCTAAGTCCTTGTATTGTAGGGTGCTTTAAATGTGTCCATGAGAACAAAAGGTTCACATTACTTCTGTTTCTCCTCCACATTTGGAGGAGATTGCTGTGCAAATGGATTAAAAGCATAGTGTAAGAACTTGACCAATCAATGAAATTGGAGCCAAAATCACAACCAGTTGCTTCACCAATGCCACAGTCCCTGCCTGTGAAGCCTAAATTTTCAGGGGCCTCAGTTCTGAGGCAGAGGACATGTGGGAGCTAGACTGAGGGCTCAGGAAGCAGAGACTTGCAAACCTGAAACAAGATGTGGAGGGTTCCTGCAGGTAGAGAGGACCAAGGGAAGAGAAGCGACTTTTTTCTGTACCTAATATCAGGAATTCACAAAGCAGGCTTTGGAAAACTATAGAAAAGGCAATTGAGTGGCCAGAACAAGGTGGCACTTTGGGACTGTGAGACAAAGTTCTGAGGTTGCTAGCACAAGAACATGGGACAGAGTGCAGGCACAGTGCAGCCTGCACAGGTGCTGTCTTGCTTGCTGACACCCAAGAAGGACATCTTCTGGACAACTCGGCTGACCACAGAAGAGTTCCCCAGTCAGTGGGTCTGTGTCATTGGCCAGCTAGCTGCTCTCAGATATCAGTGGATACAAATAAGCCGGGCTTTCCAGAGGAAGGAGCGCTCAGGACTGGAAGGGTACTACACAGGCCACAACTGCCTCGAGGTCAGCCCCATCCAAGTGTGGAGCTGCTACGCCTGTCCCCTGGGTGATCAGCCCCCTGGACAGAATCACCTCAGCTCAGTGCTACCTCTTGAGGGGACCAGCCATGGACTGGCCACTCACAGCCCTTGAGGTCTCCAGGACTGTCCTTCCTCAGTGAGCAGAGGGCCTGAATCCCTTTCCATCCAGGGTCTTAGACAACCTGAACCATGTCTGGGGAAGTAGGGCTACACCCAGCGATGTGGGGTTCAAGCACTTAGTTACAAACCTCCCACGCTGGGCACCTGGACTGCTTCAGCAAACCCGGGAGAACAGGTCTTCAGGCTTTCCACATCTCCAAACGAGAGGGGGCTTTGGACAAAGCTCCTCTGGATGGAGCCTCTGGACACTCTAAAAGGGAAGTTGAGTCTCAATGTTTGCAAGACCTCTGAGTACCTGTGTGCGGAGGGGCTGAGAGGGGCTGGGGGCCACATGGGAGACATAAGAAGCACATACACCAGAGGATGCCTGAGAGGGCTTTGACTTGCTGTGGGCCGGTGCGGCAGGAGGATCTGGTAGAGGGGAAGGGGTTTCCTGGCTTCATCTCAGCTCTGGAGGATGGAGGAGGTCGGGGCAGTCACCTCTCCACACTCCCCACTGGACACACTCCCAGGGTGCAGGAAGAATGTGTATGGATAAGAACAGAGCAGCCTAGAATCCAGGTGTGTTGGTCAGGGCTCTCCAGAGAAACAACCAGGCTGTGGATAAAGAACTGGCTGATGGGCACCGGAGCCAGCAAGTCCTAACACCGCAGGGCAGACCAGCAGGCTGGGGAACCAAGGAAGAGCAGCATTTCTGAGGGCAGGGTCTCAGGTACTCAAAGAACCTCAGGCTTTTTGTCTCTTAGGTCCTTCAACTGACTGGCTAAGGGCCACCCACAGTGTGGGGCGTGATTTGCATTACATAGTCTACTGACTTAAATGCTAATCTCACCTAAATCTAGACTGGTGCTTAACCAAAAATTGGGCTCCATGGTCCAGCCACAGTGGACACATCAATTGACTATTCTAGAGGTCTGTGTAAGGATAAAGCTGTGTTTGGTTCTTAGGCTGAGAACAGTTCTGTTATCCCCTGGGGATGCTTCAGTGAATGGGTCTGGGACCTGGAAGTTGCTGTCTACTGTTTTTGACCACGACTCCCTAATAAATTTACCCCATGATCCAGCTCACACATGTAGAGCTGAAGCAGTGATCCACAGTGAAGTCACAGCAACCCATCAAGGAACCAGCATCTAGAGGCTGCAGCTGAGTCTCAGGAGCCCAAGTGACGCTATAGCCTGTCCCCAGGCCTGGCATTGGCTGATTCAGGGCCGTGTATCCCTCTGCACATCCATGCCCTGGTCAGCTCTGGCTGCCAAGGTTTAGGCCCTAAACCAAGTCTGTGAGGATTTCCTGCAGGACAAGTGCAGTGGCCTCATTCCCTGCTGTGGGTCACACATAGTGGGCTCCACCTGGGTCACCATGCAAGCTCTGCTCTGCTTAACGGTGGTAGTCAAACCCATCAGAACAGCTGGTAGGGTGCAGACCAAGACTCTAGGCTCTGCAGGCAGCTGGGGTACAGTCTCTGCTTGCCAATGTGGTAGGTGCTGGGCAGTTTGCCAAAGCCCCCTATAGCCATGCAGGGCTGCAGTAGGAATTAAAGACCATAGCTGTACAGTTCCTCTTCATGGGGAGAGTCATGACACAGGAACTGAGACTCCTGGGTGGGCTTACTGTTTGGAAGTCCCTTCCAGAGGGCCCCCATGGCATTGAAGACTGTCACAGGCACTGACTGTGTACAGTGACTTTTCCTCCTGCTGCTGCCTGTGAGCCCCAGGGCCTGACACATGTGTGTTGCAGATGGACTGTACCTTGGTCACACTTGGGGCAGAAGGTATAGGTTTGCAAAGCACACTTGGGGCAGAGAGTGGACATGCAGTGCATACTCCCTGAGTCTTCCCCTGTCACACTCCAGAGTCCTCTGCTAACATAGTCACTGGCTTGGTCTCTGAGGCTCTCCCAAGGAAGGGCAGTAGGTGAAGGACTGGCTGTGAGGCGTCCAAAGGCCAACAAGCTCCTGAAGATGTCTAAGAGATCAGAAAGCAACAGGGAGACCTCTTCCCCTCCTGGAAGTCGGAGCTCTCGGCCCCTCCCAGGGTGTCCCCTCCCTGTCACACCCTGTGGAATGGCCTGCAGAGTGGTTTGCAATGACAGTGTGGCACCTTAAGGCAGACAGGCAGCAGTGTTTTCTCTTCCCACAGGACCTGCCAGAGGATTGGCTGTTAGTCTAGTAAACCAGTCCTGCTGTGAGGTCCCAGAGGAGTCTTGCCTGAGGGTTTCCCGAGCAGAAGTGTGTGGTCAGGAGCAGGCCTTGCCACCTGTGTGCAGCCAGGGAGCTGCCCCTCGCCTATCCTGCCTTATTCAGGTTTACAGGAACTGCAAAAGTCATCTGGAGATGATGGTGTCCCCTTTATTCAGATGCACCTGTTGAAGTTACTCTCTCTTAGAGCTATTCCTTCAGGTTCTAGAAAGAGAGGATTTGGGAACGCATATTTCTCCATGTGGGAGCCTGAGATGGGGCTCTGGGGCAGGACCAGAGCTCATGGTTTTGTGCACCACCTGGATGTAAGGACCCTAGGAAATGATCTGTGGGAGAGCAGACCGCACTTGTCAACTTCAGATGACACGAAGATGCACCAGCTCACACCTGTCGCTCACCATCTCTCGAGTGGTTCTAAATTCTGTAGATGGTGGCATGTAGGACTTTAAAATTCAACCTGAAGGCTGTGATTAAAAGTTTACACATTTTGAACTCTCATGATGCTTTGCCACTAACAACAGAACATCTAGGCCTGCCTGGCATTCTGCCCTTTTCCCAGGGTGGCTGCTGCTCCCTGGCCAGGTACCATGGCCTCAGCCTATGCTGCACTGCTGGCTCCTTCCAGAGCCAACCTCGCTCAGTCATGGAGACCTTCCAGCCTTATCACCACCTCCAAACTGTCACCAGCCTGTGCACTGTGTTTCCCTAGCACTCCAAGTTCAGCAGGCCCCAGAACACGATAGCCCAGGAGGGCTGCTATGTGTGGCTGTTCCCAGCCAGGCCAGCTTACAGCAGTGGCTCTGTGGAGAACCCCTTATCTGTGACATCAGAGGAAGGTCCATCTGTCCCCACATCTCAGCTCTGTGAGCACATGGGGCAGGGCTCGTTTCCACTCACCGCACATTGTTGCATCCTGGCTCTTCGCCCAGCCACGGCTCTTGATAAATATTTGTGAAACACAGAATTGGCTTTCAAGCTTCAGTTGTGCCTAACACTGTCCCCACTGAGACCAAGCTTGCTCCCCCTCCCCAGGGCAGGTAGGAGTGACAGTTGAGACCAGGGGCTGCACACAGGAGGGCAAAACAGATGACTGAGCCCCATCCTCACGTGTGCTGACATTCCTCCCTCAGGGTGAGGGGCCAGCGGTGCCTCTCCTGGAGGTTGCTGCCCTGACCATAGGAAAGGATCAGGCACCTCTGGGTCCCCTTGAGCACCCTCCTTCACTACCCTGTGTGCTGAGTAACCCCTCAGTAATCACAACTGTCACTATCACCGTCCTTCATACCCAGGCTAGGTAAGTGGGTGACACCACATAGCACAGAGCTTGAGATGTGTGTGCTAAACTCATGGTGTTCCCAGCTCAGTGCTAACCAAAAGTGTTCACCACTGTTTATGGGGTCTGAGCACCATCCCACAGGGGCCTCAGCCATTGTCACCTGGCATCCTCCACATGCTCTGGAAAGTCCTCACTGCCCCAGCAGTGGCTGCAGCAGGAGCTACTGCAGACACTGAGCCCACCTACTGTCCACCTTGGCCCAGATACCTCAGTCCCAAGCTCAAGCAGACAAAACAGAGCCAGGACAGGTGGCCTTGACACTTTGCCAGTAACAACCACATTAGGAAAGCAGGTGATGCCTGTGACTGTCCAGGCAAAGCTGTAGGCCCAGCCAGGAAGAGCCCAAGCTGCCACCCCAAGTCTGGTCTTTTTGAGAACTGTGTGTGAGCCTTGCTCTGTAGCTCTGATGACTCTGAGGAGCTCATGGAGGACACAATTCTGGGTGGGGAATCTTGTAGTCTGAGAAACCACTGAGATTTCAAAACAAAGGGAGACCTTGCAGGAGTGAAAAAAAGCCCAAAAAACTGTATGCCCAAGACAAAGAAAATATTTGTAAAATGGCAGACAAAATCTTTGTAAAAGGATCTTTATCCCTCCCACTGGGTCCCAGAGCCCTGTTTGCCCAATCACTGGGTATCCTTCCATTTGTAAAGCCCTGGTGACAATGACAGGACCTCCTGCGGACTGGGCTTCTGCTGCTGGAATGGCTGGCCAAGGGCCTCTTAGCCACAGGAAATGAACTTAGCCTACAGAAGAGCAGGCACCTGGCTCAGCAGAGGGTGCTGATTAAATGACTCAGAAGTTACAGTCACTACTCTGTCCCGTGTCGAAGATTCCTCCTTTCCAGAAGAAATGAAATCATCTCCTCTCCAGGTCCTTGTTTGGAAGAGTCAGGACCAACAAGAGAGACAATATGGGTCAGGCCAGGTCCCTGGGACAGGGTGACAGCCATCCTGCTGAGAAACACCTCAACATCTTGGGCTCCTGCCTGCCCTGGGTCTTTGCCAGGTCTGGGGCTTCCTAATTCCATGTTTCTTGCTCACTGAGGGGGTTTGGCAAGGGACAGGTCAGAATCCTGGAGAATGGACTCTCTGTGACAATTTTGCTGTCTACAGAAAGTTTTCCATGGGGCCCGGACACGCTTTTCTGAGGGTCCCAGACCTGGACCATTCTGGCTGTGCCCAGTGGCCAGGAAGGAGCCCTACAAAAATGCTCACCACAGCCCCAATGGGCCTCCACTTCACGTGACCACACCCAGGCTAGTCTGCAGGTAGCCAGTGAGTCTCTGAGCTGCTGCCCATGAGTCTCTAGCTCTAAAGTGGTCAGTCCCCAGCACCAGAAAATTCCTATCCAACCATGGAAGGACAGGAAGCAGCCTACAGGCCCCCTTTAGCCAGGGGCCACTGGGCCTGCACCCCCCACCCCCAACCTGCCTGAAGGTGTGACCCAGGAGGGCCTGCAGTAACCTTGGGACTGGCATGGCCTGCAGTAACCTTGGGACTGGCATGGACAGCTCCTCCGCGGTTTCCCCAGGTGAGTGGGACTGGACCTCCCACTCCAGGGGAGTTGGGGGAGGGGAGCAGGTCTACAGAAAAGGGCCCAACTCAATTCCTCCAGACTCTTCCTAAGGTCCCAGGCACCTCCACCTACTTTCTGCCCCACCTTGTTGTGGGAGGGACGAGAGGAGGCAGCCTTAAGGAACAAAGGAAACCTTGTCCCGTTCAGGATTAACCCCTCGCGTGTCCGTGCTTTCTCATCTCATGGCAGGACCTGTCCCCACCACCGCCACAGACAGACCCTTGAGCATTCAGTCCCTGCACACAGCCTCCCTCACCTTAGGTGGTCACCTCTTCAGCGCCTGTCCCCTGATGTCTGCCCGGCCCGGGGAGAGCCCTGGCCTCCCTTCTCCAGGCCTCTCAGTCAACCTTTAGAGTCTGAAGCTTAGGAGAAGAATTCCAGACCACAGCGGATCAGGGCAGGGGAGGGACTGGAAGAGGCAGCTGGCTGCCCTGGGCGGCACCGCTTCAGGAGGGGGTACCACCGAACATGGGAAGGGGAAGAAAAAGGGAGCTCAGGACAAGTGCGGAGGGGACAGCTGGTCCGCGCTCACCTCTCCCGGGACGCGCTCACCTGCGATCCGGGGTCGGCAGGGCTCCGGGTCGGGTCCTAGGGGAGCCTTGCGCCCTGGGGAGAAACCTTGCGGGGAGGCAGCGATCCCAAGGCCACGCACCTGGGTTCCGGATTGGCGGGCGCCGCCCACCCGGACCCGAGGCTGGGGGACCCGTGGTCACTCTGTCCTGGGGCCGCCCTGTCTGGGAGTGGCAGCGTCCCAGCACCGCGATCCACGGTATCCTCTGGACTTGGAAAGGTGAGCGCTTGTCACAAGCGCCTACGCAGCTGACCCCGCTGGCCGGACCTGGGGTTTCTCTCCCGGACCTCAGGGACCCCACGACCAGCTTGGAGCGTTCTGCTGCCCTGGACCCGACCCACTTATGTATGTATCCAGAGAGGGCCGCTCTCTGCCTTGGGTAGGCACAGGAGAGTCACTGAGGGGAGCAGGCCTCACCTGTGGGGAATGTGGGGGCAGGGGGGCGGTCCTGGAAATTTACCTGGGATGATGGGACCAGCTCAAGTTCCAGGGACACTGAGGATTACTCAGTGCTGGGCTCAAAGGAAGGACGGAATGTTCTCAACATGACCGGAAGCTTTGAAAGGAGCCAATGGAGCCAAGCTCCATTGTTCTGGGGTGATTGGACCCCTCTAGGGGTGAGCAGATTGCTTTCTGGTCTTCTGATGCTTGAGCAGAAAACTTGAGGGGAGAGGGAGGGAAGGAGAGAGGGAGGGGAAGAGAGAGAGAGAGAGAGAGACCTGGTGGATACTTGGGGGAGGGGATAGAAGGGAGGTCCCAGGCCAAGCTCTTCCCAATGTAAGGTGGGGATGGCAGCAGCAGGCCTCCCTCTAGCCCCGAGGGCTGGCCAGGGCATCCCAGCTGGCTGTGGTCTGATGCTGGGGCCACCGCTTAGGCTTCCAACATTTCTCCTCAGTGGTCCTACTTTTCTATTTATTCCTGTCTTCTCCCTGCTCCCCCCCTCCAAGTATTAAGGGGAAATGACCATGCGTGGCTTTGGGCTTGGTCCTAAAAGGCACTGTGACTGTGATTTCCTCCTTGCACCCCCTCTTGGATCAGGTGGCTTGGGCTGTCTGCACCTGCTAAAGCAGCTTGGGCACCACAACCTGAGCTCCTTTTACTTTAGTTTGTTTTCAGATGGGGTCTTGCGCTTTTTCCTGGGGCCAGGCTTGGACTTCAATCCTCCTCCCTCCACCTCCTGATTAGTTGGAATTGTAGGCATGAGCACCACTACTGGCCCTTTTTAAATGTCCTCTTCCTCTTATTCCCGCTTGCCCCTGGCCTATCTGTCTCCAGCTTTGCTTTCCTCCAGAGCACTTGCCACCTCCCAGAATTATATTATTTAAATCTGACTGACTTCCCCAGTTAGAAACTGAGTGCCTCCGGGTAGATATTTCTGTCTTTTTTGTTTATAGCTAAACCCTCAAAGGTGAATTTATTAAGTGAATAAACCAGGGCCAAACTTAAACGCACTGGCTCGGTTAGTCCCATCTCTGGACGATCCCAACATGCACTCCAGCCCACAATTATACTGAAGACTCGTCTGAGTGTAATTAATTGCCTGTCTCTTTCCCTCACCCAACTAGGAGGGCTTTGTAGCTGTGTTGTCATAACACCACCCCCGGTCTACAGAATACAGCATTCAATTTTGTATCGAAATCTGCGTGGGAGGAGCTGATGTTCTGTTTTACAGAGGTAGACCGCGGGGGCCAAGGGGACTGGTGTCCTGGAAAGGCTAACCCAGTGGAAGGCACATTTTCAACCTGACCCAAAGCCTGGGCAACTTCCACTGCAGCCTGCTGTTTTGCACTCACTTTTCACTGTTGGGTACTGAACACTTCCTCCATGAGCCTCAATCAGAGTAGGCAGGGAAAAGAGCTCTTGAAGAAATGAGTTCATCCATAAGTCATCATAAATTTTACTATCAGGTTTAGTATACATTTATACATCTCAACATAGTCCCATCCGGTATCTTCTGTGATCAGTCAAAAGTAAAAACTAACAACTAACAAAAAAAACAACAATCTTAGCACTTGGAGGCCGAGCTAGCATGGTTTTGAATTTGAGACCAGCCTGAGCTATAGGGTGAGACCCCACCCTACGGATCCCCCAGAAATGAACACAGGAAGCAGAATGCAGTAGTTAAGAACATGGACTCTGATACTTGACTTTGGGTTCCTATCCTGGACCTGTCACTTCTCCCTGTGTGATCTTGGATGGGTTACTTATGCTCTCTCTGCCTCAGTTTCTCTGTCTGTAAGATGGGGATACTACTTGTACACACTTAAGGGATATCTGAAGATTGATATAATATTCATAGAGCATTTAG
Organism: Castor canadensis; assembly: GCF_047511655.1. NCBI lineage: Eukaryota > Metazoa > Chordata > Mammalia > Rodentia > Castoridae > Castor > Castor canadensis. The sequence goes on along the minus strand of NC_133386.1, from coordinate 1,718,152 downwards.
ACGTTGTCTGGCACAGAGGGCTGTTATGATGAGTTTCTGTGCAACAATGCAGACTGACAGTGTGAAAACGTGTGCAAGCACCGCCACTTGGCCTTCTGTGACGAAGCTCCTTTTTGGATTTTGGTTTGCTTTTCCCTTCCTTTTCCTCGAGCTGCAGCAGTAACAGAGCAAGGAGCCATTTACCTGAAGATGGTCCATGTCATCCACGAGCAGCCAAGCTGCGCCATTCACAGATTGACACAGTAAAGGCAGGATGTGTGGCAAAGGCTTGATGGTGGGGTGTAGAATCAGAAACCAGCGTGATCCAGAAACTTCAAGAAGGACCCTGGGTGTCCTGGATGCTGCCAAGGTCATATCCCTGCAAATAGGCATCAGAAAGGGAGGGGTGCAGAAGAGAGAGTTTTGAAGATTCAAAGGAAGTTTTGAAAAGTGATGGGGTACCGAGCATGTTGAGGGTGTTACCTGGGAGTCCTGGGCTGTGGGCAGGTTCCAGCCAGGCAGCGGAAGCCTTCAGAGCGGGCAGTGCTCTTGCTCCTCGGATGAAGGAAGGACGGATGGACAGCACCATGGAGGACCAGGGCAGCTGCCCTTCCTTGGCAGAACCCAGAGGGCTGGGGAGGGCGGGGGTTGAAGAGGGTGAGGGTGGGGATGGACTCAGGGCTGGGAATCCTGCAAGGAAATTACCGCCTTTCGTTTTCCAAAGCTGATGTGAAAACAGGATTTCCAGACGCGGTTCCTGGTGCCAAGCACTGGAGGGCATGCTTCAGAAAATGCGTTATTCCTGTGGGAGTTCCGAACACAGGGACCGTGGCGCTGGGGCCCATACAGCCCGGCCAGCGGGCAACTGTTCAAAACGGAAATGATTCCTGACAGTTGGAATTTGCGCACAGTTTCATACAACTCATTATGCCGTGCTACGAATTCAGTCGTAAGTATGTGTAGGATGGTTTGAAAAGGCCTCGGAGAGTTAGTATTTCCTAAACAGCTTGCAGATGTCCAAGTCATCCCTTTGCTGATAGAGTTGGTTTTTTTTTTCCTTTTCGTTTGCAGGACATTTTCCATGAGGGGCGGAGAGGCAAGTAGCACAATACTATCTTGTGGATTGTCCTTGAGTTATTGTGCACAGTTTAAAGGAAAATGCAGTTGGGAGAGGGGGAGTCAAGTCTCTGAGGGGCTTGGCGGGGTGGACCATGAATTTCCAAGATGGCCCACTCCCATCGCTGTTAGCAGGGGTGCTCCATTCTGCACGAGAGGCCCAGGAAGCCTGAGTCTTCACAACATGGCAATTGGCTGCTCCCAGAGAGAGCAAGGAGGAAGTCACAGTCACAGTGCTTTTTATGACCTAGGCCCCCAAAGTCACACATGGTCATTTCCCTTAATTCTGTTTATCAGATGCAAGTGGGTAAGTCCAGCCCACACTCAACGGGAAGGAGAAACAGCAAGGAACCTATAGAAGGATCTGCAATCAGCACTCTCAGCTCCTCCCACTTGAACACCTCTAAGTGACATTGTCCACGATGATAGCCACTGGACACATCGTCACACGCTTTCCCTGTGTGATCAGTCCAAATCGAGATGCACCACAAATATGAGCTAGATGAGCTGTTGAAGAGTTGGTGTGAAACAGAATGCAAACTACCTCATAACAGTTTTGAAATGTTGGCTGCATGTTGTGTAGACTATTGGACCCAATAAGAAGAGACATGACTCAGATACACAGGGAGGACAGTGATGTGACAAAAGACAGACTGGAGTGACGATGCACCTGCAAACCAAGGAGCACCAAGGACTGCCCCAGCCACCAGAAGCCATGAAGAAGCAAGGAAGGATTCCTCCAGAAACCAGACTACTTGTTAATCTCACTCAAAATGTTAAATGTTTAAAACAATTTTATTTACATGGCATATATTTCTATAGCTTACAGTACATTCAGACTTATGCAGCCATTGCCATAATCCCTTTGGGACAATTTCAACAGCTACCTCCTCCCCAAACCCTAAATACATCTTAGATGTTATAATTATTTAATTGCCTCTTTCTTCAAGCTAGCTTTTTATATTTTTTATTAGCATATTATTACTATACTGTGGATACACTGTGACACTAACAAAAGTTGAACTCACCCCTTTCATTATTCTCTTTATCCTCCCTCCCCCCATTCCTGGAACAGGTCTCATTTTTCCATTTTCATTCATAAGTACATAATATTCCACCACATTCACCTCCTCCACCCTTTCATTATAACCTCCCCTCCCACTGGTACCAACCCCAGACAGGAGCTGTTTTACCTTCCTGTTCTGTTTTTGAAAAAGACATTTTGTTTGTTTGAGATAGTTAAATAGGTAGTTTTCTTGTGACATTTCCGTGTATGTATATATGTATTATAACCTGAATTGGTTCACTCCCTCTGTTTTTCTCCTTTGTGCCGTAGCCCCCTTCTTATGGTGATTTCAACAGGTTTAAAAATTCTATGTTCATTCTTGTATAGAGACTACATCAACCATATTCACCTTATTTCCTTCTTTTACCCTCCCTCTCCTGTTAGTGGCTTCCCCTTAGCGTCACCTGTTTTTCATAATTCTGCTTGCGTCTGTATTGGGTCTATATTCCACATATGAGAGAAACCATGCAGCCTTTGCTTTCGGAGCCTGACTAAGTTCACTGAAGGTGATGTTCTTCAGCTCCATCCATTTGCCGCCACAAGACAAAATTTCATTCTTCTTTATGGCTGAATAAAGTTCCATAGTGTGCAATCCAGTCCATTTTCTTAATCCAATCGTCAGTTGTGGGGCAGCTTGTCTGTTTCATAGCTTAGCTAGTGTGAATAGTGTCAAGCTAGCTTTTTAATGAAGCAAGATTTCACTGACTCTTCATTTTGATTAGTAAAATAAACTTATTTTCAGTGACTAGAGCAACTAGCCTTTGCAAATACTGCACTAAAAGTGAGGGTGAGACAGAGTGAGAGAACAGCAACAGGTGCCCTGGGGACGCCCAGGGCCAGTCTGTCTGTGTAAGTGGGTCAGGCTCAGTGATGGCACTTTTTTTGTGACCATGACCTTCAGATGCCCAGCCCACCCTGGACAGGTACAATGGGGGCTGTGGCTATCTTGGGTCTAAGACCCCCAGAGGGGAATGCTTACATGGAGGTGGACACCTTGGCCAGCCCTGCTGGACAGTTAGGTGGTTGCTTAAATTGGGAAGGGAGAGATTACAGTTTCATTCCAGTAGCTGCATAAAAATGTCCCATTCCTCAGATTACTGTCCCAGAAGAAGACAGGACCTGTGTTGAAGACATTGGCCTTTTATCTCACAGATACAAACTAGCCAGCTGCACATAGCATTTGTTTCTGTGGCTGCTGTGACTAAGTACTACCAATAGGGTGGCTTAAAATAACGGAAATTCATTGTCTCAGTTATGGAGGGCATATGTCTGAAACCAGAGTGTGGCAGGACTGTGCTCCCTCCCAAGGCCTCTGGGAGGACCCCTCCTTTCCTCCCCAGGTCCCAGTGTGGATGACAACCATTAGCCTTCTTTGGCTGGTAGACATACCTCTCCTGTCTCTGATTCCTTCACAGTCAGGCTTCTGTCCCTATCTCTTTTCCTCCCTAACAAGAACACTGTCCTAGTGGCTGAAGGATCCACCTTAAATAATCACATATTAAATAATTAAATAATCACATAGGCCAAACAATCTTGTTTCCAAGTGAGGGCCCATTCTGATGTCCTAGGGGTTAGAATATCCACACATCCTTCTGAGGGACACAATTCTATCCATAACATACACCCAAAGGCAATTCAGTTCTTTGTTTCTCGTGATTAAGGGATGCTCTTACATTAAAAGTGAAGGAGGAAGAGTAGATAAGAGAAAAAAAAAAAAAAAAGCCATGATCCAGGCTTATTTGATTGGTTCTCGGCATTTTCCGGCTCAAAGCAGATGTGTACAAGTCCCGCATGAATTGGGTGCCCTGATTTCTCCTGGGCCTAATTGACTTTTTGGCAGCATTTTCTAGACTGGGCTTGGCTTCTGTCCAGCTGAGCCAAGAGATCAGCTGTAAGAAGATTGATGATTGCACTGCAGCCTGCAAGGAGCCGGGCTGGCGGCTGCCTCTGCACATGGTAAAGTGATGTCCACTCTTACCTTTCCACCCGCCCTGCCAGCAGCATAGGGTGACACTTCCATCTAGAAGCAGAGTGATGTGATCAGTGCCATCAAATACCAGTGGAGTGCCTGCATACAAGTGGGAAGAGCTCAAAGTGAAATTTAAGAATTGCAGTAGGGAGAGGAGGCCAGGCTTTCAACGTGTCCAGCATGTCAGGAAACTCAGCAACACGGAGAGTCTGCCTTGTTGTCTTTGCTCAAACAAAAGCGAACAGTGAGATGGAACCAGTGTCTGAGGTTTCATCAACTCAGAAACAAACCAGACAGAGCTCAGCTTCACACTCCAGGCTGGAGTCACCGGTCACAGCAGGGCATCCCGGGGAAGGGTGAATGACTAACGACAGACAGAGTCCCTAAGACTCAGAGTCTTAGCACCTTGTTCCAGGAGACAGACTTCTCTGTGGAACACAGGTCCACCCTTCTCCCTGTGTGGAGTGTATTAACTCTGGGCGAACTTTTCTGATTAACCACGCTACTTTTCAAAACACTTGCTAGGGTGCCTTCAGAGATGAGTAAGTTGTCTGGCTCTGAATGTACCTGCCATCATGGCTCCAGGTTCACTTTCTTTTTTAAAAAAATCCTTTCATCTTTTAAGCTTTCCTTCTTCACTGTTAGGCTGGCAGCTATCTCTGCTGGCTCTGTAATTTCATCTCCTCGTCTGCTGTGGTCTGGAAACTGTTAGACTGACAAAGCACAGAGAGAGAGATGAGGTGACAGCTCAGCGTCAGCACAGGCTTTATTCAGGAGAAGGAAACTGCAGAGGGGATCTCCAGCAGATGCTGGAGTTACAGGGGTAGTTATAGGAGGTTAGTGAGAAAGTGCCAGGGAAAAAGTTTGTGATTGGTGTGTTGCTAGGAATAGCTAAGGGAGATAAGTGGTGATCAGGTCAGTCAGTTCCTCAACCGACTCTGCTCCCCTCACCAATGACAGTAGATAAGGTAGGTTCTTATCGTTCTTCGGGGCCAGGTGTGATTTTTTCCAGTGAATGGTGGGGCGTTTCCAGTAAGCTGCCCACAAGACACAGGGGTATAGACCTAACATGGCAGTCCTTATGCTTACCCTGGCAGAAACCGAACCAAGAAGTGCTGATAGTGTGAGTGTGGCTCTGAATGACGGGGGTTTGTTTCTGTGCAAATGACCAGTCATTCTTAGCTGCGTGAAGTTAATGACCTTGTATTAAAAACATCATTCAAAGGAGGTCTTTTTAGCATAATTTTTTCTTTTGTAGGAGACGAACTGATGACTGTTGTTATTGGCAAATTGTAGGAAAATTTGTAGGAAGTTATAGGGAAGTTTGTAAGAAAGCAATGGGCAGAACCTATTTGTTTGTTCTAGAAAACAGATTTTACCTGGTCTGTAAATGGGTTCAAGAGCCTTGTTAATCAATGCAGGGGTCCTTCTTGTTGGAGAACTTCTGTCCCTGGGGCCAGATTCCTTCCCACCGGCCTCTTGCAGACATAAATCCAACCTTATGTGCTAGTCAGCTTTCATAGCTATAACAAGCACTTGAGAAAATCAGCTTACAAAGGGAAAAGGCTTTTTCTGGTCACAGTGTGGAGGTTCCAGGTTCCAGGCCATGATCGACTGGCATGGTGGGAGCTTTGGCAGAGCAAGGCTGCTGGTCTCGTGACTAGGGAGAGAAACAGCAGAACAGGAAAGGACTGGGGTCCCACAGTGACCTTCGAGGAAATAGAAACAACCCCTCAGACATGGGGACAGCCATAGAGCCAGGCAGAACAGTAAAGGATCTCCCGCCGCACCTCCTGGGCTCCTCTCCTCCCCCAGAGCTCAGGCCTCACTGGTTTACAATCCTCCATTATGTCACCCCCTAAGCATGCCACATGCCTCACAATGGGAGAGGCTGGGTCCTCCTAGGGACGCTGCATTCCTGGCCTACTGCTCGGGAACCTGTCCAGGAGGGGCCATGGGAATGCTTGCTGACTGCAGAAGACAGAAATGAACCACTTCCCGGAAAACACAGAAGAAGAAGAAAACATGTCATATAGCCTCCTTTCAAAAACCTACATTTTACTTTCTGACTGAATTCACTTTGGGATGAAGAGGTGCTGAAGTGGCCAGCCTTGAAAATCCCAGCCATAGAGTTTTCTGTTCTCAGCACAGCAGCCTGACAGCCAGGCAGAGGGAGGAGGCAGAGGGAGGAGGCAGAGTGGGGAGGCCAAGGGAGGCCCACCCACTCCTCAGATGCTCATTGCCCCCCAGTCTCCTTTTAGGATATCCTGGGGTCAGTACTGCCCACCCTGCTTTGGCTCCACTCACCAGCCATGGCGTTCAGGGAGCCTGAGAGGTGGTATTGCATAAAGGTACTGTTAGGAAAAACACTCACAAAGAAAGCTCACGAGAAAAGTCTCACGGCCAAGGGCAAAGTTTAATGGCAGGCCCAAACTGCCAGGCTGGCCAGGGGGAAAGATGGCGCAGCACAGACTCTGGGCCAGGCGTGGCTTTTATAGAAGAGGGAGGAAGGAAGTTAGCGCATGCATGGGCGTCTCTGTTAGAGGCGGAGCTTATCTTAGAGCGGGAATTTCTGTTTAAGGGTGGGGCTGTCCTTGGGAGTTTCTCAAGTGAGGTCTGAGGATAAAATGGCCACTGATTTACAAGATGGTGACATTATTGTTCTATCATTCCCCCATTTTTTCTTTAATAATGATAAGGGTAGGGGCTTCCTGCTGGCAGGGGGCATTGTATGGGGTGAGATCCTCAGACTCCTGTGTCCTGGTGGGGGCCTTCATAGCAGTCCTCTGGACGGTTTTGGAGAGGTTGATACCCCTGGAGGTACAACTGGATAAACTTTTGATTAGCAATAGCCGACATGTGGTCTAAAAGAAATGTTTGTACTGTTTTTATGATACAAGGCAGGAAGCTTAAGAATAGGAGAGCAAGAAACACAGGCAGTAGGATGGGCATTGGCCAGGAGAACCACTGGGAAATGTTATTCAAAGGATTCCAAGAGTCTTCCAACTCCCCTCTCCATTTTTCTAACTGTTCCTTGAGAGGTGCCGCCACAGAGGGATCCCATTGAGCTTGACAGCAGTGGGTATCGTGAGAATGACCAGATGAGGGCTGGTCCACCAAAGTCCCAATGGAGAGGGTCGAAGATCCTTTAGGAGAACAAGATCCCCTGGTTTAACAGAAATTGTTATAGGGTGGGGCAGGATCTGGTCTGCATGCTCTCTGAGGAGTTCCCTGAGACGGTTAAGATAAGGCAGATAGTCAGCCAGAGGAGCTTAGTCTGTTGGAGGCAAGTTTATTATAAGGAGCATAAAAGGTGTCTGCTAAGGGACTGAATATCTAGGGATCTAAATTCTGCAAAATCCTGTAACTCCCAAGAAAGCCCTAAGCTGCTTTATGGTATGGGGGAGAGTGAAATGGAAGATTGGGTTGATTCACTCATGACTCAGGGAAAAGTCTGTCCCTTTAAGGCCTAGTTAGGTGACCTGTGGGAGGCAGGGGCTGTCAGGATTTAAATGTAACGCTCTTGGATAGAAGAGAGCTCTATCTCATTTTTTATATAACTTTGTAAATGTTTGTACCATATTTAATAAAGTATAGACACAACATTGTTGCAAGGTGGTCATTTAAGACACGAGCAAAAATGTACATGAACTCTGATTTAGTATACTTAAAGCTTGACGAGATCAGCAGGGAACACAAATAATTTTTTTGATAAAATCTTTCTCTGTAACGGTTTTTTGTAGATGTTACTCAAAGCAGAACAATATTAAGATAACCTTGTTATTTTATAGACATAGAGAATTTGATTTTAGTTTGACATGACCCTAAAAATCTTTTAGGCAACTCTTAGATTATACTTAACTTTAACTTAATTACACACTGAAGCTTTTTATTATACATTTTTAAAACTTAACTTGTATTTTAAAATTAACTTTTATAAGAATTTTAAATTTATTATAGGGGCTGGAGTAATTAATTAGTAGCCCTTGTTGTTTTAAGGAATTTATGATAGGCATAAGGCCTCATCATTTTTGGGTGTGGAAACTGTGAGGGATTTTTGAGTTTTATTTGAATAGAGAGGGCCATCCAGGCTTGCCCTACACTCATCTCATCAGTCCACACTGTGGAATTTCTTTGTTATTGAAAGAGGGGGCAGCAGAGATAGCTGCCTGGAGGGAGGAGAATTTGAGCTTTTAGTTGAGATAGTAAATCCTGTCCCAGCAGGGGCACTGGAGTTTCGGGAACTATGAGGAAAGAATGACAGAAGCGGAGGTCTCCCAAACAGCAGGCCAGAGGCCAGGTAAACTAGCACTCTAGGAGCTGACCAGATTTGCCCCGAACAATAACCTTGCCATTGGACTGGGGACCGGGAGAGAAAGATAAAACAGAGGAACAGGCTCTACTGTCTAGAGGAAAATGATCTTTGCTTCTCCACCATTATGGCTACCCTGAGGCTCCTCAACATGGATGACAAGAAGTGGAGCGTGGACAGGGGGCCGGGACCATCAATCCATAGGGGGTGGCATCTTGCCTTCCATCTGGAGATGGGGGGGCACTTAGACCTCCAGTGGTTACCCTTGCAGAGGGCAGGGTCCTGGGGGAGCGGGGCTGTCTCCCGGGCTGTCCCCCTTAAGCATTCTCTGCAGAAGTGCCCCTCCTGTCCACCATGGTAGCAAGTTCAAGATGCAGGCCCCAGTCAGGTAGGGGCAGCAATGAGGTCATGTGTCTCTTATCTCTCTGTCAGTAATGTCCCGGTTGTAGTTTACAGACATGGCTAGTTGTTTTAGTTGATCCAATGACTTTTCTCCTTCAGCCACAGACTGAGTTTTTTACAAATATCCAGGGCTGACTGTTAGAAATTTATCTTTGAGGAGAACCTCTCTCACCTGTGACTGGGTCCACTGTGGTATGCTTTCTGATAGCATCCTTAAGATGCTGCACAAAGGTAAGGGGATATTCTTCAGGGCATTGTGGTAAAGTAAAGTTGTTATTTCACACTGACACCTGACACTCTGGAGAGCAGGTCTCTGAACCGTTCTGGGCCTCAGTTTCCTCACTTGAAGAATGAGCGATCTGGTCTAGGTTAAATTACTTTCTTCCACTTTGAGATGGCTAAAGTGACATTTACACAACTTATCTTTCTTACCATTTTTTTTTTATTTAGCAGTGCTGGGGAATTGAACCCAGGGCCTTGCACATGCTGGGCAGACACTCTCCCACTGAACTACTTCCTTACCCCCAAATATTTTTTTCTCTTTCCTTTGGCTATACTGGGGCTTGAACTCAGATCTTTATGCCTGCAAAGCAGCACTCTACTGCTTGAGCCATGTCATCAGCCCCTTTGGTGTGGATCTGTCAAGGGGACTGCCTGTGCCCCTGCAGGTAGGGACACTTATCCCCACAATTGTAGGTGCCACTAGTATTGGGGCTCATTGTAAGTGGTAATCATTTCCAACCTGAGTGGTCTGGGCCAGAACCCATTGCTTTTCTGATGAGGAAAGAGTCTGGTCTAATAGAAGCATAATACCCTTCCATGTCAATTGAAAGGTTCGGATCACAGAGATAAAGGCTTGAATATATTTGTCTGGGCATCAGTATAGCTGTCCAGACGTTTTTTAATTTAATTTTTAATTAAGAAGACATAAGACTTGCCCTCTTCCTACCATTGCCTGTTGAAGGGGGAAGCACCCACTAGGAGGTTCTGAATATTGGGGTGGCTTAGAAGGTAGGGCACAGGGTGGAGCAGTAGGGGTGGGGGGCCTTGTCACTGATAAGGGGCTTTTCTGGTCCTCCTTTCCATGTTTATCCTGTGGCTTACAAAGAATGGCCAGTGTTTGAGTATCTGAATAGCAATTATTGAGCCAATCTGAGTGGTCTCAGAGATGAAAGAAAATTTGCATACGGGACCTCAGTTCACTTTTTTCTCCCTTTTACAGAAAAGGTCTAATTGGAGTATGGTATTGTAATTTAAGGAACCCTGTGAAGGCCACTTCTCTTGGTCACCCAAGGCATATTGAGGCCAGGCCTCAGTACAAAGCTTCTAACATCTACCAGCCAGAAGACTGGAAGGTGCAGGTCCCATCTAGAGAGAGCAAAATGCTAGGATCCTATCTTTTAGTTAACAGCAGGCAGCCTCTTTAGTAAAGGCTACTTTTTAACAAAGGAATAAATCATGTGTAAAGTTAGAGAAGGGCATTCAGAGGGCGTCCAGGGGCAGTAACAGCACCACACGGGACAACTAGTGCTAACATTCAGAGGGAAAAATTTATGCTGAGGCCAAAAGTATAGACAATTTTAAATGAGAAGTTTAGAGACCACAGTAATGTCCATTTGGCTATTTCTGGGACTATAACCTTGAGCTAACAATTGGCTTACAAGGTCTGGGTCTGGTGCCAGGTGTGAGGTAGGGCTAGGAGCAGGGCTTTGTGCAAGGCACCACCCCCTCCACACACACCCGGGACAAGCGAGCCTGACTGCCTAGGCCTGATCCTGGGGCCTGTCACCCCTCACCCCTTCCTGTGTACTCTGCGCGTGTTTATTCTAGGGGAAGTGGCGGCAGGCCACAGCCACCGCCATGTGCGGCTGGTGGCCTAGGTTGTGTGTTGGGTTGGCCTATGGATTCTCTTAGCTATGGCAGGCGTTTCCACTGTGCACGAGTGCGCCTGTTTGCTTTCCCTCCTCCCCTTGTGGGGGTGGAGTTAGGGTGTGAGCCTGGCAGCTGCAGTTTTTTAAGCACTTTTGCCTAGCAGCTGATTTACAGTTACTTTAGACTGAGAGGCCCGGCAAACTATTTGGAATAACTTAAGTCATAAGTACCATGCTACAGGTTTTTCATGGGAGGCAGGGTTCCAGTAAGCCCAGGGAGGGGAAGGCAGACAGAGACAAAGGACATGTGGTGAGACCATGGAGGAAGCAGAAAAGGTGTCCTGACATCTTAGGTAAGGGAGGGGAAGGCAGAGCCTGGAGGATGACACACGCCTGAGGGATTAGCGATCATTGGGTTGCTCCCATTGACTGGTAACTGGAACACTTTCAGCAAAACGAAACCTCCACTCTCTGGTCACTGTCTCAGGAAAAACAGGCGTTAGACAGAGGGGAAAAGAGAAGCAGTCATCGGATGCCATAATCAGTCAGGACTCCCCCAACGTAACATGAGGCGTACCTGAATAAACCCCGGGCTTGGTCTCAGCCCACAGGGAGGGAGCATGAGCTCCCCAGAGCCAGAATTGCCATGAGGCCAGAGTTTGCAAGGAGTGGCTGGAGTGGCACCATGACGGGAAAATCCCTCAGAAGAGGGAAGAGACAGACATGGTAAGCAGCGCAAGAAGTCTTCTTACATGGGGAAGGAGGAGGTTCAGGAGAGGATTTGGCTGATTTAGAAGCTGGTTTAGAGGCTAATAGTGCCTGCACAGGGGAACAGGAAGTACAGAAGGAGGGTTTGGTGTGGAGATAGGGAAAGATTGGATGCAGGGTATTTCCTTCCATTTACCAGCACGCCCACAGAGATTGTGTAGATCCCTTACACTATTGGGATTGAAAGAGCCATTAAGTGGTCATTTGGAGGCATTGCCTAATGGATATTGGGGCCAGGCCTGATTACAGAGAAAAATGAGTTTTTGTGGCTTAAGATCAGGCGTTAGGTGGAGGGGCCCAAGGTTGGCCAGGAGACCTCCCAATGGGGAGTGTGAGGGAGTTTGGGACGGTCCAATCTCCACAGTGAGGCCTGACCTGAGAGGACACGATGGGCATCCCTGAAATATCAGTTCCTCAGGAGAGAGATAGTAGATGTGGAACACCCGGGAGGAACGTCTTCATCGCGGGGGCCCACAGTCCTAGGGAACCTAGTTCCCAGGGATGGGAGTGAGCCGAGACCTAGAACTAGGATTTTGAGGAAATGAGAGAGCTCACGGCTCTGCGTGCGAGGAGGACTCACTGAGAGAGGACCTTGAGGGAGGATTGGCCGGTGGTGGGATGGCAATTGGAGGCACACTGGGGCGGAGGAAATTCCCTGTGAGCAATGAGGGCATCTTCTAGGATCGGGGGTCCCGGCAAAGCAGCTCAGACCCCAGAGGAAGGGAATGGGAGAGAGAGAGAGAGAGAGAGAGGATGGGGGAGGCTGGGAGAGCAAGGTCAGCACCGGAAGTGCACTCGATCCAAGTCATAGCACCAAATGTTAGGAAAAACGCCGCTCACAAAGAAAGCTCACGAGAAAATTCTCATGTCCAAGGGCAAAGGTTAATGGCAGGACCAAACTGCCAGGCTGGCTGGGGGAAAGATGGCGCAGCACAGACTCTGGGCCAGGCATGGCTTTTATACAAGGGGGAGGTTTAGGAAGTTAGTGCGTGCATGGGCGTCTCTGGTAGAGGCGGAGCTTGTCTTAGAACATGGGAATTTCTGTTAAGGGCGGGGCTGTCCTTGGGAGTTTCTCAAGTGAGGTCTGAGGATAAAATGGCCGCCAATTTACAAATGACAACATTGTTGTCCTATCAGGTACCCCCCTCATGGCCCCAGCAGAGGCAGGGACAAAGCATCAGCACATGCTAAAACATCACTGCTCCCTGTGGCTCCTGAATCACCCAGGCAATGCACACGGATTCTGCACCTGGTCTTTCAGCCCATCACAGCCTTTGCAGGAGTTTTCCAGATGGGGTTCCTGGCCCTGGAATCTGGCTTTTGCTGAGGTTCCCACCTCAGACCCATCTCAGTCAGGCAGAATGGATGTGGGAAGCTGGTGTGGATTTTGTGAGTGTGACACCGTTGTTCTCTGGAGTGTGCTCCAGGCTTGGCTGGGGACACCTGGCGATGCTGTGCAGACAACCTTCTCTGCTAGGTATTCAGAACCTCAGGAGGATACAAGTCAGCTCTGGAGCCCCTGATCTTCCTGGGGGTTGAGTCAGGGGCTCTGCTGGACACAGTTTCAGTGTGGAGGTGATTGATCCAGGGGAAGAAAATGCCCCAGTGGTGGGTCTGCTGAGCCAGGCACCACAAGGACTGAGACAAGACACTTTTTCATTTAAGTTCAACTCTTTTGCTGCCTACTGCTTGTTAGTAGAGTTTCACAAAAGTGTCTCTTTTCAAACCTTCGTATTCATACCGATATGCTAGAAATAGAAAAGAAGCCTAAAGTCAAGACAGCTGAGGAACTCATTCAAATATCTGAAAAACATTTTGATATAATTATCCATAGGCCATAACAAAGGAACAACCTCCCAAACTCCTCATAATGTACCCAACGCTAATGACCACTAATGTCCTGTAAGTCCTTCCAGATCTTTCTACGGTCATATGAACAAGTAGAAATAGACACGTGTACATTGCAGTTCTGTCTTATAATCGGACCATGCCAGCGTACAACTTTCTTTTCTGTTTAGAATACTTTGTAATCTCTTGTATTAATAAACATAGAGTGATGATGACATCAGAAGGAGGAAAAGTAGCCTGCTTTTGACATCGTCTGCCCGTCACCTGGCTCTCCACCCTTAGACGTTGAGGCACTGTCTCAGATTCTCTCTCCAGCACAGCTCTGTGGTGCACATCCCTGCATTTCAGTCTTTGTGCAGTGTGCTGTTGTTTCTTGGCCTTTGGTCCTTGCATGGGTCAAGGCTGTACCTGTCTTTGGAGCTTAAATACATGTTTCTCGACCTGCTTCCCCAAACACACCGGTCTGCACACATTCTCCCAGCTCCTGGGCCTCGTTGGGCAATGTAATTCCAAAACACTAACGCAGTCTAATGGGTAGAGAGTGGGTCTTGTTTCATTTGCTTCTGTGTTACCGGAAGATGCAACATTTAAAACGTGATTATTGGCAACTACTTCTCTTATGGACTTTGTCCACTCGTGCTTTCCTTCTTCTTTCCTGGTGTGAGCAACGATGGAGCATGGCATCCTAAGCCCCGGCTGGGAGGTCCTGGGGTGCAAAGTTCAGGTGCTGTGCACTTGTCGAACTTAATATGTGTAGGAAGTCTGGGGCGGGAGTCCTCTGAGGGCTGCTGCCTGTCCTCACAGAGGCCTGCTCCCGGCTGTCCCGAGAGGAGGATTTACTGTAAAGTGAACCACGTTCACACATGAAGTGGGCCTTCCTAAGGCTCTGCGAAGGGCCCCAGACTGAGCTCACACACTTCCATAAAAGTTACAAAGTCAAACATTTAATAAAAACCTAAGAGCCGGTGCCAGTGGCATATGTCTGTAATCCTAGCTACTTGGGAAGCAGAGATCAGGAAGATAGTAGTTCGAAGCCAGCCTGAACAAATAGTTTTCAAGACCCTATCTTGATAACACTCACCACAAAAAAGGGCTGATGGAGTGGCTCAAGTAGAAGGGAATGCCTAGCAAGGGGGCCCTGTATCCAAACTCCAGTATCACCAAAAAATTAAAAACAGCAACAAAAGAACCAGCTCTTTTTTTTTTTAAACTCCAGCTTGTGCACACAGGCCTGAGTCTCCCACACAAGAGGTCCCGGGCCCAAGTACTGACAGCGAAGGACGTAGCGTGATGTGGACCCCTCTGTTTGATGACTCAGCTAGTGGTGGCCCCTCTCCCAGCTCCACAGAGACTCGGAAGCCATCCCCAGGCACACATGGAGACCTGCGAGTTCACAATGAAGGTTTGCAGTCTGGGTTAGGGGCTGTCTCAGGGGACTTTTGACTTCACCAGAGTAGAAAGCAGGTCCTACAACACCTATCACCCCAGCGAGTCCCACCCCTTCAGCTCCCAGGCCCTGTGATGGAAACACCCTAGGAGTAAGTGCATTTCCTGTTCTCACTTCCCCTGCACAGGGTGGGGCTCAGGATCGTGAGGGTTGAAGTCAGTAGTGGACGTCGTGGTGTGGGGCCCTTCTACACCTGCCCAGAGAGAGTTGAGAACTTCCTGTTCGGTGGTGACCAAACGGCAGGTCCCGAGGATGTAGCTGCAGAACACATCCGTCCTAGAGACAGCTACTGTACCGATGTCCCCTTCATGGCTCAGAAGTCACAGGTGGATCTAGTCCTTAACCCTGGGCTGGGTGCCCTGGCTGGTGGCAGCTTGGCCCACAGAAGATAGAAGAAGCAAGGTGGGTCCCTCCATGCTGTCCCTCTCTGGCTTGGGTGCATGGATGTCCATCTCTCAAAATCCAGACCTTGAGGAGTGCCAAGGCTCCTCGCGTGCAGGAGGCAGGAGCTCTGTGCTGCAGCTACGGGAGACGGGAGAAGCCTCAGGGGAGACCTCCTGGTGAGCCCGGGCAGCCTGCAGGACTGCAGATGGAGGGAGGAATCTTTGTCCCTGGCCACAGGTTTCAGGTGCGTGGTTTGTGGTGACAGGTAGAACAGGGATGGAAGCAGGTAATCTTACAAACTCCCATGAAGCTCGGTGCTAACAACAGAGGGATGTTCAAAATGTGCTTGGTCCTTTCCTGGATTCGGGTGGTTGGTTCTGAGGCAGGCTAGTAAATAGGGAAGGAAGCCCCGGGACTTCCAGGCACCATGAGGATTTTTCTCAGTGAATTTCAGACTCCATTCCTTGGCTCAGCCCAATGCCATCCTTTCCAGTTGTAAATTTCTTGTCAGTTGTAAAATTGTCAATCCTTTGCAGTTGTAGGTTTCTTGATTACCTCTCACATAAAAGCCCTCTGCTTAAAATAAGAATATTGATCACTCTGCATGCATGTAATTAAAATGACTGAGAGCTGGCACAGGTGCTTGTGCAGAGTGCCCCATGTTGAATGACAAGACCTTGTCAATCACCCGAGCCAATTCTGCAAAGATCGTCCAGAATTTTCTCACTTTTTACCCTTTTGGCTTATAAGGCCCTTTAAAGCTAAGACCTTGTTCTGCCCACCTGGCTGGAACCCACCGTCACTTTCTCTTGCGGTGCCTTCCCCTCATGTTCAATAAACTTTACTACATTTTGATGTCTTGCCTGCATTCTTATTCTTGCGTGACACAAGTGCCTAGGAATCTTCTGACCAGAGTCTCCTTAGCCCCTCTCCCCAGTCCAGTAGTGGAGTTTCACAGACGATCAAACCGAGTTCAGGGATGTTCAGCCGCCAGCTTGAGCTCACAGCACTGGGAATGGACCACTAATGGACCTGCCCAGCCCAGCACACTGGCTCCACAGGGAGAACTGAGAGGTCGAATTGGAGAGACAGAACACCTTCACTCTGGGAGCAACAGACGGTAGGGGCCGAGGCCTGATCGGCAACTAAATTATAGGTCAAAGTTCAGAAGGGGAGAGCAGGGCACACAGGTGCAGTGATGGTAGATGGGCAGAGGCCGTGAGTCAGAAGTGGGCTGCATAAATCAGTCCTCTGGAAGCGTGCATCTGTGCAGTGTATTCTTCTAACCCACACAGTGCTTTCTGCTGTCTGTCTGGAATACAGCACCACACTTTCCCAAATTTGCTGTGTTTCCTTCCCCAGCGTCCCACATCTCTGCCTGGCTGTTGTCACCGACTCAGAGGCACCACTGTGGGCCGAGGGCTCGTCTGCCCTGCTTAGCCAGCACATCCCAACAGTGCTGCCTCACCTCCTGTTCTCCAACGGGACAGGTGACGACAGAAGCCAAGGCCAGACCACCTTCCTGATGCACACTTTGGGTCAAGGCCAGAAGCCACCACCATGAGGAGGGAACATGGAGTGACACCATTATTACCATCCCAACATCAGCAAGCACCCAGGCAGGGTTTAGGAGCCAGATTCCACTAATGGGACAGAAAACATGAGACAGGACTTACAGGGCAGAGCGGGATCTGAAACTGATTTTCTTGCTGACCTTGACAGGGTGACCTGTACATTGAAATGAAGACATACTGAGAATCTGAGAGACAGTGATTAAAAACAACATACCTTTTCTTTGCTGTACTGGCGCTTCAGCATAACTGCATGAAAGGTCACAAATTAACAAGGTAAGGCACATTTTGAGCTAGGGTTACAAATGTGCGTTTCATAAACTGACACGGCTTCATAGAGCCCTGGGATTTCAGTACAAGGTTGTATCAGCCAGCTGTGAACACCATTTGCAAAGACCCTGCTACATAACTTACTTCAGTAGCTCTTCTGTTACGGGAACCACCATGCTGGGTGAGTCCAGCGCCCTCTGGTGGCAGCGCGTGGAGCTACTCCGTGTGCTTTTCAGCTCTTTTCTTTGTTGATGTCACATGCTAGAAGCCCCCTTTTTCCTTTTCTCTGCAACTCCTAACTGACTCGTTTTCTTCTGGGAAATAGCATTCTCTTGGTTGTCACCCCATTTCTTCTGAGCAGAGTATCTGAGCCAAGATAAAGGAAAGGTTTTCTGAGAAGAAATAGCTACAAAGAAACAATTGAAGAGTCTTCAGACCCTTGAGATGTGGTCTCCGATCCTCTGAGTGCACTGGCTCCCTTCCCTGCCTACAGAGGAAATAACTGTTTTGCTTTGTATATTTTCCCTCGTTTCAATATTGACATCAGTTTCCACTTTTAATTGCATTGCACAGCAAATGGGCACCTATGAATTAGCTTAGGACCGTGCTGTTGGTCTGAGTGTCTGTGTTGTGTCCTCGCAAAATTTGTATGTAGAAATCTTCACCCCCAAGGTGATGGTATTGTGAGCTGGAGGTGATGAGGTCAGGAGGGCAGAGCCCTCATAAATGAGAATAGAGCCCTTAAGCAGGACCCCCCCAAAGTCCCCTTGCACCATGTGAGGACAGAGGCTGACTATGAACTAGGAATTGTCTCTGCCAGACATGAAATCTTCTGGTACCTTAATCTTGGACGTCCAGCCTCCAGAACTGTGAGAAACTGAGGTCTGTGGTTTAATCCGCCCAGTCAGTGGGACTTCTCAGTAGCAGTCTGAGTGGACTAAGGCTGAGTGCCACCACACTCACATCAGCTTTACAGGAACATGAATCACAGGCCACTTCCAACTTTCTTATCCTATCGGCTGCAGTGTTCTGATCACAGTGTCTGCCTCTGGACACCCTGCCCTCCTCCAACCGAAACCACCTGGTCACAGTGGAGCAACTGGCTTCTCGAGTCCAAATGGACTTCAAACACACAGCCAGCCACTGCCGCGAGGGATGGCATAGCCATTGTGGGATGCAGGACTCAGGCAGGGCGGCTCTGCCTGGGGGTGTCTGTGTGCGATTCCTGCTCCATGTTTCCTTTGAGGACATAATCTCTTCCCTTTGGGGGTTGCAGACCCTTAAGCCAGAAGGGTCCGGGCGCTGTGCTAACTCTGCCCTTAGTCTTTAGGACAGGCAAAAAGGAAAGCAATAAGTGTTGGTGGGGTGAAGGGAAATTGGAGTCCCATACCGCTGGTGGGCGTGTGAAATGGAGCTGCAGTGTGGAACACCGTGATGGGTAGAACTAGAGTTCCCACGAAAGTCAGCAACTCCAACACACCAAAAATGGCACACACACAACGCACTGAAAACTGCAGACACCCAACACAATGAAAACGGTGCACATCCAACACAACTTAGAACAGTGCATACCAACGAAATGAAAACACATGAACATAACAAAACAGGGGCCCGAATTCATGCAGCAGGCACAGCAGCTGGAGGTGGAGCAGCTGGGTGACCATGGTGCTTGGGTCATGAGCCAGGGGAGAGGAGTCTTGGGCAGCTCTCACAGGTGTCACCTGTGTTGTAGATGGACGCTGTTGGGAACAGTAGTCTGTGGCGAGAGCTCCCAGGGCCGTGCCCACCAAGGCCTGCTGGGACAGAGGAACATCCCATCAGAAGGTCAGCAGCTCACTTCTTCTGACCTGGTCCAGTAAGTTGCACCTAGCCCCACACTGTGCTCTGTGGTTTGTTGGCTGTAGACAGTCTCTAAGGTCTGTCCAGGTGGGCATGCGTGGCCGCCCGTCTCACCTCTCACCAGGAAGCACCTTCCAAATCCACCACAGGAAAGTGAGCAATCTTTGACCCTGTTACCCACTGCTGCAAGCAACAGTGATAAAAAGCATAGGGCTTTCAACAACCCTTGTTTTCCCTTCCAGTGCCTCTGTGGTTCAGACCAGCTGGGCAGTTTTCACATGTGGTCATTCCTGCCATTGCTATCCATGGCAGTTGGGCTGGGCTCATCTGAGGCTTGGCCAGGCTGGAGGTTGGAGGGATGCCTCTCTGGGTTCACAGCACCTGGCTGGGCAGACTCTGTCTGCATGGCCTCCACCCAACTGGCTTGGCCTTCCTCGCAATAGCACAGTGGTCCCAGCTCATGTGGACTTTATCTAAAGCCAGGATTTCAAAAGGCCCAGGACAAAAGCTACAACACCTCTCACTTACGTCCTAATCTCAGAGGGCGTTTTCCACATTCTATTTGTGGACACTGGGTAGAGGGGCGCCCCTGAAGACCAGGTACACAAAATACACGTTCTCATTAACCACTCCACTTATAAATTATTTGAGATTCAGTCATAGATGGACACAGAAGCTGGACAGCAGATGCCCTGCAAACCTGAGAGCTGCCCTGTGACAAGCTAGAGCCATCTCTGATGTCCTGATGCCTCTGAGGATGGTCATGTGTGGGAAAGAAAACAGAGCTGCACTGGATCCAAGGAGAGCTTTGGATCATGGACATCACATGACAGAGCAACTTAGGTAAAAGAACTCTCAGATGACCCATCAAGAGGACTTGAAGATTCAGTCGAGCAAAGCCAGCCTCAGAATGCCAGGGGTTGGGTTGGGTTGTCCACCCCTTGGCTCTAGGTGAGGACTCCTGGGGGTTCCTCTCTGACTCATGTCTCCCTGTCTCCCCCGTACCCCACAGGTGTGCTCGAAGTGGGAGGATGGGAGGAAATGAGGCTGGAGTCAGGGTGAACCACAAAGCTACATAGCTCCTACAAGGCTGTCAGGATGTGTGGTTACAAGTGGTCGAGGGCTCCACCTGGCTCTAGAGTCCTGCACTGCTCTGGGCCTGGGCATGTCCTCACTTACCAGTTGGGGCAAGGTAACGCTGGTGTTTCAGGCCTGTTTCTGCTGGTGGGACCTGTCCTTAAGCCAACTTTTAGGTCTCCTGATGCATTTTGTGTTTGCAGAAGAACTCCAGGGAAAGCCATGCAGACCCCCGTGCCAGCGCTGAGGTCTGCTGGGTCCAAGGAAGACATATGGTCAGAGGGGCTCTATGTGTGTGTGTGTGTGTGTGTGTGTGTGTGTGTGTGTGGACACTCATCAGGGAGGTCCTGCGTGCATGATTGGGACAAACACTTCCTGAGGGATCACTTCGAGTTCACAAATGGTGTCCTTCATAAAATTTTTAGTTGAGAAAAAAGAAGCAACGTATTGCTATTTTTTAAATTTTTTGATAGAACAAGGTAAACCTCCCACAGATTGAAAGCTGAAAATTTGGTGTGGTGAATTTTGGAGCTAGAGAATTCTGCCATTGCCTAATCTAACCTAGGACCAGACTGGTGGAACAATTTTGGCTTCCAGGCTCTGGCACAAGTTGATGAGCTCAAGAAGGGACATCAGCCTCTTTCATCAACCCCACTGCTGGGAAGAGATCAAACGCAGGGATTATGGCTTGAGAAAGACAGTGAAGTCACTGCTGTAGAGCAGTGCTACCTTTTCTCAATGAGGACTCTGGAGCGGGGATGTACTGGGCTAGGTTGAAGCGCTGCCCTCAGACTTCTCGCATCCCTCAGCTTGCTGGCGTGTACTATGGTGAGTTGGGATTGAGCCAAGTGTGTCAGGCTTGACCGGAACACGCTCTTTGTGATGTTGGGAAGTACCACTCCAGGTCTGACTGCTCGTTAACTCAGTGCCAGGATGGGCACTTGGCTTGCCATGTCACACTTTCCTCCAAACTAACCTTACTAAACCCATAGAAAAGCCAGCTCTTATTGGCTAGCAGACTGGCTCCTGTTAGCCAAAAGACAGCCCTCTCCCACCTGAGTGGGCTGCTTGCTGATAAAGACCCATCCAAGGGTTCCTTTTAAATTGAAGACCATAAAAAGCATTGATTCTCCTGAGTTCTGTGATTTTTCTTGTGAATGCCATGATCCTTCTGTCTGGTTGTGATCCTTTTTTTTGTTGTTTGTTTCTATGCCTGGGAATCTCAGAGCCAGACCTTGCAAATGTATGGGATCTTGACCTCATCATTGTATCCTTGCCCCAGATTCTAAATGCTGATCATAAGCCTTTTATTTATTTAAAAATGCTTGGTCTTTTTTTTTTTTTTGGTACTGTTTAAATTCACTCTAAGTTTCCTTTGGAAAGTAACACAATGGAACATCATAAATAAAACAAATTAATGGATAACTTGATGAAGGTCTTGTGGCTTCTTAGGGACAAAGAAAAGAGAGAGGTGCTAAAGAATGTGGCTGAAGTTGAAGGTAGACCAGATATCCCTTGTCCTGAGAGAAACACACACAGATTTTTGATGTGGCCCATCAGCAGTAAGTTTAGTTGCATCCTGCCAGGACAGGAATTCAGCAGCACTGCAGGGAGTGTGCGGTCTTCCCTACCAGAGCACCTTCTCCCCCCACCTGTTGATATGTGAGTGGCTGAGTCCCTTCTAGTAACTAAGCCAATGTAGATGACCTAGCCTCAGAAACTGGGCAAATACTTCTGTGTCTGTCCCACCCTTGGTACGTCACCCAAGGGGTCAGGCTTTGTGCCACAAGTAGGAAAGAGGTGAGCTAGAATTTGGACAGATGTCCAGCTGCACCAGTCGGTCTGTGCCTATGGTGTGCAAGGGCGGGAAACGCAATTTCTGTGAAGTTACTACAGATAAAATCTTGCGACAGTGAAAGTCAGATTCTGACTTAGGTGGCTGGAGCTTCCTGCTGTTTTGAAAGGCACAGAGTTGGTGAGGCTGGTTTGTGGTGGTGGCAGAGCTCTGGGAAGCTGACCGTCCTCCTTTTTGGTCATCTCTCGCCCCAGGCCTTTTCTCCACTCCTCAGACACACAAGTGCATTCTCACCAAACCCCGTCTCTCATGTCACAGAGAACAGATCCCCAAGGAAGGAAGTTCCTGAAGGTGTGGCACACCCATCTCTCCTCCTCGCTCCTGTCTTGGCGGGAAGTGAGAGAACTGTGGTCCTGAGTGCTCCTCTTCTCCCACCGTGTGGCCTCTTTTGTCACCGTGAGAACTTGACCATACTTCTTTCGAGTCATTGAAAAACAGAAGTAAACTTCTCTTGGTCTCACCTCACCCCCTGTACATGTGTTTTTCCTGCATGCCTTATGTGATGGTGAAAATCACAAGACAAGAGAGCACAACTCACATGCTGACAGTGAAGATTTTGTGACGTTATATGGCGATGATAATCGTGAATCTGGTCTCACCAGGTCTCACTGTCCACATCCCCCTCATTTTCTTTCAGGCAGAAACAGGGTCTCTCCTCGCTTTGAAGGTGTCACAGTAGCTCTGGAGCCGAGGCAGATCAGGGAGGTCATGCTTCTGTCTGGGGTGGAGGCTTTGCACAGTGTGCTCTGACTGAGTCCACGGAGCCTAACCTAAGGCCCATCTCTGACCTGGCAGTTCACTGTGTGGCCAACAGAAGATGGATGAGAACCTAAACTGCTGTAATCCATTTCTTCAGAATCCCAGTATGGCCTTGAAGTGTTTTCAGGATTTTTTTTTTTAGTGCAAAAACTATCAACCCTGTGAAGGACTTTTGGCTTATGCTCCAAGCACAACTGAGAGCTCATTCTGTGAAAATGAGAAAAGGGCCTCTTTACCAAGCCATGGCCTTCAGAAGGCTGAGTCCTCACAGCCACATGTACTAGTATAGGTCCCCCCGCCCAGCAGGCCTCTGTGCCACCAGAGCCCCTGTACTTAATCAATGCCTTGGTTTAACAGGCAGTGACACAGGGGGCCTGGAGCCATCTAACCAGACTGCGACTTCCCTGAAGCCTCCCCTGAAGACACTGCAGGAAGCTGACCACCTCCTTCTCACCTGGAATGGAAGGATACAGGGTGTGATATCTACCCAGAGCTGTGAGGCAGCTTTGCAGCATCTTCTTAGGGTGTTGTCATGCATCCATCTCCCTGTGGCAGGGGTGATGGAAAGTTTCAGGAGCCCAAGAGTAGTGGGATATCAGGAAATTGGACTCCTGTAGATACTGGTGTGCTGGCGGCCAAGGGAAACATTGCCCACTCAGGCCAGGTGGATGGGACAGAAGCCTCTAACCACTAAATAGGAAGCCGTTGCCCGTTTTCCTCTTGTGCACATTTTCCAAGGAGGGTCACTTAGGTGGAGGGGATTGGCTTCTGCCTGAGAGCTCAGACTTCCCAGAGTGTAAAGCACCTAGTCCACTCCTCCAGCCCTGCCTCGCGATGGAGGCTCTGTTGCTGTGTGCTGTTGACCTGCTTCTCAGGGACAATGTGCCTGGCCTGCAGGACGAGTGCTGGTCAGTGGTCACCTTCGGGAGTACAGTAAGAGAGAAGAGTCACAGAAACAAAGATTTTTAAAGTGACCTGATGGAACACAGTGCCCCAAATGGATTCATCTGAAAGGTGCTTTTTCATCCCCACTGCAAGTGCTCTGTTCCTTCCTGAGCACAAGGGCTGTAGGACTTTGTGGCAGAACAGTCTTGGTCGTCCTCATCCAGCAATATCCAAGCTGAACTTCAGGTGCTCTGGAGGCTTGGAACTCTCTAACTGCCCACATATTTCCTGTGGCAACTGTGACAAATCACATCTTAGTGGCTTTGTTAAATCACACACAGAGAGGGGAGGGGAAAGAGGACCAAGGAATGCAGTAGTGCTTTGTGCTTTGAACTGGGCGAGAGGTCAAGGGTAGCATTTGAGAAAGAAACCTCAAACGTCTTCCCTGACGGGAGGTCAGTGTGCATGCGACTTGGCTGATAATGGAGGGTGGGCTGCTTTCAATGTGTGGCTTGGGGGTGTGTTCCATGACCCCTCCCCTTTGACGAATATATCTTCCAAAAAGCGTGAGTTGGGTCAACTTCTGAAGTGTCTGTCATTCCCTGATCCACACGCCTGCAAAAAGTATAAGACACTCCAAGATTAAGTTGTACAAAAGAGTGATAAAAGGATTGGTGCATTGCACCTTCCAGATGTGCGTGAACTTAGGTGTGTTCCTCGAGCTCTTTACTCCACTATCTCCATTTGTAAAATGAAAACAATCACAGTGCTCACTGCTACCACAGTGACACCCAACGCTTGCAGGTTATGCTGGCTGCTGAGTGCTAAAGGACTGGCAGTTGTCATTGTCACTATCGTCACTGGCATTCACTTCAGCACCAGAGACTCCATCTAGTGTGGAGAGGGAGGGCTGGCTGGGATTTTGTCAAGTATTCAATTAGAGCTGGACTTTAGGATGTGTAAAATGCCTCCGTGTTCTGGTGGAGTAGACAGGGCCACCCTTTTATAAGAAATTGAGAGCTTAAGCATCTTTGAGTCTGGTCTTAGATTTTGGGTAGGGCACAACATGACCTATGTTGACATTTCCTTACTTAACGAGGTCTATTCAAACACCACGTTCCTCCTCAGTATTTTCATTTGAAACTGGATCTGGGCCCTTTGATAGGGTCCAGGCGTTGTTCTACGCTCTGTGAGCCTGGCCCCATCAGAACTCCCTTGTGCTTCCTGAGAGGCATGGCCCTAGAGGTTGAACACAGCAGCAGCTGGACTTGCTTGATGGAGTTTACTTTTATCATTCTGAGGAACCCCACATTGGCCACAGCGGCCATATTAATTTACATTCCCATCAACAGTGTGCAAGAGCTCCAATTTGTCCAAAATAATGGAAGTAAAAGATACCTGCACTCCGTGTTTATCTCAGCACAATAGCCAAGCTACGGAAGCACCTGTGTGTCAACAGGTGAATGGGTAGAGAAAATGTGCATACGTGGGATGGAGTACTATTCAGCATTGAAAAGGCAGGCAGTTCTGACTCATGCCTGTAACATGGATGCACCTGAAGACCTCACACTGCCTGAAAGAAGCCAGTCCCCTGAGGATAGCGCTGTGTGGGTCTGTCGCAGGACTTTGGAGGAGTCAGATTCAGCAGAAGGGCGTCTTTAGGGGCTGGGAGGGACCTGGGAGCTGTGGCCCATGGGAGAGGTTTCAGTTGTGGGGAGGAGTTCTCGGGAATTGGCTGTGTACATTGTGTCCACAGGTGACAGCACATGTTGTACCCTCAGTGTGCAGCTGAGAGAGTGGCACTTGAGCCACTTCATCCTTACTACAATGAAGAATTAAAGCGAAACCAAACCAAAACCCAAGGGGTGATTATTATTTCTGCCTATAGTAATTGTTCTCCAGGAAAACCTGGCTTGATTTTGGTCGTGTTTGGTTTGGTCTGTGCATCCAGCAGGGGGTAGTCCAAGCCCTCAAATAAGCTGTGGTGTGGGCTGAAGGCGGGCTGAGGATCCCTCAGTGCACAGGACACTGCAGACACAGATCTGCCACTGACCAAGGTCCGCTGCAGCCACAGTCCTGTCTAAGTGGCGGCTGTCATCACCCAGGACAGGACGGAGGTGAGGCTTCCTCAGCAGGACAGCACAGTTCATTGGGTTTCTGAGTTAGTTACAAGGGAAAATCCATGACAAGAGGACATCTGTAGTGGCTGCTTCCCCTCTTCCTTCCTTCTCCTCCCCGCGTCCTCCTCTGCCTTTTTCTCCTTCTAATTTACGGCTCTCTGCCAGTTACAGGGAATAAATGTTACAGGTTTGAAAATGTCTCAACACACTTCATTTCTTGCATCACAATTAAGTTCATCCAGCTGGATTACAGGTTAACTTTTAACAATAAAACCATAGAATACTAGAAGAAAAAAAAATTAACGTTTGGATAGAAAAACCATGATCCCAATCCCAAAAGAAATATAGGAAAAACTCAACAATATTTAATATGCATCTGAAAATGTTCTACAGAGAAAGAAGCAAGTCAAGTCAAACCTAAACATCAAACTTGCAAAACTATTGTAACACAAATGACAACTAAAAAGCTTAGGCTTCTGCTACCCATACAAATCAATAAGGGGTGGAGTTCTGAAAAATGGGCAAAAGATAAGATATTCACCAGAGAAAAATACCAATGACCATTAGACATCAGGACCTGTGCTCAGCCTCATATGATTAAGGAGTTTTCATTAAAACTGTGTCATGTCTACTTTCACTAATCAACTGACAAAGACAGCCTTCCCCACACCGTGAGGGTGCTAGCAAACGGGTGCTCTCACCTGCCATTGGGGGCAGGTGAGCTTGCCTGGTTTTGAGGGTCAGTCGGTGGGATGGGTGGTCTTGACCGTCAACGTGACTGGATTGAGAGACCTAGGGGACTGGTAAAGCACACCTCTGGGTGTGTCTGTCTGCGAGGATGTTCCCAGGGTGATGAGACCATGAGGACTTGGGACTGATCGATGGCTTCATCCATCTGTGGATTCAGCATTTGAGTAACCGTTAGGATCTGGAGGAGCTGTGGAAGGTGGAGCCTGGTTGAAGGACATGGGTCAGGTTTTGGCCACTGTGATAGCCTCCCTCACCTCAGGCTCAAAGCTATGGATCCCGTCAACCACACACTGAAATCATGAGTCAAAATAAATCTTTTCCTCCCTTAGGTTGTTTATCTCAG
This sequence comes from Castor canadensis, assembly GCF_047511655.1. Lineage (NCBI taxonomy): Eukaryota > Metazoa > Chordata > Mammalia > Rodentia > Castoridae > Castor > Castor canadensis. The sequence continues at coordinate 1,691,521 of NC_133386.1, read as the reverse complement.
GTATTTGTCACAGCAACAAAAAGCTGACTAAAATTCTTGGCAATAGCTATTAGAATTATAAATTATTTTCAATTAAATTAAAATTATAAATTTTAACCTTTGTTGGTTGACAAGCGGACACAGGCATGACATCATTTTGGTGAAAGCTCCTTAGTGACCTGAGGCTGAACTCTCTTTGTGATTCAGCGAAATGGCCATTGATATTTTAATTTGGGGAAATATTTATGTTTGCTCTTTGGTCCAGCAACTCAACCCACTTGTATAGAGATGTTTCTTGCAGAATTAGTTTGAAATAACAACAAAATCTTGAGAACCCAAAGGCAGGTAGGCTACTCCTTCTCCATGCGCTTGGCACTTTGAGATGGGTTAAGGCTAAGTCTAGCAAACATTTAGGCGCTGGAAGATGAGGGAAGGGAAAGATGTCTGCTGTCCCCCTCGGCTCAGCCACCACGGCGGAGCACCTGCCCATTTGGTCTCCTGACGCACATGCCCCCAGCCTCTGCTCCAACTCACGCCTTTTCAGTGTTCTTTTGACATCTCTGTAGGGCCACAGTCTCACGCTTTTGTACCTGTTGTTGGCTGTTTTTCTGGGTCCTATTATAGTAGGGGTAATGAAAGAGGTAAATAGATTTTCTTTCATTTTTCTCAAGGGTTGCCTTGTTTTATAGACTAGATAGTTTTGGGTGTGGGGTTGGGTGAAAAGTTGAATGTTTTTACTTTTAACTGGAAAATAATAAACAGGGTGAGAATTATGGAGGTAATTATTGTAAATCATGCCCCAAATGTGGTTCTGAAGCCCTGTCTAGTGCTCCCAAGTGCAGGAAGACTGTGAGATGCCTCCCAGAGAAAACAGACTCCCTCGTTCAGGCCTGAGCATGGTACCGTGGGCCATGGGTTTAAGCTGACAAATCAACACTACATGTTAATAAGCTGTCTTTAGAAAGAAACATGCATAACATTCTGTCTTACCAGCTGATGAAAGTTTCATGGGTGAGGTGTGAATGACCTATTTGCGTGCTTCCCCAGGAAGCAATGCCTCTGAATGTGAGGCCATTTTGTAAGACATGACTTCCACAAGTGACAAGTCCCACTGCACTTGACCTCTTCCTGTTTCAGCTCCTCGTCTGTCTGACGGAGCTCATAGATCTCCTACGTCACAGGGGTGTTGAAGGTCGTTGAACTCAGGGCTTTGCAAGGCATGAGCTCTACCACTTGAACCATGCCTAACAGCTCAGCTGCCTGTGCTTCTCAGTTCTGGTGCTGGTGACGCCTCGGGCTGCTCCTGATGAGAAAAGCCAGCACGCCTCACGTGAAGGAAGTGTGGCTGTGTTAGCCAGAGCTCGCCTCTGCCTGATGGAAGGGCGACATTGCTCCCTACACTGGGGTGCATCCATCATGTCACAGAGTTCTTCAGTTACTAAACTTACCAGAATGATCTTGCGACCATCACAACACCACATTAGAATAGTTTCTACGTGCCGAAAGAATTTGAGGGCGATGTGATGTTGTGACAGGCACAGTACTTAAGCCAGGAACTGGAAAACAGCACCTACTGCCTGACACCGCTGAGCACCGCTGAGCACCGCTGGCTTGCACATGGACCTCCAAGCCACCGGGCGTCCTGTTCTGCTCTCTTTTCTTTCTCCCAGGTCTCGGGCGTGGCTTCCACTGTGTTGTTCCCTCTGATGGTTAAATTCTGAGAAAACCCAATCTGGAGCCCAGGCCTCTCCAGGAATCAGGTTCTGAGTGGGTCCAGCCCTCAAAGTTGCCTCCTTTCCCCAACCCTGACAAGCACTGGAACCTCTGATCTCAGTGACCTTGGGGATCCTTCTGGGGACTCTGTCTCTCTCTCTTTAGCTCTGGCTAGCAGGAGGTGACTCTTCCCCTGGAGATGAAGACACAGGGCAGAAAAATGTGAGTCAGCTGCTCCAGAGCCTCCTGTAAGCTGTGTTTGGAGCTCCTGAACAGTAATTACAGCCTCTCACTACTGCCCTCCGCCCCCAGTCATAATGATGCATCTGTGTCCTCAAGGGCCCCTTCCCTGCCTCTGCTGTGTCACTATAAGCTGCTTAGGCTCCACCAAGGGAGGATGCCTTGACAGATATTTCAAATAACCTGTCATCTTGTCCTGCATTGTAAACTGAACTGTCTTTATTTGCACTTAACTATACATTCCACCAGGAAAAAGAAAACAGCCAACATGTTTGCCTTGCTTTGCTGTCCACAGAAGGTATTTCAAATGAAGTCGAGTGGCCAATTTCACTGTTGACTGTGAAGAATTCAGTTGGGGAATGTCTGTCAGTCTGGAGGCACACAGTTACTGAGGCCTTAAAACAGGTCAACCGTGTCTTTTATTGATGACATTCAAAAGAAAGGAAGAATTTTCTCTATTTTTGTGGTGTCATTTTGGTTTTTTTTGTTTGTTCGTTTGTTTGGTTGGTTTTTTTTAGTATGACTGTCATTTCCAGAAAACAAGGTGTCTGTAAAACAATTTATGCCATCAGAATTCAATTAGAATTCACAAGAGGAAAGGACATGGGTGTGTCAGTAAAAACAGCCTTGTGCTGTGTAAGCTGTGCGTGGCTTGGTTGTTGAATGACTCCCAGTTCTTTTCCCAGCCTGGCCACACCTCCCCTTCTCATCCTAGCAGAATTCCATGCCCCTCTTCTCGCTCCTGGCTGAGTGCACAATCCTCCACAGAGGCACATTGCTTTCTTCCATCCTCCACCTCCATTCCCTATGGATGGCCGACTCCTAGCCCAGGGCTCCTTGTTTGCCTTGCTTTCATGACTTTGGCACACAGTGCAGTGATGGGTACTGAGCACAGAGCTACCCTGGCCTCCAGAGGTGTGGGACACACCTGCCAAGAGGAAGCAGATGGCAAAAGGTGAATCATTCATTTCTGTGTATTCAGCTGGGGAAGGCGGGGAGCCTGGAAAGTAGCACTTGCCACCTCCTATAGTGGATCAGAGCCCCTGTAGGACACATCACTGTGCCATTGTCCTGGGAAGACAGTGCTCAAAACTCAGAACCATCTGCTCCCTCTGTCTGCCAGGGTCCATTCCAACAAGTCCTGGAACCGAGGTGTCCAGTGTCCTGAGCCTGACGGGGCAGATGCCTCTGACGAGCAGCTAACTTGGAACTGGGTGATGAGGCTTCTCACAGATGAATCAGGAAGAAGGACATTCCAGGCAGAGAAGAAGCAAGGCTGGTGCACAGCTCAGAGATGGGCCACGAATCTTCCGGGACCACCACAGAGCACCTGGGAGTCAGCAGTGCAGATGAGGTGGTAGGAAAGCTGCAGCCACCTTGCAACCAGTAGCAATTGAGAAGCTTGGATATTTGATGCATCTCCTGCCTAGGTGTTCTAAGTCAAGCATGGAGAGCTACAAGTTACACTAACATTAGGTTCACTGGATGGGGATCAACCATGTCAGTTTCAGTGCTGGGGGACTTTGTCTGGTTGAGATGAATTCAAGAGTCCTAGCCTACGGTGCGCTGGTAGCTCACACCTGTGATCCTAGCTACTTGGAAGACTGAGATCAGCAGGATCACAGTTCCAGGCAGCCTGGGTAAAAAGTTGTGAGACCCCATCTTAATGGGAAAAAACTGGGCATGGTGGCATACCTGTTATCCCAGCAGGAAATGTAAAATAGAAGGATTTAGGTCCAGTCCGGCTTGAGCAAAAAGCAAGACTCCATCTCCAAAATAACCAGAGCAAAAGGAGTCATAGGCATGGTTCAAGTGGTAGAGCTCATGCCTTGCAAAGCCCTGAGTTCAAACCCTAGTACTGAGTCCTGGCCTAAGTCTTCACATCTGCCACCAGCTCAGGTCGCAAACTCCACGATAAGCCTCCGTTTCTTCTGTTATGAAAAGGCAGTTCTCAGAGAAAAACGTTATACAGTTGGATACCCCGGACTTAAGTTCCTGAAAACATCCTTACTTAATGGCAAAAATCCCACATGTCTGGTGGCCATCAGTGGCCGAACGTGGACAAGTGCATCTCAATCCCCATCCTCCTTCCAGAGCTGGTGGACTCTCACTGTGCCCACAGTCAAGATCCCGCCTGCGGAAGGAAGAGCTTAGAAGACCCGAGGAGGCCTCCGTGTCTGGGGTAATGCTGTACAAAGATGCTCTCCCCAGGCGTGACTTCGTCATCTGTAACCTTACCCACCCCGTGGCCTTTCCTGACATTTCCTGTGTCTGTTTAAACTCTTGCTGGGCCTTACCAGAGGGACAGACGGTCCACCTGCTGCCGTCTCTGGAGAGGCGCAGTGGGGACTGAGTGTTGATCAGCCGGCTAGTCCTCTCTCTCTAGTGTCTACAGACTTGGGTTCTCCCAGGTCAGCACCACTGACCGGAGCACCAGGCGTTCCTGTGTTACTCACTGCTCTGAGAGGCCCTATAAGCACTGGAGATTTGGTCTGTGGCTTCTCCCCACACACCTAGTCTCTCCCTTATGGGTTTGTGTTGACTAGCACACAGTGAGCACAGCACAGGCTATGGCACTCAGCGTCCCAGAGAAGGGGCCTGGTGCCCGGTGTTCCGGTTCCCACCTCACCTTCAGTGCACAGTCGGCCACTGGCTTCTGTGACACGGGCAAACACGCCCTGGGTGACCAGTGCGCTCCTGCGCTCTTGTGACATCTTTTATGCACACGGACTTGCCCCCATTTTCATCAGTGCCTGCAACCTTTCTCTTCCCTGTCCTGACAGAAAAGGGAGGAAATCAAAGGCTCGCCAGTGGTGTTGCCCTGGTTGTTAGAATAAGGAAGGCTCCAGCTGAGCTGTGAGCCACTCACATTTCCAGAAGCCCAGGTGAACCTGGAGATACGGTGTGTGATTTCCAAGTTAGCAGGAGGTCTCGCCAGGACACCCTTCAATTCAGTGAGAATTTTGTAAAGATCACCACCCTGATGTCCCTGCTCTGGGTTGGCTGACCCCCCTCTGTCTTCTGAGATATAAAGCAATTTGCAAACTCATACAACTCATTGTCCCTGGGTGGCTGCATTGGCAAGTGGAAACCCTGCACCAACTTGGCCAGCAGCCTGGGCAGGGAGCGAGGTGGGCTGGTCCCCAGCGAGCTGAGATCCCACAGCGCTGAGGCAGGACCTCGGGTGGATCAGAAGAGCCTGTGGCTGCTTCCGCTAAAGCCATGAGGAAGCGTGGTTCTCAGAAGAAAGCAACCATAACCCAATCACAGCCCTCCTGAGACTGGTGGCTTTGTTCTCGGGGAATAGTGCGCTGACATGAGGCACTTCTGCGGCCCAGCAAGATGTGAAGCGAATCATCTTTGACTTGTATTTTGCTTTTGATTAGTCAGTTTTCAACCCAAGTGCTGACCTTCTCCTGTCACTGTGGTAGCATCTATACGGGGAGGAAAGCTGGCGTGGTAGTGCTGTTTTGTTTATCCTACAAACCAAGTATTGCCATGAAGTACAGAGACTTAGTCCCGTGAAGCCCTCAAAGTGTCAGTCATGAACCTGACACGGTGAGTGCTCTCACACTCAGAGCGGGGTCACATGCTCACCTCCCCCACCATCCGCTCACTTGGGGAGGTGTGGCACAGAGGCCTGAATCTCAAACCAAATGCCCAAAGAGTCCCTTTAAGTGTGTCTCACTTTGAGCTGACTGATCTTAAGACCCAGTCTTGCCCAGTGAAAATATCTTTCAACTATAAATGTTCTCATCAAAAGAAAAGTTTCATCTTTACAGCCAGCAATTAGAAAAATTACCAGTGAAGTGAGCACACACATGCACACACGTGTGCGTGCACACACGTGTGCACACTGAAGATTATCTTTCGTCTCATTGGCTGAGTGCTGTGTTTGAAGAACCCGGCTGAGGACCACGAAAGGGATGTGATGAGCCCGGCCTTGCACAGACAGACGCACCGAAACTCCTCTCCGGCACAAACCACCTCTGAAAATTCAGGTGAGTCATGAAAGCTCCCTGCAACGTCACCCTTCAACGTCATGCCGTCAGCAATTTACTTTCCTTCACCTTCCAGCTCCAAAATTAGGAACCCACAATGGATGAACCCACTGAAGGAGTCAGAGCCCTCAGAACCCAGTCACCTCTCAGGGCTTGGGTCCACCACCTGAAGACTGGACTTCAACACACAGGGCTTTTGGTAGACATTTCACATCCAAACACAGCACGGGGCCATTTTCCTGGTGTGCAAAGTCTTTCCAGGAGGCCGCTCTCTCCCCACACTGTCCCTCCTCCCAGCCCCAGCCCAAACTCCACAGCCCACCCGTTTAGGCAGAGCTTTCCTGTGAAGTAGGAGTAAAGGAGTAATATCCCCCATCCAGGTCCTTCAGGGTCACCTTTGCCTCATTCCAGCCCCACCCTGGCAGCTGTGGCCACTCCTGATTTTGGGAACGCTGGCTGAGGTTTCCTGCCTGCCTGCACTCCCACCTCGAACACTGACGACTGAAGAGAAGGGAGATCAGTGACTGGGATAGTTGCAATACGTTATATTTAGCTTCAAGATGCTGTCTAAGGTCTCCTTGAGTCCTGTCACCTTGAGACTTTCTCTGGTGGCCTGCTTCTTACTTTCCATCAAGGTTATTACAAAAGAAACGAAGAAGTTCTTTGTCTTTTCAGGCCATGCTGATCCTAATAATCGAGTGTCCTTCTGCCACACTCGTACTCCTGTCATTCTTATGCATGACTTCTGTTTTCCTCCCGAGGACATGTCTCCCTGCCAAGCTGAGGACTGTTGGGTTATAAATTAGAAAGAGCAAATGTTTCCAGGGGGCAGTCCTCATTTGAGCGGTGGTCTCTATGACATCTTAACCCATTAAGGAATTCCTTTTAATGCCTTAAACTCAGCAACCAAGACATGCTCTTGGGAAGGCTCAGGGAAGTATGTTAATTGCTCTGTCAATAAGCTTCCTTCAAATGACAATAAAAGAAAGTGACTAGCCAGGGCACACCAGGTCATCTTTTTGACTTTGGACCATCAAGATGTTAGTTTCCCCACAAGTAGTACTAATTGGCTATCACTCTGTCTTCTCAGGAGGAAATTGTAATTATTTCATGGTCCACCTTGTGCAGCCTGCACAGGCTGACCTAGCTCATGCCCTGTAGTTTGTGGTAGTTAGTGGGACTCGGTGTGGAATTAGGCAGCAAGTTCCTGGATGCAGCTGTCATGTGAAATCCCTGGTTTAAGTTGCCAGCCCGGGGAGGGGACCTCGGACTCTACTTCTTTTTTGGTTCTTCCCTAAGTGAAAGTGGAATGTGTGTAATGTTTCCAGGTGTGGATCCATTGTGCGGTTCACAATCCAACTTCTCCAAGATGTCAAGTTGCTTAACCCCTGTGATGAGGCGGTCCCTGGTCTCCTTGTTCTTCCTCAAGTGTCAAGCTGGCTTCCGTGGTGCTGGGAACCACTTAGGTCCTCTTGGGTTCCTTCACTGTAAGTACCCTGGCTGGTGTCCTGTGACAGAGAGCTGTCTTTAGCCTGTGGGAGCCTCCAGCACTCTGAGGAGGCGGAAGGAAAGAGGATGTGAACAGCTGCTCTTTGCTCAGGCTGGCTCCCAGAAACCAAGGTGGGCAATCCATGAGCCACTGTCATCCAAGGCTGGGTCCTGAGTGCTGGACGTTGCTGGACACCATCAGGCATGCCAGGTGGGGAGGAGGAGCAGGCTTCCAGCAGAAAACATCCTAGTGAGCTGCCGACCAGATGTCAGAGGGCGGGGGTGGGAGTCTCCATTAAGTCTTTTGTATGATTACGTTTATCCTTCTAAAAATTGTACCTAATTTTGGTTCTTATTTTTGTAGCTAAAGTTTCATAATTGGATTCTTACAATTGCACAAGTGTTGGACAAGGAGATACCTGACTCCCCCTAGGACAGGGACACTTAGGAGAAAAGGGTGCACTTTCAGGGTTCATTTCTAAAATCCCAAATCTTCATGGGGTGTCTCACGGGGAGGTGAGCCAGAAGGCCACTTGGTAAGACCAATTCTTCTTTGCAGCCACAGGTAAATAAAAGTCTCCAGGGCTTGTCTTTGTGATGCCGTTCTCAGGGACAGTTCACAGAGCCTAATGTGCTGTCCCCAGCTGTAGGTCAGCAGCCATCCCCATCAGTTCCCATTCTCATCCCTTCTCAGCCAGGGCCATACCAATCTTGGTTTCAAGAGAAGCTCTTAGAAGTGATTTGGAAGTAAGTCCCCACTGCTACATGGGAAGCCACTGTCCTTTCACCTTGTCATGGTATGGAATGGGGTTTGAAAATAAGGAAACTCATCACCTCTCTCCTGTGCTGTTTAGACATGACCCTCAAGATGGACCCTGATGGTCTTTGCATTGATGCTTTGGGCCATAGGCTGTCACTGGATCTCCCAAGGGTGGAGCGGTCCTTGCTTTTGTTCCAGCAATGTCACACATTTACAGAGAACACGAATGTGACAATGCTATTGGATGGTACTCACCTTTCCCTGGAGCAGTGCCCACTGACTTAGATAGGACAGACGACTTTTGCTTACTGCATCTATTTCAAAACAGAAATGTGTCCCCAAAACACTGTGCAAGGATTCAGCCCAATTTGCAGGCTAACATAGGTTGTGTGGGTGCCTGAGAAATTGGTGCGTCCATTGCTGTACTGTCCAACATGAAGACAAACGCCGGATGTGTGCTCGACCTTGCAGAATGGGGCTCTTTCCTCCTTGGGCGCAGCACAGTTTGGGGACTGCTACTCAGACCTCTGAGCTCAGCTCCATGTGTGGCTGCTCTCAAGGTTGGGTCTTTTGTGTCTTTCTTTCCCAGAAGAACTGAGAGGCTCAGAAATGCCAAGGGAGAGGCTGGGAGTGGAGAGGAGTGGATGGGATCCACCTTGGTTGGCCAAGGCGTGGGTGGGTAGGTTAAATTTTTAGAAGTACAATTCAAATTGGCCAGTATTTATGGACTTGACATCTTGCATTTGACATGGAGAAGCGTAGAGAGCTGAAAGATGTGGCACTCCTGGGCTGGGGCTCACTGGGAAGGACCCTCCCCATGGAGCTGGGAGGGACAGAGGAGGGCATTGACAAAAGAGAGATTTACGTGGGCCTTGGTGTGGCGTGGGAAAGGCTGAGTACAGGAAAAGTGCTTTTGATGGCTCAGACACCCGAAGCGTGGACTGCTTTCCTCACGCTGTCTACTCATCTGAGTGTCTTCGCCCTGCCTGGGGCTGGTCCTCTGCTGGCTCGAGATTCCCCTGGCAAAGGTTGGTGTGCTTGAGTGGCACCAGTACATTCTGAAGGAGGAAGTGACAACCCCAGCACTGGATCAGGAAGGGCCGACACTGAGAAATGGGCTTGGCTGATGAGAATTTGATGTGACCAGGAATTCACGAGGCTTCCAACTGCCAGAGACCCGTGCACTGAAAGGTGGTGACTGCTGAGCAATCTTGCGGGAACCCAGCTAGTGTCAGTTATTTTCTGGTTAATTTTGTTAATCCCGTGCGAGTATCAGAAAAGTGATCTCAATCCATCTCAAGCCTTGGAGACTGGCTGAGCTTAGTTCCTTGTCACTAAAGAACAAGGAATGATTTTCAGGTTTCATCGGGCCATTGCGTGACTCCACATGGTACACAGATGTCAGGTGGTGACCAAGAGAGACCTGGGCCTATCGCCTGGTGGCTCTGGAGAGTGGCATCCTTACTGACCGCGTGGACTCTGGATTCTGGATTGTCAGGATATGGAAGACTGTGATCTTGTTTCTTGGTCTTAGAACTGTTGTCCTCTTGTCGTCGTCAAGGAGGGACTTAGACAGTGACTACTCATTCAGAGAGAATTCCACACCCATTTTTGTGCAGCAATAGGGAAGATGTGTCTTGTTTCCCTGAGTTACTGCCAGTTATCACTCACTTGTAAGTTGGCAACACTGACAGTGTCTTTTCTCTGACTCTGCTTGGTTTTTTAGTACTGGATTGGAACCCAGGATCTTCTGCATGCTAAGCACCTGCTCTGTCACTGAGCCCACAAAGAGCACTTGGGACAGCCCATTTCATGTCACCAGAGCTACTTCTTGGGCTACTTGATAAGCTCAGTTTTACAGGTATCTGCTTTAAGATTACATTCTCATAAAGTAAGCTTTGTCACTCGTATTCATGGGAATCAAACGAGTAATCAAAACTGCAAATGTCTTTTGAGTTGATATTTTACAGACATCTCACTTTTTTAAGATAAGGGATTTGAGTTCTGTCTGCTCAGCCACATCTGTGTGGCTTTTTCCCCCTGTTTTCTCTGCTGATTGTGGTGACTCCACCAGGTGTTATGAAGGGGTCACAATACTGGAATGACAATGACGATGGTGATGGTGACAATGACAGCACTTTGCTGAGTACTTGGCACATGTGCCTCATATGTGTTGGCTCATTCTTTCCCTCCGTAACTTCATCTGGTCACCTGACCTCACAGATGCCCAACCTGAAGTACAGAGGTCACAGAGCCTGAGCCCAACGGGGTCAGGTGGAAGCCAGGAAATTGCTCTGTAATGTGACCCTAGCAGCTCCCACGTGAAATACAAGCAACTCAAACGTCACACTGAGCCCAGATTGTGCTGATTCCCAACCTTGTGTTTCTAGGCTGAGCGCCTGGCACATGGAACACAACGAACACTGAGTACCTGAAGGAGGGTGGGTTTACACCATGCAGGTTTTGGATGACCTTAAAGCTCTAATGTAGAAAACCAGGTGAGGTAGCAACTTAGCATCCTTCTAAGTGGAGGCCAAGTAGGGTACGAGTGTGGTCTTAGTCCTCCGTACTGAGGGAGGGTCCAGGCTTTCTGTCCTCTTCTCCCCGTGGTCAGTGACTCCATCGCCTTGTCTATGAATGGGCTCTGTGCTAATGGAAGCCCGTATCAGGGCCAGGCTGGCAGCACCAGCTCTCACTGTCTTTCCATGTCCCCACCATCATGCTTGTTACAAGGCCAACTCAGCAAAGGCTGATGCAGAGGTGATTTCGAAAGATGAAGGGCGGTGGTTAATGCTCCCGTGAATGATGAAATATACTTGGAAGCAGTCAATTTTCTTAAGCCACCAAGACCATGTAATTCCATTATTTCACTTGTAGTGATGTAGGAGTTTCATCTCCAACATCATCGGATTAGACTCCTCCTGCCCGGTGAGCAGGGCCCGGCCTCGACATCTCCTGCCCAAGAACTGACCTCACTCGTGTTCTCACCTCCTCCCTGGGCGGTGAGCTCATACCTCCACTCCAGCACCATTTGGGGAGGAACACCTTGAAGAATGACTCTCAACTCTTAAAGGACTCAAAATACAGAGTGGGGTGAATGTGTGGTGTCCCACTCTCGGGGCCTGACCAGGGTGGGGGATTGTCTACTTTCTATGTCCCTTGGGTACTGGAATGTTTTGGATGTGCTTTGGTGGCTTCCAAAAAGAAGAAAAAAAAAAAACAGTTTAAACATTGGGACATAATTCAGGTAAAAGAACACAGTGATTTGAGCTTAGCTTGGCATTATTTAGTTCTGTGGGTGTGGATTCGTGGAGTTCAGACATTTTCTTTTTGTTCTCAAATCTCAGCTGAGGGCAGCTCGTATCTTCTGCGTGGGTGGGAGAGGAGTCAGGGCCCTGGTATTTCCCTGTGTCCCATCAGCAACTCTGACCTTACCTCTCTGGATCTGTCTCACCTGGAAGTGGGCAGGTGAAGGGGAGATTATATTGTCCAATTTCCTCTTCAGTGAACACCCATAATTCCATCGTCCCCTGCCAATCTAGTGCTCACGAGCCCAACAGACTCCTTTGTGTGCACAGAAAAAGGTGAGTCCCTCTTCCTGGAGATGTTTGCTCTTATCTGTCAAAAACCCGTCAGTGGGAAGGGTAGGGTGGCTCTTTCAAATCTCAGCGAGGAACTGGTTACAGGAAGAACAGTCACAGATTCCTCTCAGCAAGAACACTGAGCTGACACGACTGTGGGCAGCAGGTCCAGGCGACCTGGCCATGCTTCAACTCTGACCACCTCTAGATATCTAACAGGGTCACATACAGAAGGCACGGGTCTCACTAAGGAAGGTCATTTGCTGGCCTGGTTCCCTATAAAATACCCTTTTCACATTTCCTTCATTAGGAATTCATGGGAAGCTTAGTGACTTGCTGGGGAATAGAAAAAACCTAATTACGTTGTACAACTTTTATGGAAGTTCGAGCACACAAGCATGAAGCCATGGAGACCCTCCTCAAGCAAACAACCAGGGGTTTGGGGTTTAGTTCTTTCTGCAAAGGGAGATCCCAGAAGGAAGGCTGTGATGGGCTTGGTAATCCCTTGACCATTCTGTGAACCCAATGGGCTCCTGTAAACTCTGACCCCTAGATGTGCTTACATTTTTTCAACAAAGCAGTGTGAAATAAGTGACCAGCTGCAAATGCCGTGAATTGGGCTTCTCGAGTTTAGTGGACTCATGAAGTCACAGGAATGTCCCCCCGGCAGCATCAGCCCACCTTCCCTGGCTGCCTGGCTCGTCTTTCAGCACTTCCTAATAATGCCAATTATTATGCAAAACTGTCTTGTTTCTTCCTTTGTGACTTGACTTGAAAGTGAAGCAATTTCACTTTTTTCTCTTTTCTCTGCTGGAGCCATTAGCAATCAACAGAGGCTGGGTTTACGATATTGTGTACAAATGAGAAACTTATGTAGGCCTTTTTTTTTTTAAAGTTCCAACACAAAACCCCTCTCTGGGCACCCACAGAGTGAACACTTGCTTGGGTCTTGTGCAGTGTTTTTGAGAGGAATAATTCGGCCATGACAGCCATAGCTACTGATGCTGGGTTTCCTTCTAGAGGGAGAGGCATCTCAGGGAAGGTTTCCAGTGTCCCTTCAGCTGTCCCCTGGCTATTCTGCCTGCTTGTGGGAGACGTATGAATGATGAAGAGTGCCGGGACTCAAGGATGCACATTCTTGTTTCAGTTTGATGTTGGGTAGAGCGCAATTGGTCAGAAACGGTTTGCTGCCTATTTGCCTCTCTCTCCAGTGTTAATCCCAAACCGTCATAGAACAAACCCTCCCATCACAGAGCAGTGCACTCGCACAGGTTGGCTGGAATGGTGGGATGTGAGCCACACGAGGTGGAACAGACAAGCAGCTCACAAACCGTACTTGACTGCTTAGGAGAGACCTGCCCGGGGCTATGGCTCTAGGGGACCCAGACAGAGAGGGAGTAGACGAATGAAGTCACAGGAATGTCTGCAGCTTGAGCTCCTGGGCAGTGGCCCGGCTGAGGCACACAGTGGAGGTGAGGCCTCATCTGAAGTCCTATGACCTGCACAAGAAGTAGCACACTGGACTGTGACTCAGGAGCCGTCAGTGATGTCCCAGCAGGGCTGCTCCCAGTGGCCTCTGTCCTTCGAGGACAGTGTCTGCATCACTCTGTGGAGTACCTGTGACCGCACACGTTCCAGCCATGGAGGTCTTATCCATGAGTCTTTCTTATTTCTAATATGGAGCACAGGTGGGACAAGGACGGTCCCCAGGAGAAGAGTTAGGGTGGTGCTTCCAAGAGGTCCATACTCCCATGGCCAGTGTGTTGGACTCTGGTCCTCATGTCTCCATGGAAAGTCCCAGGAGAAGGCTGAAGAGGTGGCTTTTTCTGTCAACTGGGGTTAGCTGGAATGATGGTCGATGAAGGCCTTGTATTCCAGGGTCAGTGCTAGATGCTATTTGAGCAAGACTTCCTGACGCCATCACAGTGACCTGAATTTTAGCTTTCCCTGTTCCCGCTATTAGAGATGCCTGAGGTGTACTGAGGGGTGACTTTGAAGGAGTCCTCCTTCTCAAAGGCAACTCTTCCTTAGTGGCCTGTGTGGGAAAGGAAGGAGGGTCCATTCTGCAGGCCAGGAAAATGCATTCCGGGAGCCCTGGTGTGTCTGGAGGAGGGAGGCTGATAGCCAGTTCCTCCCTCCTGGAAGACAGATACCTGTCAAGTTCTGTAGAGTCCACACTGACAACTCAGAGTGGATTAGACCTTTTGCCACCTGGAACCAGCCTGCATTAACCGCCTGAAGGTGACAGGAAATGCACAGGACCTGCTCCTGTCCAGAGCTGGAGACACAGCTGCATGTGTGGAGAGCTAGAAGGGAAACATGGCTGGCCCAGCCCTCCCGGGTCAAGGCACACTGCTCAGTCTGCAGTAAGTTGACAGTCACCTGAGAGCTGCCAGGAGCCACTGTGCTGCAGCACCGTTGTGAAGAAAAGCAAGTCTTTGCTTTCACAGAACTTGTATTCTGGGTGGGAAGATTGAGTGCAGAATGTGTCAGGTGGTAGTGACCAGGAAAGAAACGGAGGCCAAACTCAAAGGATCTGCGGAACAGGGCACACAGGAAAGGCCTTTTGGACAGTGAGGTAGCAGGTGACCCATGCTTGGGGGAGCCGGGCCAAGGGCTGGGGTGTCAGCTGAGGGACTGAGGGCAAAGGCCCAGCAGAAGGGCCATACATCAATGCGGCAGAGGTGGGGGACAAGGTGGAGCATGGGCAGTCAGGTAGGACTCTGTCCTTCCTCCAAACTCCACCAGGGAGGAGGGTGGCCCAGGCTCGGGATGAGACAAGCTGTGTGTCAAGGCTCCTCCTGATGGCAGGTGAGAGGGATGGTGGAATGTCTGGTGCATCAGGGACAGAGTCACCAGGGGCTGGTGATGGGGTCGTGTGGCAGTGGCCAGGTCAGAGCCAGAACCTTGACCTGAGAAGCCGAGGATGGTGGTGAGGTCAGAGGTTGGAGGCTTGCCTGGACGCAGTGGTAGAGATGGCTGCTGGACCTTCACGTGAAGAGGCAACGGTCTGCGAGCATCAGAGACGCCGGTGACTGCAGCAGGGAATTTAGCAGGGATCAGCAAAGACAGAGCATGGGGCTCAGGAGGATGAGCTGGGCTGGGGTGACCCCAAGAGGAGAAGCTGGCAGACCAGGCCCTGGGACCACATAGTCTCTCCATATTCTCCCACATCAGCAGGGGAAGATGTGGCCTGAGGTGGACTGAGGTGAACAAATGCTGCCCCAAGGACAGAGCTGGGCTCCCAGGCTACTGAGTAGCTCCGAGGTGTTCTCTTGAATCAGAGTGAGGTGACTGGTAATCAGACCTTCATGTCACATTTGTCTAGCGTGTTCTCATCCGATATTTTCATAAGCAAGAGAAAATTCCCCGAGTGTATGTAACTTTTAAAATGGGGCTGCCTGGTTTTTTTTTTTTTTAAGGCCCATGTATTAAAACAGAGCAAATACGGAAAATCTTCCCCAAGGGGTTTGAGAAATTTTTTACATTCTATCTTAGCAGCAAGGCCAAGGCCACCTGGGAAAGTGTTAAACAAAAAGCTTACCAGAGTTCACTTGAGTTTTTCTCACAGTGTGAAGGAAAGGGCAGCAGAGGAGGGGACAGGAGTGGAGTTTGTGGTGAGATAGAGATGGTGGCGGGAAGCTGGGTAAGTGTGAAGTCTGCCACTCCTGAGTTCAGTGGTTCAGGAGAAATCCCCTGATCCCAGCAGATCCTCACCTGGGGTTGGGGTCAGTGCCTGTGTATGGGATGACTGTGAGGATGGAGCCATGGATGTGACACAGGGCACCATGTCTTATAAATGGAACGTGCTCAGTAAATGCCAGTGTGGTCCCAGAAAGTCCTGCAGACAAAAGATGCCATGGTTTAGAACAGGTTACAGAGGTCTAACAACCTCAGTGTACGTGCCTACTACCTGCCCACCGACAGTGCACATGAAGTGTGAGGCAACCCCTTAGTGTACCTCCAGCCAGCCCTCCCCCTGCCCTTGGCAATCTGGGATTTGTTACAAGTGGCCTACCTGGGATATTTCTTACAAGTGAGTCATACAAGCTGTGCTCCAGCCCTTTGTGACGGACAATACATTCTGGAGCTCCGTTGATGAGCCCCAAGATCAAATGAGATGAGGTGTGTGTGTGTAAACTGAGGTACCTTTGCAAGAGTCATACTGTGGTTTTAAATTTTGATCATTTTTCCTGGGTTCTGTTGTCCCTCATGTTGGCTCCTTCACATAAATCTGTCCCCATAGCAGTAATTAGTTAAGAATAAACCAACAATCAAAAGCCTGCTGAGAATTGGTTGATGGGCTGTTCCCTCAGTCATGAAATTCATTTCCTTTCATTCTAGTTAAAAAACCAAGAGTGGAGATGCATGGCAGAACGTGAACAACAAGAGGGCTTTGTGGAGGAGAGGTCAGGTGTGGGTACACTCGCCAGCCAGGGTGGCTCAGGCCAGATGAACCTGAGGGTGCTCTTCACCTCCACATGCCGTAGGTCTCTTACCTGCCCAGGGATGAAGATGGCTTCTCTAGTCCTCAGGATCAGAGGCAGGGGACCCAGAGTCCTGCTCATGAGGCAGGGCTAGGGACCCACAGCTCTGTGACAAGAATGGTGAGCCAGATGTCCTGTTCTGTCAGCGCCATGCTTCCTACCTCCTGCTTATTTATTTATCCACCTTACCTAAGTCCTAACCACGCCTGCAATGTCACTCCATCCTGACTTTGTAGACAGGGGAACCGAGGTTCAGAAAGCTGGATTAATTTGCCTTTGATCACATGGACGGTGAGGGGCAGATCCGTGATGGATACAGAGATATTTAGATTTTGAAGCCTGGATTCACCTGAATCTCCGCACACCCTGAGCTGGGGTCAGAACCAGCAAGGCAGCAGCCCTCGGATGAGATGCTCTGGTGAGAACAGGAACTCTCACGTCTCCATGTTGTCTCCCTCTTCACCTCCTCATCTGACTGGCAGCGCCAGGCCCCTGCCCAAGGGGTCCGAGCTCCATGGCAGCCAAAGGATCTCAGCCCTCTGTGCCTCCTGGAGCTGGGTCATCGACACTGCAGGTTCAATTTTATCCTCTGCCATGTTCCCCTTCACCTTTTGTGGACCAAAAGTGGCAGACTGTACCCTGCTGTGTGTTATATGTTAGTGTTTTTCTGCTGAATTATTTAAAGCGCCCTGGCGCTTCATTTCCAAATCTGATCACCATATCCTGATAACTGGACAGCTCCTGGGAGGACAGGGGTGTGTGTTATAATTCAGAGACTTGGGAGAGTCTCTGAGTATGTAACATTATAATGAACATTGACAAGTGACAGCAGGAAGGGGTTCTTGTCACCAAAGGACGCTAAAGAGGCATCCAGTTGTCTCTGGTCCACCCCTTGCTTGGGCAGAACAAGTGCCCTGCACCAGGAGAGATGGACTCCCAGAAATCAGCTTTCAAGTGCTCACTCGTAATGAATTATCCAGCTTAACAGTCTTTGCCAAGAGGGTTATGTTCCTTAAAATAGTTTACTATTGGTCCAAATGTCCCCAGACACTTTAAGTGGGAGGAGATGCCTCCTTCCCTGGGCCTGCATTCCCCACGCCCTGGTGTTTAGATTCTGCCCTGAGCCAGGGGTGTGGACGGGTCTCTTTGGGTTGGTCATGCAATCATCCTGTCTCCAGGAAAAGTGAGGCAGCCGACAGCCGGGTCCTTCTCTGACTCCGCCTGGTGATCCTCTCATCCTGGGAGCCGCTCCTCTATGACAGCACCCAGCAGAGGCCTTGTCATCTCCTTTGGGACATTTCGGCACTTGGAATGCTTGCTCCATCTCTGGTTCTGTTCCGAACACTGTCCTGGTAACTCGGAAGAATCTTACTCCAGAGCCTGACATTCTGGAAGATTCTCAGTCCGGTGAGGACAGGACTGCGCCTCGCACCAGGCTCTTGCCTTTGGAGAACATGTCTTTGGGGTGCTGCCCCATTCCCTGACATTCATGGAAAGGGAGGAACGAAACTTCCGCAACTTGGCCAGTGGTGACTGTATCAGCTTCCAGCTGCTCAGATGCCATGGTCCACGAAGGGGAAATCACGGCCTCCTTTCGTGCCTCACAATATCCTTTGGATGCCAGGCAGATCTCCTAACACTGGTTCTCTCCCCAGAGTTCTAAGTCCATGTCCAAACTTTGTGCATTTTCCCTCTCTGTAAGGTCCAGTTCCCAGGGGCCAGAGTGTGTCATCAGTCATTATTCTGAGAATGTCATCTGAAACAAGACACAGGCTGGCTAGATTAGCCCTGGAGGACTACCCTCCTTGTTCCCAAGGTGTCTACGAGGAAGGGGATGAGATGCAGGTAGACCTCTCCCGCACCCCAGTGGGGCCCCTGACAAACCCTCCTTCCAGCACTTCCCCAGGAGAGGCATGCTGAAGGCCTGCCCCTCATCCTGGGAGAGGAGCAAGAGTGACAGAGAGGTGCATTTGCCGTTTTGGTAGACTACTTCTATCTTAAGGTGACCGTTGACAAAAGAAGCATCTTGCACCACTGCTGAAATTCCAGCAGGGTAATTGCTGTCCATTCATAAGGGGCTACATTTCTGCATCCTTCCTTTACCTGAGTAAAGGAGCCGATGGTTTTGAGAGTCCAACTCTAGGATGGATGTAGATTGGGCCGAATTAAACTCCACAAATCAACTTCAGCAGGTTGAGTGGCCCCCAGACACTGAGGCTCAGTCACGAGCTGAACAAATTGCAATGCCTAAGAACAACATCCCTGCAGGGGAAGATCTGGGTATGAGGTGTGGAAACAGAGGGCTCAGAGTGGCACTGACGTGACCCTTCTCAGCCTCCCTGAGGGGGCCGCAGGGCACATAGACTGCTACACACTTCTCAGGGAGCTGGACCAGTGGGGACAGCTGCCATGGGTTGCAACTTCTCAGGCATGGACCAAGGTTCCAAAGTTTCCAAAAGGTGGTTGAAGATGTTTCTTCTTGGGAGTTTTTTTTTCTCTGTGTTTCTGTTTGAGTGACAACTGTTAGAATGAGCAGAAGAAATTTCTGGTGTGGGGTCATTAGGGCTGCCCTAAGGCTCAACACCAAGTTCTCTGCCCATCATTTTTGCTCATTTGAGGGAATATGCAAATCACTGACTGGCCACCTAGGTTTGGTTCTGCATGTCCCGGCTTCATGTGGCTCGTGACAGCCCCCTTCAGTGAAGAATGCAGTTTCCTTCCTGCGGTGTGGAGAGAGATTCAGAATTCAGTTTTCTACCCCAGCTGTGTGGCTAGATAGATCCTGAAGTTTGCTTGCTTACCAGGCTCTGGGTCAGAGAGGATGAAGTGGCTGGAGGATCACTAGCCAGGGTTCCCGGCTGCCTGCAGCATCCTGTGGGATTTCCACTTAACATCTGCAGCAGAGGGCAGAGCATTCTGGTCACAGACCTCTTCCCGGAATGTTGATCCTCATCACGATGTCTGTGCATCATTAGAGAAAGGCGTCGGTGTTCCCTCAGTCAGCTCGGAGGAGTTGTTACTGTGCCAGGACACAGCACAAACAAGTTGCCTCTGCTCGCCCTCCCTCATGTTCCTTGACCTGCCAGGGAGGAATTTAATTCCCTGGGGTATGTTTTTGTGTCTTCTATTAACATTGATGTTCAATCAAACCAAACAGTTCCCTAATTAGCTGGCGTGCAGCACATCTTGCTCCACGTGGCCTGTGTGCGCCGAACCAATTAGTCAATGGTTCCCTGTAGGGATGGCAGAAAGAGGGAGGTGAGGCTGCTCATCTTCTGGGTGTGTGGCTGATGTCACCTCGCATTCCTACTTAGGACAAGACAAGTGGGACTGTAAAAGGGACAAGATATTTTCTAATGTTGTTCTGTGCAAAACAAACAATGTATTAGGCGATAAATTATTTCATATAATTTTTTTGGGCAAGAACACCAGCTTTTTGTTATCTATTAAATTCCTTGCAATCTTACCTTGTTGTTTTCTTCTTTGAATTGAAATCTTCGGAAGAAATCTTCCTGGAAAAATCTATGTATCATTAGATTTTATGAGCAAAGGGATAACTACGTAGAACTGTGTACATGTGTACAGGGATTAAGATTCTCAAGTAAACTACAAAGAAGGTCGGAGACATTGTTGGTTGACCACATCACTGGTTATTTTACATTACTGGTTGTCAAGGTTTATGAAATGTTGTGTTGTGTGTACAAATTTTAAAAATATGTCCAATAGCTCTTGTGAGAGCCTGCTTCCTGCCATGCAGGACCTTGTAGTGCTTGGACTGACCTTGAGAAGACATCCTCCACCCCATACCTGTGGGGCTGCTCAGTGTAGGTGCGTTCCCAGGCTTTGGTCGAAGCATTTGAACCCAAGTAAGTGCATGGGGACCAGCAAAGTCACCCCACCCGAGCTGGTTGAGTAGGTAGGTGTGTGGGCACACCTGCTGTGAGAAGCAGGAAGAGTTTTGGGTAAAGGAGGAAGAATAATAAAGTCCTGAAAATGTAAGAACTATTTGAAGAGTCAGGTAGCACTCAGATAGACATAAGACTCTGGAATTTGGGGGTCTATTTTACTGGGTTGTCCCCTACTCACCAGGAGACACCCCTAGTCAGTGGGAACACACCGCAGGGGAAGCAGCTGGGCCCAAGGCTATTGGAAAAGTCCCCATGGGCTCAGAGCAGCTGAGAAGAAGCACTGCATTATCTCCCTAGGCTGCCATTTGTCAGTCACAGGGTGATGATAAGAGGATTAGGCCAGTGATTGTACCAGAAAAAATGGTCCTAAAAATTACCTCGGTCCTTGTGTTCTGCATGAGAAGAATTAAAGCAAGATGCAAAGATTTAGTAAAAGTAACAGTAAAGTTTATTAGGAGAGGAACATGGGGAGAAAAAGAGAGAAGCATTTCCTGTTCCTCATACAGGAAACGGGAGCAAGGACTCAAAATGGTGGTCCCCAACTCCTACCTTTATATTGGAGAGCTGGGGGAAATACGTAGTCAAAGATAGTGGGTCTGGGTGACTGAGATGGCTGAAAAATCAGGGAGGGTCACCTCCCAAGTCACACCTAGTCACACCCACAACCCACCCAAAGTCACAGAGACAATAGATGTGCTTTAGAATGTGCTTTTCTCTCTACCCATCCAAGGATCCTGGCAGCTTGTTAACATCTCAAAGAGGAAGGCAGAAGCGGTTTGTTCCTCTTTGTCTCCCTGTTCCTGTAAGTTTAGCATCTAAAAGATAGGAGGGGCCAGCTGCTCTGGCTCTCCTTGTTCCAATGTCAGAACCTGGTCCTTTAAATATTTATTAAAATCATAGGATTTCCCTGTCTTCTCTTATGCCCACCACTGATGTCTAACAGCTACCTATCACTGATGAGGTCATTCGTTCCATGGGGAAAATTTCAGAAATTTTCCTAAGTGGGAGGATAAGGAGTTGAAAGGGTGATGATGTAACTCAAGAAACTCTGAAAAACCAAAAGAGTTCGTGCTGCCAGTTTAGGAAAATCCCAAGGCCCTTCCAATGGGAACCACTTGCTTGGATAACACACATTAAAGTTGGGTTTCCAAATGTCTATTACCACAAGTTTATAAAAGAGGAGTAGCCTGAAAGAATAACACCACTCTGTCCCCTTCAGGGAAGACAGACCTTCTCCTCTCCCCATCCTTTTCCCTCGCTGGGTGCACGGTTCTGTCACGGGAGGATGGGTGAGGGGGCGCTCATATCTTCCCAGTTTCCACACAAAATCAGAGGTCCTTGTGAACCACAAGCATTGAAAAACATCTCAAGGTGTCTCACAAGGTGAAAGTTTTAGCAAGGATTTATTTTAGTTTAACTGGATGAAGTATAGACAAGAAGAGTGGGAGGAAAAGAGAAAAACATTTCCAGTTCCCCATGCAGGAAATGGGAGCAAAGGTAATGGGTCCAGGTGGCTGAGATGGCTGAAAGGGAGTGGTCACTTCCCAAATCCCATCCCAAATCAGAGACAAGATGCTTCAGTACTTCCCTTTCTTAGACATGATTATTCTCCACCTCTCCAAGGATCCTTGCAGCTTCTTAACACACAAAGAGGAAAGCAGAAGCAGGTAGCTCCTTTTTGTCTTCCAGTTTTTGTAACTTAGCATCTGGAAGGAGATGGGAGGGGCCAGTTCCTCTGGCTCTGCTTGTTCCAAGGTCAGAGTGTGGCTCTCTAAATCTTGATTAAAATATAATTTTTCCCTTTCCTCATCTATGCATCCTGCCTCAGTTCCTCGGCTCCCCTCTGTCTCTCTGTATCCTGAGCTTCCTGTTGGCGCCTGTTCCTTGGCTAATGTAAGAGAACACGTGTGAGGGGAAATAAAGTGGCAGTAAAGTCCCCAGGAACAAATACCAGAATAACCCCAGGGATGGGAAGGGACAGATAGAAGAAGTAGCTTTGTTTTTGATAAAGGAGATAGGAGGCATACTTAAAAGCAAAACATTTAGGGAAACTGAGAAACCAGCTTAGCACACAGGTGCTGGGGCACGGCAGTAGTTTCCCTTTCTATTTTTTTTTATTGCCCTGTACTATCTTTTTCATTGTCTTCTCCCACCACCTCCCATCCCAAATTCAGTCATCCTCTAACAAGCTTAATATATCACACCAGTTGATCTTCGCTAATACTAGTAGCTCTTCTTTTTTCTTTTTTCTTTTTTTTTTTGTTATTCATATGTGCATACAATGCTTGGGTCATTTCTGCCCCTTGCCCCCACCTCCTCCCTTACCACCCACTCCACCCTGTCCCTCTCCCCCCAAGCCCCTCGATACCCAGAGGAAACTGTTTTGCCCTTATCTCTAATTTTCTTGAAGAGAGAGTATAAGCAATAATAGGAAGGAATAAGGGCTTTTGTTAGTTGAGATAAGGATAGCTATACAGGGAGTTGACTCACATTAATTTCAGAAGGAAAGTACCTCAACATTATAAAAGCTATATATGACAAACCTACAGCCAGCATTATACTTAACGGAGAAAAATTAAAACCATTCCCTCTAAAATCAGGAGCCAGACAAGGATGGCCCCTATCTCCACTCCTATTCAACATAGTACTGGAATTCCTAGCCAGAGCAATTAGGCAAGAAGAAGGAATAAAAGGAATACAAATAGGTAAAGAAACTGTCAAAATAGCCCTATTTGCAGACATGATTCTGTACCTTAAAGACCCAA
The DNA here is from genome assembly GCF_047511655.1 of Castor canadensis. NCBI lineage: Eukaryota > Metazoa > Chordata > Mammalia > Rodentia > Castoridae > Castor > Castor canadensis. The sequence goes on along the minus strand of NC_133386.1, from coordinate 1,668,599 downwards.
AAAACTCTACTCAGAAGCTTCTAGACATCATCAATAGCTACAGCAAGGTAGCAGGATATAAAATCAACATAGAAAAATCATTAGCATTTCTATACACTAATAATGAACAAACTGAGAAAGAATATATGAAAACAATTCCATTTATAATAGCCTCAAAAAAAATCAAATACCTAGGTGTAAACCTAACAAAAGATGTGAAAAACCACTACAAGGAAAACTATACACTTCTGAAGAAAGAGATTGAGGAAGACTATAGAAAGTGGAGAGATCTCCCATGCTTGTGGATTGGGAGAATCAACATAGTAAAAATGTCGATACCCCCAAAAGTAATCTACATGTTTAATGCAATTCCCATCAAAATTCCAATGACATTCATTAAAGAGATTGAAAAATCTACCGTTAAATTTATATGGAAACATGAGAGGCCACGAATAGCCAAGGCAATACTCAGTCAAAAGAACAATGCTGGTGGTATCCCGACACCTGACTCCCTTTCTAGATAAGGGAAACAATATAAAACATTCCTAAGAGCAGATATCTAAAGGGATGAGATAGAGACCCCTAAAGGGAGAGTAGCATAGCAATGTTTCCCAAGATAAACAAAAAGGGGTCTCACCTGAACGAGTGGTAGTCATAAAATGTAGGCAATAAGGCTTATAAACAAGATGGAGCCTCTTGGAATGTCCAGTCTGATAAGGATGGGAGGATGGTAACTAGATGGTGGGCTTGACCAAAAGTCAATGAGGCAGTCAATTACAGTTGACGGTAGAATGGGGAGGGTGCCTAGGTTGGCCTCTATCTAATCCCATGACCTTTAGTAATCGTATGGTTTAGCTCCTTCACTAAGTCCCACCTGTCAGGGTGCTTTCCTGTCCTTTCAATAAACTTTGTGCTTGCTCTACTCTTAACTCCTGGCCTGTGGCATGAGCTTGCTTTAACTGCTTGTCTAGTACCTTCAATCATTGACTGTGCCAGGACACAAAATCAGGGAACAACAATTCAGTCTGGTGTCCTTAATGGGGGCTCGTCTGGGATATTTCAGCAAAAGGTAAGTTGCCCAGAACCAGGACTCTATTGTTTCTTGTACCTTTTGTTTCTGGCCCTCCTGGGGCTTAGACAAAGACCTCTATTGAATATCAAAAACCAGGCACCTGCCAGCGGGTTCATGGGAATAGCAGGAGCTGCTGGTCTAAAGATGCTGAATGGGAAGCTTTGCTGGAGTGTGTCGGTTCAATCCCCCTGGCTATGGTGAGGGGATGTTGGCTTGATTTCACTACAGTTTCCTTTCAGATCTGACTTCTTAAGGCAAGATCTGAGAAAGGCTGGTAAAAAAGGCAAGTTTCCTCTCAAACTGAAAGGGTACTCTGGCTGGAGCAACTCCCTGGTGTGACCCCAAAGCTGAGGTTGCAACTTCCTGGCCTGCCCTGAACCCCAGTGGTGGCCAAGTATTGGAAGCCCTCTGGCTGTTCCTGAGTCATACTAAATCAGATCTTTGCACTTCGGCCACATAGTTCCCATGGCCTGAGAGTGGAGGCCACCCCTCGCTTCCAGGATTCCAGTACTGCCTCTGGTAGGATCGGCCTGGGAAGCAGTGGTGGCTAATAATCCCTCAGGTGTTGAAACTCTCTCTCTCTCCCTCCCCCTCCCGCTCACTCCCTAGCTCTCTCACACTCTCCCTATGGATTCCTCACAACCCTCCTTCTTCTCCTGGTCTCTCTATGTGTCATTGCAAAGGGAAATTGCCCACCCCCTCCTCCTTAGGCTTTTGAAGCATTCTCCATCCTCTTGCCCTTGGTGCAGGGAGATAGAAAAGGGATTTTATAATCAGCAAAAGTTATGGGGCACTTTTCTTTAATGTAGGGATTGCAAGAAATTTTCCTGCAGGATGATGGGAATTAATCCAGGACCTCTATGCGTTGCTTGGAAATAAATGGATTGGACCCCTAGAGATGGTTATATTTCCCAGTGGCACAAGCCTCTGGAGGAACCTTAAAGGCTTCCGACTCAGTTTCTGGGACATTTAATCCAAGGGGGGTTCTTTGCCACCTGGGACAGACCCCAGCTGTTGTTAGGTATTTTCAGTATTGCCTATTAGTGCAAGGGGCTCATTTGCTGGCCCTGACGAGAATGAAAAATCCACCCATTCCCTATAGTTTAAATACCATAATCCAAGAGAAGGAATATTTCTCCCAGACCCACGGTTTGACCTTTCAGGCAGACACAGCTGTATTGGAGCCTTCAGGAGCATGTCCCACCAGGAACAATCAGGAGCAGGACTTCTCTTCCTTCAGGTTGATGTTCTAGCCTTTGAGTTAGGGGAAATACTCAAGAAGGATCAATGGGAGATATTAAAGGGACATAGTGACCCATGGGCAAGGACCTTGCAGCTAAGGCCAAAGACAGGAAAGGGATTCACACTGAAGGGACTGGGTCTTGGGTCAAACAGGTAGGGGGTGGGCAGTTCAAATAGACACACTCCATCCACTTATCCCACCTACACAGAGTGGCCAGGGGGAGGGAGAAATCCCTCTCCACCCCCTGGGAAAGGGTAACATTCACAGGGATGCCTGCCTGAGAAAATCTCATTTCCACAGAAGTGGGAGCATACCCCTCTTCTGTGATGCCTTCTTTCATGCACCCCTCTGGGCTGCATTCTTAAGAACTGGAAAGTTGTTTTTATGCAAAGCTTAAGAAAAAAGATCTTGGTTTTCTGCTGCATGGAAGCCTGGCCCCAATACCAGCTGGGGAATGGAGAGGCTTGGCCCTCAAAGGGAAGAATTAATTATGCTACTATTTCACGACTAGATTCATTCTGTAGAAGGGAAGGCAAGTGGTGTGAGGTCTCATACGTTCAGTTGTTTTTTGTGCTGAGGGAAAAACCAGAACTTCGTAGAAAGTGTTATGTAAATACTGCATTACTAGTTGCTTTACAAACTCTGGCTCCTAGGAAAGACTTCAAGGAAAAATATGAGAAAGAAGAGGCAGAGGCAAGCCCTCTGGCAACCTAAAGACCTCAACAGGCTCCAAGAGCTCTCCAAAAGAAACAGCTGTGGACCCCCTGGCAAGGCCAGCCTCTCCAGGCTCTCCAAAGAAATCCGCTGCCCCAGCAGATGAGAGGAGTTCCACAACAGGACCAAGTCCCTGCTGGAACCTCCACAGTATCCTTCAATATACCCTCAAGTTCCACAGGTACCCCTACCCCAAGTTCCCTCAATATATCTTCCCTCCTACAAGAGGTAATTTCTTCTTACACTAACCAGAAAGGTAGAACCCCCACAATTTTGCCACTTCAGGAACATCCCGTAGATATCAAGGGAAACTGTCTGAGTATATCATGTCCTCTCCCTTGAAGACATAAATCAGATCAAAGAGGACCTTGGCAAGTTTTCTGACGAACCTGATAAGTATATAGAGCCTTTATTGAAGGTTGGTCAGGTTTTGACCTAACCTTATGTGATGTCATGCAAATTCTAGCACACACCCTCACGAATACTGAATGGGAAGATATATTGGGAGTGGCTATCGATTATGGAAATAGGTTACTTAAGTTCCAACTCCCAGGGCCCCCTCAGGAGGACACTAGATCCCAAAGTCAAACACAAGCCAGGAGGAGACCTGGCATGGCTGCTGCTGAGTACTCAGTGATAACTGAAGAAGAAGGGAGCACCTCAGGGGAAGGCGATCACCCCACTGGTGATCAGGCACTCCCTAAAACAGACCTTGGGTGGTCTTATATGCCAGGAAGGGCTTATGGTGAGCCCATCACTTCCTCCACTGTGCCCTTGAAAGCTTGAGAAGAACCCATATTAAGCCTCTCAATTACAGTCAAGTGGCACTGGTCAAACGGGAGGTAGAAGAGACCTCTTCTGAGTTTCTTGAAAGATTGAGGGAGGTCCTCATTAAACACACTGACCTTAATCCTGATGCATATGAGGGACAATTGATTCTGAAAGACAAGTTCATAACCCAATCTGCCCCAGACAAATGTAAGAAACTTCAGAAGTCCCCTAGAGGCCCTGAGGACACTTTGGATAATCTCTTAAAATTGACTACTAAGGTGTTCTACTCTAGGGAGGAGGAGGAGGAGGAATTGCAGGCTCAGAAGCTTAAACAGAGAGGAAAGGCAGAGACGCTTGTGGCAGCCCTGAGAGAAAATGGTTTTAAACAAAGGGGAGAGCAAGATTCCATTTACTTCTGGTGGAATAAGCCTGACATTCCTCAAAGAATGCACCGAGAGGCCTGCCCAATTTGCAGAGGGGACCACTGGAGGACAGACTGTCCCAAGGGATGAGGGTTCCAAAGGAGGGGCTCCTCCATAATGGTCCAGGGGCAGGACTGACAGGGCCTGAGGTCCCCACCTCATGAGGTCCCTCTCGTCCAGTCTGAGATCACCAAATGGGAATCTTGGGTAGTTACTGAAGTGAGTGGAAAACATGACTGATTTCCTATTGGACACTGGTGCTGCATATTCACTCCTTTCCTACTCCAGACCACTGTCACCTGAAAAGCTACAGTCCATGGAGTCTCTGGCTTGCCCCTTGGCTGTGAGTGGGATGGCATCCTATTCACTCATTCCTTTCTGATAATGCCTAGGGCTCCTACTCCTCTCTTAGATACAGACATCTTAGCTCGAATGAAAACTCATGTCCTGATAGGACACAGCCCGAACCTGTTAATGCCTCTGGTGGAGACTGAGACTGACTCGAATGTCTGGGCAGATGGAGGACAGGTTGGCAGTGCACAGTGAGCTGCCCCAGTACAAATACATCTTAAACCTGGGGCAGCAGATCCTCATCAGAGACAATATCCCCTTCATCAGGGGACAAGGGAAAGCTTATCTAAAATAATAAGGAGGTTAAAGCATCAAAAACCCCTAGTGCCCTGCAGCAGTTCCTGTAATACTCCAATCCTTGGAGTTAAAAAACCAAGCAAGCACTGGACATTAGTACAAAACTTGAGGATGGTTAATGATGCAGGCATTCCCATCCATCCTGCAGTTCCTAACCCTTACACCCTATTATTGCAGATCCTGCCAGATACTGGCTGGTTCACAGTACTAAAGGATGCTTTCTTTTACATTCCTGTAATTCAGATTCCCAATACCTGTTTGCCTTTGAGGACCCTGAGACTCAGCTGGGACAATTAACTTGGACAGTACTGCCCCAGGGATTCAGGGACAGTCCCCATTTGTTTGGACAAGCTTTAGCCAAGGACCTGGGACAGTTCAAGGTCCCAAAGAGCACAGTTATTCAGTATGTAGATGACATCTTGCTCTGCTCTCCCTCCAGGCAGTACTGCGAGGAGGAAACTGTCAAGCTTCTTAATTTTCTAGCCAAAAGGGATACAAGGTCTCTGGAAGCAAAGCCCAGCTCTGTTTGGAAAGTGTTAAATGCCTAAGGCTTTCTCTTAGTAAAGGGACCCTCTATTTGAGTATGGGCAGAATACAACCTATCCTGGAATACCCTACACAGTTGAGAGGGTTTTTGGGTATTTCTGGATTCTGCCACCTATGGATACCTGGGCATGGGGAGCTGGCCAAGCCCCTTTATGGGGCAGTGGGAGAGACCCAGAAAGCAAAAATCTCCTTTGTTTCCTGGGGCCCAGAGCTCCAGCCAGCCTTTGACTAACTCAAAACTGCTCCAAGGCACTGGCTCTGGGACTCCCCACCAGACAGAAGTTCCATCTGTTTGTCCGTGAAAAGGGGGACTTGACACTGGGGGTGCTAACACAGCCTCTGTGCCTCATCCAACAACCTGTGGGGTACCTGTGCCGGGAACTAGATGTTGAGCCCAAGGATGGCTGGCCTGACTTAGAGGCCTAGCAGCAACAGCCATCCTCATTCCAGAGGCTACTCAGCTTACTTTAGGAAGGGAACTTACTGTATTCTCTCCTCCTCACGTGGCAGGTTGTTAATCTCTAAGGGCAGCCTGTGGCTGTTGGATAGCTGCCTTCTTAAATACCAGGTTCTCTTACTCAAAGGGCCTGTGGTAAAAATCAGAAAGTGTACAGCCCTAAGCCCAGTACCTTCCTCCTGCAAGAAGGATAGAAAATGGAACATAAGTGTGAGGAAATAGTATCTCAAATAGACTCAGCCAGAGAGGACATATCAGACAGCCCACTCCCAGGGCAGAGGAGACTTTGTTCACAGATGGGACTTCTTTCATGAAGGCAGGAATCCAGAGAGCAGGTTACACTGTAGCAACCAGGGAGAAAGTTAAAGATAGCAAACCTCTACCACTTGGGACAAGTGCCCGGTTGTCAGAACTGAGCGCTCTAACATGGGCCCTGGAGATAAGTAAGGGAAAGGGGGTTAACATCTGTACACAGATTCCAGATGTGCTTTTCTGGTCCAGCATGCTCATGCAGCTATTTGGAAAGACAGGCAGTTCCTAACTGCCACGGTGTCCTCCACTAACTCTCACAAGGAAATCCAGCAACTCCTTCCTTCCAAAAGCCATGGCAGTTATACACTGCCAGAGGCATCAGAAGGGCACAGATGAGGTTTCTGAGGGAAATCAAAAGGCAGATAAGGAAGCCAAAAGACCAGCTCAAACTACAGCTACAGACTCAGACCTCCAGACCCCCTTAGTGTGCAAAGGCCCCTGCCAGAGTCTAAATCCCAGTATTCTCCCACAGAACTTGCTGGCGCTTTATCAAAGGGATTTACAATGCAGCATTCTGGTTGGTTACAGAACGCTGAACGCCATCTGCTGCTACTGCTGTAGACCAAGGGAAGGTCATTAAGAGCTTACATCAAACCTTCCATTTGAGAGCAGACGAGACCCATCAAATGGCCCAAACGTTATTTGAGGGAACAAACCTGCTAGACACTCTTAAATAGATAACCCAGAGCTGTGAAATATGCCAGAGAAACAATCCTAACCCCCAGAGGCTGGCCCTTCCTGGGAACCAATACCAGGGAACTTACCCCGGAGAGGACTGACAGATTGATTTCAGCCATATGCCCAAGGCCTGGGGATTACAAACCTCCTGATATGGTTGACACATACAGGATGGATTGGAGCTGTTCCACATAGGACTGAAAAGGCCCAGGGAGTGGTCAAGGCTTTAATTCATGAGATTATACCTAGGTTTGGACTACGACACACCCTCCAGTCAAATAATGGACTTGCCTTCAAGGCTGCAGTAACACAGGGAGTATTTAAGGCACTGGGCATACAATACCATTTACACTGTGCCTGGAGACTACAGTCCTCAGGGAAAGTAGAGAAGGCTAATAATATTCTTAAATGCCATCTGAGAAAGTTAACTCAGGAAGTCCACATGTCATGGTCTTCTCTTCTCCCCACCTCCTTGCTGAGAGTAAAGAATACCCCTGGGGACTTAGGACTGAGCCAATTTGAAAAGCTGTACAGCTGGCCCTTCCTCACCATTGATCTAATAGCAGCAAGGCAAACAGCTGAACTGATAAAAGAAATCACCAGGCTGGCCAGTTTCCAACAGACTCTTCAACACCTGGTGGGAGGACACCCCAAAAGTTTAGGAACCCCAATCACCCCAGGTGATTTAGTTCCTGTTAAGGCTCTGCCTGTCACAGGACTGTCTATGGAGCCCTTGTGGGGACTTATACCCTGTTCTTTTGTCTACTCTCATTGCACTCAAAGTCGTTGACATAGACTCCTGGATTCATCACTCTCGAGTAAAGCAATGGAACCTCGGAAATAAAACACCTGCAGAGACCAAGTCTCCTGAACCGACATACTCTGGTGATCCCAAAGGAGAGCTAAAGCTACTTTTCCATACACTCTTCAGATAAGTAGTGTTGGGGACCCCTGTTGTATTCTGGAGTCTTAGAGGAATTCTTACTGTGCTCCTCAGTGTAGGTCCATGGCTGTAACCCCAGCAGAATGGAGCATTTGGAAAAAGCTCTGTTTGCATTCCTTTGTATTTACATAGTCTGCCTCTTCAGTGGCCTCACTTTCTTATGACTTTCAATGCAGTGGGCTCAATGATCATGGTTTGCTTGGCAGCCGTTTCCCCTGCAAATTCGAGCACTGGAGAAAAGATCTTGATATCCTTTTCATTTGTGTGATTCCCCTTGTGAGCAGTCTTTTCTACTACTCTTAAGGCCTCTTCTGCCCGTGGGAGCAGAGGCAGGAAGTGGATGGAATAAGGGACAATGCCTTAATCTGATTAACAGAATCTGCCAGTTCTCTTACAAACTGCTGCATGTGCTGTCCTTCTTTGAGGACAGCCACTGAGCCTAAGTGGTTCCAGATACATCTCTGGAATGGATTGAGGCTGACTGTTACGGAACAAAATTTGTCTCTTCCTAACCTTATTATTGCTTTAAATAATCTCCCCTGGGAAGGTCAGGTAACTCAATGTGTAGATAGGGGCGGAATCTTCTGCCACACAAACATCTTAGGCCCTCAATTTGACTCATGGAGATATAGCTCAATTTTTGAGAAGAGTATGTATACAACTTTTGGCAGTGAGCAAGCACTCCAGGTGTTCCAACAAAGTGAGGGCAATGCATAAAAATGGTGGAGAAGGGCTCACTGGTAAATATTTGAGGAGCACTCTGAAAATTGCAAACAGAACTATCAACAATAATATGCCAAACATCCTAAATATCTCCTCTGACCTACACCCTGGCCACACCATGAGTTACAAATGACTTCTATGCTTACCCAGGGAAATGCTTTTTATAGGACATAACCACCAAACCCAACAAGCATGGGGTGCTCGTTGCCAGGTTGATGCTCAGCTGCCTGTGAGGCCAGGGCCTAGAAGGTGGCACTGAGGAGCTGAGGCTGCAGTGCACTGCCAGGCTTCTGTGTTTTCTTGGCAGTTGGCACGCAATACATGCTAAGAACAAAAACATTTATTGTGTGCTTGGTGTTTGCCTGGCACAACATGGCATATTTCTGATGGGGGTTCATGGGGGCGCTTGTGTGGCTGTGAGCTGGGCCAGCCTCACCAGATCCTGGTGCAGACAGAGAACAAGGGCTTCCAAGACTTCAGACTCATCTGTAGATCTGAAGCCACAGATTAACCTCTATCCCCTGCTGGAATGGGAGAGCATGAACTGTTGCTCAAGAAAACAAAATAGTTATGATGTTATAGATTGTTTAAGGAACAAGAGAGACAGAGAGAGAGGAATATAAGAATAAATTTGGTTTTTTTGCTAGGTTGCCCCTTGGGGGAGACCATGAGACATCAGGACATACAACCTGAAGGAAAGACGGCAGCCATCTTTGGTGTCTCCTAGCCCAGCAAGTGTCCTGTGGGCCCTGCAGTTGTGGGATGGAGGGCATCTCTGAGGGCTCCATGTAGTGTCCCCAACACCATCATCCCTGTGGTGCAAATCTGCAGCTACAGCTCCCCAGAGGCGGTGTGCATGTTCTTCAGTGGGAAGTCGCCTCTTTACTAAAATCATTCTATGGATTTCTTTTCCATTTGGAACAAAACCCAAACTCTATCTCTTTCCTACCCATAGCTTAAATACAGATTATGAGTTGCCCAACTGGGAATTTAGGAATTCCACCTTGGTTGGGCCCCAGCCCCCAGTGGAGCTTTGACTGAGCTGAGGGTCAGTTGAGCACTAGAGGATCTTGTTCTGTTCTGCCTGCATTAAGAGCCAAGAGTGGGGATGTACCATCGGCAGGCAGCCCTGCAGGAGTGTCGTGCACTAATGACAGTGTGCTCGTCCCCTGGATCTCTTAAGGAGCCTTTGTTAGCTGTGTTCAGATGATCAGCCGCCCGGAAATTTGTTTTTAAGTGCCTAAGCCTGTAAACATGGCTTTCCCCCGCACAGGGAGCACTGCCTTACCCGACAAGATCTTTAATTATAGGCAGCATGAAAAATGCCAACACCCCAACACTACTCTTTTCTCTTAACAAGCTCAAACCATTTCCTCAAGCTAAGCCACCAAGGCAGATTAGCACTTAAAACCTCTGTGAGGTGAGATGAGCAGGAGTGGCCTGTCTCCAGGCGGGGAAGGGTGTGACTTGCTTGTTTCTAGACACTGCAGGTGTGGCCCAGAGCCATGCCCACCACCCCTGCTGCATTCCCGATTTGTGGAGGTTGGGAAGACTCTGATAGCCTAAGTAGGATCAGAGCAGAGACAATTTATTTGGGAATGGTTGGTCTGGAAAGTTAGATGCTTTGTACGTATTGCCTATCTAAATCTCAAATTAACGTCCTGGCAAATGCTACCAAGTAGGGAATCACAGAAGATTTAAGCTGTTAGAAACCTACTGAGTGTCTGCCATGGGGACAGGTCAGTGCTGACCAAGAGAGGAAGCAGACAAACCGTGAATGTGCACCAGGGTGGTGAGTCCAATGACTGCCGATGCTGCCGTGGGATCTGCTGGGGACTGGTGACTTCCCAGAGGGGCGTTGGAGCTGGACCCTGCTGAGGAGGTACACAGGGAAGAGATCACAGAGAGGCACATCCTGTCTCAAGGTGGGGATCATAGATGGCCTTGAATGGTCTGTCAGGGAGCGCAGGTATCCTTCAGCTGGAAAATGGGAGCCTCCTGAGTGTTTTCCAATAAGGAAGTCACAATTGGACTTGTACTCAGCAAATAGCCCTGGCAGGAGTGGGACTGGAAAGAAGGCAGGGGGTGCTCCAGGTGAGAGATGAGAGAATGACACTATGGAAGCCCAATAGGTCTGGAGGTGCTGGGCCAAGAAGCAGAGGTGGGGAGGACTGCTGTCAACAGAGTGCGATCCTGCAGCTGAGTGAGGGCAAGAAGAGACACGCCAGGCTGAGGAGCCCGCGGGGCAGCCAGGGAGGGAAGGACGGGGTATGATGTGGGTGTGGCGACTGGTGTTATTTGCCTTGTGAGGTGTTATCCAGGGAGTTTGTGGAGAAGAAGAGGGTCCAGCGTTGGGGCTGAGCATGCATTTCTTCTAATCCTTACATGGGGATGCTGTTATCTGAAGGGAAGGACAAAGCAATTTGCCAAATTATGAGGTTAGCCCAAGTTCAAATGTGTCCTGAGTTCCATCCACTGTGCTCACAGAGCAGGGCGGGTGGTGAAGATGGCCACACTGATGCCTTGGTTCTTCTCCGTGAAGTGGAATGTGAGGTGCCGGCAGGGGGAGCCAGGAAGGCTGGGGGCCAGAGAAAGTGTTGCTGGTGGGGCTAGCCACAGCAGGAACGGATATGACTGGTGTGGTGTGCAGGAGGCCAGAGGTCTCCTTACATTATAGCAACGTGTGGTCACTGGCTCCCTGCAGAAGCCCTGGGCATCCTGAAGAGGGAAAGACAGGACGAGAGTGATTCTGAGTTGGGACTGGGGATCAGGCTGCCATAACACGGAGATCAGGAGGTTTACGAAGAACAGAAACTTCTTTCTCTCAGCTCTGGTGGGCAAGATGTTCAAGATGGAGGCTCTGACACAGGGGAGGACCTCCCTACTGCAGCAGGGCAGCAGGCGGTCTAGACTAGGCTGGCAGCACTGCAGCGTGAGCACGTTGACGCCCACCCAACCCCTCCCATTATTGGCTGGCTCTGGGTGCTGGAGAGACACACAAGCAGGGTGCCATGCCTGGGGCAGACGGGTTCACAGGTCATGGGGCAGAAGCCTCCTCCACCTCCACACTCTCTTTGTCCCCTACTGTGACCTCCCCAGCTTTGAAGAGTTCCCAAACCTCTTTCTTCCAGATGCAGCCCCCGACAACTGGCTTGTTCTCTCGCTTCTCTTCCAGGGACTTAGCAAAGCCACCATTCGCTCTGGTTTCTCACTGCCTGTGCGCTGGAGCCCTACCATGTCCACCCTACCTTGTGCCCTTCACTGCAGCTACCTGGTCCACCTGTAACACCGGGTTGTAGGTTTGTGAGGTTGATGATGACTCTGCTCTCCTGCCGACGCCCTTGTGAGGCGAGCGCTCCTACACAGTCCCCAGGCATCCCGTAGGGAATGGCAAACTCTGGGACACTTTGAGTCCTTATTTCCCCGAGTGTCAGAATCTCCAGTTAGACCCTCCACAGCTCCTGGCACTTTTCCTTGGGGTCATTTATCATCAAAGTAAACTACTTCCTTATAAATCACTCAGGAGAGGAGTGTGTACTGTGTTACCTGGGGCCCATCTGAGTGGCTGTCTAGATAAGCAGGTCAAGGGCAGCACCTGGCTCAGAGGAGTCCTGTGGCTGAACGAGTGGGTCATGACAGCATTTGCCATGGATGCCCCAGCTTCTTAGAGAGTTGGGCTCTTTCCTGACAACATCCCATCCTCCCTCCTCTGACCAGGCACAGGTCACTTCTAGTCTCTCTCTGCCACGTGGTGTTTCCCCAGCCCTGAGCAGAATTCCTTTTGGTAAACCTTATCTGCACATGGGGTAGCCAGGTGACCTCTTGTCCCTTCCTCTGACCCCCGCTGCGGTGGTGTGTGGTGTGGGTGGGCTGGGGCAGGGGCCCCTAATCCGCAGAGTTCTATGTTCACATGTATGGCCACCATTACTTAGTTATTTATATGCGGAGCACAGTCTGACTCTTACAGGTTCTTAGAAGGTTCTGTCGGTTCCCGCCAGTCCAGCCCAACAAACACGTCCCACAGTTGCTCTTCCCAAAGTCCTTGGCTTCTGTCTGCTAAAACCTTAAAGAGGAGACACTGATTTGGTCCCTTCTGGACACTGAGCTTGGGACAGGACATGGTAGCTGCTGTCTCCTGAGGCCTCACGTCTCCCCGGGGGACAGTACCATCACCCCATGGACAGAAGCTGGGAGGCCAGTGCCCAACACTTGCTCAAAGGCACAGTGAGATCCAAATCCGTGTCTTCTGTTTCCTTCATCTCCTCGTCCTGCCACAGCAACTAAATTGCTGATAGATTAAAACACCGGCATTTGTAAGGAACATTCTTTTGAAAACTTTATTACTAATTCTTTGAAGCAAGATTTTTTTACATAAACTCTAATGCCCATTTTTTTGTAGCTTTATGATTTTATTTGACAATCAGCAATTGGTTCTCACCCATTATCTGTCAATTTTGAATGTAGTAACGGGGACACAGCGCCTTTGGTAAAGCTTCATCCTGGCCATGGTTTCTGGACAACCTCGCATGTATACCATATGGGATGTTCCTTGTTCCTTCAGCTCAGACAGCTCCATTGAGCCCGGCATTGATGGATATACACATCTGGAGCCCCCATCTCCTTCATGGCGGACTTCCAGATCTCTCTGAGTGCCGAGGGCATGGTTCTTGAAGTCTACTCCGTGGATGGCTTGTGAATGTTGATGGTGAATTCTTGGGTTGCCACATAGTTGATGACAAAACGGCCCTTGTCCTCACCACCCTTCTTTGTGGGAGCCATTGTGTTGGGCCCATATTGGGAAGGAGTAGCCTGATTTTCACAGAGGTACTTTTTTCGATGTTGCTCCAGGGCTTTCCAGTAACTTATAGGACAGGTGACAACCTCGGGCTTACCTAATACACTTGTGAACTTTGCTTCTCAGCGGTTTTCTTTCCGCTTAGGCAAGATGTGTTATCACACAGATTTCAGTAAGTGACTCATTCTTTCCAGAAGATCTATGGCTTTAGATCACCTGCAGGTGTGACAGGTGAGGCTGCCAGTGCCAACTTAAATAGCCCAGCATGAAGAATTGAAGGCTGGCTGTGACTTCCTAAGGAGCCATCCCAAAGAAATGTCAGGCAGAGGGCGAGATATCAACTTACAAGATCACAAGGCGAGTCTTCAGGTTGTTAGAAAAGCATCAAGCACACCATTGTACCGTCACACAAAGAACAAACACCCCTTCTGGGGAAAACTTCCCAGACTGAGCAGAGCACAGTTCACTTCCTCTGATTAACCTCACCTATGTGGTTAAGTACAACCGTCCCATCTTTGCCTTAGGCTAGCTGATGCCCAAATGCTTAGAAGTTCTGGATTAGTAAGATTTGGGAATTTAGAATGAGTTTGGTTCTAGCAAGATAGGATTAGAGCAACACTCAGAACTGGGCAAAGCACCAGGTCCTGGGGTTTCTCCCACGAGGTTGAGCGCCTTGTGGGGGAGGATGACGAAACGGGGGTGCCATGCTGAAGAAGTTACTGTAAGAACACAGGGCTGAAAAAGGTGGGCATGAGGGCAGGAACGGAATGGAGAAGACAGAATGGACTGCATGGTCTCCAGATACACCTGGCAGGCGAGCACGCATGCGGGCAGGACATGGCCATGGAGAGCAGAGGCTTGTGGGGATGGGAGACTTTGCAGATCCACACAGTCCCTCTTCTTGGGAAGGCCCTTCCCACTACTCAGAGCTGCTGTAGCCAGGTCAAGGTAGGGACAAAACCCAGCAAGACTGAGTAGGTGAAATGATCCCACTGGACTGAGGTGAGCCATGGGACCAACAGTGGTTTTCACCGAGAACCTGAGGCTGGAGGTTCTGGAAGGGAGTTAGGACCTGATACAGCAAATGGATTGATGACTTCTTTGTGCTTCTGAGGTTGGGATGAGTAACTTGTGGCCTCACTGTTGTGTCTGAGGTCTCACACAGGCCATGCCCCAGCCAGTCCAAGGCCAGCAGACCCAGGAAGCTCAGTGGCATCCTGTGAGGAGGGGAGCAGAGGGAGGAGAAGGGGCTCCTGCTGCAGTTCCTTCCTCACCTGCAAACTCAGGAATCCTAAACTCATGAGGGTCTTAATCAATTTCAGTGCACGTCAGAATGCTGCATCCTGCCACATTGCTGGAACCTGCATGTGTGTAAGGTGACTGGCCCGTGCTGGGATCTTGGCCTCTTTCCATAACTCATTTCTGGGGTGCTAGAGGTACCTCAGTGCCTGCTTCACACTAATCCCAAGTAGAATCGGGTTGAGTTCACGTGTTTCTTCCCCGTGTTTTCTCAGAAGGGCTATGTGAAAAGCGGTGGCTGTGCCATGTAGTGACAATGACAATGGTTACTGTGGATGAACAACTGTGCACTCTTCAGATAACCCCACACAGTCCTACCGACAGGGAATTACCGCCATTGTCCTGTTCATTTTTCAGACGGGGAAACTGAGCCACAAGAGGCAGGTGAGGAGTCAAACACAGAAGCCCTGGAGCACCATCCTCCCATGAAACCAGAGGTGCATCCCGCTGGTGGCATGTGTGTTCTGTGCTTCCCCGGCTGTCACCTTGGTGCCTCTCCCTTGACTTCTTTGGCAGGGTCTCCCACTGGGACTGTCAGTGTTGACAGCCTAGGGTCCTGTGGTCTGCAGGGGACCCCTGTGTGCATGGACTTGTCGATGGCTGCTTAGCAGCATGAATGTGCTGATTGCCTTGCACTGTCCACCTATACGTCGCCAAGATGGTAAATGTTATGTCATGTATATATTCCGGCAGTTTACAAAAGGAGCTGCGATGTTATTTGTGGAGCTCCAGCTCCACATCTGGCTGGTCTGTGTGTGCGGGCTCTGTGGCACCTCCAAGCTTCCATGTCCTTGGCTCTTAGGGCCGTGTCGGAGCTGTCTGAGGTGAAAGGACAAGCTGTGTGAAGAGCTCAGAGAAAAGAGAACCCACAGAATGAGTTGTTGTGTGGTGTGACACCTGGGTGTGGGGACATGAAAGACAAGCAGAGATAGACCAGCAATCAGCACATGTCAGTGCTTGGGGGGAGCCCTGGGTCTGGAGATGGCCTACAGTGGTCTTCATGTCCTGGATTACCCTCGATGTCCTCCCCAACTGCCCCTCCGATCCCAGAGCGCACTCCTGAGACACGACCACAGTACCTGGACACTGTGTTCCCTGAGCCCAAGGGACAGCTCCAGACAGAGGTGCAGTGGATGACTCCATGGAACCCAGTGTTGGGAGGGGCAGGCAGGAGTGACCTGGCTGGCACAAGCAGGTTAAGCCAACATTTCATGCCCTGCCCTGCCTCTGGACTCCTGAAATTCACAAAACATTGCAAGCTCCTCCAAGGACAGGGACAGTCCTTCAATCTTTTGGGGCTGCTATAAACCAGACGATATACCAGAAAAGCCACCATGGTAACACGCCTCACACATCCTCCAGGGTGTGAGAAAGCTCAACATAGAAATTTTATTTATTTATTTTTTTTGGGCTGGTGAATCCTTTATTTTTTTTTTCATTTTTCTTTTATTATTCATATGTGCATACAAAGCTTGGTTCATTTCTCCCCCCTGCCCCCACCCCCTCCCTTACCACCCACTCCACCCCCTCCCGCTCCCCCCCTCAATACCCAGCAGAAACTATTTTGCCCTTATCTCTAATTTTGTTGTAGAGAGAGTATAATAAATAATAGGAAGGAACAAGGGGTTTTGCTGGTTGAGATAAGGATAGCTATACAGGGCATTGACTCACATTGATTTCCTGTGCGTGGGTGTTACCTTCTAGGTTAATTCTTTTTGATCTCACCTTTTCTCTAGTTCCTGGTCCCCTTTTCCTATTGGCCTCAGTTGCTTTAAGGTATCTGCTTTAGTTTCTCTGCATTAAGGGCAACAAATGCTAGCTAGTTTTTTAGGTGTCTTACCTATCCTCACCCCTCCCTTGTGTGCTCTCGCTTTTATCATGTGCTCAAAGTCCAATCCCCTTGTTGTGTTTGCCCTTGATCTAATGTCCGCATATGAGGGAGAACATACGATTTTTGGTCTTTTGAGCCAGGCTAACCTCACTCAGAATGATGTTCTCCAATTCCATCCATTTACCAGCGAATGATAACATTTCGTTCTTCTTCATGGCTGCATAAAATTCCGTTGTGTATAGATACCACATTTTCTTAATCCATTCGTCAGTGCTGGGGCATCTTGGCTGTTTCCATAACTTGGCTATTGTGAATAGTGCCGCAATAAACATGGATGTGCAGGTGCCTCTGGAGTAACAGTCTTTTGGGTATATCCCCAAGAGTGGTATTGCTGGATCAAATGGTAGATCGATGTCCAGCTTTTTAAGTAGCCTCCAAATTTTTTTCCAGAGTGGTTGTACTAGTCTACATTCCCACCAGCAGTGTAAGAGGGTTCCTTTTTCCCCGCATCCTCGCCAACACCTGTTGTTGGTGGTGTTGCTGATGATGGCTATTCTAACAGGGGTGAGGTGGAATCTTAGTGTGGTTTTAATTTGCATTTCCTTTATTGCTAGAGATGGTGAGCATTTTTTCATGTGTTTTCTGGCCATTTGAATTTCTTCTTTTGAGAAAGTTCTGTTTAGTTCACACGCCCATTTCTTTATTGGTTCATTAGTTTTGGGAGAATTTAGTTTTTTAAGTTCCCTGTATATTCTGGTTATCAGTCCTTTGTCTGATGTATAATTGGCAAATATTTTCTCCCACTCTGTGGGTGTTCTCTTCAGTTTAGAGACCATTTCTTTTGATGAACGGAAGCTTTTTAGTTTTATGAGGTCCCATTTATCTATGCTATCTCTTAGTTGCTGTGCTGCTGGGGTTTCATTGAGAAAGTTCTTACCTATACCTACTAACTCCAGAGTATTTCCTACTCTTTCCTGTATCAACTTTAGAGTTTGGGGTCTGATATTAAGATCCTTGATCCATTTTGAGTTAATCTTGGTATAGGGTGATATACATGGATCTAGTTTCAGTTTTTTGCAGACTGCTAACCAGTTTTCCCAGCAGTTTTTGTTGAAGAGGCTGCTATTTCTCCATCGTATATTTTTAGCTCCTTTGTCAAAGATAAGTTGCTCATAGTTCAACATAGACATTTTAAACGAGCACATTGTTTTGTGCATTTGCAGGAGACAGGTGAACTCCGGGCTCCAGGGAGTTGACAGTTGACCTTGAGTCCTGATAACAAAGGATGGGACACCCTGATGTCTTGTCAGAACCGCTCCAGGGTAGGGTGCACTGCCCGACACTTCCATTCTCTGACTCCTTTTGTGTTGGTGGCTTCCCACCAACACATTTAGCTGTGCTCCCTCTGGGGCAGCCCCATTTTAAAGAGGGGCTGGGAAGCAGATGTTTGGAGGTGAAGCTGTATCTTAGGTCAGGTCAGGTTGCTATAACAAAGTCCCATGAGCAGGGCAGCTGAGAGAACAAGTGTTTATTTTTTTCCCAGAGCCAGCTGGAACCTGGGGAGGCCTGGGGCAACAGCCACCACCTTCTCCCTGTGTCATCACAGGGTGGAGAGAGAGAGCTCTGGCCTCTTCCTCTTCTCATGAGGACATTAATCCACCCTGGGACCCCACCCGCATGACCTCATCCAAACTCAGACACCTCACCAAGGCCCCATCTCCTGACACTGTCCCACTGGGGCCAGGGGCAAACATTCAGTCACAGCAGGTGTACACTGTCATTGTGAGTCTCTAAACGTTGGGGCAATTTGTTACACAGCAAAGGAGCTAACATACTTCATGTAGCCTGCTCAGCATGGCAGCTTAGCAGTCTTCTACATTTTAACTCAGCCTTCTGATGGCTTCCTGTTGCTCAAGTTGAGTTCTTATTCTCACCAAGGCCTGGATGGCCAGGTGTGACCCATGTCCGTCTGCCCCTCTGTCCTCATTTTTTACTGCTCTACTTCTCTCTCTCCCTTCCCTCCCTCCTCATACCCTCAACACGTGTGCACACACGTGAGCAGTGTGTGTGCACACACGATTGCACTTGCATACACGTGTGCACATCCACAGGTGTGCACACAGATGCGTACACATGCATGCGAGCAGTGTGTGCAGGCAGTGCACACGTGTGCGTGTGCTCATGTACCATGCACACGCACACACGCAGGCATGTTCTGTCTCCCATAAAGAACAGGGATGCCGGTTGCTTCTGGTTGTAACTGCTATGGTAGCATTTCGCCTAGGATCTGTTATGCTCTCCTGTATACTTCATGAACACGTAGGCGAATTAAACAAATATTTGTTACTTAACATGTCAGTCAGACTTTGATGACAAATACCTAACAGAAACAACTTAAAGAGGAAAGGCTTATTGTGGCTCACGGTTTCAGAGGTTGCAGTCCATGGTCTGCAGGATGCACTGTTTCTGGGCTGTGGTGAGCAGAGCAACATGGCAGAAAGCTGGAGAGGAACAAAGTTGCTCACTTCATGGTGAGCAGGAGGAAGACAGAGACGGAGGAAAGGTCTGGGACAAACTAAAGCCCCCGAGGTCACATCCTCATGGCCTACTTCCTCCACCCCGGCCCACCTCCTAAATTTTCATCACCTCCCAACAAGGCCATGAAATTATGAACACAGAGGCAGCTGAATCCACTGATATGTTTGGACACCTTTGATCCAGTCACCTGTCAGGGATTGTTCCACCAGCCGGGGTCAAGCCTGTAAAGCACGAGCCTTTTGTGGGGACACTTCACATCCAAACCGTAACACTTGGGTGTTTTACGATAGACACCAGACATAGAGTTCTGAAAAGCTCAATATGACTCCTGCCTTCTTGCAGCTCAGAGAAAAACAAGGAAATAACTAACAGACACTGAGAATCCTGAGTGCAGATTTTCCCCTCCTAGGCAGAGCCACCCTGGAGAATCCGCAGGAGCCCAGGCATTTGGTGCAAGTAGAGTTTTCAGGGTAATCTTCCCCACAATAATGCAATTGCAAGAAACTTCAAAGCGCCTTTAAAATGTAATTTTTATTGTTGCTGTGACTTGAATGTGGTTTGTCCCCCAGATTCATCTGCTGCAGGCTGGGTCTCTGGTGTGGTGATATTGGGCCTGGTGGCAAGTCTTAGGAGGGGATTAGAGTGATGCTCTGGGACCACTGAGCTCTCCCAAAGTCAGCTGTTATGAAAGCCTGAGTCTGACCTTGAACTGCTCTCTGGCTTCCCGTCTACAATGTGACCTCTCCTGGTCTTGCCCTTCCACGATGCTGTGAGTTCCTCAGCAGAGCTAAGCTGGTGCCGGCACCACGCACGTGAACCTTCAGAACTGAGAGCTAAAGAAACTCCTTTTCTTTATGAGGCTGGCCCGGCTCATGTATTTCATTACACTAACAAATGGTCAAATGCAAGTGTAGTGACTCTTACAGAGAACCAGGGTCACCATTTCACTGTTGTCCACAGTACTGGGAACTACCCAGAGGTCTGACTACAGCAGATTAGATCCTATTTACTGCGGCACCCGGGAAATGTGGTGGACAGTGGTTATGTGGCTACTGAAAGTCATCTCGATTTGATGACATTTTCAGGACAAGTAGGTGAGAGGCACATGCGTAGAGCCCTAGTGTGTGTGTCTGAGCGCCTGAACGTGGTGGGTACACACACGTACACCCAGCTGATGCTGAGTTGTTACTCTTGGTAATGATATCTGAGTGATGCCTCCGTAGGTAATCATTATTTTTCTCTCAGCTTTTAGTATTTTCCAACATATTTTGAAAATAGTCATAAACTTTAATATAAAACAAAGTCTAATATATTTAAATTATCAAGTGTCACAATACAGGTTTTACTACTCTTCTTTTCAGGACAGATCGGGGTTGGCTGCTCTGCCTTGGCTGGTAGATGTGAGGTTAAGAAAACGAATGACTTGAAGCCTGTGTGCACCAACCTGGCCTGGTGGAGGCTCACCATGACTGAGGAAATGACAATGGTATGGGGCACTCTGCTTTTCTCCTCTTTCTTTTTATTTCCATAGCTACATAAACTATCAAAATCTAAAGCACATTCAGCTTTATTTCTTCTACTTTGGTGAAGCTGAAAAGCATTAAGATAAAGCGAGGTAAAGCTTGATTTCTCAGTTCCCCAATATGCTTACTTCCCTTCCTTAAGGTAGGAAGGTAAGATAGAGCGTTGCCTTCCATCTTAGGGGGAGGGTTTGGATATGAGGCACTCCCCAAAGGCTATGTGCCAAAGGCTTGGTCACCAGCTGACAGGCTTTGGGAAGTGACCAGATCCTCAGGGCTCTGACCTCATCAATGGATTAGTTTATTGATTGGTTCATAATTTGATGGGTTGTCAGGAGGAGACAGAAACTTAGGGGGTGGGACCCAGTTAAAAAGAGTGGGTCCATGAGGATTTGCTTTGGGGCTATATCTGGTCCCCAGTCCCTCCCTCTCTCTTTGCTTCATGCCTATCATGAAGTGAGTAGTCTCACCCACCAAAGGCTTCCACCACCATGATATTTGGCTCCACTTCAGGCCTAAAGCAATGGATCTAGCTGGCCATGGACTGAAACCTCTGAAACTACGAGTCAAAATAAATCCGTTTTTCTCAGATTACTTTGCCATTGCAATGGAAAGTGACTAACAAATGTAGAATTTACTTTCCTATGCATACTACATGCACATAGACATTCATGCACACAGGAACACACACATGCACATGCAGGACACATATGTGTACACACCGACACATACAGGAACATGTGCACACATGAACACATGAACACAACAAACAGATGTACACACATGCAGACACACAGGACCATGTACAGGTGCATACACAAGAACATATGAACACCTAAACATATTGGAACACATGCATGCACACATGTTCAGGTGCAAACACACAGAAACACATGCAGTCATGACAACGCAGGAACACATGCACACCTACAGGAACTCATACATGCACACAGGTGGGTGTGATCCAGGAGTGGGGTCTGAAGTCAGATGAGCTTTGTTTGGATATCAGCTCACAGCTCACCTTCTGTGTGACCTTGGGCTGGAGGTGAAACCTGTTTGAGCCTAACCATTTTTAACAGAGCTGCAGTGAGTATTGGCACATCGAGGTGCCTGATGATGACGAGTGTGTGCTCCCCTTCACAGAACTGGACTCAGACCCTGCAGGTCGCTGTCAGGTCTGGATGGGCACTGGGATCTGCAGTGAGAAGGGGAGCAGTGGGGAGGATCTGTCTGTGTTCTGTTCTCCTTTCTGCCTGCACAGCTCTGTCCTAATATCCCGCGCTCTAGGGTGTGTCATCCCCGTGAGTAATTAACATGCTTCTATAGAAGCATAACAAACACCACTGGGGCCGGGAGAGGAAGGGGCACGAGGAGAGGGAAGCTCCAGCCCACCCTGCTTTCTGCACATGAGTGCTTTGGGAAGGAAGAGCTGGCAGCTCTATGGATTACCAACAAGTGAACCAAGGGCCCCCAGCTGGATGGCTGCATGGGCCAGGTGGTGAACGGAGGCCTGTGGTGTGAGCCTGAGCTCAGAGACTCAGAAATGTTGACTCACGAAGCTGGGCTGGCTGGGGACAGGTTCCTCAGTCACCAGCAAAACTATGCTTTGCTGTCCCCATGTGGAGTCCCAGGTGGGTGCCTTGGGAAAGGCTGAGGCCAGTTCCTGGCTGGGGTCAGGCTGGGGTCCAGCGTCTTAGTAGTGTCTTGCAGTGAAGGGTGACTAATTTTCGGTTCCCACTCTGAGGTCAAGGTAGAAGATTACCAGGAACAATGAAACTCGCTTTCTACTGGGAAAAAAAGTGCAGAAATTTAATTTCCAGGGCAATTAATCTGGTGCCTCTGGGGGTCTAGCTAATAATTCAAGAGCCACTCTCCATGACCCCATCAAGGTACCAGGGCAGGAGCGACCTTCCACACTCCTGCCATAAGGTGCTCCTTGGGTCCTAGGGCACCACACAGGCACCTAATGAGTTACACATTAAAAAGAAAAATCCATAATCCCCCAAGAGCCTGCCGGTACAGAGCAGCCAACCTGGGACACAGGACAGATGGAGGCCCTGGCAGGGGGGGGTGGTATCCTGGAAGGGCTGAGGAGGGCTGGAGCCCGGGTACAGGAAGTATGTTTGCACTGAGCTGGGTTCTTAGAGTTTAAAAAAATTGACCAGAAGCATCTGTTTCACAAGGCTTTCAATCCCAGCAACTGCCAGGATAGTCTGCACTGTAGGTTAAACACAGTGGCTGGCTGGGGCGGGCCATCCAGGTGACTGTGTTACTGCCCTGGCATTTCCCACGTCTCAGCAGAAAGGCTGCTCAGATGTGTGCAGGTGAGCATGCAGCCTCGCTGTGCTGGGTGGCCTGTGAGCTGTGAGGTAATGTAGCTCAGAGCTGACCGAGAGCAGCAGTCTGGAACTCCCCTGCGTGGCCACGTGTTCTAGTTTTTACTGCTCATCTTCCTGAGGGGCTCCAGGGGAGGGTGCAGAAATCAGTTATTTCATCACTGCCGCAGCCGCAAAAATGACCCCAGAGATATGTCACTTTTAGGACCTCCAGGAAAGTGAGCATCATCTTACACAGTCTGAAATGGGAGTGATTAGGGATTTTTGGGAAGCTGAACCTGGATCTTCGTGGCTGGCATCCCAGTAAGAAGGAGGCAGAGGGAGTGTGGAGCCAGGACCCACTGGAGCCACCAGGAACTGCAGAGGCAAGAAGTAACCCCCTTCCCACCCTGAGCATGCAGGGGAGCCAGGCCTCTGGCTGCAGGCCTGCTAGGGTGTCTGCTGTCTCACCCTGCCCGTCTGCCTACAGCACAGCACCTGCAGGGTACTATGGTGGTCCTTTGTCCTGGCTGGGATTCCACAGTACCCCTCCCCTCTTGTCCATTTTTCTATCAGCTTTCCCCGAGTCCCAAGCTCTGGGCCTTTCTGCTCTACCCTGGCCTCTTCTGGCTCCATGGACTCTCCCTCCGGGTTCTGGCCCCTGACTCCACAGACCCATCAGTGCTCTGCACAGTCCTGCTTCTCGAGTTCTCAAGAGAGGACACATATCACAGACCCTGCATTCTCCTTCCTAAGTCCGTGCTACTTTATGTACAAAAGGAGTTGCTCCTTGAGGTGAAAACTGCAGGCCAGCTGTGTGTCTCCCTTGGGGACTTGCTCACAGTTTTACACTGTTTTGTGGAACAAAACTCTGGATTCCAGGCTGAAAATAACCCACACCAACTCTTCATCTGGCTAAGACGTTTTTCTTAGTTTGAGATTGAAAGCCGTCCTAGGAGCTAAACTTCTCTATAAAAACCAGTAGCCCAAATCTGCCTCTTCACCAAGCAAGTCATGGGCAGCAGTGAGCACAAACTGACTTGGAGAAATGTTTTGTCCTATTGAAAATGTCTCTGAACTTAAAATGAACTTGAAGATGCATCATCTCATCTGTGACCGCTGCGTCATAGAGCAATGTGGCAAATACTTGTCTGAGGCCTCAGGGACAAATTCTGACTGAGAGCTGAGTCTCTCTCCCAGGGGGTTCCTTCCCCGGGGATGCATAAGGAAACAGGAGTTTAGAGACTGCTCACTGTGTCTGCTCCATGCCCCTGGGAGGGACACCCTGGAGGCGGGGTGGGGAGCACAGAGCTCCACAGAGCCTTGAGCAGGCCTCACTCCTTAACCTGGGAGTCCAGGTTCCCACCTGAGGGCCAAGCACTGGAGAAGTGGGAGCAAATGGGGACTGTGCAAGGTGGGTGGGTCTGGGCTGCAGGGCAGCGGGAGGCAGGGGCAGGGGCAGGGACAGGGACAGGGGTGGCCTCCCCATGTGCTCAAGATACTCATGCAGAGGTCTGTCCCCTAGGAGGCATGGCGATGACATCAGCATAGCCCACTCTCGAGGAGACGGGACCGAGTGGGGTGGAAGAGGGTGTGGAAGACAGGTAGAGTCCTCTCACCTGACCACAGAGCCAGCACACACCCTCACATGGCTCCAACCCAGGGAACTCAGCCAGGTGCCAACATTGGGCCCACCCAACCTATAAATTCTCGTCGTCTTCCAACCCAAACTCTGTAGCCTGTGGGCACACCTGGCTGCATTTTCTACACTCTGAAATGCCAGTTTAGACAAATCAAGACCTCTCCCAGTCCCCTTGCCCTTCACCTTGCTTGACGTAGGGCTCCAGCTGGTCCAAGCACCTTCCTCTCCTCCTCCCTGAGCCTCCAGAGCTGGCAGACTTCACAACAGATAATGGGGTGCTTAACTTCCCAATATGCCACCTGCAGTATTCTGGTTTTGTTTTGTTTTTCAGACAAGGTTTCCTGTGTAGCCCAGGCTGGCCTGAAACTCGAGATCCTCCTGCCTCAGCTTCCAGAATGCACCACTATGCCTGGGTTGTGTTATGCTTGTCTCCTTGCCCTCCACAAATCTGGACCATGTGCACTGCTCTCCCCTTTACTCCCTCCACTCCCCTCTTCCTTCTCCTTCCTGACGATACAATGGGACCATCTGTGCTCCCAAGATGTGTCTAGAACTGACTGCTGTTGTCCTAGAGCCTGTGGTTCAGGTCATCACTCCTGTGGCCAATCTTCAGGGTCCCTGAGGACAGTGGCACAGGGGAGAAGGGTGGTGTTGGGGTGCTCAGAAGCAGGGTTTTCTGAGCAAGAGCAACACGGGTGGGCACGGCTCTAGAACTGCTCCTGCTTGCAAACCTGACTGCTTGCTCTCTTGCAAGCTCCTTGTCAGTTCTGGTTTGGGGAGGGTCTGAGGTGCCTTGTCCCATGCTGCCTGAAGGAGAAGTATCCCAAATGTGACTGCTGTTCACAAAGTCTATCAATAAGGTTTCTTCAAAAGAGAGAAACAACCACCGCTTAACCGAGCACGGGACCTAGAACCAGGCAGGAAATGAAGACACACCGTAGGGGTGAATGCTAACAGGACACTGATGCTGGGGACGCCCCTTCCTGCCTTTTTTCAAAGTTCTTAGAAAGTAACATCCCGGGATAGAAAAACTGAGGAATAATCTTTAGAAAAGCTATAACCATACTTGCATAAGCTTTATAGTTTATATTATGTTAAAGTATTTTAAAGTTAAATTTACTTTGATACATAAAACATAAAATGGAGCATATTAGTGTGGTACTAGGTGACGTTCAGATATCGCATTTGTTGTAATCTGGTTATGTCCTTAAACATTTGGCAATTACACACAGCACTCTGAATTACCTGGTAGTTTCTGGTTTGCTAAATCCTCTTGCTTTGTCTTGGGCCATCGACAGAGGGATGATGTCACTCACTGTGCTCCTAAACTGCCCAGGTGGCCTGGAGCTGCCAGGCCAAGATCTGTACAAGGTTTTGTACAGACCTCTGGTGGGTGAGGTGCTGGCAGTACAGGCTGAGTGGGGTGTCTGAGCACCCCTCCGTGGCAGGGGTCATTATCATTTGTGAAGGACACTCATGCCACACGACAGGGAGTGCAGACTCATGTCAGGCTGCCTTGTTTGAGCAGAGGCTCCGCCATGTACAAAAATGCAGTCTGGGCAGCCTCTTAGCTCCCCCTCACCCTGTGCCTTGGTTTTCTCACCTGTACAGTAGGGATAATGTGATGCTTATTCCTCCGAAGATGAAATGAGGCTACGACTACAGTTATGGTACAGCACCGAACATGTATATAATCAGCCCCAAGTGCCACTATCACGGAGAGACCGGGAGATGCATCCAGAACCCAGGGCCTCCCTGGGCTGGCCTCCCAGCACTCAGAGTTTCCTGGAGGACGGGCAGATGCACCTCAGCCAGACAGAACTGAAAGGGCACACAATTTTGACAAGTTCCACAAAGTTCATGGGTGTGGTTTAGGGATCTGACAACTCCGTGGGTTGTTGGGAAAGGCACAGGCATAGGAAATGAGGATTTCCCACAGGGTGGTTAGAGGCGGGAGCCCCTGATGGTCACTTGTCATTTCATCCACACCTTCAGCACTGTGAAAACAAGTCAGGCTCTTACACTGCCAGGTGGAGTTGACTGCCTCCGAGAAATGGTGTGTGTCTTTTCTGGGACTCTGTGCCCTACGGGGGAGATGTGAGGTCTTTGGACAGAAGGCACCGCACTTGTGTCATGGGGTGTCCCTGCCATAAAACAAGGCAGTCCAAGGAAGCATGCTTGTGCCACTTGAGGACAGGACTTCACAAGTATCACATTGTGTCTGGATTTTCTCAGACAGTGAGGAAAACCTGCACAGACACAACCTTGTCAACTGAGCAGACGCCCAGCCTGTGATCACCCAGGGAGGGATCCTCAGGCAGTGCTCACTGCGTCTCACGCTGTGGGACTGCAGCCAGAACAAGCCTCTCCCTCTCCCTCTGGGTGTAAATCAGAGGAATTAGAGAAAAGTGAATAAAATCACGCACTTGCCAGAGACCGTGTTGCCATAAGACTTCCACTCCATCCCCCTCTGTTCCTGCCTCACCGCTCAGCCTGTGGTCAGACTGACAGCAGGTCAGGACTTGTTCAGGTGGAAGAAGAGCTTTTCTTCAAGTGGCCCTGGTTTCAGGTCAGGCCCCATTTTCAAAATCTCCTACTTCTCTGAATCCATTAAATTCAAATCCCATCCCAAGCCAAAAGCTCTTCCGTATTGTCCTCTTCCACCTCATCGCTCCTAGTTAGGACACGTCTAGTTAGGTCCGCCTTTGGAGGGCATCCTCCTGTAAGCCATATATGCAAGGCATTGCTCCAAGTCAGACGGTTGTCTCTTCTTCAACCCTTTGTGTGATGCACTTGGCTGTGAGTAGTTGTTACTTTGTTTCGTGGTGTGTTGGGTTTAAGGATGTGACTATGTCATTGTTTATTTCTGGATTGTTCTATTGGTGGACACTGGGTGTTGTCCAGTTTGGAAAACTTATTAATACGGCACTGTGAGCTTTTAGTGCACACCTTTTGTGAACATGTGTGCATTTCTGTAAAGTTTGTGTCTAGCGGTGAAACTGACGGTTGGGTGAGTGAAAGTTTAGCTGCAGTGCGTGTTATGCTGTAGGTTTTCAGAGTGGCTGGACCCATTCGCCAGCCATTAGCACTCAGCGTCTGGCTCCTGCACATGCTTATCAGTGCTTGGCACAGTCTGTCTTTAGTTTAGCTTTTAGTTGTGTAGTCGCATCTCTCCGTGGTTTTAATTTGCACTTCCCCACTTCCTCTTCATCTCACAACACAACACCAAATCATGGTCCCATGGTTTGGATGTTCCTAGGTGAGAGGCCTTCTCACCAATGCGGTGCAGTTAGGAGATGCTGTGGGGCTAGTGGAGATCCTAAGGTCACCGAGGGGCATGTCCTCAAAGATTATGGGACCCAGCCACGCCCTTTCTTCTCTTGTTCAAGGACTGACCACTTACTCTAACTGGCATCTCGGTCCTCCAGCGCAGCTGCCCAGTCTCAGTCTTTGGACCTCCAAGGTTGCAAGCTGAGTCAACCTTTGTCCTCATTGGTCAGCTGCCTCAGGTGTTTCAGTGGGACAATGAAAGCTATCATCCGTCTTTTCCACTTTAGCTCTTCTGACATGGTTGTAGTGCTGTCATGTGGTTTTGCTTTGGATTTTCAGATGCTTCTGGCTATCTGGGTGCCTTTGTGCAGCACCTCTTCAAATTCCTCGCCCATTTCCTGAGTTGGTCCAGTCACAGTGTTTCCACTAGGAACCTACAACCCACATCGGCTTGAGCCTGGGACAGCACTCTTTCTTTCCCACAGCTGGGCATCAGCCCGAGCCCTGGCTGGGGATGGATATGCCCGTGCCTCTCCTGCCGCCAAGCACACAGGAACTTCCAGTCCTCCATGGGGGACCCATTAGCTTAAAAGTGATGTCACTGTGTTTAGCTATTATTTCCTTTTGGGAACTTGGTCGACCTCTGCTGAACCTCTCTCTACTGAAGTTTATAGACCGTGAAGAAGGAAGGCATAATGCTTTGGTGCTATGTGTTTAGAAGGTAAAGCGAGGCACAATGTTTATTTGTGTTACAAAGAATGAGGAATCAGGCAGCTCCCTTCCAGAATGGTTCAGGAGCTCCACGAGCACAAGAGGAAGGCGTTTATAAAATGGGCACTGAATTAAATCGAAGACAGCATTTGGCTGGTTAGTTACACGCTGCCTTACGAGGGGGACCACGTTGGGAAGTCCCTAGTTACATAACTGTAAGCTTGTCGGCTGCTTCTGACTGTTGGATGTGTACAAGAAATAGCTCAAGTTTCAGTCATGTTTGCACATCAAGCAAGGTCGAGGGCACTGGGAGGCCTGCCTAGCTTTGTTTGCTCAGGATTCTTCATGTCTGGTCTTCACTTTAATTTGCTTTAACGTTTGTAAGTCTTATTTCAAAGGCAAGTACATCGCTTTCTGGCAGGGTGACCGAACAACCGGGTCTCTGAGTAGTAATTTTCTCAAGGTTTTAAGCATGTACAGAAGTAGACACAACACAGGGAGAACCTGGAGTCACCACAGACTCAGCAGCAGCTCCACTCCTGTGTGTACGTACCCCTGAGAACAGAAAACATGTTTGGTTTGTGCCGTGTGCATCTGAAGGCTCCTTCAGTGTGTGGGCATCCTTTCCAAATGCCCTCTCTACGTTTTGCTCTTTGCTCCTTGTCCTTTGTGAGCATCCTGAAGTCTTCCTTCCTAGACCAGAGTATCTTGAGGTCTCCACTCCCTTCCTGGGTCATTCAGCACCTCTTCCCTGCTGGCCTTGGAAGTGGTCATTCCCTGACTGATCTTCAGAAAAAAGCTTGACACACAGTGGTTTTAGGGGTGGAATGGGGTGGACACTGAGCTGTCAGGGAACACTACTTTACCAGTGACTTTATGGGTAGAATGAGGTGGACACTCGGTCCTCCATCCTCCCTGCCACACTTTCCTTTGAGTGCCAGACAACAGGAGGAAAACCACAAAGGACACACTCTACTTAAAACTGCACCTGTAGCTGTTGAGGGGACCCAGCCAGGGGCTTGGCCAAGCTCATAGTCAAGAAGAACGCAGATTTGGGGGAGAGGCGCTAGCTGGAAAACTGGGGTTTGGGATTGGGGCAGAGAAGATGGGCTGCTGATGGTCAGCAGACTGTGAGCTGAAGCTGCTGGGCAGCTGGAGGTGCAGGCAAGGTCAGGCCTGTGCTTAGGCAGAAGTGATATCTCCTTGTGGGACCAAAAGAATCACTGAGGATGCTGGATGAGCTAGGCAGGGAAGTGGGGCACTCTGTTCAGATGTTTGTGGCAGGACCCCTGCCATCTACAAAGAGTGGGCTGGTGAGGACAAATGAGTTGGAATCATAGGTGTCATCCAGGTGACCCATACCAGTAGGCCTGGGCGAGTGGTAGGCACAACAGAGCATGTCCTGGGGCAGAGGACATGCAGGAGTGGGAGAGGAGCCAGAGCAGCTTTTGGCTTCTGGTTCTAACAACTGGTTATAAGCAAGTTGTTTCCTAGGATGGGGTCATTTTCTGGGAAGGCAGAGTATGTGCACTGAATATTTTGACCAAAATCTAAGAATGACGAGGGAGAACCAAGTGCAGGGTGCTTACGTACAAGCACAGAACATGGAGCTGGTCAGTGAGTGCCCCCTGTCTCCTTCTCCATATGGGGCCAAACCTTAAGGCCAGGGCTCTGACTTCAGGCTGGAAGCAGGCAGCACAGAGGGCTGCCTGTATGAGAGAGCAGGTTGGGGATTACTGAGAGTGAGGCACGACTGCATGTGAGCACTCGTGCGTGTGTACACCTGTGTGTCCTGGGCAGTCGATCGTTAGGGGAGCAGTGTCGGAAGGCCCAGGCTCTTGCTTCCTTGGGCTGTGTTACAGGAAAAGGAGAGTGAGCCATTTGACTCTGTAGGTAAAACACTTATGTAATCCTCAAGTTCAAGGAAAATTTGGATGGAAAACAGCTCAGGTGGAAAGCTTGCCCCGCACCCCCTGGGTGAAGAGATGTGCGCTAGGATGATGGCTTCTGCTCCGTCTGCCTGCCCAGATTCATCCACCCGAATTATGTGTCACTAAGGGCACGGGAGAACTCTGGGACCCAACAAAGGACCATAGTAGGGAGAGTGAA
Source organism: Castor canadensis (assembly GCF_047511655.1). Classification (NCBI taxonomy): domain Eukaryota; kingdom Metazoa; phylum Chordata; class Mammalia; order Rodentia; family Castoridae; genus Castor; species Castor canadensis. The sequence goes on along the minus strand of NC_133386.1, from coordinate 1,638,061 downwards.
GACAAGGGAAAGAAAGGCTCTTGTAGCTGAGATTGGTGGCAGAAGATATGGCCACAGAGGAGAAAGAGAAGTGACCAGGGGGAGCCAGACAAAATGGGGTTCAGAGAAGGCCAAGCCACTGTCACACCAGGAAGGATAAGAGTGAGAATGCAGACAGTGACCCACACCTTCTGAGACACCGGCTGGGAGATGGTGGGTGCCAGGTTATTCTGCTGGACCTCACACCCTGCAGTCAGCTGAGGGCCCAGGGCCACCTGACCAAGTGACCAGTAAAGGTTCTCTGCCTCTCTTCTGTTCTTCTGTCTCTCTGCATGTATACTGTGGTTTATGTGCATGCATTTGTGCACATATGTGTGCTTGCGTATTGTGTGAGTATCTATGTGCATTTGTATATGTGTTTCCGTGTGTATACATGTGTATTCATGGGTTCATGATGCTGTATACATACATGTATGTATTTGTGTGTTAAGTGTTGCATTGTGTATGTGTGTAAATGTACCCGTGTGTGTGTCTGTACACAAGTGTATATGTGATGTGGTGTGTGTACACGAGTGTATGTGTGGTGTGGCGTGGTGTGGTACGGTGTGTGCTAGGGGTACATTTTGTATGGTGTGGTGTGGTGTCATGTATTGTGGGGGAGGGTCTTGCTTTGTCCCTCAGTGGGGCCCCTTCTCCAGGAAATGCCTTCAAACTTGTCCTCCCTGAGCTAACCCCACTGTGGCCCCACACTGGCTGAGCCCCTGGCTGTGTCCACAGTGGCCCCATCCTACACACGTGTGTGATTTTCCTCCAGAACCTCCTCTCATGGCCCTGGCTGAGTCCCTGGGACCTCCCTTCCTCACACTGGTTCTGGCTTCTCTAGGTGCCTGGGCTGGCAGAATGGCACCTCAAACCCTGTGACCACTGAGGCTGTCCCTAGTCAGAGCCTTCTGTCCCTCCCTGCTGAGGTCTCCTCCTCACAGGGCACCAGCCTGCTGTGCTCTCCTGGCCCTGGGGACACAGCAGACCCACTGTCAGGCTGTGCTTGCTGCTGCCCTGGAGTCTGTGTAACCAGCGGCACTTTGTAACCTGCTGTGGACTGAATGTTTGTGCCCCCTAAACCCTGTGTGGCTATGTTTGGAGATGGGGCTCTGAGGAAGCACACAGATTATATGGGGTCGTAAAAGTGGGGTCTGTACAAGGAGAGACACCATGTGAGCACACAGCGAGGAAGTGGGCTTCTGGGAGCCAGGATGAAAGGTGGCACCAGGAGCCAGCCCTGCCCTGGTGATGGCACATTTCCAGCCTCCAGAGCAGTTACTAAGCTGCTGGGCCAGGGCGTTTGTTACCATAGGTCTAACTGACTGACACTCAGCTCTGATGGGACCTCCTCGTGGCTCTGGAGCCTGGGGAGCATGAGAACATGGAGCCAGCACTGCCTGGCTGACAAGAGCCTCATGCTTCTTCCTGCAAGATGGAGAAACAGAAGGGAAGGAGGCGTGTGTGTGTGTGTGTGTGTGAGGGGGAGCCAGTTCTCTTTATAACAACCTCCTCTCACCACATCTAACCCACTCTCTTGGTATCTGCATCAATTCCTTTCTGAGGTGGAGCCTCTCATAAGGGCAGGCTGGGTTTGGCACTGGGTTGGTGGCACTCACCCGTCTTCTCACTTCGCTGCACTCTGTAACTGTGATTCAGAGAACATTCTACTTCATACAAAAATGCCTGTTCCTCCTCAGTGTGCAAGTCAGAAACCAGCAACTGCAGAGTGCAAGCAAGGCAAAGACAGGGCTGCCATGGCACTCATGCTAGGAAAGGAAAGTGCCATTGCCAAGTCTCTGCGTGGGCCCTCAGCGCAGCTGTGACAAGTGAGACTCTCCCGGTCTCTGGGAATGGAGGGAAGAGCAGCTTTGGCCTTGGTCTCCTTGTTTCTTGGCTGTCCCCAGCATGGACGGCTGGTGAATCGTGAGCCTGTCTTCCCTCAGCATTGAGGCTGTCTCACTTGTATCTGGGTGCTATGGTGGGAGAGGTTTCGAGGGCCCACTGCTCTGAGAGAGGAGAGCAAAGCCTATATGCTCAGGAGCCCCTTGCAGAATATGTGGGAACAGAGAGAGCCCCTTTATTTGGAAGTAGGGGAAGGTAGCCGAGAGCTACAAAACAGGCTTCAGCTGTAGACCCTTTGCTTGGGCAGAGGCGTCTTCCTCACCCAGCCTCCCTTCTGTGTCTGAAAGGCCAAATCCTGGCAGCTATGGCTACACACACACTGCCCCACCGGAGGAACTGCAGGCATGGCTGAGCACTCCTCAGGAAAGCCATGTGAGGAGGCCTCCTTCACAGGACTCTTTAGTCAGGGACCTTCTGGATGTGACAGACAGAGACCCGTGAGAGCACCCAAGTGAAAGGGGTTCTGCCATTGGCTGAAGTCCCCTTGAAAGTGTCAGACTGAAGACCAGCATGTGCTCATGTGAACCTGGAACCCAAGGGAGGAGGAAGAAGCTTAGCTCTTCTGTCCTCAGCTGTGTCCATCTGTCTACTCTGTTCCCTTTTCTCCTGTCTGGCTGCCATGGGGTCAACATTCCTGAGACTCTGCCTTGTCCTCTAATCAGGCTGACAGTCCCAGCCCACACCCTGCATGTCTGGCAGCCAGGATCTGTGACCTCTGCTTCCTCAGCAGGCCTTGGCCCCTGTCCCACTCCTTAGCAGGGCCTCCTGAGCTTGGGCTTTGACCGCACACTCTGTTCCAACTGCATCCTCCTTGTCCCAGAACAAAATCCACCCACCATCCAGGTTCCCCAGAGTCTACCAGGGGAGAAAGGCACTGAGATGTTGGAAAGTCATCTAGTAACTCAACCGAAGGCTTTATACTTCTCATAGGGACCCCCGACTCACAGGACCAGTGTCTCCATCTAAAAAACATGTGTGTTGCTGAGCGTCAGTGGCTCACACTTGTAATACCAGCTACTCAAGAGGCAGAGAGCAGGAGGATCACGGTTCTAAGCCAGCCCAGGCAAATAGTTTATGAGACCCTATCTCAAAAAGATCCATCTCTCTCTCTCACACACACACACACACACACACAAAAGGCTGGTGGAGTGGCTTAAGGTATACACCCTGAGTTCAAGCCCCAGTACTACACACACAGAAAAAAGTGTGTGTTTCTGCAAGAAAATTGTACAGGCATAATATCTGTATTGTCCATATTTTATGTCTTGTTTTAAATATTCTGGGAGCCCAGTAATAAAATAGAAGAAATTCCAGATGAACCTTTTCTTTAGATGAATATAGAGCTCTTATCTTCAAGACATGGGGGGAATAAAATCTTCAAAGTGACAAGCCAGCTTTTCCAGCATGGCAGGTGCTTTGGAGGACAGTGTGGGGTGTCTACATTCAGAGGTTACAGCAGTGGTTTTTCTCAGCGTGCCAGGAGTCAGTTGCTGAGCTGAACAACAGGCTACAGAGACAACGGGTTCTGCCCTGCTTCAAGGGCCCCACAGGGAGCCCCATCCTTCATGGTTCCAGGTCAACTCCACCCTGGTTTGGGTGGATGTAGCCACCAGGGATGACGGGATGTTAAGAATGTGCTGTCGTCTGACATCTTTCTGGCACTTCTGTGGTGGTTTGAGACTTGCCTTGTGTTGGTAACAGAGTTGACCAAGAGGTTTCCTCACATCTGTATCTGTAAATCCACGAGACGCTCGTTTTGTTATATAACATGAGCCAGTTCTCTAAGTAAACTGCCCCAAAGTTACTTGTCCCCAACACCAATGAAAGGGTTATCATCTGCTCCTCTGTAGGACGAGTATGATAGGAGCGTCTGGGCGTTCATTGGTGGAATGGACAATAAAGCCCACCATTGCACCTGGCCACATCCAATATGGCTGCTGGTGCTCAAATGAGCAGGCGCTCATGTTTTCCTTACTCAGTCGGCATCTATGACTTATGATAATCATGATAGTGAGATGAAGTCCCACCTAACTCCTGCTGCCTAAGGGGGTCTCAGCATCCTGGATGAGAGACGGCAGCAGGTCACAAGGAGGGGTCTGAGCCTTCTCTTCCTCCCTCAGGAGATGACCTGCTTATACCTGCATCACATCCTGAGAGGAGCCAGAGGCCACCTGGCAGCCCCACAGGTCACCCTCATCTGCAATACCGATCTAAAACTAATACCTAAATCTAAAACGCGAAGCAAGAAGAAATCCAGTTCCTGTTCATTTTAGTAAATGGAATCAAGGTGCAGGATTCAAGTGTAGGGCCAGAGGGAGAGCGTGAAAGTCTCCTGTGTGTGTATAGGTGCACAGGCATGTGCGTGCTCATGTGTGTGTGTGCGTGTGTGCGTGTGCACATGCACAGTGTCCGTGTGCTGTGTGTGCATCAAGCCTCGTGGTGCACACAGGCGCCCCACGATTGTGGACCCAGTGGTCGAGCCTTGTGTTGGGTCAGATGCCCCGAACATCCCTGGACATCAGCTTGTTCTGGCTCAGCCCCTGTGAACAGCTGACCCGAGGGTGTGACCATGGGGAACAGGAAAGGGAAGACAGAATCTGTTGCTGTCCAGAGTGGGACAGCTGCCAGCTGACCCCACAGCCGCCTGTCCGTGTGAGACAGGAGCAGGTGCCGAGGGGAGCACTAAAGTCCCTGTGACAAGTATGTCACAAGATACATGATGAAATTCACCATGTCAACCATTTTAGGCGCACAGGTCCGTGGCTTCACGTACATCTACATCACTGTGCAACGGACACCACTGTCGACCTCCGGAGCTTTGTCAGCTCCTCCTGAAACCGCATCGAGACTCTCTCCCTGCCCTTGCCCGGTCCCCGGCAGTGCCCTCCTCTCCCCGGGTCTCTGATCGGCTCCAGAGGCCGTGTGGGAGTGGACCCCGTGACCATTGCTTACACTGCTGGAATATTCAGACATCATTGGATTTTTGAAGTCAGAAAAGAAAATTGAAGCTAAGATACCAATTTTGAGGTCAAAAGTTCAAAGTTTTTATTTACATCACAAAGAATGACATGTCAGGCGCTGAGGCAGCCTGGCCTGATGTTGTCTGATTGGAATCATCCGAGGTCAGCAGTTGGTCTCTGAGGAAGCCCGGCTTGGGTAATCGGCAGATGCAGCTTGGCACAAAGTGAGGAGCCAAAGCGTGTCATGCTTCACGGTGGTTCTTGTCATTCTTCAATTTGGTCCAGATCTTCACAGAGTTCATCTCTGAGAGTGAGGCTGGGGAATTATCAGCAAGCCTAAGTAATTTTACTTCAGGTCTATCGATAGGTGAATTGTCAGATTATCAAAGTGCTTTGCAGTGAACTGAAGTTCTGCGAAGGAGCCACGTCCAGAGGGACCTGAGGGGTCCTGGACTTTAAGCAAACTACCTTTTATCCCATCGCCTATCATTTCCAGTTTCTTCCTATCCACTTTTTCAACTTTTATTTCTCTAAAGTGAGTCTTAGGATGAAGACTGTGTCTATAAATATTCTGAGCTTAGACAAGGATCATGAAATCCACAGCTAAGTTGTACAGAAGAGATGCCAGGTGTTGGCAAAAACCAGCCATCGCTCCACCAGCCGTGCAGCCAGGGCATGACAGGTCTCCCCTGAGCTGAGGGTCCTGGGACTCAGGTGCTGGGAGGTTCTGGGCCAAGTGCACATTGCAGCTTGCTGAGGAAACAAGCAATGTCCAACTGCCATGTGTAACTTTTCTTTCAAGGTAGGCACATTTGCAGGAGTTGGATAAAGTACAGTTTTCAGAGTATTCTTTGTTATGTTTTTATTGTTTTGCTGTTTCAATTAATGAGCACTTAAAACACTGCTGCCCTCCTGTGGGTGGCCAACACAGTTCTTTTTTCCTTTCTAATTCTGAAAAGCTCCTTAAAAAGTTTGGAAAGTTTTCCATAGATGCATGGAGACCCAGGTGACACTCCTCTGCTGTCACAATTCTAAATGAAAATCTGAGGGGAAGTGGGGTTTTATCCTACAACCAGTGTGTGTGTGTGTGTGTGTGTGTGTGCGCGCGTTCCAGGGCCTCCTCTCTGGTTTAGATACCATGAACAATTCTGGATAAGAACTGACACAGGAGATCACAGAAATGTCTGCCTGGATAGAGAATGGTTTCAAACCACCCAGTTTTCTTTTTCTACACTGTTATGGTTTGGTTTGTTCTGTTTGCCACAAAAGGCTCAGGTATTGAAGACTTGAACAATGCAATGTTCACAGGTGGAGCTTTGGGGAAATAATTGGGTCATAGGGCACTAGCCTAATCAATGGATTAATCTATTGGTCAATTCATACTTAACTGAAGCATTGGGAGGTAATGTGAACTGTGAAAGGTGGGGACTGATTGCACTGGAGTGGGTCTTTGAAGGGGATAGCTTGTCTTGACCTCTTCTCTTGGTTTCTCTCTGCTTCCTAGACAGAGAGCAGCTCTGCTCTGTCCTGTCCTTCCCACCATGATGCTTCTGCCTTGCATGGGCCCAGCAGCAACTAATCCAGCTGACCAAGGACTAACTTCTGAAACCCTGAGCCCAAATAAATCTTTCCTCCTCTTGAGTTGTTTGTTCTGTGTATTTTTGTCACAGTGACAAAAGGGAACAACACACATGTATAATAATAATATTGTAATTATAATAATAGTAAGGCATATGTAGGGGAAATTCTCTTTTCCAGGAACCGGCCTGACATTGCGCATTGCAGATCTTCTCCTGTTTATGTGGACTCCAACCCAAATCCATGCACTGCTAGTCACTGGTGAAATGAAAAAGAAAGAAAGCTTTGTCTTTCTTTCTTTCTCTGCAGAGAAAAGCAAGAGCCTGGAAGTCACTGCCAGATGACTTTGTCTCAGAAGCTGGAAATTCCTGTGTTTACATTTGGGGTGCTGGCCAAACACCATGCGATTAGTGCAACAATGGCCTGTCCTAGCTTGATTAGCCGGAGTCTAACTGATACATGGCGAAGTGAGCATGCCGCCCTCAGACACTGTTTCTGTCACAGAAAAGACCAGTGGGCCATGTTCTCAGGAAAGTACTGTTGAGTACAAAGTTTCCTAAATGTCTTGCTTAGGCAAAGATTTACTCAACACAAGCTCAACTTGGACTGCCAGTGCAGGGTGACACTAAAATGGCAAGCCTCGAACCAGCCTCAACTGGCTCGTATTTGAGCCAGCACGGACATACTTGGTCTTCACTTTGAGAAAACACCCTCACTTCCTCTGGGGATGAGGTGTGGTTCGTAGAGAGAAAGAAAAACCTGGAAGCAATTTCAGCATACTCATCTTGTAAAAAAGTCTTCTGTCATGATACTTAAAAAATAATCGAACAGCAGCATTGCTTAACACAACGCCCTGAGGTTTCAGGAAATTCACAGAATATAACCAAGGGACTGGGAGTTTCCTGCCTAGAGGAGGCCTCACCGCTGGGCAGTCTGGGGCTTGTGCTGCCCAAGAAAGGTGGAATCAAGGGAAGGACCCTCAGATGCTCCAACCCCAGCCTACCACTGCTGCCCCCACCCTGACCTCAAGCCTTGCCTTAGGACCCCAAATGCTTCACCTTCCCTGACCTGCCTGCCACCCACCTCATCTGCTGCCTGAAGTGGACCTGAGCTGGATGCCTGGCAAGAAGAAGGCACCATGTGCAAGGAATCCACAAGTCACTCTCATTTCCAGTGGGCAGAGATGAAAGCCACTTAGGCTGCTGCATCTCACTTTGCTCGTGTGGGAAGACAGACCTGTTGACTGGCATTTGCTTTGGTGATCTTACCACAGTGTGAACCATGGGACCCAGCCACGTGGACAGGGACGGAGACTGCCAGGATAGAGGACATGGAAGGGGCCCCCATGGGGCCTTTGGAAGTTAGTAAATGTCCTCTCTGCTCCTCCTGGTCACGGTGTGGATGACTGAAGGATTCTAATCCACAGTCACGATCCCAGTTGATCAAGAGCACTCTACAGGACTCACACTAATCACTTACCAGCTAGTACTTCTAGAAAACCAGCAGCACCATAACAGAAGAGTTCCATTTTGTGATGACAAGAGAATGATCCAAATTCTAAAAACAGAACCTCAACCAGAAGAAAGTCCACGTTCTGGTGGTTTCTGTCTTTCACCTCATTTGAGACCTCCATGTGGTAAAACTCGGCTTATGGTGGTCTACCACTTCTCAAATCACTGCTCCCCTCCTCCAACCACCACTCACGGAGACTCAAAGCTCTGATGGCTCCTGGTGGCTGCTGTACAGACTAGGGCCACAGCAAGGACTGGTGGCATTATTTCCTCACGTCTTATTTCCTATGGTCATGTGCTCTCCACAGGCAAAGCAGGTGGTCCAGGACTAGATGGTGGACAAGGTGAAATCTCCCGGCTCCCCAGGCATTGAGACCACATCCCCAGCTGATGGTAAGGTCATACCCAACCCATCTGGAGGAGGTGAGTTCCAGACAAGTCAATGAAGAGGTGATTGTCCTTCATTGCTGTGGCCCTGTGGTAGAAGCAAAGGTGGCAACATTTCTTATTTGACCTTCAGTCCCATCCTGACCGGTGTCATTACCCAGTGTCTCAGGAAGCAAGCTTCCATAAAAAAGTGCCATCGCTCTTGGACAAGGAACTCAGGTTCTCTGAGTTCCCGTGCCTGTTCAGGGCTCTCTGCTAGGCCACAGATAGTCACTTGCTTACTGGGTGCTCTCACAGCAGACAGAGAATGGTTGGGATTCTCTTCTGATAAGGACATAATCCCATGGTGGGGCCCACTGCATGGCCTGTGTCACTTCCCCAAGGCCCTGTCTCCAGCGGCCATACATCAGCTGTCAGGACGTCAAGGTGAAATGAACCCAGCTTGTGATGCTTTGTCTGGACACCAGGAGCTCTCTTGATGCACCTGGCCATCTTTGCTAGCATGTCACACACATTTGGTGGAACAGGGCACAGACAGTCCCTGGTTTTGTTTTTGTTTTTGTTTTTTTGTGAGGCATAAAGCTTGTATAATAATTTTAGCACAAAATCACAAATGCAAATTTAAGTACAAATGTGGATGTTAATTTAGAATAAGTCAATCAATTATAACAAATATGTATTTCCCACATTGCTTCTTCTAGAAAAATGACCTATTTTCATCAATTAACCATGACCTGCCTCCAAGGGACTTTCCCCTATAATTCTCATCTGCACATTCTTGAGTGACTCTCCATATGACAAACACTTCTAGAGGGAGAATGAAATGGTCAATTGGGTTTCCCTCTATCATGTGTGATCAGAATCAGTTTTAATTATCCAGTCTAGAAAAGTTTTGTACACAGATCCTACTTGTGATGACATGCATATTTTTATGATTGTCCTTCAGTTTGGGAAAATCCCTGTCAAGCTGCTTGCATATGTAACTACACAACTTCAAGACATTGGAAGTTGTCCTCATTTTTAAGCCCTTTTGACTTGGTTGCACTCCCTTCCTGAGCTGCTTCCCCAACTGGCTCTTTTCATTTCTTCTCTTCTCTCCTCTCTTCTTTTCCTCTCCCCCTCCTCCTCCTTCTTCCTCTCTCTTCTATAGTATTGGGGTTTGAACTCAGAGCCTACACCTTGAGCCACTCTACCAGCCCTTTTTGGTGTTGAGTTTTTTTGAGGTAGGGTCTCATGAACTATTTGTCTGGGCTGGCTTCGAACTGTTATCCTCCTGATCTCTGCTTCCTGAGCAGTTAGGATTAGAGAAGAGAGCCAAAGGTGCCTGGCCCCAACTGGCATTTAATGTCTACATTTTCATAATGGATTGAACTTGATGTCAATATTTTCTGTCAAATCAGTAAGAAATTTGCCACTCTGTCCAATGTGTACACATGATTAGTTCTTCCTCAGTTAGATTGCCAAATAACCCACAGGTCCATTTTCTTCTGCAACAGCCCCCCCCTTCTCTCTCTCTCTCTCTCTCTCTCTCTCTCTCTCACACATGAGGTCTCTGTGTGTAGGACCTGACTGGAGGGTGTGTGATCACCATGTGCTCAGGATTCACAAGACCAGGTGCAACCCAGTCCTGAGATAAAATCCTACATCCTGGACTGGGGACCACCAACCTCCGCACACAGATGTGCCTGCCATGTGCAACACAGTTCAGCTGCTCAGCTCTGTTTGGCATGATTCATGTCAGAAAAGATCAGCAAGCCTAATGCTTTCATCATCTCATCGCGCGTGCTGTTAACGGTGGCGTTCTTTCTCAGAGCCTCTCACACTCCATGACCATGTTGGAGTGTAATAGAAGTTAAACCGTGCTGCACAGAAATAAGCAGAAACTTGGTGAGGGGCTGTGGAGGATTTGGGGGTACTAAGGAAGGGAGAGAAGAGGCATAGCTAGCCACATGAGCTGTGGAAATTTGCAGGTTGAGGCTCAAGTTCAGGTCCCAAGGATAGAATCTTTGCTTCTAATCAGAAAGGATGATGGCCAGGTGCTCAGTGGCTGGCAAGTGCACTGAAGCAGCTGACATGGAGCCTTCAGAAAAGTTCCCAAAGCTACACCCAGAACTGGGTCTTCCCAGGAGACAGCCACCTCTTTCCATCGGGATCCTAGGGTGAAGCTGTGACCAGGATTTTTGACTTCAGAATCACTTGGCTCCATCAGTTTGCACCAACAAAGGAGGTTCTTTACACCTGTGCCCCTCCGCCTCCTGCAGCCAACATGCCATCCTGATTTTGAGGGGGGGTCCCGTGGCAGCTGCTGCTGGCCCCCACCCAGCCAGCCTTGCAGAGAACCTTCATCCTACTTGTAGTTCTGGCTGCAGAGACAGATGGAAAATGCAGTTTTTAACTTTGTCTCTACTAAAGTGTAAGTCACACTAACAGTGGGAATGTCTAATTGTGGCCCTTGTGGGAAGATGAGAAGGAGATGGGCAGGAAGTGGTTAGAGGATCAGAAATAGCCAAAAGTCTTGCTAGGTAATCCTCCTAATAAAATTTAGCTCTTTGCTCTGATGTGATGTGATGAGCCCTTAGACCTTGAGCAAAACTCTGCTATGAATAATTCCTTCTGCAAGTGATGTCTGAGAACATTAAGGAAAGACTCAAACTCTTCCTGTGCACATGATGGAAACAAAATTTAGATTAGCTCAAGCAAAAAATGAATTTATATGACTGAGAATTCTAAGAAAAGGGACTGATTGTAGGCATGGCCTGATCCAGGTGGGCAACTGGGCTGTATGTCTGCCTTCATCTCTTAGTGTGCTCTCTGCATTGACCTCATCCTCTGGAGTCTCTTTGTGTGTCCCACCCCAGCTCCAGAGTCATGTGACATGCATAACTCATGATCTCAGAGGTAGGGGGCTGGGTTCATTCTAGTGTTAATGTCTTCCCAACAAATGAAGCCACGTGGCTTTGGATATGCACTCAGGGCCTTGTGTTCCGAGTGGCCAATCTCTTCTGGTAATGCGCCCAGTGGGGGAGTGGGGTGAGCCTCAACACCCCCAGGATTGCAGGGGATGGACAGTTGCATTTTTCAGGAGGACAGACATGTCAGGAGGAGTACATGGTGTAGCAAGGGGAGAGAGTGGGGTCAGTAGAACGATATGAGAACAAAAACAGAGGAGTGTGAGGACAGCAGCTGTTCAAATGGAGACTTCACTGGGAAATTACGGCAAGATTTCCCAGAGGTCTGGGAAGGGTCACCTGGTCAGTGTCCAAAAGTTGCCCTGTGGTTTACTTCAAGTTATTTGGAGTGAGAAGTACAGGATGACCCAGAAATGGTGAGGTCACCCACACAGGGCAGACCTTGGTTTTCAATCATTCTGCCATTTCCAGTCCCATAAGAGTTCCCGTCCACCTTCCCCAACCAATCCTCGGGCACCTCGAGGCCAACACATGACCTGGTGTCCCCAGCTCTCAGCATTGGAGCATTTGAATGACCTTTCCAGAGCTGTGTTCTTATTTCTTGGTTTATCTCCCTCTTTCAGTTGATTCACTGAGACCCATCTCTTCAGACACTTGCATCAAGAATACAAATTACAGAGGATGAGGAGCTTGTGGCCAAACCTGTCCAAAGCTGAATAAGGACCACTGTGATTGCACTAAAGGGGCACTGGGGAAAATCAGGCTGTCATGTTAACTGAAAGCCACAATGCCACTTCCTCTGTCTGAGCCTTCGAGTGGGCACAGCAGATGGCATAAAGGCCCCTTTGCTCACCCTCCCTCACCTCACAGCCCAGGAGAGAGCAGGGTGTGCATGTCTGTGCATGTACATGTGTTTCACAGGTGCAAAGGTGCCTGTGTGTGCCTGAGATCAGGGACGACAAGGAACTGGAGAGCAAAGTGTAGAACAGAGAAAGATACTCCCTATGTGCTTTATAAAATGAAAAAGATGTCCACAATTTTATTTTAGAAAACCATTCCTTCTACCAATTATATTAATATTTAATATAGTACTCAAGAGTCACCAGCATATCAATGGCCCTTAGTGGCAGAGTGAGATTTACAAACCTCACTTGGGGAATATTTACCCATAAAGTGAGAAAAGACTCATCAGTTCATGAGTGTCATGAGTGTCACCATGACCATCGTGATGCACAGAGGGTGTGCATCTTAACTGAAGAATCACCGCTCTTCACAGTATATAAAAGAGAAGTTTTTCTGCAACCCACCTCATTACGATAGCAGCTTACAGCAGCAGCAAAGGTCTCCACCCAGCCGGAGGGCCAGCCTGTGGCAGCCCTAGCCCTGCTTCTGTGGCCGAAGGCACGGGGACATAACTCACTGCAGAGAAGGGGACCAGGCTATCTGTCCCCAGCACGGCATTCCCTGTGTGCAGGTTGCTGTGTCCAGGGCTGTGTCAGTGTCTGCCCTGCAGAATGTGCTGACAAGCCAATGCCACAGCACTGAAGTCACACTGTCCTCCAACTGCCCACGGCACCAGACCCTGCAACCATCTGATCTGCTGCTCCTCCTGTTCCCTCTCTCTCCTCTTCCTCCTCCTCCTTTTCAAAAATAGTTTTTAAGGCCAGTGTGTTCTTTCCATCATGTTTTGGCATTTTCAATGCCTTACATATGAAATAAATAAAATACTATTTCCTCCTGTTAGTATCAGGTTGATCATGCAGGAAATTGTGTGTGTGCACACACACACACACACACACACACACACTCCCCGAGGCTTCAGATCACCTGAGTTACTCCGGCTGGAGCAGGAGAACCAGCAAAGTGGCAAATGATTTCAATCCACCAGCTCTTGCTCTGGTGAGATAGGAAATTTCCAGGCTCAGATCTTGGAGGACAGTGACGTCGTCAAACCCTTTCTTCTTCCCTCCACATCCCCATTACAGCAATCCACTTTTAGGTATAGGAGTATAAGAAGTGTGGGGTTCCCAGAATATATAGGGGACACTGTGGGTGACAGAGCACAACTCAGCCTCGGGGAAGATGAGGGAGGGAGGAAGCCACCCCTGCTCTGTGTGTCTCACCTGGTCCCTGGTGAAGTACGGCTGCTGGGACAGCTCCAAACTCAGCATCTTGCTTGGTTTTGCTGAGTCCCCCATAATCCTGTCTGGAGAGTTAAGTACTGTACTGGTGGGGAGGGAGGAAGAACCCCAGGGAGGCATGGAGTTTCTCTATCAGTTAAGCTGAACAAAGACAGCTCTTAGACCTTTGGACAACTCATTCCCTGTCTGGAACATGAGTTATTCTGACATCTCAGGGAGGCCCCAACTACCTGCTCCAAGGAGCTTAAGAGCTACTCAGTGACAAACCCTCTTTGCTTGTCTTTATACATTTGTGTTCTGTGCCTCCACCTGCAAGGCCCTCTGCTCGTCACACAGTCCTTTTTCCTGGACTCAGACAATAATTTAGTAGACTTTGCAGATGAGCTATTGTAAACAGGTGTTAACTCAATTGACAACTCAGGGTTCAACTTGCACAACTAAAGGAACACGAGCCACAGGAACCCATCAAAGCATCCATTGTTTGGGAAGAGATTTTAGCCTCTCCACCCAGCCTGACATTGAATCCTCCTCCAAATCAAAGACACTCATTTTCCTTTTCATCTCAGCCCAACAATGTTAGCTGTTGAGTTTCAACATGCCAACCACTTTGGCTACACTGTAGCATTTAAATCCTTATTGTTGCATTTATAAAGGAGACATGGAGACACAAAGTAACTTGGCCAGGAGCCACACCATAGACAGCAGGACAGGGGTCTGAAGCCAGCACCATGTGGCTCCAAGTCTGTGTGCCATTCCCAGGGCCCACTACCATCCCTGCTGGACTTTAGAACAAAGTCCTGACTCTTGGAGCCAGAACTAAATTCAGATATTGTCCAATAGTGTGAAGTTGAAAAAGGCAGTATTTTGTGTGAGAGATGGAGCAAGTTTTTTTCTCACTCCCTTGTTATTACTGAACCTAGTTGGGCCTAACTGGGCAGTGACAGGAGAAGCAGAAAGGACACAGGATAGACAGACAGATAGACATTTGGGGCCAGGTGTGTTGGGTACTTGGGTGGAGACACAATAGTCTCATTGCTTCTTTTCTCTATTACTCTCTTCATTTACTCTGCTTCTTTTCTCTATCTTTATTCTGTAAGGCCTTACTCCTTTACAGTTCTTTAAAACCTTGCTTCTAAAGTCTTTCCTTAAAACCTTGCTTTTAAAGTCTTCTTTTCTGCTCTTTAAAGTCTCTTTCCTTAGACTTGCACTGTCCCATGTTCTCTTTAGCTTTTATTTAGCTTAGCTTTTCTTAAGCCTATGCATAAAGTTCTTGGTGCAGACTTGCACTGTCCTCGCAAGCTGCCAACCAATTCTATCCACCCTTCTTTAGCAATTCCCCTTTAGCATTCTCCTTCAGCAATTCTTTTCCCTTCAGCAATCCTTTTCTCTTCCAAAGCCTCCCACATCCAAAAGGCTCCCTTCATCCAAAAGCCTCTCATCCTCCTTCGGCAAGTCTTTTATAGCCAGTGGTAAACAAGGAGGTGGAGCAGCAGTTCTTGGGGAGGGGTGTGACATTGTAACAGGAGAAATCTGCCTTAAACAATTTAGGAAAAGCAGCTGAGCTGCATCTTGCCTTCTAGCTCTCTTCTGTGGCTGGGGCTGTGCCAAATCTTGGCCTACAGATAAACATCTTAGGAAAAGCAACTGCTCTGCATCTTACTCTAGCCTTATTCTGTGGCTAGGGTTGTGATGAACTCAGCCTTCAGAACATTGGGCACAGCTGTGCTTAGGTCCAGTTCTCATAGGCTTCTCATAATCCACTCTCCACAGAGAGAGATCTCATTTTATAAAAAAGAAAGTGAATATAAAGGAAAAGACCAGGAAGAAATGAACACATATTAAAAGAAGTAATCACTAGGTATGTGGGGGCTGGATTACAGATGACCTTTCATTATTATTATTTTCTACTTTTGAAGAGGACCAGCTGGCCCAGTACTCTACTTTCATAAGTGTATACTGTCATTTTCACAGCCATTCATTAAACTGAAATTTGTGTGTCACTATGGAAGTGATGGTCACCAGGATCCCCATGGTGGTGGAAATGTCCAATCACCACACTGTTTGATGCCAAAGTCACGATTTGCCTGTGAGTAAGGAGCACTGGACATGGAAGTAGTAAGACCTAGGAAATGAACTTTTTATTTCATTAATCATACTTACTTTAAAGATGAATTGAAGCAGCAGCCTGTGTCCTATGTTGGACAATACAATGGGCGGCAGAAGAGTTTTCAAGCAAACATTTACAGAGATGGCAGACAAGTCAGGAGCACCCTGTCTCCACCACAATGTTCCTGGTCCTGTTAGTGGGGGCAGGGCTGATGGAGGGGCACAGTGTGGCTCTGGTAGACATTATGCACTAAGCACAGTTGGTGCAGATGCTGCACGTGAATTGTGGTGACAACAGCAACAACATCAAATTCAGTCTCTGATCGTGAATTTTATCACAGAGCCAGAGGAGAACACAGGCTGTTCAGTGACCTGGTCAGGTCTGCTCCAGCCTCAATCAGAGTCTAACTCAAATACTTAACAATGACCTTGCTGATCAGGAAACATTTTTTATATGCATTCATCAAAGACATCAGTAGGCAGCTTTTAGTTTGATGATTAAAAAAAAAAAAAAAACAACTAACGTACTGATGCTTGGGATTGGTGTATTGAGCAGAGCCCATGGCTGCATCCTAAAAGCCCTGAAGTGAGCTGAGCAGAGCAGTAAGACCTCTTACTGCAATCCTCTAATGCCCTGGTGGAATGCTATGCTTCTAATGCAATGAAGCACTAATTATATCTTCATTTAAATCACAGTGCTCCAGTAACTAGGCCAGGGGGTTCTCTGCAGGAATCTGGGGTAAGCAATGTCTCCCCTGCTGGGCTTTTGTCCGAGGCCATAGGCGATTGCAAACATTTTATTTCTAAGGAGTTCTTTATAACCCTTGATTCATAAAGTCCTTCTGTGATGACATGGCTAGGAAGACTAATTTCTGTGTCCCCAACTCTTCTGCACTTAGTTTCCGATTAGCTTGTTGGACAATGTAAAGCATGCATAAGTTAAGACTCCAGGTAAACCGGGCACTGGTGGTTCACACTTGTAATCCTAGGGTAGCTACTCAGGAGACAGAGATCAAGAGGATTGTGGTTCAAAGCCAGCCTGGGCAAATAGTTGGTGAGACCCTATCTCAAAAAAACCCTTCACAAAAACAACTGGTGGAATTGCTCAAGGTGAAGACCCTGAGTTCAAAACTATACTGAAAAAAAAAAGACTCCAGGTAAAGGCTCAGGAGGTATGCAATTTGACACATCTGAGCAAGGAGACTAGAAGTGTGCAGTGTGCTCTGGGCATCACACTGTCACCTGTGTGCCCAGATGCCAAGGGTCACGGATTATCAGATATGATGGAGGGCAGGAGACAGTGGAGACCAAATCAAGAAAGGACATGGAGACCAATTACCCAGCTCCATTGTTTCCACCAGGTGCTCTATGGTGTAGTACATATTGCTCCCTGAGAGAGCTGCACTGGCCACTATCTCTGCAGATGTCCCCTGTCCCTCCAGGGCAGCATCTCTCCCCCCACGCAGCTCTTCATCTGCCACATGCCACAGTCCTACCAGGCAGGCTCACCTCGTCTGTCTCAAGTGTGGAGATGGCATCTGGCACTGACCCAGGATAAAACTCACACTGACCAGAGCAGTGTTCAGCAGTGGCCTCAAACTTTGTGTCAGTGCCCTTGATAGTCTTAGAAATCACCAAGGACCCTAAAGATTTCTTGCTTCTAAATTAGGTCTCTCAGTATTTACCATATTAGAAATTGGAACAAAGAAAAATTTAAAATGTTTAAGTGAATTTATAAATAGCAATGTTTTTTAATCCATCTGCGTTAACCAGTAATATATTTTTATTAAAACTAAGTATATTTTCCAAGAAAAGAAATTGGTGAGAAGACTGGCATTAATCTACACTTGTATAAACCTCCTTAATGTCTGACTTAGCAGCAGACAGCTGGATCCTTATACCTGCTCCTGTTATCAATCTGTTGGGCTATTCTTTTTAGAGTATAGGAGGAAAACCCAGTCATATTTATATTTGCAACCATTCACTAAACTCCAATTTGTGTGTCATTACAGAAGTGATGGGCAACAGGAATTCCCATGGAGGTAGAAAAGTCTTAACACCACACTGTTCAATCACACACACACACACACACATATGCATATATACTATATATGAATATGGCGAGTGTATGGCACTGTGTATTGGACTATTGTAAGAACCTCTTCTGATTATTATTAATATTGTTCTCTTGGCAGTTAAGATCCAATCAGTTAGGATTAATGGCAATGTGGAATCTGAAAACACATCCACACCTGCATATTCTCTCTCCCACTGAAGTTAATACCTATCTTGTGCATTGGATAGCTTTTTCACCCACACCTGGTTTTGTAACCTCATGCACTGCTGCTTTGCTGAGATCTACAGATCTCCCAAACATTGGCACTCTTGAGAGGATGGACCATGGCTGGGCCACATGTGGAAACAAAGCTCTGACCCACACTTTGGCAGCCAGCCTAGGAAACCAAGTCATCATCCACAGACACAGTCCAGGAAGCCAACCCGTCTACCAGTCCAGTTGTTGAAATTCTGACTGTAGGCTGTTGTGTGCAGTGACTGGTCCAGGAAGTCAAAAGATAAGCCCCGTAACAATTGACCCAAATGGCCAGGTCTGTATTAATGATGGACAGCTTCCAATCTTTATCCCTGCTTGCAATTTAGGGCCAACCAGAGAAAGACAAATACGTTCCCCATCCATCCCACAGGAGGTTCTTCTGATCCAAGGTCCTTCCTCCAACAGCCCCAGCTGAGGACCTCCATCAAGCCATCCTGGAGCCCCTTTTCCTCCTCACTAAGCTTCCTGCTTCTCTGCCTGCAGTATCTGCCAGGCAAGGCACGGGCCACTGACCCCTGTCCTCAGGGGCCTCTGACAAACAACTCTGCTCATCCTCATTTATTTGGTCCTTGTTTGTTCCCACACTTGGTATGCAATCACACATCATATCTGCTAATATTGCCATGCTATTCACCAACAAGTCTCCAAGCTGGGAGCCAGTGACTCATGCCTGCAATTCCAGCTACTCAGGAGAGATCAGGAGGATCGTGGTTTGAAGCCAACCCAGGCAAATAGTTCAAGACATCCTATCTTGCAAAAATGGCTGGTGGAGTGGCTCAAGGTGTAGACCCTGAGTTCAAGCCCCAGTGCCACCAAAAAAAGAAAGTCTTCAAATATTGTAAAAGTGTCAACTTTGGAGTGGTGGATCAAAGGGCCCACAAATTCTAATTTTTACTTAAAAACTGAAATTTTTTCACTAGCAACAAACACTACCAATTCTTTCCTTTGGAGTAGAAGGCTGACCACTACTCGAGTGTGAGGATCACAGTTTCTGTTGGTTGTTCTTCCAGGTAAGAACTGTGTTCTGTTTGCAGCAAGCAAAAATGATGTAGCTAGCTGAGTTCGTAACTTACGTGACAACCCGTGTGCATCTCTGGAAATGATCAAATGATTCAAATGGTCTCACTGACAGGACGGGCAGCTGAGGCGCTGTGTGCAGTTCCTATTTCATTGGGAGAATGGTAAAGACTCAGCTCACCTGGCAGTCTGATAAAACCATCGACTGGGTAGATGCCATGTTGCTGCTTGTGTTAGGGTTTTGCACTGAGCTCCAAAGTCCTGCAGGGAAAACAAGCCAGAGAGAGCCCCAAGCAGGAGTGTCACTCTGTGAGATTGTGTCCTCAGGGCAGAGTTGGCTCTGGCTCTGAGTTGACTCCTGGTGCCAGCTCCTCAGTCCAGATCAGCCCATCAAACCTGACCTCCAGGCCTGCAGAAGGCAAATCATAGTCTCTTTTCCACCTCAAGCTACATTTACTGGTTTGACTTAAAAGATTTCTCAAAGATGGGGCACAGAAGACTGGACAAAATGACCAAAAACCAGTGATCCACACATGTGCAGAAATTTCAGAGTGGACATTATTTCACATAGAGTTGGCATCTCACCCAGATCCTGGCCATGCTGTCAGAACAGCTGTCATGCGGCCACCTTTGCTTTGACTTTTAGATGGTCACTGCCCATTTCAGAAGGGTGTCACTGCCTTCATATGTGGATGCAGTCTCAGTGACTCCTATGAAAGACCTCGTGGTCTAACATCTGAAATAAATCCAGTTGTCCTACTACATCTCTGTGCAAACTCATTTTTCAAGGCTCTCCACGAAGCACAGACTGCTGGAAGCTGGTTAGCAACTGCTTTCCGAGATGTGGTGGGTGACAGGGAGCTGCATTTTGATGAACAGGCTCCCGCTGCTGTGCCAAGCTCACAGCCCCTTCACAAAACAACACTTGTTACTGCACGGACAGACGAATGACAGCATCTACATCTGCTCAGCGTAAGAAATCAATTCACTCCTTAATTCCAACTAAAGGGATCTGTCTAAGCCAGCTGACACCTTCCTGAGGCCGGGACCCTGGAGGAAGTGCTTTTTGGAAGGGAACAGATCTAGAGCCCAGGTGGGTTCCCCTGGTGGGATGAACAGCATGGGGCCCAGGTCCCATATCACTGCTTGTCTCCCACTGTGCTCTGAAGAAGAATTGAGCTCCTGCTGGGAGCCATTAAGACAGGCTCCCATGTGAGTGAGGGTCTTGGGTGCCTGTCATTACCTTCTGATGATAACTAAGGGAGAGAAGGTACAAAAGATTCAAGAATTGAAGATTCTACAAATAGCATCTGGGAGAATAGCTGACTCCTTCCAAATTCCTATCTTTCCCTCAAATTGTTACTTTTTTTTTTTGTTTCATCTCTCAGAATCACCGAGAGCCCAAGTGAGCTTATGAAAAGGGTTAGCAGTACAGGGAGGATTTAGGTCCCATTTTCTCTGAGTTTCTGTCTCTTGACCTGGGGTTGTGTCCACATAATCATCCCAGCAAAACAATCAACTTCATGGCCATGTTAACTTGAAAAAAACCCAGCAAAGCAGAATCTTGAACTGCTGAGTGTAACACTAGAACAAACCCAAAACTTAGATCCTGTGCCATATGAACAGCTGACCTGCCAGACTCTTCCATCAATACCCAATAACTTGACACACACTGGGTGGGAATTTCTGTGGGACATCCTCACTGACATGGAACTCTGCATTTGTGAGGAGTGATTCCTATAAACAATGCTGTTTTCATGAAGCCCTCAGGTTGAATTAGACTTTAAAATCTTAACATAAAGATGTACTTATTAATCACTGCCAGCACACAAGTGGTATTTAAGGGAAATTACGTCTTTCCAATTTAAAACTAATAACAAAGCTGAATTCTATTGGTTTGCCTGCTTATCTGTGGCACTATTCGTTGTTGGATAAGTAAGAACAGCCTGTACACAAGGGTGCACTTCGTTAGCTTTACAAGCCACTAAATTGCAACCTAAGTTTCAAATCTCATCCATTAATGCTTAAAATTCATCATGGATCTTAAATACACACACACACACTAGTTGGATCTATTTCTCACATATTCAAAACACAAAAGAATAGGAAAAAGTAAGACAGAAAACCTTCAGCAATTTTGACTTTTTAAGTTAATAGGATAAGTTAACCCAACACTGTCCATCCATCACACCAGAATGACACCAGGCCAAGGAAGCCGAGCTTCTTCCTCGTGTTCTTCCGAATGTCTGAGTGACCTTGATTGCTTGCTAGTTAGTCTGCTGGGGCTCTGTCTTTTAGGGAACGATGGAGGCTGCTTCATGCAGTCTAAGATGTAATCCTTCCTTTAGGAAAAATGGGGATTGTAGACATCCCCAGAGTGCTGAGGACCTGGATGTGCGGTCCAGAGGGTTAAGATTGCCTAGGAGGGAACAGTGGGCTCTTACCTGACTTGTTCCTGTTATCATGGGATTTGGAGACCACAGATTATAACTTCAAATGCCTTTTCTATGGAAACTCCTTTTATGAGGAACAATGCTGAAGCACTGTCTGAAGACATGCTGTTCTCCTTGGTTAAATACAGGAAAAGATGCCATGGTGGGGGGGGCGGGGGCGCGCGCAAGAAGTGACTCCACCAGACCTCAGACTGTGTGGGAGGCAGTGCCTGTCCGAGGGTTTGGCTGAGGGTGTGGAAGGCAATGTCTGCCTATCTCGCACTTCCTGTGGCTCCTCTCTGCCCTCAGGTCAGACTGTTTTCATTCTGCCACCTGCAGACATGCACAGGAGGCGCCAGGCTCCCGCCTTACCTCCACTTCTCACTGACCTCAGCAGTGTCAGCAGAGGGAAGGAAAATTCCTCTGGGGCCAGGATGGAGCACATGAAAGTGCTCAGTCCCACCTTCCCCAGTTCTGCTCCTGGCTCCTTTGGAATGTAGATGTGGAGACATTTCCTGAGGAAATTTGAGAAAGTTAGGTTTATAGTTGGCACCACTCCCAGACTACACTGAGACGAAACTCCCAGATCTGCCCTTCCTTATGGAAGTTCTGGCCCCAGCGCCCACAGCAGACTGGGCCTCAGACACCTTAGGTTGTGTCTGGTCTCTCTAGGCTCTGATTTCCCCAGCCCTTCCCTCTTCTCTTTCTTCCACACACCTGCCATCTTTCCACGATCCTTTCCTTACTGTTACATGTGGTCCACATTCCCAGAAACCCAGTGGTTTCCCAGAAACCTGGAAGTGCTGAGTCTGAGCTTTTCTTAGAGAGTCACCTCAGCAACCTGCAATTGCAACAAGTGTTTGTGCTTGAAATTAAGTGTTGTGCTTCCCAGAGGTTCTTGAGTTTTATCTTTGAGTAAAATTGTTCCATATAAAGAACTTTGGGGGGCCACATTGAAAGAAGAGGGAGGTAAGTCAGGGCAGGAGTCCCTTCCGAAGACCCTGAAGTCACCCTGACTGTGACTGTAATAACCTTTACCAGGCACTTGCGCAATAGGACTTGAGAGCCCATAGCAGATGACAACAGACCTTTTTGTTTGGTATTTGTCCTATTTTGTATTTCTTCTCCACTTGGTGTTATGAGGTCTTCCTGTGCTTATTACATTTGAGTGTTACTTTTAAGAACTCCCCAGGCACAAAAGGGAGAAGAAATAGCTGGAAGTAGAATTTGGCAGAGAAAAGTCCTTGCCATAGAGGAAGGGAGGCATGAACTGGAGTTAGCAGAGAGCTGTTGCCTGAAGTCCTGAGTTCTGAATTCAGAAGCCGTTGGGATGCTAATGGGAGATGTCTGACTGTGGCTGAGCAGCTGTGTCTGGAGCCTCTTCCCAGGGTGTGCTTCCCTGGGAGCTCTGTCCAGATGTCTCAGACACGAGTGCCATTTTCATGTAGCAATATCTGTTAATCCATCACCACCAATGAAAAGCAAAACAAACTCATAGTGCCACTGACAAAAATTTATAGTTTTGGGCTTAGACCAAATTTTTTTAAAAAAGCAATTGTCAAAGCTCTTCACAATGTCCCTGATGTGTGTATAAAATATGTCATTTCTTTTTGGAATTTGAGTAATAAGATATTAAAGATGGACTACCTGGATGTCACGCTGCACGAGTGTTCAGGAATGAGCTCATGTCCATCTCAGGAGCACGTTTGTTGGTTCAGGTGGCCATCAGCTTTTCGCTTCATGGCACCTCCCAGGAGGAAGTGGGCGGGAGGTGAGACCCGCAAGGAAGCTCTGTGTGGGGCACCCTGCAGGCACCCCATGGGTGAAGACTTTTCCACAGTTTATAAGGCACAGGTACATTAGCTTGAACTGTTTCAACAGCTCCCTCAATGAACTCCCAACTTCTCTTCAAATTTCTTCTTTAGCTTCTCTGCAGAAATGCTGTCTTTTGACAGTTTTAAGGCTCTTTCTGTTCGTCACTCCCTTTTGTGATTGGGCTGAGTGATATTACACATGTAAGCCAGACCATTATCACCAGGTAACATTATCATCACTTGTTTCCAAGTGTGTTAAATTCAGAGGAAGACAGCAACATTAAACAAAGCATTGCATCTTTTCAGCACTAGGGTTTATCTTCCTCTGATCTGGCCAGTGGCATTTCTGTGCTCTAAGCCTGGGGTATTTGTAAATGAGGTTAGCTTGTTATTAACGTCTCTTCCAACTCAAAGTTTACACTGAAACTGGGATGAGCTGTCCAGCCATGTGTTCCCTTTCACTGACTGAATGCTCAGAGCACTAGCTCACTAAAATGTGACTAAATGACTAAGCCTTGGCATTCTATCATTTTAAAGTTGACATCCCTGGGCCCTCCAAAACCTTGTCTTTCTCAAATAAAAATTTACAAAATTTGGATCTAGTGCAGCTAAAGGTAAGAACGTATCAGTCGGCGTTCATCAAAGAACCAGAGCCAGTATGTATGCACTAAGAACATTATTTCATGCTTACTAAGGCAGAGCAAGATGGCTGCCCAGAGGAGCTCAACGCCACCCCCTCCAACAAAACTAGAATGTCTGAAGGAAGGTTCTGGAAGAGGCAGTTACCTTTGGGGCACACAGATTTGGGATGGTCTCATAGTGAAGAAAACAGAGACCTAACTGCTGCTAGGTCTCTCCAGTTAGGACCAGCTGGGAAACAAGAAGCCCTTCTCCCAGTCTCCATTGAAGCCACACACACTTACCATCTCTGTTGCTGAAGAATTCCAATTGCACAGCCCTCACTGCCCCTGAGCCCAGTCTAGACAGCTTCCTGAAGTGCACATGGCTGCACTCCCCAGAAAGCACCCACAATGTGCCTCTGCCCCTCTGCAACCCACACTGCTACTGAACATAGTCATCTTTAGACCGGAGCCATTGCCAAAGTGCATCTGGCTCTGGGGACAGTAGTGACTACATCACCCACCCCTGAGCGTCCACGATCACTGAACTGTGCTCACATGGGTGGCTGCGGGACTCTCACTTTAGCCTCCCCAGAGCCCTGTCAGTATCCTGTCTCCAAGAAACATGTAGTTCCCAGCAGAGAAGAAGAGGAGTGCAACCCAGAGGCCAGCTTGCCTTCATGACAACTTGCTCCAGATGGAGGGGGTTGCAGGCTATCAGAGGAAGACTAGGCAGCTCCTGAGCACCTGGGAGCCTTGGGCATCTTCTTTCCACAGTGTGGAGAATGCTGCAGTGGGGACTAAGCAGCCCCTCATCCTGGGGAGCCGGTGGGGACCCCATCCTTATGGGAAGGTTATACTCAATGCAGTGATGCAGCCACACACTTCTGCAGCCTGGGTGGCTAAGGCACTCACAGGCATTGCTGGCCTTGGCTACCACTGAGGAACCTGCAGAGGCTGTGCTATCACTCCCGTCCAGAACCAGAACCAACAGACATCCATAGGTAAAACAAGTCCTTCCTACAACGACCACTATGTAAAATTGGAAGTGGTGAAGCTCCACTGATGCAGATATCAGTGCAGAGACATGAGAGGCATGAACGAGCAAGGCAACATCACACCACCAAAGAACCACAACAACCTACGACCCCAGAGAAAGGGAGGTGTGTGAATTACCTGAAAAGAAGTTCAAAAGAACAATCCTAAGGAAACTGAGCAAGATAAAATTAATACAGAAAGGCAACCCTGAAAAAACATATATGCAACTGAGAGCTTCAACAACAGACTAGATCAAGGAGAAAGAACTCACGAACTTGAATGTAGGTCTTTGGGATTGACTCAGTCGGAGGAAAAAGGAAAAAAAAAAAAGAATGAAAAGGAGTAAAGAAAGTCTATGGAGCTTATGAGACACCATTAAGCAAAGAAATATTTGCACTGTAGAAGTCCCTTAGGGAGAAAAGATGAAGAAAGACAAAGAAAGCCTATTTAACAAAATAGTAGTTGAAAACTTCCCAAGTCTTGGGAGAGAGATGGATATCCAGGTCCATGAAGTACAAAGAATCCAAGTCAGAATCAACCAATGAGGTCTTCTCTAAGGTACATTTCAACCACATTGCAGAAAATCAAAGACAAAGAGAAACTTTAAAACAACAAAGATAACCATTGAGGATCACATAAGAGAATCCCTGGAGACTAACAGCCAACTTCCCAACAGAAACTTTGCAGGCCAGTAGAAAATGGGATGGGACAATAAATTCATACTGTTCAAAGAAAAAACCTTCCAAGCAAGAATACAACTCTCTCAAAGCTGTCAGTCTTTCCCACATAAGCAAAAGCTGATTGAACTCATCACCAGTAGACTGATCATACGAGAAATGATTAGGAGAGAATTAAAACCAAAAGTGAACAGGTGCAAACATATGCAATTAAAAAACCTCACCAGGAGTGGTAAATTCTTAAACAAATCCAGAATATTCTATTTATTACAGTTATAGTACAGAACAGTCTCTAATCTCTCTGAGGAAGGTAACAGTAAAAAAAAAAAAAGTCAACAATAACCATGGTTCTAATCATTTGTTAAGGAATATACAATATAAAAAGGATAAAAAAGATATAAATTAGGAGGATTAGAAGTTTACACTTTTTGTGTATGACCAAAATTTAGTTGTCAGCAGCTTAAATTAGTTTTTATAACTAGTCCCAGAGAAACCACAAAGCAAAAAAAAAAAAAAAAAAAAAAAAAAAATTAAAGCCACACAAATGAGAAGGAGAAAGAAATCAAAGCTTATCACTAATGAAAGTCACCAAACCACAAAGGAAAACAAGAGAGAGAGAACGAAAAACACAGATTTACAAAGCAGAGGAGAACAAATACAAAATGGCAAGAGTAAGTCCTTACCCAGTGATAATCGCCTCAAGAAAAGAGGACCAGTGTGCTGACCTCACCTTTATTAAATACAGTTTTGACTTGGTGATTTTGATACTCAGAAGGAAAAGATGTCTCTTCCGGAAGAAATATGCTAAGATAAGGTTTTCTCATCTGTGGACACTCTTTAGCTGAACATGTGGTGCTTATATGCAGAGAACTGAATCCGGGCTGCTGGCAGGATTGGGGAGCCCTGTCTTGTCTCGGCTTTCTTTGTGTTCAGAGGACGTCAACACTTGGCACATCTTGAGGTCTGGAAAGCTTTCTTGAACTGCAAGAGTGGTTGTGTGGAGGAAATTGGACCTCTAAGGGAAATAATTGTGCAGGAAGTCTTTATTTTGTAGATATTGCTTACATTTGCATAAGGCAAATCCCAACCAGCTTAAAAGCGGTCGTTTTACTTTTATGTATAGAATTAAGTCTCCTATCATTTTAGCCATGTAAGAAATTGCTCCATAGATTTTCTTACTGGTTCATAGAGGCAGAGGCTGTCCCTTTGGTACTGACAAAGTGAAAGGAACCATGGGTAAATGTACAGCAGGTAAGGCAGACTCTGAGCAACTGTCCTTCAATCCAGTTCTCTCGCCAGCCTTCTGTTCCAAGTTCCAGCAGGTGTCAGACCCACGGAGATGCCTCCTGTGACTTCCAGGGCTTGCACTGCCAGGGCCCCTACCTCATTGCAAGGGTGCAGCCTGCACTCATCCACTGTGTCCAGCCAACACTGGGTGGTGCTCAGTGGTGTCACTTCCATCTCTTTCCCCTCCCCTCTGGATCGAAAGGTGCAGCGCTCCCCATTCTTGCCCTTGTCCTGTCTCCTGGACCCAGCTTAGTTTCATGGGTGCTTTGGGCTCTGCAGTCAGGACGTTCCACTGGGCCTGTGTGTCCTGCCAGTGAGGTGGAAGTAAGAGCTCATGATGAGGATGGCTTACAGGACTCGAATAACCCAGTCAAGCTTGCAAACAAAAGCATGTCTGTGAGTCCAGACACGCTGCTCCCTCTGACAATGCTGGCTCCAGTGCAGGGCGGGACAGAGCTCTGCAGAGCTCAGCCTCCAGGCTTTGTGCAAAAGCACACAGTTCAGAAAAAGAAAAACACGAACCCAGTTCACACATGAAAGCTCAAACCCAGAGGCAGCCGCTGTCGGACTGGCCTGCGTCAGAAATTTCTTGACAGAGCAGCTTTCTTTGGGATGTTCAAGTCAATTTTCAGCAATTTTCAATCTTAAGAAATAAAACCCAGAGTGGCAAGTATATGACATTTCTTAAAAATGCACAGTTGGGCCCTTTAATGGCTATCTCTGGAGTGGCAGTGACCAAAATAAAGTTTAATCCCTTTGTGACTTCTGAAAGAAGCAAGGACTATAAAAGACGTTTCGAGGCACCATCTCACATTGGAGGAAGAGCATTGTCCTCCCCTCTTTCCGAAGAGCTGAGACAGAGGTACAATGTCCAACCCATGCCCATCAGAAAGGGTGGTAGGGTTCAGGTTGTGTGAGGGCACTACAAAAGTCCACAGACTAGCAAAGCAGCCCAAGTTTACGGGAAGAAATACGCCATCAACCTTGAATGGTACAGCAGGAAAGGCTGCTGGCAAACTGTGTGTGTGGGCATTCACCCCAGCGGGGCGATCATCACCAGGCTAAAACCGGACAAAGACCGTAAAGAGATCCTGGTACAGAAAGCCAAGTCTCACCAAGCCGGAAAGGAAAAGGGAAAATATAGGAACGAAGCAGTGGAGGAGACGCAGGAGTGAAGTAATCTAAAAACTGCTTGAGTGCAAATGCACAGTTGGGAGTAAAGTTTTTATTATTCCACTCGTGGACTGAATCTAATCTGCTCCGAATTGTTCTACCTGAAGCATTCTGTGTGCTTGAGAAGTCGGTAAATTGAGTTATTGAAATGGAATCTAATCACTTGATGGATGAGTGCCGTCTGTCGCCTGGACCAGCCACTGAGGGTTTCCCTACAGCCAGGGAAGGGTGGGGCAAGAGGTAGGTTTATTTTGGATTTGGAAGCAAGAGCCTTGAGGGAGTGCCCAATCAGCAGAAGGGCACAGCACACACTTTTTCCTTCACCTTGATTCGTTCTGCAATGTGATTGCTTAATGGCAAACACACAGCAAGCCAGCAGTCCAGTGATCCCTGTTTCAGTTATCGTTCACAAGTCACAAAAGCAAAGACGCATCCCAAATATAGCGGGACCAACCCTGACTGTCTTCCCTGAATGAGAGCTTCAAGCGATTCTCTACTCTGCCCCCCAGTGATTGAGGGGCAGAGGCTGGTCCCCACTTCATAGAGGAGAAGACTGAGGCTCCAAGAGTGACAGAGCACTGACTGCACACGTGGACATCTCTGCAGTTCTGGTGGACTTTTCATTCATGGTGTTGTTTTTGTGTTAATGATAATTCTCATGTACAAATGTCACATTTTTCACGCCACGTCTGCACTTCCACCGTAAGGAGCACTCGAGAAAGCACTGCACACGGATGGGCATGTGAGGTTCACTCTTCCCTGCAGGTGGAAGTGCCTGAATTGCACCCGGAGCCCTGAGTGTGTGCAGACATAAATGGTCCTAAAAAAGTATTTTTCTGGAAAGGTATCTAGAGTAAAGTATTCCATGGGGAAAGGCCTGTTAATATATGTTATGGTTTTATAGCTCATTGGCCTGAAAGAATGTTGTCTAAGTCCAAATATCCTATTGGATTTGAAATAGTCCCTAGAAGAATCATTAGTTATAGAAAGTGGCCTGAGTCTGAAAGGCCAAGTCCCAGTTCTGTATTCCAAACCATGTCAATTTTCTACTCCTTTATTTATTAAGGAGATGGGAATCATGGAAAATCATGGAAATAAGAGTAACTTTTATCAGCATGGTCAGTCTTAAACCCGTATCTAGAAGAAAAGGCCACAAGGCCAGGAAGCTGGGGCTCTGTCTCTTGCCAGTTGCTAGCTCAGAAGCCTGAACCTCACCATTTCGTTTGCTTAATGGGATTTGCTGGGCTGTAACATAACACCTTGCCTCCTTTCAGAGTGCTGTGATTATTTTTATCCACATCTTGGAGGCTCTCAGAGGACGGTGAGGCTTGGCTCCATGGGGCAGGTGGAGGCTGGGGGCTGGGAAGGGTAAGTGGCTGTAGCGAGAAGTTTCTTGGCAAGCTCAGGACCCGAGTGCTGGGGCTGGCTGCATCATGATCCACTGGGCCTTTGGGAAATGGGGCCGGTGTCCCATTTCAAAGGGAGCTGGAATGGATTGATAATGGCAGAGTAGCTGGACTTATAATGGTGATGAGAGCTAAGAAGGCAGTCAAGGGAAAGAACACTGTTTCAAAAAGCTGTGGGCAGCAGAGTCCACCTGGCATCACAGGAACCAGGACTGGGCTGGCCCACCGTGCTGGTATGGCATGTATTGGGAACAATGGGACTCACAGCTTAGGAGGCGGGGGGTGGGGGGGTGGGGGGCTGGGGGGGTGGGGGGGTGGGGAAGACCATAGCTGGGATTGGAGCCGGCTGCTCTTGAAGCCTTTGTGGACGTTATCTTCTCTTTGTGAGCAGACTAGTAAACAACCAGTGCACAGGTGACAGACGAGAAGCCCTGGGACTCCCCAGGTTCCCTTTGACTGTTGAGTGGGACAAGCACACAGACCCATCACACAGAAACACACATCGGGCTGGGCACAAACACCGGTGATGTTCATGGCCAGGACACGAGAATATACTCGGAGCTTTTCAAATTTAGGAAGGAAAGAGGCAGTGAAAGAATCAGTGACACACTATGCAGTGAAAATGATGAGTTCAAAATAATGGTGTCTCAGCTGTAGCATGAAAATCGCTGCATTACAGAGACCTATGGATCTCCCCTTTCTTCTCCCTAACCCTGTAGGTACAGAGCCACAGCAAGGAGAAGGGGCCAGGCCTTCACCCTTGCCAAAATCCATAGGGCAGCCTGCCCTGATCTCTTTAGTCAGGCCAGCTCCTGCCAGGACACAGGATCCACTCTGGAATTCCTAATCAGAACAACTTCAAGGACATCCCAGAGGGGAGGCTGCTGGGCTGTGCCTGCCTTAGCAAGGTGTGTTGCAAAGTTCTACTTATCTTAGGTTTCCCTGGATACTCAATTGTTTTAAATCACCATAAAGGACTTTAATTGCTGACAATAAATACTTTTGAACATGAGTTCCTAGGATGGCTGTGTATTTGGGGAAGTATCAAAAAATACCTGACCTTTCTGGAACCTCTGCTCTCATCACCTTAGCAACTATGACAGCTATATTTCTGGGTGTGTTGAAGTCATCAGATCAAAATCTGGGAAGAAGGTCTTGATTTATTCATTAAGTGAAGGACTTATTTTCACAGCCTTTCATTATCCCATCACTTACTTGTATTTACATTCATGCGTCAATCTTGGAGCTTTTGTGACGTCCACAAATTGTTAACCATTGCGTTCTCTGCATGGTGAGATTGTAGAGTTCTCCCTTCCCTTCCTTTCTGTCACCCACACCCTCTTCTCCCTCTCTCCTTTGCTTTATAGTGTGTTGGAAACTTAATTCCCAGTGTAACAGTGTTGGGAGATATGACCTAATCTAAGAGGTGAGCAGGCTTGAGGTCTCTGCCCTTATGAATGGATTAATCCCATCATCACTGGAGTGGGTTTCTTATAAGAGGATGAGTTCAGGCCCTGTTGCTCGCTCCCTTGCCATCTCTTTCCTCTTCTGCTATGTGATGCCTTCTGCCAAGGGAAAAGCCACACAAGCCCCTCTCCAGGTGCCCCTCACCCCCAGTAGTGGACTTCCAGCTTCCCAGAACTGTGAGCCAATACATTTCTGTTCATTTTCTACAAGTATTCCATTAATGGTATTCTGCTCTTCTGTTACAGCAGCACAAAATTGACCAAGACAGTTATTTAGAGGGTATTTCTAGGGTTTGGGAGATAAATACCATGAATCGCCTAAAATTTGGTTATACTCCAAAGCCACTCTAAAACTGTCAGATATTATGGAACCAGGCAAAGGCAATCATGACATATTCTGCAGCCATTTGTACTTCTTCATTCATCACTGTGCTGATTTTCTGATGTGTCAAATCAAAGACCATGATTGCTCAAGCTGCCAGTTGTTCACCATCGGGGAGTTGGCATCACATCTCCCATGTGTTTTCCTTTGCGCTACCATCCGCTGTGACTTGCCTTCCTCTGCCCCTCCCGGAGCTGGCCTGATGTGGTGACAGCAGGTTGCCCAGGGCTGTCCTTGAGAAAACCCTCATCTCAGTCTCCATGCTTGGCTTGTAAGCTCCAGGCTGGCTGGAGAACGGCATTTGTGGGGAGTGGAGCACTTTGTGGGTTCACAGAATGAGGGGAAGAAGATTCACCTGGCACACCACAGTTCTTGTCACTCAAAATCACAGCCAAAGACTAGCAGGCTGTGTATATACCCTCTGACACACAGAGGGCATTTCATCCCCTCTGACCACTTTTTAGTGCAGAGCATCAGTCATCATTTAGGTAAAACAAATGACCTTTCTACAGAGACTTTTCAGTTTAGAGAGTATGAACTCATAGCAGAGCAAACAGCTTGGTTATTGAGGTCATCGAGCTGATGGCTCTCAGGGTCACCGGGCTATAAACCTGAGATCTGCATCCATCCAGACCCCTTTCTGGACAGGAGTTGTCCCCAGTAAGCCCAGTCCCTTCTGTTCCTTCCCCTCTTCCTGGCACAGTGTGCAAAGGAGAGAGCTTTGGTAATGACTCAGACCTCACTCAGCTTGGAAATAAAATTACTAAGGCTGGATGCTGGGGAAGAATGACAGCACACACGAAGGCATAAAGTGATTTTAAGCTGAAAATATTTCCAGCCCCCATGTGCACAAAGGTGATTTTGTGCGATCATGTGCATAAAATTACAGAATGTGTTCAAATGGCAGTCCTTCAGGTCTGTCGGAAAAGCAGAGTGATCAGAACACACTTAAAAACTGCAGCTGCGTAGATGGAACATTTTTCACTCACAAATGCTGCGGTATGGAACACACACCCACCATGGCATCTCCTTCTGATGATGTTTGAATTTGGCATCTACTCTCCCTAGCCAGCCTGGTTCTCCCCTGACCAATTCGGAGGTCATGTGGTCCAGGGTGTCCACTAACAGACTGGTCACTCCTCTAGGGAACAAAAGCTCCATGGACCACTGGCTTCTTTCAAAAATTTCTGCCCCACCCCCAAGTACAGGGAAGCTGGTGGCAGAGGCTGAAATATGCCAGGTGGGGCGAGGCCACCAGCATATCTCTGCCCGGGTGTCCCTGTCAATCCAATGCCACTTGATGTGCGTGGGGTGTGTCTTTACTCCTAACGAGTTAGATAACTGTGCACAAAACGGGTGTTGAAACCTGCCTCAACCTACCTCTATGGGCCAGCACAGAGGCTGGCCACTCCAGAGACTGTCCCGTCTCTGGACACCCACACAAACCTCCACCTGCTGTGAGATGGTGTCAACAGCCTTGTACCTGGCCATGTGCTTGAGCATGCATGGCAGGAAGGGACACCAAGTGGCAGCTGGCAGAGCCCACTGTGCTCTCAAGAACCTCTGGGCCTCATGAAAAGGGCACTGTGCTGTGGGGTGGTGACTGGGTTCCAGCTCCCCGCAGTGTGAGCGTGATGCTGGTTGGATTGCATAGGCAAGAATCTGCTCCCTTCTTCACCAGCTGTGACTGTCACTCAGCTTTCTCATCCTGGTTCAGTGTGCCACCACCACTTGTCTGCAACTCCCGTGTCAAGGGGTTTCACTTCATTCCAGGAGCCATGTCGTGCCAGATGCAATCAGCCATGTCATCTGTAGAAATTCATTTAGTCCTCTGCTCTGGAAAGGAAGGACTCCCTCGGTGGGAGTTAGACAACATATTTCATCCAGTCCTCTAGGTCAGCACTGGACTCTGCCCTCCCCGGGAGCAAGTTTCTTTTGCACAGATGCCCACTGTTGCTGAAACAGGTGGGGGTTACTCATCTGGTGCTGGTGATGGATGTGGACAGCGTGTCCTCCTGTGGGGACCCCCAGAGCACCTTGAAAAAGGCTTGAAGAGATCCAACATGGAAGGAGGGCCTATCATGTTGAATTGCTCATGGGTCTACCAATGGCAGAGGTGGAGCCACCTGGCTGCTGGGCGGCACTAGGCCAGGTCACTGCTGGACATCAAGAATGATGGAGTAGACCAGGCTTAGGGAGCCACCAGGCCAGGGGCCCTGAGGGAAGAGTGACACTAAAATCAAATTAGCTTAGACAGCTGTTTGGAAAGCAGTTCTCAAAGCAGTAAATGTGTTTGAGCAAAAAGTGAGGCAAAATTTAAATACATTTCTCTACAATATGGGTCTTTTCTCGGGCTTAAAGTTACCTCAACTTGAAGAGATCAGATCTTCCTAAAAGCACCTCTTTTCTGTGTTCTTCCAGGAAGGTTTCTCTAAGAAAGCTTTGCCTCCAGCCTCATGTGGCCAGCTCTGCGGGCTGATTTTAAGAGACATTCCTTACCTTCTGCTCACCCACTCTTAAAGTCAGAAAACACCAATGTTCTAATGAATAAACTGCAGAAGAAAAAGACTAATTGGCCCTCAAATGGAGGCCTTGGGCTGCTTTCAGAATCTTTAAAAATATTTATTTAAAACAAACATTTGCAGTGCCCATGAAAAGGTTTTCCCCTAATTCCTCTTGACCCCTGTGACCTCCTCCTTGGGGTACAGTGCTTTCTCCTCTGGGGATGATCAAAGCTGGAGAGGGCTTTGTTTACTCTTCAGGAGGCTCTGAAAGTTCACACAAGTCTTAAACATTAACCTGGATCCAGAGCAGACGAGTGGGCCCTGCTGGGCCCTCACACCATGGGCTGCCCACACCACACACTTGCAAGTTGTTCCCACTCAGGAAGGGGTGGCTTGATTCCTGACCCTGGAGCCCACAGTCCTCAGATAGGAGAGGTATACCTCCTGTCCCTAGAGCTCACTGACCTCTAACCTTTTGCTGTATTTGTAAGCAGATGTTTATTTTCTACTACGAGATTCTGATAAAGCGTACAGCTCTGTCAGTGTGGCAGGCCTGAGACTCGCGCATGGACAGTATTGCATTTTAGATTATCTAAGCTGTAAACCTGTGTTCCTTGAAGTCCCATAAAAATGTATCTGACCAGTCATTATACCATGATATGTGTCCTCCAATTTCCTTCCTCTGAAAAGTATCCTTCAGGTAAGCACAGAGCCCAGCTTTTGTCCGCCTGAAAGAATGACTGGGCATGGAGCCCCCAAAGCCTCTGCCTCAGGTTACCGTCCTGGAGTCAACATGGAGCTGTGGGATGGGACCTGGCCTCAGCTCCCTCCTAGGGCTCCCCACCTCCTGTCACTTCAGGAGCTCCAGAGAGGACAATTCCTAGCCACATGACACCACCAAGGAGGTGAGGCTGCAGACTGCAAGTTCAACATGGGAAAGTCTCCCTGAGAGAGCTGTGGGCATTGTCCAAGCCAGACTTGAGGACCAAGGACACACAGCCACCTGCCTGGGGGAACCTAGGGAGGTGATGGCAGACTGTGGGAGAACGTGCTGGTCTGATTGGAAGGCTTGCGTGTGGGGCCTATGGTACCTGCAGAATAACGTTTTAGGTCTGTTGAAGGCTTTATGCTCTCCTAAGGGATCATTGCAACAGAAAACCAAAATTAGCCACCGCCACCTCCCAGAGGAAGCCTGGCGCAAGTCCCCGTTGTCTGCCTCTCTTCCATGGCTGAGCCTCCTTCCCACCCCTCTCTCACTGTTGGAGACACTATTTCTTCTACAGACAGAACGTGTGGGACCTGAGATTGCTCCCTGAGCCTGAAACAGGAGGCCAAAGTCTGCCAGGTGAATAATTTAAATACCCACACCTAGCTTTTCAAATAACAAAGAAAATTTTAGGCCTATTTCATCACTGTAGCAGCTGTGTGTAGGCTTTTCTCCCGCCGTTTCTCTGTGGATGCGATCACAATGGGATGCAATTCTCATTTTTGTTATTTTTGTGTGATTGTTTAGGTTCCTTAGATCTGTGATTATAAACTTGAGAAATATTCCACTCTGTGGACAAATTCTGTTTCTTTGCTTATTTACCTGACAGGGGCTATTAAATATCGCAATAAAGAAGCAAAACTTTCCTAAGAGAAAGTGTAGGGCTCCCTTTGAGTGCTCTGGAGAAACAGGAGACAGTTTTAGACAATGGTAGACTCCTAACATTTTTAGGTTTAATTTGACCATGCAGACTCCTGGTTATTGCTGTTTTGCCTTTGCTCCAAATCCACAAGGACTCTGCTGCTGAAGGGCCTGGCCTTGGCACACTCACAGCCTGGGGAGACGATGTTCCTTTCTCCCTTGGAGTGACAGGAAAGAAGGGGGAGCATTCTGACAGTACTTGGGGTGAGTTGTTAACAACAACCCCTGAGAGAACAGCATCAAAGCCACAGGCAGCCTCAGCAGTGAGACTGAAAACTCTCCAGACAGGAGCAGGAAACTCGGGGCTGACGCTCTTCACCTGCGCATGGAGGACTCCAGTCTGTTCACAGCCATTGGTCCCATCCAGGGGAGGTCAGAGGAGCAGCCCTCTGCCCAGGCCATTTGGCTGATAAGGTCCCAGGGCTTCTGACGGTCCCCCACTTTCAATTCATGGGAGGCGCAGGCTTGTTGGAACCTGTCCTGTAAGCCATCTGGAGTTTCCCACCTCAAGTGAACCAAAGACACATCCATTTACAAAGCAATTTAAGGTCATGTCACTCTTCCTGGCTATAACAATTGCTACACACATCTTTGGAGAGGAAGCCACCTGTTTTCCCCATCTTTCTCTGGGGATGGCGGACTTGAGCCAGGACTGGACCTGTCTGAGCTAGCACGTCCCAGACAGAGTGTTCTTCCTCAGTCCCTGGAATGACAAATGGGATTCCAAGGATAGTGAATTCCAGGGCTCACTTTGTCCCCTGAACTCTCCCTCCATTAAAACCCTAAAGCCTCCCTGTACCTTTAGAATATTATGTCCTGGGCTTGGCTGCTTGCCCAGCCCTGTTTCTTGCATCCCAGTCACTGTGACTTTGAGTGTTCACTTCCTAGCACATGGGACCACATTGACTTTCACAGGTGAGGAATGAAAACACCAAGTAAAGGCCTTTGGGGCAGTCATGGAGTCACAGAGAGGGCGAGTGTTGGTGTGACTGTTATCACATTGATATTTGAAGACATTGACCCAAGATAACACCAGCAGAGGGACAAACATCTGTCACTGTCGGGAATCCTGAGGTCTCTGCAGCCATCCTCATGACACCATGCCCGTCCCCAGCATCCCCTCTGAACCTTTGCCTGACCCCTGTGCCAAGTCTGCTCTCTCAGCTGCCCACCCCCTTCTCTGCAGCCTGAAAGCTCAACAGAATCTAAAGACAGAAATGTTCAGTGATGACTGGCACCCTGCAGCTGCCACCACCAGGAACTCCCTTTGTCCCGCCCCCCCATCCTGGAATAGAGGAGCCCTAAACAAACATGTCAGAATCCATGGCTTCCTTCTCCAGTCTGGTGGGAGTGAACACTGTCACACAGATTTCTACCTCAGAGATGGGCACTTCCTTGGTCCACCCTGGGGACCAGAAGCAACAGCTTGTTGGAGGAAATGCAGGGGGTTAAGAGCTGTGTACTAAGGACCCCTTTGTCAAGGGAATGACCATCTTGGAGACAGAAAGTAGCAGTGCAGAGCAGGTGAAGGAGAGAGTAGAGAAGGATGGTGACTGAGACCTATACCACTTGCAGAGGGCTCAGATGGAGGCCCCTAGGCTAGGTGGGCTGCCTGGGCCTCACTGATCCACTGCAGTCAGGAGGCTGTAGCTGCTGGTGGTGGCCCCGAGGGATCCCTGGGCCACTATGGATGCCAAGCACTCTTGCTTGTGTCCTGGGTTGGGAGGACCTCATTGTGGTCACACATGATTTTCTTTTTCCACGGGTTCTGTTTTCCTTTCCTAAGAAAAACAACGAGCAAAAACATTGCCCTAATGAATTTCCCTGTCTGCTCCCAGATTCTGTCATTTGTTTGGGAAGCAGGGGTCACAGTCCCTGGTCATCTGTTTTGTGCCTTCAGAGTGTGGGGTCAACAGGGTCATATCACAGTAACAGTAACAGCAGTGCTAATCCAGCCCTCATTCGGCTGTGGGCCTGCTGCATCCATCAGGGAGCCCAGGTGAAGACATCAGAAATGTTCCCGAGGATTGGGTAGGGCAGAGTGAACTGAGAACAGCTGCCCTGCTGACAGGGTCCGAGGCAGTCAAGGAGAGGGGGCCTGTGCAGTCAGGGGGTCTCGGGAGCCCAGCATCACTGCAGGAGACAGGCAGCAGCTAAGTTCTTTGCAGTGTCTGTCAATGGTCCTCTGAGGCCAGCGCTCTGCTGAGTGGGGCTGGGGTTTATTCAGATTTCAGGGGAATGGTCTCTCAGTCCTGATGAAGGGAAGGGACCACTTGGACAAAACACTGGACTCCGCAGTCACCAAGGAGCACAGGGCTGGACACATATGGGGAATCGAGGCGCAAAGGCCTCTTCTTATGTGGAAGAGCTTAAAACATCTCTTGGTTTTCCTTTTGATCCAGTGCTAGTTCTGGACTAAGCAGCTTCTCCACACAGTACTGTCTGAAGGTAAAACAAGAATCCTCATAAAACCAGTCTTTGCAGAATGCAAGGCCACAGAGTGCCTCCAAGGTGTGCATCCTGACATTCAATTTGCATGAAACACCACAGTTGCATTCCATCCTCCACCTGCTGACCACAGTCCCCACAGATCCTGTCTTAGAATTCATGTTCTGGAGCCTGTTTCCTGGGGTTTCTTGGCTGCTAACTACAAGAACTGTATAACTACTTGAACTGTGTTCAAGTTCATTCAACACAGAATGTGGGGCCATGTAGGTTGTTAAATGCCCATGAATCAGATGAACAGTCAGATCTGGGCTCTTACTGATGCTATTGAGAAGGCCTAGCAGGCAAGAAGTCGATGGCTTGCAGAGCCAAGGCATTCCTAGCACAAGAGCAAACCCGCCAGCAAGGTCCTTACAGCAATAAGTCTGATCTCACATAATTCGAACACAGCCTCATCCACCCCAGCTTCCCTGATGAGAGAGTGGGGACCAGAGGTGACTTCAGCATCCTGAGTAGCAGGAGTAAAGATAAGTACTAAAGGGCCATCACTTTGCAGGGGAATCCACTGAAACTAAGAAATGTCTGCTCTGATAAATGAATCTGTTTCCACTGAGAATATTTGCATTTCCAGTTAAACAAGAATTATCCCTCCAGTTAATTTCCAACTAAAGTTCTTTGAATCAAAGATAGCAGGATAGTTTCCATTTTGAAGGAAGGATGTGACTCTGCTGAGCACAGGACTTTGCTCAAGGTCACTCATGTCATTTAAGAGCCATCTTGGCAAAGACCAGCTTCAGAGAAGACACCTGGGACCTGACCATGGTGGACAGCCAGGGGCCGGGGAGGATCCTTGCAAGAGGGTGAGCCACCCACCCTAAGACCAAGTCTTTGGCAATGTTTGCTGAAACACAGACAAAATCGAACCTAA
The DNA here is from genome assembly GCF_047511655.1 of Castor canadensis. Lineage (NCBI taxonomy): Eukaryota > Metazoa > Chordata > Mammalia > Rodentia > Castoridae > Castor > Castor canadensis. The sequence continues at coordinate 1,599,338 of NC_133386.1, read as the reverse complement.
CCGTGCAAAGCTAATAAAATGGGTTTTCTTATTGTTGACCCTAAAGAAAAACTCAAACACCTTATCAGTCTAGCTTTCTGTGGATTCTAGCTTATGCCCAATCCACAAAACCATGAGAGAATGGTTAATGCAGCCACCAGTGTCTTCTGCCATGTACCTAGGGCTTACCAATGACTCAGGGTGTGTGAATTTGGGAAACAGTTTCCTGTCCCTCCAATGGGCTTTCTTAAGTAGAGAGTGGCATTTTTCTTTTTTGTTTTGTAAAGAGGTGTGGCTCTGCCCACTTCCTCATAAAGCACAAAACACCTTCTTCACTGTCCCCAACCCTTCACTTCTCAGTATGATGGAGTAAACCTGCAATCTGGTTGTTTTCTATCAAACAGTCAGATCACATGGGTGGGATTCGTGTGTCAGAGAAATCAGGTCACAAAAACAGGTGTGCACACAGTAGCATCCTCACCAGCTCTGAGGTCCATCTACGGCAGGAGGGAGGGCACAGGGGAAGAGATTTATTATTGAGGGGCTCGCACACCACACACTGCTCCTCAGAAGTGGGACACAGTCCTTGTGCAAGATATGGAGGGAGCATGGCTCAGCTTAACCCCATGGGCCCAGAGGAATCTCCTCTAGGCCTTGCAGAGACCAGCATCTCAGAGCCCAGCTGCATTGGGAGACATGGACAATACCAGGACAAGAAACAAGCCACACAATGGTCCCTTGGCTCCACGTGCATGAGATGGCAGGCAGGTCCATGGGCTGAAGATGAAACCTGTGAAGGACCCCAGCCCTGCACCTTTGATTGACATACAGAGACTCCATGATGACTCTAGAAGATAGGGCTAGTCTCTGACTTCACTGATGGATCCCACAACATGACATTGTATGGTTTTTAGGATGCATTATAATTTTCCCAGTTCTGCTGCATAAAGAAAACATTCTTACAAACCAGAGATGTGCTAGAGTTGAGTTCTCCATGCTATACACACCCCTCCCCAATCGTCCTTGAAAAATGTGAATGGACATTACTCAGACAAAACACACAGAAAAATTCAGTGCATATGTCCCCAGTGCGGGGTGCCTGTCTGTCCCACTGTGGGACCTACCATCACTGCTCTCGCTCCCCTTCTGATTGGAGGGACACTGCAGGGATGCACCAAGTGTGGTTTGTACTCAAGTAGCCCTACAAAGGCACTGTTCTGAAAGCCAAAACAATTCTCTGCTCCCTTTCAGAGGCTGGAAATCTTCTTTCACAGAAAGTCCAGCCAATTATCTTCTGCAACTCTAACTCTACCATTCTGGTCTCGTTTTAAAAGCCCCAGAACCCATTTGTTCCCCTCCCACCCTGTTGGCACTGTTGAGAGATCCAAGTACAAAGTGGTACTGACTGAAATGCAGCCCCTCTTTCTCCTGGAGCCAGTTAGCCACCTGGCTGCCTCAGAGCTGCCACAAAACGGTGGCTTGGGTGGGAGTGGGTGAAGCAGTGATCCCTAGTTCCTTCTTGGTGCCCAAATCTCACAGTGACAGCCTTTGTGATTTTAAAAAAGAGAAGCCATGTGTGGATTGCTTCCTGTGCACAGGCGTGGGTCAGTCCTTCTTCACCCCAAGGCTCTCTTCTGTCACTTGACACAAAGTGTCCTTATGCACAAAGCTTAAGAGAAATTTATCTTAAAATAGTACTATGTGGGAGAGTTGAGGCATATTGCATGCCAAAACAGAATGTGTTGGTGGGGAATTGAGTGTTAAATTCTCATAAGGGTTGTGAGCCACAAACCAGCTCCTAGCGACTGCACAGGCTTTCTGTGCAAGAGCAAGGTGCAGCTGCAGAAGGGGTGGACCCCATGTTTACAGGGTAACCGTTTGACATTCCTGCAGTGATGGCCTTTCTCTTTGGGGTCTTGAAGGTGACTACTGGTGTGATTTGTCTGTTTTCTTCAGTTCTCATTTTTCACCAGCCAACACCCTCCCTCCTTTGAGCTGTTGCTACCTGAAATGGTTCTTTCCGAGGTTTGTGAGGTCCACACAGGTGGGGCCTGCACCTGCTGGGTGAGGGACTGTCCTGGCTGCTGGAGCTGTGCCTCCCCCTCCCCCTGGTGGCCTCTGCTCTGGCTATGACTCACGCAGAGCAGCGTGTCCCAGGACCTGCAATCTCGGGACAGTCTTGGCATTGCTTTTGTTTCTCCCAACCAAGAAGAATTTTCTTTTTCGTTGCACAGGTGAGAGGTATGCAGGGGTCAGTCCTCTATGCTGGACAGTGAGCCCAGACCTTGACAATAGGACAATTGGCAGAGGTCCTGGCTGTGGGATGAGCAGGTGGCCACTGTGCTGCCCAGGAAGACTCACTCTGTCTTGTTTCCAGTGTTCCTCTGTCCCGGTCATCTGGGAGTCTAAGAAGAAAAGGCCGTTCATGGAGGTCTGGGATTCTCTGTCTGCCACAGCTCACTTCTGAACTGCTGACAATCAGTCAGTTCACCTTTGCTGCACAAAGTGCCTCGGTCCCCAGATCTGAGCTGCCCCAGTCTCTCCTCACATGGGGGTGGGGGGTGGGGTGGATCAACTCTCCAGCACTTTCACCCAGAGCAGAGACTTGTGATTACTGCCACTGACGACAGCGAGGGTCATTCTGTCTCCATCCAAGCCCCTTCCCTGCACTGGTTGTCCAGTGCCACCAGCCCAAGAGAGCAGTAAGACCCCTCGCTGCAAGGACTCCTTGACCCTGTTGACTTCAGAGCACTTAGTTGCCCTCCCTACCCCATGTGAAGACCACAGTGGCCCTGCCTGTCTTCCCAGTCTGGACAGGATGGCCACCAGGAAAAAATCCACAGGCCTGACAGAGAAGAGTGTCTCCTCTGTGGGTTGCTGTCCCCCTTGGTCAGGTTTAATGTTTAACATACATGGCAGCTTAATGCTGCTGTGTTTAATTGACTGTTTAACTTGAGAAATGGAGTTGTCTGCAGGGGTCTAACTTGGATGTCACTGAAAGCAGGTGGCAGAAAGCTGTGCATGGTCTCTGCCACTGGGCATCCTTTGTCCATGGTCAGCAGGCTCCTTCTGCCCTGTGACAGCCTCTGCGGGAACCAGCATGGGCAGCACTCACACCAAGAACACCAGGAATGCAGAAAGCAGAAAGTATGCCATCTCATCAGCACCCAGACCCCTGAAGGAGTGAGTGACATGTCTGGACCAGAGGAAAAGATGGGATCCAAAGGCCTGAAGGACAGATGGATGGTGCAGGCCATCTGCAGAGGACCACTGCAGCTCTGGACCTTGATTGCTGCTTTCACTGGCTTTTGTTTTACCAGTCTGGTTGTGCTTGGCTTTAGCCAGTAAAAAGCAGCAAGGAGGACAGTGCTTGCCTTGCAGCTTTTAAAATCTGTGTCTGAGTCGAGTCAAAGGGTTCTTGCTACAGTGGGAAGGACCTTGTGGGTCAACTGTTCAAATTCTTTCTGTGCCAAAACACAGGCTAAGGGAGGACATGTCAGGGTTAGGGGCAGAGGCTGATCTCAGTCTCCTGACCAGAACAATAACTGATTTCCTAGGACATGTGTGCCTGGAGGCAGGCCCCCGGGGGTTAGTTTACCTTCTACTGCACCCCTCCTGTGAACGTCCCATGCATCACACACAAACCTGTTCATTCTTTAAGGTCATGTGCACCCCATCACTCAGCCACAGCACATATCACACACACTGTGTGTTCTATGTCAGTCCCTGACCACACCCAACCAGCCCTCTTATCTCCATTCCCTGTGTTCTGATCTGTGTCTCCATCACTTTTGCCTGGACTGGAGCAGTAGCCGTCCTTCACTGCTTCCTGGTCTCTCTGCTTGCACTCTTCCATGGGGAATGAATTCTCTAAGTAGCACATAGGGTCTTAGGAAAACCGAAATTGGGTCAGACGATGCGTCTCCCCACTTAAAACTTTCTGTTGACCACCAAACACATTTAGAATAAAACCAAAAGTCTCCTTCACTCACATGCAGAAATACTAAGTGTGGAATTCAGTTTTTTGCATTTTCCCAAGGGTGAGAAAACTTGCACAAAAGCCAGGCACAACCACACCCTTGAGAATATCACACTTGTGTTGTGGCAAGTCATTTCTTAGAAAGGGATACCAAGGCACCCAGCTCACCCTACCTTGCCTTAGACTCCTGCCTGCCACCCCTCCTCCCAGGGCCTGGTTGGTGTGAGTTCCTCACTGGGCCAGGGGTTCCCAGGGAAGGCAGAAGAGCCCCATTAGAAATGGGCTCTGCTGTGCATGTGCAGTTCACACTGCCCGGGTACGGAGAACTACCCACAATGGTCCCACCCATGCTTACCAGCAGTGCAGTGGTGCAGACACACCATGCCAGGCCTCCTGCCCGTCTGGGATGAGCAGGGTTGTGATCATGCACACATGGGGATGGGCTGAGCCTGGAGACCGGTGCAGGTGAGGGGCTGCCAGGCTCTCACAACAGCCAGTCATAATTTGGGGGATAGGCTGGGCACCCCCAACCCATTTCCACTGCTGGAGAGCAGGAGGCTCTGGGATACAGGCTCCGCTGCCTTATAGTGAAAGAGTGAACGATTGAAACCCTGCAGCTAGGTCAGGGTCAGGAGGGTGTCCTTCCTCTGCCATCCTAGGGAACACATGAGGGTCACAGCCCAGCTCTGGGGCAGCCCCGGATGCAGAGACCCTGAGCCAGCTCCTGGCCTTCAGAGTCCTTGACCCCATGGACAGCACAGCTTGCTCTGTCCTGACCATATCCTGTCCAGGGTGGCTATTGAGGACTGATGAAGACCCAGGGCCTTGGCACCCTGCACAGGTCTGGAGACCCCAGGGGTGGGTTGGGATACGTGGAACTTTCTCAGTGATCATCTGAACTAATTAGAAAGCAGGGACCACTAGTGTACACCCATTTCTAGGCACTTTATTGAGACATATCTCTTTCTCCAGCTGGCTCTAAAAGTAACCACACTGAACACAACTGGGCCTCGCAGGTAAATGCTTAGGGCACCCTCTGCAGCTTCCCAGCATTAATTGTAAAGGGAGCTGCGGCCCAGCCCGTGGGTCCTGGCTGCTGGTAGAGGTGTTTGACAGCTTGCAGTCAGTCCGCACCTTTCTGGGTATGAAATACTGAGGGCGCTTCAGAAATAAGCATTGCGTTGCTCTTGGATACACTCGCCAACGCAGTCTCACAAAACTGTCTTAACATCTTTAACTCAAAAATCACAAAACACTTTTTTTTTTGGCGGGGGAAGGGTAAAGCAAGTTGCAAACATTATTTTGATGTGAAAATGAGAACTATTAGGGAAAACATGTATTTGGGGACCTGGAAACTCACGGGGGTAGTATGTGACGCTCAAGACAGTGACACCAGCCCAAATGGCAGGTGCATATCGCCATCTCTGCATTCGTTTTTGGTTTTGCTTTGGTAGTCCTGGGGGTTGAACTCAGGATTTTGCAATTGCCAGGCAGGTGCAATACCACTTGAGCCCTTTTTGCTCTAGTAACTTTTCAGATAGGTTCTCCTATTTATGCCGGGCTGGCCTCCACTGCACTCTTCCTATTTATATTTCCCAGGCAAATGGAATGGCAGGTGTGAACCACTATGCCCAACCATTGGTTGAGATGGGGTCTCCCAAACTTTTTGCCTGGGCTGGCCTTGAACTGTGATCCTCCCCAATCTCCACTTCCCAACTCACTAGGATTGCAGGGAGGTAATCAGTGCCCAGCTCTGGATTTCTTTTTAAAGTTACATAAACTTTACCCTCTTCTTCATTTCATAAACTAAGAAAATGAGCATCAGCTAGCCAAGGGACTCTGGGGTCGCAGAACTCCAATGGCAGGCATCCCATCTCTGCTGGTCATCATGTTGAAGCTGCCCTTGGGCACTGCCTCTGGGTCACGTCCATCTTCCCTGGCTCTCTGGTTTCTGTAGTTGAGAAGCAGAAATTGTGCTTTCAGCTGTGAAACCAAGGGTTCGAAGTTTTCCTTAGGATCCGGTTTCCCCAGGGCCTCCTCCAGAATTTAGAAATCACTTTTCTTTCTTAAGCAAGCCCAACTTTCAATACCATTGTTGCACAAGTTTTAAATCCTTTCTTGGAAGTTACAAGGAACGCCTCAGGCTGAAGTTTGAAGCTGGTTTTAAAGGAAGTCTGAAAGAGAAAACGCATTCATGAATCTGGAAAATATCCTGTTACACAGAGAACCACAAAAGCAAGAGGCACGCCAACCCTTGCGCACAAGGAAGCGTCTGCTGATACATTGTTTCTTTAAGCATCTTATCTTTTAGCTTACTATGTAGCCATTTCTTCTTTCTCTTTTGCTAATGCCTGAAGAGACAGCCTAGGCTCTTCTCAGCTGTAACTTCCAGGTCTGCTGAGGACTGTGGGTGGGGGGGCTGGGTGGGCGGAGTGGGTGTGGCCTCACAGAGCTTGGATACAATGGGGCCGTTGGATGGCAGCCTGCAGGGCTCTGTGTGGTTGACTCAGACCAATAATTACTCAGAGCACCCTTTTTCTCTTCCCCACCTGAAGGTGCTCTCATTTGAGTGCAGGTCCTCAGCACTCAGAAAGTTTCAGAATACCCAACACAGCACTCCCTCAATCTGCACAGGGTGCCGATGGGGAATGATGATAAGGGATGGGGGAATCAGATGAGTTCATATGTGGGATGGATGCTCCCAATCCTGGTCAACCTCTAGCGTGCTGTGGGATTGTCACCATTGTCAAATTCCTTCCAGACAGAAAGAAACGGCTCCATCTCCCAGGAGCCCGGAGCCCTGTGCTTCTGTTAATCCTGGATTCTGCATGACCAGCTGTGTCTTCCACCCAGGCTGCCCAGGTAAAGTGCAACACTTTAAGAATCCCCAGGTCTGAGCCCCTCCTTCATGGATAAACTCAGGAGTTACTGAGCTGCCAGGAGTGAAGAACCATGATGCAGGAATCAGCCAGCCCAGCCCTGTCAGCCTGGCCCATGTGCAGCCCAGCACTGCCGTGCAGGACTGTCCTGGCTGAGCTTGGGAAGTGGGGTGGACTGGTCACCAGGACAATGAGGACAGAGGCTTCTGTTCACTACTAGAAGCCAGCAACACTGCAATGCCAGAGGACAGGCAGTGGTGATGGTGGGCGGAGTGGGGGGGGGCGTGCTCAACACATGCTCCAACTTTCAGCACAGACTGGCCCTCGATGGGGCCCCATCAGGAAAAAAGGCGGGAAGGAGCAGAGCACAGGACCTTGGGGCTACTGCCACTTTGCCATGTTAGCTAAGGTGGAACCATGACAGGTGGTGATGGTTTGGGGACGAATCAGGCTTTACTTACAACAGCAGCTGTGATATTTCACAACAGTTTGCTCAAGCGGGGGGCTAACATAACAGATTTTTATGAGTAATTATTTGTGTGCAAATAGGGAAATGAAGAAATGAAGCTCTATCAACCTTTGAGAACTTGCAAGATGCCTGTAATCCACACTCAGTGGGACCTGCTACTGCCTGTGGACTTTTCCTGGAGGGTGATTCCTACTGACTAACAGACATCGCCTGCATGAAACCTCATCATCGTCCACGCACCAGGTTGCACTTTCAGGCATACTGCTCTGCACAAAAGAAGAGTCAAGCTGCTGCTTTGTGTTTATCCCTTGGGTTTGGAAGGCCGTAGGGTGGCAGGGAGGGGGCAGCAAAGCCTTCCCAATAAGCTACTCATGGGATCAGGATGGAGTCACTCTGTTCTGTGCCCTGCAGCACATCAGGTCGGGGATGGCTCCTTTTGCACGTGGGGAAAAGCCAAAACCCTGTGATATACCCATTGGTGGGATGCTCTCATTAGCTGTAAAAAGGAAGGGAACTCTGATACCTGTTGCAGCACAGAGGACGCTATGCTATGCGAAGTGGGCCAGTCACAAAAAGAAGAGCACCGTACAGTTCCACTTGCACAAGGGACAGAAAGTGGAGGCTTCCAGGGGCTCAGGGGCTGGAGCATTCAAAAAGAAAATTACAACAAATCCAGTTTCACAGATCTTAACCAGTTTTATTTGTGATTCTGGACCCAATCAGCAGCCTAGACAAAAGAGGGCACAGAGTACTCTATCCCACCCAAGGGCAGGTGATGTTTGTACAGAGAAGGATGTGACCAGGAGACAGAAGTGAGGTAGTGATGGCAAGGTTGGCTTCAGCTCTGGCTGTCTGTTTGAGCATGATTTGGACAGTTTGTCTGGCCATTGTGATTGGCTGAGAATTGACTCCTTGTTGGCTGCAGTCTGTTCTCTTTCTGGACAAAATGCAGATTCCCTGGAAGCAGCTGGAGTGTCAGTGGCCCGGGCATTGCCCCTGGGGCTGACCTCTGCACTGTAGCGGTGCACACAAAAGAGGGTCTCAAGTGACATGTGAAACCTCTGAGCTTTCTGCCTAAAGCAGATAGATGATAGGATAAAAAGGAGACAGGTACATAGCTATGTAATATGTAGAGATGACAGAGAGAGGATCTAATTTGCTTCACAGTTTTTCTATTATGCAAGTTTCTTTCCTCCTTGATTTTAGCTATAACATGCTGTTCCTCTCCATCTAGGAGTCACTTTTGTGTCCTTGATTTGGGGAATCAAGAACATAGCAAATGCACTTTGATTTCTTCCCCGCAGTTGGAAACCGCCAGCCTGCAGACACCTGGTGCTGGACGGAAGGCACACCATCCCACACTCACGCAGCTTGCCCGCAGAGTGTGGGTGCCAGGCTGTGGGAGGCTGCCTGTGGCTCTGTCTGCTGTGTCCCTCTCAGTACGGCTGTGACCCCTTCTGGAGGAAGAGGTTGGACTGGTGCTCCCTGAGGGCCCATCTCTCCTGAGTGTCACATGGAGTCAAAGGCCACCACTATATGACCCCATAGTCATGCCTTGGGCGAAGTCTGATGAAGTTGAATGGAATCTAACAGTCCGTTCAAGAAAGTCATTATTAAAAGAAAAGAAATAACGTATTATTAGAGTTAGGTTAGAAGAAGCCGTCTGAGAAAGCTTTTCACTTGATTTTTGAGGCCCAGGTTTTGGAAACATAAGATGTCTGGTGGTAAGCAGGGGAGGTTTACCAAAAGTTAAGGGGTCACCCCTGGGTATTTTCTTCCTGAGAATGGGTTCCATCCATGGTTTCAATCCTGGTACAAATCAGGGGACGCCATGATGGGACAGCTGCGGTGTCCAGATTCTTCTGCAGTGTGCACTTTGTCCTTAGTCATTCATGTCCTGTGTGCCTTCATGAGTGAGACCCACTACAAAGCAAGTACATTCTGTGCCCACGTGATCCACTGCTTCAACTACTACTCGTTCCCTTTGCTGTAGCTTTATTTCTGTGGTTCTCAACAGGGGTGACATGGCACCCAGGGAAATGTCTGAGTCACATTTAATTGTCACAACTGTAGGGGACAGTGATGGTACCTAGTGGGTGGAGGACAGCAATGCTGTCCAGAACAGCCTTACAATGGGGAGCCATTCAGGCTAAAATTTCAGTAGTGCCAAGCTGAGAACTCTGGAAAACTGAATATAATATGTCAGATTCTTGCTTTGAGGTATAATGAACTAAAACAACCATCACCGCTGCAAACACAGAATTTATTGAAAAAATGAGAGAAAGAAGGAAGGAATTAAAGAGAAGAGGAAGCTATGAAAGGGGAGGAATGATATTTATGAAGAAGGAGGAGAAGGGGGGAAGAGGGGGAGAGGGGAGGGGAGGAGAGAGGAGGGAATAGAGGAAAGGTGGGGAGGGGAGCAGAGACACCCTGCAAAGCAGAAGCAAGTGGCCATAGTATTTATCACAAGGCCTTGTCTCTCTGGCTCAAAGGCACGTGTGTACAAGGACTGCTGGTGTTTTGTATCAATTACAAGATACTTTCTGATTGTAAAATATATTCACAGTATTTAAGGGAAATACAGCAACATGTTAACCTGTGGCAGATGCAGTTGGCACACTCACATTCTGTGTGTTAATAACCTCCATTTATTGATGTTATGCTGTATGTAGACATAAAAACATCACACTGATCCCCGTACATGTAGACAGTCATGAGTGGCCAATCTAAAATAAAATAAAATTAACAAAAGAAAAATAATAAATTTAAACTGTTTTGGAAAGAAAACAGCAGTGAACTCAGGAGCACAGTGGCAGAGCAGGAACACAAGAGCCCAGGTCTCATTCATTGTGTGGGCCATGGTGCCCCCCTGCCACCCACTGTGCTTACTGAACAGCCAGGAAAATCCAGGAGGCCAAGATTCATTTGGAGTGCAGGGCAGGGACTGTGTTCTGGTCAAGGTTTCTGCACACACCAGTTCTGCCAAGCAGGTTGGTAAAGGCCCCATGTGTCAGCTTCTTCCCAAAACGGGAGAGTCCTTTCACCATGAAATGCCTAGAACAGCCTCGGAGAGATTACAGAAAGATGTAAATAAGGCAGGAAGTTTGCGCCCTAGCTGCATGTGATGACCGTGGTCAGCAGAGCTGATTCTGAGACTGGAGGCCTTGGTCAGACTTTAGCCACTCCAAACTCTGGTGGAGGTCTCTTGAGTGACACACGTGTTCATTAGGCTTCCATCCTCCACCTTTGGACACAGTCTGGCTACCACACCTACCTCACTGAAGAGTCGTGAGCATCAAAAGACTTTTGTGATGTGCTTTGTAGAAAATGCTAAGTAAATATTAATTGCTAATCAAATGTACTTGTTACAAATAAATAGTAGATAATAAATGCCAGCCATCAGCAATGACACTGTAAATCTCAGAGTTAATTAGTACCTTTCTTAACCCAAGTAAAGGCCATCCTCTCAACTACAGGTCTCTGAGAATCCTTTGACAAACTATTCTTTTCCCTAAATTACATGTAAGAAGTTGTATGCACAGAATCTTCATATTAAATAGATCTTGCATAATGTCACATTCCTCTGTGGGTCAGGTAGCTCATACAGACTCCTATCGCTTCTGCATCAGTTGTTTCAGAGGAACAAAGTTATGGAGAAGTTAAACCTCTCTCAGGTTTTTGCACCCAGTTCTCTGGTTATTGGTGGTTTTCCTGCGTGCAGTGAACACCCTGAGCCCCCAGCTAGCAATTCTAAATGAGGTGAACAGGCACCATGTGTCCCCCGGCGCTGGATCTCATCTCTTGTATTAGAGAGTCTGAACTTCGGCAAAGTGGGTAAATGATTACCGATGAAGTTAAGTGCATGCCGCTGCTGGAGCTGGTGTCAATTTTCCCGCTCGCTTCCAGTAAGGGCAAATGCCTTTGATAAGACACAGGCCTGCGGAGTTGGGCAACCAGCTGTGTAGAGAGCAGATCACGTGTCCTGATCACCCATTCACACTTCTCATGGTGTCCCCTTCACAACAGGACGCTGTTTCAGGTGCTCTGAGGCTGTGCACTGATGGCTTCACACCAGCTCCTCTCCACATGCACCTGTGCACCACACAAAACAAAATCTGAAATTCCCAAACGTATCCCCAAATGGGATGAGAACTCAAAGATGGAAGGGAGTGATTCCTAAGAACAATGAAGTTAGAGTGCACTAAATTCACTTTGTCTAGTGGGGAGGTCTGTTCTTGATTAGGAGGCAATGGCTGAAAGACAAAGGAAAACAGAAATTAAATGGAATAAGACACGTAACAATACAAACAAAAGCCAGGTGCCCTGGTTTATGCTTGTCATAGCTACTTGCGGGGATAGGGGTAAAGATCAGGAGGACAGCAGTTAGAGGTCAGACTGGACAAAAAGTAAGACTCCATCTCAACCAATAAAAAGGTGGGCATGGTGGTGTTTGCCTGTCATCCCAGCTACATGGAAGCATAAATAGGATGATTGCCATCCAAACCAGTCAGGGCAAAAATATGAGACCCTACTTGGAAAAATAAAGCAAAAAGGGCTGGGGGATGGCTCAAGTGGTAGAATGCCTGCTTAGCAAGTATGAGTTCAAACCCAAATACCATCAAAAAAGAAAAGAAAAAACCCCAGTGTATTCTTTCTATAAGGACATTCTTATTTTAACCAGAATTCTCACATAGTGCAAAGCATAAATAAATGATATTGAACACGCTTTGGCTTCTTTGTGCTCCATGTCACTGTTGGATGTGACCACTGTGTAAGTTGGAGACAGTCTCAGCACTGCCCTGAGCTGAGTCTGGCAGAGCCAGCAGGCAGGCCCCTTCTGTGTTACTCACCTGACCCTGGTCCCCGCTGCCAAACATGGGTCAGGCCCATCTTCTGAGGCAGTCTCCACCCAGATAATAGGTCTTTGCAAACATAAATCAAATTATGACCTCCTGCTTCTGAGAGGCTGAATATACAAAAGGATAAGGACAATGGCTGGGACAATGGGCAGGTCACAGGTGGGAACAGAGCTGTGACCACACCTGCAGCTGCCTGCAGGGAAACCACCCTTTCTCAATACACAACTTGAGTGCCAGCCGGCTGCAGGCCGACCTGCAGGGAGCCCAGGGGCCAAAGAATAACTGCTTCAGTTGTCAGTTGGCCCTAGGTAGATGTTAGGATGTGATCACAGTGACAGCTTTCTCAGTTTTTTCCCTACCTCCAACATGGGACCAACCAGAGAAGGCCCCTATTCTCCCCACCCACAACATAGGCAGTCCCTCCAAGGTCCTGCCAGTGGCTTCCCCAGCCTCAGGGTACCCAGAACCCCCTTTTTCACCAGGACACTTTCTGTCACTTGCCAAATGCAAGTGACCACAATGACTCTTGCTATGTCAGGCTCCAGATAAACAACACTTGCTTTGGCGGGGCGGCGGGGGTTGGGGGGGTGTCTGTTGATTTCCTCAGTAGTAGCTTTCCACGTGCTCCAGAGATGAACCTGAACTCTCGTGTTGCCCACAGAATTCTGAACCTGCCCCCCATTCAGCCTCAGCCCCAGCTGGATACCTGCTCTGACCCCTCCTCCTCCTGTTCCTGCCCATTCTTTCTTCTCCTCTTGCCTCAGCCTCTGCTCAGCCCTGGTTGTACTGTCCACACTGGGTCAAACACCAGAGGCTCCTCCACACCAGCCCACAGTCCCTGGATGCAGTCACTGGAGGGTCACCGTCATCACTGCTCACTGCAGACCTTCTCCAAGAATGGACTCGACCGCTCATCCTTCCTGTCATGAGATAGAATTGTGTTTGGATGTCTGAGTCTCTCCTCTCTACACTCCTAAGTTCCATCTCTGAAGCCAGCTTCTTTTCTCTCTGAACTGCTGCTGATTTTTGAGGACAGAGGGAAGGCACTGGCCTGGGAAGAGGCCAGAAACCCGGAGACTGCCCCTGATTCCCACTTATGATGCAGAAAGATTCCTGGGAAGGGGGGAGGGAAGATGAGTGACATTCCAGAGGCCCAGCGCACTTCCTACCCCCTCACCTTCCCTGGTGATGGAGGGACAGCACCGATTCCCATCCATTAAAAAGGCCACTGGTCAGAACATGCTGTGGGAGGCACCTACACTTCAGTCTTTAATTACACGCTCTCTCCTATTGTAAAAAAAATCACATGTATTATAGATGTAATAGATACATGTTTCCTGGCAGTTTTGTTACCACTTTTTCCCAATTGCTGCTGCTTGGCTCTGTAAGCAGGATCCCTTGCTTTCTGGCCTCACAGAATGCCCCCCTGCCAGCCAGGCAGCCCCCACCAGCTCTGCTGGTTACTGAGTAGCACCTTCCTGCTCCATTATCCCAAGGCAGCAGGGGAGACAGGGTGGCAAAGCAGGGAGTTACCATTCAAGTTCCTCTCCTGCCACCCTGGAGAGTAAGAGTAAGAGTGCCCAGTAAGAGTGCTGGGCAGTATCCCCTTCCCCTCGACACGTCTGTGTGGCCATCCGATGACCTGCTTCCCTACAGAACAGTGTACACACTCTCCTGTCCACGCTGCTGCGTCCTTACTCCAGGCCACAGCAGCATTGAACTTGACTTAGTTGGACCTGGAGCAACTTGCACAGCTGCACAGCAGGGCATTCCAGCGTCTCAGTTCCAGGGGGTCAGATCCAGGACCTGTGGGCAGGCAAAGGACAGTGTACAGCAGTGATGAGGGACATCCCTGCCCAGAAAGGGCCCAGCACCAAGACGAGGGAAGGAGCCTCACTGCTCCTGTGCCACCAAGTGGCACAGGAGCCACAGGGGTGAACGAACATGCCCTGCTGTGTGGCTTCGCTGGCCAGGCCTCCATGAGACCTGCTGCACCTACTGAAGGATGGGGGTCCATGTGACATGGCTGAGGGTCTGAAGAGCAGGCAGGAGGCTGGGAGTCACAGCTCCCTGTGGGGATGTTTGGGAGGGAGTCCAGACGAATTCCTGCCGTCTTTTGCCCTTAACGATAGGTGTTTGTGGACTGTTTATAAATGAGGCATCACCAGATCACAGTCCATAGTCTATCACCTACGAATTTCAGCGTGTTTTCTTTTTCCTTTAGCAGATAGTAGAATTAACCTGTAAGTGAATTTTTGGGGGCAGGCATCGATTTCCTCAGCTCTGTGCATTTAATGCTGAGGACCTGGTGGCTTTCAGGCAGTAGCACTGCCTGGCAAGTCCCTAAAACAGCAGTTACCTTCCACCTGGGATGGAGGGTAGGCCCAGAGAAACCCTTCTGGAGAGCCTGGCCCCATTCCTGAATCTGATCAGTAAAGATGACACAGTATTTTCTTAAGTGATCGAATATGATTCAATAAAGTATGTCAGGGTGTTTTTCTCTAACACCGTAATTAAACTTTGTTAATTTTTATAACTTACAAATCCTTATATACTGAATTTCTGCCTTATCTTGACGTTTTTTGGATAGATAAAATGACTTTAATTCAAGCACGCCAGAAGTTAGGAAAGATTTCTCAAGTCAAATACTCCACCATACACTTTTTAGACACGAGAGCGATGGGATGCTCATCTCTGTTCAAGCCTGACGGTGCCTCCCTGGAGCCTTGGCCATGGCCTGCCCCGCCCTGGCCCGCCTGGCGGCTTTCCTTCCTGTTTCTCTTCAGGTGAGTGGTTGCATCCATGTCTTCTGGAAAAAATATGCTAATCTATAAACTTATTGAGGTAGACAAATAGTTCCCTGAGGAACACGGGAATTCATCTTCATCTCTGTGCCCTCTGCCTGACTGTCCTGTGATAGCCTTAGGTTGGCTTTGTATCACTGGTGCCCTGACTTGTACTCTGTGTGTTACAGTATTCCCCCAAATTGCCACCTGCATCATTGCCTGCACACGGCACACTACCAACTTGTCCTGATACTATGGGTGATGACCGAACTTGGGGACTGGGGGGCTCCTCACCTGCCTTGGAAGCACAGCCTGGGGCCTAGTTACAACCCTGCTGAGCCCAGACAGACTGGGTCCCATTTCTAACATGGTCAACTTGTTCCTCTTTGTGAATCCTAAGGAGCCATTAGACTCATGTGTGGAGGAAGCAACTTCACCCTGGTGAGAAGCCAGCTGAGGCCAGGCGATTGCTGCCACCCTGTTGGTTCTGAGTGAGGATCAGGCAGACACAGGAGGGCCAGAGGACTCTGTGGAGCCTATGACAATCACGTTCACTCTCTTGAAACCTGACTGAGAGAGAATAAATCAAACGAGAAGGAAAGGACCTATCGAAATGCATGCCTGGGCCCAACAGGTAGAGAGATGAAGAGTGAGATTGAGAGAGAGACAAAAAGTCTTTGTTTGACCAATCTCTAGTCAGGTTCCTGACCTGCCCGTGGGCCCTGCCAGTCAGCTGAAGGTGAACTGGGTCCTTACTTCCATCACCCCCCAGGGATGTCTTCAGCAAGAGTCCCGTTAGGTGGCTTCAGCCATGTTCCCCCACACCCCTGCTGTTCCCCTTGCTTATTTTCGACACTTGGTTCCCACTTGCTCTTGGCTTTGTCTCCACTGGCCTGGGCTCATTTAGTCTTGACCCATCTCTCTCTCCAACACGGTCCTGTTGCAGGGGTCACTATACCTACTTCTATGGTTCTGAATAATGGCTTCCCCACCACGCTTTAGCAAGCGTCACGGAATAATTTTTTTCTTAATGAGACACAGAAGGGAGAGAAATGGAAGGGGTGGACCAAGAAAGCTACCAAGAAAGACAGAGACTGGGTACACAGGGGAAGTAGGCTATGGTGAATAGCTTTGACCCTGAGGACTGTTCCTGCCAGCTGACACCGGGGTTGCATGGTTTGCAGGGTTAGTTTGTACAGCTGTGCAGGTAGCCCTGGATCCGCCTGGCTGGAATCCACCCTTTTGGGTGCACGATACAGGAGAAAGGACACAAAGTAGGTGTTTTATTTGTGAAGCTAATGGCATAATTAGTGTTTATTCACGTTGTGAGTTTAGCATGGCGTTCAGTCCAGTTTCTAGCACGCAGGCCCAGTGTCTCCAAGAGAATGTTTCTGGGAGGGACGGCTTAAAGATTTGGAACGGAGTCTCCATCTGCCCCCCTCTCCCCAGCCAAAGTGTAACAAGGACGAAAGCTAGGGCTAGGATCACTGGACAGATGTGGGAAGCACTGGCAGTCAAGGTGGTTTGTAAAATGCTGTCACAGTTGTCTGTGACTCTCTGCTGGGAGGGAACACCACCCCACAGAACTCAAGATGAGGTCCAGGGCTGGAGCCTGCTGGGGGATTCCTCCCAGGGTGACTGCAGAAGCTAAAGCAGAGTGGCAGATGACAAAACCCAGTCTGCTCAACTCATGGCCTGGAAGGGCCCTGCTGCCTCTTGGGGCTCTGGGCTTGTCTGGTGGACAGCACAGTCACACCCTGGTCAGTGCTTCTCACACCATGGTCATGACCTTCAGTGCCGTGGGCTGGAACCTGCGGATTTTCCTCTTCAGGGCCTTGGATGCCTTGATGCGGCACAGTTTGGGCATGGGGGGCAGAGGTAACCTTGTGCCTCCCGGGGCCCTGTGGGGGGCCACCCGAGGCTTGTTCAGCTTCCCTGGCCCAGCCTCTGCACCATCCATTGCTAGGCTGCCACCGCTGCTCTGGATATAGCCCTCTGAGTCACTAGGGCTGGACTCTTGGTCCCCAAAGCGGTTGGCAGTGTGGTCACTGGCCTCTTCCTCGCTGGTCTCAGCGATGGTAGAGTGGAAGAGTGAGGCACACTCGGCTGAATGCTCAGAGGGGTCCGACTCACTCTTGGCACAGGCATCCTGACGAGCCAGCAGGGGCCTGCCCCGGACCTGGGGGCCACTTTCTCTCCTAGCTGTGCGCCTGGGGGGGCCCAGGTGGGGTTCAGGATAACTGGCCGCGAGGGCCCTGGCTGAGATTTCCACAGTGGACTGCCACTTGCGCTGTTTTCTCCTGGTCCCTGCACTGAGGGGGGCTGCTTCCACAGGGAACAGGGCTTGGGAGGAAGCCTGGCAACTCTCCCCCCGGGACACTACCAGGGGGACAAAGAACGGCACAGGGTAGAGGGTGGATTCAGAGCAGGACCTCCCAGGAGCGTCCCTGGCCAGGGTGGGCCTCCTCCCGAGCCCGCCTCCCTGGGGCCTGTATGAGAGGTCCCACTCCAGGGGCAGCTGGGGAGCAGCGTAAGTGCCCCAGTATCTATCGGGCAGTGGTGCTGGCTGTTTCCCAAACCTCAGCACCTTGTCACTGGCCCTTCTCCTGGTCTTCACGGCCTTGCTCTGAGGGGAACCTATCTTCAGCCTCACTGGGGACACCTCACCAGTGGTGCAGGGTGGGTGGGCAAAGAGCCCTGGGGCCAGAGAGGGGCTCTCACTGTCCACTGTCCTGGAAGGAGACAGGAGTTGGTCTTGGCCGTGGTCACTGTGGGGCTGCTGGGTTTGGGGGCAAGGAGAGAGGCCCACAGTGATGTCCCCATGGATATAGTGATTCCAGGGCTTGGGTCCCTCTTCTGGGTTGATGCTTGGGGTCTGGGTGTCGAGGGGTACAGGTCCCTGCTGCTGGAAGCTGTCCCCACTGGCAACCCTGCTCTGAGCTGACCCTCCCCCAGCTATCCCTGGGGCACAGACCAGCTTGTCAGGTTGATTTCCACCACCTGACCTCTGGTTGCCCAGCTTCTGTGGGGAGGAGGATGAACCGTATCTTGGGGGTCCTTGCTCCCCAATGATGCCCCTCTGAGGGGGCCTTTGGCTCCGCAGATGCAGAAGCCTGTCGATGTATGCTCCAGCTGGGCCTAACTCACGGACTGGCCCAGCTTGGGTCCTGTTCAGATCCCTGGAGCCCAAAGGGGGTGTCCTGGGGGGTGAGTGGCTGCTGAGTTGTGGGGTCTCCTTAGTTACAGCAAAAAGGGGGCTCTGCAGGGCTACTGCATGCAAGGGACTGGGGTACAGGTACACCTCCTGGCCACCTCTGGCCACCAGGTCACGTTGGTACTTGGGGTCCGGCGAGTGGTGTGGGATGTCTGTCCCCTGGCAGAGGAAGGAGGAGGACATGGTATCTGTGCTGGCTGTCTGGAGTCCCAGGTCAGCTGGGAGGACTTTCTCAAGGTCACCTGTGAACGAGAAGATGCAGACGCACATCAACCAGGGAAGAATCACCCTAACCTTCCTCTCCCCATGTGGGGCTTGAAGCTTGAGAGGAGGCTGTCAGGAGATGGTTCACACTCAACCCTTGTTCCTTGGTGCTGGGCTCCAGGCATGTGGAGGTTCAGCAAGTGTTCATACTGATCCCTGCTCCTCAGGGAGACAGGGTGGGAGCTGGATTCAGCTCAGTGCCTCACCCAGCTGCCGTGGCTGGGTGTCTGCAGCCACAATGGGGTACAGAGAGAGTCATGGCATAAACTCCCCTGAGGTGTCCACAGGCTCCTGAGAGTGAATCTGAGAACTGTCACCAGGGAGAGACTGAGGACAATATATGCCAGGTCTTGTGTTGGAAAGAAAATGAGGCTCAAGTGATGTCTTTTCTTTTTGGGACAACATGGAAAAGGCAGAGGGTGACCTGAGTCACTTGTCCGTGTCTGCTTGTGCCTAGATTCTCACTCCAAACATAGCAGATTAGGGGTTTTGAAGGATACTTTTTAAACTTCCTGATGTCCAATTACAACAACTAGACAGCTGCATCATTAGGACAGCCTCCCACCATGCGCACATTTGACTCCTTCCCCAGGGCTGCTTGATGTCAGGTACACCTGCTCCATGTCCCCCCACACTTAGGGCCCTCCTGGTCCCCCCACGTTTAGAGGAGACTCCTCATCATCTCTTGCCTCTCTCACCTGTAGACACTGGCCTGGGCCGGAACATGTCCCATGGTTGGCCTACATCCTCAGCACTGTCCAGGGGCCTGGTGCGCTGTTCATTGGGCTGGGGTCTCCAAGTCGGCACAGTGGTCTCATCAGCAGATCGGGGTCGCCAATCTCCCATGCCAGGCCTGGCCTTAGAGGGCTGGAAGGCAGGCAGCCAACTGCCCAGCGAGGGGGAAAGGCGGTCACTGCACACAGAGGCGCAGGAGGTGGACAGGGAGCAGGAACCCATGTCACTCAGCTCATAGAAGCCTGGACAGAGCAGATACAGGCTGGTCAAGGCACTCTGCCCACAGGACCCTAAATCCTCTCTCCCGCTTGTGCCGGTCCAGAGAGGGGTGAGAAGGCCTTGGATACGCTGACCTGTGAGTATGGTCCTAGGGAAGGAATGTTCTAGATTCTTCTGAGGAACAGTCTGTATGGCCATGGTGGGTCAGAATCTGCCTCACCTGCATGCCATAGCTGCCCACCCTGTCCCTGGCTGGTGGCTTCTGAAGATGCATAACCACTGCCTGAGAAAGGGCAGCTTCTCAGCCCCAAGGCAGGCCTCAGGCACCCCCTCTCTTCCTGGTTGCCTTTGGGTTAATCTGCAGCCCCATGACAGTGGGGACAATTCCAGAATCCTCAGCCCCCAGGACTGCTGGGTGCATAGCCCAGCCCCGAGCACAGTGCAAAACAAATGCACAGCAGTGCTCAGAGTCTGGTGGGCACCACAGCTTGCCATCCGAACTCAACCCACCTCCGACCTGCCTGACCTGAAGACAGGATCTCTGTCCTCAAGTGTTGTGTGGGCAGGTGACTCCAGAGGCACCTGCACACCCATGTTTATTGCGGCACTATTCACAATAGCCAAGTTATGGAAACAGCCAAGATGCCCCACCACTGACGAATGGATCAAGAAAATGTGGTATCTGTACACAATGGAATTTTATGCAGCCATGAAGAAGAACGAAATCTTGTCATTGGCAAGTAAATGGATGGAACTGGAGAACGTCTTTCTGAGTGAGGTTAGCCAGGCTCAGAATCGTATGTTCTCTCTCATATGTGGACTTTAAATCAAGAGCAAACACAGTAATGTTGTGGACTTGGGTCACATGACAAGGGGACAGCACATACAGGAGGAATGGGGATAGGTAGGAAACCCAAAACTTGAAAGTGTTTGATGTCCGCACTCCAGAGGAGCCAATACAGAAACCTTAAAGTGACAGAGGTCAACATGAGAAGGGGATCAGGAACCAGTGTAAAGATCAGTTAGAGAGGAATCAACCTGGGTTGTATATATTTGTACATGGAAGCAATGCTAGGAATATTTCTGTATAGCTGTCCTTATCTCAACTAGCAAAAACGCTATGTCTTTCTTATTATTGCTTATGTCTTCTCTTCAACAAAATTAGAGATAAGGGCAGAACAGGTTCTGCCTAGAAGCAAGGTGGGGGGTAGGGGAAAGAAATGACCCAAACAATGTATGCACATGTGACTAAATGAATAAAAAAAGTGTTGTGTGGGGAATACGATCTAGAACGCAAAAGTGACCAAGGCCACACACACCGGCTGTGACTGCAGTATGCTTTCCTGTGACTTGGAGACAGGCACAGGGAGGGACAGAAGTCCTTGTCTGAGTCTCTGACAAGTTATGCTTTAGACTCTACACTGAATGAATCCACAGACATAAATTCCCATGTGTTCTGTGGCCCATAAAAGGGTCATTCACATGTTCCAGTCACCCAGCACGAACAGAACCGACAAGCTGCTTCTATCCAGAAGGAGCTGAGAAACTCTTGGGGCTCTTTTATGTCAGAAGAAAGACTTTTCCACTGTACTCATGAACTCTCTCAACACAATTAATGACAGCCTTTCATTTTTAGTAACTTTCAATAACATATGCTTTTCCAGGCTCACCCCACCTCCCTAGGTTTCAGAGCAGCCTGGACACAGGCTAAGGGCCAGCACTGCTCACTGTGTCCAGATTCACTTTTGCAATGCTGCATGGTCACAGAGTACACTGGAGGCAGGGCCCTGGCTCTCCCTGGCCCAGGCACCGGCTGGCCATACCTGAGCTGGGTCTGCTGTCACTGTCCGGGGCCTCAGAGGATGACCTGCACACATCCAGCTGCAGCTCGCTTATCTGCTGGTCCAGCTGGTCCAAGTGTGTCTTCAGGCCAGCATCCTGTCGTCTTAACCGTGACTACACAGGGGAAGAAGGAGAAATAAAACCAATCCAAGGGCAGAAATCCAAACACGAGGTTCCACAAGGTGAAAACAATTGCATCATGAATTCAACTTAACTCCAAAATGCCAAAGGAGGCAGCTGCTCCTTACTCATGGTGAGGCTCTTCTGCAGAGATACATACACAATCACACATACACACACATACACACTTGTACACAACCACACGTATACACACATGCATACAACCACAACAGTACACACATGCACACGTTCACACATACACACATGCAAACTACCACACACACATGAACACGTTCACACATGTACACCTGCACACAATCACACACACATGCACACACAAGATCACACACACACGATCACACATGTATACCTGCACGCGATCATAAATACACACTTGCACACACATACACACATGCATATGACCACAACTACACACACATGTACACAACCACACATGCAAACACAAGATGACACATACACACATGCAAACTACCACACACATGAACACGTTGACAGATGTACACGTGTACATGACCACACATACATACTTGTACACAACCACACACATACACACAATCACACATATACACGATCACACATCTACCACGCACAAACACACATGCACACACAGGTATTTTCTCTCCAGTGCAGACTTCTAAAAGCTATCAGCAATTTCCAACAAGATCCACCTTCATAGGGATGCAGAACAGTTCTGCTCGTGAGAGTGCGTGGTCAAAACCAGAACAGTACACCTTGGGGCCAGAACCCCAGGTAACAGCTTCCACACTTCTTGTAGTTCTAGGTAAGAATTTATTTGGTGTCACAGTGTTCTTCACACAGAAGCCCCATGGGCTGTGGCACCTGGCTGTGAGAACGTTCAGCCTTTGTTGTAAGGGTAACACATCCTAGGGAAAGAAGAAAGAAAGGGCGCCCTCCAGCACCCCAACTCCTGCCTCTTTCCTGACCAGTGTTCCCATCTGCCAGAGGTTAGGGAGGGCTCCAGGGAAGGGGGCTCTCAGTAAGGACCTGGAAATCAGCTTCACCTAGAAAACTTGCCCAGGGAACTTCTTGTTCATGAGGTCACATTTGAGGGCAGCTCTGCCCAACAGTCTGGCTCTTCTCCAAGCCTCGGTCCCTGACTCAGCAGTGCCATCTGTACGGGTGGTTACGATCCTTAACTCGTGTGTGTGTGTGTGTGTGTGTGTGTGTATCTACTGAGCAGAAGGGTCCCTGAAAACCTCCATTATGACCTCCCTGTGACCTTAAAGGGCAGAAAGAAGAAAAAGCAGAATGGACCAGAGTAAGGATGGTATGAAGATTAGGGCACGACCAATCAGAACACAGAAGGCACAGCCAACCAGAATGCTGCTCTCTCCACACCTAATTAGCCCAGAGATGGCACAACCCTGGACAAAATGAATAAAAACCTCAGACCCCGTCTCTTCTTGGGCACCCTTTTCTTGGGACCCCTCCCAGTTCTGGGGGTTCCACTCTTTATTACTCTTCTATCTCAGTAAATGCTCCCGCTATACTCATTCTTAGGATTTTCATTCTTCGAAACTGTGAGACAAAGCCCTCAGGCTCAGACATGCAGAGCACGTACAGAATCCTCCGTCTTTCATTGGGAGCATTATGTGCATGCATGTAAACTGTACATGTGATCATGTACACACACACACACATATACGTACATATTATAAAACTAGCATCGAGTGTTTAGGGAATGTGATTTCTTCCTGTCAATTGTTTGCTGGGAAGTGAGCCCCGCTTCCCAGGCTCACTGTGTATTTATTGTTTTGATTAGCAATTGGAAATAAGGCAAGTAACTGAGAAATTCGTTGATGTGGTTCATCCACTTCCAGTGGGGAGCTCTGTTGGCAACTCCAGTGGTGTGGAAAATCATGGCAACAGAGAAGCAGGTAGGTAGGAATGGTGTGCTGTTCATAGGAGGAGGCCACTTCTGCAGAGGTGTTGGAAATGCAAGTGGCAAACACACCCTCCTTCCCCCGGTTTAGGTGAGCTGGGTTGAAGATGCCTGGGTCAGCACTCAGTCCGCCACCTTTTCCAACTCAGCCTTTCTTTCAGGACCTGCCTGGGGGATTGGAGTAGCCGCCAAGGTCTGTGAACATGAGCACGGCCAAACCAGTCCTGAGCTAAACAAAACTGTGCTCAGAACACCCGACAGGTCCAGACACCCTGGCGTCCAGCAGGCACATGGTCACAAAGGTAACCCACTTCCCAGCACTACCAAGAGAGCTGTGCAGCAGTCTGGTTACCGTCTGCCCCCCAAAACAACCGAGACTCAAGAAGGAGCAGTTTATTTTTTCCTACAAATGATTTTCCTTTCCTATCATAAAACCACAGGACCCATAGATAGTTCAGTTTCTTTGCTGGGTCTTACTTCCACACTTTGAAGCTTCTACTTGCTTCTCTGCCCCCTTTTAAAGCCCTTGGCCCTGTGTGTGCACAGGCATGCATGCACTGCTCTGTGGTTAGTATTCACATCTCTGACTGGAAATCCCAGCTCAGCTCTCAGGGTTTCCACTATTCTTGTTAACCCTCCCTTCCTTCAAAAAGCTCACTTTACACTTTACATTCCTCTTGTAAGTGGCTTGATTTGCATTTGCCCTGGTGCCCCCTCCGCTCCCCAACCTATAGACAGATCTGTTTTGCCATCCTAATAAAAACTTCATGGCCTAATTACAAGGAGAAAAAATAAGGGGACAAAAGTTAAAAGTGTCTTAACATTCAGAGATAGTATCTAAAACACTTCCTTTCTTTCCGTGATGACTTCCTGTAGGGGGTAAAGACCATAGCTAAGTTAGAAGAGCCCCATCAATCCACAGCAAAGATACAAGTTCACAGATCATACTGCTGACGATAAGCACAGCAGCCCTGGAGGAACCCTGGTCCTAGACGGTGACTGACACCAAGATCCCAGCCCTGCCTTCATTTGCTGCCAGCATGTTCACAAAGCAAGCACGGCTGGTCCAAGGCAAACACCAGGCTTCCTGCTTACGGCTGCAGATCAGACAGTGGGTCGCCCCTGCAGCGTTAACCTGGAGCCTGCCCATGAAAGGAGCTGTTGAAGCTGCCACTTTGAGAACAAGTCACGACCAGCAAAGTCAAGGGCCCCTCTCCCATGGGTGCAGCAGCACCTGCTGGTGAAGGTGGGGTTTTCAGACTACTCTTGGGCCTGAGTGCCAGGGATCGGGTGACATCTTTCTACTTAAGGTCTCTGGGGAGCTCAGCCCTTATAAAGTGGAAATGCCAGGTGCTTCCTGGGAATGGCAAGTTCCCTTAAAATAGGCACAGGCCCAGGCCAACTGCAGCAGAGTGCAGGTTAGAGGGCTCTAGGTTGTATTAGCATGGAAATATGGACTAGGAAGCTGTAAATCCTGGACCATCTCTCCTTTTGTTCCAACAATAAAACTCGCTAATGTATTTGTTCAACAAAAGCCTACTAAGTACCTCCCGCTGTGCTCTCTCTGTGACTTTGACACACAATTAAAAGGGCGCAGCCCTGGAAGTGCTAAAGCACGTCTTCACTTGAGAATTCCTGCAGGCTGAAGCAGCCCAGGCTCAGATAAACCTCTTCCTGTCTTCACACCTGAGTGATGACTGAGGCCAGGTGAGCGGGAGGGGGAGGAGCCGCATGGGCTGGAGTCACTGGAGTGTTTAACTGGACTGGACTCAAGCTCTTTGATTGTTTTCTTGACTAAAGAACTAGCATCACTCCTAATTTTTTTTTCCTGTAAGAAAAATGTGAACATGTTAAGCACTGGCTGATGTCCCACAAATTCAGCTCTTTTCTTTTTTGATCACACAATCCACTCCACAGAGTTTCAAGGCAAAGTTTGCATGTTCCTTCTGGTCTCCACATTGAGAAAAAAAATTAAAACAAAAACCTGCTTGATTTCCTCCAAGACTACTTGCAATTAGAGGCTGAGTACTCACAGGTCTGATTTGTTCAAGTGAAGTTGAGTTAATCATGAACCGTGTTCTCACCCACTTGCAAGAACAATTCACGCAGGTAACGCCACTGTGTCTGGGTGGGCCTGACTGAGGGTGGGGGAGATGGGAGTGTGGCTGGCACCAGCCTCACATCTGCTGTTGTGACTTGATCAACCAGTGGATGACCTACAGTATGAAGGGCCCACTCACCCCAGCTACCTCCTCTCTTGGGGCAGCAGCTGGCTCACCCAGACTCCAGGCGCAGAGTTGGGGTCTGGGCCACTCTCCACCAGGCCTCCACCTCCTCTGGTCGCTAGTAATGGGGCAAATAACAGGAGTCCTGGTGGGCATATCCAGCTACTGGACTTCCTGATTATTTAATCCCAAACCTTCCCCAGTTAACACGGGACTGAGCTAAACTGATAGGAACGCAGCAGCTTCACCCAGCAACTTTGTAAAGAGGGCGGCGACTTTGAGACTGGACAGGTCTGAATTGCTACAGTAAAAGAAATTCCACTTAGAGTAACAGAAGTAACTCAACCAAATAGACATCTATAGCATTTGTATTTTTCTTTAAAAAGTTGCAGTACTGCAAAAACTCTCTGGGGGTGTTTCTAATAAGTCATAAGAAATTATACACAGCCGTGGCAGCCACAGGAGTTGACAAGTGGAGTACCTTCAATGGGTTTAAAGGAACACCGACATTTGAAGGGCCCAGGTAGCAGAGAAAGACGCAGGTAGAGAAAGCAACAAGGGTCCCCTCTCCCACCTCTGCAGACCAGCAGACACGCCTTTTTCACGACTCAGGTTACATGTTAACGTGGAAGAAGCCCTCATCAGACACACTCTTCCCCTCCACCCAGACACCATTGTCCCTAATCCAACGCAGCAGGAGGACCTGGACCCCAGGGTGAGGCCCGGATGCTAGCAGACTTCCGCCGGGAGAAATCGAGTCAAACAGCGCTGTCACTCAGCGCACAGGCACGCGCCCCCAATTTGTCAGCGTCAGCAGCAGGCAAAGGTGTTTGTGCCCCGATCGTGCCCCGATCGTGCCCCGATCGTGCCCCGATCGCGCCCCGCAGCACGTTCCCTCTGCTTGCGCCTCCGCGCCCGGCCTCCGCGCCTTGGGAATGGAGCCGCGTCCCAGGGGAGCACAAAGGACGTGCGCTCGGAGCATCACACAGCCCCTCACCCGCTGGCCGCCGCCGCCGCCCGCCCGCGCAGGTGACCAGGCCCGCTCCTTACCAGCTGCTCCTGCAGCGCGGCCAGCGTCGCCTCCAGCCGCAGCTCGTGGCCGCGGGGACCGCGGGGCTCGGCGGGCCCGGGCGGGGGCTGCATGGCCAGGGCGCCCCGCACGCGCGCCTGCTGCGTGGCGCGCAAGCCCTGCAGCTCATGCAGCCCGGCCAGCGCCGCGCGCAGCCGCGCGCCCACCCTGCGGCGGTCCCAGCCCGCAGGCCCCGGGGGGCCGCCCGGCGCCCACATCCCGCCCGCGCCCCGGAGCCGCAGCGCGGACCCGACCCGCGGCCGCCGCGCGTCCTCCGGCACCGCCTCTCCCCGCCCCCGGCTCCGCAGGTCGCCCAGGTGGGGACGGACCTATCGCTGGCCGCCCAGTGCGGCGCTGGCAACGCCCCGAGGTCACGGCGGCCGCCCCCGGCCCGCCCCGTCCTCCCCGCCGTGCGCCCTCGCCGGCTGCGCCCGGGACCCTGCGACGCGCGGCCCGGACGGAGGAGGAGAAAGTGGGCAAACCTGGCAAAGGCTCGGTTGAGGTTTAATTTTTAAAAATCGCATCGTGAGAACCATGTCTCATTCGTCAGCTCCTTAGTTGGTTTCCTAAGGCACACACGTTGGAAACCTCGGTTTGCCTTTAATTTTTTTTAAACAATAGCTTTATTGAGTTCACATACCATATAACTCATCTTAAAGTGTGCACTTGAGCTGGAGGAGTGGCTCAAGCGGTAGGTAGAACGCCTGCTTTTTGCAAGATGTAAGTCCTGAGTTCAAACCCCAGTTCCACTTAAAAATAAAAGTATACGTTTCAGTAGCCTCACCAAATTTTGGTAACTACCGCCAGGATTATTTTTAGAACCCTTTCACCACCCCAAAAGGAGGCTCTGCCCTCATTAGCAGTCACCCCCACTTCCTCTACACCCCCTCATCGGCCTCTGTGGACGGGTCATTAGGTGGAGCCAGGCCGTGTGGTCTTTAGCTGTGCGGCCCTTCACTTTTCCTGGTCCGCTGGTGTAGCGTCAGAACGCTCCTCCTTTTTTATGACAGAACAATGTTCCACAGCACGGCTATGGCACATTGGCACTTCATTGGATCATCCATGAACTTGGGTTGTGTCCACTTGGTAGCTATTGTGAAGAATGTCGCTTGGACAGCTCTGCACAAATCCTTGCGTGGAGACATGCTTTCATTTCACTTGGGTGTCTACCTAAGGTGGAATTGAAGGGTTGTGGTAACCACTACGTGTGAGGTTTTCCACCTTAAGCTCCCTCCAGGAGGCAGGAGGGCGTGGGACTCAGCCTGCGGTCAACAGTGGACTCTTGATTAGAGCCACCAGTGGTGTGGCGTGGGAGCTGCGGGGTTTGGACTTGCGTCCTTCTGACCAGAGCATCTTTCCTGTGCTTGCCTTGCATCTTCTCTGGAGAAATGTCCATTTCGTGCCTCTGCCTGTTTGTAAATTGGATCAGCTTTCTTGCCTGCGTGATTCAAATTCATGAGAACCGTGACTTAAAGGGTTTCCCATCTGGGGATTTCCAATTAATGTTCTTGGTGTGGTCTTCGCAGCAAAAAGCTTTAAAACTTTAAATTTGCAGATTTATTTTTTTCTCTTGTTTAGATTTTTGGCATCGTATCTTATATTTTTGGTATAATAACTTATATTTTTGGTATCATATCTTAGAACTCATGGTCTAATCCAAGGCTGGAGATTTCTCCTGTATTTCCTCCTGAGGTTTTTGCAGTTTTATCACTCACTTTGAGTCACTTTGGTACCTGATTGTGGTAGAGGTCCAGATTCATCCTTCTGCACTTGGGCCTTCAGTTATGGAGCACCATTTGTTGAAAAGACAGTTCCTTCTCCACTGAGTTGTCTGAGGTCCTTGTTGACCATCATTGATCTGGAAAGTAGGTTTCTGGCTTCTTGATCCTGCACAGAAGACAGCTGGGATTTTGGTGAGGCCGTCATGGACTCTGTATATTAGCTAGAAATAGAGGCTGAGTCCTTGAATGTCAGCGTGGCTCTCTCCATATGACCAGGTCTTTAACTGCATTCAGTAACACTGTGTAGCTTTCGGCATGTAAGTCTTAACACTTCTGTTAAATTTCTTCCCAAGTATTTTCTTCTGCTTGATATTATTGTAAAATGAGTTGTTTTCTAATTTCATCTTCAGAATGTTCACGGTTAGTGTAAAGAATGAAGCAGTTCATTCTCGCGTCTTCATCCCTGGAACTTTGCTAGACTTGCTAGTTTTGGATGCTGTTTTTAAAGCGGATTCCTTTGTCTTTTCTTTTCTGCATGGGCATCAGGAGCCCGTGCCACCTGCAGAGAGATGGGTTTGCTTCTGTCTTCAGGCTGGGCGCCTTTTACTTCTTCTTCCAGCCTGGTGGTCCTGGCTACGAGGACATCTAACCCAGTGTTGAGTGGAGGAGTCCAGTGGCACATCCACCTTGATCGTAGGTGAGAGTGGCAGGTCCCTCCCCAGCGAGTGTGGGGCTGCCTGTGGGTCTCTCAGACGTCTTGACCAGTATGACGAAGTTGCCTTGTTCTAGTTCTGGTTTTGTTTTGTTGTTGTTTAATGAAAAAGGGTGTTGAATTTGGGGGCTTATTTTATGATGTACTTGTTTCCTCCTTGGCCTCTGTCTTCATCCAGCCTAATACAGGGGAAAAGCTCGGGGCCTGTGAGACCCCAGGTCCAAGTTCCCGTGCCTCAGCTTCCTTGTCCACACAGTGAACTCATCGAAGAACATTCCAGGACTACTTTTCTTTGTAAAAATAACCCCACAATTATTCCTTTACATTTTATTTCAGAAAGTGACAGGGCTGGAGATGGCAGGACGGGGTGTGGGTCCTTTATCACTGTATGTCTTCTCTTCTGGGATGCTCTTACTGCTGTCCTTTGGTGGGCAGGAGTTCTTATTTTTATGTGATCTTATTTCTCATTAGCCCTTTGTGCCCTTTCGAAGACATTTCTAATGCAGTCTTTAGGACTTTATGATTTTTATCCTACTTAGGTCCACATCCCATCTAGAGCATGTTTTTGTGGATTGCATGAAGTGGGGTGGAGGGGCTACACTTTACTTCATCTTACTCACAGAGGCCAGGGTAACATCAGGTGAGAAGGGAGTCCCTTCTGCCCTCTTCTGCACAACTAGCTTTGTCGTGAGTTCTGCCCACTTAGTCTCAGTCTGTGTGGGCTGCCTCTTCTGTTTGGCTAGTGTGTCCTCTGTCCTGGCAGCTTAATTACTGTATCTTCTTTTGGGGGGAGGGAGGAGTTACTGGGGTTTGAACTCAGGGTCTCTGCACTTGCTAGGCAGGTGCTGTACCACTTAAGCCAAGCCTCCAGCCCTTTTTGCTTTGGTTAGGGTTGAGATAGGGTCTCAAGGTTTGCCTGGGCTGGCTAGAACTGCTTGCCTCCCAATCTCTACCTCCTGATTAGCTGGTATTACAGGTGTAAGCTACCACTTCTGGCCTTAATTACTGTTATCTTTTTGATGTTCAGCAAAACAAGATCCCCCCTTCCTTGGGGTATCTCAGCTGCTCTTGACTTGGGAATATCATGTGAATTTAGACTCAGCTAGGAAACTACAGAAAGCATGTTGTATTTGATGGGAACCTGCTGGTCTTGGGGGTGTATCTGGGGAGAAATTCTGTCTTTAACATGTTGGGTATTATAGCCCAAGGGTATGGAATAGCTACTTGTTTATAGAGGTTTTCTTTAATGTCTGCAATATTATTTGATAACTTTGATAGCGATTTCATGCATCTCTATCTGCATTTGCCTCTTTCCTCGTGTTTTTTTCTAACGCTATGACCATGTTACCTTTGGCGTTACCTTTTCTTTTTTGTTGATGTGCAGAAAAGCCAACGAGGCGTCTGGCAGCTTTGCTAAGTGCATGTGTTAATTTGTAGGACTGACTGCTCTGTCTGGATTCCTTTCATTCACGTCCACCCTGGCTGTGACTGGCAGGGTCACGGGTCTTTCTTCATGATTCGGACACCCTTGCTTTTCTTTCTTTGCGGTGGCGGTTGGGGCTTAGTGGGACATTGAGGGGTGATGATAACCAGTGTCCAGGTGTCACTTGGGTGCACAGGGGGCTGAGTATCTCCCTACTTACAATGTTTTCTGGACACCCTTTATCAGATTAAGGAAATTGTCTCAGGCTGGCAGAGTGGCTCAAGTGGTAGAGCGCCTGCCTAGTAAGTGGAGGCCCTGAGTTCAAACCCCAGTAAACCAATCTTGCCTTTCTGGAATAACTCAACCTGGTTCTGACATATTTTCCATTTATCTATTGTGAGATTTAGCTTGGCAACATTTGGTTTTAGAGTTCTGCATCCTTTAGTTTGCATTCTTTTTCAGATTTTCAGAATGCGTGATAAGCTGGCCTTGTAGAATGAGCAGAAGGATGCCCTGCTTTGATTTCTAAGTAAGAATTTGAGTAAGATTTATATAAGCCATTCTTACGTATTTGGTAGACTTTGTTAGGGAAGCCGTCTATATCTGCATTGTTTTTGTGTATAAACTTTAAATCATGAACACGGGTTCTTAAGTTAATTATGTGATTATTCAGACTTGGTTTCTTCTGTATCGGTTTGCTGAGAAATGGTATCACAGCTCTCTGATTCATTTCTAGTTCGTTTTGTCCACACCATCAAATGTGTGTCTACAGGCGTTTCTGAGTCTGTTATGATTCCCTCCCCACGTTTTCTCACAGTGGTTACTTGTGTTTCTCTCCATGGTTTTCAGCCATGCTTCAGCATTTATCAGTGTTCCTGTCAACTTCTGTTTGCGTTCTGATTCCTTGACACACACCCCTCTCATTTCCTTTGTCTGTTTTCTCTGGGTGTAAGGACTGTGTTATTTTTTTTCTAAGTTCTTTGTTGTTGTTGCTGTTTTTAATGCTGGGGTTTGAACTCAGGGCCTTGTGCTTGGTAGGCAGGTGCTCTACCACTTGAGCCACACTCCACCAAACATTTTTGTGTTGGACATTTTTGAGAGAGGGTTTTTCTTTTTGCCCAGGCTGGCCTTAAACCTCAATCCTCCTGATCTCTGCCTCCAGAGTAGCAAGAGTTACAGGTGCGAGTCACCTGGTGCCCTGCCTTTTGCATCTTTTCTTATGATCACTCCAGGGTCTGAAAGTGTGCCACACTTTTTATCACACACCCATACAGATGCTAGATTATAATTTGGAGCACAAAACAGAAGGGAAGCAAATGTTTATGATAAGATGTCGAGAAAAAACCAACCGAATTTGCAACTGCAGCTGCATTACGAGTGGGAGTGCATATCGACAGTGTTCCTGTGGAAGCCTAAGAACACTGGAATGCTGATTTGTAAGTCAGTTTACTTGTGCAGGAAGCCAGCATCTCTCTCCACACACACGCACACGCACACACACACACACACACCACCCATCAGATCTGCAGACATCGGACGGAAGGGTGCTATGCCTCTTGGTGACTGTAAAGGCCCCACCCTCTCTCACAGCTCTGGCGCGTGTGTAAGCAGAAGGAAATTCCTGGCAGGCAGGGAGATTCCTCAATGGACATGTCCTTGGAGCGCGTCTAGGACGTGGGTCTCAAGAAGCAGTGGGAGCACGTGCGCAGGGCGTCTGAGAGGGTGTGCACTTTGCACCCTTTGGCGTTGCACATTTTGGGAGCACTTTAGGCAGGCCTTGGATGAATAAAGTCTGAAATGCATATTAATTAATGTGATCATTAAGATTACTGCTCTATGCTGTGGCCTTTGCCTTTAACCTCTATTTATTAGGGGTTGGCTTTATTAAATAAGTAAAAAAATATTAGCCAGCAAACTCCAACAGCAAACTGCTTGAACACCCTGTGGTTTCTAAGCAGTGCCCCACAAACTGCGAACTTCCCCACTCCCCGGGAGGCCTCTGGGCTCCTCCTCGTCTCTGGTGGTGCTCCTGCAGCTGACTGTCCCCATGTGGTCTGTTCCCAGCACTGCACCCCGTGGCCTTTCAACCTAACCAGACCTGGTCCCTCTGCTCAGAACCCCGTGTGGCTCCAGCCTTGTACAGAGGAAAAGCCCTATAGTCCACGATGGCCTGTGGGACCCTCTGCCATCTGCCCCCTCATCTCTTTCCCCCTCCACCCGGCTCAGCGTCCCGTCTCCTGCTTCTTACCTGTTCAGGACCTTTGCATGTGTGCCCTCCACCAGTGGGAAGGCTTCTGATGCCCCTGGGCTGAACCCTCTGTCCCTTTTTCCTCCTGGCACAGCATCCTGCAGCTTACTTTGCAGTTTGTGTTTTTATTATGGTTACAGCTCACTGTTTGCCTCCCCCACTGGGCTGCAAGCGGGTCGAGATTAGAGAGCTGTGTTTTCTCACCTATGCATTTTAGAACTTGGAGCTGTATGCCTGACTTATAGAGCTGTCTAGTAATGTTTAGTAATAATACCTGGTGATTTTGTTCATGATCAAGCTGAAAGAAAGGTTTAAAAAATTATATCTTGGTCTTCTTGAATCATCTTCTGAATTGTATAATATTTTTATAATATTATTTTTATTACAAAAATAACACACAAGACACTATGGATACATAAACAAAATTAATGTTTTTCCTCCATTCCCCTGGAGTCACCCTTTCCCTGTGTGTTGTATCATGTCGTCTTTCACAGTGTCTGTTGTCTGTCAATCAGTCTGTCACTCGATCTGTCATCTGCTTCTCCTTTCTGCCCTCAGACTACACCTAATTGTTGTGCTCCCTCCTTATCCTCTGACTGTTCCTCTTAGTAAATAACAACCCAGCACAGGGGTGCACTTTAATAATTCCATTACTGATAAGCATTCCGTTGCTTCCTTTTTTCTTACAATAGCAACGCTTCAAAACCATCCTTACACACTGTGTAACTCAACCGTATAAATCAGTAATTATAGTTTTGCTGAAAGCAAATAGGGATTATGCAATTAGACAAAGCCGAAATTCATCAATCAGCACAGCCTTTCCTTTATCTATCAAATGATCTCGAAATGTGCCTGGTGCTCTCGCTTCCCCACCTGTGGATTCTGGCAGCCCAGGCTCCTGTGCTGAGCTCCGCCTCTGCTGGGTCCTGGACACAAATTCTCCTGCTGGCAGTTCTGGGCTTACAGCCGCAGGGGACACCGCCCTGCAGGGTGAGGGGCCAGGCCCATGGCGCCTGGTGGCCCACACTCCAGGTGATCCCAGCGACCTAAGACAGGGCCGTGTGGACAGTGTTCAGAGATGGAGCCCGTGGGTGGCTCTGCGAGAGGAGAGACCAATGCTGTCATTTGCTGGTGCCTGGCTGTGCTCTGAGATGCTTGTTTATAGGGAGCTTTGCCACCTAACAAAGCAGCCTTGTTTGCTTCCACAGAACTAAGAGGACGATTTCTGGGTCTGAGGCCACATGCAGACCATTACTGCATTGGGTTTTGCAGTGGCTCTCCGTCCAGAAGGCTTTTCCGAGTGAACTGCAGTGGGATGACTCGCCTTCTGGCCCTTCTTCCAGGTCCAGGGGGTGGCAACAGGGTGGACTTACGTGATTTTCAACAGCGCCTCAATGGGGCTTCCCCCACCCAAGGGGCCAGCAGGATGGAAATGCGGTTCACACCTAGCTTGGGACCCCTGGAGCAGGCAGTGAAGAGCCAGGACTGAAATTCCCATGCTGCATTTCGCCTAGAGCTACCAAGGCCCTTGCAAGATGATGTCACACCTCCAGACTCGGGTGTTTTGACCTGATCTGTCGTGACTTGATTTGCAAAGTCATTACGAACTTCTACAATGCTAAAGTCACATGTCAGAGGGCCAAATAATGCCCGCCTCTTACTTATTACAAACACGAGGCCTTTTCTTTCCGTGCATTCACCATCCGAGAGTGCCATTCAGTAATATTTTAATCTTTGCTTCTTTCCTGATGACTACAGGCAGTTGCAGTCAGTCGTGTCCCAAGACTTCCAGATGCCAGCAATCTGCGATGGGCTGTGAAGTCTGGTGTCTGTAGTTCCATCAGGACATGGGGTACAGGCAAATAGCAAGATAACTCAAAATGTGTAATGTGTGTTGCATGTACATGTGTGTGGTTTGTATATTTGTGTATTGTGTGTGGTGAATGTGCGTATGTGGCGTGGGTGGGGTGGGTATGTGTGTGTGTACACAGGTATTCCCCTGTTGGAAACAGGGTACAGTGCACCCTACAGTTGATTCAGAGTGCATAAGTCATGTTGTATCTTGGTGTTTAAGGACTAAGTTCATAGCTCTGTGGCATTTTGTAAAGAACTGGCTGTCCCTAGTGTTCCTGCAGTTAGTGGTGCTCTGGAGGGAGGCGTCACTGGCGCCCATCATTTGGATGTGGTGGCGAGCAGGTGCATGCTGTCTGTCCGTACATTCTTGTAGAGTGTGTGTATCTATAGAACGATGGCCAGCTGTCTGGGGACTTTTCTCAATGTCATAAATCAGCCACGGATCCTGTGAAGTGGGCATCGCTGCCTTGCCCCGCTGCTCAGTGTTCAGGTCATGATAATGTCGGTACAAGGGCCACCACGCAGTGGTTGGTGCTGGTCTCATGAGTCAGCAGACATGTTCTCCCTCCTCTGTGGAGTCACGACCACAAACATTTTCTCCTGTCACGCAGGAATAACATCACTGTCTTTTTGGTTATTAAAGAAACAGGGGAACGGGCTAAAGAGAAGCCAGCAGGAGGTCATTCCCAAAGCCAGCCATGGGCAGCAGGCTGAGCATGCAGGGTCCTTCCAGAGTTTCAGTGTCTGTGTGACTTGTAGTGAAAATTAAATCTCTGTTTTAACTTAAATGGTTTTCTACATGTCTACATGGGCACACAGTTGTGTAACGGCCCATTTGTGACCTACACTAATGTACTTCATCCTCTGTTGATGAGCGTTTGCGGAACTGGTCACTTCTCACTATTCTAAATCACCATGCTTGAAAGTGTTAATGTCTCCCCTCCCCCATTCTTGCCAGAGCAAAGTGTCATTGGCATAATTCACCCTACGATTGATAGTTTCCTGTTTGGATCTTTTGTCAAACAATTCATTGGAATATTTATTATTGGTATGTAAGAGTTCTGAGGTAAAAAATAACGTGAAATAAAGAAGTCTGTGCCCTTTAATGTAAGAGAAGGAGCTGGGGCCACCAGAAGCTAGCCCCAGGTAGTCAGTCGCTCAGCACGCAGAGCCTGTGGTCGGAAGTCATAGAAGCCTGTGGTATTAAGTCATAGAAGGCACAATGTCTTTAAGTGAGAATTATGAATGCTGCAGAGGGTTATTAAAATAAATGAAAATGAAAAGAAGTGCCAGTCTCTAGGTCAGGGCTGTCATGGGACCACTTAGGCTTGCAGATACCCTGTTTCCTGAGGGCACACATGAATCAAACTTCCCATAAACACCACCCACCAACTTGGCTCAGCAAGGCCCTTAAAGCAACATCCAAATTTTCCTGCGATTGTTATTCTATAGAAACCATAGTGCCATTGACCAGCAGGACTCCCTTTTGACCGAAAACTATGAATACACTCTGACCTTGTGAAACAGGAAACTTTGGGGCAAATTTATATAATTGTACAAGTATAATTTTGTGTGGATTAATTTGAGTGACTGGTTGATTGCAGGAATATACTGACTAGAGCAGTTCCTGATTATTCTTGTACGCTTCAGTTCGCGTAATCAGGAGAAGCAGTTGCACTACCTCTCTGGGGGATTTAAGAACGCAGGGTTCTTCACTCTCACAGCTACCCTGTGAAGCACTGATCTCAGGCTGGGCGGCTGTGTGACCTCCGGCGGGTGGCTTTCACTAAGTGGGAGGGGGTGTCCGCTGCTCCTCACTCACCTGAAGAGCTGAGGCCCAGTGTGGTTTCCACTTCTGCCTGGAATAAACCAGCTGGCTGATGGAAGTAGACAAGGGTTGATGGAGGGACCTGTCTACAGTTGCACACAAACGAAGGGCAGTCACTGTGTCACAGCTCAGAGCTACATGTATCTCTGAAGGTGAGAAGAGCAGAGTTTTGCACACCCACACCTTGACAAAAGCCCAGACTGCCCAGCATACAGGCACATGGGGGCCCTTAAGCCAGTTTGGTACCAGACAGTGCTCAGTGGCTTCGAAACAGTGACACTGCACTTGGCAGCCACCTGGAAAACATCAGTGAGAGATGACCAGGAAGACCTCGAATTAGGACTTGGGGCCTTCCTGTTTTGTTTGGTTTTCCTTCCCCAACGTGGTCTACTGGCCCTGGGGTGTGACGTCAGGTTTTCTGGATGTCCCTCTAGCTTGTCCTTCAGCAAAAGGGGCCATTAAGGCTTCTACCTCTTCCCTTCTCCCCAGGGTGCGTCCTGTCCTGGATCCGGCCTTGACTTAGCGGCAGACACACAAAACAGAGCAGAAAACACAGGACACTGTAACTGACCTGACCCTTCGATGATTCTCACCCTAGAGGCTATTTGCAGGGGACAGCATTTGAACCCATCGTGAGAGAGAGAGGGGAAGGTCACTGGTGTCTCTCCACAGTCTGCTATCACCAAGTGACAGGTGTCACGTCAGTGTCCCTTCATGTCACCCCCTTCACTTCCCAAGGTGTTGTCTAGTGTTGTGTTTTATACAGAAGACAGCATGTGTCATGTGTGTCTGGCTTCTTTTGTTCAATATCATGCAGGACCCACACCATGTCATCCTGTGTGGTCACTGCTGTAGAGTTGGTCGCAGCCTCTCGTTCTCCATGGACGCCCTTTCAGTGCCTTCATCATCCATCTCTGCCAGCACTGCTGCGCTGGACGCACCGGAAGTGGATTGCTGGTGCTGGACTGCACAGCTCAGTGATTGACTTCCTTAGGGAAGCTGTGGACAGTTTGCTGATTTTATAGCCATGGAAAACCTCATAACTCACACCGTCCTTGAACTGTGGGGAGCACCCCCCCCTTCAGTCACCCACACCCCTCCCCGGCCCCGGCCCCGGCCCACGCAGCCTGCTGGATTTCTTCCCCCCAACCTGAGCTTTGCCTGTTCTCGAACTTCGTGTGGCTGGGGTCCTACCATGTGTTTTTGACTTCTCGTGCTTAGCGTGACATTTTGACACCATCTTCAACAAACTCACAGTTCCTTTCTTTTTACAGTGGCGCCTCAGTGTGTTGGCCTGGCTCATGTTTGGTGACAGTCTGTGGCTTGTCACAAGGAGTCTTCCCTGCCTCTTCCTCTGCAAGACTTTTCATGGACGTGTTTTTGTTTCTCGTGGGTGTGGAATGGGTACTTAGGAATAGTATGGCGAGGTTAACTGTTCAAGAAACTGACAGTTTTCAAAGTGACTGTGCATTTTACAGGGAAGCAGCAGTACAGGGGACCCTGTCACTGCCTATGCTGGCCAAGGCTTGGTGTTGTCACTCTGTTTTATTTTAGCCTTTCTAGAGGCACTCAGCGTGGCTTTAAAAAAAATTAACACTTTAAAAAAACACCAGCATCTGTAGCCTGAGTCCTCCAGACAGTGCGTGACTGGCCGCTCGCCTTCGGGGCTTGGGAACAGGGAGACGGGGTTCTTGGTGCCCCTTGTCGAGGAGCCCTTTCTGGAGGATGCCTGGAGATTTGGATTCAAGGCTTTGCCGTCGTTCTCCAGGCCTGGAGGTGCTGCTTTTCCTCATTTCAAGACGAGCATTGCTTTTCTCCCCTTGCCAATCAGCTCAGAGTGTGCGTGGCCTTCCGAAATGTGCGGGTCAGCTGTGTGGCAGTGTCTTTATTTGCACAAAGAGAGGAATTACCGTACCTGTCGCAAACAGAGATTGTCAGAAATACGAGCGCTCAGGCAGAGAAACTAGACTAGCGGACCTTCGCAAGACACTGCGAGCGTTAGCTGCTCTCAGGCTTCTTAGTGAAGGGGCCGGGGACCCCTAAGCTCCGCCCAGCAATGACATCCACGCTCTGCCCACGTGGACCGCAAAGAGAAATTCAAGCAAGTGCTAGAAGCAATGTGGTAGAGAAAGGGCAAGACTCAAAACGATTAACCAAACATGGTGTTTACTAAAGCTATTAACCAAACAGAGGTTTTTAAAAACAAACTAAAACATGATCTTAATTATAAAGGAAACTATCGAAAGGCGCAACAAGTCAGGACGAAACGCGACAGCACTGCTCACCTCAGCCAGTTTTATTCATGAAGAAGCAGTTGTGACATAGTACAGAGGTTCGGGAAAGTGTAGAATTTGAAGTGTTTTATTTGGAATGCTAAGTTTTACTGGAGAAATTTGAGTCTTCTTTCCTTTGTAATATTGTGTACATGTATGATTGTTTCAGAAATATCTGCAGTGTTCGGGTGAGGCGAGGAGAAAGGCACTGCGCCACAGGCAACTTGAACCAGGTGAAGTATTTCATGTGAGCCGCAGGCCGGCCTCACTGTCGCACTGGGCAGTGTCTGTCCACCTCCAGGAATGCGCCAGCTGGGCGCAAGCTGAACAGGATAAAGCAAGGCATTTCCTGAGCTGCTCTATATGGGTTGAGCCACGTGAAGTTGCTCGGTTTTCAATTTAAAGGGTTGAATACCGACTATTTCATGCAGCTCGGTGGTGCATCGGTTAGCGTGTTGCTTAGCTTATCAGTTGTGCATTGGTTAGTATCCTGCTTAGTGTATGCATTTTTGGTTTGCATATCAGTTAGTGTACTGGTTAGGGTGTTGGTTAGTGTACTGGTTAGGGTGTTGGTTAATGTGTTGTTTAGGGTGGTGGTTAGTGTGCTGGTTAGGGTGTTGGTTAGTGTACTGGTTAGGGTGTTGGTTAGTGTATTAGTTAGGGTGTTGGCTAGTGTACTGGTTAGGGTGTTGGCTAGTGTACTGGTTAGGGTGTTGGTTAATGTGTTGTTTAGGGTGGTGGTTGGTGTGCTGGTTAGGGTGTTGGTTAGTGTACTGGTTAGGATGTTGGTTAATGTGTTGTTTAGGGTGTTGGTTAGTGTACTGGTTAGGGTGTTGGTTAGTGTACTGGTTAGGGTGTTGGTTAGTGTGCTGGTTAGGATGTTGGTTAGTGTATTAGTTAGGGTGTTGGCTAGTGTACTGGTTAGGGTGTTGGTTAATGTGTTGTTTAGGGTGGTGGTTGGTGTGCTGGTTAGGGTGTTGGTTAGTGTACTGGTTAGGGTGTTGGCTAGTGTACTAGTTAGGGTGTTGGCTAGTGTACTAGTTAGGGTGTTGGCTAGTGTACTGGTTAGGATGTTGGTTAATGTGTTGTTTAGGGTGGTGGTTGGTGTGCTGGTTAGGGTGTTGGTTAGTGTACTGGTTAGGGTGTTGGTTAGTGTATTAGTTAGGGTGTTGGCTAGTGTACTAGTTAGGGTGTTGGTTAGTGTATTAGTTAGGGTGTTGGCTAGTGTACTAGTTAGGGTGTTGGTTAGTGTACTGGTTAGGGTGTTGGCTAGTGTACTGGTTAGGGTGTTGGTTAGTGTACTGGTTAGGGTGTTGGTTAGTGTATTAGTTAGGGTGTTGGCTAGTGTACTAGTTAGGGTGTTGGCTAGTGTGCTGGTTAGGGTGTTGGTTAATGTGTTGTTTAGGGTGGTGGTTGGTGTGCTGGTTAGGGTGTTGGTTAATGTACTGGTTAGGGTGTTGGTTAGTGTGCTTGTTACAGTGTTGGCCATTGTGTTGTTTAGGGTGTTGATTAGTGTACTGGTTAGGGCGTTGGTTAGGGTGTTGTTTTGGGTATTGGTTGGTGTGCTGGTTAGTGTACTAGTTAAGGTATTGGCTAGTGTACTGGTTAGGGTGTTGGTTAATATGTTGTTTAAGGTTGTTATTGTGTGTTGGCTGCAGTGTTGGCTAGTGTGTTGGTTAGGGTGGTGGTTAGTGTGCTGGTTAGGGTGTTGGCTAGTGTTCTGGTTAGGGTGTCGGTTAGCTTATTGGTTAGTATACTAGTATACTTACAAATCAGCCAACTTGAAGTTCCTCATAAGACAATGTAGGGTTTAACTAGTTGAATGAATAATTAACATTTTGGTGAATGAAAAAATAATGCCAAATTTTCTTAATTAAAAAGAAAGAGGGAAATTCAAACAGAATTCATGCACAGACAATAGTTAAGAAAACATAAGGTAGACACTAGAATCACCAGTAGATTAAAAATGTCTTCAGGATGAAAGTCTCTGACACACTCGCCCCCTCTGCTGCCCCTTGAAGCTCTGGGTTTCAGAAGTGCCGGATGGGCAGGTGTGTCCTGGGTGTGCACACAGCGCAGAACACGAGGTGTGAACAGACGGAGTCCCAAAGGCATTGCTCAGCGAGAGCTAGATTTACTTGTTTTCACAACTTGTAACTGTTTGGTTTATTGCAAACACTTTTATTGTTTTCCTGCTGTTACTAAATTACTGCATGCTTATTACAGACACTTGGGAAACACTAACAAGCAAAACCGGTAGAAAAAGGTTCCAGAGCCTCAGTTCCTTCCACATCGTCCCAAGGGCATGTTAGTGCTTAGTGGAAACCTTTCCCGGGCTTAGGTTCAGGTTAAACATGAAATCATGTCCTGACCTCCTCCTCCTCCTCCCCTCACTCGGCTCCATGGGTGCTGTCCTGAGCACCTGTTTTGGGTGTTGGTTATGCCCTTGCTCAGGCTTTCTTGTGTAGACATAAGTGTTTTTTACCCCCAGCTTGGACTCAGCCCCCTGCACTTGCTGTGCTGCTCATGGACAAGTCCAGGGAGGACCTCTCAGCTTGGCTTCGCCCTCCCTTCCTGGCTCTGAGGACTTAGCCGCCACCTCCACCTCTATTCCCAGGGAATCCAAGTGGCCTGGGAGAAGAGGGCGCGCCCTCCTGGCTCCCTGCACTGCAGCCCCACGCTGCCTTCCTCACTGACAGCCCAGGAGGCCCCAGGAGGGGCCAGCCCCGCACCCCAGCACGAGCCTCTTCCAGCCTGGGGCCCAGCACAGAGGGGACAGTCCCCAACCTCTCCCAGCCTGGGGTCTTATCTGCCTCCTGTACCAGCCTATGACCCCTGCGTTCACATCCTTTCCCGTCCTCGAACACAGTCCTGATTATGTCTGCCCACCCCCTGTGCCATGCTGTCTGTTGGCACTGTCCTCACTGACGCCGATTGCCAGGCCTTTGCTGGTCTCCATGCTCAGGTCTGGAGGATGAAATCAGAGGAAGAGACTTGCTCTGATGGGTGATGTCCCCTTCAGCATTGCCCAGAGCACGGACTTCACCAGTTACCTGCAGTCCTAGCCAGGTCCACACAGGCTTGTAAGACTGGATGTTAGTAGTTTAAAAAAATTAAATCAATTGACAAATTTATAACTTCATAAAGTCAACTAAATGTAAATTTTTAAACTTACTTAGATAACCCCAAGAAGCAAGGAGTGAGTGGCATTGCCCTCCACACACCGTGCGCTGGGTTTGGAATCCCTCGTTTGTCTTCCTCACAAGTGACTTGTGTCTTCCATTAGTCTCCCCAGTTATACAAGGGGAGAATCTGTTTCAGAACTGACTCTGAGTAGGGTTAGGGAGACTTGGAACCCACCTAGGTCTGACACAGG
Organism: Castor canadensis; assembly: GCF_047511655.1. NCBI lineage: Eukaryota > Metazoa > Chordata > Mammalia > Rodentia > Castoridae > Castor > Castor canadensis. The sequence continues at coordinate 1,557,340 of NC_133386.1, read as the reverse complement.
GGCTTAGGAGCACCCTCCAAGCTGAGACCCTGGTGACTCACACCGTCAAGTCTGTGTTCTCTGAAGAAATGGGGAGCGGGAATTGCACCGATGCGTCACCCGTGGAGAAACAGCTCCTCCCGGGAACTGGGACTTGGGCACGTCCACACTCCCGCCGTGGGCCTCCAGGATGGAGCCCATCCACCCCCACCTCTTGTCACCCTCGTGGCTGCTCCAGTCTATGCCCCGTGCAGCCCTGCTGCGCTTGTGTCCTGGGCTCCCAGTGCCTCCGCTGGCTTTCCCGCTATGTCCCACTGCCCTTTCAAGACTTCTCCCATGACCTTTCTGTGGGCTCCCTCTGTCCCTAAGCTTGGAAAGTGGTGCGGATCACTTGTGTGGTCTGTCCACATCTCCTCTGCAGGCTCTCACAGTCCGGCCATGGACGAGGGCCTCTTGTCCCTTCCACTGGCTACTTTGCCTGTTCCCCTTCTCACACCCTTAGATGACCCTCACCACTGTGGCATACTTTCTGCTTCCATTCCAACATGGGACCAAGGTCAGGTGCTCGGACCAAACTCAAAACAGCCGCGGGATTAGTTCAGCCTTCCAGGTGACGCATCCAGGGACTGAGTCAGTGCGTTGTGCAGAAGGATTATACGAGCTTAAATAACTGCAGTGATACATGGGAATGGATGGTTTGGTTACCATCGTGCCTTGCTAGAAGGAGAAACCTCGTGGGCACTGGACGGCCATTCTAGATGGACTGCGTGGGTTCCCCCATCACTAAGGTGCGGAAACAAATGGGCTCTGAGTCAGGTTCTTGACACATCATTCTTTTTTGTTTTTTGGTGGTACTGGGGTTTAACTCAAGGCCTTGCGCTTGCTAGGCAGACGCTCCATCATTTGAGTCACTCCACCAGCCCTTTTTTGCTTTAGTTATTTTTTGAGCTTTTGCCCTGGGCCATCCTCAGTCCTTGATCCTCCCACCTACACCTCCTTTATAGCTGGAACCACAGGCATGCACCACCACGCCCAAATTGTTGGTTGAGATGGGATTCCTGTGAACTGCTAACTTTTTTGCCTGGGCTAGCCTTAAACTGTGATCCTCCCAAATTTCTGCCTCCTGGGTGGCTGGGATTACAGATGTGCACTATTGAGGCTGGCCCCTTAGAACATTTGTAGTGACAGAAACGTATTTTCTTTCCTCTTTGTAGCAGTCGAATGAACTGTCTGAGATCACTTTCTATCCCCAAACTGTACATTAATAAAGACAAAAAACTTCCTCATTCTCTCCATGTTTTCAGTTGACACGCATTCTTCTTTTGGTAGAACAGGCAACACATAGCATTTAACCTCTGACCCGTGCCCAGGTCAGGGTTCAAGCAGTGCTTACCTTCCTTCATCTGGGTATTCTGAAGGATTCATTACACGACTGTGCACTGTGTCACCCTCTGTGCAACAGAACACCAGACCTCATCCCTCTGATCTGACCTGACTTTGCTCTGTGAAATGTGTTTTTGTCCACCCTGTCCGTGGTCAGTGGCAGGAGGAAAGCCCATCACTAACCCCTGCCCACGGTGACCACGATGCTGTGCCAAGTGCCTTTTCAGCTTCCAAGGCTCAGGAAGGGGACGGTTCTCACCACAGCATGGGAGGATCGATTTGCTGCCAGAGAGGCAGGATGAAAACAACGAAGAGAAATGCAAGCCAAAACTCATGGTGTGAGGCTGATTCCTCGTTCCCACCACCTTCCAGTGTTTTCATTCAAGTTAAAAAACAGCACTGAAAAAATAAAAAAAAAAAAAAAAAGAAAAGAAAAAACAGCACTGAAGATAAGCGTGGTGGAGGATTGGCCCAAGTGGTAGAGCACTTGCTTAGCAAGCACCCCAGTACAGCCAAAAAAGTAAAAGTAAATAGAAATTATAGAGCCAGCATGGGGGAGAATGGGACAATTGGTGGAGGTCCTTGACCAGTCTCCACCCCATCAGCATGGCAGTATGGGGAGTGCCACTGAGAACTGAAGTTCACCAGTGGTGTCCACTCCCTCCCCAAGGGCCTTAATCAGACTGCCACCTGGGGAGAGGGCCTGTGAGTTGGTCTCATTGATACTCTTCAGGTGACCTAATGTGCTGGGGGCATGGAGCCCCCCCAGGCAGTCCCCTCCAATGCAACCACATGCCAGGCTCCTGTGTCTCCCACACCTACTGGTCCCCCCGCCCCTCGAAGTCCAGAGGACAGGGAGGGGTCAGCCTGCTGTGGTGGGCACTCCGTGATCTTCCTGACCTTGGGCTGCTTGTGAATTTTTATGGCATTGACAGGTATTTGACCTTGACACTGGGAGTCGCTGGCTTGCTCGGAGGGTAATTAAACTGCCAGTGCTATTTGTTGGTTTTGTGTGAGCACCTGGGGGCGTTCTAGTCAGGGGAGTGCTATTTTATTGACCACATAAAATCCTGGACCCCACAGCTGCTTATCGGAGGGTGGCAAGCGTGGTTGAGTCTGCTCAGTAATGACACCCCACCATCTCCAGGCCTGATGCCCCTGTTGGCCTGGGGCTGCAGAGGGCTCAGGACCCTCAGAGGACACAGAAACATCAGCTTGAGCCACAGGGCCCCGAGGGAGGAGCTCCAGACGCCGTGGGCTGTGCACCATTGGGACACCATCTGTCTCTTCAAGCATGTTTGCGCTGAGTCTTGAGGATGAATAACAGCCTCAGACAGGGGAATGGCGCCTGTGAACACCAGCAAAGGTGGGGCTCACCTGGGAGGGAGGGAGTTTGGGTGTGGGCAGGTGGAGCGGCGAGGGCAGGGTGTGAAGTTACTGAAGGTGTTTAAGTGCTGAGTGACATGGATGCGTTTTATTTCAACATTAATGTTTCAAGGATTTGCCAAAGAGATGAGGTGAGCGACAGGGAGTCTCAGAGACAGGAGGCATCCTGGGGGCTCTAGGCAATGCACCGGCAGCTGCTAAGCCTGCAAGGCTGTGATCTCAGAAGTCCAGGACGCCTCCATCCTCCGAGACGGAGCGAGAAAGGCAGATTCCTTCAGAGCAGGACTGACAGAGGGCTCCATCCCTGAGTATTTATGTACGGTTGTCCCTGAGACCTACAGGGTTGGTTACAGGAGCCACTGGGATCAGAAAATCTGGATGTGAAAGCCCCTCATGCAAAATGGTCCTGTGTTTGTTCAGGACCAATGCTTGTCTTCCCACACAGGCTGTCATCTCTAGCCGGCGGTACTCAGAACAGTGCTTATACTGAGGGGCTCTTCGAGTGCGTGTGTCCTGGGGCCACCTGTGCAGGTGTACAGAGCAGATCGGCCATGTTTCCCAGCAGAGCTTGTCACTTCATGATGATCCCATAATTTATTTCTTCCTTCCACTCTCGTCTGCAGCCCCCTCCCCATTACAAGGCTACCTTGGGATTTCTTGCTATGTCTCCTGGCACACCTCTGCAGGAGTTCTCCATGGTTCCTGCCAGGAACACCTGTGTGCGTGGCCAACTTTACCACAGAACCATGTCACCGCCCAGGAGGTGGAGCCAACTGCAGGCATCCATGTCCTCAAAAGCGCAGCTAGCCTTTGCAGTTGTGCTGAGTGTGAAGTATTAGTTTATTGTGATTTTAACTGCGTTTCCAAACAGTGTGTTCACGCTCAGCTTCTGTGAAATGCCTGTCTTCACACTTTTTTTGGTGGGACTGGGCTTTGAACTCAGGGCTCCAAGCTTGCCAAGCAGGTGCTCTACTGCTTGAGTCACACCTGCAGTCAAATGTTCTGTCTTTGCCGAGTTCCCTAAACAACTGTTTCCCATTGTCCTCAGTACCAAGCCTGTGTCTGCCGCAGGGTTGAAAATCTCCTCCCAGCCTGTAGCCTGTTTTATTTATTTTATTTTATTTGTGTGTGTGTGTGTGTGTGTTCAAAAGAAGCTCTTGACTCACATGTCAGAACTTATTACTAATCTTTTTGTGTCTTATTCAAGAACTCTTCTTGGGTATCCCCCTCCCATCATTTTTTAGGTCTTCAACTCAGTCCTGGTCTTTCTTCTGTTACCATCCATTTCAGCTACGTTTTCATCTTCATTTTTTTTTTTTTTTGGCCATGTAGATTGGATTCTGACAGCAAAGCTTTCCTTTTTCTTTTTTTTTGTGCTGGAGACAGGCCATGTCTGGGAAGGTGACCATCCTCTTGTCTCCTGCGCTAGGGCAGAGGCCTCTCATCCACCTGCTCTGGGACCCCAGTTTTAGGAGTAGGAGACTGAGGAAGCACCTCCTTTTCCAGGCTCCATGGGGAGGGTCTCCACACTGCAGGGATTGGTATCAACTTCCCCAGGAACACCCTTTCCTGTCCTTATGTTGTGGGTCACCATTCTTGTCATGTTGGAGGACTTTCTACTTTCATGCCCACTCAGAAAAGCATTCAAGCAAGTTTCTTAAGTTTTATGAAGCTCTAATAAGCTAGTCACAAAGGGGACAAATACTGTCTAATCCTACACAAGGTCCCTGGAGGAGTCCCATTCCTAGGTAGCACTGGGGTGGCAGTTGGGAGAGTGTTCAGTGGGAACGGAGCTTCAGCTGGGAAGGTGGGACGTTTGCAGGTGGACAGTGGTGATGGCCACACAGAGCATGAGTGGTCTCAGTCCCACTGAGCTGCTCACTCAGGAAGGGTTGAAATGATGAATTGTGTAATGTGTATTTTTACTCACACATAACATAGTTCTTTTCAGCTGGCATTTGTAGGTGTCAGGAAGGGCTCCCTGCCCAGGGCTTGGCCCTTCTGGACCCGCAGATCCAGGAGCATGTGTTTAGCTTGAGTGCACCGGCCCACCCTCTGGGACGCCTTCCCTGGCTCCCTGCCAGCCATGCCGACTGTGTCAAGATCGTTCCTGTTGGGAATGCATTTCACACACAGTCATCCTACTCCATATCCCAATTCTAGCACATCCATTCTGGCCCAGCACAGAAGCATGAGGTACAGGGAGCCTTGGAACCAGCTCTGCCAGGTTCCACAGCCCCCATGCCAGACACTGTTGACTTGTCTCCCTCCCTGAGGGCCCAGAAGCAGGATCTTCCTGCTGTGACACGTGGAGGTCAAGGTTGCATTTGCAGAACACCTTAGGTGCTGATGAGTTTAGTTCCCTTGCACACAGGAGTGACTTTTTGGCAGAAAACCTAAATTGTCACCATTTCTGTGACCAATACCAACTAAGTCCAGTTATTCTCATGTCAGTTTCCGTGTGGATGCTGTGCTGACTTAGGTGAAGCTGGATGGGCTGACACCATGCCTGTTAACCAGGGTGCAGTGCTGACAGGAGGAAGAGAAGCATGGAATTCCTTTGTGCTCCTATGAGGAACAGCTGAAGAAATGAAATTCCTGTCTTACCAGAGAACACCATGGTTACAGAACAATTCAGGGAGTAATAAAAAAATCACAATGACTTAGAAGCAATTATCTCTGCAAGGGCTGACAGAGAGCCATGTCCAGGGTGGCCCTGGACAAAGTGTAGGTTGACTTAGCATCTGGGGACAAAGCAGGTGGCATGGCACCTGTGGTAATTCACTGGCTTGTCCAGACAAACTTCGGAGAAGGTTTAAGGAAAGAAATAATGCATTATTCATCTTCATGTCCCCAGAGCTGGATAACTAATTAGAGCTCAGCACATTTGATGAGAAAAACAAATGTTTCAATGTTTGGAAAATAAACGAATTAGAGTCACGTCTCCCGGAAGGGAAGACGTACTTGCACGTGTTGCTATTGCTATTCTTTGGCTATCAGGGTCTGTGGTACAGGATTTTAACACGAATTACTCCACCTGAGCCTTTGCAAAAGCCCTGTGGTGTGGCATCTTTTACAACCACTCGCGGACGGAGATACTGATGAAAGTTGAGTCACTTGCCTGAGATGCCTGTGCTAGTCACCGACAGCCCCCGTTACCTGGCCTGCAGACTGGACCTGAGCTCAGCCCCTGACCATGCCTGCCTGTTTTCTTTCCCTGCTTCCATTTTGTTCTCCCAGTGAGCGCTCTTACCAAAGCAGACTTGGAAGTGTAAGGCAAGACGTACAGAGTAACAGTCAATTGTCTCATGACCTCATAGTCTAAAATACATTTTAAAAAATGAATTCTGCTTAGTTTCAGTGACAAAATATGAACATATTACATAAAATTTTGAGAACTCTGAAAAGAAGAGGCAGAATTTCATCATGAGAAAGCAATCGCCCTTCTATTTTGGCTTCTGTTCTTCTGGTCTTGCTTCCGTAAGCCTGTACATTACATGGTGACAGATGCACAAAGAGCATTTTCCACGTCTGTGCAACGGTGACCCCTGATCTAAACCTGCTGGGATTCTGCGCGGAGGAGCACGCAGTAGAGCCTGCCCCAGTTTTACGATTTTCAAACCCCTTTCGAGCTGTTTCTGTTAGAAAGGGAGTTTCGTGAACATCTGCACAGGTGGCGAGTTTTCCTGTTTAGCATTTGTCCTTCCTGTGGATTTGGCGGGCAGAAGGATGGACGTTTCATCTGTCGTCAGGAGTGTCCAGCTTCTGTCCAGCCACGGTGCATTCCCACCAGTGAGGATCCAGGTGGATCCGCTGCCCATCATTTGCCCTGAGAGCTTTCTGTGGTTTTTAAAATGTCTCCTAACCCTGCTGATGGATACTCGGTATCAATGACATGATTTTAATCGTACCTTTATTGCTTGGCGTGGACTGTAGTGTTTTAACAAAAAGCTTGAGTTGATGCACAGAGAGAGGCTTGAGGTCCTAACCAGCTGCCACGCACACCCAGAACTCCTCCGTTTACAGCAGGCAGTGGGGGCTCCCTCCCCTAACACTGCAGAGAAATCACCACTCCAAGCCCTGCATTCAGATCTGACCTGGTGTTGGTGGCAGGATAAGGTCTGCACAGACCTGCAACCCCATCCAGCCTGGGTCCACCAAAGCAGAGCACCCTGACGCCACCATTGCTTTGAAATTGGCCAGAAACCCCGGTTTTAAATGAGCACCGTGTGCACCTGGCTTCTTGCGGAGTGAGCCTTCCCTTCAGTGTGGGCAGGGCGCCACCTGGTGGTCACCACGGGCGACTTCCCACCCCGCCCCCAAAGATGCCAAAAGAACCCCACTTTCCTTGCGGACATTAGATGAAGACTTTGGTCCGCCCAGCACACGACAGACTGAAGGTTCTGGAAGTCTCACGGGGCAGCGACAGGTGTCTGATGGCTTCCTGACCCACAGCCTGCCCTGGATGTCTACCCTCTGCTTAGAAGCCTTTTAAAGTCACAGCGCTCAAAACTGTCCAGAGGTCATATCCGTTGGCCAAGTGCCCTTGTGCTCATTCAGGGTCAAGGCTGTTCTTATCAGCGTGTCCAAGGTGGGCTGACATGCGTGGGTGGTCTTAGAAAAAATTCGCACCCTGGTAGACGTGAAATTCACCCACAATCCGTGACCCCATTTTCAGGAACTGTTCACGTGACAGGGTGACGTGTGCAGAGGGATGGCTTCCTGCAGGACGGGAGGCCGGTCAGCGAGGTGCGATCAGCACAGGAACCTCCCACGGAGGTGGTGTCTGCTCCCATACACAGATAGGGCAATTGTCCAGCATTCAGTCAACAGAAAGAACCCGCGTGCTGCCCAGAGCCCAGAGAAGCTGTGCGGCGTTCAGCTGGCTTACGGTGTCCCTTTGCCTCAGAACAATGTTCCTTTAAAAAGAAGTCCTTGTTAAATTATTGCTACTCATTAAGTGAGCTAACAAACGCCATATCACTAGTTGACAGACATTCTTAGGACCTTGGATCTTGCTGGATCATGTCCCCTGCGCACTCAAAGGGGACGTCTTCCACTGAGAAGCCGCTTGGAGCTGGGCACTGGGGGTTCGGCTCACCCCTGACCGGGCTTGACCCACGCTGGCTGGAAACCAGGACCTTTCTCCTCTGATGGACGTCGGCAGGAGTTCCTGGACACTCGTCAGGGCCCGGGGACTTGGGAATTGATGGTGGCGCCGGCTGGTTGAGTACCTACACTTTCTAGATAATTATTCTGTTGTATTCTACAAGGGAAAAACCCCACAGGACAATGACAAAAAGTCTGAACAGATGTTACACTGAGAAGAGAGATGAATGGCAAATGAACACACAAAAGGTGTTCAGTGACACCAACCACCAGGGCCATGCTAAAGCACTGTGAGAGCCCTAGGCGCTCTAAACTGTGCAAAACCACGCATGGCGCACTGGTCAGGACGGGGACATGGGGCTCCTCTCAGGCGGCCGTACTCTGCAGGGGAAATACCCTGCCTCATGGCTCAGTGGCTTCTTTCCTGGGTGCAGAAGTCAGCACAGTGTCTGGATGCAGGGCTCCACAGCAGGTTTATTTGTAAGACTGGGAACTGGAGGCATCCCAAATGCCCGTCAGTGGGCGAAAGGGTGAAAAACAAACTGTGGAACATTGACAAAATGGAACACTATGCAGCAACGAAAAGTAATGTGCCATTGACTCATGAAGGACTCAGACAATTATATGGGGTGGGAGAAGCCAGACCGAGAGAGAGCCCTGCTGTGCGATTCCACTCACACGAGGCCCTAATAACTGGCAGAACCTCCTATGGTGGTGGGAGGCAGAGCCACATCCGTCTGGGGTGGGGTGAAACAGGAAGCATGGCCCCGTGGGGCCCCTGTATCAGAACTTTGGGCTCTACACTTTAGAGATGTGGCCAATTATACCTCGATCAGCTGGCGAAAAATAAAAAACTAGCTGGAGTTACCATAGCAACTTTTCCCGTGTCTCGGCACTCACTCGTTTTCAGGTGGGCGGCTGTGTCTTTCTTATTCCGTTCCATCTGGGAGAGCGTGCGGTTTCCGCGGTCACGCTGCAGGCAGGAGCACTCAGAAGCCTCGCTGTGCCCAACCCACTCACCGCCTTCCCGCCTCTGATGTGACTTAATAAAGACACCCCCACTTGGTTATTTCCATGGTTGTTCAAAATATCAGTGCCGTTTTGCACACATACACACACACGCTCACACTCTGCCACAATACCCCCCACATTGTCACACACATCCACATAACCCCCACCCCTACACAACACTCAAACACACTGTCACACCCACTGGTGCACACGCTCTCACACATGCACACACTCACACATGGTCACACACACACTGTCACACGTGCACACACGTGGTATGCACACATACAGTCACGCACTGGCGCACACGCTCTCACACACGCACACACACAGACACACACACATACAGTCACACACTAGTGCACACACGGTCACACATGCTCACACACACACACTGTAGCACGCACACACATGGTCAAACACTGGTGCACGTACTCTCACACATGCACACACACTGTCACACGCACACACATGGTCACACAATGGTGCATGAACTCTCACACATGCACGCACACTGTCACATGCTCACACACATGATCACACACTGGTGCACACTCACACATGCACACACTGTCACATGCACACACACACTGTCACATGCACACATACGGTCACACACTGGTGCACACTCACACATGCTCACACACACTGTCACAAGCACACACACTGTCACACGCACACATATGGTCACACACTGGTGTACACTCACACATGCACGCACACTGTCACATGCTCACACACATGATCACACACTGGTGCACACACTCTCACACATGCACACACTGTCACACGCGCCCTCACCCCCTCACCCCTTCCACAACAGTCACACAGTCATACACACAGTCACATGCACACACTCTCACACCCTCCCTCCGTGACTAGATGCTAAGCTGGCAGTGCTGCCCCATGCTGTGCCTGGGCCCCTGGAGCTGGCGTGGTAGGTAGTGAATGGTGGGGAAAGAGGACAGTGACGCTCCAGGTGCTGGTGAGTCTGATGTCCCTCGGTGGCACAGGCCTGCTTCATCCACGTTGCTAGGAGCCCTGCATTGGCGCTGACACACGTTTAACTGCTGTAATAGCAGGGTGGCTTCTGACCAGTGGGGACACTGGCTGGGGTCCACCCAAATCTAGGTCCTGCCCACACCTCCTGGCCCTGGCCAGCAAGGGATGAGCGTCTGGCTTGGCTGAGGCAGCGGGGCAGTGGCTCCCGCAGATCTTGGTCCCCTGAGGGACCGTGTCCCTTACCTACATCCAGACTTTCCCTGTGCACCCTGTGCTCTGCGACTGCTGAGTTTTCCTAGAGGCTCTGGACCCTCATGTCTATTCTTGAGACCCCAGGATGAGGTGAAAGGTGGGATGCTAACTCACGTCCCTAAAGGAAGCACCCTTGCCACCTTAGCATCCGACTGTGGGTGACAACATCAGCACGTTCCACCCAGAAGTGTAAAGGACACTCACGTCCTCTCCGCAACAACACTGAGTTCTCTGGAATCATTTAGGAAAATTGCCTATTTCCAATTAAAAAACAAGCCAGCCGTTTGTTCACATGAAAACAGTGGGAGTGTATTAGGGCCAGTGCTGTGTCTACCTGTCCGTCAATTGATAGATACATGCAGACAGAGAGAAAAAGAGAGACTGAGGAAGAGACAGAGAGATAGAGACAGAGAGAGAGACAAAGAGAGAGATTGAGGAAGAGACAGAGAGATAGAGACAGAGACAGAGACGGAGAGAGAGAGACAGAGAGATTGAGGAAGAGACAGAGAGAGAGAGAGACAGAGAGGCTGAGGAAGAGACAGAGAGAGAGAGAGTAAGAAACTGAGGAAGAGAGGGAGAGACAGCTGTTGCTTTCGTGGTGCTCCCTGGGTAGGCCACTATTTGAAGCGTGTCTATCAAAAGACTTTCTCTGAGACCCCCCAGGGTGCAGAAAGTAAACAAGCATTTTTCATTTGTGAAGTTGATGACTCCAGATTTAGCCAACAATGAAAATGAGTCCCAGGTGTCAGTGGTGACAGGATTGACACTTTTTGGAGTATGCTCTTTATTTATTTAATAAAAATATGTTTAGTTTGTCTAGCATGATTTTGGCACGTGAAACTGATCTTCATTTAATGTATTAGGTGGTGTTGAGAAATGGCCTGGCTTCCATGGAGAAAACACCCATTGTGAAGAGACAGAGCAGTGCCAGGTGCCAAAACCCAGAGGGGAGCTGGTAGAGCCGGCGGGGAGCCTCGGCCAGACAGACGGACGGGCGTCCTGGGGCTCCTCCCGCACCTTCCACCTGGTAGAATTAGCATCTCAGAAGCATCTGCCCTCCAGCCGCGAGGTAACCAGAGGATAAAATGCTGCTGTATGGACCAGGGTGTTTTTCACTATTGCTCATCTTTACACAGTTGGAGCTGCATAAATGCTCTCCTGCAGGATACATTTGTAATAGAAGCAGCTGAGTGCAAAGAAGTGAGTCAGGAGGAACCGAAAGTTCCCTTCCAGGTGCCAACGCGGCCAATGGCACAAACAGCGGTGCCTCGAGGTGGCCCTGCAGGTGACTTTGGGAGGTGACCCTGGTCATGGTCCTGAAAGACGGCATCAAGGGGCCCTGAGTGGATGGTTTGGGTGGTGGCTCTGGGAGCTCGCATGTTGGTGGTTGGTGGGTGCCGTGGAGGAGCAAGGAGAGGAACCCACTGTGGGAACCCAGTTCAGGGGAACCGGGAGGGGTCCACTGGCTGCCCTGCCAACCCCCCAATCTTATGTGAGGGTTATCCCGATTCGTGCTGTTTCCTTCCCGGGGAAGCCCAGAGCCTGTGACACGAGCTCTGCCAGGTGCTGTGGCTGTGACAGTTGTGTTATGTTGAAGAAAGCCAAGTGCGCTTTGCCTCGGGCACGGATGACACTTAGTGGGGCGGGGGGTCGTGGATGGCTTTGCTTTCTTCTGTTTTGGGCCAGACTCAGGGAGATGTGCTCAGGACTGGGGAAGAATGACAAGAAAATGGAGTTTTCTGCAGGGATGATGGCATGGGTTCAGTAGCATGTGTGGCCCTGGACCTGGGGGACATAGCCCATGGCAAGAAGCTCTGAGTCTTTCTGCCAAGTGGCTTCTGTTGTCCTCGAGGTTCTGGGAAGCTTGTTGAGTCCTGTGCCCTGGGTTTGCTGTGCCGTGAAAGGACAAGAAAAGAGAATATGGGGTTGTGCTTTCTGCAAAGAGTGACTTGTCACCAACAAGCCGTCGTACTGTCCAGAGCAGGGGTATGGACACGCCTCACCCCATGCCTGGGTGTGGACTTTGGAGGTGCTCAATACAGAAGGGCCTGGCTGGCGTGGACTGGGGGTCCAGCTGCGCTCTGGCACAGGGCACCGGGAACGTGGGGAGAGGGCAGATGGTTTAGTCTTGAAGGCTGGTGTGGACCCGAGGCAGGTTTAAACCGGTGCCTGCAGCGTTTTCAGGCCGTGCCCTGGCAGGACCAGGAGGGAAATGGTTCCTGCACCTTTGAAAGCTGGATGCAGGGGTGGGCACAGGGGTGGGCACAGGGGTGGGCACAGATGTACAGAGGAGCTGTGAGGGTGCTCCTGTGGCTGAGGCAGGGCTCTGCTCCGAGGCTCCACCCCAAGGGTGCCGCCATTGGGGCTGGCGTGCAGGAAGAGCACAGGGCCATGTCTAGGAGATGCCTGGCAGGTGTGATGCTGACCCCACTGGGCCAGGCCCACAGAGGGGCAGGGGCGAGCTTTGGGCTCCAGGGCTGCCCAGAGAATTTCCGTCTCCTTTCTCCACCCTCGGTCCCCAGACACATGCTGACGTCGCCCCTCAGCGTGCGGTGTAGGACTTGGGATCTCTGCCGCCAGCACCCCAGATGCAACGCTGCGGTGGCCCAGGTTGGAGCGCAGATGGACGCCTGGCCCCGGAAAATGCTTTGCTCAGCAAAGCACCCGTGGAAAGAAATCCGCAAAGTGTCCACGTGACTCCTCCTCGCTGAGCAGGAGGATTTCTCCAGCAGCAGCTTGGGAACACCGGCGTCGGCCAGGCCTGTCCTCCCACAGACCGAGTCTCACCTCTGTTTGCCGAAGAATAGCCTCAGCTTTGGAAAAGCACGCTGAACCCAGGTCTGTCCCCAGGGATCCCGTCCAAGGGCGGGGATAGGGTGCTTATCACTCGGACACTCCCGTGTACCTTCCACACAAACCACTTCTTCACCCACGCTCCAGGGACCAGCAGGGAGGAGCTTCCAGCTTCAGGAGCTGGCACTGGCTCTGCAGCCAAGCAGGCAGCATCTGATGAGTCGTAGCTAGTGGCCCTTCCTCCTACCCTTCCAGTCCTCATCACTCAGGCTGTCACTCACTCACTCACTCATTCACTCAGCCATCATTCAGTCAGTCATTCAGTCACTCATTCATTCAGTCTGTCACTCATTCACTCATTCAGTCACTTATTCACTCAATCATCCATTCTGCCACTAATTTACAAAGCACTCAGATGTAGGGAATTGGATGTATATAGTTTACTATTGTTTCCGATAGCTTATGGGAAGCTATTCAAGAGAACAATAGATTTCACCGCAGGGCATATGCTTAGGGGAACAGGTTTGGTTGTGACAGTATATAGTCATTTGATTTTGGCAGGAAAATACACAGTGGAATTTGGAAGGACATGTGGAGGGATTGCCCCAGTGGTGTCCTGGGGGCATGGGACTCAGGGTGAGGTTCACCTTTGTGCCTTCCATGTTAACTGTATGTCACACACATGTGGTTCTACGTTGAGGGAGAAGTCAAGTAACATTTGAAAGGTATGAAAGCACACACCACACACTTTATGCAAAGATCCTGGGTTCTCAGAGAATAAGAACCCCTGGAGCCCGCCGCCATCTGTGTCCATCTGTGTGCAGCATTCGCAGCGGTCTGTGTCACAAGCCGGGCTCCCTGGGACGATGTGCACAGAGTCGCCTGGGTCTGATGTCCTCACTCCGGAGAGCAGGGAGTCAGGCCAAGCCCATCCTAGACACTGCGTTTAGACCTTGAGGACTTTGGTCTCCGTGTTGTCACCTCCCCATCTGGAGCAGAGCCAAGGGTCCGATTTCCATCATCAGCTGTTCCCATGCTGGCTGTGCCCAAGAATCACCAGTTCCCAGGAATCACCTGTGCCTGGGTGGTCACGGTGTCCTGGCTCCCCAGGTGTTGTACACGTGCCACCATGGTCGAGGCTCCCACATTTGTCACGCTCTCTCACCAGCGGCTGCTCTGCCAGCCCCTGGCCTGGAGCCCAGGTGAGCTCTGCTCGAACACAGCTCCCTGTGGAAGGCAGACACACGGCCCCTAAGTGGATGCTGGCTTTGGGCCTGCTCCTTTCTGGCCACATGACACGTTATCTTCAACCACCTCTGTGACAGTGACCGTGGCCCTGGCAATGGAGACAGCTCGGCACCATGTGCCGAGGGAGTCAAGATTAACCCAACATTGGGCAGATAAAAAGATAGTTGTCCTCTGAGAAAACCTGGTCTTACTAAAACCGTATTTATAATCAAAGTCTGCCCTCACTTAGAGCAGCACTCTTTTTTCCTTTTTCCTCTTGAAAATGGTCTGCAGACTCGCTGCCTCTGTTTTGCATCTTCACTTCTAATGTTTTTGCAAGGTTCTGGCAGAAGCCATGGCAGAATGACAGGAATGCTGAGTTTGAATGACACGGGCTTTGCAGGAGGGAGCTCTGACCGACGTCAAGACGCAGAGGGAATGTGGTAGGTGTCATGCCCTTCCTTGGTGGGGATGGTGAGTCCTAAGTCCTTCCACGGCTGACCACGCCCTGGCCAGCACCAATCTTCCTTGTCACTGTCTCGGAATGGGGAGCACAGGAGTCGCTCGAGGTTCTCAGTCCTAATGCATGACGGGGCAGATGGACGCCGCCCCCAGAGCTTCACCAGCCTGGCTGTGGGTTAGAGTCAGCGGGCAGACAAGAGGTGGAGGTTCTGAAAAAAGGTCACTTGTGGACACGGGGCGGCCGGCTTGGGGGGGGGGGGGCGCATAGAATCTCCTAAAGCAGAAGACTGTCGGGAGAAACAGAAGTCCCCCATTCAGACAGCACTGTGAGCAAAACCCGAAGTTGGCACAGTCTGTTGGGACAGACCCATTCTGGGGTTCCATCCTCCCTGCCCGCCTTTCTTTATTCTCCTTGATTATGGGCCCACTGAGGTCTCTAGGGTGGCCAAAGACCCAGGAGATGAAGACAGCCACCATGGGAGATGGAGTTAGTCCTGTCCATGTAGAACTTGCTCTCGGGGTCACTGATGTGTCTGGGTCACGTGGAGCCGGGGTACTCGATTGCCTGGTGTGTCTGTCTGTCAACCCTGACTGAGCTTCGGCTTCCGCTTGCACAGTGTATTCCTGCTTCTTCAGACACCCCACTTTTGCTGTCCCTGTAGCATGTTCTGGCAGCCAGAGCCCATTCCTCTCTGTCCCCATGGGACAATCCTAGCGGTTCCTGTGCATTTTTGACCATGCTGTCCCCTGGCTGTCGTGTGGGGAGAACTCATCTTTCCTTGCTGAATCCTGCACTGCAGAGTGGGCGGCCGGGGACTCAGCAGGCCCTCCCTCATACTCAGGTCAAAACGGTGCACACGGGGGCTCCTCCATCACGCTGGACAGGACAGGGCCCCCACCTTCCTGCAGGGTCATTTCTAGCATGCACTAAAGGTGGGCAAGCTCTCTGCGGGTGAAAAGCCTGTTCTCCGGACTGCTGTGGAAGCTGATGCAGGCAGGGCTCCTTCCAGCCCTGGAGAAAGCGTGCTGGGTTGGGCAGCATGAGCTCACAGAACAAGGGGTCCTGCCTTTCACGTCCATCGGCACTCGAACCCTGGCCCCCGGGTGTTCACACACTCGCTTCTGTGGTGCCGGTACCGTTTTCCTCCAGCAGCAATTCCAGTGGGCTTGTCCGGTGGCTTGAGTGTCTCAGCTCTTAACAGGAGTTCATGTCTGGCTGTGCCGTTTGCGTATTTCTGTGGTGAATGTGCAATGGAGCGGAAGCTGTCTTAGAGTTTCTCTTTTGATCATCTGCCATACTGCTTCTTTTTATTGATGCAACAAAGGGGACCCGGGAGCTCTGTGTGCGGTGCTCATAGTTCATAGTCGGCAGGAGCCCTGGGAGCTATAATTGTCTCGTTAAGAATTCATGAGGCTGGGCACAGTGGCACACATCTGTAATCCCAGCTACCCAGGAGGCAGAGTTGGGAGTGTCACAAGTTCAAGGTCAGCCTGTACAATGTTATCCAGACCCTGACGCAAAGACAAAAGACAAATGAAAGGAAGTAGGATGTGGCTCGAGTGGCAGAACACCTGCCTAGCATTTCCAAGGCTCCAGGTTCCATCCCCAGTGGAGCAAAAAGGAAAGAATTCCTGAGGTCTCAGCCTGGAGGAGGGACCAGGAGTCCTTCAGCCCTTTGCTCCTGAATGAAGATCAAGAGGCAGGACCTCGCTCATGCAGCACCACTGTGAGCCACCAGGGGGCAGCCTCGGCCCATGCTGGACAACGCCCTAAGCCTGCCTCTGTCCGGACTCGCGGTCCTCTGGGAGGCAGAAAAGCGGTTCTGAGCCCCTTGGGAGACGCAAAATGGTCCAGCAGTCCCTGCAAGTCCTGCTAGATCCACGTTCAAATCCTCTGTCCACTAAGCTAAAGTCTCCTTAGAGAGCCGAGGTCTCTTCTGCGGGCGAGGCCACTGCGGAGCAGGAGAGAAAGAAGAGGACACAGGCCGGAGCCCAGCTGTGGGATCTAGCCGCACAGGACAGTGTTTTTCAGAGACATCCAGCAAATCCTGGCTGGGCCTTGTCTGGTGGCAGTGGGGGGTGCAGACCATGGCTTAGGGTCTCTTTCTCTTCCTTTGCTCCAGCCTGTGGCATTTCAGGGTCTGCAGGGTTTTAAGATTTAGAAAAACACCGTACGAATGAATTGTTATTTCGCAATGCTGGCCGTAAAGAACACTTTGGACAGAAAGTGCAAGGCTGCCTGGCCTCCTTCCTCTCATGTGCAAAACGAAAAGGCAGAAGCCACAGTGGACACCAACATGGTGCCCAGTCCAGGACGTCTAGAGCAAAAGGACACAGGAGGAGAGAGACCAGGCTCCTGTGACCAGCTTGTGGCACCCTTGAGGCCGGCACGGGAATCAGCCCGCTGCTCACGCTCAGCTCACCTAAGTAGGAGAGATGGCTGCATTCCACAGGTTGCCCGAAAACTTTGCCGGCACCTTGCAGGTGTGGGAAATGCAGCGTCCTGCCAGGGCGGGGGTGAGCCGGCCAGGACTCACTTGCAATTATTGAGTCCCAGAAGGGACCTGGGCTTGGGCAGTACGCGAGCAGTGCCAGACAGCTCCATCTTAGGGGAAGCTCGGGCAGCCACTGGTTGACAATTAGGTATTAATTTTTACAGGGCTTGACAGGAGAATAGCCTCCCTCGAGGAAATGAACACAGGTTTCCTGTGCTTGGAGCCTTTTCTTTTGTCTCCACGGTCTTCTGCTGGTGGTATGGATTGTGGGGGGGGGGTCACAGGAAAAGAAGTGACTCCCCAAAGATGCTGCCTGCTTCACTGTGAATTAGACACCGAACTAAAAATCTGCAAACACAGATTCTTAAAAATTCCATTGATTAGGTGTGGTGGCTCACACCTACAATCCCAGCTACTTGGGAGGCAGAAAGCGAGATCGTGGGTGAGGCCAGCCTGGAACAGAAAGTTAATGAGACCCCATTTCAAGCAATAAGCCAGGTGTGCGTGGTGGTTTGCACCTGTAATTCCAGCTACAGGGAGGCATAGATAGGAGGATCGTGGTCTGAAGCTAGCACAGGGCAAAAATGTGAGACCCTACCTGAAAAATAACTAAAACAAAAATGGGGTGGGGGTGTGGCTCAAGTGCTAGAGCGCCTGCTTGAGTTCAAACTCCAGTCCACCAAACCCTGCCCCCACCAACCCCAGATTCCTTAGTGATGACAAGTAAGGGTGTTTCCTTGCCTGTAGCTCCTACCCAAGGCGTCATCACCCCAGAGCTGCCCTGAGGCTGGCAGGATGATTCCAGCTCCCCACTGGATGGTCACACACCCCGTGAGCAAAGTCCTGTAATCCTCGTCCTATCTCTACTTAAGCCTTGGTATTAGTGTGTCATGGCTTTTGCATTTGTTTTGATTTTCAAAATAGGGTTTAAATGCTGTTTATCATGAGAAGAGCCCTTTCAGTGCCTCACCCTCCCTACCCGAGTCCAGCTGTTGTGGCTGCAAACGTTTGTTCTTCAAACCCTTTTCCTGGGCTTTGAGGCACTTTCCTGGATTCCTGCAGCTCCCCCTGCCCCTGCTCAGGGCGACATCCCCCACTGCTGCCTGGTCCTCACCTGATGTCCCCTGGAGGCCACTCAGCACTGCCTGGAGCCTCCATGTTTCCCTCCGAAGATGGACCCAGTCTCCTTGCTGTCTCCCTGGGACCAGTGGCTCTGCCCTCAGCTGTGTCACTTTTCTGTCCAGGAGCATCACCTCCAGAAAGACAGTGGTCCTCTGTGCCACCTTTATTTCTTACCCTGTCACTCACACTTGGTGTGTGTGACCCGTCTGTTCCCTCTCCTCCATGCCAGGTTTCCTACCTCTGGTTACAGATCCTGACAAACACTGTCTCTCAGTCCTGGGTCAGTGCCAGCCTCCCTAGGGACCATAGGGCGGTCCTTCTCCCCTCTCCCAGCTCCTGGAGGCTCCATGTGGTTCAGCTGCAGCCATATCGTGTGTCCTCCCCCGCCTTCCCACGCTGTCCTCCCCATGTGCCTCTACCGTGGTGTCTCTCCTCAAATTAGCAAATATTCACTTTAGAAATCGAAGGACAGAATGGGAAACAGGTCCTGATCCTCACGTGTACCAGTGAGGGCGAGTGGAAAGGGTGAAGGAGGGCGAACGAATATGGTGGATGTGTTTTGTATTTGTGTATGAAAACAGAACTGTGAAACCTGTTGAAATTTTCTAAGAAGGAGGGAGGGAGATAAGGAAGAAAGATGGAGGGGTGACTCTAACCAAGGTATGCTGTGAGCACATTTGGAAAGACACGATGAGCTAATTATGATAACAATAATAGCACGTATTAATTGAACAAAGGTCTCACTGTGACATGGCCACTCATGTCTGTAATGCACTGTGATCACAGTCACCCTCTATTTACTCTCTTATCCTTGCTCCCCCTTTTAATTTCTTGCAATTTGAGCGAGTTTCTTATGCTCTTTGCAGCAGGCATGTCCTGTTCTGTGGTCACATTCACCTCTTGTCACCTCCTGTCACCTCCCTGCCCCTCCCGCCAGTTCCCTCCCACAAACAGTCCCCTTTCATACTTTATGTCAGATCTGTTTTCATATGCCATGCACATGTCGAGTTGCACATATGAGAGAGAGAGCACGCATATTTGTCTCTCTCAGTTGGCTTACTTCATGTAACATGATGATCTCCAGTTCTAGACGTTTTCCTGAAAATGACACAATTTCATTCTTCTTTGACTAAATAATACTCCCTCACGGACACAGACACAGACACACACCATTTCCTTCTCCATTCACGAGTTCTGGGGCGTCTGGGCTGATTCCATAGCTTGGCTGTTGTGGACAGTGCTGCGCTCAACAGGGGTGTGCAGAGGCCTACTGTAGGCGGACTTTAGGATACATGCATGTTCTTTAGGGTACACGCCCAGCAGTGGTAGAACGGGATCACACAGTAATTCTATTTTTATTTTCCTGAGGAAGCCCGCACTGATTTCTAGCTGCACGAGTTGGTGATAAGGGCTCCTTCTTCTCAGATTTCTGTTTGTTTCTTGATGATGGCCATCCTGACTGGGTGAGATTTGATTTCATTTTGCATTTCCTTTATGGCTAAAGCTGGTGGACATTTCTTTGGGTGTTTATTGGCCATTCATGTTTCTTCTTTTGAAAACTGTTCAACTCTTTGTCTGTACAACTCTTTTTCCCATTTTTAATTGAATTATTTGTTCTTTCAGGGTTTAGTTTTTTGAGTTCTTTATACATGAGGGTAATACTGGCTTCATAGAATGAGTTTAACTGCATTTCTTTCCTTCTTATTTTATGGAATATTTTGGGGATTGTTTGTTTTAGTTTTCATTTACAGGTCTGGTGGAATTCACAGTGAACCCATCTGCTCCTCAGCTTTTGGTGTTGGGAAGACTGTTATGCCTCTGTCTCTTGGTTTGATAGTCATGGGTTGTATGTTTCTAGAAAGTCCTTCTAGATTTTCCATATTTATTGGAGTTTAAATTTTCAGAATAGTCTCTAATGATTCTGTGGATTTCAGATCTTTTTCATGATTTTCTAAATTTGGGTCTTCTCCATTTTTTTGTTTAGTTTGTAAGAGTTTGCTGGTGTTATTCATCTTTTCAAAGAAAATATTTTTTGTTGATTCCTTGTAAGGCTCCTTTAGTCTCCCTCCATTCCATTTCTGTAGTATCTTTATTATTTCATTCTGGCTACTGATTTTAGGTTTGGTTTGTCTTTGTTTTTGTAAGACCTTGAAGTGCATTGTTAAGTTATTTATTTGAGAACTCTTTGTTTAATGTAGACACTCATAGCTATAAATTTTCCTCTTAGCATTGCCTTTGCCATGACCCAAAGGTTCTGGTAAGCTGTAATTTTATTGTCACAATTTTTTCAATGTCCAACTGGTCATTCAAACTGTGTTGATAGCTGAGTGTGGTGGCACAGGACTGTAATCCCAGGTACAAGGGATTCAGATGGAAGAGTCATGGTTTGAGGCCAGGTTTTGAGCCCCCAAAAGTTAGTGAGCCTCTCTCAGAAATCAGTTTGGGTGTGGTTGTACATGCTTGTAACCCAAGCTATACAGGAGGCAGAGATAGGAGGTCATGGTATGAATCCAACCCTGGCAAAAGTGGGGCCCTATCTGAAAAATAAACTAAAGCAAAAAGCTCTGGGAACATGGGTGAGGTGGTAGAGAGCTTGCCTAGCAAGCTCAATGTCCTGAGTTAAACCCCAGTACCACCAAAAAAGAAAAAAAAAAAGGAAATTGTTCAATTTCCATTTGTCTGTTCAGTTTCTCTTGCTATTAATTTCTCATTTTATTCCATTATGATCTGTTAGGGGATGAGAAAATTTTGTAGTTTTTGAGACTTGGATTATTGTCTAACATATGATATGTTTTAGAGAATATTTTGAGGGTGCTAAGAAGAGTATTCTGCAGCTCTTGGATGGAGTACTCTACAGATGGTGTTTTAGTTCATTCGCTCTTTAGTGCGGGTTAACTCTGAGGCATCATCGATTGGTTTGGTCTGATCTATCTATTGATGAGGAGGGTGTTGAAGACACCCACTATTATTGTATGTGGCCGATCTCTCTATGTCTACTGATGTTCGCTTTATGAAGCTGCACCAACATTGGGTGCATATGTAGTTAGAATCATTATGTCTTCTTGATAAATTGTTCCTTTATCAACACGTAGTGACCCTCTTTACCTCTTTTAATATTGGCTTGATGTCCACTTTATCATATATGAATATCAATACTCCTGCTTGCTTTTGACTTCTGGTTGGTTGGAAAACCATTTTTCATCCTTTCATTTTTAATCTCTGTGTGTCTTCACCTGCAAAATGTATTTCTTGAAGACAACAAAAAGTTGGATGTTGTTTTTCAATCCAATGAGCCAAACTATGTCTTTTGATTGAAGAGTTAAGACCATTTACATTTAGGATGCTTATTGAGAGATATTTTCATATTTGCAGATTTCTGTGATTTTTCTGATTGATTTGAGAACTGTTTTTCTTTTCTCTCACCATCGTTCATCTCAGGAGTTTGGTGGTTTGCTGACCTGACCATGTTTTACTCTGTCTTAATTCTCATGTGCTCATCTATTTCTTCCATGAAACTTACACTTTATTTCTGGCCTGGCAATTCAAATTTATTGAACTACTGATGCTAAGTTATACAGAATGACACCACTTTAATTAAGGCCTTGAGTTTATGTTTTGCTACCTCGAGGTTGTTGTAACATTAGGCTGGTCAATTTAAATATTGTGGTTCCCTGTCAGATAGACACACAACCTTTCACCCAAATGTTAATTCATACAAAGCAACAAGACATTGTTAAATAAGGCAGCAATAGTTACTGCAAATTGGGCTCTGTGGCCAATTCCACACGATTAAAGAGGCGTTCCCCACTCACATCCACAGTAGGCATCCACCACTTAGCATCTGGACCAAAACTGTGAAACAATCCCTAATAGGCAAGAATACTAAAACTGCACGTCTGGTCTTGCAAATACATTTACGCTCGAGCACCCAAGGGATTCACAGGGGGAATCTATAGCCAGAGAACCCTGAAAATGATTCACAAAAATTGTTAAATCATTAAGAAAAGTTTGAAAATATACACTTCTTGTTGTGGAGTCCCACTGTGCATACGACTATAAACATTGTCCTCTAGGTAAACAAAAAAGAAACATAAAGGAGATTTGAAAAGCTTGGATATTTCCTTCCTAACAGATATTAGAGGCAATGTCTTTAATCTAAGATACCAAAAGGATTATTAGATTTTAAACACAAAATCTCTGTCTCCACAGGTTTTTGAATGAATTTTTAAAAACTATATAGCTGTGTTAATCAAAGTGCTTATTTTGTATGATACAATGATAATGACCTTGAATTTAAAAAGATACAATAAGCTACAAGTATCAAAGAAGTAGTTTATATAGGAGTTCTTTGGAATTTGTTATGTTAAAATTGTGGTGATTTTAGGATTTGCATCATTGTACTCAATATAAAGCTGGAGTGTGTTAAAGTATGCAGTACACCATTTTCATACATGTGGATGAAGAGTGTCTTGTAGCAGTAATAATGGATGTAGCCTCTGGTTTTACCAGCTGCATGCTGTAGGACTATTATGTAAGTAAAAATCTCTCTTGTGATACTGGAAAGTGATTAGAATGCACAGACTGATATGATAGCTTTCATCCACCTCCTAAAAGGAAGCAGCACAGGAGAGTCCACCTGAGACACTGATAGGTTTGACAGAGTTGGAGTGCTCGCACTGTTCAATAGGGCAACAGTTCTTCAGAACATCTCAGAGCTACAATGCATTTAGTACATTAAAGCAACTGATGTGATGACTTTTTTGCAGGCCTTCCCAGGCACTGTAGTTTTTCTGTTAATTTGCTGCACTAGGTCATAAAGATCTCATTAATACTTATTTTTGATTTTGCAGAAGATTCTAAGACTGCACAGTTGTTCATTGTCTTACTAGATTCTGACCTGGTTCCTTCCCTACAACTCTTCATCTTTCAAGTCATACAATCTACCAGAATCATTGGAACATCACCAGTGTCTTTAACTCGAAGAATCTGTTCTCTTAGGTCTTGTAAATCATTAAATGTAGACTGTGCTGGGTTGGAGTAAACTAAAGCAAAGCCGTGTCCATTTTTCATGTACAAATCCCTCACTGCTGTAAATTGTTCTGTTCCTGCAGTATCCAAAGCTGTAAATTGTTCTGTTCTTGCAGTATCCAAACCTTCAAGCATAACGTTTTGTATTTACTTCTGCTTGCTTTCTGTAAGAATCTTCTAGTGTAGGATCATATTTTTCATTGAACAAACTAAATAGTCAGAGCAGAGTTTCCAATGCCTCCTTAGTCATGAACGACTAGCTTATACTCCTGCATGGTGCAAGCTTGTTAAAACCTAGTACTTCTCATACTGAGTCCCTGAAGCCAGCATCACCCCACGCTGCACCCCAGGTCGCTGCTCCCATTGCCACAGTGGTCCTGCTGCCAATGCTCCAGGTGGCTAACAAAACTGACTCTGGGCAAGGTTTGGTGGTGTCATCTTGACATCAGGTGTTCAGCCTCATTTTACAGAGTTTACCCTTTCCCGGGCTTTCAATTTTGTGACTTTCTCTCTTTCTCTGCTGTGTCAACTGCACCGCTGCTTTAGTTTGTGCTAGTCTTGGAAGGTCTTTATTTCTCAGTCAAATTTGAATGATAATTTTACTGGCTAGTCTGTGATCGGGGTTGACAACTATTTACTTTCAGGGCTTGAAATATATCATTCTATGCTTTCCTTGTTTTTAGGATTTCAGCCAAAAGGTTTGAAGGAATCCTAACATTTGCTTTTGTGTGTAAATTGGCTTTTTTTTTTCTCTTGAAGTGTTTGCTATTCTTTGTTCTTTAGTTTTGGCATTTTAACTACAGTGTGGCATGGAGAGATTCTTTTCTGGTCATGTCTAGTTGGGGTTTTTAGTGCTTCCTGTATTGGGACATCCACATCTTTACCAGTATCTGGGAAGCTTTCTGCTATGATTTCATTGATTTCTGTGCCTTGTGTTTGTATCTTGGCTCCTCCTTCTCCCACATGCATCCTGAGCTTCAGTCACTTGATCTTGTCTCAGAGATTGTGAAAGTTGTGGTCTTTTTATTTTCTTTGTAACTATTTGAGTGTAATATTTCCTCAGTCTTCTCTTCAATTCTTGACATTCCTTCTTCTGCTTGGTCTTGTCTATTGGATGATTTGTGTTGTATTTTTTATTTCATTTATTAAGCTTCTTATTTCCTTCAGTTTCCTTCAGAATCTCAATTTCCTTGCTGAATTTCTCATCCAATGTTACTGACTTTCTAGTCCAGCCTGTGAATTGATTTCCTTCCTTCATTTACCTGTTCATTTGAATGTTCTTTAAGCTCATTGGTTATCTTTAAAAGTAAGTTTTTGAATTCTTTGTCTGGCATTTCAGCCATTTCAGTATCTTTTGGATTCAGTTATTGAGGTTTTATGAGTTTTCAGAGGAGTCATATTGCCTTGATTTTTCATATTACTTGTGTTTCTATGTTGTGATTTATACATCTATTAAGTTGAAT
Source organism: Castor canadensis (assembly GCF_047511655.1). Lineage (NCBI taxonomy): Eukaryota > Metazoa > Chordata > Mammalia > Rodentia > Castoridae > Castor > Castor canadensis. Next base: position 1,532,628 of record NC_133386.1, on the reverse strand, counting down.
CTCTTTCACTACCACTGACGGGAGAGAAAGCAGGAAGCAGTAACAAAATCAACAATGCAGAAATAAGCCAGATATTTAAATGTAGTAAAAAAAAAAACAACTTGTAAACATCAGCTTCTCCCCCAATAAGATAATACAGGAAAGAAACTACAGTGCTTATAGAATAATTTAGGAGTTCAACATTTTAAAGGTAGAAGCATGTATAATTAAGTAGTAAAATAATGGAGAATGGGGAAATGGAAGGAGAAGAAGCAAGATATGGTTGGCAGAAAATTATATGTTGTGAAGGTATTAGGGATAATCATGAAAGAGAACATAGTAACAGATATACAGAGAAAAACAAAACAGCCGGGAACAAGATAAAGATACAACAATAATGACTGCAAGAAGAAGGAGAAGAAGAAGAAGAAGAAGGAGCGGGGAAAAGAAAGAAAAAAGTAAGAGAAAATGCAGTCAATATTTCTTGGTTGTTGAGGCAGATGGCTTCCCCCTGTGGTTTGGGGATTTGGTTCCAGGACAGAGCACCCAACTGGTACCTGTAAGGCTCTGCTCCAGAGCCCAGCACAGTGTGGAGACAGAAAAGCTGTTTGCAAGCTCCCATCCTAGTTCCCAGGGTCCAGGGAACTCCTAACCCTCCAGTTCACTCCAGGCTTGCTCCCCACTGGTGCCAACTCTGGGTCCACTTTTCACTTGCCCTGTGGCAACTTCCATGTTGCTGAAGTCGCACTGACTTCCAACTTGTTTCCAGGCTCTGCATTGGCAGTCCCTTCTTGCACGTGGGCCTGGGCTTTGCCTCTCAGGATTCCCACATTGTCTAGCTCATGATTATCTCCATTGGCTCCCACTTGAGCCCTGCGAGGATGTGCCTGAGGCTGGTGGAGCTGGGTCAGTATTCACTGCCCACCCTGGTTCTTGTTCTTAACACACAGAGTTCCCCCATTGTTCTGGTGTGTGTCAATTTCCATCTGGCTCCAAGTAGCCTGGAGGCTTGTGGTGGCACTGTGCCCATGGTTTCTCCCTGTGCAGTGCCTCAATTCTGGTTTTTGATTTAAAAAATCTCACTGAGAAACTGTTTTCTGGCTGTTTTGCTTCTGAGTTGTGCAGAAGATGGAAAGTGCTGCTTGCTTCCAATCTGCCATTTTGGCCACCTTTTCTCCTATTCTTCTTATGAGGCCACCAGCCATTGTAATAGGGTCAACCTTAGCCCAATATGACCTCATCTTAACTTGATGACATCTTGGAAGACCCTATTTACAAATAAGTTTACTTTCCTGGGACCTGGTGGTTGGGACTTGGCCGTGTCTTCCTGGGGGGATACTGTTCAGTCCACAACAGTAAGGCTGCATAGTCAGGGGACTAGAGTGTCCCCACTCCCTTCTCTATGATGCTTGTGGCCTGCAGGAACTGGTCATCTACCACTAGGTGGCACTGGGTTCTCGGGGACAGGGGTGCTCAGGGCTCTGCCTTCCTCAGCAGGGGCATTGATCCTGATAGTGCCTTCCTGGGAGCCAAGTGACGACAGACCCTGGTGCTGAGACCCCAGCTGGTGCTCTGCTTCTCTGAATCTATTTGTGCCCACAGTAAAATGTCCAGTTTCCCCTTGTTGATTCTGAAAAGACCAGTCCATAGGTCTCTTGGGGATGGGTAATCCTGCTTTCTGCACATGACCCACAGTGGGCTATAGGAGGAAGGAGGGAAAAGGAAAGATGGGGGCTCTATTAAAGGGGAAATTGTTCATCTAGTCTAACTTCACATGTTGGCCAGGGGTGGATATGCGGAAGACCGATTTCTCTGGGAGGAAACTTGGTCAGAGCTGCAAGGATGAGAGCTTCAGGTTAAAGGTGGAAAGTTCCACAGCCAGCGGTCAAATCAGGCTCAGGGCCTTTGTGATGACACGATGCAGATGTGCAAGCACACGCCTACTCAAGTGACTGCACACATGCCCACATGAGCACACTCCTATCCCTGTTCACATCATGCACACATGTGCACATGCATGTCCCTGTGCATATGCACACACGGGGACACGTGCATATTCACATGTGTCCCTGTACAAAGCACACGTGTACATAAATGCACATGTGTGCAGGTTCACACACCTGTGTACTCATATCCACACCCAAGGGCAGAGAGCACATGTGCATGCATTCATACAACCCACTCGTGCACATCCATGTACACTTGGACATGCACGTCATGCACACAGTGTTAGGAGCAGAGCCGGCCCTGTGGCCACATCACAGAATGGGCTGCAGTCCAGGATGGTTGTCCATGGTGACAATGCCCAGCCTAGATGGCAAATTAAAGATATCCCTCCTCCAAAGGTCTGCACTTCATATTCAAGTCACACATCTGGAGTCTCACTCTCAGAAAAGGTGAAGCCCTTTTTGGATTTTCTTCCCCCATCCAGGGCCTGGTGCCCTGCCCCATTCTACATGGTCCTATGTTTTCTTCCTCTCTTGCTCCCAGACTGGCCTCATGGAGTCCTGAAGCTGACACGAGGAGCATGCCACCCGAGCAAGGAATAACAAGGCTGCTTTCACTGGTGGCACATTTATGAGCCACACTTGGCTCCCTACAGACCAGGCTGCTTGGATGTGGCATTCCTTGTTGATCCCGAGCACGGCCTCTCCTCTGAGGAGTGAGTCTCAGATGCAGTGGCAGCTCTCTCTAACAGCCTTTTATTGCTCTGCAGGTGCCTGTGGCCAGGATAAACTGGGCACAGCAGGCCGTTATTGATAAGGAAATTTAATACCTAACAAGTGCCAGGTGACATTTCCTCCTTGATCCACAGGGAGAGGAGGACTTAGAACTCAGCTGAGGTGAACAAAAAGGATGATTGTACAGGGAAAAGCAAACAAACCGGCACCTGCCTGCCAGCAATTAAAGAACACCTGTGTTGACTTACTCATAATGAGAATTTTTCCCTCAGCCCATGCTTTATTTACCCAGCCAGGCCATATCTGCAGTTTCCCTTTTCATCAGAAAGCTGACAGCATCAAAGAAGATAACTCTCTTTCTTTTTTCTTGTTCTTCAGGAACCTGGGCACAGTAACTCTTTCAGGGAAGCAACCGTTGCTAAGGTTTAGCTCTGGCATCAGCGCTAGGCTGGGAGGGACATCTGACTCCATGTGGTGCAGGTGTGAGCCTGACCTGAGCTCCTGTAGGGACTGCTGGAGGCAGAGCTGGAAGCTGCAGCGTGAGCTCCAGTCCTCTTGGGTAGAAATCCCCAAGGAAAAGTGCATGGATGCCTGTGACCACCACTTTCTCAATCTTCATGATGCAAACTCATGGATCTTTGTACCTGGTGCAGACCCAAGTTTTTGCCACCTAGGAGTCCACAGAATTAGTTGGCAAATTAATCATTTCTTGTTATTTTATTATATGCTCCTAGTGTGAACTTAGTACAAGGAGACCATGGAAAAAGAGATGCATTGTTTCTAAATGGTGTCTGGCAGGGGGTTCAGGAATGTTTTATGGTAGAATGGTTCAAGGAGATCTTCCCCATCCAATTCCTAAAGCCCAGAGGTGGGACCTGGTGATGTGAATTCGGGGAGCGAGAGACAGGGTAAGGAGGTGGTAGCTCCAGGTTCTCCTAAGGAGGAAGAGGAGCTGGGTGGTCAGGCCCAAGTCCCTGGACTCAGGCCACTGACTGCAGCAGAAGTTCAATGTGGACACAGCCATCGGGGGCCTTGGAGGGGCTGCACTCTCAGCCTGTCATCCCACACTACAATGTCCAGTGAGCCGAGAGATGTGGGGACATGAGATCTGAGTTAGGGGTTCTCAGCTCAGGGCACAGACCCAGGTCCTCCTGAGGTCCCAGCTTCAGGATTCACCATATGTTCATTGTCTGGGGCTCAGACAAGGCACAGGAAAAGCAAAGGGCAGGTTACACCTTGCTTTTCTCCCAGCAATGATCATTTTGAAAGGGTCCCCTTCTGCCAGGGTCTGCCATGTGCTGTGGTTGCCTCTGAACCCCACATTCCTCTGGCTGAGGTTGGGTTGTGGGAACCGGCTGTTCACAGGATCTCCTCAAAGGCTGTTTACTGGCCGGGATCCTGGCTCAGGAGGCCAGGTCCTCTAGGCACAGACACTGAGCCCTCTCAAGCAGCTGCCTGAATGTTGGGACCTGGCATTTGAAGCAGGGTTTCAAGCATGTGCCTTGATGTGCCATGGTAGAGGGTCAGTCCTTGCTCCACCTCCCCCTGTCTGTTTTATTTGGGGGATTTTAGAGGATTGTGTCTGAAAATAGGTTCTGATGCCACAGAAGCTGCATATCCAGTGGTCTGGACTCCTTAGTCAGGACTTTGGTGGACATAGGCGAGCCTTGGTCTCTTCTTCCCAGAGTCAAGGGGACATCTCAGGCCAGGTCTCAGGCCAGCCGCACCAAACCACAAGGCCCCCAGGCGGGAGTGTGCTCCTGGCCTACTTTCAGCCCCAGTCTGTGGCTGCAGCGACACTTGTGACCAGGTCACTGTACTCAGCTCTGGGTCAGACAGGGGAGGGAGGATTTGAGTCTTCCTTCTGTCACTTTTTAGCTTTGAACTTTGACAACCTGTGTAGGATTCAAATTTATCTGTGGGAGTAGGCATAGCATTGTATACTTCACAGAATTGTGCCAGTAGGAAGGCAGCATTCCTTGGCACGCAGCCGGTGCCCCGGTGTAGGAAGGCTGAGGCCTGTGGGCTGTCAGTCCCTTAATGTCCATGTGGGAAGCATTGAGACTCTGTGCCTGATTCTCCTGGAGCAGATGGGCCTCTCAATGGGACACGAGTGTCCACTTCCCTTCTGAGTTCTCTGTGTGTGCCACCCAGTTTCATCTTTTGTTGACTGAGCAAATGTGTCTACCTCTAGTTTCCTGTGAACAGGGAAATATGGATGTCAGAAATGTAAGCCTTTGTCTTTCTTTAAAGCAACACATTCAATCATGTCTAAGGAAAATTCATCCTAACAGAAACTTGTGAAATACGTCTACAATGGCAGCCATGGGTGTCATTTCAAGTCTTGTAAGCAATGCATATGTGAGAGCCTGGACACAAACCAGTGACCTGAGCACCAGCTGTATCCCCAGGTCACTGGATTCTGTCTGCACCTGTCTGGAACTGGGGTTCCTGTTTGAAAATGGCCCATGGACACTGAACAAGAAGATTCACTTGTGAGTCTGGTTTTGTCTCTTAAAAGCCAGGACATCCATGTCTAAGTTTGAGTTACCTTTAAAAATGGTAAGAGAGGAATTGTTTTGGGGTGATGTAGACGAGGACCCGGTGCAGCCCAGCCCCTCCTCCTCACCTGGTTTCCCCTTTCAGCCCTGATACATGGTTGGTCCCCCTGACTTGTGGCATCACTCTGAAAAAGTTAATGAAGGTGTTGGAGAAAAGATGGCCTCTTCAACAAAAGGTGCTGGGGAAACTGGATATGCACATATGGAAGACTGAAGCTAGATCCCTGTCTCAATTGACTCAAAATATATTAAAGATCTTAAAAACTATCGTAGGGAGACACGTGAAGACACGTGAAGACACGTAAGACAGGGCATGGGCAAGGTCTTTCTGAATAGGACTCCAATTGCTCAGGAAGTAGGAGCAAGAGTGACAAATGGGATCATGTCAAATTCAAACGCTTCTGCACATCAAAGGAAACTATTACCAGAATGAAGAGACAGCACACGGAACGGGAGAAAATCTTTGCCAGCTATTCATCAGGTAAAGGATTGTTAACATCCAGAAGATATAAAGAACTCAAAAAAACCAGAAGCGTCAAAAGAACAAATAATCCAGCTACTAAATGGGCAAAAATTTAAACAAATAGTTCTCAAAAGAAGAAATACAAACGGCTAAAACTACGGAAATGTTTAACCTTGGCCATACAGGAAGTGCAAATCAAAACTATGCTGAGGTGGCTGTCATCAAAAAACCAAACAACAATAAATGCTGGGGAGGATAGGAAGAGATTCCTCATACACTGTGGGTGGGAATGTAAATTAGTGCAGCCACTATAGAAAGCAGTATAAATAAATAAAAATAGAATTACCTTACGCCGTTCTTCTCTTGGGCATATATCCAGAGGACATAAATCAGCATAAAATAGAGACTCATGCACACACGTCTATAGCCGTTTACTCACATCAGCCGTGCTATGGAATCTGTTTAGGTGCCCAACGACTGATGAATGGATAAAGATAATGAGGTATATATGCACAATGGAGTATTATTCAGCAATAAGGAAGAATGAAATTATGTCATTTGCAGGAAATAGATGGAACTAGAGATTATCAGGTTGAGTGAGATAAGCCAAGGTCAAAAAGCCAAATATCTGGCTAGATGTGGTGACTCAACCCTGGAATCCTAGCTACTTGGGAGATAGAGACCAGGAGGATTGCAGTTAGAGGACAGCCCAGGCAAAAAAGTTCACAAGATCCCATCTCAACCAAAAGCTGGGTGCAGTGGTGCCTATTTGGGGGGGGCACAAGGAGGACTGTGGTCCAGGCTGGCCTGACCATATGGCTCTCAATGAACAGGCTGGTGGAGTGACTCAAGTGGTAGAGAGCCTGTCTAGTAAGCATGAGACCCTGAGTTCAACCCCCCAGTACAGCAGGAACAGAGAGAGAGAGAGAGAATAGAGAGAGTGAAATGGTGCAGGTTTTTGTTTGTATGTGGACTCCAGACATCATCATATCATCCTTGGGCATACTTGTAAAGGGGTCTGTTAAGGGGGATCTCTTGAGAAGGGGGAAGGGGAAAGAAAGGTTGATGGGGATGAATCAGCACATTACATACACGTTTGAAAATAACAATGAAAACCACTAAAAGCTGTAAAAGGGAGGGGGAAGGGAGTTAAGAAAGTATATAGATGGGGTGCATTTGATCAAAGTACATTATACGCATGGATTCAAGAATCACAATGACATCTTTTGTATCATTAATTTACGCTGTTAAAATGATAGTGAAGCATCCAAAGTAACTCAGTATGAGAATCAATCACCCTGTGTGTTGTACAGCACGTAGAATGCAGGGTTGACTGCCAGGTCTGGACTCCTGTCCCATTTGTCTCTGGAGGCATCCACATGGTGAAATAGTTCAAGAGACATTTTCCCCTTCTTTTAAAATCGCTGTCTCTGTGTGTCTGTTTGTAAAGGTCTTATTTTGAGCAACATAATGGTGTCCGTACATTTGACAATTTAGAAGATCTAAGCTAATATATCTTTTTTCCAGGTTCTCATAAAATCTGACATTTACAGTCTTTCTAAGATTGGTCCCACAGAGCTGGCCCCCGCCACATATGTACATGGTTAAAGGCGTTTTTTAACGAAAAGCATCTCGCAGGGGTTTCTGTTTTGTTTTGGTTCTGCATTTCATACCACAAGATGCTAAGTAATCTGTTGATTTAGTAAAGTATGTATTTAATCCCCGGAGAAAATTCTAAAAGTTGGCATCCCAAAGCCGCAAAGGCATTGGGCTAATTTAAGACAAAGACCCCGGGGGGGGGCGGGGCACCTGGTGACCAGGGAGAATCCCTGAGCCTTCCACAGATTTCCAGCACTGGTAACTCATTTTCCTTTAACTTATTCCTTTTAATGGAGCCACTGTGCTGTAGGGGACCCGGCACAACCCATAGGCAGAAAAGCCCAGCTCGTGCCTAGCCCACCTGCTGGCTAAGCCTGTGTAATCACTCTGATTTTTCTTGTGGGTATTTTCTGTTCCCTCCACCAACTTCAGCTGTATGTTTAAGAGGACAAATCAGTGAGTTTTTAAATCCAGTGTTTGCACTTTCACTTAACACTGTCCTGAAATGTCACCACTGTGGACTCCTCAGAGCCTCTCGACAGCAGGTCACAGGACTTGTTCTGTCCCTCTGATTCCTTGACAAGACTGAGCTCACAGAGCCCCCTCTTATTGTGAGCCCCACACTGCATCTCTGTGGCTTTCACCTGAAAGTTCCTTATCTGTGGCCTGAGGTCTGCTCCAGCACACAGAGCTGGACTGTGTGACAGTAATAGAAAGGGTCCCTGGAGCTCCCCAGCCTCTGAGGCAAGTCAGTCACCAAAAGATGAGGCCAACAAAGGCCATGCTCCAGCTTGTGGTCTGTGGAGGTGTGCGCGCCATCTCGGCCCAGCCAGCTCAGCCCAGCTTGGGATACAGGCCTTTCAAATTTCTGTTTATGACACTCCTCTGCTCCATTGGCCAGAGTCCCCAGCTCCACCAGGTCTCAGTGGGCTGCACCATCCCCTCTGAGCCATTTCATTAAATCGAAGCTTAATGACCTTGGGCTGACTGTCCACTCTGGGAGCCTCTGATTCTTGGGTAGATTGCGAGGGCATCTGCCCAGCACATGAGAACCCCATGGCAAGCCCAGGGTGCTTCCAACTTGTCTTCCCAGCCGTGGTCATGCGTGAGTCAATGCCAGGAGCAGCACTCACTCCCGAGCCCAGGACTTCAATTTGCAGCTGAGTTGCAGGTGCGCATGCAATCCCCACTTCTACTCACTCCCAAGCCTTCCTATTGGAAAGGTAATTTGTTCAGATATCCCACAAATAAGACAGTGTCTCTCCAGGAAGCTGAACAGCCTCCTGCCCAGGATTTGACCTTGACTAGTTTTTAAAAAAAGTTTGCTACAGTTTCCCAGGAAGGTGTTTGGCTCTTAGGAATGACATACAGAGGCTGTTCCTCCTTCCACTGAATTTTGCCTAAGCTGCTGCATCCTGGGGGTACCATTTTGTTTCTTGCCTGAAAATGGTGGGTGAATAGGGGGAGGCCAAGAGAATCGCAGGAGATGACTGTGACAAACCACTGACTTGTCTTCACACAGCTCCCATTTGTTATCCTATAGTCCTGGAGGTCAGAAACCTGAAACCAGACTCGCTGGGCAAGAGCGAGGTATGCACAGGGCTGGTTTCTTCTGGAGGCTCCAGAGGAGACTCCCTTTCCTTGCCTTCTGCAGCTTCTAGAGAAGGTCACATTCCTTGGCTCATGGCCCCCTCCTCCTTTAAAGTATGTCACCACAATCTGCTCTCAGGATCACATTGCCTTCTTCCTATAGTCAGTGTTCTCTACCTCTCTTAAAGGGACACTAGTGATTACCTCCAGGAATGATCCAGCTAGCCCGGGGTCCTCTTTCCAGTTCAGGGCTCCTAACCTGTTCACATCTGCAAGGTCCCTCTTGCCATAAACCATATCCACAGGCTCCTGTGATTGGGGTATAGACACCTGTGGGGTCATTTATTCAGTCTTCTACCTGGGTACACTTTTCCCCTAGTGTGCAAACAGTTCCAAAACCTCCATATTAATTTCTTCATTTGGTGCCTTGCTCAAAGCCACTGATAACAATGAGTGAATTGGCCATTGCTGCACCGACCCCTCCCTAGAACAAGCCAGAGGACCCTTATTTAGAAAACCACCCACTTCCCAGGTGTTGGCTCTGGGCACCCAGCACAACAGGGGTGACATTTGAGAAAAATAAGAGTCAAAGAGGAGTAGTGAGTCACTTGCCGAGGTCCCAGTTACACTACACACGCTTTTGTGAGCAGTTGGTCGCCAGGCTCCAAGGGAGTCTGTGACCCACAATGTGAGTCCGTGCCCAGCTGTTTTCATTTGGAATCATCATGAGTGTTTGGTGTGATGGCTGCCAAGGAGGTCACAAGCCTGCAGACAAATAGTGACCACACAGGACTGTGATGGGCCTTCAGCTGTTATTTTTAATCTGAAGAGAAGCCAGGAGTTATGTCTGGGGCAGTGGGGTTGGGGTAGGACTGGGACGTGCACAAGTGAAACACCCCTGTGTGTCTGTGCCCTGCAGCCTGACTGTGTGTGCTGGTCCTGCCAGGTTAGCAATGCCCAGGTTCCATTGGGTGACAGCTGTAAGGATTGTCCTAGGCTTTCCAAAGCACTGTGAGGAGAGTCGCTCACACTGGGGGCCTATGACAGTCCGGGTATACCCAACCGGGAAGCTCGTGGGGTCTCCACAAGAGATTCTGTACTCTCTTCTGAGAACGGCAACAAATCTGTGCATCCTTCAAGGTGCCTTGCTCCTCTCACTACAGCTGTGACTCCCCCACTTTAAGGCCATGAGGGCATCCCTTCTTGCAGTGGTTTGGATCAGTGTCCCACAAAGGCCCAAGTATGAAAAGATTGGTCTCTCGGCTGCTGCCATTTGGAGATGGTGGAACCTTTAGGGGTTGGGGGCTGGTGGGAGGTCCTTAGATCATTGGGGTGTGCCCTCAAAGGGGTTTGAGGCTCTGGCTTCTTCTTCCTTCTCTTTGCCTCCTTGCTCTTGAGGTGAGCAGTTTGCTGTTGTGTGCTACACAGCAGAGGCCCAAAGTACTGGGTCTCCCTGATCTTGGACAGGACTTTTCAAAACTGTGATTCAAAATAGACCTTTATTTTTTTATAATGTAAAAGGTGTTTTTTAAAGTGACAGAAAGCTGATTAACACAGTAAATCAGTATCAGGAGTGGGGTCACTGACCATAACTGTACCTAACAACATGGAAGAGCCCTATATTTACAGGACAAGTTTGGAAGAAAAAGTTAGAGGAAACCTAGCATGTTGAAAGCAGAGTTTAATGAGCAATTCGGTGTGGGCGGGGGGAGGCTTGGAAGAATGTGGACAGAATTGTGGCTAGTAAAGCCCATGGTGATGAGGTTTCAGGTGGAAAGGAGAACTCCAGTCAGAAGTGGATTAGAAGCCATCTTCATTGCACCATGGCAAGGAATTTGGATGCATTTTATCCATGCCCTGAGACTTTGTGGGAAACCAAACTTAAAGGCGATGGTTGTCTCTTATCTAGTGGAAGAAAATTCAAGGCAGCACAACCTTCAGGCAGCAGCATGGACAGTACCATCTGCTTTTAGTCAAATTTACAGTCAGAATCAGCAGCAAAGAGGTACAGAGCAGAAAGATCTGGAAAACTTGCAGTTTGGCCAAAAAAGGAGCAGGTGTGTGTAAAGTCATAGCCAAGGAGGGTGTGGTGTCAATAAAGTGAAGCCAAGTGCTTTGCACTGGACCAATCGGAGAGATGCCTCAGGCTGTTATCACAGGCTCAAAGGTGTAGAAATGCAAGCTTGTTTCAAAGACTTTCAAGAGCAGAATTATTTCAAAAAAGGACCCTTGGGTGCCATGCATGCCCAGGACTGCCCTGGGATTTCAGGTTCTTTTCCCTGTGTTCAGCCAGTGAAATGTTCCAAGGTTACTACAGTCATGGTCCAAGTGAGCCCAGGTACAGCTGCCACTGGCAGCAAACCTTGGCATTGTCCATGTGATACTGGTCTTGCAGACATGTAGAACGCAAGAGTTATTGGGTCATGGAGGCTTCCACTAGGATTTCAAAGGAAGTCCTGGGAGGCCAGGCTGTGGGTGCTGGTCAGCACTCAGCAGGTTGACATATTTTGCTGTGGGAGAGAAGCTGAGGCTGCAGTGGAGATCCAGCAACATGCAGTGCTCATCAGGAAAAGCTAAAATGCCATGCAGTGCCAGCTCAAGAGAGAGGCCATGTGGACTGCGACCAGCCCAGTCAGAGTGGTGGAGACGTCCAAGCCCAACCGCAATGTGTCCTGGAGGTCTGACATGCAGATTTTGGGATTTCAGGTTTGCCCTGATTCCTCCTTTCTGTTCTTCATTCTTCACTTCTGGAATAAAAATGTTTACCCCGTGGTTTTCCTACCACTATGTATTGGAAATAAGTAACTTTTTTTTTTTTTACAGGGACTCACAGCTGAGTTTGCCTTGAGTCTTGGGGAGAATTTGGACTTGGACTTTTGCACAATGTGGGGACAGTTAAGACCCTGCACTCTTGGGGATGGACTGAGTGCATATGAGCCTTTGGGTGCCAGAGGTAGAGCACTGTAGTATGGATGGTGAGTGTTTCCCAAAGACCCGTGAGTTCAAAGCTTTTCCCCAGAGTAGCACTACTGGGAAACAGTGGGACCCTTAAAAAGTAGGGCTTAGTGGTTCTTAGGCTTGGGCACAGCCTTGAGAGGCTGTGTGGTCCTGGTCTCTTCCTCTTCCCTTTTGGGTTTCTGGTGATGAGGGGAGCAGTTTGCTCTGCCACCTCCACCAAAGGCCCAAAGCAATGGGTCCACCTGACCTTGGACTCACACCTCTGAAACCCTGAGTCAAAGCAACCCATTTCTCCTTATAAGCAAAGTATCTGAGGTTTCTTGTTATTTCGATGGTAACTTGACTCACATGTTTCCCTTTGGAGAAAACCATATTGTCATAGTGGTGAGTTAGCAGGGCAAGTTCCACTAACTTGAACATTTTTGATGGAGTTTTACTTCCTCTTCTTCTTCTTCATCAGCAGACCTCAACCAGTTATCTCAGAAAACAAGGGTAACCCCAGGTTTGTGGAGGGCTGGGGTGGATGGCCTGGGTGGGAGTCTCTGGGGATGCATCTGTCAGACTTGAGCTCTCTGTCAGTCAGAGTGGAGAAAACATGTTTTTCCAAGTCTAACCACTCACAAATCATGGGTTACATGTTACAAGAATAACAAAAACTCAGTGCTGCTCAGAGCTGAAACACATCCTCATCCTGCATGCATCACAGCCCATCTGTGGTCCTCTACTTGGGGTTCTGGAAAAGGGCTTCCTGAGTAGGAGGAGACAGTGCTTCAGAGTGGAACTCTTGGGGACAACACAGGGCACCACCAAGAGCCCCAACCACCAATGGATGACTTGGAGGCAACAAAAGGCAGACCAGTAGTGAATGGCTTATATTTCCCCTAAAATAAATATCTGCTGAAAAATTAAAGGGAAATGTGGCTCACCAAATGCATCTGGGTTTTAATCAAACCAAAGTTATGTGGAAAACAGCCTGAAATACTCAAATAACCGAGCCACAGATGACAACCACAGCAGTGTCCCTGGGCTCAAGTGTGGAGGCGAGCTGCACTCGGCTCTGACCTGAGCTCAGCCTGGGCCTCCTCCTGCGGGGCGTCCTGCCCAGACTCAGTGCCAGGCCAGGTCAACAGTATTTACCCCCTCTGACTTGTCATCAGAGCTGAGTTTACATATGAGTCTGAAACATACGTACCCATAAGGAAAGATGCCTTCCCCAATTTTCCTTCATCAGAGGGACCAAGCACAGCCCTTTTCAACATGTCAGAGTTTACAGACAAACCTGGAAAGTAATGAAGCAGGAAGACAGAACCAATGCCACTGCACCTGGATAATTGGATATCCAATAAAAATGGGTGGAATAGCTATAAAAGAGTATGCAAAAGTGACCCGCTATGAATCAGTGCCTGGCAGCACTTAGAAAGCCACATTGAATTTGCCTAGAGATGTGCCCCAAAGCACATGTGAGAACCTTGGAGGTCATCTTGTCTTCAGTCCTCCTGCATGAGCGATAAGACAGATGGTGCTGGTTCTTTGCCATCAGTCACAGATCTGCTGGTTCTTGTGCCATCAGTTATGGATCTGCCTTGGCATCAGTGCCAAACTGAGGTTAGCATGTTGAGTGGCCATTGGAAGGAGGATGGAGTATTTGTGCTCCTGGCAAAACCCATGGGGAAAGGCCTTCTGCTACTGCTGGCTGGAGAGCTGGACACTTGTCTTGCTTTATGTCTTGAGAGATGAGAACCTGTGTGGGGCGAGGAAAGGAAATAGCTGAGACACATCTGCCCAGCAGGCGGGGAACTGCTCTGACTTGGGCTGGCTCTATCAACTTCAGGTCCTGCAAATCACTGGGAGCCACCCACAAGCTGCAGGCATGTACAAGCCTTGGCCAAGATGGGCAGGTGAGTTGCAGTGCATGTGCCGGGCCAGGTGTGTCCGCCCAAATGAACCCACCAGGTGTGTGGCTCACCTCACGAGCTCCTCACACCACGTCCTCCTCCCAGGTAGAAATCAATGGTGAAAAATAGCCCCAGGTCCCTGAAAGTGGGGACTGTTACCCAGCCCTCTGCAAATGATCCTGTAATCCCTTGCATGAGGTGTGTGAGAGAACACAGGATTCTGTATGCAAGCTTGAGCCTGGAGACCAGTGCACATGTGTGGAGGAGGCAGCTCTCTCAGAAACAACCAGACGCTTGGCTTTGGGTTATGAGAAGACCCCCACACTTGGCTGGAACTGGTGAGATCCCTGCCAACACTGTCTGCGGTTCACTGGAAGATCCCTAGCCTTTGATCAGACGTCCTTGGAGGCTGGTGGAGGGCACAGCCTGGCAAGTGAGACTGCCATGGCCTGGCAACAGTTACCAGAACCTGGCTGGGCTTGCAGCACACCTGGGATGGTCTGCAGCTCTGATTTTGGGAGCCGATCTGTCTCTGACAGCTTTTCATTTTCTCCTAGGAGGGTGAGGCCAGGAGAAGAGATGGATTTGATTTAAAACCAGGTGAACCTTTGCAGACTTGCTTTCAGGTTTTGTAGTTCTTTGATTCCCAGAATCTAGAGTAGCTCTGTGGACATAATCACATACATAAGCCAAACCAGGAGGAAAAGCAGATGTGAGAGAGAGGTTATGCCCTCCTCCACCTGCAGAGAAAGGCGTCAGCAGTAATAATATTACTTTATCTAATGGGGGTTATGCCTGGCTTTTCAGATTTCACGGAGCTGGGCAGACCCAGGCATTTTACTGTCTAGTTTTAAGTTGTTTTATATATCTGCATCTATATCTACATCTATACACACACACATACACGCACTCATATGTTAAACAAACTACAACGAGTCTATGTTGGCCTCTGCTTGCCTGGGATGCTTATGCACGTGTAAATTCTGGTCCAGTTCTGAGCATTTGAACATGGGGTTCTAAGCTTCTCTGATCCGGCCTGGGGGTCACAGTGGCCTGGCACAGAGCAGCAGCTGCCTGAAACTGTACCGAGTGCTCCTGGGTTACAAAACTGTGTTGTGGTTACTGACGAAGATGGTGGCCCTGCCCTGCAGAAGCTGCTGTGGACCGAGAGGTCAACGTCAGTGTCATGCTCTCTCCCTTTCTGTCCTTGGTGTCCCTGCAGGACCGTGGTCGTGTGAGGAGTGGAAGGCAGGGCAGTCAGAGACCCATGGGAGAAGGGCTGTCTTCCTTATTGGGCATTTTGTAAAACTGCCCAAACCCAGGGCTTCTCTCAGGCCTGTGGCTCCACTGCCCCTTCTGGGCTCTCTGTGGTCTCTGGGAAGGAGCACAGGGCGGAGCTCCATGCAGACCAGGGAAAAGTCTGCTTTATCGCTTCTGTTGGTTTACTTTTCTGGGTGAGATTTCTTCTGAAGAAAGGAATCTGAGTCTGACGCTTAAAAAAGAACACTTGGAGATCCTACTATAGGCCCTAGATGACTGCTGTATACTTAGCATACTAAGTAAATGTTGCTTTGCTCCACCATGAACTCCTATGTGTCATCCGTCCCACTGTGTGACAGTGCCCACTGACCTGGCAGGCAGGAAGACCCCAAACACACGGGTGGACACCTCACGAGGCACACAGCAGGGAGCAGGCTGAAACACGCTCTGGTTGTCAGAGGATTCAACGTGGCTCCATGAACCGAAGCTGAGGGCACTTTGTCCAGGAATTGACTTGACAATCCTAAGACCTAAAGGACAATAGAAACCTGAAATATTATGGTACAGAGCGTGCACAGATCCTACAGTGGCAAATAGGTACTGGGAAACAGGACTAAGCCAATGTCAGCGAGCTCTGTGGGTGACACAGAGAGGCCTTGGCCCTGTCCTTTGGTCATGATGGACTGACATCATCTCATCTTGGAGCCACCTAATCGTCTGCACGATGTCCTGGGTGGGAGGGAAACCTTAGTGATTTCCAGAAGTTATGACACAATCAAACTCTCCAGCACCAGGGTCTGAGATGCATTCTGTTGTGAGCATGTTGAATCTGGGATGAGGCTAAGCCCATATGTCAGCAGCCAGCTCAAGGTCCTGGGTCTCCATTTCAGAGACCCCAGACTGGGGACATCTGTGGTGGTATCAGGGGGCACCTGTCAGCTCAAACCTCCTTGGCCTGCTGGAATTCACCTCCCATCCCATAAATGACTGAGAGGCAGTGCCCTTACCTATGTGGGGCATGTTATGCCAGGAGCCCAGAGTCCTACAGAATTCCCAAGGGGTCCAAGGTGACCTTTGCCCACCCCAGTGTCACCTTCCATGATAGAGGTTTTCAGCCACACCCTTGTTCTTGGAGCAAGTGTAGTAAGACACACAGAAAGTCTAAAATCCACACGCTGTGCACTGCATACACAAACGAGTGAACAGAAAACCAGCCGTGGTGTATAAAGCAGAGTGGCAGAGTGGCCGTCACTGCCTGTTGGAGGGCAGACGGCTGTCCAGTGGCACTGTTTGCAGCAGGAGGGCACGGTCAGGCAGACGGTCACAGAGACAGAAGACAAGTGTCCCATCTCAGAGAGGAAATTGGAAAAGCATTTGAAGTTTCCAACTGTGGCTGACAAGGGGGAGGGGGAGCTGCCATAACTGAGCCTTAATGTCTGCAATAGCTTTGAGGCTGCAGTCACCCTGTGAGGACATCAGAGTGAGGCATACCCAGAGTCCTCACCTGATACCCAGGCCACCAAGGTGCTGGAGGCTGGGCTACTCGCCTGGGCACTCGTGAGCACCACTTTGCCTCTCTTCCCCACCCCACACTGGAAGAATCTCCCCCACCCCATGCCCACCCGTCTGCCCTCCCACTGAAGGGAGGACTTCACAGCCTGTCCTGAGGCCCTCAATCCTTTTTTTCTTTGTATGAGCAGAGCTTTTCAGAGGCATGAGCACAGTCAGTACCTAGAAGAGGGGTGAAGCCCTCCAGTGGACCTCAGAGCCTGGGGTGCGAGTCTCAGCCCTGTGCAACAGTGAGCTCCATCTCCATATATGGCTGAATTAAGCAGTCTTGCTTATCTCTTTTGCAGACTCACCTTTTTCTTCCTGGTTATGAAAGTAACACGTTTACTTAAAAAGAGAGATGCCATAAAAAGTCAAATAGGAAGGAGGAAGGAGAGAGATGGCTGTATAATCTTGACTCCTGGAAATCCCATAGAATTTTGGTCCATTTCCTAATACACAGACATGTGCATATGTACACGCAAGCACATGCACACACACACATGCACAGGAATACCCACGCGTGTACACAGACACCCGCATACAAACATTCACACACACATAAGCACAAGCATATCCATGTGTGCACATGAACACATGCACGCTCAGCATTGTGCACATGCATGAAAAAGTATATATGTGTACAGACACGAGCACACATGCACACACATGCACACCTGGGGATGAACTTGCATGAACCTCAACACATGTGCAGACATGCAAGCACACATACATGGGTGCACACATGTACACACGAGCACACATGTATGCACATGACACGCGTGCACATGTGTGCGTATACATGCACTACTGGGAGCCACATGAATGTGCATGCATGTGGGTGTCTGTGAACACCCACGCATAGGAATGCACCTGCATGTACATACATGCACAGGCATGCACATGGCTTGCAGAAAGAAGCACACTCATGCATGACAGGACCACAGAAGCACACACACCAACAGGACACTTGGCCAAATGCATTCTCCAGAGGCACTGAGCACACTGCTTTATGGTCAAAGGAAATTCATGCAAGTCTCAGGGCGGCGTGTTTTCTTGGGCTCAGTTTCTCATTTTGAAAATGGGGTAATAGTATTATAATTACTCCCCAGGGCTGTTGAAAGGGCTGAGAAGAAAGAAGGACCAAGCACTTAAGCTGCATAAAGATGTGTGTAGTTACGGTAAAAACCAGCCGTTATATAAAAGTCCACACTTGAGGGTTGTGTAAGCACGCTTGCGAGAAACACAGACCAGACGTGCACATTTTCTTCCTGACACTATATACCCACACAGCTGTACCAAGTAGTGTTAAGCCAAGCCCCTATTGTTAGGGCAATCGTGAACTTGTCTCTCGTACGTGACGCTTTAGTGGATGTCCTTGCTGACGTGAGTCATCGTGGAGAAATCCTATGCCTTCTTTAAAGTGTGTGCACTCTAGAGTTGTCCTCATTTAACTGCAGGGGCCACATGGCACGTCCCGGGATTGATCTCATCACAACCCTCCAGAAAATGGCAATGTGCAACATTTTGTGCTCCGTGGGGACCCACAATGATCTCTTCTGTTTTAATCTTTAAGACATGGGCAAGTTGTGTGGACCATGTCTCCTCCCCTCCCATCTACTTGCTCCTCCTTCTCCCAAGCCTCTCCCGGCGTGCTGCCCTGCCTCCCCTTCACTGCAATCACTGCAGAGCTAAGTTTTAAACTGGGCAGGGTTGACAAAGATAAGGAAGCCAAGCTGATAATTGTCCTTTACGGCATGTGAGTGTCCTCCTTCAGCGATCTGTGGAAAGGAGATAGAAGTCACTCAGGTGTCAGCAGCCGGGTGTGCTGATGGCAGAGGCTGAGAGTGTTAGAGCTGTTCAAGGAAGGGTCCCTGAGGTCACGACATGGGGCGGCTCCCTGAGATCAGGCCATCCTGAGTGTCGGTCCTGACATTTCCACCCTCCCAGCTCTGCCTCCAGACAGCATTTATGTCCACGGGAGAGCCAGAGAGCAGGAATTGCTCAAAAAGTGATGAAATTGCACCAAATAATTGGACCACCAAGGGAAGCAAGCTATGCCCCACCATAGCCTGGCTGGCCCTCCTGCTCACCTCGGGACTGCCATGTTCATTCTGCAGCTCTGGGAGGGACATTTCTGCGGAATGAGGCTGCATCACTTTTGTCACTTGTGGTGGTTTGTCCTGATGGACGTTTCTATCGATAGCCGACAGTGTCTCTTGCCATAAATGCTGACCGTGTGTCCACTTCCCAGACACACTTTTCTCTTTTTTTCAGCTTTCCCTTTCCTGGGGGACTAAAACCTCACAAGGAGAAGAGGGGACACAGTGACAGCTGGGAAGATGTGTATGTCTTCTGATAAGGCGGGGTGGTGACAGCTGGCCCGGGCCTGTCTGTGAGCAGCGTGCATTTGAATGAAGCAGGCCTGTCCATTGAGTGAGTGAAGATGACGGTTAGAACTCAGTGAAGCTGGACGACTGGGTTCTGCTCTGCCAAGTCAGCATCTCACTAAGTATTTAGGGAGCAAACCCAGAATGGCAGCACCCTGGTTTTGCTCTAGGACCTGATTTCCGCCTGTCCTCCCCACTGTGTGTTTGAGGTGAGTTCTCCACGTGTGTGAGTGACCCCAGTGGGACTGTGTTCCTCCCCTGCTCTGTGGGAGAACCTAGTGGGACACATGCAGCCACATGTGCCACCCTCGGTCACCTCAGACTCCCAAGATAGGGACAAACTCGTGCTTTTTGGATGTTTGGTGTTTGCTCATTGAAGACAATTCATAACATTGTGCTTTTGATGGCAGAGAATTAAAAGGTCATTAAGAGTCAAGTTTGATGAAGTCCTGAGTTTGAACCCCAGTCAAACCAAATAAACCCAAAAGAGTCATGTTTGACATTAAATAGCATTAATATTTCAAGGAATAAATGTAAGAACATCAGACTCAGGTGTGGTGATCCACCACCTTAAACATGGGGCTGAATTTGAAGCCCACTAAGTAGGATCTGGATTTATGTCATCTGTAATAAAGTGAATGGCAAACCAGGCAGGGGCCATGACACAGCGCTTCCCTCAGGTGCAGTGACAGATGGCAGCCAGTCCCAAAGCAGGGCCTCAGAGCTCTGTCACTTCCTACAGCTCTGTGATTGTGCGCGGCTCATCCTGTCTCATTCTTGATGGAAAATAATTTTGAAGTAGGTTGATTTTCTCCTTTGGATGTCCCTAGTGTGGAGTGATAATGCCTGGAAGTTGCTTAAAAACAAAATCTTCTCGGTGGTAAGGAAAGCACCCCTCTGCTCAGCCGCATCTCCTCGGGCTTCGTGTCCCAGACAGGACTCTCGAAGACTGGTGAACAGAACTGCGTCACAGTCACAGGAACTATGTCCACCTAGACTGGGAGGACTCCTGGCACCCTCCACCTGCTGTCTAGGAATCCTGGGGTTGGGGCTCAGAAAGTGCATTTGTAACAGGGGTCCCAGGTGAGGCAGGGGCTCAGTAAAGTTTAAGCATCCCCCACCCTAAAAGTTACTTCCCTAGGATTAGCTCTGTCCCCAAGGAAAGGAGGGCATTGGGAATTCCAAGAGGTCTTGCTCTTAGAGAACAATCATTGAGTCTTCATTCATTCAATCACATGTCAGACACTGCTCAGATCATGGGGCGCAGGGAGAAGAATTCTGAAGTGACCCTAGTGAGCCTCAATCTTGTGTGGTCCCCTGCATGTGTGTGCGGGCAGAATTATAAACATGGCGTGTCATCACACCTGTGATTGATTAGGAAACCAAGGTGGCCCAGTCTTTCCAGGCCAGCTGTGAAAGGGGTCTGGGGGCTGAGGAGGACATGCTGGGGATGACTCCTGTTGGCCTGAGAAACCAAGATGGCCATATTGAGGGGCCACACGATCCCCTTGAGCCCACCCCAAACAGCCAACAAGTAAAAGGGACTCCATCCTACAACTGAAGGAGCTCACACGGCCCCCCTCCAATGGGACCTCGTGCCACTGACACCTCCATTTTGTCCTGGATGACCCATGGAGCTTGACCACTTTTGACCCATGGAAACCGTGGGATGTTAACCTTGTGTCTGCATGACTTGTTACTCAGCAAGGTCACCAGTGACTGGGCTCCAGTGCTGATGGTGACAGGGCACCCTCTTGACCAAATGCCAACCCCAAGCCTCTTCTCAACTCAGCCACGCCTGCCAGTAAATCCTGGAATGTTGGCCAGTAGCCGCAGTGACCTGCCCCTTAAAGTGCCCAAGGCTGCTGAAAGAGTTTCCCGTTGTCCCAGCAACATGGGAGGCTGGGGCACCACCCCCAGGCCTGAGGGCAACACCTAACTTCAGCGAACTCCGCCAAGGGGTCTCCCACTTCTGTAATGCTGCTTCTCTGATGCTTCTGAGCCCGGCTCTGCCATCTCTCTTCTCTCCTCCTCCCTGCAAAAGGCCCAGTCTCCTCCAGGTGAACTGAGGCTCCCACACAACTCCTCAGTACCCTGTGGTTATTGCCAGTTCAAATCTGTCCTCCTGCATGTCCAGCACCTGGCCTGTTCATCTTTGACCACAGAGAGGGGCCTGCCCTCAGGGGGCTTATGCTCATGGGGGAGCAAGGCAGAATGAGCATAACA
Source organism: Castor canadensis (assembly GCF_047511655.1). Taxonomy (NCBI): domain Eukaryota; kingdom Metazoa; phylum Chordata; class Mammalia; order Rodentia; family Castoridae; genus Castor; species Castor canadensis. The sequence goes on along the minus strand of NC_133386.1, from coordinate 1,511,478 downwards.
ATCAGTTTTAAAAGGTAATTTCAGATGGCCCGAAGTTCCCCGAAGCAGTAGAATGGGGTGAAGATGGAGGGTGGTCCATGCAGGTGGCTCCATGGAACTTGTTGAGCACAAAGGCCCCTCCAACACAGTGATGCAGTGGGAACCCAGGGTCTGGGGCAGGCAGGGCTGCAGCAAGCCCGTGTGCTCTGGCAGACCCTGGCAGCCTGAAGGGTTATAGTGGCCAGACTCGTCCCTGTCCCAGAGCTGCAGGGCGCAGTCCTCTGGCCCCTCTAAGGCAGTTGGCACCAAGGCAGTCAGTTCCAGTAGTTCAAGTTAGTCCTGCTGAATACCCAGAGGAGACAAGAGGGGAAAGTGCTCACCTGTGAGGCGCTGGCAGCCTACTCCTGTGTGAGCATGTGTGACGTGTGCTCATGTATGTGACGTGTATGTGTGTGTGATGTGTGATTGTGGGTGTGTATGTGATGTGTGATTGTAGATGTGATTGTGTGTGCATGTGTAATTGTGTGTATGTGATGTATGATTGTGTGTGTGCACGTGTATGATGTGTGATTGTGTGTGTGCTTGTGTATATGTGTGTGAGTGTGATTGTGTGTATGTGCACATGTGGGATGTGTGATTGTTTATGCGTGTGTGTGATGTGTGATTGTGTATGTGTGCACATGATGTGTGACTGTGTGCTTATGCATGTGTGATTGTGTATGTGTGATGTGTGATTGTGTGTATGATATGTGATTATGTGTGTGAGTGTGTGATGGTGTATTGTGTGTGATGTGTGATTGTATGATGTGTAGTTGTGTATTGTGTGATTGTGTGTGCGTGTGTGTGATGTGTGATTGTGTATTGTGTGTGATGTGTGTTTGTATGATGTGTGTGTGTGATATGTGTGATGTGTGTGTGTGCATGTGTGATGTGTGATTGTGTATGTGTGCATGTGTGTGAGAAAGAAAAGAACACCTGTCCATTCCTCTGGACAAGGGAAGGGCGTGCTATTATTTGAAAACTAAATTTCAGATGGTTCCTTAATAAACTTTTGTTTTAATGAAGGTGTCATAGAAATAAAACCTTAATCCTAACAATGGGTTTAGATAGTTCTCATTTTCTTAGCTACAGTGGGACAAATTTCCCTACTGAGATGCGGTCTCATTTCCGTAGCCACAGAGGGTCACATTTCCACATAAGAGAGGGCCATCTTCCCTAGTTAGAGAAGGTCTCGTTTCCTAGTAGTTTCTAGAACAGAGCACTCAGGTGGATCTGGTTGGAATCCTGACTCTTTTGCAGACTATGTATAGTGCCTTGCCTTGGCCAAGTCACATCTTTGAGGCTTCTTTGGTCTTGAAAAGAAACAAGAGCTGTTCTCATCCTTCAATGGGAGAATTTGAGTCTATGTGTGAGGCCCATATCGAGCTCCTGACCCACTGTGATGAATGAATAAATGAACACACATCAAGCACTGTGGAGTCTATTTAATTCCAGCAATGGGTATCATGGGCCATCCGTAGACCAAGAGAGTGACGAATTCATCAATATATTAGTGGCATAATGGAGTCACCAATCCACGAGTAGTGTGATGGGTTCATCAATAGATCAACAGTATAACGAATTCATCAATGGAGAACATAGCCATCAATAGAAGAAAAGCACACTGGATTTACCAGGAGAGAGGTCAAGACCACGCATCACTCAGTGTTAACCCCATGGTCCAGCTGTCCCCTCTGGTGAGGCTCAGGTGGCCTGTGCTTGCCTACAGCTAGGGTCTGAGAATTCTTCCTGCCACTGCCCTTGGCTCTGTTCTCACTGGCTCAGTTATGGTTTTAGACTGACACAGCTTACCTGGTCTATGCAAGGCCTTTTGGTTTCTCTTTCCTCCTCCATCTCTCTCTCCCTGACTTCTACCTCCAAGTCAACACGGCTACGATCTCAGAGCTTGGGTCCTTGTCAGGGCAGGGGTAGCTTCTGTCATTGCTCTAATTTCAAGCCTTCCATGGGGAGGCACAGTCTCACACGCTGGGTGTAAAATCCCCCTACCTGGGAGAAGGTATATTTTCCTCAAAATTCACGTTGTGGTCCAACTCCCAGGACCTCACGTGGCCGATGGAAAAACTAATCATTGCACATGCAGTTAGTTAAGATGGGGTCTGACTGGAGAAGGTGATTATGTAATGATTATGATATCCTAGTAAGACAGAGAGAGAGAGAGAGACCAAGATGGGCACACAGGGAAAAGACAACCACGTGACTGTGGAAGAGAGATCAGGGTGGAATATCTGCAAGACAAGGAACCCCAAGTGACCAGCACGCCACTGCAGGTTGGGAGTGGCAGAGAGCAGGTTCTCCCTCACAGCTTCAGAAGGAACTGACCTTGGTGAGGGACTTCCAGCCTGCAGGCCTGTATGACAGCACGCTTCTGTTGTCGAAGCTGCCCGGCGTGTCCTTGGTTTGACCGGCTCAGGTCACTGACACCTCTTGCCATCAGCTCGGTGTCATGGTGGGTGAATCAGTCACAGCCGTCTGAACACATTCATTTGTTTTCCTCTCCTGTTCCCTACCTGTCAAATCTTACCCACTCCTATGACTATGGCCAATTGTCAGTTATTTGTGAAATTAATTCTCCAAGCAGTATTTCTCCTTTCATTTCCTCCAGGCCTTTGTGCCTCAGTTTTGGGATTGAATTTGTCCAGTGTTGAGTTATCACTGGATTTCTCTCATTTCCCTTCCTTACCTCTCTCTCCTTACCATTATAGTCAGGTAAGCCAGGTGACCTTCGAGCATGTCCATTCATGCTCGCCAGGTGCCAAATGTGGAAGATGGAGATCTGGCCCTGCCCTCCAGGCTTGGTCTGAAGGGAAAGGCAAAAAAAACTTGCAGATTTCAAATCATGCAAGTTGAGATAACCTGGCCCTGAACAGGAAGTAGGGAGAGCAGGAAACAGCAGCCCCTCTGGCCAGGGACGGTCTTACAGCTTCTCTCCATACTGAGGCCCACAATGTTTTGATGGGGTCCCCCATATTTGAGAAGGATTAGATGTGTTAAGGTGGGATGACATCCACAGCCCCAGCCAGGGCCACGGATTGATTTGTTATAAACTGAATTTTGTCCCCACAAAGGTCATATGCTGAAGTCCTTCCCAAGGTGACAGTAGTAAGAGGTGGGGCCTTTGGAGGTGACCAGGGTTAGGTGAGGTCAAAGGTGGAGTCCTGTGATGGATCATTATAAGAAGAGAAAGAGATATGGTAACCCTCTATTCCATGTGAGGGCACAGAGAGAAGACAGCCACCCACAAATCAGGAGGAGGACCTCACCAGGAATGGAATTGCAGCACCTTAACCTTGGAATTCAGCTTCCAGAACTGCGAGTAAGAAACGTTTAGTCTGCTGGTCTATAGAGCTTTGTCATGGCAGCTGAACCAACTAAGGCAGGACTAGATTGGGCACCCCTCAAGGACCAGAGCCACCTGCAGGCAGGATATCAGGATGGGGAACAATGGCTCTCCATTGAAAGTGGATGAGCCATTTTCAACCAGGGATGGCTACAGAGGGCTGGGGCATCAGCCTTGCCCTTAGTGCAGCGCCACCCCTCCCAGGAGCCTGCCCCAAGGAGTGAGGGAGCTCCCTGGCACTACACTCAGACCATGTGTGGAAACCCTGCCTCATGTGTGACCCAAGGCCATGGCCAGCATCAGTGTGCCAGGGCAGTGGTCACAAAGTGCCAGGGGCTGGCGTCAGATCAACAATGGGCACATATCCTCTCAAAGACCGGAGCCTGGAGGTCTGCAGTCAAGGTGTTAGCAGGGCCACGCTCCTCTGGAGATGCCTGGCGCACCTGCTCCTCCTCTGAGCGTCCACAGCTCAGGAGCACAAAGCCGTCGCTAGCGCTGCTCCTTCCGGGTGTGGGTCTGTATCCAAGTCCCCGTTTCATGTGGACACCAGTCCTACTGTCAGTGACTGCATTACTGACCTTTTATGACTTGATTAGCTGTGCAAAGACCCCTTTTCCAAATAGAGTCACATTCTCAGTCCCCAGGGGACAGAACTCACGGTAACACACCTCATTTAGGAAGGTACGAGTCACCCACGACACTCCTAATCTTTGGTTTCCTTCTCTGGAAAGGCAGATAAGACACAGCCTGTATCTCATACGGTTGCCATCAGCATTGAGTGAGATGCCGATGCAGAGCACTTATCTGTTCTGAGCACAGGGACATCGGCACTCTCTCTGACGCCCTCTCCAACGGGCATGTGCCCCTTAGTGCAGTTTTTGAGGCCACAGACCCATGTCCCCATCCTGGGACCCAAGTCTCAGCCTGCTTCTGAAGACTTCATGACAGATTCAGCCCTGAGCAGAAAGGATCCTGTGGAAATTCTTTCTTATTTTTTTTGTGGGGTTTGAACTCAAGGCATTCACCTCGAGCCACTCCACCAGCCCTGTTTTTTTCGAGATAGGGTCCCAAGAACTACTTGCCTGGGCTGGCTTCGAACCGTGATCTTTCTGATCCTGCCTCCTGAGGAGCTGGGATTACAGGCGTAAACCACTGGCGCCTGGCTCCTGTGGAAACTCTTAACCTATTTCCAATCAGTCTCCTCAGGGAATTTCTGCCTAAGAAATTCTTGACAATGGCATGACGCTTACACGGGACAGTCATGGAAATAAAATTTAATCAAGGGCCAGGACTTGCACATGAGGATAACGAGAGGAGGAGCAGAGCCAGGTAGACAGACATTCTTGTAGATGACACATTCCAAGACTCTTCAGACAGAGCCTGGGGGCCATCCGCAGGGAAATTTTCCTCGTGATATTTCCTGTCCTGCTGCTATGGAGCAGATATTTCCTGTTCATAAAACCCTGGGATGTGTGGGACTGACTTAGTTGGAACAAACACAGGAATGTTTTGAAGCCTGTTGGCTGATGCTGTAAGGGTCAGTACTGAGTAGATAGATGCTCAGGTTCAGGTGTTGACAGCAAGATGTAACAACATCCCAAGTGTGGTCTCCCCCAGCTAAGCTGGCACTTCATGAGTTCATCGGATGCTGATTACTTTGGGACTGAATGTGTCAGGGCACAGGGATTTCTGCTGCTCTGTCAATAAATCTTCCAGTGCCCAACCAATACTGTGCATATGCAGACCTCTCCAACAGGTGTGACTCTGGTTGCTCCAGCAGCGAATAGACGTGCTCATCTCCTGGCAGGCTGTCATCTGATGTCCTCTGTGGCTGGCGATATGCCTTTTCCGGCAGCTGATTGAGATGGAAGTCAGCTAGGGAGCAGAGCGCTCTAGCGGTCCTTCCACAGTGTGTTCAGGGTGTCACAGGGGATGAAAAGTGCCCGCTCACCTACACTGAGCACTTGATTCTGCCCTCACGTTACCTGCTGCATTTCAGGCCCGTACTTCAGAGAGAACAGAGATTACACTCAGACCCGCCGATGGGGGTCAAAATCCTAGATGCATCTCCCACCTTCCAGCTCAGTCACCGGGTGGAGTTCTGATAGCAACTTTCCTTCCCAATGAAGGGCATTATGTCAGGAAATGTGTTAGTCAGACTCCATCACTATAACAAACCACCTGAGATGCTAAATTTATAAAGAGAAAAGGTTGATTTTGACTCACAGTTTTGGTGAAAACACAGTCCATGATTGATTGGCCTCATTTTTCTGGGTCTGTGATGGAGCAAAGCCACTCACGTCCTAATCCAGGGAACAAAAAGGAGGAAGAGACTGGGGGGTTCCTAAAATCCCATTGAAGGGCACACCCCCAATGACTTAAGGACCTTCCACTGGGTCCTATCTTTTCTCAATAACACCAACCCTGGGGCCAAGCCTTTAATGTGTGGGCCTTCGGGGGACAACACAGCAGTGATAAATTTTTATTGGTAAAGAGTCTTGCTCTCCTATCTTCTGTGGATGGATTTAGAGAGATGAAGGACTTGGCTTTGAGATATTTGAGGACATGTGTCTAATGAGGCAGAAGAGCAGAGCACATTGGATTTATGCTGGATATTTCCTTCTGAGGAAGACAGTTTCCAGGGTCTCTGCCAAGAGCAGACAGCGGTTTTGTTCAGGTGAACAGCTTGGTGAACTATGTCTGCAAGTGAACACAGGTGGGAGTCAGGTTGGAAAGCAGGGGCTGGAGGGATTTGGGTGCTTATGTGTGGGCAACTGAGAACCATTTGGAATCCCTGGGTACCGCTGGGAGAGACTGGGAGAAAGGCAGCAGAGGCCAAGGTGCTGGTGGAGACTGGAGTTCTCTGGTCTCAGGCCTCTGAGAACTGAGGATCCATTTGGGATAAAGGCGTTCATTCAACACTGTCTCTGGAATTCCTTCCATGGAAGTTTAGTTGTAGAGAGAATGAAGTCATAAAAGCATTGAGACAGGAGGGAGGTCCAAGAGCAGAGGAGCAGTGTGACAAAATCTGGGAACAGAAGGTGAGAGAATCACACACCTGTGAGCAGATCAAAGCAGAGGACACAACACCCACGGAGATGCCAGGGCTCGGGTGGGGGCAGAGCCGAAGGCAGCAGGATTATGGGAGGAAGAGGTTCCAGTGAGGACCCCACGTGGCATCGTCAGGAGAGTACAGGTCCTAGCATGAGTGGTCATGTCTGAGCAAGAACAGTACTGGACTCAGGGTGGCCCTGAAACTCCTGGCAGGAACCCAGTGATGCAGAGAGGGAAAGCAACTCTGCTCAGGAGGAGAGATGGTGACCAGAGAAGAGACGGTGTCCACAGGAGACAGAATACACTATTGGGTTCAGCCATGGAGAGGAGAGGCTGTCAAGAACAACTTAGGTGAGGGGCCAACAGAGGGTGGTTTCAGAGAACACAGGGCAGAGCAAGTGTGGATGGCAATTCTGAGTTCTGTTGTATATGTCAACAGAGACACAGGGCACTCAGAGGAGGGGAGCACAAAGTCGAGAGGGGGCTTTTTCCAAATGGTGGGGACCCCCTTCCTCATGAAGAGGGGACTACCCCATGCTGGGGGCTGCCAGAGCAGGCAAGAGCAGGTGGGCTGGAGTGCGCAGGCAATGCGTATTTCATAGAGCTGGGCTTTCCTCCGGGTTCCCGCGCCTTGGCTTCTTGCAGACAACACTGGCCTTCCTCACGCAGCCCCACCCCTCTGGGGTTTCTGCATAGATTCTTGGACAGAACGCACTTCCTCCTTGAAGCTCTGAGCCCCTCCAGGGCTCTGACTTGCTCTTGTAAGATGCACTGTTGTGTTTCCAGGGCGCCTCAGCTGTCCTCCCTCTGCAGCATTCCTGGGTTAATTCCATTTCTTCTGAAGTCTCTTGTGTTTTGGATTCCTTGTGATTTTTCTGGAGACAATCAGTTTTTTTTTTTTTTAAATCAATGTGTATGTATAAGGTAGATTCTTATTATTTTCAGCTGCTCTGAAAATACCTCATCTTTCCCCATCTCACTCACATTTGATTTGGACGCACAAAGCCATTCTAACTCACTCTTGGTCATTATTTCAAAGCTATTTTTCTTTTTCTTCCTAAGGACATCATGGTTTTTATAGTAAGATTTTTGCAAATCTGATTCCCTTTTTTTTTTTTGTAGGCAACATTTTCTTGTTCTTTCTGGATACTGTTGGAGTCCTATGATGACCCTTGTGCGTCAGAAGTTTAACACTTTGATTAGATGTGATTCGTGTAGGATTTATCCTGTTGTGTGCCAGTGAGTTCTTTCAGCCTAAGGATTTATGCCTCTTTTCAGCTTGAGGGCTTTATTTTATAATATTTTATTAGTTTCTCTGACCTGTGTTCTGTCACTTCCTACTGTCATCCTTCTGAGGAAGACATTAGGTCTCTGAGCTGGACTCACCACACTGTTTAATGTTTTCCTTCTCTCTATTTTCAGTTCTTTTCCTGGAGATAAACTGACTTTAATCTCCAAATTTATTAATCGAACAATGTCTTAGTTATATTTAGCCCTTTTGTGGAGCTGTAAATTTTCCTTTAATCACACATGTGGATTCAGAAATGTTTCCTTATCTGCTTGTTCAGCTTTCAAGCACGTTTGGTTCTTATTTTTCTTAGATGTTGTAGGAACACCGGTTCAGGGGAGCGTTCATGAGTGTGTTGGTCCCCTGTCCTGAAGTCTCGTGGGCTGAGTTATGCCAAGTTTGTTCACGTTCCTTGTGTCTGCTCGTGCTGTAGCATGTCCACGACCCTTGCTTGTCAGCTTCTACGTGTGAGTAAAAGACCAGGTCAGTGGTGAGAGTGTCCTGTGTGCAGGAATTCCTCCAGCAGGCCGGTCCATGGTTTGTGGAATGTGGACAGGAGAAGCTGGGCTGGCTCCTGCCCTCGCCACAACTGTGGGGTGGGGATCTTGGCACTGTCTCCCCTCTGGACACTGTCTCCCCTCTGGACATAGTCTCTCCTCTGGTTACTCATTGTTTCTCCTCTGGACCCTGTCTCTCCTCTGGACACTGTCTGTCCTCTGGTCACTGTCTCTCCTCCAGTCACTGTCTCTTCTCTGGTCACTGTGTCTCCTCCAGAACAGAGTTGCTTTTCTTCTCTGTGTCATTGGGTTCCTGCCAGGAGTTTTAGGGTCACCTGAGTCCATCACTGTTCTTGCTCAGACATGACCACTCATGATAGGATCTGTTACACTGCCCGTCTGGTCTTGGACCTCCTTCCTGTCTCATTGCTTTTATGACAACTAAACTCCCATGGAAGGAATTCCAGGGACGGTGCTGAATGGATGCCTTTATCCCAAATGGATTCTCAGTTCCCAGAAGCCTGAGACTAGAGAACTCCAGTCTCCACCAGCACCTTGGCCTCTGCTGTTTTTCTCCCAGTCTCTCCCAGCGGTACCCAGGGATTCCAAATGGTTCTCAGTTGCCCACACATAAGCACCCAAATCCCTCCAGCCCCTGCTTTCCAACCTGACTCCCACCTGTGTTCACTTGCAGACATAGTTCACCAAGCTGTTCACCTGAACAAAACCGCTGTCTGCTCTTGGCAGAGACCCTGGAAACTGTCTTCCTCAGAAGGAAATATCCAGCATAAATCCAATGTGCTCTGCTCTTCTGCCTCATTAGACACATGTTCTCAAATATCTCTAAATCCATCCACAGAAGATAGGGGAGCCAGACTTGAGCAATGAATTCAGAGCATCCTCTACCTTCTTCGTATTACCTCTTGGTTTAATCTCTCTCTCATCCTTGAAATAACTTTCTGCCTGTCAGCTACAGCCAGCCCTCTGCCTTGTGTTCCTCCTGCCTCATGATTCTTCTCGCTTGGTCACCTTCTGCCCCCACACGTCCCCAACACTTGACTCACGCATGTGAGTCAGCATTTGTACTCCCTTGTGCACCTGTCTTCATTAACTCGCTTTGTGGCTGTGCTGGCCAGGGTTCTCAGGAGAAATGGAAGCCTCAGCTTTATGTATTTATCGTAATGAATGAGCTCGCACAATGGTGGGATCGGAGACGTCCCAAGACCTGTAAGTTGGTGGCCTGGCCACCCAGGAGCCAGGGGTTCAGGTCCTATCAGAAGGCTTGGAGGAACGGAAGGCATAGTTGAGTCCAAAGCAGAAGAAGTTCCATGTCCCGCTCAGCAGGCAGTACGAGGACCATTCCCTTCCTGAGGCCATGTGTTCTGTTCAGGTCCTCAAGTGACTGAGCAAGGCCACCCCATTGGGAAGGGGTATCTGCTTTACTCAGTCCAGGAGTTCAACACAAATCTGTCCAAAACACTCTCACAGACACTCGAATGTTTGACCAAATATCTGGGCATTCCACAACCCTGTCAAATTTACACACCAACCTGGTCATGGGCCCAGCTTTGTGAACTTGATACTCACTCACAACTCCTTATACCGCACTCATTCTCAAAATGAAGATTATCATGAGGTCATAGCTCTGCCGCCATGGGCAGCCAGCCCCTCTGAGTCCTCGCCCAGAGGAGGGGGAAGGGCTCGAGTGGTGATTGCTCCCCAGAGACCCCAGAGCGTCAGCACACAGTAGAGGGTTGAATATTGAAATTGCTATGAGATAAAGTGGATTGAGAGGCCCGAGTAGCCAAAAGTGGCTGATGGCATCTTAGCTCTAGGCCAGAAGAATCACTGTGGCATCTCCTGGTAGAACAATCCTTTCTTTGTAACTAAGACCTATAAGGATGCAGACCATAAGGTCATGGAAACAGGAAGCAAAAAAGTGAGCCCATGTGGTTCAGGGCAATGGTGAGTGGTACCATTCCCATGCCACCCCTTGATTCTTGTACCCGTGAGTCCTGGCTGATTCAGAGCATGTCCAGCCTCCTGGGGAACCTTGCCCAGTCCTGCAAGTTTTGCCACCCAATTGGCATTGTAACTGTGTCTTAAATGGATCCCGCCATCCTATCAAGTCAGCTGCTTCAGGACATGGTAAGACCAGTGAATCCCGTGAGCCTGAGTCCTCTGCCCACTTCTGTAGCTGTGATGTGGTCAGCAGGTGTGTGGTGGAACACCACAACAATGGATAAGGTATTTTGTGCTTTCATAGATGACAGCTTTCACAGCAGCATTACATGTAGGAAAGGCAAATTCACACCCAGAACAAGTGTCTGTTTTTTTCAGCAAGGACAAACACTGCTGCCCCTTCCATGATGGAAGTGGTCAGTGTAGCCAACCTGCCACCATGTAACTAGCTAATCATAGGGGAATGGTGCCATGTTGGAGACTCAGTGTTTGTTTCTGCCACTGGCAGACTGGGCCCTCTGCAGTGACCATAGCTCGGTCAACTTCAGTAAGTGGCCACTTGGCTCATGAGCTCATGGCACTGTTGTGAGTAACAAAAGCATCCCTGGAGAAGAGGCCGGCTCTGTCCATAAAACAGCTCACCCTGTCCCTTTGCTCAAGAAAGTCCTTCTTGGCTGAGGTCACTTTCTGGTAAGTGTTCTCCCGGATCACTTCTTCACTTTTTTACCCATTCAATGAGTTTTATGCGTGTACTTTTCCCAAGTTTTCTCGTCCCTGTTCTGCAATAATGTTCTTCCCAAGTCCCTCACCAGGCGCACTGCCCTGAGTTCTGCTCACAGAGAAGATTTCCTGTCACCACTGTCCTTTAGAGATGGCTGAAATGCTGTAGCCATCCACGTTCGGGTGGTACTCGCATACCGTGCATAGCCCCAGACCTCTCTCCCTCTCACGGATGGCCACGGTGACCCCCACGGGCTGCAAGTGCAGGCCGGGAGAGGGAAAGCAGTGTTCCAGCAGTGGGGACCACAGCGCGTTTCGGCCACTTCTCCACATGACTCGCTTGTGGGCCTGATCACATGTGTACCACATCCATTTGGTGATTGCTGCTGAGTGCACATACATTTATGGCTTGGAGGGTCAGGTAAACATGCAGCTCATGATGGAGCTCAGGTTGCATGGTAACTTGGAAGCCCATGGCTAAGTGTTGGTCTCCAACAAAGCTTTCACTGTTCTCAAAAGTGGAGTCATTGTTCACAGAGGGAAACAGTCCTAGGGCTTGCACTGTGATTCACTTGTAGGGACTCCCAAAGGCTCACACAGCTTCCCTAGTCACTGTCACTCCATCACCATTGCATCTGTCCCATCAGTGGTTCAACTGGCAGAGCCAGTCTGGATCACAATTAAAATAGCTGCTGTTTGGGTCACTCTGTTAATGGGCCAGAGCAACAAATCCACATGGGGAGTGTGTTGAGTCCCAAATGCAGAGGCTGCTGGGACTGGAAAGAGGTGTTGCGCCTCTTTCTTGGTTATGGGAGAGACCAAATGCAGCAGTTTATCCTGGACCTTAGAGGACAGCCGGCATGGCTCACACCACTGGACTCCACTGAGGCAGAAGGTCCTCAAATCATTATTGGATGTATTTCCCATCCTCTGACATGCAAATGTATTACCAACAATTCTAGTGCAGTTTCTGTGTCTGGCTCACTAGGTCCAATCAGCATGGTGACATTGTGGATGGAAAATGCCAACATCTCTGTGAACTAACCTCTGACGTTGGGTTAGAGATGTGTGACCCCTGAGGTAAGACAGGGATGTTGTATTGCTGGCCTGGCCAGCTGAAGGTGAATTGCTTCAGGTGGAGCCAGTGGACAGCTATGGAGAAAAGGCACGTGTCAGATGAATAGCCGCATGCCAGAGACTGGATGGTAATTTGCTCAAGCAAAGAGAGAACACGTGAGACAGCATGCCACTGGCTAAGCTCACAAGAATCCACTGTCATTCTCCAAGATTCACCTGTCTCCCGGACAGGCCAAATGGGAGCGTGGTGTGGGGCTGTGGTTGGAATTGCCACCCCTGCCTTCTCCAGGCCTGGATGGTGGTGCTGATCCCTGCCATCCTTCTGGGCACCATCTGGCTTTTGAGTTACTGTTTTCTTTAGTAGAGACAGATTTGGTGGCTTTCCCCCACACTAACCCTCACCCCACAGGTCAGGGAACCAAGGTGGGGTTCTGCCAGCTCTTAAGTTTCTATTCCAATTGAGATTCAAGAACCAGGGAAATGGACCCCAGCATGGATTTGGGGACCCACAGGGCCACTGGCAGTGCATTGCAGCAGTTCTTCAAGGGATCTGGCTTTACCATCACTCAGTCACTCAAAGTGTTCTGAGTCTGGGAACTGACTCAGGGGTGGGAACAGCAGGGGTGCCTGTTTTGTGACTGTGGCATTCCCAGTCCTGGCCCACCATAAGGCTCAATTCATATTCGCCGTGTGAATTATGGAGCGCACAAAGCACACGGGGGTCTGTAGCATTTTGAGCAGCTGTGGGGGCATAGGAGAGCATGTCCGCTTAACTTTGACAGAAGCAGCTGCCCTAAGCAGTTGGTTAGGGTGTGTCATCAAGCTACTTGATTCTGCACTGAGTCACTTAAAGTGATAAAATAGAAGTGACACCTGTTTTTCCGTGTTTTGGATCAGTACAAGGAAAGCTGTAGAAGGGAACAGAGAGAAGTTGCTGCACGTGGAGAGGAAGTGGAGGAGGAATGTGCAGGGCAGTTCACCCTTGAACTATAGTGGGAACCAAAGACGGTCTACCCTGAAGCTTGGAGCACAGTTATTATCAGAAATTGGGAGGTGGAGCGGCTCAAGCGGTAGAGCGCCCGCCTAGCAAGCGTGAGGTCCTGAGTTCAACCCTCGGCACCTCAAAAAAAAAGGAAGAGAAAAGAAAAGAAATATCCTTGCTGGGGTTGGGAGGGTAGCTCAGAGGTAGAGTGTTTATCTAGCATATGGGAGGCCTGGGTTCAATTCCCAGAACTTAAAAATATCAGAAGTGGAGCAAACTACAGAGGTCAGCAGCATGTCCTCTCTCTCATGGGCAGACAACTGGGCAAAGTACGGCAGAAGGGCTCCCCCCGCGGAGGACAACTCAGCACAACGGTACCCCTCCCACCTTGGGTGTGCACCCTGCAGACGTGGGGGGAACCTAGGGTAGCCCAGTTCCACCAAGGAGGGGCCGGCCCGGTAAGCTGGGGGTCCCGTTGTGGAACGAAGGAAAAATGTCTCCAGGGCCTGGGGTAGAAAAGTTTCTATGATCACCATTAAGAAAACAAACAAGGTCATGAACGGTGCATGCATTGTGTCATCGTTAGTGTAAAAAAGACTGGAAATAGGTATTTGGACCTGTATTTGCCTGTATGTGCATAAAAAAACACAAAACAAAACTGAGGAAAGATCCACAGGGCTGTGAGCCACGAGTGGTCACTTGGGGGAGCCAGTGGGGCGGACTGCCATAGATCAGCTGGCAATGTTCCCTGCAGATCCCTGATAGTCTTTGTTTTTTAAACCAAGTTAGAACAATAGTTGGTGGTGTCTGCATGTTAGAGTTATCTACATATTATTTTGAAATACGAAAGCAGCTGTAAGAACTAAAAGCCAGCAGGAAAAGCGATTAGCTGTGGGCCATGAGGCCATGAGGATGCCAAAGTACGGTGCCTTCCATATTGCGCCCTTGCACTGGCTGAGATTTTCTTAGATGAGGCTCAGTATTTCTTTTACTGCCTTAAGAACTTGAGTTGCCAGTGAACGAGAGTGCCGACTGACTGGTTTACCTCCTTGTCATAGAAATGGCTCCCCACGACCCACAGGGTCACAGGAGATCTGCCACAGGGATGCGCCTGGCCTCTGGCTGCTCTCAGGGAGAATGGAGGCGAGGTCGACAGCTGTAAGACTGGAACAGCAGTGAAGGCTACGCACAGCCTGTGTCAGAAGCGAGGTCATGGAGGGAAGCTCAGAGGCTCCAGGCCCCCGGGCATCCTGTCAGGTGTGTACCCTTCATGGGTGGGGGCCCAAAGCCATGCTGGCCTGGCCCAGGGATGGCAAGAAGTTTGAGGACATCCCTGTGTCCACTGTCCCCTGGGAAGTGGAGGGAGCCCCCACCTCGCTCCCTAGGGGGTGGATTTACTCACAAAGTGAGTCAGCCTGGAAGTAAGCATTGCAGGTTTGGTTTAATACAATAGAAAAAGTGTCTCCTGTTTCCTTCAAAGAAAACAAATTTGTGGCCACTACTTAGCAGAGCTTGTCTGTGTCGCCCAGAGTGACTTGTTTACCCTGGGAAGGAGAGGTGGCCTGACCTCGGCCCGCAGGCGTCTTGGCGAGCCAGGTCACCCACATGCTTTCCAGATGGGGGATCTGCCCTGAGGCTGTGTTTATGGAGCAGGTGGTTCAGCTTCTGGGCAGGAGGCCCCGCCTGGGCCCTGCCTCCGGCCTGCCCGCAGAGAAGTGCTTAGCTGCTGTCTGCCTGGGCAGCCAGGTCACGCCTCCAAACTCCTTTTCAGGCGCTGTCCACCGTGCCTACCTCCTTGTGTGCTGCCACCTCGGCCTTTGATGCAAGAAGGGTCCTTGCTTCAAGCTCACAGTATCTTTGCTCCTTCAATCTGGGCCTGTGAACCCACCTCCTTCACTGAAGACGGCGAAGGGAGTCCTCTTGCTTCTACCAGATGACACCCTGCTGCCCCATGGGAGCACAGGGCGGGGATGGGAAGGGCCTGCCTTCTGGATTGAGAGCCTGGGGTTTGAATCTCAGTGTGAATCAGGCAAGCATTTTCCCCTCCCTAGAAAGACAACAATGCCCTTCACCTCACTAAGGCTTTTTGTGAAGATGAAGTGAATCTTCACAAAAGATGGTGTAAGCAAAGTGCTGAGGACAGTGGTAGCACTTAGCAGGCCATCAGTGATAACAGCAGAAAGACTGCAGCAGTGGCAGGTACTGTACATCCATTCTGTGCCCAGCTTTGCTGAGTGTCCACCTTCTTCCACAGCACACCTTGTGGAAAGTTGACAGCTCTCCTCTTTCCACGTGGAGGTGGGTTGTCCTTGTCTCAGAACATATGAGCAATAAAGCCACTGCTGATGGAGCAGCCAGCTCTGGACAGGATGAATTTGGTGGTGATGAGGGGTAGCTGGGTTTGCAGGGGGACAGGGACAGAGAGGGAGAAGCATAGGCTCTCAGGATCAGTGGACAGGGCCCTCCCAGCACTGGAGACAGTGTCCCCAAACTGGAGGAGTGTCCCTCTGGACCCCCGTGGTCCTGAGATAGCTCAGCTTGGACCTGCCCCACCATGGTCTGTGACTTCCCCAAGTTGATCTCTGTAGATCTCAGGCTTGAGACGGGCCTGCAAAAGTCAACTTTTAGGGCTGTTGTCCTGAAGTGTCATTTCTACAGCTCTTCCTCCAGTCACAAAACTGCTCTCCTCCTGTTCCATGCTGGGAGAGTGGATTCAAAGTCTCTGTGCAGACAAGGGAAAGAAGAAGCTGTAGAAGAGAAACCCTCGTGGCACCCAGATGAGGACACGTGGCTGGGCAGGTGCGGGGCAGTGTGTGGGCACAGATGGGCCCTGGGTGAGCCAGAGCACCGTTCATCCTGCTCGGATGGGGTCTCCACACTCCAGGCAGCCTAGCCTCCCATCTTAGGTATCCATACGGAGTCTACCTGTGAGTTTTCTTTTAAATGTAGAAACTTCAGCACTGGATGATTCACCGAGAGAGTGAATCATGTGAAATTAATAAAGATTTAATTCAAATATTTATAAAATAGCTAAAAATATACTTATAGCTACAGTGTGGTCTGATAGTCAGCCAGGAGGTCAACAGAGAACCCAGGCCATCCGTGCCGTGACCCTGCTGCCTGGCTTTGAGCCTCGTGTCAGCCCTTCACTAAGCTGGTGTCTCCCGTGGGACGGGAACATGCGGCTGACAAGTTACTTGCAGGACCTCTCGCCTCTCCTGTGGCACTCGGACCAATTGCACATGGGGTTTCCTTCTCCTGCAGCCTTGGTCTTGTGTTTGTGTGGACAGAACACTGCCCCTTAATGAAAGTCCTGTTTTAAGACCCCACCTAATGTGCTAAGCAGATGAGGTTTATGGCTTCCTGGATGTTCACAGAGAAGACATCGTTCAAGAGAAAAGATACCCGAGACGGCTGCCTTCCCGTAACCAAGGATTTCTCTGCTTTATTAACGCCTACTTAGAGGAACTGGAGTGCAGAAAGGGGTCCGAATGGCCCCGAGGAAGAGGCCTCCGTCCCCGCACCATGGAATGCAAAGTTCAACGACGCTCTGAATTTAGCCTTCCTGGAGCTTTGACACAGCCTGGCCAGAGTGGTGAGAATCTGGAAAATGTAGGGTCGGCCACATCAGGGATGCTGAGGGCTGAGCCCTGAGCTGGGGCCCGGCAACCCGGCAGGGCTGAGGTTAGGGGGCGGAGAGCTGGTCTGTGATGTCTGCCTCAGCAACCTACAGCCACCCCCAACTCAAGGCGCCCTAGCCCATGAGGCTTCAACAACGGGCGTTTATTCTCAGAGTCCTGCAGGCCAGAGTCCCCGATCCAGAACTCCCGATTGGTTTCTGGTGGGGGCCCCTTCCTGGCTGTGGACGGCCTCCACCTCTGCCTCCGCCTCCTGTGTCCTCACACGGCCTTTTCCTGTGTGTGCAGAAAGTGAGCACTCCTGTGCTCTGCTGTCCTTCCTCTTCTCGTGGGATGGCATGCTCCTCCTGACCTTACGTGACCCCACCTGCCTCCCCAAGTCCCTGCTCCAAGTATAGTCACACTAGGGGTCAGGGCTTCTGTGTTTTAGGGGACAGAGTTACATTCATGGCAACAGACCTCCTTGTCTGTGCAGGTGGGAGAGCCATGGTCCCACGATGCCAGGCAGAGCTAAGCCCCAGGTGGGCTGGAAACTGTACCAGCAGAGAGAGGACATGCTTTTGGGGACCCCTTGCCCACCCCAGTCATTCCCAGGGTCTTCTCATCAGAAGATGATGCCACTGGGCATCGGAGGCTTCTTTGCACTCCTGAGCCCCGTGTGGTGGCACCTGACCGCCTGGAGCCTCCTGAGAAACAGAAGCGGACAGTTGTGCTTGCTGGTCTTCAATCTCTGATGTTTTTATTCCTTGAATGAAAGATTAGTCTAGGTGTAGGTTTCTGGGGTGAAACTTTTTCCATCAGTTATTTGAAGCCATTTCTCCACCTCTTTCTCACTGTAAAGGTGGCCGTGTCCATTTTGAACTCTGGTCCTTCGTGGGCAGCTTTCTAAAAATGTTTCCTGCAAGGTGTAGACCTTATTTCTGAAGATGTTTTCTTATTTCCCATGAATGTTCCAGATTTGGTGCTCTGGACTGAGTTCTGGGTCTGTCACCTGGCCAGTTTGGATCCTGGGAGCTTCCTCAGGTGTTTCTCCCCCTGAGTCTGGGGTTTGCTGAGAGGGAGCTGCAACATGAAACACTTGGCTCTGTTGTGTTCTGGGCACCTCTGGGCCAGCATGTTCCCTTAGGTTGGTCAGAGTCCAGGGGGTGCCCCGGGACCATCCACTGGATGGACAGTCAGGCACAGCTGGCCAGGGGCTTCCCTTACTCCTGCTTTCAGCCTGAGACCCACTCCAGTTACCCTCTGACCATCTCCACAGACTCTGCCCCCGATGACTGTGGAGACCAAGGCAGCTTCTGCCCCAGCAGTCCACTGAGAGGACCAGAAAGCCACCAGCATCCTGACTAAGACATCATGAGGGAAGTCACCGAGACCTGGGCTGGGCCAGAAGGACCAGGGCATCTCCTTAGATGGACCGAAGATGAGGAGGTACCCTGCCAAGCCCGTGTCCTGGAATCCTCCCATCCTTTCCTTTCTAAAAATTTTAATTATAGTAAAAATAATGAAGTAATATAAAATTCACCATCTTAACCATTTTTTTTTTTTGGTGGTACTGAGGATTGAACTCGGGGCCCACACGTGCTAGGCAGGTACTCTACCACTTAAGTCTTGCCCTCAGTCTTCTTGACTTAGGTTCAGATGGGGTTTCATGCTTTTTCCTCAGCAGGTCAGACTGCGAGTTTCCTACCATGTCACCATACCCGGCTTGTTGGCTGAGGTGAGGTCTTGCTAACTTTTGTCCTAGTTAGCCTTGAACCACGATCCTCCTGATTTCTGTCTCCTAAGCAGCTGGGGTTACAGACATGAGTCTCTGCACCTGGACCATCTTAACCATTTTAAGTATGTTGGGTGTTAAGTATGTTTGCATGAATAAGAGCTCTCTCTCTCTCTCTCTCTCTCTCTCCTCTCAACACTGCAGTCTTTTTCCACATCTACCCAAGGGCTGCAGAATCATCTTTTCCCTGCCCAGAGGTGGGTGATGCCCTTCACAGAGCCTGTTCCATGTACGGGGCCAGAGGATTCTTGAACGGTGGCAAAAGGAGAGCTGAGGGGAGCCCTTCAGTGGCTTCCACTCAGACCGGGGGTCGGGGGCAATCAGGACCTCCTAGAGGTATTCACAGAAAACTCCTAACAGGGCACAAAGAATTTATCTGTCCTTTTTTTCTGGTGACAAGTACATATAGAAAGGCTGCGGGAGGGACCAAAGGTAGAAAGTTAAGTAAAACCAAAAAGCAGCGAACAGAGCTCTGGAACCTGGACTCCCTGGCACGTGAGTTTGGGCAGAGAAAAGGTGATTCTGCCCAAACAGAAAAAAAAGACCACATCCAGAAATAAGCCAGGCCAGTCTTAGGAATAACCCAGACATTCTTCAGAAGTGTATGAAATCTAAATAATTTGACTGTACCACTTAAAAATATTGTTTGAGAGCAGAGACTAGTTTTTAAAACACCCTCTCCACGACTCAAAAATAAAACACTGTTTTGTTCAGTCTTAAACATTCACACAAAATCACCTCTTTGGGGGAAAAAAAATAAAAACAAGACTAAATAGTTTCAGCCAAAAAGTTTTCAGAAAGTTATGACTCACTGAAGGTAGAGTCAGAGCGACAGTCTGGATAGACCTGACCGAAGCACTGAGTTCGGTTTTGCATGTGGTCAGCAGCTCACAGGGGTGGAGGTGCTGGATCCCGGCAAGGGGCTGCGATGTCTTGGCCTGGTGTGTGCCATGCTCCTCGAGCTCAGCCTCGCTCAGCAGCAGCCTCGCCTGCTCTGCCCAGCCCCCACACCCTAAGTAATAAGTTGATTTTCTTTCACTTTGTCATTTCACATTGCTGACATATTGCTCTATAAATGTTTTCTTGTGTGTCCAAAAGATCTTTAATCATTCTCAGACCTGTCTTTAATTTTTTTGTGCCCATGACACATCTCTGCCTTCAGTGATACTTCACTTCAATACTGCGGAGTGGAGACCTGGGGACAACTGTGACGGCAGATGCAGGCCGTGGGTTTTTTATTAGTACACAAGGGACATACGTTCTGCACCTGGTGCTGCCTGCTTGTGGATGGTGAGGGGTGCTTGGTGGCTCCCAGCTGGAAGAGCAAGTCCCCGAGGAGGCCATGGCTGCAGCAGGGGCAGGGAAGGGTCTTTGCAGGGAGCTGAGTGGGCAGCATGTGAAACAGGTCGCTTCTCCTTGGAGGCAGGCAGGCAGGACCTGGGCATAGGGTGGGAGGGGAGCACCAAGTGGCTGAGTGGCCACCAGAGAAGGGTGAGCGTGGAGCAAACCCTAGAACCAGATACCCCTCTTACTTAAGCCTCACAGTGAGCTTAAATCAGAAATGGAGCTCCCACTTGAGCTTCCCGCCATCCTCAGCTGGCTTGTTCCTTCTGGGGGGGCGTGGTATGTGTGTGACACTTCAATCAGTGTTCCACGTCCACCCCTGTCTGAGCTGCCTGGACGTGATGAGACTGGACAAAGAAGCAAGTGTCCCGGAGGGCAGCACCCCACAGCCAGTGCCTGCTCTCCGGACGGGGAGGTCTGAGCTCTGGCGGCACCTGAAGAAAATGTGGCTATCGGGAGGAAGTTCTGCTCTCACCATGCCCATCCCTTCACAGGGCCACACCTGCCTGCATCACGCTCTGGAAGTGGGGCTGTGATCCCTGACTCATGGAGACAGAGGAGCTGCTGGGTTCTATCCTGTCGCTGTCGCTAGGGAGCACATAGGCTGGTGACCTGTGCTGTGCTGGCTTCCACTGCCACACCACGCTGCCCGAGAGAGATGGCACTTCATGGAGACCTTCGCTGGCCTGGTTCTGCACCCCAAGGCTCAGTAGGCGGGGAGCTGCTGTCTGCCTTGACTCTGAGGGGAGCGGGGGCCAGTGAGTGGATGGGCACAGCCCTGTTGCCTGGCCTCTAGGAACACACAGCTCACACACAGCCGTCTGGCTTGCCTGGCGCGGCCTCTCCTGCTGTGTGGACTGGGGCTGCCTCAAATGCTCTGCTCACATTTTGGACCAGCTCCTGGACCCCCTAGAGGTTTCTGGCAGAGCACCAGACATCTATGCAACACACACTCAGAAACCCTGATCTGTAATTGCATTTTAAGTTCCAGCAAAGAAGAAATATACCTCATGATAAAACTACCAACAGTTTTGACATATGCATGTTTCATTAGATATTTATCAAATAATTTAAAAGTTGGCTCAAAACAACTGTAATTTACCAGGAAGCTTCCTTATAGCCAGATGAAAGAACGACTTGAAGGCAGAGCCTGGGATGATTCCCTGCTAAGCCTCACTCTGCAGAGGAGGGGTTAGTTGGAATTACACAGGTGCCCACCAATGGTGTCACTCAGTTGTGACAGATGTAGGACTCTGTGAAGAACCTCACCCTTGAGCTGCTCTCTGCATGAGCAGGAGACTTGGCTGAACTTGGGATCTGGAGGAGATGGGACTTTTCTCCCCGTGCAGGGGGAACTCGTGTGTACCCGTGCTGGATTCTCAGCAGCAAGAGAATGAGTGCTGATGGGAGTCGAACGCGTTCAAGTGTGAGGGTGAATTCAACACTTATTTTGGGGAAAAGCACCATGAAAACACGGAGATTCTGGGTGTTGCCAAAGACCTGGAGAAGTCTGCTGCAAAACCCGTTTATTTCTCCCGTTGGCCTTGGCCCTGGGGCCTTTGAGGAGTGTATGCTCTGGCGTCCCCATGTTCTGGAAATGGAGGAGGCTGGGAAGGACGCCATGAATCTACCAGGGAGCCTCACACCCTCGCCAGCCACATCCGTTCAAGGACACAACAGGGAGTCCCTGGGCAGCCAGTGGCTGTGGGCCCAGTCTTCACATTGTGCAGATGTGGTGGGGGGGAAGGGGGCATCAGAACATTCTAGAACCCTAGTGCAAACCTGTGGGCAGCTGAAGTGTCGACAGTGGCCTCGGGCTGGCCGAGGACTCTGTGGCTCCACCTTCCCGGGTCCAGCTGCGTGGACGCAGCGAGCTCCAGGGTGCAGCCGCGCTCACAAATCACCCTGAACTACCATCAGTGCTGCAAAGCAAACTTACTTCAAGACGTGTCAAAAGCTGTACAAGCCCCAGGTGGGCCAAAGAAGAGGCGAAAGTGGTGCACACGGAGCCAAGAATTCCCATTTGTTGATGAAAGGTAAAATTACGCCTCTGGCACTGGCCGCCTGGCCGGCTGGGGTGAAGCTGCGCGTTTTTCTGGCCCTTTTTCCAAACGCATTTGCTATGCTGGGCTGAAACAGAAATGCTATTCACATCTGGAGCTGAAGACCTCAGTTCCTCTTTCTCTGGACGTGCTGCGCAGCCTAGGCTGAAGTAGCCCCCTGAGAGCCTGAGTCTGATTCGGACGAGATCGCTAACGTTTTAGGGGAGAGTAACATCTTGGATGCCTCTTATTGTCTAAAACCAAACAATGCAGAGTCTCCTGGAGGACAAGAAGGAGGCAGGGGGTGGGAGGGAAGGGAAGGAAGGATGCAGAGACAGGCAGAGAGCAAAGTGACCTGGAAGAGAGTCCTGCGGTGGCTGAGCCCCTGCTCTGAACGGAGATCTCTGTGGATTTTGGGTCTGGAGGCTGCATATCTCTGTCCCAGAATCCTCCTCTCCTGGGACACCGTGAGCTCTGCTGCACCCTAGTCAAACGTCCATAGAGCGGGGCATGGGGTTTGTTGAGGCCAGCTGGACACTCACCTGGCTGTGCGTCCAGGAGCTCCGCAGTCCCTCCTGGACGCCACCCCTGCCTCATGGAACTTCTAACCTAGAGCTTTGCCTGGACTCCAGTCTCCTGTCCACCTCCACCTGCTTGGCACGGCAGTGTGGTTTGTCCCAAACACAGTCCTCGCCTATCCTTCCAAATTTGCTGTGCCGCTATTTTGCCTCACTATACCACAACCTCACCCACTCGATGAGTTTCTGGTTTCTTCCTTTCACTCATCCTCCTAACACCATCCACCAGCGGGTCTGCCGTCCACACTTCCACGTCTCCCGGCATATATTATTTTGTCTTTCCCCGTGCCCCCCCTTCTAGTCCACGACTGCATCCCCTCTGGCCTGGAGCATTAATCCATCTCTGCTGACTGACTTGGGCCCGTGTCGCATTCGGTACCCAGGAGTCAGAGTGACCCGTCAGGCCCAGAGCCAGCAAGATGCTCCCCAGCCCAGAGAGACTCAGACGACTTGCTCTGGCCCTGAGAGAGGCCGGTGCTGCCTCACTCGCCCACTCTGAAGGGAAGGCGCTCACTTGCTGTCCAGTGCTGGCCTCAGTACAGGGACCCTCCCACCATTACCTGCTGCCACCATGCTGTGTGCTAAGTTCTCCACAAAACTGAAACTTTGTACCCTCTGACCAATGTCTCCCCTTGTCCCATCCTCATCCCCTGCCCTGCAGCCTCTGCGAGCCGGGTGCTTTGGATTCTGCATGCGCGAAGCCAGGTGGCATTTGTCTTTCTGTGCCTGGCTTCTGTCACTTAGAACGATGGCTTCCATGCTCATCCATGTTGTCACGGGTGTCAGGGTTTCCCTCTTTTCTAAAGGCTACATGGTACTCCCTTGTGCATTTGTACCACGCCTTCAGCATTCATTCTTCTGTGACAGACACGTAGACAGCTTCTGTGTCCTGGCGGCTGTGGACGGTGCTGCAGCGAATGTGGGTGCAGGTGTCCCTTTAAGACTCTGGTCTCTCCTTCCTTGGTTGTGTGTCCAGGACTGTTGGGTCCTATGACCACCTACCTGTATTTGTGAGAACTGCCATACTGTGTTCCCTAAGCACTGGGCCCCTTTACATTCCCATAAAGAGGCCACAGGGGTCCTTCTCCCAAGCTTGCCAGCTTCTCTTCCCACATTTTGGTAGTAGCCATCCTAACGGATGCGAGGTGGCAACTTGTGGTTTCAATTAGTGATATTAAGCATTTAAAAATGTATCTGTTGGCCATTGTATGTTTCCTTTTAAGAAATTCTACCGGCACCTTATCCCATTTTTTAATTGGGTCATTTATCTTTGTTTGTTTTGTGTTTTGCCATCGAGTTGTTTGACTTCCTTCCTTCCTTCTTTCCTTCCTCCCTCCCTCCCTCCCTTCCTCTCTCCTTCCCTCTCTTTCATTCTTTCTTTCTTTCTTTCTTTCTGTCTCTCCTCTCTCTCTTTCTTTCTTTCATGCTTAAACTCAGGGTGTCACACTTGGGAGGCAAGTGCTCGCCACTTGAGCCATGTCCCCCAGCCCTTTTTGCTTTAGTTTATTTATTTACTTTTGGGTAGGATGTCACATTTTGCCTGAGCTGGTCTCAGACCACAGTCTTCCAAACTTTGCCTTCTGTAGAGCTGGGATTAAAGGCACGAACAACCACTCCTGGCCAGAGAGAGTTTTTTATACATTTTATATATTTACTCCTTATCAGATATAGAGTTTACAAGTATTTTCCTGTTCCATAAGTTGTCTTTTCACCCTGTCATTTGTTTGCTTTAGAAAATGTTTTAGAAGGTTTTAGTTTGATGAAATCTTATTGATTATTTTTGCCTTGGTTGCAGAAAACCTTTGCCCACATCAATATCCAGGAGTTCTCTCCCTAATAGTTTCTTCCAGTAGTTTTACAGTTTCAGTTCTTACATTTACGTCTTTGATGGATTTGAGCTGATTTCCACAGATCGTCTCTGTGTATTTTTGGCACCTTCATGGAAGATAGACTGACTGTAAACATGTGCATTTATTTCTGGGTCTTTCTATTCCATTCCCTTCGTGAGTATTTCTGCTTTGTGATGGGTGTCACACTGTTCTGATTCCGGTAGCTTGTGGCACTGTCTGAAAGGAGACGTGGTGCTGGCCTGCATTGTTTGTGTTGTGAGCCTTTCTTGTTTCATTTGGATTTGGGGATTTTTTTCTATTTCTGTGAAAATGTCATTGGAATTCTGACAGGGATTGTGTTGAGTCCATATATCACTTTAGGTAGTAACAATAGTAATTTTTCCAATCCATGAACAAAGGTTGTCTTTCAACTTATTGGTGTCTTCAATTTCTTTCATGAATGTTCTAGAGTTTTCCATGCATTAGGAAAGAAATATTTCTCTAAAAGGTAAGACTTTCTCCCCTGAGTGCTGATAAGAACTGTGAACATTTTAGGAAAATCTGATGACTATGTTGTATCATAGACACCCAATGGAAAATAAAAGAGCTAAGCAATCAGGTTGAACCAAAAAGTCTGGAATAACAAGCTTGAGCAGGAAAATTACTCACTTGTATATCACAGTCTGGTGTATGGGTAACTTATTTTTGTGTGTTGAAAGGGTAACGCATTAATGAGGCACAAAAGGCAGATAGTGAAAAAGAGTCTTTAAAGCCTGCAGTAATGTAATATGGTTCGTGTCTCTGTCTCCACCATGGTGAGCAATTTAATGGCGTTGAACTTGGGTCTCACAGAGGAATAGACACCGTACTTCAGAAAAAGAAGCTCCAGGAAGAGGGCTGACTTGTGTGACTGAAGCCCAGCCCAGAGAGTTTGATGCGTGCAACACATTTGGGTCATGGGTCACTTGGAGCTGCTGGACACTGAGTAACCGTGGGGAGGGGAAAATGGGTGGCTTGGAGAAGTTGTCCTGGGTGTCCCTAAAGGTAGATCATGGATAACTTCAAAGGTGTTTTCAACAACAAGCTGAAAAGCTCGTAATGTGTTTGATGGACTCTGGGGAGACAGGCGATGGTTTTAATGGGCTGAGTGACAAATGACAGTACCGTGTCCCCGGAGGACTACACTGGCAGCAGTAGGGGGTCTGTAGGAGTGGAATTTTCAGGAACAGTCTGTCTGGGAGAGTGTTAGATCTGAAACCAGCACCCTGAGGCTTCATGGGGGAAGGAAGAAACACATGGAACCCACAGAGTGACAGAGCACAGACAGCTGAAGTGACTCCAGGGTTCGTAGTGCGGGGTCGCTTCAGACCAGAGCCTCGCCAGGATGAGCTCAGTGACCCTGAACTACTTCTCTAAGGGCTCTGTCTCCAAAGACAGCTGCGGGGGGAGGGTCAGTCTTCAACATAGAAATTTGGGGAAGGCAAAATTTGGTCAGTAATGCCCTAGCTCTAAAAGATCTCCCCATGTTTTTCCCCAATAGTTTAATGTTTTACATTTAAATCCAGGATTCATCTTGGGCAAAATGAAAAAAAACTTGAAACAGATACGAGGTTAGGGTGACCCACCCTTCCTTCTTTCCCTCTCTCTTTTTTCTTTGCCTAAAGACATCCAAGTGCTCTAGGACTTGCTGGAAAGATTATTCTTCTTCCATTTATTATCTTCATCAAAAGTCAGTTGGGGACATTTGTGTGGGTCTATTTCTGTGTGCCATTGACCCATGCATTTCTCCCTCCATCAACACTGCAGTCTTGATTACTGTCACTGCACAGTAAGATTCAGCATCAAGTGGAGTGATTCCTCCTGATTTCTTCTTGCTCCTAGAATACTTGGCTTTCTGCCTTCCATATCACTTTAGACTGCAGTTGCCTATGTTTACAAAAACCCTTGGCAGGATTTTGACAGCGATTGCATTAGACCTGTGAATCAAATGGGGAAGAACTGACATCTTTGCTTTGTTGCATCTTCTGACCCATGAAGATGGTATATATCTTCGTGGGTCCTGTGTGTGTCTTCCTGCATTTTATCAGCATTTCATCATTTAATAACACAGCTGCCATACAGGTTTCATTAGATTTTATTTGCTAAAGGTTCATTTCATTGCTTTGGTGTGATTATAAATAACATGGTTTTAAATTTCAGTTTTTACGTGTCTGTCACCAGTATATAGAAATGTGATTGGTTTTGTATGTTAATCTTGTATCTTGAAATCTTGCTAAATTCATTAGTTTTGAGGAGGTTTCTTTCTTTTTTGTTGTATATCTTTTTCGATTTTTTACATCAACAATCGTATTGTCTACAAGATAGAGAAGCTTATTTTTTCCTTTCCTTTTTGAATACTTTTGCTTCTTCTTATCTTATCATGGTGTCTGGGACTCCCAATGCTGTGCTGAACAGGACTGATGAAAGCAGACACGTTTGTTTTAGTCTGATCCAGGTAGGAACTCTTCCGTTCCTGCTTTGCTGAGGTGTTCATGGATAGGCACCTTCATTTTCATCACTATTTTAAGTCACTTTTATTGCCCATCAGAATGGGAGTGAAGCAAGCCCACTTGTCCCATGGACCAGAAAAACAGCCGTATTCTTGTCTTAATCCCCTTCTTTCAAAGTCTCACCGTATCGCTTGCCAAATCTATGAATCCTCTGTTTGTGTGAGGCTGCGGACAAGGAATTGAAACCGGAATCACAAAGCCTAGAGAGAATGTGAGTGGCAAGCACATACTAAATTATAAACACATACTTTTAGTTGAAAATATAGCACACTAAACATGTACACAGACAATGTCCAGATGAAGAACACTTCTGACCCCCATGGAGTCACCTTCTGGGCCTGCCCACCCCTGTCCCTTAGAGATGGGAAGATGCTTGGGTCTCGCTCAGGGCTACCCTTTTCTCTCTGCTCATGTCCAGATACAAAGCAGCTGCTTCATGGTCTTAATTTTGATACACTTAAAACAATATATAAGACACAGATTTACTGGTCTTTTGCCACTATAGCCAAACTTATCTCTGGGTTGTAAATCAAGATAGGAGAAACTGAAAACAGGTGCGTGGTTAATAGCAAGCTAATTTGAACTTAGGTTGCTCCCTTCTTGTCTGTTCTTCCACTGGAGTGGATGTGCCCAGGAAATCAACAGCAATGCTTCCTTGATAAAATCTTTTTAATTTCTCTGTCCTCCCCTGTTTGAAGCTATTAAGAGCAGGAAATATCAAACAAGAAAGAGCAAAAGATGCACTTAAAATGGCTGCATGTTCCTGTTCATCTGTGGGCCGAGTTGCCCCCTCCGTATTTTCTTATCAGCTCTGTCTTTTCTTTGAAGGCCAACCCTGATCCTCCTTTGCAGCAGTGACATGGAGTGGGGCTGGGACAGCGCTGGTTTTAATACTTAGTTGTTTGTGATGACGTTATAAACCCTGGCCCACCGGAGAGCTCTCTCCAACGACCATGCTCATTTTGCCCAGTTCTAATGTGTTCTTTTTGGATGTCGCCTGTCTTGGGAGCACAGAGCAGCTGTAATGGTTGACCAAATGCCACAGTGCCATGGAGCTTTCTGTAGATGAGGTGACGTTGACAGAGTTGAGTAAAGCAGGTGACCCTCTGCACTGTGTGCGGAGGGTCCTGTCCAGTCAGCTGAAGGCATTTAGAGAAAAGACTGAGGCTCCCTGCGACAGGATTCTGCCTCCAGATGGCTTTGGGACTCAAGATGGCAGCACAGCTCTTCCCTACAGCTTCCCGGTCCTCCCTGCAGACTTCAGACCTGCCAGCTCCCAGTACATACAGCACATAAGTCAATTCCTTAAAACCCTTCCTCTGTATGCACACAACTCACCCACTAGTGCTCTGGAGAGCTCCGAGTAACACAGCAACTTTCTACTGCTTTCCAGAATAAAAAAATTTTTTTTTTTTTTGTAATTTATGGGACAGTCTTTTTTTTTTTTTTTGAAAATATATTCTTTTTATCTCTGTGCAAAAATTTATTTTTACATTATTGTACTGGGGGTGCAACAATATATCTTACAATATGTTTTAGTTAAATTCACCCCTTCATCATACTCCTTTATTCTCTCTCCCTCCATTCTTAGAACAGTTTCAGTGGGGCTCAGTTTTCTGTTTTCATACACGAGTACATATTTCCTCCACATTCACCTCCTACACCCTTTCCTTATATCCTCCGCCCTCCCACTGGCACCCATTCCCAGACAGGACCTGAGTTACGCTCCTGTCAGATCAGGCTTGCCACAGTTGGGTCTGACCTTACACACACCCGCCCATGGGAACCCTTGAACAAGCCGGCTCTACCGTGGTCATGCAGACATTCCAACAGTCAACGCACACCTCCATGGGCTGCCTTCTGCAGAGGGCACACCTCTCTTTCTTCTCTTCTTATCTACCTTGGTTCCACTTCTGCACCCTCTGTGATTATATCTAACCCAGTCCAAAATGTCACCTCCCTTCCCAGTGCTCCTTGTGATATTCCCTTTTGTAATTCAATAAGCTCTCAGAGAACTGTCATGTGCCAGGTCATAAAAGGACTGTGGCTTCCATCTTGGGAACACTCTGGCTCTTTTTTGGGTCTCTAGATCTGAGGAAACAGCCACCAAGCTGGGAGCAGAGGCCACATAGTGGGGACCAAGGCATGTAAGAGCCACCTCACACCCCAGTCAGGCCCCAGTCAGGTGCTGGGGATACCAAGATGCTGTATCTCTCAAAGGAGCTTACAGCTCAGGAGGCAAAACCGTTGTGATAGAGCAGAAAGAGGATGCAGGGGTGAGTGTTCATCTGAGTAGCCTGGCACTCAGTCTGTGCCTATAGAAGGAAACAGAATAGCAAAGATGTTAGTCAGAGATTTTCTGAAAGTCAAATTCAGGGGAAATCCAGCCAGTCCTCCAGTTTGATGGGTACCTAGACAACATGACAACAAACAAAAGAGTGTGAACTTCAAGACTGGTAGGCAAAAGACCTTTTGTCCAGGAGACAAGGATGCCAAGAGAGTGGAGTCCAGGCTAACTGAAATGATGTAGACTACCCAGCAGAATGGCCCCTCTGTGCTGGGGTTCAGACTAGAAATCGAGGTCCAGAAACCTAAACCCTGGAGGGAAATTTAAATTCTCTGCGGGTGCCAAGCTGTGCCAGGGAGCATTTATTTGTGATTTATCTCGGCTACAGATCATCTGTGCCCTGAGCTCTCTTTTGCTGAAGTACGTACTTGTTAAGCAAGTACCCAGGTGCTAACCTGGAGCTAGCAGGGTACAGGGTGGGGTGCTTTTGCTTAAAAAGAGCACTGAAAACCAGGGCACTGCTGTCTTCCCGCCATTCACTTGCCCTACTGCAGCTGGAATTAACTGCCTTGCAGGACTGCACTCTTCCTGTGGGGTGGACTCGCCTTGCTCTTCGATGAGTTCAGGCACTCCACACTGCAGGACAGCAGCAAATGTGTCCACAAATACTTTGAGCCAGCCATGAGTCACATTAGCAGGCCTGGGAAAAAATGGGGGAAAGTGATTTTGGGAACCAAGAGCTGACTGTCTCTGAGCAGAACTTTCTGAGGGTTGCTGAGCAGGGCCTGCCAGAGGGAAGACAGCGAGTTGGAGCTCAGCCAGAGAGGGTGCCAGGTTTGAGCAGAGACAAGCTGGGTGGACTGCGTGATTCAGAGCAGGTCAAGGCCACTCTCTCTAATGTTAGGTAGGCTGCACAATTCCACGCAGCCGGCACGTACGCTGTTTGTCTTGCTGTGTGATCACCGCCCGTGGGTGCTATGTTCATTTTCTCTCTGCTTAGTTTGCAAAGGACAAATGGGTGGTGATTTGTCTTCACCACATCTCAAGCCACAGCTGCTTCTGCTCACAAACTTTCCCTTCTGGCCCTTATTTAAGTATGGTTTTGAAAAGCTGCGTCTCCCACAAGATGATCCCATACGCTCTTTCCTTTGTCTGTCCCAAGGTCCACAACTCTGGCAGGGGCTGGGATAGGCCCTGTGGGGACAGAGGGACAGAATCTCTGGATCCAGCCCAGCGTGCGGCCTGCACTTGTTCCCCAGAAGATCTGGTGGAAAGCATTTGTTTTCAAAATACATGTGGGGTGTATTTGTGTTACTGTGTGTCTGTGGTGTGTGTTTGTATGTCTATGTGCATGTCTGTAGTAGTGTTTCTGCATGCATGTGTGTGTTGTTAGTGTTCTTCATGTTTATGTGTTTTTGTGTCTGTACATATGCATTTGTATATATTTCTGTGTGTGTGTACTTCTGTTTGTGTGTGCATGTATGGATTGTCTCCTTGTGTATCTGTGTTTCTGAGTGTGCTTGCGTGTTTCCATGCCTGCATGTGTGTCTGTGTGTGTACATGTGTGTTGGTGTGTGTAGTGTGTATATGTGTCTCTGGTTTCCACTTTACTTGGAAGTCTGAGGGGGACCTGACCCCTGACTGTGTGTAAGATTCTCCTATTTCCTTGCAGAAGCATGAGGGGCTGCCTCTGTTCCTCTGCTCTGTAGGCTCCAATTAAACTCTAAACTAATGTTGAAGAGACTGCTAAGTCTGTGTGAAGAACTGAAGCACAGGGGTCTTTGGTACCTTGAACTGAAGTGGCTCCCTCAGGTCACAGATGCTGCCTAGGAGCCACAATTCCACTTACTTCCAGTAGGTCAGATGCATTGCCACTTTTTAAAAGAGAGCAATTTACATTTTATTGTATATCATGTGGACTGAAAGTGCTGGTTTTGCTGTGCTGCAGACTTTCCATGAACGTTATGACTGGTGCCATTGTGGAAGATGGCCCCAAAGATGCTCCAGCTGGGAAAGAATGAATCCTCACTTGCGAAGTAGAGGAAGCAGGCTCCAAGCACCTGAGCAAACAAGAGATTCCCTGATGAGATGGGGAGAGAGGGTGGTGGTCAGGTGCTGTGTAATTGTCCACCTGTACCCCTGCCAGTGCCTCCAGCTGCACCAGGCCCAATGCACCCACCAGCCTCAAGGGCTCTTCACACGCACGAGTTGTGCACAGTTCTTCTGCGTGTGCTCACGTGAGTTTTGGACACTGAGTACTCACTCAGAAAGACCCCCCTTGGCCAGCTGTAGCAGATAGAGCTGTGTACACATCCTTCATGGACTCACCACCTGCAAAAATTCACCAGTGTCCGTGCTGCACAGCGAACTTACCTTACAGGGACTCAAGAATAGATCTGGTCTTCTTTGGACATACCGAACTAGGAATAAAATGCTCCAAAAATTGTGCAACTGAATCTCTACCTTAGGTACTGTCTTCTAGGGTATTACCAACTTGTGCAGGATGGAGGCAAAACCAGCCGAGACCAAGATCATGAGATCATGGCTTCCTGAGCTGAGGCCGTCCAGGGCTCCTGGCTACGAAAAGGAATGATGGTGGATGGACAGCTGCAGGAGTGATGGTCCACGGTAGGCGGAGAGATACTTCTCCCATCACTGCTTCCATTGCCACGGGGCCCAGGCGTGAGAGACGTCTGAAATCCCTCCTCAGCTTAGGGGTAGAGGGAGAAGGGAGGGAGGCCCAGAGGGTAGATGGAATGCATGCTGCCTTACTGCTGGGTGAGGGAAGAGATGGGAGGAGGAAGGAAGTCGCTGAAGTAATTGAAAACTTTCTTTATTGGTGTATCTTCTTACACTGCTTTCTGTCAGTATAAATTGTATTTGTGGGGTCCACACTGCCCCCGGAGTATTCCTGGAAAGCTGCATTTAAACACTTTAAAAAAATTTTTTCCCTCCCCTAGGTCTCCTATGAAGAAAGGAAGAACAACTCCTAGGTTAAGTGGAGCAGGTGGGATAATCCGAAAGTAGATCTGATCATGTGAGTTTAGCATAATTCAGGCACTCTCACTCTGTCTCTTGCTCCGTTTGCATGAGCACAGCTCTTGCTTAGTCCTGCTTGTGTGTGTGTGGTGGGTTTTCCTGGCTGGTAGCTGAGCTGTTCTATGAGTTTCACAGTTGTAAAGGCTGTTTCATGAGCACAAAGGCAAACGTGGGTCTGGATATTATGATAAATGGCTTTCAATGAGCTATTCCAGGCATGTGTGCAGTTGCACCTGATATTTAGGGGGAATAAATCTCCCACTCCAGAGCCCTGTCCCCCGCAAAGGCCCAGGCATCTACCGTCAGCATCCGAGGCACGGCTCTCCTTGGGAAAGTGGGGCTTTTTTATTTGGTCTTGTGAAGCAGAGCTTTCTTTGGAGACATTGGACCTTAATTTGGGAAACACTACACTTGGGTGGAAGTGTTACCAATAAATCAGAACCATCTGCAAAGTTCTTTCTTATTTGTTTGGAGGCAGATCCT
The DNA here is from genome assembly GCF_047511655.1 of Castor canadensis. Classification (NCBI taxonomy): domain Eukaryota; kingdom Metazoa; phylum Chordata; class Mammalia; order Rodentia; family Castoridae; genus Castor; species Castor canadensis. Next base: position 1,478,959 of record NC_133386.1, on the reverse strand, counting down.
GAAGAAGATGCAGCAGAGAGAGTCAGTGAGAAAGTGAGCGAGTGAGTGAGCCAGGGAGCGTCTGTGTGCATGCGCAGACATGCTTTTCTGGGTGAAACCACCCCTGGTTTTCATCACACCCCAAAGGAGCTCATGATTTCAAGACATTTAAGAACCAGTTATCTCAAGACCCTGGAGCCTTTCCTCACTGTTCACAGGGTCTTCAAGGACTCTGGAGGAAGATGCTGGCGTCAGGATATAGAACACTCAGTTAGGATCTGCTTTTCCCCTCCTACTCCTGAGGACCTGGGCAAGTCCTGCGACCACCTGGGTCTTATTAGCATCCTCTATAAAGTGCTACCTTTCGCAGGCCCTGTGAACGTGAATTAGACAACGTGCACAAAATCCCAATTGCTTGTTAAAAATTTCCATAAAATTTCTGGAAAGTGTTGTCAGAAGGGTCTTAAGGAGAAACTTGTCCACACAGTTGAATTGAGCACTGAGACAAAGTCAAGTTCTCTACTCCTTAAATGCAGATAGGGAAGTGCCCCTTCCACAAGGCTAAGGGCTCCATTGTCCACCCTTTATCACAGTGGTAACGCCTACACTTTCCTGCAGTGTGGTGAGAATTGGCAGAAGCTGTCCTTTCTTCCTGACTTCATTAAAAGAAGTCATTTGATGGCAGCGCCATCTGACCTGCCACTTTCCCTGCACACAGGCCTCTGGAGTTGCAGGTGTGGCATATGGATTTATCCCTGGAGTGAGACTAAATTAAAGAAGGTGCAGATCATCAGAAGGGGACAGAAACCTCAGAAACCCCAGAAACCGACAACCTTCCTGTCCAGCAGTGGGAGGCCTTCTAAGAACTCACTACACAGACTTCACCCCAGGGAATGCAGGTGAAATGTGCGTGTCCCTCTTCTCAGGATAAAGGAGAAGCTTGAACTCAATATTAATGAAACAGGGGCTGGCAGGTAACGGATGGTGTGCATTCTGTGCTCACTGCAGTTCAGTCGTCATCGATTCAGATTACACTGAGGTAAGCTTCAGAAGTCACTGGATGACAAAGAACATTCGATTAAACTTCATGTTGCCTATGGAGGCGGGAGAACAGCTGAAAGTTTCCTAGTAAAACACAAATAAGCTGGGAGTAATAATTAAATTATATCATGCCTATAACAAGAATACAATCACTTCTCAGTTACAGCATAGTAAAATAAATAAAAAAGCAAGATTAAATGGCTGAAAAGGGAAAGTTAGCTGAGAAACACAAGAACAGCTAGAGTTCTTGGTAATTAATTTCTTTCTTTTTTGTGGTACTGGGGTTTTGAACTCAGGGCCTACACCTTGAGCCACACCACCAGCCCTTTTATTGTGATTGTGTTTTTTTGAGATAGGGGCTTATGGACTATTTGCCTGGGCTGGTTTCGAACCATGATCCTCCTGATCTCTGCCTCCTGAGTAGTGAGGAGCCACCAGGTCACATAGTATATGTTAGTTTTGGATGTAAAACTCTGCACCCAAGTTCTTTTCTATTTTTACTTTCATGAGTGACAGCAATTAAAATTCTGGATCCATAGCCACACCTTAAGATGGGTCTGAATCACTCAGAATAGCAAATGAAAGCACATGTCCAGAGAAGAGACTTCTTTCTGTCCTGCGGGAACTGTGTGCAAAACATGCTGGTTGCCTCCTGTCCTTTCTGAGGAGTCCCTTATCTGGCTTTCATGGCAGTGATGGCTTCCTTAGCGATGGAAACACAACAGACAGATAGACATAACCATTTCCTAGTGTTTTTAATAAATGCGTTACCTTTCTCCTCAACAATGGAAACCGTTTCTCCAAACTCCACTTCAGAATCTTTGAGAAAGTGAAATTTGGCCTTCAGTCTAGGCAAGCCCCTCCAGGTTTCAAAGGGCCTTGGAGGCTCCAGCCTCACCTTGTCTGTCAGTGTAGTAGACAATATGTTGCACTGATCTCTCTGGAATCCCTGGGATTCTGGACTTGACACGTGAAAGATGTGGTGAGATTCTTAGGCTCAAGACATTGAGGGCCTAGGGGCTTTCTTCTGCCATCCCTATCTCCAGAGGAAGTGATGTAGATTTGCCAGAACTGCGAGTTTTGACATCTGGATTCTGTTCCTGGCTCCGTGGCTGGGGCAGTGTGGCTGAGACATCGGGCCGCTTTGCTTCTGCTCCTCACCTGTACCTTTGCCTCGTCTGACTCAGGTGGGGGTGGCTGGGTAAAGGAGCAGATATTGTGAGTTCTAGAGAAAGGTGCACGCTCTGATATGTTTCAGTTGGTGGTTCACTGCTCTCGATAAAGAGAAACAAAATCTTCAGTAGCAAGTACTTTTTAAAAGAAGTATGTTAGTTTTGTACGTAAATTTTCTTCAGATAGTCATAGTGAGTTAGTAGTATGCAGTATTTCTTTCTGCTCCAATTTTTATTTAAGCTCCTTAACAGCCATCTTTATTTAGTTCATCGTCTTCAGCTGCTTGCCTACCTGTTTCTCTGCACCCAAGAGTGGTCCCTGAACACTCTGATGATTTCCTTCTATGTTCTCAAACCAGGAAGAATGTGTTTCAGTGCTTAGTAGGTTCCTGGCACTTTGGAATGTGATGGAGACTAAGAGTCCCCCAGCCTGGGAAGAGTTCTTTCTTCTCCATCTTTCCCTGGCCCCAGAGTTTCTCTCCCTGGGGACCCTGGGGACTACACTCCCCTCCCCCCGCCCCCAAGCTGGGCAGCTTGGGCTAATGGGGCTGCTCTCAAGACCAGTCTCACATTCATCACCCAGGCAGCGGCCGGACATCGGATGAAAAATCAAGGTGGATTTTCTGTTTTGTTCCCTGGAGCCCCTGACAAGTCAATTGATTCATTGTTCTTGAAAATCTTCTCTCCTTTGGCTTTCTGTGTGAGACAGAATTAGGGCCTTTTCCTGTGAAGCTACCAGCCAAGGCTAAACTATGTCAGCAATGTTGTCTGCAGCGGAGGTTATCCAGAACCTGGGTGTGCAGAATTGCAGAATTGCAGAATCCCCTCGGTTTCCATCGCAGTCTCCCTGGACAAATGAACAGCCTGAACAACCCTGCCGCTCGCTCTCTGCATAAACACCTGAAATACTAAGACCGAGCTGTTTTAAGGCAGCCACATCTGCCTGCAATAGGCGCCCAGGATTAAAGTTAGACGCACCCTCCCCCTTCCTATGGCTTAACCTGTGGAAGGATGTCCCCGGAGTGGAGACGTTGTCCCCAGATTGCGTGGCACTCTCAGTCACCCGTGCTGGGGAGCCAGTGATCAGTCAGCTCCTCCGAGGTCCATGTTCTGGTCTGTCCGAGTTGTCACTAGGCAGGTCAGGGAGAGCTACGAGCTGAGCTGTGGGAACAAGGCAAGGCTTCCTTTTTGTTAACCCCGGTGGATGAACAAGGCGCTTTAGGCTGGTCTTGCGTGGACAGACGCTGCGTCCTGGGGCAGCAGGGCGGAGTGCATGCCCTGGTTGTGCCCGGGAGCTCTCTCCAGTGGAGTGGTGTGCGCACGTGTGGGAGGCAGCGCGCGCGTGTTCGTTTGCGTGGGGAAGAAGGCCCGAAAGCAGCACTGTCAGGCGGGTGTCCCCCGTGTTTCTGCTGGGCGCCCCGCGCCCCGAGCGGGCGGCACCTCTGCGCCAGCCGGCGTCTAGAGCGGCGGCCTTGCAGGGAGGTGGGGCTGAGCGAGGAGAGGGGAGAGGGAGGGCGGGAGGAGGGCGGGCAGGAGGGAGGATCCGGGAAGTTCTGAGGGTATTTGACAGGAGCAAGGGAAGCCGCAAAGCTCACGGAGGAGCGCTCGGCGCTTGTAGCGGAGCTGGTGAGGTCCGGGCCATCCCGAGCCGCGCAGGGAGAGGACCGCGGCGGAGCCTCCACCCGCCGTGCCAAGGCGCAGGGCGCAGGGCGCGGCCGCTCTCCGTGCGTCGCCCGTGCCCCCTGGGACGGAGAGTTCGCCTCGTCCCCGGCCGGTCACCATGCTGCTGCCCCAGCTCTGCTGGCTGCCGCTGCTCGCGGGGCTGCTGCCGCCCGCACCCGCGCAGAAGTTCTCGGCGCTCACGGTAAGCCTGGCGCCGGGACCCAGCGACCGAGCCGCGCCGCCAGCTGCCCTCGGCCGGGCCGGGTCCCCTCCTTCCGGCCTCGGCACCGGGAGCAGGTGGTCCTCGGGACTCTAGCAGAGGGTCCCGGGCCGGTCCGCTGCGTGCGTGTCCGGGGTCGATGGCCATCGACTGCGACGTGTTCTTGGGTCCTTTACTCTGGCGGGTGGGAGCTGGGTGCGCAGGGCGTGTGCATTTCCCCACTTTCGGGTGGGCAAGGCCCGCGGAGGAACAAGGAGGTCTGGCACGCCGACTCCCGCGACTGTCGCAGGACAGACCCTCCCGGTACTTGTCGCCCACCTCGCCCAGTACAGACCCGGCCTGGAGGCGGTGGGGGTGGCCTTTCGGCTAGGGCGCCGTGCGGACTCAGTGGCAGCTTGGTGGGTGAAGGGGCCGTACTTTGTGGGTCCCACACGTGGGTGGGACCTCTCAGAGAGCTCTTTAAGTGAGCCGAGGAAGAAGCAGGTGACATTGAAAGACAGACCAGCTTCTACCCGTCCAGGCTTAGTGGAGGAGAGGCCTTCCTTCCCCTGGCCGAGGCTGGCGCTGGAGGCGCGCTGCGGGTCCCTTGCGGTCAGGATGCTGTGCGCGGGGCTCCGCGGCTGACCACTCTGTGTTTGTCTGTTTGTCTCTCTTAGCTGCAGCCCTGGTGAGGCGCTCGGTGCCAAACGCCGAGCTGTGGATGTGGACAGGGGCTGAGCGCGGCCACCGCGGGCCAAGGCCAGGCGTCTTGCAGCGCCCAGCGCGGGCAGACCTCGTGCGCCTGCCGCTCTTGCGAACCCATAATTAATGCAATCTGCAGAAAGGAAAACATTCCACTTAAATGTGTTTTTGAACAAGTGCTTGAGAAAACACGAAGGTAGCGGAGAACGCCCCTATGGACAGGGGCTTTCAAGTGGCCAGGGACTTGTCAGAGACTGTTTATCCTATGAAGAGTAACGACACTGGAAGGCGCTGAGGGCTGGTCTGCTCTTCAGCCAAAGTGCAGCAGTCCCGGGGGCGTTTTGTTTTCTCTTTCTTTCCCCCAGCAGAGAGAGAGAGAGAGAGAGAGAGAGAGAGAGAGAGAGAGAGAGAGACACAGAGAGAGAGAGAGAGAGAGAGAGAGAGAGAGAGAGAGAGAGAGAGTGTGTGTGTGTGTGTGTGTGTGTTGGGTGGGGGGGAGGAGTGAGTGAGTTCATTGTTCATACCTAAAATTCTTCTGGGCAGTCCCTGCCTTGTGTCTCACAAATGACTGTTAGATTAGAACTGTAGTTGGAGGCTGGAAGGGAGCTCTCACATACTCCATCTTTGCCCAGACATCTTTTACCTCCCCCGGAAAGGCCCTGAAAGACATATGTCCATGTGTGTATGTGCATCCGTACATAGGGTCTAGCGAGATATGCAAGCATGTATACAGGCCCCTCCTTCCACATGCATTTGAAACACGTTCAACTCAAAAGGGAAACTGAGGCTGATTCTCAAAATGAGATCATAATTTTAGCAGCCACTACCTGCAGCTGCCACAGTTCTTGTGGAATTGCAAAATGTGGAGGTTCTTGCCCCAGCTGCCCTGTTGTGTGTGTGTGTGTGTGTATGTGAGTGTGTGTGTGGTGGGGTGCTGGCCTGTAATCAGAACAGCTTAACACTCAGTAGGTTTTCTTGTCCCCCACTTCCACACCCCTCCACACCCCTCTGAAAACTGCTCAGTTTAAACCCTTGCCTCTTTATTTTGCTCCAAGGATTTCCTGGTTGCAGTGGTGCCAACTCCATGTGGGGTCCCTGTGGGGGAGCTGGGAGCAGATCTTACACCACACAGGAAGTGCCCCATTTACTGCACTCCCCAAGAACACTTGCCTTAAAATCACATTTGCATATGAATGCTTGTTTCTTTTACATCCAGGAGAAAGGTTGAAAGATATAAAGTATTTGGCATGCCCTTCTTCCCCCACCCCCAGTCCAGAAAATCAAGATTGAAATGGAGGTGGAAGGTACTGGGGGTAGGACTGAAATGTAAATGTTCGTTACTGGCAAGTGCTTGATGTTTTCTTTTCAAATCACCTTTGGGTTTTTTGAAAACTCCTTGGGTTCCTGAGGCCTCATCCAAAGAATGGCCTCCTCCCTACCTGGTTTATATCCTACCTTTCGTTGCCCATAAAGCCCTCAGCCCAAGGAAGTGTGTGGGAATCCCAGCGTCTCTCTTGCTCAGGTGTGTAGCCTTAGGCAAGTTACTTAACTTCCCTAATCTTCAGTTCCTTTATCTGTAAAATGGTGGTACAGATAAGATCTATTTTGCATGTCCTGAGGAGTAAAGATGAGGCATCTAATACATCTGACCCATGTTGATTCTCCAATCCGTGTTACTTCTGATGCATCTCTTTCCTTTGCTTCTTATAAGAGTTTTAAACACCATAGCTGTCAGCTCAAATATTGTGATACCTTCAGGGACGTTTGGATCTCTGTTTTATTGGAGGAACAGATCTACCTCCTAGCTTTCCGTGTGTACATGAGCCTAGCTGAAGTCAGTCACATGGAGCCTGGCAAGCAAAGGAAAAAATGTCAGTCTGCTTTCCAGTCTAGCCATTTTTTCTCATTTAGAAACAGGAAAACCCACTCACTTTTTGGGGTTTCAAATTTCCCATTTTGGGCTCCTAGTATTATGCTCAGGACTGTTCCTAAGTTGAGGGTGTTTTATTTGTGGGTGCAGCAGTGCTAAAGCCTGGCTCTGTTATCACATGTTCAAAACTAGAGAATCTGCTTTGGTTGGTAATTAATTATCTTTTCCCCCCTGAAGTCATGGCTTAGAATGGTGCCATCAGGCCTTTGTGTCTTTCTTTGTCTTTCTGATAGTTTCTGCAACCTCCGGTGGTCTCTCAGCCTACAGTGTTATTTCCAGCCATCAGTGAGCTTTGCTGTGTGCCTAATCTTCCCTCATTGGGATCCACGTGTATTATTCCTTGAAGAAGAAGGTGCCTTCTGAGGCCAGACCACGTCCCTTTTTCTTTTTATTTCTGCAAATGACTGAGACTAGGGAATACTTTCTAAATAAATTATTTTGGTTATAGGTAATTATATTCTTTAAAGAGTAAACAGACATTCTGTAAACAGAATGATTACAGTTCTTCAAGTCTCCCATAGACATACTTATATGAAATTTGGCAGACCAACCCAAATATCCATACATGTATGTGTTCTTTAGGAGCAACCAGGAACAACGTGGCCAGAAGTTTTGGAGTTAGAGCCATTGGCTCATTTCAGATCTGACTAAGAGGTATTGTGCCACATTTACCAATGGAGGATCCTCCTAATTCACATCCAAGAGCTCATGAGGGAACCCTGGCTTCCATATCCAGCGATGAGGAGACTGAAGCTGGAAGATCTCTGTAAGGGTCCCAGACACTAAGCTGGTCTAGAAGCATTATATTCAACCTGCAATGATTTTGCTCCTTTTAGAGAGGTTCTCTGCCTCACTTTTTTGTCATCTTTAGAAACTTTAGGGTCCCACCCTGTCTTTCTCTTTGCAGACTGTGGAGGACTTTCACCTTGAACCATCAGCTTCCAAGTAGGGTCTGACTTGTAGTAAATGTCTGCTTTGGTCTGGGGAAAGTGTGTTTCAACAACGCTGAAACAAATACTCCCGTCACTGTTTGTATTTGGTTGCTTTGAAAGGGAAGGAAAATGATGGGAAAATAGTATTTGCCCACATATAAATTTAGGAGTGTTTCATTATTAGCCAGTCTACAAAAGGGTCCTGATTTTCCCAAAACATCAAAACCCCATTTCTAAGCAGTGAGGAGCATGCACACCATCTTGTTCTGACACTGTTTTCACTCAATCTTGGATATTTAAGGGAATAATTGTGTTTTCTACTTCTTCTTCCCATTGTACATGCTGTGATTACATTTGATGCCCTGGGAAGACTGTCTTTTATGCACCAGTAGAAGACAGACTATGAAGGTGGTTAAGGAGGAGGGAACCAATCAGTCAAAATTTTCCAAGTTAGAAAACCATTTACATGGTGTCTAAAGAACCCAAACATTTGGAAGAGTCACTTTAATTTTGATTTAAAATCAAGATTATGAATAAAACTATAAACAACTTCAAGCCTGTTGAGACTGTGCAGTAAATGAGCATGGATGTAGGTAGACTGCAGAGTGGCTCAGAAAAGAACAGATGTCTAAGTAACTCCATGTTAAAATAAGCCTGATATCCCGGGCTGTGGAACAGGGCAGTCAGTTATAAGACTGGAAGTGGCACGTTGGGTTGGAGGTCAAGAGTAATGTGAATAAGTTTTTGAATTAAAGGACACATGATCCCACACTCAGAAGACACGAACTTAGAATGCTGAATCTCCGTTAGGATGTTGATGTTAAAGAAGAAGGTTTAGGAAACAATCTCCCTTTATGTTTGAGTTAATCTCTAGGAGTTGAAAGCTCCCCCTTTACATTTCACAGTTGAAGGCGTTGGGGAATGGGGTGAGATTCCACCATGAATCATGGATGTCTTTAGAGTTTGAATAACCATTCATATATCAAATATTCAACTGTAGCCCACACGAGGAAAAATGTCAGAATATGAATATTTTGTATCTGCTAAAAATATACAACTCCAAAAGTGAAAATCACAGACATTCTTATGTGGTTTTACAGTACCAGGCTACAAGTCAAAAAACAAAGATTGTAACAAAAACAGATAAACATACCAAGTCAAATGTTAACTCACATTTATATTTTAGGATTGAAAAATGAATTATAAATGGAAAATTTATAATATATCTGGCCACAATTAGATTTTTCAACACAGAAGCAGTCTTAGAATGGCCTCCCTTTGATGAACCATAATTATATTCAGATTTTTGTTGTGCCCGATGTGGTTTATTCACACTTAAGCCAGGATTTAAGAGAAGGAAAAAATGTCAGCTCTTCCTTCCTTCCTTTAATAATATTTTTACTTTCTTTTTTGGTGGGACTGGGGTTTGAACTCAGGGCTTCATGCTCTGGTTGTTTCAGATTGGGTCTGGAGAAGCATTTTCCCTGGCTGGCTTTGAGCTGCCATTCTTAGGATGTCAGCCTCCCAAGTAGCTTTATTAACTTTCCTCTTCTTAGTCATGTTTTTTTCTCACTTATACTTTGGCCTACATTACAGTTGGCTCCTTTTCTCCTCCTGTCACAGACATCCTGACTTTGGTGCTGCTGTTTTATTAGCACTGCTGGAAGCCAGGAGGGAACCTTAGTTCCAATTCCTCACCTTCTTTGAGTTCCAGGGCTGGACTCTTACCTGGCAGGAGCTTTTCTTGTGGATGGGTCACTTTAGTTTTTCTATCTCTAGCATTGAGGTACTGACCTGTCCTTAGCAAGCCCCAAGTATAGGGCAGATTTTCTGGGGCAGAGAACTGATAGCCTCCAATAATAATGAGGGTTCAGAGAGCCTGAAGAGGTGGTGTGTGTGGTGGGTGGTTCAGAATGTTCCTCCAGGATTCTTCATTAGGCCCATTCTATGCTGTGCTCTCAATGTGTTGGGTTGTAGCCTCTTCTTAAAGAGCAAGTTCACAAATCTGTTGGCAAAAAACCAAGAAAGTATAACTTATAAGTTGAACTTGCCTGAATTGAAATTTTTTATCTTCTGTTCAGTGACCAAGGTACTAGAAACAAGTGAATCTACCCTACGTCCCAGGGGGGTGCAATCACAAAGTTGATTTGCTTCTCAAGATCAAGAAAATTGCCTGAGTCCTTGGTCTGCCCACTTGTACCATCCACAATGGACCAGGGAAGAAAACTGACAGAATTTTGCCAGGCCATGCCAAGTCTCCCCAGTATTTATGCAAGATGATTGGTGATGAGCTGGTGACAGGGGCTGGGTTGTGAAGGAGGGAAGGGATCCTGGGATGGTCACTGTCACGGAGCCCAGCCTCAGCTGGACCTGGAAACCCTCCCTCCTGTGCACCCCTCCTAGGAGGTACAGAGGGAGGACAGTGCTGGCCCTTCTGCGCTGACTATGCAGGGTGGGAGGTGGTGGGGAAGGCATGGGTGTTGGCTTTTATGTTTTCATGAAATGCTCAAAGGACCGATAAACCATTTGTGGTGTTCTGAGTATTTTGCTGGGGTGAAGAGTCAGTATTTTTAACTTCTAGGCAGTATTGTTGACCACCTTAATGGTGTCTCTGCATTTGGCAAACAGATTTCACTCCCCTTTTCCAATTTCTTTGCTGAGTTGTGCTCTGATTTTACCAGATGTAATTGTAAGATGGAACTCAACCCAACCCCCACGTGTGAGTTTTATTCTAATTCTCTTTTCTCTTTGTGCGCATCTGTCCACTTTTTTTGGCTACTTCATTAGAAATGTATGCCGACCTGGCCTGTCTTCACCACGTCCTGTCACTGTCTTCCATCGCCAGGGCTGTGTGTAGCTTTATCACTCCCCCACACCCACACCCTATTCCCTTCACTGGGTGCCCCTTTCTTTGTCTGCTGTGATGTTTCTCATAACATCGAGAGCAGTATTTAATATAAAATCTATTGAATTAATAAATTTATATATTATATAATTATTAGTTTAATTTATATTATTAATTTAATATAAATAAAAACTACAATTACAGAATCACTAGGCACAATTTTTCTCACCTTTGGAGCCATTGCAATGCTATCTTTCCTTACATCAAACATCAAATTTAAGTGAAAAGATGTGAGGATATACTCATTGCCAACAGCCAACCACTTTTCCTTCTTTCTTTCTTTTTTTTTTTTGAGACAGGGTCTCTCACTCAATAGCCCTGGCTGGACTTGGCCTTGAACTGATGATCCTCTTGCTTTGGCCTCCCAAGTACTGGGATTACAGGTGTGTGCTGCTATGCTGGATAAGAACCAGTTACTTTTCAAATGCAGCCTGGGCCAGGGTGTCCTCGCCTTTGAAACAGTTGCACACAAAGCCGCAAACACACTGAGCTGCTCTCCTGCCTCACCACGGAGCACAAAGTGTCACAGGATGTTCCTCCTGGACCCTGTATCTGAGGTGACAAAGGAGAACACTGAAAGGATGGTCCAAGGCAGGCTGGGAATTGGGTCATATTCAAAAATTTTCCTATTAATAAATCAGCCGCAATTGACACCATCTGTCTTCCACCAGCCATTCACTCAAGTGTTTAAGGGAGGTGTTTTTAAGGGAGATGTTGCAGGGCTCCCACAGGGCCATATGCATGCCCCACACTCTGTGTGTCAGCCCCAAGTCTCCCCCAGGTGGTGGGGCTTTGTGTGGACTGAAGGAAGCACTGACATTGCGGTGCAGAGAGCCTCCTGCTTCCCTTGTGTCCATCTGCAGTCATCAGGGCCCGGCTGTCCAGTTTTTCTCTTCTCTCCCAGGCTCTAACCAGAGATTAAGACCACTTCCATTAAAGCATGTGGTCCTCCGACACCGGACACAATATTTCAAAAGTACTTGTCGCTAGATATCATAACCTTGAGAGATGACACTCCTTTGTGGTTGGCTAACATCCTAGGTAACTTTGTAATTAGCGATTCTGTTAGCCAGTCACCCCAAGAGATTTCTTTTTTAACTTTTCGTGCCTTCAAACTAGATGTGCTCAGATTTCATTACCTCAGCCTTCATTGATGCAAATGTGCCAGTGTCCCATTTCTTCCTCTAGAGGAGTGGCCTCAGTGCCCCCAGGGCAGGCTTATATAGGACTGGCTCCGGCTGGAAAGGCATAGAAGGATGACTGCTGTTTGCTGCATTGCTGTTGTCCTTGGAACAAGCCCCAGGCGACTGGATAGATCTGAGCCCCCACACTTCCAATCATCATCCATAAAAGTCAGGGGGGACTGGGACTGTTACTCCAGGAAGCTCACAGGAACCCAGCACTGTGGCTGGGATCACCTGGCCAACCATGAGCTCTAACTGTACAGCCCACACCCGTCCCTCCACCTGCAAAGACTGTCTAGTGCAAACACGAACCCCGTCTTCTGAGTGACAAGGTGACTGCATCTGTACTGAGGTGCCTGTAATATTAACAAACCCTTTTCCGTTCTGTATCCTCCTCTCCTAAAATGTGGCAGAGGCAGCGACGGATGCTAACAAATGTCCTCTCACTTGTCCTCATAACATCCCCGCCAGGTGTCTGTAAATGCTTGTCCTGGATGTGTGTGTTTTAGAGTTTTGAAGCACCTAAGGGTAGGGAAAGTGAGCACCAGCTCTGACCTGAACAAACATGTCCCAGCTCTTTCTTCAGTAGCTGCACAGGTTTGTGCTGTGCTAATCAGTTCTTCATTCTTAAAAGATTTATCTTTTAGAAGGAGTTGCCAAAGATAGGTCTTTCTTTTTATTCAGAGATATAATCCAGGTGGAGTCATGAGTTCTTTTTTTGTACTCTTGGCGTCTCTCCTGCCTTTTACACCCAGTGTGAAGCACCCAGGTGCCATCCCTTGACAGTGCCCAGCCACCTATCTTCCTTCTTGAGAAGTTGCCTCCGGTGTTTCATGAATCAACCACAGGAGGGAGCCCAAGAATGGAGAGCTCTGTTTTGTAGGGGAAGGGTCTAGGGTGAGGTTTGGGGTTCCTACCACCACCCTTGAGGCCAAAGTTAGCCCAAGGCTCTGCTACCTAGTGTGAGTTCGACTTCCCACTTTTAGAGATTTGACTCGAGGTGCAAAAAGCTAAATTGGGGAATTAAAAAATAAGGACTTTTTGATGTTTCTAGTGGCGTTATTTCGAAGTCTGGGGTAAGCATGTTAAATTTGGTATTACTACCTCAATGCCAGATAAGAGTGTTATGTTATGGAACTAGAATTTTGGTTTTAAAGTAAGCAAAGTCAGGGGAGGGGGAGGGGGAGAGCCTGCACTCACTAAATATGCTGTTCTCTTCCACTGTAAGGTCCAATTTAGTGAATTGTTCGTAAAGTTATTTTATTTGCTAAATTAATATTTTGTTTCAGTGTTCATTAGTATGGAAGTTTTCAGACTTTTTTTTTTGTGGTACCAGGGTTTGAATTCTGGGCCTCACACTTGCTAGGCAGGTGCTCTACCATTTCAGTCACTCTGCCAGCCCTTTTTTGTATTGGGTATCCCGAAAATATGAGATAATGTCTCAGGAACTATTTGTCTGGGGCCGGTTTTGAACCACAAGCCTCCCGATCTCTGCTTTCTGAGTAGCAAGGATTACAGTTGTGAGTCACCAGTGCCTGGCAGACGTGTAATATTGACGATGAATTTTAACCTAAAATAACTGTAACACCCTCAAATCAACATGCTGTGTTCTTTCTTTAAAAAAAAAAAGTCACCATTTTCTAATTCCCTCTAGATACATTCTTGGTGCATCCATTGTATTTTGATACATTCTTATTGGATACATTCTTCTTTGATACGTTTCTATTGGATGCAGTCTTCTTCAACACATTCTTATAGGATGTGTTCTTTGATACATTCTTATTGCGTGCATTCGTATGGATGTATTTTTATCAGCTACAGCATCAGACACATTCTTATTGAGTGTATTCTTATTAGATACATGTTGTTATACATTTTATACATCTTATTAGATACTTGTGCTCTACCTCTTGAGTCACACCTCCAGTCCATCAGATAGATTCTTATTGCGTAATGCTTAGCAGACATATGCTTTTACAATACTTTCCTATTGGATACTGTCTCATTGGAGACATTCTTTTTCGATACGTTCTTATTACACACATTCCTATTGACTTCACTGACAGCTGGCTCAGAGATCATTTGTATTTCCTGTATCTAAAACCTGAAGGATATTTAAAAAAAATTCAAATTCTTCCTTCCTTCTTTCATTTCTACTTCTTGCCTCTGTTGTTTTCCTTTTAATGTGCCAGACATATTTGCCAGTATGTTTGATTCTAAAAGTCACTCTGGAAGGGGGTCTCTCTCTGACTCCCTCTTTATCTCCCCCACCTCCTCCTGGGCTGTGTTCTGTCCAGCCTGGTCAGCATGCAATGACCATGCTCAATCGCTTCTTGGCCCTCCTCCTTTGACCAGGTTGCCTGCCCTGCTGTAGCTGGCTGTGATGCAGGTATGGCTGACTGGGCTGGACTCTGGCCACAGCTGACTCCAGTGAGGACTGGTGTGCACTGGTGACCTGTACCTCAGCAGGATGGAGAGGGAGGACACAAGACACAAGCTGCTTGAAGCAGAAATGTCTGAGAACAGCTGAAATAACCCAGAAGTGGACTGCTGTGGTTTGAGTCTGAAAATGTCCCCCGAAGGCTCATGTGTTGAAAGCATGGTCCCAGGCTGATGGATTTTTGAGAGGTGATTGGATCAATAGGGCTCTAACTCCGTCAATGGATTAATCCATTGATGAGTTCATGGTGAATATATGTAGATTTCATCTTTATTCCTGGAGTCCTCAAAATTGCTGATGTCAGCTATCAGATCAGGGACCCACTTCAGACACTCTGTTGTGTTGTGGGGTCATAGGCATACTGAGGGAAAGGGCTGGTAAGTCTCTGGCAGGCAGACAGGCATGTCCTGATGTTAGACAAATGGCAACTGTAGGCACAGAGTCTCAGTGCCCATGTGCTCATGCATTCAGTGCCCCATGTCAGCAGCATGGAGGAAAGCGGAGAGGATGTCAGCTCTATGAACCCCTGAGAAAGGTCTTGACACAGTTGCCACCTTGCCTTATGAATTTGTCTGCAAGAAAGAAAGAGAACAGGCTTCTGCCAGGCCAGACAAGCCCTAGCATGGTCTTTTGATGTGACATTTCAAATCTGGGGTGGCCATGCCAGAGCTCAAGGGACTGTGACATGGTCAAACTGAGAAGGAATCCTGAACAGATCTTGGGATACCAGACAGGCTGGTTTGTCTTCTCTGAGCTCACCTGTTTTGGGTTCAACCATTAGATATCTTAAAAGAGGGTTTTGCCCTGTTGTTCCCAAGTGATATAGCTTTGATGTCAATGTGTGACTGGGGGCCAGGGTGGCTGTGGATTTGCAGGTGTGTGTGACATTGAGGAGAGGCGGCTGGGGTGGGGCATGGCGGGGCTGGATGACAGGCAGTTGGTTCCCCTTAGACTCTTTGGTGCTTCCATATCCTCACAGCCCCACAGCAGTGGCTTCTCTAAGGAATGTTTCTTGGTGCCACCTGGTAACCAAGATGACCCTTGATGTCAGGCTTTTCACAGGGGAAGTGGCCTTGACACATGGACTTCCTGGTTAGTGCTGGTTAGTTATATGTGTCTGGGTCAAGGTGACAGGGACAGAAACTCCTTGTTTCAGGAGAGGCCTTAGCATTCAGCAGCTGCTGCTGGTGGGCAGGGAAGGTGGATTCCAGGAGCCACTCTCCTGGCATCTTTTTGGGTGAAGAGTAAAGAGAACATGGATGAGACAGAGGCCAAAGCCCCTGGCTGCCAGCTCAGGAGGGAGCTGAAGGGAGGGTAGGAGGCAGAGGGCGAAGGTGGTTGTGGTGACCGTGAATGCTTAAGCCTTTAGCCTTCACACTTCTGCCTGTGAGGGGAAAATCAGAACACCCCAACAAAACTACTGCAGCAGGAATTTGTAAGAACCATCCAGGAAGATCTTATACATGCACCACACACAGGTGTGAAATGACTGTTGTGCATTGGGCTCAGGTGTTTCTTTCTGGCAAATGATGTGCAATGTGGAAAAAATGGCAAAGGTCAGCCTGGATGTCTCCCATGTTCCAAGGTACTTTGCAGGCTGCTGGGCTCCCCACCCATAGCCCCATCTTGCAGCCTTCAGGGGAAGACATGTTTAAATCCTGAACAGGAACACGGTATAACTTCGTGCTCTTCCACCCCCTGAAAGGTCTAAGTCAAAACACACTTGCAGGCAGCCCCAGCACCCAGCGGAACTCCTGCCACCCCTGTAAAACAGGAGCAGTGCAGTGTGCAGAAGGCTGGTCATGTGACCGATCCAGTTCCAAGTGGCCCTCCTATGCGGCTCACTCAAGCTACAATTACTTAATCCTTTGTTTTGCCTATGGGGTACCCCATAGTCATAAGTGACCTGGAACCATCATTTGTAAAACCACAGGACGCCATATCCCAATCACGTACATGGCACCATAATCTTCTCTGAGTGTGAGCTGTGGAGCCCGATGACACATCCCTCAGGCCACTTTGTGACCACTTCACTTCTAGGGATGGGGGCACAGCCTCTCCCTGAGACTTTCTGCTGCCTTCCCTGTACACACAGGGTCTCCCCCCGGAGAGAGAGTGTGTCGTCCCCCCCGCCCCCGCCCCACCCCACCCCAGAGACGATCATCCTAACAGAAATCAGTCTGGCTCAGGCCTAGCTCAGGGGAAGCTCTTACAAAATAGCTTTGTGCTCTTTCTTTTCCTTTCTAACTGGTCTAACAGAAACACCAGTGTGCTGTTTGTTCTTTATTTTGATACAAAGCCTTTTTGCCTTCTTTCTCTGATGAGAGTCACTGCCTGTAGTCATCCACTCCACCTACAATAAAAATGGACTTGTTAGGTCCCTTGTGCTGTCCTGAGACACAGGCCCCTGGACAACTGGCAGGAAGGTTTAGTTCCTGGGAGGACTGGAAGGACCAGATGGTGACATGACCCCGCTGGTGACCATGGGAGGCACCGGGACACCACCTGGCAGTAGCCAGCACTGTTGGGGTCTTGTGCCTGAGGCTTTGGGACAGCAGTTCTGGCTGTGATGTCAGTTCTAGTTTGATGCTCACTGTGAGCTGGACAGCCACTGAGCCTTGTCCCGATGCTGTACAATGAAAAAATATTCTCTTCCATCCTCACCTGGTGGCCACAGTCTGGCCTTGTCGATCCCCTGTCTTCATTGCTACAGGCTGGAGCCTGAGCTCCTCAGGGCAAAAGCAAAGATTCCTGGCACCGTGGCCTGGCTACACTGCTGCCCAGTTTTCAGCAGTGATGCAGAGGTCACTCTCTGTCTGAGCCCCGCCTTGTGTGATCACACTGCTGCGTGTGCTTCTTCACTGTTCAGTATCACCTCTGAGGAAGCTGCCCTGCCTGGAGTGGTGTGAAGGTCGGACCTCCGTGTAAAGAAAGGACATTATTACATTTATCCTCATTTATAATGATTAACAGCTAACTTCCTTTGTTAAGTGTGTCTTTGAACTTAGCATAATGCAGCAGTATAGTTTTCTGGAAAAATAAGAACTCTAATTGGGAATTGGAATTTGGGCAGTGATAATATTTCAAGACCCTTTCAAAATGATTTACTTGTGTTAATACCTAACTGCACCTACAGGAGGCACTGCCATTATTTCCATCTTACAGGAGAGGAAATTGAGCCGTGATCCCTGGGGTCAGGGGCCAGGGTGGATCTGTGGCACCAAACGATTGGATGGAAAGTTACCAGCAGTGCAAGTTGTGTCCATTAGAGAGGCGATCAGGGCCTGAGCTTCGAATACAATAAGCATCTAGTGTTTCATGGATGAATTTCCACTGGGGTCATGACCCCTCTGGACTCATGTGCAGGAATCTTGGTCATGGACAGGAAGCACCACATCCAGGACAACCTGGAAAGGATTCCCTGCAACATCTGGTTGGGGACTCTCAGGCCACGGAGGGTGAGTTTGGATTAGCCGTCCTGCAAAGGATCCAGGGAACCTGGATGAAGCCACTGCTGGTGTCCTGCTGTGGACCTGTGGCAAGAGCTGTGGACAAGACCGAGCTGGGACCTAGCCAGGTCAGCATGGTGGATGCTGCCTCTCGGCTTCCTCATCTCTGCATCGCATGTACTCCTTTCCAGTGTTAATGCTTGGCTTCAAGGATCTTGACTGAGCATCATGATTCAATTTGAAAGTCTGAACTCTTTAGAGACATTCCAATTTAGTGTAAATAGGACAAAATTCACTTTGACTAATACCCCAAAGGATTTTCTCAGTTTGTACTTGACTTGCCCAAGCTCAAGTAAGGGTCAACACCCTGCTAGACTTATGCATCTACTTGACCACAGAAGCCTTCAGATGGAATAAATTCCCGACTCCAATCCTCTGTGCAGTCATATAGAAAGAATTATGGGATAGCCTCCTAAGGAGATTAGAAGTTAGGGGCAGGGCAGGTATAAGAAAGGATGACTTTGCTCTTCTGTTTGCTGCACTTGCTCAAGCATTAGAACGGTTCTAGCCTTCTGTCCACCCACTGCTGTCATTAAATAAGGGCGCATTGGAGCTCTGAGCAGTGGTGAGGGAGCCAGGCATAGGACCTGGTGTTTGACGACTGCACCAACTTTCTGTTGCATCCCTTTGCTGGTTCCATGCAATCAGTACCACATTTAACACTGAAGGTGACCATGGTGCCAGGTTTCTACATTCTTTACTATGAAGAACTTATTTTGGTAGAAATATGTTAATAGTTAGCAGCCTCACTCATTAAAAGTACAAATGTGGATAGCGTCGTCATCACTAGTATTTACTTACTTATTTTTCAGATGCTTGTTAAACAACGAGTGATAATCTCTTACCACATCAATGTGGGAAGGGCTCTAGGAACTGCCAGAACTCCAGGAACCCTTGGACCTCATCCACATGGAGGTTCTGGGGTGTTTGCAGATGTCCGGGTTTGGGGCACCATGTTGGTTGAAAGGATAAAGGAAAATCGCCTCATTCTCTGACAATGTTAGGTGCACTCCAAATTCCAAGTGAGTCACTTATGAACTTGGGCATTTTTTACAGAATGTTGATGAACACAATATATAGGACAACATTTTAGGTTTTACCTTTTCACTACAAGCAAAGTGCAAGCAGTGTCTTCTAGTGGCTTGTCACCTACTGTTGTGTTGATTGTCCAAATGCTGTCTTTTATGTTTAGGACGAGTCTGACGGTGGTTTTCTACACAGTGCAATGGACTTTAGGTGTTAACTAAAATCTTTGCTGTGGTAGTGTATTTAATAAGGCACAGTCTTGCCATTTGGCGTAAATGGAGATAGTTATCATCAAATTTGGAAGCTCAAAGCATAAACAGACTCAGCAATGGCGGCCGACTGCACACCGACTGGTAGCCGAATGAAGACTGCACACGTGTCATCACAGTGGTGCCTATGTCTTTGCTTCCTCAGGACCACAGTCACCTGACAAGCTGTGTTGTTTCAAGTGAAGGCTACAACTTAGCAGAGATGGAATCTGAGTCCTTAGGAGCTCAGCCCCCTGACTCTGACTCAGTTTCTCTTCCCCTGCACAGAGCCCTGATATGGAGGATGCTTTGAGGTCATTATTCTCAGCCAGATCAACTGAGTCTTGACCTGTGGGCTGACCAGTCCCCTAACTTCTTCCTGTGACTTTAAGGCACAGGAGGCTTTAGGTCCCCAGAATTAGTCACTTAGGCTGCTCCTTGGGTAACAGGGATTTCAGTCCTGTAGAGCATAATTCAAACTGCTCCCACATCCCAAAGTATATACTAAGCATGACACATTGTCCCTGGGGAAATCTCACTTTTTTAAGGTAGCTGCAAAGGTGTATCCTGTTTGGAACTGCTCTGTGCCTAAGGATTAAAACATCCTTCCAGCACCCTGCAAGGCTGGGTCACTCCAACGCAGCCTTCTCTCTGACAGTTTCTCCATCTCTAGGGTTTGGTGGCAGCTCTGTGTATGTGACCCCTGTCGGTCCTCCTCTCAGGGGCTCCTGAGTTCTGAGAGGCCATCTCCTTCATTTGGGAAACTCAAGACCTCTCAGGACTCCTGTTCACTCCCGCCCAGTAGACTGTGGTGAAGATCTGGAAACTCATGGCATCTCCTGAAAGATGGAGTTGCAAACTTGCAGAGATGATTCTTAGGGAGGAGGAATCCTTGGTGAGTTTGGAGAAGAAATGGGGCAAGGGCTTGAGTCTCTATTTTTGAACTGATGTGTCTCTTTACAAAATAAGCTGCCCTCAGGTTCAGGCCACTTTCCTGGCCTGTCATGCTGTGCCAGGCTGAAGGCAAAATGAGCTCTCAGATGCATCAAGGATAATCAGGCAGGAAGGGAGCCCGACATCCCACAGTTTCTAAGATTCAAGTGACAGCCGAAATGGTAACTGCAAGTTACTGTAATAACACCAAAACTCATTCTAAGAGAAGCCTCCCGTGTTTACTTCAGGACAGTCTTTGGATCAAACACTGGTCCTGTTTCTTCAGGGAAATGGAATTGGAATCTTATGTAGCCCTTGCTCAGTGGGTCATGATGTGACAGGGATGTCAAGCCATGGGGTGTCAGGTTCGCCATCTTTAAAATGCACTACTGACCCAAACTTGAAAACGGGAAGTACTAAGATATACTATGAAAGTTATCTTCATAGTATTGAGAGGGAAACCCTCTTTTCCTATAATTCCTTTAAGAATTATATCGTCTGCTTGTAGTGAATGTTAAACCACAGCTGTGAAGAAGTCAAGCCTGAGGAAATTTATGGTTCTGGGAAGTCACAGAGAACCGATGTCATCTGCTGAGTTGCTACCTGCTGACTGCCTTATGTTCTGGCACACGTGAAACTGTCCCCCACAGGGTGCAGGAGAAAGAAATTATTTGAAGTGATCTGAGAGTTGTTAAGCTTTGGTAGCTTTTGATTTTGCAATAAATGCACAGAAACATGAAGGAATTTGGTAGGCGTCTAAGCATGAAGGAAAGTGAAGGTCAAGGAACAATTTGGCCCCAAGTGCAGTGGACAGGATGAGATGCAGAGAGATGTCTAGGAATTGAGGAAGACCGGGGTACTCTGGGGGTCACCCATGCCCCACAAAGCTTCATCCTGAGAAGATGTCTCTTTCCTGGCTCTGCTGGGCTGAGCTCTGGGGACAGTGTAGGTCTGTGAAGCCAAGGCATGTCTCCAAGGCCACCCATCAGAGTGGCTATCTCCCTGTAGAGATCGGGTTCTGCAATTGGTCACATTTACCCCTGGCATTTAAAGGGCACCTTACACTGGGTAACTGCTCTCGTGTCCTGCTCTGTGATGCCAGCTAACAAGGCTGCCTTGCCCTTGAAGTCTACCGGGTCTAGGTGTGTTGTCCAGATTAGGTAGCAGGATATAAAATCAACATAGAAAAATCATTAGCATTTCTATACACTAACAATGAGCAAACGGAAAAAGAATGTATGAAAACAATTCCATTTACAATAGCCTCAAAAAAAATCAAATACCTAGGTGTAAACCTAACAAAAGATGTGAAAGACCTCTACAAGGAAAACTATACACTTCTGAAGAAAGAGATTGAGGAAGACTATAGAAAGTAGAGAGATCTCCCATGCTCATGGATTGGTAGAATCAACATAGTAAAAATGTCGATACTCCCCAAAGTAATCTACATGTTTAATGCAATTCCCATCAAAATTCCAATGACATTCATTAAAGAGATTGAAAAATCTACTGTGAAATTTATATGGAAACACAAGAGGCCACGAATAGCCAAGGCAATACTCAGTCAAAAGAACAATGCAGGAGGTATC
Source organism: Castor canadensis (assembly GCF_047511655.1). Classification (NCBI taxonomy): domain Eukaryota; kingdom Metazoa; phylum Chordata; class Mammalia; order Rodentia; family Castoridae; genus Castor; species Castor canadensis. The sequence continues at coordinate 1,457,508 of NC_133386.1, read as the reverse complement.
ACAATACCTGACTTCAAACTATATTACAAAGCAATAACAATAAAAACAGCATGGTACTGGCACAAAAACAGACGTGAAGACCAGTGGAACAGAATAGAGGATCCAGATATGAAGCCACACAACTATGAGCAACTTATCTTTGACAAAGGAGCTAAAAATATACGATGGAGAAATAGCAGCCTCTTCAACAAAAACTGCTGGGAAAACTGGTTAGCAGTCTGCAAAAAACTGAAACTAGATCCATGTATATCACCCTATACCAAGATTAACTCAAAATGGATCAAGGATCTTAATATCAGACCCCAAACTCTTAAGTTGATACAAGAAAGAGTAGGAAATACTCTGGAGTTAGTAGGTATAGGTAAGAACTTTCTCAATGAAACCCCAGCAGCACAGCAACTAAGAGATAGCATAGATAAATGGGACCTCATAAAACTAAAAAGCTTCTGTTCATCAAAAGAAATGGTCTCTAAACTGAAGAGAACACCCACAGAGTGGGAGAAAATATTTGCCAATTATACATCAGACAAAGGACTGATAACCAGAATATACAGGGAACTTAAAAAACTAAATTCTCCCAAAACTAATGAACCAATAAAGAAATGGGCAAGTGAACTAAACAGAACTTTCTCAAAAGAAGAAATTCAAATGGCCAGAAAACACATGAAAAAATGCTCACCATCTCTAGCAATAAAGGAAATGCAAATTAAAACCACACTAAGATTCCACCTCACCCCTGTTAGAACAGCCATCATCAGCAACACCACCAACAACAGGTGTTGGCGAGGATGCGGGGAAAAAGGAACCCTCTTACACTGTTGGTGGGAATGTAGACTAGTACAACCACTCTGGAAAAAAATTTGGAGGCTACTTAAAAAGCTGGACATCGATCTACCATTTGATCCAGCAATACCACTCTTGGGGATATACCCAAAAGACTGTTACTCCAGAGGCACCTGCACATCCATGTTTATTGCGGCACTATTCACAATAGCCAAGTTATGGAAACAGCCAAGATGCCCCAGCACTGACGAATGGATTAAGAAAATGTGGTATCTATACACAACGGAATTTTATGCAGCCATGAAGAAGAACGAAATGTTATCATTCGCTGGCAAATGGATGGAATTGGAGAACATCATTCTGAGTGAGGTTAGCCTGGCTCAAAAGACCAAAAATCGTATGTTCTCCCTCATATGTGGACATTAGATCAAGGGCAAACACAACAAGGGGATTGGACTATGAGCACATGATAAAAGCGAGAGCACACAAGGGAGGGGTGAGGATAGGTAAGACACCTAAAAAACTAGCTAGCATTTGTTGCCCTTAATGCAGAGAAACTAAAGCAGATACTTTAAAGCAACGGAGGCCAATAGGAAAAGGGGACCAGGAACTAGAGAAAAGGTGAGATCAAAAAGAATTAACCTAGAAGGTAACACCCACGCACAGGAAATCAATGTGAGTCAACTCCCTGTATAGCTATCCTTATCTCAACCAGCAAAACCCCTTGTTCCTTCCTATTATGGCTTATACTCTCTCTACAACAAAATTAGAAATAAGGGCAAAATAGTTTCTGCTGGGTATTGAGGGGGGGAGCGGGAGGGGGTGGAGTGGGTGGTAAGGGAGGGGGTGGGGGCAGGGGGGAGAAATGAACCAAGCTTTGTATGCACATAGGAATAATAAAAGAAAAATGAAAAAAAAAAAAAAAAGGAAGGGGTAGACGCCCTTTCCAGGAAGAAAGAAGCACTTGGATCATGAGCAAGTGGTTGCCTCAGATGTCACCTGTCCCTTGGATATTCACTTAGGTTTTCCTATTTTTGTCAGCACACACTGTACATCGAAGAGTCAGAAGCCCAAATTCTAGGTACAAACATGATGTTTCTACTAAGCCCAGACAGACATGAAAATATCACATACCACGGTCTTTAAAAATTATTATTGGGAGTATAAATACTCATATTGGTGGTTTCCAGATTTCGCTCTAGAGTGTTACCTTTATTCTGTTGTAGAAATACACACTTCTGGAACAGCCTCGTAGTGAAGGAAACCACTTGGGAGAGGAGGAAAAGCCATGTAAAGAACCAGGGAGAGAAATTCCAAATCTAGACACAGATGCTGTATCCAGAAGCATTGTTGAGGGCATGGAGCCCTCGAAGAGCCCAAGAAACAAGCAAATTATCACCTAGCATCAATGTGCTGTGGCCTCTGACCTCAGCTCAAGTGGACAGAGGTTTCAGAGCCCAAGAAGACAAAAGGCTCCAGAGACCACAGGATAGCCCAGAGATGAACAGGTCACTTCCCTGAGAAACCACTCCCGACCCCAGCAGAAAACATTCATCCATCAAACAAGGGGACCCGACCAGGCTACCAGATTTTTGATGCTTGTTTTAATCTGCCACTTTTGGCCAAAGCTTCAACACATTCATTTTTTTCTTTTTGCTAACCAAAAGTGAGTTTTTCCCATGAGTTATATATTGTCCACTTAATTAAAAAGTAGGTATCAGTCTCATAGCTATTTTTGTTGGCCCTTTCTTCCCCTAAAACTCTACTGATTACAGATAATCGAGTGCCTTTGCTTTTACATTCTCAATGATGAGAGAGCAAACTTAGGGGTACTTGTGCATCTCCCCCAAATTTCTAGGTTCCATATGAAGAACTTTTCTTTATTGGTCAAGATTTAGGTGCTCTAAATCATCCTGTACTGATGTACATCCACTAATGCTACAAAGGAAAGGTTTGGAAAAATTGCCCCAAGATAGCATGAAGCAGTCTACGTACACAAATTGCTGTATTTCTGTGATTTTTTTTTTTTTTAAATCACATGCTTCTACTGCCAAGGAATTCTTTGTTCACATGACCAACTTGGTGAAAGGCTGGGGTGCACTTGGATGAGATTGAGGTGCTCTAGATAAGGTGGGAAGATTGCAAAACTGGGGGGGAGGTCGGTCTTCTTGGCTCCCAGTTCTCAGGCTCCATGAGGCCATGTGTGGCTGCTTCTATCACGTGGAAAGCTGGAGAAGGGTTAAAAAGATGGTCTGGTCAGCCCTCGGAAGGGATGTGATTAATAGGCAGGCCACTACTTGCTGGATCGATGCATGAGGGAGGGACCTCCCCTGTCTCCCCTTGCTCTGCTCAGAGGTCATCCATCACCAGAACTCTTGAGAACAAAGCATATTTGTGATAGTATTTGTGCACATGCTGGGTCTGATTTCTGCATTTGTCCCAGAGGACGAATTCTTCCAAGCCCAGCTCCACTGAGGGCGCACCTGCAGTGTGTTTATTTCCATGTTGGCCCTGCGTGGGAAGGAAGCAGGGTGGGGAGAGAGGCCAAGAAACATCGTTCTAAATGCTTGGCTTCCTAAGACGTGTCAGTTGGCCAAGGAATGGTGGCTGGCGTGGTGGACTGTAAATTCTGCGCCGAGCCCAGTGTTCCTTCCAGAACTGCGGCTCTGGCTGGGCAAAGTCTCCTCTGCTCTGAGTGTCGCAGTCATGGTGCTAGGGGGATGGTGGGAGTAAACCGTGTCCCCCAGGATCCAGCGGCTATGTGGTGAGCGTGGCAGGCTCCTTTTTTAGCCGTCTTGCGTGGTTATCACAACGGATGGATCTCAATGGTTCAGAAGTAACAGGGATTCCGGAATCCCCACTATGGGGTGAATGTGACCAATGGCTGACTGAATTAAAATCTATTTTTCTCCCTGGACGTGTGCAATGTGTCTCACTAAATTACATTTTCCATTCGCGTTCTTGTGGATTTATGTAGCTATTCTCCCTGCTGGTCAAGTATTGTTTTCTCTTTGATATTCCTAATACGGATTTTTATTGTTGAGATTGTCTTAAACCCATGTCATATCCGTGGCGTGAAAAGACTGCTGTGCCTGTAAGGAAACTGGATGTTCTGAGGAGCACTGTTTCTTGTGTGCACTGCAGAACACGAATGCATCTCACTCACAGCTACGCTTTGGTAAAACGCCTTCAGGAGCTTTGGGGATCCTGCTCGTTGCTTTTCCTTGGCTTAACCAGGACACTGCTGATGAATTAAGATCAAGAGCAATGGAAGAAACTCTAAAGGGGAGGCAGGCATCCTGGTGCTGTACCGGTGTCTGTCTGTCCAGGAGGACTAGGGGTGACTACAGGGCTTTGTCTTCCATGGTGACGGAGCAGGTGAGGGTGGGTGAGGGAGGATGTGTGTGCTGAGAGCACACACAGGGTCGTCTTCAGCCTTGCACCTAGCAATTTTTAAACCTTCTGTCTCTCTCCATACTGTGGGACCAAGCACCACTTAAATGCTGTTTTGTGTTGATCTTGGTAATGACATTTTATGTGCAAATCTCATTTCTATCACATTGCCATGTGTCAAAAGTGCTGTTAGTAGTCAAATAAGTTGAGTGGTTTGCTGATAACTAACTCAACTTTCCTTTAGTCTCCAAAAGAGTGCATGGCCACCGTAGGCAGCAACCTCCAGGTTGTGCACATTGGTTCTTTTGGGTAAGTCACATGAGGCAGGCCTGCTGACCGCTCTCAACAAGGCTTCTCACATCTCTGCTTCCCTGGCTCAGGGCAGCTGTAAGACAGGCCAACACTGTACTTCCGGCCCAGTCTCCAGGGCTGACTGTCCTCACCGTGATTGTGGACAGGCGATAAGGTCTCTTTACCCAAAGAGAAGAGCTGTCCCTCCAGGGTTACCAGTGTTCCCTGATGACAATGTGCAGGGCAGGAGGCGGCCAGTGGCAGTAACTGCCTCCTGAAGTTTGTATTCTCTTGGAAACTTCCCGACCGAGCAGCGCACTTGGCAGTGAGGAGCGTCTGCAGTGCTGAAATGAGGCTCAGGCTTAGCTAGGGGTGACTTGGTGTGTTTTGTAAACAAATGTGGCTTCACCAGTTTATGTAAACATAAGACGCAGTTGGTTGGAAGGAGGGATCAATAGAATTCAGAAGGTTAGGATCTGGACGCAGAAGCAATTTTCTAAATCTCTCTGTTTGGAAATGGTCCAGAAATCAATGAACTTCAGCAGGTCAGACCAGCACGCATCTTCAGGCCGGCCCTGAGAGCTGGATCCTAGGCCTGTGTGCTGAAATCAAGCAGCGCTTGGAGAGCACCCAGGGCGCTGCTCAGCTGATGGCACTGCAGAGATGGAGCTCTTACCTCACCGCGGCCACCCTGTGCCCAGGGTGCAGCCTCATTGGCTTCTCTGGGTGAAGTAGTGCGTGTGCCTTTCTCCTGACTGCTGGAGGGCTACATTAAAAGTGGTCACTTTCTCCAAGTTCAATCTGCTTGCAGAAAATACCACAAGATTTAAAATGCATCCACTTCCCCGCGGTGGCGTTTAGAAGTGGCCGTGCTCTGGTGTGGTTTGTTCCGCTGGGAGCCGAGCTGACCTCCATCAGAACTGCCTCGGACTGGTCACAGCACAGAGGTGGGTGCACTCTGTCCCCTGCTCTGAACCCCCTCATGGTTTCTGCCGTTTGCTTATAGCAAGCAGTCTCAGGACTGACCACGTGGCCTTCGGTCCATTTGGAGTTGATTTTTGGATGTGGTGAGAGGTGGGGTGTAGTTCCATTCTTCTGTGTCAATTAAGAACAAAAAACCAAAAAACCAAAAGCAGCCTGAAGGTCGGAGCCAGCTGTGCAAAGACGAGCATCCCAGGACTCCGGGAACCTCAGTCCCCTGTCAGTCTCCCCACAGTGGGTTCTTTAACAACTAGACTCTTGGTGTTTTCTTTATTAGGCATTTTACTTCTTCATGAAAACCTTGTCAGCTAATATGATTTGTTACATTCAAACATCCAAATTTTAAACTTGATCTCCTTTGGTAATGTATTGTTCTGTGTTTAAACAAAGATAACCACAATTTTAAAAAGGATTTCTGTTCCAGGATGCCATACCGCTTTTTTCATGATGTTTTATTTCTTAGTGAAGCCATATTAGATGCTTCTAAAATCACAAATGACAAGCACAGAACATTGCAGTGAGGTCTGGACTGTCTCCACTGTCATTTGAGGGACTTTGAGGATAATTTTTTTGAAAGTACAAAACAAAGAAGGGACATAAAATGTGAAAGGCCGAGAGCTTGTCTGGAAGTTCTCCATCTGCTAAACCTCTAAATGATGGCATGCTTTTCATATACACAAATTATTAAAGAGTTTTCAGATTTAGGCAAATCATGTCAAGTGTTTACTGTCTTAACTTCTTAAACTCTAATCACGTCTTAGTTTTCAGTTCAGTAAAGTGTGTTAGTCTTGTAATGCAGTCAAGACATGCACAACTTCAGCTTGCAACCTGAGACGAATGCATCTTTTAAGTTATTGGGGTTTGAACTCAGGGCCTCATGCCTGCTGGGCAAGTGCTCTGTCACCTGAGCCACGACACCCGTGCTTTAGCTTGGGTTTGTTTTTCAGAGAGGGTCTCTCGCTTTCACGCTGGCTGTGATTTTCCTGTTTCTGCCTCCCAAGGAGCTTGGATTACAGGCATGCACCCACTGCCATGCCCAGCCCCAACTTTACTACATTGCAAATCCAGTTTTACCAAAACCGATCATTGAAAAGCCTGACCTCTCTGTTGGTTTTCTGTCCCTGTGGAAAATTACTTTTCTGTCTAGGTGAGTTGATTTCTGGGCTGTATTCTAGAATTTTCAAGTATTCCTCTTACAAAAATAAAGATCTTTGGATTAAGGGCGTGAGCTACTTAAGGTGACAGTGTCTTGTATTCATTTAGATACAACTTCCTGTGTTGTTGCAATTTTAAATTGCAGTTGCCTTTGGACATCTTGGTTCTACAGTAAAAATATAACACTTTTGCCAAATTAGGTCCCATTTTAAATATCACTGATCATGCAAACAGTGCTTGGACCTGTGATGAGACAGGAGCACATAGCAATGGAAGCTGCTCACCCATGTGACAGGGAAGCAGAGAGCAAGACAGGAGGAGGCCAGTGTCCCAGTACCACCTTTTAGATTATGCTGCCCATGACCTAACTTCCTCCCACTAGGCCCCATCTCTTAAAGGGTCCACCACCTCCCATTGGGACCACAGGTTGGCAACCAAGCTATTAACACACGGGCCTTTGGGGGACACTTCCAAGCCACAGCAGTCACTGTGTCTGTACCTCTACACACCATCTGCACTCCGTGACTTACAGTGTGTGTCCAGCGAGGCCTCTGGATGCTTCTGTAGCTGTCTCCTGGCAAGGATTTGTGCGGTGCTCTGCACAGCTCTGGGGGCCTCATTCAGACACAAGGCAAATACCCAGCCAGGAAAACCATTAGAAAATGAGAGTTATTGCTGGTGTCTGACTTAGAAAATGCAGGACAGAGGATGTCTCCCTGGCCTTTTGAGGGATTTTAAATTCTCAGCATTTGGACACTGAAGCACCTGAAGAGGTTTACGCAGTTAGACTGTGGCACTGTTAGGCAATTTTAGGTGATGCTTGCCAGTCTGCTAATTACACAGAAAACCAGCTTCTAACCTGAAACTCAGGATCCAGGTGCGTCTTTCGAGAGGGTAAAGGAAAAGAAAAGAATAGAAACAGACTGATGGATTTCAGATTGGACGACTTTATTGTAAGCCACAGTGTGTTCACATTTGTCAGGTGATTTCCTGTTTCAGAAAACCATGGTCTATTGCCAAGTTTAGAATCAGAAAGTCAGAAGTTCAAATCTGGGCTCACTCCTTGGGGGATTTTAGTGACTCCTAAACTCCTGGTTTCCCCATCCCCCAACCAAAGCTTACAATGCTCCTTGGATGGGGTTTGGAGACACAGCCCGCAGCACATGTGAGGGCATCGAGGGTTGGTCCGGGGGCAGTGGCTGCCTTTCCTTCTCTTCCTGTGGGTGCACCTGCTCACTTATTTCTAGGACACAGGCAGACAGGTTCTCAGATGGCAGGAACATTAGAAGTACATGAGTGAATGAAGCACTGTCCCCTATCCCCGAGGACAGCAGACTCTGTGGGTCCACTGTGAGGATGGATGATGGGAGCTCTGCAAAGTCCCTGAGGCCACGGGAAGGATGCAGAGGGACTTAGCAGATGGATGGGAGGGTGAGGTCAGAGTGGGGAAGAGAGAACAAGAACTAAGGCCTCCTCCCTGTGGAGGCTTAGTGGGGGATCCGGTTAGGGTCAAACGTGGCTGAGGAGGAGGGCGGGGACAAGAGGTCAGTCCACTCTTATTTTAGGCGTTATTTATTTGTGAGCTCTTCTCACTGTGCAGAAGCAGGTGGAAAGGTATTAAAAGGCTGTGGCTGAGTTTTAGACTTGGGAGTCAACACAGAGGTGGTTATGGGAACAATGGGGCATGGCTGACCCACACGGCCCAGTACGGACCTCTTGTCATGCACTGAGTGAGTGTCTACCGCAAAAGGGCATGGAATAGGTGACTTCTATTTGTCCTTGGGGTCTCCTGTACTTACTGTGGTGATTGTTGTAATAAGTAATGCTTTTCCCTTAGTTTACTGTTGATACATGTCCACTGGGATGATGAGAAGATTGCATTTCATAAGCTAAAAATAAAAAGTATATGAAAAACAAGTGGCTTTTTACAAAGAAAATTAGCTGAGGGCCACTGTAGAAATTTGGGAACTACAGGATCACAAAGAGAGAGAGAGCCTAAGTCTGTAACACCATGACCCAGAGGCTGGTTCTTCATATGATTTCACAGTTCTGAGAATTTTGCTCTTATTTATCTAAGGGGTGTGTGTGTGTGTGTGTGTGTGTGTGTGTGTGTGTGTGTGTTTGTGTGTGTGTGTGTGTGTGTGTTTGTGTGTGTGTGTGTGTGTATGTGTGTATGTCTATGTACAGTGTATAGAAAACTGGAACCACATTCTACATTTGCACTTTAAAATATTGCTTGAAAAGACAGAACAGATATTATGTAGTTTTACATGATATTAAATTAATACATTTTTGATGTCTGGAATTATACTTATTTAACCCACCTTTTTCGTTGGGCAATTAGCTTCGTTCAGATTTATTTTTCTAATTAAAGTAATATTGCAGTGGGCAGCATAAACACTTATGCACATTTTTGATTTTTACCTTGGATGTGGAATCGTTGGGCAGCAGCTCACCAGCATCTTAAGGGCGGTAATGCATATGATAAGTCAGTCAGGGTTTCTGCATTCATGAAACGTTTTGAACAGCTTGGAAAGTCACTGCTCAAAATTCAGAAGCAACAACTTTATTGTCCTTGGTTTTTGATTTAAGAATCTATGTTCTTTACAAGCCTCAGTGTGCAAGAATACCAAAGACTCCAAACCTTTAACCAAAGTCGAGTTAAATTAGAACTTTTCTGAGGCCCAATTAAGGTCGGTTAGCCTTAAAAGCTGCAGTGTGCACGGTTTCATTTTCCTGTGGGTCTGTGCTTTTCAAGCCTTGGTGTCAATGAGCAGCAGATGGGCTTGGATGTGGAAGGGGCAGAGCTTCCTGTGGACAGTGAGCCCATGCGCAGGGAAAGGCAGGCCGCTCAGATGCCCGGCGGAGGCCCGGGCACTCATGCAGTTACTCATCTCCATCTCTCGGCACAGCCTCACACCGCAGCCTCCCTGGGGCCTTGCCTGTGAGATCCCAGCTCGCTCACTGTGCTTCACCCTTTCACTGTGGACCGTGAACCATGTCCTTGGGCCTTTTACTGTAGCACACGCTCCTCACGTGTACTCAGATGTGCATACGGTCATTCATTTCCTTCCCTGGAGAGGACAACTCCTTGGTGGTTAGAGCTTCTGTTTTGCACTGAGAAGACTGGCAGATACAGTGGGAAGTGTGGGGCGGGTAACAGCCCCTTCTCCTTTTTTCCTGGTGGAGTGAGGAACATGGATGAGGAAGAATGACTGTCACCTGTCATCTGTGAGCCCTGGCTGTTGGCAGGGCTGGCAACACGATGGAAGTGTGTGTGAGTGTGTGTGCATAAGTGAGAGTGTGCGTGTGTGTCATGTGTGACCGAGCGTGTGTGCACACACGTGAGCGTGTGTGTGACTTTGCACACACATCTGTGTATAGGCATGTGACTGTGCTGAGTGTGAGTGTGCCCATGCACGTATGTGAGTGTGCATGTGTCTGTGAGAGAGTGTACACGCAGACGTGTGTGTGAGTATGTGTTCGTGTACAGGACAGTGTGCACAAGCGTGTGTGGCTCGGGAATGTGGGCAGTGGGAGAACACTTTGCCTGTGATGTCCGAATAACCCTTTCTTAAAATGTGTGTGGGATCTTCTTGTGATAAAAGCTGAGATGTGAAACAATCAATTTAGAATTCTCCAGCACCACATAACCTGCAAGGCATTTTCATGCTCCACAACCGATTTTGGCCTGGTGATGACAACGTTGTCGTCCCCACTCCTCCCTGAGGATGCTGCCTGTGACCTCCTCACTCTGCCGCTCTCATTTCTCCCTCATGGCGGACTGAGCACGAGGGACCCTCCCAGTCTTTGGTACAGGGTTAACACACTGTGCTCTGATGGCCCGTCAGTGCCTTTGAGGCAATGTGGGGGGCCATGTCTTCCTGGCGCCTCAGACACCCCTTGTGCTCCCGTGTGGACCGCAGGAGTGATAGACAGTCGGGAGCCAGAGGTTGCACCCGGAAGGCCTCTGTCCAGAAGTATAGGGAAGTGGGATTGACAGAACCATCCAAAATCTTCCATTCCTCCTCATGTGACTGGGAGGATGGTGGTTGTGGGTATCTGGGTGCAGATAGGACATCTTGGTGGTCCTTGAATGGGTGACTTGGTGTCCGTGTTTCGTGTGAGTTTCAGAGAAGAGCAGGATTTATATCTGCAGAAGGTCGTGGGCAGGGGTGGCATTTTTCTCAAAGGGCCAGAGTAGAGGGACGACGGAACAGAGGGCTTCTCGTGCCAGCAAGTCCTGGCGGGTAGTCCTGGCGGGTGCAGGTGAGACGTGGGGGTTGTTGAAGCAGAGCTTCTGCTCCCTGGCTTCCAGCAAGAGCAGCTCCCATGGCTTCCTGCATTGTCCGTGGGAGCAGGAGTAACTGGGGCAGGCTTAGCCCGTCCTCATCATCCCCGACAGCGGAGTGGGGCATCCAGAGATGTGTATGTCTCATGTCTGGTTTCATACAGGCCTGGTTTACCGAGAGTGGTTCTGCTATTGCGGAGCTAATTTAAATCAAATATTGCAATTCAAGATGCAATATTTGATTTAAATTAGTGAGTTCTTGGTGAGACCGTATCTAGGCGATATTCATGTTCCTTAGTGTGAAGAGGCTCGGGACATTAACAGTGCTGTGGTTTGGAGTAGATATGGGGTTCTGGGCATCCCTCCCCCCACTGAGACACCAGCTGCTGTGCCTGGATCGTCTGACTCAGTGCTCTGAACTCTGCAGGTGACTGGTGGCAGCTTTGGAGGAGGTGTGCAGTCCAGAGCTGTGAATTTAGGTCGGTTTGAGCTCCTAGCCCAGTAGTCTCACCTACCTGCCCACCTTGCAGTGAGCTGCGTAGACTCTGGAGCAGGTGCGCACAGCAGCAGGTCCTGGGGTTCAGGAAGGACCTGCGCTCTAGGTGCTGGGGTTCTGGGCTGAGATTGTTGGTTGCAGTCTTTTTTTTCTTTTTTTCCCTTTGGCAGTACTGCGGTTTGAACTCAAGTCCTTATACTTGCTGGGCAGGCAACTCCACCACTTGAGCTTTTGGTCAGAGGGGTGCAGGTATTGTCATTGTGACCCAAAATCCTATCCGCCGTTGTGGTTTAAGTGACTCCCAGGGGAATTAAAGGGCCAGCACATTCTCCCCACTTCATTTTTCCCTGTTTGTCTTTTTAAGAGGAAGGCATTAAAAGCTAGGATATCCAGTCAAGATCAAACATACATGTCCAGGAAAAGGTGCAGGATCCAAAGGTTACACGCCAGGCAGATCCTGACGCAAAGCCAGTCACACCAGCAAAAATATAAACAAACACAAACACAGAGAAAACAGCAAAACCAGAGGGAGAAGTGAATCTGACTTCCTAAGTTTTTACATTATTGGATTCAAATGTACCATTTTCAACAACAAAAAATTTGCAAGGCATCAAAGAAACATTTCCAAATCTAGAAAGGTGATCAATAGAAAACCGCCCTTGCCTGTTGGCAGATGTACTTGACAAAGACTTTAAGACTCCTGTCTTTGTGTTTAATGCCATGAAGATGCTCAGACAACCAAAGGGGGATCAGGGGGAGTCAAGAAACAATGTCTGAACAAAACAGACACATCAGTCAAGAGAAAACCTAAAAAACGAACAAAAAATTTCTGAAGCTGTAAAGTAAACAACAGAAATGGTCAGTTTGCTAGAGGGAGTCAAGGGAAGCTTTGAGCAGGAAGAGGAAAGAATCAGAAAACATTGAGGACAGAATAATGGAAGTGGTCAAGTCTGAGGAACAGAAAGAAGAGTTGGGGACAGCAGGCAGAGCCTAAGGGACCCAAAAGGCATTGTTAACAGACCAATGTGTGCACTGAAAGAGGAGAGAGAGGATATTTGAAGCCATAATAGCTGAAAACTCCCCAAATTTTCTGAAAGGCATGAATATGAACTCCAAGTAAGGTGAGCTCAGACATTCATTGTCAGATGCTGTAATCAAATTGTTGAAAGACAAAGACAAAATTAAGAGAGTGCTTTCACAGACAGGGGATCTCCAACACGATCACCAGCAGATTTCTCACTGGAAACTTTAGAGGCCAGAAAGCAGTGGACAGATACAGTCAAAGTGCTAAAAGGGAAAAAATAGCTATAAACCAAGAAACCCATATCCAGAAAAACAGTTCAGCAAACATGATGGAGAAAGTAAGACATTCCAAGATAAATGAAAGTCAAGGGTGACATTTTGAAATCTCCAGACCTGCCATGCATGAAAGGCTCAGAGAGTCCCACAGGCTGAATCCAAAGGGCCCTGGGCAATTAATTCCCAAGCTATATGAAAAAAATAAGATTCAGGGAAGATAAGTGTGTGGCAGCTATAAAAGCTAGTGTTCTTGTGGCAATGGTTTGTGACTCCGGGTGTCATTCCCTACAGGATTCAGGAGACTAAACTGTTTAAAAATTATTGGTCTACATGTTTGTATTATACAGCTTTGGCTCGTGTCTCTCTTTTTGTTTCCTACACAATTTCAGAGATTTTTCAGTTCACACTGGAGCACGTAAGCATGAAGATGTGATTTTGTAACAGTGGTGTAAAGGGAAGACAGAATGTTAAAGGAGCAGGTTTTATAGTATTGCAGTTAAGCTGGTGTCAATTTCAATTTTGGTGGTCTAATTTTAAGTCCCTCTGGTAAAACACCAACACAATGACTCAATGACACTCAACATAGTAAATGAGAAGGCAATTTAAGTACTTTTATTACAATGGACAACTAAATACAAAAGAAGCCGGAGAATATAGTAAGCAAGGTTCAAAATAGCTTTAAGATATCTAGGAAACAAATGGCAGAATGACAGAAGTCAGTCACACCTCCACCAATGATGAGTTTAAATGCATGAATTAATGATCCAAATACATGCTGTGCACAGACATTCAACTTTATCTCAGGGCCTCATGTCCAAAGACAGAAAGAGACCAAGAAGAAAGAGTCGGAAAAGGTAATCGGTGCTAACAAGAACCAAAAGAGAGCAGCCAAAGCTCACAGGATGCAGGACAGGCAGGGCAAAGGGGGGCATTTGTAGCCACAGTCAAATGAGAAGAATCAAACCAACCCCCCCACGCCCCAACTTACAGAAGTAGGAAGGGAAGTTCCTGGTTCTAAAGACCCAGAGACATTTGGCTTAGAAAATGGCCCGAGGAGGTGAACAATGGAAATTAGAATAGCAGAAGAAAAAACCAGTGAAAACAAAAGCTGGCTCTTTAAAAAGAGCAACAAAATTAAGCTTCCAGCTAATCTCAGTAAAAAGATTACTCAAATTTCTAAAATCAGAAATAAAAGTGGGGAACCCCACTACTTATTTTTTGTGAATAAAAATGGTTACAAGGGAGTGCTACAAATAAGTCTGAGGTAACATAACGGATAACCCAGCTCAAATGAGCCCGTTCCTAAAACACAAACCTGCTGGGTCCTCACCCCGAGGACAGAAGGTTTGCGTAGACCTATAGCTAGTAGAAAGGCTGTTTTTAATGGCAAAGTCAGCCCTTGGGATCCCCCAAACCCGTAAATAGGAGCTAACATCAGTCCTTCTCAAATGCACTCAACAGTTTTAAGAGGGAGACTTCCCTACTCACTCAGCGAGGCCAGCGTTGTCCAGAAAACCTGGGACTGATATTCTTTATAGACACCGATGCAAAATCACTCAACAAAACACTAGAAAACAAAATTCGGTAGTGAATTAAAAGAAATACACACCAATGTGACAAGATTTCCTCCTGGAATGCAGGGATGGTTCTACACAAGCACATCGGTGGATGTAAGGTCTTAGTCACAGAGCGAAGGGCTGTCAACCCTCTCAGTAGATGCAGAAGAATCCTTTGACATAACTTCAAAACTTTAAACGCAAGTTAAAAAATGACGAAAACTCTCAACACACGAAGGACAACAGGAAATGGCGTCAAAGTGCCTGACGTGCACCGGCATGGATACGCAGTGCAAAGCCTGCTGCATCCGACATTCTCGGTGGTGAAAGACTGAAGGTAGAGGCCAGGAACGAGGCCAGGAGGCCTACCTCCCCTGCTCTTCAATATCGTTCTGGAAGTTCTCACCAGAGAATTAGGCAAGAGAAACAGATGAATGGCCTCCAGACTGGACAGGAAGAAATAAAATCAACTCTGTTAACAGATGATAGGATTTTTATTTTTTGGCAGTACTGGGGTTTGAACTCTGGGCCTCACATTGTTGGCGCCCTACCACTTTAGTCATACTGCCAGGTTTTTTTTGTTTTTTTCTTTAGATATTTTTTGGGTGCGGTCTTGCTTGTTTTGCTTTTTTTCCCCTTTATTTTGTTTTTCCAGGGCCAGCTTTCTAAAATCCAATGACAAACGAACAACCTGATTTAAAACATGAGCAAATGATTTGAATAGAAATTCGTGCAAAGAAAATACAGAGATGGCTGAAAATTTGCTCATGTCACTGGTCATTAGGGAAATGCAAAACAATGCTACAGGGAGATCCCACTCACACCCTCTAGAATGCCAATATAAAACAAGGAAACCAAAATAATGACTGCTGGTGAGGATGTGGAGAAGCTGGGACCTTGTCCACTGTTGGAGGGACATAAAATGAGATAGCCACTGTGGAAAAGTGGTTTGGAGTTTCCTTGAGAAATTAGCAGTATTGTTGCCATGACTCCACCAATTGCACCTCAGGGTACATACCCCCAAAGAATTGGAAGCAGGGTCCTGATAAAGTATTTGTACCCCATCTTCAGTGTGTAAACCTTGGCCACAGTAGTTTAAACGTGGGCAGATGAATGGGTGAACAATGGACTATTATTCAGCCTTGTAAAGGAAAACTGGGCACATGCCACAGCCTGGCTGGACTTTGCACACATTATGTTAAGTGAGATAAGCCCACCACAAAATGTGCGATCCCAGTGGTGCAAGGATCTTCAAGTCATCAAGATCATACAGACAAAGCAGGTTGTGGTGGGGCGCTGGGGGAGCTGGAGTGGGAGCGAGGAGTTAGCATTTAACAGTACAGAGCTTCAGTTTTAGAAGAAGAAAGGCCCCGGCAAATGGATGCGTTCAGTAGAGCACTTAAGGAGGTTAAGATGGCAAATTTTATGTTATGTGTATTTTACCACCATCAAGATAATTGAGAAAAAGCCACGGAGAGGTACTACTTCAAACCCTCGAAGTAAAAAGTCAGAAAATTCAAATTATTGACAAGGATATAGAAAAGCCTCGACTCCTGCCAGGAGAAGTGTTGGATTGTGCAAGTGTTCTAGAAAACAGTCTGGCAGTCTCTAGAGTTTAGTGCTCCCTGGTAACCCATTCCTTTGAAAGACAAAATCCACACGAAAACATGAGCACAGATGTGCACAGCAGCCATTGTCCGCAGCAGCCAAAAAAAGTGAAATCAACTGGAATCTGCCTCAGGTTTAAATGGATAAATAAAATGTGACCGGCAGTGGAGCGTTATTTGGCCATAAAAAGGAACGAAGTGATTCACATCACACACTGGAGGAGCCTTGACAAGATTCCGGGTGAAAGGAGTCAGTCACCAATGCCCACACGACCACGAGGGTGGACGCTCTGTGTGTGAGAGGCACAGAGGACGCAAGTCTGCTGAGGGGGCTGGGGACGGTGGGGGAGTGACTTGCAGCTTTGGGGGACGCTGGTGACAATATTCTACCCATGGTTGTGTTGATTGTGTTGTGCAGCTGTGAACAAATAAAAACCATTGACTTACTCACTTTAAGTTGGTCAGTGAATGGCAGGTGGATTGTATGTATGTCAGCAGAGCTGTTATTTTCTAAAATGCTGGGGTTTGTGTTAGTAATTTTCAAAAGTGTGCCTTATCAGATTTATTTAATGACTGAGTTACAGGAACACTGGGGACAGAGGGACATCCTTTTTGCTTCTCTGTAACACGGTGCCTACCCTTCCCGCAGCTCGTGCCTTGTGGTGCTGTGACAATTGGTCTTCTGTAGTTCTTACTGGGAGGACTTTCATTCTTAGTGCCCTGTCCGGCATAGCTTCTGGCAGAAAGAGGCTCACTCAGTGTCCCCTGAGCAAAGCTGAGTGGGTGAATGAGTTACACAGATCCAGTGACTTCCCCGAAGTCACTGAAAAAAATCTAAAGGCAGGGTGGGGAAAGGAAAGGCTAAGTGTTTTCATTCTCAGAGCAGCACTGTGCCAGTCAAACCATGTCACCCTATTCCCTTCTGTCCCTGTTCTGTGTCTCTTCATGGGAGCTTTGCCGAGCAATCCTGGCAAGAGATGGACACCTCTCCCGGTGCAGCCGAGCAGAGGGAAGGGACACGAGGAAGGAACCGCCGTGGCTTCCTCTGCTGCTTCCCACAGAAACTAACATAGGTGGTGCAGCTGGGTTGGAGGGCTGGCGTGGCGAACCTTTGGCTCCGGAAGGCCTTCAGGGTTGGCTCCCGTGGCTTCCCTTCCCAAGTGCAGGGTTGGCCTCGAGCACTTGCAACCCCTTGTGATTCAGCAGTGAGTCAGCGCGGCATTTGGGAACCTATCTGTCCCCTGTTCAGTTGGTTCACGTTCTGTTGTGGTCCTATAGTGCTGGACGCGGAAACTATCGCTAGTTCCAGCTCTGCTGTCGAAAGCCAAGCCCTGTACCTTTGCGTTGGAGTGAAAGCTTGTGCGACCTCGGCCCACAGGCCACCTTGTCCTGGAGGGAGCCCCCATCAGGCAGTGATGTCCTGCTCCAGGCTGATTCCACGCACTCATTGGCGGGGCTTCATGGCCTTTGGGTGTTAAAAGTCTGGGCCAGGGAGCTACACATAAGACAAGAGATGTTGGTGGCCCCATTTCACATTGGGTCAGCCCCTCCCAAACCACACACTGATGGACTAGAGTGGGGTCACCTAGGGACATAGCACACCTGACGTCTGTGGGAGTCCCCTCCCTCCCCGTCCTGCAGCTCCTGACATCCGGCTTGGCTGTGAAGGGCCTGAGTAGTGGCAGGGTAACTCCCACGAGGGGAAATGGGACCTTGATACATCTCACCCCGCCCTCCCAATTTTGTCCCAAGGCACCCAGACCCTCGTTTGACTTCTCATCTCAGCTGTCCATGGCTTTTTTGCCGCTGATGAATCATGGTGGGTTTGGAAGTGCTCGCAGCCAACCGTGGCTTTGGGAGGGGAAGCCAGGGGGGCGGCTGTGAGGCTCATGTGATGCATAGCAGCCCTTCCCGAGCCATAGCTACGCAGTCCCAGCCAGGCTGCTTGTTGCTGATTTCTCTAAGGAAGTCGGAAAGAAACGCCGTGATTTTTGTCCTTCCTATGAGGACAGTGGTTGAGACGCTGTGGCCACTGTGAACTGCGTGAGAAGATGAACTTAACGTGTGGGCCGAGGGATCTCTGACTGGAACCCCTGCTCCCAGTTGGTGGTGTCTGGGGGAGGCAGTCAATCTTAGGGTCCTGGAAGTTGTCCTGGGAAGCAGAAAACAGACCTGGGTTCTCAACCAAGGCCCCCAGGCCCCTCACCCCACTGGGAGAGTGAAATGTCCAGGGAGGAAATCAGAGAACTGGACAGCTCTTCCTCCCTCCATGGTGGGGATGCCCCTGTAGCGTTGGGGTCACTTACGTGCAGTACATGGGCTGGGAGAGGACGTCTACCCTTTCTGGGACTGAGGCCATTGACACTGCCACCTCCTTCACAGTTACCGCAGCAACATGGAAGCAGGGAGATTGGGTTTTCAGATTTGTGGATCTCAGAATCACCTCCCTGCCTGCCAAGCTCTGTTAGTGAGGAAATCACCCTGAATGGGGGGAAAGGTGAACACAGCATAGCTTGGAGCTGGACAGGGACGGTTTTGCCCTTAGGTCAATAGAGGTCAGTGCAGTTGCACAGGGTTTGTGGCTCAGCCCCAGGAGCCCAGCCGTGTCCTCTCCTGGGTGGCCTCCTGGGCCACGTGAGAAGTGGAAAGGGTAGCAGGCAGAGCCTATAGGTCTCTGGACAGGTCATCCCTGACAGCACGAGAGATTTCTAGATTATCCTTGTCTAATTTACCATGGTCAGCCTAATTATTACAAATGTTTCTTCTATCAGGCCCCTGTCTTGTTCCCTGGGAATGCAGCATTTTTGATCTAGGTCCAGTTGAAGCTGGATGAACTTGAAGTATGAAGAGACAGGAGACAGACAAGCTGGACAGAAATTGACTTTATTTTTCTTCGAGTCACAAGTTACTTTGTGCCTGTGAAATGGTGGGTGGGAAGAGAAGACAGTTGCTCCCAAAACATCCGAATCGTGGTCTGAAGGCGGAAGGTCAGGAAGGAGGAAATGGTGTTTCCAAGACCTGGGGCTGTCTGCCCAGCCTGCAGGCCAGAAGGAATCCCATGATGATATACTGCCCACAGCACATCCTTTAAAATAAGCATTTGGGGTCAGTTCAGCCCTAAGATACTCAAGGACAGCTTCTGCCTGAGTCAGGCAGGGCACCGCACGTATACCTAAAGGTCGAAGTTATTATTATTAACGAAGCGTTATTCCAATGGTCTTCCAGTTAGGATAGCTGCCTGTGTGCTGTGGGAATGTTCAGTTGTACTGGTCATAAATGTAGAGAAGACACTGAGTGTAACTGTGATTTTATTTTGTTCTTTGCTAAGAGATATCACCTGTTGCTATGTTGCTATGTTTTATTGAGTAGAAGCTTTACAGAAATAACAAGCCAGGACACAGGGCCTGTGTGGCCATGGTCACGAGACCTTTCTGCATTGGGGCAATTGGTAACAGAATCAAACGGCTATTTTCCGTCTTTTCTAGCAGCTTTCTTAAATGTTCATAGTACACTTGACAGGTGCCCCTGCTCACAGACTGAAGATTGTGGTTACCTGGGAAAGCTGTTTTGCAGATTCTTTTGTACTGAAAACAAAAAAGTCTTTTGGGAAATTCAACTAATTTTTAATTTACATTTTAGGATTAGTTAAAAGTTATATATTTTCATAAAATAATGTATGATTAGGTTTATAATACATTTTAATATTATAAGTTTACCAGTAGTTGCTAAAGACAAATTTATAATTAAGATGTTTATTATTTTGTTTGTTGTTTGTTTTCTTATCAAAGGGAAAATTCTAGTTTTAAGTCAATTCAGTGGTAAGGAAACAGAAAATGAAAAAAAATTCCAACAGTTTCATTGCAAATATCACATTTTTCAAATGGAAGAACTTCCAACTGTGCAGAGGTTCCTGTTGCTAAAACACTGTTCTCAGATCACAGGCTGCAAGTCCATGTTCTCTGGAAGAAAGCCCTGAAGTCCACTCAACTTCCAGTAATGATGTTTTTACAGATCAATTTAATAATTATGGTTTTCAGTGTCCTTCATATTTCTGTTTTCAGCACTAAACCGCTAGTTTCAGTGTAAAAACAAGAGTCAAAGAAGCAGCTCTCAGAGTGAGGGAATGTAATTATTGATTCTGAAATCACCGTAAGTTACTGAAACTCCATTTTTAACCATTTCGGGACTCCCCACACATTCCCTGCTCCCCCGTTCTTCCTTTAACAAGAGAATCTCAGCTCTTACTTTAGAGGATGTCCTCTAGTGTTGAATCCTGCTTGCCTGTTTGCACAGCTGTCTTCCAGTCTACTTTTGAAACTCGATGAATTCACTTAAGCAGAATACTTTCTCCTCCATTTTTCTCTTGTGGGTGAAAAATTATAGGTTGTATTTGAAGGGAGAATTTCTCACGGGAGCTTAAATGTGGGCCCTACCTATCTAAATCAGAAGTTTCAACCTGCCACTCCCAGAGTTCATCGTGGCCTCCACCCATCCTCTCAAAGATGCACAGGCTCCCGTGCACACGCACACATAGCTTACTGTCAGTCCCCAGCCTTCACAAAGCTTTTAGTTCACCCTGCTCACCTTTATTTCAGAGGCAAGAGATATCACACAGATACCATGGAAGAGAAATCTGTCACCTCCAAGGTGCAGTAAGCATATGGAGGGTCAAGCTCTCACAGCTATGCTAGATGCAACCTGAGGAATTTGAACCCAAGGAAGTCCCTTTCACAGATGGAGTTAGTCAGTGACCCTGCCCAGCACTCAGGTGAGACCCATGGCAGGCAGGTAGTCTCGTGCTGCAGGACAAACATCATGCTAACGACCAGAGAACAAGTGGAAGCCACTGCTGAGGGAGGCAGGTGCACCTACACAGACGTTTCTTTTGGAGGTGAGGTGACACAGTGACCTAAGAGATGAATGACAGTCCCAGACACAGCTTTGTCTCGTGACATGAAATGTGACAGTGGCAAGAGGCTTCGGACAAACAAGTTGACAATGGGATGTCATTTTATTTTTCAAAGAAGTATATAAATCCTAGTCTTCCCAGTTAAATGATGACTAAGAAAATCTATTTTGTGGGAGTGTTTACTTTATCAGATCATCTAGGTTTTAACTGTTTTTATTGTTGTGCTATTTGAACTGGGTCTTGCCACTCAGTGTCTTCGGACACGAGCTTCTGGGGTGCTGCCCTTTGAGATACAAAATCCGACTCTGCACAGCAGCTCCTTTCATGAACTCTGCACCCGCCACCCTGCACTCTGATACTCTGAGAGGATATGATGAGTGAGCGGGTCCCGTGCTATTGCAACCGTCCTAAATGAAAGTCCTGCCTCTGTTGCCATCGTAAACCTCCTTGTTTTCTCACTCTGACTGGATTCCAGATACATTGGTTTAAATCTTGGCAAGTTGCTACAGTTACAGCAGACACTAAGAGTAACTTGTCCTCTTCAGCATCCTAAGTGGATGTACTGGTCAGGAAGTAGCACAGCAGGAGACGCAGGTGGCTTGGTGGTGGGGTGTGTACAACAGGCCTGTCTTTTGGATTTTAGCATACACAGACCATATAAAATGCTGTCCCAATTACCAAATGAATAAATAAAACCCAGGCAGGTCTCCTTTCTTCCTTTTTCCTATCTTTCTGCATTTATTACCTAGGGAGCATTTTCACTTTAACACTTTTCTAGGGTAAGGAGCCCAGCAAAATCTTTGTGGATAGATGACACACATTGGAAGTGCGTTCTTCTGTACACCATCACACACCATTGCTGTCCAGATGACGGGAGGAGCTCTCGAGGCCCATTGGAAACTCACTCCCACATTTCTAAGGGCAGTTTCTGCTGGACTAACTCCTTGCAAGTAGACGATTTCCTGGGTGGGGCAGGGTGGGACTCGAGGGCTTGGAGCTCATGTAAATGCGGAAGTGTGTCCCTTATCTTGGCATTTGGTTCAACTTTCCCTGAAAGGCAGTGGAGTCGGGGAGCCCAGGCTGGAGGCTCAACCCCAGCACCACACAGCTCCAGGAGGCTGGGAAACCACTATGAGGGCAGGTCACTGATGTCCTCCCCATGTAGGTTCCTATTCTCCAAGATGGGAGGGAGAGGTGCAGCCTCAGTCATTCTGGTGCTACCCAGCCAGCATGATTTGTGGGCATTGCTGGAGCCTCTTCTCTCCTCTTCCCCCCGCATCCTCTTCCCTCCTCATCCTCCACAGGTGTGCACCCAGGTACGTGGGTGCCTCATCACCATTATGAGACAGTGGGATGCCCAGTTTCTGTGCCTTCCCTTCTCTGAATGTCCCTGGTGGGAGTCCTACTCTGTAGGGGGGCAAGAGTCACGGAAGGCAGACAGATGGGTCACTCAGGGCTGTGTGCCAGTGCTGCCTCCTCCAGCAGGACACTGTGCTTATCTGAATGACTCCTAATGAGGGGCTCATAATTCCCGCTTCCTCAGCCTCTCCTTTCTGTAGGATGCGCCCCTCTTCCTGGAAGCTTGCGCGGTGGGGAGCTCCGCCATGGATGGTGACACCACTATCACTCCTCTCTCTGGCAACTGCAAAGTGCTTTGTAGTGGGGTGGCTTCCACAGCTCTGCCGATTCTTCCGAAGTGTTCGTTGTGTTTTATGTGACATTTAGTTTCTGTGAAATGCAGGTGACAGGTGTGTCGTGCTTTGAGCTCTCTATGACAAAGCACACATGTTCACTAGAGCGAGACTGCAACTCGTAGCCATCTGACATGTGCTTTGTGGGACTTCTGTTTAGGAAAAGCCAGGCTGTCCCTGAACAGAGCAAGGGCCTCTGTCACTCCCAGTCCCTGACCTGCAGGTCCCCAACCACATAAACAGGCACTGCCCATGTCACAAGCTCCACCTGCCAGTGGCTTCACAGCCCCTCATCAGGGTTCCTCTGGCTCTGGCAGTAAGCACCTGCCCTGGGCACAGGCCAGAGCTGGAAGCCAGCGCCCCTCAGCCATCCACAGCCTCGCCTCCCTCCAATCCGCATCTCCCCGCTTTGCCATCAACTCTGAAACACCTGGGAAGTTCATCCACACCCTTTCCATTCCCTCCACACTCGTCTCCAGCGCCCCTCCTTCCTGTAATTAAAGTCTTTCCCTTTCCCCATACTTAAAAGTGTGAATTTTGAGATAATTTCTTTCAAAGTTATTCTCTCAGCACTTGGGATTTGCTTAATCAGTCACCGAGCCACAGAATCGAGTTTTACCTGTCTTGTTGAAACTGTTCCTTCTCTTGCCTGTTATAGGAGAAAGTGGGCTTTAGGGAGCTGTTTGGGAAAGTGACACCCTTCAGCTCTTGTTTCCAGATGATGCTGTCTGGAAGACCCATCTCTGGTGCCAAAGGCATTTTATATCCTCATCGTCCAGGGTGGTAGCCCCTGATGGCAGTGGCCACCCAGAACTTAAAATGTAGTGGGGGCCAGTGGGTGACAAAATTTTAAACTTTATCTTGCTATAATTAATTTAAATACAAATAGCCACACATGGCAGTGTTTCTTATCTGGACTGAGGGGTCTGGAGAAAAAGAAAGGTTTTGTTGAACTGCAGATGGGCGAATCTGACCCGGCCCTGGAGTTCTAGCAAGAGGAGACCCTGTGTGCCTCTCTGTGCCTGAGTCTCAAGCCCTGTGGCAGAGGTGCTGGCCTCCCGCCCGGTAGCACCTGGGAGGGAGGTGTCTGCTGAAGGACTGCAGACATCCGGTGCCTCCCACCTATCTCTGAGATGTGTCCCTGCACTGAGCAGCGATAGTGCTGGGGGCTGGAGGGGGTGGCCGCGGGAGTCTCAGTCGCTCCATTTCAGAGCACAAGGGAGAGTTCTCTTGGAAGGATTCCATGTCCCGTTATCTCACAACATAAACAAAGCCTAAAAAATCCCAAGAATCTCTTTCCATACGTGACCCAAGGTGAGAGGGGAACAGGCCCAACCTGAGTACGGGGCATGTCCTCCAAGCAGGGACCCGGAGGAAGAGCTGGGGAAGGAGAAGCGGGTGCATGGTGGGTTGTGGGAGATCCTGCAGCCCAACTCCAGCTAAGGCTTCCTTCCCAAGTCAGCCCTGTGTTAGGGAGCTCAGTACCAAAGCCCTGGGGCAGAAAATGACCCAGCCTGTCTGCTCTGGGAAGGGCCTGCTGGAGTGGACAGGGAGGAAACTTGGGTCTAGGGGGCCTTGCGGACTACCTGGGCAACCTCTGGAAAAGGCGCCTGTCCACTGGTGGCTCCGTGAACTTCGCCCACTTGCTGTGGCTGAGTCGTGGGTCTCAGCCCTGACCTTACTGGGTCCCCAGGGTGAGCCTCTGCCCTTGCCCCTGGCATGTCAACACAAGGGTTCAGCCCTCCCTTCTCAGGTTTCAATCTACCTGGCCATGGTGGGGTGAATTTCCCAGGGGTGGGGTCTTCCTATTGCTCCACCCTCCTCTGAGAACCTGTGCTGAATGTACCAGTCACCTGGCCTCTTTCTCTTTGTGTTGGGTACACAGGGTTCTCATGGATCCCTGAGGTACAGATGGCCATTCTGAGCCTGGCTGAATTCATTCCACTGGTGAATGCTGGATAAAAGCCAGCTTTGCACACGGTTTTGTAGGAAAACCCTGTGGGATTTTCAGAACACTAAATTGTGACCTCTTGTTGGCAGTGGAGCACTTTTAGTTTTGCCAAGAAGCTATTAGGAGCACGTTTTTCCTAGGAAGGGCAGGTAAATGGATGCAGGTGGAGCGGTGCTAGGGGAGGGACAGAGGACATAGGTGATATGTGAGACAGTAGGAAGGACTCATGCCTTTAGCTGGACACACAGAAGTGGACACTGCCTGACCTTTGTTCAGAGATCAGAGAGCCTCTGACCCTTGTAGCATGTACTCACTCAGCTGTAACTCTTTAAAAAGTCAAACTGGCACCCACACATGTAAGACTTCACAGCAATGGTACCCCCCGCCTCCCCGCCCTAGTCTTCACCTGGAGCAGAAGGCAGAGGATCTGAGCTTTGCTCAGACACATGGCTTCCAACAAGGATGGACTCTCTGTTTCCCATTTCGTCCCGCGGTTGTGGCTCTCACGAGAAATGACTTCACTGTGTAGCAGTCTCCACTGAGGTTTGGCTTCAGACGTCCATGTCTCAGCTTTCAGTCCATTCTCTGCTTCCCAGGTTCATCCGCGACTGTCTACCATGTATTTTAGTGCAATTTGCTCTGGTGCTTTGAAATAAGTGGGAGCCTTAGGAATGAAACTCGGCTCTGTGCCCTTGGGATGTCAGCTCACCATCAGGAACACGTTTTGAGCTCCAGCAAAGTAAGTGCCACCTGGGAAATGGTGGCCGTCCACTGGCCGGTTGAGCTGTTGCAGACGTACTGCAGCCATCGGCATTTATCAATTGCACACTATATTAAGTAGAGCTATTTCTCAAGTAGACAGGACTGGGTCATTCGGGCTGCTGGTGCAAGGTTGGATATCAGTGTTTTCTCCTCTTCTCCCTTCCTGTTGGTCCTTGGTCCTGTGATCAGCAGGACAATTTGTGGGCACCTCTGAGAATATCATCTTGATGGGAGGGCCCAGGTCCCTGTGATCATAGGACCTTTAATCACACATGACAGTTCCCAGGTTCCACTCGAGGTCTTCCCAGCCAGAGTCTCTGGGGCGTCCAGAGACCCGGGTGCCACTCACTGATAGACAGCCGGCACGGTGCCCTGTGCAGTCAGGAGCTTATTCATTCAGCCTTGCTTCCAAAGCTGGTTTATACTTGTGAACCCAAGCCCTTCTCATCCACCACTGTACCCCATCGCTGGGGGTCAGTCGCTCTCTGCTTGTGCTGTCTAAGTGTGGAGTTCCCCTGATGTTTGTGTGTCTCAATCTATAGATCATTGAACGATCTGATATAAGAGGCTGCACCGGTCACAGAGGGGCTGGGCGCTGGGCTAGGGCTAGGTCTCCTCCACTTGAGTTCCAAGTGTGTGCAGCCTCCTGGGTTTAATTTCATTTTCTGTATCAATAGAATGTGCTGTGTGTTTTCTTGTTCGTGTTTCTACAAGGATGGTCTTTTACTGCGTTTGTAGCCAGTCGTCACACAGCTTCCTTTCATCTGAAGCCCTGCGGGGTGCACATTTCACTTTTTCACGAGAAGCAGCCTGTGAAGCAGAAAGACCCACATCACAAGGGAGTCCTGCACTCATTAGCTGGGAAACCTGGGAGGAGCAAGGGAGCCACCCACCGCTCCATCTCCTCTGTGAAATGGGCTGTTGGAATCTGCAGTGAGAAGAGGCTTAGGTTAAGGGAGGATGACCTCAACTGAGTGCCAGCACAGAGCCCCGGCCACCTGAGCTGCCACCAGTGTGTTGAGAGATGAAATCTGAGGGGGGTTCAGTAAGAGGAATAAACAGAGGCAAGAGGAGACTGGGAGTGGGGACAGAATGCATGTCCTTCTGTGCGATATTCCACGCTGGGTCACAGAGGAGGACAACGCTCCACCCACTGAGCTCCTGCTGCTCTGTCTTCCTGCCAGCGCTCTTCCCTGGAGTCCTGCCTCAGTTTCCTCAAACGCTTCCTCTTGCCCTGCCATCCCCCCTGTGGTTCTGTAGTGACCTCACACGGCTACCCTGACATAGTTCTTCAGGCATTAAACATTGCTGAGTACCAACTGCAGGCCAGGCACTGTGTGGGGACGCTGAGCCCATACAGATGGGTGCACATCATCTCTGAGTAGTTTCCATCCTGAGGGCTCTGACACGATGGCTGAGTGTCCACCAGTCCATGTCACTCACCTGCTGTTTCACAGAGCTCAGCTGGAGAACGGGAGTTGCTCATGTGTGGTTGGAATGCTGCTTCGTTGTCCTTGGGATATTGGGCAGGAAACTGATTCTCTTTCGTAGCTAAAATACTGAAGACAGTGCACAAACCCCAGGGCACCTTCCCTGAATACATTTCGGTGATGAGAAGTCTGGTGATTCCCAGAAGGAGTGGGCTGGTCTGTGAGTGGAAACTCAGCTCAGGTTCAGGGTCGCAGTTTGCTGGTCTGATTTACTCTTGCAGACTTAATCACTTCTGACCCCTAAGAGTGATGACCAAATGCTGAGCGAGGCTATGCTTTTGTAGCCAAAATAATTCTTGTATTAAAGAAACATTATCTACCTGAAGTCTTTCCAGGAAGAATTTAGAATAACAAAGTCCTGTTGAATCTCAAATAAACACAAATCTGAAACAATTAATAATCCAAGAGTTTCCTTGAATTTTCCCCAAGAAATACTTGCTAACAAGAAGCAGAGATATTCATTTTCGTCACCAAAATTAATACCGAGGTGGAGACAGGGAAGGAAAATAAATGAAAAAGAAATGTTTTGGGGCAGAAAAAATTGCAGAGCAAGAAGCCTGACCCCTGCCCATGCCCAGATGGGGGTCAGGAACTGACAGCTTGCCTTATATGATGGGGGATGAAGAAGAAACTGAGAGACTTATCAAGTGGGGGGTACCTAAAGCTGGTAGGTGCCTATGAAAACACTTAGGAAAGGTTTTGTGTCCACTAAAACAAATAAGAAGAGAGGGAAGAGAGAGAGTCATGGCCTGGGCCTGTCCCAGGGTCCCATACCTGAGAGCATCAGCAAGGTAGTTGGGTGGGGATGTCCCATTGCACCTGCTTCCTGAGAGGCCTGTCTTTACCCTGCATGCAAAGTGGACACTCTGTTCACGTGTGGTCCTGAGACAGGTGCTCTCCAGCCCCTGCCCCTTCCAGCCCACCTGTCTCCAGGGTGGCCCGCCATCCCTCTGCATGTGCCACCCATTCCAGTCAACTCCAGGACAAGGCTGAGTCTCTGGCTTTCTTTCCTGAATCTTCTGTGTCTTTCTGGGAATTCCTTGGAAAAAATACGCTATCTCTTCTTGACCTAGTTTGGTTTCCTTTTAATTCCACACTCCTAATTTTCTCCTTGGAACTTATCACCAATGGGAGGGTCACCTGGTGCTCACATGGAAGATCCAATCAATACTCCGGCTGAGTATTGAGGACAGGGCTGGAGTGGATGTGCCGTGTACTCAGATAGTAAGGGGACATCTGCTTTTAATGTCTTCATGTCTGTCCCCATTGTTTTCTCTAGAACGATCTCGTTTTATTTCCAAAGTGACCTTTAAAATGGGCACTATTTTTGTGTTCATTTTACAGATGAAAAGACCTGTCATTTGACCACAGTGCCCTGTGGCATCAACAGTCCTCCATGTGCCTGTCCAGCTGGCATGGGGACCTCCTGCCTATTCATTGTGTTCACAGCCTTCCTCTCGTCCTGCAGAGTCACTAAAACACCATCTCATTCCATAGTGTGCCCTTGTTCTTTAAACTCCCACAGGCACTCAGCAAATAGGATGCAAACGGTGACAGAACTAATGGCGGTGGACACTCTTGCTCCCTCCTCTCTCACTGAGGGGTTTCACTCAGGAGCCGTAAACTTACTAAGACAAACCTCAACTTGAAAAGCCGATGGTCTGATGTCTGCACTTTCTCACCTACCTTGTTTTTAGATAAGAAGGATGGGGATCCCATGTCACTGTTAAAATAGTGACCACTTCCTCCTGGCAAGTGTCCAGGTCCATCAGAGGGCTGTGCACAGGTCAAGAAGCAAATTCTCAAGTCTTTGTTCAGAAGTGTAGAGCCTTACTATTTTATCTTATTCTTCTGGCAGCCCCAAGTTAGAGAAAGCTGGTATCACTCCCACTTTATACATGAGCAGGTTGAGTCACAGAGGCACTGGACATGGGGGAAAATGAAGGAGCTACGCTGAAGCTCAGCAGAATCCTAGCTACACCACCCTACTGCACTGGTGATCTGGCTGGTTTGCCAACTGTCCTGCATAAGGTGAAGTGGTCACCAGAATCCAGTTTTAATTGACCTACAGTTCGCAACCCCAAATGCTGCAATTTGGCCAAGTTCATGAAAAAGGATCTGTGTTAGTCAGCTTCCCATCACTGTGACAAAACACCTGAGACAATTAGCTTAAAGGAGGAAAGGTTTATTTCACTCATGGCTTAAGTCCATGGTTGTTTGGCTCTATTGCTTTGGCCTGTGGCAGCAAAGGACACCACTGGGGATGAGCTGCTCACCTCATGGCAGCTGGGAAGTGAAGAGAGAGGGAGCGCTTGGGGCTGGCCCTGTAATTCTCATCAAGGGCACACCCCAAAGACCTAACTCTCTTCCCTGAGGCCCTACCTCCCAATAGCACATTCTGGGGACTGAGCTTTTAACACATGGCCTTTCAAGGACATTTGAGAGCCACACCACAACAAGGTCAGAAAACCGTGGTAAACTCCGTCAGGGTCTGTGTGGAGGCTGTTGGCGAGCATCACTGTTGTCTGCATTGTGGAACTTTCTGATCGGGGGCAGGGGTGTTCCCTTTCTCCTGATTTGCACATCTGAGCTGGCCAGTCCTCAGTATGGGTCCAGCTCATAGGTCTGCAGGCTGCTACCGTGCATCAGGTCTCCTCCGTGTCACTTCATCCTGATCTCTTTGTGTATTGACTTCTGCACTGACTTTCACTGATTTGATTTGCCTGCTGGGATTCTGGTCCCGGTGGCTCTTCATCCACTCTCTGCTTTCCTGAGCTCTTTTAGGAAACACGTGTCCTCAGCCAGGTGTCTCAGCTAAGTCTGTCAGCATGGCCTGCTTCACTTGTAGTGGCTGTGGACTGTGAGCTGGGCTGGGCAGCCTTCTTTCTGGAGCCCAGTGAGAATCCTTCAGAGAGGGTGCAACTTGGTGGTCACCAAGAAAGGAGGCTCCAGCTGGTTCTCAACTGGAGACTGATGTGGTGGACAGGTGGGACTAAACGGGGTGGTGGTGGCAGCAAGGTATTTTCAACACACACAGCACGGCTTAACTACTTCCATCAAGTGGAAAAGCATCCCTCTGGATAAAATTCACTTCAGCATCTTAGCTTGAGAGGTAGGCTCCAAAGACTTCCCTGTGCATCACAGATTTGCTGGCTCCATGTTACTGAAAGTGTGGTGGGGAGGCAGGGGAGTCCAGCCTGTCAAGTGGAGATGGCTCCTTGAGTGAGACTTGCTTCCCCTCTCCCGCCCCCAGTACTTCAACAGTTACTTGTGCCCAAAGCTGCCAGATCTGGTTGTGGTGCCATGGCACTATCTTCTGCTCAGCCATGGTCCCTGGTGGTGCCCTTTTCTTAGGGGAGCAGCCTGGCACTGACCTGTCTCTAGGGAAGGGCTTGCTTTGGACATCTCATGGCCACAGATTTTTGTGTTCTTATGATGCTATCCCCTGTCTTGTTGGTAGAGCCGCCAATCATCGTGATGTGGAAAATTCATTCATGTTGAGATGTGAAGAGTGTTTTATCCTGCTTCTTAACCGGTTTGATTTTGTTTAAATATTTTTCTTTTGGCTTAAACCCAGACATGTATTAAGAAAAACATAGACCATGCCTTTGATCCATTGTGTTTGACTTTTATTCTTCCAAGGCATGAGGTACTTGACATCCACAAAGACGTGTCTTGGGCCTTGTCTGTGCCTTCCTCACACCTGCTCTCCTCACACCTGTGCAAACAGCGGTGCTTGTGAAAATAAGAAGTGGGGAACCCCTATAACTGAAAGGTTTTCTTTCTCGAGGTTAAATTGATTCCATTCTAAATTTGGCAAAGGGCCTCTGTCTTGAATCAGTTTGACGGCTCTCAATGAAGTTCTTTTAATAAATAGTGAATTCTCTAGGATGGGAATATTAGATTTTTCTTTGAGACTCTGCTTATTAAAGAATACAACTGACTTTTAAAAACTGATTTTCTTCCATATACTGTCTCCCTTGGAATTTAATTGCTATTAAAAACGGTGTGTTCTCTTATTTCTGTGAGAAAATACTTCCATTGTTAGCTCTGTTCCATTAAAGGATCAAGCACGATGGCTAAATTCCAAGCCTGAATGAATGCTCCATTATTTTTTAAAAGTAACAAATGTACAGGTAGTCTCTCTTTCCATTTGGAGAAAGTGATAATTGAGGTGTCCTACCTACGTCCTCAGGAAATGCAAACAGACCACACTCACACGTGGCAATCACCAGGATTTAGGTCAGTCAGCCTTTTTATCTACCACAGAGCAGTGCTAGCTACAGGGCAGCCCCAGCTCCCAGCTGTGGACACTGCCTGCTCTCTCCAGCCTCTCTCTGGTGCAGCTATGCAGCTCCGGGTCAGCCATGCATGGAGAAATGGAGTCTATCAAACTCCTTGGGCTGTGGGGAGGGCGGTGCTGCCGACAGAAAGCTTGTCTACCCTGCAGTGGCCGTGGGGACAAGCTTCCCACAGGGCAGCACCCAAGGGCCATCCCCTCTAGGAGCTGCCTGCCTCTTGTGCCTCCTTCTTCCTGGGATGCCTCCCAGTTAGGAAATTAAAGCCATTTTTGGGCAAAGTAAAAATATGCACTAGACCCTTGGTGGAAGAATTCAATTGAAGGTGTCACGTGCTGGCTCTGCCGTCTTAAAGTAAAGATGAGGTGTTTGCAAAACCTTGAAAGGCAGTGATCTGTTTGCACCAGTTTACCTGGGCACCATAGCAGATGATCCTGCCTGACATTGAACAATTTGAAAAATAACTCTCTTTTGACCAAGAGTGACCACTTCACTTCCCATGAAGTGAAGACCCTGCCACCTTCTGGGTGGCTAACCTACCTCTTGGTTCCATCCCTACCCACAGTCTGTGGAAGGCCCTGCTGAAACACTTGTCTGAGTTCTGGAAGAAACATGGGTTTGCATCACTAGCCACACCACAGTGACCACCCCTCCTGGGTGGGGAGCTCTGGGCACCCTGCCTGGGTCTCTCATGGGCAGTCCATCCTCCACGAGTCATTTTGTTCCTCTACCTGGCCTTCACTCCAACTCCATCACTGCTAATCTTTCAGTAAGGCCAACCCAACTTGGCCCTTCCTGGGAGGTTTTGGTGACTTTCCTAGACAGGAAGCATATCCTGAGTTTGAGGATTTCTTTTTTCTCTCTTACTGAGGCAGAAGCAAGTTGACTGGTCCCTCACATTTGCTCAGCCCCAATTCTGTTTATCCTGCAGCTCAGACTAGAAGAGGTGATCGGTCATCTTCATCAGAGCATCCCTTGTGTCCATGAGCCATGTAAACCTGGGCACTGCCCAGAGGGCCCACGTGTACTGTCCTGGGTTACTCTGTGAGGTTTCTTCTTTCTTTCTATCAATCCCTTGATCAGAAGACTCCTAAATTCTTGCATCCAGGCAGGACACATATAAATAGGAAGGGAGATAGTGAAGTTTACTAGGTAATCACAGGGCAACCTGGTCTCTGCCGGGTGGAGAAGCAGCAACCAGGAAAAGAAAGGGGTAGGCTCTGTGGTTCAAGGCGTTTGTATATCACTGGTCGCCTGGGGGGTCTCAGATCACCAGTAACCTGTGGGCAGGGAGAGAATTGGGCGGTTCCAGTGGGTGGGGTAGGGTGATTGACAGTTACTCTGAGGTATTTGAGTTACATGCACAGAGTGTGACCAAAGAGCTCTGCCACTAGGAGAGGTCACATGGCTCCTGAGTCCAGTGACTTCCCTATTCTCTAACCTGCCTCACTAATGCTCCAGAATCCAGAGGAAGTATGTGTAAGGTGGGTGATGTTCCATGGCCAAGGCCTAGGATGGCTCTGCCTATCTTGTTCTAAAGCCTGTCCATGTTGGATAGGCAGGGCCAGGCAGAGTGAGGACAGAAGGTGACAGTTGGGCCTGGTGTCCCATCACTTGTGCAGGAGGACAGGCAGGGCCACAGCCTCTGCATCTGGGACTTCCAGGAGTCATGGTGAACTTGGAACCTGGTGTCAAGGGCATGAGAGAGAAAAGGAACCATCAGAAACCTGAGGCCATCCTTGGAAACTCTGTCCAGCAAAACAGAGCTGAAGGCCAGTCCCAGTGCTGCCACAGAGGGGTCTCTGGTGCAGCTGCCTGGTTTGAGAATGGAGTGTGAGTGAGGCCTTTGGGGGCCTCCTTGGAGTCCCTCTTCCTGCTGTAGAAAGGTGTGTGGAGCCCTGGGTCTGAGTCACTCATGTGTGCAACAAACATTTGTTCAAAACCAGCCATTGCATGATTTCTCTCATATGTGGCAGATCGATCCAAACACAAATGCAGCATGGTTATCACACACACCCTCACACACTCACAGTCACACAACTCACACACTCTGTCACACACTCACAATCACACACTCTCACTCACACACCCACACACACACACGTACAAAGCCCCTTCCAATGGCGGGGCTGTTAGAGGTCCTGGGGAGGAGGAAAGAGAAGAGAATGGTAGTGAAGCACATCACGTCCGTGTAGGAACGAGACACAAAGAAACACGCTGAAAACTGCTGAGCAACACAGGTAGGGGAAGGGGATAAGGCAGAGTAATAGAGGGGGTTTGACGGGTTAAAGTGCAATGCATTTACAGTAAAATCCCAAGGCCGAGGCCCACTGAACAACGAGCAGGACTTACACACTGAAGGACAGGACTGCAGGACAGGTCATGTCAAGGGGGGGGTATGAGGGGGCGGGGAGGAGGAAGGAAGAGGGTACAGAAGGGGGAGGGAAGGAGGAGGGGGAGGGGGAGGGGAAGGAAGAGGTTATGGAGGGGGAAGGGGAGGGGAAGGAAGAGGGTACAGGAGGGGGAGGGGGAGGGAAGAGAGAGAAAATGGAGGGGGAGAACCAAACCTGGGTGCTTTGCGTGCATATGTGAATATCACAATGAACCCCTGTACAGCTGTAATGTAATAAATAAAAATGCTTTAAAAAGGCAGCTATCCGTTTCAAACACGAATGCACAGGGATTCTGAGGATGCAGGTGGTTGCCTGGTGGCTTTTCAAGGAGGAGATGTGACCTTCCTGTCCCAGCCGGGCACGCTCCTGACACTCCCGACTTCCAGAATAGGGGACATGGTATGCATTTACTGAAAGAAAACCCCCTCTACTCGAGGATAAGTGTGAAACAGACCCCTGAGCAAAGAGCCCACAGAGAAAGGGCTGCACGTGGCGTTCTGTATCACGACAACTAGGGACAAGGGGATCGGCGATGACCAGGTTTTGAAAACAGATGGTGCTTACAGTTTTTGCAAACACTCGTAAGAGCACTGAATGGCTGTACCCCTCACGGCTTTGTTCCCTGGCTGTTCGGTGGCTTTCTGTCTCCTGCTGCTCCACAGAACAATTCTTTAAACTTGTCTGCCTTCTTTGTCTCCCTCAAGTTCCTGAGAGTCGATCAGGACAAAGACAGAGACTGCAGCCTGGACTGCGCGGGCTCCCCGCAGAAGCCTCTGTGCGCGTCGGACGGGAGGACCTTCCTGTCCCGCTGCGAGTTCCAGCGCGCCAAGTGCAAAGACCCCCAGTTAGAGATCGCGTACCGGGGGAACTGCAAAGGTGAGCTCGGTCCGCTCTGTGCAGAGACCGCAGGACTGGCTGCAAGAGGTGTGCGTGCCTGGGGTATTTATTTAGCTCGTCATGTTTTTCTCAGCTCATGTCGGTGAAGAGTAATTTTGATGAGTTTCAAAAGAGGGTCATTCTTAGAAGTATTGTTTTCCCCCACAGTCTGAAACTGCTGTCGACTCTTTCAACCCTGCATCAGTTTTCCTTTCAGCAAATGGGGTTCCTACCACAGCACACGTGCAACTTTCCATGAGTTTTGGGTTCTGTCTTTACACTTGCAATGTTCATTTTCAATTTCCCAGCTCAGAAATAGGATCTAAAGTGCACACTCAAGTTAGAGCCACACCTCGAAATACTTCCCGGAAACAAACAATGGCGTCTTAGACCCAAGATGAACGGCTTCACAAGGAGACTTACTTCCCTTCCCATGTTCTCTTAGAAACAAGACCCACCTTTGGAAATACTCTGCATGGAGGGGCTGTTAGCCAGCAGTCTCTGAGTTCAGTAAATGACCACCATGTCAGCCACCTCCAGGGCACAATGCCTGTCTTCACCAGCTTCTGAATGTATTTGTTCTTTTCCACATGCAGAATTCTAGGCAACAGACCTGGGTACTTTCTGAGACAACCAGGACAGAATTTTACCTTCTCATTTAGCCCCAAGAACTCTTCCAGTGACATGCTGGAGAAATGTCTGCTTACTAGCTGGGCTTGGTGGTGCATGGCTGTAATCTCAGCAGTTGGGAGGCTGAGACTGAGGTGTCATTAGATCCAGGCCAGTCTGGGCTACATAGCAAGACTTGGTCTCAAGTAAACAAAAACCAAAACAAAAGAATTGTGTGTGCACTCAGAGGTGGGGCTCCTGGGATGCTAGAAGCCCCTTGCAGGCTGAGTTGGCAAAGACACAAGTCTTTCCTGCACGGTGTGTGTCTGCGAGCTGTGTGCCTGTGTTCTGCTGGAGCTGACACTTTTTTCTTGTCACATCTGTGTGCCTTTGACCATGACCAGTGCTGAACATCATCACAGATTCTTTCTTCATCATGGTTTGCGTCATGGTTTAACCAAACTTAGGGTCTTAGAGGACACCAAACATTTAAATGCTACTGAAAGGCTGGGGCCTGAGCCAAGGTAGGTGGGCAGGAGGCTTCTGCAGGAAGGCAGCAGGAGATAATTTTACCTGAGGATGGACAGAATGACGCTGCGGAGTTTGATTGTGTGACCAGATGCTGTTTCTAAAGTGTTAACTTGTGATGGGGAGATGGTGTGATCTTCTTCCCAAGGTAAGAGTCACCAAGGTCCCGGGGTAGATCCCAGTCCACATGGAGCAACAGGAGGGGCTGGGAGAGAAGGTGGAGCCCGCTGTGGAGGGCTGGACATCAGGTCCTGGAGTCTGCACTTGGCAGGGGAGAAGGGCAGCCTTAGGAAGCTGTGTTACTGTGACATCTGAATCCCAAAACTTGAAGGCTGAAGGTGCCGAGGTGAAGAGTTGGGATGGCCAAGGCCTGGCCATATCAGGGCACCTGGGCTTCATGGGGTGGCCAGCCCACAGGGCCCCCAGACCTCAACATCAGAGTCTTGGGGAGCCAGGATTAGGTTCCATACCTGTCTGAACCAGGGGCCTCTAGGGCCTGAGGCAGCTCTACCTCAGTTGGGAAGAGCTGGGAGGTGAGGATGGAGACACTGCGGGGTGTCCGGTCCACCTAACTTGGGAGGAGCATACTGACTGCAGAGTTTCCTTCTAACTTTAGCCCAGTCAGCAAGTCATGGTGCCATGAGGATATGTAGGAGAAAGACTGTCATTTTGTTGTGATCACAAGTGAAATTTTTAGTGGGAAAGCTGTTCAAAATGTTGAAGCAGAAATATGAAATATCTTTTAAGCCAGACATGGTGACACACCTGTAATCCCAGGGACATGGAGGTGGAGATAGGAGGAAAACAGTTCAAGGCCAGTCCAGGCAAAAATGTGAGATGCCCATCTCAACAAATGAGCCTGACATGGGGGTTCATCCCTGTGATCTATAATCCCAGCTACTCGAGAGGCATTAAGTAGAAGGACGATGGTCCATGTCAGCCCTGGACAAAAACTTAAAATCTTATCTGAAAAATAACCAAAGTAAAAAAGGGGTGGAGGTGTGGCTCCAGTGGTAGAGCACTTGCCTCACAAGCATAAGGACCCAAGTTCAACCCCAGTACCTCCAAAAAATAAAAAGAAATGTCTTTGTATAGAAAATGTCTGTAAAAGTGAAGGAGAACATAATTCAGATTAGCTACATGTTAATGGTCCCATTCTCACACGCTTGCACACCCTCCCTACCGTGAAAATCTGTCCGGTGGGATTCAGATTGAGGAGGAGGGAGTGTGCCATGTGAATTAAATGGTTTTCTGCAAATGACATTTTTTCTTCCCCAACATCCACTCCTAACTACAGAATAAGAAGAAAGGAATTTATTGAATGCCATCCACCTGATGCCCCAAATTCTGTATCCTCATTTTTCCCTTGAACTCTTTTCCAGTGGGCATTTAAGTTTTAGTAAACAGCATATTATTTACTTTTAATTTTGCTGATGAAAACTTGGATCAAAGCACTCACTTTCCTTGAATGGGGAACACATGTGCACGTCACACACTCACGTGTACACACACATGCACAAACACACGTGCACACAAACTCATGCATACGTGCACATACACATCACACACAGACATGCATGCATGTGCTTGTGCATGCATACACACAAACATGCATAAACATGCACTCATGTACACATGTGCACACATATGCACAATGCACACACAGTTTATCCAGGCGGGTACTTGATATCCTTTACCCAGCTCTATTTCCTGCCTCCTGGAGGTGGCTTGCTGGGCCCTGTGGTGGCAGGTCACCTGACACAGCACCAGGACCAGGCATGGAGCCCTGTGTCCCAGGGGCCATGGATGCAGGAGCGCAAGGCACTGACACCCTACCTTCCAAGACTGCTGGACATTGTTCACTTTACATTCCACAAAGGACGAGTCTGCTCATTGATGCCAATCAAATATTCATTTAAGGAACATTTTCAAACTCAAGGTTGCACCATTAGGAACAGTATGCCTCATTCGGCCTCTGCTTTTCCAGCCAAAGATCTCTGTCCTTTCAGAGTCCTCACACCTTTGATAGAAAGGACAGCTCTTCCTGGACAGTGGCCTTGGGCTTTGTGTGTCCTCATGGACAGCTTGGCCCAGGGCTGGGGCACTGGCAAGAATTGAGGGCCAGGGGTCCACACCTGCACCCCAGTGAGGGACACCATGGAGTGAGGGGCAGGGTCCACACCTGGCACCATGTCCTCCCTCATTTGTGTCTAGGTAGTGGGCACTAGACACACATTTGGGAAACTCAGATAAAGCTTTGTGCCTTGACTTCCCTCAGCTACCTGTGCTGAGATAAGAGGAAATCTAATACATTTAATGCCAGGATTTGCTCTTGAGAGAAGCCTCTAGAAGCAATCACACAGGCAGACTTAGCTTGTGAAAACAAGGGCTGACCAAGGAGGTCACAGAGCCCCGTTCATCGGGCGTCTTATGCCCGTTTCCTACCATGTTCCCGTAGATAACCCCAGTGGGACATTCTGCTGAAGGGCCATGAGGAAGCCTTCACACTCAGCCTCACGGTGGCCCCAGCCTCTGAGGGTGACAGTCAAGGGACTGTCTGATGAGGACCAGGAACTGCATGGTCTTGGGGTGGCCATCTGGCAGCAGGGCATGCTCTCTGCCTTGAGGAGGTCCCTCCCACGCATTGGACTTTAGACTTCATCATGTGTCATGGTCCAAGCTGGATTCTTTTCTGGCAGGTAGCTGGGTGTGAGTGGAACATGGATGTCCCTTCCATGGTGTCCCGGTTCACTCCTGTTTGCACCCAGCCGAGTTTATCTGGATGACTCTGTAGGGGAATTCCCATTTCCCTCACTAAAATTTTATGTCATAAAATTGTGGCCCCAAAATGTGATAAGGGAGCAGTTGATAAACGTGAGACTCGCCTCCCAAAAGCAAGTTTAGCTTAAATCAAAAGGATCACCATGGGGACAGCGCACAGACACTCACAGGTCCAACTTGTGGTCATTACTCTTGGAGCTGGCCCAGGGGAGCAAACACGGAACTCGGCCGATGCAGGCAACCTTAGCCACACATCACAGTCTTAAAGACACCTGGGTGCCAAGCGCTCTGCTGCCCCAGACTTGGGGTGCACAGTGGGGCTCCCAGAGGCTCTGCTTCACCCTCGTCAGAGTGAACCAAGACTGTCCCATGCTGGAGCTGCCCTGAAAGGAGCTTCCAATCTGTGGCTGGGGTTGTCCCTGGCCTGGGTCCTGGCTCGCGGTGGGCACAGGACGTTAATGAAAACCCTGGGCTGGTTTTCACTGTCAGGCCCCAAAGGCCAGCAGTTAGCACCTCCCACCTCTCCTGAGATGACTTACGGGGACACAGCCCAGTGCCATTGGACCCAGGTGGCGCCATTTGTACTACAATTTCCTCTGTTCTCCAAGAGCATAAATTCTGCAGATTCTACAGCCAGACCCATGTTGGGACTGTCTTCCCTGATGCTCGATGAGGGGCAGGAGATTGGACTGTCCCTTCTCCCTCCAGGTGATAGGAGCCACTGCCCAGCCTTTCCCTTCGAGATGCCTGGGTAGGAATTGGCTGTGCTGCCCAGCGTCCCCTCCGCAAGGCTGCTGCTGACGTTTAGTATTTTGAGGATGCTTTCACATATTTGTCGGGTGACAGAACTGTGGGCAAGACTGTTTTGGATGTACTGGTTAGGAAAATCACTTAAAATATTTTAGTCCACATTTAATGAAAGAGGATGAAGATGTTTTGTGCAGTTCACATTATGGTCTGACCATTCACCCTGGTTAGAATTGCAGGGGCTGCACTCATGAATTTTTTCATATTTTCAGGGAAGTGTGCGGAGTTTGTGTTTTCAGTACTCAGCAAACACATTCATATTTTCCTTTTGATCTGACAACAGCGGAGCTGGCATTGAATGAAAAAAGCCAAAAAAAAAAAAAAAAACAACCAAACAAAAAAACAAGTCACGTTCCAGGAGACCTTGGAGCTACTTTGAGTAAAGCCATAACAGGTACCTGACGAAGCAGCTTCCTTGGAGGTTTCTTAGACCAGGGGCTCGCTGTGTGACAGGAGCGGGGCCTCAGGTGCTTCCTCTGCTGCCTGTGTCCCCACCAGTGCTTGGTTTGCTGCTGTGCCCGAGC
Source organism: Castor canadensis (assembly GCF_047511655.1). NCBI lineage: Eukaryota > Metazoa > Chordata > Mammalia > Rodentia > Castoridae > Castor > Castor canadensis. Next base: position 1,418,037 of record NC_133386.1, on the reverse strand, counting down.
GGCTTTGGTGATACCCAATAAGGCAGAGCACTGGGCACTGGGGAGACCCAGGGTGTGGGATGCCCTCCGTGGTCACAGTCAGATCCTGTCCCCATGGCAGGAATAAACAGGGCACCATTACTGCGTGGTTGGGGACCTCTGGCTCTTTCTCTGTGTGAACCCCAGAGCGATACTGCAAGTGCACACTGGTGCCATTGTCATTGTCCTTACAGAGAAAGGGCTGACTCCTAGGACCTCCGTCCAGGTTGGACTTGGGGGGCTTTCAGGCAGTTTTGCCCCCTCAAACTCAAGGACCCTGGACCACTGTGGATAGGCGGCTGGCCTCTCTTTGCTGGGCAGGGCACTTCTCTCCCCACCCCCGGACACGGAGCTGGAGCAGGTACCTGAAGTCTTCTCATCAGAAAAAAATGTGTTTCTGCTAAGTCTTTCTCTATGCTTAGAGAACTGGAAACAGGGAAGAAGCGCCACCATCTTTTTACCTTTCCTGCACCGTGAAGACGATCCCAGAGCACAATTACAAAGGAGAAAACTAAGACAGCCTCCCCCAGGAGCTGTGTCAGACCACGAGGAGCACCACTTATGGAGTCCACAGGCTGCCAGCCGTGAGCACCTGCCAGTGTCTCCCCAGGGAAACAGCCTTCCATGAGAGCCCCGTGTGGGGCTGAGTGTGTGGGGCTGGAGTGTCATTCTCTCCCGCCCAGGGCTTGCCCCGGTCCAGGACACATTTCTTTCTTCCCATAGACATTGCTACGGGAAACAGCTGCTCTGTGGTCCTGTCCTGACTCTAGAACCCAGTGTGTGCTTGGCCGTCCCAAAACCTCCACCCACACCACGTGCACCTTCCATCATTTGTGGGGTTCTCATGGACCTGCCTTTGGAGTGTCCTTCTTTCTAGAGTAGAGTGGACACAAGGTCTTTCGGGCCTTGCTGGCACAAGGGAATGCTTGCGGATGTGTCAAGGGACAACGACCCTTTCTCTGTTCGCTTTTGCAATGGCTGTCATCTCAGGGATGGTTGCTCAGGAGAACCAAGGCCAGCAGCGAAGGTCACGGTCAGACTTCATGGAGGATGACTTAGTGACCACAGCATGATCTCCTGTGACTCATGGAGAGCTGTTACTGATTACCACAGAGGTGGGCAGGGTCAGATTTTCCTGTCAAATACTGAAAAAACAGAAGTGGTCTGCAGCTTACCTTAATTTTTCCTTTACAATTGGCCAACCCCGATCATATACCCCGTGATTTCTGGTTTATAATTTTGTTCTGCCTTTATGAATTTAAAAGGAGAATTCAGTTCCTTCTGCCCTGGCTGTGCAGTCAGACCTTTTCATCACCACGGGACCTTTAGATAGATAGACTAAGTGCTCTGCTGGGATGGGCACGCTACCTGCAGTGTTAATGAGCAAAGCTAGAGAGAGGGGACAGGGTCCCTGCCTGGAGCTCCACGGGTCTCTTGTCACCACACCTCCACTGCATAGCTGGGGAGGAATTGTTGACACTGAAAGCCATTCTCTGGTTTTCTCAGCGCCTGGCCTTCAAAATAACAAGTGGTAAAATGTTGCAGCTTTGAAACACAGTGTCTGCCTTCATTTGATGCCAGTGAAAATGAAAGGCAAGGCCGTCTGGGCCCTCATCCTGCGGCCTCTACAAGGGGAGCGTGACTTCCTTTGTCCGGGTGCCCTTTGCTGTCCAACCCACACAGTCGCAATGTAAGCTGTATCTGCCAGGCCCTGGCAGGGCTACAGAGGATGGCAGTGAAAAGAACTCTTGACCTCAGAGAGTTCACACAGCCACCATGGTAATCGTGACCTCCGAGTGGCCATGGAGACCCAGAGGCAATACGCCTGCCTGGCCTGTTCTTCTCTGCCCCCAGTGTGGGACACTGAAGGGCATAGCCCCTTCCTACAGGTGCCGGCTTCTGCAGCAGGAAGTCCGAGGCACTGTCACAGGTGTCAACTGAAACATCTCAGGGAGAACAGGAGCAAGAGGAGCGTCAGACACTTGGGTCTCCCCTGGCATGTTCCTGAGGTCCTGTTCTGCTGTAGACAGGGGTCCCTGAAGGAGGAGCCTCCTGGCTTGGGGTCCCCTGAGCCTGAGGTCACCCTGAGCATCTCTGTTTTCCACCATCCTGGAGCAGCTTCCTCAAGTGCCTGCCTCAGCACATCCCCTCAGCTGCTGGAGTTTCCAGGATTCTCCTGTGTGGGACCCCAGCAAAGCCTGTCTTCCAACTATTGCTCGACCCTGTTTTGAGTGATTTTTGCAAAGAACAGAATTATTGGCTTCCAATAATTTTAATGTTTAATTAATTTCTTTCAATGTTTAAAAGAAAGCCAGTGTCTTACACTGCAAAACCCTACTCATTTCTACTTTATAGTGAGCACCACATTTGTATTTCCCACGTTACGCATAAACAGCCTTGTGATTTCACCGGGATCTATTTTACTTTTCAACTGTGGAAATTAAAAAAAAAAAAACAAACACATAGAAGTAAATCAAATCATTTCCAAGTTCATTAGTATCAATCAATGATTCATAAAAATTCTTGTGATTGATACCTTGCTAAACATAGTGATGAATTTTTAAATTTATGAAGTCTTGCCTCTTTCAAGTAGGAGCAAAAAGCTTCTAAAAATATCTGACCAAGTTGGTGTCAAAGAGTTTTTCTTCAGTCTAGTAAAAAGTAATTGAATTCTCTGATTAGAGGTTGAAGTAATAATTTTCTGTAATTGGAATATTAGCATTTTAATCTTCAGTTGAGATGGAGTTTGCCGTGAGGTATAAATTGACGACAGTTTTGAAAGCTAGGATGTCAGCTCATACCCACGAGGGTGGCTGTGACAACTTGAAAATGCACGTTGGCACAGACATGGAGAATTGGAACGCTGTCTCTGCTGATGGGACTATGAAATGGTTCAGCCGATGGGGAAAGCGTCAGGCAGATGTAACGGACAAGTCACCTCTGCTGCACAAGCCCCAAAGACTGGAAAATGAGTGCTCGAACAAAAACGTATTATTTCAGCACTATTCAAAATAGCCAAAAGATGGAAAAACCCCAGTGTCCACTAGCTGATGAACAGATGAGCCAGCACAGCCATGGAGAGCCATGGAGACCTGGTCCAGCTGTTGCAAGATGACCTTCGAAAGTCGATGCTCAGGGAGGGAGGCCAGACACAAAAAGCCAAAAGAGTGTGACTGTGACTCCATTCGCACCAGATGCCCAGAGTGCGTAAGGACATGGAGACAGATATGGATCCATGCTTCTGGGGTGGGCCAAGAGGATGGGAGTGGCTGTTTACTTGGCGTGGGGTTTCCTTTTGGGATGATGGAGCTGTCCTGCAAGCCGACAGTGATGTGTGATGGTGACACTGTGGTCACACAGCACTGTGCACATGCCAATTGCCAGTGAGCTGTGCTCTTTAAAATGGCAATTCTGTGTTGCACCATCACAAAAATCACTTGGCTGATGTTTTGAGGATTTAAAGTGTAAACAGAAATGAAGTACCCCGAGTAAAATCTCAACAAGTCCCCTGGACAACAGGGACCTGCTTCATTTTTAATTCAGCCACAAGAAGCACGACGAGAAAGGGCTTCATCATCATGTAACTTTCCCACACGACGCTCCACGGAGAGTGCGTTTCTATCCCGTTCTTTCAGAGTGAGGGAGAAATTAGAGCCAGTATGGAAAACATAATTTAGAGGGTTGTAATTTCTTTAGTCTAAGGAGTGCGTACACTGTGCACATAATCGTTTTAATGTGGGAGGAACACAGGGGACATCTTTGAGTCCAGTGTCCTCACTGTTTGTGTCTTTCAGTAGAACTGATCTGCTTGCCTGATGTTCAAGTTGTGTGGCAGTTCTGGGTTTACTTGGTCACACTCTTATCAGCGGTAAATGTCCTTGTTTCTGGTTTGCCACCAAGTCTCTGGAGTAGGAATGACAGACAGGTGGCCAGAGCCACTACAGGGTGCTTGTCACAGTTTTATTTTACAAAGTGCCTACAGACTTACTTTGAGGGGTGACTCACACCGACCCTGAAATTCTGTGCTGCTCTCTTCATGTCACCTCCAACTCCCTTGCTACGATCGGCTGAGATGTTAACTTGGAGTTTCATTTCCTATCAGGCCCAGAGCTGCAGCTTTGAGAATTATCTAACCGGTGGCAAATGTTATGTCTTTAAGAAAGAGAATTCCAAGCCAGGAATGAAACCCACAAGTTGTCTGGAAAATTTTTGCTTCTGTGGCATGTCCCACAGTAGTTCAATATTAGCCCTGATTTATGGCTCCATCTGTACCCTGGCTGAGGCCAGGCAAGCTGGAACTCAAATCACTTTTCCTTTGAGACAGTCAAACCACAGGTTATCCTACAAAAACGAGGACAAGTCCAGCAAAGCAGTGATTTCTCCTCAGCTAACACAGGCTACACTAAAACCACACACTGCTGTGTGCTGGCTGCCAGGCCAGGGGCCAGAGTGGACGAGAGGCAGGGAGCCTGGGCAGAGGGCTCTCAGAGGGAGCCTGTGACACCCGTGCAGCACACCCGGTGTGCCAGGAGACCCTGAGCTGAGCCTGTAGAGGTCTGGGAGACATTCAACAAACAGCATCCTCACGCCTTGTGCAGGCCTGCAGTCCTGGCTTGCTCCCACAATGGCATTGTTGTTGACAGCAGCTTTTATTCTGGGCAGTCAATGGGTCACTGTGAGACAATGGGAAGCAGACAGCATGTGACAAAGCATCTTGGAGTCGAGAGGCTACAAATGTCCTTGAAATCTGGGCCATTCTTATTTCAACCCGGAAAAACAAACACTAAGAAAGCCATTCTTGTCAAGGTTTCCAATGCCAAGATGGAACATCCTGTGTTTTGCTCGCAGGGGCGAGGCGGGTATCATGGGATGCTGCCTGGTCACAGAGCCTGGGGTGGCAGACCTCGTGACTTCTCCCAAAGGGTGGTACATGCCTCCGTGGACTGCAGTTATCATCCTGAGTGTGGGACATTCAGCCCACACTTTTAACCTCTTTTGCCGGCGTGGAAACTGAATCACCTGTGGCTCTCGAGTATCATCCATCCGGTCCGGGTCATGCAGACGAGAGAAGTCAGCTTTGCTCGAGGGACACACGGACTGGGCAGTATTGACTTTCCTGTCTTCCTGCATTCTAATCCACTTTCTCCAGAGTGAGATTAAATGTGCTTATATGTTTTGGACTTTTGCCTTTCTACTAGTTTATGGGGTCTCCAGAGAGAAAGAGAGACAGGAGAGAGAAGAGCATCTGGTGAATCCTATGAAGCCATGATTCTGACACGAACGCAGGACCCTGTGAGGCAGTTCGAGACATGCTAAAGAATTCAGGTCCTTTTATCTACTCAGTCCTCAGGTTTTCCATGTGAAGTTGGAAGAGACAGCAGCTCAGTATGGACTTTGAGATCCTGGGGATTAAGATACCAAAGGGCCACCGGGGTTTCCTTTCACAGGAGGTCTCAGCTTGAGCAGGTGCTGGGGCAGCAGGTTCCCATCCTGCAAGGTGCCCTATGCCCCTCCTTCTGAGCCAGTCCGCTCTGGTCTGAGTTTCACTGTGTCCTCTGGACTCTGCTCCATTTGCATGTGACCATGGTGCCCAGGTGGACATCCTTGGGCCTGAGTAGAACCTGCCTGTGACTGGGTGTGACCACTCCATTTTAGGAAGCAAGAGCCTGCTTCCTTGCAGGCCCTCTCAAGGCTTTCTGAGCCTCAGGTTCCCTCACTCACTGTGGTGCAGGATGCCTGCTCTTCCCACTGCCGGCTTTCTGGACAAAGCAGGACTGTATGGCAGGAGGCCCCTGTCCTTCTGAGGAGACCTCCCCCAGCCTCACAGTCCTTCCTCCTCTGTGACTTTCAGGTTGGCATCTCAGAAAGTCTTCCTGCTCCAGCTTCTTTCCTGTGCGTGACCACTCTGCCTCTTTTTCCCCACAGATGTGTCCAGGTGTGTGGCCGAGCGGAAGTACACCCAGGAACAAGCCCGGAAGGAGTTCCAGCAGGTGTTCATTCCAGAATGCAATGATGACGGCACCTACAGTCAGGTTACTCACCTCGCTCCGAGCATCTACACCTGGGCCTCGTGGGTGGAGAGTGTCACCGGGGAGGGGAGATCTGAAGGGAGGAAGGAGCCAGGGCTGTCTGTATGTCTGAGAACTGTCCCTCCGCATGTAAGAAGCTGGTTCCTGGGGAGCCTTGCGTGTCACCTAACGTGTACGGTGCTGGTGTACCTCAGCTGGCCCAAGTGTTTATCACAGCTGCTGATGGGACTGGGTTCTTCTCTGAGGCCATTCACACCTGCTAACCCGGTGCAGGTACTCAGTGTTTAATTTCAGCTTCATGTTAATTATGGAAGGGTGTGCTGAGAGCCGTGTCATCTTGGCCAGGACTGAGCTCCAGGCCTCAGCCCCATATGGGGTCATGGCTAGACGGTGACAAGTCAGGTTGTGGGGCAGTGTAAGAAATGACCCTGCTCTCTTCTGAGAGTCAATGCTGAGATGCCTCATTGAAGAAAAAGCTCCGATGATACAGCACTGCTGTGACCCATCGGGGGTGGCATGAGTTCACCTGACCTTTGAGAGACAAGGAGAGAAGCGTCTCTGCCGGGGTCATCTGAGGAGGTCCCAGGCAGGAGGGCATGGGGGAGGCCAGGAGGTACCCCAGAAGAGCGTCCCTTCTGCTGGATGCCTGGCTTCTCTCTCTGAGACCACCAGGGGTCAACCAAGAGACTGGGGAGTCTCCTGACTTTGTTGGGCCTCAGTTTCTCCATTTGTGAGGTGGGGGTTGGGCTCTATCTGGAGGGGGGTCTGGGTTGGGTTGTCTACAGGGAGGCACCCAGCACTCTAGTGTTTGGTGAAGTACCTTGGTCTCTTTTCTTCCACATTTGTGTGGTGGTGGTCAGCACGTCCTTCCGTGGCGTTTCCACACTCGTGAGACACGGGGTCTCTGAGGCCTTTGTCTGAGTGACACTACAGAGGCAGAGTCAGCTTGTGCACCTTGGGGTGGCAGTCATCAGCTCACCTTCCTGTCCTTTCTCGGCAGGTCCAGTGTCACAGCTACACAGGGTACTGTTGGTGTGTCACACCCAACGGAAGGCCCGTCAGCGGCACTGCCGTGGCCCACAAGACGCCCAGGTGCCCGGGTAGGTCTGGCCTATAGAGATCGGTCTGCTGGTCCCCACGGTGGTCATTTTACTTAGGTTTGCTATGACTCGGAAGGAAATTCAGTACAGGAGGAACAGAAGGTGACCGTGGGGACAAAGCCAAATCACTATTCTCTGTTGAGAAAGCAAAGACTTGCACAAGCGTGCTGTGGCAGCAGGCACAGGGAGACACCTGGTCTGCGTCACAGAAGGTAATGGTAATTCTTAGGTTTTAAACATCCCCACGAGGACAGAAGTTACCAGTGCAAACGACCTAATGTTGTCTTTGGCCAAATGTGACAATTTCTGGGGTGTGTGTGTGTGTGTGTGCTCACACGAACACACATTTATATTCTTTCCAACAAGAAAGTGGATCACTCTTTGTAGGTCAATTTCCAGATGGCTTATTTGCGGTATTTCATTACTCAAAAGGGGACTTGCTGTACTTGGAGTAATAAAAACTGCCATAATAATAATAACCTATAAGTGTTCCTTTCCCTAAATATATTTTACCAAAAAAGGCTATAAATAGTTCAGATCATTTTCATTAGAAAATTGTCTGCAACCCAGATTCGATTAATTACCAGGGAGACCTATATTGCATGATCCAGTCATCATAAATCCCACATTGTTCTTGTAAAAAAAAAATCAGCCTTTACTCTGTGATAAAATAATTTTTCATGTAAGTATTGAAGCATTTGCATTGAGAATTTGCTTTTAGACTTGTTTTCTACTTAAGGGCCAGGTATCTTCTAACTGTGAACTCTTGTTTATTATTTGGGTGTGTATGGAGTCACCAAAGAGCCAGGGCGTGGGCTAGAAGTCAGCTACGTACAACTTCCTAAGCACGGTGACATCGTAACCAACAACAACACAAACTGGCCATCATTTAAAAGCCACGTGGTGTGTGTTACAGGGAACTGAAATATGTTTGTTACCTTTCAGAACTGTTTTGTCATCCAAGGCTAAAAAGTGCTAAAAATGTCATTTAGTGAGTTGATATTTACATCTGATAGTTCTTTTGTAAACTCCTGGAGGAAGGGAAAGAGAAAAAGCTGAAGAGCATAGAGCGTGGGCATCTCTTGGCCTGAAAGATACTTGGCGTGCTGTTTTGTTCCATGCATGGAGCTGAACTTGGCACGGGGCGCTGTTTCAGGAAGGAGAAAGCCGAGGGAACAGCTATTTCTGTGATTGCAGTGATACTGTCTGAAAAGTTTAGTAACTGAGTGAAAGAACTTTCTCAGGAAGTCACTTGCAGAATGTTGGGTTTTGTACAATCTCCAGACACTGTTTTGCTTCTGGAATCAAAGTCACTGCACTGTTGGTTCACATTGCTTTGTTACCCAGGGAGGGTGACAGTGAACTGCACAAAATGCTCCATTTTTCATTGTTCACACTGAGTTTTGGGTAGTGAGGACTGGATTAGGCAAGAGAGAGTATTCTGTCCTTTGGCTTAAAAGTCTGGTGTTGGTCAGGTATAGTGGTGCATTTCTGTAGTCCCAGCTTCTCCAGAGGCCCTAATAACAGAATTATGAGTTCAAAGCTAGCTGGACAAAAGTTAGCTTGACCCTATCCGAAAAACAAAATAAAAATATAAGGGCTGGGATCATAGCTCAAGTGGTAGAGTTCTTGGTGGCCTGAGCTCAATCCCTAGCACCACAAAATAAATAAATAACAGTGGGGTGTTTATTGTGTGGAAAATACCACTAAGTAGTTTAAAGTTCAATTTTAGCCAAGCCTGTAACGTCGCATTCAGGAAGCTGAGGCAGAAGGGTTGGGAGTTCAAAGCCAGCCTGGGCTACATAGTGAGACCTTATCTCAAAACAAACGAACAAACAAAAAAGTGACTACACCAGGCTCACCTGGAAAAGACATGTATGGTTTTGATGTGTGGCACAGTTCTGTGGCTGTGGCCAACCCGCCTCCCCTCCCTGTTGAGCTGGCCAGTGCCATTTCACGCCTGGTTGGTAAGAGGAATATTTTCTCTAGCCCCCACATTGCTGAGGGGAAATCCCGTGAATCCGCAGCTGCACTCCATGCTTTTATTCTGCACATGCAGGGGAGGGGGCGCGGAGACCCCCACAGGCTCTGCTGGACACATCACAGAGTTGTGTGCGGGGTTGAGGTTACAGGGGCACTGAGCTCACCTGCCCCCACCCCATCCACAAGGAATTTTTTTTTTCTTTTTTCATTTCTCTTTTATTATTCATATGTGCATACAAGGCTTGGTTCATTTCTCCCCCCTGCCCCCACCCCCTCCCTTACCACCCACTCCACCCCCTCCCGCTCCCCCCCACCCCCTCAATACCCAGCAGAAACTATTTTGCCCTTATCTCTAATTTTGTTGGAGAGAGAGTATAAGCAATAATAGGAAGGAACAAGGGGTTTTGCTGGTTGAGATAAGGGTAGCTATACAGGGCATTGACTCACATTGATTTCCTGTGCGTGGGTGTTACCTTCTAGGTTAATTCTTTTTGATCTAACCTTTTCTCTAGTTCCTGGTCCCCTTTTCCTATTGGCCTCAGTTGCTTTAAGGTATCTGCTTTAGTTTCTCTGAGTTAAGGGCAACAAATGCTAGCTAGTTTTTTAGGTGTCTTACCTATCCTCACCCCTCCCTTCCACAAGGAATTTGTGACATGCCTTTGCATAATATGATTTAACTTTGTCCCACAGGTTGCACGGCCCCCACAAGTAATGCAGACATGGGGGGTTTTGGTCGCTTTGCATGAGGCTGTGACTAACAACAGGGTTTCACCTGCAAACCCCAGGGAACTCACACTCGGGGCATGGGGTAGATCCCAGAACTTCACCAAGTAGTCAGCTGATACACAGCACAGCTAAAACGCATTGTCCGTGAGCCATGGGAGCACTTTGCATCACATTTATTAAAATCGGGAAAATTCAGTAAATACCTTTGCCTTCGAGTACATACATGCACACTGTGTAAGATTTTAAGATTAGAAAGTAAATGAAAATGAGCAGTTGACACAACTGTCAGGAAATTAGGAGCACAGGCAGCCCACAGGTGGACAGGGTGAGAGGGAGGTGGACAGCACCACCTGGACCCAGCCAGGAAAGAAAGCCCCTCCCCCAGTCCTCTACCTGCACTTGTACCAGAAAGACCCTTTACTTCACAATTATAATATATGTATATGTGTGTGTTTCATTAATTCAAAATACCTACATTTCTATCAATAAGAAAAATGAGATAGCTAGCAGAAAACCAGAGTTCAACAGGCAGTGTTTTCTAAAGGACGTCCTAACTCCAGTTCAGTTAGGAAAAGGTGCTTGGGGTCTTTAGTTTATGGGAAGGAAGTGCAAAATCAAATCCCAGTGCAATTCCCCTACACAGCGAGCAGTGAGCAGACGTGCAAAGCAGTCTCTGATGTGCCCATTTGGTGGAAACAGCAGACTGGCCGTGTGCACCGGGGCCAGCATAAGTTGCTACCATACCTTCCAAGGTCACCTTCACTTTGCACTGGTGTCCCTGAGGACCAGCCCTGGAAAGAACCCTGGAGAAATGCATTCCCTTGTGTAGCAGGGGACAGGCAGCAGGTGCACAGCTGCATTGGTTGTCAGAAGCAAATCCTTGGCATCAGATAGGATAAAACATTGCATGACAACTGCTGGATTCGTTGTGCAGAATGCTGAACACAGACGCAGTGCTGTCCCACTCAGCCATGCATGAGCACAGGGACCATTCACACCTGACACCAGATAAGCCCAGCTCAGCACCTGGAGATGCCTGCAGGAGTGGGTCGAGAGACACACAGGTGTGTGGGTACCCCACACTCAGCTGAGGCCGCTTGTGGGGCAAGGAGAATTCGATGCTCACGGAGACCCCTTTCCTCACCCTGGATGTCATGTCATGGGTGTTTGCTTGACAATAATTCATTCTGTGGCCTAGTTGTGTTTTGTGCATTACGCTCTGTATGTAAGTGTAAATATTCCACAATTTTAAAGTGTTAAAAATGCAAACACCTTTGAGAGCAGTAACACAGTAGTTTAAATTCTCTCTGAGGTGTACTTTCCTTAAGGGAGTCCATAAAGGGAACACCCTATGTGCTTCAGAATAAGAAAAGCACACATCCTGGGTGGTGGGGAGAATGGAAAGGAAAGTCAGACGAGTCTTGGGATCACCAAAAGTAGCATGTGCCCAGGGAGGCTCTCCAGTAGCCCAGTGTCTTGAGGCCACATAGAAGCAGCAAGGACAGTGGCAGGGACCGCCAGGCCACCTCTGCTGGGTGCCTTGTAGCAACCTAGCTTGGAGGTGTCGTGCGCACTACTTTATTCTATTTTATCGGAGGCCTCTGTGCCTGTAAGAGGCTAGCTTTGTCTCCAGCCCCCCATACCACAATATCTAAATTCACAGGGACTTGAATTCTTTGTTTTCGAGCAATATTATCCGTGAAGTTAGAATGTGTGTCCTGCGGCGTGGAACTCCCTGCTTTGAAATTCTAGTCTCAGACAGACCCGAGCGCGGACCAAGTCTCTGGTCAATGCAGGGAGCTGGCCTCCAGGAATTGTCCTTCCGAAGGAGGAGGCCACAGTGGCTCAGACTCTTCTCACGAATCTGAAAAGCCGTCCTCCGCTTCAACAAGTTCAGTGTGGAGGGCTCACCGTGAACTCCATGTTGATGGTGTCAGCAAGGCAAGACGGAGAGGTTAACCAGCACTGATTTTAATACCAGCAAAGGACCTGCCTTCTCCTTCCCACCATGTGAGAGTGATCCCAGGGTGGAAACTGAGGTATGAGAGGCAGAGAGCTTGGGCAGAGGGGGAGTTATGGGGGGTGTCAAGTCCTTAGAGCCTTTCTGACTCCTGTGCCCTCGGGATTTTGAAGTATCCTTCTCTGGGAGCTTCCTAAGCGAGCAGTCTTTATTTCACTAACTGCTGGTGCTCAAGCCCGTTCTGACGCAGGTCGTCACACGTTGACTTCCTTCTCAAGAACCCGCTCTGTCTGCTGGCAGGGCGCATCTGAATTCAGCAGCTGTATGTGCCAACATTGGCCGGCATGGAGCTGGGACTCTGTCATGGCTCAGCAGACACAGCAGCAGTGCAGACAAGGCCAGGCCAGTGGTGGACACTCCTGCAATCTAGAAATATCCAGAGCATCATGGAGGAGATGGACCCCAAGGTTAGGACACACTGGGCAGGCGTGAAGGGCAGAGCAGTGTCACCCAGCATTTATTCCTCACTGCGTCTGCTCCCAGGCCAGGCATAGGAAGAGGGGCAAGGGTGGAAAGGACTTTTGGAGAGTCCCATTGTTGTCAGATGGCAAGCACCATGTTGCCGTTAGAGGTCTTAGGGCTCCAGAGCCACTCTTTGAGCTGTCCCCAGGCATACTTCATGCCTTGTCCTGCTGAGAGCAAGTGTTTCTGACTCACAGCTTGGGGATTTATGCACTCCCCAGACTTCTGCAGATTTAGAAGGTGGATCTGCAGATGGCCTCATGCTCAGAGGGTCTTCCCTTGGCACCAGAAATGTTCAAGGAAGACGCAGTGAACCACAGGGCGTCCGTCAGGATGTGTTCATGCCCTTCAGGCTGTGCTGTGCTGGGAGGGGGCCAGGAGTGCCAAACGCCACTTTCTACACAGTTGTTCTTTTTTATTCTCTAGGGATTTCTGTCTGTCTGTCTGTCTCTTTTTCTCCCCTCCCCCTTTGCAGACTAGTGCACAGCTTAAAAACCAGGGACTTTTCCCAGGAAGGTTTTTTTTGTAGGTACCCTATTCTCTATTATTTGGAAATGACTCTGGGCTTTTCATCTCATCTGTCTGCTGTAATGGAGCTCCCTGGCTAGGAGCTATTCCCGGCCTGAGTACAAAGTCATTTAAGATACTGTAATGTGAACCTATGTGCAAGAATTTGTGATGTTCCAATATGGGGAGGATCGTCCTATGAGCTCCTGTGAGTTGTGTCTGTGAAGTTGACTGTGGATTTTGCATCATATGAGTGACTGGAACAGCATTGCTGGTGCCCATTGTGACCTCCCCCCGACCGACCCCTGCCTTTTCAAACCGGGGACCAGGCCCTGGCACCGGCCACAAGTGAACACTTCGGTAAAGGGCTAGAGATTTTGTCCAACCTGGCAGAGCCACGTCACATATGGGGGGGTCATTTCTCATGACAGTCATCATTCACCCCTATTTCTAACAGTTCTGTACCATCCAATCCAACATGGGCTTTGGTTTCAGTCAGTGAGTTCTCTGCACCATTCCTCCAGGGCTGAATGGGAAAGCCATGTCTTCTAGGAACTTACCTGCTCCGTCTATGCTGGGCACAGCCTGATTATTTAACTTGGAGATTTCTGCCTGCAGTTTAGGGTGCCCAGCTATAAAGACAGAGGATCAGACTGAATAACAGTTCAGCACGTTATTGACATTAGATTTATTCTGTAGGGATTATCTGTCTGTCTGTCTCTCCCTCTCTCCCCTCCGCCTTTGCAGACTAAAGGCAGAGCTTAAAAACCAGGGACTTTTCCCAGAGAGGTTTTTTTTTGTTTTTTGTAGGCACCCTTTGTTTTCCTACTGTGTCTACAGTGCTGGCCACCAGCCACATGGTGGTGTCCATCTTTGTAGGGAAATTCTGAATGATTTCTGAAAACTGTCTCTTCACAAGGGGAAGCTGACTGGAGTTTTCATTTCTCACTAATGGATATCTCTATCAGTACTAAAGACCCCACGTAGCTGAGGAACTTGAAAAAACAATAAATCAGAGCAATTCCAAATATTGAAATCAGTAAGGTAACTGTGGCAGATTTCTCTGTCTCTGAAGAATTTCTTTATAAGATTACTAAAATCTTATAAATTCGAACTTGCTTTGCCTAAATTGAAAAAGATCAGGGACCTTTTTTTCTGTTAAAAAATTTCCCCTCAAAATGGCCTGAAAGATGGTAGCTATTAAACTAAAATATTGCAATATATATCGACAAGGAAATGTAAATGCAAGCAATTTCAACAGAAGTCGAAGTGACTGAAACCCGAGTCCCTGCAGGTGCAGTGGGAGAGATGAAAGTCGGCAGGCAGGACCAGGGCAGGTCCGAACCTACCTGTATTTAAGTCTTGAGAAGACTCTTAGAGTAAGGCATAAATTATATGTACCGTATAACATGTACTTTTACAACACTTTATTTCAATATTGAGAAACTCCATTTTATGCCTGTAATGAGATGAAATAGTCCTTGGATGCAGCTAGCAAGGGATTTGTAAAATTTCCAACAAAAGTGCCAGATTTTGGAATGTCTGAAGGTGTTTCACTGATGCTGAATTTTTCTTTCTTAATATTATTTCTGTTTTAGTTAAGTCAATATGAAAGGAAAGACACGGTGCAGATGTGACTCTAAAGGAGAAATGCTTCGGCCCCTGGCTGGGAGTCTGGGTGGGTTGCTGCCATGGCCAGCTGGGTGGGAAAAGGTTTTCTTACATCTCGACTCAAGTCCGAGGCCCTTTGCAGGTGAGTGGCCTTGTGCTGTCCCGGCCCAGCCCCACCCAGGGCTCTGTCTCCTTCTCCTGTCTTTGTAGATTGGGGCTTATTATGAATTATTCAGTATGTGATGGAAAATATTTTGGTGGTGTTCTTTTTCCATGCAGGAGAAACACCCCTTTTGTTCTTCCTTCTGCTTTGAAGAAGAAAGGGTGTCCTGGTGTCTCACGCTTGAGATGTTGCTATAATCTGCTCGCTCTCTTGCTATGCCTTTTGTGCATTTGACTTGTGTTAATTTAAGAGTCCTCTACAAACAGTCCTTTGCCAGATCCAGTCCAGTGACTTTTCTCTCATTTTTTAGCATTAAAGAAAACTTTCTGAAAGAAGGTAAGAGACCTTTTGGTAGTAAACAGTCACAGTTTGTGTAGCTCACAATAGCCGGGCTTTTCTGAGTGATAACTATGCACACAAAACCAGGATGTGAATTTCCTTCTTGCTTTTTGGACAAATGCTATGTTTTTATAGCATTGTTTCTTTGTGTGCAACTGCTCTGGTGGGATGTTGGGAAGATCTGTGAAACAGTCCACACGTCTGATCCTTGGTGAGACGTAATGATGGCTGCCGCTGACTCAATCCAGCTTCTCCTGCCATGGAGGAGTGCAAAACTTAGAGCAAAAAATGGCAGCGTGGAGGCCAAGGCATGGAAGTGGAAGGTAGATTTAGAAATAGCGCCTCGGCTCATGTGAAGAGAAGCGTGTACCTGTCATTCCTTCTTTACAAGTTTAGAAACGAGTCGTCAGCTTTGTGATGAGCAGGGAGGCCAGTCCAGCAAATGTCACACGCAGAATCTTCCTTTTACCTGACTTGCCTCTGGCCAGGAATTCTGGTTTGCGGCCAGACTCTCTGGATAAGAAGAGCACGCCCAGGGAGTGCCAGCCCTCCAAGTCCACGGACAGATGGACCACACGGGCACAGGGACAGTACCCATTGGGTTTGGTTTCTGCACCCGTGGAAACAGGGTTGTGTCTCAAAGAGTCACAACAGCCAGGAACCAGCAGCTTGATAGGGACCCGAGGTAGATAAAAGAAAAACAGCAATAGTGCTACTCTTTCGGTCATTATTGTCTAGTAACTTGGCCCAAGGGCTGAGGTCAGTGTGTCAGGGCCGAGGGCGTGAGAAACCCTGGCAGGCAGACTCCAGGCTTTTGCTTCAGAGGATCTGTGGTGGCCTGAGGTTCTGCCAAGTTGCTGGTTCTGGTCTGCTGGTCTCAGATCTCTCTCTGAGGACCCTTACACCCCAGCCATGCTGGATACAGGGTGGTGCTCACGCCAGTCTTGACACGCAGCGTGACTGCATCGTGTGACCTGTTGTGGGAAGGCATGTGGTGGCCAGAGCTCCTTGCTGTCTGTAGTGGGTGTCCTTGACCCGGCTTGGTCTCTCCTTCAAGTGTGATGATGACTTTTTGGGCACCGTAGAGTGGCCACACAGGTTCATGCTTCTGGGAGATGACAAGGATTTGGTCCTGGCTCCTGTGACTGATAGAGTCTCCTTCAGTATCTGGAGGAAGCTGGCTCCCTCAGAAGTCAGGTTGGTTCTCAGTGACACTGACTGTCTCTACCAGGGCATGGGTCAAAGTTCAGCCATGGCCCAACCCATGGCCCCTTTGGGATGTGTGCAGCTTGTAGTCTCTGTGTCTTGACAATTACTTGATTATGCACATTCAGGGAAACGTAAAATAGGTTAGCATTCCGGGACTGAAGTGTTGGTACAGACTCTGGCTCTGTGGGAGTTTCTGCCCCATGGGGGAAGCTGAGAAGTCACAGGCAATGGAGGGGAGATGACCAGCACCTGCCAAGGAGGTTGCTGGCTGGCCTCAGGCCTAGCCGTGCTGATGTGAAACTCCAGTTGTGGTTGCGTTGCATGCACATTTGTTGACACAGCCATCACTGCTGTGTTCATGCTGGAGGTCAAGGCAGGGTAGCTTCTTGCAGATGTGGAGCCCTGAGGCCTCCTGGGAACCTGAGCTCCTTGTCCTGCCCCTCCTAAAGGAGCTTCCCTGGTTGTCGGGGGCCTACAGGTCACAACTTTAGCCCATGCAGAAGGGTCTCTGGCCATTCATCAGAGTAAATGAAGCATGGCTTCAAGTTGGCACAGACGGGAGGGACTTACATGGCCCACCTGGCCCATCCCTGCTGAGAAGCAGAGGGCATGGGCTGACCCTCACACCCTCTGTGTGAGCACTGGATAGCCAAGGGCCTTTCTTCTCACTGCAGAAGCCACCGTCAACAAGGGGAGGCATTGGCCCTTCCCTTCCTGTAGGGTGCTGGTGGCCTTAGATCGCACCAGGGTCACTGCTCACCATGGCCATCCACACTGTGCTCCACACTGTGCTTTGCAGTCTGGGGTCAAATCCCAGGTGACCCAGTGACACCAGCAGATTAAGTAAGCCACTGAGGGGTGTAGCACACACCATCATTTCAACTCTCTGCTCAGCTGTAAAAGTTGGCAGTACTGAGTGTAGGTCTTCATCTCCTTCCTGGGTCCTCATGTCCCCTGAGGACCAAAGGAAGAAATGTAGGAGTTTCCTCTACTTCCGTGCCCAATTCTTATGTATTCCTGTCAGGCCCCTTGCTGTGTAGCTCAGGCTGGCCCCAAACTACTTGCAGGAGAATCACCAGTTCCAGGTCAGCTTGGCTCACAAGATAATTCAGGCACTCAGTAGACCAAGGCAAGGGGTCATGAGGTCGATGCCAGCTTGGACGGAGGTAGTGAGACCCTATCTCCTAAGTGCTGGGATTACAGGCATGTACCACCAAGCCTGGTTCTCAGGGGGGCCCTTTGACTACCCGATCATAGACTGGCTACCTTTCTTGGGTCTGACCATACCTTGGCCCCCGTGCTCAGCTGCTGGGCATTTCACACGCAACCCCTTTCCAGCTCTTTTCTCCATCCCCTGGTGGCTCGCACTTGGGTGCATGGTTAGGTGTCTGAAGTTAGTTAGGTCCTACATCTGAAGCCAGAGCGCTGTGACCCAGGCTCAGGTGTACAGGCCTGATGACCAGTCTCTCCCTTGGGTGTCCAGAGTGGGCTCCACCCCAGGCCTGGGCAGGGCAGTTGTGTCCCATGGTTACAGTGTGCCCCTTGGCAGGTAGATCTGGAACTTGCAGAGGGACCTCCTGGTTGTCCTCCATGTCCTCAGACAGCCTGCACCCTTGCAGACCTCAAGGTCTGCTCACTTCCCTGTGCCCTTGCCCACCTCTCTGGCTGGCACCCACTCACCTCTTCATCTTCCTCAGAGCGGCTTCTCTCCCTGTTCAGAACAAATTGGATCCCCCAGACCGTGGGGTGGCTCTGCCATTCACTAGCTGAGCCTCAGCTCCTTCATCTGTGTTGTGGGCATCACCAGCTGTTTGCAGCATTGAATGCTTGAAGGAACGTGACATACTCAGAAAGTGACAGACGGGAGGTAAAACCACATAGACAAACTGGGAATGGTCTGAACGATTCCTGCTTAATGCCTGTCTCTCCAGACAAGCCTGGACTTTTTTTGGTGGTACTGGGATTTGAACTAAGGGTGTTGTATTTGTTAGGTAGCCAAGCTGCTCTGCCGCTTGAGCCATTTCCCCCAGCCCTTTTTGCTGTGATCGTTTTGGGAGATAGGGTCTCGCTCTTTGCCCGGGATGGCTGGACTGCATTCCTGTTTTATGCTTCCCATCATTGTGGGATAACGGGAGCATGGCCACATCTTTTTTTCCCATTGAGGTGGGGGCTTGCAAACTTTTCTCCTCTGAGCTGGCCTAGAACTGTGATCTTCCTGATCCCAGGCTCCCAGTTACATAGGACTACATGGGGAGCCACTGGCACTGGCTACCCTGGATTTCCTGGTGCTGTATCCCTTGCATTGTCTGCCAGTGGAAAGCAAGCAAGCTGTGTGTTGAATGAATGAATGAACAAGTGGGGGAGAGGCCATGGCACAGGGCTACAGTGGTGGAGCCCTTTGCTTTGCCCCAGTACTTACAGAACGTGAGCAGAGATGTACATGGCTATGTGAACATTCAACATCACGTGCTGGCTTTTCTGTGGGCTTCCTTCACTGTGAGGAGTTCACCTCACTGCCATTTTGTAGGGGAGAAAACTAAGGTTTGGAGAGGCAAGGGCGTCACCCATGGCAGAGCTGAGAGACGGAAGATTTGTCCTGTCGCCCAGGCTCTGTCCTCTCTCGGTGGTGCTGTGTATCCCAGCAGGTCTTTTATGTTACTTTCACACTGGCCTGCTCAGGAACAAGAGGGCAGAAGCTGCCTGTCGCTCTAAGAAGAGCACGGTGACAAAGAGAAACGAGACACTTGTCCAGCTGCTAGGGAAGGTCATTGTCCTTCCTGCCCCTCCTCCCCAGCAAAGCCTCTGCCAGTCACTGTGCCCTGGGGCCTGTGACCTCTGCAATGGTGGCATGTTTAGCCCACTCCTCTCTGTTCCTCCCTCTGAACAAGTGCCCTCCAGCCTGAGTTGACCCCATTAAAACCATGTCACAATCTCTCCTTCCTGCTTCTTTTTGAAGCACAGTTGTTACTTGTGAAGATCTTGGACCACCAGCTCTTCCAGCAGAACACAGCCACCCCTGTTGGGGCTGTCGGCAGCTCCTCGTTCCTGCTGAGTGCAGCTGGATTTGAACCAAGTACTTGGACTGCAGAGCTCATTATTCCTCCTTAAACCACGGAAGTTTTCTGCATGTTGTATTTTGTGGTTTCCTTCACCCTAATTGCTAAAAAACCCACCCCTTTAAAACGACAAGAACTCACAAATGGAAGACTTTCAGCTGTGAGCCCTCAGGGTGCTGGGTTGCCCAGCAGGAGTGTCCTGTCTGAACAGCGGTCAGGTCTTGAAGGTGTGGCCAACAGCCCAGGGTTTGTGGGGAAGGTGGTGGGTGAAGCAGAGCTGCTCTTTGGTGCTGGAGTCAGCGACTTTGCAGGAGTTCTGGGTGGAGAGCACGGTCCCACTGCTGTCATCCTTGAGGCCAGTGCCTTCCTTGCAGGGCATGCTGGAGCAGGGCCTCTGTCCCTGGGCGTGGGAGACCAAGGAAGTGCGTTACCTGGCCTCCTTCAAATGCCATGTGCTCAGTGTTTGGCTCAGGAGCCTGTGATCAAGGGACACTTGGTCTGTTCAAGTTCTCTTTTGCACATGAAGAGCAAGGCAGAATTCTTTTTGCAGATGCATTTAAGTACGTGCTGACTGAACTTAGGGGCCTGCTGGACAAGTCACAGTGATGGTTAGCGCAGAGAGAGAGGCTGCAGAGGGAGGAGGAAGGTGGCTACATGCTGTCGTCCTGCCACATGGCCTCGTCCTTGGGTTACAAAACATTATCTTAATTCAATCATGGAGCCCTCGCCCGGGGACTGTCTACTTACTCAGCTTCCATTTCACTTACAAATCAACCCCACATTCTTATGCTCAGAAATATTACTGAAACACTCATTTCCAGTCAAAAGAAGGAACATTTTTGACTCATCGCAGCAATGTAAGATAAAAATAAACTGATGAGTAAGAGACTGAAGAGCTTTCAGAAGCTGGGATTGGTGCAGAAGGTTCACAGGGACACGGTGAGGGCTATGGCACTTGGAGAAGTCCAGAGGCCACACAGCGGGTCTGCCCGAGTCTCCCAGCAAGGAAAAGACTCGCTTCACCCAGTGGGATGGTTGGGAAACAGCAAGTGGCCCCTGAAAGTGGGGTGCCAAGAGACCAGCTGAGAAGATCCTTCTCCTCCCTAGTGGACAGGGCACCTGGTCTGGCTGTCTGTTAGTCCTCCACGTGACCCCACTTCCCATATGGCAGAAGCCTCCCCCGCAGGGCCTGGGCAGAGCAGGACAGAGCTGCGCTGTTCCCCCACACATCATTATTGCTCTCTAAGAAAGACAGATCTTCTAAAGCCTCCATAAAGTGGAATATTGGTCTACATTTCAGCGTCACATTCAAAAGTGAGAAGAGCGACCACTAAGTTCCAAGTTCAGAGTGGAGCGTTCCCCACGTGTGAGCAGGGCGGTCAGAAATGCATCAGAAAGGAAAGAGCAGCTCACCCTGCGACATAAGCCTGCTAAAATATTTCCTGACAAACCGCTAGCATCTGCCCTGTAACCCTCCACAAAAGCATGGCTTCCATTTTCTTTTCAATAAATCAGAATCAGGCTAGAACCAGGTTGGTGGTGGTTTTTTCTTTTGTGGTGCTGGAGATTGAACGCAGGGCTCTTGCTTGTTAGGCCAGCACTCTACTGCTTGAGTCACGTCCCTGTCCCAGCCAGGTTTCTAGTTCCCTTCAGCTGCATAATCGTGTATTATTTTAAAAACCGTTTTCTTTTGTGCCTCATTTGCCCCACGTGTTGAGAAGATGGTGACTTTTTTTGGGTGAAGACACTGCCCTGGGCTGATGGATGTCCCACGCTCAGCTGCTCAGTGCTGGGGCTCACCCTTGGTTCCTAGCCCACTGTTAGGGGTGGGAGGCAGGGCCACCTGGGGTACTAGGAGGCTTGCATAATCTGAGCGCATCAAAATATAATAAAATAGTTGCTTTCCTTAGCTACTGAAAATCATTTGCAGGCAAAAATAACTCACTCCGTCTTTTCTTCTTTTAGGCTCTGTAAATGAAAAGTTACCCCAACGGGAAGGCACAGGAAAAGCAGGTAACTATCTTAGTGAATCTGCATGACACATGGTACCTAATCCAATCTGTGCTGTGAAATAATGTTTCAAGTTGAAATTTGAACACATAGTGGTAAACACACACTAAAAGCTGAAACAGTTGACTTTTAAAAATTCATTCAAGAAATATGTATCTAACTTATAGTACTGCCAGTCACCTGGAGGGTTCTGGGCACAGGCTCTGCTGGAAAACCTAGGGGTTCCATGGGGGTTCCTCCCTGTGGCTTGTGTAGGGACCACTGCAGATGTGACAGGTGACACCTGCAGAGGGTGGGAAAGCACTTGGTGAGACAGTGGAGGTTCCATATTTTGGCTCCATGTGGAATTCTAAGCCCTGTGGTTACTAAGAACCGTGATAAGAACGTCTGTTTATAAAAATGGGAAACTTTCTCCACCCCCAGAGCCAGTCCTCTGAGGAAGAATAGTAGCCACTTTCCTTTAGGACTCACTCAGTGGCCTGGGCTGTTCTGTCAGCTGCAGCCTGCCTGCTGTGACTGCCACAGAGGTCCCCACCCTTTTCCCCTTGTCCCTCTTCAGCTGTCACCCTCTGTCCCAGGGACACACTTTCTGCTTTCATCATACCTTTAAAGTCAGAAGTTATTTTTAAGAAGAAATGAAATTCGGTTTTTTTGTGCCAAAATCTTAGCCATTTTTCTTTTTCTTGCCTGGGTTATAATATCATGATCCAGTGACAAAGAGCAGTAATAAAAAGACATGAGGTTTACTGGACCTTGCTCCTAAAGCATGACGTGAATCTCTGGTGGTCAGGTGCATCCCTGTCCAGGGAGAGCATTGGTGGACAGTGCTTGTTTTATTGAGACACCTGCATGGAGTAGGTGCGGATGGGCGGTGGGGACACAGCTTGTCCTGAGAGCACGAGAGGAGCACTTAGGGGTTGGTGGGTGATTTCACAGAGTGCACATTTGACCTGGACCATGGTATGGTATGTGAAGGGTGGGGACAGATGTGACGGGGAGCAGAGGAGACCATGGTCCAGCTGAAGCAGTGACAGGCATCGTGGGAAAGTGGGCTCCAGAGAGGGTTTGTCTTTAAGACAGAAAGAGGGAGGATTGCATCGGATTTTAGAATAAGCTACTTGAACTTGAGTCTGAAAGATGACCAGGGGGTGGGAGGGTGGGGGTGGGTGGGGGTGGGGGTGGGTGGACACTGATAACTGTTAGCGAAAACAAAGTGACAATGTTTGTGATTAGAAAACAGATGCTGAGAAGGAGGAGACAAAGTTAGAACTCGCACAGCATGGTGGGGGGTGCACAAAAATGAATTTAAGGAAAGAAGGAATCCCCTGAACTGAAGCCCTTATCTACGGACATGTGTCCCAGAGCAGGAATCCCTGAAATTAAGCAGCGGTGTTTGCCTGAGGGTAGAATCCAGCCATTTAAGAAGTGGAGTGGCAGGAAACACAGCTCTGCAGACTTGCTCCCAGGGGTGCTGTGCCGAGTCAGTTGCTGTCAAAGGGCTCATGTAGCAGGCCAGGAGGGGCCGAGGGTGGAAGGCCGAGTCCATGAGCACAGGGAGCCCGAGCCAGGGCCACACCTGCCTCACCCCTGGGCGATCCAGCTCAGCACAGCCCACAGGGGCTGAGTGTGATTTGGGGAAGGGCACCAAACCCTCTCAGACCCCATCAGTAACAGAGGCCATGTGACGGCCTTTCTGTAGCACGTTCTTTTGAGACTTAACATGTCAAATGCGTTTTAATTATATTCCACCTTTCCTTTTGTTTCCCTATCTAATAGTGAAAAACTCCAGCTTATTGGTGCTGTCATTATTAGATGCGGGTACTCACTTAAGTGATGTTACATTTTGTCATTATTTGGACAGTACATTTTTTTCAAGAGATTAACAAGGAAGTTTTGTTTTGTTCTGTATTTTTAAAATTCTTTGGTTTTTCCCCTGGAAGCTTCAGGAGAGATCACATTTGTGTTGAGTGCACTGGAAGTCAGCCTAGGGCTGGCCCTTGTCCTGTACTCTGGTCCCTAGATGGTGAGCGCTGCGGAGGCCTGGGTGAAAAGAGCAGGTGACTCTCAGGAGTCCCCACTGCTGCCCGTGCCTGGTGTCCATGTGGGGCAGGACGTCTGGATTGTCCTTCACCGGCTGCTCCTGACACCTGGGCCCCTGGCCCCTGACCCACCGGGAGCCAGGGGCCACTCCGTGAATTGTCACGACCCCACCTGAATCGTCTGTGCAGTGGACGGCCTCGTCCAGCCAGTCCCTGTCCCGCACCTCCACCTCTCCTGCACGATCGCCCACCCGCGACTCAGCATAGGCCCAGTGCGGCGGGAGAGTCCCCCCCTCCTCGTGGCCTTGCTTCTTAGGGACACTGGGGACATAGTAAGGACTGTTTTTGCCAGCGGCCCACCCTGTGCCCTAGTGACCTAACTTGGGTTTTCTTTCCCAGAGCTGGGCTCCCCTGCTCATGGTTTTTGCATCTCTCCCTCGCCCATCCTAAAGCCTGCGGCTGGCCCCATAGTATAGAACCACGTCCCTGGCATTTCCCACGTGGGACCAGGTTTTCAACCTTGAGCAGCATCCTAGAGCAGCAGCCCAATGGACTCCAGTTCAGTGGTTCGGCCCCGCCCTCCTCAGCACCTGTTTCGCACGTGTTCTGGGTGGGAGTGGGTTGGGGGCTGTTTGCAAGTCGGCGCTCCAACCTGTATGCACACTTACTTAGCTTACTCTCATAATTGTAGTCTCCTTGCAAATCTTTTCCGTTCTGAATTCAGATGATGCCGCCGCCCCGGCGTTGGAGACTCAGCCGCAAGGAGATGAAGAAGGTGAGGGCGCGGGCCGGGCGGGCCGGGCAGGGAGGTGGCGGGCCGAGGCTCAGGGCGAGGCCTGGTGGTCACGTGGGCGGCGGCGTCCCGGTCCCCGGCGGGGCGTGCGGTATGGCGCGGTGCACAGCCGCTGTCCCCGCGTTGGGCCATCCAGCTGTGAGTGACAGGCAGACCTGGGACACGCTGTTTGCCAGGGCCGACCCCGGCTCCATTGGCGCCTCCTGGTGATTCTGCGTGTGCGTCTGGAGGCCCGGCGTGGTGGGCACACATGTAATCCCAGCCACGTGGGAGGATCACAGTTCGAGGGCAGCCTAGGCCGAAAGTTAGCTGAAACCCCGTTTTAACAGATAAGCTGGGCACACGGAGGCATAGGTAGGAGGGTCGTAGTCACAGGTCAGCCCTTTTGGCAAAAATGCAAGACCCTCTCTAAAAATAACTAAAGCGAAATTAATTAATAAACGGCCTAGCGAACACAAGGCCCTGAGTTCAAACCTAGTGCTACCAAAAACCAAAAATGACTGGAAAGTTTACAGTTTGGATAATTTAAAATATTATTAAAATATTTCAAAAGGGTGCAAAATAACCTACGGCTGGAAAGTTTTCTACAGAAATTTTATTTCAGAGGCTGAATCTTTCCACTGTGTGTGTGGGTGACCTGTGTGCTGTGTGAAAACTGTCTTTCTCTCGTAGGGTGTTCTCTGACATCCAGTTTTGGATTCAAACAGCTTTTAATTACACTTTTGGATGAAGAAAAATATGTGCTAAATATAAAATTTTGTCTTGAGGATGTAATCATTTAACTGTTCCTTTGAAGAGGTACAGAGTGTGTTTATTTCTCATGCTGGTTTTTTTATTTTTAGGCTGCCTGTTGAGATCTTTAGTTGAAGAACTTGGTGCTTTTGTGATAAATGACAAATAATTACCTTTTCTCTTCCTCGTTAGATATTGCATCACGCTATCCTACCCTTTGGACTGAGCAAGTCAAAAGTCGGCAGAACAAGACCAATAAAAATGCAGGTAAAACGGGCTGGGCATCTCTACAAGAGTGGCCTGGTTTTGGGGTTTCACCCCTGGCAGTTCAGTGCTGTGCTGTGACCTTGGCACTGAGTTGTGAAAGCAACTCTCCTAAGCTGACCTCCAGAGTATACTCACAATGATGGTGTTTTTGTTGCATTTTCTAAGTTACTTGAAAGACTACATGCAAGTGGACTAAGTTTTAGGTATAAAAAGGAAATGTTTGTTCATAAATTTTTGCCTTCACCCTAATTCCAGATCTGTCAAAACAATTGGCTAATCTAGTTTAAATCCTCCAAACTGTATGGCTTATGTCGGCTGAAAACAGTGTTTGACAGAGCATTTAGCTTTTAAAACGGACTGTTTTGACGTTTGGTGGATAGCACTGTGCTCTGTCTCTGATTAGTGATTTTGACTGGTTAGAGGAGACGGTCCGGGTGGATGGTTCTGTTTTTCCTCCGACCTTCCCAAGTGAAATACCCACTGTCACTGGACCCTCTTCCAGTGCTGAGGAAGGTCCACGTCAGGGACCATGGAGGTGTTGGAATCGACTAGAGTGGGGTGATAAGGGCACACGTTGCAGATGCACACACATAGAGTGTGGCCATTTGCACTTTATCATTCACTTATGACAGGTGGAAAGGTTTATCAGCGTTTAGGAGACCAGGTGTATGGGGACTCTCGTTTCACTCACCTACACACCTCTGTGCACATCCGAAAGTCTTCTGGGGGTGGCTGGAGTCTGGTGTTGAACCTGCTTAAAGCCCTGGGGAAGACACCATACATGGGAACATTTGCTGACATAGCTGTAAGGCTTGTGACCATGGCCTGTGACAGGATGGTGTAATACAGGGGCCACTTGGAATGAGCCCAGTGTGTTCCTGTGTCATCAGTGTGATGCTTTCCCACCACAGCTGCCTTAACCCCTGGCTCTCAAGTGCTGAGTGCCACCCCGCTCCCCACTCCATCCCTGCTGGGGTCCCCTTGACCTCCCCAGCCCGGCTGAGAACAGGCCAAATCCAAAGGATTGGCAGAAAATTTAAACTGGATTGACAGAGTTTTAACTTTTTGCTCAGGAATGATTATTTCAGGCAAGTTTTCCTTATGCTATAAAAAAATATTAACCTGTGTGCTTCTCTCATAAACTTAGAAACTGAGTTTTGTTCAATTTTGTCACAATACGTCTGATTTGCTTCTGTATCAGACAAATTAGCATACAGGAAAATAATGAGAACCCTGTACATGAATCTCAAAAGCAAATATGGCAGTGCCTGAATTTAATTTGGGAAAGAAATAGAGTTACTATGGATACTGTCTCTGGACATGGACATTTTTAAAGCACGTTGAATTGCTGGTGGGAAACCATCCCTGGTTTTGGCAAATTGAGCCCCCAAGAGCTCAGAGAACAAGTGTGTTTTTGTGTATCACCTTTCAAGGTTTCCAAGCTGTTAAGTGACCTGCCAATTACAATTAATCCCTAACATCTGAGCAGGCTGTCAGTAATGCCTCAGGAAATTCCAGTTCACCTAAGTTACCCTACACTCTAATTTGATTTAAGTCTGCACACGAGGGTGGGGTGCGAAGATATGATGAGGGCTTGAGTTCTGGACGTGGGGCATGAAATTGTTCTTGGTTATGTTTGTGTTCAGAACCTGCTGTCCAGGTGCCTGTTCTTTTGGAGGGTCTGAAAAAAGTCAGACCCAGCCAGAATTTAGGACATTAAAAATCAGTATTTATAAGAATGAATATAGAATTTTTAAGCCTGTTGAAATCACCATAAGAAGGGGACTAAGGTAGAAAGGAGAAAAATGGAGGGAATGAACCAATTCAGGTTATAATACATATATACATGGAAAACAAGGAAACTCCCTGTATAGATATTTTAAACAAATAAAAATGTCTTTGTTCAAAAATGGAGACTAGGAAGGTAAAACAGGCAAGTCTTGACTGGGGTTGAAGTCAGTGGGGGGGAGAGGATGGAGAGAAAGTGTGTAGGAGGTGAATATGGCAGAAATACTATGTACTCTTGTATGAAATGGAAAAATGAATGGAGGGAGGGGATAAAGGAGAATGATGGAGGGGTGAATTTAACTAAGTTATGTTGTAAGTACTTTTGTAAATGTCACAGTGTACCCCAAGTACAACAGCAATATAACAAAAAACCAGTATTTAATTTATTGACTTTTAGCAGTGAAATAGCAAATACTCTTAGGGTTAACATTTCAAACATCTTAGGGTTTCATTTGTGTTTAATTTATCTTTTTAAAAAGTACTTTTACTTATGACATATTCACATTTATTTGACAAAACATTTAGGGGCCGGGAGGTAACTTTTTTTTTTCTTTTATTGTTCATATGTGCATAAAAGGCTTGGGTCATTTCTCCCCCCTGACCCACCCCCTCCCTTACCATCCGCTCCTCCCCTCCCTCTCCCCCCCACCCCCTCAATACCAGGCAGAAACTATTTTGCCCTTGTCTCTAATTTTGTTGTAGAGAGATTATAAGCAATAATAGGAAGGAACAAGGGTTTTTGCTGGTTGAGATAAGAATAGCCATACAGGGCATTGACTCACATTAATTTCCTGTGCGTGGGTGATACCTTCTAGGTTAATTCTTCTTGATCTAACCTTTTCTCTAGTTCCTGGTCCCCTTTTCCTATTGGCCTCAGTTGCTTTTAAGGTATCTGCCTTAGTTTCTCTGCGTTGAGGGCAACAAATGCTAACTAATTTTTTAGGTGTCTTACCTATCCTCATCCCTCCCTTGTGTGCTCTCGCTTTATCATGTGCTTATAGTCCAATCCCATTGTTGTGTTTGTCCTTGATCTAATGTCCACATATGAGGGAGAACATATGATTTTTGGTCTTTTGGGCCAGGCTAACCTCACTCAGAATGATGTTCTCCAATTCCATCCATTTACCAGCGAATGATAACATTTTGTTCTTCTTCATGGCTGCATAAAATTCCATTGTGTATAGATACCACATTTTCTTAATCCATTCGTCAGTGGTGGGGCATCTTGGCTGTTTCCATAACTTGGCTATTGTGAATAATGCCGCAATAAACATGGGTGTGCAGGTGCCTCTGGAGTAACCTGTGTCACAGTCTTTTGGGTATATCCCCAAGAGTGGTATTGCTGGATCAAATGGTAGATCGATGTCTAGCTTTTTACGGTAGGGGATCCTCAGCCCCACAAAACAAAAGTAAAAGCAAAGAGGAAAAACGTTAATAATTCTGACTTCTTCTTTGTAATTTTAGAGAATTACCTGGTTTGTCAGTATTTTTTCATGCTTTTATAGAAAAGGCCAAACTAGAAACGCGTTGCTTGGCTTTTCTCTAAATGAGTTGAAACTAGCATTTCCCCTGAGCTTGGAACAAGTGCCATGGTGAGCTGTTTGTTGCAAATCCACAGAGGATGGCATTCTGCCCTGTATGTGGTGAGTGCATTTGTGAGGACATGGCCAGCGCGCTAGGGATTATAGGGTGATGATAGGTTTTTGTTTTTTCAGAAAGGATGGTTCTTACAAAGAAAGATGAAGTCCTCTCAGACAGTGCAAGCTTGCATACAGTAGTGACTCAATAAATACTCATTTACTAAATTAGTACAGCATTTTACCACCATTTGCCCATGGGCTCTCTGATGGTGCCGTAACTTCTCCTTTCCCAAAACAAACTTCATGAAGCAAACTTAAAAGTAACCAATCGATAAATAACCAGGAAAGAGATACAGTAACACTGTATTTTGATTCTGGACTTAAATTGACTGAAATCCAATATAAGTATTATATAAGAAGTGCCCTCCTTGGTACAATTGATGAGGAAAACATCAGTTGAATTATGTGAACCAATATACACTAAATGAATGAGCAAAATCCAAAATTGCTTGTTACTTAGGAGTGTCACCCAATTTTTCCTATCAATATAAAATTGACAGTTAACTTCTTCAAGTCTTGAATCGTCTTGTTCTGTTCAGTTTTATTATTCTATTCCCAGAAGATACATACATTAATTACAAAGTTTAATCAGATGGGAAGGTTTGTAAGATTCTTTTAATTATATGAATTAACTCATACACCTATTTATTAAGTGTGTGACATATTACCTGATTTTCTTTAGAACAATCTAGATGGCTCAAGATTGCATGTGCAGTCTATTAACAACATCACAGAGCGCGTGTTATTCATGCACTGTGAACACTAGTTCTAGAACTGTCGTTCTAGAGTCCCAGCACAAACTCATGACAGTGTAACATTCCCCTAAGGACCTTGCTGTCAGGACAGAGCTCAGAGACTCAGCTGTGACTTTGTGTGCAGGAGCCATTTGTGTCCTCAGCAAGCAACACCACAGAAAGAAGAACACAGCTGGCCCAGCTGTGTCCCCTTGGGGAGAGGGTGGCAAGCTGAACATTGTCCTCCAGTAGTCAGGTTTGTGTCTGTGTGCACCGCCCCCCAGACATCACTGTCTGTTACAAAATCAGACAAACAAGAACTGGGCATTACTTTTAGGGCCATGACCTTCTGCAAAAGCTAGGATGCATATTGCCCCTCCATATTATTCTTGGGATAAATATGCAGTCAGCAGGACAAGTATTTCGTGTGCTCGCATGGCTGCTCTGGTGCCATCTTCTGCTGAAGCACTGTCTAGAGGTCACGTGGCACGATGTCATATCTGCATTTTAGTGGACTCTGGGCCAAGCTGGAAACCACCCTCAAGGTGGGCCCATGCAACCAAACTAGAGTACAAAGATGCCAAGCTGGGGGCCTCAGCATAGGGCAGGGTGCCAGGTAGCTCTTGGCCACTCAGGGCTCCCATTTTCCAGTCAAGTGCTCCACTTTCCCCTCTGTCCTTGTGGACTCTGAAGAGTTCCTGAGCACCTGATGCTAGGCCAGGAGGGATCCAAGTGGGACTTGGGCCAGTCACCCCAAGGTCATCGCCCTAGGATTAGAATGGAGTGTGTGGGTCACAGCATCCTGGGGTGTCACCTCTTCCTGTCTTTGAGGAACGGAGGTGGGGTGACTCCTCTGTACCAAGGTGGACATGCTGTGCCCTGGAACATTGCCTGGAGTGGCCTCACTGGCTGCTGAAGAGCCCTGCCCCAGAGCTGCTATGGATTGTCAGCTGCTCCTGAAGTTGGGGTGGTGAGGAGGGCTGAGGGTTCTTTTCTCCATCCCATGTCCCTCCTAGGTCATGGTGCTGCCACTTTGACCAACTGTCAAAGGCACTGCCTGGGCACTGACCAGGAGCTGACCCTCACCTGCCCACCCCTGCCTGGTCCCATGGCTGCAGGCACCTCCTGCAGCTGGCCTGGGTCTTCCTTCCGGCTCACAGTGAGGGGCGGCTTGTCAGAATCCTAGCACTGAAGCCTTGCTGCCTTGTTTATTTAAAATTCAAAGTTGGCGCTGGAGCGTGTCTGTTTTCTCTCTCCCTCCATGGCTCTTCCCATGGCAGACAGCCCAAGGGCTGCGTCTCTGTAGACCTCCCGGGGAGAGGCTCGCTTGCCCATGTCCATCTGGTTGCAGCCCCTGGACACGGGCCCACCCTCTGTCCTCCCTCTGGCCTTGCCAGCCTTTTCGTTAATTGTCTCTCTAGATTTGCACATGAACTGGAGAAAACACACAGGCCCCTGGTTTTGTCAGCCATGGAAATCTGCCTCCTACTTGGTTGAAAATCAGTCTTCCTCCCCCGGCCGTTCAGACAGCTCTGTTTTATGTCCAGGAAGGTGGGCTTCATGTTCTGTAAGCCCCACGGTTTTATGGGCCCCACTCTATGGAAATATTTTCTGCCCTTTTCAGGACTGATAATTTTTGTTTTATTGCACATATTAAAATTAGTGCCAAAAGATAATTATCTTTTAATTCTGCTTTAAATCATGCTAAATTGCATTCCCTAGAGGAAAATAATACAAGTTCTATTTTCTTCTTTTTTGTTTTTCTTGTTTTTGTTTTCCTTTTCATTCTGGTTTTCAAACAAAACTTTGTAAAACTAGCAAAATACGAACTAGACACTTAAGTTATAAAGTTTTGGTCATATGATGATATTAACATATCCATAAATCACAAACTTCCTCTTAAGTGTAGACTGCAAAAAATGTATTACTTAAAATTGTTAATTATGCCACTTAACGCGCATGACCAAGTTTTTCCAGTTGTCCTAACTGCACAGGAGGCTTTAATTTGAATCATATTTAATTTGGAGATTTCAACAATCAAACTGTGATTAAATAATCAGGAGACAGTATTTACAGTACAAATAGCAGTGAATTCAAGCAAACTCTATCTAAGCAAGACACAGCCATGACAAGAAGGATAGCGGCATTTCTTCTCTAAGTAGAAGTGACCTTCAGCTCATGTTGAATTAGTGAGGTTTTCATAGAAACATAGCTACAGTACATGAGATACATAGTGCCTTTTATGTGTCGGGGTAAGTCCTTTGATTTTATACATAATGCAGCCTATCCCTTTTTAGCATACATTAATAGCATGGGGGATTTCACTGTGATAATTCCACAGATGTATACAGTGTACCTTGAACAAGTTCACCCCTCTATTATAGCTCCAAAATCCTTTCTCCCTCTTCCCCCTTCTTTTCAAACAGCATTTGGTGGGTTTCCCTATGCTGTTTTCATATATATATATATATATATATATATATATATATGGAAATATAAATATCTGTTTCATATTTTCATATACACACACATATATATATATATATATATATATGTATATAATTTTGATCCAGTAGCTCTGTGAACTTGGAGCTACTTGTCTCAAAGGCAGGTGCAGATTTCAGAATTCTCAGTGACTGAGCAGGGTCTCCTGCCACTATGTGCAGACAGGACAGTCATGTCAGTTCCAAGGCCGGGGCTCCTCTGGGGACATCTCTGGCTGACAAGGAGCTTTGACAGCACAGGGAGCTGAGAATGTCCACCGGGAGCTGGGCCTGCAGCAAATAGCAATGAGCAGAAGGTCCTCAGGTGCAGGATGGGCTCTCACCTGGAGAAGTAGGAAAGAAGTAGCAACTCTGCTCTGGACTCCAAAGGCAAAGCCCCATCCTCACATCATCTGATCTGGGAAGGGTCCCAGTGACCATAGGTAGAGACAGCCGTGTCAGGTGTTCGCTGTCTTGGAGGTTGTTGGGAAGTCACACATTCCAGAAAGTTGCCTTTTCTGCCTAGGGGAATCCAGCAGGTTGGGAAGACTGTAAGTGTGGGTTCTGTCTTCTGAGTGGCTGTCAGGCAAGTCAGAGTTTTCTCCTGACAGGAATTATGAGTGCTATTTCTTAGAGTCTCCTTGGCTCCCATGAAGCCTCTTGGTTGAGGCTTGCTCTTACTGAGGGATCCCAGTCAAGACCTTTGACCTCTTGAGATTCAGCAGTTCATTTTGGGGATGGAAAGGATGAGGTCAACCCTGTAGGAAAGCCTCAGTGCTAAGCACCATTGAACCGTCAGTGACCAATCAGCATGCAGAAAGGAACTGACTTCTAGGTGTGAGCTTGCAAGATCAGCGCTTGACTTTACAGATAAGCACCAGGGTCTGTGTGTGTATGTGTGTGTTTTCATTATAAGTAGGTAGATAGGCTTTGGAGAACTCAGATGCTGAAAATTACAGTGTAGGATAAATAACACTATAATGAATGCACTATGAATTTACCTGGTGTAATGAAATTCTTGGGTCAGTGCTGAGTTGTGATTTGCTCTGAGCATGAGCTGGTGAAATGTGTCATTTTCCTTTTCACAGTGAAGATCAGAAGTTAATAGAATGGGTTTCACTGTGATTCTGTTTCTGCAACTTTCCCATGAAGTAGCTTAAAGACCAAGTGAGAACTGATGTGACCATCAGTAAGTGAGGCTGGTCACACAGGTAAGCTAAAATCAGCATTCATGCCACCTTCAAGGACAGCAGGAAGGCGTTGCGGAGGCCATCTGGTCTAAATGGGTGTTATCTTATGAAGTGCCACTCTCTCCTTTGCTGTGAGCAGTTAATGACTTATGTTAGGTGAATAGTAAAGAGTTTTAGCAGTCCCCAATATTTTTTCCAGCCCTTAAAGCTCCTTTTTCTACTACTTACCCTTGTAAAGTGCTGATTGACAAGATAGCCTGGGCGTTAATACAGTCACAACAGAGTAAGTGGTTGTGCTACAAGTTTGACAAATGCTAATTCATTTGCTGAGGAAACTTACTCACCAGGACTGACATGGTGTGTGTGTGCGCGTGTGCGCGCGCGCGCACATATGTGTAGGCATCCATACCTGTACTAAGGTGCGGCCTCTTTTCTTACCCTTGTTCTTCCTATTTATCATCCTCTCTCCTCGATAAGTCTGTATCCTACGTAAATATTGGCACAAAAGTGTTTCTTCATGGTTTTTTTGCTTGAAAACCACATCAGTGACTAATGCGAGAATACATTGGGTTGTGTTTCAGATGAAAAAGCAAGCAATGAAGAGTCATTTAAAAAGCACTTGAAAAGACCTCATTTAGCTATATGAATCTTTACCTGAATCAGTCTCAAAATACTTAAATAACATGTAGGTTCTGTATGCTCACAGTAGACTTGAAGGTAATGTTTACTTGTTAGAAAAAGGAGGAAGTAAACATGTATGCTGAGGACAGTCCTGTCTGCTGTAAGAGGAGACAGTTTGCAGTGCGGCTTCTCTCCAGGTATGAGCAGATGCTCCTCTCTCTTTTTACACAGGATGGAATGTGTACCTTAATGCTTCTGCTTGCTTTGCAGGTTTGTCCTTAGGGTGAATGTTTGTAAATTACTACCTGGTTGTCAGGCAGAGTAGGTTAGCTGTTGGAAATGGGCAGTGGGCTTCAGTGGATCAGTGACCATCCCATCTGGTAGCACTGGTGAGAAGCTGTTCTCCGTGTGGTCCTGTGGGAGATGTGTGGTTTTCTCTGTGGGTCTCATCCTGCCAGGGATTGTTCTCATGGACTTCAGATTCAGTGAGGAAAGAGGACCCAGAATCTCCTCCCAGCCTAGAATTGGATCGAGTGTGTTTCCTCACATTCTACCGAGTGGAACTGTTCACGTGGCCACACTGAGGACCAGAGGCTGAGATTTAGTGTCTTCTTGTTGTGCACCTGCTACAGTTCTGTGGCATGGAAGGAGTGGCTGGTTTTTTGGGAACACTAGACACCTCTGCCCCATCAGGCAGCCAGGGAATCTTTAGGGAAAAAGCAAATGTTATGATCTCTCTGCATGGATCAGTTCCTATATTTAAGTCACGTGTTGTTTGCTTTTTATTTTACAGCATTCCTATGGTTAAACACACACATCATCTCTACACGCATACGTGCATGTGTATGTGTGGGAGGCATAAGTTTATAGATATGTGTTAATTTTCCTCCTCCTAAGTTATCATGTTTGTGTCCTGCCTTCCTGCTACATCCGAGTGTGTCTCCCTAAATTGACATGTTGAAACCCTCAGCCCCAAAGTGGTGGTATTAGAAGCTTTGGGAGGTGATTAGGTAATGGGGGTGGAGCCCATGAGAGAATTATGCCCCTATAGGAGGCCTGCAGGAGCTTGCCTGCTCCTTCTGCTGCCCCCCAACAGGTGGAAGACTCCATTAGTGAGCCAGAAAACAGGTCCTGTCCAGACACTGAATCTGCTGGTGCCGATCGTGGACCTTCAGCCCCCGACCCTGGGAAGTGTGTGCTGTCATCAGCACTGGCTGTGGTGTCTTACTATGGTGGCTCCAGCTGACTGAGGCACCCCACAGAAGGTCAGGGTGGCCTTGACATTGGTCTCTTACATGTGTCCCGCTGACACTGGTGTTCACTGCTGATGCCCTGTAGGTCCCCTGCGCCACCGCTTCCCATGTCCCATGGCAGATGCACTTCCTGGTCACCTGTACTGCCAGCTCTGGGGCAGGCCCTGATGGTGTATTTTAAGCAGCTTCTCAGTGATTTTTTTTTTAATGCTAAAATTTTTGTGCCACTACAAGCACAAGTTAGCTGTTAGCAGAAAGGTTTTGAATGTATACGGTGCTCCTTGTTATTATATGTATGCATAAAACCCAACATTACTTTTGAAGACATTAAGAATTAAGCTTCTTTATATATTCTGGATATAAGTCCCTCATCAGACAAATGATTTGCAAGCCTTTTGTCGCATTCTGTGAGTTGTCTTCTCTTTTTCTTGATGGTATCGTTGGAAGCACAGTGTGTTTATTTTGGGGAAATCCAATTTATCTGTTTTTCTTTTGGTACTTGTGCCTGGGGATGGTGTCTCAGAGCCCTTCCTCAGCCCTAAGTTGTCAGTCACTGGGGCCTTTGCAGGAAAGTTCGTGGCTGATGCTGCTGTCAGTAGGGCACACAGCAGCTTTCACCCCAAAGGCAGTCGGTCTCAGCTTTACAAAAGTACTTTGTGCGGTGCCTTGCACTTACAGGTCATTGGCCTGACCATTGAGAGTAGAATTTGGAGCTAGTCTAACGAGATAACTTCTCTCTTCACCTTGATGGTTCCATTTTTTTAAGCTAATGAGCTGATTGAAAGTAGCATCAACTGCAAGTATAAACAAGACAAGAATAAGAGACAATGTTATATAAAAATTAAATCTCACATGAGTATATTTACACTAAAAATAACTCCTGTTTATCTGAAATTCAAATTCAACCTGCCATCTGTATTTTGTCTGATAATCATGGCTGTAAATAATGAAATTCACGTTTCACAACCTTTGTTCTGCTGATCTTTAGGGAGGAAAAAATTCCAGAGGCTCTCTCTCTCTCTCTCTCTCTCTCTTTTTTAAAAAACATTTATTAGCATATATTAGTTGTGCGGGGTGGGGTGGGGGGGCGGTCCATTGTGACATTCCCATATGTGACTACAATGTGCCTTAGTTAAGTTCACTGCCACCATCTTTTCCCCCTTATCCTCTTCCTCTCCTACTTAAAACAATTTCAGTAGGTTTCACTGTTCTATTCCATAAATATAAAAAGTACGTCAGTCATATTCACCCTCCTTCACCCCTCTGTTCCCCCTCCCCTCCCACAGGTACCCCCAGCAGGGCCTGTTCTACAGTCCTGTCCTTCCCGTCCATTCCATTGTTCAGAGGGAATGCTGGCCCCTGAGTGCTCCTCAAGAAGCAAATTTCACTGTAGGATATTAGTCTGCTTTGGCCCCCATAACAAAAGCCACCTCGGTGGGCTAAACAGCAGGTTCATTGTCTCTGGAGGGAGGAGGTTCTGGAGGGAGGAGGTTCCAGGTAAAGATGCCTGCGGACTGGATCCTCCCGAGGGCCCTCCCTGGTTTTAGAGGGGTCTTTTTCCCCATGTCCCTTCATGTACCTTCCTCTGACTCCCCGCTGTCTCTTCCTCTTTCCGTATAAGGGCTGCATCCTTACAATGGCTTTGTTTAATTCTTAATTTCTTCGAGAAAGGGCCCATCTGCCAGGCTTCAGCTTGTGGATTTGGGGACACACTTCAGTCTGTAACAAGCACAGTAGAACCGTTTCCATCAGTGTGGCTTAGACTTGAATTCCTCTTCCCGTGACGTGGCTCATGGTGGAGACAGGACTGACCACCATTGCCCCATCTACCTGCGACTGTGGCCAGCTTCCAGGCCCTGGGGTCCAGGCGCTGTCTTGTGAAATGTCCGTGTGTAGAAACAAGTTGACAGGATAGTCAGGAAGAATGACACCGTTGAGCACCATTTGGATGATACTGCTGATACAAGGTTCCATTCTGAACTGGAGTGAAATTCACTTATTCCCCTGCATCCAGTGTTGGTTGAAGCTGAAACTGAGAACTCTCAAATTTAGTTACTGTTTTTCATGGCCACAGGTATATAAAATAGTTATTTTTATCAGTGATTTTTGTTTACTAGTTTTATGAAAACCAGCCAAGTGCAGTTCAAGTTAATGAAAAATGTTCGTATCTTTTATGAAACCACAACAATGTGTCACTTCCGCCAGAAGGGCTTTGTGCTACCCAGGCCCGCCCTTGTGTTTGTACACAGCTATGCAGTGTTGGCGAGACACAGCGTCGAGTAATGCACGATGTGTATACGATGTAGCACTGTACTTCTAATACAAGATTTGCCCCTTAACTTCTATATTTGTGAACTTAAAATACTTTCTAAACTGAAATCTTTAGCTAAGCTAAAAAGCATCAAGGGAATTTTCAGCCTTTACTATTAACATTTCATCACATTTAATGCAGAGTTGGTCTTCGCAAAACATAGTGTGTGTCCTGGCACTTGTGCAAAGGTGCACTGCTGAGATATGTAGCGTGGGAAGACAGAGGAAAGGCTGGACGGTGCTCCAGTCTAGGAGCAGACCCCAGGGTCTTTATTTACAGTGCGTCCTTCACCAAGAAGCTCTCCCTATTCCCCTGGCTTTTGCTGCTCAGAACTTTTTGAGCTCAAGTTGAGAAATAAAATATTCCAAGGTTACTCTCAGCTAAGAGGCATTTTTTTCTTTTTTGTTTGGAAACTTGGAAATAATTTTGTTTTTCTGTTTTGATGTGATTCTGCATCAAGAAAAAAGGGATACTTCATTTCAGAAGTCAAATTTTTAAACTAAAAAAATAGAATAGTTACTTTGAAATACTTGGTTGGGAAGAGAGATTTTATTAGCTCAAGAATAGTTTTTAGGGCTGGGGGTGTGGCTCACAGAGTGGAGTGTCTGCCTAGCAAGCTTGAAGCCCTGAGCCAAACTCCAGCACAAAAGAAAGAACTGTTTCTAATTTAAGCATTTTTCAGTTATCATAGTTTTCTCATGAATGCTGCAGTACTGAAGCCATTGCTTTAATTTTTGAAATAGCAATGTGTTACTACCATACTACACATGAAGTGAAATTATGGGCGTATAAGAATCCTAGGTGAGGGCTGGTGGAGTGGCTCAAGTGGTAGAGCACCTGCCCAGCTAGCAAGTGCGAGACCCTGAGTTCAAATCCCAATACCACCCAAAACAAGCAAACAAACAGAAAAAGAATCCTAGTAGGGAGGAGCAGAAGTTAATTAACATGTTACTCAAATTTACCTGTGTTCCACATCTGCCTTACTGCATAAAAATTAATGTCTTTTCCTTCATACTTGTGCTTTTTCATAATTTGTAAGTCCAAGCTGAATGTCGAGTAGATGCTTAACAAAATACCTTCTCCAATCTTCCTGGGGTATCATGTCACGTTTCTGTTAGATGTGACATGGTGAAGATTTGAAGTTATGGGCAGATGGACAGACAAGTAGGGACAGAGTGGCTCAAGGACTATGGACTTGATTAGGCTGGAGAATGGCCACCCAGAAAGTGGTGAGCTGCCATACTTGAGGACTACAAGGTGAGTAGGTCTGATGCTGGAGTTAACTTTCGAGATTGTCCCTGACGGTGTGACAGATGTTGTCTTCATGTGTATGTAAGTTGTATGTGTGTGGAGCAGTGTTTTATTGTGTATTTATATTGTATTTTCTATATTGTACTTTGTATCCCACTCTCTTGTGCAGGGATACTTTGCCTTTTTAGGAGACTTGTACAGCAAGCAGCTTTCCCAGCTTGCTCACCACCCCACCCTCACCAGGTTCCCCATCAACATGCTGAGTTGGGGGTCCATAGTGGCGTATGTTCGGTGGTCTTAACAAATGCACAATGACAGGCTCACCACCACACTATGGCACAGAGCCGTTCACTTACCACATGTCTCTTGTGCGCCTTTGCCTTTTCCAGAACATCAGGAAGCTGGAATCCTGTCATCTGTAGCTTTTCTCACTTTGCAATATTCATTTAAATTTTCTCCATAACTTTTTATTGCTTGAGAATTCATTTCTCTTCTATGTTGAATAATGAATTCCCTTGTCTGAATAAACCACAGTTTATCTTTTGAAGGACATTCTGTTTTCTTCCAGTGTGGGGAAATCATGAATAAAACTGCTGTAAGTACTCACAGAGCTTGTGTGGATTCCATTCTCAACTCATTTGGCTAAATACCTAAGCCCTGGATTCCTGGGTCATATGGTAAGAAGGTGTTCTGTTTTGGAAGAACACTTCTGAAGTGTTCCTCAAGTGATCGCCATTTTGCATCTGGCAGTGTGTCAGAGTTCCTGTAGCTTCACGTCTCGCCAACACTTGGTGGTGCTGGTGTTTGGGGTTTACCCATTCTAACACGATGTCACGGTGTCATATAGTCATTTGAACATGATCCCTGCATCTTATGAAACCGAGTCTCATTTCGTGTACTTGTTTGACCTCTGTATCTCT
The DNA here is from genome assembly GCF_047511655.1 of Castor canadensis. Taxonomy (NCBI): domain Eukaryota; kingdom Metazoa; phylum Chordata; class Mammalia; order Rodentia; family Castoridae; genus Castor; species Castor canadensis. The sequence continues at coordinate 1,378,782 of NC_133386.1, read as the reverse complement.
TCTTTGGTGAGGTATCTGTTTAGATCTTTTGCCCATTTTTAATTTGGTTCTTTCTTTTCTTATCATCGAGTTTTAAGTGTTATTTGCAGGTTTTGAACAAAAATCTTTTGTCAGTTATGTGTCTTGTGAACATTTTCTGTGTGTGTGACCTGTCTTTTCATCCTCTTGACAGTGACTTTTTCAGAGAAGAGGTTTTCAATTTTATTGAAGTCCAGACTATCAGGTATTTCTTTCAAGGATTGTGCCCCTAGTGTTATATCTAAATGTCATCACCACATTCAGCGTCACCTAACTTTCTCCTAAGGATTTCATAGTTTTGTGCTTTACATTTAGGTCTTTGATGCATGCCGAGTTAATTTTTGTGAAGAGGGTATATTTGTGTCTAGGTTCTTCTTTGCATGTGCATGTCTGATGCTTACAACTCCAGATTTGTTGAAAAGGTTGTCCATCCTCCCTTGAATTGTCTGTTTTCCCCTCTGAGAGGCCATCTGACAATATTTGTGTAGCCTTGTTTCTTGGCTCTGGAATGGTTTTAAGACTTAAATGTATCCAGAACTTGTCTAAGGGGTAAGTGCTCCATGGGAACAGAATCAAAGGTGACCACAGTAAAGTCTTCAAAGTGAAGAAGTGAGAGGTCAGGTGTTGTACAGAAAGATACCAAAAGAGAGAGTGGGCAGTCTAGGAAGAATGACCAGGCCGGGCCACAGGTCATTCCCATTAAGTCCCCATCCTTAGCTGGGAGTAGCCAGCTTTTCACATAACTCTGTTTTGTGCATAGCTAGGAGACAAGAGGTAGGTCACCTGTGGTGGTGATGTTCCCAACAAGACATCGGGCGCATCTGAATTCCTGTGGGAACGCTCCAAAAATCAGTGAAGGAATTTGAAAAGAAAGGTTGAGGGGTGAAGGGGATTGGCAATGACATAATTTTAATTGCTAAGAAGGACATTTTAAGAACTTTGTCACAAATGGAAAATATAACATTCCAGTAATTGGTGCAATTTATCTTGCATTTATTTCTGTTTTATACAGTTATTTTGGTTTTAAATAGTTACTTTCTTTTCCTACGCTCCTTCATCTTTTCCTAGAGCATGTGGCTTGTTCATGACATTTGTAACAGAGCAGTAGATCTGGAAGGGGAGGAGGCAAGCTGTGGTTTACACACACCTCTTTGCAGCACCAGTGGCACAAAGACGTGTGATAGGAGCCCAGTGGTTAACATCCTCGCAGTTTCCCCAGGTGGCACACCTGTGCTGTGAAGGTGAAGCAAAGACCTCCTGAGTGATCCTAATGGCATTTCTGGCCTCAGGGGTCTTGATCTTGAGAGGGCTGGAGGCACCACCGGCATTCTCAGCCACACTGAGAGCCACTGCTCCAGTAGGCAGGGCAGAGAGTGGACACTTTGCTGCGAGACCCCTGTGCTTGGAAAAGGAAGGGGAAGACTCACCTGCGATGGAGCTCTAAGACAGCATGGATTCTTTGTGGCTGCAAAGAGCTGGAAATGTCTCATTGAGGAAGAGGGATGGAAATAAAATAAAGGCTTTTATTAGCAATGTCACTGATACACCCATGGGTCACTGCCTGAGACCAGCTCTGACACAGACATGCGTAACAATTTCAACCCTGATTAAAGTACGTGGCTCCTGGGTTCACACGTATACATTCAGGTGATTCAGGTGTTTGTTCAAAAGCAAATGACAGGGACTTGCTTTACCTCTGGAGATGGAAGGGTCTGTCCTGGGATTTTCCTCCATGAAGGACCCTGCAAGGTGAGCGCCAGCCTCAGGTTCTCTGGAGACCCTGTTGATATCCAGTGGCCCTTTGCCTGTGGCAAGCCATGTGTGCTTCAGAAGAACATCCTAAGGCCAGGCTCCCCAGAATCCCTTGCTGTGAAGCCTGCGCTCTGCTCTGCCTTTCCTCCCTGCCTTGAGTGAGGCAGCTGTGCTGTTTTTGATGGTGCTGGTTTTCCTGGGTCCAATGATTATGATGGAAATACATGGAGAGTGCCGGACTTTCCCACACTGCCCCATCTATGTGGAAAATACCGGACAAACTTGCCACAGCCTTTCAGAGATCTAGGTGAAGGGCACCCTTCTCAGGGACCAGCCGTCTTATCCCTCAGCCTATCCCAGCAGGGTTACTAAGACCATTTTACTGTCACAAGACACACTCGGTTTAAGGTATAATTTAAACAAAGGAGTACTGTGGCACAGAAACCAGCTTATGTCTGAATGCTGGCTGAAATTGTGGAGGTGACAATGCAGCCATACATGGCCACTTTGTTCCCTAAGCTGAGTCTAGGCTTCTGGAAAGACCCCTCCTGGCCAGAGCCGACCCTACCAAATTGATCTTTTCTGAGCTTCTACTGCTGGGCACCTGGATGTAGCAGGGACTCTGGGGTTTGAAGGCTTGGATAGTGTGTGGCTGCAGACTCTTGGGAAGGCACACATGTTCCACACCTGTCTCTGCAGTGGTCATGTGGTAATTCCCATCCCTAGGTGACAGAAGGGCCATTACACTTTGGTTGTTAGCAGCTGGGCTCTGGGGTCAGTGGCATCACCAGTGTCTGTTTGCTTTGTAAGCTTTTGTGCTAGATGGACTGCAGGAGTTAATGTGGGGAATATTCTGATTCTCTTAGAATTTGAAGTCAGACTGCTTTTCTTAGCGCTAGAACCAGTGCCCTAACACAACAGAGTTTTAAACAACAGTGCTGACCCCTGGGCTGCAGCTGGGGACTGTGAGGCCCCAGGAGGGGGTTTTGGAAGCACAGTAAAGAAGTAGGCTGAATGAGGCAAGAGAGAGAATGGAGTGAAGGTAACTTGGTATCGCTTCTCTGCAGAGCCATGTTGGTGTGACGGTCACTGAGGTAAAGCAGGGAAAGGTAAGATTTCAACCCGGGGATCCCTGTGTAGACATCAGAGACCCAGAGAAGGTTCAGGTGAGGGATTGGGGAAGGGGAGTGAGATTTGCGAGCTGTTCACCATTGGGACTCCAAGGAGCTTTTGGAAGGTTTGTCTCAGTATTGACTCGGACAGTGCTGCTTGCTCCTCTGTCTGGGCCTAAGATCCCTCCTTCAGGCTGCAGAGGACCTGCAATGGATGGTGGCTTTAATGTTGGATCTACTGCATTGAGAACAAGGGAGAAGTAAATCAGATCAGACATCTGTGGTTGTTACTTTCTTTGCAGAGAAACTGGAACCAGGCATTTTATCCAGCCCCCTCCCCCTTTTTTGAAATATGCTTTTGAATGTGAATGCGCCATTTTGTAAGCACTCTCGGGGGTCGGGGGCTGGCACTCAGCTTGCAGAGTCTCTGAGAAGCAGTGTGACTAGAGAGCCTGTCCTGGCCTCTGCCCTAGGAATGTGCATCCACCTCCGCCATAGGCACATGCCTCACTTCCACCCCACTGAACCTCAGTCTCCTCACTGAGGAAATGCCTGGTTTTATCATGCACCCAGTCCTGTTATCTTGAGGGCCTCAGGGGAGCATTCAGACCACCGCTCTTCTCAAGTCTACCGCACATGTGAACTGATGGCGATGGCCTTGCATTTGGATGTAATCCTGAGATCTCCCTGAGATCTGACCCACACAGCCTGCGGTGGATAGATGCTTCACGAAGGCAGAGCCCAGCATCTTGCAACCTCTTTTGTTGGAAGTGGACATGTGAATAATTTCCTTCCATTAAATCTGTACATTTCAAGTCCCCTAACCCCATCTGCCATTTCCAGCAAATCAAATTCCAAAGAGGCTCTTCTTTTTATTTCATTTTTGCCTTCTTTGATCATGTCAGTAAATGTGTGTAATTAAAAAGAGAACCACAAAAGATTCCATGACTGATGAAGACAGCATGTATAACAATTAAGTGCTGTAATCAATGGGAAGAGAAACTGAAAGCCCACATGGAGAATCTGGGACAGATGAAAGTGTGCGCCTGCTTTCAGAACTCTGAAACAAGGACTGTCGGCTCCAACCTGCTGACCAGAGCCTTGGGCACAACACTTCCTGATGGGCCTCTTTCCTTAATGCCCCTGGGCTTTGACCTTGCAGTCATTGCCTAGCTCATAGCGAGCTGGTGAATACTCACGCGTGGTAATCAGGTTTCCAGGACTCTGGAGGACACCTCTGATAAGAAAGGGGGACAGCTAACAGCATACATTGGGTTCACCTGTGGAGGCACAGGCTTCACTTCACGTTCAGGTTAGATGGGACAATGTGAGTAATTCTGCCAGAGTCCAGCCTGGGCTGTGACCATTGTCATCCTCCAGCCCCTAGAGCAGTTGTCCCCTCCTTGCATGTCACCCTCCACATGTCTTTATCTCTGACTTCGACCACCTTTGTCCTGCACCCTAAAGCCTCCTCTATCTGACACTCCCCTCCCCACCACCAAGTAGTTGGTATTCCTTGATCTGTTTTTCTACAGAGCCCTTCCATGATGATCTTCTCTGATTATTTGTTCACTGGTTTATTTCCTGGTTTCTTCATTAGAATTCAGAGTCCAGGAAGTTAGGTGATTTCTATGTTACTTGTCACCATGTCCCCAGCCCCAGGACCACGGAGTGGGTCCCACAGGTCGTCCTGAGGGGTGATCTCCTTGAGCAGCAGCTGTGCTCTCAGAAAATCCTGCTATACCACAGCTCTGCGCTGGGGAAATTCTGAGTTGTTCCTGGCTTTCACTATCTTCTGAGTGCCTGTGAAAGTTCTGGTCCCTGGGAGGCTCCAGGACAGAGTCTGAGGGATGAGAGGTTGGTACAGGCGGGCTCTATTCCAGAGGGAAGGGTAAAAGCTGTGAATGAAGAAAAGACTGGACAGGGAGCAAATGGAGAGAGAGAAGACAGAGGGACGTGCTGAAAGCCATTCTTCACCCAGTTAGAACGTGACTGGGCCATCTCGACGAGTATGCACCAGAACATTCCATCAGACTGTTCACGTGAAGTGGAATCTGGCCCAAACCCTTGTCCACCTGAGCCATCCAAGAGGAGCAGTGACTGCAGCAGGAGCAGACAGCTGCTCCTACACCATGTCCTGATCTCTAGGGAGAATCCGGCCCCTGGCCGGATTTAGGGTCCAGTTGATTGAGGGATGCTGCTGATGGGAGGGCCACCTCTGAGCTGCCCTGACTGAAGCAACACTGTCATGTCTGCTTTGTTCTTTGTCTGACTCACTCTCCCCTCCGATCCTCTTTCCCTCAAACTCAACCCCTTCTTCAGGGCTGTGCCAAGCCCGTTTTGCCTGACTCAGGTGTGACTTGGCCCGTGTGGATCTGTTCCTTGCTGTGACCCTTCCTCTCCCGCTGCCCATCCATGGTGTGGCTAGGTCCAGCCTGCTTGGTGAGCACACACAGTGATGGTGTGCACATCAGAGGCAGGTGAAGCGGCTTCATCAGGAGGGTTATATAACAATTCAGAGCTCACTGTCTGGATATTGGGAGGACTAATAGATATTGGTCTTGTGCTGTCAAGTTTACAGTGACTAACTTCTGCTCCAGGCTTTTCCTAAACCTTTGTAGGATGGTCGCCGTTCCAACCATTAGTGCTCATTTTGCCGACTTGGGCAGCTGTACCAGTGGCTCAGAACCCTCAGGGTTGGCATCCTCTTTGCATGAGTGAGAACACCTGGGGTGTCCTTCTCTCAGCAATCGCAGAGGTTCCAGAAAGGCATTACCTGGAGAGGCAATGCCGAGCTGAGGCTTGTCTCCTGAGCAAACAGTCTTGGGCCGAGGTGGGCTTCCGAGTTGGGGCCCAAAGTCACAGAGTAGGGAAGAACAACCCAGCCTTGGAGGGCAACTGCAGAGCCTGCGGTGGTGGGAGGGAGATAGGGAGCCAGTCCTGACACCTCTTCACTCCTGGAAATAAGGGGGCCAATATCTCAATGGGAAATAACTCAAGGCGGGGGTCAGGCCTGCAGCAGCAGTGTCTGGTGCAAGTGTGGGTATGGGCTGAGGCCACAGTGCAGTTCTAAGCCTCCAGGTTGAGGCTGCAGCAGTAATTGGGACTTGGCAGAGGCTGTTGGAGGTAAACAAACCAGTCCATGCACGTCAGAGAAGCAATCGGGTTGCAGAAACTGGGGAGTCAGGCCAGCCAGTGGTAGCAGGATTTTAGGGACAGAGGAAGCAAGCAGGCCACCAAGAAGTTCACAGAGAAAGCCAAGGGTCACAGGGAATGCAGATGGCGTCCCAGACTGCGTGTGTGTGACAGAGACCACTGGACAGGGACACTGCTTTAGATTAGGTCTTCTTGTGGTATAGAGTCACACCAACGTTAATCCAAGTCATCTGGACACTGGTGTTAAAACAGATTTGATGCACTGTGGTGGTCTTATTATCACTTCTAATGAGAACCTTCTCTTGCCAGTGAAGGCGCAGTGCAGGGCGCGTGTTATTATAAACAAGGAGAAGCTTGCTTATGCAAAAGTCAAACTTGGCCATAACCAATGTTCACATCCTCGTCCTCACACCCCAGTTCGTGGTAAAAGTTCTTTGTTCAATGGAGAGCCGTGTAGGCAGTCATCAAGTCCTCCAAAAATCAGAACAAGAGCAAGCGTGTGTTAAGCACTATTTGTTGGGCAGTTGAGTATGTACGTTGTATGTATTTTTGTGTCATTGAATTTGACATGTTATCCACGTAGGGCATACCAAAAAAAAAAAAAAAAAAGAAAATGTTTCCAATTAAAGTGGAAACAGTACTTCTCTTAGAATTTCCATTTTATGCTTATCAAGAGAACTTTTAGGGATAATTTGGAGATGGATTTTGTTTAATCAAAAGTACTCACAGACAGTAGCACACTGTGAGATACTTGGGCAGATAAATTCACATGCAAATAAATGCCCATGTCCAGGCAAGATGGATAAAGACTGCTGCTCCAGAAAGTTCCCCCCATTCCCCAATCAATGCCTCCTCACTCATGGAGGCACCTGCTGTTTGGATTTCAATCACTGGGCATCATTCTTATCTGCTCTAGAATTTCGTATAAGTGCACTGTGCATTCTTTTGTGTCTATCTGTTTTTGATTGGTACAGTGGTTTTTCAGATTCATCCATGTTGGTTAGATGTCTTTCCCATTCTTCTTTTTCTGTAATTTATATGCATCGTTTTTATTATGTATATGTGCAACAGTTTACGTGTGCACTTTCCAATTTATAGACATTTCATTTTTATTGGGTTGGGATGATTGTCCCCTGCACATTTTGCTCCAGTCCTCTGTGAGTGTGTGTTGCAATGGCTCCTGGGTGATTAGCTAAGAGTGGCCTCTCCATTTCTCTCTAGTGGAAGGAGCACAGGGAGCTGTAGTTGTTCCGCATCCTGCCAACATGTGGTGTTGGTGCTTTATTTTGGCCATGCCAGCAGGTGTGTAGTGATGTCTCATTGTGGTTTTAGTTTGCATTTTCATGATGACTAATGATATTGGATAAGTTTGTTCAATGGCAAACCTTGCCTTTTGAAACATCTTTGCAAAATTCAGATTGAGCTGTTTGTGGTTTGTATTGATTTGTAGGAACTGGGGATCTTTGAAGACATATGTGTTAGAAATATTGCTCCCAGTTTATGGTGGCCTGTCCACTTTCTTACTTGTCTCTTTTGTTGAACATTTGTTGTAAACTTTAATGAAGTCAAGTGTACCAATTTTTGTTTTGAGTTAGTCTGTCCCAAAGACCTTTGTCTCACCCAGTGTTACAATGGTTTTCTCCCGTCTTTCTTTAGCTTTTACGTTTGCCTCTCTAATCTCAGGCAATTCTTTGTGTGGCATGTTAGGCTTTCTTTTTCTCCTTCATGTTCACACATGTTCCATTGCTGTACAGCCATCTGTCAAGCCCTCCTCTTCTTACAGAGTTGCTTTGGTACCTTGTCAAGTAGCAACTGGATATTTTGAGTCTATTTATGGACTCCTCGTTCTTTTCCATTGATCCACTTACCTGTTCTTATTTTGCTAACATTCTAACTTGGACTTTTCCAACATGGTGTATTAGTCCTTCCACGGTGTGCTTTTGGAGGAGTGCTTTGAAATCGTGAGGTTTTTGGCATTTTCATACACATTTTGGAATCAAAATGTCAGTCTCTATTAAAAATCTTCCTGGGATTTTGATAGGAATTATATTGGGTCCACTAATCAATTTTGGAGAATTAACTTTCTAACAGGACTGACACTTCTTATCCACTAACATGGTATAGATATACCGTGTTTGGTTTATTTCCCTTATCAGAGTGATCTCCAGTTACATCCATTTTGCTGCAAATGACATAATTTCTTTCTTCTTTTTGGGTGAATAATAACTTCATTGCATGTATACATATGTATATACCTATATACATGTATATTTATTGAGGCTTTCTTTGATCCTTCTTAGCAATGGCATTTTAGTATTTTGTACTTGGAATTTATTTTTGAGAATTTTGTGTTATTGATGTTATAACAAATGATATTTATTTTTATTTTCCAATAATTTACTAGTAGGATATAAAAACTATAGATGTTTTTGTACGTTCACTGGTGACTTTTCTCTTTGAGATGCTTTGGGATGTTTTTTAGTTTTAAAATCCTGTCCTGTGTGATAGAAGACAGCTCCGATCTTTCTTCTTTCTTTTTCTTACACTTATTGCATTGGGTAGGATCTCCAGAATAATGATAAAAAGGAGTAGTGAGGTACTTCCCATTTTAAAGAGGAAGCAGTATGTCCTTCATCATTGACTATGATGTCAGCTATCACATTTAAGAAATATGCTCTTGGAGATGAGGCTCAATAGGAAGAGCACCTGCCAACCAAGCACAAGACTCTGAGTTTAAACCCCAGTACTGGCAGAAAAAAATGTTCTTTATCACAGAAGTTCCTTTTCTGATCCCAGTTTTTGGGGTTTTGTTGTTTAAATAATGAAGTTGTTCATGTTAACAAAAATGAACAACTGACTCTTCTTTCCAAAGATTGATGGCTTTTTTGAGCCTGAAAACTGCATTTAGGTTGTGATGTTATCACCATGTCTGGAAGAGCTGTGGGGTGTTTTCTGCAGTATTCTGAATATACCCCCTTTGATTTTGTAAGACAAGTTATCCTTCTTCTTGGGTATATTCATCTGTTATTCCAGCAGCTTCCCCTGGCCATTTTATGAAGCAATCAATGAGTTGATGCTGTCTTGGTCTTCTCAGGCTGCTCTAACAAAATGCCTTAGGTGGAGTGGCTTTACTTGCCACATTTCTGGACAGCGGGCAGTCCAAGATCAAGTCATGGGGACCTTTAGTTCACAGATGAGGGAAGACTTCCTTCTGACAACTCCCTTCTGGGCTCTTTTGCAGGGACACTCAAGCCATTCATTGAGACTCCACCCTACAACCTTGTCACCTCCCAGTGCCATCACCTTTCTGGTGAGGCCTTCAATGTGTGAACCATGGTGCACTCAGATGTGCCAACCACAGAAGATCCCCTTTAGCAAGTGTATCCTCCGCTTGCATGGGCATGAAGCCTTAAGGCCAGGCAGGTCTGAGCTGAGATTTGGCTCTGTCTCCTCTAAGATTTTTCATCTTCATTTCACACTGCATCCTGTCAAATACTTGCAAGGTTACTATGCAATTAAACAGGTATACGTACGGAACATGGTATTTAACGTCCATTCACTCATCAGTTCAAACTGTCACCTGCGAGGGTAACAACATTTGTAATCATTTCTGGAGACCGTCTAAGGAGTTGACTGCTACTAGAAAGCCGCTGTATGAAACTCCTTAGAAGACGGGTGTGTCTGGAAAGCAGCGTCACGTGTCTTACATTAAGGGATGCGGAGCCCTCGGCAGCTAATGACAGCATCTGCCTGAGCCTTCACTGCCGGGCCGCGCTTTTCCAATGACAGGCGCCATAGCGAGCGTGTGGCGATGGACTGGGGACCACCAAAGAGTCTTGACAAGTGCTCAGAGAGCTAAGAGTGGGACACTGGGGGCCAGAAAGAGCACAGGCGAGGAGTCTGGGCCGGGGCCACTGGCGTCAGAGAGTTCTGCGTCAGCCTGGTGTAGTGTTGACATGGCACCGGTTGTTGTAAATAACCGTTTAGCGAAACGGTTTTAAGCGCTTCTGTTTGTCAGGCTTCTCAGCATTCCGTCCCCATTGGAAGGTGACCAAACACTTTCTAAGTAGTTGGGCGAGGCTCTGAGGAGGTGAGCCAGCTGAAAAACTTAGGGATACGGCATGTGGCTTTCTGAAGTACGAAGTACGGCCAGAGCTGAAGATGGTCTTTTAGAATGGGTGGTGGGGTTTTTTGTTTTGTTTTGTTTTTTTCTCAAAACACTTGATTCTGAAACCCAGGAGCCCACATTTGATGAGTTGATCATTTAAGGCTTACAGTTCATAAATGCCTGGCAGCCATCGTCATCTCCCTCCTTTTGCTTGGCAGACGATTTGAACTAACTGTCAGACACTTGGTAAGTCACTGACACCTGCTACTAGGTTTGAAAATAAAGTAATATTCCAAAATAAAGTAATATTTCAAAAAATAGGCATTCCACCAACTTTACTAAAGTAGCTTTCTAAAAATTAAGTTGCTGTGTGTTTATGAAATTTGATATTTGTGGCAGTAAATTGAATTGAACTCATGTCTCTAACTTAAAATTTAATGAGAAAATGTGGAAGAGGACTGTCATCAATGCTCACTGCTCCGGGTGGGATGTGAGGCCCGGAGCCCAAGTGTCTGTCACCAACGCTGAGGCTCTCAGCTGGGGAGCCCTCCGCAGAGCCAGCCGAGGGCCAGCATAGCACAGTCACACTCACCCTAAAGGTGGCATGGCACCTGTGGCTCACAGTGTCAACAGCAGCCCAGCAAGCTGTGGCAGGGGCAGGGCACTCAGGTTATTAGCTGTGGAGTCGATGTCTTGGATGAGCGCGAAGTCAGTGCGCTAAGTGAAAGTCGGGGCCTTTGTGAGGGATGTGCGGTAGCTGATTAATTACAGGTTCCTATGTAACAATATTACGGATGTGTGTGCTGCTGGGAAGTTGAATAGGTAACTTTTACTGGACAGGAAAATGCAGATTGATCCGCTGGACCTTAAGGATGCATTTCCATTCTTGTCGATTACTTTTCCGGCGGGGGGTCGGTGGTTAGCGCAAGACACTGAAAGCATTTTGGTGAGGGAATCCACCGCTACAGAAAAATGTAGCACTTCCTCGTTCTGACACCGGACGTGCAGATTTTAAAGTCTCTCTGTGACGTTGAATAGATACAAAGTTTTCCTTCGGGTTTTGGCTCTTGTTTTTCTTCATGTGACCTTTAACTCTTTGTGTCTGTATGTGTAATGGGAAGCAGAACTTGTGCCCAAACCGTCACACGGAAGCGCGTGTGACCCAGTCTCCCAGTCTCTGTGTGAGGCAGGAACAGACGGATGCGGGCGCAGTCTCGGAGACGAATTTCTCACTGAAGGGCAGCAGACCATCGGTCACTCAGGATGACCAAGAACAGCACAGAGCCCCCGCCTGCTGGTCCCGGTGATGACTTTTCCCTCTGACAGAACAGGCTCAAGAATTCACACCCTGATTCTCCAGTAATAGGACCTCAACGAATGGGTTTTAAAATTATTCTCCTCAGAGTATTTTAAGTCCTGTTGTACTAGAAAGAAATTTTCTCTGTCATCAACTCAGTGTGACATCTCAGTTTTGTTCCTCTATCCTGCTGTGTTTCTTGGAGGCTAATAACTTTTTATTTTTTATTTTTTCTTTCTTTATACATTGACTCCTCAAAATTTAGTATAAATTTATATACTCAAAGGCCTCTGAATAGACAAGAAATGAGGGTATTTTCATCTCATGTATTAAAGTGGAATGTTATGATACGAATTTTATGAGCACTAATTATTTTATTTTGTATTTGCAGATTTATTTCCAGAATGTTTTTCTCCATAGATAGTCATTCTTCTGGGAGCTTATCCTTTCCACTAGGCAGTTTTGTGTGTGTGTGTGTGATGGTGTTTTTGAGATAGGGTCTTGTGCAACTGTTTGCTCAGGCTGGCTTTGAACCTTGATTCTCCTGATCTCTGCCTCCTGAGTAGCTGGGATTACAGGAGTGAGCCACTGGTGCCCAGCAGTAATTATTTTAAGACTCCATCTTTGATACTCAGCACTGCAGCTGTTTCTGCCCTGACATCTTGCTTTTTCCAGGACCTTCTTGTCATGGCTGAGTGTTTTCTTCCCCTCAGTCCTCTGCAGAGCTCCTTTTCCTCATTCCTGTTGCCTCCATCATTGTTCTGCCTCTTCCAGTTTTTGGTTTCACTAACAATTTCCTTCTTCCTGAGCCTTTAGTGCTCTGTAAGTGCTCACCAGAATGCATCAAAGACCTTTGAGCTCTGTGTCCATGGGTCCCCTTCTGATCTGATAGTCATGAGGCCTGTCAGTGACTGGAAGCTTCAGTTCTGTGCTATGTGACTTGTTCCATGTAAACTCACCCTACTGAGCTCTGCTTACAGGTGTCCTGAGAGTCCTTACGGGGGAAGGGCTGGCCTCAGGCCAGAGAGCCTTGCTCAAGTAATGTCTTCTTGGCTCAGCTTGGCTGTGGCCAGTGTAGATCCTGGCAAACAGTGGGTGAGCTGGGGAGGGCAGGGGACCACTTGTATTGATTGTTTTTCTGCATGGCCTTCTGTTTCCAAGGGTTGTGTTAGTTAAGTTTAAAGCTGTTCTGCCTTCATTGCGGCCCCTCCTAGAAGAAGGTGTGACTACATTGCTCTAATAAGCTTGAACTCCCCACACAGAGCCAGGTTATCAAGTAAATCTGCGGAGGCTCGTTGTCTGCACCACCCACTATGTGGGCGTGGAATTTCTTCTCTCTGCTATAGTATCATACAGATTTACCACATGCGCAGAAAGTGTTAAGAGGTAGCTGATTTAATCACCCTGTTTTGCTTATGAGGAACCTTCAAGCGTGACATAAAACCCTCAAAAGGACATTTCAGGAATTTCCCAGAACCATGTGCATGGATACAGTATGTCCTTGGATAGAGCACAAAAAGTACTTCGTGGCCACGTACACACCATAAATTCTGCACTGATAGGATTTGGGACAAAGTGCCCAGCCAATGTTAGCATCAGGCCACCAGCTTCTCAGGTCCGTGTGGGGCAAAGTGACCTCCTCCTGCCAGGTTGGTGTTCTTCGAATTTCCTCTTCCTCCTCTTCTTCCTCCCTCCTGGCTAGTCTCTCTGTGTCATTTCATCCAGTCGTCACTGGGGGCCCAGAGAATTCCTCTAAGCAGCATCCAGTTCACCCCAGAGGCATTCAGCTGAAGCCTGTCGTACCTGGTTTCCTCACATGGTCTAAGCTTGGGGAGCAATTTGGAAAGAAATTATCAGTTTTATTTCAATGCCGCTTTCCTAGTAATAGTTGGACAGAGCTCTCTAAGATAACTATAGGGCTTGGGTGGGTTTATTTATGTATTCATGCATTTTCTAGACAATACCTAGAACACAAACACGAAAGGTACAACTTGAAATGTCAACCAGTGTCCAAATTCTTCCTTCTTTTCTCTTGTTTACTGAGCCAATTTTGAATGCCATCTGTGAGAACTGAATGATCCCTGGTCTCTTTGACTATCCTAGAGGATTATCAGGCTGGACAGACACAATTTAACTTCTGTCTTATCATCCATCTATGGATGGTTCAATCTATGAAGCCACAGGAGGGTAATCAGTGTTGGTTCTTTCCGAATCAAAAAAGTAAATTTGTTTCCCCCTGAAAACACACAAATTTTAGACCTTTAAAAGTCTGATATTAGACTTGCAGTTGGTAATACAGTAGATGGACAAATCCTGGACTCACATGTAATAATCTAATATTGTAAGTGAACTTTCTGGAAAAGCTAAAAGTTAGGTGGTTTCCAACTGCTTATATCCTATGACTTATTATCTCAAAAGAAGTGGACTGTATGACTTCGATAAGCCAGATATTACTTACCACTAGAAAAATGAGGGAAGTGACAGTCAGCCGACAGAACAAAGTGGGCATGCTACATGTGCACTCAGAGACATCATCTGAGCCAGCGGCTGGCCCTTGTTCATGCACCACACCTGCCGTCTCTGGCTGGACTGGTTTGAAGCAAAGCCCCTCCTTATCAGCTGCCCTGGATTTTCCTCATGTTTTATGAAACCCTATAGCAGTGGTCAGTGTCTTCAAAGCATATTTAATCACAATTTATAGAAAATCACTTCCCATTTGGGAGAGGCATCCTTGCCACCAAAGTGTCACCTTTCCAGTGTGCATCTTTCATCCTGAGTGGAGGCTCCTGTGGCCATCATATAAGTGAGCCTGCCATGGCCACTGTAGGTGGGGATGGCCTCTGGTTCCTGAGCACCTGTTGGTCTGAGCCTGGTGTGGGCCGGTCAAGAGTGTGTGTGTGCAGATACACACATGGACAGAAGTCAGTTCAGCACAAAGGAGAAACTGAGTTTACTGACAGGAGAAGACTGGGGTCCTCAAAGGTCACCGTATTTCCTGTGAGTTTCAGAGCCTGTGCAGCTCCATGCAGGCGTGCAGAGCTGAGTGAGAACACCTGTACTGTGTTGAATGTAGGCGCTTCCTAGGCAGTACCTAGAACACACTCACAGAAGTGCTCAACTGTGAAAAACAAGAAACGTCAACCAATGCCCAGATTCCTGTTTCTTTTCTCTTGTTTGTTGAGCCAGTTTTGAGTGTGACTGTGAGACTTGCTTTAGAAGGACTGCGGTTGCAGTTGTATTAATTTTGAAGTGATCAATCACCCTGTGGACACTGAGAACCTGTTCTGCTGAAGTCGAACCTCAAGAAGGCTTGTGTGGGAAAGCAGATGTGTTCCCAGGGCCCCTCTGGTGAGGGAGTGAACTGTGATGAGTGACACTCTGGGAACACAGGGAAATGGGGCTGGACTGCGGAGTCTCCTAAGGTGATCCACGGTCTTGCCCTGTGGCTGGACGCGTCCCAAACTTCATGGCACGTGGCTGAGGAACAGAGGGCACTGCCATCTGTCTCCAGACCCAGGTGCCTCCAGGGTACTGGGGGCTCATGTGCATCAGTCCCCTTGCAGACCACGTGTCTCAGGTCACTGCCATGCTGCTATGTGAAGGGAGGGAGTGCGGTGTCTGTCCCTAGCTACTGCTGGCAGATGAGTGAACACAGGGGTGGTACGCCCACTGAGAAGTGCATCACCATGCTGCCTGGCCTCCTCCAGGCCTCCCTTCTGTCAGCCTTCTTGCCCCTGGAGTGACCACTACCCTTTCCTGGACAGTAGTTTTCTGCCACTTCAACTATGCCTTGAGCCCTTGGCCTTGTGTCAGTTTCCCAAACCTGCTCATCACCTCTCCCTTCCTTCTCCCCCCAGCCTCCTCCTGTGACCAGGAGCACCAGTCTGCCCTTGAGGAGGCCAAGCAACCCAAAAATGACAACGTGGTGATCCCCGAGTGTGCCCATGGCGGCCTCTACAAGCCAGTGCAGTGCCACCCGTCCACAGGGTACTGCTGGTGCGTGCTGGTGGACACAGGGCGCCCCATTCCCGGTACATCCACCAGGTAAAGTGCATCCACATAGAAACTATGTGATGGGTTTTGGGGTGGGAGAACCAGAAAATCATGACCTCCCCCCCAGATTCCATCCACTGTGGGCATTGGTACCTAAGTGGCCATAGTGACCCCATCCTCGGTCATCTGTGCTTGGGCTGCTTTAAGAAAGAGTGGCTTTAGCCTTCAGAAGATAGAGGGAAGCAGGTCACTAACAGTCACCAGGAGCCAAATGTGGGCAGCAGGGTGAGCATTTGGACCACACCCAAGATCAAGTGCAAGTTCTTTTTCTTGCTAGCTTTGGCCAAGGAGCCTAAATATTTAAGAAGCACAGAAAACTGCGTACCCAGTCTAACTTTCTAAAGAATGTCAATATTTTTATTCTGAAATTCTTACCTTACAAAGGTGAGACTAGGCTAAAGGGAAGGGTGATAGCTCAGGAATCTGAAATGTAAAAACAACTTGTTCACTGGCATTTTGTGCAAGTCTGACAAATGGTTAAGTTCCCCATAGCACCTGAAACAGGTAGCATCACCCTGAGCAGGCATGCTTTGCAGGACTTTGCTGCAAAAATTATCCCTTGATTTCCCTGAACTTGCGTAAAAGTAGTTCACAAGTATATGAACATGTTATTTCTTAATGCTGTCAGGTATCATCATCCTGAGCAGACTCGCTTTGCAGATCTTTGTTATATGATTGTCTTTTGATTTTCCTAGTTATATAAAAATAGTTTACAAATACAGGAACATGTTATTGCTCCAAGTTATCAGGTTTGATCTCTGATTTCATCTCTAATGTTTGGGCATGACCAATTGGACACTTCCTCAGTATTTTCCCCAATTTTTCAAGAGAAACCACTGGACACTTAAAGGGGAAAGCTGGTCAATGCAGATGGTAGAAGCTCGAAGCACAGGTAACCAACCACCTGATAAGGTGTCATCAAAATCAGGTCAACCCAGCCCCCCTCTAACCCCAAAGTGGAGCCAGTTCCCTCAGGAGGCCAGCTTTGAAAGCTGTGATGATAGCTCAGTGTCAGAACTGCTTCCCGTGGTCAGCACCACCCCATCCCCGCTGCTGGGGAAGGACAACGTGTGTCTGAGCAGTGACTGAGCAAGCCACGCTGGCATAGAGCAGGCTGTGGACAGCCCCAGTTGGCAATGGGGTTTGGAAGCAAGTGGGCTCTGCGTGGCTCCCGAGAAGTCGGCCTCCCGAAGGCTCTGGTGTGAAAATCCCCGTCCCTGACAGAGACATAGGTGGTGGACAGAGAGGGCTGTATTCTAAGGAGCCTTTCTTGGAAGCTGTATCTGCATACTTTGGACCTCCAGCTCTGGCTGTGTAAGGTGGGGTACTTGCTTCCCATGGTTTTCTCGTGCCAGCTGCAGCCCTGGCCCCACGGCGCCTCTGGGATGGAGGTGAAGTGTCCCTGGCAGACGTGTTCCTAGAGCTGGCCAAGGAAAATCCTTATGCTGTCAAAACCAGAATGGCTCAGCTGGCCCTGAAATGTGGAGGTCAGCATTTTTAATGTGGTCCCGAAGAACCTGAGAACAGCTTTATATTGTGACCGAGCAGACACAGGAGCCTCTCTCCCTCCCCATTCCCGTTTCCTTCTGTGCAGGCTTCACTGGTCCGTGCCGTGGAGGAGTCTCAGCTCTGTCTTTCCTGAGGGACCCTGTGAGTTTCACTCAGGCCATTAGGGTGAGAACTGCTCCTTGGACGCTCTGTCGTTCTCACCTTTTTATTCATTCGTTCAACACAAATGGCCAGATGTTGTTAAGTCCGAGGACAGGGCGGGGTCCTGAGATGACCCTGTCCAGCCTCACTCAGGCTCAGGTTCCACCTGGGGAATCCACAGCTGAGGGGACATCCTCAGTCTCACCTGGCCTCACAGCTGGAGGACTGGAGAATGGAAATCCCTGGAGATTTCAACAATCCAGGGACAGAATTACATATAAGGGGCCTCTTGCTTCCCTTTCTGTTCTGCCACCTTCAATTTTGGCTTGCTTGGTCACTTCTTCTGACTGTATACTTGTAATCGTGACAGTGTATTGTGTGAGAAGAGATGTTCTTTGTTTGACGGAACGGAAAAGCTTCCCACTGAACCGTGGACTCCACTCTCTCCATGTGACGTTCCAGGTGCAGGTCTGTGGTCGGATGGCCAGCGTGGAGCTGGTCCTCATGGTTCCTTTGCCCAGCATTAGGGCTGTGACTTGGCTATAGGTTTTGTGAGGAAAGAGAAGGGAGAGGCTCATCTACAGCCTCTCAGTTCTGCAAACAGTTAGAAAATGACAGACACCCAGGTGGTGGAGCAGCCCAGAGAGTGGCTAGGACTGGAGCTGGTCCCAACCTGACAAGTTTCCAGGTGGACGGGCAGGGAGGGTGATGGCCTGGGGAGATGAGTGTGGTGTGAAGTGGGGGTGGATGGTGTACGTGTGGGGGTTGCAGCTGGAGCAGAGGACGCAGGGAGCAAAAACAGAGCCTTCGGGGTGAGGATGGGGATGTGCCTCCCATCCCAGCTTGGGGCTGGCGCCGGAACCACGCAGTACTCAGGCAGTGTGACCTGCCAGTGGTGTCAAGAAGCAGTGCACACGTATCTGTTTCTTCTTTTCTCTTTCCATAAACATTTGAATGCCCTTGGTGTCCCAGGCACTGTCCTAGAGGCTTGGGACACCCAATGAACAGAAACACAAATACCAGGGCTTCCGTAACACCTTCCTTCTAGAAGAAGGAGACAGTGATGGCTAGCACACCTGGGCAGGCTGGCATGAGCAGATGTCTAGGGTGGTAACAAATCCAGAAGGTGATGAGCAGGAAGCAGACCTGGGGGCCCAGCTTGAACAGAATGGCCATGCGTGCCTGAGATGCTGGTGCTGGAGCCAAGCTCCCTGAACTGGGGACATCAGTCAGGCAGCTTTTGGCTTCAAATGGTGTGAACAGGGAGAACTGGATTATGCCCTATAGGCACAGGGGTGCAGCAAACTCAGTTTTGGTTGTCACTGTGGCCTTATGCTGTTATCCTGGGCACAGAATCTCCCAAATCAACTGTAACATCTTCCATGCTGGCTTCATCCCAGGTCAAATTTCCCTCTTGGTCACAAGATGGTTGCCATAGATCCAGGCATCTCACCCAGATGGCATGATGCTCAGAGGATACAGGACCCCATTTCTTTCTCTCTTAAAAGCTAAAAATCTCCTAGAAATCCCCTGGCAGATTTATTTCATGGATCATTGGCCAGCCTGTGCCCGTGGCTAAACCCGTCCATGAAAAGTGGAGTTGGTTTACACTGGCTTGACCTTATGTCTAGAAGGCACAGATGCTGGGCACTCAGGAAACCATCAACATTAGCAGTGCTTGATAAACTACAGGCCAGTGTCACCAGGTGCCCAGTCCTGTTTCACAGCCCATGGAACCTCCTGCTCTCCTGTCTTGGTTCTCTCCTGACTTCCTGAAGTGAGGAACCCAGGGAAATACTTTTGGTTTTGCTCTTGGGTGGAGGCTCAAGCATTTGTTTTCCTCGGTCATCATCCTACTTCCTGATAAGGAAGGAAGTTTGAAGAGCTGACAGCAGTAAGAAGCTGGAGTGTCAAGTGCATAGCCATTCTAAGCCAGCTCTCTTGTCTTCACATCCCCGCGCAGAAGAAGGAAGGTTGATTTTGCTCTAGACTTGAGTCAAGGCCCTAGGTTCACGTGTCCTGGCCAGTGCAGAATCCTGCGTGGGTCACCTGGCCTGTCAGGAGGGACCATGGCTCCTCTTCTCCTGGTTCTGCTGCCCTTTTGTGTGGAGGGACTGCTTTTAGGTTCCTGGAGTCGAGGCACTTCTGCAAAGCCTGGCTGCCAGGCCCGGGGGAGTCCAGGCTGGGTGTGTGTTGGAGCAGGTTTGGACCTGGCCACTGACCAGCTGTGGGGAGAGAGGTGGAATGGGTCATGGAGTTCTAAGTGAAGTATGCTGACTGCCAGCTGCTCCATTAGGGCCAGGATCGAGATTTCTCTTTCACCTTTGTGAAAGCTCATGAAGGCTCTTTCCAGCTGCCTCGAGGCCTTGGCCATTCCCAGTGGGCCCCAGGCAGCGTCTGTGTCCAACTCTAGAGCCCTCTCTTGGGGCCGTGTGCATGCAGCTGCATGGGCATAAGCTGTTCTTTTCCATGGGTGACCAGTCAAGAGAGGTCCTGGGCCCCATGGAGAAGAGGCACCGTGCATCTTCCTATTGACTGTGGCAATGAGCTTATTGTAATGCTCACGAGGCAACAGAAGGAGCTAAATCATGGCATTGCTGTAAGAGGACTAGGGCTCATGGAATGTGCTGGACAGTTTGTAGGATCCACACGAAATGAAAGAAAACAGCTATCTCAGGGTCTCAACCCAGCTGTTTTTCTTTTTCCTTCCTCCACCTTTCTAGGTACGAGCAGCCCAAGTGTGACAACACAGCCAGGGCGCACCCAACCAAGGCCCGGGACCTGTACAAGGGCCGGCAGCTGCAGGGTGAGTACCAGAATGGCTTTGGCTGGAGCACATCTGAGATGGCTTGCAGGTATAGGACCATGGGTAAGCATAGGGCTTTCTGCCAGGCTCTGTCACTCCAGGCTGACAATGTGGAAAGAGTCACACAGCCACTAAACATGAGAAAGAAACCACATCCCTCTGAAGTCAGAATGGTACTGTGGTGCAGTGCCCTCAGGTTTCTCAGATTCGCAGCCTGGGACTGTATTTACCTAAGGAAAGCAGGGATCCCATCATCCCCTGGTATTTCTTTAGCAGTGAGTTAAGAGTTCAAGAAGCTGAGAGCTGGCTTTAAGGAACTCGAGCTCAGTCTGTGTGTCAAGTGCTTTTAGCTGCTAAGCACTTCCTGAGACTCAACAGAGGTAGTGAGTTCAAATTTCTAATGATTAAAATGCATTCACAAAACAAGGTCACTGGATGTTTGCTTTCATCAAAAAGTCCATGAGTGTTTACGTCACACTAAGAATGAACAGATCCCAGCCGTTCACAAAAAGCTGTCCTCCTGGAGACACGGAAGATTGGCCCTGCTGAGTCAGCTGAGAACAGCTCTCCAGAGGCACAGGCCGGCGGGGCTGGCAGGGCCAGCGGTTCCCGCCTTGTGGCAGAGCTCTGATGTCGCAGGTAAATCCTGAGCCGTCAGCCAGATGCTGTAAAGCTGCTTGCTGCTTTGTTTCAATTTGACCCTCGTTACTTTTTCTTTAAATATCTCCAGAATGTGTGTTTACTCGAAGGTGCAGAGACCACGGTAGTCGCTCTGATTTTGGTCGTGCACAGTCTGCAGGCCTGGATGAGGTCCTCTTTAGAGAACTCTGTGGCCTGAGTGAGTTGTACTGTCATGGGGAAGGGGGCTTTTCAGTGTTGAAAGGAAAGATGTTTTCTGTTGATGAGCAAATGGAGAAGACCAGAATTTCCACAGTACATAACTTCACATACATCCATATCCACCCAGTCCCCCCAGGAGTGAAAACAGCACAGACACAAAACCCAGTTCAGGGGGAAGCAAATTGCATTTCTCTACCACCACTCAGCAAAAAAAAGAAAAAAAAAAAACGACCCTTTACCCATCTCTGAGGTGTTCTTGACTGAGGCCTTAGGCTGGTGCCTTTTTAGGCAGTTTTGGGGGAGACCTGTGGCCTCATTTTTAGCCCTCTGTATTTCTCTATCTGAATATCAGCCTGTCTGCTTCATGAATCGGGCTTCTTACTGCATCTTGGGCAGCATGAGTAGAACGACAGAAAGGAGAGAAACACGCCCATGCCGATGCCATCCTAGGCCTTTGCAGGCCTGATGTGTGCTCAGCTCCCCACGGCCTCTGTCAGAAGAAGTTCCTTCCCCTGTTCCTTGTGTGGTCTCTCGCCTCTGCAGTCAGGCTTCAGTGTTGGGGTGCAGTGTGTTCTCGGTGTCTGTATTCTGAGCCTTGCATGTGCTCATTGACTGCAAACCTCAGTGCCTGCGTTTGGGTTTGGGCTGCTCTTTATTTTTTTGTGGTCCTGGGGCTTAAACTCTGGACCTTCACCTTGAGCCACTCAACCAGTCCTGTTTTTGTGAAGGGTTTTTTTCGAGATAGGGTCTCACGAACTTTTTGCCTGGGCTGGCTTTGAACCACGATCCTCCTGATTTCTGCTTCCTGAGTAACGAGGATTACAGGAGTGAGCCATTGGTACCCGGCTTGGGCTGCTCTTAATCATAACCTTTACTGTGACCTTTGCCCCTAGTGCCTTTCTTAACAGGTCCAAGACTTTAATTTTTTTTTTTTTTTTTTTTTTGTGATACATAGGACTTCTCAGTCTGCACTACAGTTTTCCATCTCTGAGTGTAACTTGTTAATGTCTAGTGAAGCCTTGCTCTCTGATGGTGAAAAGGCACTTTTGTTCCCTCCTGGTAGGCTTTATTTTGTGGCAGAATCCACGCTGTAAACAGTAGGCCAGGATTCTTGATTTGAAGACTGAAATGGTTATTGATCTGCTATTGAGAATCGAGAATTGATGTGATTGTTGACTTATCTGAATGCCCGACGAGCCATACAGGGACTGACAAGAGCCTTGTCCTCTCTCCCAAAACAAAGAAGTATGGTTAGGCAGCTCAGCAACAGGGCTGCCCCTGCACCCCATCCCTCAAGGGAGGAGCAGGCTGCTCGGGCCCTGGAGACTGTCCACGCAGACTGTAAAGGTCAGCTGATCTGGGCTCCCGGGAGGGCGCCAATCATGACCACTTAATCATTTCTGTTATTTGGAGATAATTATCCTTATTAGGAAAAAAAACCCAGAGAAATCTTAACTCCAGATCTAGGCTGCTCCTAGTGAAGAGGGTAAGTTTATTTCCAAGACAATACAGTGACAGTTGCATAGATGGGTACTTGAAGCACACGTAGGCTGACGTGTTTTCTTCTAGAAGGTACACTTTCACCATGTTTCTTTTCCACATTTTGGGAGTGCAGAGTCATTTTCCATGTCAAGCTGATAAGGTTCCACACACGCTCACTTTCTCAGTGCTGCTTTGCTACGTGGGGTAGTTGACTGATTTTCTAGCTCAACCCGATTGACAGCTAATGATGCCTGTCTTTGGCAGCCAACATTTTAGCATATGAATCAGAAACCAAGAACTGGCCTGATGGGTTCCATATTGAGAGTTGGCTCCTGAAGGTGGTTCTTTAATTCTGCAAGTTTGCTTGTAGGACTGCCCTGTCACTTCGAGAGTAGAAAACTCGGGCAGTACAAATCCCAGTCAAAGGCATGAAACCACAATTCTGCATTTGCAAATCCATGTAATCTTGGCTGGCCTCTCCTAATTACTGTGTAGTTGGTATTTTAAACAACATTATCTACCCTGTACTCTCTTATGTCCCACGTCCTCTTGTAGGGGAAGAGGCATTTGTGAGTGCACTGAGACCATTTGGAGACTTGATCCAATACCCCTGTAGTTGAGCTGCTTCTCTATTGCTGCCTGGGGCTCCCTTTCCATCAGTATCCACCTCCATATGTGTTTCCACAGCACTCAGGGCACAGATGCCTCATGAGGTCCCCTTGGATGTGAGACAAAGCCCTCCAGAAGCCCCAGCACAGAGCACCTCTGAGCTTCTGGACAAGTGGCCCCGTTTCTTTTCTTACGTCATACCTCTGTCCACTCTTCTTGGTGACATTGATAGATTTCAGCCTACTTGCCCTGTGGTTTTGTTTAAGAGCTTGTTGCATCATTGTATTTATAAATACAAGGAATTTCTAGTGTGGGGACAGTGACCTGAGGCTTAGACGTGAAGAACAGAACAGAGTCCACTGTCTCTTTAAACCTCAGCGCTTTTCCACTGAGTGAGGGGGGAGGAGGCAGAAGAATCATTTCCTTCTCTGCTTGGTGGTGCCAGTGGAGACCCAAGTGCAACACCTTAGAGGCCCGTGGGAGCTTGCTGTAGTATGCTTTCTGTTTCTGTTGTGAGACTGGGTCTCACTGTGCTGTCCCGGCTGATCTCAGACTCCTAGGCTCAAAGAACCTAGGCTGAGACCCAGGTGCATGCCACCTCTTCAGCTACTCTTGAGCCCTGGCCAAAGAGCACAACCTTTACAGAGGGGATGTGCAGACAAAGGCCAGGGCACACTGGACCACTTTTGCATTGGGAACTAAGCCCTGTTCTCCCACAGATAGAAACATTAGCTCTGAGCTGAACTTGCAGGAGAAGCCGATGTTTGATAAGTTGTCAAATAAGTTGTTTTTATGGCTTCTGGTAATTCCTACTGATCAGATGACAAGTGTGGTTCATAGGGATCCACGCTGTTTTAGCTTATCCTTCTCAGGTGACATTTTAGTTGTGCACTGGTCTTGGCCTCATTCTTAATTATGGTGCATTGCACTGACATCAAAGTTCTGGGTGTTTATACACGAAGCAGCCCCCAGCAGGAGAACAGGTGGAAAGTGCTGTAAGCTGTTGTGTCTATGAAAAGTCTCCTGTACCTTCTTCCTCCATCAGTCTGGGCAGACACCAGGATGTCCTTCTGTTCCCACATGGGGAAGCAGAGGTGGGGTTGGGCATTTCAGGTCCCCAGGCCAGAGCCATCCATGGAGCTTCACTACTTCTCTACTCTGGTGAAACAGCTCTGTCTCCAGGTGTCCCTGGCAGTCCCGTGGACCTGCCAACACTCGCTGCCTGTCACGGCCCTCTCCTGAGCACCCATCTGAGAAACTTAGGCCACAGCCCACAGCCTTGAACGTCCACAGCAAAGACGGCCTCTCTCCAGAGCCTCATGCAATTGTAGCCATAATTGTAAACTCGGATTTAATACAAACCCTCAAGTACCTTCTCATCGTCCAAGGAATATTTTCGCACCACTCTGAATCACTTGAGAATTAATTACAGTTTTCTGAGGCTGCATAAAAGGATGCATACCTCACCCTGAGCATAGCTTAGAAAGTTTTCTAAAAGGTAATTAGACCCTGGGCTGCGCATTTGTGCCAGGTGTCACGTGGCCTAGGAAGATGTCAGTGTTGACCTCGCTGCCAGGTGGCCTGAATGGTGGCACTTGAAAGGGAGAGGTGAGTGATTTTATTTGTGAGCTTAATGAGTGAACACGGAATTAAATTTAAAGATGACTATGACTACTGACCCTTTAGATGGCGTTGCATTTTTTAGAAAGCATGGCAAAAAACAGACAATTAAATTGGTCTTAATGAGGGAAGATTCTGTGGGGGGGAGCAGTCAATCATGAGACTCATTCAGACACTCCCTCCTGAAGGCCACAGAGGAGACAGGGCCAAGGGGAGGAAAGGGGGAAGCAGGGGCCAGGGGAGGCTGGGCCAGGGCCCGTGAGCTCTGAACCACTGGGCAAAGGTGAGATTGGAGGAGGGTGTTTATGCGAACATCCAGAATGCTGGCGCCATCTCACAGGTGTGTTTTGGGGAATTACCCAGGAAACTGGAAGGAGCCTTGATAGTCACAGGGAGTGTATGGCAAATGAGCCCTCTGTTTCCTAGGAAACAAAAGCCTATAGGATGGACAGTGTGGTAGAAGGGATCCAACAATGAAGACCTAGAGTAAGACGTGTGCCACTTGGCAGGATTTTTAGTGAGATTTTTATTAGACCACTGAGTTCGGTTGACAGTTCTTTTCCATTTTTATGAGAATGAGATAGCTTCGGGGGGAGGTTGTGGGACTTATTCACAATAAAGAAGAGTAAATAAAGACAAGTTCAGGAAACAAAAGGTTCTTCTCCCCTACCGTGGAGGGAAAGGAATAATAAATGCCAGCTGAAGAATCTGTAAGTTCCGTACAGGAGCTGCTGGGCACTTTCCCCCTCATTGGTGCTCTGACCACCAGGTGACCATAAGTGAGCTGTAGGCCTTTTGCATTTGGATACGAGGAGCTGTTCTCTTCATCTACCCGGGGTCAAGAAGGCTGAGTTCACAAAGTGCTTAAGCATGAAATGACAGTGAAGAAGCAGGACACCAGAGGGATATACACATTTCCTTGTATACTTTCAAAGGAGCATTTGCAACTGATGAGTTAGAAGGTATTTACTCTTGTCCTTCTGTCTGAACAAGTCCTTTGCTTTCAGCTTTGAGTGATCTCAAGACTTTGGTCACTCTGCACTTTCTCTAGACTGGCTTGCAGGTAGGCCGGTCCTTTGTCCACACCGCCAGCATCTCAGAAAGTGCATGCCTGACAGGGTCACGTGATTTCCACGGTTGTTTCAGAATCCATTCTGAGCTGTACTTATAGTCAAGGAAGCTATCACAACTTCACCTGGGCAGGTATGTTCTCCCAGCCGTGGTCAGTCTCAGCCATGTTGGATGACCTGCACCATTAGAGGAAGAGTGGAGGGCAGGAAGAGTCTAGGCTGCCATGGGTGATGTGAGACTGCCAGCACACAGGGCAGAATGGTTGCCCATCATTGGCTACTGGAAATGGAAGAGTTTAGATTCATGTATAACTAACTACCCTTAAATCTCACCCAAGAAGGTGGGCAGGGGTGTAGATGCCCCCTCATTGGTCCTAGAGCATGTGTTTGATCAAGAATTACCCCATCCTTTCTGTTCAGGATACCTGGGTCTCTACCATTTCCCAGTGGTACCTGCATTTCTCCCAGGACTTAGGGGTGGGGCAAAAAGGTACAGAAGATACTCAGAAAGTCTCCTGGCATTAGTCTTGAGTGATGTCTTGGGCTTCTTAAATACTAATACATAGTACCCACTCTACCTCCCAAGCTTCCTGCTACCTTACTCAGGTTTGCTATCTGGGAGGTTTGAATATCCAGAGGAAATTAAATATTTTTATATCAAATTATTACAATAAATATTGCCAAATGCTTTCCTTTGAAAAAAAAAAAAAAAAGAATTATTGGTAGCAGGGCTGCTTCGTGGGAGGGTTTGGGACATGGACAGGATCCAGCGCTTCAAACGGCTATTCAGTTTTTAGTTTGTGTCACTGCCACAGACGTCCCCCCAATTTGTGAACAGAGGGCCCTTCGTGATCGGGTCCCAGTAGTGATCTGGTTATGATTAGCAATAAGACATTTGTGACTGCACGTGACCCCCAGGGCTGCATCCTGACATGTGGAGAGTGAGCAGAGGGTGAGGTTCAGAGTAAAGACCAGTCAGTGAAGGAGGATGAGAGTGCAGGGAATCCACGCAGCAATTGGGTGACCACACAGACATGGCAGGGCTCCACATGGACCAGGTGAACTGGCAAAGCCAGCACTATCTTCTCTAGTAAATACTACTGTTGTTTTGGGCTGACCACAGGAGCAGGAGTGTAGATGTGCTTCCGATCACTACAGACACTGAAAACCGGACCTTGTGAGCAGTGAAAAATGCCTAGCTTTTTAAAGTTTTACCATTCCCAAGATTCATGAGCATCTATTTGATTTTTTGTTTCCCAAAGTTTTAGTACAACAGATACCTTACTCTCAAGAAACCCAGGATTTTCCAAAATAGCCCAGGGTCCAGCGTTAGGTGACACTGTGGCTCATACAGAGGACATTGGGTAGAGAATCTTAGAGTCCTGGTTCTGAGCCAAAATTATGACCCAGTGTTCTATCCCTAAGAGTAATTTTAGAAGAAATGTGACTTGTGTTGGTTTTATTGTTTCTCCTGAAGCCAGATTATTTGAATCTCAACTTCCCCAAACTAGCAGGGAACATTATCAATTGCATCAGTATAGTAAAGTCCTGGTCCATTTGGCCTCTGCTGCTTTGAAAGTTGTGATGATGCAGGAGAGAGATGCTATAAAGTTTATATCTACATTAATCCCCAAAGAAGAATCTGCCAGGCAAATTAATAGTGTAAGCAATGTTTCAGAGACAGGCAGAGTTTAAATAACTTATGAGGACAGACTGTCCAAAACCACCAAATATGTGGAATGCGTTGCGAAACAATTGTTATTCTATTATAAATAATCCTCGTCTCGATTAGAGCAGTTTATCTAAAGTAATTGACCACTCGAACTCAGGACCTTCAGATTCTGGGATTGATGCGCTTGCCTGCTGCACTAAGGAGGCAGATTTGACCACTCGAGAAACTTTCCAAGTATGATGTATACTTGACAATAAGCTTTTTTTTTATTGGCTTATCACTCACTTTTATTAATTCTGTGTTTCCTCATATCTAGTCTGAATTTACTGAGACTCTACCATAATTAAATAACCCTCCTATAATACGCAGGATATCCCACCAGGGAGTCTGAAAGGGCCCTTGGGTGTCGAGGTCCAGGTAGTGCAGGGGAGACCACCATGAGGCCGGTCCAAACAGATGCGACCCTGCCCCCAGCCCGAGCTCCCAGGACTCTCTGTCTTTTGTATAATACATGGCAATGATAGCTAGAAAGCCTGCCATTTTAATTTTACATTTTCTACATCTTTTGATCAACCCTAACCACTGTTCCCAAGACTTCTGTCAGCTCAGCCTGATGGTTCCTGGGCTGGTCTTGTTTCTGGATCCACTCTGCGCCCTGGTGGGTGGTCATAGCCTCAAGTGTCAGACCCTCCTCTCCCTCCAGGCTTGATTAGGTGTAAGACAAAGCCATACCATTTGCTTCTAATCTTTGCTGGTTATCTCTCCTTTTCACTAAATGAAGCAACAGACACCTGTAACCTTCTTTTATTTCTTTGTCTCAACCTTTGCCAAGCCGTTTTTATTTTCCTCACTTTAAACATTCATCCTTGGATTCCCCTGGGTTTCAACCCAGAGCTGGTCAGGTTGCCATTGCTGCTTTCAACCTTCTCTCTGGAATTAAGAATTGTTCTTAGTTGATTTGTGAGCGAGGCTATGCTGTGGACAGTTGGTCGCCTGCCCTAGGTGCTTGGGAGCACACAGAGAGACAGAGACCTGGCTCCTGACTCTAGGATCTGGCAGTGAAGATGGTGGCCTCATTATTATGATTGACAGCCATGGACAAGAAGCCAACCTTATAAGCAACTAGAGAAATTGGGGAAGGGAAATTGGTGTACATTGAAATTTTCCCTTGACTCCTGAAAATATCCTGGTGGCATTCTTATAAGCTGTTTTCCAGATTTTGTGCCACGTGAAGGATACCTCACCCAACCTCAGGCAGCACTGTGATTCAGGCTCTGTGGCCGTGTGGCAGGACGCTGGGCAGAGCTGGGGTGAAAGTGAGACGTCACCTACAGGAGAAGCTCCACACATTGGACACAGGCAAAGCCAATCTCCTCAAGGCGGAGATGGGCCAAGCATGGGGGTTACTCCTATAGCAGGGCAGGACTAGTGGGGTAGACACAACTGCTGATATGAACTGAGTTACATTCCTCTGTAAAGAGTGTACTCTTCTGTAAAGAGTTACATTCACTCTACAAATTCAACTGGTCAGACCATGATGACAGTGGCCTCATGTAGAGGCCTACGTTGGGTGCCCTGGACACTCCTGCGTGACCAGTGAGGGTAGTGAACGGCTTAAATCCTACTTTGTAATGAATAACAGCAGGCCCTGGAAGCTTCTGGAATGTTCTCCCTGAGAGCATGATTTAATCTTAGTTCTTTTCTGACTTGTCAAATTAAGGAGACTTTTGGGAAAGTCAAGTCTCCCTCTGACAGCTAAGGATCAACCTCCTGCCCCTTAGCTGTTAATTAACTCAGAAATTCCTGAGATAGTTGTCAGAGAATGGTTTCCTGCAACTGGCTTTAGTTTTTAGTTCTTGTCTCACCCATTTTTTCTCTGTGTTCTTTCTTATTTAATCAACTCAACATTTGCAACCCTCTCATTTCCAGAGGACAGTCAGGCTCCTCTGTTCCCCTTGGATGTCTCAGAAGTAGACTGTGCATGTGGAGTGGCCCTGTCGGCACGTCCTGCATTTCGGGAAGGTCAACCTCCTGAGACCCTGGCCTTGTCTGCCTGGAGGCAAAGCCTCTGGGCAGCCTTTGGTGTGCTGTGAAGAGCAGTGAAGTCAGCTTTCACGGAACACTACCTCACTAGTGTATAACCACTTGTCACCTTCCACGGGTGAAAGTAGATGGACCTGTCTACTCATATGTGACAATAAGGACTTTATCTTTGTAATTTCTATATGGAGAAATCTTTTTAAAGCAAAGACAAGAACTAAGTAGGCAAAAAAAGGGCCCAGCAGGCCTCCTCTGTGGTCTAGTGGTCACCACACATCATTTGTTGACGTCATTCTTGGTTGTTTATCCAGAATGCACCAGCCCTAGCGTCCACTTCTGTATGGTTTCTGGGTGGCCACTTAATGTCTAACTCAGCAGAGGTGAAGGGGCTGTCCTATGTCAGGAGAGGCAGTGAGGAGCCAGGGCTGCATCTCTGCCCTCCCACCATTGACCCGAAGCCCTGTCCTCTCTGACACCACTCTAACACCAACACCTCCAGGATCTCCTCTTCAGGGAGAGTTATGGAGCTGCCCGGTGCCTTCTGTAAGAGCAGATGCTCTTTGTCCCGTTGTCTGTGATCACAGGAGCAACAACATCCAGGAAATGCAAACTCGGCCCTGTAAGGGTCAGGACAGCGAGTCCTCCACCTCTCAGGACAGGACAGCACAGGAATCTGGCAGTACCAGGCATGAGATGGAGCTTCCTGGCAGGCAGCCCTAGCACCTGCTATGGGAGCGATGCCGCACCATCTTTCTCAGAAGCCTGGGTGGAGAAGGTTCTGATTTCTACATAAAGGAATGTGGGTGAATAGAAACGGCTTTCAGTACCATCTGGCAGTACCACCCAGGGCATCTCTGTAGAAATTCTTTAAATACAAGAAGCAAAGGAGTCAGTGGAGACCTGTGAAGCCAAGTGAGGTCATGTGCAGTGTCTAAAAGGACAGGACGGGCTAGAGGTTTACAGGCATTTGCATCATTCCCTATTAAGGAACTTGGATTCCATCCTGATGGAGTTTTGCCTGAGCAGTGGAGTCTTTAATTTTTTACTTAAAAATTCATTCTACAGTGCAGTGGAGGATGAGTCAGGGATGTACAAGACTGGAGTGCCCAGGGGGAATGAGAGTTGGGGGCAAGCACTCAAGGCCAGTGGCGCAGGGGGCCAGGAGGCAGCTCCGCCATTCACAGGTTCACCAGAGCCACGGGGAAGTGCAGTCACTGATGCTGCAGGGACTTCGCCATTCAGAAGAGGGACAAAACACGGCATCATCAAGCACAGCTGTGTTCTGGACAGCCAGTGTTTATCAAGGACCTAGATGGGTCTGTCTCGGGTCACCTGTGTTCACAACTCCCACGAGCGTGCTGACGTTGAGTACAGCAGCCCTATGTAACTTGGGGTTTGTGGCAGCAGTGAGAGCTGTCACAGCCTGGGAGAGGCTGAGGGGAGTCACTCACGAGCTGGGGTGTGTTGAGACATATCTCCCCAGAACAAAGCTCTGAAAGGTGTGTTCATCGCCAGGTATGGTTTAGGTTGAACACTTGTGACCAGTTATGGAAAAAACCAGAAGGAAATTGTTATAAACTGTCATCTCACATCATGGGACACATAGACACACACACACAGAAAGACACACAGACATAGATGCACACAGACACACAAAGACACACAGACGTAGACATACAAAGACACAGACCCGCAGACTTAAACACACATGCACACCAACACTGCTAACACATGTGTCTCCTTTGAGCAAGGCTCTGGCTCCTAGTGTGAATGCCATGGTCTGCTTCTCTCTGCCTCCCTATGCTTCTTCAATACTGGGGGCTCTGTTCCTGCTCCTTGTCCCAGGGGCTCCTGCTGAAGATTTGTTTCTCCTAGAAGCAGCAGGATGCTGATGTCTTCCCCTCACTGTGAGACTCCTACCTGCCTAAGGCCACATGAGGGGGACAGGAAACTGATGTCCAAACGCCAGCTTTCCCTGCATCCATCAGGACTTGGACCATGAGCAAAGCAGCAGGTTACCCTCACAGAACACTGGGTACACACCACACCCAGCACCCTGTTCTGTGAGGGTGGGGATGGAGGCCTGGAGATGTTGGGGACTTGCATGAGGCCACATAGCCCATCACGCATGACATGGACTAAAGGTTGGTCCCAACTCACATCTCAGTGTCCCTAGGATTGCAGTTTCTTTTTACCTTGGCATTTGCTTTTGTTTTTCATAGTCTTCATTTGTTACATATTAAAAGTCAATAGTTTGAGCTCAAATCTAGTGGCAAATGTTTGGCCATAAGTCTGCCGTGAGGCTTTGCGTGCCCTGTCCGGGAGAGTAATTTTCCTTTGTAACTCCAAGAGGATGTGTGCACAGCAGAGCCAGGTGACTCTGAGCCCCGAGCAAGTGAAGGTGGCGGGGTTCCCGTCCACACCACCAGCCTGCACCTCGTCGTCTTCTGCATGCACAACCCCAGCACCAGTTCCACCCTGGGCCCAAAGCAAACAACAGACAACTCGGTTTTCTCAGCCCTGATGGTGATGGGCCTCAGAGGAGGGAGTGATCTCTGTGTTTGACCTGTGATCAGTGCCATGCACTTCCTCTGTGCTGGACTGCACACTCTCGTCTGGCCTTCCCATTCAGTTGTGAGTGAGGTAACTATTAGGATTAGAGTGGCTTATAGAGAAGACTGCACTGGAGAGATCATTCCAGTGTCCTTTCCAGAGATACAGGAGCCCAGGAAATGGGTGCTGTTACAGGAAAGAGGCAAAAAATAAATGAACACTTAAGCATTAAGTGAAAGCATTTCGTTCCAAAATGGTATTAGATTTCTACTTCCCTGTGTCAGTGACAGTTCGAGCAGTGTGTTTACTGGAGCTTATTGGGCAGTTCCGTGGGAAACCTGCAGGAGATAAGAAACCATCTCCATCTTAGGAAACAAGCAGAGTCCATTCCACTTTTCTTGTGCTATGGTCCTTTGCATAAATTCTCACTTCTCCCAATTTCCTGGAAGATGGCTGAGCTACAAGTGAAGTCCTCAGGGATCACCCTGCCAGTACTCTTCCTTTGTTGCAGAGTGCCACACAGTTCCTCCTCATGGTCTGTAAGCATGGTGTTCCCATTAGGAACCGCCCTCACCCAGGACACTGGCTTCTGGAAGTGTTTACAGCCTCCTAGGCCTATGCTGGCTAACGAGCCTTGGGAAGACATAGTGTACCATCCCTGATGGGCATAGTCAGGGAGAGCCCAGGACAAGTCCTGTGCGGAGGTCCCATTGACTGGTGAGAAGGTGACGGCCATGTCGTTTCACCTCTCTTCCTTGGTGAACTTACTCCTGGTGGCTCTGATTTCTGCATGAGCTTAGAAAGGACTGTCCCCAATGGCTAGGACAGTATGTGTCCATTTTGCTGTCTCCTGGTAGATTGTGCATATCATGACAGACCTCATCCATCTCCAGACCACCAGATCGGGAGTCACTGAGCCTTAATGGGGGTCTTGACTTCCCTGTTCTCTGAAGCATCTTCTGTTGTGCTAAAATCGCCCTATTCTATTTTGATCTTCTGAATGCAAAGGCTCAGATGGAAAGATGCCAGGAGACTTCTGCCCCTTGCTCTTTTCTGATTGGTCCTGTACTTTCCCAAACAGCTTGGATCTCCAGGCATGATGTCGTCAGAGAACTGGGGCTGGCTGGGGTGCATGGGCTGCCTGAGATCCAGATTCCAAGGATTTTTAATTATGATGGTCTGTTGTCAGTTGGGAAATTTTAATGGGGCTGATTGCTCTACACAGGGCACTTGGACAGAGTTTGCAGGAGGAGGAATCCCTGTAACCATGCAGCTCTTTCTGAGTTTAACAACACTGTCCTTGCCTACAGACCTGGAGAACCCGAGAGTCTTCAGAAAATGAAAGGGCTCATTCAGGCCTTTATTAAACATACACACCGATACGTCTGTGAACAGATTAACGGTCGATAGGGAGCTGAATTAAGGTGGAGCATTCATGCTTGTTTTAGTATGGCAGAGTGACATTCCTTTGCAGCCATGCTGATGTGTGAGCACTTCCTGTGTTTATGAATCTGATTTTGCAGGTGCTCTGTATAGCACAGATTCCCTTTCTAAGCTCAGTCATTTGCCCACGCAGGTGGCCTGGTAGAGGTCATCCCAGTTGTGCAATGAGAACTTCAGCTTTGTCCCTTGCTCTGCAGGTGAGCCCTCTTTCTGGGGTTCCATGTGGAGCATCCTAGAGAGTCTGGATAAACCTCTGACTGGTTGCCATGTCTTGTTCATCTGCAGCTCAGGACACTGTGCAGAGGGTTCCTTTCCATAGCCCCTCCTTATTAAAGATTTGAAAGGTAGAAAAAATCCAAACGCATGTAGATTGGTCCTTTTTGTTTGTTTGTAGTGGCAGTATTGGGGTTTGAACTCAGGGGTTTGTACTTGAGAGACAGGTGTTCTACCACTTGATCCATGCCTCCAGGCCTTGGTCTGATTTCCTAAACTCAGCAAGACCCTGTCTCAGCAAAGTCACCTGACCTATGTGAGGCATGGGTGACACGATCCAGGGATTGCACGAGTGCACAGTGGCTGGTGGTGGTGAGAATTGAGAGGACAGAAAGAAAGTCCAGGTGAGTTGAATGAACCAGTGAGTGTTGCTGAGAAAATGGATTTTGAGCTTATTTATTAAGAATGAGAAAGATGAGAGTAGACAGAAAATAGATGATGTTCCAGGTGGGATCAACACCTTCGCTGACAAGGCTGGGACTGGAACCAAGGATTCACAATAATACTGGGGGGTCATCTTCATCTGAGCTTATTAATTGATCAGAGACTTTGCAACACTAGCTAAAAAATGGTGGCTGAACTGGTTAATCACTGATGGTTTAACTCAGAAGTCAGAGTGACACCTGTATTAACACCCCATCCTAGGAAGCAAGGCTCCGGTCATTAGGTAATTTTCCAAAAACTATCAGCCAGATGCATCTTAGGACAAATTCTTCAGAATATACTGTGGCAAGCATCAGCAGTTTTGCTGTCCTTGACAGTATTTTTGTGAGATAGTTATTTTTACAAGCACAAACCCAGAAACCAGTTAGGAAAATCATCACTCTTACTCAAGATAGTTGATGAGACTATCTGTGCATTCACCGTTCACTGAGCATTTTACAACCAGTGGAGATCATTTGTATGAAACACTGTGTGTATCACACTTGTAGGGCCTCAGTGCAGGATTTTATCTCTGTTGTATTTCATGGTGGTGTGTTGGCTCAATGTTCAGTCACTATGATAGCTTTGAATCATGATTTTATAAAATTTGGCTCTCCAGCCTGTCACAAACTATCCCTATTTTTGTGTTATTTCTGACTTGGTTATGCAGACGGTTAATGCCTTTCTTCATCTGTGTCATTGGGAAGTATTTTTTCTAAAGGAGAAGGGCAGAGACAGAATTCATCACTTCCCTACCGCTCCTGTGAGACTGGCATCTAACCAGATGCCCTTCCCCAAAGCTCAGGTACGAACGCACTGTGCCCTGTCACCTGAGGAGATGACCACGAGACTTGAGGGTTCCCCCAGTCTCTCTGAGTCTGCACGTGTGGAAATTTCCTCCTTCCCATGATGCCCTCGGAGAGTGCCCTCGTTTTCTTTCATCCCGAAAGTGAGATTGAGAAACCAGACAGGCCCAGCGGCACCTCTCCAAGGACGGAAGGTGTAATGACTGTTCCTTTGTTGGTTAGGAAGCCTCTCTGCCATCCTCCTACCACAAAGAAGCGGGGCGATAACTTGGGAGATGCACTCTAGAAAGCACATTCGGATAATGGTTGAACTTCAAGAAATGCACAAGTATGAAATCTCTTGCTGGAGAAACCTTCAGAAATTGCCAGGCTCTTTCCCAGAAGTGTTGATATGTGTGTCCACCATTTCTTAATCTTGGAGGTTGAATCCCCATGACTCTGTGATACCCCAGGGCTGGGTGGCAGGGGTCCCCCAGGGTGAAGTTGGGGTAAGTGGTCTGTGCACATCTAGTCATTGACGAGGGCTCCTGAGGTCACAAGGAGACGGACCCTGGGCGTCCTGCATGTACATTCTAGTATGTGAAGTGGGAAACAAAACGTGAGCAACTCAATCACTCAAGAACACACAGACACTGCACAGGTGATCATGACACAGGGCATGGTCACTTACTGTGACAGCAGAGCAGGAAGTGAGCCCCCCACAGGAAGTCCAGGCAGGCAGAGGGCTTGGAAAGCATGACAGAGATCAGGGTATGAGGGCCGGGGTGTTCAGAATGGTGGCTCCATCATTTCCTGCATGGGTCGAGGTTTGAGAGTTGTTAGTGAAGGTTTTGGCCATCAGTGTTGGTTACAGGATTTCTGGAGCCAGTCATATAAGGCACCACTTCACTACTAGAGCCTCAGTTTACCTACCAGTAGAAAGGCTGTGATAACCTCGAGTTGTGGTGGGATTTGGATGATATCGTGTCAGTATATTTCTTTGGCTTTGAGCCTACGGTTCTGCATGTGATGTTTCAGTTGTGGCTGAGACGGTGTGCTGACAACCGCTCTTATGGAGCGTCTCGCCAGTGGCCAGTGGATTTAACAGGGGGCATAGGTCTCAGAGTCACTTCCTGTCCAGAGCTTGGGCAGCACGCCAACTCACCTTCTAGGTTGTCCTCTGCATGGTTCATTCCAGCAGTACACAGAGTTTGTGAACTGCTTTTAGGCTTTCCCCGATGTTTACCTTCTTTTTCCTGAGGGTTGACTGTGAACACAGTTGTTGAGGTCAGTCCTGTGCTAACTGATGTTTCTGGGTAGGTTTTCATATTCCAAGACTGAACTTCAAGTACCCCAAGCTGTTCAGGACTCAACAGGAAGGATTACTGTCCCCCAGAGCTGTGGAGATGAGAGGCACAAGGTCAAAGCTGCCTCTAGACCAGTGCTGTCACTGTGGTTCCCAAGTCAGAAACTGCTGATCCCACCATCTGTCCTGACGTTCCTGCCTCTCCAAGTAGGAAGCAGCGAGGGTCCTGGGAATGCCCTATGACCTGCAGCAGAGCAGAGCAGGACATGACTCCTGCCTCCCTGTGTATCTGCTCTATCCAGCTCACCCCATTCCTCTCTGGAAATGCAGTGTGACATTGCCTTTGTGTTTCCACTTGGGGAGCTAGGATGGAGGTTCCAGTGACACTTTGTCATTTCCAAGGAATTGGTCAGGGATGAAAGCCTGTTCACTAGATCTGAATAGAAACATCAAGTGGGAGATTCGGTCTGACCCAAGATGACTCCAGTGCCAAGGTAGCCATGGCTGACAGTGACAGTTTGGGGAAAAGGCATCCAGATCCCTGGGTCTGGAGATGGCCAGACATCCATGTCCCGATTCCACTCGCCATGTCGAGGCTTCAGCCGTACAGGACTTAATCCATCATGGAATCATCTTTCTTCTTGCATCTGCTTATCTGTGACATTCACTTCAAAGAAGTGGGAGTCCTGTATTTGAGTGATCTTTATGCTGGGAGAGGGTTACACAGAAGCAACAGCTGTGCCCAGGGTGTTTGGCAAGAACTCTGTTGCCAGCACCTCCAGACTTAGAAGCTTTCCTAGTGCACTGCTTCAGTCTGCTCTCAAGTGAAGCCCAGCGCAGTTGCCTTAATTTAAAAACTGCTTCTTCACAACGAAACCGTGCACAGCCAGCCTTCCCACTGCTCCTGGGCCTGGGATCTGACACAGCTGCTCTGTGACCGTGTCTCTCCGAGCGTATTTTGTTAGATGCCGAGTGGAAGGGCAGGGGCGTCCTGCCTGGCAGGAGGGATTTCCTCTCCCTGCACTTGTGCAAACCCATCTGAGCACTTTCTTCCTAACAGGACCCTGGGACACCCCGAGGCTAATGTGCCACATGGGTGAGTACAGGTCACAGACTTCAGTCCCGAGAATAACAGCACTGTCTTTGAATGACATTATTACATGGATGTCTTTTAACTGTTGTTCACTGCTAACAACCCACTTCACAACATGTGAGCAATAAACTCCATTTGGTTAGAACTGACTTCAAGAAGTGGGTGTCATGGAGTTAGACACTAAACAGAACTGTTTTCCTTAAAACTTCCTGTGTGAGGTATTACAGTGGCTCCATTTTACTGTGGTCATTAGCTCCATCATTTGGGGAGTGGGAGGCAGTGGGAAGGGATGTGGGGTGCTAGCTGAGGTGCAGCATGTAGCAGTGACCCCCAGTGAGGCTTCTGGGCAGAGAAGGGAGGACTCAAGGCTGGCAGAAGCCTGGGCTGGGGAGCAAGAGGCCTGGTGATTTCTGTCAGGGGGTGGCCATCAGGGTTGGTGTAGCCCTTGTGAACTGAAGTGACCATGAAGAGGGTAGTGATGTGGGATTGAGGTGCATCTGAAAACCTGGTGCTCTGGAAGTCTTCCCTGTCTTTAATAAAGGACAACTTGGACATCATTCCATTGTGACTCAAAGAAAAGAATTCACAGTTTAGGCAAAGGGCTGAGAGGATGTAAGGGAAAAAGGAACTTTTTTTTATAAAGGAAAAAATGATTTCTGTAGGTTTTTGTGTAGATCTGGCTTCATTTATAAATCTGGGTGGAAAAAATGCACACATTTTAATAAGACAGACCATAGGTTTCCAAGGGTTTGGTTCCTGGGAACATTTTGGAGGGTGAAAATACTCAGGATAGAGTAGTCTTTGTTTAGATTCAGCCATGGATTCACTTTGTGTTCACCAAACTGTCATTAGGCTCATGGTTTTCTGGCTCTGGGAAGCATGTCACCATGTAAAGACAAAAATAAAACATTCCAAAATGAAGTCAGGCCTCTGACTTCTGGAAGACCCTTTTGGGAGCTGCCTAAATTCCTCTAACATACATGGTTTTCATTCTGTAGGGAGGAAAAAGAGAAATAGGCAGATATTTCTCATTGCATTTCTTTATCAAAGCTTACATTGACCTTTCCATAAAAAATTGATTTAAAGTAGTCCTGGCAAGTCTGAGGCATGAGTTTGGTTGCACCTTCAGGACAACCAGTGTCTGTCTGGTCATTACTTGCCCCATCAGCTCAGGAAAGCACTTTCTTCTGTCTGTCATTCTTCATTTCTGCTTCAGAATTTGAAAGCAACAGAAGCTCACAGAGCTCGCAGATTTTCCTGTTTTCTGTTCCATTTGGATCTCTGGGGTGAGCCCTCGAAGCATGCAGAGGTTCAACCACAGGCGTAACATATGGCCTCGACTCTGTGGGACTCATTTTTCTTCAGCACAGGCACTGAATCTCTGCTAGCACCCAGGTTGGGTGGTTTGTCTTGCATGATTTTGTTTTTATGTTTCTGAAGAGTTCATTATTGCATGTACTTGGGTCACTAGAACCCCTGGGTGGATCAAGGTTCAGTTTTGAGTTGATTCCCTGGTTGGTGGGGGCTCCTCACTGTCTTGTCCCTCTTACCTCTGTCTTTCCCAGGTCCTTGCACACAGTGCTGCTGCTGGGCCACCGCATCTCCACAGTGGAGGTTGTTGGTGATGGGGAGATGTGACCAAGTCCCTTGGAGGACAAGGGAGGAGAAAAACATGGAGGCTCAGGGACAGGTGCTCGTCCAGGTGCCTCTGCCACTGTAAGGGAGCCAGTGGGCCACGAACTCCACAGACCAACAGTGGCCACTCCATGTGGCAGCTGGGTCTCTTTCTGTAGCTCACTGTAGACAAGCACTTAAAGGATACTAAAGTTTCTCTCACTGGCCATCACAGTGACATGCCAGGAGAACCCTGCTCACCGCCAGTAGTGAGTTCAGTAAAACACGTCTTCACCTGCAATCAAGTCAGGTCATTAGAACTCAGAGTGAGATTTACAGGTGAAAACTGCTGTCACCGGAGGGTGGAAGTTTACTTTTATGACACGAATGAATTTTTAGAGGTTTGTGATGTAAAAGTATGTGTATGTCTACCTAGTTGTTAAGCCTTGTGTTCTTTCTTCAGTTCATCATAAAAGATGTAAAGTGGTTGTGTATGGAGCAAACCATTGGCAGTAAATATGGTGAACCAGGAGTTTAGAAAGAAAAGTTTTTGCTGGGCTTGAGAACATTCCTCAAATGCTTCTCTCCTGTACATATAGAGGTGAGAGACAGGAGCCGGTCTGTGCCTGTGCAGTTCTTTCAGGCTTGTGATTTGTAGATTCTTGGTGCCATTCCCAGGAGAGCAGCCTGCTTGTTCTCTTCCTGAGTCCTCACAGGCAGGTGCGGAGCTAGGAAACAAGGGAGTCATGACTGCCACCTTTTAGCAACAGGTAGGCCTCATAGGGCTTCTGGGCTACTCTTGGTTAGCCAGTCTGCCTGGCTGTGCAGCTGAGAAGCAAATGGCACCCCTTGTCTGCCCTCACACTGACCCACAGGGACAGGTGTAGACACCGAGGACCTCTCCATGCAGTGGGCCACCCGCTCTGTTGTAATTAGTAGTATTATTGGTGTCACTCTTACTGTCTTAATGGTTACAGCTGCATGTGCAGAGCCAGCACAGTTCTCTCCACAGGGAGGTAGGGCACTTCAAACATACCTAGAAACACTGTCTGAAACCCACACTGCAGACTCAGCACATTGGTGGGGTCAGGGCAGAGATAGAAATCAAATGCTGCTCCACACATCCCCAGCAGGAAGCAAAGCCCCCCCCACACACATAGCACGCCCCACGGGTTTTGGGGACATGTGTGTACTCAAGGCTTTGTGACTCAGGTACCCCGGGTATTTGAGTCTGGGACTCTGCCTTGTTTCTTATTTCTGTCCTGGTCACCTGGTATCTGAGTACAGGTGTGCTGGACCTAGGTCCTTTGGCAGCTTGGTCTTCTGTCTTAACACACGGGAGTTAGGGAGGCCCTTGCACAAGTTTAGCTTGTGTTTCTAGAGTGAGTTCCACTTCCTTGAGTAAACGGTTGATAGTTACTCATTAAAATTTTCATCCTTAGCTTGGAGCTGGAAGTTTTGCTCAGGTGAAAGTGATCAGAATGTCTGTTTTGTTCTGCTGAGTGACACCCAGGGTGAGAGAAATCATGGAAGGACTCCATTGTGACTCCAGCACTGGGCAGAGTCTGATGGACAGCAGGACTCATCACGATGTGGGCTGTGTTCCCACAGGTGTGCTTTTCCACAGGTAGCATGGGACATTGACCTTACTGGTAAGGATGAGTGACCCCAAATAGAAAACCTGTAGAAATCCCATGTGTCCTACAAAATTGATCTTAGTCTTATTATAGGAACGCCAGCCCTCCACCACTCTTCACCTGTGCCTCATTCTACAAACTGCTTGAGGGGCAACATGGTGTTCATTGCCAAGTCTGTTGACAAACAGTCGTTCTTGAGAAGCCAAGGAAGACAGCAGGAGCCTCCAGGCTGTCTTGAAAATCAATGTCCGATCAGCTCCTTAGCTGTGGCAAATCCCTGGTGCCTGTAGTAGACTTGGACGGCCCACCCAAAGTAATTAAATCAAAGGCAAAACATTTCTGGAATGCTAACTAGAGAAAACCTAGTGGTGTTTACACCCAGAGCTTCCTTTAATAGATTAGAACAGCTTGGCCACACTCTCAGTCACGTCTGGACTCCTTCCCTTAAACAACTCCTGCTTTAGCGCCTAACCGTGTGCTGATTTGTGTCATGTTAGTAGGTGTGACTGTTCAGGTAAGGCCCCACGCCCAGGAACTCGTGTTTAGGAATGTGAAAAATACACTGACAATATGGGAACACAAACGTAAGTATTTAAAACATAGACATACAGAAGGAAAGGAAGGGTTAGTTAACAGAGCAGTGATTCTCTGTTTATCTTAAGACTGGAGTTTTACACTTTTTCTCTAGTGCCTTCTTTGAGCATGGAGCTCTACTCATTGCTGACCGTGTGACTTTTTTTTAAGTAAGAAAGAGCCTGAGCAGATTCCACCTGCTGCACTTTTTCTTGTAAGTCACTGGAACCGTCTTCCTGTGTCTTGGAGTTGAAAAGTGTGAGGACTGTCTGTCATGAGATGCCCACGAGCCGTTTGGTGATGTTTGTGCTGCTCCGCCATGACACACTGACCAGGTTCCAGTTAGGAGGGAGATTTATGAAGATACACTTTGTATCTTTTATAAGCTACAGGCATTTACGGGCCTCAGAGACCCCCTCAAATACCTAAAGACACTCTTCTATCTCTGGATAATTTGTTTCTTGTGTCTAAACCTAAATTCTTTTCTTGTGTCTGAAATGAAACATTAAAATGGCCTGTGTTAAGTGTAGATGCTTTGTGGGGGACATGGGGTGCTCGGCACATCATCCCATGTCCTTTGAGGCTGCAGTGTAGGGTTGAGTTATCTTGTCAGAATGGCTTGGAAGATTGGGTCAAAGCCTGCGTTCCAGGGGTATCTCTGTACACTTGGGCTTACCCTAACCAGACCCATTCCCCAAAGTCCCAGACCCTCTAGCCACATGATTCATTCTGGGCCTGTTGGTTGGCCATCTGTGCTGTACCCTGGCTCTCATCTTCCCTGGACACAGGCAGTGGCCTCCAGGTGGGCGTCTGCCCACAGCAGTGTCCAGGAGGGCAGGACGTGGTCTGTCCTGCCCAGTCCCATCCTGGCTCTCAAAACGTATTCACCCATGGTGCAACTCGCTGTCCTCCTTCCCAGCTGGGTTGTAGTTCTCAAGCAAGATTGAACTTCAGTTTTCCACAAATTGGTCTGTGACTCCGGCCTCAATTTCTCTTTTCCTCTCTGTCTCTGTCTGTATTTGTCATTTGTATGTATGTTCCTCTCTCTCCCCTCTCGCTCTCTCAATGTGCTCATCAGTTTTGCCAGGCAAAGGAGGTGTCAGGCAGGGTATAAGCTGTGTGTTGGTTAACTGTGCGCAAACACTAGGCATAGAGCTTCCTGCAGTGAAATAGATGCTATGATTCTGCCCTTGGTAACTGTCACCCTAGGTTACCCTAGAGATGTGCCCTAGACCCCAAGGGCTGCAGGAATCCTTGTTGAAGAAAGCTTTAGGAAAATCTACATTTGGAAAAAGAGCATGGCAGCATTTGTGACATGGGAGTTTATCGTGCAGACAGAAGGAATATTTTGGCTGGGTATGGAAATGTGAGGTCACAGTCCTGTCTAACTGGTAGCGATGCCACAGTTTAGACTCATCAAAACTGCAAATGTCAACAAAGCCAAAGTGCAAAATGTGGTTCCCCAGCCCACGTCCGATGGGTTTGCTTCCGGACTTCTTTCTACATTTATTTTTGATTTTTAGTGCTCTGTATCAGAGAAGGAAGACATTTCTTCCTTTCCCTACTACATTGTTGCACTTTGAAGCAATAAGGATGAGTATTAATGCAATTTTATGTCTGGTTGTTTTTATCAGTGATCACTCAAACAAATGTGTTATTATTGGGTATCCCCAAGCCTATCCCTCCTCTCCTGCCTGGAAACAGAGCTCCTTCCTTGGTGTGTGCCATTGGAACCTTCTTCATAAGGTGTCTGCTTGGCATCAGAGTTCCTATTCTACTCCTCCCTGGAGCTCTTTGCAGGCACTCAGTAACACACAAAGAGCACAGCAAGCTTTTGTTGTATGTTTAATACCTCTTTTCAAGGAAAGGTAATTTAGAAAGAAAATCACCAACTGCTTAGCTGCTTTATGTAGTTAGAAATATTTTCCATTAAATATATGGATGTAAAATCTTGATGTATAACATGCGTTCTACAGCTAGCCAGCTTAGGATTTTGTTGATCTTCTGGCAACACTGGCTTTGGCCATTGCAAAGAAAGATATCAGTGCCTTTCCTCGGGTTTCTACAGAAGCAGCTTCAAGCAGCGTTCCCCATAGCCCCGAAAGCAGCAAGAGCTCTCATTTTCTGGTCCTTTCACCTGAGTTAAAAATGCCTTCTTAGTACCTTAGGGAAATGGTACAAAGCCAATCTACTCTCAAGTTTTCTATGATAAATTCTTAAAACTGTGGAAGAAAGACTAGCCTGCACATGTGTTTAACACCTGTGGGAAGGGGACTCTGATAGGAAGAGGACATGCCTTCCTTGCTGTGCTAGAATTCAGATCCTTGGGAATTTGACAGTGGAAGAAGAGTTTTTAGTTCACATGGGTTCCTTTCTGCTATTTTGTTGTTGTTATGGCAGCACTGGGGGATTGAACTCAGGCTTATCTTACTAAATACGTGCTCCATCTCTTGAGTCACACCCACCATATTTTTCCTTTTAGTTTGTCATTCAGATAGGATCTTGAACTAACTTTGCTTGGACTGACTGTAGAAAGTGATCTTCCTACCTCCACCTCCTGCATAGCTGAGATTACAGGTGTGAGCCACTATTCCCAGCTATTGTTTGCTTTTTAAATTTTTGTTCAGGCTAGTGCATAGGTTTTAGAGAGGTTCTCCATTAAAGTTCTGACCCTGTCTAGAAACCACCATGCTTCATGGACTTCAGGTGGGAGCAGAGGGCAGTGGAAACCTGGTTTCTACTTGCTTCAGGGAATCTGAGAGACCATATGAGACTCTCTTGGACACATTCCTGGTCAGAATCCAGAGTAACTCGTTCCCTTCCCTTCCCTCTTGGGGTCCTCCTTCTGGTGACAGGTTTCACCTCTTAGGTCACATCTTCTCCATTTAGATGTTGCCCTCCTGAGACAGCCCTGATTCTACCCACTCATCAACATCAACGAAAACAACCCACAACTTATAAACTCTATTAAATGATTACTCGTAGGAAGCATTTTCGCCGGATTTATTATCTCAAATAACATCACCCCCTGAGGGACAATGTAGTTAATTACAGGACAGAAATTATTTGACTTCCAGATCAGAGGAATTAGAACTCTGACTAGGTGAGCAGTTGATCATGACGGAGGAACACTTTCAGATCCTAGAAGAAACCCAAAAACAATGAGGGAAGGGTGTGATTTTTATTAGGTACTCCTTTTATTCATTTCTCACCTGCATTACTTCCCTATGCATTTGAAATCATAAATGTCAAACCAGCAGACAAAGATGTAAAGCTAGGTGGCATTTCCCATCTCAAGGTCAGGGCTGGGTCCTCATCCTGTTTCCATCCCTCAGTTCCCCAGGCCTTCCTATATGCAGGGCTTAGACCACACCGCATGGCGTCCGGCAGCTCAACCCCAGCCTCATGCACTGTGGTCAGCAGCCTTTCCTCTTGATGAGGTGCTCTTGACCTCTGCGTCCTCTATGGCCTCTGTGTCCTCTGTGGCCTCTGCATCCTCTGTGGCAGTTTCCTCTCAGTGGCCAGGTACACAGTTCATGGGAGAAAGTTAAGTTCATGTGATGATCCGAAGGAGGTCTGGGATATGATAGAGGGAGTCATTGTGAACATGGTCAATCCATGTTTGAAAGAAAAAAGTAAAGGAAGAAACTATGTAAGCAAAATAGCTGAAATTAATGGCTTTTATGCAAAACCGTTTCTGCTTCTTAAAATAGGGCATTTCACAGAAACTG
Source organism: Castor canadensis (assembly GCF_047511655.1). NCBI lineage: Eukaryota > Metazoa > Chordata > Mammalia > Rodentia > Castoridae > Castor > Castor canadensis. The sequence continues at coordinate 1,334,066 of NC_133386.1, read as the reverse complement.
CAGAACATAACCATTTTGAAACATAAAAAGACATAATTTTAAAGCATCAAAATATGAGCTAGGTTCCAGAAAGGATGGCTATCAGGAGACTGGCATCTCTGGGCTTGGACTCCTACCCTGGGGTAGGGCCCGGATTGATGGTCACCAGATCTCTGTGCTTCCCTGGGTTCTGGGAGGACATCCATTGAGCAAATGAAGCCTGTGGCCAGAGTCTCCCCTCGGCAACTGCTGTCACCTGTGTCCTTTCTGGCTGTTCACCCCAAAATGTGTGTGTCCATACAGCAAGAGACAGAGACACCTTACGAGTTAATCCCAGGCCCAAGGCACTGGGTTTCCTGAGCCTAAGTCAGCTTTCCCCTTTTTTTAACTCAAAACGAATCCCAATGTCTTTGTAAGTGAAATTTTAAAAGTTCTCTGATTTTGGACTGAAGTACCTTTCAGCTGTGAAATAACCTTAGTAAAGCAACCTTGTATTTCGAGTATGTAACTTACACACCATTTAAAAAAAATACTTAGGCAGGATTGAGTTGGTATTTCTTGTTTTAGAAGTGGATCACAGTTCTCTGTTGAATCATCTTTATGGCATTAAAGATCCGTAAGGTTTTACATGCTGCCATCCTGGTTCAAGATGAATCCGTGTTGCTTTCTAACTAGAAGTGCGGTGTTTCTCTCTCTCATCGGAGGATTGAATTAATAGCATGCAGCCCAGATGTGTCATTAAGTCTCATTCAGCACATGCCAAATGAGGCCAGTTCTTCTCTAAAGCTGCTCAGTCCTGAAGATGACCTAAATCCAAGCCTTTCTGACACCGTGTCTCATCTACCTCTGTGCCTCTCTGAATCGCTGGGCTGATGGACGCCAGGGAGTTCACAGGAGCGCCCGGGGCTATGCTTCCTGCCAGCTTTCCAGAGTGCCTTCTCCTCGCCCTTCTCCCTGCTCAGCTAGCTCCGGGGCCAGCACTCTGGAGGCTCCTTCAGACCTGCCTGCCACTTCTTCCTGTTCTCTGTGATCAGCCCCCACACATGCCCCTGTGGTCTCTGGTTGTCCCTGGCAGGGACAGCTTCTGGTGTTTCTGAAGGGCCACAGAACAGGCTTCCATTTCCTCCCCAGGGAATATTCAAGATAAATCACGTTCCTGTTGGGGAGGGACAACTGCCCAAAGGCTGTGGGTCTTTAATATGGCTTGGAATCACTTTTCTAGTTGTGCACAAAGGGGTCGAACACTCTCAAATTCCACCCCACCCCCCATTAAGAATTCACATCTGTTTTCCAATATGTGTGTTTAATAAAGTTGAAACAGGCCTAAATGGATTCCTGCCACAGGCAACTATCATAGACTTGAATAATAGCGTCAAAAAGAAAGTTATGAGAACAGAATGTCTTTAACCATGCAAGCATGTTGGTCAGAATGACTGGGCTGCCATATTGTGGGGTGGGGAGAATATCTTGGACACAGAGGGGTAGAGGAGTTCAGGAAACCCCAAACGGGAGTGAACGAGAGGGGACGGGGCTCTTTGCATGTGAAGTACGCTGTGGAATGTTGAGCTTCAGGTAAACTGAACTGCCCTGAGGATCCTCTGGGCCCTTCCTAAGGAAACAAGCCACAGAGCTGGGCTCCAGGCGGAGTGAGGCGGGGGCTGACCCGCCTCTGGACTCAGTTTCCCTAGGTTAGACCCCAGCACTGCGGATTCCACCTACAAGATATTAGTGTTTCCAAGAGTCTGGTGCTTAGTGCAAAAGACTGGGGCCAGACTACCTTCGGTTCCTGCTTTGAAGATCAGCGAGGTGCTGACGCCTGAGGATCCTAACAGAATAATTCAACAGTATTAGATTTGTAACTACGTTCACAGTCAATAGCCAAGTACTGAAATATGCCTGTAAGTGTTCAAATTAGCTCATTAATACTAAGGTAGCCCTACTGATTTCCAAATACTAAAACATTTCTTTCCTTTAAAGAGAAAAGTCTACTTTATTTTGTGAATACTGTGAACAAAGAAAAAATGTACTTTTTGTTTTTGCAGGTTGTCCTGGAGCGAAAAAGCATGAGTTTCTGACGAGTGTCCTGGACGCCCTGTCCACGGACATGGTCCACGCTGTATCTGACCCATCCACCTCATCTGGCAGGTACGCTGCATTTCGCGCAGAGCGGTGTTTTGGCAAGAAGCCCAGGAATTCGAGGAAATCTGGAGAGTTAAAGTCAGTCTGCTGTTGGATGTGGGAGGCCAGGCAGCTTGCTTGGATGCATCGGGCCTGAAAGAAGGAAAGCCTTCCAAACCATGCTGCTGCTCAGTGGGTCCTTCTGTGTTGTCACAGGGAGGAGGCCCTGATGCCCTCGGGCTTCTGGGGTAATGGGGATGACCAAGGAAGGAGAACACCTTCAGATGGCTTTGTGCTTCAGAAATGCACTTTAGACTTCTCTGTTGGAGTCTAGATACTCTGAATGAAAGTGTTCAACTCAAAATTCTCAAAATGTTTATCTATTATGGTAACATACGCCATGTATGAAATTACCATCTTGCCCATCTTTTAGGCATACAATTCAGTGCCATTAATCCACTGACACTGTTTGAGCCCCAGAGTTGCGCTCTTGTATACACAGCAGACCTGCTGAGCCTGGAGCTCTCTGTCACCCAGCAGGAATTGTGCAGCCCTCTGCCCCCGTGTAAGGCTAAGGCACCTCAAACATCAGAGGTCCCCCCTAAAACCTAGCAATCATTCATGTGTATTTTAAAGAATGTTTTTCTGATGGAGATTTTTAACATTCTTACTTCCTTGAAACATTGGCTTTCCTCTCCACCTGCCCCAAACCCTGATTGTCCCATCTACCGTGGACAGTCTAAAACTTCCTTTTTCTCACCAGAGACCCTCATCTCATTGTCTCTTTGCTGAAAGAAGACTTGGGGGAAACAGATGCAGTCCTAATGGGAAGTGTCACAACTGGAAATGAATTAAATCACAAAAAGCAGAATCGCCTGAATTCTAACTCTGCATCTTGTATTCTTGGGAAGATGGCTCTTACCTGAAAACTTTAGTTGCAAGCAGTGCATGAATTGCTGGCTGAGAAGCTTACAATAATCTATATGTCACAGAGCCCCCGTCCCCATGGGCTGTCGTGTCTGCTCCCCATGGGGTCTCTCACCCTCCCGAGTGCAAAGCTTGTCTGAACCAGTGGTAAGTGGGGTCAGGAACTCCCACAGGACTGGACAGCAAGGATGTGAGCACATCTGTCACCTCGGGCAAGGAGAAGTCCCAGACAGCACCGTGTCAAGGTCTCACTCAAAGCAGGCCTTCTCCTAGAACTTTTCCTTGCTCCTAAAGTGTCAAATTTATTTTAATCTAAGGGAAACTGTCTAGATGCAACTTTAAACTTTTTGATTTGTTTTCTCCAACCTCCCTTTTATATTTATGCATAGCTTACATGCATGATACATAAATAATCAAACTTAATGGGTAGAAAGCCCCAGCTCCAAAAGCCACTGTTGGATGCTGGTGGTGACTGACTTAGACTGGTGGCCCCAGCGAGCCCAGGACCCAGGACAGGGGCCTTTTTTCCTTAAGGCATTATCCAAGGATACAAGTGTGTGCACTTTCACTATGGCATTTGCAGTTCTGAACCCCCTTGAAACACTTTTGCTAACTTGCTTTTTTTAAAGTTATGTTTGAAAGTGGGTCTGTCCAGTGGTAAGGCACACAGGCATGGACGGCAGGACTTGCGAGGTGGCAGGCAGGGTCAGGGGAGACAAGCACCTGCACCTGCCTGTCATGACGGGATTGTGTTCCTTCTAGGCTCACGGAGCCCGACCCCAGCCATACCCTGGAAGAGCGGGTGGTGCACTGGTACTTCAAGCTGCTGGATAAAAACTCCAGCGGGGACATCGGCAAAAAGGAGATCAAACCCTTCAAGAGATTCCTTCGGAAAAAGTCCAAGCCCAAAAAGTGCGTGAAGAAGTTTGTTGAATACTGTGATGTGAATAACGACAAATCCATCTCCGTGCAAGAGTTAATGGGCTGCCTGGGCGTTTCCAAAGAGGAAGGTAAAGCAAACACAAAGAAACGCCATAGTAAGAGCCTTTCTAATTACTTCGCATTTTCAGTCTGTTAGATTTCACGTCTATGTGGAAACTGCTCATGGTCTAGGCTGTCATGTGATCGGAGGCCTTCTGCTCTGCAAGTGCAAATAGACCAGGGTAGCTTGTGCCTGGTCAGGAGAAAGCCAGGTTGTAAGAGCACAACTGAGTGTTGCTCTGAAGCTGAGCCTTTTATTGTTCAGAGTGTGGTAACCAGTTTCCAGACATGTTCTACCTTCTCATGCTTTTGAAGTACAAATCTGGGAACTGTTGGAAATAAATCACCAGCACCAGCACGGTCCATAAACTTCAAACAAATGTTCAGGCCAGTTTATAAGCAGTGAAATGATTGCTGTTATCAGACTAGTTGTCTAGTGGCTTTAGCTGTTGTGATGAATGTCTTTCTCTGAGGGCCTGGCCTAAGGCACCAGCTGTGAGAGGAAGATGGAGATCCCAGGAAGTTAGAGCCCAGTGTTCTGAAGTTCTGAGACGTCACACACATGAGAAAGCCGGTGTGAGCCTCAGGTGCCCACACTGCAGGCCACACGGGTGGGCAGGAAAGCCACTTAGAGGGGGTGGGGCTTCCTCATCCATACAGTGAGGGTGTGGACCTCATACAGTGAGGGTAGGGTGACAACTATCTTCCATCACTGACATGCCATCTTGGGATTCTGTGATCAGCCTTGTAACATACTAGGAAAGGCCACCAACCTTGAGCAAACGTTTCTAGCCAGAGTGCACTGTGTTCTGCGTCCCTTGTTTGCGAAGCTCTGCTGTGAAGTCAGCCTCTGAGCTGAGCTGAGCTGAGCAGAGCTGGCAGTGGACACCAGGTGGATCACCTGGACGGCAGTGATGTGCCATTCACTCTGTGTGTGTGAGAATCACTCAACAATATGTAACTGGAGTAGGGTCCAGGCTAGCCCACCATCATTGGGAAGTACCTCGTACAACTTCTCTGCAAAAAGTCAGTTCTGGAAAAGAGCAGCTTTGTTTGAAGATGGCTGTCTACCATCTCTGTAGCCCTGAATAGGAAAGTGGGGCTCCAGGCAGGCCTGCCCTGCTGCTGTCCTGAGGGGCAGGATGGAGAAACCCCTTTATAATTTCACTCCTTCTGTGCCTATCAAGACTCTGGCCCAAGTGAGAGGAGCTAACCTTGAACAAGACTATGAAAAATACAGGGAACCAGTCCTGACCCATGAGCTTCAAAGTGTGAACTCAGCAGGTCCTGTCTCAGAAAGGACCAGTGACACAGCATGTCACTGCAGCATGGGCTGCAAAGGGCTCATAACCGACCCTGCTGTGCAGCTCCAGGCTTCATCTTATCCTGCTACCATCCTGGCATGGCGAAGCCAGCAGGAGATGTCACTGTGGCCCCACAGTAGACCAGGGTGTGCAAGGACACGTGGTCACCTGGCACTGTGGTTCCAGTCTCCCCTGGCTGCTGCCACACACGGCGAGGGTTAGGAGATCATCCAGTGTCCTAGGTGGTGCTTGCTATCAGGTCCCCTACTCCACACGGGTCACTTCAGCCCACCAGGCCCCTCCTTGGCTGTGGCTGGTGTATGATGGATGCCCTGCTTCCACCTGGGTAGCATTGGCTTCTTGACTCTTCTCTCCTGACACCACCTGGCCTTGCTCTTGACCCCTGGGACTGAGGGTGTCTCCTCCATCTGTGCTTTGCTTTTTCCTTGATGTTGGCATGGCCCAGCATCCCAGGATACTGTGACCCATTGCCATATTAGAAACAAAGCCCAAGGCAGGGCTGGATTTGGAAACCTGAGGATCCCAGGGGAGCAATGCAGACACCTGCTCTGCCCGGACACGGTGGTCCACACGCTTCTCGAGTTCACCTGAAGTCAACATAGAGGCTCTGTAGGGGACAAGGGGGGGCTGGGCAATGGCAGGGGTCAGATAGAGTATGTGGCCCAGCGCTGCGATCACTGTGGCAGAACTTGGAAAGTATTAGGGTCCCCTGGAGTAGAGTCAAGATGATTTCCGCAGCAGTGATGAAGGTGTTCTTCTAACACGCTGCCTGCCACTTGACCCCGAAGACACCATGGCCCTCCCATCCTGTCCACCTGTAAGGTGGGACTCAGGCTGCCACCATCCAGGCCATAATGGGGCCTGGACATCTTCAGAAGTGTCCATCCAGGCAGTCTGTGGGTTTCTAAGTGAGGATTCGGTGGGGTTTAGGAGCCTATAGTCTCTGCTGGCTCCTGTGAACTGTCATCGGCCAGCTTGTGCGCTGCTCTCTGTGGCCAGGCTCAGAAACAAAGGCTTCTGCACCACAGGCAGATGGACACAGACAGGAGCAAAGGTCCCTGATGTCATTGTCTGCAGGCTTCCTTGTGATACCAGTGGAGTGCAGTCGGCTCTGGAGTTGCCATGTTCTTAAGATGGTTCTAGTCATTCATTCATTTATCAGAGATGCTGATATCTGATGGATTAAGGGATGGAGAGAGGCTCTGATTTCAAAGAGTTCATAATCTGTGGGGAAGAAAAAGTACTAAAATGCAATGTGACAAAGGAATAGGGGTTTGTGACAAATGCTATGTCTTGAGAAGAAGGCACGATCTCTGGCTGAGGAGTGGGGAAGGTCCTGGTGCATGCAGGATCTGAGTCCAGCTCAGCAGACAGGGGAGAGAAGAGCCTGACACCACTGCAGGCATCTCAAAGACACTGCAGTGTCCACAGGTACCCGTGGACATCTCAAGTTCAAACACTGTTCATCCATCTGGTCAGAGCATGAACCACAGTGGCACAATGGTTCCCAGGAACACCAGAAGAATGATCTGCTTCAGAACAAGGGTTCTGAAAGCCACTTGACAACTGTATCCTTTGTGGAGGAAACAAGGCAGGAGGCTGGTCTTCCTACACATGCTCTGTCCTTACTCTTTCCTGGGAAAGGGACAGTAGAGGTCTTGGATGGGATCACCTGACCTGGCTAGGTGTGGGACCCCAAGGCTCTGGGTTCAAGAGAATTGGCCCTTGGTTGCACTCAGATACAGTAATATAGACTCTTCATGATGAGTTGAGTTCCTCAGAAGACTACTTGGGAGGTTGGTGGTAACACCTGTTATGGGTAACGTACACTGGGGAGACAGTAGACAATAGATCCTTCCCAAGACTGTGCCATGTCATTCCGGGTCAGGCTGAGTAGAGACGGCTTATGAAGGGTACAAGGAGTCCTCACTGGCCATGGGAGAGTCTTGTTACTGCAGTGCTGATCGATGGAAACCTCACACATTCACAGGCTGGCTACCTTCCCTTTCTCATCCTGTAAAAACAAGTAGCCACAGACTCCAGCTGGCTCAGAGACACACACGTCTGCATGAAGGCTGCATTCACTCCATAGGCCCTGGAGCGTGCAGGGAGGCTGAGAGGCCACACGACTTAGGTGGAGCGGGTGTGTGGAGGTGGTGCAGGCCGTGGCCCAAGCCTGAGCATGTACCAGCTGTCTACCCGCTCCCGTGGGGCTGAACATAGAGTCCCGCTCCATGCAGGAGGAGCATGGACAGTGGAATTTAAATATTAGAACAATTTAAATTACGGCAGAATTGCAAGTTGTCTTCTGTAGGTCCTTTTGAATAAATGGACACATCTAACTTTTACTACCTTATTATTTACCAGAAACAAAATGCTCTTCCCCAACAGCCCAAAAAAGATAAGATTTGGAAAAATTGGAAATTTGATCAAAAATGAGCCCTGGGCATCTCTCATGACCTTTTCATTTGCTTACAGAGTTTTCGAAGTGTTTTTGTCTACTTTCCCCCTCAATTTATTACAAGTTATTTTTTTCCTATCCTGTGAAATAGAAGTCTGAAATAGAAGTCAGAGAAACCTCATTATTCAGGGATGGATTGGTTGGGACACTCAATATCCAAACTGTTACGAGATTTTTCTTTCCCGTATTTGTGCTAACTATTCAGTGATGTACCTTTTCATTCTAAAAAATGACAAATCGAGTGAAGAGCAGGACATACGACCCTCTGTTCTCATTTTTAAAAAGTATTTCTCTACATGTATCTATCTGTGCACACACACTGTGACTGTCTCTGTAAAGTCGGATCCTAGTACATCTACTTTCTAAATTAAACACTGAATTTAAGCAATTAAAAAGACATTGCAATGAAATAATTGCACCTATGATGTGCTGGGAAGCATGAGCTAAATTTTTATTATTATAAAAATTATCTCAAAGTGATCAACACGTTGTAAGACCAAGAAAGGACATGTTTATAAAGACTTCAGGAAAAATTCAGAAAAGATTATAGCATGATTTCATAATTATCTAAAATAACCATTGCATGAAACCTCAGCAATTAGGAAATACTCATTTCTGACCAAATTATCTTTTCAACCAGATCATCCTGCTGGCTGCAATCTTTTAGGCCAATTTCCCCACAGCAGAGTTTGCTTTGCTGAGCACCTGGGATCAATCAGTGCCGTCCAATGCCAGATGGCACAGCTCTCCGTGCTCCTGACCTTCATGGTGGCATGGTAACACACGCTTCTCCTTCTCCCTCATAGTCTCCCAGAAATCTGTTTTATTGCTGCACATTTATTTTGATAATTTATTTTCTGTTCCATTAAGCTTAATTAATGACATTATTTTCCTGCCCTTCATGTATTTTACAGAATTTTCCCCTTACTGTATTTTGAATGTAATATTCTGCCAGGTGTCATTAATGAAATTTATATTCTTTTAATTGATATAGCAAGTTTTTTTTTTCTTACATTTGAGAATATTAAACTTTTCTTACTGCAACTCATCTTTACAGCCACCTCTAACTAGCTGGGCAATTGACATTAATCATAAAACAAACTATCGAAAAATGGCTCCTGTTAAATAGCCAAATTGGCTTAGAATAGATTGAAAGTATCACTCTGGTTGCCTGAAATTTGAATCACTGGCCAAAATGCTTATTTTTTCTCTAAAATAGTAATATCTGGCAAAATAAGAAAGTGGCAGCAATTATCGATATACTTATAACATTAAAACCTACAAATGAAACAAACTTTCTGCTTAATATTGTGGCAGTTTGATAAATTTTTTAATAGTTTTAAATAGTTTTAAATTTTTTAATAGTTTTTCACAGTGTTTTCTGTTTGCCTTAACATTGCAATATAAGGTAGAGTTTGAAAATAGAATAATTTTTTTCTTACTCCGTATGTTTTATTAAGTAGACAGAAACCAGCAATTCATTGAGGAACTTGGGATGGCAAACGCTGCTGTGTTTCATCTGTTGGTTCATTTGAAAGCTGATTATTGAATGCCCCTGTTCTGGACATTGCCAAAATAACAGTCAATAAAACAGACACAAACCACATCCCAGAGCATCTGTGTTAGTGAGGGAGCAAGAATCAGCTAGATAAGACACTCGTGGTGTGGCAGGAGGCTGCTGAGGAAATGTCAGGGACAGAGGTCAGGGCTGGCATTTTAGAGCAAGGAGGGGCAGGAGGGAGGTGCTGTTGGGCTGAGCTTGGCAGAAGTGGGAAAGAGAGCCAGTGGTTTCCTGTGAAGCCACAGGGGACAGCAGGTGTGGGTGGGTATTGAGTGGGTGCTGAGAGGGACAGGCATCGTAACAGAGAGAGGAGGGAGGAGTGCACTTGACTTTGACATTGTCCAGCAGACTCTGGCCAATGCCCTACAAGAGCCTGTTGAAGGGTGGGCAGGAGGAGCATAACCACGTTTAACATTTCCCCAGGTGTCATATCATGTGGGGAGGCTGAGTGAGGCCTGCAGAAGGTCCGCAGGGTCCCTGTGACTGAGGCAGGTGGTATGTACAGCACACGAGTCCAGGGAACTGGGAAGTCAAACTCAGGACAGAGTTTAACGGTAGAGCCAAGGCAAGTGTTGTCGGGTGGTAGATGACAGCAGGGACTATGGCAACTCTGATGATTTGCCCTGAGCGGCAGGGCTTGGAAAGGAAGATGAGTATTGGAAGGCTTTAAAGGGAAGGTGGAGTGTAAATAGACCTAAGAATCTAGTCTGAGAGGGGAAAGGAGACTCTGGGGACATGCACCTGGGAGCCACCAGGGTAAAGATATCCATTTAAAGCCACGAGGCCAACTGAGCCTTCAGTGAGTGGGGCAGAGAGGAAGAGGCAAGGCCTACATCCACTGGGGACAGTGATTTCCACTGGTCAGGGAGGAAGAGAAAGGGTACAGAAGATCTGAGGGGGCAACCTGAAAGGAGGGCAGGGCTGTGCAGTCACCCTGGAGCCCAGGACAAAGGGAGGATGGCTGCCATGTGGGAGCGCATGAGCAGAACTGATGGGATGGAAAGAGGTGGGGGTCTCCAGACATTTCCATGGAGATGCAGGAGGGGGGTGTGGGACCAAGAGCAGGAAGGAGACCCCTACAGAACCCCTGTGTCCTGTCAGGGGCTGGTGGCATGGTCACAGACAAACAGCACATCTCCCTCCAGCTCCGATTTTACATAAAGATCTGGGGAAATGGTATTCTGTGCCAAAGGTGAATTTTTCATGATTTTATATAAAATAAAAAGATTTCAAAGAATGTGTGCTGATGTGTGGCTTGGGGTTCTCCCCTGGGGAACGTGGAGGAAAGTTCTCAAAGGATGTTCTCTGTGATTAGTGGACTTACCCTCCTGATTTGAGATAAAACAAAATATTCTTCTACCATTGGACTAGAATATCTGTATTGTTGGAAAATGTGTGTAGAATGGCTTTTGTGATCCACTGCTTCTAATCTATGCTTATGGTATGTATGTGTGTTTGTGTCCCCATAAATAAGCCAGCCAATTGAGGCCTTCCCAAAATTGTATTGAACCTTTCATCAGCTGAAGAGTATTTGATTGTAATAATGTCTTTTTTTCCCTGCTAGCTCCCAGAGGTAATGCTGAAAGCACTTCTAATAGGCAGGTAAGTGTGTCTCTGTGTTAACCTCAAAAATTTATAGGCGGTAGAAACCCGAGGTCACGTAGGTTTGCCATGGACAGTACTTTCCCAGAGAAGACAAGGCCCAGGAGAGGCACCTATGTGAACGAGCAAAGGAGCCTTCGAAATTCTGCCAGAATTCAACAACTTGTTGAATTTAAGATTTTGACCTCACTTTTTAATTACCTGAAACTTCAAGTATTTTATTATTTTTAAGAAGAATTTTTTATTCCGTTTTTTGGAAGTGGCTGTTTTTGTGATTGTGTGGGTATCTGCGGAGGTGGCAGGGTCAGGAGGCACTCAGGGTGCCTGTGAATTGACTGTCCCTTTCTCCTTGAGAGCTATCACAATAAGAGCTCGGTCCCCAGGGGGTTTTGTTTGTTTCCTGAATCCACATCTCTGCTACTCAAATTAGAAGACACAGCTGTGTCCAGGCCTCACTGAATGGAGACAAGCATGAGTGGGTTGCCTGCCCCCTCCCTCAAAGCCAGAGCGAGCCCGCTGTCTTTATGACTCTGTAGATTTGTTAGTTCCTTTTCCTGCACCTGCTTGATGTCAGGCTGACATTCCCTAATCAAAGCCCTGTGTTTATTGTGGGTTTTAAGTGGAGACCTCCAGCACACACCTTGGATATAATTTAAAACCATTTCATTAACAAAGATGTGCAATTCGTTTTCCTTTGTTTAGTAAATGTTTATGGTTTTAACTTTTCAAATCCCACTGCAAATCATGTACACTTGAAAAAAGGGCTGGTCTGAAAGCAATTATCCCAGCTGTGTTCCAAAGACATCCAAAGGTCTGTTTTCATTTGATAAAGGCAATTATGGCACACGTGTGCTCCCCTCAGTCTTAAGTAGACTCAATGCACAAGCCTCACTTTCAGCTTTTTCCAGGAAAATGAACTAGCACATTTTCTCCACCTTTCCCTCAGCACCTGAGGGTGTACACTGATTCCGGGTCATTACAGTGAGGGCTGTCAGCAGCCACCATGGTCCTGGCACAAGGGGCAGGCGAGCTGCATCCTGCACATGACATCCTAATTGAAGGCAATGAATATTTCTTTGAAGAATAAAATAGCACCAACCACCAAGATCTGTTGCCGTGTGAATCACCACTGCCCAGACATCAAACACAGGGATGATAGAAAGAAGCATGACATTTCACCAAAACCCAAGGAACTGCGGCTCCTCTCTTGCTCAGAAGTGTTCAGAGCTGTGCTGACATGGGTTGACATGTGCTGACACAGACTGGCATGGATGACACAGGCTAATACGGGCCCTCTTCTCCTGCGGCAGCTCTGACTGGTGTCGCACCTGGCACACTGTCGATGAATTCTGTTATCCATAACCAGTTAAACAGAATATGGTGGAGGAGTTTCGTTCCCACCTCAGATCTTTATCAAGGGGAATAAGACAGTTCCCAAACAACCTGAAATTTAAAGTTATTTCAAATAACAAAACACAGGGGTGGGTCAACCTGTAGGGTTTGCGGTGCTTAGAAGTCCAGGCAGTTGGACATTGCTCTCCATCCCATTCTAAATTACTTTTGGCTGAAGTCAGTGTGCTGAATTACAACAAGAGACCCACTCTGCAAACTTTTCTTCTTGGGGAGAACAGTGAATAGAGGTGAAAAAGAGGAAAATTTAAAATTGACTATGCCTTTATCAAATCTGAGCCAAAAAAGCTGTTTTTGTGTGATGAACCCAAGATGGAGGAGATTCTGTAGAATAGTTGATTCATCATAGTTCATTTAAGATATTTGAGGTGAATGCTAATTTTCCCAACTGGTAGATATATTTCTGCTGATATTCCTGATCATTTCAAGGACGAGAGTGTGAAGAAGACAGTGTCCAAAGTGTCCCCACTAATTCTTACCTCTGGGACACTGTCCTTTCTTTTTTTTTGTGGTACTGGGCTTTGAACTCAGGGCCTAAATGTGAACCACTCCGCCAGCCCCTTTCTTGTGTTGGTTTTTTTCATGATTGGGTTGCTTGTCCATTTTTCAGTACTGCTCTCTCCCCCCAGTAACCAGAGGAGGTGATTGGGCCATGGGAGAGCAGCCTTGGTCTTCACAGATGAGGGCTGCACATGATTTCTCTGTCTGTGTTTTGTTTCAGCCAAGGAAGCAAGGATGAACGGCTCCCATATCTGAGACAGTCTCTAGACACGTGGGAATTCTCCCTCACCAAAGCGCAATTAAAAAACGAAATGAAAGCATATCGTATTTGCACTTTGTACTTTAAATGTAAATTCACTTTGTAAAAGGAGCTATTTAAACAGACTGTTTTGATCTGTGAAATGGAAGGCTGGCTTCACAAAATTAATCACATACAATGTATGTGCCCTTCCTTGACCTTCAGAGCTGGGAGCTGGGTTTCACGTGCATTTAAGCTTCACCTCTCTGTCCGCACGGTCAGCAGTCGGTGCCTGCACGAGGCTCCTGGTTCAGTCCTCTGTGTCCCCGCAGCGCAGCACCCAGCAGTCCACTGGCTCCCAGCGCTTTTGGCGCCCGTTGAAGCTCTGCGTTTCTGTAGGAGTTTGTAATGCCGCGAAGTTAACGTGCACAGTCGGCCTGATTCTTTGGGATTTTGTGTTCGTTTGTTTTGTTTTTCATTGTGAAGGTCTCACTCACACCACAGGTCATTCGGCCACTAAGGCCTGCCTAACTGCGCGTGGTGTCCTGGTAGGAAAGACTGTTCACACTATCTTTGTGTTCCCATTGCAAGCTTCTGTTTGAGTTTTGGGCTTGGATTAATCATGCCATTAAATCTCCAGAGTGTTGCTCCTGCCGTGGCCGGCAACCCGCAGAGCCCTGCTTCAGAACCTAAGCCTAATCCCAGTGGACAAACACAATCCTGCCGGCTCAGCACCAGGTCCGACTGTTTCTCTACTCCACCTGGCCTTCCTGTCCTGCTGTGGCCAGCTGAGGGTCCACCGGAAGGGAAAGCCACCCCGTGCACACATCACAGACTGTCTCTGCCAGGCACAGTCATGCTGTACTGTGCTGAGGGTGTGGCGAGGAGGACTCTGTGGTTCCCTTCTCTGCCAGCATCCCCAGGGCACAAGGACTTGCTGATGGGGCTCATCTGAGGTTCTTGTGAGAGGAGGGGTGGGAGCTGGATGTCCACACTGTGGGCCGCAGACCGACCTGTGTGTATGGCTGGTTGCTGCCGCCCTTAGACCTGAGCCCAGATCAGCCTGTGCCTACTGGCCCAAGGACCCATCTGGAGAACAGGTGACAGCTGGGGGCGGTGCAGACTTTTGGGTAGAAAAATCTTCCTGGCCTCCAGTCTCACAACATGGCCTGTTCAGTGATGTCTGTGGGTCTGTGTATAGCTGTTTCACCAGCCTTCGCTGACCTAAACTGTGCAAAGGTGACACCCAAGCGTTTGGAGCCCTGATCCAAGTCAAGCCCATGTCAACACTGTCTAAGAAACAGTCACAATCCTAAATGTTTTGGATAACCTTCTGTATTTCTAACTTTGAGTTTAATCATTTTTCTTAGATTAAAATATGCTATCAAAACCGTGTTTAGTCTTTTCTTTGCAGAGTTTTATAACTGCTTAATTTTAAAGGTGTCTGCTACTGAGGAAGTAACTCAAGGACTCTGGGCCAGAGTGGATTTGGATTTGAGTCCTGGATCTGCCTTGTGAGGCTGTGTGACTTGGGACATGTCCCCTAACCTTTCAGCACCTGGGCCTCCTCTGTAAGGCAGGGACGTAGGCACACACCATGGTTAATGAGCACAAGTGCTCCAGCCTGGTCCACAGGGTGGCTAGAAATGCACCTATCCTTGTCTCCTGTAAGGCCTCACCCTGCCCAGTCCTGCTCCTGCTGTGACACCATGGCGGCACTGCACAAGGAGTACAAGGTGCTCATGTTTTGATTGAAGTCAATCCTGCTCCCTGAGTCCCGCAACCAGAACCCCAGGGGTAACATCCACTTTTTCCAAACCCAGCTTCCATCGCCTATGCCCATCCTTGGTTGGCCTCTTACTGAGTTTCACTGGGGTCCTTTCTTCAACGGGTAGACTTCCTTCAGGAATCTCCACTCCGTCCTGGTCAGCTTCCCACCCACTGCTCCCCACTGTGTCCTCTCAACTCAGCAGACAGGGATGTCCTTAAAACTCAGTCTGAGCATTGATTATGCTCAGGCATGCAGTGCAGACTTTTTCCAGTGGAAAGAGCTAAGGGAGACAGAATGGCCCCAGCGGGGGCACAGCTTGGACCGGGTTCTAAAGCAGGCAAGAGAGGACAGTGTCCAGGGAGCTGGAAGAACTTGGACAAGGTAGGGAGCAGAATGACAAGGTGGGCCCACACATGGTTCTTATTGCAGTGCTTTAAGATTGCAAATGTAAAGCAGAAGTGTGTTTTCCTTAAGCACCGAGGGAGTTGCTCTTAGTGATGGATGCCTCCCTCCTCCCCCAGAATGTCCCACCACTCTCCTCATGTTTGAAGACTCCTGAATCCTTGTCAAAAACCTACCTGGAGGGTTTTGGAAGCACACTGTACGACTCATTCATGTACATGAATGTCACCTCTGGAGTTTTGTTTACTTTGTCAAGGTGAAAGGTGTCAGCTTTTGTGAAATCAAACTACAGAAATGGCAAACATCATAAACTTCCAAGTGAAAAACTAAATCATGCAAGCAGCAAAGCTATGCCAAAAAGACAGTAAAAATGTGTAAAGGCTAAATTCAGGATACTGTGATGATGGTGGTGGTGGTGGCGATTATAGTGAGGGTGGAAGTAGTGATGGTGACGGTAGTGATGTGATAACGAGTATTGTGAAGGTGATTGTGTCAGGTTAATGATGGTGGAAACAGTGAAGATTATGGTAGTGGTGATTGCACAAGGGTAATGCTGATGGTTGTGGTGACAGTGGTGGCCGTGGTGGTAGTGATGGTGATGATACGGTGATTATGGTGATGAGGGAGATGATAGTAGGTAGTGATGATGCCAGTGTCAGTGGTGAGGAGCAAACACTCTTATATAGAACCACACTACCATCATATAGACCAAAATTTGAAAGCAATCTTGACTAATTGTATACTTAGCCATTTTTAGTATTTCCTCATTCTAAAATGTGCTGTTAGCTATCTTCTTTCATAACGCTATGAACAAGCCACCCAAAAACTCAGTAGTCCACAGTAACACTCATTAATTCTTGTTCTTGCCTCTGTGTGTTGTCTGGAATGGTCAGCTAGTCAGGGCTCTGCTGGACTTGGCTCTAGGCCCCATGATGGACACAGGTCTGCTCCAGGCTGTTTCCTCTGAGATGACAAGAAGAACCTCTCAAGCCACAGCTATGGTCTGCTTGTCTCTGTGGCCCACAGTCCATCGCGTGTCACAGCAAGTCACAGGCAGGAAATGCAAGTTAATGAAGCCTTGTCCCTTAGGCTCCGGTCTGTATCCAGTGTCCATCGAATGCCGTAGTCACAGTGCTCTGCTTGCCAGGGTTGTAGCGGAGTGGCCATGGGGCGAAACCCATGGAGCTTAGGCTTCACAGTTACCAACAATGCAACCCCAGCAGAGACCACCACCTTTCTAAAAAGGTGGGTGTGATACCTCCCTTTGAGAGTCACTGTAAGTAAAGTCGGGGTCCCCCCATACAGAGCATAACAGGTATTCACCAGCTGGCACATGAACTCAGATCCTCCAGTGAGGTGTATGACCAAAGGATTCCAATTTCCCAGTAAGAGTGGAAAGAACTGAGCAACTTGAACCCAAAGATCTGAGTGATACGCAGCAGGCTACAAGTGCAGGTTTTAACATCCCGTGGGAAGGAAGTCTCCCACCTTGGATAAGGGAATTTTGTTCTGGCTCCTCTGTTGGTTAGGAATTGACTTTGTTTATATGGAAAGAAGTCAGAAAACCAAATCACACCAGACAAGGCACAATGGAGTTATTCTTCTCGGTGGGAACCAGACTCTAGGGCTGAGGCAGCCAGTGGCTCAGAAGCTCCAGGTGCTCACCAGCCACTGGGTTCCCCTGTCTTCTGAGGGAGGCTCCGTCCCAGCTCTGCACCAGGGCACCTGTGTTCCATTCCCCAAGACCCCACAGGAGGAAGGGCAGAGGGCAAAAGCAGAAAGAAGGTCAGATGTGGCACATTTTATGCTTTTGTTCTCTTCCTGAGCCCCAGGCAATAGAAGCCTGCTGAACTTTTTTGGCACCAGAGCCTTTTCTTGGCATCTTGGCTCAGCATCTTAGCTGGTCACTTGCTGATCAGGACAAGAGGGGGTTCTGATGTGGGCAGAAGGGGAGAGGGCAGCTCGGCAGACATCAGTGATGTTTGCCTTGATCGCTGTTCATGAATGGTGCTTCCAACACCAAGTGATTTTTATCCCTTCTTATATATTTTGTAGAATACAAGTGCCTTCTTTCCTGCCCATTTCCAGACAACCGAACGTGTACTTGCTAAGTCTGAGAAAGCCCTTAGTTAATTCAGTTCGTGTGAGTTATGTAGCAGATAGCCTTTCATATATCTTCCTTTAGTTTTTTAACTTCAGAACAAATGTTGTGTTTCCTCCAGTTAAGGCTGAAGTCATGCTCAATAAATATATTCCTTCTTTGTTGCAAGTGATGGACTTTTTTTCCAAGTCAGCCTGACTTGATCCTCCCTTTTCAGTATGTGTTACTAGCTAAGAAGACAAATCTTGAAAGTGAGCCGTGGGCAGGCTCGAGACGTTCCAGTTCATATTTACATACCCATGGTCTCCTAAGTTTTACCATTTAGAGTATGCTATACCATTTACTTTTCCACGTACGAAAATGGTCTTTTAATTTGGTAAAGAATTTTATGAACTGAGTCTTGTTATAATGAAAGAAAATATATTTCTAAAAATGAAATAAAATAAATGTATTTTGAGATGGGGTTGGGTTGGTGGCATGGCAGACATTTTTTTTTGTCAGAGGAAATGGCAATGCCAGCTAGTTCTGGCCTTTCAGGACTCACATGGGTCCAGGAGCGAAGCCTTCAACAGGCTCATCGCCTCTGATGTGGTGTCTCAGCTTCTGGGCTTTCTGATGCTGACCTGAGCCTTTCCTTAGACAACTTCTCCAGCTGTGGAAAGGGAGCAAGTAAAGTGGACTGCGTCTCTTCTGACAGCCTCCCATACCAGGAGGCCTCTCTCTGCAGCCTCACTGACCCTCCTGTTAACTAATTCGGACTGAACCAGAAACAGGGCATGTTTGGGGCTACTGTCCACAAGTCCTGGAAGTGGACACCTTAAACATTTTGATCCCTGTACCACGAGCTAACGATGAAAGAGGCTCCCACAAACTGAATGGGTGGGAGGAAGTGAGGTCTACTCCGTGAAGACTTCGTGTAGCACAGGCTTCTTCCCGGTGCATGCGCCACACTTCCTCTCCTCACCCTGGACTTAGTTACACTTATTTTTAACCTTTCCAAAGAGACAGATTTGGGAAATATGTCTATGAAATAAAAGATCGGAGCTTCACCAGTCATCTTCGACTCACTGCAAGGTATGCTGGAGGTGTCACCCTTCTGAGAGAGGTTTACTAGCTCACAGGTGTGGAGGTGGGAAGCCCAAGGTTGAGCAGCCCCTTGCTGTGGCTTCATGTGAGGACAGATGGTGATGACAGGAGTGGGCCCCACCCCCTCCCTGTAGTGCCACCTTGGGTTCGAGCCTTCAGCACATGGCCTTTGAGGGATGGGACGTCCACAGCCAAACTGTAGTGAGCATTAAGTTACGTCCTGTTGTTAACTGCGATTACCAAGACGGGCGGAGAAGAGAAAACACTAACACCCAAAACGGAAGATTATTGGGTGCTTTCCAGAGAGTAGCTGCCTGCTCAGTGCAGTGAGGAGAAGGAATGGGTCACTCCTCGCCCAGGCTCAGTGCATCACCGCACACTCTGACCTCAGAAAGAACCCGCGTTTCTTGGCTATTCCTTGAACAGTTCCTTGAACAATTGCACCTTTTGTTCCTGTTCCCCAAACCAGCACCTCCTGGAGCTTGCCCCTCGCGTTGCCTCCTCTACGGGCCCTGCGAGGCTCTCGTGTTTTGAGTTTTCATTTGAATAAACGCCCCTGTTATTCCACTACTGTTTTCCTGTGTTAAGTTTGAGAAACCACACGCCAGCGTAGCTACACAGGAGAGACTTCTAGATGTCATACGTCACGCTGTTAAATTAATCTTCAAAGGCCACCATTGCAAAAACCTCAGGTTCTCCAAAGCACAGTCCACACCTGAACGCTCACAGCCAATAAAGAGCTCCCTGGGATGAGGGTAGAGCACGCCCCACTCAGTGAGCTTACACCCCGGCTGAGTCACATCTCTGCATCAAGAAAGCTCTTTTCATATTCTGACTGTGACAAGGGACTGCCACTTAGCAATCCCACAATGGGTGCCACTTTTCAGGTTCTGTAGATGTAAAGGAGATGCGGACCTTACCTTCCTGCTGCTGCTGCTGAGCAGCAGAGCTTTGCAGAGTCTGTGTCCATCCGTGGAGGGAGTCGCAGAACGGTGCTTGGTCCTGATGAAATGCAGATTGACTATTAAAAGGAAAATCATTTAAATAAAACCTGGAGAGGAAGATCTTATAAAGAGCCCCAGCTGCTTACCTTTAGGGTGTGGGAAGCCCTGTAGATTAATACCGTTGGCAGTGAGCCCAACACACTCTTATTTAATTATAAATCAGATGTGTTTCCAATCAATTAAAGCATTTTCCTTTGGGCAGCTTGTCTTTGGAGTCAGACCCACATGTGCTGATAGCAAGGGGGACCAGTCATAAACTTCTCTGGTCACCTCGTTGATTTACCTTTAAGGGCTCCCTGCCAACCTTCTGCCTTTCTTTCCCTTCTGCACTTGTAAGATTTTCTTTTCTGGAGCATTTTCCCCATTTCTAGAGCAGCAATATGGTGCATACCAGGGCTCCACCCCTGTGCACTGAGCTCCAAGGGGGGGTAAGTGACGATGCAATTTTCAAGACACAGATGGTGGGAACTGCCAAGTCCTTTGAGCGGGGGAGGGTCACTAGTTTGGGATCTCAGGCAAGTTGTTCTGCATTCCTGGATTTCAGTCCCTCTGGGAAATGAGCATTTATGTCACCTTACAGGATGACAGGCACCCAGATTGCAGCCTGGAGGTCAGTGGTCCTGCTCCATGACGCCCCTCCCCTGCCTTCCACCCTCCTTTTAAGTAGCTCTCGGGGACCCGCCAGCTGTTCCAGTACTCCTCACAGCAAGATGCCCCACTCACTCACCTGTCCTCCTAGGCAAGCCTTCCCCTTTACCCGATCCTGCCAGCTCTCTCTGTCCCTGTCATTCTCCAGTGTCCTTATGGAACTGGGCTTTAGTGTCCCTGTGCAGAGACCCCTGAGAACTCGCCATGCCTTCAGAGGCTCCCCCTCCAGATCCTCCAGGATCTGCCTCCCGCTCCCTCCATTCTTCCCATCAGGTGTCCTTGGGGATGACCAGTGACCCATGCCATGTCCCCACAAGCAGTCTGGACTCCTGTCGGGTGCCCATCATGGCTGCCTGGGCTCCTACCCTCAACCACTCTGTCTTGTCACTCATTGACCCCCTTGCAAATGTGCTTAGATCCTCTGTGATGGAGGATACAAATATCTTTTCCCTCTCCTTTACACATTTCCATGGAACCCTGCAGCAGACAAATTGAAAAAGGATGTCCGATCGTGTCCCTCTGTTTTGTCACTCACTTCAGGGGCAAGGGGATGGTCCAGTGATCCTGAGTACCTCACTTCCACTCTCCTCCCTTTTCTCCAGGACAATTTCACACCTCCAGGGTGCAGCGCCCTCTGCCTCTCCTCTCCATCCTGTTCCCCCAACACCTTGCTGCTCTCTTTTCTCCCCTAGTCTAAGGGGACCTCTCATCCTCTCCTGACCCTCGGTTCTCTCCATCCTCCCCTTGTTTCAAGGCAGGGAGTTGGTCTTCTTCCTTTTCCAGGTGGCCCTCAGGGATCTCTTTCCTTCCCCTGAGAGAACACGGGTAACAGCAAGGCTGGCTTCGGGCCTGGGCTGGGGCAGGATGGAGGGCCACACAGGTGGAGGATGGGCCCTGCAGCCCCGGCCAGGGTGAAGTAGGAACCTGCCTTGTCACTTTAATCCACAGGAATTTGGCAGTTTTCGATTACAGTGCATAGTCAGTCCACAGTGTGGGTGCACTGTAAAGAGCAGGGGACAAGACAGCATGTGAGCAGAACTGGCTGCCTGGAATTAAATATGAGGCACAACCCTTCCCACATCCCTGGGATTCGAGGCCCGGAGGGACCCTTTGTGGACAGACGTCTGTATGAGTCCCATGAGACACAGGCAGGGGAGGAGATCTTTAATAAAATGACAGGAGAAACTGATATGTATTTCCAAATTAATAGCAGCTCTATGCAGAAACTCTGAGCCACACAGAGGTGGATTTCCCATCTTAAATTTTGTGAATTAAGGCTCTAAGCAAAACCTAATTCTGGAATATTTTCTTTCATTTCCTTTAACAATAGCTCCTTTGAAGACTTGGCTGACAATAGAGAAAGTCAACTTTAGTTATTTCTTTAGCTAACATGTTGCTAGTGAGAAAGTAACAAAGTGCTCATTTTGACTTTGGTGTGTGTGATTGTTAAAAGATTTTGGTCTCCAGTTGCTAAAAAGAAAAAAAAAATCCTATTTCTTGAAATAAAGGAGAAATTTCTGCATAAGTCATTCTTGTAAAGAACCAACATTGGAGCTGCGTCCCCGGGAGCCATGTTATCGCTGAGCAGCCGCTCTGAGGGGGCCTTTCTGACAGAGCAGGGCCTCTCAGGTCTGTGATGCGATCTCAGCCTTTATCTGCACTAATCCTGATTCCCCAGTCAGCTTTCTCGCCTATCAATTCGTGCCTGTCTTCACAGCCCACGGCAAATGCAAAGATTCACATTCGCCTCTGAGGAGCCCCACCCATCTGGAAAGTTGGTTAATGGGCTGAGACCGTGTTCAACACAATAGGGTACACAGTGGCCTCTGTGGCAATGACAGCCATTGTGGTTTGTGCCCCTGCCTGCTCACTCTGTTCAGGCTGTCCTGGGTCACACACCAGGCTCCCCTACAATGTGAGCCTCTGAAGGTCAGGGGCAGCCTGGCTGATGGCTGTGGTGACTTCTATAAACTCATGTGATTAGAACTTGAATTACAATCCAGCCTCTTTGACCCAAAATAGTGTGTGATATGTCAGGACCCTGGCTGGCTGCACTGGGGAGCTTGCATTGCTCCTCTGTGGCTTGCCCCAGGTGTGGATGCGGTGTGACCCCCACTCTAGTGACTGAACTGGGCAGGTGGCCCACTCTGCACAACCTCCTCACTGTAAAATCAGCAGGGGAGATGCAGGTTCCCTGGTGTAGCTTCCATGCCCGTGTACCTCTCCTTCACGGAGCCTGCAGAGGGGGCCTGGCAAGACCTGCACGTGGTGAGTTCACCTGCCTCTAGGTGGAAACGAGATGTGTCCTGTGGAAATTGGAGTTTCCAACATAAGAAGGATATCAAGGAGCAAAAGGGGCCACAGTGAGGGGACAGTGGGTAGCCTGGAGAGGAAGAGAGGCCAAGAAAGGCCTGAAATGCGGGGAAGGGAAAGCAGGAGGAGTGACCTCCTTGCCGCTCTGCTCTAGGCCCACTTGAGATGCTTTCACTCGAGATACTCCCACTGCAGAGACACTGTCCTTCAGCTGCTCCCCATTCGCTACCTTAAAGCACAACCCACACCCCAGCTTCCATGGGGCTCTCGCTCCTGCTCCCCACGGCACCATACGTGAATGGTGCCCATTGCTGCGGAACTGACTTGACTAGTTCTGTCTGCGCCTGGTCACACTGGGGAAGGACATGGGTTTCCCAACGCCTGTCCCTCTCCTTCCTCTGGAGACAGTGATCAGGCTTCTGCTCCTATGCTCTCATTGTTCTAAAATGCTTCCATGGTCATTCAGTAAGAAAGAGCTGTAACGGAAAACATCAATGAAGGCTGGGTGCAGGGCGAGGGGGAGCAGGTCATATCCAAAGCACATATTCCTGTGGCTTCCATCAAAAGCTCCCCAGCATTGCAAGATCATAAGAGCAATGGTTGAGGGACAATGAGTTCCATATTTTACTGCCCTGGATCTCTTTAAAACAAGCAAACGTGGAGTGAGTGCTCGTTGACAGCTGTGATTTCTTGAAATGGAATTTCGCTTTTAGTTAACATCAATCATACACGTAAAACGTGAAGCATACGGCTTGAATTATCACGTCGACGTTATTCTGTGTGTTTACTGCTCTGTTAGAACCCTGTGTCCTGCTAAAGACCCAGAGATGACCGCGGTCTTCATATGCCTTGACTTTGCCCTGAAAAGTCAGGGAGGCAGAGAGCAGGCAGGTGCAGTGCAGTGCAATGGTGAGCAAGGCTCAGGAAGGTCAGTGTCCCCAGAGCCCCTGCCTTCCCTGACTTCCTCCCGCAGCCTCTGCCCACTTGGGAATATGGAGGCTCATCAATGTCAAGGGTGGATGTTACGGTTTGTTTTCCTTCAAATAGATGAACCTGTGGTGGGAAGGGTCCACGAGGTAGTTTCATCCGTTCATCTGTCGTTCTGGACTTTATCCTCCATGAATGCCTTGGGTCTCCAATGCCGGGCTTAGACTAAACACGGTTATGTGTTGTGTTCGGCTCACTTACCATGTAGTCAAATTTCACACTCATTGGACAAGTGTGTTTAGAACTAAAGGGATGATGGAAGTGACAGATAACTTTGGAAGACTTCTTGAGTGTAAGCAGGTGATCAGTACTGTCACCCACCAGCTGTGAGTGTCACAGTCTCACTGGTCATGGTTAGGACTGGACCAGCTGGTCTGAGATCAGGGACCCATCTTTTGCCCCTTGAGGCTGTAAGCCAGAACCCACACTCCTACAAGATGGCGGATTTGACGTCTTTCTTTGCCAGAACCTGTCCTCACACGGCCTTCATCTCTGGGACATGTCACTTGGTCTCAGGGAACACCTGTATCTTGCCCTGAATTTCTGGTTCCATCCATGTCCTGGGCTTTGGCCCATCGATACTTCCGTGCCATTTCACATTCAGAGAAGAGAATTTCAGTGGACAGGATGTCATACTCCTGTTGTGCCCATGTGCCCACGTCCCGCTGTCCCCTCAGCCTACCAGTGAGTCTGTCTTCATGACACAGAGTTCTCACAAACACAGCTTCCCATACCAAGCACCTGTGCACAGAAGTCAGAGTTCAAATGCCCCCAGCGACCATGAGTGTGGACCAGTGCCTTACTGGGTCTCGACAGCAGTGGCAGGCAGAGGAAGGCGGCAGCCACGGCTGTTGGTGAAATTGGATCTGTTTCTTATTCACCTAGAGAGAGAGCCAAAAGGCCGTGTGCACACACATTGCACTCACATCCATACAGGCACATAGATTGTATGCACACATGTATACACATGTGCACACATGAATAGACGGTGCACATACAACAAAACATGCACATGGCTTGTGCACACATTATACATGTATGCAAACTATACAGCATACCTCTGCATGGATCATGAGCACATACCGACAACATACATGCTACACATATAATACACGTGTGCATAGACATACAAATACATGCATAAACATACATAGGTGTATGCTGAAGCTTATGTATTTTAGACACAACGTGTACACTACATGTACAGACATATTAGATAGGCACATACACGGGAATTTCCCATGTCCTTGAAAGAGGAATTGAGATCACATGATAAAGCGAGAGCACACAAGGGAGGAGTGAGGATAGGTAAGACACCCAAAAAACTAGATAGCATTTGTTGCCCTTAACGCAGAGAAACTAAAGCAGATACCTTAAAAGCAACTGAGGCCAATAGGAAAAGGGGACCAGGAACTAGAGAAAAGGTTAGATCAAAAAGAATTAACCTAGAAGGTAACACCCACGCACAGGAAATCAATGTGAGTCAACGCCCTGTATAGCTATCCTTATCTCAACCAGCAAAAACCCTTGTTCCTTCCTATTATTGCTTATACTCTCTCTTCAACAAAATTAGAGATAAGGGCAAAATAGTTTCTGCTGGGTATTGAGGGGTAATGAGGGTAACGAGGGAGCGGGGTGGGGGGGTAAGGGAGGGGGAGGGGGGAAGGGGGAAGAAATAACCCAAACATTGTATGCACATATGAATAAAATTAAAATAAAAATAAAAAAGAAACAGGAATTGTATTTACTTATGACAAGATAATCAGCCCAGACTTTAAGAATTACGACATTGAGTGCAGGACCACTGTCCTAACAAACGTCAAAAAGAACTGCAAAGAATGAGGTACATAATCACATTCTTCATAGCTGTGAAAGTGGAGCTGGTGCCTGGCTGGCCCAAAGACAGCCTGCGCTTTGCAGAGCTGGCTGCGTTTCTCGTGAGCACTGCTTTTAGAATCCATCTTTCAACTTCCTACACTGACCTCTTTGACGCCCTGACAAAACAACAAATCATGAGTGCAATGATAGAGAGGCAAGGGTCAAGTAAGCAAAAAGACCCCAGAAACCAGGGTGGAGATCACGCCTGTAATCCCAGCTGTCGGAGGTGGGGGCAGAAGGATCGTGAGGTTAAGGCCAGCCTGGGCTTGGTACTGAGACTCTATCTCAAGAAACAAGAACAACAACAAAAAAAGACGACAGTAAATGAAAAACAGAGGGGGACTTCAGTAAGTAAGTAAACGATAAGAATTAGATGGTGGGCGTGTCCAGAGTTCTTGCTGAATGTGCCCTGGGGTTGTTCATTTTTAGACGTTGAGGACTCCACATGAAGGGGGTGTTGAGTGAACACTTAACGCACTCACCCACAGATGACAGCTCCCTGTGCTGTGACGCAGGCCCTCGTGACAGTTCTGGTCCGTGTGGAGCGCGTGTGTGTGCTAAGAGTGCTGAACTTGTTTCTCGGTGACCTCACATTACTTCTTGCCACTCCACCCAACAGCAGAATTTCCAAGTGTGGCGTTCGGCCTTCCTGAGATCCCCCACATATGGGGGCTTTTCTTCTGTCTTCCTCTCTGCTTAATAAACCTCTTCTCTTCTCAAAACACCTTCCAAAGTGGGAGGGGATTTTGTTCTGTCTGTGGCCAGGTAAAGCAGAAATGCCTCGGTGCGGCATGGGGCCTGCAGTCTAAGGAGCAGGAGTGTCCGTGGCCAGCCTGATGTCACCCACTGTCCCTGCATCATCCACCGGGACCCTGGAAAATGAAGGCACTTGGCCTCTTGCCCAAGCAATTCAAGAGGAAACGTAGCAAATCCCTCCATCAGGTGTACACATGTTTCTGAAGTGTGTCGTCTGCCTTGAACCCACAATTCTGGATACTCTTTCAAATGACAAATGCTGGGTTCCCTGTACGTGTTCATAGCTTTCCCTGAGCAAAGCAAACTGAGGCAAATTTGCAAGTTCCAAAGATCTGAGTGAAACGACCGCTTCATGTCAGGAAGAGAACATCAGCTCCTAATATAAACACTGTCTGTAACAACCGGTCGGCAGACTCCTGCCCACAGCAAGCGGCACAACCCAGGATGCAAGTTCAAAACGCCTGGCAAACCATGTTAGACCTACACACGCCGGAGAGTAGTGCCGTTGCAGATTTCAGCTGAGGGTTCCAGGGTCCATGCTGGGTTGAAAGGATATGCAGCAAACGAAAGAGCTGTGAGCAACCCCCACGTTGAACGCAGAGGTCCCCTTGCCCAGGGACAGCAGTGGCAGAGGAGCTGTGCTGGGCACAACAGAGACGCCTCTAGACTCTGCACATTTGTGACTGTCCAGCTCTGGTCACGACTTAGCAAGCAAGGTGTTGGGACCCTTGATTGCTGACAAAGGAACCCTCTCTGCCCCAGGAAGATTCTAGAAAATATAGGCTGGGACCTCTCTGAACTGTCATAGCTGAGCAGGTCAGGGTGAAGGATTGGCACAGCCCCAATGGACCAGGAACAGCAGAGTGAACTTCGTTTCTCACTTCTGAGAAGTTGGCCCTCAGTGTCCCGAGGGGCTGTGTTAGGACAGCCCCCCCGACCACCTGCACCCGAAACCCCCGAGCGCTCACTGGCTAACAAGACGTTGTTAGGTCTCTTGTCACCACTAGAATCCGTCTCTGCAGAGAGCCCTGGCTCCCAGCTGTTAGGTGAGTGGACAGTCTCAATTCAATGACCAAAGGCATGGGGAGTGTTTCATGAGACACAGGACACTGGAGAGCAGCCAGGATGCTCTGCTCACCCAGCGGAAGGGCTCCAATGACAGGGACCTAAAAGCACAAGTGATAGCCAGCGTTCAGCAGCCGTCACTGAACTGCCCTGGGTCACACGCCTGTTCTACCTGTCATCCTCCATGCAGAAATACTACTCCCATTTGTGGAGGGCGAATCAAAGCCTGTGCAGCTGGGTAGCTGACCTCAGGGTCTGCAGATGGCCACCAGAGCCACTGTGCACACCTGGGCTCCTCTGTGCCACAGCAGAGCTCACGGATGGCACCATGCCACCTGATAAAGCCAGGCACCATCTGGGACCATCTAATGACACTGCTTGTCTCTGTGTTAGTTGGCACTCTAAAAACTAATAAATAATGACTCAATGCCTGCCTTAACAGCAACCATGATGAAGAGCAAAGGTGACATTTCCCTGTCACTTATTCTATAGGAGCATACTGGCCATCCTTAAAATGTCAAATTCATAGTGGGAGGAAGAGCACAAAGTCTGTCACTTGGGCAATGGGGCGTGTGTGGGATTTGCAGCTTGGAGCTGAGACCCCCTGTGTTTGATGATAAAGGCTATGTGGCAGTGGGCACACCCACCCTCTCTCAGTGTCCGATGCTCTCCTCCTCTGACAATGTCTACATTACATTCACTTTGGAAGTGCACCAAAGGATTCTGTGAGCGGTCCCACAGCTGTCCTGATGCCCTATGGTGCCTTTTCAGCCCCTAGGGCCTGGTTCTTCCTCAGTCTGCCTTCAGTGAAAACGCAGCAGTAGAGAACCTGCCACCCTTGCTTACCGTCATTTTCATTACTCCAGATGTTCTTGGGAGAGCTTCAGGATGGAGCTGAACACTGACACAGGGGGTGGGAGCTGCCCCGGTGGTTCAGCTCTCATGAATTTGGACCAACGAGTCCACGAGGTTGGCTACCAGCTCAGGGAGGCCTCGGAGCAGCTCGTTAAGATCCAGACATTGGATGGGCTTTTCCTCGAGCACACCTTAAGAGAACTGAGTTTCCCCTTCTATACCCAAATCCGCACCTCTGCCTTTCGGGAACGTCAGGCAGCTGTGGAGGCAGGAGCCAGCTGGAGGGGTGTCCAAGCCCTTGTCTGTCTTTCCCTCCAAGGGTTCCAATCACAAAGCAGGTGAGCTCGGCTGTAGTGTCACCCTCCCCAGAGGTTTGCATGGTTATGACTGTGTACCGAGGAGGGCGGCACAGCTGCTTAGGATCCCACGCAGGAAGCAATCAGCAGAGAGCCTCTGGTGTTTCCTCCCCTGTCATCCCACTCCTGTGTTCAGGTGGGTCATTGTGTCATGAGTCACAAGGCAACACACGCAGTCTTTACCCTGAAGCTTGCAGGCAGCTGTGACCAGCAGAGATTTCTTGATTCTTCCCTGTGGAAAGACACATGGGCGTCCGCTCCCCTGATTGACTCGGTGTGCACTCTGGCAGGAGCAACGTGCAACACCAACCTGTCTGTCTGCACAGGGGACTGTGGGTCAGGCAGGTCCTTCCAGAGCCAACTTCACCCAGGCGCCAACCCAACGCGAACAGCAGCTGACGCCTAACTCCAGCTCGTGCCAAGCTCAGTCAAGACTGATGGAGAAACCAGAACGTCCGTCGTCATGCCCCTTGCTGGGAGTGGATGAAACAATTGCTTTCAAAAGCAAGCGAGCTGGAGAAGCCTCACATGGGCCCAGATTTGGTGGTACACTGCAGTAGGGTTTTCCAACCCAGAAGAGCCAATAGTTAAATTGCAGGGATCTTGCCACTTGACGGAAGTCACGTTAGTGACAGGGTTGTTTATGTTAACGGGAGCGAGAGCATTCACACCACAGGAATCGGTAAACACCGTAAGGCAGATCTTTGTCTCCTTTTTTTCTTTTCTTCCTCTTGTTTGGATGTGTGCTGCAAGGAGAGGGAGCGGGGCAGGGTTAAACACTTAGCAGTCACAGTTCTCCTCCCACACTGCAAGCCGCCTCGGAAACCGAGTCCACCTCGGTTCTGTGCCAGCGAAGAACACGGGTCCATGGCCGCCCTGGGCTGACGGCGCTGGCATTTACGGATCTGTGCGACTCTAGATGCATGGCAACTCGTTCTGTCTTTGGAGTGGCCCATGGAGCACTCTGTCAGTCGATCATGTGCTGAATGACTTTTATCTTGGGCCGGTGAAGAACAGTTTAATCAATGCAAAATGTGTTTCCGAAGGGAACACCTGCAAATCGTAAACAACAGATTGCAAAGCGATGCAGCATGGGGTGGGTTTTACTTAGGTGACCAGAGCGGCATCCACGTCACAGATGTGCACACGCAGGCAGGAGTCCTGTGTACCCAAACTCTTGTGTATACGGGCAGCATTTCAAACGTTCATTGCTGTCACTCGATACTTCAGAACTTGGGGTATTTCCTGTGCAGTCTGTCCGGATAACACAGTCCCCCCACCCCCACCCGCTGTGTCCAAAGACGTGATGGACCACATGCTCCAGTTTCTCTCCATCCACGGGGTCCAGCCGTGGTGAGAACGGGCATGTCGGTGGCCCAGGTTTAAACGACACAGGGAGAAGCTTGGTACACTTCAACAACAGCTCTGCTTGTCGCGGAGTTCAGGGGCTGCTGTCCCTGTGGAGACTGGGGCTGTGTCCCAAGTTCTTAATCCTCTGCGTATTGAATTAAAAAAAATGTAAAAAGGATCCCAGCTTCACTGCTCCCCACAATACACAGGTGCACGGGTTGCCCTGGGACCCACAGCAGTGCAGTGACACTTGTCCAGGGTGGAATTGCTCCACGGGACACCCAGATGAGGTCGCAGCAGAGCACAGGATCCAAACCTCTGCACGTCATCTCTCTTTCCAGGTGAACGAGGCTGACAAGCTTAGCCATCCAGGAGAAGCTGCCCAGTGGGCATGACAGGCAAGCTGGTCCCCTCAAGTCACAGGTGCCATTGGGCACCTAAGCCACTTGTGTTGGTGAGGCTTATTAATTCCTGAAAATAGTATTTTAGAAATCTTTTATGCTTTGAAAGTTAGTAAGTGTAAATATACACGACGAGAAGTTACAAAATAAACAATTTTACTAGTCAGTGAAGCATTTTGTTTACGGAAAGATAATGCTAGCTTTTGACTTCTCATAGTCACATCGCATCCAATAATGTAAATCAGCTATAGCTATTGTAGGGAAACTTAGTCCAAGATCAATAACAGCTGTTCAACATTAACCGGATGGATTAAGAGAAGAAACCAAAGTTTCAGGCAAATGAGCTTGCTGTTCAGAAACTTACAACTTTCAGATTTGAAGGAAAATAAGTATTGTTTGTTTGTCAAATTATGAAGACATGAACAGTAAGTTTCATGTTCCAAAATAAAATTAAATACATTTTGATTTGGTAGTTTAGACACCAGTCAATTAACTGAGCATAGACAATCTAAGAAAATATGCTAGTAGTAAAAATAAAGAAAAGGGCTGACCTGATGGTGCACACCTGTAATCCCAGCTACTCTGGAGGCTGAGGCAGGAGAATCACAAGTCTGGGCTACATAGCAAGCCCATACCTCATAATACAGATGAAAATTAAAATTAAAAAAGAGAAAAAGTTTGTATAACATGTTGATAACTAGTCAGAAGGATATACTAGGATACAGCCAGAATGTATTAGGATCCCCACTTGAAATCAGGATGGTGAGTGACCGGCACTTCCTTAAACAAGTCCCTTAGCCCTGTTGAAGAAATGAAGGGTTTCCCAGTCCTTTGGTGACTAACCGGCCTCTCGAGACCAGTGTCTGCATGTCGTCCTGCAACTGCCATTCCTGCCTTCCACGCCCATCCAAGTCTGCCGTGCTGTTCCTTGTAGGCAAACACCTTCATGGCCACCCTGTGTCCACAGAGTGAAAACTGTATCCACAAACGCCCCCCCTGGGGACGTTTCTGTCTTCCTTCTGAATGCATGGATAATACTCACCAGGAGGAAAAAACTCACCAGGAGGAAAAAACTCACCAAGCCAAGACACAAGGCTGACATTTTCCCTCGAGGCACAAGGGCACTGAAGTAAAAATGAAAACCGGGATCCTGTTCAGACCCAAGTGTACTCTGAGACCCACCTTCCCAGCCCAGCTTGTTGAGGGCGAGATGACATCTGAACATGCTGTGTGTCTTGGGGTGGTGACATCTCCTTCCACCTCCAGCTCAGTTCCACCTCGGCCTCTCTGTGGTCCCTACTGGGCCGCGCTGCTCCTGGGTCTGGGCGCCCTCCCTCAGGGCGTCCACGGACTGGAAGGGCCTGGGAGCTGT
Source organism: Castor canadensis (assembly GCF_047511655.1). Classification (NCBI taxonomy): domain Eukaryota; kingdom Metazoa; phylum Chordata; class Mammalia; order Rodentia; family Castoridae; genus Castor; species Castor canadensis. The sequence goes on along the minus strand of NC_133386.1, from coordinate 1,302,618 downwards.
CTTGAGCCTGGACTTGCCCAGTTTTAAGGCTGACCCACATCTCTCGAAACGTTTGTGGAGACGACCTGTGTCCTCTGTTGGTGACGGACTGAGGCTGGACAAGCTTCAGCTGTTACTTCTAACTTCAATAATGGCTGAGGTAAAAACTTGGAAAAGGCACGGGTCCTGTCTAGGGGATTGTCCTCTGAGGGAGGCAAGTCCACACAGGCACTTAGACGTGGTGCAAACAGTACTTGGGGGACAGGGAGGAGGGAAGTGATGGTGGGGACGTCTGGGACACAGGCCTGGAATGAGGGCTGACCCCCGAGAGTTGCTGGTTTCTCTCTGAGCCCAGCTGGGGACAGGACAGTCTAGATCCCTGCTCAGGGATTGTACGTGCCCGGGCTCCACCTTGGTCAAAGGGTCATTGAGGCAGTCCTTGTCATGGGCAGGTGCATTCCTGTAAGACCAGCAGGTCCATTGGGTTGAGGTGGGTGTGTTTCACCGAGATTCTTCTTAAATATTTGGCCATACTTGACTTAGACTGATTTGCAGAAAGACAGGACCTAGGGATTCGTGCCTCCTTCTGGTTGCTTATGCATTCAGTATGAAGGCAAAGAGTTACAACATCTGTAAGTATATTTAACCAACACTATTGACGCCAGCCATCAATACTTACCCCTTCATTAGTTTTTAAGTGTGCTACAAATCTGCTTTATAATCCCGCAAGGGCACAGAAACCTCGGGAAATGAAGAGTAAGAAAAAGAAAAAGGCACAGCTGAGAAGGCTCGAGGTGTGCAAGCTGCAGACCAGGTGAGCTGTGAGTTAGTGTGTGCACCCCAACACTCATTCTTCTGAGGCAAAAACTGAGATGAGGGAATTCCCTTTATTGTAAATAAATGACAAACATAACTGTTGCTCACTGTCCAGGTCTTACCCAGGTGAGCCAGTCACCTGTCTTGGGGTGGGGCAGGGGACATGGCTGTGCCCAAACTTGGAGCACATGGGCTCCTTTTTGTGACATCTAACCATCTCTCTGGAGAAACTCCAAGCGTGTGGTGATTTTAGATACTGGACACGAATATATCCAGTCGTGGCCTCACAGCCTCAGTCACAACCAAGACCACCTCCTCGATGCCTGGCATGAGCAGGCAGTTGAGGCCTCACCTGCTGTGCTCTGGGACAGGAGGAAGTAGAGGGGGCGGGGATCAGTCCTAGGGGGCTGGGTCCATGGGGAACCCACCCAACATAGGGGATCGGAGGTCCTTTCTACCTCAGGACTGAGAAAACTGGTCACCTTGTCTGGGGGCTGCAGAGAGGTGACAGAGAGAAAGCAGAGAGACCGAAGGCTGCAGGGTGGCTCAACTCTACAGGCTGGGATGCTGAGTCTGCAGCATGCAGCAGGGTGGAAGCCCAGACCCAGAATCAAGGCTGGTGGCCAAGGGGCTGGGAGGACGGCAGCTGGGCATGCAGAGAAGAGGAGTGGCACTGAGGACTGGGCCGCTTTGGCAGAACCCAGGGCCAGGGTGACAGTCACTCAGTGACCCACACACATCAAGGAAGGTGCTGTATCTGTGTTTAGAGACTCAGAGAGACAGCAGGATCCATCTCATCGCTCTTACACAGCACATGGAATTGCCTGTTTTGGGGAAAAACAGGTCTGTTTCGTGATCTCTGTGCACCCTCAGAGTTTCTGTTCAGTGATGTGGCATTGTGCCTGAGGGCCTCCATTCTGGCCTGGACAGCCTGCCTGACGAGGCTCAGAAAGAAGACAGTGTGTGTGTGCGCGTGTGTGGAGGGAGGCAGAGCACACGTGAATGTGTGTACACCTGTGTGCACGTGTTGTGCGTGCACCCCGTGCCACGTGCAGGGTGTAACAGAGAAACTGAATCATCAGAGGCAAATGTGGCAAAATCTAACAACCAGGGCGGGCATAGGGGAGTTCTGTGCGCTGTTCTTTCAATTTTTCTATAAATTAGAGATTATTACAAAAAGAGTGAAAATGGAATTGATGTGAACATAAGATTAACATGAAAAGGAAAGAAACAAAATTTGCCACAAAGGCAGCCTCAACAAGTTCTACCGCAGACCTGTCACACGCTCCTCGTGTGTTGGCCACAGTAAAATTACGATGCGAATTAATATCACGTAACAACGTCAAGTATTTAGAAACTAAAAACACCCCACGTTCCCAAATTAACCATCAGTTAAAGAAGAAGTTACAAAGTGAATTACAGAATGTTTATAGCTGAGTGAAAATGGGAACCGTAGCCATGGAGACTTAGGGAACGCAAAAGGAGGTGTGTGTCCTGTGGGGCAGGTGCACTGGGGACCGGAGATGGGAGATAGAGGAGCACGAGGGTCATGCCCACCTCAGTGCTGGAAACAGGTCCTCCACAAGCTCCTGGGAGCAGCAGGACCCAGGACCCCCAGGGCTGAGGGACTGCAGCCCCTTCTCTGCTGGGATGGGATTTGCTCCCCTTCCCCAGGCCCGTAACTCTCAAAACCTCTCCCCGTTTCCGCTCCGGCTGGATAGCTCTGTTCTCTCCACACCTAGCTGGTTTCTCTTATCGGAAGGTTTTGGTCACAATTGCTTCTAGGAAGCTCGGGTGGCATTTCTCAGCTGCAGTCCTGCTGTACACACTGTCTTCACCAACTTCACTTTAAACTCCATCGTGCTTCTTCCCACATCCTGTTCTATCTTTCCAATTTTCTAACTTACCATCTGCGCCCTGGTACATTGGAAGTGCTTTGTAAGCTGTGAGTCAGTGTTCCTGAGAAAACTGCCGTTGTCCCACAAAGAAAGAATGTATCTTTGACAGAAAGAAAAAGGAACCCCATAAATATTTATTAAACCTGAATTAGCTACTCTAATTTATCAGGAAAGGATGAAAAGGGCCCGTCAGATTATTTTTCATTCTTCAGTTATCAGCACTTTTGATCATGGCCTCTGAGAATCTTCATTTAACTTCTGAGTGCGTGCACAGAAAATCGTGGCAATGTAGCGTGCGTGTCTCTGCTCCATTCTCCTGACTCATTTCGGCCTGAGGTGAGTGCCCAGAACCACGAACAAGTTAAGCACACTCTGAACCTGGCTTTATTTGTAGGGCCTAAATGGGATTGAGTAAATGTTGTAACTATTTCCCCCAAATGTCTTCATGATGTTTCAAATATTTTGAATTTAGTAAGCCCTTGAACACATTTAGTTAGGCAGTATCTCTCTGCTCCTTAATCTTTAAATTCAAGTGGGTTTTGAAGGAAATTACGATTCATATGTTTCCAATTGCTTTATTCTTACTGAAACTTATCTGAACGTCACTTTGTAATAGTTATCTTATGTCCAAAGGTTTTGAACTTTTAACTGTTTTCTCAGAGTCAGGACCCCATGTTTGGAAAATGTTTGCTCCACACTCTGTACATATTTCAAGTCTGAACTCACCAGGTCCGTGATGACTTTCACACATGCACAAGCACCATTCCTACAAATGACTTAGAGTTCAGGCATGAGTTCCCGCTTTCCCCATTGTGGTGGGTAAGGGAGAGTCCCGGCTTTGTTTTAGGACTTTGCAATAAAGCGTGGGTGAGAAGACAATGAAGGCGCACTCTGGCACCCGTAGGGGCACCCGGGGTCTACCAGGGCGATGGTGTGGCCTGGGGTGTGCGGACTCCAGACTGCTTCAGCACTGCCTCCGTGTGGGGTGCAGCCCTTCTGTTATCCTTCACCTTAGTAAACAGAGGCGGTGTGTCTGGACGTGGGAGTTCGGGCAAAAAATCTTCCTTCCCCTCTGCAGAGATGCGCATCACTGTTTCCTCCCCACGTGTGGGAAAGAGAAACCAGTGCTCAGGAGCGGCAGTGCTGCAGCCTTGCTCCTCCACTGCCCTGCACCTGGACGTCCCTGGGTTTAGGAACAGAAAACCAAAGTAGCAGACATCCTGCATGGGCGCCAGCGTGGGAAGATGTGCATACTGTTCTGTTTGTGTCTTCTGAACAAATGATTCCGTTCCAACTGAAGAATGGTGACTTTGTTCCTGTTCTCCAGGGATCCTGCTGACTGTGTCCTTCTTCCCTGGAACCTGTATGGCAAACCACAGGTACATTTAGGTGATAAGTGAACAGCCAGGGAGTCCCAGAGGTAGCTGCAAGCCCAGCACCAGGCTGCTGTGTCCAGGTGAAGCCAGACAATGACAGGCAGTGGATTTCAAGAAAGAAGAGTCTGGGTTGGGGTCCTAAAGGCCCCAGTTACTAAATGTTGACTTGGACAAATAACCCAAACCTTACAGCCCTGAGTCTCCTCCTTTGAGACCTGCCAATGGGGAGTCAAGCCTAGCCTGCTTCAGGACCGAAACTACACGAGCCTGTGAAGAAGAAGGAGGACACCTGGTGCTGTGCAAACACAGAGTTTGGTGCGTATTCGCCCTGTGCTCACAGAGCACGGCCATCACACCATCACACCCCAGCCCACCCAGGACACACTCCCTTCAGACCAGAAACAGACGGCTCACCGCTGGAAGCCGTCCTTTGTGGGTCCCAAAGGTGTCCTCCATCATGGGCCCTCAGGGCTGGATCAGAGCTGGTAGGGCAAAGCCCCTGGTTGGACCACACACTCTTCTGCTTTTGCGTTTCAAAATAAACGCAAATAATAAGCATTGTTTTATTGACTGGCTCAAGGACAGTGACACAGGAAAGCCAGCAGTGGGAGGTGTCTGGCAACTGCTGCTTACTGACTGCCCACAGTCAGAGAGCCAAAGGGCTCAGTTGGACTCCAGAAGCCATGGGGACTGCCGGCCGAGGACACGGACCCCTGTTGGCCATACCCTCCCCAGGACCTCCCACTACCGAGCACCGTAGGGCAACGGCCTCTTGCCTTTCAGCAGTCCCTGGAGGACACTGCCCAGCGTGGCCAGGTGGTCCTCCATCAGCAGAGCCTGGGGAAGACATCGCACAGAAGATCAGTAAACACAGGGCTGAGGGCTGAGGCCCAAGGGCAGGGCCCAAGTGCTGTGCTGAGACCACTTGGGACAGAGATGGCACATCATCCAAGTCAGCCAGAAGTGTCACGGAAGTAACTGTGGCATTGATACTGGGCCTTGCAGATACAGCGCCACTTCCAAGTAGCTTCTTGTTGCAGTGGGAGAGGCCAAGGAGAGGGTTCCCGGAACAGTGAGAGCACTTTGGCTTCATGAAAGAAGATACTTTGTTGCTAGTTGGACAGAGTGGCTGGCATATATAAAGCACTTACTACTGTTTATTTTAACCCCCTCAAGGCTCCACCCCAGCCATAAATTTTGGGTGGCTATTGGGGTGTGCCATTGCAGGGCCCAGTGTCCTCACCCCAGAATGCAATGCTCCATTTGCCTGTACACTCTTGCTATGTCTGGAGCCCTGGAGTTCCATGGTCCTGTCACCAGGGTTGGGGGGGGTTGGTGACTGCATCGGGGAGGAGCCCAGAGCGCAATCCAGAAGTTATGCTGTGTTCCTGCAACCCCGGCTCTCCGTGTCCTCATGGGCTCACACACACTCTGTCCAATGTCTGATGCACTTAGAAATGACTGTGATGGTTAATTTTGTGTCCATGTGGCTGGAACATGGGACCCAAGGTTGGTCAGACACCAATGTTTATGTGACCGTGAAGGCATTTTGCAGACAAAACGAGCATTTCAATGAATAGATTCTGAGTAAAGCAGATGCCCCGCTGTAGTTGGCCAGGCCTCATCCAAGCAGGTGACAGGCTTGGAAAAAAAAGACTGAGGTCCCAAGAAGAAGGACTTCTGCCTCCAGACAGCTGCACACTCGAGTTACAGCATTGGTGCTTCCGTGGGCTGCAGCCGCCCTGTGGAGCTCAGAGTGCCAGCCTAGCAGATGCGCCGGCCTTCCTTGAACTCTCTCCATTTCCCTCTACCTCTCTCTATGCGTGTGTGCGTGTGTGCTTGTGTGTAGAATACATGTGCATGTGTGTATATGTGTGTGCATAGTATATTTTATGTATGCACATGTGCACACATTACATATATACCCGAATGTATATGCACATACTGTATATATACATGTGCACATGTGTGCAATATATATGCATGTGTGTACATGTGCACATATAATGTATATGCCTGCGTGTCTACAAGCATGTACATACACTTGTGTGTTTATGTTTTATACATATCAACGTGCATGCATGTATGTATACATATATGTATATGTGCATGTGTGGTGCACACATATGGGTAGTCTCTCCTTATCTGATTCTTGCTTTTTGATGTTGTAGTTACCTGGGCTCAATTGTAGCCAAAATATCAAATAAAAGCTTTCAGAAATAAATAATTCATGTTGTATGCCATTCTGAGCAGCAACAAGGAAGTCTTGTGCCTCCCCCTGTCATTCCAAGGTCACAGATCAGCCTTCTGTTCAGGGTGTCTGCACCATGTTCCCTACCCTCCCATTAGTCATTGGCCGCCAGCTGGGTCATCAGGTCCCATCTGGGTACCACAGTGCCTGTGTCCAGAGACCCTGACGTACGCCCTAACCCTGCCTGATAAAGCCTGTGTCACTCACCTTGCTTGGTCTCATCACCTAGGTAGGTGTTTTCTCATCTCATCTCTACAAGAGGGGAGGCCCAGCATGATAAGATATTGAGAGAGAGAGAGTCCTTCATGTGACTTTTATTACAGTATAGTGCTACGATTGCTGTATTTAACATCAGTCATTGTTAACCTCTTCCCATGTCTAGTTTATAAGTTAAACCTTCTCAGAGGCATGTGCATGTAGGAAAACCTGCAGTGTAATTGGACCGCATCCTCTGAGGTTTGGGGTACCCATGAGGTTCTGGATGCACCCTGGGGATCACAGAGGGTGGCTGTGTAGTGGGAGGCATGTGGCAGTTCCCTGCATCATTGTTAGTGGTTGATTTTCTCAAACTACCTGGTTAGATGCTTGAGGGTGATATGCACAGGTGCCCATCTGGCTTAACTGTTCACAGATTCTGCATGGAGTTCCATTCCTCACAGGGCGGGAGACTGACTCTTGATCAAAGGTGACCTTCTCAACAAAGCAACTGCTGTGAAAGTGTCTACCCTGTATCTGGGAGGTAAAGTTAGGGCTTGTGGTTTTCTGTTCCCCCTGGCTCTGAGTAGACATGTGTCCTCTTCTACGGGGCACTGGGCAGAGTGTACTGGGCTGGGTTTCCAAGAGGTGACCTTGGTTTAAGAAGTTTTCGTCTTTCTTGGAACATTTACCAACCCATACATTTTCTGTGGCCTCTGGTCCTGCGGATGTGCTGCACAGTAGCCCGGCCTGGCCTCCATTCCAGATCCCGCAACGATGATATCCAACGACTGCCTCTGAAGACCACCGCGGGTGCCGTCTCCAAACCGCTCACTTGGCCTCCAGCTCAGCTTTGGTCTTAATTTGTATGGTTGTGACTGAAGTCAGATGCAATATTGAAGCCCAGAGCAAAATCAGCGATTTCATCTGACATTATTGCATATGGGTTCAAGAGGTTTTGTGGTTTCTTCATCAAACATGTAGTTAAATGTTAGAAAATGAAGCCATAAAGACCTTGTCTAGGAAAAGTCCACATCTCTGCGGACGTTCCAAACTTGCCCAAACTAAGTGGTTGGGCAGAGCTGGAAAGGTTGGTTTAAAGTTTACTGAAGTCACCTAGATGGCACATTAAATCCAGCAATTACAGTGCTTCTAATAGTTTTCAATCTTGAAATAAAAATAAACTTTGAGATGAGGGCCGTGCAAACACAGGATCTGAGAACCCTGACACTCAGGTTTGGATGCCGAGCCCCAGCTCTGCCCACTGTCCGCAGTAACCGGGTATTACCAAGTGAACACTTTCCCACGAAGTGGTGAGGCAAAAGGGTGCCCTGGGGTCTGCATCCACCTCCATGATAACGTCTATCTGTCATGTGCATCTGTCTGTCGTGTGCCGCTTTTGATTTTTAAACTTGCTGCTTTCACAGGGAAAGCTGTGTGCTGGTTTTTCACAATGATACTGCCAGGTGCTTTTGAAACAGGAACTGAATCTCAAGTTAGTATGCAACAAAAAGCAATTCTGCTTCGTGAGGAGCCATGAGGAGATGGAGAGAGGGCCCTAGTTCAACTTACTGATCCAGTGCCCGCCTGCGGTGTGTCACTGGTGCTCTGCTCTACCACGGAGCGTGTGTCTCCCTCAAGGAGCTCACATGCTGTTCAAGCAGGACAGTCAAGTCAGTTTCTGTCCCTGTGACAAGTGCCTGAAGAAAACTTAAAGGAGGAAGCCTGTTCCAACTCACAGTTCAGTCCGTGGTGTGGCTCCACTGTTAGATTGAGGTGAGGCAGAGATCGTGGCGGCAGGAAGGAGGGTGTGGTAGAGCAGAACTGCTTGCTTCATGGCTGCTGGGAAGGGGACAGATCAGGATGGGGACAAGATATACAATTCAGGGCACAGCCAGTGACCTAAGTCCTGCAACTAGGCCCCTCTCTCCAAGTTTGTAATAATCTAATTCTATCGAGCTATAAATCCATGGATAGATAATCCACAGGTGAAGTCCGAGCCCTCAAGATCCAGTCACTGCCCCAAACCCATTAGCGGCGACCAAGCCTTTGACATGTGAACCCTCGGGGTACTTCAGATAACAGCTGTTCATCAGTGAATACATGCAAGACAGATCAGATGCTGAAAAGTACCTGGGGGAAGATAAAGGGATATTTATATTTATCACGTGTCTCTGAAAGACACGTGAGACACCTGCACCTGTGTCCAGGAACCCTCCAGACGCTAGGGTGGCCTGTGTCAGGACCTCAGGCAGGTCCTTTCTGGGAACAGTGAGGAATGAAAGGACTGTGGTGAGGGCTTTGCTGTCTGGCTCAGTGAGGTGGAGGCATGCGGAGGTCTCTGGCTGATGGCAGCACTTGCAATGACAGCCTACATGGCCAATACACTGAGAGGCTAAGGGACAAACAGGGGTCAGTGAAGAGGAAGGGCCAGGCAGCAGCAGTGGCTCCACGTACCTGTGATGGGGAGGCTGGGAAGCTTTGGCCATGGATGCTGGAGGAGGCACTGGTTGTCCTTCAGGGAGGTGGCCGGACAGTCAGTGAGGTCCTCATCCCTTCCGGCGAGGCTCCTTCCCAAGGCTTACTCTCTTGCAGTACGGGACCAGAGCCCCCATGAGGGTGGAGGGTGGGAGGCACGAAGCAGAGAATTCTGGGGAGCATTGAGGGCAGTGGTGGGTGTGGGTGGGGTGTGTGGGGAGTGGGAAGAGCCAAGGCAAAATGGATGGTTCATCTTCTCACAGAAAAGCAATTTTGAAAACACTATATTTTAGATAAATACTGCCTGAAATTTCAGAATAGATAAATATATACATTCCCAACGCCCTTCCAACTGTTGCAAATAACCAAATCATCTTGGAGCTGCATGATTTTGGTGGAAGGGTCACAGGAATGTGGAATGTGGAACCCAAGGAAGGATCTGGTCATGGTACGTGGAGCTCTGCATGCCCAGGACGGCTCCCAGACCTCTGACCCGTAGTGCTGGCAGCTGGCGGTGCCTGGGAACATAGCTGCAGGCTGGTGCATATTGACAGGATGAACCTGGAGCCAATGTCACCCTAATGGGAAAGACTGAAACCCTTTCCTCTACGGTGAGGACCAAGGCAAGGGCATCTACTCTCCACTCTTATCCAGTATAGTGCTTGAATTCTTAGCCTGAGCAATAAGGCAAGAGAAAGGAATAAAAAAGATACAAATAAGAAAGGAAGAAGTCAGTTTATCCCTGTTTGCTGATGATATGATCCTATGCTTAAAAGACCCTAAATATTCCACCAGAAAACTCTTAGATGTGATAATCACAGCAAAGTAGCAGGACACAAAACCAACATTAAAAAATTAGCAGCTTTTCTATATACCCAAAATGAAGAGTCTGAGAAAGAAATCAGGAAAATAATAACATTACAATAGCCTCAAAAAAACCCCAAAAAACCCTAACTATCTAGGAATAAGCCTCACTACAGTGGTGAAAGACCGCTGCAATCAAACAGTCGTGTCCCCGAGAGGAGCCTCTGCTCAAGCTGAGCTGATTCAGCCGCAGGCCGTCACATCTGCATCCCATCTTGGAGTCTCATGGGCTTCCCCTCCTTAATGAACAGACCGATAGCAAAACTCGAACCCACTCTGGGAAACACAGCAACCTGGCTGTGGACCCTGGGTGGAGGGACGTACCCACGAGTCTTTATAAAAGTCACTGCTCAGCTGCCTTCTGACGGCCTGACCTCAGACAGAAGACTACAAATGCAGAGCTTACTAAACAAGAAGGCAGGGCTCAGGTGGCAGCCATGGTCCTCAGCAGTTCCTTTGTCACCTGCTGGGCAGCTAGTGGGCACAGGCTTATTGCAGGAGTCCCAGGAAGGCCAGGAGAAGGCTGAGACAGATGTGCCTGTCCCCATGGAGACTTCACTTCTGGAGAGGGCAGAAGCAAGTGTGGAAATAGCGACAGCACGTGGACAGCCCACCCTGGAAGCAGAGACAGGAAAGTTCTCTTCATGTCTACCTAGAGCTTCGAGGGCAGAAAAGAGCCTGGTGCCCAGCAGCAATGGTGACCTCCTCACTGCTACTGTCTATGTGGTTCTAGGCTCGTGTCATTTCAGTGTGCCACCAGTGGCCATCTGAGTGTCTCTCATCTATCTTTGCAGTCTCCAGAGGGGATCATTTCCTCATCCCTCTGGGTTGGACCCAGCTGGCTGGTATCATGGGCATTTCACCATCCTCAGGCCATGTCTGCAAAGCCCCTTTCTGCAAGGAACTCTCTTGTCATCTACTAAACACCCAGGCTAACCCTCTGTGGCCACTGGCTGATTCAGGGACCCAGTTGGTAAAATAAAAATCCTCGACGTGGACATCTCAGAAACACAAGAACTTCACATCGCAGAGTGAAAGATGACCTTGCAAACCACAGGGTCCAGGTTCAAACATCCTCACCATGTCTCTGTAAAGTGAATCTTGTAAGGAAGATCTTGCAAGGTGGCGTTCCACAGGAGCTGGGTTACTTCAGTGTGTGGGGGGGCTGGGGCAGGGGCTTGTCACCGACTCTCTACTTCCTCCAGAACTGGCCTAGAGAACCCTGGCTTTCCAGTAGCTCAGGTACACCTGTTGGGTCCCCCCGATGTGGAGGAGTACAGTTTAAAGTACCCAGCACTCAAGCTGATGCTAGAAGCTGACACTAGATGCTCTTTCCTCTCTTCCTCTCCCTTGCCCTTCCCTTTCTCCCCTCCCCCCTCCTCTCCCCTCCCCTCTTCCCTCCCTCCCAGCCCCTCTACAGCAGCTGTGACAGTGACTGTTCTGCCTCACCCATGAGGACGGGCATGCTTCCTTTGAACATGTGCTTGCACTCACAAAAAAGGAAAGAGAAGACCCCCTCGTCACGCATGGCAACATCCCCCAGGACCAAGAGGCTTGCAGCTGCCCAGGCTCAAAGTTCACACAGGGAGACCAAGCTCAGTCCTGGCCAATCAGGTCTCGGCAGCAGATCAACGCTAGGAGCTTCCTGCTTCTACAGAACGTCGTGCTGTGGACATAATCACCAGGTGACCTGCACTGACTGAGCCCTCAGTAAGTGTTAATGAGGAGGAAGGCTGAGGTGGACACCAGTGGCTCACACCTATAACCCTAGCTACTCAGGAGGCGGAGATTAGGATTGTAGTTCAAAGCCAGGCTGGGCAAATAGTTCACAAGACCTATCTCGAAAAACCCAACATAAAATAGGGCTGGTGGAGTGAGTTAAGTGGTACAGCACAGTCTAGCAAGCTTGAGGCCCTGAGTTCAAATCCCAGTACCATGAAAAAAAAAAGTGAGAGCTGAAGAGGAAGATGAACCCTGTCCCCGGGCCAAGGGCAGGCCAGCTCAGGCCACGGAAGCCCAGAGAGCCAGCCATCACATTCCTGACTCCAGGGCACCTTCAGTTGTTCCTTCCATCAAACACTAGCCACACTGGCGTGCAGCCTGTTTCCTGAAAGTCCTGCACAGACACGCCACTAAAGCAGAAGTGCTCCTGGTTTGCCCCTTTGCTGTCGTGCAGATAAATGACAAAGAAGGCAAAGGAACAGAAAGCAAGGAGTGCACCAGGGGCCAGATGTTCCTGTGATGCTGGACATGTCCTAGAGCCCCTGCCTGGCAAGCCCAAGGCCCTGAGTTCAAACCCCAGCACTGCAAAAAGATAAAGGAAAAAGAAAAGATTCAGATGTTCCCATGAGTGGGTGCTCTCCACATCCCCATGAATAGGTAAGTTTTTGCATGAAGCAAAAACTAAGTAGAACCATTTGTCTGCTTTGTTAGGCAGTTGTTTTGACCCAGCCTATACCAAGAGGCGGTGAACCAATGGAAGGCCTAGAAAATAAAACACACAAAGTTTAAATGTAACTTTGTAACTTGCCTCTCCACAAACTGTGCATGAATTCATGCCCCTGAACTAAACATAATGTAACATCACCACAAGCTGGAGAAAAGAAGTGTCACACACTTGCTTTTCTCTCAGATCTGCCCCCTGACCACACTAGCCCAGGTTTCGGTGTCATCCTCCACCTGTCAGCTGCATGACACGACTCGCTCTGAAGTCCCTGTGTGGAGGGTGGACTTCATGAGCAGCTGTTTAAGGACCCAAATTCCCAGGCTGGGTGGCTTTTGGGTAGCCTGCCTTTCTTACAAGAAGCACTGCAAGTGAGGTGAGTTCCAGTCCCTGTGGCCACCTCCTCTCCATTACTGACTTGCAGGACATCTAAATCAGCTGTGTGATATCACGTTCTGCAGAGCTTCCTTCTGTCACATACAGTTACCATGTCGGCCCTTGCTGGAAAGGCAGGGCATTGCCTGCACTCTTCTGATGGGACCTGGGCTAAGTCGTTCTCTTGGTCAGCATGATGTGCAGTCACCTGGACACTGTGACCCCTCATGAGGCCTGGCAAGTGATCGCCTGGCACCCTTCCCTCTGAGGCCCGTCACCACCTCTGAGACCAGGAGAGGGCGTGCTCACTGCCAGCACCACAGGGATGCAGGCAGATTCACGTGCCACCCACAGCAGGCAGAGGGGACAGAATGCTGGCACCAGCAGCCCCCTGTGCTCCCTGGGGCTGTGTGACATACGGAGCAGCTCCTGCTGTGGAGGCCTTCATGCATAAGCTGTTTTGGCACCTTGTCTTTTTACCTGTCACTGTGAAGATGGTGTGATTGTGTCCCTTTTACACACTGTGAAGTTCCTGTGCTTTGCTGCAGGGTCTTCATACTATACAAGCTTCCTGAGGTGGCACAGCCCTGCAGTGTCCTCTGGAGGAGGGGAGCCACCTGCAGCCTGGCCCTGGGGACCGAGTGGGCTCAGGGTTCCCTGCACAGGCATGAGCTCCTAAGAGAATCCCATGCCCAGCTCAGGTGCCCCCAGCAGGGCCCTGGAGATGAGGGTCCCAGCCTGGCAGATGCAGCTCAGAGTTGTCAACCTGGTCCCTTTGCATTCCTGCTGCCTGGTTACAGGGACTGTGCTTCTAAGAAAGAAGCCACACTGCAGGGTCCCAGGGCAGCCACACATGCAGCCCGTCAGAGTGCAGGGGGGCACAAGGCTGGCGCAGACCACCCTGGGTTGAGGCGGCTCCTGTGCCTCCCTGGGGATATGGGCTCCAGCCTGGCAGCGAACCATGGGAACAGTTAGCAAGACTGGCTCCCCGCTGTGCTCTGTAATTGCCCTTTCTCAAACCAAGAGGGTTGAATGGGAAAAGCAAACATCCATTGTGGTCAGCGCTCTCCTTTCCCTCTCTTTAATATTTCTGTTTGTGTTTATGTCAGTAAGGCTGACTGCGATTGGGACTGAAACACTTGCTTCCCTGCACCTGGTGTCCTGGGGTGAGGCTGGGGTGGGCTCAGAGCTGTGGGAGGGACGCCTTCAGCAATGGAAACTGCTGGGAACCAGACACAGGCCTCATGGAGAAGCCACACGGCTGTCTCCTCTCACTGAAAATGGTGCTGCAAGTAACTTTCTGTAATCTAAACAAAATCAGTGCACCAAGTATTGTCGCTTGAACTTGTTAACGAATAAACAAGAGAAAGAGACCCTCCCTGGTAGCTCTTCTTGCTGACAGTCATGGTGGCCAATCCCAGGGGCTGTGCTCCACTCACTGTGCCACCTCCAAAGTTCCAAGAGAAACAAGGCCCTGGGAGGAGAATAATCTCATCACAGACTATGTCAAAGAAGACTAAATTTTTCCCAGCCAATGAAATAATTTAAGTATTTATAAATATGCCGAGAAATCCTGTCTCATTCAATACATGGACAGTCATTTGGGACACCAGGGGTGGCTGGTGCACTGGGCTCCAGAGTCCGCCATCTTGGATGGACAGGGCTCAGGGTGAGGAAGGCCTCCTCCTCCGAGCAGGGAGTTGTTAACTTCCTGACGAGGAGCCTGGCTGATCGCATGGAAGGCTGGAGGACACAGGACATAGGGCATTTGCATAGAACCAAGGCGGTGAGGGTAGTTAGGGTGGCCGTGATCAGCAAGGCAAGTTGCACTTCACCTGCTGAGCAAGGAGGAGGCCGGGCCAGGGATTCCTGGGCTTGGGAAGGCCTGCAGGGGCACCAGAGGCACACTTGACAGGGTCCTCCAGTGGGCTGTGCCGCCAGCTCAGAGTGGAGGGGAAACTGGCTGTGCCCACGCAGGTCCTGGAGAGAAGAGGGAGGGGAATAAGGGAGTGTTTCTGACACAGAACCTATGGGTTGGGGGAGTGTTTGGTGAACAGCATGTTGGTGCATATAGCTGTCCATCGTGTTCATCGTGATACAGAAGTGGGCATGGCTAGACTCCCTCTCACATCCTTGTCCTCTTCCCTTTTTATTAACAGTGGTAAACACGTGCTGGTGTCTGCAGGAGTGTCTTGCTGAGTAGGGCAGGGGACTCACTGTGTCAGTCTGGATAGGTGAGCGGGACCATGTCAGGCCAAGCACCACCAACTGGCCCTCCACGCCCGTCAGTTACAGTCAGGACTGTTGGCTCAGCTCTGGGGCTTTGGGATCACCAAGGGAGCTTGTAATTTATGGTCACTCTGGTCACCATGAGTTTGCTCTCAGTGTGGGTGAGCACCTGCCTGGTCTGCATTTATGTGGGGCATCTGGGCTCTGCAGATGCACTGGCTCTGTGTGGGTGCCTGGACCCCTGTGTTGAAGCACAGAGCCTCTCCCCAGGCAGCCGAACCACTAACATCTCAGCTAACTCTTCAGGACTTTCAGATACCTTATATTTTGAGAATTTCTACGTAGAGGTTGGAGGGACTTTTGAGTTCTGCCATACTTACAAATGCAATTCCAAGGACACTGGACCTTGACTATGTTGGTTGGGATGAGACAGAAAATTATCAGACAGAAGTGCTGAGGAGGCAGAAAGAAGGGGAGAGGGAGAAGCTCATCACACACTGATCAGAAATGAAATACCTGCTGGGGTTTTGTGGGTGCAAAACCCCACAATTAACCTCACTGTCAGCCTTAGACTCCAGATATAATTCTGGAGTATTCTGAAATAATCTCCAGAGTTGGTTAGGTCTAAAGAGATCATTTTAGAATTGTTTCAAAAGTTAAAAAAAAGTTGACGGACACCTGGCATGTCATGCTCTGCCACTTGCAATAAGACTGGAGCAGAGAATAGGAGGTGATGGGAAGAGGGGCAAGAAGTCTTGCCCTCTCTGGGAGGACAGGATGCGTCTTTGCCAGGGCACAAGGACAGTCTGGGGAGGCTGTTCTAAGGCTGCTCTTGGGACACGGAAATACCAGGGGTCCAACAGATCCTGGGGGTGGCTGCCTCCTGGCACTGGCCTCTTGGGCAGGAAGAGCATTCATCTAACCAAACACCTCGTGTGACAGGGACTCGTGGTGCCAGAGGGAGGAAGGAACCCTGCATTTCCCCCCTAGGAACCCAAGCTTGCAGGAGTGTTTCTGTCATATTTATCGTCCAAGAAAGAGAGGTGCCTTTCATTTTCCTGGGGAGTGACCCCAAGAAAGTCAGTTTCCTCCTCCAGTGCAGGTTCCAGGCACAGGACACTGACCAGGCTGCTCACAGCCTCTGGGTGTCAGGCACTATGCTCAGGTGTGAGCTGCCCAGTTTCCACTGAACCTGAGAACCAACTTAATTGTCACTCTGTCTTTCTGCAGAATCTGGGATCCTGCTCTTCTTTCTCAGGGACCAGAGTATGCAGTGAAGACTGAACTGTTCACCTTTGTTCCACACAGTTTGCAAAGAGTGAGGAAGAGGGGATTTCACAGTTCCTATTGTGTGAACTCAAGAGGCAGACAAGGTCACATTTAGCACAAAGTCACACCCCATCTTGATCACCTGCCATCCTTAACTTACCCAGCGAGACCGTGAGCTCATGCGGGAAGTCTGCACTTTACAGTGTACAAAGGAGGAGCGGAAGAAGCACTGGAGTGCAGTCCTGGTGCTAAGGACGACCAGGTCCCAGGATTCTGAGGCCACCGGTCAGGAAGTCTCAGTCTAGCTCCTTCTCTCCCCTGTGATCAAGGTGGAGGGCAGGACGTGGAGGCTGAGAGGTCAACTCCATCAAAGCCACTCTGTGCAGAAAGAGAAGAAATGAGCAAGTGCATTACTTTTTCACTAGAGAGATCTTTGAATTGAATACTCCATGGTGTGTCACAGGTGGTGAGGTCACGAGATGAATTTCAATTTATCATCCAGAGCACTCTTAGGGCATGTTTTATTTAACCGTGTGACTGCTCCAGACATACCTCCCAGGAGCTGCCCATGACTTCAGAAATGGAAAATCTGTACAGCATCACTCGGAGGACTCAGGGACAATGACATAATGTTTGGGGGAGGGACAGCAGAAGAGTGACTTTCCCCATCAGAAATAGTAGTTATAACATTCCTATTTTGATGACTAGAGAAGTCATTAGAGTTCAGAAGATGGCAGACAGTAATGGTTCACTTCACCTGAGAGTTTACAGACTCAGAATTTTCTAATTTCTAAATTTATATGCATTTGATGAGTGAACATTTTAAAGAAATTTACCCGTTAGCTGTGATCTCTTGCATCAAATAAATTTAGCATCTCTACCTTATTTTTCCATAGACCAATCAAAACACTGTCATGAATTTGTTCAGGCTACCAGATTTTAATCTGGAGTAGTGACCTCTGACCCTGCCATTTCCAGCTAGCTTGATCGAGGGTTTGTCATTAAATATCTCTCAACCTCATTTGCCCTCTTAGATGTGGTTTGAAAATTGTGAGGAAATGAAAGTGCTGGTTGCAAAGCAGGTCTTCAGAAGTGTAATGTCCCTTCCTTGAACTCTTACCAAAGGTCCCTTTTGGACTGGATGCCAGCCAGCCATAGAATAAATCCCTAAGAATCATTTTCTGTCATCTGTTCAAGTGTTTTGTTCTCACAAACTCTGTGAGATCAAAAAGATTTTTTTGAACAATAAAGTATACCTCTTCTATTAGAAAATAAAATTAGACTTTTATATTTTGAATTTTTTATCTATGTGATTTTTCTCTTCTACTGTCAACTATAGATGTTTTAAGTCATTGGAGGAAGAAACTCTGGCTGTAATCACTTTGGTATAAAGACTATCTACCAAATTTGTTAGAGGGAGCATTACATTTTTATAGCTAGGAAGAACTGTGCTTATCGTGTTTCCATAGCGCTGAAGACAGCCAAGGCCAGGACCACACAACAGCCAAATCCCTGAGACAAACCTGTCGTCTGTCCAGAAGGAGGGTCCCTGGTGACACTGGGGTATGGGAAGTCCTTTCCACTCCTTTTCTTTTATCATGATTGTTACCATTTTTCTCTCCTGGCCTCCTCTTGTGGTAGCTCAATGCCTGGCATCTCTGCATCTGTGACAATGTGAGAATTACAACCTAAAGCCTGTCTTCCTGTCAGGGGAATTGAGTGGGTGAAGGGCAGTGGTCTGAAAGCAGGAATTCCCTTCCTCGTTCTCCTTCTCATCTCTGCTGACTGCAGTGGCTATGCCAGGAGCTCTGGACACTGAGAGAAAGCTCACCAAAGGCTGATCAAGCCTAAATAACAGAAATGAAAAGGCCACTGAAAATGCGGCAGAGCTTGGGGTCCCGTGCAACCGTATCAAGAGGCCCAATTCCAGGGTGTGATGCTTGGAGAGAAATGGTTGGAAGAAATGATGACGAAGCTTTCTCAACTATATTTAAGGCAAAAAAAAATTTATAGTTCAAAAAGTTCAACAAGCCACAAATAGGAAAAACTAAAGATCACACCTGGGCATTCTGCAGTTAAAATACTGAAAACTAAACATAAACAAATGATTTGAAAAAAGGTGAGAAAAGCAAAGTTTTAACTAGACCCAATGAACAATGATGCTCTCACTTAGAAAATCCACTTGCTCCTGTTTGCCTTAGCACAAGATGTTTAAGTCAACCATTGAAGAGGGGAAAGGTGTGCGGACTCTGGAAGAGGCTGTGCAAAACATGAAGAAAAATAAAAATTAGTGGGCAAATTATCTAAATATTTGGAGCCTCAGACAAATAGTTGAGTTTATTTTGAGGCAACTAAATGACACGGTTGCTTCTGTTTTTGTCCCCTCTGACTCAGCGTCTGTGGTGATGACCGAAAGGGAAAATGTCTTTAGGTGTACCCTCCACCCTGAGAAGTTGCTTAATACTCCCCAAAGCTAGGGAGACCTCGAAGCTTATTTTAAAGTTATCATAACATCAACGTCTTAATTGTCTATTTTAATTGATAATATGGTGTCTTTCAGTTGAGATTCTGCTATTACCATCCAGGTGTGAGATTAAGACTTAGTAACTATCCACTCTGGAAGATTTGGATCAGTCCTTGGGAGCTGAGTGGTCCACTTGACCCACGCCACCCGGTGTTCAGCTGTCTCGGCCTCAGAGAACTTTGTTTTCTCGTGTGTCATAAGTAGTGATGGGGAAATTCCTAGGGACTCAGACGTGTGGTTCCATACGTGTCTGGAATCTGGACAGTCCCCAAGTACACAGAAGAGAGCTGGCCGTTTGATTAAGTGAAGCCAAGCTTCCCCTCTTGATTGAAGGAATCTTATTAGCATGCATTCTTTATGTCTCTTTGAAATTCCAGCTTCCAAATTCCTAAAACCGATCACCAAATCCGAAAGCATAACTATGACATTCCAATAGAAATTTAAGTCAAATTAGAGCAGAGCCTTAAATCATTGACATGTGGGTGAAATGGTTTTTCTCCATTTATCATGGATTCCACTTAAACTCTTGACAGTGAGCTACTGACCTCCCACCTGCTCGACATGTACCTTCACCAGCTGAGGTCACGGGCTTGACCTGTGCATGGCATGGTTGGGTAAAATGAAGCCTGTGATGACCAAGGCCGACTGTCATCCAAAACTGAAAACAGTCTAACTTGTCATCTATGATGTTTAGGCTGAGAAGAAAAAGAAAACTACATTTGTTTACAAAATGTAGTTCACATGATGCTCTCCTTACATTTCCCTGAAAGGGATTTTGTAGTTATGGAGAGAGAGAGAGAGAGAGAGAGAGAGAGAGAGAGAGAGAGCATTTGATTATTTTATAACCTCTTCTGCTATTGTTTTTTAAGGTTTTTTTTTTATAAAAGCAGGAGTGTTTTTAATTTTTTCCTTTTTAGTTCTTAGTAATGAGAACATCTGAAAAAGGACTCCGTGCTTGAGCCTTATCTGGATAGAATAGGAATTCTTGTTTCTTATTTTGGGGAAGGCAAGAATTATTGGTAAATCTGGGCTTGGGTGTGGCTTAATTTCACTCCACCACAAAGAGAGAGAGTGGCAGGCTTTGCTCAACGTTTTGCATCATACTGCTAGAAATAAACACGGTATTTTGAAAATATTTATGGCTCAGTTATATGACTTTGGAAATTGTGAGCTGTTTGCCAGTGAGTTAATGAGGTAAGCTCACTTTTTCTCCACAGCCTCAAACCAACATATGTCTAATTTACACACCTCCCTATGTCACCCGTAAAAATTTCATGAAAATGAAACAAGGAACAAGTGACACGCTTAGCTTTGTAAGCGCATTTCAAATACATTAGTCATGTTCGTCACTTGTCATTTTTTTTTTAATTCTGGAAGTCATTGGATCCTTGCAGTCATTACAAAGTAAATCTAGGCTGCATGTTTTTATCTGTCAATATTTTAAGCTTCAAAATCCTATAAAGATATATGGCAGAATATGACCGCCCTGATATTGTATAGCCATTGATTGTGTTTTTGGTAATATTTATTTATTTTTGTGGATAAGGCCATCTCCATGAGTCACTGTTTACAGTTATCACTCAACACTGATGTCTGCATTTTTTAACACTACTAAGCCAGACTCTCAATTGAAGAAAAAAAACAAAACTTTGGGTAAAATCATGAGAATGTGTGGAATGCAAAAAAAATTAATATAATGCTGCCTGGTGTCCATGGCTCAACCTGTAACCCTGGTTACTCAGGAGACAGATCGGGAGGATAGTGTTCAAAACCAAATCGTTTTGGGACTTGATCTCAAAAATACCCAACAAAAAAAGGGGCAGGAGCAGTGGCTCAAGTGGTAGAGCGTCTGGTAGCAAGCACGTGACCCTGAGTTCAAACCCCAGTGCCACCAAAAAATTAATAGTAGCGCTACTTTTTATGAATTTGGAACCAACATAAAGGCATTATGACTTACTTCAAATCTCTTGAAACCATAATTACCTCATGTCCTGAAGGTCATTTGAAGTTTTTCTCTGTAGGGAAGACAGTCGAACTGTTAGGAAGAACACAGGACAAAAAAAGCTGCCAGTCTGTGAGGACTGCAGACACTGAACCACTGTGTGGACCAGGCGTGAGGGCTGTGTGCATCAGCCTCCTGCAATCTGCAAGTGACTATGCCTGAGCGTGCGGCCCATCCAGCACCCAGCGTCCTCACACAGCTCTGGTCTGCACCTCCACACTTTCCCTCTCGCTGAGCCAGTGGCCTTTGGGAGGACCTGGGACTTGTTAACTGAAGGCGCGACACAATGTCACTCATATGTCAAACCAACTCAAATTCTTAGGCTCCTGAGGACTCAGGTAGGGAGTGAAACTTTGAAAATCCAAGACTTTAGTTTGTGAGAGTTTTGTGTTCCCAACTTAAAGGTCACCCCAGGAGCGGAGCTGGCTTAGTCTGGGTCAGAAAGCCGCCCGTGGGGGATGAAGGAAGCCAAGCTATCTGGCTTTCTCAGAGCAGACAAGCAATCCCAGCCCTCAAACCAGATCTGGGCTCATCACCCAAGGGGTAGAGTTCCTGCCTAGGAAGCCTGAGTCTCTCCTGCCAAAACTTCATGACAGGGAAAAAGGCAAAATTCATAAAAATGAAAAGCATTCTCAGAGTGAAGAAGGATGTGAGGGAGAGTGCGGCTAGACAAGGGGTTCCTGGCAGAGGCCCGTGATCTGACTCCTGCTTCTGTCCTGGTTTGAAGACTGTGTCACCGGAGCCGCCTCAAATGGAATAGGGAAACTGTGAAGGGGACATGTCTTTCTCTGCCCCAGTGTGGCACACACAGAAGCCAGTCTTGGAAAAGATGCCCCTTATCTCCTCACAGGAGCAATCACAGAACAGAAAAGGCAGCAGGGTTCTGGGAGTCCTTGCCCCAAGGTGATGCTGCTAGAAGGAGGGGCCTCCAGGAGGTGATGAAGGCAGGTCCGGATCGGTCCTTACATGAGACCTGAATGACCCTTGTCCTCCCACCATGTGAGATAAGAGCTTCAGTCACCATCTATGAACAAGAAGCAGTGGCCCCTGGACACCGACATAACCCACCTGGATTGGACATCCTGATTTTCCTAACCCTGGAAAACTCGTTTCTGGTGTTGATAATCCCATGTCTATGGTGTGTTATTACAACAGCTCAGATGATCCGAAATTCCAGTGTATCTGGAATGCTCTCAGGCCCTCAGAGAGGAGTGGAGGAGAGACAGGAAGAGAGAGGAGAGAGAGCAGCTATAGTTTGGGTGACTCTAAGGCCATGGTCCTGATAGCTCTCAGGGGGTTGTGGTGGCCCCTGAGGAAATCATGGTGGCTCTTGGGTCATAGTTATGTATGCCCATGATGACCCTGGGTCCATGGTTCTGGTGACCCTCAAGAAGTCATGGTGGCTCTGAGAGGGGACTGTGGTGACCCTTGGGCCATGGCTGTGGAGGCCTGAGTCCATGACCATGGTGGCCTTAGGTTTTGATCCTTGTGGCCCTGAAACCATGGTCCTGTTGAGCTCAGAGATATTCTGAGCTCTAGCAGCCTCAGTGGCTGATGACAGAAGGCTGGACAGAGTGACTTTTCCTTACCAGCATAGATTTACCTGGGGCACAGGAGAGGGGCACCCAGTTTCTCTCTTTGATGATGGAGAAGGTGGGTCTGCCCTTTCAGAACTTAGGGCCTCCTGGGAGGGAAGAAGAAGCAGGCTCAGAACCTAGAACGTGCAGAGTGGAAGTGACTAAGAACTGGAAGACTTGAGCGTCTGTCTGCACTTGGGAGTGAGTAGGTGACATTTTCTGCCACAGGCTGTTTGTGAATATTAAATTCAGCTATAAAAGAACATGAAGTTACTTTTTAAAAAGCCAAGCTGTGGTTGTAGCTCATGAGGCATCTGCCTTGGGTCCATGAGTGACAATGTCCTTCCCATCCACAACTGCTCAGCCTCAGAGATATGTGAGGGCCTAGGGGTCTAGTGGAAGAGCTAGGACTCACAGTGCTGCACCTCAAAAGCCTGTGGCTGTGCCTCAGTTTATCCTTCTAGGCAAGTGTTAGCTGACACGCTGGACAGCAGCCCTGACCCCTGGGACCTCCAACATAGGACGGTCAGGTCGATAGGGCCATCTACAGTCCGCGCTGATGTGCTGAGCACATGAAATGTGGCTAGTGCAACAGGTGGAGTGCATTTTGATGGTGTTACCTGCTGTGGCCATGTGTGATGAGTGCCACTGCAACAGGCAGCTCAGGGGAGGCCTGGGTTCTCATCCTACAGCTCTGACCAGGGTCCACTGGGGCAGTGCCATCCCTGAGTGTGCCTGGGAAAATGACTTGACTCCTCCCTCTCCCATTTCCTTTCTCAGCATTAGCAGCTGGGCACATGTGGAGGAAGTCAGGTGCACACCTGGTCTTCCCTGCAGACCCCACCTTCTGGATGTCAGTCATCCCTGGTGATGCCAAGTCTGGGGGCTGCCCAGGGCAGGGCACTGTGGTGTGGTGTAGCAGGGCAGCCAGGCGGTGGAGGGGGAGGGTCTCAGACGGACTAGTCCAGGCAGCTGGGGACCTGTCCTGGATGCCTGGGCTCCTAAATCTGAAACCATGCAGGTTACTCTCTTTCCTTGGAATCCATCAGGTGTGTGGCTGCGCTGTGTAGTTGTCTTCACCCCTGTGTGGTCACAGTCTGTTCTTGTTCACCTATTTGTCCATGTCTTCCTTCTCAGCTTGCGGTGCTCTGCTCTCTTCCCTCACTGTGAGCTTATGAGCTGGTGTGGAACAGGGAATAGTGAGCACTACCAGCAGATGTGGTCTCTGGCCTGGTGTTATTCTTAATCTCAACGTGGCAACAGACAGATAGGGAATTGTCACTTCATTGTGGCAAACACAGCCCACCACCCTTGGTTATGTCCCTCTCATTACCTATAATCCAAGGCTTCCCAAAATGGACTTGACTTGTTCACACATGGTCCTTCCTGGGTTGTAGAAGGAGCATGATTACCCAACACGTCCAGTCAGACTCCTTGCTGGGATGTCCCCAGTTTGGGGACAGTTGTTGCAGAAATTGACAGTTTCCTAGCCTGTGCCTAATAGGATCCTCAATTTATTTGGGAACCAATGGCCTGGTAAAAACATTTCTTTGAGCCATGGGGTCTTGTAACCAGGTCTGGTCAGTGAGATGTGGTCTGGGGCTCTCTCAAAGACTCTTAAAACTGGAGAGACTTGGGTGTCTTGTCCTTATCCTTTTGTCATACCCCACTTCCTGCAGAAAACATGAACATAAGCTTGGAGCTGAAGTAGCCATCTTGTCAGTATGAGATAACTGTACCTTGCGTTGGTGTGGCCACTGGTGGCTGCCTTAATAAAATTTCAGTGTAAAAAATGATTAGAAGTTTGACCAGGTGTTCCCACTCTGCTGGTGACCTTTGCTAGTGTGGTGATTTGGGATTACGACCTCTCCCGTCCTGTGGTGGCCCCACTCCCTTAACTGAGTTTGCACTTGACTAACAAATGAGGGGAAGACAAACTGCTTCTTCATGGTCGGCCACATGTGTTGATCCAGCACATAAAATCTGAACCCCTGAACTCAGAAGTCAAGGTTTTCCAAGGTGAAGATATTTTCCCTAAGGTCTGACTAACCACGCCTGACCTCTGTCACATGGGCTGTGTGTGGTCCTACTGAGCTCGCTCTTAGGGCTGTGTGACCTCCTTCCCGTGGTGTTCCCAGACACTGCTGTTTCACCTCTTTCAGTCTCGGCCTCAATGCCTCTTGTCCTCCTTGCTGAGAATAAAAATCCTTCCTTCAACCCCAAAGCATGTGCAATTCTTAGGATAGTTCACGATGGCTCTTTTAACCACAGATTCAGATCTTAGCCGTCACAATAGAGCTAAGGACGAAGATGGCTGCTGAAGACTGTGCCAAAGCTCCAGCAATCTTACAACCGAGCTGTGAGAATATCTGAGCTGTGATTCTCCCTAGACCCAACACATAAAACACATCGACTACCCGCAGCGTCCAAGGTGGTCACCAGCAAGTCACCCAACATTTTGTACTGGAGTTCACGCCTCAATGATTAACTGAGAAATGTCCAGTGGAATAGCTGTGTGTGGCCTGCTTTTCATGTTGCTGAGGTCACAGGTCTGGGCTCCTCCAGAAGAGAAACAGTCTCTTTACTCAGTCTTGTTACCACCCAGCAGACATCTCTCTAAATAAAATGTCTGAATTTTGTGCCATCTGTAAATTTCATTGACTTAAATGCTGTACTTATTTTTGAAAGTTCTCCTTTGTCAAATGACAAATAAGTCTCCCCACTTTTTTCTTTCCTTCTTTATCAAAGCAGGAGGATAAAAACCCACACAATGGACTGCTCGGTTGGCTTATAGTTGACCATCAAATTCCTTAGGCTTCAGACTTTAATTCTCTCTGGTCATGGAGCTACAGTTGACCCCCAGCTGGGATGCTCACACTTCTGTGCTATTCACCCTGTCTCAGTCTCTCCAGCCCCACCCTCTGAGCAACCTCAGCTGCTTCTAATCTCCAGTTGCCAATAAAACATGAAGACTTTGAGCCTGCGCCGGACTGGGAATGCTCTCAGGGCTGCAGCTGCAAAGGGACTAAGCATTTCCACATTGGACAAAGCCCACATTCCTCCCGGCCATGGCGACATCTCCAACAACAGTGGGTGCCACTGGTTTAAGACCAGTGAGAGTCTATGCCCTGCCCACTCAGAACACTTGCCTCCTCGGCCTGTCCACAGACACCAGTTCAGCACCCATGGTGCACAGTGAAGACGTGTGTGTGCTTGTGTGGGATATTCAGGGCATAGGTCTGAAAGACGCATATTCCAGGAGAAGGAACAGAAGGATAAAGGCGGGAGGTAGGACCTAGGTGGTCAAGGTCATGGGGCCGAGGATCACATCCATGGGAGAACCGCAGGAAGTAGACTTGGACTGGGAAATGAGGAGCAGAGCTGGATTCCCGGGC
Organism: Castor canadensis; assembly: GCF_047511655.1. Taxonomy (NCBI): domain Eukaryota; kingdom Metazoa; phylum Chordata; class Mammalia; order Rodentia; family Castoridae; genus Castor; species Castor canadensis. Next base: position 1,276,947 of record NC_133386.1, on the reverse strand, counting down.
CACTGGGCTGATGCAGTGAGTCCATGAACAACCCCCCTCTCAGCCGAGGCTTAGTGTAGGGTGCAGACAGCACAAGGTCTGAGCCAGCACATTGCTGCTAGGGAGCACATGGTGAAGAAATGCCACCTGACAAAGCACAAATTAATGACAAAGCACAACCAAGACTGACAAGCCGTTGAATTGAATGACAAGCCACTGATGCGTCCTTGTTTGGATCAGACACTCGGGGATTACAAGGGTTGAGAAACCACAGGGCGGATATCATAAACTATGCTGGGGTCGTGTGCAGAAAGGCTGATTCAGTTACATGAGACCACTATGTGGCATGGTAGGAAGAGCCTTGGATCCACGGGTGTGCTCACACAGTGCGGTGTGACCCAAACTTCAGCAAAGCAGGCGGCGTCTGACCTGGCGCTGTCTCCTGTGGGTCCTGTGTGGTCAGTGCACGCAATGAACATTTCGTCTCTACTAAACTATTGTTCTTCTTGTAATAGTTCAATATGGCAATAATGTCCAAATTTCTAAAAATGAAACCATGAGTCACTGTAGAATGATTTTTTTCCCCAAAAATGAGTTTTCTAAATCGTTGTGAGAACGTCTGGATGTTTTCTTCCTTTTCCAAAAGGCTGGGTGCTTCTTTGCCTCATGTTTTCCCATTAAATGTTCTCCTGCCAAGGACTGCAGGCAGTGTTTCCTTGACTCATGTGGAAATCTCTGTTGATTTGAGGCACTTTGCTCCACTTTACATTTTTACTGACATGGTGCAAAAAACAAAAAACAAAAAGATTGTGACCACTCAATAACCCAGTGACAGATACAACCACCCCAAGAGACACGGACTCCATCCATCACCCCAAAGAGCTCCTCAGGCCTGAGTTCAAGCCAAACCTCTGCCCCTGGTGTTTCCTGGTCTTGAACTTGACACACATGGAGACCTCTGGGTGAGCTCTTGTCTCCTGTCCTCCCCCAGAAGAGCGCGTCAGAGTCGCCCAGTCATCACAAGCCAGCTCTTTCTTTTCGTCGTGGGGCTGTGCTGTGTTGTGTGAGTGAACCTCACCTTACTCGTGTGACCTTACTCGTGTGTGGGTAAAAATCTGAGAATGAAATGTCTGCTGGCTTTCTGAAGCATCAGCCACATTGCTCCCACCAGCAGCGTGAGGATGCCAGGGCTCCAGGTTAGTGATCACAGTTCCTTATGGCTTTAACAGCATGCTTGAGATGGTTAATGTGTTTAAATCCACCTGTGTGTCTTTCTTTGTGATGTGACCAAGTCTCTGTCCATTTTAATAGAGTCGTTTTACCTTTATTATTTATTTGTGAGGGCTGTTTACATGTTGTAAGATCTTTGTCAAATGTACGCTTTCCAAATATATTCTCCCAGTCTGTGCGTCCCTGATTTATTTATTTATGTATTCATTCATTTATTCATACCATTCTCTCTCTCTCTCTCTCTCTCTCATCTTGGTGCTCTACCACTGAGTCAGATCCCCAGCCCTGTCATTTTCTCAATGACATCGTTTGCTGAGTTGAAAGTTTCATCTTAGTGACGTCCAGTCTATCGATCTCTTTTCTTTGCTGTGTAGTGCTTTTTTGTGTGGGGAATACAAGCGTTACCCAGTCCTAAGAACAGAGACATTTCTCTGTTTTCTTCCCGAAACCTGATAGCTTTAGCTTTACAACTGACTCACCTTTAATTCATGTTCCCAGGGTGGAAGGCGGTGGTGGGGATTAGCTTGCTTCCATATGTTTACTCAGATTTGCAAACGTGATTTGCTGAAAATTTTCTTTCCACTTTGAACTCTTTAGAGGCCAAGTCTCAAAGACAGCAACCTGACGGTCATAAAATACGTAGTGTGGATCCTCTAATTTGGTGTGTAAATTTTTCTTTGGCTTCTTTATTTCCTTTGGCTACCTTTGAATATGAGAATCATACAATTAACTTATATGACAAGAGTAGTGATTGGACTGGACTTGTGCTGAACTTATAGATCAATTTGTGATAATCAATATCTTAATAATAAGTTCTAAATTTCATAGCATGGTGTGTCTGTCCATTTATCGATTTTTCTTCTAGTTTCAGTCAGCATTATTTAAAAATTCTCAATGTAAAGGATTTGTATGTCATTTGTTACATTTATGTCCAAGTAGTTAATGTTTTATATGTTATGGTAAACGGAATTAATTTTACCTTAAAACTTAACATTCACTGCTAATATATAAAAATATAACTGTATCTTACTACCCCAGGAGATGTTTTAGTCTGCTTTCTGATTTGCTAATTTCTAGTATTTTCTACATAAGCAGTTTTTTCTCATCAAACAGATTTTCCTTTTTCTTTTCTAACCTGTATGTTTTTATTTCTTTTTATTGTCTTATTTCAATAGAGAGGGTTTTCAGAACAATTTTAAGTGGAGATGATGAAAAATAACATTTTCTCCCTAACAATAGGAGGAGAAAAGCGCTCAGTGTGTCATCATTGCACGCAGTGACGTGCACAATGTCTTACTGAAAGGATGCAGGGTGACAGCCATAGACTTGCTGCTGAGACTCCATATCAGATTGAACTTGCTCTCCTGTATTGCAGGTTTATGCTTTCTGAGAATTTTTAAAAGTCATATGTTAAAATTTGTGAAGTGCTTTTGTGGCAAATGAACAAATTTTTTTACTCTTTTTAATAGGTCACTATGGCACATGACACTGAATAAATAATAAACCTCACATATGTAAGATGAACTCTACTTGGCTGTGATGTGTTATCTATTTTAGATACTAATTTTTTATATTTATGGTCCTGAGAAAGATGATCTGTACTTTTCTTCTCTTCTCCTCTCCTCTCCTCTCCTCTCCTCTCCTTCCCTTCCCTCCCCTTCCGTGGTTTTGGCCTAATTTTGGTGGGGAGATGGTAATTTTATATAACAAGTTAGGACATGCTCTCTTTACTTTACTTCCCAAAATGGATTTTGCTTTTTGTGGCACTGGGGTTTGACTCAGGGAGTCACGCCTCCAGGCAGGCACCCACCACTGGAACCATACTTCCAGCCTTTTTTGCTCTGGTTGTTTTGGAGATAAGGTTTTACTTTTTCCCCAGGCTGGCCTGGACTGCAATCCTCCTATTTATGCTCCCCTCAGTAGCTGGGATGCCAGGTGCACGCCACCATACCAAGCTTTTTCTATCAAGATGGGGTGTTGTGAACATTTGCCTGGCCTGGCCTTGAACCATGATCTTCCCCATCAGCCTCCTGAGTAGCTAGGATCACAGGCATGGCAAAAACAGTCAATACAGGGATTGCTGGACTGATTCCATTCCAGCCCGAGATGAACCCTCTCACCTGAGATAACCATAAAAGCCAGACCCATGAGATGTATAAATATGATTTCAAGATTCCTTGTCTCAGACAATGGAAGACAGCCGTGTTGACGGAAAGCAGAAAGCTAGCAGTGAGGACCGCACTTGCTGACTCACCACCCAGAGAGCTGCTGAGCTGTGGGCAGGGAGGAAGACCGGGGAGAACCTGAAAGACCCCAAGTTGAAGGGACAGAGGTGACAAGACTCAGAACCAGAGTGGAAAACACTGTGCCAGGAGACGTTGGTGCCCCCGTTGGAGAGTGCCCCCTTCAGGTGTTCTACGTAGCACTCCTTGGTGCACACAGGAGACTGGGGACGACCCCTCCAAAGAGCAGCCGACCAGCCCTGTCACTGAGACACGGCTACAGATTACACCTACCCCACCAGCCATGTCGGAAAAACCCACAACTCATGGGTCATTAGTTAAAACAGAAAAGTTTTGTTTTAATAGAAGGAAATAATTGTTCCTAAAACAAACATTGTTCTGGTTTCAATGAATCATGAAAGCAAGGCCAGAAATGATCAAACTGCTTGCAAGAAACTTAACTTAAATACAGAACAAAGCTCAAAGATAGTCATAAGAATTAAAAATATTTCACTCCTAGCAAAAAAAAATATATTGCCAGGAATATGACAAATGCTTAATAAAATTATGACATGATCAACCAATAAAACTGACTTAGAATGGCAGACAATGGTGTAATTAGCAGAAAATGGCGTTACAGTAGTAAAATTCAAGTGTCTAAGAGTTTAATAAGTGATATGAAAGAATAAAAACATAAAAGTGCATGAGCTGACAGGGACTATGTCTCAGATAAAAAGCATTAGACTACACTAATAAAGATCAGACAATGAAATAAAAACACTGAATTTGAAGTTAGGAGCAGAAACCACAGAGCAGAAAAATTAAAATAAAGATGAAAGGAACTGAAGTGAACTGAGAAGATTTCAACTGCACTCAGATAAACTGCACTTGTTCAAGGGAAGGGTGGAAGAAGAAAGGGATTCCAGTAAATACCCAAGATGTATTGATAATCTCTTGAAAAATGTCCAGATTCAAAGAATGCTATGGACCCACAGAGCACAACAAATTCTGGCCAGAGTAAATAGGAAGGAAACTATACCAAGGCATGCGATAATCAATTTCCTCAAAACCACTGAAAAAGAGAAAGTCTTAATGGCAGCCAAGGAATATTACAGAGGGGTGAAGATGAGGAGGACAACAGATTTCTCATTTGAAATAATGCAAGGGATGACATCAGTAAAAACAAGGGAACTGGGACTTCTGAGAAAATCACTTCTAAGTCAGTGATTTTCTGGAAAAATTGGTCAGGATCAACTTTTTTCAGATCTCTGAAAGAATCTAGGGTAGGTTGATTCAAGAAAAAATTAGTCAATATCTGTAAGAACAATGAGCTTTGTGATATTTTAAGTGACCTTACTCTGCTTCTCCAATCCCAACTTAGTTTTTTCCCTGAAAAATACAATATCCATCAGTAGAGGGAGAAGACGAGATCAGAGCTCTTTTGCACACTCATTCCTATGTACTCTTCTTTATTTGATCAATCCAGTGGCTCCTGGAAGGCTCACGTGAAAGGTTTGTCTTTGACTTGACTTGGAGTTGTCTAGTTCTTGTCCTCTGGGGATGCTACTCAAACCCCACAGACCAGTGTTTAATGCTGCAGCTGCCCGAGGCAATGGCTAAAAACTAAGGAAGGCGATACCCTAACCAAAAGTTGGAAGAGAGCAGCAAAAGAGGGAGAAAGCCACAGAGGGCTGGAGGAGCTGTGATGTCCAGAAGGATGTCCAGGTGCAAGGCTGTGTGCAGCTCAAGGATGACTGAGGTGGCCAAGCCTCTCCCCTCTGGCTGGCTGTGAGGCTTTGCTAACCAGGAATGAAGGCTAAGGCACAGCTGCAAGTTGAGTAGTTGAGACCTGAACATTACCCTGGATTTCTCGGCAGACCAGGAGATTTCTCCATTTCAACAACGAGAAAGTCCCTGTCAGCCAGTGGTTGATAACCAGAAACTAAGTAGAGGCCACAATGGCAAATGAGGTTGAGAATACAAAGAAAAAGAAAAATGATAAAGAAACCCTCATCGGAGAGAGGACCTTTGAGGGTTCTAATACAGCCACTTATCATTACTGAAAATATCCAGTTCTCTACAAAAATGAAGAGTCATGTAAAAACGCTGAGAATGATGACCATGCAGAAGAAGAAAGGCAATCGAAGGGACACAAAAGAGAATCTCAATGACTAGCTGGAAATTTTGAAAAAAATAGAAATTTTGGAGTTGAAAATTAATTAGCAGAAAGTCTTCACTAGGGTTGCTTAATAGCAGATTTGAGCAGTCAGAAAAACAAATCCGTGACTTTGAAGACATGTTACGTGAGACTTCCCAGGCCGAGAGTCAGAGAAGAGAGTGGGGAGGAACGAGAGGAGCCTCGAGTGGCTGTGGATTACTATTAGTCTATCAACCCACACAGAGTGGGAGCTCAAGGAGAGAAAGCAAGAAAGGGCAGTAAGCGTATTTGAAGGCATAATGTTGAAAACCTCCCAAAACTGATGAAAGATGTTATACCCATCAGAGAAATAAACAAATTCCATCAAAAAGGAGAGAGATCCCAAATCTAAAATTACACTTCACCTTAAGAAACAAAGTCTAGTATAACTGTATGAAACACCATATTAAAATGTACCATTCTATGTAATTAATATGCACTCACAAAATAATAATTTCATTTTAATCATGTGAGTTTGTTGAAAATTTTGTTAAAACAACATAGTTTCTAAAAGAAGAAAGTAAGAAAAGATCAAATGAAACTTCAATCAAGTGGCACTGAGAATGATAAAGCATAGTGTGAACCCCAAAACAGACTCAGGTAGAAACAGAAAATCCGAGGACATCCATGCAAACAAAAATTGCTTTTGGGGTCAAAAACTGTCACAAAGACAAGCCCAGAATGAAATGGCCTATCCCTGACAGCTACCAAATGTCATAGAAGAATTAACCTCAGTCATCTATAAACTCTCCTAAAGACGGAGGAGATGGAATTCCATAAGACTATCATTGCCCAGATCCCAAATGAGACAGCAATATCACAAGAAAATTAAGTTACAGACCACAAACTGTCATGAGTCTAAAATTCTCAACAAAATACTTGAAAACTAAATCCATAATTTTACAAAAATACAATTAGACTCTCTGACCAAGTGGGATTTATGACAGGAATGCAAAGCTAGCTAAACGACTGAAAAATAATACAAAATCTCCTATTACTAGAATAAAGTAATAAAACCACATAAATATTTCAACACATTCTGAAAAATCACTTTACAAAATACTACACCCCTTCATGACTAAGACACCCGACACATTAAGGATGGAAGGAAACTTCCACAATGTGACAAAGGTCATCTATGAAAACCCCACAGCCTGCATACTCAACAGTGAAGACAACGCTTTCCCTCTAAGATCAAGAGCAGGACAAAGATGGCCCCATTTGCCACTCCTGTTCAACATTGTATGGATATTTTGCTAGGACAATGATGCAGGGAAAAGAATGGGAAGAAGTAAAACGACATTTATATATATACATATATATATATGAAAACCTAAGGAATACATGCACACACACACACACACACACACACAAAAGCAGGCTAAGTGTAGCTAAGCAAGGTTATGGGATGCAGTGTAAGCGTGCAGAAACTCCTGCGTGGCCATAAACCAGCAATGCCAGAGACAGAAAGTGAGATTAAGAAAATAATTACATAACCTAGCAAAATAACTCATATAAACTTAACCCAGCCAATGTACTACTGTAAAATCCCAAGGCCAAGCCCCACTGAACAACGAGCAGGACTTACACACTGAAGGACAGGACTGCAGGACAGGTCATGTCAAGGGGGGGGGCATGAGGGGGAGGGGGAGGGAGAAGGAAGAAGGTACAGGAGGGGGCGGGGAGGAGGAAGGAAGAGGGTACAGAAGGGGGAGGGGAGAAGAAGGGGAGGGGGAGGGGAAGGAAGAGGGTACAGGAGGGGAGATGGTTGAGGTGCTTTCTACACAGGAGTGAATATGGAGCACTGAAACCTGTCAGTCATTCTAAGAAGGGGGAGGGGAAGAGAGAGAAAATGGAGGGGATGAGCCAAATGGGTACATGGTACATTGCATATATGGAAATATCACAGTGAAGTCCCTGTACAACTATTATACACTAATAAAAACATTAAAAATTGAGACCCAGAATAGCCAAAACAATCATAAAAAAAGACCAAACTGGAGAGCTCGCATTCTTGGTGCCAGCACTTGCCATAAATCTGCAGTAATCAAGATAGTGTGGGGTTGGAATAAACACAGTCATATACATCAAAGGAACAGAGTCAAGAGCCCAGAAATAAATCTCAAATCCATGCACGATTGATTTTCAACAACAGTGTCTAGACACCTCCTGAAATCATTTATGAAATTAACTCAAAACTAAGCCAGGAGCTAACACTATAAATTATTTGAAGAAAATTCAGGGACATACTCATGTTTTTGGATTGAGCAACAGTTTCTTAGACATGACCTCAAAACCCAAGCAACCAAAGAAAAACAAACAGATGAACTGGCCTGCATCAAACTTGAAATGTTTGTGAAACAAAGGACAGTGCAAAGAAAGTGAAAACATGAACTTCAAATCAGAGAAAATATCTACAACTCACCTTTCTGATGAGGTTTAGTACCTAGAACATTTGGTAGTGCTGAGATTTGAACTCGGGGCCTCACATTTGCCAGGTGGGCACTCTGCCACTTGAGCCACACCACCAGCCTTTTCTGTATTGGTTATTTTTGAGATAGGGTCTTGCTGTATCCCTGGGCCAGCCTCCTATCTGTGCTTCCCTACGTAGGTGGGATGGCAGGTGTGAACCCCACGTACAGCTTTTTATTGGTTGAGATGTGTCTCCAAAACTTTTTGCCCTGCTGGCCTTAAAGCTTGATTTTTCTCTCTGACACTCAAAAGCCACTGCGCCCAGCCCCAGAATTTACATGTTTAAAAAAATCTTTCCACTCACAAATAAAAATACAAACAGCCCAATGAAGCTAGAGAAAAGTACTAGAATAGATCTTTCTTCAAAGAAGATACATAAAGAGTCAATCAGCACGCAGAAAAATTCTCCACCTCAGTTGTGATTAAGGAAACGCAACTCAATCCCGTAAGGAGATGCTCCTCGTGCCGAGAGGATGGCTGTGACTTAAAGAGAAAGAGCAAATGCAAGTGCTGGCAAGAGGATATAGGAACTGGAAGTCACATGTTGCTGAAGGGAACACGACATGGTGCAACTCTGCTAAAAACAGGCTGCTCCTCAACAGGCTGGTATACGCCTTAGGAATTCCACGTTCACAAGAAAACTTGTGCGCAGATGTTCACAGAGGATTATAAACAACAGCCAAGAGATGGACACAGTCTGGAGTCCATCAACGGAATGCAACAAAGGTGGCAAATCCACAAAATGGAAGATTATTCACCCCTCAAATTAATGACGTGATCACACGGCATGGATGAGTCTTGGAATTGTCATACTAAGTGAAGAGTTCAGTCACAATGGGCACATACTGGATTATTCCGCTTATAGAAAGATCTAGAACAGGCAAATAGATAAATTCGGAGGACTGGTGTAGTGGCTCAAGTGGTAGGGCACCTGCCCAGTAAGCATGAGGCCCTGAGTTCAAACCCCAGTACCGCCAAAATAAATAAGTAAATAAATGAATTGGGAAAGTAGAATTGTATTTCCCAAAAAGTAGATGTGTGTTTCCCAGGGCGAGCAGAAACAGACCTGCTAAGAGATACGACATTTCTTAGGAGGGGATGAATGTGTTTCAGAATTCAGATATTGCCCGTGGCTGTTCAACTCTGGATTGAGTAAAAGACACTGAGATACACCTCCGCGTGGTGGTTTCTGTGACTGTGAACTCTACCATAAGAATGGAGCGCTGCAGCCTGAGAACACGCTGAGGCAACTATTTCAAATTGTTGAAAATGATTGGTCAGCCCAGAAGTCTGATGAAGAAAAAAATCATTCAAAAAAGGAGCAAAATAATGTCTTGTTCACCCCCCAGAGGGAAGGACTGGCCATCAGGGAAGGTGTGCCAGTCCGATGAGCCAGGTTAACCTTGGTCCTCCAGGCAGCAGACAGCTGGAACCTGGCAAAGCAACATAGGGCTCCAGAAATGACAACCCCGCTGCTAAAGCATGACGTTCTCATTGCTTCAGTGCATTTAAAAGGCAGTTTGCTGTTGAAACGAGCAATTCTGCATTGTGCATTTGCTAATGTGCATCAGAAAATGCATGGTCATAGAAAGGCAATAAAATCAAATTGAGAAAGAGAAGCGTGCGGTTGCAATACTAAAGTCCTCACGCTACAGGCGGAAGGTCACCTGAAGAGGGTCATGAGAAGTTAAAGGTGTGTGCTGTAAACCCTAAGGTAACCATTAAAATAGCAAAGCAAACATTGTAATTGTCATGTGAAAAAAGGAGGTAAGTTATAAAATGCTGTTTTTCCAGAAGGTATAAAAGCCACAAAAAGAGAACAAAAATAGGATGGGACAAATAGAAAAAAACTCAATAGCACATTAAAATCTAAGTACATCAAGAACTACATTAAATAAAAATGGTGCCGACATCCTGATAAAAACTCATTGCTAGATTGAATAAAATCACCAATCTGAAGCGCACGTTGCTACAAGTAACACGGTGCAAATAAAAAGATTTAAGTAGCCCGCACAAATGAAAAGTCAACCGGAGGAAGGGCTGGGATGTGACTCAGTGCGACAGGGCTTGCCTCGTGGTGGGAGGCCCTGGCTTTCATCTCCACACCACACACACGTATGCACACACATATATACGTGCACACACACACTGACAGACACAGATACACACATGCACGCATACACAATGGAAGGGGAAGACAGAGCAAGCAGTCCCCTGAACAAAGAAAGCAAATGACTATTAACGTAAGACCAAACTGGTTCAGAGCAAGGAGTGGGACCGGTGACGCCGAGTCTGGTTTCTCAATGGCAGAGCAGGCAATTCAATGGAGTAGTGGTGGCTAGCTTAGAATTGACGTGTGACCCGTGTGGTGTATGAAAATGTCATGCATCTTTCCATCCGCCCATCCTCCGTCAATTATTCATCTATCTAGCCCTGTCTTTCCAGTTATCTATCATCCATCCATCCATCCATCCATCATCTGTCCATTTATCTGTCATCTCTCTGCTAGTCTTTCTACATATTATCTACCTCCTATCTATCAATCTGATGTCAATCCATCATCTATCTTTCTATCTGTCTGTCTAACTATCCATCATCTATAATTAATCTATACCTATCTATCCATCGTCTATCATTAATCTATCATCTGTCTGTCAACCTATCTATATATTATCTATCTATGATCTATCAATTACCTATATTTCTATCTATCTCCATTTCAGTATTTATAAGAATAAGGTAAAACAAGAAATCTCATGCATTGCCAATGTGAATGTAGACTGACTTATTTTCCTGAAAGTGTCTGTGTATGAAGAAACTTTAAAATGCCAGTATTTGTTGATAAGAAGTCAAAAAGTTGCCAAAAGTTTTATAGTATCTTTTAGCTAAGCAAGTTATTATATATTTATTCAGCAGAGTATTGTGAGTTTTATACTCTTAATATTTTCTACACATACATGAAAGTTTTGTAATATTAGTAGAAAACATTGAAAATTAAGTTATAGTCTTTCTGTACCTATGTGTATATATACCTATCATTTAAGAATGCACGTGTAATTTACCTATATCCGTGTGTAGTCTGTCTGCACCTATCAATCCAGAAATCACTCAGAGCACAGTGAGGTGCTCGGGAGTAATGCACCCCTCGCTTTCTAAACCTGCTCCTTTCTTCTCCCAAGCTCTGCCCGTCAGGTAGCTGAAACACACTTGGTTCAGGTGCAGCGCGCTCCTCCCACCCGGCCAGTGCAGATGGCTACCCGCCAGTCCGTCTGCCCATGGGGGTGGTGTGAGTGCTTTCTCCCTTTCCTCCTCCCTCCAAGGGCCAAGACAGAGCTGACACATCACACCTAGAGCAGTAGATAGGGGTCCTCGGCCACCTCCTGCCCCAGGGCCCTGCCCACCTTCCTTGGAGCCCTCGTGACTTGCCCGGCTGGTAATCTGGTGTTGGTGGCTGGGTCCCTGTGCTCTGTTCTCTGCTGGGGTGTATGTCCTGAGTTCTTGCTTGCAGGTCTGCTAGTCCAGCCTGTCTGTCCTCCTCCTTGGCTCTACTCTGGGCTTGGCCACCTTCAGAATCTTGGCCCCGTGGAGACCTATGGGCCGTGGAACCCTGCCTTCCCTCTGCCTGCCCACAGCGCATCTTCCATTTGGACGGACAGCATGGCCCTTGCAGATGGCGACTGATTTGATGTAAAGGCAGTTCACACATCAGACACAACTGCAGGTCCCAGGTAAAAGCTCACGAGAAGAAGCACATCGCAGTGGTTGACATCAAATGTGATGTCATCAAACGCCTCCTGCTCACCCGAAAACTGAGTAGACACTCTTCCTTCCGGTTCCTAGAAAGTCCGAGGAGCCGGCAACCACGGCAGATTGACTGGTTGAAGAAGCATTTCTCAATTCGAGGGTCATTACTCTTGATCAGCAAAACCCAGAAGTGTGCCTGCAAGAGTGCATTCAGAGGATTGATGGGCAGGGAAAGGGACAAGCAGTGTCCTCCTTTCTCACCTCACCGTGCTTGAGTCTGCGATGAGTCACATTAAGTCGTGCCAGGGCATTGCCAGACAGCATGAGAAGAGATCCTGTCCCAGGGAAGAAATGGACAGTGTTTTGTTCATCTGCACAGGAGACTTCAGCTTAAAACCTAGGGGCAGCTCTGGGGACACCATGCCAAGTCTGCGTGGAGTGGAGGTCACATCTGGGAAGGCCCAGCCTGTCCCGAGACACCAGTGCCAGTCAGTGGTCAGTGGCCTCATCCGGGAATGCATGTGGAAATGTCGCTCTGTTGGCAGGACGTGGTACGGAGCATTTCTGGGCTGGGGAGAAAAGGTGGAGCCACTTCCTCCCTGATGCCCGCAGCAGGGACCTGCAGTGAAATGGTTCATTGGCAAAGTGGCAGAGCATGTCGGGGAAACCTGGGGACATCTCCTGCAGAGCCACTGCGGTCTCTGGGCTTAGTCACCAGTCCATGTGTCCCTTTTCAGAAAGACTGAAAACACCACGCTGGGCATTTGTGAACTTGACTTGGGCACCAAGCCAGCCCGGCTCAGAGCAGACCCAGCATGAAGCTGGGCTTTGTCTATTCACACCGTTGTCCTAGGGAAACCCTCTTCCTAAGCTGCGAACACAGCTTCCCCGAGCAGTCCTGGGTGCACTGACCACGTTTATGTGACTCAGGGTTGGTTGCTTCCTTTTGGGTGTGTTTTTACGATTTCATCTCTCTTAACACCACTGAAATAGTTCTGAAGTTCATTTTGTTTCTGAAAATTTGATGCTTTGTGTGTTTATACTTTAGAACACTTAATAGTGCTCAATAGTTAGTTTGAATAAACTATCTATGAAGGGCTACGTGTTCAAACAAAACACTTCAATATACATTTTTACAGTTTCCTCCACTCTTGCCTCAATCTGGATGCACAAATTTCCACCATTAAGAGAAAAGTATTTATTCCTTTGGATTTGAATCTACTTACAACCACTTGGTTTCTAAGATGAAAATCAAACTCAGGACCTTTTGTTGCTGCAGTCACTGAGGGAGGGGTGGAGCGGAAAGGCTGAAACAATTTCCTAGATGTCGAATGGTCCTAATAAAATGACCTCAATGAGTCAAATGTAACTGCATCTGAAACACGTGAGTTGTGTTTTCTGTACAATGCACAGGGCTCACTGTGAGGGGAAGAAGCTTGGCCAGAGGCCCAGCACAAAATGCTGAAGAGACATTTGTAAATATTTAATAAAATGTGATTGAGTCTGGGTCAGCCTAGCCGAAATGTGAGCCCCTCTCTGGAAGCTCTCATTTAATACAATTGGAAGTTCACAGGATTTAAGAGTAGAAAGTAGCATTTATAAGCAGACATTTGGGAAGCTTAGGCCTAATGGGTAAGTGTGTTTAGTCAGTTTCTCACCACTGTGACCAAATACCTGAAGGAAACAACTTAAGGGAGGAAACACAGATTTTGGCTCATTTCAGAAGTTTCAGTCTGTGGTCAGCAGGCCCCGTTGCTGTGGGCCTGTGGTGAGGCAGAGCATCTGCAGGTGGAAGTGAGAAGCAGACACCTTACCTCATGGTGACCAGGAAGCAGACAGAGATGGAGAAAGGGGCCCAGGTCAAGACATTTGTCCTCCAAACACGGGCCCGGTGACTGACTTCCTCCAACTAGACCTCAGATCCAAAAGTTTCCACCAGCTCCCAGTCTTGCTATCAAATTGTGAGTCCACCAATCAATCATTAGCTTGGAGCTAATCCATAATTAGCTTGGAGCCCACGTGACCCACTCATCTCTCGGAGACTGGATGCAATGACTGGGGACGTTCAGCACGTGAGCATTTGGGTGGACGCTTCAGATGCTGACCGTAACAGCAGGAGAGCTGTTCTCTGTTGTCTTAGTGAAGACATAGCAGGTGGCTCTTCTGTGTCAGCCTTATGTCATCAGGCTGCAATTCTGTTATTTGATGTAACTGACAATTACCATAATCAACAACAGTATCGGGGTTTGAACCCAGGGCCTCGCCCTTGCCAGACAGGTGCTGTACCTTGTGAGCTATGCCCCTAGCCCTTTTTGCTTTAGCTGTTTTTCAAAAACAGTCTCACTTTGATGCCTGGTTCACCCTGGACTGAGATCTTCCTACTTATGTCATACCATGTGGTTGGGATGGCAGGCACACCCCCCCCCACACCCCAGCCGCTGGTTGAGATGGGACCTTGTTAACTGTTTGCCTGGAGTCTTGCTATTTGTCTGGGGTCTTGCTAATTGTTTATCTGAGCTGGTCTCAAACTATGATCCTCCTGATTTCTGCCTCCTAAGTAGCCAGGATTGTAGACATGAGTCACCATGTGAGTCAGGCTCAACACACGATTCTTAAAGTGTGCAATACCCCTGTCATTGATGTGTGTCAATGACCACTGTGAGCAAATGCATTGTTGGTGTTTGAGGGTCAGTAGCTCTTGGCCACTCAGGAGGGCAATATGGCTTGCAACTTCTAAAATCAATGGATCAAATACAATATTGACCACATTTCTATAATTATTATTTTGCTTAAGTGTCAAAAGCCCATTGAAAGTGTTTGTATGTGTGTCTGTCTTTCCTGTCCTCTCCTCTTCATATAGAATAAGAATAGAATAAATGTTCTTCAGAAAAAAAGGAGCAGAATTCTTGTCAACTCACTGACCCGCACTGAGTCTCTGAAAGACACAAAATGTTTAAAATGTGAGTAGAAAGTAGAATTTTTGCTGAAAGCTACTCATCCTGACTATATAAATACACTTTAGACCCCTCTCCTATTCCAGCAGCATTAATGCATGCTCATGTATTACCAGATGTTTTCATCCAGAAAACAAATTCTGAGGTTGGCAGAATTAGCTGGTGAACTTGAGGCTAGTGTGGCCTGAGAGTGTCTTGTGGGGACAGTGACACCAGGCAGCTAGCTCTAGGCAGATAAAGGAGGACATTGCCAAAGGTTTCCTAACACGAGGGCTTGCACAGCATTGCCCTTGCAGCTTGCCGAGAATTGTGGTGGAACCAGTCCTTGTGTGTCGCCATTTTGGGTTGTTTTTTCTTGGGTACCAAGCTTCTGAATGGCTGGATAATCTGGAATGTTCCAGATGCCTGACCAAGAACAAGTAAAAGGTCCACAACCAGCATGGACTTGCTACTCACCGGTGTGTTTTTCTCCATTACCCAAAACTCCCTCAAGGTGGAACATGGATGACAAAGTGTGAGGACGGTCAATAGTAGCTTAGGACAAATGCCAGGTGAGGAAACCCCTTCCACCAGGTTGGCTTCTCCTACAAGCTATATATTTATATATATAGTGTATATTCCCGTCATCCTGAAGTTCCCAGTTACATGAATTTGCTCAAAATATATGTAAAAGTATTTTTGTTTAGTGGTACTGGGATTTGAACTCAGGGTCTCACATGTGCTGTGCAGGTCCTCTACTACTTGAGCCACTCCACCAGCCCTTTTTCTGTTGGATATTTTGAGCAGGGCCACGTGAACTATTTGCCCTGGTTAGCCTCAAACTAAGATCCTTCTGATCTCAGCCTCCCAAGTAGTTAAGATTACAGGCATGAGCCACCGGGACCTAGCCTATTTTTTGTTTTTTAAGTCAGTATCTTTCTATGTGGACCAGGCTGGCTTTGAACTCTTGAGCTCCCAAGCAGCTGGGACTGCAAGTGCATGTCACCATGCTTAGTTTATTTTTAAAGTACTAATATTTAACCTCAGATATCAATATTTGCTCATGTCCTCTTCATATCAAATGTGCAAAAAACAGCAAACATGTCTGACCCACACAACCCTTTCCTAAAAGTGGATGTTCTTCTAAATCTCCCGTGGGTTTCTTAGGGCTGAAACGTGGGACGTGAGAACTCTAGAGATGCCTTCTGAGCCTCCAGTAGCTTCTGCTTCTGGTTAGCAGTCAGGAGCAAGAGGTGCTAGACTCACGATGTCCTCTTCAGCTGCTCGTGATGGCGTCCTGCACTGAACGATTGGAATGGAAGGTAATTGAATGCAGTTGCAGAGTCAGAGTCAAAGGCGGCCTCATCCAGACACCCAGACTGTAGGTTTTATGTTGCTAGTGGCACAGAACACAAGTGCTCCCATGACTGCACAGGCTTATCTCCAAGACTCCATTTCCTCTGTGGCCTACATGCATACGCCATCAGGATTTCTGCACCTGGTGGGCCGCCTGATTCAGAAAGGCCACCTGGGCCTGCAGCACTGTCCTGGGCCACCCCAGTGATTCCAGGCAGAGACAGGTTCTGCTAACCCTCCCATTTCCCCTCCCCTACTGGAGCCGATTCACTTGGGATCAGAGTCTGCCCAATGGGCCACTAAGTGTCCTGAGGACAGTGTTCTGCCCACAGGCGTGATCAGCCCTGCATGGGGGAAGGGTAAACCAGCCCGTCTTTCTTGGGGAGTTTGAATGAAATACACGGTAGAAGATCACAGAAGAGAGATACGCAGAAGGCTCTGGGCAGAAACAGGTGATACGAATGGAAGTAGTCAGTTTGAGTCAGTGGCTCACAGCAGGACAGGAAGAGACAAAGCTAACATGTGGCCCCACACCAGTGCAGTGCTCGCCTAAGTGGCTGGTCCTGAGCTGAGTCCCCTGGAGCCACTGATGCTATCGTGAAACCACAGACACTGTTCAGCCTCACACCTTGTCCAACAGCTAAAGCTGAAAACTTGCTGTGCATAAGACACAGTGCCGGCACAGCGAGCAGAAGTGAATTTTGTGGGGTTTGATCCCAGAAGACAGAGAAAGATGTGAGACCAGAAAGGGAGCCGCTGAGCCACGTTGGGGTTGCCTGCAAGAGCTGCATCCGTCTCCTTTGTCTCGTCGGCCGTGCTCTGCGGCATGTCATTAAGACAGTCAGCTCCAGCCAGGTTGTCACTGGACACGGGCTCCATATTCCTACCGGGTCTGTGTGTGCACATCTATTCTCAGGACAGCGTGAGTTCCTGTTACCTCCTCACGTCGTCTGAGCCCACGGAGGCACGGCGTCTAACACGTATTTCTACTATGAACAGTCCCTGGTCATGTGGCTACTCTCCAACCGAGACGAAGCACGATTTCTGAACCATACTTTGCTCCTCCTTCTGACTCACTACCAGTCAGGGCCTCAACATTTGTTTCTACTAACTGTCGGTCCATGCAATCGTGGCTTCTGTAACTGCAGAAAAGCGATGACATACCTGACTGAGGCAGAGCCATTTCTGAAGCTGCTCGAGTGACAACTGCCCGCATCCTACCACAAAAGCTACCCCTGCAGGTACCAAGGCCATGAACCCAATGTGACCGTTTGACAGGCTCTCAAAAGTTCAACTGAGGTGAACAGAAAGCGTGATGTTCCCACATGAAATGTTCGAGTCACATAAAAAAGAAAGAGCTAATGAAGCCGTCCCAGAGCCAAGCTCAGATGGAGCTGTAGACCTGGCCCAGGATGAAACAGCTGGAAGCTGCCCACTCCCATCCTCTCTCCTTACCTCCCAGGTCTGGGGGGACATGCCAACAGCTCCAGGCAGTTGGGGTTCATGTCTGGGCCCGTGGGCCTGAGACAGTGCTGTTGCTTCACCTGCCCCTCAGCCCCACCTGGATGAGGTTTTCCCCCAGGACCCAACTCTGCGCCCCAGGTTAGGTGCGACCCCACCACCTGGAGGGTGGAAGGAAGCACCCCACCAGCTCTCCAGCCTCTGGGCACTCACCTGCTGCTTCCTCACGGCCAGATAACGATATGCCGAGGTCATTATGATGAGGGACGAGGGGGAGGGAAAAACGGCCTGTGGGGAAAAGCAGAGACCAGGAGAGTTTCCAGGGGCTCCGGGACTGTGCACGCCTGAGCATGAGTGTAGGTAATGGAGCCTATGTCCTCCTTGCCCTGGACCCTCCACCCCAGTGCTACCAGAAAGACACAGGAGAGTGCACTGGAGTGTTTGGAGCAGTCGGCATTGCCAGGCCTTTCTTCCCATATAGAGACCTGGAGGGCACTGCAGCAAATCTGCAGTCAGAGCTCCCCATGCTGAGGGAGGGACAAGTGAGGCAGGATTCAAGGAGCTGTGATTGGTGCAGGCGAGGGAAGAAAGGAGGGTTCTGCTGGGGTTGGGACAGTCAGGGCGGGGTCAGAGGGCACTGGGCACACCTCGCCTCTTTCCCCTGTGTGAGATGGGGCCTGTGTTATGACCTCCTCTCTGCTTGTCTTGACATTGCTCCCATGTTCCACCTCAGCCCAGCAGCTTTAGCAGGAGGTGAGTTAACCAGGACACTTCTGGGTGCACGCAGCCGGTGTCAGGGCGTCTGAGACCCCAGGATTCCAAGACCCACTGTGTTGCACAGGACGGGCATAGCACAAGGAAGACTTCCATGGTATCCTCTCCCTCTGCCCACGGTTGTGCAGGGCACTCCTCAGCCTTTGTCCCCATCATCTGCTTCCGATCTGTGGCATGTTCTTCATCTCTGTCTCCTTCAAAGGAACTCACTGTTCCTTCTTAGAGCCAAAGACAGAGGACTTCTCTGCTGGCAGCAGCAACAACAAAAAACAGCCTAAATGAAGCTTTTAGATATAGCCAGTCACTTAACAATCTTACCCAAAATAACCCTTTATCTTTAAAAATTGTATTTCAGCAAATTATCTTAAGTCAGAAAATGTGTCTTCAAAGGTTAGCATTGCAGATCATAACAGCTGAGCTATTGGAGAGTGCATTCATTACTCAAGTTCTACTTCATTTTTGCACCCTATTTTCACTTATTCATGAAAAACATGTATTAACTGTACATGTCAGTGTGCCCGTGTGACACGTCAGCACACGCAGACAGAGGGCATTGATCACATGCTGTCACTAGCATTTCCCTCCCCTTATCAGTGTTTTAGTTTTGGAGCCTTTGAGCTTCTGGTTTCTGGATCTTCATAAAACAGATATTAGGCCTTTGTGAACCACAGTGACCCCACTGTGCTGTGTAACCACAAGTCATTCCTTCCGCCTAAGCGTGTTTGGGTACCTGTCATCCAGCCTCCGTTATCCACCCCAACACCCTTTCCAGCCTTAGTAATCACTATTCCACACCCAGATGGACATGACCGGCTTCCACGTGTCAGAGGACATGCCATGCCGCGCTTGCCTTTCCGTGTCCGGCTTGTCTCACTTAACATAGTGTCCTCCAGTTCCGTCCATTGCTGCAAATGACAAGATTTCATTCTCCATGGTGCAATAATACCCCATTGTGTGTATGGCCACAGTTCACATTTTCCTCATCCCTTTATCCATGATGGTTGGACTCTATGCCTTGGCTGTTGTGCGTAGTGCTGCAGTGCACAGGGGTGTGGGTATCTCTCTGGTGTGCGTTTTATGGGGGAGCTCTACAACTGCTTCCTTACGAAGGTGTACTTGTGTATACTTACCACAGCTGATCGCAGCTATGACTAATGCAACTCTTGGAAGGTGAAACTTATGTTTTCTATCCTGAGCACAGTCCTGGTGGCATAAAGTTATTCATTTTTTGAAAGTTACAGAACACGAAAGGGAAAGAAGTGGAGTTGAACAGAAGGTCTACCAGTTACTATTAATGGTTGTACAAATAAAGATGGCTCTTTTATATGATCTGTAACCTCTAAAAATGCAAAGCTAATAAACAATTATGAACAGATGACGAATTTATAAAGTGCTAAATAAACACCAACTGTTTATTACAACTTGAGCTGCAGCTTCATGGCAGGCACTTTTAAGAGTAGTAAAGTGATGTGTCAAAACACAGTTCTCCAAAGTAAATAGGAAAGGTGAAATTGTCAGGGAAGAAATGTTCCTACTGGTGATCTGCCTTCATCATCCCTGTTCCCCATGGCATCCTAGCCCAAAGACCACCTGTGAAGATCTGCCATTAGGTCTTTCATTCTTCCATGCCAGGCATCTGCAAGGACACTCCATTCAACTTCCTTCTGGGTCCTTCCTGCTGGAGGAGGCAGATCACAGGCAGCATTTGAGATGGCTCCTGCTGGTCTCTGCCCCCTGGTCTTCCTGTCTGTGCACTGTAGTCTCCTCCCTTCAAGTATGGGGTGCTGTGAGCCTTGGTTCTAGTGACTGGAATGTGGCTAAGTGATGGAAGAACTCAGGTAGTACATATCAGGCTTCTTTCTGGCCCTTTCTAGCTCTCTCACTTGGTCCTTCATGAAACTACCTGCTTTGTTGAGACCTGACCTATGAAGAGACCCACAGGTCAGAAATTGAGGGAGATTCCTGAGCAATGGATCTGGAAAAACTAAGCCCTTTAAACAAGATTGTGAATGATCTGGAATCAGATCCTCCCCCAGAACAGGTTTTCAGGTGAGAGCCCAGATCCAGCCAGAATTTCAATTAAAGCCTCAGGAGAGACCCTTTCCAGAGATGTCAGCTGTGTCTGGATTCCTCATATTCTGTACAGTGATATATAACTAACATGCATTTTAAAATTCAGTGCTCAACTTATGTCTTATCTTCTCCACAAAGACTTCTCCAACTTTTTGGCTTGTGGCAGGTTCTTGTAACATCCATTCCCCAGGCTTTTAGTTATTTAATTAGTGACAGCTTTTTTCACTGTACATGAATAATAGATTTGCCCACAGTTTATTTTAATGTCCATGTCCAGAAAATGTGTGTATTCAACAAATAGCAATTGCACGAGTAAATGAATAAATGTATGAATTCAGTGGGTGGATGGATAGGGAGATGGATGGATAAGCGCATGTATGGAAGGATGTGTGGATGAGTGGATGGATAGATGGAGAGAGATGTGAATGGAGAAGAGTGGGCAGATAATTGGATGATGGGCAGCTTGTGGATAGATAGCTGGATGGAGAGGTGTGTGTATGTATGTATGGATGGATGGATGGATAGATGGATGGATGTGTGGATGGTTGGATGGATGGATAGGTAGGAGAATGAATGGATGGATGGGTGGGTGGAAGGATGGACAGATGGTCAGATGGAAGTATGGATAGATGATAAAATGAATGGATGGGTGGCTGAATGGATGGGTGAATGGATGAATGGATGGATAGATGGAAGGGTGGATATATGTGTGCATAGGTGAATGGATGGATAGGTAGGAAGACGATTGGATGGATGGGTGGGTATATGGATGGATAGAAGGATCACAAACTTACTATCTTTCAATTGAATAACTGAGAGGAAAGAAGTTTAATAAGAATGATTGTGTTTTAGAGAAGAATATGTTATTTTCATCAGAATTATTTGCACCCGGCTGGATCACAAGAGCATTCTGGGTTGGAGGGGAGGATTGGAAGTCCAGACAGTAAGTGTCCGGAGCAGGCACAGCCCTGATGCTTTGGTGGGTACAGTTGGAGACACCTGCTCCTGCTTTTTTTTTTTCAGATTAATGATCTTCTGAGGGGCCACAGACAAGGAACTGCATGGGATCTGAGTGCTGGTGTGTCTGACTCTAGACTGGGGGAGTTGGCCCCTGGACAAGTGGTTCTCAGCTAGTTGTGCTTTAGAGTCCTAGGGGAGGCTTAGAAAGGACTATTGCCTGGCCAGACAGGACCCAGTCATGGTGCTTTGGTTGACTTCCACTACGAAGGCCATTTAGAGATTCCACTTTGCATATCTAACCTGAAAACATCAGCACTCCAGGGCACGGTGCTTGCATAAGAAATCACTCAGGAAAAGCAGAGGTGGATAACAGAGAGGGCGGATTAGCTCCCCCACCAAGCAGGGCACTCCAAGGGGCTGCTCAGGTGGCGTTCGCTTCACCCCGTGACATCGGAGGGAGAAACATCTGACAACAGACATTAGATAACGAACTCAAGACTGCTTGGCGTTCAGCATCATTTTTACTTTTTTGTTCTATTAACATTTAAATTTTTCTTCTTAAAAATCAAATGTTATGCTAGGAAAAGACTGAGTGGTCCACGCCTGTAATCCCTTCTCTCAGGAGGCTGAGGCAGGAGGATTGAGAATTTGAGGTCAACATGTGACATTCAGTGAGACCGTTTCAAACACAAAACAAAAACCCCTCTCTTTTGAGTGAGCAGCTCACTGCCACCATGATAGTGACAGAATTTCTGCCTTTAATGACTTGGGTTTCCACCTAGAACGAGTTTTGTTTGGAGGCATCATCTTCACGAGAGACCTAGCCTTGCTTTTAAAACAAAGCAAAGTAAATGAAAAGGTCTCCAGAAAGCAAAATTAAAGAATTAAAGTTTCTGTTAGCATTACTTGTAATCTCAGTTTATGAGGCTTTCCCAGAAAAAATCAAATGTGCTGAAAGAGTGAGAAAAATAACACCACACATTTACCCCTAGGGGCTTAGATTACCCGGAGAGAGATGGCTTCATCCAGGCAAAGAGAGAAAACGCGCGCTGAAGCTGAGCTGGGGATTTAGGTAACAGGACAGCACTGCCAACTCAAAGTCTGAGAATCCCAGGCAGTGAGCCCGGCCATGATCACCGATCACCGAACACAGTGGGGTTTGTGCGCCTGGCTGGCAGGGCCACTGCCACAGAGAAGCCTGGCAGCTGTCCAGGGACCCAGGACCTTAGCATCGCGACTGTGCTCCCATCCTGAGGCACTGATGTTGTGACCTGGCATTGTCTGTGTGTCAGCGACATGCGTGGAGTGACAGCAAGGGATACATGATGGGACACTGCCTAGACGTGGGCACAGCTTCCCTGTGCTGCCTGGGTGCCCACAGACCACTGCGTTGGTACAGCCACGTTTGTCCTCCATCTGCTTGAGAGAAGCCAGGGGAGCTTGGAAGCGATTTCTGGGCTCCTGCTGTGTTGCACATGGCAGAATAAACACGGCTCAAAAAGAGTCTATTAGGGATAATTAATCATTTTAACCTGGATGGGTTCTGGGGCCTCCATCACGCAGCAATTTCTCAATACCTATTGAAGGCACCACATTTTTTATAAAAACAATTTAACAAGGGCTGCTGTTTCTTCAGAAAACGTTTTCTATCTAATGCCCTGATGGCTGGACCTCAAGAAATGATTTAGGTGTTTTTCTAAAAAAAAAAAAAAAACAAAAAAAAAGCCAGGTATTTTTCAATGCAGCCATTTCAGGGAGAACACACTGAACTTTCTGTGGAATACGTCTTGATACTTACAGAGATTTTAAAAGAAAATATTTGGGATGTGGTTTAGGAATCAAACAGTCTTAAGTATGTAAATAATGACAGGCTGGAGCGCTTTCTAAAAAAACATAGACTGACTGTTAAACACACAGCCAACTTCTGGAGCCAGGAGGTACCACGAGAGGTGCCAGTGGGTTTGTTTCTTGAGGACTTGGGGTTGTGAGGAGGGTCTGGCGCTGGAACGAGCAGCTGCATTTTGGTGTCCAAGATCAGCTGCAGTAGACTATAGTGTTCTGTGAACTCAGAAGTCCACTGAATTAACTCTGCTACTGAGTCTTCATGAAGACTTTGTACGGGGTTAAGCCTACTTGTTTTCTTAGTAGCAAGAATGGACTCGTTCTCTCTTCAGGGCAGGCTCTGTCCATGCCTCAGTCCCCCTCATTCTGTGTCCAGGACAGTGAAGCAGAGACACAGCCTACACGGCTCTCCTGACGAGCTCAGTTCTAAAGTTCAGTGTCACGTGCTCCATCCCAGGCTATCCTCCCTCTTCTGGGTTTAGGGGGCGTAGATATGGAGCTTGCAAACCTGAAACATCTTCACTGTTTAGCACAATTATTTAGACATAGCCACATGTAACATTAAAATAAGATAGCTTCTGTCACAAAGGGGACCTGAATGGGTGACCGAGGTGACATGACGTTCTTGTGGGTGCTGGCTCTCGGGAGCACCGAGGCTGTGGGAATGGGCCAGCCCTGAGGAGTCTCGGGACACAGAGTCATTGTGAAGGACGTCTGCTTGGTAACATTTTTTGTCATGCAATTAATATTTGCATACCCTTTGCGGGATGTTAGGAATAAACAGGTTGCCCAAGATCTCCAAGGACTGTGCTTGCTTTCTGAGTGTAGTTCACCTGGTGCCAGGAGTGGACGCGTTGACTTGGCCAGGGAACCCATTGCTAGGCCCCAGCTGCTGGGATGACCTCACAGTGGCACCCTGGTGGCACTTCCCTGCCTCTCGTTCCAGCCTCAACGTGTGTGCACTGAGTTTGCTGCAGAACACCTTCATGGCTCTCAGAGACAGGAAGTTTCTGAAGCAGACTGTGAGCTCCAGGAGCTGTGGGAAGGCTACCCTCGTCCTCACAGCATCATGTAGCTTCCGGGCTCTGTCCAGCAGCAGGGCACAAAACTGGGGCCCTCCCAGGAACTCTGGCTTCCAGCAGCGTGTGGGCCAGGCTGGTCCGAGCTGCCCCCACACAGGATGCTTCTGAAGAACTCCACGTCAGCATTTAATTCCCTTTCTTCATTGTGGGCTTTCCTCCTTTTCCTCCATTTTAAGGAAACTTTATAAGTTGAAGTGTGGAACACAAAGTGGCCTGACTTTTTTCTTCTAAGTCCTCTTCATGGTCTCGGTTTTTGAAATTCAAATGCCAAGACGTGGGTCAATGTCTTCATTAGTGATCTTGAAGAAAAAGCCTTCATGGTTAGCTGTCTGCATGGAGATGGGAAGCAGAAATCCCAAGGAGAAAGCTCACAATGATGGATTCGTCAGAAATCAGCCTCATACTCACCTGCAGTGACTCCTGTCTAGGATGATGGCAAGTAAATGCTACAGGGATGTGTGTCTCATCCAAGCAGGACTTGGAGGCTAAGACACAAGGCAAGAAACCCAGAAAGGAAGCAGCGATGCTGAGAGCCAGGCAGTGAGACAGCACCGCCATGTCAGAGGGACACAAATGGCTCGGTTTAGCCGGCATTCGTGAAGGTCATCAGGACCTTTTGGGTAGAAGCAAGTCTGCGATTACAGAGAAGAATTAAACCCATTCACTCACCAGCGTTGAAAGGTTGAAAGGTGGGAAACCCCCTGGACCGTGACAAATTGAGATAATTATGCAAACAAGTGTACTTTGCCTTGATCCATCAGTTGGGAGTGTTTGGGAATATATAATAAACCAAATGACTCAATTTTCCACTTCAGCTTTATTTGTAGAAATTTTTTAAGATAGGTTTTCAGTTTATATAAAGCTCTCCTTGGAGAAGAGAAAAAAGTGAAATGTGTATTGTGAACAGTGCCAGTTCCTGAGGCTTTGATTCTTACACTAGATCAAAGTAGAAAACTTACCACTTTTGTCCTGCTTTAAAGAAAAACGAAACCTATGTCTTATCTGCATCCAGGAGTCAGACAATGAGGAAGTTCTGTGCAAGCTGACATTGAGATTGTTTCCTTCCTGTTATCAAGAGAAAGACGGACAAGGGAGCCGGCGTCAGCAAGGTGCACCCCCGAGGCCCAGCTCCCACCCTTCTGTGCCTATCGAATTTGGCAGCCGAGTTCCACAGGTGACAGAGGCTGCTGCAGGCAGAAGCTCCCAGTGACAGAGAAAGGAATGGCGTGTGCTCAAGGCCAAGCTGAGAGCCACCATCGTTAACTCTTGATATCAGGCTTCCAAAAACAAGCATAAGGGCATTTTTTGATTCGTGATGTAGACTTACCACAAAAGGTACTTTTTCTCCTAGTTCAGCAATTAGGTCTCAGTGTTTTTTCTGGAACTCAAGGCTACGTGTTCCTCTGATTCACTGTGGAATATTTTCACTTGCAATGTTAATTCAGTCTTTCAGGAAAGCTGGATTCAAGGAGGTTCACAAAGATCTTATGAACATTGTATCCCTCAGTCTCTGATTAATCACCCCATGACAGCCCAAGGCAGAGCTCGGAGTCACGCAAATCAGCTGTGCTGATCTCCTGGTTCCTGGAAATGAGACGAGCCGAGGTGTCCGTGAAAGAAGCCAGCACGCCTGGACAGAAAGGCGGGAGGCAAAGGAAGATGTCCTAGGAGACAGACCCCCTTTCCACTCTGCTGCAGGACTTCATGACCCGTGGGCTTCTTCTGCACGTGGGCCTCCTCCACACGTGGACAGGCTTCATCCTGGTCCCTAAAACGATTTCCAGCACCTTGCACGCAGATATTCCTGGGTGGCTTCTTTCTCCAGACCATGCAGCACCTGCTTGGTTGGACCCTGGCACCTCCTCTGCGCAGACCATGGTCCCTCCGCTGATGCTCTGAGTGGGCCCAGGGGATATTTGATGGCTGGTACAGCCACGGGGCGGGGGGAGCACAGCACAGGTGAGCAAGTGCTGTCCTCACACACATGTCAGCACTTCCACAGCAAGCGTTCTCTCCAGACGCACTCCCCTGATGCTTTTAAGTTAAACATCGACAGTCATTAAGCACTTTCCACATGGAAGATACTTTGTCAGGTGTCACCCATCAAATACTGAACACGTAAACCCAGTCTCTGTCACCCAAGAAGGGTGTTGGCTCAGGTAACTACAAAAGCATCCAATGTTTTAGCAGACTATGAATCTGTTCTCCAAGAGCACAGTGGGGCCTGAGATTGATTCAGGCTAGAAAGACAAAGTTGAATTATTGCGTTTAGACTGCACATTATAAACTTAGCCAAATTAATTTAGATGCATCGTTTGGAAAAGCATGTCACTAAAATGATGTAGCAGATCACAAACTTGTCCACACAATGTGCCATTGTGCTCTCCAATTTTTATAATCACCGTTTCTAGCTCTGTCATCAGATTCTCCCTCGGGGCTAAAACACAGCAAATAAGATCTTAATTTCATGTTTCTCACTGAGTCTCTCCTTCCTGACCCCATCTTCTCCCACTCCAATATGGAACAGAGGTTTTGGACCTGCCTTGGTATGTCTCACTGTCCCCTGTACTGGGACATAATTCCCAAGAAGCTCGCTATAAAAGTGAGTTTCTGTGGGTCTCCATATGTACAAACTACCCTTTTCTACCCTCATATTCGAGTGACTATATAGCTGGGTATAAAATTTTGAGTTTCTCCTCCTAAAATTTCCATAACCTTCCAGCTCCTGGATTGCTGATGAGAAAATCGTCTGACCACTTAGGCTGTGTAGGAAGATCTTCATGTCCCCCCACCTCTGTGACCCCGGCTGACTGAACCTCTTCACCCCATTGTGCAGGCACCCGGAGAAGTTTTCACACTGGGACTCATTGTGTGAAGTTTTGACTTTTTTTGTGGGGGTCGGTGCTGAGGTTTGAATTCAGGGTCCATACTTGCCAGGCAGGAGCTCTACCACCTGACCCACCTGACCTCTGCTTCCTGGGTAACTAGGATTACAGGTGTGAGCCACAGCTCCCTGCTCTTCGTTTCTTAATTCTCTTTTCGAAGTCAAATTTTGTATTGTGCAGATTCTTTCACTGTGTCAACTTTTTCAGTTTTACTTGTCCTCTTTCTCCTCTTTTCCTGTGATAACTGCTTTCTGAGAGATTTAACTTTCTCATGCAAATGGTGGGTGTGCATTCCTGTGTATGTGTGTATTCTTGTCTGTGCATGTGTTCCTGTGTGTGTCCGTGCTTGTGTCTCTTCCTATGTGTGTTCTTGTGTGTGGGTATGTGTGTTCCTCTGTGTGTGTGTGTGTGTACATGTGGGAACACATACACACAGGCAAGTGCAGATGCATTTCTAAATGCAGTTATATTTCCAATTTGTAGTTTTCTCAGTCTCTAACGATTCTTTTGGGTAACATCTTTCTTGTTTGATGGATATACTGGTTTCTTTATCTCAATAATAACAGTAATTGTGGTTGCCCAGAGTTTCTCTTGTGCTCTTGTCTGTTTTTTTTCATTTATTTGCCTATGTGTGTTTTTCCGGTTGGGCTTTTCTCTCAAGCAAGCAAACGTGCTCTCAGCTGCTTCTCTTCAGGTCAGTCACCAGGCCTGTGTCTGCAAGGATCTGCCCCTGGGCTGATAAGCTGTGGTCAGCTTATCTTTAATGATGGCCCTGGCCAGACTGGCCCAGGGACTTTTCTTCTGGAGCATTCTAGTTTTCCAGGGAACATCCTCAGTTACCTCCCTGGCAGTTATACACCTAGATCGCGTGACCTTCACTGACCTCTGCCTCAATCCAGTGTTTCCATCTCCATCATTGGCATTTGGGGTCCTAAATCCCAAACACCTCGGATGGCATTTCCAGGTAATGAGCTTGGTGGTAGGCAGCATGAGGTCCTATCCTAGTGTCTACTTCTGTCTTCAGGACAGGATGTGTCATCTTGTAGAGCAAATGGCCACTGCAGATATGGATATACCAAGGATTTGAGCGATCACCCTGACTACTAGAAGACCAGAGGACCACAAGGATTGCTGTAGGTGCAAGAGGAGGCTGGGGAGTCACAGGCAAAAGAGAGATAGCAATGCAGCAGAGGTGACAATGCAGCAGAGGTGACAATGCAGCCATGGTCACAATGCAGCTGAGGTTTGACAGAGCGGTACTGGCTCAGAAGATGAAGCCGGGTTCTTGGACCGAGGACAGGAGGCCTGCAGGAGGTAGGAAAGGCAGGAGTCACCTCCCACAGCCTCCCACAGGCTCCAGCCCTGGTACTCATCGACTTAGGCTCTGTGACTTCTGACTTTCCACTTGTGGTGACTGGTTATGGAGCATGAGGAAGCATTACAGCCCCCTCCTGCAGGTGACCATGTGTGTGGAGGACGTTCTGGCCATGAGAAGTGGCCGGTGGGGACGGCTCCCTGGGTGCAGATGTGCTGGGCCTTTCGTTCACTCAGCTGTGCCCCTCTCTGGGCAAAGGCCCGGCATCCCAAAGATGCTGTGGCTAAGCTGGGTGTCTTGCTGCTGTCTCAGGTCCCTCCACTCTGGTGACTCCTTCCACAGACAAACTTCTAAGGCTGCGGAAATCATGCCATCTCTGGTGTCCTTTCTGCTCTCTGTCCAGAATTACAGCTTTGAGCAGCTGTCACCATGCCCGGGGGACCTTCTTGCTCCCTGCACCTGGGGTGAAAACTGAGCATTTTTGTTCTTGACCACAGCACTTAACTGCTGGAGTGAACACCGCTGAGGGCCCCTTGCATGTTCCGCAGGTTGCAGTGTGATTTCAGAGGGAGGCACTTGTCATGGGGGTCCAGAGTGAGTGGAAGAGACCTGGCCAGCCATAGACAGATGGACAGTAGTCAGGGAGGATGGCACTTTCCTGCCATCAGCCATTAAGATTTTGAGGGTTTATGCATCCACCACTCACCATACTTCCTGACTGACAGAAATTGGTCCTAGCAGTGTGGAACTGTCACATCTGGACAGTTGGCGTATGTGGCAGAGAGAGTAGGGTTGGAGATGTGTGTCTCAGGAGGAAGGGACCCCTGTTCAGGGGTCACAGGGGGTGGCAGTCAGGGCCCCTGACCCCTCTTCCCTACCTGTGATCGTGGTCTTTACAGCTCAGTGACTGCTCCTGTTTGTCACTGCTACCGCAGTGTGAGGGAGGTGTGGTAGCACAGTGGGGCTCAGGAGCACTGAAGAAGGGATTGTTTTCCTGAGAGGCTCTGTGGGAACTGGGGCAAGCACGAGGCTGTGCGGGAGCCCCACATGCCACCTCTCACCCTGTGGGTTCAATTGGCAGGGCCTCGGGTGGTCAAGGCAGCGAGAGGACGATCATCCAGCCTGTCCATTTCCATTCTCAAGTGAGGACACCAGTGAATTAAGAGGACACTTCAGAGGAACTGACCCTGAGGCACCACCCCTAGCGTGCACAGATTTGGACTTGTGACCTGAAAACCCATTTTGAGCCACCTCTTGGCAGGAGTTTGGGTGTGTGTGAAGACCAAGAGTCTGTGGGCACAGCTGAGGACAGCACTGACATCATGTGATCCACTGGGAATGACACACTCAGAGAAATGACACCGTGAGATTTAGGTGAAATCCCCTTGCTGTCCTGTGGGTCCTGGATCCTTGCCACAGCTCCTCTTTACCAGGCTGTGGGTCCAGGCCGATGGCGTGTGAGTTAGGAACAGCCGTGTTTGGTGCACGTTAGGATGGGGCTGGAGAGGGTTCCCGTTATTTTGAATGGATGTTTCTGTGGCCAGTTCCCTGGCGACACAGTCTTTTGTACAAAGCACACAACAACTTTTAGTTCTCTGACAATAAAAGAGACTTTTACTGAGATTATTAGTCAAAATGTTAAAGTCTTGTTTCCCAGCTAGTCAAGAACAAGAGATGGAGGTGGCTAAGAGGGACAAAGTTTCCACAGAAAGAGATTTTCCTCATGGAATATGTGAAGCCAAATCGTGTTTAATATATTAACATTACATTAATTGGTTATTAATATCAATTACATATGCACCTAGCAATGATCTTGTCAGAATGCACCAATATGCTCTGTGGTGCATTCATATAACATATAAATACCTCAACACACTGTGTTATTATATGAACAGTCCACATCCATGTAGGATCCGTGGCCAGGCTCTGCGGACCCGCCAGACAGAGGTGGTCTTGTCTGCAGCTGCCCAGCATGGCGAGGCCGCCAGCTTCCTCACACAAGAGAGCTCATTGTGGTCAGAGCTGGAGGTAACTTGGATTATTTTTGCTTCTTGTGATGGCCAACTCTGTCAGCCTGGCCGAAGCCATAAACATTCAATTTCAGAAACCTCCTTCAAAACCCGAGAATTTTATATACTCAATCCCCAAACTTTCATGAAACTCTTAAAAGTGCATCCTGACACTGCCCCTCGTGGTCCCGCACAGAAACTTTCCCCTCCTGGGGTGTCTGGCAGGACCCTGTGCTCCTGCGGGCGACAGAACTTCATGTTGGCGTGTCCTGTTGTTTCTGGCTTGAAGAATGCAATGGAACTCTGCCGTCTGACCCTGGACTGTGCTGCCAACCCAGAGGCTGTCAAGGCACAAGGAACCAACTCCTCAGGCAAGGCCAGGCCTTAGTGTGTACGTCCAACCTAGCGCCAGTTCAGCTGTGGTCAACACACCTCAATGCACAATTTTCCATGTGTCCTCTGTGATGGACGGCAGGATCACGTGGATGGAGGGCACCCACTCTTTTTGGGAACCTTCTAACTATGAATGTTAGAAGTGGGTCTGATGAGTTGGTGTGGTTCCTATGTTTCAGACAGAAAGCTGTCCAGGAAGAAAAAAAAAGGTATTTATTGGGAAATTGCTGTACACCTGTCACTTCACATATGCTGACTCAGTCCCCCTAACCATCCTATAATGAGGGCATCTTGTCCTTACTTCTGCCTGAATAACAAGCCCAAGGACAAACCGGCCTCATGCCTGCTCATCTTCAAAACTCTGTTCTTCCACAGAACCCGGATCCTTCATTCTAATGACCCTTTCCTTCCATTTGTGACCTCCAAGCACAGATTTGAGCTGAGGGCAGGTTGGGAAAGTGGCAAATTAATGCCCAGAGCATCAGCCCAGACACGGCCAAAGTTGAGTTTGCTCACTTGGTTTTTTGTCTTGGTCACTGCACAGAAGCTGGGCAGATGTCACACCTCCACTTTCCTTTCCTGGAGGAGCCAGGCCTCAGCATGGGACACAGTGCTGCTCATGAAGCTAAGACTCATGCCGGGATAGATTTCTGATAGGTGGCTTTTCCTGCAGGTGCCATGCCTGCCATGTTGCTCTGCTAACTGAGTCTCCACCACAGGCACGCTCTTACTAGAACAATAAACTGGCTAATGGTCTGTTCTTTGACGTAGGACCACGTTACTTCTCTTACAAAGTCAAGTGGCCACTTACAAATGGAAGATTGTAGTCCTATTGAAGCAAGTAACTCTTAACCTTTGGGGTCCATCAGCTGCAGCGAAAGACTTGCTACAAATAGGAATTCGGGTTCTTTCTCTTTGGGGCATATTTGCTGAGTAGCTAGGTTTTCATGAAATATAAAATCTTCATCACAAATGTCTTCTCAAGCCTGGAGAAACCCTCACCACAGTGGACAGGGTCTGCTCTATCTCTGCTACTGCAGCCACCACTGCAGTGGGCTCTGAAGCTGCAGCTGGCAACTGGGTGGCCCTGGACACAAAGTCTACCCAGTGATGAGAACGTGGGTCAAATTCATATTTAGTGCCAATACTCAGACCTCTTTGAACTCTTTCTAGATCCTAAAAGCCTCCTGTCCTTTCTCCCCTAAAATAGATGTTAAATAACAATATGAAAATCAAGCTGGTGTGCTGGCACACGCCCGTAATTCCAGCACTCAGGAGGCTGAGGCAGGAGGACGGAGACTTTGCTATGTCTCCAAAAACCAAAGACTTATGAAGCTCAGTGATACGGTGTTTGCCTAGCATTGAAAGACCCTGGGCTCCACCCCAGCATCACAAAGAAAGAAGGGAAAGGAAAAGGAAAACCGGCTTTAACCCTGTGGCGTGAAACGCCTTTTCACCTATCTATGTCCTTGGAGTGGAAGGTGCCACATCCGAGCGGGGCTCTCTGAGCAATGGCCTCCCATTGGTACTGTGGCCAGGAAGCACCACCGAGGCACTGGGCTTTTGCAGCCCTGTTGGTGCCTTTGGTGTCACACGAGTGAGACGCGTGTCTGTTACATCACTGAGGCAGCGAACAGACGAGCCTTGCTCTGCTTTATTTCACGAGACAGCTGATGAGGGCTGGTGGGCGAGGCTGTGCTCCAGCCCATGTCCGCCCTTCAGTCTCTTCCCACGCTGTGAGGTGAGCCCCTCCCCAAGTTACAAAGCTGGGAGGAACGTTTATTTGCGTTAAAAGAATGGAGCTGGTCACAAGGACAAATGAGTTTCTTTGTGTCCCACGGCCTGGCTAGGTTTTGTGGGGCGTCTCTGACTCACCTG
This sequence comes from Castor canadensis, assembly GCF_047511655.1. Taxonomy (NCBI): domain Eukaryota; kingdom Metazoa; phylum Chordata; class Mammalia; order Rodentia; family Castoridae; genus Castor; species Castor canadensis. The sequence goes on along the minus strand of NC_133386.1, from coordinate 1,244,142 downwards.
TCTTTCCACCCCAAGGATTCTACCTGCATGATATTCAAAACACTGACATGTGGCAAGACAGGGTGGTTTCCTGTGCCTCAGTGGCACTCACTGTTATCGTGGCCTCCCCTGTGGGACCAGTGGAGGATCCTTTAGAACCATGTGAATGGTTCTCAGGCTATTTCGTCCACCATGCTGTCCTAAGTGTGGGACAGGTCACAGGACTGGAGGGACTTCATCGCCAGCTTCAGAACTCACTCTGCATGCTCCCATGGTGGCTGACCAGCTCCTCTGGCCTTTTCCCTTGGGTCTTTCTCTGGAGCCACTGCCTGTTCCAAGCACAGACAGGGCTTTCTGACGTCATGGGCTATTTGGTCACATGGCTCCATCGGGTGATGACTGTTTATAGAATGCCATGTGTCAAGTCACCCAAACAGCAGGGTGGAAGCAGAGAGAAGGTGGACCATCTCAGGCTCCCTGCAAAGAGGGATTTGAAGCAGCCATGCTGGCATTTCAGGACCTGCTCAGGATCCAGAGCTCAGGGTCTCTGGAGATTGAGCCAGACGCCGGTTGGGGTCAGGGGTCAGTGGAGGCTGGATGGAGAAAGACGTACTGCATGACAGTTCTCTCACAGGTCTGCTGCTCCCCACAAGGGACTCTCCAGGGCGGTTCAGGGGTCCTCCTGCCATGGTGGCTGGCTTCCTGCAGCAAGGCCCAAATAAGGTAGCTGCAACTGCCCTCTTCCACAGTCTCCTAGGCCAGACCTGACCTGGTAGAGATGAGAAATGCAGCAAGTAGTGAGTTCAAGGACACAGAGCCCAATGGGTGCTAAGGACCACAGAGACTTTCCTGGCTGCACCCTCATGCAGGTGACACCAAGATCCACAGCGACCCACTGGCTCCTCTTCCCTCTCTGCCCTCATCTTCTCCCACTGCCCTCTGTATCCCTCCCACTCTACCTGCTCTGCACTTCCCAGCTCCTCTTAGGGTCTTGACAGGTTCTCCCCCATGGGCTTTTCCTCCCCCAAATATCTGGTGACGATTCCTCCTGTCCTGTCATGTGAGGTCCTTCCTTGAAGGCCACACTCGTTCCTGAGCTCATCCCTATTCCATTAACTTTCCCGCTCCTGGCACCCATCACCAGGGATGTGCTACAAGTGAGCTCTCATTATGTCTAAAAAAAGACAGAATAAAAGGCCTGATTTGCAGTTCTTGCCTATTTCCTTGGCCCAGACCCTCCTACCATGGCCAAGTTATCTGTCCACCATTTGCCACAATGTCACAGAAGGTCAAGGTGGGAAGAAACCCATGCACCTGCTCTCCTGACCTGTTGGCCCAGAGCCTTCCTGATTGTCATCTGCAGGTCTGGCATGAATTTTGCTTATTGTTTTTGGTTAAGGGCTCCAAGGCAGATATTTTTGGATGCGTTTTTCACTGCTATATCTCACTCGGCCTGCACAGATAAGACAGTAAGTAACTGATGAATGAATGTTGTAAAAAGGTCTGTTGTCATTCCATGAAATGGGAGGATGAGGAGGAGATGAGAGATGTCTGCTTCCTGGCCATTCTACTAGTGAAAGCTACAGAAAGTGGCTATGCCAAATAATTACACTCACAGCAAGAAATGACAAAGACTTTAATGATTACCATATTGACACCTCACGCTTTATTTTGATGTCTCTGAATTCCATGACTGTGATAATGGTTATGATAATAACTTTGAGGCTGGCTCCACTTTGGAACAGAAATAAACAGCTCTTCATGTGGAGAGATGTTTTTTTAATGAGATTTATGTAAAAGAATGATTATATTTCACTTGGAAAGGCCAGCAAAGGATTATTTAAGAAATCATGCTGATTGAGGGGGTGAGGGGGAGAGGGAAAAAAAAAAGAAATCATGCTGAGACAAAATTGGCTATTTATTCAAAAATAGAATTACTTATCTAGTGCCATTCTCCAGAATAAATTCCAGACCAAGATGAAAGGAATAGCTTTTAGAGACTGGACACATATGTCATAGGAAAACCTTAACGTCTAAAAGCTCCCAAGAATTAACCAAGAAACAATGACACAAACATCAGCTTTGTTTTATAAATAAGAACTTATACATTAAACATCATAAAGCAAATTAAATCGCAAACAATAATTGGATATAATTTTCAACAATACATAACCAATAAAGATAGTAAAATTTGCATGAAATGGACCAATGGTGTGGATAAAATATTCACAGAAAAGTGTACAAGGTAAGTAAGTCAAAATGACTAGCAAATAAATCCACATCAGAACGTGCCACCACTCGATATGGCGCTGCTTTCTGGAAATGTTAAACGCTATTCTTTTGAGACAGGCTCTTACTCTGTTGCCTGGTCTTGCTTGGAACTTGCTACGTAGCCTAGTCTGGCCTTGAACCTGAGCTCTGCCTCTGCTTCCTGAGTGCTGGGATTAAAGGCGTGTACTGCCTGCTGTACCCTTAGTGACTGGTGTCCATACCTTGATACAAGCACTTCTCTGTATTTCCTGTGGAAGACTTGGAGTACACCTTTGGAAAGCAATTATTAATATGTCATAACTTCCTTTAAAACAGGCATATTCTTTGACTTGATAATATTACTTTAGAAAGCTATCCACGTGAAATAGTGACAAATGAGTAAGAAAACGTGACTGTGCAATCGTGCTATTTATAAACAACTTCATTTTGAAATTGTGAGGCTTTAAACTTTATAAACCTCTCATATTAGGAAACTATTAAATACACCATGCCATATTCACATTATTGAAGAGTATAAATATCAAAGCTGATGCCTAGAAAGAAATCTTAATATTGTAGGAACATTTTCATGGATTTACTATTAAGTGAAAAAGCCAAGATACCAAACTGTATGTGCCATATAGCCTCATTGGTGACCATGAAGAAAAGGAATGAAATTAATCAGATATCACAGTAAGTATAAAAAAGTGGTGGAATTTGTGAGTCATCTTTATTTTCTTCATGGTTTTCCATGAAAAATATTTATGTTTTTAATCAGAAAAACAGCCCACTATGGGAAGGAAGCCTGACCCTAAAGCTGCTGCAGGTGGGCTGGGTATGGGGCATGCTGTGTCCTGAGGACTTTTCTTTCCTTTTCTTGTCCGATGTTCTGGTTAGTGTCATGGTGGCTTGTGCCCCTTAAACTTTTATGTTGAAGCTAGAACCTCTGTTGCCCCAAAATGTGACTTAGGAGGAGATAGGGGCCTAACAGGTGATCAGGCAAAAATGAGGCCCCAAGGGTGGGTGCTGATCCTATATGACTACTGTCTTTAAAGCAGTTTGGACATGCAAGCCTCCAGGATGCACAAGCACAGAAGTCCCCATGAGGATACAGCAAGCAGGTGCTGTGTGCAAGCCAAGGACAGAGGCTCGAAAGAACCCAGGCTGCAACACCTCGACCATGGCCTTCTGGCTTCAGGAACTGTGGAAAAGAATGTCCGTTGGTCTACCTGCACCTCTGGGAAATCCCTAGCAAACGGATACTCTCGGCTTTGGGAATTGTTACGTGTAATTATGGATTAGAGTTAAAGCCTTGCACCACACAGGGTGGGCTGCAGCCTGGTCGCATGGTGACGTGGCCTGAGTTGGAGAAGGTGTGAACCAAACACTGTCTGAAGTCCATGTCTTGTTACAAAGGCACATTTTAAATAAGACTTCTAAGTTCACATACACACAACGCTGAAACTTTTACTAACGCTCACCACCCTTTGCCAAAGAGGCCAAGAGGATGGCGGACTGGATAAGTTATAAACGCTGAAAACCACCTCTGTGCAGTGTTTGCTTTCTAAGTAGTGAAATGTGGAAACGAGGCGTAGCAGGGACTGAGTGTCCTGTGTGCCAAGTTAGCCAGTCAATGAAGGAACATCCTGCTGCAGGTGACAGGGCCACACCTGCCCAAACATCTCCTTGGCCGGGGTCAGCAATGGGCTGGGACCCTGTTAGCATCCTGTAAAGTGTTCTGAAACCGGGTGGGGAAAATGCTGCTTCTCCAGAGACTGCAGCTGTGGCTTACCCAACCCAGTCCACCACCAAGTCCACAACACAAGTTTTCCTTTGCTGCTCTGCCCTTTCCTGAGGTGTATGAGTCACTATTTGCCTGGAGGCTGGGCTACGGCAGAGTTCGTGTGTACTCCTGTCTCTCTCTCTCTCTCTCTCTCTCTTTTGTACCGTATAGGCCCCCACTGTGGCCGCTGTGTCATGAAACCCTCCACCAGTGATCTCATTTCCCACATTTCATCTGATGGGTCCCTTGGCCTGTTTGCTGTGATTCCCTGTGACCCGGGTCCCCTCTAGATTCCTTTGAGGTGCACTTCGGGACGCCAGCCTTAGGTTTTTCTTCGCACTGCGGCTTCCTTGCAGGTGAGGTCAATGGTAGACCGTTGGAATGACTTTCCAGGTCACTCACCTCACAAGGTCCAAGACTCCGCCAGCCCCTTGTGTAGGGGCCATGATTAGCCATGGTGACAAGTGTCCCAACGTGATTGCAGGTGAACGGGTTTCAGAGGGCCATAGGTCTTTTCCACACGGTGTTTCTGTAATGATTTTGGTGTGTGTGTGCACGAGACAGGCGGTGATCTGGATACAAAGGTGGCATACAAATACTGTAGATGACTGGTAGACGGACAGAAGGACATACAGATGGTGGGAAGGTGTTTCAAGTGTGTGTGTGAGTGTGAGAGAGAGAGAGAGAGAGAGAGAGAGAGAGAGAAAGAGCCCCCTCTGCTCTGGAGGCTTCCTCCAAACTGTCCCTTTAATTTCCTTAGGCAGCATTTTATGACCAATTTGTGAGAGCTCAGCTCTTGTAGGAATTTGACTTAAAAAATAAACGTAGGTAGTGGCTTCACCATTGGGTTTGGTGTACCGGAACAGCTAACTAATATTCTGATTTTTTATACATATATGCAATATAAAATGATTAAATCTAGCAAATTAACACATGTACATTGATCTTTTTTATTTTTTTATTTTTGGCTCAGACATTTTAAGTCATTCTGTCTTGGCCATTTTCAAATATACACTTATTGTCATTAGCTACAGTCACCAGAGTGCATCGCGGATCCCCAGAACCTATGTGGCCTGCCTAACTGAACCGTTGTCTGCTTTGGCCAGTGTCTCCCTGTCTCAGTGACCCTCTGCTTCCGTAAGCCTGGCATTTAGTTCCATACGTGAGTGAAGTCATGCAGATTGGTCTTTCTGTGCCTGGCTTATCTCATGAAGCACGATGCCTGCCAGGCATCCATGTTGCCACGCACCTCAGGATTTCCTTCTTTCTTAAGGTAAGGGCACATTCCATTGCATATATAGGCCACCACGTGCTGATGGCCAGTTAGGTTGTGTCCCCTCCTTGGCCATGGTGGCCAGTGCTGTATGGACCATGGAAGCACAGCTATGTCTTTGAGTTCCTGACCTTGGTGTCTTGGTTATGTTCCTGGAAGTGTGACTCCTGGGTTATAGTGTAGTCCTACATTTAATTTGGGGTGGGAACCTCCAGTAGCTGCCCTGTGCATATCCGCAGCGATGGTGTAAGACTCTCGTCTACCTGCTCAGGAACCCTACTATGTCTTGCACTTCTTGTAATGCCCATCCTCACAGGTGTCAGCAGCATCTCTGTGGTTTTGATTTGCATTTCCCTGGTGACTATCGATGTGGACCATTTTTAAATGTATCTCTTGGCCATTTGTTTAACTTTTGAGAAATGTCTATTCAGGTATTTTGCCTATTTTCAATTAGGCTATTATTATTTGGTATTGAGTTGATACACCTTATTAAGGGAATGAAGGACAAAAAACACGATCATCCCAAAGCATTTCTCAAAACTCAACGTCCTTTCAAGATTAAAAGCCCTGAATAAATTAAGTGCAGAAGGAGTACACCTCAAATAAGGAGCACACATGACAAGCATACATCATCATGATGAAGAGTGGAAGTCTTTTCCTTCTAGGCCATGAAGCAGACATCATAGAACTGGAATTCACAGCCTGCACAATCAGGCAAGAGAAATAAATAAAAAACTTCCAAATTACAATGCTCGAAGCTAAATTGTTTGTAGGTGATGTGATCTTGCATAGAGAAAACCCTAAGCACTTATAAACAAACTGAGTAAAGGGGAAATGACAAGACAATATACAAAACTAAACGACATTTCTACTCACCGACAACAAGTTTTCTGAAAAAGAGATCAAGGAAAGGGTTCTGTTTACAGTACTGTAAAAAATGCTTGGGAATAAATTAATCGAGGATGTGAAAGATAGTGAAAACTATAAAACCATTGAGAAATTAAAAATGACACAAGTAAATAGAAGATAGTTTGTGTTCACTAGTGTTCTCACAATGTCCATATTACCCAAAGGAATCTGTCAAAATTCCAATGACATTTTTTCAGAGAAACAGGCAAATCAACTTTAAAATTGCAAAGGAATCACAAAAGACCTTGAATAACCAGAGCAATCTTGAGCAGAAAGAACAAAACTGGAACCATCAAAATACATGAGTTCAAAACACACTACAAAACTGTAGTAATGGAAACAGCCTGGTGCTGGCATAAAAGTCCAGAAATACATGCATCCTAACGGTTCTGGCTTCTGCTCCCCCTGCAAGGTTTGATACGGTTGCTGATTTCTCTTGGTGCTGTTATTATGGTTTTGATTCTGTTTATTTGTGTAGTGACTTTTCTCAACCACTTCTGTAGACTTCCTGTTCCCTCCCTGGGGTGGGGGGCGGGTCTGAGCACCTCTTTGTTGTCAACTTTCCAGGTTTTAGGCGAATTGAACAAAGATTTAGACAAAATGCACAGAAGTAGCAAGCAAAGACTAGACTTACTGAAAATGGAAATATGCCCCTGCAGACAGGAAGTGAGTGAAGAAATTCAAGGACTTGATTATCTGTCAGGGTTGTAATTTAAAGCTGAAGCTGGACTGAGGAGGGTGGGCGGTACTGAGTGGGGTTTCCCTCTTACGATTGACAGCTTTGATTGACAGGAGGATGCTACAGAACTTTATGTTTGACTGCCTTGTCTTACCCATAATGCATTCTGTTATAATTGCAGGTATGGGTGCAGTCCATATGTATGAAGCTTTAAGTGGGGGGGATCTCAAAAGGTCATCTGAGGACAGGTCCCCAGCCCTCAGCACCAGCATTGGTGCTGCACAAACATCCTCTGAGAGCGTGATGTAACGGCTGTGAGTTAACCACAACCGGGGTTCCAAGGACGTTCGCAGCTAGGTGTCTCTGTGTCCTCGGCAGGACTTGGGGCATGTGCCAGGTAGGACTTTAATGACATTTTCTCTGGCCGGTCTCCATCCCCTCTTGATCAAACTGTACTTCCCTGTTCTCCAGCCTCACCTACAGCATGTGGGCACCGAATTTTGTCAGCATCTTTTTTTTTTAAGTTTCTGATTTTATTTTTAAGCTTGGCTTCTAGAGGTCACGCCTGATCAGCCGAGCTTTCTCTCCCACTTGCCTGGTGAGTGGCTCCAGCCTCCTCTGCCCCATGTCCTCCTGGGCAGCCCACGGTCCTGAAGACCACAGATCTTAGATAATGTGGGACATGGTGGCACTTTCAGACCTCTCTGGGCTCATCTCACTCTTACAATTTTCCTTTCTGTCTCTGTCCATGATCTCAGGTACGCTAGCTGCAGCAGAGTCTGCCCTGCTCCCCTGATCCTACCATCCCCAAGGGAGCTCAGGCCAAGTTCAACAGCCAACATACTCAGAAAACAGATTCCCAGGGGCTGTAGCTTCATACAGTGTACTGACATTCCAGGGACATTGCTTTTTTAACAGAATCTCAAAATTGGTCCAATAGCTTCATTGTTGGCTTAGCAAAACTGAGCTGGGGCGGAGGCAGGGAAGTGGGTCCAAGTTGAAGTGCCACCTGCCCAGCTATTCTGCCAAGCTTGAGAAGTTCTGGGATGGACCACTCGCAGCTCATTCCATTGCTTCTGTCAGTTGCCAGGATTCTGAGCCAGTTTATTTCAGTGTCCGGGCTTTACATGGAACACGAGGCTCGCTGTGGTCTTCCCTCTGGCTTCCAGCCAACCGGCCGTCTCAGTGGATGTTGTGATTATTCTTCCAGAGGTGATCATTAGAAATGAACAACCCGGCGTGGCATATTCAGGAAAAAATCGCGAAAGCACTTGGAAATCTGGGAATTTGATTATTTAAATTTTAGTTTTCTATGACACTGCCATTGCCGAGCAGCTCCTTCTAATTTGGGTGTGTGATGCCATGAGCGCACACAGGATGAAGTAACCTGAAAGGGTGCTAACAGATGCACATTGCTTCATTTGCCTACTATTCCTGGCTTTTTAAAATGATGTTTTGGAGCTATGATTATCTTAATTAGGATGGAAGCTTCACAGATAGACTCACAATTATGGAATTGCTCTTCAGTGCTAAACACATACACACTCTGAATTCATAGGACTTAATAAAAATCAGACCTATTAGAACAAAGAAAGGAAATCGCACTACTGATTAAGTTTAGCAGAAAAAAAAAACTGTGTATTTTGTGGCTCAAAAAAGTCTTACTGTAGAAGTCACTGTACAGCTTTAGCTTTGTCCACTCATTTCTCACGAAATTCAAAACATATGAGAAAAACAAGATGGTCTAATTCATCATGAGAATTGTTGTGTGGGGAAGCCAACAAGTCCAAATCTCCTTTGTGTAGGTTTAAAGGTTGTAGGAAATGTCTATGCATCTATTATGGACATGTTTTGGGAAAAACGTTTGAATCAAATACGACTTACACATTCTCACAACTTCCTCACTTCAAATGAAGATATCTGATCTTTGTCATGACTTCCTCTAATGTCAGAATATTATGACACACTGTGAAGGAGAGACCTGAATTATGCTCAGAGTCCCCCAGAATTTCCTTGGTCTGCTTCATATGCTCTTGTCCTGTGTTGCCTTCTGGGTTTCAGCTATTTTACAGAACTTTGGTGCCTGTGACTCACTGTGGCTTAATCAGGCAACAAGCCGATTTACTGCCATTTGCTTCCTTGTGTGCTTCTTGGGTACCTCCCTGTGAGGAGCCGTGTGCAAAACCCCATGTGCTCCTCCAGAAGGTCATTTCATTCCAGCCAGCTTCATGCCTGACAACCACTACAAGAGGTTTTCCAACTTAAATGAAATGTTACCTCTTAAAAAATAACGTTAATCTGAAGTCCCTGGACTAATTTCAGCACAAAACGAGTGTTTCAGCTGAGAATCATCCCTGAGGCCATTTTCCTCTGCTGGTGGAGGTGTGGGACCTCTGGCCAAGAGACCTGAGGGCTACTTTTCATCTCACCATGTAGTATCAACTTGTCTCCAAGTAGTGAAGGTGTGTGTGTGTGTGTAATGGTAATATTGATCTATGACTCTCTTGTCTTCCCTAAACAGGATTTTTATGATTCATTGTTTTAATTCAGTGAAATGTTTGGGATTTAATACCTCAAGTGGGTTTGTTTCTTCTTGTTTTGTTTCAGGCTTCATTATTTCCCTGAAAGGAACATTGTAGGTTACATTTCACTTTGCTGATTTGGTAGTTAGTGTACAAATCATGCCTTAAAACCATCAGCAAATTAACAGTAAGAAACCTAAGAGCAAACCGTGAGCACGCTGTGAAAGACGTACGAGGGAAAGAAGCTTAATGCCAACAAGATGGTAGCTCAGGTCTTCTTGTTTCTTTATTTTTTCATGAAAGACAATCCCATTTGTTCTCTTTTTGGTACGTACAAAATATTAGATAAATGTACAAACATGCTGCATGAACTCTTAGAATTTAAGAATGTGGTAAATGAAATTATTTTGGAGCTAGGGTTCTCGCAAGTAATTCTCTTTGATTGAGTCAGTTGCCTCAGGAAACTCAGCTCATGTGACTGATTGCCTCTCCCTGCCTCACTTAGGCAACTCAATAAATTCCAGCTGTGGAGTGGAAATTTTAGAGTGGAAGGACCATGATCATGACTTAGCACCATCTCCATGGTTAAATGAACAGAATAGTAATGGCAGCCTTTGGTGAAAGACTCAGGAAAAAGTGTTTTCACCTATTATGTCTTATACTACCCCAAAAGACACTGTCCCCCTTTTTAGAGGAAGATGTTGACCTACAGAAATCTTATTTGCTGAAGGAGACACATAGACTCCATGCCAGGTTAGCCTGTCTTCAGCTCTCCTCCTAGTCTCCCAAGTCTGCTGCCAGGCCTCCTGCTTCCCATGAAAGTAGCTCTGAACAATTGGTTCCTGCTCCAGAGACTTTGCCTCATGCACTCTCTCAGACAACTGCAGAGTGACTTGAAAATGTATCACCTCATTGTTTTCATAGTCTGTTCCCAAATAATGCTAATAATTAATGTTAGCTCTGTCCCTCTTAAAAAATTCACCTGCTTATCCCTTATTTTAAGCTTCTGCCTCTGTCTTATACTACATCAATACCAGGATTTACAACCAGAATAGGTGACAAATCCTCAGAGTCGAGCATAAGACAACAACAAAACAATCCCCCGAGGATGGGAAGGATTTAAACAAGTCCTCTCATGGGACAGGACCCATAAGTGGGAAATAAGCCTGTGTAACATCGATATTCACCAGGAAAAAGCAATGAGCCTTGATGGCTGATAATCAAGACCAAAAGCATCTGACACACGAGCGCTGACAGGCTGTCCTAAGCACTAGATTCTCATCCGTTCCGAGTACGAACGTACATGAGTGCAACCATTTTGGAAATTAGCCAGGCACTTTCCTGAGAGCTAAAAATGCAGACAGTCCCTGACTTACGATGCATGTGTGAGCAAGTTATCAGCAGATCATTTGCATCTCTTTCCATTCTAGTTTGGCAACTCTGGAGAGCAGCAGCTCCTGGTTGGCCCCTGGGCTCAAGGAGAAACAGCCAGCGTGATTACATATTCAACAGATTAAATGAAATAGTCAACATTTTATTATTATAAAGAGGTTTTGTGTTCAACCATTTCCCCAACTGTAACCTCAGGTAAGTGTTCTGAGCGTGTTCTGATGGGCCAATCCTCAGCCATGTTTGCTGAGTTAGGTATATTAAAGGCACTTTCGACTTGGGTATTTTCAGTGTACCATGGGTTTATCAGGATATAATTTCATTGTAAGTCAAGATCCAGCAGTTATATCTCTAGACCCTTATTCACTCAAAATAAAAGCACTGTATACAAAGATGTGCACACCAGCTTTATGCACGAGAGCCAAACTGCAAACCAGGTGACGTCCATCAACAGCTGGAGGAGTGAGCACGTCACTACCACTTCAAAACAGTAAAGATGTGTAGCTAGCAAACGACCTAGAAAAATATTCATCCCACAATGAAGACACAAATGACTTCACACCACTTACTCAGTCAGACTCACACCAAGCCCCAGGAGGGTGAATGCCAACCAAATATTTTCATGTGGAAAAGAATGAGAACATTTTATTTTTTTATGCAAACTATTTAACTTATTCTCACAAGTTAAGCATTGAATTAAAAAATGAGAATAAAATTTTAATGGCTGGTCTCATTCAAAAGTCTCTGATGTTTCTATTTCACGATTAAATTCTTATCTAGCAACTGGCCCAAATCTGTTGAATTTTTACAAAAAGATGGCTACGTAGTCTTTCTTTTTCTGTCTTCAGTAAACTGTTTCTGGGCAGCAGTAGTTTCATAATTTCACAGAAGTAAGGATTACTAAGTTGTCACTGAAAAAATTGCTCTATACACTATAGCTAATAGAAACAAGCTTGCTGGTGAGGTCATGAGAGCTTATAAGATATTCCCATCAGACTTCTTGGTTTTTAAAATAACCTTTTTTTTTTTTGAGTTAACATGTGCATTACGGTAAGATAACACATGAAGCGAAGAACAAAGTCATCCATGAAAACATATCATTGGATAGTAAATTGGCAATGAGGTTCTTGTGAACCAACACTGGCTCATTCACTTCAGATTCCCGTTCCTACCCACAAGCATTAAAAACGCAGCATGCGCTTCTCGTGCTTCTTACACCTCAGGTGTCAGGATAACATAAGCCCTGGAAACAGATGTCAGCCAATGAAAAGTATCTGTCCTGCTCTGCGGAGTCACACGCTCTGCTCCTTTTTGCCTTTCTTTCTTCTGACTTCCACTTCCCTACTCCTGAGAGCAAGTGAGTGACGCTGCATCTGGGAACCTCACCGCCACTCTTTCACCGTTGCTTTAAATTTCTGCAATTTGAGAAATTCTGGAACTAAGCCACATGCTAAATGGACGTTACCCGACTGCAAGGGGAGCTAAGTCAGTCTTTGAAGGGAGTGGAGGTGGAGTGTGGACTCTGCCATGTCATCTCACCTCTTGTGGCTCACAGTTGCTGGAAGTATGGTGGATTGGAGCCCCTGATTGATACTCCCATAAAAAAACAACTAAAATTGTGATTATGGCCTCAGGTTCCTCTTCTGTCTGCTCTTAGACTAGTTCTTGAGAGTGAATCTTGCTACCTGTTGAAGTTTGCAAATGTCTCCCAAAGGCCCATGTGTCCAAGGCTTGGTGGCCAGCTGATGGTGCCCTTGGGAGCTGATAGGACCTGTAATAGATGGATCCTGGTGGAAGGAAGTGAGGCCACCAGGGGCAAGTCCATGAAGGGGACGCTGGCACACTGGCTTCTTCCTCCTCTTCTCTTTGCTTCCTGCCACCGTGAGGCGAGCAACTTCCTCCTCCATGGGTTCGCCTCCTCACCACAGGCCCCACACAAGTGAGCCAGTCTACCATGTCTAGAGCTCTGAAGTCCTGAGTCAAAGCAAATCTTCTCTCTTTTTAAAACAATTGGCTCAGGTATTTTGTTAAAGTGACAGAAAGCTGGCTAACACATCACCACTTCTCCAATCTGATGTTTTGCACCTTCTACACTTTGAGACATTCTGGAACTAAGTCATGGACTCTCTCCATGTGACCTAGCTTATGGACTCCAGTGTATCTGCTCCAGAGTGCAGTATATTGCAATTAACGTGTAAATGTACATGCAAAGTTTCCTCAGTGATTGTAACAAACCAACATATATACTTTGTTACTAGCACTTAAATTAGCACAAAAATCCTATACAGACAAAAACACAAGGTAAAATATCTCAGACGTGAGGGCAAATTAAGTTGAAATGGTATGATAAATAAGTAAATCAACCCAAGAAAACAACAGAAATGTTTTAGGGGCTTGAGAAAGACAAGGGCAGTGCTCTAAGTTAGCTCACGAGTTGGCATGGAGCATGATACATGAATGCATTGAGGAATTTTAGTTCTGGAACTAAACTTACTGCGTAATTTTAACACGGATATACTGAGTATTGTGATGGTTGGTTTGGGGGTCAACCTGTGTGGTTAAGGGACCCCAGGAGCTGGTGAGGTGTTGCTTATCCTCAATCATCACCCTCCATGCCAGGTCCACCCCTCCCCTGCTGCAAGGGAAGCCCATGTGGGCCGTCTGGCATTTGGTTGGGACCCCTGCACTGCCCCTGGCGGGGTGTCTGTGAGGGTGCTTCCCAGGACATCAGCATGTTGGTGGAAAACACGGGGAAGATCTGCCTCAGTGTGGGTGTCACTGTCCCATCAGCTGGGCCTGGATGGAACAAAAAGGCAGAGGAAGACACAATCTCGCTGGCTCTTTTGAAGCCGGGGAAGCCTGTCCTCCAGCCCTCGGGCATCGGAACTCCAGGCTTTCTGGCCTTGGGGCTGGTGACCTCACCAGGGCCCTCCAGGATGGTGAACCTTCCACCCCAGGCTTCAGTGGCTCTGCAGCCTGTGGACTTGGACTGAGCCTCACTACCCTTCTCCTGCGTTCTCTCGCTTGCAGAAAAACTGTTCTAGGACTCTCCAGCTGTGAGACACCCCCAGTATGTCACCTTGTCCCTTAATAAGTCCCTCTTTCTCCCCATTGCTCTCTATTTCTGTCTCTCTCCCTCCCTTCCCATCTAAATTTATAGTACAACCACCAAAATATTTCTGCTAAACTACACAGGACAAAAATTAATTTGAAAATGTGAAAGAGAACAATAAAGAAAAAAAATGGAGAAGGAAGAATAAGTAAAAAATACCAGACAAAACAGATACTCAACTAGATCAGGAATTACAATAGCTGTGAATGGGCTGAAATGTGTACACTTAGAATACAAAGGTTTTCACACTGAATATTTTGAAAATCCATATAAAACAGCTCAGAACACATAGTTTTGAGCAATGTTCACAGGAAAAGAGATCTAGGATGGTAACACACAGGAGGAAGGGGCAGCACCTCAGAGCAGCACCTGTGAGAAGCCAGGTGCAGGCCCGGCCAGGAGGCTGAACCCCATGTGGCTGCAAAGAGGCCCCAGCTGGTCCTACTTGGGTTCTGGGTCCTAGGTGCTCCCTAAATGCTACTAACGGACGTGGGGCCAGGTCCCACCCTCCTGCCTTGACAGTTTCCGGCTGGAGTACAAAACCAGATTTCCTCAATGGGAGAAACTTCCCCTAGAGGCTTGCTGGAGATGCCAGCCATCCCCAGAGTTCAGGAAGGTGAGCCTCAGTCCAACTGACATAGGGTAGCACACAGAATCGATCAACAAACACACAAGACATGATCTGAAGGAAAAGACGATAAACTAGAGAAATATCAGTAGTTCTTAATATTAGACTGTGTAAGAGATGTCAGTGCTGGACAAACAGACATTAAAGAAAATGTGGCATTACAAAAACAGTTGTTATATAAAGAGAAATGTTTGTCATCAGCAATTTAATATTTTGAAAGTAGTATGCATTGAATAAAATAGCCTTAAATTATGAAAAGTGAAAATAGGAAGGATTTCAGGCATTGAGTGAAAATGAGCAAACATCGCAGACTATGTACAGAAAACTCTTCCTTGACTGATCAGAGAAGTGAAGAACCAGGAAGAGGGCAGAAGCTCGAGTCCCGATGCTGACAGCCGTGTGTAGAAGGTGGGTGCAGCGTGACAACCCCAACCTCTGCAAACTCACATAAAACATTTCAAAATGGTGGCACACTGGCCACAAGTCATGTCTTTAAAAACTCAAAGAATGAATTTCATACTAATAATATCCTCTAACCAAAATAAAGCCTTTTAAAATCTTATCACTTAAACTCTGGTAGGTTTGAGAATAAGAAGGCATTTTATGTGACTCACGAATGGAAGAGGAAATTAACAAGCACTCAACTTTGAAAAACTGAAAATGTTTGTATATTTAAGCTTGTGTTGAGCTAAGATGGCCCTTTAAGGAAATTAAACAGTCAAAGTCTTGCATAAAATATGAAGTTATAAATACTAGGAATGATAGTTCTAGAAGAGTCCTGAAGAAGAAACTCTAAAGATAAGAAAAGAAAAACAAAGAAAATAATTTCACAAAGAATAAAAATGGGAACATGCAATTCTTTGAAATAACACAGTTACTTTTAAATAATTAGCAAAATGGACCAAAGAAAACACACAAATTGAACAGACAAATCCAAAGGTTTTAAAAAGAAGCACTACTTAATGCTATGAAGATTAACATTAAGCAAAAATTTGAGATTTGAGATCAAATTTGAGATAGATTTGAGAACAGATTATCTGACAGCAATAAAATGTAACATAAAAATTTACTGAAAACGGTAAAAAGTTGTATACAAAAAAATTTAATCTTTCAACAACCAAAATTCCACTTCCAAATAAATGTATTGCTAAGTTAAAGGAAATATTCAGATAAAAATAACCTTATTCCAACTAGAATATAGAGGGACAATAAGCTCCCCATTTCAATCGACCAAACATCGACACAGAAAACAGACAGCTCTGTCTTGAGGATTAAACTGAAAGCCCAGTTTCTTGTGAGCGTGCCAAAATACTGCCACAGATATGCTAGCGTAGGAAATGCGCCATGTGGAAGAAAATGCATGACCACACGCGCTTACCCAGGAATGCAAATTAGGGGAAATTTATTAACACAATTAGCTTTAGAAACCTATTAAAGGAGAAAATACGTATGATCAGCTCCATGAAGGCTTGATAAACTTAATTATGCTTGATGTATAGTCAAGATTAAAATGTTATGAGTAAAACATGGATGATGAACCTAGTTTGCCCTACTCAGGACCGACCTAGTTTAAAATGTAACTTGGAAACCTTATCAGATAAAAATCTCATACGGTTGAAAATTAAGAAGCGTATTTGTGAATATGCTGATTTTTGTGAAATAAGATGACTCCTTTTGCTCTTGAAAGTTTAGAGGGCACGATTTTCTAAACGTGGTAACACCTTTCAAAAACCTGTGGCAGTCATGCTTAACGGTGAAATGTCAAAAAATGCTTACTTTGAGGTCAGCGTAACTGTTTTCCTGTCTCCATGCTGTATTGCCTTGGAGATTTTCAACATTGAAATAAAGGGGGTTTTTCTTAAGTATACGAATAAAGTTTAAAAAATAAGACCTTAAGATCTTAAACAATTGCCTATATAGAAAACCCAAAAGAGTCTGCAAATTTTTATTTTCTAGGCAAAAAAAAACCTCAGTGGAGAACACTGAGCATGGTGCTGTCCACCAAGCATCAATGGATGGTCACAACATGCAACCTTTTCTTAGCGACAAAGTCAGAGCAACCCCAGAACAACTGGACTTACAGAGAAAGCCTTGCAGCACAGTATTGTCACAGGGAAGAAAAAATCAATTCAAAGGTGACGATGACAAATCCAGAAACAGATTCAGGGTGTTATGGAAGTATAATTTAAAAAAAATTATTGCAGATCTCTTCAAAAGTGTTGTTGAGATGACTGGTTGTCCTTGGGGAAAAATAAGGCAAAGTTCAGCTCCTCCTTGCACTACGGACAATAATGAAGCCAGCAAAAGTAAAAGAAGTAAAATTAAAGCCAATGAAGTAAAAGACACAATATGCCATTAGATGCTGCTTAGGAATTTTCATTTATGGCCTCAGGAAAGGGAATGAACGGTTTACTAAACAGGGCATGAAAGCTTTGAGGAAGGACTGATATGTTTGACTGCGGTGAATTTAATAACTTCTGTTCACCAAAAGACACCCTGAGGAGAGTGAAACGAAGGCAGAAAAGGCATAAAACAGTCACCACACACCTGAGAGACAGAGACTGGACTCCACAACGCGTGTTATTCCTATGAAAAGCAAGACAAGCTGATAACAAAATGCACATAGAAGTTCTATGGGTCCAAAGAAGATGAAAATGGACGATTCTTAAATAAACATGCAAAGGTTTGTAATCTACGAATTTAGAAATGAGAGCCAGGTGTGGTGGCTCATGCCTGTAATTCCAGCTACTTGCAAGACATAGGTAAGAGAATCTTGGTTCAAGGCTGGCCCTAGGCAAAAACAGGAGACCCTATCCAAAAAATAACTAAAGTCGAAAAAGAGCAGGGGCATGGCTATAATGGCAAGCACAAGGCCCTGAGTTCAAACCCTAGTACCCCACCCTCCCAAAAAAAGACCTTGGAAAGGAACACTAAAAACCACAGCGACATACTATTTCATCATCAAACTGACAAACCTAGAGTGTCGAGGATTGGGAGAATTAGAAAGGATGGAGCAACAAAGCAGCCGTCACCACCTCAGCTCTGCTGAACGCACACCCCGTGGGGATTGCACTCCAAGGGCTGGAGCCCGGCAGTCTGTGACACGTGCAGGTGCCACCTTGTAGAGCACAACAGACACTTGCATGGAGAGCAGAGTAGGTAAGTCAGTCAATGCATGACACTCATCGAGCTCTGCGACCGGGAAAATCAGTGGGTGACAGCCACACGCAGCCACGAGCATGTCCCCGGCACAGTGCTCAAAAGCAAGCATTGATTACGCAGGGTGACTGCACTTAAAGAAAATTTCAAGAATGAAACGCTAAATGAAATGTCGCTGATGGTTGAAGCACGTGTTTAAAAATACAAAGATAGGTCCACTGCTACAGCAAATTCAGGCAAGCTGTGGGTACCTGATGGGGAAGAGACAAAGTGAAGACAGGCGGACACCTCTGGAATTAGCACCGGTGCTTTGTCTTAGTGGTGGTGGGGGGCACTTTGGGCTCCACTGCGCTTTTCCTGTGTGTTCTCTGAATCATGTGTCCATACTTGAAAATCAGTGACATTGAAAACAAAAGGACTAGAAAATTTAGCACATCTGTCTCAATTGTGCTGGAAGAAATCATCAATTTAGAAAAAAGCCTCTAAGAGATCAGAGCCTGAACGTTCTTGTAGCCCAGCCAACATGATAATTAAAAACTTTGTAAGCATGCATTTAGAGATAGCTTGAAAGCAAAGTCTTAACGATGAATGATGAGGTCAACATAAAAGTGAGTAACGAGTTTGGAAAGCACTTTTATATTGTAGAGAGGAAAACATTCTTCAAACAGCCAAATTAAAATTAAAATACAAATTGGATATATGTACTTCTTTTTCTCTTTCATATTTCTTTCCTTTTTAGGTTTTGCTCTGGTAGGGATGGAACACGGCCTCATGAAGACGATGCCAGAGCCCTGCCACTGAGCCACACCAGCCCAATAAGTAGTTCAGGCATAGGTAAATTCTAGACAAAAAACAGTTGACATGTTCATATACTCGTTTGTGTGCTTGATATATACAGCACCTGGGGATCCCTATTGTTTTAAAAACCGAAGAACATGAATACATAGTTCAGAAGAACTGCACATGCCCAACAAGGTCAAGAAAGCTATGTGAGTAGCAATAAAGGCATGAAATTAAAATACCCAGGGCTATTGCTCATTGAGGTGCTGAAATTGGTTTATAACTGCATTCACTGTCTATGAGTGGTGGGCATTGCTGAATTCTTACAGTTTTCCTCCAGAGCAGCGAATACTAAACATTTTAAAATTAAACTCCAATTTTAGCCTGTTTGGCTGTTATTTATTATTATTTTAGCCAGTAGTTTGCTCTTGTGAATTTAATCTAAAGAGATAATTGGGCACCTTGCATAAACATTTCCTTTCTAGGAAAGGAAATGCAGCGTATGGAGACGAAAGGAATTGCTAAATGGAAAGTTTTCGTATTAATGCGTAAGGGGTGCCTAGAGCCAAAAGAGGCACTAACAGAATTTTGAACAGTGAATCGAAGTAGGCTATAGAGATCAGATGCCGCGAGGTCTGTTTTACATAAAAACAGTTTTATGTGTGGAAAGATGGAGCGAGCCGAGGCACACAGATGTCCACAGCTGGGTGCTCAGGTGGCAGAGTGGAGGAATTGATTGTCTCTCTGCCCTACTTTGTGTAAACCTTGTAATTTATAAATCGTTCACAATCATCTCGTACTGAAAATTGTAATAAGGATCCTATCAACGCACAATTAAAAGCCAGCATTGAGAGAAACAACGGCCTCTCTGCAGCTCCAGAGCTCCAGGCCGCGCAGAGTGGAAGGTAAGAGGGCAGATGGTACTGGTGACTCAAGCTGCTGTCTCCATCTCTGCAGAACCAGCAGAGCATGGTGCTGCCATGAGGCAGCATCTCACAGCTTGACACCAGGGAAGGTGGCTATCCCTCTGCCCAGGTCTAGGGGGGAGCTGCCCAATACTCTGAGGGACACTGGCAAATGACAGTGTCCTTTCAACATGGCTCCCCCCAAATCAAACAGCCACTTTATGACTCTAGCTGACCCTAGGGCTATGTGCACTGCCACACGTTGAGGCTGGAATGACCTCTGTGCCCCTGTGCTAAATCAAGGCCAGGAAGACATGCTTTGTCCACAGCTACCCAAGTCCTCTTTGCACCCATGAGGACGAGCCTGCTGGAATCATCCTTGGGTCTCCTGTAGTGTGGCAGCTGGGCACTGGTCCAGCCAGTTAGCTGCAGGGTAACCCCAGCTCCCTTTCAGGCCATCTCCTGTCCACTTTAGCCTGTCTGGTTCTGTAGGGCACTTGATACACACTTGAAGGAACCCATAATTTTAGGGGCTCCCTATCATCCTGCAGCTTTTATATTGTTTTTTATTTTTTGCTTTTCCTGGGTTTTAGCACACTCTTTAGATGTCTTCCTTCTGATTTCTTTCTTCTTCTTCTACTTTTTTTTTGGTGGTACTAGGGTTTGAACTCAGGGTCTCACACTTGCTAAGCAGGGGCTCTACCACTTGAGCCACTCCACTTGCTTTCTTTTAATTTCTAATTTTATGTAGTGTGTGCTCAGAAAGACACCAACAGCCAAAGGACATGACTTATGTCTTGATCTGTCGATGCACTTCTAGGAAGAAGCCCTTGGCCCTATGGCTAACTGATCAAATAGATTTCTTCCAGGAATCTTGCCAGGATCTCAGAAGGATAGCCAGCGGTAGTTTCTGCTGTGACTTAAAAGAACGGCCACCTGACCTCTTTCTGCTTCTCTCTGACCACTTTCTCCATCCCCTGTCTGACCTATTTAGTACCCCAGGAACCAGCAGCCTCTGGTCACTCCCTCCAACACTGGCTGGGTAGGGTGTTCCTGCTGACCCACACCTGTGACTCCAGAAGAGGAGACCTGGACATCGGGGAGCTGCACGCAATGGAGAACATGATGAGCCAGGAGGAAGACCTGGGATGGAGATGATGGCATGCAGCATCCCAGAACCATCCTACCTGCAGCACTGAGCTGGCCAGGCCTGAGCTCTGCAAAGCACAGATGCCTCTTGCTTAAGGAGTAGATTTAATACATAAAAGGAAGAGCATGGTGAGCTGGTGTGATAAATGCCCCTGTCACCTGCCTGTCATCATCCCCCCTCCCTTCCTAAGAAAACCTCGGGTTTGTTATAGGACCTACCCAGCTCTGATTCCACCGACCTCATGGGAAGCTGACCCCGTGGGTTGTTTATTAAGGATGGCATGTCCCTTTCCATAATGGTCAGTGGACAGGTTGTATGGACTGATTCATGTCCCCTTGAAGTCCTATGAAGTGACTGTATTTGGGCACAGCACCTTTAACAAGATGATCAAGGCAAAAGGAGGCTACTCAGGTGGCTTGCCTAGGCTGACAGGTGTCCTTTTAAGAAGAGGAGACCTGACGCAAGGAGAGAGGATGGGGTGGGGGGGCAAGTGGGGGGGATGGACACAGAGGTGAGGCATCACCTGCAAGCCAAGGACAGGGCCAATGTCAGCCTGCTGATCTTGGACCTATGGGCTCTGGAATGGTGAGATGCCACTGTCTGCCATCTAAGGTCCATCCTGCTCTGATGCCCCAGCAGCTGAGAGTGTCAGGGACCTGTACCTCCTCCCCTCCCGCCTCCCTTTGGCTGCCCTGTAACTGCTGACCGCCTCCTCCATCCCAGGGAAGTGCCAGAGGTCAGCACTGTGTCCTGGGTCCGTGTTCCTTCTGATCTAAGCCTGTTTGGGCTAGTTTTGCTTTTGTGTGTGTGTGGTGGGGGGGGGTGAGATGGGTGGGGCGGGGAGGGGGGGGAGGCTCTTTTTTTCTGCTTCCGGAAAGTTGAAAACATCCTATAAGTCATCATGGTGGCTTTTCTGGTCTGTCTCTTGGTTGCCCACACTTTTCGGGCACTGTTTGGAGAGTGTTCACATGGTCACCTCATTTCAGTCCCAGCAGCTGCAGGCTGTAGGTCCTGCTGTCCGCTCAGTTCACTGTGGGCTGTACCATCAGGAGAGCTTGGTGGGTCCCCCAGGCAGTGCTGCCCCTGAGTGCTCTGGTAACATTTTGTGGAGCTGCCTCTCTGTACACAGGTGTGACACACGTATACAGACTGGGACACCTCCATGGGCCAGGCGCTGGGGAGAGAGAGCACAGGGCTGACTTGTAGATGAGGAAAGACTGCAGGTGGAATTTGCAGGAAGGTGAGAGAAACAAGGCACCCACTCATGCCAGAAGTGCCAGAAGTTTCTCCTGGGAAAAAGGCAGTCAGGGAAAGGAGATGGTCCACTGTGGGGTCCTGGCCTGAAGTGGAGCACAGCGGGCAGGAGCCATGGAGGGTGCCGGTGGGAAGGTAGGCTCGCAGTCTAGCTGAGCTGCTGAGTGATAAGAAACAGGGCTGACTTCCTGGAAGCTTGACGGTCATTGTAGACAGATGTCTTTGGGTGCTTTTCTGGAGCATTCAGGCTTGAGCTGAGGACAGGCACAGGGCGTTTCTCCTTATGGAGAGACACATTACCCCTTTGCGTGAGGAATGGCATGATGACATTTCACTTTGCACCACTAACACTTTAAGAGATACTTATCTTGTTTAAAACATTGGAAACCTTTGGAAAGCAGCTGCAGAGCAGTGGTACCCCACCCTCAGGCTCAGCCAGAGAACCACCACTGTTGCTGTTTCTAAGGAGAAAACATCCAAGTGGAGCCCTGGACTCTTTCATTCTTTGTTTACATAAGTTTTCAATGTTTGGGGATGTAGAAGAAAGCTATGGTGACAAATTCCTGGCCACCCTCACCTTCTGGAGACAGCCAGCGGAGGCTGAGAGCAGGTGTGTGGCGGGCTGCACCGCTGTCTGCATCTTGATCAAGCCAAGTTGAGCCAAGGTGGCACCCCAACCTCCAGGCCCGGGAAGGTGCGGGAGAGGTACAGCAGCATTTCCCAGGATGCCATGCTCCTGCAAGTGTTTGGCGATGGTTTTTGAGAGCAGGATAGTGGCAAAGTCCCCAATTCCACATTATGCCGCACACTTGAAAAGGCTCAGGCTACTCAGATTGCAAGAGGTCTTTTTCATGTTGTTGCAGCTGAAAGTTAAGTTTTTAAGAAGGGCACTTAGCGGGGCGATTTACAGGATTAAATAAACACTGCATTTTAAAGGAGAATTTAAAAACTATAAAGTATGGCAAATTTAATGGGCATGGAACAATGTGATGTGATCGCTAAGGCTTCATAAAACTTTAAATAAAATTAATACAGTCACTTTTAAGGCCCCCATGTCAAAGCATCTTAAAATCGCAAGAAATAAACACATAAAATTTCAGGCCCTTTCAAAGCTGCACTGAAGTTTGGATTCTTATCTCAGTTTATTGAATGCTTTTTATAATCTTGGAATGATTGTGAAGATAATGTTTCAACGATACTAACATTCTTGTTTGATGTTCTGGTCCTGGGAGGTCAGAAGACAAATCCTCCACAAACCGTTTTCTCTCTGACATCGGTTGGCCCCTGAAGCTCTAACAGCTCTCAGTCTTGTGTTCCTTTCATCCTGTTACCTTCAACCTGTCCCTGTCTTTGCATCCTAAGAGTTTGACATCTAGCCTTGTCCTTTTCATTCTGACTGCCCCAAGATGAGGCCAGCAAAGCTCTCATCTCCTTGCTGGGCTCCCTGGAGTCTAGGGAAGGCACACAAGCCCCATTCCCACCCCTCACCACAGAACCATTTGCTCTCCCTACCCTGCAGAGCCCCCTCTTCCAATGTTAACCTGCTGCCAGCATCACTTTAACCCTATTTCTTGCACAGACACCACCAGCAAGGTTGCCGGTACATGGAGACCGGGAGACCGGTCAGAGGTTCCCTCTCCCGAGGTCCTGGGGCAGGGGTGAAGCACTGTTAGGTACTGTTAATGTTAATGAAAACCTTTATGGTAAGCACCTTTTAATTATTTTCCCTTTAAATGAGCTAAGATGTTGAAGCCAGGGCCATTTGCCTCCCCACCTGACAACTGTTAAGTGAAGGACCATCTGACTGCCTTCATGCCAGCTCCACTGCTTTGAAGGCTCCATGGAAGTCTTGAGGAAGCCACGCAACCACGGTTTGCTACCAAAACTCAGCTCTGGCTTTGAAGACATCTTCCCAGCCATTGGCGTTTCAAAGTCATGGACTTTTTGCTCAAAGCATGGGTGAACTCTAGACCACCTTGTAGCCATTTCCACCCAGGACAGAGGGGGCGCACTTCCTCTGGTGGTCCAGCAAAAGGCCTGTGATTGGTGCAAACACAGTACTTTACTTGTTTGATGGACTGTTGTGATCGGTGCCAGTGTGTCCTCATTTGCATCAGGGACTATACCATGACCGGTGCAACACAGCCCTTCCTTTCCATGCAGGAACTGCCACGATTGGTGCAGATACCCTTGCCACGCCCCCTCTGTGGCTATGTGAGCAGACTGTCCCGGTCACCTCCTGGGTGGCTGGAGGATACCTACTCTAACCGCTGCTCTGCAGTGTCTTTTCTTACCTCTGCTTCATCGTCAGGATTAGCGGAGCTGGCTGAGCCCTACAGCAAAGAAGGGAGAAGAATGGTAGCAGCAGTGGAATGGCAGTACTGCTGCCCTGCTGGTGTAGGTGTAGGGAGAGAGCTGGAGGCAGAGGCAGCCACCACCCTCCAGTGGCAGTGACAAGTGACAACAGCTCCTGTGGCACCCCACCCGGGGGGGTAAGTAGTGACAGTGACAGAGAGGATGGCAGCAGCAGATTCTGCCACCACCTGCAGCAATAGCAGTGGTGGAGCCAAGTGTGGTGGCAGTGATGACAGCATCCAGCATAAAACCAAGGAGCAGGGACAACAAGAGACAGCAGGACAGAGGCAGCAGAAGGTGGAGAGCTGAGACAGCAGTAAGACAGAAGGCTGTGAAGAGCCAGAAAAGAGAAAGCATGAGCCTTGGTGGCTAGAAGAGTTCCTAAGAGCTGTCACTGTCCAAGCTGAGGGTCCCAGCATGCAGGGCGGGAGCAGGGCTGTGACACCAGAAGACACACTTGCTGGACATTTCATATCAAAAGGATATGGTATGTGCTGTTTAGCATTTAGATCTTCACTGGGAATGGTGCTTTTAAGGCTCTCCCATGTTGGAAATTGTAGTTGGTCAGTTTTTATTACTCAATAGATGGATGGGTCACAGTCACTCATCTTTCACAAGGTGAACATCCAGGCTCTTTCTGCTTTTTAATTATTATGGGTAGCACCACTTTAAGCATTAATGTTCAAGTCTTCATTTGGATTGTATTTTTATTGGATTGTATTTTATTATGAAATGAATCCTATGAACACGAGTGTATATTAAACATATGTGTGTAGTTTGAGGAATGTTGATAGATCAACAACCATGCAACCACCCCAAGCTGAGCTCTGAGTCACCTTCAGGCCTGAGAACCAGCCCCATGTCACCATCCATGTCTCTTTTCTCTTCATTCCCAAACAGAGACACTATCCTTTGGGATAGCCATCTTGCTTTTCTTTATGGTTTACTGTATAACCTATCCCCAGTAAGATACCTATCTGTACTATGCAATGGAATAATACTCTGTTTTTGTGGCTCGCTTGTATGTCAACAAGGTGAGATTCATGTAGACAAACGCTCCGGTGATCTGTCCGTTTTCACTGCTGTATAGCGTCCCATTGCAAAAACAAAGTGCAGTCCTAAACTAGACCCACCCTGTCGTTGGTGAAAGTAGGGTGGATCTCAGCTGTGGGCTATGCTCAGTGAGCAATCGTCTCAGTGACACATGGCACAAAACTCCTTTGAGTATATTCCTAGAAGTGCTAAGCTTTGGGGTGTTTGTGGTCCATTTCTGTGGTGCACATTTCCAAGGTGACGGTGGTGACTCACGCCTGCAACCATCACAGGACACTCTATGGCTTTCAGCCTGTCACCACCCTCTCTGCTTCGCTAGAGGTTTACTTTTTCCTAACCTGGAGGGGAGGCAAAGATACCTAATTTTGATTTTATTTACATTTTTGCTTACTAGTTATACTGGAAATTTTTCAATTGTTGGACATTTTCATTTCTGATTAAATGCCCAGCCAGGGCTTCTGTCCATTTTTGGGGGGTTTCCTTCTTTTCTTCTTTCCCCTCCCTCCCTTCCTTTCTCCTTTCTTTTCTTCTTTCTTTCGTGTTTTTGAAAATGTTTCAAGATTTTGTTATTTTTAGGGAGTCAATTGTCTGGATAAGAAACAACACCCTGCTTTAAGTCTGCCTCAAGTGCAGAACTTTAAAAAAAAAAATCAATTGTTTGTGGTACTAGGTTTTGAACTCAGGGCCTACACCTTGAGCCACTCCACCAGCACATTTTTATGAAAGTTTTCTTCGAGATAGGGTCTCGTGAACTATTTTCCTGGGATGGCTTTGAACTGCGATCCTCTCTGCCTCTTGAGTAGCTGGGATCACAGGTGTAAGCCTGAGTGGTTCAGCAGTAAGAAATTAGTTTTTTAAATGGGGAGTGAAATTCCTCCTTTTTTTTTGTATTTTCATAGAAATTTTCAGATTAGTTTGTCAATTGCTCTAAGAAGCTTGCTTGAGTTTTTACAAGCAAACTTAACCTATGCTCCAACTTCTTAAGAATTTCCATCCTAAAATTCTGACTTTTCCTGTCCAAGAAGATGGAGTGGATGTCCATTTAACATGATTTCCACTGATGTCTTTCAGTAAATTTTATGGTTTTTCTGTGTAAAGTCTTGCTCAGAAAGCGGGTTAGCTCTAAGCGTTTTATTCTTTCTCATGTAATGTGCAGGAAACACTCTTCTGGTCCACTCTGGATGCGCCTGCTGTGCACACATGCGTCATGGGCGCCTCCTTCTCTCCACTGGTTCTGTATGTAATCGGCAAGACCAGGTCCGGCCTTTGCTGCAGATCCTGGGGAATGCACCCAGCTTCCTACCATCAAGTACGATGGTAGCTGTGGGTCTTTCCTTGTTTGCTTAAGTTAAATTTACTTTGAACCCATACATAAAAACAAAAAACTCACAGCTGTCAATGGGGAAAGGTGATGTCACACAGCTGTGCACTGACAGGTGGCCTCTGATTAACTTTGTTGAGAGTTTGTCCCATGGAAGTGTGGGATTGTGTCAAATGCTTTTTCCTGAGTTTACTGAATGACTACGTACTTGTCTTTTACCAATGTGACTTACAACATGAAATCGTACTTGAATGTAAGCTACATCCTGCTAGGTCATGGTGTATATAGCTATTTATTTATTTGTGTATTGATTTACGTATTTATTTTGGCAATAGTAGGTTGAGCTCAGGGCCTCAGCGCTGTACCACTTGAGCCACACCTCAAGTCCTGTTTATCTTCAGTTACTTTTCAGATAGCATCTCAGGCTTTTTGCCCAGGCCAGCCTTGGACTGTGGATTGTGTTCTTCTACCAGCTGGAATGGCAGGTGTGATCCAGCTCACTCAGCTTATTTGCTGAGATGGCCTGTCATCTCACTAACTTTTTTGCCCCGGCCACTCTCCAATCTCTATCCTGCCAATCTCCTCCACCGGAATAGCTAGGATTACAGGTGTGAGCCACCATGCTGGCATGCAAACTTTTATTTATTGCCAAATTCACTTTCTGGGTACTTCCTGAGCATATGAGCATCTGAAGTACATTTGTCTACGGTTTTCCTTTGTGGTAGTGCTTTTGTCTTCTTTGTACCAAGGCAATACTGACTTCACAGAAGGAGTTGGGAAGTGTTCCTTTGTTCTGTTCCTTCTGGAAGAGCTCTGTGAAGGAGCAGGTCATGTCTTTAAATTTTGGCTGGTGTTCTGAGAGGAAGGAGACCGGCCAAGCTTCTCCACGGGCAGGAGGGTTTTCATTGACGTTCTTTGTCATAGAAAGAGTCCAACGTTCTGTTCTTTGGGGTGTTTTGGTCATTCGTCCTTCTTACCTAAATATCAAATCTCCTGGTCCAGCTGACCCTTCTGGTCCCCTTTCCTCCTTGTTCTCTGGGTCATCTTGCTGAAGACTTGCCAACATCCTTGATGCTGCCCTAGAACCCACTGTCACCCTTGTTGGTCCTGGTCTTTTCTCTTTCCCATTTCGTTGATTGTGATCTCATCACTGCTGCTCCCTCCATCTGGTTTTCCTCAGGTTTGCTCCTCTTCCTCCTGGGGGCTTCAGTTTGAAGCTGAGAGGGTTTCCCTGAGAACTTCCGTGCTGCTGCTCTTTCAGGCGCTGCTCCCTCAGGTTACAGCTCTTGCTGCACGTTACAAACACTGCAATGCTTTCTTCTCACCAAGTTCAAATACTCTATTACTGTCATTGATGTTTCTTGGAAACATCAATGCAGTGCATTGTTTAATTTACAAATATTCATGTATTTCCTAAGTTTGTTTCTGCTATTGACTCTAATTTCACTGTGGTTAGAGATCATTCTTTATATAATTTAATTAATTTTATATTTATTGAGATGTGTTTTAGACTTAACATGGAGCCTGAGGTTAAACACTGACTGAGTAAAGGTCACTTCTTGGGGACTCTGCTGTGGTCAGGCATTCCACCCCTGTGATTTTTCTGGGCTCAGAGCCATTTCTCAACAGGTCCGTAGTGTCCTTTGCCCTGGCTTCCTGTTGTCCTCTAAGTTCTTGGAGCTTTTTGTCTGTTTATGGAGGACACAGTTATTGTCACATCTGGTTATCATTACTCTGTCCACTAAGATGTCCCTGTGCACGAGTGTGCCTATTTTCCCAAAGGTGAGGCTGTTTACTGTCACGGGTAGTAGAGATGGCTTCTCTGAGCATTCAAACTCAAAGTCACCCTTTGATTTACAGAAGTGTGTCGAGCGTCTGTATAAACAAACACAAGACTGAAATAAACCAACTGGAGCTTTTACTACTGCAGAGCTCCTCGCCAGATCCGGGCACCCACCAGGCCTGGCTGACGACCCTGAGCCCTGAGGAAGGAAGAGGAGACCTTATCCAGCACAGTCCTCTCATGGCTGTCCCTTACAGTGAGGCCAGCTGAAGGTGTCCCACCCGACAGCAGATCTTGTTAAAAATGACCGCTTTACGTAGTGATTTAAAGCCACTGGTATGACACACATCACAGAAGTAGCTTGGTGCAGTTCCTGACCGAAATGGAAAGTCTCCGTGGCAGCAAGCAGTCTGAGCCCCTCTGAGACAGAAAAGGCACAAGCTGCTCAAAGCTTGCGTAGGAGACCATGAAATCAACAGGAGGGGAAAGAAGGCTTAGGAGCAGTAAGTGATGGTGCTGGTGGCCTCGTGCCCTGTGTAAAGTCTCCCCGGGTCTGGGCACATGGACAGTCATGGTGCTGCAGGGCAGCTGGGCGCCATCTGCTTCCCAGCTCTGCGGAAGCCTGGGCCTGGAACAACAGGGAGTGACCAGGGTCCTGCTGGGCAGAGCCATATCAGGAGGCCAGGGGAAGAGGAAGGCACACCAAGTTTCAGGAGCAGCATAGAGCACTTCTCGTGCCCCCCAACTCCTTCCTCTCCTCCTCCTACCGATCCCCTCCCCCTTCCCCACCAACTCCATTCCCACTATCTAACCCAGTGCTGACAGCGCCCTCCACGCCCACTTAGCTGCAGGACCAGTGATGAGTCATCCCCAGACTGTCACTTCTTGACCTTCCAGCAATAAGGAGCCATCGCTGTGCTCCCAGACACAATGAGACACGGTCTTCCGCTTCCCCAGACATTCCAGGTCAACACTGGCTTTTGGCAATCTTTAAACATTAAAAGGAAATTGTCTTTGGGTCATGCTACTCTGAAAATCCTGCTTTTTGTTGTTGTTATTTTGTTTTTTGAATGTTAAGAATCACCTATATAGTCATAAATAGTAAGACATGAACATCTCGCAGTGTTTTGAGTTTAAATGTAAGTAATAACTGTGTTTTGCTTTTTTGACTGAAACATTTTGTTGCGGCAGGTTAGCATTTCTGTCCATGCAGACATGGGATGCACCTCCCTGTGGCTTTCTATCTGGGAGCCCCGTGAGCATGACAATAACGCTTGGCACGATGAGCGCCGCCCCAGGCCCTGGCTGAACAAAGGAGCAGAGGAAAAGTGGAGGCCGTTAGTCCATGGGCTGAGGGTTCAGAGGTCAACCAAACTCACTGGGAAGGAATGCTGGCAGGAGAGGTGTCCACGCCAGGAGGGAGAAATTCGTGACGTGTAGACTCGTCTTCACAGTCGTTGTAAAAGCTGATGCTCCCTCATCAGATCCTTTCAAGTTCCTCCGACTTCTCAAACCCCGCCCTGTCACAGGCTTTTGTACACACCTCAAGTCCAGCTTTCGCTGTTTGTGGTTAAGTTTAGAGTTAGGATTGTGAATTGTGAGTGAGACCCGAGTCCTTGTGAACTGTTAGGGTTGAAACACAATTCAAGGTGAGCTGGCTCAGCCGCTCGGTCCTCTGCAGCCTGCGGTGGGCTTTCAGTTCCACAAAACTCAGCCAGCTGGAAATAGGATTATTTTAGTTTCTGTTTTGTTCAAAGAAAGTGGAAGACACATTTCCTGCCAATAAAGGGAGTGCACTGAAAAGCAAGAAGAAAACGAGAAAGAAGTTAGACTTCAGCACCATCGTCACCCAAGACAGCACTTCTCACCCGGCCCAGGTCAGTGGTTCCAGCTGACCCAGATTGCTCAGCAGTTTGGCCGACCCCAAAGAGGCAGGAAAAACAGACTTCTGGGCTACATCAACATCTGCTGAGGCAAAATGGCTCAAGGTGAACCCCTAGGATGTGAAATTTTTAATGTTTTTATTAGTATATAGCAGCTGCTGTGATATTTCCATATGTGCAATGTACGATGCACCCCGCTTCCCCTGCTTTTACAATGACTTTGACAGGTTTCAGGGCTCCATATTCACACACGTGTAGAAAGCACCTCAACCATCTCCCCCTCCTTTACCTCCCCCTCCCCTCGTGCCCTCCCCTTGATGTGACCTGTCCTGCAGTCCTGTCCTTCAGTGTTAGTGTCTGTTCATTGTCCAGTGGGGTTTTGCCTTGAATATATTTTAACAAGTTATCACGTGATTTGGGCAGAGTTGGGACCTGTCCTCACATGGGAACCACAAGGTGAGCAGAAAGAATGGGGCAGCACTGTACCGTGTGTCACTTTGTCCAGGACAATCCAAAAACAGCACCAGAAACAGACAAACTTTGAAAGCACTGTGGCTTAGGGACTCTTGCAACTCTGATCATATTCTGTGACTTCCACGTGGACTTTTCCTCTGTTGGTCTGGCCGCACAGAAGTCTCTTGAGGTGGCTGAGGCTGCTCTCCTGCTTTTTCTGCTACCGGACTCTGCTCATCTCCCTCCTGACCAGGGGACTCAATGTCATCCCAGAGGACTCATCCGAGACAAGTCCCTCTGTAGGCAAGGCAGCTTACAATACCCACAGTGTGCTGGACCAGGCGGAGAAACCAGGCGTGCAAACTCCCACGGCCTGCCATGTGAGCTAGGAACCCCTAGAAGGACACTTTTGTCAGGGAGCAGAATAGAGCCGACTCCCCTGCAGGGCAGCACCTGGAGGAAAGTGAAGCAGCAAGTCCACGGTGCTTGCACCTGCGTGCACATGGACTGCCCTGGGGATGGCTTTTGTGAAGACCCCAGACACAGTGCATGCACGGAAGCGAGGTGCTGGGGTCCTCCCTTACCACCAGGCATTGGCCTCAGATCCTTAGGCTTTCTTTCATGTTGTGCCCTAACATCTGTGGGATACCTGCTGCTGCCTGGGTCTGTGTCAGCTGTACTCTGTGTCCTAAGATCCCAGGTGAGTGACTTTACACCTTTCTCTCCCCTTTCATCATTTGTGGCAATCCAGAAAAGGAAGCTCCCTAAGAGTTACTGAGAGAACGAGACACAGAATCCTGTAAAGGACTGAGAGCCATGTCTGGCACATGGTAAGCATTTGATGAACACTCGTTCTTGTTATTATAACTGTTGTGGTCTGAGTGTTTGTCCCCCACATCTGTTGAAATTCTAATCTCCAAGGTGTTGGTGCTCAGAGGGAGATGGGTTTTTCACAGGTAAGTGAGACTGGTGTGCTTGTAAAAGGGGACTTGTTTGCTCCTTCCCAGGTGAGTCACATGGAAGGTGACATCTGTGAGGATGCAGACTCACCAACACAATATCTGCCAGCAGCCTCCAGTCCAAAGCAGTCTGAATAGAGGATGACAATGTGGGAAGGACACACTTGCCCAAAATGAGGTCAGCAGTGCTAATCCTGAGGCTCCCGGGGATCACCCCTGAAATCAACTTTAAAAGATGCAAAGCGTTCTAACATGGCTTAGAAACTGCTTCTGAGATTGGGTTTCAAGTACTGAAACTTTTAAAGACCATTTCTAGTGCTATTGAGGAGGAGTTATATAGTGAATTTCAAGAACATACGCTTTTGGGGAAAAATGGAAAAACCTACTCAAATACTGTGCAAATGGCACTTGTAACTTGAGGTAAGTCTTCTTGTGACAGCATATTATGTGTGTAGAAATTGCTTCCTATCCAACAGTTCAGAAGAGGACACAGAATGCATGGAAAACGTGTTAGATGAGGACAGAAGTGTCCCCACCAAGTGCAAGACACCTGACTCCATAACACCTATGTCGAGGTAGAACACCTGTGCCTTGCTTCATAAGCTGTAAAGAATGTAGCATTTGTAAGCACATGCGTGCTATTTTCATAGCATTTTAAAATTGGTATGTACATCAAAATTAATAAATTTAACACTGCAGGCACACATCTGAATATTTTAGCCAGATTGTGTAGTTTACAAATTCAGTTTCTTACTGGGAATATGGGGCAGTGGGCAGCTTCAAGTTTGTTTTGTATTTTATCACAGAAGACAATGAGTTTAGGTTGAGGTTCAATTGTTTTTTAATGTTACATATTTTGTTTCTTAAAAGAAATTAATGTAGCCTTACAAACTTTTTTGCTGACAAATGTAAATTATAAAATAACTTCCCTGAAAAAGGGAAGCACATAAAGCAATGAACAGTAGTAGTCCTGTGACCCTGCTGGTCAGCGTTAGGTGAAATGTGTCACTCCTTCCTCCCAGCCCGCTGTACTTACCACAGGACTTGGCACTCAGGTTTGCATTACGTTTTGCGTTCTGTTGCTATGACAAAATACCAGCACCTAGGTAATTTATAAAGGAAATAGGCTTATTTATACACAGTTTTGAAAGGTGAAAGGGCATCAGGCAGTCCAACTGCTCCTGCCTCACGCTGAGGGCACCATGAGGGGGCGTGGGCAGTAGAGATGCAGACGTGGGGGAGGGGCCAGGTGAGCTCTTTCACAACAGCCCACTCTTGCAGGGGCCATCCAGTGACATAATTGCCTCCCACTTGACCCCACCTCTAAAAGATTCCATCACCTCTCAACATCACCCTGGAGACCACACTTCCAGCACATGAACCCCACGGGAGAGGTAAAAATAAATTACAGACAAACCCTAGCCTGTAATGTCTGCATATTAATGTGGTAGCAGTGCAGGTATGAATATTACATACATGGATTAGAAGCACACATGCATTTTACTTTTACTGTGTTTGTCTCCCTCAGTAGAGTGAGATCTTTTGTCCTCACGACCTCGCTCCCAGTATGACATTCGACAGATTAATAACTACTCTGTAATGTGTTTGACAAACAAATTGATGCAGCAAAGGCCTCCATTATCAAAAATTAGTACTATTTTAATAATTCAAATGATAGAAAAGAAACAGATTGCAACCACATCACGGGCTAACTTAAGTTGTTTGATATTTCTCGTACTTTAGATTCAATGCAGAGAAAATAATTTTTTCAAGTCAATGAGACAATTTACAAGCTCTTGTTAAGCCAATAAAACAAGTCTGAGAGGATTTGAAAGACTGAAATAATTAAAAAACAAATTGGCTACCAAAGAATTACATTAGAAGTTAACAAGATATCCTGAAAAAATCCTCAAATTTGGAATTAAATAATATAATTTAGGATAAAATGAATAAAGGAAGAAAATAAAATATACATTAGAATATCTTTTGAGCTGAGCTGAAATACATTGGAAAATAGCACATGGTGGAATGCAGGTAAAGCAATGCATAGAGTGAGTGTCTTTAAGCTTTGAGTAATTCCCGTAGGGGAAACAAGGAGGCAAAATTATCTGTACTTTCTCTTTAAGAAGTTAAAAGGAGAAAATTAAATCTAGAGTTTTAAAAAGCAAATAATAAAATAAAAGGCATAATTCAATAAAAACAGAAAATGTATAAATAATAGGAAATATCAAAAAAGCCTGAAAAATTAATAAACCCCTGGTAACTGACCACGGAAAAAGGAGACCATAAGCTCACCACATCAATAAGAGGAGGTACCGTACAGGTGCTGGCCCATCCAGGTCAGTCACGGAGTATTGAGAAGGTCACAGCATGAATTTTACAGGCTATGGGAAGGGGCTACAGTCCTTCAAAGACACAAGTTGTTTAGAACCAACAAGGAAAGTACACAACTTAATTTGGTCTTTCTCTATAAAAGATATTGCATATTTAATGCCAAATCATCCCCTAAATAAAACTCTGGATTTTGTGGTTTCACTGTGTGAAAGCTATCAAACATACAAGACTAAGCTTCTGCCATTTTAACCTAACCTCTTTCAAAAAGTAGAAAAATAAATACTACCTGTGTTCCATTGCTGTAACAAAATACCTGACAGAAACAACCTACGGCAGGTAAGATTCACTGATGTTTCAGAGTTTCAGAGGTTTCAGTCCATGACTGCTTGTTCCATGGTCTGTGGCCACAGCGAGGCAGAGCATCTTGGTGGGAGGGTGGCAGAAGAAAGCTGGTTTCCTCATGGTGGCCAGGAAGCAGAGAGACAGCGCTAAGAAGGGTCTGGGGACAAGGTATATCTCTCCAGGTCACACCCCAGTGACACACTTCCAGATAGGCAAAACCTCTGAAAGTTTCCATCACCACCCAAAGATGCCATCAAATCATAAATCCATCAAAGGATCGATCCCCTGAGGAAGCAGAGCTCTTATGAGCCAATGGCTTTACAAAAACCCAGTTCTGAACACCGCTCACCCTGGGGACAAAACCTTCGACACAGAGCCTTGTGGGATGGAAAACCTCATATTGAAATGACAATGCTACTCATTTGTTCTACTAGCCAGCCTCTCCCTGATATCAAAAGCTAACCACACTGTAGAAAGGAAAACCATAGGCCACGTCATTCATTAGCTCAGATGCAAACACAGCAACGCATCGACACCATGGCTAACGGGGTTTCAACGCTGAAAACCACTCGATGTAGTCTCGTTAGTCCAAATAAGGACCGCCATAGACAGTCTGCTTATGATGAAAAAATATTGGGCAGACTAGAAACAGGAGTGACTTTGCTCAATCTGAGAAATTACATTTAGGAAAAAACTGAACAGAAAATGTCAGGCTTTATGGGATCCTACAAAAATATTGAACTAGTAAATGAATTTGACAAAGTTGAAGACTGCCAGGCTAATAGACAAAAATCAAATTCACTTTTATGCACTGTCATGGAAATTCCTGTTTTACATTGCCTCATGTATTTCAAACATCGAGTAAAAACCTACCTAAAGATGTGGAAAGTCTCCACACTGAAGACTAAAAATGATTTTATCCAAATTTAAATCCCAATGGCTGTAAATAAGTGGAGATACACTCTGTAAGTAGTTGCTGATAGAGAATTAAATCTTGAGACCACCAATGACACCCGAGACCATTGATGAGAACTGGACAAGGGACCGCATTTGATCCTCAGTCTTGTTGGAGGACGTGCAGAGCTTGTAGGGAACACTAGGAGGTGGTGACGGGCAGTCTTGTTCTCATGATCTGTAAGGGAGAAGCCGTGGTTCTGGAACCCATGGAAAAAGAGCTTGTTGTTGACCACTGGGACCTTGTGAGTTTGAGCTAGAACACGGTGACAAATGGAAGTGATACAGAGGACTCTGTCATGCTGTACCAGCGCCTCATAAGAAGTGGCCCTTTCAGAGCACGCAACATCTGGCTTTTTAAGCTTGGCCTCCCTCATTCCACACCATCATCTCAGTTCCAGCCATTTTCCAGAAAATGACGTGGTTCTATTTTTCTTTATGGCCGAGTAGTATTTCATGATGTATGTGCGCGTATATGCATATATGTATGTGATATTTTCTTTCTCCTTCCATTGGTTGTTGGGCACCTTGTTTGATGCCCCAGTTTAGCTATTGTGAACAGAGCTGCAATCGACACGGGATGCACTCTTGTACATTGATTCACACTCTTTTTGGCATTTCATGGATTTGTAGAAACTGCACCTAAAATAATGGTGATGATAATGACGATGGTGATGGGACATGAATGTAAAAGGGGGACCATCCTGGAGGACTGACAGGAGGGGAAAGGATACTGAGGGGGAAGAGGACTGAAAGGAGCTGCACATGTTTGAAGACACAGTAATGAAGCCCAACCAACACTATGAAAAGGAGCGAAGGAGGAGGGGAGGATGGGAGTATAATGGAGGAGGTGAACTTGTTCCAAGTACACTGTACACGTGTGTGGAGTTACCACGCAAGACTCCATGTATTATTAATGTAACCTATTCAGAATATAATAAAAATATTTTTGAAAGTCGCCCTTTGAAAGTAGAGTTTCTTAACTAGTCACCATGATCGTACTTCTTACTGAAGCGTTAACATGATCTGTGTTCTCCCAACGTGAGGAAGGACAGGGCAAGGTTTGGAGGGGTAGTTTGCTGCCTGAATGTGGGCACCCCACAGAGAGTCGATGGACAGATTGGCGGAGAGTTCTTCAGAGACCCCGGCAGGGAGCTGTAGATAACATCCCATGCTAGTGAGCTACAAGGTTGTCGTGAAATTACAGAGGAAGAGCAAGTGGGAGGAAAAAATGGGATGGATATGTCAAGAGAGAGTCGAAAGAGAACTGAGAGAGGGTGTGGGAAGAGAGGGTGTGGGAAGAGTAGAGAAAGAAACAGACAGAAAGGAGAAATGTGGTAAGAGAGTCAGATGAGGAAAAAGAGGAAGACAGGAAGAATCATAAAAGAAATGTGAGGAAAACATCCTGACTAGGCTACTGCAATTAATAAGTATCAGAATATGCTAATGATTAGAAAAACTGTCCTTTCAGAGCCTTGGTGACAACCCTGAAAGGTGTAGGGACCCGGTGAGGCTTGAAGGGGAAATGGCCAAGTCTAAACTGGTCACAGACTGACAACTGCAGACAAAGCCAGAACCAGACTGGGCCAAGCTGAGGGTCAGATAATCTCTTAGACTTAATGGATGTGGAATTTTTGCCTTGCTTAAGAGTTAAATGATAGCCAATATTATAGGAAAAACAGAGTTTAGGAAGACACTTGTATATTTATGAAAATAAAAAGTATAATGAGGATTTATACAAAACATATGTTATGGCAGAATGGTCATCTGTCTCTCAATCCTTCTTTCCCTTCTTTCACTTGTCAGTCCACAAGTGTTTTCTGGATTCACAGCAATAGAAAAGACTACGTTTTACAGCCTCCTTTGCCTGTCATGACGAATGGGATGGAGATGAGGGAGACGTGACTTCCCTGTTGCGCTCCTTAAAAGAGCAGGTGACCCTGGACCGGGGAATCTGAGTGAGGCCTGTGGGTTGTATCACTGTCTTGGGTTTGAGCCTTGGGGACCTGTCAGCCTGATGCAGAGGAGTCAGGGACTCCCGAGTAGGTTCTTGGTTGTGGGTCTGGGCTCAGGAGAAAGCCTCAAGAATTTTGGTGGAGATGGGCAAAGGGGAAGCAGAGGATGGTGACCATCCATTTACCATGGCCGCAGAAGCAGCCTCAGATGGGAGCTGAAGAGGACTGAGCCTCACACTTCCTTCTGAGCTTTGTAAGGGGTTGGTAGTTCCTGTAGGTGACGGGGCAGTGTAATCTTCACCGTCTTGCTCCAACTGTGCTCTCCACGGCTGGAATTAACCTCAAATGCTCCTGACCTGATGGGCAGCATTTGCGCCTGCCAAATACAAAGCAATCCTGGTGCAGTTCACAAAGAACCTGGGTGTTGTCAACATCTGGCCTTTGTGGAGGCCACTGATCACCAGCAGATGTCCCCTCCATCCAGGTCTTTCCTGGTTCCTCTAAGTGGGTGAGAACAGCTAGGCAACAAGAAAGCCACACTCCAGCTGGTGGAACGATAAGCAGATTGCAGAGATGCAATACTGGTGCGGAGCCCTGCTATCCTCCCCAGCAGACCTTCTCCAGATCGATGGGCCACCAGGTTTTGCATGGGCCCTGGCTAAAATGTGACTCCAATCTTAACCATTTTCTCCCGGTCAACAGTGTATAGCACGGTTCATCTTAACACAGCTATAGTTTATTCTTTGGGGAGAGTAGACTGTTGGTAACTCTCATGCTATCTGATTGAAACACACCACGTAGCCATTTCTTCAACCAACTCTGTGGACCTAAAAATGAGAGCTAGTGACCTATTTTCTTCTTTTGAAATTTCAAGTGTGTCATGGACCAAATTCATGAAAGAATAGGGATTTTTGACATCTCTTCATGACTCTCATGAGCCGAACTCTGTCAGATGACACAATCTTGGAACTCCCAGCGGAGGTCACTAACTGGCAGTGCTCCAGTGGGGCACAGTGAGGCTTAAGGGAGTCACCACTCAGCCTCCAGGAACACTTTCTTCCCAAATCTTCATCTTTTCCCCATAAAAACAAACAAATAAACAGTAGATCCATGTGATACCCATCAACCTTGAGTTAGCCTGAAACAATCTCTGTCAACATCAAAACTCCAGATATACCTTTCCTGCTTCTCACTCTTTGCAATGTGTTTGTAGTCAGCATTCCTGGTTCTCTTCCACATGGGGCTCGCATTTCTGTTCCTGTCAATATATCCCAGAAGCAAAAGGTTTGGTAGACTTTGCAGATGTCAGACAGCTAGGAGACCAGCAAGTGCTCTACCATTTCTCCAGATGGGAAACTGAGGCATGAACATGTCTGTGGCCAGGACAGGCAGGGAGTTTTTGGTGTGGGTCAATTAACACTGGGGGTGTCTCCTCACCCAAGGTTCACATTTACACACAAGTATAAAGAGGCAAAAAGAGCAGCCCCCATGACTGGAGCCTGCAGCCTAAAATCAAATCTGGGAAACCTTAGAGACCCTGCCCTGGAGCCGGTGGAGAGCCTGCGGCTTGTACCATGTCCCATGCTGAGCCTGCCCCAAAACAGCTGCCCCAGCATTTGTTCCTGCAGCCTACCCTAAGAGTGCCCCTTTCTGTGACGCTGTTTCCAGACCAGCAACGTCCTCCTGCTGTAGCCCAGTCCTGTGGGCTCCTCCTTAGCGTGTGGGTCCACCGAGAGTCTCCCTGGGAAGGTGGTTCTCCCAGCTCAGCCCATGTTTTCCCTATCAAGAGAAGACTCTCTAGTTTTGGTGCTTATGGTGAGCTTTGGATGTTTCTTACCTGACTTATTTCCATGTTAAGGAGAGGAGAAGGTGTTATATTTTACTTAATTTATCTTGGAAAATAACATTTGCTACTCCTCTTTACAACACCCACTCTAGTTTAATTTGAAAGCATTCCAGCCTCCTAAGGCGAACTTTAAGCAGATCATCACCATCTGAGTGAATCAGAATTTTGTTGTGATAGTGTTACCAAAACACGATGTAGCAAAAAGTGTGGGTTCTGTCATGATCAGTAGCCATTCCCCATAACTCCAGCTTGTAAACTCCTGTCACCATAGATAGCCTTGTCATTTTCTGAACTGTGGTCATAAATATGGGAACGGCAAACTAGCCCAATAACGTCAAGGCAGTGAGGATTCCATGTTAGTGGTTCCATTTCAAGACTCGATGCTTTTGAAAATG
The DNA here is from genome assembly GCF_047511655.1 of Castor canadensis. Classification (NCBI taxonomy): domain Eukaryota; kingdom Metazoa; phylum Chordata; class Mammalia; order Rodentia; family Castoridae; genus Castor; species Castor canadensis. The sequence continues at coordinate 1,204,737 of NC_133386.1, read as the reverse complement.
TTGTGTGAGAACACAAGAAGTTTCAAAGTGGCCAACCAACGGGCCTCTCTGGTGACCCACAAATTCATTTTGGGTCCAGTTGGGGATGAGAGCGTTGGACACCTCTGTGTGAGTTTGGACTTGCAATGGCTGGCAGCGAGCAGTGCCCGCCCCTCGGGACAGCCCGTGTTCCTCCCTGATCTGGGTCCTGTGACGGCTGCACTCCATAGCCTCTCACTTCACCTGTATGGATCTTTCTTTTCTCCCATGTCAGAACACACCCTCGGGATTTCAAGCTTCGGTTTTCATGCATCCTGAGCTCTGCGATGCTCGGTGTTCTGTGAGCCTGTGTTTTGATCATTCTATCACATGCTGAATGGAAACACAGCTTAAGATTTTCATAAAACCCTTTGAGATCACGGGCAGGATGGTGCAGATCTGCGAAGCCCAGGTTAAGGCCACTGTGAAGTGACACTTTGTCAAAGACAGTCGTGTGTTTTTGCTATGACAATTCTGTAGGAGCCCAAGTATATATATTAAAAAACCCAAGCAAAGGAAACTGTTTACCCAAACATGAAAGGGGCTCCTGTTTCCATGTGCCCACTGCGACGGGCTTGTTGAACACCTGCCCGTCAGCTGTGGCTTGCCCTTCAGGCAAAGCTCTGCCTCTCAAGGTGTCTGGGAGACATTGTGCAGACAGATCCATCATGAACGAAGCTGCCGTCCAGATGTTCAGTTGCCTCTGAGCAAAACGGATGTCTTCTGAGGTTTACAAAAGTCACAGACCTTCCCCCACTTGCTCGCCTGCCTTTCATGTTCTTCCATCACCTCAGGATCACGATTCTGAGAACACCCAGTACCAAAGGCAACACACCAGTGATGTGTGTGGGCTCACAAGCAGGGATAGCTGTGGGCTCCTTACCAGTGAGAGACCACCGAGTCCACAGGAGATGGACACAAAGGACACAGCCACACCCAGACCTGAACCATGACTGATTCAGTAGAGTCGCAAAGTGGAGAGAGACGCTTGACTGTTTCTAGGCCAGAGAGAAGATGGTTCTATGGACCACAAGGATAGTTGTCCTCTGGGTTTCTGTGAGGTCCAGAGGAACTTCATTCTAGACACATGACAGGCTGGGTCCCTGCACACATGCATGGCTCCCACACAGACACCTGGCCAAGGAGCAGAGCCTGGGCCCACTGGGGAGCAGCCCAACACCACATGGTACCCACTGGAGCACAGTGGAAGGGGAAGGGAAAGGATGTCTGATAATTAACATGGCAGAATCCCACTGTGGGACTTTCAGCCTTAGGTGTATGAGGTGCAGATATAAAACCTAGGTCATCACAAATGGAAACCTCAGTGTTCCTTCTCTATCAGCCTTGTTGTCCACCAAGCTACAGAGAAGTAAAAACTGAGGGTGAGGTGGCTCTAATGGTGGATGAATGAGGTCTGAGTGAAGTGACACAGACAAGGTCAGTGTGGCAAATGTCCAACAGGTAGCTCATGAGCGTCACCCCTTCAGTGGTGCTCCCATCTGTGATCCTTGTCCTGTTCTTGCTCTAAGAAAGGCTTAGCAACAGAGGTCCCAGACCTGCCACTCAATTGTCAGTTCTTGCTAAGCCCAGGCCAGAGCGAGGGCTGGAAGCCAGTGTCCTGCCTCACTGAAGTTCCTTAGAGCTGGGCCAGCCTTGACAGAGAAAGGGGCAGGAGGAGGCAGTCGTGCAGTGAGCATCAGTCTCAGGAAGCAAACTGCCCCTCGGACGCGGTGGTGAGAGGCAGCCCTGAGATGAGCACCGTTGCTGCTTTTTCCTTTGTGTTTCCAATTGGGGTCAACTCCAAGGTGATTAGCTTTATATCTGATCCAACAGGGTCTTGTTGAAGGGGCAGTTTGAAGCAATGATTTCATGGGGGAGCCTTGGACGGGGGAAAAGAAAACTGCTCTATTCAGAAGTGTCTGCTCAACAGTCCATCAGGGAGAACACCGTCAGTAGCTTGGATTGTGCGTGAGTGCTATGCACAGCTCCTGGTAACCAGTCCAACCTGTCTGCTGCAGAGCTGAATTCAGTCCTTCCTCAGCATAGTCCCTGCTCACCTGCTCAGACCTCTCCCCTGGGTTTGCATTCAAGGAAGAAGAAACCCCACTCACATGCAAAAATGTGTCTCGATTCACGAAAAGAAGTCCCCAGGTCCTGAGTACAGACAGCTGCACTTGCAAATAGCACATGTGGTGAAATCCACGGTGCTACACCTGGAATATGGACCAGGTCATTTGTACGTTTGTGAAGGTGCCAGCATTCAATATGGGATTAGCATTTAGACTGTCACAGCAGGAAAAGGAATGCCACACACTCGGATTAAAAAAGGTAGACGTATGGTGATGCATTTCCCCACATTGAAGCTAGGTTTTTAAGTGCAATGCTCCAGGTGTTTGGGCTAGGTCAGGTGAAGGCACAGGTGTGGACCTCGGTGGCATCTCCATGCTCCCTGCCAGCAGGGAGCTCAGTTCCTGTACCGAGAGCTGGATACTTGGCTTCCAGCATTTTATTTAAGAAAAGTTCAATTATCATAAGTCTATCTTCCCTCCAATGCTAAAATTCTGAGAACAGACTTTCTCAGAAGACAAAGAATAAACCAGGAGAACAGAAGCCCAGCAATGTTGGAGACGAGGTGGGTGAAGACTTGGTTGTTGTTTCTTACACATTGTTTACAATGACAAACATTTGGTAAGAAATGTTTCTCTAGACTTCTGCAGATGTGGCTTTCCCCTTTAACAGGTGGCCCTACTCACCTGTCTGTATTAGTGGGCACCTCCCCACACATCTGCCTGGAGAGAATAAAATGTCTGTGGTCTCTTTATAGAGACTGGGTTAGGACAGCTGTCCCTGGGACAGAGACACCTTTCCTCTCACAGGCTCTCCAAGACTTCCCATGCACCAACACAGCTGTCTGTCCCCAGACCCATTCAGAGACAGTTCACGAAACTTTCCTTTTTCCTTTAGCATTGCAACCGCTGGCTTTTAATTTTCAAAATGAAATTTTTAGGTTTAAGATTGTTCAGAAGAACTTATGAAGCAGGTCTGGTTTTATTCTAATCTAGAAACATCTTTTTAGGACAAAAATGAACAGTGTCTATGGCAGTTACTCATTTGCCCAAGTCTGGGTTAAATAACTACAATAGGGAGCTCTTTTGTGAGAGTTCCCTACCTCTCAGTCAGCAGAGTGGTGAAGGTGGGATTCAAGGAAAGAATGAGCCCAGGAGACAAGGGCTTCTGAGGATGGCAGAGTCTACTGATTGCCTGGCCAGTCACTATTTCTTGGTGTGAGGCTCACAGTGGTCACCACTACTCAGAGGAGTCATGGCTCCACTGAACTGGCATGGACCTCGTGTGATCTGCCTTGGACATGTGTTAACCCTGTATATTCCCAGTCCTTTCTTGGAGGTTCTGCTCCAAATGTGTAGAGGGGTTCTTCACTTATAACAGTGTTCCAGTCTGTGGAAATGTTAGACTACATCTTTTAGCCATTTCTTCTGCAGATGCTGTGTGGGCTGTCCCTTCAATTGCATCAGTGGGATAGAGACAAAGCTGGGGCAAGTGAGTATGCACCCCAAGAATGTGCCTGTTTTAGAGTTGGTGCCTCAAGTCAGTGTTTACGAGACTGCAATTTTACTATGTTCTTAAAACGCCTTCATGTTTAGGTGGGTGGAGTAGCTCAAGTGGTAAAGACACCTGCCTAGCAAGCTTGAGACTCTGAGTTCAAACCTCAGTGCCGCAAAAAAGAAAAAGAAAAAAAAGTATCCATGTGGATCTAGAGCCTGAGAGTCCTGATGGTTCTGCTTTCTTCAGGTGATCATTTCAGGGCCACAAAGTCAGTTGGAACAAAGCCTCAGTGCACTGCCGAGCTCAACTGAGGCTACAACTTGGGGCAGTGGCTCCTCGTGTCCTCTCCACAGCCTTTCTTGGCCTTTCCTAGACCTGGGCTTCTGCCCAGGGATGGGATGGGGAACCCATTCCGTCCCCCTCATGAAGACCTGTCATAGTTTATTTCTGTCTGAAGGATTTTCCCAATAGCCTCAACGAGAAAATGCTTAGATAGGACGGAGGCAGGAACGTCGCTGAAGTCCTGGGAGCTAATTGATTGTGTGTCCCTCCAAAGGTGCCTCGATGCCTCCCGGGCGTTGACCCCCACCTTCCTTCCTGTTCCCCTGTCTCCCCGGCTTGCTGTCCTGCCTGCTGAAGACCTCAGACCCCAGCCCATTGCAGACCCAAGTTCCGGCCAGGAAGAACAGTTGACAGGGATCCCTCGATTACCAATGCAATGTCTGTTTTCCAACTAATCTCACTAACGGGGTCTCCTTTGCATGACTGGGAGGGTGGGCGACTACTGTGCAGTGCACATATGTTGACTCCGGCTCTTTGGAGGAGGCTCCTGGGCCCTCAGTCAGGATGGGCAGGAAGGGGGGTCTCGGTCACCCCCATTCACAGGTCACCTGGGCCTCATGTAAGCCATGCCAATCCTCTCCTGAGGCACTTCCTGCCCTGGCATGCTGACCTTGCTTCAGCTCAGCTGCAAAAGTGGATGCTAAAGGTGTCACACACACACACACACACACACACACACACACACACACACACACACAAACACACACACACACACACACACACACACACACACACACAGGCCACCCAGGCTGGGCCTCCACCTCTGCCTTCTCCAGGCCTTGGTGGATCCCACCCCAGGCCCTGGGGCAGGCTCGGGGGTCAGCATCACCTCCTACCATGGAGCTCACACATCCTCGGGCCCAGTTCTTACTTTGATTTCCCAGTCCAGTTTTTCCTTTTGTGAAACTGAAACTGGTGTGGTTTTTGTTGTTGTTGTTTTGTTTTGCTTTACGCCAGTTTCCTCTTTTACAAACATCTGTACTTAGAGAAAATTACTTCTTAACTTTGGAACATGCATGTGGTCCCGCTCTGACTTCCTCCTCTTCCCGCTCAACCCATTCGCAAACTCTTGCAAATTTATTCACAGGTTTAAATTAAAATTGCTGAGTTCTTTCTAGTTTAAGGGTGAGCTAGCAGCTAGCTGTTCATACCAGAGACTTCACTTGGAGATTCCAACATAGTGACATCCATACCTGTCACATTGACAAGGAGGACAAGGATTACTAACAGGCGTTTGAAGAATGGTGTGAACACCTGGGCCCTCATTCTGATTTTGTTATGTGGAAAGCTGGAAGGTGAATGCACTGTTGGATTTTCAGGAAACCCAGCCCCAAAACTTTTGCTATTTATTGTGGATGTTTCCATTGTACGCTGGGTGGGGGTCGGGGGGCTGTCATTCCCTTCAAAGTTCACTTCATATCCACAGAGGACAGGTGAAAATCAATGTCCCTAATGTGACTGTTTCTGGGATGAGAGGCAGAGAGGCTGCTGAACCTGTGGGATTTGACAATTGCTGCGTCTATCCCCTGAGATAAGGGGGACGGACATGCTCGTGCCACCAGCAGAGCCCCCAGGACTATAGTTGCAGCTCTTCCTGGGGTGGGGACCAGAGAAAGGAGGTTGGAGCTCAGGGTTCTGTGGGTCCTGCCCTCTGTGTGTCTCCTTCTCCATGTGAATATGCACAGTGCAGTGCAGCGCAGTGCAGTGGGGACAAAGTTGATGGCCACCTAGGAACAGGACCCGCCCCAGGCTGGGGGTCTTCACAGATCGGTGGGGACTTTGTATCATTTTTCAAATTCAACAGATTGTAGCCAGTCCTAAACTATGGTTTTCTGAAGCAGTTCGTGGTCTGAGAATCTGAGACCTTTTTAGCTACCTGGGGTCCTCTGGTAGCTCAGAGCTGGACTGGCTAGGGCAAAGTCACTTCCGAGAAAGAAAAGGAAAGCAAAAGCAACAGGAGGAAAGGTGAGATGGATTTTACCTGCAAAGCATGCTGGGATCTTCCTGAGGCCTCACAGGGGGAGACTTCCATTTGAGCTGATGGTTTCCAGCTCACCTGCTTTACGGCTGGGTGCAACTGTTCACAGACCCCAGCTGCCAAACGAGGCCTGCTGTGAATTCAGACTTGGCTAGTGAGAACGCCATAATAAAACAATTCTTTGATGTCCAATCCCAGAACATAAAATCCTAAAGTATGCTTTTACTAAGGTGAGCGAGTAGATGGTTTGGGTTAGTATGTGAGCAGTTGCAAATGTCAGAGGCTAGGAAGGACATAAACTCTGCTGGAAATTTCACTCGAGCCAGGTGTCTGGTTTAAATTTGAAGACTTGAATATATTAAATTTGCTTTATTGAGCTGTTATGCATGAAATTGCATCCTCACGTATCTGGAAAACAGTAGAGTTTTCTCTGGAGTCCATGGGATACCTGTGGTTTTCAAGTTTGGAGAGGAGACCTCATCTCTACACGCTATCACATAAGGCCCTACCCCCTGGCCAAGCCTGAGGACAGTAGGTCAGGATGACAGCAGCCTGATTTGGAAGTCAGCACCCTGGGCTAGTCAGGCTCTCTCTGTGTAGGAAAACCAGCCCATCTCCCACTGTAATTGGGTACAGATAACAGGCTAGCAGCAAGAGTAGAGACAGTTTCTCCTGAGTGCAGGGGAAGGTGGTTCTCCTTCCTCTGCAGGAGGAGCTGGGGTTCCCTAGCTGAATTTATCATTCCTCTCCCTACACCTGAGCCATTAGGTGTGACAGAAGCAAGTTAGGAGGCATGAGTAAAGGCCTGACCCACATGAGCAAAGGGCAGGATAGGGACTGGGGCTTTGCCTTTCAGGTTGAGTTAAAGACATGTAAGCCAGAGAACATACACAAAATATTTGAGGAACAGCAGGCACCATCTATTTGATGTAACTAACAGAACCCTGCAGATGCCACCTTCTGCAAGGGCTTGCCTCACTCCATGTACGTGCAAATGGGAAAGTCACTCTGCACAGTGTCCAGAACATAACTGGCTCACGTCCCCTCCCCAAGCTGCAGTTCCCATGTCTACAAGCAGGGATGGCAAAGGCACCCACGTCTGAAGAGTAGCGAGGATAGATTAGGAAATAGGAAGCATGATAAGTCATGCAGAGCAGAGAAGGAAAAACCTCCCAGCTGTTATTATCAGCAGTAATAAAACCTGAAATTGCTCTGGGCCTGTAGCTTAGAAACATGGCAGAAGACAATCCAGATTCCAGGAGACACAGAGGATAATGGATGACATACTGGTCTCAGTTATTCTTGAGGGACGGGGAAGAGCTCTGTGTACGTGTGTGTGTGAGGGGAGAATGAGTTTGGACCCCTGCGGATCCTTGTCTCCTGTTTCTCAATCACAGCCTCTTCCAGGATTTAAGAGCAGAAAACACATCCCCTTGTGCAGATGTGTTACCAGGAAACGCCGAGAGTGTGAAGTGGGACTGGGTTTCCCCATCGACGCCCTCTTGCTTGCAGGTGGTAGGTGAAGGCTCACAGAGGCCAGGGCCCACCCTGGAATCCAGATGTGCCCTCTCCTCTGGTCTGTTCCTCCGGCTGCCGCATGCAGAGCTTACAGCAGCAGGAGGTAATGCTCTAATCAGGCATGTGGAAATTCCAGGTGACTCCTGCATAGGTGACAGCTTAGCCAGCAGCTGAAGTGGCCCAGAGCCCAGAGCACTTGGCTCTGTGTATTGAGTGTACAACTCTAAATTTAATACAAATTCTGCAGTTACAATGGGAGAGCAGTCTGACTATAAATTCTACCTCAATAAAGCTGTGAAAAAGTGAAGGTAAAATAAACACTTGTTTTTGCAAATAAGCAAAAACTAAGGTGCTGTCCCTGGCAGAGCTGGTACAAGAAAGGCAGGAGGAATCGGGACCCAGGAGAGGAGATGGCCAGACACAGCAGCTGGGGGGCAAGCGGAGCCCTCTTTCCTCTCACTTCAGAACATTTCTTTAAAACGCAGCTGACTGCTTCATAAAAATATGTTATAGTTCTCATACACATGCAGAAGGAAGATACCTGACCAGCGTCAGGGGAGGGTCTTGGGAGGACACTGTGTTTTTCACTCTTTTCGAGGAAACAGTACATGGAGAAGATGGCAGTCGTTCCCTGTAACGATCAGAGAGGGTGCAGCCAATAATGAATGAAGGGGAAACTGAGTCCTACCAAACACTCTGTTCAAAGTGTATAAGGGGAAGGAAAAAGGAAGACTGGGAAAATAAAATCCAAGAGCAAACTTGTAGTTTTCACCTCGACCACGAGGATGATCACAAGTGTAATGGTTCAAAGTGTTTGTGACATGCGGCCCACTGACACAGGATTCTAGAACACCAGCCGGTCCGAAGTGACAGAAAGCACGTGGGTTGAGGTCTGCAGACAGTGGGAGGACAGGGAAGAGGGAGAAATGACAAAGAGACCCAGATGTCTACCTATGACAACTTATCAAACCGAATGCTTGAAAAACACACAAATTAGTGGATGTTAGTTATGCCAAAATAAAGATGCATTGAACTGAAATAAAGGCTATCAAATCGTACACCTTAATGTGTGTGTTTATGTGTGTCAGGTATAGCTCGATAAGGACATATAGAACCATAATAAAAAGAAACAAAGTGTAATAAGATCTTAGGGACTGGCTCTGTGAGTGTGAAGTCTACACTCGTGTTTGTGCTCCTCCTGGAAGCCTGTGTGTTTTGTTGATGAAAGAGTGATCACAGTTTAACAATCCAGGCTGGATGAAATGGCAAGTCACACCCAGGTCAACAGCAGGCATAAGAATGTGTCAGAAACAACTGAGACAAAGTGGCCCTGAAGGTTCAAGGGTATAATGTCAGCAGTCCTCCACACAGGAGCAAGTGAAGTCTTTTCTGATCAGAGCACCCAGGAGAGAAAGCCAAGAAACCAAGGCACAGCCTAGCCAGCCCTGTAGCTGAACCAGGCCATTTCCACTCTAAATCTTGCCCTCTCTGCTGCAGAGCTTGACCTAGAACTGTGTTGGTGTGTTCTCAAGACCAAGGTTAAAGCTACATTTGTGCTACCCGCCCCCCTTAATCTACTCATTGATGACTGACATTTCTTTCTTTTCAAATAGAGAAAAATAGGATATCTTTGGCTGATAAAGAGTTAAAAAGTCAAGAATGTTGGCAGACTATAGAAAGATTTATCTCTGCTTAGTTCTCCTGACAGGTTCTCCTATTATTTATGGGAGTTAGGGAATTGTGGCATTCTTTCAGGTCACCTGTGGAACATCTGGCATTCATTTAGGGAAAGGGGTTCATTAAAGGAGCTGTAATTTATTGGACTCGTTTCGGCTGGTCAGGGAGAGCTCGGTTGTCAGTATTCTGTGCAGGTTTTGGTCGTGTAAGTCTCTGGGTGTGTAGGCAACAGCAGAGAAGTATTGTAGAAGAGGCCATGAATCAAAACCACGGCCTGGATCAATCAGTATTCATGATGTGGGGTTTTCTCTGCTCCACTCAGATAGTCACTGTGAATTCCTAGCAACTGCAGTGCTGGGAATTGATCCAGGGGTGCACACAAGTGCTTGGCCACTGAGCCACATGGCCCCCTTCTTGTTAGTCTCCAGAGAAGCATCTCCAGGGAGGTCCAGTCAACAGGCAAAGACGAGGCAGAGCATGTTTAAAATCCCCCAAGTCCTGAAAACCTTCCTGCAGAAGTGAGACACTTAGATTACCTCCCACCCCAGGGGCGTTTCTGACATACGTTCAAAGGGGCAGACGAGAAATAACCAACCAATTTCCTACAAGAAAGGTCAGGACAGAGTGGCACCCCCATTCTTCTCTAAGTCAGACTCATGTGGGGGAAAGCATAGTCTCACAAGGGGACCTGAAGGAACTGTGCTAACTTCACCACAGGTAATCACTGAGAGTGAAGTGCAGACCCAATAGACTCAGTTTCTCCATTGTGATTAAATGGTGCGTGGCCCAGAAGAGAGTCTCCACCCACAGCACTTCATGGTCCATAGAGCTTGTGGAGTTCTTTTTATTCTGTTTTGATTATGAAGATAAAAATAAAATCTGTCTGAGATTTTTGATGATAATTTCCAACATATGGAAAAATGGTTTCTTTAATTGCCATGAACACAGCCTGGAATTTTGACCATGGTACCCAGGAGCTGAAAATCTCCTAAAAGCCGCATCTCTATAACTCTAAGGAAGAGAAAAATTTTCTATATTTGCATTTCTAAAACCCGAGTGAAGTTCTCTGGGAATTCTGGTTGAAGATAAAATCTCTGTCCTACAAAGAAGAGGAAAGGAGAAAAGAGGAGAGGAAAAGGGAGGAGAAGAGGGGAAGGAAGGGGAGGGGAGGGAGAAGGTGAGGGAGAAGGGGAAAGAGACAGAGACAGAAAGGGTGACAGAGAAATGAGAGAGACAGAGATGAGACAGAGACACACAGAGACAGAGACAGAGGGAACATTATTTAGCTGTCTTAAAAAGTCAATATGACATCGGAACAACAAGGTCAGTGACAGAACTACGTGATGAATGCATTGCTTTAGGTGGCATAATTGGACAACAGATGAAAGGAAAACACAGGACTTTGGTGTTGAGCTTACCTGATTTTAATTGAATTAATCAGGAAATTGGATGGTACTGGTAGAAAGCCTCAAAGGGGATGTTTTGTAATGCAGGGGAAAATACCATGCCTGAAGCAGGATGGAGCTGAGCTGTCTCGGATCACATCAGAGGTAAACGAGGTTGTAAGCAGGAAAGGCAGGATCAGCGTGTGCGTGCACGCGTGTGCGGGGAGACAAGGAGACCACGCTTGGTGCTCTGAGGACTGAGGAGTGAGACCGGAGGGTGGTGTCTGAAGCCTGGAAGTCAGAGCTTCCATTTCATGTTTTATCTAACCATCTCCCCGCAGCCAGCCCCTCCAGTCCTCTCCCGTCCTCAGTACTGTCACCATAGCCCCTGTGTCTCATTTCCGCGCAGTGGCCCTGCCTTGCACGGAGAGAATTATTTCACATCCGACAGGCACTGGTGGCAGAGCCACACTTGGAAAGCCCCAGCCCCTCACCCGGGCTGGCATTAGAGTTCAGCTGAATTCAATTCATGCAGCTCTGAACAGAGCCACCACTCCCCACTTCCCCACAATGTCATCCCACCTTCCTGTGGCCACTCTTGTGCAGGTATAACCCCCATCCCTGGCAGGACTCATCTTGCCTACTGTTCCCCATGGTGGTGAGGAAAGTGAGCTCAGAGCAGGTGCTCCAAGTCTGCAGACCCACAGATGGATCCCGGGTCCCAGCACGGGACACCTCCAGTCAGGTTTGCTGGCAGCTCAGTCATGTAAGAGTCAGCTTCAGCCCTGAGTTTTAAGAAGACAGGTGATTATTTTACAGTGACTATTTCCAAGTAAGTTTATTTACGTGGACGTAGTCCGTGGCCTTTCTCAACCCTAGCTTTGGCAGAAGCTTTGTAACCAGCATGTGATTACAGATCCCACAGCTTGGGTTTGACTTATCCCTCCACATGCAGTAATGAGGGGGAATGAGGACAGGGACCTGACCTTGTGCTTGGCTTTGCTTGGTTGTAAATGAATGAATTGTCAGGGGAGACAATCCAATTCGTTGTAGCTTTTCACTGAAGATGGGTAAGGAGTTCAAGCTGTGATTGAAGGAATATCCAGGCACATCTATGTTTGGAAAGATGCCCTTGGTTGGTAATTTTGCATTTTAGGTGGAGGTATTTTTCTCTTCCTAGAACGTTCTTGATTGCTATGACATGGGATTTCTGATTGGCTGCACCAATCTGCAGGGTGTTGACCCCTGCCAAGAATTGTCTTGCAAGAGATGAGATGAAGATCAGGGCCCAGAGCTCGCCAACAACGCCTCCTGGTGTCTGAGATGCAGTCGGCTCTGTGCTGGTGACCATGGCTGGGAATCACACAGAGTGGGACACAGCAGACCTGTGACCGGGTGACATGGCTGAGAGTCACACACAGAACAGGACACAGTGGGCCTGTGACCGGGTGACATGGCTGAGAATCACACACGGAATAGGACACAGCGGGCCTGTCAGGCCCAGTGCAAGCTCCTCTCCCATTGTGATTTCAGATTGTGGGGGAAGCTTTCCACTGGCCTCAGTGCCTCCAGGTCCCCTGGGTGGGTTGTGCCACCATGTGCCTTGTTTTCTGCTCATGCTCACTCTCTCCCCTGCCTCTTTTTAGGGATCTTCCTCATGTGCCATGCAGAGAACCAAGGAAAGGCCACACCTGTGTTGCTGCCCATTGCACAGTGTTGACCTTCCTATTTTCATACGCAAACTCTAACCTCTAGAGACAGCCCGTGAAGCTAGGACTTTTCTTACTTTTTGCTATTTATAAAATAGCTTGTTGTTAGGAAGTGCTGTGACTCTTCTAAAGCCACACAGTTAGAAGTCCAGGGCAGTTCTGCTGTGTCACATTCTCCACACCTACTTACAAATCCTGAATGAACACTTCACTCTGCTTTCACCCTCTGTCCTCTCTTTTGTTCAAAAAATTCCTTTGCAAACAAAGCTTTTCAAGAGCTAAGCATAGTGATAAACATGAAGAGAAGCCCAGGACTTTCTAACGACTGTAATACTTAATGATGTAGAAGCTCTTACTCCCATTCAGTGTAACTCATGTTATACCATCTTCATTACAACTAAAACAGATTTTGAGGATTGCATCTTCAAAGTCCAAGCCATCTGTTTTCATCCTCAGTCTAAGACATTAAATCCCACCAAGGGGAGGTTGAGAATTTCGGACAGGAACTCCCACCCAAGACATGTGGGTAAATTCAGCTGGCAGCTGGCTGCCCTGCTGCTGATAGATTTGGGTAAAGGTCTAGGGGAGGGCAGTCCTGCTCAGCCTGGTGGTGGCCCTCACTGAGGCTGTGCTGAGACTCTGGCTTGCCATCATCCTCCTAGACATGCACTCATGGCTCCTGAGGACTGTTCTGAAGCAGCTCCTTTTGCATCTGAATGTGGGCGTTTTCACAGAGGAATTAAATGGGCCCTTCCTCTGCAGGGACAGCGATTTCAAGCTGTCACGCCCCCAGCCAGAGCCACCAGTACTGGGGACAGGTTGGACCCTCTTACTAAAAACCACCTCCCATGGTGGCCCTCTGTGTGCACTGTGTGTGTGGTCTTGGTTATTAGAAAAGGGGAACATGGGCTAAGCTTGAGCAGGAATTTTGTTACTTGATCTCTTCATGTTTGCTGAGAGGTCAAACGATCACACCCACAGGCCATGGGTATACTTCTGTGAAGATCCAGGCTGTGCTCATCCCTACAGCATCTGTGTTGAACTCTCACCAGCAAGGACATTGACTCCCACAGGAGAGATGACAGCATGAGGGAAACAGCAGAGCCTGGCTGAGCTCTGGAGGCTCATGTGGGAGGCCTATGCTGCCCACTGCCGTCCTGCACAGGCCCTTCCCATCCCATGAGAAGTGCACCAGCCTTGCATCTCCTCAATGCTGCTCTGTGACAACTGCTCTGTGCACTTAATGCCTCTCACCTGTGTCTGATGGCACCTGTGCAGGGAGCCTGGTCTGCCCGTTGTGTACACACGTGCCTGCCTCTGTTCCCAGCCTCCCCTGCACCCTGTTGGCTGGTGCATGTGCACTGCAAGTCTGGAGTATGGCACCATGGGCTCAGCCATCTCCGGAAGTATCTCTCACCTGTGAACTCAGTTTCTTCACACTAAGAGGTCAAGTTCATGCTTGGGACATCCTGGTCAGAAAAGGGTAATGCCACCAAACCATTTGGCCTCCCTGACACTTGCTTCTCCTCAGACAAAGGCAGCCCAGGCCTCATGGTCCTACAAACTTAAATAACTTTGTCTTCTCATCGATAGGTCTTTAAAAATGTCTACTCCATCAAGCCTGATCCAGATCACAGCCTTCCTTGGCCACTGGCTGGAAGTGCCACCTTGTCACATTATTACAGTGGACAGCCATCCAGCACCACTGTAGCACCTGTCTGCTTTGATGGCCAGGCTCAGGGAAGCTCTGTGGGTGGGAGGGTCTTGGGATTGTGTCTTACATTCATATTTGTAATCAGCATCACCCCCAAACATCCCACAGGACAGAGGAAAGATGTCTGCACAGATGTACCCTTTTCTTAAACTAACAGGAGACACAATTGCTAAGATTGGTAATGTCCCTTGTGGGGTGTCTAAATGGGCAAGGGCTCCTCAGGCCTTCAAATTTTGTCTTGAAAGTGAAAGTCTCAGCATTTATGAAATCATGGAGAATATAATCTGTATCTATTTGTAGAGTGTTTAAAATTAATATTCTGAGTCAGACTTAATTTAACTTGAACCAGCTGTCCACATGCACAGCTTTCTTTTATTTTTATATTTCAGTGCATCCTGAAATCATTGTAAACACTTCCACACAAACTCTGTCTTCACATACATTATGTAATTAATTGCTCTTGTCTTGTTTTGTTCCTCAGAGATCACAAATTACATTACACTCAAATTTAACTTAGTGGAAAAGGATGTTAATTTTCCCAAATCCCATTAGTGCGGAATGGAAACACTTGTGTGGGATCGCTTCACAATTTCTCCACCAGCTTCAAGGGGTTTTATGGTTAAAGACAGACTTGGTAGAGAAGCTCCTTGTTGCTTTTTGGGCCCTGAGAGAGACGGCGTGCGTCAGAGAACAGAGGCCTCTGCGCCCAGTATTCCTGTCCCAGAGGGCAGCACACACTACCGTGCCCTGCAGGCTGCCCAAGTAGGTGTTTTTAGTTGATTTGTCAGGGATGTGGACAGTGTTTGTCATCCAGTCTAAAAAAGCTATAGGAGTTACCTCCTGCCAGCTGCTGCCTATGGAATGTGTCAGTGTGTGAATTTATGGGAAAGTGAAATACCACATGTGTATGGTAATAGAATAGAGGTTCAATTTCCGAACGGGCTAAAGGATGAGTTGAATGTGCACTGCTACTGTTTACACAGAATCTGCGTGTCTAAATCGCTTGCTCGTTCATTCATTCATTCTCTTATTCAGGAAGCATTGGTTTAATTTTTGGATAACCAGACAGTGGGGATCTCAATGAGGGGACATTGGCTTCTGGGCTCCATACCACAACAGTGTCCTCAGTTTTGTCCCCCCAGAACAGGGTGTGGCTGGTAGAACAGCACCTGCGGCCGAGACACACTCCAGTGCCAGTAGATCTGAGTTGATTTGCTCAACACTCACCAGGCACCCAGAATAGAGGGCAAGTGGAACAAGGAAAGAGAACACGAAGGAAGGGTGCCATGAAAAGGCCACCATCACTCAGCACAGGTCCCACGCTCCTTTTTCCCTTAGACAGGTGGAAGGTCAGGCATAGATTAGGGAAGGATGGGTGACTGAAGACTCCAGGCACTGTCCAGGTGGCCTGGAATGGGTATACAACCAGATCCGCATGGCCCAAAGCCAAGGTGGCCTCATCAGGGTCACATGCTGTCTCCTCCCTGCTCCACCCCGATGCCAGCTAGGAGAAGATAATTTACTCTTTTCTGGCCAAGGATCCTAGCTGAGCTCTGGGTGGAAGCCTCCAGGCTCAGTTCAGGGTCTCACACAAAGCCCAGGCTCCACTCCAGTGCTGGCTCCAGCAGGGCACAGAAGTGAGGCCCCAGAGGCCTGTGTGAGAGCTAAACAGGGCTTCCATCAGCTTTGGACAGACAAAGACTTCAGCAAGACTAGGGAGGCAATGGTCCTTGGTGTCAAGGAAATGGAGGGGCCATTGGACCTAAAGGGACACAGAGTGGGAACTGAGTGGCTCCTCCACTCAGTTCCATGTGAGCACATGGCAGACCACTGCCACCTCCAGAGAGCGACCCTAGTACAGACTCAGGGGCTCTTAGAGTCTATGTCAAAGCCCTTCGAACGAGCAGGTCATCAGCTGTCTGCAATCAGGAGCTGGGTCAGCTTCCCTGGGCTTCCTCTGGTCTCAGGGTCCAGCCTGTGTCTCAGTGCAGACAATGAAGTGCTCGCCAGACCTGGTGCCCTTGGTTTTTCACCCAGCCATGAGCTGACGTGTAAATTGCTCCTGTCCAGTACTGCACTTAGTTCTCACCATCGGCATCTTCACTAGCCTGAGCTGTGGTAGCCAGAGATAGGCAGAAAACACACCCTGTTCTGCAGGATCAGACCCTGACACTGACCTCCATCCCGAACCTCTCCCTGCTTTAGTTAATCTGTGTCTCTCAGTATTGCAGACTCCCTCTGCAGGAATTCCAGGAATGAGGAACAATGGGTAAGTGAGTGGCTACAGGGAAATTTTATGAAATAATCTTAGTAGAGAAGGGAGATGGCTAGAAAGTTGAATCAGCAATGAATCAGAATTGGATTGGTCAGAAACCTCACATATTGTCTTTCTGTCATCTTTCATATTTCCGAGGGGAAATGAATGAGTTCTGGGGCTTTCTCAAGTTTAGATTTTCCCAGGAGAAGAAACGCTGTGTAGTGCCATTGGCAAATGTGCACTGATCTATGATAAACAATCGAAAACCGATTACTTTGTAAACAGCAATACTTCTCTCACTTTGTTCACTTAAATCTTTTGACATTCAATTCACCTTGAAGTTGCTGAGCATACCATACTGAATTGGTGGAGTTGTAAAAGGAGAATCTTTTTCTCTCCGCTTTTGGTTCTGAGGATTGAATCAGGGACTCTTGTTGGTTGGGTAGGTGCTCTACCACTTGAGCCAGGCCCTAGTCAAAGAAAAACATTCTGAAAATGGAGAAATTAGTTATGACTTGTTTTTACATGTATTTGCTGGTGGAACTGGGGTTTTGAACTCAGGGCTTTCCACTTGCAAAGCAGGCTCTCTTTCACTTGAGCTACACCACCAGTCCATTTTACCCTGGCTATTTTGGAGATAGGGTCTCATAAACTATCTACCCAGACTAGCCTTGAACCTTGATCACCCTGATCTTAACCTCCAAAGTAACTAGGGTTACAGATGGGAGCCAGATGTAGTTATGTTTTTAATAAACAAATTCATAAGGACACCAAGTTGCATGTAGCTACATGCGTAAATAAGTATTTATGTAAGTAACTGTCTCTATAAGTACACGTGGAAAGACTCGGGAAGCTCTGCACAGGGGTAAGTACCTGCTGGAAGAAACACACCTTTATTTAAATCTTTCTATGTGTCAAGTCTGGCCTTCATGGGCCACCATTTTCCTGAGAAGTGTTTGCACCTTCTGGTGTGAGGGGGACCCTGTTGTTAGGATGTGGTCTTTGGATTCTGGGTCCTGCTTGCATGAGGTTGTGGTCAAGCTCTCCATGGACACCCTGTCCTCTGGGTCCTCACCTACACGGTGGCTCTCCATCAGGCAGAACGTCTCTGCTCTTTGCCTGGGCTCTCAGAATAGCACAGAGGTCATCGAGGTGATTCCCTTGATACGTTTGTCTTTATTCTCAGCATTTCTAATGACCACGGACCTTTTCTGAGCTTCTTACCCAGGGCAGCTGAGGATTGGCGGCGTTTTGGAGAATCTGACTGTGAGGCCGTCGATTCCCAACAAGGCCTTAGCCTGTGATACTCCCGGGACAGCTGTCGCCTTAGCAAAGCACCTGCTGTCTGCTAGCCAGCTTTCCCCACATGGAGGACTGCCTCGCCCCCACAGGAGGTGAACCTACACAAAAGCGAAGCTTCCTCCTACAGTGCCCAACACCTACAATCGGCATGTCCCCCATCCAGTCCAACAAGCCTGGGTCATAGCTGGGTCATGGCTAAAGTCTTGCATGTGGAACTTGAGCTGATGTATGTCCTTTTAAGTCTTCCAGCCATTGAGAGGCCTGTCCCCAACCCAAAAGCATTAGCTAGAAACAAAAGATGGAAGATGGCTGGCAATGCCTTCACTTTTACTAAAAGTCATCCTCAGCCTTTTACTGCAGGGCCAGTTCCACAGGTGGACGCTCTCTCATCCAAGCCACCTCAACAAACTCAAAATGTGAAACCCAAGGTCCAGGGAAGGCCACCTGACTACACATGAGATCAGAACTAAGGCTTTGGGAGCTCCTGCCTGCTCTCTCCTGTGTCCTGGAGGACAAGTAGCCCTCCTGATAGTGAGTCGACTGGACAGAAAGGCAGGAGCCAGAAACATAGGAACCAGAGGACGGAGGCCACCCACTCCTCGCTGACCTGGCTGTCCTGTCCTGGTGTGGCCAGAGTAGCTTTGTCTCTACCACATTCAGCTTCCCTGAGCACCTAAGCTGCAGGCACTCGGCAAGTAGCCAGTACGTGCTCTCTGTATTGCTGTCCCCTCGCCTCTCCTTGCTTCACACACGTGGCTGTGACTTTCACAGAGGGGCCACAGGGCTCATCCACACCCTTGTCACTGTTGGTTGACCTGTGTGGTTATTTCTCACTGCGGTGTCTTACAGGGCACTTTTAGTGAAGTTGAGAAAGTGTCCAGATCCTCAGGAGACCGTCCGTCTTCTGTTGGGAAGAGGGTGCCCGCAGTAAGAGGTAAGGACAGGAACCGAATCCACGGGGCAGTGACAGCCCCGAGAGTCAGGGTGGTCTTCACTTCTCTCACCACAGTTTATCTGAAGTGGGGAACATTTTTACACACTGAAAATATACTCAGCACAGTGCTTGTAATTAGTTGAATCTGCTTTCTAATTTTAACAAAGTGGTGTTTCTAATTTCCAGAAAGTAACATTGTAAAAAATGGAAACATATTTGTTTTTTTAAACTCTGAGTGTTTAATGTTGCCCTAGCTGGAATCAGGACTCCAGTGGGGAAGATGGCCCCTCAAGTGGAGGTGGGTTAAAGGAGTTTGGGGTAAGCGTCTAGGAGTCTGTGCTGGAGCCTACAATCCGTTGAACGTGGGAATCTGGAAAATGGGCTTGTATTTTGCAATGGCTTTCTGTTTGTTGGCTTTGACTTTCCCCTAATTAGTTTATATTATCTTTTACTGAGGCTTCCCTCAGTTTGGATTATAAATTAAAGTAAGTATGTAGGTACCCTTCAACACAGCTCCTTTGAGTCCTAAAGAACCGCGTCGTCCTCCATCACCCAGCACTGCTTTAGGGCAGCCCACCCTCCCTCTACTTGTGTGGCCTTGAGATCCGCTGGTGCAGCTGAGGGGAGTGGGGCACCGGTCCTTGGTTTGCACATTGTAGAGAAATGGGTACCTGGGTAGAGGTGAGTGTGAATTATCGATGCGGGCTCTCGGCAGGTCTTGAAATGGAAGTCTCACTTCTCTATTTCAGAAATGAGGGAATTAGATTAAAAATAAAAGCCCCAAACTCTTATGATCGAGTGAGGAAGGCATTGTGAGTGAGACGTTGCTTAGTAGAGGAAAGACAAGATTTCTCATCGACACACACAGAGAAGTCAGGGCAGGTTTCTGTTTCTGTCACTGGACAGGACACACAAATAACAAGTCACCATGCACAGAATCTCTCTGGCTGCTTCTGTAAATGAAGGGGCTTGGAGTGGGAATCATGAAGCACTCTCAGTGCCCTGAGAGCCTTTGACATTTTCTTTGAAAAAAATGAGGAAGAGAAATCGGCTACCGTTCCCCTGGGCGCAAGTGTCCTCAGGCTTATGTGTCCCCAGTCTGCAATCCTAGCTCCACGCCGGCCACAGCATCAGATCACGCTCTAAACCCCAGCCTGGATGTGACATCTGGTTTCATGTGAAAGACACTGGTTATGAATCATTTCTCTTCCTGGTTGTGTCCTCCGGGGGTCCTGTTCCTTCACCAAGAGGCGATGGTCACTGCTTTACCCGGAGGGGAGGGAAAGGGGGTTGTAGAGTCAGCCCATATATGTGGGTGTCACAGTTCACACAAGAGGTGCAGACAGAGAGGAGACAGAGAGAGAAGGTGGAATCACATAAACAGTTTAATTGAAAACAGTGTAGACAGAAAAAAGAGACGAAAAAGCACCCAAGAACAGGTGTAGAGAATAGAAACAGTTATAAACAGGGTAGATATCAATTCGATCACATAAATTATCCCTGCAAGCATCAATAGTCTAAAAACAATAATTAGAGATCCAGGCCTAGCAACTTGGGAGGCAGAGATCAGGAGGATTCAGGCCATGGTTCCAGGCTGACCCCAGGCAAAAGAGTTCACCAGACCCCATCTCCACCAAGGGCTGGGTGTAGTGGCATTTATCTATCAACCCAGCTAACCAGGGAAGCGCAAATAGGAGGACTGAGGTCCAGGTGAGCCAGGGCAAAAAGTAACACTATCTGAAAAATGACTGGAGCATAGGGGGCCAGGGAGTGGCTTAAGCAGTGGACCACCTGTCTAGCAAGTGGGATGCTCTGAGTTCAAATCCCAGTACCACCAAAAATGCATATTAAATACAGAAATTAAAAGACAAAGATTTTCAGAGTAAATCATAATAAACCCGTTTGTATGTTATCGACAAAAATCTACTTTAAACATAAGGACACACATTGACTACAGGTAAAGGCATGGAGACAGATATACCATACTAAAACTAATTCACAGGAAGCTGGCTTGCTGGAAAATGCTTAGTAAGAAGTAGGTTTGTATGGGCTGTCTGTAATCCCAGCTGCTCCGAGGCAGAGATTGAGAGGATCATGATTAGAGGCCAGCACTGGAAAAAAGTTAGTTTCCATCTCAACCAATAATCTGGTGGGGTGGTTCGTGCCTGTAATCCTAGGTAAGCAGGAAGCAAGGATAGAAGGATTGAGGTCCAGGCCAGCGTTAGGCAAAAAGCAAGACCCTGTCTTAAAAACAGCCTGAAGAAAAACGCTGCACGCCTGGCTCAAGCAGTGGAAAGCCTGCCTAAAAAGCACAAAGTCTGAAATTCAATACCCAGAACCACCACCAAGAAAAGTAAATTTTCTGAAGAAACCCACTGGAAAATATCTGAACAGGATCCTTTTACTTCAATTTCTCCAGGAAAACCGTTTGAAGCCAATGTCTTGCTGCCTTTCAGTCCACTTATCAAGAGGAGGGGGAATGACAGCCCCTCTCCCTCAGAGTGGCCAACTGACCCTCTGTCAGCACTTGGGGGGTCCAGGAAGCTGAGACTACAGGTCCACCTGTGTCAGGCTCTGCATGTGGGTGAGGTGACAGAGGGAAAGGGAGGGGAGGGATACGATGGAGATATTTCTTTGGTTCATTAATCCCTTCTGGTTCACTGTTATGCACTCAGCTTCCCTGCAGTGAGTCCTTCCCGGGCACTTACCATGCGTCTGTAACATGCCACGAGCTGGTGACAGATTAGCAACACATGGTCCTTCTGTCCCTAGAGTCTCCTAGCTTCCCCTTGGGGGGCTCTCTGCCACGCCTTGCCAGTTGCTGATCGACACTTATTCCTCACTGTGATCTGTGTTACAGAAACTCTCTGTGGCCCTTTAGATACTCTGTCCACAACCCAGCTGCTGCGGGGCTTAGCGTCACCACAGAAAAGCTCTCTTTACAAAAAATGCTGGGATTGCCTCCAAAGAACAGCAATTGATTGACAAATTTACTGAGCTGGATTAGAGCTCTTAAAGATTAGACTTGAACCTGAATTTTCCAGCCTGTACACCTAAGTGTGCATCTTTGAGATCTTAGGAACCATGCTGTCTCCAGGGAAATGGAAATAGGCAGATTGTTTTTCAAGTCACTGTATATTTGTCTCTGAAGACCTGCACACACTCAGGTCACTTGGTCTTTTGTTGAACATGGAAGGCTGTGTTTTCTTCTGATGCTGTGTCCTGCTGAGGAATCACTGGCTTTGAGGTCAAAAGGATCTGTGAACTCACGAGGCTCTGACCCTCCAGGTGTGAGCCACCTGAGCGCGGAAGGTGGAGGCAGTGGTCCAGCACTGGACTTGCTCTCTTACGACCGGATGTTCGCATGTTCTGCACAATACACCGGTCCCACAAACTGTGATTGCCAAACTTCTGCAGTAGTCAGGCTAAGACGTGAGCTGGATGCCCAGCCCGGGAGTGGATCTAAACTAGCCAAGTGCTTCTCAGCCACAGGGACCAAATGAAGGGACCTCCGAGCCACAAGCCACCGTGGATTCCAGAGAAGTCAGCACACAGAATTTGGAGGAGGTAGAAGTCGCTACACCATGCTGTTATGACAAATGAAACTGACGCTTCTCTTTCAGGATGGGTTTCACCTCCAAGGCACCATGAAGAGGAACAGTGACTCACTCACCACTGTTTGCACTGCTCCCATGGTCAGCCCCACTCTACGAGAAGGAAGTGAGGAAAAATAGAAGCCATGTATAAATGTTGGGATGCTCCAGTATTGTTGAAAGAATGTGTCTCAAACAAGGTAAGAGACTGGCACCTGACAACACAGAGCTGTCCCGTTGTTTCCAGGACACAGCAGGGCAGCTGCTTCAGGGATTTTTAACATCAAGAAGAGATACGAGAAAGGAGAAAGACAGACAAGCGACAGGGATGGCAGTTCGTCGTCTGACTGTGTCCTGTCCGTTGTGGCTCTGCTCTCTTAGCACTGAGACTCCCCATGAGTCACGAAGTAACAGCTTAGCAATCACCATTTTCTCAGTGTACGGTATGAAAGGTAAAAAAAGATGAAACTGAAAAAGACACATTTTCCCTTAAACATGTGTTTTCATGGACTAAAACAAAATAAGTATATTTTGAGAATTATTTAAAAGGTAACTTTGTGAAATCTGATAACAATTCTAAAACAGTTTCAGAAGTCCCTGAGCTGAGCTGAATAAGTTTTAAAGAAGTGATCCAGCTGCGTGTAAACGTGGCACAGAGGATGACATGTCAATTTCAGTTTTTATAAATATGGATCTCAATTTATAATAGTAGGAGGAGATTTCAAGAAGAAGTCCAAGTTAATGTCTCATGTCGGTTTTTGTCACTTCCTAATGACTGGGAGGAAACTTCAGCATTGGGACAGACTCTTTTTGGTAGCCTACATTAGGTATATTTAGAACTGATGTAGATCTTTGGAACATTAGCAAAGGAACTTTATGCTAAAGCCAACACTGGAATTATGTTCGACCAGATGCTATAAGTGGTATCTGTTTCAGATCCAGTGTGACGAGGAGACTGGGCACTGACATGGTAAAAGGAGCCTGGTGCTTTGGCTCATGATTTGTGGGCTGTTGTGTCACAAGTCCACAGGGGTTCCTGGTGAGCTCACACCGAGGGGAGGGAGCTTGGGGTCAGGCGCCATGTTGAGTTGGTGAGATCAGGGCAGGAGCTGGCCCTGCCCTTGCCCTCCCCCAGTCTCACGAGCTCCCCTTTGGCTCTGTCCTCTGTAGTGGTCACTAAACGATCTCGATTTTATCTAAATTCTGTGCATCATCATTGTTGCACAAGTCCCTCAGTTCTCAGTTCTCCTGTCCACGCTCCCAAACTGCTCTGCATAGGCATTCCAGAGCCAACAAGGCAGTGTCACTCGCTTCCCTCTTGGGAGAGAGTTGATCTTAGGTAGGATGATGGGTCATTTTGTGCCTCAGTTTCCTCTTATGCAACCATTGTAGATGATTTCCTGTTTTGGCAAAGATTTAAATAAGTTAAGTACATATAAATAAAGCACTGCAATGTTTAGCATTTGAAATGGTGGCTGTTATCAAAATTCTCATTTTCATTTCTGCTGTGAAAATGAGGCAGGTGTCAGAGGGACAGGGAGGGTGGACGGCAGACAAGCTGAGAATCTGGAGCTCAGCTGTCAGAGTCCCTAAGGAGGAGAAGTCAAAACCCAGCCTGGGTTCCTTTGTGGTCCCCTGCTGTACCCAGCCCTTCTCTGACCTCCAGAGCCGTATGTTACCTGGTGTTTTCTGGTCGACCGTCTTGGTGGCTTCCTGGGTCTCAGACTCATGTTTACCTTCCCAAACAGGCGAAGGACCTTCCTTCCTGAGGAGTCTTATTCCCCTCAAAATCACCCACAGAGGAACGCGGTGGCCTGCAGAGCTCAGCAGACACAGCTCAAGGCTCCCAAAGCAGGTGTCCAAAGTATTTGACCACGACACGGAGCTCGGGTAGGTCTTAGGCATGGAATTGGGGTCAAATAACTTCCAGGACACCCAGGAGCCACTTCTGAGAGTTTAAAATATTTTTATGACTAGTACGTCACAGCTTGCCATCAGGCTGATTGTCTGAAATGTGCAAAACCAGAACTGCCAATCTCTCTGTGCTGGCGAATCCATTGGCTGTGTCCTTTCTGCAGTTGCTCGTGAGGCTAGATACCATGCTCTGAGTTAGCATAGGTCTGGTGGAGTTGCAGAAGTCCGTGTTGTAATGGCACAATTAGATGAAATTGTTTAATTAAGATAAGATTGTTACGTTATATGGGAAAAGAAATGCAAATTACTTTGAAACTGGAGCAGCAAGCCAGCCGTTGGAGTTTCAGGGACTCTTCACCTAGCAGCAAGTGAGAGCCTGCCTGGTGAGAAGCCAGGCTCAGAGCCAGGGTCTCGCAGAGGTGCTCGCTCTGCCCCACGCGTGACTATGTAGTGAGGGGCGCATGAGGCACAAGGCTCAGCAGAGCTGGGTGTTGAGAAAGAAAATCCCAGAGGTAAAGTAGAAGGTGGCTTTGGGAGTGTGGGAACTAAGCCCTGCAATATCAGGAAGGTGATTTTTTTGGGTAACCAGTGTGTGAGCTGCTGTGGGTCAGGTTCGCCAGACAAAGGAGATGTTCTCCACTTCATGTACCGAGCACTCCTGTGGCGTCCAGGAAAGAGAAGGGAGTTCTTGGGTCCTGTTCTGGGCCCTGGCACTGTACGTGGTATCTTGCCCTGATGTAGGATTCAGGACAATGGCCTGACAAATAAAATGATTTCATATAGAGGTAGCAGAACATAGACAACCTATGAAGAACAAGGTTGGTGGGGTGCATGATAGTGATATATTAAGGGTTTGTAGAAACTACCGAACAGTAATTACAAGTACGTAGTTAGGAGATACTAGCCTGTGGACAGCAATCAAACCCTCCAGTTTTAATTGTAAAAACTGTAACACCGTGTGGCAATAACGCTTTATCTCATGGAAACATGCAGGAGAAACTTCTAGGAGCCAAGAGTTTTATACGGCAATATGTGTTTTATGGGTCTATCAGAAACAGGCCTGGAATCCATTCAAAATGACTAGATCCAAAGTCAGTGTTTCCCAAAACATAAATCATAAACTGTGCGTTTTGATTTTTGTGTGGCGGGGAGGAAAGCGAGGTGGGACGCCCTAATATAATCCACCCGGTTTGTGGTTTTGTCCTAAATTTACTCTGCCCTATCACGACTCAAACAACCTCATGAACTGTCAGGGCATTGCAGCAGAAGATGTGCGGGGGGCTGAGGGTTTTGCTACATGACTAAAATATGCTGGTGGAGTGCACCAGATTAAATGTCACAAAGACGGATACGCTGCATACATAGGAGCCCATCAACCTGAGTACTTGGCTCTAGAGTATGCAACACTGAACTTGAATTACACAGAAGGAATATTCTCTTTTGTTAAATTTCCAGGGCACAGAAGCAGCCTATTCGTGCTTTTTTTTTTTTTTTAAAGGCTTTTGGGCACAGTGCCTAACTTTGAAACACTGAACTTTGGAAGGGCACACAGCTCATCAGGCATGTGCTTGTCACCTTCTGAATAAGCTCTCAGTAAGGTGCACACCTTTATGAGGAGTCAAACAGACCAGCTGGGATCCGGGGTTTGTTCCCTCACTGGCTCGGAGAGGTTTCACTGGGCAGTGTTTTGATCTCCTGTCGTGACAGTAACACTGAGATTCTGAGGTCAATTTCTCTAGTCACTTCAAACATCCAGAGTCACCCTGGCTGAGGAGTCCCAGTGCTGGCCCCCCATTGGTCTTGTCTCGTTCAGGTCTGAGGGACGCTGTAACTGGATTAGCAGGGCCCCACACCTCTGTCACGTGTGAAGAGGAAGCTAGTTGAACTGCAGTGCCTGCCTCTTTCTCCTCCAGTGTCCCTCTATCCCCTGTCCCCAGTGTGTGGTAACATTGGAGAGATCACAGCATTTTGGGTCCAACTTAGAGAGCGATGCATCAGGTGATATGCTCAGATTTGCACTCGGTGTGGTGGGATCTAATTCCAAGGTCCACCTCTCTACACAGGGTTGAGTTACTGTTGATCTTCCCCAGAAGGGAGTGATCCAAAGCGTTGGCCCACTTACTTCCCTCTCTTGAGCCCATGGCACAAAGGGGAAGGGCCGGGGGTCAGTTCTGACATGGAAGTTTCCTCTGGACCTAGGGAGGTAAGCAGCAAGGAGGCCAGGGCTGAAGCACACAGAGCCAGGAGCTATTTGGTGGCAAATTCTCCTAATTTACAGACCCGCAAATTATAATCAGGGCTCTTCCCTGCCTCGTGACACAGGAGTCCTCTTCCGAAGGAGATTCAGCTAAGAATGTAGACTCTGCCCTAGAAAGCACAGCACATTCCTGGGAAAGACACACATGGAGCACTTACACATCTGTAATCACACGTGTGCGAGGTAGGACCTGTGAGAAGCCCAGTGTCAGCCATAGTGCCGACTCACCTGCAGTCCAACGTGTGGGTGCATTTACTTTATGCAGCTATGGAAATTGATTTTTCTTTCTGTGCTATCTGTAGAAAACAACACTGAACAGTCACTGGCACATGAACAGATGGTAAATAATATGTAGACGATTAGGAGGAAATTTGGTGTTTGTTAGGAGGTTATTCAGTAAGAACATAGAATCATTTTTTTTGCAGTTTTATGCTTAAAGTGTTTCGGAATACATAATTTATGGCGGTTTCTTTTCATGTCATAAATGAATGCTTACCTTTTAAATTAATTTTCTATTCATACACCTAAATCATTTAAGGATCAGAACTTGAACTGAGCCCAAATGTGTTGACATAGTTGGAAAGGTATCAGATGTTCAGTTGAAATGTGCCACGGGGGACAAAAACGCGTGTGTGCGCTGTACTCGTGTGAATAAACAGTGTCACTAAAGATTCTCGTGTCCCTGGAGTGGTGAGTGTGAATTACACAAAGGAAAGGTAACAAGGAGCCATCAGTGCTCTTTTCAAATGAGACAGCGCCCCCTGGTGTCTCAGCTGCCGGCTGGCCGGCTCTGCAGGGCTGTCCCCAGGAGAGCCTGAGGCTGAGGGGGACTTGGAAGATCACTGTGAGGAGTGTTGGTGGCTGATTTCCTTCTCTGTGCCACATGTCCCCAACTACCTCTGACTTTCCTGTCTTTTAGGCTTTGCTCAGTCTACGCTGGGTGATGCACAGCTGATTGTCCAGCACCCA
Source organism: Castor canadensis (assembly GCF_047511655.1). Taxonomy (NCBI): domain Eukaryota; kingdom Metazoa; phylum Chordata; class Mammalia; order Rodentia; family Castoridae; genus Castor; species Castor canadensis. Next base: position 1,177,606 of record NC_133386.1, on the reverse strand, counting down.
AGAGGAGCGTGGACATTGTCTGCAGCAGTGTCCAGTATCCAGGTGGGGAGGGAGATGGCGGGGAAGATATGCTGCCCCCCGCCCCCACACCACCTGGACATCAGTGTGGTGGTCCACGCTGTACCCAGTAAAGATGGAGTGGTGGGCCTGTAAAACCCCAGCCTTCACTCTGCTCAGCCCAGTGCCCAAGGAAGTGTGGGGTTCAGCTCAGGAGGTCTGGTCTTGCTCTTGCCTTCTGCAATTGCAAGGATTAGGGAAGGTAACCTACACAGTGTGATTCTTCATGCTTTCTTTTTAGCTGTGACAGTACAGGTAAATATGGCACCTTTCCAGGTGAGAGTGCCAGTCCAGGCAGCGCCTGTGTGGGGCCTGTGGAGTGCTGCCTCATGGCCCTTTGTGTAGATGGTGCTCCCTGCCTGTGCACCCCAGGATGGGCAGCACTGGACTCTGCCTCCAGGGACAAGTAAGTGTTTATTCCACAGGCACCGTACCAAACCGAAATAATAACGCGTGTGCTTCTCTGATTCACAGTTCCAGAGCTGGGGCCTGAGTCATCTATGGTGAGCTCCAGGGCCATTTCAGGACATTACTGGTGACCCTTGTCTCTTCTCTCAGGTGACAGTGTGGCTCCCCACCCTACCCCAGTGACAAAGAGCCCACTGATGGTTGCTACAGACCCTCTCGGCCGCAGTGACACAGCCTCCTTTTCCTTCATCGGTGGAAATTAACAATGGCGCATTTATGGCTCAGCTGTGGCTGGGGGACACGGCTGCTTTCATTCACTGACCACAGTGTCGGAGGAACAACCATGCTGTTCAGTCTAGCCCTGATTTATCACTCGAGGAGGTGGGAGGAGAAGGGCCTCACCACAAATAGAAAAATGCAGTTCTGGAAACTGTTATTCATGACCCAATGGTGTGGCCATGTAGTTTCCAGTAAGTGGACACTGTGACAAGGGGGGCCTTCCCAGGTGGTGGCCATGGAGGCTGTGGTCAGAGGTGGCCCTGGTGTTGGTGGGGGACACTCGTCAGAGCCTGGGGGAGCTGGGCCCTTCTGTGCTGACCGCAGGCTGGCTGCTCGAGCCCTGCCTGACAAGATTTACACCCGTGGCGGCCGCAAGAAGGGCGAGCCAGGTCTCCTTTTTCTTCCGAGCTGCAGGGCAGCACACCACAGGGCTCCCAAACAACCCAGAGCCTCGAGTCAAGAGCTGTTTTTGTTTTTCTGTGTCTAATGGAAGCTAGTCTTAGGTGCCTGACAGCATGGAAATGTGAAATCAGGTCACAATAAAACCGATCCACGGACCCACTCTGGCTCTGCACTGGACACAGGTCAAGGTTCTGTGACATGCTGGTCAGCAGGAAGGCGTTCCATCACCTGAAGCCTATTTTATTTGTCCCCTCCCCCCTTTTCTTTCCTCCACTCTTTTTTGCATTTTATAAAAACCAATTTAAGACGCATGACACATTGCTTACTGTTTACCAGAAAGTAATGCGAGAGGTGTTCTAACAGGGACACTTGGGTGTTCTTTCTCCTTTCTTATTAGTGACTTTTCTTCAACAAACTTTCCCTGGCACCCCAGCAGATCTCCCCGCACTGGAACGTAGACTGATTTAAAGGTGTGGCGGTTTGTAGGGTTAGTTAGTGTTTAGAAATTGCTTCGTATCCAAATTCAGCTTGGTCAGCAGGAGGTCTGTACCTGTCAGGAAGAGTTATCACAGGGCAGGCATTGGGCCTCGTGAACTGGCCCCAGGACAGAACAAGTAACAACGCCAGGCTCTGTCTACACAGTCAGTGCAACACACTTCAATACAGCTTGAGCCGACTGTGCAAGTGCTGGCTGTGAATTTCGTTCTACTTCTTCTAAAAGAAAATCACATGCTTGTTTTTGTGCCATGGTTTCATTCACGTGAGACTGCACACACATGTTAACAGATTAGGCCCACAGATAGTGACGCCCACCGCACACAGTCAGGGGCAACCTCCACTAATGGCCTCTGCATCCTTGGATTCAGCAGGTCCATGGCTTTCCCCAGAGGACCCTTGGGCGTCAGGGCAGAAAATGCTTTTTGCAACACTAAAATTGACGTCTGCCTCACCTGTCTCAGCCCTCTTTGCTGCTCTATGCCAACACATGACTGGTCCTCGCCCTGGGAGGTGCCATGGCACGGTAGTTTCCAGACTCCAGTGCTCAGATGGATGGACTCAGCTCTATCCCGCACCTGCCTGGGAGCCCAGGCCAGCTCCCTGCAGTTTTGTCCTGTGTTCCTTTCGGTAACCAAGTGCTCTCCAGGTAAGAACATGTCCCTCTCAGGAAGGCACAAAGGACAGGGCTTGCTGTAGTTCTTGCGTTTTACATTTTGAAGTGTTTGTGCATTGGTCCTTAAATCCACGGCTCGTGTGTTGGAAAAGTGCAGCCGTGGACCATGGCTCTGTGGGGGACCCGTGCACCAGGCCCTCGACTCAACTGCTTTTTGAGGTAAGAGTGATAGAAAGTGCTGAGAGTAATAGGCCCAAATTCAGCCAAAGAATTTGTTTTTATTCCCTGATGTTCTGCATCTAAGAACTCCGCAGTTGCTGTTTGCTGTCTTGCCCTGATCAATCCTAGAGTGCTCTCCTGCTGTATTGAGGATTCCTTCCCGTAAAAATTGAGGAATTACTGCAAAGTAAGGAAGTGTAAAGTTTTTGAATGTAATAATGGTCTGTGAATATATAAAGAGAACATTTTTATGGATGAATAATGAAACCTTTGTTGATTTAAATTTTATAACAAACTTTTCCTGTTTTGGATGCAATAAAATTGTCAATGAACCTCAAATATTTTGATAAATTCTGAAAATCTTGTAAGAGCAAAGGGATTGCAGCCACAGTGCCTACAACAACCTCACTATGGGGGCGGGGAGTCTTGATCTGAATTCTGTGGGAGGAGAAACACGACCCCTTGAGGTATCACATCTTAAACCACTTGGGTGCCTGTGACCTTATCCTGCAGAACGGCTCTGCAGTTGGCATTAAATGAAGAAGACTCTAAGCTGAGAACCTCCCAGTGTGACAGAGACGCTCTCCTGGACAACCAGGGGATCCCTTAGGAGGGAGGCGAGAAGGCCAGTGTTAAGAAAACGAGCTGTGGCTACAGAGACAGGATTTAGAACAGTGACCTCTGAAGATAAAGAAGAGGCTAAGCCAAGGACGCAGGTGTCACTGGAAATCACAGGGAAAGATGCTTCCAAGGACTGGGATCCCAAGACACCTGGATTTTACGTGTGTGACCTCCAGAATCATGAGGAAATAAAGCTGCAACAGGAAACTAACACACACCCCAGAGAGCCCCACCCCACCATCTGCCCCCAGTGTGTCCTCCAGCCTCTGAGGGCTCCCTCCCTGGACTAGGGGCCCCCAACATGGTGAGAATGCCATCCAGGGTAGAGACTGTGAATTTGGGGTCCACCTCCTTGGGATGTGGAAAGAAAGGTCAGGAGTCATGCTGGGATGCTGGGGGCAGGGGAACCCCTCTGCTGGGCACTTTGTGCTGAGGGGTGAGGCGCTTAGGTTTTAAATGAATCTAGGGTCAAGGATTCAAGTGTATGTGAGTTTGGGATGATCGTAAGTCCTGCAGGGTTAGTTAAGAGGACCTAAACATGAGGACTGAAAAACTCATTCCTCATGCTCACCCACAGGACACGCTAACCACGGTAACCTAACCTGACACACGGTACTGTCAGTTTAGATGGTTTGTGTCAAATCTTGTTGAATACAGACAAAAGCAATATAAACACGCGTTCCGTGTTCCTGCTCTAAAGTTAGAGGTTCTCGTCTTTCATAGCACAAACAGAAAAAAACACTTGGAAAAGAATGTTTGAAAGTAAATTCTATATTTTTACTTCTCACCTCTTAACACTTCTGCTTATTTCAGTGCCCCAGAGGTCAATCTGATGTATCAGGTACACTGGGGCCGTTGTACTCTGAGCTCGGGATTGGATTTAACAGACACAGTGTTAACCCCCCAGGATCACAGGGGGTCTTTCCAGCACACGGGCCGCCCTCGGTGGTGGTCTTTGAGTCAACTGACTGTGGTTCTCCTGCTCTCTACTACTCATACCAGCCACATGGGTGTTTCATTATGCATTGCTTAGCAGACATTTAAAAGCCATTTACGTATACACAAATGTGTACCACAGGTACACTTTTTTTTACGGGTTATAAAAAAATACAAGCCACTTTCTGGGACTCAGCAAGCTAGTGGGGAAGTACTGATGCTGGTGGCAAAGAAAAAGAAGCCAGGAAGAGGAAAACATCACTTAGGAGCAGAGGGATGGCTACAGTCTGAGTACAGGGTGCCCAGTGAGCGAATGCTGGCAGCCTCAGTGGCTGAAGCTTGTGAGCGAGGAGAGGGACCCTGCAGAACATGAACCAGGCAGTTTAATAAAAACTGTTCATTCTGATTCTTTTGATTTTCAGAGTACGAGCTATTTTAAATGACAACCTGAAATCCATCTTTAAAAGCGTGGTGCTCTTCCTCCATGGTCTGGTCCTGATGCTGGCCTCAAGGTACCCTGGCAGCTCCAGGGAGCACCCACCACTTCCAGCTGCTGGCTGAGTCTTTGCCTCACGGCACTGCGGTTTAACTACACTCATGTTTCCACAGACAGAACCAAGGGTCAGGGAACTGACCTTCATTGCACGGTTCTAGACCCCCACTAGCCTGGGCTGTGAGTGTGTCCTGCCCTGGCAGCCAGGGATGAGCTGTACGGTGACGGAGAAAGTGGCTTTAGCCCAACTCCTCCTGAGAAAGGGAGAGATGGCTGAGGTCAAAAGGCCTCAGGTCACCTGACAGGTGTCTGCTGAGGGTTTCAGCAGCTATAGTGGCAAAAGGGTTAACTCTAGAAAATGAGGTTTAGGGAAAGGCACGTTGTTTCTAGATAGTTTTAGGATGGCAGAAGGAAAACCCACAAGCAGGCCCCTCCCAAACTCCGCCCAACCCCTACTTCAGTTGCCCATTAGGTCTCTGGGTGTAGGACAGGAAAGTTGAGACTTGTAGGAGGCACTCTGGGCCTCCGAGTTTTACTGACTTAGGAAATTACTGCACTAAGTGACCTCCACGGTAGAGTACCATTAGGTCACAGCTCGGGATGGCACCGAGCTCCCATTCATGACGATGGGCCAGGAAACCAGTAGAACCAAGCACAAATGGCCAGGGCTCTTTGCACACCCCTGCGGACAGCTGCGGACCCATCTTAGCATGGGTGAATCTCAGATGCCGGTCTGGAGTCTCAGGGGTACTCAGCTAGAGGAGCTGAGCATCTTTGTGGAAGACAGGATGTAAGGTGGTTTCCCAGGACTGCCTGGGATGAAGGATCTGTGTCCTGCACCCCACGTGGAAAGTCCAAGTCCTGCTCTGTGCCTCTGATCGCTACTTCTTGTTTTAGTCTTAACTCTCTCTACTTTGTATCAGGAGAGAGGAGGAAGTTTGGGGAACCAGTTATTGTCATCACCAAAGCATCGGTGTCACTAGTCTATGAAAGGACATTGTTTGAGGAGGATCAGATCAGAAATGGTACCCTCTCAACACTCCCAACTCCCAAAACGTGTGCACTGTGCTGTCTTGTTACGTGACCAGGAGCGCAGCCCACGGGGACCCCGAGCAAGGCCAGCGTGGCAGATTGTATGCACATCTCCTAAGGCCGTCCTTCCTTACCCCTTATGCTGCTTTATTTTAGTTATTTTTGCGTACCCTCCCCTGACATATTAATGACATTTTGTCTTGCATTCATGGAATGACTGATGGGTTTTCTTCTTCCTAAGTCTGATAACAGTTCGATTTTCATCTCTCACTAGATTGCTGAACTCCGTTTTGTGTGAAACAGAATAACATGTTGGAACCAATTTAGAATCAGAAGCGTAAGTCTGAATCAAAATTGTGCCACTTGGAGCAAATCATTTGTAAAGAGCATATTATAAAGTTTTGTATTATTTCTCGCTTATCCTCATCGGGTCATATCAAAACCTTTCTTGGCAAAGAAAATAATATTCATCACTTAAAGACCAGATACTTCAATCTAAAGACTTTTGCAAAGAGCAACAAATCCACTTTGCCTCCCACCTTTCTGCTGTGTTGCAGCAGCCAAGAGTGACCACTGGGGGGCACTCGAGACCAGTCTTTAATGTTTGATGACGCTATCCATGATACATTTTGCAAAACTTAATACGGTAATACGCTTTGCATCCGATTTTGCTTACTTATAACCTATAATTTTATTTCAGCATAAATTTATAGTTTAATTTTGGAGATATGCAGCAAGCAAGCAAACAAAACATATTGATACCTGATGAGAAGCAAAACAGATTCCCCTAAATTCTAATGATTCGTGTAGCAGGTGGGACTGTGTATAAAAGATTATTCTCTGGACCTTTGGCATCATCAATCTGAGAAAGATAATCAAGTCACTCAGTACTCCTGGGATGTAGTTCTTAGAAAGAGCCAGAAGCAAGGGCTAGTTTATGTCATAAAAGATGATGATCTTTTAATGTGGTGAGCATCCCACATTAGGTTTATTAGTCTGTGACTAGCGTTTAGTCCTAGGGTTTACAAAAGGAAGATGTGGTGGCTTCAGAGGCCAGGCTTCACCAGGGAAAACCCCCAGCCAGGTCACAGGTCACAGCCACCCTTAGGGCACCCGAGCTTGTCACCACGCAGGGGAAGCTGAACTCTTCTAACTTGCTCTCACACTCTGAAAGCAACCTGCATCCTAACCTTTTAACATTGGGTAGTCTTAGTTATCCTGTCTTTCATTTTTCCCAATTTTATACTGAGCAACTTGGGTTCTGTTCAGAAAAGTGCTACCTACCCCTATATCTTTAAGGGTTCATCCTTTATGCTTTCCTCTAGCAGTTTCAAAGCATCTGGTGTTACCTTAAGGACTTTGATCCATTTGGCATTGATTTCTGTACAGGATTGAGACAGAGATGGAGAGATGGGGTCTGGTCTCTGTCTTCTATATGGGGATATTGGTATTAAGAAGTATGTCTGGGTGGGGCATGGCATCTCATGCCTGTAATCCCAGGTATTCAGGAGGAAGAGATTGGGAAGATTGCAGTTCAAGGCTAACCCTGGCAAAATCTTTGCTAGATACCTATTTCTTTTTGCTAGTTTGGCTAAAGGTTTATCAATCTTGTTTATCTCTTCAAAGGACCTTGCATTTCCTTGATTCTTTGCATTGTTTTTGTCTCTGTTTTGTTAACTTGGGACCTGATCTTTCTTATTTCTTTCTGTCTGCTGCTTTCAGGTTTGGATAGTTTTTGTTTATCTAAAGAGCTTGAGATGCATTGCTGGGCTATTTATTTGAAATTTCTCTGAGTTTTTAGATGTAGGCACTCACATCTGTAAACTTTCCTCAACATTGTTGTGGCAGTGTCCCAGAGGCTGTTCTAGGTTGTGTTTTCATTTTCATTTGCTTCTAGGAATTTTTCTGGTTGCCTCCCTTATTTCTTTGCTGACCCATAATGACTCACAGGTGAATTGCTCTGTGCCCATGTGCTAGAATATTTTCTGTACTTTCTCTTGTTGATTTCTAGTTCTGCACTGTTGTAGTCTGATAAAATGCAGAAAGTTATTTTAATTTTCTTGCATCTATTAAGACTTGCTTTATGTCCTAACATATGACTTACTTTGGAGAAAGTTCCATGGGCTGCTGAGAAGAATGTGCATTCTGCAGCTGGTGGGTGGAATATTCTGTCGAAATCTATCAAGCTCAATGTCCATGAACTCTGAGGTTTCCTTGTTGATTTTTTGTCTGGATGACCTATTGATGAGAGCGGGGTAGTAAAGTCACCTGCTGTTACTGTATTGGGGTCTCTCTGAGCTTTTAGGTTAAGTAGTGCTTCCTTTATGAAATCAGGTACACTGATATTTGATGATGTGTTAACAATTGTTATATCCTCCTGGTGGTTTGTTCCCTTTATTGATACGAAGTGACTTTGTGTCTTCTGACTAACTTCAGTTTTAAGTCTGCTTTGTTAGCTGTGAGCATAGCTACTCCTGCTTACTTTGGGGCTGCATTTGCTTGGACATTTTGTTCCATCCTTTCACTGTAAGCATGTGGTTATTTGTTGGTGAGGTGATTTCACCAACAAATAAATAATGAATGGTTGGTGCCCACGACCTGCATGGGTATGCTGCATGAACCTTACTAAGAGCAGCAGGGAATGAGAAGTAAGACACACACAGACATGCAGACATAAAACAGAAAAGTGGGATCGGGAGGCCTACACGCACCTGGTGGGATGCGTGAGCGCCTACCTGAGCCAGAGTGTTTATTTCATAGGTCAGTACAAGGATAACACTCGGGTTAAAGTCAAGCTTCAACAATTCTTAGATCTAAGGCAAAAGGAATGAGGTCTAGCAGGCTAATTTTCCTAAGGCTAATGAAGCTTAATTACCACACATCTGTTCTGGAAATCGTCAAGGCACGCAGGACACCTTACCTAAGGTGTTGATTAATCTGGCAACAGGCAGTCTCCAAGTTGTTCTGGTACTTTATCTAGTTTTGCATCAGGGGGCTGGTATGTGGGCACAGCAGGTTGTTTTCTTCAGGGAGATGTGAGAACAAAAGTCAAGACACCAGGTGCAGGGAAATATATGGTAGGAGAGGCTTTGCATGCTCCATTATTTCCTGGTCCAGGGTTCATGCCTGGTCCCCAACAGGTTGGATCTTGCTTTTTAATCCAGTTCACCAGTGTGTGTCTTTTAATTGGAGAATTGAGAGTATTGACATTCAGAGTGATTAAAGGTCGTGGAAATTCCTGCCATTGTGTTGCTTTTGTAGTGCTTGATTCTTCCCTGATCCTCCTTTGCTCATCTGCCATCTGGTGAGATTTACTTTTCCCCTGCATAATGGTTGCACTTACCTGTGTAGTGCAATGGTTGCTTCTTCTCTGTGTAGAATTCCTTTAAGCATCTTCTGCAGTGCTGGTGTAGTGATTATAAATGGCTTTAATTTTTGTTTATCATAGAAGGTTTTACTTCTTCAGTTGTGAAGGACAGCTTTGCAGGGTAGAGTAGTCTAGGTTGGCAGTTATTTTCTCTCAGAACTTGAAATGCATCATTACATGACGTCCTTGCTTTTACTGTCTGTTGAGAGGTCAGCTGTTCGCCTTTATGGGTGGTTTGTCCCTTCTCCTTTGCAGCTTTCAATATTCTTTCCTTGTTCTCTACATTTAGTGTTTTTGTTGTAATATGACATGGGGAAGCTGTATTCTGGTCTTGTCTGTTTAGAGTCCTACAAGCCTTCTGTACCTGGATAGGCTTCTCTTTCTCAAGATTTGGGAAGTTTTCTTTCATTACTTCCTTCAGTGTGTTTCCTATGCCTTTCCCTTGCACCTCTTTTCCTCCCTCGGTGCCTGTGACTCACAGGTTTGCTCTTTCAAATCAGTGCCAGAGTCCTTGCACATTCCATTTTCACTTCTTCACTCTTTTTTCTTTATTTTCATCTGATTTTTCTATTCTATCTACCTTGTCTTCAAGCCCTGATATTCTATCTTCCATTTGATCTACTCTGCTGAAGAGGCTTTCAGTTCAATTTTTAATTTTACTTAAAGATTTTCATTTCCAGAATTTCAATTTGACTTTTTTCAGGATTTCTATGTATTTGTTAAATTCCCCTTCATGTCTTGCATTGTCTTCCTTATTTCATTTAACAGTTTATCTGAATCCTCCGAGTTCATTTAGCAGTGTGTTTGAATTCTCTTTGATTTTGTTGAGATGTTTATTCATGTCTTCCTTTACTTCACAGATCATTCTTATCATCATTCTTTTGAGTTAAATATTTGAGATTTCATGCATTTTAGTATTATTTAAATCCTCTTTTGTGTGACTATTGACTCTTTTAGGTGTCATGTTGGCTCATTTTTTCATAGTTGTTGTGTTTCTACATTGAGATTTGTTCATCTGAAGTAAAGTCACTGGTTGGAGATTTTAGTCACCTAAAGTTTTCCACCTGAAATTATTCTCTATGTTCTAGGAAGACTGGGTAGTGGCAGAATTGTGCCATTTCTCACCACTGACTTGGTGATATAACTCAACATAAGAAATTCACTAATTCAATATCAAACCAGATATTTACCTGAAGTAACAGCCCACTGGCAACTTCACCTACACCACCAATCGCAGAGTGTATGAAAGGAAGGAGTATTCTCATACAATACAGTAGGGATTATGAAAAACATAAAAATTAGATAGTAAAAATAAGAGTGAGGGAAGAAACAAGGAGAATGTGGGAGGTGAAGTGTGTGGGTTGGAGGTAGACAAAATGATACCATGCAGGAAACAGTTCAGCTACCATGGAGAATTGCATTGGGATAGAGAACACAGGAGGTAGAATAAAACCAATGGAAAACTTTTTAGGAAACAAATTTAGAAAATAATAAAAAGGAAAGGGAAAAATAAGGATAAAAATAAAAGTCCATTTTTCTTCTCGCTGAGGAGAAGACTGTCTGCCTGCTTGGCTCTATCTGTGCAGAGAAATGTCTCCTGCACTTGCTGGTCCTCAGCTCTCTGTCTGCAATTCTCCTATTGTGTTCACTCACCTGACCACTCAGGGCTCTTGATTGCCCACGTGTAGCCCCGATGTGGTCTTCTGTGGTCGGTGAAGGCTCTGGACCAGACATAGCTGCTGCAGTGAGGAAGGACAAGTTCTGCTCTGCTGAAAGCCTCTCCTGGGCAGTTGTGCTTCTGTGTACTCTCTGGGCTGGGTAGTGTTCTCGGGGATATTGTGGATATAGGAAACACACCCCACTTGCCCTCTCTCACACTTTACCAGAAACACTGTCACCAAGCTGCTTTTCCTAACCCCGGACTCATCCCAGGTGTGCGGCTTGTTCTGCTTGTTCTCCCTTGTGGGGAGCTGTGCTTCTGTGTACCCAATGGCCTGGGCAGTTTTCTTAGGGATCTGCTCTCCTCATTCCCTTTCTCCCATGCAGCTCAGGAGACATGGTTGCTGAGTGTCTTTTTAATCTCTTTGCCTCTTTTGTTGATCTAAAGTTCAGTATTTTATAAACTTTCTCTAGCCACTATCTGTCTAGTCTGCTACTGGTGTCCTCCCTTGACTTATTAACGTGCCTACCTTTCTTTGTAGCCATGTGCCTGGGGTTTTATTTCTGGTTCATGGACACATAGAAATGTAGTGTTAGCCTGCAATCCACCATCCTCCTTTATTGAAGATCAAAAAGTACTTAGAATTAGAGAGGAACTAAATGGAGCACCTAGTCTCCAAGTGAACACATGTATATGTGTGTACATGTGTGTTGTTTGCCTGTGTGTGTTCTAGATAAATAAACCCATAAGAAGTGTGTAGGGCCTGCTTTGGGCCTGGCTTGCAGGACTCTTAAGCCTGTGAGCCTCTCACTTCTGTTCTCTTTTTAGATCAAAATGATCACATTTCATCTTTCCAATACATGCATTCTGGCCAGGACCAATTATCCATGTGACATGGGCAAGTGGAGTCACTTCTGCAGGCCTGTATTTCCTGCTCTGATAGGTAAGGATAAAGTTTGGTTATATGCCCTCTTAATTCCATGAAAATTCTGGAATTCTAGAACTACCCTCCCTTCCTTACTTCCTTAAGCATAAACTCATGACTTCCACCTGGATGATTTGGAGGAAGACACAGCAAATCTTATGATAAACTGGAAGAAAAGGATTGAGAAGGTGTCTCAGGGCTTCTGGACTCTGCCACTTTTTGGAGGGTGGTGACATTGAATTTTCTGTTAGCAACAGTGGTTTCAGAAGTGATGCAGAGACATGTGTTGATGTATTAGGTTTCAAATCAAGGTGCTTCAATTATGTGTCAAACAGGTGATTGTATACATATAACCTAAAATTTCTGAGGGATGCTTAGGGATAGAGAATTTTGGAGTCAGTAATTCCAAGGGAATTCATAAAATCACTGTGCCCCTGTTCCTCCCAGTGTAGTGTGTATTTCTGGGTATTTCTTCCCTTCTACTTCAGGATTCATTTTCCAAGTACAGCTTGCTGAATGGTGGTTCCAAAGATATATACACACCAAAATCCTTGGAGTCCATATATGTAACCTTAGCATTTGAAAGGGTCTTAGAATATGTGGCTCAGTAAAGAATACTGAGTTACCTATACAGGCTCCAAATTCAATGACCAGTGTCCTGATGAGAGAGAAGCAGAGATTAGGCACACAGATGCAAAGGCAATGTGAAGATGAAGGACACAAGCCACAAAACCTCTCTCCAGGAGGAAGACGTAGCACCTGTACGTCTGTACTGAGTGCTGGTTCTGCCTCAGTCACTACTTCACTGCCTGGAATAAATGAGTGACAAAGAAGAGAGGAGCCTTGTCCCAGAGAGATGGCCCTTGAGTGGGAAATGGAAGGTAAAGAGAGCCTCATAAGAAACTCCTCCTTATATCCCTGGGAGGAACTCAACATGGAAAGGAGTTTAAAGGCATTCAAGCTTATGAAGACATGAGAAGGGTGAGGCCATAAAACAGAGACCAAGCACATACTGTGAGAACTTGAATAGAACTGTGACCAGCAGGACATGTGCAGACAGTATGGCTTCACCTTCCTCAGGCCAAGTCCAAAGTGGAAGAAGCCATGTTCTTCCAGTGGACCTCCAAGCAGAAGCTACCAAACACTCCACCAGGGAGGCCAAGGTCAGAGGTCCTGTAGTTCTGTGCAGGTGTCCATTTTGCATTTCCCATCCACACCCTTGAGACACCATGTCTGCTTCCCTAGCTGGACTGTGAACTTCAAGGGACATGGGCTGTGATCGCAAACCAGCATCCTCGCTCTGAGCATGGTACTCAACCCAGATCAGATACTTAGTAAGCACTTGATAAAATGAATTTCAATTCAGATAAATGTTTGGGTTGGAGGCTTTTAAGATACTGTGGTGGGTGTTTGCAACTTACAAAGGGAAAACTGCAGGAGATCTCAAAGTTTAATACAACCCTCAAGCATGAAAATAATCCAATACATTTTTCAAAGCAATGAAACAAACAAGTTAAAAAAAAAAACCCTACAAAGTCACATCACTCTATCACTTGCCACGATGACTGTAGCTGCTTACGTCCCACAGGCATTTCATGGAATTCTCAACTCCTTGCATATTCACCATCCTTGGCATTTCTCATTTCTACTCCCCTCCACTCCAGTGGGGAAGGGAGTGTACTCCCCTGCTGTCACCGTGTGCCTGTAGCCAGTCCCCACTCTCTCCTGGACACTGATGCTCTCTGTGGGGGTCACTTGCTCATCTTCTATGTTAAAGATACTCTCCTAAGGAAATAACCATTATTGAGCAGAAATCCTTAGTTCTCAAAAGTCAGCGTCTCACAAGGATATTTCTGCTCTGTGTTCCCTTTACCTTTCTCATCTCCACGTTTAGGAGACTTTCCTTCCTCTGACATTCATCTGATGTAGCACAAAGCAAGAACATACTCACTTTTTCTTAACAAAACTAGTGAATTTTCCTAATATCAGACGCTAAATAGCCATCTTTTTCAGGGGTCATGATGCTTTCTTTGGAGAAAACAATGGTTTTTTTGTATCATGTCACAAATTTGGGGGAGAAATAAAATCCTCTACCACCCTCAGGGATCAGACCACCTCAGTCTCCCTGCCAGTTCCTTATAGCATTGACTCTGTTCATGGGATCGGCCTCCTCCCATTCCCAAGTTGTGTCCATGACCGTGTTTGGGATGGACACACACAACTCACACAGTTTGACTCCCAGTGGGAGCCAGAAGTGAATAACACCTGGGTCCATATTTTTTGATGATCTAGTTTTTCCTTTTTCTCTTGATATCCTTCTTAAGCCTTCTTTGAAACTTAGGATTCCCAACAGCATAGCTCACCTTTGAAGTTTGAACAGTAAGAACATTCAATTCCCTTTTCCCACAAGTATTCATTGCATTCCTCCTGCGTGATGGGCTGTCTGCTTGGTTCTGGGAACACAGCATGAGGAAGACAAATGCTCACAGACTTTTTTCTTTTAACATTCTAGCTAAATACCACATTTTGTAAATAAGAAAGTAAATATGTAAAGAAATACTTACTGGTCATGATATGTTCTGGAAGAATGTAAGTAGTGACATGCTGAAATACAGGTTCTCCCTGAAAGTGGTTTGGACCAAGAGGAAAACGGGGAAGGCTAGCTATTTTTCCTTGGAAAGAGACTGGAGGAGCTGGCAGGGAGGGTAGAGAGGATGGACGGCAGGGTCCTCTCTGTTCAGGACCACATTTTGTAACAAGTGATGATTCCTGAGTCCTTTACCCACCAGAACCAGCAGCAACACAAGCAGCATCACTGTTGGGTGTAGTCTTTTCTTTTACCATCTGAATGCGTTGTCTATAGTCACCATGGTGCTGCAAGAGTCACCTCTGTGCCAGTTCCGGTCGTTAGAAGTTTCCCATTTCTTAAATGGGCTCATCTGGAATTTCATTTGTTTTGCTGGTGCTGGAGATAGAACCCAGGGCCTCACACGTGCTAGGCAAGTACTGCACCCCACCCTTCTTCTAGAATTTCTGTTTGTCTTGTTGCCTTTCATGGAGCAGATCTGTGAACACGATGTGTCAACATCACAAAGTGAGTTGATAACAACTGAGATGGCACAGTGTCACCAGTGAGGCCAGCTCCTGGGCCCAACATCCTGCATGTAGCCCACTGTTGACCGAAATGGCCTTATGTGATTCAAGGCCATGTTATCTTTCTGGGGTTCAATGATCCCACGACACCTGTGCTCATGGTGCCCAGCGTAAGGGCTGTGGGTCTTGTCCCGAGTGCATCAGCACCATGTGGCAGAGCCATGGCTACCATAATGCACCTGTGCTCCATTCTCTTATTCAAATCCCTATGGTCCTGCAGAATCCATGCCCAGCCTGCAGAAGTCCTTTCCCACCATGGCACAGGACATGGGACAATTGCCTGGACCCTGCTTGAGATACAGCACTGAGTTTTAGACCTAGGAGGCTCTGTGACAGCTCAGGTCATCATCTCAGGAATTGTAGTTCATGGGAAAAGGAGAAATGGTGATGGATGCCATCAGTCACGGACTTGTCCTGGTAGCTGGATGCCAGCATTGGTGATCAGGGAGGCGGGATGCCTGCACTGTTCCACCCAAGGCTAGACAATTTGGAGGACTGTGGATTAGAGACACATTTGAGCACCAATCCCAGTGTGAAGGGACAGGGCTGTGTCAATAGCAAGGACTCTGGAGCAGCAAGGGACCACGGGGCTCCTTGCTCGGGTTGTGGTAACTTCTTTCCTCCAGGAAGTCAACAGACATCCAGAAGAGATGAGAAGACATGCGACCAGGAGCAAAGCCTTCACTGGGCAGTGAGACTTCTGCCCAATTTGTCACTCGTGAATCTGGGCATCCACAGTGCTTTGTGTGGATAATAGTTTTAGTTTGTTGAATTTAATATATAAACTCATGGCTTTATGGAGAATTGTCACCATTTTTTTTTATCATTTTACTTTGGATTTGTAAAGAGAAAAGATGACAAAAGGCATTTCAGTTCCATCGTTGGTAAGGAAAAAAAATAACAGCAGAAAGTGTTGTGAGATACTGAAATCAGTCACCAAAGGAAGATGAGGCCTCAGGAAGGTGATGCTGCAGGACATGCCTGCTTGGGGCAGGGTGAAGGGGGAGTCATTGGGGTCAGAGCCTGGGTCTGTCCAGCTGGGCAGGGTGAAGGACAGAACCTGCCAGGGAGAGGGGTCCTGGTCCACCCAGCCTGGGCAGGCCACCCACAGTGGCAATTCTTTCAAAGTCAATGGATTTCCCCCTCTGCTTTTTCTCCCTACTCTAGTGTAGACAGGACTGTGAGGCTCTCCACCACACCTCAGCATAGACAGGACACTGCTTGCTAGTTGACTGCACAAGCCTTATTTCAGAGGGACCTTATGTTTATATTTCCTTCTTCCCACTGTCCTGCTGGTTGACTGCCCAGCCAGCTGAGAGCCCTCCAGTGCTGGGCACTTCACCGTGGCTCCTCTGCCTGGCATTCTTTGCCACAATTCCTTGGTTTGGATGTGGCCTGTCCCCTGACATGGGCCCAACAGGCATTCAGGGTGTGTTTAAATAGAGAGACAGATCGTTTTGCCTTCCTATGTTTTTCTGAGTAACTGCTTGAATTCTTTTTGCTCGTATAAACTTTCTTGAACATTATTATTCAGTAACAAAGAATCTGTCCACATCCTCTGGTTTAGATTTTGCCAGAGCAAAGGAAAATGATGGTTATTCTGCAGACCCTTTCCACAGAGGTCTCACCCTCCAGGCATCCTGTGACCTCTGGAGCCACAGCTGCCGGGAGGCCTCAGCACCAAAGGATCCTAAACTTTCTCCTCTGCTTTTATCCCACAGCCACATTCTGCCAGGGTCGTGCTTTCAATTACCAAAGAGCCAAGCACTGTTTCTTCAGGCTATTCCAAGAATGAAGGGAACAGTTTTCCAGGGTTGAACAGCATTCTTTCCTTGCACATATGTGATTCATTCCAAAATCGAGCAGGATTTGTTGAGCCCTTGTGGTCGGCCCCCGTTTTCCACGGTTAATTTAGCAGTAGGGGTTGAGAGTTATTAAAACGATGCTTCATTCCTATGGAGAAATGTATTTACCCTCAGGAAGCTTAATGGCTGGGAATATTACAAAATGTTTGTGATGATGTATGAGAAATCCACGTTCAATTATGAGAAGCAGTAAATTTTACACTTCGCATATTTTCACAAAGCATCAGTGCAGGGAAAGTTTGTGAAGCTGGCTTGGACACCTTGAGCTGGCTACCTTGCTCCAGCTGCTGGACTGTGGGAAGTTCCTGGGCCCCACTGGACCTTGGCTGCTTCATCAGGGAACCTGAGGACCCAGGGAGTTCTCTCTGGATGTCTGGTGTGGGTTACCCAGAGTTGAAAGTGAGCTCGTGGGCCAAGGGTGCTGTGCACTGGCCTTGCTGCTCTGGTGTCCTTTTCACGTCACTTTGATGTGGCTGTCAACACCCTCCAGGGACAGGAGCTGGGGTGGGGCCGTAGCTGCTCTTCATCAACCCCTGTACAGCTCATACTTCTTCCAAAGGGATTCTTAGTCACAGAACTTCTTTTACAGCCATAGAACAAGAGGGAAAGGTAAATTATGTATTAGTTCAGCCCTGACCAGATCTGAACCCATACTGTTCTTGTGTTTGTTGTGTGTTGAATGAGACAGGCAGAGGTATGAAGACTATACTATGACAGTCCATGGGTTTGAGATGAGGGGAAAAACCTTGAAGTACTGGTCAGGTAACCTGGCAGATGCTGCCCTGTTCCTTGGAGACTCTGGGGTCTAGGATTGCAGGATTAGGCCAAAGATAAAAGCAGGATGTCCAGTTGGACTTGACTCTCAGGCAAGCGACAGACAATTGCTCAGTGTAATGACGTCCTATGAAATGTTTGAAATAGCCTATGGTAGTGGAAATTGCTGTTTATCTTCCATTAAATCAAACCACCAGGTGGCCCATCCTTCATTGGCAAACTTGCCTACACCCAGCAGCCTGGACACCAACCAAGGGCAGCCTAATGTGCTCTGAACTCTGTCTCTCACAGAGTGCCTCTCTTCTCTAGCTGCAGATGGCTCTGAAGTCCATGAGCAATGTTAAGTTTCCTTCAAAGTTCAGCAAATAAAGTCAGTGCAGGACATTCTAGTCACCTGAATGACCACCAAGGTTCAACAATGCCCTTACGATGCCAGGCAGCATTGCTTGAGCAAATCTCTCTTTCTTGTCATCAAATTGCCAGTGAGTAGCACTAACTGAAGAGCAGGTCAGCAGGCCAGGGGGACAGGGCTACCTGGAGACATGTGTGCATTCTGCTGGCCTAAAGTCAGACAGGGCCGAGGAGCCTGGTGAAGATGAAGGTCTACCAGCCATGTGATTGGTGAAAATAGCACAAGGCTCAACAGTCAAGCACAGGCGATTCCACTGGCCACACAGGGCCACACTCACTACTAACCTAACTCTCGTCAGGTTAATGTTATCAATTTGAATTATGCTGGTGTTGTAGCTTGTTTTTAGTTTTCTAGCTGTGTAAGAATTAAAAGCAACCCTGATGTGGTGGAGGGTGCCTGTAATCCCAGCTACTTGGGAGGTAGAAACAGGAGGGTTGCATTTGAGGTTGGCCTGGGCAAAAAGCATGAGACCCTATCTGAGAAAGAAACTAAAAGAAAAAAGCCAGGGTAGGGTTCAAGTGGCAGAGCTCCTGACTAGCAAGAGTAAGACCCTGAGTTCAAGCTCCAGTACAAAATATAAAGAAAAGAATAATATTCATAATATAAGTCTGTAAGCTTTTATATATTATTATATCCTAAGGAGCATTTGTGAAAAGCATTGTCATAAGGTTATGGGGGCGGTGAGATCTCTGTTTCCCTTTGCTTTTAGAGGCTGGGGCACCTCACCTAACCGTGTGAGCTGTGGCTCAGATGACAGCAAGTCCCTGCTGGGTTTGTCTGGCTCTGCCCTGGGCTGTCTCAGGCTGGAAGGTCCAGCTCCCTTAAGAGAGCCTTTCAAGATGGAAGGTCAGCAGTCAGGGTGCTGGTGGATGAAGACTGAGGATATGCTCCCCAAATCCATGTGCAAAAAGCCTCATCCCCAAAGTGGTCATTATAAGAGAGGACCCTTAGGTGGTGATGAGAGTCAGATGAGGTCAGGAGGACAGGGTGGAGACAGTGACCAGGTGAAAGAGACAAAGACACCAGAGCCCACCCTCCATCGTGGGAGGGCAGCTCACAAAGGCCAAGGAAGAGCCGGCTGGCCTCTTCACCTGTGACTTCCTGCTCCCACACTGTGGGAGACCAACATCTGTTGTCCAGTGTCCACCTGCGGCTTTGGTGGAGAGGTCACCTCAGACAGTTGCCTCCTTTCCACGTGCAGCTGGGTCTGGCAGAGCGTGGGGCCCAGTGGACAGAGGGGCAGAAAGGAGCGTTCTTCTGCCTGCCTTGGCGTCCGCAGCAGGACTGTGGCCAGGCCAGAGCCCACCCAGGACCTCCCTGACAACTGGGCTCCAAGTGCTGGCCGTGGAGGCCTTTCCAGGTCCAGGCTGGGCTAACCTAGTAACCTGCATTTCTAGAAGGTTCTTTTGCAGACTCATTCCCACTGAAAGCAATATTAATATTTTTCCAAGCCTAAGTTTAAATCCAAACAAATGGAACTACAAACTGCTGACATTATTTTTAAAAGGAAGTTTGAAGAATTTTCTTTGCCAGTTTTCCATTCTAGCTGAAAGATTTTGGTTCTCATCTTTAAATGTTAAAAAATAATGAGGCAAGTTTGGATCAGTCATCCAGTTCTTTATAACCAGTTTCTGTCCCAGGCTCGTGGGGATGGCCATTTCAGTTTTTAATTTAGTCATGATTTTAATGAAAACTCACTTAAAAAAAAACACTTTAATTGTGTGACAGACAAAAAAATGTGTACCTCATTATTTGTCCTCTATGTAGTGAAGGCCAAGAGCTGGAAATGGCCAGGATACCAAAGACCTCCAAAGCGTTCTTCAGCACTGTCCACCACAGTTCTCACACTGCTGACCTTGTCCTCGCTTTTCTGAAGAGGTTGAGCACATCAGCCAATCCTAAATATGACAGTGAGGGTTGCCTGTCTTTGACTTTCATGGATGTACGATCACACAATACAGTCCCTTGTATCTGTCTAGGGTTGGTGAGATTTCGCCATCACTGGTGCAGCCATGGTTCGTTTAGTTTGACTGCTATGTGCTGTCCTGCTCTCTTGCATCAACACACTACACTATCTGTTCATTGTACTGTTGAGCACAAAATGGTTTGTGCTAATTTTGGGGTGATATGAATAACTTTGCCCAGCCAGGCACTGGTGGCTCACGCCTGTAATCCTAGCTACTGAGGAGGCAGAGATCAGAAGGATCGAGTTTCAAAGCCAACCCCAAGTAAATAGTTCCTGAGACCCTATCTCAAGAAAACCATCACAAAAAATTTTAAAAAAGGAGCTGATGGAGTGGCTCAAGGTATAGGCCCTGAGTTCAAGCCCCGGTACCACCACCAAAAAAAAAAAAAAAAAAAGGAAAAATAAAAAATAACCTTGCCCAGAAAGATCTCCTACATGTTTCATGATGTCCACAAGCATGAATTTTCACACAGGAACAGAACTGTGGACACACACTGAGGCAGCTTCACCTTTAGTAGACACCGTCAAGCTGTTTCCAGTGATTGCACCAATTCCCATCTGCCAGCATTGTGTGCGAGTGACTGCATTTGCAAGCATTGCTTGCTAACACTTGTCCTTGACCAGTCTGGATGCTATGGAATAACAGCTCCCCGTTGGTTCATTTCTCGTTCCGTGGGAAGTATTGAGATTGCGGTCCTACACAATTGTATTGGCCTTTTGATGTTGATATTTGCAAGGTCAAGGCTCACAATTTTCTGTTGTGTTGATTACTTTTGTTGTATTGTATAATTATATATTTTTGGATAAGAGACTTTGTTAAGTGACTTTCATATTTCCTTCCTGACTATGGGTTGTTACCTTTTCGCTCTCTATGGGTCTTTTGGTGAATAGAATTTCTTAATGCGTACAGAGCAAATAAAATGATTTTCCCTTTTCCCACTGTCAGTTCCCTGACAGGGTTAATGTATGGATTCTGTCTTTATTATTCTTTCTCCTAATATGCACATCCAAGGTTATTAAGTATTCCTTTAAGCCGGCATCATGCAAGTCTGGGCGTGACTTTGCACTGAGCTTTGATTTACACCACGGTTTGACGTGGTCTGTGACTTGCGTTACTTGGAGAACATTCTTTGGTTTGCAGACATGATTATTTTCTAGCCATCTTTTTTTTTTTTTTATTGCTTTCTGGTTTACTTCAGTGTGGTCAAAGAATATGTTCTGTATGATTTCAAAACTTGGAAATTTGGTGGGAGACTGAGTCTGATCAACTTGTAGGAAGGGTCCCTGTGACTCCCTTCTCTACCATGCACTGTGAGTTTCTGCCCTCCCTGTGCCTTCCTGCAAATGCTGACCGTGCCTGGAGGTGTGGCAGCCATTCTGACCCTAAAGGTGGAGAAGAGAAGACAGAAGACTGTGGTCCTGCCTGGACCTGAGTGGAGAGCAAGCATTGGCCCTCACTCCCCACCTTCTTCTAACAGAGCCAGTGGGGGACATGAGGTCACTAATCTAAACACTGTTGATTTCTGGTTACCTCAAGCTGCATGTGTAATTTCTGTACATAGAAGTTGGTTTATGTTTCTGATTTGATCTAGAAAATGGCAGCATTGCAGGTAGTTAACCAGATTAAAATCTGGGATGCTGTGGGACCAGGTTTCCTCACTCCTGCACTATTGTTTTCACACCTTTTTATTAGCATGTAACAGTTGTACAGGGGTTTCACTGTGACATGTTCATATATGTACACAGTGTACCGTTTGGCTCATCCCCTCCATTGTTCTCCTTCTTTTCCTCCTGCTTCTTAAAATGACTTCCTCAGGTTTCAGGGCTCCATATTCGCACAAGTGCAGAAAATATGTCACCTCTTTTGCCCTCGTCATTTACCCTCCCCTTAACCTGGCCTGTGTTGTAGTCCTGTCCCTCATTGCCTAAGGGTCTGTTCATTGTTCAGTGGAGTTTTGCTTTGGGATTTTACCTGTAAATACATTGTACTCTAGTCAGTCTGACCTCTCTGCACCAAGGCCAGCTCCAACAACCTGAGAGAGAAGGCTCACAAGGCTATGCCCATATTTTGAAAAAAGAGACGAAATCAAGCACTTTTCTTTCTAAATGTTTGAAAGATGTAAGTTTCGCTGAAAGACCAACTGTCTCTGAAAAGTGTTCATGTGGAGAATTAAGCAACTGTAGCCTGGAGTCCTGGTGGCAGTCAGTGGCTGCTGGGCTTTGCACACGTCCACTCCCCCTGTCCACCTGGGGTCTTTACTCGCGGCCGAGTTTCATGTGAAGCGTGGTTAAATGAGGCTCAAAGGCATGATGCAGATTTCTCCTGCCCGTGACACGCTGCCCACTTCAGACTGGCCCTGGAACCTGATCCACGTGGACCTGCGCTCTGAAACAAGGAAGGATGGCCTTAACACGAGCCATGAAAAACTCCCATGCAAATCTCCACACGTGTGAATAAAGTGTAAAGTTAACATATGTCAGAGAGAACTAGAAAGTACAATGCAGTTCACAGAGATAAACCTAAAAAAAACTCTCTCTCTTCTTATCTGTAAATCATATTTTTCCTTTGGCTTTGAACTATTTTCCTTGGATATTCAGTTTCTGTCCAGACCACTTCCTTATAGATGCTCATGTTCCTAATGCAATCTGGATCGTCCACGATGTTTATTTCCTTCGTTACTCCTTAAACTTCTGCTTAACAAATATTCAATAGACACTGTTTCATTATTGCCGTAGATATGTGAAAACAAGACTGAGTTAGACACGGCCGCTGCCCTCAGGACATCTCCAGTGTAGTGAAGGGAAGCAGATACGAAGACAAGAAAAGCTGTACGACATGGAGCAAAGGGTGTGGAAATGGTGTCACCACTGAGCTGGGTCTCAGTTGTCTGAAGACGAGGCTCTTGGTATAGACGGAGCAGTGAAAACGTGGCAAGGCAGGTCAGGGAACAGGACGTGAACCCCTGGGTGTCAGGGGTGTCTTGGGACCTGAGGATCCAGGGTTGAGGTGAGCACTTGGGACCTAGCTCCCAGGAAGTTATGAAGAGCCTATGGGTAATCATCAACCTGCCCCCACCCCGGGAGGCAGCAGGCAGGACTTCAAGCAGACGGCACTGTTAAGAAAGTCGTCCATGAACCCGGAGGTACCACGCTGAGACTTGGCTACACTCTGTGCCCGGTGTCTGCCCTGGAAGTTGCTGTGAAGGAATTTGTTAGATGTGATTAACATTCAGGTCAGTAGACTGACTGAAGGAGATGACCCTCCAGAGTGTGGGTGGGCCTTGTCCAACCAGATGAAGACTGAGCGAAAACAGCAAGGTTTCCCAAAGAGGAAGAGGTTTTGTCTCTAGGTGCCCTTGGGACTGGAGCTGCACCATCAGCTCCTGGAAGGTTCCCACCTGCTCACCACCCTGCAGATTTCAGACTTGTCAACGTCCACATTCCCACCACACCACCAGTTGATTCCTTAAAGCAACTTTCTCTCTTGCTTTCCTTGTGTAGATGCAGTGGACAGCCACAGAGCGCCTCCACGTCCCATTGGTTCTCTGGAGAGCCACTAATGAGGTGCCACTCACCGATAACAATGGCTCCACCCCGGTCTGCAGTGCTGCGGCTGAGACGCCTCTGTGCGCTAGGCTGATTCCCCGGAGAGGTGTTTGGGCAGGGGCAGCGATGGGTAGACCCGTGATTGGGATACGGCCAGGTGCCTCGATGCCTGTTCTTTCCCCGGCTCTGTGCCTCTCATGCACGGCCTGGCTGCCACTGAGCCTGCTCAGGGAACTGTCATCTCTTTTCACATTCCTCAGAGGGCAGACTCCCTGTCTCCCGATCCTCAAGGCCTTCCTCGCCACTTGCCTCTGCTTCCATCACCCAGCCCAAGCTCTTTACCAGGCTTAGTCTTGGACTTCAAGTATTTTCCATACTGAAAACAAGCAAAACTGATAAATTACAAAGGGCTTTGATTTCCACTGACAAGTAGAAGAGGAAAAACTACAAAGGAAGAATGTGCAAATTTATATTTACACAAATTCTGTCACGCTGATCTTCTGGCTTCTAGGTGGCAACTGTGCCACACTCAGATCTTCAGAAAGAAAGAAAAGCTGTGTGGACAGACAGAAACCAGCCATGCTCGGAAAACGGAGCTCCTGCTTGAGCAAGATGGGAACACCAGGGGACAGTCCCCGCCACACGGGGAACCCGGCCCTGCTCTTCTCAGCATCACAGCCCCCGGGCCTCCTGGCCACAGAGGAAAGGTATCATCCCTGGATTGCAGCACTAGACAAGAGCTGGCTCTTTCCTGAAGGCCACCCTGCAGGCGAGCAGTACATGTCCCTCATTATGGACATGTGTGTCTGAACCTCCTATCTTTCAATCTTGTGCTTTGGTTTTCCTGGCTGTGTGTTTTAGTTTTTCTCACGTATTTCTGTTGTTGACATGTTAACATGCGTCATCTCCAGACACGAGTTTGGCTCCTTGGTTGATAAACACATTTATTTGATGTAGCTAATATTGACATCATAATCTTCCAAAAGTTTTAAAAGATGTGAAACAAATCAGTCAGGAAATTCTAACAGAGATAACCGGTGCAGCACTTTGGGGTCAGGAGTCTGGAAAGAAGGAAGGCTCTGTCTGGAAGTCTCATACCCAGAGCCCCGCAAGGTGCAGCAGGCAGGCTCAAGACGCAGGGCCCTGTTGTCATCCTGCGTCATTGATAGTTCCTATCATTCGTCTCCGGGGAGTCAAGAATGTGGAAGAAACGGTGGGGGGAGGAGGAAAGTCTTTGGGAGGATCAGGGTGCTTCGGTAATTCCAGATTTAAATCCCTAATTACAGACCTACTGTACTCCAGACAATACGGACACACCGTCCCCTGTGGCTGTTCATCTGAGCAACGCAACCCAGGAAGGCTGAGGACTCAGATGTGGTCGGTAAACCCTGGAGGGAATCAGAGAAAGTCCCCATTTACAGCCCTCATTCTCAGCTGGGAGGACTTGTGTCCACGAGGTCTCAGCAACATTGGACACCACAATTTAGTAACTCATTTAGATAAAAGGGAACCTCAAAATCTTTGAGACTTTAATGTAAAGGCTTATTTATACTTAGAACAGTTTAATTTGCTAACTTGATCTTTTGATTTAAAAATGGGATTGTGATGAAACTGAGGCCTCTGAATTTTCAGATCTGCCCCAGTCCATTCTGAAGAGTTCTGGAGAGCTCTGCATTAGGATTTTCTGGAGTCCAGGGGAAAAGGACATGTATTTAGAACCTAGGAAGCACCTCCTTGTTTCTTCCTCTTTGCACACGGGACAACTTAGGTTGGATATTAAGCAAAGTTGCCCATTCCTGTTAGACTGTTCGCCAGTAGTAGAACTACACTCTGTCCCCAGGTCCGTGTGACTCACGAGCTGGTAATCTTTCTAATATGCAATGAAGTTTTCCTGAAAGAAAGCCAATAACCAAGATCCTTTATGGCACTAAATGGAATGGAATTTCAAACTTCTCTATTAAAAATCTGTACTTTAAAATGGATTATTTCATAATCCATCTGGAGTCCATCTGGCTATGAAGTTCTGAAATAAATGCCACGAAAATTCCAACATCTCTTGTAATCATATGACTCAATAATGACTAGTTTATTGAAGAAAAAGAGAAAATCCACAGTTGTTTGCTACACTGTGAAAATGTCAAGATGGACTTTCTGCTGGTGGTCATGAAGGACAGATGAGGAGTTGGTGACAGCGGCCGAATTGCACCACATGAGCCCGTGTTATTTATTGTTAATAAATAATACCTAAGTGGACCGCTCTCATTCCGCCCTGAGACAGGGTCAACAGGCAGCTGGGGGAAGTTATCACAGTTTTTCCCAGTGTCACGGGGTAAGAGACCAAGTCACATCCTGTGCCAGCACGCTCTGCCCGGTTAAGACTTCCACACGTGCCCTGACTGAGAAGCAGAACACTACGTTTAACTTGAGTTAAGTGTCGGCCTGACCTGAACAACACACCATCCTACTCTTCTCTCTGTGGTGTGGAGAGGGCCACCGGCGGTCCAGTGGCCCCGGATAAGTTCAGGACAGAGTCCATAAACCCCGCTGGTGTTCCAACCTCTCCTCCCGCTTGCATTTCCCTTCACTCTGGATTTCCTTATAACTGACAGATTTACAGCAGGAGTGTTGGAACCCAGCCCTCGGCAGGGCACCTTCACGGCACAGCTCTGTGGTCTTGGGCTGGTGACTCTTCCCTGTCCAGGAAGTCTGACGGTGAGAAGGAGGAGGGGGAGATGGGACCCACTGCTTGGGATGGCTGTGTCTCCCATCCTGTCATCTCTCCCCATCACAGAGGAGACTCCCCATAATACATCCACACATAGTACCTGACACCTTGCTTGCATTTGACCCTCGTCTTTGTGGGTTCAGCTGTTCATCTACTTTGTTCAGGAGAGACCCAAGAATTTTCATTAAAATTGGCTTTTATGAATGTCCAATTATAAAGTATAGGTTGCCAAGAATTTTTCTGAGCTAGGTCTTCTTTTTTATTCATAGTGTATATTAATTTTATAAAATAATGGGTTTCATGGTGACATTTTCACACATGCATAAAATGTACTTATTGGTCATTTTGTCCCCATGACCCTCCTGCCCCCCACTTCCTCCTGGTCCCTTCCCTTCCCCTCCAGTCCCCTTTTTTCTTTCATGGATATTTTTCTCCTTGCAGATCTTCCTACTGCTTGGTCCATCCACAGACATTTCCTGTGTTTCCTATCACATTCACGCCACTCGGGGAGTAGAGAAGTGCAGGCCTGCTCTTTGGAGCCTGAGAGGCCATGGGAAGTGCCTCTTGAGACAGACGTTCATCCTCAAGAGAGGTGCTGCGTGTGGCAGTTCTTCCCTGTTGCTTTCCTGGGATCTTTCCACAATCTGTGACCTAGTTCAATCTCATTGAAATAAGCCCTGAAGGAAATGCTACTGTCCTTGGCTTTTGGGGCACACAAGCATTTTCCCATTAAAATACATTTGGGAAAATTGGGTATAATCCACTCAGCTTAGGTGTCTCATAAAAGGATTATAGAAAGGTTCTCTAACTCAGAATTTGATAGATCAAACACACTAGGACAAAGACGCTGAATGTGAAAAGCATGTTTTCCATCTGTCTACACCCGCTCAGTGGTAAGTGTGTGTAGTTGAAATGGCACTGACAAGGGATTTATGGTTTGGGCCATGTCAGCCTGGGGTCTCTCACCAGAACGTACAGAAAGCACTTGCCATTTCATGTCCTCAGTCCAGCTGTAGCGTTTCTACACTAGCTTTCAACCAGTTAAACGGTGCTGATGCCTTCCCTACAGATTCCTCTTTAGATGAAGACTCTGGGTCTCTTCACATTTCTGTCTCTTGGGCTTGGACCTTGTCTCCTTTTGGGGTCTCTGCAGTGCCTTTCTGCACTGGTGGCCATGGAAAGACAGTGGAAACCCACTGTGTGAAAAGACACACATTCTGTTTGCTGTGGAGGCCCAGAACAGATGGCTTTTAGGGACAGCAGGAGTGTGTGACTCTCTGCCCAGTGCCACCTGGCATCCTGCAGTGTCACGATTTCCAGTGACAGTCCAGGAGCCAGGAGCCATCAACATCACACACCGTCCTTTCAGGAGCCAGTGAAGGGGGAGGGGGAATGATAAGGAGCAGATGTGAGCTAGAGCTTTGGTCCGTTTCATAATTAGGTCTGCCTCATTTTTGGTTTCAAATAAGGAATTCTGTATCAAATAGGCACCCCCCCCCACACACACACCAGGTGTATCCTAACAAATCACAGCATCATGGTAACCCACACCCATGCACACTACACAAACACACACCCATACAAGCACACACAGCACACCACACATGCACGCACACCACACATGCGATCACAAATCACAGCATGGTAGTAAGCAAGGCATTTCGCTACCTCGTGGTGGGGTTGGGTTCTTGGTCCCAGGGCAACCATACTTCACTGGGGTCTGAGGAGCCCTGACCCTCTGCAGAAAGCTGGTCTCATGTGCTCTTAGAAATAGTGGATTTTCCTGATCTGAAGCCATGCTGTGTGTGCAGTCACTGCCATCTGCTCTAAGCACCTGCTGTCTGTACCACCGGCCCAAAGCCTGCAGGTCCCAAAGCTGAGGCCTCAGTCACCACGGCACTGGAGGCCTCTCTGCTCCCCACTGGAGGGCTCAGTGTGACCCCACAGCTGCACACTTGTGCCCTAGTGACTTCGGTGAGTGTTGGTGACACGAGCAAAGCAGAGTACCACGCCTTACTGAGTTTGGGGGAACAGAGAACACACAACTCCTTATTGACTTATCATTAATTTTATCTCCAGCATCAGCCTCTGCTTGGTGTTACAACAGAGTTTTCCTGGTTTTGACTCTTCCTTCCACTCAGTGTGCAGCAATCTTGTGGCCTATGCATCCTCCTCCGTGCACGCCATCCTGCCCCTGTGCTGCTCCCTGGGAGTGGACAGCGACAGAAGTGTGTCTGAAGTGGGGGCCTCGATGCCTGCCTGAGGTGCAGACTTTGCCTCCTCTGCCTTCTGAAGTCACCCTTTGCTCCGGGTGCCTGGTTGCATGTAGCATGGAGGAGGAGATGCTGTCTTGGGCTCAGGGGGTTCAGAGTCCTCATTGTCCTGTGCTGACTCACAGCCTTAGCTCTTGCTGGCTGCTTTGGGCCTGAGGCCACACTGTAGTCTCCACTGACTTCATGACCCTGAGAGGGACCCCCACTAGGCTGTGTGTCCTGTACCTTGCCTCAGGGCTGACCAGCAGATGTAGAGAGACAGAACTGTCTGGCCTGCTGCCTCACAGCCACACGGGCTTCCCAGTACCTCCTACAGGACCTGCCTATGTCCCCAGACCTACTGAGTAACAGCCAAGCTCACCCAGATCCACGCTGTTCACTCCACATTGAGCTGAGCTTGGGACAGGAGTGATCACTAACACCTTTCACAGACGTGGACACTGAGTCACAGAGAAATCAAGTCATGGGCCAGCAGTGTCCCCTGGGAAGGGACAGAGCTGGGTGGCATCAACTCGACAGAAGCAGAGCACCTCGAGTCTGTCCTGTGAAGTCTGGGTGATGCCCAGCAGCCTCCTGCCAGCACTTTGTAGGTGAGTTTCATCAGCACCAAGGCACCGTGTCCATTCCAGGTTCATCAGGTCTGGGCTGCTGTCAAACTACTGCCACCTGGTCCTTAGAGACTGAAAGACACACCCCTGCCCTTCACAGGCAAAGTCAGTGATCCCTGTTCAAAACCACTAGATCGTACTGTGTCCACCATGGGGTAAGACAAACCAGGGCAGGCGTACCTCTCTTTGTGTGGAGGGGAATTTTGGGGCTCCCCTCTGCTTGGGGACTGTCCTGCCCTTTCTGGCTCAGTGACTGTCACTAGCACTGATGCTCGAGGGTGAAGGCTGAGATGTGCCTCTGTGGTAGCTGCAGGAGCATGGTCCCTATCCTTGCCACCTCACCTTGGGTCATGTCATGTTGCACTCCTGCTTCCACATGGGACAGGAACAGCGAAAAGGGAGGAGTGGTGACCAACACCTACCGGCAGAGCCAGCACCAAACACCTCAGCCTGCTGACTGGAGTGTGGTTTCCACTCTTGCTTTTCCAATGGATTTTCTTAGGGGATACCAGGTTCTATTCAGCAGGACTTTTGCAGGCTCACCCCATCAACGTTCCAAACATGCTGACGGACATGCGAGTGAACCCCAGCTGGGGTCCACTGGGTAGGAAGGCAGCCTGAACTCACGAGCAGTGCCAGCCCCCTATCCCTTCCAGGTGGGCAGGGAAGGAAGCACTAGGCCATTTATTCTCACATAGAAGGAAAATGGATCAACTGGATTCCTCCCAGTTGTGTATTCGAGGTCCTTGTATTTTTTAGAAACACAGACACAGACCCATCATTAGCAGTGACTCGTGAAGTATATCATGATCACTGGAAAAGTTAGAAACCAGTACAAGAGATTATCCAAATGCCAAAAATAAGTGTATCCTTAATTCATGGTCATGTAAGGTAATATAATAAAAAGTGTCTGGTTTTCCAAAGCTTTCAACAGACTCCTTGGCTACTGTAAGTTGTTTCAAACCAAGGTGGACAGCCCCTGACATTGCTGAGAACAGGCATGGCTTGCACAGAGGTCTGAAGAACACACCTGGTGTGGTGTTCCTCTCATACTCCAGAATCCTTCCAGAACTCTAAAAATGTCTCTTGTTAATTCCTGACAAATGTGCTGCCATCCAACAAAAGCCCATTATCCACAGGTCTTACACACAGAGGAGATGAGAAAATACACACCACACAGGGACTGCTCCCCTCATGCCTGGCACCATCACACTGGAGTGTGGCTTGCTCTACTCGCCTCCTCACTTCCCCAAGTCGGAGGTGTACCTTTTGCTCTCTTTTTGTACACTCTCTTGGTCATGGTCATGGTCCTGGGTCCTTGGAAACTAAGCACCAGTACTAAAAAGAATGCTTTTGCAGTAAGAGCACCCCAGAGCATCACCAGAGCAGCTGTCCATGTGCCTATCTGTGGACATATCCTTTAACCCAGGGCAGTGTAGACACCACCAGCTCAGTCTAGACAAGGAACTGAGGGTCCCACATGAAGATCTGAGCTACTAGGCATGGTCCTCATCCAACAGTGCTCTCCAGTTCCTAACAGAGGCAAAGGTGATCCCTGAAGGAGAGCACTTCATCAGCCTAGTCAAGTATGAGTGGGTTGTTGCATGAGCTCACAATGAGAAATTTCCAAAAACAATGAACACCACCACAGTGAACGAGAGAAACAAGGCAAAAACAAGAACGAGGCAAAGGAGAGACAGACTACAAAAAATAACCAGATATCACTGAAATACAGAAGTTTTATAAATACAACATAATCATTAAAATGAATGATGAGAGAGTAACAAAATACAAGACTGCTCTGGAGAAGTGACAAACAAGTATCCAGAAAGTTTGAGACGTGAAGAACCATACCACATATTCAGGCTGAAATCCGGTGAAAGAACAGCTAACTCTTCTTGGAGAGAAAACAATATTTTGGAAGAGTTACAAACCATGTGTAGACAAATTCTAAAGAGAACATCACAAATGTAGTCAGAGAAAAGAGAAAGCTCTCCAATGAAGTGACACATGGAAGTCCTCAGCTCTGAGAAAAGATGAAAAAATGAAACTGCAGCTACAATTCTGGAGCTGTTTGTTCTTCCTCTAGGTCATCTCAGTTGTTGACTTTTGCACATTGAGGCTCTGCTGGTTGGTGTTCACACATTCAGGATTACCTGACTTCCCTGGGACTCCATCTTTTTACCAGGAGTGCAAGGTCCATCTTTGTCTCTGGCACTCTTACTTGCTCTGAGGTCTGTTTGGTCAAACATTAATATGGTCACGTCTTTCAGCATTACTTCTTGCACATTATGTATGTTTTCTCCTTTTACTTTCAGACTTGCTGTCATTGCATTTGAAGCGAGTCTCTTATAAAGTGCATGTGGTTAGGTGGTGTTTTCTTTATACACTCTGGCAGTCTGTGTCTTTTGATTGGTGTATTTAGACCACTTACGTTTAGTATAATTATTTAAATGTTGGAGATCTCTCTCCCATTTTACTTTTTGGCTTCTGTTTGTTTCTGTGTTTCTTATTCCTTTTAATTTTTCTTCCTCCTTTGTGTTTACTTCAACGTTATTTAGGGATTCATATTGATTTGGTTGCAGTGTTTTGGCGGGGTATCTCTGTATGATCTTCACAGATTGCAATATTTAGCTGACTACAGTCTATTGGCCTCAATATTCTAGCATTCAGAGTAAAATTTAAAAGCCTCACTTCTAGGTCCTTTGGCTTCCTTCTTTCTAATATACTTACATCAATTATCAGACGGAGTTGTAATTTTGGTTTAATCATCAAATGTGATTTATAGACCCTCTGAGGAAGACAGGTTCATGTACACATCCAGGGTGTCTCTTCTCATTGTTCCAAGGTCCAAAGCTTGAGAATTGTCCTTCAGCTGACCTTTAAACTCAGATATGTCAGCAGCACAGTCACTTCATTTTCCTTCATCTGAGCGTGTCTTTGGTTCCTTGTTCTCAAGGAAACTTTGAAAAACAGAATTTGGGTTGACAGCTGTTTTCCCCTGGAGCCAAGAAGCTTGTGAAACAACAGGAATAGGGGAGATGACTTGCATCTCCTTCTGCCTCCATTGCTTCTGACAAGAACTACTGGCAGGCAACTCTCTCTCTTTCTCTCTCTCTCTCTCTTTGGCAGTCCTCAGGATGTTTGTGCGTAGTTTTCAAAAGTGTATTTGTGCTGTGATGTGTTGCGTTGTAGTGTTGTGTTGTGTGTGGTGTGGTCTTCCTCTGCTGTCCATGTCCTCAGCTTGCTTGGTCTCCTGAGCCTGTGTGTCCTCTCTCCTGGTGAGGGTCACTTCTTTGGGTCCATTCAGGTCCTGATCTGTCCTCCCTGTGGGCTCTGTGGTGTAAATGTGGAGTATCAGTTATCATCCCACAGGTCTTGGAAAACATTTTTTCCCTTCAGTGTTTTTTCTCTGGGTGAATTCTGTTTTTCTGTCCTCAAGCTCATGGTTTCTGTCCTCTGTCACCTCAATGTCAACTCTAGTATTGAGCTTACCCAGTGAGATTTATTTCTGTCACTGTCTTTTTCTCATTCTTATAATGTCCATTTGATTGTGTTTTATAACTTCTGTGTTCACGTGAAGATTTAAATTTTTCACTGACTTCGAGAGATTATAGATTGATTCTAGGGCACTGCTTTAGGACAGCTGCTTTAAAATCCTTGTTAGATTTTTCTAGAGTCTGATTCATCTCGATCTTGATATCAGGTGATGGCCTTTCTTTATTCAAGTTGTGACTTTCTTTGTCACTTACCCATGTGAGCAGCCCAGGAGAACAGAGATCCTTCCCTGATGGGGCTGTGAAGGCCCCCCCAGCTTCCTGTGCACTCACACTTATAAATGGGTACGCACTCACTCCAGACCTGTGAGCTAGCTCTCTCTCACGATTATTCCTTCCTTGCTCTTCAGGTTCTGTCAAATTGTCCCGTGAACGTCTCAGCGGGATAGCCACACGTTCAACGATGTCTGACTCCCCAGTCCCTCCTGCAGCAGGACGGACAGAGGGCAGCTTCCTCTCCTCAGGTCAGAAACTTGCAGTCGCCTTTGCTTCCCTTCACCCAGGCCATCAGAAAGTCTCTTGGTGCCACCTTGTGAAAGAACACCCCAAGAACTGGCCTCTTCCTGCCTCGTTTCCTGTGCTTCAGTGGTGGCAGAAACCTTCCTCCACCTACCAAATGGGACCCTTCTGTTTCTTTGCTGAGCCATCCATCTCGCAGTCTGTCCATCACTGGGTGACTGCCCTGACCTTCACAGAAGTCACCTGCGGTCTGCTTGACCCTCTGGTTCCCTTAGGTGTGAATCAGAAGAGCTGCAGGGAATTTGGGTTTTGAGACAGAGTAAAGACAGGTTTTTCCCTCTCTCCTTCTTCCCTGGTTCAGATCAGCAAAGGCTGTTCCTCCGGGGGACACAGGTCCCCTCCAGTGGACTCACCAAGAGCCATGGCTCTGATAGGGACAGCAGCTACTGTCTCTCCCCAACAAGGGGAGGACACTTATGATTTCACTTTAGAAATGAGTAGAGGTCTTTGACAAGGCAAGTGGATTGCTCCAGGTCAAAACCCTGCAGTGTCAGGGCAGGGGGTAGAAAGCTCAGTTATAACCGTAGCACTTTGTGCAGAGGAAGGGCAAGTCATGCTCACCCCTGCACCTGGCCCCTGTGGCTGTCACGGTTCTGTCTCCTGTGTCACAGAAGCTGACACTCAGGCCCCTGTGATGATGCTACTTCCTAAAGCTTCAGGGCAAAGAACTTCCAGTGTTTCTCTTTTGTCTGTTGAGCCAACTGTGAAAAAAAACAAAGGACAACAGTTAATTATTTCTGTTTTATCTAAAGTCCTGTCAAATCGCCTAAGCAATGACCCAGGAGGGGCTGGAGTTGTGCGAGGTGAGCTGGTGTGGCTGTGGTGGCCGTGGTGGGCTGCACTTGTGCTCACCCAGCATTGCTACTTGACATCTTTAGTTTATTAGTCCTGTTACGTAACTTTGTTGTGGTGCCTGAGCTTCCATTCCACATGACTTTATCTTGAAAACATTTTTAAATCTTGGATTCGCATTTCACAATAGCAGGGCTTGCTTATTGCTGTTTCTGACACAGCCTGGGATTCTGGAAATCTGTATCTGGTCACAAGTCAGGAATAAGAAAGGATTATTGCCACATTAGAGCAAGACAGATGTCTCTTGTTGACATAGGTTATCACATTGCACATAAAAATCGCAGTGGTCAGCCGCAGACTCTGTCACAGCCCACAGGTCAGCGGCTCCTGCTGACTGGCTCTGCAGCTCACAGTCGCCCCATAGTCTTGGTGTGCAGACAGGCGGGGCTGACACTGTGACTCTTAGGAAAGCCTCCCTCAGGGTGAGAAGATACATATTTGGACCAAAGTGTGTTGAACCTAACGTTGGAAATTTTACCTAATTCATGCTGTTTTAAAAGAAAAAGAAGATCTACTTTTATCGGAGTTGTCTTAGAGTGCCAGATATGAAAGCTGAGCCAATGACCTCATGTTTCTGTCCTGGACTCTCCTGTGCCTGGGGCTCCCCTGCCTGGCCCACAGGCCCTGGCATTGCTCTCTGCCTCTGCAGGACTGACCATTATCTAGCACAGCTCAAGCCAGTGCTTCCTACCATGGCTGTTGATGGTCTCCTGCCAACAGCTGCCTCACCTCCTCCTGTGTTCCAGGTTCTCAGGGCTGTGATGGCCAGAGGCCACTGGAAAGGAGCAGGACCAGTGTGTCCCGAATCCTGGCTCAGCCACTGTGACTCATCAAGAGGCTGGGACACTGAGGGGCTGACCCCTGGGGACTCTCACTGATTGTGCTAGTCCAAAAGTAATGTTTTCCTTTTCCCTCCTCCTGCAGCGGTACAGGGTAGGATCGGGGTGATAGTGCACCTGCTTTTGAAAACAGAGTGACCTACAGTTCTTGAGTGGAGGGGTCACACCTGCTTGTCCCAAGATGCGCTATCACAGGAAGGGGCTGCTGCAGTGACCCACTGGAACCTGGCTCCCAGGGACAGCAAGGGTGGACCGGCCACCTCCAGCCTGTGACTCACCACACACCTCTTCCTCCTCTGAACCTCTGCTTGGTTTCACCCCTCGTGTGGTTATTCAGTCATTTTCTGGGTGTGTTGTGTTCCTTGTGGAGATTTTCACGATGCCTGGCCTGTGGGAGGAGGCACAGCAGTGTTTGCTCTCCGATGTGAAAAATGTGGACTAGGGAAAATCAAACTGATTTTCCTCACCCAAAAAATTCCTAATTCCTCGTCTTAATCTGTGATTTTCTTCCTATCTTTAGGTTTCGTTTGCTGTACCTTTTCTAGCTTCTGGACTGGGAGCTTAGATCTTTTATCATAGCATTTCTTACTACTAAATATATACACTTGAATCTATAAATTTCCTATAAGCCCTGCTGAGCTTTCTCCCATGAGTTTTGAAATGTGTATTTTCATTATCTTTAATTCAAAGCACAGTCAGCTCCAACTGCACCCCGTCTGTACTCAGAAATGACACAGAAGTGTGGGGACAATTATTTCACCCACTGTCCCGCTGCTGCTTTAGAGAGCAGTTGTAGGGTGCAGGGAACCTTCCGTTGTGATTGTATTCACTCGCTCATTTATTATTTGCTTTTAATTTGCTGAGATGTGTTTTGTCAATGTTGGCAAGTGTTTCTCTGTCCCTTGGAAAAAAGTTTATATTGCAACTGTGGCCTGCAAGGTTCTACCTCTACCAGTTAGAAAGCTTCATTGTGTCCTTTAAATCTACCGTCACGTGGTTTGGATTGCTGATTCCATCGCTCCTGGTGGAGAAGCCTTGCCTTGGTCCTTTTCACCCCTAGCATGTCTAATGATCTCAGCAGATACCAGAACAAATATGGGTTTTGTGTCTTTCTGTTTTTCTTTATGGCTTGCCCCTTACCTTCAGTGATGTCTCCAGCCTTTCAAAAGACTGAATTCTGTTGTACCAAAGAGTTATATCAGCTGCCTCTTGGAAAGTGTTTTTATGGGTCCTATTTTACACTTATTTATTTTCATTCTGTGTATCTAAAGTGTGCCAGTTGTAAACTGCATCTTGTTGGATCTTTTTCAGACAATATTCATCTTTCAGTTCTTCAGTTTTTTACACTTACTGTTGTTACTAGTGTAATTGTGTTTAGGTTTGCCATCTTTCTCTTTGATGCTTCCGTCTCATCAACTTTGTTTCATTGTTCCATCTTCCGTGATTGACTTCTGGTAAAATCAATTATTTTCAACAATCAAGTTTTCTCTTCTGCTGTTATAAATTCTTCTATGTTTCCTCTACTCAGATTCTTTGGCTTTTATTTCACCAGTTTCTCTAAAGAACACAGTGTGAATCTGCAAGGAGTTAGTGTTTAAATTTGTACTTTTGATATTTAATATTTGTACTTTTAATACTTAAATTTTCCTTGTACTTGTAACCCCATCTTCACACTGATGTCATAATGCCAAGTTTCACTTCCACGCCTTACAGAATCCACACTGCATTTGTCAGTTGCTGTTTTGGTGTCAGAATTCTTTTTCCCCCTTTTCTGGCATCCTGACTGTCCTTCCAACTGTCCTTCTGTCCTCCAGGATCACTTTGGTTTCCTTGATCTCACAGAACTTTGTTTATTCTTTATTTCTGTGTAGTTGTGAGGAAGATATTAGCTTTTATTTAACTGGAAGGGTCTCTATTTCATCTTATGTCTGACAGATTTAACAAGGCATGCTCGTTGTAGAAAAAGTTACACGGATTTAGAGTATAATCTTGATAAACACACACGCACACCCATCCACACCACGAAACACATTTTCAGCAGTTAGAAGGCTCCTGAGTGTTCTCTGGGGCCCATCAACCATCCAGCCTCGTCTGTAGGCCACTGCCAGGTTTCTGTTGCCACAGAACAGGTTTGACTTTGATAATATGGTGTGGATAAAGTTTCATAGTACACACTTTTCCTTAGTTTTTATCCAAATTCTTTTCTTTCATTCAACGTTTTGGGTTCAGAATTGTTGGATTTTGTGCTGATAGATGCATGCTTTGGTATCTCGTTCTTGATGGCTCTCTTGTTTTTCCTACAAACACCCTGCTAGTTACTACTTTACTGTATGAATATAACATGCTTCGCTTGCCCATTTGCTCATAGATGGGCATTTAGATTACTTCTGTGTGTTGGTTATTGCAAATAAAAGTTGACCTAGCATTTATATTAAAAAATGCACCTTGAATGTATTAGTTCTGGACTAGAATAACTGGGACCCATGGTAGGTGTATGTTTGACATTTTATAAACATGGCAAACTGATTTCCACAGTGAGCCATGAGCAGGTAAGAATTCAAGTTGCCATCGGTCTTCACTGACAATCAGTGTGGTCACACTTTCAGATCTCGGGCGCTCAGCTGGGCTGTGCCTGGAGGTGCTGTCAGCTCTCCTCCATGCCCACCCATGGACATGGAGACATTTGCTGAAATCTTCACCCACATTGGGTCTGAGTTTTGTTCTGTTGTCATTGCATTGGAAAAAAGCACCTGTCAACACTTACTCCTCAAACATTTCCTCTCACCTGTGAAACTGTCTCAATGCTGTGCTTTGAACAGCGAAACTTATCATCTGGTTTTTTTCATCCATACTGTGTGGCATCTTGTGTCCTCAGTAGAAAAACTTTGCCATGTAGAAGATCATCAGCCTTTTATTCTTATATTTACCATAAACCCCACTAGCCAGTTATTGATATTTGTAAGAAACTCCACCTAATAGCAGAAAAACATATTTTTAATTGAGTATTCATGGAGACAGAGGTATTCTGCATCATAAACTAAGCATTAAGACGGCAGAGTAGGAACACAGTACGTCTAATACCATAATTAAATTAACTGGACACAAAAATTTCTAAAACTCTCTGACTAATGAGAACTAAACAACACAGTACTAAGTGATCCACAAGCAATGAAAAGAAAATTAAAACTTATTGGAAAATTAAAAATATTTTGAGCTGAGAGGTGTGGCTCAAGTGGTAGAGCACCTGTGTCACAAGTGCAAAGCTCTGAGTTCAAACCCCAGTCCCATCAAAAAAAAAGAAAAAAAAAAGTGAAAATGCAACAGAGATTTCTTGAGGATGACACAGAGCTTAGAAAGAAGCTTCGAGCATTAAATACATTAACAATAAGAAATACCTAAAATCTGTAAGATTGCAAATATCTCTGTGTCCATGAGCACCTTATGTGAAAGTTAAAGTATTTCTATACACAATAATGGACATTTGTGAGTTTAAAACTTAAAATCATCACATAACTAGCACCAGAATAAATGTAGCACTTAGGCATAAATAAAATGTACACAGGATTTCTAGCATAAAAATTATAAAACCGATGAATGAAAGAAAAGACTCCCAAAGAAAAAGAGGAGTGTGGGCCAGAAAACTCAGTGCTTTAAAGAAACCAAGTTCCACGTTCCCCAAGTCAGTCTCTGCACCTTGATCGAATTGCAGCAAGTCCAGTTCTAGTTTTCAGATATCGAACAAACTGAACTTAAACTTCAGCTAGAAAGGCAAAAGAAAAACCATAACAATGCTGAGAGACAAAACAAAAAAATGACCAAATCAATTCTGGAAAACAGACAAATGAAACAATGTAACTATAGAACCCAACAAGCCGATCTCACGGTTACTGTAACACTACAGAACTCACTACTGTGCCCCACTGTGACAGACAAATAGACCAGCGGACACAAAGCGTGACTCAGCTCTCCGAGAACTGGGTACTGTTGAACCCTGTTACCTACCGTCAGCGCCAGTGGTAGGATTTGTTGTAAGCACCCCTCTAATGTTGATTTTCCCTGCAAATAAGTGAAGAGGCGGGGTTGGGTGATTTGGCTCGCTGACAGCTGCTGGACCCTTTGCTGGTGTCCAGCTACCTTCAGTAGAAGGAGGACAGTCAGCCAGACAGCCGGCTGTTCTGCCTCAATGCCAGTCCCGCTGTTGGAACAGTCCATGGCAGCTTTGAGGAAACTACCCAGTCACCATGGCAGCTTGCTGCCAAAGCACAGCTGTGGCTTCTGATGGCACCGTCCAGTCACAACTTTTCAAACAGTTGCACCGGAATTTTGCCACCTCAACCTCGGGCAGCACTAGACGACCCTGTAGCCGTTTCCACCAGGGCCAGAGGGGAAGCACGTCTCCTGGTGACCCAGCCGATGGCCTGTGATTGGTGCAAACATGACCCTTCATTTGCCCGAGGGACTGCTGTGATAGGTGCGGGCACCCTTGCCTCACCTACTTCCTGGCTATATAAGCCATTCAGCTCCCTTTTGGAGTCAGCTGGGAGACACCTCCTCCTGCTGGAGCTGTTCCTGTAACATTAGGCCCTGTGAAAGGCTTCTATCCAGGGGTCCTTCTTGTCTACTTTTGGCTTTTGTCATTAGGAGAGCAGGCTGAGCTGATGGCATGAAGAAGAGGTGGCCGAAGCAGCAATGGAGCCATAGCAGCAGGGAGGGCAGCTGGAGAAGTCAGGGAAGACACGACTGGGAACAGAGGAGGCAGAGATCACGAGGGATGGAGGAGGTAGACAGAAGTTGAGAGAGGGCAGGGAGTGGAGGCTGAAGAAAGATAATATGCTATGAAGGGCCAGAGACAAAAAACTGGGGCCCAATTTCTGGAAGAGTTCCAGGGAGTTGCCATGAATTCAAGAGTCCCAGACACCCTAGGCTCAAGAACTGTAATATTTGTCACTGTAGGAGCTGACGGTCCCACACCTGATCCTGTCCAGCGCTGTCACACCAGCAGGGACTGTCTGCTGCTGCCTCTCACTGCTGATGGAAGCCCAGGATTACAATAGCAGCCAAGGGCCAGAGCCACTGGTGCTCAAAGCTCAAAGCAATGAGCCCCCAACCTCCTGAGTGTCTGAAGATGTCTAGCTTCTAAAGCCTGGAGCAACAGGCCCCTGATTCTCAGGGCGTGCAGCTGTGAGCCCCGGGGTCTGTTAGTCCAGTCTCGGGGTCTGTTAGTCCAGCCCCTAGGACTTGGGCACAAAAGGCCTCAGGGCTGTCACCAATAATGAAGCTTTCTGTCTGAGTAAAGCAGAAGAACGCAAACAATGGACTAGTGACAAATGGAACAGAGTAGAGAATCCAGAAACAGATTGCCTCTTCTATTCACAAGTGATTTCTGGCAAAGGTACAAAGTCATTTCAGCAGAGAAAAGTGTCTTTTCAATTAATGGTGTTGGAACAATTTGATACTCAATCTGCCAGAAAGTCTACACCTTGCACGATAAACACGCATTAATCCATGTGGGTTGTAAACTACATTTAAAATGAAAAGCTACAAATTTATAGAAGAAAGTGTAAAAAAGAAAAGCTGCATGGCCTGAGTCTTTGAAATAAGTTTCTAGATTCACCACCAAAAGTATAATCCATAAAAGAAAAATTTGCTAAATTTGACTTCAACAGAACTAAAACCTTACGCTCTGCAAAAGACTCTTTAGATACAGTGCAAAAATAAGACAGACTTGGAGAGTCTGTTTGCAAATTATGTATGTGATAAAGCACTACCGCCTAGAAGTCTCTCTTTCTCTCTCCACAAGTTTTGTTTTGCTTTCCTTTGCTTTGTTTTTGAGATAGAGTCTCGTTAGTAACTCATGCCGGCTTTGAACTCTGTCCTCCTACCTCAGATTCCTGAGTGCTGGGATTATAGGTATGCCCTACAGTGCTCAACTCTCCACAAGTATTTTTAAAGCTGAAATTAAAAAAGAAATTGAACCACCAACTGCTAATAAAGAAGTGGAGACACAGGATTTTCACATCCAGCACCTTATAAACGTCTCGAGACGAAAGTGCACACTTTTGATGACCTGGGAAACACTCCTATAAATATCTAGGTGAGTGAATGGAAAGCTGTGTTCACACAAAAAGTATTTGCAGTGTTTAATGGCTTTATTCTTAACACCTCAACTGGAAACAACCAAGTTATCTGTAAGCACATGAATGGACAAACTGGGCTCCATTCACACAATGGACACTGAGAACTCAGACAGCACCACAGATAAATCTTAACTGTGTCTTGGCCTATGAAAGAATCCAGACCCCAAAGGCTGTGTATTACACTTTTCCACTCATGGCAACCCGGAGATGTAAGAAATACAGGAACAGGAAAGAGAGTAGTTTCCAGGCATTTGGGAAAGGGTTGATTAAAGAGAGGCCAGTGGGGAAATGGTTGCATGGTGGAACTGCTCTGTGTGCTTGTGGGTGGCAATACAGGATTTGGTAAATGCTGAAAACTATACAAATACGGGAGTCGCACTATTGCCTGCAAAGTACAGAAAATCTCACAGGAGTTCAGGGAACTCTAGACAGAATGCAATCCAGCGCACCTGACTAATGACAAGGAAGATGCGGTGTAGACGGTTGACTCCAGAATCGGAAAGGAAAAGAAATACTGGGAAGAATCTGGTGCAAATTAGACAAGGACGACCCTAGGGGTGGTCAGGCCGGCCACTTGGTGGTGCCAGAGGACCTCACGAGGAACCTTGCAAAGCCTTTTACGTGACATTGCTCCTGACAG
This sequence comes from Castor canadensis, assembly GCF_047511655.1. NCBI lineage: Eukaryota > Metazoa > Chordata > Mammalia > Rodentia > Castoridae > Castor > Castor canadensis. Next base: position 1,136,230 of record NC_133386.1, on the reverse strand, counting down.
CACCTACCTCCCTGTAGGTGAGACCTGCACTGCAGCCGCTGAAAGAAACTGCAGCAGGTCTGTGGCTCATAGGAAAATGGAGAAGAGAGACACTCAGGAGTCTAGCCCTCGGTGTTGCCTTGAGGGTTTCATGCAAATACACTGTATAATGAGTTTTGACTGTGTCCTGGTCATTGCTTGATTCTTCTCAAAACCGATTGGAATTTGTACTGGTTGGTAAAAAAGAAAATATGCAAATGAATGTAACTGTGCTGGCTCCCAATACAGGGGACAAAAGAATGGCAGCAGCTTCCCAAGGCCATTAGAGAGCTCTGAAAATTCGCCTCTCACCCAGCCACTGCACCACCAACCCAGGAAAAGACCTTCGGTGCACCAGGCCATCCAAGTATCTCCAGTCCCAGGTTCCTCCATAAGGACGGTTCATTCTCCTCTGAGTCCACACTGTCCAGCAGTCATAAACTCTCACCATATAAAATCGTCACAGGCTTCACTCTTAGGGAAGGTGTTGGTCCCCTCAGGCACTCAGTAAGCACTTCACCCTGCTCTCCTACACAGAGGCATAATTTATCTTGTCTTCATATTTTCCAAAGCTACTTTTGCCAGACCCCCAATCTCCAGGTGTAGACAGTAAAACTGCTTGACAATGTCTGTGATGTTCCTGTCCTTAGGCCTTTTCTATTGTCACCTCTTCTTATGAAACTAATTTCATGTTTTGATAGTTTCAAAATTTGTTTAATGAAGACAACCAAAGCAAGTCCTATGCTTGTCGTCACTATATTTGAGTGCCAACCAGAACCTTGAGACAAGTGTCTTGTGACAAATCAGTTGGTCTCCCAGGTCCTGGCATAATCCATGAAGTGTCATTTTAGATGTGACTTCAGTGTTTGTGTCACCTCTTGTAAATGAGTTTAACCAGAGAAACAGTTTTCTCATCTGGGCCAACTTCTGTCTCTCAGGACAGGATATTGTTGACATGAACAACGTGTTTATTTACCAAACGGTTCTTATGAAGATGAGTTGTGAATTCATGTCTCTTGTGCTCACAAATCCTCAGTTATCACATCACAAACCTTCACAATCCCCATCAATTTTGATCTTGAAGGAATCACTATACCTACTGTTTTGTTCCACTTCTGACAGTTAGCTAAGACTTCCCAGAGCACTGTTGTTCCTTACTGAAAAACCGCTGCTAAACTTAGCTTTGATTGAAGAACAAGCATGATGCGTGTAGAGTTGATAACCAAAACTTAATCCTGACAAAACCACTAATTCAGGTAGTTCCTAGGGCATAGATTGGGGATCCTCTAGTTCTTTTGTCCCACGGTAATGCTGGTTCTTGTGGGGTCCTTTGTCTAGAGAGGAGAGTGGTGCCCAGCCACGGATGCCCTGAAAGACTTTGAAATCTGAAGATTCTTGAGAAGCCACATTGCACCTTATTTGCTGTTTTCCTTTCTTGATTACACCTTTTGAAAAGAACAATGTGCTAGTCATGTGTGTGTGTGTGTGTTTGTGTGTGCACGCATGTATGTGTGCGTGTGAACATGTGTGTATGTGTGCGTATGAATGTGTGCATATGTATGCATGTGTGTGCGTGTGAATGTGTGTATGCGTGTGTGTGTGAGTATGAATGTGTGTGTGTGTATGTGTGTGTATGGGTGTGTGTATGGGTGTGCATATGAATGTGCGTATGTGTGTGCGTATGCATGCACGTGTGTGTGTGCATGCGCTGGCCTGGGTGTGTGATGGGGGAGGAGGTGGTACAGTCTTTCCTTTTCAAATTAAATGTCACTTCAAAATCTCGCACACTTACGGGTACTGTGTGATGTTTTCATACACGCACACATTGTGTGATGTTCGATGAAGGATGAGCACATATAGTTCCTCGAATATCCATCATTTCTTGGTGGTGAAAACATTCAGAATCCTTTCTCGTAACTTTATGAAATGCAGAGTTTATTATTCTTAGCAATGGTGGCCCTTCTGTGCAGTTGAACATCAGAACTTTCTTCTCTCCTTTACCCATTGGTGGATTTCTCTCCATGCTGCATTCCCTCTTCTCTCCCCAGCCTCAGTGACCACCATTCTTCTTCAAAGTCTATAGGATTGACTTCTGTTGGCTCCACATGGTTGTGGGATCACTTGTCAGTCGTCTTCCTGTGCCTGGCCCATGTCACTTAGCACACTGATCTCCAGTCTCAGATAAGAGTTTTATAGACTCCACCAAAAGCTACTGGAATAAATATGAGTTGAGCCAGTTGCGGGACCTTCAACCAGCATACAAAATTCAATGTATGATTTATCAGTAATGAATTATCAGAAAAGGATGTCAAGAAAGTAAACCATTTATAATAGCTAAAAAACACCTAGAAATAAATTTAAACAAAAAGATGTAGGCTCGCTATAATTAAAACTATAAAACATTGATGAAAGAAATGGAACAGAACACCAAAGAGACAGAAAGACACTCCATGTTCACAGACCAGAAGAAACAGGACTGTTGACATGTCCCTACTTCTGAAAGCAGTCCACAAATTGCAATCTCCCTGTCAACATGACAGTGACATTCTTCACAGAACTAAAAAAAATCACAAAATTATTCATAAAGAAGTGCCTGTGCATCTCTCTTTCTCTTTTTGTCTCTCTTTCTCTTTTTGTCTCTCTCTCTCTCTCACTCTCTCACTCACTCTCTCTTACACACACACACATACACACACACATACACACACACACACATGCATACACAAACGCACGCACACACACAAACGCACACTGAATACCCAAGATAATCTTGAGCAAAACGAACAAAGCTGGAGAGATCACATACCTGACTTCAAAACACTTCAAGGCTAAAGTATTGTTTCTTTTGCAAATGACCAACACTGAACTTTGAAAAGTTACCTAAGTCGCCTAAGTAAGGCCTCTCAACAAGTCTAAGAGCTGGAATTCAGACTTTTTGGAGACTGGATAAAAACTTAAAAAAAATTTCAGAAGATTAACTCAAATTCATGTAAAACTAAAATCTCCATGTTAACTAGACCTTACTTATCAGACTTCATTAAAGAAATTCCAGTGTATCTTAAAATACTGAAATTGCATGTACTGATCTATTTTGGGGGAAAAGTAGCATCTTGAAATTTTTACTGAGATATAATTCACATGGCACAGAAGTCGATGTTTTTAGTATAGTCTGTGTTATGCAATAATATGATTTTAGAACATTTTTTCTAAAAGAAACCACCCACCCATTAAGAGTTACTCTGTACTGTTGGCACCCATTCAGACCCTGGCAACCAAAAGCCACTTTGAGTCTTCATGGCTTCCAAATTCTGGACACTTCATATGAAAGGAATCATATAATCTGTGGTCTTTTCTTTTCATCATTTCATAACTCTGCATTTGTCATAAACACATAGCTAACTGAATTTATGGAACCTTTAAAATACTTTCAAAGAAAGGGTTTGATTTACTTGTTATGAGAAAGAGTAATTAATATTGATATACAATAACTGGAAAAATCTGAACAAATTCTTTAAAAAGCTCCTGTTGGAAGTAAAAATGCTTTGCTTAAAAGGAAAAATAAAATTAGGATGAAAAGGCAGTAATGTGTCCTAAATTTCGTGATGGGAAAAATGTAAGTCATTCCCCATAATGCACCAAAAGGCATAAATTCCAGCCACGAAATATTTTGCTAGATGGGCATATTCATCCAGTGTATACAAGGGAAAAAAGTTATAATTTCAGGAGTGAATTAAAATATTCTGATCCACATGGGGCATAGGATGACCGATTTCAGGAGGGGAGAAATCTTCCAGAAAGCTTGGAGAAAGCATCAGGTGTCAGCCAGGAGGAGGACACCATGGCGATGGACTTTCTGGTCCCTCTCGCCTCCCCTGCGATCCCTCTTCTCTTTCCCTGTTTTCCTTACTCTCCTCCTGCCAAGGTAAGTGGGAACGTGTGGAACCCACCTCTGAGCAGAAAGATCTTTCCCAGATTTCTTTTCGCCGAGCCTAAATATAGACACAGCGGCACGGAGAGCATTGGCAGCACCAGAATTTATGGCTGAATCCTTGATGGCTCCTGAACCTCAGACAAGACCCTCCAGAGCTCTGAACCTCAATCCCCTCCTTAATGAAACACAGGCAAAAGTTCAAAACTTCCCGCTTTGTCACAACAATTAATAAATGTGGAGAAATGCTTACCCTGTCTGGTGTGTCAGGATCCTCGGTAAATACCACTTGAAGTGCTTCCCATGCAATCTTTTTTTTTTTTTTTGAGGTAAAGACAGTTTAAGGAAGGAGATTTGAAATAATTTACCTGCAGTGCCTGCAAGAAATCTTAAGCACATCTGGTTTCTCTCTGAAGCTAGAATTCAAGTGAGCTACAAATCTTGATTAGTTCTCTCTGTTGGCATGGAGAAGCTGGCCATGACACTCCCGCCCCCAGCTTTTTGTAGCTCTCAATGGAGCAGTGGACTTTGTCTCTCAGCTCCCCAAACCAATAGCTCGGGGCTCCTATATCCCACTTTGGGGCTGATTCTCCCTCTTCCTTGCAATGCACTGTATTTTGGCAAATAGCACAGAAGTTACTTTGAAAGTGAAGAATTGTATTTTTCACATGTAAAATAAACAGTCCTGCTCCCTGCAAAGACTCTGCCCTTGGAAGGACCATGGGGGTTTCTTGCTGCATCTTTATGGCTTTGGGCTCCTGGGCCTCTCCATATGTGTCTGGAAATCTCACTCTTGGTATTTGGAGAGAGCTCTGATGACGCACAAGTCCGCAGTCCTTGACTCAGGAGGTTGCATTCAATAACCTGATGTGAGTTTTCCTCCAAAACTCACTTGGCGTGGTCAGTCTCTTTGATGTTAGCCGTCATGTAGATATGTGGAGATATTTCATTGCAGTTTAACTTTACATTTCCTTAGCTGCAATGACACAGAGGATGTTTAGTGTGTATTAGTTCCCACCCGTGTGGTTTCTGCGGGGACAAGTCTGTTCACATCTTTTGCTACGTTGTTTCTTATCATTGACTTTGAGAATCTCTGATAGTTGAGTATGAGCATTTTTCAGACATGATTTGCAACTGTTTTCTCTTCTGTGGCTGGAGATTTTCATTCTGTTTAAGAGTCCTGTCTTCTGACTCGCGTATGTTCTTTATTTTGAACAAGGAGTGTGCTTCAGTTGTCAAGTTTAAAATATCCTAGCCTAACTCCAGTAAGCAAAAATTGTCCTGCTATTTCTACCATAATTTTTGTAGTGCTTTTTGTTTTATATCTTGTCTATGATCTATTTTGAATTTAGCTTTACATAGTATGAAACATGGATGAGCATTAACTTTTGGCATAAAATATCTAATTGTTCAGCACCATTTTTTGAAAGACTGTTTTTCTTTCCTCCACTGAACGGTCTTTGTTGAAAATATGCAAACCATGACATGAGTGAGTGCTAGATGAAGCACACAATTTAGACACCTACTTGTGCATTTCCACGTGGACACCATGCTATCTTGTCTGCAGCATGTGACTGTCCTGACTGCTGTCCTTTGGAGATGCTTTGAATTTCCAAATGAGCTTTAAGATCAGGGTTTCCATTTCTATAACCACCATCACCATAGCAGAAGTCTTTCTGGAGCTCTTCCTGTGACAGCATTGAGTGTGCAGAATAAGTTGGGTGGAATTGGCACCTGCGCAATGTTGAGTCTTCTGAGCCACAAACGTGGCGTGGTTCTCTGTTTATGAGACCTTCTTCAATGTCGCTCAGAAAAGTTTTATGATTTTGAGTGCCTTGGTCTGTGTATGTTACACTGATTCTATTTTTATAAATGCCATTGCATGTTCAATTTCAATTTCTGATTTCCATTGCTCATGCATAAGTTTTGATTGAATTTTCATAGTTTATCTTATACCTGTAGACCCTTTTATAATCAATTGTCCCTTAAGGTAATGTTACTGTGAGTTCCATAGAATTTTCTACACAAATAATTATTCTGTTTGCAAATAAAAACCACCGTACTATTTTATTTGCGGTGTAGACGGCATTTCTTTTCTTTTTCATTTGAGATAAGGTCTTGCTATGGAACCCAGACTCCTGACCCTCCAGAGTACTGGGCTCACAGGTTATGGTTGTGATGTTCAAGTTTCTGTCCTTGCTGGTTTTCTGTCTACAGCTTCTATCACCGGAGACAGATGTCGATGTTTCACTGCATACCTTGAAGTTCTGTCATTTGTCACGTGGGGCTTTGATATTCTGTAGTTGGAGTGGAAATGTCTTTTTATGCCATTCATCATTGATCGTATCCTGTGCTCTCAAATATCCCTGTGCATAACATTAATACAGCCACTCCAGCTATGTTTTGATTAATGTTAGCCTTGCCTACATTATTTCATCTTATTACTCTCCAAATATTTAAAGTGAGTTTCTAATAGGCAGTATATAGCTGGATCCAGCTTTTTAAAATTCATCTGCTCTGACATTTTTTTACTTTTTAAAAATGTGCATACAATGGTTGTACAGGGGACTCATTGTGATATTTACATATGTGCTTACAATGTATCTTACTTGGATTCAGCACCTTCGCCTTTTTCCCTCATCCTCCCTTTCTTCCTTCTTTGGACAATTCCAACAAGTGATCTTTTCATGTTCTATTTTCATGCATGAATACAAAACACACCCATCATATTCCCTCCTTTACCCTCTCTGTAAACTATTCACCATTTAAATTTAGCTTTCAGGTTTGCTTAAGTTCACTGTCTTACCCCTTAGTTTATTTATTCCATCTTCTCTCTGTCCATGTTTCCTTTTTAATTCTTGGCTGTATGTTTTGGCTGTTTGGGGCTTATGGTCTATGTCTTTAACTTATTACAATCTGTTTTTGTTTGATCAACTGCCATTTCAGGTTTAAGGATTTGAGAACATTACCCTCCCATTTTCTTTTTCCTTTCTCTACTTTAAGCTTTTGTTGTCACATGCTTTCACTTGAAGATGTTGATAAACCCACAATAAATTATTATTTTTGGTTTGGATATTTTTGTAATCCTTGATGTATTATTGTCTTACTCTGGCATGCAGTCACTTGGGATGGTTTGATCCTTTCTGCTCTGGCTTTGAACCTTTGTGGTGGGGCCAGAGGGGTCTTGTGTCTGCAGCTACCTCTGCCTTACTACTGAGGCAAAGCCCCGGGTACTGTGTACCCATAGTCCTCACCCCAGAGCTGCGGCCACTAAGGCTTACTGCCCAAAGCAGAGGACCAAAGCCACCAGGAGCTTCTGGGTCTGTACATCGCTCAGAGGCCCACACTGCTCACTGGCATCTCCCACTGAGTAGGCAAAGACTGTCCACTATCCCTGGGCAGTGACACTGAGTGGCTGGTGACCAAGGTGAGGGGCTCAACATAAAATGTGTGTCTTTGAGGTGACTAACAGATGACATTGTCCTCAGCTAGGGGTGGGCCCACTGTGTATATGGGATTTCCCAGGCAGCTGTAAGATTAGGTTTTAGGGAGTCTTCACTTCATAGCAGACTTGCCCCAGCCAGGGCTGGAAAGAGAAATGAGGAAATAAAATTAAAAAACCCAGGAGGGACAATCCCGGACACAGGAGTATGCTCCCAAGGCTGCCTCCCAGAGGATGGTCAGGTGGACTCGTGGAAAAGGTAAAGCCAGCCTGGTGTTATCTTCTGACCACACAGGTGTGCATGTCTGGCTAGACACAACACTTGCTTTCTGGTAACTGAATTTCCCAAGCAGAGCGTTGTAAATGGCCATAACTAAGCATGGACAAGTGTACAGCACTCAGTACAACCCAAGAACTCTCAAATGTGTGAATTGCCTACATAAATGAGCCCCGTGTTGGGAAATGGGTGCTGTGGATTTTGGTTTAGAGCCACAAAACCTAATTCTAAATTTTCTGTTTCAGAGGGCAGAGCAAATATTCCTCTAGTTTTCAGCTAACGTCTATTGTGGAAGGAGAGCAGAGGTGGCTCCTTACACTCTGGCTCGAGACAGCTCAGCAATGACTCTGCACCCTTCCTGGGTCTGCCTGACTTCCCAGTAACCAGCCAGATCCCAGGGTGGATGGAGATTGTGAAAATTCATTAAAATCACCCAGATCTAGAGTGGCAGAGGGTCTAGGACAAGTTTGCCTGGAGATTTTTTGTTCTGTACTTTCAGAGGCCTTTTTATTTTTTTTAAATCTGAGTCTGAGTCATATTATGATTCCATTTTCTTTGTATTTTGGGGAGGGGGGGTGATCGTGCCTTTATCCACTTCTGATCCAACTGTCTTTTTTGGATACTGTCCTCCTTGGACTTCCCCCAAAACCAGCACAATGTCAGTGTCAGAACAGAAAAGCACTTCCTCTGTTAAAAGGTGCCAGTCTTCACACTATTCCTTTAGTACTTTTTGAGGTCATTCCTGAGTTAGACCTGTCCCCATTTGGTCTGTGATCTGACCTTGCCTCCTCTTCCTACACACTTCAAGTCCCTTGGCTCTCTCCAGCAGCCCTTGGGAGCCAGACACTTGCTGATCCAGTCCCTGGCTAGTGTCCAGGGTGAGGAGGAAGTAGGGGGTCCCTTGGGACAGGCCAAAGCTCCTGTGTAGGTGTGGGGGCTGGTGCAGACCTCCTGTCAATGACCACACTGGGAATTAGGGTCAGGGGACGACTTATATCCCAGGATGTGGGAATTACAACAGCACCACAGTTTGTCCAAGGGTAAGTTGTGCTCTATGGGCGAATGGAATGCATGGTAGGTCATAAAAGGGTTTTTACTGAATCTGGAAAAATTCACCCGTTAGCCAGATGGATCAGAAACGACTTTTTCCCCAGAAGTGTCCATATGTTTTTAGATGCACTAGCAAAGCAAAAGCCCAGAATCATCAATTTGCTAAAAGTAGGGCAAAACCACATTTTCTGTCCGGAGAAAGTCAAGAGTTGGGAGCAGGGAACCAGACATGTCACTTGGGTAAAACTGAGGACACCTTGCCATCTGGACAAAGAGCTTCCAGAAAAATTCAGCTCCCAGCGAGGCCTTGATCCCCGTCACTCATGTGTGATGGCACAGAAGGATGCAAGCACATGATTTGTCACTCGGCAAGCAAGTTTTCAAACCGCTGTTCAAGGCTGAAACGCTGTGCTTTGTGCTTTTGGAGTGTATCCGGATCATTTTGAATGTTGGGAGCAAAGAACAGACTGTTGCAGAGCCCAGATTTCTGAAAGTGACAGTGTGACAGTAGAGGCCTTGTCTGCTTAGGAGCACTGGAGATGGCAGAAAATTGATCTAGCAAAATGCTTGAACTGCTTGATTAAACCTTCTCCACTCCCTTAAACCAAAGTTCTTTTGAAAAGTGCATTTGCAGATGTCTCTGAGTTTAGCTACTGGTCTCTGTGCAGGCCAAGCTTTCATGCTGAAATCCCAAAATGTGCAATTCATGAGTCCCCGCATTGTGTAGTGGCCACAAGAAACACCAAGGTGCTTATGTTTAATGGGGTGTGCTGAACTCAGTAAGTATCATCATATATAACTGTCAAGGTTTATAAACCTTCATCACTTACTCAGAGCACAGACACTGATGGGCTCAACGGCACCATCGCCAGGGCAATGCCTGTGTGTACACAGCAAGCATTTGTCAAGTGAAACACAATCATTCACTCAACTCCCATGAAATAAAGTCCTAATGTGCACCAGATAGAACCACAAAGTCCTTTCTCTCAAGTAGCTTGCATTCTACAGTTCCCTGATGACGATAAAATACAAGATTCTTGCTTGTTGTTTTTTGTTTTCTGGAGATAGGGTCTCACTCTGTAGTTCAGACTGAGCTTGAACTTGTGTTCCTCCTGCCCTCATCTCCCAAGTGCTGGGATACAGGTATGGGCCACCGTGCGGAATATAAAACATGGTATGTTTAAAAGTGTTTCATAGCCCAAACTTTGGGGACTTCAGAAATCCTATTTTACTTATTTTAGATGAAGAAACAGACCAGGGAGGTGAACTCGCTCACCAAAATGCTGGATGTGAAGGGAAAATCATTACGGTTTTTAGAGTGCTTTAATGTTGAGGGTTAGACAAAGCAAGCACTCACAAACACCTTTGATGGCTGTAAACTGATGCGATTATACAGCAAAGTGCTTCTTGTGTTATTTAATTCAATTAAACCTCTCATTAACAAAAGCCAGAAATCTGACTCCAAAGTGCACATCCTTAAGCGGTAGCTTTCAATTCTTTTTCTTTTTTTTAAATTACAAGAAACATTTAGACCTATAAGCCACACATAGCTGTATCACGTAGAAGGTTTTGAAAGCATTATTTTGCCTACGGTGTAGTCTGGTATTTCCTTCATTTTGTCTTTTTTTTCTTTTTCCAGTTCCATCCCCTCTGTTGTCTTCCTGTCTCTTCTTTTGAAATCAGTTTTCCTTAAGAAAGGAAGTCATTTCCACCTGGTGAAACTGATTTAATGATTCACAAGGAGGTCAAATGCCACTTTTGTAAAACCACCCAAGGATTCCTGTTCTGGTTCCCAGGAAGAGTCCTGTAAGAATGTGCACAGGAGCCATGTCAACAAGGACCAGGAGTAAGGCTGTCCCATGCCACCAACACGACAGCCAGGAGCAGGACTGTCCCATGCCACCAACACATCACATTCTAAGAAAGAACAGTCCTCAGGTGGCATCATAAATGTAAGTGACAGGCGTACTTGCTGTCTTAGGTGGTTCTCAAGACCGAATGAGTGAGAAGCGGGTTCTTCAACAATGTCTCTGTACAGTGTATCTCTGTTTATGTTCAAACATCAGCTGGATAATGAATTACTTAAAAACAAGAAAAAATTATTTTAAAATAGAGTATGCTTAGTGTGAAATTCAGAATAATTTTACCTGGGTGAGGAGAAGGCAGAGGAAGAGGACACCACATAGGCCTCGTGAACACTGAGAACACTTTGCACCTTAAACTGCGTGTGGACGCTTTGATTTTATTTTATAAACTGTACATATAAACTATTTTGCATGTACAATAGAAAATAAAATGATTAAAAGCACAAGGGATAGAAATATTACAGATTTAGAAATATGTCATTCATAACACTCATACTTACATTAAATAGCAGAATTGAGATGTGTGAGGAAAAGTCCAAAAGGGAAGAATAATCAAATAATATATCCACATAAACTACTGGAAATTATGTCGACTAAAATTATTTAAATAATAAATATTCATGAGATACTTTGCATACGGGCACATATAATAACGACGTTGTAACAGTTATCATACATAACACGATTATATGTTTATTTATATCCAAAATGTATGTGATGACATCACGATGATTTTGACTATTTTTGTAAGATTTTCAGATTCTAGAATTAGCAGAAATTACTTTGTAAGTCAGAAATGGTAAGTGAGTCATTTTAAATCAAATTTACACAAATTGTTTCCTGCTTTCTCCCCTAAGGCCTCGCACAGTGTTAATGGATGGAAGAAGAAAACCCAGGGGTCTCTCACCCCAGTACCCACTAAGGAAGGATGGGAAGGACCTGTGGTCAGGGGCAGCTCAGCTCCCACCCGTGTCCTCTGACAATCCAGAGTGGAGATAGCTTCGACTCCAGTGCACAACAAGCAACCGGTGGTCGTTATCCACAGCCACCAGGGGTCCTGGATGTGCTCTTCCTTATTAGAATTTGAGCACAGGCACGAGGTGGGGTGGATGCTTCTCCTCAGTGATCTTGCTAAGTGAAACTTTGTGAAAATGACTTTGTCCCTTGGAGATTTTACTATGGGTGAGTGCCATGAACTGACCGGGGAGGGGGTAAATCATCTCCATTTCAGTTAATTATCCCACACACCGGATAAACACTGTTTTTATAACATCTGTGACATTCCTTTAGAAGAAGGCATGAGAACAATTATCAGTGACAAACTATAAAAATATTGAAGGGAATTGAAATCAAAGCAAATTATTTTATAAGAATAGCTTCATGAGGACCAAAGCTGCATGTTTTCTCTCATATGTGGAATATAGACTTAATACAAATATAGCAATATTATGAAAAACAGGTCACACTAAGAGGAGGTCACTAACAGGAGAAGGAGGGCAAAAGAAGGAAGTAAAGAAGGTGACTATGATAGAAGTACTTTCTATACAAGAATGAATATAGAATTTTCAAACTTGTTGGAATCACCATAGAAAGGGGACTAAAGTAGAAAGAAGAAAAATAGAGGAAGTGAACCAATATATATATATACATGGAAATGTCACAAGGAAACTAACTGTAAAGTTATCTTAAACAAATAAAAACATCACTTTTTTTCTTTCACAAAATCAGAGAACAGAAGGACAGAACAGTCTGCCTGGGGGGTTGGTACCAGTGGGAGGGGGAGGATGTGGGGAAAGGGTGTGGGAGGGTGAATATGATGCAAATACTATGCACACATGCATGTGAATGGAAAAATGAGACCTGTTGAAGCCATTCCAGGAAACGGGGGCGGGGGATAAAGGAGAATGGTGGAGGGGGTGAATTCTAGTATGATATATTTGATATAATGTAAGAACTTTTTTAAATGCCACAGTGAACCCCCCAGTATAACAATACCAAAGGGGAAAATAATATCTTCATGAGTTTGGGTCTTTCTTCTTAGTCCATTCTGACAATCTCTGCCTTTTGATATGACTTTTTAATAAATTTATATTTATTATAATTATTGATTTGGCATTACCATCTTTCTGAAGGTTTTCTGTTTTGCTCTGTTTGTTTCTGTTTTGATCCTCATGTCTTCTGGTTGAGTTATCTTCCAGAAGTTTCTAGGACTTACAATATGTACCTCAAGTGGTCACAACCAGTCTTGAATTAGTGTTGGGAAATGTGGGTACAGCATAAGATGCTTATCAGAGTTCTGTATGCTGTTTCTAGCACATATGAGGTAAGCCTCACAGGATAATGCTGTATTTCATGTCTTAAGTCAGTTTACTTACAAAATTTTTAAAAAGAAAAATATATAATCTTTTTTATTTACACAGTTCAGAAAATCTTCTGAAATTCTTCCTTCATCCTGGAGAATTACCTTAACCACTTCTTAGAATACAGGTGTGCTAGGAAAAAAATGATCTCAGCTTACATTACTTGAAAATTATTTGCTCCCCTTCATGTTTGAAGGGCAATTACTCTGTGATGGATTCTAAGTTAGCAGATATTTTCTCCTTTCTTCCAATGCTTGAAAGACATTGTTCTAAGTGATTTACCCCCTATTTTAGGGCATCTTATTAATTTTGTTTTTATAGTTTGTGGTGTATTTATAAATCCAACTTAGGAATTTTTGAATGTTCTGTACTTATAGATTGTTTTGCATCAAATTTGAAACATCTTTCCCTTCAAATGATTTTCTGCTCCATTTTATGCTTCTATGACCTGATTACATGTATGTAACCTCTTGATATGACAGAGTGGTCAGCTTTTACTAAAAGCCTTCTTCAGCATTACCCAGTCTGTTTAAGGCTCTTCAACGTATTTTAGAATCTTAGTTATTAAGATTTTGTAATTTGACTTTTGATCATTTCCTTCTACATTGCATCTCTGTGAACTCTTAACTCATCTGTTCCTTCATGAGTTTCATTTATTTTTGTAAGTCCTCAAATATGTTTAAAGTGATTATTTTCAGTCTTGCTTATAGCTCCACATCCAGAACCACAAAACAATTTTGTTGATTTTTGTACTCTTATTTATGAGCCTCATGCTGTTTTGCACAACTCATAGTTTTTGATGGTGTCTGAAACACTGCATATAGAGGGTGTTGTGATATGAATACCCTCACGTTTTCTTTTGGTTTTGCTAGTTTCTAGCAGGTATCAGTCCTTTTCTGTGTCTGGTGGGTAAAATGAGGCAGTAATCACTCAGGTCTCCAAAGGTCAGGTTAAGTAGTGCTACAGAATTTTCTAAGAAAGAAAGAACTCCCCTGTGCAGGCTTTGGCCAGCCTCACCCTCCAACCTGTGATGCCTCTTCAGCAGAGGGCTGTCCACTTCACTCAAACACGGTTCACCCAGGAGGTTGAATTCTGCTATGTCTGGCCCTCAATTCCAAGTACCATGAGAGGCAAGACAGAAAATTGTGGTTCCCAGTCCCTACTTCACTGCTTTTTTCCTTTTATTTTTTCCATAAAATTGGTGTTGTGCCAAGGATAATTGTCAAGACAAACAAATGAGTTTCCTTTGGTGCTCTTCCAGATTCCAGTCCACCCCACCATGTCCACCATTGCTAATAGTTTGGCTGAACTCCCCTTGACCTTGTAGACGCTAATCTTCTTTGAGAGGCCTGGGTTTTGTCTCCAAGAAGTCCTCGTGGCACTCTGACGCTGCTGACGGGCTCCTCTATTCCAAGTCAGTTCAACAACGCCTTTTCCCATCATGAGTACTTTTATAGATATGATAGTTTTTCCTTTATCCACTTTTCTTTGGTTTTTTCTTTGTTATTTCTAAAATCAAGTGTAACCCATATCATTTTAAAATCTGAATGAGTAATGTAAGAACATATACTAGTATTGAAATTTTTGTATAGGATAAACTGATGGGTATAGTGGTCACATAGCTGTCATAATCTGTTTCATGCTTGATGTTCTGAGTACTGAATAAGTAGTAACACATTTTGAATGGCCTGGTCTGCGCAATGTTAGAAGTTCTAGCTCTACAAAGCTGGCGAGTGACGCTGTAGCGTGTGTGGCTACTATTAAAATAGACTTGATAATCATGGATGAGCATGCACCCAGCCAGCTGTGGCTGGCCAACCCAATTTGCTAATTTACCATGGCGATAAGTCCAAGGTCATGGTTCCATTGCTTGTGGGCCAATTAACTTCACTCTGATCTGAGGTCATACATGACATCTCCCTTTTTCCCACAGTCTTGGCTGACTTCTACAAAGACATTTGGTGATAGAATTGAAATAGATCAGCACAAATCCGTCTGTGAATCTGCCTTTTTTGTGCTGCGCCTTTATTTTGTATGAAGTGTTTTCTGTTGAATCTTCAATTCATCCTTTAAGACTCTAATTCTATATAAAATAAGTTGAACTGCAAGACGGTTGGTGAGGTATCTATTTGGTGACATGAAATGATGGTACATTGGCTCAAAGCACGTTTTCTTTGTATTGTTAAATCCTGTTTTTATTGAAGAATATTTGGAGTTCTGTTGATTGTTGGCTCTCCTCAGATATTTCTTGTGTTGATGTTGTTTTTCTAAGTATATATTCCTTTAATAAACTGATCAAGTCTCTCTGAAAAGTTATTTTAATATCCTGTTAAGTTTTCAGTTGATTAAGGTAAGAATGAAGATATAAGTGCGAAATGATGAAACTTATTATAAAAGCTGGGTAATTAAGGTGCCACCAAATGTTTCAAGAAGCAAGGCACATACACGTGCAAACTGAAACATGACAAGTAACTAGGGAAGAAGTCTAGCAGCCCTCTTGGGCTTAACAAGGAGTCATCAGGGATGCTGTTCTTTTTCATCTAGGTCAGTTTGAAGAAGCTGAGTGATACACAGCAAGGCACTGACAGAGCTCACAAACTGCTGTCTGTTTTCAAACCATCTTAACATTCTCTCTCTCTCCTTCCCTCTCTCTCCTCCCTCCTTGTCTCACACAGAGTCACACACATAGACACATAAGTCTTAGTTAAATGGAAATTGTCCTTTAATTCCTTTTCTGGAACTACCAATAAAGAAATAATAGACAACTTTTCTGTGTAGACATATTTTAAGAATTCCCAAACTTCAACTCTAAAAATGTCTGTGTGCTTTATATATGAAATATTTGCAAAAGTTCATTGAAAACTGATGAACCTTAGAAAACTATTTTAAAAATGGCTCAGCAAATGACTCTAGTTGCAAAGCGAGAGGTCAAATCCTCCTCTCAAAAATTTCTTCCAGAAATAATGAGACTGCTATCTCAAATTGGCTTTTTTCCACGGAGTTCTGCTTTTCTTTCTGAGCCCCCTGGCTGGCTTTCTTTTTTGGATTTTTTTCTTTTGTTTTGTTTGTTTGAATGTTACTGGACTGGATTTGGTTCTATTTTTGTAAAAATTTCGTATGCTCTATGACACATTCCATTGTCACATCAGGGTTCTAATCGCTGCAGTGGTATCACAACCTCTTTATCTGTTGACTTTACAATGTCTTTCTCACATGAGTTTTTGGAAGAGCAACTCTTCAATCAGTTTGCTCTGTCTGTAATCTTCCACAGATGATTTATGAATCCCATTATCTATAAAATAAAACATATTTTCCATGTCCTGGAAATGGTGACCTCTGAATATATTTAAGGAAAAGAACTTATTTTTATTTAGATACATTAGCTAAGAGTATGTGACTTTCTAAATATTGTGAGGAGCTTATATCAAATGAACTGCTGAATAAAGTGCTCTGATTAGGATAAAATCAGAAATTTACAGGTTTGGATAAAGGATGTTGGAAGAAGGTAAAAGGCAAAAGACACACATAGGTATATGTGTGTATAGTATACATATAACATATATTTACATATGTACATATATCCAGTAGGAGAGAAAGTAGGAAAAGCTTACATCCAGGAGTAAGCATGTCTACCAGTCAACATAAATATATTCAGCTTTAATGATCTACTTATCTTTGAGTCCTTAATGAACATGTATTATAGGAAAGTAGAAGTGATATAAAGTTAGCCAACTTTGCAAAGAAGTCAGAGGTATATTGCAGAAAGGACACAGAGCAATTGAAGACATGTTTGTGAATAAGCATCACACATCCACTGATACAGTTGCACAAGAAAATTGGACCAATGGACTCCAATGTGATGGAAAGGGTAGAGATGTTTGAAGGGCTTGGGAAGGATAAGGTCATGTGGGTATTTTTGTACCATGCTAAAGAGGTTGAACTTTATTCTGAAGATAATGGGAACCTGCTGGACTGGAATAACTGGCTCGGCCTCATGATTTTTGCAGATCATGGAGGTGTATCCAAAGAAATGCAATATGAGGAAGGATAGATTGGATTGGGAAAACCCATTAGAAGGCTGTTGGATAATTCAGACTGTTATGTTGAAACCCAAGTGGTAATAAGAATGGAGGGGAAGTTTACTAAAGAAGAATATGAAACATAAAATTAGCAACATGGTAACTTGCTGCCTATGAAGAGTAGGATATAATCAATATAGCTCATCCATGTGGAGTCTGGGTCATGGTATGGATGAGGATATGACCAATTGACCTGGAGAACTCACTAATAATTCAACCACTGAAAGATAAGTATGAATGTATTTGGGCTATGTTGAATTTGTAATGTCTCTAGAACACCTAAAATGTGATAGTTGTTATTTACTATCACATTTTACTAGGTGATTTTTCTCAGAAATTCATATATAGATTCACTTAATCTTCATATGCAAAAATAATATTATGTGTATCAGATATGAGTAATACTATGCATCTCATTTTATAATGTGGAAACTGAGGCTTGAGATTGTATTCTGGAGTTCTGGGAAATATGGCAGCAGAAATAGAGAGGACAGATCTGAATGTAGATAATGACCATCATGGGGAAGGATGGTGTCAAGTAGTGAGGACATGGCAGAGGTAGAAAACCAATGTGTTGAGTTTAGAATCTGGGATGGAACTAAACTGAGCACAAAGTGTCTGTAGTTATCCGGTGGGAATATGCTGGCATTGGTGGGGAGGGGCCAGGATTCGGATGAAAGGCATTAGAACCATGATCTTAGCTGAAATTAGTCTCCACCTCTACCAAACATGCATGACCTAAACCAGAACAGAGGAAATTTTACAGGACAAATTTAGGAGGACCAGCCATCAATCTAAGGATCACATGTGATTTGTATCTATCACTTGAGGAAATAATGCCATCCATCTTTCATTCATTGAAATGCTCAATGTCAATTATACAATATATCCTCTACCAATACAGTTCTTGATTCAATTCAGTAAATGTAGTACTAATTTTCATTTTCCAAAATTTAGAAGGGAATATGTAATTTCACTTCAAATGCTTAGATGTTCCTAAAAGGCTAAGTTACCTTGATACATTCTTTTTAACCTCTGTTCCTGCTCTTGCATACAGCATATCCAATATTCAATATCAATAATGAGAATTTGAGACAGATACTAAAGCATAAGAAAAGAAATCTTAAAAGCATTTTAATCACATCAGATACAATAGACTTTACAATTATCAGACAGATAATTTAAAATAGCTGTGATCAATACAGTAAGAGTCCATATGAAGAAAGTAGAGAATACACAAGAGATATAGATACTATAAGTAGAAAAGTGGAAATCCTAAAATTCAAAAGAATTTTTAGAAAGAAAAAAATATTGTAACAGAGATTTAAAAACTGCCTTTGACGAACTCATCAGTAGACCAGACAAAACTCAGAAAAGAATCGGTAAAGTTGGTGACATACCAATAAAAACTTCCAAAACTGAAATAAAAACATAAAAATGAGTTTGAAATACAGAGAAGAACACTCATGTATTATGGAACAACATTCAATACTGTAACATTTAATTTAAACATCAAAAATAGAAGGTATGGCGTATAAAATATATTTCAAATAGTAACATTGGAATATTTCAAAAATCACTGACATAAACAAAGCCATAGATCTAAAAAGCTCAGTGAATACTGAAAATTATGACTATAAAAATCTACACATATACAAAACATATTCAAATTGCTGGAGACATTCTTCTTCGTGCCCTTGATGACAGACTCATCATTTGTGGTCTGACTGGGGTTCTTGGAGTAGTCCTTTGATTCGTATCATCCAAAGCCTAAGGTTATTCCTTCCCACTTAGAAAACAGCATGGTGACCCAGAAGGAACCACATCTATCCTGACACCAGCCTTACTGACTAGGGTTATAGAGGCAGTCCTGTCCACTCAGGGAACATGCAGGATCTATACATTCTAGAGCTCCTGATAATAGACCCACCAATTGGAAACCCTTGCAGAACAAGGCAGCAGCCACCTGGCCTGGCTCAAATCCTGCCCTAATGTGACAGACTCAGCTCAGTGATTTGCAGAGAAAAGATTTTCAACTGCTGAATACAGCATTGCTTTTTTTTTCTTTTTTTTTTTGGTGGGACTGGGGTTTGAACTCTGGGCTTCACACTTGTAAAGCAGGCGCTCTACCTTTTGAGCCACATCTCCAACCCAAGAGGCATTGCTTCTTGAAATGAGCAGACACCAACAAAGGTTAAATGGATCCTAAAGAATCAGACAAATATGTCACCAAAATTAAGCAAGCAAACGCACAAAATAAATCAGCAAATAAATCAGGATCTACAAGTTAACTGACAAAGAATTCAAAATAATCATCTTAAAGGAACTCAATGAGATTTAAGAAAACACAGGTTCATAGCTAAATGAAATCATGAAAACAAAGTGAGAATTTAATAAAGAAAAGAAAATCATAGAATGAACCATACAGCACTTCTAGAATTGAAGAATTCAGTGACAAAAATAAAGACATTTAGTAGATAACTTTCAACAGAAGACTCAGCCATGCAAAGGAAACAACAACAAATTTGAAGACAGGTCATTTTAAATTAGCAAGTTAGGGGAAAAGGGTAAAAGAAGAATAAAAAAAGGCAAAGAAAGAGTATCAGACCTATGAAACACCGTTAAACAAATTAATACACACATTATGGAGCTCTCAGGAAGAAATGAGACAGAAATCTTTTTAAAAAATGGCTGAAAACTCCCTAAATGTGTGGGGAGATCTGCACATCTGGTTCACAAAGCCCACATATTTCCAAGCAAGATAACCCAAAGAAGATTACCCTGTGGCACATTGTATCAAAATTGTCAAAACTCAAAAGCAGGCCTGGGAGGGGCTCAAGTGGTAAGAGCATCTGTCTAGCAAGTGTGAGGCCCAGAGTTCTAACCCCAGTGTTGCCAAAGGAAAAACCTAAAAAACAGACAGACATGTTTGAAATGAGCAAAACAAAAGCCATACAACACATACAATGGAAGTCTAGTAAGGCTACTGTTACATTTCTCAGCCACAAACGTGCAGGCCAGGAGAGAAAGAATAATATAAAATATTTTCAAAGTACTGAAAGAAAAATAATAAAACTTCCACCAAAAGATACTTTACCTAGAAAAGTTGTCCTTCAAAAATGAAGTTGAGAACATTCTCAGACAACAGAAGCAGAGGAAGATCACCACCATGAGGTCTGCTTCATAAAAGCCAATGGGAGTCCTTCAAGGTGAATCAAAGGGATGCCACCAGCAACAGAAAAACACGTGAAAGAATAAAAACACTGCCATAATAAGTTAAATTTATAATGCTTTAATTCTGCAGTTGTGGTGCATCACACACTTTTACTTTAGTATAAATGATAAAGAGCAAATGCACTTACATAACTACTACTATGATAATTTGTTAACATATACCTGATATATAAAACTTAAATTGTGTTATTAATTGCATAAAATGTAGAGGGAGAAAAATATACAGGGCTATTATCAGTTTAAAATAGACTGCTGTAACTATATGATTTTTATGTAAACCTTATGGTAACTGCAAAGAAAAACCCAGGATGCACAAGAGAGGAATGGAAAGAAATTCAAACACACTGCTGTAAAAGAACAATCATCAAAACAAGAAGGAATGCAGAAGGAGAGGCAGAGTGGATGGAGCAAAGTAGCTATAAAACAAAAAGAAATTAAAAAATTAAAGTAATAAGTCCTGACATATAGTTACTTTAATTCTAAATGATAAGCTTTTATGATCTAAAGACAAAATGAATATTTTTTTAATAATCCAACTATGTTCAACCTACAAGACACTTATTCTAACCTTAAGGTCACATGCAGGCTGAAAGTGAAAGGTTAGTCCCATGCATGTTCCGTGTATAAGGAAACCTCAAGAGAGCAGTCGTGTTTATATTTATATTTATATTAAATACAATGGACTTTAAGTCAAAAACTAAAAACAGTCAAGGTAGGGTGTTATTTAGTGATAAAGTCATTGTAAGAGTGTATCAATTGTAAATGTCATGCACCAAATATGGAGCGCTGTAATAGACACAGAAACATTAATTAAGAATAAAAGGAGAAACACACAGCTTTAAGATATAGGATGAGACTTCAGTAACCCACTTTGGTCAATGGATAGATCATCCAGACAGGAAATCAGTGGTGAAACAGTGAACTTAAACAGCCCTATAAACAAATGGACTTAAAAGTCAAGTGTAGAAAATCCTATCCAATCACAACAGAATACACACAGATGTTTTCCAGAGTAGAGCATATGTCAGGTCACAAAATACGTCTTAACAAATTTAAGAAGATTGAAATCCTGTGAAGGAAAACTCCCATTTGTCTACATTTGCCTTTGTGTCCTGTGCTTTTGTGGGTTTGGTCAACAAAATCATTGCCTACCAATGTCTTGAAGAGTTTCTTCATTTTCTTTCAGTATTGTCATGGTTTCAGGTCTTAGACTTATTCTGCGATTTGCTTTGAATTGACATTTGTACAGAGAGAGAGACTGGGGTCACGTTTCAATGTTGGGTGTATGGATACCCTGTTTTTCCAGCACCATTTATTAAAAGCACTGTCCTTCTAAAGCATGCTTTGGTGACTCTGTCATTTCACTATACGAGCATGAGTTTATTTCTGGGATTTTTATTCTGTTCCATTGATCTGTGTGCCTGTTTTATGCTAATACCTGTTGTTTCTGTCACTACATCCCTATAGTATGTTTTGAAATCAAGTATTGTGATGTCTCCAACTTAGTTCTTCCTGTTCAAGTTGGCTTTGGATACTGGGAGTCCTTTGTTATTCAATATCAATTTTATAATTTTTTCTAATTCTGTAAAGAACATTATTGGCATTTTGAAGGGTATTGCATTAAATTGGAAAATTCACAAATATATGGAGATTAAATCAAACTATTTGGACTAACCAATAGCCTTTGGGATGATGAAAGGAGCTAGTGACATGGAAAAAGAAAGTCAACAGCATCTTCATACAAATGAATGTGGAATACAATATACCTTATGGGATGTGACAAAAGCAATTCTAAGAGGGAAGTTTACAGTGACAAATGCCTGTGTCAAGAAGAAAAAGAACCAGTGGCGTGCTTAGGGTATTTTAAGCATTGGATCATATCATATGCAAACAAGGATAATTTAATTTTTTTTTCCTGTATGGACCCATTCCATTTCTTTCTCTTGCCTTATTTCTCTGGCTAAGAATTCAAACACTATTCTGAATAAGAGTGGTGATAGTGGACACACTTGTCTCATTCCTGATTTTAGAAGGAATGTTTTCAGTTTTTCCCCATTTAATATAATGTTGGCCAATAGTGTGTCATACATAACCTTCATTATGTTAAGGTATGACCTTCTATTTCTAGTTTCTTCATTACTTTTTTCATGAAGGGATGTTGGCTTTTTGCCAATGGTCTTTTCTGCATCCATTGAGATGATGTGATATGTCCTTTCTTCTGTTTATATGCTACTTATATGATATATTGTTTATAATTATCAAATTTGTCAGTTGTGTATGTTGAACTGTCTTTACATCTCTAAAATGAAGACAAATTGATCATGATGTGTAATCTTTTAAATGTGTTGTAGAATTTGGCTTGCAAGTATTTTATTGAAGATTTGTGAATCTATGTTCATTGGGAAGATTTGTGAATCTATGTTCATTGGGAAAATTTTGGGAGTGTTGCTTTCCTTTGTATTTCATGGAATAGTTTGAGAAGCATTGGTGTGAATTCTTTAAAGGTTTGGTAGAATTCAGTGGTGAATCCATTGTATCTTAAGATTTTTTGTTGAGAGTTATTATTATGACTGTTTCAATCCCTTTGCTCATTTTCAATCTGTTTAAGTTAATTGTATCTTCTTGGTTCAGTTATGGTAGGTCATGCATATGTAAATATCTACCCATTTCTTCCAGATTTCCCAATTTATTTTAGTTTTCAAAATATTCCCTGATGATTTATGTTCTAAAATATAACCTATTTTAGAGAAATTTCTGTGGACTGCTGAGAAGAATGTGCTTTCTGTAGCTGTTGGGAGGGATATTCTGTAGATGTCTGTAAATCTATTTAATCTATAATGTCATTTAATTCTGAAGTTTCTTTGTGGATTTTTTTGTCTAGATGACCTGTCTATTGGAAATAATGAGGTATTGAAGTAACTTACTAGTATTGTGTAAATTACACAATACTAGTAAGTTGGGAGTCTATTTGGGTTTTATGTTCAGTAGTGTTTGTTTCATGAAGTTCAATACACCAATGTTATGTGTATACACTAAATTATATATTAGATAGTTATATATTATAAATATATGTATGTTATATATTATAAATTATATATATAATTTATACTTACAATTATATATATATTTAATTCATAATTATGTATGATATATAATTACAATATACATAAATACATTGTAATATAAGTAATTGCAAATATATGTATATATGTTTACCATTGTTAGAGCTTCTTGATGCATTGTCCCCTGCAAAAATATGACTACCTTGTCTCTTCTGAATAAATTCAATTTGAAGTTGACTTTGTCAGATGTGAATACTCCTGCTTCCTTTTGGGTTTCATTTGCTTGGATTATATTTTTTAATCCTTTCATGTTAAGCTTATGTTTGTCTTTGTCATTGATCTGTGTTTCTTGTAGGTAACCAACAGTTGGATCTTGTTTTTTTGAATCTGATACATACTGTCAGCAAATTAGCAGGG
Source organism: Castor canadensis (assembly GCF_047511655.1). Lineage (NCBI taxonomy): Eukaryota > Metazoa > Chordata > Mammalia > Rodentia > Castoridae > Castor > Castor canadensis. The sequence goes on along the minus strand of NC_133386.1, from coordinate 1,112,498 downwards.
TACAAAATCAATACCTTTCCTATGCATCAATAATGAACTTGCTGTAATAACATTCATAATAGCATCAACATAAATAAAGTTCTGAGACATAAACTTAGCCAACAATGTTAAAGATCCATATAGTAAAAACTATAAAGCACCAAAGAACAAAAATTGTAGAAAACACTAGAAGATGGAAAGACCTCTCATTTTCAAGGATTAATAGAACAAATATTGTTAAAATGGACATACTATCAGAGCAATATACAAATTCATTGTGATCTCTACCAAAATTCCAATGACATTCTCGACAGAAATAGGAAGGAATCCTAAAATTTGCAAGGAAACACAAAAAAAATCCTGAATAGCCAAAGTAATCATGAACAAAAAGAGCGATGCTGGAGTTACAATACCTGATTTCACACTATACTACAGAGCCATAGTAACCTAACAGCACAATACTGACTCAAAAACCAGTAAACAGACCAATGGAGCAGAAAGATCCATAAATATGCCCAAGCAGTCACGGCCACCTGGTTCTTGCAAAAATTGCCAAAAACACACATTGTAGAAACATCCTGTCTAACAAGTAGCACTGGGAAAAGTGGATATCCACAAGTAGAAAACTGAAACTAGATCCCTATCTCTTTGTACAAAATCAACACAAAAAAACCCCTGAAACTTTGAAACTGCTAGAGAAAAGCAGAAGAAATGCTTCAAAATACCACAATGACTTTTTGAATAGAACTGTAGGAGCTCAGGAAATAATGGCAAGAATTGACAGATAGTATTGCATTAAATTAAGAAGCTTCCAAACAGAAAAAATTCAACAGTGTGAAGAGATAGTCTACAGAATGGGAGAAAATCTTTGTCATATTCAATAAACATACAAACGAGTTGAACAGACATTTCTGAAATGAAGAAATGCAAATGGAAGACTGTAAGTCTTCTTAGCTCTATGGGTCCCAGGGGTCATGGCATAGAGTATGGTGTCAAGGGCTGTTGATTTAAAACATTTCATGTGAGTTTAGCTCATGTGTGTGCCAAGCTTATGTTTATATTCTGAAGTTCAAAGACATTACAAGTAGACTTGAGCTTTTGTTAAATTTTGTTAAATTGAAAGAGAAGTCATCACAATTTCAGTCCTTTAATTGATATTAACATGGGTGTTTGATCAAAGGAGATAGTGACAAACAATGCCTCCTTGGTCCCCAATGTCACTCCTTCCCAAGGTTGATGGCGTTTGGAAAGACAGATCTGTTTTAAATGTTGGGAGCCTCTCAGGGAGTCAGGTAAGGCAGTTCCTTTTGGAAAAATACAGTCCCCAGCCACAAACTGTGAGTGCTCAGAACAGATTTTGGAGGTCTTGGGTTCCAAGAAAAATTGGCTCCAAAACTGTTTGGCAGGGTGTGCTTGGACGGGCACACTCAGCAAGTCAGCAGTTCTAAGAATAGAGTCACGTCCACCCACTGTAATCACTCCCTGGCTTTTGAGATGGGAAGAGACTTAGGCTGCAAAAATAAAAATTACACTGATTTGTAAATGATTTATAGGCGGAAATGCCATTTTTACTGACTGAAGGTTCTAGCCAAATCAACCCTTTCTCTAGCAGGGTGTCAGTAGAAAACAATGCAGTCTTAACTAGCATGTTTTCTCTTGCTTCTCCTTTTTAGCTCATTTTTGCACAAACAGAGCTCAATTCATACTCAGAACAGCCTCCAAAACTGTCTCCCACCACGTCGTATTCACATACACACTCTTTCTCATTTTTACACTATTTTCACTCCTTATTCCCTTATTGCTTTTTAAATTCCACTAATGGTATTAAAATGTTGGTGATACAGTCATTCCTCGTTATCTGTGGAAGAGGTTCCATGCCTCCCTCCCTCCTTGTGCGACACCAGAGATGTTTGTGTCTCTTACATACAATGGTGTAGCATTTGCGTATATCATACCCACATTCTCCTGTATATTTTAAGTCACTTCTAGATGACTTCTAATACCTAATATGATGTAAGTACAATAACAACAAGGAGAGTATCTACCACTTCAGCACAAAGGCATTTCTTCAATGTTTTCAATCTGCACTTGGTTGAATGCAGCCTTGGTTGTGAAACTCACAGAGATAGAGAAGAGTGGATTACTTCCTTCTTCTCCCCATGAGTTAGAGTGTCTACTGATTACACTGACTTTTCTCAATCATAGCCTTAATTCTTTGACATTTTTCCTCTGAGACTTTTATTTCTTGGAATTGCTGGATTATGCATCAGCATTTTTCTTTCACTCTCCTTTCCTACCCTGAAAGCCAAAACGTGCACCTGTCTACACACACATTTTTGTGCTCTGTCTATAGTTTTGAGATTAATTGCTCATATTTCTAAGACATGTCAGGCACCTCTCCAGACACAATTGATACAAAAAGTAGCAAAAATATGGACTGGAAAAAACAAAACCAAGCAAAGTTTCATGATGGGAAAAGTTTGGGAACTCAAATTTCAATTTAGCACATTTTGTGAGACTTGAGTGTAAGCAAGTAATTTTCATTTTGGTGGATGAAAATCATCCTGTGTTCATCACCCCATGAAATTGTCTTCTCATTCAAATATTTAATCTGAGATATAAATTTGCATTTTTATTTCAGAGTGCTATTTTCAATGACGATCAAATCTGCAGCCCATTTTCCTTCAGAAAACATACTGAGGGTAAAACCCTAGGCAAGACTGTCCTCCTAATTTCCAGCAGCTGCATAAGTTTGTACATCACTTCTGTCTTCTTCCAGCAAGTCCTGAATAGTAGCATATCCTTTGCAACTATTCACGTTTGCTGCTGAATTTTTGTTAATTCTTTGTGAAATTCATTCATTCATTTCTCAAGTTTCTCCTCCCCCATTTCTTCCCAAGAAAGTTCCTCTACCCTGTGGCTTTTAATCATCGCTGCTCCCTCTTTGAGGTGTTAGAGCCTCATAAAATTTTAGAGCTAGAACACACTTGACCTGACAGGCCATGTGTTTGAATAGTAACAGCAAGAGCCATGACAAGGACAAGTGGAAAGATGGTGCAGCTGGGACCATCTCAATGGAGCTCACCCAGGATTTTCGGTCTCACACAATCTAACACCTCTAAAATCAAGCTCACTATTTTCTCTGCCGCTCCAAAGTTCTGGAACATCACTGCTTGATGTCCATGGAAACATTATCTTGAAATTACAAAAGCCTTACAGTTCAGCTCTATTTTAGGCTTAATAGCCATAACCCAAGGGTGGAGTTATATCAGTCCTTCCCTCAAAATGTCTCTCACCTCACTTCCTTTCTCTCAGTTCTGATTGGTGTCACTCAAACTATAGTACTGCCTTGATACTGCCTTTCCAGATTCCACTCTTTCTCCCTAAAATCTAGCCACACCCAGAATCGTCACAGACCTCACTGGTCCTCAACCTGCTGTAGCTTGCTAGCCCTACCATGTCAGGTAAGCTCAGCCACTCGGCATGACAGCCCTTCTTCCATCATCCCCCCGCAGCTGTCCACAGCCACATTCAAGTTCCCCACCCCCTCTAAGCAAGGTGTCCTCCCTGTCCTTGCTTTTGTTTCTATTGTTCCCTTTGCTTGAGATTTGTCAACGCCCTCCAAATGCCCTCCTCTGGAGCCCAAGCTGTCTTTCTTGCATTTCAGCTTCATTTCCTCCCTCCCCCCTGACTGGATCCTGTACACTTTGAGAAGAAAGTCACTTCCTGTTGGACTTCTCAGTAGGGGATTATTTTAACTTCGTTAATACTTGGCCATTTCTTCCTGCATTATTACGCACTGTCGTGGGTATTGGAGAACAATGATGAACAAGATAGACACATTGCCCAGAGCTAAATGTAGAGGAAGGAAAAGACATCAGTAAAATAAGACAAAATCAAATGAATGGTTTCAAATTTTGAAATTGCTACTTACAGGGAGTTAAAAGAAAAAAAAACTTCAGACAGATTAAATTTAACAGTTTCTTTGAGCAAAGAATACTTCATAAGCCTGACAGCACCAGAGGAGGTAGGGAGAGCTGCACTCAGAGGCAAGAGCAGCTGCTGAAGGTTGAGCTGGAAGCAAAGAAGTTTCTGATTGGATACAGCGGGCTTTGCCTTCTATGGTCCTGGTGGAAACCAGCTGCCTTTTATGGACATAGTCTGATCAGTTGGCTGCTTGTGATTGGCTGAAACTGGATATTTGTTGCAAAGAGCACATGATGAAGTTAGGTTTCAGTCTGCTTACACACCACGTTAGGTGGTGGTTACACCGGAGCCCCAGGCACAGAGACGATGGTCTCAGGCTGCTGGCCTCCTGCTTCCTGGTAACAGGAGGAGGGAGAGTGTGATGAAGACACTTAAAATCCCTGAAACTCACTTCAAATCATGCTTTTCCCGAAATAGACTTCATTCTATTGTTGATAACATTGGTGAGAGATGTGCTTCCAGAGGCATTTTTAGCTGGTTTTACTTCTTCATATCTGTGCACAGAAAATCTTCTCTAGCCAAGCCGAGAGGTCATCCAGGATTGCACAAAGGACACACTCGTACTTGAACTGTCCTCAGAGTCTCGCTCTGGGAATAACATAGGACAGGCTGTCTTCAGTGGACTGAGCCTGCTGTTAACACCTCCTGTCACCATGGTTCCTCCATGACAGCCGCTGGCCAGCATGTCAGGAAGAAGTTACGTTTTCACTCGACTCTGCCCAGGCCCTGCTTGGAAGAAAGCGTGGCGTTTCTTCCCTTAAGAAGTTGCCTCACATCCATGTTCAAGTAACATGACCTCACCAGTGCATGGGATTCCTCAGTGAGGTCATCGCCACGGCTACATCAGGTTATGATAGGGTTCAAGGCGTCCTGAAGAACCGCTTTCTGCTCTACGTTTCAACCAGTCCTAAAAGAGCCCACCTATTCCTTTCCCTACCAACCTCCTTTTCTTTCTCAGTCATTGCGTACTGAGTGCTTGTTTCTCAGCATCTCAGATAAATTCAGCAGCAGCAAATGCAAATGGTCTTTCCACTAGCTCGCAGCATTGTTTTAATGTGGTTTTCATAAAGCTGCAATGCTCTGTTCTTAGCTTGTTAGAAGTGTTAGGTCATTTGGTCTTCTGGGACTAAACCCTTTTCTGCGGCCCACACATGAGCACTTCTGTCCGAAATTGAGATAAAGTCAAGAACTTTCTGTTGTATTATAGGACAAGCTGGGTTGTTCAGTCTCCAAGTTTAATTCTGAGGGCAAATCTGTTTTTTGTTTTTGTAAATTGAGATATAGCAAAAATATGTCAAAGTGTACACAAACCTCAAATTGACAGTCCGATAAGTAACAGTGTATGTACTTATGCAGCCACTCAGAGCACGATACAAGCCACCCCAGGCCCCCAGAGGCATCCACAAGGATGCCTCTTCTGGTGGGAGGCCTCCACCTGCAGAGGGAGCTGCCCAAGGCATGTGGGTGCCTCTCAGAATGAATTCCCCTGCACAGCAGTGTTGGGGCTACAGGAGCTCCACCTGGACCCCACCGTGTGAGCTTCACTTAGCATGTCACTCATCCCCTCTCCCCTGGCCCTGACAGCATTGGCGTCTTTGCATGAATCTCCTGTGACTATGAACTGAAAGATTGTGCCGTGTGTTGGACACAATCACCCTCGGCTGTCTGTGCCCTCACTCAGTGTTATACCAGGAGGAAAAGTAGCTTTGGGAGAGGTGGACCTTGGCCTTCAGTGAGGAGGACACAGGTGTGTTGTAGGCATATGTGTTGTGCATATATGGACCCATATGTACAAAAGTGTGCATGTTTGCACATATGTAGACATGCATGTTTTTCATGGTGTTTGGAAATGCATTTTTAAATGATGGTTCAGATTCTTTGAGCATATTCATGTTTGGGAACACTATTAAGTGTTGTTTCCTCTGGGACTTTATGGATTAAATTAAATTGGCGTGTGTCCACATTGTGAAATGGTCACCCTCATGAAGCTGATTGACGTGCCATCATCTCGTATGGTTGCCATCTCTGTAGAGTGCACGTGGTGTAAGAACACTTGAGTTCTAGCCTCTTAGCAAATGTCAAGTATCCAGTCCAAAATTCTTCACCACCGTCACCTTGTCGTACGTCAGTCACGGAACTTGTTCGTGCTTTGTAACTGAGACTTCGCACTCTCGACCAACAGTGCGCCCTTTCTGGAAATGCTGGTGACTCCCCTAGGAATGGATCACATCTGCTAGCTTATGCTCACCGTACCCTCTTCTGCCCCCAGATTCAGTGTGAATTTAGTGAGAAAGAGTAATCCCAAAGTACTTTTCCAAAGGAGAAACACTCACAGAACCAGAGTTACCCACAGGGCAGCTCAGCTCACGAGAAGAAAAAGCCTGGCCTCTTCCCATGGGCAGCACACAGCAGAGCTCCTGCCCTTCAACTTTCGATCTTGTCTAAATCTCTATTTATCATCTCTCATTTTTCTTATTTACCGTTTGCTAGCAGTGCATTTCAGCCTTTATCACCTCTCACAAAGCATCTTCCGTGAAACTTTGTATTAGGTGACTCTAACCTGTTGAATCGTAAAATTTATGTCACCAATTAGACACAATAGTGCTGACTTGTAGATCTCACTCCATCTTTCTAGGGAGAAAATAGCTGAGATGGTCCCTCAGCCCCCGCCACCATGCCAGCATGGCATCTGTGCCCCTGCCATCACCACAGACTCCAGGCAGGAGGACGCACCTGCTCAGCTTTCTGCCTTCCTGACTGGACAGGTTCTCCTGAATGACCAGCACCTTGTCCTCTTTACCAGGCCAGCAGCTGTCCCAGGAGCCTGCCGCGTACCACGCGCTTTCCTTGACGACACTGGGATCACGGACAAGAAGACAACACAATCCCTGCTCAGAGAACTCAGCTTCACGTTCTGTGTGATGAATCACATTTTAAATTACGTTTGAAAGGGAAGTGGGCTGTAGATGGGGCCACCTCGGGCATTCCCCACACCTACTAGAGCCGTAGATGAAACTGAACGAAACCCTGTTTAACTAAATGGAAGTATGTGATTTTGAATGTACTTTTACCACAGAAGATAATATTCAAACACTTCAATGCCCTCATAAAAATACTTTGTTAACTGCAAAGTAAGAACTGTTGAAAGAAGTTTTAAGTGACTCTAGGGCAATGATCTTAAGTGATCATTTGCATAAGGGGGAAGCATGTCATTTGGGGGATCACTGTTAGAAAATGCAGAATTTATTTCCTCAGGAACAAATCCTATATGTAATACTATTTGCCATACACCAACTCCTAGAGAAGTGTTTAGCCTTTGTGGCGTTTAATGAACACCTCTAACCAGTGACTGGATGGGAGCGGACAGAAGGGAAGACCTCATCTCTGTCCTGAGAGACGGGGGTGAAAATGGAGTGCCTGTCAGCACTCTAGGGAAGATCCAGGACAGTCTGATCCAGTGAGAGAGGAGAGAGAGCAAGGACAGAAGGAGGGAGGAAGAAAATGGAGGGAAGGAAGGGAGGAAGGCAGAGGGAGAGGGAGGGGACAGGAACAGGAAATGAGGGGACAGTGGCAGAAGGTGGGGCCTGGGAGGAAGGAGCCCACAGTGTGCTAGGAGCCTCTTCTCATTTAGGTTTTTCATTAACTTTGTCATTTACCTTGCTACTCCACCGTAAATCTAATTTTTCTACTTCTGTTTGGAATTTTGCTACAAGTGTCGAAATGCAGGTTGTGACAGAACTCAACTGCGGCATGTGTCACAGAGGAAGAGCAGAAAGAGGAGGGGCTTGAGGAGCCAGGAGCATGGTCCTGTGCTGGTGGCCAGCAGCTCTGGAGAGCACGGCTGCAGGCTCTGGTCACTAGCAGGCTGGGCACCACCAGGTGTGGGTGCAAAGGGGAGCCTTGCTGCTCGACATCCTGACAAAACCTAGGCTTGGCATGTGTGAAAGTGCCTGTTGGCATGCTGACACTGAGGAAGGTACTTCCTGTGACACCAGGCTTTACACGAATGGATGGCAAGTGCCACTGTAATAAATGCTGAGAATTCAAGCACCAGCGTAGGCAATGTCACCCTCTATGCCACAGGCCAAGGCTGCATGCTACATGCTATCACAGACTACAGAATGGGAGCTTGACCACACATGGGCTGAGTTCATGAGCCCCCTTCACACCACACCACTCAGGCCCCCTATGTGTGATAAGGTCCAGTTCCATTTCATCCGTGTGTCCATGTCATGTACTAAAAGACTGAGCCTACTCTCCAAGGACCTCGGTCCAGAGATGGAGACCTGGCAGCCACGGCCAGGCAATGGGAAGGAAGGTCCCCGAGAGCCACCAGGGCCTGCCGGAGGCTTGGAGCCCATCTCCTCCACAGGCACAGCCGGCTAAAAACCTTCTGTTTGGTGGTTTTCAAAAACTGCAGCATGAGTTTTCTGGAACGTCGTGGAAATTTTCCTGTGAGACGCCACATCTGGTTCTCATGTGCGACCATCCCTGGCCTTGGGCTCCTTCATTTTCAACAACGCTATCTGTTGATGTGCTGGTAGAACCAGCAACCTTTCATTTCCAGCACAATACATCGTAGCCTGTTTTTGAAAGGCTCTGGCAAATGCGTTTTGCACAGAACTGGTTTCCCTCAATCACTGGGTTTGCAAAGAAATTCTGAACCATGTGTGTTTGATTAAGCTTCCATTAAACCCTGAGTAAGAACTCTTTACAAGCAATGTGTAATGACCAGAAATCTTTGGAAATATTTTTCTTTGAACCAAATCTTCCCATTTTGTTAAAATGAAATGAAACTTGAAATCGATGCCTTGAACTTGAGTCTGTAATCAAAATTCCGCCTTTGAAAAACGCAAAAAAGATTGAAAACTCAATAAGCAACGAAAATGATATATGTTAAATGTATTCTGTTTTCAGATACGTTTGTTATTTCAAAGTAGCAAACTCTGCCATTCATACTTACTAGCTGATTTTTACTTGAGTCATTGTACATCTCCCAAACTTTTAAATTACCTTCCAATTTAGCCATAAATTGTAAATACGCCATTGTTTCAGAATCTAAACTCTTTTGACTGCAAAAGATGGGTAGAATAAACTAAACCTGTTGTTGTGAAAATAATATAAAGCTTTTAAAAATGAGGAAGGTGGGGTGGGACCCACGACCCTGCTTGGGTGATAGCTTGGGTGAGACCCACTGCTCCCTGTGGGGCCCGAGGACCACATGCCACACACTGTTCTCTGTCTACCCCTCACTGGCACCCCTACCTCAACTTCTTCTCACAACCCCCAAGTTAATTTGTCTAATGAGCACAGCGTCTCCCCTGCATGCAAACTAGTTTCTTCTCTTTGTTTTCCTGCCAAGAATTCAGTTGCAAATTTCTCCAGTTCTTGTTTTCAGAGCACCTTTATTGAGGTATAAATTGCACACCACATGTTCAACCAGTTCAAGGGCACGACTAAAATGTTCTCTGTGATCAGTTTTGTAAATGTCCAGTGTCTTTCCATCGACAATCCTCTGTATCGACTCTGCCTTTCTCTCGACACTTAGCATCAGCAGACATGCTAGCTTTTGTGCTCGTATTAATTCAACCTCGAGGTCAGGCATTTTATCTGCCTTGTTATTTTCTCTGCACACAGAACAGTGGTGACAATAATAATTACTATAAGATTTTCTTATTTTCAGTGACTGAAAATCCAAGAGAAGTTATAATGGGGACTGATCAGAACCTACTGGATTTTGTGGCTACACAATCAGTTGTGACCCTGTGAGGAATAGTTTTGATTAAACAGAGGGAGAAACTCAAGAGCTCAGTGGCTGAAAAAAATTGCAAAAATCTGAGGAAAGAATGAAAGTCAACACCTGTTCACGTGCTTTGTGTGTGGGACACAGGGACTGGAGCGTGGTGTTCTGAAAGGATGCTAAGAAGGGCTGTGCAAGATTCAGAGACACACACAGAGAGACGGAGAGGCAGAGAGAGAGAGAGAGAGAGAGAGAGAGCAAGAGAGAGACATTACACTTGAATGAGCCAAATGTCAGAGGAGGCAGAGGCCCCATGACTCACAAGAGATACAGCTGGCTTCCTCAAGGAAGGTGGGGCAGGTAGGTGGTGTCTTGCAGATAATACTTACGAGCCGCTCACCTCTACATGTGTTTGTGTTTGTGGAGGTTGGAGGATGTTAGGCTCTGCTTGGAAGACTGTCAGGTAAAGGCACACAGGAAGAAGTGGTGATTCACTGAGTGTAATCACATGTGGGCAGACCCAAGGGCCCAGTTGAGGTCATTTTGATAATGATACCACTCAGAGTCAGCACTCGGACTGAAAGTTGCTGCTGCATTCACTCTAAGATCTGTTGCTCATTTGTGTTTTCCCAGTTTTGTGGGTGCAAGGTTACTGCTGTGCTGTTCTTCTCGGTACTGACCGGTCCTGGCATCCAGAGGATGTGCAATCCTGGGACTCAGCACCTCCAGATCTGGAGTGCAGAGGGGTCTGTGTCAGTCCTGAAATTGAACATTCGGCAGAGCAGGCTCTAAACGAGGGCAATCCTCTCAGCTTTTGGCTCAGGAATGAGGAGTATAAGGAAAAAGGGTCATTTGGGGATTTTCTCCAGAAAAAAAGAAGGGAAGAGACATTTTAATGGAATTTTGGGTTATCTGCAGTAATAAGTAATTCTGTGATAGAGATATCTACTAGATTTTATAGCACGGTTATAAAATGTGAGTGTTTATGTAAGTGATATTGAAAGTTTAATTGTCATCTGTGTGTCCCAGTGCTGTGGGAACACAGCTGCAGAGAATTTAAAATGGGGTTTGGAGTTTCCAGGCTGCAGGACAGGAGAGGGGCACCATGCTCTCCCATCCCCACCTCTTTTCCACACAAAATGTGAAAAGAGAGATGGAGACACCAAGCCAAAACCATACCTCATTATGCCACCTTTCCAGGGTATCTGGACTTTTGACATGAAGCAGACCATTTGATCCCCCACCATCCCTCTTCAAAGATCATAATATTCACTGTGCAGATTATGTGCATAGGGCTGATCTCTGAAATCCCACCTTCCCACCCCTCACTCACAGCTTTCCATTCTATTTCCTGGGAAGGGAGTGGATGGACATTGTGGGTCTGGGGCTGGACGTGAAGTTTAGAGACAGTGTGGCACCGGTGACCTATTTAGCTGCAGACTTTCCTGTGTGCCTGACCCGAGCCAAGACCACAAGAATTGCAAGACCTTGTCATTGGAAGAGTAGAGAGAACTGCCAGAGCTTAGGAAGAGCTATACCTCTCACTGCTGGGTGTTAGCTCTCTAGTCCCAAAGCAATCCGCCTCTGCCTTGAACACCTACAGCAAAGCCTCTGACTCAGAAAGCTTGAGCTGTAAGTCTCGGGCTCTCCAGGGCTTAATCTGCACGCCTGTGGGCTTTGAAGCTCAGCTTCTGAGCTCTGGAGCTCAGGGCTATTGACACCAAGAGTTTGAAAATTCAATCATAGCCTCATCTTGTGCTAACCTGCTGTAGTTTGTACATGGTTGAATGTGTCCCCAAAGACTCATGGGCTAGAAACTCAGTCCCCAGTAAGGTGTTGGAACCTCCTGGGAGCTGATTAAGTCAAAGGGACTGTGTTCTCAGAAGGTATTAACATGGTTCTCTCAGGACCTTGACCAGCTCCCACAAGAGTAAGTGAAAGTCAACATGGCCCCTGAAACCCTCCTGCTTCTTGTCTCACCTTCTTACACACAGTCCCACTATGATGTCATCCATCCTGTGATGATGTGACCTGTGTTCTCACCAGAGGCTGAACAAAAGGAACTACTTAATTATGGACTTTCAGCCTCCAAAGCTGAAGCTAAATGAACAACTTTATACATCACCCAGTGTCAGGAGTTTTGCTGCAGCAAGAAAGAAGGGACAAAGACACCACTGGTATAAGCATTGCCTGTGTATTGATAGGAAACATGGCCTTGCAATGAACTTCAGAGTTTCTGCAGACTCCACATGCAGATGTTTATAAACACTCCAGGGGTAGAAGTGGAGGCGAAAATGGAGTCATAAATATGAGGAAAACAGTACCACATGGTGGAAGCAGCATTCTGTTGACACTCCACTGAGAGCTGCTCACACGCGGACAGAAAGGACCATTTGTGCCCGTGTTTCTGCCTCTAAGTTCAGTAAATCATTGGGGAAAGGGCCAACGATGGAGAGGCGGGACAACTGAATGTGACTTCCAGAGACGTAATGATCCTTACTGAGACGACATCTGTCTCAGCACACCACATCTGCATGTGCAGAAATGAGGCATGGCTTGAGTCAGAGGAGCACACATAAGAGAAATTGGGATGGTCATTGTCCCCAGCTCACTGAGTCCTCAGATGTAGTGCAAATGACAGCCTTTATTCTGACAATGTCACCACTAACACCGAATGAGAGTGTGCTGGGCTCCAGACATACATAAGTGCAATGTGTATGGTACAGGCAGAGGAGATGTTCTAGCTTTCATATCGGTTGTTTGTGTTTATATGCATTTTTCTTTACATTTATATATTGTATTGTAAGCATATTGGTGTATGAACCATGTTTTAACAGTAAAATACAAATGTTACATATCTATATTTGTTCATTTAGTCTTTGGTGAAAAAACTGAAGTGATAGATGTCCCATTCTTTCCTCAGGTGGTGGGCTTGGTGTTGTCTTGGCCCACTGGCTCCCTGCCTCACCTTGGGCTCCATGGGCTCTGAAGGCAATGAGTTTTCACTCATCAAGGATTTTAGGCTGGGGAATAACTGGGCACTGTCAAGTCTGAATGTGAGAAATCCCATGCTAAGACACTTGAGGATGCATTAAGAGTACCAGAGTGGAAGCAGGAGGACCCTTCCACTAGGAGCAGTGACTGGCTGTGGTGTGAGGTGGCCTTTGAGCCCATCTGCCATAACGAGCTCAGAATAGAGCACAGGGACATGGATATGGCAAGTGTTCTCACTCCCCTGAGTCACACAGTGACACATGCGCCTGCTGTGATCAGACATGGCCAGGCCTTGTGGCCCCTGCATGATAAGCACAGCAGGAGCTCCAGCTCCACACAGAGCAAGGCTTTCCTGATCCCATCTCAAGCCAGGGTCCCCACAATGTCATTCAAACATTAACAGATGGAAATCAGAACTTGACTGAGAAGATATCATCTTCTTAAAATCATTCAAAATTGTCAGAGAGAGAGAGAGAGAGAGAGGGAGGGAGGGAGGGCGGGAGGGAGAGAGATCACAGGCTCAGTCCTCAATCACCCTCTTCTCTCCCTCTGCAGCCCAACATGCCAGTACCTCACCTGCCTTCCTGACAATCCACACCATACTCCATGTCTGCTAGTTTCCATTTTGGCTTTTGCCTTGCTCCTCTGTCCAGGGTGAATCTGTCTGTCCTTCTTGCTATTGCTGTACACATTGACCTGATTCTGTCCAGGGCTCAGGCCAAATCTGCCTAAGATGGAATCCTCCATAACTATCCAAACTGCTGTTAAGCCAAAAGAGGAAAAGGCCAGGCACATCTGCATGCATGTGTTTGTATGTGTGTGTTGTTGTGGCTGGTGGTGATGGTGGGGTGTGTGTGTGTGTGTATGTTCAGTGGCAGGGAAAAGATATATGTTATTGTATAAACTTCAGTATGACATGACTCTTTCATGAAGAACGCATTACACACCAGTTGTCTAACCAACAAAAATAATTCAATAAATGATATTCGAATTAGTGAGTGAAAGCAAAGCCTTTCCAATGTGCCTGTGTGGATCCACACTAAATTAAGTGTAGCAGAGGTGAACAAAAGCTCCTACTCCACTCTGAAAACACAAACTTCCTTTTCTCCTCTCTCTTCGGGTCACCTTGGTGGGCTCGTTGAATGAGCAAGATCACCTGGGGTATCTATCTTGCAGTGAGAAAAGTAGGGAAATAATTAGTGCAAGCCACAGACCTGGAATATGCAGAGACCTTGAGCCTTTCAAAGTCCAAATCTTCAACCATTTGAGAAGCAAAATAGCTACTGGATCATCACACAAAGTATGAAGTAAATATACTTAACTTACACGGATATAAATAAAAATAGAGAGAAGAAACAATTCACCCCCACACAAATATTTCAAATAATTGATGGTGGGAGCAGGGAAACAGGTCCCCACTCCTTCAGTGTGGGCTGAACACGGTGACTTCCTTCCAAAGGGTAGAGGGTCACTATACAGTGGAGACACCAACAAGCACTATCTCCACCAGGGAGTCAAGGTCAACATCGACCTTGAGCAGCTGTGTGGAGAGACCTTACATATACTGTGTGGAAATGGCACTTGGCCTCTGTGGCCTTCCTCCCAAAAATGTACCACTCTAATACATGAGGAGCCTATCAGACAAATCTCAACTGATGGACTTTTTGACCAGTTTTCCTTAAGGTGACTGCCAAGGCCACCTAGCTCTAGAATGTCTGAGAAGGGGTCACAGCCAAGAGGAAGCTGTATGATGACTAAGTGGAAGATGGTACCTGAGTGGGTTTTGGAAGAGAAAGCTGTCAGAAAGCATCAAGGGAGTCTGAGAAGTGTGGGCTTTAGTTAGCACTACTGCATCACCACGGGTTCATTGGTGCTGAGAAATCAGGCTCAGCAAATACAAGTTGTTAATAGTTGGGCACACCGGGCTGGCGTAATACAGTAGAATACGACTCAAAGTGGTAAATGGAATAGAGTAGATAAATACAAATAAATAAGCTAAATGAAGTAAGTATGAATATATACAATGTAGGAGAACTGTTGCAATTCTGAAAATCTCAAACTACAAAGCAAAGTTTACTAAAGCACCATGAAAGCAAGTAGATAAAAAGCATACTCCATCAAGGAAAATAATTTGAGAATTTATTTCTTCAGAACCAGTGGAAGTCATAAGAAATGGAATGGCGTCTTTCACATAATGGAAACAAAAAGTGCTGGTCTAGGTTTTGCATCCAACTAAAATACGCTTAATGAAGGAAGGCAGAATAAAGATATTTTCAGGTGACCAGCGGCTGGAAGACTGTGCACAGCAGGTCCAACTGCACTTGCTAAAGAAAGCTTTTCAGACGAACAGGAAATGTATATTTGGATTTATACAAGGACTGGAAATTGTAGATGTGCAAATAAGTATAAAAGACTATTTTCAAATTAAATATCTTTAAAGGTTAACTGATTCTTTAAAGTAACATAATTGTGGTTATAGGACCTACAATGTGTGTTGGATTAAGTGATCTGTCATGGCAGAAAGGAGAGAGGCCAATTGGAGCTTCTCTGTCCTGGGACGCCAGGTTGTACATAAATGTGCATTAGAGCCACACAGATTGTGTTAATTGTGTGATTCATATTTAAAACCCTACCATAATAGTAAAATAAGATGTGACAAGTTATCGTTAAAAACCTCTAAAAGGTACAGTTAACCCAAAGTAAGGCAGGAAAGGAGGAAGCCAGCATCAAAGAACAGCAGAGTGGTGAGCAGGTGAGTGCAGTCATGGTGGGCAGCACAGAGAAAGAAGCTCTGTGGACAACATACAGAACCATAGCCTGCTAGGAGAGAGGATATGGTGGAGCCATGGACACAAGGGAATGCTCAAAGACTGCAAAGTGGAGAGGTGTGAGAACCATGGCTGACTCTCCCAGAGGTCTTGGCCCTCCCAGAGTTCTCAGCTGTCCATCTGCCAGTCATTTGAAGGAACTGTCCTTATTTTAATGAATGGGTTGCTAGCTAAGGAGCGAGATGCTGTTTTTAGTAACCCCTTGCTTTGAGTTGACATGACTTTACCATTTCTGGAATCATAATTTGAAACGCAATGGGCAAGGGAGATAAGCACCAATGTTAGAATGCTGGGAGGACCATGTTCTATGAAAATGACGGCTACTCCAAAAGGACACTGTGACCAGGCTACATGCGAAGACGCGAGCCCTCGCACTTGGTGAATGGAATGTGCTCTTTCCATCAGTGTCTCTTGAGCTGCCTCGCTGTTTAGCTTAATTCTTTCTCCTGCCTGATGGCTTTCCAGAGGTTCTGCCAGTTCACTGGACCATGTCTGCATTGCTGTGCCCAGTCTGAAAGTGATGGTGGATTTTTCCCTAAATAAGCAGGAATAAAAATAAAAGTTGTCAAAGATTTCCAGAGGCACCCTGCCTTGGGGGTGTGAGGGGGTGATTGATTTTCCATAGCTGAAGCTCTGTTGGGTCCAGGAATTTCTCTAGAACAAAGTATACAGGCCCTCAGCTTTGGTAATCTTACTTACCATTCTCTGCCATTAACCACAGTCAGCACCACGAACTGGGAGTGAGGTTTGACCCCAGAAAGGGCCAGTGGAAGGAATCCTATAGCAGATGCTGCTGCTGAGAGGCCATGTAACCTCCCTGGCCATGTGACCATGTGAACAAAAGGACTTGGAACCCCACTCACCGTGTGCGCAGCAGGGGTAGTAACAGCCATCGTAGGGGGTGAGGGGACTGTGTTAGACAACAGCGAGGTCCTACAGCAGGTTCTGCTGCTCGGGTCGGTGTGGGTGCATCTTCCTCTCTCTCTCCCTTCCATGACTCTGACCATGATTTACTAAAAACATTCTCTCTTGAACCTCAGTCCCTCGGTTCATTCCCTGCTGTTTCCTCAGTGGTGGAGTTCTCATTTCCTGGTCACTGTAATCCCCATGGTCCATTTTCTGTACTGCCCAATTCCCATGTGGCTATTCAGAGTTTTATTGTTACCTGCTTTTATTTTCACTGCCAACAGACTGGATAAGCTCTTTCAGACGATCACCCTTTTACCTGGTCTCACGAACTTTCGGAGTTTAGAGTTAGTTCCCAAAGTTTCAGTAAAGATCATAACCAACACTGATGTTTTTCTAGAATTCAAGTTTTTGCTTTGTAAAAATACTTCCAGGAGGAAATTCAAGAAGTCCTGTGGCTGATGAAGAAATGACTTGGTATCCCGGCTGAGATGGGAGACAATCAACTTTCGTCTAGCGTTTTCCTTTCCCTTCCCCAGCACCCTGCGTAGTTTTGATACCTACCTACTTGACATGCTGATGACTACGCTTTTCTTGCTCGATTTAGCATAGCAATTTAACAGGTGCTTCAGCAAGCTTTCACTTGGTGGGGTAGGTATAATTCAGTCTTTTTGATGGCCGAAAGGAAGAATGTGATCAAACAGATATGAAGTTAAACAACACATTTCCAAAACAAGTGATTTCCCTGATTTTGCTACAGTTGAAACAGTAATGAACAAAATTCTGTGTGTGAATATCATTTAAGTAAATGCTTATCAAATGTATCGGTTTTTTTTTTCTTAGCTTTCTTCTCATGAACATATAATAGTTGCTAATGGAGGGATACATTGTGACATTTACATATGTGCTTACAATATATCTTAATTAGATTTAACCCCTGCCTTGTTTTCCCTCATTCTCCCCTCTCTCTTACAGGGTTTCTTAATGTATATGCAATTTAGCCTATAAATTCCCTCAAATGAATTGAAAGGCTGCTTCAATGAGTATGCCATTATAATTAAATGACATGGTGCCATTTTTGTGAAATGAGCTTTTGTCTTTTGGAGGGAATAGTCAGGTATTAAAATCACCACGTGGAGATTAAGGTATGAAGGACACATTTCACACCAATCCTATAGTAAGTGGCAGGGGGTGTAAAACGCCATTCTTAGCAAGTTAAGCAAAAGTATTGCAGCTGAATTTGCCATAGGTTGTGTTAAGTTAGAAAAAGCAAAGCTAACTAGCCGTGGGTGATGTCAGATACATGGCAGACCCAACTCTCCACGTGCGTGATGACCCAGGACAGAAGGAAAGTTGCCACCATGCTCGGGATCCTGAGTGAGGGAGGAAGTGGGAAGGACCAGCTCATCACTTTGAACTCTGCTGGGCTCTGATCTCGTCAAGAGGAAATTGTTCCCTCATCTTATCTTGTTGCATCACCTTCATTTTTCAAATATGTCAGGCACTTTTCTATTTCTTGAGGTACAAATTACAAATAATAAAGTATGCTTACCTTTAATTTACACTGTAGTGAATTCTGAACACGCAGATGATGACATGACCTAGAGGAAGCCTCTTGTCATCCTATCTGCACTCTGTGCCCTTCCCAGGCAGCCCCTCTCCCCAGCCTGGCCCAAGACAGCGACTTCCTGGCACCATAAATTCAATTTGTCTTTTCTTTCGATACAAATTGAAATGTCCATTATGTAAGTTTCATTGTTGTCTTCCTTCTTCTGCTCAGCAGAATATTTTTGAGATGAACCTTGTGTCACTTACATCAACAGTTCATTAATTTTACTGATCGAATCTTGTGACATCAGATGAATATGCAATAACTTGTGTATTCATTCTCGTTAGTGGATGGATTGTTCCCAACTTCTGACTGTAATAACTAAATCCCCTAAACATTCACCTGCAAGTCCTTTCTAGGTGAATATTTTGATTTCTCTTAGTTGTAGAATTTCTGACTCATAACGAAAGTATATGTTTAACTCCAAGAAAACTTTCCACAGTGGTTGTACCATTTAATATTCCTAACCAGCAAAATTTAAGAACTGCAAATGGATCACACTCAGGATGACATCAATGTTTGATGTCAAGCCGCTCCAGTATACACTCGTGGGTCATTGTGGTTCTAATTTTCATTTGTCAATCACTCCAGATGTTGAGCACCCTTTCATGTGGTTACTGGCATTTATGTTCTCTTTGAAAGTATGAGTTGCCTGTCTTTTATCCAAATTCTTAGATTCAGAAGTAGTACTGATTTCAGATTTCTTTAGGTCTTTGAATATTAGCAGTTATATAATGCACTGTCTTGGAGATGAGACCTATCTAAATCCTAAATTCATTTGGGCTTCATATACCAACATAGACACAGTTGAAGGTGACTTGATTTTAGTGTGTCTGTGTATTGATTGTGACCTGCTGTCATGATGTCAGGTGTGGAATTTCCCACTTGTGGCCATAGGTCTATACTCACAAATTTTCCAAGTTTTGGAGCCTTTAAGATTTTGGATGTGTAGGTTAGGGATGCTGAAGCTGTGTGTCTTTGACTCTGTTGCTCACTATTAACTGTGTTGGTCAGCTCATTGCTGAATCATGATTGCTCTGCACATATTCTGGACACAAGATTTAGTTTTGCTTTGTATTTTCTCCCCACAGATGACTTGTCTTTTCATCTTCATTTTTTAAGAACAAGTCTTTTAGTTTTGATAGAAGTCCGGAATTGATTACTTTTTTCTTCTATTATATACTTGTTTTGTTTCCTACCTAAGAAATAACCACAAATATTTTCTCTCGTGATTTCCTGGTGAGTTTCATAGTGTTAGCATTTATAGTCTACAATTCACTTTTAATTAAATCTGTCAGTGGTGTGGCATTTGTGTGAAGGTTTTCCATACTCTCACCCAACTATTCTTTAATCACTTCTTAAAATGACTACCATTGATTTGTAGAGCCAAGCTCATCAAAAATCAAATGACCGCACCTGTGTAGCCATTTCTGAATTCTCTATTCTGTTCCTTTGATGGCTGTGCCTGTTTTCGCTAACACCCCCTTTGCTCATTGTCGTAGGTTCATGTAAATTTTGAAATCAGGGATTGTAAGGTGTACATTTTCCTTTTCTTTTTTGTGGTGCTGGGGATTGGACCCAGGGGCATAGGCATTCTAGACAAGCACTCCACCACTGAGCTATTCCCAGCTCACTCTTGATTTAGGTTGCTTTGACTCTTTAGATACTTTGTATTCCCAGGTCATTCTCATAGCTATTTATTAATTTCTATAAACAAAACAGACTTTTTGCAATGTTGATTTGGCTCCACACCTTTTTCAGTTGTAAGAATATTGAGTCTGATTCATGAGCCAACATTCATTCATTCACTTGTTCAAATATTCACTTCTCTCAGTAGTCTTTTTTGATTTCCATGTATAAATTTCAGTTTACGTTTGCATATACCATGCTTTTGATGCTGTCGCAAATGATACTTCAGTTTGCTAACATATAGAAATAAAGGTAACCTTTACGTCTTATGCTCTGAAAGCTTACTGAGCACACTAATGACTTCTCTTACCTACTTTGTGGATTATTTGTGAGATCATTTGTGATCGTGCCATTAGTGAATAAAGACAGGTTTGCCACTTCTTTTCCCATTTATATGCTCTCTATTATTTTTCTTGCCTTATTACCTGGGCTAGGTTCTGTAATTTTTGGTAAAAAGTTCCAATTTTTTAATAGATATAAGATATTTTAAGATCTGTTTGTTTGCAAGTCAGCTTTGGTATTCTATATTTTTTGAGGAATTGGCCCATTTCATCTAACATCAAATTTGTTAATGTACATGGTGTACAAAATTCTTTTACTATTTCCCTGAGTATGAAGATCTTAAAAATCTACCTTGCATGCTGTACCTTAGTAAGTTATCTCCTTTCATTTTTTGATACGCTACTAATCTTTTCAAAGAACCATTCATGATTTTTCTTTTCTCTGTTATTTCCTATTTCATTGACTTCTACTCTTTTTTAAATTCTTTCACTCTACTCACTTTTGGTTTACGTGGATCCATCCTTCCATCCTTTCTGGTTTCTTGAGAAAAGTTAGTTCATGGCTCTGACCCTCATATAAGCATTTCAAACTGTAATTTCCTTTGTGCATTCCTTTAGCAGCACTACAGAAAGTCTGAATTTTTTGCATCATTCACTTTTAAAATGTGTTGTGTCTTCCTGTGTGGTATCATTTTTTATTTTAAAGTTGTTGGATTGATTCATATTGTTTAGGGTTTCCAAATATCTTTCTGTGATTGCTTTGTAATTAATACTGCTATGGTGAGCAAGTGCACTTTGCTGAAACTCAAGCATTTTTAAATGTCTTGAGACTTGTTTTGTGGACAAAAATATGGCCTGTTTTGGTTAATGTATTGAGTACACTTGTGAAGAAAATCTGTTCTTTAGGTTTTGATTGTACTATTCTGTAAATATCAGTTAGGTCCAGGTGACTTCTGATATTATTCCAGTCTTCTACACCCTTAAAAAATGCCCCTCTAACACTTACTTTAATCTGATAACATCTTTACATTAAAAACTCCTGGACCTGGTTCCTGGTGACAGTAAGCCCTGCAGACTTTGGTGACATCCTTGCACTTGTGCGGGGACAGGGGAAAGGACCCACCAATGTCACCACAGTCAGCACAAGCACACTGGTGACCATCAACTTTTCTTTGAGTATATATTGAAAATCCCATTAGCTTATATAAGCCAAAGATCACATTTTCACTTTCAGAAGTCACTAAAACCACATGAAATCACAGGAGTGTTCAGGCTTTTGCATCTGCTAAGTGGAGACACCTTGAGTTTCCTACAGTCTTTTCCAGTGATTTCTGTGAAATTTACTTTTTTTTTTCCTTTTTGGGAAACTCTGAGCCCCATCTCCAGTTTTTGTTTGGAGTTTAACTCAAACTCCACTAGCAAGGATTGATATCACCCTGGCAAATCAAATGAGGACTCCCAGGAGGCTCTACAGAGAGGAATTTGCTCCTTGCCCCTGGCCTTGAATCTGGAAGGATGCAGGGCACAGCTGCTGGCAGGCAGACTACATCACAAGGGGTCTGTGAAGAGTGACCACCCTGAGGAGACCAAAGCAAGGCTGGTGAGCTGGACCCTCCTGCTATACCCTGTATTTGCTCCACCTGTGCCAGGTAGGATCTGTGAGGTCAGGAGCCAGTATACCCAGGTTGAGTCAGTTTTTCCCTGTTGCTTGTAGCTGTGATTCCAAAATCATCTAAGTATTATCAGATGCCCAGGGTTATGTAAGAGACTGCAACATATGTTTTCTGGTGTCTCCCTTCTTGGGGGAGCTCCCAGTAGATACTGCACCTGTTTTGTTCTGCTCTTGTTCATCTTTGCTGGCTGAACAAATGTCTCTCTCAGAACTAGAACTCTGTAAATAACTGATGAGTAAGGGAATTGCTGAAGTTCCTTTAGTGCCTAGTAAGGGATGGTATGAAGTAGTTGCTTGAGGCTTATAATTTTGAGTGATTTGGGATTGCTGGCTGAGTCCTTCATGTAAAACTTCCTGGTTGAATACAGCAGAAACTGCAGCTCCCAGTTGTGGCACCACCTTGCATATGAGGTGAGGGCTTCCTCACCTGTGTTGTATTCCTCACTCTGTATTGTGCACACTTGCAGTCCAGGCACCTGAGAGCCAGTCCCTCTGGTGTCCTTGGTGCTTGGCCTGGGATACCGGGATCTGTTCCTCCCTTGAAAACTGTCCTGCTGGGACTCAGCTCCACCATGACTGAGCGTCTGGCCCCACCGTGGGTGGAGATGGACAAGCAAATGCTAATAGCTTCTTCTCCACCCCATGTCTGGTCAGTGCTTACCCTTTGCCCAGGTAACTTCTTACACTTGGAAGAACATCCCAACACAAATTCTAGACAAGATTCGCTTGCCATATGCCATGCGCTCCTGACCATACCACGGGCCACACCCAAGAGCTCTTCCTCAACCCATCTTTCTTTAGAAAGAAAGCTAACCTTGTATCTGCCTTGCTGTCCTGAGCACCCTGAAACCTACCCTACTCAACCCTTATGACATCTGTGGGTTGTGGTGCCCCTTTCTTTTCCTTCTAACCCAAAGGGAAAAGTGGATCAAGGAAGCATTGTACCCCAGGGGAGGAAGGGGGGCAAGTACAGTGAAGTGCAGTAGCACTGCTTGCTTGGAGGCTGTTCCCAGCTGGCATTGCACCGAAGATTCCATATGAGATCCCAAAGCCTTATTTGGCACATTTTAATGGCAACAGAAAGATTGCATGTCATTTATGTATTTGTCTACGTCAAAATGCAGATTGAGGACACTGGAAGACCACCATCCTGGAACCACTAATTGTACACTACCCCTTTCTACAGCCCACACTGGTGGTGTTTAACTGGGTGACCCAGCAGGGAAAATGAAATTATAGCCATTGGAAGAAGCAACTCCTTCTCTCTGAAACACCAGAACTGAGCCCCAGTGACACATTTGCGATTGTTTCCCACTTGCACCCCTGCAAAATTAATTGCTATTTGTGTTCCTAGCACTTAAAAATAATAAAGGTGGAAAAAAAAAACCCTCTCTTTAAATAGTTTCAGTGTGGACAGTGGCCTCATTATTTTTTTTAATTTCACCAAAAAAAAAAAAAGAAAAACGTGATAGAAGTTTTAGAAATCAGTTAACACTCAGTAGACACGCAAAACCCCCCTGAGCATTCAGATATGAAGGAGCACAAAGCCACCGTGTACAAAATGCTTGCTTTGGTGATGTGACAAAAATGCTTCACACGGAGGCTGTGCCTCAGAATCTTTGTGAAACGACACACCATTCACGTGCTGTGAAACCCTCTTTCCTTTTGTTTGGTTCCTTGGGGTCAAGGGGTCTTTCCCTTAAGACACATTTTCAGTGGAATTTTGCTCCAGTGAACTATAATTCCAGCTTACTCTTAGTGGTCCCTTGCACACCACACGTTTAGACCATTACTTGATGAGCTGGAAGTCACTAAGCTCTTGGGACTCCTCGTTTCTGCTGATGTCTGTGGGTACCTAAAGATGACTTCATGGTGGAGAAGTTGGAATGCTGGCAAAGTTACCTACGATCCATTTTCTGAGATCTCTTTAGTATGTTTTGTATCAGTGTCAGCAACCATTATCCCTGATGTTTGGGTGTTGATTTTAATCCACATCAGCAATAAGAAGTAGCCAATGAGTAGGTGGAGTTGCTTTACCCAAAATAGTGCATAGCTAGGTCTCCAAATAGCAGGATGGAGACCCCTTCTTATTGGGTACACATGTAGCAACCCACAACTCCTGCTTTTAATAATGTTGGAATACTTCGCTTGAATATGCTTTTAAAATATAACTGCTAAAAGAATGACAAGCCAGACTTACTGTAAAGAAAATGTCAAAACCAATTTCGTCTACCGGCTTGGTAAAAGTCAGAGAAGGCAACTTGCTTCAAAACATCCCCCTTTCAACACACAACACTTTCAAATATCCTTTGTCCATTCTTACGTGTTTGGGTTGACTAGAAAAGGTAATTCTCATTCATGATCGAAGGGTTGGTAAAGACCAACAGCTGTGGTATTTAAAACAGCCAGTGTTCCACTGGGAACACTAGGAAACCCATAGCGTGATGTTCGGCTTTTCAATACTGTTTTTATCTTTCTATATCTCTGCCAAATGTGGACCCTCTCCCACCAGGCTGAGTCCTTCTGAACTTCAGGTGGTGTTGGTTCACAATTTCAATGTAGAAGTGATTTCCCATAGGTCTGGCCCCAATTCATGAGCCAAACAGAAAAAGTCCATGCATGCAAAGCTGAAAAGCCAGGTGACCAAACACATACATGGGTCACAGGGACACATCAAAAACTAGTAACAGGGAAGAATTGATTGGTCCCCAAAGAAGATCAGCATTGTCAATAAGAGGTGGGGCTGGGGGATGAGCAGGAAAGGTAAGTGGACAACCAAGGGTTGGCCATGGAAAGCAGCATCTTCAGGTAGAATGGAGGACACAGTCAACAGAAGAGAAAGAGGAAGCTGGTTTGTCATCTTGCAACATCGTGCTGATACAACTAGGATTAGTGGAGTGATGTCTGTAGCCTGAGCCCCCCACCTCCTACAGTGACTCCAGAGCAGGTAGAAAGCCAGTTTCCTGTTGTCACAGAGAGATTTACAGGTATTAATTGCTTTCTATGTGGGACTTCATCAAATGTCAGAGATGTCTGAAAGGATCCATCATCGTCTGAAGAAAAAAATACACTAAGGTAGTTTATGCAGTATTTTGTAGAGATTTAAGCTTCTGGGGTTTCAACTCAGGGTCTTCTTCTTGTTAGGCAGGGGCCCTATCACTTAAGCCAAATTCCCAGCAAAAAATTTAAACTTCTAACAGTTTTTCCCATGTCTACTGGCACATGTGTGTGGGGGTGTGCATGTTGTAGCTATTTCATATCTTCCCTTTTTATTTATTTTATTGAAATACTAGCTATAGTGTTTCAAGACAAAAACCATGATATCATGGGTCTTTTCTCCTAAATTCACCCTACGTGGTTCTAAAAAATGATAAATAACCACCATGCCATTACTGAACTCACTACAATTTTTAAAAATCTTAAATGTATCCATCATTGAATCCGCTTTCAAATGTGTATGTCTTTCTCCTAGAAAGCAGCAGATGTGGACAGGGCTGGACCTCTGACAGCTTCTTCTGTGTGGGTGGAAGTTCTGGAAGCAGGTCTCAGGAGTGGTGTGACATCAGGCCACCAGCCATTGAAGACAAAGGCAAAAAGAGATCAGCAGTGCTTGGGATATTTAAGGCAGCTTGAAGCGGCCTGGCATCTAAGGTGGACAAGGGTCTCCATTGAAGGCAGGATCTGAGCCCACAAGAGCAGTAGATAGTGAGACCCAGCATCAGAGAATACAGACACAAAGGGGAGGCCTCGCCCTAAGAGCAGCCCTCCAGGTAACCACAGAGAGATGGAACTGAGCCCCTGAGTGTCCAGCCAGGCTTTTGACCTCCTGAGAGAGTGACCACCTTTTCAGTTAAACAGAAGAACTCAACATACAAAGAAAAGTTTGGGAAATGAAAGCAGGACATGTGCACCTGAACTTTCCAGCAGATTGTAACTCACCAAAGAGGTCCAGGCACACATCTTCACTCTGAATTCAACATAATGGAAGAACTTCAAATTTAAATACAAAACTGAACCAAAACTTTACAACTCAGGATCTACATAGAGGAAAGGGGAAATGATGTCATGAAAAGCATTTAAAAATATTTAAAAAACTCCTTAAAATAAAGAATGAATTACCAAAAGAACAGGCAAGAATGGAACTATTGCCAGGATCCTAGGTGGTAAAAAAAGGAAAACATTGAAGAGTCAAGTCAGAATGAGACAGAAAGGACCAGAGAAAATGCATAGATGTTAAACACTTAGTATGCATGGCCCTGAAGAAGAGAAACCAAACAAGGGAACAGAACAAGTATTATACATAATTTTATGCACTGAGGTATTCCTCACACAATAGGAAATTTATTCAGAATGATGTTTAACTTTAAAGATAGAGAAAAAAATCTCTTGAGTCTCCAGGAAAAAGATAAGACTATTCAAAAAAAAAAAAAAGCATTAGCACTAGACTTTTCAAAAGCGCTACACAAAGTAAAAGAACAAAAGCTCAAGGAACTAAGTGCATCAAACATTTTTAATTCAGTCAAGTTTCAGTTACATACTGAAGCTTAGAAAAATAGTATTGTTAGGTCCCATTTTCCCATTTGTGTGGCAGGGCACGGGGTGTGAAAGATTCCACAAAGGCCAGAGTTAAAGCAGAGAAAAGCTGTCTTTACTTTCCAAAGGAAGAAAGGAGCAGAAGCCAGAGAGCATCCCCGCTGTGGGTGATGGGTGTGAGTTTTTAAGGGCTTTTGTGAGGTGGGATTGTAGGAAGATGGATGGGGAGTGGAGGACGGTGTTGGTCCCTTTGACAGGATGGTCGGGAGTGTCCTAATTAGACCGGCACTTGACCAGGGTGTGGTTTGGCCTGGAGATGTGTCTTCTAAGTGTCTGGGTACTGTGGTTCCTCAGAATAGAATAGAGAAATTACCAGCTGGGTCTGGTCTGAAGGTGATAAGCAAAGTTAGGTGGAAGCCTCACAAAATGGAGTCCAGATACAAAATGGAGTCCAGATACAAAATGGAGTCCAGATACAAAATTGAGTTCAGATACAAAATGGAGTCCAAAAACAAAATGGGGACCAGATACAAAACGGGGTCAGCTGGGTACAAGTATTATTGTAGTATTCCATGTTCCATGCAGAGATACATGGGTAGCATGTAGCTTACTGCCAGGCAGCGGAACCTTATATGAAAACACCACTTGACCATGACGAGTTAAACTTTTCCTACCCTGACTTATGTGCTTTGGTAATAATTTGTTGCCAGAACATCAAGCCTGCATATAAGAGATGTCATACACCACAGAGATGTGCATTTTCTGTCCTCAGTGTCACCATTTTATGTAGCCAGCGCCTCTCAGAATTTGGCTGTCCAGTGGGGATAGTGTTATTGTCCCTGTCCCTCTGGATGCTTCAGTGCTTCTCTTGGTCTGTGGGGTTCAGCTTCTTACTTTGACATCACTATGCCTGTTTTTATTTTTTCTTCTTCCTGAATGTTTGCCTTTGAGTTTATTTTCTTTTTTTTCTCTGCTTTGGGACATTTTTGTTCATTGTCACTTTCAGTAATCCATCCATCTCCCATCTCTCTCTCTTTCTGTCTCTCTCTCTCGCTCTCACTCTCGCTCTCTCTCTCTGCAATTTTTTGCAGTGTTGGAAACAGAGTTAGGCAAATGCTCTACCACCAAGCTACATTCCCAGCCCTCAATTTTCATAGAAAGCTCTCAACACATCACATGAAGTGTCATTGACTCTAGAAGATTCTGTCTCCTCCTGGGAAGTTGAATCCTCTTGCTCCCGGTAGAGGGAGAACTGGGAGGAGAAGCAGCACCAGGTGGGACCGGCCACCACCCCTGGTGGGACTTGGTATGTGCCAAGACCATATCCTTTTTGTTTACATTTCTTGTTTTGTTTATAAACTGTAACTTTAGCCTCCTCAGCACTCATGAAACTCACTTGTCAAGAAAAACAAAAGCAAGACCAAATTCACACCTGGTTTTTATCATGTTTTTCTCTGGCATCATAAATTCTTCACAGGAGAAAAGTATGGACTTCTTTCTTTACCTTCCTGGATCTTTGGCCCTAATCCTGCCCTTCTGCCCCAAGTGACCTTTGTGTCTCCAGTGAGGGCCCCACCACCTTCACCATCACCGCCTTCACCATCACCACCTTCACCATCTTCATCATTTTCACCACCTTCACCACCATCACCCCTTTCACCACCATCACCACCATCACCACCATCACCACCATCACCCCTTTCACCACCATCACCACCTTCACCACCATCACCACCTTCACCACCATCACCACCATCACCCCTTTCACCACCATCACCACCATCACCACCATCACCACCATCACCACCTTCATCACCATCACCACCTTCACCACCATCACCACCATCACCACCATCACCACCTTCACCATCACCACCTTCACCACCATCACCCCTTTCACCACCATCACCACCATCACCACCATCACCACCTTCACCACCATCACCACCTTCACCACCATCACCACCATCACCCCTTTCACCACCATCACCACCATCACCACCATCACCACCTTCACCATCACCACCTTCACCACCATCACCACCTTCACCACCATCACCACCTTCACCACCATCACCATCTTCACCACCATCACCACCATCACCACCATCACCCCTTTCACCACCATCACCCCTTTCACCACCATCACCACCTTCACCATCACCACCTTCACCATCTTCATCATTTTCACCACCTTCACCACCATCACCCCTTTCACCACCATCACCACCATCACCACCATCACCACCATCACCACCATCACCACCATCACCACCTTCACCATCACCACCTTCACCACCATCACCCCTTTCACCACCATCACCACCATCACCACCATCACCCCTTTCACCACCATCACCACCATCACCACCATCACCCCTTTCACCAACATCACCACCATCACCACCATCACCACCATCACCCCTTTCACCACCATCACCACCATCACCATCTTCACCACCATCACCACCATCACCACCATCACCACCATCACCCCTTTCACCACCATCACCACCATCACCACCATCACCACCATCACCACCATCACCATCTTCATCACCATCACCACCATCACCACCATCACCACCATCACCACCTTCACCACCATCACCACCATCACCTTCACCACTTTCATCATTTTCAACACCTTCACCACCTTCGCCACCATCACCATCTTCTCTGCCTTCTCCATAGCCCCCACTTTCCTCTCACCAAGAGTCCCTGTGGCCCACCCCTGAGGGTGCATCTTGAAGGATATCACCCCCTCTTTGAGTTCACTTGGCAAGGACTGGTTGCCCAAGGTACCTTACAAATTTCTTTTAAAAAACTGAATTTCCCTGCTTTGATTGGTCTTCCTCAAACTACACCAAAGTATGCCTCAATTTCCTTAAGACAATTCGTCAGAGCAACAGCTGGCGTGAACTGAAACATCAATGTTCTCTTCATTAACTCCTGAGGCTTCCAAAAATGCCAGATTCATTCTAGGAAAAAGTGCAATTTGAAATGTTGCACCTTGAACTTTGACTAGCAGGCACACGTCTCAAAGCATAATAAAATTAAATGAAGATCTTGACATAATGATAGCTTTTCAAGAGAGGAAATCTTGCATGGAAAGTGACAGTCAAAAAAAATAAAAAAGAAAAGAAAAAACTCAGGGTGCTCACCTGACTGCAAAGACCCTAACAAAGTCTGCATGAGAAATCTGCAGGCAGCAGCCTGTTCCCGATCTGGTGTTAGGCCACTTGCAGGAGGCCCAGGACCCTCTGAGGAAAAGGAAGCCAGGGAGCAGATGGCAGGGCCTTCACAAGTCAGCACAAATGAAATCAGATTTTATTCATTATGAAAGCAACAAGAGCCATGCTGCTGAACAGCCAGGGCACTGCTGTGGAGTGAGGACCTCTCAGGTGCCTTGACAGAGTAGCAAATGGATCTCTGCCTTGTTTAGGGGCCTGCCATCCATGCATGTCCCCATGACTGGGGACAAAAGACCAGAAGAGCACAGCCAATGATGGCCACTTAGCCACTAGCCTGTACCTGACTGACCATGGGTCTGTCTCACTGATGCCACGTAGCCGGACGTCCTCAGCCCTTCCTGGGTCAATGCCACGGGTTGAATGCACGAGCCTGTGGTCCCCTATTAAGACTGTCCCTTCAAGAGCATCGCTAGCATGGTCTGTAAGAATGTGTCCCAGCTCAAGTTCACACGGAGCAAAGCAGCCTTCTGCTGAGTGCAGCAGGACAACCAGCATGGGGCCAGACCTTGCTCAGCACGGCAGGGTGGACGTTGGCCGCTGCTATTTACTACATCCTGTGAGCCTGTGTGGACTCACACATGCATCACGTGTCTGGTGGGCGGGCCTGCAGTGGAGGCTGAAGACTTGGCCCTGTCTGAGGCTCCCAACTGCAAAAGGACTGGCTGGGGAATCAATGCTTTTAAGGCGGTCCCACCACCCTCATGTGGCCTGTGACAGCTTTGTCTCCATGGGATGACCTCTTGTCTGTCCTTCGAGTGCAGGTATATGATACTGATGGTGTAGACAAAGACTAGAGACCACACATGGTTTCCAGGGAATCAAGCCCTTCCTGACTGGGTCAGACACAGACCCTCCTTCCTCTGCTGGGCTTTGCCATGCTGGGTCTCCTAGATGTCCTCACTCAAGGACAGTCGGCCCTCATCCCTGACTTAATGTCACCAGGAGACTTAATCATCATTCATCATCAGGAAAGAGAGGGATCCACGAGGCTCAAGTGGTTCCTGAAACAGAATGCAGCCAAGGAAGAAGAGCTGCGCTGAGCTGAAAGCGGCCAAGTCCAACCTGCCTGTGGCTGAGACTAGGTGCCCGGCTGCCAGGGTGGAGCACTGGCACCCACCCATCAGGGGGCCGAGGGCTGTGCTCAATTCCTTGAACAAAGGAGTGTGCATCCAGAAGCCGTGTGCACGTGTGTACACAGAAGACCAGCCTGGCCTGCTGCTGACTGCTTGCAGAAGGAAATCTGAGTCTCGTGGTCTTTGCTATAGCAGAAACTCATTTTCTCGGGTTTGATTCCTCCCTTGGGTCAACTGCAATTGCAGACTGAATCAGCACGAATACTCAGACCCTACAGGATGGTGATCTTGATTCTGTGCCCACACCAACTGAATTACTGGAAACACCAGACAGACTTTCATAAGCACCACAGGCATGTCTGGTTTTTCAAGCTTCAGCAGAGAGTTGGGTTTTATTTTTCCATGAACAATGTGAAACAGACTTAATAAAAATATAAAAACAACATTCTCTTGATTTATTTTTGTGGTTATTTTGCCTTCCTATAAACTGGCACTGATTTTGAGGGATACATGATTGTAAGCACATAATGAATAATAATTCAAGATAGAACTCAATTCCCAATTTAGCGAATTTTTTTGCATAGGTTTTGCTAAAATAGGGGCTCACAGTAATACAAGAAAATTATAATTAAAATGTAAGTAAGAAACAATGTCAGTTGCAGCTGTGTAACAGTGTTGGTTGTGAAAACATAAAACAAATAATGCAGAAGACACCCCCAAGTCTGTGCTGGCTTCCTTCTGGTGCATCGTGAATTGCCTGTGCAGGAATCTGGGACATCACCACACTGGGGAGGGTGAGCATTGGTGTTGGGGACGAGTGGAGGGCTGAGGCTCTGATGCACCTCTTTCCTTCATGCAGCAGGTGCCTGTGCCTGGGTCTCAGCACATCCCGCAGATGGGTTCATCTAGATCCCTTGTCTAGAAGTCAGCAATGTGATTCTTCAAATTATAAAATAAACCTCAAAAAATCAGGAAACATAAATATTCTAAGTCTCCCAAGGCAAAATCCTGGTTTCCATAGTCTGCAGAATGTCCCCCATATCTGTGGTGACATTGTGATTCTTCCACGACCAGGACTGAAGACACTCATGCTGCTTGGATGAACTAGGATGGTTTCGGTAAGAGTGAGAAATGGGGATCTATATATTCAAAATGAGCAGTTCTTCGTGAGTAAATTAACTCTTTTAAGAAAGTAGCCAGAGTGATGGGACAAAATGCAAAAACTACCTGTCTCTAAAGTTCTTTTTAAAAAGTCAGTAATTATTAAATCACGTGAAGATGAAAACATGTGGAAGGAAATAAGATTGATCTTTGTATGGGTGGCTTTCCTAAAAAATATTTTTCTGTAACTTCCTTTAAAAAATTTCCTGTAAGCATTACCTATTTATTTGTTAAACAGCCCATATTTTTACGCACATAGAACTAACGGTCCTGGTTGTAGAAAAACACCAACACTGATGGATATCTACACTGAACAAGGGCTTTCTGCAGAGTTTGGTTCAGAGCTTTTGAATGCAAAAGAAATACTTGATTTTTAAATGTCTTTCATCAGTCATTCAATCCTTGAGTCAGGAGAGATGTTAGTTCATTTGTTTTCCAGCCATTTGCAAAAGGATCACCATCCACGGGCACACCCTAACACTCTCAAAAACACTACAAAATAAATTAGCCTTAATAAGCCTATATCTGGGGCACGTGTCACTGTGTGCTGGGCTTGGAGCCTGGCTATGGCCCTGTCTCTCAGCTACACGTGCTTCTGTCACAGGGACAGCTGTCTACCACCTGAAAGAAGTAGTTTGCAAGTTGCTTAAGCTTTGGATAAGAAAGAACGGGGTAAAACCGAAATTAAATGATGATATGTGTCTCTGCAAACTGGTGCAGATAAAAGTGTGGAAGAGTGCATAAAACGCAGTGGAGTGGGGTGTGAGCTGTGAGCAAGTGACACCGTGGCAGGACAGTGACAGCTCCAGCCACCAGAGACACGGCACAGCCTTTGTTCCTCTCTCAGCCAGCCAGGGTCTTCCTTCTCACTTCTCAAAGCTGCCTTTCTTGTGTCAGCGCTAGGATTAAAATCCTGCACGTTGCTGGAAAGTGTCCATAGGTTCAAGACAGAGTTCATTTGAGAAGTGTCCTGTTTTCAAAGTGTTTCATTGATTTCTATTTTCTTTTTATGTGTGTCAACCTTGTAGAAGAAGTCACAAATTAATTATGAGAGAGAGGGAGCAGGCAGGGGCAGGAGGCAGAGAGAGGCAGGAGACAGACAGACAGACGCGGAAGACGGGGAGGGCTTGGTTCCTGAGCCAGGACTCTAATCCCCAGTCTGCATGACTGAGTTCCCGGGGCTCTGATGAGAACCAGATGAGGCTATGAGCTGAAGCAAAGGGGGGAAGAACATTCTGTGCAGTCCAAAGGCTCTTGGTGTTGAAATGTCCTGTCCTCATGTGCTCATACCTGAGATCGAAAGGAAAGAGGCTTGCCACCACTCCAGTGCAGTACTGTCCTTCAGGAGATGGGCATGTTTTCTGACTACAGAGTGAAGGGTGAGAGGAATGTCCTCTGGTTCTTGTAGGTTAGCCAGATCTGCTATTCCTTAATTAAAGTCAAGTGCACTGCTAGGTGCTTCATGGGCATTGCCTGCAAAGACTCTATTTCTAAACTCCATTGTCCAAAGGCATCAGGGCGAGGACTTCCACATTCTTCTGTGGGACACAGTGCAACCCACAACCACAAGTAGAGGGTTTTGGCAAATGAAGGTAAGGTAGACGGAGGCTGGGAGGTGAGGAGACCTGACCTGGGCAAATTGGGCAGATGGTGCACAGGACTCCAGGACAGGCTTCCGTGTCCAAAGACAAGGTCCTCTGAGGGTGGAGGGTCTTCCATGCGTGTTTTGTTTTTTTTCATGCAGTGCTGATCTGATAACCACTGCAGGGTGGCTTCTGTGAACTTGGGGCCAGACTAGACTTACGTTGCAGGAGCAGTGATGTTGAGGCATAGGATTCTCCCCAGCTTCATCAGCTGAGCAGCTGCTTGTAGAAGCCTCTGTCCTCCCTGTGCTGTCAGGAAAGCTAATAGAGCTTTACCAGGCATGGCCTGTATAGTGCAGTGTATGGAATTCTTTATATATATAATAATAATAATAATTCTTATATATATATATATATATATATATATATATATAAAGAGAGAGAGAGAGAGAGAGAGAAGCCAGATACAGTGGCTCATACCTATAGTCTCAGCTACTTGGGAGGCAGAGATAGGAGGGTTACAGTCTAAGGCAAATCTAGACAAAAAGCCCAAAACCCTACCTGAAAAATGGAGAGAGGTCAAGCGCCTGTCTGGCAAATGTGAGGTCCTAAGTTCAAACCCTGGTACCGCAAAAGAATAAATAAATAAATAGAAAGAACAGTGAGCGTGAAACATTTGCCTCACCTTGCTAAGTCAGTATCATGATGCAGAGTAAGCCGCGGTAATTCAGAGCTCAAAGAAAGTTTGAAAAATTGCCACAAAAACGCTTCAACTTACTGCTGAGAAGGACGGTGCTGCAAACAGCAGAGTGAGTTCCTAAAGCTGCAGTCCTGATTTGTTTTTCAAAATACTCAAACAGCTTGCATAGAAGGCTTGACTCCTGGACTCGATATTTTATTTCAAACTCCTAAACGTACAACACCCAAGCCACTTCCAATACCACCCAAGACTGAAACCACCCAGGGACCATTCGTTCCTCTGTCAGAGAGAGACTTAGGAATGCAACCAGGATTTCAGCAGCTTGCTTTCACAAGAGCTGGCTCAGGAAATTTCCACAGAGAAAGAAAATCACAACAGTGGGGAAGCTCCACTAGGGAGGGTAACACCTGGGACAGGCCCTGTTTCTTCCACCCCAGATTTGGGCCTGGCCGATGGGGCCTTGTTGGCTCTGGGACCCTGCTGTGCACCACCTGGGTGCAGCTGTTGAGTGTCCTTTGTCTGTGGCCTCAGCCTCTTACTTCTGCTGCAGACAAAAGCCACACAGCATCGGTAGCTTCACGCAAAACTGAACTGAATATAAACACCTCTCAACAGAGGTTTACGTTTCTCTCTGTCAAACGTGTTTGCAGTCAGCCTGCTCCTTAGCGAATCCTCTGGCACAGGTGACTATGGAGGCTATGCGGCCTCTCACACAGATGGCCAGAGGTGTTTGGAATGATAGCCCTGCCTCAAAGGCCTGCTTGTTTGTTTGTTTGCTCATTTTGGGTGACTCACCATCAAGCATCAACACAAACAGCACAAGACGGACACTGCAGGGGCTCCTGGTCTCCTGGTTCCTTGTACCTTTGTGCCCTCACCCTGCAGCTCCAGGTATGAACGTGCCAAGCACATTCAGTACTTGAACCTTGACCTTGCCTCAGGGTCTACTTGCAGACACCTCAGGTTGAAGCCAGCACCTTGTAAAAGGCTTTACAGAACCGTGTCCAGAACGAACACTGCCTCAGATGTGCGAAGGCACACGGATGTCTATAGTAGTTATAGGTGAATTAATTTTCTTAAATTTAGCATTTTTCAAGGTATGTCTTAAATTGCCTTACATAAAAAATAAACATTTCTGGGAAATCGAGGGGCTTAGAAATGGTATTTTATAATAAAACTGGGAGAAGCAGACTTATTTTTGCAATCTGTACTTTATTGCTCTTGACTTTGCGTGGAGAAGGAATATGGAGTATATAAGGTGAATGCCAAGTTCTGACTTCCTGCGCTGAATTAAATGCATCATCCATTTCAACACATCTGCCTCCATGGTTCACCCGAGGATTTGTTTGGTCAGCTGCTGCTTATAACTGCACACTCTGAATATCATCATAAATACATCTAGAACCCAAGCATAAACCCGCATTCCTTTTCTTAATAACCACATCCAAGAATATAATTCAGATATGAATAAAACCTGATCAGCTGGCCAGTGAAGGATGTCATCCTGGAGCATCTGCTTTGCCCCATCTGAGGGCCCTAGATTGGGTAAGGCTGTCCTGAGATGGCACCCTGCACAAGGACCAGCATTGTGACAAAGTTGTGCCTGGTGACCTGGCCTTCTCCCTACCTATCACCTGGATCTATAGAATTCCTCACCTGCCTGGTGTGTCAGCCGAACTCAGTGTTAGTTCTCCCATGGAAGTGACACCCACATTGCTTCAGTTCAATCCAATTCCACAGAGACTAATGGGGCAGGTACTGAGCTGGAAGCCATGTCCAGCACTGGGGTTGCAGAGAGATACAGCTGCAGTCTTTGTCCTCAAGATGCTCAGAGACCACAGAAGAGAGGGACAGTGGACATAGAGCTGTCTGCTGTGTCACTAGCACCATGCACTTTGATTCACAGCAGAGGAGAGTTGGTCCTGTAAGGACCACAGGCTCTTCTGAGGTCATGAATGGTGGCCAAACAAGAACAGACACAGTGTAGAGGGAGGTGGGAGTGACCTTCCTGTTACCCTGACCACCTCTCTTTCACATGGAGTCCCAAAAAGGTTGAACACAGAAATAGAAGTAGGACCGTGATTATCCGGGGCAGAGATCAAGGGTGTTGGGTGCAGATCAGTGATGCGGTTGCAGTTATGGAGAAGGGGTGATTCTAGACATGTCTGCGGTGAATAATAGGGTACTGCAAACTAAGTGCCTCCAGATGGAGTGATTTTATGTACTCTTGCCATATACAAAAAGTAATTGTGAGCTGGGTGGCAGAGGCTCACACGTGTAATCCAAGCTTCTCAAGAGGCTGAGATCAAGGGGATCATGGTTCAAGGCCAGTCAGGGCAAAAAGTTCACAATACCTCATCTCAATCAATGGCTAGGCATGCTGGCGTGTGCCTGTCATCCCAGATACACTGGAGTCTGTGATCAGAGGCTGTGATCTGGAAGACATTCGTTCTGGGACAGCCTGGGAAAAAGTTTTTAAGACCCATCTCAACGGGGAATAGCTGAGCATGTTGATAAGTGCCTGTATCCCAAGCACTGAAGGAGGTATGAAATAGGGGCATTGTGGTCCAGGTACAAGACTGTACCTCCAAAACAACCAGAGCAAAAAGGGCTGGGCTGGGGCTCGGGCAGTAGAATACCTGGCTAGCAGGTGTGAAGCCCCGAGGTCTAACCTCAGTACCTTTACAACTCAATATGATGGATTCATTGAATCACAATTGTTGTGTTATATTATCAACTTTTGGTA
Source organism: Castor canadensis (assembly GCF_047511655.1). Classification (NCBI taxonomy): domain Eukaryota; kingdom Metazoa; phylum Chordata; class Mammalia; order Rodentia; family Castoridae; genus Castor; species Castor canadensis. The sequence goes on along the minus strand of NC_133386.1, from coordinate 1,075,763 downwards.
AGTATTATCTCAAAGTTTATACTCCTATCAGTCGTGTATCAAAGGATTAAATTTCTAAAAATCTCTAGAAATATTTCTTCTTTATGAGAGATAGTACTCATTATTTTAAAAAGGACTCTTTGGGATTTTGACTTTGTATTCCATTCTGAAGAGCTGTATTTTTACTTGGTGAATTCCCTGGAGTTTTTTGTCTTTCAGTATTTTAATTTTTTACTTTTTGAATGTGCAGATATTTGTGCAGTTAAACCTGTATCACCATTGCCCCTTATCATATATGCCACATAAGCCTTAATAAATTATTTTGAGACCATGTTAAGCAAGATAAAGCAAGCTCAGAAAGAAAAATAATGCCATGTATTTTCACTCAGATGTGGAATCTGGTCAAAATAATAACATGACATGATTATAAAAGGGAAAATGGGTGTGAGGCAGGAGAAGGAAGGGAGAAAGAGGATGAAATAATAGAACATTATATATGTGTATGAAAATAGCATAATTGAACACTGAAAACTGTTTCAAAGGAGGGAGAGATTCAGGATCAAGGGAGAGCAGTGAAGAGGGTGGATTTGATCAAAGCACATTATATAGAAATATCACAACAAAACCCCTTTGTGCAATTAATTTGTATTCACAATTTAAAAAAATACCAATTTGTATATTATTTTGGATTTAATTTTTACAGTAGGAGCTTAGACCATTTTAGTAGAAATGGTGTCTACTATAGTATACAATATACCTTTAACTTCTGCCAAAATTTGGTTCATTTTCCAAGAGCAGTCCAATCTTTTTGTCTTATTTTGTGATTTTTTTACTTTTCATCTTTTTGGTTTTATATATCTATTGACATGAAAATTGCACTATTTAAAGTGTTCACTTGGTGTCTTGGTGCACATACACATTTTAAAAGATCGCCAAGTTGCACAGCACAAATCCCTCTACTTGGCATTTCTGTCACCCTTAGGTAGTTAGCGTTTGTGTGAAGGGTGAGGTTATTTAGGATTTATCTTCTTGGCAAGATCAGGCCTCTGGTTAGATCTGAAAAGCTTATTTCTTTTGCCTAAGTGAAACTGGACTTGTTGACCGTCATCCTCCATCTGTCCCAGCCCCTGACAACCCTAACCCCACCTTCTGCGTCTGTGAACTTGACCGCTACACCTTCACAAGGGTGAGATCACGCAGGGTCTCTTGCTGTCTTGCTCATTTCACTCAGCGAAATGTGCTCTCATAACGACAGAACTGGCTGAATAACATTCCATCGCAGTTATCCTGACACATATTTATTTTCTCTGCGTAAAGGCTGTACTCATTGATACCTCACCTACGGTGTACCAGGATGCTCCTGGCTCCATTTACTTACCCACAATTCATTTTGTCTTTCTGATAATGGCCGTTCTAACAGGTGTGAATCATGACCTCTTTGTGGTTTTAATTTGCGTTTCGACGATGACTGATGGTGTTGAACATTTTGGTAAACCTGATGATCATTTGTGTGTTTTCTTTTGATAAATGTCTGTTCTTTTCTGTTTTGGATGTACTGGAGTTTGAACTCAAGTCTTTGCACTTGTGAGGCAGAGCACTACCGTTTGAGCCCTCCCTCCAAACCTTTCTACTCTGATTATTTGGAGATTGGGGTCCTGTTTTCTGCCCAGGCCGTCCTGGATCTCCATCTTCTTGTATTAAGCTTCTTGCAGTCAGTGGAATGACAGGCACACACCACTGCACTCAGCTGTTGGTTGAGATGGGGTCTTGTGAACCTCCTATCCAGGCTGGCCTCTAACTATGATCCTTCTGATCTCAGCCTCCCAAGTAGCTAAGATTAGAGATGTGAGCTGCTGCGCCTGACCATCTGTTCAGTTTTTAGATCCTGTTTATTTAGATTATTTGGTTTCTGCCTCTTGAACTATTGGAATTCCGTAGATAATTTCACTCTTAGCTCCTTTCAGAAACGTTTGAAAAATATTCTCTCACTTCTTAGGTTGTATTCCCAATGGCTGTTTCCACTGCTGTGAGGAAACTTTTTAGATTGGTAGAATCCCCTTTGTCCAGTTGAATCTACAGATTGCTTTGTGTTATGTGGACATTTTTCAGCATTAATTCTTTGGGAGAGTGTATCTCAAGACCTTTATTTCTAACCCATTCAGTCACCCTATGTCTTTTGATTGAGAGGTTTTTATCAATTTAAGTTTAAAACTCTTATTTATAGGTAAAGGTTGACTGTTGCCAATTTCTTCGCAGTTTTCATTCTCTCTTGCTGTTTTCTTTGGTTGCTTAATCACTTTTTGTACTGGTTTGGTTTCTCATTATTTTTTTCTGGTTCTACTATAGATTTTGCTTTGTGATAAGCATGAAACTTGTGTAAGTCTTGAATTTATTATCATTCATTTTAACCAACAATTTAAGTTCAATTGCACACAAGAACTTTATACTTTCAACCCCCCCTTTCTGTTCTTTAAGTCAGTTTACGTCTTTTTATATTGTGGATCTGTTAGCAAATTTTTGTATTTGTAGTCATTCTTGAATCTGGATATCTATTTCCGACACAGATTTGAAATGCTTTAGATTATTCTCTCTTCTTTTTTGCAAAACTGGGGTTTGAACTCAGGACATCAGGCTTGCTAGGCGGGTGCCCTACCTCTTAAGCCACACCCCAGCCATAGCTTGTTCTGTCTTTACAGATGCTTTCTCTCTTGCCGTTTCTCTCCTCCTTTGAAACGGCAAATCTCCTCCTTTGAAATTCTCAGAATGTGCATTGGCTCACATTATAGTGTCCTATGAGTCTTGTACAACTTTATTTTTCATTTTTTTCTCCTATGACTGGATAAACTCAAATCATCCATCTTTTCTCTTTCTTTCTTTTGATTGATAGGGTCTGCTGTTGAAGGCCTCTAATCCATGTTTTACTTCAAACATGTACTGTTTACTTCCAGTTCTCATGTTTGGTTCCTTTTTAATGTTGAATATTCGAACTTTGCTCTTGAGATGCTCCAGGTTTTGTTAAACTGCTAATCTTGCTTTCTTGCAGCTGTCTTAGCGTCTTTACAACAATTATTTTGAATTCTTTATCAGGCGGTTTATGGATCTCCATTTCTTTGGGTGACTACTGAAAGTTTATTGCGTTCTTTTGCTGAAGCTGTGTTTCCTGATTCCTTGTGTGGTTTGTGCTCTTGCTATCATGAGTTGGATATAAAGTGTCCCCAAAGCGGGTCATGTGCTGGAGGCTTTGTCCCCAGTGCAGTGTTCAGAGGTTGGGTTTGGGGGAAATGATGGGACCACTAGAGCTTTGGCCTAGGGAATGGATTAATCCATTGAGGAACTCATAATTTAGTGCCATTATTGGGAGATGGTGGAAAGTAGGAGGTAGGGTCTATCTGCTTTGTTTTCAGTTCCTCCCTCTCCCTCTTTCTCTGTTTCTGGGCTACCTTTGTGTGACAAGTTTGCTGTGCCATAACTTCCCCACCATGATATTCTGCCTCCCAACAGCCTTCTGTGTTAGGGACAAGCAACCACAGACTGAAAATTCTGAAACCATGAGCTGACGTAAATATTTCCTCCTTCAAGTTGTTTTCTCAGGTATTTTGTCACAACAACAACCTGACTAGCACACTTGCATTGGTGTCTGCTCATGGGACTGCTTAGCAATTTCTTACAAACTTTATGGGGTGGCTTTGAAAAGGAAAGGCCTTCATTTGAGGAGAATGGTATGTGGAGTCATCCGTGATGTGTGGGACCCCAAACATGGAGGCATGCATGAGGTCTGATTCCCGGAGGGGCATGGTGGCTTGGTGTTCAGGTGGCTTGGTGCTGGCCATTGGCTAAAACCCTGGGGACTCACTGTGGCTGCAAGGGCTGGTGGGGTTCTTAGCAGCACCTCTGCATCTTGTGTGGAGCACCCCTGGGAAGATGATGCTGTGGCCTGCAGTGGGAGTCAAGATGGTTGTGATGCTGGAGACTGTGTCTGATGGTGGGCCACAGACTCTTGTGTGCAGGTGTAATGGCTATGCTGGGTGCAGAGCCAGAGCACTTTCAACTGCACTGGCTAAGGAGGGTCCTGCAGCAGGGACAGGGGAAGTGGCAGCCCAAGCATCTAGGGTCTTCAAAGGGAAAAACTGGGGTAACTTTGATGGTGAAATCTATTGAGGCTCTTTTGCAGTAGTGATGACTGTTGGTTTCCTCAGTAGCGAAATCCCTGCTGGGGTTCCCTATGGAATGGACCATAGTCCACAAAAGTGGAGTCCTCAGCTGTGAAGCTGTGGGGAGTCCATGGCAGCTGTGAGAAGTGGGCAGACTCTAGTGGAAAAACCACTGGATCCTCTGCAGAGCAGACAACCAAGCACCATGGTGGCACCATCCATGTCTGATGCTGACAGACTTGCTTCCAGCTGTGTCCAGACAGCTCAGCTCTGCAGATTTCCCCACCGTACAGTGGGTACAGTAGGTTCTTCAGGTAGTGCACTGGGGAAGCTGGTCTCTCTCTCTCTGCTTCCTTTTCCCCATGAAGGAAATTCACAAGCAGAGGAAATCCCCTTCAGGGCTGAGCTGTGCTGGCCTAGGGGATGGAAGAATTCAGGCAATGTGAAAGTGAGCTTTCCACCCTTCTACACAGTTGTTCTTCAGTTTTTGCTCCCTAGTATTGATGGAATTTCTTAATTGGCCTCCAATCCTTCCCAGAACTGTTCTGTTCATAAACAGTGTCTAATTGTTGCTTTCTGTGGGCTTGCGGGTGGTTGGTGCAAATAATGGGACATGCCACTCTACATGTGGTGCATGTCAGCTTCTCTGCTCTTTTCATTATTGACCTTAATAAAAATTTATTTGATATGTTGTAAGAACTTTTGTAAGTGACACAATGTGCCCCCAACCAGCAGAACAATAAAAAAATTAACTTGTAGCAAATAGTTTGTTTTTGCATTGATTTGTCCACCTAACTTGTACCACTGTACGATATTTCTGTAATTATTATTTTCATATGTGTATTATAGGATCAAGATGCTTTGGCCAAAGCTTCTGTTGTAACCCATTTTGACACTTATATCTCACCATGATTAGCCACTCTAACCTTCAGTTTCTGTACAATGTGAGTTAGAAAAATCTTAATAAAGCATCTCCAAAGCTCCTTTCAAATTTAATATTCTTTGAACCTATTAACTTTTTACCATGGAATCATTTTATTACATTTTCTTCCATATTGTTACACAACAGAGGCTGTATCCATGGGAAAGTAGCCTGGGACTCATTGCACCAGTCTTCATATCGACTTTGGGCAGCTCAAGGCTTTGCTTGCTGGGTAAATTTCCATTTAAAGATGAGAGAAAATGGTAGATTATGGAAAATAGCTAATTATCCCTTGACTAAATGCCTTGCTTATTGATATTATGCTCAAGATATAAATTTGAGTACACATTTCAATGGGTTTTATTTTCTTCTAAATTACAACTAACTATTCAAGCTATTTCCTGTTGAAACATGTGCAGTTTTTAAAACTGCTGGATGACAAAGATTGATAGTGGCTCTCTAGAAAGTATGTTTGAAAGAAAGTGAAGAGAAAGCCCTGGCCTGTGTCTGAATGTAGAGGACCAAGCTGAGGAGCAGCCACTCCAAACTGAAATATTTTCTTTCTGGGAACTGGAGCATCCACTATTGTACTGTTAGAGATGTGAACTGTAGATATCTTGGTGTCTGGAAATGTGTGTATTTAATTGGGGACAAGAGGGTCTTGGGTATTTGAGGACATTTGTCAGGATTAAAGTAGTCCAAATGGGTTTGAGTCATGCTTATTAAGCCGGATCCAGCGTTTAAACTGCAGATGTCTGAGGGAAATCAAAGACTCCTATAGTTTATATTCCCTTAAATTTATTGAAGAGCTAATTATAAAATAATCCCTTCTTCAGTGAAATTCAAATTCTGGGACAGGAACTGGACAAAATAAAATATTGCAATCCTGGAATTTGTTAATTTGTACAAAATGGATAAGAGAACCTTCCCAGTTATCACACCTGGTCTACACCCTGTTAATTTGCCTGCTGTACTCCCTCACCCTTGGTCTAGACCCCGTTAGCATTCCTGATCTATACCCTCAGATCTGCCGGGAATCCTCAGGACCCTGCATTCACCCCATTTGGCACTTTTCACAACTTTAGCTGCCATTTTGTTAATTAATCTCGGGAATTGAAACTCTACTTTGCAAACTTCCTCAGTCTGTAGAAATGGAGTGAGCAATGTGTTTGCATTTGATTTTGGGGAAATTAATGCCAAATTTCATGATGAGACTGTGAGTAGTGTATGAGAAATGCAAAAAACGAAGGGCACATTTCATGACTGCTGCTTGAAGTTCCTTCCCTTGTTCCTCCCTGCACACGGCACGTGAATTAGTGCGGACTTTTTGAAAATCACTCCCAGAGCCACAGTCTTGGGCTTTTCCTCCACAACCCCCATGTTCTACATCTTCTCACAGGATTGACCCTGTACTCATTCTGAAGGCCCTACTGGTTCCTGCTTCCTGTTTCCTACTTCCTGCTTCCTGTCTTCCTGCCATCCCACCTTCCTGCCTGCCCCCAGCCTTCTTTCTTTTTTTTTTCCAAGAGGTATTAGGTCCTAATCAATCTCTTGCACTTCTAATCCCAAATGTGAGTCAATTTCCCAGACGAACCTGACAGGTACAAGTAGCATATAAATTAAATGATTTATATTTTTCTAAAATAAATCCTTTCTTTTAATCATTTTCCTGAATTTGATATGATGTGTCAATGAATGTGAAACTGCTTATTGGACACACTGAGATTATTGCATATCATGAACTTTTAGTAATTTTTTAAACTTCAAACTCTTTCATATATTAATCCACAACTTTTGGTCACCTTAATTGTTTAAAAGCTGCTAAGTTACCTTGAATCATTTGCTTCTCACGTAGGAGAACTGCTAAGTACCCTACAGTATGTAAGCACAGAAAAGTCAGTGGAAACCTGGGGTGGACAGCCTCTGGATCTTCCTGAAAGACATGATATGAGACCAAGATAGTTGATTTTTAAAAAAAGAAAAAGGAAAGAAAGAAAAAGCCTAAGTTTTATAGCTTTATTATGGATTTAACTTGGATCTCAGTGTTCAAAGTCTGGTAGAAAAGTCTTTCTAAAACACGTTCCTTTATTGTCTAAAACAACTGCAATTCATTGTCATAAATACAATTTCTATAGCAACATCTTGATTACTCATCCTAACATTTAAACACTAAGAATTTCCTAATTGCTTAAGAAGAAGAATATGAAATAACTCACATTATTTAATGATTGCATTGATTTTGCATGTAAACTTCAAAGAATATTTGGTCATGTTTTTTGGAAAAGAGAACTCATATATTTTGGGACTGGGTTTTCATTACTTTCTCAACCATCTTTATTCTTGGCCAAAGTGATACTCTTAAAAAATAATACTTCCATGATTGTGGTTACTCTTGATGCATTATTATTTCAAACAAATACACTTTAGCCCACTTTCTACGATCCTCCAAAATGTGATTCCCTTGAGTTTTGTAAACTTCCTTTCCAATGTGGTCACTGCTCATTCACATTTTCCATTGTTACTTAAATCAGGCAATGTTTCTTTAGCTAAAGACTAATATACATAAAACACATTTGCCAAAAGTAAGCTATGAAGAGCAGAAAGGCTTTCAACTCACACTCTTTCTAAGATGTCTGTAAATTTTTAGGCTCTATCGTTTTCTTAGCTAGTATATCTTACTGCCTTGTAGCTTCCAGATACATTCTCAGTAAACTTTTGTCATTCCATGTGAATTTTGTTTCCAGTACTTCTGCTAATTTTGTAATTGTCTCTGTACAACCTCTGCAGGATTGAGGTGGATGGCAAAGGCAAATTTTCTGTTGACTTGTTTTGTCAGTAAATTCATTTCTCCACAGTAAAACTGCGTGAACTACTTTCCTGGGCTGCCTTTCTCAATATGATGGGCTGGTTACGAGTCAGGAACTCTCCCAGACAGTCATATCTTGTGTTGCTGTGTCTTAAGAGACGTTCCTACATTTGCAGTGTCTGCATGCAGGAAATACAAAGGAAGAGGTACCCATATTTGAAGTATTGTATTGCTTACCTTATCACTGTTCCTCAAAAATTTAGTTCAGTCCTAGACACCTACAAAACAATATTACCTTTATTATTTTTTGTGTTACCTGATCATATGCCACAGGGTGATCACAGGTGAAGAAGAAAGAACATGACACCTGGTCAAGGTTTAGAATGACCAAGTTCAGTGTCATTAGAACATTGCCATTCCTAAAAAAAAGAGACTCACTGACATTATCCAATGATGCTCCCTGGAGTGCCTACCCAATGCACAAGTGGCTTTGGTGTCTGCATATCCCAATATTTTATCACAAGCACATTCTGCTCTACAGTGTTGGCTAAATTAGTTAATCATTTCACACCCTCAAATATTAGCCCCAACACAACGGTGGTTATGATGGATTAGCTCCATATATTTTGTATGCTTTACAAAGACTTTTCTACCAGACGTGGACAATGAGATACAAGTTAAATTCAGATCTACAGTTAGACTTTTTCTTTTTCTTTCTCCCTCTCTTTCTTTCTTTCTGGACCCCCAGGTGTAGCTGTGGGATTCCTCCCCAAGAGGCTTGCTTTCAGCTGAACGGCTCTACTCCATGATTAGTTTAGAAAAACTCCATATAAAGAGATGGCTCTGTGGCTCATCCTTGGAATGAGGATGTTGTGTTATTATCGTCAACATCATTCTTGCTATTATTTAAAAGTTATTCTTGCTTTTACCTCCTCCAGTTGATTGGACCCTGTAGGGTGAGGGCTGTTTCTTCCCAGGCTGTCCAAATGCAGAAGCCAGAAATGTTTGTCTGTCATTGGCTCAGTGACATGGAAGGAAGAAGACGCTGCTGCAGGAGTGACCAATGGCATAACCACTCCCCTCAGAGTCACTCCTAGTGCTCTCTGTAACATCAGAGCAAAAATGGTGACCATATGCTGTGCAGCTGGGTTCTGGACTCATCTGACATCAGTGGTCAGTGCAAAAATGCATCCTTTGATCCTGTTCTCACTTCCACCCCTGAGCCTATGCTGCCTTGTCAGGAAAGAAGATTTTAGGCACTCTTACACATGCACACACACAAGCACACACGCACATACACTCGCACTGTCACACAGAACTGTGTACAATGGTGACCTCCTCTGTTGTCGTGACTACGGCGTCTGTATCATACATCCAGATGAGTCTATCCAATCATGTCATGCGCCTTAAATAAAAATATGCTGATCTCGTGTGCTCTCTGCATAATGAAAACCACATGGAGATGCACATCATGCTTTCCGGGAGAAAGAAGTGGGAGATTTTGGGTCATTTTCTGAGTGATGTCTTGGGGGTTAGATGTGCCAAACTGGAGTCCCTTAAAAGAATCCAACCCTGGGGATTTCACTGGACTCTGTCCAGGCAGAGTCTGTGCTCACAGTCACAGAGGAGCTGCTTCAGAGGCAGCGTGGCCTGGACAAAGCCCTGGAGGGATCTGGAAGGAGCCTGGGTCCTGGTGTGAGTCATGCTGAGGTCACTGGGTGGTGAGATGTGGATGGACTGTGAATCACTGGGGCCAATGGCACAGCCCAAGACCTGCTGACAGTGGGGCCTCACAGTCACTTGCTGTGATCTGTGAACAGCCCAAAGGAGCATGTGGGGGCCCTTGCACCCACACTGCTGGACTGACAATGTTTTCTTACACACATGCTGGTGTCTCAGAAATGGATAATCCAGGTGACATGGTTTGTGAAAGGGATTCAAGTTGGAGAGAACATGGATTCAGTTTTAAGTAGCACTTCCAGACATAATGTCAACATCAATTTCCATCATTCTTTAAGAGAAGACTTTAAACTGAAGCCAAAATCAACAAAACCAAATAACCAGGCAGTTCAATTTCAGAACGACTGTGTCCAGTTCAGTTAGGAACACTTGTAAGAGTAACAACAGTATGCTATCAACAAAAATGAAAAAAATTAGGTCCCTGGTTCTTTGGGTCCCCATGTCCCTGGTAATAAAAATCGTTTTAATACATGTGCCTACTCCAGGTTTTCATTCTTCATTATGAGATGTTAATATCAATTGGAAAACTGATATTGTCAGCATTTTACAAGTTGCTTATAAATTGAAGACACTTAGGAGCCCCTACATTATCTACACCCCAAAAGGCCCTTGTTGCCCTTCTAATCACTGCCTTTCCCCTTCCACCGGTGGCCTCCAATCTGAGTGCTGGCATTGCATTTCAGTTCTGTCTGCTTTGAACTGTGCGCACAGGTGAGTGAGGTACACAGACTCTTGGGTTTGACTCCTTCACACAGCATCATGCTCAGATACAGTACCAGCTTTCTTGTAAGGTAGACATTATAAGAAAAGATGCCACAATGTATTGATCCATGCTACTGTTGAGACATTTGATTTGTTCTCAGTTTGGGACCATAAAGAATAAAATTGCTACTAACACACTCATGCATCTGTGTGTGTGTGTGTGAGAGAGAGAGAGAGAGAGAGAGACAGAGACAGAGAGACAGAGAAAGAAACTATGTTTGAGGTCTGATGTAGCAGTCTCTTAAGCAGTAATGAAATTATGCTTCTCCCAACACTCACTATAGTGACAAATGACCAGGGGACCTCCCTGTTCCTGTTTGACATCTATTGCCATGCTTGTATGACACCTGCATCTCTCATGAGCTGTTCCTAGGCAGTGCTGTGTGGGTGGAGAGCACAGGACACCTCTGATAGCTGCCACAGGCTTCAGGAATCCAACAGCAATGTAAAATCTCTCCAAACTGCTTCTACCTGCCAGACTTGAATCTTGGCCTAATGTTTCTCCTTCCCTTGGTTTTCCCTCACAAGGCATCCTCCTGGGAAAACCCTCACACGTGTAATGTCACCCTGACCTCTGCTGCATGGAGGTCCCAGACTATCCAATGGGACACACAGTTTTTTTCTACCCCACTAGCCCTGGTGTGTCTATGTGTTTACAGCTAAGTGCTCAAGTCACACACCTTGCCAGAAGAGCATCCTGAGGTCACAGAGCAGGACAGTCCACAGCGAGGACAGAAGTCATGGGAATTTACATGCCCAGGAGGCCCGAGACTGAGCAGCACGTATGCCTGTCTCCCTGCCCGAGGCAGGACAAATTCTGAGGTGCCATTTGTATTTCAGATTCTTGGATGGACAGGCTGAGGTTGGGTTTCACCTGGAAGTTTAGCCTTCCTTGGCTTTGTCCCCTCTCACCCTGCAACCTCCCCTTGCTCACTAGTTTCTCTTCTGAACAGGTTTTATAAATACATTACTTAAGTTGAGTCCTTGGATGTCAGCTTCAGGGAGAACAAGACAGGCATTCACGTGGAAGTGGAATTTCGTGGTCTTAGGGTGTGTGAAGGCACAATTTTAGTGGGTGGGAGCAGTGTTTTGAATAGCAGTACCACAGTAAGCACAAGAAGTGTTCGGGGATTCTCCATTTCTCCACACACATGCTCTGGTTTGGTGTTTCACACCACTTATGGTGTAGTTTCCCTGGTGAGTATGCAGTGGTATGCAATTTAACCAGTGTCGAATTATCCACTTAATATTTCTACCTGCAGTCAACAATCATAGATAATGATACATATTGTAAAACTAACCCTAAGCCTAATTGTAGATAATTTAATTGATTTGTATGTGCACTTAGGGTTGATACTCTGTATGTCTGCATTAAGAAATATTTGTTTACCTTAGTTAATGAAGATATTGTCCTATGCTGTTCTCTAAAAGTTCTATGGTTTATTTTTTTAATTTTGCATGTCTAACCCACCTGAAATTATTTTAGGATTTGATTTGAGGAAGGAAAACATTATATTTTCCTTTAAGTAGACAAATGACTGGAGCTTTGCCGTTTTCATCAGTCTGTCCTTGACACTTCTGCACTGTCTGTCCTCAGGACAGCACTGGACAACACACTTGTGCTGACAATATCCTGCATCAGTGACTTGCCTTTGCAGCTCTTGGTCCAGAACAGCAAGTCCTTTCCTCCTGTTCTGCTTGCTCAGGACTGCCTCAGTCATTCTCAGACCACTAAATTTCCACATGCAGTTTAAAATCTTATTGTCTACTTACACAGGGAAAATAAAACTAATCACATCATTGGTCATTGGTGGGGTTTTGTTGAATCTGTTGGTTAATCCATGAACAGGGTAGAGCCATCTGTGTTGTGTCTCTTTAATTTTTCACAATGATATTGTGTATGTGTCTATGTGTGGAATACGTGTTCATTTTTCATTAGCTTGCTCCTATTGAAATTTGATGATATGGTAAGTGATATAAGCATTTAAATTCCATTTTCTTGTTTATTGTTATTTTTGAGGTTGACAGTATATAAAAATACAATTTAGTCTGCATTTTGGCCTTGTAGTGTGAAGTCTTGCTAAATTTACTTCAAATTATAAGAATTTATCTTTACATTTTTTCTGCTTTTGATTTGCAGTTATCTTTCAACAATGTGATTGTAAAGTTTTAGCATTTTATGTATCTATTAGTGTAAGGGTTGATTGAAAGTAATCTATCTTCCACTGCTTACGAAGAATTTCCAGATACCACACAGAGCTGCAAAATATCACCTCAGGCAGAGCCATGGGCTCCCAAAATGAGGGGGAGTTGGTGAAGAATGGGGTGTCAAGTAGCAAACAGGCAAATGAAAATGTGCTTCAAATTCTAATTAGTCATGGATACCATAACACATCTAATAAAGAGAATGAAGGAAAAGAAGAAAGTAAAAGAGAGAGAGAGAGAGAGAGAGATTTATACACAGATAAATACACAATAAAGAAAGAAAGTGACAGAGAGGGAGGGAGGGAGGAAGGAAGGAAGGCAGGGAGGAAAGAAGGGAGGAAGGAAGGAAAGGAGGAAGGAAGGAAGGGAGGAAGGAAGACTGTTGGTACTGTGTTGTACAGATGTGGGAGTTAGAATTCTGATATACTGCATTTAGACACGCAAACTAGAAGAACAGCTCTAGAAACCTGGTTGACAGTGCCCCTGTGGCCAGTGTAACAATGCCACAATTCCAGTTTGAGGGTCACATATAACCTTGGCAGCAGACAGACATGAAGACAACCCTCTAATTTCTGCCTTCTTGTGTAACTTCCTCCCTTCACCACAGTGAACCCTAAAACTTGCTTCTCACTGTGTTAGAGGACAGAGGCCTCCATCTTAGCTGCCCAGGGGGAACTTCCTTGTTGCCTTATGAAGCAGCTGCTGTAAGGTCAGAGCCAGTGCTGAGTGGCAGGGACTGTCAGGTGACCTCTATGAGCCTCAAGCCTACAGTTGCAAGGGACTGAATTCTGCCAGCAGCCACTGCACTGTGAAAGCCACCCTAAACTCCAGAAAGGAGCATAGCCTGCAACACCTGGGCTGCAGCCTCATGGGAGCCTCAGCTGATGGCCCAACCAAGATAACCACAATGCTCAACTCATGGCCTCGGGGACATAACCAGGAGGTATTGTTTTAAGCCATAAACTGTGGCACTGTGTTACACAATAATGGGAAATCAATTCCATCTAATAGAAGTGAGTGTGTGTATTCATCAAAAGCCATATACACAATTTTTATTTATTCAGAAGAGCCACAAACCCTAAACAACTCAGATGTCAATCGATAGGCAAACAGATAAGCGTGACATATTCATGCCATCGATCAGGTCAAACCAATAGAAATGAACCAAGTGTTGACAAATCATACACACATTGTGTTGAGTGCAAGAAAACAGACCAAAAATGTGTGATTCCATCTATGGTAAGGAACAGGGAAGACAAAGCTAATGAGTGACCACAAATGTGGTCCCCACGGGGCAGAGAGGAGAGGACAGATGGGAGGATCTTTCTGGAGAGACTAGTGTGTCAAGACAGCTTGGCCTGGATGTTAGCTACTGTGTAAAAATCCGTGAGCTACACATCCAGCATAAGTATATATTTTTGGTACGACAAACCTCAGTTTAGAACATCTAGAAACAAAAGAGAAAAGGAGATGGATGAGCAATGTGTGGACAGGATGGTTTCTTGCCAGGAATTTGTAGGCGTTGTTTCGAATAACAACAATTTTCTCCCTCAGGTACAGGTGTGTTGTATACTTATAGAGTCAAAGATGAGAGGAAGAAGCCAAGGTTTAGAGAGAGAGGCAGAGGTTTGAAAGAGTCTTCTCTGGCAGTTAGAAAACCCTGGCTGGATGGAGGATGCATCAGAACCATGCCACGTGAGCTGCGCAAAACTCACCTGACGGTACCCCGTCTGCCTTTGGATGCACCTCCACTCTGAGCACAGAGACAAACAAAAGGAACTGACACTTGCGTTTATTTTGAAATGTGCATTTGAGAGGTGGCGAAACAACAGAATTTTCCAGAGAAAATCTTGGGCTGATGATGGAATTGCATTCCAAAATAAGCTTTGAGCCTTAGAATGTCCATTGGAGAGGCTTATATTATCCATGAAACTGGACGGCAGAGACCAGAGTTCCCATACCAGCCTCTCTGAAAACTCCCAGGGCCCACGGCAAGGAACCAGAAATGTGGGGCTGTGGACCTGGACCCGGAGACAGTGGTTTCACTCCAAGGAGCTGCAGCTGAACTGATGGAGTGGTGAGGGACTGGGGTCAGGTGGAGTTCTCCCAACCCCTACCAGGAATTCTGACCATCTCCCCGGAACCTAATAAATGTACTGTGGATATAGAAGTATCTGGGAATCGGCCAGGACTTCCCAGCTGCCTCTCCTCTACGGTTGTGCAGCTCGGCCCCAGATAATGAGTGTGCTGCAAACTCAGAAAACTATTTGACCTGCCCAACCAAAGAGCCACTCGGAACTGGGATGGGCTCGACAACCGTACAGAGTGTATTGCAGGAGAAAGACCCTCTTTGTGTGAGAACACAGAAGCTCCAAATCCTGTTTCCTTTATTACTGTTCCATCTTAGAGAAATTTATTTAACTTCCTGAAGCCTCAGTTCCCATCTGTGTAAAATGGGGAAAAACAAGCTTCCCTCCCAGGAGCAGATGGGAGCAATCCAGAGACTGGCCGTCCTCTGTTCAACAGGACTCCATTTGTGGAAAGTAAGCTGTCAATAAGGGATAAAGTATATTTTTAAGACCAAAATAAGGAAATCAATGAGACGACCCTGGCACACTACACACCTTATTGTTGAATATGGTGTATTGAAAAAAAATGCCTTGGATTCTGACATACAGTCGTTATAATCCCCGTTTGTGATGAGTGGCCACATGTACCTTCATCAAATAACCACTTAGTACTTTCCTACCAGATATTTGTATGCAAAATTAAGCTTCTTCCCTGAAATGGAGATCACAATGTCATTATGGCTACCTGTGACTGGGAACAAGCAAGGCTGTCCACTCAGGTACCCACTGCCCTCAATCCTTGGAGCTGTCATAAATCAGTCATGTACATTTATCATTCTTTCTCTATGGAAAGTTGGTCATAGCATATTTAGGAAAAATAAACAACTCATTGGGGAACCTAGAGGACACCAAGGGCTGCTCTATGCTCCAAAATTCAGGGGTGAGTCAGGATAATTGCTTCAACCCCACGTGGATTACAGATTTGGCAGTCAGGTGAGGAAATTCTATTTCAGGTCACAGCAGTGGATCAGAGGCTTCCAGGGGTTAGTGAGAGTTTATTGTTTGGGGCTCCGTATTATCCAGGGGACTGAATCACACACTGTTCGTGCTTCCAGCGAAGAAGGCTTTGTTTAAAGAACCTTGCAAATTAAATGACAGGAGTACATCAGTGCACACAAGCACAATCTGAGAAAATAAGTTTAACAGCCAAAATATCTAATTAGGAACTCAGAAAAAAAGTGGGATTTCAACAAGGCCAGCAAGCTCTTAAGGAGCAGGAATGGCCACTGTTTGGGAGGAACCATGGAAACACATCTTAGTTTCGTGTTCAGCATGTGACCAGTCTCAGGTGAAGGAAAGACGAGTTGCAGACTCCCTACAGACATGCTGTGCTAACCCAGAAGGACTTTTTGCTAGGTCACCGACCTCTGTCCTGAAGGAGTTCACTGAAAACGCGGGCAGACGTGAAGAGAAGAGCTCACAGGAAACACATGGCCTAGACAACCACTGGCCAAGCTCACGCGTTCTGAAATTGCTCATTCAATTTTGAGAAGGAAAGAGCAGACAGAAGTGAAATGTTATGTTTGCTGATGGAGCAGGCTGGTTCCGGCCCTGTCAGCAGGATTGGGGTCTCTCACTGTGATCCCACCTCTACTGAAAAGTTGAAAGAAGTGGAGCCAGGGGAGTGTCTGAGGAATGTGGAAGCCGGCCCTGCTGGAATGCGGGGGGAGCAGCTGTTTAGGAGGGAAACCGAGGAAGGGGCTGCGGGCTGCTTGAGTGGTATTTGAACTACAGGGATTTCTACTTGTGCTGTCAGCAGAATGTGGTGAAGTTGGCCAAGAGACGAGCTGAGGAGGAGACCTGAGCGGGTCGGAGGTCTTAATGCTCCATGAGGGTCTGGGTCCTGGGAGTGACTGCTGTGTGGACGAGGGTGAGAGCTGATGGCAGGAGGGGACAGGGATGGAAGGTTCTTCTGCCAGTTCCTTCTACCTGAGTGCTGTGGATGACGGTGAGACCCTAGGATCTTGAAGAGGAGAGTGCAGGATTCGGGTTGGTTCTTTAAGTCGAATCTAAGATGAGCCATTCCTCACTTCACTCGCTCACAAAGTCTTGCTCCAGAACACATTAGTTCCTATGCCAGAACTGCTTCGCAAAGATATGGGGTGAAAAAGATAATATTTATTGTGATTATTGCACTTCAATTTAAAGTTCACCTGGACACACGACCTTCAACTGCGTGTTATTCTCACTTCAGACGATCAACGTGTCGTATCCATGTCGTTGTAGAAAACACCGAAATCCAAAGTGACATCTGATTCAGTTTTTAAAACTTTTCTCTTTTCTTCCCCTTTCTGCCTTTCCACCACTCCCCACAATGTCTATGGTCACCTTGGTCACCTTGGTTAGTGTTCAGTTCTGACATTTTACAGTCACAGATGAGAGGCAGAAAAGGTTCACATTGCAGACTGCAACTCGGAGAAGCCTGGGTGGCCATGTCAGTGTGGATCAGACCTCGGAGCCTGCAAAGACAGACAGTGATAAAGCATCAGTTTTCAAGAAGATCAAACAATCCTAAATACATGACACCTAAAATAGAAAAACTAACACACTTAAGGAGAAACAGACAAACCCACAATCATATTTACACACTTCAGTGTTCTACTTCATCCTTGCCAGAATAGAAAAGCAAAAATGAGTGTGCTACCCTTAGACAATCTGAAATACATTTTTAGAGCATTTCAGGAAAGCCCCTACCAAGACTTTTCCAAAGGCTGAGGGATTGTCACAGAATTGCCATAGAGCAGACGGAGGGCGTGTGGCAGCCCAGTGCAGTGTGATGACCTGTGCTAGGTCCAGAGCAGAGGGAGGGCAATGGTGGAGAAGCAAGGACATTAGAACTGGGCCTGTGTTTAGTTGATGGTCCTACACCAACGTTGATTGTTATTTGGATAATTAGACTGATTGTTGTGTAAGGTTTTAGCTTTAGGGTAAGGCAACATGAACACCCTCAACACTGTCTTTACAACTCTTCCATAGGTCTAAGCTTATCGCACAATAAGAAGTGTGTGGATATAGAGAAGGGTGTGTGTACACATGTACCCATGTGTGTGGATAATATGTGTGTGCACATGCATCCATGTGTGTACATGTAAGGTGTGTGTACACATATGTGTGGGTAAGGTTTGTGTACACATGCATGTATACATGTGGATAAGGTGTGTGCACATGCATCCATGTGTGTGGATAAGGTGTGTGCACATGCATCCATGTGTGTACATGTAAGGTGTGTATACACATATGTGTGGGTAAGGTTTGTGTACACATGCATGCATGCATGTGGATAAGGTGTGTGCACATGCATCCATGCATATGTACATGTAAGGTGTGTGTACTCATGCACCCATGTGCGTGGGTAAGGTGTGTGCATGTATACATATAGTGCAAAAAGCACTCACGTGTGCTCAATTCAACTGGGGATTGGAATGTGATTGTTTTAATAATCAAAAGTGTTTCCTAATTATTGACTAGTGACTAAATTTTTTTTCACTTTAGTCCCCAGATGATAGAGATTCAAAAAAGCTTCAGTAGTATAATTAGGAAAAATTACCTTCAAATCACAGTGAGCTGAGAGCCTCAATAAAATGCATTCTTTTGACCACTGGCCTCCGTTTCTGCAGCCACAGGGAACATGTCACCTTTTTCAGGAGTCCCAACCATGACTTAGTGGGAATCAGTAGACTGTAGGTACTGCATCCTTACAGGACGGCATTTAAAACACATGAAGACAAAGGTCATTGTGTCTCTAAAGTTCTTCTATCTTGTTTCAAGCCATTGCTCTTAAAGTCACTGTGTCATATTCTCCCAAAATGCTGCTCTGTGAGGTTTAATCTCAGGCCTGTCACAGGTTGTCAGTGTCAGTGACATGAGGTCAACCTGTGTTGTTACTAAAATGTGAGTTACCTTTCAACAGTGCCCCATAACACAGCTGCATTACATCAGCATGAGGCCCCTTTGCGGCTCATCTGTCTCAGTAGTGTCCAAGCGTGTCTTCTATTTGGTCTTCTCACAGAGGAAATATTCAAATGACACATCAAGACTTTTGGAAATATAGAAAGCTTTCCCCTGAAACTGATCCTTGTCCACATCACGGCATGGGGACAGCGTGGCTCACTGCCGGCTGCTCATAGAGTCATAATTCAAGCTATGCAGCCTTGGCCACACACACCAGCATCTTTGGTAGGTGCCAGCAGGCTCCAGAAGCCATCATGAGTTTGGGATCCACACGGTACGTGGTCTGTTTCTGCACACGTTCTGCGGCTACTGTAAGACCAAATCTTGATTTAAGAAGAACATGTCATGTCACTGACTAGCTTCCCCTGAGCAGGGAAGTGTTTAGGGAAGGAATATCCCCTGATGTGAAGGGTGGGACACAGGCTGACTTTTGCAACCCTTCCTCTGACACCAGGTTCAACATGGCACATTCCATTTGATGAAGCGGAATTTTCCATTCTTGGATTTTAGGTGGTGGAGCATAAAGCATTCATCAGAAGAAACAGAAAAACCTTCCTCCAACCACAGATCTTGTGAAATAATTTTAAAATTAGTGAAGAATTCATGCAAAGTGATGCTGATTAAAATACCATTTATAACATTAAGACTATTGTAATTTCTCTCTGTCGAGTTTTACATGTTCACATAAAACTCACATGTTGAATTGTGCATGGTAGTCCTAGAAAACCGACACAACTTAATCATCAGAATTAACCTGTAGTCTACCATACGCTCACACACGTGTGACCTGCACTCCACCATACGCTCACATGCATGTGATCTGTGCGGCAAGAAAAATATCTGGCCACATTTAAAGGTCACAGATTTGAAGGATATTTAAAACTATCAAATGTTCACTTTATTAGTGACATCAAAAGATTTATCAGATGTTCATGTCTGTAACTGGGGTAATGCCTTTTAAAGCTGATTGAAGAGTGATGGCACATATTAGGATATTGTGGTAATTCAGGTCAATGAACTCATCGTATACTTAAGAAGAAAAACAAAATGTATTAGGAAACTGGCTTAATTTTTTACATGCCTTTACATGTATTGAATGTATTTGACCTAGCCAAAAAAACCACCAAACAAATCAATCAACTAAAAACAAAACAAAAATTCTGGGACCAGATGCTTTTTACCCATCTTTTACCCATCTGGTTAAGGTGTCATTTACTTCAGCTCTTCCCAGAGCCTAGAAACAGAACATAAGTTAAAAATGTCTCCTTGGCACATCCCATTCATTCTTTTATTTAGCCAGTCATTTATTTATTTTAAAAATCAAAGTATTTCTCATAAAATAATCTTAGTCTTAGTCTTTCTTGGAAAACTATAAGAGGTAGAAATACAGGACAATCTTCTCACAGGCACCAAACCCAGTCTTGCCAGGGAAAGTGACCACTCACTGCAAACCTGGACTTGTAGATATCTGAGTCTTTCAGTACAGATCAGTGGGGTCATTCTTTGACAGTGGGTTCTTAAGTCCATATGGATAGCCAGGAAATCTGTACACTTACTACATAAAAGTACAGCTACCATGACATTCCATCCAAAAACTTGTTTTATATTGGAAGAACAGAGCTTTGATTTATCAGTGATAAGCTGCTAACTCACAAGTCTGTGAGATCTACAAATGGCCAGCAGGTTTATGTAACAATTCTCAACATCCCTGATCATCAGGGAAATGCAAATGCAAACCATGACAAGATGTCATCTCCTCCAAAGAGTGACTTCTATCAACAGCATAGTGGGGATGTGGGAAAAAGGAACCTTCACACTGTTGGAGGAATGTGAATTAGTATATCCATTATAGAAACAGGATGGAGGCTCTTCCCCAAATCCTAAAGGAAGTGAGATCAGCATGATGAAGAGAAACCTGCACTCCCGTGCTCATTGTATGATCCATAACAGCCAAAAAATAGAATCAACCTAAGTGTCCATCAACTGATGAAGAAGGAAAATGTGGCACCTGAGCACAATGGAGCATAATTCAGCTATAAAAATACAGAGTCCTATCATTTATGATGACAAGTATGGAACTGGGACCATCATCTTAAGTGAAATAAGCCAGGCACAGAAGGATGAGTACCACATGCTCACCTCATGTGTAGATCAACAAAAGATGGTTGGTCACATAGCAATTGAGAGTGAAATGGTGGTTACCAGAAGCCGGGAGAGAGCAGGGGAGAAGGAGGAAGGTGGACAGGCTGTTTGACAGGTACAAAGGATAATTTCTCATGCTCTTCTGCACAGCAGGGTGACTGTAGGTAATGATAATGCACTGTTATTCTGAAAAAAAAAAGCTATAAGAAAGAATCATGGCTGTTTTCGCTATAAAAATTAGAAGTTCTTGAGGAGGTAGACATGCTCACCTGGATTTGACATTTCTTAATGCATCCACACATCAAAACATTACTTGATAACCCATTATTAGGTACAAATAAGGGAGAGAGGAGAAAAATAGAGGAGATGAACCAGTCTGGGCTTTAATACATATATACATGAAAATGTCATGAGGAAACTCCTTGCATAGCTATCTTAAGCAAACAAAAGTGTCATTTTTTTTTTACAAAATTGAAGAACAGGAGGGCAGAACAGGTCCCATCTGGGTATTTGGTACCAATGGGGGGGGGTGAAGATGTGGAGAGAGGGTGAAGGAGGGTGAATATGGTACAAATACTGTGTACACATGTATGAAAATGGAAAAATGAGACCTGTTGCAACTGTTCCAAGAAAAGGAGGACAGGAGACAAAAGGGAATGATGGAGGGGGTGAATTCAAGTATAATATATTTGATATTTTGTAAAGTTCTGTTAATGCCACAATGTACCTCCAGCACAATAAAAAAAAGGAAAAAAAGCATAAAATCATTTTCACATAGGCCATAAAAAGACATTTAATAAACTACAAAAATAAAAAAGAAAAGAAAAGGAATAAAAATCTGTAGACCCTTTTCCTCCACGCACCTATTTTAAGAGAGGGAGTGTTGCACTGTGTTAGCAAACACCACCACCTCTGTCTTCAGCACTTGGGTTTCTTTCTTCTCCTGTTCCATGTTTGGGTTCTCTCAGCATACTCAAGAGCAAAAGGCTCAGATCTTGCATGGTGAGTGCCAGAGGCAGAAGGGCACACCATACCCAACGAGGGGTCCAGGACTGATGGTCACACCTCACACCACTCATTTCCCAGAACCAGTTCCTTGCTACTACCCCAATTCTATGTGTGTCTTGAAGACACATGCCTGGGACTGTGTGTGAGGAGATGCCCACCAAGCCCAGGACCTCTGAGGGAGGCTTAATTAGTTAATTAAAAGTTTTTTGAAATGGCATATGACCAAATCTGGATTTGTTCTGTCCTCAGGGTTGGTTTTAGCTGTACTTCGTCTCTCAAAGGCCCTCACTTTGCAGTATTCTTATTGCTTTTTTGACTTTTCTAAGCCTTCAGATGCTGATCCCTTTTATTCTTGCTAACAAAATGGTCTTTGTTTTGTGAGAACTTATCAAATGTATACAAGAGTAAACAAAACATGTTACCAACATCTTATTTCCCTGCCTTCTCTTCAGAATAACAGGTAACAGGTGTACCATCTTCGTCTTGCTCTGCCTCCAGTGAGGGTAATTGATGCCTCGTGTCCATGTAACAGGGCTGCCTACCTCCAAGTTTCTCACTGCTGCCTTCCTGGCCTAAGCTAATGCCTTGTGTTTTAAGGCAACACTGCAAACCTAGGAACGGATTTTTGTTTTGGCAACACAAGCTAAGGTTATTTTGTGGTAGCAACAATTCTCCCAAAGGTAGACAATCAAACTACGGGAGTTTTTTTTTTTCATTCAATTTGCCTGTGTATTTTCAGTTAGCAGGGGCTTCTGCTCATTAGAAACAAAGGTACCCAGTCAACAGACTGATCCTCACTTGATTTCTTTTTTTTACTTTTTTTTCCCCTTTATTATTCATATGTGCATACAAGGCTTGGGTCATTTCTCCCCCCTGCCCCCACCCCCTCCCTTACCACCCACTCCGCCCCCTCCCTCTCCCCCCACCACCTCAATACCCAGCAGAAACTATTTTGCCCTTATTTCTAATTTTGTTGAAGAGAGAGTATAAGCAATAATAGGAAGGAACAAGGGGTTTTGCTGGTTGAGATAAGGATAGCTATACAGGGCATTGACTCACATTGATTTCCTGTGCGTGGGTGTTACCTTCTAGGTTAATTCTTTTTGATTTAACCTTTTCTCTAGTTCCTGGTCCCCTTTTCCTATTGGCCTCAGTTGCTTTAAAGTATCTGCTTTAGTTTCTCTGCTTTGAGGGCAACAAATGCTAACTAATTTTTTAGGTGTCTTACCTATCCTCATACCTCATGTGCTCTCGCTTTTTCATGTGTTCAAAGTCCAATCCCCTTGTTATGTTTGCCCTTGATCTAATGCCCACATATGAGGGAGAACATACGATTTTTGGTCTTTTGGACCAGGCTAACCTCACTCAGAATGACGTTCTCCAATTCCATCCATTTACCAGCGAATGATAACATTTCGTTCTTCTTCATGGCTGCATAAAATTCCATTGTGTATAGACACCACATTTTCTTGATCCATTCGTCAGTGGCCTCACTTGATTTCTGATGTTCAGCATGTTGGACGAAAGATGATTCTTGATCATTTCATGCCTACAGTTAATGCTCCAACAAGAACTGAGACACCTAATCTGGCTGGCTCTACCCAACCACAGGTGTTCACCTGACGTGATATGCCTAGAGATATTTAAAGAGGGGCATTGGTATTTACCACTCCTCCTACACACCATAAAGGACCATGACTCTGTGATAATATCTGTGTTGGCTTACCACTAAATTCAGCTCACAAAGGACTGGATGACTGTCACAATCAACAGAAACAGTTAAGGGGAAATGATGTCAGTTCTTAGCAAACAGAGCAATTTATTTCCTAGTCACCATGTTTGTTTCTGACTTGGTATAACCTGGGGCCCCTGATTTAGCAACATTTTTCTGTTTATGGTCAGTATTGTGCTACAACACCATTTCACAAGTATGTTAAGATACCACGCAAAAAGGAGATGGACTCCATCCTTCCAGTCATGTATTCCCCCAAATTCCCAAGTCTTTAGCACAAGAGGTTAGCCTAATTTCCTTTCTCTCAATGTGCTTTACGGTGGTCTGAGATGATGGGCAGCCCACACATCTGCCCCAGCTCGCTGCTCTATGTGACATGGCCTCTATGGCCATGACAGGAGTCCAGGGATCTCACCAGGAGCTATATGATATTTGGTCCTAAGCAAGTTTTCTACCATTTTCAGAGCTGTCTCTGAATATCTCAATTGGGCTGAAGCTATACCTATGTAAAATCTATTTTTCCAAACTTAATCAGTTCTGTAATAAAAGTTGAAAATGTGAATCCTATGAATATATCTACACCTAAGAACTTACTTACTAATGTGTTTAATTCCACAACAGGTAAGCTTCAATCACGGAACATACGAAATTATCACTTTATTATTGTATTTATTTTATTAGGTACTCTCTACCTAACCCTAGAGTCAAGGAATATGCTAGCAAATGCTTATTTTAACGTTACATTGTATTAAATTAGTTGACATGGAAAGTGCGTATCTTAAATATAAAGAGTTGGAGAACCTACTTCTCGAGAGAGTCACTGCAACTTGTTTTGTGCTAAAAATGTCTTATTTTTCATCACTGCAAAAGCGTGCAACTCAGAAGCTACAAAGAGCAGACCGGGTTCCTTCAAGTGCACCTTAAATGACTAACAAATGTGTAGCATGTTAGAACGTGGGCAGCAGGAGTCAAAGGGAAGTGATGGATGGGACCCTGCACTGGGCAGGGAGAGAGCAGGATGGAAAATACCAGCTGTGTCTAATTACAGACGGGAAGAAGGGACAAAGAAAAACTGCAAACCAATGTTTGCTCATAAGTCTTCAAATTCCTCCCAAGCTCGCCTTTTCCATCTGCTCTCTGCTCCTCCCACCCCACACAGTTCCTTGGAAAAAGTAACAGTCGGTTAAAGACAAACAAAGGGAAGTGGGGGAGCTCATGGGATTGAAATGATCCTTCAGGCTGTCCTGATGAATGTGGACCGAGAAGTTACCACTGGAACGCTCGCAGTCCAGGTCTTTCTGAACCAGCATTTTTGGTGGAACGGCTGTGTAAACGTATACATCGACCACCCTTCTGTCTGAGCCCACAGGCCAGGGGCCCTCTTCCACATGAATTAAGGGCCTGCTGCAGATTCCAGGCCCCTAGGGAGTTTGTTAAAACCACATTCAAAAAGATGAATATTAATATTGCTCCTGGAAGTATTGTGACACATTTTCATTTTTTGGTTGTATTGGATCGTTAAAGTGAAATGAGGGGTTTTTTTTGGAAGAGTATATCCAGACTTTGACATTTACCACAGAGTCCCAAAATATTTATATGGCAAAATAAGAAATATGCATATTCTCAACATAAAAATTATTTCCGAAACTGTTGTCTTATAGCAAAAGTAAATTTTGGGAATTTCTCATGTAAACAGTGGAAATAGTGAATTGTAACACTACTTAAAAATCTGGTCTATTTTAAGCCAATTATCATGGAAGTAAGACAGTGAAATTCAGGTTTTAAGAGTGGTAGGAGACGAGACATATCCCCAAATTTAATCTGGACCAGGTCACAAACAAAGCCTGGCTTCCCTGGGTACAAGAGGTAAAGCGCTGCCTTGTAGCATCCTGACAGAGTCACATGGAAAGGGTGACAGGATAGACTGATGCTGAGTTGGACCATGTTTTGAAGAAGGGATGAGAGCTTGGAGCAGTATTAGGAGAGACCCACACTCAAGTACCTGATGGCCATTTAAGGCTGTTCTCACCAAAACCCTGTTCAGCTTCCTAACCCTGAGACTCACAATCAATGCAAACATAATTGAAGTTCGTGATCAATTGAAAATATAATTGAGAGACTCAAGAATCAAGCTCCTGAATGACTCTTGGGGAAGCAATCTGGTTTAGCTGACCAAGCAAACATTCTCTCTTCCATAAATTGTGCTTTGGGTTTTTCTGGAGCACAGGGAAGGGCAGGAACTCTGTGACCTCACATGTAACCTATTGGAACGATGAGCTCAAAGACAACTTCATTGGGCTCAGTTTTTTCCTTAAACTTCCAAAATTCAGAACAAATTGTTCTTTCTGAAACAACATGGAATGAAGGCCCCTCTGCATAGCTTTCCACATCCTCGGGGCCTGGCTGTCTTTGGGATGACCCCTTTGATCGTTCCCCAAAGCTCACCAAATCCACTCAGAATGACGGTGTCAGGGTTTCTTCATTGTCCTGGAGTCTTCTAGAGACACACTTCAGTCTGCCAATACATTATGAAAAGTTGCTGAATGCTTAATTCAGCAACCAAGCCAAGAAATAGTGGAGCACAGCAGCTCACTTGCATTTAGGTCTTGGTGTCTGACTGTATTGGGCCCAGAGGAAGAGTCAAGTTGTCAGAACAAACACAGTTCACCTCCTTGAAAAGCATCTCATTTGGGGACCCATGTCCCTCCTGAGGTCACATGGAGCTGTGAAAAGCATAGGCTCAGCCTGGTCCCATTCTCCTTGCTGTAGCAAAAGTCTCCCATTGGCCCCAAATATATCTACTGTTGCAGTAGAATGACAGCTATTTTTAGTTTATTTCTCTGTATTTCTACATGTTTCATTTTTTGCAATGAGCATTAAGATGTTTATAATAAACTCTGTATGAAATGCTTTTTTTGGGTCACCATCAATACAGAGTTTTAGCAAACATTCATTTTATCTGTTCACCTTCTTCCTCCTCACCTGTAACCCATCGCACCCTGTGCCTCTCAGAGCTGGAAACACAGAAATCCCTGTGAGCTGAATTATAAGTGGAGGAGCTTAGTGTTTACTGCAATGCAATACAGACTAGGAGATCGACCTGGTCACTATCAGGGTAGACAAGAGCCATGAGAAGGAAACAGATGAGGATGCCATGAAGGGGAAGATTAGCAGGAAACGAAGCTGGAAAGAGAAATGGTTGGGCAGGGACACCTTGATGCACCTCGCCGAGCACTTCATGCTTCATTCTGTGCAGAAGAGAAGCTTTGGAAGCTGCAAAGCTGTGGAGTCAAGACCAGACTTCTGCTGTGTGCACACAAGCCTGGCAGGGGCACGTGCCTGTCCAAGTCACTCCGATGAGAATTGGCCTATGGTTACAAACGACTGATTTGCAGGATCCAGGAGTTTTCCAATTCTCTGTCCTATTTGGTTTCATCTTTGTTCCACAAGCAACAGGCCACAGTTTTCAGAGATTTGCTTTTTCCGTCACTCCCTACTTGGATTCATCATCAAACCTAAGATGAGATTTACTCTGGACACCCATCACCCTTCTGCACTTTGAAGAGACTTGTGGGATAATGTGGTTTTGGGGTCTTGGTGCATTACTAAGGTACTGATTAAGTTTCCTAAGCCTCAATTGCACCTTCATAAAGTAATGGCCATAATGATATTTAAATAATAAATATAACCCTTAGAAACCTGTGTTAGATGAGGAAAAAAGCTAACTCTACGGCTTGTCTCCTCTACCACTATTTTTTAAAAGGTCCCCAAGTAAAACTTGCTTCTATAATTTGTGGAGGCACAAGCAGAAATTCCTCACAAATATAAGTATAATTCATCAGAGAAAAAGCTTGAATCAATCACGTTGACCATAACAGGTCAATACTTCTGATAAAATTCCAAAAGGGTCGAAAGTTTAAATATTCCCAACACATTCAAAGCTCTTAAAAAAAATCTTGTCCCTTTAATACTTTCCAAATCCCTTTCCTCTCAACTGTTCCACAACGCTAGCTGAAGGGCAAAGTAAAACAAAGAAAATGTGTTTCTGTTCAAGACATGTTAAAATAAATATGTAATGATTTCTTGGTCAACGTTTTCCTTTCCAAGATAAAAATAATTTGAAGTCACATATGATAACTATTACTGTTGCCGTTCCAAATTGTGAAGCATGGTGTTCCTACAAGCTGATGGGCAAGGTGGTGCAACCCTCAGTGTGCAGAGGGTGGAGGCCAGCAGAAGTTTCTACAAAATACCGACCTTTGGCACAGGACAGGAAAGGTTTGCACACATCTCTGCTGTGCCACCTGAAAGCTGTCACCTAGTGCATTTCCCAATTTCACCACTAAGTTTCCCTTTAACCTGGATTCTTCTGTCTTCAACCTCTGATGCCCTGTAGGGCTGGTGAGCTGTGACCACAGACGTCCTGGAAGACTGTGGCTATGAATTTCTAACAGGCTTGGGTGTTATTGTGCTCTCTTGTCAGCCACTTTTTAAAAATCTCTCCAACCACTCACTCTGAACCTATGCATCATCATAAAACATGGACTTCATATTTTGCCCCAAATTAATTTTATTTGCTAAAATTATTCACAGTTGTCTGGACATGATCATTTGTGCTTGTGTGTAGTATCTTTGTTTATGAAAGGCTGACCACATTGTAGGCACTTTGGTTATAGTGTGGGCAAGGTTGATGGAGTCGTTGCTTTCGGTGAGCTTAAAAGGCCGACAGAGAAGAGCAGACTTTCTTCAAATACCCACAGGTACTGCAAGAGCACGTCACTGAATTTTTATGTGTTTGTATGGCTTCCCTTGATCTTCCCAGCACTGCTTTCCAGTTTTGTTCATAGGATTATGGAAAATACCTGACATGATTTCCATTTCTAGAAATTTATTAAGACTTGTTCTGTCACCGAGATGGTCATCCTACAGAAACTTCCATGCACCAATCAGAGGGATGTGTGTTAGGACGCTTAGGGGTGAAGAGCTCCATGAATGTCTGTGAGGTTCAGCTGGTCTACGGCATAGTTAACTCCAGTGCTTCTTGGTTGATTCCTGCCTGGGTGACCTACTGCTGGAAGTGAGGTGTTGACACCCTCAACTATTAGCATGTCACCACCTATCTCTGGTGTTAGATACAGAAATATTTGCTTGTGGGATCTGAATGCCCCAGACGTAGCACATACATATGTAGAGGTGTTGTAACATTTTGTTGAATTTGTTTCTTTATCATTACATACTGATCTCCTTTTCCTGTCTTTTAGAGTTTCACCAAGAAAACTATTTTATGAGTATAGCAGTATAGCTACTGCTGCTCACTTATGCCCATGGGCTGGTCATATCAGGTGTCCTGTCCTTAGGGTGTCCCCGCTTCTGTGCTGGACCATCTGTCTGTGTAATGCAAGATGCTCTATGGATTTGATGTTGGTGTCACCATGGCTCTTCTGGGACTAGTTGGGTTCATAAGTTTGCAACCTTTTGTGCAGGTACCCAATCATATTAAATTGTGTGGAAAACAAAACACCACTCTCACGGAGAGGCAGAGAGATCAGTGACACCATAGTTTCAGTAGCTCCATTATCAAAGAGGCACTGCCTTGGCTGGGAGCTCAAGTTAAAAGCCAGGATGGTAAAAAGTCAGATTATCAATGAAGTCACCAACTCTGCCTTCATGCAGATAAGAGCAGAGTTCTTTCAGGGGACCCTCCCCATAGACTAACTTAAAAAGTCCCCGAGTCTCTCTTTTAACTTCTATTTGCACAGACATTACTTGGTATCGTCCCAATGAGAAACTCATCCTGTCATGTTTTTAGCAGGTGTATTGAGGTATAATTGACATGACATAAGTTTCAGGCATTTGGAGTGTACAGTTTGGTGTTTTAACATAGGTGTGTACACCTGCCAGACAACCACTGCAATTAGAGGCATGCACTTATTTGAGCTCCTCTCAGAACTCCCACACCTCATTGCCCCAATCCCCGACTTGAGGGAAACCACGATGTTTTCTTCTGTCCCTGAGGAGTAGGACAGAACATGTTATGCACATGGAATCATATGTGATATACTCCTCTTAGCCTGGCCTCTTTCACTCACTGTGATTAACTTTAGATTCATTTCCACCATAGGAATATACTGATAACTTACTTATTTTCATTGCTGCTGGTTGACTAACACTGATCCCTTCAGCAGATGGTGTTATATCCAAATATAACAATGTAAAGTTGTTACAAATTTAATTGCTATGAGCAGTTTTGTGCAAGTCTTTGCACACACATGTACCTTCCTTTCTTTTGGCTGGATATCTAAGGATGGAGTTGTCTGGTTGGATGTTTAGTTTTTAAGAAGCTTTTAAACTGTTCTTCAAAGCAATACTACTTTACATTTATGCCAGAGCAGTGCCTGCCCAGCCTCAGTAGGGCTCATGTTTTCAAGCTAGCCACTCGATAGCGGTCAGGTTGGGTCTCTCGGGGCTTGTGATTCATGTTGCCTTGACAACGAACATCTCACATCAATGTCTTCTTCTGGGAAATGTCTCTGAGATACATTGTCCACCCATTTAATTTTTTCTAATCAATGAGTTTTAGTGTTTTATGTAATCTAGATACAAGACCATGTCAAATATATGACTTTTAATGTTTTTACCTTGATATTTCACTCTCATGGTCTTTTCTTTCAAAGGGCAGGTATTGTAATTTTGATAAAGTCTGTTTTATGTTGCATTTTTTAAAAAACAATCCAAAGACAAAGTTTTTTCATTGTATTTTCTAAAGAATGTTTGTAGTTACTGTTTAAATATTTATTTCTAAGCAAAAGTAACAGTATTTCCCCCTTATTTGAGGCATTATTAACTATAGTGTTTGCCGTGTTTTTAATTTAAAACAGAAAATTGGCTGAAATAATTTGAGCGTTAGAATTAGCTTTTAAGAAATATAAAATACTGCTGCTTCCAGAATAAGCCTGTCTCTTATGGCCTTTCTCCTTTTTGTTTGTCATGGAGAGTAAACCACTGACATTCCCATGGTTGTTTCCAACATTCTACCTTCCCTTCTTTGGAAAGTCTTCACCCATCCCCACCCTCATCTGAATCACGATTAGCTCCCATTTGATCATAAATCTTCCGTGTTCTCAAAACCTTATATTTCGTCTATTATAGAACTTACAACCATGGGAAGCGTGAGAGTGTTCTCCCAGCCTATAGGGCATGAGCAATGGCCAATCAGTGTACACGCAGTCTGCATGTGGGCAGTGAGGCTGTAGTACGGACTCAATGCCCCCAGGCTTGTTAGAATCCTCCATGTTAAGAAATTGGTTCTGAGTAAGCAATCCTGAGTTCCCAGAGAGCTCAAACAGAAACAAGTCTTCCTTTCTCTTGTACTTAAGCAGCTTCCATGATATGGTAGGCATTCCATAAATATTTGCTGAATAAATAAATCAATAAATGCTTTCTTGTAGTCAGACTTGATTTTATCACTTTTGGAGTTAGCTTGGAAACTCTCCTATGACAAAATTTTTATATTTTTTATTAACTCATTAGCTGACTCTGCTGTATTATTTATTTTGAAAATATCTCTTCATTCAACATGATCACTTGTAGTTAACATAAAACTGATTTACAAGTTAGAGTACTTTAGTGAAAAGAAATGCTAAGTGACTTTTTTGGCGGGGAGTCTGGGAGTTGAACTCAAAGCCTCGAGCTTGCTAGGCAGGTGCTCTCCCACTTGAGGCACTTCACCAGCCCTTTTTGGTTGGTTATTTTTTGATACAGGGTCCTGCTTTGTGTCCAGGCCAGCCCGGACTGTGATCCTCCTTTTTGTGCTTCCCAGTGTAGCTGGAGTGATGGATACGTACCGCTGTGCCCAGACATGGTTGAAATGGGTCTCCTGAACTGTTTGCCCTTGCTGGCCTTGAACCACAATTCTCTTGATCTCCACTTCCTGAGTACCTAGAATTATAGGTTTGAGCTCCCGCACCCTGTTGAAAATGACTCTTATTAATTTTAAAATAGGTGTTTTTGCAGACTACCAGGAGGTCACAGAAATGATTGTTCAAGAATTAATAAAACCGGGTACCTCTGTGACATAGAAACCACAGCAAGAAAGTGACAGCAGGAAAAAGCAGACAGCTGTGACCAAGACAAAGGAGGGAGAACCCCTGCATTGTTCTTGACTCGCTCTGCTTGAGTGACCAGCCAGGAGAGCGTCCATCCAAGAGATCTTAGACAATTCAGGCTTCTAGATGTCACCTCAAAAAAACAAGACGATGGAAGGAAGGATTCTCCAGAGGAGGTCTGAGCTGACCGAGTGGTGAGGACGATAAGCTAGATTTCCTGCCTCATCAAGCATACAAAGAATTGGAATTCCTACGGGAAAGAAGACGTGTATGCTGAGTAATAAAAGCACCTACCGTTGGGCTGGCGTGGCTCTGTGTTACACGCTGGCCCGGCACGCGTGAGCCCCTGGGCTCATGTCTATAATGAGGAGTGAGAGCTATGCTCAGAGCCATGGGGAAAAGTCAGTAAGACATTCTATTAATGCAAAAGTGGAACAAGTCCCCGTTGACTTACAGACGTGAAGTAGAACTTAATAGGAAAATAGAGATGGGGTGTTTCCAGGAAAATCTGGGGACAAGCAGGAGCGGGGGAATGAGGTTGCACCTGTGAGGGAGACTGAACTGGATCAAGCTCACTTTTGATCCCTGCGTGCACGTGGCCAGTTTTGGCAACTTCAGTGGTCCCTATCTCACCCTCACCATTCTGCAGGCATCCTTCCAGGAGCTGCAGGTTCAGCTCCAAAGGAAAGCATTTTCTAGACAAAGAAATTACCTACCCCCTCCCCACCCCCATGGAGAAGTATATGCCAAAGCAATAATTATGAAAGACTAAAAAAAATCCACATAGGAAAATAGCTGGAGGGCTTCTATGGAAAACCGAGTTGGACTTCTGTAGTGGAACATCTGTCACCTGTGATATTTAAAAGCTAAGCCGGGCTGTCTGGATATACATTTCAGAAATGTAGCTAGAGCTGCCCAATAAAAACATTTAAAATGCTGTCACGTTTCCAAACTGTCTCTACAAGTCAGCAGCACACTCTTGTCATCTTTCATAAATATGTTCTCAGTTTTAAGGAATTTTATGGGCTTTGGACATCTTTTATTCATTTTTAGTATCTTTGTGTTAACTACTAATTTATTTTTTCCCTAGTAATATCTTACACAGTATAAAGCAGATTCATACACACAGAGAAACTGATGTAAAATTAAAATTGGCAGTAAGTTTAAAAATGGCAAAATGTCCAAATAGTTCCTCCTTCATAAGCTGCCATAAACTTAAGAAACACAAGCTGTGAAAAGCCATATATTCAATTTGTTTATTGTTTCAATTACTTAAAATGTAGAAACACCTTTGCCTTCTGAGAGGAAAAGGGGAAAGTTTCTATTTCCCCACCATACATACATAAATACATGTACATGTGTGTGTGTGTGTGTGTGAATGTACATGTGTGTATGTGTGTGTTTTAGAGTTTAGATGTGTGTTATGGGATGCCAAGAGGTCTATTTGGGTTGATCAGGGTAGGAGAAGGTTTTGGGTTGGGCATCTTTCCTATGTCCCTTTGTCTGCGTTGACATAATAGAGGAAATAATATTTTGAAGAGACTGGAAGATTATTTTATGAAATCATGATGGAAGTTTCTCTCACTGAAGTGAATTTGGGAATTAGGAAGTGGCCACTGTAGCAGGAAGAGAAACCCATCTCTGTGATAGTAAACAAAAGGAAAATCCCAGACCTTTAACCAGAGAGCAAGGAGAAACTGCCTGGGTAGCCAGAGACTATGTGGAAAGTCATAGAGAGGAGGGGTACAGAGAAAAGTTCCCCTAAACCAATGGGCCAAGCTCTGGCTGCCCAAAGCTGCACACTCCTAGTCTGACCCAGAACAGCACCATCCAAAATACAGAACCGAAGGGGACCATGGGCACCACGGGATGGTGGAAGTGGTGGTGCACACAGGGTGGATGTGAGTAAGCACCAGAAGCTGTGAATTGGTTGACTGCCTGCTAAAACAAGCAAATAAAATATTTAACATTCTCTGGTGAATTTTAACCATTATCCAAAGAGTCAAATTTCCTAAAATATAATCAAAGTTCCTTCCCACACAGACCAGTAAAAGAATTTCAACAGCAACTCAACAGAAAAGATGGCACCAACCAGAGATGGCTCCCACGCTGGGATTGTCCTGCAAAGACTTTTAAAGCATTCATTACAACCATGTTTTCCTAAGTAAGAGCAAACTCTACTGAAATCAATAGAAAGATGGAAGCTCTTTTACCAAAACAAAGACATCATAAAAAGAATTAAATGAAAGTTTTGTAATGAAATAATAAGATAAGAGAAATAATTCATTGGATAGGCTTTAAGCAGAATGAAGCTGAAGGAGGGAGTGAATGAGCTTGAATGCAGGTCAACAGACATTCTCTCATCAGTGTTCTAGGGAGGTTCTGTGTCCACCGTGATGTCCAGAACCAATGACTCCTCAGTCCCGGGGGTGGACACCTGCTGAAGAAAGTGAATTTTTGTCACTATGTTTAAATTAAACTGTTTTCTGTAGTTAAACAGTCATTGCTTCTTAATTTTCCTCCAAATTAATGCATTACAGTATCTATAGTCCCTGACTATTCTTCTTCCAGTTCTGTGTGGCTGGAGGGGTATACGAAATGAGTTATGGTTGTTGAACTTTAAGTTCAGGCTACAGTGGACACCCAAACATAGTCCTCTCTCCATATTTAGAGGTGGAACTTCTTTTGCTGGTGTGAAACTTTCTGTCTTTCTCTCGTTTAGATGGGTTGGACTGAATATAAAATGACACAGCTTAAATCAGCAAAAGCTCCTCTGAGTGGAGCCAGCTGAGGACAGATGAGAGGGTATTGCACACAATAAAGGCCACCGAGTCACACAAGGTTTCCCACAACCCCAGCTCCACCCTGTGAGCCTGTCCAGCTTGGTGCCTCCCCAGAACTCGGCTCCACTGAGGTGAGCCATGCGCCCTTACCCAGAGGCTCACCCATTTCACACACCCAGGCACCCCCAAAGGAAACCTCACGCTTCACATTCTGAATGAGGGACTTTAGTGTGAGATTGCTGCCAGGCATCCCCAGACTTTAATGCCTCTCTCCCTGGAGTCCACTTGCTTTTTGGCTATATCGACTTCGAATGGAGTCAGCAAATGGTGGCCCCTGGGTTAGGTCTGATGCGCCATCTTTTTTTGGTGTAATGCAATTGGGCCCATTGTTTGTACCTCATCTGCAGTTGCTATCCTGTTACCAGGGTATAGCTGAACACTAGTGAAGAGAGCCTAAAGTGCTTGCTATCAGTCCACTTCCGTAAGGACGTACCCACACTTGACTCACTGAGCAGGAAGCTGCCTTCCACTAGGGTGTCCTTGGCAGTTCATGTTTGACCCGGAACTGAAAGACGCTGACGCCCCTCGCTCAGCATCAGCATCTTCTGCTTTTTGTGTGTTCCTCTGTCCTTGGAGAATTTTAACCGCCATTGTACTTACCCCTCACCAAAACCAGGTTGTTAAGAATAGAAGCCTCTTGCTCCATTTACAGAAGAGAAACTGAGGCTCAGGAGCTTTAGGTGGCTTTCTGAAGTTGAGAGGCAGAGCTGTCCTCTGAGTCCACGGCTGCGTGTATGCACGTGTTCACATGTGTGCAAACATGATTGCATGTGTGTGTGTGCTTGGGTGGAGCCATGTTCTTACATTGTCATGTGGGACTGAATTTAAGTGCAGGTCTTCCCATCCACAGGCACTCTGCTTATTTTTTTAAATATCATTGGCCCAGGGAAATTGTTACAAACTGAGTCTCCTTGTTCCTCTTCGGGTGTGGCTCAGGCCAAAGCCTGCACAATCCAGTGACCAGCCATCAGGGCCAGGGTCCACTTGCTTTCTGTGTAGCTGTGGATGATGCCTTCTCTTCATTCACTTCACAGGACTGTTGGTAATACCAGAGGAAGAAAAAGATGAAAACACACTCTGCAAATGTGAAGGTCATTCTTCTGGCTCGCTGTCCCCCTCATGTGGACTGGTGGCTGGTAAGGTCGTGTGTAATGTTGGTTTCACCACAACTAAGCAAACTGTGAGCACAAGTTTGGGCAATATGGGAACTCTGTGTGCCTGGGTCCACTACCCCTGCAGGATGAGTGAGCCTGGGTGCAGTGCTGGTAGGCTTTGTGGTCATCACTTTTTCTAAGGTGAAGCTGGTCATGTCAGTGGTTGCAGGGTCTCTCAGAACATCCTGGCCATCACCAATTTTTCCACTTCTAAGGTGCTACAATTATATTACTCAGTGTTAAAAGTAGTCTTAAATTCCAGAATGGTTGAAAACATGCAACTGAAATTGCATGAAGTGGAAGTTCTGAATCTCCTAGCAAGTTTCTGTGGGCAAGATTGGGCTGCATTTCCTGACACAGGGCTTCAGGTAGGGAGTCCTCAGTGGAATTACCTGAGAATAGATGGGTGTTCAGCCATGTCTGTCTGTGAACAGGGGTGGTCTACACTGCCCATTAGGTGAAAGACTCATTTTCCTCCCTCTCTGAAAACTCCACTCCTCTCAGGCCCAGCTGAAGTGGTCAGTTACAGACACCATCCCAGTTGCCTCTGTCACACAGGCAATGAATTAACCCTCCATGGCTTCTCCTATACACACAAGAAGCACCCTTCCTGGGGTCATGATGAGAAGGGTGTGCCAGAGCGAAGTTACTGTTTTTCAAGCCACCCTTCTAATCACTCTGGTATTCTTTTGAAACACTGATAATGTCAACTCAATCTTGGTTTCTATAAAACAAACAAAGAAGTAGATTCTTTTCAGCTGAGCTTACCCTGCTCTGCACGTTGTCTATGATGACGGCCATCTGCTCTGGGGATGGGGGCAGCCGAAGGCTCTCTGTGTGACTCACAAAGACTTCAATGGGAAGGCAGCTGATTCATAGGCGCGTTCACTGGGGCTGGTGACAGGCCAGTTAGGTCATCGAGCCCCATCAGGATGGAGTTGTTTACTTTCAGAAGCTTGTCCAAACTTGAGAGCTATACCGGATACAAGTCGTTTCTGACAGGCAAAGCCTCCTCTCCCAGGGGAACTTGGCCTCATTCACAGGCTGAGCCAGCTGAAGCATCATGGTGTCACGGGGTTGGAGAGCCACAGGCAACGTTGACATACGTGTGAACTTGAGCTCTAATTCATTATAGAACAGCATAGCACGAGCAGCCATCACTCAGAAATAAGTTGACCAACGTAACTTAAAAAACTGGACAAAAGTCTGATTGTGTTTCAGCCCTCCTTGAACTGCCAGTTAACTCATATGTTGGGGAGTGCATGCTCCTAGTGTGGCTATTTTCCCAGCAGTAGTGCCGCTTGCACTCATTCCCCGCTGGAGTGTTTTGAGCAATTGCGACCATGCGTCTGCAGAGGCCTTGAGAATGGGGAATGCAGTGCAAAGGCTTCTCAGATAAACCGAACTACAGCATGCTGAGTGGGATGAGCGTCAGTACCACAGGCCACGGGTGCACAGAGCTGAGCACCATCCTCATCTGAATGGTGCCCAGGGGAGCCTCTCTGGGGAGGTGAAGTGAGTGGGTCCTATAAGACACACAAAGGAGCTGCACTAAGACCACACAGACTTGTTCATGTCCCTCTTGGATCTTCTTCCCAAGATTGTTCTAAATAGACCATCACTTTAGAAAAATCTCACTCATCCAATCCAGTGTGTCCAACAATGACCTAGAATGTCATTATTCTTTCCCTTGTCTCCACCCCAAAAGACATACATGTTTCTTGTAGCTACAGGGAGCACCCAGCCCAGGGACTACCAAGAGCGCAACCTGCTGAAAGGTAACACAGTGCTATCAGGCCCTGTGTTCGGCCTGCATACCTATAAACCCACACCAAAGGCAGACGGGCAGCAACTAGGGATGGACTTTACACAATTAAGTCATCAGTTATCACCGCATGCATCTCAAACAAGCAAGGGTATTTTCCTACTCGAGGCTCCCAAAGATAGCAATTAAGCTAAATAGAAAACTATTTTAAGCAGACAATAAATGTGAGTAAAGTACATGTCTTCCTGAAGCAGTAATCTTGGAGTGAATGTCTGTGATGCACTCTTGCTTCTCTGCAGTTGTTCCTGCCCTGTGAGAGATAGCAGGAGCTACCAAGCCTTGATCAGTTTCCTCTTTTTATGGGGAAGAGAGCTCAGAGACATGCAGAAAATAAAACTGATTACATTTCCATAAGAATTTATTTCATTCAAATCTATAATTAAGAGCACACACTGATATTTTTCATGGAATGATGTCATGCAATGCAAATTCATTTCACAAACTTTTGCAGGAATTTAGATAGTTCACATTTTATTTAATTCACACTTAACAAAAGTGGAATCCACCTGGCTCCTTGTTGCAACACATTTCCAGTGGCAAGTGAGCCTTGCACAATGAACTCGACCTTCAAGGGTCCGAGATGCTTAGTACCGCCATGCCACAGAGCCCAGTGCAACATAGACTCTTCTCAGGGATTTTAGGAGAATATGTACACTTTTTCAAGATGTTTTGATTCTTTTTAAATTTATGTGACTTAGATGAGCACCTCAGCCATTCCTGACTTATCTCCATGAAGGAGTACTTCTATTTAGTGGAGATTAATTCTTTGCTAAGAGAGTGTGCTACAAGACCACCTATGCTGTGGGTTTTTCCCACCACTTGCAAGTGGTAGAAGTGCTGCACTGCCTGAGTAGCTGGTTTCTTGGGCAGCTGCCTCACCTCCTGTGTGAGGTCCACCTGGATCTGGGCCTCCACTGACAGTGCTTGCCCTTCTCTGCCACCTTTCTGTGACAGTGTCTGACATTATATATTTCTTATTATCTATCTCTCCACCAGAAAAGAAGTTACATAACAACAGGTTTTTGCTTTGTTTTGTTCTCTGGTTTATCCCCATTTCCTAGACTAACTGCAGGTTAATTAATTTAAAATTTGAACGCAGGATTAACTCATTAATAAATGAATAATTGTGGTATAAGATGCATGGCAGGAGTGTGAGAGCCATAGTGCAGAATTATTTATGTTACAGAAGCTCTACCACGATACTTTTCATGAGCCACAAAACTGTGTTTATTCCATGTCCTACCAAGACAGAATTCAGAGCATGAAAGAGAGGTCACTCTTAGGCTACTCCTAGGAGCAAGGGTCTCACAACCCTGTTTTATGCTGGCTATGATCTGAAACGCTCAGAGTCACAGAGACAAACAGAGACTGGTTTCCAAATGCACGCCTGAGCAGCAGGTTCTTCAGGGACCTCCTTGTGTCATCTGAGGACACAGAGAGAAAATAGCCAACTGCAACGTGGAAGAGGTCCTCAGCAGAACACCCAGCGGTCACTCTGATCTCGGATGTGCCTCCTCCAGAACTGAGAAGTAAACACTGATCAACATTTCCTAACAGCTCCAACAGACTGGACAGACAGACACTGGGTCTGTCTCCTAGGTCATTTCTGTCAATGAATTTGTGCATCCTTGCTTTTTTTAACCACCACATATTTTTCTTGCTTCCTTAATTACTAAAGAAGGTGCATTGAATCACTCTCGTATGACTGTGGGTTCTTCTGTAATTCCCTTGATTTTGTCTTTCTTTGCCTTATGTGTTTTGAGGCTATTTTAGATGCACTAATCGGATTTTGTTATATTAAAACCTACATTTAATTCACATTGAGAGTCAGTGTAACTTCCATGGGTTGCTCTGGTTTACATGGTAAAATTTTCTTCCTAATCTCGTAATGCTAGGAATTCCTTATCTTTGGATTCATTTCTTTATGTTTGAACTCTTCATGTCTTCATATATAAAGAATGCTTTTACAAAAAGCAGATAATATTGTTTTGTTAATCCAGTGCAACAGCGTTTTTGGCTGACTGTCACACTGAGTTCATCTATATATCAGTATCATTACAGTGTATCTGGATTTTTTATGCATTCCATCTGTCCTCAATTAATTTTCTTTTACTCTCTTCATTATCTTACATTTTAATTGTCTTGATATTAACTGTCCTTATGCTATTCTTCCACCCTTACTTTAATGGAAACTCTAAGGATTAATGAATACATTCTTAATTTAATTCTTCCAATGTAAGTTATTGTTACCATGCCCAGACAAAGTCAGACCTCAGAATGCTTCAACACGTTTAACCTGTCACCATCTGTGCTATGTTGAATGTGTTTTCATTCTCTATATTCTTCAAGTCATCAACACTGGATTAATCCCGCTTAGCAGAATTCTACACATTTCTTGTCATATCTCATCTGTGTTTCTGTGGGATCATTTGCCTTCTGTCTGCAGGACTTCCTGCAGTGATCCTCTGGTGCACATATACTGCTGGCCTGAGAAAAAATTATTACTTTACCTTTATCTTCAAAAATAGTTTCACTGCTTTATTTCAGTGTTTTAAATATGACATTCTATGGTCCTCTAGCTTCGTCGTTATCATCGTCCCCTTGCTCCTCTTTCTCTTTCATCACCACTGGTGTGGTCATCTCTGTCATCATCATTATCAGTTGTCAGTCTCACTGACATTCTTTCTTTTAGCTTTCCTCTGCTGAACCATCTTTTCTTTCTCTTTCTTTTGTTATCAAAAGTTTTATAGTAGAGTGACTATATGTGGTATGTCTGCATCTATCTATCTATTCATCTATCATCTATCTAGCTAATCTAATTCTTGAAGCTGTGGAATGTGGAATTCTGCTTGATTCCATCATTTTTAGAAGATACTCTTTGAATGGCATTTCACACAATTAACACTTTATCGCTCCTCTTCTCTTGGGCCTACAGTCAGTGCAGTTTCGCCTTTGTCTCCAATTTTTCTGTTTTGCATTTCCCACTTTATTTTGGCTCTGTGTTTCCTTCCAGATAATTTATACTGGCCTAGAGTCCAGTTCACCAACCCTCCAGTTCAACTCTACCTTAAATGCTCCTATTCAATTCTTAATTTCAGTTACATTTTTCTGTTCTGTAATATTGAGTTAGGAGCTTAAGTTTTATCGTATAATTCTTGACAACATGGCCAGTTTTTCTGTATACACTGATTCTGCTCATTTTATTGTCATCTTCTGACAGCTCTTTTATCTAGTCTAACAGTGGATTTGCTGTTATTGTCAATCTTCCCTTGTCCTTGTTTACTATCTTTCGAGTTTCTCTTCTCCCCTGCCTGGTGACCTTTGTTTGAATATCGATGATATTTTCTGGGAAATTGTAGAAGCTTTGGAGAACATGCTCTTTCTCTAGAGTCACAAATTCTCTCCTGGAAGACAATTTAGAGGGGTGAAAAGGCACCCTGCTCACATCAGAGGTTGAAAGGACTTGAGGCTGTGGGATCAAGATCCTCAAAGTAAGTTCTAGATGTGCAAGTTGGTCTCCGTGACTTCGGTAGGTTCATGCATAAAGGAATGAGTAATGGAAAATCACTTTGTTTTGCTCTTTTTCGATGCTGGTCAGCATTTTACTTTTCTGTTAGGAAAAGGATTCAGAGATCTCATATGAGACTAGAAGATTGCTGATTTCCTCTGGCTGCTGGCAGTGTCCTCCTTGGTGGCACCTGCCCTCAGCACCCCAGGCTGTGGGGACCTCTCCCCAGGCCTCTCCTCAGACCCTGAGAGTCCAGGCCCATTCTTGCATGCTTCCTATCTGGTCCCCTGCAGCTGAGAGCTGGATAATAGACAACTGACATTCTCCAAGACTTGGTCACCCTATCCTGCTGTCCAGCTGCTCAAGCCTCCAGGGTCCATCTCTCTGTCCCAGGGACTGCTGAGCTCTGGTCATCCTCTTCCTCAGCTGCTCTACCCCATTGTCCACCATAGGCAACTGGGCGAAAAGGCTGGGCTCTGTCCAGGGTCACTTCCTTTGCTCAGGCTTTTCCAATTCTGCTTGGTTCCAAACCTTGCCAGTGCTCTTTAAAAGCCTTTGTTCTTTCAGAGTCATTCCACAGTGATGCCGGTCTGACGTAAGCTGCTCTGTCATAATCAGAAGCTTAAATGCTTCACCAAACTGTGACTCTCATCCACCTGCTTGTATATGCACTCTGAATGAATGGTAGAAGTGTAACCCATTTACGATCTTTGCGCATCATAGCGATAGGTGACTTTAGTCCACGTACGTGTGAAGTAATATGAAAGAGACCCCATTAAAATTATCAGTAATAATGAATTTTTACAAAATTTTACTGAATTTACTTAATATTCAGTAGTGTTCAGTAATGTTCTTTTAACAAATTGTCTATCAAGGGCTGG
This sequence comes from Castor canadensis, assembly GCF_047511655.1. Lineage (NCBI taxonomy): Eukaryota > Metazoa > Chordata > Mammalia > Rodentia > Castoridae > Castor > Castor canadensis. The sequence continues at coordinate 1,033,920 of NC_133386.1, read as the reverse complement.
TGGAGTGGCTTAAATGGCAGAGCACCTGCCTAGCAAGCACACGGTACCCGAGCTCACACCCCAGTACCACCCAAAAGTAAGCATTGAAATAACAGCAGTGATAACACAAGCATAACCTTTAAAATGTGCAAAGCTCATGGCACCATGTTTAATTGGGTTTTTGTTACTTGCGTATTTTTGTTGAAACGAATGGTGAAGTGACCCCTGGTGCTTCTCTAGTCCAAAATAAACCAGAATAAAGTTTCATTGTGTAATAGCATGCACACGTGAATTAAAAACCAGGTAATGATTTAAAGTGTAACTGCTAGAGACATGCATTATGCTTTCCGTGTGGATGACTGTGGTATCCAGGAGAGGCATCTAGGTATTGGGGTGGTTTCTAGATGGTTTGCAGGTGTTCGTTTGGTGTTTGGTGGTGTTCAGGTATTAGAGACAGGACACAGGTAAGCTTTGAGGCATTTGGGATGGTATTTAGGCATTAAAGGTGGTATTTAGGTATTTCTAGGTGTTTAGGCATTAGTGATTATATTTAGGTGGTTTACATATTTAGGGGTTTATCAAGGTGCTACTTAGGTGTGTAGGGATTATGGATGGAATGTGTATGGTGTTTCGGTGTCAGGGGTGGTTTTCGGTGTTAAGCTGGTGTTTAGATGGTATTAAGGTATTGGGGTAGGATCTAGGTGGTTCTTAGGGACTAGGGGTGCTATTTAGGTCTTTATATTTCCCAAATGTACTCTGCAATGATGGAACAGTTTATTTTAAAATCTCAATGACATTGTTTCTATTTAAGCTGAGGAAGAAAAATTGAGATGCCTACCTAAAAATGTACATCTTTACCCAAACAGCTCAGGAAGCTCTTGTAGGTAGCAAGTAAGTCTGTTCCCCCCTGTCCTGCTCCGGTCCCAGGGCCACTCTCTGGGCGTGACAGACACCTGCCATCCCCTCTGATTTCTGCCCATGATTTTGTTCCTCTGTCTCCTTTTAAAGCAGCTGTTTTGCCAGAACACTTCCTAAAGTAATTTGTTCAGAAAGGATCCAGTGCTTGAATGTGGTTTTGTTTTGTTCTTTCAACAGCTTGGCTATTTCTGAGAATTTATGTGTCGGCATGTTTGAGAATTCTTCAGAGCTGACTCATCCAATCTTTACCCATTAGCATTTGAATATTAGGCCAAATAAAGCCCAATTATGAAAATAGATGCTCTTTAATTTAAAAAAAAAAAACCTTAGAACATTGACATTGAGTCACAAATACAGCATAAGAATGAAGATTTACTTCTGTCCAGAACATAACACAAGGTTTTTATTCATAAACAATTTTTTGGTATTTTCAGAATTAACATGTGAATAGACTCACACAGTTCATGAACTGCAACTGTCTTCCCTAATTGCTTCCTGAGGCTTGACTGACATGGGAAGAAGGGTTCACGTCCAGCAGAACAATTTGATGGAGATCAGACACACCTGGAACCACCACCCGGTCCATGTCAAGCCTGCCTCTCACGTCAAGATTTCCTTCCAGCTCTTATTTTTTATTATTTTTGCTATTAGAACACTTAGCATAAGTTCTACCTTTTAGCATAATTTTGAGTAGATATTACAGTATGATCAACTATAGACACTACCCTGAACAGTAGCCTTTGACACATGGCCCTCTTCTGTCACCTGCTCTGTGTAACCTCTCAGAAATACCCCACCTCCCCGCCCCCCGCCCCAATTCCACCCTCCAGCCCCTGTGGCCGGCATGCTACACGCAGCTTCCACCATTTCATGACTTTAGATTCGTCACCTGCGTGGTACCACTCATGCAGTATTTGTCCTTCTGTGCCAGATTTGTTCCTCTTAGAATACTGTTCTCCAGGTTCTTCCATATTGTCACAAATGACAGGATTTCCTTCCTTTTCAAGGTTGAACAGTATTCCACTGTGTACAAATGCCACATTTTCTTTATGCATTCGTCCCTTGGTGGATGTCTTGGTTGGCTCCATATCTTGTGCTGCAGTGAAGACTTGCAGATGTCACTTTGAGGTCTTGATTTGAATTCCTTTGGATACGAACCAAGTGGGACTTCTGGATCCCGTGGTAATTTCATTTTAACTTAAGAGATACCTGCTCGGTTTCCCACATAACAGATACTACTTTGCATCCTCAAAATACTACACACGGGTTTCAACTTCACATCTCACCAACACCTGACTTTTTGCTTCCGTTTTCTTTTGTGGTGACAGCCATCCTGATGGGTGCAAGGTGATACCTCACTGAGGCTCCTTTTTGAATTTCTCTGATGGTTGACCACCTGTTCATACTCTTACAGTTCAGTTGAGTGTCTTCTCTGGAGAAATGTCTGTTCAAGTACTTGCCCAGTTTTAGGTGGTTCTTTGGTTTTACTGTTGAGTTTCAGAACTTCTAAATGCAATCACAACAAGCACACACACAAAAATTACCAGCCAAGAATAGAGCTTCCATGGTGTTCTATGAATCACTCACCAGTCAAAATCACAGGTACTTGGTTTACCATATTTTCTACAAAGGAAAGCCTAAAAAGTCACCAAATATTTGTGGAAAACCTACTGTTTCCACATACTGTTCCTATGCCAGGCTGTTAGAGGTTTCCAAACTATAGTCACAAGGAGAAAAAGAGAAAACCTACTCTCAGGGAGAATTTTATTTTAATGGAGACAGAGAAACTATTAAATAGAGCAGAAATAATGAATAATAAATGACAAGCACGCTGGAGAGCTGTAACAGCTGTATCAATAAAGAAGAAAATAGGACACTTAGCATCTGAGGGGTGGAGTCGGCAGGTGTTTTCATGGGAAGTCCCATTTGTATAAAACTTGGGAAGGGTGGGGAAGCTGGCCAGGGGATTGTCTAAGGGGAGAGCTCCACGAAGGGTCTTAGGATGGGAGCATCTATGCCGTGATTAAGAATGGCAAGTGACCAGGGGCCCAGGTGAGGCTAGCTAGGGCCATGGTTCAGGGGAGCTCAGAGAGCTCACGGGGAATGCAGGACCCTAGCCTTTGTGAGGATCTGGTCTTCTTGGAGAAACGGAAGGTGCTGTGACTTGACAGGACCTGACTTGAATGTCCACAAGGTCCCTGTGTTAGGGAGGAGGGACAGAGTTGACCTCCACAAGAGAAGTGTGCAGCAGACAGAGCAGGTAACAAGCAGAGGACGCTGTGACTTTGTGGCTTCCAGGGGAGGATCTGATGGAGGTGGGGTGAGAGAAAGAGAAATATCAAGGGTCATTCAAGGTCTTCAGCCCAAGTGACAGAAAGGTGAGTCTGCCATCACCTGGGGGTGAAGCAGGTGAGACAGGATTTAAAGGGGAGATTGAAAGCCCAGGGAGGACACAGCTGAGTGGAGACCATACAGATAGACTCAAACACAGGACTTGCTCAGGTCAGAGGAGAGGTTTGACCCAGAGGCACATTAGCGTTTGTGCCATGAAGATGGTGTTTATGGCCATGAGGGAGAAAGGGGAGATGGACCAAGAGTGAGTCTGAGGCTACTTCAGTATTCAAAGGCGGGAGCAGATGGAGAGCAGAAGTGATTAGAGATCAAGAAATTGTGGTACCCAGAGGCAAAGCAAAGACCAAAAAGGGAGAGGAAGAAGCATCTCATAGGCCTCACTGCTAATAAATTATGGGTTAGGGCCAAAGGTGGCTGGAACTACAAGTGTGTGACCCCCACAAGAGTGGTTTCCTTATGCAGTGGGGTGGCAGGCAGGGTGTGGGGAAGGGACTGCTGGAGCAGTGACTTGGGGGGGTGGCTGGGAAAGGAGCAAAGCAAGGTCAAGATGCTATAGGGCAGGGCCTGCAGAATGGGGTTTGGTTTAGGATGGGAGAAGTAATGTGTTTATCTATGGTGGTGTGGTCCAACCCAGGGGTCCTTTCTGGTGAGCACGTCAGTAGTGACTCAGTTACATACCTTTGTGGCTATCACACATTCACTGGTGGCCAGTCAGGCTTGTAGTCCGGTCCTTGAAGGCGAAGCCAGTTAATGCTATCTAGGTTTGACAGCCAGAGTTCAGGATGTCCTGGAAGGTCACAGCTTTCACCCTGTGAAAGGGTGAATGGCCAGGGAATATGGCAAAAGTGGTGGTGTGTCCCTTTCTTCTGGGATGACCTTTCTCCCTCCTGGACAGTTCACATGCAAAGCAGGCTGACAGGAGATGGGACAGTTCCGTGCTGAAGGGAGCTGAGGAGAGCTGACGGCCTGACAGCTGCAGGGGTGAATGTGGGAGCCTTTGGTCCAGTCAAGTCTTCAGATATCTACAGTCGGAGGGACACCTTGATCACAGTCTCCTGAAAGACCTGGATCCAGGATCACTGTTCCTACTACTGTAGACATTCGATGACCAGTGCATAGGATGGACAGTAGGTGACCAGTGCATAGAGGTGGACAGTAGGTGACCAGTGCACAGAGACAGCAGGCTGAGCAGACTGGACACCTAACAATGTGTCCCAAAGCACGTGTTTTCTCTTGAGGCTCAGTCACTATGAGGAAACAGGTGGCAGCACCTGGCGGGCTCAGTGCCAGGTTATCTTTAAAGTACATGTTCTGTTTCTGGTCTTTCCTGAGGGACAGCCACACAGACGTTCAGCCTTGGGTGCCGTGAGTAAGTAAGACAGTGCTCTGTGCACCGTGCAGATCTCTGTGATTGCCCTCCCTGTGGCTTGGACTGTTACCTACTCATGTCCTCACTGCCCATCCCCTACCCATCCCCTGAGGCCCAGTTGCTATCACTGAAGATTTCTGCAGGCCACCCAAGGGTGCAGGCTTCCCCTGTCCTCTTTGAAGGATCACAGGTAATTTGAAGAAAGGGGCACAGGCTGCTAAGGCCCTTGGAGCCTTTTGACCAGTAGAGCCTCTTCTTAATATTCACATCAAACCCAGGAAGCCTGGATATTCCCCAGGCCCAAAGAAGGTGCAGAGGCCACAGAGGTCCACAGCTGTCCATAGTCGCAAAGTCAGAGGTGCAAAGGTCATGGATGTGGACTGACCCCAGGTTTGGCAGCCGAGCCCTCATCACAATGATTGCTGTGCCTGTAGCACGCATATCACAGAAGGGGCATGGCCTTCCCTGGACAGCTCAGAGGCCCTTGGTCCAGGCTCTGCCTCCTCTGCTCTGAGGCAGTTCCAATAGCTGGAGATTTTGAGTCCTTTTGCTGCTCTCCCTGTGCTGAGAACTCTGAGTTGGGAAAGAGGAGAAGACAGATGCCAAGGGGGCCTCCAAACCTCCTGCCACCAAGTTCTGAGAAGAAAGAATAATCAAGGCTGTTTCCCAAGTCCTTCCTGCACCTCTCATCCCAGCATTTGCCTTGCTCCTTGAACTCCTTCCAGAAGAAACAAAAGAAAAGCTATTAAATCGATAATCCCTATCTGGGCTGGCCACGGGGAAAACACGCACGTCTCACCACGAAGCAGGATGTGTTAGAGAGCCGCACATTCAGGCTCGTGCCATCTGCTTTGATTGCATTTTAATTTTTTTAGAAGAAAATAAAAATCCCACATATTAATTTCTCATACTGTAATTCCTGAAAATCATTTTGGAGGCAAAGGATTTTGTCTGTTAAGAGAGAAAGCAAACATTCAGAGATTTCCTGCAGCTCTGGGAGCAACGCCAGCCGCTGGGGCTTTCAACCGCCTTCTGCCAGAACTTCTGCAACGTGGCAGCGAGATCAGCCTCCCGGTGCGGGAACGGGCGGCCCTGGCTTCTGCAACGTGGTAGCCTCAGAGTGCAGAGAGCAGGCCTCCAGAGCCGGGAGAGGCCTTCACTGACAGGAAGCCCGGCTAGGGGACCCGAGAAAGAAAGGAAGAAAGCATCTGAACAAACCCACTGGATTGCAAATAGGGTGGAATTTAAATCCAGCCTAAAGGATAGGCCCTCAGTTTTTTCCAACCGTCAACAATCCTTCTGTTGACCTTCTCCCTGAAGGAGAGCCTAGGCTTAAATTTGTGGCAATGCCTGGGGGTGAAGACTACTCCATAGTGTCATATTTTAGGGAAGGGTTGTGGATTTTCACTCACAAGCTGCAAATGATACCAGGGCTTCTGTTTTCATAGTGGGCCCCCTATGAGTTTCGGGCTGTACCTAAAGGAGCTTTTTTTGGCCATCGGGGCTACCATCTCATTAAAACCTTGTTGTGCATCCTGACAACCGATTGGTCCGCATTTGAAATCAGCAGAGAGGGTGACACCCCTTCACCAGAAAGTGCCCATTCCACTTTCCGTAAGAAGTGTAGTGTCCACACATGCCTCAAAGAGAGGAGCCCTCTGGATGCTCACAACGAGCCCTGGAAATTTAGAACTGAATCGTACTGTCAAAGTCGGAAGTTGTTTAGAAATTGGTATTAACTTTTTTCTCTTAAAATACTCCAGCAATACTATCTGGCTTTACAAACCCCACAAAAACTCATGCAATCCATAATATAACTGAAAATAAGGAAACGTGCATCAGTATGTCCCACTATTTCTTATTTCAGAAGAGGCATTGCCCAGCTGCATTTCCATCAAGCAGAGTTTTGTAAGGAAACAACTGTGATCAACGCCATCCGCTGCAGTGCTTCCATGGGCAGGGGAGTGTCTGAGTCACGTTCCAAGGAAAGAACGGTGTTTTCTGAACGATACTCTTGTGTTTCTGGATGTACCCAGTGGGTTGCCTTACAAAGAGGTGTAAGAAGCAGAGGGATGCAGCCCGAGCGTGTGTAACTAGACCAATATCCCTGCCTCACTGAAGCAGCAGGTCTTCCCTCTTTTCTCCCTGCCTGATCTTCCCCCCCATCTGCAGAGCTATGGCGTCATCAAGAGATGACCTGAGGAACCAAGTCAGGTGACCACACAAGAGAGAGGGGAGGGAAAGTGGAAGGAGAAGTTGGTGTACGTTGCAAAATGAGTTAAGTACAGGCAACCCATCCGCTTTATCAGCAATCGTGTCTTCTCATGGACTGGGATCAGACAAGTAGCTGGCCAGCATATTTGACCAAATGAAGGTTGTGCCCTGACGAGAATCAAAGCAAGAAGGACCTGAGTACCAAGGTGACCTGGCAGAGCTGAACTGCCCACCCACTTGGCACCAGCTGCCTTTAGAGAAGAGAACGTGTGAAAACTGACCACTTGGTGGCTGTAGGAACCTTGTCAGTCAGCTGAGCCTAGAGCCCAGGGGAAACCAGTTTGTAGTGTTCTAGGGCCATGGTGTTCCCACCACGTCACAATTGATTAACCGGGAAGGCACTTATATTTCCCAGATTTTATTATCGAAAGAGGAAAGACATGTTTTCAGAAACCACAAGAAGACAACAACACGATCCTGGTGTGCGTTGGAGCTGGAGCCTGTACCCCCAAGAATGCTGGGGACTGAATGCTTCTGTCTCAACAGCTGGAAACTGCAAGTCACCTCACACCATGGGGGCTCCATGGTCTCTCATGGAACTGGAATTTGGTTGCTTGGGAGATGCTTCAAGAGTTCTCTTTCCCCACAGCACAGCCTGAGTTACAGGCTTGGGATGTGGGATCAATCACCCAGATCAAATACAAACTCAGTTTCGCTGGGGTCAGGGAGGAAAGGGAAGGCAGTCTTGTTCTGCTCAGGCCCCATAACAAAGTAGCAGGACCTTTGGCTCTCATAGCAGTCAGCATCCTTTCAAAGTCTGGAGCTGGCTTCTGCTGAGATGCTCCTCCTGAGGGTCACCCTAGTCCCTCACTCTGTTCTAACAAAGACACAGATCCTATGGGATTATGGCCTCACTGAACAGTCACTACCTCTGTAAGGACTCTATTCCCAAACACAGTCATGGGGTGGGGTGTAGGACTTTAATGTAAGAATTTGGGGGAGCAACTCAGTCCTTAACTGGTGTGAATCTTTGGGATTGCCCTTCTTCCTTCTGTATCCCCGAGACTCACTGGGAAGGCAGAGGCATCCCGTCCCTGTTGAAGTCACAGACTGGGGACGATGACAGCTCATGTGATCACCCAAAGCTCAGTCTTTCCAGCTTATCTGCCCACGGGGGTGATGCGTCAAACAGCATGGCTCTTGGTGTCTTGCTTCACCTGCCTCGCGCTCTGCTGCACAGCTACTCCTTTGTGGTTACCATCAGCATGGCCCCCACAACCCCCACGACCCCCACCTCTGCCCTCCTTGGCCCCTCCTCCTGTCTACAGGTCACTCCCTCTTCACTCCAGGGACCCTTCTCCCTAATGGAGCTGGTCAGGGTCAGTCCCTGTTCTTCTCAATGTCTGGTGTCCCTGCCTCGTGCTCTTTAAATTCCACGGTGAATCATGTGAACACCTTGCCGGTCTTCAATCTCCGTATTTTTGGACGTCTTGTACTTTGCTGAACTTGCTTAATTAAACTAAAACTCTGATTACCTCTGATTCTCTTCCACCTCCATGTCCAATCAGGCAACTGACCAAAGCTAATGAAAACTCAGAGTCACTCAGCAGAAATGTAGCCACAGCAGGTCCTTCAGCCCCTCACTGGCCAGGCAGTGAGTCCCTTGCCTGGTCCTCCCAACCCCTAAAGAGACGATTTGTCCTCTCTCCTCTCTCGTCAGACCCGTGCCACCACCGACCCCATCCTTGTCCTGCACTGCTGGTCCCAGCAAGGCTGGAGGAACCTGAATAGCCTTCCCACTCACTCCTCTCACTCTGTCCTCTGTCCCAGTCCTCTGCTCCTCGCCTGACTTCTATCCTGGTAACCATGACGTAATATCCTTGTCCTTGACACAGACATCTTCTGACCTGATTCTATATTCTTTTAGAAAAGCCTTGATTCTATATTCTTTGTGCCTTATTTTCTTTGTCCTGGATTTTAACACTTCAAAGTTTTCGGCCGGTCACAGACTGGCTTGCCTATGCATACGTGATGCAATGAGTTGTTTTCAATCCTCATCTCCAGCCTTGAGATGACACAGAAGTCACACTAGAGGCTACTTGGAGCATGACAGCTGGTACTGCACAGACAGCCTGGTCACTGTGTACAATGAGCCATTAGCAACTCTCAAGGGAGTCACCATTCCCTGTTCCCTCCCAAGTCTCTTCCTGGACAGCTTTGCACCCCACACTGAGATTTCAGGCCCTTGCAGAGCCCTTGACAGCTCAACAGCTCTCTCCCTGCAGTCAGCACGAGGGAGGCAGCAACCACAGATGAAAATGTGTACGAGTCAGTTCCTGAGAAATGCAGGCACTCTGTGAAGATATAAGAGAAAAGTTCCTTTGCCTTTGTGATTCCAGTTTGGTTTTAGCAAATTATAGCTGTGTATTACCAATCGGCTGGCTTATCCCTTTGCTCTACCTGGATAAGAATTGTGGGCCGGTGAGGAACTTTTCTAGTACTGGCACCCCAGGTCCTTGAGTGCCCAAGACCTAGGGGCTGAAGTACCAGCCCCAGAGGCTCCCACTCCCAGCCCTGAGAGCCAGGGGACTGTTGCTCCAGGCTCAGGTTGGAGGCTTGCTGCTTTTGACTTTTAACCATCAGCAGCTCAGCACTCAGCTTTTGTAATCCTCACTTTCTGGAAGCAGTGAGTGGTGGCAGCAGAAAGCAATAGACGGCACCTTCTAGTGTTACAGTCACAGACTTCCGGCGCTAGGACCCTCAGCCCTCAACACAGCTAGTGTCATAGCTCGTGGGCCAAGGGTGTCTGAGACCCTTGGCTCTAAGGTATGGCAGTTCTCTGGAACTCTCCCAGTGACCAGGGCTGAAGCTCCTCTTCTCTGGCTCTATCTTCCTCAGCCTCAGCTCTCTACCCTCTCTTGCCTTCTCTCTATTCCACCATACCATGCCTTTGCTGCCTCTGCTCCTTGTCACTCTCTGAACTTCCCATCTGCCCCTCACTGCTGTCACCTCCGCTGCTGCTACCTCTCACTTCTACTTCCCTCTTCTCCTCTCTTCCTTACAACTCAGTCAGCTCTACTAAAGATTAAGATAAAAGTGGACAAAAGCCGGGCACTGGTCACACCTGTAATCCTAACTACTCAGGAGCCAGACATCAGGAGGATTGCCATTCCAAGCCAGCCTGGGAAAATAGTTCTTGAGATCCTATCTCAAAAAATCCTTCACAAAAATAGGGCTGGTGGAGTGGCTCAAGGTGTAAGCCCTGAGTTCAAGCCTCAGTACCACAAAAAAAAGACTAAAAAAGCCCACTCAAGAGAAACTTTTTGTTAGACTAACATTGGAAAACCAGAGGGCAGCACAGGAAGGTGTTTCCAAGCTAACTCACAAAGTGAGCTGAAAGATCTGCTTATATAGCCAAAAGGGGGTGTGTCAAGGGGGACTGCACCAGCCATAGCAAATGAAGGACATGGTTTGCACCAGTCACAGGCCTTCTGCTGGTTCACCAGGAGAAGTGGTCCCTCTCTGACCTGGGTAGAAATGACTGAGGTTCATCTAAAGATCCTGATGTCAAAAAGTTGAGCACAAGCTGTTTGAAACAATCATGTCTTGGACAGAACCTTCAGCAGTGAGTTGTGCTTTGGCAGCAGGCAGCTGTGGTTGTCATGTGGATTCCTCAAGTTTGCAAAGCAGTCAGGCTGACATGAGGGTAGTCTGGCTGTCTGGCTGGCTGAAGGTCCCTCACTCAAGCAACCAGGTGAAAGGAAAGGGTCTAAAAGCTGTCAATCAGGGAGTCAATCACTATGGCCCTCAACATCTCAGCTTAGTTAAAGGGAAAATAAACAATAAAAAGCGTTTTACAATAAAGACCTACCATTAACAGTGATTTAGCAGTTCTCTAACAATACCTCCTGTTCCAGTGCCCCATAGAGAACTGGGTCTCTCTAATCTGTCTCACAGTTCACGTCTATGGGGGACAACAAATCCCTGGTCTGCATAGATCCACACATCTACATAAGTCCTATGCCTGTATCTATACGTCTCCGTCTACATCTGTACCTACGTCTGTTCTTCTGTCTATATTTGTGTCCGCATCACCGAATCAACCAGCTGATATTACTGCAGAGGGGTGCACTAGTCTCTAGCCTCTCATTTTATCACCAGAGATGACTAACTACAGAGCATTTCAGGGGTCTCTCACCTCCCCTAACATCAGAGATAACTGCAGAGGGGTGCAGAGGCCTCTGTCACCCCTCCATTGTCTGAGACTGCTGCAGAGGGGTGCAGTGGAGGCTCTAGCAATGACAGGCTTAGGAAGGAGGCAGGCTGCATCATGCATGACATGTGCACGTTCAATCTGCAGAGCCACCTGTACTTGAACACGGGCACAGTCCCTCCCTGTAATTTATGCAGTTTACTTCCTGGTTGCCTGGTTCTCAATTAGCTGGCTGAAGACTATGTTGTTGTGTTTGAAATGGGGTCTCACTAAGTTACCCAGGCTGGCCTTGAACTCCTAATCTTCTTGCATCAGTCATCCTAGTAGCTGAGATTATAGGCTCACGACTCCTCATCTGACTTGGATGGCATAGTTTTGTTTGTAAATTTGACTCTAAAGAAGAATTGGAAAACAAAATTGTTCCAACACAGAGCAGTGTAAAAAGAGAACACAGATGCTGGTGTCCCTCTCTTGGCTCTAGGAGATGGAACATGAAGACTGTTCCAGGGTGTCCAACTCCATCAATCAGATCTGGGCTGAGGAATCTGGAGGATATGACTGGCTGATACACTCCCTCCTGGACAACTCAGGGGCCTGGTCACAAGGCTGGGTCAGGGAGGCCAGGATCATCCAACAGCAGTGGCTCCACTGGGCCCCATCCAGCATGTACTTTGATTTGAACATAGTGTGCTCCTCTAAAAACTTGTATCTAAACTTATTCCTTATTGTGAGGCATACAAGGGCACTTAATCCAACTGTGCTCATAAGTGGTGAGGCCAAAAGGAATTAATTAGGATTAGATAAGGTGATTAGGGGAGATCCCACATGGCTGATTCTTGTGGATTTATAAGAAGACAGAGACCAAGACACACGCACATCTCCCTGTCTCTTGCCCTGTGAGGCTCTGAGTCCTCTTACTTCTCTCTCCTGCAAGAAGGTCACCACTAGATGCAAGCCTTCATCCTTGGGCTTCAGGCACCTTGAACAAGGTAATCTTTTCGTTCTCACTTTCTTGGTGTATGATATTGTGTCATTGATGACAGAAAAGACATAAATTCCCCATAGGCCACAGGGTGCATTTTAGGGGTATACAACAGAGTAAGAACATCTGTTGAGAACTCACTGTGTAAATCACTTCATACAGGTTTGCCCATTTCTTCTTACAAAACCATACCTATTGGGTACTATCACCATTTTGCATTCCTTGATGGTGGAGCTGAGGTACTTGACCCAGGATAGCAAGCTGAATGTGGATCACAGCCCTGTTGCAACAGGGCAGGTAGACTTCCTGGGAGCAGCAGTGAGGTCCCTGGAACCTACGTGCTGTACCTTCCCCTGGGCTTTGGTGGAGCATCCAGCAGGATTAATGTGGTGCTCAGCAAAGCTGTCCAGCCACTCTCTATCTGCAGTCCTCATTTGTAAACCAGTGAGTGAGAGCAGATCAAAGACCTGGGGCAGAGCGAATGTAGTATTGCATTGAAGGTATTCAGCAGAGACTGCTAGTGGACAGTGACGAGGACAGAGTGAGGCTGCCACCTGGGGACAGCCCATCTCAGCATAGGTGAAGGCAACACCTACTGGGAACAGGGCACGTCCTTCCCTAAAATGAGCAATTCAGTGAGTCATAATCCACACTACAAAAGTGAAATGAGGGGTGATTTCAGCATGACTTGGAGGATGTTCTGTTATGTGACTTTAAAACTGGTCCATAGATCATGTAGATGGACGCACTCAGATTTCAGCAAATAGGAGAGATTCTGACATTTATAGCATGTAGTAAGGACAGTGCCCAGGCCCAGCCCACAGCTATACCTTCAGGTCCATGTGGGGTGGCTGGCCCCTGAGCTGGCCTCTGAGCTGACCCCTGAGCTGACCCCCTAAGATGACCTCCAAACTGGCCTCCTGAGTTGACCTCCTGAGATGACCTCCCAAGCTGGATCCTAAGTTGGTCTCCAAGATGGCTTCCTAGCTGGCCTCCCAAGCTGGCCTCCCAAGCTGGCCTCCCAAGCTGGCCTCCCAAGCTGGTCTCCAAGCTGGCCTTCAGAGCTAGTGTCCTGAGATGGCCTCTAAACTGGACTCCTAAACTGGACTCCCGAGCTGAGCTTCAAAGCTGGCCTCCCAAGCTGATCTCCCGAGTTGGGCTCCTGAATTGGCCCTCTAGCTGGCCTCCCGAGCTGGCCTGTGTGTGTGACTGTGGCTACAGAGGAACATGCTGGAGTGGTGAAGACACTGGAGCCAAATATCTGATCCATTAGGAGCTCCATGGGTGCTTCTAAGTGCTCTTCCTGGAGGTTCCAGCTGGCCTGCACTCCGTGACACAGCATTGAAAGAATTCCCAGTGTCTCCCTGGCCCCACCAGGCCCCGGCACCATGGACTGGTTTGCAAAATGACTGATCCTCTATTTTTGGGACATGATAGATCTGCTAACGCTTACTGTTTTCTTCCTTAACTGCCCTCAGCTTTCCAATCTCAGGAAGCAAGATTTCACTTTTATTACTTCCTCACATCCCAAACGTTCCTCCTCTGACTCACGCCCTGGTGAACCCCTCTCTGGGGAGCCATGTGACTTCTCACTAATTGCTTCTCTTTGTAAACAGCTGACCACCTGCAGACCCCAGCCCACCCAGGCCTTGTAACCTGTGAGTGCACCAACTGGCTGCTCACATCCCTGAATGCATGTGCTAAAATTCTCTCCGACCACAAAAAAATGTTCAGCCAACTAGAAACTACAAGTGGTAAATGACATGTTGCTGTAAGCCAACAGGAAATTCAAAGTCAAGCAAAGACGATATCCAATCCAAGGCAGTGTGTCCAGGTGTGTGTGCAGCTCAAGGTGTCTGAGGGCTGTCAAGGAGTGTTGAGAGGCTGTGGCTTTCGGTGACTGGCCTGCTGGCCCTCATGGGAAGTGTTCTTATCAGAAGAATATTTTAAAAGCAGTCTATGAAAGGAATTTCTAATGAAGTGTGAAAGTCTGAGGGTAGAAATGAAGGAAGCAAGATATCCAATTTGCTTCAAAAATTATTGAGTCAGCAGAAATTTAGGTACTCAGGGTTACTGAGGGTCGGTAAGCATAATTTTGTTTTCACCATTAGCAAAATTTGTCTTGAATTTACCAGAATCCTGTCACAAGTAGTTGTACGTAGTTGAAGGGTACGTGGAAGAATGCCAAAGAAAGGAGGAGACAGAGAAGAATGGGCGACTCTCTCCAGGACTTCCCTGTTAGAGCTGAGCCCCCAGGACGCTGACCGAGGAGTCCAAACCATTGTGTGTCAAGTACCTCTCTATGATGTGCTGGGCACCACCTATTAAGTGTGTCCTTAGTTGTTTCCCAAAGAGACGGAAATGTGCGAGCAGTCCTGGGTCCCTGGCAGACAGCACTTTCCCTGTGGGTTCATAGGCCCTGCAGACCTAAGACAGTGCAAGTCACCCTACACTCCACACCCCCAGGTAGTATGGTCGCTGCAGAGGGATCATGAATGATAACTAACAATGGCTTCTTAAGGTACTGTCTTTTCTTTCCCTTGAGAGAAAAATGCTCATTTTCTTTTGAAATTGTAAAGTTGCCACTTCAAACTTCGTTGAGACATACAGCATATTCCAACATTCTTCAGTTTTGGGGAAGGAGGGACGAAGTTCAGGGAAAGGGACGGAGGAAATTGAAAAACAGTAGTGGAAAATGCAAGAAGAAAGAAGGTAGGGCAGAAGGAAAGACAGACACAGATGGACAAGGTGGAGGACCACTGACCACAGCTCTTAACCCCTTGTCTGGGAAAATGATTGCTTCTTTGACATGCAGAAAAAGCTGGATGTACTCTGGGCTGAGTGTCCTTAAGTCACCTCCAGCCATATTTTTGTTCTTTGGCAGATGAAACACACAAGTTGCTTGGGCCCCAGCTCCTCCTTTCTCTCTCATGGGTTGAGTTAACTCCCACGTCCACTCCTTCTCCACCTTCTTTCCCCTCCTGCCCCAATCCTCCCTCCTCCACCCACACTCAGTGTCTGGCATGGCCTGGCAGCTGGGCCGCTGGTCTGCACGGAGCTTTTGTCCTCCCCTGTGCTCCATGTAGTTGTCACTTTCTTCATGGAACATGTCACTCTGAATGTCTCTTTCAGTGTGCATGTCTCCTTGCAGTAGCTCAGCCGCCAACTAGATCTGAAGCTGTGAGAGAACCCCGGATGTGATTCCCTTTCCCACCGCTCTTTCCACAGAACCTGATGCTCTTCCCGGGTTAAGAACAGTCCTTGGTTGACATCTACTGGAGTCATTGATCATCCAAAGAAGATTCATGCAATACAAGTTTTGTTCTGAAACCAAGAAGACACGTGAAGTGGAAAGATGCATAGTCCCTGGTGTCATCAATTCATGAAACAAAGACAAAAAGGACATTCAAGCCATCTGTGCACAGATCTGTACTTTTCCTGGCAACTCAGTCTTGGCAACAAGGAGAAGAAATGTGACCTTCCACTGGGTATAGTGTGCTGAGATGCATTGCATTTGACAAGGTTTCCAGCGTCGTGCTGCAACCTCAAGTAGCAAGACAAGAGTGAAGGTCTGCCACTGTGTTCATTTCACAGACCAGGAAATGGAGACTCCAGGAGTTACAGAGATGTGATCAGGACAGGGCAGTGAAATGGCTCACCTCCTGGTTTCTGCACAAGCCTTACGGATGAAGAGCAGTTAATAGGACCAAGCAAAGATCCCTGCAGAGCAATAGAACAAGAAGATATTTTCAGCCCAGCAGGATGCAGTCTCACCAACAGAATGAGGGTGTTGAGAAGCATGGTGACTTCTTGAGCAAACGCGGTGAGGGGAATGGGACATGTTCACTGGAGAGACACCGAGTCTCTCAATCTGATTGTGTCTGGATTGAAACATCCCCCAGAGATCCAGGAGAACAGCTGAAATTAGAGATGGCAACCTGGATTAAAACTCCATGGACATTATCAAAGCTTTGGATGTGATGTGACTAGAAGAAAAAAAACTGACCTGGAAAAGACTTTGAGTCCCAAGTATGAGGATTTAAAGAAGGAGGTCACTATGGTGGCCCTCTAGAAAGTGACCAAGGAGAAGGAAGCATAGTGAAGCCCTATTGTGATGGTCACTGAGGGAAAATGGATGCTTTTTGGGCAAGTCTTCAAACTTTAAGAGGCATGCAAGTTGCCTGAACATCCTGAATGCAGTCAGCCTCAGTGGGCCTGGGGTTCACCTGGATCTCCTCCCCTTAAGAAGCTTCCAGAAGGTGCTGACAGAGCTGGCAGGGGGTCACACCTCAGGGCCAAGGCTGCAGAGAGCAGTGTCCACAGGAAAGCAGTGTAGACCTTGGGTTCATCTAATGAGGCAAGGAGGAAGCCACTGGTGAGGAGGCAGGGACAGACATGAAGGAATTTGAAATGAAGGTTAGCAGAATGGAAGTTTAGTGGCAGCATGAGGTTAAAGGTCTCATTGTAGCTTTTAGTTTGGGGTTTGTGTTGAATTTGGATGAAAGAATCCTGGAAAAATTTCTTGCCAAAGAGTCATTCTGGAAAGGAGTATCATGACATTGGTTATGTTACCAAAAGTCAGATGGTGAGCCTTTTAAGTCATCTTTGGGTTGGATCTTGAATTCCTGGGTTCAGGAAGCACTTGGGGCATGGTCTCCTCTTGCAAAGTCAGCATGGAGCAGGGGCGTGGCACCCTCACCATCAGCCCAGCCCTAGGCAAGGGAGGGCAGAAAAGTGGAAAGCAAAGCTGGTTTTATGTTGCAAAATGAGTTAAGAAAAGGCAAATTCCCAGCAAATTTTTCTGGTCACATTATACTTTGGGGCTACACTTTATATTTTAAAAGCTCAAATTATTTATAATCTCCTGAAAATATGTTATCTTGCCATTTGTTTTCAATACCATGTCTGCAACTGTTCATAATATTTTAAGACATGTTCTCCCTTTGGGTAAATAACTAAATGTTGTCCAGATGAGCCCAATGACTGTGTTATTTTATGTGTCCCCTTTAAGCAGTTTGCATAGTGAGAAGATTTAATGGCTGCAAGTCCTGTCGCTCAGCTCAGCAGGGCTCTGAGGCAGGTGATCTTCTCCCCGAATTGTAGATGGAGACACTGGGCTTCAGAGAAGCTTGGGACAATGATGACCACAGGACTGAGTCAGTCACTTTTGTGTCACGAGAGCAAAACTCCCTGAGCAAAACGAACAGAGGCTCATTTATCTCGGTTTTGGAAGCTGAGAGTCCAATGCTGAGAAACCTCACTGTTTTAGCCCCTGGCTGTGCCATGTGGCAGATCACATCATGGGGGGAGGAAGTGATCATATCTCAAAACAGGAAGCCAGAAAATGATTCTGGGGGTTGGGTTTGCTCTTACAATAACTCACTCTTGCCAGGACTCAGGGTTCCCAGCAGAGAAGCCTTAATCCTTTCTGAGGGCAACTCCCGCAGTGACCTGAACACTTTCCAGTCGTCCCCCCACCCCACTCCCAGAAGATCCACATCACTTCCCAACATCATCACCCTGGAGCCAGACTGACAACACATGAACCCTTAAACCGTAGCAGGTGGAAATAGTTAATGCCTGCTCAGAGTCCGAAACCTACATGCTGGACCTGAGACCTAAATTCTGTGCACTTATCCACTGGATTTTTCCTTTCCCTGCCAAGGAGGAGGGTGGATGTAAACTGGGTGACATAATGAGGAATGGCCTCCAAAGTGGAGGCCATGTGAGCTTTCTCAGAGATACTGGCTCTGTTTTAATTTCATTGCTGCATAAATGAAGACTTGGACATTTGAAAGTCTTTAAAGATCATGCTTAAGCCAGAAGATTTATCTCACAGATAACTTCTAACCCAGCCAAGAAAAGCAAATAGTTGTTCATTCTAAATGTGTTCTGTGGAGATAAAATGCTCGCACAGTTCTGGGATGCCCTCATCACACTGAGCATCTGTGTTCGGCCATTCGTGGAGATGCTGAGCTCAGGTGACAGGAGACCTGGGGGAGGGAAGTCGGAAAGAAATATTCCCAGCCACTCCCAAATGAGCAAAGAATGAGTTCTCATATTCAACTTCCACACAGCTGACTTCAGACAGAGAGTCCCCTTCACTGACATTTGCTATTTCTTGAAAATTCACAGATTTCTCTTAAGAGAGAGAGTCATGTCATCCTACCCAGAGACAGAGGGGCTGTAAGACTCTGTGGTAAGGCAAGTGTGTTTTAGACATGAAGATCAAGCACTTCTCCTTGTATCTAAAGTATTTCAACCAGCACGTCGAATGTCTCTAAACCTACGCTACGTCAGGTCACGTCTGTCAGAAAACAGGTGCACATAGCACACTCCCTGGAACTTCACAGTGAGTCCATCTAAGCTTCTTCTCTTAAAAAAAAAGTACAAAATGGACAGCACAATACAACTTGGAAAGTAGTAATTATAGTAGATTTTTGACTCTAAAATGAGAATAAATCCATATGACCCTTTTCTACATTGGCTGCAGAAATCTAGTTAAAATTGTGGAATCTCTCCCTCTTTCCTTCCATCTCCCCTCCCTTCCTCCCTTTCTTCCTTCCTCTCTCCTTCTTTTCCTCCCTTTGTCTTCCCTCCCTCCCTCTCTTTCTTCCTACTGGGATTAGACGTCCTATGTCATGCTTACACTCTTTGCTCGAATCTGACTTCCATTCATGCTCCACTGAGGCAGAGAGGGGACACCTGTCTCTCACTCTACTGGAAGGGCCTGTGGCCCAGTCAGACCAATTGGAAGCTCAGTGGTCTGGGGCTGCAGCCTTGTCATTGTCACTGTCACCATCACTCAAGAGGATCCTCGGGGTAGCCAAAGATGAAGGAAGACATTCTCTTCTGCTGTGTTGCCCTCATACAAGGGCAGTGTAGCAAACAGCATCGACGCCTGGTCCTTACCCTGCAGGTCCTGAATGCCTAAGGGCCTTCTGCAGCCACAGAGTGTTCTCTTTCCATCAGGGCAAAAGACATTTTACAAGCTGTTGCTGTTGACAGTCCTTTTCTCCCGTGGAAACTGAAATATTGTATTAACTTCCACTCCAAAGAGATTGGTAATGACTACCAGTGATTTTCAACATATACTTGCAAAACAGGAAAGCCCTTGTCTAGAAGCACGGATCAGGAACATTAGCAGTGGTGTTAGGTGTGTTATGGGCTCACTCTACCTGTGGAGGTATAGGAGTGTCGAGACCCCTCATTCCACCACATCTAAACACAGTGATGCTGACTGTTGCATCACTAAAACACAGTTTTGTGACATTAGAGGCTGCGTCCACGCAGCACATCCAGAGGAGCTCTCTTTCTGTGTAGTCAACGACAGTGACTGCCATGTAATAAAATGACACAATTGCATTGCCAAGTTTTGAGAAAGTAAAGGAATACGTGTGAAAGAAGTTAAAGGTTCATGCTGTGTGTCTGCTTGTTAGCATTCGTATTATCAGTGTTCCTGATTTTGGCATGCAGACACAATATGCTTGTCCCTGACAATTGCAGGAAGAAGTATATTCAGGATATTTGCTAAGTGAGATCACAGCTGCTCTTGCCAAGGGGGGGTGATGTGTCACTGCATGAGGTGGTCTGTATGTTAATTTGCTCCACTAGAGCAACCATTTCACTGTAAATCTATGCTACAGCACATGCTTTAATACACACAAGGCAATCATTTAATCATTTAAACATTTAAACAGAAGACAGTGGCTCACCCCAGCAACCCCGTCTGAAACAGAGAGGATGCAACATGGCATTTGAGAAGCGACCCTCTTAGCAAGAGCCGATCATTTTCTCATTCCAGGATCACAGAGCCATAGCAATGGCTGTCGTAGTTCTGCACAGCCGAGAAACGAGAGGACCATTCACAGGGTCCTACTTTTGAGGATACCTGGAAATGGCAGTGTCTTCCCAATCTGTTAATCTTCCGTGAAAACAAAATTCACAAATAGGAGGTGTAATATACATTAGTGATCATTGCTTACACAAAAGAGCATACAGTTGAGTTGAAAGGATCTATGCTGGAAAAAACTGTTAGTGACCTTTTCCTTCCTTTAAACCTGCCTAGATTTCTTCCAATGATCAACTTCTGAAGGGCGCTACAGTCACTGTGAAGCAAGCAATGACAGCCTCTTCTACGTTTGTTATGTTTTATTTTTCCCTTCCACTAGCAACTCCAGCCTCATCAATTTAGATCGAGGGAGATGTCCCCAAATTAAGCAAAGGCTAGTCGGTGAGTGGAGACAGCACTTTGGTCCTTACCGTTCACTCTGCAGCACGCTTCTGGAGTGACCAATCTCTCTCTCCATGGTTTGTGAATATCCTATGCATTAGTTTGTGCATTGATTCTATATACTGATATCATTTTCTGGGAAAGTTCACAGGGAAGTTTGGAGGGAAATCTTCATAGAGAACCACAAAGGTTGAACGTTCCATTCCCCATCCTTCCCTCTTCCAAGCTATGAGGTGTTATTTCTTAACAAAGACCACCCCAAATGCAAGTGCACCTTTGAAACACTGTGGAATCCTGTATAAATATGGCTCAGACTCTTCTGTGGATGTAGTCCTTAATATCATTCTGAAGAAAGTGGTTTTCAAGCTCTCAGAATTAATAGTTCTGGGATGTCATTCAAGAGAAACGGCTTCTAGGGAAGGATCAGGATACCAGGCTCATGCCAGCGCTGGAAGCTGTGACTGCAACACTTCCAGCTCCCTCTGGGGAGGGACAAGCAAGGCTGATGGGTGGCCCCGCAAGTGGTTGACCAGTAAGACAATTTTAGTTTTCCTTTGTCAAATACAAGGGTTAAATGTTCCATTGAGAGCAGTCAACCAGCCCTCTGTGAGGACAACTCCATTTTCATTTTCTTCTGAGACACCTCATTCTCACCCATTCCCTTCCATCACCAAAATGAACCACCATGATACCCTTCAGGATGGGTGCTCACCTGTGTTGTCAATGATGCTGGCCGCACTGTGTAGACAGATGCATCCTTTGTTTCCTCTTACCTCACAGATCAGATCACCCTCATCACTGCCCTTCCTACCATCTACTTTACAAACTCCCACTAAGCGTTCCATACCCTCTTGGCTGTCCATGCTGGGTGGTGATGTGGAGCCCTTGTGTGGACATGCCTCCCCTGTAGGAAGAAGTGGTGGGGAACAGCACCAGAAGATGGCTGCTGGGAAGTCTCAGCCGGCAGTGAAGGGTGGATCACTGGCACAGTTTCTGCTTTCTCCATGATGATGCCAGAGACTGCCTTGGTGTATTGAAAAGTTGGGAGAGGACAATCAGGGGTGACAGAATTTAGGGAGGGCTGGCAACCTGGGCAAGTTGCAGACATGTGACTGCTTCTCAACCAGAATCAGACACTTGCCCCACTGTGTGGAGTGGCGGGTTTTGGACCAGCTCCAGGGCCTGCAGAGTAACCAGTGAGAGACCTTGATCCTCACCTCACCTGGACCAGTCTTACCTGGTCAAAATGTTGTGACCTTGGGTCTAGGACCTTGCAATTGCAGTCAGCTCTGCAGTAGACTGTTAGGAAGACCAGCAGGGCTCTGGAGGGAGGCTCAGAGACTAGGGCTGGGCAGAGCCATATTTTTCTGTTTGCAATGAGTGGGCTTCTGTGGCAGGCCCCACCACCACTCTCTGCTTCAGCAGCAGCTACTTCCTTGGCAGAATTTTGTCATGCCTCCTTTGGGGACCCCAGCAAAAGCCCTTGTCTGAGCTCAGAAATGCCAGGGCCAGTGGATTGCAGTCTCCTCTTTTAGGCTGAGCAGCAGTCCTGCAGCCTCCTCTCACTTCAAGGATTCTAACCTTGTCCTTTTGTTTCTGTGGCCCAGAGTTATCTACACTTCTTGCATGTGCTGCCGTGGTGTACCCTTCATGCTCTTTTCCTCTGCCTTTTCTACCTCCTTAAAAACTGATTCCTTGTTGACAATTCTGGCATAAAGTCCTCTCCTCTCCAATAAAACGTGTCACTTCCTTCTCCTGACTGTACTCCCAATGACCAGGAGAGACCTAGGTTTAGGAAAACATTTTATAAATGACTCAAGGAGTAAGGAGCTCCACAGAGAGATGATTTAGGAAGGACAAGGTGACACAGGGTACAGCTGAGAGGGTCCAGAATTGAAGTAACAGAAACAAGAAGAGCAGGAGAAGAGAGACGGTCTGAGAACTGTAACCACAGCCAAAGGACTTTTACAGACAGGACGTCTGTATGGCATCTGGGTTTGCTTGAGTGCTAACATAATCCCCCTTCCCAAATCTCTGCTGTCACCTGATGCCTCCATGAAGGTGTCCACATGGCCTTCTTGTTTGTTGGTTTCTGTTTGTCTGACTGCTTTGCAGTGGGGTGGGGGCTGCGCTGGGGTGGGATGTGGAAACTGTGGGAAAAACTGAATTCCTTTTCTGGATCAGCACATATAGAACTCAACACTGTGGGAGAACCGTATTACTAAAACACTGAACAACTTCATCCAAGACTTACCTAGGAGAGGACTGTCAATCAAACGTGCCACATGCATTGTGCATGGGATAGAATTTGCAGACTCTGCCGTAGAAAAGCAAAAAAATCTATCAGCTATTCATCTGTTGTGTATCTATCATCTATGCATCATCTATCAATCAATCACCTACCAACCTATCCATCAACTGTCAACTTTTTGTTACATACTGACCTGCCTACTTAGCTGTGTATCATCTATCAGTTGTTATCTGTCTAATTCATCTATCCACTCTATCATCTGTTTAGCTATTCATCCATTCTATCATTTATCTATCATTTATCTATCATCTACCACCTACCAATTATCTATTGTATATGATACCACCATTTACAAGCAAACAGACATACCCCAGAATCATTGGATGCAAAGAACAGTTAGACCTCCCTAGGTGGAAGGTAGTCATTAAGATATTAACAGGTCATCATTAAATCCTTATGTCATGTAGGACACTGTACTAGACATGGTTCACAGTAGAGGGAAAAATAAGTGATTTCTTAAATCATTATTGAATTGAAATATGGACTAAATATCATGAGGAAGAAACAGACAACCATGGGACCAGGTATGAGGGTTTCACCCCAAATGGGGAGGACTCAGAGAATTGTCACAGTAAAGAACCCCAAGTCTCAGTGGCCCAAGCCATTGGAGTCAGCTTTCCATCCCCTCACAGATTGGATAAAGGGTTTCTGATCAGCTGAACATGTAGGCACAATGTTCTTCTCCATGTGTGAGTCCACTGTCTTTGAAGCTCCTCATCTCTGCTGTTATCCAGGATGAAAAATTTCTTCAGTGCAGGATTTGGGGGTCAAAAATGTCCTAAAGTGCCTACCAAACACATGAATTCTGTAGTCTGGGGCCCTTCCACATGGCCACCACTCTGCAAACAGGCTGTCCCCAGCATGTCTAGGGAGAAGGGCATGCCCATCACCCACAGCCTCCTGTTAGCAACACAAAGAGGGAGGTATGGGGGACAGAGCAGACAGTACAGGAGCTCCCAGATATGGAAGTCTCCGGACACCCCAGGAACAGACAGAAGACCCATGTGGTCAGCTGCCGTGGGTGAGGATGAAGCTGTCTAGGGGATGTCCCGGAGTCTCTCAAATCACATGGAGGTTTTGAAGGGTTAAATAAACAAAAATCATCATCTGAGTTTTGTTTTCATAAGCTTGCTCTAGCTTTCAGGTGGAGGAGGGAAAGAGGCAGCTTTGGAGGCAAGGTACGCTGGTAAGCAGAGTTCATAGACTTGGTGATTGGTGGGAAGAAAGAGAGGAGAGATGACTCCGTCCAGGGTGTTAGTGATGATGGGTCCATGGGCTCTTAGCACTGGGTGATGAGGTCACTCCAGTGCCACCTACAGGTATCCCAAAAACCACAAAGCATGACACCAGTAAAGATCTTCTTTGAGACTTATATTCATAAAATCCACATCACATGGAGTCTGGCAATGGCTCAGTTCCTGATAAACCTTTACACTTTAGGTAAGAGGTTTGGGTGATGAAGTTCAAGACCCCCCACTCACAACTGGCCACTAAGTGCTACAGGAAACAGACACTCCTTAATTGAGCATGACCTTGAGTCCCTCCCAAGGGCTTCCACTGCATGGAGGCGCAGTATATATTACAAGACTAGCTTCACTGATTCCCATTATTTGGGGGGCTTTAGAAATGCCACACTAACACACATTACTATGGTTAGGGTAACAGAAAAATTCCACAACCTCCTGGAATGTGAGCCTTTCTAATCCTGGATGATCGGAAGTAGACTTTTATGGGTTTGTTGCACTCCTCCCCTCTCAGAAATTCTTGCACCTGTGCTTAGTTCTTGTACATAGCTCATATGGAAAGACAGACTCTTCAAAGCACTGGGGACAGAAATCTGTAGTGAAGGAAGATGGAAATGCAGTCAGTGGTTCCTGAGCCGCCTGCCAGGGCCTCGCCCCGGCTTCCTGTGAAGGGGGCCCTGTGACGGTAGCTAGAGTGAAATATCATTTCTGCGGCTTGTCAACTCCTCTAAAAGAGCTCGTTCTGTTTTATTGCTCTGGTTTTGCAGTCCTCCTCGTCAGCAGAGTGTGTGATACATGACCCTCTGTGGTGGGGTTGGGTATGCTGGTGTGCCAGAAGCTACAGTTAGAGTTGGCTCCTGGTCTTCCATGAATTGGGTTTCTCTGTGTTCCACCTGGTTCTTATGTCTTCCAAATGTGGAGACAAACAGGGTGACTGTCTTTACAGACTGTCAAGCAGCTGCATTCAACTCAGGCATCTTTTCCGTAAGAAGTAAAGCATATGGGATTTGGCAAACTCACTGCAAACACTTTATCCAACACATGCCTGTGTAGCAGCCTGCAAGCAATGCTGTTGAGGACACCTCTCTGAGCACAGCTGACGCAATACCTTCCCCTCTGTACGCAGGGTTTGCTAAGGCAATGACTGAATGATCTCTAGGTTAGTTCGTGCCGTTCAGCAGCCACATTGGTGAGAATCCATTGAGCATGGTTGCAAAGCTTGGAGTTGTTCTAAAGATGCCACGCATTGCAGCTTTGCAGAGAGCCTTCCAGACGGAAGTCCTCAGGGTGGGTCTGCTCACCAGACCTGCATGGGGGCTGTAAACCACAGGCTGAACTGAATGATCTCCTTTCCTCTGACTCCATGACCATCTCTCTCGGAGGAGTTTATGACTTCATGTCAACAAAATAACTAAAAAAGCATTCACGACACCAAGCGTTTGAATTTCTACAACAGTTCCTGTGCCATATCCGGAATCTAAATCTCTTACCACTAGGCTTTCTACTACCATAATGGGAAATGTTAGTGTACACCGTCCCATGGAGCTCGGGACACACCGTCCCGTGGAGCTCGGGACACACCGTCCCGTTTTTAACACTCCTCTTAGAACCTCCGTAAGGAAAGCATCTAAAGTTAGGAATGTGAAGTTGTGGGGCTGAAGCACCCTGACAATGGCAGGCGAGTGCAGAAGATGGAGCCTCTCTGCCTCCCCTTCCAGGTCCTGATCTCCTGCACCTTTTGGGCCTAGTGACCCGGTGGCCCTGTACCTTTCTGCAACACCTATTTCTGTGAGGTAGCCAGAGCAATAATGCAACACAAGTACAGGTGAGGTGCCTTCCTTCTCTTGTTGATTTTCATGGAAGAACAGGCCACAGAGGAAGGTTGTCAGTGTTGTGTAGGGTGAATTTGTGGAAATAAAATAGTCTCAGAATCATCAAACAAGAGTTGCTGGTAGAGAACTATAAGCTCATGTCAATAGTCCCCAGTACTGTCACCATTTTAGTGACAGCCTTTTAATTCCATTCTGAAGACAAAAATCATAATTAGCATGAATGAACAAATTATGCATAGTTTGTTCCTACTAATGATATCTAGAATTATTAGTGGTTTATCACAAAAATAAGAAAAATTGAAAATACATAGCAATACAAATATTGCTTCTGAATAAATATTGCTCTTATGCAAGCCACTCTTTTCAGTCTCCTTTAAGGACTGAGTAGCATTTTATGCAATTCCCTGTGTAGTAAATTCAGAGAGGGCTGGGGACACGACTTAAGTGGTAGAGCGCCTGCCTACCAAGCACAATGTCCTGAGTTCAAACCCCGGTACTGTGAAAAACAAATAAAAAACAATGAAAGAACTGAAATTGCAGAGGAAATTGGGAATGTATTTTTGAGTTATCAAAACCTGAATACGAATAGTCACATTGTTTTATAAAACCAAGTCCTTTTGTAAGCATGCACAGATTAGCTACTCCTCCCCCAGAGAACCTTTCTTTGGGAAAGTGCCAAAGGTCCTGGCTCAAGTTTGGAAAAACTTTTGAGGACCAAAGAAATCACACCATTTATTGATTTATTGATTCTTAGTTTCAACGGCTAGAATTCTTAAGTCCATTCCACATATTACTTAGTGATTCTGAACCCCCAGGAAATGTAAAACTCATTTCTTCTTTCTTATTAGGAGAAATTAGGAGGGAATCACTCCTGTGATTTGTCTTTCAAAGTGCAAGGTACGTATTCTATTCCCAGATACTCTCCAAACTGAAAACTGTCATATTTATACACTTACACTGACAACTCCGTACATTATGTGTGGGTGTTTCCTCCACTTTGTGTGTCTATATGCACTTGCATTTGGAATTTTTACACCAGTAACTGTTGCTCCAAGTGTAGAAAATGTTAGCCTGCAAATATTGCAGAAATGCCCTGTTATTACAAAGCACAATATATTTGAGATACAAAAGAGGACCTCAGATGAACTGTGAAACCATCTCTATAAGGAATTCTAAAAGTAAACACAGTATATTTGGAGCCAAAGGCATTTTGCTGCCTAAGACAGCTTGTTTCCAGGAAAAGAGTAATGAAGGCAATTTGATGTAATTCAATAAAGAAAATCTATACATATTCAGACAGTGTAATTTGTATAAAGGCAGAGTTAGAGCAAGAGCTGATTGTTAAAACATGAAGAAATGAGGATCCAAGAAATTGGGTTTTGTTCATGACTTGTGTTATGTCCTGTGATGGTGCTGCTATGGTTTGAACATGAAATGCCTCTCACAGGCTTCTCTGTGTGGAACCTGTGGCCCCCAGCTGGTGGTGCTATTGTGAGAGGAGGTGGAGATGGGGACATTGGCCTGGCGGGAGGAAGCAGGTCACTGGAGGAGTGCCTGTGCAGGTGACACTTGGTCCCTCATCTCTTCTTCACTCCACTACCTGTCCACACAAGCCATCAGCCTCCTCCTCAAGAGACTCCCACCACCATAAAGTTCTGCCTCACTCACCATGGGCCCAGAATTAATGGAGCCAAGGACTATGGACTCAAAAATCTGAAACTCTAGCTAAAATAAATATTTCTCCCTTTAAGTTGCTTCTCTCAGGTTCTTAGTCACAGCAGTGAGAAAGACTGACTACTACAGATGCTAGCTATCTTTCTGAGAGGGTTTCTACATGATGTTTGTTGTGACAAGAGTGTCAGCTCGAGTACCAGACCTGGAAATGTTACAAGCAGTGCCGGGGATTCTTCTGCTCCATCCAGACAGAAATCTCACACCAGCAAGAGGCAGCTACAGAGGGCCTTGAGTTCCAGGGGCTCACAGGCTGGGCTTGCAAACCTAAAAAGCCCCGAGAACCAGAGGGTTATGTTTCCAAGCTGTAAAAGCCAAAAGCTTATCACTGTAGGTCCTCAAACAGAGTCTCCCTGCTCAGGTTTTAGTGTGCCAGTTTTACCCCAGAGACAAAGGTCCTGAGCTTTGAATTTGATCAGATGTGGGTCCTCTCTCTCTCAGCCTCTTCTAGCGACCAGGTCTGCGGTTCTCACAGCCCAGGCTCCCGCAGGCTCAGTTTCCCTGCTGTGCTTCTTAGCTTCTTGCAGTGTCTGCCCTCAGTTGCTTTCTGGATTTCTTCAGCCTCCTCCTGGGATTTCAGTGCAGAGCTTCAAGTTTCAGATCTCTTAGCTCCTGGTGGATCTCTAGAACTCATTAACTGCCTCCTTCCTGCTGCTGCCAGGGATGGAAGCCTGGGGCTTTTGTGCAACCAGCTCAGCCCACTCTACCCATAATAAAAGCCACAAGTAGGCAAAAAACCATGGGAGAGAAGCCTTTATTGGGCTCTAATGTTCCAATACTGGCAGGAAGATCACAGGAGAAGCCTCTGGATCTGATCCAAAAAGAGTGACAAATGCTCTGCTTATGTAGACAGAAGAGGGATGTGGCATGCTTGTGCATGGATTTTAATGTCACAAATCACACAGCACAGCTTCCAGTTCCTCCAATCATCCCAAGCTTGCATACTCTCACCAATCATAGTCTTCACATTGCATCAATCCCAGGGTGCTTTATAAATCACTGGGGAGGTTCCTTCCCACTCTACTGGTCTTGAGTGAGAGTAGCAAGAGAGGTTGCAGAGTGAGAGGGTCATCTAGAGTTTACCAAGCCTTGTGATAACTGAAGCTGGTGCAAGTTTTCTGAAGCAGTTGTGTCTGGAGCAGAGCCTTCTGGTACAAAAGTCTGTGGCCTCAGCAGCACTGTCATTGCAGGGGTCATTTCAAGGTTCATTGCAGCTGGAGTGTGATTTCCTCAAGGCATCTGTGAAGTGTCCAAAGCAACCTGCAAGCTATGACAGTTGGCTGAAAGTCAGAAGAGGGTCCACTCTCTTGATAGCTCCCAGCTCAAGGGAGCAGGGCATAAGGGAAGGATCTGACAACTGTCAATCAGAGGGGCAAATCAGTTAGGTTCTTAATGTTTGAAAGAAAACTAAATGAGGATAGGTAAGACACCTAAAAAATTAGCTAGCATTTGTTGCCCTCAACTCCGAGAAACTAAAGCAGATACCTTAAAAGCAACTGAGGCCAATAGGAAAAGGGGACCAGGAACTAGAGAAAAGGTTAGATCAAAAAGAATTAACCTAGAAGGTAACACCCACGCACAGGAAATCAATGTGAGTCAACTCCCTGTATAGCTATCCTTATCTCAACCAGCAAAAACCCTTGTTCCTTCCTATTATTGCTTATACCCTCTCTACAACAAAATTAGAAATAAGGGCAAAATAGTTTCTGCTGGGTATCGAGGGGGTGGAGGGGGTGGTAAGGGAGGGGGTGGGAGCAGGGGGGAGAAATGACCCAAGCATTGTATGCACATATGAATAATAAAACAATAAAAATTAAAAAAAAATACAAAACACTGATTACACCGTAGCAGGTGCACAGGAAAAAGTAGTATTAAATTCAGCAAAATAAAAAAAAAAGAAAGAAGAGTAAACTTTAAAGGGAGCTGACACTAAAGACCCGACATTGACTTTAACATTCTTAACAGCATTTAACAGTGTTCAGGAGAATTGGGTCATTCTGTCTCTCAGGGAGAAGTCCCCAGGCCTCTGAACCTCAGCCTCCCTCAGCTATAGAATGAAAGAAAAGGAACAGTCTTCCTGTCATCCAAGGTTCACATTCCCAGAATGCTGCAGGGTCTGGTCAGGGTACCACCAGGCAGCCTGGAAGCCACACCAGAGCAGACCTGGTGGGAGACAGATGCTCAGGACACAGAGGCCAGGACTTGGGGAGAGCCCTCCTCAATTACAGGCTGAATACCAGGTCTCCAAATAGTGGAGACTGAGGACAGGCTGGGCTACCAACAAGAAAACACTACATCAGACACCCATGGCCAATGTGTTGCCCCACCGTTACCTACTGGGTCTCAGCCAGAGGGCAGGCCAGAGGGACACTGCCTGCATAGACCCTCAGGTGTCCCGTTAGACATGGGATGTGGGGGTCACATCAACAAACCAAATCTCACGAAGCCAGGTCCCAGGTCTGGGAAAGGTGGACCTACAGGAGCCTGTGTCAGTAACCCATTGGTCCCGTCTGAAGAGAGCAGGGGTGCCAGGGTTTTTCTGAGGGTTCCATAACTTCATGTGCAATGCTTTCCAAACTGCAAAGTTGTATTTTTGGTAAGGTAGGATAAGCTTATTGTCTGCATTAGCATCCAAATTACTACCTACGAGGACCACAATATGTCTTTATTCAATGTCCTGCACATCTGATGACGCTCTGGTTTTCGTGGACAAACACAGATGTGGGATGGTGTTTATTGTTAACAACAACAAATTTGTGTAGCCATGCTTATCAAAGCATTCCTCGGCTTTGTGGTTATCAAATGTTGCAGTTTGTCAAATGTTGGAATGTTTTTACATAAAAACATTTTCTACAGAAAACACAGAAACGTGAGTTGGGAGCTCTGTTTGCTCTGCTTAGAGATCATGCCTTCTCAGCATGTGTGAGCGTAAGACCCCAGACAGCAGGGCTTTGCTGCGTCTTCATGCCATGCCCCAAGCTCCTAGAGTAGGTATTCAGTGGGTGCATGGATGAATTCAGATTTTTTCCGGCTAATGCAGTTCTTATCCACTGTTGGATGCATTTAACCTCATGATAATTGAACTCCTCCATCTAAAACACAAAGCAGGGCTTCCTCAGGGAAGACTAACATCAAACCTTGGGGTGCACTTCTGTTTCATGAGCTCTGTGGTCCAGAAGCACACATTCGGGGGAGTTGGGCAGCCTGTGGTCCTGCCCAATGTTTCACTAGGCCCCTGAGTTTGGGTAGTCCTTACCGCAGTCTGGAGTGTCCCCCCAGCCTTTCCCCGGGGGGGTCATTTCCCTCTCCAACAGCCCTGGGTGAGATGAGGAGGCCATTGTCTGGACAGGCTTGTGGGAGCCTGGTGTGTGGCCACAGAAATCCAGTCTGGGCCTGGGTCCTTCCTGTCTTGGATCGTCTCTTTGAGCTTTTCTCGGAAGCTTGGGCTCTGAGTCTGAGGAAGTTCGTGTTACATTGAAGGTAAATGTTGAAACAAACTTTCCATTTCGTAACCAAATAAAGGCTAGATACATTCTTGCAAGGCATTAAGAGAACCACAAATGATTTGCTGATTTTTGTTTCCAAAGAAATTATTTTAAGTCATGTTTTGGCAAGAAATGACATAGCTTTTCCTGGATTGGGAGCGTTCCTTGAATAAGGACTCTGGATTTTAAATTTTCAAAGTTACTTCAATCTAAAGAGTAAGAAAGTATACAAAACATTATGAAAAGAACGGCAGCAGATAACTTACAGGCATTAAATGTGCAAAACTTGTGGTTTGTTACACTACGAGGGAAACCAAAACTCAAAATAAGCTCCACGTCAGGTCTACAACTGCCAAGGATCTGAGAACACAAAACACAAACGCTTAAAACTTTGAAATCCTGGCTGCAGAAAGAGTGGGCAGGGTCTCTGAAACTCAAGATGGCCCCTGATACTACACAGTTGATGTGGAATTTTGAGGGAATTCAAAGAGTAGAGACATGAAAGGCCAAGTTGACCCATCTGACCCTTGTGGCTGCTAACTGGGGGTTGGGAGGGGCTCTCCATTATACCAAGGAGAAAACTGAATTTCCAGAGAGCTGAGGGAGTTAGCCAGCTACACAACTAACAAAAGATAGAATTTGTGTCCAAAATCTGTGCTTCTTATGACAAAATAGCAGCTTCCTTTTACAAAAGTTAATTTTGTTCATGCATGAAAGAGTCATTTATTAAGAAAAATGTTGTAAAATAGGAGCCTAAGAAACTGAGGTTCAAGATTAGGGACCCTGGTTCTCACTTGTTTGCTTTCTGACCTCACATATGTCCTTCAACTCTCAGAGAGAAGTAATATGTGGGCATGAAGATCTCTGTCACCGTGTCCAAGTGGGAATTGAACCAAAGGCCCCATCAAGGAAAGGATGCTGAGCTGGGGGAAGGAGAGGAGGGAAGAGAAGAGCACAAGGAACCATTCCCAGCTAGGTACATGGTGGGGACCACCAGCTCCAGTTCACTCATGTTTGCTAAAGGACTTAAGCTTTGTGTTCATTAAAGGTAGTCAAACCTGTGTTAAACAAACCTGCTCATATCTTTGTATTATAAAGGCCGTCATGCACTTTAAGGGTTTAGGTTGGAGTTTGCCTTACGAAATGAAAGGGGGAAAAAAAAACAGTTTTTGGTGTCAAACTCTTGCATACTTGCAGCATTACAATTCTCGCTGCTTGTAATCAATCCCATCCCCGTATTCATGAGGTCACTGTTTCTCAACAAATTATGTTGAGTCTCCAACAAGAATCAGGGATTCCTTTCAGAAAACTGATTCTACACTTTCCTGGGAATCCCAATGTGTATATGAGCTTTGAACTCAAAATGGTGAGACTTTCCAAAGACTCTTCCTTGTCAGGTATGTTACGAGTCCAGCTCTTTCGGATGAAAGTGGTAGAAAGAAAAGATGGACGCCAGCTCACAGCACAGTTCCATGTGTTCTTAAGAGCTTTTGCTTAGAAACCAGGATGTAAGTGTGTGGACTCACACTGCTCTGCCCAGGACGGAGTCTGCAAGTCGGAGCTCTCTCCTTTTGCAGGAGCATCTGCACCAGGAGCCTATGCAGATGCACTCAGCGTCCTGTTCTCCATCTCTGTCTCACCAGGGACCTCTGTGGAGCCTGGGCTCCCTGTGGTACATGGGACATCCCTTCACACTCTGAAGGCTCCACCTCAAGTGGGCAGTGTCTCTCACATTTTCTGATTCACTCCTTTCTCCTTTTTGCTCAGCCTATATGTGGAGGCAGCCCAGAGCTACGGGCAATTTAAGGCATGGAGTGAGGGGCTGAGATGATGGACAATGGCCTGCCAGGGCTGCTTTCTTTGGGGGAACGTCCCTTCCCCGTTCCTCGAGTGTGTCCTGGAAAAATCAAATCCCCCACAGTGAGGCTGTCACAGTGATGCTACCTCAATTCCCTCTCACACTTTCTTAGTTGCATGGTCCCCTTCCTATAGACACCTCCAAACCAAAGGGTGCCATGCAGCTGATATCCACACTCAGCTTGGGGAAGGCCCCCTAAGACCACACCAGCCTCTGGCTGTGAGACAGCCTACACAAGGAAGTGACTGCTACCTCCATCAGACTTTGACAAACATGAGACCACGAGCCTCCAGTCACCAGAGGATGACCCCATCTGGGTGTTCACACGCTCCAAGGGAAGCCCCCTCCCCAGCATCTCAGCTGTTCCCACTCTCCACCACCCTGGAGCCCTCAGCACTGTGGTTTTTCTATCTATTATAAGAGTCATTTTTTAAAGTACATTAACCCACAGTGGAAGTCACTAAGCTTTTAAAAATGCACTTGTCTGGAAGTTTACGCCGTGGCTATTTTGATTAGATCTGGGGTGTTTCTTAAACTCTTTAGCATCCAATTCAGAGATTCTTGCATGGAGAGGTCACCCTCTGCGATGGCTGACCTCATCCATCCCTCTGCACTAGCTCCTCCCAACTTCATCTTCACTGATGCTGAGAAGTTTCCCACAGCCAGCCAGTGCTTCTCGGGCCACCCCAGAATCTGGCCAGGACAGGCATTGATGCCTGGTCCTTTGGGGAGGGTGGAGGTCTCCACTCCACTCGGAGTGGAGAGGTGCATTACTGGACTTTCCAAATTTCCTTGGCCCAGTCTTATCCTGCCGCAAAGTAAGGAAAAGTCTAACTTTGAGGAGGTTATGTTATAAAGGGCTGTCTGAGACAAGATTTCCATTTGCTAATGACCAGTGCTGTACGCACACATCCACACTGAGACAACTTTCACAGGAAATGGAGTGGCTTCAAAGTATGGTCTGATTTCTTTGTTTGATTAAAAGATTTTGCTCAAAGATACTATAAATTTGAGCTTATTGCTTTTCTCATCAGTGACTGCACGTGAGCCTTCACCAGTCCTCTATCCTCGTGTATGGTTGTTGAGACAGAAAGGCCTGAACAATCCACTGTTGACATCTTTTGATTCAGGGCTGAATCAACATGCCTTGCACTTGTCGAGGTGACAGTGTGTTTAAAGGTTGTTGGCACAAGAACCTCTGCCAAGGAATTGTTGATTGCCATTGTGGGTTTGATAATTGTCTTCTGTGAACCTAATTTCTACCAGTGACTGTTCCTCAGACACACCCCTGGCTCTGCATCTTAATTACTCCACTGGGAATGCCTGTCCAGTCCCTTCTTCTCTCAACCAGTTTGTAGACCTTGGGATCCAACCTTCCTAAGTGAGGCCACCCGTGAGTCTGTAAACACAGGCAGCACTGCCCGTGGCCAGATACGGGGACCCTAGACCCAAGGGGACAAATGCTGTTGTCTCTGAGCCTAACTCCTAGTGGAGATCCAGTCCCTCATTTTGCATCAAGGATCTACACGATTATTCTACCAAATTTGCCTCACGGCACTTTGAAACAGGAGGTGTGATCAGCAGGCAGATCTCCAGGTGGCCAGGCCCCAGTGGCTGCCCATCCATGCAGCTTGCTGACCCTTCTATTCCCCTCACATCTTTGGCTTCTGACCTGACTCTCTGCCCCTCTAGTCCCACTCCCATTCCCTTCCCTATGGATGATGTCCCTACCAGCTGATGGGTAAGAATGGGGGGCAGGCATGAGCACCTCCTCAGAACCCATGAGCTCAGTTTCTGTGGCAGTGTCCGCTGCCTCCCACAACCACCATCACTTGGGGTTTCAATCCAGCTGGCTTCCTCTCTCAG
The DNA here is from genome assembly GCF_047511655.1 of Castor canadensis. Lineage (NCBI taxonomy): Eukaryota > Metazoa > Chordata > Mammalia > Rodentia > Castoridae > Castor > Castor canadensis. The sequence continues at coordinate 999,333 of NC_133386.1, read as the reverse complement.
CACTCTCCATTGCTCCTTCCCCATCCTTCTCATCTAGACTTTCCTTCTCCTCTGGCTGCTTCTGTGTGAGAGCTCCTTGCCCAAGTTGTGGTCTCCTGCCCACAATGTGAGCTGTCCCTGAATAAGATGTAAGGTCCCCCTGCCCACAATCCCTGCTACTCAGCCCCCTCCTCTTTCAAGCCATCCTTTGATTTGTTGTCTTGATCTATCTAACACATCTTAAATTAGAACTGTCATTTATCTTATAACTGTTAAGGCAATTCTCACAATACCTGCCTTGACAGATATGTTATTTCTGATATGTAATAATGAGATTAATAAGCTTTGAATGGGTAACTGACCTTCCCAGAGACACACAGGCTGCAATGGCTAAGTCACACTGTGGGAGATCCCAGAGCCCCTGTGTGGCAGCCCTGATCATGCACTCCTCCAAAAAGTTTACAGTTTCCTCAAAGTCGGTAGCACCCTTCCACACACATGATGAAAAATGGTTAATCTTCACTGCCTGACTAGTATATGCCAGGCCATCTCAAAGAACTCCGAGTACAGCAAGTCGCTTAAATATCAAACCACTCACGTAGGGTACTGACATAAATGTCCTCACTTCACACACAGCAAAGTTGGAGCTCCAGGTGTAAAAACTTAGCCAAGGCCAAAGAGCCAACACGCTTGACTCGTGTCTTCCTCCAGCAGACTAGGAGTCTAACTCCGTACACTGCGTCTTCCATGCTTTACACGTTGCATCGCAGCCATCAGCCTCTCTGCTCAGATAGCCACTGAATTGGGATAAGCCCGTGGGTGATCTGAGATCCACGAACAAACACTTAGAAGAGCCAGACTTCTGGCAAAGAAGGCGCATTCTGTCCACAGGCCTGACGCCAGGAAGCCCTCCTTCCCTCCCTCCATGGAGGAAGAGGCCCAGGGAGGCAGGAGGCTGAGCCCTCTGCAGAGCTGTGCTCAGAGTCCAGGCCCAGGCCTGCAGCACTGAATCCCAAAGGCCAGTCTGGGTGCTAACATCTCCCGTTTCCTATCAAGAAAAGGCACAATTGTTTTGGCAGGAGAGATCAGCTTCCAAAATCCAAACTGGCAAAAGATGGAATTCCTCATAAGAAGATCCCAGATGACTTCAGCTCGCTCTGTTTTCAGTATGGTCGTGTTGTTCCTGTAGCGCCCACAGCAAGGCTCCGAACTCTTGTGTGGTCACAGCCATGCATGCGCTGCAAGACCTCAGAGAAGTTACTCAGCTATTCTGAGCTTAACTTCCTCACAAGTGCACAGGACCCAAACAGTACACACAGGAACAACTTGCAAATGTAATGGGTACTGCACTTGCCAGCAGAAAGCACGGTCTTTACATGTTAAATACACACACATTTACAGGCACACACTTCCATGCATGCACACTCATGTGTGCACATGTGCAAGCACACAGGCACACACATGCACAATACACTCACACGCATGCATTCATTCACACAATGCACACATGTATGTATACACGTGTCCCCACAGACTACACCCTATGTATGTTTTCTAGAAGCATCTTATCCTACACCGTAGTTTTAAGATCATGGACCCCGCTGAGCAGGAATGAAAGCAATGAGCAGAAATCAAGAGTCACAAGTCATCATCTGTCATGGGGAGGTCCAGGCCTGGCTGGCTGGCCTAGAACCCATGTCCCAGAGAAAAATGACATGTTTATTCTCACAGTCCCGGGGCCTGGCAGGCGGCAGATAGAGCGAGAAGGCAGAGGAGGCCCCTGAACATCTGTGTCCAAGCACAGCACAGCCTTGCTCTGTGTCTGGCCTGCTTCTCTGGCCCTCAGTGACAGGAGCCCAGCTGGCCACAGTCATATCCCACTCTTCCCAGTCCTCAGCACTTCCTCTAATTAATCTTTTGGCAGTATTGGGTCTCGCGCTGGCTAGAAGGCACCCTGCCTCTTGAGCCATAGCCCAGGTTGTGTGGCTATTTTTGAGATGGGGTCACTTTATGCCCAGGCTGGCCTGGACCATGAGGCCCCATTTTGTGCATAACTGGGAATGACAGGCAAGTGCCACAGTGTACAGTCATTGGTTGAGATGGGATCTCACGAACTTTTTGTCTGGACTGGCCTCAAACCACGATCTTCCTCCCAACTAGCTGAGATTACAGGTGTGAACCACTGTTCCCAGCCATTCTGTGAAAATATAGTGGAAAAGAGACAAATTTATTTTTTTAAAAAATAAGCAACTCGTAGATAAAGAACAGTACATGAAGTAGCATGCAAGTGAGTTTCATGTACTAGTACTTTTTGTCACTCTTCACGTAAACCTGTTGGAGGTCCTCAATAATTTGCACTCTAGACATGAGTTACTAACAGAAAAGGAGCCTCAACCTGAGCTCCAGAGAGCTGAAGTGGGGGTGTCAACACAGGGCCATCACAGGAGAGTGACAGGCAGCCACTTAACCTCTATGTCTCCTGTGCCCATCCCCCTTCACCTTCGCCTCCACCTCCACCTCCCATTCCAAGGCCCCGGTTCACAGGACAGATGTGACACAACTGTCCTCAGGATGTTCATTTTGGATCCTGCCCACCTGATGTCCTCTAAAGCTGCTGGGCCAAGATGTGAACAGAGTGTCTTTTTTGGAAGTCAAAATGTTGCTTCTGTCTATGTTGTATTTGGGGTGAAATAGCCATGAGCTAGTATAAATGACGTCTGGTCAGTAGGGAAGTTTTCAAGCTTCTTATGGCTGAGAACAAGGAATAGAGGGATTTTCATTACCAAGGGTGGAAGTGCCTGGGTCCCACCATGGCTGCCAGGAAAAGTGGATGCCTTTGAGGTGGCCAAGCGGGAAAGCTGCTGGGGCTCAGCCCTAACCCATGCCACAAGATCGAGCAGCAGCCCCCAATTGTGCAAGGGCATGAAGGATCAGAGGCTGCTGGCACTGACATTTGGCGGCTAGCCACTCAGTCTTTTTGGCAGGAATGCCCACAGAGGTTCCCAAGCTACTGTCCCCAACTGCTGTCATCCCCGAGTGTGTGCTCTGCCAAGCGACTTCCCCAGATAGTGCCACTAATCCCTGGGGAGGCGGGTGGTGTCCCAGGGAAAGCCCAACTTGTTCTTGGCTGACCTACTGGGCCCCAGCCTATTGGCCCTTGTGTCCAGGAGAGAGGGAAGGACCAGCAATATGTCACGTCTGAGTTTTTTCTGTTCCCCGAGTTACACATCGCCATCTCTGCTTCACTGTAGCTCTTGGACCCTGGCCCTGGAGATGGGGAAAGGTAGCCCTTGTTGGTTCCTCCAATCCAGGCTTCCTGTGAGCCAGGGACCACTGTTCTCCCATGGCCGAAAGATCCCTCTGTGAAGTCTCACCAAATAAGCACAACCGGCTTGAGTTTCTGGAGCCTGCAGAACCCTGGAAGGGGCCCTGGTTTGCACTATGATTGGGACACACAGTCATCCAGGGTTGGTGATCAAAGTCCTGATTCTATTCTGGAACCTTCTCCCCTCCTGGCAATTGCAAAGTTTAAACCCAGCTACCTGGGAATGATAATGTCTACTTTCTCCTCTGCCTCTTTCCAATGGCTGAGGTGTAGCCTGGAGGATGAGCTGGTGCAGATTCCTTCTTACAGGACCCCTCTTCCAGGTCAGGTTACAGAGACACAAACCTTTGTCCTGGAGACAGGAGCTGTGACCGGCCGGTGATCATTGAAAGGAACCTGCAGTATGTCAGAAAACTTGTTCCTCTACAGGTGACCCATAACATCTGAGTTGTTCTTGCAGCTCCACTGGACCTGTGTCTGGACATTGAGGATCCAGGTAAGAGGGAAGGAAGGGCCAGCATGGGATGTGCATTTGAGCTCTCAGTCAGTCCTCTGCAGAATCCACAGCAGTACACACTACCAGCTCCATTTCACTGTGGCTCGCAAAGCCCTGGTCATGGAACTGGTGGAAGGCACTTGGTTCCCAGTCCAGCTGTGAACAGTGGATCTCATGTTAATGCCTGACTGGTCAGTGTAATTAAGCAGATCACATGAATTTTTCATGTCTTTAGTAAAATGGACTTGAACGTCCTTCAGTAGCTCTCCACAGCCCAGCCAGTCACTTCCTTTCTTTCTTTGTTTCTGAACTTTGCAAAGTCTCCCTCATTTATGAATGATGAGGTCTTTTCTGCCATGATGATAAAACCACATCCACCCCACCCACACACACTTCCGTACCAGGGCCTCGGGTTCATATGCAGTCACCTCTGATGGCTCACTGCAGCCCAAGACACCTGCTTGATCTTCAACCTCCATCTCCATCTCCCTCTCTCCCTTTGTTCCTCCTCTCCTCTGTCGTGCTTTCTCATGTTGCCTGAACATTTCACTCAACTGTCACACCTGGAGATCCCCCCATCACATCTGCTGGGACTGCTAAGCACAGCCTGAGCTGCTGTGCTGTGACCTCCCCTCCCCACCGCACAGGACTCTTGCTCTATGCAGCCTGAGCACTAGAAAAGAGCTCCCCAGCCTTCTGCTCCTCTCCTGCTTCCAGTGAGCTGAGGCCAGGGAGCCCAGCCTGTCAGTGAGAGGGGCCTACTGTCTCAGCCATGTTGCCAAGGTGGGAGCAAGAACCTATTCCCCGCTGACAGTCAGAACCAGCAGTGGGCAACATCACTGGGGGCTCCTGTGTCAGGCCCAGCACTGGGTCCTCATGGAATACAGACCTGTGTCACACAAAAATGCTTTCTCCACCATAAGGGGAGACTTGCCCTTGAACCTGTGAACAAGCTGGGGAAAGCTGACACCATGCACCATGCTGGTTGATGCTGTGGAAAACAAAACTCCATTCCCCCTAGGTGGAGCCTTCTCCCTCCCCCCAGCAGAAACCCTGCTCATTCTTTTTTAAAAAAGGGAGAGAGATTCATTTATAGAAACCTTTTTCATAATTTATTTCCCGTTGTTAATCGTAAGTATAAAAGTGAGGCTTGAGCTAAATGCAGGGTTTCAGGGGTGAAATTCTGACCAGGTGAACAAATAAATAAGTATTTACAATCTTTAGCAAAACAAAGTTTCATTAAGCTATCTGAGAAGCTTGTTTTAAAATGACATAAATAATTTACAGAAATTATGTTACACTGTAAGTACTCACATCATCATCCCATGCTATCATCCTGTTTGACCAAACGACCCAAAACAGAAGCCTGCACACTCTTCACGATTGTCACATTTAATGAAGACTCCCAACCCTGTGTTGGTCTTGGAAATACAGTTCCACAAGAAAATTAAAAGTGCAGCGAAACAAAACACAAAGAAAAACAACCGCAAAGGAAGCACATGAATTCAGACCAAAGGTGTGACTTCTCCCATCTGACACAGAAATGGGATCACTATTAACAGAGGGAGACAGATTTGCCCCATGTCAGACAGACAAACTTCTCCTACTCAACTCCGTATGTGGGGCGGGAGTGACTGATATTTCCTGCAGAGAGATCTTGCAGTTTAAACAAAAATAAACTTGTGTCTATTGCTGTGAGACTGATTACTGGGTGTGTCTGAATGGAAATGTTGGTTTTTCTTCAGCAAATAAGAAAAAAATCCTATATACAGCAGATAGATAACAGTAAAAAAATACTGAACTAAAATCACTGGCAACAGCATATATTAAGGTTCCATTACAAATTCTTCATTACTATTTATTCACCCTAACACATCTCACAGGGAAAATTTATCTCAAAGCCTTGTATTCAACTGGCAGATATTTGGTTGTGACTGTATCTTTATATTATATCCTTGTTAGGTATTTATTTCTAGAAATTATACTACATACATGTTCCTTGTTTTAAAATAAGTTATTAGTGAGCTCATTTGCATTCTCTATTCTTTTAATAAATATTAACAAAACATTTATACCTGGAACCTTAATGAAATGTTACCAAACTAGGCAAAAGCAAATTCCCCTCAGTTTCCAAAGCCCAGACTAGGAATTTGTACCAAAGTGCACTTGCTGATCTGTGTATCTGCCTGTCTGTTCTCTATAGCCGAGATCAGGAAAGAAGCCCAAGCAAAAATCCCAGAGGTCAGAATACAAAATCAGATGCCCTGGCCAGGCGTGCTGTCCAGGGGCCCAGTGGGCATGCAGGCTCTTGCTCTGCTGAGCCTCTACTCCAACAAGGCTCTACAGGAGTCCACAGCTGGAACCTGGCGAGGGCCATTTGGCAGGGATATGCTGTCTTCATCATTATCGGGTCTGAGGGTTTCCATTGTGAGACCAGAGGAGAAAGGGGAGCAAGGGACCCGTCTAGTTTTGTAATTGTTTCATATGTCCCCAATTGTCAATGCCTTACATCATTTGACGAGGGTTCACAGTCTTGTGTGACAATTATCTATGAACCACTTCCTCCATGGGCATTACTTCAGACTTGACTTAACCTAACAGGATTTGTGTGTTATTGTAGGTGAGCCCTAATCCAAGGACAGTGACAACGTTAAGCACTGAAAGTAGTTGAGCAACGTTTTTCATGATTAATTTATGACAATGGCTTCAGCACAATATTGCCTTCAACTCCACGTACACATAAATACAGTAAGAAATTACATTTTATATGTAAACGTCATTCGTTTTAAACAAACTAAAAAAGTGGTGCAACATGCTCAGTTTTCTCTCCACGTGACATCTGCGTCATCGAGCCGTCTTCCTGCAGGGGCTTAGATGTCCATCACTGTTTCTCCTTGGAAGGCACTGGGCTTTGGGTTGATGAAGGAGGCAAAGGACCACTCGGAGTTAAGGTCGAGGAACGGGAATGCTGCTAAGAGGGAAAGAAGCTGCGAGTCCGACGGTCTAGGAGTCACATTTGCAGCACTTTGCTAACCATGCAGTGCCTCTTGTCTAGGCGTCTGGAAGAAAAGAAAGCACACGGTTAGGATGACTACACCAAAGGGTTTATTCTACTCTGTTCCTACAACCTCAAATACCATCCCTTAAATTTTAAAATGACACAAACAGGATAGGTAGAAGGATGGATGAATAGAGGGGTGCATGGATGGATGAATGGGTGTAAGGATAGATGTGTTTGGATAAATGGATGGATGGATGGATGATGGCTGGGTAGATGGAGGGGTAGATGATTGGATGGATGGATGGATGGATGAAGAATGGATGGACAGATGGGTGTTCGGATGAGTGAATAGGTAAATGGGTGGATGGATGGGTGGGTGGATAGGAGGATATATGGAAACATGAAATGTCTTCGAAGGCATCCTATTATAAGGATAAAAGGATAAAGAAACTTCACTAGAAGCAAGCAGATAAATGTTCTTGCCTTCACTTTTCTTTGCTTCATGTGTGATTTTCATTGTATGATCTTTGAGGAATACTTGCTTCATCTATAGACAACATGGGATTAAACTAGATGAGAGTCAAGTTCTTTTCCAGATTTATAATACTTTGATTAAAATGTACTCCTACTGGTATATTAAAATGAAATGCTCTTCCCTCCCTCCCTTCCTTCTTTCCATTCTTCAATCTTTAGTAAAGACAGTAATCTAAAAGAAGTCCAGAAGGTATAGAAAAACAAGAAATACAGCATCTAGTGCAGTGAGGAGAAGCCTGTGAATATTGGAAAGTGTCCTGCCTTAAGCACTCGAATTCAACTTCAAACAACAGGAAACAAGCAAAATCCAACCTGAGCTGCTCAAATGAAACCTTGCCAGGAGCAGGCAGCAGCCCTCACACATGGCATTATGCACAGCCCTATGCACTGGTGCTCAGTTTCTATGAGGAAATCGTGGGATGCCCGCCTCTGCTGGACCTGCACAGCCTCTCGGAAAGGCATGCACTCACCTCTGCATTCATACTTGAGGTCTGAGAAGTAGACCATTTCTTGAGAGAAGACAAACAGACCTAGCCGCCCGCCAGCGTAGGTGTGGTCATAGATTGGTCCTGAGTCAGCCATAACCTGTTTTCCTTCATGCACTAAGACTCTGAAAGGGGGAAGGGGTGAAAAGAGAGCTTGAACTCTGACATACTCACCAGGCAGTGGTTGGCTCTGGTGCTAGCTATTGACAAAAAGGGATCTATTTTTTTTTCTTGGTGCTGAAGCTGAACCCAAGGCTTCATCCCCATTGAGCTACACACCCAGCCCAACCCAGAGGGACCTGGAATCCCATATCTGCTCAGCGTTTCAGTGCGTCCTGGGCGGGAGCTTGCCTTCCCCATAAGGATGCAGTCCCCCACCCGTGCAGCATGGTCCAAGTGCCCCTTCCCATGTGCTCAAGCTGCCACCACACTTGGAGTGTGCACATCTGTACCTTTAGGAGCCAAAGCACAGGGTGAAGAGAAGGTGGGGGAGGGGCCATCTCCTGCTCTCCTTCAGGAGAGCAGTGCCCCTTCCTCCTCCTGGATCCCAGGGCCTCCCCTGCATTATGGTTTGAAAGGCCTTCCTCTTGCATTAAAACCATGGCCTCCCCTGTCTTTGTCCCGTCTCATTGCTGCATGAGAGAACAAGGGCTCAACCCTCCTAGAAGGGGTGCTCCAGTGTTGCCCAGTGGGAGGGTGAGAGAGTAGATGGGCCTCTGCACAGGGCATCCTGTCCTGCACCTGTCTGCACCTCACGCACCAGATCTGCCTACTATTGCAAAGGCCCTGCCCAATCCTGATCCATAAAGAACCCAATGAAGGATGGGGGTGTACCTCAGCAGTAGAGAGCCTCTCTAGCATGTACAACCCTGGGCTTAACCCAAAGCACTGAAAAAAACCTACTGGTTCAAAGAGCTTTAATTTTCAGTTGCCCACATTTTGTTTTAATCAAAATCACTTAAAAATACTCTTAAGCCAAGAAAACAAAATTCTGTTGATCGGGTAGCTGTGAAAGTCTTATTCAAACATGTGCAGTAAATTCAGCCTTTCACACAAGTGCATAGGAGTCAATTCTCAAATGAGGCCCAAGATGTATTATTTCTGTGCAGCTTCTCTCCCCTGCCCTGGAGTTCATTAGCAGGGGAGCTGCCCACCACCCTGTAAGTTATCTTAATAAGACACACTTTATTTTCTCCTTGTTAACAGTTTTTCTAATAAGCAATGTAAAGTAGAGATACAAGATAAAAGAGAACTAAAGGCTGAAGAGTCCAGAGGGAAGCATAAAAGTTAGTATTCACTTTGGCATATTTGTCCACCAACGTTCAAGCTGGCCACCCAATGAGGAGTTGGTCCTGAACGAGGCATCACTTGGCAGAAGTGTAGCTGGCACCGCTCTGCCTTACCTTATGTAGCCCGTCTTCGGCCTGTGGATCAGATGCCACCTGTAGGCAGTGTAGTCTTTCCAGCCGATGTTTTTGGGGTCGTGCCATAATGTGCGCACCTGCGGGAGGGAAGAAGGCAGCTCTGTTGAGTGCAGGGGGCACCTGTATCTCCTCCACTGTCTCACATCCCACGGGAAATAAAAATGGTGCTCTGCAAGATGATCCTCTGCACACTTTGCTCCGTCTCTCTGACACTTTTTATAGTACAACAATTATTCTCTGTGTCTTATTCTGTACCGTGTAAGTCTTACCTCATTGCTACATCTCGCTGAAACATTTTACGGTACTCATATTTTACATGCAAGCACTGTATGTCTCATGCCATACTGTATTTGTCTTATTACACTGCGACATCGCTCGGATACGTTCTAAGGTACACAAGTACTATATGTCTTATACCGTACTGTGTTTGCCTTACTACAGTGCACAGCAAAATCCACTAGGGAGGAGCACTGCAGTTCAGTGTTAAGACCACGGGCATTTGACCCAGAAGGTAGGATCCAAATTCAGGATTTTTGACTTCTTCCACATGCAACTGTGGGCAAAACATTGAAATATTTTGAAATCAACTTCTCTCCATCTCTGTGAGAGTAGAAATATGTTGAATTTGCAAGAGGATTCCCAGCTGTGTTTATAAAAGCACCAGGCTGTGATCTGTAATAAAGTGGATTATCAACAGCCACTATCAAAACGATTGTTGCCTGAGTTAAAATTAACAAAAACCAAAGTGGGGCGTCTTTGGGGTAGACCGACACCATGGAGGGGAGTCTGTGGGGTCTCTCACCTGCCCTTCCGTGTTCCCTGTGTGCCACAGTGCATTCCTCAGGTGCTCGCCTGTGCCTGTCGTGGAATTCACCACCTTGAGGGACACCCCAGAGTAGCCGTATGCCCGGCTGGGCTTGTCTTCCCAGTAGGTCTGGGTGACTTGCTTCCACATCACCACATAGAAGCGGCTGCTTGACTGGTAGCCAAAGACAAAGCCAGCATAGTCATCATCCCGGTCAGTGTTGACATAGAACGTGCCACTGAAGTCCACAGACCCAAATTCATCGAAACCTGGATGCAAAGGAGACAGGAGGTCTCCAGGATCAGGGAGGAGTCTGCAGGGAACCCCCAGTTTGACCCATGGTCATTGAGGCAGGCCCAAGAGCTTAGCTTGGCTCTCTGTACCTAAGCCATGTTCTGTACTGTGAGGTTATTAAAAGTTAAGGGATATTTTTGGTTCAATTTACAGACTTATGGCAGCTTTTACTGTGTGACATAATACTTTTAGACTGAGTCCATCAAGTGAAATGACTTACTGCATACCAAACTTCAAAGACATAGACGAAGCCACCTTATCCTTCCCTAGAGTCTCCTGTCAATATTATTTAGGGAGACAGTGTCACACACCAAGGAAGGACAGAGCTACCAGAAAGATCACCATAAATTCTGCCCCATGACCACACACGGTCATCCACGTCCTTTGTGGACACCAATGGTGGAGTCCTCTGGGATTCCAGGCTCACCTACAGCGATGCCAGGGTCTGAGTTTGCTGTCTGGACCAGCTCCTTGCCTTGGTGACGAATGACCCAGTTGGGGTCAATCTGTGTGGTACCCTTGGGGTCCAAGGGTACCATCTGGAAGTTCCTGAAGTCAGTCTCACTAATGGCATTGTTCTCAGGACACACATCATCAATGTCTGGGACACTGTCGTTGTCAAAGTCGTCTTTACAGATATCACCCCGCCCATCACCTGTTCACAGGGAACAAACAAAAACAAGGACACAACATGGTGACTTGCCACTGTTCTTCCTAAGCAAGAAAAGAGAGCTCAGGATTTTCTGATGCCTGGGACCGAACACTTTGCAGTTACTTTTGGATCACGGCTGTGCCGTTGCTCAAACATTTAGCTTGGATGCTACAAGGAATCATTTTTCCAACACCCTCCTGATTAATACTGCAGCACAGGATAGCACAGTAAGACCCACACAGGACTCACTGCTCACTTCATTTGCAGCTCAAAACTGGGGTGCAAAACCTGGACACTGGCCAAGGAATGTAGAGCTGAACTTGGGCTTTTTAAAATTTATCTTCCTTAATTATTGGCGCTGTTTTAATCAATTTGGCACTTAAAGCAGAATGTTTACAGGAGACATGAGTTTTCTTAAGGAAATTTGGACTTCTTTGTTTAGACACTTGTCAAATTCTCAGTAAGGCTGTGGCAGCTGTCTCAGTTGGCCACATCCACCTTGGTAGATGAAGGGAGGTGGACCATGTGAACTTACAGTTAACTACCCAGCCCATGGCCACAGTGAGATGCCACAAGCAGAGCCCAGTGTGCCAAGTCGGTCTCTTGTTTTGGAAAGAAGTAAAAGTACCAAATTTGACCTCAATGGTGTCTTGACTCTCTCTCATCACAGGTCTGTTCAATTTCATAAATTTGCTGTCTGTATAACAGGCACATGTTCGCTTTTAAAAAGTATTAAAATACTCCTCTGACCTCCAACTTTGGCCCATCCCAGACCCATTCCTGGGTGAAAGCTTCCCTGTCCAGGAGCAGCAAGCCCTCTTCCCACATGAGTCTGGGAAGCCGAACTTGGCTGCTTTGAGTACAGATGAAACTTGTCCTTTTCTTCTGGCCTCTACATGCTGCTCAGGGAGGGCCTGGAGATGCCATAAGATTTTGGGGAGTCATGAGCTCAACACCCCAGGGTTCCTGATCTCCTTTTCCTAAGGATGTGTGTCTTCCAGAGGACTTGGACCCAGGGATCAGCTCCTCCAGCTGCTCACTCACATCCAGCCCACCAGTGAGCACAGCTGTGCACTGTGTTTATTATTCAGAGTTGGTGACGTGAAGTACAGCCATCCTTCCTGGAGTCTGCTTCCTCAAGAGCCTACACAGCTATGGTCCTCTGATTTGCCTTAGCTGCTGAGCAAACAGGTCCTTTATCTTATCTGTCACACTTCCCCCATTCTGGGTGCTTTCCTCTCAAAACAATAAATACTCCTCATCCTCTCATTGGCCTCACAACAAACCATATTTCCTTCTATGGGATTGTCAAAGTTTTAAAAATAGCATGAATGTTGAGCTTTTTCCTCACCCCAGCATGCACAAATACAGACTTGACACCTGTTTTTGGTTGAATAATAGACCCATAACAAGGAGCAGGGTAAGCAGGAGACTAGTGGCACCCCTGCCCTGTGCCCTCAGATGGCCCCAGTAATGCAGTGTCCCATCAGACCTTTTAAGACATTCTTGCAAGAATGCTTCTGCCTTTGCAGGGCAGCCCAGGCAGCTTCCCAGCCCACAGGGCATGAGGAATGCACCCACCATCTGAGTCCTCCTGGTCTGGGTTGAACACAAGCCGGCAGTTGTCCCTGTCATCGGGAACTCCATCATTGTCATCATCAGAGTCACAGGCATCTCCCTTGCCATCATTGTCGTGGTCAGCCTGATTAGCATTGGAGATATATGGACAGTTGTCCTGGTTGTTCTGGTGGCCATCGTCATCTATGTCTTCATTGTTGTCACACTGGTCTCCAACGAGGTCATTGTCCACATCCGTCTGGGAGAGAGAGCACAAAGCAAGTGACCTGTGAGCAACGTTCAGGACTGAGAACCAAGCACCTCATCTCACAGACCAGTGCGGAGGGCTGTGGAGAAATGGACTGTCTGGGCTTCCTCCACTGTCTACCTCAGACCCGGGCCTAGATATGGAACCTGGGCCCAAGAACCTCCTCCGCCTGTGTGTCCTCCTGGCTAAGGAGTGCCCCATGTAATGTAAGGGGCTCCTGCATCTCACTGAGAAAAGAGAACAGCACATAAAGCAGCTGTACTGCACACCACTCACCAGGGAACATTCTGTGGGACATGTTCCCCTGTCCCTTCCAGAGGCTAACCTGGAAGTGAGCCAGTCTCCCTTTAGATAGTGAGAGGGAACATGTCCTCATTTGGCTTTAAGCCACTGAGATATAAGAATCATGCTTAGATTTGGATTCTGCAAATGTTTCCAACTGAGGCTGGAAGCAGAAATGGATTGAAAATTCTCTGTTGTAATGCCCTGGCTGAGTTGCTGGGAACCACAAGGCTCATTTTCATGTAGCTGCAATCACACACAACCCATCACTTATTGAACCCCAATCACAGATGCCCCACTGCCTACAGAGCCCCAATCAGAGACGCCCAGTCACCTACAGAGCCCAGCTCACAGACGCCCAGTCACCTGGTCAGGGTTGTGCATGAGAGGGCAGTTGTCACAGTGGTCACCCACACCATCACCATCTGTGTCTCTCTGGTCAGTGTTGTAGACATAGGGACAATTGTCTCGTTCATTGAAAACATCTGTTGATATCCAAAGGGAAAGAAGTAGCCTGCTGAGCTTAAGAAAGTGCACCATCTTTGCTACCACATTAGATAACATACACGCAATGTTTTACTTAATCATAATAAAAGCTAGGAACATGGCAAAATGGAAATTAGATACGTGGAAGAGCAGATGACATATTTCCCACAATTTAACCCCTCTTAGTTTAAAACAGAAGCTACTTTGAGCTCCCTGGTGATGTCACACAATGAGGGTCAGTGTGCAGGCCTGGGGTGAGTGAGCTTGCTGAATTGATCATCACCCAATAAGACATAAGACATTGTTTCAAAAAATCTGAAACAAAGAATGAGTCCTAGCCATACTGGAGTTGTGAATACAAAGTAACTGAAGACCAGATAATATCAGCAGTGACAAAATAAATGAGAAAGCAAAGAATCAAGTCTCAGTCAGAGGAAGGGAGTGGACCAGGTTGAGATGCTGGCCTTGCGCAAGTGGGTGGAGCCTGATGAAGAGGAGGTGACACAAGGGGTCAAGGTCAAGAGAGACAGAACCTGTAAAAATAAAGGGTGTGAGAATGGGATCAATCAGCACATCACAAATGCCACTCCAACTCAGAGTGGACATGAGGTGCCGTCTCAGTGTCATAAAGTCCAGACCCCATGTGTCCTGGGGACAAGGGTGGAAGCAGAAATGGACTGAAAAACTTATACTAAGAAATATGCTTTGGGACAAAGCAGCAAGGGCTGGGTTGACCCCAGGCTAGGCAGGAAGGAGGAAGAGAGGACAATCACAGCAGGGTGGGGTGTGGGGAGCCAAGCAGAGACAGTGCTGTCAGCTGCTGCTTGTTCTGCAGGAGCTCGCCTGGTCTCTGACACTCTGAGGAAGGAGAGGTGAAAGGAGGACCAAATGCAATGGGCTCTTTAGGTCTCTGGACTTTTCACAGAGGCCACCTGGCCTCAGGCCAAAATGTCAACCTACAGCAGTGTCACAGGTCACAGGATACACCTGCTTCACTCCACCTGTCTGAGGAGCCTGTGGGTGGAGCTTATAAGGGAAGGGAAGGATGAAAAAAAAGAGAACATGGATGTAAAAGTTCCAGGAGAGGCTGCTAGAAAGACAAACTGCTCTGAGACTCTTCTCAGAGCAGCTTTAAGAGGACTGGATTCTTGAGATTTTTGAATGGAGAAAATCACCATGAAAAGTGCAAGGGTGCAGGGCTACAAGGATGGGTTAGGATAAGAAGATTCCAGAATAGTGGTTTTCCAAGAATAGTCTTGAGGCTTGTAGGAGAAGACAGGGAGAATAAGGATTGTGTCCTGTGAGAATGAAGCTATTTGAGGAGTCACTTCATCTCGTATTACTATTCAGATGAAGTTGATCCCTTCCAAAACTTCAGAACAAATTATAAATCTTGTACACTCAGGCATCCTTGGTATCCATGGAGGGCTGGTTCCGGGACCCACATGGACACAAAACTCTAGGACACTCAAGTCCCTTACACAAAAAGCTGTAGTATTTACAAATAACCAAGATCATTGTGTTGCATAGTTTAGGGACTAATGACAAGGAACAAATCTACCCAGGCTCAGATGCAGCCTCCTTCCAAATACCTATCTGCAGCTGGTTTCAATCTTCGAACCCAGAACCTGTGGACACAGAGGGCACAGGACTCCTAATTGTGAACCTTAAGATGCATCACTAAAACGAACAGAGCAACTGACCGTCCCCATCAATGTCCACGGAGCAGGCATCTCCCTCTCCATTGTTGTCTGTGTCGATCTGGGCGGGGTTGTGTACATAGGGACAGTTGTCACAGCGGTCCCCAACCTCATCTTTGTCATAGTCAGACTGACGGGGGTTGAAGAGAAGCTGGCAGTTGTCCTGGAAACACAGGACAAGAGTTTCAGGAAGAGTAACAGAAATGGTTCCCCGGGTCAATACAGAAATGCACTTACAAGTGCTGCCTTCCGATTAGATCAAATGACCAACAAAGATGTCAAGAGCCAGTTCACCTCTCCCCACACTTGCTTCATATCAGGTCTGTGTACAATTACTTATATACCCATCCTCTGTTAGAAAAGTTGAGATTTTCTACAGCAAACATTCTGTCTATACTTCCTTGTGAAGTCAAATAGACGAGTGGATGAATGAACAGATGAATGCTTCCAAGGATGGAGGAACATCTGATGGAGGAAAGCCCTGAATTCAGATTTAGGTGACCCGTCCTCTCTAGTGCTATGTTGTGTGCTGTGAGTTTGCAATGATTGTCAGAGAGACAACACTCATTCTGGTGCAAGCCTCACCTCTCATGGGCACCTGGCCTCATAGAAGGGCAGCAGACAAGCCCTTGTCACGCAACCAAAAGTGAATGGAATGATTAAGTGTGTTTTTCTGCAGAGCATGTCAGGTAGCCCCCATGCTCTGGTTTAATCTGCTTTCATAAGTGACCGCCTTTCTTGGTGACTTCAGGGAATCCTGCACAAATACCCTGTCAAAACGATGGCATTACAAGGACTAGTCAGTGGGGAGCACAGGTGTCCTCTGACCTCTCCACTCCTGAGGTCACGAGCAGGTTCACCCAGCACAGCCCGCCTTACCTTCTCATCGCTCACACCATCATTGTCATCGTCTTCATCACAGGCATCACCGATTCCATCCTTATCAAAATCTTCCTGCCCAGAATTGGGCAGCTGGGGGCAGTTGTCCTGTGATTAGGAAAGGATGACAAGGTGAAGACATTTGGAACTGCCCTGCTCTCCACAATGACAGAATTGTAACAAGAGGGATGACTCCCAGCACATAAACATCAGGCATCCATCCTCAACCCACAGCAGAAGAGGGGAGGGAGAGCCTGTGTCCCCTGGTCAGGGCTTCTGTTTTCCTTTCAAGTCTTGTTCTAGGAATTATGTCACCACTACCAGCGAGTGGAGACCAAAGGAGCTGTATTCGGACCCAGTATTCCAGAAAAGTCACCAAACCCCTGCAGAGACACGAGGAGAATGAGGTCACAGCTCTGAGAACATAGGTCTGGCGGTGGAGGGGAGTACACAACAGAAGCTTCTGTGTCCTGCGGCCTCCCTCACAACTCAATGACCCCAAGTGTGCAGTCTGAGCTCTGCCTGGTCCGCAAGTTGAAGAAAGCAGCCTTTCGCAGGTGTGTGCTCTGCTCAGACCAAGACTTAGAACTGGAGGCTGCTGCACTTCAGCTCTTCACAGGGAGCCAATGACAAACACGGGGAAGCAGAAAAGGTCATTCTCTCAGTCCTCTGCAACACAGCTTACACCTGGGTCACACAGACCTGACAACTGCAGGACTGGGAACCACAGGGCAGGATGAGAGCAGCCTTATCTTCAGTCATGCTGACATACACCTCACAGAAGCCCAAGGGGCTGCCCCTGCCAATGGACCCGACATAAATGATCCCATCATCACTCAGGGACCACACCTGCCAGAGTCAGGATTGGAGCCCCTGCATTAGCCATGATGAAAAGACAGTGGGGCCTCAGACTCCACGGGGCACCTGGTCAAGGGGAGACCAGAGACCTGACTGCCACACCAGGGAGCAGGACTCTGACTTAGGCCTAACTTCTGATCCTTTGTCCTCACAAAGTTTACATCTCTATAAAATATGGGAAGTCCAGTGTGTTTGAAGTAATCAAGTTCCTATTTGCAATTCAGCAAAAGTGTTTTAAGAGTTAGGACGTCACAGAAGCAGCATGAGGACTGTGAAGGAAGAGTGGCCATGACAGGCAGGTTATAACCCAGTCTGCAGTCACTGCCCAATGGTGGCCATGGCGGGCAGGACACAGTGTGGTTGACAGTCACTGCCTATGTACTTAAAAGCAATGCTTGTTCTGGTGAACATATGCCATCTTTAACCAAGAGGGAATAAAAGAGGAAATTCAAGCTAAAACTTGATCACTCAAAATTTACAGTAATGAGTAGTATACATACATATAATTTTTCTTTAACTGATGCTCGTTGTAAGATTTCAGTACTTGCACTGATGAGATTATTGAACCATAAAACTGTACTAACACCCATGTACTGGGTCCCTAAACATGTCCCCATCCTAAGCCCTCAATGTCCCCAATATGGATGAAGAGGGTCAGCTCTGTGTCAGGACATGTGGCCTTGCAACCAAGACATGAAAAACAGAGCAAGTCTAGGAACAGATACACGAGGGAGAAACTCATGTGAACAGAGAGAAAGAAACTGGAGCTGTGAGATCCGCCCAGAGTCCTGGAGTCACAGGAAGCTGGAGAGGGTGGGATGGCTGCCCCCTGAGCCTCCGAAGGAGCCACCACCCCACGCCCAGCACTTAATTTTGAGTGTGTAGCCTTGAGAACTGCGAGGAGACATGACTCTGTCCTTTCAGTGTGTTACAGCGGCCGTGGGACAGTGACCATCTGTGTGGATTGGAAGCTCATTCTCTCAGGTGGCTGGCTGCCTTCTTCATCCCGTGGCGTGTTTGGGTCTTCGTGAAGAGAAATCTTTTCTACGTACTTGCTGAGTAATTTCATTTGGGGACACTTCAGCCTACCCACACCTGGGGCCAGGCATGGAGACCCTTAGGCCATCTCCTGGCCCCCTCACTCCCTCACTGTGGTGGAGCCTGTGACTATCCAACACATGAACATCGAAATGAACTGCGGGGCCCAGCCACAAGCAGTGTGAGTGAACGCTGCTCTGAATGACGATCGGGGAGTGCTCAGCCCGTAAGTGCCATCCTCCGGGCAAGACACCTGGACACACAGCTAACGTTCAGCCAGAAAGACCCACACTCCCTTCATCCCCATTATGGGAAAGTACATGGCTCTGGCATGTCACAGTCTTGAAATAGGAAATCCACGGGGAGTGCAGGAAGGAACAGGACAATAGAAGTTTCTCATTGTTTAGACCAATGCATTATTTCCAAATTGGCCCCAGCCCCTCTGAGAATCACTGATGATGGGAGGGGCTGGAGCATGGAGCCCATCCCCGTCACACATGGGCGCCAGTCTCACCTTGATGCAGTGGTAGGTGGCATTGGTGGCACACACCAGGTTGCTGTTGGGCCAGCCGTCTAGGTCTGAGTCCTCCCCGCAGATGAGCCCGTCTCCCGCGTAGCCTGTCTGGCACTCGCACTTGTACATGGGGTCGCTGAAGTGGCCCAGGTAGATGCACTCTGCATGCTTGTGGCAGTTGTGAGTCTTGTCCTTGCATGGGTTTTCGGGCTCACATACCTGCAGAACCAAGGGCCACCAGAGCCACCAACAGGACTTCTCAGGAAGGCCTGAGGCCAGGACTGGGGCAACCTCAGGGGGATGCAGAAGGCCTAGCAGGGAGATGGCAGGTGCATAGGTGTAGATGTAAGGAGTCTAGCCATTTCTAGACATGGTTAGGGAACTTCTCAGTGGCTCTCTGAGCAAGGCAAACATCATTCCTGAGCCTGCCTGTGGTCACCATGTGCTGTCCTATCACTCGCCGTGGATTGAATGTGTCCCCCAAAAGTGCACATTGGCAACATTGGAAGATGAATGCAATGGTACTGGAGGTGGAGCCCAAGGGGCGGTGTTTAGGTCACCAGGGCTCCGCCCTCAGGAATGGACTCACACAGAATGCAAAGGGCTTAGAGCTGTGAGCTCAGTCTCTTGTCCCCTCTGGAGTTCTCTCTGGTCCTTGCCTCCCACCATGGATGACACAGCACTAGAGGCCAAGCTGTTGACCTTGCACTTCCCAGCCTTGAGAAGAGTGAGAGGTATCTGTTCTTTATCAAAGACCCAGCTTCAGGCATTATGCTACAGCAGCACAAGATCAACTCATTGTTACCTGAAGTTTAATGGACTCATCGTGAAAGATCAGATTTGAGTCCCATGTCAATACAGTGACTCCAGGGGGACAGCAGCTCAGAGAGCTTCTGTGAGGTAGCTACATCTCATGACCCCCCAGCCCAAAAATAATTCCCCTTTCTCCTCCCTATACCCTTTCCACCTTTCTGGACTCACCTGATTCTTCTCAAAGCCTTTCCTAGTATACAGGGAAGGTCGGTCCTGCTTACCTGCTTTTCCGTCCTGGCCACCTCCAGGCCAACCCCAAAAGGCTGGCTCCCCTTGTAGCGCGGCGGACAGGGCAGGCAATGGAAGCCAGGATGAGTGTTGACACAACGGGAAACTTTGTTGGTTGAGAAGCAGATGTCTGTGACCACAGCGCACTGCAGGGAATGAGCACACGTGAGCCACTGCTCC
The DNA here is from genome assembly GCF_047511655.1 of Castor canadensis. Classification (NCBI taxonomy): domain Eukaryota; kingdom Metazoa; phylum Chordata; class Mammalia; order Rodentia; family Castoridae; genus Castor; species Castor canadensis. The sequence continues at coordinate 979,535 of NC_133386.1, read as the reverse complement.
TGATCTCCACAGGCTCCCTGTGACCCGGGGGGAGAGGTGACCCACCTCGTCCAGGTCCTCACAATGGGTGCCGTTGCCCAGGAAGCCCACTGGGCATGAGCCGCAGGACCAGGACCCATCTGGGAAGCTGTTGCACTTGGCTCCAGGAAAGCAGGGGTTGGACAGGCATCCATCTGTGGGGTCATGGGCAAACTAAGACCCAGGGCTCACAGCACTGGCCTCACTCAACACAGAGCCCTGTGTCTGTCACCCTTCCTGCTTTAGCTGCCTGAAGATTGTGCTGTTAGGCATTTTCTGGGGGGGTCACACAGTGTGCTGCTAGACAGGCGTCAAAACCTATCCTCACCAAGAATACTGTCAAATGATGAAAGGCGTGATAGGTCACAAGGGCACACACACATTACGACTGCTGTCTATTCACTGCTGATTACTCACACTGCTTTTTACATAAAGACTCTGCTTTTACATAAACAAGATGTTAAAAGCAATGCAACACAAATATTAAAAGCACTTCTCTCTGTGCACAAATACATTTTTCTTTTCTATGTTTCTGTGTTTTTCTGTGTTTCCCCAAAATGTTTACACTTTGCATCAGAATAAAAGCAAGTGGTTCCTTCAGAAGCTAATGAACCAACACACCCACCTCTAGGGCAGCCCCTTTGACACCTCCTCCCCCCCCATGTGCACCCACCTATCGGGCAGCTCCTCTTGTTGCACATCTGGTGTTCCTTCACGTCCCCCACACAGTCCTTCCCTCCATACTGGGGCTCAGGGCTGTTGCACACCCGCGTCCTCTCACGGATCCCTCCGGCACAGGTGACCGTGCAAGCTGACCATGGGGACCAGGGACTCCAGCGGCCATCAACTATGGGGAGAACCAGGAAAGAGGGCTGAAAGGAGGTGAGGAGGGTGACAAGATGTGCGCTGAGGGGCACAGAGGGAAGAGCAAAGTGAGGAAGTGGTCGCTCCTCCAAGGCAGGAGAAGTTGGTTTGTTCTCCTTCATTTGAGTTACAGCTGAAAAGGGAGGGATGGGGCCACTACGTCCTTCCCTGGCCATAATTCAGAGAGTGGCAATAGTGACAGAACTTGCTTTTACCTTTGAAAGAAAATTCTCACAACCTTTCATAAATAGAAGCACAGGACTCTTTGCCAAGCCGGCACCTGAGCTGAATGCTGGCCTCATCAGGAAATGCTTTGTGAGACCAAGTCTCCTCGGACATGGCCACCATGCAAAAAACAGGTGCATGTGGATGACTCAGTAGACAGTCATGCATGGATAACCCACCCCTGAAGATGTCACCCTGCATCAATACAAGACTTCCCTGGAGAAGGACATGGAGCTTTGAGCCTTGGGCTCACTCAGCCACACTGTCTCTCCCCAGACAAGGCCAACTCCTGTACTGAGCATGTTCTGCTCATCCAGTGTCCCCAGCCCAAGTGCACAGTTCTGGCTCATTTTCTTTCATGTACCCACTGCCTGACTGTGCTCTGTGCTGGACACAAAGGAAGCTGGGCAAACTTGGAGGTCAGTGCTGTATGCAGGCCTTCAGCAAGAACCCCAAAGAACCAGGGCAGCAACCCCCTCACTACTCAAGAGCTGTGCTGGCCTTTGCTTAGTGATGTGGCTGGGCTGGAGCAGACCCTGGTGGTGGTAGCCCTGATCCAGCTCCTCCTTGTACCAAGTTTTTTGTGCAGCCCCTCCACCCTACATGTCACCCATTTGCTTGGGCATCAGTGCCCCAGCAAGCCTTGGTCTCCCCCATCCCCCCATCCCCCCAACCCCGGCATCACCCACTCACTTGGGCACGGAGCACCCTGGCAGGACTTGGTCTCCCGGCCACTGCCCTTGCAGCTCTTGCCGCCCATCTGGGGCACCGGAGAATTGCAGAGACGAATATGAGTGATGTTCCCGACTCCACAAGTCACAGAGCAGGACGACCAGGGTGACCAGTGGCTCCAGCCACCATTCTGCCGTACTGAAACGGGGAAGCACAGAGAGGTGAGCTCCTTGGGCTGTGTCCGGGGCCTGGCCCACCCCTGGGGAATGCCTTCTGAGCCAGGCAGTTCACACTGGAGAGAAGAGGGAAGAGCACTTTGCCTTTACCAAGGAGAAAGTGCCTCGCCTGGCGAGAGTACTCAGCAAAGCTGATGCCTCCAGGAACCAGAGGCAGCTCACACCCTGCGGGAACACACGTGCCCAGGGTGGGGAAGGGAGTGACACTCACTGCGTGTGTCGCACTTGCCCAGGCTGCATGCCCGCGTCTGGATGGAGGGGCCCAGGCAGGTGTTGCTGGTGACATCACAGGACCGGCCTCTCTGTTGGGTCCCAGAGCCACACGTGACAGAGCACTGGGTCCACTCTGCCCATGGAGACCAGCCCTCCTCACTGTCTTCCGCTGGCCAAGGAAACACAACACTTGACATCAGACCCCACTTCCCACAGCAAGAACGGGCACATGCAGTGATCTTGAGACTTCTGTTCCCCTCCCCACCCCCTGACTTAGGAGGCTGAGCATGACTTCCTGACAGGGATGACATTGGTAGGTGTCCTGGGCAGAGCCATAGGTAGGAGCCTGGGGGTGGACATCCAAGGGAAGAACAAAAGTGAATTATAGAGTCCACTGTCTAAGGGAAGAGGAGAGCTGAATGCAGGTGTGTCCAGAAAAGTTGGTCCACAGATTAAAAAAAAATGTTTGCCAACAAGAATCCTGACTCTTGTCTACACCGGGTCTTATTAAAGTCATTTTTCATTTGATGTATTTTTCATTTGAACGTTGTTTTGCTGAGCTATATAAGGCGATAATGTTTCAACCATTGGCTGAAATAACTTATGAGTCACATCATTTATTTCCAGAAAATTTAAATTAAAAAAAAATTAAATAAAAAGGCCAGAAATTCTTCCCAGCTAATTGTGGCTTCAAGAGAGCTTTCTGATCACCAATACAAGCTACGCTTATGAACTTGTGGCCAGGAAATGTTCAACTGAGAAGTGATGGAAAGTTCCAGTAGGCAGGAAGGCCCTTCTGGGCCCCAGCCCTAAAAAGCTGCCCTTTGATCCCTCTGAAACCTCAGACCATCACTGTCCCTGTTCTACACAGGCAGCTAGAAGTCAGCTCTGAGGACAGGTGACAAGCACCTTCACGTGAATTGTGCCATTCACGTCAAGCATAAGACTAGTTCTGTGTGTTGGGGGTAATTTGTCTGCATTTTTCAGAGAATGAATCTGAAACTCAGGAAACTCTAGAAATAATAGAGCAGCACAGCCTATGACCCACCCAAACCCATTCTCGAGGTTGGGCACACAAAGAAAGATGCACAAGTCCTGAGGCTGTTGCAGAGGGACACAGCTGCCAGCCTGTGTCCCCATCAGGCACAACACACAGTGAGTCTCTCATTCTGGGTCCTTCAGGGGAAGGCGGGGCTGGACACATAAGGCAGCCACCAAAGCCCTCGCCTGCACCTCCACCTGGGGTACCACACTAGAGTGTCAAGATGGAAGCACCTCAATGACCAATCTGGGACTCTTAGCAAGGATGGGTCAGGGTCCTTTAGCACCAATGCCCTGGGAAGGAGCACTCAATCAGCCCTGCTGAGACTGGGGAAGGGAAGGAGCAGGGGACTTAGCAGAGCACTAAGAAGCATGCACGTTCCAACAGGCAAGATGTGCTCCTAACACAGAAGAGACAGAAGTCCTGAGAGCGATACAAAACCACTCGGGTCCAGGAAGGGGAGAGGCAGGGCTCGGGTGCACATCACAGGGTGGTGGCACCACTAGATTTGAGTGGGTGACTGGGATTCTGGACACGTGCAGCATCACAGATCAGGGAAAACCCAGGACAAAGCACTCAGGGTTGGGCAGGAGATCCAGCTGTGGAAGGGCGCTCCAGGTAGGCGTGGGTGAAGCAGAGACCCGGGGATGCCTCAGGCCAGCTCAGCCCCATCTCCACAGAGTGCCAGGAGCCCAGGGAGGCTAGCACACAGCTAAATCCCCCCTGAATCCTGGTCTCTGACTCTTGGGATGTAGCTTTATAACTTAGAACACGTCATTTCACTAATGACCTCTGCTTTCTGTGTGTTTATTTTCTACATGAAAAGTGTGCAGCAGTTACCCTCTGTCTTCACAGAGTCCCAGCTCCATCTGTGGCTTCTGACACCATTGGTTCCCACACATGGCCTCCCTCTGGGCCAGGACGTTGGGGGTTTGGGTCCTGCAGGATTGCAGGGGCTCAGCCTCCTCTGAGAATACCAGCACAGGACAGGCTCTCAAACAGCTTCCTGGTCCCTGGTTATTACATGACCAGGTCTTGAGATGTCCTTTTTGCTTCCCTCAGCTGCCTGTCCCCAGGAGTCTGGACCTCACCGTCCTCTGCCCAAACCAACAAAGGAATAAACAAACAGTCCAAACCCCAAGAGTGCAGATGTGGGGGCAGCAAAGGGACTTACCATGGGAACAGGAAGGACAGCATTCGCCTTCAATGAAGGATGGATTGGCACAAGTTGCTGGTGAGCAAGAGATTTGCTGGCAAACGATCTTAAATTTCTGTAAGTAGAGAAAAGTATTCATAGAGCACTCGTTTAAAAGCAGCAGACATTGGTACTGGGGCTGGACTGAGAAAGGCCAATAGTGAAGTTGGCATTTTTGTCCACAGAGTCTACATTACAACATGTGATAGTAGCAGGCCTGAGGGAGGTAGCTCTGTGCACCCCACAGCTCCCTTCTCCCACCATTAAGCAAGGGGACTACAGCCGAGGACTTCAACCTGCTCTGGCAGGAGAAGAAAAAGGACAGGCAAAGTACCCTTGTACATCGATCATCGTCTGAGGCAGTCACGTGGAAACTGAGCAATGAGAAGAAACTACATCACCTGTAGTATTTTTGATAATGACTTGTGCTTCCCCAGACATTTCTGCTGAGCCTCAAGGCCCTGTCTCAACTGAACAGAATCAAACATAAAGTAAAGAAAATCCTGGCTGTTTCTCACCACCTGGTGACATTGACCTCGCCACTCTAACCCCCTGGGTTTTGGTTTCTTTATGGGCAAAACAAAGAGGTTGATTCAAGTGGCAGATAAGGTCACTTCCACTTGTACAGCTCTCAGACTCAACCTTCCTTGTGCACCTGAATTTTCTTTATGAGTAGCCACTGACCACGTCCTTTCCCATGGGTAAAATAAAGCCCGTACTCGACAGTGGTGAGAGCTGTGTCCCCACGGGGAGCTTCACTTGGCCTCACCTTGCAGGTACATGTGGTACAGCTGTCCACAACCCAGGTTTCATTTTCTGCAAAGAACCGGCCATCCTGCAAACAGGCTGACACATTCCTTGTCTTTGGAGGGCCACCGATGAGCTCCAAGAGGAGCTGGTTGTTGTCCAACTGGAAATGGAGTTGAAGGTTAGGTACAGGCAAGAGTTGGACATATCGGTTGTTAAGGCCTAAAGAAGGTTCCTCCCTAATCCAGGGGCTCTGAAGTCAGGTGCACAATCCAGATTCATGCCACCCTACGTGGGGACACCAGAGCCTGGTAAAGACAGGCTAGAGTGAACCTTCTACAGAGGAGACCACACCACAGAGAAGAGTCATGCACACTGTCTTCACCCATTACCATTGCCTTTCCCCACTCCACTGAAGTGGGGAAAGTAACATGCACAGGCTCTAAAGTGCTGACCGTGCCATAGGGTGGAAGCCAGGCTGCTCACTGGCTGAACAGGACTCAGAGGTAGGGGAAAGAACAGGGAGGGGAGGCCAGTCCACTGCAGCCAAAACTAAGGTGAAACTCAGGTATCCACTCATTCTTCCTTCTGATAGCAGATCTAATGGGTACCATTCTGACAATGCAAGGACATGGTGGCCATGACTCTTGCCATCGTGGGGATCATAGACCATACAAAAGATTCGAAGCTTAAAATTCAGATGAATTCAATTGCACCAAATGGTTGCTCTTTCTCTCCTTCTGAATGCCATGTGTGTAGCTCCCTGCCCCCCCCCCCCACTTCAATGGCAGTTCCTGATCTGGGGTCACAGACCCTCTAGAGACCTGATGAGTGACATGGAGCCAGTCTTGTACAAACACACTGAAACACACCATTGCTATGTCCCTGTTCCAAGCCACAGATTTCCGTAATCTCTGACTTCATGCTAGTAACTCTGTCCCAGGAGTACATTTCAGTTAGTGAGTGAGGAACACCCAGACATGAACCTACTCCCCTCTCTCTCTTTCCCATGCTCTCTCTAGGTCACTGTCAGGTGCACCAGGCCCCAGCCAACGTCCTCCCAATGCTCAGAGGAATTCAGCCACAGAGCGGTCAGCACTGATAAAGAGCCAACCTCACAGCAGAGGCCTCACAGAAGCATCAATCCTTTGGACCATCTGTGCACACAGATATCCCTATTTCTATTGCTCCTCAGCAAGCATAAAAACTCAACAGGAAATCTGTGCATGGAGGAGCAGACAAGAGCTGCCCCATTTCTTCCCAGCCCTGCCCATGCCACATTCCTGGAGAAAGGTTCTAGAATGCATGCTCTATCTTTGGGGTGCCTCCTGGGCCAGTGCTGTGGCCTTTGCCATGAGATAGATTCTGGGTGTCTCCTCCACCCACCTCCCAAAGGAGTACAAATCAAGTTAGTCCCCTAATAATTTGAGCTGGGTCACAACTCCCATGCTTTGGGGGACTCTAAACCACCTCCTGCACCCCACCTGCTGAGAATGGCTCCCCCCAAATGCTTAGCACGAGAACCGCAGGCGGGAGCCTCCTTCCTGCATTTCTTTCCCACTCCCTCCTCGATTCTCTCCTGCCGACCTCTACTGAGTGTCCCCTGGCTCCAGGCACCAGCCTTCCTCTGTGTATCGCTCAGCCGTGTGGACGTGGCAGGACAGCCTCACTCTTCCTGTTCTCTCTTTCTGAGCTTCCCTGGAGCATCACAGCTCTGCCCTCTTCTCCATGCTCCCGGAGAGGCACAGACTTGACCTTGGCAGCCTCTCCGTGGTTTCCTGTCCATAAGGCAGCAGTGCCTCTCAGACCTGAGTGCTACTCTCGCAGCAGTCTACCCTTCAAGTGAAATATCTCCCTCTGCATAGACACCTTTGTTTTCTGGGGAGATGAATCTCCCAAAATTAAGAATTAACTCTGGGGAATGTGCATGCTGTGATGTGTTTTTATTCTTGACACTCCCTCTTGTCTCCCCTCAGTTTCCCCCTTACTACCTGTGTGATAAACCAGCATCCCCGAAGGGTCTTCCTGCCCCTCCCCTTAATGGTGGGCTTCTTAATGGAGTTTCAAACCAATGAACAATTAGTTGCCTGAAAGCCCAGCTGACTGGAGGAGGGTGACCTTTGAGAATTTCTCTTTCCATTTCACCTGCTGAGCACCCCACTCTCTGCAGGACCTTGTTCAGCTGGCTCACCCCCCACTCTCTCCATGGAGCACCTACCACTCTCTCCAGGGTCTTGCTCAGCTGGTTCACCCTCACGTGCAGTCCAGACAGCTCTCTGAACATGTTGCTCAGCTCCTCGCAAGAGTGTGTGCACACCTCCGGCCTCTTCTCCACGCCATGGCCCAGGAAGTCCGTGGTGATGTGAGGGCTGAGGTGGAGCGTCTCTGTGTGCTCATTGATGGCATTGAGCTCAGCTAAGGGGAAGACAACAAAGTCAGCAGGGCCCTGACCCCTGCAGCACCCCACCTGCAGACAGATGCCTGCACCAGGCTCCAGGTTGCTCACACAGTTTCTGAAGGTACTGAATTGTACACAAGAACAAGAGGCAGCTGATTCTAACTCACTGGCTAACAAAGGGATTCTCTCCTTTCATAACACTGTCCTTAACATTTAAAGGTCCAGGGAAAGAACAGAGTTCCAGCTCAGGAAGAGAGAAATGCAGAGAGACCCACACATTTGTACGTGAAAATTCTGGGTCACATGTATCGGTCACACTGAGCTGGGGACATTTCCCCAGCTCTTCGATGTGGATCACACCAATAGTTGCATTTCTTATCCTTACCCCACCATTGTCCATTCTCCCACCACATACCCCATACATTTTCAGCCCCCCTCTCAACTCTTCCTATGCCCCCTTTTCTTCCTGAACACCTTTCCTTGGGTTCCTCCTCTTCCCCTTGCCTTCAGGCATAGCTTGCAGATTGAGTTCTTCCCCAAAGGGAAGATGGATGGACAACCCTCAGCATCCTGGCTGACCATGGGGACTCTGCCTCTTACCACCCCAGAAACTGTGCAAACCACTGAATGCCCTGATTCCCATGCCATGTGTAGGTGGAATTCATAATTTACGAGTTGACTGGGAGGCCAAGTCCAGCCATGGAGTCACTGGAGCCAGGGGCTCGGAGATGGGCCAATGTCATCCGTTTGCATCCTGGCTCCAGCTCTCTCTCTGGGGTGGGGGGGAGACTGTCACATATCAGTCATTCTTTGTTCCGCTCAGACATCCTGTTGCTGAGTTGTGCAGGCTACAGTCCTGCTAAGATCTTCTGCATGGTAGGTTAGGAACCTCCTCTTAGATTCATTACACCTCTAATCATAAAAGCCATGCAAATGGGAAGGTATCATGACTAAGTAGATAGAGGAGACGCTGTCTTAAGTAGATTCTGAGTGGATTTTACTGCACATTTAATTCTTTTCAAAACCTTTCACTTGTCCAAGGTTTTATTTTTCATTCGTTTATAGTTTAGCAAAAAGTAGCCTATATCTTTGTTTATACTCTGCCTCTGTCATAAATCGGTTTAACCTAGTGGTAGGAAAATTTCCCAAACAGCATCTCCCATGACAGCACCAATATTTTCACTTGTGAAATTTCATGGCTTGGCCCCTTCTCTGTGCTCATCTCATTTTTGAGAAACACCAAAAATAGAAATGCCAATTGCCAAGGGCTGAGTCCCGTGCTAGCTATCTCTATGAGACCAGATGTCCTTAAGTTCCACATAACCAGGTTGGTGAAATTAAGTCTTTGCTGGTAAAGATCTGACAGCCCTGGTGCCTCGACTGAACCAACTCACGGTTTGCCCCTTGCATATGGGTGTGAGAATATAAATCCACAAATCCATACTTCGTTGCCAGCTTGAGGGGAACAGACTTCTTAAAAACAAGCCCTTATAAGAAGTATAAAGCTTCAGCAATTGTAAAGCATTTGCTTTTGGTTGTTGCTTAGAAGCTGCGTGTCTGTATCAGGAACAAGTGAGGACCTTTGTTCACATAAGGCCGTGGACTGCGTTTGTCGTGGAAGGTGATTTTATTCTCGGCCATCACAACTGACTTGTAGTCATGGCTCAGGAGATTTTGTGATGGGGACACTGCTGGCTCAGGGTACACACTACCATCTAAGAACAATATTTGTGTATCCCACACGCATTCTCTCCCTGCCTGCTGTTCTACAGACCCCAAATGAGGGCGAATGGCCCTAGACTGAGATTCCCCATGTGGTCAGCCAACAGGAGCACCCATGTTCCTAATGTGACTAAAAAGATGGCTCTGAAAATAGGGAAAATAAAGTTTCACGAACATCAGGTGCTGTCTTATCAAGGATGGTCTTCACACAGTCCCAGAAAATCTGCCTACCTTTATCCTCAGAGTGAAATGCCAGCAATTTGTTTTTGGCTTGTATAATGGATTTTTTTATTATTCAAATCTAGTCTAAGTTAATCCTTGGATAATTCATCATTTTCAGATGTCACCATGTCTACCCTGACCAGCAAATTCACCCACAGACAACAGCAGCACTTACTCCTAGTGTTTACTTAAATCCCCCAGGGCAATGCACGTACACAACAAACATGTATGAGTGCACACACACAACACGTGGTTTAGAGGAAACCCAGCCAGGTCAGAGAAAGGCAAAGGTATATTGGTGGCACACCCACCTCCCTGGCCCTGCTGACAGCCTTTCTTGCTTAGGACATCTTCCACCGAGTTTTCAAACACCAAGTGGACATTCTGCAGCAAGCCCTGTGAGAAGACACAAAGAGTTTGATACAAAGCAAAACAAGATGCTAAATGCAGAACAGGATCTTCCCATAGAATATTTTCTCCTGTTTTAAACATGGCTGGTTTGAAATCTCTTTAAAATCAGATTTCCTGTGTCTGTTACTTTGGAAAATTACTTTTTAGACATGACATGAGTTCAACATGAAAAACTTGCTAACTAGAAAAGAAAATGCCCTTGAGAGAAGAAGGAAGGCAGCCAGGGAGGTGATGGGTTTTGTACTCTGCCCACAGAGACATGCTAGGCCTGTCCTTGCAGGGTGACCCTGGGTGTGGTTAAGGGCTCAGAAACAACCCTGTTCCAGTGAAGAAAGACTCTGGATCTCAAAGAAAGCCCTTCACTCATGGGGAGCCCTCCTGCCATGCAATGGGGTCAATCACAGATCCCACCCACCATGAAAGATGCACTCACTAACACAGCTGGCATCTCCCAGCCTTGTACTCAAACAGCTGAGTTTTAACATGCTTATTTTCAAGACAATGTGTGTGCCTGGGAGACAGGAATATACAAATGTCCCTCGACCTACCATAGTATGACGTACGATAAACTCATCACAAGTTACAAATATCACAAGGTGACAGTGAATTTAGCTCCCTTCTCCCTGCTCAGCACCATGACAGAGGATTCCAGGTACAGGGACAGGTCGGAAAAGATCAACATTCAAAGTCATGCTTTCCACCAAATGCATGACCGTCTCACCATCATAGGAGGAAGAACCCAGGGGCGCCATCGTGAGCCAGGGGTGTGTGCACAGACTCCTCACTTCAGGTTCTAAATGTTCTCAATTTTAGAAGCTCTGTCCCCATCTTACTTAGCTAGGATGGACATGAGCTATTCTCTCACCCACCTGCAGCTCCTCTTTAGGAAAGAGCTTCAGTGCGCTCTCCTACCATTCCTCACCAAAGCAAAGACCCAGGAGTGGCTGCAGTCCAAGTAAAATGATTCCAGATTGCCAGGAAGGGGTCTGACTCCTGGACCCTCAGACTGGTCCTGTGACCACAGCTCTGCTTCTCATGGCTCAGGAGCATGTGCGTTGTGTGCGTGCACAGAGAGTTGATTGATTTCGTGTTAGGAAGTTCTGTGCCTCTGTGTACACTATGTGAATGTGTGCATAGGAACTTGTGTGCACAGGGGTGTGGTGTGTGCAAAGCAGTTATATGCGGTGCTTGTACATGTGCATGCTGGGTGGTTCTATGTGTCTGCGTGGTGTTTGTGTGTGCAAGTGTGAGTGTGCATTATGGTGTGTGCAAAAGCATGAACAAGTGCATGGCTATGCATGGCTATGCATCTGTGATGTGTACTTTGTGTATACCTGTGTGTGGTGTGTATACACATGTGTGGGTGTGCATTGCAGTTTATGCACGTGCATGTGTGGTGTGCATGACTGTGTGCATACACGTGTGTGAAAGTGCACATAGGCGTGAGGGTGTGCGTGTGGTGCATGTGAATGTGGGTGCCTGCATGTGGTGTGATTGCATGTGTGTGAATGTGTGTGCACATGCATGGTGTTTGTATGCACCTGTGTGACTGTAGCCTGTGCTGCACCATGGTGAGACTTTGCCTGCTCCAACACAGAAGCTGCCCTGAGATGCCCTCTCCTGCAGGCTCCCGGCCAAGCTCTGCCCTCACCCGATCACGGCTGTGCATACGCACCCTGAAGTGACTCTCTCTGGTAGCACCTTTGGCCACGTACATCCTGCTCCTGTCGGCTGTCAGCTGCTCATAGAAGGGCTCATCCAGGGTGAAGCTGTCAATGAGGTCGCAGCCCACATACAGGCTGTAGGTCTCACCGGCCACCTGCACAGTGACGTTCTTCCACTGGGAGTCAGCCAGGCCCACATCCTCCAGGGAGATGGCATGCTGGGTGCCCTCCACCCAGTAGGTGAGGTCCAGGGTGTCCCTGGGGCCGTTGGAGACAATCTCAAATTGCCGCTGGGAGGGGCCAGGGCCTTCCAGTGCCAGTAGTGTGCCCCGTGACTTGCGGTCCTGCTTCAACTGCACCATGAAGAAGAAGCCATCCTTGTGCTGCATGACCTTGATGATCCTGTTGAGGTCATTTGTGTTCACCGGGGGGATGTAGTCAAAGCGGACAAACCGGTAAGCGGGCACCCCGGGGTCGGGCCCCCGGAACTGTTTGGCACCAATGGTCTTCCTGTTAATGTTGCTGATACTGAATAGATCGAAGGAAGTGTCTTCATCCTGGTCACCAGCTGCCAAGGGGAGCCACAGGGGACAGGTCAATCACAGCAGGGGCCAGGCTCACCAGGACTCAAGCTGATGAGCCCCAAGCCCAGGACACAGGAAGCTCCCTAGGACACCCAGTACCTGGCCATGTCTGTCTTGGACAAGAACATTGAGCCTATGTCTGTTGGAACCCCCAAACCCCACCCAGCTGCCCCAAGCATGGTTCCCACACAGCACAGCTTTGCTTTCTCCTGGGCTGGGAAGGACCACGTGCCAGAGGTGGATCGACTGTCCCCAGCACACATCTGAGCACAGCCCTCTCCACAGCATGACTTCCTTGCTGAAGAAAGCCTCACCTCCACTGACCCCTGCCCCGTCCACATCTTCCTCCACAGCAGAACTCTGAGCCTCCTGCTCTGCAGCTGAGGTGGGGGAAGCCCTCCCCTCTCTACCATGGGAGGGCACAGAAAAGAGGGGGATCTTTGGCTTTGCAATGGAGTTTCAGATAGCAACTAAATTCCATGTTGCTCTCTTGCTGGGCTATTCAGCTTTAAACAATTTAGCCAGCATCTTTTTATTTTTATGAAAATGTGCTCTCCAAATCAAATGCACACTACGGATACGGATTTGAAATTGTGACCAGTCTTTGGTCTACAAGTGAAAGGTTTCAAGTCACTATCCAACTATTGAAAGGAAGATGTCGGTTCTTGCCCAAACGTAAAAGTTTCAATAGTCCAAAATAACACACCGAAAAGAAAGTTTAAACGGAGCAGACTTCGCCTGAAACTCAGTGCATTAAAACATTGTAATGCCCACTGTTGCTCACAAAAGAGTGAATTTTACCACTTATGGTAGAAGTATTGACAACAGTATATAGCAAAAATAATTAAAACTTTGACTATTGCTACTAAAAGTAGCAAATCTAGTTTCATAACTTATTCAAAGACTCTCCAATGCTAGCAAAGATTTATTCACAACAGTGGTCTTCATGTCATCGTTTATATATACTGGTAAAAATAAGGTAAGTCTTAAGAAGAGTCAGTCCAAAAACACTAGGGTTTATCTGCAATGGAATACTACACAGACATTAAAATTGGGTTGGAAGAAGACAATGCATGGCACAGTAGCTCCTACAAGTACCTGAAGCAGGAAGTGGAAAGAAGAAACGCCGAGCACCCGACCCGTGGGTGTTCTAAGAGCAGCCTGCAGAGAAAGGCTGACTTGTGCCTGGTACAATGCTGCAGCCGTGGGGTATTTTTTCTCTAATACTAACATGTTCCAAAAATCAACCATCCCATGTTATAGGGACTCAAGAGTACATAAACATTTTATTTGCAAACGAGTTGAGAAGACTCCACCGTCAGATTCTCTGCCATGGCCTGCGGCTAAGCCACGCCCTCCTCGTCACTGACCATGCTTGTCCACACTCACCATGAGCACTGGGCCACATGCACACAGCCAGCAGGACCAGCCTCCAGAGCATCCTGCCTCCTGCCGTGACTCCTAGGAGGAAAACAGCCCTTGTTAATGAGGAACACACAGCTGCAGTTCTGAGCGTCGGCTGGAATGTGCACTCGTGATCTTTCACAAGCACTTTGCACATGACAATCAGAAGCAAAGGCACTTGTGGGAAGGTGAACGCTAGACGAGAGGCTTTCCTTGCACACGAGGGTGAGCTCGCGTTCACCAGGCCGGCATTCCTTGACAAGCACTGTGTGTGAGACGTTCTGAACACTCCTGATCCTCAGCCCCAATAACCACCTGGGGGGAACACGGCTGCAATCACGCCCACTTTGCAGAGAAGCAAGTGGAGGACAGGCCAGGGCAGCTGCTCTCTCTGAGTAATTCTGTTAATAAGACATGTAGCCAGGGCTTAACTCCAGGAAGGTCGGTTCCAGGAAAACATCAGCCTGGAGAAAATAATCTGTGAAGACATTTTGTGTAAATATCCAAGAAAAGAAACAGTTGTGAATAACTTAATTAAATAGTCAATATTCACAGCATTTTAACGCTGAAATGAACTTAACTTGGTGCATCACTCTTATGTAAAACAGATTTACTTAGCAAAGATTCTTACCCTACTTTTCTATTTTCCTGAAGGCTGTTTTTCCATTCTCTGGGATTCTAAGTTGGCATGGAGCACCCGAGACTGGACCAGAAGTCAGGAGACCTGGACGAAAGCCTGGCTCCACTGTTAACTCCTTGTGGCCTCCACCAGCCCTTCTGTTCTCAGCTCCTTGCCCCCTGTGAGTGGTGGGGTGATGGCACCCAGACCCCTTCACTACCCAGAGCAGTGCTCACAGCCTGAGCTAAGGGGAGCTAAGACTTACACCCCAAATCCTCTCCTGTTTAGATTATCAAAGCCACTTCACTTCTCATTGTTAAAGAAATCCAGCCAGTCTCCTTCTCCAGAGATATTTGACAGCTGCAAAGTTACCTTCCGGGGACAAGAGAGCTTCCCCAGAGGACAATGATGCCTGACAGGATCTCTGCACACAGTGCTCCCCGTGGTTCATGTCGTGGGAAGTGGGATAGCATCCCAGCCACACTACAGCCCTGAACTATCCCTCAGCTCAGTTGGGCACCAGCTGTGCCACCTGGGCAACTTATTTACCCTCTCTGACTCAGTTTCCTCATCTGTAGATCAAAAGCATCTGCCTGGCTGGGTTGTTTTGAAGATACACTAAGCAAACAAGTGTCCCGCCAGCCTTTGTAGCCTAGCAAGGGTGCTGGCATTGGCTTGTGGGCTATACACACCTGAGGGCTGGAGTGAGCCTGCCACCACCTTCCAAGGTGGTGGGGTAAGTTCCCAGAGGATTAAATCCTATGGGCAGACCCCTGTGGTGTATGCAGAGCAATACATGTGAACAGTGAGTGCCTCAGGGAGAATTTATAGTGCCACTGGGTCCACATCTGAAGGTACCTCCCTGTCACCCATCCCTGACCAGGCGCCTGCTGCTGGACACCTGTCTCTTATACACAGCTGCATCATGGCTAGCTCTACAAAGGCGAGCTGCATCCAGAAACATGGATTTCACAACACAGGACGCCCAGCTGTGCAAGAACAGGCTTAAGCCGAGCAGACTGGACTTCTTTTGGGCAAAGTCAACCCAACAGTAGTAGTACCACAAAGCATCAAGGCCTGCCATTTGTTAAATTACAGTCCCATCTCATGTAGTGGACTTGCCACACCAAAACATAGAGGGAAAGGGTCAGGCATGGCTGGCCCCTGTGCGGTCACCCCATGGTCCAGTGCTGCCAGACAATGCAATTGCATGAGTTCCATGGGCAAACCCCTTCTTACCCCAAGCCGCTTTCTTCCTTAGGTCCACACTAGGGAATCTATGATTAGATTTTTTTCTGAAATAAAGATGTCCAAAGTCTTTCTGCAGTGGAGTATCATTGAAATTTATGAAGGACATACAAAATTCTTTTATATGAGCTATCAAATGAAAAATAGCTTTGCTGGGAGTTATTTCTGTACCTCCATCAGGGGCAGTGTGATCAAGCATGACCTCTCTTAGTAGACATCAGCCTTCCTCTCCTGCTGGCCACCAGACCACTGTCCTTTAGCTGTCCTGCAAGCTGCCAGCTCCTTTCATATGCAAAGTGTCCCCAAAGTTCAAAAACAACTGTGTACCCTGGCAGTGTGGACCTTCCCACAGACTGACTGTAAACGACTAGCAATATCCCCACACTGGTCAGCTCTTAATAACGTGAGAAGTTAGAATCTCTGTCATCCTGGATTATTGTCATATGCAGGGGATTGTTTGCAACTCCTTCTTCATGGTCCTCCCTCAGTAACAAACTTCAGCCTGGAAACTTCTTATTCTGAAGATGTTTGCCTAGCATCCTGGGCAAGTACAAGATTAAAAACCAGCAAGAACCCAGGCAGGGAGCCGGGGCTGAGGCTCCAGCAAAAACACTGTAAACTAATTAAGTGAGACTAGCAGGTGGTGAGAGCCTCTGTGGGTTAGGCACGGTGGATCTGCACTGCACACTTTCCTGATGGAGATCCAGAGCCTTTTCTGAAAACGACAGCCCAGCAAATCGACTCAGTAAATAAGAAGTACACGTTACCTGCTGTTTTGGAAAGCCCAGCGTTGACTGACTGTGTTCCAACCCAGGCCCAGAGAGGACGAGGAGATGTTGCTGGAGTGGAGACCCAGGCCAGGGCAGAACGCTGCTGGCCGCCGGACGCGTGCTCTGCCTCCAGGCAGCAGCCGGCTCCTTTATATGCTCCTTTCCCTGAGTGGCCCTGTCAATCAGACTTGTGAGGAGGCACGTTTAATTCATTCCTTCGAAGGAATGACATAATTCCTCCTTCTGGGCCCACCATTTGCTCTGGGTACCTGGTGTCTAAGTCCAAGTCCAGCCTCCTCTATGCTGGATGCCGCCCTCTTTTGCGTCCACCCGGGGCTTGCCAGACAGGGTCGGGGAGGAGCCAGACAGAGAGGGGAAGGCAGGGACTCACTTTTCCTGTCTTCTCTCAGGAAATAAAATGCTATAAATAAAACTAGCAAGATTGGCTGAAACTCCCCATTTTGCTTAAGAGAAAAATATGCAAGTTTTATGCTTTAAATATGTTTCAAATTATCCGATGCAATACTGGTCCTTCTAAATTCAGTAAACAGCAATCAGTAAGACACAAAAGAGGTCAGTGGGTGTAAATGACTAGTCTCGGCACTGCTGAAGTTCTTATAGTGAAAGAATCAATTTTGTCATGGATAAAAAATTTTACTGTGAAACAGTCCACAGACGTTATTTCCGACACTTGGAACACAGAGATAAGTGCTTCTCAGAGGAAGAACTGATCATCTACGCCTCGTCTATTCACTCAGCAGGAGCCTACGCAACAGTGTCTCTCTGTGGGTGCTGATGCCCTGTCCAGTCCACCTGGGACATACTTCCCCAGGGGCTGCAAGAACCTGGGATCACATGCAAAATTCTCAGCCACAGGGAGGCCTGTGTAATATGCAGTCAGGAACAAGAACACGAAAGTAAGGACAGAAGACACATGCTTTCCCCCCAGCTCACATTACTCAGGTCAGAATGGACAGGCTATGGACACAGGAGGCATAGGGCCATCAATGAGGGTGGACCAAGGAGGAGAAGGAAGGTCCTCACTGGGGGCTGGGGGGAGGCGAGTAGTGGATAGAGCAGGGGAGGACCATTGGCCAAGGTGTGCAGAGGAGGAGTGACATATCCCAGAGCCCCTGCACAGGCTTCATTCATTGCAGACTGTACCTGGGGTGGCTGGGCGTTTAGTCTGGGTTGATGCATGATGGTGAACTTTAGAGAGAAAATGCATGAGGACCACTTAGTGACCTTTTGGTCTTGGTCCTGGCATTCACTGACCTGAACCCTGTGAGGTGGAGGCCGCAAGAGGCAGGGAGGCAGAGGCACCACCCCAGGAGAAGACCCTGCTACTCTTCAATGTCTTGTGGCATGTCAGTAAGGAACTGGTGGGGGGGAACGAGAGGGAAGCCTGCAATTTTCTTTTTTCTGTTTTTCATTTGTTTTGGTTTTTTGTTTGCTTGTTCATTTTCTTACGGATGCTGTTTTTATCACTCATAAACAATATCAATTTCTGACATGCAGTTAGAAAGGAGAATAGACTCAAACAGCACATCTCTCTTCTTTAAGGAGAGATATTTTGCTTTAGGTCACCTAGTTGATGACAAGGGCATCACTTGGATTAAAATATCCTGACTCAAATTTGTATGAATAAATGCTTGTCACCTCAAATTCTGAAGAGAATTGCATAACAGTTCACTGAGGAAGTTTCAGAGTGTAATTGCCAGTTTACTGTGCACAGACTGGCCTTTCCTGTGGCCAAATGGTGTGGGTTTGGCCCCTGCTCCTCATGCCAACAGCAGGAGGAGCACACACTCCCTCACTTCTCCCCTCCCTCACGAGCTCACTGAGCCCCAAATCCTGCAGCTGCTGACAGCTCCAGGAACAAGAGGAGAGGACAGGGTTCTGGGGAGGAAGGGAGCCGTGCACCGTGGTCCTTTACACTCTGGCATGCAGGTGGCCAATGGGGCTCCCAGTGTACAGAGAAGAGAGTTCTGTGAGGACACTTGGGAAGGCTTCATGGGGCTGCTGATGATGTATAGTGATTGGGTGGGACATCCAAGGGGCCAGAGACATCCAGACAGAGACAAGGTGTGGAACCAATGGTGTAAAGAGGACCACGACCTTCTAGGACTGAGGGAGTGAGAGTCCAGATGTGGCTGGAGATGAGTCCAGCCACAGCCTTGGGAACATCCCCTGGCAGGAATTCACAGACCTGTGATGCTGACTCCATGGCCCCACTGTGACATGGTAGGGAGACTCCTGGACGCCTTTTCCCTTGGGACCTCGGAGAAAGGACAAGGGGGGACATAATGACAAAACCACCCAGCCTGTGGAGACTCGGCTGGAATGTCACGTGGGAGCAGGGATGTGCGTAGGTCTGTGGGAAGAGAGAAAGGAGTCCTGGATCTGTTGGTTGGGTTGAGTGTTCCAAGGACCTCATGTCTCCTGGAACCTATGAGTGTACACTTGCTAGAAAGAGGTTGTTCACACAGGAGATGGAGTTGAGATGAGGAAATACTGGAGAAGGTCAGCCCTCACCTAATGACTGGTGTTCTTATTAGAAGAGGGACCCAGCAACAGGAATGAGATGGATGGAAGCAACCCACCTCTCCCTAGGCCACTGGGTGGGAGTGAAGCACTGTCCAGCATTGCTGAATACTGTTCAGTACTGCTGAATGCTGGTGGAATTGCTGGTTCTATGTTGTGCTTTCCTCAGTTCTTTGTTGCAAACACCCTATAAATGTTTTCTATGAATGATTGAAACTGTCAGGACACTTGACAGGCCTTTCCTTGTGCCTGGCAGCCTTGTACAGGGAGCTGTCAGCCAAGAAGATTTACTGACAACCAGCTGAACAGCTCTCAAGGCACTCCATCACTTTGCACACTTCACCATCACTCTGAGGACAATTCAGCACCTGCAGACCTCAGCTGAAGACATGCTCCAGTTATGACCACTCCAGACAGGCTGCACCAGCTTTGGACACCAGCACTCTAAGAAAAACACACCTCAGTCAACTCTAGATGAACCTGCAGCAATTCTCACCAGGCCAGAGGGGGAGTCTTTCCTCTGGTGGCCCAGAAGCAGGCCTGTGACTGATGCTGTCTCTGCCATGATTGGTGCACACAGCCTGGCCACATTGCCTTTCTGGCTGCATAAGCAAGCTTCTTGGCTCACTTCCTGTCAGCCAGGAGACACTCTCCTGCACTGCTAAATGGTCTTGTCTTTCCTACTTTGATTTTAATCCTAAGTAGAATAGACTGAGCTGGAGAGCAGCCTGGGGCAGAGAGAGAGGAGAGCAGAGGCAGTGGGAGCAACAGGACAGCAGAAGCACAGAGAAGACTGTGAAGAGCCAAGGTGTGGGGCTGCCGGCTCCAGAAGCAGGAAATGTTCTAGGGAACTGCAAGGCCTGAGGGCCAAGGGTCCTGACATGCAAAGCCCATGAGCTAAACCTCTTGAGCTGAGGGTCTCAGCATCCAAAGTTTGGGTGCTGTGACACTAGCCACTGTTAAGGGCCAAGGGTCCCAGCATCCAAGCCTCAGGAGCTGTGACCGTAGCTGGCACTGACTGCTGAGATTGCTAAAACCCAAGGACTACACTACTCCAAGTGCTAGGATGATGGCACTCAAAGGCCAGTGCAATAGGCTTCCAACCTGAACACCTAGGGCAGTAAGTCTCTGGTTTGTAGAGCCTGGAAACGTAGCCTGTAGTTTTCAGGACTTGGAGCTATAAGCCTCTGAGTCTGTCAGCCCAGTCTGCTAGCCTTGGGCACTCCAGAGCCCAGGTCTTCAACAGTAGACAGCTACTCGTCACCCACTTATAATTTCTGAGTAGAGCAAGAGGACCCAGTCAGCTGCTTGGAGCACCTTGTGGTGCAGCAGGTGAAGACTGGAGTGGTACTTATGCAGACCAAGGATCACCAGGGGCTGCCAGCAGCACTACAGCCCACAATAGATGGATCCTCCCCAGAGCCTTTGGAGAGGGCCTGGCCCTGCTACACCAGGATTTTAGACTCCTGGCCCTCAGAACTGTGGGATAATGAATTTATGTTGTTTTAAGCCTCCTGGTTTTTGGTGCTTCATTGTGGCAGCCCCAGGAAATTGAGGCAGACAATTCCTGAACCTCAGTATTGCTGATGTCACTTTAACACCAGTCATACAATCCCCCAGCGGAGTATACATCCTACTAACACACATTGTCTAGTCCAGCCCCAAGGGAGGAGCGGGGTGGTCTGCGATGGTGACATACCAGGAGGGGGGTCAGGAGAGTGACTGGAGAGGACTTGCAGGACCCTAAGTAGCTGCGCTATCCTGAGGCCAGGACTGAGGCTCACGCTAACACGGGAGGGACAGCTAAGGCATGGGGTCATGGTGCAAGGATTCTTGGCAGGCTATCAGATGAGCCTAAGTGATCCATCCAAATCGCTCCCACACCAGGGCTGGAGGTCAAGCAGTCTGCTCTCCACCAGGAGCACCAGCTGTGAGCAATAATTCTGTACCTGGAAGCCAAGTGCCTGCGCCTGACAGGATGGTGAACTGCGGGGAGCAAGAGCAAAGGGGTCTAGGCAGGTGGTGACCGGGTGATGTTCCAAGTGCCAGAAGTGCTCCGGTGGTTTGGATCTAGAATACACTCAGGCCTGCCTTAAGGGCATAACTTAGGCACCACCTGAATAACAAAGGGTCCTGAGGCCTGCAGAGATGACACACAGGAGGGAAGAGAAAGAAAGGAGGAAAAGGGAGCTTCAGACCATCTGTGTGTGTCACAAAGCCCAGGAGGGCTGCTTTGGGACCCAAGGTCAAAGCTGATCCAGCATCAACACCTTGCAAATGGACTTTCCCAGCTACTAGATCAGAGTTAGGGCAGCTTGGGACTTTCAAGTCTAAACCTTGGAAATAAAGGTTTTTGCCATGAAGAGGAAAAACAAAGCATCCAGGAAGCTGATTACATGGGGTGAGATGAAAAATCCTTGCTAGCTTCAAATGCCAAGTCCCCTAGGAGTCCTGGGCAGAAGATGGGGCACATGGGGCAGGGCCCCGTCAGGGCATCCAGAGTGATGACGACATGGTCCTGTGCTCACACTTAGTTCTAGACACAGGATGAAGAGAGATGTGGCTGTTGGTACAGGAGGGTGGGGTACAGGCAGGACAGCAAGGGTACAGATAGATGGCCAGGCAATGGGACTGAGGTTTCCATTGCAACTGCTGAAGAACTGTTAGCAGCAGGCTGGGCCTGGAGACACCACCTGTAATCTCAGCACTCAGAAGGCTGAGGCAGGAGAATGGCAGCTGGAGGCCAGCCTGGGTGACCTAGAGAGAACCCATCTCAAAAAAGACACACACACACACACACACACACACACACACACGCACACACGCACACAGTTTCTATGTACTAGGAGACAGGCCCTTTCACTGCATCACTGCAACTACTGCTGAGTCAGGCAAGGCACTGGGTGGCCACCAGTGGCCAAGGTGGCCCTGGTTCAGGCAGGGGTGGGGCCAGATGTGAGCCCCAAGGGTCAGGGACACACTGTGTCACATCTACCAGCAGGTCAGCACTACAGAGCTGTGTCTGGTATGAATTACTGTGAATTACATCCTCAATAAGTATTTTTCATAAAAGAATAAACAAGCTTTCATAAGTCAATCAACAAAATGTCCCCCTCTCCCTGTGAGCACTGAGTTGGTGAAGTTTGTATGGGACCAAAGGAAAAGGGACTGACACCAATACTGGCCTGGGGACTCTAGCCATTGTTTAGGGGAGGGTCTGACCTGTAGAGCTCCTGTGTCAGGAAGGAGGTGAGTTGGTGAACTTGAAGGACAAGCGTGCCTTCTCTTTCTCTAGAGGGAAGTGGGAGGAGGGCCTTAACAGCCTGTGTTGCTGACACCTCACCTCCCTGGGTCCTGGCACTTCAAGAGCCAGACACTGAGCGCCCAGAAGCTGCTGGGCTGCAAGTCACAGCCACCGACATCTGTTTCCTCTTAGTCTGTCCTGAGCTGGGTGAGTAAGCTACGGCCCGTGTCCACTCCTCTGGGTGAGAGTTACAGGAACAGCTCTGCTCTAACCAGAAGCGGAGGACAGCAGCAGTATAGGAGTCCTGGGTGAGCTCCCCGGGGTAGGGGCTGAAAGGAGAAAACACCCCCAAAAGGCTTTGGAGACAGAGGTAGGTGGGATGAGGCCAGCGCTGTGTCCCCTTGTGGTGGGAAACACACTTGGATGGGTGTGGAGGACTCCTCTGGGGGAGGTGAAGCAGAGTCCGAGGCCATCCCACGACAGAGCGTGAAGCCATGACGGTCTCGGCAAGCAGCCTTTGCTTCCCAGTATACAGGCCTAATAGCAAAACCTCCACCAGGGCGGAGGTGGGGCTGACGTACTGTGGCCTGCAAGGACTAAAATGTGGCCCTGAAGCAGGATCTGGGCCTTCTCCTCCACCCAGGCCTCCTGAGTTGGAGCCTCTGGGCCTGGCACGGTCTGCACAGTCCCTAGCAGCAGAAGTCACACAGAAATTGTCCCTGTCCTCTTCTGACCACTGCGTCAAGCTCGAACAGTGCCTGCATGTGTATGTGGTCATCTTAGAGGCTCGTGAAGCTGACTCAGGCTGGGAGCAGAGTAGGCAGAGACGGCCACAAAGCCTAAGATAGGACCTGCTGTTTGACTGCTGGAGCTGTTGGTGTTGGGCCCAGGTGAGATGTTCTGGGTCAGGAGACTTGGAGGGGCTGAGCCTTGCACAGTCTGTGTGTTTCTTCTCAAACCCTCTTGCAGGGCCTCAAAGAGAGAAGGCCACCGGGGCTTCTGGCTCTGTCTTGCCAGTGAAAGATGGAGGGAAACTAAGGTGGTGACAGTGCTGCCCTGGGGACAGATGAGGGGACCTGGGGCTCATGACCGGAGGACCTTCCTTCAGTGGGGCAGCATCAAGCTCTGCCTGGACCTGGAAGCATTCTGTGACCTGGGTTCCAGCTCAACCCCAGGGCCAGCCGTGTGGGACTCAGCAGTCCTGCTGCCCTCACCCTTCCATTGACTTTGTCTTACTGTGGGTTGAACTTCACCTCTAGCCAGACGTCGCCCTACTTGGCTATGGACTCACCTATCCACCTCCTGTCCAAACTCATGCTCTGAAGGTACAACTGCCTACTGCAGCCTTCCTAGGCCCAGGAGCAAAGGCTTTCCCACCCTGAGTCCTCAGGCCAGCAAGCTCAAGCAAGACCTTTGTGTCTTCCCTGGTTCTTGCCTCCCCCCAAATTCTTGATCACCCGCAAGTACCAGGAGAGCAGTACAACCCACCACCTCTGCTCCAGTCCTTCCCCACTCAGTAGTCGCAGGGGTTCCTACAGATGGGCTCATGGGCCTCTCCCTCTAGAAGGCCCCCCAGAGACACCCCCCGTCCTCTTCTTGAGCATTGACAATCTAATGTGTCACTTCCAGTGCCCAGGACAAAAGCATGGGGTGGGCTTGATGAGCTGCATTTTACAGATCCTAAAAGGTCAAGTCAAGCCAAGGTCAAATCAGGCAGGGGCTTCGGAGCTGGTCTCCTGCTGTAGGGGCTGGCGCCTGGCCTTGGCTGTCCCTGCCCTCCAGGTTCTGGAGGCCATGTGGAGTGTGGCATTCCTGGAAATGCTAGGGACAGTTTCGACAGAATGTACTATGGAAAATGTCACATTAATCTTTGGCAGAAATATTAAAGCTGATCCGGATTGACAAAATATGTCTCCAAGACATTGGGATGAGCCCCTGAGTGTAGGATCTGTCTTTGCATGCCCCTACTCCATATTCCTAGCACAGGAACTTGGGAAATATCCCAAAATAACCCACAGACAGAAACGTCCAAAGAAACACAAAGGTCAATGTCCTGAAGGGCCATCAAGTCATCAAGGGGAGAATCTAGAGAGAAAAAAGTGAAAATTACTCCCACTGGTGAGGTGGTAGGAATCAGAAATCACTGTCTGACCTCTGTAAATTTATAACACACCTCTGCCAGCCATCTGAAGCTGTCCAGCAACCCACAAGCAAGGCTGGCCCTGAAGGAAGGATGCCGTCTGTACCCAGGGCCAGGACTCAGCTCTCGCTCAGAGATGACTGAGGACTCTTTCGGTGTGCTGGCCCTCTGCCACCTGGTGCCTACCCCTGAGTGGTGTCACTCTGATGTTGATCACACCAGCGTGGACCTGCTGCACACCTGAGGCCATCCCTGTGATCTCTGGTTCTTGCCTGTCCCTGCCAGCAGGCCATGGCAGAACAAGCTGGAGGTAGACAGACAGAGATTGGAGAGGCAGCCTGGGAGGAGGCTCCCTGAGCCTCCCAAAAGATAGTTCAGACCAGTGCAGCCTCCTGTAGGAGGTGTGGGCCTCAGAGCCTTCCATTAGCAGGAGTAGGGCGCAGTGGAGAACTCGGGCAGTGGGAAAGCTTCAAGTTATACAGACCTGGCTGTTTTGCACTGAGGGAGACCCCGAGCCAGATTCTGCCTGAGAGAGGAAGTGAGGACAAGGGCTGACAAAAACAAGCCTCATGAGGACCCCAAATTCAAGTGAGAAAAACCAAAGTGGGCTCTCATATGAGTCATATGAAGCACTCCAACCTGAGAGGCAGCAAAACCATGGGACCAAGGCTGAATCTGCAGACCTACAGACAGACTCCATGTAGAAGACGGCTAGGCTCTAGGCCACTCCCATGACTAGAAGCTTGTTGGTGTTGGGAGGAAGCAGGTAATGAACACGGAGGAGGAACAAGATCGAGGGCAAGACAGATTGGGGACATTTCCAGCAACTGGTCCTTTCACCTGGCCATCCTATGGCAGTGTCCTCTTCCTCAACAAAAATGGAGTCCATGGTCCCAAGGTCCTGGGGCTGAGGCACAGGTGTGCAGCACCACCCACTCACAAGGGCATCTGCTGGTGCCTGGAGAAGGTGGACTTGGTCGCTTCCCTTCTGAACGGAACAGCTGAGCCACAGCTGTCTTGGAGCATGTGCACATGGGATGCGGTTTACTGTGGTTCACGCAGAACAACCTCGGTTGTCAGAGCTGAGAGTGCTGGCCCACATTGCTAGCAAGGATTCTTAAACACATCTACACTCTTTCACTCAGTCAAGAATTCTGCTGTCATTCCCTGTACGTGACATATAGGTGTAAAACCGGGGTGTCCCCAACATCCAGAGCCAGGCACTGGCTGTGGCTCAGCACCGCTGAGCCTATTTTCTGTGAGTGAGCAGTGCAGTGTCACGGACCCTGCCCTCTTGGACTCGTCCTCCGAGGGCCTCGCTCAGGGTTAGGGCTGTCCCTGGGCAGGGAGTGTCTCAGTGCTGAGTCACGCGTGGCGTCCTGGGAGAATAGGCACAAGGCAGTGGGTTTCCACAAACAGACACACGCGACTGACATTTGCACAATGCTTTTATCATTAGACAGGAATTTGCGCATGGAGAGCAAGTGGGAGCCACGCGGCCGCTGCCTCTGCACTCTGATCACTGGCTGTGCACGCGTGTTGTGTGTGCCTTGGGAAGGACCACAATTTAGTCACGATTAGTCAGGAAGGGCAGAAGAATTCCAGTAATCATAAAACATCTCAGCCACCATGACAAAGAGGCAAATCTGACTTCCAATATTGAGCAAGCACAACCTTTTGCAAAGTTTAGAAGTGTCCTCTTTACTCTCGGTGTCATTGAGCTGTGACAAGGCTGCGTTCTGCCAGATGTGTGAAGCCCACAGCCTCCTAAGGATGTCCCAGCTTCTTCAATCTCTCCTGGACTCTGGCTTCTTTGGAACATGCTTGGCAAAACATATGCATCAGTGAGTGCACACCAAGAGGGTGTGTGCAGGGGTGGACAGGAAGGGATCCATTACAGAGATTTAGGTGATGTGATCAAGAAGGCAGACAAGTACCAGATCTGCAGTCAGCACACTGAAGACCCAAGAGAGCCGAGGGCATCCTTCTTGTCAGAAGACCAGCAGGCTGGAGATGCCGGAACAACCGATGTTTCTGCTGCAGTTGAGGTTGGGAGGAAAGCTGAGGCTCCCTCCTCAGGGGTGGCTCTGCCTTTTATCTGTTCAGGTAGTCACCTAATTGAATGAGGACCACCACACTGGGGAAGGTGGCTGCCTACTCAGGCCACAGATTCAAATAATCTCATCTGAACCTCCCTCTGATTTAGTCTAAATGATGTTTCACCAAGTATCTGAGCACCCTGTGGCCAGTCTCGGTGACACATAAAATCAAACATGACACCTTGTATATGCAAAATGCAAGAACCAAAGGAGGGGACAGCAAGAGGAGATAGCTGCGTTCAGTGAGGACCAGGGGAAACAGGTCGATAAAGAGTCGTATCAATCATGCTGAAATGATTTACTCCCCCGGATTACCTTGAAACCTCAGTGGCTGGGAAAGACAAAATGAGCTGAGATTATCAAAAGCACATTCAAAGGGAATGTTTTTAATTTAAATCTTTGGTTCTGAAAGTGTTTCTTATGCTTATTTTGTTATGGTTTTTAGAAGCTATCGAAGCGGGGAAAATACAAGAATTTTCTCTGATCATAGTTTGATAAATCATTTTAATTCCTTCACAAGAGCAGCAAAACACAGTAGGGCTTCTTCAGTTAGAATCAACACCGAAATATCTAAAACTGGTATGGTGTGACACTGCAGATGTAATGTGCAGCCACTTCTCTGAGGACAAAAAGGTCTGTGGGATTCCACCAGGTCATCGAGGAGCTCATGGCTGCAACACCGGAGCTCTGGAGTCTGTGAAGAGTGCTTTTGCAGGAAGCAATATTGCTGCGTAAGAACAGGGTTTCTGCTCTTTCTTCCATGTCTGTGCCCGGCGGCCTGGGACAGGCAGAGCACACACACCCACAGAAGTCCCTGTATCTGCCCTGGGTGGCACACTGTCACCTGGTTCAGAAACCTCAAAAGGGAGTTTAGGGGCTCGCTCAGAATGAGCCTACAAGGCCAGAACCCTGCTGTCTTTTCCACTGTGGGCCCAGTTCGGTCCCCCACTGACCGTGGGCCAATACTGTGGTCACAGAGACCAGGCCTGAAGACTTGGACTGACGGTGAGGATGGTGACTGGCAGAGCCAGACACTTGGACCTGTTCCTCCAGGAGAGCCAGGTCTTCCCTGATGGACTGCCATGGGGATGGCAGAGTTCAGAGTCCTCAGCCATGGTTCCATCACTGTGCTCCAGGTCACCTGTGCTTAGCAGCTGAAGGACAAACACTGGCTACTGGGACCCAGCCCAGCTTTCCTGAGATAAGTGAGAAGAAGCTGGGTAGGAGACTCTCAGTTGGAGTGGAAGCTGGATGGAAGTGCCTGTGCTCACAATCTGGGAGTTTACAACAATGGAGGAATCCAGAATAGGTAGCTGAACTTAGAGAAGAAGGGAAAATTCAGAGACTAGTATGACTGTGAAAGCTATGAATTTGGAGGCAGAAACCATGAATCAGCTTCTCACTCAAACAAGACAAGCACTGTGCCTGCGGACGGGAAGTTTAGTGTCTCCAAACCCAGCTCCTCATCCTGCTGTGTAGAGCAGCCCAGAGTATTCCCACAGGTGCCAGCCAAGACTTCTTGCAGGATCATGTAATCACGCAGGTTAGTGTAAAAGCCAACAATAGAATATGTGTCTACGCCCACGTACACAACACTTGCTTGGGGCTCGGGCCCACCTTTCCGAGTGTTTTATAATGCTTCATTCACTCAAGTTTATAGCACTGTTGATAATACTCATTCTTTTATTAGAGGTTCCTCCTACATCTGTGCAAAATACCATCCTGCGTTCCTGGCTGGATTAAAACTAGCCACCACCAGGCTGTTCCCAAGAGACAGACAAACGACAAAGCCACTGGGCCATGCGCCCGACTTCTAAAGCCGACTAGGACAAAATGTGTCAGGAGCAGCTCATACTTTGTTCCTGTTTTTGGAGCTACTTCTTTTCCATGAAAAAGAAAAGCTGCCTGAGAACATACTGATTTTCTGTCAAGGCCAATAAAAAATGAAGAAAAGCAAAGGAATCACTTTCACATCCAAACAAGATTAAACAACAGCAACCAGATTTGCCTCCACTGGAAGCAACCAAAACTCAGACTATATGAAGTATATAAAACCCAGGATGAATGAAGCAACAATTATTCAGACTGTAGACATCAACAGTAAAGGATGGCGACACCCAGAGAGAAGAAAAACGGGCTAAAACCCAACCTCCTCAGGCTCTGGCCTAGAGACGGGCCCAGACTTACAGGGAGCCTGGGATACTTTGTGCTGAGCAGATACAGGTGAGATCCTGGGAGGTGAGGAGGTGAGAATTCACAGGACTGAGTTCTAAAGAGGAGAGCGTCAAGCAGAGAGGGTTCCAGAGACCCTTGGAGGTTCCACTCAGACGTGCAGTCCAGCCTCGGTAGGGCATCCTGTGACCTGCACACTGCCTGGAGACCACAGTGCCTCAGCCACGGTGCCCACCACCCCCTGCTGCCTGGGAACTCACTTTTCCAGTGTTGAGCAGAGGACCCAGAAAGCCCTGGCCTCTGTCACAGAAAATAACTAGGTACAAACTACTTGCTTTCACACCACCTCATGGGTCTTACAAACAAGGCCAAATAAGAATAAACTGCACTTACACAGCCTAGCGTCACCCTAAAATAGATCATACAAAGAGTTATGGGAATGAAAAAAAAAGTCCACAAGTTAAAACTCATGATGCCTTGTTATTTGGCCAAAGATCACCAGGTGATGGGGATGAAGGAGCAGAGTCCATGGTGAGAATAAGTTCAGCCCAGTGAAGCAGACCCAAAATTGATGCAGACGTTAGAATTAGCAGAATATGTCATTAAAAACAGCTTTACAGGTGGGTTCAATATGTTCAGAGAGTTCAGTAGATCCATCAAAGATTCAGTAAACCCCAAACAGAGCCTCAGTGGGTGAGACAGAAAATACAGGTGTGTAAATTAGACACTGTGGAAGAAACATTGGTGAATTTGAAGATCCAGCACTAACTTGTATCCATCGCAGAACTCAGAGAGACAAAGAATGTTTTAAAAGTGAACAGATAACTGCGAGCTATGGGACAGCTTCAAGCAGTCTTACTCACTTGTACTTGAAGTCCCCAAAGGAAGGGGGAAAGCAGTAATGACGACCAAACTTCCACGTGTGTTGACCAACCCTGACTAAACATATCAGTGAGCCCAAAACCTAATCATAAATGAAATTAGGAAAACTATTCAAAGATATGTAATCAAATTGTCAGCACCCAGTGACAATGAGAAAATCACAGAAGGCAGGGGACAGGTTATATACAAAAGCCAAGGAGATGGGAGACTTCCCTAAAAAACAATCGCTGTAAATGAGAACAGAGCAGAGCTCCATCACTGAAGTCCTGAAACAAACGTGTCAGCCCAGTGGTCCATACTCGGCAAAGACCCCTTCCAAATACAGAAGTAAAGCACAGACCTTTCATCACCAGAAGACGAACATGATAGAAAAGGTGGAGGAAAACTCACTGGGTAGAAAGAAAATAGCACAAGATGGAAACAGGATTTGGGGACTCTGTCAACATGGTCCAAATCCTGCAATGTCATGGAGTCCCAAGGATCAGCGGAGGCAGGCGAAGAGGTTGTTGGGCATCGCTTCGATCCTTCATCGTGCAACAGAGAGGAAAACCGAGCAGCAGGCTAGGACTGTCGGAGAAAACCAGCCATGCATTACAAGGTGACATGATCATCTGCATAGAAAACTCAGTGGAACCTACAAAAACTACCAGAAATACCGAATTAGCAAGGTTTCGGGATGCAAGACCATCATGCAAAAATCAGCATTTTTATACACTAGCAGTGAACCGTCAGAAATTGAAATGGCAAAAGTATTATTTATAGTAGCAACAGAAATATGAGATGCTTCAAGGTCAGTCAGACAAAGTGAGTGCAGCCTGTGTCTACTCACAGCTGCGAAGCATTGCTGATGGGGATGGAAGTAGTTCTAGGTAATGGAGCCGTAGCCCAAGCTCATGCCTCACAAGAATCAGTGCTAAGACACCACGGGTCTCCTGATTTATCTCCAGATTCGATGCCACCCAAATCAAAACATGGATAAGATTGTTTTTGTAGAAATGGACAAGTTGGTTATAAAATTCGTATGGAAATGGTGTAGAATAGACAAAATGGAAAGGGGGAATGAATTGGAAGACTAACCCTCATCTCAGGTGTTGCTCTCAGAATAAAGCTAGTCAAGAGAATGCGATATTGTTGAAAAATAGATATTCAATCAATAGAATGGAAGAGAGTCCAAAAATAGAGCATGCCTATACAGACACCTGATTCCTGACAGAGCTGTGAAGGGGTTCTGTGGAAATAGGACACTCTTTCCAACAAATGAGTCTGGGGCAATTCAATATGTAATAGCTAAAAAAAAATTGATGCATACATTGTACCAGATACAGTGATTAATGCAAAATCATTGGAAAACATCTTTGAGACTTTGAGGAAAATTCAGTCCTGCTTCAAAAGACATCCATAAATGAAAGCAGTGCTAAACTGGACTTCATGAAAATGAAATGATTTTGCTCATAAAAAAATCTACACGTATGAAAATGTCACAGTGAAACTCATTAACTAGTGCAATTAATATATAAATGCTCATAAAAAGATGTTTAAGCTAAAATCGTGCTTAGAGAATGAAGAGACAAGAAGCCTCAGGATGAAAAAATGTTTGCAAATTTTTAATCTGATAATATAAATCACGTCCATAACATAGGAAGACCTCTCAACTTCGAGAGAGAGTGCCGAGCACACACTTCATCGAAGAATATTTGCAGCTGAAAAATGCTGAACATCAGTCATCCTCAGAGCAACCAACACGAAGACCCAATTCCACGGCAGGCGGTCAAGAGGTGGTGAGACCCAGCATGGCAGCGGCTGCGGGAGCTGGACCCTCACACACTGCTCAGCTACATGGAAAGCCGTTTGTCCATTTCTCCCCGTGGTGGACATACGTCTGTCAGATGATACACCTTTCCACACCCAGGATTTACTCACGAGAAATTGGAGCATAAATCCACACAACGACTTTGCAAGAATGTCTGCAGTAGCTCTGTTCATCACATCCCAAACCTGGAGGCACCCACATCTTCAACAGGCGGACAATGAACAGAAGGTCGTGCTCCCAGGAGAAGAAGTAAGCTGCTTGTTTGTGCAATGCTCTGAGTGAATCTCAAAATAACCATTTTGAGTGGAAAAAAAAAAAAGCAAAGAAGAATACAAACTTTATCTGATTCTAAAGACTACAAAACACAAATGAATCTACATCAGCAATCACCTAAGTAGGGAGGGAAGAGGAGAAGGAGGGATTGCAGAGGGGGGACCCAGGGACAACCCTGTGGTGACAGAAGTGTTGGGTGGTGGTGACAGGTTCACAGGTACACAGGTAAAATTCTTTCACAACTCCTAAGCGCTGTAAGAGGAGGTGATGTCATTAATTTTCAATTATTTTTTGAAAGAGGGAAATTACTTTCTTGCTAAGTATGTCAGTGTGTCTTTCTACATAGAAAAGAAAAAAATAATTCTTCAATACTTGTCTTTCTAAACCGCTTTCTCGTGCTATGGTAGAGGTAATGTTTTCAATAGCAGTTTAGATTCTGTTATTATTTTACACACTAGAGTATGTAAGAAGGACCTCAGTAAATAAGTTTCTATACACAGGATTTGAGATGGTCTGAAATTTTAAATTTTGATATTTAAATTTATTTTTGTTAATATTGGAGGCAGCAAAAGAAAAGTGGTTTGTTCTATCATTCTTACAGTTTATGGTACATTAATTATTAATTAATCAATTGTTAATTAAGTATTAATTATTAAAAGGACCAACAGTCTTTGCAAAAGTGAGCAAATTGTGTGCAATTTCAAATGGATACTTTTCTATGTAACAGCCAGTAAAGTACACATGAACTTGTAACATCTGAATTGCACCTGTGCGCTGTGTTTCTGCACACTCTGAAGGCAGCTAGTTCTCTGTAGGTTTGTTTTTAATGTTACAGTGTAGCTTATTATTTCTTCTTAATATTTTTAGTTACTAGGCTTAGCCGGATGAGGCCAGCACTCAAAACCAGGGTCAAAACCACAAGTGTGTGTGGTCCTCTTCCAGTTGGGACAGTTGGATGTGTGTCTGCACTCCCGTGTCCTCTTTCTCTCTGACCCACACATTCCAGGTTGGTCACCAAGACACACAAGAACGAGCCAGAGCACGCCATCTGCTATTCCTGGCCCTAAGTGGCTGCTGGCCCTTCTGTTCACAGTCTTGAGGAAGACTTGGGGCTCTCCAAGAGCAGGAGGCATATGGACAGGGGTCACCTAGCCCCAGGTGGCACAGGCCCCCTCCTCCTCAGTGCACTTAGTCATTCCATGTAGTTCACCTATCTGAACTGTCTATCAAGTAGTGGATACCAGCCAAATACGCCAGCACTGAAACCAGCATTGAGTGACTATTGAACACCTAACTGCTCAGAGCCTGCTAAACTACTAGTCATTCCAAAAAAGATCAGGATGAACAATGTCTCAATTATTTACCTTTAGAAAGTGCATTTTTTCCATTACATTGTAGTTTCTCTAGGAAACCAGGGAAATAGAAGTTACTTAAAAATAAACTGTTTTCTGCCCCTCCACTTGACGTCCTCTCTGTTAACATTTTGAGTTGTCTTTCAGTAGTTTGATATGCATTATCATTCTGATCTTATTTCTAAAGTAATTTTAACAGTCAACATTGACAGAGGCTAGATTAACATTTATTTATTTTGCATCAATTTTCCCAACCTAAAAGTTGATTTCTTCACATAGGTCTTTGGGAGAGCAGTGTGTTATCTTATTTAAAATCTGTGATAGCTAAACAACGATTTACAAAATAATTAGGCGAAAAACATATGGTATTTGTAGTCTTACCCTCTTTTATTCCATCTCTAGCTTGCTTTTCAGAGACAACCCCACTGCATTTGGAAAGGCAACAAGGACCACATGTGGCCCCAGGGACACAGTGCTTCTTCCTGCAGTGGCCACATGAAGCAACAATGCTGTGTCCACTACTTAAGTCGGAAGCTCAGCGCCTCTGGCATACATCTCAGCTCCCTGAAGATAAACCAATGGGATTCACGCAGTATTTAATGAACAACTGCTGTGTGTGTAAATATGATGTTTTAAATCTATATCTTTAAATAAAATGCCAAGAACATGCTGTCCTAGGAGTATGGGGAAGTTGTTAAGAATTACAAGAGGTAGAGAAGCTGACTGCAGGGGCTTCAAAACATCACACTGGAAATAATGGGTAGGGAGGTTGTCACCTCCCCAGTGAGGTGACCACAGAAAAATGAGACCGGGAGCAAAGGGAAGACGAACAGGTGTACAGCGCATCCTGGCCAGCCGGAGTGCACAGGTGTGGCTAGAACCCAGGGAAGCGGGATGAGCAAGGTGTGCAGTTGGCCCACCCCAAGGACGTTTGCTCAGCCCTGATCTTTCAGTCTTGCAGTGCTGGAGTTTGCTTGTCTGTTTTGATACCCTTTGATGTTTTTCAAATATTTAAACAAATGAATGCATTTCTTTAGTAAAATATCAATACAAAAATGCTTTGTGCAATGTCGGCCACCTCCCACCCACTTATTTCTCCAAGTTCTCCATTGAGTCAGACAGATCTCTGTTTCTCTGCCTGGTCCACACTCATAAGAATATCTCCACTTCTGTTTCTGGCCCCTCCTCAGAGGGAGGCCTGTAACAAAGGTGAGAAGATGCAGTGGGGAGCTAAGAAATTGCACAAGTGTGGAATTTGAATGAGCGGAAAACAGGAGTCATTTTCTTTCTTGTTTCTTGTAATGAATGCATTAGACAACCACTCCAGGTCACCCAAAATTGGAACAGGAGGACTTAACAGCCTCTATATAACAGCCCTGTATAACACTGACCAACAGTGGAGGAAAGAGATGAGCAATCCTGTTCTCAACACAACACAGAAGCACATCTTTCAGGAACTACGGGAGCACTGGCACTTGGACCCCACTTTATAATCACAGTGCAGAAAGACTGCCAGCCTCTGGGACTGTGCTGTCTCTGGGCTGCACATTTCACCCTATAGAAGCATGTGAGAGACAAGGGGCCAGCACCATTTTCCATCTCCTAGGGCCCAAAAGGTCTGGGACCAAGCAGCTTTGGCTGGGTGACACAGAAGTGCCATGGTGTCAATCAGCTCTCGCCCCCAGTAAGCAGGTGGATTTCCTTCTTCCCAGCTCTAACTTTATCCCCTCTTGGAGAGAAAGAATCTGATTCTAGCATGGGTGGTCCATATTCACTGGGGACATCTTATTTGCAACATACTCTTTCTTTCCATGGACTCTTTCCTGACATTCATTCTTCTCTTCGCCTCTCGCTTTGTCTCCTGCCTTAGTTTCCACTTTGGCCTCCTGAAAAGGGTGTCCAGCGGGAGGTAGGAGGCAGTTGAACCCTGAGTGTTAGATGTGGAGCGCAGGGTCCATGGAGAGGGGCTCTGGGGCAGGGAATATGTTGCTGCGCATCAGGAAAAGCCTAAGTAGGGCAATGACTCGCCTGGTGACAGCAGATGATTCTGCCCCTCGCCTTCGTCCCTAGATGTACATCTCCCTTACCATGCTTGCGAGCAGAAGGGGGTTGGCAGCACAGAATGGGGCCCTTTGTGCTGACAAAGTTCTGCCACCCACCCAGATTCAGTTTCAAGGTGACTTTCTTCATGAACAGCTGGTTTTCTCAACTGAAATGGATCCTTAAATTCTCACATTCCTACTTTGGTGGCCCCCTTTAGGTAAGAATAGTCTAGTTGTTCACCCATTTACTCAAATAAAGAACAGGTCGGCATTTTCCGTTGTCTGAAACATTATGTTGGGCTCCTGGTGGCACAAGCCACCATTTATTGCCCTTACTACATGTGCACTACTGCTGTTTTGCATAGACCATTTCTTCATCTTCATGGATATTTTTTCTCTACTTAAAATGGAACAGGAAGTCCCAGGATGCTTACAAAGCGGACAGCAATGTTTTGTGCAACTAACATTAGAAATCGCGTTTATTACTGTACAACAAATGCCTTCCAAATGACATGAAACTTTGCTGGGGAACCCTCCTGGGCATGATGCATTGACAGAGAATTTCCCATCATGCTGTTGGGTCCACCAACAAAGACTTAAACTTAGATAATGTTCCAAAATGGGCTAGCATCAACTTTTGTCTATGATGCTCTGTACAGTAATGTCGACCTTATGACATAAATAATTACTTACGTCTCCGTGTGAATCTTCACAATCTCCCAAGAGGACAGAGGAATGATACAGTCTTTGCTGCCAAGAAACAACCATGCCATGTGAGAACAACTCCATCTCCTTCTGTGATGGTTACATATTCATTTGCCCAGACACCCAGGACCACTTACTTGTTAACTACACTTCAAAGAGTTCTCTCTGTCACCAACCCAACCCAAAATATCTAGATGGCTTTCACAAAATGCTTTATTGGTTCATCTCAAAAAAGCAACACATAATGGACAAGTGGACAGACAAGTCAGGGGGTCTGGCTCCAGGGGACGATTGGTGATGCCTGGACACTTAAGCAGTGGCCCTGCTCATCTCCCATCTGGGTGTAAGAAGGCAAGAGATCTGAAAAATCCCCATTCGCCAAGGATTGCACCTTCAGACAAACAGAAGCCATTCTGAGGTATTTAAAACAAGTATTCCTTAGTCTCAGATGAGGGGAAAAGACGTTTCTTTTCCTGGCTCTGTTGAAGACAAGGAGGCAGGGAACAGGCAACATGGTCGGTCTTCATGGGAGTCCAAGCTCTCGTTCAGCATGAGAGGACAAGCCACTCAGTGTACTTACAGTGAGAAGAACCTTGTTTAAAACCCCCCTAAAAAAGTACATTTAGAATTTCTTTCAAAATGCAAAACATCACAGGAGCATTATTCACTTTAGAAGCATAAATAACTTTGATTCATTGAAAAGTCAAATATCAAATCTGATTAGAAAACCAGTGTTCTCTTCCATGGCTTTCTGAAAAGACTCATTCAGCCCTCTCCTAAGACTTCATTAGATCAAAAACATCCTCCTCTGGGTGCTGAATCAGCTTTGATGGAGTGAAGACGAGACAGTCAGCAAACCTGTCGAAACCCATCTGAAGAAAAATTCAAGTTGAATCTCATGGCCGAGTTCAAGCCAACCCATTGTGTAGTGTTGAAAACACTGGTCTTTCTTTTGAAAAGATCTATTCTCAATCACCTCTTTCTGCACGTCTAGACACTGGCTGGATCTGGAAGTGAGGCTGCCAAGATGCTGAAAATAGGGGAAAAGACATGTCTCTTCCTGGCTCCGTTGAAGACGGGGAGGCAGAGAACAGGCAACATGGTCGGTCTTCACAGGAGTCCAAGCCCTCGTCCAGCATGAGAGGACAAGCCACTCAACATCCAACACTACTTGATTCTCAGGGAATTTCTCAAAAAATCTCACAGCACCAGCATTTCAGTGCTGACTTTAAGCCCTTTCACTCTAAGCAAGAAGCATGTTGTCCAGGCCAGATTCCAACACTCACAACCTCTGTGGGCTGCAGAGACAAGAGTACAGAAGCCAACTTCCAAAAGCAACCAAGAGCCTGGGCCTGTAAACAGAAGGAAAAACAAGACTTAACAATGCTTGAGCTATGACTCTTCCTGTTGTTATAGTTTAAGTTTCCCACTGAGAATTCCACAAAGATGAAAAGTAGTCCTACACAACACATCTGAAGACACCTGGTGAGACGGCCACCTTATAGCATTGGCACCCATGGCTGAATCAATGCCCTGAGGACTTTAGGAGGTTCAGAAATAGATAAACCAAGCAAGAGTGAACATGAAAATTAAATAGCATTTACAAGCACCCACAAATACGGAGAATTTAGGAGAAATATCCACATGCCCCCCCGCCCCATGTAGTGAAGATGAATGTGTGTCAGAACTTCGTCCTCACTGAGCACTCAGTTTACCTTATCCTAAA
The DNA here is from genome assembly GCF_047511655.1 of Castor canadensis. Classification (NCBI taxonomy): domain Eukaryota; kingdom Metazoa; phylum Chordata; class Mammalia; order Rodentia; family Castoridae; genus Castor; species Castor canadensis. The sequence goes on along the minus strand of NC_133386.1, from coordinate 942,292 downwards.
GTGTGAACCATCTGGGAGAACACCGATTTAAAATGTCCTGGAAAGTGAGCCACTCTTAGAACTTAATCTCGGAATGCAGACTACAGGACGTTATCAGTCTCAACTTCAAAGGATACCTACCATCAAGGGAATACCACGTCCTATGTATGGTCTATGCTCACACCATGCTAATGGTCTTAGTGAGCAGGAAAGGGAGACTTTGTCAGCCTGGGAACCTTGAGAGAAGACAGACGACAGACAAGGAGATGGTTTTACTGCTATTGTGTTATTGTTAGCTGTGATTACATCGGGCTGACAGAAGAGCCCATGTGACATTTGCTTAAACTGAATAGGGTTTCTTTTCTGTTTTCATAAATTATTGGGTCAGCCTCCTGACTCTACACTGTCCGTTCCCAGGCTGCATGAAAAGACCCAATCCCTGAGTGTAACTCATGATCCAAGATGGCTGCTAGCACCCTGGTCACATGCCCACATCCCTCCTAGCAGGTGGACACAGGTGCTTCTGGTTGAGAGCACATTCCAGCAGTTGACACCAGATTTCACTCTCACCTCACTGGGCAAACCTTGTGCCAGGGTCACACACACCTGCCAAGGACGCTGATGAACTCTGCCTTCTTCTCAGCAGACATTGGTGCTATGTGAGGTCTCACTGGTGCTTTGACCGCAGCCCTGTCTCTTGCACAAGGACCATCTGGCTTCCTGGGGGCAGAGGGAGGGCAAGTGTGAGAAGACCCTGCTGGGTGAGTTAGGGAAGTGGAAATAGGTCGCGATAAACCATGATGGATTTGCTGGGGGAGAAGGGGTCCTACTGGTTCCCCCAGGTTTTGAAGAAAGTCAAATGAAGGCCTTGGGAAGGTAGCTCACGCATATAATCCAAACTGCTTCAGGCTAGCTGAGCAAAAAGGTTGATGAGACCTCATCTCAACAAATAAGTGAGGTGTTCACTACTATAATCCCAACTACCTTGGGAGACATAATAGAAAGATTACTGTCCAAGACTGTCCCCAGACAAAAACGATAAGACCATGTATGAAAATAATTAAAAGAAAAAGGGCCAGGGACATGGCACAAGTGGTAGAATTCTGAGTTCAAACCCCAGTATCACTAAAAAAAAAGTCAAGTGATAAAAATGTTTCCCAGTTGTCTTTGAAACAACCAGGACTCCAAACACCTTTTCCCGGTACAGAGAAGTCTGGCTCTGGAGAGACAGTCCCCCTGCCAGCATCTGGGCTCGTTTTTCCCTGTGTCCCCAGGTGGGACAACATGGTCCCCTGTCGGTTTGGCCAACCACTAAGGGGGTCTCTGGTACCCATGGGGCATATGTGGCAATGACCCTCAGTGGCCACAGGTGACCTGTGAGGCAAGGAAGGCCCAGTGTCCCTCTGTGCTTCCTAAGGGTCAGAGTCAGAGCGAGCACAGCAACCACCTCCAAACAGGTGGCACTGATCAGGAGACACCTGCTGCGTGGTGGCTCCCATCCCGCCCGGGGCTGGCTTTCTGAAAAGAGGGCACGTGGACTACCTGTGTTTTATCCTATTTCCAGGACAGAACCCTTTCGGGTTACATAATGAATCCCATTACAAAAGGGTTTCATCTAGGATGGACGGTGAATGGCAGTGTGCCTGACTCAGGCCTCCCTAGGCTTCACCAAAGGTGTCTTCACTAAACAGCAGTGTCTACCTCAGAATGTGCCTGTGGCTGGCTGGGGACAGGAAACACTGGACAAGAACGGTCGGAGTCCAGCTTCCTGTGCTCTGAATAGCCGCCCCAGGGAGGAGCAGTCACTCCTGCAGAATGTCCCTATGAGGGGACAGCAGCAGAGCCAAGGGACAGCAGTGAGAGTTCCCTATTGGAGTGGCTGCTACATTTGTTTACCAGTGTTGTGATGTATCCATGACTCCTGCAGTGCAGAGACAAAGCCTGGAAGAGAGTTGTCATTCATTAAATGTTTAAATGAATTTTAACAAGGATTCAACACGTTCATGATTGGAGGAAGGAAATGCCCCGGGCTGGGCGAGGAGCTGGGCTGCTTTCCCTGAACCCTGCACCTACAGTGAGGCTGTTGGTGGCCATCCAGCCTCCGCAGTGCCACCCCTTCCACTCACCAGGTCCTCTGGTCCTTGGGCCAGGACACAGGTCCTGAGGCTGTTTTTAGCCCTCAGACCTGCTGGAGAGATGTTTTTTCCCCCTCATCCAGGCAGGATGCCTGAGTTGCCTGGCTCTGCCACCAGGGCAACCTGACATCAAATCACTCTTCTTAAAAAACTCCTTCCTTCTTTGTATACTGAGACTTTTTGTCCCCACATCTTGCTCCCATGATGCAGTTGTATTTTGGTAGTTTTCCTTTGGCTGGATGATAACGGCACAAATACAGAGAAAAACTTAAAATCTCATGATTGCAGTAAAGCATGCCTCTGTATTAAAATGACTAAATCTAGAGGTCATTTCTGAGTTTTACGACTGGGTTCACAGCATGTTTGTGTGTTTGCTTCTCTGCTATAAGCAAGATCTAGGGCCCCAGCTCTCTCTAAGGCCTGGGGCCAAGTGGACAGAGCAGCTGCTTCTCACTCCCAGGCCAGGCCCAGTTCACCTCTGGGAAGAGGCACCCAGAACCCCAGCCCAGCACAGGGGACATAGCAGGACTGATCCTCCTTCCCAGGCCCAGACAGGGGCTTTGGGGGCCGTCTAAATCAGAGGAATGGTTCCGGGTATGTGATCATTCCCTGTGCTGCTTGTTTAACCCTAAAAACTGAAACAATAGCACTGGAATTGAAGCTTCACCACACTGTGTTTAGAGCAAATGGATCAGATAGGACCTCACTTGTTGGAGTCTAGGCATGGACCTTGGACTGGGAAATGTTGGAGGTTGCAAAGTGTCTCCAAGTAGGAGCTTGCAGAGGTCTCCTACTCTCATTCTTCCCAGGACCTGGTGGCTTCACTTTTGTGCCTGCATCTCCTTTGAAGAAAACAACCTGTTGTGACCACACACCAGCTCCCTCATGCAAAACTAGATAAAGTACCAGAACAACTTGGAGACTGCCTGATGCCAGATTAATCAACACCTTAGATAAGGTGTCCTGCGTGCCTTGACGATTTCCAGAACAGATGGGTGGTAATTAAGCTTCATTAGCCTTAGGAAAACTACCCCATCAGACTCCATTCTTTTTACCTTAGATCTAAGAATTGTTGAAGCTTGATTTTTACCTGAGTCTTATCCTTGTACTGACTTATGAAATAAACACTCTGGCTCAGGTAGACACTCACGCATCCCACAGGAACATGCAGCTCTCCCGAACCCAGCTTTGTGTGTCTATGTCTGTGTGTCTTTATTTCTCATTTCCCATCGCTCCCCGTCAGGCTCAACAGCTCAGCCATGAGTGCTAGGCTCGGCACTCGCTCAGGTGCAGAAGACAGGAACACCAGCCATCACTTCTGGGAGCAGCCGGCTGGTGAGGGGGAATATAGACTCTCCTGGCCCCTCTGCATTCTGATGCAGGCTTCATGATGACAGCTCTGACCGTGCCACTATTTCAAAGTGACCAATAATTGACTAAAATAGACTAGTAGTCAATAAATGTGAAAATAGAAAAAATGGGATGTGGATCACCCCACAGGCACAGCAACCTCTTCTTTCCATTCTAATTGTAAGGGCCCCTGTGTCGGCCATACTACGAATAATGTCAAATACTGCATATGTGCTGTGAAGGAAGAGGAACTGTGGGGTTTTCAATCCCCAGAGGGATCATACCATGAGTTCATGCAGGGGAGATTTTTGGAGTAGTGACAAGGGGATGAGGTATTCTTCCAAATTCCTTTGCTATAACAAAATGCCTGAGTCTGGGTGCTTTGTATAGAAGACTTTTATTTGGCTCAGAGTTTGGGGGCTCAAAGTCCAATTTTAGGCAGCCCCATTGATTTGGTTTCTGGTGAGGACATCATGTCTTTTTGGTGGGAGTGTGTGTGACGGGAGAGAGCTCATGGTGAAATAGGGAAGGTGGTTCCAGTCTACTCTCCTGGAAAATAACTGAAGTCCTGTAAGGACTACCTCAACTCCTCCTGAGGGAAGCACCCCAATACCCAATCAGCTCCCACCAGGCTCTGCCTCAAAGAGCCACCACTTCTTACAGTGACCAAGCTTCCAGCAAGGAGCCCCTCAGGAACACACTCAAGCCGTAACAGACAAGTGACAAGGGAAGCGACAGGCTTATGTTGAAGAAGACAGAAAAGATGGAGAGCATTGTGGGTAAAGAGGAGCCCCCCACCACTTCTGTCACCATTTTGACATTCCTGCCAACTCTCAGGACCACACCCGAGCTGCTCAGGACACAGGAGAGGCTGCCTGTGAGAACCCGCAGGGGTGGGACAGAGGGTGCCCGGAAACTCGAGAAGAGGAAAGGGGGTGATTCTGTTTACCCCATGAGTAATCCCGATATTGAAAAACATTTCCCAATAATCACTCAGTCAAGGCACGAGATGAGAAAGAACTTTAAAGATTGTTTACAAATTATCTTACTAATTAGGATAATTATTCTAATTATCCATTAGATAATTCTGCCATTCTGCCATTCTGATGCAGGCTTCATGATGACAGCTCTGACCGTGCCATAGGTTTGCACCTGTGCACACACGACCTGGGACCAGCCCTGGCACCATGCTCTGTCACTCATCTGGCACTGAGAAGCCACCTGGCAGATGCTTCAATCAGCAACTTAGTGCCTCCATCCGCCAGCTCAGCCCAGTGTTGGAGTTCACAGTGAAGCACCTCCCTCCTTCCTCCCAGTGTCTCTCTCTCTATCTCTGGTACTGAGTTTGAACTCAGGGCCCTGTGCTTTCTAAGAAGGGACTCTACCTGTTCTGTTTTGCTTTTAATTTCAGATTGGGTCTCTCATTTTTTGCCAGGGCTGGCCTCAGATCGTAACTCTTCTGTGTAGCTGGGATCACAAGGGCACATCACCATGGTTGAATTATTGGTTGAGGTGGAGTCTTCTTAACTTTTTTGCCCCAGCTGGCCTCCAACTATGTTCTTCCTGATCTCTGATTCCCAAGAGTTGGAATTACAGGTGTAATTACCAGTCCTGGTCCCAAGGTCTCCTCTGAGTTGTCTATTTCTAGCCATATATTAAATGTTCTGAGACAGATGTTTCCTGGTCTTTTTGATTCATCTCAGATTGCAAAAAAAAAAAGATAAAAGTCATTATCTTCTCCTAAGCCTTTCCATGGTCTCCTGGTGAATGTCTTTTCTTTTTCAACAGACCCTAATTCCTTTTGTCCCCCTACCCTGCTCTCCATCCTGTCCTCTGGGGTCATCTGATCAGACATTCCTCACTCACATCTTCCGATTGAAATTCATAGCAACCTAATGAATGGAGTGTTATTCCAATCTGTTGATAAAACCAAGGGGTTTACCCAGCTCACCAAATCACAGGGACAACAAGGAGTAAAAGCCAAGTTGGGACCCAGCTCTGTCCAGCTGCAAAGCCCACACTCTTGAACCAAAACAATTATGACCCTTGTGTCCGAGTAGAAGTTTGATTCACACTCTTAGATGACCTTCACAAAGGCAAGGCAAGTCTATCTAATTAATGGCATGTCATGTGAAATCTCGGGGGACAGAAGAGGCAGTGACTCACCTATGGCCACACAGCCAGCAGTGAGGTAAAATCGTAACTCCTCATGAGCTGGTTGTTTGCAAGTCTGTTTCAAGGGTCTGTATAAAAGGTTTACCTCCCTCAGTCTCCACTCAGGAATTTACTTATTCTATTCTCAAGGGACATAGACCTGCTGCCTGATTATTTGTACCTGGAATGGGTGTCTGCAGACCACAGATTATCCCAGATCCTAAGAAGACTGTTCAGGGTCCGTTAAAACCTGTGGGCAGCCAGCTCTTCAGACACCCACAGCACCACCTGAGCACCGTTCACCTGGTCGCTGCTCCCTGTGCCTTGCACAGGCTGTGTCCTCTTTCCAGAATCTTTTCCGTTCTCCCCACTCCCCTGGTTACCTTCTTCTTAATCTCCAAGGCTCACGGTACAGCAAATCCCTCTGGGAAACATCTATTCCCAATGACTGGGGCAAGGGTCAGCCTTAGTCCATTGGGCTGCTGTAACAAAACACAACCCAGAGAACATTTATTCCCCACAGTTCTCCCATCATGGACTCTGGGAGGAAAGGTCCAGGTGTGCACAGATTTGGTGTCTGATGAGGCCTCAGCCCTGGTTCATAAATGGAGTCTTCTCTCTGTCCTAGTGGTGAAAGGTATGAGTCACATCCCTGGGGTCCCTTTTGAAAGAGTACTAATCCCATCCATGGGATCCTGCTATCATGACCTCCCACCCCATCCCCCAGCATCACTGTTAGGCAGGGCTTTCAGCGGGAGTGTCAGGATCACTGACGTTCAGACACGCAGTTTTGCTTCTCTGCACCCCCTGCCACCCAAGGTCCTTGTGTCTTGGCCCTGACCCAACAGGCCACGCTGCTCCTCGTGGTGACCAGGGCTGGCACAGGGCATTGTCTCCACCTTACCTTCTCATCTCCACACTTCTAGTGTCGAACTTACCTCCTTGTTTACCTGACAATGTCCGCCCAGTTTCAAAACCCATATGGGACTTTTGTAATATTTCTCTTTTCCTTTTTAGATTTTCTTTTGCAGCACTAGGAATTGAACTCAGGGCCTCTGCTCTGCCTCTTGAGACAGCCTCACAGTTCTCTTGCTTTTAGTCTGTGTTTGAGATAGGGTCTCACGCTAACTTTGGTAGGGCTGGCCTTGGACGGAGATGCTGAGTAGCTGGGAGTGCAGGCTTGCGATCCACCTGCCTTAGCCCCCGCCTCCCCACTCTCCCACCCTTGTACAGCTGACACGCTCAGTCTGCTCACAGACCACTGCTATAGTCTGTGCACATCCAGGTTCATTCCCAGCCTGCATCCTTTCCGGCTATGCCCCCCGTAACGTGTAGTCAAGTCAGGAAGGTGACTTCTGACACTGATGGGCATTGTGCCCGGTCTTACTGAAGATCGAGCTCAGGGACAGTCAGTGCTGCCCGCTCATTCAGACACCTGGGACAAATGTTTAGATGAGGACAGGAAGGACCAAGAAGTCAAGAGTTTTCAGTCAATGTGGAACTCTGGTTTCTGTGCCTCGCCTGGGTGACTTGTGCTCTCCTGTTCTTCCTCTGAGCTCTGGTTTTACAGTCACCTTCTGTAGAAGCTCAGGCCACAGAGTGTCACTCCCAGCCAGGTCCAGGGGTCTACACGGCCCCCTTCCTCCAGCACGGGGCCTCCCTGGGTTTAGGTTTTGTTTTGAAGGCTCCAGGCCTGGCTCTGACTGCTTGCCTCATTGCTTCACTCGCCGTGCATGCTAAGCAAGCACTCTGCACTGAGCTACAGCCAGACCGGGACACCACCGTGAACCGCAGGGTGACTGTTGGGAAAAGAAGCAAAGCAAGTGCTGTTGAGAAATTCAAACCCGATGCACGGTTAGTGTGAATGTGAGCCGGTGCTGTGGAAAACACAGAACTAACACACAGAAACTGGCTTTGTTCTTCGCCGTGTCTGTGTCGTGTTTGTTTGGAGTGGAGCTGGGCGTTTAAAGCACGAGTCACAACCTCATCTCGATGGCAAGTCTCCTTTGCTTTTCATAACCTCTTCCTTCTTCTTTTAACCCCAAGATGCCTAAATTAAAACGGCGCTGTCCTTGATCCCCCCTTCTCACCTGGTGCTGTGGAAACTGTGGAGAATGACTGCCCCGGGGGCTCGTTCACATTCACAGAACCTCCTCCTGCCTGGGTGAGGACGGTCACTCTGGAGATGGCTTCCGAAAGCCCAGGACCTCATGGGTGTGGAGCCAGGCCAGGACCCCGGACATCTACCAGCGCCATGGGCCTCGCGTGGCTCTGGTGGTGCTCACCGGGCTCCTGGGACCCTGTGTGAACAGCCTCCCTGTTGTGCAATCAACTCCACAAAGATGAACTCCTTTCGGATCTCCCCCACAAGGTGACTCATCCCAGCCTTTCATCTTGACACACAGCATTTTGTCTGTAGCTGCCTCAAAATACTCTATCCATTTCGTCATGGGGTAATATTTTATAGACTTGTGTTCTCAACAAATAATTAAAACCATCCAGAGCCTCTCAGGGTGGGAGTCCACTGGGAAGATTGTAATGGGATGTTTCCGGCCGTTGTATTTGCTCAGTTTTACATTATTCATGTGACATCTGAGTTTGACATTTAAACTTTGGAAGGGGGAGCTTATTACCAAATGATTATAAAAAGAAACAAGCAAAACATTCAAAGTAAACAGCATTCTACAAATATGACTAAATCTGATGGTTTTAATTCATTCATTGTAGAATCAGAAGAAGAATTAGGTGGATGAAGTCAGAATCTTCAGCAAAGCCTACTTCTCACTGTCTCGAATTTTGTGCAGTTTAAATAGTTCCTGCACTGGCTTCACCTCCAGTCCTAAGGTGGAATTTCCTTCCATGAAAACAGAAAGGAGAAGTTCTGAATTTGAACACCTTACAAACATTTCTCCAGTGGAGACATTTCTTAATCTCCCAGAAATCCCCACGGCATGAACTACTCCTTACGAGCTCTGTACTCTCATTGTCATCCTTCCCTACTTTTGGGATTCTGATGTTAGTCTCTACAGTGACTGTTTAAAATTGGAACTGGCTTAAAAATAACCCCTAGAACCCATATGTAGAGACCGGATTTGATCTTTGCAATGCGATGTGTTGAGGTATAACTTAGGCACTGCATAACGCCTGCGTTTTAGTGTGCATACCACAACTTCTGACAAATTCATTGCATACCAGGCTATGGGACCCTTCCACCACCCAGCAGGTTCTCATGTTCCCCACTGCAGTCAGCTGTGACCAGCCAAACTCTGATTTTCTTGGTGTCATTATGAATTAGTTTTCCTCTTTGCTAGAACTTCCCATAAGTTGAGTTATGAAACATACGACCTTTTGTAAGTTTTTAATATTAAATTCTTTATTGGTATATAATTAAGATAAACTGCACATCACCAAGCTCTCTGGTCTTCCTCTGTCACTACAGATTGTCTTGGACCTTCCACAATTCTAAAGTGAAACCAGCACCATGTGCAGTTTCTGTCTGTCTCTTTTCCTCAGCAGAACTCTTTTGAGATCAATCCACCAATATCCTATATCTGTCATCTGTCAGCACTGTCATAAGAACACGCCACACCTGTCTACTCTCACTTCCTGATAAGATGTTCAGATTTTTTCCCCAGTGTTTTGTTTTTGTTTTTTGTTTTTTGGAGTTTTTTTTGACTCAACCAAGTTTATTGAGCACATTCTTCTTATTTTATTTTTTTTTGTATAATGAACTTATCATATCCTTTACTTTGTTGTCTATATTTTAAAGAGGAATTATTCTGCCTCTATTCTTTTTTTTCAATTGTTTATACATTTACTTACATGTGCATACATTGTGTGGGCCATCTCTCCCCCTCAGAGCCCCCTCCCCATCCCCTTCCCCCTCCCCCCTACCTCCCACTTTCTCCTTCGCTTCCAGGCAGAACCCGTTCCCCCCTCTTCTTCTCTGATCTTGTTTGAGAGAAAACATAGGAGATAATAAGGATGACATAGCATTTTTTCCTAGTTTGAGATAAAGAAAGCTATACAGAGAGATTCCTAGCATTGCTTCCATGCACAAGTGTATTACAACCCAAATTGGTTCATCTCTGCCAGACCTCTTCACTACTTCCTGGTCCCCTTCCCATAGTGGCCCCTGCCAGTTTAAGATTACTTTATTCACTCCTCTACAGTGAGTACATCAACCACATTCAAGTTTTAGGTTTCTTTCCCTTTCCCTATTCCTCCCATGCATGTTCTCCCCTTAGTGTGTGACCCATGTCCAATAATATCACTGCATTTGTTTTAGGTCTATAATCCACATATGAGGGAGAACATGTGATTTTTGGCCTTCTGAGCCTGGCTAACTTCACTTAAGATGATGTTCCCCAGTTCCATCCGTGTACTTGTGAATGGCAAAATCTCATTCTTCTTTGTGGCTGCATAAAATTCCATTGTGTATCGATACCACATTTTCTTAATCCATTCTTCAGTGGTGAGGCATCTTGGCTATTTCCATAGCTTGGTTATTGTGAGTAGTGCTGCAGTAAACATGGTCAGGTGCCTTTGGTATGTCCCTAGGAGTGGTATTTCTGGATCATTGTCTTTGTTAAGACATTCTTCCAGGGCTGGCAGAGTGGCTCAAGTGGTAGAGCACCAGCCTAGCAAGTGTGAGGCCCTGAGTTCAAACTCTACACCACCACCACCAAAAAAACCAAAAGACGTTCTTACATTTCCTGCGCTAAGGAGAGGAAAAGCTAGATCATAGACCGGGTGAGCGTGTGTCTAACTTTTCTGAGGAACTGTCAAACTGCTTTTCCACTGGCATTAGCAGTGCAGGAGTTCAGGTCTCTTCCCTCGTCACCAGCACTCGCTATGGCCAGACACCATCGATGTGTGGTGCTCTCAGTGCACTTTTAATTCTCGAACCCTAAGGTTCAATAACACTTTCCATATGCTTATTTGTCATCTGTCTCCCTGTTCAGTGAAGCATCAGTTAAATATTTGCCTGTTTTGAATTAGGCTGCTTGTGTTTTGGGTTGAATTTTGAATGCTTCTATATGTGGGTACAAGTCCTTGGTTAGATGTGTGGTTTGTCGATATTCTCTTCCTTCTGTGACTTAACATTTTGTTCTCTTTGCAGTGTCCTTGGGGAAAAAAAAATGTTTTAAAACTAGCTAGAGCTGAACTTAACACTTTCAGGAGACCCTGAGCGGGGAAGCCCAGTGCAAGAACTACCCCAGAGTCACTGGGAGGAATGGTCTGGAAGCCTCCAGACCCGTGAACTGGTGGGAATCATTCCAGGTGACGCTAACGGCGGCTGGAGGCCGTGTGTGGACTAGCCTGAGATGAGACCTCTGGCCAGGGTCACTGGAGACCTCCCACTTTCATGGCTTTTACCTCCAAGAATTCAAGCCGTTTCTCACAGAGAAGAGCCAAGAAAGTTTCCCTTATATTTCTGCCAGAGGGAGGAGAAAATTGACCGTATTGAAATATCCAGGGAGGTCTCGGGGACAAAGCGCCCCTTCCAAATGCAGAAGACGATGTCCCTCCCTGGCCAACTCCAGCCTCTGGCCAGTCACGCTGGGCGGCCACCGCCCCTGAAGCTGAGATTTCAAGGATCTCCCCTGCTCACACACCTTCGAGGCCCCTGATGGAAGCAAGAGTGTCCAGTCGGTGAGAACTCTGATTTCTGTGCCTCCCATTCTTCCTCTGAGCGCCGGTGTTACAGTCACCTTCTGTGGAGGCGCAGGCCGCAGTGTCTTCATTGTGTTTCAGGCAGTGTTTCTGTCACAACACCTTATTCTGACACTTTCCAGGTCTATGCCTCTGCTTACATCTTCCTCTTTTCATGCATTTTGCAGCTTTTTCTGATAGGGCTCTTGACCTATCCATCCTGCAGTTTCCAAGTCATCTTCTGACCATCCCAACTCACTTATAGCTGTGTCTGTGGTCAGCCTCACACACACCACTTGTTGTCTGTGGGTGAGCGTGTGACTTTTGTTCAGTTAGGCCACACACAGTGAACTGCCTAACAGAAACTGAGCATCGGGTCATTGGTGGGAAGTCTGGCACAGTCTTGGCCATATTTACCGTCTGTGGAGCTAATGTTGTGCTGTCTCCATCCCCCGTTGTCTGTGTGATGTCCCAAGGCTATGTCCCCAGGGTCCACAGTTAACTTCATAATTCCTCACAGCGCTTACACATTTAACAACTGAGGATCTGGGCTGTCAGAATCTTCCCAAACAGCAGCAGCGGGAACCCTCAACTTAAAACACTGAGATTTCAGAATCACTCATTTTGGTTTTTCCACTATCTGGTACATAAAGCTAAGATACCACTCACAGAGGCGTCCATGAAGGACAGGACGGGAAGCCGATGTGACTTCAAGTTCAAACACAGTCGCATTTCCCTCTATAACTTTTCTTGTGTTTCTATTTAACGTGAACAGGTCTGTTTCAAACATTCATATCTGTTTTGTAAGTAATCAAAACGTCCTCTAATCTGAGTATTCTGGCAATTTTTATTAAAAATTTGGTTTTCATGTCATATAATGATGGCCTGTTTGCCTAGCATTATGTGTTTCCCCATACCCATGTCATAAAAATGTGTGTCAGCTTCTGATGTGGGGTTTGGGGCTCAAGGACATGCTTTCCAGAGATTTCTGTGTGACTAGCTGAGGCTTCAGCAGGACTCTGATGAGCAGACAGGGACACTACTGTCATATTCAGTGACCTGAAGTCTTCTCTGAAACTGCCCCAACAGGCTGAAGAAGGCATAATGGACGGTTGGTTGTTTGGATGGCTGTGACGTGGATCCATTAAACAACCTGCAAAACACGGCCAGCACACTGGCAGGATTTCTGAGCTCCAGCAAAGTCCTCCAGGTCAGCAGTACTGATGGCCAGAACCGTGTGTGGACTGGGTTGGGTGGACTTACCCAGTAAGTCTGTGCTGAGGCATTTCTGGTGGTTTATGGCTGGGGCACGTACACTGGGAGGAATCTGAATTCTAGTCCAGCTGCTCAACGCCATATTGCTTGGGTCATTGCCTAATGATGATGGTGGCTGAGGTGGCTGCTCTGCTGTCTTCACTGTCTTCAATATCACGCTCTCCAACTCCAACAGGTCCTGCTTTAAAGTCTTTCCTTTCTTTAAGCAATTATACATCCCTTTGCCTTCCATCTGGCACACTTTCGTGTTCCACACTTCCTCCAATGAGTTCACTAAATGCACTCAGGACACCTCTTGAAAGACTTGCGACAGAGAAGGTGTTTTTGTGAAATCACCCAGCAGCATCTTCACAAATGTTTTCAGAGCATCACTCTCCAAGCGTGCAGAACCAATTATTTCTTGAGTCACAGCTTCACATTGCTCAGAGCTTCTAACTCTTACAGCTTCGATGAAACATAATGACAGTCAGGGATTTCACTCGTACTCCTGATTCCAGCTTGCACCACATGTAAACAGTGACAGTGCACCTGCCACACTCCCGAGCCCTCATCAAAGGACAGATAGCTCTGTGCTCTCAAATCAAGGAGGAGTGGGATGGTGGAGCTAGCATGACCTCTTCCTATTCAGGACTGCACAACTTAAAAAAGAGTAAAAACCCTACAAAGCGTGTTCTCAGGCCCCAATAAAAATAAGCTAGACATCCATAATGAGAGCTGACAAATCCCTCACACGTTTGGAGTTTACATTCTGTTGAAGAAAGTCCTTCTGAGGTTCATGCACTCCTGGAACCTGTGAACGTGACTGTGTTTGCAAACAGGGTCTTGCAGATGTAACTGAGTTCAGATGAGGTCAGAGGGGCCAAATCTAGCCATTGCTGTCCATAAAAAGAGGGGGCATCCCTCTACTGGACAGAAGGAAGATAGCCATGTGAGAATGGAGGCAGGAAGTGGAATCACAGTGCCAGAAAAGAGAGGCTATCAAGGCTTTCTAGAAGCAAGAGGAATTTCCAAAGGATTGTTATCTAAAGACTTAGGAGGACACATGGCTCTGCCAACACTTGACAGTGGACTTCCATCCTCCAGCAGGTAAGGACATAAATTGCCATTTTCTCAGACCACCCAGTTTGAGTACTTTATTGTGATACTCCTAGGAAATCAACACAGATCAAATGACACAGTTAGAAATAACATGACTGAAAGGAGAATCCTTCACGGAAATGAAGAATGACACTGAAGTAAATTTAAAAAGATAGAATTTGTCAAAATCAATGCAAACAGCAAAAGCAGTAGGTAAAGAGAAATTCATGCATATGTATATGGATATATGTAAAATGTACTTATATAGAGAGATAAATATAATATAATATATCTGTCCACAGCCAGTTGCTAGGCTTATCGGTTGAAGTTTTGGCTATTGTTCTGCTATGAAACAGTGTGAACTTTTTAACACACATTTATCTTCAATTCTTCAAGATACATATCTAAGACTGGAATTTCTATATACAGTAATTACATGTTTGAGATTTGGGAGAAGCAGCAAACTGTTTTCCCAAGTAGCTGTACATTTTGCATCCCCACAAGCAGCTTGAGGAGTCCCACTTATCTGCACCCTGTAAGAGCCTTGTTATCCTTATTTTCCAAAATCAGTGAAGTTCTGTCTCATTGTGGTTTTGTCTTACTTCCCTCCGATGGTTTCTACATGTGACACCTTTACTGGAGAAACTATTCAAACATTTGTCCGTTTTTTATTTCATTCTCTTTCAATTATCAAGCTACAAGTATTCTTATAAATTCTTAGTTCTCGTTCCCTCATCAGATACGTGATTTGCAAACGCTTGCTAGCATTCTTTGTCTTTTTACTTTCTTCACAATTTCTCTTGAAGCCCAAAATTTTGAAATCTAACTTCCTTTTGTTTTTCTTGGATGGCTTGTGCTCTTGATGTAATAGTTAAGATTTTCTAAGGTCACAAAGATTTACGCCCATCTTTTCTTCAAAGCATTTTACAGATTTAGCTCTTCCTTTTGATCTTTGGTCATTTTTGAGTTAACTCTTGCATGTGGTGTGAGTTCAAGGTCAGATTTTATTTTTTTGTAGGAGGCTATTCAGTTTCCCCAGCACCACGTAGGAAAGAAAATATGATGTGTGTGCTTTCTAGGTCTGGCTTGCTTTGCTTAACATGAGGATCTCCAAGTTCACCATTTTCCTGAGCCTTTCATCCAGGAATGACACCTAGGTTCGTTCCATAACGGGTCACTTGTGAATGAATGATGTCACCACAGTGTCTGGAATGATGTCTCTGTGCTAAGTTGATCCTGATTGTTTTGGATGTATACCCAGAATTCCAGTAGCTGGACCATATGATAATTCTATTTGTAGTTTCTCAAGGAGCCTCTGTGCTGATTTCCACAGAGAATGCATAATTTACATTGCCACAGCAAGGCATGAGTTTCTCTTTTCCCTTTTTCCTGCATCCTCACCAGCTTCTGCTGTTGTTTGTCTTCTCAGTGATGGACACTCTGATGTGGGTGAAATCAAATCTCAATGAGTTTTGATTTGCATTTCCCTGATGGTTAAGGAGGTTGTACTTTTCTTCATGTATTTATTGGTACTTCTTTTTGGGAAAAGTGTCTGTTCAGTTAATTTGTCATTTATCAACTGGACTGTTCGCTCTTTGATGTTTAATGTTTTGAGTTCCTTTCACATTCTGGATATTAACCTATTGGGTGATCACATTTTCTCCCATTCTGTGGGCTGTCTGTTCACTCTGGTAGACATGTCTATGTTATGCAAAAGTTTTTGAAGTTGATGCAATCCTGTTGCCAATTCTTACAATTATGTCCCGAACAGTTAAGACTTTTATTCATGAAATAATTCCCTACACCAAGGTCTTGAAGTGTTTTCTCTATGTTTCCCTGTAGTACTTTCAGAGTTTCAGGTCTTGTATTTAATAACAAATCAAAGAGTTTAATAACTCTTTGATTCATTTTTTATTGAATGTTTTATGCACGGTGAGAGGTAGGGAGTCTGTCTTTGGTATTCTATAGGTGGATATCCTTTTTCCTAGCACCACTTGTTAAAGAGACTGTCTCTTTTTCAACGTATGTTTTTGGTGTATTTGTTGAAAATCAAGTAGCTGTAGTTGTGCGGGTTTGTTTTTGAATCCTGTGTCCTGTATTCTGTTCCATTGCTCCGTGTGTCTGTTTGAGTGCCTGTATCATCCCGTCTTTGTTACTGTGTCTTTGTAGTGTGGTTTGAAGTCGGGCATTATGAAACCTCCAGCATTGCTCTTTGCTCAGGATTTCTTTGACTGTTTGGGTGGGGTCTTTTGTATTTTCCTATGAAAATAGAAAAAGATTCTTAAACATTTCTGTGAAGAATGTCATCGGAATTTATGAGTGTATGCACAAGCATGTGTATATGTGTGTGCATAAGTGTGTGCATATGTGCATGTGTGTGTGCACAAGTGTGTGTATGCATGCACCTTTATGCTTCTATTTACCTGTGTGTTTTTAATCAGTGAATTATATGCTCTCATTTCAAAAGTAAAATGATTACAGTATATTTTCATAGGTCATACAGACAAAAAATAAAGTAGTTGAATTTTTAAAAATAAGAATTGGTTGTTTTCATTTCTTTCTTTTGCAGTATGTAGATGCCTAGCACCAAAATACTTTTTCAAACAGAAATATACAGATACATTAAATAAGAAAAGTGTCAAGCGCAGCTCTCTAAGAAGACAGAGAACAGTTGTAATAGATACTGCTCTAGAGCAAAGAATTGAACATTTTTGTAAACATCTCCATGTGTACTTTGTACTCATTTGAGTAATTGTCAGTTTGTTAATTTAGTAACTCTTGGGAGGGGGGAGATACCCACATGTATTAATGGTAATTCTTGTGTAAGAAGTTGACTCTCTCCCTCTTCATTTACTTTTAATTTTCACCCATTCATCTATGGGTGGACATTCCCATCCTGGCCACTGTGAACTGTGCTGAGTGAACATGGAGTGCAGATGACTCTTCCACGCACGGATTTTATTTCCTGAGGGTGTCCACCCAGTAGCGAGTTTGCTGTGTGGTAACTCTATTTTCTGGGTTTCTGAGGAGCCTACATGCTGTTTTCCATCATTTATGCTCCCAGCAGTGTGTGAGAGCGCTCCTTCCTCTACAGCCTGGCAGGCATTTGTTACTCCTGACTTTTGGTGCTAACCATTCTAGCTGGGTGAGAGGGAGTCTCCTTATGGTTTTTATTTATATTGCCATGATTAGCAACGTCGATAATTTTTCATACGCTTGCTGGTCATTCGTGCCAAGAGAAATGTCTATTCAGGTTTCAAAGTAGAAAAGAGGCTACTTGCCACAAAGAGGTAGTGGAAATTTAGGGTAATAGATAGTCTGAGAACCTGAAAAAAGCACAAATATCCTGCATCAATCAAACAATAAAATTAATTTTAAAATGCTAACTGATTAAAAACTATTTAAAGTTACAATGTTTAGATCCCCTTTATTTCACCGGCTTGTTTCAGGAGATGGCTTTGCTCTTTAGGGTTAGTTTGTGAATCATGGCTGGATAACTCCTTTGCTCACCCTAGTAGAGTTATTGTTTTGACTTTTCTGTGCCTGTAATTATGCTGCCATCAAAGGTGGGCGTGGTATCTCCTCCATACACACCTTGCCTCATCTTCTTGCCTTTGTCTGGCCAGAACTCTATAATAATGTGGAAAGGAAATTTATAGGATTTTTCTTGACATCTAATTTGCTGATGGTGAAATGCACAGACCTGAGCATAAGACTTGTCAAGTTGTGGCAAACAAACCGTGCTGGAGATACCCATTTTCATGATCCCAAAGAGTTCCCTGGGACCCTACACAGTCAAACTCCAATTCCCAGACACAGTGTTCACCTTTCAACCACAGCAGATCAGAGTTGCATGTTCTAGAACTTCTCCCCAATGTGATTTTTGTGGTGTGTACTGTTTTGAGTATGGCCACTTACTCTCAGAATAGCATTTCTGGGATTCAGTAACTTGTTGGGTTTTACTACTGAGTAGAATTCATTAAATTCATGTTTATCGATCCTCCTACTGACAGATGTTAGCATATTTCCTTGAATCTAACTGCGAATAAATGGCTATGCACATTTTTCCACTTGTCATCTTGTGAACATATGCTTTGTCTCTTACTGAGTTTGTAACTCAGAGCAGAATTGCGGGATCGGGGCAGGTGTGTGGTTGACTCACTGTGAAACGGTTGACTCTTCCAGTAGGATTGCCCACACTCACTCTTGCTGGCTCCCAATGTGTCTTCATGCTCCAGCCCTTCTAGCAGGTGTCTATCAGTATCCTGGTGATTATAATTTGCACACATCTAATGACAATTCTATTGGGTACTCTTCTTTTTTTGGCAGTCTGGAGAAGGCTCTTGCGCCATGCCCCTAACTCATTGCTATGCAAGTCCATCATGAACGTACCATTGACTTTTATGTGGTGTCTGTCCATGTCTTCATTAATTCCAACATCTGGGTCATCTCAGTGTTGAGCTCCTTGAATGGCTGTTTCTCTTAAGACTGGATCCCATTTGTTTATTTTGGTATGCTAAGTAAATTTTGATGATTTGTTGGGTATTGCAAGTCTCTTGGTTATATTATAGTCTTCTGGAGAATGCAACTATTTTTGTATTAGGGGGTCACCCTCCTGGTTAAATTCAGGTCGTGAGTTCTTTCTTACCTATTCTAAACACTGGTTGAAATCAAAATTCAGTTCTGTAAGTCTTGCTATGCTGAGTTGGGTCCATCCTTCAATGCACACCTCTGGTTAGAGTGAGCAAGCCTTGCGAATATTTGCGCTCAGAATAATTGAGTGACCTTAGTGAGCTCCTCTTCCCCAGGCTCTGCCTTGCCCAATGGACCATGTGGGCTCCTTCCCACAGGTCTCTCCCAGGAAAATGGCGGGGTTTCTGCTGGAGTCTCAGCTGTGTGGCAGCTTCTGCTCTTGACATCTGTTCATCTGTCTAAGTTTCATTACTCTTTGCTCTATAGGTTCAGTTTCATGCAGCCACTAGTAATTTTCTGATTTTATGTCTTAAGCTTCCACATGGCTCTTTTTTGTTGTTCTCAGTTCTCTGGGCTGCTTCCTTCTGTAAATTCAGTAAGTCGATTTTTACTTGAAGGCTGTGAGCATGTTTTTGGCCACTGTTTTAAAATCCATGTCTTTCAGTTTAACATGGACACCACTTGGTGGGGGAATTTTTACTTACTCTTTTTCTCCTTCTTTTTGTACTACTTTTTTTTTACTTCCAGCTCTGACTAGTGATCTTTAAAATATTTCTATCCAATTTGACAGATTGAGAGCAAGACCAATACCGTGTGAATTATGACTTTCTTCCTGCAGGGTTGCTTGATCTAATGGTCAAGCTGATCCTTGGTGGCCTCCTTGGGGCTTTGCTGCAGTTGGACGAGAGCAAGTCCACACTAAACACACCTCCCCATGGTGTGAGAGGTGTAACCGCTTATACTAAACCCACCCATCTTTAGCAAAAACTCAGAAAAAGTATTCAGAATAGGTTACACCACTCCAGGCATATATGTTGAAGCAACTTTGTACTTCGACTTTTTAAGACATAATTTACATTTACTCATATAAAATGTAGAGTGTGAAACTAGACACTGGTCAGAGTCATCTCACCTCCTTTCAATTAGAAGTGACAAAACTCCTAATTTACCATCCCCAGCTCTATGTTAGCTAAGTTCTGTTCACTGGCCTATCAACCACCCCAACGCTAGCACAGCAGCATCACCTTTCAAGAAACCCATTTGTCATGGGATTTCACCTGTTTACAGTATTCCTAGACTATAAACTCTATCCTAAAATTAAACAAAATATAATTATTATACTTTGAAAAATAGTAACAAATCTTTACATTCAAATAATCTATCACAATTCAAATTTTCATTTGTTTCCTAAGTGTCACCTTTTTATCCTTTTAAATTTTTTTCTTTTTTTAATTAGGGTTTGTTAATTGAAGTGTCACCAGCTTTAAACGTGATTTGTATTCAAATGAGACCCACGTGTCATGACTGGTTGCACACCTCCTGATTTCCTTGTTTCTGTGGATCCATCCTTTTCATTTATTTGAGAAACTGGACTTTTTTGCCTTGTAGCAGTGTGAATTCTGGTGGTCTTATCCACATGGTGTCTTTTAACCCTCTGTCATCTTTCTTACTGTAAATTCACAGCTGGACATAATGCTTAAAGAGATTTTATTTTCATTTTCTTTACTTTGGGCAAATTTAAATGAGAAATGATGAGTATTTTTTTCAGTAAAGACACCAAATGTCTATCTACCCCTTTTTGTGATGTGAGAACCCATCAATAGTCAATGTCCAGATCCACTGAGTCAGTAAGCTTCACAAAGTAGCCGTATTCTGTCATTCCTGCCAACCCATCAGCTGATATGCTCCTATGACTTGTGATCTGATAAACTTGAAGTAAGTTAGTACAGGAAGGGAAAGTTACGGCCAGATCGCTTTTCTATACCGTGCTTCAGAATACTGCACTACCTCGCGGGCATCCTGCAGTTGGAGCAGTTAGTTTTGGGACTTTTCCATCACAAGCTTATTCAGTTAAGCGTACTTCATTGAACCGCTGGGTTCATTGTATTATTACCTCTGCTGCTAACATCTCCCGCCTTGTGTCATTGGGATGAGCATTTGCTGCTGAGACCCTGAGACCGCCCCACCTGCCTTCCATGGCTACTGTGCTATGTGTGAGCTCTTGGCGGCCCATGGCATCCAGCGCCTACATTTCTGAGTCCAGGTCCAGAAACAACCATGTCATCAAAGAATCTATGTCATCTCAGTAGGAAGGAGTAATTCAGGACCTCTATTGAGAGCTCACAGAGCTCACGGATACTGGTCATTTTGGGTTTTTTATTTTAGTAGACAAAAATAGGGGCTATTTTTAAGTAGAAAATTTTATTCTAATATATATAATCACATTAATAATCCAGGATTGTAAAAATATCTCTTATGTCTTTTATCTGTGCTATTGTTTTATCTCACACCAAGATGCTTGGTTCAGAATAGCAATAGAATTAAATACTATGTAATTACAAATTTTCTTCATCCCCCAGTATCACACCTTGAAGTTCCAGAATAACGATGTCAGCACATTCATTCATCAACGTGACCACAGTTAGAAGGTAATAGCTTTGTTATTATTGTTTGGGTGGCTCACACCTGTGATCCTAGCTACTTGGGAGGCTAAGTTTGAAAAGATTTTGGTTTGAGGCCAACCTGGGCAAATAGTTCATGAGACCCCCCGTCTCCAAAATAACCAGGTAAAGTGGACTGGATATATGGTTCAAGCAATAGTACCTGCTTTGCAAGTGTGAAGCCCTGAGTTCAAAGCCCAGTCACACGCAGACATACACACACATGCACACACATACACACACACATGCACACACATGCATACACACACATACACATTTACACACAGCTCTATGTAGTTTTTCCCTTAATATTTACTTTACTTTGGATGACCAAAGTATTGTGTTTCAAATTCATGTTAGTTTTACTCTGTGTGGTTATTTCACCAATGTCTATGCATTAGCATACATTTGTTTCTTTATATGGTTGAATTTTTATAAATTACACTTTAAATTTTACTTGGATTTCATGTTTATGTAAGTTATTAATGTGAATTCAAAGGCAAATGTGTAAAAGAAAAGTCTGAATTGTGTTTTAAAATAAAACAGATCTCAAGTTACCTTATGTGCTGTTATGAGCTCACCTTTTAGGAAAACACCTAAAATGCTTCAGCCTAATAAAAGATCCTTGTGTATTTGTATTTCTCTGTTTTTATAAAAAAAAAGAGTGGAATATTACACACCATTTTGCATTTTGATTCTATTACTTCGAATTTGAAAGAGTTACGCAGCACACAGTCCTCAACTCTAAAGAGCGTGTTTAGAGACTCCCCATAAGTGAAGGGGGCACTGATATTTCTTGAATACCTGATATTTCATATATTTCTTCTCCTTTATTGCAAAGTGATCTTGTCAGTTTGAAGGTGACCCAGTGAGCACCGGAGTAAAGCTCCTAAGATCACACATCTGCCAGCTCACCTTACCGGTGTCCACGCCCTCTCACCCCTCCTGGAGGACCCGCGGGGAGCCGCCTCTGCAGTGGGATCTAACGCACCGTAGGTTCCAATACAAGACACTGGATTTTCTTCCTAGCATAAAGTTGTCCATTTGTGTGATAACTTGTCTGTCATGTTCACGATTTTCATTGCTTTAGCCAAATACATTTTATTTTTGATCACTTAAAGGAATGACAAAAATTTTGATAAAACTACTTTTAAAAAGAAAAAAGCACTTCAATTTTGCTTTACCTCATTTCTGTGTATTCCTCCTTAAGATTTCTTTCATTTGAGATCCATTAACATCTGACAAAATTCCTAGTCAATAGGATAATTATTTATTTGAGGATTTTCATCTCTTTCTTTGCAATCTGATTCTTCAACCCTGTTTTTATGATATGATAACTACACAGCTCATGAAAGCTGGCTTATCAAGAAAAGGGAAATGACTCACACTAGAGTGTTCTGCTCAGTTGTCCAATTTCCAAAAAGATAAAACAAAACCTTAAAAATAAAACTATTTTCTGTGTGGAAACCTCAGGGTCTGATTCCAGGAGACCGACATGTGTGCCAGGTTCAGCCCATGGGTCGTCTTCCTATAGATGTTGCATCTGAAATCCAGTTTGTGAAGACTTAAAAAACTGCAGCAGAACACTCCACACAAACTCCTTTTGAAGGAGCTGCAGAGCTTGCAACAGCCCCCGAAGACTGGTGACTACAGCTTCACCAAGAGGCCCACTGAGCGGCCTGCACAGATGTTGGCTTTGCACACATTTCACAGACCCTTGCAAATAAATGAGGAAAATATTACAAGTGGAATTGAAGACTTTCTGTAACCTTGGCACTGAAGACTTCCTGCCCAGCAGGTCCCAGTGTTCTATGAGCTCCCAGCAGCCTGACTCCGGGTAAGGTAAGTAATGGGCCTAAGAAACAGGATGCAGCCAGTTTCCCAAACCATATGGGCGGTCATTGATCTGTCTGCTAATAAAAATCAAAATTCTTCCCACTGGACATTAGTTTACTTTGTGTGTGTGTGTGTGTGTGTGTGTGTGTGTGTGTGTGTGTGTATAAAACCTAGGACTGCATCATTATATTGTGACCTATGACAGAGCAAAGAGCCCTGTCACCTGAAGAAACAGAACAGAATCTCTATCCCCATGGCTTTCTTAGCTTAGTGCAGATGTCTTCCTAGATTTCCTCAGGAAGGTTATTTTAAAATAGATAACTGTTTAAATACTAGAATTCAGCATGAGTCAGTGCCCATTCTGTGTTGGGTGAGTGTCAGGTGGTGGTGACACTGAGAGGTGACTAAGGCACTTTTTTACAACTTATTTCGTATTTGGTAATGAACTGCAAGGCTTTCAATCTAAGGCACCGTGTCTGCTCTTGAGAAGCTCAGAGATCAGCAGGAAAACACAATTAAAAGTTGGGTTATGAAGGCTGGTGGCATGACAGGCATGATAGAGCGCCTGCCTACAAGAGCGAAGCCCGAGTTCAAACTCCAGGACTGCCAAAAACAAGACAAAACAAAAATCACCTTATGATAATACAATGTATGGGGTATTAGGAGCAAAGAAGTAACATAAAAGGTATGTTTATTTTGTTCTGAAGTCAGGAAACATTCCCAAGAAGGAAATGTGTCTTGTCATCCTTGGCACGTGCTGACCTTAGGCTGATAGGGAGCTGGTGTCTGATTCTCTCTGGAGTAAGACATGTGACTGCATACATCTCTACAGGTTGTGTATGGAAGCTAGGTGGATGACAACTCCCAAAAGAAAAACTTGACAACAAGAAAGACTGAAGAGTTTGATTAAACGATGATTCATGAATTTACTCATAATCCATTTTGGATTTGCACAACCGAAAGGAGGTTATGGCCTCCACTGACTGGAACAAGCAGTGAGCTTTCCATTCTGAATGTGGAAGCCAAGAAGCTACCTGGCTGGGAACAGCAATAGACAATGAGAGGTCCCAAATCACACAACCCAAGGGCTAGGCAACTGTCATGTCTGGCTGATTTTGCTTTGACAATTCAGAATGCTCTAAATGCTTAATTAATCCCGAAGATACCGTACGAGCAATCTGGAGATGTCAAAAGTGAGTACAGAAATCCCTGCACGGTGTCATTCCACGTCCGGCGTACTTTTTAGGTTTCCTCATGGCCATTTTACACAAGCCCGTGATGGTGTCACTGTGTTGGCTTTCCTGGGAAGGGGGTTCTTTGGGTAAACCTCCCAAAAGAGAAGGAAAACCATGTGGCCACCATTCACTGGAAGTGTCCCCAATTTAGCCTGCACTGAGGAACGAGAGCAGCAGGTATCTGGTCCTTGGTGGGCCCAGGGCTAAGCCACATGGCCATAAATTGAAGCGCACGTGCTTCAGACCACCATGCTGAGTCTGTTATTTCACTTGTCCATTCCTACACCGTGAAACATTTGTCCATCTCCTACAATGGCCAGATCCAGAGACAATGGAGGTACAAAGGCCATACCCAGTTTCTGTACACGAGGCACCACCATCCCTGTGACTCCCGAATCTCTTTGCTTCAGTGTCTCCACAGAGCTGGGCTCTGTTCCAGCCTCTCTGTTTATTAGGTCCCCAGGATTGTGCTGACCCTGCCAGTGCCACAACCTTCTCCCTCTGGCTGACATCACAGTTTCCAGACACCCAGCTTGGCTGTAGGGTCACTGTGCCTCTGTGAGCCCCAGCACAGCCCACCTAGGAGTAAAATGCAGGGATTGCTCTTTAAAGCACAGTGATGCAGTGGGGGGTGGGGGAGAGGGGAGGTGAGCATCATGAAGGGAACAAAGGATATCAAGGGACAGGAAAGACATGGGCAAGCCTGTTGTGCAGACCGACCTTGAACTGACCCTCAGGCCCCACACTCAGTGTGGTTCCTCAGTGACCACTGAGCTTCTACTTTCCAATGATTCCACCAGTCACAGGTGGCCGTGGAGCCTTGGAAACATGGATGGTACAACCCAGATATGTACGTAGGTAAAATGCACAAGGTTTCAAAGTCTTGCTACCAAAGAAGAAATGTAAGGTGCTCTTCAGGCCCTTCTCGCCTGAGGTAATCCATGTTGTTAAGTCAACACCGCCTGTGACTCCTGGCTCTTACTGTGACTGCTACAGACTTCAACCTGTGGTTTCCAGAATGTGAGAATGTGTCCTGTGTCCTGAAACACAAGGGAACAGGAATATGACCAAGGACATCTGCCCCCATCTGCTGTGCCAAGATGGGACCTCCAGGGGACCCTCTCCTGGGACCTTGTCCTCTTCCATCTGGGCAGGGCTCTGACCTCCCCAGAATGGTGAAGCCTCAGGTATTTGGGGCTGGGTCTGATGGGAATTTTGATGGTGGGGCCTGGGATGACCCTGATGTCACAGAGTGAATCACATTGTCACTGTCCTGTATCAATTGCCAGCTTTCTTAAAATCCAAGCCACTTGCCTGTGGTGTCCAGTGCTGAGTGGGAAGGGAGACGCATACACACACACTCACACACAGACATTCACACTCACATGCACACATTACACGACACGCTTGCCCATTCACACACACACACACACACCATTGTCCTCCTCCAACCTCCTGCCACAATGCCAGCACAAGGGACCGTGCCTGATGGAAGCTCTGGATGGACTGGTAAGTCCCCACTTGGTGTCCCCTTCCCCCATGTGGTGTCCCCCTCCGTTCCCATTAAGGAAGGAGGAGGGCTGTGCTCCACAGGAGAGCGTGGGTTTCTTCACTGTGGCCCAGCCACAGTCACCCTCTCCCCGCCGGGGCCTGGGATCCCAGTGCCCCCCAGATCTCCAGTTCTTATCGTACTTTCTTTAATATTTTATTTGTTTATGCATGATAACGCCAAGTAGATGGCCCATTTCCCAAGGTCATGACCCTGCCATATCCTCTGCTCACAGAGTGAGAGAAATCGCCCCCCGGGCAGGAAAACAGCCAGCAGCCTTTTCCATCCCACATGGCATTGTCACCTTTTCCAGTTTCACTCAGGAGTGGCTCAGAGACAAAGGATTCCAAGTCTTGGTCTAAGTCTGAAATCGAATCTGTGTGGAAACTGTCGGGTCGGGTGGCTTTGTTAATGGCTGCCTGTGTTCGGTATTTCCGCTGCTCCAGATCCATTTGGCTTTGCACATCCTTGCCAAATGGTGTGGAGAGTGCATGCCAGGGGATTTCTGATTCCAGCAGAAAAGGGCCAAAAGAAATACAATGGGCTTTTCACGTGAATGTGCAACTCAGAAGCAAAAACTGATAGGAAAAGTGTGGCACCTGTGCCCGTGCTCTTCAACAGCAGAACCACCAGGGAGCTCGGTCCCAAACCCCTAAACCTGGGCTGGAAATCCATCAGAGCTGCTGTCCTGCAGAGCAGAGTGGCAGGGTGACAGGGTGGCCCCTAATGAGCCCTGCGTTTAGCCAGCCGGACAAGGACTTAGCAGTGTGTTTATTCCCTCCTGCCTTCACTGTCCCCCAGATGGACCCTGGAATGGTCACCCCAGGACAAGAAAGGACAAGAACCATCTGGCCTCCTTATTTCTGCTGGAGAAGGGGCCCCTGGCACGCCCCCTCCCCCTCACTCCATGCAGCTGCTCTGTTCTCTGCCTACTGTCAGAGCCAGGTGGCAGCAGAGGGCCCTTCCCCACCCAGCCCAGCAGCAGTTAGCTCTGCTGATGCCTGCAGGGTGTGAAAACACCCAGGCTGAGTCTTTTCTTGCCTATTGCCATCAACAGCCTCCTTCCCCATCACGTGGGCATGAAAATTGCATAAACAGAACAGACCCCAACCAGCTCTAGTTGAAGCTGCCCTGAGCAGGGGAAGGGCTGTGGGAGAGATGTTCCAGGATCTGCAGAACAAACTCATGTCCTTCTAGTCCTCACAGGAGACATGGGTGGGGAACTTCCACTGACATCCACCTGGGAGCTCATGGCAGGCTCAGGTGGGGACTTAGTAATGGTCTCCTACATACCAGGAGCAAGTAGAAAAGAGTCCCAGATGAGGTCTGAAGGAGGGACAATGCCAGGATGATGCAAACAGCTACAGGAGAAGAATCCCAGCTGCAGGTGGGGAAACAAGCCCAGCGCAGGGCCCCAGTCTGCTCTGGTTTCTTCACACTGAAGGAAGGACTTTCTAAAGCAGGTGTTCCTCCACCCAGGGTGGGCTCAGGGCTTCCCTTAGAGTCACCACCTGCCTGGGAGTCTCTGAGGCTACCACTTCCCTTCTCTCTAGTGCCATGGGTAGGACTTTCTGCTCATGCACAAAGGATAGGTGAGAACCACATTGAGCCTCACTGTCCTCTGGCTCACACCCAGCAAGGGGCCTATCCTATCCCCTGTACTATGCAAAGTAAAAGGAGCCATGTGTCACATATTTCCAGTGACTCCCTATTTCTGTAAAGTGTCTTGAATAGTCAATGAATTTAAAAAGATTAAAAGGTCTACGTGCTGTGTGACACCTAGTTATTACAGTGAGCTCACTAACACATCAACCTTAATAACCTGGAAACCCAGGGTGAATTATTATTTTATTCTCAGGCAAGTAGATCACATGAATAAACATCCAAGAATTCAATAGTAATGGAATCAAATAAATAGCTATAAATAGAATGTCCTAGTGTTGACAGCAAAACAGTGTTTTCAGAAAACCTTGGTTCTTGAGTTCGCATGGAAAAATCCAAGCAGAATGTGTAGGTGTAAATGGGGTTTATTAAAAGTTAGGGAAAGGAAAATACAAAGGGAGCAACAGTGGGTGCAGAGGGAGCTCACTGGTGGAGAGAGCATGCTTTTCTTTTTCAGGTGCTTTTAAAACCTACACTAACCCATAGGGAGGGCAGGCCCAGGAAATTCCCACCCAATAATGAACCAATGGGGAGGGGCATGGGCTGTTCCCACCCAGGTACAGGTGGTCTGGCCATCCCCAGGCAACCTACATGAGCCCCAAACTTTTCCTACTTCTAGCCTGCCTCAAATTCCCCCTGAGAGACAATATTCCAAAAAATTCCTTTTGTGGGGTTGTTGAAGGAGGGCAGTCCATCTTCAGTATCTGCTTTAAGCTGACAAGGGGCAGCAGACCCTACCTGCAAGGGAACATTGCCTCTCCTATTTCTTTCCCTTGGGGCTCATTTGGACACAAGGTGTTTGAATTATTGCCCAGGACAGTCAGGGTTCCTCACGGAGATCTGCGTTGTTAATGGAAATCTCGATCATTTGTAGAGATCAATTGCCTTGTTGTCTCATGATTTGGGTCCTAAAGGCTTTTATTCTGGAAGAGATAAATCTGAGTTGGAAGGTATGACCCAGGCATTAACAATGGTGGGAGCATTAGAGGGGGCCCTGCCAGGTGAGGCAGGAAGGATAAAGTAATTTTGAAAAGTGACAGAGTCACTTTTCCTGTAGGTGTTTATGCCAGTAGCTATTTCTTTTAACTCTTAGATGGCCCTCTACTTTGGACTGTTACTATAGTGAGCAGTTAAGGGCTGACTACATTAGGGGCCAGGTGTACCAGAGGGCAGGAGTTAATTCATTTAGAGAGTAAACATCAATGAGTCAGTTCTGTACAGAAAGAAGGCTCACAGCATTCCTGAGCAGAAATTAGATACCATTGAAAGTTACATTGCCTTTGTTTAAGCAGAAGACCTTGGCCACGTCTAGAAGTCTTAAATATTAGAGCCCCTCTCTAAGAGCCCTTTTTAAAATCTCTTGGCTTTGGTTACTGTTAGACAACTGGCATAACTGACTCCATCTGGATCTGGAGAAGTCCCCTCATTTCTGCAGTCCTTTTGAACTGTCTTGGGCGGCTGTACACCACTTGAATTTGGGGGATACTGACCGTTCAATGGTCTCGTCCTCTTAAACTGTTTCTCTAAACAGTTATCTCTAAAGATTTTACCAACTTGGCAGTTTTGTCCATTACTGCGGGAGTGGCTTCTCCCAGAAAGGCCAAAAAGTCAATTTTGTACCATGAAGGAGGGGCAGTGAAGAGATCAGAAGTTAGTGCCAATGTGACCTTTTTGGCCAAATTAAGCAACAAAGAGATTTATTTAAAAATGGTTCTTAAAAATGGGCTTAATTGATCTAATTGTCCCATAGGGGATGTACTGACACCTTTAAATTCTTGTTAAGTGTTAGTAGGTAACAGTTATAAAGTTTTACAAGAAAAATACAAAATGACCCCAATACTTAAGCATGTCTGTCCTGGTTGATAGATAAGCTCTTGTCAGAATTATTTTTCATGGGCTTGCCTGTAAATGTTCTTGAAGAATCAGAACTGTAATGACAAAATTTAAAGTAACCACGTTAATTACAATTTAAACCTTGAATTTTGGTTAGGCAAAGTAACAGGTTAGTGGTTGTCTACTGTCAATACAGAACTGAGAATTAAAAACTAACTTTTCCAGTGGTCAAAGGAAGGCAGCCCCTGCTTTGATGCTCACTTTTATATCATATGTATTATTTAGTCAGGCCTAAATAGCAGAACTTTTAGCATTTTTTATAAAGAGCAGAACTGTCAAAGACCTTATTAGATAGAATGCACCTTAGCAAAAAGAGCTATAGCTGTTCACAGGTACACATTTTTAACTTTGCAAGTGATTTTATAACATTTAGTACATGTACAAGGCACTAGCAGTATTAGAATCACTCAAAAGAATTTTTGCTTAGTTTAAACTTAGCTTTTTGTGTGTTATCAGAAAAATACTTTAGGGTTTTGGCAGGTTGTAAAGAATAGTAAATAATCTTAAATGGTCTATATAGAGAACTAGTCATCTTACTTTGGGTTATCAGTATCAAAGCATCTCCCAGTACTTAAGGATAGAGCCAAAGTGGATAAGTTGTTTTCCCTCTGCTGGTTGGTGGAAGGAGAGAGAGGGAAGTGAAGGGAAAATGCATTCACTCCTCCACCCCAGCAGAAAGGCTCCTGAATGGAATTCCCTATGCCAGATGGTGGAGAGTGAGAGCGAGGAAAAGGACAGGAGCAAAGTTGCCCTTTAAGAGAGAGAAAAATGAGAACTTTTGAGATCCATGAAGCATCCTTCTTGGGCCTTTTGAAAGCCTCAACACAGGTCCCTCTAACCTGCTTCCATCAGACAGTGGCAGAATACTCTGTCTTTCAAGTCATCTGTTCTCCCAAGGG
The DNA here is from genome assembly GCF_047511655.1 of Castor canadensis. Taxonomy (NCBI): domain Eukaryota; kingdom Metazoa; phylum Chordata; class Mammalia; order Rodentia; family Castoridae; genus Castor; species Castor canadensis. The sequence goes on along the minus strand of NC_133386.1, from coordinate 912,460 downwards.
CCAGCCTCTTCCACACCAGCACAAGGATTTTTAAAATGGGATGTTGATCCTGAATGTTGATCCCACTGTTAAAACATCAGAACTATTGTGCACTAGGCAAAGAGACTGATACCAAGACAACATGTAAAATGAAAAGATAACATATGTAGGAAGACAATCTGTTGATTTTTATAATGGAAACATCTTAATATGAACGTGTATATTTTTAATAATAAGCCAATTAAGATTAATGTCTCAAATAATTAGATACAGAAACAGAGATAAGGGGGTAAGCATAAAGTTAGGAGACCCAATGACTGAGGGCCATGGTGTGGCTGTTGTTAAGAAGTTACATTGTAGATTGTTGATGTTAACCAACAGAATGACTTGGGACACATAACAGGGCTATTTTTGACCTTGCATATAGCAAGCCCCAAAATAACAGGCTCAGTCATTGGGACTTAATGACATGCATAATTTGGTATTTTAGGATTAATTACCTTTGTGTAGACTCCTAAAAACCTAAGGTTTTATCATCCCATTTGGAGGATGAGCTTTTGTATGGTTTTGGTAAAATTTTGTATCAGCCTCCAGCTGACAGTTAATTTGATAAAACAGCAACCCATTCTTTTTTGAACACACATTAGTACCTTAAATTTTGACCTAACAAAACTTTTAGACAAACTTTAAAATATAGCCAACCCAATCATACATATAAAAACATACAAGCTTTAAGACCTTAATTTGTATCTTGAAAAAACCTGAATTAAGATAACACTGTTTTTAATGAAACTCTGAGCAACCTTAAGAGGAAAGACTTAAAAGGAAAATTAAATTTAACCATCTTTTAATAATAGCATTCTATGAGAATGCATGTGTCAATAAACCTAATTATAAAAGAGTTAAATGTAAATTGCACTCAAGATAGAATGAAACAGATTGAAATTATTGTTTATCAGTGTTTTTAGTCCTAAGGCAGAGGGTAGTTAGGCTTGGTTGGGATGAGAACTTTAGATAACTTGAGATAGTTGTGCACATGAACTTTATAGAGGCAGATTGAGAACCACCCTAAAGACATCTACACACACACACACACACAGAGGTTATGACCTAGGCATGCCAATGAATATAAGCTTGCACAGAGAGCTCAAAAATGTAAAAATTAAGTGGTCACAATTGATAGGAGACAAAGACATACTCAGAAAATACACACAATGACACACAAGACAATCACATTAATTTAGCGTGCACTCATTAAACAAACCATTTCTTTGTCAATATCTTTAGGAGACTAACCAACTAGATTCCTTAGTAGTTCACAACAGATCTCCAATACAAACACTCTATCCTTTGTCCAATCCTTAACAGACCAATGCAGTAAAAACAACATGTATAAAAACTATATTAATGTAGAGAATTTTAACCACAAGTTAGTTGTAATTTTCCTAAAGGATGGCAAGATGGTGTCACCCATCCTAGGGAGTGGCAAGATGGTGAGGGACACATGGTGGCTCCATTGTGATGGCAGCATTTCCTGTGACCATGTGATCTCTCCAAAGGGTCTCCCAAATGAAACATAAAGACAAGATACATGCAACATGCAAGCTCAAAATATCTGTTATAGGAGTAAAAGACATCTCCCCCTGAGAGACAGGTGTCCATGAGTTAGGCATACTAATGAAAAGACCAAATTGAGTCAAGTTAAGGTGGGATTGAAAAGGTTTTGTTGCCTCCTTGGATGTGACATCACTCAATAGTTTTGGAGAATTACTCATAGGTTGTAGAACTTTTTAAAAATATAATGTCTTATCTTTTAGTTTTATAGGTGTATCTAAACTTAAGATTACCAGGGCTAGGGCAAATGGCAGTAAACTTTTAAGCTTCGAGAGACTTTGTTATTGTCCAGTTTATTCCAGGTGTTTCTAATTAGATCTTGGGTTGCCTCATAAAGGGTCTTCACTATTACCAAGAAAGCCAATAATGCAAATCCCATAGAACCCAGCAATTTACAGATCTACAGTTCAGAAAGAACCTTAGACAAATTTAGAATCTGAAATAGAGATTCTATGAGCTATAGAGAACAAAGTTCTATGAATTTCAAAACAAAAAATTAATTGTTAAGAATAAAACCTCTAATTAAATTGCCTATTTCAAATACCCATACATAGTGTTACACAGATGACACACAGGAATTTTCAGGTGTTGAGGGTTTTTGGTCTGCTCTGAGATTGAAGGCAGAGGCAGACCCCAGCAGCAGAGTTCAGAAAGATTTTATTTGTAGAGAAGAGAAGAGAAAGGCTGCATGGGGGCATGCAGGGGGACCCAGAAACCAGTGGTCCCATGGATCAGGTTGGAAGTTGGGTTTTTATAGCCTTTTTTATTGCCTGAGGGCAGAGATGTCTCCCTGGTGCAAACAAACATTTTCTGGGAAGGAGAAAATGTCTCCCTGACTAATTATCTCCTTTTGGGACCTCCTGCAGTCCACCTTTCAAGTCCCCCCTCTCAATGATTGCCCTAACTGCTGTTAGGAATAGGAATGGTGAAGTCTATTCAGTGACTACTTCCTGCTGACAGGGGATGATGAAGGGGCCTACAGCATCAGGGCTGACCAGAGAGGGGTTGTCAAGGGAACCACGGCAGTAGGTCATTTCCATCTCCATCAGGGGCATTTGTAGTTTGATGGATTCTAGGAGAGAAGAAACAAACTTGACAAGTAAATTTAAAATGGAAGGCCCAAACACAAGCAAGAGAATAATGGCAACTATAGGCCCCAGAAAGGGTCGGAACCACATCCTGGAGGGAAGCCAGGATTTTATTTGGTCCCATACCTGTGTAGAAACCTGAGTTTTAAGAGATTGCTCCCCGAGCCACTAAGCCTGTTGGAGAATGTAGTCTGCACGTTCCTCTACAATGCCTGCAGTGTTTATGTATGTGCAACAGAAGTATTGGCAATGGCACACACCCCTCCTTGTTTAGCCAAAAGAAAATCTAGGGCCAGGCGGTGATTCATGACCATATAGGCAAGGGACAACAGAGACCTTTGCATGTCCTTAATGGCAAGGCCTACCTGGTCTGAGGTGCCCACTACTAGGTTTTTTGTAGTTACATGATTGGCAATCACCCCCTAGCTTATTTTAGCTAGGGCTGAAATCAATGCTGTTATCCCTAAAACTTAGAGAAATCTCTCTTTTGAGTTTAAAATTTCCCCTAGGTTGTGTGGGGTGTAAACTGTTAGGGGCTAGTTTAGGACCAGTTTTTGAGCTTCAGACACTAGAAGGCTAACTGTAGCAGCTGCTCAAAGACATCCTGGCCATCCCTTGGCCACCTGATCTAATTCTTTACTTAAGTAGCCCACTGGCTGGGGAGTGATGCCCTGGAGCTGAGTCACCACTCCCAAGGCCAGTCCTATACTGGGAGACCCAGGGCTGGAGCTGTCGTAAGGGCCTTTTTTAACTGGTGGAATGCATTTTCTGACTTGTTGTCCCATTCAATAAAGGACTGGGGATCCTTAAGGATCTGATATAAGGGCCTGGCTAGGTCTGCATATCCCAGGGTCCAAATTCTACAGTGTCCTGTGACCCCCCAAAAGGCCCTCAATTGTTTTAGAGTCTTGGTAAGAGAAGACATCAGGATTAGATGGATTCTATCTTCTCCTAGAGCCCTCATTTCTTTCTCTAGGACAAGACTTATATACGTAACCCTAGACTGACACAATTGAGCTTTTTCTTTAGAGATCTTATAACCTCTATCTGTTAAGAAGTTTAGTAAGGATTCAGTGGCTGGTGAAATGACAGGCTCAGTTGTTCCACAGAGGAGGAAGTCATCTACATATTGTCATCTACATATTGTAGCAGAGTAGCTTATGGATATTGCCACTCTGCTAAGTCTTGGGTTAAAGCCAACCCAAAGCAATGGAGTCTGTCTCTGAATCCCTGGGAGAGGACAGTCCTAGTGACCTGTCCAGCCTTTCTTGTGGGGTCCTCAAAGACAAAGATAGGTTGACTTTTAGGGTGTAAGGGAATGCAAAAGAAGGTGTCCTTTAAGTTCAGGACAGAGTAGTAAGCAGTACCTGGATGTATTTGGGCTAAAAGCGTACAGGGATTTGGAACTATCAGGTGGAGAGACTCTACTGCTTCATTGACCAGGCAGAGATCTTGGACTAGCCTCCTTTTGTTAGGTCCCTTCCTGACACCGAGGTGTATTACATGGGCTGGAGAATTCTATTAGCAGTCCCTGTCTCTTTAAGTATTTGATTATGGGAATTAGCCCCTCCTTAGCTTCTGGCTTTAAAGGATATTGTTTTTGATGGGAAAACCAGGAGGGGTCCTTGAGATGAATTAGGACTGGGACCACTGTTTGTGCCTGTCCCATGGTATGTCCATCCCTCCACACCATGGGGTCTGTTTGTTCCTTTACCAGGGGCAAGCAAAAGTACTCTCCTGGGGATAAAAAGAGATTACCTGCAATTTAGATAGAAATTCTTGCCCTATCAGAGGAGTAGGGGGTTCTGGGACAATTAAAAAGGAAAGACAGAAGTGGAATTCTCCCCAGGAGCAGGCTAGAGGCTGAGTGAAATAACACTGTAGGGGCTGGCCTGATATGCCAAGACAGTAATTTTCTTGGAGGACCTGGCCGGGAGAGAAAGGAATAGCTGAGATGCTGGCTCCAGTATCAATAAGGATGCTGACCTTGTGCTTTCAATAGTAAGTATTGCCTGGGGCTCCTTTGCTTTTATGGTGGTCACAGGAGCCTGGATGGGAGGCCATGGGACCTGTCATTGGGTGGGAGGTACTGGCCTCAGCTCCCCTGGGAACTGAGCACAGTGTATCTTCCAATGATTTCCCTGGCAAATGGGGCAGGGTCCCAGAAGTGGCTTCCTGTGGGGGCACTCCCTCCTAAAATGGCCTGCCTGTCCACATTGAAAACACATCCTTGGGTTTGGACTCTGCCCTGGGGGAACCTCTCTGAGTGCTGTGATCAGAGCCTCCTGTTGTTTATCCTTTCTCTTTTCCCTCTCCATGTCCTTCTTTTCTTTTTCTAAGTCCCTATTATAGTATACAGATGTGGCTATGCGGACCAATTGGTCTAGATCTCTGCTACCTTCAGCCATCAGTTTCTGAAGCTTTCTATGAATATCTGGGGCTGACTGTGTTAGAAATTTATCTTTTAGGACGATTTCCTCTTCCTGTGACTGTGGTATAATGTTGGTATGCTCTTGTAAAGCAACCTTAAGTCTCTGTAGGAAAGCTACTGGGGTTTCTAAGGGTCCTTGCTATACAACCATGACTTGGGAGTAATTAAGGGTTTTACCTTGGCTCTCCTTAGACCCTCAAGAATGCAGTGGATGAAGTGGTTATGGGTTCATTCATCCTTGTCATTTTCAGGGTCCCACTTAGGATCATACCTGGGCACTGCCTGATCTCCTGTAAGAATTGGGAATTAGGGTTCCCTTTTAGGTATCCAGTGTCTTTGTCTTTCATCTCCCTCCCCCATGTCCTCCTGTGAGGACCCAGTCTGAGATAGACCTATAGGGCCTTAGATATCATTTATCAAAGTAGTAATTGTCCCCAAGGCTGCCTGATCTAGTACTCACTGTTTCTTCAGTGAAGTAAGATTTGATTTCTGTCATGGGGGAGGCCCCCTTTGACATTGTTGGAGGCCCTTGGGCATCAGTGGTTATTTGGGTTCTTGTTTCTCAAAGGAATTTAGGGGCTTTTTGTAAAAGATCACCATGATCTGGGTATCTAGCCTGCATTTGTTCAGCCATTTTGGGTGGTCTCTTAGGAAAAAGAAAAGTTGAATACACTTTTCTTCATTTCAGTCCAGTTTCCCTCCTTTTTACAGAACATATCTAATCGAAGAATGGTATTTTAATTAATGCTCCCTCCTTCTGGCCATTTTTCCCCATCTCCCAGAGGATATTGTGGCCAGGCCTGGGTGCAGTAAAACTTGAGTTGCTTTCATTGAAATTAATGTTGTAGTAAGCAGGCAAGGGGGGATCCATCCAGGATCCTGAAAGCTTGATTCCCCATCTAAAAATGGAAGCAAAGGAAAATTGATCATCTTAACAGGGATTTTCTTCTTTTATCTAGGCATCCCCAGGTGAGGAGATCCTGTATATGGGAGAAGGCATCCTTCTCTCCTTTGCTTTCCAGATGCTTAGGTACATCTGGCTTTAGCTACCCTGCTGGAGTGACCCTGATCAATTTTTTTGCCTGTTCATCTTATTTTGCCTGTTTGCTTTGTGACCCAGGTACCTGGTTTTCCTCTACCAGCTGAAGGCATGTAATTTAAAAACAACTCTATCAGTGAGGGGCTCTAAAGAACCAAGAAGGCTTGCATGGCCAGAGGAAAGACCCCTGTGGAGGTGTGAACAGGGACTTTTGAAAATGTAGACTTTTGTGCCCCTATATATCCTGTGAGACATATATTTTCCATGAAAAGAGAGGGAGCATTTGAAGGCAGATTTTTGCTGTGGTAAGGGACAAAAATGGAGAAGACCACTGAGGTCTCTATGCCCTTAACTCTTTTCTCCCCTGAGGGCAGACTATGGGTCTTGCACCCTGCACAAACTCCTCCTAGAAACATAACTGGGAGCAACTGGAGATTAAGAAAGGACAAAAGACAAAAGACAAACATACAGAAATCTGGGATCAGGTGGGCTGGATGATCGGATGGAGACACACAACCACCCCCACCACCTCCATCGAATTTATTACATTCAGCAGCAAACCAGGAAGTAGAGGAACAGTTCTTGGGGCCGCGTGACACTGGTTATCGGGAACAGGAAGAACCTGCAATCACTACTCTCTGACATAAACATCTTAGGAAAAGCAGCCATGCTGCATTTTGGCCTTGCCCGCTTCTGTGGCTTGGGGCTCTGCCCATCCCAGCCTGCAGATTATTTGACATAGCTGCGCTTATGTTTAGTTCTCATAGGCTTCTCATACTCCACTCTCTGCATCTTCCCCCTTTTTATTTTTTAAATGCTCCCAATGAAGCCCGTCCCCCAATCCGAAGAGCTGTCTTTGCACCATGCACCATCCGACTGAAAGAACAAGAAAGCAGGTGAACAATCCTGTCAAATACCAGAAGGAGTGCTTTAGCCAGTTAAACAGATTGAAACCCTTGAATTCATATTAACGTAGCATTTTGTACAGCCTTAGTTAAATGGAATATTTTCACGAAACCTCTATTTCATGCCAGGGTTGTTAGGGTCCAGCCTCTCAAGCACAGAGGAAAACCTCCTTGACTACAAGCTGCCTGCAAGGCAGCCTGTAGGGGACTCTTAGCAACAGTAGGAAGTCTCTTGGTCCATGGAGGTGACCCCAAATGCATGGTTCCCAGTACTTGATGGGCTGGAGCATCCTCATGACCATCCCCATCTGACACTGAATCTAAATCAGAATCATGTTTGGACTGATTTTTAGTTTTATGTGAAAACTTATCCTCATTAGGTGGAGCTGACAGCTCAGTGGCTCCACCACCTGCAGCATCCTGTTTCTTCAAGGGATACTGCCCGTCACACTCCTGTATGATTGGTTGCAAGAGGTGAGTCCCACATCCCCGCTCAACTACCAAGGAGGAAAATCTTTTTTATGTGAGGGAGTAGACTCCTAACAATCTCTAAGCATAGACCACAACCCAAAAGTAACATCAATTCAGGTTTCTAAATTTACGGGCAAGTATACTGTTACCTTACTTCTTTTCTGTTACCTTACTTCCTTTCTATCATCTTCTTTTCTATTACATGCATGCTTCCCAAAGAGTGTCCTCTTGTCTCAGGCTTTGAGTTCCTGTACAAAATCTAAAAACTTCATTGGCATAATTCTTAAAGTCTCAGTCCTTAGACTTGCATTGTCCCATGTTTTCACACCTGACTGTATTTAATTCACTCTCCCACTCACCTTACTTATTTTCTATTATGTGCATGCTTCTCACAGAGTGTCTCCTCATTTCAGGCTTCAAGTTCCCCCGTGGTTAGGTCACTGTTTGGGTGCCACCTCTTGCGGCCTGTGTGAGCTCATCCTAGAAACCTAACTTTGAGCGATGGGAGATTAAGAAAGGACAAAAGACAGAAGACAAGCATGCAGAAAGTTGGGGTCAGGTGGCCTGGGTACTCTGTGAAGACACAGAACAGCCTCGTCCACCTCCAGCAAGTTTAGTATATACAGCAGCAAACCGGGAAATAGAGGAACAGTTATCAGGGGTCATGACATTGTAGTTATTGGGAACAGGAGGAACCTGTGATTGCTACTCTCTAGATGTAAACATCTTAGGAAAAGAAGCTGTGCTTCATTTGCCCTTACCCTGTTCTGCAGCAGGGGGCTGTGCCCAGTCCCAACCTTCAGATTTTTGGGCATAGCTGTGCTCGCTCCCTTCTGTGACTGGGGCTGTGCCAACTCAGCTTGCAGATTATTTGACATAGCTGCATCTGTGTCAAGTTCTCATAGGCTTCTCATAATCCACTCCCCACATACAGGAACCTGCTTAACCAGATCAACCACAAATGCCTAACAAAAACAGTTAAGCCCAGGTTAGAAAGTAGCTCTTTTTGGTGTACTCAACTGAAATGGGTACTGCAGAAAAGACATGGGAGTTCCTGAAGATATGGTCTAAGGATTAGGTTTTGAATGGAGGATGTAGGGATTCTCCCAGACTCAGCTGAAGAAGGAAGCCCACTCCTGTCTAGGACAAAGGGGGAGGCCACAAATCCTGATCTACTTGGGAAAGAGGAAGGAGAAACTAAGGATTGGGGGAGAGAGAGTTTCCAGGCTCAATGCATGAGGGATTATTAATCATCACTGCTGTCCAGGTCAATCCCACCAGAGGCAGTACTGGAGCACTGGAAGTGGAGGGTGACCTCCACTCTCAGGCCACAGGAACTGTGAAGAAAGTATAGAGCTCTGATTGTCTCTTTGCCAACCACAGACATGGCCGGAGAGGTCCAAGACTTAGCCACCTTTGGAGACTCAGAGCAGGTCAGGAAGTTGATCTCCAGCCTTTGGGTGACACTGGGGAGTGCCCCAGCAACAGCACCTTTATAGTTTGAAGAGAAACTTTCCTTTCTACTGGTTGTTTTCAGACCTCCTCCTTAGCAGGTAAGATCTGAAAGTGAGAGGGTTTAGGGAGGGAGGGAGCTGAGAGTTGACAGGAAAAAAGCCATGGTGCACTGGAGTTTAGCTCTGCCCACATAGCAGTGGCAGTCTGGTGTAAGCCCCCAGCCAGCCACTGATTTCTTGGGTTGCCTTCCTTAACAGCTATAGAGGGCTCAGGGCTTTTTCCCCAGGCTCCTGAGGGAGAAACCTTTTTTAGCAAGAGAGAAAGAAAGAAAGTCAGCCTGAGAGATCCACCATAGCTGAGCCTTGGTGGTGGGACTCTCCTGGAGGACAGACTCCGTCAGAGTCACTTCCTAGGCAGTCCCCTCCAGTTTGGTGCAGCCTGTACTGATCTCAGATGAAGTGTCCCTTTGCAGGTAGCCAGATGTAACACAGATGACACATAGGAATTTTCAGCTGTTGAAGGCTCTTGGGTGCACTCTGAGATTGAAAGCAGAGGCAGACTCCAGCAGCAGAGGTCAGAAAGATTTTATTTGTAGAGAAGAGAAGAGAGAGGCTGCACAGGGGCCTGCAGGGGGACCCTGACACTGCTGGTCCCATGGGTCAGGTTGGAAATTGGGTTTTTATAGCCTTTTTTATTGCCAGAGGGCAGACAATAAACTTCTGGTGCAAACAGCTGTTTCCTGGGAAGGAGAGGTGTCTCCCTGGATAATTATCACCTTGTGGGACCTCCTGCAGTCAGCCCTTCAATAAGGACCCATTTTCTTTAACCTCTTGGCTGCAAGGAAGCCTAATTTTATCCGTGGAGAATAGTTAAGGTTACAGTGCTTTTAAATGTCTGTTGTATAGTGCATTTTAGAATAATAATTAGTTGTGATGGCCAGCATTAGTTAGTACTATTAAGTCCTCCTTATCTCAAGTATATATTTAGAACTCATATTTTAGTGTAAAAAGATGACATTTTATTAATAGAATAAATTTCCCCTTTTAATTTTGCCTTTAGAGTAAAAGAATTTTAAATAAGTTTCCATATTTTTTTGTTACAGATAAACTTTATGGGTAACCAGTATCAAATCCTTAATTGAATCTGTTCTTAATTTTAGAAAACATACTTAAGAGAATTTAAATGCATTTAACATTTAAAGACAGTGACAATCCACATCACAGCTACGCAGGTGCAGGTGTGCAGCAGCAACAAAACCAAAGCCTCTGGGACTCTTACAATCTATGAAGACAGGGCCATTCCCCAAATAGACAGTGGTTTTTTTTTACTGACCAAGTGTTGGTCACTTTGTATTAAAAATGTAAGTTTAGCCCTGTAAACTTTTGTATAGCATTTAATTGAAGCTTAATAAATTTTATAAACAATTATCCTGATAAAGCATAAAATCTCTCCTATAAGCCAGTTTTTTGAGAGTATTACTAAGCATGGAATAGCCTTAAAATAGAATTAGATGCTAGCTTTAAGTTGGTTTACTAAATTTCAATTTTAGGAAGTTACTTATAGCCATATTAGTTATATTTTGTTACCTTTTGAACATTTAAGTTTTGTCCTGTTTTAAAAGTAACTTAACCTTTTTTTTTTTTAACTCTATTAATCTCCTTTTAAAAGCAGATAGCCAGAGCCCAGAGGCTATCACAGGGAGTTTTAAAATTAGCCATTACCCTAAAGCCAGCAGTAATCTACATTAGCAAAACAAAAGACCCCAACCAAGGACCTAGGCTGAGCAGGCTAGGACTCTCAAACAGAAATTTTCCTTCAATTAGAGCAGAAACTGGATTGTGGGTTGTGCAGCTTGCTCCTGCTGCTTTTGTTGCAAGGTGTGGCTGGGGAGGGCACACATGGTCCCACTGGGCTGCTGGCCATCGCCCGTCTTGTCCCCAGTGCCTTCCCACTGATGGAAGCAGAGCACAGGGCTTCTGCACACCGTCTTGTAGCCAGCTCAGGCCCTGGGAGCCTTCCTTGCACACATAGCATGCATGCCACCACCGCTGCTCCCTCCCCAGCCACTTGGCAGACACCTTGTGTCATGGAATGCTTCCTATCAAGGGTGGTGTCAACTGAATGATAAGCTACTAAAAACAGACACACCTTAAATGCAAGGACACAATGGCGAAGGGCAAACAGACGTTAAAATAAGGCAAGTGGCGGTTAATGCCAGACCGGTGTAGCTGTGCTCCTGTCACACGGAGGCAGGAAGTGTAGCCATGGGAAAGAGCAGTGTGGCAATGGTAGATCTGCCAGGAAAGGAGGTGGGAACCCACGTGACTCAGAGGCACAGCCACAAAATATACAAAACCTTTGCACCTCACAGCGGGTCACAGGTTTCCTCAGGCTTCCATCATGCCCTATTTCATCCAGCTTCTTCACTTGGAGCACCCTTGGGCTCCAAGTCCCCATCTTTTGAATGCACCCGGCCAGCTTTTCCCTGGACAGGACACACTGCAAGGGTGGCAGTGTCCAGAACACTTCCATGTTCAGCCATGTTCTCTGCTGGGACCAACCCTATAGTGGGTGAAATGTCACTGCTCTCTTTCTGCAAAAACCTCAGCACCCCATCCACAGCCTGTGCAGCTGTGTTACATGGGAAAATGGAATGATAAATTCAGGTGGAACTAAGGTTGCTATTGTTGGAATTGATAACCCTCCAGTGCCGAAAATAGACACACAAGAGACAGAAAATCTTGACAAGGCAATTTTCTTGTTCAAGAGGGTGCAAGCAGGTGCTCCCCCTGCTAAGCCAATACGCAAGCACAAAATGGCCAACCGTGGCTCCTCCTTATATCCCTGACTCAGTTGTACCTGCCCCTCACCTGGGATTTGTCCAGGTCAAAGGTTCACAGTCTTTCCTGATCGGCTAAAAGGCTTGGGGGATGGGTTAGGGCATGCAGTTTGGCAGACAATGGAGTTGTATGGGAATCTGGAAGAAGAAGCAAGGACCCTTTAAACATGCAAGTCACCTAAGATGGCGACCTGAGGAATTTTTAAGCAATCTAAGCGGGTCACAAATACTTTGACAGAAAAGATCGTTTTTCTTACACTATTGATTTGAACTCAGTGGGGAGGTGCAGGTGGGCCCCAATGCCATCACCTGGATGGTCAGACAGGAAAACCAGAGCAGAGGATGGTCTCTTGAGAAAGACTCACTGTGGCTCCTGCTGGCTCTGAAAGGGGGCTCTCAGGACCTGAAAGAGGGAAAAGATTGATTCTCCCCTTGTATCCAGAAAGGAGTACAGCCATCCAACATCTTGGTTTTGTCTTACTAAGACTCATTTCACCTCCAGACTGTACATGAAAAAATGCATTGTCTTCAGACCATGGAGCTGTGGTGACTCGCACAGCACAGCAGGCGATGAACATTCAGGACCTCACTTGTCATAAGCCCCCTGTGACAGAAGACCCAGGCTCAGACTACTCCCTTCACAAACAGCTGTTTCTGGGTCTGTAGAACCTTGTTCTTAGGGTGTCCATGGGGTTACAGCCTGGCAACCCTTTAATGTTCCACCAGCTTAAATCTGCCAAACATTTAACTGGTGTCACAGTAATACTTTTTCCAGAGTTCTACACACAAATGGTTTCCTCCTCCCCAGTAAGGGGTCCTCACGTGACCTGGCCTATTGCACATGCAGATGGCTAAGAGGACAACTCAAGAGTCATTAGCACACAACAGGCTCGGTCGTAGCTGCACCTGTGCTGCTTCAACAGAGTATGAAGAGTATCTCCACCAACATTTGCCTCACAGGGGCCCATGTCACTCAAGACCAACACACCCGGCACAAGGCAGAGGAAGGGTGGTCACGGGATCTGAGCTGTCTGGCAGTGAACTTAAGGAGTCTGTAGAGAATGACACAAAGATCAGAGGCTTTGGCCTGAGACAGGTCTGCTGCGATGCCCGAAGAACCTTGGAGGGTTCATTATCCTCACAATGGCTCCTGCTTCTTTGGTCATTTTTTTTTTTTTTTTTGAGCATCAGGAGTAAAGGAGTACAATGAAGCTAGTCTCATGCCTCGCTTCTGCTGTAACAGGTCAGAGAAACAGACCCAGAGTGACCACACAGGGCCCATACATTTCCTTCCCCACCATGCTGACTTTCTGGAGCCATTGCTGAGATGCAGACTCCTCCACAGCTTTCCCGAGAGCTTGGAGTGAGGACCAGGGGCAAAATCTCCTGCCCCTTCTTGTGGCAGCTGAAAAGGAAGAGCAAAAGTCCCCTCATCCACATCAAAGAAAAACATCCCTCCCTACTGGACTAGGGCTTAAGCCTTCCCATCAGAAGGATGGACGTGGTTTAATTCTTTTCCCTCGCTGGGCTCCTGTTCATATGGAAAGATATCTGCTCAGGACACGTGTGGGAGCCTTCCTTTCATCTTTTCTGTGTAAAAGAAGTATTTGACCCTAAGACTTGTTTTAATTTGACGAAAGCTAAGTTTTTGTCAGTCTTGCTATGTTTGGCGAGCCATCCGCAATTTGTCACAGTCAAACAGCTAAAGAGAAGGCTGATTTTTGGTGTCCTTGACTGTGCTCTAGACTAGTAGAAGAGGATTTGTGGCAATAGGGAGGTACAAGAGTGGAAAGAATAAATAATACTGCAAGAGGGAGAGCGCGGAATTCCTGGTCTCGTATTTGGAAGAACCCCGCACACACATGCACACACGTGCACACACGTGCACCGAGGCCTGCCCACGCTCTGCCAGCAGCTGGGCGCTCTGGTTCTATTCCATGTCCTCAGCTCCGGACTTTAGCACACGGTAAAAAGATGGTACACTCTTTTTAAAAAGTCACTTTTCCCTCCAACCACGCTAAAGAAATAAACTCTTTCTTGAACTCCCATTTTTATTAGCTCAGAGAAACGTGAACACCAGTTTATAGAAAGTCAATTCCACCAAGAAGCAAGGAGCTATAATGAAGGTGTGTCTGTGAGTGCAGCTGCCCAGCCTCTAGGTTCAGCAAAGCGTCTTGGCCAGGATCACACCTGCAGGGCTCCTCGCCACAGGTGAAAGAGAGCTAAGAGCATGCACTACCATCATTGCGCTAAACGAATACATTCTTTCTTCCCTGCAGTCTAGGACGAGGGGAATATTAGATTGCAAGCTATTTTGTGAGCACAGTTCAGCATGCCAAATACTGCAGAGGGAGGCTCAGTCGGTTCTGCCCCTCGAGCACTCTCTCATTCGACACGCTGCCCGTTTATTGGGAGAAACCTTTTGGGTTGACAGTGGATGAAAAGAGTTGGTGCTAATTCACGACCTGGTTCTCACCATCTTTTTTCCTTGGCCTCAATTCCAGTGAGGTATTATTCCAGACAGTCTGAAAGAATGCAGTCTCTCTTGGCTTTGATGAAAAGCGACATTGTCAGAGGTCAACGGCAGGAAGTGTGAACTTAGACACACCGGCCTGAGGTGGGTGGTGTCCCAAAGTTCAGCACCCACGTCTCTCTCCACTTGCAGTAGGAGGTCAGTCAGTCAGCTTCTCGGTCGGTCTGCTGTTTAGAGGCTGGAAGGTGGGAGGTGCCGGGAGAGCCTGCTTGAAGAAGATTGTGTCATACATCATTACTTCTTTTGATGCTGCACACAATTACTTCCCAAACAAGCAGATTTTAGAGCAATTTCTAGAGAGCATGTTACTAACGCCAAAGTTTCTGTGCAACTGTGGCTAGAGGTCAGGCCAGGGAGGCCAGGGAGGGAGACCATCCTTCCTCAGAGCAGTGAGATGAGACTCAGAGGGAGTCCGGGTCGCCCACTCCAGATTCCCCAGTTCCCACGGTAGCCCCGTGTGACCCGACTCTATCATCACCCTAATACCCCCAGGCTTCCCCAGTGCATGCATCCTCCATCAGGAAGAAGACAGGGACGCTTTCTCAGGATTAGAGCTTGCTTATCTAGGGCAAGGCTCAAACCTAGACATGCGTCAGAAGTGAACCTCTTTTCTTCACACTGCTTAATGTCTGTTATCAATAAATTGTAAGCAAGGAAAAGAAGTAAGTGTTCATTAATCATTAATTAATCAGTAATTGATCCATTAATTATTAATTAACATCATTTTATCTCCTCTGCACCAAGTCATCGGAGTATCTCACTGCATTGCTAATGTTCGTGGGTTAAAATTATAAAAATCCACTCCCAGGCTTATGTTTTATCAGCATCAAATAGGCTGGAATTCAGATGGGAAGCACGACAACCCCAATCCTCTTCCCTTGTGCCCTGTGCCCTGGGTCCCCGCACCTGCCTGACCACTCATCCCCAGACCTCTGCCCAGGGCTGGGCATGGGCCTCCATCATCTCCTGCTTCTTCCTATGCAGTGTAGTGTGTGTGAAGGAGACAGAGCCTTGCTGTTTTCTATTTCCAGAAATCAGCCTTTCATCCTTTTCATGCCTTTCCATTCTGAACTTACCCTGGATTTCACACCAGGAAGAGCCTGGTTGCTGGGCTTTTGAGATCTTAAATTTCTCTACTAGAAGGTGTGGGCCCTGCCCTAATATCTGGTCCAGCTGTTGCCTCAGCTTCCACACACATGGTCCTGAAGCTCACTGGGATGCTGGCTGTGGATGACTTAGGTCACCCCAATGCCCAAGCTCCCTTGGCCAAAAGCAGGTAGTCATCCCAGAGTTTGCTCTCACCAGCACTTTCCTTTCTGGTCACTGGTCATGTAGGTGTACAGAGGCCTGGCTGCCTTGAAGTACACCTCTAGAGACATCTCTGTGGGGTCAGCTACTAACTTGTTTGGGAAAAAGCATGGTGACAGACTGAAGGGTCCTCAGAGTGAGGTGCACCAGGCAACTGTGGCCCTCTGGGACCTCAGATAAGAGGGGTGTCCCTGGTGATCCCCAAAACACCTTTGGGGTCGTCCTTACACCACGGGGATAGGGTGTCCTGACTCTGTTCGGAAGAGTGACTGCTTGTCCACATCTGAGGTGTACAGCACCTGGCCTCCCAGGGGTGGAGTGTTTGTGCCACCCCTCAGCAAAGGTGCCTGGCCACATCTGTGTTCTTCCCCAATGCACAAAAGACTTTGCCCTTTTTCCAGCATAGGTAACCTGAGAAACTTCCCACGTTTTCATTTTACTTCTCTTCTGGTTAAAATTCCACCTTCGAGTAATTTCTCTCTTCTCACACTCTCCTGTAAGCAATCAGGAAAGTCAGGCTGCTCCTTCACTTTGCCCAGAGATTTGCTCAAAAAAATCACAGCTCACAAATTCTGTATTTCATAAAACATGGGGACCTGAGCACAAAGAGCCACTCTCCTTGCTGCTTCATAACAGGACTGCCTGTCTATCCTCGTTCCTATCTCAGACCTCAACAGGTTGGCTTTACAGCGATGTTTTTACCCACACTGTCCACAAGCTCCCAGGTTCTCTCTCTCTCTCTCTCTCTCTCTCTCTCTCTCTCTCTCTGCAGTTTCCCTCTCTTCCTGGGCCTTTGCCACAATCACCCTTTTAGGTCTTTTCATGATCCTGTAGCTGCTCTGCTAAGGAAGGAAGCTGACGGACACAAAACGACACACCAACATTGCTGTCCGCCCCTGGCTCAGCAAGTGATCAGAATATGTGTGTGGCTATTTCTAGCCCGACAGCATGGAGCCGAACACACTGATAGCTGCTGTCATCACCATGTGTGCAACCTGTGGGATGCAGAAACCATTCTGGGCCCCTACTTAGCAGTATCCCTTGAGAAATCCAAGATGCCAACTGGCAGCCAGCTGATGCTCCCAACCCTTCCGTTGGGAAGAGTAACCATTCATCTTATCCAGGTCAATCCCTTCTCAGGCTCCACCCAAAGAGCTGTCAGATCTCACTATCATCAGGCACATATGTCATCAGTACAGCCAGTGTTTCTGCTTGCTAAAGAGGACTGTGTGTTTACTTACTTAGCTTCTCTTTGGTGTCAGCTCAGACATGGGTGGTTTCAAAGAAGGCTAATGTCAAGCAGCACCAAAATTGCTACTGTAACCAGGACACAGGTTAGTTAGCCTGGACCCATCCGTGTGCAACTCAGATACAGGGCTTCAGAACTGAGAGCCCCAAGCTTCCCAGTGACTCACACCATCTCCACTCCAGTCATGTTAACCATTATGAGAAAGCAAAGGACTGAAAGTCATGATCATTCACTACAAGTCATCAATGAACAGGTGTTTGGTGAAGAGAAGGAATGAGCCCTCTTCCTAGAGCAGAAGACTTGACTGATGCAGAAGAGCACTGTGGGTCCAAGACAGCGATCCTGGCAATAGACAAGCACTTTCGGTGGGGGGTTTACATGTTCGATACTTCCACAACGTTCAGTGATAAATATCATTCCCCACAACGTCAACGATTTAGCAAAGCAAGTGCAGTTCCAAGACCCCATGGAAACACAACTGACCTCTTGTGTGTAATAACAACCATCACAACCCAAAACAACACGTTCACGTGAGATGACTGATAATTTTGTTCTGTTTACTAAAGGGTAATTCTAGGACATTTCCTTTTGGAAAATCTTCAAAAATGTTAGAACATGCGTGTTCACAGCATCGTGATCCACAGCTGTCAGAGATGGAAAAATATACGTACGTATCCATCCAGAATTCATGGACAGATGGGTGGTGGTGCATCTCAACGCTGGAGAGTTACTCAGACTTAGGAAGCATGCGAGCTCTCACACCTGGTCCACATGGGCAGATCTTGGAACGTTGTGCTAAGTGAAGAAGCCAGACACAAAACGACCCCTATTTTAGGTTACAATTCCGTTTGTGTGAAATGTCCAAAACAGGCAAATCCATGCAGACAGAAAAGCCGGGGACCCAGGGACTGGAAGTGACTATTCAGTGTTTACAGGGCTTCTTTTTTGGGTGATGAAACTATTCTGGAGCTAGGCAGCAATGACGGTTGAACAACACTGTGACTGCAATAAAAAGCAATGGATTTCTCACTTTGAGGCTATCAATTTTGCGTCGTAAATGTCATCTGGCTCTCAAGACAAACAGGAAAGAAAGTAGAGACCTTGAACTAAAGAGGTCACACTAGCTATAAAATGTCGCAAGAGCAGAGACAGGCTGCTGGACCACCATGCCAGGATGCTGTTTTCCAAGCACAAGAGCTACCGTGTGGGTCAGTCACAGTCCCCAAGTTCCCCCTGCCCCCTCTTCTGCAGCGAGACCAAGGTCAGGCTCATTCCTCAGTGCGTGGCTGTGAGTGAGTGTGGGAGTGTGCCAGGAGCTGTCACTGTCCTTACCTACACAGGAGGAGAAGTGACCTTCATGGCCACTTCACACCCACTGAGAATGAATGCTGGGATGGGAGCGAGGCCACCAGCTCAGACCCCATGCTGTCTGTAATCACCACACTACGTGTACAGGAAAAAAATGTAAATATGACAGATCCATATAATATGGTCTAGATACATATGAAGTACATGCCTTTGTAAATGAAATGCACTTTGTAATTAAACTGTCCACAGCAACAGCTATCCCCATAATTAATTCCAGCCTACTTTGAACAGGGAAGGGTGTCACTTGCGGGTGGTCTCCTTACTTTTTGTCATGGGAGAAGACACAGACTTCACACCCACAGCCAAACAGGCAGAAAGTTAAATGACTAATGACAAACCCGACTGCACTTGAACACACATGGTTATTGGAGTGCTTTTCTGAATGCATATAAATATGGCATTTATCGGTGTGGGTTTGGGTTGTCTGGGAACATCTTGGGTTCCCATCTTTAGACTTCTTTTCACCCCTGTATAAGGGGAGGATGTAGCTGAGACCAGAATGCACACAACACATGTAGACAGCACCTAGAGCCCACTACATTGTAACTTCAGACAGAAATGTGAGGCCATTCTCCCTCCAACAGCACTGAGGATGACAGGCTGGGCTCTGGGGTGAAGCCAAAACTTTGATAACAGTTACTGACACCTCACAGAGGTGCTTGGGCTGCCCTGGCTCTGGACTCATCCCACACTCACCTCAGTAAAACCTACAGAAGTGAGATGATGAAGGAGGGTGAGAAAAAGGAAGAAGAAAGATATTGAAGCTGCTTTCTCAAAAGCATGCGTTCATTGTAGGCTGTGGCAGGAAAGCTCCGCACTTTCTTCCTGTGCGGGGGTCTGAAGACAGTGGTACTGGAAAGCCAAGAACCGTGAAATGAACCTCTGGTTGGGGTTTCCATAGAGCTGGGGTCTCTGCCATCTCTGTTCCACCAGGGCATCTGCACCTTCTCTCCTGTCACCCCAATTCCTTGGTGAGAAGGAGACAGAGGACAGGCAATATGAGGACACCAGAGAAGACTTTAGGGTCTAAGCCCAACTTTGTAGCATGATATCTTAAACATAAACTTATTTTATGTTAGTAAAAGAATTATAAGTAAAACATTTTGACTTTAATCAAGGAATCCTAGCAATATAAAATTCCCTTGAGACTAATAAAAGGATGTTTGCATCATAAAAACAGATGAAATTTTACTCACCCTAAATTCTTAAGTGACACAAAAGACTTACTATAGTGCAGTAATAGGATTACTGAATCTCCAATTAAAGAACATTGTTACATAAATCATGATTTAAAAAAACTAGCGTGTGCTCCTCATATCGTTAGAATTTTTCTTCAGCTGGAGCATGTAATGTCATATGGAATCAATCTCCTGATTTTTTAAAAATCTTCTCTAAAATGGAACAGGAAAATCATTCATTTGCATAACACAGAGCAACGTAAGTACAGCACTACCAGTGTAAAAATACGGTCTTTTTACCAATGTAAAAAAATTAAAAGGGACACTTAGAAATGCATCAAAGAGGAACTGGTTTGTAGGTAACAAGCTTGTTTCTGGGCAGCCGCTTGGCCCCTGGCCTTGGGACCACCTCCATCTACCTGCCTCCCACTCCTGCCATGCCAAGGCCACTATGTAGAGGGATCCCAGGAGTCACTGCCAGCTTTGTCTCAACCCGGTGCCCCCAGCTCCCTTGGGATTAGTCTCTGGTGGGTGGGTTTGTGGGGAGCACAGAGTTTGCTTCTGACGCTTTGCCCCTGAGATTATTTTCTCATGTGGAACCTGCTCACTGATGGGGGTCACTCCCGCTTCAGAGGGTTTGTGAGGAAGCTGCACTCTGGCTCTATAGGAACCACGTCAATGCCTGTGCCCTGGATCCTGCTCCTGTGAGGTTCAGGCACCACGAGGGAAGGCCAGGGTTGATACACTTGACCAGAACGTACAGCCCAGTGCCTTCCCCACCCTTCTCCACCCAACTCCAGGCCCCAAGCTTGACAGATTTCTCCATCCTTGCTGACCTGCACTGAGAACATGGTGCTATGGGAGGACAGCCCGGCCCACTTCTCTTCTCATGCTTATTTTTTGGCCATGACAGTGGTGAGGTTACCTGCCCTGACCCGGCTGTAGGTGATGTCAGTCACAGGTTCAGCTGCTTCTAGGTTTCATCCAAGGCACCAGGACATGTGGCTTCAGTGCAGCTGCAGTGCCCTCTGGGACCCAGTCCCAGCTCTCTGCAGGCTGAAAGGTAGTGTCCCACTTCTCAGGGAAGATACAGATCTGCGGGTCTGCAGGGTTGCCAGACGCTCTTCCAGGACATTCCATAGCTCACAGCTAATGCAAACAACTCTCTGGGAGCAACGGCAGTGTGCCAGGCCTTCCAGAGGCTTAGCCTGCTCCAGATCTTGTCTGTCTCACCTCTGCAAGTCACTCTGACGTGGGTGAGAGGAAGAAAAAGAGCCACTAGCAGAAGGGCAGACAGACCCCAGCAGAATGGCTGTCCCCTCCTGCCATATGGGTCACAGTGCAAGCAGAACCACAGCAGGAGCCATCCAAGTCTGCAAGAGTGGATGCCCAGGAGCAGCAAGGGCACTTCTGTAATGCACTTGGGTGGGCACTGGGGTGGGGGGGCCTGGATCACTCCTGGAATAGTCCCAGGGCATAGCCATTCCTTCAGAAAGCTTTGAACTGGTCCCAAGACCCTGCTTCCCATGTCAGTAAATACTAGGTCCTCACAAATCCTCTCCTCCGGCTCCTTCCCATCACTGTCAGCCTCAGGCTATCCAGTCAAGAAGCCGCCATCTTGTTATGGTTGAAACAGTGCATGCTCTTAACTTCTAGCAACAGTCACAGAACCTTGGAGTCCCCCAGCGCCCACTGACCACAACTCCCCCAATGGGTCTACAGTAATCTCCCACATTCTTCCACAGAGCAGGAGAACTCTATAGTCCCCACAGGCCCTACCCCAGTGTCCTGATGTGTCCTCTGTCTTCTGAGACAGCCACAGCCCAGAGCAGCGAAGTCCTGCTGGATGGCAGCATCCCCAGAAAGGCCATCTACCTTCCAGTGTGCCAACAAGAAAAGAAAACCACATGGCATAGAACAAGGAAGGCCACCTCAGTTAGAAAGCACTTGGGTCATCCATCTCCATAAACTAGGCAATAAAAGCTGGGAGCCACTTCTTTGAGATTCCAGCAACACTAGTGTCGACCCTATTAAATATAGACTTCAGCATTTCCTGTTCAAGCAGTTAACCCTCCTCTTCACAGCCCTGGCATCTCCTGGTTCCAAGCTCCCAACCATGGACAGTCAGGATATAGAGCTACAGCAGGCCATGGGGAAAGTGCTGGCAGCAAACCTGGCTAGTGCTTATGGCTCACAGCAGGTGGTGGCACAGTGGTGTGGTAGGCCCTCCTCTGGGGTCTCTGAGTTTACCAGGACATCCTTCTGGAGGAAATCAGAAAAGCTCAGGTAAACAGACATAAGCATGGACAAAAGGGAAGATGTTCCATTCCACTTCTGGTGTTAGGAAAAGAGGCAATGATTTATTACTAAGGATCTCAGTCAAAGCCGCTGAAAATTCCACTAGAGCAGACTCATGAAAAGGAGGGAGATGAAGACCCTGCTATTCTCCAAACAGAGCCACAGGCAGAAGAGCCAAGAGAAGGGGGCTGTAATTTAAGGAGACTTTAAAAGTGGTAATGTAGATTTTGGTTGGATATTTTTAAGCATTTGAACAGTTTATAGTTTAATGATAATTTTAAAAATCTAACTTAAAATAATTACAATGAATCAATTAGCACAGCTGGGAGTGATAGAAAAAGATAGATTTTTTTTTTAATCTGGAACATAGAGCACATATAAGAATTGTCATCTTTTGGGGATGAGGACAGCATCAGGTGATTTTTAAGGGAGTTTCAACATTGGAGATTCTCACAGTGAACCCCAAGACTCCAGAGAACTCAGAAGTGAAGTTCCAGGGGTGCTGTAGTGACGGTCCTGAGATAAAGCCACCTACCTTGACACAGGACAAGATTCCAGACTGATGGGATTTCAGGGAGCAGTTCTGACACTCAGGTGCTTGTGACCATGTAGTCTTTCCAGGTGACCACAGTGACACAGAGCCTCAGTAAGCAGCAACTACTCGGAGACACTTGGTGTCAATTGTTCCTTAACACTCTGCAAGCCACTATGACCCTCAGTGTTGACTGCACCTTGACACTCTGCAAAGTCACCATGACACTCGGTATTTACTGTGCCTCAAAGCTCCACAAGCCAGTATGGGAAGGTGAGTGACAGAGCAGACACTCATTTGAGACTCCCTGTGAAGAACACCTGACATTCATCTGTGTCCTCTTCCGTTGGCTAAAATCTCAGTTTATAATAGTAATCCAACAAACTTGCTGTCTTGGGGATTCAGTTGTCACTAAGAGCTTCTTTTTCAGATCTACCATGTGCTGGGTTTTGTTGTTGTTGTCCAGAAAGCTGGGATGTTTTCAGAACTCAATGACGTACATAAACTCAACCCTGGGCTTCAGCTCTTCACACCCTCTTACTTAGGAAGGAGGGACATGTGGAGGATCTGAGCTGCATGGATGGGGGCTCTGCTGGGAATCCAGTGCACCCCACAATGCACCTTTACTCACAATGGGATCAGCATCTCCTCAAACTATCATTGTCACACGAAGTCTAACTTACAATGAAGTGTTCAGGTGAGTCAAGTAATGTATGGATACTAAACTGAAAGTAAAGAATGGAATGGCTGTGGAAACACAGTCACACCATCACAAAGATGAAAAATCCCTTGTCAAACCATGTTGAGTCAGAGACGTTTGAAAGTGTGCCTGGTAACAGAGGAACAAACTCTCGACGGCCTTGGAAACACCGCATTGGAGTGGGGCTGAGGAGCAGGGGATGGACCCTTTGGTACCAGCCATGCTGAGAACCCCTCAACGATCCAGAAAGGACCCTAAGCTCATGGCTTTTCAACTGAGGCAAACTGGAAGCCCCAAAGCACAGTTGTCTCGGGTGAAAAATGAGTCTTTTTTCAAAGCAAAGACTGGATACTCTTGTCCTAATTGTGCATCAGAAGAAGGAGATGTGAAAAGGTAGTCTCTTCAGGGCTGATTTGCAGGAAACTATCTCTTCTTAAAATTTTCCACAGCTGTGAGCTATGTTAGAATTGCTACACTACATAAGGGTTGGAAAAGGAGAAAAGGTCTGGAGGGTTTCCATACCTGTGTGGGAAATACAAGCTATTGAACAGAAGCCATCTCTAAACTCTTAGGCTGATCTGAAATGGAAGATGAGTAAAGTCTGCATAATAACAGCAGGTGTGAGCACGTCCATCCTGGCTATGTCTGTAGCTCACCATCTCACAAACGTGTGAAAGACCATTTACCCTGCACCAGGCAGGCCACATCGCCTAGCAAGAGAAACAGCAGCAGCCCCAAACACACCTCTATTTCCCAAAAAGATCCTAACACTTCAGTATAGAAGGTGATAGTTCTCCATGGACATAGAGAATGAGTCTTTCAGGAAAAATGGTGGGAAATGCCACAATATCCTCAATGTCTTAAGGAAAGGTTTAAACATCCCATGCATTCAGCTGGTGCAGTGTCAGGATGTTGAAATGCCTCAGGAGACAGGGGGACCACCATCACTCACGCCTGGCCCATCTGTGCAGGTTCGGGATACAGCAAAGCCAATCCCAGGAAAATGGGCAGAACCAGCCAAGTGAATCAAAGTGTTGTAAATAAACCCAGATTGCAACACTGTAGCCCTCTGGCCATTACATGGAAATAGAGACAGTTGGTGGAAACCACTGGATGGCCTGCATCCATTCAAACAGTCATCACATAGGCTGCCTCCTCCTCCACACAGGTGGGCCAGGTGCAGGAGTGCTCTGGATGGGACAAACTGGGCCTCACTCCTGAGACAGATTAAAGGATGATCACCAAACAATAACCCAATGGCAACTAATAGCAGCTGCAGTAAACATGAGGAAGAAATGCACACGTCTCTGGACCTTGAGGAAAGAGGCCTGGGAAGCCTCCAGGACTGTCATTAACACACAAGCGACAAGTGCTTACCAGAGGACAAGAAAAGAATGTGCAGCCATCAGTCTGTGTGTGAATTTGGGGTGTCAAGGACACATGCCTCCAGGAAGCATTAGCTATGAAAGTGCATAGGCAGGGGACAAGGCCAT
The DNA here is from genome assembly GCF_047511655.1 of Castor canadensis. Taxonomy (NCBI): domain Eukaryota; kingdom Metazoa; phylum Chordata; class Mammalia; order Rodentia; family Castoridae; genus Castor; species Castor canadensis. The sequence goes on along the minus strand of NC_133386.1, from coordinate 887,980 downwards.
TAAAGCCTAGCAGAGGACAGCAGGTCAATGTAAGACAGGCTCAAAGAAACAGGCAGAGGCAGGCCATGCAAGGATTTGGGCCAGGTTAATGATCTGAAATTTATGGTAAACGCAGGGGAAAGACTGGAGGGCTTCAACAAGAGGGTAGAAGAAGCAGCGGGTGGCTGCATTTCAGGAATTCTGGCTGCTTTGCACTCGTTAACAGATTCTGAAGATCACACACACAGAGTAGATCGTAGCTGAATTCATGTACTGATATGCGCATCATAACTGGTTACCACCTTCCCAGTTTCATAACTTTCCGCTGCTGGAGTTCCAAGAGTCAGCTAAGCTCTGCCTGTGCACAGAGAACTGGTTCCCACCACCAGTGCTTTTCTAGGACAGAGACTGGAGTCCCACGTGGTGCTGGAGGCAGAGTGGGTGGGACAACCCAGGTATCTCTCTTCCTGAGGCTCAGGACCATGGAGCACTAGCCTGCTGAGTGGGGGTCCTGAGGAGCCAAGGATCCCAAGGCTGTCTGAGCAAGAAGCAGGAGTGAGAACTCATCTCCCCAAGATGTTATCCCAAAACTTCTCCTCGAAACCTAGCAATTATCAAGCAATTGTGAGCGTTGAGTGGTGACATCAAGCTTGAAATTTTCACCAACAGGGAAAGGCATTCAGCCCCTAACCCATGCCAAAGGGAACCAGGTGTGAGGAAAGTGCCAGAGGCAGGACTCCCTGGGCTAAGGGGACCAGGTCCCTGGCATCTAAACTCACCACTGCAAGTCCCTGGTGGGTAGACCACACTGTCATGTGCCCTGAGTCTCCAAGGAGCTGTCCCCAGGGGTCACCAACTGGCTATACCGTCAGCTTCCAGTCACGTCTGCTTCCTCTTCCCCCACGCACTGCACAGCCACGGGCTTGGAGGTGAGCAAAAGCTCGCAGCTCTGCAGGCCTGGGCACAGTGCTTGCTGCCGCAGCGGGACTGGCAGCTGCGTTTTGCTGAGCTAGCACTGAGCTGCATGCACAAGTGGAGAATCGCCTCTGTGGCAGTCAGAGCCAAGCCTGCCTCTCGCGCCAGCCCTCGTGAACCGGCCTCTCCGTTCACTGGCACATTCCCTGGGAGCCCTGGAGTGTGGGTGTGTGAGAAACAGCCTTCTCAGAGTCACACCCTTCGAAACCATGGCAGACTCCATCAACCTCCCATTGTCAGTGCCCCGATGAGGAAGAGCCTCTTCCCAGGAGATGCGTGATTCCCCCACAACCGACCTTCGCAGCTTTCTAGTGGGTCCCACAAGGTAGCAGAGCCCTGAGGGAGCCACGTCCATCCACAAGGGAAGGAAGCAATCTGAGCTTAGAAGGGATGTCCCAGATAAGCAGTGAGCCGTCCTGGAAGGGCCATGTTTCACGAGGGACCCGCTTAAGGGCACCACCTGGGAGGTCCTGGTGACCGCAAGGCTGAATTTATAAACTGTTCCAGTTAAACCTATGAAGAAGTTTGGGGGACACAATGCACTTAGTTCTTCAACTTGTGAAACTTCACCGCCAATCCTAACATTCGGTGATCAGTGTATCAATGTGCTTACCATTTTATAAAATCTCCAGCCTTACAGCTTCCTTAAACAGCATAAATGTAAAAACTCACTTGCAAACATACCCACTGTTCACATAGACACTCTTCACATTAAAATATTTAGTCTGCCTCAAGATTTCTCTATTCCCGGAACAATCGTCACGTATACTATTATTTTATATGGCTTTGAAGAACAAGTCCATATCACTGTCATCTTTGTAGAACAGTATAAAATTCTGAACTCAGCTCCAAAATGACAGGTTACATAATATTTAGTAATGTTAAGATCACTGATACCAGGCTCAAACTTAGACAATCTGTTGGTGGAATAAAAGCATGAAAAAATCTTCTTCTCATAATTCAATTCATCCTGCCAATGATGAAATGACATCCACTTAGTGACAATATCCAATGCAGCCTGGGGAGCATCTGAGATTCATGGAGTGAGACCACCAATCACTAGAAAAGAAGGGCTACAACCCAGATGTGTCCCAGAGCTCAGCAATAAATATCTGTAGTATTCTTTCCATCAAATAAATTGTCCTCAAAGAGAGGTAAGCACACTGTTCCTTATAATTTTCCACTGACTTCCTCATAGACACGTGGTGATTTTTAAGACTTGGCGTTTGACAAAGCAAACACTTCAAATGCTTCATTTGTGCTTAAGTCAGAAACACAGTCTTGTTCTCTGTGCCATACCAGCCAAACCCTGCAAGAAACTACATCCATGGGCCACCTAGTGACAGAGGTAAGAAATGTCTGAGAAACATCTCATCAGGTGATTTGGGGTGAGCATCACAGAGAGAACTTTGTGGTGCAGGACCACCACTGGAAGTGACCCCCTGAAGCATCTAAGAGACACAGCAAACACCAGGTGGACAAGGCTGCTGTGTGTGACACTGTGTAGTGTTTCCAGCAGGCTTCCTTTAGTAAGTGGAGCCTCCTCTAAATGATGATAAATACATAGTCCCTCCTGGTCATCACTCAAGATTGCAACTGCAGAATCATCCTGCCTAGAGAAAAAAGACAGGCTTGAGCAAGGGGAACCAAGGGGGCCCTGGTTCTGACCCACTTCTCACCCTGGTTTACAGTTCTGACGTCTCGGGTGTAGCATCAGCCAGTAGGTGTACTTGCCCTAGGGCCCACACACCACACGAGGGACAAGGTTCACATCCAGCTGCCCCGCTCCACTTAAGGGGACTTAGGAAAGGCCAGCTCCTACTCTCAGAACTCCATGGGAGAAGTAAGGGTCCAATCAAGGCTGCAGGTGGGTGCTGGACACCTTGAACACAGTGTGCAGAAGTGCAATTTAATGGCAGTGTTTCTTTAGAAACTTATTTTTTCTCTCGAATTCACCAATTATTCCCGGAGATAATCAAAGAAAGACAAATTTGTTTGCAAAGGGAGTTTAGCTTTACTGGATTTACGTGAGTGCTCACCAAAGTGCAGCCAAGGATGCAGAAACTTCTCCAGGATGTAGATAGAGAGCCAAACTGAGGCTGACTTTGGGTGTCACCATCACCAGCAGTACCTGGGCTGCTGGGGAGTGACAAGTTTACCTTATTCTCTCTACTACTAGGGACCCTAGAATCCAAGAATTTTATGTGTATTTTCAAATATCACTTCCCAGTCCAAGCCAATGTTTGCAGTTTGTACCCTATTGTAAGGAGAACAGATTATTGTTGAAATCATATAAATACCCATATTTCCACAAAATAAAATCAAGAGTATTTTTTTAATGTTGGGGTAACCAAGCATGTAGAAAAAAGCAAAAGTCTCCACCTTTGCTGGCAAAAGTATATTTTATCAAGCTACTGTAAACTATAGACAGCTTAATAGAGAAGTTTTCTGAAATCTAGAAAGCAAAAAACATTTCAGTAACAACCAGCAATGTTTTAAGTGAAAGTCATAAAAATCCACAAACTTGATGTGCTTGTTCAGTCTCAGGTAATAAAGTTTGTTTGGTCTTCGTTAGTGATTCATGAGCCCCCCCATGAACGCCATTCTAGCTTTCTCTAGAATTCTGGAAATTTTACAGCATGACAGAGACATCATTTGGGGACTTTCAGGGGCCTACGTGGAAGATATCAAAGTTACAAAGACTTAATTTGGGACATTGATCCAAGAAAGCCCTCCAAAGATGGTAAAAGGTTTAAATCACTAGATCCAAATAGGATTACAGGTCATTGTGAAATAACAGACAATCGTTCAACTGGAGTGATAAGTAAAAAATTCAAAAACAAATAGGTGTAAAATCAAAACTAATTTTTCAAGGCTTAGTTTTTCTAAGTAATGGAAAAAACTTTAAAAAGAGCACAGCATAAGAAACCATCTTCACAAAGCACAAAGCAGTCTTTGTTTCCTGGGACAGGTGCCACATAGCGCCCTGGAAGTCAGGCCTCGTGTAAGGCAATTGAACTTAAGGACAAGCAGCATGTGTGCAAGGGGTGAGCGTCCTTCAGTCCTGAGACGACTGTGACAGGAGAGCCAGCGCCTTGCACAGGGCTTGACACAGGCTCACACAGATTGTCTGGCCATAGGGACAATTTAAATATACCAAGAAACCCCAGAGGAAGGAGTCAAGGTATTTATTCTGAGCCTGTAAGACAACCATTTTCAGTGTTGGCCACAGCTGCAGAGTCAGATCTGGGAAGACGAAGCTTACAGAATTTGAATAGAAAGTTGGGGAGTTACAAATTCTCGGGAAACTGAAACAGGGGTGCTGCCATTGAGAAGAGGGCTCAACATTAAAAAGAAAACAAAGATTTCGAATCAAAAATTGAAATCTCCCACAAAGGTTTACTAAGAGCAGATCGGTCTGTTAAAGTCTTGTTGCTTCAGACATACAGCATTAGATTCTAGTTTTGTATGCCTGTGTTAACTTTCCATTTTAGGGAAAATCTGTAACCAATTTTCTTCTTATTGTGGCCAAACCGATAAATTTTCATCATAAGCCTGTCCTTTGCAAAGCTTCTAATACTCGTTCAGAGTTTTAATTTTTTTCTTTTTAAACTTTGCCCTACATTTCTTTCTTTCCATCTTGGAATAATCCAGTCTTGAGGACAAAAAGATTTATTTCAGCACACAAATTTTTTCTTAGACACAAAGTTCTCTTTCTCTTTTTAACTTTCCTTATAAAAATACTTCCTAACACTTGAAACGTCTTTGCTCCACACTTTCTCTTTACTACCTACTGGTCCTTTCTGCCTTTCTTTTATTTCCTTCCTTAAATTTAGATTTTTTTAAAAATATCTGAATTAGACAAGATCACTTTTTCCATAAAATGTATCTTAATTTTCTTTTTGTATTCTTACCTATCATAGATTACTTATAATAATTAGAAATTTGGTTCTTGGGAACTTTAATTTCTACTGAAAACTCTGGAAGAAAATATCTAGAATTGCTTTCTAAATACCAACAATGTATATATATATATATATATCTTATCATTTCCAGAGACATATGCTTTCTCACAGAAACACAATTTAATGTGGGATAGTATTTATTAATAGGCCCAAATACACTGTCTTCTCCATAGAATTTGGGAGGCCAATAGCAAATTAAAATTTATTCTTTGCAAGTGAGTTTTCAATGTATTAAAATACTTAGAAATGACTCTCAGGTTCAGTGGTATCTATTAATTCAACATAACATAACGTGACGATTTTATGTGAAATCTATCTATAAGCACTTATTTCATTTACATTCACCTAATTTATTTTTGTGCCTAGATTACTTGTGACAACTTAGGTATGAAGCGCGGATATCCATCATTTCAAGTTATCTCCTTGTCAAAGACAGCCCAGATGTTCAGCTGTGTGCCCAGTGCACTAGACGGTGTAGGGCGTGTTCACTCCTCCCTGATCTTAGGCTCCTCTGCACTTCTCTGCAGGGGATGGGTGGTGGCTCTTAGAAATGATAAAGCCCCCAGAGTTCATGGACTATGTAATGCTTGTGAGCAATATTTTGAAAATTTTTTAACGATTGCTTACAGTTGTTTTGAGAGGGCTAAATATTGAGGATTTTTGTTTTATTTTTTATCTTTATTGTTCTGTTTTTTCCTCACTTAGGTAGCAGACAAAACAATTTCCATGGAAAGAGAAATACTTCAGTATTGCTCTGAGCTCAAGCATTTGATCAAGGCATAAGAGTGTCATTAAAAAGACAAAACTGTTTTGTCACCCCAAGTCACTGTTAGTAAGAAAAAAATCTACATTTTCATTTCCAAAAGGGAAGATTCAGAGGTTTCCAGAGTGTCCAAAGTACTCATTCGAAAGTTATCTTTTCCTATCTTGACTGAAATGCTATAAGAAAAACTTTTAATCAGGATTTGTCTGCTCTTTATTTTAATATAAATGAAAAAATCAGCAGCTTCAAAATAGGAAGAAAGAGTTTAGAAGCCTTTCACATTAACCCTGCAATTTCACTTGCAGAATCATCTTTTCTTATTGGTTCAAAAAAAGAAAGTGTCTGTTGAACGGATCATAATATGACCAGCAAAAGCCCCAAAGGGGGACTTTGCATGCTTTAGAATTCGGCTAGAGCCCTTTATATACTTTAGAATTTGGGGTTCTTAAAAGTGAACCAGAAAACTCTCAGACTTGGAAAATCCTTCAGCAAAGGAGCAGGAAATAAAATCACCATATAAACTAGTAGCTTTTCTATATACTGATATTGAACATTCTGTCAGAAATCAGAAAAGCAATCAATTCGCAATAGTCTAAAAAAAAAATCCCTGTGAATAAACCTAACTGAGGAGACAAAAGCCCTCTACAGTGAAAACTACAAAACACTGAAGAAAGAAACTGAGGAAAACATATGAAGATGGAATGACTGCCAATGGTCATGATTACGAATTAATATTGTGAAAATTGTTATTCTACCAAAAGCTAGCTGCAGATTAAATGTGATCTACGTCCAGGCAATCTTCACCCTGGAGACTGTGTTCTGAGCCTGCTTGGTTGTTGGTTGGTTGGTTAGTTGGTGAGTTAGTTGGTTAGTTGGTGAGTTGCTTAGTTGATTGGTTGGTTGATTGATTGATTGGTTGGGTGGTTAGTAAGTTGGCTAGTTCGTTGGTTGGTTAGTTGGATGGTTAGTTGGTTAGTTGGTAAGTTGGTTGGCTGGTTAGTTGGTTGGTTGAAGGTTGGTTGTTAGTTGGTTAGTTAGTTAGTTGGTGAGTTGGTTGATTGGTTGATGGTTGGTTGGTTAGTTGGTAAGTTGGTTGGTTGGTTGGTTGGTTGGTTAGTTGGTTGGTTGTAGGTTGATTGGTTAGTTGTTTCGTTGGTGAGTTGGTGAGTGGTTGGTTGGTTGGTTGATTGGTTAGTTGGTTGGTTGGTTAGGGCTTGACAAAAGGGTGTCCCTTCTGATTCTGACAGATTTCACAATTATCAAGTATTATGTACTATGCACAATAGTATGTCTTATTCTTTTATATTACTAGAAGCACATTAGGTTTCTTTACACCAGCAACACCACACACACAAGTAATGTGTTGCATTGTGAAATTGTGATGGCTTCAATGTCACTAGGTGAGAGGAATTTTCTCAGCTCCATTGTCATCTTCTGGGACCACTGTCTGTGCCAGCCATGGTGAACTGGAACAACACTGAGGGGGAGGGGTTATGCCTCCTGAGGTCACATTTTCCCAAATTCCTCTTAATTTTTCTTTTATCCTCTACATAATTCTAATCCTAATATATAACCAAATGCAAAAATTGATTTGCCATGAAATTCATGAAGCTTGAGCTGTAAGTTCTCTCTCCTGAGTACATGTATTTGTGTGTGTGCATATTTAGAAATATAGAACTTTTAATAGCAAATAGTTAAGACAGCTGTGTCTCTGCCCACCCTTTGTTTTAATTGGCAGTTGAGTGACCCTGGGCATTCTTGGGCATCAATTAAAAATATCAGTGATGAGAAAACCTTTAGTTTTGGCTTAGTGATATATATTGATGTGGTCACCCAAGTATACCTATGTATAAGTGAGTTATCACTAGATATTCTAGTGTAGAAGTGGCCTCCAAGAACACATTACTGATGCTTTAAGAAATATTCACACCTAATTTTGTATTATAATGTAATTATTTCTTTGAAAAAGAGCCCTTCATTATATACGTTTTAGGTCCCATACTTCTTGGACCTGCTCGACCAGGACCCTGCATTCTTAGTGATCTTCTAGTCTGGAAAAGCCCACTTAGACTCTTTCTAAACATCAATCTGACCCTGCCAGCTTTTACATCACCTTAAAATCCTTGATCTGTTCCTTGTCACGGTTTCCTCCCCTTTTGATCAGATTCTACCAGTGCCGTTTCTGTGCTTGTTCAGTGTTGCACCCTCTTCCTCATCATCTTCTTTTCCTGCACAGGGGAACCCTTAGTGTGATCATCCCCCATTCTTCACCCCACTGCACTCATTCAAGGAGGAGTTCCCAGTCTGGTTGACACTCACTGGCTTGCAATCCTCATTGTCTGCAACGTGTTTTAGGCTTTTCTTAAACTCCAGCTCGACATCTGCTTGCTCCTGAGTCTTCCCCTCAACTTCCATACCTGCTTCTGCCATTCTTGAGCAGATTCCTTTTGACCCCAGTTGGGATGGCTGAGAAATTCAGCCAGAGGAACCTTATTTGGTAGGCATATGAATAATACTTAAGAAAAATGACCAAAGATACATCTCCTATTTATACTTATTTATTCATAGCATGACTGTGCACCTCTCCCAGGTCCCAGCCCTGCTTACATCTGAGGCACCATGGTGTTAACAGCAGACTTGATCACTGTCAGAGGCGTCCCAGAAGTATCTGGATAACAAATAGTACAATTGTACAAACAATGCTAGCTCTTAAAAAACAGACACAGCCGTGACTTTATCATCATCATTATTATTACCATCATTACTATCATTATTTTGAGCATGGACATTATTTAAAATAACTCAACTTTATAGGAAAAACAGTTTAATAAACCACAGCTGCATAAAGCATGTTTCAGAAGCAAATGTGATGGAATAAAGAAATGTAGCAATTTTGGTTCATCGGGAGGAAGTATTAAAGTCCATGACCATAGGACCATTTTGAACCATTCTGTGAGACCATAATGATAACCCTCTAAGTTACCATCCAAAGAGCTAATGTTTTAACTGTGACGCAAATGAAAACTATGGATGTTTTCCCCACATTTGCCCTCTAACTAAGAACCAAAACCTCTCTCTAAGCAGTCAGGGAAATCAAAGACAGACACACCAAGTTATGATTGCGGAATAAGTAGATGGGATTATAGGTTACACTATGGTAGGCTGATGCACAGTGAAGTTATTAAATATGGATTATAGCAAATATAAAAAGCTACAGATCATGTGGCAAAATTGGTCCTTTAGGTTTTCCCTGTACTTATCCAGCCTGGCCATGGGTCCACATGATCTCACCCTAAGGGCTGGTCCTTTCTCCTGTACTGCATTATTCTGTGTAGCCTTTTCTGTAACAACCACTCCAGGAATAAAAAGCAAGTTATTTTTACACATACACACAAACATGCACACACAAAAATTCACATTCTTGTCAAAGGGTTAAAAGTCCATATACAAGAAAGGTATCTTTTTCTCTAAAATATTCCAACTCCCAAGTGATTATCCCTTTAATGATAGTAAGTACTATGGTAGACCCATGTTAAGATTAGCCTTAGGCCCATGTGCAGAAAAACTATCCCTGAAAAGGAACAGGTCTCATCTTTCAGGGTAGGGAATGATTAACACTGAAATGGCCCTGGTATCTTTCTTAAATGAAAATAAAGGTGTGGTCTCACTTTGGATTCTGACTAATGCTGTTCTACCTGAAGTGAAGACAGAGTAAGAGAGATGAGTTCATTCAAGAGATAAGGAGTGTCTGTGACAGGCACTATGGGGAATACAATGATTAAAACAGAATTCAGGCAGGACATCTGCACAGCTGATGAGAACTGCCTTCCTTTCTCTCCTCACCCAACACCCCACACACGGAGGACTCACAACAAATAATCAACAACTTTATTCTAATTAGAATGGCTGAGGATGTAAGCTGAAGAGAATCAGAGAAGGGCTGAGGTCCCTGTGGAGTGAAGAAAACCAGAATAGCATGGAGAGGAGAGGATGCTCGACGTCCCCCTCCTTGTCTGCCCCAAGACAAGAGATTGGCTCAGGACAAAGATTAGCTTCTGCTTTGAGGAACAGTGTAAACTGGAGAGCCCTCAAATCCCCATGGTCACTGCAGAGATCTGCAGTCTTGGCTACAGGAGACTCCTCCAACCATCACAGGCCCCAAACACAGTTGGAGAGTTACCTGGAGTTCATGCAGGGGTATTACCCCAGGAACAGCGACCCATGTTGCACACACTCCATTACACCACAATGTCAGCTGCTATAGCTTGGTGCCATCTAGGAAGTGGAACCACTGCTAGAGTGCATTCCACCCTGGGGCAGGAAGCCATGGCATAACTCTCTCTTAAAACTCTGTCATCATTCCAACATACTCAGATGGCTGCAGATCCATGACTAGAAATTCCAGAACTTTGGCCTAGAAGTAAGGCTGGTACCCAGAATTTCACACCCAATTGATGAGCCATCCCTCAGGAAGCAAGCAGACCTGAACAGAGGGGAAGGCAACACACAGCCAGTGGCCCCATACACCCACATGGACCTGTGCCCTGCCTGGCAGCCACATGACACCCTCACCTCCCTACAGAAAACCAATTGCACAGGTGATCATCACATAGCACCTGGGTATACCAGATATCACCAGTCAGGTGGCTCCTCTGATGAACCTCCCACACCACTGGCCAGCCCATGGCACACACATATGCCTCTCAGACCCAGCCCTACAAACACCATATGGAAGCCTCAGCCATTGGAGAGCCTGCCATGCAACCAGTAAAGCTCACAGTGCCTGCAACTGAACCAAAAAACAGCCAGGCAGTCAGTCACAAACACCCAAAGCCTAGACCAATGACATAACAGCAGACATCACTGACAAGGGTTATTTCTGATGAAACTGCACAAAACCCACACTAGTAATTCCACTTAAGATCAACACCAACACACACACCCAACCGATACTCTGGCCCCATCCAGGGGAAGAAGTTTATCCTTGCACTAGATGTGGAGATATCAATGTAGGGAAATCAGAAACACTAAAGTGCAAGAAATCATGACACACCTAAAAGAACGTAAAAATTCTCCAGTAACAGACCTCAAAAAGAAGGAAACTTATGAAATATTTGAAAAGAAGTTTGAAATAAGGATCGTGGGGAAACTCAGTAAGCTACAAACAAACAATTAATGAAATCGGGAAAACAACTCATGATCTGAATGAGAATTTCAACAGAGAGAAGTATCACAGGAAAGAAGCACAAATTGTACCAGGAAGAATTCAATGAACGAAACAAAAACTGCAAGTGAGAGTCACAACAACAGACGAGATAAAGCAAAGAGAATTTCTGAACTTGACAAAGTCCTGAAACAACTCAAGCAGAGAATGAAAGAAGAAAAAAATGAAAAAGAGCAAAGAAAGTCATCAAAAGTTATGGTATGTGTTTAAGCTAACAAGTTTTTGCAATCTGGGAGCTCCAGAATGAGAAAAGATGAGACAGAGACAGAAAGCATATCTAAAGAAATGACAGCTGAAAATTCCCCAAGTCTTGAGGGAGATCCGGGCGCCCAAGTCAATAGACCAATTGACCTTCACAGTGTGTAATACTGTTGTCAACAGTCAAAGACAAAGAGATGATTTAATAGTGAACCAAATGTTAAGTCCCCTACAGTCGTGCATCACTTAATGTCAGGAATACATTCTTTAATATGTGCCATTAGGTCACTTTTATTGTGCAAACATGATAAAACACACTTATGCAAACCTAGATGGTCTATTAAATGCACAGACTGCAGGGCACAGCCACCATCGTGTATGCAGTGGGTCACTGACTGTCAGCATATGGTACATGGCTGATGTATGTGGGAATCCCCAATGGACCAGCTGCAGATTTTTTGAGACAAGGTCTTGCAATGTAGCTCAGGCTGGCCTTAAACTAATGGTCCTCCTGCCTCAGGCTCCCAAGTGCTGGAATTACAAGCAGGTACCATCATGCTTGGCTTCTAACTGCAGCTTTCTTTTTGTTAGCAGAAATCTTATAGCCCAGGAGAGAAGGGTATGATATACTTAGAATATTAAAACAAACAAAAAAAAATGCCAACCAAAAATACTAAACCCCTCAAAGCTATCCTTCAGGAATGAAGACTCTATTTCTCAAACAAGTAAAAACCGAGGTAATTTATTATCACTAACCTGGCTTAATAAGAAATGCTTAAAGGAGTTTCACATGTAGAAACCAAAGAATAAATCATGAAAATTCACAAAGATTAAAACTTATAGGCAAAGCAGATACATATATGAGAAAGAGAAAGGAATCACATTTTATGTCTACAGAAAACTACCAAACCAAAAAGATTAACAATAAGAAGGAAATGACAGAACATGACAAGAAAATCATTAATAAAATAACAGGATTAGGTTGTTAACTGTTAATAATAACATTGAATGTAACTGAATTAAACTCTCCAATTAAAAGACAAAAACAATGTATTTCTTAAAAGACTCAAATACAGAGGAAACCTATTTCATTGTTGAAGACACACATGAACTGAAAGTTAAGGGGTAGAAAGAGAAAGATATTGTACATAAAAAGCAAAGGTAAGAAGGAGTAGTTATATCAGATAAAACAAATATTAAGTTAAAGTGAAAAGGCATAATGAAGGTCATTCAATAATGATAAAAGGATTAGTCAATTCAGAAGAGAAGATATAATAAGCTTATATATAATTTTATATATGATATATGGAATGTCAAAATATATGAAGCAAATATTACTAGATGTAAAGGAAGAGATAGACTCCAATACAATGATAGATGGAGACTCCAACACCCATGTCCATTAATGTACACCTCATCCAGACAGAAAGTCAACAAAGAAGCACCAGAGTTGGGTTTTACTATAAACCAAATATTTTATCCAAGAACAGTGAAGTACACATTCCTTTCATCAGCACATGGGACACTGTCCAAAATAAACCATATTTTATGCCCCAAAATGAGTCTCAATGAATTTTAAACCATATAATGCACTTTCTCCAACCAAGAAGTAAAATTAGAAACACCAACAATGGGAAATGTGGAGATTGTGTAAATACATGTGAAATAAACAACATGCTTGTGAAGGACCAATTGGTCAGTGAAGAACTTAAAAGGTGAGTTTTAAAACAAGCAAAAAAGCAGGAAACAAAACCAGAGCTTATGGGATGCAACAAACATGGAACTAAAAGGGAAGATCACAGCAATAAATCAAAACTAAATAAAAAACTAATAATAAGATTTCAAATAACCTAGTAATGCAACTTGAAGAACTAGAAAATCAAAAACAAATCAAACCCAACATTTAAGGGAAAGACAGGATACAGATCAGAGCAGAAGTGAGTGAAAATTGAGACAAAAGAATAAAGATTAAGAAAACAAAAATTTGTGTTTTGCAAAGATAGAAAATCAACAAACGTTTAAATACAGACTGAGAAAGAAGAGCAAAGATTCATCCAAATACAATTCAATACTAATATAAGACAAGTAATACCACAGAAATACCAAAGGTCTCCAGGGACTTCTATGACAATTGTGTGTCAAAAACACTGGAAAATCTAGAGACTTGAATAAATTCCTGAACACTTATAACCTACCAAGATTGGACCATGAAGAAATATAAAATCTAAATACACAAATAATGAGCAACAAAGTTCAATCAGTAATTAAATTCTGCCAACAAAGAAAACCTCATGGCCATATGGCTTCACTGCTGAATTCCATCAAACTTTCAAGGAAAAACTAATACCAGTTCTCAAACTATCCCAAAAAATTAAAAGAGAGGGAATTCTTTCAAACTGATTCTGCAAAACCAGCATTACTGTGATCCAAGCCAAAGATGCACACAAAAAGTATCCAACTAATATTCTTGATGAATATAAATGCAAAAATTCTTAACACAATGCTAGCAAAGTGAATTCAACCGCAGATCAACAAAAATACACACTGTAAGATGGTTTACAGCATGTGGGAGGACATGGATAATTTATATGAAAATGCCAGGCCATTTTAAATGAAGAACTTGAGCACTTGTGAGCTTTGGTGTGCTCAGGGGTCCTGGGGCCATCCCCCATGGACACGAAGGATGAGTGTACGTGGTTAAAACAGGTGTTTATCTGAAACTCTGAATAGAGGCCTCTGTCATCTGTTAAACGACAGACATGGTGAGGACGAGGTTGATTCTGGAGAAGATAGTTATATTCCAGACCTCACTCAGGAGCTCTTCCTGGAGTGGGAGGGGACACTTGCACTATCAGAAGTGTTGCCTGGGCCACCGCTCTAGAAAGTTCGCATGGGTTTGCAGCACTTAAAAAAGAAACTTGAGAAATTTTAAATTTTCACAATACATTATAAAAGACTAAATTCTCTTAGAAGTAGCCCCATCATTCTCTCCTCTGTCTCAGTCTCTGTCTCTGTGTCTCTCTCTCTCCTCTCTCTCTCTGTCTCTGAATATACAGGATGTACTCTGCACATATTATTAAAAATAATAAAGCCACGCCTGCCTAAGGAATCCAGGAGTGGAATGGTCTGCTCAGAGCGAGCTCTGCGCCCTCCAGAGCTCCACGGACAGCAGGAGAAAGGAGCGCTGGGGAGGGCTCCCCTTCAGGCTGAAATCCACCACCCGTGATCCACTGACCTGCCAGCCCTCCTTTCACCCAGGTCCGTGAACTTCCTTAAAAACTTACCTGTGAGTCAAGATGAGTCAAGCTCATCTTTGCCTTGAATCTGTGGTTTGGGGAGTAGAATTTTCCTGACTTGCACAGTGGCGGTTTGGAGGAGTGCCGGCTTGGTTTGTTTTCCTCTCATATTCATATTAAGAAATAGATTGACTTTAAAATATTCAACTTTAACTGACTTTATTTTTCTGCTACTTTGGTCCTCGGAGACAACAACAGTGCACACTGTACTCTACTTTTCTGGATTCAGCTTGTCCTCAAACACCGGAGAACCAATGGACCTCTGGGCATCTGAGCTGGAGCAAAGAGGTCACCACATGGCCACCTGGACCCCATCCCTCACCCACCGCCAAGCCATGGGCCTTTTTGTTTTCCAAGTCTGAATTTGGTTCGTTCTCCATTCAGCTGGTTGTCATTAGAGCCTTGCAGTAGCCCCAAGATTAACAACAGCCAAGTCTTTGAATTTTGATACAAACTCAACCAAAATTCAATCTTGCCAGGCTCAGAATGAGAAGGAAGGAGATGTGGCTCCCTGCTGCTCACATTGCTAAGGACACATTATCTGAAGATAGACGATAGTTCTTAAAAACCTCTTTAAATAATGTCACTGTCTTAGCAGTGACATTTGCTTTTTCAACCCATTTTCACAATGCAAAAGAAACAAATGGCAGTGAGCTTGTGTGAGTGAGTAAATGATGTATTCCAGGAAGGAGAGCGCCCTGGTGGACATGGGGAGATGTCATGGATGGCTGGCCATGTGGAAGCCAGGTTAAAGCATCATGGCAGGTCCCTTCATGCACTAGGTTTGAGGTGTGTGAGGTTTCTGTGCCCACAGCAGGTGGGGAGGCTTTGCTAGACAGTCCTTCCCTATGGACAAGAACTATGATCCCCAAGAACCAGGGCGACACCCACAAACAATGCTCACTTAAAACAGGTGTTGGAAACTCTCAGGGCTGTGTAGATTCTTCCTGGGAAGCTCTGGTCATATGGAGGCACTTCCTCTGGTCCCTGGTTTGTATCCCTAAATCACATTCAAGGACAGGAACACCCCATAGTTTAGTCAATTGTCCACTGTGATGACCTTCCTAGGTTGGGCCTCATCTTCCATGTCAGCATCTCTGTAGAGACTGACATGGCACATTTCCCATGATACCCGTCTTCCAAAGGCAACTTCACTTCTGCCATTATAGCAGACTGTTTCCTGAACTTTCTGCTCACTGAAAACAATTAAAACAGTGAGCATAAGCAGGGTGCCGGTGGCTCACACCTGTAGTCCTACTGAGGAAGCAGAGATCAGGAGGATCATGGTTCGAAGCCAGCCCAGGCAAATAGTTCCACAAGACCTTATCTCGAAAAACCTTCACAAAAATAGGGCTGGTGGAGTGGCTCAAGGTGAAAACCCTGAGTTCAAGTCCCAGTACTGTAAAAAAAAAATCAGTGAGTATGTGAGGTGTGAGTGTGATTTTAGAACCACCTTTGTTAGCTATGTTACTGAACTGGTCAGTAAGGAGCCCTTGGTGGCCAGAACTAAGGTATATTTACTCAGGAATCTAGGAAGCAAGGGGCCCCTGTAGCAGCCTCGGCCAGTGCTCTTGACAAGCCCTAACTATCTTGCCCACATTTTGTTTGCTGCTCAAGTGCAGGGGTCTCTGTTGCCAAGGAGACCCCAACATAGGCAGGGTAAGACTCTCAGAGCTATGACCTCTTCCAGATAGGGAGGAGACTCCTTGGGGCCAGCTACACCACTTTCTGGCTGGGCGCTGGGAGGCGGAAGGGATCGGATCCCACGAGCCCCCCAGGAGCCTGGGCAATGCACACATCTCACGCGTCTCACCCACATCACAGCAGAGGGTGGGCCGCTGGGTCTTCACTGACTTGTGATATTGCTTTCCTTGTTCTATCAACTGCCAATAACAGGAGTGTGCATATCATAGTGTACTTGTGGGGAATTGTGTATCTGTTTTTAATTCTAAGCATTTTTCTTCATGTCCCAGAGACAGTTATCAGGCACAAGCACATCTCTGATCACTATGACTTTCTGATGAGGGGTCCTTCTACCATTGTGCCAACTCCTTCTGTCCCTCTCTTGAACTGCATTGTGTGGGAGTTTGTTTTATCTGACAGGCTCACTATAACTATCTTCCCATTACGATAATTTCCATCCACTTATGTTCATCAAATCTATGTCTTATTTAAAATTTGTCTTTTGCAGGCAACATACAATTTAGCCTGACTGTCATCAATGTCCTCTTGTAACTCACTTAAAGAGGCTCACAGACAACTGAGGATCCTTCAAGTTATTTGGAAGAAGCCTGGGTTTAGAGAGCATGAGTCCTGCACATGGAGACTCGGCCTTGACTCTGATCCTGGGTCTTGAACCTGACCAGCGATGTCTCTTCTGAGTGCTTCAGGCCTCCAACCTGTAAAATGTGAGTATGAAAACCTGCCTTTCAGGGTCATTATCAATTTTAGATGAGAAAAACAAATCGGTACCTGATCAAGGTGAACACTGGTAGGAATTAAGGCAGTTAATCACAGTTGAATTCTTTTAGATAGTGTTATTGTTAAAATACTGATATAAAATTGACTTAAAAAGGCAAAACATATACCTGAAATGAAGCAACTCACAAAGGTTGAAACTTTTTAGAAGCTCAAAATGATACAGACAAAAAGAAAGAGGCCTGTGCAAGTTAATTCTTCCTGAAGTATGCCTGTAATTCAAAGCAAAATAATTAATATACCATAGGAAATTGTTTTCAACACAAAGGATTAAATTCTGGTGAACCTGAGTCTATACCTTCAGAGTGGGTGGATGCCTACTTCTGTCCAAACCATCCAAAACGGTTCCCGGGGTTGAGCAGATAGAGTGATTTCTGCCTACATGAGATAGGGGTAGGGTCTTTACCACTTCCCATGTACAATTATCAAACTCAAAGCAAGAACAAAGCTGTGAGGTCAGGAGCATAAATAGTCATTGCAGAAAGTCCGTCAACATGACAGCCTCTAATCTTCTGGGGATCCTGTCCCCGGCTTCGTGCCCCCACAGGCTCAGCTGTGCTGTCCTCAGGACCAAGGTCTTGCCATCATGGGAGGAAGGCAGCTGCTGACTGGTGGCTTTGGGACAAGAAGAATGGCGTCCTAAGGCCTGGAAGACCAGAGCTGGTCTCTGAGGGGAGGCAGACATCGGGACCCTTTGTGAAGGGGTTGCCTTTGTTTCAGAAAAGAAATTTTAAGACTTTAAACTTGAACCCAAACTTATTGTCCCCAGTATTATTGGGAATTGTTTATGGTTTCTTATAACACATCGCTAACTAGATAACTATTTTATTTTAGGCCATACTTTTGAGGTTTTGGTGTTTTCTTGTCCGTTTCAATGAATGTTTTAACAGAAATTTGGGGTTATTTTAAAAAAAACGTTTCCTACAAGGAAATATTAGCAGTTGCAATCGCAAATGAAAACACTAATCAGTGTTTGAAAAGCACTTAGAGCTTTTACTCATGATTGTGTTTCATAATAAATAATTTAGTAAGACAAAAGTATTTTCATCAAGTGTAAGATCAACCCTCTTTGCACCAATTCTGTAAAGGTTTCTTTTTGCAAGTCACTTCACGTCCTAGGCTTCCTCATTTTGACATTCTGTGATGTTAAAATACCGGGATTCATTTTTCAACTGAGTCTATTAAGAAATTGTCTCATTTGTAAGGGGCTCCCTCTCTCTTTTAATGAAGGCTGTCCCTGAAGGACAAAGGTTGAAATGCTAATGATATCTGCTTTTTACTGAACAGCTGCATCCTTCCAAGAAGGTGACCCGGTAGAGGCCTGAGCATCTCCCCATGTAACTGTCACTCTGGCTGCCTGGGGACAACAGCCTTCCTTATAACATGTCCCTGGGGGATGGTGGCACAGCCTTCCCTGAGGCCAATAACAGACAGGATGTCTGAGGACAATGCTGCTGGGGATGGGGTGGGAAGTTAGGAACTCCTAACCTGGACACCAGGTGCTGAAGGAGCCCAGGTCTGAACCAGGAGGAGACAGGGCAAGTCCAGGATGAAGGTGTGAATGCTTATAGTGTTAGCTCAGGGGACAGGCTTTTGGCAAGCACACAAGGTCAATGTGGAGTGATTGCTTTCCCTGGTAGGTGAGCTGGACTTGAGAGTTTCTGAATTGTAGTGACATAATCACACCCAGTGGAAAGTCAGCAGTGTGAGTGTGGGTGCCCTGAGCACCTGGCTTTGAGCAATCTGACATCTTGCTTCGAGCTTCTCTGGTAAGTCCACTGAGCTTATCAGAAGCATCACCAATATTATCTGCATAGAAGTTCTAAGCTCTCCAATCACTTTTACCATTTTTGTTGTGATATAAAACACACACACTCCAACACACAACTGCTCAGCTTCTCCTGAACCAAAAGCATAATCAAAAGGTCAGAGCCAGCCCAGGCACAATCAGCAAAACCCTGGCTCAAAAGCAAAACGCAAACATAGCTCAAGAGGCAGAGTGTGCTTGCCTAACATATGCAAGGCCCTGGGTTTAATCCCCAGCACCACAAAATAAATAAATAAGTGCCACTAAAATAATAAACAGAAAATTTCAGAGTTAACAAAAGCACGGAAAAACCTCACAAACTACAAAAGTAGCTGTTTCCAGTAGAATTGCTGCCTTGGATGATTTGAATCCACTGAAATTTTAGCTGAAGAAGACAGTTCTGTAATGTCCCTACCCGCACAGGTGCGCAGCTCGGTCACAGAGACCACACGTAGTTCTCTGCGGGCTGTCTGCTCATGGTACCATATCACCTTCTAGTCACAAAGCAAGGCAAAGGAAGGAGAGAACCCAAGAAAAGTGGAAAAATAAGTGAGGTTGCTGGAAGTGAGATAAATTCATGTTTCCTGAATCATAGTGGAAAAAATAAACAACAACAAGGAAAGCTTGAGCACCTACTGTATGCAGGGAGCTATGTGAAACACACAGCATAAGCAAGTTTGGGGGAGATTTTCAAGTAAGAGAGTCAGTGGTGAGTAAATAATAACTTTAAAGTGGCCAAGGGAACAGCCATCCAGAAAACACTAGCCAGTCTGTTTATTCTAATGATGTCCTTTTGAAATGCGGAAGCCAACGGCACCTCAGGATTTCACCCTAGTGAGTAAAATGAACTCCATTTGAAAGCATATGGAATCCATTCATCAGTGCTGGGGCATCTTGGCTGTTTCCATAACTTGGCTATTGTGAATAGTGCCGCAATAAACATGGGTGTGCAGGTGCCTCCGGAGTAACAGTCTTTTGGGTATATCCCCAAGAGTGGTATTGCTGGATCAAATGGTAGATCGATGTCCAGCTTTTTAAGTAGCCTCCAAATTTTTTTCCAGAGTGGTTGTACTAGTCTACATTTCCACCAACAGTGTAAGAGGGTTCCTTTTTCCCCGCATCCTCGCCAACACCTGTTGTTGGTGGTGTTGCTGATGATGGCTATTCTAACAGGGGTGAGGTGGAATCTTAGTGTGGTTTTAATTTGCATTTCCTTTATTGCTAGAGATGGTGAGCATTTTTTCATGTGTTTTCTGGCCATTTGAATTTCTTCTTTTGAGAAAGTTCTGTTTAGTTCACATGCCCATTTCTTTATTGGTTCATTAGTTTTGGGAGAATTTAGTTTTTTAAGTTCCCTGTATATTCTGGTTATCAGTCCTTTGTCTGATGTATAGTTGGCAAATATTTTCTCCCACTCTGTGGGTGTTCTCTTCAGTTTAGAGACCATTTCTTTTGATGAACAGAAGCTTTTTAGTTTTATGAGGTCCCATTTATCTATGCTATCTCTTAGTTGCTGTATACACAATGGAATTTTATGCAGCCATGAAGAAGAACGAAATGTTATCATTCGCTGGTAAATGGATGGAATTGGAGAACATCATTCTGAGTGAGGTTAGCCTGGCTCAAAAGACCAAAAATCGTATGTTCTCCCTCATATGTGGACATTAGATCAAGGGCAAACACAACAAGGGGATTGGACTATGAGCACATGATAAAAGCGAGAGCACACAAGGGAGGGGTGAGGATAGGTAAGACACCTAAAAAACTAGCTAGCATTTGTTGCCCTTAATGCAGAGAAACTAAAGCAGATACCTTAAAGCAACTGAGGCCAATAGGAAAAGGAGACCAGGAACTAGAGAAAAGGTTAAATCAAAAAGAATTAACCTAGAAGGTAACACCCACGCACAGGAAATCAATGTGAGTCAATGCCCTGTATAGCTATCCTTATCTCAACCAGCAAAACCCCTTGTTCCTTCCTATTATGGCTTATACTCTCTCTACAACAAAATTAGAGATAAGGGCAAAATAGTTTCTGCTGGGTATTGAGGGGGGGAGCGGGAGGGGGTGGAGTGGGTGGTAAGGGAGGGGGTGGGGTCAGGGGGGAGAAATAAACCAAGCCTTGTATGCACATATGAATAATAAAAGAAAAATGAAAAAAAAAAAAAAAGAAATTAAAGCAAAAATAAAAAAATTAAAAAAAAAAAAAAAAGAAAGCATATGGAAGAAGGTTTTACTGTGGCAACGACTATGTCTATTGTTTGTTTTTCTTCTCTCTCTGCCTCCTCCTCTCATCTCCTCCCTAGTAAAAATCCACCGTGATGTGTTGACTGCACACCCACCCACAGTTTTTCCTCTCAACACCTAAGCAGTGGTCCATAAGAATCACCAAGCTTGTGAACTTTCCTCTTGCACCCATGAACACATTAGCCCACTGCTCTGTGATGAAGAAGACAGTGACTTAAGCACCAGTCACTGGGTGAGGAAAAGGATTGGTTTGGAAGCTAGCAAACCAGCCTGTGGCCAACCAGCCTAACTCCAAGGATTGCAGGCACAGGGTCTGTGTAAGGAGCGGGTAAGCCAATCAGAAAGGTCACTGGGTTGTGACTCTTCTGACACACAGGCTACTGTCACTCCTGGGGCTCCCAATGTTCTGAGTTCTGTGACTCTAAAGAAGTCACTGATTAGAAAGTCTTATTGAGGCCGACTAAAATTAGGGAAAGTTTGGGACTCATAGAAACTTAATGTTGCATTTTAGATTGACCATGCTCTGGTTAGGGGATCACCTTCATCTGGCCCAGGAACCATCCATGCCCCTCCCCACTCATTATTGATTGATGGGAATCACCTGGCTCCTCCCTTCCCATAGGTTAGCACGAGTTTTAACAGTACCTGGAGAAGAGCACTCTCTCTCTGCCTGCAGATTCCACCTGCACCTGCCATGCTCCCTCTGTATTTCCGTTCCCTAACTTTTAATAAACTACATTTACACCCACGTGTCCTACCATGGGTTCTTTCCTGCAAGACACAAAGAATTTGGAAGTCCTCTGATAACAGACTCCACCCCAACAACATATGGCAAACCAGCCAGGAGAAATGGTGAGCCCCCAGATTCTATTTCTACTTTCTTTTCTTCTCTTCCCTCTGTTTCTCTGAAGCCATGGCCAAGAGAGTGGACTGAGCTCTGCCCTCAGGAAATGCAGCTGAGAGACGCCAGACCCAGTCATATCTGCCCCATATGTGGGGCTCCCTCTGAGGCCCCTGGGTCACATGGCAGGGGCAGACAGCCATGGGAACCAGTGGTGTCTACCTTACACATTGGGCTCCTTCTGAGGTTGCAATGCAGGGGCAGGCAGCTCACAGGACCTAGTGGTGTCTGTCCAGCAAATGCATGCTTCCGCCCAGGCCTTGGGGTTCATGGAGAACTGGCAGGTCACCTTAAAACCGAGATGCCCTTTTCTCTTATCCTCCCCTCCCCCTTCTCTCTCCTCTCTCTCTGACCCCTGGGCCCAGGAGGCCATGTGGCCCTGGAGAGCGATCAGGACCACCCCACAGCCCTGGGCCATGCTAGCCATGGTTGGCACCAGCCATGGCAGCCATCACCTGGACACTCACCCTGAATTTTGCTCCACCCACCACCCACCTCCTAACCTGTCCCTTGCTATGGCTCACTGGTGGGGTCCTGGAGGGTCTTGGTTGGGGTTGGGCATGCCCCACCCAACCAGCCCCAGGCCTTAAACTGCCTTCAGAGGCACGACTGGAAAAACAGACTGAAAGCAGGTTGTCTCTAGAGTGAGAGCAATGGTTTTAAGGTTGAAATATTTACTAAGGAAGTCTTTGCTTTGAGTCCTTTTGGCCCCTGGGGTGATTTCATGGGTTTGGATCGCTGTCTTGTTAAAAGAAACACCGTGTAATCTACTAGTTCCTGCTCTAAGTGATAGAAAATCTGCTTGAAATTCCTAAGCTTTGCTCTGTCTAGCTCCTAGGTTTGGTTCCTTGCTTAAATTCACTTGTGAAAACCTCTCTGCTCCAGACTTAGTTGACGTTTAGGGTGTGCATTACTCTTGGTAGAGTGGATTAAGCTTTAGGGTACTGGCTGACTTTAGAACATCCTGTGATAACCTCTGAGCTCTGGCTACCTGATCTTACAGAGATTTGTGAGGTTGGAAATTTAAATTTAAATGACTTCTTCCTGTCTTCCTTTTGTGGCCACTGCCTGTTCCTACCTGCTACCTAACAGGGAACTAGGATGTGCCCCACATCTCTGGCACCCCCCTCAGTGCCATTCTGGGAGCTTCAGCAAGGTGGTCAGAGGCTTGCAGCACCTGGGGCTAGCAGGAAGGGCTTGGAGGCTGGGAGGCTTGCAGCACTGTGGGTGAGGCAGCCAACAGCCCAGGCCCCACCAACAGCAGTAGGAATAGCAGTGGCACCTGCGTAGGTGTCAGGAGTCCACTGCCACTGTTAGGAGCCATGTGGCCCAGCAGGTCAGAGGAACAGTGCAGACAAAAGGCAGTGCCAGACCTGAGCATGCCCCAAGACCTGCCACCTGCATGGCCCAGATTCCATGGCCCCCATGCTACCTCTGCCATTGCGAGTGCCTGGGGAAGCTAATAAGGACACCAGCTCTGGTGGCCTGAGCCACCTGGGCCTTTTTCCTGCAGCTGCCTTGTGTCTACACCATTGCTCCCCTGCCATATGCCATTGATTTCTTGCCAACCATGCCTCTGTTTGCCCTGGGCACTCTGTCCTGACCATCACTTGTGCTCTCCTGGTCCCCTTGACCTGCAGGGGTCATGGAAGTGCTCACCCCAAGATCGCATTCCCCTGTCCCAGGGACACGTGTCCAGGTCCACCAGTAAGTGTCTGGCACCCTTCACTTATGGGATTAATGGGATATTTTGCAGAATTCTATAATTTCTAATTCTCTTTTCTTTGGGGAAGCTAACAAGGACTCACAGAATGGCTCAAGAGGTAGAACATCTGCCTAGCATGTGTGAGGCCATGAGTTCAAATCCCACCTTAGTTTGCTTCAATTATTTGGTCTCTTTATTAGGATAATAGTTGGGTTAGCATTCAGGGTCAGCATCCCTCTTAGGATCCTTCATGCAGAGGTGTAAAACACTGGCCCTTTGGAGATCAATAGGAAGTTGGGGTACCCCTGCTTGTTTGCATGGAGATGTCCACTGAGGGCCTTTAGAGCAAGCCAGGTCAGGACGACCTGCAACAAGACATCCTTTATGTAACAGGGACAACTTGAAGACCTTGGAAAGCTCTCGATCTCTTGCAAAGGACAATTTTCCTCCTTACCATTCCCTCTCTCTCTCCATCAGCCAGCATACGGGAAACCAACATATTCACTTGGGTGTATCCTTAAATACAGGTAGTGCTTTGATCCTGCTAATCTAAAAAGTATGACTAACTCATATGGACAGTAACACCTGTCTCTCAGGGGGAGGAGACATCTTTTACTCCTATAACAGATTGCTATTTTGAGCCTGTATGTGGCATGTAACATGTCTGTGTGTTCCATTTGAGAGACACTTTGGAGAGACCATGTGGTCACAGGAATGCTGCCACCATGATGGAGCCACCATGTGTCTGGTGCCATCTTGCCTCTCCTGAAGGATTGGAAACTCATGGGTGACACCATCTTGCCATCGTCTAGGAAAACTGCAGCTAACTTGTGGTTAAAATTCTGTAAATTAATACAGTTTTAATACACTAATCTGTTAAGGATTGGACAAAGACTAGGGTTTTTGTGTTAAAGATCTATTATAAACTATTTAAGAATCTAGCTGGCTAACCTACTAAAAATAATGACAAAAATGATTTAAGAGTGCACTCTGAATTAATGTGACTGTCTTGTGTGTCATTGTGTGTATTTTCTGTGTATGTCTTTGCCTCCTACTTATTGTGGCCAACAAAGTTTTACTTTTTTGAGCTCATATCTGAGCGCTTATATTTGATGTTTCTTGGCATGCCTAGGTTAAAACATTTCTGTGTGTGCATAGATATCTTTGGTGTGGGTCTTAACCTACTTTTATAAAGTTAATATGCGCAACTGTCTCAAAAGTTATCTACAGTTCTAATCCTAACCAGGGTTAACTATCCTTTGCCTTAGGACTAAAAATGTATAGACAATCATCTGTTTCATTAGTGTAATCTACAATTAACGCTTCTGTAATCAGGGTTATTGACCCACATATTCTTGTAGATTGCTATTATTAATTTACTTTTCTTCCTGAGTCTTTTAAGGTATAAGGTTGCTAAGAGTTTTATTTAAGAGTGCTATCTAAATTCAGGTTTTTACAAAGGTTGTTTCAAGACCCAGAGTATGGTCATAAATTTTAAAAGTTTGTGTGTGTGTGTGTGAGATTAGGTTGGCAAGAGTTTACACTTTTCCTAGAGAGTTTTCTGAGTTCAAATTTTAAGGTACTAATGTGTATTTAAAAATGGGTTTCTTTTTTTATCAAATAACTGTTAGGGAATTTTGGTACTGTAGGCTGATACAAAATTTTACCAAAACCAAGCAAAAGTTCACCCTCCAGATGGGATGATAAAACCTTAAATTTTTATAGGGGTCTGATAAAAGATGATTAATTCATCTAAGTTATGTGTGTCATTAACACTCACTGACTGAATCTGTTATTCTGGGCTCTAGGGGCAGCATGCAAGTTAACAACAACCCTGCTGTATGTTCCAAGCCATCGTGTTAGTTTCAGCAGTCTAGGGTGTGATTTCCTATCAGTATTTAAGCCATGACTCTCAGTCATTGGATCTTCCTAACGTCATGCTTACTCCCTCATCTCCGTCTCTGTCTCTAACCATTTGAGACATTAACCTTGTTGGTTTACTGTTATCTTTTTAAAAAATGTACTGTTGCCCCAAAGGATTTTCTATTACTACTTGCACTAATGCTCCAAAACTATTCAGTTCTCTTGCACTGGGAAACTTCTTCCCCATTATTGACTCCTAACTTCCATCAGCCAACCTTACCTTGGTACAGTTTGGATTTGATAGTTAATTCTGTACTGGTTATAAAAGCTCATATTAATATATTTTATATTGTTATCTTTTCATTTCACATGTTGTTTTTGATATCATCCTCTTTGCCCAGTGTATGATAGCTCTGATGTTGTATTGTTCATTAGTAAACATATCATATTTTTAAAAAAAACTCATCAAACTCAATGAGTAAGCTCTCTATATAGCCCATTTAAAGTTATTTATTATTCTTTGTATCCCGCCTAGATTACTCTCTTGCCAGTTGCAAAAACCATAAGATATTTTTCTGGTAACACTGAGGAAACTAGGTTTAAACTAAGTAAAAATTCTTTTAAATGGCTCTAATACTGCTTGTGCCTTGTACATGTATCTAAATGTTATAAAATCATTTATAGAATTAAAAGCATATACATGTAGACAGCTGTAGTTCTTTTATCTTATCTACCTAATAAGGTCTTTGACATTTCTGCTGTTTATGATATGCAATTGAGCATCAAAACAGGGGGTATTTGAAATTACTGACACTGCCATCTTCTAACCATTAGAAATTTTAGGGTTTTTAACACAAAGTAACACTAACTTGTCACTTTACCTAATCAAAATTCAAGAATTAAACTGTGATGCTGCTACTAGGTCCTTTATATTCTAGGTGACTTCATGTTCTTCAAGTATATAAGCCCTCTCAAATACAGTGATAAAAAGACCCTACACCAAGCTGGTGTTTTAACTTCTTTTACAAGTTAATGCATATGTTCCCAACTATAATGAGAGATTTAGTAATACTATATGCAATTGAAAGTAATTAGGCTGTTATGTTAATTACTAAACTCTTAACCATGGTTACTTTAAGTTTTATCGTTACAGTTCTAATCCTACTGGGAAATTTTCAAAAAGCCCATGAAAAATGACTCTCATAAGTGCTTATCTGTCAACCAGGACATTCTTAAGTATTGGGGTCGTTTTGTATTTTCCTTGTAAAAACTTTGTAACTGTTGCCTGCTGAAACTCTACAGCAATTTAAAGGTATTGTTACTTCCCCTATGGAACAGACAATTAGATTTAATTAAGCCCAGCCTCAGAGCCATTGTTAAATAAATCTCTTTGTTGCTTAATTTGGCTAGAAAGGTCACATTGGCACTGACTTCTGATCTGTTTAATGTGTTACTTCCCCTCCTCCGTGGGACAAAATCTCAGTTTCTAAAAGAAGCTATGACTTTCTGGGAGAGCCTACTCCGGCACCGAGGGACAAAATGCCAAACTGGCAGAATCTTCACGGTAACTACTCGGAGAAACTATTTAAGAGGCCAAAGCTGAGAGACTTTAAAAAGAGGAACTTATGCATGTGCTCTAATATTTAAGCCTTCTAGGCTTCTGGCAAAAGGCAAACTCACATGTTTGGCCAAGGCCTTCTGTTTAAACAAAGGCAATGTAACTTTCAATGGCATCTAACTTCTGCTTAGGGATGCTTTGTGTCTTCTTTCTGTACAGAACTGATTTCTATTGATGTCTACTCTCTAATTGGACCCTGGTACACCAGGCCTCTAATGTAGAATTACCCCCAAACAATCACTCCTTAACTGCCCACTACAATGGCAGTCCAAACAGAGGGCCATCTAAGGGTTAAAAATAGCTACAGATGTGAACACCTATAAGAAAAGCAATGACAAGACTCTGCCAGTTTTCAAAATGAAAAGTTAGATTCTTTATCCTTCCTGCTACACCTGGCAGGGCACCTTCTGATGCTCTTATATTATTGTTAATATGCAGGCCATGCCTTCTAAACCAGATTTATCTCTTCCAGGATAAAAGTCTGTAAGGCAGATCATGATGTAACAGGTTATCAATTCAATTCACAGATGAATGAGATCTCCATGAACAACCAAGAGCTCCACGAGGAACCCTAATTGTGCTGGAGAATAATTCAGACTTTGTGTCCAAAGGAGCTCCAAGGGAAAGAAGTAGGAGAGACAACTTCCTCTTGTAGGTAGGATCTAATGCCCTTTGTCAGCTTGAAGAAGATTCAGAAGAAAAGAGAACTCCAGCCCCTCAATAACCTCAAAAAGATTTTTTTCAGGATCTCGTCTCTCAGGGGGAATTTGAAGCAGGCTAACATTAGGAAAACTTCAGGTCTCATAGAAACTTAATATTTCATTTCAGATTGACTCTGACTCAGCGACCACCCTCACCTGGCCGGGGAACTGCTCATGCTCATCTCCACTCGTTGATTATTGGATGGGAATCACCTGGTTCCTCCCTTCCCAAAGGTTAGCATAGGTTTTAAAAGCACCTCTCTGCCTCCAGATTCCGCCTGTGCCCACCATGCTCCCTTTTGTATTTCCCTTAGAACTAACTTTTAATGAACTCCATTTACACCCATGTGTCCTGCCATAGATTCTTCCCCACAAGACACAAAGAATTTGGAAATCTGATCTCAGACTCTACCCCAACGAAAACATTATGACTGTCATCTTAGTTCCCTTTTCCCAGTAATAGTTAGTTTTACAGTTATTATTAGAATATAATCTCCCTTTGAGAATACGAGAAGATAAATAATACCTACTCTTCTCCAAGGAAGGGGGAAATAACATTCCTGGGGAGCAGCTTTTAACTGTTAGGTGGCTTTGGTCAAAGATGTCATTCCCATTATTTGTAGGAGACTAAAAGTCTATTACCCAGATATGTGACTTCAAAAATTAGTGATTTTTTAAAGTCAACTAAGATTAAGTGAATCTAGAGGGCTCAGTGAGTTTTCATCAGCAACACTAAGGATAGACCTCTTGTTACTCCAACTGTCCTCTGACCAGACATGGCATCCTCAAGTGTCCCACACACCTTCAAATCTTCATGGGATGCAGCCAGGTGGTGAAGGCTGACCTATTTGGTGACAACCACATCTCCTCTATCTTTTCCAGGGGCTGATCCACAGTGATGCTCACAGTGGTCACCAGGACTGAATGTCTACCTCAACCCTTGGTAGTATCTACATTTCTAGTTGTTCAAATTTGTAAATCTAGGGAAGTAGACAAATGACCTCAAATATCACAAAAATAGTCATGTTGCTTTTATGCTAAAAATGAAGTTGATATGTCATAAATTTCATTGCTGTTTTCTGTGTTTGCCTCTCAATCATATATGTTATATGAGAGTGGATACATGGATGTAAGATAGAAATAGATACAAATTTGAAGAAATGTCTCATGTTCTGTTATGTGGACAATACTTCAAATAAGAAAATATTTTGCTAATAAGTCTTTAAATTTAAAATATATTAATTAAGAAAGTCCAAATAAAATGAAAATAAGCAGTGTAAGGTATGTCTTTTCTGCAAAATATTTAATCAGATAGCACAGAAACTATTTGAATAAAAATGCTTGGTTTATATTAAATCATATATCTAACATTATAATACAGCTGCATATTTATAAAAACTATATAAAATCATGTTTAATTTCTTCATATTTTAACTTACATAAATTATAATTACAAAATTATTGCAAAGATCCTGAAATAATATAAACAACCATATCAACAAATACAAAGTTAGTGCAGAGAACTTGAGAAGTCAGAGAGCAGGACATTCCAAGGATGGAGGGAGACAAGGTTCACAGTTCAGAGCAGATGTGATGAAAGTCAGCACCACTGGGAGAAAAAATGCCCCCACCTGGTCCCCATATATACAGTCTTCATGTATTCCTTTACACCTACCCTCTGTCCACACTGTACACTCTTCATGGATAATAGACCCCTTCCCACTCAGCACATGCATAAACTCTCATGTGTGATGACATAAATCTCTCTCCTTAATTCGGAGTCTAATCTGAGTCCCCAACAGTGGCCAGAAGAGCATATAAGCAATGACAAGATGGTGACTTTCAACCTCTTCATAATTTATGGTTTCATTGTACCCTATCGACTTTGATCCATAGACTCTCTCTGTTAACTTTCCCATATCCACATTGGCACTGAGGCAGAATATTATGGACTCAACATTTCTATCCTCCCAAATTTTGTATTTTGAAGACTTATCCCCCAATGTGATGATCTTAGGAGATGGGGCCTTTGGGAGTGATTAGGACAAGATAAAATCACCAGGGTGGGCTGTCTTCTAAGAGATTCGCACCCTTTAAGAGATCCCCTACTCTTCCACCATGTGTGAACACATGAAAGTGGCCATCTGTGATCCAATCATGCTGGCACCTTCAGCCTCCAGAACTGTGGGAGATTAACATCTGTTGTTTATCAGTTACCAGGTGTGCAGTCCTCTACCTCAGCAACCAAAACACGGCCACATTGGCACGGTCCCCGACTGTCCCGCTCACATGGAGAATCACAAGAATTTCCAATGTGTGTGAGCTCCTGGGTTCACGCCAGCTTCCTAAAGAGGCACAACCGTGGCTACAAATGTGGGATTTAGGGTCAGGTGGCAGTCAAACCCCATTCACACCAGGTGAGGCACAGTCATTGGTTTTACTTCCTCGTACCTGTCTCCTCTCTTGAGGCAACTGGACCCTGAGCCAGTCTGAGCTGCTCTTTCTCTGATCAGCTGCATTCTTTGATCACAGACTACTCAATTTTGAGAAGAGAGCACAGGATCTGAGCTAAGTGTCATCACTTTCCCTAGTGTCATCATGATTGACGAAAGGCACAGACCATTAGGGCATGAGGCTACAGCCCAGGACATCTCTGATTTCTCTAAACGTGTGGTCATTTGTGAGTGTAGAGTTCAGGAGTTGATTATTATATAGAAATAAACTGTATAAAAGCATAATCTGTGAGACAGGGAGTAATATGGTAACTATTCTAAATTATTACATACTATGCAAAATATTACCATGCTAATTTTAATTAGACTGTTAGACTAAAGCTATGTGTAAGACAATGGCCAAAATAGTAAAACAAGTATATCTAAAACTTCAATGAAGGAGAATCAAATAGAATTCTTAAAATATGCAGTTAAGTTTTAAAAGGCAGGAAAATTATCATACTAAAATTACTGGGATATATGAAACACAAATAATACCACAGACTTAAATGTACCCACATAAATAATTGGGTTAAATATAAATATAATAAATACTCAAATAAAAGTCATAGATTCCCAGACTATTTTTAATTGAATGAGAAATATACGCTTCAAACAAAAGAGAAATAAACTCTACATACAAATACAGGGAACTAAAAGTAACAAAATAGAAAATATATGCCATTCACATTTGTATCAGACAAGAAATGCTGATCCAAGACACTGAAAACTATTGGGAATAAAATGACAAGCTCATGAATTCATCAGGACAACAAACGGTTTCAAAGTGCATGAAGCTAAACTGACTGGGTTAAGGGTAGAATTAGACAGTTTCAGAAAAATAGACGGAGATTTTAGTACCATTCTTTTAGGAAAAGGTAAGTCAATTAGAAAAAATAGTAAGAAAATAAACAATTTGAACCACAGTAAAAATAAACTTGACCTAGTTAGCATTATCGGAGGCCTCACCCAACTGACACAGAGTGCACATTCTTTTAAAGTACATAAAAATATTGGCTAAGGTATTCCACATAACTGGGACATAAAATACCTCTAAATAAACTTATAAAAGTATGTCTCAATAAGTTTTGTGCCACATAGAATGATCTCTGACCAGAATGGAATTCAAGTAATAATCATTAACAGTGAACTATCTAAAAAATGTCCTTGTAAATTTCACAACACACTTCTCAACAACTGATGGCTCAAGTAAGTGACTTCTGAATATCTGAGTTGGTCATTTTGCCTTTGTTTGTTCCGTCTTCGGGTGTTAACTGTCAGACTGACTTCTGCTAGTGTCCTCGTCCAGGGTCCTGGGAACAGCTATTCCTCTGCACACTGAGGAGAATTTGCAGTTCACAGTTCATGCCCCAGGGTTTACACGGCATTTGATTAGAACCAGTAAATGCTGCAAAGATAATATTAAGTGGGGGTGGGAGGTGGTTTCCAAAGTGATGAGTTTATTATTAAATGCTTTTCAGCTTTGATTTCATTTGCTTCATGACGCAACCTTCGAACTTCGCAGATTTTTCTATGAACACTCAGATTCTAAGGCTATATTACATAGGCATATATGTTAGTAGGCTATATTATATAGCATTGATTATGGGAAAAACGAATTCTATAAATTTAAGTGAAAAGGGTTAGGACAGACTTGAATCTCCCACACTGCAACTGTGTTTGTGTGTTTGTGTGTACATGTAAGCATATATGTGGAGTATATACTGGATGAAATATACAAATGAAAGTATTGATTTTTTAATCAAATATTTTTGGTTACTTTCATGCCATGTCATTACTTTTATAACAAAAAGTGAAAGCAGCTGGTAAGCGTAATGGATGCTACATCTTCCTGTCTTATGTTGTAGTGGCTTAATAAAATAAAGCTTTACGTCTACCTCACATCTTGGTCAATGAGGTCAAGGGTGCCAAACTTTACCGATAAGTCTTTCTTGGGTGCCTTGGGAATTGGGTGATTTTACTCCAATGGAAGACTGAGGAATTTCAACAACCCTTCTCTATAACTCCCCCATTTCTGACCCTTTAATTTCTGCTGTTCTTGATGAAATACTAACTGGAGCACTTACTGCCAGGTCTAGAATTGGTAGGTATCACTTCTTCCCATGACAGATTCACCATGTGGTCTCAAACTAACTGCAAGGAGGCTGACAGCAAACTTTCCTGTGTCATGAGGGGAGCAGAGATGTTGGTAAGCCCCTGGCCAGCATCCATCACAGCTGCCTTGTGGGGTGTCAGAACTCACTCTTCTATGTGAGAAAATGCTCAACGCGTTGCAATTCAGTTCACAGTCTCTGTGGTTTTCACTGTCTCATTTCCATTGTAAATTCCCAGGAGCCTTTGCATGTACTATGCTCAATCTGACTGGCCATTATGAAAAGGACTCCTGCAGCATTGTTCCAATGTCACTGTGCTCAACAGTGCTCATAAAAACAGTCACACACTGGAGGCATTCATGTCAACTGTTGTCCTACAGGAATACATCACCTCAGGGTCACAGCCATCTTTTCATAAATTCACAGTGTGGTGTCCACACAACAACAGAATCACTTAACAGTACATTTGTCAGAGTGCATCACAGTTGTTACAAGACACATGGCTGTGTTTTTCAGCCTCACCACCTTGGTAGTTGAGTGCCCTCTTGCTCTATCTTTTCCATAGTGAGGAAACTGAGGTCAGGAGAAGTCAGCATTTGCAAGGCCACCCATCTAGTAAGAAGCAAGTTGAAGATTCAAAACTATGTCTGTGAGGTCCCAAACCCAATCTCTGCATCACTATTTTCATGCAAGCTCTCCCCAAATCCCTCTACCTAAGTTGATCTCACACATTCCACCATTAGCCCTCTAACACAGGTGGCCTATGAGTTGGCCATTGGCTGGGGGCTTTACTCAAATCCTGTTTGGAGGAGTAACAGTTGATGCTTGTGGCCAGATGGAGTCCAGACAGGCCTTTATGCAGCCCTTGGGACAGCTCTAGAACTCATGAACAGGGTCTTCTCTCAAATACTATGGGTTTCCATTTGCGTAGTTAAGTCTGTTACAAAACCTCACTATGGGTCAGGATTTAGTGTCTTGGCCTCTGGCATGGAGCTTGGAAAACTCAATGATGAGGATAGGACATCAGAGAACAGTGAGAAGTCAGCGTCCAGCCTCCCTGGATCAGTCGAGCTGCCCACCTCTCCTGATGTCCAGTCCTTGCCTAGATTGTCAGGGGAGGGATCCTGTACCCATGCTCTGTTCCAACTCTTTCTCCCTTACTGTAAAGCATTAGGACTACAATGCAACTCTTGTCCTAAAGCACTTTCCTGCTACAGGTATCTGTTGGCTGCTGAGTGATTATCTCACTCTTCTGTGTTAAAAACAACTTCCTAACATTCTGCAAATTGATTCTCACCAGAGTCAGAACAAGAAGTAGATACATTGGGGCCTTTCTTGATAAAGTACTTGAATTTCAAGTGATACCTTTTCAACCAGATACAAGTAGAAAAAATTATACCAACAAAAGACCATTCTGAAAAAAATATTAAAATGGTATCAGTGATGATTATTGAAAAAATGACTAATCAGAGATATACACATGAAAATTTAGTGTCATGAGTCCAGGACAAGATGCATTACAAAACATAAACTAAAACTTCAAAACCAGTGATGTTAATAATAAGATAAATTTATTGTTATTGCCATTACGACTATACCATAAATAAATAAATAAATAACGCTGGAGTCATTACATACATGCAACACATTGCACGCATGGCAGCTCTCCGTGGAGAAGAATGAGCGCCTGGACTTGATTTATTAAAAGCAAAGCATGGGCCAGATTCATCACTTCTCTGAGAGGAATCTGAGAACTGAACTTACATTCCTAGTGATGACATAGAAATGGCTTTGTTAACAGATGTTGACTCCAAAGTCATTGTGGTTGGTAACAATAAAATTTTGGACAAACAGGTGATTTTACATGCCCAATAGGATGAAATGCGAGGGCTTAGCAGAGTAGGAACAAAGCGTTTGAAGCAATTTCTCAACAGCTGGATGACAAAGGTGATGATAGGTGACTGATAATTCAGAGTTTGTAAGAATAAACATAATCGGGGTACACGTGATCAAAAATAATGAGAAATCCAACAAACAACACAGTGGATGAACTCAGTTGGGCCCCCAGGGGAAGTGTGACAGAGCATCTCGCAATCCAGTCTGCCCTCATTCAAGGTCACATGCTGGTGTGTCCCCCAAAGGGCCAGCCACGTGGGCACACCTCAGACTATTGAACTCAACATCATAGCTTCAGGACCCACCTCAGCCTTCCTGGAAAGCTAGCACAAGTGTGAGTGGCCCCTGTGATCTCAGGGTCTTTGTGATCTCCTGGCTCCTGTGATCTCAGGGTCTCTGTGATCTCAAGGTCCCTGTGATCTCCTGGTTCCTGTGATGTCAGGGTCCCTGTGATCTCAGGGTCTCTATGATCTCAAGGTCCCTGTGATCTCAGGGTCTCTGTGGTATATCAGTGTCCCTGTGATCTCAAGGTCTCTGTGATCTCCTGGTCCCTGTGATGTCAGGCTCTCCATGATCTCAGGGTCCCTGTGACCTTTGATCTCACAGTTTCTGTGGCAGCTTGACTTTCGGCTGATGAAGGGTGAGTGAGAGTCTTGGTCAGTCCCCAGGCCAGACAACAGCTCCATTCTAAGCCAATGTGCTCTTTGCAGATAGTTGGTACATTTTGGTTTATTTTATCAAGGCCTCTCTCACCCACCAGCTCCATACTACTCTGAGCACTGAACCTACTGAGAGGTTTAAACAGTGGTGACCATAGGCCCTGCCATGCCCATGACATCTGAGAGGGAGGAAACCAGTTCCTGCTGTTATGAAAGCCCCTGTGTCTGACGTCAGGGCTAGCTCTCCATCTGCTGCCCTTCCCACCTGCTGATTTGGGTTTTGTCCTCAGACAGCACAGAGCAGGGAAGGAGCCTCCTCCAGGTCCCCAGCCTGAGTTGATGGGAGAGGGACATCTTTTGCTTTGGTGTGAAGTGGACTCTCCTCTGACCACAAAGACATGGCTTAGAAAGCAGGTGAGTCCCAGGTATGGGGTCAAAGTAGCCAGTGCCACACAGACTTCAGTCCCAAGGACTGGGCCACAGTCCTGGTTCTGTTCCAGGTTTGACAATGACTTTAACTCCTGGTCCTCACACCCATTAATCCCAGGAGCTCCGCAGTGCAGGAGCATAGGCCAAGGCTGGCCCAGAGTGACAAATGGGCATGCTCTTACCCCAGCAGGCTCTCGTTGGGCACCATCCTGCTGACAAACCCATGTCTCCAAAGGAGGGAACGGACAACTTGCTCCTCACATCTGCTCAAACATGCCTGTGCCTGTCTTAGTAGGAAAAAAAAGCAGTGGGGTGGATGAAGCACATGTTTGAAAATGCTGCTTTTTTAAACACTCTTCTCTGAAAGGACTCAGTGTCCATCTCCATCTCTCCCCTGAGCCCTGACCTAAGGACTCTGTCATGTGCATCCCCTCGCTTGTTACTGTGAACAGCCACAGGCAAGGCAAGTGATGGTGGAGGAAATAAACCCTCACTGTTCATTGGATCAATTTCCTCTGACATGAATAGACTTCATGATTCTAGCAGACATTTGTCTCTGGATCTTCCTGCTCTCTCTCCTCCACCTAAAAAGACAAACAAAAATCTCTCTCTCTCTCTCTCTCTCTCTCTCTCTCTCTCTCTCTCTCTCTCTCTCTGCTTTTAAGTTGGTCAAGGTGACTTCTGAGTTGTCTCTTTCAAACTAAAAGAAGTGATAAGCAGAGGACGCCTCAGTGGTCCTGCTTAGCAGCACTAGCCACCTGTAGCTCCCTACAACTTCTGCTTCCCCTCAGCCCCTCCCCTCTGGGATCCACTTGTCTCTCAGGTGCCACTGGTTGGTTATGGTGCCTGGGCCCACACAGGTGCATGTGTCACACCCAGGACTTTTGCCTGGGTCTGGGTCCAGGGACAAGCCTCCCTTTTTTGGTCTCTTCCCTGTGACTGACCACATCACTATCAGCCACTTTCCAACAGTGACTTGCTTTGGATGGAGGGTGGGCATTTAGTTTGCTTTTTTAGGAGTGCAGAAGCAAGTGGCAATCCTGAAAGGACTGGGCTGGACTGAGTTTAAGTCTCAGCTCAGAAGCTTGCTGTGTGACTGGAGAAGAGAGTACAAACGGCATACCCCAGTGTGGCTCCTGAGATATTAACTAAGACTGGGTAGAGTGGAAAAGATGGCCATGGTCAGGGAAGGTCTCAGAGATGCACTGTGTATGACTCAAGGCAGTCAGAAGGTGGGGGTCATCCCCAAAGCCCATGTGCAGGAAGCTGGTTCCAGTAGGGGGGTGGTTAGGAGGCGAGACCTTAAAAGTTGGGACTTCAGGGTAAGTAATCAGACTCTGGCAGTTCCTTTAGAAAGGAATAAGAGTTGCTGTGGGACCTCCTCAGATCTCACAAGAGAAGATTGCTGCTTCCTGCCTCCCTGTGTGATCTCCCTGCCCCTGCCATCTGCCATGAGGCCCTCACTGGAAACCTAACAGATGGGGCCACCTCATCTCAGACTCTTACCCGCCAAGCTACAAGCTAATTCAATCCATTTTACCCTCCAAAATTTCAAGCTAATTCAACCCCAGCCTTAATAAGTACCCAGCTTCAGTTACTTTGTCAGAGCAACAGAAAACACACTGACACACCAGAATGACTCCAAGACGAGACAATCACCTTGTTGGTGTGATGGGAGTATGAAGGGAAGCTAGGGCAAGGCCAGGCACAGGTGTGCCCCTCAGCTCCTCTGTGGAGTTCACATCTCTGCCAGTCATGTTGGATCCCATCTTGAGTTCAACCTGACCTGAGACCTAGCTGATGCTTCTTGAGTCTCCTCTCCACTTTCTCACCTCCCCATTTTCCATGATTGTGGAGACAGGGAACACACAGTGGACACAGACAGCATAGCAAGTACCTGGTCCTCCCCTCTCCTAGGCATTGCTGCTCAGTGTTCAGCTCCTCTTGTT
This sequence comes from Castor canadensis, assembly GCF_047511655.1. Lineage (NCBI taxonomy): Eukaryota > Metazoa > Chordata > Mammalia > Rodentia > Castoridae > Castor > Castor canadensis. The sequence goes on along the minus strand of NC_133386.1, from coordinate 850,724 downwards.
GCTCCCTACCCCCCGCCTCACTCTCCCAACTATCTTTTCTGTCTACTTGTTTTTCTTTGTGCTCATTCTGATCAATTATTTGTGTTGTCTGCCACCTCCTCTGCCCTCCATGTCCCCTTGGAATGGACAGTTTCATTCCAAGAGGGCAGTAGGCTCCAGCTTGCTTCCAGCCACACTTCAAACCTGTGCCTGTGTTGGCACTTGGATTTTATTTCATGAACTCTGAGAAGACGTGCATGTGACACATCCTGTGGAGTTGTATGCATTACATGCTCAGCCCTCAGAATGGTGACAATGCCTCCTACATCTCTTATAAAAACTAGCAACAGTACTTGCCTTTTGGACTTAGGTCTTAAGAAACGTACTCGGGCAGAAGGTGCCAGAGCAAGAGGGCAGTCTGAGACAGCTGGGCCTGTCCATGAGCAATGAGGAGCCCCAAGAAGAGGCAAAACAGCAAAGGAAGGTCCAAGATTGCTGACCTGAGCTCCCAATTGCACCTGGGGCTGGAGTGCTGAAGGAGAGGATCAGGTGATGGGTAGCACTGCTAGTGTGAACCCGTAGACAGCTGTCTCCTCACAAGGATGCAGCACACCGATGTCACCAAGAGAGGGAAAACACTTCTGCTTTGAATGTCTTGACTGGGGAGTTTGTGCCACAACTGATGCCAGGCTGAGGGTGGCCCCAAGCTTCAGTGGTGTGACATGGCAGAAGGACCCATAACCCTCCTGAATGCCCAGCACACTGGAGAAGCACAGCCCAAGCGCCATGGGCCAGGTCAGGGAACAGAGCCATAGCCTGAAGGTGATGGAAGGCCAGGACAGTCTTTTTTTCTTCTCTCTTTCTTATTAGTGTATATTAATTTTTCAAAGGGGTTTCATTGTGATATTTCCATACATTTTTATAATGAACTTCAGTGAAATTCACCCTCTGTTTTTCTGTCTTATTGTTTCATTGAAGAAGGAAAACAGTCAGAAGTACTGATATTGTATTCACCCTCCCCTACCCCAGGATTCCACCCCCAAACCATCCCCCATTTTACAGTCATGTCATTATTTTAATTTTTAGGTCTAGATTCCACATATGAGAGAGATTCCATTGTGGTCTGATAAAATGCAGGAAACTTTTCCAGTTTCATTGTATTTGTTAAGACTTGCTTTATTTTCTAGGATATAATCTATTTCAGAGAAAGTTCTTGGGGCTGCTGAGAAGAATGTGTGTTCTGCACCTGGTTGATGGGATAACCTATAATGTCTGCTAAGTCCATTGGATATACAGTGTCATGCAATTCTGAATTTTCCTTGTTAATTTTTTTGTCTAAATGACCAATCTAATGTGATCATGGGTTATTGAAGTCACAAACTATTATTGTGTTGGTGTTTATCTGTGTTTTTACGTTCAGTGGTATTTGGTTTTTGTAATCAGGTGTGTCCGTATTTGGTGTGTATATGTTCATAACTGTCATTTCCTTCTGCTAGATTTCCCCTTTATGGAAAGAAGTGAACTCCTTAGTTTGATTAAGACTGACTAATTTTAGTTCAAAGTCCACTCTGTCAAATATGAGAATAGTTACTGCTGCTTGTTCTCAGACTCCATTAGCTTGGAAAATATTTTTCAATCCTTTCACTCTCAGCCTGTGTTTTTCTTTGCCAGCAAGGTACAATTCTTGTAGTCAAAACATGATCGGGTCTTGTTTTTTAATCCAACCTGCCTATCTGTGTCTTTTGATTGGACAATTGACAGAGGTACTATTGAAAGATTTATAGAAATTCCTGCCATTTTATTTGTGTTGTAGTACTTGGTTCTTTCTTACACTTCATTTGCTTATCTATTCATCTAGTGAGATTCATTCCTTCCCATATTTTTGTGATTGAGTTTATCTTCCTCTTTTGTATGTAGGATTACTTTAAGTATCTTCAGCAGTGCTGGTTTAATGATTGTAGATTCTGTTAGATTTTATTCTTGTTGTTAATCATGGATTTTTTTAATCCTTCAATTGTGAAGGGTTACTTTGCTGGGTACTCTACCCTAAGTTAGAAATTATTTTCTTATATGGTTTGAAATATATCATTCAATTCCCTCCTTCCTTTTAACATTTCTGTTGAGAAGTCCGCTGATATTATGATGAGTTCTCCTTTATAAGTGACTTAGTAATTCTGTCTTGCAGCTTTCAATATTCTTTCATTGTTCTGGATACCTCGTGTTTTCACTACAGTATGACATGGGGATGTTCTTTCCTGGCCTTATCTGTTTGGAGTCCTAAAAACCTCCTGTACCTAGAAGATCATCTCTTTTTCAAAATTTAGGTAGCTTTCTGCGATTGTTTTATTGGATATGTTTTCTGTGCCTTTAGCTTGTACATGTTCTCCTTCTTCTATGCCCATCAGTAGTAGGTTTGGTTCTTTGATGGTGTCCCAGAGGTCTTGTATTTTCCATTTATTTAGTTTGCTTTCTGTATCTTCATCTGTGAGTTCTAACAGACCTACCTTGTCTTCAGCCTTCCTATTTTGGCTTCAATTCAATCTTGCTTAGTGGAGAGATTTTCAACTGAGTTTTGTTTTTGACTTGTTGAGCTTTTCATTTCAGGATTTCAAGTTGACTTTTATCAACATTTCTCTCTTTCTTGAATTTCTCTTTCATGTTCTGAAGTGTTTTCTTTCAACTCTTTATTGGAGTTTTCTTGGAATTAATTCAGGCATTTGTTCATATCTTCCTTGATTTCATTGACCATTTTTATAATCAGTTTTTAATTCTTGTGATTTCATCCACGTCATTGTCATTAGTGTTTTCTTCTGTGAGTTGTTGGGTTTGGGGGGAGTCATGTTGACTTGTTTTTACATAGCTCTTGTGTTGGGATTTGCACAACTGAAGCTAAGTCATTGGTGGGAAGTTTTAATTTTCTGTAGTGTTTCATTTGAAATATTCCCTATATTCAAGTAGGACAGTGTAGTAACTGGGTTGAGGTGCTATTTCTCATCACTAGACCTAGGTGATGGAACAGTAGCCCAACATTCACCCAGGTTCTCAGAGTACCAGATCTAATCCTAGCACTGCTCAGATCAAGGTAAACTACCTTGTAGAAGGGTTGGTTGTCCATTTCTGGGCTGCTTTCACTCTACAAGCTTCCCTTCTTTGTGTATCAGGAGCCACTGATGGTTGCAGGGCGCTTTATAGCCAGTGGGTCAAGCAGGTTCCTACTTGCTCTACAATCTCCTATCTCCCCAGTTTGTTTCCCCATGAGCAGCAAGCCTCCAAGCTTCTGAGTGACTCCAAAATACATCACAGAGAAGGGGGAGCAAACAGAGCACTGAGTTCTGCACTGACTAGGAGAGAACTGAGTCATTCTGCCTGCTGGTCTCAATGCTTACAGACCCCACACAGCAGTTTGCTTCCTTGTGGGAAGCCAGAGGATGTAGCAGTCTTATGAATCAGAGGGTCTGGACTCAGGGCCTTTGATCCTTCCTAGAAGCAATTGCATAACAGGGTAGTTTCTGGAGAGGGATCTCAGTGCTTTCAGATCTCACCCAGCAGTTCCCTCCCTATGTGGGGGAGGAGGCTGTGGAAGTCATGTGATATGGCAGGCCTGGGTTGAGGAACCTCTGATCCACTTGGCAGCTAACATATACTGTTTTTCTCTGCTGCCTTGATTTCTTTATGCTGTTCTGCTGTCCTGCCAACTATTTTATGATTCCCAATGCTCTTCCTCTCATTCTCTCTTCAGAACATAATCTCTTCCATCTTTCTTTCCTGACTTTTCTCATTAACAGAGTCAAAATCCTGACTTCTTCTAACCCACCATCTAGTTTCCAGTCTTTGAGTTCCTCACATCATGGGGTCAAAAGACCCACATGATTGAGTATCCCGCAATTGTGTCATTTGAGCTGTCCACCACATATGGAGGTAGCTGCTGCAGAGACCTTGATGGTGTTTTATCAGAATATCTTGAGAATTCAAGATCTTGTCATAATCCAGTGTCAGCCACCTCTGCCTGATAGGTGAGGTCCAGGCACCAGACATCTTCATTTGGTCAGCAGTGTTTTGATTCAGGCTGGTCATGGTATTCCTTCTGACACTTCCCAATGGCTTCCCTCCTACCTCTGACTCAGGCCCCACACCCAGGAATCTACCACAGGCCTTCCTTTAAGCCTTTAGGCAAAAAGATTTTATGCTTGGGAATGCCAGTATCCTTAGGAAGGATCTTTGATTCAAAACACTCCATGGCTTTAGGATTCATTTGAGAAAAAGGAGTATATATCAGAGACTGAAGAGTAATAGAAAGACAGGGAAATGCAGGAGCAGTGTGTGTGTTACCAGACAAAGCAGGAAGATATTCAAATACAAATGGAGTAGTCAAAACAACAGAAGCTAAACATTGAAAATAATCCCTTAGGTTTGGCAATTAGAACATCCCAGGGGACTCTGCAAAGGCAGAGTTAGGGTGGAGGCAAGGCAGATTCCAGGTTTACAAGAGTTAAAGTCAGAAGAACAAAAAATACTTGCAACATCTGTCAGACAGGGATAACACTCCTCATATGTAAAGAGCTCTTACAACTTAATAAGAAAAGCCAACAATGCTCCAATAGAAAAAAGTGGGATAGAAAACATGGACAGGATATTGAGGAAAATGTAGATGGCCACTACAGAAGCACTATGGGCAGATACCGTTATTAGCCCTCAATTACAGATAGCGACACTGAGGCCCATGGTGTTTTCATGGGTTAAATGGTGTAGCACATGTAAAGCTCTTAGTATGTCATTAGTTAGCATTCTGTATGCACACAGATGAATATTTGTTCACTTAATTAGTATCTGCTATGTCTGCCCCTTGTGTTAACACTCAGAGTGCCACATGTATTTCTTGTGTTTTTTCCTCTGCCTCTTTTCAGTCCACACTTCCTCCAGAAATGACCATTGTCTGGATTTTTGTCATTGCAATCAGTTTTGTCTACTTCAAACTTCACAGACATGGGCCCTAAAAATTGAACTTTTGTGTCTGGCTTCTTCCACACACTACAGGGTCTGCAGGGTTCCTCACACTGGTTTCTGTGACACACCTGTTTTGCATTGTAACATCATGCAATGATTTTTTCAGCTGTCCTTGGGTTATGAGCCTGTGTGCTTTTACCAGTGTGGGTCTGTTGTGTGTGTAAAGGTGTTGTGAACATTCTTGCTTGTGTCTTCTTGTGAGCCTACCTGCTCATAGTCATATGCAGGAGAACTACTAGATCATGGGGCAGGATGTATACAAATCCAGTAAATATTGCCAGAGAATGTTCTCAGAATGACTGAACTATGTTACATCCACAGAAATGTGAGGCTTCTCAATGCTGCATTCTCACCACAGTTGGTGTTTTCAGCCTCTGTTATGTACCCCTCCTGTTGAAGGTGCCAGTACCCTCACTATGGTTTACTTTGCATTTATAGTTAATGGTCTTGGTCACCTCCTCACAAGCCCAATGGCCACTGGAATCTCTGTTTTGGGAAGTGCTGGTGGGTTCTGCTGCTCAGCCTCTAGTCTGGTGACTGTCTCTTTCTGAACAACTCTTAGGGGTTCTCTCTGTGCATCTTATGTTTCCACTTTCTTATGGAGGTCACTTGAAGGATAGAAGTTCACATTACCCATTTATCATCATTTTTAGTGATTTTCATGTCCTAAAGTATCACTGCTCCTGAGGGTAATGAAGAAGACAGGGGTTAGAAGGAAATGGTGGAATTTGAACCAACAAAGATGTGAAGAGGAAGTAGTTATTTTCCTTTCATTTCCCCTATTTAGTTTCTTGCTCTTCCAATTGATTGATAACAAAGAAAAATGTTGGTTTAAAAGGTAATCACAATACTTTAAAGCAACTGAGGCCAATAGGAGAAGGGGACCAGGAACTAGAGAAAAAGTTCGTTCAAGAAGAATTAACTTAGAAGGTAACACACATGTACAGGAAATCAATATGAGTCAACTCCCTGTATAGCTATTCTTATCTCAACCAGCAAAAACCCTTGTTCCTTCCTATTATTGCTTATACTCTCTCTACAACAAAATTAGAGATAAGGGAAAAATAGTTTCTGCCTGGTAGCAAGGGGGTTGGGGGGAGAGGGAGGGAGCGGGGGAGGTAAGGGAGGGGTGGTGAGAGCGGGGAGAAATGACCCAAACATTGTATGCACATATGAATATAATTTTAAAAGAAAGAAAAAAGGTAATCACAAGCTAGGTTAAAAACCAAAGTGTTTGAGATGTCAAAGGGAGCTCACCCGGGGGCAGGGGGCAAAGGAAATTGAAGTCAGGAAGGCTCTTCTCTGCAGAGAGCACCCTAGCACACAAAACGCCATAAAACTCAAGCCATCTTCATGCCCAGATGCCATCTTCAGGGAAATGATTTATGCAGGTCTCATAAAAAATGTCCATTTAAAGGACATGAGTTCAAGAGACTTCTTCAGCCTGGCATAAACAATCACAGCTCTTGCCAAGACAGCGTGACCAGGTCAGGCGGTGACATTCCTGTCAGGAGGAGTCATTGTTATCCTCAGAACTTATAACGAGTTTGCTCTGAACTTTACTTTTGTATTTTCTCCAATTCTCTGAGAACGTACTCTACTGTTATTGCTTTCTTGCGAAAGGAGTTATTTGCTTTCTGGTGATGAAAATTTGAACAGACAGTTAATTTTACTGAAAAGTTTTTGCTCTAATCACAGCCTAAATTCCAGGGCAAATAGAGCAAGCGATTGCTCTTTATTTTTTAAAATCAAAAGTCAAATTGTCCCAGTTGTTGGATACTTCTGCACACAAAAATCTAGAGATAAATGCATGAGTAAGTCTTGGGGCATTTCAAGACTGATTTTTTGGAATTATGAATGCCCCAAACTAACATCAAAATTGCTGTCTTATCATTTTTTCTATTTTTCACCAACAGTTTTTATCAGGGAAACACTGTCACAGTGGCATGAAAACATCTTGCTAAATATTAAAAATACGCACCATCCATCCATCCCTATCTTTTCTGATTGCATGTACATTACTTTTTCATAACATGTTAAAATTACATCAAAAGTTTGTGATGTTTTCATCTGTCTCACCTTTAATGTCACCGCTTCTTAGGATTAGAATTCTCTTCTTGCCTTGTTCCCATCAGATGAACCTGGCTTTGATTCTGACAACTCTGTCAACATTGCTGGCTTGTTTCAAAATACTCATTCTTGCAGCACTAACTGGAGACCTTGGATGTAGCTCATTCCTGACGCTTTCTCTGTGCCTCTGTTTGTTCATAACCCATGTGTCCCTTGTCAGTGACACCCACTCCCAAGTCACTTGCCTTATGACAAGCCCTGTGTTATCTCCTTCCAACACAGTCTCCCTTTCTATGAAAAATGCATTTTCTCCTCCCCCCCTTATACTTCCACAGGGTGGCAGTAAAAATAAGCTTACCTTGGAGCATGGGTGGTCGAGGCCCTTCTCACAGCTGCCTCTATGGCCTCCTGGCTCTTCTTATATTCTCGTCCAACACTCAGAATTCTGCAGAGAAGTCAGAGCATTGAGATCAAATCCTCCATGGATGGTGACCTCAAACCTCCATGATGTTCTCAACCACATCTGGCAACTTGTGTCACCAACAAGATCCTCCTCCTCCCTCCTAATGAGTCTCATGGTGACTGCAGCCTCTCCAGCTACCAGGTATCAGGGTGACCAGGAGTGTCTCCTCCCACAGTCTGTGCTGGGCATTATCCACCTACTCAGGAGCTGCGTATAGTCTAATTGCCATCTCTGAATCCACCCTCTGCTGTGTTTGTGCGTTTGAGGCATCTCTTACCTCAATGTCCCTTCAAACCCTACAATGCCCTCTGGTTTCCCAATCTCTCCTCTGCTAAAACACCACCTTCTCAAAAGGCCATTTGTAGGATCCATCTCCTTGCCTCCTGCTGCTCAACCTGTGGTCAACCTCTCACTGACAACCTCTCACTGCTGACCTCTCACTGCTGACTTCCCACTGCCAACCTCTCACTCTTGACCTCTCACTGCTGACCTCTCACTGTTGACCTCTCCTGGCTTTTCTACAACTCTCCTGTCTGTGCTATTCATGTCCCCACCCCACATGGCTGTGCTGCTGCTTCTTGGATCGTCAAGTGTTTTTCCAGTCATCCAAGGTCTAACTCCTTTTCCAGACATTAAGGTTTTATATTTCTCAAACTCAACTGTGACCTTTGACTCTTGTACCTTTGACTCTCCCAGGATACTTGGTTCACACCTGCACATTCCACCATCATTCACCATCTACTGAGTAGCAGGTGCCCCTCCCCAGTCTCCACTGAGCATCAAAGAAGGAAGCTTTTGGGAAAAACCACTGTGCACAGATCAGTGCCTGGGCCACTGTGGGAAAGAAAGCGGCATGAAACAAAGACAGTTTAAGACAGAATCTCTCTAAACATAACATAGTAAACACAGGCTGCCAAGGCTGCGGAAATAGGTGATGAAGGGGTTGAATGAGGGTACTGATGGGAAAGACAGTAGTCAAGGTGGACAGAAGGGACCACAGAGACCAACGTGGGCCCCTCTACAGCCATGTCCCTCACCACAGAGCCTGGAACCTCAGTCACCAGCTGGAGCCCCTATGTTTCATCCAGGGGACCTCAGACAGTAGCCATGCCTTGGGGGGTGGGGACAGAGGGGAACTTTCTGTACTTCTCACTGTTGTTGGAGACGACCAGGAAAAGGGAAGTTGGTAGTCAGAGAACAGTGCTTTCCAGTCCTAACCTAACACGCAGTGTGGAGGCACAGGCTCCACCAGAAAGAGGTCCTGGTGTCCACACTTCAATGCAGGCAGTTCAGCCATGCAGCTCATAAATGTCCCCCACCCCTAGGTCAGGGCGGATTAGCATTCAGCCTAAAAACTGATCTTACAAAAGTGTCATGCAATTTACGATGCTCTTTAAATAAATTGTACGATAGTGCACATTTCGCATATCCACGTGATACATTTGAGGGTGTGCGTGAGTGTGTGTGAGTGTGCAGGTATATCCCACACACACACAGGTGATTTCAGAACCTGTGAACCAAAACAACAGAAGTCCTGAGCTCGGCTGGTCATTAGGACTGTGACAACAGTTCCTGTAGCATATGTGACAGAAAATTTTAAGCAGCATTATGTACGGAAGCCAGCACACCTGGCACCTGGCAGCACAATTCCTTTTTTTTATTATTATTATTCATATGTGCATACAAGGCTTGGGTCATTTCTCCCCCCCTGCCCCCACCCCCTCCCTTACCACCCACTCCGCCCCCTCCCTCTCCTCCCCACCCCCTCAATACCCAGCAGAGACTATTTTGCCCTTATCTCTAATTTTGTTGTAGAGAGAGTATAAGCAATAATAGGAAGGAACAAGGGTTTTTGCTGGTTGAGATAAGGATAGCTATACAGGGCATTGACTCACATTGATTTCCTGTGCGTAACACAATTCCTTGACTATGACCGGATGCAGGCAGGTATTTCTTTGTCCATTCTTTTGTAATTCAGCAAACTCCCTCACATGGGAGACTTTTCTCTGTAGGAGGATTCTTAAGGAACAGAAGCAATGTGGGCTTTAGGCGACAGCCGGGCCCCACATGCCTGGCTGGGGAAGAATTGGGCCCAAGTGTCAACCTGAATGTGTTTTGCTCACAGTAGAGGTCACAGAGCAGTGGGACCTTCACAAGATATGGATGAACCGGAAAAGGGTCAACTGAGCAGGTCAGACAGTAATTGTCACATCGTCTTAAACCCCACAGTGGAGACACACCATAATCCCAGTTATGTGACCAACATGGCCTTCCCAACCCACACAGGAAACTTCAGACATAGTGAGAGGCCACCGTGGCTTGCTCCATCAATAATGTCCCCTTGTAGATGTGGGAAACTGACAGGAACTGACGTCCCTTTGTAGATGTGTGTCCACAGGTGCTTGGACACACCCGGCAAGTGTGGTTGATGACAGGGAACAAAATCCCTGAGCTTTTTCATTAAATAAAATTTAAAATTGTCATCTAATGCTTCAAAGTCAAGTTAACCAAACATACGGATCAAATTTTCCTTAAAATTTCCATGCTTTGAAAACGAAGCAGAAAAATGCCTGCCAATATTACTCAATTTTTTTTTCAAATGGCTTGTGTTTAATTATAAATGTTTGCAGAACCCAAAATACCACAGGGCCCACCCATCTGAAGAAAGAGCAAGAAAACCTGAATAGTGAGTGTGTCACAACTTCCAAGTTACCAAAATCCTGTGGATTTTTAAGAATTTCAAACTTATAAATTTGCCAAGCTTTTTCCCCTGAAAATTTCTTTTGAAAATTTGAGAGAATAAAGGATTCCAGAGATAACACAGCTAGAGTTTCTACCTAGTGTATCAACACTTACAATGAGAAAGGTAACAAAGTCCGCACAGCAGGTATAACTGTTAAGGAAACAACATCACTGTCAATTTTAACTGTGAGACAGAATTCTAATCTCAGAGCAGAAGATCCCAGGGAGTGCCAGCGAACAGGTGCATCCCCTTCAGGAGGCTATTTCTTTCTGGAAAATAAAGTTGTATTTTGAATTTTGAGAGCAATCAGCTTACAACAAACAACTCAGTGTCAAAACCACATTTAGTTTTCCATCACAAACAACATCTGGCTTCTGTGTAAGCTTACCTGGCATGTGTATATGTCTGAATGGGTTAGTGTGTGTCCTAAGGGGCACAGACCTACCCCCACAGGTGTGTACAGAGCCTGCAGCACCTCTGTGTGCCTGCATACATGGCCACACTGGCTGTGCATGGCCATGACCACAGCACCTTTCCTATGAAGGCTTCAGGGATGTTTTCTGAGTGGTTCTTTCCCATGATGTTCCTTTTCTGTGGTTCCCTGTTCTTGGTTCATGGATGGCATGTCTTCTTACTTCTCTAAGGATGCCAGTGGCAGGTACATTTTCTTCTGCCAGTGTACTTTCTGGTCCTTTTGGGCTGTTTTCTTCCACCAGTGCTTACAGTTTTGTCCCCCACTTCTGGATCATCTCTTAGGGGCTTATTCCATCCTGGTCATCTTGTGGTGATAAAGACCAAGGAAGGAAACACCGATTGACACCTCGTGAGTGTTCTTAGTGAGTATGAATGTACCTGTGGGAGCCGCTGTCCATATGACCCCTCCTGCAGAGGCCGGGGACACTAAGCCCCCAGCCTGCTGGGCACAGCTGTCCAGGGACCAGGGAGGGAGGACCCACATCGCCACACTCAATATACAAAGGAACACTTGTTTGACGGTTAGCAAGTGTTGCCACCCTCAGCACAGCTGAGGTCCTTCAGACCTTGCAGGCTTGTGCCAGGAAGGCCAGAGGTGGGGACTGGGCTGAAGGGCCAGACCCCCCATGAGGTTCTTTACTCTTTTTCTCAGCCCCACCCAGTGCTGGTCCAGAAGTCCAGGGCTGTGGGGGCAGCTCAGGCTTATACCCTCCTCTCCCCTGCTTCCTCGTGTCCTTTGGTCACCAACCCAGAATCCTACCACTGCTTTATCCCATCCTGAACCTCTGGTCCTGGTGCACTTTTCCACTGCACAAGGTGTGAGATGTGAGCTGATGCGTCTTTCAACCTATCCCCCCCATCCACATGCTGCTGGTTTTCTTCCCAGTTCAGTCCTGCACAAAACTCTCATTATGTACAAAAATACTTTGGCATGATAAAGATAACATCTTAACTATTCAAAAAAACATTCTCAAATACTGTCATTCAAATAATTTAAATTCTTCTACATCAGAGCCTGAAGTTACATCTATGAGGAGCACGTGGACTATGTCAAGCAAGATGAGTTTTAGTCCCAGATTCTGCCGTCATTTAGTTCTGTCACCTGGGGATTGGCCCTATCCTGTCAAAGCTCTGGAGTTCTGGAAAAGTCAGGTGTGAGGGCATACAGTTCCCAAGTCCCCTTGGCTCTCAGATCTCCACATTAAAATGACCGCCTTCCATTGCTAACAATGAAGGAGGCCCAGGGTTGGAGCCACAGTAACTGGGAACAGGACAGATGAGCTGGTATTCCTCCTTTTCACAGATTCTTGTGTTCCATTTCTTATTCTGAAATGCAGAGAGACAGAGAGAAGATCCAGGTTGCCTTTTACTTTTTTAATTTTTGAAAGTGAGGCAAGAGGACCACCCCACTCCACCCTAACATGTGGAATGTAAGAAGTTGGAGCCCACCAGGAGTTGACACACAAAACTGACAAACTCAGAGCCACCCTCCCCAAGAGCGCCCTGCCCTCCTCCCCGAGTCACTTGCTGGCTCTGCTCCGAGCAGATGTCTGACAGGTGAACAGGTCAGATTTCCTCACCTCATCCCACCTGCAGTGGCCCCAGGTGGGAACACAGGCTGGGCTGCCATCCGGGTTCTCATTTGCAATTACAGTGCATGACTCCTTGGGAAGAGGCCAAGGAGGAGGTCGCTGGACACAGCCACCGTGTTGAGTGAAAGGAGATGGCAGTGACCCGCTGGGAAAGTTTTGGGATTACTCTGCTCGTTTTATTTCTCTTCCTTTTTAAAAAGCATTGTTCTTTCCTCAAGGAAGTCAATTTTATTCTAGATGAAATAGTCTTGCACGTGGTTCTTTATCCAAAGGTAGCAATTCCAAAAATGCATTATCCTTCATAAAATGTGTTTTCTAGTTTGCGCTGAGGCTCCCACTATACCGAGTGATCCGTGTCTGACTACTGTGTGAGATGTGTTGGTGAGGGACGACCTGACAGAGGCTCAGCCAGGTGTCCATCCCACCATGCACTGGCTGCATCTGGATCCTAGAACCTTCGGTGGGTTTCACTGGGATCAGTAGTCTCAGTAGGAGGAAGGAATGGAAGGAGAACAGAAATCTTCCCTTTGGTGTTATAGGGCAGCCAGGAACCTTCATGTAACCCTCAGAAACTAGGATGGGGTCCTGCCAGCAGCCTACAGGTCACAGCTGGAGGCCCAAAGTTAATCAGCAGTGTGTGGCCAGCTCAAATAGGAAGGGTTGCTATGGACAGTCAAGGGTAAGCAGGCAGGAAGATGACAGGTCACTGGGGAAAGCTGCATCTGAGAACAACTCCTTCAGCCAGAATACAAAGTCTGCTCTTGAAAACAACATGGACACAGCCCGTGTCTGCTGCAGGTTTCTCTAGAGCCATGAGCAAGAATCCAGTATTTGCGAGAGATTTCGCTCCTTTTCACTGCAACCCACTTAGAGGACTGAGCTTGGCTGTGGTACGTTTTGGAATATGGCACAAGGCTTCCTGACTCTTTGAGCAAGGACAAACAGATTTCCTCAGGCCTTCCTCAAGACAGGGCACGGAATTTCCAGAACTTCCCAGATGGTCAGAGCTGCTGTCATGACCTGTGTTTTCTGAAGGCTGGTTGGCAGGAAGGCTTGTGTCACTCCATATTGTCTCTTCTTCTCCGCGGGCCCATAAAAGTCTTGGTGCCAGGACCCGGATGTTTTCATTATTTCTTCTGTACATGTAGTGCTAACGTGATAAATCCTGGATGGAGGGTTGAAGACATTTATGAAATTCATTACTGTTGTTCTTACTCAAAGCGAGACCAGTCTTGTCTACCGCAGCACTCCATCCTTAGGAGAGATGTACTGTATGTAATTGCTGCATGCTGCCCACTTTGGGTATGTTCCTCCATCAAAAGGAAAAATTAAACATCTGACATTTGACTGTAGTTGAGAACTCCATGTAGTAAGCAATGCATTCCACAGACAGAGTGCAGACGGCTGAATCTCCATGTTCTCAGCTCATGTCCATGTCAGTTTGGCTGTAGAACTTCATTATTTCTTCCTTAAAAGATCCCACTTTGCAGGACATTGGGAGACATGGATCAAGGTGACTGGAGGTTCCGTAGAGAAATTAACAGAGTAGGCTTACATGTGTGCCATCCAGTGATTCTAATTGATTCTCCTCCACCTGTAAGTCTGATATTCCCCACAATTTCTTCTGTCTTACCAGCTGGTTCATCTCTGTTCTTTCTCTTCCCAGATACCTTATCCAAATTTCTCTCTAGGATGTCCAGCAGGCCAACTGCCTATGGCCTGCTCTGCAAAACCCAGTATTCTTTAAACACAATGGCAGGGTTGTTTTCCTCCAGCAAGCTGCAGAGGCATTTGGTGTCATCTTGCTGTCAACACGCATTGGGCCTTTCATGCTGGGAAAACATCCCCATTATCTGTGTAGTTTGGACTGCAGATAACACTTCACTTCCAAAAGATGGCAGGCCTGTCCTGAATCAACAGCCACACCAGGTAAAAAGTACAAAGTCAGTTTTCACAGGACAAAGCTGGGGTTCAGAGATGGTAGAAAACTTGACTGACATTATCTAGTGTTGTTATCTAGTGTGCTGGACTCACAAGCCCAACACAGCACAACCTGAGCATGCAGCCCTTTCTCTGCTCCGTTCTACCTTCACCTCCAGTGCTGCCTTCCGACTGACGTAGCTCCCACGGTAGCTTGAAGGTCCCCCAAAGGCATGTTCCCCAGATCATGGCACAATTGGGAGGTGGTAAACCTTTAAGAGGTGGAACTAGTGGAATGAAGTGAGGTCATTGGGGCTATTGGGACCTGTGGCCACCCATCTCTTTTCTTTGCTTCCTGGATGCATGGAGGTGAACAGTCTTCCTCCTTCACCTTCTCCCGCCATGATGCTCTGCCTCACCACAGGTCCAAAATCATGAACCATCCAACCATGAACTGAAACCTCTGAGACCGTGAGCCAAAACAAATCCTCTATTCAATGTTGATTGTCTCAGGTGTTTGTTGCATTGATAGAAAACTGAATAACTCAACTCCTGTCCCAAAAATATGCACTAATTTCTCCACAACCCAATGAAATGCTGAAAGCTTGCAATCCATGCTGCCCATTGCTCTTAAGGACCTCTTTTGCCATGACTATTATAGCTGAGTGAAGCCAGTCCACAAAAATCTATAGGTGTATGTTGTCCAGTGTTTTCCCTTTTGTCAGTCTATTTTCTCATCTCAGTCTGCAGGATGGAAGTTGTTAAGAATGTGTTGTGTGCTTCTTCCCATCCTGAAAGCAAGTCCTGTAAAGATTATCATATTATGAATTTGTGAAGCTTTCTGGGTTTTAAAGTTATATTCCTCACACTGTCTTCAAAAACAGGCACCAGACCGCCCAGACATGCTGAAATGCCTCCACAGTGCTATTTTTTTCTTATACTTCACTGTTCCAAGTTATTGTGCAAATCTTGAAGACAGGTGAATTCTTTTTTTTCTCTCTGGGAGTAACTGTTTTTCTCAGTTACATTATCCTCTTCTTGGTGGTGAGGAAGAATGGTGGAGAAAGCTCCATTTTTTCCTTTCAATAAGGACTCCTTAATATTTAAAAGAGAATAACAACAGCTTCCAGTTCAACTCTTGCCTTATAACCAAATTTAGTAAGCACCACAACAAAATCAAAGCAAAGATGCAGTGCCAGCATTTAAATAATGAGATTTTATGTGCTGAAGTGAAATACCTCATGGGCAAATCCATGAAGGACACCTGAGTAACAGTGACAATGACTGCTTGTGGACTCCATGAGTGAGCCACCCTACTTCTAGACAGGAGGTACCTATGACCGGCGACAAGGAAGATCCCCAGGGTCTACAATGTGATGAAACAGATCCCTTGACCTCAAACAGGTCATAGGGCCAGTACTGATGGAACACTGGTCCTCTCACTGGCCTGTGACCTTGAACACAGACAAATGCTCCTGACTTTGGCTTTTTCCTGTTCAAGGTCGTACCCAAGGACTCACTTTCCATGGAACTGTCCTGTGTGAGACCTCCGGGAATTAGGTTCTGAGTGCCTTATCTTACCCTGGCCAGCTGGCTTCCACATTACATGCTGCAGGGTTAACAATTTCCAGTTGAGTTCCAAGAGGGGACAGGGTCCTGTGTGTTTCATATTTGGGACACTGTCCTCTACGTGGGAAGCCAGTGTGGTTCTGTTTTAATGTACCAAAGTACATTATACTAGTACGTGACTGTATAGGACAGGGCATTGAAAAAGTCCACAAATCCCTTGATTTGGGGTGAAATACACAGAGTAAGTGCCAGAAGGACAGACTTGTCTTTCTGTGACACATCCTCAGTTTAGGGACACAGGATGAGGCTGGGAGAGCTCACTGCAGAGGCATGACGTCAGACAGTGCACCTCCTCTGTGTCCAGAACACAAGCCAAGGACCTCCCCAACCCTCCCCGGGCCAGGTTGTCTCAACAAAAGACAAAAAAAACAGACAAGGAGCAGGGAGATGGTAAGGATGAGGTGGAAATGAGCAGGTAACCAGCACTGCCTTCCTGTCTGGGTTCCTATCCAAGGTATTGCCCTAACCTGCACTAAATTGCTTCCAGGTCGTATACCCAGGAAGTGAGAATGAAAACCCAGGGTCTCCATGCAGTGAGCTAAAGACAAGAGAGCAGTAATCAGAGGACAGGAGGAGGATCTGGGTTAACGACCTGGAAGCAATTTAGTGCAGGTTAGGGCAACACCTTGGATAGGAACCCATGTAGGTGGTGCTGGTTACCTGTGCTCTGTGAGGAAGCCAGCCATGTTGACCTTATAGGAATGTGTGTGTGTTGTCCCAGAATGCACTTTGGTTGCCTCTCACTTGGAGCCTGTTTAGTCTTCCACGACATCTCTGCACCTGGCTCATGTCTTGTTCCCTGTGTCTGAGCTGCTCTGTGGTGCAGCTCACCTGATTCTAATTTCCCTCTTCCCTCTGCTCTCATCCATCCTGCAACTTCCAGCGTAGAAACAACCTCACCCCGTTTCCTCTAAGACATCATGCCTGCTGGACCTCACAAACCATGCATTCTGAAACAACACAGTGGACTTCCTGAAAGCCAAGAGACCCTCAGTTCAAATGGCCATCCTTCACTCTCAGATTAGCGCTTTCTTAAATTTTAGTATCAAAATGGATGCTATTATGTAGTACGATATTAACAGCTTATGGAGGTTTTTTAACGATTTTTTTAGCAGTGGTTATCTCTATCAATCTTAATCTGAAAGGCAAATTGACAACATATTCAATTTCCCAACTTTTCTGTTTCACTTGTTTATAAATATTCAAATGTCTGAGATCCACATCCACTGTCCTGCACTGTTTACTGTTTGGTTCAGCTCACCAAAGACTGACACCTAGTATCTGCAAACCTGTGTGTGAAGCCCTGGAGGTGCCAACCATCGAGAACTAATTGCTGGCTTGATGTGCCTAGTCAAATGGACAAAGACACATAAAGAGTTCATTGCACTTCAGGGGATGAGAGCTGTAATAGCGGAAGCTGGAGCAACTGGGCAGAGCACAGAAAGGACATGGCTGACATGTGCAGAAAAAATAGGGCCACTTCAGACAAGAGTGTCTTAAAAATAGCTGTAGAAAGACGGGAATATTAAAAGGGTCATGCTAAGGCGAGGGTAAAGGACTGAGGTACTTTCTGCACGTGTGAATGTGGAATGTTAAAACCTGTTGAAGTCATTTTAAGAAGGGGGGGAAGAGGGAGAACAATGGAGAAGATGAGCCAAACTGGGTACAATATGTGTATATATGGAAATGTCACAACAAATCCCCCTGCACAACTGTTATGTACTAATAAAAAAAATGGATGCGATGAAGGAATGAGCACGAGTGTCAGAACCCACCTGTTACACGAGAGATGTCTACAGCATGGTCCTTCAAAGCAGGAGGGAAAGGATTTTCTAGGAGAGCTGACTTTCTGTGAAAGGTATATTATTATTTATTAGGTTTATTTTTTAATGGGCACATAGGAGCGTAAGCATTCTACATGTTCATGGGGAACCATGTGACAGCTCACTGTGTGCACGTGTGATGTTTGAATCAGGGATCCAGGTCAGTCTGCTCACACACTCCTGCTTCTTTGTGATGAGAACATCCAGAACACTCTCCTCACCTTTTCAGGATGTCCACTGTGCAGTGGTCTCTCCAGTCCCCTGCTGGGCAGTAGTAGTGCGTCCCAGCTTCTTGCTCCTGTCTAACGCTGATGAAAGACTGGGCTCGGCACCTTCAGCCTCATGCTGGAAGTGAACACCTGCCTGGCCCACTTCTCTATTTTCCACCAGCTGCTCCAAGACTCAGCTATTGAAAACAGCCATGCTGCTCAGAACCTGTGGGTCAGGAATCTGAGAGCACCTTAGCTGGCGGCCTGACCTGGGCTGGAGGATTCACATCAAAGACCTGCTGGCCTAGACTGGGGATCTGGGGTGAAGTCAGCAGTGAGTTCACTGTGCACCTTTTGGCCTGGCTCCAAGGGACCAGAGACGTGGAACCCAACGAGGGATTACTGCTCTCGAGGGGTCACGCACGCAGGAAAAAGACAAGAAGACCGCTGTGTGGTGGTGAGATGGTGATGGTGCCCAGAGCCCTCCAGTTTGCACCCCTTGTCCTCTCCACATTGCTGCCCGGGATCGGAGCCATCTTCTCACAGGGAAGCTGCCTCGACCTCCAACTTAGTCCAGTGTCACTTCTGTCATGTCCTACAAGTCCTGGGAGCCTGCCTCGATGCAAGGGCACATGGCTTTAGCTCCTCCTCCCAGGGCCAGGAGCAAGATAGTGTCTTCCCCTTGTCCTCCCCACAGCACGGGATCTCCCTGGACCAGGCGCTCTGATTTAATGCTCTGCTACTTCTTCAGCCCAGTCCCAGGTTTGTGCCTGGCACTGCTGTGGTCAGCACAATAGTGGCCCCAACAATGTCCCCATCCTAATCCCTGGAACCCATGAAGGCATTTGCCTTACAGCTAAAAGGAATAATGTCAAGGCTGGAACTGAGGTTGCTCTTCTGCTGATCTGAGACGGGAGATTGTCCTGGGCAATCCCGGGAGACTAACGGGATTCCATGAGCTCTTAAAAGTAGAAGGGCCAGAGATGGAGAAATGGCAAGGAAGGCTCAGCCACTGTTGCTGGCTGTGTGGCCGGAGGAGGGACCAGGAGCCAGGAACGCCTCTGGATGCTGGGTGAACTTGACTCACAGTCAGCTGAAACCATCTGAGCCTGGGCTTGAGTCACTGGGAGCAGAGCCCACCCGCAGGAGCTGGAGTGAGGAGGAGGCATCTCCTGGAGGTCCAGGAGGAAGAGCAGTGGGTCGTGGCTCCATTTCAGCACAGGAGACCCATGCAGGGCCTCCGGCCTCCAGGGCTGTGGATCGCAACCGCTTCTGATTCAAGCCACCATAGTGAGGAGTTGTCACAGCAACAAGAGAAAAGCAGAACACCACTTAACAACAACTACTCATGAGTCTTAAAACTTAATGTCAAGATTAAAACCATAAAAGTGCAAGAGGACAGGCTAATACTTTTATATAATTGGAACAGGCTTTCTGGTCAGCTGACACTGGGGGACGTCCCAAACTGCCAGCAGCCCGGCGACCTGTGCACAGCCATCTTCCCCTGCTGACCTGACGCATCGCCTCAGTTTCACAGCAAATCTCCCCCTTTTCCTGACAGCATCGCTAGACCTCCTTCCCTCACTCTGTCTCTGTGACATCTCTCCTTTCGCGTGGGCTAATCTCCATGCCTGGTAGTGGACACAGCCCTCCACGCCACTCCACTTCAGCTGCACTTTGGGCACTGTGGTGTTTTTCTCCCAGGAGAGCCACAGATTAATTCCACAGCCAGCTCCTCAGAGCCCACCTGGGCTGCGACTGGACCCACGGCAGAAAGATCATGTCGCCTCTGGTTATTCGAATCTTTTCAATGCCAACTTTTTCATATTTTCTTCATAGAAGACCTTTAACGTTCTTATATGGTTTTTCCTAGGAATTGCAACTATGACTGTGAACAGAACCTTTTATCTTTTATGCTCTTTTTAAGTCCATGAAAAATCTTACCGAGCTCACTTGTGTTCTGACAATTTTTCTGAGCGCTCTTCAGTTTCATCGTCTTCAGATGCTGATCACTTCTGTACACCCCAGTACATCCAAAAATATCACCCTCTAAAACGAACCCGGGCCGGTTTGCCTTTGTCCTAAGTTCAATGTCACTGACTCCAGATTCTCAATCTTGGTGGCCTCAGATGAACGTTACTTATTGAGATGGAACACTGTCTTCATATTTTTAATGAACTGAGATTTTGCTTCTTTGGCAGCTGTCGAGATGATTATAGGTTGTGAAGTCTAGTAACCCACTTTGTAGTAGTGGATACCCAATAAAACCAACTTCGTTGTAATGGCTTTATATTTTTAAATAAGATGGATTTATTTATTCGTTCGTAATTTCAGAACTTTTGCTTTTGTGGCCTTGAATGCATTTGCTATTGCCAGTGTTTGTTGACCGAGTCCCCCAGTTTTCATAACATCAGCCACCATGTCTTTGACGTTCTGAGGATTCACCGCTTTCTGAAAACACTATAAACTAGACCCACAAAGTCATCTGGGTCCAGTGCCATTTTTGTGGAGAATTTTATAACTACAGTTATGATTTTTGCTGATTTTTTGCCACTCTTTCAAATTCCTCAAAGTTATGTTTACTTACGGAGGAGTTTGATATTCGATGTTAATAATTCAAGTATTTGTCTAGTTTTATGGTTGTTTTAAACGGGAGGGCGCAACTGGAAGTTAACAGTGGAGGTGAAAAAAGCCAGGTCTCACGCACACTCTAGGTGGTCAGCCGGGCAGTTTCAGGGCTGGAGCCACAGGGAGCCTGCGTCCTGCTCGGTAGCATCTGTCCTCTAATCCTCCAAACGCCCTGCTGGATGCAGGCCTCCCCCCTGTCCTGGACGCTGTTAAGTGAGCTCTCTGAGGAACTTCTGCCCAGGAACATTCTGGCCCATGGCTTCCTAGTCACCTTGGCCCCCACGGCCTTGCCCTGTCATGTGTTTTCTCACACTGTCTGACCACATGGGTCCTTTACCTCCAGAACTTATTGTTGCAGGGAGTGAGCACAGCTGGATTTGCATAATTAATCTGTTTTTAATTACATTGTTTCTGTTAAGATGTTGAAAACATTTTATCTTCTTGTTTTTTACAATTTTGAGTACTGATTTTACCTGCAGAGTTCCTTTTCCATGCAGGACCTGGAAAGCGTGCACACGTCCTGACTCACGTACAGGCGTGCACACACGCACACACACCCCACCCTCCACACGGCCCAGCTCCTCTGCTAAAGCCCCATGTCTTCGCATTTCTGATCACAGGGAGCTGCTCAGACTTGCCCCCCTGGGAGGCTTCTAGCACGGCCACGTGCACGGGGCACCTCCGGTATACACTGCGGTCAGCACAGCCAGCCTTAGGGTTGCTCCAACCTTCCCGTGGTCATTTAGCTCCCCTTGCATTTCAGGGTGTTTCTTTGTTAACAATGTGAAATCGCCTTTGAAAGTGGTTTTCCACACTTTAATCTGATTTGGAGATTCTCTCCCTCTGCACCGTAAGATGTTCTGCTTTTTGGTTCAGACATTTTATAGCAGCCTTCCAAGAGTGTTACTCTTCCCGCTTGTGCATTCGTGAACCAGATGACTGGACACAACGCCCCTCACGCTGGCGTCACAGAGCAGGGAGCCTCTCCTGCATTGCTCTCTGTGCATTAGCACACGGGCTGGTTCTAAGCAGCGTGGTAGCAAAGCGAGGTGCCGGTCCGCTGGCGATTCTTCATCATCCTAGGCTTGCCTTGTGCCTTGAAAGCCTGGCCTGGGCTCAAACCCGGACGTCCCCTGACAACTCATTGCTCATACCCCATCTCCCAGGATGTACTGGGCCACCTGGGCTTTCTTGCAATTGGTGTCAGCCTGTATCCTGATATTTCTAACAGTGTACCATTTGAAGAAAAGACACAGAGAAGAGCTCACTGCACTTCAGAATTTGACTCACCTGCAGTTCCAAATGAGCTGAGTGCACATTGGTACTGTTGCCTCAAACTCAGCCCAAAGCAAGAACTCCTTACTGCACACTCGCTTTTCTTTTCTTTACTTTTTTTGGCAGTACTGGAGTTTGAACTCAGGGCCTCACGCTTGTTAGGTAGGCACTCTGCCACTTGAGCGACTCCACCAGCCCTACCACACACGCTGGACAGGAAGAAATCACGACATTCATTGGCTGGACTCTGCCTCTGTCTTTCCTGGGAATGCTGTGAGCCGCGAGCGGAGGCTGGGCTCCCGCTAGAAGGACTGAGAGGAAAGGGTGTGCTGTCAGCTCACGGTGGACTCCAGGTCCCTCAAGCTACTTAGAGGTCCATCCCGGTGGGCTGTTGCAATGACAACTCAGTCCCCTATCGGGTATTGGGGTGGAGCCTCAGTCCCCTGTGTGCTGTTGGGGTGAGAGTCTCACTGCCCTATGGGATGTCGGGGTGAGGGATAAGGACTCAGTCCACTATAGAATGGACGGAGTTCCTTAGGGGCTGTGGGATGAGGGCTCAGTCTACTGAGTAATGTTGGGATGAGGGCTCAGTCCACTATAGAATGGACGGAGTTCCTTAGGGGCTGTGGGATGAGGGCTCAGTCTACTGAGTAATGTTGGGATGAGGGCTCAGTCCACTATAGAATGGATGGAGTTCCTTAGGGGCTGTGGGATGAGGGCTCAGTCTACTGAGTAATGTTGGGATGAGGGCTCAGTCCCCAGGAGATTTGGGATGAGGGTGCAGTTCCCTGTGTGGTATTGGGGTGAGAGCTCAGCCCCTGTGTGCAGTTCAACTGAGGACTTCAGCTCTTCTGTGAGAATGGCTTCTCCACACAGCGTTGCTCATGATAGGGAAATTTGCCCCTCCAAGTGTGAGAATCATGACAGTAAAAGAGAACTGTCAAAGGAAGACCCCAAAAGAATTCACAGTGTTTAAAAAACAATAAAACCGGCATTGACAATGCTAACAAACACCCCATTTCTCCTCCTTGGCTGGATTCCCCTCACCAGGAGTGAGACACTAAAGCCATCCCTTGAGGGTTAGGTTGCCTGAGGCAGGGTCACCCCCGACCGAAGGCCAGCCCAAGAATCTGAGCCAC
Organism: Castor canadensis; assembly: GCF_047511655.1. NCBI lineage: Eukaryota > Metazoa > Chordata > Mammalia > Rodentia > Castoridae > Castor > Castor canadensis. The sequence continues at coordinate 827,776 of NC_133386.1, read as the reverse complement.
AGGGAACTTCTTTCTGTCACCTGGCTGTTTCAGGCCATGCTGGTGCCCACAGGGAGACAGAGATCAGACTGTGCCTTTCATAAGGGAGACCAAAGCCTTGGTCTTAATCCTTGCTCCTCACAGCAGAGCGGAAAGACTCTGGGGTCAGAGTACCCGCTGGTCTGCATTTCCCACGCTGGGAATTCCTCTGCCTTCTTTTGCCTTTGCCACGTGTTGGGTTTCAAGGAGCTGGCTTTTCAGATATCACCAGAGGGCCGTGCATCTTTACTTCTCCACTCACTCCTGAACTAAACACGCTTTCCCAGGGGTGACCTGATTGCGATTGCATGTATGAACCTTCCGTGTTTATTCTAGAGAGAACTGAAGCAATGCTAACCTGCATCCACATAATGTCAGAGGTGAGTTTTACGTTCACTTATGGAGATGGGATCACAAATGTAGGAAAGTCCTAAATAACATAAAGGTGATTTGACTTGGTCTGAGGTCAAAGATAGTTAACTCAATCCTCCTCAAATATTTTGCTAAATTTAAAACACATTGCAAGCGTGTTTAAAAGTTTTTTGTGTAGCCAGAACAAATACTCCAGTTGGCATGAATATAATAAAATTATGATACTGTCATAGAACAGATAGGAAAAATTGTTTGAAGCAGTGATAAACCAAGTGGGCAGGACTGTGCCACAAGCACTCTGCCTAAGCTGTGTATAGCAACACATGTAGCTGACCCCGGGTTCTGCAGGAACCCGCCCATGGCAGAGTCCACCTTAATGTTCTTGCCCACAGGAGAAGGGACAGGTGCTCAGAGAAGCAGAGCTATCCTTCAAAGACAGCCCAGTGAGAAAGTGGCAGAGCTTAGAGCTGAAACCAGAAAATCTGAGTCTGGAACTCGTGTTCCTGGTTCACTACCACAAACAGCCGCCACCAGGTGTGTGAACACAGGTGTGTGAGCAGCATTTGTTGACTTTCAACGAATTCATGAACGTTTGAATAAATGAGGGAGGCAGACTTTTGGCTAAATTGGGGGAGGGGGATTGTCATCGCTTTTCCTTGCAAGATTCTGATCCAGCTTAGTGGCTCCTTCAAAAGACAGTTGCTTTGTATTATTTTTCTTAGTCAACACAAAATCAGGTGAGCGCCAATTTACGGGGAACGTTGGGAAAAGCACCATCACTGCGGTAACTGAGCTGTGTGTGTAGACAGGCCTCTTTGCCCTCACCCTGTATGCGGATTTGAACGTGTGGCGGGTGTGAGGTGACCAGTCATTCCCGAGACTCCTGGTGCTGGAGGCGAGAGCCCAGCGCCTGCTCAAGAACGGCTGCAAAAATCTGGTCTCCGTATGTGTTTTCCACGTGCTGCAGCCCAGGCTTTGCTCCAGGGCCTAGGAGCCAACACGTCTCCCCGGGAGGCTTTAAAGATTTTACTAAGTGGAAAAGATTTTGCTTCCTTGGACTGGGAGCCTCAGGGACGGAAAGACGCTCTGTGCTTGGAGACTGCCCATTCATTTTCCACAGATGGTAATCTCTTAGTAAGGTGAATTTGAAGGATTTCAGGTTTGCAGTTGAACTATGAGAAAATAGAAATGTGTACTTTTCAGTATTGTGAGTAAAATGTCTCCATCTTTTTGGTGACCATACTTCTCTGCCTTTCACTATCTTTACTAAAATGTGACATTATTAGTAGAAGCACAAAAAGGTTAATATTTCTCCCTGAGAAACAGGAGACCTGAAGGTAGTGAAGGAGCTGAGGCCAGGCATAGCAGACACTCCTGGCTCTGAGGTGAGCTCGATCTTGCTCTGCACACGCAAAGCAACCCGCAGGCCATGCTCTCCCAGCACTGTCTCAGGTGGCTCAAGGGCACATCTCAGAACTCACAGCAGACTGCTGGATTGGAAGCTAATGACTGAGTTTGGGCTTCAGATGTGATTTTCATCATCTCTAATCTCTTTCCAACCCAAATAAACTTAGTGGGACTACTAAAAGTGTCCTTAAAGTCCTTATTTCAGCATTTGAGGTTTTGTTTTCTTTAATTTTCATCTTGGACATGAAAGTCTAGCTTTATATTTTCAAGGGTCACTCACACACTGGCTGAGTCCATTTGACATTAAGGGTTCCAAAGATGAAATCAGAAACCAAAGAGAGTGCAGGCAAGGTGCACTAATTCAGAATTTGATTTGCTTTATTAGCACTGTTTTATGGTGAGGACTGCCCTAGCTTTTCAAAAGGTTTGGTTTGAGAAATGGCTCTTTGCAATCACTTTTCCAGCTGACAGCAAACTGAGGCAGAATTAGGATGGATGAGGGGGTGGAAAGGGAATTTCTACAAAACAGGATTTTGCAAGAGACAAAGTTAAAAAGTAGAATTTATCTTCTAAGAAGCTTTGGAAGTAGGTTGAATAATGAGTAGCAAAGAACTTAAAATTTTATATTTCCTTCCAATCAATTTTATGACATTTTGCACAAGGAATATTTATTTTCTTTCCCCAAATACCTTCTGGGAAGAGCATTAAGTCCAGGTCTATATATTCTGTACAACTGACAATAAGAAATCTTTCAGGAAAGGTGGGTCGATGACACTAGGGATAACTGGGCCCCTAAAATGACCATTTGACCTCTTTGCCGACTGGATTCCCTATGGTCCACGGCCGCTGACTGAGCTCCAGTTCTCAGCTCCTGCAGAGCTAGGATTTTACTCAGGCACCAAGCAGAGCCCATCGTTCTTCTCCCAGACAGGGAAATGGGCTGCATATAGCTTATTTTTATTCTTTTATTTTTTAATTGTTTTAATTTTGAAAACTATGGTAAAACACAATATAAGATCCTAGCTGCAACCATTTTGAAGTCCAGGACTAGAAGGTATTCAGGACACTCGCAATGCCACACACCCACTGTCACTAGCTAGTGATGAATCTTGTCATTCCCCGAGGGAAACTCTACACAGTCAGCAGCACCCCCGTGAATGCCACAAGGCAACTTGAGATTTTTTCTGTGTCTGACTCCTCTCTCTTAACATAGCCCTGTAGAGGTCCTTCAATTTTGTGGCAATAATGGTATTTCATTCCTTATTTTTTCAAATTTTTTACTATAGTAAACTATATATAAAATAAAGTCTGCATTCTAATGATTTTAGGAGTAGCCAGTGGTAATGCGTTCACTCATACTGTGTGCACCATAACCACGTCCACCCCCACAGCTCCCTTCTCGAACACTAACTCCCCCCAGCCCCTGACAGCCACCCTTCACTTTTTCTCTTTGACTTTGACAACTCTAGGAACCTGACAGAGTGAAATAACACAGCATTTGTCTTTGAAAACCAATAACCCTTTGTTGAAATGGGCTAAAGACTTGACAAGCTCCCTTGTGTTCTTATTTCACTATGATTTTTATCATGGGTGCAATTTATTGTATAACAATTTTGCCTAAACAAAGCTGTTAAAAATAATCAAATCTTATTAATTATAGTTAAACAGTAATAAGAGATGAATTTACATATATAATACACATGTTAGGTGGAAAAGGCTTAAAATGATTATACTTTTAAAATCTTTAAAAAAAGAGCCAGACAAAATGAAAAAATAGATAAGGAAAATAATGCAGTGAAGAGCAGAAGTCAGTGCACTGCAAAATAGGCTTGGCATTTGCATTTGACCGTGTGAGCTTCTGCCCTACACATGGTGTCCTGCAGCCAGCGTGGCTCACGCACATCCCACGGGAGGGCACTGGGAAGATGGTGAGGGTCACACATCCCTCTGTTCCTCAGGTGGTGACCCCCATATCACCTGATGGGATGAGTGCCTTTGGCTAATTCCAGAATGTTTAGGATAAAGTCCAACAGGGAGTAGGGTTCTAGCTATTGGCAGCACTTGTAACTAAAGTAAATGCTCTAAGGCATTACAGGTAAATCAGGCATGTCAGCCAAGTCAGTAAACAAGAAAGGGTAACACAAAAGCTCCTGCTCTCCAGCAGGGAAAATACCCAGCCTGTCATTAGATTAAGATGAACGTGTTTCCATGGAGAAGACGGGGAAAGTAACAAAAACGCAAGACCTTCTCCTTTGAAGGGAAGAGTTTCCTGCTCCTCTGGAAGTGGCTGTCCCTGTAGGGAGACTGAGGTAGGCGGGGCCGGAGACCCAACTTCATCTGCTGGGCCATGAGACAAAAGTTCTGCCGAGGGTCTGTGGAAAGAGCTGCCTTCCCTCTCCGCCCTCACTGTCGGCTGCGTATTTTCGTGCTGAGTCCCACACCTGAGTGTTCTCGTGCACGTGCTGTCCTGTGTGTCCCAGCATGCACTCCTGCCTGCGTGCGCCCACAGGTGTGTACTTGTGGCTTAGATGCACCTGTTCTCGCCTGCTGTGTCCACACAGCTAGATGTTCTCCTACCTGTGGTCTCCTGCAGCTCTTTCCTCCCGCTGCCGTGTGTCCTCATGCGTGTAGTACTTCATCTGTGTTCTCACTGCTGCCTCACACGTGTTCTCATGCCTGCGTGGGATGGCAGACACAGTAGCCATAGCCACAGAGGGCAAGCCGCTGAGCGGGCAGCAGACTGGGAAGTCCTAGGTTCTGTGAGTGTTAGACTGGACCTGTGGCCACCTGCCCTGGATGTTTTGTCCTGTGAAATAATAACTTCCACACTCAGCCATTCAGTCAAGCTTCCTCCGTCCAGAGACGCCCTGTTGATGCAGGGACTGCCCTTGGTTGGTGATCAGCACAGAAGGGTTCTGCTTGACCTGACATAAATGCAAGGGAGTGAACACCAGGAGCTCCTGGGGTTCCACAACCCCTCCACCCTGATCCCCCGCCACATTTTACGTGCATTTGTGAAATTTACAAAGCATTTTACACGCTTTTTTTTAAAAAAAAAATGTTAACTCCCCCCCGATCCCCAGATTCCTCCTCCCTGCACAGGCTAATGAGGGCTGTCCACACGCACACGGGTGATGCCTGGGGTACAGGTGAACTTCTGGTGGCCCCTGGAAGGCTCGAGAATGTTGTGACTAGATGTCTCAGTGAGACTGCATGGAGATAAAGCATGAAGAACAAGCCAGGTCGCTTTCACGGACCAGTTACACCCTCAGGCAACCAGGAAGGCCCTGAACAAACTTCCGTTTCTCAGGTTTGTGAGATTTCACTCTACCAGTGCTGATTCTCACGAGCAGCTGAGCAGGTGGTGGCACTGTGTGTGGGGAATGACCAGCTTTCTCCCTCAGTTTCTGACTCGAGTAAGATCACTTTGACTTGAAGCTTTGCCTCCAAATGGCCGACCTACACTTCTACCACCATCTGTGAGATGCATGGAATCATGGGGAAGGTAAAAACAACCACAGGGATCTTTCCTGCTATCACATCACGGATTAAGGGAACCAAACAGGAGCTGCCCCAGCAAAATCACTGTTTGCCTTGAAGTGGACACTGCTGAAAAGAAGCCGTCTTCTGTCACCATGAGCAATGTTGGATGGGAACAGTTACTGGAGGCCACCCTGAGCTCAGAGTCGGTGAGGATGTGACCAGCAGAAATCGCAGACAGGTTAAGCCTTTTAGCAGTTCACCCAGGAAGGCCCTGAGTGAACTTTAGTTCTCAAGTTTGTGCAAACATTTGTGGCTTACCAGCCCTGATGACACTACCTAAGAAAACGCGAAGATAGGTTCTACCACTTCTCAAACACACTTGCGATTTCTAAGTCTTGGAAGTACAAGAGCCATTCCAACTTGGAAATAAAGGACAGACTTGCTATGAGAGGCAGGCGCTGGCGCTGAGGATTGCTTCATCCCACAGAGCCTCGTAACTCATGGGCCCCCCGAGGCTGCATGGCTGCAATGTGCTTCTGCCTTGCAGATTTCAGAGTGGGCTTAGCGAACTCCCCAGGGCCACAGCCTTCTCAGCATTGCTGAATGCCACTGTCACTGTCACTCCAGAATCAGCCCAGGCTGGCTGGCTCAGCACTGTCCCTGTGAGGATGTCCCATGGAGGCTGGTGCAGGGTCAGTGAGCCAGGCATTTATGCTCAGATGACAGGGATTAGACATGCGTGTTTTATTTCCCAGGAATGTGAGGGGTTTGTCTCAATTCTTGCATCTGTGTGGATCCCAACCAGTAAATATTTAATTCTTGTACAACACTCTGCTCTGAGCACCAGACTTGCCTGTCTAGAGAGCACCGGCAGCCAGCTGGCTTCCTGCAAGATGAGGGAAGACAGACAGAGCCCCCCAGTCCCCATCATTTATTATCCCAAAATGATCAAAGATTCGGTTTGGAAAAGGATGGAGCTGGAATTGGACAAGAAAAGACAATCGTAGGAGAGAAAGGGGAGGTCTTCCATACCTCGAAGTCAGTGTTGGTTTTAATGCCTCCCGCAGGGAGTGCACTCTGCACACCGCCTCAGCCGCACTCACCTGGACTTTTATATTTAGGAGGTTTTGTCACTCCAAGTTCACTAAACATCTTCTCCTGAGCCACAGCCCCAAGTCCATCCCTCAGACCCTCCCTCTTTGTGGGCCCAGAACCGCCATTTATGTGCTCACCTTGCAGTGTGCGCCCCTACAACACTGCCCCCACATAATCACCACCTGTGCTCTGAGCAGAGAGTCTGGACGCCGTGGGCACAGGATCCACTTCTCCAGACAGCAGAAAGCAGCTCCGGCAGCCCGTCCACTGTTTGATGATGGTCCTGGGGCAGAGCTCAGGGAGCAGCCATGCTCCAAGCCTCCCCGCCTCATCCCTGTCACTCTGTGTGTCCTGTCACTCTGTGTGTCCTGTCACCTTGTGTGTTCTGTCACCTTGTGTGTCCTGTCACTCTGTGTGTCCTGTCACCTTGTGTGTTCTGTCACCTTGTGTGTTCTGTCACTCTGTGTGTCCTGTCACCTTGTGTGTCTTGTCACCTTGTGTGTTCTGTCACCTTGTGTGTCCTGTCACTTTGTGTGTCCTGTCACCTTGTGTGTTCTGTCACTCTGTGTGCTCTGCTCTGTCACCCTGTGTGTTCTGTCACCTTGTGTGTTCTGTCACTCTGTGTGTCCTGTCACTCTGTGTTCTGTCACCTTGTGTGTCCTGTCACCCTGTGTGCCCCGTCACTCCGTGTGCCCTGTCACTCTGTGTGTACCGTCACTGTGTGTTCGTGCCGCGCTTGGCAGGTGCACACCAGGGCAAACATAGAGCACCCAAATGCTGGATCTGCTCTCAGGCCCAAGAGGTACTGCAGCATGAAAGAACGGACGGCTGTCTTTTGAAAATAATACCGCCAAGAGCTGAGTTCAAGTCAGTTCTATCAAGTCTGCCCCAGCCCTCAACACTTTGCCTAGTGTCTCTCCAACTAAGGGTCCTGTCCCAGCCTCTCTTCACACAAATCCCTCCTTCCAGGGAGGATGAGGTGTTTGTCACCTTTCACAATTCCTTTTCTGAATATCAGGACATACCTAGTGAACGCCATGCTCACTTACACAGCAGTCAGTGTTCACTAGACCGTCTTACCTGTCCCTGAAAGAGGACTGACTTCTGTCCTCAGCGTCTGGGTGGTGGCTTCTGCCTCAGATTTCAACAGTGTGGTAAAGGTGTGGCACCAGAGGTCCTGGACCCCAATCCCCTCAGGCAATTTATCAAGCTCAACCATGCAAAGGAGCAGTGGACACTGAGTGCAGGCCTGGTGGGTATTGCACACTCTAAAGACAGCAGGCAGCACTGTCCCATCTCCTGGCAGAGGACTGAGGCTCTGTGTTTGGTATTTCTGGACCCTACCCTGCACACTGCTTCCCAGTTGATTTTAATGCCATCATTCCCTTGATAGACTGAGCTGTGAGCACACTATCAGAGTCCTGCTCTTCTAGAGGTAATGGCTCTGAGGATGTATGGGGAGCCCTGACTTGCTGTGTGTCAGAGGGCGGGTGGCCCTGGTGACAGGACCTTATAACTTCCCTGTTGTCTAGCCTTCTGGCCTTAGGCCAATGTTTCAGAAAAGTAAGTTAAAAAAAAAAAACACCTTTCAGCCAGAACCTTCTGCTGGTCCCTTGTGTTACTCAAGTCTATCCTGTGACGTTCTGTCATCCCATTGCAGCCTATCCCTACTCCCTACCCCTCACCTGACAGTTCACATCAGAGGTCATCTCCCTCCCTTGCCTAACAGTACCCTATGGCCCTAGCTGTTCACTGTGTACATGGAGCTCACGCCCACTTCAGGACTGAGCACCCAGCACCCCTGTGTGGATACTCTTCCTCTGGTTCCTCACTGTTCCCTGAAACATCATCCCATCTCTGTATCCCATACAGACACCCAGAGCTCCCCTGCCTCCGTCCTGTTTGTTTTTCCCAAACACTACTGACTGTAATGTGCTTGGTTTGGTTGATGTCTCCTCCATGGGAATGCAGCCTCACTGGTTTGTCCACTGTCACACCCACGCATGGAGCAGGCAGCAGATATGCTCACAAAACGCTTTCTGAATAATCAAGTGACTGAATGAACGGTGCCCTGTCTCTACTGTGCACTGCAGAGGTGAATTATACATGGAGAAAGGCTGCTGCCTTTAATAAGTCTCAGACAGCCAGACACACACAGACACACACTCCTGGGAGGAAGATCAGGGTGAGGCAGCATGCACGTGGTGGAATCCAGGGGCAATGGAGGCGAGAAGGCACCTGACTTGGAGCTGAAGTGTCTCAAAGCTCAGCAGGTAAAAGATGAGAAGTAAGCCTGGGATGGAAAGAGAGGCCTGGGAAACGTGAGTGGAGGTCAACAAGGGGAAACTTAGCAGGCTTCTTCTACAACAGGCCTTTCCTAGATGAAAACAAAAGGCCTTTGAGACTGGACACAGAATAAGCTTGCTGTTCTGAAGTGGCAAGTCATATGTGCAAATCAGATAAATAACAAACTTTCTATGATCAAATGAAAGAAGCATGGGATTGCTCTGGGAGGATTTTTTAAGTTGTTAAAGTGAACCTAATGAAATCTCCTTGACAATTTTATTCCCTGCAAATCTGCAAAGTAGCCAGTTTTATCGCAACTTATCCCTTGGGGCAAGAACAAAGAAGAGGTGCCCTGCTCATCATTGAGACTTTCTGGACTAACACAAGGAGGAGTAAATTCTGGCCTCATTCATCCCGTTCTGCTGAGGGAGTCAGAAGGTCCCCCGGCTCCATTTTCTGGTGCTTCCCACCCTGCCAGCCTCACAGAGACACAGATGCATTTTAGGACCTCCCCTTTGACCCTGGCTGCACAGCTCAAGTGTGCACAGCTGCAGCCAAGGAAGGGAACATCCTGTTGTCCTGAGAAATGGTCTCTGGAAGTCCTACAGCGTGCAATCAGCACACAGAACACTGGGCTGTGTTCTAGCTCTGCGTGACCACGTTAGCCAGGTCCCGGGAGAAAAACACTATTTCTCTGGGTGCCTGGACCTCCGTGGACAAGTGAGAGGGAGTCAGCCTCTTCCTGAGAGCTCACACTGCCCCAGTGATGACCATCTGGAATGACATTGTTGACACTACTCAGCTGAAACTGCTACACCAACACATACCCAGCTGCTGAGCCCAGGGTGAGCAGGGTACCAGGTGAGGCTCAGCATGGAGGGTGACTCCCTGCAGGACGCAGAATGGCATGGAAGTAGAACTTGGGTGAGGCAACTTATTCAGTTATTTGTAATGAATCCCACAGAATATTCACCAACAAAAGCATCTTTTGAGAGTACCCAAAATGAAAAGCATATACACAGGGCATGGCTGTGGCCTCCAGTGGAGTGCGAGCAGTCTGTCCACACTTGAGTCAAGTTAAAGTGAAGAAAGAGAAAAGGAAATAGGAAAAATGTTTGCTGACCACAATGTCTTGGGCCTCATGTCTGGCGTCCTGGTCCCATGTTATGAGTGAGGTGTTTCTCTGTGGTGTGTGTGTCCTGATACGAATGTCCATTTTCCCATGATGCACCTGTGAGGTCTACCCCAAAACTAGAGGTCCTGAAGCTCTGCTTCTTGCTCCAGAAGTAAAGCAACAGGACAAGGACGTGCCAGGCTCTCTTTCATGTGCACCACACAGGGCCCATGTCATCTGCATGCGGCTGAACAGTTGACAGAAGTACTAACCCACATCCTCTGCCCCCTGGGTTTCTCCCTGGCTTGCTTGTGTTAGTCAGATTTCTGTCTCTGTGACAAAATACCAGAGAAAATCAACTTTAAGGTGTTAGGATTCATTTTACCTCACAGCTTCAGAGGTTTCAGTCCATGGTCACTTGGCCACATTGTCTCTGGGCCTGAGGTGGGGCAGAGAATCATGGTGGGGAATAAGTGTTGGAGAACAGCTGCTCACTTCATGCCCGCAAGGAGGCAGAAAGAGAGAGGAAGGGCCAGTGTCAAAATGTCTTCTTCAACAGCCCCTCCTCTTACAGTTTCCACCACCTTCCAACAGTCCATTCAGCTGTGACTCCATCAAGGGATCAATCCACTGGGTAGATACCCATTGATGACGTCAGAGCTGTCATGATCCAATCACTTCCCAAGACCCTGCCTTTGAGCGCTGTTGCATCAGGGACCAAGGCTTCAGCACCTGAATCTTTGCCTTTGAAATGCGGGGGACATTTCTGATCCAAACCATGACAGTCCTCCCCCTCTTCCTCCTTCCTCATGAAGGCCTCTACTGACCACTGACCTCCAACCCCCAAACCCAGTGTTGAACTTTGTTCTGTTCTGAATTGGCCTGGGGCTCCATCTTGGGGCTGCAGTGGCTGAGACAGGCAAGGCCTGCATGGGTTTGCTCTGCTCCCTCTGGACAAACAGAGGAAGACAAACCATTTCCAGGCAAACCACTCCAGCAAACTCCATGTCCTGCAGTGAACTGGGGTCCAGAAAGCACAGCCAGGACCCTGTTCACTATGAGCTTTGTTTTAATAGCTATCTTTTTTCCTCCTCCTCCTCCTTCTTTTCCTTTTTTCTTTCTTTTCTTCTTTTTTCTTTTTTTTTTTTTGGCAGTACTGGGTTTAGACTCAGGAACTTAGCCTTACTAGGCAGGTGCTCTACCACTTAAGCCATGACCCTAGCCATTTTTGCTGTAGTTTTTATTTGGATAGGGTCTTGTGCTTCTTTCCCAGGCCAGCCTGGACCACAATCCTCCTATTTATGCCTCCCACATAGCTGGGATGATAGCTTACTGGTTGAGATGGGTCTCGCTAACTGCCTGGGCTGGCCTCAAACCTCAATACTCCAGATCTCTGCCTCCTGAGTACCTGCCATCTTCCAGAGTCATGTGGGGTTCTGAGCCCCAGTTTCACTATCTGTAAGGAAGATGACAATGGTGTGATGTGGGTTCCTGCCTGGCTGCTCAGCTGTGCAAGCTGCAGTCACTTGATGGCACAGGCGCTCTTGGTGGTGTGGGGTCTGCACTGTCTGGGCCAAGGAGTATGAAGCTCCCATCAAATGCCTAGATGTGTTTAGCAAACAACAGCCACCCCCCTTCCACCTACACCCAAGGTTGCTCCAACACCCCACAGTGCCAGATATCTAACTGCAAAACAAGCTTAGGGAAACAGCTGCACGAACGGGTTGTGTGGGGCAGGCCATCAGCACCACCTGCATTTGAACACGATAGCAGCTGCAGACACTAGATGGGCTCTTGTCTAAGCTCTTCACCTGCTGTGACTCACTCAAGCAGCACTCTGGAGCCCTGAGGTAGGAGGGCCCTGTGAAGGAGGACCACAGCAGCCCCTGCCTGGAAGGTCCAGGTTGCCACTTAAATGAATTACAACAGGCAGAGCTTTGAAGAGAGCTTGGCCCATGTTTGCAGCTGTCATTATCTTCAAATGGTGGCAGTGGTGATTGACTGCCCTCTACAACCCAAGTGAACGGCCAAGTTCACCACATCAAGACAGTGGCCACGTATGGGCTTCAGCTGTACATTCTAGCTCCTAAGCCTTCTGATTTCACTGCGCTGTGTGGACCCTAAGGGAGCCATGGGATCCCTCTCTGCTGCAGAAAATCCCCAGTCAGTATCCACAGAGGCCTCTGGGGTACTCACGGCTGTGTAGTGAGGCTGAGCCCTGGGCTGGATGGTCTGAGGAGAAATTCCTGGGTCCACTGACAGCAACTGGGCCATAAGCACCATCCCGTGCCTCAGTTTCCCTGGGTATAAGATGGGATTAATAGCAGGATGAGTCACTACTTGCACAGTGACAGATTTTAAAGTGCCCGCTCCTGGCCAGCACTAGGTAAACATCAATGCCATAATTTCTACATATGGAAAAGTAAAGACAAAATTAGTCATTGCTCTGGAACCTTCCAGTCAGTTATGTCCAGAGCGCCGGGGACAACATGGAATTTCGAAACGCACCGATGCTCCGGCCAGCAGAAGCACCTGCTGCCTTCTGCGTGTCCCCTCACTGCAGGGGTCTGGCGGCCACAGCTGCACGTGGCCCCGGGGAGTCTGGCAGCCAGGGTGAGGTGTGGAGCCCTGTCCAAGCCCAGACATTGGGGTGCGGCAGCATGGGCTTCAAGTGTTGGGTGGTCTGCTAAGGACCAGCTCTGTTACTTATGGAATGGAATGGTCTGACGTGGGGTGGGACATCAGCGAGCTGGAGCCCAGCATGAGGTTATGCTCAGGGCCCTTCAGTCCAGCAGGAAGCTGGGGACACAGGAAACAGTGGTCCAGGCAAGTTTCCAGGGCTCACAGGCTAGAGGGAGGAAGGAGGAGATCTCACTGTGAGTTGAGGCAAAGCCTTCATGAGGCTGTGTGTGAGGCACCCACAGTCACCTGGACGTGAAGTTTCCATGTGGGGTCCTTCTGGGAAGATGTGTTGACACACACGAAAGCCCCTGGGGTGTTCAGAGGGTGATGTGTAGGGACACAGGTGCTTGAAAGTAGGTATTGGTTACATGGCTTCATGATAGGGCCAGGACTGGACATTTCCACATGGAGACCTCTGCATGGCACCAGAGGACCAGGAACATCTTTTCAGAGAAGGAGAAGAAAGCTCACTCCTCTTCCCATCATGGAATCATGGAAGGAAAGTAAAGCACAAAGCATGAGAAGACCGGGAAGTGTTGAATCTGAGCACACTTCTGACAAAGGCTTTTCAAGTTTAAGTGCAGCCTCCAGCTTGTCCTCCAGCTTGTCCTCCAGCTTGTCCTCCAGCTTGTCCTCCAGCTTGTCCCTGGAAACATAACTCTTGCATCAAGCTCTATAAATGAATTGGCTGCAAGAACTTCTTGATGCAACTTTTAGTGAGCCCTCCACAGGTCACTAAATAATAGTCCCCGTGGTCCTGAGATGTCACCACGTACGGCAGATACCTGTCCATGCTGTCCTCTGGAGAACTTGTACCCCCTCCTGCCATTAAACAAGCGCTGGGAAAAGAATCTCCAAGGATGAGGATATCCCATGGGTTTGACTTTTTCTTTTCTGTCATTGATGCACATAGTTGAAAGTTTTAGAATAATACAAAAGGATTTCTAATTTGAGGTAACCTTTAAGAATCTAGTATTTCAAAGCAATGGTAAAATTCTCCCACTACATGCAGACGTGTCTTCACTGTGACTCAAGTTTCAGTACCAACCGCGTAGTCACGCCACACACACTCACGCCACCCGTCCAGAGCTGGGATTTTGCTTCACATTTACAAACCCTGCCATTTCACCTTAATATTTCTCAACTGTGTGCAATTTGGTTCTCAAAAATGTCACCAAAGTGAATTATTTTGAAGACAATTCTATCCCACACACACCTCTGCCAAACAGGGTTTTTTAAAAAAATTCTTTTTCTCACAAATTTTAGGTAAAACTTCCTTTTGTAGTCAGGCATCTCCCTAATAAATTTCAGAGTGGAAGAAATGTCCACTCCTCATGAAGCAGAGAGGATAATGGTGTAGCTGTCGTTGGTTCATGGATTAGATAACGCTGTGTGCAAGTCAGAGTCCCAGCAATTTTGCTGTTTTATGACATAGGAGCATCTCTGTGATTGAAGCTATGCATTATTTGACTCTTGGGATCTGCAGAACAAATTCTCAAACGGAGGAGCCAGCACCTCTCCTCCTACCCAAGCCACTGGTTGGTCACACCCAGTTGGTTTTCACGTCTCTTTGGTGTCAAAGTTTTCATCCTGGTGGATGCTCTTAGTTCTTCCTTCAGGACAAATTGTCTTTCTTCAAGGAATTTCTCTTGGGGATTCTAGCTGGGGTCGTCAGCCATCGCTGTCATCCCCACGTGGAGCTATCTGGGGGCAACACGAGCGGTAGGCTGCGTGGTCTTCTGGGTTGGAGTCCTCTCTGATACCAAAGACCTGCCTGGTCCCAAACATGGCAGAGAGTCCACAAGTGCGCAAAGCCTTTGGCTTATAACTAATCTCTTAAAGATAATTTCCTTTCTTATTTCAGGCTTGCAGATGCTTTACAGATCCCCATTTGGTTACCCTGTATGGAGCAGGTGACTTTCAGTAACGGAAGAAACAGTTAACTCCTCGTCGTCTTCTTTATGCAGATCAGATGTTCACACCAAGGGAGGACCAGCTGTCAGTGGAGGTGATGTGGAGGTGACTCACCTTAGGGAGGACCTGGCTGAGTCACAACGTAGGACAAGAGTGCTGGATTTATGCTCCCTGATTAATTTTCCTTCTGTAATCAAGGCTGTCTATTGGGATGAAAATAAATATTGTAAATGTAATTAAATGCAAAATATTTCAGGTTAGTATTGAACTTTCTGACAATAAGAAATTGATTTTTCAATAGGCAATTGAGCCATTTTTAAGAATGGCTGCAAATGTCTCCTTCTTTCTCTGTTGAAGTGTACTCCTTCTCTAATAAACATCATTTTCACTACGAAGAAAAAGACTGGTAGCAAACAAAACACGTTACAACGCATAAGATTAAGCATTCATAAGTAGATTAGTAATTATGACAATGTTAATCTCTACTTATTTGATAATTTAAAGCAGCTAAATATGTTACTTGTGTAAGTGACCAAAATATTTTGACAAACTAGTTTCTGGTTACACAAAAGACTGTGGTATTCTACAATAAAACGATTTACTTTTGTCTCCATTGCCTTAAAATATCTTCAAAAACAGTAACTCAATATGAAATTCCACCAAGAATAGACAAGTGGCTAATTTTAATGTCAACAGCCAAGACAAGGAAGGAAAAGAGGGGGAGAAGGATCACAAGGAAAGTCTATTTCAGAGTGTCTAACATTAGAAAAACAATAATGAATGACTTTAGTTTGCTATCATATAACAGAATATTAAGTGAAACCCTAAACTGGTTATTTTGTACATACACACTAAAATTAATTTGCTGATGAACAGAATATCCTGAGTAAAGCCGTGGCTTGCCAGCGATTCCGTGGGAAGACAAAGGGGAGGGGAGGTTATGGCTGTGAGGGTGACGAACAGTCTTAGGCACAAAACAAGCAATTTCTGTGCTCAGGTGGTGAGTTGTGTGAACCATGAGGATTGAAAACTTGGAGAGGATTTTAAGCATATAAAATGTTAGTTATGTTCACCAGATTTCACATCTTGAGGCCCACGAACAGCCCATCCCAGGCACCTGGTAGGGCGTGGGTACCTGTGCCAGGTAGCCACTCTTTATGATTCTGCAGATAAGTCACAGAGACACAGAGCTGCGTTCCTGGAATGTCAATGGGAAAGTGCGTTTCTGAAATGGGACCTCTGGGGAGAGTGCGGCAGAAAACAGAGCCTGGAACCAGCGCTGAATCGAGGGGGCCAGGAAGCAGGGGCTGAGGGCAAAGTGCCCAGGTGGCTCCCAGATGCAGCTTGGACCACAGGTATGCGAGAGAGCTGCTCATGGCAGGGCCTGGGGGATGGCAGAACAAGTTTGTTACCATGCAAAGGGCCTGCTGACCCAAGGCAGTCTCTGGTCTGATTCTGTCAGCAGATTTGCTTGATGTAGTCTAGAGAGTCCACGCTATGTGGGCCATGTGGCCGGCACAGGTCTCATTTCTCTCACTCAGCATAACAGATTTGTGGCCATCATGGTTTGGCTTTCACCAGCAATTTTTTTCTTTTTGTTTCTGGGTCATATTCCACTGTCTGACAACACCGGGACAGACACAAGGCTGTGCTAGCTTTGGCCAATCATGGACCGAGCAGCTGGACACATTCTCTTGCGGGGCATTTTGGACATATGTACTGATTGTCCACAGTACCGTGTACTGATGGACCTCGAGAAACATCTACGGGTGGAAGTGCTCACAGTTACAGGAGAGTTTAGCTCTTTGAGAAAGTGTCAAATACTTCCAGGCCGCACACCCACACTCAGGGAGCCGCTCTTGGGAGTTACGGCTAAACCGCAGTTCAAGGCCGACCTCTGGCCTTCTCAGGTGGCTATTCCATTTCAGTGAGTGAGCAGCAGATCTCCTTGGGGTGTTAATTTGAATTTTCTTAGTGTCACTTAGTTGTGCCAGTTTTTCTGGAATATCAGTGACCACAGCATCTGCACACATTCCCTCCACATATTTTGGAAGGAAAGCATTACTTTTTGCTGCACCATGGAAGGTCAGTGGGTTTGGTCTTAGGAAGGCCTCCCTGTCCTGTTCCTCCTCCATCTGCAATGCACAGGCATCACAGTGTCCAACCTGCTGCAACGGAAGGAGACTCGCCTCTGCTTCTCTTACCACACCATGCACACAGCATTTCAGGATGGAAACAAAGGTTGACTTTTAGTGGAACTGAGTTTTTCCTGGTGACTAGGAAGTGGTTATGAGCCATGGGAATGCAATCCTTTAACAGAAGCCATCAGGTGTGTCTGTGGACCAGGCTGCAATGGGAGAACAGAGGGAACAGGAGGAGGGTCAGGTGTTGTGGTGTTGCTACCATGAGATGGGAGCCTGGCAAAGTCCCCTAAGGGATCCACCTGAGAGGTCAAGAACCACAGAAGGAAGAGACTGAAGTTATGGGTCAGAGGAGGTTGTGCCCGGGAGTGGATTTCCCTTCTCTTCCTGCCGGCGTCTGGCCTCATTTCCTGCACAGGTGTCTGCAGTTCCAGCGCACAAGTGGAAGCCGCACATTGCCACCTCAGCTCAAATGTATCGGGCCTGTCTTCCATGTCCCAAGTTTTGTGTGTGGTCACCCCTGCACTGTGTTAGAGCTGCTTGCTGAAGGCTCAAGGCTGGGAGGCCCTCAGTGCCAACTCCACCCATCATGCAGGTGAAAAGACAGAAGAGCTGCAATGTCAGCACCACTCCTGGGCAAGGGTCTCCCCCACAGCACCGCGCATGGCTGGTGCCAATCTGCATGGAAACTTCTAGTAGGTCATGGGGCCCCAGGGCCTTGGTACCAAGCTTCCTCCCGCCTATGTGTAGAGAGAGAAGTTGGTCCCCTTTTCTAAGACCCACAGAGGATGGGTCTTAGAAAAATGTGAATATGTAAGAAACTTTGAATAGGAATTTGAGTGTCAGTTTTCTATGAATCAGTGTCGTGCTTGGCCATAAGCGAATCAGTCTAGGATTGGTTCAGTCCCTCTCTAGACCCTTGGAGCATTCATCCGGTGACTACGTGGAGAAGTGTGCTCACTGGGGACCCTCGCCCCATCACCCCACATGTGCAGGGTGTTCTGTTCTGTTCCCATCACCAGTCCTATAGCCCTCTTATTGGCTGTCCCCCCCTATCCTCTTGAAGCCCTCATGGAATAACCAACTTTTCCACACAGGTTCAGTTCTCTCATCATTAACATCAAAATTCAGACAGACATCCTCATTGCTGTGCAAACCTGTGCTAGTTTTCTTCCATGCTAGCTACTTCCATTCAATTCCTGTCCTTCTAGAATCTCTGTTCTCACCATGTGAAGAACAACAGCCATTAAAGTGTATCGATTCATTTTCAAACCCTCTGTTGACAGCTCAAAGCAGTTTACATGAAACAAGCAGAATAATAAGACTCATCTGTGAATGCAAGACCCTTTCACGAGAGACCTCATGCCCAAGCAACTCAGCCCCAACAGCAAAGCAGACAACTGCCATTAGCTGTCAGCTACTTGGCCTGAGAAAATAAATCCCTAACAAAAAAATGAAACTCAGCCAGGCACCCGAGGCTCACGGCTGTAATTCTAGCTACTTGGGAGGCTGAGATCAGGAGGATCAGGTTCAAGGTTAGCCCAGGCAAATAGGTTGCAAAACCCCCATCTCCAAATTAACCAGAACACAATGGACTAAAGGCATGACTCAAGCAGTAGAGTACCTGCTTTGAAGCGCAAAGCCTTAAGTTCAAGCCCCAGTCCCATCTAAGAAAGAAGAGAGAGAGAGAGAGAAAAGAGAGAGAGGAATGGAGGGAGGGAGGGAGGGAGAAGAGAGGGAGGGAAACTTGGATTAGATCTGGGGTTGGGGAGGGTGACTCACTGTCCATCTCCTGTGCAGGCACCACTAAGCCATTACCACAGGAAAATTAAGTGGGGAACTTACAGAAGAAAGCAACTGAAAATATTGTTCCTTATTAGGGCCTGAGACTAAATTGCTAAAACAAAGTGTGTCAGAAAGAAGAAAGGAAAAAAAGAAGTGAGAGAGAAAAGAGTAGAGGACAGAGGCAGGATTTAATGCTGGGCCCTCCCCCTCTTGGAGAACACATGTGTATGGACAGCATGGGACAGCCATTTTGCAGGTTGGACCAGTTGGCTTTGGTCACATTAAGTAGTTCAGTCTACACACAGCAGAGATGCCTGCTGGACCCCGGACAAGCGTTCTGGGAGGGCCTTTCACCTGTGGCCCATGGTTCCCCAGGACCTGCAGGTGCCTTGCCTTGACACGGGCTTCACCTTTCTCCACCAGCCTCCTGTCTCACACATGGCAGGGAAAACCCAGAAAACACCGGCTTCTTCCCCGACAGGTCTAAAATGCAAAGTTGGTTCTCTTTAAGCTAAGGAAAAAGAACAAGCTCCCACATCTGCAAAGAATGCTTTTAAAGGGAATGTCAAAAATGAGCAGAAATTGCTTCTTCCAGAGGCTTAGGCCCCCTTCTGTGGCCAGGCCTGGACCATGATCACATTCTTGCTTTGATGTCTTCAAAAACACAGACATGCCAGAGTTGTGCAAACTATGACATGGACCAGAGGATATGAATCATTTAGCATCCAAAACCAAGAGGAATCTCAACACCCATCTAATTAGAGACTGTGCAGCCTGGATTGAGCCAAGGCGCCTCCCTTTTCTCCTCCACATGCCAGACTCACCCTGCAGGGGCCAGTGTGGGCCTTCAAGGTGGGCAGCCTCCTCACTGCCCTGCACCTGCTAAACCAGCTGCCAGAGTGGCCAGCTGTGCCCTAGAGAAGGAGGGCTGGAAGTCCCTCCAGAACCCTCATGGCCCAGCTGCTCTCAGCCTGGTTCAATCAGATGGAAAGGAAGGCCTTCTGTGCTTTCCAGAAGTCCCATCGCCACTCTCTCTGTGACATGGCTTTCGTGAGGATGACCATAGCGACAAGGCTCGTCACACTCCTTAGTGTGGGGTCCTCGTGGTGGGGTGTGACACGGCCTCTTCTGGCAACAGTTTTCCCAAATTCATTTTGTCCCATGTTTTCCCTTCATAAACTCTCTAATGGGATTTTTTTCCCTACATAGTAGAAATTTTTCTTTGACATGTGTACTCAGCATTAATAATTAAATAAATTCCTTTTTTCTTAGAGCCACACTTGACAAAACTGGAATCATGACTTACTTTGGAGAGAATTCATACGAAAGTCAGTATGATCTATGGTCTAAACCTAAATTTACTCTGAAAATCGCACACAAAGCTGGGCCTGTCACACAACTAACTGTGGCACAGGTTGGGTGTGAACTGCTGAGGTCAGTATGGAAAACGGCATGGTGGTCCCTCAGGATGTGAGGAACAGAATCACCACGTGCTCTGAGATCCCACCTCTGTGTGTCCACCCAGACTAGAAGAGACACTTGCCCGCTGTCTTCACAGCAGCCAAGAGACAGAAGCAGCGCAGGTGTTGATGAATGGATAAACTAAACGTGGAACACCCACACAGTGGAATAGTACTCAGCACTGAAAAAGGAAGGGGTGCTGCGACATGCTGAGTGTGGATGAGCCTGCAGGACCCTGTGCTCAGGGATGTCGTAAGTCAGCCACAGATGGATACACGCGTGCGGCTCTGCTTCTGTGAGGCCCAGACAGTGGCCCGGTCCACAGAGACAGGAAGTGGAATGGCTGTTGCCAGTGGCTGGCAATGAGAGGAAGGGCTCAGCGGATACAGATTTTCAATGCTGAAAATGAAAAAATCCTGCAGGAGGACAGTGACCCGCACAGTCAAAATAGCTGAGGCAGAAAACTTTACGTCAGGTATATTTCACCACAATTTAAAATAAGTTAAATTTTAAATGACATACTGAAATTAAAAATATTAAATAGGACCCTCTGGGCTGCTTCACTCACCTGCACTTAGCTTGTTCTAAGTGATTTCATTTCAACAAAGGGAAACAATATATTTTGAGTAAATGAATAAAATGTTTAGATGATTAACTCTGGTAGGAAAATAAAATGAGTTAAACTCGTTTCTCAAGAACGTTGTGTGTTCGTGTTGGGTTTGCAGAAATCCCACCGAGGAGCCCAAGTCCACCCCAGGAGGCTGTCAGGAGGTGGAGTTCCCAGTTCTGCATCTCTCAGGGAAGCCGGGGTAAATGGAGGCCAGCAGGTGCCTCAGTGGACGACATCTCCCTGGCCAGGCAGCTGTGCAGCCTCTGCCTCCCGCGGTTCAACCATTAAGTTTGGGATGAAAGGCGCAGAGGCCGCTTGGGCACAATGATGGTGCAGCCATCACGGTGAGGCCGTGGTCACCAGCCAGGCCCCAGGCACACCAGTTAGCAGGTCACAGCAGCCAGCATAAGGGACATACTACGATCTGAATATAAAATGCCCTCCCAGACTCATGAGTTAAAGCCCAGGTCCCCAGCTGGTGAAGTTCTTTTGGAAGGTTCTGGAAACTTCAGGTGGGGCCGAGCAGCAGAAGCAGGTCACTGGCGACATGACCTTAGAGACTGTCATGTCCTGGGACCCGCCCTGTCACTCCCTCTGCTTCCTTCAGCATGGGCAAACAGCCTCTGCCACACACTCCCATCAGCGGCATAGAGCCTGGGGCCAAGAACCATGGACTGGGCCCTCTGATACCAGGGGCCGAACGCGTCTGTCCTCACGTTGTTCTCTCAGGTATTGGGCCACAGAGATGCAAACACTGCTCTGCTTCATTTTCAGGGCCTGGAGAGAATTCTCATCCATTTGCTCTCTCTCCCACCTCCTTCCCTCTCACCCTCCCCTCAAAACCCAAAACAAATTCTACATCAACCTTTATTGAAGAATATTCTGCTTCAACTTTGCACAAGTCTGTGCAGAAGGACTGGAACCATTTTCACTTTTCCAATGTGGGGCCCCTTGAGGAGCAGGGAAGCTGAGAAAAGTCAGCATGGCACCGAGGATGAGGCCTGAGGAATGGGAATCAGAAAACCTCTGTAGCCTGGTGCAGATGGGTGAGCTGTGAGTCCTTGCAGCCTCCCACATCCTGGTACCAGCAGGTCAGCAGTCACACGGGGAGGAACAGCTGAAGTTTCCCATCCAGCGTGGCGGTGGCCAGCTGTAATAGAAAGTAGAGAGCCATGTTACTTAGTTACTTGCAAGGTCTGGATTACAGAACAGAATGCATCAAACAGTAAGATCCATATGCTCGAAAGGAAATACTCTCACTTGATCAATCCGAGCTACATTTCATTTCTACTTTCATCTCTTAAGTGCCTTGGTCAGAGTCGATCTTATGAACCAAAGGTCATAAGATAAGATATCCCTCGTAATGACTGCATGTTACCAGTCAATTACAGGACGGACAGACCAATCACAGGAGAGGGTTCTGGAAGACAGCAGGGCAGGCTGCCTCAGGACCCTGTCTTCCCCCCAGGACAGGAACCTAAGTCTGTTTGGTGTGAGTATCTTGCAACTGTGGAGCAACCTGTTCTCCAAACATCAGAGGTTTATGTTGGGATGACCACTTTCCACTTCAGACCATAGAGGTTTAGACAAAGAGGGAGTACAGATGAAGAGGGGGTGCAGATGAAGATGGGGTGCAGATGAAGAGGGGAGGCAGACAAAGAGGGGTGGCCCTTGTTGTGGCACCCTCTCCATCACTGCAAGCCCTCCCTCTCCAGGAGAAGTGACTCCCAGGGGATTTAAGGGTCAGTTCCATTTACACCACCTTCATTTTTCTCTTCTGCTCCTTTGGGAGCCACACAGTGAAGAAGAAATTGAAAATCAGCAGCATAGTAGGGAAAATAGAAATGACTGTGTGCTGAAAAAAAATGCTTAAAATATAGTTGAGAAAATCTGAGTTTACATTGCAGGTTGATCCTGAATACAGAACAGTCTGTGCAGCCAAAGTAAAAATAATAATAACAAACAAAATCATATCCATGGGAAATGGGAGACTTTAGTTTCCAGAATTATCATGTTATTGCACTGAAGTGTCCATTTTTCAACAAAGAAATAGGAAAGTGTAGCCTAGCCAGCTCATTTAAAAAGAAAAAACAAAAACCAACAGAAATTGTCCCTGAAAAAGACCTATAACAAAAACTCCTTAAAACAACTATTTTATTTTTTTTCAAGAGGGCCAGAAGGCTGATGACCGATTGGCAAAATTTTATTTTTCTTTGCAAGCTTTATACAAAAGAGGAAGAGACTTAAACATCAAAAACACCCTGACCTAGTTACAACCTTTCTGTTTTTGCCTCCCTGCATTCTTACTGCCAGTGTCCTTGACTAAGTACAAATTTCTTTTTTTTTTAATTTATTTTTTTTAATTTTATTATTCATATGTGCATACAAGGCTTGGGTCATTTCTCCCCCCTGCCCCCACCCCCTCCCTTACCACCCACTCCGCCCCCTCCCTCTCCCCCCCCACCCCTTCAATACCCAGCAGAGACTATTTTGCCCTTATTTCTAATTTTAAAACAACTGTTTTAAAGATGCTCAGAGAGTCAAAGGAAGATGTAAAGATTTTTGGTGATCCACAAATGAAATGGAAATATCAACAGAGAGAGCAAAAGTGAAATTAAACTAAAAGGAAGTTCTAAAACGGACAAAGGAGAGTAGCTGATGAAATATTTGCTGACAGTGTTGAGGCAGATAAACAGGCTGAAGAAAGAATCAGCAAACCCAAAGATAAGAGAAGTCATGGAGTCTGAGGGACATGAAGAAAAGCAGCTGAATAAAAGCGAATGGAGCTGGGCATGGTGGTGCACACCTGCATCCCAGCACGTGGGAGGCTGCAGCAGAAGGATCACGAGTTCAAGGTCAGCCTAAGTTACATACATTGTAAAACCTGACTAAAACTGTGCAGACCAAGAACCTATGACCAACCTGTGCACTGCAGGAGGAGAGGGAGGGAGTAGAAGAATATTTAAAGAAATAATGGGTGAAAACATCCCAAATTTGATGAAATACACAAATATAAACATCCAAGAAGACCAATGAGCTCCAGGTAAGAGGAACTCCAAGAGATGCCCACTGGGACATGTTATGATCAAATTTTCAAAAGTCAAAAGCAGACTGAATCCTGGAAACACCAAAAGGAAAGTGACCCCTGACATACAAGGTCATTAGAACATTTTTCATCATAAACTTTGAAGGTTAAAACCAGTGTGTTGATAGAGTCAAGGATCTAAAGGAAAAATGCCAACCAAGAATCCTACATCCAGCAAGTGTGTCCTTGAAAAGTGAGAGAAAAGTAAGACCTTTCCAGATCAACAAAAGCTTAGGAGTTCATTACACTAGACTGTCTGCAGGAAACGCTCCTGGGAGTCCTGCCTGGTGAAATCTCCAGTGGCCATGAAAGAAGCTCAAAGCCTAGGGAAGAAATGCAGATTCAACAGCGGTGCGCACACGGCAATTGTAGAGCTAGTGTTACTGTAACAGGACTTTGAAACTCCACTTTTCAGTGTGATTTAAGACACAGATCCTTAAAATAATTATGGACATAACAAGTAGTATTGCTGTAAGTCTGGTTTGTAACTCTACTTTTTCTACATAATTTAAGGTATCAATATATTTAAAAGATTTGTTAGTTTATGTTTGGGGAACCAAAATATATATGTAAGGATATACTTTTTTTTTTTTTTTTTTACTTCAACAGCTGAAATTGGTGGGGATGGAGAGGCAACTTTAGGAGATGAAATGTAACCTCCATGGTAAACACAACAAAAATGTCTATAGAACATGCATAAAAGGAAATGAGAAATAAATTGAATTGTTTCACTGCAAAATGAGCTGAAGACAAAAGAAGACAGTAATGCAGGAAGTGAGAGACAGACAGCTGTCAGACATGGGAAATAATTTACAGAATAAGTCCCTCCTTATCTATTATTGCATAAACGTAAGTGGAACAAACTCTCCAATAAAAAGGATTCACAGAATTAATTAAAACAGAGGTTCCACTTGTATGTTGTCTACAAGAAACTCACTGAAACTGAAAAGATAAGGGAAGATATTTCATGCAAATAGCAAAAGAGAGTAGAGATGACTATAATAGTATCACAAAAAAATAGCCTTTAAATGAAAAAGGTTACAAGAAACAAAAATGACATTGTATATAAATAAATGTTGCAACACAAGAAGACACACTGTTACGTTGACGCAGCTAACAGATACCTCCAAATATGTGAAGCAGAAGCCTGCAGAGCTAAAGGAAGAAACAGTCTTGGATTAATAGAGACCTCAAAATCCTCCTGGTAGTAACAGACGGGACCAGCAGACAGCAGATGTGTAAGTGTACAGAGGACCAGCAACACAAGAAGTAAACAAGATCTAATGGGCACATGCAAAGGACCCTTCCCAAACATGCACGGGACATTCTCCAGGTAGACCATACTTTAAGCTACAAATTAAGTCTCAATATATATTGAAAAAATAGATATCAAACATTAGATGAAATTTTCACAAAATTGTGAAAATTAAATGTCATATTCTTAAGCAACCAATGGATCAAAGAATAAACCACAAGAGAAATTCTAAAATAGTGAGATGTGAGTGAAATTGACAACACAGCATGCAAAAAAAGATCTGTGGTACCACTAAAAAGGGAAAAAATCATCAATGAAACCAAAAGTTGGGTTTGATCCCCAGAACCCTGGGAAAAAAATAGCACCGAAAGAGTGCAATAGGAATTCACCAAGGAGATTAAAGAATTGTACAACAAAAACTACAAAATATTGCTAAAATAAATTGAATACATAAATTAATAAAACATCCCATTCTCATGGACCGGAAGACAGTATTATTCAAGCGTCTAAATTACTAAAAACTATCTACAGAGCCAATGCAATGCTTACCAAAGTTCCAGTGACCTTTTTCTTGCAGAAATGGAAATGCCTATCCTAAAATTCATTTGTCATCCTAAGGGCCCCTGAACAGACCAAAAAAAAAAAAAATCTTGAAAAAGAATGGAACGGGAGGACTCACGCTTCCTGATTTCAGAACTTAACTGCGGCACTGTAGAAATCAGAACGGGATGGGATGGCGTAATTGCAGATGCACAGACTAAGGAACAGCACAAAGCTCTCAGAAGTAAATGCTGTGTGTCGGCACGTGGTGCTTCTCTAGGGTCCCAAGACCGTTCAGTGGGAAAAGAATGGGTCCTATGAAAACTGGGTATCTACAAAACGAAGCGGGACTCCTACCTCACACCATAGACAAAAACAAGTTCAAATTTAAGAGGTAGTGTAAGAAATACAGTAAAACACTTAGAACAAAAATAGAACAAAAAATTCATGCACTGGAGTTGGCAATGATGTCTTTTGGATATGACACCATAGGTAGATGATAAGAGAAAACTGACAAGTTGGACTTCATGAGATTTTTAAAATTTGTGTGTAGAATTTAAAGTGTGTCACCACCAAAATAAAAGAGCAGCCCACAGAATGGGAGGAAATACTTGCAAGTCATATATCTAATAAGGGATTGAAATTCACAATTTATATATGCAACCTAAAACTCAATAACAAAAAAGCAAATAATCCAATTCTAAACTGGGCAAAGGGCTTGAGTTGACATTCGTCCAAAGAAGGAAATGTGTGCAAATGGCCAGTGAGCACATGAGGATGCTCAACTGACTAAGCATTTGTCAAATACTATCTCACGCCTATCAGGATGGCTGTTGTTTAAAGAAAGAAAATAATGAAAAAATGAGAATGTGGAAAAACTGGAACCCTGTGTGTTGCTGATGGGAAGGATATAAGTGAAGCAGTATGACAGTTCATTAAATACTTAAAAACAGAACTGCATTATCCAGCAATTCCATTTCTGCATGTGTTAGCAAAAGCATCAAAAGCAAGGTTTTGAAGAGGTGTCTGTACGCTCTCATTCATGGCAGCCTCGTTTATAATAACTAAAACACAGATGTCCATCAATGGGTGAATAGGCAAGCAAAATGTGAACTATCCATACACTGCATTTATTAAGCAGAAAAGTGAAGGAAATTCTTTTGTATACCACAATCTGGATGAACTTTGGGGACGTAATGGCAAGTTAAATAGGCCAGTCACAACACGACAGATATGGGGCACTTAGCGTAGTCAAATCAGAGCAACAGAAGTTGAGTGGTGGCTGCCGAGAACTGGAGTGAGAGAGAAAGTGGGCAATTATTGTTCAGCAGGCACAGAGAATCCATTTACAAGGTAAAGAATAGCGATGGTGGCGGTGAAGGGTGACCGTCTTTCCAGGTGAAGAGTCACCGAGATGGTGGTGAAGGGTGCAGGCTTGATAACTGCATTTCACAGCACTCCCGAAGAGAATTGTGTATTGTGTGTTTTACCAAGTGAAATCATTGCGGGAGCAAGACACACTGCACCACTTTAGATCCCTGCTCCCATCTGTAGTGGCTTTCACGTGGAGAGAGGCCCCAGCACGTAGGGTCGCTTGTTCAGTTCCTCACTACTCCTGCTTCCTTTTACTTTTTTGAAGGAGCCAACTTAATAAAACCAGGTCTTTTATGTACTGCCACCGAACCATGAGTTCTGCATTTTGAGGGAAGCTCAGGAAAGCACTGGCAAACTCTTTTGCCAGGTGTCTGAGTCCGCTGAAGCCGCCATAACAAGACACCGACACCATAGACTGTACGGATTATGCAACAAGGTTTTCCTCACCGTTCTGGAGGCTGGGAAGTCCCAAGGCAGATTGGCACATGATTGGCGCATGGATGGGCCTGGTAGGGCTCTGCTGGCTGGCACAGGCTGACTTCTGCTTTGGGTTCACATGGCCTGCCCCTGGTGCATGAAGACAGGGCCAACCATCATATCTGCCCAGACCACATAATCCCTGTGGTTCCATGGATGACCCCACACCTAACACACCAGGCAGGCATACGCCAACCACGGAACTCAAACTGGAGAAGTCCCATCCTTTGAAGCCAAACCAGAAGTGGCCCACCTGGTGAGCTGGTGTTGGAAGTGACAGAATCCCCTGCTGTGCCATTCTTTCTTCCTGAGGAATAGTTGCCTATTGGGCTCTGGTAGGTCATGATGCTGGCTTTGCCCTGATGCATTTCCCAAAAACATCTGGATTTTGTGATAAGCACACGAGTCCCAGGCTAGGAGGTTCTCATACAGTAGTACTGTTGACCTGGACTTGCTGAGATTCTAGCAGCAAATTCGTGACAGGCTTAAGGATGCAGCACTTGTGCCGTTGCTCCAAACTCCATTCTTCATTTTGAGCCAGGAGTGGCCACATTGAGCTTGCATCTCTGTCCACAGACAACCATCACCTCCCGTGAGGTCTCGGGTTGGCTGTGAGCATCTAATCACACAAGCTCTGGACACACTTTATTCCCGAGACCAACGGTGTTTTCCACCAAAGAGCAAAGTGTTTTATTTCCAAAAATAAAATGAGATAGAGGTCAATTCCTTGAGTTCGATTGGAGATCACCTCATGGAGGGGGCTTGTATGTTAGAGGCTATGGAGGGCATTGTGCAGGCCCGGGGCTTAGATGTTCTGTCATCAGGAAGCAGGCTTCCACCAGGAGGACTCAGTGCCTGGGCAGCTTCCTCACTTGCCAGCAAGCAAGCCATCAGCAGGAGCATCTTAAGAGCGGGAGCCCTAGCCACCCTCATGACTTTGAGCATCACTTCCAAACAGATGATGATATTTAAGTGCTTCTGATGACTTTTCATCGCTATCAAAATCCTGTGTTTCAAAATATTATACAGCTTGACTTCATAGACAACCTCATGCAACTTCAAATGCAACCAGCCCATGCAAGTCCTGTCCAAAGAAGACAGTGTACCTCGTCTGTCATAGGGTATTAATTAAAACATCTTTGACTCGTCTCTTGATTCAAGTAACAGACTTACTGCCCAATGACTGACAGTTTGGCCGTCTTTCACTTTATACCTCTGTTTTCCCTTTCTTTCAGCCACCCCATGGTTCCACACTAGGCCAGGTCATTTCATCTCACCCTCAAATTGTGTGAGCTGCTCTCAGCTCCTGTCCCAGTCCTGCCCTCCTCGCTCTAGCCCACCTGGCATATTTCTGCCAATCGATTTCCTCAGTCACTTCCTACGCCCTTCCATATTGTGGCCAGGAATTTAAATCAATCATGTCAAGATGGAATTTGACGTTGGGCCCAGTGTTTGTCCTGTCTGCATCTCTCTCAGGGAATGCAAATGCTTGGTGTCTGTCCCCCGCCAGAACACAATCTCTCCCAGTGTCTCTGCAAGTTTGACTCCCTCCCTTTCTAGTTCAGTTGTCCTTGTTGTTATTATGTTAAGGCAATGGAATACGATTTGAAATCTGCATTTTGTCTTGCTATGTCAATCATAGTGTGCAAAATTACCCTCAGTTAGGTAGCACCTAGGGCATATCATGTCCGCTGGGTAAACACTGAGAAAAGTGTCACTTGGTGACCTTTGATTTTTAAAAGCCTGAACTGTGGAATAGGTAAATGTCTGGGATAAAACGGTGAGTAGGAAAAGACTTTGCTGCTCCTCTCCACAAATTAAGATTTGTGTGGAGTTTCTGGGCTGGGCGGAGGAGAGGAAAGTCAAAGTAGCTTTACTTCTGTGGATTCCATAAAGGCCAGACCTCTGGTTTTTGCTGATCAGTTCCGAAGCCAAGTCCTGGAAAGGCAGCTGGCAGACTCCCCGCACCACTGTGTATCTCTAACGAGGGGCTGTTTCTCCATTCTAGGAGGTAACGAGGCCTGACCAGGGCCAAAGGACCTTGAAGGCAGCAATCGGCCTGGTGGCCTCCACAGATGCAGCATGGGCAGTGACAAGGACTGCATACTCTTCATCAAGCAGGACCTCACCCTAGAAACTCCTGACTCCCCCAGAAGCCCAATCAGGGATTGGAGGGTGAAGCAGTACAGATTTGACTGAGGGCCTCCTGCCTTTTGCAAAAGGGAAGCAAGCAATAAAAACTGAAAAATGCAGGTAGTGCTGAAATGTGACTCAATGTAGGATGCTGTGCCTAGCAGGCACTTTAATAATAATAATAAGAGTAATAAAAGAAAAGAAAAGTAAAGTTACACTTTGTACGCCCCTGAGAGTGTGGACTAAGATGGCGCCTGCCACAGGACACACAGCAACTCAGCCATCGTGACACGCTAGCTCCTGGCTCCTGGGGCTCTGATCTCCCTGATTCCCTGCAGTAGGAAGCAGCACCCTCAGCCGTTCACACACCACGCTCTGCCTTGGTGGCTCACGCAGTGACACAAGGTGTTGCTTCAAAGATGTGACCACCTCAGCTTTTCCAAAATTATTATGGTTCATCTTTCCTAAGGTCTTGGTAGGTAGGCTCAAGCCCTCACGACTGAATCACCTCCTTTTCAAAGCCCCAGTGGGTATTAAGTCCACAGCAGGTAGTGTTTCATCATCTTCTCAGTGACTTCCTGTCTGGCAATCTTTGGACTGACAGTAATGGATCCTCGGTTTCATAAGTGATTAAGTGGTACTGGTGGTGCTATGGTGAGTGCAGCTGCCTTCCATGAAAGACAAAGTGAATCAAATACAATGAACACAGAACTAACAATAGGAGGACTTTCGAGGGCTTATTGCACGCAGGTGACACCCTATGTCTATGATGTATCCAGACAGGGAGAGATAGATACGCACGCACACACTCACACACACGCACACGCGCGCAGTCAGCCCTCTGTGTCTGCAGGTTCTGCATGCATGGATTCAGCCAGACATGGGTTGAAAATACTTTTAAACTTGCATCTGTACTGAGCATTCACAATCCATTTGG
This sequence comes from Castor canadensis, assembly GCF_047511655.1. Classification (NCBI taxonomy): domain Eukaryota; kingdom Metazoa; phylum Chordata; class Mammalia; order Rodentia; family Castoridae; genus Castor; species Castor canadensis. The sequence continues at coordinate 797,607 of NC_133386.1, read as the reverse complement.
TTCACAAGTCCCTAAGCAATGCCGTGTGACTATTCTGCACATGGCACGTGTGCTAGGTTTTATAAGCCGCCAAGCAATGGTGTGCAGCGTGCAAGAGGATGTGAGGATTCTGTGCAAATACCGCATTTTATGGACCAAGTCTGAGCATCTGTGGACTTGGGTATTCAGGGGCGGTGGTTCTGGAATCAATCTCCCACCAAACACGTCCATGTGCAACACACAGCATCGCCTCCAACTTGCAAACCATTAGAAGCAGCACAGAGACAGAAGCATCTAGAATCTTTGTTTCTTGACTGGCATTCTTTTTTAAGCACCCATGGTTTCAGCGAAGGGACTATAAGCAGACTGGGGTTGCACTCTGCTTCTCCCATGGACTCACTGCCCAGCTTAGGAGGCCACAGGAATTCTCTGCCTCAATTTGGGATAGATATGTGGGACAGTCTTAGCCCCTCTCCAAGACATGCAAGGATCAGGCTAGGTGATACACATCCACCACAGACACATAGAGACCCTACAGTATTGAGGATCCTTATAGGATCACACAGAAGACAGACACACAGATGTGAAAAAAGCTATCAGTTTTCAGATCAAGTGTAGAATTTACATAATCCTAAGAGTAGTAAACTGATATTTACAGAGCAGAGCTTGACCTGGCTGCACATGTTGCTCTGGTGGGAAAGCTTAATTCTTATTTCAAAGGCAAAACCAAAATCTGATTTCATGTTGGAGCAAAAGTGCCCCTATTTACAAGTCCCCAAATACTTTCACGATCATAAACATCTCGTGTTTACTTTAAAATTTGTGTTCAGTTGGGTCATCAGCTGTGCTCATCAGTGAGAACAGCATTAAACCACACACATTCTGGATTTTTTTTTTAAAAGGTGTATCTGTTCTGTTCCAAATAACTCAGTCTGCAAACACCGCTCCAGACTTCGCACTGATGACATTTGGAGTAGTAATAACTTGCTCGGGGTAGCTCTTGAGACAGCTAGAAATACTTTTCAACAGCTGTGGCACTTTTATTTCAAACTCTTGAACTGTTACAATAAAGAAAAAGCACTAAAGCCCATAATGTTAGTGACACGATGTTTGTTTGTTGTTTTTCAGACAGGGTCTTGCTATATGGCCCAGGCTGGCTTCCAACTCTCTATGTAGCCCAGGCTGGTCTCCACCGCCCAGGTGCTGGCATTATAGGTGTGAACCACCATATGTGACTGGTGACATGAATTTAGATTGAATTTGGAGAAGGATTTAATCTGCTGCTGTCCAGTCCTGGTCAATGCAAATACAATGTGAAATATGCTTCCCAGGTCTCTGTTTGTGTTAGTGATGCCCATTAGGGGGTGGGATTGCTGAGGAGAGAACAGCATGCAGGAAAAGGAGGCACGGACTGCTGCCAGGCAAGCTCACAAACCCATGTTGAGCTTGGTATTGTGGCAAAATGGAGCTGCAGGTAATCCATGAATGAACCACTTGTAGAGAGATTTTTAAAGACACAGGGGCTGGAAGAGTCCCTCTAGAGCCAAGGGATGAGAAATGGGAGAATCTCTGGAAGTCCTGCAGTGAGGAGAACCGGAGCTGTCATAATTCAAAGGACATATTGCTTATCTCACTTGCAAGGCTCAGAAACTCAGCTTGGGAAAATGGCAGAAAGGTGACATCCCAAGGTCACTGGAATGTCCAACAGAGTTGAAAAACAAAATGGACCTTCGGATCAGGACAAGCCAGAGCTAGAGACTCAGATCCACAGGGCTTTTTGTTCACCGTTGTGTCTTCCTGTGATGTGTTCCCCTTAGTTTTCCTTCTCTTTGGAAACCATGGTTCTGATTCAGTGATCCATATGGCCCAAGAAAACAGGGCCAGCACACACCACTTTCAGCAACAGAAGACCTGGCCAGCCCAGCCTCTCAGTTTAGCTCTGGCTTCTACTTCTCCCCCATTTAATTTCAAAATCTGGACTGAACTGACAAGAAATGGGCAAACAGAGACAGGCCCTCTGTCTACCAGAGAAAAATCATCATTTCCTGTTGAATGAGGGGCTGTGGCTCCCATGGTGACAAGGAAACAGAAGATGAGGAGTTGGTGTCTCCATACCTAAAGTCTGAGTGAAATGATGGACTAGAGGAAACTGCCTGCATGCAGAGGTGATGAGGATGCTGTCTGCCTCAGCCCAAGATGGACAATGTCCCCCAAATTCTGTACCACAGGGCTTCCCTCACAAGTCTTCAGTTTAATGTATATGGTCTGCATAACATGAGTACACCAAGTCAAGTAAGCAACAGAAATGAAAGCTCCGGGATGATCACTGGCACACCAGGTGGAAGGAAACCTAAGAGTTTCCTGGAAGGCCACACCTGCAGCAAAGCCGCAGGTCAAGCTCTGCTAAAGACCAGCCCTGAGTGTTCCTCAAGAATTAGAACTAGCAGACACAACATAAGGCAGAAACAGTGTACCAAGACCCTCGGACAACAGACCTGCCAGTTGTAGTCTTTAAGTATTTCTACAAAGAAACCATAAAAAACAAAAAAGAACTACCAGAAACAGAAATAGTCATTGCATCTAGACATTCAACCCATGTGTTAGAGCTAGTTCAAAATGGTTGAAGAGAGAATTTATTAACTGGAAATCAGAGGCAAAGAATTTATCCAGAAGTAAGTAACTTATGAAGTGAGAGGAAGAAAGGAGGGAAAGAAAATTTAGATGATGGACTAATCCCAATAGTTATCCAATAGGATTTCTAGAAGGAATGAAAGCAGTGAAAACGGGGAATGTTTAAAGACATAATAAATAGAAGTATCCAGATTTAAGAAAAAAAAATCAAACCATCGTTGATGAAGCAAAATGAGTTCCAGGAAAGATAAAGAAAATTAAATCCACACCTGCCTTCCTGGTGACGCTCAAGGATGGGCAGTAATGGTCTCTCTAGATGAACGGGCTGGCTTCTGATTCTACCTCACATGGGCAGACCCCAGGGACACAGGACACACCACTCACAGAACTTGGGTTTCAGTCAGGTATGGTGAGTGGGGCGGTATGGGTAGTGTGGTGTGACTGTTACTTATAACCCCAGTGTCTGTGTGTCAGTCCCACTGTTGGTTGTTGGACATTAACTCTGCATTGTGTGATTATCTGAAAATCAGTCCTGAATCACATCACATTTTGTTTCATGTTTTATACTTTGAGCTCAGTCGTCCCCACATACACGTCATAGAGCTATTCAAGGGGTGTGGTCTAAGAGGTAGAGCGCCTGCCTAGCAAGCACAAGGCCCTGAGTTCAAACCCCAGTACTGACAAAAAAAAGTCTCCATTAAACGTAACGTTTGTTGTGAGTCCTATCGTGCAAACGTCATCAGATGAAGAGGCTTCTTTCTCCTGCTTTTCTAGATTTCCCTCAAGGTCTAAACAGTGAGGGACTCTCAGCATGTACCTAGAGAGAGAGAGAGGACCCTCGCTTGAGTTTGTCAAGAAAGTGAGGCCAGCCTGGACCTTGCATTTGGGACAAGGCTCCCAAAATTCAGTGGGCTCACATCCTCTTTAGGGTTCACGCGGGCTTTGTTTGTACCTGAAATGGGCCAATCAGTCAATCATCACCCTTTAACATTATATGCAGCTGGTGTCAGGATAACAAAGACCTGGCTGTGAAACAAGGGGATCTACAAACACTGCTGGTCAGAAGGCAAAACTGCACCTCCACTCAGAAAATAGCTCAGTTTCTTCTGAAGTAAAACGTATGCTTAATAAATGACATGGAAATCCACACTCAAGTGCTCACCCAGGGGCAATGAAAGCACGTGTTCCGCAAAGAGCCACTCAGAAGTGTTCTGACATCTTGCTCATGACAGACGGACATCAGAGACCATGACAATGACCACAAGCTCCACATCTCTAAGCCACACAGCACCAGTCATGGTGAGAAAAGCCACCATGCACTCCAGCCACACCCAACTGAGTCTCACAAGCACCACGTGCACTCATGCAGCCACACCCAGTTCACACAACTCCCTGAAAGAAGCAAGTCAGTGCTGCGGTCCTTCCTCCTGAGCACACAGGCTGACCCAAGCGACAAGCTCTGTGTCCAGCACCAGCAGCCAGCCGGGCAAGCCCACTATCCTCCCGGAAACCTGGCTGTTAGGGCATTTCTATCAACATCTGACTCCCTGCTGGACAGACAGACCATGTGTTAAGCCACAAATTAAGTCTGAATAAATTTAAAAAGATAACTATCTACATAGTTATCTTTTTCTTTTAAAATTTCTTATTAGCGCACATTAATTGGACTATGTAATGGGTCACACTTGTCCTACATGTTTAAAAGGAGCTTTGGTCACATTCACCCTCTGATGCCCTCCTTGTCCCCCATCCTCTTCTCAAAGTCCCCTGTGCTCACAGCATAACGGGATGAAATCAGCAATCAATAACTAAGTCAAAGTGGAAAAACTCACAAACTTGTGAAAATTAAGACATGCTTAAATAAGCAGTGGCTCAAAAAGAAACCGCAAGGAAATTAGAAAATGCTTGGGAATGAGTGAAAGCGAGACAAAACAAAAGAAGTGACAGGACCCAGGAGAGGAATGCTGGGGAGCTGTGCTCTAGAGGCTCCGCTGATGGATGGGAAGGCAAAGCCACAACCAGATCCACAGCCTGGGGACCAGAAAACAAGAACGAATGAAAGCCAGGGCAAGCAGGTGGGAATGAGAAAGAGCAAAGCAAAGATACGCAAGTGAAGAGCTGAAAACAGCAAGGAAACCCAGTTAAACCAAAAGTCCCTTCTTTGAAAGGTAAAAAATATTGACACATAAAATTTTATTTAGATGGACCAAGAAAGAGAGAGAAGAATGAAATGACTTAAATCACACGAGAAAGTTAGGGCACCACAACTGGTTCATTTCCCCAGGAATAACACTGAAGGAAATTATTATCAAGAATAACTCTAGAGGATAGCTAACCTGGAGGAGACTCAAAAATTCCCATTCAGTTCACCAGCAACTGAGTCTGGCACCATGAATAAACAAGTGGAACCCCCTCCTCGAAGGCAGGGATGGTTTAACACATGAAGGTCAGCCAATGTCATACACCACAATAGCAGAACAAAGGGAAAATCCACACATAATCTATACTGAGGCAGAAACCATTTTGACAAAATTCACGTTTTAGGATAAGAACAGTCAGCAAGGTAAAAATGGAAGAAGACCAGCGCAGTACAATACAGCCCTATAAAACCCACAGTGAACATCACAGTCGGTGCTGAGAGCCTGGAAGAGTCTCCTCTTGCATCAGGACAGGTGAAGGGTACCCACTTCCACCACTTCTCTTCAAAATAGTGTGGAGGCTGTAGCCAGAGTAATTAAATAAAGAAAAGAAACAACTGGGATACAAACTGGGAAGGAAGAAGTAAATTCTGTTTGTTGGCAGATAATACAATTTTGTATACAGACAGCCATAAAGATTTCATTTAAAAAAGTTGGAATTAATTTACTCGCCAAAGTAACATGATACAAAGTCAACACACAAAAATCAATTGCCTTTCTAAGCACAATGAACAAGGAGTTAGCAAAAACAATCCCACGCATAATAACATCATAAAGAATATAATACTTAGCAATTAACTAAATTTGCAAGATGAAGTTACAAAACATCACTGAAATAAATTACAGAAGCATAAATTGATGGAAATATTCTAGGTTCATGGACTGGAAAACAGCACTGTTAAAATGACCACGCTACACAAAGTGACATGCAGATTCAACACCATCCTTATCAAAACCACGCTTTTTCAGAAACAGCCATCACATAGACTCTCAAAGGACACTTAACAGCCAAGACTTGACAAAGATTCAAACTCTAAGATTAACAACTCTGCATTTCAAAACTTACTGCAAACCTACAGTAATCAAAACACAATAGTACTGGCATAAAAAACAGAAATTTGTACCAAGGATACAGGATGGAGAGCCAAAAGAAATAAACCCCTGCATGCACGAGCGCACCAAAGAAATTTAAAATAATAAAACTCCTAAAGGAAGACATATTTCACAGCATTATAATTCCAAGCTACGACACCAAAGACAGAGGAAAAGTAGAATGACTGCACTTCATGAAAGTGCTCAATAAACTCGAGGCTGAGGTCTATCTCAGGGGCAAGGTGCTTGCTTCCCATGCACGCGGCCCCACAGGTGTGGGAGGGGGAAGACGGCACAGAATGGGATGGGAGAGAGCTTTGCAAGTTACACATCTGATAGGGATTAGTATTCAGAATATACATAAAACTCCTCAAACTGAACACCAAAAACCCAACAACCTGATTTTAAAATGGGCAAAGCTCTTCAACAGATATATCTCCAAAGATAATAATACAAATTGCCAATAAGGACCTGAAAAAATACTCACATCCTCTAATCTTTAAGGAAATGCAAATCAAAACTACTATCAGATGCCACCCATTGGGATGGCTATGGCTGAAAGAAAAATAAAATACCAAATGTTGGTGACAATGTGGAAAAGTTGGATCTCTTGCGCACTGTTGATGGGACTGCAAAATGGCACCACTGCTGTGGAAAACAGTTCCTTGAGCACATCCATATGATGGGGCCACACATGGCAGCTGCAGGACACCAGGGCCACTGTGACACAGAGAGGGTGTGCAGCAGTGGGTCCAGAGCTGAAGACAATTGCGCATGCACGGACACTTCAGGCAACAGAAGCAACTTCCCCAGTTAAGTGACATCTGACCTGCCCCTCACCCCCACACTGCGTAAACACTTCTGGGAAGAAGCTGGAGTGCAGGGCCAGGGAACAGGGCCATCTTCCAGCCTCCAGGACTGTCCCCAGGCTCCCTGTCCTGCCACCCATTGGTTCAACAGAGGCTTTCTGTTTTTTCTGGAAAGAAGATGGCAGAGTCTGAAAAGAACCTAAAAACTTAAATGTATTAACTATGTGTCTTGAGACTTTTCAGCACATGTAGCTTGCTAATAATTTCAATTTCTGCTGTAATTTCCTGGGCCAGCCCAGTATTCCCAGAGCCACGTAAAGTAAAAGAGTCAATTTTCAATTGAATTCTAGTCATTAATACATCCCTTTCCCATTATTTTAAGCCTGCTTCAATCTAGCCTGATGTTCCCATGAGATTTCAGCGCAAAAACCAAAGAAGCAAAAGCGAAGCAAATCTATTCTTAATTACATCCCATGTGTCATGCTGGACTCACCTACTGTGAAAGGGAATTCCCTCTAATAAGTGCATTAAAACAGAAGTGATGCATTGGACTTAAAGTGTGCTAGATCCTGAAGTCCTGGAAGAGCGCACGGATGAATAAAGCCCGCTGGATAGATGAATGGAAAGAGGACACAGAGATACGCAGCTATGCACCAAGACACAGGTGGAGGATGGTTGGTGGGGTCCTCCTGGTTGGGAAGTCCTCTGTTCGTGGCACTGCAGTATAAAGACTCACAGGATTCTGTTTCAGATGGACGAGTCACCATACTGCGAACATTCTGCTGAGGCTTTCATGAAAATCAGTTGTTTTAGGCAGTGGGGTTTCTATGGAAGAAGTGAAAACTATATCTCCTTCATTCTGTGTATTTGCCACGAGTCCTTACGTGCAGTCCTCCTAGAGCCACAGTATCAGTTGGTTATAATTACACCTACAAATTAATAAGTGGCATGTTGTACTCCATGTGACAATGCCATACTGAAGTTGAGCAAATTCGTCTTTGGGGGTGGACATAAATTGTATGAAATCACACCACTTCAGTATAATTGTTAGTTATTTTGGAGAATACGTAAGATCCTGGTAAGCTTCAATCATTGCCAAGCTTGGCTTCTACTTGTGAGCTATCTCTGGAGAGAGAGAGAGAGAGAGAGAGAGAGAGAGAGAGAGAGAGAGAGAGAAGGGAAAAGTTAACCTTGTGAATGACTCCCCTAATGTATCAGTGGACACTTATATCACATATCACGCCATCACTGCTAACCCTTGGGGTAATGACAATAATAAGAACTAGCATTCATTGATCTCCTAGCACAGACAGGGGCACATGCTACTTCATTTAAGCCTCAAAGTGACAACATAAGGCAGGTACATTTTTATACAGGGAACACGGGGAGTCAGAGACTCGTGTGTATGTGAGCAATTCCTTCCAGGTTATATAACTGGTTATGAGAGCTGGGCACGAAACAGAGTAGACGGACAGCACCCCTTCTCCAAGGACAGTCCTCAGACCAGCGACAGTCACCATCCTCCGGCTCTGCTAGAGTGGCAGAGTCCAGCCCAACCCAGACTCACATCGTTGCGTCTTCAAGGACCCGAGTGCGTAGAAGAGAGGAGCTGAGGGATGGACTGTCTCTCTCCAACGTCGTGTGACCAAAGTCATTTGGAAGGCTTGTGGAAACCCAGACTTCAGGGCTCTCCCCTCAGATTTTTAGATGGAGCTGGTCTGGGCTGGGGCCCCAGAATCTGCACTTCTGAGTCCCCGGGGCTGCGGTGGCTGCTGATCCAGGGTCTACACTGAGAAGTACTGTGCCCGGCTGTGCTGCCACCTGAAGGCACCATGGCTCAGCAGCTGAAGAAGCGCTGTGGCTCATGCCTCCCCAAAGCCGAGGTGAGAAGCAGAGCTTCTGGAAGCGTCCTCTACAGTGCACGTCTGCGCGCACACTGCTTTCGTAGAAATGGAATTATGGTTCTCAACCACACACACCAGTTCATGGAGCTAAAGATCGAGTATGCTGCACTTTGGAGGCTACACTTGAAGAACTTCCAAGCACTAATTGCCCCCAGTTTTCCATTTTAATCCTGCTCTCCTTTTGATCCATTTGGGATTTTCAGAAAGATCACAATCAGGATCTGTGTAATAATCCATATGTCATTAAAATACCCATCTTACAAAACCTTGAGCAACTGCAAGTTTTATTCTACTTCACACTGACAGGCTTGATGTAGTCAAAACAAAAAAAATTCAAGAGTCTTGTTAATGCCTGTCTTAGTGGAGCAACTTTTCCAAGTGTCTGGATCTATAATTACTAAGTACTGCCTCCCCTAGTAATTAGTGCTGGAAGTCCAAAACATTGTGCCAAATGAAAAACTGGTCCAATTGAGTAAGGAGAGAAATACAGTGATTCCAATAACAAGAGTGCATAAGAGATTACGGTGAGCTCACTGAGGCACATCAAAAATGTAAAAGAGGTGTAAACCTACACACACTGTCTCCAAAAAATGTGTGTCCTCCACGCTAAAAATGTAACACCTTTCTTAAACTAAATGCGGCCTGAAGCTGGCTCTGTACTTGCAGTTCCTTGGTAGAGAACTTAACCACAGGTACTGTGCAAATAAACCACAACCTGACAAAGAGTAAATTACCATAAAACTGAATCTTACAGATCGCAGAAGCTGAGCCCCAGACAATAGGCCGTCAACTGGTCAGGCCAACACCCAGCAGCCACCAACCAGGCTGCTCCTGCCTCACCTCCCCTCTGTGCAAACCACCTGGCACCCTTGTTTGGTGGCACTGTCATCTGGTACACAGAAGAACCTAAAAGATTAACCGAGTCAAAGTCTGCCTCTCTTAAAAGTTCCTCACAGAAGACAAATGAAAAATCTTGAAAGTGTTTTTCATGGACATTAGTCAAAAGCTTTAGACATCTGTGCAGGAAACCTTGGTCCATTTGCCAGAAAAACAGCATGGTTGCAGATTCTCTTTAATTAGTCACTGGGTTTTGTGTCATTGTAGCTGCATGTGGCTGAGATTCTAGGTGGACGTGACTAGACCTGTATCTGTCCACGTCTGTGTGCCCCTGTATGTCTGTGTGTCCCTGTATGTCCATGTGCATGACATTTCTTTAAGCATCTTTAGGATACTTTCAAGGTAAGTTGTTACAGAGCTCTACTTAACTGGCTTTAGGAGAAAAACAAGGAAGCTGAATGCTTTTTCAAGGTCATATGATCTGGGTGGTCTTTGGTAAATACAAATGTTGTTGCTGTAATTAAAACATAGCTTCACTTTAGTTTTCAGTTTTTAGCACTAAATAGAGAGATAATTCACAACTTTTAAGACCACACAACTACAAGTTTAACCTGAACACAACTGTGTGAGCGGAAGTGACATGTCTGCACCTCAGGGACATCAAACAGCATTGCATAAAAAAAGTATCCTGGTTTAACTCTTGGTTCTCACTGTGTGATGACCGCCCACCACACACATGCAGTGAACACGTTAACGGGAATAATGTCTTCACGACGCCTGGTTTTGGTACTGCAATATGTGTTCTTCAGCACCGCTTCCAGCTCTCTTTGGTAACGTAGGCCCTCGGAGTTAATCTAAGCTAAATATGGACCTTCATGGAAAATTTGGACTAGTTCTGAATGAGATAAAATTTCAAATCCTTAATTGCCAAGCATAAATTTAAGTTTGTATACTGTTGCTAATAAACAGGAAAGATCTTACTTTGAGGAGGCAGTTCCTGGAAACATTGTTAGGAAGACACAGAACGTCTAGCAAGTGTGCCTTGCAGAGGGATGAACACCCACACATCCATGAGTAAAGGCCACTGTTGCATGGGCACATAGGCAACAAGTTCTCCTGAAAGCTGCCAGCACCTGCTCCATGCTGAGTGGGCTTGCCAAGAGCTTTCCTCTTTTCAGTCGAGCATAGGTTGATGTGGGACCACAGCATTGCTTCTGTCCTGAACCCAGGAGACAAGCCCTGCACCTCTGAGCCCATAGCGGATCTTATCTGGCCTTTCTCTAGTAAACCACAGCTCCTGAAATAGATATCTTCACATGTTCAGTGAGATAAGACTGGGTTTTACATTTCTAAGTCATTGAAAACATTGAAGAATACTTTGTGGTGCGTGGAAGTATAAAACCCAATGCCCATAAGTAAAGTTTGTTGGCACACAGGCTCATCTACGTGCATACATCTGGTCTCAGTTGCTGTCTTGCTGTGCTGGCCAGCAGAGTGGCAGTGACAGAGACTGTATGTGAGCTCGAGACTTCACTCTTGTGATAGTTCACTATAGGTCACAGCAATGAATTAACTTCTGTGGGCTGGCGTAATGGCTCAAGTGGTAGAGCACTTGCCTAGCAAGCATGTGATAGCCCTGAGTTCAAATCCCAGTACTGCAAAAACATAAATAAATAATAAATTGGCTTTTTTGGTGATTCTAGGGTTTGAATGCAGAGCCTTGCAAGTGCGAATCTGGTGTTCTTCCACTTGGGCCATGCCCCCAGACCTTTTGCGCTTTACACAAAAGGTAGGATCCTACAATTTTTGCCTAGGTCTGATTTCAGATGGTGATCCTGCTATCTACGGCCTCCCACGTAGCTGGGATGATAGGCACATGCCCAGCTTATTTGTTGATATGGGATCTTGCTACCTTTTGCCTGGCCTGGTCCCAAACCATGATCCTCCTGATCTCTGTCTCCTGCCAGCTAGGATTACAAGTTGAGTCACTGGGCCTTTTGAGTGTAACATGCTGTGCTGTAACGTGAATTTTTGTTTTAGTTCTCCTGAACATTCCCATCATGTTGAAACAGGAAATGAAAACAGGTTTTGTATGTCATGCTCCAGGGTCCTGTGGAGTGTGGGCTATTTTATAAAGAAGTGGACAACAGATCACTTTGGTCACTATGCTAAGACGCGACAGCTGAGCTAAAGGATACAGGATACAACTCTGCAACCAGATGGATCACTAATCACAGTGGTCCCAGCTCACAGAACAATAGTGGTCACAAGAAGAAGACAATTTAAATAGACATCTCAATACAGCTGAATTTCTTGAAAAACTTTAAAAATGGAAACCAACATACATCAAGGTAATTTTCTGAGTGTCTTGTTAGCCAAACAAGGAAAGCTGCTTACCAATTGTGAGTTGATTAAATCATACTTGATATCGCCAGCCAAAGAAATGCATCCAAGAGCTCGTCTGAGACTGTTATATTTGGCTTAGAAAACATATTCTGAGAGGAGATTGACGATGCTCATTTTTAAAAAGGAAAACAATTTTCAAGTGATTTTTCTCAACGCTTGATGACTCAGCCAATGTCATCCCTTCTGCTCAGTTGTTTAAGAAGTCAGCAGTCTTGGGCTAGAGACAGAGCTCCGTGGTGGCATGCTTACCTAGCACACATGAGGCCCAGGTTCAATCCTGAGCAACACACACACATACACACGCACACACATACATGCACACTCACATACATGCACACACACACATATGCATGCACACACATGACCTCAAGAAGTTATGGTATGGATACTACAAGTCTCATGTGCTGAATGCAGCAGTGCTCAGAGGTAGAGCTTTGGGGAGGTGATTTGATCATGAAGGCTCTGACCTCATCAAAGGAGTAATCCACTGATAGGTTTGTACTTCAACGGGCCATTGGCAGGTGGTGGTGTCTTTAGGACGTGGGGCCTCATCGGAGGACATAAGTCACTGGGGGTGTGTCTGTGGAGAGTACATTTTGTGTCCTGGCCCTTCCTCGCTCTTTCTCTTTTGTTTCCTGGCTGACACGAGGTAAGCAGCTTTTCTCACCTCATGCTCCCTGCTGTGATGTTCTACACCACTACGGGCCTAAAAGGAACCAAGTGACCATGGACTGAAACCTCTGAAACCGTGAGGCACAATAAGTTTTTTCTGGGCTATTGGGAGCAAGATAGCAGATTATAAGCATTCACAGTTTTGATTCCTTGAATGAGAAGAGTCATGTAGCACAAGAGAGACTAGATCCTGAAGAGAGGGAAAGAGGAGGATTGCTGTGAATCACAAAAGAGGTGGCAGGACAGAAAAAAAGGCATGGAGAAACAAGGCAACAGAGGAAAGCAACAGACAGTTCCAAGCCTGTCACTGGCTCCTCAAAGGAAGCTGAAGGCGCCATCACAAGGTAAGACAGATGGTACCAGTGACAGACAGGCAATTGTAGCTACAGGAAAAGCCCATGCCTCCCACAAGGTTTAAACTCAGTGCAGGGATTTGGTGAGACAGTGACTGCTCTGTGTGGAAGGCTGGGTCTTGGTGAACAAAGATGTTCTGTCACTCCTGTTATCTCAGAGGGCCATGGCAAGGTGCCATCTTGAAAGAGGACCTATTGTCTGGTCAGAGCTCCTCAAGGGGCTTGAAAACAACAGAGGACATCATAGCTCAGGGAATCTTGGGACACTTGGGCACAGTGTCTGAATGGGAGACAGCCACGAGAGGTGGTCATGGAGAGAAGATGGTTGTGAAGAGACATTCAAGCAGCAGGGAGCTCAGGAAGGAATGGATGCAGTAGCCAGAGGCCATGCCTGCCCCGTGGAGAAACAGGTCTCATTGCCTGGAGGTCAAGGGAAAAACAAAGCTCAGCCTGTAGCAGTTGTAATATTTGGCCTCCTGGCTGCACACATAGGCTCTTAGGTGAGTCAGAGGGCCATGGACACAGATTCAGCCTGTGAAGTCATGTGATTTCCACAGCCTTCTCCCTCCACAGTGAGGTGAACTATTGGGCGGGGTCTGAAAGCCTTGAGGACCACCTCCAGGAACTGCATCCTCACATGTGTCTGCTGAAAGAGGATCTGATGTCCTCCAATCCAAGCTTCAGAATCATATGACTTCCACAGCTCCCCCCTCCACAGGGCACTGAACTTCCAGGCAGGGTCTGAAAGCACTGAGACCTGCCACTGGGAGCTGCATGCTGGCAAGTGTTTTCTGCCTGGCAGATTAAGGGCCAGAGTCCAGACCCTCTGATTCACAGGACTTCCACAGCCTCCTGCTCCCTACACAGATGTGAATGCTAGACGTGGATGGAGGTGAATACTAGATGGGGTCTGTAAGCTAGGACCAACAGGCAGAGCCACTAAGTACCTCACTTCTCCCAGCCAGTGCAGAACTCAGAACTCTTTTGCTCTCCAACTCTCTAATGCCTTCAAGGGTTGTGCCAAGGCTTGGACACTTGCTGTCTTGAGCTAGATCTGTGTCTCTCACCCTACACAAAAAATCAGTTCATTGGTAGAATCTACATAGTAGAAATGGCTACACTACCAAAAGCAATCTACATGTTTAATGCAATCCCAATGACTTTCATAACAGAGATTGAAAAATCTACCCTAAAGTTCATTTGGAAACACAAGAGACTGAGAATAGCCAAGACAATACTCAGCAAAAAGAGCAATACTCAATACTGGAGGTATACAATACCCGACTTCAAACTATATTACAAAGCAATAGCAATAAAAACAGCATGGTACTGGCACAAAAACAGACACGAAGACCAGTGGAACAGAATAGAGGACCCAGATATGAATCCACACAACTCTAACCACCTTATTTTTGACAAAGGTGCCAAAAATATACAATGGAGAAAAGACAGCCTCTTCAACAAATGTTTCTGGGAAAAGTGGTTATCCGTCTGCAAGAAACTGAAACTAGATCCATGTTTATCATCCTGTACTAGTATCAACTCAAAATGGATCAAGGACCTTAATATCAGACCCAAAACTCTGAAGTTACTACAGAAAGGAGCAGGAAACACTCTGGAAGTAATAAGTATAGGCCAGGACTTCTTCAATAGAACCCCAGCAGCCCAGCAACTAAGAGAAAGAATGGACAAATGGGACTTCATAAAATTAAAAAGCTTCTGTACAACAAAAGAATGGTCTCTAGACTGAAGAGACCATCCACAGAGTGGGAGAAAATAGTTGCCAGCTACACACCAGACAAAGGACTGATAACCAGAATATGGAGGGAACTTAAAAACTAAACTCTCCCAAAATCAATGAACCAATAAAGAAATGGGCAACTGAACTAAACAGAACTTTCTCAAAAGAAGAAATTCAAATGGCCAGAAAACACATGAAAAAATGCTCACCATCTCTAGCCATAAAGGAAATGCAAATTAAAACCACACTAAGATTCCACCTCACCCCTGTTAGAATAGCCATCATCAAAAACACCACCAACAACAGGTGTTGGCAAGGATGTGGGGAAAAAGGAACCCTCTTACACTGTTGGTGGGAATGTAGACTAGTACAACCACTCTGGAAAAAAATTTGGAGGCTACTTAAAAAGCTAGACATCGATCTACCATTTGATCCAGCAATCCCACTCCTAGGGATACACCCAAAACAATATGATACAGGTTACTCCAAAGGCACCTGCACACCCATGTTTATTGCGGCACTATTCACAATAGCCAAGTTATGGAAACAGCCAAGATGCCCCACCACTGACGAATGGATCAAGAAAATGTGGTATCTATACACAACGGAATTTTACTCAGCCATGAAGAAGAATGAAATCTTATCATTTGCAAGTAAATGGATGGAACTGGAGAACATCATTCTGAGTGAGGTTAGCCTGGCTCAGAAGACCAAAAATCGTATGTTCTCCCTCATATGTGGACTTTAGATCAAGGGCAAATACAGCAATGTTGTTGGACTTGGGTCACATGACAAGGGGACAGCACATATGGGAGGTATGGGGATAGTTAGAAAACCCAAAATACGAAAGCATTTGATGACCCCACTCCAGAGGAATTAATACAGAAACCTTAAAGTGACAGAGGTTAACACAAGAAGGGGATCAGGAACCAGTGAAGCTCTCTGTATAGCTGTCCTTATCTCAACTAGCAAAAACACTATGACTTTCTTATTATGCTTATGTCTTCTCTTCAACAAAGCTAGAGATAAGGGCAGAACAGGTTCTGCCTGGAAGTGAGTTGGGGTGGGGAAGATAGGGTGGGGGTGGGGGGCAGGGGGAAGAAATGACCCAAACAATGTATGCACATGTGAATAAACGAATAAAAAAAAGCTACTAAGGAAAAAAAATCAGTTCAGAATGGATCAACTATACAAATGTAAGACAAGAAACTTTGAAAATACCAGTGGAAAACAGAGGGAAGACCCTTGAAGATACAAGCATAGGCAACACCTTTCTGAATAGGATTCTAATTGCTCAGGAAATAAGAGAAAGATTTGACAAATGCAGGTACATCAAATTAAAAGCTTCTGCACAAAAAAGGAAATAATTACCAACATTAAGGGATAGACCACAGAATGGGAGAAAATCTTGGCCAGCTACTCATCAGATAAAGGATTAATATCCAGAATATATAAAGAACTACAAAAATTAAACACAAAAAGAAGAACAATCCAATTAATAAATGGGAAAATGAATTGAACAGACAGTTCTCAAAAAAAAGTACAAGTGGTCCATACACACCTGACGAAATGTTCGACATCAACATAAAGAAAATGCAATGAAAAAGAACACCCAGTTTCTATCCCACCCCAGTCACAATGGCTGTCATCAAGAAAATAAGAACAAGAAAGGTTGACGAGGAGGCCCTTATACACTGTTAAGGGAGTG
Organism: Castor canadensis; assembly: GCF_047511655.1. Classification (NCBI taxonomy): domain Eukaryota; kingdom Metazoa; phylum Chordata; class Mammalia; order Rodentia; family Castoridae; genus Castor; species Castor canadensis. The sequence continues at coordinate 781,277 of NC_133386.1, read as the reverse complement.
TAAATTAGTATGGAGCCTCATCAAGAATAGATTTACCCTATGATACTTCTTTACCGCTCCTGGGCATATATGCAATAATGTAAGCCTGCACACAGTGCACAGCCATGTTTACAGTAGCACTATTCACAATAGCCAAGCTATGGAATCAGCTTAGGTGTCCATCTACTGATGAATATGTAAGGGAAAACACACTACATATGCATAATGGAGTGTATTATTCAGCCATAAAAAATCAAAGCATGTGGTTTGTAGGAAAATGGATGGAACTGGAAATCATCTTAAATGAATTAAGGCAGACTGAAAAAGAAAAACATCACATCTTCTCACATGCAAAATCTAGAACTTAAAAAAATATGAATGAGCTGAGCATGGTACCTCACACCTGCAATCCTAGTTACTCAGGAGGCAGAGATCAGGAGAACTATGGTTCAACCATAATCCTCAGCAAAAAAGTCCATGAGATCCCCCAATCTCAAGCCATGAAAAGCTGGGTATGGTGTCAAGCTCCTGTCATCCTAGCAACGTGGGAAATGCAAATAGAATCATGGTCCAGCTCAGGCATGAATGCAAGACCCTATTCATAAAAATAACTGAAGCAAAAAGGACTGGGAGTGTGGCTCCAACTGTAGATTACCTGCTTAGCAAGTGCAAGACCCTGAGTTCAGACTTCAGTATCACCAAAGCAAAAATGAACGACACAAGTATAAAATGGTGTAATTGTCTGGGGGTGGGAACCATGAGGAGGGAGGTGAGCTGAGGTGGTGAAGGGGTGAATATGACCAAAGCACTTCATATGCATGATGAAAACAGAATAATGAAACCTGCTAAAATTGTTTTAAAATGGAGGAAGGAGGAGTAAGAAAGAGTAACAGAGGGGTGAGCTGGATCAAAGTCTATATATGCATGCAGGGAAATAGCACAATGGACCCCTTTGTTATGTATGTACATATTGTTATTAGCATATTATCCACATATATGCTAATAAAAAGGAGCGTAAGTAACTCTTTTCTCTTATCTCAGGCAATTTGCCACAGCAGGAGCACGCTGACTGACAGGAGGGCACAGTCTAAGGTGGTAATGATTCATGCATCCTCTGCATGGAACCACTGTAGACGCAAATGCTCTGATGCAAACTTTAGTGGGATCTAGATGTGCTCTGACGAGCGGTCATAAAGCATGTGAGAAGGAGACAGCTTTACGACCCTTGTGAAATGTGAGGTGTTTAAATCCTAGAATTATCTACTGTGTTGTAGAAAACATCTGGGTTCCTGCTGTGTTATTAAGCCAGTGTCTTCAATGATGGATGCTATCCACCCTGCTTTCCCTGTGAATTTTTGTCATAAATAGAAGCTGAATAACCTGACCTGCCCTACTACACAGAAAGCCACAGCCACCCAGAGGTCAAGTTTAATTGCTGTTGTTGAGCTATATGTAGATGTCCTGCAAAAAGAAAGCCACGTTTGATTTTTATTACATCAAATATAACATATCTTGAATGTTTCTGGGGAAGTGATTACATCACGATCCTGTCTCATTATCTAAGTGCACCTAGAATGTCCTCAGTTTTTTCTCCTTACAACAAAACCTAAAATGTTTACTATCCAGCCCAGAAAAGTCTGCCAACTCCTCCTCTAGATACTGTATTAGTCCCCAAATGATACTTCATATTTTAGCTAACGTCCCATCTGCCATCACTCTTTTAAGTCACAATTCATAAAGAAGCAGTATGCGTGGGCTATAGTTTTGATGGGGTTTGTCCCACAGATTCCTGTCTGGTGGTCCCCAGAGTGGCAGGGTTGAGGTGGTGGGGCCTGTAAGAGATGGGCCCAGTGTAAGGTCATCAGGTCACAGAGGCACTGCCCTTGGTAAGGATTACTGTCCTTATCCTGGAGCCTGGTGAGTGCCTGTGAGGTGGCTGGTTATAAAAAGGGCTGGGGCCTTCTGCTTCCTGTCTTGCCAGGTAGTTGCTCTCTGATGTACCTTTGCTCCTATCAGGGTGCCATCTGCCATGCTGTGATGCAGCAGAGGCCTCAACAGTGGGGCTTCCCAGTCCTAGACTGTCAACCTCCAATCCTTTGAGCTGAATGAACCTCTGTTCTTCACACATTACCCAGCATGCACTTTGTTATAGCAAAAGAAAACAGACGAAGACAGTTTGCATACATGGATAAATGGATGGAAGGATGGAAAGCTAACTTCCTGTTAATTAATCTACTGCTATTCTAAAAGGGAAGTGCAGTCATTACAATAGGCTACAACTGGGGAAGTAAAGGCACCAGTAGGAATTTCCATGTAACACAGGCTACCCCCAAAGAGAGGTCTGCAGATGGAAGGTTACACTGCTTTTCTTCAGACAAAGGATTTCAACTCAAGCTTTAAAAAGAGCTGTAACTATTATACAAAAAGTATTCTAAATTATTTTCTTTCTGCATTGAAAGAGCAGTAGAAACTGACAAAATGCTTTAAACACTCTCCAAATGATAACACCTTAAATTTTGCCAATTACCATGTCTTCTTATCAAGTGAAGATATCTTGAAAGTATAATTAAATTTCATTCACCAAAAGTCTATTCATCAAAAACCAAATCTGCTTTTAATCTTTTCAGTAATGCAATACTTTGAGTTGACATAATGAGGCATGATTTCAACCTAGGTCTAAGTGTCATTTAAGCCAGTTCCTAAATAAAATTTAACCATCACCATGTTTAAAGAGTCCATCCTACAGTCAGCCGCAGTTCGGCTTGAAGGCCAGAAAGCCCTCATATTTCTCATCAGTCAGCTGAATTCCCTGTGCTTATCCTTCTTCAAAGCTAGACTGATAACATGAATGGACCCACAGCAAATTCTTCCATACTAAACTTTCAAGGTTCAAATTGCAAGTTCCAAGAAAACATTAGGCATGTCACTTCTGTTGTATGTTACTATTAAATTCAGGCGTTAGCCTGTTAAATTAGGAAATATCCAACAGTAAAGCTTCTATTCCCCCTGGCTTATTTTCCCCTGAGGGAAGAAAAAGGCCAAACATGAAGTTTTAGCTTTTAGCAGTTCATACCCAATTTTCAACTATAGCTTAAAAAGTGTGGAGAAGCGGAAGGTTTATAAATTATAATTTATAAACAAATTATAATATTTTCCTGAAACTAACAATTGATGACATCACTGCAGGAGGGTAGAGCAGCCCTAGCCATTTGGTTCTAGTCCAACAATTAATTGTTCAGACTTTCTTCATGTAGGAAAGGCATGAAGCAGAAAGTCGATGTCCTAGAGGACCAAAAAACTAAATTAAGTTTAAAACTTAAGTCTGAAAAAAATTCATAAAACCCAGAAGACACATCAAATTATGTTAATCCATTTCACCACTTTCTTAGATTAGAAACAAAGAAATGTTTAATGAGATGTAGGAAGAGGTCATAACCCGGCCATGCTGGCTTTCCAGACCATACACACGACAAAGTTTAATGACATTGTTTGGGGAACTCACATAGAAACAGTTCGACATCAGAATGCAATGAACCAAGTGTCCACACTTCTCTCTTTAGAGATTAGAGAGAATTGATAGTCACCTTTCATTTTATAATAACAGGTCATGCTCCATGTTTCAAGAAAAAGTATGGAAGACAGTGCCTGACTGGTAATCCTTCAGTAAAGTCTTTTATGGGAAAAGTAAACCTAGGAGGAGACAAAAAAGAACAAAGCAGAAAATGAAAGCCAGCAGGGATGGTGATGCCAAAATGTGTTTGACATCACCACCGACTCTAAAGGAAACAGGCATGGATTAAGAAAATCCACCTGAGTGAACTAAAGGATACATGGAAATGTTTTAAATGTTCCAATTCTTTACTGTTGCATGATAGACTACCCCAAAACTTAGTGCTTTGAAGTGAGAGCCCTTTTCTTATACATCCTCAATTAACAGATCAGGAACTGGACCAGCTTGGTGGTGAGTCCACTTTGTGCTGATGGCCGTCACCTACAGGGGCTGGAACTGCTGAAGGACAAGTATAGGACTTCCAGTACATGACCTCACAAGGCCAGGGTGGCTCCAACCCTCTAGAAAACAAAGCAGAAGCTTCATAGTCTTTTATAGCTTGATCTCGAAAAGTTGCAAAAGCACCCTTTTGTCACATCTAATTGGTCAAACAGTCATTTAAACACCTGGGATCAAGGAGAGGGAATAACTGCCTGCCTCTGCGTGAAACAGTGTCAGAGCATTTGTGGCCTCATTTAAAATTCTAGATCCAAAACCCCTTGGTGAGTCCCCTGATCCAAATGAAGTAATTCTCATCTACTTACTCTGACATATTCACACACACCCAGAGATGGCAACGTCAGAAAAATAGCCAGTATTCAGTAGGACGACCTAGGAGCATTCTGAGCTGTGAATCTCCCATACACATGGCTTTGAAAGCGCCCCGAAAACAGAAACATCTCTACAGTGATGCATGCTAGAAATCATAGTTACTTATTTGTCAAGCTAGCATACAGATGTTGCAGGAGGGCTCAGACAGAGAGGGCACCAGAGCTTTTGGGAAGCAAGTTTATTAAGCAGGCCGGCAGTGACTCAGCAGGCTGGAGTCCAAAGGCTGAGCCCCAAGAATAAGGGGGCCTTCCTTATACACCACTTAGGGCAGGTTGCAGAGATGGGAGAGTACAGCTTGTCCCATACAGAGTCACATGCTACTTCATTAGTCGCTTTAACCTCTGGGGTGAGGTGACTGTTCTTTGGTCTCCAGGTAACATTCCCCAATGCCGGTTTTTTCCTTGTTTGACTGTGGCACTCATTAATCTCTCTTTCCCCTCCTTGCCTTCCTGCCAGAGAGAGCATCCACTATTTGCCAGCTCCTGAATTGTTAGATACAGACTAAAGATATTGAAAATGACCTCTTCTCCCACTAAGTAGAGAACTGAGGTGTCAGAGAGTACAGGGAGGGAGGGAAGAGCCACATTTCCACAGAGCCAAGTCATCAGCCGGTACTGAATGGCAGAGTGGAAGCCACCTGACAAATGATTTAAAAAGTGAATGTCGACCAGCCATCTGTACAATCTCACTGTTGACGACCAAGTCTGAGCAGCATTCGCTTTATTCAGAAAGAATAGAGAGAAAACAAGGAAAGTAACACCTTCAGAATAAAATCTAACAAGGCTCTTATAGGAAACTATGGATAGCTACTTAAATCAGAGACATACATTTTAAGATGTAAATCAGATATTACCAAAATTTCCTCCAAAATATATTAAAAGGGTATTACATCAAGATCAAGTTGGGTTTTTCTACAAACAAAAGCTTGGTTTTACAGTTTCAAAAGCACCATTCTAGTGTCTCATTACACCATTACAGAAACACAAATATACATGTACTTCAACAGCTGCAGAAATAGTATGTGTTAAATTTTGTCATTTATTCTTAGAAAAAAGAAATAAAAGATAATTTCTTTCACAAAAGATAATGATAACTACAAAATATAAGGCCCTATATATTTTAAATAACTTCAGAGACACATAAGATATGAATATTCAAAAAATCAACACATTCCAAAATAAAATATTTAAAATCATAAAGATCTGAATTCTTCTCAGATTGGTCTTTGAGTTGACTATATGCCTAATCAAAACTTCATAGTGAGTAAATAATGTTCATGCAGAAGTAAATACAAGAATGGCTATGAGGAAAACAGCAAACCCAACTTCCACTTCTCCATAAAGTCCTAAGAAAACCATCAAAGACTGTTAGAATCCACTTTTTCCAGAACTCTGGGAACCAATCTAAGAGCTGCAACTAGAAAAGCCCTTTCCTCAATAACTGTCCTCACCCCTGCTCTGGATGGAGGGGTTCACAAGGTACTTCAGTAATTTACTTGGCCTATCTAATGTCCCCCTACAAGACTGACTCAAAGGCTTGCCTTTGTGGCACCTGACTCAGGACTGGTCTAGTGCTTACACTGCTAGATGGGGGGTATTTGCCTAAAACACTCACCTGCTGCCCAGGTGAGAGAAAGCATTTGGGTAAAACAACAAATAAGCACAACACTGACAGGGGAGTCTGGAATAAGATGTCTATAAGGGCTTGAAAGCCACAAGTGTGTCAAAGGCTAGGTGCACACTAAAGCCAGACCTGAGAAGGCTCTTTGTTCTCACCTGTGATAGAAATCAAAGCTCTGGGGAAGTAGTGAAGGGTGGTGACACAGAGCTGCAAGCTGGCAGCTGAGTGTCATGCTACACCCCAGTACACAGGTGTGGACTCAGGACTCCTCAGCAAAGACTGGGAGGATTTTTATTTGCTTATTTGTTTGGTTCCAAGCATTTAAGAAAATCTCTGTCCAATCACTAGTTGACAAATACATTAACCGAACAGAGACTTCAATGGCAATAAATGATAAAGATACATACAGAACTTACAGAATTAGTTCATAAAAGTCACTGACTAAAGCAACTATAATAGCAATAAAAATCATTTCCAGAGTACAATGGTCAAAGTTTCATGCAAAGACATAAGAAAGTATGGCCCATACACAGAAAAAAGGAGCAAACTATAGAAATTCTCCCCAAAGGCAACATTGGAATTTCTGGATGAACTCTTTAAATTGGCTATTTTAAATACATTCAAAGAGTTAAAAGAAATGTCTAAAGAATCACAGGATCAGACAGGCCTGGTGGCTCACACCTGTAATTCCAGCTACTCAGGAGACAAAGATCAGGAAGATTGTGATTCAAGGTCAGACTTGGCAAAAAGTCAGTGAGGCCCAGTTCAGCAAAGAGGTAAGGCATTTTGGTTCACGCTATAATTCCAGCTGTACAGGAGGCATAGGTAGGAAGACCAAAGTCCCAGGCTGGCCTGCACAAAAAAACATTTATACATTATCTGAAAAACAACTAAAGCAAAAAGGGCTGGAGATATGGATCAAGTGGTAGAGCACTTGCCTAGCAATTCAAACTTCAGAACCACCAAAAAAAATGGATCAAAGGAAAGTTTAATAATTCTGCCTTGCATAATAAAGAGTACCAATGAGGAGTCAAAAAATATGAAAGGGAAACAAAGATCCCAAAGCCGAAAAACACAGCAACTGAAAAAAGCATATTTCAGCTGGCAGGAAAAAAAATACAAAATTTGAAAATAGATCATTGAGGATATGAGCTAAGGGATGGAAAGGAAAAAGAGTGAAGAAAAATTAAGCAGATCCTCAGAAATCTGAAAATACCATCAAGAATCCCAACACATGGAAGCTGAGAGCCCCAGAAGGAAAGTGGAGAGAGAAAGGTGTAGAAAGAATATTTGGAGCAATAATACTGAAAACTCCCCACATTTCCTGGAAACCAGTGGTGTACACATCCAAGAAGATGAACAAACTCCAAGTCTTACCTTTGCCTCAACACGCCATAATCAACCTGTCCAAGCACAGAGACAAGATGGCAGCAGGACAGCAGCCAGTCATCACTCAAAGAAGCCACCATAAGGCTAATACTGATTTCTCAACAAACACCAGAGCTCATAGTTTAAAGGCAACAAAGTCCCACATTCAGAGTGAAGGGAAAAAAGGACAACCAATGACTCTGTATCCAACAAAGCTATCTTTAACACATTACAAGATAAATATGAAGAAGTTCTTCCCAAACAACAAATGGTTCTGGCTGAATAGAAAGATGCTAGATAACTCAAGCCCACATGGAGGAATAAGCAAGTAAAGGTGACTAGATAGGGAAGTAAAGAACCATAAACACACTTTTATGTATGTTTATAACTCTCGTGACTTTTCAATCTGACTTTAAAGACACATAAGGAAACAATTATAAATAATAATAACAAATCCATACTGACTAGCAAGTAATGTAAAAAAGAGAGAAAAGACAAAAGTCACTAAATTAAGAATGAAAGAGACTTAAAACTGACTTCATAGGAATTAAAAGGATTGTAAAGCTATCCATGAACAATTTATACCAAGAAGTTGGAAAACCTAGATGAAATGGGTCAATCCCTGAGAACACACACATGACCAAAGCTGTCTCAAGAAGAAATAGATCTTTAGCAAGTAAGGGTATTTGGTCAGGAAAGAAAATACCTCCAACAGAGAAAAACCCGGGACCAGGCATAAATATAGACTCACTTTCAAATTCTGCCAAAAATAGAAGGAATAATTAACCAAAATTATCCTTGAAATCTTCCAAAACACAGAAAATGGAACAATAATTTGACACTCATCTTATGAGGCTAGCATTATTACCCCTATACAAAAGCCAAGCCACTACAAAACAGTAAGAAGACACTACAGGGTAACATGCCTCCCAAATAGAGATGCAGAGGTCATAAAAAGGATTGATATACCTGACCAGGTGAGATTTATTAGGAACGCAGTTGGTGGAACACGAAAACTCAATTCATGTGATTCACCTGAACAGTTGAATAAGTCACACGATCACCTAATAGAAGAAGAAAAACACTTGACAAGATATAACACCTTTTTGTGATTGAAAAAACATTGAACAGACGAGCAATAGAAGGGACTTTCCTCTACCTGACTGAGGCCATTTCTGAAACTCCACAGCTAACATCACATCTAATGGCAAAAGTCTGAAATCTTCCCATGAGTTTGGGGGTGTGACAAGGATGTCTGCTTTCATGGCTTCTGTGTTACACTGTGCTGGAGATTATATCAGGACAGGAAAAAGAAATAAAACTCTCCAGAATGAAAAGATAATCTCTATTTTCAGATGATAGGACCATATACATAAACATTTTAAGAATCAATTTTTTAAAGTATTATAGCTAATGAACAAGTCCAGCTAGATAAGAAAGATCCACATACAAGAATTAGTTTTATTTCTTGATGATAACAGTGAATATTCTGAAATTAAATTAAGTAGAAAATCCCAAAGACAGTACCAAAAGACTACTAGAACCAATAAAGTAATTCAGAAAAGTTGCAAGATACAAAATTGGCACACAGAAATCAATTGCTATCCACCAACAGCCAACTGTCTGAACTAAAAAACAAGAAATAAACCGATTTACAATACATACAACAGTATAATAAAATACCTAGGAATAAATTTAACCTCTACAATAAAAACCATAAAATGTGAATGGAAAGAAATTGAAGAAGACTACAGAAAATATTTGTGGATTAGAAGAATCAACATTATTCTGTACTACCCAAAGTGAGTACTACAGATTCAGTGTAATCCCTGTCACTCTAACAATGACATTCTCTAAAGAACTAGAAAAATGCAATCTTAAAATTTGTATGGAACCTTCAAAACCCAAGAAGCCAAAGCAACCGTGAGCAAAAAAGAATGAAGAGAAGGTATGATACACCCAACTTCAAATACTGTCCCAAAATGTAATAGTCAAAATAGCACTGGAACAAAGGGAGACATACAGACCAACAGAACAGAACTGAGATCCTGGAAAAAAGCCAGGTGACCTTGACATCCACAGCCAGAAGACTGAAACTAGACCCCTATCTCTCACCAGTTACAGAAAATTAACTCAAAATGGATTAAAGACCTAAATATACAATGTGAAACTACTGGAAGAAAACCTGGGGGAAAATGCTTTAGGACTCTGGAATTGGCAGGGATTTTTGGACAAGACCCTAAAAGCACAGGACCCAAAAGCAAAAACAGACAAATGGGATTATAGCAACCTAAAAACTCCTGCTTAGCAATGAAACAATCACAGGGGGAAGAGGCAATCTATAGATGGCAGAAAAGATCTACCATCTGACAAAGGGCTAATACTCAGAATATATAAGGAACTCAATTTGCTCAATATCAAAAAAACTTAAAATAGGGGCAATATATCTAAGCAGACATTTCTCGAAACAAGACATACAAACGCCAAGACAGATTTTCAAAAATACTCTGCACCACTAATCATCAGAAAAATGCAAATACAAACATAACCAGATGTTACCTTACCCCAGCAAGAATGGCCACTACCAAAAGTAACAATGATAATAAGAGCTGGCCAGGATGTAGAGAAAAAGAACATTTCCTGTGTCCTGTCTGTGGGAATGTAAATTAGTGCAGTTGCTATGAAAAACAACTACCATATGATCCAGCCATCCCACCTCTGGGTGTTTGCCCAAAGAAAATGAAATGAGTACGTCAAAGAGATACCTGTATTCCCACGTTTATTGCTGCATTAGTCACAATCGCTGTGAAATGGAAAAATAAACAAACAAAAAAAACTAAGTGTCCATCAAGTGAAGAATGGATAAAGAAAATGTGCTACAAACACATGATGGATACAATTTAACCATACAAAGAAGGAAATCCCGTCACTCGTGATGGATTGTGACTTGTGGCTGATGAACTGGAGATCAGTGGAAATTGTAAGCTCATGTCATAGACGTTGACAGTGGGACGGTGGTTACCACAGGCCAGAGGACCTGGGGGCTGGGTCCCTGGGTGCCAAGTTACGGTGAAACAGGAGCAGGATGTTCATTCAGGTGACTACAGAGCACAATGAAGCCCATCTTACTTATGACACCAGGTCAAGAAAAACCATGAATAAAAAATTAAGAGAAATTTCAAAACAAAACTTTTTAATTTTGCCTGTGGCAAACCTGGGCAAAGTTAGTGAGGCCTTATCTCAAAACTAAAACACAGGGCTGTGGGTGTGGCTCAAGTAGTACAGCACTTCCTAAGCAAATGGGAGGACCAGGATTCAAAATAAGTAAAATACATGCACACATGCATGAGGTTTTAAAATGTAGTAGGCTGGGTTGAATTGGAAAACCTTGTTAAGAAATCCTAAATTTGACATTTGTAGTCAAAAAGGAAGATGTGGTTCCTCTCTTACTTAATCTTCTGGAGAAAAATGGGTAAGCGATACCCTCACCTAACACCATAAATCCTAACACAATCAAAAGAATTACACTTCAGGTGACGTTTAGGATAGGTAAGCACAAACCATGTAAATGTGAAATGTCAGACAGGAAATGACCAGCAAATGTGAGACCTGAGGGAACATTCTCCTAAATCTAATGTTAAAACAGACCTTAAATTTTTTAAAAAACACAAAGTGACAAAAATTGTGATGTGGAAAGATGTCAATAGTTAAAGGCAAATACTATGTCAACAAAAACAAGGGACTTGAAGAGAGAACAAACAGGTCACAAAAGCAAAATGCAAATGTACTGTGTAGTGGACATATACTTTTTCCTGCTGTCCCCAGCTGCCACCCTACTGTGTAGTTTTGGGATACGAGGTGGTGCTCTATCCATGATAAGAATGCAAAGTGTAAGTGCCTTCTCCTGGATCCTGATGTTCTGAGCTAATGCCTGTGACCTGTGTTCACACATATTTAAAAGTAATCATTGTTACTACTGTATATAGGTAATTCCCTCCACTCTGTAGAAGATCTGTAAGTTGGCTCTTTTTGGGGGGGAAAAATTTGCTAACATTTATCAAAAACTATTGAAGTGAGTGCATCAATTCAGCCATTGAACTTCCCTTTATGGGGAAATAATCCCACAGATACTTTTAGAGGATGTCCATCATAGCAGTCCACATAGTTGCAAAACGAACTGGAAGTCACTTTGGTGCAGAACAGATGAGCTCGGGGTACTGGGGCTGATCCACTTAACATAACCACACTCAGTCACCAACACTGATGAGGGGAGCGATTGGCTGACGAACAGCCTCTGCCCTGGGAGCTCACTTCTCACCTGCACGCCCAGTGTGCCCACATGGGCCAGGGAGTGTGGAGAGTGGATTACGGAAAGCCTGTGAGAACTAGACCTAAGCAAGGAGAAATGCAGCTTAATTGCTTTCATCTGTAGGCCGAGATAGGCACAGCCCTGGCCACAAACAGGGAAAAGCAGAACAGCTGCATCTCCTAAGTTGTTTACTTCAGAGAAGCAGGAAGGCAGGTTTCTCCTGTTACAATGTCACCCCCTCCCGGAGAGCCACTGCTCCGCTTTTTGGTGTGGGAAACTTTTGGAAGGGAAGAGGGAAATTGCTGAAGGGATAAGAATGGCTACAGAGGGGTTGATAGAAAGTCTGCACCGAGAACTTTAACATGGGCCTTAGAAAACGAAGCTAAAGAAAGAATGTTAACATAGGCTTTAGAAAAGCTAAGCCAAAAAACTTTATAATAGGCCTTAGAAAAGCTAAGCTAAAGAAAAGCCACAGAGAACATGGGACAGTGCAAGATAGAGGACCAAGACTTTAAGAGTTATGCGTATGCAGTGTTTAGGTGCAGCTGTTTGCAAGTCTGAGCACCAAGGCTTTAAAGAATGCTAAAGAGAGATGGGACAGTGCAAGCCTGAGGGAAAAGACTTTAAGAGCGATTGTGCTAAGGAACAGCTAAGAGAAAACATGGGACAGAACAGTCTAAGGAAAGAGGTTTTAAGCAAGGTTTTACTTATTTATTTTTTCTTTTATTCATATGTGCATACAATGTTTGGGTCATTCCTTCCCCCTCCCCCCCCCACACCCTTCCCTTTTTCCCGCCCCCTGCCTTCTCCCGCCCCCTCCCTTCCCCCACCCCCTCCCTCTCCCTCCCACCCCCCTCACTACCAGGCAGAAACTATTCTGCCCTTATCTCTGATTTTGTTGAAGAGAGAGTATAAGCAATAATAGCAAGGACCAAGGGTTTTTGCTGGTTGAGATAAGGATAGCTATACAAGGAGTTGACTCACATTAATTTCCTGTGCATGTGTGTTACCTTCTAGGTTAATTCTTTTTGATCTCACCTTTTCTCTAGTTCCTGACCCCTTCTCCTATTGGCCTCAGTTGCTTTAAAGTATCTGCTTTAGTTTCTCTGTGTTGAGGGCAACAAATGCTATCTAGGTTTTTGGGTGTCTTACCTATCCTCACCCCTCCCTTGTGTGCTCTCGCTTTTATCATGTGCTCATAGTGCAATCCCCTTGTTGTGTTTGCCCTTGATCTAATGTCCACATATGAGGGAGAACATACGATTTTTGGTCTTTTGGGCCAGGCTAACCTCACTCAGAATGATGTTCTCCAATTCCATCCATTTACCAGCGAATGATAACATTTCGTTCTTCTTCATGGCTGCATAAAATTCCATTGTGTATAGATACCACATTTTCTTGATCCATTCGTCAGTGGCGGGGCATCTTGGCTGTTTCCATAACTTGGCTATTGTGAATAGTGCTGCAATAAACATGGGTGTGCAGGTGCCTCTGGAGTAACCTGTGCCACAGTCTTTTGGGTATATCCCCAAGAGTGGTATTGCTGGATCAAATGGTAGATCGATGTCCAGCTTTTTAAGTAGCCTCCAAATTTTTTTCCAGAGTGGTTGTACTAGTCTACATTCCCACCAACAGTGTAAGAGGGTTCCTTTTTCCCCGCATCCTCACCAACACCTGTTATTGGTGGTGTTTTTGATGATGGCTATTCTAACAGGGGTGAGGTGGAATCTTAGTGTGGTTTTAATTTGCATTTCCTTTATGGCTAGCCAAGGTGAGCATTTTTTCATGTATTTTTTGGCCATTTGAATTTCTTCTTTTGAGAAACTTCTGTTTAGTTCATTTGCCCATTTCTTTATTGGTTCATTAGTTTGGGGGGAATTTAGTTTTTTAAGTTCCCTATATATTTTGGCTATCAGTCCTTTGTCTGATGTGTAGCTGGCAAATATTTTCTCCCACTCTGTGGGTGGTCTCTTCAGTTTAGAGACCATTTCTTTTGTTGAGCAGAAGCTTTTTAGTTTTATAAAGTCCCATTTATCTATGCTATCTCTTAGTTGCTGAGCTGCTGGGGTTCCATTGAGAAAGTAAAGCAAGGTTTTAAAAAAGACTTTAGAAGCAAGGTTTTAAAGAACTGCAAAGGAATAAGCCCTTAAAGAATAAAGAAAGAGAAAAGAAGCAATGAGGATTGGGTATCTCCACCCAAGAGCTCAACACCTCTGACCCCACTTTCTGTCTGTCTATCCTGTGTCTTTTCTGAATCTCCAGTCACTCCCAGTTAGCCCCAGTTAGGTTCAGTAATAACCAGAAGCAAGAGAAAGCTCACTCTAACAAAGGAGGGAGAAAAAACAAAAGCTCCCTCCAAGTGAGGAACACCTAGAGTGTGGACAGTGGCATGTCACCGTGGCCACTCAATGGTAAATGAATAAGAATGGCCCTGCTTTTTCTTTCTTTTTTTTTTTTGCTTTGTTTTGTGGGGTTATATTTTTCATTTTCTAAAGTATTGTCTCTTTAAAAAGCACTTAGAAACAACATTTCTGAAGTTAACATACAAGCCCAGCAACATACTATTTTTCTGAATCTGCAGCCTATGTTTTCATGAAAGGACTGCATTTCACATGCAGAATCTTTTGAGGGTAGAGATTCTTTGTCATGGCCAAACTGTTCTCAGTAAGCCTGAGTTATGATCCACTTTGTAACTCAGATCTAGTGCGTCCTTCAGTGAGTAACCGAACCAAGCACCCTGGGCAGCCGTCAAACAGCACCTCTGAAACCTCTTGGGTTACCGTAGGCACAAGGGCACCAAACCCCAGAGAAAACTCTGGGGTTTTGTCTGTGGACACCTGCACTCTTGTTTCCTTTCCCCTGACATTCTGTACTTGTCCGCCATGTTGTGTAATTCACAACAGTTCCTCGGCTCTGTGCAACACAGAACCAGATGCGTCGTAGGAATCCCATGGGCTGAGTGTGGCTAAAACGCTGCAGTCCATTCTGAGATACATTTTTCAAGTTGGCTTTATAAATCATTTACAAAGAAATTGAGCAGAACTGAAATTATGGTCCAGCGGTCACATTCCTGCAACGTGACCACAGTGTGCTCGGGGCTGGAGGCCATAGCAGTGAGCGTTTACAGATCCGATTGCCTTGCCAGACCCTGTGGAACAAATACCCTGGCTCTCCAGATATCAGCGCAACAGCCATTAAACATAATGTGAACCATCCTCCGGCCACAGCCCAAGAGCACAGTCCAAACAGTTGCCAGAGTGTCACTGAACATGCAGACACCCTGTACTGAGGGTCCCATGCTGCTTGGCACTTTGACACCACCTGGGAGAGACCACAGAGTCTTTCTCAGAGGACAGTGACAGGCGCTGGGTGCTAGCTTCAGAGACCTGTCTTGCTCAACCCTCCTTTACAAGTCTCTTAACTGTGCAGCAAAAATGACAGATGCCACTCTGTTGAGGAGTGGCTCACCTGGGCCTCTCTCTGCTCCTGTGTATACACCATCATGGGCCTTGGGAGGGCTGGGGATGGCCAACGACACAAAGCTTTGGCTCTGCAGTTTCACTGGCTTGCTCTCATCGTGTCGCTGGCTCCAGTATGTGCAAGTTCTCTCTCTGTGGGCAAACTCGCTCAAAGTTCAGCCTAAGTCACCAAAGGGTGGATTCTAAATTTTCCAAATCACCGGTATACACTCACTCACACACATGCTCCAAGACTAGCAGTGTCTCTGATGGGTATTTCATATTGTAGAACAGCAACTGTAGGCTCTGCCTTGCCATGACTTACTCCGTTTATAAAGCAACAATTTTTGGCCAAGTTACTCCCTTCTGAGTATAAGTTCCAAGAAAGAGTGATTCTGCATCTGCAGTACACCACAGGTTATAAACCAACAAATAATTTGTCACTAATTACATCTGTACTGTATCAAATCACATCAGAAACCCCAAACACATGAGCTTATCAACCACACCACATGACCCCCCCTCACCTAGGACTATAATGGAGTAACACCCCAAGACTGGCTTGTGGCAGCACAGTGACCCACCACCTGCTCACCTGTCACAAACCTCAACCAGGAAAACGGCCACAGTGAAGGACTCTGTGCCCTGACTTCAGCTCGAGAGCAGTTTCTCCTGCCCATGACACGCTGTCCACTTCAAACTGGCCCTGGAACCTGGTCCACATGGACCTGCCTTTGACAACTCTGCCTGCTCAGCTCTGGGCCTGTGGGTCCTGGAACTCCACCTCTGGTCTCCACAGAGACTCTTCTTGGTCTGTCAGCTCTGCCTCCAGTGCTGCCCTCTGAACCCTGTGGCCTCCCCAACCCTTTCTCAGCCATTCTGTAACCCCTGTGAGGTTATGTGTGCAGTGTAACTGTGATCCGAGTGTTGTTAAAATTAGTAATTAAGATTGCAGTCCAGGAACCCATGTTGCCAATGGCTTGGGGCTACCAGGTGAACTCAGTAGTACTTAGTGAACTAAAGCCAAGGAAATTGATGTACTTGTGGATTTATTGGTACTCGATAAATTTTGAGATTGTGAAAAGTTATGTGTGTCCTTCTATGATTCTAACATCATTCTCTCATGACACCCCACCTTACAGAGTCTACCTGTGCTTTTATTTCAGGGTCTCCCACACAGCCGTCACCCCACACCAAATACCACTGTTTCTGCCATAGCACTGAGCACTGTTTATTGTTATTTTATTTGTTCACACATTTATTGTCTATATTCTACATGAAGTTCCATGAAAACAAGGGTCCCACCAGCCCTGTCCACTCTGCTTTCCACAATATGAATAAACATTACTGGATAGAGGTCTGTGTTCCAACCGACTGTGACTTCCTAGGCTTCAGCCTTTGGGTGGACAGTGCTGGCTCCTAGGGTCAGTTCTTACTCTCATGTTGAAGTTATATATTTGTGGTAGAGAGCTAAGAAATGATGACATCTTCTGCAATTAAGAACTACATTCAAACTGGCAGAGGCCACTATGGGAGGGAGACTACGAAGTAGTGAAGAGGTCTGGTAGAGATGAAATAATTGGGGCTATAATATGCATATGCATGGAAGCAACACAAGGAATCTCCCTGTATAGTTATTCTTATCTCAAACTACCAAAAATGCCATGTTTTTCTTATTATCCTTTGTGTTTTTCTTCAAAATCAGAGAACAAGAGGGCAGAACAGATTCTGCCAAGAGGCGGGGAAGGGGAGAGGTGGCCCAAATAATGTATACACACGTAAGTACGTGTACAAATGATAAAATTTAAAAAAAGAAGAACTACATTCAACCTTTGTTGGTTTCCTATTGGAGTTCACCCACACTGATTCTTTTCCACAACCTTGTTCTACACCCTCATCCCCTGAGGTTTGCACTGACATGGAGGCAGGTTTTGCTTCTAATCCTGAGGCATAGAGGCTCCACAGCAAGAAAAAGGCACTTCAACTCAAAGTACTTCATTCAAGAGGCCTAAACACGACAGATTCCTGTCCCCCAGCAGCTTCTCTTCTGCTCTGATACATTGTCCAGAGTTGCCCTGAAGTCACAGGAACTCATATGAAATGACAGCAGGTCCACATGGCCAACCAGGGCTGTCTTACAGTAGAAGACAGACATGCTCTCTCTGATTAGCTGGGTGATCCAGATTGAGCACATGATATATGAGAACTGTCGTTTTAATGCTAGAGTAACAAATTGTTTCACTTTCCTGTAGAAATACTTACTAAGATTTCTTCAGAGTCTTAAGAAGACTCTGTTTCCTAAGGCAGCATGCCTGAGGTAAGCCACCCCATTCTAATAAGTCAGAGACCCTCGAGCTCAGAAGTCAGGAAAAGTCAGAGAGGCCCAAGGCACACAGATCCCACACCCAACACTGCAAGGGGTGGGGCTGCCCACATGGGGCATAGCCAAGGCAAGGAGCTGTGTCCACAGAGCTTCAGAGGGAGAGACTCAAGCCCCTTCTGATGTAACATGCCCAAATGCATGAGGTAGACAATGATTCCAACAGCAACAAACAAAAGGCACCCTGCGTACATGCAAGCATGTGTGCTTACCTGTGTATGCATGTGCTTCTGTGCGTATCTGTGTAGCAGTCGTGTTGTGTGCGTAAGTGCATATTTGCGTAATTGTTCTAACTAGAGTACGTGACGACTAGAAGGGGAGAGTGTACATCCTCATCATTTCCCTCACCTTTGGGGAAATGCACAGCATTTCACTATCAAGTATGATGTCAGCCGTGGGATTTTTATAGGTCATCCTTGGCAGGTGAGGGGAAACACTTTCTAATGTGTCATGGGTGCTGTTCAGTGTTTCATGGATGGGGTTGAATTTGTCAAATCATTTCTGTGTCTACAGAGGTGGTTGTGTGGTTTTTATTTATTTTGTGATGTGTTACATTAAGTAGTCATCACTTGTTCAACTAACCTTGTATTCCTAGCATAAATTCACTTGATCGTGGTGATAACACTTTTTATACTTGCTGGATTTGATCTGCTGTAATTATGTGAGGATTTTTGCATCTATATCCATAAGAGATACTGGTCTTAGTTTTCTGTGCTTGTGATGTTCTTGTCTGGTTTTGGTATCAAAATAATTCTGGTCTTAATAATGGCCTGATGTTTTCCTCCTTTTCTGTGTGTAGGAGAGTTTGGGAAGAACTAGTTTTCATTCTCCTTAAACTGTTTGATTGTAACCACCAGGGAAGCCAACCTTGATCTGGGCTTTTCTTTGTGGGAAGTTTCTAGATTACTAAATGAACCTCTATTCTTGTTGGAAATCTATCAGGATTTCCACTGATCCTTGCATCAATTTCAGTGGCTGTGTCTTTCTAGGAACATGTCTGTTTCATCATCTAAGTTATTTCGCTTGTCACTTGTAGTTCACGTGTCCATGTCTTCATTTCTGTAAGGTTGATAGTGATTCTCCCTTCATTCCTGACCTTGATGAGTTTAGGTCAGCATGGTGTCTAATCCTTTGTTTCACCAGTGTGGGAATTTTATCTGTCTTAACCTCTGAATATACAGCTTTGTCAGGCAGGGAGACAGGAACCACTTAGTATAATTTTTAAATGCCTTCTCTAGAGAGTAAAGTAGCTGGTCATTCACAGGTAAAACACTAAGACGTGCTGAGGCTGCTGTGAGTTTGTGGAAGCAGCTCCAAGATGGGTTTTAGGGGCCTCTGTGACACCAGGCCCTGTAATGAAAAAGTAGCATGGCTTTCCTCAGGCTACAAATGGATTCAGAGGACACAAGGGTGCCGCTGTCAAATATAACATGGCTTCATTGTTTGGTATCTGACCACATGCAGAGACCATGCTCACCTGCACCAGACAACCTCGGAACAGAGAACAAAGTCTTCACAGCTGAAGACAAGTGCCAGCCTCCTGACTGCCATCACAAGGCTGTGCTGCTTAACACCCTCAACCCATGTGGTAATTTTCTTTAAAACTCAAAGATTTATCACTAGATTTTCTTACGTCTGACAGTTAAAAGATATTGGAGCGGTATAAGAGCACCAAGAAGTATTTCAAAATCTTAAATTTAGCAACAAGGGAAAAATAACTCATCTATCAGAAATTCTTTTTTATTTTCTTCTTTTAAAAGCCACTGTGAATCATGGTCACATTTAAAAGCAATAAAATATTTCCAGTAGTTCACTTTGTCTCAGGAAATGAGCTGCAGAGTGGCCCAGATGAACTCAGTAGGGCTACCCTGACTGTGGCTGGCTTTAAAACCTGGGACAATGGCTCAACCAGGTATGTCCACCAGGACAATGACCCCGTGAACTTGGGGACTATCCAGTGTCCTGCAAAGTAGGCTGGTAGGTCAGAAAAAGGCAATAGAGGAGGACAGGGGGAGTTTAGCAGTGGCTGGGCCCTGTGCAGATTTGTGTGACTTGGTGATGAGCAGAAGCAAGGACCTGGGTGAGGTCCAGGGGGAGATGCCAGTCTGCTGCTCCAGATCCCTCTCCATGGAACCCAGTGTCTCCCCCACATTCTCTTATTTGAAGGAATTAAGAGCGAGAACCACACACCAGACTCAGGATCATTTTACAGAAGCCCATCCACCAATTGCCAGCATTCCTGTTAGACTTCGTCTCTGGAAAATATTAAGTTATCACACCCTGCCAATAACAGACTCAGAGGGAAGAAAAACGGGGCTCTGGCTAATCAGCCACGCAAGGGGAACCTTCTGTGGTTTCCAACTTGAGAACTTTCTCCTTTAAGATTCCCTGAGGGAGTTCTTAACAGTGCCACCGTAGCCTTACATGGGGGCCCATCTGGCATGTGAGTTGTCCAAGGCCCTCACACAGGGGACGCTTCGCCTTCCTCGCCCATTACATCCCCAAGGGTCCAGGCCTCTCAGGGCTGGAAAACAGACACTAAATATTTGCAAGACTGCATTTTCCAAACTGAGTCAATTATTTTTATGAACCTTGATTCTAACTACCGGCATGCTGAATCTGGGTATTTGTAGATGTCTGAGTCTCCCAGCTAAAGTGTGGAACTAAGCAAACAGGGCTTATTTTGATGTGGATCACTTAAAAATGAAGAATGATGCTGTCAAAAGCGTGACTCAGTTAACCTTCCCCAAACAGACCATCAAGCTCTTGCATACACAAGTATTTGTCAACTACTCTTTAAGACAAGCAGCGGTCTAGGCTCTAGGAGCAGCATTTGGGCCAAGAACAAGGGTCAGAGTCACTTCAGACACAATCAGAGGTCTCACTCAGAGCCAAGCTTCCCTTACAATTTCAAGGACGTGGTCAGTGCAAGTCCTCCCTTCCTGCTCAGGTCTCAGGGTGAATAAAGTTCTGTTCACATTCTAGCTCACCTGGGAGGAAACTTCAGGTCAGGAAACAACTTCACTATATACCACAGACAGCTGCACAGCTTGCACGGCAATTTCTAGGGGTCTGTGACTCAGAGCCATAGATCGTAAACGTTTTTACCATGTAATCCTCACCCAGAGAGCCTGCTGAAAGCTGGCCTTCTTACACAGATAAGACCTCTGGTCTCTTCACCAGGAGGGCCCTTGTCACCACATCAATAGGGGTCTGCCTATCTCCTTCTTTTTCCTGGTGATTGAGAGAGAAATGGATTGAAGGGCAGCTACCACCTGACAATGGACAAGATCGGGTGGCTCCCTCTTCTCACAAGGCCACTCAGAGAAGCAGCTGATAAGGAAATAATCAAACAGACAAAATCACTTTAGAGGATTCTGTACCACGAGGAATTCGTGGATCACTTTAGAGGATTCTGTACAATGAGTAGGAGGACTGCTGTGAGTTGCCTACTCAGAGATGGCCTCTCTGCAGATGCGTTCTGTGAATGGAGATCTGAAAGGCAGGAAAGTCATTCACAGAAAATCTCTGGAAACTCAGACTGGTCAAGATTAGCACCGGCAAACTCCCAGAGTGGAGCAGCTTGGTGCAATATGGAACCAACAGAGAAGTAGAAAACAGCATCTTCTCAGCTGGAGAATACTAGAGGGGGGCAGGGTGTGGGCAAGGAGGAGAGCAGGTAATCCTGAAGCCCTGACCCAGTTCTTATCCCATCCTAGGTCATGTGAAACCCCACAAATGGGCTGTCAGGAAGCCCTCTGGCTGCTGGGTGAAAAGGAGGCAGGAATGAGACATAACAGGACCCAGGCATGCAGGTGCTGAGTGTTTGTGGTGGGGTGGGAGGAGTTGACAGATGTTGAAACAGGACTCTGATGGTCACGGTGGGGACACCTTGCATGACGTTAGGTCAAGCCACTGGCCCCATGTTCCCATGTCTCCCAGTGATCCTTCAGGCTCTGACTAGAGGCAGTTCTTAGCAACAGACTGTACCTTCTCCAACCACTTGAATCAGTAGTATGGCATTATTTCTTGGTTGATCAAATGGTCCCTATGGATTGGCTCCTTTCTATGACAGAAGAGAATTTAGCCTCAATCGCTGTAAGTCCTCCATGCTGGTCATTCTCAGTGTTCCATGAATATACTCTGGTTATTTGCCCCACTGACACTCAGCAGTATGCATAGGATATCTGTGTACTATGAGGACATTAGCTATGCTGCTCTCACAACACCAAGCCTCCCACTTTTGTCTCACATCTTTTAGCCAAATTTTAAATGTTCAAAGCTGTGAGCATCCATGTAGTTTTCCGTAACTAGAACCAAATGTTCTAGTCTTTGCTATGGATGGTAGAAAGAAATTCACAATCAGTGATAGCAGTTAGTCTATCCTGCTGTGTAAATGTTCATTGTGCATTCCACACCCTAGGTCCTCTTCTTTCTCTGTAGCCCAGGATGACCACTAAGTAAAGCACCAGAGCAGAACCTTCCCAGCACTGACCTCAGGTGCATGGGGGTCCGGGATGTGAGGCTCAGGTGTGTGGAGCTCAGATGTGTGGAGCTCAGGTGTGTGGGGCTCCTCAGGTACATTCCCTTCTCATAGAATCATCATGCTAACAGTCTTGTTAACTTCTTTCACACTAGGATCATAATTTGTTTTCTTGGACTGTCTAATTTTCTCTTCATTTCTTAACAATGAGGAAACAAATGCAAGGTTTCTGTCTTCTCGGTACAACTCTACTGACTGCAGTCTCTTTTCACTGGAGATCTGCCCACGGCTCTCTCCACCCGCAGGGCCTGGCTGCTTTCTGAACTGGTTCCTGTGAGGTCGGGCTCACTTGGCTCCTCTCTCAGGTCACATTAACCATTTTCTGGATCTCACACATCCCCTTTTCTCCCAACCCTAATTACACTGGAATCTGTGCTCGAGTGAATTTCCCAGGACGAGTGACAGTGCCATACCATAAACAATGAATGACAAAGTTCGTACATAGAAGTTTGATTATAAACCACATATTTACTTCATCTCAAGGCATCTACTGTGCTTTTTATGATCTGTTGATCATAACTCTACAAGAGAAACCCAAAGTGCAGCACATTAGTTATCAAACTCAACAGGATAATTAGAACATCATGTTGCAATTGGTATAAGGAAAGCGTAACATTGCTTCAGTGGCAGTTCTGCCAAATAATACACTCACAAGAAAATACCAAAGCTGGGTGTGCTGGCTTAAGCCTATAACCCTAGCTACTTGGGAGGCCGAGATTGGGAAGATCACTGTTACAGGCCAGCATGGGCAAAAACTTTCACAAGATACCATTTTTAAACAGAAAAGGCTGAGTACAGTGGGACACGCCTGTCATCCCAGCCATGGCATTATCATAAAACAGGAGGATCAAGGTCCAGATCAACCTGGGAAAAAAGGCCAAGACCCCATTTCTAAAATAACCAGGGATCCAGATGTGGCTCAAGTGGTAGAGCACCTGTCTTGCAAGTGTGAAGCCCTGAATTCAAACTCCAGTACTGCCCCTCCCCCCCCCAAAAAATCAAACAAATAAAACTGAGGGAAAAATTACAAAAGAATTTATCTGTATTTTTCAAAAAGTAAAGACCAAGCTGGGTGCCAGTGGCTCACACCTGTAATCCCAGCTACTCAGGAAGCAGAGATCAGGAGGATCAAGGTTTGAAGCCAGCCCTGGCAAATAGTTTGCAAGACCCTATATCAAAAAGACAACACAAAACAGGACTGGCAGAGTGGCTCAAGTGGTAGAGCGCCTGCCTAGCAAGTGTGAGGCCCTGAGTTCAAATCCTAATGCCAATAAATAAATGAAAAGAGGGCTATGATGTAGCATATTCAGCAAACTACTTGCTTAGAATGCATGAGACCTGAGGCCCTACAAAAAAAATAAGAAGGAAAAGATGATTTTTCTTTGAAATTTTACTTAGCCCAGTGTATAAAACTATTATTATTTGAATACAGTATAAAATTAAAACTTTAAAAGTCTCCAAAATCTGATGCGCATGTTGTATTTACAGAGCATCTCCATTTGGATCAGTCACGCTTCAAGAGTTAAATAACTACAAGTAGAAAGAGTGAGAAAGAAGGAGTATGAATAAATAATGAATCAATAAAGAACACTGGACAGATGTAAATGATTCTTTAATTTGGGTAAAAGTATATAATACTTCCATATATTGTTATCTTCATTTTTTTTTTTGCATGCGTTGTATTGAGGATGGACCTCAGGGTACTGAGTTTGCTAAGTGCAAAGTGCTCACTTTGCCCAGGATCTACCTCTAATTCTCCATTCTTCTGCCTCCCCCACCCAAGGAACTGGGATTGCACCCATCTACCACCATGCCTGCCTACTTTTCTGTGATATCAATCTTAAATGCTATTGAAAATTGTAAATTACAATAAAAATCAAACAAAAATGATGAGGGAATACAAAGAACAACTTCATGACAATAAATTGAAAAGTTAGCAAGTGAGCAAGCCCTACAGAAAGACTTCGCAAAATGAGTTCACAGAACCATGGGTGGCAGTTCTTGCAACTTTTTGTTCTTAGCTCCTTTCTTGCTCTTAAGGGAATTATTAAGGATCCCACAGAGCTTTCCTATGTGAGTCATATCTATCAATCTTTAGCACATTAGAAATTAAAATTAGAATGAAAAATTACTTATGAATTCATTTAAGTCACCAATGGTAAACTCATTACATTTTAACATAAATAGACTACTTGTGCTAGTCAGTCATTTGCAATTGTAACAAATACTTGAGAGGAACAAGTAAAAATGGGAAGGATTTATTTTGGCTCATGGTTCAGAGATTTCAGTTTGTGACCTTTGTGATGGGCTAGCTCTGCTATTTCTGGGCCATGGTGAGGCAGAACAACATGGTAGAAGGGTGTGGGGAACAGTGGTTCACCTCATGTCACCCAGGAAGCAGAGAAAGAGCAAGCCTGTGCCAATAGCCCTCTGCTTCTTCCCCTTTTGTATCCAACCCCTAGCATGTGGAATGGGACCACCCACATTCAGGCAGGTCTTCCCCCTTAGTTAATCCTCTCTGGAAAAGCCCTCCCAGATATGCCCAGTGGTGCTGTACTAATCTCCTAGCAGCAAGCAAGTCAATCAAACTCACCATCACACTTTTCTGAAAAGAGCTACATTTTCCAAAACAAAAATCAATTCAGTGAGAAGAGTGGTATGGTTTTTATTTATTTATTTTTTTTAATCTCCTTAACATCTGACCTAGTAGAGGATGGCTGGGATCGGACGGTGCTCCTGCATCTAGTCTGCTGCTCAGTTGGAAAGGAAGAAGTATCTGAATTAGTTGCTTCACAGCGTATTCTTTGACACTGCTCCAAAACATGACAGCTATGTGTTCTCCCAGGGTCATGCGAATTGTGCAATTTGAAAATGAATTAATGTACTCTTGTGTTAAGCACGAAAATCTACAGGTCAGTCTTCAGCGGTGTGTGAACTTGTGACATCAAACATTAGCCACATGAGAATGCCAGCTCACTAAGTCTCACAGATTTTTCAGACTGACACCATGTCACCCAAAATCAAAATGTCACCGTCACGACAGCAACAAAGTAAAGAAGAGCAATTACATGACATCAATTGATGCAGAAAAGCATGGCAAAAGCCAAGACAAATTCATAGTAAAGATACCCGAAATTTAGAAAGAGGAAAATCACCTCACCTTGAGAAAGCATCGACAGAACAACCACTGCTAACTGCTCTCCCCAGAAGGTGGGAGTGGGGAATGCCTCCTTCTTCCACCACTTCTTCCACATCCCACTATAAGTGCTAGCAACTGAGATGAGCAAGAACAGGAATGAAATATGTACAGAAGAGAGAGGAAGCAAACCACCTCTGTGTATAGGCGACATTACCTACCCAGAAAACCCAAGGAGTCTCAAGGAAGGAAGGCGGGTAAATAGGAAAAAAATCTCAAAACTAACAAATTCATCAGTCACAAGATTCAGTACTATCACACAAAAATCAGTCCTGTTTTAAATACTAAAAATACTTTCAAAACACAGTATTTTAGTTTGTTTGAGGAACGTCCATGCTGTCTTCCATAGCGGTTGTACTAGTTTACATTCCCACAAACAATGGATGAGAGTTCTTTTTGCGCCTCATCGTTACTAACATTTGTTATTGCTTGTGTTCTTGATGGTAGCCATTTTAATAGGGGTGAGGTGGAATCTTAATGTGCTTTTGATTTGCATTTCCTACTGACCAGGGATGCTGAGCATTTCTTCATGTGTCTTTTGACCATTTGTACTTCTTCCTTTCAAAAAGCTCTGCTCCATTCATTTGTCCATTTCTTCATTGGGTCATTGATTCTTTGGCAGTTTAGTTCTTTGAGTTCCTTATAAATTCTGGTTAATAATCCCTTGTCAGATGTGCAGCTGGCAAAGATTTTCTCCCATTCTGTAGCTCCCTCTTCATTCCAGTGATTGTTTTCTTTTCTGTGCAGAAGCTTTTTAGTTTGATGCAGTCCTGTTCTCTTCATTGCTGAGCTATTGGAGTTTTGTTCAGGGAGTCATGGTTTATACCATATGTTCTAACATTTTCAGGCCTTGTATTAAGATCTTTGATCTGCTTGGAGTTGAGATTAGTACAGGGTGAGAGGTGGGATCTAGTTTCAGCCTCCTACATGAAGATATCCAGTTTTCCCCACAACATTTATACAACTATTATATGCTAATGAAAATGTTAAAAATTAAAAAGAAAAAGAAAATCATCACTCAGAGTTACACATTAAATATTTTATATAGAAAACCACAGTATTATTTATAATCACTCTAAAGAAAATAGTATTTTTCTATTTATAACTTTGAAAATCATATAAAACTTAAAATTGTAAAATTCCGACAAAAGAAATCAAATATCAGAATAAATGGAAATACAAACCATGCTCCACATATTGGAAGACTAAACAGGAAAAATGTCAAATCTCCCCAAATTCACCTACAGGTTTAATGCAACTCTTTTCATAATAGGACCCTACAAAGATTTTTGCAGACATTGACAAGCTTATTCTAATGTTTGTATAAACCCTAAAAAGGTTCCTACAAGGCTGACTGACAAGGACAAACAGGAGACATCCTCGACCTGATAGTCTACCTTAGATACAGCCACACTGCACAAGGCAAAGCAGTGTTGGGAGGGACAGACATACAGATCAATGGACAGGAGAGAGGTAGAGAAATGGACATATAGCAACTGACATCAAAGGTCAAAAGAAATTCAAAGGAAGAGAAACAGCATTTTCAAAAATGGCTCCAGAGCACCTGGACATCAATAGGCAAAAAAATGACCCTAATCCCTACACGTTAACTCAAAATGGATCACAGACATAAATATAAGCATAAAATGATGAAACTTTTAGAAAAAATATAGACCATTCACTGGATCGGACTAGGCAAGAAGATCTCAGACATCACACCAAAGAGCAATCCACAAAAGGAAAACTGTTAAACTAGCCTTCATGAAAATCAAATCCTTTCATGATAAACTCAGATAGAAGGAAGAAAAGGTGAGCTACAGATATATGAAGAAATATTTGGAAACCAAACATCCAACAAAAGACTATTATACAGAATGTGTGTATGTGTGTGCATGTGCACATGTGTGTGTGTGTGTGTGTGTGTGTGTGTGCACAAAGAACAGCTATCAAAACTCAACAGGAAAACCACAATCAACCCAACTAGAAAAAGGGCGGGAGACGTGAGCAGGTACTTCTCCAAGGAGCATCCACACAGGGTACGCACATGAACAGAGGTTCAACCTCGTCAGCCATGAGGAGATGCAAGCCAAAAACTAAGAGGTATGTCTATACACCTGCCTTGTGGCTAAAATAGAAAAGAAAGACCATATCCAGGTCTGGCGCTGACTAAAGAAACCCATCTCTCACCCAGTGCTGGGGGTATAACATGGATAAACACTCAGTGACAGTTGGTGGCTTCTGATAAAACTTACAACCCAGCAGTTGCTGACCTGGACAACTTCCCCAGAGAAAGAGGACAAACCTAAGCAAGGTCCATCACCTGTATCCTCCCAAGATTGAGCAGAGTGTCCATGCCCTGTGTCCTCCCAAGATTGGGCAGTGTGTGCTCCCTAAATGGCTTACCTGGCTAGCTCTGTCTACTCACCTCAGAGTCATCCTAGGCCCTCAGAAGCTGAGGGAGCCAAGGTGAGACACAAAATCACCCAGACTCATCTAACTACGGACTGTACACACTGAGCCCTCAGAGCCTGGAATCCATCGTGAAGGTTATCCCACAGCAAAGGTTACCATGGATCCAACAAAATGAGGATGATCTCCAGAAAGAAAGTGCTATGTAAAATCTCCAGCTCTCCTGCCTCATGTCCAACAAGAACATGTGCTCTGGGCCTTTCTGGGCTGCTGTGCAGACCTTACAGTCTACTGAGCTGGTTCAGAGACCACCTTTGTTTACAGCCTAGTTACCACGAGTTAGTGGCTACAAGTCTTAAGTGGGTAGATGGATAAACCATGAACAAACAACCTTCTACGCCTCTATTTACACCCGCTCTAAAATAGACTTAGCATTGAATCATTTAGATGAAGTGTCTGCAACCCAGTCTTTACCTCGAATTAATGTGTAAGCCATCTTCTCACCCAAGTGATAGGCAGATGGGGGTATGAAGGTAAAATAGACTTTGTCATGTGTGAAGTCAGTGCCTTTTTTTCCCAAGCATGCTTCAATTTCAGGACCTCTGACATAAGAAGGCCTGACAGTCAATAGTGTCATTTAGTCCAAAGGAGATGGTTGGATAGAGAGCACATGTAGTGAATAAATGAATGCAACTTACCCACTGCAGTCCACTGAGAAAACTCACTAGATCTTCTGCAGACAACAAGGACAAGGCTTAACATTTTATTGGATGAATTACTAATATCAGTACAACTAACTTAGCAACTAGTTTCCTTGGAATTAAAAAAGAAAAGAAACATTGCATTGTAAATGCTATGTACATGCCCAAGCAGGTACAGCACATGGTTGGAAGCACTGGCCAAGTGAACTCGGGTCTGTGGTGGCAGCTCTGGCTTGAAAGCAAAGGCCTGGCAGGCAGAGCACTGAGGCCCCCATGGCACACAGCACACCTCCCTCTGAAGACTCTTGAGGGTGGAAGGGCAGCGTGTCCCAACCTACAAAGGCAGTTCACGCTTGGCCTCTCACCTCAGTGCAGGCCAAGGTGCAGCTGATGAGCAACAAAAGCATCTTGGCAGATGGTTGCAATTCGTGGCAAAGCGTGTCCAAATCACCCCAGTACTCATGCAGTGTCCAGAGGCACTGATGTTCTAATGTTGCCTGCCAAGGCTCCAGAGAGGCAGATGGTGGGGTGTGACATCACACGATGCACCTAGCGTGACCTGAGTGTGTGAGTTCTAATCCCAGCTAACTTATTCCAGACACGCGGTCAGAGTGCTGGGAGCACATTTATGTCAGAGCAAGCATATCTAGCCAGGTGGCTGGGTCCCCCTGGGGGCCATCCTTGCGCAGGGGCCATGCTAATCTTCTCTGTACCGTTCCAATTTTAGTATATGTGCGCCGAAGCGAGCACCCCCTGGGGGCCATCGAGCAGTGCTTGCTACAGAGCAAGTTCCTGGGACTGAGGGGCCCCCCCATGGACCCAAGACCCCATTCAGGGAGCTACTTCCAAACACAAGTAATTCCTTCCAGAAGAATCTCTGTGGCAGCTGTGAACTATTTATAACAAATTGTTCACCTGCATGTGGAATCATTTGGGAGACATAGTTGCGTGTTTTGGAAAATAATTGGCCCTGGTACCGCAGCTCCACCCAGCTCCACTATTGCACAGGCTTTGGCCAAAGTTCCCAGACCAGATGGTCCCTTGCAGAGGATCCAGGGCTGTGAGGGGTCCCTAGGCCCAGGCCATGGGAACCATGGGTGCACACAGGCACAACTCATGAAAATATTTAAACCTAACCCACATCTGAATGGGCACCACTCCCCCTGCCATTAATGCAATTAATGGACACAGGCACAAGGTTTAGAGTAAAAGTGCAAGCATGTTTGGTCTTTTGGTGATGAAATAAATGCCACTGGAAAATATTTTATGTGGTTTTCTGTCGTAATGCAAGAACAGAGGTCAGGAGCTCCTGCTGGGCTGATGTGACATTTAAAGACAATGTGTGTTACTCATTTCTCCCCCTCGGACGAAGTATAATGTCAAAATGAACTAAGGGGCTGGATTTTTTTCTCTTCCTTCCTTCCTTTCCCCATTCTTTTGTCCTCCCCTCCCTCCTTCCCTCTTGTCTCTGTCATTCCATGGCTGTTTTCATCTTTAACGGTAACAACAACAGATGGTTGACAGCATCTGATGAGAGGCTGGAATATTCTCTCCAGCCAAGTCCATGTGTGAATCCTGTGGATCCACAGGCTTGCGTGTACATGGACCTCACAGCCTCGCCAGTGACACGGGAACTCTGCTGTCCAGCATGGAGGGGGAAAGCTGAGCTCGTTCTGCACAGCTGGCTCAGACATCCCTAATTCTGATGTTTTTACAAAGTCATTCTGTAATTCTATTTTAATTTTGCACAGCTCATTCTATTTTGTTTACTTCATATTCCGAATACAATAACTTTAGAACTAAGACCCCACCAAGCTGCTTTGTTTGGCCTTCAACACTTGACAGGTTCAACACTGGATGCCGCCAGTTCTTTTGTGTGGAGGTCAGTTTGTGGAAAGATATTGACAGATGAGTGAGTGTTCGCAAACCAGCCAAGCAAGCACAGCCCTGGTAGCTGGCCTGCTCGCTCTCCTGGAGATTCCCAGGAAATCCTCTACCTGTCTCACACCGATGGGCCACTGGTGTCTTGACCAGTCTTTGGAAATCTTACAACAGTGGCAGCAGGTATGACCCATGTTTTGCCTAGCTTTCAGCATTCACCTATTTTCTTGGTTCACATCAAACACCACAGGTGTGACCACTGGCAAGCGTAGGCAGAAAACCCTAACCCAATGGCTATCAGGTTTGCTGATGCATTTGTTATTCTTTTCTACAGACCCAAGGCAGAGCTGAAGGAGTCCACAGAAAGGCTTCCTACAAAGCACCCCATCCTTGCTTAAGAAATTTCACTTCATCCCTGAGTATTTGATGAGGGAACCTTAGCTCTTCAATGTAATGCTCTCTGTGCTTTCTTCAGCAGCTTGGTCTTCCCCAAAGACCTCTGTTCTTTTCTTGTAGCCAACATCCTCTCTGGTTATTTTGCAATTGTCCTTGCTACCAGGGAGCTCTAGGTCACTAGTAACTGACTAGAAACCTCTTTCTGGCAGTTTGCAGTGATAGACTCTGCAGAGCTCCTGAGTTCCTTCCCATCACAATAATTCCTAGAGCCTCTTTGGAAAATGGTCAGTATATGGGGCTCCTACAAGGAATTGTCAGTATTAAACACACAGGTGCCTTGGATGGCAAATAACTGGCTCCCTAAGGCTAAACATTTTGCTTAGCTAAAGCAAAAAGCAACCAGGCTCCTGGGAAGAATCCCCGACCCCGAGCCTTTCCACTAGCACCCTCCCCGATGTGGCCAAGGCTGTGTTTCACAACATGTGAACCCACAACAGTCCAAGGTGGCTGTGCACTTCACCCTTGGCGTTCTAGACAGAAACTTCCCTTGGGCGTGTGCAAGAGCAGGCCCTAATGGAGCCATCCAGGGGCACAGACTCAAAGCACTCAACACGTGCCCAGGGCCCCTGCTCTCATGAAGGACACGCTGCCACTGCCAAACACTGGGAGTCCACAAGCAGAAAGGGCAGCAAGGAGTGTGCCACGGGTGGCAGCCCTCAGGCACTTGGTCCTAACCAGCTTGCTCACTTGGGCTTGGAGCCGCAGCCCTGACGGAGGGTGAGCACACCAGTGGCTGCTCCACCCTTGCTTAGTGCACATTTCCATGACCCTACTCCATGCCATCAAAGTCAAGACTTGGTTAGGAAATAGAAGTTAAACTACAAAAAAAAGAAAGGACAGAACAGCTAGCCATGCTAGAGTTTAAATGCTTCTGTTACTTTACGGGCCAACAAAACTGCCTACACAGCATTTTCTAAAGATAACTTTACATAGGGAAATTGAGTTAGCGTGTAATTTCCTTGCATGCGCTGTAAATACCAGCAGTAAAGTGCTGGCTCCACGTGTCTGGTCTCCAGCCTGAACTTTCCTTACTAAGATCATCTCTGATGAGCTGCTTCTTGCCAGGAATCCCCGTAAACCACGTACAGTAGCCCCGTTACCCACAGGGAATACGCTCCAAGACCTCCATTACGTGCCTGGAACCCGCAGCCAGCTCTGACCCTACAATTTAGTGCCTTTTTTTTTTCCATCTTAACTAAGCACTTGGCCACAACTTTTGCAGTTTGAAGTGCAACAGCAAAACTAACACAATTTTCCTTCTTCATAATTTGATGGGTAGAAAATCTGTTCTTACATAGATTTTAGCAACGTCAGCACAAGTGGTTCTTTACGTAAGTCAGAAACTTAAACCTTTTCCCCTAACGGAAGCACTTCCCAGCTTCTCTTTACCGTAGCTGAACTGCCATCAACACGACTCCACTTTGGGGTCATTATTAAGTCAAGCCAAGGTCACTGGACACCAGCACTGTGATATTTCCACAGTAGAGCTGATAACTGAGATAGCTACCAAGATACTGTGGGCAGTGACACAGTGGTGCCAGCAGGATCAAGGGCTGGACAGAGCAGGACAGCACAGGATTTCATCACACTACCCAGAACGGCATGCAATTGAAACCTTCCAAGCCATTGTTTCTGAAGTTTCTTGTTTATTTTGGTGTTTATTTTTGGAGCTCTTTATCATCTGGGTTTGACTCCTTTACCCTATGAGCAGCTGGCATAGATTTTCTCTCATTCTGTAGGCTGTCTCTTGATTCTGGTAATTGCTTCCTTTGCTGTGCAGAAGATTTTTAACTTGATGAACTCCCACTTCTCAACTCTTACTCTTCCTTCCTATTCAGAAGGCGTTACCTATGTCTGTGTCTTCATGTGTTTTTCCTATGTTTTCCCCTGGTAGAATTTCAGTCTTACATTCAGATGTTTAATCCATTTTGAATTTATTTTTGTACAGGGTAAAAGATGGGGTCTCGCTTCAGTCTTCTACTGTTCTCCAGTGTATGTTTTTGGCTCCTTTGTTAAGAACCATATGGCTGTAGCTATATGGGCTTGTGTCTGGATCTCGTATCCGTTCCATTGGTCTACCTGTCTACTTTTCGTGCTTGTACATGCCGTTTGGTTGCTATGGCTCTGTAGTATGATTTGAAGTCAGGTATTGTGATACCTATAGTGTTGCTCTTTTTGCTTAGTATTGCTTTGCTATTGGAGATCTTGTGTGCTTCTATATGAATTTTAGGATTGGTTTTTCTATTTCTATGAGAAATAACACTTAAATCTTTATGGGTATTGAGTTATATATGTAGATTGCTTTTAGTATTATAGCCATTTTCACAATGTTAATTCTGCCAATCCAGGAATATGGAAGGTCCTTCCATCTTCTAGAGTTGTCTTCAATTTCTTCCTTCTAGATTTTGCAGTTTTCATTGTAGAGAAATGTAAGTCATCATGCAATAGAGACACCTGCACACTTATGCTTATGGTAGCACTATTCACAAAAAACAAACTATGGAATCAACCTAGATGCCTAGCAACTGATGAATGGATAAAGAAAATATACTAAACACACACAGTGGAGTATTATTTGGCCTTAAAGAACAATAAAAGTGTGTCATTTGCAGGAAAATGGATGGAACTAGGAATCATCATGTTAAGTAAAATAAACCGGACTCAGAAAGACAAACACCATTTGTTCTCCCTCATATGCAGAATCTAGACCAAAAACACTATGCCAGTGTCAATCTGGGTGTTAGGTACTAACAGGCCTTTCATTGTCAACTAATAAACCAAAAAACTTCCTGCATGTGCTTCTTGGATGACGAATTGTTTCACAGTCCACTCAGAAGACCACAGCATTCATGAGAAGGCTTGAACCACTGGACACCTGGAGACTGGTTGGACGTGGCCGAGGAAGAAGGAAAGGCTTTGGCTCACAGCCAGATGAGCAGTGTCATGTCCGTGAACCAGCTCAGCTGAGGTCTAACAAGAAAGAGGTATGGGGCAGAAAGACGCTGAGATAAGTGGGGTCTCTGAAGGCTGTGCAGTGAGAAAAGTGCTGTGTGAGTGAAGATGTGGGATGGAAACACAGGAACACAAAACATAGTGTCATGGCCATCAGGAAAGGCTTTGAAGGAAGAGGGGGCAGAGCCCAGCTTAAGTCTGATAAAGAATGGACACATCTCGGGGAGCTGGCAACGGGGGATCCCATGGATCTCAGCTTCTCTGTAACCGTGGGATTTCCTGCATGGCACTCTACTTAGAACATCCATAACTAAGTCCATAATTGTATTTTACAATTTTTTTGAGGGATGGATTGAGCCCAGGTTCCCTAGGAGACAGGTTGATCGTAAGATAGCAGAAGGTCACCACCATGCCATCAGAGGCTGAGCTCAGCAGGTCCTTCAACCCCTTACATCATGTCTGAATTTCAGCTATAAGTCAAACTAAAAAGCAAAAGCACAGTTTGAAGAGGCAGAGCTAGTGTCAGAACCCGATTCAGATATGGCAGCATGCTGGAACTGTAACAATTGGAATTTAAAACAGCTTTTATTAACATGCTAAGGTCTCTAGTGAACAAAGCAGACAGCATGCGAGACCAGATGTGTGATGCATGCATAGAGATAGAAATCCTAAGAAAGAGCCAGAAGTAAGAACTGGAGATCAAAGATTCTTTGACAAGGCATGAAAAATGCCTTGATGGCTTTCTGGGTAGACTAGGCACAGATGAGGAAGAATCTCTGAGCTGAGGACATGTCAGTAGAAACCTCCCAAACTGAAAACAAACAGAACAAAGACTGCAAAATCAGAACAGAACATCCAAGGAGTGTGGGGAAAATACAAATGGTACAAGTAGGCATAACTCTTTCAAATTACAAAAGATCACAAACAAAGGGAAAGTATTGAGAGAACCAAAGGGGAAAATGCACCTTATCTACAGAGGAGAAAGGAAAAAATTACATTAATATTCTCCTCAGAAACCACGTATGCAAGAAGGGAATAGAGCAAAATGTTTTAGGTATTCAAAGAGAAAAGAAAGGAAAAGACCCTAGAATTCTATCTCTGTAAAATTCCCAAAGGTTAAGGAAAAATAAAACTTTCTCAGACAAAATTTGAGAGAGAATTTGTTGCCAATAGACCTTCCTTTCAAGAAATGTTTTTAAATCATTCTTTAGGGAGAAAGAAAAGAAACTCAGAACTACAAAAGGAAAAGAAAAGTTTCAATGGAGAAGTCAGATGAGGCAAAACAAAAACACCTATTCTAAAATTACTAATTGCTCCAATAGCTCACACTCTGTTCAGAATAAGAGCAACTGTGTGTGTGTGTGTGTGTGTGTGTGTGTGTGTGCATTTGTACAGGAAATGACTGACAACAGTAATATCAGGAATGGAAAGAGGATTGGGATTTTGTTATTATTAGGTACTCATACTACCCATAGGTAGTATGGTGTTATTTTAACATAGACTTGGATTAGCATATTGCAAATTCTAGGGCAACCACCAAAAGAAGTAAAAAAAATTAAATAAAAACATTTTTAAAATATTAAAAGGAGAAAAAATAGAATCTGTAAACTGCACAATTAAAACTGCAAAAGACAGAAAAAAAGACTGGAAGGCAAAAATAGGAACAAAAAACAAGGCAACAGATATGAAACAGTAACAAACATGGTAGATATTAAACTGATGACAACAATCACCTTCTTAATGCCAAAGATCTCAGTGTGCTAATTAAAGATTGTCACAGTAGATCAGAAAGCAAAATACAGCTACATGTTGTCTGCAGAAAACCACTTTAAATATAAAGACACATATGAAAGTAAATGGGTTGAGCCTAGCACTAATCACAAAACAAAGCAGGAGCAGTTATACCAATATCAGTCAGAGCAGATTTCAAAGCAAGGAAACTTATCAAAGATAAAGATATTAAGTTGATTTTCCAAAAAGATATAATAGCCCTTAGTATGCATGAGCCTGACAGAGCCTCAAACTATGTGAGGCAAAATGATGGGACTCCAGGGGGCAGCACAGGAATCTACCATGGTAGCTGGAGACCAACACTGTCTGACAGAAAGGGCAGATCCAGCAAGCAGGAAGGACTTGAGCTCAACATCACCATCCATCAACAGGACATAATCGACCTTATGGACGACTTCATGAAACCACAGCCTAACACACATCCCTCTCAAGCTCACACAGAGCACTCACCAGGACAGACCACAGTCTGGCCATAAAACACTCCTTAACAAGTGTAGCAGAGTAAAATCATATAATGGAGCTAAACTAGAAATCCACGACAGGAAGAGAAGTCAAACTATGTAGAGACTAAAGAACACACTTCGTAGAATAAGATCTCCAGAGAATTTTAAAATATTTTGAACTAAATGAACACGAGAATACAACTTAACAAAAATTGTGGGATGCAGTACTGAAAGCGGTACTTAGAGGGAAATTTATACCACTGAGTGCAGGTACTGGAAAAGAAGAACTATCTAAAGATAATAATCTAAGCTTCAACTCTATAAAACTAGGAAAAGAGGAGAAAATTAAATCCAACATATGCACACAAAGAGAAATAAGAGCTAGAGCAAAAACCAACAAAACCAAACACAGAAAGTCAATTGAGAAAAATCAGTAAAACCAAAAGCTGAAACGATCTTCAGAATTAATTCTTTGAAACAACTGAAAAAATTAATGAACTTGTAGCCAAGCTAAGAAAAAGAAGAGAGGACACAAAGACACAAATGGCTACTATCAGAAATGCAAGAGGAGACATCATTACAGATCCTACAGATATTAAAAGAATATGAAAAACTCTACACTTGCAAATTTTATAACCTCACTGCGACTTTCAATTCCTTGAAAGACACAATTTGCTAAAACTCACATGAAAAGAACTAGATGATCTGACTACCTACATTAAGAAATACATCTATTTCTTAAATTGAATAAATAATTAATAACCTTCTAAGACAGAAAGCACTGGGCTCAATGGTGATGTCTGGTAAACATTTAAGAAGAAAGAATATTATTTCTCTGTAAGTCTTTCATAGTACATAGCAAAGGGAATATTCACTAACTCATTCTATGAGGCCAACAGTCACAGACCCAAATGAGGAACGAAAACCACAGATCATATCACTCATGAATGTAGATGTGAAAACCCTTAACCCACTCTTAGCAAACTGAATCCAACAATGCACAAAGAGAATGATACATGTGACCAAGTGTGGTTTATTCCAGGTATGCAAAGCTGCTCAACATTTGAAGACAGGGCCAGGAATGTAACTCAATGGTACTGAACTTGCCTAGCATGTGTAAGGCCCTGGGTTCAATCTCTAGCACCACAAAAAGTACATTGAAAACCAATTAATTGAATCTATCACATCAACAGGTTAAGAAAAATCCATACTCACGTCAATGAATGCTAAAAAAAAGAAAGCATTCAACCTAATGAATATACCTATTCATTATAAAAACTCTCAGCAAACTGGGAGAGAAAGAAACTCCCTCAACTTGATACAAAAACCTACATCTAATATCATACTTAATGCTGAGAAACTTTGAAGATTTCCCTCTGAGATCGGGAACATACCTTTTCAAGATCATCCTAGAAGTGCTAACTAAGGTGATAAGACAATGACACTTGTAAAAGGTATAAAAATTGGAAAGGAAGAAAAAAAATTCTTTGTTCACAGATGACAAAAATTGTTGTGCAGTAAATCTAAAAGAATCTACAAAAATATCTCTTAGATATAATAGCGATTACAGACAGCTTGCAGGTTACAAGTGGACTGCTTTCCTAAACGCTAGCAATGAGCAAGCCAAATTTGAAATTAAAAATATAATACTATTTGTAATAGCAACAAAATATTTGATATAAATTTAACAAAATATTCACAAGGTCTATATAAGGAAAAATACAAAATTCTGATGAGCGAAATCAATAAATAAGAAAACAGAGAGGTATTCCAAGTTTCTTGTCAGCAAGACTCGACAGTGACAAAACATCAGTTCTTCTCAACTTAGTCTATGGATTTAATGCAATCCCAGTGAAAACCCCAACAAGTTATTTTGTGACTCTCAGCAACATGATTCTAAAGTTGACTGAAAAGGCAAAAGACCTCAAATAGCCAACACATATTGAAGAAGAACAATGTTAGAGGACTGGTACTATCCAACTTCAAAACTTACCATAAAGCTACGGTAATCAAAACAGGGTGGTATGACCAAAGAATAAATAAATAGATCAATGGAACAAAGCAGAGAGCCCATAATAAATCAACACAAATACAGTCAACTGAACTCTGGCAAGAGAGAAAGGAAGGAAGGAAGGAAGGAAGGAAGGAAGGAAGGAAGGAAGGAAGGAAGGAAGGAAGGAAGGAAGGAAGGAAGGAAGGAAGGAAGGAAGGAAGGAAGGGAGGGAAGAAAGAAAGAAAGAAAGAAAGAAAGAAAGAAAGAAAGAAAGAAAGAAAGAAAGAAAGAAAGAAAGAAAGAAAGAAAGAAAGAAAGAAAAAGAAAGAAAGAAAGAAAGAAGGAAGGAAGGAAGGAAGGAAGGAAGGAAGGAAGGAAAAGGAAGGAGGGAGGGAAAGAGAGAGAGGAGAGCTAGAGAAAGGGAGGGAGGGAAGGAGATAGGAGGAAAGAAAGAGAGAGAAAGAAAGAAACAGAAAAGAAGAAAGGGAGGAAGGAAGGGGATGAAGGAGGGAGTGAGAGAGGATGAAAAGAACTGCAGATGTAACATGCAGTATGATCAATGGTCCTACTCAACATCTTTAGCTTTTTAAATGTAAGAAATTACTAGCAAAATAAAATTTTTAAATACTAACACAGCAGGAGGCACAACAGATAGAAACTAAGCAGAAGATCGAGGCAACCAGATCTCCAGGCTTGGACATTGTTTGTGCGGCTCACCCGCATCTCAGGCTCCACTCCGGCCAACAAGGCACCGTGGGCTGCACAGAGTAGGCCCATTCTCTACAACTGAGCTGGGTTTGCCTCCGTGAGCGAAATATTCTCAGATGAAAAAGGCCATAATTTCTAGCCAATGTCAAAATAAGAGAAGTTGTTGGAAATAATTGTGTTAAGAGAAAAAACAAAGAAACATTTTTTGATGTCAGTAATAACGGTCCTCAAAGCTCTAATTCTGGCATGACAGTGACTGTGAGGGGCTTTCGTCCATGCTGCAGTGCGGTCCTACTGCCCTTTCCTGCTGGCTGGTGCAGGCCCTGGCCCACAGGGTGGCCAAGGTCTGAAGTCTGCAGGGCTTCGTGTACCTCCCAAAGACAGAGCCCTGCTGCCTACGCTAATGGCTCATTGTGGTCCTGCAAAGTGGCCTGAAGAAGTTCTTATGGCTTGAGAGGACAACCCACTTCCCAAAAAATGGCTGCTCCTGCTTGGAGTTGATCTCAGCATGGGGTGAGCAGGCATTATGTTCCTGGAATTCAAAGGAGGAAGGGAAGGAAATCCTCAAGGTTGAGTGGCACCTGTGTGGCTGAAAAGAATAAAAGCTGAAGGAAGAGTGGATCTGCCTTCTTCAGATTTCTTGCTGCTGAGGTGGGCCACTGACTTGTCCTCACCTTTGTCTGACTCATCTTCCCGGTCTTTGATTTCAAATTTTCACCTCCAGAACTGAAATTGGGTTATATCTGTACAGCCAGCCAGCAGTTGGCATACAGAGGCCCATAGTAAACATTAATAAAGTTGTGGATATTTAACTGAGTAACTGAATTCATGAATGGCACAGACTATCTGCTGGAGATTATTCAGTAGCTCAGCTTCTTCCTATCCTGCCGAGTCTTGGATTTCTGATTCTAAAAGTGTGTTAATAACACTTATTCAGAGACCTCTCTTTCTGGAATCCTTTTGCCAATGTTAGCACCCAGCACAACTTCACTTTATAATAACAAGAAAAGCCCAAGTTGGCACCACTGACAGAGAAAGTCACTAGCCTAGCCACACCAAGACACTTGTTCCCCAGCACAGGTCCCAGCTCTGGGCTGAGGCGTCTTCTCCTAGATTCACATTTTAGAATTAAACCATGTGACCTGTGGACTGATATCTGAATGGGCAAAGCTGTAAGGTCAGGGTTGACATGTAATGGTCAAAGACCATAATCTCCTTTTTGTTTTTTAAGTTGCCACCTTTAGAAAGAGGTAAAGTTTTTATTCTTTTCAACATCATACACTTATGTATACACATATACACACACACATGTGCATTTGAACTGAGAAACACAAGTCAGTCATTATACATTTTATACCAGTAATTATTGTGGCTTACTATACCTAGCTTTTACTATGTTTATGTAACAACCAACTGGTTAAATAAAAACTTATACTTAAATAGAGACCAAGTATACAATTTGCCTCATCAAAGAAACTCAATAGAAAAAACATATTCTGACCCTGAATAAACTTCTCACCAATTGGTGCAGACTCTCCATAACCCCACCCACACCTCCCACGAGGACCCCAGCAGCCTGAGGCTTCACTCTCACCTGCCCAGTTCCTGCCCATGGGGATGAGTGGGCTGTTGTGCACCTGTCTTAGGTCAGGGTCTCTTTTCTCACTTTCCGTCCCGATGTACTGCTGCATCTCTGGGTCTGACCAGCTTTTGGTTCTCGAGGTGTGGGCCAGGGCCAGGCTCCCCAGACTGCCTGCTCCTTACAAGGCTTCACGGGGAGGCAGTGTGCAGGGAGAGACAGCCCTTCTCACATCTGCCTCTTCATTATGCAGTCTCTGTGGGGACATCTGCATCACTGTTTCTAACTGGAATTTTTCAAGTCTTGAAGGCTTGAAGACAGTTTGATGCCCAGCACTGAGTTTGCTAGATGGCTGGCCTTTCTGTCCTGCACTCACCCCTGCTGCTCACCGAGCTGCGGACTCCGCTCTGCTCCATTAACTCCTCCCTTCTTGACCACCTTCATCTCACCTGGAAAACGTGCTCTAGAGACACAACAAGGAATCTAACAATTTTTAAAGGTTCACGAAAACCACTCAGTATACTTGATGGTAGCATAATGCTGAGGAGGACCAGGGACATCATAGCCCATGCAGCTCTGTCTCAGTGCTGAAACAAGGGAGGCAAGTCAGATGCATATCCTGGTTCTGTTTGTAATGGGGAAAAAAATGGAAGCCTAAAAACCCATGCGCAAAACTGGGTGTGATGGTACATCCCTGTAACCCACTACTCAAGAGGCAGAGGCAGGAGGATATGAGTTTGAGGCCAGCCCAGGCAAAGGCAGTGAGACCCTGTCTCAATAACAAAGTAAAAACAAAAAGGCTGAGGATGTGGTTCAAGTGGCAGAATACTCACTTAGCATGCAAGATTGAACTCACTGGGTTCAATCTCTAGTATATAAAAAAATCAAACAAGCAATCCAACAAACATGCATAGGGGATTGCACAAAATTAGGGTCAAAAAATGGTGGATTTGATGGGGCCATCTGAAGGTATGCTGTGGGAGGTCTAGACAACCATGGGAGAAGCTGCACCTGCTCTCTCTACTCAACTCTCAAACACACAGTCAAGGCCACCAGCACTGCAGCAAGCCCTGGGTTGTGACAATACCTTGCTTATGACAAAGAGCAGGTTAGCAGAGGGCTGTGACACACACAGGTCAGGCCAAAGCAGTGGTGCAATCAACGACATCCTTCTCTGACTCAGTCTCACAGAAACAACATGACGTCTCCATCTCCCAAATGCTCTTTACAAACATCTCCATTTGCATTTTAAAATAGCACTCGTTTTTCTATTAACTGATTTACAACCAGTATTATCTTTTTGTCTTTTCTTCTGGTTAAGACAGTTTCTTTAAATGCTGTGGTCCTCCTTCTACACCCACATTCTTGTAGAGTTTCTTAAATTCCTGTTTTCCCTCGCTCTGGTTCCCATGTTCTCTCTGTATCCTGACTACACTGTCCACACAGTGCCACCTGTGACTGTATTTGTCCATCTTTCTGTATCTCAGTGAGATCGAACACGCATACAGACTGAATAACCAATACTTTAACTATAAAAAGCTTTCAAAATGTCTCTTTCTCTGCAACAAAGGTTTATATCTTGATTTCCTCTCCCTGCACGCAATGAAAATTGGCATGTGATCTTAAATATCACAAAATTTCACCAAAATAAAGTCTGACAGATTCTTATGCTGTAAGGCAAGGACGGGAACAGTAGAGACGCCCCACCCACGCAGACGACTGTATCTGGGGGGCTGACGGGTTGAAGGCCACTGCAGCAATGGTGTCTGTGTGTCCTGCCAGCCGGTGGGAAAAAGTGCTGGACCCCGTGTGGTAAATGTACACCTAGGAGACAAGGGGAACAGGTGACCCGGGCTGGCTGAGACGTGTTCGCATCTGAGGACTAATCTCAGGGAAGGAGTAAGCCTTTGTGTCCCAATCATACCCACAGAGTAGAAGATGATGCCAGTCGTCCTTTCCCACTAGGCAGCTTGGAATCTGAGTGATTCAAAGATTTTTCCTACAGCTATGGACTTAAAGGTTCTCTCAGGGAATTACTACATATTTTACATGCACATGAACTCACACTCAAGCTGCCATCAAAGACTGTCTTGGGAGCAAAATCCAGAGTGAGGACCCATGCTGATGTGGTCCAAGAGACAACGGCCATGAAGTAGGAAGACATGTCAAGCATTTTCTCAAGGCTCACTGGTGATAGAAAGAAACACCACACTGCCTCAACACTTTCTCTGCCTTGACATAGCGTTTACTTAGGAGGTGCACATCTACCCGTGAGGCCTCATGCCCATGCTGCCTGAGTTTGTGCATTCCTAACAGTTCCCAGCCACAGGCACAGCAGGGCCGGGACCCCCACCTGGTGAACTGCGTGCTAGGGGAGGCCCAAGAAGTGCACAGAGCCGCTGTGCAGACCATGTCAACAAGGCATACCTCTGTACCTTACCCACTTCCCATTTTCATTAAGGAAATGTGATATGCATGTTCCTAACACACTCCAGAGCACCTGTGCTGAGGGACTGGCCTGGCTTATCTGTTGAAGTGTGCCTTCTAAGTGACTGGGCCACTGGCAATGTGACCATGACATTAGACTGAAGCAATGAGGTCCATGCACACCTCACTCAGAGCATTTCAGGGTGACCTTCTCTCAAAGTGTTTCCAAACCCATCCCTGCTCGTTTCACCTGTTTCTTCACGGAACTGATCTGATCACAGATCTGGGAGGGTCTTGGGCCTCAAGGCTCTCGTCTGTGCCATGCAGACTCAGGACATGAGGGAAATGATGGCAACTCTGCCAGCAATCCCATAAACCCAGCCCACAAACCACCATCCATGTTTGGTTCTGTGGACTTCACTCTTCTAGATACCTCGAATAACCTGTTTGTCCTTTGCTGTCTAGCTCATTTCCCTCACAGTAAGCATGTCCTCCATGTTGGCCCATGTTGCCATGGGCTGCAAGACTTCCTCCTGGCTGAGGTCACATGATATCCCACACGTTACACACCAGGCTTTCTTTAGCCATTCACTGCCAATGGATGCTGAGATTGATTTCCATAGCCGGACTGTTATGAATGTGCCGCCATGACACAGAAGTGTAACTATCTCTTCAAGTTACTGATTGAAACTCTTTTTTACAACTAAATTTTTATTATTTACTTAATTAGCTCTTTTCTTCTATATCAAGGGTCAGAAAGCACTCTCTGTAAGGGATAGTTAGTAAATACTTTGTGGGACACACGATCTCTGTTGCACCACGCAAGTCGCCATCACAGCAAAAAGCAGCCATAGATATAATGTCATTTTATATAAATGACTAAGTGTCATTTATATAAAAATAAAAACTCCACCAATTTATGCTTTATATTGTGACTTGCATGTAAGGACAATGACTTTTCCTTTTAAATTTTAAGTACAAGGGAGTTGCACTGGGAAAATCTCAGATGCGCACTCTGTACTTTGAACACGTTCACCCCTCCGTTTTCCTTTAGCCCCCTCCTCTCTCCCTCCCTTTTCAAGCCTAAGTGCCC
Organism: Castor canadensis; assembly: GCF_047511655.1. NCBI lineage: Eukaryota > Metazoa > Chordata > Mammalia > Rodentia > Castoridae > Castor > Castor canadensis. Next base: position 737,610 of record NC_133386.1, on the reverse strand, counting down.
AACAACCAATCAATGGACAAAGAAAATGTGGCATATAAACATAATGGACTATTATTCAGCCATGAATAAGAATGAAATGATGACATTTGCAGGAAAATGAATGAACTGGAGATCATTTTGAGCAAAATAAGCCAAGCTCAAAAAGTCACTTCCACATGCTCTCACTCACACATGGAATCTAGGTCCAAAATGACAAGAATATTAATAATGAAAATGGGACATGAATGTAAAAGGCGGACTCTGAAGGGTGGAAATCAGTGTGGGGGGAGGGAGACGAACGAGGGCACCAGGAGGTGACGAGATTCAAAGTATATTACATGTATGGTATGAAGGTAATGAAACCTACCAAATACTGATGGATAAATGTCCAGGAGTAAGATTTCTGGGCCCCATGATTGTTCTAGTTTTTCTCTTTTCTAGGACCTGAGCCACCATCATGGCTGTACCACCTTAGACACCCACGACAGTGCACAGGAGTTCCTGTCTCTCCACATCCTCACCAACACTTGTCAACCCTGTCCTCTTGGTACTAGTCATCCTAACAGGTGTGAGGTGATGGTTTGGCTCTGATTTGGTGACACTAAGTACCCTTTCATACACCTGTGGGACATTTGCAAGCTTCCTTGGAGAAAATCTATTCAAGCTGCCTGGGGCCATCTTTATCTGAGTTTCCTCTGCTGATGACATTTGCCTAAAGCAGTTACTTCACTGAGATTGCAAAGGGAGGTTTTCTAATTCTGCCACTCATTCTACTTGTCTGGAATTCTCTATTGAACTTTCCCTCAGCAACTAGAGTACTTGGTTAATTTGAAATACAGTCCCACACAGGAAAGGCAAGACAAATGCTTGATTCTCCCTTAATAGGCTTTCCTTGTGAGAAGCTGTGCCCTCACAAGGCTGTGGGGCCAGCCAGGGTTTGTTACATGCTTGTTTTGCTTTTGTTGTTAGCTGTATTTCTTCGAGGAACGTTGGATTATAAATCATGAGGTTCAAATGCACAATGTTTTTCCATCAAGCACAGTCATTCTTTTGATGCCCAGCTGCTCCTCCCTTGGCCAGTAGCCTCTGATGATGCTCCTCCTCACTGTGTGGCCACACTACATTCTGCTTCTTACTATTGTATGGCACAAGGTGACCTTGGCTCATCCTGAAGACCTCTGCCACAGAGCTGGCCTAGATATTCACCTGGGACTCTGGTCTCTGAGTGGGGAGGCCATCTAGACATGGCAAGGAAGCCACTGAGAGAGATAGGGGAACATCCCATCTGGGCTAGAGGATACTGTCCGACTTTGCGTCCGAGCACCAGCTCACAGCAGCTTTTATCCAACAGGCTTCCTAGGCTCCCGTGACTGCAGGACATGCTCCTCACCAAATGCACTTCTTGTCCAGCCTGACAGTGTAGCTTGCTTGTTCATCCAAGTGACTTCATGATCTCACTGGTAGCCACTGTTTTTTTTGTTGGGACAGTGTTGAGTTCTCAAGTCACCTACAGAGAATTGCTGTTTATGGTACTAAATCTCTCTATCCAAGAATAAGTTAAGATTTTTCATGTATTCAAGCCTATATTTGGGGGAAAGTTTTCTTTATATAGGCTTTACAGGATTCTTCTTGGGTATATGCCAGAGTAGTTGATCCTTGTTGAGTCTTCTCTCAATGGGTTCTCTCCTTCCATCACAATTTTCAGAGATTACTGTTCATATACAGAAAGACCACTGAATTCCATATATTAATTTAAATTAGCTTAAATTAATTCAATCAGTTCCTTTTTAATACTTTATTATTCATAATGGCCATTACTTCTCTTAGCTTCTCAGCTCCGCAATCTATCATCTACAAATAAGGACAGGTTTAGCTATTCCTTTCCAATGGCAATGTCAAAGCCACTTTGTCTAATCTAGCAGGTAGACATCTCCAGTGTCCTACAAAATAGCAGTGAGATCAATGGGCACTCATGCTTTGCTCCCAACAATAGGGTGTTTCTAAATTTCTCTCAGTAAGATGACAACTTTGGGGCTGTGGTAAGTATTTAGTCAGTTGAAAGTACTCATGAATTCCTCTTTTATTGGATGTTTTATTAGAAATAAATCTGAAATTGTTTAAATAGCTATGTGATTCTTCTTTTAATATAGGTTAATAATATAGCTTTATTAATAGATTTTCTTCATATTTAATCAATTCTCCATTCCATGAATAAACTTCTCTTGGTACATGACTGTCAGATTCTATTTGTTCCTTTTTTTTTTTCAGTACTGGGGCTTTGAACTCCGGGCCTTCACCTGGAGCCACTCCGCCACCCCCTTTTTCTTTTGTGATAGGTTTTTCTCAAGATAGGGTCTTGCAAACTATTTGCCCAGACTGGCTTCGAAGAATCTTGATCCTCCTGATCTCTGTCTCCTGAGTAGCTAGGATTACAGATGTGAGCCACCAGCGACCGGCAAAAAAAAAAAAAATTTTTTTTTATGGTGCTCCTAGGGTTTGAATTCAGGACCTCCATGCACATTAGGCAGGTGCTCTACCACTTGAGCCACTCTGCCAATCTCATTTAAGATTTTTAAATTGATATTCATAAATTAAGTGTAGCTTTATTTGATATTTTATCAAGTTTTCAAATCAATTATATTCACTTCAAAAGAATAATCTGAATGTTTTCCTTATGTCTATGCTTTGAAACAATTAAGTTATTAAGATTTAGTAGCCTTTAAAACTTGAGAAAATTCCCTGAGAAATTTTGGCAATGTAAGAACTCTTGAAAATTTTCCCTTTTTCTTCTATGAAAATTGACCTATTTTATTTTTCTTATAGGGGGAATTTGGAGGTAATTATGGAAAAGTCATTTTATAGGAAATTATATGGACAGAACAAGAAGCCAGGGGGGACAGGATAGGAAGCCAGTGGAGGGGAGGGGAGACAGGAAATTATGCCAGTGGGAGAACAGGACAGGAAATAGGTAGGCATACAGTACAGGAAGCCAGTTTTTTTTGTGGGGGGTGAGGGGGTGGGGGGGTGGAAACAGGACAGGAAGCCAGTGGAGGACAGGAAAGGAATCCAGTAGGAAGAAAGTACAGGAAGCCAGTGGTGAGAGAGGGCAGGAAGACAATAGGAACAAAATATGAGATACCTGTCAGGGGAACAGGACAGGAAGCTAAAAAGCCAGTGGGGGGACAGGAAAGGAAGCCGGGGAAGCTATAATAGGAAGTCAGCCAAGATAGGAAGCTAAGTGAGAACAGGACAGGAGACCAGTGGGGGACAGGACAGGAAGTCAGTGTGGAGACAGGACAGTAAGCCAGTAGAGGGACAGGACTGGAGGCCAGTAGATGGATAGGACAGGAAGTCAGGTGGGGACAGAAGAGGAAGCCAGTGGTGGCAGTGGAAAGGAAGCCAGTGGGGCAGCAGTGTTGGGAGCCAGTGGGAGAGATAAGACAGGGAACCAGTGCAGAAATAGGCGAGGAAACCAGAATGAGGGAAGGAGAGGAAGCTAGAGGTGGACAGAAAACTAGTGAGGAGAAAAGACAGGAAGCCAGTGTGAGAACAGAACAGGAAGTCAATAATGGAGGACAGGACAGGAAGCCAGCTGGGGAGACAGGGAAGGGTGCCGGAAGGTCCAGGACAGAAAGCTAGCTGGAGAATATCACAGGACGCAGAGGGAAATGGGACAGGAAGCCAGCAGGGAGACAGGAAAGAAACCAGTAATGGTATTTGAGGTGATGGGAGATGGCACGTCCCATCTTTAAACCATTTCCTTCCCTGCACTTTACTACACTACCAGTTCAGAGAAGCCACACAGCACGTTTTTTCTTTTATTATTCCTATGTGCATACAAGGCTTGGGTCATTTCTCCCCCCTGCCCCCACCCCCTCCCTTACCACCCACTCCACCCCCTCCCGCTCCCCCCCACCCCCTCAATACCCAGCAGAAACTATTTTGCCCTTATCTCTAATTTTGTTGTAGAGAGAGTATAAGCAATAATAGGAAGGAACAAGGGTTTTTGCGGGTTGAGATAAAGATAGCTATACAGGGCATTGACTCACATTGATTTCCTGTGCGTGTGTGTTACCTTCTAGGTTAATTCTTTTTGATCTAACCTTTTCTCTAGTACCTGGTCCCCTTCTCCTATTGGCCTCAGTTGCTTTAAGGTATCTGCTTTAGTTTCTCTGCGTTAAGGGCAACAAATGCTAGCTAGTTTTTTAGGTGTCTTACCTATCCTCACCCCTCCCTTATGTGCTCTCGCTTTTATCATGTGCTCATAGTCCAATCCCATTGTTGTGTTTGCCCTTGATCTAATGTCCGCATATGAGGGAGAACATACGACTTTTGATCTTTTGGACCAGGCTAACCTCACTCAGAATGATGTTCTCCAATTCCATCCATTTACCAGCGAATGATAACATTTCGTTCTTCTTCATGGCTGCATAAAATTCCATTGTGTATAGATACCACATTTTCTTAATCCATTCGTCAGTGGTGGGGCATCTTGGCTGTTTCCATAACTTGGCTATTGTGAATAGTGCCGCAATAAACATGGGTGTGCAGGTGCCTCTGGAGTAACCCCACACAGCACTTTGACATGTGACTTAGATGTTCCCTCCTCCAGGCTCCTGCTTCAGCCCTCTCCTTCCATGGAGCCAGACTCCATGGACACTGGCTGACAGGTTCTTTGACTCTGTCACAGGTGGCCCTCCTCCTGTTCCCCACGCTTGGCTGTTCATTTCCATATGTCCCCTCATCAGGCCTGCCTTTCCTGTCCATGTTTCTGCCAACACTGTGATCACACACAAGAGTTACCTCTGAGAAGCTTCAGCCTTTCCCTTCAGCACCAGAACTGCCCTGATACTCCAGTGGCTGCCCTCTTGTCTTCTCCCACAATCTCTTCACCCTGCCCCTGCCCAGTTCCAAAGCCACATCTTCTGTTAGGTGGCCATTTCAGCAGCACCCACTCTTGGTGCCCATTTTTCTCTACTCTGCTCTGTGCTGCTGTAACAGACTGCCTGAGACTACAGAATGGAAATTCATTTCTCACAGTTCTGGAGGCTGTGAAGCCTAACATTGAAGGGCCAGCATCTGGCCAGGACCCTCATGCTGTGTCCTCACGTGGTGAGAGGTGGAGGGTCACACTCACCCTTTTATCATGGCATCAGTTTGTTCCTGAGAATGGAGCCCTCATGGACAGGTCACCTCTCAACACTGTTACAATGGCAATGAAATTTCAAGGAGGGTCTTCAGAAGGGACAAATGAACAACAGAAATGTCCTTACAAGAGAGAGGAAAAGAGGGGGAAAAGAAAGAATAACAGAGAAGAAGAATGACCAAAGGACATTGCATGCATGTGTGGAAACTTTGTACAGTTAATCTACACTAATTAAAAGAGTAGGGGACAAGGAGATTTGAGGCACATGGAGGAGAAAGGCCATGTAGAGAAGGGGGTGGGGGGATCACAGCCTCCAGCTAGGACACCAGGGACTCACAGCATGGCATGCTTTCTTCCCCACATCCCCAAGAGGGAGGCAGAGGCCTCTAGCACAGTGAGGAAGTGGCCATGCCAATTGTAGCTCTAGAAACCTGCAAGACCTTCCATGTGTTGAGGATGAAGAGACATTTATTACTCTCTGCTCCAAATCCACATGAGGTGTGAGTCTGGTGGGTCCTTGGCAGGGGAGAGGTGGCAATTTCAGTACAAAAGACACTTGTCCCCTTAGAAGCCCAACATGGATGAGGGACACCTGCAGTTACACAGTGTGATGTGGTATTTTATCGATTGATATTATTATCTTGTAATTCAAAGAAAGGCAGCATGGATCACAATGTCTTTCACACAGGATATACTCAGTGTTTGTGAAATGATGAATTAATGAATGAAATGATTAGAGTTTATGGTGCTTCATTAAAAAATCAGAGCTTTCGACACTCACACACTCCTGTTACAAAGTAAGAGCATGTGTGAGGGACTCAGCACCCTGAGCGGCATCTGCTTGCAGTACTTTCATCCAAGCATACCATGACACCAGAGTCTATGTGACAATGCGTCTAGTGTCCCCACCCTGAGAACCCAGCAAGCACACATACGTGTCTGTCCTCCGCACCGCAGGCCAAGAACCGTCCGCATGGACTGAACGCAATTCCACATGGGTAGCAACGGTTTGGATGCCCTTGGAAACGGCGCTCACACCTACGAGAACAGAAACACCTGCATAGCAAATGCTTTACATCTTAACACAAGTTAGAGAAACGACACGAGCTTATTGCTCTTCTTCATAGAAACAAAAGAAATTTTTTGAAGTTCTAGGTTCAAACCTGGGGTCTTGCACATACGAGGCAAGTGCCCCACCACTGAGCTACATCCTGAAAAAACAACTTATATGTGAAAATTGTTAAATGGTGAATAATTAAGGAGAGTTTTTAAAACAATCCAAAATACTTTCACAATCATAAATTCCCAGAGATTACAAAGCTAGGTAAGCGAAATTTTTATAGATGGCAAATATTAAATGACAAACATTTTTTGGAGATCATTAAAAAAATTAAAACAACTTTCTAAAACCATAAATTATTTAGATAAGTGATTCAAATACTTTGGGAAAATGCAAGATTCTATCAAGGGGGTTAAGTTTCACAACCATTTGTAAAGTGCTGTATAAAATATATTTTAATAAATGTGCAACATTTTATAAAAATGTCAGGGAATTTATATACTTATATTGGGAGAATCTCCAACAGCTTTTGGGGGTAAACAGAGCCTTCCTAAGACAGCCTTCAGCAAGCAAGTCCAGCACCAGGTGGGCATCATGGGCACAACGAGGCCAGCAGGGCCCCTGAGCAGAGAGCAGGGCCTCCTTCATACGGCACAGCTGCTCAAGCTTTCAGATGTATCCTAATGATGGAAGGACAGAGCGCGCCCACTGCTAGCTGCATCCTTCTGAGTATAGGGGTGAGGTGTGTACATACAGGAGTGGATGCCCATGTTAGTACATTATATAGGAACTGCACATACAGTAAGTGCTGCAGTAATTATCAGAAGGTATTATAGATGCGGATATATACATACGCGTATACGTAGACTTGCTCAAATGGGAACTTACAGTTCATGTATGTTTATAGGATACATTCATTACATATTAACTAATTTTAACCTATCTTACAAATTGCCCTGGAAAGAGGGAGCTATGGCTCAGTGAGACAGAAAACGTACACATCGTCAGGCCTGCTCCACGTGCTACTCTGGCCTGGTGGCTGGTGTCTAGTACAGAGCAGACACATGTGACAGAAGCAGGAAACTGGGTTGGGGGTTGGCATTGCAGAGCACTGACACCTCCTGCCTGTCTGACACTCAGGAGCCACAGTGACCAGCCTAGAGGACAATGGCACATGTGGCCTCAGCACGGCCTCAGCACCCCACACTGGTGGTCAAACACTACGGTTCTACCACAGGTCGGTCCCCTCAGACTGCATGGTGCGTGGCTGCAGCCTTGTCACCTTTGGGGAAGGGGTTAGGCTGCGTTTAGCTCCAGAGCCCCTCAGAGTGGTGCTGTGACGCAGCCAGCCTTACCTCAGGGTTCTCATATCACACAGTCCGACCCCATCACCAATGGCTGTGGTCAGGAAGAGATTATATGCCTGGGAAGGCTGGGTTGTAAATGGCGATCCCTGCAGTCATAAAGGGACATAGCAGACTTTAGCAGCATGGCACTGATGATAAGCAACAATACCCAGACCTCGTGGGGAACTGACCCTTCTTTTTTAACCTTTTTATTAGCATAGATTAGTTGTACAGGGGTTCATTGTGACATTTCCAAATGTGCTTACAATGTACCTTGTTAAATTAACCCCTCTTTCATTCTCCCTCATCCCCTCTCCCCCCTACTTAGAGAAATTTCAACACATTTCATTCTTCTATTTTCATATAATATACAAAGTACATTGACCATATTCCCCCTCCCCCTCCCACTGGTACAAACCCCTGATCAGGACGTTTTACCTTCCTGTCCTTCATTTTTTATTTTTTAATTTTTTTTCATTATTCATACGTGCATACAAGGCTTGGGTCATTTCTCCCCCCTGCCCCTACCCCCTCCCTTACCACCTACCCCACCCTCTCCCTCTCCCCCCCGCCTCGATACCCGGCAGAAACTATTTTGCCCTTATTTCTAATTTTGTTGTAGAGAGAGTATAAGCAATAATAGGAAGGAACAAGGGGTTTTGCTGGTTGAGATAAGGATAGCTATACAGGGCATTGACTCACATTGATTTCCTGTGCGTGGGTGTTACCTTCTAGGTTAATTCTTTTTGATCTCACCTTTTCTCTAGTTCCTGGTCCCCTTCTCTTATTGGCCTCAGTTGCTTTTAAGGTATCTGCTTTAGTTTCTCTGCGTTAAGGGCAACAAATGCTATCTAGTTTTTTAGGTGTCTTACCTATCCTCACCCCTCCCTTGTGTGCTCTCGCTTTTATCATGTGCTCAAAGTCCAATCCCCTTGTTGTGTTTGTCCTTGATCTAATGTCCGCATATGAGGGAGAACATACGATTTTTGGTCTTTTGGGCCAGGCTCACCTCACTCAGAATGATGTTCTCCAATTCCATCCATTTACCAGGAATGATAACATTTCGTTCTTCTTCATGGCTGCATAATATTCCATTGTGTATAGATAGGTGTTGGCGAGGATGCGGGGAAAAAGGAACCCTCTTACACTGCTGGTGGGAATGTAGACTGGTACAACCACTCTGGAAAAAAATTTGGAGGCTACTTAAAAAGATGGACATCGATCTACCATTTGATCCAGCAATACCACTCTTGGGGATATACCCAAAAGACTGTGACACAGGTGACTCCAGAGGCACCTGCACACCCATGTTTATTGCAGCACTGTCCTTCATTTTTTAAGTGTGTATTAATTCTTCAAAGGGTTTTCGCTGTGGTATTTTGAATATGCGTACCTTACCCTCTAAGCGAATTAACCCCTCTATCACTCTCTCTTTCTCTATGCCCATTACCCCTATTATTCAAAAACTTTCAGTGCATTTCATTATGCCACCTTCATTCTTTCTTTCTTTTTGGCAGCACTGGGGTTTGAACTCAGGGCCTCATGCTTGCTAGGCAGGCACTCTACCACTTGAGCCAGTCCACCAGCCCTTCATTCTTATTTATAATGATTCCTGAGTGGGATTCCAGAAATCCATACACAGCCTGTGGGCTGTAGCAAACTTTCAGTCAGTGCAGAAGAGACACACTGTAGCCACCCTAGTCTGGCAAGTGCCACGACGATGTTCATACTGCCATGCAATCACCAGAGAAGCAGTTCTCAGAATGTATCCTGTTGCTAAGCAAGAGAAGATGCTAACTAATGAGGAGCGTTTTGACCTTAGCAATCACCCATGTTATGTTTCCTTCATATGCAATGGTACTAAGAGTCACACAACTAGAAAACAGTAAAAGACAAAAAGACTAAAATACATTTTGAAGTACAGACATATTCAACAAATCATCTGAAAGACAAACTTGCTAAGCACTCAGTGTCTAAGTCAGTTATTTGTCTGCTGGTCATCAGACCCTATGACGCACTGAGAGACCCCTGTGTCTTGGGGTAGGGTCCTCTCAGATCCTGGTCCCAACCTGACTTGTCCACCTTCCCCATACTGCTGTCATAAGAACGGCAGTCATCAGAAACATCACAGAACTGAATGCCAGCAGCAGAGCCATTTGACCCAAAACACTCCTCAAATACAGTGCCATTCATGGTGACTTCCATCCTTCTTCTGTGTCAAGATTATCTAAACTTGATATGGCAGTTCATGCCTGTAATCCCAGTTCTTGGGAGGCTGTGGCAGGAGAATCATGAGTTTGAGACCAGTCTGGGCTACACAGGGGGACCCTGTTTCAAAAAAAAAAAAAAACACTAAAATATTAAGAAAAGTTTAATGAAAGATATCCCTAGACATTTATGCTTAAAAATATAGCTAGAAGTGATTCTTCATTCATAAAGAGGAAGTAAAGACTTATATAAGTTCAGTAATAACAAGCAGCTAGCATACACTGAGGCTGTACTCTGTGCCTGACAGCATTCTAAACGCTTCATTAGCACTTCTTCCTTTTAACAAACTTCTAAACTATCTAATACTGATTTATAGGCAAGAAACCTGACCCACAGTGGTCCAGTCATGCCGCACTGGTGCTAAGCTCAGGTAGCTCAGCACCACAGTGATGGGTTCCAGGTTATCTGATGACTCATGATAGAAAGATGACTTAGCAAGTGCTCAGCGAACACCTGGAGATCGTCCACTAAGAGCTACACTGAGACACACGCACACCAAAATCACTGCTCACAGATCTCATCTCACAAAAAGTCATACAAAGGCCACCACCCCTCACCACGGCTGACGAGAAAAGGCTGACTAGCACAGAAATGATAGATAAGGGCCAAACCACTTGAGGGAAAGGGTGCATTTTTTAAACTTGATTCAACCCAGTAGATAGTGAGGAAGAAGAAATAAAGACACAAAGAAAACTCCTAAGTAGAAAATCCAGAACTATAAAATATAGAAGAAAAGGTACACAATAAGATCAAATGCCTGTGTCGTCGCAGCAATTGAGCAAGTGGAGGAAAGAAAATGTATTCTTAGATCAGATTTCAAAGAAAACACTTAAATGTATTTCTAAATGTTAAAAGTGAAGGGTGGGAGAAAAATGACATATGAGAATCACAAGGAGGCAAGACTGCACAAGAACTAGAAAAAGGACAACTTAGTTAGAAATAAGATCATAAAATGACCATGGGAATGTAGTAAGCATGAACCTAATTATGCCTAGTAATATGGCCTTCAAATACATTAACCAAAAACTTATAGGGTGATTCTATGCAATTGACAAGATTGCGACCAGAGCCTTGAACACATTTCTCTCACTAATTAAAACATCAAGCATAGTACAAAATTAGGAAGATTCGAACAATTTAAAAGCAATTGACAAGGCTGAGCCAATGGGCCTCTTTGTAAACACACAGCTAACAGCAAAAATACACTCATATAAGCCAGAGAGCTAAGCTTCTCAATAAACACGAAGTCCCCCAAAATACCGAGAAACTTGATACTATACGGAGCAAATGCCCTGAACATGAAGTCAGTAACTTGAAAACATGGAAACCTAAAGGTCTGGGTTGAAAAATGTTGTAATGACTACTATGCACTCTGTGCTGAGCAGCACAACACACTATTGCTATTATGTGATGTGCAGCTCCACATCAAATAATACTAATCTAATACACTGAGATAAGAGTACAGCAGTGCACATCCAATGTGGCAAACAGCTAAAGCAGCATTGAGGGGAACGCATACATCGGAAGGGATGACAGACATGCATAGATGCGGAGTCTTGGTCAAGTAGCTCAGAGACACACAGTGTCTAAAAGACTAACACGCTAAGCAAGGTCAACTCACTGGTTCAACTCACACCCAGAGAAATTCGCACCCAAGACAGCAGGGATTATCAAGAAAACGGAGAGAGAAGGATAGCGCAGAGTTCTAGCTCCATCAATAATAACTATATACAGCACGATCTAAAACTAAGAGAGAAAAATTTCAACATAAGTGGCACTTCTGAAATCTAAACCCTCTTGTGAAAAGAAATCCTTTCATTTAGAAACCCTGTTTAATTGTTTACAAATTTTCAGTTTTTCAGTTCAAATTAGCTGTCTAGGACTTTATATTTACAACGTCAAAAAGAACTATTGTTTTCTGTGAGAGAAGAGTAGCCTGGCACGTTTTAAAAACATAGACACAAGCCCTGCTATGATTTCAAAGCTCTGATAATGAGCCATTTGAAAACAGGGACACCACCCTCTGATGAACATGCAGTGGCCGAGTGAACTAAGCAAATCCGTGTGTCCATTTAACCAAGACAAGTGGAGGAGCACTTTTCAGAAGGACGTGCTGCAGTGGTGCGTGAGGACACCCGGAGCAGCCCTGCTGGGCTGACTGACACGGCCATGGCCACGGCCACGCTGGCTCTGAGCTCACAGAGTGAGAAGTGGCCTGCTTCACGTGTTAGTGGAACTCTGACATCTGGGTCAGCTGTGCTCTCTGCCGTGCCTGTGTTTGGACTCAGGATGGCAGTTTGGGAGGAGAAGTGCTGTGGTTGTCTGGCCACTCTGGTGTGCAGTGTGTAAAGGCACAAAAATGTAAGCGACGTCGTCAGAAAACCAGCCGTTAAACATGGTGTCGAGCATCACTGACCTCACCCTCTCCCCCACATTCCATCAGGTACCCCTCATATATTTATTTTCGGGAAGTAAAATCAGCTATTTTCCCATAAAAAAAAAAAAAACCCTCAGAGCTATTTTTCCTAATACAACACCTCCCATCCAAGAGCACAACACAATGGTTTCCAAACTATGACAGTCGCTGAAGGCCCCGTGGTCTGAGGGAGGTCAGCCTGCAGCACAGTTGTCACATGAGCTCCACAAAGCAGCAGAGTTGGGGGCAGCTCCAACTGACACTTGAAGGAAGATTAAGACAAAGGAACTGGAGGTTGCATCGGTCACTGTCCCCCGAGAGGGCAGCAAGGCCAGGCCCGGCTCCCTCTGAGCCATGGCTCATCACAGGCCTACCTTGGAAAGGGGACTGGAACTGCCTAACTCCCTCTCAGGACCTTAACAGTGAGGGCATGGCTCCACCAGTCCAGCTGTGCTCAGAAGGAGAGGCACCCCTGACCTTAGCCACCTTCAGAAAACGGGCTAAGTCAAGAGGCTGCACCCCACGCAGACCAGGGTCACCTCTGGCTGGACGAAGGCAGAAGCTCCTGAGAGCTCTCCCTGCCTTGCCTCTTGAGGTCAGCTGCCAACACCTCGGCTGCACCACCAGGATTGGCAGGAGAAGGAACAGGCAGACCTGAGGAAGCAGGGGACGAGGCTTCATTCTGCAGAGATGTTACATAAAGTCATTAGTGACTAGTGAAGGAGGGGAAGGCAGCAGTCAGGAATACCAGGAACCGAGGGTACCTGGGAGTATTGAGGAGGGACTTCTCAGTGCCTGCTGGTGACTCTGCACTTAGGAGAAGCTGACCTCTGAGGAGGTGGCACAGCCTACTGCTGTTGTGTCTCCAGTGGAGTAAAAATGACCCTGATTCTAAAACTAAAAGCGTGGCAAATGGAGCACTAGGTTCAGTTGCTGCTGGAAGACCAAGCTGCTGCCACAAGGGTGGGGAGCATGGTGCATCATGGGACAGCAGATAAGTGGGAGGAAACAGAGGTGAGCAGGAAATAGGATGAGGTGCATCACGGATGGGCTAAGGGTCCTTCTTCTTTCTCTAGCCCGCCAGTCTCCCACCATGCTAGGAAGAAGGTGGTCAAGCAGATATGTGGTTCTCAGAGTCTCCTCCAGCACTGCAGAGCTGAGCACAGAAGGTGAGCAGCAGCCAAGGGGCCATCACCTACAAACAGGCCAGGTAGCCAGATGAGACCCAGCATCCTTCCCACTTACAGTCCGAATTCTGCCTCCTTGGAGAAGTGCAACAGCTCCCCTAGTTCCAACGAGGAGCCCTGATCACACCCCCAAACACACAGACATAGACCTCAGCACTGTCCCTAGCTCTACCTTTAATAAGGTCACCTCGATAATTACACCACAAGTCCTCTAACATTCCCTGCTCTGGAATCTAATAGCTGAGTTAAGTGAACTGCTAGACGGAAGACTGACAGCTGGTGCAGGTCACACACTTCGTACACAGCACCAGCATTACACAGGTATGCACGTGGCTCACATTCAAACTCCACAATGGCTGCTCCAGCCCCCAGAATAAATCCTAAAGTCCTGCCTGGGGCCCACCAGCCCAGGGGACATCCTTGCCCCAGTCAGGTGCCCTCTGTCCACTCTTCTCTTACCCTCACCCCACTGGTCCTGAGCATAATAACCACTCCCCACTTACCACACTCTGCTCACCTGACCCTTCCTACTTCCTGTACCTGCTGCCCACATGCCACCTGGTCAGCACAGAGCACCTGCCCTGTGTGTGTGTGGATTTCTCAGGCACAAGGACCTTGCTTGTGCTCTATCTTTGTGTCCATGAAATACGTCAAGCACAGAGTAATCATTAGTAGATATTTTTAAGCTAGTAGGGAGGTCACACACAGATGCACACACACATATGTATGTGCCTATGTATGCTGTATGCCTGTGCATACTTACAGACATGTGTGTGCATGGGTATACACCCATGTGTGCACATAATACACGCATTTAAGAACATATACATGCATATTCATGCACACCCATGCATGCCAACTTTATGGTGGAGTTGCAAATTTAATCAAGTTAGGATTCAGCCCAAGGGCAGATTGTAAGCACCCTTCTACCCCAGAGCTATCTGTCTGAACGTTTAAAGAGAAAAAAAGACCCCTTGGAATGCAAGACCTTAATGAAACAATCTCATAAAGAGATGAAAAGAAAACTAGGAGCGCAGTTTACGTGAAGTCTGCTGGTGCTTGTTATTTCCACCAATACCACGAAGACAGGAAGCTCCACAGTAAGTAGCTTATTCTTACCACAGGCCTCCTTGAGAACTCTAGCAGGCTTCGAAGGTGCCTCTCTGCAGGTGACTGGCACTCACTGGGACAGGTGTAGGCCTGCAAGTCACTGCCAGCTCCACTCAGAACCATGGCATAGGTGCCAAAGACACCATATTAGGAACGAGGGGGAAGTTCCACCCCCATGTTTGAGATTGGTGGCTCCTGGCACATGTAGAAGAATAACTGTGGGTTACTGAGAACTAATGATACCTACTCGGTGTGAAAATCTGTCTGATTGGTGCCACACTGAGTAAGGGCATATTTTCATGGGCCTTGGCAGATGAGCTTAGAGGGTCCAGCTTGAGAAGAAGGTACACATGCATATAAACATGTGGGCAGAAATCCATGAGGCTATGTCGGCATGTGACCATCTAACCGAAGGCAAGCACATCCACAGTGCCTCCATAGTGAAGCATGGGCCCCTGACCTCATGCACACCAACACCACAGCAGGATGGTGCACACAAGTGGACTTTCCACAGTCAGAGGAGAAGTCCTGGGCACACCTGCTCCAGTTTGTAAGTTTATCAGATAAATGTAGAAATTCCCTGGAGCTGAGGGTCAGACATACAAGATATCCACTGAAAATGGTCACCACTACTTCCAAGGGATAGACATGTGACCTAAGAACGAATGACGACTTCATTAGGTTAATTTGTGAACTTAACTAAATAACTTAATTCAAGAAGAAGTTCAATAACCACCTAGAAGAGCTCTGATGTCCGACAACACACAGCTCCTCAGCCGTGGCCTAACTTGATACTCATTTCAGTGGAAGTGTGAGTTACAGCAAAACACTGCATGACAACTGCCCCAGATTTCTAGTTAGGTCCAGGTAAGATGAGATGAGATCTGGGAACCCACAAGCAGGAACAGGAAGCAGAGCCAACAAGGCCACCAGGATGCATCACCCTCAGGGACAGAGGCTCCAGGGAGGGGACCTGTGCAGTGAACAGATCCAGAGACCCTGGGAAAGTGGCAAAGTCACCTCCAGACCTAGTGGAAGCATGAGGTTCTCACTCAGACAACTGGGCAAACCCCTTTGGTGATCAGTCCAGTTGTCCAGCAGAGACTCCAGCAAGGCCACAGCTTGGCCCACACCAGGGCTGGCATGGAGGTGAGGTGGTGATGGCTAGCTGCACATCTGGAGGAAGCTTGAGTGGAGGACCAATAGCACTTGGGCCATCCAAGGTTGAAAACAGTCTGAGGAGTCAGCTAAGTCAACCTGGACCCTCAGTGCCTGTTGGAACCTGCGAAGTCCACGTAAGTAGGGTTGTCTTCACCCACTCGGCCCCTCAAGCCCTGATGCTGCAGAGGGCTGGCGTGAGATGCTGTCCTCACGCACAGTGAAGCCATGTCCCGAGTACGGTTCCCGGGACGTGGGCATAGAGTTGGTTACATCAGGAGTCTGCATTACAGACTTATTTAGGAATAATGGCTTTCAAAGCTCTTTTGTTTAACAATATAGGAAAATAAAACCATTTGAAATCCAGTTAGGAATTTCAGTAGCTGCAAATGCATCCTGTGCATCGTCCATCCTGGCATTCGTGGAGTCTCCTCCTTCAGATACTTCCCACGCAGCTGAGGTCCCAGCTTTATAGCGCAGGTTCTAGTTTTAAAAGCTCATCATGTGGGAGAGTTCATCTGAGTGAGCAGTGTCCTGGAAAAAGGCCATTCAGAACTGGCCCAAAATGCATAGCTTACAAAAATGCCAACAGTGAAACGGCTTCGGAGGGCTGGCTACAGGCCCTGTGGGTGTCTCCTTCAAAGCTCCACTTGGTGTGTAGTAGCAATGCAGATTGAGTTCTTCTCTGCTGTCACTGTGTGGAAATACACGACTCAGCCCTGGAGCCCATAGTGGGTAGATGATACGACACACACTAGACAGAAAGGCAGCTCTAAGGACCACAGTGGAGCAGAATCCCTGGTCCTGCCAGGAGTGGGCCTGTGGACACTGACTAAGCAAACAACTGTACCCCAGTAAGGTGTGGGTCTATCCTCAAGTGAGCCAGGATTCCATAGGATGGTCACACTCACTGCAACAGCACTGACAAGGCCCGTGTCTACCATGCAACCACATCATAAGGTCAGGGACTAACTCCCACCACCCAGAGCCCAGACACCTGATGGGGCGAGGATGGAGGCTGAGCCTTGACACGCGTGGCTCAGGCTCACAGGGAAAGTGGCACAAAGCAACAGGAGGAGGTGGGGGCAGGAGGTGGGTAGAGACCTGGACCAACTCCCTGGAATCCCGGGCCTTTGAGAAACCCTTGAGCTTGGGGACCCGGTGACCACACTTGCATTTTAAAACAACCCTGCTTGGCCTGCGAACCACATGCGGGTAGTGCCCCAGGATGGGAACAAAGATGCCTGGGTGGATCCCAAGATATGGCTTCCTCTGGGCCAGAGCCCAGCTGCTCAGGTCATAGTACCAGGCCCATCTGTGGACCTTGGGAGGCTGGCAATGTCCCCAGGTCTCTGCATCTGAGCTCTTACACATGAAGCACATCACCACACCTGGCACAAGGAGTCTGAGCTCCTGGAGAGTACAGACAGCAGAAAGCTCTGGGTTCATCCTGTCCCCTGTCCTCATCAGACCTGAGGATCTGTCCAATCACCAGGGCCAACGCAACATCCAGAGGCCAAAAGCAAACAGCCTGAGCCCAGCAATTCAGGCTTGTCTTGGATGCCCACCTAGCCTGTGTCCAGAGGGCCCATTCCACCACCTGAAGGAAACTGCAAGGAGATGGATTCGGGAAGGCACAGGACCCAAATGCAAAATCTGGCTCCCTCTCTTCAAAGAGCTGAGGATGCTGGAGAGTGGAAAGCCAACACTGAAATGTGTGTGGGAAGTCACAGGTTAGCTTAGGATGCTAGAGGTGGAGACGACCCAGAGATGGACCATGTGGGAATGGAGACAGTGCCTTCAAGATGGATTGAGCAAGAGCCAGATCCCATATGCCCTCAGGGCCCTCTAAGATTATGCATGGGGGAGGGGCTCAAATGGGGCCAAGTCCCTACCTTCCAAGGTTGGTCCAGGTCATTGGGTCAGAAACAGAGTAGTCCTTTGGCAGGGAAGTGGATGAATGAGACAGTAGAGACGTGTCAAGCCACCCAGGGATCCAGGTTCAGGACACACCACTCTGTGTGACACAGTGTATCAGGTTGTAGATGCTCTACATCTAAGGCCAAGACCCTCTCCTCCTGGAAGCCTTGTCTCAACTCAGTTTTGTTCACAGGCTGTCTCTCCCAGGTGTTCTGTGACCACACATACCCTCTCATAATACCTGCTATCATCAATATTCCCTTCTGGCTCTGCTTTGTATGGGTTTTCTGAGGATAAGGTCATTCTGTCTTTAACCACAGGTCCACAGTATGTAATACCCAGTAGATGCTCAAAACATGTCTGTTGAGCAAATAAATCAAGGTAGTTACTACTCAGCAGTTGAGCACCACTAAGACAGAAATGGCCACCCTTCACTGCAGTGGTTTAAACATGCAGAACTTGAAAAGATTGTGTGGGTGCCCAATATGCAAATAGACAAAGGCAGAAATCACCTGGATGGTTAGGTGTGAAGAGGGCCAAGCTGTGGACACCTACTACCCCACTGAGGAGCACCACACCACGGACAGCCTAAAAATGTGTGTTACATAGAGTTCTTGTCCAATGAGCAATGATTCTCCTGGTAGAAACCTCTCATGTCCTAGTAGGAGCAGCGCATTTCTGACTTGAAAGCCCATGGTTTGCCACACAGCATGGCCCAACTGTGGGCTGTAGAATTCATGGTTCCTGTTTCCTGGATCAGTGCATGCTCTTCACCTAATCCTGATCCCTATCTGAGCCACTGACTCCAACACAGTCAGAAACAACAATGTAAATAGAAAAGTAAGAAAACCATGTTTTAGATCGGAAGAATAAGTAGGTTGTAATGGAGCCAGTGAGCCATAGATACCTCATTTAAACATTCTTTTGTTGTGCTGTGAACTGACATTGTGCATCTGCATTCTCCAAACAAACGCCTTTCCATGATCTGAAGTGTTCCAAAAAATCTACTTTGACTTTTCTAACAAAATACATATTTTAAACCAGAATGAAGTGAAGTATAAGTATAATCATAGTCAGCGCCTCATCTGCCTCACCAAGTCTCCAACTTGGTCTATACAAACATTGAAATAGAAATACAGACAATAGCCAAGAGAAGGTGAACCAAAGCCAGCAGTAAGGGAAGAAACGAAGAAGACACCGAGTTTCAGAGTCATCCACATACTCAAGCACTCATGGTGTACCTACTGTGTGCTGATCTGTGTACTAAGTGCCCAGGTCCTGAAGGCAAGCAAGGCCCAAGTCTCACCCTCCTCCTGCAGTGCAGCTGTAGATACGAGACGTCATAGGCCTCAAATGGACCAGTCTCCACAAGGCATGCAGCATGGTGTTGGCAGAGGCTCACCTGGCAGATATTGGGCTCACTTGGGCTAAGCTGAAGCTTGGGTGGTGATGAGAGAAGGAAAGAGCAACAGGCAGAGAAGCCAGGCCCACAAGGTCCTGTAGTCCACTTCCTGCATAGTCTGTGCAGAGGGAGGGGGCCCTGAACAAGTACTTGCTCTCTCTTGGTCTTCATCCACACAATGACCTCTCTAGATCATGTGAGGACCCACAGGAAAGGCCTCCCACATTCCATGTAACCACCCACTGCTACCATCACAGAATTCTACCCACAAAGCAACTTACACACCACCTCACGGTTTCTCAGTCCTGTGGTCGGAATGCGGTGTTCCCCAAAGGGCATATGCTGAAATCTAGGTGGGGCCTTGGGGAGGTGGCATAAGGGTAGACTCTTGGAGAATGGGATTCATGCCCTGATAGGAGAGGCTCAGGCCAAACGTGAGGAGGCAGTGAGAAGGCACCATATTAGAAGCAGGAAGCCCACACAGGACACTGAATCTTCTGACATATTGCCCTGAGATTTCCAGCTTCCAGAACTGTGAGAAGCACATCTGGTCTTTGTAAACAACCCATTCTCAGGTGTTAAAGCAGCAGAACAATTGGAGCTGCTCGGTGTCTGGGCCTTCATGCATGCCAACCCCATTTCCACCTTAAGTGCATATCAGTCTGAGGAACATGGGAAGTGGGGGCCAGAAGAACGCCAGGCTCTCAGGCCAAACTCATTGACTGCTGGGAGGCTGAATGTGTGGGCCCAACCTTCTTATTTTTCTGTGCTGTGTACCTCCAAAGTCCTCACAAGACCCAAAGCTCTGCCTGACAGCATACGAGAAAGCATTACTGGAGTTCCAATGCCTCTGGTCTTCTGGGCTCAGGTGAGCGCTCCTGGCTGGCCATGCTGCACTCCTCCACACCATCTTACAGAACGTGTAAGCCATCTCTGTACACATGACACTCAGCTCCACATCCACCACTCCACGTTCAACTTTCCTCCAGAGCAGAAACCATATCTAATTTGGTTTCTAATCTATGCAGTCAGCAAAATTCTTGTACATTCATCCCCAGTGCTCTTGGGAATAAAGGACTTGCATGATATTAGGTACGAGTGAAAATTGAGAGTTTTCTTTTTCTTTCTTGTTTTCTTTTTGGCAGTACTAGGGATTGAACTCAGGGCCTCGCTCTTGCTAGATAGGTGCTATACCACTTGAGCTACTCTGCCAGTACGTTTGACATTGGTTGTTTTTGAGATAAGGTCTTGCCATAAGCCTGTGCCAGACTGGACCCTACTTGTGTTCTCCTGCATACTTGGAGACGATGGGAGCACGTCACTAGATGTGACCATTGGTTGGGATGGGGTCTTAAGAACTTTTTTGCCCCAGCTGACCTTGAACTGCAATTCTGCTAAGTAGACAGGATTACAAGGGTGAGCCACCATGTCCAGCTGAAAACTAAGAGATTTTTAAGGCAAAATTCAGCAGCTTTCATAAATCTGAATTTGGAAATAAGAATAGCTTCCACTAGATGAACTTAGTACTTGCTCAAGAGACTTACATGCATTAGTTCGTTAACAGAGAAAAGCATTATATACAAAAGGCCAAGCCCTCTTTGGCTATGAAATGGAAACCAAGGGGAAACGAGACCAAAAAATGACAAGATGGCATAATTAGCCATCTTGTGGTGTAATTAGCCTCACACCACTTCCCAAAGTAAAGATGGTGCAGCAACTAGCATCACACCACTTCCCAATATCAAGTAGAATCTCTTTAAAACATGAGAAAAACTAGTTGGCTAAGTTTCGGAATGGTCTTTATCACACTGTAAAGCTAAGGTTTCACTTTTTAGGTTACAAGTAAAAAAGCATTTTAAGATTTCAAAATTATCTATTGCATTTGCAACCTAAACATCTGCAACAACTTAAAACAAATTTGGGGACAAATTTTTAAAAAAAGAAAAGGAAAGAACAGAGTGAACACTAATCTGCCAAGCTTCAATCTAGACCAATTTTTTTATGGGTATGCTTTAAGCCTAGGGAAAAAAAAAAAACAAAGAATACAACAAATAAAAGAAGTAGTAATGGAGATTTATAATGGAAATACTGACAGAGCATTTTCCCAATGGAAATTTTTTAAGAAACTGTAATTGACTTTGAAATGACAACCTTTAACAAAAGACATGTACAACAAATTCAAAGACATTTTTCTAATAATTTACAATGCATCAGAGACCAGAAGTAGCAAGTATTGAACAAATGGCAAGAAACACCTTTCAGGTAAAATGCACATACATTCATTTGTCTTAATGACTAAATCATTTTGACCTGAGAATGACATTTGCTAAACTTAGTCAATTCTCACTTAACTGTATTATCTGATGACTCACAGAGTCTAGAAACACTGACTAAATGTGCAACTAATAAAATTCCCATAGATACATATGAATATATTACTAATATGCATAGTTAGGTAAATCTTTATATATTGAATTTTGAGAATACCACATTAAAATTTTTAAATACTATTCATCAGGCATTAGCTTTCAAGATCCACGTGCTGTCTAGTCCTTCTAAGAAGCTGTTTGGTCTCTGGATTTACGTCTGTCACCCACTCATTCATGGTGCTCGGATAGAGTCCAGGGTTTTGCACACCCTCCATTACTGAGCTCTGTCCACACCCACATTGTACCCCACGTGAAGAGCTAACCCCCCCAGCTGTGGTTCAATAAGCAAGGGTTGGTTCACCCAATTCCACATTCCAAGCACAAAGGACAGACACCAAGATGGCTGCAGCCCCACATCTTAAAGATGAACACCTGTACCTGGAAGTTTCAGTGAACAAATCAGCAAAGCAGACTTACCCCTAACATTCTGCATCAAGAACTACCTCTCAATATCTTGTTGAGTTGCTCATGAGTTGAGAGGAAACCATAATTCCTAAAAAATGAGATAGACCTCAACTGACATTCATGCTGGGGGCTGTACTGGAATTTGAACACAAGACATCACACTTGTCAGGCATGTACTCTACCATCCCCAGCCATAACCCCATCCCTTCTTGCGTGTTTTAGTTATTTTTCAGAGAAGGTCTCACAATTTTGTCTGGGGCCAACCTTGGATGGTGATCCTCTTACTTATGTCTCCTTTGTAGCTGGGACCACAGGCATTTACCACCATGCTCGACTTGATAGTTGAGATGGGGTCTTGCCAGCATTTTGCCTGGACTGGCCTAAAGTTGTGCAAACTAACAATAATTCTAAAAGTTAATAATTCAATCATGGAATTTGTTTAAAAGCCCAGAAATAAGTAAATTCTAATAATCTATCTTAAATTCAGTCTGGCCATGACAGGCCTTACTGGGCAACCATTGCCTGGGACTGTAGTCCTCACATACAGCAGTGTACCTGTTCTTGCTACAAGCAGTCAAGTTGACCCCTCTTCCTCTGAGTTTCCCCCAGAACCCAAACCATGTATCACCCACAGCCCTGATTCCACAATCTGTACTTGCTCTTCATAGTTTGCTAATTTAAACCTCATAAAGAGGTTGCCTTCTGTCACCTGGGAACCTACTGCACAGTGTTTAAAAACATGGTTATTCTGTTTTTACGCAATAAGGTTCTGCAAAATAAAGAAGGACGAGGGAAAGTAATGATCTTTTCTGTAACAACCCTCTCCATGCTGCTTTCTGTGCAGTTGACAAGCCAGCAAAATGGTTCCTACTGTGATTGGAAACACCCTGTTAGTAAGCTCCCTCCCAACGGCAAAAGGTCAAAAAAATGGCGTCAAAGTGAGAAGCCTGCCTGATCCCTGGAAGGCCTCCTGCCAAGGCTATGGGAGCCCCAGAGCCAACAGGAGGAATGCAAGCCTCCCAGCTTCCTCTAGTCCTGGCCGCAGCACAGACCACCCCACCACTGCCAAGTCCCTGGAGCTAGCAAAGCCACCCAGAGTGGCCCCACAGGGTCTGTCCTCCTGGGCACAGAGCCTCTGACTCTAACGCCTTGCCCATTGCACCCCTGAACAATCTTCCTCTGACCCCAGCACCACTGCACCCCTTCCCAGAAGGAATGCCTCACTGGGATTGTTGTCCCTGAGATGAGACAATCTCTGGGTCAATCTCTGGCTCAACCTCAGAGATTACTCTTTCCTATTGGAGCTGATCACAGAACATCATGGTTATCAGACACTTGTCTTATTAAGCAAAATCTTTGCGTGAGCCCGGAAATGTGTAAAACTGTGGATAACAGCGTCTCTTTCTCTTGACAGTGGGACTTCACTGACTACAGTGGTACCCTGAGCCCTAAAACAGACTTTAGAAGATATTAAAAGTTAAACTCTTAATTTGGTCACCATATCAAAAATCATAGCTCAAGCTGGGTATGATGGTCAAGCCTGTAATCCCAGCACTAGGAGGCTGAGCCAATAGGATCTTGAGTTCCAGACCAGCTTGGGCTGCATAGCAAGACCCTGTCTCAAACATACAAACAAGCAAACAAATTATAGCTGGTGGGGAAGAAAAGGATGGTAAGAAAGAGTAACGGTAAATTTGATCAAAATACATAATACTCGTGTATTGAAATACCACAATGAAACCCCTTTGCATAATTAATGCATGCTAATAAAAAGTTATTGTAAGATAAAATTGTAACTTTTCCCTAAAAAAAAAAAAAAAAAAACAAACACACTTTTTTTTCACAAGTTTTAGATGCTCTTTTGGGTAACAAGGTGTCCTTAGTACTTCACAACCATGAGAGCCTCTTTTCCCAGACTTCACACACAGCTGGGGACATCCTCAAACCACATGTCTGCCAAAGTGGGCAGCTGTGTCCAGCATGCTCCGGAAAAGCTGGGGACCCAGCTACTGCCTCACATGATGGCCGGTCTGCCCAACTGTGGTTCAGATACTCAAACCCTCCGTCCAAACTTAAGTGAGAATGTACCATTTGCACAGACTAAAAGTGGGCCCACAAGATAACCAAAGACAAAAGTACAAAAATTCACAGGTAATACGAATTTAGAATATCTCCTACAGCCAAACACCAAGGCCTAGGTACTTTAAGGATCAATAAAAATTGACATTGAATTCAGTAGTTATAAAATTACATTATGATACTTTTGTAACTGTTAAACACATGATCAAAATTTTACAAATGATGCATACCGTCCACAAACTTACTTTATTTTGACAAATTTGATGGACAGGCCGTGTGTGGGCTTCTGCTATCACTGCAGCACTGCAGCTGGCATTGAGGTCGAAAACTTCCAGGGTCCTGTCCCGGGCAGCTGTGAGCACCATGTCTGCCGGGTTGAGTTAGGGGTCCTCTCACAAGGTATACCCGTGGGGATGCTCAGTTCTGCTTTACGAACAATAAAATATGGAATAGTACGAGACTCAGAAGTGAATGATTAGTAAAGAATTTCTGAAGCTCCACAGAAAAGTCCTGAACTGGCCCAGCTCCACTTCACCTGGCTCTCAGGTGTCTGGCAAAAGCAGGTGGTGGCAGGTGGAGGGGGGCTACTGGAGGTGGGAGATGGTGAAAGGGAACATTTTGAGGTGGGACATCAGGAGCTGTACTTTTAGACATGACAAGTGTGAGAAGTCTAAGCAATACCCAAACCAAGATATCCATCAGCAGGTGAAATGCAGATGGTCTGAGCGAAAGATCAGAGCTGGTGATGACATGACAGCACATGGCCATTGTCAGGGAGTCATGGGGAATCTGGACTCAATGTCATGTTTTGTAGAACAGCAACCTCTGTGAATTTGTCAGTCCTCCACATGCGATAGAATGCCTATGCGAGTACTCCACGGTTGCCTCCAGCACTAACTTATCATACATCAGTCAGGAAAATACAAACCAGAAATGGCTGTCACCTTACCCTGCTACATGACACAACGCAGGTTTTTCCCAGGGACATTTATCACTATTGAGGTGAAACCCATTACAGGTGCAGTTACTGTAAAGGATGGTAAGCCCTGTGAGGAGAATGATCCATGTGCCCCAAAGCCTAGCACACCACTGGGGGCTCCTCAGGTGCCCAACATGGCCTTTGCCAGAGGACAGTGCTCAGTCTGTGACATGTAGAGGACCTGAAAAGGATACGGGAGTAGAAGTCATTCACTGCTGATAAGCTGGTCACATCTGCTGCGCCTGTTGTAGAGAGCCTGTACACGAGCTTATACCTACTCTTCGGTTTATACCTGGAAGGAAAAATAGACCATCCGTTTTCTTGCTTCCCTCTGACTTAACTAAGCATCCTACCTTTAAAAACATAAAAAAGCAAATGAAGGTTTCATGTCACTTAGTGAGTCATATTTTATAACACTGAGGGACTAAGTGGGTTGGCCACCTTAATTTTCCTTTGGGAAAACTTTTATTTTCTATTTAAAAACTCAAGGCATTTTTCTCCAGGAAAATAACATCATCTTATACAGTCAAAGAAAGCTCATTCCCGAGTATAAAGAGAAAATGTGTCCCAATTCTACATAGTCATGTATACAAAATTAGAAATAAGGGCAAAATAGTTTCTGCTGGGTATTGAGGGGGTAGGGGGAGAGGGAGGGGGCGGAGTGGGTGGTAAGGGAGGGGGTGGGGGCAGGGGGGAGAAATGACCCAAGCCTTGTATGCACATATGAATAATAAACTAAAAAAAAAAAGAAAGAAAGAAACCACAGTATTATAGAAAATGCTGAAACTTTCAAAATCCCAAAAAATAAATAAATAAATAAAAAACCAGAAATCCTTATTGTTTTCTGAAGGGTAATAATGTAAGTAGTGAGTATTGGTTTAATATATGTAAGGTTTTAAACTCTAAAAATAATTTCCTAATACAAAGTAACTAGCAAACAATTCCATAAGTGGTCTTGTCCCAGTGGGGCACAGCTGAGAGAGGACGAGGCAACAAGGATGTCAGAAAAGGGCCAGACCAGCACAGACGTGCACCAGGCCAGGCCCAGGGCAAACATGTGCTATCCGAGATGGGAACGCAGTGTGTTCTGGAATAGGTGGGAGCAGTATGCCATTTGGAGAGCACATATCTGAGGGTAGGAAATGCTGGGAAGGGTCTCAAAGGTGACAGAATTCAAGGAGAGACCTTGGAGAGGCGCAGGAGGAAGGCCACACAAGAGAGGCCACATGTCAGAGAAGGCATGGGAACAAACAACTAAATGCAGGACAGTGATCACACAATGACCTTAATGAAAAACCGCATAAAGTTGTATAGAGGATGGCTGACCTACGAAGTAGTTACTTAATTTGCAAAACTATTAGGATAAGGAAAGGCCTTCTAGAAAGATAGCCAGGACCAAGAGGCATGAGAGAGTGGGAGCACTGCGGGAAGGCCAGGAAAGGGTTCTGCAAGTGTGAACAAGCATGGGTCTCCTCCTCCCATCTTTCAAAACTAAAAATAGGACTCTTGTGGGATCAAGGTTTCCTTTCATTACTACCAACTGGACTATCGTTTCGATTATCTGCTCTAAGCCCGTGTCTACCTACTAGGCTAGAGAGATGGAGCTAGGAAGTGTCAGTTCACTCATCAATAAACCTTTGGGTCAGGTTTGAGATGGTGACTAGCTCCACACACTAACTGCAAGCATTTCCAAGGGTAAAGCAGTAACTGCGGGAGAATAACTGCCCACTGGGCAGTGGCGGGAAGGCACTGACACTCTAGGAGTGAACACACAGAACCATATTCACCATCTGAAAATCTTGGAAGACAGAGAAGGAAGATCCATGCCAGTGGCAGACTTCCCAGTGTGCAGTATGGAGCAAGGACAGCTGAGGGGGTGGGGACTGAGGGGAAAGAAAGAGTGAGGGCCTCAGAAAACACACAATTTCATTCAAAAAATAAAATTTAGGGCTGAGGGTATGGTTCAAATAATAGGGTGCCTGCCAAGCAAGCACAAAGCCCTGAGTTCAAACCCCAGTACAATAATTATAACCCAAATATAATTGTCATATAGTAATGATAATTAGAGTGTGGAACAAGGAAGAGAGAGAGCAACACCTCAGCAAGTGGACTGGACAGAAGTGGCATGGCAGAGTAAGGAAGCAGAGACACTCAGAAAACACTGAAAAAACAATAGTGAGCAGATTTGCAGTTTAACCAGTCAGGAGTCCTGGGGTCAGCACAGCCTAGATGTACTGGGAAGGTTCCCTCTTCTTTCCAGCACTGCCAATAGTAGGAAGTCATTGTGAAAGGATCCTCCCTGACTTGGCCATTGGAGGAGTCAAAGGTCCCTGCACTATCCTATCACAGGAACCCATAGCAAAGGTTAGGTGCTTGTCCTCTGCATGCTACCTGGACACTTGGTGTAGCTATGGGGGAAGACTTTGAGTCAGAACACGTGGAGAGCCCTGCGTGGTGGGAAACTGGGCAGAGTCACAGGGAGTGGAAGTGGTTTCCATGTGGCCATGAGGCAGGAAAGCAGCTGGGAGGAGGAAGGGGTAGAAAGTGACTAGGGCAGGAGTCAAATTTCAGAAAGTCCAGACCTGAAGGGTCACTTGAACTGGGTCCCCCACCACAGCATGCAGTATCTATACCCTACAACCAGACACTTGAAGGCAGCCTCCAGAGACTGGGACCTGCAGAGGAAAGCTTGCAGCCCACCCCATCCAGTTCTGAGAAGCAGGAAGACCAGACCAGACCTGAGAGCCCTGTGGCTGCTACGCAGACAACGCAGAGGAAAACAGGAGTCAAACAGATTCTGCTCTTACTGGTGGTGCACAGCCAAAGTGGCTACTGAAAGAGAAGCTGGCATTGCTGAGTTTCTGCACTACTGCCTACACCACTGACACCCTTAGAAGACTGGAAACCTGTCCTCTTTATTATTTTTTTAATTACCTTTTTTTTCTTTGCTTTTCTGTAGAGACTTTTAAATCAGACTGATCAGATTAAATATTTACATATTTTTAATTTAATTACAGAATTTCTCTTTGCTTTGCTTTGCTACTTCCCTTATGTTGTTTTTCTCTTTCATATCTAATTTCTGTGATCTTTTCGTCCTGTCTGCTTTGGTTTGTTATTTTTTTATACGATGGGCTCTCCCCATAGGGCCCAGGCTGGTCTACCTGTCTCAGCCTGATTCGTGCTAAGATTGTAGATGTGAGCCACCACATCCAGCTTTTAAATTTTTAATTTCAATCCTCTCTCCCACCTCCCTTCATTCTTTAAATTCTCTGTCATTAATTAGATCAGTTTTCTTTGTTATTTCTTACTCTTTCTCACCTCTCCCCTTCTATAATTCTTCTTTATATCTATTGGTTTGGTTATTTGCTTGTTTGCTGGGTTGTTTTTCTTTCCCACTTTATCTTTAGATGGATCTTCTTTATCTCTTCCCTTCTTCTTTTTAGTTCCTCTTCTATTGATTTTCACTCTTCTCCTTCTAGATGTCTCTCTATTTTTCTAACATTACTCATTAATATTAAACATCGTATCTTCTTTGTATTCTCACCCTTATTAGTAAACATCTTTTTAGTTCATGCAGTGTCATATCTGCTCCTTTACTTTCTAACTTTACTGGAGTTGTGGTGGTGATTGATTTTAATTGGTTATTATTGTGTTTCCAGAATGGGTTTGTCTATCGCTGCTGCAGTGTCTTCTTTTCTCAGTCGTCCTGTGGATCAGGCCCAGTATCTTGAGCTTGTTGGGTGAGTCAGTGGTTACTAAACTTCACCCCAGGTCCAGTGGCAAGAAAATTCATCTCAACCTTGCCACAAACTGGTCCTTCCTGAACATTCCAAATAATTCAACTGAAAGAATACAGGAGACAAAAGCCTCTGACCAATGGCTTAGCCCTAAATGTGCAAGTCCCAATGCAGAAACATAAGAAATATTATTTTTTTTTAAAAAGGCAACATGACTCCTCCAAAAGTTAACAATTCTACAGTAATGGACTCTAATAATAGTGAAATGGATGAAATTCCAAACTATCCAACAGAATTTTTGTAAGAATGACCCACAAAATCAAAGAGAACATAAACAGATGAATGAATTTAAAAAGAATATAAAACAAGGCAGGATATGAAAGAATAACTCAACAAAGAAATAGAAATTCTGAAAAAAATAACTCAACAAAGAAATAGAAATTCTGAAAAAAATCAAATTGAAAATTTTAGAAATGAAAGATTTAAAAATCCAAATTAAAAAAAAAATGTTGAAAGCCTCATCAATAGACTGGATCAAGTGGAAACAGGTTATCAAGGCTTAAAGACAAGATAAATGAATTACAACATTCAGACAGTAACAAAATAATGATAAAGTGTGAACAAACTATACAAGACCTCTGGGACACCATAAAAAAACAAACTTATGAATAATGGGCATAGAAGAAGAAGAAGTACATGCTAAAAACATAGAAAACATATTCAATGAAATAATAGCAGAAAATTTCCCAAATCCTGGGAAAGAGATGGACATACAGATAAAGAAGGCTTTCAGGACACCAGATAGACATGACCAGAAAAGAACCTGCACACATCATATTATAGTTAAAACATTAACTTTACAGAGCAAAGAAGCAACCTGAAGAGCTGCAAGAGAGATGCAACAACGTAAACCCATCAGAGAGACAGCAGGTTTCTCAACAGAAACTCTAAAACCCGGGAGGGCATGGCATCAAGCCCAGAAAGAAAGCTACAACTGACCTAGATTACTATATCCAGCAAAGCTATCCTCATAATTAAAGACGTACAACCTTCCACAATAAGCAAGACTAAAGAATTCATGACCATAAGGGAGGGGGCAGGGGAAAGGGAGGAGAAATTACTCAAACATTGTATGCACATATAAATAAAAGAAAAAAAAAAAACAATTCATGACCAGTAGGCTAGCACTGCAGAAGGAATCTTACACACAAGAGGAAGATAAATATAACCATGAGAATTCAAAACAGAATAAAATCTCACAATGGAATATTGTTCATCCATAAAAAAGAAAGATGATTCATTTGCAAGAAAATGGATGAAACTGGAGATCATCATGCTAAGTGAAATAAGGCAGACTCAGAAAGATGAGTATCACAAGTTTTCCCTCATACATGGAATCTAAATCTAAACAATCAAATAAAAATACAAGTATATAAAAGGAGAAATACTGGGTGAGAGTAGTGGGACAGAGGAAGAAGACAAGACAGGGTGATGAGAGGTGAATATGATCAAAGCATACTATGTAAATGTATGTAAATGTCATAATGAAATCCCTTAGTTTGTATGAAGAAAACTGTAAAATAAAAATAAGTAAATAAAAAAACTTACTAAAATTATAGATAAGAAAATGAGAATTAAGAAAGAATCGAACATTACAAAATCAACAAAATTACAGGAATTAGTACCTGTCATTTAATAATAACTCCAAATGTTAGGGTCTCAGTTCTCCAATTAAAAGACATAGATGGAGGGCTGCATTTAAAAATAGGATCCAACTGTTTAACATACTCGAGAAATGTACCTTACTGGCAAAGACAAACACAGTCTGAAAGTAAAAGGATGGAAAAATATATTCTAAGTAAATGGAACCCAAAAGCAAGCATGAGTATCTATGCTCATGTCTGACAAAGCAGATTTCAAACCAAAATTCATCAGAAGAGACAAAGAAGGTTGCTTCACATTGATAAAAGGGATAAAACAATTGTAAACATATACATGCTTACCATTGGTGCACCCAATTTTATAGACAAACACTACTGACATAAAGGCACAGATAAACCCCAACAAAATAAATAATTAGAATATATAAATAATTCAAAATTAAACAAAAGAGCAAATTATTCAATCAGTAAATGGGCAAATCAACTTATACTTTTCAAATAAAGAAGTACAAACGGCCATTAAACACATAAAAAATGTTCAAGATTTTTAGCCATGAGGAAAATGCAAATCAAAATGACATTGAGATTCTATCTCACCCCAATAAGAATGGCAGTCATTGAGAAAATGGCCAACAAATGATGGCGAGAATGCAGGGGAAAACAAACTTTATTCACTGCTGGTAAGAATATAAATTAAACCAGCTAATATGGAAGTCAGTATGGAAGCTTCTCAAAAAATGCAAAATAGAACTCCCATGTGATCCAGCCATACCACTTCTGGGTATATACCCAAAAGCACTAAAGTCAGCTTTCTATAAAGGTACCATATAAAGACACCCATATTTATTGCAGCATTAGTCAGAATAAACAAATTATGGATCAACCTAAGTATCCATCAACAATCGTAAGGATAAAGAAAATGTAGTATGTGTGTATACATATATGTATATATACTGCATATATGTTTGCAATGGAGTTTTACTCAGCCATAAACAACGAAATTATATCATTTTCTGGAAAATGTATGGAACTGGACATCATGTTAACTGAAATAAGTCAGTCCTACAAAGACAAGTATCACATGTTTTTTCTCATATGTGCAATCTGGGGGGAAGAACATGAAAGTAAAAGGGGGACAATTAGGGATGCAGAAGGAGGAGGGGAAGAAGAGAGAGAAGATAAGGAAGGTAATAGAAGGGATGAAAATGATCAAAGGGCATTAAATGCATGTGTGGGAATGTCATAGTGAAATCCCTTACTTTATAAACTTAATATACACTAATAAAAAAAGATGCAAGCTCTCAAGTCAATGAAGAATCATTCTGTAAAGTATATATACTATAGATATAAGCACAGGGGGAATCACAGAAGGATATACATCAAAATGTTAATAAAAGATATGTTGAAGAACATTTTGACTGGCTGCAGTCTGCAGTGGTGGTCACAGGAAAATAAGCTCGAGTAGATTTCAAGACAAAGGTATCCAGCTTGCCATATCAGGGTGTAGCACACACTGTCCACAGTGGTCACAGCACCCTTCATGGAATCATCATTTCTAGTGTTCCTGTCAGGCTGCCAATCACAGTGGACCATACTTTCTGCTTTGGGAAGGCTGGGATGGGGCAGGCCCCTGCCTCTCTGACCCTTGGATTGCAGAGAGATGGGTGCGGCTCAGAAAGGCAGAGGGAAAGTTACAGCTTCCTGGCCTGATTCAGGTCACTTTGCCCTGCTCATGATGGATGAGGTGATCTGTCCCATCCTTTATGATTAACAGCTTCAGCAAAAGCATGGTCACTGCCATCCAAGAGTCCTGATCCATTCCAGCAGGCATGTGTAAATCATGCACCTCCATGAATTTTACCTGTGCTTCATAAAGACTTTACCCTCCTAACAAAAGATAGCAAACACATAAACAAAACAAAGAAAAGCATGGTTTTGATTCTTTTTGGTGCTGTTGTCAATACGATTGTTTTCCAAATTTGCTTTTCAGATTGTTGTTAGTGTAGAGAACCATAACTGATTTTGAAGGTCTAGCTGGCATCTTGCAACTTTACTGAATGTGTTAGTTTAACAGTTCTGTGTCAAACTAAAGAGCTTCTGCACAACAAAGGTAGCAATCAACAGAGCAAAGGGATCCCAAGGGATGGGAAGAAATGGTTGCAAACCATATATCTGATAAGAGGTTGATATAAATTACACAAGGACCTCACTACTGAATAGAGACTGGTTCCTTGAAGACCCTGAGCACTCACTTCCAACTGCTGGGGTGAGGGAGGGATGGGGTGGGGGGGAGATGGAGGCTCAGACTTTCATGTTCTCCACCCAAGCACAGGGACTGTGGGAAGCTGAGCTCTCTCCCTCAGGGGGCTCTGCGGTGGCCCACCGGGGCTCCAAAGTGAAGGAAACTTAGGGAAAACAGGAGCATGTGTTGACAACTCCTTGGTGCTTCACACAAGCAAGGGTCATAGATGAATGCAGACTCAGGCAGCCACACAGGGAAGAGTGTTCAGAGTTCTGAGATGCTCCTGGCCAATGGCCCATGGTCTGAATGCGGCAGAGTCCCCAAGGTGGAGCCTTGCGGGTGTGGAAAAGCTGGCAACAGCCTGCAGGTGACACTGGCACAAAGGCAACAACAGAGCCACAGTTCCAGCAGGAAACAGGCCTGGGCCACAGACCTTCCACAGAGGACCTGCGCTGGCAGATGTGTGGAGGCACTGGCTCCTGAGCAGCTGCCGGTACCTGCGGGCTACAGCTGTGGAGCAGGGTATCAGGCAGGGGACCAGGGGGGTGCACTCACACTGAAAGGCCCCTCCTGCCAGCTCTGGCTGTGGTCACTGGGCGCACGTGACGGGAGACTGCAGGGAAGTCTGTGATCAATCAGTAATGACGGAAAGGCCTGGCTGGCACTAACACCCACAGCAGGCGAATGGCACAGCTGCCCGGGCATGTGACCAGCACCACCCATGAGAGAAGAACT
Organism: Castor canadensis; assembly: GCF_047511655.1. Taxonomy (NCBI): domain Eukaryota; kingdom Metazoa; phylum Chordata; class Mammalia; order Rodentia; family Castoridae; genus Castor; species Castor canadensis. The sequence goes on along the minus strand of NC_133386.1, from coordinate 704,351 downwards.
ACAGGTCACCAAGAGAACAAACTTCACAGATGAGGGACATCACCGAGGGATGGGGAGGGAATTCCTACATTGCTCATTGATAGGACCCGACCTCTAGGGAGACTTTCCTGTTCATTATTCCATGTTCCCCTCCCACTCCACAGGACAGGTGGGTCGTTGGGGGAGGGGCATGCAACATTTCACTCTCACTGTCATCTGAACTGGACAGAGACGCCCTGGCCTGGAGGAGGGTGGGGCTGCAGCTGGGTGGCCCATGGGCTCTTCCTGCAAAGTCCAGGCCTTCAAACAGCTGGGCCCTGGAAAGAGAGTGTGGGTGGGGTGGCAGCTAGAGTCTACCCAGGTAGACACAGGACTGATCCGACCAGACAGACAGCAGACTCAAGCTAAGTCACACCTGTCCCAGTGTGCCCTGTTCTAGAGCTGAGCCACCTCCCAGGAATAACTGGGACGTCCTACCTGCTCTCCTTTCACAGTGGAGAGCCACCAAGTGAGAACCTTCTGGACCACAGCCAGACAGGTAGGTGGCTGAGAATCAAGCACCAGTCACCCCTGGGCTGCCATGGTGTAAGGCAGATATGGGGTTCCTAAGGGGCCAGCTCCCTCGGCCCCACATTCCCCATGGGAAAGGGCCCAAGCTGACCCGACTGCCACGATCCACAGAGAAGTGTCAGCAGCACTCTGGACTTCAGGCTTGAGGAGCCTGGCCAGGCACTATCTCTCTTCCAGAGATGTGAGAACCCTAAGAACTCCCAAACCCTTTATCTGACTGTGGCACCTTGAAATCACAAAGTGACTCCTCCTTCCAGATCCCTTACTGAGCAAGGGAAAGACAGCCTATTGTGTTGGCTACAGGAAGACACAGGGGAAGGAGGTGGAAAGTGGAGCCACCTGGCGGCACAGTGGCAGCTTTCCAGAGCAGGACCAAGCAGCCCCCTGGCTTGCTGGAAGAAGCTGACCAGAGGGTGCACACAACACCCCAAGGTGGGGGACAAGACCTGAGATCACTGAGCACCCCAGCACACAGCACTGCTAATAGTGAGCAGAAGCCGGAAACAACCTAAGGCCCATGGGCGAGGGGAGGGTGGCTGGGCACATTCCTCAGCAGAAATCTTCCATAGGTAGAACTGTGAAGTTATGCATTCCGAAAGGTGACTTGGACCACTAAGGAAGGTGGCTTGCCTTACAAAGTGGACTCCTGTAGGACCTCAGACACAGCAAGAATGCAGGACTGCAGTAGGAAGCTAATAGGCCAATCTTGAGAGGGGGAAACCTGACTCTATCAGAAACACTTTAGTTCTTTAAATTTTAAAAACATACTGCAGCTGTTTCTTACTCCCTACGTGTGTATCTAAAGTACGTCACAACTTCAGCTTCTCAGTATAAACAGCAATTGTCCCCACAATGTCACTTAACATGCTACTAGAATTCAGGGTTCTCTAGCGTGTCACACCACAGGCCCTCAGTGTGGCCACATGGCAAGAAGGTGGATAAAGTACACAGCTCAGTGCTTGGCTCTCTCCACAAGGTTGGAGGGAACACATGAGGAGTTTGTTGAGCATTTTCAAATGAACACACCTCTGTGCAGAGCTCAGTGCTGAAAAGATGAGGGGAAGGCAACCTACCTTTTTACCTCATCTTTGCAGAGGTCGAACTGATACTTCGGGAGCCGAAATTCAGGGCCTGAAGACAACAGTCTGAAAGCATCCACGTAGTAGAACTGCGCAGACTGAACAGGCTTGGGAAACATGTCTCTGCCCTGGGAAGCAGACCGGCCATCACTGACCTGCCACAGACCTCAAGAGTAACAGCATCACTCCGAACAGATTCCCTTCTTAACCCTAACATCTGTCTGTCCTCAGTGTGCAAAACACTGTTAGAGGCTGGGGAGTGGCTCAAGGGGTAGAGCGCCTGCCTAGCAAGCGCGAGGCCCTGAGTTCAAACCCCGGTGCCACCAAAAAAAAAAAAATTGCTATTAGAACTGAGACACTGTTGTTCTGCTTACTGACTGTGACTGGAAGGAGTTATATCACTAAATTGTACTGTAAAGAGTAAACTCTATAATGAAAGATGGTTGAAATGTTGAAGTAAATAAGATATACTAAGTAGCAAGGATTTTATTAGCACTGAAATTTAAAATGTGTCTGAAACGTATGTCTGCCAGCTTTGCCTCTCACTGCCAGCCACACCAGTCCAGAATCCAGTATTCTGACAGCTCTGGGACCCAGCACTCCTTTTGCTGTGCCACCTAATGCATGCCTCGCCCCCAGAATGCTGGTCCTGCCTGACCCACCCAGCTTCTTGTCCCCTGAGCACAGAGGCACAACTCAAGAGGGTCACTACCCACAAAGCACTGCAGGTGAAAATGCCTTCCACACACCTAGCCTGGCAAACATCACAGCTGAGCAGCAAACCCTGCAGAGTGGGCTGTGTCCCTGTGATCGGGGCCAACGGGGTGTAGCCACCACTCAGCATTGCCAGAAAGCATCATACCACATACTGCCAGCCAGGAAGAGACCCACATTCAAAGTAAGGTTTCTGTTGCATTCACTTTCACAACACTGTGAGATTGAAGCGCTAAGTTGAGATCCCTCTGCATTGAGAGGGACTAACATCGTTGAAATTTCCACTACTCATGCATTGTGCTTGCACCTCACCAGCTCACAATCTCATGGATTGAACCTTACTTCCCTATTATCACCTCTTCTTTTCCTGTCTTAGTTGTGGATTATCAGAATCTTTCTGTCTCTCCTTCCTCACTCTAGTTCCAAGCAACCTCACTTAAGTTTACTCGAGCAAGTAGTCTTCTTCCACAAAACACACCTCCCCCACATAATGTCCTCTCAGCCACTGTGGTCACCTCAAGGATTGAATTGACATCTAAAATTATTCAAGTACTTCAGTATGAATTTTTTGCTATTTTTCGAGCATAAAATTTTAACTGTATGTATGCATGTCCATGTGCATATAGCAAATGTACATACTGTGTGTGCTATGCATGTGTGCTCATCTGTGAGTGTATGTGTACAGGAAACTGCTCCAGCCATCTGCAGCTTCTGCTGCCCTGAAGCAAATTCCCCCTTACATCCATTCCTAGTCCCCTGGTGAAGGCAGGATGGACCTGAGAAGGTGCCTGTGGGACAACTGTGAGTGTCCATAGCTCAAGACCACAGAGCAGTCGGTGGCACATCCCATGCATCCCAGGACGATTGTGTACACTACCAGAAGCAGCATGGTATCTGCCCTGCGAGTTGACCACACCCTCACAGTACGGTCCTGGGCCACAGAGAGCAGCCACCTCCTGTCATGGCTCCAGCAGACAGTGCTCACAGCTCCATCATGACCTGAGGATGGGAGAAGAGTGAAAGTCATGGACTGTTACCTGCCTGTACTTTCCCAGGACACCTAGACCTGCTCTTTGCAAGAAATAAGGGGAACATCTGGAGGTATGTCCTCGCTATGGTGACAACACAGGACCTTGGCCCTGAGTCACATTATGGTGACAGCACGGGACCTTGGCCCTGAGTCACATGACAGTTCATTTAGAGGCCCACTAACAATGGTTTCTAAAGAAAAGTTTTCCAAATTCCCATGTTTCCTAAAAGATGAAATTCAAAGTCCTTTGTGCACCTGTGAGTCTATACCTGTAAGTTTTGAAGAGAATGTTATAAAATGCAGTACTGCATAAGAGAGTACAGAGACTCGAGGATTTTATGATAATTTGCCAGCATTTTCAACAACTTTTTATTTTGGTATTAAAGGAAAAAGTCAAAATGATTCCCTGAACGTATTCACATATAACCTGACGATTTGCTGTGATGGGTTGGAGGGTTTTGTCTAAATGCCATGCTGGACCCAGGGTCCTACAGAGTGTGGCTGCCAATGGCCCCCGCTGGACTCCAGGCAGGCTGTGACCTGCCAACCAAAACTCCTGCCTGTGCTCACCAGAGCTCTGCGATCCGGCCTTCCCCTCCATGCCCAGTGTCCTTCTGGTCAGAGACACACTGTCTGTGGGTTCCTGACTCATCTTATCCTCATAGCCTCTGAGAGGGGCCTCAAGCCAGGAGAGGCCGACTTGGACCAATCTCCTCAGGCTGCCATCACCTGAGTGCTCTGAGAGGCCAACAAGTCAAGAAGCAAAGAGAGGAGCATCTGAGAGCCATGCGCTGGGGAGCAAGGTGGAGAGAGGCAGAGGCAGAGAGGAGAGTTCGGAGGCTACTCCACAGAGAGGAGATTCGAAGGTACACAGCTTCAACCATGCACCCAGACAACCAATGACCCATGTCTTCTCCCCTGCCCCTGACGCAGGGTGCTAAAAACATGCAGTGGGGGCCAAACTCAAAGATTCCTGCCAAACAGGGCTCAGCCCATGTCAGGTGGATCTCAGCGCAGGAATTACACACAGTGGTTTAAAGAGCAGGCGATGAACCAGTCTCATCACAATGATAATGGTCAGAAAGGCACCAAAAGAAAAATGGGGAAAACCAGGACTTATATGTATGTAACTTAGCTCTGTAACAACCTCAAGAAAACTAAAATTTACTGAGCAGGAGTTAAGAGAAATAGCTTTGCTGCCCTCTTGTGTAAGTTCTGGCAGTGTTCACTTAAGAAAGACCCCATTTTAAAGACTCAGGGCTGCTTAGCAACCAGAAGCAGGACTTAACTGGGAAATAATGTTGGTGCCAGTTAACAGAGCATGCCAGTCAGGGAACTGTACTGCCCTGGAGGTAGCCAGCCACTGAACATACTTGCCACAGCTGGGGGGAACAGCCTGGCCTGGCACCTGCTTCCATACCATGCTACCATCTGACCTGGAAGCAACTTTCCTACCAGTTGTGAAGTTCACATCCCTCCAACACCAAAAGAGGGTGCTCAGATCCACTCCACCTTGGCTACAGGACTCCCCAGCTACAGGATCCCTGGCTGAAGGACCTCCGACCACAGGTGCCCAGGCTGATTGCCTGAGGGAGGAGCAGGTGGGGCCACTGTAGACTGTGAGCCACTCCAGGCTGGAACAGGCTTCCAGCCCCAACCTCCAGCTATCACAGCATCCATCATTACCACCAGGCAACAGCTGACTCAATGTCAAGAGCAGGTGTGACTAAGATTCCACCTCACCCCTGTTGGAATAGCCAACATTAGCAACACCACTAACAACCAGTGGTGGTGAGGATGCGGGGAAAAAGGAACCCTCTTACACTGTTGGTGGGAATGTAGACTAGTACAACCACTCTGGAAAAAAAATGGAGGCTACTTAAAAAGCTAGACATTGATCTACTATTTGATCCAGCAGTACCACTCTTGGGGATAGACCCAAAAGACTGTGACACAGGTTACTCCAGAGGCACCTGCACACCCATGTTTATTGCGGCACTATTCACAATAGCCAAGTTATGGAAACAGCCAAGATGCCCCACCACTGATGAATGGATCAAGAAAATGTGGTATCTGTACACAATGGAATTTTATGCAGCCATGAAGAAGAACGAAATGTTATCATTCGCTGGTAAATGGATGGAATTGGAGAACATCATTCTGAGTGAGGTTAGCCGGGCCCAAAAGAACAAAAATCGTATGTTCTCCCTCATATGCGGACATTAGATCAAGGGCAAACACAACAATGGGATTGGACTATGAGCACATGATAAAAGCTTTAGCACACAAGGGAGGGGTGAGGATAGGTAAGACACCTAAAAAACTAGCTAGCATTTGTTGCCCTCAATGCAGAGAAACTAAAGCAGATACTTTAAAGCAACTGAGGCCAATAGGAGAAGGGGTCAGGAACTAGAGAAAAGGTAGATCAAAAAGAATTAACCTAGAAGGTAACACACATGCACAGGAAATTAATGTGAGTCAACTCCCTGTATAGCTATCCTTATCTCAACCAGCAAAAACCCTTGGTCCTTCCTATTATGGCTTATACTCTCTCTACAACAAAATTAGAGATAAGGGCAAAATAGTTTCTGCCGGGTAGCGAAGGGGTAGTGGGGGAGAGGGATGGGGCAGGAGGGGTAAGGGAGGGGGTGGGGGAAGGGGGACCTAAACATTGTATGCACCTATGAATAAAATAAAAAAATTTTTTAAAAGTCAATGAGCATGGACTAAAAATATAAATAAACTACTAATTTTATTTATTCTTAAAAAAAAAGAGCAGGTGTGAGCACTGTCAGAGTAGGTTTGTAAGGGACACCCTTCCCCAGACCCCAGAGCCACAGAGATCCTAGTCTGCCTGGTCCTGTAGCATGTCACAGGGGCCAGGGGCTGCCCTTGCTCACTCCCAGAACAGCAGCCACAGAGACACCTGTGGACAGCTGAAAGCAGCTCCCCTTCTCTTCCAAACTACTATGATCAACACACAGGTCCCTCTAGAGCCGAGGGCTCCAATCCCCTAACACAGCAAGGTGGCCACGGAGGACCGCACCCAGGCCCCCTCGTCCTCCTCATTTCACAATTTCATTGTTGTGATCAAACATTTCAAAAAATGTATCTTCTCCACAGAACCAAGCATGAAGGCCTCTTCTCGTGGTGACCATTCCCTGTGGTGTGTCTGACAGCAGACAAACCTCAGACAACAGGACAAACAAGACCACCAAACACAAACTAGAGAACAACTCCTTTCCCAGGATAAGAGGCCCCGCTTGTGGGATAGACACTGACACACAGAATAGAGACATTGTGTACCCCGACTCACAGAGAAGGGGTAACTTGGCAGGGCTTGAGCAGACAGGACCTCAGAACAGGTAGCAGGATGCTGGAGTTTAATCTCATCCTTAGGTAGATTCCACAATCCAAAATCAAGTCTTGTTGCGTTAATGCTCTGAAATGCCTGACCCAGACCTATTGACTAGGACCCTCACTCTCAGCCCCACTGGCTCCCTGCTTAGTGGGTTCAAGCCTTTTCACTGTGTCTGTCGAGAATCTGCTTCTTGTCCCCACAAACTTGGCAGAAGGGGTGGAAATGAACACCAAGGCTCGTGTACAAGACAATGATTTTTGGTGGGCAGCATAAGCACACAGCTCCTCCTCCAGCTACCCTGCAGGTCATCCAAGCTGTGCTGTGTTTTCAGCCCTACCCTGGGCGCCTGGACCTCCAGGAGAGAATTTCAATTTACACTTGTCTCCTCTGCCTGGCTTTCCGATAAAACACAAACACATACCGTTCTGTTCTCTAGTGAGCTGGTGAGACAACAGTCATATTTTCAAAGTTGAGTTCCACAGCTACTGAACAGGAGATGTGCAAAGTGAAATGACACACTGGAAATTACAACAGCAGCAAGGACCATCCTCCCCAGAGAGAGCAACGTGTTTTAAGGATGAGTTTAAACACCACTCGGTTTTCTGCATTCGGTGAGAAGCCCTTGGCCCAACAATAAGATAAGTGCATAAACACCCATGGTCAACACAGTGACAATCACATCAACTGAACAGCAACAGTTGAATGCTGGCGGCTCCCAGCATTCAAGGTGACTTTCAGTAGGAGTCTGGTCAGAAGCAAGAATGTGGGGACTTAAGTGGGCTGGAGGCCAGGTGAGGCAAGGAAGTGACCAGGAAGAAAGGTGTTCTGCCACACACCACACTAGAGGAGAGATCACAGTTCCCCACACAGCAAAGGAAGGAGCCAGGCTCTGCCCACAAGGGCGGTGTGGACATAGCAGGCAGCCTGAGGCAGACCAGACAGCCCAGATGCAGTCACCCTGACCTTCCCGGTCCCTCATTCCATACCCCGCCTCCATGCTGCCCAGCCCTCGTGCTGTCAAGAGGAATGCATAGGGCAGATGGACTACCACAGACTTTTTGGCATTCAGGTTTTTGTTTGGTAAAAATATTACCAGTGTTGATCTGAAGCAAGCAATGGTGGGCTGTGAGACTTCAGGTTTTAGAACTCAGTATCTATGTGTGTCAGCAATGAAGCTGACATGTGGTCGTTTAACATGGCTGCTGTCTTAAGAAATCGTTCACCTTGTTGCACTTAGAAAAACATCTATTACAAACCCTACTGAATTTCAAAACACATTTCCATGATGTCTTTTGGTTACATTAATTAAACACATTTCAACTGTGTAGGGTTTGATTTTCCCTCCTGGCTCTTGACTTTCAGGGCACTGGCCAAAACACAGGCTGCATTTTGTGTCACAGAGCACACACACTCTGCGTGGGATACGGACTCAGCACTGTCTAGTTTATTAGCACGCTTATCATTCCACCTCAGGCCGAGCCTCAGCTCTGCATCTGAAAGGGACCAGAGAACAGTCACCAGGTGACACCTAGGACCCATGAGGGCATCCTCACACACACGCTCCTTAAGGTTAAGACACATTTTACCTGAAAGAACAGCAGGGCTTCCTGTAAGGCTGGCATCAAAGACCAGGGCGAGATGGTTAGCTAAGCCACAGGCCAACCGCTTTCCATCTCCTGTTTGAAAAAATAAATACTTCCATGAAATCCTAGCATGTGTGAATCCCACTGACAATTCACCAGCTAAGGTGAAGGAGTTACAGGTGACTTGATGTCCACCTTCTCAGGTAAGGAGGATCTGAAACAGCAGGTGACAAGGCTACAGCCCTGTCATAGGACTGACGGGGTGCCAGGCCCTGAGTTCACTCCTCACAGGGACCTCTCACCATCTCCTCACAACCTCACGGTGCAGCTGCCACTGGGATTGTTGTGACCCTCTGTTCATAGAAGAGGAGCTGAAGGGACAGAACTGAAACTGCTGTGGGGCTGGCACACAGCAGGCACTGGGAGCCCAGGAGCCCCTCTATCCAAGACACCCCAAGCACATGCCTCCTGCTCTACACCTCAGACTGGTAAAGAGGCACACTATTAAACAGTTCCCTAAGACAGGGCAGAAATAAATCACAGACTTCATCCACAATGCTCGGACTTGATCTACACCAAATAAAAGTCCTAGTCTATAAAAGTAAACACATCAAGTATCAAAGGCATATTCACAGATAGCACTACATATCTAATTCCCCAAAAATATTAAGAAAATTATTTGGCTAGACATATATGAAAATCAGAGGGAACTTAGCAGAGGTGCAAATCCTGACAGGTTGTAGGCACTCCACTGAAAATTCTTTGAACCTGGTGAAGGTCGGGACAGTGTGGTACAAGATGGGCATCATACCTAATTCTGCTCTGTAGGAAAAAGCAGGGCATCTGCAAGTAGATCACACTTCTAGAAGAATTCAAGCCAAGAGCATGGCCCACATCTATAAACCCAGCTACATGAGAGGGAGTAGTCTGAGATAGACCCCCAGGCAAAAATGCAAGACCCTACCTGAAAAACAGCTGAAGCAAAAAGGGGCTGGGAGTGTGGCTCAGTGGTAGAGAGCTTGCTACCACCATAAAAGAAAAAAAATAGTTCAAGTCTGGAACCGCCTACACGAAACCACGGACACTCTTACCTGCTGCCTCCTCACTTCTTTCAAACATAATTAAGGAAAAATGTTGTGGCCTCTAAAAAGGAGCCTGGGACCACAGTGAGGTGAACCTGAGAACAGAGCAGCTGTGGGGAAATCAAGAACTGCTCAGTTCAGTAGGACATGGACCCTGGGAGGCCGGCCACAGAAGACACAGTTCACAGGCCAGCATGGAGGTCTCCACATGACCAGGTGGCCAAGGCCCCAGAAGTAACGTGACAACTTGCTCGCCTCTGTACAGGAAAAGCCCTCCTAACCAGGTTCCTGTGTGTGCAGTGGCTGTATACACTGAACGCATGTGGGCCCCACCCCGGCATCAACACAGGAGCAAAATTCTCAGCCACCATCATCAATGTCACCAGTGCAAATGGGCAACACCTCACTCAGGACACAAACCACACCACATACTTCAGCTTCCAAGATTTTAAAGTGAAGTCAGATGGGACAGGGGACAGAGTAAGACTGACAGATGAAAGGGGTGAGTGGCTCTTGGGCACAGCCTACCTGAGTACTGAACACAACTCACAGCAACCGGCTCCTGGGCCACCGCGACCTGCATGCCAAGTTTGCTGGGTGGAGAATCCTCCAAAGGGTATTCTTCACTTTAAGGAAGGTCACAGGTAGTAAAAGTCAAGAGATATTTCCGAGTGAAGTTGAAATAAAAGAAGGCTAAAAATAAAGTGGATTTCCCACTGTTTGCATGTGCATTTCATTCCATTAAACTTGAAAATCCCTATCAACTCTTACATGCAGAATCACGAAGTAGCTCTTTAAAACAGATTCACATTCCACATTGCCAAAAACCATGTAATTGAGTACAACAGTGCATCACAGACAGAGGAAGCTATGTTCCAAGAACTGCGTCTTTGGGTGCTTCTGTCCCTGTGAACAGCATAGAGTGCACATACACAAAGCCAGACGGTGTGACAGACACCTGCTGAGGCTGGTGGGCATACAGACACAGCACAGCCCGTTCCTCCTACAGCCATGCTGAGCAAAGCAGCATGAGATTGAATGAAGCACAGGAGCACCATGTCTGTGTCTAGGTGTGTCAGCGCTGCAGCGTAACACGGAAGCTGCTGAAATCTTTTCACCTGGCCTGGAATTGAACCCAGGACCTTGTGTACACTAGGACGGTTTGCTGCAACTGATCCACACACCAGCCCTTGATTTCTTAAGACAGGGTCTCATTCTGTAGCCCAGACTAAGCTCAAACTCACAGTCTTCCTGCATCATCTTCCTGAGCGCTGGGATTACAGGTGTGAACCACCTTGCCTAGCTTAAGTGTTGTCTTAAAAAAGTAAACTGCCATGCAAATAGACACTTTTTAGTATGACTCTTTTTAATTTAAACTGAAAAATGTTAAACTATGTTGCCAAAATATATCCCCTCAATCAATTTTTGCTTATGAAATCTTGAATTAAATCTGGATAAGTTTGTGTTTAAAAAAATTTGAAATTCGGGGCTGGTGGAGTGGATTGAGTGGTAGAACACCTGCCTAGCAAGTGCAAGACCCTAAGTTTAACTGCCAAAAAAAAACAGAGTTCAGAATGCTGGGCACGGTGACATACATCTATAATCCCTGCTACTTGGGAGGTGGAGACATGAAGATTGTGGTACAAGGCCAGCCCAGGCAAAAACTAAACAAGAGACCCTCTCTCAAAAACAAGCTGGCTAAGGTGGTGTACACCAGTAATCACAGTTACTTGGAGGGCAAAGGTAGTGGAGTAGCAGTCCAAGGCTGGTCCAGGGCAAAAGTGTGAGACTCTTATCTGAAAAAACACTAACGAAACAAAAGGGATGGGGAGGGGTGGCTCGAGCGGTGTAGCACTTGCCTAGCAAGTGTGAGGCCTTGATTTCAAACCCAGTACCACACAAAAAAGAAAAGGAAGAAGAACTGGAGTCCAGTGCGGCTCTGTGCCACATGTCACAGCAGAGCACAAGACTCTTATCAGACTGGGATGGTTTCTCTGTAGACACTAATTCACTGTTGGTATGGAAACCATCAGAAAGTGGAAGGAATGGCAAAAACATTCACGAAAAATGTCAATGAATATGGGTAAAATCACACCCAGAAGATCACATAACTTCAAAACCAAGTAATCAGTTAAACATGGGCAAATGCTTTGACCAGACACTTCTCAGAAGAAATGCAAATGACCAACAAATACATGGAAAACTCTCAGTTTTCTCTCTAATGAAAATTAGGCAACAGGGTAATGCAAATCGCCCCAGTCAGAATGGCTACTGTAGAAAATAAAAATTTTAAATGCTGGCAAGGATGCAGGAAGAGGAGCCATTGCACACTCTCGGTGCAGCCACTGATGGACAGCAGCAAACTAAAATTAGGCTCCCATGTGACCTGCTGTCCCACTCCTGGGCTTATACCCAAAGGAAGAGAGACTGGCATGCCAAAGAGCTGCCACATTTACTGTGGCACTGCTCACAAGAGCTAAGACATGGACCAACCTAGGTGACCATTGTGGACACATGAGCAGATAAAGAAAATGCAGTGCATATGCACAATGGAAAATTACCCACCCATAAAAAAAATGAAGCCTTGTCATTTGCACCAAAACAGATGAAACTGGAGGGCACTGTACAAAGTAAAATAAGCCAAATGCCATGTGTTCTCTCTCACTTGTAAAAATTTAAAAATCAAGTTGACCTAGCTACAGACCAGTGGTGACTAGAGGTTGGGAGGGGCGGAGAAGGAAGGATGAGTAGAAGAGGCTGGACTTCATCCATGAGCGTTGTAGGCAGGGGTTCAAATATCACGCTGATCTCCATTAATTTGTATGACTAATAGAAGTCAGTGTTCCAGTAAGTATTTCTGTAAACGTAATGATTGTTCACATGCAAATGTGCTGTAAATTACAAGGAGCATTAAGTTCAGTAGCTCAAATCTCTTCCCCATGAAAGCACAGCACTGGGAAGAGCCCAGTGGCTCATTCAGGCACTCAGGCCACGTCTGCAGACACTGGGAACACATCTACAGACACTGGTTGAGAACGGCCACTCACCAGGTCTTTTCTACAGCTAAATTTTAACAAAAATTCAATATTTCAAAATTCCTAAGGTGGTAAAAATGTCAGCATGTCTAAAAAGTTATTGACATGAGACAATGACTTGACTACAGCATACATATAATACAGATACACTCACATTTGTATACCTGCTTACATACACACATATACCTGTTTGAAAAACATCAGCTAAAGCATTTTAAGAGTCTAAATTATTTCAGGTTTGCTTCAAATGCACGCATTAGGTTACATACCGTTTATAACTGTTCTTGCATTTTAAAGATCTTTTACCATTGAGCTTGATGTTAGCCTTTGGTGAAAACCTAGTTACACTGTGGAAAGAAAACTCACATCACTCTCAAAGACTACAGTTCCAAATTTCTTAAGAGACTAGATTTAACAGGGCGGAAAACTGTTAAAGTACATACTGTACAAACACTTTCAGCTGCCTCCTGCTCCTCTCTGTTCCCATCTGTCCCCGTGCTACACATCCTCTCTCCGTGACCCCACTTAAAACCCTCTTAAGTTCAAAGTCCCACGGTGGCACTCAGGGTCATCATGATCTGGCAGTTTCCCTACCTCTCCGGCCCCCCACACATGGCCCTAAGCTCCCAACATGCCCAACGCAGTGAATCTTAGGGGCCCACACCTAACACAGCAGATGCTACAAATGCTGAGCCAGTCACAGGTTGGGAACGTGGATTGGTGCTTAATTTTTGTGGCATGAATTTAGAATTCATCCACCCATGCAGCCATCATCCATGTTCTACACATCTACCCCTCCTCTCTCCATCCATCTCATCACTCATCTGTCCCTCCCAACAGCCATTCATTGATGAGCGCTTTCAGAGAGGACTGAGGTGCCAGGTGCAGCCCCAGGCATAGGGGTCTATAGAACAGACAATAAGTGAAACACAGTCAGGCTTGCCATTGGTCAGGCCAAAAAGAAAGAGTAAGATCATATAGGGCCAGAAGGTGTGGTGCAGCCATGGTCACAAACACAGAGGCCTGGGACATGAGCTTAGAGAAAGTCTGAGCCCAGCCTGGGGCTGAAGTGGGCATGAGGAAAGGCAAGGGTAAGGTAGGTGGGAGCACCAACCAGGAGACCAGAGAGCCCACCAAAGGCCTGCCCTGTGATCAGTGCAGGGACACCATGGGGGGCTTCCAGGTAACAGGGCCACTTTGGCCACTATGTTAACTGTACATAAAAGGTCTAGATTTGAGGTAGGAGGGTGGTGTGTCAACATCTCATACAGAAAAGATAATTTGCCTTTGAGGCATCCAAGGCTCAGGAAGACTGGGGACACTTGAAACTCCATTGTAGTTTCTCTAGGTACTGTGCTATTCTTTGTTTCCTCATCTGTGAACAGCGTTGTAGTCAGACTTGCTACCTCAGGTTTGAATATCCTAAATTTTCATTCCCCAATGTTAAAGCAAAGCTGTGTTCTAAGATATGGCATTGAGGTTGGGCCTCAATGGGCTACATCACTTGAAACCACCATCCCTCTCTCTTCCCACACCCCACCATAGTCACCTACCACAGTCAACCTTATTATCTAATACAGACCTAACAGACTGATTGGAGGCCTGGTATACACTCGGCACTCAATAAATGTTTGCTACTTCAGTTGCTACCCTGCTGTGACTGTGGCACTCTAGGATCTGGCCCACCACATTACAGCTCCTATTGACACCTGCATTCCCTCTCCACGGTGTGACCCTCAAGGATACATTTGTGTCATAGTTCTGCTCGGTCATTGACACATCACTTGGGAGCTGTACTCACCACGGAGCTGATGTATAACCAGATGACCTAACTTTAGTGTGGAAAACCAGGGGCTGGTCTTCTACCACTCTCTGCCCAGCTGAATGAAATGAATTGAAATGAGCAGAAACATTTAAACATTACAATTGCATATGAACACAAAAAGAATGCAGTCTTTTAAAAACTGAGACTCAAACAGAATGAATTTCTGAGCTATAAATCTAAGAGGCTCCATATTGAAGTCAAACCAACAAAACCAGCCAAAGAGGATGGAGTTGGGGGATGAAAGTACAGAACAACACAAATGCTCTCTCCTTCTCTCTACTAAATCATGAGATGCGTAACACCATGTATTTCTAGAGTACAAGGCCTGCATCTCAGCACTGCTAAGCCACAGTGGTCACATGGTCACTGCTGGAACTCAGTCCAGTACCATGAAGTAAGGGGCTCTGCAAATCTGTAATGAGCACGAACCACAGTCCTCTCAATCTGGGCCCCTGAGTAGCTGGGATTATAGGCATGAGCCATTGCCTAGCCCTCTTTCTTATTTTTAACGATGAAATTCAGTTCTCTTTCTGTTAATATTCAAGCCTGATACCTGGGCCACAATCCTGTCAATGTCATGAGCCCCAGGAGCACAGTACTTTCTTAGCATCTCAGAACATCACTGTGCAAGTACAAGCACCAGCCAGGCCTTCTCTGCCCCGTAGGAGATCCAAGTTTATGCCTTGCCGCTCCTCAGAATGGGGTCCAGGTGACAGGGCACAGAAATACAAGGGAGGGGGAGGTGGGCTGCCTGGCAGGGCAGAGGAACACCTTCTTGGAAGGTGAGGAGACACAGCGTCTCTAAACAGAGTGTAAACTGAGCTGAGGGCCTTAATCTTTTTCATTAAGTCAAAGAAGAGGCTTATTGATACTGAGCAAGCATTTAGATTGGTCATTGAAGGGAAATTAAGAAGAAATTATCAGTAATTCTTATAGTATAAATAACTGGACATAATGAAGTGTACCAACTCAAAATAAAAGTTAACTTTTAAGTTGTTTCTTTGCAAACAGCAATATGTGAACTGTGTGGCTGCAGTTTACGATAAGCCAATCAAAACTATTTTTGAGACAATCGATAATTTATATGGCCTGGCTAACATAAGAAAGCAGGGAGCTACTGCTGATTGTGGATGGGTGTTTTAGAAATGCACACTGAAGTACATGGGGTCATTGAGGGTCCACCTGCGCAGCACGGCAGGGTCAGTAGAGACACTGTCAGTGTTGACTCACACCTTTGAACTCCAACGAATTATCCCAGCTCAGGAAGAGAAGCATGGAGCATGTTCCCTGCCACAGACCATCTGAGATAAATATGAACAAGGCAGAGGAAGGAGGAAGCCAGGGCAGCAGAGAAGCACTGAACTTCTGTGTGTTTCAGGGTGGGCTGTACTAACCAGATTGCTTTTCATTAGCAGGCTTGGGACATTTTTCCTTGGCAATTCCAAAATACAGTGGAGAAGTTGGTAGGACGCAGGACCTGAAGTAGAAGGAGACCAATATAAGGTGAAGGAAGGTCTGATGGAATTGTTTCGATGAAGCATGCATGTTCTGGTCGGATGCATATGGCTAACTCATATAAATATGGGTGCAGAATATTTGGAAATAGAAATGATCGAGCTTATTCTGATCCTTACAAGAAAAATGTTAAATGATTTTAGTAAAAGTCCTGCTTTGTAATTTACATTGCATTCTGAAATAAAACAGCGCTTGGTATTTGTTATGAACCATGCAGTGGTAGGCAAGACAGAATAATCATGTGAATAATGGTCTCTTTCACTCAGGGCCAGCATGGTTCAAGGGCTTACTAAATCTTAACTCATTTCTTCACACTACTACTCACTGACAAACACCCACACATGCCGCACCTGCACAGACCGTACCTGGCCAGCACAGACAGCGTCCTCCCCATACCAGGGCACTGCTGAGACCTCACCAGGGCAGCCAAGCTGATGTCCAACACGGCAATCTTACTCTCAAACATAGACGTGAGTATGCAAAGTGCCTGCGGTGATGTCATGAACATCATCACTGGACAGAAAGGCATGAACACAGCTTTTAGCAGTTAAATCTGCTTCACATACTCTTTGACAGGCCAAAGAGGCTGCATAGCACTGTAAAATTCATAATATCATCCACATACAGAGCCTCACTGAACCAGTTGTTATAATGGCACAAGAGGCATAAATTAAGCATGTACTGTGCATTTCCAAGAACCACACACAGTTCAGACTTTGTGGCTGACCTTGTCATTGATGCTGTCACTCGTCACTGCACAGGATCCGGCAATGTGGATGCTCAGATTCCGGAAATCTTAATTTTCAGCAAAGATAAACAAATACTGAGGGATAAATAAAGTAACTTCAGCCACATTCAAGTGCTCACCCCACTCCAGGAATGGAGCCAGCAGCTGGGGACACAACAAGGAAGCAGACGGGTCCTTCTGTTATGCAGTCAGGCATGGGGGAAGGCCAGAGGTCAACCAGAGCACCAGCATGAAGGTGAGTGGAGCAGTGAGTTGGTGAAAGCAGAACCCACACTTGGGACCAAGTGAGGGACCCTGAATCTGCACCTTGGGGACCATGAAGGTGAAGGGAAGAGCATGCCAAGTCACACTCTGCAGAAGTCTGGAGGAAGGAGAGCCATTTTGTCAGAGCATTTGACAAGAATAGAGGCTTCGGAGGACAGAGCACGTGGGAGAAGGCCAAGCAGCAGAATTCTTTCCATCATCACAGCCAGAAAGCCAAAAAACCCGGAGAGTGGTAACCAAGGTTGTACTTCACCCCTTGGATCCCATGCACAGAGAGCAGGGCTGGGGCACAAAAGAGAGAGGACAGAGTATGAGGGGCACAGGGAAGGAATGGGTGACTTGCCCTACTTTTCTGTTACAGACAGAGACTGAGGAAAAACCCAGGGCTGGACCAAGAGTGCCTCTAATCAAGGTTAGACATATGGAGTCAGAGCCATAAAACCTTGGCAAGTATTAAGTATCAACAGTGCCGACAGGAGCCCAGAGAGAGGAAAAGTTCCTGTGCAGCACTGCCTGTGCAACACTGAGGAAAGCCTGACGCATGGGGACAGAGAGGAACCTCAGAGGAGCCTGACACACATACTTGGATGAAGGGAGAGCCTGGCCAGTTAGTTGTGCTGAGTGTCCCTGAGAAATGCAGAAGCACAGACCTGAATCCATGAATACAGAGGTTTTTGATGACCTGAATAAGAGCCGTGATGGCTGCTGGTGAAACTCATCCTCAGTTCTAAATGGTGAGCGCGTCTACCCTGAAACTCTACTGCCTCATTTCCCTTTCCAAGGATACACTCAAGGTATAGAAGACTGACAGCAAAAATTACTACACTTATGATCTTACCCTTGAAACGCAAAACTGCTTCCAAGTTGAAGTTCGCCAAGTTAAATATGAATAAGCCAGCTGAGCTTCCAATCCACAGGCATTTGCAGCTCTCAGAAGAGAGACTAATTTTAAAAGAAAGAATGAGCTCACATCCTCCCTTTCTTTCCCATCACCACAGCACCTCTCTGCCCCACTGTTCCTGTCCGCATGGTGGGGAGGCATGCACTTCAGTGAGGACACCAGAGCCATGTCCATCTGCGCCACAACGGTCTGTTTCCTCCCTCTCAGTTGGGCTATGAGACCTATGCTGAGCATAGGCACCCACTCTCCATCTACTGGGGACAAGAATCTCAAAATGGCAAAAGGCTGACCCCAGCTTGGCTCTGACCCTCATGGTTGGTATTTCCTCTGCAGTAACCAAAGAGGTTGGGCTGTGTCCTTTGGGGCCCTCTGCTCAGGAGAGGATCCTGGCATGCAGCTTGAGGTTCTCACAATCCCTCCTCCTAATGGTGCTTCCACGGTTGTGAAGAAGGAGACAAACTCAAAGAAGAAAGCCCCTGGCCCCCAGTGGCAGAGCTCATCCGAATGCCAACACCAGCCTGTTTGCTACCAATGAACAATCAGTAAGCCTCTTGGGAACCAGGCCAGGCTTAGAATCAAAGCGCTTTTGCAGATGGGACTTGCAGCAAGTCCTCTCTCAGCTCCACCTCCAGGACACAGCCCAGCTGCCAGCCTTCAGCCTCCTCACTGCTACATCACAGCCACCCGGCTCCCCAGACCAGTGCTGCACTACGTGCTCCAGCAGAAATTGATGGTGTGATCCTGGCTCTGCCCTTGCAGGAGCACCGCAGCTGAGGAAGCAGGAGGAGTCCCTGCCTCCAGTTCACCCTGCCTCCAGTCCACCCTGTCCAGGGGGCAGCCCCACTGCACAGGTCAGCCTGTCTTTGGTCCCTGCTTCCTCCTGTGGTTTGGACCAGCAGGGAGTGCTGGCTCCCAGGACCACAGCAACTCTCAGCAAGTGCCCTGAGCTCTCACATGACTCTCAGAGCAGGTCCCCCCCGTGTAGAGAAAATAAGAAGCTCCTCTTCAACTGATTTCAGTCTCCAAGGCTACCCAAGCTTCATTATTATATTCCAATCACAGTTAGACAACTGCCTCTTACTTTCCCAAGTACTTATCCAGAAACGCATAATTCATGGCACATGTGGGAGAAAAGGGGTTTCAGAGTTTTGATTACAATGCCCACTTTCTAAGAAAAAGTCCTGCCACAGTGGTAAACTTCCACCTGGCTTTTGGTGAGTGAAGTTAAAATACTCCAATTCTTTCCATTAAGGAGGCTTAAATAAAACAGTTCAAATTTACCAAATTAAGACCTAAAATATATGATTCTAAGAACAAATATTATCACTAAAATCTGAGACAAAAGAATTTGGTATTTGTTTTAATCATTCTTAAAACTGAGCCCCATGTTCCCTTAAGGAATTCAAAAGGCTCTTCTCACACTTACTTGCCCCTCATGGAAACTGGGAAGTACAGGAGGTCACGGTGTGGGAGGTCAGAGTGCAGGAGATCACAGTAAGAAAGGTTACAGCATGAGAGCACCAACACGGGGAGCACTGCTTCTGCCTCTTCTCCTCTGCTCATCTCCTCTCTGCAGAGGCGCTGACTCCCTGCTAGGAGTGAAGTTACTTATCAATCAAAACTACAGGAAAATAATGGTCCAGTGAGATGCTACAGTAAGTGCTAGAATGAATCACAAGTCAGAAAAGACTTATAAGATTAAAAATAAAAATCACACCGTAGATTCCAAAGTCTGTGAGGGATAGATTTTCATGTATTGAACCAAAGGAAGGGGGAGAGGAAAAAAGACTTTCAATGTAAAGTACTTAACTCCATGGGTCCCTAAAATGGGCCTAAGATTTATCTCAAGAATAAATGGCTATTTATAAGAGAAATAATGGAATCCAAGGCTTAAAGCATTAGGAAGAAATAGGTATGCTGGATAAGTTGGCATTTCTGAGTTAATTTAAAAAAGAAGTCATTTAAAGCCAAACTAAAGGTGTGAGCAAGCAGGAGGATAAATGCGTAGGACAGCACAGTAACATGGAATTAACATCACACCCCTAAACACAGTCCTCAAGCTCTCTGGGACAAAGAAACACTTTAGGGTAGAGGCCAGCTCTTCATCTAACCTATGACAGGTGGAAGCAATTCTGAATAACAGACACAGTGAGGACCTAGAGGGGCCTGGGCTGGTGGATTGAGATGTGTGAACTCTAGGAGACAAGGGAAGACCTGGGTGTGATGGGGCTGGCAGAAGTGAATCTGTGATGGGCAGGAAGAGACAGGTTGCTCAGTACTGATGCAGAAGACAGAGTACAAACAGACCATGGTGTGGAGTCACCGGTCTGCTCAGATACCATTCTCTGAATGCTGAAAGGCCTGTGCTGCTATGACACCAACCCAGGGCCATCTGAGTCCCTGTTCCCTATTCAGCACCTCCATCTGTTGGCCCAGCCTCCATTCTGGCTCAAAGGCCATGCCACAGCCTCATTGGATCTAAAGTCAGGAACCGGGCTTTTTCCCAAACAAGGAACTTCTTGTCTACTCCCTCTCCAGCCTGCCCAACAGAGACTCTGTGGGTGGCCATGAGTGCTGTGTCCAGGTAGGAGGCCCCGTGACACCCAAGCAACACACCTGGCAGTCTGGGCAGCCCAGACTTCACCCTTTTGGATGAGAAGGTCTCCATTTGCTTCCGTAGGTCTACACTTGCCACACAGCGGTAGTGGTGGCCCTCAATCAAACTGAAGATCCAAAGCTACAAAAGCAAAGCACGCATAGGCATGTATTCCTTTCAACAAATGGTACTTATGAAAAAGCAGTAAAAACCCAGAGGAAAACGGGTTTACGGCAGACAAGTCATGCACAATTGTCCCTCGCCTTCGTCCAGAGACGTTCTTAGGTCCCCTCCCCAGGGAGGCCCCACAGCCTACGCATACTTCCTCACAAAGGGAAGTCAGTCCACAATGCTGAGGTCAGGTACAGCTATATCCCTTGTCATATAGGCTCCTTGAATGCCACAAATGAGGTCCTTAAGGCCCCCGCCCTATGTCTCTATGGCACTTGTTACAGCCTCAGAGCCATGAACACTTCTGACCCTGTTGCTGGGTGGTAAGACACAGGATAATAGCATCTGACTTTGTAAAAAGAAACTAAATTACCTTAGCTTCTGAAAGTATATACTTGCCAAATTTATATTCACGACAACTTTATCCATGCTTTGTAAAGTAAATCAAAAATTCTCACACAAAACTTTCTGAAGCAGATTAAATACTTTCAGTTTTCAAAAACATATAAACTGATGCTGGTGGAGAAGTGTTGCCATCTTTTGCTATCTTCCAGAGTCCCACTGCTAGAATATACAGTACCAGCTCCTCTGCAAGCCCAGGGCCCAGTACTAGATTAAAAGCCCTTAGGCCCCCACTTTGTCAGGAGGGTTACAGTCCCAGCACACGAGGGTAAATGGCTTCTTCAGACCCAAGAGATTTCACAGTAACAGGGAAACCAAGACCTCCCACGCCCATGCGTGATGTGACCTCAAAGTTCTCTCACCTGGCCATCAGCGCAGCCAGTGACAAGCTGCTTGTTTTCCTCATGAATGAGCAGACTCAAGAGTGGGTAAGCTGCAGAAATGAGCAGAGGACTGTCAGCTTCCTGAGCACTGCACCCCTGGGCCAGGAACCAGGGGCTTCCTGACAGTAGTTCCTTCAGTCAAGTTTGGACTATTTTGAAATGATTTTCTTACCAGAAGGTAAAAATTGTAAGGGAACACAAACTTTGAAAACTCCATGAATGAGAGGAAAGAAAGGGAAGATGCCTCGAGTAAAAAGCACCGGTCCTGCCAGCAGCTTCATGACCTGGAGAGAGGAAATGCAGCTCGGCCAGCATCACACTTGGGGGTCAGTGATATTACGCACTTAGTGATGAAGACAGAAGTTAAATGGACCTCTTATTTCATTCTTTAGAAATGTTGCTTAGAATATCATTTCACTTAAAACTTAGTCTTAACTGATATGAATTTAGGAGAACTAGACAAATAGAGGTTGGGAAACATTGTATTTCCTAACTTAGCTATAAATGACATCAAAGGTCAACTTTATAATTATGTTCTTGATAGTCAAATAATTCCATATGAATTAACTTCAGGAAAATAATTCCAGCATTCTTCTAAGTGCTGAAAAACAAGTTATTAGAACACCATATTCTGCACATGATAAACTGAGCTCAGGAAGATTTTTGAATCTGGGTATGTAAGTGATTCTACCAGGTCACCAAGACTCTGTATATTCTTTAAACAGCATCTTATGCTTCTCGTCACAGAAAGGACGAGTAGCCTTGTGCTACATTTCTATTCCTCTTCCCCACAAGAGGAAAGTGCACACAAGAGGAGCACATCCAACTCAATGAGCCAGCCCCACAGGGTGCAGGAAGAACACAGAGCCTGGTCGATGGGCTGTTCCCTGGACATCACATGCACCATGCCTTGTGCTCCCAGGAGACCTGTACCACAGAAATCTCTCCCAGCACCAAACAAGCAGGTCAGAGGTTTGTGAGATCAAGTTGCTTTCTTTAACCACTGAAAGGACATTCTGAGGAAAGCACAAAACTATCTTGGGATTCATGAGGTATTCAAAGGCGTCTAGCCCATCCAAGTGGGCCAAGCATGTGCACACTCCTCCCTGCACACTGGACCGGGAAGGGCTCCATACCCTTCAGGTACCTCCAGTCTGGGCCTCGTCTCCACAGGACAGCAGAGGGCTCGTGGCTCCCTGCATCTGGGTACTTTATCTGAGAGCCAGCATGCTTTGTATATTTTCCTGCAACAGAGAAGCCAGACTCCTGGCTTATGTCAATTTAAGTTAAAAACCTTCAGGACTCTAACTGTAATGTAATGTGCATCCATTCAGCTCACAATGTGAATGAAGAGTTATTTTTAAGCGCGGCAGATGTACTCAGACCCCTGGGTATCCACCCACCATCTGAGGACTGGTAGACACAGGACAATTTGATTACACAGACTATTCAGTGAAAATATAGACTTTTTAATTTACCTGTTAAAATGGATGAGCTGTATATTAACGATCCCATACAATGATCCCAGACCTTTGGACAAACAGACATTTCTTTAGAAGAGGTAAAAAATGTTGCCATCATTGGTAAAGAATAAACTAAATTCTACTGGACTACAAATTAATCTTGTGAACAATTATCAAAAATAATAAAAACTCTCATGTAAATGGAACTGTTGAAACACAATATAAGATGTCAGAATCATGAAAAACAATGCCAACACTTCTACAGGGAAGCACCTATGGGTTTGAAACAACTGAAGACACAGGCCTAAGAGAGGGCTGAAAAGACTCCTATGTGTCTTATTGATGCCCCAGTGAGGGGAAGTGAAAAATGAAGTAGCGTCTTTACTGCAGATGGTTCACACACACAGGGCTGAGTCCTAACTCTATTCTCTATTCTTATAGCCACCAAGGAGGTAAGGTCAGGGAATGTGTTAACGTGTTTTCACAACATCTCTCTTCTGACACACATTCATTGCTTTATAATGTCCTCCCTTACTTAGTAAAATCATAGTAACTAACTACCTAGAGGTGAGTTTGCATTCTTCTTTGGTTTTGATCTTTTGCCAATGGACACTGATTCCTCGGCCCTTGGCCACTAAAGCACTGTGGATGCCACTGTGGTCCTCTAGCCCAGATGGCCATGCTGTGGAGAACCCCACCTAACCTCCAAGCCAAGCCACAATATCAAGATTCAATTTCGCAGAGAAACATAGAAAAACAGCCTTGTTGGGTAAGTATAGAAACAAAACTATGTATTGGCAATGACCAGGAAACACAGCTCTGTGCAAATGCACAAATGTGTTTGTAGTGTTTTCTAAAATCTGGACACGCCTAACTCCCACTCTACCTTAAAACTTCTGTCTTCAGACACTGAAATGAGGACGTCTGCTTGCCAAGGACAGAATTGCACTGCTGTCACCGGGCCCCGATGGCCATGCAGCTCTGCTAGCACAGACGGCTTCTGCAAAAATTCACCAAGCAAGGTTAAGGTGGAAGTCTGTGGACTCACCTCCACATACATGCATCAAAGTCATATTTAATCAAAGAAAGAATTCCTGCCAAAACAAATTCTACTTTACCTGTCCCCTCTTCTGGATTTGGAACTACTCCTATATAAACATAAAAGTTAGAGTTCTGATGCCTGAGTTCCAAAGAACACATGAGCAGTCACAGCCACATGGTCAGCCACTGTAAAAGACAAAAACTAACCAAAGCTGACCCCACAAAATACAAAGGTAGTACTTCCTGTGCCCTCTCCTGACACTCTCCTCTCCCACTGGACCCCTCCCCCCAGGTGGCTCCAATGGGGCAGGAAGGAGGTGAGTGCTCAACCTTCTGTTCTCCAATGTCTCCCTCTGTCTCTGCCTTGGATTCTTCATGCCTGTCTTTACCACTGTCTCGGAGTCTCAGTTTGGTTCTGGCTCTTCTGTCTCCCTCTCTGATACTCTACCTATCAGAATGTATCCACCCTATCTTCAATCTCCCTCCCTTAGCAGCTATTCTCTCTTAGGGAATTACCAGAATGTAATAAGACAGCATGTTTAACAGCTACACCAAGAGGGTTATCCTTTCCTTAAATTCTAAACCTTCCACAGCCCACATAGGGCCTTAGAAACCAGTGTTATATTCTTATGTTCCATAATGTACCTGACAAACTGTTGTGACAGTGCCAGGGCTCCTGAGAGTCACAGTTGCCTCCCACTGTGTGAGGGGGGGAGTGGAGGGGTGGGCAGGTGTGCTCCCGCAGATGCAGGGGACACTGGCTTTGACCTCATGCCACTCAATCTAGATAGGACAGGTACCCCTAATACACATGAGATGGATGAGAGGGACACAGAGAGAGAGAGAGAAAGAAAGAAGCAGACAGATGATAGATTGAAAAATAAAAAGATAAACAGATATGTACATACATACATACATACAACTTACAGGTAGACACTCAACTATGAAGACTTTCTTTAATAATCCAACATATGGCCTTGATAAACAGAATTTAGAATATGAAGTGTTTTGTACCAATTACCATCAGATTGTTAAAGATAAGATTACAGGGCTGACAGAGTCGCTCAAGTGGTACAGCACCTGCCTAGCAAGCATGAGATCATAAGTTCAAACCCCAGTGCCGCAAAAGAAAAGATAATATTATAACACAAGTATGACTATGGATAGGTAAGAGAAATTGCTATGAGGTATAAATTTCTATTCATCTCAAGCTAGTCAATTGTCTAAGAATAACATTATAATGAACAACCTTTAAGTTGTTTCATTTTAATGGTCTACAGTTATAACTTAGATGATTAAAAAGTACATTTACCAAAAAGTGCTCAGTATTTATTTGAACTCTTTCAAAGCCAATGTCACATAGACTCGCTGAGTGTTCTGTTGAGAACATGTGTACCATTCTTGGATTTGTTCTATTACTTGGCAGTTTCTCATGTCCACTAAATCACTCTCCCCAGTAACCTCCTCACATTTATGTACCTGCCACTTAGGATATCACAAGGTGGACACAGATTGGACACACAGCTGGGGCAAATTTCTGCTACCTCACTTTAGATTTTCATGAACTGTTGGATGTGGAAAACTTAACCCTATGTTAATCATTGTGCCTCTCTGGACACTTTATCTTCCTTCAAATACCAACAACTTCAAGTAGCTCCCCAATTTGTTTTGGTGATCCTTGTCCTGACAGTAAGGTGTCCATCTTCTCCATCTCTGTGGTCCCTTTTGTTAAGTGATGGAGCAGCCAGATGTAGACCTGTTTGCACAGAACTGAAACACTGGCTGATGCAGGAGGCCATCACAGACTTGGTCTGGACACACGCAGGCCTGCCATCAGCTCACACAGCACCCGTCTGTCCTGCCATGATGCACACGAGGATGTTAATGTCCTCAACAGAACCCTCACTTTCACAATTTGCCCCCAAACTGTCTCAAGATGGGAAATGTCTCCTCTTTGTCCCCCAAATGCCTGGCACACGAGGCCCACCATGGCCCTCTAGCAGTCCATGCCTAACAGCTTCCCTTCTCTAATTTTAAAGCGGGCCCAGCAAGAAAAACTGCAGCAGGCCCTCACTGTGCCAGCTGTGCTGACCTGGCAAACAGATGACACAGTGAGATGCCAGGCTCTGGGCAAGTCTCAAGCAGAACAGGGACCAGAGGACACAGAGTCCTCCTTCTAGCTTCCCCATGCCCATCTCCTGCTCTTTGACAGCTGGTCTGACTATGGCTTATACACTAGGTAACCTAGAAGAGGCTGACTTTCACATCCACTGTCCCCAATTGGAACAAGCTTTCTCTCGCTCCCTTGTTATTGCTGAACCTAACTGGGCTTAACTGGGCGGCAACTGGAGATTCAGAAAGGACACAGGATAGACAGACAGACAGAAAGTGGGACCAGGTGTGTTGGGTGCTTGGGTGGAGACACACAACCCTCATTGCTTCTTTATCTCTATTACTCTCTTCATTTACTCTGCTTCTTTTCTCTATCTATATTCTTTAAGGCCTTACTCCTTTACAGTTCTTTAAAACCTTGCTTCTAAAGTCTTCTTTTCGGTTCTTTAAAGTCTCTTTCCTTAGACTCGCACTGTCCCATGTTTTCTCTTAGCTTTTCTTTAGCATAATCTCTCTTAAAGTCCTTGCCCCCAGACTTGCACTGTCATGCTCTCTCTTTAGCTTTCTTAAAGCCTTGGTGCTCAGACTTGCACTGTCCTGTGTTCTCTGTGGTTTTTCTTTAGCTTAGCTTTTCTAAAGCCTATGTATAAAGTTCTCGGTGCAGACTTTCCTGTTCAGCAATTCCCCTTTAACAATTTCCCTTTAGCAATCCTTTTCCCTTCCAAAGCCTCCCACATCAAAAAGCCAAAAGCAAAAGCAAAAGCCTGGCATCCTCCTTCAGGAGGTCCTTTATACCCAGTGGTAAACAGGGTGGAGCAGCGGTTCTCAGGAAGGAGCATGGCATTGTAACAGGAGAAACCTGAGCTCCTGCTTCTCTGAACATAAACAACTTAGGAGAAGCAGCTGTTCTGCATCTTCCTCTTCTGTGGCCGGGGCTGTGCCAATCTCAGCCTACAGACAAACACCTTAGGAAAAGCAGCTGAGCTGTATCTTGCCTTGCTTGTGTCCAGCTCTCATAGGCTTCTCATAATCCACTCTCCACATCCAACTAGGAAATAAGTGAGAAGTGTGATTCTTGGTGGAAAGTGGATTTTGACATGGAGATGAATAAAGCACTGTGTGGTAAAGAATCTGAGGAGCATCTAAAGTACACAGCTCCAGAAACAAGCACCTCATTAAACATGTCTGCTAAAGACACCCCTGACCAAATTTCATGTCAAGTTCTTAAAATTTATATCAACAGCTTTATCTGAGTCCACAGGCTTTCCAATCGCTAGATAATGGTGTGTTTTCATTCCCTTTCCCCCAGAATCTTATAAAAATATTCCAAACTAAAAGTATCATTTTAAAAGGAATCAAGAAACAGAAAGCAGGCTGGACTTCAGCCCTGCATTCCACCACCTATGCACTCCACAGCTCCCATACATGGCCATCTTACCTCCACATCCAGCATGAAGACTTTGTGTCCAGCACATACTGCAACAGCACGATCGTCCAGGCCAAACCTCACACACAGCACCAATCCCAGAAGGGTGCCCACAATAGTCCCCCGAGGAGCCAGCCCTAGAGCAAGTTTCAGGTTAGTGTCAGTTCATCAGCTAGGCTCCCTGTGACATTAACACCAGGAGATAAGAGTGATATACCCAAAAGACTGTGACACAGGTTACTCCAGAGGCACCTGCACACCCATGTTTACTGCAGCACTATTCACAATAGCCAAGCTATGGAAACAGCCAAGATGCCCCACCACTGACGAATGGATCAAGAAAATGTGGTATCTATACACAATGGAATTTTATGCAGCCATGAAGAAGAACGAAATGTTATCATTCGCTGGTAAATGGATGGAATTGGAGAACATCATTCTGAGTGAGGTTAGCCTGGCCCAAAAGATCAAAAATCGTATGTTCTCCCTCATATGTGGACATTAGATCAAGGGTAAACACAACAAGGGGATTGGACTTTGAGCACATGATAAAGCGAGAGCACACAAGGGAGGGGTGAGGATAGGTAAGACACCTAAAAAACTAGCTAGCATTTGTTGCCCTTAACACAGAGAAACTAAAGCAGATACCTTAAAGCAACTGAGGCCAATAGGAGAAGGGGACCAGGAACTAGAGAAAAGGTTAGATCAAGAAGAATTAACCTAGAAGGTAACACACACGCACAGGAAATTAATGTGAGTCAACTCCTTGTATAGCTATCCTTATCTCAACCAGCAAAAACCCTTGGTCCTTCCTATTATTGCTTATACTCTCTCTACAACAAAATTAGAGATAAGGGCAAAATAGTTTCTGCCGTGTATCGAGCGGGTGGGGGTAGAGGGAGGGGGTGGGGTGGGTGATAAGGGAGGGGGTGGGGGAGGGGGGAGAAATGACCCAAGCATTGTGTGCACATATGAATAATAAAAGAAGAGTGATAGCACTGTCCCCTGCTCTAAAGCTGCTCTAGGGAGCAGCACTGTGCTAGACTTCACACTATTCTTTGACAATATCTGACCACAGCACACAGACTTTCTGAAGCACTGGGAACACAAGACCTGCCTGGAGCATCAAGCAGGACAGCTCTCTTCAGAGGGCCATGGGTGCCTGGGAGAGTTGCGCACACTAAGCATTGTATCCCACTGCTTCTCCTCCCAGTGTCTATTCCTCCAGGCTGGGCTGTGACACCTGCTCTGGCCGTGTTGAGTGGACAGAGGGGCAGTGTACCATCAGAGCCCCAGCGTCTGTGGCACCACCACAAGGGCATCCCCAAGGCAGGCCACAGGTGAAAATGACAAGCGGGCAGAGCAGAGCTGGCCCAGATGTCCTGCAATACCAGCCACCCTAAAATGTGCCTACAGACAGCATAGCTCCCAGCATTTGTCCTGGGCCTGGGAGGCCGAATCAGCCACCAATAAAGAAGACAGATAAACAAGTTGTGCACACTGCGAGGAGTGCTCATTGTAAGGAGACCAAGCAGGAAAGGGGTCTGGGCTCCAGGTTGTGGCCAGGAAGGACCCATGGCAAAGATGACATTGGGGCTAAGACCTAAGGACTGTGGCACAGAGGGCAGTGACTAAGAGGGAGCCCCAGGTGCCTGGGAGGGAGGGCTGCTCAAGCCCTGCTCCACCAGGCTGAGAGTAGACCATGGGTGTTGGTTCATGCTCCACATGAGGGAGGCACTTAGGGACTTTGAGTAGACATATGACATAGCAGAATGATTTTTAGAGGACTCTTTGGCTTCTGGGTTCAGGACAAATTGCCACATGGGGAGAGCAGAGCTGAGAAGACAGAAGTCAGTATAGGAATCCAGATGAGAGATTGTGGCTTGAGCCTGGATGCAGCATGGAAGTGAGATGGTGTGCAGGTTAAGTACATGGGACTTGCTAATAGATCAACTATGGGGAGTGAGGTGCAGACAACCCCAAGGCTCTGGCCTGAGCAGCTGGAGGGACTGAACCCTGGTGAGCACAGGTGGGAAGGAGGCAGGAGGAGAGTTTATAGGGGCAGGTGAACCAGCACCAAGAACTCATGATGCTCTTAAACATCAGCAGAAAGACTGAGAAGGGAGTTATCTAGAGGCTGAATCAGTGAGAGAGAAGGAAGCAAGCAATAGCACCCAAATGCTGATAAAAGTCAAGGGCCTCAGTAAACCACATGGTGGGAGGTTTGTGGTAGAAAAGAGGAAAAGCCCACACCCCAACAGGGAGGAGTTGGAGAATGAGGAACCAGCAAGGAGATGGGAGCAAGTGGCCAACAGGCTCAAAGGGTTGAGGACGGATCAGACATCACGACAGAGGTCCATTCCCTCAATCCAAGCACAAACCAAACAACATCAGATCCACAAGTGGTGTGAGCCCAGTTCTCCACCCCAATTCAACAGTGATCCAAACACAGCTCTGCTCCAGCTTCTATCCAGGCCACTAGGCCACATTGAGGGCTTATAACTTCCGAGTGCCACTGTCCTCACAGAGCCAGGGTGCAGGTGAGAATGAGGCATTCTCACCCCTGGGTAGCTCCAGCTACCACTTCAAATATGAACCATCAGCCATGTACGTGCCGAGCCCCATGAGCAAGGGTGCCATGCTCCAGAGCTGGGCTCTACCCACTGAGGCTCCACTCAACAGCCAAAAACACAGACAGCCGCCTAACTACTAGGACCTCTAGGAGAGCATGGGTCCGCTCTGTACACACCTGTGTGTGTGCACCTGTTTGTGCCTATGCACACACATGCATGTCCGTTCTGGTCATGGCAATACTGAAATGTGTGGTAATACACGGTGAGATGAAGGTTGGGTCACTGTACATTGTTTTGAGTGACCTTACAAGCTCCAATTCCACCACGCAGTCCACACCCAACTTGTCAATCTCAAGTCGTGTGCCATGCCCTACCCTCTCACCTGGCCAAGCTCTCCTCACGTGCCATGTTCTCTCCACAGGTGCACATATCAGCTCTCCAGCAGCCAGGCCCTGCACACCCAGAGCCTCTGTGCACACGTTGTCCCTCTGCTTCTAACACCAGTTCCCAGCCAACCCTCCCATCTCAGCTCCCACTCACTTCCTCACAGGTCACTCGACAAAAGAGACTTTCTGCCACCTTCTTGATGCCGCTACGTTTGCACTCTCACAGACTGTCACTGTTCACCTGCCTGTGTGCACACTGTGTCTGTCTCACACTCACTCTGAGTGGTGTTCTCAGCCCTGCTCCTTCACCACTGTGTCTCCAGCCCAAAATACAGCAGGGGCTCCCTTGTGTGCGAGGGAAGAACTCACCATCCTGCATATGTCTTCAGTTCTCCCTAAGAGTTAGTGTTACAAATAAGCAGTAAACAGAGTAGAACAAACAAGCCTACACATGGGCAGGTGCCCAGCAAAGGCCAGAGGCTCTGTGTCACAGTTAGGGAGTGAAAATGATCCAAATTCACAGTTGTTACAAACTAGGCTTAAGGGTGAGTCGATTGCTTTGAATGCTTTTTTTTTTTTTAATTCATATGTGCATACAAGGCTTGGGTCATTTCTCCCCCCTGCCCCCACCCCCTCCCTTACCACCCACTCCGCCCCCTCCCTCTCCCCGCCATCCCCTCAATACCCAGCAGAAACTATTTTGCCCTTATCTCTAATTTTGTTGTAGAGAGAGTATAAGCGATAATAGGAAGGAACAAGGGGTTTTGCTGGTTGAGATAAGGATAGCTATACAGGGCATTGACTCACATTGATTTCCTGTGCGTGGGTGTTACCTTCTAGGTTAATTCTTTTTGATCTCACCTTTTCTCTAGTTCCTGGTCCCCTTCTCCTATTGACCTCAGTTGCTTTTAAGGTATCTGCTTTAGTTTCTCTGCGTTGAGGGCAACAAATGCTAGCTAATTTTTTAGGTGTCTTACCTATCCTCACCCCTCCCTTGTGTGCTCTCACTTTTATCATGTGCTCAAAGTCCAATCCCCTTGTTGTGTTTGCCCTTGATCTAATGTCCACATATGAGGGAGAACATATGACTTTTGGTCTTTTGGGCCAGGCTAACCTCACTCAGAATGATGTTCTCCAATTCCATCCATTTACCAGCGAATGATAACATTTCGTTCTTCTTCATGGCTGCATAAAATTCCATTGTGTATAGATACCACATTTTCTTAATCCATTCGTCAGTAGTGGGGCATCTTGGCTGTTTCCATAACTTGGCTGTTGTGAATAGTGCCGCAATAAACATGGGTGTGCAGGTGCCTCTGGAGTAACCTGTGTCACAGTCTTTTGGGCATATCCCCAAGAGTGGTGTTGCTGGATCAAATGGTAGATCGATGTCTAGCTTTTTAAGTAGCCTCCAATTTTTTTTCCAGAGTGGTTGTACTAGTCTACATTCCCACCAACAGTGTAAGAGGGTTCCTTTTTCCCCACATCCTCGCCAACACCTGTTGTTCATGAAATGTTGTTTTGCATTTTCGTTTACCTTGAAGCATCTTCTCTCTGCATTTGTCCAGATTCCACGTTATAACACAGTCCTGTGATGCAGAGCAGATTAGAAGTGGATTCACCTTATTTCCAAAAGCCACAGCAGTAATTGGCCAATGATGTCCTTGTAAGACTAGAGGCTGAAAAAAAATTGAGATTAAAAAAAAAGTCACAGGTTACACATAATCTCCAAAAGGCAAAGCAAAAAACCATAACCTCAAACCTATAAAAATCAAATAGACTGAGAATTTCAATCAAATAAAAATCAAATGGACAAATGAGAATTTCAAACATACTTATTGCACGTGCTCATTTTGGGTCCACTCTTTACACTTCTGGCTTCTGCAATTAAACTATGCTGTCAAGATAACCAGATCACTGTTCCTCAATATCACACCATGACACTGGTTATTGTCTTCCCCTCTTCACTGCTTATTAATGAAACAGGCATATACTGAGTCCTCACTTCATGCAGAAGAGGTGCCAGCCTGGCTGACAGCTGAGAAGGAAGGCACTCCAGAGGAGAGGAGGAAATACGAAGGGAAGGTGGGCTGAGACCAGAATAGGTTTTGTGTCCTTTGATCCATGGTAACTTGACGTGTGTGGAACTTGACATTAAGCAGACAATAGGCAGTTCTATATGAGGGATATCACTCAAAAGAGAGACAAGGAGAGCTTCATCTCTGGTAATGGCAGGCTAGTTTACCCTCACTGACCCTCCCAATTAGAAAGAAAATAAAATTGAAAAAAGGTGTAAGAATGAATGAATAAACAAATCTTTTTTGAAGACATCAGAAAGATGAAGAATTATGATACCAAGATCACAGAGAAGAAAACTGAAGGGCTCAACCCCGGCTCTGGGGGCATTTATCCCATGTGACATCTTCCATAAAGGCAACTTTCTGACAGCCCAGAAAATGCCGCGAAGAAGCCAAGACATTTATGGGGCAAGGAGCACAGAAACACATCATCTTCAAGAGCACAAGCAGAAATATCTATGAAGAGAAGGACAGAACATTCTGTCACCTGACATGGTCCTTCTGAAATAGAGTTGAATGCCTTAATGTAAGGAACATTTAATGTGCCTGCAAAACCATATGTATAGATTTTAATAAGATTCTGCTAGGAATACCAGCTACTAAAATGAGGACAGGGCATGCTGTCTGCCCCCACGTTTAGAACAAGAACCTGAAAAGGACCAAATCCAAGAAGCAGAGGGGAACTAGAAAATAACCCTCATGAGAACTGGACCTCACTGTGGGTTATCTTGATCCCTGACCATATATTAGTGTGACCCAGGATTGCTGCCATGCTCTTAGCATGGCCAGCTATCTGAAGCAAATCTAAATTCTATCTGTATTAGCTCATACATTATATCCAGCAAAAACAGCCAGGTATTCAAGGAGACAAGGCCATTTGATCAAAAACAAAGAATAAAAAACAATATAAAATGCCACAGTGGTCCAGTCTGGGTCAGCCCACGACTGAAGTTATTTTTTAAAAACCTAATTTCTAGAGAGACGCAAAGTAAAATGGATGAGAAACACACTTGGTGGATCAACAGCATATTAGATATTGCAGAAGAAAAGATGAGTGAATTCAAAGACACGGTGATAGAAATTATGCTAAGAGAAATGCGTAGACCGAAAAAAACACATGAACAATGAAAAAAAGTATCAGTGACCTGGGGAACCATCAAGTTCCCTTAATGTACATGAAAGTGGAGTCCACAGTGGCTGAGGGAGGTGGCTGAATTTTTTCCAATTTTTAAAGGCTATAAACTCATAGATACTCATGAATAAGAAATAAGAAGAAAACTACACAAAGACATATCACCTCATTGCTGAAAACCAGTGATAAACAGAAAATCTTAAAAGCAGCCAGAGAAGATAACACATTGAACTCTCAAAGACAATAACAAAGTTCTCATTGTAAAGACAGTGGAACAACACATTTTATTAAACTACTAAAGGAAAAACTGGCAATCAGGGACTCTCCACCCAGTAATATTTTTCAAAAATAAAGCAAAATAAAAACATGTTCAGACATACAGAAGCTTACATAACTCATCACAATTATCTGTGCACCATATACACTAAATAATATACTTCAGGCAGATGGGGAAATGCATCTACACAAAAAAGGGGGAGCATCAAAAGCATAACCACCTGAGTAAATAAGCATGTGAGTTTATTTACTGTTTTTCTTTGCTGTGGCACTGGGGATTGAACACAGGGTCTCATGCTTGCTAAGCCAGCACTCTGCCACTTGAGCCATGTCCCTAGTCCTTTTTGCTTTTTTAGTTTATTTTTTATATAAGGTCTCATGCTAACTTTACCCAGGCTTGCCTACAGCCTCTATCCTCCCTAACAACTGGAATTACAGTGTTTACAACCACACCCAGCCCGATTAAATGTCTTGCACAGTGAGGCTTATCACAGATGCCAAGTCAAATGCAGGGCAGCAGTGACATAAAGGCTGTGAGGGAAGACAAAAGACGTAGCACTAATGAGAACAGAAAGTAGCCATGGTAGATCTCAAAGCAAAGAAGTTGCTTCTGAATAAACAGAGCCAATTCATCAAGAGAACATAAAATACTAAACATCTATGTGCTTATGACAGAGCTCCAAAGTACATGGAACAAAATCTGACAAAAAAAAGAGAAGCGGACAAGTTCACAATTTAAATATACCTCTTTTGATAATTAATAGAATAAGTGGACATAGAATCAACAAGATACAGAAGGCTTGAGGAACACTGTTGGCCAAGTTGACCGGCTGACATTTATAAAGCAAGACACAAACACAAGAATTCATTCATAGAGCTTTATTTGTAATAGCCCACATCTAAAAAGAACCTAAATACCCACCATCAGGAGAAGGAATAACAAAGTATAGCATCCGTGCAATGGGGTACTATTGGTACGAACAAGGAACTACTGATGTGTGCAACAATGTAGAGGAGTCTTGCAACAGTCACTCTCAGGGAAAGAAGCCAGAGGGACAATAAATGCAGTGTGATTCCATTTGCAACTGCAAACTCAAGTGACAGCAGGCTTTTATCTGGAACATAGGAAAAACTTCAAACTGACGGGAAAAATACAGGTAATCCAGCAGAAAATTTAGCAAGAGACCCCAGAACCACAAAAGGGGGAAGGGGACAAGAGGTTTGAGAACACATCCACCATAAAGGTTAGTATCTACGTGGCCAGCACTGTGCAGAACAGAGCTGACTCACCTGGGGACCACCACACCACTAGGCCTGATGGTGAAGGACTGGGTGAGGCTATGATCAGATGCAGCGCTCACACACTGTGCAGAGGCGGGGACTGTCCCAGCCACTTTGGAACACTGATGGGCATTTTCCACTGAGGGCATGAATCCCCAGTAGCTCAGCAATTGCACACATGTGCACCAGAAGATATGCAAAAGGGTATTTGTTTAGCCAAACAGTAGAAATAAAGCAAATATCTGCCACCATAATGCAGCAGTGAAAATGAACAACTGTGGCCTCTCCTGAGCGCTGTGGTGAGTGAAGGAAACTGGCATAGAGGAACACACAGCCCACAGTGCCATCCATGTAAAGGTCACACATAAGCAAAGTGAGCCTCTGGTGTCAGAGATGAGAATGGCATTGCCTTTGGATGGGAGGAAAGGAGAGGAGGCACAGCCAGGGCCACACCTGCCCTGGTGTATGCACTTCTCCTAAGTACTGTACACCTCACTGAAAGTAAGAAAGACCAAGCTGGAGGTGTGGGTAGGAGGCTTGACTGTGTTAAGTGAATCTTTTCCTCTTCTAACAAAGTAATCCCAGGCAATTAGTAATATAAAAACAAGAAGTTAATGTAACTGTTTTTGTTTTACCAGCATTTTTCTGCCATGGTTAGAAGCTGAATCTACAGGGGTAACATGGTCCAGACAACATCAGAGACATGGAGAGACAAGGCATTCATGACCCTGGCCTTGACAAGAACCCACCAGGTGTGGAGCCCCAGTGTTCCACACGCAGAGTTGATTTCCATCTAAAGGGAAGGCACAGTATGGCATGCTGCAAGCCAGCTGAACATGGGACACGGACTCCTGGGATTCGGCCAGGTATCTTTCCATGACTACGACACTCTCGCAGCCGACAGTGGAAGGAATCTGTTGGGTTTTGTCCATCTTCAGCCTGGAAACACAAAGTACACACACAGGAATGATGTTTGATAGAAAGGCTTATTTATTCATATTGTGAACATGACTACACACACCACATCACACCTACTTACTTCCCCACCCCTAAGGAAAAGGAAAAGACTCCACTGAACCCGCCAGAGACCCCAACATTCAGGGTTTGCCCCGCCCCCATGCCACATGCCTCATGAGACCTGCTGAGTTGGCTTCTGGGACTGTGAAGTGAGACCAGCTGCCTCACAGAGGCAGGGATTGAAGAGGGTTCCCTAAGCACATGGAGTGGAGTGGTCAAAACACTGGTTACTGAAATTGCTGATGTTACCAAAGTTATCTTCCAAGTGGCCATGGCAAATTAGCTGAGAAACTGTAATAGAAATCCCAGTCCTGAGAGCTTACCTGGGACATGCTCAAGTGCTTCACAGCACTTGGTTGAAGTTAGGTTTCACAGGCTACGTAATCAGTGATTTATCATCT
Organism: Castor canadensis; assembly: GCF_047511655.1. Taxonomy (NCBI): domain Eukaryota; kingdom Metazoa; phylum Chordata; class Mammalia; order Rodentia; family Castoridae; genus Castor; species Castor canadensis. The sequence goes on along the minus strand of NC_133386.1, from coordinate 667,927 downwards.
ACATCTCACAGAGCAGACATTAATAAAACACTGCAAAATAAACAGTATTTCAGAATTTTTTCCCAGTTCGCATTTAAGAGTTCTGTGGATGTGATCACCTCAGACATGTGGTGACCAGCCTTTGATTCTTCTCGGCCCCACAGCCCACTGCCAAAAAAGATGCACTTGAAGAACAGCTAATGCACTTGCTTACAGTGGGGGATGAGGACCCAGCCTTCCTATAGCCATATGGTACAAAGACCCTGGTTCCCTGGTCACCATGCTGTTCGTGTGAGTGCAAAGACCCTAGCCCACTGGTCACATTCTGACCATATGAGTACAAAGGCTCTACACTTGTTTGCCATGCTGTCCATGTGGGTACAAAGGATGTAGCCACCTAGTCATCATGGCAGCCATGTAGGCATAAAGACCCCACCTGCCTGGTCACCATAATAATCATGTGAGTACAAAGGCTCTACCCCTTGGTCACGATGCTGGCCATGTGGATTCCAAGTCAACCATTAACTGAACTGGGAGAGACCTGGATCAGCTTCAGAAGGAGAGTAGTGGTTAAAACCAATGATCAGGAGTGGACATCTGACCAGCAAAGATGGGGTGGGGTATAGAAGAGGGGATGAAATACTGAGAGGGGGAGAACTTGCCTAGGCAGCAGGTTCTGACACCTGACCACAGAGAGGGGTTATTCTTAAGCTCAGTTGACCTTGGAGAGTTTCCAGAGGCTATTGAACAAAGTCAGAAAAACACAGCTGCCATTTGGGAAAATCACTTGTACTCCAGCAGCTCCACATTCTTAGTGGAGAAGCATTCTTCTGGGTGTGTCTGTGAGGGGTTTCCAGAGAGGATGAACTAAAGGGAAGATCCACCCTGAATGTGGACAGCACCATCTCATAGGCTGGGGGTCCGGATACAATAAGAGAGCCCTCAAGTGCAGGCATCCCCTCTGCTTCCAGGTTGCCACGAGGTGAGATGCTCTGCTCCACTATGACCTTCCTGCCATGATGGACAGAACCTCTGACACTGTGAGCCAGAATGAACCTTCCCTGCCTTCAGTGGTTTTTGCTCAGGTATTTGGTCCCAGCAGTGGAAAACTGACTAACACATTGCCTCTGCCACAGCCCACCCATCCTCCACCACAGACTCTCTCCTGAGGCATGCACCTAGCAGTGTCTCCTCTCCTCCCCATCCCCACACCTCAGCCACTTGTCTACCTCTTCACTGTCCCAAAGTTCACTGCTCAGCCCCTTGGGAGTCCTCATTCCAGGGCAACACACAATGACCCAGCACCTTGCTGTACCGTGGCTGGAAGCTCTGATCATCAACCTGTGTGCAGCCGGAGCTCACAGTTACCAAGGTTATGACAGCTTCAGATTATGTATGGAAGAGTGATTCAGAAGACGTCAATAAGCACTTCCAATAGGAGCTCTGATTGCAAAACTGTTGTCAGTAAGGCCCAGTTACCAGAAACTGGGAAATGAAACTAAGAAAGCTCTAAGAACACAATTCGAGGTGTCATCTGCAAGATCTCTCACATAATGAATGCTCTGTTGCCATAAATAAAAGGCAATCTTTAACAACTTGAAAATTGTCAACATTTGGAGAAAAACTAAAGTCATGTTAAATATTTTAGAGTACATTTGCATCCAACTCACAATCTTTTTTTCATTTATTTTTTATATTTTTATTATTCATATGTGCACACAATGCTTGGGCCATATCTCCCCCCGCCCCCACCCCCTCCCTTATCACCCACCCCGCCCCTTCTCTCTTCCCCCCATCCCCTCGATACCCAGCAGAAACTATTTTGCCCTTATCTCTAATTTTGTTGAAGAGAGAGTATAAGCAATAATAGGAAGGGACAAGGGTTTTTGCTGGTTGAGATAAGGATAGCTATATAGGGAGTTGACTCACATTAATTTCCTGTGCATGTGTGATACCTTCTAGGTTAATTCTTCTTGATTTAACCTTTTCTCTAGTTCCTGGTCCCCTTTTCCTATTGGCCTCAGTTGCTTTTAAGGTATCTGCTTTAGTTTCTCTGCGTTAAGGGCAACAAATGCTAACTAATTTTTTAGGTGTCTTACCTATCCTCACCCCTCCCTTCTGTGCTCTCGCTTTTATCTTGTGATCAAAGTCCAATCCCCTTGTTGTGTTTCCCTTGATCTAATGTCCACATATGAGGGAGAACATACGATTTTTGGTCTTTTGGGCCCGGCTAACCTCACTCAGAATGATGTTCTCCAATTCCATCCATTTACCAGCGAATGATAACATTTCGTTCTTCTTCATGGCTGCATAAAATTCCGTTGTGTATAGATACCACATTTTCTTGATCCATTTGTCAGTAGTGGGGCATCTTGGCTGTTTCCATAACTTGGCTATTGTGAATAGTGCTGCAATAAACATGGGTGTGCAGGTGCCTCTGGAGTAGCCTGTGTCACAGTCTTTTGGGTATATCCCCAAGAGTGGTATGGCTGGATCAAATGGTAGATCAATGTTTAGCTTTTTAAGTAGCGTCCAAATATTTTTCCAGAGTGGTTGTACTAGTCTACATTCCCACCAACAGTGTAAGAGGGTTCCTTTTTCCCCGCATCCTCGCCAACACCTGTTGTTGGTGGTGTTGCTAATGATGGCTATTCTAAAAGGGGTGAGGTGGAGTCTTAGTGTGGTTTTAATTTGCATTTCCTTTATTGCTAGAGATGGTGAGCATTTTTTCATGTGTTTTTTGGCCAATTAAATTTCTTCTTTTGAGAAAGTTCTGTTTAGTTCACTTGCCCATTTCTTTATTGGCTCATTAGTTTGGGGGGAATTTAGTTTTTTAAGTTCCCTATATATTTTGGCTATCAGTCCTTTGTCTGATGTGTAGCTGGCAAATATTTTCTCCCACTCTGTGGGTGTTCTCTTCAGTTTAGAGACCATTTCTTTTGTTGAGCAGAAGCTTTTTAGTTTTATGAAGTCCCATTTATCTATGCTATCTCTTAGTTGCTGTGCTGCTGGGGTTCCATTGAGAAAGTTCTTACCTATACTTACTAATTCCAGAGTATTTCCTACTCTTTCCTGTATTAACTTTAGAGTTTGCCAACTCACAGTCTTTCTGGCCATTTTACAATTGCCAAGATAAGGTGAGTGTCATATAATAAATCAAAAATGATCTCCAACAGCAAGGTAACGGATGAAGAGAGCTGTACTCACAGCCAGGGCACTGAAGTGATGGTGGTGAGGGAACTGAACGCACACAGAACCACAGAACCACAAACAGCCTCACCAGCATCTCCTGGCTGAGGAAAGTGAGAGGTACAAGCTACCATGTTCACAAGCAGGCAGAACTCGCCCGGGCATCAGAGCCAGGAGCTGACACCTGATCCAGGCACTCGTGGAGTGTGCTCCTGAACCTGAGGGCTGACCCAGCTGTTCTAGCTTCTAAATTCCACCCCCATGAGTCAAGTCCAGGTCCCAGTGGGTGGAAACAACTTGCTACATGTCTATGGCCTTGCAAGTCATGTGGCCCCCACTGCAGCTGGGGCACAGTCTCACCATCACAGGCCCCATGCAGCACTGATGGCTGTGCACAAGAGACCAGTGCTCTCCCTGAGTCTCCATCCCTCCTCAGCCACCTCTTGTTACTCTATTGCTGGTCTTGGGTTCCCTTGGGGCTCCATTCTGGGTTCAAAATAAAGGTGTGCATGGAGTCCATCCCCAGAGGACCTGCCCTGCTCACATACTGCCAACAGTTGCTTCTCCCTATCAGGTAAGAGACTGACATCCTGTCCCTCTACCTATCCCACCCACTCCATGTACCTGTGTCCAGCCAGGTTTACCCTCCTAACTCCCTTGCCATTTCTCCCAGTTTGTTGTGTGAGGTTTACTCCACCTTCCACAACTCGCAGGATTCCTTGTTCCCACAGACACACAGCATATGTGAACCACTTTGATGCTTGGCCCGGGGAGTCCTCGCTCCCTCTTCAGCACTCAGAGAGCCAGCCACAACCCCAATGGCCCTGTTATCTCAGTCAGCCTGATTCAGCCCCATATCATTCCCCACTGTTCCTTCCTAGCTTTTAGCACAACTAGTAACCATGTGTTACAGTGTACATGCATGTGGGCTACACATGCACACAATAATATGTGTGCACATACAATACTGCACAGGATGAATAGCCGACTTGCATCTGCCACCTGCTCACAACAGGGATCTGACTTCATGGAGAATAACCCTCCGTCGAGCGGGACACAGGACATCCAGTGAGACCAAACAATAACACCAAATCTGCTCTGACTCTTGAGTCATAAGACTCCAATTTGGAAAATAATCACAAACTCAGAAAAAATTCAAAGCAAGTAATATCAAGGTCATGCTTGTGTGGCTCAAGTTCTTAACACAGCATGCCAGACAGCTCTGAAGCATGCTTCTTGAATCACCTTCCAGCAACACTTCCCAGGAATAAGCTACTACCAGATATGCACCTCACCATAGCTCCCAGAGAGGCCATGTATGGAAGGCTCTTATAACTATCTACAGTGACAGCAGTCTCTGAGGCCCCTGGAAGCATGTGGGTTTGCCACCAGCTCACACTTGGACAGTGAGAGGTCACTCTGGAGAAAGTTAAAAAGGATGCTGAGACCAAAATGCACCCTTGTTTGACCAAAGTAAGATTATACTGGGAGTCATTTCTTCTGAACAATCCAAGGCTGTTGAGATCAGTGATTCAAAACTCCTCACCTTCATCTGTGCTGGGGAAGGAGGAAGGAGAAAGACGAAGTACTATGGCCTCCAGGAGAACCTCAGGTCAAGATGCAAAGATCCAACTTAGGTCCCTGTACTCTAACTGTTCTAAAATTAGAAGGAAGCTTCTCTCTGCCCCTCCTCTCCACGATTTCAAGAGACCCTGTCACTTTATGCTCCAACTCCTGCATCGGGTCAACCATGGCGAGAGGAATGAAAACCTGCCAGAGGTGGGAGGAAAAGCCCCAGACTTCAAGTTCTGCAATCACAGCTCCCCTACCCTTCTGGAAGAACTGTTAGGCAGCTATGTGCTCCCCCTTATGGCCATTGTGCATGTGGTGTGCATGGGGGGACTGGCACAAGGTGGATGTGGACACGTTGTATGTACACGCATGTGGGATGCACACATGTGAGTAGTTGCAAGTGAGTGGGTACATGTGTGTGGTTGTATATGTGGCATGGTCAGGGAGTGCCTATATGGGCATGTGTGTGCCTCGTCCAAAACAGGCAGAAGCTTTTCCATTTAAATTTTTATCTATGAAAATAAACCTTGCAGTCTGCATCATTTGTACATACACCCATCTACCCATTCTTCCTCAACACTGCTCCAGAAAGGAGGTAGGAGTCATAGAAAATAACAAAGTGGAACAAAATGATAATTTAAAGTAGCAACTAGAAGTATCTTTCATCAGGGAATGGAAATGCTAATTTGATAATTACACACTGAACACGTGCATCAAAGTATCACACTGTATCACATAACTATGAACAATTAATCATTTTAAAACTGTATGAAAAGATGATCCTGTTTGTATATAAGTTCTAATTCTACATAAATTTAATATAGATCTTGTTTTTATATAAATACAATGCTGAAGAGGCACTTTTTAAAAATAACTTCTTGTCAGTAGGTCTCAAAGAACATCCATGGGTTGGAATGACCAAATGAATGGTCTCTCCTGTTCTTCAGCCTTTCACAGAATCTGCCATGGCCCCCTGAATGCATAGCCCCTCCTTATGTCCAAGAAAGTCCTTCAAATTTTAATAACACTAGGAAAAATGTCTCCAAGCACAAGCCCCTACTGAAAACTAAAAGAGTGAGTTTTTATAAATGGGATTTAACAAAAATACACACATACGTAGAGAGACAGAGCAACCAAAATGGTTGCTATGTGTTTTGTGTATCAAGAGTGTGTCAAGGACCCCAGTTTTGGTATTTGCAGAGGGTCACACTCTAGCTCCCACAGAGCCACTTCCAACATGAAGACAACACAATTGCAGATGACTCTGATTTAACACTCACACTTACTTATTAATTTTAAACTATAACATGTGCCATTATCCTGCAGCTTAGGGGAGCATCGTAACAGGAGTCTGGAGTCTGTTAATATTGCTGCACATTGAAAGCAACATGGAGACAAGGTAGTCATGCTGATACATCTTAGTAGCCACCCTCAAATAGTGCACAAGTCCTAACAATATAAAAAGATAAGTACACCTTGCTTCACACAGCATAGGTCCAGGTTTGTGGGTCCTGCATTTACAAAATTTTGTGAGGTCCATCTAAAAAGTTATAAATTCATAAATGCAGAATGGGTGCACACTTGGGCAGGGCTTCCCGTTAACTACACAGATGCCATCAGATGATCAGGGTGGGATCGACAGTCAGGTCTGCCAAGGGTACTGGGGGCTTGGTGGAGGACAGGCAGAGAGGGCAGGAATGTGGGGAAACTGATCCAAGAAGAGGATAGAGGAAGCAATATGTTAAAAGATGCTTTAATTTTTTTTTTATTTTAAAGAGTCTCAAAACTGCTTTGGTAAGTTTATTCAAATTGTCAGAAACAAGACACCTCAGTTTTACAAATCAAGCCACGGTCAGTTTATTTAAGGGGGAACAAATGCCCATGAAACTGTAACACATGACATGCCTGGCTCACAGCAGTCTCCTAGCATACCTTCAAGGGACCAGCCTACCAGCTGCTTCATTTCCCCTCCCCCAGCTAAAACCTTGGGCAAATATCTTTGGTTGATTGATCTCTTTGTGTTTTAAAGTATGGCCTAAATCAGAATTTAAATTCTGCACTCCATGGAAAGTCTCTCCCCTCTTCCTCTCCCTGCGTCCCTTCCTGGTGCTGGCCCTGATCTTTGCTGGGCCCTCCAGGGGAGAGAGGTTCTGTCTGCCTGGGTTTGGAGCTGGAGTTCTCCATGGACAGATGCTTACTCTTCCAGGGAATACTGGTGTGGGTGGCTGCAGACCGCAGCAGGACCTCCAACAATACACCCTCCCACAGAGGCCTGCACATCCCACAGGAGCCCAACTGCCTCCTCGCACTTGGGCCCCGGCTCCCCCTTGGCCATGGCTCTAGAACACTGCAGAACAGCAGCTTCTCTGGAGTGAGGTTTATGGACATGAGGAAGTCCAGCAGCTTCCCATGGCTGCCCCAAGGGAGTCCAGTGCTGCTCCATCAGCCTGGCCACACTCTGAGCTCATTAAAACCCTTGCTGGGCTTTGGTGGAGGGGGCAAGACTGGGGAAAACCAGGGAGCACTGCCTGTGTTCAGTGTTCAGAGTAGCAGTTCTGGAACATTCTCTCCTCTGGGTTGCAGCTCTGTGGTCCTTGCCAGGTTCAGGTGGGGCTTGTGGAGGCTGAAGTACATCACTCTTGAGGCCTCTCCATTTTTAGCAATCCTAGATGCTTCTAATATAAATATTTTAAGACTAAGTTAAAGAAGCAATTCATCTGCACTGATTTCCCCTGCAGGCAGGGGAAATAATTCAGGAAGAAAAGCTGTGCACACCTTTGCCAGTGCAGACTAGGAACTACCCTGCCACATGCTCTCTGCAGCAAGTACACTCAACTGTGTGCATCTGCTCACTGCCTTGATTAGGTGACAAGCGTCTATATCCTCACTGGTTTAATGAGGTGACAAGTGTGTGTAACCTCAATGGGACCTTAGGCTTCAGAAGAGCAGGACCTTGCTTCTACAATTCAGCCTCTTCTGTTCAGTGCTCAGAACAGACAACAAAAACTTGCTACTTGCTACGTGGACAAGTGTTATGAAGAAAATAAGGCCATAGGATCGGGGATTAGATGTGAATGGGGTCTGCTTCAGCTAGGTGATCTTGCTAAGGTCACAGTGAGATTCAAAGCAGAGTTGCAGGAGAGGCTGGTGTGTGGGTGAGAAGAGGAAGTCAAGGCAATGGGGGGTTGGCATGGGGTGTGACAGCACAACAGCCAGTGCAGAACCCTGAGAGACTGCCGGTTCTGCACTGCTGGTTCTGACACTGGAAGGAGCCCTCCACGGACATCCAGGCACCCTGTGGATTTCCTTCTGCCACTCAAGTAGTTGAGGCAATCAGCACCAGGCCTAGGATTAGGACTACACAATGGCGATGGCAAAAATCCAGGACTGATGGAAGCAGCTATCAGACAAGTTAGAGCAATCAAGGGTGGACTCCTAGGTTTTTCACCTAAGCAACTAAAGGTACCACTTAGGAGACAGGAAGAACAGGTTTGGCATAGGAGAAATAATAAACTCTGTTTTCAATGTGTTAGAAGTCAGATGTAAAGCTTCAACTGTGGCTTTCTCTAGGCTTTGAACCAAACTTTCTTCCAACTAAGTTGAAAGAAACAAAAATCTCTTCAAATCCATGAAGGGTGCATTTCAGAGGGTAACAATCAGAAAGTGACTGATCTCTCTCACTTCTCAACTATGGTAGAGAACTCATGCTGCCATCTCACACTGATTACATAACACAGCATCCATAAGCTAAGCAGGGTGGTAACAGTCTAAATATACAGGAGTACTATAATAAACTGAATAACTCCCCCAACATCCTAATCCTCAGATCCTGTGAGACACTGCATTACAGGGCAGAGAGGTCCCTGAGAAGACAAGCCACCCTAGATTATCTGGGTGAACTCCCTATAAAAACCAGGGTCCTAAAGTGTCCAAGAGGAAGAGAGAAGACTCAGAGGAATATGACTTAAGAAAGGTTCAGCCCACCACCATGGCTCTGAAGACAGCAGAAGGGGCCACAAGCCATGGAATGCAGGCGCTTTTGCAAGCTGAAAAGGCAAGAAAACAGCCTCTCCATCAGTGCCTCCAAAAGCGACCAGCTTGATGTCGACTTAACTTTAGCCCAGTGATACACACCCATTTTTGGACTTCTCATCTCCAGAATTGTAATAGAATAGACTTGTGTTGTTTTAAGCCACTAAATCTGTGGTAATTGCTATTAACAAACAAATACAAGTACCTACAAAATGAAAACTTGTAGGAATGAAATGAAAGTGCCATGCACATATCCACACAGTGGTCTGTGTCTTGTCAGGACTAAACCCGAAGTAAGACCAGAACATGCAATCAACAGGGAGAGAAGTGCAGAAGCCAGAGCAGCCAGGGTAGAGATACCCAAGGAGATGTTGGAAAGATCCTCTGAAGAAGACATTAAGGTAGGCATCTCTGGAGTGAGAGACCAAACATATACATGCACACAAAGGTTCACACATGCATGCATAGGTAGGTGCACACATATAAAGAGGTATCGGATGCAAATGGAACTGGTAGGGAAAGAAGTCTGGTGATCATCCAGAGATTTGCTCCATGGACTTGAGCTGCATCTTTACACATCTCAAAAACAAAAGCAGAAGCTCCCTACACCCATGCGACTGTCACTGGACTCTTTCCAAACAAGGAGTAAACAAGAGTGTGCCTTAGTCTCCTGACATCTGTGTAACAGATGAAGAAGTGTTGACAGCTGGGCATGGTGGCATGCACCTGTCATCCCAGCTACATGAGAGGATGAGATCTGGAGGATACTGGCTCCAGGCCAGCCTATGAAGAACGTTTATGAGACTCCATCTCAACAGAAAAAGCTGCATGTGGTGGCACATGCCTGACATCCCAGCTACTGAGGGAAGCATAAATAAGAGGATCGTGGTTCAGGCCAGCCCAAGCAAAACGTGAGACCCTGTATCTCAAAAGTAACCAGGGCAAAAGGATTGGCAAAGTGGCTGAAATGGTACAACTCCTACCTTGCAAGTGTGAAGCTCTGATGTCAAACCAAGTACCACCAAAGGGAAGAGAAGGAAGAGGAGGAGGAAAAAAACAGTGTTTCCCAGGAACCCACCAGAGGGAAGAGCTCACAGGAAAATCCTTGAGAATCAAGGGAAGCAAAGGTGAACCTAACCAGACACAGGCATCATCTTCAGAAGGAAGTACCAGCCTGAGTTCAGAAGTCAAGGGACTGGGGTCAGGGTCAGCCTGGCCCAACACAATTTGGCTGCATGCAACCTGCCTCTCACTCTACCTCACTGCTTTGATCTTGGGCATTCTTGCCGGCCTCTCCTTCTGGCAGCAACAAGGGATGGTCAGGGGTGTGGCCAGAAGGACTTGAGAGTCACACACACACACACCTCTAGCACCTTAGCTCCAGGTTAGCTAACTAATCCCTGGCCTGTCCACCCTCTGATTCTCATAGCAAGGTTATCTCTACACCTGTCAAAATTTCTGGGCAGCTTCTCCCCAAGAGCTTTCAGTTTTTCTCCCTGGAGCCACTGGGAATATAGCAATAGCACATTTCCCTGCTCTCTGGAAGCCACTACATTCCAGCCAGTGGAATTCCAGAAGAATCATCCTTCTTATGCACAGTCTTGGTCTTCTATGGCCCAGGCACAGCTGTCTATTCTTTCCTGCTAGGCTGACTGCTGTGTAACAAGAAGCAGACTTTTGCTGTGTTAAGACCCTGATATTTTGAGGTTACTTCCTATAGTCTGGCTGACACCTTGAAGGAGGGGGATTTGGTGGCATTGACTGAGTAGGGGGCACAGAAACCCCCTGAGGGAGGCCCAAGGTCCACAGTATTCAGTGGCAAACTACTGGTCCATCTCTGTCCTAGAATAGCCTAGAAGTCTGACCATATGCTGACTGATCATGTGGCCCTACTAGAAATGACCAGAAAGAGTATTAGTAGCCCAAACATAAACCTGAGACAACCTGATATGCCACAGGAGGGAGTGGAGACAAAGTTTCCAGAAGGTGGGAGCTTCAAAGCTGGGCAAGTGCCTCAAGGTGCCCAAGTGAGGGACTAAGGTCTGTCAGAACTTGGCCTTTCAGTCAAAATCAGATTATGGATGGTTACTGGTAGTCCATGTAGCCTCAGAATACAGACCACCAAAAGAGCACGTACACAGAAAGAAAAGAAACAGTCAGCCAAAGAGCCTAGGAAGGATGGTGGAGGAGGAGCCAAGGAGACACACACCAGGCAGAGCCCACTGCACTCTCAAGGGAACCATGAAGCCAAAGAAACGTGGAGCAGAGAATACCATGTGATGTTAGATACACAAGGACCCCCACACTCCAGAAGAAGGGCAGCACTCTAAGACAGCATCCTCAGCAGCCACTGCAGATGAGGCTGTGGTATAACCAAGGGCTTCAGGAAAAAATGGACAGATAGCAGAACCAGGGTCCAATCAGGAAACTGCTTCCAGTCCCCTCATAATATCAGGAGTGCTGTGGACCAGCCTCTGTGGCCACCCGTGTTGAGAGTGACCCTGATCACACTTCACCTCTGCACCCTGGCAGGGGAGCCAATTATTTGTCTTGTTAGCTCATAGGCCACTGGACCATGAGGAATCACAGCCAGGCTCTGTGGAGAGGACGGAGTTTTGAGGGGAGATGTACCCTGCCATGCTTGGCACCTGATCTCTGTCCCCTTGGGAGAGATGAGTGTGTTTTCCAAGTAGCATCAAAAGCAAAACAAATGTTAGGACACCAAAAGGGAGACACTCATTTTTCACCAAACCACCCCATTTCCTTCTGGACAGAAATAAGCTATGTTACCCAGCCTCCCTTGCTGTCATCAGCAACCACAGGCTGCATCTGGCCAGGGCAGCGGGGACAGGCAACACGCAGACACAAGTAACATACGTCACTTAAAGCCTGGCCCATACAAGCTTTCCAAGCATGACTGCGTGTTCTCCGAGGAGTGACCGCACTACAGATGGAAGAGGTCTGAGTGAAAGCTACATAAGAGAAAGGTCAGACTAGAAACAGCCAGGGAGGACCTTGTGAGCAAGAGATACATTAGCATTCAGCTGGGGATGTGTGACACAGCACTTAAGCTACCCTCAGCATATGAACTGCTTCATTTTCAAACTACAAAGGCAATGCAGAATAAAGCATTTACACACTACAGATCAATAATGTTGGGATTTTCATCCCTGCCTCCTGTCCCTGCTGGGCTGCCTCAGAGACAACCCCAGCAACAGGACATCCCACAGACATCCTACACATGCGCAAGCAGAGAAACAAGTCTGGAGGAGAGACTTAAGTTTATTTTTCTAGTGAGATTACAGTCTATCTAAGACTAGGTAAGCATGTCAAGAAATGCAGTAATGAGTGACAGATAGAGGGGGTTTTAAAGTTAAGTCAGCAAAGAAAAGCAATAAAGGCAGATAAACTTAACCTGTGCACTTAACACTCTTTTATTGACACAGAAATAGTACATGTAAATATAGAAAATACATAAGAAAAAATTATTCTTTACTACTCAATGGCATCATTGTTAAAACCTTGTTTATTTCATTTTGGATTTTTTTCTGTTGAAAAGTATTTCCTTCGGATTATGAAAAATTAGAGTATTTCTTAGTGAGCAGGCAGGTCAGAAGCATGCCATTTTATTCTTGAGTCTGGCAAATATAATAAGACAGATCAACAGCATGTTGTGTTTATATGAAACTACAAAAGCACCACCAAGTACCCTTGGAGGCTTACAGCAAAAGATAGTTATTCACAATAGCCAGGAAAGGATCAGCCTCCCTTTCCGGTTTCTCTGAGGACAGATCTAGATACTGAGGACAGAATTACAAATTCAATGGTGGCCGGAAGAGGCAAGTATGGGAATGCAACCACAGTAAACAGGCGTTAATAAACTTTACGTTCTTTCCTAAATTTGTTCAAAACAGCAATTTCTACGTTTAGACGCTCTGATTTAAAAACAGAATCAGAACACAGTTTTTGCAGCCCGTCTGTAAGCCCAATCCGCTCTTGCGCCTTTGCGCTCTGGTCTGTGTCCCGGCAAATCCCGCGGTGAGGTGGGGACAGGAGGTGCTTGGGCCTCACGAGGGACTGGAGCCCCAGCAAGAGTCCCTTCGTCCGCGTGAGAAGGCGCGGAGACCACGGCCATCCGTCTACAAGGGGAGAAGCGGCCTCGACTTGGGTTTCCAGCCTCCCGCACAGTGGCGGGCCACCCAGTCCAGTCCGGGGTGCGTTGTTACGGCAACCAGAAGGGCTGGCAGTCCTAATGCTGGAGTTGGAATACCGCCCCTGCTGTGACTTAAAGCAAACCCCAAGGCGTCCTCTGCTGCACCCACGCTCCCATATTCCAGCCCCACCAGGGAGTAAGAGGTGTCGTTGCAGCCCGGGACCGCGGGACGCCGGCTCGCCGCCTATGGAACCCGCCCGGGACCCCCACACCGAGGGAGCCGCTCCACCGCGCATCCCCCTCACCTTGGCGCGGCCCAGAGTGGACAGGCAGATCGGCGCGGCCTGGACGCCCTCGGGGCCCCACGCTCCCGACCGGACAGACAAGGACAACAGCGCAGCGCACCAGTCTTCGCAGTCAGCTGCCGTCCCGCGGACCCGAGCCCACGAAGACGTCCGCAAGCGGTCCGCACCGCCCCCGGGCCCCGCTGCCGGCGTCACTATGGTTACGGGACTCTCGCGAGAGGGGCAGAGCCTCTCTAGCGGGAGCCTCACTTCCGGGCGCGGTTTCTCTTCCGGTCGCTGCAAGAGGCCGTGCCGGGCCCGGGTGCTGCGGGCGCGGCGGGCCGCGGGGTACGGCGGTGAGTTCGGGGAGGGCAGCCCTGCCCCCTTCCCCCTGGTCCGCCCCGGGCCCCCCGAGCGGCCGTGCCGGCGTGGCGTGGCGTGGCGGGGCTCCTGTGGCCCAGCTGTCGCCTGTACGTCCCCACGCAGCACTGCCCGTGAGGACGCCCCGGCGCTGCGCAGCGATGGCCGCGCCCCGCGGGACCGCCGCCTCCTGGAGACGGGCGCTGCTGGCGCTGCTGGCGTCGCAGGCCGTGACCCTGGCGCTGGGCCTGGCAGACGACGACGTCCCCGAGCAGTGGCTCCTCCTGCACGTAGTCCAGGGCCAGATCGGGGCCGGCAACTACAGCTACCTGCGGCTGAACCACGAGGGCGGGGTCGTGCTCAGCGTGCACAGCCTGCGCGGGGACGCCGACCTGTACGTGTCCGGCAGCACCCTGCGCCCCAGCTTCGACGACTACGAGCTGCAGTCGGCCACCTGCGGCCGCGACGTGGTCGCCGTCCCCGCGCACTTCCGGCGCCCCGTCGGCGTCGGCATCTACGGACACCCGTCCCACGACACCAGCGACTTCGAGATGAAGGTGTACCTGGACCGCACGGCCGAGCCGCGGCCGCCGCGCCAGGCCGCCCCCGGGGAGAACGCGGACGGCTCGGGGCCGGCGCCGGAGGAGGAGTCCGTGCTCTGGACCGTCCTCATCAGCATCCTCAAGCTGGTGCTGGAGATCCTCTTCTGAAGGTGACCCGACCGAAAGGCCAGACCCGACGCAAACGAAGCCATACAGTCTTGTTACCTCAGTTATCCCAAGTAGGAAAAGCACTGGGCACAGTGTCTGTGTTCCTTTAAAGATAAGAACTCCTAGAAAAGGAATATGCTCAATAAAATGCTTGAACTCCATTTTGGTAAGGTTATCAGCTGACAAAAGATAATTGCAGTAACTTAGGTTATGGAAATCAAAAACAGCTTTTCGTGCACTTAACAGATCCGATCAAAAATTGGTAACTTGATAGTTACCTGAATGAAGTTCCACGTTAAGTTTTTAAGAGTCACTGAATCAAGTGAGAATATAATTACACACATTTTCCTGAGCACAGACTTTGTCCTGGCCTACAACCCCCTACATGGCTCCTCCTCTCCAAACAGGGTTTCCTGCCAGGCAGGTATTTGCAGACACTGTGTTCCACCTGCACCAAATCTTTTTAGGTCATTTACCAGTTTATCATCCTGGACTACCTATGAATTAACAATGCTTATTATTAAGTAACTTTGTTGTACTACTTAGGTAGAACAGAAACAGACCACAGATAGGAAAGATTTGCAACAATAATAGTAACTTTGCAGGCTCATGGAGGAATAAGATTTTTCAAATTACTAAATATTTCTACTGAATTTGGGAAGAAAGCCAAAGCACCATTAAGATAAAAATCTTTGGGAAGATGAACTATCTCTCTACCTGCACTTGGTTTCAAGGATTAGAATAGTTTACAATGAAATAAATCAACTTTCAGATTTTAAACTCATGGTTAACTTCAAAAATCATTTATTGGCATAAAAATGAAAATGTAAATAAGGTGGCTCTAAATATTCCACTTCAGTGCATGTACATAAAAGTCAAGAAAACTATCCCTCTTTGCTGTTTTTCCCCCTTCTGCCCACTTTCCTGGGTGTTGGGGGGGCTCGCTGACAACAGTCACAAATCCAGCGACCTAGGAGAAAAATTGTTAGTTAATATGGAGTGGAATCTTACTTTTATGGGACTGAGTATTAAACCATCTAAACTATGATTGTCGCTAGTGATAAACCTCCAGGATTTTCAGGAGTGAGCACTACTGAGTTCCTTAAACCAAGGAGAAAAATGTGCCCTTACCATAACTATTGTAACCAATGCTATGTCAAATTCAGGACGTGGGGGGAGGGCGCTACACAAGGATTTGGAGTTTTGAAGATAACTGTAATTCTTCCTGAAATTCAAGCACTCACACTTTAAAAGATCAATAACATGAATTGTAATGTAAAACGTGTTACTGACTGGCTTTTGTCAGCCTTTTACTCAGCTGCTCTAATAGCACTCTCAAGTCCTGGTATACTGTGCTGACCTAGCACTTTAAAACTAGCACAATAAACTACTGCATACTTGATCTGAATTGCTATAGAACTTTTGTTTTAAATCACCTTCTTCTTAATGATTCCCAGGAAACTTAGTTTTTGGCATAGATGTCACAGACTATTACACAGTGTTAACTATGCAAATAAGTTCTGAAGTTACACAATTATCTGTGTAATGTCTTAGTCCAACTGCTGTGATTTATTCTTAGGTTACTGTCCATCCTAAAGTGAACTGGAATTGTCATGCAGTCTTACTTTATAGAAATATGTTCTAATATGTACAAAGACATAGCAGTCACGTTAACTTTCTAAATAGACACATAAAATCAAAGCACTGAAACAACAGATGTTGTTACTTTAGCTATTTCAGTAGAAAAACACTGACGCATTCTGTACATTGAACTATACTTCCAAAACCTAGCCTATGCATTCTGCTATCTCGTTTTTTAGTTGCATGATCAAGGATGAAAAGCAGGTGACTATGACCTGGGTAATCACAGCTTGAGCCATTTTTGGATAAAAGGGTCTATAGGTCATGTGTTCATGCCATTTACACAGCCTTAAAAGGAATGCTGAGAGCCTCATCATACAAAGACAGTGTGCTTCTTAAAAATCTTTACCTGATGGAATAGCACCAAGGCCCACACAAAAAGTATGATAACCTCTGTCACACACATCACAGAACATCATTTCTTCTTCGTGGTGGGGCTGTCCACATATAATGCATGTCTTACACTCCATACACTGCCATGGGTAGGTCTTAATCATAGAAACAAGCTCCATGGTCATATCCAAGCAAGAAGGATGGCCTAAATCAAAACCAACATTAGTAGTATTTCACAAAAGAATTCTGAACTCAATATGGCATATAAAATGCTAGCTTGCTTTAGGATTTCCCAAGAGTGGCTAGAATACTTAACCAAAGAAACATCAAAATACAATAGAAGAAAATACATGATAGACTTTAACTATACTCTTAAGTTGTCCTATACATTTGGTAAATGTTTGGTGGAAGTCTAGCTGCCAACTATACATCCTAGATTTGAAGTAACAAGAGTGTGAGTTAAAATCTTAAGAAGACATCTCCATACTTACCACTGTTATCACACTGGGAGCAGTGTATAAGTGACTCAGCCTTTCCTTTCTTGTTGGACTCCTTACCCTTCAGACAAATTCCACATAGAGCATTTGGAATGACCTTTGGCTGGAAGGGTAGAAGAGGGCTATAAATTCATGCCAGAAGAGCTTACTATGGGTTTAAAAGGAACTGTTATGTTATACTGTACTTTACTTTTGTAACTTGGTAAGGAGGACTTTTTTGAAAGACATACCTAGGCACGGTAGCCTACTGAGGAAAGCTTCAGATTTCAATTAGTAATCAGCACGAGCTCGTGCTACATTAACTATATACATAGTAGGATCTGTATAAAAAGCAGGAAGGAGAAATGAAATTACAATGTCAAGTATTAAGTGGGAGAGGAAATCCCAAGTTCCAAACCAGCCATACAGAGTTAAACCTAAGTTTTAAAACTGGTATTTTCCAAAGGGGTAAATCAGAATCTATAAAATCTAAGATTAAAAAAGAAAAGTTTTAACATTTTTAATTGAAAGATGTCTCATTCATACACTGTTGTGCATAAATGTTTGTGGAAACAGTGATGTGATTGATCTTGCTGTGTGTCTAACAACTTAGAAAAACTTACACTAAAGGACATACGCATTCGGTATAAGATGTAAAACATTCTAAAAAGGAAAAGTAAGTTTTCAGACAAGCCAAAAAAAAAATTGTCACATAAGAAATACACAAACACCTTTATATTTTGAGGACTAATCTTTCAGATTAGAACATGCACAGTATTGGGGTAATATATGGAAAAGGAAAAAGGATCCCTTGCACCTAAACTTACCAGGACAAGGAAGGCATCTGAGCATCAAAGCCTTGACCTACAAAACAAGGCTCACTCATGCCACAGGTATGCAGATATAACTGGTAGAAAAGGAAAGCAAGTGGGGCAAGGATGAAATGGGGGCAGAGGAACACAGTAACAAACTGGGAGAGAACTGCCAATCAGTAGAGGTGTGTGTCTCTTTATTCTGACACAGCCACATGTACATCATACATCCTCCTCCTAAGTCACTGCAAATGGATGGAAACTGTACATAGCACTCTAGCTCTGAATTGTCTCACTGCCACTTTCATAACCTGTTAGACTTAAAGAATTTGTTCTTAATTCTTTTTAAGTTTTTTGTTTTTTCTTGGCAAAAGATGACAGAGACATTCAAAAACAATTTTGGCTTATTTATTTTTTAAAAAAGTCAACCTTATACATAAATATGATAAGAACAAACAATCATAAATGTCTCTACAAAATAATAAATATCATGGAAATTAAACAAACATATAGATGTCATGTTAACTATTCTACATCTCCTATTTGTGTACTTCATACCCTACTCCCCAGCATGCTCAAATCTAAAGTCTTGTGGTGTGGTTACCTCTGCTGTTACTGAGACATTCTAAGCACAAGGTTCTCATGTGCTCCTCCACCGGGTAAGAAATAGCTAAGAAGTGCACATCTATGTATTCTAGTTCAGTTATGATCAACTCTGCAGCTGCCACAATATACAGCAGAAAGCCACCTCAATCCACAAAACTAAGAAAACTCTTTTGATTATGGTACCTGTACTGAATGTAAAAGATATTAATACTTGTAGTTTAAGTCAGATACTGGCATAGTAAGTATTCTAATCTTTCACCAAAGTCAGGGGAGTAACCACACAGTATTAAATTCTAAAAGGAGAACTCCTCATAGGAGATCCTTTACAAAACAAAACTCAAAAGGAGTAAACATCAGGCTAGTCACCACATTCTGGAGCAATCAAGTTCTACAATCATTAAAATATACACAAATGCCTGCAATAAAGAGGGACACTCAGAAGTTCTAGGTTTTACTTTTAAGCTCACATCATAATGTTTTGCTAAACCACTTAAAATTTTCTTACCCAATAGTCTTCATCTTGTTGAAAAGAAGATGGGAGAAAGGAGAGACAGAAGAGGAGAGAAGAGGAGGGAAGAGGAGGAGAGAGAGGTGGAGGAGAGATAGAGAAGGGGGAGAGAAGGAGAAGGGGAGAGAGAGAAGTGGAGATGGAGGAGAGATGGGAGAAGGGTAGAGACATAAGAGGAAAGAAAGAAGGGGAAACAGATGGATGAGAAAGAGTGAGATGGAGGAGAGGAGAGAGATGCAAGAGAAGGGGAGCACTAGCATTTTTTAGAATGATGCTGAAGACCCCACACAAAAGCACAATGTTGACTATACTCCTAGGCTCTAAGAAGCCAGAGCCTGCATCCAGAACCCCACAGAGCAACAAACAGGGGCTGGGAAGCTGGTCATCTCTCATGGGCTAGAGGATGGAGGGAAAGAAAGGTACAGAATCCCCCAAAGATAAACAGAACAGAGCTCCATGTGTGGCTGAGACCCTCTGTTCTACTTTGAATACTTGCAACAACACCAAAGCCTCACTGATGACAAGAAAACTAAGGTATGCATCCTAACAATCTTCAGCATGTCAAATAAAAAAAAGGCCCACAGTGCACCTGCTCTTCTTCTTGAAAGACACCCAGAGGTCAGTGACACCTTCACGGCAGCACTAATACAGTTATAGGCCTGGACCCTAACAATTATGCTTTAAGGTCAGGTTAATGTAACCTAAACAATACTGTCCTACAAATGAAGGGCAAGCACTAGTGCATCTTATTACATAAGCAAGATAGCAGATACATTATCATCTCTCTTAATTCCCATTCTAAAACATAAGTGTTTGCATCTATGTGTGTGCATATGAGCTTCAGTTTGAAGTACCCTAACACTTAGGCACATCTTGGCTTACTAATACTTTTTATAGAGAGGTTAAGTTGCACTAATCATGTTCACATTAATATATAATGTCTAGGTATTGGTTGTTCCCATCTCTGAAACACCTGAAACATTTTTAGGTACTAAAAATGTCCACAGATTATAATAAAATGTGTTTGCATATCAGATTCCCTTGTTAATATTAGCCTAATGTGTATGATTTACTAAATCAACAATAATATGGATAGTTCTTCATCTTCAGCCTGTATTAAAATGTTCATTTCAATATTCTCTACATTTTAACTCATGATCAACCAGGCTCATTGCTTGAAGATCTCCACAGGCTTGGGCAGCTAACAGACCTTGTGCCTCAAGCCACCTCTCCCACTTGGAGCTCTTATGACCAGAAACACATACTTTCTCAGACAGGCTGTTTCTGAAACTTAAGTCTTTGGAATTCATTTGCTTTCAACTATTAAGCATTAACTTAAATCTTCAGTTTAAAAAACTTAAATAAACTATACATGTAAAAACAAGTACAAACATCACATAGCTACAGCCCTCTGAAGCCACCCTTGGCAGGTAATGCTCACTGAATGAAATCTGCTGCCATGGCTGCAAAAACATGAAACTTTAGGATGATTACATACAGGCATTTCTAATAAAATAGGGGCTATTCTGACTCTTAACTTCAGGAAACAAAAGGTAAACAAACTGTTCGAAAGTGCTGTTAGGTGGAAGGAAGATGGCTTACAGCTCACTTCAACTTGCTTTCTCGTTTTTTTTTTTTTTTTTTTTTTTTGTGGTGCTGGGGATCAAACCCAGGGTCTTGGGTATGCTAAGCAAACAACCTGTTCTTGGGGGTTACCTACCAGTCACAAACAATGACACGCAAGTTGTTTAACAATTTTACTTAGCAAAACAGTCTCATCACCTTACTTAAATCCTTCCCTCACTACATTTTCAGTCATAATGCAATGGATATCCTATTATATTCCAGACCAAAAGAACCGTATATTATCACCATCCAAAACTTTATGTAAAACTGTGCACTAATTCTGTCCCTTCTATGAGATTCTTACATCCCTACACACCCACACAGCTGTTCACCTCTCATCCAACCTCATGAAGGGGAAAGTCAGATAGAAGAAATATTAAAAATCGTATTAAAAAATCGTAACCGCTGACAACCTACTGCCTCACTCTGAGAATAACCAGACTAAAAGGGTAGCAAGTATGCTTCAGTCCTTGTCACAGAAAGATGGAAGTCATTTGCCAAGGTTCTGCTAAAACCACTACAAACGTGAAGAACAGGTTTCACTACTTCCTAGCCCAGAGTTAGCTGAATTTAGTAAATGCATCAACCTATCAATCTTCTTAATGAAAGGCACTACAGAAATGCCACTTAGTGCAACAGTAGGTCCAACCTACTTTAGAGCTCAGCAGGCTTAGCTCCACTAACTGCACCAGCTGTTGGATATTTTAAGTGCCAGATAGTTACGGTATCAAGTTCTGCCTTTAAACAATGTTTTAAAAACTAGTACTTGCCTGGCTATTATTTACAGGGAGAAAAGACTCAAAAGTAGTACATATACAGAAAATAACAGCTAAACCATAGCTGAAAGTGACAGGAAAGCCACCAGGGAAATAAAGCAAAAAGAAAGCAGTGGACAGGTGCACACCACAGGACAGCGAGTGAGGCACAGCAAGCAGGAGCTCCACAGTCGAGAGGTTCAGAGTTAACATGGTTCAGGGAGAGGCTGGTCAGTAAGGAAGCTGAGTCAGGGGCTTTTTTCTTCTACCTTGTACCCAGGAACTGATTTGGACAATACAGAGCGTTTGGAGCCGTCTTTTCTTGGAGTGCCAGCTTTTTCTTTTGACTTCGGTCTTCCCGGGAAGGAGTCCTCCTGGCTGTCAGGAGGGCTTTCCCCTTCAGACACGTTGCCCGAGGAACTGTCCTGGAGCAGGAGAGGCAAAAACACAAATTCTTTGAAATTAAGACAGATAAGTATCAATTTTTAAAACTACAGGAAACATTTTTTTTAATTTTAAAGTCTCATTAATTGAAAAATATAAATTTCAATTTTAAGAAACTTGCTTTTGAGGGAGTCTAAAATAAGTGACATTAAATTTAACTCTTCAAATATATATGTGCTTTCATAAAACTAGGCAGGGTCGCATCACCCACTATCTACAATGGTGTCTGACATACTTTACTTGCTCAAAGTTTAACATCTGCTGGACTAACTCACACCTCCTCTCCCTGAGCCCACACAGCAACCTTCCCTGCCACTGGCATCTGCTTTTTAAGACTTGAACAGGCCTCATTTTATGTAACATATACGAGAAGAAGGTTTTGGAAGCTATTGCTGACACTCGAAGGGGGCAGTGTGACTTTAAGAGGGGCAGCTGCTCAAAATGCCCTATGCCACCATGGGCTGCCATTCTTCCTCAATCCATGGGGCACCAGCTTCCCACTGTCTTGCAACAGCATTTTGGTATGAACAGTCATGCACGAAACCCAACAAATAGCACAGTGTATGAGTAAAGGTACTGCTTTCTTCCAGGAAGCCCAAAACTAATCAATAGGAACACAATGAAGAGTTCATGTGCTCCCCAGATTAAGAAAAACACTTTTCTCTGTGGCAAAGATCAAAGTCTGCTTTCTTCAGTATGTTAAGCTGTACAGACAGCAAGCTGGATAAAAGACAGTAAATTTACGTTCAGTGTCCTTATCTATCCTGCTCACAATAGTGATTTTAAAAATAAAAGTGAGCAAAGCACATCCTGCAGATCAACACACAGTAAACACATTTTCTTCATGAAAGAATCTGTAATTTACATGCAGCTGTCCCTTTCAGACTGCAATGACACAGTTCAACTAATTTCACATCCTAGGAAGGCAGTCCGCAATTGTCCAGAGGGAAAGAAAAGTCTCCTGCTAAAATAACATCCTACCGAAGTGCCTTTGTTTTTCCGTTTCTCGTCACCTCGGCCGTCTTCAGCATCATCAGAATCGCCATCACTATCTAAGGCAGGGAGCTCGGGGTCCAGGGGAGGCTCGTACAGGGCCGTGTTTAATGGCAGATACCGCAGCTCATCTGGCGAGTACCTACATTCAGAGACTGCTTTCACTTTTCCCTTATTATTAAATATGAAAAGACTTTGCACTCCCAAATACTTTTGAAAAATTGAGGTCATTTTTTTGTTTTGGTAGATAGGGATTGAACTTAAGAGCCTCCACTTCATCCATGCCCCAGTCCTTTTGCTTTTAGTTGGTATTTCAGATTAGGTTAAGGCCTTTGTCTCGGCCTACCTTGGACCTGATCCTCTTGGACCTGACTTCCGCCTCTCAAGTAGCTAGGATTACAGGCATGCACCACCATACCCAACTTGTTTTTGGTTTCTGTTTGTTTTTTTTGACAATACTGGGGTTTGAACTAATCTCTATCACTGAGTTATACACTAGCACTTTTTGCTTTAGATATTTTCCTAATAGAAGTCATGTTTATGTTCCAACAGGCCTGGACTACAATCCTACTTACTATTCCCAATAGCTGGGATAATAGCACATGTCACCATACTCAGCTTTTATTGGTTGAGATGTGGCCTTGTAAAATGTCTGCCCATCTGGCTTTGAACCTCAATCCTCCTATATCTGTCTCGCAAGCAGAATTACTCACACGAGCCACCAAGCCTGGTCCAACTTGTTTTTGAGATGGGGTCGTGATAACTTTTGCCCAGGGTACTTTGAACTCCAATCCTCCTCTCTGACTCCTGGATATCTGGGATTACAGTCGTGCACCACCATACTCAGCAAAATAGTTCATTTTTCATTTTGGTCATCAGATAGGGATAAGTAGTAAGAAACCTAAACATTTCTTCACTAGGCTGATCATATAGAATATGCATGTGACTCTTTTTACAAAAAGGTACTATCTCAATGGGGCATGGTGGTACACACCCATAATCCCAGCACTTGGAGGGGAGACAGAAGTAAGAGGACTGAGTTCAAGTCTATCCTGGACAACAAGACCCTGTCTTAACTACAAAAAAAATGTAATGTTTCTTCCTGTTACCCTCAGCAGATGAGAGTGAAACCATAGCCTCACAGTAGAACATAAACTCTGGGCCACTACTGTCTGTTCGCATACTCCTCCACCCCAGCCTGAGCTGTCACTGACTTCTATGCTGTAAAACAGATGTAATAAGAGTCTATGTCACAAAACTGATCTAAGAGTGGAATTATGCCATTCATGGAAATCATAGCAGAGCATAGTATAGATATTGCATAAGAGGTAATTTCAGAAACAATTTTCAGTAACATTATTTTAAACCAATTTGGGAAGAATGCAGTCTAACATTTACTCAGCTCTACTGCCTGAAGCTAGACTGGCAGTCCTTTCCCCCAGGTCCAATGACCTCTGGGACACCTCCACCTCACTCTCAGGAGAGCTGTCATACAGAAAGGGTCCCTGAACCAGCAGCTCCTTCAGCTAAGGTTATCATGCCGAAACAGCAAAGGGATTGGTAGACCAGCATTCGACTTCTAAAAATGTGATCAAAAGCTCAAACAAAAACCTCAAAAGAAACATTTCTGCCCATGATTTAAATTTGACTCTCAAACAGTAAGCCATAGCATACATTCTATTTTAAAGAATACCCTCTATTCTGAGAACATATGTTTCCATAGGTAACAAACCTGTACATAAGGTTTAAAGCTGAAGAACCCATTAGTCCTATTTTGGTTACAGTCAGGTTAGAAGCAGGATAAACACAGCCCTCTGGCACACAGACTGGAGGTGGTGGCCAGGCCAGGTGGGCAGCGCGGCAGGTGCCCACTTGTCCACAGCTGACCTGGCAATCCTCTGCATCTTCTCATCTCTTCCCAGTCAGAATCGACTGTGCAGATTCTGAGCACCTCATTTCCAACATGTGCAAGTGATACCAGTGCTCAGTGTGGTCCAAGGTCCACTTGGTTCTGTAGAACTTGAGCACATGTCTGTGACAAGCCCAACAGTGGACAGAGACCTGGGTACTCCAGGGTGGAGGTATGTTGAACACATGTGTATGAAGACAGTGTGATGAAACACACCAAACACTGTTTAGAAGAGGTGGGAGGAGAGAAGGGAATGGAAATACAATGAAAGGGTGAACTTGTTCAAGGCACACTGTACACATGTATGCAATTATCATAACAGAGCCCCTTGTACTATTAATGTATGATAATTCAAAAATAAAATAAATGAAAAACCCAGACTGTTAGAAGGTAAGTGCACAGGCCCTGAAACCAATGGTCATGGAAACGACTGAATACCTCTTGTAATACTCCTGGAACTGTCCGGGGATGAGGGCCACTGGGTAAGAACTGACCTTTGTCCGCTCAGTCAGCAGCACTTTGTACTTCCCCTGAGGCACCTGGATAACCTGCATTATCAAAAGAAACACAAACCTGATTCCATACAAGGAACCAACTAGTAAAGAACCCTGTACACCCTGCCACAAATGCACCACCCACAGAAAAGCTAACTGTCTATGTGACACTGGGAGCAGTGAACTAAGGGACAGCTGGTGCCTCGAGTGCACATGGAACAGGGGTCTTCTGCCTACTAACCACAAGTAGTTTCTGAGGAAAGAATATCTCAGTTCCCCAGGTAACAGCAGTGTGACCTCAGCAGCTTAGGAAGCGCTCTGTAGCTCAACTTGCTGCTCTAGCAAATACAAATGGCTCTCACTGAACCTTACGTGGCTACTGTGAGAATCAAATGAATGAACCTAGAAATCTCCACCTCCATCCTTGGGACACAGCAAACATGACAGCACATATGACATTAGTCCTAGTAAGCAGAACAGCAACCATAAAACAAAAGAGATCTTACAGAACAATATATTATTCACAATTAGCATTATTCACTTAACTTCTGGGCAGAAAGCAAGACACTGAACTGACAACAAATACATCTGATGATAAAGGGAATGGTGGCCACTGCAATAAAACACAGCCAACTAGTAGGCCCAGGTGCTGTGGAGCTCAGTCACCCACATACGTCTGCAGTACCAGTAGGAGCTCAGTCACCCACATGCAACTGAAGTACCAAGTAGGAGCTAGCTCAGTCACCCACGTGAGTCTGCAGGTCAAAGTAGGCTCTTCTCTCTTCCATGCGCTCCCGATTCAAGTTGCTATTGAACTCGGCTGCTTTTTTCGCAGCTTTCTTAATATACTCAGGCACTTTGCTGGCTTCAACTTTCTGAGTATTCTGTTGTTGCATTTGCTAAAACAAAATTATTACAGTTGAAGTCATCCATATCTTTACTAAACATCACTCTCCCACCACCCCCAAAAGTGCCAGTGGCTCAGTACTTAAGCGTACTCGCTTCAGTACTTACAGAGTACTCTTTGTAATGCTCTGTGATTCGCTGACGCTCTTTTTCTTGTAGAACAACAGAGTACTCGGCATGCTTGGCTGGATATTCTTTTATCATTAAGTCAATCACTTCATCACTACGCAGTGCTGTTAAACCTTTTCAGACGAAAAAAATAAGTTATTTAAAAAGTGAGTGAACATAACTACTTTCAAAATTAGCTTCCCTTTCAAACACCTCTACGTTTAAAATGTTTTACAATAATCAAAGCAAAATATTTTAATACACTTTAAAATAATAAAAGTTAATATCCATAACAAAAAATCCAGCAATTAAAAAGATTATCTTGTAAAGGTGAAGACATCAAATCCTCAACCAAAATGAGTTTCTCTCGAATTGGGTATTATACACATGCACCCCTTATTTAGAAATAATTGTATGCTAACCACTAACAATAGAGGATACTGAATATGTAGAACAGTATTCTCCAACAGACTATAACTCCTAGTCTTCAAATTCTATACACCAGAAATATAATCAATTCAAATTTCTAAAAATTCTTCAGCATACACATCATGGAGATAACGTGAAGATTTCTCCAACCACTAAAATGAACTCCCATCAACTTATGCTAAAAGTAACCACGATGAAGAGGCTTATGGGGGATATTATGAACAGACATCGAAAAATCAGACAGAAGTAAAATTAGTGAGTCACCGTTTAAGAGATAAGGATCTACAGGTTCAATCCCCAGCACCAGAAAAAGAAAGCTAAGGACCTATACTTTTAAAAAATGCAAACTCTGCACACAAAATACACTTTTTGACAGTTCTGTGAAAAGTTATTATTTAAAAACTATATTCTGCTATAAGCTTCTCTCTCCTTTGCATTTTAACAATAATCAAAAATGAAGTAATCAATGTAGCATTTAAATAGTTCAATTTATTTTATGAATTTTGTAAAATAGGAAAGGGGATACTTATTCAGTATCACCTATAAAAAGTGTTCAGTTTGCAGTCACACAAAAGCTCTGATTACCCAGAGTGCACTGCGTTTCTGTGATGACGTTCAGCTCTCTTAGGTACAGTTTCTCCTTGTGAGACAAATCTCGTCGCTCTAAATCTCCAAAAAAAGAACAAAAGGACTATTAAAAATAGTGAAATGTTGTGTATTTGTAAAACTTTTAAAAGCCTAAAAGAGTTCATTTTTAAAATATTTCATATTACATATTCCAAGTATCATTAGGGAAGCTTTAAAAAAATCTTCTAAATTGAGAAATAAAAGCTAGAATAAAACCAAAAATAGAATATCCCAAAGTAACATAAACAACTGTATTAAATTAATCAGCAACAGCTTTTCTGAAATTCAGACATAGCTTGTAGCTAACTCCATTCCTATGACCACAGAGCATGGGTACAGAATCAAAACATTTGCCTGTAAAGTAATTTCCTTCTAAAGTTTCCCCAGAAAATTCTCCTTTCTTATTCTGCCTTTAAATTAGTTGGTGAGATGTAAGAATATATCCACAGTGGAGAGAGATGCTAAATGATTGTTAGCAAATTAAAATCAGCAAGCATAAGAATATAAAATAAACTATAAACAACTCGTAACCAAGAAAAACCAGTCACAAGTTAGATGTAAGGAATTATGTAACTCAGACTTAAGTACCTGGATACTTCCGTTTAAAGGAGGTCACACCCAAATATTCACTGACTTGTTCTTGAAGCATATAGTATTCTCCTGTTTCATCTGGTGGCCACTTGTATTCTATCAAATTTTCTGCTGGATAGTAACTAAAGCTAAGCACAGAAATACATATTATGCCTAAATGTGGCTTTTATTAAATTTTAATCACGTTTATTTGAGGATATTTTGAAATCTATTTTAAGTATTTAAATTCATTGTTATGATTTGACTTTGTGTTTACCAAAGAAAATTACAACACAGGTAGAAAGAAGAGGAACAATCACATCAAACAATACTCTGCAAATAACAATTTCTGTGTACCACAAAGAACCAAGGCTCACCACTGCTAGAATAAATGCACATTCAGTCTAGGAGATAATGAGCCCAAACTAAGGTGGCAATGCTAGCTCAGAATGCTCTTTGGCTTTACACTCACTCTGAGTATCTCATCCACACAAGGTATAGTATCAGTAAATTCTTCTTGTCTGCTATTTAGTGAGTCACAAATGGCTGAGAAAGCAGGACTCCAGAGATCCCTTTTTCAATGGACTGTACTGATATGAAACTATAATTAATGAAACTTAAATATAAGTGGGATAGCTCTATTACCACATAATTACTTGTTCTTCCAGAAACTCAGAAGCAAAGCATGGGGCTAGTTTGAAGGCTGTGATCGAATGCCCTCAATCACAGTTCTGGATGGCAAACTTCCGATGTGAGCCCATCTGACATCTAAATTACAAACAGCAATCAACACTATTGCATACATTTACTCATTTAAAAGTAACCAATGAAGACAGTGTTTCCAAAACTGGAGCTAGGAAACTGTATTTGAACATCCAGCAGCATGGGACTGAACCTCTACCTCACATCACATCCCTACGAAAGTTAACTCAAAATGAATCAACAACCTCAATACGAGAGCAAGCTAGGATACTGACTTGGCAATGGATTCTTAGCTATGACATCAAAAGCATAAGTTACAAAAGAAAAAAATAGGTAATCTGGGCTTCATCAAAGGACACTATTAACAGTGAACAGACAGCCCATGGGATGGAGGACATATTTACAAATCAAGCGTCTGATAAAGAATTAATATATAGGGTATGTAAAGATCTCCTATAACTCAAAACAAAAATAGAACAAAGACAGGCAAAGAACTACAGTAGACATTTCTCCAAAGATGCAGAAGGCCAACAAGTATAGGAAAAATGCTCAATGGCACTAGGCATTGTGGACATGCAGATCAAAGCCACAGTGAGTGACCACTTCACACTTTTTATAGAACAAAACTGCATGGATGTGAAGAAACTAGAAACTGCATTATTGGTAGGAATGAAAATGGTACAGGCGCTGTAGAAAAGTCTGCAGGTTCCTCAAAAACCTGAACATAGGTGGTAACCAGCTGTAATCCAGCTACTCGGGAGGTGGAGGTAGGAAGATTAAGAATTGTCATGTGGTCAGCTATTCTACTGGGTATCCATTCCTACTCTCAATGCCAGTGTTCACTGCAGCATTACTCAACCCAGCCCAAATGTGTAAACACCCTAAATATCTACCAACATATGAATAAACAAACATGGTACATGAATACAGACTTCAGGAGGAAATTCTGTCACAGGCTCCAACATGACTCAATTTTAAAGATATTATGCTAAGTGAGAAATCCAAAAGGGCAAATATGATATGGTTCCAGCTGTAGGAGATACCCAGGAATATCACATTCAAAGGGAGAAGCAGAATGGTGGCTGCCAGGGGCTGGTGGCAGGGAGAAATGGGAGTTACTGGTAATTGTAGTTTCTTTAAGGTATTGGTGGTACAGTGGCATGACACCGT
This sequence comes from Castor canadensis, assembly GCF_047511655.1. Classification (NCBI taxonomy): domain Eukaryota; kingdom Metazoa; phylum Chordata; class Mammalia; order Rodentia; family Castoridae; genus Castor; species Castor canadensis. The sequence goes on along the minus strand of NC_133386.1, from coordinate 638,539 downwards.
GACCAGATTAATGGTACCGAATCACACACTTTAAAAGAGTTAAAGTGGTGAATTTCATGTAATTATGTATTTCAGCATTATTTCTAATTGCACTCAGTAGCAAAACTAACTTTTGTGTCACGTTATAAAACAGGAAGAAAATACTCAATTTATAACTGCCTTTGCTAGAGCTGGGAAGGGGGAGAACAAGGGAGGAAGCCAATGCAGAGAAAAGAAAAAAAGCACAGAAAGCATTACTAAGCAGTAAAATGACAGTACCCAAGGTCTTGGCTTGAGGCTTCACAGCTTCTAGAGCTATCTCCTGAGCCCATCCGCCTCCGTTTGGATGGATGGGTACCATCATTTGAATTCTCCTCGTTATCATCCTACACATTTAAAAGATTTAAAAATAATCATAATTAGAAAAAGAGTAATAAACAAGGAGTGATTATATCTTCTCAACAATTCAAAGGCCATCTAAGGACGAATAGTAACAAATTAATTTTAATTTCCTATTAAAATTAAAGGGACTAAGAATTTGGCACAAACAAGACCTGGAAGAACCCAAAAACTGATCTTCAGTTCAAACAAAGACAACAGTCAGTTCACCTGCAAATCTAAATCTACCTTCACTTTCTTACCAACCGAGGTTAAAACTGCAATGCCTTCTGCTCTTAAGGAACACTAGGAGTGGCTGTGTCCCTCCTAGTGTCACAACCAGCCTCTTCCCCTTGCATACTTGTACTTTACTCTTGTGAAACAAGCACAGAGAAGGGCTAAACGTAGGTTAACAAAACTAATCATTTTTCTTACACTGTAATGATTCAGGAAATATACACTCTACTAAGAATTACCAACTTATAGTACAGCAATACACACACACAACAAAAAAGAAACCAACTGTCCATATTTTAATGAAATCCATTACATATGTGATAAGCATATCAAGAGTGTAAGTTTGCCTATTCCATCAAGGAAATTAATGTGTTATCAGATGATGGAAAACTGATTTAAAAAAAAAAAGGAAGAAACTGATTTATTCACCAATTAGCCAAGGCTGTAGGTCTAGATATCATAATTGTTTTTAAATCAAGGTAATGTAGTTTCTAACACTACTACAATTTTTTTGAATACCACTGTCTTCCTGCTACATATTAAAATTAAAAGTCAGGCTTCAGAGAGAATGAAGAGAGTATAATGGCCAGGCGAGTCACAGCTGGCCTGCCTGGGATCTTACTGGCCACTAACTGCCCAGCTGTTGTCCATGGGTGGCTCCTTATCTGAAGAAGCAGGGCCATCAACAGTACCCATATTACATGGCCAATGCAAGGATTAAATGAGTTAACTGAATATATGAAACACACTTAGAGCAAGGACTAGCAAATAAGCTGATAAATGCTAAAGCTACAATAACAGTAATAAAGTCTCAAATGCCTCCAGCTCCTAGGAATTCACCAAGATTCTTTTCCAGATAGTAAAATATAAAACATTCCACTCTACAATTCTTGTAACATGTGCATTCAAATAAATGCCGAGAACACTCCTTTTAAGACTTGTGACCAAGCAGGAGCTGGAGAATAATGCAAAATCTATTTTCCTAAAATTTACATTTAATGGTAAGAAAATTGGAATGCTTCATATTGAATACTTTGCACATAATGCATTTTAAGCATTCAGAGTCTTTTTTTCTATTTGGCTTGCATTTTAAGGATTCTCATGTCAGTTAACAACATTTTTGTTTGGTTAAAAAGGAAGTTCCAGTAGAACTGGCCCTCAAGAGAGCAGAGAGCACAATTTCGTGTGTAGGAAATGTGCGGCTGCAAATTCTAATTACAGAGCGAAAGCGCAGCGGGCTTCGGGCAGTCTCCGCCGATGGCAGGGGTGGGTGAGGAGCTTGTCCGCGGCCGTGGCGGTGGTGACTGCCACATTTCCGACACTCAGGGTAGGAAGTGAAAGGTCCGCATGCAGTCTCACCCCGCGGGTGAGATTCCACTCCTGCCTGAGGCCTCAGGACGGCCCCTGAGGCTGGGGGACAGAGTGGGGGACCAGCCTCAGGGTCATACCGGCCTTGGGGATGGGACAGGCAGGCATCGGGACAGGAGAGAGAGTGGGAACCGGCCTTGGGGACAGGGGACACACAGGCCTCAGGACAGAAAGTGGGAACCGGCCTTGGGGACAAGCAGGCCTCGGGACAGGAGAGTGGGAACCGGCCTTGGGGACAGGGGACAGGCAGGCCTCGGGACAGGAGAGTGGGAACCAGCCTTGGGGACAGGGGACAAGCAGGCCTCAGGACAGGAGAGTGGGAACCGGCCTTGGGGACAGGCAGGCCTCGGGACAGGAAAGTGGGAACCGGCCTTGGGGACAGGGGACAGGCAGGCCTCAGGACAGGAGAGAGTGGGAACCGGCCTTGGGGACAGGGGACACACAGGCCTCGGGACAGGAGAGAAAGTGGGAACCGGCCTTGGGGACAGGGGACAGGCAGGCCTCAGGACAGGAGAGAGAGTGGGAACCGGCCTTGGGGACAGGGGACACACAGGCCTCAGGACAGGAGAGAGTGGGAACCGGCCTTGGGGACAAGGAGGCCTCAGGACAGGAGAGTGGGAACCGGCCTTGGGGACAGGGAACAGGCAGGCCTCGGGACAGGAGAGAGAGTGGGAACCGGCCTTGGAGACAGGGGACAGGCAGGCCTCAGGACAGGAGAGAGAGTGGGAACCGGCCTTGGGGACAGGGGACACACAGGCCTCAGGACAGGAGAAAGTGGGAACCGGCCTTGGGGACAAGCAGGCCTCGGGACAGGAGAGTGGGAACCGGCCTTGGGGACAGGGGACAGGCAGGCCTCGGGACAGGAGAGAGAGTGGGAACCGGCCTTGGGGACAGGGGACACACAGGCCTCAGGACAGAAAGTGGGAACCGGCCTTGGGGACAGGGGACAGGCAGGCCTCGGGACAGGAGAGTGGGAACTGGCCTTGGGGACAGGGGACAGGCAGGCCTCGGGACAGGAGAGTGGGAACCGGCCTTGGGGACATGCAGGCCTCGGGACAGGAAAGTGGGAACCAGCCTTGGGGAAAGGGGACAAGCAGGCCTCAGGACAGGAGAGAGAGTGGGAACCGGCCTTGGGGACAGGGGACACACAGGCCTCAGGACAGAAAGTGGGAACCGGCCTTGGGGACAGGGGACAGGCAGGCCTCGGGACAGGAGAGTGGGAACCAGCCTTGGGGACAGGGGACAGGCAGGCCTCAGGACAGGAGAGAGAGTGGGAACCGGCCTTGGGGACAGGGGACAGGCAGGCCTCAGGACAGGAGAGAGAGTGGGAACCGGCCTTGGGGACAGGCAGGCCTTGGGACAAGGGACAGAGGGAGTGAGGGGCCCCGGGACAGAGCCAGGCCTTGGGGACGGGGCGGCCAGGCCTCGGGCGCGGCCCCGCGTGCGCGATGACCGACGGGGTAGGGGGGACCCCGCGGTTGCGAAGTCGTCGCCCCGCCCGCCAGGCCCCGGGGGACTTGAGTAGCTGCGCGGGGACACACGCCACCACCGCTATGCTGGAGCCGGGGACGCAAGTTGAGTTTGGCGGACAACTTGCGGGCACACGCAGGTCCTCCCGGGCCGTCGCGACGCTCAAGTGCTCAACAGACACTTCCGGGGACTGCGGCCCGGGCCCGCGCCCGAGGCGCCACCTCGGACGGGGACTCGGGAGCGGAGGCCGCAGGGAGCGGGGCCCGCGTCTCCCGCCGCCGCCGCACTTGTTGCGCCCGGGCCGCCCGCGCCCCGGCCCGCCCCGCGCAGGCCGCCGCCGCTCACCTTCGGGGACTGAGCTCCGGGAGTGGCCGGGTCGCTGTCGCATGGCCGCGGGGACAGCGCCGCCCCGGGCCCGGCCGCCGCAGCCATCAGCCCGAGCGCCCCGCGCCGCCGGCGCCGCCGTCGCCGCCTCCTAGTCCCGGCCGCCGCCGCCGCCGCCGCTGCCGCCGCCGCCGCCGCGCGGGCCGCCCGGCGCCCCGGCCCCGCCCCCTCCGCCCGCCCGCCCGGGGGCCGGCCCCTGCCGCCGCGCGCCCCGCGGCCCGTCAGCGCCACCGCCATGGCCACCGCCCGCGCCCGCACGCCGGCCGCCTCGGCCCTGCGCACCGCTCCGCCTGCCTCGGTCCCGCGGCCGCCGCTCTCCGCAGCCCGCCGTCCGCCGCGCCCGCGCCCGCCTGGCACGCCGCCGCCTCGACCGCGCTCTCAGCGACGCCCGCCCCGCCTCCCGCCGCCGCCGCCGCCGCCACCGCCCCGGCTCCGCCCCGCGCCGAGCCAAGTGCGCTCGCCGCCCCCGGCCCGCGCCCCCGGCCCGGCCCGGCCCGGCCCGCGCGTCAGCCTTCCAGCCGCAGCCCGCCCGGCCCGCCCTCAATCGAGATCCCCTCCCCGCCCCGCCCCCATCGTGATCCACCGCCCAGTCCGGGGGTCTCCGCCCCTCCCGCATCCGGGTCCCCGCCCCGCCCCCCAATCCGGGGGTCTCCGCCTCCTTCGCTGGATCCGGAGTCCCCCCCGTTCCCAGTCCCCTCCCCCACCTGGGGAGTTCCCGCCTCCTCTGTTTAATCGCCGGTCCTCCCACGACGGGGATCCCCGCCCCTCCTCGATGGGGGGTCTCCTCCAGCCCCGCCCCCCGCCCCTCAGAGTGCGGGCGCCATCCTGAAGCCTTTGTTGTATGTAGGCCGCGTCCTCCTGTTGGCGGAGAACCCTGAGGACGCAGCTGCCGGAGGAAAGGCATCCGGATCTTGGGGACCTCTGGCCCCGTTCGGCAGCCTGCGCTGTCCGGGGGCCCCGGGACCAAAGCCGGCCCGTGTATGCGCCGTGGGGACGCAGGGTGGAGGCCTAGGGGCTCCAGGGAAAGGGGGAGCCACCGTGACCTGCCCGGGTTAATGGAGATCCCAGCTCTCGGACCTTTCCAGGGCGGACAGCTCGGTCCAGAGGACGAGGCAGGGAAGTGGAGGAGGGGTAGCAGACGCTAGGCCGCCTGCAGTGCAATAGACACGGGTGCCAGAAAGGTGTTGTGTTGACCTCCTGAAGACACCTCACACTCGGGTGCCTAAGATTTGTTTCCCTGCAACCCAGGTCGCTCTTCGATGTGGAGGACTACAGGGCACCACTCTTGAAAGCCAGGCATGGGTGCTTCTACCTCATTGTGACCGACGTCCAGCTCTGACTCCAGCCCACCCTGTCCTGGATTCCCTGACATCAGAACAGAAATGGCTGGGCAACAATCAGAGGGCCCTTGAGTCAGACCAGCTCCTGGTACCCTTATCGCAATTGCACTTAGAAAAGGGCCTGAGGTCCAGGGGAGAATGTGGAAATGAAAGCTGCTCTGTTCCCAGGAGACAGGTGCAGGCTTTGGAATGGGCCTCAAAGACACTACATCATTCTCCCAAATTCTCTTCACCTAACCAGGGCCCTCAGATTCTCTGGACAGTGTTTAACGTTAGCAAACTTATCTCTTCAGTTATTTGGTTCTAGTGTTCTCATTGGGTATTCTGTCTGTAGATCAAATGTGAATTTAAAGCGTTTCATTACAAATCAACAAATACAGCCTTCCAATGTACAAGGCAGAGTATGAAGGGTGCACCATATGAATCAGGATCCATGCCCCATAAGCAGCTTCGGGCTAAAAAAATACATACAAATATATAATTGTATTTAAAGGCAGCTTAAATGGGAGAAAGTGTACTTGCAACTGGAAAAATTAAGATTTCAAAGTTAACATAGAATTTGAAAGGTGTCTTAAGGAATAAGAACACAGATAGAGGTAGATGTACAATTGAAAAATCTAATTTCAAGCCTGAAAAAGGCTTGAGAGTTGGGAAAATTGGAGGCATATTCAGGTATGCCAATAATTCCAGTTTGGCCTGAGAATTGGGTAAATGAACAGGTGGAGTCTAGGGTTAGGGAGACAATGTGCAGTAGTGGAGAGAACAAAGATACAGAGATAAGACTTTGACTTGAATTCCAGCTTTGCTAGATGTTTGCTGTATAATCATAGATTATTTAATCTCTCTGGCTCTCAATGTCCTCACTTGTAGGACAAGCATAATAATATCCATTCAACTGTTCTGGAAAACCAACTGTGAACTAAAGACCATGTTAGGTGATGAGTATATAAGGAATCATTCAGTCATTCCCCCAGTGAATGAAACTGCCCTACTATTTACTAAGTGAAACCTGAAGTTAGGCACTGGCAATACAGTGAAGGGGGGAAAAAACACAAAGCTTTATGAGACTACCTAGAATATGTGAGGAAAAGATCTAAGTACAAAGGCATACAATTTGCGGCAGGTGGAGAGGGAAAACAATGTCAAGCATTGGAAGCCTTCAGGACTGTTTCAAAAGTGACACCAGCCAGCTATGTCAACGGAGAAGCTGAGCAAGAGGGGGACAGAGATGCCCATTGTGTGTAGCATCTTGGGGCAATGTCTATCTTGACTGCTTAAGCTGTTCCAATAAAGTAGTGTTTTCCAAAACCACTGTAGTTTTAAAGAAGGGATGGGAGGCTGGGAATTTGGAGTTAGAGTAAAGACAACCCTGATAAGTTTTACTGTAAAAAATAATAAAGAGTTGCTGTTTTTAAGATGGAAGACATTTGTGCATGTTTGTACGCTGGTAAGAACAACTCCATGGAAAGTCAGGAAAGCCATGATTTAGCAGAGAGAGGAGGTACCCACTGGAAGGCAACAACACAGCTATTGGAATAAACCTTCCATAAGAAGCAGCAGGATCCATCCATCGTCACAGAGGAAACAGGATGTCTGGAGATCTGTTGGTAGGAAGCTTGAAGAATTTCACCTTTTATACCTTTATTTGTAAGATCACCTGAAGGTGAAAGAGGAATGAATATACAAGGTTTGAAGAAAAAGTGTCAGACTAGGAAGAAAAATTTCTAGAAGGTCAAGTGGGGTTTGCTTACTTGAAGCTGTGGTCATGAATTTAAACTGAAACTGGTCAGGCTGGTTTTGTTGTATTCTGAGTTCACTGCAGCTACTTGGATCCAAGTTTGGATAAAGTGGATAATAAGGTTTATTCAAGAATTTTCCCAAGCAAGATAAGAAGTAAGTGCATTTGGAGTGTTTATAGAGAATTGATTTTAATGCTGGGCCAGTGAATCTAATTTGAACAAGGATAAAAGTTACGGGGCTATAGACAATGAAAAAGATTAATGAGATGGAGATTTCTGAAGATGAACTTGACAGTGTTGGTTGATTTGAGGAGATTTAGACAGTCCTAACTTTGCTCTGTTGCACAGGACTATAAAAGCACCATGAAATTTGAAGTTGGGCAAAGAGAAAAAATGCTATCATTTTATTACAGTTAAGAGCTTTTGTCAAAATATTTTTAAAACTGTTACTGCTAGTAATGAATGTATAGGGAAGTATTTAAGTGTGAATCTAATATTTATTTAGTACACTAATTTAGATGAGAAACATGGAGATGTAAGAAAGTTGCAATTAAAAGGATATCTCTGCATAAAAAGGTTTTTACATGAAAAAATAAGGCTTTGTCCCAAAGTATTGTTTCAAAATGGAAACAAGCAGATAAGGAAAAAACCAGGAGGGTAAAAGCATGTTGTAGGAGGACTGTGGTGAGGCTTATAATGAGATATAATTAAAAAAAAAAAAAACCAATGCTGTCTTGAAAAAGATTCTCTAAAAACTTCCCCTTAAAACCCCAATAAAGCTGGGACACAAAAAGTGTGTCATTGATCTACTCTCTGAGATGGCCAATTCTCCATATGGGACCACATTCTTCCTTCTCTTAATAAACTTTACTGTTATGTGGGGGAGGAGGGATGTGTGTGGGGAATGGGGGTTTGGGGGGTGTTCCAGGGTATGGAAGGAGGTGGGGGAGTATGTAGGGGTTGGAAAGGGGTGGTAGTACTGTAGATTGTACTCACTTGCTAGGTGGGCCCACTACTGCTTGAGTCATGCCTCCAGGTCCTTTGTGCTCTGGTTGTTTTTGAGATAGGGTCTTGCTTTATGCCCAAGATGGCCTGGATGGTAATCCTCCCATTTTTGTTTCCCACCTTACCTGGGATGGCAGGCACATGATGTCACAGCCCAACTTTTCTACTGAGATGGTTCTTGCAAAGTTTTTTGCCTGGGCTGGCCTGGAGCCTTGATTCTCTGGATCTCAGCCTCCCAAGTAGCTAAGATTACAAGCATGAGCCATCATGCCAGAGTTTAACTTTACTATTCTTAATAAACTTTACTATTACTTTCACTATGTCTTGTGCCTTGCTTACAATCTGCTCTCTGGGGAACACAAGAACTAAGGATCCCAACCAAACTCCCAATAATAATGGTGCTTGGAAGTAAGGCCTTTGGATGGTGAGTAGGTTTCCATGGGATCATGAGATAGAGCCTCCTCAATGGCAATTAATATACTTGTAAAAGTAGGAAGAGAAGGCAAGGCAAGATAGGGGATTAGAAGCTTCCCCATGAATGAGAAAAGTCAATATAAAAAGGAGGAACTATATACTGAAAGAGAAAGAGTGGAACAGCATTGGGAAATCACAAAAGAGATGACAGCAGAACTAAAAAATACACAGAAACGGGTGACACAGAAAAGTAGAAGACAGTCTATAATGCTTACCTGCACACCCCCACCCAGGGAAGGGGAAGCTGAAGACATAAAGGTGAGGTGAGACAGGCAGCCCTAGTGACAGGCTGGTAATCCTAGCTCCAGAATAAGGCCATGCTTCCCACAAGTCTTAAACCCACAGAAGGATTTGGTGTGACAGTGACTGCTCCTGCATAGCAGGCTAGCTTTGGGGAAGAAAGACATTTTGTTGCCCCTCATATCTCAGAGAGCTATAGGGAAGCACCATTTTGAGAGGGGACCTATTGTTTAAGACTGAAATACTTTGAGGACTTAAATACAAGGAACAATCACAACTCATGTCAAAGTGTCTGGGTGGGAGATAGCCATAAGAGGTGGTCATAGAGAGGAAGACAGTCTAATATGAACCTTCTGAGAGGCAGGGATCTCAATCAGCAAAAGGCCTACTGGTCAGTGGCCCCATCCTCTCAGGCAAGAACTGAGTCCCACCACCTGAGTATCACTTGAAACGGAGCACCAAGCCTGTGAACCTGGAAGCTACTTCCTGGCTACATGTTTGGTGCCAGACTAGATTAAGAACTCAAGAAAGGGCCTGCAAATCATGTGATTTCCCTAGCCCCCTTCTCACACAGGATGGTGAACTGCCGAGCAATGTTTGAAAGCACTGAGACTAGCAAACAGAGAGCCTGAGTCCTTCAGTTCTCCCCATCACAATTGCTGTTTGTTCCCCCCCCCACACACACTCCAATGTACTTGAGGAACATCCCTAGGCTCAGACACTTGCTGCCCAAGGGTATAAACTGAGGACTGTGGAACAAGTGCAAACCTGCCTGACCCACAGGCTGAAACACTCCTTAATGTCAGCAGTGGTTTTGAGCATACAAAGAAAGGGAGCCTCTAAAGTGAAAGCATCCCAGGATCAGACAACTGACCCTTGACTGGCTCCACTGTCAGCCCAGTAATGGCACCAATCTGTACACTAGCCACTACAAGAGACTCTGGTTAGTTTTCCTTTCTCTGAATGGGCATGAGGCCTGGTGCCCTGAGCATATAGGAAAATGTTTGGCTACTGAGACACAAACATACACAGTGGTGAGAAGCTAGACCTCAACCCTGCCACTAAAAACCCTGCCTGAACATTAGGAATACTTCAAATGAAGGATTGTAGGTGATTAAAACTTACAACCAAAGACTCAGCCTCAGATACACAAAGCCCAATGCAGAAACACAAGAAACATGAAAAAGAAGGCAATGTGATGCCTCCAAAAGGCAACAATCAATTCTAAAACATTGGGAGAAATCCCAAAGAATGATCAATGAAATCAAAGAAGACACATATAAACATCTGAAACAATTCCAAAAATATATAAATAAAAAGCTGAAGAAATTCAAAGATAATAAGATAAGGAGAAGAATACAGGACATGAAAAATGAAGATGTAGAAATTCTGAAAAAATTGAAATAATAGAAAAGTTCAATAAGTCAAATAAAAACTAAGTTGAAGCCTTCACAAATACACTGGGTGAAGTTTAAGACAATATCAGGGCTTCAAGGAAAGGTAGGAGAACTAGAACATTCATGTAAAGATAAAGAAAAAAATAAGAATCTGTGAGTGGGGAATGAAAAACTTTGGGACATCATTTAAAAAAACAATCCAATCCTAGAATTATCAGTGGGTCATCAAAGAAATAAGGTGGAAATTCAAAAGATTCAGAGAATCAAGTGAAAATTAAAGTACAACTTACCAGAGTGTCTGGGACACTCACTAAAAAATCATAGGTACATCAAAAAAATAACCCAATAATGCTCCAAAGTCGTAGGAAAACAAAAGCCAAACCCTGCATCAGTAGATGGAAAGAGATAATAAAGATCTAGGCAGAGAGTAATGAAGAGGAGACTAAAAGTATAAAAATCAGTGAAACAAAGAGCTGTTCCTTGAAAAGATAAACATGATTGACAAACCAGTTAGCCAAATAACCAAAAGAAAGATGGAAAAGATGCAAATTAATAAAATTAGAGATGAGAAAGGTGATATCACAACAAATACCAATGTAATTCAGAGCATCATTAGGGAATACTTTGAAAACTTATATTCTAACAAACTGGAAAAGCTAAACAAAATGAACAAATTTCTAGATGTATGTGATCTATCAAATTTAAACCAAGAGACTATAAAGCATGTAAGCAGATCTATAATAAACAATGACATTGAAGCAATAACAAAAAGCCCCTCAACAAAGAAAAGCCCAGGACCAGATTCACTGCCCAATGTTACAGACCTTTAAAGAAGATCTACAATCAATGCTCTTCAACCTTTTCCATGAAATAGAAAGGCAAGGAACACTACTAAACTCATTCTATGAAGCCAGGATTACATTCATTCCAAACCTGAACAAGGAGACACACACAAAAAAGAGAATTACATCAATCTCTTTAATGAACATAGATGCAAAAATTCTCAAAAAAATATTAGTAAACGCAGACTCAACAACACATTAAAAAGCTTCATACACCATGATTAAGGGAGTTTCATTCCAGGGATGCAACAATGATTTGACATATGCAAGCCAATAAATATATTGTGGTACATAAACAGAATAAAGGATTAAAACACATGATCATCTCAATAATGCACAAAAACCCTCTGACCAAATTCAACATCCCTTAATGAAAAAAAGCCCTGAAGAAACTAGGAATAGAAGGAACATACCTCAGTATAAATAGCCTATCTGACATAAATCTGTAGCAACAAAATCAGGAACAAGACCAGGGCGTCCACTCCCTCTGCTCTTATTTAATATAGGCAGGACTTTGTATTCCCTCAAGAGGCAATTGAGAACACTGAGGCAGAGTGACGTGGTAATCACTTATGCTTCGAAGCTGATAAAGCTACCAGTTTTATTCATGAAGTGTGGGGATGAGACTTGGGGCAGAGAAAAGGTATTCCTGTTGGGTTTCCCCCCTGGTTTGTCCTTAGAAACATTTATGATAATATAAGTTGAGGTGCTTAATACCAGCCCCCGCCCCCCCAGTACAATGGAAATTCAGTGAGGTCAATGGCTTGCTCACCACAGTACAATTTGTATCTCTTACAGTGCCTGAAACATGGGAGTTGAAAGATGTCCACAAAAAAAATTAACAAAAGAATAAATGAAAGGAGCTGCTGAAACAGATGTAAAGACCCAAAATAGAGACATGGTGATAATGGAAAAGAGGGACTTTGAGCCACTTCAAACTATAGAATTTAACAAGCAATTAAATGGGGCCTGAGAAAAGGGCAAGTGAGTGCACAATGAAAGATAATTGGGAGGTGTCAAACCCAGTAAGAACAGGCAACACATTAGGACTCAGTGTACTCTGTGTACAGTGCTGGACAGCATAATTCTTTATATTACTCTCAGGAGAAAGATAAAACTCAAGTCTCCTGACAGTGTATTTTGCAACCCATTTGCCTGACATGCAGATGACAAAGGCACATTTCTTCATGTGACTTGTCTACGGCTTGTTATTACTAACTTTTCCAGTGGCCAAGGCCAGCAGTCAATAGCTCCTCTTCTGAACTCTTTGGGCTACAGCTGCCATACCTCTGCTATGTAGCATGGGATTTTTAGTCCTGGATTATCTGATCCTCTGCTTCAGATGTTAAACCATGCTTGCATGTCTTCCACAAATCACTCTGGCCAAGCTTTCATACATTCCCTAAGTCCATCTCCATTTGGATGTATTCAGGCAAAAAGTGGTCTGCTGTTCAACACTCACACACAGAAATAGCAACACCATCTCACTATAAAACAAAAATAGGAACACCTCCTCCTCCTTTCTCTCTTCAAGTCACAAATAACTCAATGAGCAAGTGAGTCTGACGGGTTTTTAATTGGATTGTAACTATGAAAAAAGTATTGATGATCACAGACCATCCACCTGCCTCCCCAAATCTACTTCTTGCTTCCTTGCTAGAAGAGTCCCCATTTGTACACTGTCCACTCTTCCCAAACTCTCAGGTCCTGTAGAGAAGGGGCAGCAGCATATCCCAGGAGGGCATGGTCACTTGTCTAGTCATGGGAACATGATCCAATTCTACAAAGTTAAACAAAGAGCAGGAAGATGGAAAGAACTTGGATCCTTCATTAAATACCTGGGAAATAAAAATTTCTTTATTTCTTTAAATAATTATGTTGGGTGTTTCAGTTTTTTCATCTAAAAGGCACCTAACAGACTAACCAATAGAAGGTTAACCCATTTCTAAACATTTTTATTGCAGAGGGAGGATGTTAACTAGGGAAGCACTAAATATATCAACACCTTTCCTTTCAACTTGGTGTTTCTTTTTAAAAGAACAGGCATGAAATATCAAAGACCATCCAAAATTCCTCTGCCCTTAGAAGTTTTCCAGAATGTATCTTGAATCTACTTCTACACTTTACAAGGTTTCAACTTCATTTCCTTCAGGAGTCCTAGTTTTCTTAAATCTAAAATGAATAATTTTCTTCTGTATTGTAATCTGATGAGAATTCACACACACATGCCCATCTTTTATACTACTCAGAGTAATATAATGTTAATAAATATTACTAGTAATTGTAAATGTAAAAGCTAGCTTTGACTTGTTTCTTTTTAAAAGAATTAAGAAGCTTCAATTGGGCCAGGCAAGGTGGCTCAACCTGTAATACTAGCTACTCAGGAGGCAGAGATCAGGATAGTGGTTTGATACCAGCCTGGAAAAAAATTATTAAGACCTGTCTCAACAAACTAGCTGGGCATGGTGGTTCACTTCTGTAATGCTGGCTACTGGGGAAGCATAGGGAGGAGGATCTCAGTCCAAGGCCAGTCCAAGCAAAATTCACGAGACCCTACCTGAAATACCTAAAAACGGAAAACATTGGGGATATGGTTCAAGTGGTAGAGTACTTGCCTAGCAAGTTCAAGGTTCTGAGTTCAAACCCCAGTACCGCAGAAAAAAGAAGACGCTTCAATTAAAGATAAGATAACATAGCTAATGAGCAATGAGTTTCCTTTATTCTAAGAATCTGGGAAGTGAGCACTGCTTTAGTACATCTAATGAGCTATTCACAATAAAGAGCAAACACCAAGACCAGTGCCACATAAGACTCCGTCTCATGTTTAGCTTCCACCCAGCTGTCCCATGCAACATCCCAGATCCATCTGCTGGCAATCTGTGAGAGAAATTTTAAAGGACCAAGTTTAGACTGACCATGATAGGACGTTATTTTAAAATCCACACTAGTTGAGTTTTTAAAATAGTGCTTTGGTACCTCAGAAAGTTGCATTTACAAAGACATAATTTGTCCAATTCTCCTTTTCATGAGAAGACTCAGGAGTGCTGCTGCTGGGTCCCAATTCTTCGCTGGAAGCCAGCAGCCACCTCAGTGTGTCTGGGGACTGTAGTGGGGTCTTGTAACTCTGCTTACAGAACCACTGCACTGTGTTAGAGACCACAGCAAGGAGCCCTGTTTGTCGCCCTTCACAGATACTTGGGACCTTGTGCAGCAGATGTGGCTGATTATACAGACAGGCTGTTATTCCTCTGCTCTACTGCAATGCCACACATGCGCCATCCATAGCCTCACTCTGTGGTGGAGCTAAAATGGGCTAAAATTCTCCATGGCTAGCTCTGTTTCCTCACCCCTTGAATATGAATTGGCCTTATGGCTTGCTCTGTCCAACAGAATGGGACAAGGTGCAGTTTTCAACAAAGCCATCCTAGGATTTGCAACACCTGTCCACACTTTTGTGGAACACTGTGCTGAGACTTCCACATAAGGAAGTCCACTGGATCCCCAGGAGGAGGATGGCTCACAGGTATTAGAACTCAGTGCCCCAGCCAGTGGCCAGCACCCCAATCAGACATAGGAGGGCCATGTGGCCCTCTAGACCCAGCTGGATCTACAGAAGGCTGAACGCACATCCGTGAGACCAGCAGAAGGGCAAGCAGCTGATCCAGGCTGAGCTCCTGCAGAATGATGAGCAGAGGTGTCTTTTGTTTTAAGCTCGTGAATCCTGGGTGGCTTATTATTAGATCATATTGGCTAATGGATATCCCACTCTGTGCCATGCCATGCTCCACTAGCTGAATGCAGCAACTGCACCTGTTATTAATCAAGCTCACCAAGCTCAGCCCTACCTCAGACCTTCGTAATGTAAGTTTTCCCTGTTTGCAACCTTCTCCCTCTGCCTGTCACAGTTGGTTCCTTCTTACCATCCTGGATGTCAGCTCAGCCACCTTTCCTTCACTGGGGAATTTCAAGCAACCACTCTGACATTCTGTCATAACACCCTACCTTAGATTTCTCCCTAGGGCACTTAATCACCATCTACAATTTTCCTGTTACTTTCCCATAGGAGCCAGGCGTGGGGTGTTGTGGAACTTCCCCAAAGGAGCCAGGGCTGTCTCTGTGGCTGAATCTTGTCACCAGCACCCCACTGCCTCCTCTGCCTCCCATGTCCTCTTCCTGTGTTTCAGTGTTCAAGTCCCTACCCCATGAAGCCTTAGGACTAAAAATACAAGCTTTTCATCACTTTTCTCTCCAGCTCTCACTTATCACCATCAACTCCCTAGATACTTACACAGCCTAGTGGTATCCTCTTTTTATTTATAAATAATGACAATAACCTTTCTTTTTATAATTACCTTAGTTTTAATAACCTTCAGCATTTATTGAATACTTCATGTTGCCATCTATGTTAAGAATTTTAATACAGATAATTTAATCCTCACATATCCAGGAAGTAGGTTTTATCACCCGATCTTGGAGATGAAAACCCCATGCTAAGATCACAGCAAGTGTTGTTCCCCCAACTCCTACCCAACTGTTAGCAATGCTCCTATCGTTTTGTTTCCTTACATTCTAGGCTGGCTGCTTTATTTCCTTGACTAGAATAAGAACTCCTTGAGACTCATGCCTCGTGTCTTATAATTCTTTACATTTTCCTCAGTACCTAACATACATTAGTGCCCCTAGTAAATTTACTGGTTAATTAACTTAAATGACAATGAATTGTCAATTCTGGTAGGTTTTATAAGAAACAGGATAACTATGCAATTTAGTAAGTTATTAATACCAAAACGCTACTTCTAGGCTAGTACTTTTCAACTAATTTTTAATAAAATACACATATTAAAAATGACTAGCACTTAAGAGGAACCTCAGGCCATTGCGTGCTCCCAATCACTCAGGAGGAGGCTCTAACCAGTGGTGCCAGGGCAGTGGGTACTTACATTAATTGCTTGACCAGCCTTTTGAACAAATAATACTTTTATAATGAACTTATAACGGTGGTACCCAAATTCTTTGATTGCTGCCAATATTTGGTCTGCCAATTCAAGTGACAAATGAGAGAAGACTTGGTCATCATAATTGACATCTTTAAGACTTTCCTTGAAAAAAATTCAGAAAAATATTTTAATTTTCAAATCAAATGTTTTCAATATAAAAAATCAAATAGAACACATGTCTAAATAATTCATACCATTGTTTTAAAAATACACCTATTCCTGAAAAAAGCATCAGATAAATTTTATGATTACTACTTCATTTTAATAACAATTTTGAGAAAAAAAATTAGTTTTAGAATTGTTCAATTGTCCTCATCCTCTACACATAAGCTGTAAATTTCAGGTTACTAAACTACTCTGCCAAACAATTACCTGGGAGACACAGGGGAATTTTAAAAGAAGCCTTCTGGAAATATATAGGTAAAGAAAAGAAGATTTTCTATGTATACATTTGTCAAAATTCAGGTTTGGGGTTTCCTAAAGCAGGTGCTACTTGGACTGTATGCTGGCTTTATGTTACTGCTGTCTTCCTCAGTCTCCTGAAGTAAAACCTGTTTCTTCTACCCTCTCCCTATGGCCTCTCATTCCATTGGAATGTGCAAAGTAAAATCAAAGACTTACTAAAAAAAAAATCATGCTTCTTAACAAGCTAATGTATCGCTTGGAGAAATGCACTTGGCTCACAGGTGATGATACAGGAATCTTCCTTACAAACTGTGAGCACCCTGGGCCACCTAGCGAGCACTTCACACATGACTAACTGATGCTGCCAGCATACACCCAGCCCAGTGCTCCTCTCTCTCTCTCTCTCTCTCTCTCTCTCTCCCGTTCCATTCTATAATCAATCTAGATTTACATCTAGTCTAAGGTATGGCATTTGACCTTGGCATTGACTTCCCAACAGTTGCCAACACTGTGGTTTTGCTTCTGAATCCAGGTCACTCTCAAGGTCATTTTCCCTGAGTATAAAGTCAACCTGAAGCAGGCTAAATTGGAGACATTGAGGCCTGGGGACAAGGAGCCTGGAGCTAAGAATAAATATGGTATTAATAGGTAACTTGAAGTCTCTTACTTCCCATTAGCTGGCCATACTTTTAATGGTTTGTACTAATGATTTTCCCTGAGCTCTGGATAAACACCTCCTGAGTAAATATCTGAAGAAAACATCTAATAAATCTCATCCTTGGACTAAAGGAGACCTTGTTAAAGGAAAATAAACATGGGATTTTCTGCCATAAATAAGTATCTCCTAAAAGAAAGCACCTGGCAGATCTCAACCATGTATCTATCACCTACATCGATTAAGGTGACCTGGTCTCTGGGAGGCCCAAATTTGTCAGTTATACAATTAAAAGAGGGTGGTCATAGAAAATGATTAAAATGCACAGAGCTAAGGACCTCTAGACCCTTCAACTGACTCAAGCCTTATAAACGTGCCTCACCCAGAGAACTCAGCACCCTTCTCATGTGACCGTATCTCCAGCTACTGACATGGGCTTTGTTTCCTGCTTTTCTAAATAAAACTTCTATAAACTTCTCACCTAACTAGGCTTATCCTTAAATTATTTTCTGTCACAGTGTCATAAACTTGGCCAGCACTGACTGATGCCATGAACCCAGTACCCCATGTCACAAGCTCGGCACCCCAAGTTAAAGTTCACAATTTTTGTGGGGCCTACCTGGGTGAACCCGTCGTGGTTCTGGTGACAAACCCACTGATTGTCTGTCTACTAACCTCCCATAGCACATGTGTTGACTGAAACCTTGACTTCAGGGCCCTGGGGTGGTTTCCCTAAACAAAGTTCTAATTAGTGGCAGACTTGGGTTATCTACACCCAGTGAAAGTTATGCTTGACAACTTTGTTCCCTAGTGTTTTTAGACAGGAAAATTGAGCATCTTTATCTTTGGTTGGATATTATCTTCTGATGACTTTAAGCACACAATTGACAGTTAAGCCCTAAGTACATAATTTTTTTACGTTCCGAGGCCTGACTAGAAAATAAATTCTTTAAGCCCAGGGAATTATCCTAGCTACTTCCAGATTTTCTGAAATTCCTCTCCTCAAAACCCCCCACACACTGTCCCTTTCCCTGTTTACCTCAAAACCTTTCCAGCCCTCTTGCCCTGGAGTCTTACTTTCTTTGGTTTTCCAGAGAACCCCATGTAAGGCCTTGATGGCTTTTCATATAAAATGAATAGGTAATAAACTGGCTACATTCTCCAAGCCTGCAGGATCACCTTCCTCTCCTCTCCTCCTTTTTGTAACTACTTACCCCCCCCCTCCACTCACCAGGGTCTTCTGGTTTGTCTAACAGATCCCATACCTTATCTACCAAAGTTCTCCTTTTAATAAACAATAAGGCCTGATACATAGGGAGATACTGACAACTTCCACTGACATATAGCATTTCTATGTCTGAAACTATTCAGTGTTCTCAGGACACAGTGGAAAATCCCTGGCCCTTGTATGATCCTTAGTCATCCACCCACATGTCCAATAAGCTGTTCTAGGCCTCATCATCCTCAGCACAATTCTTTAAATTATAGTTTGAAATCTGATACACACACACACACACACACACACACATATATTTGAGTTGCTGGAGATACACACACACACACACACACACACACACAATTTGAGTTGCTGGAGATTGAACACAGGGTCTTATGCAGTTTACTACTGAGCTACACCCCCAGTCCATATATTTAATCAATTTGAATTCAGCCTGTGTGCTAGTGTCAAGTGATAGAGATGTCCACAAATGTGCATGTTTACATCACAAATGCTTGCTGAGTGTTTATCAGAGAAGAAGGTAATTAATAATTATTATATTAAATTGAGTTTATTTCTTTATTCCTTGAAGCCACGAGCCATGATATGTTTGCTATAAGTCATCTGACAATTATTAGTTCAGAAATAATGGAGGGAGGTTGAAGGTAATATAAAGGATTAAAATATGCTACCCTAACACATGCCGCTTCATCATATTAATTACTTTGAGCCAAAGGCACTTGAGAAACAGAAGATGCAAATGGACGCCCTGGCCTTCCTTTTTCTTCCTGAAAAACAGGAGATAAAAACTTCCATTTCCTGTGCCAGGAGGAAGGAAGACATCTTATCACCAGGAACAGGAGAACCGCCTCAGCAAAAGCTGAACAAACCACCCTTGTTCAACTTACCTTACGTTCCTACCCACCCTTCTATAACTACCTGCCCTTTGCCCAAACCTCTTTGGTTGCACATTCACAATTTGCTACTCTACCCAAACTAGTATACAAGTATTTGACTCTTTGTCTCATGTTTTCTTGACTCTTGTGAAGGCTTCCATACACACATAAAAGTTACCAAAGTGTGTTAATTTCTATTTTGTCAGTTTAATTTTTAGGCTAGGTGGAAACCTTAGAAAGCTAGAGAAGTTTTATCTCCCCTTTTTTTGAGTCTCCTAAATATTCTTTGGTCCCTATATCATAGGGGGTCTAATAGCAAGACTTATTACGGTAAGAGAATATGTTTAAGTGGTTGGATAAAGTCAGCACTTAACTACCATTGTGGAAATAAAATTTTTAATGGACAATCCTTGTTCAACAAGTCACATGGTCTTTCAGTCACGTTTCCACAATTGTCTACCCTCTAATTATTCATTATCTTCTCGATAAACACTAATAACAAGCATTAGTGATATTAAGTGTATTTATTTTTGGTATGTCTCTCACTTCAGACAAAGAATGTCCTCTGGGAAGAATGTGCTTGCAAGATGTTGGCAGTGCCCAGTCAAGGGACTTGTGTTGCCATGCTGACCTTCCAGAAGACTCACTGCTCACTCACAACCTCTCAGAATCCCTGCCCAACAAGCAGCTATGCGTCATTCAATGAACATACAGACCCCTAGTACCAATCTCTAACTAGCTGGGCCAACTGAAGTTTGTCCAAAGCAAGTTTCTTTACCCACCCCATTGCTCTCCTTTAAACCTCAGTCCTCCTTCCCATGATGGGACCCTAGCTGTGTTTCTAACTGAGCCTGTAGCTCCTGATTGGCAAATCTATTCTATACCTGAATACAATTGTCTTTTTATTATTTTAACTTTGCTTATGATATCTTGGATTATACATTTAGGATACAAATTGCAAAACTGCAGTGCATTTTATCTTCCCTAACTTTTTCTTATAAAATATTTCAAAACTACAGAAAGTATGAATAATGTAATAATGACTACATGGACAATTTCATTTTGCTTCATTTACTTCTATGTACATGTTTTTAGTGTACCATCTGAAAAAAGGTTGTATTATGGACACTTCACCCCCAAAAATTTTAGCTTGCTGTACCAGATTTAGGTGCTGTACCAGATGTAGTTTTACTGCTTGAGCAAATCAGCAACTTCTTGTGTCTGTTACACAGCTACTGATATGACAGTTGCCTTTTTCTCTATACCTATCCACAAACACAGCAAAAGCAGTTTGCTTTTGGCTGGAAAAGGCGGCAGTACATTTTCCCTTTCCTACCTCAGGGGCACATCAACTATCCAGCCCCATGTCAGAATTTAGTTTACAGAGATCTTATCTTTCCCTTCCACAAGATATCACATTGGTCTGTTACACTGATGGCATTATGCTGATTGCACCTAGTGAGCATTTTGTAGCGATTACTCTAGAATTATTAAGGAACATACTTGTGTGTCAGATGGTGGAGATAAATTCAACTAAAACTTAGAGGCTTTCTACCTCTGAGGCGTGTAGACACCCAGTGGTCTGAAACATTTGAAACAGATATTCTTTCTAAGGTTAACGGTAAGTTGCTGCCTCTCCTATTGTAACCAGGATGACAAAAGGGAAAAACTTTTGCTGGAGCCAGCTCACATAGTGGACAGTTTAATCTGCTTGTTAATCAAGCTGACATTTTTTTCCTTTTTTGTCTGTATACTGGAGACCCCAGGGTTAACACCCTTTACTCTTCAAGTAAACCAGGCAGTCTTCTATCCCTTCTCTCTCTCTCTGACCACCAGAGAAGTAAACCTGTCAGCCAAGACATAACAGCTTCAGAGATGTTACACTAGGCACCAGGAGAACCAAGGCCAGTACCCATGCATTTCCTCACATGCTTAAACTGAGTCCCTGAACTCCTCTTTAATAAGGAGACATTTTCTCTCAGAAGGGGGTACAGTGACAGAGCTTCATCTGATGAATAATAAACCTTCTTCCTTTCTTCAAAAACCTTACTCTTATTATCTGTGAATTGACATTGACACAGGAACTGGCTTTCCAGTAACACTACAACTAAGAAAGGAGCACAATGCCTAGTAGGCCTCTTTGGATTTTGAAGGTAACAGATTCCTCATTCGTGTGTGTTACTCTGACCTATTTACCAAACGACACAAAAAGTTTCTAGTTTTTTTTTTTTTCTTAATGGGAAATCAGCTCGTTTATTTGTGACATTTTAAAATTGTACACGTTTTTGTTATCTGCCCTCCACATTCCTCTTAAAATGACATGAAATCATCACCAATCACAGGTTTAATGGATTTAAGTAAGTTTACCCCTTCAGTTCCTCTTTGCAGCACCCAGTATTCCTTTGAAATACCAGTCAGATCTGGCAGTGGCCAACAGTAAATTTCCATCTTCCATAGTTGAAAAGTTCAGGTTTTCTGAGCATTTTGTATTACAGTGGCACTTGTCCAGAATTGGTACCTCTCCATTGTTGGGAAACTAAATGTACCAATGAAAAAAATCTTTATTCTCTTCAAAGGGGAGAAAGAAAATTACTCCTTAATACCAGCTGATCTGGCTGTAAGGTCTTTCCTTCTGACTCATCTCTTCAGGCTCTTTTTCTCTTCTCTTTTGAAGTAGAGTAAGAGAGATCAAAACCTAACCTGAGTTATAAGAAACATAACATGATGGTTACAAAGGGAGTGTTGAGAAGCAAATGAGATAACACCTCTACCTCCCACATCCTATGTATGTGCTTCACAGAAAAACAACAAAAACAAGAAATCCACAAAATACAACAGCTAGAATTACAAAATCCATTCATCCAAAGATGCTAGAAGGCAGGAAAAAGAGATAGGAGGGTAAATGGCACAGAGAGAAAAACAAAATTTTTAAATTGATCCATGCACAGGGGCTGGCAAATGCTAGAAAATAGCTGCAGAAAAACCTGTGATCCTTTGAGACTCATGGTGGTAGTAAAAATCTACATACTAATGTCAAGAAAATTCTGCATTACCAGAAACAAAAATCCCAGTTCCTCAAAGTGAAGAGAAAATGCAGAGGGTTCTTGGCAAAGTGAGTTCTGCCTTTCCTGGCAAGGGGAGAGGAACAGAGAAAAGAGCTGGCACAGCCTCCATCCAATCCCACCCATCCCCTCTGGAGAGCAGGTGACTCTGTGGCCTGCAGTAGCCTTCAGTTTCACAGGAGATGGATATGGTGATGAGAACTTCTCTGCAGAGGTGGAGCTGCTCAGCGCAGACTGCAGGTAAACAGTCTTGTGGAAAGTCTATTGCTTAGGAAAACCTTAAGAAGAGGCGCAACTGGATAAGGTTTGCTTTTCTAGGAGTCTTTGCTTCATTAGTGCCATTCATGAATAAATGAAAGAGAATAGAGAAGAGGCAGCCACTGATAATGTATGAGGATTGCACTGCTGTGAGGAAAGCAAAGGCAAACCAAACCCAAAGTGGTAAGGCCAGTTCCTTTCTGTTTGACAACTGCTGGTGCATTTCAATCCCTTTACTGAAGCAATGATATTCAGAGCAGTACAGTGAGTAGAGAAGAACATACACAGCAAAGTAAGCAGCTGACAAACAAGATGGGTGGGAAAGAGATTCACAAACATCCTCTGGGCAAGAAAAAGAGCCTGTAGCAAAGACTGAAGAACATGTCAGCAATCATTTTGCTGTCACTAGGGAATGGATGAGCTTCCTCCCTGACAACTCAAATGCCAGGTCTGCTGTACCTTGAAACTGAATGGCATTCACAACTTTGCTAAGCATAAACAAGGGGCACACCACAGAACGCTGAAAAGTGATGTGAGGAGAATTCTGGCCACGACCAAACATCTCCATGTGGTGATGGATCAACAGTAATTGGGCTGTTACTGACTGAAGCACAGGATTATACCTCATCCGTCTCCTGCAAGACTGAACCATCCCAAGAACAGCACTGGAAAATTTTACTACTAATACTGGGCTCATTCTGTTTCTGCTGTATATTCTGGGCTCTCCACTGTGCCAGGACACTTACTTGCCCTTCAACGCTGTTCCTCTCTTTGGCTGGATTTGAGCATCTACCTTTGAAATGGTACAAATACCCCAGAGTCTGATTCCTCTGCCAAGGTTCTGGAGAAAGGTTTTGACACTCTCAGCCATCTCTTCGCTACCCAGGCCATCAACCCGCAGCTCTGCAGCTCCAGCCAGGAACCGGCCTCCTCCACGCTTGGCTGCCCACTCCTTCAGGGTGCTCCCAGGGTCCTGGCCTCTGCACGCATTTAAATGTTTTTTTTTTTAATGCAGCCCAGACAAAATTAAGGCTCTTCAATAGGTCCAGGCTTCTGCAAGATACTCTGCTGCTTAGGCCATATGATCCAGAAGACCAGTGATGCTTGAAGTGTAGTGGCAGGACGGGATGGTGTTTGGAGCCTTTGGGAGGCCCCTGAAGGAGAATTGTAGCAAAGCCTTATGGATTTTGGAACAAGACCTTACTAACATCTGCAGTTAACTACACCTATTTTCAAGATATGGTTCTTGGCCTGCTGCTAGACCTTTGTAGAGACTTAATGCTTGACTGTGGGCCATGAAGTTACCAAGCAACTTGCCCATCATAAACTGGGTGTTATAAGACCCACTACAAAAATTTTTGCTTTCTGCACCCACATTATGTTGTACTTGTCTGGAAGTTTTAGTTTCAGAGGGAGGAATGTTTTCACTGGGAGATATAAAATGGTTCCATTGAATTAGAAGATATGACTGTGACCTGGACACTTTGAGCTCTTCATATCTCTGAACCAGCAGGCAAGGAAGGAAGTTGTTTTATTGACCAAGGAGACTGGTCCTAACTATCAAAGGAAAATTGGATTACCACTCTACAATGGAGTAACAAAGCATATGTCCGGAATACAGAAGATCTTTCAGTCTGTCTCTTAGCATTACCATGTCCTGTAATTAAGGTTGATGGAAAACTACAATAATTCAGTTTGGACAGAACTATGAATGGCTCAGACTCTTGAGGAATGAAAGTTTAGGTCACTCAGCAGGTAAAGAATCCTGGCCAGGTAAAGAACCTGCTGAAGGCAAAGAGTAGAAGGTAGTTTTAAAAAATACCAGCTACAATCATATAACCATATAGGAGTTGCCATGAATATTTCCTTCTTATCTGAATATATATGTGAACATAAACATACAATAAGTGAATGTATTTCTTTCCTATCATTATCATTTAACATAAAACTACCAACTTTTTATCAGTATTAAAGTATTGCTAATTTTACATCATAGTATTTTAAGTTAGTATGAAGTAACTATAGTTAACTCAAAAGAGTAACCATCACTCAAGGACTTTGCCTCTTCTTTTGGGGAAGGGATTAGTACACTACTCACTTGTATGCACATTAATGTTATCCTACTAAGTAGAATCTTGACCTTGTTATTGCCTTTACTTGGACATTGCTTGTTTTAAGGAGAATTGGATGTGTGGTCATCTGACAAGGAGTGAGACTTGTGATAATTGGTTTGACTGGGATAAGGGGCAATGCTTGGTAAAATGGCATGTCTGGTTGTGTATGTGAAGGTGTTTCCAGAAGAGATTAGCAAACATATGAATCAATAGACTGAGTAAAGATCACCCTCACCAAGGTGAGTGGATATGATGCAGTCTGAGGGCCTGAATAGGATGCAAGGGGAGAGGAAGAGTACATTTTTTTCTGAGGTGGGACATCTGTCTTCTCCTGTGCTTAGACATGAGTGTTGAGGTTCTTAGACATGTAGACTTGCACCTGGACTTACACCATCAGCCCCCTGGGTTCTTAGGCCTTTGGATTCTGACTGAATTATACCACCAGTTTTCCTGGTTCTATAGCTTACACAAAATAGACTGTAGGACATTTTGACTTCTATAATTGCATGGACCAATTCCTGTCATTTCTTCATACATATGACATGCAATATGTCTATGATATACAATCTATTGGTTCTGTTTGAGCAGGGCCTTCCAAATGGTAGGCAACCGTCACTCTGTCACTGAGCTACACTCCCAGCCCACAACCTACCTTTAGTATCTGTTGGACTTTAGCTTCTACTGAATTAGCTTGGAATTTCTTCAGTGGCTCCATTCTGTACGAATTAGCGAACTTCAGTTTTGCCAGGGCGCTCTTCCACTCTTTGCCCATTTCGGCAATTGAGTCATCAAATGGAGGTTCCACATACTGAATGTCGTGAACAGACTCTCTCAGTCTTTCTCTTAAGATCTGTGCGTACTGAAGGAGACACTCAATTTTAAACTGTAAAGTGCAACTGCACATTTGAGACTCGATACGGGAGAGCAGAGCTGACACAAACCTTGTAAACCTGTTACAACAGACTTACATGAAAATGTAGTCATTAAACCCTAGACTTACTCCGAACTATCAACTTGGTAAAGAAGGAAAAGGACCTATCAGACATATATATACAAATTTGTGTGCATCTATTCAGAATATATATAGAAGATCCACAAGAACCTGAAACATGAGTGGCCTCCAGAGAGGGCAACTGAGTGGCTATGGGATATACATGTAAGGACAACCTCTCATGTTCCCTACCCTGAAGTTAAGAAAACACGTTTAGGCAACACATTCTTAAGTTGAATAAAATAACAAGTGTATTGACTTGGTGTATACATGCATACACATGCATGTACGTGCACACCCACACACATTCCCTGCTATCAGTCCATGCTTTGGGCTTGGAATATTCATTGTGTGATACCCAACATGCATTAAGGAAATATTGTTTTAAAGCTTAATACATTCTAGCCTTGTTTTACATATTAAGAGAAAAAAATTTCAGTCTTTCAACATTTAATGATTGCTGTGGGCTTTTCATATGACTTTTATTATAGTGTGGTAGTTTCTATTCCTGGTTTGTTTAATGTTTTTGTTATGGGAAGGATGAATTTTGTCAAATGATTTTTCTTCATCAATAGAGATAATTAAGTAGCTCACTGTTTCACCTTGTTTATCTAGTATATTACACAGGTTGATGTTCATACATCCACCTGTATCCATGCATTCCAGGAATAAATCCTACTTGGCTGTAGTATATAATCCTTTGTATATAATACTGAATGTTAGCATTTTGTTGAGGATTACTGAATCAATAGCCATAAGGGATATTGGTTTATAGTTTTTTTCTTGCAGTCTTTGGTTTTCATAGCATAGTAATGCTGACCTCATAAAATGAGAAAGTACTCCCTTTGCTTCTATCTTCTGAAAAGTAGTGTAGAAAATTGGTATAAACTCCTACTTAAACATTTTGTAAAATTCACCAATGAACGCATCTGCTTCTGGTGCTTCCTGTTTTGAAAGCTTACTATTGGCTCAATTATTCAATTAAAAATAGACAAGAGGCCTCTCAAGATTCTAGCTTTCTTTCTGTGTGAGTTCTGGCAGACTGTCTTTCAAGGAATTGTTCTAATGCATCTAGGATATCAAATCTGTGGACACACAGTTGTTTATAATACTTTTAAATCACTTTTGATATTCATAAGGTATCTGTAGTGACATCTGCTTTTGCATTTCTGATATTCACCATTTATGTCCTCTCTTTTTTTCCTGGTAAACCGGCTTAGATGCTCATCAATTTTATTGACTTTTCCCATAGAAACAGCTTTTGGTTTTGTCTATTTCTTGTTTTCAATTTCATTTATCTTCTTTTTGCAGGGCCTCATACTTGTTTGGCAAGCACTCTAACACATTTGCCAGTCCCCAGTCTTTAAAAATTTTTGATTGTCATTTGCCTCAAAATATTTTTTAACTTCTTGACACTTCTTTGGCTCACGTGCTCTTGAGAAATGGACATTTTCAAGGTGAGTTTCTATTATTAATTTCTAATTTAATTCCACTGTGATCTGAGATAATTGTTCTGACTTCTATTAAAAAGAATTTTAAGGTGTTTTATGTCTAAAACGAGTTTTTAATATTCTCTGTGAGCTTGAGAAGAATGACAAAACTGTTGTTGAACAAAGTAGTCTATAAATGCCAATTACATTCAATTGATTGATGGTGGTGTTGAGTACAAATATGTCTTTTATTTTCTGCCTGATGAATTTGTCCTTTTTTTCCTTTGTAGTGCTAGGGATGAAACCCAGGGCTTCACCATCTTAGTGCTTTACCACTGAGCCACACCCCAGCCCTGGCCATTTTTTGGTAGAGGTGTACAGACATTTGTCACTATGTACTTCTTTAAATTCTATCAATTTTTGCCTCTTGTATTTTAATGTAGTGTTGTTAGTCAGATACCTGTTAAAAAATGCTATGTCTTCTTGAAGAACTGGTCCCCTTACCATATGTAATGCCTCTCTTTATCCCTAATAGCTTTGAAGTTTGCTTTGTTTGAAATTTAGCATGGCATACCTTTCTCCATCCATTTAATTCATTTTTATTTTTAAGGTGGGTTTATTGTAGAGAACATAGTTGAGTCTTATTCTTAATCTGCTCTGACAATTGCTATCTTTCTTAAAATTTATTTATTAATTTACTGGTATTAGGGATGAACTCAAGGTTTTGCACATACTAGGCAAGCACTCTATCACTGAACTAAAATCTCCAGCTCTTATTTTATATATTGAGACAAGGTTTTTCTACATTTCCCAGGCTGGCTGGCTGGCCTTGAAATTGCAATCTAGCTGTCTTAGACTCCCAGTAAGTGGGATTACCGAATACACCACCACATCCAGCTTGATTGCTGCATTTAGACTGAAGATTCAAAGTGATTACCGATACAAGTTATAATGATGCCTGCTATTTGTTATTCTTCCTTATTTGCTGCCCTTGTCCTTTGTTCCTACTTTCATTTGCTATTCTTTTCTGCTGATTATGGTTTTTTAAATATGGAATGCTTCACGAATTGTTTCATTCTTGTGCAGGGACCATGCTAATCTCTGTATCATTCCCATTTTAGTATATGTGATGCCTAAGTGACCACCCTATCGTGGTTTTAATTGAGGATTTATTATGATTCCATTTCTCTACATTCTTAGAATATCAGTTGTACTTCTATTTCTTTTTGGTGGTCACCCTGGAGTTTGAAAATACGCATTTACAACTAATCCAAACCCACTTTCAACTAACATTACAATGTTTCATGGATAGGATAATTTGTCACAAAAATAATTCTAATTCCTCCTCCCATCCCTTTAATCATTGTTGTCATTCACCTCACTTATGTATAAAGCACACATAAGC
Organism: Castor canadensis; assembly: GCF_047511655.1. Taxonomy (NCBI): domain Eukaryota; kingdom Metazoa; phylum Chordata; class Mammalia; order Rodentia; family Castoridae; genus Castor; species Castor canadensis. Next base: position 610,257 of record NC_133386.1, on the reverse strand, counting down.
AAGTATGCACACTTAACATGTATTCATAAGCACATACAATCACATGTATCATCCTTATTTTGAACCATTACCTACTACATCAATTTGCTTATTCTTTGATGTTCTTCCTTTCTTTATGCAGATGCAAATTTCTGACTACATTATTTCCCTGCAAGGCAGGTTTACTGGCAATAGGTTCCACTAATTTTTATTTTTTCTGAAAAAGTCATTTTTCTTTCACATTTGAGGGTTATTTTGGAGGGTACAGAATTTTAAAGAAAATTGAAAAAATAAAGAAAAAAGAAAAGAAAAAGGGAATTTTAGGTTGGTAGTGTTTTTTTCCTCTGAATATTTTCAGGCCACTCTATTTTTTATTGCATTGTTTCTGAGACGGTGGGTAGAATTATTTTCTCCTCTATAGGTAAAGTGTTTTTGCCCTGGTTTCTTTTTGGATTTTTCTGCATCTTTAATTTTTGTACTTTGAAATTATATGAATAGGCATAGTTTTTGTTTTGTTTTGGCATTTTTTTCCTGCTGTGTGTTCTCTCATCTCCCTAGATCTATGACATGGTATCTAATATTATTCTCTGTTGTTAAGTATTTATTTATTTATTTAATTCATATGTAAATACAATGTTTGGGTCACTTATAACTCCTTTTCCCCGCCCCCTCGCTACCAGGCAGAAACTATTTTGCCCTTATCTCTAATTTTGTTGAAGAGAGAGTATATGCAGTAATAGGAAAGATGAAGGGTTTTTGCTAGTTGAGATAAGGACAGCTATACAGGGAGTTTACTCACATTGCGTTCCTGTACATATGTGTTACATTCTAAATTAATTCTTCTCAAAAGTATTTAAATACTCCTTCTGTTCCATTTTCTCTGCTATTCACTCCCATTATGGGTAATTTTCATCTTTTGAGGCTGTTCCACAGCTCCTGGGTATTCTCCTCTTCCTTTTCAGTATTTGTTCTTCTTTTCATTTTGGATGTTTCTATTGATATATACTCAAGATCAGATTCCTTTCTCACTTGTGTCCGGCCTAGTAAGAGGCCTATTAAAGGCATTCTTCATTATCAGTTTAACATTTTTTGGTTCTTTTTCAGGATTTCATCTTACATTGTTCATGGTTCTTGTATGTTATTTTGTCAGATAGACTCTGGCTAATTTCCCCTAAAGGCAGATCTTGTTAAGAACAGAGTGCTCTAATTACAAAATGCATCCCCCCACACTCCTTGCCACAAGTCTAAAGGGATTTTCTGTAATATTTATTGTGGGAACCTGTTTCAATTACTGGAGGTAAAACTTAGAAAAGCTGGGGAGTGGCATCCTATGACTGAGTCCCTGTGGGGTTTTTAACTCTTAAGAATTCAAAACACCTAACCTCTAGCTATTCATCAACTATATTTTAGGTTCTAATATCCTGGTTTGGGGTTGTAGTTTCTGCTCTGGTACATTGTGACTCTTCTGTATAGGTCACTAGGGAATAGCAACCTGCTCTCTGATCTTACTTAAGGATCTTAGAAGATCTTTTCAGTTTAGCATTTTACTTGTTAGGATGGAGTAGTGACTTCAACTTCCTTACAACAAGAACTAGAAATGGGAATTTTTACCTTTGTTTTTGAAAGATTAGTTTTAGTGAGGTATAGAATTCTAGGTTTTGTTAGTTTAGTTCAGTAAAGATGATTGATGCTGCAATGCTTCCTGACTTACATTGTTTCTGATAAGAAGCCTACTATTTGCTTTCTCTTTTCTAGTTAGTTACCTTTAAATTTTTAACATAATTATTTCAAGTAAGTCTTTGCATAATTGTCTTCACGTTTCTTCTGCTCAAAACTCAATTTTCTTTGGTTTATAGTTTCATATTTGTAAATTTCTCATCTATTATTTCTTCAAATATTCTTTATCTGACCCACCATGTCCTCTCTTTTTTGGGGACTCAAATCAGAATATTATTAAACCACCTGAAGCTACAGGAATGCCGCTAATATTCTTTCAGGATTTTTTTTTCTACTTTTCTGAAGTTTCCTAATTCTTCTGCTGTGTTGAATCTGCTATCAACTCCATTTAGTACATACCATCTTGGACGTTGTTTTCATCTATAGACATGTGATTCAATCTTTCTTTACATTTTTAAATATGTGGGATACAATCGATTTATAACATATTATGTAACTGCTTTAAATTTTGAAAATTATTATAATAAACTTTATCACACTACTTTGGTGAGCTTTCATATTACCTTTGTGTCATTTCTGGGCCTGTTTTTATTTTCTTTTAATTTTGGCTTGTATATTCCTGTTTTTTTTATAGGTCTGCCAATGTTTAATTAGAACCCAGAAACTGTATTTTACTGACTTATATGCTGCATATTTTTGTATTCCCAAAAACATTCTTGATCTTTCCTCTAAGATGTAGTGATTTAGAATTTAAGCCTTCCCAGCTTTGCTTTTAAGCTTTGACATGCCACACCAGAGGTTTCTACATGTTTTTTTCTCTACCTTTTCTTTAGCTTAAGCATTACACTTCTTGACACTTCTACCTATATACTAAGAAGAAAGCCTTATGATTATCATGGTTTTCCTCTTTTATTGGTGAAAGCAAAAATTATCTGGAAGTCTAAGAATTTATTTTCTCCTTCTAGGTGTTTTTTTTTTTTTTTTTCCTTCCTCTCTCTCTCTCTCTAACCTTTGTAGTTTCCTTGCCAGGTGCATTGATGGGCTAAGGTGGAGACTCAAGTGAAACCTGCTGCACATCCTGCAACTGCTTGGGCAGCCCTGTCCTTTCCTATACTCTACTTTACAGTGTCGTGATATATTGACTTACCCATACTCCCAACTTTCTCAACTAAAGACAGGCTGAAGCAGTAGAGTACCTTCTGTGCAAGCATGAAGCACTGAGTTCAAACCCCAGTCCCATAAAAACAAATACGGAAATTATCAACTACTTGAAAGTTACAAATAACTCAGTGTATTCAGTGTCCACAGGTTTATTTAGTGAGTATTTATGGGATTATTTTTTAGTTTCTCAATAACTGGCCAATTCAAATTTCTTACCTCTGGAAGCCTAGATTTTAAAGACAGATATGATGATCACATCCATATCAAATAAGCTTTTTTTGGTCTATGTCTCTTCAGTCTCAGATTTTAGCCTACATGCCTCATTTTGACAAGGCTCATTCGATTTCCAAGATCACTTCAGACATTTAGTAGGCAGTAAATTTATAGAAGTCAACCTTGTCAGAATCAGAGAACAGAAGTTTCTCTTTACTGCTAGTGAACTGTTACTCAGACTTTAACACAGCACAGTGTTTGGGAACATCTAGTCACGAGGTTAAGTTAGGTTTGTAGCACATTCTGCTTTTTCCTAGCTGTGTAAACTTGGCCCATTTACTTTTCTTCTAATGGATTATTCTGTTAACTATAAAAGAGACATTAGAACCTGTAATGTTGCCTATTTTTCTGTTTCTTTCTTTTTTCTTCAGAATTCTCTTTTAGTTATTTGGGAATGACCTTGAAATATTTTACTGTGTTCAAAATTTTGTGCCTGCCTGTCATTCCTGGTTTCATTCTACTAATCGATCATGGGTCCTATAAAGTAGGTACGAAGAGAAACAACTACAGATTAGTGGATCACAAGTCCCACAACGCAGGTTCTACTCTGAGGTCTTCGACAACTTTGTACCTTTGGATAATTATTTTTCTCTAAAAGTCTCAATAAAAGACTGAGTCTTGATTACATTAATGGTTTCCAAAATGTGATTATATAAAAATACTGGCAGTCTACCATCACCAAAACTGAATGCCTTTTCCATTAATATCAGACAAATCAACAGAGTATTTAACTTTTTCCTATATTCTTCAAATGCCAAGATTGCTGATACTTTTGAAAACTCAAAACATTTCATTGTTTTGCTTGGCATGTTAGATTTTCATATATATATAAATACAGATGCATATGATACATATGTATGTACACACACACAAAGATGTGCATACACTGTGTCGTGTGTAGAAAAAAAAAGTTACAGTATTTGATTATTCTTCGGAAAAATGCAAGCTGAGTAATTTGAGAAGAACTGAATATCTTGCAAAAACTTTCTACCAGTTAACACAGGGTTCCATAAACTTAACTAAAAAGCCCTCAGCACCCAAGTCAAGGGTATTGTGTTCAGTTTCGTACGTGGAGGAAACGGGAAAAGGGAAAGGCAAGCCTTTCTTCCTTGGCTCTGGGGTGCTGGGCGACGGGGGGCGACTTGGGGTCTGGGCAGCCTGTAGGGCCCTCGCAGGCTCGCACTCACTGACTCCTTCTCGAACATGCTAGGCCTTCTGTCTTTCCGAGGCGTGGACGGCGCCGACGGCGGCGCCGGGGACTGGTTCGTGGACGGCTTTGCGCCTCTGCCTCGCTTCTCCATCTGGCTCTGCTCGGCTGTCCTCAACACCACGACCCCACTTTCCTCGGGTTGCCAAACGCTTCAGACGCCTCGCGCAAGAGCGTGCTTCCGCCGCGTGGCCGGAAGTGATGCGTTTAGCGTGCGCGGCGGGGAGGCCCGACGGCAAGGCGCGGTCGGTGTGCGTCATCAGTACGTGCCGTGGTCAAGAGCCGGAAGCTATGGAGGTAGGCGAGGCGGCTTGTAGTCCTGCTTCAGCCCCGTGGAGCGGCCTCGGGTCGCGAGGCTGTGTGCATCGTACTGAGCCGCGCTGTGGTGACCGCTGCGGCCCCGCAGGGATGAGGGGCTCGCGGCCGGTCCACGTTCGTCCCCTCAGACACCGGCGTCTCGCGGTAGCCCCGGTGCCGCCCCCCCCCCCCCGACAGTCCTCGTGCGGCGGCCCAGCGCGGACGGCGTAGTGGCCCAGTGGCAGTGGAGGGCGCGGCCCCCATCGGACGCGCGCACTCGCGCCGGTCGCGAGTGGGATCTTTAGGCAGCGGCTGGGGAGCCGACTCGGAGTCGTCCCTACCATGCGAGGGGTGAGAACGTTGGGGAGGGAGTTCAGCTCGGGGCGGAGGAGCCCATCGGTCCGTGAACCCGCCGAGGATTGGCCAGGGCTGTCGCGAGGGTCTTGGGTTAGGCTGTTCGGTGCTTAACGTAAACAAGTGTTTGTTTTTGTAGTCCGGGAATAATAAAGGCTTATCAAGCCGCTGCGAACTCCTCTATTGACAAATATGAGCAATAAAGCCTTTTAAGTTACTTTTAAGCACAGAAAGGACCTTTAACATTAAATCAGTGTTTTACCCATACAGCTGTTATGTGACCTAGAAAGCGCGGTAGCAATAGCCATGCTTTAGTGCATTCCATATAATTTATTTATCGGTACTGGGGTTTGAACTCGGCTTCACTCTTGTTAGACGTGCCCTCTACCACTTCAGCCACGCTTCCAGCCCACTTTAGTACATTCTGTATTGGAGGTATAATTTTCTCGTGATTTAAATATAGAGTAACTAATAGTCTTCTTTCCTGTTAAACAGTGTCCATTACGTTTTATATTTCAGATTTTAATAGGGGATCCCATTACTACATGTCTTTCTCCTTCAGTGTATGACATGATTTGTAAACTTGGGTTTGAAGTCAGAGAAAATTGTGATCTCAGTAGCATTGTAACTCAGAATGGTGAAGTATGCTGGAAAACAATCACAGGCTGTGTGAGATATGAAGAATCAGGTAAGTACTGTCTTGGTACCCCAAATTTCAGTGAGCACTGTTTCATTGAAAAATGCCTTTACCTGTAAAATCCCCTCCTTTACCCATTGCTTTTTTTAGTTATGATATAGGCCCAATTCAAAGGAGAAAAGGAATCAGCTGAAAAGAGGATGAGGCCAGAGAGGAGTAGGAAAGACAAGGGATGCTGGGTTTAGAAACCCTCCCATGAGCAGGAGGGTCAGGAGGCAGGCTGGGCTGTGGGCTGTTGACATAGATCTTAGGTCACCAAGACAATTTGGTGTAGAAAGTCATGTGAATTAATGATATGACTAGTGGCAGATTATGCAATCATTTTAAATGTCTTCTAGGCACACTGGCTCATTTTTTTTGAAGAGGAATATGGGTTGAGAAATTTAGTAATAGTTAGAAAATTGCAAATGAGCATACTCTGCCCCAGCAATTCCATTTCCAGAAACTTACATGACTGTTGCTTTCATAGATATGAAGGTGTGTGTGCAAGGTTACTCTGCAGCATTGCCTGTCATAGCTAAATAACTAAGCCAACAATCTGGGAAGAGCCAGAAGTTAAGCAGTCTGGGATTAGTTCAGTAAGGTAGGATAAATGCATACAGGGTTATATTATGCAGTGATAAAAAGGAATGAAGAGGCTCTGCTGGTGCAAAATTCTGTCTGAGCTAAATGAAAAAGAAATAGAAGGAAAAAATGTATGTGTATAAATATTTGTATGTGTACTCTGGAGATTAGTTGTAATAGTTACAATAGCAAGGGGGTAGGTAACTGGGAGACTTTCACCATTTTGTGTTTTTTGATTATGACCTATGTGGATGTTCAACCCCATACTTAAAGCATAAAAATAAAACCCATATTATGAATAAGTTCTTAGAACATATTTGTCATTAGAAATCTCCCAGTCTAATAATGTTAAAAAAAAAAGTCAGTTTACAATATCATATATAGTAACCCCTCTTGTCCTCAGGGGATGTGGTCCAGAGTCTTCAGTGGATGCCTAAAACTATGTATTATACTGAGCCCTACACATAACGCTGTGTTTTTCCTATATGCCTGAGTGGCCACACAGTACCAGAACCTAATTTCTCCTTACTTATTTTATGCCTGTTTTGCATCACCAGTCTTGCACTGTGGGGCCATCAGTAAATAAGGGCTACTTGAACACAGTGGTGTGATACTGAAGTTGGTCTGATAATCGAGATGGCTACAAAGTGAATAAAGGATAGGCAGTGTGGAGGCCCTAGATAAAGGGGTGACTCGTGTCTGGGACAAGATGGAGTGGGACAGTATGAAATTTTCTGCTACTGAGAACAATGCCCAATTTAAAACGTGACTTGTTTATATCTGGAATCTTCCACAAAGTGTTTTTGTACTATATTGACCATGGGTAGCTGAAGCTACAAATAAGGGGGACTGCTGTGTTCTTCGGTATGCGTGTCAGTTCTTGTAAACTTACATGAGGGTAATGACATTTTAAGCATTCTTCTCCTGTGTGCATCTTCCTGGTTTTACAAGGTGTGCCAACAGTGTCTCCTCCTTTTATGATCAGATAAGTGTCATGTAGTTTACTTCTAATGACATACATTTTATCAAATGTTCAATTTTAAGCTGATTATTGATTTTATGGAAATTTTATAAATGAATGCACTTTTTGATGACTGAGGCCCCTTTTCTTATCTGTTAAGGGCAAGATCTCGATTACTGGGGAAGTGTGCGGCTCCTGGGCCCTGTGTGTGAGGCTATCCACTTGCACTTCTTATCTCTAACCAAGGAGCAGTTTGAAATTCAGTATGCTCCATGGCTCCAGTGGACAAGTTTTCCGGAGGTTTGTCTTTTGAACCCCTTTGATATAAAAGATTTCAAATACCACTTAGAAGCCCTCTTTCAGTACTCCAGGTGTGAAGAAGGTTGCAAGAGGGTTGAGGGTTATAAGAGAAATCTGAGTTGTACAGGTGTCCAGAACCCAGTAGAAGAATGTGCACCTTTGAACAGCTTTTGGGTTTTTGTAGAATTAGGAGTCGGGGCTGGTGCTTGGTAGAGAGGTGCTCATCCAGGAACAGGAAAAAATCCACTCCAGTGTATAAGACACCTCACAGAGGAGGTGAGGTGTCTTAGGAAACCAGGAAGGAGAGTGCTTGGTGTGTTAACAGTGAATTGGAGAAAGGATAGGTCTTTTGGGGCCCACCCAAAACCTCATTTGGCTTGCTTTTTTGTTTTTCTCCATTTCATTTGACAAATGACTACAATAAAGCAGTACCTGTAAGAACTCTAATTCTAAAACTTCCTAATTTAGAGTATAAGGACCATTGCTTTTCTATTTGTAACAGCTCTTCTAAGTGGCAGGGTGAGCTGCCTTGTGTTTATTATGAGGAACTAAGTTAAATCGCAGTGGGAAGTAAGATGTGGGTCAAAATATTTGACTTTTCATAGTAATGCTAGATTTATTGCTTTCAATAAACATTTAAAAAAAAACTTTAAAGACCTCCTTAGATACTAAAATATTTTTCTTGATTGTGTAGGCATGGTAATACTTAAGTAGAAAATGTTTGTCACAAAAAACTAAAACAGCAGCTACGTATTGTAGAGGTTGAATTCGAATAAATTAGTGTTGTTACATTACTACTTCGAGAAATATTTTTAACATGTAGCTTACTCTAAACAGTTGTTTCTGGAAGTATTTGGAACCTTGGGAAACCTGCCCTCTCCTGCTACTTCTCTCAGTGTGATGAAGTTGGTGTCGTGTCTGGAGCGAGCCCTAGGGGACGTGAGTGTGAGACTTCTCACTGTTGGTCCATTAGGTTATCTGAACGAAGGTGAAATCATCAGATTTCTTAGTTTGAATTAGTTTTCATATAAAGCAGTCATTTGGTACAGATTTTCAATATTTTTCCTTTTGAATGATTGTAAAATTGTTTGTTTCTAAGTACTTCTCTCATTTGTACAAATAGTTGCTTCATGAATAACTCTAACATTAATTGGCTCTTATAATGCATTGTACAACTTTGTTTGAATTTTAGGTGTTTTTACTGATTGGGAAGGAATGCCCCTTTCTCTTAAGAGATCTGCTTGCGTCTGAGGAGCTTTCTCAGGTCTTTGGGCATTCTGCGGTAAGCTCTTTCTAAAACATACAGAGTAAACACAGCACAAAGTGCTTGGTATTAGCAGTGCTTTTTTGTTCTTCCAAAACTGATGTCACCTAGGGAAAGATGAAATATTTCAGCGATTCAAGGGTCTTTCTCCTTCCTCTCCCTTTCAGAATTGCCTCTCTTCTGTCCCTCTTCCACCCACACAGCAGGCTTTCCTTTCCTGAGTCTGATGTGGTAGAATAACTTCTGGAGTCCAGACAGAGGAGCAGTTTGAAACATACTGCTTTGATCAGTTACATATTTATGCAGTGCTAACTCAATACAGAATATTTTTTAAACCTTTAAAGTAATGACATTGTAATTTTATTCTAAAATATCAATGTTTTTAATATGTCAAAATTTATGCCCTTTTCATCCACTCAAATTTATAGTAAAAAAAAAAAAAATTTAGACATTGGTAAGAAAGCAAACAGAGTGAATACTTTTCCTGAATCTCCTAGAGGGCATGTGATCAAAGAGGCTGAAGACTGGGGGACCTCCAGACAGCTCAGTGAGTCAAGTTCCCTGAAGAGGAAGCCAGGGCAGTTGTATGTCAGCCAGGCCAGCAAGCAGCTGTTTTCCCTATTTGGGGATGAGCCACCATCTTCATTGACGCCCTCCCGCTCTTTATTGAAGCCTTGCTCTTGTCAGCTTGAGCATTATTTTCCCTCCTGGAGCTCAGGGTACAGGAATAAAGTGCAGCCTCTCATCGTTACACTGAATTCTTCATCGCATTTTCTGTTCTTTGCTGTCTGCCTTGTGTGCACAACCATTTGCCTACCTATGGCCACTTTTAGCCTCTGGATGGTTTTTCTTGGTCATTGGCATAAATACTTGATGGCCTAGACAATACACACCCAGAGTACTAAAAATTAGTGGGAGAGGGCCAGGCATAGCATCTCATACTTGTAATCCCAACTATACAGGACGGAGGTGTAGGTAGAGGATCACATATGAGGCCAGTCCTGGGCCAAAATGCAAGACTCTATCCAAAAAATGACTAAAGCAAGAAGGGCTGGGGAGTGACTCAGGTTATAGAATGCCTGCCTAGTAAACTGGAGGCACTGCGTTCAAATCCTAGTGCTGGTAAGCAAAGACTTCTGAGCTGAGTGTTAAACTCTCTTATGTTGGATTGAAACTGTTCTGTGTGCACATTCCACTGCTGGTCCTGGTTCTGCTTCTGAGAGAAGTTTAGAGTATGCCTCACTCCTCTTCTCTGCAGTAGTGTTTCATGCAAATGAAGAATGCTTTTGCTCTTTCCTTTGGCCTGACTATTCTCTTATTGTATGGTTTTATTTTCTGTTAATTTCTGAACACCTTCCTCTTTCCTGCCTCTCTAACACATGGGAGCAGTGCTGTGGCTTCAGACAATTACTGAGCCCTTGGGTAGGGTCTTGAGGCAGGTGTGCTGTTCACTCTACAGAGAGGGCTGGAAGCGGGTGGAGGACTGTACTTGGCTTGCTGGCTTGGCTGTGGTTGCTATCCACACGAGCACACACTGCCTAGTGCCAGGCCTCTTCCTGTCACTTTTGTCTTATTTACATACTGGGTACCTCTGATGTGTGTTAAAGCAATGCAGCCTATGTGGGCTCCCATTCCTGGAAAGAATTTGGTGTCTTTCCCACTGAGTTCCTGTCCTTACTCAGTGGGAGAATAGCAGTGCCTTCCTCAGAAGTTGTTGTGAATGAGCAGATGAGTCATGCATAATATGCTTGGCACATGACACAGTCATCAGTGTTGGCTTACTGTTACTACTTTATACTGGCCAAAACTGTCGACTTTCTTAAGTTTAAGGAAGAAAGCAAACAGTGTCTTAGTGTTGTATTGATTTACTCACAATTCAGTAATTATTCAACCATTTGGTGATCTGCTGTCTTAATGGATTAGATGGACGTGCTGAAAGTCTTCATTGGCTCTCCCCGTGGACTCAACCTGAGAAACGTCTTATGGCATGGGTTTGCATCACCTCAGGAAATCCCTCCGAAGTAAGTTCCTAGTTAAGTAATTTTCTTTCTTTTTTGATGTGTTTAAGAGTTTGCTATTCCTTGATTTTCACAAGAGGGAAAGATTAATTTTGTGAAAGACAAGAGTGAGACAGGGAAGGTCAAATTCCATATCAGTGGTAGAGTAACCAATGGTACAGGGTGTGGTTTCAAGGCCTTGTACCCCACAAGCACTCAGGCGTCCAGAAGGATGTGGTGGCAAATTAGAGACCCTGGGTTGTTTTAGATATTGCTGTCTCTCCCAGCCATTGCACAGCTTAATGTCTACAGCTCAGCAGTTTGAAAGCTCTTTATATGTGTGGCTGACTTCTTCCAACAGATGGCTGTGGTATTCTCCCTCAGATACTGTGCAACGATGCTGTTGTTGACGGCAGGACTGGGTCAGCTGCTAGAGAGTTACCTTCAGCAAACTAAAGTCACATTGGCACATCGACCTTTCGTAACTCTTACAAACTTAGAGGATTTGATTGTTTTTCCTGGCAAGTACTACGTTCCCCATTGCCCCCCTTAAGGTGTTAGTCAAGTAAGTAAATAGCATCAAGACTTAAATTCTTTTTTTTTTTTTAATCATGTTGTTGTAGGGGTACATTGTGACATTTACAAAAGTGCTTACAATATATCTTAGTTAAATTCACCCCCTCCATCATTCTCCTTTAAGACTTGAATTCTTGAGGTGTAATAAAGTACTTTCAGTGGCAAGATGACTGTGAGTTGCTTGAAGAACCTCTTAAACTTTATCCCTTCCAGCTACCCTGGAACTCTTGTGAGGATTCTGAGAGTTACAGATGTGTCAATCAACATAACAGCTAATCTGTTCCTCATGTATGTTGACATACACAGTGGCTTAAGGACATTTATGATGTATGTTTTCTTCTTTTAATTCTTGTGCATTTGCACTCATAATCGAAAATGCTTATAGAATGAAAGGTCTCCTATGTCTTCTAAAGATATGTTGTCTGCTCCAACCAGAACCCTACTTAGGGTTACTGCCTAAGTCAATGAGGAAATGTAGCTGCCATGTTCCTTTTATGCAAGGTCCCTGAGACCACAACACTCTTGACTGTAGGTCAGGTGTCTTCCTGCTTTAGAGGGTAGATTGCTGCAAGGGTCCCAGTTCATCTACCCGACAGAATCAGCTTATTAGCAACTCTTCCCATCATTTTTCACTTGCTTAGTGTGATTGTCATTAAATATATTTGCTGTTTTGCAGACATTACGTATGAGGTGCTTGCAGTGTTAGAACAAGTGATGACAAAATCTGCCTTCGTATTAAAAATCATGCTACCATATTGGAGAATGGCGCTGGTCAAGTTCAAGTCGCACAGGTAGCCAGGGTGGCACGGCAGAATTGTTCTTAGTTGAAGGCCAGGCCTCGATGGCCCTCGTTGCTCATGCTTTTTTTGCTGTTACAGTGGAAGTGAACAAATATGGGTCTGACTGGAGTGGATCGAACATGAAATAACTTCATTTAATTACTAGAAGATAGCTTATAGGTGTGTTTGAAACATTAGGTGCCATCCTCTTGATATAGTAAACATAACTTCTTCAGAATTAGTTCTGAAATTGTTTGAGTTCTTACTATAAGAGAAACATTGAGTCTGGCCTTAGAGAATCATGAAACAAAAGTAATCTTGGGCATCATATTCCCTCAGTAGTAAATCATATACAGAAACAAGACATGGGACAGATAGAGACCATCTCAGATGACCTCATCCTTATAACTTTCATTTTTACGTCCTGACCACCACTGAAATCTTGAAATTTGAGTAGTTTTTCAGAAGTGACAAGCAGGTCTTTGGTGACATTTTGTTGTACAAAAACTACTAAAATGATTCACCAGACATTGAAACAACAGAAAATGGTTTTAAAATCACTAATGTAACAAAGCTGTGAGTGTTTTTATTCCGTTTCTCATTAGTAAGTAATAACACTTTTTGCTTTTAAGACCACATTGGTCTTACCTGGACTACAGTGTAGTTACTGTGATGTTCGTGTTAATATTTATTTTGTAAATGTGGACTTTTGCTGATTTTCCCTTCAATTTCACAGGTTTGCTGACTGCACCATATTGTTGTTGACACAGCTGGAGACTGGACTCAGGAGAGTTTTTGCTGCAGTTAACAAGTGTGCACACAGGCTCCTGACTGCTGAGGTACACATGCTTGTTATTGGTTGGGATTGTTCTTCTTGTATTGTTGATTTTCTGTGGCTAATTAAAAGATTTTAAAAGTATCTCATTTTATTTGTCAATAAAGTGATTTTTTTTTTTTTAGCTAAAAGGTTTCTTTGCAAGGCGTCCCTATCATTTTTTGTTGCTTCCTATTATAGTGATTTTATACAATTTTTATTTAATTATGATTGTGTCCTTCAAACTTAATGATGTCATGAGCAGTAAGTACTTTTTCTCTCTACCCATATTCAATGGCACATCATGAAGTCGCTGTGGTCTCCAATGCTGGTGTTGGTGACTAGAAGTATCACTGTGGAATTGTGTGCTTGTGACACACCGAGGCAGGTCTGGGGTTGACTGACCTTGGGAAGTAATTCCTCTGAGCTTTAGTTTCTTCATCTTAAAAAAAATGGGAGAGTAACAGCTTTCAAGGAAGTTGTAGGATTTAGAGATGATTGTACAAAATACCTACTACAGTGCCTACCAGGTAGTTTGTATGCCTCCTTCCACACACATGCTTGCACACACACGAGGGTACATGCACACATCCTCACAAACGTATCACACACAGGCATCCATTTGCACACTTTCTCAAACACCTGATGCATATTCAGGTATGCACTGTGCACAGGTATGTATGTGCACATATACACACATCTGTACATGGCACTGCACTCACACAGAACATGCACGGGTACACCCACACTGTTGCTGCAGAGATCCCGTGTGAACTCCTGATTGCCCTTTCTGAGCCAGGAGTTTATGCTGGCTTCTATCCCTCTGGCTCCCATAATTGCATTTCTTCCCTGGGTAATAATTATGCTGCTAGCAATGGAGACCCCAAGTAACATGACTATAGTGATGTAAATAGGGTGCAAGTGCATCTCCTTTTCGTGAGTGAGCAATCCCAGCTGAGATGCACCACCTCCACCATCATCCCTGTGCTTCTCCCACCTGAAGAGGCTGTGCCTGCTTCCATAGGTGACTTCTCATGACTCAAGCTTGCGGCATCAGCTGTCACTTCTACCTTCCAACTGGTAGAAAAGGACAGCATGCCCCCTGTTTAAGGATACTTCTGGAGTTGCACACTATTCCTTCCTATCCAAAGCTCAGCTAGCCTGAGCTGCCAGGGCCACATGGAATGTTTCTGCATGGCCATGTGCTCAGCTTGCTGGGGAGAGTCAGCTGGTGCACATTGTGGGAGGGACAGCAGCACCTGCTGAACCGTGGGTTCTCATTTCTCCTCCGAGTTCAACTTCTTCATGTAAGCGTTCTGTAAATGCCTCAACCCAGATTTTCACCTTGAGCACTCACAGAAGTCTGTGCCATGCTTTTTCCTTTGTGGGAACAGCAGTAATTTAAAACTTTTGATTCAATAAAAATGAGAATTCAACATACCAGAAATTTTTCTATACAGCTAAAGCTGCAGGTGTTTTATAGCATCGAATGCCAGGGATTTCCAAGGCAGTGTCACCAGTGTTTTTTGGTCTGGATTAAGGGTTCCACCTGTTTGCTGAGCACCTTCATATGTGTTTCCCCACCATATCAAGCTTGCTTTCTTTAAAAAGGCATATTTTTCTCCATAAGTTCTTAAACATTCCTAAAGTCATCCTTGACATCTTTGTCTCTCTGGCAACAAAGGGGGACACTGTCCATGCCTTCCTTCTGCACATTCACTTTGCCCATCCTGACCCAAGACTTCCATAATCCCCACCTGGTAAGGGTTTCACTGCCTCCCAGTGGCACCATGGCAGGGACAAGCCCTTGACATGAACCTCAGAGGGATACTGGTGAAGACTTTCTGATTCTTTTTGAACTGATGGGAAAAAGAAAACCATTCACACTGATGGGGTGTTATGTGATGCTTTGATATATCCATTGTGTAATGCTGAAATCAGGTTAAATGTTTATGGTCACATCTAAAAATCCTTCTGACTCTTGGGTATACTCAGTACCATCACTGTCCGTGGTCACCAGAACTTTCACTCATGTGTAACTCCTTTGAACTCTTTAATCACCCTCTCCCCAGCTCCATTCCTACTATCCTCTCCATTCTACTCTCGACATCTGTGAGGTCAACTTTTTTTACATTCAGTAGGAGTGAGATTGTGTGGTACTTTGTCCGGTTTATTTCACTTAACGTAATGATCTCCAGTTCTGTTCATGTTGTCACAAGCAACAGGACTTCATTTTTTATGGCTGAGTAGTTTTCCACCATGTAAGTGCCACATTTTCTTCAGCTCCCATTGTTTCCATTTCTTGGATATGGTGAATAGTTCAATGAACACAGGAGTGGAAATGTGTCTTCATACTGATTTCATCTCCTTTGGATATATACTCAGGCATGGGATTGCTAGATCATGTGGTGGTTCTATTTTTAATTTTTTGAGGAACCTCCATACTGTTTTCTGTAACAACTGTGTTCATTGATGTTCCTACCAACAGCGTGCTGGGGTTCCCTGTCTCCACATCCTGGTCGACATGTGCTGTGTTTTTGATAATAGCTCATTACTGAGCAAGATGACGTCTCACTGTGGTTTTAATGTGCATTTTCCTGATGATTCTTCTACTGAGCAAACGTTCATGTGCCTGTTCCCATTTGTTTGTCTTCTTTTGAGAAATGCCCATTTTTAATCATTTTATTTTGTTGTTGAGTTTTTAAGATCCTTACATCTTCTGCATTTTTAAGATCCTTACATCTTCTGCATATTAAGCCCTCGTACAGTTTGCAAATATTTTCTCCCATTCTGTTGATCGTCTCTGCACTCTAATGATTGTTTCTTTTGCTGTGCAGAAAATGATGTGATTCCTTTTGTCTGTGTTTTCTTTTGTTTCTTGTGTTTTTGATGGAGTGTTGTCCAAAACATTCTTGCCCTTTGCAGTGTCTGAAGCATTTCCCTGTGTTTTCTTATAGTAGTGTCAGAGTTCCAGGTCTCATTACATCTAAATGTTTACCCATTTTGAGTGATGGGGGTTTGTGGATATCCAACTTTCCCCATTTTCTGATTTTTAAGGGTTTATCTGATGGGGAGAGAGGAAAGACTTTTATATCAATTCAATAAAAACTAGGTAGAAATTAATACATGTGGTTTATGGAGAAAAATGAAAAATCTTTCTGGAGAAAGTAATGGGATGCTCACATAAAATGCTGATATTGTAACATTGCATGAAGTCTGGCTGAATTATCCCACAAGCTTTATGAGGCAGGCATTATTCACATTCTGTTTGCAGAGAAAACCCAAGGCTATGGGATTAAATAGGTCACCCAGAGTCTCACTTGTCAGAGGTGATGAGGTTGGGATCAGAGCTGAGGCATCTCATCCTGGAGGCTGTGTCTAAATGCTGTGCTGATCACATGAAGATGCAGATATCAAAGACAACTTTTGGAGAAAACACTGCATTATAACCACTTGTGCAAAAATAATAACCAGTTATCAGGTTTTATTTGTATGGATAGTGATTTGTTAAGGTGTGGGACCCTAAATTTTAGAAATAGCTGAAATACTTGCACAGTCAGCATTCTCACATGCCTCAGTCATCAGACATACTCAGTTCCCATGTAGTACACTTATTTTGCCTCACAATGTCTCCAAATAAAGGTTCCTTTTCACAAGAGCGTTTCAGATTTGTGTCTCTGACCATAATTTTTTTTCCTACTTTGAGTAGGTTATGCTGTTGTACTTTGCTTTACTTAATTCTTTTCGTTTCTTCTCTTTTCTGCAGTCAACAACACTTTACACC
The DNA here is from genome assembly GCF_047511655.1 of Castor canadensis. Lineage (NCBI taxonomy): Eukaryota > Metazoa > Chordata > Mammalia > Rodentia > Castoridae > Castor > Castor canadensis. Next base: position 593,573 of record NC_133386.1, on the reverse strand, counting down.
ACCTTTGATGAAGTAAGTTGTTAAACTTACTCAACTTGAAATAAAATGTCATCTTTTAAAATGCAGAGTGAAACAGATTTTCCATAAATCATATACATACAGGAAAATATTGATAGTAAACTAGCAAAAAGGAAAGTTTATAGTAGATTTAATATAGCTTTGAGGTTAATTTTGAGACTCATTCTTACTAATCTAATTTCTAAAGTTACACAAAATTCAAAGCTGGAAAATGCCAAGAGATACTAATATTATTGGGTGTAATTATTTAGAGCTGACATTTTAAATTTAGTGGTGTGTATGTGGTGGTTGTCAAGTTAACAGTGTACTTCTTTTTTGGTGTTTTAGATCTTGGCAAAACACTTGAATGATGGTACAATCAACCAACTTCCCCTTCTCCTTGGAGAGCCTGCTATGGTAAAGTATTAGGTATTTTCAGCCTTGTATTCTTGTGTTTATGAATCTGCTGTCACTGCTCAGAATGGAATGAACATGGGTTGAGGTGGCTCAAGAGCAGAGTCACCCACAGCTGAGCTCCCTCCCAGATGCCAGCCTAGCCTGGGCCCCCAGGTGGGCACTGAGCTCTGTCTGATTACTGCATGCCCTTTTAAAGCCTGACAACTTAGCTGCCCTGTTGCTAAACATTTGTGTTTTTTGGTTCTATGTGATATAAATGGGACTATATTATTTGCTTTGTGAAGAATAGCAGGAGTCAAATGGGTCTAAGAGTGTTGGATGAAAAGAGAATTGTCTTTCAGAACTTTATTTTATGAAGATACTGCAATGATTGCTCTGCATATTTCATATCTATTCCTTCTGACTGAGAGCAGACTTGGATTCTAGTTCCCATTCTGTGACGTTAAGCTAGATGCCTTATGGGCTCTGGGCATCCCTTCCTGCCAGCAGAAAATGAGACAGCTGAACTAGGTTGCCCCATATTCTTTTCCATCTTGAATCTCTGGGGCTGTCCATTCTTTTGCAGTCTTCCCAGGTCAGTTGTCTGGACAGTGACATCTTGATTTGCCTGCAAAGTTTATTTCCAAATGTTGGCAGCCCAGTTTCCTCCCTGGAGGAAGGTGAGAATAACCAAGTTATGTCATTAGGTACTAGCACCTTCCAGGCAGGTCTGCACTTAGTGGTTGGTCCTTAGGACCTTTTGGCTCTCATGTCCATCCTATCTGGTGCACAGGGAGCAAGGTTGCCTGTCAGAACCCCAGCTGCAGTGCTGTGATGAACACAGACTGTGAGGCTCACATTTCCCATTGGTTCCTCAAATGTGCCAGGCACACTGCCATCCCCCCCTCCCCACCACCACTAGGACCTTGTACATATTCTTCCATCTGTCTGTAGTGCTAACAAAACATTTCTGTCCTTCTGAAAGGATTTTCTCTGGGATTTCCTGAACTATCAGGAGGGCCCCCGTCTGCGCGATCGCTTAAGCCATGGAGAGATCAACTTAGGTGAATTTCCAAAAGAAGCAACCATTCAGCTGCTTGCCTTTTCCCTTGTACTTTCACTCCAATTTGCTGGGGAAGATGTGCTGTCAATGTTTAAGGTAATATAGACAGAGGAGATAGCTACTTAGACTCTGTCACTCAGCAATGAAAGAATATGTCTTAACTTTCCAATGTAATTAACTGTTTATCTTTTGTTTTAATCTTAGTTACAGTATTGCCATATCAGAATAATTGTGAAATCTTTACAGATGTCTTACATTAGTGAATGACATATTTACATCATCTATAAACTGTAATTCTTTGGTTATTTTAAAATAAATACAATGTTTGCTACTGATATTTTTATTTTCAGATTATATGTGTGACAGTTATTGTTTAAAAGTTCAAGCAATACAGAAAAATTGATATAAAATGTAAAATCATCAGTTGTCCCATCTTCCAGGAATGACTACTATTAAAAGTTAGGTGTCTTTGCTTCTGCATTTTTCTATGAGCATACCAAAGTGGGTTCATAGGAAGAGATGTTATATTTTGTAACTAGTTTTCATTAGGTATATCTTTGGAGGGGTCTTTGTTGTGCTTGCTCTTTTTGTCAGCTGTTGTTTCACAGTTCTTCAGTGATGGTTGTATTATAACTTTGCCTAATGAGGAAAATTCCTAATTTTGATGCTGAAATGAACATCTTTGTTCATTTGGGCACTTGAATTAGTAAATTTGTAAAAATAAATTTCTAAGGCTAAAAATACCAGTAAGACCTTTTTTTCTTTTTTATTTATTCATAACATTTTCATCTTTTCTTGCATTTATTGGATATTTGTGATTCTTTTGTTGACTTTGTTTTGTTCAGTTTTATTTTATTAGCCTCATTTGCCATTTTCATTGCATATTTGTCTTTAACTTTTAGTTCTTTTTTTCCATTTGGCTTCTGCATTTGGAGTAATTTTTAAAAGCCTCTTTGCTTTCCAGAATTATAAATATATTTGCAGTTTACCATTTCCTTTAAAAAAAATCTTCTCATTTACATCTTTGATCTAAGAGAAATTTAGTCCATCTTGGGAGTGAGGTAGAGAATTTAGCTTTACTTCGTTTTCCTCTACAAATGGATAGCAAGTTGTCTGAAAGCCATGTCAAGGGTCAGCATCTTAGTCAGTGTGTACCAGGCCCCGCCCTCGACTTTGTTTACTAAAATCTCTAGTCTTTATTTAAGCTTGTTGATAATGTTTCTTAGGACTCTTCTTTTCTCAGGATTTCCCTGCCTGTTTTCTATGTTATTATTCTGTGTGAACTTGCATAGTTAAAATAAACACAGAAAACAAACCAAAAAGGAAGCGTTTTTCATGAACTAGCTTAGGGAAACTGACATGTTTTGCAGTATTTAAAACTCCTTAGTGATATGGCATCTCCCATCTTTATGCCTGCTGTGGGATCACAACCTAGCCCTCTCTAAGTTGCATATCTTGCAAGTGGCTACACAGGCCCACATCCTCTTAGTCCTCTCTTCTCTGCTTTCATATTCTATACTCAATTCTTTATCTTAAAAATGAGTCCCAAGTCTGTTAGTCCCTTCACTCCCATGCCACCACCTGGCCAAAGCTCCCATAACCTTCCCTCAAGTGATGCTGGTTGTAACAGACCTCTTTCTTCCAATGACCTCTTCATTCTCATCTGAACACTACAGCCAGATCCTTTTTCAGACATTTTGCCCCCATAGTTAGAGTCCCTCCTGTGATTTCACAGTTTACATCTTAGAACAGAAGCCTGTAGGTTCACACTGTCCCCCTGGGACTCATTACTAACCTGCACACAGTTCTCTGCCTGCCCTGCTGGGACCTTACGTGTGAGGGTTAGTGTGACTCGGGCTCTCAGGTGTGAGAGTGGATGAAAGGTCAGTACATGGCCTGAGCTCTGAACTTGTAGCCATGTGAGTTGCTTGTTCTATACTGTTGAGAAATCTGGAGTTACTGCTCATTGTACTTGTAACAGTCGGCTCCTTGGCTTTTCTTTCTGCCTCTAATAGTTTTCAATTTCAATAATTTTTTTACTCTTATTTTTTAAAATACTTTTATGTTTAGTGATTAAATGTTTTTAGCCAGGTAAATTCTCTTGTAGTTTTATTGATTTTTTTAGCACTTTTTAAAAAATTGTTTCTAATTGTTTGGAATCTTTTTCTCCTTATGCAATTGTAGTTCTGTTGTATTGTAGGTGAGGGTAAATGTGGCCTTTGCAAGTTATGGTTGTTAATCGACTCTATTTAAAATCATTTTGTTGAGTATGGTTTGAGTACTGTGCCCAGCTTATTTTAATGAAGAGTTTTACTTTATTTTAGCTGCACAGAATTATTTGAAGGAAGATACGAGAAGTTAAGGCTATAGGTTGCCTACATTTCAATAAAAGAACAGTAAAGTTCTGTTTTCTTTAAACCAGGAGGAAGCGGCAATAAAATTGTTGATCAGTCTTGCAGAAGGCTACAGTTCCCGCTGCCATCCAGTTTTTCAGCTTAAGAAACAGGTATGCCAAGTTCAGGGCACGTGGGAGAGGGGTCTGTGTGTTTGAAATGGCTTCTTTTACAGAGGTGTTACAGGGTCCAAGTGCCTTGTCCAGTCAGACTTGTGACCACAACATGCCACTTGCTGTATGACCTTGACTGAGTGGCTCAGTTTTCTGAACTGGGCTCAGGTCCCATAACTAATAGTTGAAAGTAAAGATGGTATTTGCTTCATTGGATGCTTTAGCATTAGTGGAAGAATGTTGTGTTTAGCATGGAGCCTTAGCAGGCTGCTGTTATCTTTTCAATCCAGTGCTTTATCAGGTGAGGAATGCCATTTTTTCTTTTCTATATAAGACTAGCTTTTGTTAACATACAAACTCAAACAAACAATAGACTTTTAAGTGCTTCTACCAGGAAGTTCTAATTTGAGAATTGGCTAAGGTGCTTCACTCTACATATGGTAGGATGTGAGGGTAGTATGGGGGACAGAAAGAGGACAGTCACTAGGCATATCAGACTCAGGATGGCTGCTTGAGTGGACACTAACCACAAGAGTGCCTGGCACATGGCAGCACAGGCAGAGATTTTCAGAGGTAGCTTGGAGAGAAGACTGAAGCTCAATTGACAATGTCTGTGGCAGTGAGAAGGAGCTTTCCAGTAGAGGAAGTAGAGAGAAACAATGTCTGGTGCTTTGAAAGGAAGGCTCAGTCCTCATCCTGTGGTCAGTGGGTTCTGGTTTGGGGACAGGCAGATCAGCTGAGTCATTCCGATACCATTCACCATTCACATCACATGACCTTCTCATGATTCTGCTCCTTCCAAGGTGTCATTGCGAAGGTAGAAGTTTCTGAACTTGCCTAAAGGGACCAGTGTTTAGAGAGATAGGTGGTGGGAGAGAAGGTTCCAGAAGGAAGGGAAGCTTCTGAAAAGCCCTGCAACCCAGCTGCTTCGTCTCCTGACACTCAGGCCTCCTTGCGCTTCTTGCTGTATTTCCTTGGCCCCAGGCAAATCCCCCCAACCCCATGGCTGTTTTGAAACCTCCCCATTTCCTGTTCCTGCCCTCTGCTAGTTATACGTCTTCCATTTGTGGCAGTCCTGCATCCAGGCTTTATAGACTTAACTGCCCTGGCTATTGCTGCTGTCTAAGATCACCCACTTTTGGTGGCATCTGTCACTGCAGTTTGATTTGTTCACATTACTGTGGGCTAGAGAGGACTCTGCTGAGGGCTTCAGCCAGGAATTGATGGGCTGTGGGGCCTCAGAGCTCTGCTGGGCAGGTGTCCCTTTCAAGAAGACTAGAAACTGACCAGAGGCCTCACAGGCCCCTGAGTCACAGATGATGCTGGCTTCACACAGAGCTCATTGTCCTGAACCAGGGGTAGACTTCCACAGCACTTTCACATCTACTGTGTGCGCTTGGTCCTAAACCAGCTACTAAAGCTAGGGGACATGGGTCCCATCTCTCAAGAGTGTCACTCTGGTGTTCAGAGCACCCACCTGTTAAATAGCTACCAGTCCTCCAGTAGGCTGACCACCTGTCCCCACCTGAGCATGCCGAATTCTTTTCAAATATTGTAGAATTTGTGACAAGTTTTGTAAGTAGTAGCTTCTCGAAGGGATTTAATGTGTGTAGCAGTTGAAAACGTACTTTCTCAGATGTCATTGTGAATTCCAGGTGCTGAGCTGTGAGGAAAGCATCAGGATTTGGCCTCTACTGCCTTTGCCAGCAGATCCTGGTCAGGAACCAGGCAGGTGTGTGACCATGGGCTGTGTTACAGTCAGCACAAGAGTTCTTTCTCTCCTGGGGCTATTGGAAGACGGATGGAGGGGAACTGCTGTCCACGGTGGCTGCTGCAGGTGTGCTGAGCTGAGCACAGGCTTTGCCGAGGGCCATCTCCCAGACGGAGCACAGGCTGGAGGGGTCTGTGGGGAGGTCACTGGCACCTGCTGAGAACTGCTTAGCACACAATTAGAAAGAGGGGTGTGGGCTCAGGAGGAAGAGGGTGAAGATAGAATTTCTGGAGTCAGAATGCAGCAGCATTCTCACTTGGTGGGAAAATCTTTGGCAAGCCATAGATCACCTTAGCTGTACACAGTGCGCTTTCAGCATACCGTGTCAGTCGTTTTTACCACTCTGGGGGGTGAGTGTCTGCTTTTTCTTTATATTGGAGAAACTGGTTTCAACAGGTAAGCATTGTTGATTGAACATTAAAAAAAGCATCATTTCGCACAGGCACTGATGCAGGGGTTCTCGTTATCGTCAGTATATTTTTGAATATTGTCTGTTTTTCAGATTGGAAGACAATGCTAAAACACATGCCTGCAACTCTCTAATTACAAGGATTTTGTGTGCGCTCTTTCACCATATGCCTGAGAATCACAGTGTTGTTAAAGACTTGGATGATCTTCCCACAGAGCAGTGAGTGCCAGGATGCCCTGAGAACTTTTGACACATTATCAAGCAAGGGGAACAATCTTAGTGTTAACTTCTTTAAACATGGTAGTCGAGCTGGAATCCCAGGGTTGGTGCCTCAAGAGGGATTATTAGATAGAGTTTGATAATCTCTGTGTAGACATAGGTGTGTCCATTGAAGGTAGAAATACTCTGACAACTGTACCTTACTTACCTCTTGTGTCATGCCCCAGTCGTACTGGCAGACATTCCCATACTCTACTGCCATCACCCAAAGTGTGCAGGCATAGAGCCAGGGCCAGGATCTCTGGTGGATGTGTTCCCTGACAGCCCTTGTCACTTGCAGGTGGCACCACCTGCTCAGTGGACTTTGCAGCACACATGTGCCCACCCTGTTCTGCCCCAGAGTTGTCCTGGAAGTGCTGGTTGTGCTCCGAAGCATCAGTTCCCAGTGCCAGCGCGTGTCCAGCCAGGTGGTGGCTTCCTCACAGCTGAGGCACAGGCAGTGGGCGGGGCGGAAGCTGCGCTCCCGGCAGCGGCAGAACTACCTGCGCATGCTCCACAGGTATGCTCACTCTGCAGTGGGAGGGCCCTGGGTGGGGCTGTCTCATACAGGTGTTCACCCTTACTTCATAGAATAAAGTTGTAGTGCTGCTTTTTAAAAAATGTGACATGTGGAGTGTGGGTCCTACCTCCCCAAAGAACATCTGGATTTTAAACCTAGCAGCACAGTTTCTTGAATTTGTCAGCACTGCTGTTCCTTTGTATTTTATGATGTGCTATACCTTTAAATGACCATTTTGTACAAATTTCTAGAATTTTGAGTTGAATAATATGGGTGTTCCAAAGCGTGTGGTAGGACTGCTAGTGGGTCACCTTCCAGAAAGTGTTCAGTTTACATTCTTACTGTTTAGAAAGGTGTGCTCTAACCTCCTACCCTTACTAAGCATCTTCTGCACAAGGCCTGAGTAGAAGGTGCTGGGACTGACCAGGCTGTGCTGGTCTAAGTCACAGTGATGTTTGGAGAGCAGCTGCCGCTGGGCCAGGCTCAGACAAGGTGCTGCTGCCAGGCAGTGGACATACCTGGTGCTCTGAGCATGAGGAAGAAGGGCTGGACTTGGCTGGCTTGACTGCAAGGAGCCACAGGGCAGGTGTGGGGTCAGGCTCGTGGTGACTGGAATGCCATCTTCCCAGATATTTGAATTTAAGAACCCTTGAAAAAGGTGGTGGTCAAGTGAAATATACTTATCTACTTGTATTCTTGTCAGTATTAGGCTTCTTTTTCCTGCACTTCACTTGATTTTGTTGCTCACTGTACTGGAGTTGGTCCACATTCATGCTGTCTGTGGAAAGAAGGCTTATGAGTATCAGCAGTATCTAAAGTAAGTATGCCCTGCTTAAAAGAGATGAAACTTAGTTTGGGTAATGTAATGTTTTCACTCCTACTGGTTGTCTCCTGGGTTATTGCTTTATCTCCCATGAATTCTGATGAACCTCAGCTGTTGGGCTCTGGATTATGGTGCTAATGAGTTGGAAACATTTGAGGCTGACACTGTGCAGGCCCATTTTACAACAGTGAATTGTAAAATGTCTACCTGTGAGTTCTTTCAGAACTCTAGTCTGTGCAACCACAGCAGGTCTCTGGGTCTGAGTGGGTGGAGACTATAGGAATGACATTGGAGCAGGAGCCAGGTACCTTCTATGACTCTCAAAGGCAGAGGGCCTAATGTCTGGGCCACAAGGCAGACCCTGCCACATCCAAATGGCTCACAGCAACCAGGTTTGTTGAATATAACTAATAGTTTAGAATTTGGGATGTCCACTTTTCAGGACCATGCAGACCTGGGGATTGAAAGTCAGATGAACCCTTGTGTGACCCATTTCATGTCTAGAGATTCCAGAATGGAGGGAGGCCCCTTGGACAGGCTCTGCACAAGGAGTAGCTTGTGCTGGGATGTAATTGCTGCAGCTGCAGCCTCCCTCCATGCCCACAAGTTCTTGGTGTCTTACTTGGCTTTTAGCAGTGCTTTGCAGGTGGCAGGCATACCTGTGCACATTTGAAGTGGACATAAATACATGACTGGTATTTTATACATGGAAGTATAGCATCTGGTGAGAGTGTAGGTAGCAATGTGCATAACATCAGGTTTGGGGAGTCTGAATTGGGGTTCTCAGTTTTGGCACCATTGGCATTGGGCTGGAGCCTTCCCTGATGGGACGTAGTGTCTACTTTGGGGTGCCAAGCAATCTCCACCTAACTTTCTTCTTGAGTTCACTGACAAATGAAGTAATGTTTAACTCTAGGAATAATTTCAAAGTGTAGAGACAACATCTAAATTGTTTTGGCATTTTATAACAGAATGGACAAAGAAAATAATCTCTCTCTCTCTTAACAGATTCTTAAAGTCAATCTTGCAGTATACCGAGAATCTAGTGTCCTACACCAGCCAAGAGAAGAACAAATGGAATGAAACTGTCGATCTTACACATACAGCTTTGTTGAAAATTTGGACTTTTACTGAGAAGAAGCAAATGTTAATTCATTTAGCCAAGAAATCGACAAGTAAAGTAGTCTTATGAAAACAGTTATAAATTAGGATGATTTGGGTTGTAACAGAAAACTTAAGGTTAAATAGATTGGAACAGAGCATTTAGAGGTAGGGTGGATTTCAGGGATTGTTTGATTAGTGCTCAAGTGGTGCTTCTTTGCAACTTTTTGATTAGCCTGTTGGTGTGACCCTCAGGCTGGCCTCTCCATGGCAACCAACAGATGCAGCAGATTTTGGTTCCATGTCCTTAGAAGAAGTTGAGAAGCATGTGGCTTTGTTCTTACCAGCCACACACATGCTCTTGTCAGTGATCATTGTGGCCAGAGTCCAGGTAGACAAGCTGCTAAGACAGGGAAGTTAAGCTTGGGCTTACTGAAGTAGGACAAGGTCATTATGTCCGCAGCTCATGGACGAGTACTGAGGAGCAGATCCTGGGTATGGGGCAGGTGGTGCAGCTGGGTGCTGGGCAGCAGGCCTCCTCATCAGCATTTGTCTGGGGAAGCATTTCCAGGTGTGCAGGGCTTAGTACAGTCCCTAGAGAGTTGGAGAAGAGGAGATCAGCATTCCTGGCTGAGCTTGAACCACAGTTGCCACCTCCTAGGGGTTCAAAGTGGCTCAGACCTCTGGGTATCTGGGGAGTTCTACTGTCTGATCCAGATGGTCCTCCAAAGCTACTCTGTCCATACCCAGAAAGACAGTCATCTGCCTTAGTCAGCATAGCCAAGCTGGGAACTCTCAAGAAACCCTGGGAGGTTGTGATAACTTGCTGACTACATCTGTGCATGCATTTAACCACACCAGCCTCAGTGAACCATGGCTTTTCTACCTTCCACACCTTGGCTGGGCGTGGCCTGCAGCCACTCAGGGATGTACATTCTGCTACATGTATCTGGACTGTAGAGGAAATCCTGGGTGTGCCATGTGGCAGCAGCTCCTGGCACATTCTGCCTGTCACTTTGTGAGCTCAAGCCCACCACCCTTGCAAATTGACTTCTTGAAGAAGAAGTCAAGCACTGCGCTTCTCAGCTTTCTGTCACACAGTTGAAGATAGTGCTCTTAAGGAAAAGATACAGATGCAAGTATGTATTATCAGACTGTGGAAAGGATATACAGAGCTACTGTGTGTTGTTTTGCACCTGGTTATTTGTCAGAAGTTGGTATTTAAAACTTTTCTTAAGGCTGTTCCATGTTCCTTTATTCCAGCCACTCACTTCTGGGGTGTAGAATTCCCTGCTACGTTGACCTTTGCTCCCAGTACTCGTGTCCTGGGTGTAATTCTTTGCCCTCCAGTGCTCACCTCCTGCTGCTCATTCTTCCCTGGCAGGTTGACTTTTGCCCCCAGTACTCACTTCCTTGCAAAATTCTCTGCTGGTACCACCCCCAGTACTCATCTCCTAGGTGTGTCCCTTCTCCTGGAAGGGCAACTCATACCATTCCCAGAATTATTCCATGTGAAGTCCTTGTTCTAGTAACTGTTGGTGTCCATTAGTTTATCACTGGATACAGCAATGAGAAGAGTTTCCCTATAGAATCCCCTCGATTCCAGACATACTCTTCCCTGTCCTCCATTATGTGGTACCCTGTCCTCAAGGTAGTTGGGCTGTTCAACACATCCTCCTTGGTCCCTGGTTCTTTGGCGTGAAGCATCTAGCACAACCATCAGCCTCTGGAACACTGGCATACGCTTGTGCCTTTGTGAAGGATCTCTTCTTCAGGAAGGAGGTCACCCAAGACTGCTAGTGGCTCCTTAGGGTGCAGGGGGAACTGTTCCCACTTCTTCAACCTGGGCTTCTGGCCATGTTGGCTGATAATGCAGAGTACATGTGGGCAGCACAGCAGCCCATGGGGGAAATCCTTCTGTAGCCAGGCTCTCGGAGGCTCTCATCCATATTCTCCAGCTGACTCTGAATCAATGGCCTGACATTACGCTCAATACAGTCCACCAACCTTGCTGAAGGAATGGGCCCTTAGGAAGCCACACTGTGAGCAGCTGTGCAGTGTGTGAGTCCTCTTGTGAACCCTGAGAACTCATTACCCTTCCAGAGTTTGAGGCCAGTGTGGTCAGTGGCTACCTGTTCCATTTTAGGAATTAACTGTGTTGGTCTTTTAGCAGATTGGACATTCAGCAGGGAGTTAGCTCTTGGCCAGCCTCAGAGTAGGGGAGTGCCTGGGGCTGAAATCATTTGTGACATTCCCTGTTTCCACCATTGTCTGAGAGACTAAAGAGCAAGGACATGGATGGTGAGAGTAAGGCCTTGGCATCACCTGATTGAGGGCATGCTCTTCAGTGAGTGCCAACTGTGGTCACCTCAAATATACTTACCTCTCCTCAGTCCATGTCATTTTTCATCAATTTGCAGTCTTGTTCCTCCCAAGACTGATATTTCACCAAACTGTTACCTACCGACTACTTGTATAGATCTGTACTCTGGTTCTCACTACTTTCAGGCAGAGTGAACAACTGATGTGTGTGTTTACAAAGGTAGGGTTCCATGGCTATTTAAGGCCACCTTAAGTGGCTGAACTGCTGCCAACTTCACCTTAAGTGGTGTCACCATAGTTTGCAGAAGTCAGATCTAACTTCTTCAGACAGTTGATCATAGGAAACACCCTAAGGCCATAGGTGTGTGATGGGGTGTTGTCGACTAAATAGGGCCTGAGCCACCTGTTTGTGCTGTGCATGCCTTCAGGATATGTGTGCTCCTTGTCAGTGCTTCAGCACTTGCCTGGCCTGCCGACAGGATGGGTCAGACACACGGTTGTAGAGGTCAGCTTAAGTTCCATGGTAGTTAGCAGTTCATGGCAAAGCGCAGCTCTTGATGTTTTCCTACAAAGCCAGACAACAGCTGATTCTCAAAAGGAGAATGATTATCTGCAGAAGAGGGCAGGATTTTGCCCCAGAATCTTAGGGCTCCCTGCAGCATCCAGTTGGCCACAGACCTGTGTGTCCCTGGGTCCTGTTGGGACTATGGTCCAAGAGAGAGCAACGTTGACACCACCCTGCCTCTTGTCACTGCAGGGATTAGAGCTGGTGCACTGCTTCCTTAGCGCACAGAGGCTGTTCTCTCACCTCTATCTTGGTGGCAGTGAATGTGAGATGAGACAAACTGTCTTATTCTTTAACAAACATCCCAAGTCTCTGGACCCTACAATGCAGCACCCTCTGCACTATTACAGGGTTCATGTACTTCATCAGGACATACGGGATGTCCTGTTGGCTGTGGGTACTGCATCACCAACAGACCATCCTGCTATCCTGTGGATGACAGAACAGCTAGTGGTCCCGAATATCTAGGTTGTCCTAAAGAACAGAGAGGCACCCAAGTACAACTGCGAGACCATGGAGCTGATTGTCATCCCCAAAGACTGCTTCTGGCAGGTCTGCTGTAGACCAGAGACACGGTCTGTGTTGACTTATCACAGTAGAGACATTACCTGATTAAGTGTGACAGGCCATGGTCACAGGACCCTTCTGTTTTCTGCACGGGTCAGATGGCATAGATCATGTGCCTAAGGACTCAGGTTCTTCCAGTGGGGCTGTGTTGCATTTGGATTTGCCATTTTAGGGGAAAAAAGCCTTTCTACCATGTGTTAGTCAGCTCTCCATCAGGTGACAAAATACTGGAGAAAGTCAACAAAAGAGGAAAGATTTATTTTGACTCGAGGTTTCAGTTATTGGTCACGTGGCTTCATTGTTCCTCGTGCCCAAAGTGATACTGAACATAACAGTGGAGCAAAGCTACTCACCTCATTGCAGTTGGGAAGCAAAGATTGAGCATGGGACCAGGGAAAGATAACATCCTTCAAGGGCACTACAGTGACCTACATCCTCCAACTAGGCATCACCTCCTAGTTTCCAGCATTCCGTGCTTTGAGTGCATCAGTGCATTAATCCATTTAAGTTGGATCCCTCATGACCCAATACCTCCGAATAATGCTGCACTGGGGACCAAGCTTTCAACACATGATCCTTTGGTGACATTTTAGGTCTATACCACATCACACTGGTGTCTACTTTAGACCTGACTTCATGGGTCAGGAAGCCAAGATGGGGTACTACCAATTTCTGTGTGCGCTGTTACAGGGCCAGCTGTGAGGCTGACATGGGCCAGACCTGCAGTAGCTGTTGCTCAGTCTCCAGGACTTTAAAGGTTGGGTATCTTCCCTCATTCCCAGTAATCCTGGCAGATAAGCACAGCACCTTAAAGGAAGGATCAAGAGCAGATGGCTCCCTTTATGCAGGAGGTTCTGGGAAATGGGGAGGGTCTGGTCCTCTGTTGACTGGTGTTGAAGTCTATCCACCAGGCCTAGAGAGTCTGTTTCCTTGTACAGACCAAGAGTACATGTGTTGCAAGTCCTCAGAGACTGTGACCAAGTAGCTATTGCCGAGGCTCTGTCGGCTCAGCCACTCTGCTTTCCACTGGAAGAACCACATGCACTTTTCTGTTTTTCCATTAGTGTTGGGCACTGACATTGCCATCATTCAAATGAAATCGAGAAGCTGACCTAAATGGTGTCACTCCCCACTGCCACCCCTCCTAAGGGGAACTGCCACTACAGACCCATCAAGGACACCAGGGCTCCCCTTGTCACTGAAAGAGAACCAAAAGCAACCCAGTATCTCTTGTCTTTCTAAACTTGGATTGCATCCTCAGATGTATCAGAAAGTTACACCCTCTCAGCTCCACTTAGTAGAGGCCATGGAAGTTCAATTAGAGTCCCAACGTGAATTTGGGGAGACCACAGAAGAAAGGAAGAAACTTTGAATGAGGACTCTGGATTTTCATTGCCTATTGGAAATGACACAGCTAACTCTAAGTGCTTGTCCTGGTGTGGATCTGAGGTGGAAAAGCTCTCCTTGTGAGGATGCCTAACAGGAGCTCACCCCGTGGTGCTGTCCAGCATGCCTCAGGCCAGAACAAACCTTCTAAAAGGGTTCAGGGTTTCTTTGGTGCTGGGCCAGAATTGAGGCTTTTGCTGCTGCTACTGCAGGTAACAGCCATTAACAGTTCACAACAGGAACGGCACTGCTGTGTGCATCCATGCTCAGTTGGTGTGACCCTCAGAGGACTGCTGTCCCAAGTAGACACACTATTCCTGCCAGTGTGCCTCCTCACCTACATTGGGTGTTTGTCCCTCTGTTGGCCAAATTGATTGTGACAGGCACTTTCATCAGATGCCTCACTACTTTCATTTAGGTTACAACAGGTAGGGGCTGAAATTCATTGCTTTTCCGTAAGTGAAGTTGGAATTGACTTTAGAAATAAATTCAGCGTCACACCACTTCTACTCTGTATTTGTATATCTCTGGAATTTTGACCAAGCCATTGGAAATTATGGTCACTGTTTGTCTAGGAGACTGGATTCCCCACAGTTGTCAGTGAGGAAATGTAACACTCAATGCATGGTCCTCGTAAAAGCTCCCTGGTAGATACAGAAATATCCTTTATATCTACTTTTCTTCACTTTCCATCTAAATATGGTGACTTGTTACTACTTTTTAAATGCTTTTTTTCTTTTCATGTGGACATTTTTTAGTTGTCAGTTTTGCAAATGTCTACCAAGTGGTTCTCTCAGATTGAACACTTATGGAAATATACTTACATGGTGCCGTGTCCTCGTGCATCACTCTAGGGACACACAACCCACATGGTGCCAGGTCCTCGTGCATCACACCAGTGAGATGCAGTCCACATGCATGGTGCCATGTCCTCATGCATCACACCAGGAACACATGACCCACATACATGGTGCTCTTGTACGTCACACCATGGACATGCAACCCACCTACGTGAGGATGTGTCTCCTTAGCACAGCAACAACCACATGGTACCCTTTTGCTCTTTTACTGTGTTGAGAAACTTGATATCCATTCTAAAAAAGGAGAAGGCCAGATTTCTTCATTATAAGGTATCCTTTCTTTATGTAATTAGTAACTAAAACTTGGTTCAATACATGAACACGTGTATTACCCTTTATCCAAATCTAGTAACTAATAATTCTTGCCTGCATCTTTGTTAATGATGAAATGATGATTTTCTATTTGTGCCATGAGTTTTACATTAGTTGTCATTTTCCTGTAAAGAAGGAAGAATACTTTTGGGCACCGGTGGCTCACGCCTGTAATCCTAGTTACTCAGGAGGATCGCAGTTCAAAGCTACCCTAGGCAAATAGTTCTGTGAGACCCTATCTCAAAAAAAAAAAAAGAAAAAAAAAACCTTCACAAAAAAGGGATGATGGAGTTGCTCAAGGTGTAGGCCCTGAGTTCAAGCCCCAGTACCACAAAATAAATAAGGGAAGAATACACTTTCTGGCAGAATTTGCAGTTAACTGGGTGTTTCTGGGCACATCTGATAAATACAAGGGTGGTGTAAGCCAGGTGATGAAGGGTTATGAGGACCCATAACTTGCTTTCTGCTAGACCAGAAAAGTGAACATTGGATGATACAGGTCCAAGTCCATTGTGTCTGAATGCTCTTTGTATGTGCTGTGTACCTGGCCTTGAGCCCACTGCTGCATGTACAAACAAGGCTGTCCCTGACCGCTATTCCAAGCAGCCAGTGCACAACTGCTTCTGGTCCACACCCAACTTGACTCCTCTCTGGGAGGTTCTAGGATTGTGGTTCTGAGAGCAGAAAGAACTAGAGCTGGTAGGGGGAAAGACCCAGGGCTGGAGGTGTGTGAAGAGATTGATGCAAAGTTCTGGGAGACATATGACAACATATGAACTGGGAGGGACCCACTGAACAGACAGCTGCCTCATTCACCCTGCCTAGGGCCCAGCTGGTGGCTTTTCCTGAACTGTGTGAGTGAGTCCTCTCAAGAAACCCTGAGGGCATCTCTGCCACTTGTCACTAAAAGATACCACTTCAAGAGACAACCCAGCAAGGGACATGGAAGTACAAGGGTCACCAAGACACCCAGTCAGCCCAGCAGAAGGAAGGCAGCAGTGCAGGCTCACAGGCTCAAGAGCTGAATGGACTACAAAGTGCTGACAACATTCCTGTTTGATTCAATGATGTGAAGCAAAGGTTTTGTGAATGCTTTGCCTGACAAGAGTGTCAGTAAGTATTCACTTTTCCTTGATGGCTCAAGGATGCTGGAAAGGAAGGAGTGACTTGGACTTGCTTTAGCTAAGCCAGGCTCTGTGTGTGTTCACAGAACATTCTGATGTCTTGAGAATGCTGCATACTTCCCCATTTCTGAATTCTACATTTCAGAATTTCTGATTACATAAATGAGCACTGGGGAAACAAGTCCTTGCTTGTTCCAGACAAGGGCAACTTTTGGTCTTCAAGAAATGTCCTTTAACTGCCCATCCATGCCCTCCTAATGTAGTGGAAGGTACACATCCAGACCTGGCATCAGGGAATATCAGCGGATCTCGTCACGTTGTCTGTGCTGCTGTCTAAATAGGATGCTGTCTAATAAGAGCCAAGTGGGGACTCCTCACTTGGCTCTTTCTGGGATTTGGGGAAGAACCTACTCTTACGGATAAACTTTGGATCCTTGGCGTACAATGGTGTTCCATTAATATTACTCCTTGGGCCTGTTTTGTGGCTGTGTTTGTGTTTCTTTGGCTAGACACAGGGTGGCGCTCTTTGTTAAGCCATGGGGTGGATAAACTGTAGGAGAGACTTATCTAGCTGTAAGGAAGGATGGATGGTTCAGTTAGTTCAGAGAAAACACATTCTGTCCTTCTGCTTCAAATAGATAAAACGAAGGCTTCATGAGACAGAAAGTGAACCACTGGCTCAAAATAAGGAATACAGAAACAATACCCACACCTGACGAATGGAATTCCCATTCATTGAATGAGGTGTTGGTGAAAGGCAAGAACAAATGTGATCTAAAATCTTTTCCATCTCCATAGGGAAGACTGAATCTTGGGATGCATTGTGCATAGATAATCCTGTGGGAGAAGACAGCAGCATGGCTGATGGTGGTCACGGGGGAGTGAGGCAGGTGCCAAGATCATGTTACTCAGATACTGTCCTGTGCAGAATTCATCTGCAGTCCTGAGGGAGGACATGTTGCTCCTGGAAAGCCCTTTGTTTAATGGCACCAGGTTGAGCTCCACAGAGGAGAATGAGCAAGGCACAGACTGACTGTGGAAATTGCCCTCTAACAACTCATCTTCCCCAGCTGCAGACTGAATTCGCACCTTGGCACCACCATAAATCTGCCCACGCTGCTGCTGGGAAGGAGGGAGTGGGGCCTTCCAATGGGCGTGTAAAGGCCCATTTGTGCATGGCTTTTACGGGCTGTCAAAGGAAATTCTTCATACTGGGCAAAAGGGAGTGGCTGTGGCTTGGTTTATAGCCCCAGTAAATAATTTTAATGAAACTAAATCACTGTGTTGCCTACAGTGTCTCTAAGGGTTCCAGGGAGGCCTAAATCACAGTTTGCCTGCAGTTTGCTGTTCTGGATTTCCTAGGGACTACAGATAGTACAGATCTGCGTGAAGTGACTGGTTAAAATAATCCAGGGTCACATCTTAAGGTTTTCCAAATAAGACCCTGGATGGATGCAGGAAGTACTCTTGACATGTCATTTAACTAATTTAAAATAAAAATATTTTATACTAAGTTCAAAAAAGCCAATCATAAAACTGAGCCATGTCCCACTGATTACAGTTTGAAGCTGTAAGTACAGACTTGTCATTATAAGTGTTAACTACCACCCTTACAAGTAAGCTCACTTATTTTCAAAGCTCTTTGCAATCATTAATTGCTCATGCCTGTGACTGCCCTGAGACAGACAGTATTATTAACTCCATTTAAGAGGGCGGAAACTTAGGCATAGAAAACCTGGAACCCATTGCCCTGGGAGGGAGTGGGGTGCCGATGCTTGCTCGTCCTTTTGCACCCCGCCGTCTCCCCCCACTCCTCTCACTTGTAGCCACGCTCTGTCTGGTGTCACACTGCCAACCTCTCTGAATTCCAATAATAACAATGGTGGGATGACAGGCAGATTAGGGATCCTATGTCTATTATATCAAAATTAATCCTAACAACAGCAGATGAGGCACTACCAGCCCATTTCATAAATGTAAAATGGAGGGTCAGTGACAAAGTGACAGTTTCCTTAGGCTGTGGAGAGTAGGGGTCACTATGGCAAAGACGGGCCCTGGTCCTGGGGGCTGAGGCATCAGTGTTTGTCTGCAGAGTCCAGGAGGCTGAGGTCAGGGCAAAGGCCCAGCCTGCAGATGCCATAGGGGTGTCTCCCAGCACACCTGCGTTTGTCCTCAGACTTACTTAAGAGTCCTGTGGGAGTAGCTCAGAGCATTCCTTATGCCTTCCCATTGTACAGCATGGTAAAATGAATGTGATAACTCCAGCCCATGACCCAAGCTACTTTGGAAAAACTTTCCTTTGACATATGCAGATACTTTGCTTCCTGTTTGGGACAAAACTGCTCTAAATGGTCAAGTTAAGGAGGTCTCACCAGTCATCTCTCTGCTAAAGATATGCTGGTCTTCATCATAGCCCAGCTTCTGCTGGATCAGTGTCCAACATTCCAGCTCAAGACATGGTCGTCTAACCCAGTTCTTGCCTCTTGTTCTTTTTTATTATTATTTTATTTTTAAGTTATTATTGTACTGGGGGTGACATTTACAAAGTGCTTAAAATATATCATAGTTGAATTCACCCCCTCCATCATTCTCCTTTATCGCCTTCCCCATAGTTCTCACCCCTTCTGAAGGGCAGCTGAGCCTTCCATTCCTCACAAAGGGAGAAAACCTAATGCTGGTTTTCTCGGTCTGTGGGCAAGGATTTGGGGCTGGGTTAATGGCTGAAGCAGCTGATGAATCGATGGGACCCTTTGTTTTGTGTTTATGCATGATCCACAGCTGTTGTGAGCTGTATCTGGTGGGAATAGGAAGGTGTGAGGGTCACACCTTAGGACCCTCCCAGGGGGTGTAACACCCTAGGCCGACAAATGGTGGGAATGTCACTTTCCCTAAGGTCTGATCATGTCCAGATGGTGCTGAGTGTCCAGTGCATGCTGGGCCTCTCTGTCCCTGCATCGGATGACACATACAGAGTTGGTACAGTACCAACTCTGTGTCCCCTCTTTCTGGCTCTCCTGATCCCCCTTTCAGCTCTGTGACTGAGGCCCCAACAGGTTTGCTATGCTCAGCACAGATTCCAACAGTTCTCCCTGCCCCCAGCCCTGGCCCTGGCCCTGGCCCTGCCTGGTGAGCAAATGCAAAGCATCAAGACGTCAAGGCCTTGAGTTTCAAGACTGCAGGATGAAGCTCCTGATAGCCATATCTGACATGTGTGCCCCCAGGTGTGGGTTTACTTACTTTCTTTCCATTAGACCATCTACTAAATGTTTCTGGCCACTTATCTATTATATGTTGACATCTTTCCTTCTTACTGATTTCTAGGGGTTCTTTATATATTAAGGGCACGAGTTGCAATATGACATGAAGATACATTCTTCTCAGTGTCGCTCTTGCTTTCAGTTTGATGGTAGTAGTGTTCCATGTGGGATTTTACTTATTACTTTTGTATCTCCGGACATCTTTTTTTATTAGAGTGTGTTACCTTAGAAATGAATGGGTTTAGTTATTTAGTTATTTAGTATGACCTTTTCATACTTGTGTACACTGTAGTTTGATCATACTCACCCCCATCACCTTCTTTTGTCTTCCATCCATCTCCTGGGGTCCCCCATCCCACCAAATAGTCTCCCTTCTACTTTCATGCCTTTAAAAAAAATCTGGATTCCTAATATAAAAGAAAACGTGGTATTTGTCTTTCTGAGTCTGACTTATTTTGCTTGACATGTTCTCCAGTTCCTTCCATTTTCCCACAAATGACATAATTTTGTCCTTTTTTGGCTGAATAATACTCCATTGTGTATATACACCAGATTTTATTTATCCTAGGATATGCTGATGGACACCTAGACTGACTCAATAGCTGGGATATTGTAAATAGTGCTACTGCAAGCGTGGGTGTGCAGGTGTCTCTTAGGGAATGGTGACTTTGGCTATTTTGGACACATACCCAGGAGTGGTATAGCAGGATCACGTGTAGTTCTGTTTTTAACGTTTGAGAAACCTGCATACTGATTTCTATCCACCAGCACCCCACTGGCATCTGTTACTGTTTCTTATTTTGCTGATAGCCATTCTGGCTGGACCGAGATGGAATTTCAGTGTGTTTTTTTTGAGACAAGGTCTCATTATATGGTCCTGGCAGACCTCAAACTTGTGATCCTCCCGCTTCCGCCTTCTGGGTGCTGGGATTATAGGTTTGCTCGACCACACCTGGCACCCAATGTAGTTTTGATTGGCATTTCCTTTATGGATAAGGATGTCCAACATTGTCTCGTGTAGCTATTGGCCAGTCATACTTCATTTGAAAAGCTTCTGTTCGGTTCTACGACCGGCACGGATTGTTTGTTCTTTTGTTAATTTATTCAGTACTTTATATATTCTGGATATTAATCCCCCATGAGATGAAGAGCTGAAAAATGTTTTCTCCCACTCTACTTTTCACTCCTTTGCTGTGCAGAAGCTTTTTTCTTTGATGCAATCCCACTGTCAATCAATCCTTGTTCTTCTTTCCTGAGCCAGTGGAGTCCTGTTCCCAATTCCTGCATCTCGACGTTGTTCCTAGGCTTTCCTCTGGTAGTTTCAGAGTATTGAGTCTTACCTTAATGTCTTTCGTTGATTTTAAATTGACTTTTGTACAGATGAGAGATGGGAATCTATTTTCAGTCTTCTACATGTGGATATCTCATTTTTCCCAGCACCATTTGTTGAAGAAGCTGTCTTTTCTCCAGCATATTTTTTGGTGCCTTTGTCAAGAGTCAGATGACTGTGGCTGTGTGGGTTTATTTCTGGGTCCTCTTTTCTATTTCTTTGGTTTTTGTGCCAATAGCATGCTGTTTTTGTCATTATGGCTCTGCAGTACAGTTTGAAATCAGGTATTATGATATCTCCAGTATTGTTCTCATGTGCTTCCACATGAATTTTAAGACTTTTCTGTTTCTGTGAAGAATGACCGAATCTGTAAATTGCTTTAGTTAACATAGCCATTTTTACATTTATTTTACTGATCTGTGAACCTGGGACGTCTTTACCTCTTTTAATAAGTTTCTTCAGTGTCTTCCCTCCTGTTTTATAGTGTTTATCATAGAGGTCTTTCACCTGCTTTCCTACTAGGATTTTTTTTTTTTTTTAGCTATTGTGAAGGGAACTATTTTCCTGATTTCCCCAGCATGTTTGTTATTGGTATATAGAAAAGCTACTGACTTTTGTATGATGGCTTTTTATTCTACTGCTTTCTGAAAGCACTTATCAGATCTAGGAGTTTCAATGGAATCTTTAGGGTCTTGTAAGTATAGGATCATATCATCTGCAAATAGGGATAATTTGAATTCTTCCTTCCATATTAGTCTCTTTCATTTTATTCAAGCACTATATTGAATAAGAGTGAAAAGAATAAACATTCTTGTCTCATTCATGGCTTTAGAGAAAATGCGTTCAGTTTTTCCTCACTTAGGATAATGTTGGCTATTATTTTATCATATGTAGCCCTCACTGTATTGAGGTATAATCCTTCTCTTCCTAGTTTCTTCAGAGCTTTTATCATGAAGGGATGTTAAACTTTTTCAAACTCATTTTCTGCATCTTTTGAGATGATCATGTGATTTTTGTCTTTGCTTTGGTTTATATGCTGTATTATGTTTATAGATTTGTTTATATTGAACCCTCCTTGCATCCCTGGAGTGAAACCAACTTGATTTTGTTGCATGGTCCTTTTAATGTGTTGTTGAATTAAGTTTTCAAGTATGTTTTAGAGTTTTTGCATGTATGTTCATCAAGGAAATTGGTCAAGAGTTTTCCTTTTTGTTTTGTCCCTGGGTTTGTGGTCCAGGAATGAACTTGGTAGCATTCTCTCCCTTTCTGACTTACGGGACAGTTTGAGAAGCATTAGCGTTTGTTCTTCATTAGAGTTCCAGGAGAACTGAGCTGGGCATCTGTCTGGTCCTGGGCTTTTCTTTGTTGGGAGACTTCTTGTCAGTGCTTTAGTCTTGTTACTTGTTACAGATCATTTAAGTGGTTTGTATCTTCTTGGTTTAATTTTGGTAGATCACGTGTGTCTAGAAATTTATTCATTTCTTCTATAGTTTTCAATGTAGTGGAATTGAAGTTTTTAAAAATATTCCCTAATGACCATCTGGACTTCATTGGTATCTGTTATAATTTCTCCCTTTTCATCACTAATTTTATTAATTTGGGTCTTCTCTCCCTTCCTTTTGGTTAGGTTGGCTAAGAGTTTGTCAGTCTTGCTTATCTTTTCAAAGAAATAGTGAACTTTTACATGAAATTCATTGTTTCTTTGATTATTTGTATTGCCTTTTTAGTCTCCATTTAATTAATTTATAGTTTTTGTTATTTTTTTCTGTATACTAATTTTAGGTATGGCTTTTTAAATGTTTTTCTAAGACCCTGAGGTGCATGATTGGGTTATCTATTTGAGATCTCGCTGATTTTCTTTTTAACATAGGCACTTATAGGTATAAACTTCTCTCTCTCTTTTTTTTCCTTCAGTTCTGGGGCTGGAGATCAGGGCTTTGTGCTTGATAGGCAGGTGCTCTGCCTCAAGAGTCACACCGCCCGTCCTTTTTGGTCTGCCTTTTTTGCTTTTTGCCAGAGGTGGCCTGGAGCACAATCCTCCTACTTTGGGCAAGCTGCTGTAGCTGTCAGGACAGGTGTGAACCACCACACCCAGCCTTTTTTCCATTGAGATGGGGTCTCACAAACTTTTTGGCCTGGGCTGGCCTGGAACCATGAGCCTTCTGATCTCAGCCTCCCACGTAGCTTGGGATGACAGCTATGTGCTGCTGCACCCAGCTATTGCTTGACTTGGGGGCTAGTGAACTTTTTATGCCTGGTTTGGCCTCAAGCCATGATCCTTCCAGTTTCAACATCCCAAGTAGCTAGGATTACAAGCATTAGGCACAGACACCTGGCTAAACTCCCCTCTTACAACTGTTCTTGCTGTATGGCAAGGGTTCTAGTAAATTGGTTTTTGTTTTCCTTTTATTCTAGGAATTTTTAACTTCCCTCTTTGATTTCTCAATGATCCACAGATCATTCAAGGCATATCAGTTTCTGTCATTTCTCTTGCTATTGATTTAGAATTTTATTCTATTATGATCTGATAAGCAGTAAGAAATAGTTCTTTTTTGTATTTTGTTGAGATTTGCTTTATGGTATACAATGTGATGTATTTTTAGAGAAAGTTCCATGGGCTCCTGAGAAGAATGTGTATTTTGTAGTTATTGGATGGAATATTCTGTAGATGTCTGTTGGTTAAGTTCATTTGAACTATGGTGCAATTTAACTTAGAAGTTTCTTTGTTGAATTTTTTGTCTGATTTATCTATTGATAAGAGTGAAATATTGAAGCCACCTACTATTACTATATATCTTTACCTGTTTCCTTTTGTTTCATGAAATTAGGTTCAGCAGCATTTGATGCATATATATTATGCTCATTTATGCTCTGATGAATTTTTCCTTTATTACTGTGCAATGGCTTTCTTTATCTCTTCTGACTCATTTTGGCTTGAAGTCTGTCTTGCCAGATCTGAGTATAGCTACTCCTACCTGCTTATGGCTTCCATTTGGTTGGTATATAGTTTTCCATTTTTTCACTTTCAGTCTGACTGTGGCTTTGCCAGTGATGTGTGTTTCTTGACAACAACAGAAAGCTGGATCTTGTTTATCAGTCCAATCAGATAGTCTTCATCTTTTAATTGGAGAGTTAAGGCCTTTTATATGCAAGGTTATTGTTGAGAGGTATTTGCTGTTTCCCCAATTTTATCAAGTATGGTTTGTTCTTTTCTTTCTCCCTTACTCATCTTAGGAATTTGTTGGTTTACCAAGTTGAGCATGTTTGATTCTTTTCTAATTCTTACTTTTCAACTGTTCCTCCCATTGCACTTACTTCTTTCCTGAGTTGTTGTGTTGTGACTCTCTTTCTTCCTCATCTGTATATTGGATTCCTTTAAGTGTCTTCTGCAATTCTGGCCTAGTGGTCATGAATTGCATTAGCTCATGCTTGTCTTGTTAGGTTTTTATTTCTCCATCAATTTTAAAGGATAACTTTTCTGGATAGAATAATCTTTGTTGACACTTATTTACTCTCAGGACTTGAAATATATCATTCCAAGCTTATTGGCTTTTAGGGTTTCTGTTGAGAGATCTAATGTAATTTTGATGAGTTTGATGTTATAAATAAGTTGGCATTTTTCTCTTGCAGCTCTCAGCATTTTTTCTTTATTCTATCATCTTGACTTTGTAACTATAATGTGATGTGGGAAAGTTCTTGTCTGATCATGTTTATTTGGGGTTCTAAATTCCTTCTGTACTTGGATATCCATATGTGTACCTAGATTTGGGGAGTGTTCTGATATAACTTCATTGAATATGTTTTCTATGTTTTTGGTTTGTATCTTAGCTTCTTCTGCACCATGGATGATTCTTCTTCTTCTTCTTTCGGTGGTACTGGGGTTTGAACTCAGAGCTTCATGCTTGCTAGGCAGGAGCTTTACCATTGAGCCACTCTACCAGCCCCTGCCCCATGGATTCTTAGGTTGGGTCTCTGATCATGTCCCAGAACTCTTGGAAGTTGTGGTCATGCTTATTTATTTTTTCTTCTTTTTTCTGCCTGAATGTAATATTTCCTCAACTTTGTCTTCAATCCCTGATATTCTTTCTTTTTCTTGATCTAGTCTATTGGTAATGCTTTCCACTGTGTTTTAATTTTGAATTATTGTGTTTTTCCTTTCAAACATTTCTGGCTTACTTTTCTTTCAGAACTTTGCTTTCCTTGTTGAATTTTTCATCCATGTTGCTGACTTTCTTGTCCATGTGATGAACAGACTTCCTCACTTACCTTATTCATCTGTTTGTTTGAATCCTCTTTGAGGTGGTCACTAATCATTTTTCAAATTAGGCTTTTAAATTCTTTGTCTGGCATTTTAATAATTTCAGTATGTTTGGATTCAGTTATTGAACAGTTATGAGCTTTTGGAAGAGTCCTGTTTTCTTGCTTTTTCATACTTCTTGTATTTCTACATTATGATTCATGCCTCAGAGTTTAAGCTGCATTTTCACCAATGTGTTCAAGTTTGGCTTCCCTCTGACACAGCACTCATTTTTCATACAGGTTACAGCCTGTTTCCTGGGTCCACACTGATTCTTTCTTAGCTAGTGGAGGGGGAGACCTTTGGAGTGTAGAGACGAGACAACACAAGCTTTCTGCTTTCCCTGGCCAAGAGTCTTGAATATAAGATCTTACTTGTGATGTTTCTCCTCCCCAGCACCAGTGAGCCTGCTAGAAATGCAGAGGCCTTTCTCCAGCACTGCTTTCTGTGCAGTGTGTACAGCTCCTGTCTTAAACTTTAGTTTTTAGAGTGCCAGCTTGTGCATCTGCAGGGTTCCTCAAAGTTTTCCTTTTCTCTTTTCCTTTCAGTCCTGTTGGGGGAGATTCTCCCCCTTCCCTCCTATTTTGCTTAGTGCTCTATCTTAGGCTCCATCATTTCTTTTATACATCTAAAGTTCAATATTTCAGATTTTCCCTGGTCCCCAATAGCTTACTGTTTACTGTTTTCCTCCCTGCTTTTCCAGGCCCACTTCCTCTCTTTGTAGTCATGTATCTGATGTTTTTGCTTCAGACTTGTTGGAATGCCTCTAATTTGCTATCTAGAAGAATATATTTTTGTGGTGGAATTTATCAATTCTTTTTTCCTGTATTTGGATTTTCTGTTTTAATTAGAAAAGTTTCTCTTAACTCCAAAGTAAAGAAGAAATTTGCCCATGATTTCTGTTAGCAATTTTATGGCTTTATTTTTAACATGTAAATATTTTATCAATTTAGAATTTGTTTTGAAATACATTGTAAAATATGAATGCAACTTTTTGTTTTTTGCATCTACCTAGTCCAGGCTGGCCTTGAATTTGTAATCCTCCTGCCTCAGCCTCCAGAGGGCTGGGATTACAGGTATGTGCTACTGTGCCTGGCTTGTACCTTTCATCTATTATTATTTATTTTGCTGAGTGGCTATATATTTGTCCTAATGCCATTTATCACACAGTCATTTTTCACTGATGTAAGATGTAAGATAAAACTTTATTATATACAAATTTCCCATTTATTTTTGTCTCTCCTCACTTTTCATGCTTTTCTCCTATACTCTATGTTTACTCATTACTAGTACACCAAAGTCACAGTAATTAAACCATTATATCTCAGCTGGTGGAGAAACCCCCTGTCTTTGGTCTTTGTCATCAGGATTTTTTTATTCCTTTTTTTATGAGCCCAAAATTTTATTTGTTCATTTCTTGCATTTGAAGTACTCTTTGATGATATCCTTGGCCTGAGACCTTTGCCACCACACAATTTCAGCCAACTACTTTGTGGGGTTTTCCCTGTCAATGAATTTTGCAGAGGCCTACGCATTCCCCTAGTGTCTTGTTGTCATCATCCTTAATGAGGTTGATTTGATGCTCAGCAAAAAGGGCCTCCATACCTAGGCTTATTACAGTTGGATGCCAGCACACAAAGATGGGCTTGGTGCTTGTCTAAGGTGAATTCCACCTGCGAGGCCATTGTGGATGAGGGCAGTCTTCAGTGCCTCTTGTAAAGCAGAGAGAAAAGAATGAATGTCTACTACACTTATGCAGCAATGCCTTCCTCGGGCTATGGTGGTGGGTTATGAGTGAAGTCCAGTCTTGAATGCACATGGGTCTCTACCTCCATGTGACTTGTTGGTGACTGGAAAAGAGACAGAACTTTTCTATTCTTGTTTTCCTTTTTCCTATTTGCACTTTAGAATCAAATTGTATCGTTCTTTCCAGCAGTAAAAAAAAAAAAAGTAAATGCAAAGATGCAGAAAATTCTTAACCTTTTTTATTTTTATTTAGGATCATTAACTTATAAGACAAGCCAGGGAGAAATGACACTACAATGTCAAATATACTTGTCTAACGATATCGTAATCCTTACAGTGGTTCAAATCTTCTTAGATGAAAACTTGAGGATATTTAAAGATGATTCTCATGTAGAGCTTAATGTTCTTGTTAAGTTTATTCCTCAGAACCTTATCCTTTTTTTCTTCTCTCTCTCTCCTTCTCTCTCTTTCTCTCTGTCTTTCCTTCCTTACTTCTTTCCTCCTTCCCTCCCCCTCCCTTTCTGCCTTCCTTCCTCCTTCCCTTTCTTTTTCTTTCCATTTTGCTAACTAATCTGAGATAATTTCATTCATTATGTCTTCTAAAACTATTGGTTTCTGTATGTTAATTTTATACTCTGCTATGTTATTATATTTTCTTATTATTTATAGAAAGTTTTCAAGTGACAATCTTTTGGGTTGAGATAGATATATTTATTGTTCAAAATCCAATTTTTTCATAAGAATGTACTGTCTTAAACATTAGAAGTTCAACAGTGTCTTGAATTCATTTAACAAAATATTAAGCAAAAAAAACTCAAGTATAGCATGCATGATTTAAAAGCTTACATTTTGAATTTGAATACCTGTTTTAGTGAAAAGTTTAATTTACAGTATTCTCATGTTTAATTCTTTCTTGAACAAAGCTATTGTTGAATGAGTAGAGATTGGTCCAGTGCAGATAGATGAATGGGTTGAAGAAACCCTAGGTATGCCAGTTTAAATTGCCATGGTGCACACTTTTTAAGCGCCTTCTTAAGTAAGATAAGAAGGAAGTGAGAAGCACAGAGAGCAGATGCACAGATGAGCTCTGGCCAGGTGGACTGCCTGCTTGCCTGTCTCCCTGGAAATTGCAGAGTGCAGGAAGGAAGGTCCAAGGCAGTGCTACTGGAAGTTATTTTCATGTCGGGAAGTAGCACCATTTCCTCAGCTCATTTATCACTTTCCACCTCCTTGGTCGCACCTGGACTGTGTGGTACCTACCTCCAAGGCTCAGAGCAGACCCTTACCATTGAAAGGAAGTTTCCATCTTCTCACCATGAATTTGCCTTCCAGAACACAGAGGGGTAGAGGGGAGAACCACTCTGCCGGAATGGGTCCTGCTGTCACTTTCCATATCCCTTTGTGATGCCACTGTGTCTCAATGGTGTCTTTTGAGGGTCCACAGACACTGAGTTGTGCGTGATTCATTTGTCTCCTCTGTGATGAATCCAGCAATAAGCACATCTCCTAAAGGATGAGGGGCGGGAAAGACTACCAAACTGAAGGCTACTAAATGGGTGGCACTTTTCTATCCACAAAAATCTACTTCCATAAAACAACCTGACAGGTGTGACCTCCCCACCAGCTGCTTATCAGGTGGGTGACAGACTTGATGTGGGGCTCAGATGCAGGCAGGACCCAGCACCTGTGCCTTGCAATGGCCTCACAGCAGGACCAATCCATGGCTTTGCACAATAGCATGAGTTTTGAAGCTTTGAAGTTCGACAAGGGCAAACCACCACAATTTCCAAATTCATTCCTACAACAGTGTTGGAGATAAAACCTGCTTTCTAGCTTCCTGAGTTCCTGAAGTTGTAATTCAGTGTGTGTCAAATTCCCTTCATCATTGTCTGATGTTTCCTAAAGGAGTTAGCATGCAAATGGTGTGAAAGGAGGCTCAGCAGAAGTTGTAGAAAAACTAAAGCAAAATGGGTGAATGGGTGACTGGGCAACAGTGGGCAAGACAGGACACATTTAGGAGCAGAGTTAATCCTGAAAAGTCACATGTAGACAAGGAGCCTGGGGGCCATGACAGGGCACAGCCTCTGACCCAGAAAGAGGTGGCAAGTCAGGGTGGAAGGCCACTGAGCAGTGTGGAAGGAGAGCAAAGTAGAGTGAATTCTGTGCTTTCTGAAGAGGTGCTCAGAGAAGCTACAGAGAAGGGAGAGGTCTGTTTACACTGGAGGACAAACAAACTTTCTGTACTGCCTCCTACACATGCAGAGCATACCTCAAGGTGTGACATGAGGACATTTCTGTGCCTCACACAGCCTCTGTCCATCAGGAACTCCGTGGTGCACTGGGCACCATGCTGGAGAAGCCCAGCTCATAGGCTGCTTTGGGGATTTCAGGCACTTTAACATAATGTTCCTTTTTTTTTTTTTTCCAGCGGTACTGGGGTTTGAACTCAAGGCTTTGTGGTTTCTAGGCAGATGCTCTGCTGCCTGGGCCACACCTCCAGCCCTTGATTTTTATTTATATGTGCACTCACACATGTTAGTCAGCAGAACAATTTACTCAGTCATTCAGAACATCCTGTGGGCTCCCCTTCTGCACTTTACAGTCTGGGAAAGAAACAACCATACTGTGACACGAAGTTCTAGTCTAGACATCTAAGTTGTGCCCTTGTCCTGGATTTGTTTAAGCTAATCCACAGCAACTTATAAATGTTCTGAGTCTGAGGTCCTGTGTTTATCAGATGCTGTCCCGTAGGGGAAAATATGTTGGTTGTGGGCCAAGGGATGACATAACAAGAATGGTTTTCATTCATGATTCTCCTCAAACCACACACTTGCCACCCAGTCTGGCAGAGCAGAATCAAGTGGAAACACTTCCATCTGTAAAAGAGAGTTTGGAAACACTCATGACAATGGAAATAATTCCCTGACAGATACGCACCCCAAAAATGTGGCTGGTGCGTCCTGAACCCACCCCTGTTCCTGTGAATACCGCAGGGAAACCCGCTTGCAGGCCTCTGTGGAGAGCTCCCTCCAGCAGGGGTAAAGACAGGCCTCCACACGTGGACCTGGCCACTGCTGCGAGTCCTGCCGCCCTCCTGGAAGGTTCCCGCTCTCCACTGGAATGTTTGAACAGGCATTGATCACTTGCTGCCTAATGGCCCAAATAAAATTTTACAAGGAGAACAGGTGGGCCTGTTTGCAAGATAAACTTTCCCCAAAGCAACAATCAGACAAGCAACCTGAATCTTGCGACTTGGTTAATGTTTCCTGGGCTGGCTGTGTACACAGCACCCTGCACCACAGAAAGGTAGGCTGTGTGCACAGCCTGCCCGCAGCTGCCACTCACCTGGGGTCTGTAGCCAGTGGCCTCCATCATTACACATCATTAGTCTGCACTCAGAATACCCAGTCTCCCTTCCCCCACTAGCCGTCACCTCAGCGGCCAAAGCAAAATCTGTCCTGCTGTCAGGTGAGGCCAACGGATGCCTGGGTTTCCCTGAGGTCTGGGGTTGATGCCCTTGGCAGCTTGAGTGCTATCATTAATCTGTTTTTCCCTGCAAAGACAAGGTTTCTACTGGCAGACCACTGGCTCCTGGTGACAGCTCTGATGAGGGACATAGCCCAGCCGGGCCCTGGGTACTTCCTAACTTCACATCTCACTAGAGCCAGGGTTTCCTAACCTTCATCCCACTTCTCAGACCTGGATTACAGCAGTCCCCCTGGTGCTCAGCCAAGGGACCAGGCACAGAGTCCCAGTGTCCCACAGAGCCTCTGGGGAGAGGTGGCACTCTCTGCTAGTCTGTCCTGTGGTCCCTGCACTCTTTGTCCCATGGCAACACAAGATGTGGTACTCACACACAGGACAGAGGCATGAATAGGAGGCAAAACTGGGCTTGCTTCCTGAGGCAGGCATGCATGAGGCAGAGCAGGGGGCACCCTGGGCAAAGGGACAGCAGGGCACAGTTCTTGTTCTGGCCAGGAGTGTTTCTTTGCTTAGGGTTTTGTCTTCATACAATGAACGGCAGACCTTGGGGGCTTCTCTGGTCTCCCCTTCACTGTGGCCACATTTACACACAACCTGGTTTTGGCTGTGGTGAGCAGACAGGCCACCAACCCACTTATCTTGAGATTGAAAAGCCACACTGTCCTGGTCCAAATTGTGTGGGGGTTTGTACTGATTTGGGGAACCTCTGTGCTAACTTCTTAACAGTGTCTCATATGTTCTCAATGGCCCAGAGGGGCTCCCACAGGGTCTGTACCACCCCACAACTCAGCCTGGTCCTGGTTGTCTCCTTGTCTGGCTCCCAGGCCAGATGCTCACCTAGAGGAAGGAGGGCATTTGACCTCTCTGATCCAGAGAGTGAGCCCTCACTGGGAATGATGAGTTTGACTGGCTTCCCCAGAAACGTGGGACTGCAGGGGACACAGTGTGCTTTCAGGTCAGTATTGCTGCTAGTAGGATTCCACGTTTGGCCAATTCACAGTGCCCTGCAGGTCTAGACCCTGTCATACCCTATCTAATCTCCCAGGAACCCAGCAGCACCCTTGGGCTGGGCTGTAGCCCAGAACTCCCTCATGCTTTGCCTCCTTCTAGTGGCTCTGTCACCACAGGCTGGGCCTGGATGGCTCTCTCTCCTTGGTCACCCCATAGAGCACACTGGTTCTTTAGTCTTCCTGTCATCTGTGGCTCACAGAACTCAGGTGTGAGCATGCCTCTCCTGGGATCACCCCTCCTTCTCCTCTGCTCCACACCAATGGATGGCACACCTGGACCTGGTGCCACCTACCCAGTCTCTGCTGGACCCTAGTCTTGGGTATCAGAAGCCAGAGACACCGAGGACCATGCAGACCATGAGAACAGAGCTAGGGAGTTGGCAGAGCAGAGACAGCATGGCTGGTGTTCACTCTTAGCCTGGGCCTTTGCTCACACCTCACCCCAGGTCTGGTGTCCTTGTGAATCACATCTTGGGTCAGCAGCCCCTACCTTGGTGTGAACAGAAAGAGAGTAGGGGAGGCCATCCTTAGAGTAACTGCTTTGAAGGCCAGGTCTGTGGTCCCAAGAGCCAGGTCCAACTAGAAGGTTGTTGTTGAAACCACCATGGGCTTCATCTGCCCCCGACCTGGGTGGGCCAGACATATTCCAGGTGCTCACCAGTCACCCACAAGCAGCTGTGGGGGCCCTGAGGCTGAAGAAGGGTCCTGACCTGGGGAGAACTGGGCAGCTTATGAGAGCTGGGATTTTGTGCAGAGATGCTCCGGTGTGGACTGTGCTGTTTGTCTGCAAACCAGAGGTGAAAGTTAAGATCATAACCATATGGCTAAAACTTTACATCAAAACCAGCTGGTGATTTTACAATTTTTAAAACTGATTTTCTGTTCAAAACAAATCAATGAGCATAATCTATCTCAATGCTTTGTTTTTAGAGTGGTTTTGACATCCAGAGTAAATCCTTTTATTTCTATAGCTTTGGAAAAGTAATTCTTGGTGAGTAGCATCACAAGCTACATGGTTGTATCCCACACACCAGACTCTGCAAAACTTGAAGAGTGGATACCCACCTGGGAAAATTGGATTTTATGTATTTTTTCATGTTTAGGATGCAGAAAGCTACAGAGAGTAACATGAGTACACTCTCGGCTCTCCCCTAGACGTCCAAGCTCCATCTCCGTCTCTGTGGCACCTCACATAAGTGCATCGTGCCATACTGTCCTTTCGTGTGTGCTGGCTCCACCTGGCCTAGTGTTTTCCAGGTCTATCTGTGCTGTGTCCTGTGTCAGAATTTCATTCTTCTTGCGGCTGAATAATACCCCTTCGTGTGCATAAACCATATGTCTTTGTCTATTCAGACATCGATGGGCATTTGTACTCCTTCCGTAGATAGATGTAAAGAGTGTTGCACATGGACACAGGTTTATAAATACCTCTTTGTGTCCCTGCTTGGGGGGACACACCTTGGGGTGTATGCATAGGAGTGGAACAACAAGTCTGTTTAATTTTTGAAGAACTGGGCTTACCCATGTCCACATCCTCACCAACAATTTTTTTTTATACTCATCCCATTACTTGTGAAGTGCCATATATATCTATAGCTATATATATCTATTTGGGGTGCAGTACTGGGGTTTGAACTCAGGGCCTGTGCTTGGAAGGCAGGCGCTCTACCACTCAGCCACACTCTCAGCCTGTGAAGTGCCGTTTCAATTAGAGTTTACATTTGCATGACTAGTGATGGTGAACATATTTTTAATGGCTTATTAGTCACTTGTGTATCTTCTTTGGGAAAATGTGCAAGTTCTTTGCACATTTTAAGCTTGTTTTTGCTATTGTTGTGAGTTGTAGTTGTTCTTTATTCATTCTGGGTATCAATCCCTTGTCAGATTTATGACCTGTATGTTCCTCCATTCTAGGGGTTGTCTTTTTGGTTTCTTGGTGGTGTTCTTTGATGCACAAAAGTCCTCAGCCCAGTTGACCTGGTTTTTCCTTCATGCTCTGTGCTTTTGGTGTCATGTCAACATTACTTTTTTGTTGTTGTTTTTGGTTGTCCTGGGGTTTGAACTCAGTGCCTCACACTTGATAGACAGGTACTCTATCACTTGAGCCACTCCACTAATCCTTTTTGTGTTGGGGATTTTCGAGATAGGGTCTCGTGAACTATTTGCCTGGGCTGGCTTCGAACCACTATCCTACTGATCTCTGCCTCCTGAGTAGCTGGAATTATAGGCATGAGCCACGGTGCCCAACTCAGCATTACTCTTTGGCAGAGCGTTCTCTCTTCGGCCACCTCTGCCGTATGTCAGAATTCCAGCATGTCTGCCTCAGTTTCTGCTTTCTCCAGTCTCCTCTAGTCTTCCTCCTTCTCCCTCCACAACCATTATAGCTGTAGAATGCATCCTGCATGCTGACATTTAAACACTTCAGATATATTAGCTAAATAAAAATATTATTAAGATTCATTTCCCTGCTTTTGTTTTTTAATGCAGCTCTTATTATACCTCTGCTGGGCAGGGCTGATCCAGGAGGAGGCCTGGAATGAGTTAAGCAAATGCACCTGGGTATAAAGCCAGGCAAGGGAGTTCCTGAGCCCTGATGTGTCGGGGTGGGGGCAGGGGCAGGGGTAGGGGAGAGGCTCTTGAGAACGCTCTCACCTGGCCCACCTGCCCCAGGCAAGGAATAGGTACAGCAGCTGTGTCCTGTTCCAGCCACCCCACCTCGCCTACTGTGCACTCCAGAGGGCTCCCAGGCTGCTGGGCCTTTCCTGGGGTTTGCTGGCAGGCATAGTCAAACCCTCGAAGCCCGTTCTGACTTCCCAGTCACTCTCTTCTGTTCAGAGCCACTTTCGTGAACTCTGCAGATGATTAAACTCGGCAATGCTGGCTTTTCAGGACAGACAGGAGTTCTAGGTGTGATTCCTCAGTTTCCAAGGTGCAGAAGAAGTGTGTGCGATCCAGGGGGACCTCAGTCACTGAGGTCCCCAAGGGGTGTTTCCTGGGGGAATTAATCCCAGGGCCCCAGCCGTTATGGTTTACTCACTGCATAGTTAAAAGACCCTCATTCTAAAGGGGTGACTGGAACCTTTGCCCCCAGGAAC
Source organism: Castor canadensis (assembly GCF_047511655.1). NCBI lineage: Eukaryota > Metazoa > Chordata > Mammalia > Rodentia > Castoridae > Castor > Castor canadensis. The sequence continues at coordinate 559,375 of NC_133386.1, read as the reverse complement.
AAAGGCAGGAGATTAGCTCTGTGCTATCAGTCAGCATTGTCAGGATGGAATAAAAAGGCTAACTTTAAAGGCTTCACCTGTCGAAGCCTTAGTTAGAGCTTCCAGTGGAATCAAAGGTCACTCCTGCCGGAGGTTTTGTGTCTTGGGTCCGCCAATGGGCACACTGAATTACCTTTAAAAGTGGCCTCAAAGCACCGGAGATGAAGCAAGGATTAGTGTCTTAATCTTCATAGCACGAGGCTTGTAGTTAGGGTCGGGGACTCACGGGAGCGGACAGCATTGTCTAAGGCTGTCCTGGCATGTGGTACTATTAAAGGTGGGCGGGAGACGAGGGTGGGCTTTGTGCCTCTGGACTCAGATCCTTTGACGGGCTTTGGGGGTCTTACAAAGCCTTGCCAGCTGACTTGGCGTCCACCCTCAGACAATGGGATTTGTCAAGAGCCAAATAAATGAAATCTGAGGCTCAGGCAAGGAAGGGCAGGCACCCTGCCTCTGGTATTTATGTGGAGAACAATGGTGGCTGAGCATGAGCCTAGGCCCAGAGACCCTGACATGGAAATGCTACCTGGTGCCTCTGTCTCCCCTCCCCGATTTTAGGTCAACTGGGGAGCGGAAAGTTCCTCTTCTGGCTGCCATTCCTGCCCAGTGGCAAGAGTGCTTTCTATTGGCTTTCAGACAGCTTTGCTGCACTGCGCCTTCCCCTCAGAAGCAGGGTGGTGGGGGTCTTGCAGGCTCCACTGCTGCCTCTAGTCTGTGCTGCCTCTGAGCAGTAAGGTGAATGGGGACAAGTCCCACAGCCTGCTGGGTGTCTTCTCTGCAGAGGGGAGGATGTTGGGGTCTGCCCCCATGGGGCTTGTGAGGGCAGATGCATTTGCACCACAAGGATGTGCCTTGAAGGACAACTGTGACTGGCATCTTTGTCCGGGAGTGACTGGTCAGGAAGACTGCATGGCTGGCTGGCAGTGGGGAAAGAGCTGTCTACACCTTCACTTGAGGACCATGGAAGCTGTTGTCTGTTACCTATGAGGCTATCCCTTCTTGGTCCTGGGAGGGCCCTCACTTCCATTTTCCACCTGATGTCCTTCCTTTCACCCTGCATCTTCCTCAGTTCTTTGGTCTCCAACAACTTTTATACTCTGGACAGTCTTGATTCCTGGGGGACGGTCAGTTGCTACATGGCCCTTCTTCTCTAGCCTGCCTCCTATTTCCTCCCTCCAAGTGACAGAGCCATGTGCTTTAGTGACATGCTCTGCTTTTGGTGCCTCCCCCATCTCATCTCCCCTGCCATGATGTTGGGTCTACCAAGTCTACAGCGTATCTGCAGACCCCCTACACTTCCTACCTGTGCCTCTCGATTGATGGACAAATTGCTTTCCACATTCTCCAGAGCAGAGAGGGTGATGAGGAAATCTTCAAATCATCCATCCTCAATGGATGACAGTCTTGCCATCCATTGCCATTGAAAGTGAGGATGTGGACGCTGGAGTGGTGTGGGTGGCTCAGAGGAGCCCTTCTCCTGCTGCACTTGTGCTGACTGCCCTGGGCTTTCATGTCTGGCTTCCCTCTCACATCAGCCATGTTGCCTGGTGGTAGTCAGGTGGCTGCCCCGAGGAGCGGGAGAGAAAGGAGGGAGAGCGGGAGCTATCTCAGCTGAGCTAGCCAGGGTCTCTCTCCCTCATCTCTGCTTCAGCCAGAATGTCTTCCCCCTTTATTTGTCAAATGTCCATTTCCATTTCAGATCTGCACAGGGAATGTGTTCCCAACCCACCACAGGAATTATCTCCAGTGAGGTGGGAACTGGCCTCAGCTTGGTCACAAGACCAAGAAGCATGACAAGGGCTGTGGTTACCATGTTAGAGAAGACAGGACAGGAAGGACAGGCAGGGGCAGGGCTCTTTCTTCTGTCCGCAGTCCCTTCTCACTAGGCGTTACAACAACCACATTCTCTCCTTGGCACACTGCTAGATAGACCCTTTGCCTGACCCAACACTGACAGGTCCAGGAGGTCAGGGCCTGAGTGTGGGGGCTGTGACAGGTTGGTTCTGGACATCCTCTCGGGATCCCCACTCCTTGGATGCTGGACAGGTGTGGGGATCAGGGAGGACTTCCTGTCCTGGATGACAGTTGCTATATGTGAGGATCTGGAGTCCCCAGTGACCGTGCCCAGCAAAGCTCTGACCCCAGCCCACTGAGACTAAGACATGTGTGAGATACTTCCATTGTTTCCAGCTGTGTGTCACAGTGGTTGCCTGTACAGACCCTGCACTGGAGGAAATTAACTGTGCACTCACCACAGAGATACAAAATGAATTTTGTTGGTTCCATTCTGCAAATCAGAAGACAATCAGAAACTTTCAGAGTCAAGCTGAGAAGAAAGGCTGAGAAGAGTGCGCTGAGTTTGAGGCTGGTGCCACAGGGAAGGCGCGGTAGGCTGAGATTAGCCATGACCTCTCAGAGTCAGGTCTTAGGTGGCTCCATGAACTGGCACTAAAGTTGTCAGCATCTGTGTCTCCTTTAGTATGGGATCTATTGGGCCAGGCACTTCTTTGTCTACACCATGATGTCAGCATAGCCCATCATCCCCAAATGGCAATGATGTCATACTCCCCAGGAAGGAAGTAGGACTATTCTGTGTGCCCTCAGTGAGTGCCGGGTGGAGCCTGCTGTCCTGATCTGCTCTAAATTTAAACAGGCTTATGTCTTGGAAAGGCCACCCGCCTCAGGGCAGTTCTGCGTGGCCGATTGCAGACTGAGTGTAGTCACTGAAAAGTTGAAGAAAGACCTGCCTGGAGTCGGGGAAATTCTCTAGCAAGGCAGCAGTGTCTATAGGGAAACAGCAGCAAGGAGCTCAGTGGAGGGGGGAAGAGGAGAGAAGACAAAGGGACAGACTGAGAGGAAGAGATAAAGACAGACAGAAACTAAGAGAGTGAGACCAGACAGAGACAGAGCAGAAGGAAAGAGACAGAGAGGGAGAGCAAGTGAAGAGGAGGGGCAGTGGGGAAGGAGAAGGTGGCAGGCTCCTGGTGAATTGCAGAGGCAGGCAACCTGAGCCTTTGGTGTCTCTCAAAGCCATCAGAGGGACAAGGGGAGAGGCCTATGCTGTGCTCCTGCCTGGTGCCCTCCAGGTAGATCTAGCGCCTGGGGGCGAAGCCCTGCCTTCACAGCCCATCAAGTCTGGTGATCAGTGCAATGTCATTAGATGGACTTGCTGTGACAAAGTGTCTACCTGTCTGACTCTTGTAAGTGTCCACCTGTGTCAGGTAAAAGGGACCCAGTATAGCTGGGCTTCTTTCCCTTGTGTCCCTGGCAAGCCCACCTTGGGCAGGGATGGAAACTATATAATTCACGAACATTTCAAAACCAGTCCAGTCCTCTTGTCTGTGCTCCTCCCTGTCTGAATGATGAGGGGACACTATCTTTCTCTTCCTGATCCCCTCCTCCCAAACCTGTGGCTTTTCTCTGTGACTCTTGTCAACCTTTGTCTAATTGAATTCTTCCCCTGCCTCTCCTGAGCCATCTAAAGCCCTCACATGGTGGTTTGGTTTTCTTCTGACACAACAAGGCTAATGTGAGGTCAGCATAGTGAGTCACTGATGGAGGAAGAAGTGGACTCATGGGCTGTGACTCTTGGGACTGCGGTGAGTTTGTCTCTGGTGCCTGCTGACTGCCGGTGGCCCTGAAAGGCTCTGGCTCCACTTCCTGGCTGAGAAGGAGGACACCCTGATGCTGGGTAGCTGCACATATTTCCTGCCCTGTCCCTGGTGGGGCTTCTTGAGCCTCTGTGGATTGACTGCGTGGACTCTTGGTTCCTCTCTGCCTGTGTCTGTGCCCAGCGCCAGTATCCCCTGAATGCTTCTCAGATGCCAAAGTCCCAGGAAGGGATCCTGCCTGGCTCTGGTTCTTCTTCCAGTGCCACTGTCCTCACATTTCACACAAGTGGAACTCACGTATCAGGCACCAGGCTGAGACTGTGAATCTGGGTCCCAGTGAGAAAACTTGAGGCTTACAGTGAGGTTTATTTATTTATTTTTATTTATTTATTTTGTGGTACTAGGGTATTTGCTTTACTCTTGCAAGGCAGGGGCTCTACCGCTTGGGCAACACCTCCGGCACTTTTAAAAAGAAATACTCTACAGGCCCTAAAACACATCTGCAAGCCAAATGAGGGTTGTCGGCCACAAGCTGGCAACTTCACCCTGCCTTTTTCCCACCTCCATACCTCATTATGTGCTTGATACATTTATTTAGCACTAACTGTATGCCAGTAATAAGACAGGGGACCGGAGATACAGACTGCTGTCCTGAGCCTCAAAGACAACCACACAGAGAGTTCAGTACAGAAAAGCCATAACCACAATTAGAGACAGACTGGCTGTATTAGTTATTTCTCGTCACCGTAACCAAATACCTGGCATAATCAGTGTAAGGGAGGAAGGACCAATCTTGGCTCTCAGTTTCAGAGGTTTCAGTCCATCATGATGGCAGTGGGCGTGGGGGGTGAGGCAGAGCAGAGAGGCTTATCTCGGTGGCCAGAAAGCAGGAAAAGGGAAGTAGACTGGGGAAGGGGTACAACCTTCCAAGTCATACCCTCAGGGACCCACTTCCTCTAGCTAGGCCCAACCACCCAAATTTTCCATCACCTCCCATAATAGAGCCACCAGCCAGAGACCATGCGCGCAACCCCAGAGCCTGTGGGGACACTTCATATTCAGACCATAGCACTGATGCTGGGGGAATGCATCAGTCTGGGTAAGAAGGCAGGGCCAGCATCTCTGAGCAGATGGCCTCTGGAGTTGAAATTGACTGAGAGGAGATGCAAGTCAGGGAATGGGAAGTGCAAAGGCCCTGAGGCAGCCCTTGAGGAGCTACAGAAAGCCCTAGGGGGTGGGGCTAAACACCAGGGGCTCTCAGTCTTGTGGGTGGGTGGAGACAGTAAAGGGCTGACCTAGCTGGACAGCTGCATCTAGTGGCTGGGCTGTATTTCAAGGGGACAGCGAAGTCAGGGAAGGGGTTTTTGTTTGTTTTGTAGTACTGAGGATTGGACCCAGGGCCTGGCACAGGTATAGCACCTAAGTGTGTGCTGTACCACTGGCCATCCACAGCCCTTAGCACAGCCCAGCAGCGTGCCATGGTGAGGAACAGTCAAGGTGGTTTGGGCAGGCATCATAGCACAGGCTGAGTAAGAATGGTGCAGATGCGAGGTAAGGTCACCGGGGGACAGATGCAATTTGGGGGCAGGTAAAACAGGGATTGAGGTGACTCTGTGTGTTGGCCTGGACGGTGAAGCCATTTATAGGCAAGACAATGGAAGCCAGGGTGCAGATTGGATGGTGATGGCCTTCTTCCCTGACCACCCACTCACATCTGAGAATGGGGGAAGGAGGTGCAGGGGAGAAGCCAAGGCTGGGCCACTCTCAGCCCCAGGCAGGATCTAGGCAGGCAGCTGGACAAAATCACCTGGGGCAAGTGGAGGAGGAGGAGCCAGAGAAGGAAGGAGAAGAGGGAGAGCAAGGTGTCAGAAACCAGGGGAGGCAAGTGCAGACCACCCCAGGCTGAGCAAGAGAAGCTGCAGGACGATGAGACCCCCTGACCTTGGCCTCTGCCTGCTGGAGGAAGTCCGAGGGGCCTGGCCCCCCACAGCCCCTCATGACTCTTTCCCACATCCCCCTAGATTTTCTGATTGTGGAAGTCTTGGTGAGTTTATTCAGACTGAACTTTGCTCATCTTTCTTGATTTGGGATGTGGCTGCTTTGCAAGCTCTCAGGACACTTACCGGGCCTTTACTTGGAGTTAGAACAGCCAATTGGTCCCTCTGCTGGGATGGCCCCTCTCCAGCTGTCCTGATCTCTGCTGACTGAGTAATGTTTTAAACAGATGTAATCAGGCCACTATGGCTACTGTGTCTCAAATGGCCTCTCCAGCCCAAGTAGCTGAGCTCTGAGAGCGACACATCTGCAGAGGGTCACTTCCGGGTCCTCACAAGGTGCAAGGGGCAGGCAGCTCTCTAGGCCCTTTTCAGAAGGATACTAATGCCCCATTGAGGCTGTGCCCTCATGGCCTATCTCCTTCCACAGTCCCCTCCTAACACCATTGCTTTGGGGGCAAGGATTCAGCGAGCGAATTCCAAGGGAACACAGACATTAGGTCCTTGGTGTCAACCATGCTTCTGTCGATGTTTGCCAAGGACATGCCCTGGGCCTTCACCCTCCAGTGAGTCACTGTCCACTGCACCCCAGGCTGTTCGGTACCCAGCAATGATGCAGCCTCTACTGTGAGGCCTAGAAGGAGGGTGGGCCTGAGCTTGATGCCTGCTTCTGCCACTAGCCCTCCAATGCCGCCTGCAGTGTGTGATCTGCAGTGTGTGATCTGCAGTGTGTGATCTGCAGTGTGTGATCTGCAGTGTGTGATCCTCCCCACAGCAGCACCGAACCCCCTGTGCAGTTCCCCAGCCTGAGATGCCCACAGCAGTTGTGTCCTCCTTTGCAAGCCCGAGGGGCTTCCGCGAACGCAAGAACACTCTGGCCAGCTAGTTTACCATCTCCTCTGACAAAAACTTGATAAACTGGACTTCATCAAAATCAAAAACCATTACTTTGTCAAAGATACACTTAAGGAAAGCCTGGAAGGAGAGAGTTCTCCATCATGATGTCTGACATGACACGTAAAGAGCCTTCAAAATGCAGCAGTGAGAAAACGAACAACCCAAGTCAAAAACTGAGCCAAACACTGGAAGAAACACTTCACCCTGGAAATGACAAAGGCGGCCGATGATCAGGTGAGAAGATTCCCAACTCCTCACACATCAGGGACAGGCAAATCCCAACACGAGGAGAAACTGCCCCACTCTCCACAGAATGGCCAAAGACAAAACCAAATGCAAAACCAAAACAAGGAGAGCACGTGTAGGAGATGATGGCAAACACTGTCACACCGCTCTAGAGAACAGTGTGGTCCACTGCAGTGTGGACGCCAGAACTCCAACCCAGGGGCAGGAGAAACATGTTTCTATGAAGGCTGCTTTCTTCAGAATCCTCAGACACAGGAGACTCCCCTGTCGTCCTTCCTCAGGTGAAGAGTGAACGCACAGTCCGCCCACACTGTGGGCGTGTGGCGGCAGCAGGAGTGAACCTGGCACTCTTTACCCAGCGTGAACTCACAGCGTCATGGCCTACTGTGCGATTCCATTCAGGTGACATTCCGCAAAGTGTAGGGGCCGGGCAGGAGGAGGATGTGGTACAGCGATGGCGTGAGTGGCGTTCTGTCCTGGTGTTAGTACAAGAGTCCATACATGCCTTAGAACTCAAAAAATGCTACACCAAAAAATGTTTTATTTCACTGTATACAAACTAAAAAGAACCAGTTTGAGAAGAATCCACTTTCTGTAAGCTCCAAGGCACGTGTTCTGATTCACTACTAGTCGTGTATTAACCTGACACATACTTATCACTGTAATTGTCCCAGTGCGAGCCGCCTTCACGGGGCTCCTCCTGTGTGCAAGGCTTGGCTTCCCAGGCCAGCTGCACAGAGAAGCCTGGGCGTCTTTCCAACCACCAATGGGCCTTTCCTTTGCAATTGAAAAAGATTTCACCTTAAAATCCTCTCAAAGTGTGTCTGAGAAGGATAACAGTCGTCCAGATTTTTATGTCTGAATCTCCAGACTACCTGGCAAAGGGGGAACTGAGGCAGCTGTCCCTAAAATATTTAGGATAGTCGGGGGGATCCGTCATCATCACAGGTTCATAGATATGAAAGTGAGGTTCCGTGTCAGAAGAACTTGATCTGGACTGGGCTGAGTGTTTGAGTAGCATGTGCCAGACCCTGGGTTCCAAACACAGAACTACAAAAACAAAGTAAAATAAAATGAAACAAAACCTCCATTGATGGCCACTGGCTCTGTAGATGGAGGACAGACCACAAGCTCCAAATACCTGGGAGCTCTGGAAGCTGGACAATGAAAAAAAAAAAAAAACAACAACCAAAAAGCAAAACAACAATGACAAAAAAAACCCCTGCAGCTTCTGGAAGTAGACACAGTTCTGCTGACACCAGGACCATGGCCAGGAGGCTGCTACCACGGGCATCCTGCTGGCCCTGTCCTCTGATCAAAGGACTAGTGTCCCTTGGTGCAGATGAGGAAGCCCACCTCCCAGAGCCCTTCAAGACTCACTGTGGCAGGGTTCAAGTGACCCCAGGCCCTGCCCTCAACACTTCCTAGCTGTCTCCACTCCAACACTGGGACACTGCCTCGCCATTCCACATCACTGGGCCCCACTTCTGGGCAGAGCCCGAGGTGTTTTCCAGGTCTGTGTCTCTCAGCGAGTGGAGACCCAAGACCTGGGCATGTTTTGTGTCTTATGTCCTGGTTAGAAATCCAGCCTTCACCTGCCATGGTTATCTTGACTCTCATGTCCTCATTGGCGTAAAAGAACTTTCCGCTGGCTCGCTCCCAGTGTCCTGAGAAGCAACGCCCAGGGTGGATCTGTGAGGCACCTCCTCTCCTTCAAGATGTTCCTGATGCCATCTGCATCTCTTGGTCCCCTCCACCGCCCTTGTCACACTGAGGTGTGGGGCGGGGCTGCGAGCAAACACTGGCAGATGGTGACACTGTCTTGGCTGTGATATCAGCCAAGAACCTCCTGTTGGAAGCACCAATTACCACCTCATCCCCTCGGGGAAGACCTATCAGATATGGGGCTCGTAATAAACGAATTGGAAGAAAAGCTGCCCTCCAAGCCCTGTGCTCTGTCAGCAGGTTGTAATTAGTTAATTAAACGCCTGGGCTGACAGAATGGCCCCGTGGGGTCACTGCCATGCTGGCTGCTCCTGACACGGGAGCAGGAAATGCTGGAATCCACTGTGTCTGCAGTGAACGCCTCCCCCCATGTGGGTCCTTTCCTGGAAAGGTCACTGGATTTTGAGAAAAGCATGGTGGGTGATTTGGTGTCTTAAGTTGCTGAAATAGAAGGAGAGAGAGAGACCCTCCTGGAGCTCTAGGCAGACAGTGGGATCTATGGGGCAAGGACAGCAGAATATGCAATCTGGAGGGGGAGTGGGCGAGGCAAAGGAGCTGACACAGAAAGGCAGCTGGAGAGCATGGTCTCAAACTCACTGTTGTCAAAATGAGTGTTTTGCATAGAGGAGGTGTGCAGGCCTCATAGTGCCTCAAGTCACAGCTGTGCAGCTCCTTACACCAGGCCCAAGGGAACCAACCCCACATACTGGTTCAGTTGCCCCAATTCTGGCTCCTGTGGGCTCCACTAACTCAAGAGGAGTTTGGAAGCAAGGTCTTCCTGGTGCTGACTCTTCTCTCTCCTTCACACCCGGCCCTCACTTCCTCCTGCGTCCTGAGTCTGCTGACTCCTCCTAACCCACAAGTCTCCTCCTACTGCACCCAATTTTTCAACTGGGTAACCGCAGTGGCTCCAGGTGGTTGTTATGCTCTCCCCTGCCTCATTTCCATCCTTTCTCCAGATAGGGTCATGGGATCTTGAAATATTTGTGTGGGCTCACATGCCCTCCTGCCCCAAAAGTGTCCCTTGAGTTCCCACGGGTCAGAACATGGTACACCTTCCTCCCTCACCCCACAGGCCTCTTGCCCACTTCCTGTCTTCCTGATTGCCTTCTCTGCCTCTCCAACCTTACCACACCTGGAATATTCCAAGACCGTTCTCATCTTAGGGCCTGGCACTGCTCAGTTTTATGTGTCGATCCTGCATCAGGCTCCCATGGCACTCCTTTCCTGCATTCCAACTGTGGCAGGCTTTCAGTGGATTCTCTAGGGCTTTCCAGATCAATCACATGACATCTGCAAGTAGTCTTATCATCAAACTATGATGTTTTAGCACATTTTATTAATGATATAATAAACCCTCCAGGAGCCACTATACAGCCACCAGCTTTGAGACATACCGATCCGTTTAATGGTGCTGTTTTCCCACCATGCCCTCTTGCTATTTGGTGTAACCCTTGTCCTGAGTCCTGAGGTATTTGAGTTAGTTTTCTTTTCCGTGGCCAATAAAGAAACTGAAAAAGTAAAACCTAAACTTGGCAGTGAGGTTCCTTGCTACGAGTGCTGGAAAGACAATTCATTTGAGGACAAAGAAGACAGAAGTTGCTCTAGAGGAAGAACAGCAGCACCGGGGTCCAGTGAGTCCAGCCACACTAAGACCATGAACCACCCAGGTCCCCAAACTCAAACCTATTACAGTCTCTTCATCCTCAGAAGACAGTCTCCTCAAGGTCATCTTTATTGCAGACACCCCATAATTTTTGGCAATTTGGAGGAAAGATTTTCCTCACGAGTGTGTGGGTGTTACTATGTGCACAAAATACACTGTTGTACACTGTGAATCACATGAATTGTTTGAGTTTACCAGGTCCTCAAAATGAGTAGCCGGTTGTCGTCTATGAGAGTCCTATAGCATCGGAAGGGCAGTGGGGCCTCAGGGGAAGGATTGGCCTTGTCTTTGTGTTTGACGTGGAGGTGCTGTCTGTGCCCAGGGTGTCTATCTCTGTATAAAGGAATAGGTGAGCTGAGATCTTTGGGAAGGAGAAAAATTGGGGGAATGATCAGGAATGGGTGAAGTTAAAGCAAATGAAACTACTGTCAGATGCTGCCTGGTATATCCAGAATGACATCCAGTAGATGCCATCCTTGGGGCCTCAGCTGCTGAAAACCTACCTGTCTGCTGATAACCTTGGAGCACTCCATGTTTCCAAGTTTCAGGAACTGCAGGAAATCCAAAGAGTGATTGAGGCCAACAGAAGAAAGCAGGCAAAATCTGTTTCTAGCACAAGGGTTGCTAAGGATGCTGAGGACCACAGTGGAGCAGCAGGGTGGAGACAGCTGGAAGGAGGCCAGCAGTTGAGTCTGAGGTGCGATTCCATCTCCAGAGGAGGCTCCCTGCATGAGAAGTGGGGTGTGCCCCTGGCTAGTGCCTCGCCCTGGCACCAGCTGTGGAATCTTTCATAATGGGTATGAGATAAGGGACCGTGAGATAGCAGAACACAGGAAGGGCAGCTCCTCCAGTCCCTTCCAGAGCTGGCCCGACCGGCTTCCTTTCAAGGTGGCATCTTGTCAGGTGGAGGGGGCACAAGGCTGTGAAGGTCATGCTGGGAAACACCTTTGGGGTTTCCTGGTATGTACCCTTCTCTCATGGCTCCCTGCACTTGGAGAGGCACCCATTTTTTAAAATATAAGGTTTGTTTTGTGCATTTGAGGGTTACCACATGACACTATGGAATGAGTACAGATAGTAAAGTGGTTGCCATGGTGAAGCAGATGGTCGGATCCATCATTTGACATGGTAGTTTTTTTGTGTGTCACAAGACCAGCTAAAATTCCAGGTACAGAACAAATTGTATTACCTGTTGTCCTCACGTGGCCCACTCGATCTCGGGACCGGTTCCTCCTGCAGTCTGCTGCCTTTGTCCTCTGACCCACACCCTGCCCTTGGCAACCACTGTTCCAATATTTAGCTTGTTGCATTTGAGATCGTTTAAGAATCCATTCCACATGTGAGTGAGATCAGGTAGCACTTGTCTTTCTGTGCCAGGCATATTTCACTGAACTTGGTGGGCATCTGGGTTGATTCCAAATTGTGGCCATGTGTGTAGAGCTGCAGTGAACATGGAGCATGTGTCTTTTCTGCAGAAGAGGGAGGACTGGGTGCTGCTGTCAGTCTCTGAAAGGACCTCCCCACTCATCCACCTGGATACAGGAATCCGCCTTCTGCCAGCAGTGAGATGAAAAGCACGTTCTTCTGAGGTCAGTTGTTTACCCGATTTGGGGGTCATCCAGGCGCAGGTGCCACTTTCCTGTGGACACCTCCTCTCCCCAGAATGCTCCTGCACTTCAGGTCCAGCCCCCCCAGTTTCATCTGCAGCAGTTCATCCCTATTCTTTGCGTTAAGACCTCGTGTCTCAAGAACTTTATGCACCTTCTTGGCATCCAGTTCTCAGGACAGGCTGGAGCAGCCTGACAGTGCTCCATGGCCCAGTAAGCATGGTGGCCAGTACAGGGCTCTGGGACCAAATCCATGTGGAATTTCCCAGACCACATTGTCAAATGATATCACAGTGCCCTGACTTGGGGTGATAAGGTCTGTGAGACTCATAGCCATGGCTTGGTGCATTGTGGCAAATACCATCCTTACCATGGAGGAGTGGACTGCCTCCACTGCTGTGGGTTTGTGAAACCTCCTCACCTGGTGTCAGGTAAGGAGGACGAAGTTTTCTCTCTTCTTCATTCCCCACTCTCTGCCCATCACCTGTACCGTGATATCAGAAGACAGCATAAGGAGGCTTCTGCAGGGACCCCACTCAGCACATACCAGGAATTCTCAATTTCCTGAATTCTCAGCAACCAACCAATAGACTGATATCTCAAGGAATATCACGCCGTGTATAAAGTTAATATAGCAAGTAAATTGATACAGGGTTTACAGTATGATGTGCTTTGTTTGTTCAGATATACCAAAGCCATTTCCCTTCACCTCTAGACTTTACAAACACACACCGGGATCCAGAAATCTATAGATAAAGCAATGGCTTCAGAGCCTGGCTGTGATGTACAATATAGCAGCCATGGGCCGCCTGGGGCTGATTCGATCTGAATTAATCCAAACAGAATGCAGTAATTTAAATTTCAGTTCCTCGGGTACCCTGGCTCCAGGTATCTCCTGACCACTGCAGTGGGTGGTGCAGGTCAGGGGCATCCCATCCTCATAGAAATCTCTGTCAGAGAGTCAGTATTTAAAACTTCAGCATCCCAAGTCCTTCCGAATGGCTGCTCCTTGCACCGTGTGTGGCAGACAGCAGGTCCTCTGGTAGTGCCGTCCCCCACCCCACCCTGAGTTGTCACAACTCAGAGCTGGGTAGAAGTGAGGCACAGGCTCTGGGAGTGGCAGGTAGAAGCTGCTCCCATCGGCACATACCCTGAAGTCACCAATGGGCTTATACTGAGCAGGTAGTTGTCAATGGAGCTAAATCTTCTTGCCTCACTTTTCACAGGGAATTTCTTCCTGGAAGATGTGAGATTGGCCTGGTGCCTGCTGTTTGTAGAGCTGAGGCCTGGCTTCCCCTTTGCTACAGAACCTTCCATGGCTGCCCTTGTGTGCAGTGACAGCTGATCTCCGATTCCCAACATGGCTGTGTCCATGGGCTGGTGTTTAAAGATTTCCACTGGCTTCAGGACAGTACTGCCCCTGTGCAGTGCTGAGCCCTCAACACGGTTGCCTCAAGGTTAGCCCACGCTCTTGGCCACAACAGGGCCTAGATGATACTTTGTCATGCATGACAAATCTCTCAAGCAACAGCCAGCTGCATCCTGAACACCACAGGCTGGCTTGTGTTGCCTCATTCAACAGCTGTTACTTTTGCTTGTCGATGGCCGTTCGACTACTGCCTGTCGACCCCTGGCATCCGCGGCACAGCAGCACAGCTGAGCTCATTAAGGCCTATATGCTGTGGAGTGAGCATTGCATTTTGACCTTTGTGCTCCTCTTCTCCTGCTCTCATACTCCATCCTACTCTCTTTTCTATCTATAAGCCTCTGGCAAATGCAGCTGTCTCCTTTCCATTGTGACAGTCATGGTGCCTGTGAGATCAGGACATCAGGATTTGAGGCATCCCAGCTCTGCAGCCTCCATTTCATTCTTTGCTCCTTATGGCCAGGCAGAGGGCTGTGTGAGAGGCACTGTGGTCAGGAAGAAGGGCACACTGAGGACATGCGAGAGGCCCTTTTCCTGGAGAAAGGACTCTAGAACATGAGAGGTTAGGATCAAAAGCACAGGGCTCAGCTGCAGCTGCAAAAGAAAGTGAGCTTTTTCCAAGACTTACTGCAAAAATATGCAAATATACCTGAAGGTAAAGTTTGCATCATAGTGAAGTTCAAAATGCAGATTCACCACTCACTCAGGTCCATCATTCACATCCATCACTCAGGCACAAAACTCAGTAACATCTGCCCTTGCTTCAACTGTGCTCCATGTATTTTATAGCTAATCCTGAACAATCATACAGGATGTATTTTCTATCTCTCACAAATGCCTTCTATTTTTTACATTACCACAATTTTATCTAATCTAATAGTCATTATTCCCTGATGTCATCTCATGTCCACTGGGTGTCCACTTCTGTGTTTGTCTCTACAGGCCTCTTACCGACACAGCCCACACTCTCTTTGGTGATGTGTCTGCCCAAATCCTGTAACCCTGCCATCTTCCCCTCTATGACAAAACAGTAATTTTCACTGTAGAATTTCCCACATGCAGGATATCACTGATGGGATCCTTACAGGGCTTTCCTCTCTTCCTTGTAATTCACACAAGTTGGTAGTTAAATTTAGACTAGCTTGGTGAGCTCCAGGCTCCCTGTTGGTGAGGCTTCTCCCAGGGAGGCTCCATGCTTCTTCCTGGGTCAGATCAGGAGGCACATGAATTCAGGCAGAGGACTCAGGACTTCTGTTTATCAGGGCAGCAGGCTAAGGGGATCTATGGTGGTTTCTGAATAAGGTGAGAAGATGCTCTTGTGACAACAGGAGGGGCATCACACCTTTTTTTCCATCTGCAACCAAGTACATAAAAGCCACCTTCCCTCCCAGTCCCTCACCCCCACAGAGTGCTAGCTGTCTCCTGCCCCTTCCTGATGCTGGCTTTTCCTGTACTGGTACAGTGATGTTGAGGTCTCTTCTCTTTGGGAAAGGCTGGTTTGCTCTTCTGCCTTCCCAACCCATTCCCTTCTCTATCCTCCCGTGTGGCTCTTCCCCAGCCTTGCTCTCACTCTCACCAAGGCCACCAGGACCTGCCCTCTTCCAAATCCACGGGTCCTCTCATCTTTGTGCTTTGAAACTCCATTCTGCGACGTCCAGTGCCCCTCCTCGCATGTGGCTTTATGCTGGTAGCCCCAGGTCCAAACTTGACCCCTTTCCCTCTGACTATACTTCTTCCTGGGAGGGCTTCCCCCTGCACTCTGATAACCCACAGTGTCTCAAGCATGAGACACAAAACTCTGAACTCACCCTCCTTCTCTCCAGCACGCTCTCCTTCCCCAGTCCTCCTGACCTCAGGGCCATTTTGAATGAAGATGCTCTTGTGTTGAGACCCCCCCCCAGTCTTCCAACCATTGGGAAACATCCTAAAATGTGGAGGACAAATGGTGGTCCAGTATTCTTTCCTCCAGGACAGGTGCCTGGAAGGTGCTGGGCCCATGAGGTCCAGGAACTGCTCGGAAGATGCCATAGGCATTAGCGCGGCACACCAGCACTCCAGGTCCATCCCCTGGCCCCAGATGGCAGTGTGAGGAAGTAGATGTTGGAAGAGAACATTGTACACTGACCTAAGTCCTTCCCAAAGCACTGGATGAACACAGGGAAGCTTGTGTGTGACATCTTCTCCAGTGACAGTTAAGTTTGCCGTGTGCAGGATGTAAGTTCATCCAGTCAAGGCTGAGATTCCTCTACCGTTTCCAGAGGCTGGGAATAATGGTACTGCTAAGGTTTGATTTTACCTGGTTCCATCTTTATATGATGAAGAACTAGGACTCATCTCTTAGGAAGCAAACACCAACATTTCTAACCTCTCCAAGTCTTAGTTATTTTGAAATTTGTTCATAAAAAAGTAATCAATCTTTTGTGACCCAGAAGATCCTGGAAATGACTCCCTTCTGAAGTGTTGGGTAATGATCTTGGTTTGACTCTGTTTTGAAAGGTAGATTTTTGATGTTTACTGACACCGGTCACCTGAATAATGTACTTGATATTTTGTGTACTGAGGCCCATTGAGATTTCAGCCACTGCAAAATTGGGACTGATTGGTTTTGGAACTGAGGCTCCCCTCATGGTCACGGAGTGGGCAAGGTAGACCTTGACTCCCTGTGGTCACTGCCTCATGCTGAGTTCCCAGAGGAGAGAGGAGTATGCCAAATGTTGGTTTTATGGTGATGAGGCCTGCATTGGTCTGGCTTCAGGAAACAGATTCAGAGCCCTGGTATCGAGGTGGTGGTTGGTGTCTTGCACGAGATGAAAGGAGACCTGAGGACAGTGACCACAGGGGTGGCCCCGTGGGGAAGGTGACCTAAGCAGCAAGCTGCAAGGGACAGAGATGCACTCAGGGGGCCCTTGGGGGTGAGTTTGGGGAACACAAACAGTCATGTTTATCTTGTGTGTGGTTTCATTCTGCAAGTGAAAGCAAAACACAAGGAAACCTGTGGTCTTTACGGCTGGAAATCACCTCCGTCAGATGCCCGAATTACTCTGTCCAGGAAGGGTGTGGTGGAAGAAAACCCAGTAGTGGTATACAAATAATTGAAGGTTGGGAGAGACTGGACTTCATGGTTTGGGAACCGGGCTTGGGTTTGGACACCAGGTGACTGTGGGTGGCCTGAGTATGGCAGTGAGGGAGGGGATGAGTCTGCTTGGCTCAGCTGCCACTTCCAGGTTGCTCTCCTGAGCTGGCCTTCCCTGCACCCCAGCTGGTGAAGGACCCCTTTGTGTTTCTTTATGGGGCCCTGTGGACATCACTGTGGAAGCACTTGCGTGTACACAACAGCAAACACTAGGGTGTCTGTCTGCCCATGGACTGTGTGCCCCCGGGGCAGCAGGTGAAATCCTGCCCGCTGAAGATACATGTCTGCCGCCAAGGAAGTTGATTCCTGATCCAAATGGAAGCTGCCCTTCCTTCCCTGCACTTGGATCCAGTTGATGATACTGCTGTCACCTGTGTGCTGTTCCTAACCATGTCTGCCTGCCCATGGGGCATGCAGGGATACTGGTGTGGGAGATAATCAGCTTGGTGGTGTGGAGAAGGGTTGGGATTACACACACACACACACACACACACACACACACACACACACACACAATTTTTACTGGTGCCCAAGACACCAAGCACCAGGGCTGTCTCTACCATGCTCCTGCTCCTATATCTTGAGCACCCTAGATGAGTACTGGTCTTGAGGACAGGCCTGAGTGGCATGGGCCTTTTGGCAAAGGGACCCTTGTCCAAGCAGTGATGGTAGATTCCTTGAATTGGTGTGTAGGCTCGTATCGGCAGGTGGCCCTGGGCTTACGCACAGGTGGCCCACTGGAGGCCGATGGCGCGATATCCCCTCCACAGTCACAAAGTTGGTGTTTGTTGGTGCTGAGTCCTAGTTCCCAGTCTGGAACAGGCTGCTCCACAGCACAGGGCCTGTGTGTAGCAAGGAACCATTGCCCTGTGAGGTGGGGGATGGGTTCAGTCTTGCAGCACTGTCCCAGGAGCTCATGATGTAAGGCTCCCCTCTACACTGGCTACCTAGGACAGAGACATTCAGGGGGTATCCACCATGTGCCCTGGCTCTGTGACTACTGGCTCACTCCCTGCTCAATACCCTAGGAAGCAGCAAGAGCTATGAAAATTGTCCCTTCACAGGTAAGAGTCCAGACACAGGAGGTTTAGTCTAACCCATTATGTGTGGGCAGCCTGCTTCCCATGACGACAGGCCTGGTGACTGGAGGGACAGATTTGCTCCTCTGTCTTGGTCCAGCTGCAGAGAGAAAGCCAGGCCATGGGCTGGGCCTGCTGGAGGGTGGATGCACTGGGGCAAGGGTACGCACAGCCCACCCAGCCCAGACAGGACAGAAATGTGTCTCCAGGCAAAGTGGCCAGGCTGTCTCGAATGGGCAGCTGGTGACGGAGCTGACACATGTGTCCTCTGTGGTTTTCATCTTCGTACTTCACAGGCCCACAGTCTGATTGATGGAATTTTTTTGAGCGCTGCTTCTGGAGGCTCGAGCCTCCTCCTTGCCCACACAGAACATATGTGCACATATTCCCCAGGGTGGTGCTTGAATGAGTGCATCGTGTGGCTGCGTTTGTTTAGTGTGTCTCCCCCCCTTCTGAGGGGACCTTTCCCATGACCTGCAGCTTCCTCGGTGGGCTGCTCGCTGCTGTCTGGGGCGGGGGCGTCTTTCTCGAGCTGCGGCCCTCCTCCAAGCCGCGCTCTGGGGCTGAGGGATGGTGTGATGCGCAGCCGGCATTCTTCTCCCCTGTAGCTGCTGGAGAAGGGGGGCAAGGGGGAGGAGAAGGAATAAAAGGCCCTAAACAGCTCCCATCTGTTGCCACGCTGTGCTGATGGTCATAATGTTCACACTTGCCCAGCCTTTCGTCTGACGGGCTCCAGGAGCTTTATTATCTTGTTAACCCCCAGAGTCCCCAGAGCACAGGCCAGTGAGCCAGTTTGGGGCAGCTGCCAGAGGGTCACCGGCCATCCACAGGCTGAACTTCTGGCCAACCTGGCCTCCAGGTCTGCACAGGTCCCCAGTGTCTGTTAGGCTGTGGTTCTCCCAGCATGGGCAGCAGGAGACGGCTCATCTGTGTCCCTCTGACTGCCCCCTTCTCCTCTGGCCACAGACCATCTTTATAAGGTTATATATTTTTTGTCCCCCTTGGTGTGAAACTGCCCATGAGCTCCGGGTTACCCCCACACTGAGGGCCTGCAAAGTCATTTTGCACAAGCCCCAAATTCCAGTTCTGGCGATCTAGTCCCTAGCAGCTTCCCTGGCCTGTCTGAGCTCTTGGACCCCCATCAGCGTAGATAGAAATTGACCATGTTCCGTGAAATGTGCATGGGGTCGTGTCAACAAACGCTCAGTAAATGCACCTTGTCATTGTCACTATCTGGGGGGGCCAAGGTGAGGGCGGTGACTCAGTCAGTCTCTGGTCACATCTCCAGGACAGGCAGGTGCAGCCATGGTGATTAATCCATCCAGGCGGTGCAGGAGCTGATGGCGAGCTGGGAAGCCAGGTGCCTCTTTCATCATCCTCCCCTCTGCTGTGACCTTGGAGGTCTCCTGCTGGGGGAACTACAGACAGGGAACTACAGAGAGGAACCTTCCAGAAATCAAAACTGCCTCTTTCAGATGTCTGTGAACATGGAAGTGGCTTCTACAGTAACCACCGCCAAGACTGGGAGAGGGTATCGCTACAGAAGCTCCTGTTGCCTCAGCTGTGCAGCAGCCAACACGGGCAGGTTGTGCCCTCTCCTAGCACAGCCCTCCAGGTGCCTCTCCAAGTGCAGAAACTCCAGTCAGTGGAGTCTGTGGGATGTAGAACAGGGAGCAGGGGTATTGGCTCACCCTCCTCCCACCGCCAGCTCCATGGCTGGCATAGACTTTCCAAAACATCTTTCATGTTGCTGCATAGAGGCAGTGGTAATCTCATCCCAGGAGGGCTTTTCTGGATGATTTGAGGAAGGACTCAAATTCAGGGTTCAGACCTGTTCTAGCTGGCTTCCCTTAGAACTGGTCTCTAATTTTGACTTCTATAGGATGTCTAAAATTGCACATTGAAATTTCACATTGTGAATTGAGATAATTCCACTTTGAACCAATGAGGACTAATGTTTTTAAAGTACAAATTAAGGTCTGAGGAACGACTCTGGGATCTGTGGTTTTCACTGCCCTCGCAAGGGTCTGTGACATTGGATGCTTGTGCTCTTGTGTTGGGACTGCCTTTTATGTTTGATTCTCCCCTAGGCAGTGGTCCCCACATTTCACTGTGCAGAAGATCCCGTGGGCTTCTTACAGTGCAGACTCCTGGCCAATAACAGGCCTGGGGTAGAGCCAGGTGCCACTATCCAGAGGTGACAAAGCTGCAGGAACCTTCAACCTGACATCTGGTCGACCACTCTTCCCGGGAGCGCACCAGCTCCCGTGTGTTGATCTGGCAGCAGGGGTCCCATTGCTGCCTCTCAGACTGACTCTGAGACTCTGTGGGGCCTGTGGAGAAGAACAGGTGGCTTCTGAGTGTTGAGAACCACAGTTCTTGCTCACAGGATGTATGGATCCAGGGCAGATGCAGTGTGTGTGCTGTTGGACAAGTCTGACCTTAGAGCCAGTTGTGATGGCCAGCCCATCAGCACAGGTGGGTTAAGAGTCATCCCCAGGCCCACCCTGCTTAGAACTCAAGCAGAGCTTCCTTCAGGGTTTCATAACTCAGGATTCTAAGATGTCCTGGGGACCATGGCCTCCTCCAGAGGAGGAGCATCTACACGCCTGGCCATCCATCCAATGGGCAGCAATTCCTGAGCAAGCAGTGTTTATTTACACCCCCTGTGTCCAGTGCTGGCTGGGCTGGGAACTAGGTCACCAGGACAGGGCCATGGGTTGGTGTGCTGACTTACGGGCCCAGCCACGTAAGGCATGGAACAAATCTAGCAGGCCAGGAGAAATACAAGACAACTAATTCTTCACAGGCAGAGCCTGGCATCCTATCTAGGGTCAGCACTGGCCCATTTGTTCCACAGAAGCCCACTTCTCCAGACGGAGAGGCTCTTTTGGTCTTGACATGCCCCATTGTGTGATCAGGAATGGACTGTTGATGCTTCCGTAAGCTGTTCCGTTTATCCTTGGATAAATATTAATCTAGTGTAGTTACACACATTAATATATGGCCACACCGTTTCACACACACATGTCTTCATGGACACATGGACACTTAACTCCATTTGTCTCATGTCTGCGTTTTAAATATTTAACAAAGAGAATACAGTGTTATGGGAAAAGCAGCTTAAAATTGAGGCACGTTGGTCTGCGGAAATGATTTTGACTCTTTATGTTTAACTTCTTTTATTTTTAGCAACAATAAACACACACACAGATGGGGTGAGAGAAGGGGAGAGAGAGAGAGACAGAGAGAGGAAGAAAGAGAGACAGAGAGAGGGAGAGAGAGAAAGACAGAAACAGAGACAGAGTTAGAGACAGAGATATGCAGCCCTGAACCCCTCTGTCTGCACTTTTGGGTGCCGGTCCTTGTGAAGATGATGTGGTCCTGCCTCAACACAGCTGTGGTCTCTTAGGCAGGAGGAGAATCTACCCACTCAACTGTGTTTTTTCCTACTTTGTCACCAAACCAGGGGCCAATGCAGACTGTCCGATCTGGACAGTCTGAGGGGGTGAGCTTTGTGGAGCATTCTCAAATGCTTGAAGAAGCTTCAAAGGACTTGTGGCCTGGGTGTAGGTGTCTGTCTACCCCATTTTAGCACTGTGGCTTCATGCCTGCAGTTCACAGACTTGAGATGGTCTTGTGACCTGGCTCCACACTGGACATGGCTGCCAGCAGAGGGAATCAATGGGAGTTGTTGTACTTCCCACACTCTGTGTCTGTGGGTTCTGACTTTATGAGAGTGAGCTGGTGTCCACACCTGCAGGCTGTGCCCCAATGAGTAGCTTCTGATCCAGCTATGAAGCTGGAGCAGGCAGGCTGGTGGAAAGGGTTGTGGGAAGGGCCTGAGTCCCTGTCCACAGTAAGGCTGAGTTTCCAACAGTGGGCAGGAGGGCAGGAGGTGGCCCAGCCCAGGAGAAGCACCTGGAACAGAAGAGGCCAAACACCAGATCCAGGGTCCCAAGCCCACAGCCTTGGGCAAGTTATCACCTCTCCAGGTTGAGTTGGCCTCTCTTAAAGAGGGGTGACACTCCCAAACAAGGGGACCTATGACAAGCCCCTGCCAAGTGCAGACCAAGGGAGAGAGAGCAGCGAGGCTGTCACCTGTCATGAGGGAAGGAAGCATAGCATGCAGGTCTTCATAGCTTTATGTCATCAGGTGAGGTCCAGCTCCAGCACTCTGAGTAAATTCACTTGTAATTCTCCACCTGCCCCCTTGCTGTCTCAGCTGGGTAGGGCTTCTCAGTGTGCAGTTACGATTTGCCACTGGCCAGACGGTAAACCTGCCTATGCTTGCAGGAGAGCCAGCAGAAGGGGATGTTTTGAGATGGCATTCATTAAGTACCTACTGTGTACATGCAGACAAAAGTCATCTGTTGATAAGAGGGTATTTGCACTAACACATATGCCTGTCAACATCAAACTTGTCCTAGTCAGGGCTTCCCAGTGAACGAGAACCAATAGGACAGACAGGTGGACAGATAGATAGATAGATAGATAGGTAGGTAGGTAGATAGGTAATTGATAGATGATAGCTAGCTAGCTAGATGGACAAATGTATAGACAAATAGATGATAGGTAGAGAGATAGATGATAGAGAGATAGACATATAGGTGAATGGGTAGATAGGCAGGCAGGCAGATAGATAGATGGACAAATGAATAGACAGACAGACAGGTAGATAGACAGACAGACATACAGATAGATAGACAAGACAGATAGATGACAGACAGACAGTCAGACAGAGGCTGTCATAAGGAACTGGTCACCAGAACAATATTTGATCAAGTGTCTGTGTGCCCCATGGACTGGCCAAGCTAACACAGAACTCAGTCTCCCTCACTGCCTCAGAACTATTAGAAAGAAACAGAGTTGATTCTGACCATTGCCCCCTGATCCCCTCCTCCACCTCCCTCATCATAGTTGTGATATGGGGTCCCCAGTTATGACAGCAGGAGACATATGAGCTCATTGTTAGGACTTTCCTTAGACTACTGAGGGTCAAGAATATGCGCTGGGTGTTTTTTCCTAGTAGTGCCAAGAAGGGAAATCAGTGAAACAAAAACCTGAAGTTGTGGGAGCCTGGAAGGTCTGGTAGCTCCATAGGGGATCCAAGAGGTTGCTTCCTGCCTCCCCATCTAGTCCTGCCAACCTCTGGGGTCACAGACCACCCTCAGCTGTGCCCCATGGACATCTCTGAGCTTGGGCATTGGACCCTGACAGGATAGAGGAGAGGGGGGATGTGGTTAAACCCAGCACTGGTTGGTTAACTCTGAGCCCGTGAAGCTGTACCTCACAGGACTGGTGTGGGATTGGAGTCCAGAACACCAATGAGGAAAGAGACAAATGAGACTACTTTTCTCAAAGTCAGACCACTACATGCACTCCATTCAAAGCTGGTGTAGTTCACATTTTTTTTGGTGGCACTGGAGTTTGAACTAAAGTGCCTCACACTTGCTAGGCAGGTGCTCTAACACTTGAACCCTCCACCAGATCCATTGTTCACATTTTAACGTCTCTGAAAACAGACCATTGGTAACAGGGCAAAATTAGTTCAGTGGCAGAAAAAAATGATAGATTGCACACTGCAAGGAGTGGAGCAGGAGCTCCTGGGGCTGCAGGCCTGGCTGTCCAGCCAAGGCACAAGCCTAAAAGATTCCTTAGCTGGTCCTTCATAGAAAATTTTTTGTGAAAATATTTGATATAGACTCAGCAGGAAAAGGCAGAACTCCATGGTCAGGACTTTCTTTTTTACCCTAAAACACTGCACTTACTTCTTCAGGTGTGGAGTGATAAGGTACAAACACAAACAAGTACTCCCAAAGCACAACCCCAACAACAGATGAGACTCCCTCTCAGGTGGCTGCACCAGACTTTGGGCTTTTCTGTAGCTCATTACATGAAACCTCTGAGCAAGTCTGTACCTGTCAACAGTGGGAAAGGCAGAAATATCCAAAAGAAACCACAGTGGCTGTCCTGCATTTCTGACGTCCTATGTGTCCAAGCCATTGAAACTGATGTCAATGGCTAAGTCCACAAGACTTCCCCACAGGACTTACAATTGCCAAGGTGGCTCTCCTGACTTTTAAAAACTCATTTAAGAGATGAAAAGGCCTGTTTAAGGATAAAATCCTGGCTTGACAGAACGGCACTAAAATCCATCTCCCAATCCTCAGACTCCTCCTTCAGTTGTTCCACACCCTGAAGTTGGGGAACACAGTATAGCACCTAACCATTCTGGGGAACTTGCTGTGTACCAGGCAGTGCCCTCAGCTCTCTGCAGGGAACCCCCAAGTCCTGAGGCCAGGGCAGAGCAAGATCAGGGTGCCAGGCTGCAGGCTGCAGCTGGGTTGCAGGTCTGCTGCAGGCCTGACTTGTGAACAGGTCTGACACAGAGCCTCCATCTAGCTAAAATTCCCAGAGCTGAGAAATGGAGGCCCATGGCAGCACTGACTGTGCAGAGAGGACACAGAACCCTCAAGCCTGATCAGGGCTCAGACCCCAACGTCACTCTCTCATTCGCACTGTTCTTGCACACAAAATGGAAATAACCTTCGCAAACTTCAAAGTCCTTATATACAACATTTGTAAGACATTGGGGAACTCTGAAAGGTGAAACTGTATCCACCACATGAAAAGTACTAAACATTTATGAGTT
Source organism: Castor canadensis (assembly GCF_047511655.1). Lineage (NCBI taxonomy): Eukaryota > Metazoa > Chordata > Mammalia > Rodentia > Castoridae > Castor > Castor canadensis. The sequence goes on along the minus strand of NC_133386.1, from coordinate 535,297 downwards.
CAGCACCTAGCACAAAGGAAAAGCCATCCACCAATCCACAGAGTACCTTCCACACTGGAGGTGCCATTTCTTGACCTACAGTGGGACCTTCAACGTGGGAGGTATCACCCTCTGGTAACTAATATATTACCTAGGACTCTTTCCATGCAGCCTGGATATCCCGGTTCATATGTTAAAAGCAGTAATTTAGGAAATAGTGAGTCAATATTCAGATGAACAGGTTCAACTGTCATAGTGAGGTGTCTGGGAAGGGGAGAGCTGTGACAAGTGGAGGTGCCTAACCACCTGGCCTTCTGTGGAAGAAGGGCCAGGTGGACAGAGGAAGAGAAGGACCAGCTGCTCCCTGGCAGGCAGGGCCCATTCCTCTAGTTCCACAGGGAGAGTCCCCAGCCAGAGAAGCCTCCCTATAGACTCCTCCTTACAGACCACAGGTGGTGGCCGGTGGCCGGTGGCCGGGTGTACCCACAGCTGCAGTGTGCAGCCTCCATTCTGTAGAAAGCACAGTCCTTTTGCTCTGTTTGCATTATCTTCAGGGGATTTCTTCATAGTGTGGCTAAGAGCAGCACTGGCCTCTCTGGACCCAGCCCAACTCATGTGCCTTTTTAATTAAGGCTCTCCAAGCTTTTCCTCAGGGGCAGCTAGTGGGTCCTACCTGTAGTCCAGCTACTGTAAATTGGCAGTGCTGCCCAGGCGCAAGGTGAGAACTGAAGACCAACAAGGGATCAATCAATAGCAATGTCTGCATGGGCACATGCATGGTAGACGATGGCATGTGTGCCTGAGCCTGCTACTGGCCACCCAGTCAAATGGAGCTCAAGTCCAGGAAAAATGAGTCTATGAGAAGAGGCTGAGATGATGAGGCTGACTCTCCAGAAGCATGCTTGAACTTGGACAGTGGATTAGGTGAGTGTGGTTCTGTGACTCGGGCTGTCACTCGCTCCATGGGGCAAGCACTGCACAAACAGTGTTTTGGAGTGCTCTTTCAGAACTGCTCATGACTGGACCATGAAGCATCTCTTTCCACCTTTTATAGTCTCAGTGTCAATGCTATCACGGAGCTCGTGGCGTGCTGTTCTCTGGGCTGAATCCCATTTGAAACTAATATTTGATCATGCCTCAAATCTCTGAAAGCATGGAAAGGCTTGCAGACCTGAAGGAGATGGAGATGGAAGCTCTCAGCACCTCCTACAGAAAGACTCATTGTGGAAAAGTGATGGCTTCCCAAGGGCATCAGAAAAAGGGTTCCCATCCATGTGGTCCAAATACATTGGTGGGAAGTGGGCTGTGTCGCCTTGGGCTCCCTCCATAGACCAACCCGCCCCACACCTGGTGGTCCTCTCACTGGTGTCCAGATTTCTTCCAGAGCCATCTCTATGTAGACTCTGATTTTGTCTTGCATCATTCAGTTTTCCATTGCTGTAATGTAATACCTGAGACTGGGCACTTGCAAAGAAAAGAGGTTTATTTCACTCACAGGTTTAGAGGTTGAGTCTAGAGAGTGTGGCACCAGTTCTGGCAAGGACCCCCACAACTGCACTGGCTCATGGCAGATGACATCGAAGTGAGTGCAAGGAGGAGCTGTCACGTCACCAGACAGTAAGCAGAGAGGTGGGGAGCTCTGCTAACAGTCCTCTTTTAGTTAACCAGGGTCCCATGAGCACTGGTTCCTTCCAAGGGCGGTGTCCCTAACAGCCTGATCACTTCCTACTAGGCCCCCACCTCTTAAAGTTTCCACCATCTCCCAAAACTGACACTGGGGCCAAGCCTCCACCCCACGGACCCATGTCCACCCACAGCATGTCTGCACCTTGCACAGAGGCTGACAGGACTCTGGTGAACACGCGCACAGTATCTTTTCTTTCTTCCCCTTCTTCTGTGAGCTCTGGTCCTTCCACTTGCTGCAGCACAACACTGACTTCCCTCTCTTACACTTCCTGTCCTGTGGGGTAGTGAGTGTGCAGGCAGAGGTCTTGAGGCTGCAGAGCTGCCCTCTCTGGCCTAGCCCCACACAGGGGCTCTGTAGCTGCCCCCAGGGGCCTGAACTGCAAACCTGTGTAAAACATTTGTTCAAACTTCTACCGTTTCTCCTATGGAGGAGCTGTCAGGGCCCCGTGGATGATTATCCCTGAGGCTGGGCCCACTTGCTCAGGGCCCTGTGGTTCTCAAGAGCTCATTTTGCTTCCGGGAAAGGGGTGATGAGGCTTTGTCTGGGCTCTTCCAGTAGGCAGCAGAGGCCTACTCCAGCAGCTGGAGGTGCTAGCATGGCCTCACCTGGCCTGGGAGCCTGCAAGGCCAAGAATCTGCTAACAGTGGGCCTGTGGTGTGGACCAGGATACACAGAACAACGGTGTATTGTTACTGGGGCCAGCTCAACTTTCCTTTTCATTTTTCCCTTGGAAAGAAAAATCTCTCTCTTTGTATTTGGAAGGCTTAGCTGTAATCTCAGGTTCCCCTTTTAGCTAATGAAGCAGTATACCTCACAAGACAGGGATGTCGTCTGACTTCGTGACCATATGGGCCTCGGAGAGAGGATTTTAAAGGAAAATTTAAATGCTTGTCCTTGTTAATTGAAATTTTAGCCACTGATGTTTACCTGCTTCCTTTTCTTTCTTCTCCTTCTTGTTGCACACAAATGTACACCACCAGGCGTGGCTACTCTTAATCAGACTTGCTGTTTGAAGTACAGTAAGACTGCAGTGGGCCCTGGCTACACGCATCCTGGTTAGTTCCCTCCTTCTCCACTTTAATTCCTTCAATCCTCACAGTAACCCTAAGAGGCAGATGGCTTTTATTTCCACCTTACAGATGGGGAAAAAGAGGCCCGAGGAGCCTAAGTCAGCTTTCCAGGCCCTTACCAGACCACTGGGCAGCAGCAGCCTCCCCAAGGCCTCCCACCTGCACGGCCTCCCCGGCTCCTGTTCTTTCTGATCATGTCACATGTGCACGGTTTAGAAGCTGTCATCAAATGTGCCAGTCTCTGCTACACTGTCCTGGAAGATAGCATGCGCTCACTTCCCTGGTAGAGTGAAAAGAATTCTCCAGTGGCCAGAGAGAAACTGTCACAATGGTCTTGACTTTTACAGCTTGAAAAACAGGCAACGGGGAAAGTGCTTCCTGAAAGGGCCAGGTGATACAGAGACAATGGTGAGCAGAGATGGGGTGGAGGCAGACCATCATGTGCTCTGCTTGAATTTGGGCTCATGGGGACTGGAGTTTTGCCTGCTCCCTGCTCACAGCCACAGAGCAGGGCCCACCACAACATCTGTCAAGGACTGGGCCCATGCCGGCCGAGGACTTCCGTGTGCAGTCGGTCTGGCCGAGGTTCAGGCTGTGGCTTCAGGGCCTTAAGAGTAGTGGGGGCTCTGCTCGACTGTGCCCAGGCGCCTGAGCATTCCCCAGAGGCAGGGCTACGAAGCCCTGGTGGAGCTCGGAGGCCTGCTGGAGGCCAATCACCCATGGTGGCTCAAGGTCTTCAGTTAGTGTGGCCTATGGGTCTCATCCAGGAGTCAGGAAAATCTGCAGGTATGGGTCCTGGAAGACCAGGAAACAAGCTACAGTCATGTGCTGTGTAACTGCGTCCTCAGCGACAGAACGCATGTGCGATGGCCCTACGGGTTATAGTGGAGCTGCCGAATTCCTGGCTCCTTGTACTTTTCATGCGCCTTTTCTGCATTTGCCCATGTGCTCAAAACATCAAGTGCCTGGCAGGATTGCAGCAGGAGCACTGGGCTACACTGTGAGAGAGAGCGTGTCTGTCCAGGTCATCCAGGACTGTGTAAATACAATCTGTGGGCGTTCATGGTGGAACTGGCCACCAAGGCCTATCTCAGAATATGTCCTGCTGTTACATGACATGTGCTTGTAATGCATTTGATAACTTGTGTGTTTATTCCCCACTTTCAAGAGAAGGATACAAGGCCAATTAACTGATCAGATGGCCACAATGCTCCAGGACCTGCCCCTCCTCCCCTAGCCTGTGAGGACTCCCTGGGCCCATAGGACTCCAAGCATTCATCTGACCCATGGCTCTTCCCTGCCCCAGCTCCTGACCAACCGTGGCCTCGGCTGCCCACAGAAGCCTCAGAGTGGTGCTGCAGACTTACTTTACAATGGCTTCAGACATGAGTTTTATTTTACAGTTGCCACCTTGCGAGAACATGGTGGATAGGTTCTTCTGTCCTCCTCTTCTTGACCCAACGAATGTCTGCCAATGCTGTGATTCCATTTGGACCACTCCTCAGGTTGAGCAGTGCCAAGTGTCTTGGCATCTGACCATTTCAGCTCTGAATCCCACCTTTCGCCATCCTGCCATCCCAACCCTGGGATGCCTGCTGTGAGGTCCACGTGAGTGTCTAGGGCTTATTGAGCACATGGTCACATCCCAGCCCAAGCCGGGCACCTGGTACCAAGCAGGTGTTTGGTTAGCATCTGCAGAGGTGTGAAGGAGGGTGGAGGCTCAACTTCACCCGTGTCTCCACACACCCTTCCTGCTTCCCATTTGCTGCTCCCTGTGCCTACAAAGCCTTCTGGATCTTTCCATGATGCCAACCTGACCTTTCTGCTCCTCCAGTTGTCTGACCACAGGAGCAGCAGAGCACACACCAAATGACACAGCACAGCACAGCACACCATCTAACACCACACCATACCCTTTACACCACAAAACACAACAGCACATCAGTACACCACACCACAGAAGACCCAGAAAATAACACACCACACACCTCGAAAAACACAGAACACTGCATCATACACCACACCACACCACACATTGCACAACGCAACACCACAGTGCACATGGCTGCTCCATGCCACCCATACGGCACTACATAACATACCCTCCACCCCACCCCACCCCACCCCACCACAAAACACTGTACCACACAAAAAACACACAACCCACACCACAAAACAACACACACCACACCACACTGCACCATTTCCACTCACCCCTGCCACTCACCCCCCACCCAGTGGCACCTACCTGTGAGTAAGTGCTGGGACCACCAGGGCTCCCGGACGGTGGTGGTAAAAATCGGCCCAGCTGGAGGGAGAAACAGCGTTTGTTTGGACAATTTGCATCCGCTCCTTCATGCTACTTCAAACTGGATAAAAGAGAAGTCTGCGTAATATACACAGAAACTCCTGTTACCGGCAGAATCTTAAAATATTTATACCGTACACAAACAATGCCAAGGAATTCCCTACGAGTCATATATTGACTTAATAAACACAGGCCCATTATGTAGCATTTGTCTTAGTTATGTATAACAAGTTATTGATTACGGTAGATTAAAATCTCAAGGCCAAAATCACAAGCTCAGGCTTTCATATACAACACGCCATGGACTTGACTTCCCTGACAGTGGGAGACCAGCACTCTGTGTCTTCTTCTGGGGGCGGGACGCACAGGCTTGGAACGGAGCCATTGCAGGGAGGTAGAATAGGCTGTCCTGCCTGTGGGACGGGTGCAAACTGCCACCAAAGCAGCAGGAAGTCACTGAGCCAGGGACACTGGAGCACCCCAGAGATCTGTGTCTCCCAGCTGGGCCTCCTCCCTGCCATGCATGACCTCAGGATCCTGCACAGGAGAGAAGGGCAAGGAAGCATGTGGCCTTCTGTCCCTTCCTTCATGCTCTGGTCCCACCTCAGGGCAGCACCGTGTCCCTTAGCGCCTTGTCTGTTTCCTATGCCAGGCTCTTCCAGAATAAAGGAAAGACAGTGCATCGTCTTCCCATGGAAACTGATGTTCTTTCTTTCCTTGCTGTACCTTTTTATTTGCATGTGATAGCTGTACAAAGGTTTCGTGGTGATATCTCCACACATGCCTACAACGTGCTTTGATGAAATTCACCCCCTCCGCTATTATTTCTCCTCCTCCTCCCCTTTTTAAAATAATCTTAACAGGTTTCATTATTCTATTTTCAATATGTGTAAAAAGTACTTTCACCACACCACCTCCTTCGCCCTCTCCTTTCACCCCTCACCCTCTCACTGGACCCCTCCCCCAAACACCCCGTTTTACAGTCATGTCACTTTTTTCTAAAGGACTAGATTCTACCTGCAATGCTTTTTCATTCAGTCTTATTTTGCTTCTCATGATACTCTGCAGTTCCATCCGGGGCATTTTGAAGCACATGTCATTCAATGTCACTTCAAACTCTGACTCACACATAGCTGACTCCGTGCTCCAAACTCCTGTGCTCAGAGCAACAGGATCTCATGCTGTCTTTGCGGATCTGTTATAAAGGAGATCTGTTCGGGAGAACAGAGGACCAAGTAGCGGGCAGGAGGAGGCACAGGTGTGAGGACAGAGTCTGGTGTAACCTTGACCATGGACACCAGTTACTCTCGGACCCCACTCCCTGAACATGAGGACTGTGGCAGAGGAATGTGTTTGTACTCAGCTGGGAGGAGGAGGGCTGGTCACAAACTCCAATAGGTGATATGCAGGTCTCCATGCAGCCACAGAGTACAGACCCTCAAGAGTCCGCGTCCACACCTCTGCCTGTCTCTCCTCTGGCCAGCAGTGCTACAGCCACCACCCTGCTCACGAGGCAGATGTGTGCATGTCTTCTCAGCTCCAGTTTGGAGACATCACGTTGGCAGCCTGAGCCACGCGTGATAGCTCAGCTCATTCACACCATGGAAAGTAGCACATGAGACAGATCAGGGCTCTATCCTTTTCGTTTCAGAGAGCAGGTGTTGAAACTTTACTCACTCGTCTACATCCAGACATCTATCTGCCCAACCATTGAACCATGTCTCCATCCAACCACCAATTTCCTCCAGCCATGAAGATAACATGGAGCCATTTGAAAAATGACAAGGACAACCAGGGGATTAGGCAGAACAAAAACTTGTCCATGCATACAAAAGGACTCAGCAGAATTGGACTCAATTTTGTTCTTATTTTTCTCCTCCATTATTCATAGCTATCTCAACCATACATGAATGAACATGGATTTTTGCTGTTGTCTTTTCAAAGCACCCCACTCAGGTTCATGGACAACCCCTCTGTGTGTCCACAGGCACATTTTCTTTCTGTTTTTTTTCAATCTATGCGTTTGTTTTATTGGCATTAAAACAACATTTGAGCAAAATTACATTGCAGATTTTTAATATGACTATATAGAAGTTCAAAATCAAATGGCTGCCATTAATGTCATCAGTATAAATGAATACTGGACATAATACCACTGGTTTCAACAATTAGAAAAAAATGGAGTAAAAATATTTTTATAAAGGAAAAGAGAAAAGTCTCAGGATATTCAGAATTCTGTTATATTAGCAAAAGAATTATTTAGATATATGTTCTGTTCAACTCTAGTGTTACCACCGAATGCCGGGAGACAAAGGAGAAGGGAGAAAGGATGGGAAGGGTGGAAAGATTGATGATTTCACATGCACATTTTCTCAGATGAGGTTTATTTGGTGCAATCACAACAGTAAGTCCCGCTGGAACACAAAAGCCTGCTCTAGGTGCACACGTGGCTCAGCAGATGGGTCTGACGGGAGTGGTGGACCCAGGCTGGAGGCGGGTCACAGGCCCTTACTGAGGTATTGGTCCCTGCTCTTGCTGGGTCTGTGCTTCCTTCCAATGGCCTCAGAACATTTTCTTAGGTGTGGGAGAACCTCACCATCCATGGAACCTCAGCTCTTCCAAGTCCCATGATTTTACTCATGGCTTGAAAGTTGATAGTTGGTGTGGTCCATGTTGTCATTTCTAGGCAGAGCCATCTCTCTGGGCCTGCTGTAGAGCTCACTGGACACCACTTGTCTTTCCCCTTTAGGAAGGGTTCCTTGGACCTAATTTGGTCTCTCTTGGTGGTTCTGCCACTCAAGGAGTCATGACTTTCCCAGCTAAGGGACAGGAAAACCATGCTGGACCAGTGGGAAGGAAAAAAACAGTGCTGGGTGGACTTCTAAGTGAGTCCACAGCTCGCATAGTATGAATCTCAGTACTGGTGAGTTGTGAACAGAGTTAAGCAACTTTAAATAAAACGTGTTCTGTCTTTCCACATTGAAGATTAATAGAAGTACAAACTGTAGTTAATTATGATCAATAGCAAAGTTTTCATTCAAATGAACAGAGCATAGACTTTGTTCACTTCCTTCTCTAAGTTCGAGGCCACCTGAGACCACAGCCAGGGACTTCATGCCTTCCTATGCTTGGGGCTCTGGTCCATACCCAAGCTCCTGGGCCCCTTTCCACTCCAGCTGCCCATAAGCATGACTGAGGATCCTGGGATCCCTGCCACCCCATCACCACCAAAAAAAGTATAAGGAATGAAGAAATCCTTGTTCCTGCTTCTGACTTTATTTGTACATACTTGTGGAAAAATGGAACTCATTAGGTAACAAGATTAATATCCAGTATCTACTAATTTAAAGGAAAGGATAATTGAAAATGAAAGGAAATAAACTTTCCTTTCTTGGTGTTCTTGCTCCCCCAGGGCTATGGGGTGTGGTAGAGGTGGGTTGGGCTGGTAAGAAGTGCTATGGGGCAGTACTTATGAGCAGCTGACTTTGAACTCAAGTCTCTAGGGTCTGTCGTTGGCTGGACACTCCTGGCTGGTTATCTCACTTCTCTGAGCCATGGCATTTTCTTCCAGGGAGTGGACACAAGCCTACCACACAGAACACTGGAGGACTCTGAAAGGAGATGCATGCTCACTGCAAGCCTGTTATACCAGGTGCCGTTCACTCCTCTGGGAAAAAGGGCCAGCTCCTGAACAGCACATGATCCATGGATAGAAACCGCCTTGCCTTTCCCTCCAGCTTGGTAAAAATCCAGTTTATCATCAAACAAAGAAGGAGCCCCGGTCCTGGTTACCTCTGATCACTTATATCAATGCCTTCTGGATTTCCTACATCCAAATGAGTGTGGTAAGTCACGGCATCATTTCAGGTGCCCAGATGTGCCACACTCTGGAGAAATGAAGCTATGTAAAACTTGTGCTTATTTGAGCAAATGCCTGACCCAGTAAACAAGCATATTCCAAGATGCTGTGCGGGGTGCAGGACCCGGCTTAACCTCCAGCTCGAAACATTACAGTGCCCCAGCCATACTCCCCCTTTGCCCTTGCTTCTCTTGGCCTCACTCTGGTTTTTCTGGTGCAGGCTTGGGATGTGGTTATCTTGCCTTGGTCTTCTCTAACATCTTTCTTTCTGCTCCTTCTCTTGAGACTAGGTGTGGCTTTCCTACGTGGAGTGGGAGGTATGCTTCAGAGCACAGGATGCCGGGTCTATCACCACCAGCAGCCAAGATGCAGTGCACTAAGAGAAGTGTGCAAGACACTGGATTGAGGTCTGCTCAATTAAAATGGTTTTATGAATCTAAACACAAACAGTTTAGAAGCATATGGATATTTCTGATGGGTCCATAAAGGAAACACTGCCTTTCAAAACGGGATGTTTAGGGAGCTAAATAGCTCAAGTTTGCAGAGCTTAGGAGCGTGTCTGGCAGCCTGTGGTAAATCCTGCCTGGAAAGACGGATGCAAGCAACACGGCTCCATGCACACAGTTCCTGCTGCATCCGTGCCTTTGCCCCCAGGCTGCTAAACAGAAACAGATGCCTGGGAGGCTTGCAGAAGCCACTCCTCAAAGAGCACATCAGAACATCTGTTAGGAGAGCTGAGCAGGCAGGCCCAAGCACTACCACAGCTGGGCCTGCCCATCACAGCTGGGGCTGAGGGGGGCACTGTAGGCTTACAAGGGACTACTAATGACCAGGCATCTTTGAGTCTTTCCTTTATTTTCAGTGTCAGGATTCACAATGTCCTGAGGGCCATCTGATGTCCTGCTGTCCTGTCCAGTGTCCTGTTGGCCCATCTGATAACCTGCTGCTGTATCTGATGATGATCAGTCGTCTAGTGTCCTGCTGTCATATCTGATTTCTTGCTAGCCAATTTAATGTTCTTCTCACCTTCCTGGGGTCTCCCCCTCTTCCTAGTGTCAGTTTTCACTGAGGACATTGACCAGTGTGCACACCAGACTGGGTGTCCATATTTCTGCCAGGTTTCAGATACTCCTGGATCCCTTTCTTTTACTGTCTCTCAGGTCAGATTTTGACTGTCTAGAACACTGGGCTACGCATCATACACAAGTTGTTTTGGTTATGTAGGGTCCAATGATAATCTCTTAAAACAGTAAAGAGACAACAGTCTGTATTTCATGGCTTAGGGTGAATGTGGCAGAGAGGAGTCAGAAGAGAATTTGTAGGGTTGTATTATGATCTTTCTCTTTCACATTCCACAAGCAAGTACATGAACAAAAGATATGCAAGTGTAGGTCTGGAGGTAAGTCTGGGGTTACAAATGGTAGAATTGCATCTAGCCTTAAATACAAGAAAAGCAGGAAGTAAGGAAGGTGAATATGGTTGATGGACTTTCTATACATTATGAATATAAAATATTTACATGTTGAAGTCACCATAAGAAAGGGACTAAAGTAGAAAGAAGAAAAAAGAAGAAAGAAAATAGAAAGAAGAAAGTGGAGGGTATGAACCAATTCGGAATGTAACACATATTTACATGGAAATGTCACAATGAAACTCCTTGTATAGCTATCGTAAACAAACAAAAATGTCTCTTTTTAAAAATGAAGGAAAGGAAGATAAAACAGGTACTTTCAGAGGATTGGTACCAGTGGGAGAATGGAAATGTGCACTCATGTATAAAACTGGAAAACTGAGACCTGTTGAAACTATTCTGAGAAGGAGGAAGGAAGGATAAAGGAGAATGATGCAGGGGGTGAATTTAACTAAGATATACTGTAAACAGTTCTGTAAATGTCACAATATGCCCCCAGTACAACAATGACATGCTAATAAAAAATGAAAGTAAAAAAAGAAGAGTCAGAATGTACAAGGGTCATGCTGAAGGAATTCTACTGTGGGGAGGGCATTCAGGACGAGACATGAAATGCAATGTGTAGGAGAAATGTAGGAGGAACATAGCACAAGACATGGAGGAGGGAAAAGAAGGAGGGTAGTGAATAGGACATGCAAGAGGACATGGAGGAGGACATGGAAGAACATGGAGGAAGACACGGGAGAGAGTGTGGAGGACATGGAGGAAGACAGGGAAGATGACTTGAGAAGGAAATGCAGGAGAGACATGGAGAAGGACAGGGAGGAGGACATGGAGGAGGATAGGGAGGAGGACATACAGGAGAGATAGGGAGGAGGACATGGGAGAGCATGTGAGGAAGATGGAGGAGAACATGGAGGGAGACATGTGATTGTGTAGTAGGACCTGCAGGAGAACACAGAGGAGGACGTGGAGCAGCACATGGGGGAGACATGCAGGAGGACATGGAAGAAGACATGGGAGAGAGTGTGGAGGACATGGAGGAAGACAGGGAGGAGGACATGGAGGAGGACATGGAGAACATACAGGAAAGACATGGAGGAGGAGATGGGAGAACATGGAGGAAGACATGGGAGAGAGTGTGGAGGACATGGAGGAAGGCAGGGAGGAGAACACAGAAGAGAACATGGAAGAGATTGTGTAGGATGTACAGGAGAACATTGAGGAAGTCACAAGGAGGATTTGGAGGAGAGAGAGGACAGCAGCAGAGTAGGAAGAACATGAGGGGGAAATGAAAAGGGAACATGGATGAGGACATGGGCTAGGACACAGAGGAGGTCATGTGGAGGACATGGAGGAGGGACATGGAAGACAGAAATGAAGCAGACATATGGAGGAGGCCTTTTGATGAGGACTCAAGGATGTTAGTGCTTGTGTTTTTGTGTGTGGACACAGGCTTTGTGGGGTTTTTTAGTGAGTGCAATCCTTGGTTTTGTTCTTGTGTGTAACATGTTGCCTACTATGGTGTGTGTGTATGTGTGTGTGTGTATGCATATGCTTCTCACATCAGTGCCCATGTAGGAAGAGGCCTGAGGCCTGATGACCAGGTCTCAACGTGGACTGTGCCATCCAGGTGTCTCATGTCCTCCTAGAAGACCATGTGGGGCTCTAGCCTTGCATACCTGTGCAGCCAACCCTGACTCTCTGCCCTTCTCTGCACATTGGCTGTGTCACAGCTATGCCAGGCTGACTGAGGATGTGCCCCTCACTGTTGGGAAAGAAGGTGGGTGGTGTTTCTGAGCTGTGTGAAGCCTGTGATCCTGGAAAGTTTATATTAAGCCTCAGAGACCCCACTTCTCTCCTCTAGCTGTTTGGGAATGGATGTGCACCGTTCCTGGGTGGATTCTGAAAAACTAGTTCTGGCAGTTTCAGCCATGTGCCCTGATATATGTCTTCTCACCTCTTCCAGGAGAGATGGAAGAGGCTGTGCTGAACAGCAGGTGGGTGAGGCTCCACCTGGAGAATACAACATCTCTGTCCTAGGCTGGCCCCCAGTGCCCTCTGAGTTCTGTGTCGCTCACAGCCACTGTCCTCTGACCAGAACAGACAATTCCTGTAGCCTGCTTCCCCAAGTCTGTGGTGTGCCCTCCTGTCACCTGGCACTGCAGGTGGGCATGGAACCCTGACCTCATGTGAGATGCTTTCACAAGTCTGTGTTGGAAAAATGAGAAAGAAATGTGCGTAGTACCCTACATCTTCAAATGGGGACTTCACTGGCTGGTGGCTGAAACCCAGAATGGAAAACCTAAGGAAACCCCCAAAAGACCTTCCTTTTTATGCAAAGTTCATCACATGCTGTATGCTTAAGGACTGTGTGGTTCAAACAGCTGAATTCTTGGTCTTCAGGAGACTACACAGGTGCAACTTCAGAAACATCTGGAAATGCACAGGCAAGGTCTTTGAGAATGTGGGAAAAAAAGACTTTGTGCCCTGTGTTCTCTGTCACTCACAAGCACAGCACAACCCCTCAGACATATGACTGGGAGTCCCTTCCTCCAATGCACTCCAAAGGGCCCAGCACAGCCAGTTTGGTTCACCTGGGCTGAACATGGAGGACTGAGGTGGAAACACATGAGGTCATCGGGTGGATGGGCTCATTTTGAAAGAGGACAGGGAGGGAGAGTGTTGTGGAGGGAGGAAGGTCAGGGCTGACCAGGACTCTTTTGGCCACTTGTGCCTCCCAGTGCTGGACAGAACAAGAGTCTCCACTGGAAGAGACAGTGAGGTAACAGCCATAGCTGCAGTCTTTGGTCACCACACACCTCCATGGTGCGGGGACAAAGGGGACCAGCAGTGCCATTGGGAGGGTCAGGAGATGCCTGTGGGATTGAGGTGAATGTGGGTGCCATGGAAGATGAACAAGAAGGTACAGGGCTGACAAGCAGACGAAGCCTGAGTGGCTCTTCTGACTTATACAGGACATAGAGGCCATGCAGACCAGAAGGTGGATCATGAAGGTGAGGGTCGCCAGGCAAGCATAGGTCAGATGTCTCCTGGACACACAGGTAACTCACCTTCATACAGAGTCAGAGGATGCTTTGGGAACACAGAAACACAACTGTTCATTTGAAGTTCCTCCTCTACAGTGTGAACAGAGGAAATCAACTGAGAAGATGTGAGTGGTTTGGGTCACTTTGGCCCAAATCTCAACAAATGCTTCTGAACAATCATGGGTCAAAGCAGGAAGATCTTCCAAGGCAGAGAGATTCTGTCACTGTGAGATCCATCAAGGGAGGACCTCTGTCATTGTGAACATTCTGAGAGGGTCTCCATAGCCATCATCATGGAGACCTCCATCATGGGGAGGTCTCCATCACCGTCAGCATGTTGGGGAGGTCATGTGGGAGAGGGCTCTGTCACCTGAGCCACTGTTGAGATAGAGGTCATCTTTGAGTCAGCACTCTGTGGTCCTTTCTCAGCCATGTGTCTCACATCTGGAATAGCACTGCATGTGAGAAACTCAGCAATGCATTCTTTCATTAATAGATGTGTTCAGATGTAGTTTTGATCATCTACCGTATGTTGGGCAATGACAGGTCCTGAGATACAATCACAGGTAATAGATGGTGACTTGCTCAGTGAGCCACAGGGGCATCTTCAGAACAGACCAACCAGGAGCCCCTCCTGACTCCAGTGGGAAGGTCAGGGGCTGAGGAGACATTGCAAGAGATAAAAGGCTCAAAGGAAATCAAATTGGGGTTCTCCAGAGAAACAGCTGATCTCTCTCTATATATTTATCTCCGCCCACCCCCTCTATATGTATGTATGTGTGTGTAGGGAGAGGGGAGGGAGGGAGCCAGAGAACAACGGGACGGACAGACTTATCTTAAGGAACTGGCTAGCTCCCGTGATTGTGGAGCTGGTGAGTCTGGAGTCTGCTGCAGCCTGGAGACCAGGCAGAAGTGAATGCTGCAGCTAGTCCTTTCTCCTGCACCTCACTCTTCTCTCTCAAGACCTTCACTTGTTAGGATGCAGCCCACCCATACTGGAGAGCCATCTGCTTCCCTCACAGTCAACTGATCTCAGTGCTTACTTTGTCTAAAAATACTTTCACTACAACATGCAGGTCAAACACTGAGGATCATGGCTCAGCCACAAACTTACCATCCCAGGAACATGGTAACTCCCCTGACGTCTGCGATGGACAACTGATCTAGAGAGGAAATCAGCTTTCTTCCAGGAGAAGGAATTGTTGGCCTCTCCACCATGGGCTCCCCTACTGGAGATGCCACAGGAGACTGGTAGGTGCTGTGGGGCTCATAGGGGGAAGAGCTCAAGCCCAAAGAGCCCAGGTTGCTCAGGCTGGGCCTCAGGTGTGGGGTTTGGCTCAGGGATTCCAGAAGATCACAACTGGCTTGATACAGTGCTGTCTACAAGATAGACGCAGAAAGTGTTGTTTGTGTTATTTATGAGCAGCTAAAGTGAGGTTCAGAATGAGGTGGCCAAGTCCCTAAATGCCCTCAGAGGCTTCCCAAAGCATAGGGACCCAGAATGGACAGATCCTTCCATGGCCTGCATGCAGCAGGGCCACAGACAGGGCTACATGTCTGTTGGAGGTAGGTGGGGCTGTGGCCAGTGCAGCTGCAAGATTTTTATCCAAAGGGCACAGTCCAGCCTGCTCCTGCTTCAGCACTGCACCTTGGCCATCTTACTTTTCCAAGGGCTGCTCAGATTTTAAGTCACTGCAGGTGACAAGATAAAGCAAGGAAACCCTAGGGGATCCTGTGGGATGAGTGAGATAGGATGTGCTCATCTCCCCCAGTCACCTTAACTTCATTCACTGAGCATGTCCAGCCTTGCATGGGGACAAGGGACAGGAGGAACAGGACATTTGTAGATGTTATGAGCTGGGCACTAGGTCACCTCCAGTCTTCTCAAGTGTTATGCAGACCAACTACGTGAGCTACATTTTGAAGCTGGTACACAGAGGAAATGATTGCCACTTTCCAGAGTCAGCCAGCCAGAGAATGGCTTGTCCGTCACCATGGTGACTTAAAGAGATGGAGTCCTGTTGAGACAACCGTGTGACCTGGTGACATGGCCACTCTGGAGTCTCTTACGGAAATGCATGTGGAAGAGGAAGGCAGGAGGGTGCCACCCACTGGGCCCCTCCATGAGTGAAGAGCTGATTCTGGCAAGCTGGGTCTGAGTGTTTGCTCAGCAGCCCCACAGCCTGTGGGAGTGGCCTGGTGTAGACAAGGCCTAGAACTTTAGTTTGTGAGCAGGCTCTTGGTGACCCTTAGCGTACACCTCTCCTGCTACATCAGGGGCTGAACTCTCAGCCCTGACAGGCCTTGGGCACAGGACTCAGAACCTTCTCTGTCAAGAAGCAGAGCCCAGACTGTGGCACTGACACTGCATGTCCTGCCATGTGCTTGTGCCTGGAGTCAGCTCTAAGAGCACCCCGCCGGGAGTCATGGAGTCATGTTAACAGTCAGCTGACTGGGGTTCTCTCGCTCTATCTGGATAGATAGAATTCACAACCAGGCAAAGGGCAGCTTCCTCAGTGTTGGTGGTTCTGGACTCTTGAGAGGCAAGGGCTGGACTAACAGACCTGGAGGCTTAGGGCTTAGGTCCTGCTAACTAGACGCGTATAATAGCTCCAAACTTTAGAGGCCTGAGACTTACTGCTCCGGCCCTTGACCGACAGCGGCCCTGCACTTAGCAGCATGACATCCACAGCAGCAGCTGGTGTCAGCAGCAGCAAGTGATGACCACTGCTCACAGCTCTCAAGCCCTGAGTGTTGGACCCTCAGCTCCCGGCAGCGGCTAGCGTTGCAGCCTCTCAGCCCTCGGGGCTTGGCAGCTCTCTAGAGCTCTTCCAGTGAGCAGGGCCTGCTGTGTCTCATCTTTGACTCTTCACAGCCTTCTGCTTTCCAGTCTTGGCTTTCTGCCTCCTCTTGCTTCTTCCACCAGCTGCCTCCAATCCCCACAGTTTCTGCCTGGAACTCTTCAGCTGGCTTCTCACTGCCACTGCTACCCACCACTGTCATTGCTGCTGTGATGGCCACCACTACCACCACCATGACCACTGCTGTCTTCTCTTTATGTTTACAGGCTCAGTCTGCTCCACCCATGATAAAAATCACAGGCAGACAAAGGCCACTCAGAAGAAGCCTTTTACTGAGCTTAATTTCAACACCAGTGGGGAGGACCCCTCCACACTGACTTGAAAAATGAGATAAACAGCCAGCTTATCTAGCCAGAAAGGGGGCGGGGCAAGGGTGCAGTAGCAAACATAATGATTATCATTCTCACCAATCACAGTACAACTTCCAGCTTCATCAGGACCAATCACAGCCAAGCGTGGGGCCAACCAAACTTCACGGAATCACCAGTGGAGTGTTCTTCCTCCCTTAGACCTGATTAAAGATGGCCTTTGCAGGTCTGAGCGGAAGGGCGAAGCTCTGGGGTAGCTGCAGGTGAGACTGGAGCAAGGCCTCCTGAAATAGGAGTCCAAATTATCTTTCCAGCAAAAGGAAGCCATGGCAGATGTTCCAGAGTTACTTGTGTGGAGCAGGGGTTGGTGCCTCAGGCTGGTGACTCCAGATGGGAGCCCTGAGTCCAGGCCGGTCTCCCAGGGGCTCTGAGTCCTGGCAGGTCTTCCAGGAAGCCCACTCTTGGGCTGACACAGCCACTGCTGAACCTGTGCCACAAGTGCTACACAAATGGGGGGCTTCCTCCTCTCCCACTTTCCAACCTGGAGTAATCTCCTTGGTAGCACTGACCTGGAATGCCCCAGTGCAGACACTGGGGAAAGGTGACCAACAGTCCCTCTCAGCTGGCCTGGTGGGTTTGAGGGCTGGTGGAGGAGGTGCATGCCAGCTAAGTCCAGACCCCTGGGCATGGTAGCTGCTCCCTCTATACCTCTCAGACCCAGAGGTTGCTTCTTCCCTGTGGCAGTGCGGCCTGGCCCCTCTGTGTTCATCACACTTACCCAGAGTCCGGAGGGTCAGCCTGCTCTCCCCACTTCATAGGCTTGGGTGGAGCCGGTCTCATCAACCTCATGGTTTATGTGTTTACAGCTGTGATCTCTCCCTCTCCGCAGGTCTCAAACAACACTGTGGGGCGGTTCAGAGGACACCAATAGCTCCAGGTCCCAGCGGAAACTATTTTGCCCTGAACAGTGCTTCTCCTGAAACCAGGGCCCTGGGCCCTGCCTCCTCCATGTTTACAACCACAAAGCCCAGCTAATTCCACTGCTTGGGACTCCGCGCCCCACACTCCCAGCTCAGGGTCTGTCCTCAGGGGCAACCTCCCCTGCTCAGGCCTGTCCTGATAGAACCCATCTCTGCATCACAGCCACAGTGACTCCCTACAACCCAGCCACACCCTCCTTTGCTCAACACCCTTCACAGGGTCCTTCATGGTTTGGATGTGTCCCAAGAGTTGATATGCCGCAGACTCAATCCCAGAACAACAGGGGAACTGGGCCGTTGGGACTCCCCACAAATGGACAATGTCATCTCGGACTGGATCAGCTGCTGTGAGAGTGAGTTTGCCCCCTCTTGCTTTCTTGTCCTCTGGCTCTCTCACTTTTTTTTTTTTTTTTTTGCTTTTTTATATTAACGTGCATTAATTAAATGGTGATAGCTCTACCTGTGCTTATAATGTACTTTGATCAAATTTACCTCTTCTGTTCCCTCTCTTAGCCTCCTGTCCCCTATTTTAAATAATTTTAAGCAGGTTTCACTATTCTGTTTTCACACATGAATATGATGTACTTCAGTCATATTTACCCACTCCTCTCTCCCCACTCCCAGTTGCTCCCACCCTCCCCAAAATCCCCCACATTTACACTCATGTCATTTTTTTTCTAGGTCTGGATTCTACTATGAGAACAGGTGATGTTTGTCTTCCTGTCTGGTTTATTTTACATAATATTATGATCTCCAGTTCCATCTAAATGACATAATTTCATTCTTCTTTATGGCTGAATAATACTCTACTATATATATATATAATATATATTTATATATCACATTTTCTTTATCCATCCATCAGTTTTTGGGTACTTAGGCTGATTCCATAGCATGGCTACTGTGAACAGCATGGATGTGCGGTGGCTCTGTTGTACTCCTTTGGATATCTGTTCAAGAGTGCTACAGCAGGATCACATGCTAGTTGTACTGTAGTTTTTAAAGAACCTCCCTGCTGTTCTCCATAGTGGCTGCACTAATTCATGCGAGCTCCTTTTCCCCCACATCCTTGCCAGCATTTGCTATTTCCTTTCCTTCTTTCTTTCTTTCTTTCCTTCCTTCTTTCCTTCCCTTCCCTTCCCTTCCTTCCTTCCTTCCTTCCTTCCTTCCTTCCTTCCTTCCTTTCTTTCTTTCTCTCTCTCACTCTCTCTCTCTCTTCCTTCCCTCCCTCCCTCCCTCCTTCTCTCCCTCTTTCCTTCCTTCCTTCCTCCCTTGCAGTACTAGGGTTTGAACTCACGGCCTTCAGTTTCTTGACTTGTGCCATGCTGTCAGCCATTTTTTGCTTTTCTTATTTTTCAAATAGGGTCTCACTTTTATGCCCAGGCCTGGACATGATCTTCCTGTGTAGCTGGGATGACAGGCTCACACTGCCATGCCTGGCTTTTTAATTGGTTGAGATGGAGGATCGCTAATTGTTGCCCAGGCTGGCCTTGAACCATAATAGTTCGGAACTCTGTCTCCTGAGTAGCTAAGATTACAGGTGTGAGCCACCATGCCCAGCTTTTTTTCCTTGATAATGGCCATTCTAACTGGGGTGAGATGCAATCTCAATGTCATTTTGATTTTAATTCCCTTTATGACTAAGAATGTTGAACATTTCTACATGAATTTATCAGCCACTTGCACTGTTCTTTTGAGAACTGCCTGTTCAAATTGTTTTCACATTTATTAATTGGATTCTTTGTTCCTTTGGTGTTTATTTTTTGGCACTCTTTATATATTCTGGGTTTGGCTCCTTTACCCTATGAATAGCTGACATAGATTTTCTCCTATTCTGTGGGCTGTCTCTTGATTCTGGTAATTGTTTCCTTTGCTGTGCAGAAGTTTTTTAATTTAATGCAATCCCATGAGTCAATTCTTGCTTTTATTTCCTGAGCAATTGGAGTCCTATTCAGAAAGTTGTTACCTACATTTATGTCTTCAAATATTTTCCCTCTAGTAGTTTCAAAGTCTCAGTTCTTACATTAATCCATTACATTTGATCCACTTTGATTTATTTTTTTGTACAGAATGAGAGATAGGGGTCTAGTCTCGGTCTATATTCTGTTTTCCCAACACCATTTGTAGAAGAGGCTGTCGTTTCTCTAACGTATGTTTTCGGTGCTTTTGTTGAACTTCAGATGGCTGTAGCTGTGTCCTCCGTTCTGTCGCATTGGTTTATCTGTCTGTTTTGGTTCCAGTAGCTGCTGTTTTTACTATGGCTCTGTAGTATAATTTGAAGTCAGGCACTGTGATACCTCCACAGTGTTGCACTTTTTGCTCAGGATTGCTTTGACTACACAGGCTCTATTGTACTGCCACATGAATTTTAGGATTGATTTTTCTACTTCTGTGAAAAATGATGTTGAAATTTTGATGGGCATTGCATTGAATCTGTAGATTGCTTTTGGTAGCAGAAATATTTTCACAATGTTAATTCTGCCAATCCATGAACATAGGAGGTCTTTCTGTCTTCTAGAGTCTTCTTCATGTTCTTTCTTCAAGGTTTTATAGTTTTCATTGTAGAAGACTTTCACCTCCTTAGTTAGGTTTATTGCTAGATATTTAACTTTTGGAGGCTCTTGTGAATTGTACTGTTTTCCTGATTTCCTTCTCAGTCTGTTCATTGTTGGAAAAGCTACTAACATTTTGTATCCTGCTACTTTGCTGTAGTGTTTGCCAGATCTAAGAGTTTTTTGGTGGAGTCTCTTGGGTCTTTGAGGCAGAGAATCATGTCATCAGCAAGTAGGGACAATCTGACTTCTTCCTTTCCTATTTATATGCTGCCTATTTCTTTCTCTTGCCTTATTGCTCTGGGTGAGAATAAGCACTATATTGGACAAGAGAGTAGAGAGTAGACTTGTTCTTGACTTTAGAAGAAATCGTTTCAATTTTTCCCCATTTACCACTATGTTGGCTATAAGTTTATCTTATATAACTTTTTATTAAGATGAGATACATCTCTTCTATTCCTTGTTTCTGCAGAGCTTTTATCATGAAAGGATATTGAGTTTTGACTAAGGCTTTCCCTGCATCTATGGAGATGAGTTTGTGGTTTTTGTCCTTTATTCTGTTTATGAGCTGAGTTTTGTTTATTGATTTGCATCCCTGGAATGTAACCAACTTGATCATGCTGTATGGTCTTTGTAATATGCTATTGAATTTGGTCTGCACATATTTTATATTCATCAAGGAAATTGGTCTGTAATTGTCTTATTTTTTTGTCATGTCCTTCTCTGGTTTTGGTGCCAAGGTGGTACTAGATTCATAGAACGAGTTTGGTAGCATTCTGTCCTTTCTATTTTATGCAGTAGTTTGAGAAGCTTTGGTGTCAATTCTTCTTTAAAGGTCTGCTAGAATTCAGCAAGAAATCTGTCCGGTCCTGAGCTTTTCTTTTTAGGTATACTTCTTATTTCTGCTTTAATTTCATTGCTTGTTATAGATCTGTTTAGATGGTTTGTATCCTCTTGGTTCAATTTTGGTAGATCATATGCATCTAGAACTTTATCTATTTCTTCTAGATTTTTTCAACTTATTAATAAGTGTTTAAAGGATTCCCTAATATTACTCTGAATTTCATTAATATTTGTCATGACATCCCCTTTTCAATTCTAATTTTATTAATTTGGGTCTTATTCTACTTTCTGTTGGTTAGTTTGGCTAAGGGTTTGTCGATCTTGTTTATCTTTTCAAAACATCAACTTTTTGGTCCATTGATCTTTTAGTCTCTGTTTCATTAATTTCTGATCTCTGTTATTTTTTCTATTTTTGTTGTTGTTTATCTAAGAACTTGAGGTGCATCATTAGCTTGTTTGGGATCTCTCTGATTTTTTTCAATGAAGGTATTCATAGCTATAAAATTCTCTCTTAGCACTTCCTTTCCTGTATTCCAAAAGTTCTGGTAAGTTGTGTTTCATTTTCTTTTGATTTAAGAAGTTTTTTAATTTTGACCCTCGTTTCTTTGATGACCCACTGACTATTCAAAAGCAGACTGTTTATTCTTCATGTGTTTAGCTATTTTCTGTAATTTCTCTTGTTATTGTTTTCTAGTTTTATTTCATTTGATCTTAAAAACACAGGAAATCATTTCTATTGTCTTGTACTTGTTATGACTTTCTCTATGTCCTAAGTATGATCTATTTTGGAGAAAGTTCTGTGGGTTGCTGTGAAGAACATGAATTCTGCAACTGTTGGGTGAAATATTCTGAAGATGTATTTTAAGTCCATTTGATCTGTAGTATCATTTACTTCTGAAGTTTACTTGCTGAATTTTTGTCTGTTGGTTATCTGTTGGTGAAAGTGGTGCACAAAAGTCACTTACTATGGTTGTGTTGGGTCTGTCTGAACTTTTATGTCTGGTAATATTTGCTTTGTGAAATCAGGTGTGGCAACCTTGGGTGCATATATGTTCACACTTGTTATATCCTCCAGCTGTATTGAATGAAGTGAACTTCTTAGTCTCCTCTGCTTTGTCAGACATTTCTGCTTGCTTTTGGGCCCCATTTGCTTGGGAAATTTTTTAAATCCTTTCACTGAAAGCCAACAATTATCTTTGCTAGTTAAGTTGTGAGTCTTATAAACAACAAATGGTCAGGTCTTATTTTTTAATCCAATCCACCAGTCTGTGTGTTTGATTGGAAAACCTAGACCATTACCATTTAAAGTTATTGTTGACAGCTATGTAATAATTCCTGCCATTTTTATAGGTTTATAGTATTCGATTCTTCCTTACTCCTCATTTTCCTATCTACTCATCTAGTGGACTTTACTTTTTCTAATATTTCATGGTTTCATTTATCTTCCACTTTTGTGTAGGATTCCTTTAAGTGTCTGCAGCAGTACTGGTTTAGTAGTCATGAATTGCTTGAGCTGTTGTTTAGCATGGAAGGTTTTTATTTCTCCTTCAATTATGAAGGATATTTTTCGTGTGTACAGTAATCTAATGTGGCAGTTATTTTCTTCCAAGGATTGTAATACATTGTTTCATGCCTTCCTTGCTTTTAAAGTTTCTGTTGAGAAATCAGCTGTTATTCTGATGGGTTTGGCTTTATAGGTGGCTTGGCACTTCTCCCTTGCAGCTGTCAATATTCTTTCCTTGTTTTGTATGCCTAATGTTTTAACTACAATATGACATGGGGAGGTTCTTTCCTAGTCTTGTCTTTGTAGTCCAAAAAGCCTCCTTTGCCTGGACGACCATCTCTTTCTTAAGACTTGGAAATTTTTCTCTTATTATTTTATTGAATGTGTTTTATATGCCTTCAGCTTGCACATTTTCTCCTTCTTTGCCTGTAATTTGTAAGTTCTTTTAATGGGTGTTCCAGTGTTTTCACATGTTCTGTTTATATTTCTTTAGTTTTTTCCCTCTATCTTCATCTGCTTGTCCTAATACCTTTACCTTGTCTTCAGACCCTGATAATCTGTCTTCAATTTGATACAGTACACTGGAGAGAGTTAAACTGTGTTTTAATTTGACTTATTGAGTTTTTCATTTCAAAAATTTCAAATTGATTTTTTTCAGAACTTCTGTATCTATACTGAATTCCTCTTTCCATGTACCAATTTGTCTTCCTTATTTCATTCAGCTCTTTATTTGAGGTTTTTGGAATTCATTGAGGAATTTATATGCATCCTCTTTAATTTCATTGATAATTCTTGCAGTGTTTTCGAATTCTTTTCTGAGATTTCGTCCACTTCACTGTCATCAGTGTTTGCTGCTGTGGAGATGAGTTTTTGAGGAGTCATGTTGTCTGATTTTTTTCTTCATTTTTCTTATGATTCTACAGTGGGATTTGCTTATCTAAGACCAAGTGGTTGGTTGGTAGTTTTAATCAGCTGTAGTCTTTTGGTTGAAATATTCACAATGTTTAGGTAAGGTGTTATAGGCTGGTTTGATGTGATATTTCTTGCCACTGGCCTGGGGTTATGGCTCCGTAGCCCAGCAGTCACCCATGTGCTCAGGGCACTGGGCCTGATTCCCAGCAGTGCTTGATTGAGGTAAACAAGGCATAGTCTCTTGTAGAAGGGTTGGTTGTCTGCTTCTGGGCCGGTTTCACTCTAGAAGATTTCCTTCTTTGTATACTGGGAGCCACTGTTGGCTGCAGGTTTCCATTTGCTCCACAAGCCCTCCTGTTTGTGTCCCCATGGGCAGCAAGCATCCAACCTAAGGGTAAATCCCAAATGCATCACAGAGTGGGGGGACAAACTTAGCAATGAGTTCTACACTGACTGGGGGAGAAGTGAAGGACCTAGTCATTCTGCCTGCTGGTCTCAATGCTTACAGACCCCATCCAGCAATTCACTTCTCTGTGGCAAGGTGGAAGCTGTAGAAGGCTTGTGATTCAGAGGATCTGGACTTGGTGCCCTCAGTCCTGACTGGCAGCAAACACATAACAGGGTGCAGTTTCTGGAGGCGGGTTTCAGTACTTTCAGACTCCATTCAGAAGTTCCCTGTTAGGGAAGGAGGCTGTGGATTTCACATGATTCACAAGGCTTGAGCAACAAACCTTCAGATCCTGGCAGCAAACACACACTGAGATGCAGTTCCTGGAGGTGGACCTCTGTGCTTTTAGACACTGCCCAGCAGTTTGCATCCCACTTAACAGCCAACACACACAGTCAGGAGGCAGGCCAGCTACAGACTTGGTGCTTTGTTTCCTCTGTGGCCCTCAGGCAATAGGACAAGCTCCTCACCAGGGAGGGCAGGCTTCTGACCATCATATTCTTCACTTGGGAGTTCCCTACTGCTTAAACTTTTCTACGGCTTATATCAGACCTTCTCCCTCTTCACCACCACTCAATATTCCCTTAGCCAAGATTGCTTTCTTTGTTTTGTTTTGAAGCTCCCATAGTAGCTCAGTCTCAAACTGTAGACGCCTCTCCTGGTGGTGCCTTGTTATGGCCCTCTTAAGTTAAGGAAAGTGATAGAAAGTCTTTCTTCACCAAGGCTAGCCTTCCACACAGGAGCAGTAACTGTCTCACAAATCACTGCACTGGATTTAAGACTTGCAGGAGGTGTGGGCTTATTCCAAAGCTCGAATTGCCACTCCGTTGCCAGGGCCATCGGGCTTGCTTGTGAAGGCATCTTCATCTTCCCCTCCTCCTGCTGGGAAGCTGGGGATGGGATTTGGAATTGTTGGCTTCTTTTCTCTATTGCCTCAGTTTCTCTGTGCTTTTCTGCTATCCTGGCACTTCTTTCATGATTCTTATTCATGGAGTCAAAATGGTAGATGTTTCTAATTCACCATCTTGCCCTGCCTCCTCCTCATCCTCTTTCCCACCGTTAGCTAGTGCAGTAAGAAGGCTTTTGCCACACTCTATACTGGACTTCCCAGCCTCTGTAACTGTGAGAAATAAATTCTTTTCTTTATGGGTGACCCAGACTGTGATATTCTGAAATAGCAGCACAAAATGTACTCAGACAGTCACCATTGTTCTTGATATAATCCTGCTCCTGTGCAGTGTGGTCTCTTGCTCTATCTTAACTCATCCTCAGCCAAACCCCTGGTCCCTGCATTCCAGTCCTTCCACGCCTCCTTCCCATTTGCTCCTCTGATCTCCCTGTTCCTAGGCTTCTGGCTTTTGTTAGACCGCTCTTCTGGCCCCTGATCTGCGTCTGGATGACTTCTCATCACTTTGTGCTCAGAGTCTACTTCCTCCACAGAGCCATATGTGAACCCAGTTTTGGTTGTGTGAAAGCCTAGAACCTATGCCAACCCCCATCACTAGAGCACCACTCCCCACTGTCACCTGCGCCCTTGCTCTGCTCTCCAAGGACAGCCAGGCCTATGGGTGGTGCCAGGTTTATCTCCTTAACTTTTGCATTCTTACACCTGCAGTGGTGCTTATAGCAGGTGATCAGTAAATATTTAAAATATTAAAGTAATGAGTGGAAGAGGAAGAGGCAGTTGCCTGAAAATGAAGGAATGTGGGGTGTCTTTCTTTGCCTTGATCTTAGAGGATTAGGCTAAGGGTGCTCTGCTCAGGAGTCTTACGGGCTCCCTATACTGAGCATCCACCCTGTCCAAGCCCTTCCAGATTAATTGTGAAATAAAAATTTCTATCCCTACCATTCATCTATGTATCTATCATCATCATTAATCTAATTTTCAATAACTATCATGTATTTATTTAATTATATATGTATCTATTATTATTGTCATGTATCTAATTGCTTTTCATCTATTCCTTATTTATGTATTATTATGTATTAATGTATGTATCTAATATGTATCTATTATCATCAAGATGTAGCTGATGCAATCATCTATCTGCCTACCCATTGTTTATCAATGGCTCTGTAATGATCCTCATCATCTACTCACAATCATCTCTCTGTTTGAAACCCAATTGTCCTCTCCCCCATACCTTCTAGTGATGAAGGAAAGCTCCTTGTTTGTTCTTTAACCCTCAAGTTTCTTGCACAGAGCAGAGACACAGTTGCTTGTCCATCTTGAAGCTCAACGAACACAAGATGGTTCTCCAATCTCAAGAGCTGTCATGTATATGGAAGGATTTTTCCATGCTGTCCCCATAGGTAACAGCAGGGTCTCCTGATGAAAGCCATGGAGACTTCTGAGATCCCAGCAGGCTCCAGAGTGGAGCTTCAGAGTGTTCCTTCAGGAAGAAGCTGCCCCATGAAGTTAGTGATGGAGATGCTGTCACTTTAATTTTCACTCAAGCTGGCTGGAGTGGAGATGGCGTTATGGTGGAGCTTGAGGCTGAGGTGCTTAGTGGGGCTTCCTGCCTCCCCAAGTGACTCAGTCCCCATGCTCATGGCAGATCCAGCCATTTTCTCCTGCATCTCCTTGTCCACTGAGGAAAGGGAGAAATGCTTCATCTATACATTGGTCCTTACTCTGCCTTTTAGAACAGATAACCTCAGAAAGATAGGTGAATGCTGGGCTGTCAGGTCCAGAACGGTTGCCAATTCTGGCCGACATCCAGCTCACTCACCTGGTAGAACCATTTCTGGAAGCCAGCATTTCCTGTCCTCAGACCTCCTCTGCCTGAGGCCCAGGGGACCTGCTGTGGTTTTCCAGCCTGTGATAAAAACGGCTAACAATGGGGGGAAGTGCTGCACTGACCTGCTTTCTTTCCTAGTTATCACTAAAAAAATACACTCCCTGGAAGCTGGCGCTATCTCAGAAACCACTGCCTGAGTGGGGAATTGAGGACGTCCCGCTCTTCTGGAAACTGGGTCTGGCCTCTGCCCCAAGCTCAGCTCAGAGGATCTGGAACCCTCTGAGAGGAACTTGTGCTTTGTGCTGACTGAGGTCACTCCATGGATATAGGGACTTGGTTGTGTGCTGAGCCATCAGTGGGTCCAGCAGCCCAACATAGTGGGCAGAGCATTTGGCTCTGATTTTGGAAGGGCACTTTAATTTTTCTAGACTCCAGGAAGACCTCAGCTTTTGTTCTCCTGTCTAGACATATTTTAAAACCTTGGGTAAGATGAAAATGGCCTGGGGAACTTGGGGGAAATGCAGAGCACTGTTCTACCCTTACCCATCCCAGAGCCTCACCCACACCTCAGTTGAATCCAACCAATTCTCCTCTCTGGGTGCTGCCTAGAGTCTTGTCCTCTACCCAGGGCTTGTGGACCTTCCCAGAGGCCACCCAGCTCTGTGCTTGCTTCTATTTCAGCCCACTCTTGCAGATGCCCTGAGCTCCCCCTTGCACCAGGTGGATACACAGCCATGAAGTGTGTGTGTGTGTGTGTGTGTGTGTGTGTGTGTGTGTGTTTAAGACCAGTGAGCATGAGGGGGGGAGGAAAAAGAAGGAGAGGTCAGAAAGTATCAGGAGATGCTGGCCCTGAGGGACACCCACCCTGTGCTGTTGGTGCCGAGCCCCTTCTAATTCCTCAGGTGGAGGAATCCAGAGCCCCAGATAAGGGATGACAGTTCTGCAGGGCTGCCTGGATGTGACGTCATAGAGAGGCCTAGGGTCCACCCCTGCAAGCCAGAGGAGGACCTCGTCCCCTCAACCTCAGCCCCAGACTGGATGGAAGTCCTCTGGTCAGCTCAGGTGAGGTGAGCCTCACCGAAGCAAAGCCTACAAAGGAAAGGTATGTCCCCTGCTGTGCTCCCACTACGGGCCACGCCAGCAGGACACCATGCTCTTGCCCACCACAGGACCTTTGTATCCATTGCCTCTTTGCACTATTCCAGCCACAGCAGTTCATTTGGCCTGTTCCATCTTGATTGCGTGGTTCTCAGCTCAGAGGTTTCTCCAGCGTACTTCTTCTGTCAGTTTAAACCTGATGCTCTATCACACATTGCTCTCTGGGATGTCTCTGCATCTTATTTTCAACAATAGCTTCCTGGACAATCCTTTGCTTGCTGATATATTCCTCTGTCTCCTCTTCCAGAGGTAAACCCCATGGAAGTGCAGGACCTCCTTGGTCTTGTCCGTGGCTGCGTCTCACAACCTAGAACCAGACTACAAAGTTCTTTCCACAGTATAAACACTCAGTGTTTCCTGAGTGTTCCTTGGGTTGCAGGATAGATTGCTCAGGGAACACTCAGAAGTCTGGTGTTTGGGGAGCAGGAGCAGTGAAAAAGGTGGGAAAAGTCAGGTCCCCTCATCCTTGAAGCACAGTGGACAATTTAAACACTTTTGAAACAGAACAAGTCACATGGCAGAGTGCTGGGGACTGAGTAGATCCAGCCCTGGGAGTTGGGCACTGAATGTTTCCTGGAGAAAGCAGTGGCCATGCTGTGTACTGCTGCCAGGATCCCACAGCATGGCTCACAGCGGTTGGGTGGGTGGGTGAGCATCCTCTGGGGAAGAGAGCAGAAAGGAAAGTGAGACCCTCCATCCTGCAAGGGCAGGGAGAAGGATTCCGCCAATAAGCAGGCCTGAGAGAGGCCCCAGTCCTATGAGCCGTGGGCAGAACCTGCAGACACTCTGGGCCATGAGAGCTTATGGTTTCATTTTCTGGGTCTGTGGCCCTATAATATGCAGCAACAGAACGCTAAAATGAAAAAGAGAAAATGCTACATCAAAGACAGCCCCAGTAGGATCACACTGCAATGAGGGTTCTTTGGGTACCGTGCATCGTTTCAGGCCAGCCTGGTACACACGCACCAAGAAGGGTGACTTTGAGCCCTGACCGTTTCAGTTCAGGATGCGTGTGACTTTTTATCAATTTTTTAAACTGACTTTTAGTTCCCTTGCATCAGGCAGTGCAGACCAAGTACGAGAGTATGTCTGTGGCAGGTGGCCTGTCACACCACAGCTTGCACATTCAGGCAAGGTTCCCTTTGACCCCTCTGGATGGGCAGAATGGAGCTTTTCCCTTATCACTTAGAGGCCTGGGTTCTTCTCAGAGTGTTGCTCTGTTTTCCCTGGGTGTTGGCCCTTTGTGATTAAAGTCATCATCCAGATGGACATCAGTGTTACTGGGGCTCCCCTGGCAGGAGCTAGCCACACTGTAGGAGATTGGAGAGCTCCCAGCAGCATGTGCTCAGCGAGGGGGGAGTGTGGGTTTGGTGGACCATGAGCGGTGCTCTTCTCGGACCTCACTGAGACCGGCTAGTTGAGTGGGTAGATCATGCTTGAATTCCAGGCTCTGCTGCTGACCAGCTGTGGGACCCAAGCAAGTGACATAGCTTAGTGCCTTGCTGTCCTCATCTGCGCAGTGGGCATGGCAGATACAGGGCCTGACACACAGAATTACAGGTGGAAACCTTAAAAAACTGCCTGACCTTTGCTGAGCACAGAGAGGTAAGGCACCCGCTGACCCAGCCGGCACTAGAAATAGCAGGGAAGCCACCCAGCCAGTTTGTCCGTCAGCAGTGCACTGAATAAGGGCAAGGCAGGGTGGCGAGCCGCACCGTGTACACCCCAGCAGAAGTGACTGAGAATGTGCGTGTGCACTAGCAGAGTAGGCCAATGTTCAGTTTATCTTGGTGCTGACCCAAACAGGCTGCAAACCAAGACAAACACTCTTTGATGTAATCAACCTATGACTCAGGCCTTCTCATGACCGTTCCTGTGCTGAGTTGAGGAAAAAACTTTGAAAAATTGGCAGTGGAAAAGTGTGTGCAGCGATGGGGGTGGGGAGTCCCAGCTGCCCTGGCCTAGTCCGTCACAGTGTGGATGTCTTTAGTCACTCAACTTCCTGTGGAAGCCCATGGTGAAGTGTCAGATGGAAGTCTATAGTGGGGGTCCCGTGGGAGCCCATGGTGAGGGTCTACATTGCCTCTCCAGTCACTGGCAAACAGCAAGCACTCAATGCCACCTGAAATGAGGACACTCAAGGTTCCAGATTAAGCACCTCTGTGACAATGTGCTCTCTGGGTCTATCTGCTTCCCCTTCCCAAGTGAGGGAGGGAAATTCCTGACGTGGTCCAGCTGCACTGCTGGCCTGTGCCTGAACTTGAGACCTGTGCAGTCTACGGCCACACCACCCTGAACACGCCCGATCTCGTCTGATCTCGGAAGCTAAGCAGGGTCGGGCCTGGTTAGTACTTGGATGGGAGACCTGTGCATTGCATGGAGATCTTCCTCACCCTGCCCCCAGCTCCAAAATCAGGCCTGGGCCCCAAATTTCTCAGACCGGCTGTTGGCCTTTACTTCCAGAGAAATTTCCTTTTCTCTGGAGACTCAACAAACTGGAGCCCTGGGGGTTTCCTGGTTCTTGGAGTCTGAGGACCAGGGCTTTCCTTTGCCCCCAGGCTTTGGGGCATCAGAAGCTTGAGTGTGGCCCCACACACCCTGGTCTTGCCTATGTTACAGAAGAGTTGGGTTTGGGAAACAGGCTTTATTCTGGAGGGAACTTTAGTGAAAAAAGAGTTGATTCTTCTCTCACCCCACAGAGCCAAAGACCAGAAACAGGAAAGAAAGGTCCCAGAAGCCCTGGGGTCAGCATCTGCTAACTCAGCCACTCCTTGGACTCACTTTTAGGCTCTTTCTATGTGCTGGGCACTTTTGCTCAGGTATTGGACAGGTGGTGGCTAGGAAACAGCCACCTCCCCAAGGTAAGGATCCAGGTGGGGAGGTAGATGCAAAGCCAACACAGACAGGACGGTGGAATCCACGCTAGGGAATGAGTGGAGCACGACTGAGACCTCAGTTATTATCAAAGTGGAAAATTGAAGTACAGAAAAGGTGACATGCCTCCAACTGCAAAACTAGCAGCAGCAAAGCAAGAGCCGGAGTCTTGCCAGACACGGTGGCTCCCACCTGTGGTGCCAACTACATAGGAAGCTGAGGCAGGAGTATTTTCGGAGCCGGGGAGTTTGAGATGAGCCTGGGCAATATAGCATGACCCAGTCTCAAAAACAAACAAAAGCAGCAAAGAGGAGAATCCCCAAAAAGCTGCCTGTGATACCAGCTGGGCCCTGGGCTTTGCTGGTGGCTTAGGTGAGGGGAAAAGATTAGCAACACAGCAGACATTTAAAGCTCTGAAAAGAGAAGACCCTGCAGGGTTATCCTCTGCTCAACAGCATTCTAAAGATGAGTTAACAGGTTTCGGGTGGGAAAACGGTCGGCATGAGGTTGAGTGGCTAGGACACATGGAGCCCCCTCAGAGCCTTGATCAGCTTTGATGTTTTCTGTTCTTGCTACCTCAGGAGAAAGGTTCCCACCACAAATCTGGGCTAAGGACATCCACATGTCAGCAAATTCTGATCTCAGTGTTCAAGACTCTGACCCTGCAGGAGTGAACCTCTGTGCCGACCAGTTCACCTGACCCTGGAGGAAGGCAGGTGAGGGTCAGGGCACAGCCTGTGGGTTGAGAATAGTTTCTGGGTGGAAACTGCAGAGCAGGTGAGGTCCCTGCCCAAAGCTGAGGGTTGGGAGCTCTTGGGAGACCATTTTCCGCACCAGGAAGTGGGGACCTGGCCCACCAGGGTCCCCGGGTCCCCTGGTCAGGGAGTCCCCCAGTATTCCTTCTGAGCTTGCTACAAGGTGGCCCTCTGGGACCTGGGCCTGCAGGGGAGGGCCAGTGCTAGGGCAGATTTAGACAGGTAGTGTGGCTCCTGCAAAGACACAGGGCTTTTGGTCCCTGGCTTAAAGCCACCTTCCTGATACAGAAGCTGGGGACAGGAGGAAAGATTTGGAAACTCTCTAGGTCAGGGCTGGAGCCAGCAACCCTAACTAGAGACAGGAAGCCTGAGCTTCGAAGCTACATAGGCTCAAAGTCCCAGGTGAGCAAGGAAGGGGGAGGTGTGTCTCAGATTCTTCAAAGGCACCCCATTGTGTGTGGGTGGATTGGGCACGGGTGGGTTGCTCAGCCATAGGCACACTTGGGCCAGGGCAGCAGTGGTGCAATCATCTCGACTGAAATTGTGGAGGAAGCAAAGTTCCAGGCTGCCCTGAAGGCCCCAGGGTTGCATGTGCTGGGACACCTGCCGGCCATTACAGCCAGGGTAGACACAGCCTCAGCTGGCCTTTGAGTGGCTGGCACTGTACAGGCCCAGGCCAGGTGAAGGGTCAGCACATGGGGGAGAGGATGCGTTCCACAAAGCAGCCTCTTGTCTCCCCAAAACACCAGACAGCATGAAGACTTCCAGTCAAAGACTGGGCATAGTGGGTCCCCAGTCCTTGGTGCCTGTAGCCAGGGCCACATACACTTGTTTTCCTCAGTGTGTTCGCAAACTCCAGCTCTGATGAAAGCTGCCTGGACACGGGTTTCAGGCGTACACTGCTGGGCTGGCCTGAGTTGAGGCTCCTCTGAGTCTGGGAGGGCCTGAATATGGACACACTCACAGGACGGTGCATAGGGTCCTGGGAGCCTGAGCGGAGATGTAGGGTTTGTATCCTTGGACCCCAACTGGTGCTCAGTTCCTGGCCTGGCTTCCTGCCCCTAATGCTCCCGGGACTGAAGCCTGGCCCTGGAGACTGACACCTTCATCATTGGTGGCCTGCTCCGCTGTGAGGTCCCACAAGTCAGCCTGAGAGCGGTAGTTATCCCAACAGCCCTGCCCACCCAGGTAGCCTGCAACCTGCCCCACCTGGTTTCCTCCTCAGAGCAGGTCTGCCCTCACGGGGGCTGGTGCAAGAGTTCTTCTTCTGCCAATGGGGCAAAAATGGTCAAAGTTCAGTTCTTAGAAGAAATACATCACTTGCACATGCAAGCTCACACCCACAGGCACATGTAGAGACCCATACACACACAGGCATGCACGGACACCCATGTACATATGTATACGTTGCACGCACGGGCACGCACGGGCACACATGGGCACGCACGGGCACACACGGGCACGCAGGCATAGAAGGCTCTTGGGCAATCACGTGAGCATACCTCACACACAGGCACACACATGAACACGTGTTTACACCACACATGTGTGTGTGAACACACATATGCACACATGTACATGCATGCCACATGCATGCAATCAAACTAAAAGGAGACATTGTTTCCCTCTTTCTTACTTGGTGACCTTTGTGTGATGCTGATGTGTTTGGAGGCCTTGATGAACAAAGCTGGGTACTGACAGTGAGCTCCATGCTGGGTGGAAGGTGTGGGTGATGAGGCCTTGAGAACGCGTGGTGGAGGTGAGTCAGGTGGGACCCAGGGACTTGGAGATGAGACCTTCCCCCAGGTTCACAGAGTGAGGGGCCCCTGGGGCTCTGGGTCTGGTACGGGGATAGCAGAAGAGCCCAAGGGTGAGTAGAATTCATTGCTACCATCCATGTTCTAGCTGGCGACCAGGTAGGCAGGGAGAGAGGAAGGGCAATGCAGGGATTTCAGGGGATCTTTTATCTCCACTGTGATAAAAGACAAGGCCAAAGGAGGGTTCCTCAGCTGAAGGGATATGATGTCAGCACTTGGAGGCAGCTGCTTTCCTGACTGGGAGGTGTGGAGGGGGCAGGAGGCAGGAAAGGACAGCTTGACCACTGTGCCAGAGTGAGGAGGGTGGTGCTGGGGTGAAGGAGTGGGTGGCAGCTGAGTGCCATGTTGAGGAAAAGGGTTGGCTGCCTTTCAAGCCAGGGCTCAGGTGAGGGGCTGCAGGTGGAGCCATGGTGTATATACAGCCACCCCTCCATTTCTCTAGGTTTCCTTTTCTGTATTTCGATAGAACTTTATGATTTTCCTCATTGGAGTCTTCCATGGTCATATTTAGATTCCTTTCTTGATACCATAGTTTTTGTTGTTACAAGTGGCATCTTTTTAAAGTTATGCTTAAGTGTGATTGCTCCTGGAGACATGTCATTGGAGACATGCTGCTGGAGACACTCCACTGGAGACATGTCACTGGAGACACACCAGTGGAGACACTCCACTGGAGACATGTCACTGGAGACACACCAGTGGAGACATGTCACTGGAGCCACTCCACTGGAGCCACTCCACTGGTGACACGTCACTGGAGAGACACCAATGAAGATATTCCACTGTGACACACCACTGGAGCCATGCCATTTGTTTTTCAACAAGCTGGTTGGAGTGAACATTTCTCGAAACTCTTGTGTAGGGTTTGTTTCGGTGCAGACAAGCATATAGTTTGTAAATAATGAATGTTTCTTCCTTTCCAATTAGTAAGCCTTTTATCTGAAACTAATTGTGCTTTCTGGTGATTCTGAATGAAAGCATTGCAGTGAACTTCCGTCTTTTACCTTACTCCATGAGGGTCACCTTTGAACTTCATGTGAGGATTGCTGACTTTGAGCACGAGTCCTCTGTGCCTATCTCTTGAAGGAGGCGTAGGAACTCCCAAATGCTGGGCCTCTCTGGAACATTCTACATGGGCTTCTTTTACTTCTTAAACTTTGCATTAGGAAAATTTTGAACATATGCAAAAGTAGAAGAAATAGGACTATGGTTTGAATGATGGTTTGAGAATTTGTGTTGAAACACCCAAAGCAATGGTGTTCAGAGGCGGGGCACTGGGGAGGTGATTGATTGGTTCCCATGGACTCCACACTCATGGAGGACTTGGTCCCTTAGAAGAGCACTCCAGGGAAGTATCTGGTCCCTTTTCTTTTTGTCCCTGTGTCCTGTGAGGACACAGCACTCGTTCTTCTGCAGGTGGCAGAGTTAAACATGCCATTGTGGAGGTAGAGAGCTGCCCTCACCAGACACCAAATCTGCAGGCACCTGGATCTTGGATCACAGCCTCCGAACTATGAGAAGAAAATTTCTTCTCTATTAATTATCCAGCGTTCACAGACTAAAACAAATAGTATAACGAACCCTGATGTTACCACACAACCTCACAATTCATCAGTGAACATCCAGTCTTGTTTCAACATGGATGCCTCACAAACACAAACCAGATGTTGGGACCTGTTCATAGTAAATATTTAAGTCGATATCTCTAAAAAATAAAGGTTCAAAACATAGTATACCAGAATTCCACTTAAAGTCCATAATAAATCCTTAATGTCATCAAATACCCTGTTGATATTTGAATTTCCCTCTATGTTTTTTAACAGAAAGTTGATTCGTTTTCTTTAGAGTCCAAGTAAACTCCTTTTCCTTGAATTTGTTTTCTGTGGCTTTTCACAGTCTGGATTTTGGTGATGACATTGAGCTTGGCTACCTCCGACATCAGTCATACAAAACACCCAGAAGAACCAGTTATTTGCCTTTACTTACCAGATTTCAGAGGACAAGTTGGTCACTGACTTAGTTGGGTCCGCAGAGGCTGGGGCAGAGGAGAATGGGAGGACACCCCTTAACCCTAACCCTAACCCTAACCCTAACCCTACCCTAACCCTGACCCTGACCCTGACCTTAACCCTGACCCTGACCCTGACCCTAACCCTAACCCTAACCCTAACCCTAACCCTGACCCTGACCCTGACCTTAACCCTGACCCTGACCCTGACCCTGACCCTAACCCTAAACCTAACCCTAACCCTAACCCTACCCTAACCCTGACCCTGACCCTGACCCTGACCCTGACCCTGACTCTAACCCTACCCTAACCCTAACCCTAACCCTAACCCTAACCCAAACCCTACCCTAACCCTAACCCTAACCCTACCCTAACCCTACCCTAACCCTAACCCTAACCTTACCCTAACCCTGACCCTGACCCTGACCCTGACCCTAACCCTAACCCTACCCTAACCCTGACCCTGACCCTGACCCTGACCCTAACCCTACCCTAACCCTAACCCAAACCCTACCCTAACCCTAACCCTAACCAACACATCCAATGGTCTCAGGCAGAACAAGATGGGGACGTGGAGGGAACTGGGCAGGACCCAGGAAAGGAAAAGGCAGTTCACAGCCTCCTTCAGACATTGACTGCAGGACACACCTAAGTCTCATTGGGAGGTTGGAGCCCTACAGGTACCACAGGTACCACAGGCGCCACACAGAGGCAGTGAGGTGACTCCTGTTGCTCCTTTCTCAGGGATGGGACATAGTTCCTCAACTCACCGTGTGCATGAAAGAGTTATAGAGTGAAGTGAGACCAGCAACACCCACAGTGTAATTATTGAAATAGGTTAAGATTTTTCCTCCATCTTTTTTAACCCCACGGTATACTCCACCTGGGAAAGTCTCAAAATGGTTGTCAAGGTGCTCCATGAGCAGTGACAGGATTTGGGAGAAGAATCTCACTGAGGCACTGAAACAGAAAATATACCACCCTTGGTCTTGCAGCTCCTCCAGGAGCTTAGGCGCTTGCTCTGGGATCGTGGGTGTAGAGCAAATGAGGCAGGTGGGAGTCTGAAGGACCCAGACACCTTCTCCCTCTGTAGCACTCCTCAGGATCAGGTGAAGGTGATGGGTCCAGGTCCAGACCTGGCTATGGGCAGGCACAAACACAATGACACAGTGCCATCCAGACCAGCTGGAAACACATTCCTTTTTATTGGTGGTATGAGGGTTTGCACTCAGGGTCTTCCAGTTGCTAGGTGGCAATCTACCCTTAAGTGAAGAAAACAGAGGCAGTAGAAAAGCTCAGAAAGAGTGTGACACGTGGTTCTCTGTCCAGCAACGGCAGGGATTCCCTGTACATGCACACACATACTTGTGTGATTTTTAGGACCAGGGGAAGAGTTTGAGGAGAGCAGTGTGGTTTATGTTGATTAACTGGGATGGGCCGGGGAAGGCTGGAGGTGAAGGAGAAGCAGCAGCCTGCCAAAAACCAAAATAAGCCTTTCCAAAAAGACTGTGGTCCTGATAGAAACTCAGGTGACAGATCTGTGTGAATGTGCGTGTGCACGTGTGTTTGTGTGTGTGTGTGTGTGTGCACACATGAATAAAATGATGTCACTAATGTGTCAGTTGCAGCTACACAGGGTCTTCTCACTTTTCTTATTTTTTAAACATTAAAGCATTGCTAGAATTTTTACAGCAGAAACACTTTTAAAAATCACTTAGTAGGAAAGAGCAATAGGGCTGCTTTACTGTGGGGAAAAGTAAACACAGAGAAGTTCCTGCAGTGGGGGTGGGGGGACATAGAAAGCAGGTGGAGGCGGCCAGGGCCTCCCAGGTAATGCTAGGAACTCGGGCGGGCGGCATGACCTGCTGCCTACAGGGTTGAGACCCAGGCCTTCCACAAGGGTTACCATGAGCCATTGGGTGCTCTCTCCAGCTGTGTCCATTCCTCCTGGACCCCCACCTCCACCTCCTCTATGTGTTTCCTGCCTAGAGAGAGGGCAGAGCTCTGTGAGCTGCCTGTCTTCTTGGGAAAACTACCCTTGGTGGACAGCTTCCTGGCTTCATCTGGCCTTGTGCTGGGGGCTTCTGACTTTGGCTTTTCTTCACCACAGAAGGTCATGCTGATTACTCAGAGTGAAGCTGTACTTGTGTTACTAGGATGTTTCTGGTGTTTCGAATGTTAAATCCTATTTTCTATACATGGTTACCTCATGGTTATTATAAACAACCACTGGGCACTTAACAAGATTGAGGATTATTTAATCCATGTGATAAAAAGAAGCCTGTTTTATTCATTTCATCACCAATGGGTTCAATGAAATAAGAAAAAAAATTAATCACTTTGAAGTGTTATTGCTTAATATTCATTATACCGCTGTCATGAATAGTATGCAAGATTAAGTCTGGATCAATTTTTCCAAACAACACATTTAGGAAGGCCCCAATCACCCTGGGCATGACGTCATTTATCAGTGCCGTTAGTTCAGTAGTTGAGATACACCTGTATTTTACTGACACACACCTGAACACGGTTCCTGAGATACATAGGTGAAGGATAGAGCTGGAACCTGCTCAGTTCTTCTAAGTAATGCGTGGTTTTCTCTCATTTTGCTAACCACAGACTTGTGGTCATGGGCCCGCTTAGAAAACGTGTATTACAGAGAACGCAGTAGGAGGTCCTGCCTTCCTGCCTGTCTTCAGTCAATCCCCAAATGACAGCCACAAGCAACTCGTCTTCCGAGCAAGGCCCAGATGGCAAACCACCAGCAGAGGTACAGCATTCCTAGGTGTGTTTCCACTCAGCTGCTGGCAGACCTGGCCCTGCCTCCACACAGGTCCGTGCTGTCTGGTCTCTCACCAACCAGGTGGACCTGGTGCTGCCTCCACATCCATGCAGTCTTCACAGTCCTGGCAGCACACTTTCCTTCCTTGCCTTACTTGTTCATGCCCACTTGGAGGCAAGTGCAGCTTACTCCAGGAGGAGCTGGCTAGGTCAGTCTGATCCCCTGATAAAGCTGGCATTCAGTCCTCTCTTACATAGGCCGGTGGGGGTCATCCTGGCTTCTGGAGTTACTGTAGTGATTCTTAAGTTCTCCTTAGTACCCCTCCCACTTCGTACCACCTTGTGAATCCTGGGGTCCATGATGACTCTTTATGCTCAGATTTTGGCTGGTATTATGAGTCCAGTGCATAAATTAAAAGCCCAAATCATCAGAGATTATGGAAATAATGCTGTGTGCCTGGAAATAGCATTAATCAGCTGATGTTGGG
Organism: Castor canadensis; assembly: GCF_047511655.1. Classification (NCBI taxonomy): domain Eukaryota; kingdom Metazoa; phylum Chordata; class Mammalia; order Rodentia; family Castoridae; genus Castor; species Castor canadensis. Next base: position 496,903 of record NC_133386.1, on the reverse strand, counting down.
CTCTAGCTTGCTGTTCTCAAAGTACTTTCCCTTCATCTGCTTAACCACTCAGCAAGGCGGGGCTTGGTGGGTAGGAGGAGACAATCCAGTGGGATCTGAGGACCACAGGGAAACCACCTGGACATCTGCAGGGGGCTGATCTGCATGACAGGGACTCGTGGGCCATGGTGGGAGTCGTGAGAGCTGCCTCTGTCCCTGTAGGTGCTCTGGAGGGAAAGGAGGAGTGTCAGCTCCATGATGGGTGGTTAGAGGAGAACTCCTCACAATGAGGCCTCAAAACAAGTGGAGCTAGACAGGGAAGTGTTGAGGTCTAGCCGTGTGGGAGAAGGTTCTAGATACAACAGCATGTAGAAAGCCACTCAACATTTCACAGAGATGTGTGTGTATGTGTGTACGTGTGCACCAGGGCCTACAGATCTGTGTTCTATGGTCAAAAATCTCCAGCATGTAAGATGTGGTTCACGGTGAGGACATGAACTGTGGGACGTTTCCTGCTTGCTGTTTCTGTTCAGGGCTTCTCGGGTCACGGCTGTCATATGTGTGCTCAGTGAATTTACATGTGTGGCAGTCGAGTCCTCTCCAAATGGCAAGCTTCTAAAACACTGAGCTCCCCAGCACCCGCTGTGACATCAACTCTGTCTCCATGATGCACAGAAGGCTTCAGAACATGGAACCTGCTGCTCACAGCTTCTCTGCCCAGCCTCCCTGGCTTCCTCCTGCATCCATTACATCTGACTGTGTGTAGTTGTTTGCCTGGACACATCATTCTGTTTTTATTTTCCTATTAAAGTCTGAGCTCCTCACCATAAAACCCAGTCCCTTGTCTTCTCTGTGTCTCCCAAGCCCAGCTGTGGTTTGAGGTGTCCCCCCAGGTTCATGGGCTGGAACCTAAACTCCTCAGAAGTTGGCAGGTGGGGCCTGCTGGGAGGGTGGATCAGTGCCTTTCTCATGGGAACAGATCGGCCATTATGGATGTGCAGCCCCCTTTGTCTTTCCTCATGCAACCACCTGCCCTTAGGTTGCCCACAAGGGCCTCCCTCACTAGATAGGGCCTCCCTAACTTTGACTCCCAGCCTCCAGAACTGTGAGTCAAATTTATCAAGTCTCTGATGTCCTGTTATACCAACAAGAAGCGAGCTAAGACAAGCCCACAGCTGCAGGGTGTGGAAGTGAGGGCAGAGACAGCATTTCCTGGTTTGAGAAGAGAATGGGCGTGAGACCTTAAGTTGGTAAGTCTGGCTTTGGTGATGAAGCATCAAATACAAGGTAAACATTTTGTTGTTGCTTCTGGAATTCCCCAATTACCAAGATGAGAATGGTGCCAAGAAAAATATTTTAAAAAATCATTAACGTTAAAATTTTTACCTAAGATTCAGAAAAGGGGACCCTTTTGGCATGAAGTCAGGAGACAGTGTCACAATGTGTGGGCAGCCTGGGGCCTGAGCGCTTCTGAGCAACCTTAACCTAGAACTGGCCAAGCAGCTTTCATTTATTTCCTTCCTGTCGGCCCCTTTGTTCAGAGTCTCCAATGGCCATTAAAAACCTCACCCTGTACGGGAGGCCTGAGTTTGCATGAACGTGGAAGAACTCTACTAGGCACGGGCATGTTCCATTTCATAGATTTTCCTAAGTTCATATCGAAAACCATGCAACAGGGCTACACACAAAGGTCTGCAGTCATGTGCTCCTGGCTTTGAAGCAACTGGCTTTTGCATGATTTTTGGCTGACAGTTCTGTCAGGTGTTTTAAGGAGGAACACACACCTGTACCAGGTCCTATGGAGCCCAGGTAAGAAGAAAGCCAATTCAACACTGTGAGCTGCACTGTGCACATAAGTGGAAACTGTGTGTGTCCCTTGTGCCTATATTTAAACCATGAGGAACTGTCAAGTAAAGACACCTCTCCCTCAACTCCACCTGCCAACCGCGTGGCCTCACACAGGATCCGTGATGTCTACATGTGTACAATTTGGGGTTTTTAGGGTAGGAGGGGAGCTATTCTTATTATGTGAACATTGAAGCTTCCTGTGGATTGGGTTTTTGACTCACGTGTGTGCAAAGCATGTGTGTGTGTATATGCGCTTTGACCTGATCCAAGCCTATACTCACACCTGCACACGTACACATGTACACTCACACAGATACATTCTCACATAACACACACACACACACACACACACACACTTTAGCACTTCAGAAACACAGACGTGTGAATGTGATTTCATTTTTATGGTTGCCCTGAGCGGGGGAAGAGCCGGGTGGGAAAGCCTGGAGTGCACTGCCTGTCTTTCCTCCTGACCCTGGGCAGACACTCAGAAAGGAGCATCTAATTTCATGGGTCACTGGTTTCCTAGCTAGGACTTTCTATTGCAATGGCAAATTTATAGCCCTGTTAAAGATGCTTCTCCTGGGAACTTTCCCTCAATATCACAGAAAAGGGGAACAAATAACCCATCCATGCCTGGAAAGCACCTGGAAGGGCGGTGCGCGTCAGTCATTAACAGCATTTGGCCTCTGCTGGGTGATTTCTCCAGAGGCTCAGCTTCCCCTGGGCTGGGCCCTGAGCAGAGTGGTCAGCACTTCCTGTTGGACTAAGCAAACCCAGGACATCTGGGGCTGCTGGTGGACACTCGAGAGACATTCACCACAGCTAAGGAGCGGGACAGTTCCTGCTCATTTTTTCAGTCCTGGTGGTTACGAAAATAGCCTTTCAAGGGGCACTGGGTCCAAATGTCAAATCTACACTTTCTGTACTTTGTCAAACTATGGTAAAATAAGACTTCTACTGTTTCCCTCTGGAGGCCTGGTCCAAGATTGAGTGGGAATCCCTATGAAGTGCTTAACAGAACACCTGGTGAGATAAGAAGAGTGGAAGAAAGAGGTTCCTGGAAGTTTTTCATAGCTGACAGCAAATGCAGAGAAATGGTGAGCTGGGAGTTCTGCAGGCCCGAGCTCCCCAGGCTTCATGGCTCCCCAGCTTATTTTCACTCACAGTGGCAGGGCTTCGGGCCCCAGGGCTGTGCAGGGGAGGACTGGCACTCAGTCCACAGCTTTGCACTTGGCTCTGTCTTGTGTGTCCAGTCTCATACCAGGGGAGTCCTGTGAGGCAGGGCAGCTCACAGCTCCTGTTTGCAGATGGGGAAGATGAGGCTTAGAGCATTCAGGCATGGTGAGCTGGTGTCATCCACAGGAGGTGAGGCAGCAGCTCTGGGGCAGGTGTGAGCCATGGGGTGGAGTGAGGGGGTAACTCCTTGGAGTCTTCAAGTGGGGCCGGACAGACCCAGGTACAAGAGGGTGATGTCTGTCACTCTAACACAGCCTTATGGGAGGAGACCTGACCACTGTCACCCTGGGCCTCACCTTGCAGAACAGGAGGGGCCCCTCATGATAGTGATGATACCGTGGGGAGAGGGTGTGCACAGAGAGGGAGGGGTAGGGCCCAGGAAGTTTATTTTACAGCTAATTTTTATACATTTGTTTAATCTATCACCCAGGTCATTTGTCAAACTGCTCTGCTGTAGCCAGTTCCCAGCAACAGCCGCCTGGGAAGGAGGAAGAGAGCACTTTCCAGATGCTCCACGGCAGAGGAAGTGCCACTGACAAGAGGCCTGAGGTGCAAGGGCTCCCAGGACACAGGGGCGTTCACCCACAGCGCTGCTCAGGAGGTCCGGAAATTAGTCTCATCCATGGTGGCAGCTCTTCTGCTTGGGCGGCCACCTCACTGTGCTTGGCTCCACAGAAAAGCCTGAGCTGCCTTCTGGCCACATCTCAGCCTCCTGCCACAGCCTGCATTTGGTTTGGGCTTTGATTCTGGTCAGTTAATATGGGGGGCAGGGAGGAAGTCATTTAGACAACACATTGGTCCTTGGTTTATCTGTTAGTTGAAAAGTTGATTTAAATTTTCAACTATACTCATGTGTGTGACCCTTTAATTTTCCTGTGTTTTAAGATGGGTCAGTACTTGTGTTGTTGCCATTGGTGTTCTGCTTCATATTCTGTTCACAGCCCATTGCAGCAATGTGCTGACTATAGACTCAGCTTCTTTCTTCAGTGGGTGGAGCACAGGGTGCTAATAGAACTACCAGAGTTTGGAGTTTCCCCTGTCCTTACCTGATAGCTTGTGGGTGCCTTGCTCATACCTGATTTGGCAAGTCTTTTTTGACCCACTTATTGTTAAAAGAACATTCCAAAGCATTCATATTAGCTTTCCTTGAAGCAATTCTTTTCCTTTTTTACACTCATATAGCAATGTTTTAAATAATTTGTTAATAAAACTTTTTGGTGTCTGACTCACAGTAGTTAATGTACTTAATTACAGTAGATATAGATCATTTGGGACATAATTATAGGTAAGCACACAGCTTACTGTGGACAGCAGGCATACTTGACATCCTCACCACCACCACTACCATCACCACCATCATCATTACTACCACCATCACTATTGTCACCATCACCACCCTCACTACCACCAGTCACCATCATCACCCTCACCACTACCATCCACCATAACCACCATCAACATAACCATTATTGCCACCATCAATGTAATCACCACTATCACCAGCACCACTACCACACCCTCATCACCAGCATCACTGTCACTGTCATCAAGGCTAAGTTTTGAGCATTTATATTAGGTTCTGTGTTACATGGATTATCTCATATAATCTTTCTGAAGTTCTAGAAAATGGCAAAGCTCTGGTTTACTGTTTCCATTTCATAGATGGTGACTCCGAAGTTCGGAGAGGCCAGGGAACTTTCTCACAATGCTGGTGCATCATAGATGAGAAGCAGAATTGAAACCAAGTTCCTCTACCATGTGGTACTGACCCACCCAAAGTGTACTGGCACAATTTGTAGTTTGTGTAGTCAGACGCACTACTGGCCTAAATCACACAGCTTATGTGTGAGCTAGAATTGGAAGGACAGTTTCATTTGGCTCCAGCACACCTGGCCTTCCTTTCTTATATAGCTGATTCTTGGAGGAACTCTCAGATCCTGAATTGCCGTGAACCTAATGTACCTTAGTGAACCCAGGAACTACTCTATCTCTCCTTTGGCTTACAGCAACTCGAAGAAGATCACTACCCAAGCCAGCCTAATGCAGAAATACTTTGGGTGACCAGTGATATGGTTCTAGGAAAGGAACAGTAGTGATGGATGTTGGTGACAGCTACTGTTAGAGATGCCGTGTTCTTTAGAACCAGAGTGGGAGCTACAAAACAAAACCTGCAGCCATAGCTCACATCTGATAAGATCTCTCTTTAAGGTCCCTGTCTCTGAGTTGCAACTGCCACCAAGTACAGGAGTCCGTCTCCCTTGGGCATCCACACTTTCAGAGATATGAAATGACTCAGGGTCTCGCAAGATATCTGGGTGTTCACAGGGACTGTGACCCCTGTTCACTGTATTTGGCTCTTGGTGACTGAAGAATGTTGAAGAAAGTGAAATATGTGCCAAGGAGGTGTGAAATGATGTAAAGGGCATTGCTGTGGCCATGATCCATATCCAAAGAAGAGCTGAGGTTGCCCTGAAATGCACGTGACACGTGGCCTCTGAGGCAGGCTCTGTGCAGGACATAATGGTCACACCCACCACGCTAGCTATCTACTGCTATGTTCTCACCCGGAGGCTCAACTGTGGAAGGGCCTGCTTCCATGGCCACGTATCTCATGGAGAGACTCGTGTTCTTGGGGGCTGTTGGATTGAGGGCCTGAGTTTCTTGCCGATCATTAACTGAGTCTGCTCAGTTCTTTGCCATGTGGGTAGCCTCTCTGTCTTGGCTTCTTTCATTAAAACCAGAATGTCATAGCAAGACAGATGCTGCAGCTTTACCCAGGGCCATAGAGGTGGCGTCTGTCTTTTCTGCTGTCTTCTACAAGTTAGAAGCAAGTCACAGCTAAGTGCCATATTCAAGGATGAGAATGCCAAGAGAGAGAATTCTCAGGGGCGTTTTAGAATCCAGTCTACCAGGTGTGTGTGTGCAGATGTGTAGGTTTTGTTACTCTAGCATTGAAGACTAAGGATATCCATGGAGATGACAACATAATGGAGCATGGGATGACCATGTGGTGACAGGGGCTGGTGCTGAGCGAGGCAGGCCATGCAGTCACTTGGGTGTTGTGTCCACTTTTAGTAAATGAAGAGTTTTTCTGCTCACTCCGCAGGGCAACAGTTCCCTGATTGCGGGGACTGACTGAAGGATGGCAGAGCTTGAAAGCTGCAGTGTCAGCCCCAGCTGTCTTCCAGGCATTGTGCCACTGAGGCTCAGGACTGCAACCACTTGTATCCAGGCCATGTTCTGACATATGGTTTGGGCCCATTCTCCTGGACTCAGGTTATCTAAACCTCCACCATAAACTCATGAATTGCTTATGGTACTTTCATGCTGGCTCTGCCCACACTACAGCTTAGTGCAGCTCCTGCTTGATGATTAACAAATGTTTGTTACCGATGGTTAAAGCAGCAGTACAGACTGGAAACTCCCAAGCTTCCTCTATTTCCCGTTCCACAAGCATCCTAATTGTTTTCCTGACAAACCAGGTGTCAACAAACACCATGCCATGAGTGACTCTCAATATGTAATTTCCTCACTACATAACTCCAGGTTACAAGTGAGTCTGCAGTAGGAGGAAAAACCAATATCTACAGGAGGTGCTCTTTTGAAAGTGCGTGTTTGACACATTCTTGTGGAAACATGGCAGGAGGGGGTGAGACAAGAGAAAGGAGAGACTGTGCTTATTTTCCCAAAGGCAACTTTTCAGGCTGAACTTTTTTCCTTCTCTTAGAGCAAAGCATATCCTTTTGCATAGACATTGATTGTCAATTTACATATTAGTTACTATTATTTTTTTGTTACTATAATTATTGAAATGACTAGCTGTTGAACAAGATGTTGAACAAAGCTTTCGTCACTTGAGGAAGATGGAGGCAAGAAGTGATTTTCAATCCTATATAAGGCTTAATTTAATCTATGCAGGGCTTTTTTTCCCTATAAAGTGCGGGCACTGATCACGGAGTTAAGGGACTCACTCATTTATGTCTGAATAAGCCTAATAGTTTATTAGTCTGTATCCAAAGGACAGAAATGCGACTCAAAGAGTCTATCCCATGTTTAGTCCCAATTATAATAATTATTTATATTTGCATAGCATTAGTGGAGGAAAATTTCAACTTTGCTTTAGGGATGATAAATCTTTAAGTGGGATGTTCACACAAGTCACTATATTCTGTCTGCTACCTCTTTCTTTATAGCTGGAAAACTTCTGAATCCACTCCCTTAATCCATAATTTTCTTGTCACCATGGCTTTGTCTTGATCCACTCACCTCCAATTGTGTTCAATGCACAGGGTAGAGGTGGAGAAGCAGAGCTGGGCATGACTCTCAGGTTTCCACCAGGGACTGGGCATATGGCAGAAGATATCAGTGACAAACTCATTAGAGAAGTTTTGGAAAAACTATGGTAAGTTAATTTTTGTTGGGGTGGTCCTTGAGGTAGAAGATGTCAAACATAGATAAAAGTACATGTTGAATAAAGTATGGAAGCAAAGATTCAAAGGTTTCAGTAGCAAAACCAGGAGACATGGGTGGCAGGTGGTCCCAAAAGATTGAAGCATCAAACAGTGAAGATGGAGAGTTCAACAGGGAGGATGGAAGGTCTATCATGAGGATGCATAGTCAATAATGAAGGTGAAGTGACGAGCTGCAGCTAACAGAAAGCAGCAAAGGCCTCTAAGGGCATGAATCTATGTGACCATTCTTCTGAGTATGGAAGCCAAAGTTACTTTCCTACAACACTCTGATAAAGTGTGCATCTCAGCTAGAATGAGTGGAAACTGCTTCATGTCTGGTTATGAGTCAGAGCAGGCCCTCCACTTTATACCTGGGCTCCCTCTGTCCTGTCCTCCCATCAGTGTCAGTGGGGAAGCCCCCTTTCTGCAGATTCCCATGGGAAGACTGCCGAGTTCCCCTTTCTTCAGAGGGATGGGACTGGGAAATAGTCCTGTGTCATTATTGTTCTTCATAAATATTTAACTTTTATGAAGTCTACTAATACACATTAATTCACTAGGCATATAACAAATACCCAATATGCATTTATTGCCTAGTGGTCTCAGAACTGGGTACTGTTCCCTGTGCCCTCATAAGCAAGATAGCGTCTGGTTGTATCCATTGTGAAATTCTCAAGGGCTCACTGTACTTTGGGGTCTGTGCAGCAAGTTGACTCTGTATTCTCAATTTTAAAGAATATTTTGTGGAGCTTTACATTTTATGCTCTTTTGAGGATTTCAATTCTTCACATTTGAATTGAAGTTCCAGAGACTATTTGGTTCAGTTCTAGAGGTAAACTGCATTGAAGGAATGGAGTTTTTCACAACTGTCATTCCCCAACCCATGTGCCTGCTGGGTTGAGAAGGCCTCACTGGGTGAGAACCTGAGGAGTGGAGACTAGGCGGCCGGGGGTGGCGGGGGAGGCAGCAATATGACTGGTGTCCAGGGTAATTGTTACCCTAGTGTCTCCAAAGTATCTTCCAAAGGCCCCTGGAAGACCCCCAAGATAGCACAAGTGTTGGCTTTTGACTGCTGCCCAGCATGCTAAGAGCTTCCAACTAGGGCCAGGACAGAGATGCCACTGTGAGGCGGACCCCTCCAGCCAGTGAGTTTGTGTAGGTCAGTGGGCTTACTACCCCCAGCAGTAAAATCGAGCAATGACACCTTTATTTCAGGGCCGAAGCAAATTTGGTGACTGGACCAAGTTGATAAGAGCTCAACCTTCATCGGCTTAGTCAAGGTCAATCCTCATAAGGACTCTGAGGATCCCATGAGGGTCGTCCCTGTTGGCATTCCTGATCCCTCTTTGGGTGCCACTGTCTCCAGCACCTCTGCCCTGCATCAGCGGCTGCTCCTTTGGGCTTCACCACTGAAATGCTAAGAATGGCAATGGGTAGCACTTATTGGGCACCTGCAGTAATGCTTAGCAAACATTACCAGTTTCCTTATTGAGCTCTTACAAGAACTTTTGAGGCAGCCCATCACCACCTCACAATGTCAGAGCTGTGAAAATTCTAGTCTGAAGAAAACATCTGCTTTCCCTTCTTCCCCAAACTGCTGCCTGATCTTTCCTGCAAAGGCTTTGCTATTTTAGTTGACATTCATCTACAGTGTAAATTTTAAAACAGACTATTTACTAAGTCAGTAGGTATAATTTATGCATTTTGTTTTATTTATGAATATGGCAATTTTATTGTAAGACTAAAAGCCCTCATTTCCTCTGGTTCTTTGTTTAATCCTCAGTTTATAAACTTTGCAGATTAAGCTTAAATACCTTATAAAAGCAAGTAGACTGAAGGTTTTCAGCTTGCATTTCAATCTATTGGCACAAATTTAACATCTCTGATTTTCTTGGGTACCTCAAACACCTACCAAGGAAAAGTTATAAATCCAACCAATAAAATCTTCCCAACAATCAGGCAGCAGTTGCAAACAAACTGCTTGATTTAGCAGAGCTGATTCCCCAGCATCCATCTCTCGGGTTGGCACTACTTGCCGATGACATTGGACGCACGTCCCTGTCCCTGTTGAGTGCTCTGTGCACCATGGGGTGTGAGTGACTCCCTGTCCTCTACCCTCCCAGTGTGACAACAAAAAATATCCCCAGATGAGCCAATGTTCCCTGGGGACTCAACCCCCCTGCTTGGAAAGTGCCATCCTAAATGTTTAAACATGAGTGAAGAGTTTATCTAACTCTTGAGCATTTTGATAAAATCACAAGGTTAGCATTCCAAGTGCTCACAGAGGCTGCAGACACCTCTGAACCTCAGAAGAGCAAATACTCACACTTATAAAGCACTTTGCCTCAGTTCTGGGGAAAAGAGGACCACACATTCACCTCCCTGCACTTCTGACTGGCAAAGGGCACCTGCTCACTTCTAGAAGCAATGCGGTGAGTGGGGTGTCACTCACACCCTGCAGTGCACAGGGTTACCAACATGGACATCTACTCAAAACATCAGTCATTCTTAGGTTGAGAACTGGCTGTCAAGGAATCAGCTGTACTAAATCAAGCATTTGTTTGTAAATACTGTTTCATTGCTTGGAAAGATTTTCTTAGCTAGATTTATCATTTTTCCTTGGTAGGTGTTTGAGGTACCCAAGAAAATGGTCACTTGAGGCCATGCTCTTGGACTCTGGTTAGAGCCTCAGGCCCAAGCACAGGAACTGGGTATTTCCAAAGACTTGAGAGCCCCAGTGTTGACAAGCACTGGGTGGGAACCCCAGGCTCCCCCCTGCAGCCTTTCTCCAGCACACGCTTCCCGTGGATCCCAGGACCCTGTAAGCCCAGCTTTCTTTTCAGCCTGTCTTTTAAGGAATGTTTCCTGCCCGTTTTTCTCTGAGTCTTCCCAGATTCTGTGCCAATGTCACTGAAGTTTATGTGACCGGGCTCAGGCTGCAGCACCATGTGGTACCCAGCACCCATGACTAAGTCGTCTGAAACCTGCAGGCCCTTCCTCAGCTCACTGCTCCTTCTAAAACCACCACACACATGGCTGTTTGTGGCCTGGCTCTTGCCCTCTTCAGCTGGGTGAGATCTCTTCAGCCCTCCCAGGTCCCTTTCAGTCCTCTTCTACTCTCAGGAGCTGTTTGTTTCAGGTCCTCGCTCATCTTTCTCTGCCCCTAGACACAAAGTCTGAAAAGCCTGTGGCATTGAGAGGACAATGACTGTATCCGTGGGGGTGGGTGCAAGAGGCCTCGGGGCTTCTGCACTGACAAGGAGATGGGCAAAGCAGATTGCTTCTTTTCAGATCAGGAGTTCCTGTTTTGTTTCCACTGCAGCTCTGTGATGCCCTTCGGTAGAAAGTACCCTAATATGAAATACTTTCACCACTGCTGTCACGCCGGAACCTTGTGCAGACACGTGGTTGGACATGGATGGACGGTTAAGTTGTCTGGCCTCTCTGTGGTGGGATCAGATAGTCACCTTACCCACACTAAGGACAGAGGGCCCTCAGGACCCTTCTGGGTGTGGAGGGGTCTGCTTCTTTGTAGGCTCAGGCATCTCCATTCCAGCTTTCTCCTGCATGCATAAAACTCTTCCTGTTTCTCCAACTTTCCTGAGAGACTGCTTCCTGCCTGAACAGACATGCTCTTACCCGCTCAGTTTGAGCTCAGAATAGAACACCTGCTAGGGGCAAAAAGCCCAGAGGAAAACCTGCCTAAGTGGCTTGAGCTCCACAGATGGCAAATCTTATTCTTAAACAATGATGTTATCTGAAGTTTTCATAGTTTGGATCTTAAATGTCCCCCAAAGTGTGGCTCAAGTGGTAGAGCCCCTGCCTAGGAAGCATGAGGCCCTGAGTTCAAAGCCCAGTACCACAAAAAAAAAAAAAGTACCCCAGAGGCTCATGTGTTGAAGGCTTGGACCCAGCTACTGGCATTGTTGGGAGGTGGTAGAAACTTTAAGAAGTGGGGCTTCGTGGGAGGTGGTGAGGTCACTGGGCAGGGGGTGGCTTTGAGGGGGATGTGGGGACTCTGATCCCTTCCTGCCCTCTCTCTGTGTCCCAGTCACCACAAAGTGAGCAGGTTCGCTTTGCTTTGTGCTCCATTTCACCACAGGTCTTAAACACCAAGGTCAGTCAACCATGGTCACACTCTGAAACCATAAGCCAAAGTAAATGTTTCCTCCTTTAGGTTTATGCTTCTCAGGTTTTTTGCCAGAGCAATAGAAAACTGACTAACATAGGGCTGAAACTTTACAGCATAGAAAGAGGATCTCCACGAAGACGTGAGTTCCCCTTTGACCCGTGAAGGCTGCCTGTGCTAGTTTTTCCTCAGATGGAGACTTCATTCTGAAACAACTTTTGTGAGATGTGGAGAGATGTGTGGAAGCCTAAGCAAGACACAGAATGCACTCACCAGATCCACACATCCAGTGGGAGAGATTTCTCTAGAACACTCAACAGGTGTTCTTTGAGAAGCTTCAACTTTGTGAAGCATGAGTGTCCTTGATAGAACCTTCTATTTGCTCTGCATGGACACCTGGGCTGTCCTGTCCTCAGAGTTCATTAGCCTTATCTTTCTTCTAAGGCAGTTACTGGGAGTAAGCCTGATTTGCAGGGCTGGGAAGGGACATAATGGCCACAGAGCCAAGGATAACTCACCATCTTGTTAAGGCCACATCAACCTGCTGACATAAATCTGCTCATGCTGAAGGGTCAGCTGCCTCCTGTGCTTTACCTCTGGCTCTGACCAAAACCAAAGATCCATGCCCTCCCCAACCTAAATGCTCCTATCAAGCTCAGAATCGCATAGGATGCGGGAGCAGGGGCAGGAGACAGGAGAGCAGCTGGGAGAATATGTACACCTGGCCCTGAGCAGCAGGGGCAGCAACGGTCCACTAGACGTGGGGACACTTTCCACTTGGTTGTGGCTGTCTGAGGGCCACACACTCATTGGCTTAACCAGGGAAGAATTCAAAAGAATTCCCTGGTTTATGGTTGTTATAGACTGAACTGTTGGAGACCTAAGCCCTCGGGTGGTCTTGTGAGGAGATACAAGATAGATGGGGTCAAAAGCCCAGGATGGGATTCCTGGTGAGAGGACAGGCCAGAGGTCTATGTTCTCCCCTGCCACATGAGGACACAGTGAGAGGCACCATCTACAACCCAGGGAGACACACCCATCAGGACCAGCTCGTGCAGGCTCCCTTGTCTCGGACACTCAGCTTCCAGATCCAGGGAAATAAACCTCTCTTATCTCTGGGGCACTGTGTTATGGTAGCCGGAGCTGGCCAGGACTGGTCTTCTCAGAGCCGGCAGAAAACTGGGTCAGCCCCATTGTGCCCTGGAGGAAGCCCAGGAGACCACAGGAGGGGCTATGGAAGGACCACGTGCAGCTTCTTGTCATTCCCGCTCTGCACTCTGCTTCTCTCCTCAAGGAAATGAGGACTTGGACCCACATCAACTTCATGCTCACAGCCCACGTGGCATGAGCTACTCCTCAGGGGCTTCCTCAGGCCTGATAAGGGGGACCCTGCTGCAGGGGAAGCCAGAAGTCCACTCTGGACACTGAGAGTAAGAGTGAGGGAGCCCCTGCCACTGTGGAGAGGGATGGTGACCAGGCCAGGAAGGGGGCATTTCCTTCTGGCCCTGTCTGGTAATCAGGCCTTGCCCTGGAGCAAAGCCTGAGGGTCCCACAGTGTTTTTCTTGGCCAGCATTTTTATTGCTGCTACTGTTATTCATGGCCACAGTTAATCCTTTTATGAAGCCCGTACTTGCCTCCTGAGGACGCAGCAGCCTCATCATGGTAGTGGTGACAATGAGAGTCCAGGCAGAGGGGAAGTCTCACTTCCTTGATGGAGAGGCCCAGTCCTCACTGCACTCTGAGACCTGACTGTGGCCTCTGGAAAGGGTCCTGGTCATGGTAACAACACTGTAGGAGTGTGGTCCAACACTGATGTCCAGGGAGCATCAGTATTGGCTGAGTCCATGCTGACAGCACTCCTACCCTGTGCATCAGCCCTGGCTGGGTGAAAGAGGCTGGTGTGGGACTCATGCTATAAACATCATTGCATCAGTGGACCCTCAAATATGAATCACATCTTTTCATGAAATGAGCAAATCCAACACTTTACCTGTGTCCAGTTCCCAACACCTGGGCCTCAGTTGTTCCCAGAGGGGAGTGGGCAAGGGCTAAGGCAGGCAGGGTGCCCCATCCAGCTCCTAAGGAGAGCCCTGGGGAGCCTATGGGATGTGGTATTCGTGCCCAGTATGGACCAACCCTCCCAGGTCAGGCAAGGAGAAGTGGCACACTCAGAGCAGGGGCTCATGGCAGAGGAGAACAAGCCTAATTTGGAAGTGGATGCTGATCTTTCTTCTGAGGAGGGCTAGGACCGCCCAATCTCTTGGACTGACCTTTCCTGATCAGAGTTCAAAGATGTGTTAAAAATCCCACAGCATCTGGAGCCATCACCTGGTTGAAAACTGCTTGTGGAGAAGTCCAACCTGTCTCCTCTGGCCTTGAAAGTGGCCTACCATGGCCCTTCTTGGACTCTAATGAAGCTATGTCCATAGCCGTCCACCTTGTGGCTGGGCATGTCCTTGATCTGAAAGAGGCTTCAGTATGAACGTGAACAGGGTCGCCCCCTCAAGGCTCTGTCCTGATGCTGTCTCCCAGTCAGCAGTTCATTCACACTCCAGCTTGTACAGCTGGAGAAACTGAGGTGCCAGCCATGACACGTCATGACTGATCCAAATCAGGGATTGTCTGGTCCTTTGCAGTGCACAGAGAGGTGTGAGGCTCAGCCCCGCAACTCCCATGAAAGCCTGCATGGAGCCACACTCCATTGGATGGAGCTTCTCCTCAGCTGCTTCCTTGGAGAACAAAGTTGGGCAGGTCATTCTTCATTGAAGAGTGCAGCAGCTGCGTTTGGTTCCTGTCAGACCAGCTGATACCCAGTTCCCACTGAAGTGTAAGGAAAGAGGTTTGAAAGATTCAGATTGAGGTCAGTGGACATGGGACCCTTCTCCCAGGATTTCCCAGCATCTAAGGGGGCAGCTTTCCCCTGACCTGGAGACTCAAAGTCAGTAAACATCCCCAGAGGAGGGACAGCTGCCAATGGCAGGAGCACACAGGGTGGTGTTGTAGCAGCCCTGTGTTGTCCCTCAGAGGTCATACATGTTTCTCTGGACTAGGTCACATGTGACTAAAACCCAGTCCCTTCAGTTTCACATGAGCTCTCCCTCTGTCTCTGTTCACAGGTCCCTCTTCTAAGGACAGCAGTGGTGGACAAGGGCTACCCAACACTGTCATCCTATCTTGGTTATTTCTGCAAAGACTCACCTCCTAATAAGGTCACACCCTGAGGTTGCAGGGACATGACTTCTGGAAGGGGGATACTGTAACCCGGTGCAGGAACCTGACACACTAGACTTTGTGACAGCAGTTTTCCCAGCCACACCAAGAGACAAGGCCCAATGCAACCAGTCCAGCTGGACCTGGGGGTTCGAACTGTGTTCATCTGACTGCAAAGCTCACTTGCAGTCCACACTATCCACCCAAATATTCAAAAGTTATAAATTAAGCCAAAACACGCTTAAGTGAAGCGCATTGCATACGCTAACCTGGACGAACGTGTCTTCAGAGGCCTTGGAGGAGGTAAGATCATTTTCATTCCTCCCCCCAGCCCACCTGGTACCCATAGCAGGGGCGACTGGTGGGACCCTATGACCTGGACAGTGGGGCATCTGGGGCTCTGGGATCCACAAGGATGGACCAGGTTCTGTGTGGACCACATTACTTCCCCTGCAAGGGCACCTGCCCACCTTGGGCACATTTGCTTACCAGCTCTGAGCCCTCCCCTGTGAAGTCCTCCTCTTTCTAGTTCCTTGGGAGTGAGGCAGGCTCTCGTGAAGCAGAAAGTGGAGGCTACAATGAGGTCCAGATGTGGCCTCTTCTCTAGCTACTCGCTGTCAAGCTGGAAGGCCACTGCACTCCTATGGCTGTGGCCTGGACCTCGGTCTCCTGTGTTGCACAGAAGTGGCTGGACAAGTTCTCCTCCACTCCTCCGCTGCGGGTGCAAGTCTCCCTTTCCAAAGTTTTACTACGTATAACCTTCAGAGCATGCCTGTCTCCAAGAAGTCGCTCCTCTCTGTCCCCCTGTCCAGCCGTGGCTGTCGGAAACACAGATAAACTGTCTCACTTGCCCTGGCTCCTCAGCACCCCCACCCCCAGCAGCTCCTCCACATCACCTGCTTTGCCTGCCACACTTTTCACAGGGCGACCCTTCAGTCAAGGGTGTAAGCCCATCGTCTCTTCTTTCTGCAGATCCTTGCCTAGTGTTTGCCTCTACAAAGCACTGTGCTCTGGACTCTGGGGGAGGGAGAACAGCCCTGTGGCCTTTGAGGTTCCACTAACCAGATAGATGTAGGTGTCTGGCGGAGAGGCTGCCCAGGGCTCTGGAAGGGGTATACAAGACCCAGTGCTAACCCAGTAGGTCAGTAGGAGCAGAACCAATCACCTCCCACAGTACAGATACAAAAAACAGGGAGACAGTGAAAAACAGGGTCTGGGGACTGAGAGGAGGCCAGTAGAGACCCAGGCTTTGAGCTGCTGTAGGTACAGTGAGACTGTTGGAGGAGGGTGGCCACAGATGTAGCTCATAGGCAGGTCACCCTCAGTACTTCTGAGGATGCCCACCATGGAAATTATCTGCCTTTAGATTTGCAGTGTACATGTGGGTGTGTTCTGGCCTCAGAAGGCTTCCTAGGCCACCTAATGTTACCCAGGAGTTGGCAGAGGAGATGGCAGAGAAGTGTGATGCTGCTTGGTTGGAGCCTGAGTCATGAAGTCTCAGGCAGGCACCAGGTGAACTGGCTGTAGATGAGGCTCAGTCCTGGGGAACAGCTAGAAGACATGGCTGGACCAAGTACCACTGCAGGGAAACACACCAAGCAAAAAGGCCTACAGCCCAAAAGCCGGACCATGCACACCCTAGGGAGAAAGAAGACAGGGTCTCAGAGAAGTGGCTGCCAGACATTTGGACAGTTTTACACCAGAAAGTACACCCTCCAATGGGAGGACCTGCTCTAGTCACACACCTGAAAACTCAGCAAGTGTGAAAAGTAACCCAGGCCTGCTCAGGTGGAGTTCATTCTGCTGTGTTACTTCCTATTTTACAAAACAACAAAAAACCAAAATAGAACAAAGACATCTACCGGTCCCACTCCACTAAGTTTGTTTCACAGCCTGCTTGAGAGCAGGGCCAAGGACATCCTCTTTGAGGAGGTCGCACTGGAACTAAGATCAAATGCTGGGAATAAACCCACAAACACCAAGGGTAGCACGTGCAAAGGACCGTGGTGAGCACAGGCTTGTGTGTTTGAGGCACAGATGGAGGCTCATGTGGGGAAGCGAAAGGTAGGAGGGGGCTTTCAGGGTTGAGTAGACCCAGGTCAGCAGGACTAGGGTGAAGAGCATAGGTGAATTGGATGTGCTGGGAGACAGGGCAGGGCTTACATAAGAGCTCGGATGACCTGTTGTGCTTTGTTGCTTCATCTAAACTTCTCATTCCTTTAGCGTCTTCAGCTGAGGGGCCATAATTTATTCACCAAATTTCAGGCGCCTTGTTCCTTGTGGAATGTAGGGGAAAGCAAAACAGACCAACATCCCTGTTCCTAAAAGGTTTACATTCTAGTGAGGGACGGAAATGTGGAATAAAGTGTCTAAGGCATACGGCACTGTGGATGGTGATGGGAAGTGAGGGAGAAAAAGATGAGGCGGGGGAAGGGAGGCTGGCTGTGTGAGTGAACTTGCAGCTTTCTACAGACTGTGGTGACAGCAGGGTCTCACTAGGGTGAGGTGACTCTTCCCTTATGGGAGGTTAAGTCTTCCAGCCCATGCTTCCTGTGTACTCAGTGTCACTGATTTCTGGAAGGATTGACCTGATGAGCTGCTGCCCCCAGCTCCAAACTCTGCTCCTATGTCACCATGTGCCAAAGAGCCTTGTCCCTGGGCCCTGGCTGTGTGTGGCCCTGGGGTGCCAGTGGGAGCTCCCAGGACTGGCTTTGTCCCAGCATGGTGGAAACATGTCCTGCTTTTATTAACACACTAGTCAAGAAACTGGCTGGAGATCCAGGGACTCTGATCTCTGGTGATCAGACTGGCTACATCTCATGTCTACTAGATTCAGGTCTCACCTGAATTGCTGCCCTCTGATTTTCTCAAAGGGCATGTCATGAACATCCCAGTAGATAGTAACTGTCCTCTAGATGACGTGAAAACGAATGGAGCTGTGCTGGCTGCCTCCATGCTTGGCTAACCTTCAGCGCATCCAGCCTCGTCACCGTGATTGTCATTGATACCCTTGGCCTTGGGCCTACAGGACCTCTACCTGGAGAGTCCAGTCTGCCTGCTGTGTCTCCACCAAATGTGTACATCAGTGATCCTGAGCCTAAGTGACTCCAGAGCCCACTGGCCTAAGGGCTCACGCAAGCTGATGCTCCTGTTCCTCTGGAACTTCCTGGAAAGTGACGTTTATTACCAGGGCTGTTACTAGGAGACTGAACAACATGTGGGGCTTTGCCACCTGGGTTTGAGCCTAGAGCTCCACTCTTGTCCATGTCTGGGAGAGACCCAAGGATGGGTATCATGGAGGAGGCCAGGGAGGCCTCAAGGATAGAACAGCCATGGCCCAACTGCAGGAGCCCAGAGTACCTTCATCAGCAAAACCAGAGCTGTTAGGAGGGACCCCACCCAAGCTCCACAAAGCTCAGAGACACAGAGGGACAGCCATAGCAGTGTTGACAAGCTTAACAACGAAGGTCAGCTGTATGGACTCGGGGTGCGGTAGACTGACTCCCCTAAATCTTGGATAGGCTGAGCATGAAATTATGGAACAGCACTGGGATCCACCTTGATATCAGGAGGTCCTTTAACCCTCCAAGCCTGTCCTGGCCCTCATGAAGTGGCAGTGGCAATGGAATCATTTCCTTGTGAAGCCATATCTCATGTGCCCCTCGGATTTGCAGGTCAGACTGCAGCTTAGACGGAAGGAATTTCCCCTCTCCCAGGTCTGCAGACTGAGGTCGGGTCTCCAAGGTAGGCATGCAGGCTGTGGCTGCATTATGCCAGGCCTCACAGGGCCTCCACCCTGTCACCAAAGTCTCCTTTGGTCTATGAGTCTGTGGCCAAAGCTGCAGACAAGGGCACTAGTCATGGTGGATTAGCCTTCTCTAACTAATGGCATCTCAATGACCCGATTTCCAAGCAAGGTCCAGGCTGAGGAACTGGAGCTGGACTCCAGCATGTGAATGAGGACACATTTCCAGCCCTAACAGCAGGCACAGAGCTGCCTAGTGGCTGAACCCAGCAATCGCTGTGGTCTGCAGGTCTGTGACTTCTCTCAACAGAGAATCCCACTCGGGCAGGTCCACGCCTGTCTGTCTGCAGTCGCAAGGGCAGGCGGCTCCTGGAAGTCTGCACAGGGCCCAGCAGGCGATGTCTTTTCCAGACACAGCACCTGATTTGTTTTTTCAGAGGAAGTTGGTGGAGGCCGGCAGCCTGACCCCACAGCCCTGGCTCCTGTAAGGGGATCCATCCAGGCATCAGGGGAAGGGCTCAGGAAGCCTGCAAATCACAGCGCGTGCTGACAGGAGGGCCTCAACTGATGGGCACCCTGCATCTGCAGGGTATCTGAGCCCCAGCTGGGTGGCAGGACATGATTTATAGCCTAAGGGGCTGCAGCCGCCCTGCCAGGCAGCCAGTGGGGCTGAGGTGGGCAGGGGAGTGAGCTAGTTCTCGCCTGGCCAGTCCCCAGGAAGGCCTGGCTGGGGACAAGTGACTATCAGCACTGCAAGTGTTGTCAGTCCACCTCTCCACAGAAGGCCTCACCTTGCCCCATGTGGATCAAGACCACAGGAGTAAAGCGACACCTTTCCAAAGAACAGGGAGAAGGAGATCTGGGAAGAGAGGCTGTGGACCTCTTAGCAACTGAGGTGAAAAGTCACATTTGTTGCACAGATTTCATTTTCTTTTGAAAAACATGCCATTTGCCTTTGCAAATTCCCCATCGCTGCTAGGTCTTCATTTTCTAAATGCCTACTGTGTGGCAGAGGCTTCAGAACTCAACTCCTACGAGCAAGAGACCATGTGGCCCACTCTACAGATAGGAGCTGAGAGGGCTGGTAAATCCCAAATGTCACAGAAAAAGAGAGGAGAAGTAGGGCTGAGCCTCCCCCACTCAACGCCTGAACTTCTTCAATCCACCCAGCAACACGGAGGGAAAAGCAATACATATGGTTGTAAAGTGAATTGCTGTGAGCAGCTGGTTCTTGATTTGGATGGAAACTTGGAATATCCAGGCCAGCCATAAGACAGGGAACATGTTGCAGAGACAGATATTTCAAACATCAGAGGACTGAAGCAGTCAAGGAGCCTTTGTCATTTTACAACCAAAGGCTTGGGAGCATCACACACTGCATCCATGCAACCTCAAGTGTCACAACCTGTCCCTGAAGAAGCTGTCATGGGGACTGGGAGAAGCGCACCCTGAATGCCTCTTTTGGGAAATCCAGCATCGGCAAATCACACTGGGAGAGGAACACAGTCGGAGGCTGAGGATGCTGCTGTCAGGAAAGTAATGAGCAAGACTCGTGTCTACAGAATTCAGTTTTGACTGCTTCACTTCCGCCTCCACTGTACGAACACCCACGGGCAAAGTCTGGGTCCATCTACTCTAGTGCAAAATCAGTACCTGAAATGAGAGTGAGCTGGTCACATAATTTTTTAAATGTATGTTTTTTCAACTTGAAAGTAAAATTTTAAAAAGATTTAATTTTAAAGGAAGAACTTTAAATTTGAAAGTAGTTTAAAATAAACTTAATATTAATTTAACCCTTAAGAAATCAAAGGACATTGTATACAAAGTCCTCCTCCCCACCCTGTGTCAGTCAGTCTCTAGAGAGCCTGGTGTGTGAAAGTGAAATCTACAGACATAGAGATGTAGAGCTCAGACTCTATGTCTGACACCCACAGCCAGGCCAGAGAGCATCCAAAGAAATAATGCTGAAAAATTTCCAAATATACAAGTCCAATTTGTTTGACAAGCCAAAGTCAACTAAGCAAAAAGGAAACCACAGCAAGTCATGTCCAATCAAACCTCTGGAAACCACGATCCAGTGAGAACCTACAAGAGCTGGAGAAGACACCATGAGAGGAGGTGCCACAAACCAGACAGCCAGAGACACCGAACACGTGTCCTTAAAGAGCAAGGCGGGCTGAAAAATAGTGTTCTTTGTCACTGAAAACACATTCAGAGTGGAGGAGAGGAGATCAAGACAGAGGCTGAGGGAGCTCACATACCTGCACCCCAGAAAGTTAAAGGCAATTCTTCAGACACAAGGAAGTGATGTCAGATGAAAGTGGCTCCACGAGATGAGGAATGCCAAAATAATAAACATGAGGTAAAAACAAAGGGTGTTTCTCTTAGTTTTCACCTTCCAGAGAGGTAATTTATGATAATATGGTTGTAGTAATAGTGTCAGCAAGTAACAATTAGGCTAACATGAAATTTAAAAGGAGAATTGATTGTTTAAGGTATAATAAGAAGAATGTATTGTGAAGTTGCAGCATTTATAGAGATAAAATATGTAATAACAAAAACACAGCAGCCACAGGAGCTTAAATTAAGTGTGGTCTTGTGAGGCAGACCATCTATATCAAAGAAGAGCACTGTAAGCTGGAGTCAACATTACAATAACTAATAAGAAAATAATGCATAAAAAAGGGAGTATAACACTTTTTAGGCTTCCTTCTGAAAAAGACATAATGCCTTATTTTGTCTGTCCAATCAAGTAAAAAGCTAAATAGACTGAAAAAATAGGTCAGCTCTTCTTAGATCTGTTAGAGAAGCGAGGTCACCAAGCAAACCACTGCCTCCAAAAGCAGAGGGACACACAAATTCCGAGAACCACAATTCACTAGAACAGCAACTCCTGAACTGATGCCTCCCTGGGAACCAGCTTGTAACAGAGGGACTGTGGATGGCAAACAGGGGTCATGGGGCCACAGTACTGTGAAATTCACCTCCACAGAAAACACTGGAGAAAAATCTCCTCATACTTCTGGCAGGGGCAGGGAAGACAGGCTTTGAAATACCCCAGGGCACTTGTTCTCCTCAGCAAGACGCCCTTGGGGGATCTGGCCGAACAGAGCCCACCCTGCTGGGGTGCATTAAGACCAGAGCCCACCCTGACTTCAAATAGCCAAAGCAATCCTGAGCCAAAAGAGCACCGCAGGAGCTATCACAATATCTGACTTCAAACTATACTCCAGAGTCCCAGTGATAAAAACAACGTGGTACTGGCACAAAACAGACATGAAGACCAATGGATTAGAAGATCCAGACACAAACCCACACAGCGACAGCCATTTGATTTTTGACAAAGGAGCCCAAAATGTGTGTTGAAGAAAAGATAGCCTCTTCAACAAATGGTGCTGGGAAACTTGAATTTCTACCTGTAGAAGATTGAAACTAGATCCCAGTCTCTGACCTTGTACTAGTATCAATTCAAAGTGGATCAAGGATCTTAACATAAAATTTGAAATGATGAAATTACTGTAGGAAAAATAGGAAATATACCGGATCACTTAGGCATAGGTAATTATCTTCATGAATAGAATTTCAATAGCTCAGCAATTAAGAGAAAGGATTGACAAATGGGACTGCATGAAACTAAAAAGCTTTTGTACAACAAAGAAAACAGTTACTACACTGAACAGTTACTATGGCTGAAAATCTTTGCCAGCTATACATCAGACAGGGGATTAATAACTAGAATATACAGGGAGCTCAAAAAACTAACCCCACAAAGCATCAACAACCCACTTAATAAATGGGAAAATGAACTGAATAGACAATTCTCAAAAGAAGAAGTAGGAATGGCCAATAAATACATGAAGAAATGATCAACACCCTCAGCCATACAGGAAATGCAAATCAAAATGACTTTTTGACTCCAGTCAAAATGGCTATCATCAGTAACACAATGCAACAACAAATGCTGGTAAGGATGTGGGAGAAAAGGAGCCCTTTAATATAGACAGTTGGTGGGAATGTAAATTAGTGCAACCTCCATGGAAAGCAGTATCGAGGCTTCTCAAAAAACTATAAAGAGGACTGCCATATGATCTGTGATACGACTCTTGGATATATACCCAAAGGAATGTGCTCTAGAATATGACAGACCCACTTGCACACCCATGTTTACTGCAGCACTGTTCACAACAGCCAAGCTTTGAAAGCAGCTCAGATGCCCTACACCTGATGAATGGATTAAGAAATCCATTGGTATATCCACACAATGGAGTATTATCCAGTCATAAAGAAGAATGAAATTATATTGTTTGCAGGTAAATGGGTGGAACTAGAGAACATCATGTTAGGTGATGTAAACCATGCTCAAAAGGTCCAGTGTGGCATGTTTTCCTTCGTATGTGGGAGCTAGACCTATAAACAAGTGCACACATAGACACATACATGATCTTAAATGCGTCTACATGTACATACGTGTAGAGAGAGGGAGAGAAAACATGATTATATTAGCGGTCTGTCTAAGGGAATGTTAGGGAGGTGGGAGAGGGAAAGAAAATGTTGAGTGAAAACATTGAAATGCAATGTGGCTGAAACTGCTATGAAACTTCGTAATGAAATGCACGGACAGCTGTTGAATGATAAGGGAGCAGGGCACTGGAGAAAGAGTAAGTAATGTGGGTTAATCTGATTAAAGTACTATATACACATGTCTGAAATAAGGTGAAATCCTCTTGAACCATCGATATACACTTTAAAAATGTAGGGCAGGAAGGTAGAACAGGTCCTTTCTGGGGGGTACTGGGGAGAAGGGAGGGTGTAAGGAATATGGTAGATGTAATTTGCATTCATGTTTGAAAATATAATAATGAAACTTGCTGAAATTGCTTTAAGAAAGGGGAAGGAGAATAAAAGGGTAAATCTAATTAAGATATATTGTAAGCACATAGGTAAATGTCACAACATGCCCTCTGTACAACTATTATATGATAATAAAAAATAAATGCACACACACAATGATAAAATAAATTTTAAAAACAGAATCAATAATTAGCAAACTTCCAATGCAGAAATCAGGCCCAGATGGCTTACTAGTGAATTCTCTCAACATCTGAGGAAGAAATCATGCCCGTTCACTGCAGTCTCTTTCAGAAGGTAAGCGTGGAGGAACAACCCTCACTCATCCAATGAGGTCAGCATGATCTTAAGACCAAAGTCAGAGAAAAGCATTATAAGAAAGTAAAACTAAAGACTGGTGTACCAATAATGAAAGATACAAAAATGAAATTAAAAAACAGTCACATTCACAAATGCATCAAAAAGAATAAAATGCATAGAACAAACAAATTTAACAAAAGAAATGCAATACCTTCATCTTGAAAGCTACAAAATATTACCAAGGGAAATTAAACATATCTCAATAAAAGGGAGAGTTTCCAAGTATATGGATTGGGTGACTTGCTTCTATTAAGACAGAAATACTTCAAATTAATCTTCAGTTCCTATTCACATTATCCTGAAATCTCTATTAAAGTAAGACTTCTGTATAGATACTGATAAGCTAATCCTAAAATTCAAGTGGAGATGAAAATAACCCAGAAAAGCCAAAACGATTTTAACAGTAGGTAGACATGTACCTCCTAACTTTAAAACTTGCTGTAACACTATTGTGATTGAAGCAACACGGTGCTTATGTAAGATAAGCACATCAAATAACTGAGAGATTGGAAGAATAAACACTGACATCTAAGGTCAACTGAGTCTAACAATGAACCCATCGCAGTTCAGGGGAGAAGGACAAACTTTTCAACAAATAGTTCTGGGAGACTTAGATTGCGATATAGATGAAAATAAACTTAGATCCTTACCTTATGCCATACAAAAAGTCAACTGAACATCTGTAAAGACTTAAACACAAGAATTAAAACATAAAACTTCCAGAAGATCTTGTGACCTTGATTGAGGCAAAGATTTCTTAACTATGCCACCAAAAGCACATCCATGGAAGAAAATTTTGATGAATTGTGTTTCATCAAAATCAAAAACTCTTAGTCTTTGCAAGAAACTTAAGATAAAGGAAAAAATAAGTCATAGATTATTTTCAGAATAGATCTGAAAAGTACATATTTTAAAGAAAAGATTTGTACTCATAATCTATAAGGACTCTTATTCACTAAAAACTAAAAACTAGGCTTTTTTTTTTTAGGAAAGTAAAAGTGCTGAGTACATGCTTCACTAAGGAAGTGAGAGTGGAAAGTAAGCATGTGAAGAGACACCTGGTGAAGCTAGGAGAGTGGCTCAAGTGGTAGAGCGCCTGACTTGCGAGTGCAAGGCCCCAAGTTCAAACCCCAGTACTGTCAAAAGAATAAAGAAAAAGATTCTTGGAGTCCTTTGTGATTAGAAAATTTCAAACTAAACTTACAAAGGGATATCACTTGCACTTATTAAGAATGACCAAACTAAAAAACATTCTGACAAGTGTCAGTAAAAATTTGGGGTAAGTGGAATTTTCCTACATTGCTGATGAAAACGTGAAACAGCACAGGCACTTTGGAAAACATTTGGTAGGTTTTCATGAAGAGAAAGTGTACCACTTGGCAATCCCGTTCCTAAGTTTCACACAAGGAGGTGAAAGCTATGTTCCCACACCACCTTCTGCTCAAATGTCCACAGCAGTTTCATTCGTGATGTTGCAGGAGGGCTCAGACAGAGTCAGAGAGGGCACCAGAGCTTTTGGGAAGCAAGTTTATTAAGCAGGCCGGCAGCGACTCAGCAGGCTGGAATCCAAAGGCTGAGCCCCAAGAATAAGGGGGCCTTCCTTATACACCACTTAGGGCAGGTTGCAGAGATGGGGTTGGGGAGATGGTACAGCTTGTCCCATGCATGCTATTTCGTTGGCCACTTTAACCCCTTCTCTGGTCTCATCCCAGGTAACATTCCCAACTCTGGTTTTTCTTTATTTCACTTTAGTACTCATTTTCTCTCTTCTCCCTCCCTGACTTCCTGCCACATGCCCCCCCTTTTTTTCTTTTATTCATATGTGCATACAATGTTTGGGACATTTCTACCCCCTTCCCTCCACCCCCTCCCTTTCCCCCACTCCCTCCTTTCCCTCCTATCCCCCCTCTACCAGGCAGAAACTATTTTGCCCTTATTTCTAATTTTGTTGTAGAGAGAGTATAAGCCATAATAGGAAGGAACAAGGGTTTTTGCTGGTTGAGATAAGGATATCTATACAGGGCATTGACTCACATTGATTTCCTGTGCATGTGTGTTACCTTCTAGGTTAATTCTTTTTGATCTCACCTTTTCTCTAGTTCCTGGTCCCCTTCTCCTATTGGTCTCTGTCACTTTAAAGTTTCTGCTTTAGTTCCTTTACATTGAGGACATCAAATGCTATCTTGTTTTTTTTGGGTTTCTTCCCTATCCTCATACCTCCCTTGTGTGCTCTCACCTCATCATGTGATCAAAGTTCAATCCCTTTGTTGTGTTTACCCTTGATCTAAGGTCCGCATATGAGGAAGAACACACGATTTTTGGTCTTCTGAGCCTGGTTAACCTCAGTCAGGATGATGTTCTCCAGTTCCATCCATTTATCTGCAAATGATAAGATTTCATTCTTCTTCATGGCTGCATAAAATTCCATTGTGTATAAATACCACATTTTCTTAATCCATTCACCAAATAGTTGGGGCATCTTGGCTGTTTCCATAACTTGGCTATTGTGAATAGCACTGCAATAAACATGGATGTGCAGGTGCCTCTGGAGTAACAGTCTTTTGGGTATATCCCCAAGAGTGGTATTGCTGGATCAAATGGTAGATCGATGTCTAGCTTTTTAAGTAGCCTCCAAATTTTTTTCCAGAGTGGTTGTACTAGTTTACATTCCCACCAACAGTGTAAGAGGGTTCCTTTTTCCCGCATCCTCGCCAACACCTGTTGTTAGTGGTGTTGCTGATGATGGCTATTCTAACAAGGGTGAGGTGGAATCTTAGTGTGGTTTTAATTTGCATTTCCTTTATTGCTAGAGATGGTGAGCATTTTTTCATGTGTTTTTTGGCCATTTGAATTTCTTCTTTTGAGAAAATTCTGTTTAGTTCACTTGCCCATTCTTTATTGGTTCATTAATTTGGGGAGAATTTAGTTTTTTAAGTTCCCTGTATATTCTGGTAATCAGTCCTTTGTCTGATGTGTAGCTAGCAAATATTTTCTCCCACTCTGTGGGTGTTCTCTTCAGTTTAGAGACCATTTCTTTTGTTGAGCAGAAGATTTTTAGTTTTATGAGGTCCCATTTATCTGTGCTATCTCTTAGTTGCTGAGCTGCTGGGGTTCCATTGAGAAAGTCCTTGACTATACCTATTAGTTCCAAAGTATTTCCTACTCTTTCCTGTATCAGCTTTAGAGTTTGTGGTCTGATATTAGGATCCTTGATCCATTTTGAGTTAATATTGATATAGGGTGATATACATGGATCTAGTTTCAGCGTTTTGCAGACTGCTAACCAGTTTTCCCAGCAGTTTTTGTTGAAGAGGCTGTCTTTTCTCCGTCGTGTATTTTTAGCACCTTTGTCAAAGACAAGCTGGTTGTAGTTGTGTGGCTTCATATCTGGGTCCTCTATTCTGTTCCACTGGTCTTCATGTCTGTTTTTGTGCCAGTACCATGCTGTTTTTATTGTTATTGCTTTGTAATATAGTTTGAAGTCAGGTATTGTGATACCTCCTGCATTGTTCTTTTGACTGAGTATTGCCTTGGCTATTCGTGGCTTCCTGTGTTTCCATATAAATTTAACGGTAGATTTTTCAATCTCTTTAATGAATGTCATTGGAATTTTGATGGGAATTGCATTAAACATGTAGATTGCTTTTGGGAGTGTTGACATTTTTACTATGTTGATTGTACCAATCCATGAGCGTGGGAGATGTCTCCACTTTCTATAGTCTTCCTCAATCTCTTTCTTCAGAAGTGTATAGTTTTCCTTGTAGAGGTCTTTCACATCTTTTTAGGTTTACACCTAGGTATTTGATTTTTTTTTGAGGCTATTGTAAATGGAATTGTTTTCATACATTCTTTTTCAATTTGTTCATTATTAGTGTATAGAAATGCTAATGATTTTTCTATGTTGATTTTATGTCCTGCTACCTTGCTGTAGCTGTTGATGGTGTCTAGGAGCTTCTGAGTAGAGTTTTTTGGGTCTTTAAGGTATAGGATCATATCGTCTGCAAATGGGGATATTTTGACAGTTTTTTCCTGCTTGTATTCCTTTTATTCCTTCTTCTTGCCTAATTGCTCTGGCTAGGAACTCCAGTACTATGTTGAATAGGAGTGGGGATAGAGGGCGTCCTTGTCTGGTTCCTGATTTTAGAGCATTTCTCCCTTTGATGCTCAGACCCACTTCTGGGTCGCAGAGCATCATCTTGGTTGGGGGTTTATATTTCCACACTGCCGATACATGAGCGGCTGTCTTTCTTTCCGTAGTGGCTTCCATAACGGTCCTGAGGGACCACAGTACGACCGCAGTACTCGGGGGTTAGTCAGGGCAACATCACCCATGCTGCTAAGACAAGGAGCATTGCTCCTGTTAAGGTCTTGAACCCCCTGAGGGTTGAGAACCAGCCCCTGACTAGGTCACTGGGACTCCATCCCTTCCTGGTCTGCACAGGGACATTGGCAAGCTTCTTCATCTTGTCAGTAATCTCTTCAACTATTTTTCCCTCATCATCAATCTGTAGACAGCAGCTACTCAGATTGAACTTTCCACATGCTCCACCCTCTGAGGCCAGCAAATAGTCCAAAGCCAAACAGTTTTGGTAGATGGCGTTGTGTATTTTGGTTTGTTGTTTGGCTAGTATGTCAAGGGCTTTAGCTGTTTCACTTCATGAAGCCGGATGAGGTGGTTGGGCATATAGATTGGGGTGCGATAGCCCCATCTTCTGCCCATGTAGCAGGACCATAATATTGAATAATCTGCTCTGGAGGCCATTCATCGTCCTTCCAGTCCCCTATTTGTAGGGCATCTTGCTTTTTTCTGTTTATCCTTTCCTCATATATGGAAACTTAATTTTTTGCCTTGTCTGAGGGAGAGCAAGAAGAAAGAAGGCCAGATATTGCCCAGCACACAGCACACACATACCAGTCATTGGGGAGGATTGTGTAAGCTCGTTCCCCACAGACACAATACAGCCCCTAGGCGCCTGCCATTCTATGCCCACGGTCAGATTATTCCAGGCTATTGCAAGCTTAGAGAAGTTAGCCAGTGCGTGAGGTTGGGGCTCTGTGTGATTGAGCTCCCCACCCCACTGAGTCTCCTGAGTGGTGTTATTGTAAAAAACTTTTGTCCCAAGCAGATCAAATCCCCTTCCGGGGTGGAGAATTGGCCTTTTGGACAGGAGATACGTAATTCCCAATAATAGAGGTTTTTAGGAGCCAAACACTCCCCGAGATTAGGGAGAGTGGCTTCATTAAAGGACTCTTATGGATTTAGCTTTCTTGCCTCCTATGGCCAATGGTCTCCCATTTTCATTCCCCTACAAACATAACGTGAAGTTACATTCAGAGTTGGTTCTATGGACTCAGCCAATGAGAGGAACAGGTTTTTGGTTTAAACTGAGATGGGAAACTCTGTACCTCCTTGTAAAAGGAGTGAAGACCCGGCATGAAGAGCTCTCATGCGTGATCATGTAGAGTTGAAAATGCAGCAAAGTACTGGGGTCTGTTCCTTCGCCATTGATTAAAATGCCAAACTTTTCCCCAACTTCCCAGCCTGTTTCCTTCAGGTTGAAAATAGTGAAATTTACAGGGTTACAGGCACCAAGAGTGCAGTCGGGGGTTGCTTCCTCTTCACATGGCAGTGCCATGTGAGGCATGGACCGCCTCTTCAGTTCAAGTTACCCACCTTTCACGCCTCCAAGAAGGGCATAGAGTTGTTCACAGTACGCACGGCCTGACATCGTTCTGTCGTCTTCTGGGCATATATATTTGTCATCTAACCTTAGGTCCTTTCCCAGGTTAGCCCTCCACAGTTGCTCCAAGGCCCAGTGTTTTCAGCTATTGTGGCACACACATCAAAGTATGCGGACACAGGTTTGTTGAGGTCATTAACCTGGGTGCAGTTAATGAGCTTCCCAGTGCTGGTGAAGCTTCAGACCTCTAGCCATTGATCCCAAAGGCAATAGATGGAGTTAAAACAGATATACTGGCCATCATGGAAGCACACTGAGTAGGTGATGTGGCTGTGGGTGCATGACCCAGCAATGGTACCTGCACAGGAATAGCAAGTATGGAACACCAGAGTTTTGGTAACACTGCGCAGGTAGTGTGCATACATGAGTCAGCCCAAAGCCTGAGAGTCCACCAAGATTAGCAAGAAGAAGACATGGAACAGACTCATCCTCAAAGGTGAGATGGGCGACTCTCAAGCTTCTGCCATGCATAGACTAGTCAGCTTCTGGAATGACTAGAGCAGGGCTGATGAATTATCATCCGTGATCTCCTGTTGTCTCCTGGGAAGCAGGGTCCTGTTCGGGAAGGGCACAAGCGTTTTGAAGGGGATCTTGCACAATGAAGCTGGGTCGTGGATGCATTCCCATTTGAGGGAAGCTGGCTTTACTTGGCTGTGGTGGATCCAGGGAATGATCTCTGCTACTTTAACTGTGGTGGGGGTGGACAAAACAATAACAAAAGGGCCCCTCCAGTGGGACTTTAGCAGTTAAACATTTCATTCCTTCACCCAAGCAGCATCCCTTGGTTTATAAGGGTGCGTGGGAGTTGTCAGGCTAACAGGGAGACTCTCTCTCACCCAGTCATTGATTTTTGAGAGAGTCAACCGAAGGGCCTGTATCTGCTGTCTCAGGGTGAGGTCACCTGTTTCCTTAAGGTCCCTAGCAGGCCCTTGACTAAAGGGGGTGGATGCCCAAAAAGAATTTCAAAAGGGGAGAGACCAATACATTTGGTGGGGCTAGACCTAATCCCAAGCAAGGCTATGGGCAGTAACTGATCCCATTGTAGGTGGGTCTCCTGACATACTTTTCCCAATTGTAGTTTTAGAGTCCTGTTCATATGTTCTACTTTCCTTGATCTCTGGGTGTGGTAGGCTGTGTGAAGGTTCCAAGTTATTCTTAGCTCCTTAGCCATCAACTGTACCACCTCAGCCACAAAGGCCGGCCCATTGTCTGACCCAATAGACACAGGTATTCTGAAACAGGGATGATTTCCCTTAACAGGCACCTGGCCACCTCTCAGGTTTTCTCAGTCCGAGTCAGAAGGCTTCCACCCACCCTAAGAAGGTGCAGAAAAACACCAGCAAATATTTACATCCTCTGGCCCATGGCATCTCAATAAAGTCCACAATCAGGTTTTCAAAAGGAGATCCTCCAACACTTTGCACCTGGGGTGGCGCTCTTGGCCCTTGTCAGGGATTGTTTTAGGCATACAAACTGCACATCTCACATACTGTCTTACTTACACTGGAGGTCTTGGGGACATAAAAATGCTGGGCCAAGATGGTCTTGAGGGCTGTCCACCCTGAATGAGTTCCTTTGTGGAACTACTTGACAAATGTGGGAGCCAGTGACTCAGGTAGGACAATGCAGCCATCAGTAAACTTTCACCATCCTTCTGGTAGAAAATTTCCACCTTCAGTCTCAAACCAAGCCTGTTGGTAGTGAAGGCATATTTAGAGTCCATATAGAAGTTTACCCACACTCCTGCAGCGAGTTGGAGTGCCTGCATGAGAGCAATAAGCTCAGCCTTTTGTGCAGAGGTCCCAACTGGCAGTGGTCATGCTTCATTGACAGCACCCAGGGTCACTACTGCAAATCCAGCAAAATATGTGCTGTTATGGACAAAGCTGCTGCCATCTGTGAGATACTCAATGTCCAGGTGACTAATAGACTGGTCAGTCAAGTCTGGTCATCTGGAAAACACCTCATCCATAACCTCTAAACAGTCATGCTCCAGTGGGCCTGAATCAACTGGTAATAGAGTGGCTGGGTTTAGAGTCTTAACAACCTCTACCCAGATATGTGGGTTTTCACATAACATGCTTTGATATTTGACCATTGGGAGTTTGTTAACCAGAAGAGTCAAAACAGAGTGAGTTCTTGTCCCAAAGTAAGTTTGTCTGCTTCAGCCACCAAGACAGCAGTGGCTGCCAGGATGCGCAGGTCAGGCAGCCAGCCTCAGGAAACTGCATCAAGTTGCTCTGATAAATAGGCCACTGGCAGTGCCAGGAACTTAGCAGCTGAGTCAAGACTCCTACAGCTGCCCCCAGTTTTTCATGTACATATAGGAAGAAGGGCTTCATCACATCTGGCAAACCCAGAGCAGGAGCTCTTTAAAGGCCTTTTCTTGCTCCTCTCCCCATGCCATGGGCTCCCCTTTGTGGCTTCATAAGGGGATTTTGCTGAGAGAGAGTAATTGGGGACCCAGATCCAGCAGAAACATGCAGCTCCTAGAAATTCTCTAATCTGTTGACAGGTCTTGGGAGTCAGAATGCAGAAAATGGCCTGTTTCCTTTCAGGGCTCAGTCTATGTTGTCCTTGTGGCTGGTGAAACCCAAAGTATTTGACAGTATCCTGTAAATATGAGCCTTCTTTCAGGAAACCTTATATCTTGCCTTCCACAAAAGGTGAGTTCCTCCATACAATCCTCTTGAGTTGGTCCAGCCAAGGGAAGGTCATCTACATACTGGAGGAGTATGCAGTCATGCTGGTCAACTGAGAAAGCCTTTAGGTTGGATGCCAGGGCAGTCCCAAAGATAGTGGGAGAGTTTTTGAAGCCTTGTGGCAACCAAGTCCAAGTCAATTGTCCCTTTTCTCCAGCACTAGAATTGTCCCATTGGAAGTTGCAAAGGTGGGTTGGCTTTGTGGGGCCAGGCAGATGCAAAAAAATGCATCCTTAAGATCCAGGCAGGTGAAGAATTTCTCCTCAGCTGAGATAAGGCCCAAAAATGTGAATGGGTTTGGTACTACAGGGTGTAAGGTAACAGTTGCTGAGTTGACAGCATGGAGGTCCTGAACTGTCCTAAAGTCTTCAGACCCTGGTTTTTGGACAGGTAGCACGGGGCTGTTACAGGGAGATTGACAAGGCAGAAGGATCCCATACTTCAGGAGTCTGTCAAGATGCTATTGGATCCCAATATGGGCCTTGTGAGAAATGTAGTATTGCCACTGGCTAACAGGGATGGCTCCCAGCTTTAATTCTACCCCCACCAGAGCTATGGTGTGGGGTGGGGGTTAGCCCATACTCCTGGAATCTTAAAGGGAAGTTTCAGGCATCTTAAGAATTTCTTTTTTAGAGGCATAGAGTCAGTAATACTCCTCCTGTGCAACCATGGGGGTCAGAATCTTGGCTTCAGGTCCTCTCAGCTTTAAAGCTGCTGTGCAATCAGAGTGAAAGGTTATTTGTGCCCTTAGCTTGCACAAGAAGTCTCTGCCAATCAAGGCCACAGGGTAATCAGGAAGGTAAAGAAGCTCATGTCTTCATTCTTTCCAAGATTGCATTTTCTGGATATGAGGAAGGGGCAACAAGCTTGATCTCCCATGGCCCCAACAATGGTTGCATGTCTCTGAGAGAGGGCCCAAGGGTTGGGTTACAACTAAATGTGTTACATTAGGTCAACGAGATGGTCCCTATCTTCATGTGGACTAGAGGCTCCTGGGGGCCCAGTAGAATGGAGCCTGGTCTGTCCTCGTCCTCCTTATAATCCTCAAAAGTGGCCATTCTGATGATGTCTTCCTCCCAGGGGCCGCTTCTCCCCTGAGCAGGCCAATACTTTCCTTCAACAACTTGGCCTCTGCCTCTGGTTGGGGGGACCTTCTGGGGGTCCCTGGGCCACTGGGGACGTTCAACTTTTCAGTGTCCTTCTTGATGACAATAGGCACACTGGTCCTGCCTTAGCTCCTCTCTAGGGTGAGGTCATTCTAGGGGCACTGACCACTGTCCATGGGGATGGCCTGTTCCTCTGCCATGGCCTGCATGCCAGAGCCTGCTTGACAGCCCAGCTGTAGCTGTAGCAAGGAAGTCCACCTTCCTTTTCATCTTTCTATCAGCCTCCCATTTGGCCTCCTGATCTCAATTGACAAAGACTTTTGGGGCCATCACCAGAAGCAGGCTGGCATTCATACAGCAAATCCCTAAGCTTTTGTAATTTTTGCCTTATGTTCCCCTGGTCCTGGCCGACAAAGGTTGCATTAATCAACCTCTGATTTTCAGCTGCCTCTGGGTCAAAAGGGGTGTACAGGTGGAAGGCCTCACATAGTCACTCATAAAACTGGCTGGGACTCTCAGTGGTCCTTGGAGGACTTCTGCTGTCTCACTCATGTTCATGCCCTTTTCCCCTTTTTCCTCCATGCCTCCTAATAATGCCTCCTGATACCGCTCAAGCTGCTGGTAATCTCAGTTGTCTTCAAGGTCCCAGTGGGGGTCCTTCTTGGAGAATTGGCCCTGAGTGTAGGCTTGGACATTTAGAGTGTCTGCAGGGGCATGGTCTTTCCAGCCACCTTGGAACCACCAAGGTTATATGGTGTCACTCCTCAGTATTAGATAGAGTCAGAAGAAGCTGTCAGCAGTCTTTCCAGGTGTGCTTATGAGTTTGGATAATGGACTGCATTTTGTGAAGGAAGGGATATGGTGCTTCCAATTAAGGATGTCTGTGGTGGTGGAAGGCTAGACAAATGTCTGCCTTCTTCCTTGTATGTGACCATGCTGGTCATAAT
Source organism: Castor canadensis (assembly GCF_047511655.1). Classification (NCBI taxonomy): domain Eukaryota; kingdom Metazoa; phylum Chordata; class Mammalia; order Rodentia; family Castoridae; genus Castor; species Castor canadensis. The sequence goes on along the minus strand of NC_133386.1, from coordinate 462,600 downwards.
ATATTGGGCATGGGACCTCTCTCAGGGGCATCTGAAGGGCAGTGGTTTCTGGGGGAGAGGCTAGACCAATAGTGGGACTGTTCAAGTGTTCCTGGTTGAACCTAGAGGCCAGTTTCACAGGGAACTGCAGAGTGAGGACTGGTGGGTTTGGAGTGAGCATGAGGTTCGTGGGACCTGAGGAAGATGGGGTTGTTGCAGTCTCAAGGACTCCTGGGCTTGGCCTTATAGGCATATTTGCTGCTGGGGCTTCCCCAACAGTTGCTGCTCCCCCTTCTAAGAGTGGGGGGTGAAGAGATGAATGGAGGTGACAAAGGTGGGTACTGTGGCACATGAGGTTGGTCCACTTGGGGTCCCCCCTAATATGGGTTTCACCAGCTTTTTACATTTTTCCCTTGCGCCTTGATGCTGCTGTCACTCTGGCTACCATGACTCTACATGCTTTCTCTAGTGGAGCTTTAGCATCCTGCTATCAATCAATATAAGGAAATTGATCTGGTGTCTGGGTTCCTGTACAACTACTTCAAAAACTCTATTGACTATGACATTATCTAATGACCCCTTCAAGGGCCATCTTACACCAAAAGCAAGCCAGTCGGTTTCACAGAAGGTCCTAAGCTTGCCAGGAGTCAGCTTAACCCCAAAATCTCCATTAAATCCCTTCATAAAGTTCTTAAGCATGCTCTTTAGGGGAGTGTTCTTACTCTGACCTCCTCCCATTCCTCCTGCACACAAGGGAAGACAAATAACACCACTAGCTCCATCTGTTTCTGGCTGGTCCCCTCATGGGGATTCAGGTCTCTCTTGACCATAGTGAGTCCATCTACGCCTCAGACCAGAGGCCCTGTTAGGGCTCACTCTAGGCAATATGAATTCGCCATGGACCGGCAGATCAGGATTACTCACTTACTTTGTAACCACACCAAGTCTCAGGCTCACACTTTCATGCACTCTCACACAGCACAGTACTTCCACGCAGCTCCCTGAACCTGAAAGACACAGTTTTATCGCCCAAAAGGGGTTACTCAGGTGTCTTTAGGAGTTGATCAGACTCCTCTTTTTTTTTTCACCTCCTGAGGCAGATTTGAATTTGAACCTGGGTTCTTACCAGTCTGATGAGCAGGGCTCCCAAGTTGGTTCCCAATCCTTTCTGGGATCCTTAGCTCACCAGGAGAGGAGCTCCCTCACATTTGCTCAACATGGTCTGGTGGCACCTGGCAGAGGTGGCCCTACCAGCAGGCCAGGGACACTGAGCCCATGACACAGAGGTGAAAACACCACCCTCTGAATCCTGGACAAGCACCCCATAAACGTTGCAGGAGGGCTCAGACAGAGTCAGAGAGGGCACCAAACTTTCAGGAAGCAAGTTTATTAAGCAGGACTCAGTGGACTCAAGTCCAAAGGCCGAGCTCCAAGAACAAAGGAGGCTTTCCTTATATACCATCTAGAGCAGGTTACAGAAAAGGGGTGGTATAGCTTGTCCCATACAGAGTCACATGCTATTTCATTGGCTGTTTAACCTCCAAGGCAAAGTGACCCTCCTCTGGTCTCACCCCAAGTAACATTGCCCAGCTCCAGTTTTTCTTTGTTTCATTGTAGCACTCATTATCTTCTTTCCCCCTCCCTGCCTTCCTGCCACAATGATCTCCAGGGACTGGAAATAATCCTAGTGGCCATCAGCTAGAGACTGGATAAACAAGTTGTGGTGTATTCAGAAACTGGACAAATGCACAGGGTACATTTTATATGATTCTGTTTATATTAAATATTTTGAAAAGGCAAAACCACAGAGAGAGAAAGACGAGTAGTTGTCAGGCTCAGGGTCAGGGGAGGAAACTTTGGCAAGAGACCAAGAAGAAATTTGGGGGAGGCAGACATGTCATGTCTATGGATGGTGGTGGTGGTTTCATGACCATAAAACTACATTTGTCAAATCTCATTGAATACTGCTGTGAAAGCTAGGTAAACGCAGTTGAATTTTTACCTCAAGGAAGTTGAAATGTTTCTTAAAAAAGCAAATTGTTTGTAGGAATTTTGCTTCAGCATGGGCTTGCCATCAGCTTTTTTGTCATTCACGTCCTCAGGACAGTCTTTGAGCCAACTTCAAGTTGGATCTGCCAGGAATTTTTATTATACAGAGCTGCTTAACAAATGATCTAAGTGTAGCACAAATTGCTTAACAAATCACTTTAAAATTTTCCAAACCATCTGATATTTAGAAACTGCTTATGTGATTTCTGTTAATTTGATAAGACTGGCACCAGCCAAAGGTGCCCCTCTAAACTCTGATTTGACATTAAGACCTGTATCCATATCCTCCTCCCACCAATGGTCATGAGGGTCTCAGTGCCACAGCTGTCTGTTCATAGTAACACCAGCACTGTCATTGTCATTGCCCCTCAGGCCAGCTGTTTACCCTCAGCCTTTATCCTTATCTCCATAGCTTTTGCCATGTGGCACCATTAAGTGACTTGTATCTGAAAGTTTTTTTTGTTACTATCTAGTCCAGAAACATCTCAATATTTTCATAACTGGGAGTCATACTGGTAAAAGTCATTCTACCCAGGCATCTGCCTACAGAGCCTCAGCTAGCTTGGTTCAGCAACATTCACTCTCTCTACATCATGAATAATCTGTGGCTGCTTTTGATTATCCTGACTCTATCACCCAAACCTCTTCTTGTCCTGTGTAGTCCTGGTATGGATTGACCCTCTTTTTATTCTAGCCCAGCATAAAGGCATAGCTGAAAAGCAGCCACATCTGTGTCAAGGCATCTTGTCCCAGTTAGTGTGGAACAGCTTGGGACACATGTACAGTTGAGGTAGTGATTCTAAATATATCCACATAGTGGTGGACACCTCTCCTGTCAGTAGAAATCTAAAGCCGGGTACAAAGGGACACACCTGTCTGTATAATCCCAGCATTCAGAAGGCTGAGGCAGGAAGATTCAAGTCCAAGACTGGCCTGGGCTACATAGTCAGACCCTGTCTTCAAAAAAAAAGGCAGTGTATGGGCTGTCACTCTTAACTTGTGCTAGCAAATACAATATGGCAGAATTGACCCTGTGACTTCCAAGGCTATGTCATAAAAGAGAAGTAGTTTCTTTCCAGTAGTTTCTCTCTTGGTACCTGGTGCTGGACAGATTTGAGTCAACTAAGAGACCTCCATGCCTGAGAGCCCACAAAGGAAAGTCTCATAGAGAGGGAGATGCCAGGAGTCTCAACCGCTTTACTCTTCTCAGTCACCTACCAGGCAGGGGGAGGAGTGACCCAGCAGGTGACTTCAGCTCCAGCCTCAGAGCAGCCTCAGCCTGGGCCAGTGAACCAGGGAAAGCTATCCCAAGCAAGCCCTGTCTAAACACAGATTCATGAGCAGAGACCATGTCATGTTTTAAGCCACCAATTTTTTTTAATTTTTATTTTTTTATTATTCATATGTGAATACAATGCTTGGGTCATTTCTCCTCCCTGCCCCCACCCCCTCCCTTACCACCCACTCCTCCCCCTCCCTCTCCCCCCCTCAATACCCAGCAGAAACTATTTTGCCCTTATTTCTAATTTTGTTGAAGAGAGAGTATAAGCAATAATAGGAAGGAACAAGGGTTTTTGCTGGTTGAGATAAGGATAGCTATACAGGGAGTTGACTCACATTGATTTCCTGTGCGTGTGTGATACCTTCTAGGTTAATTCTTTTTGATCTCACCTTTTCTCTAGTTCCTGGTCCCCTTCTCCTATTGGCCTCAGTTGCTTTTAAGGTATCTGCTTTAGTTTCTCTGCATTGAGGGCAACAAATGCTAACTAATTTTTTAGGTGTCTTACCTATCCTCACCCCTCCCTTGTGTGCTCTCGCTTTTATCTTGTGATCAAAGTCCAATCCCCTTGTTGTGTTTGCCCTTGATCTAATGTCCGCATATGAGGGAGAACATACGATTTTTGGTCTTTTGTGCCAGGCTAACCTCACTCAGAATGATGTTCTTCAATTCTATCCATTTATCAGTGAATGATAACATTTCGTTCTTCTTCATGGCTGCATAAAATTCCATTGTGTATAGATACCACATTTTCTTAATCCATTCGTCAGTGGTGGGGCATCTTGGCTGTTTCCATAACTTGGCTATTGTGAATAGCACTGCAATAAACATGGGTGTGCAGGTGCCTCTGGAGTAACCTGTGTCACAGTCTTTTGGGTATATCCCCAAGAGTGGTATTGCTGGATCAAATGGTAGATCAATGTCTAGCTTTTTAAATAGCCTCCAAATTTTTTTCCAGAGTGGTTGTACTAGTTTACATTCCCACCAACAGTGTAAGAGGGTTCCTTTTTCCCCGCATCCTCGCCAACACCTGTTGCTGGTGGTGTTGCTGATGATGGCTATTCTAACAAGGGTGAGGTGGAATCTTAGTGTGGTTTTAACTTGCATTTCCTTTATTGCTAGAGATGGTGAGCATTTTTTCATGTGTTTTTTTGCCATTTGAATTTCTTCTTTTGAGAATTAAGCCACCAATTTTTATGCCACAACATCAGATGACTGGAGCAGTGGGGCAAGAGACTGCTCATACTGGCTGTCCAAAATGGCCACAGTACTTTCCTCGTGTCATAAAATCGCATGGTCTAAAAACAGAGCCTCACTTTAGTGCCCCTGCAGGACTTGGATACGTCTGACACAGGAATCAAGCACTTTAACCTCCAGTTCTTTACAGCTCTGACTTTGTGTAGCCATCATTGTCTATGTTGGTAATGTCATTCCAAACTTTAGGCAGGGAAGCAGGAGAGGTGAGATCATGGGATTTCCAGAGATCAACTTGGGTAGATGTCTGCATCACTATCTGAACCAACTCACTATCTATGGAGTCACTTGGCCACTGCTCTTGCTAGCTATGGTGCAGTGTGTTATGAGGGCCTTGCCAGTGAGCACATGGGGAAACAAGAACATGAGAGAGGACACCTGTAAAACACCCTCAGAGAGAGGACAGCACGAAGAGATAGACAGATTGCTGACCTAGCTTAGAGTATCCAAACCCATCTTTACCACAGAGCTTCAGTACAAGTCCTGTATCACCATAAGGACAGACACACAGACTGAGGAAATAGTCATGACTGCCACAAGATCATGACCAGTTGATTTTCACAAAGGCACCAAGATAACTAAATGGGGGAAAACACAGTCATTATCAGATGGTACTGGGACAACCTGTGTGTAAGAAAGCTGGACATTGAGCTAGTCTGTACACAGAAACTGACCCAGAAGATCCAGAGGAAAAACAGTAATGCATCTTCATAAGCTTAGGCAATGCACCCTCAGATATGACAAAAAACAATGAATAGCAACAGGAAAAATAGGTAAAACGGACTTTACAAAAATGAAAGCTGTTGTCTTCAAAAGACAACATCCAAAAAGTGAAGATACAACCTACAGAATGGCAGAAGAGATTTCATATTTTATATGTGATAAGAGGACTCATATCTAGAATACATAAAGAAATCTTACAATTCAATAATAAAAAGACAAATGCAAAACTCAAACATGAAATGGGCAAGGGATATGCTTAGTATTTTCTCTGAAGAAGATATACAAATGGACATTTAGCACACGTAGCTGTATTTGGCATCCTTAGTCGTTAGGGGAATGCAGTCAAAGCCACAGTGAGACACCACGTCACACATGTGAGAGCAGCTTATGATAAAAGGCAGTCACAAGCGTCAGCGAGGATGTGCAGAAATTAGAACTCTCATGCATTACAGGTGGGAATGTAAAATAGTGCAGCTGCCTTGGGAAACAGTTTGACAGTTCCTCAATGGTAAACACAGAGTTACTATATGACCCGGCAATTCTAGGTAATAATGAGGAATGAGAGCCCACTTCCACACAGACACTTGTGCGGGATGAATGTCAACTCGACTGAATTAAATACTCGGATAGCTGATAATGTGTTAATTATTCCTAATGCTCAGTAGGCACTGAACCAGAAGGGTGAGTTTCTACTTTCTTTCCAGGAGTTGGAACATCCTCCTTTTTCTGCCCTCAGACATCAGCGCTCCAGGTTCTGATCACTGGATTCCAGAATATTCATCCTGGGATTCCCCACAGCACAGCTTCTGACCAAGGAACTCACATCACAGCTAAAGAGGTGGGCAGAGGACTCAGGCTCATGGGATTCACTGGTCTTACCATGTCCTGAAGCAGCTGACTTGATAGGATGGCGGGATCCATTTAAGACACAGTTACAATGCCAATTGGGTGGCAATACCTTGCAGGACTGGACAAGGTTCCCCAGGAGGCTGGACATGCTCTGAATCAGCCAGGACTCACGGGTACAAGAATCAAAGGGTGGCATGGGAATGGTACCACTCACCATTGCCCTGAACCACATGGGCTCACTGCTTTGGTTGCACTGAGCCCATCCCTCGCCTGCTGCCCAGGTGGTCTGGCATTTGGTTGGGATGACTGGGCTGTCCAAGGTGTACCTGTGCAGGTGCTTCCCAGGAGATCAGCGTGTGTAACCATGAACAACATGGGGAAGATCCACTCTCATTGTGGGTATCACCATCCAATTGACTGAGTCCTGGATGGAACAAGAGTGAAGTGGATTCTTACTCTCTCTTTGGGACCTGAGACTGCCTTCTTCCCTTACCCTTGAAACTCAGAATCTCTGGCTCTGGCCTTTGGACTCTGCAACTCACACCAATGGCTCCTGAAGCACTCCATCCTTCAACTGCAACCTGGGAGTTCAGCTTCCCTAGTTCTGAAGCCTTTGAACTTGGGCTGGATCTTGTTGTTGACATTTTTGGGTCTCCTACCAGCTGACATTCTGGAACTTCTGAGTCTCCATAAGTACGTGAGCCAATTCTAAGAAATCCCTTTGCATGCATCTAACAATATGTAGATATATGCCTTTGGTTCTGTCTCTCTATAGAACCTTGGCTGAAACAAAGACTGTCAGTAGCTAAAAATGGAAACCACCAAGATAACCATGAACCAATGAACTGATAAAAACAAAATGGTAAATACATACAATTGGCCCTCAAAATCTATGAGTTCCACGTCTATGGATTTGACCATCTGCAGATCAAAAGTTGCTTTTTTAAAATTGTGATACAGTATAACTATTCTATACAGTATATCTATTTGCATATCATTTACATATTATATGGTACTATAAGTTATGTAAAGATGGTTTGAATTATACAGGCGGACAGGCACATGTTGTGTGCAAATACAATTCCATTTTATATAAGGGACCTGATGATTTGCAGATTTTGGTATCTATGAGGGATCCTGGGAGACCTGTGTGTGCATGCATGTGTGTGTGTGTGTGTATAAATCATATTAAGTAGGAGTGACGTGCTAATGAATGCTAGAACATGGACCAACATCAAAAACAATAGTCTAAGTGAAAGTAGTGAGTCACAAAGACCAAATATTATAGCAATCCATCCATACAAATGACCAGAAAGGGAAAATCTATAGAGACGCAGAGCTGACTAGAATTGCCTAAGCCACAGGGAGGAGGGAATGGGAAGCAACTGCTAATGAATGCAGGTTTTTTGGGGATAGCAAGCAGTTCTAACATTAGATTATAGAAATGATTGCACAACTCTGCAAGAATGCACAAACCACCAAATCCTACACTTCAAATGGTTGATTTTCATGGCATTTAAAATCTATCTCAATAAAGCTGTTAAAAAGCCTCGCTGAGTGGCACTTGTTAATTCAACAATATTTATAGACTGGAATTTCTACAACTGTGTTTAGAGAGTACAAGTGTCCTACCAAATGTTAATCAGTGTTTTGCAAAAAAAAAAAAAAGGAACGAGTTCCATGCCAGTTAGTTTGGTTTGTGAGGGGTGAAAATGACTAACAAGTTTCTCTAGCATAATCATGGAGGGGCATTTGCTGCACAGGTGTATGTTGTGACTTTCAGGGGGAGGAAGGGGACGGGAGCATGGTGGCCATGTTCCATTGAACAGGTTTGGCACAGTTTTGCCCAATGATGAGAATTCATAGACAGCTGGTTGCTCAGCTCCCACATAGGCTGAGGCTCCTTTTCCTTCCACAGAAGACAAGGACAGCTCAGGGCCCTACACAGGTGGGAAGAGAGCAAGCAGCTGCCGCCATGTTCCAGCCAGGCTTATGGTGGGGAGGACTACATGCCACGTTCTCTCAGGATCAGGGGTGCTGAGGACACAAGACCAGCATAGGGTGGTGAGACATGCAGGATGGGGACAAGCCACCTCTTTCCTGAGGGTCCCTGAGGGTCTCACTCCATACAGCAATGGCCCCAGGGCCTCTGAAGTTCCAACTGCAGCACCCAGAGCCAAGGGTGACTTAACAACCTTGGAAAGATTGTTCCTGAAACCCAAGGGGAAAGCAACTAAGCAACCAGCCAGACCATGAGGCTACTCCCAGTCTTCCTGTCCCTGCAGACCCTTGGAGCTGGCTTTGTAATCCATGTCCACATCACCTGTGCCCAAGTGCTTCATGTGAGAAGTCCTGCCAGAGCTGTTGAACTCAAGAGTGGGTCTCCGTTCTATGTGCTTTCAATCAGTCTGGCCCACTTTGTTTGTCTTACTTTGAATGCTAAGTAACTACATTTGCATGCCCCCTCTGTGATAAAACCTTATCATGAACATAAGAACACAGACTTGCCAAGCAGATGGTCCCAGAAGTCATCATTCAACATGTCTTCTTTCCTTCTTTTTATCAAAAGGTCCTCCAAAATTCTACTTCATGGGAACTTCTAAAACATTCCAAATATTGTTCAATTTCCCAAAACACAGTGTTGGTGTGGGAAGACCTGAGGTCCTCACCTGCATCTGCTCACGGGTTCTGACCTGGCAGGCTCAGCATTGTGGCTGGTGGAAGCCATCTTTCTTTTTGGTGGGCCTGGGAGTGTGGCCTGTGCTCTGCCGCTGCTCAGACAAGTGTCTCAGCCCCATGGCCCCGGAGTCCTCCCTTGAGGGGTGGGTGAGGAGGCATGACCTTCTGCCTCTGGGGTGGCTGTGAGGAGAGAAAGTGCCTAGGGCAGCCTGGACCGGGGCACTTAAGAGTATCCCTGGGTTTGGGTGACCCCCAGTGCCACCCTGGCCTTCGGGCAGCTCCTCACCCAGTTGTACTGCCTCGCTGCCTGAGGGCCCTCCTGTTCACTGTTCATGCTGCCCTCCTGAACCTGCTCATCCTTCTGGGCCATCCTAATCATCATGTGCTCAGGGATGCTTCTGACCTCATCTGCAGTCATATCCTATAGCTCCTGCCACCTCCAAACTGCTCACCCCAGGGGCTAGCGAACTCTCTAGGAGGCTCCCACAGGTCTAGACTGCTCCCCTGGACTGCCCTTGAGTGTGGATGCATGAGTTCCTGCAACCCCCAGAGTTCTGTTCAGTGAGAAACCATTAACCTTTGGGCCTAAAGGCCATACTCAAAAAACAGGTCCTCAAATGGCACTGGACAGTTCCCAAAGACAGCCTGCACCTTGAGCCCAGTACTCTAGGCTGTCTCCTCTAGTGACCAATGTCAGTCCTGTTCTCACTACAGATGAACCCATGGAGTAGGCAGACCACTATATGAGGTCAGGGGAAGGTGATCTTACAGGGAAGAGCCAGACAGGATGATAGGAAGAGTGAGGGCCACAGGGGACCCGCCCCCCGAAAGAGGAGCCCAGCTGCAGAGCATTTCTGTCTCTGTGATCCAAAAGCACTGGAACACTAAAGCGGCAGTAAAGGTGTACACTGAAAATCCAGATCCCTTGAGGATGTTACTGTTTTGTGTTTGGTGGAATATTGGGGGTAGAGGGAGCTTGAGGTTATTGGCTGAGTTGGAAGTTTTCCAGAAAGGAAAAATACTACAGAAAGGTAGTTCTTTGAGCTTTAAACATAAATACTATTGTCTGGGTTCTAAGTTTTCTTAAGGTAACTGAAGTTGGTGATGGCCCCCATTTTAAGATTGAAATGTGAGTTGTAGAATCACAGAGACCTTGGTTAATCAAACTCCCATGGATGGCTATAACAAAAGGAAGGAGGGGAGTTGGAGGAGAGAAAGAAAAAGAAGTGTTGGCAAAGACATGGAGAAATTTGGGACCCTTGTGCTGGTGGGAATGTAAAATGGAGTGACTACTGTGAAAAACAGCATAGGGGTTCCTAAAAGTAAGCATAGAAAAGAGAATTACCATGCTTCCACAATTTCATTCCTAGATTTTAACACAGAGACTCACACAAATAATTCTACAAGATTATTCATAACAGCATCATTCACAACAGTCAAAAATGGTAATAACCCAATGTCCAGCCATAGATGAATGCACAAGGAAAGTGTGGTATTTCTATGCAAGGTAACATTACCCAGGCTGAAAAGGATAAAATGTGTGTGTGTACATGTATGTCTGTCCACACTACAACATGGGTGAAATTGAAGATTTTGAGCTCATTGAAAGCAGTCAGACAGTGGAAAGGGCCATGTTGGGGTCCTGCTCCCTGCAGACAGGGACTTATAGCCAAGCTCAAGGTTTCTTCTCTGGACCCACCTGCCCTTGTATGTGAAAGAGACCAGTGTCCCAGGGCCTAGGCCAGCCTGGGGTGCAGATCACTCCATGGCATTAGAAACTCTGGGGAGGGAGGTCCACACTGCAGTTTCAGACAAACACAAGAACGAGCCACATTTGGGAAAGTGACACGTTTTTAATCCTTGTGTCCAAACGTTTTCCCACCTCCTGACCTCAAGGGAGAATTCAAAATGCAGCCTCTGGAGCCTGACCTGAGACCTTCTCAGCTAACCATTTGAAACAGCTGAAATCTTCGTCTGTGGCATAAAGCTCAGCATTCCATGCTGGAGGGTGTCATGGATGCAGAGGAAGGGCCTGGTGGCTGACACAAGAATTCCCACAAGGGCCCTACCCAGTGCAGCCCCTCCAGCTAGTGCTCCATCCCTCGGGACTTTCCAAGGGTCTTGGAGAGCATTTCCTAATTGGCCAGCCATTCTCAGGGAGTCAACTGGAGATGTCACAAGCAGTCCTGAAATGCGGAGTTCAGAGGTTTAAATCAGCTTGGCAAAAATGGAAGAGAACCCACTCTCAATAAGAAGAAGCTCAGATGGAGAGTTCTGAAAACTGAATGTGCTACTGAATTTGGAAAGACTGGCTTTAGTACTGGAGCTGCACAAATCCTGTTGTCACACATCTATATCAGCAGAATGAACTTGGGATTTAAGGGCACACTGTCAGCTGGTAAGCAGGAAACATGGAGAAATACTTAACTGTGATGACAAGTGCAGTTATGTTTAACCTGTGTTAAGTTAAAGAGAATTAATAGCTTTATCTGAGAAGCTTAGTGGTTCCAAGATAGGGGTTGATGAGCCTTGACACCACTCTCCCCCATGTGTGGTGCTGGCTTGGCCCTTCCCATTAGGAAGTTGATCCAATGCCAAGAGAAGGAAACTGAGCTGCCTGGACACTGGACCCAGGAAGCCAGGGTCCAAAGACCTCCCTTCGGAGGCAGGTACAAGGGGCCATGTCGCCTCATTTTTGTGACTACCAGTGAGGTGAGGGATCGCTCCTCTAAACTATTGGTGCAGCAGGCATGAGCCACACGAGCTCTGCAAGGCACTAGCCTTGTTGGGGACTGGAGTTCGGGTTCTATAAATCTACAATGAATTTAGATGCAAATAGACATCGGTGTGAAGGGTTACTATAGTGGGCAGGGCCATTCTAGAAGGTTCTTCAAGAAGAAGCTGAAGTTGAGAATTCCTCTTCAGACACTGTCTTCTGAGGCCTCTGTGTGATGCCAGAGAAGAGAGTGAGGAGGGGAGGGCTGTTCTGAGGACTCTGCTCCTTTCTTTCTGCCTCTCAGGTGCATCACAACCATCCTATGAAGAGGATTGTCATGAAGCTGCCATGTCCCTCATCTGCCTGGGTCCCGGGAGCCTGAGGCCAGGCACTTCCTTACCTGTCCCTCCTCTATGTGACCACAACTGATGCTCTGCCCTTTCAGATGGAGAACAGAAGGATGAGGGCAGGTACGTGAGCAGGACTCCTGAAGCCCAACACCTGAGAGGGGCCATAGGGGGACTGACATGAGGAGTCAGGCTGTGGGATATTTAAACTCACAAATGATGCCTCACTGTGGGTCTGAGGTGGTTTCCATTTGTAAACAGAAAACCCTCCATTGTCATCATCCAGGTACTTGGCAGGGTAGGTCCTGGGCTTCTCGTATGAGTCCTGGGTCTCTGAGCATATGAGCTAGGAGTTGCAGCTCTGCCAAGCCTGTGGTGAAGGACTTCCACAATGGCACAGAACACCCACACCACCACCTCAGCTCTGATGCCTCAGGTCAAAATTGTCCCTGGGCTCCATGTTACCCTTACCCACTCCACTTGTCTCTTCCCCTCACCACCACAGGTAAAGCAATACCGGGAGTGGGAGAGGAAGAATGTCAGTTTCCTTAAAAAGCCTGAAAAGTGACTCAGTCCTTAAGGGCCATTGACCTTGGGTGGGAAATAGTGACCCTCAGGGCCTCTTACGCAGCAGGAAGCCACGAGTCACAGCTGCCCTGGCAAAAACCATGGCCAAGTTCCTGTGTGTGTCCTGCAGGCCATGGACACAGACGCAGTTGACCTAGCAGGCTTCCTACAGAACACCCACCCAGCACACACCCACAGGAGCTGCTGGACCCGACCTGCAGGTGGAAAGGAGCCTGCAATGGGCAATTCAGCCGGAATCAAGTGGCTTTCTGAGAGCCAGGATGACAAAATTGCAGATCTGAGCAGAAGAGAGAGGCCCAAGCAAGGATCAAGCCCCGAAACTAGAATAGGGGACTGTCGAGGAGTTAATGGCCTGGAAGCGTCCCTGTCACCACCAAATCTGCCCAGGCTGAGGACACTCCAATTTTACCTTTCTCCATATAGGCCATCCTCCACCCAATGAGGAGACCCCAACTCTGACCTTCCTCACACAGGCCCCATCCTCCAGAAGCTGAGGAGACCTCATCTCTGACCTTCCTCGCACAGGCCTGTCTTCCACACGAGGAGACTCTTACTCTGTTGTTTTTCATTCAGTCCAGAACCTAAGCATTCACCAATAAAGCTGTGGTTTTTCTGTCCTCAATCTTCAGAGTCTCTATGGGGATTGTCAGAGGAGACCTGGAGGTGGCAGTACAAGAGATGCATTTAAGACAAGGTCTCAAATGTCATCCTCTGGTTGTGCTAAGGACCTTGCTGTAGGAGCTATAGTTGTTGTTTGTTGTGGTGTGTGCTGGACCATCCTCTCTGCCTGGGTGGGCCTTCTCTTCAGTCTCTAAGGATTGGTGACCTTTCCACATTGCTTGAATCCTGGGCACACACCTGCTGCAGGAGGCAGCCATGGCTGTCCCCTTCCTCCCTGTCCTCAGGGTCCTGTCTGCCTTTCCCCTAGATGTTCAGCTGCAGTGAACAGATGTTCAGGGCAGGTTTCCAGAGGCATTGACAGCTTCTCTGACTGACTGTGATGTGACTGCTCCTCAGGGCTTACCAGTGGAGCCAGGGTGTCAGACCCAACCTGACAGTGGAACTCTTATCACAGACATTCCATAGTTAGCATCAGACTCAAAGCAAGATGCCAACATTTGACTCTCACTACCAATCCCTACAAGATGACCCCAGGTCCCCAGAAAGGGTCATCTTCTCTTTCCCTTCTCCTTTCCCTTCTAACTTTGGAGAGGAAAGGGCTGAAAATGAGTCCTGAAGCTAGGTAAGGACAGGTTTGGGAAGGAATTTCTAACACCTTGGGAAGGCAGGAGGAAAATCTCACATTTTCAGGTACACTGGTCCCTGACAGGAGATTCATTTTCAAGCTTCAAAATGAGGCCTTGAAGGACACAAGTCGCCCATCCTGGCTTCCTTCAGGAGGAAGCATCAGGATCCCTCTCCAGTCCTTTGGTGCTTCGAACTCCTCACCAAGAAATCCCATTTTCTGTGTTAAGGCAGGCAGGTTTTCAACAACCAAGGGTGACATGGCCAAAGGCATGTGACCCTGGCTGTTTCTCCTCCTGAAACCAAGATATTAAATGTCACCCAGGAAGACTGATTACCAGCAAGGAGGAGCCATCACCCACATGGGCTGCAGTATCTCCCCTCAGTCACAAATTATGTTAGAGACGGTGGCTTGAGTCAGGTTACACAGTCCTCTAGCTCCTTCTTGGGTGTTTCAGTGCATCAGACTTCACTCAGGTTTATTGAAACCTTCGTCCTGGTCTGTAGCCTGTACTCTAAAGTCCATATCAACATGGCTTTTCTCCCAGGATGCGGGAAGATATCACAGCAGGGTTGGCATCCTGGGCCCTGTGAGGCATGGCGTGCAGCAGGTGAAAAGAGGTGGGATCTGGTCACCATTCGCAACTAAGCCATCCATCCTAGCCCACAGCACCTGGTGGGAGGGAGAGCGACTCCCCAAAAACACAGGGACCCAGGAAAGTGAGGGTTGTCCTGGGCCCATCCTAGTGTGGGTCTGGAAGCCATGAAGCACACCACTAGTCACCACAGGAGTCAGGGTCCCTCCGGTTATTTTGAGCAGAGGTGGGTGCCCATCTGAAGATCCCATACAGGACTGCAGCAACTCCTCCTGCAGGATCGCACCAGCCTTGGCTTGCATTATGACTGGTGCCAGGGTGATGGTGTCAGGAAATGAAGCCAGCTTTAATTTGGTCTTTGAAATAATGGCAAGATGAGTGCTTTGCAGTCCCTTCTCCAGAATGGCAGGGACATCCTTGCAGGAGCAAGTACTGTTAGCTCACATGACTTCCTTGTCTCTCAGCACTGATTTTGTAAAGGGTACATCAGGCCAAGTGTCTGTCTTCAGAGCCAGGATACATCGTGACACAGGACGCTGACACACATAGCCATGTTTGGTGGAGGGTTCTCTTTGCATGGTCTCCCACACAGTTGCATGCATGTCCAGGCAAGCCCTATGTCTTGTGTGAAGGGACAATCCGTGACTTGCTGTATTGTTCTGTCTATGTCATTTCACCACAACTCAGCCTCTCTGGTAACTTCAGAGTTGTAAAGAAGCTTGAGAGCTAATCACATGCCAGGGGTTCCGTAAACCATTATTGAATTGAACAAATAATTATCATCAAAGTAATTTATTATGCATGGATTTGTGCACGATGCTCCATATATACTGCACACAGATTAATTTGGTGTGAGGGAGGGTTTTGGTCTTTAAGAATCTTATCAGTGTAAAGCAGGTGTCATTACTTCAGGCAGGCAACCAGCCCATGAGATGTACATGAACAAGTCTTGTTAGAATGTGTAACTGAAGTTCTCAGGGTGTCTGAGAAGTCCCTGAAGCCACAAGGTACATAAGGGACCTCAGCAGTGACTGTCAGTTCCCCAGCCACACTCACAGGAGAATGCTGGGGTTAGGTAAGGTTTCCAGAACTCAGAGTGCCTTCTGTGCGGACCTGTGACTTCATGGAGCGAAGGGAAGGAGGAATGGAACAGAATGTAACAGGAATGCTGCTAACATTGGACTTGTGAGAACTGTGAGCAGCTGCCCTTGCAGGTATGAGAGTGGGAGGAGGTGAGGGGAGGGCAACGAGAAGGACTTTGAGCCAAGGATTGAGGGCCTCATCCCACCTGTTCAGGAAGCAGCTTCTCTCACAGCCCCCACCATCCCTCTGTCCCATGTGCTCTGTGCTAAATTGCTTCTCACAATAGTTGAGCAATCAGGTGATGTCTGAGGTTAGGTTAGAAAAGACTGCAGCTTTCATTCTGGAGGTGCCTGTGAGGTACTCCCCGTTTCTCTCTTTCTCCCCAGGTCCCAGCTGCCACATGGGGAGGACACTGGGACAATATCCAGGTGCACACTCTCAGATCAGTGGAATTCTGCAGTCCTGCTGTTGTGGTTTATCATACTCCAGCCACCCACAGACAAGCCTGCAGAAATGGAGGGGTGCATGCTCTCTAACCTAGTCAGCTGCTGAGAGCGAAGTCTGCAGGTGTCCCCAGGGCTGCCTGTTGGGGCACTTTGCAGGTGACAAGGTAGGTGTGGAGGAACTGAGCAGCTGTTCCTTCCGCCAATGATTGGACTGGTGCTTTGTTTGCACAGCTTGTAGACAAAGCAGAGATGTCTGGCGTGGGTATAGAAGGAAGGTCAAAGGTTACAAAGTCAGTAATTTGGAGAGTAGGAAGCTTTGCCTTTGAGGATAGAAAAGAGCTTGAGATGAAGGCTTGAACCCACAGACAATGGGGACACAAGAGAGGAAAATGTGAGACCCAAGTCAGAGAGCTACAGCCAGGGATGGCAGTCAGAGTCCCGGGCGACATACAGAGACAGGTGAAGATGGAGGGGCAGTAAGGCATCTGTTCTTGACGGAGCAGCCACTGTGGACAAGGCTCTCCCTGACCCAGACCGATACCTCTGCAGACAGCTTGGTGAATAAGGAGTTGCCACCATGGACAGCAGCCCGTGAGCCCTGCCTGGGCCAGACTGCAAAAGCTGTAGCCTGAGGCGGTGAGGCTGGGTTTGATATCACCTTTACTTATGCTACCTCTGACCTATTCACTGTCTCGATGCTCAGAGGCTCTGTTCTGGAGCCTGCAAGAAAGCCGGGCCATTGGCTCTGCTCATTTCTGCCACATGTGGATCTGTGACCCCTTGGAAACCATTAGACGATTCCTGAAGCCCTGTCACATGAGCTGAAGTTCACTGTCGTGTGAAAGAGCCATTTCCAGTAATCCCAGACTATTCTGAATAGTCTTTCTCACCTCAAAATCTGGCCCTTTCCTTCCTGTTTCAGATTTTGTAGAATGTGGCATTTTTCCTTCCTGTTACTTATTTATGTACAGTTGAAAGTGTGAACTTTTACACTGGAATGCACATATACAAAGCATAGAGTGTGCACCAGCTCCCAGGAAAAATAACACCACTATTCATTAAAATAAGAAAAGTAGTTTTATCACAATTAAAAACCCCTTTTAGAAAAACTGGTATCCAGAGTTATTTGAAGAGGCTGCTGGCTTCGTAAGAGACTTTTACTTGACACTCAGGATTAGTTAAGGGAGATTTCAAGTTGAGAAAAACCAGCCTGGCACTTGCTCAGGGAAAAGCTGTGCAGTCGTGTACCCTGGAAGGCCAAAAGCTGAGTGTCCAAGACCTGGCTGTGTTTTGTGTGCAGACTCTGAGTTGCATCCCACCTCGTCCATTCATGGCTGTGCAGCCTTGAGCTGAGTGTTCACCTTGTCTGTGTCTGAAAGGCAGAGGCAGCCTCCATGCTGCTCTGAGGATCTGACAAGGTCATGTGTCACAGTTCTTGTGACGTGCTGTTCCTCTGCAAGCTGTTGTCACAATTCTCTCAGCAATGCCTGGCACCTTTCTTATGACACATCTGATTACATTTTGCTGCTAAGCACTTACCATCAAAACTCTTTAAAAGCATTTCTCAGAAAGAGAAAGCTTTGGGTACATCAAAATCAGTAGTTGTGGCTGTGGCTGCCTTCATTCTGATGATTCTGGGTAAGGTTTGAGAATGGGAATCTGACTCTTCTAGGCTGCTACACTAAAATGTCCATGAGAATAAGGGGCTTCTGTGCCAGACACCACGCTGGAGCCTCCAGGTGCTGGTCAGGGGAGCTGCCTCCTGTCTGCTGGTTGTCTGACCTTCTCTGAGTCTTGGTTTGCCATTCACTGATGGGAGTTCTGAGGGTGTGAACTGCCAATGCCCTGGACTCTGCTGTGGTCCCAGGTGCTCTGGTTGTGTCCCTGGCAACCCACTTGAGAGATACTCATTTGCATCTCATAAATTCTCTTCCTCAGCTTCTCTAAATACTAACAGTGGTGTTAGGGGGGGAGATGAGGGTAGGGTCTGGCTCATTATTTGCTGTCTGTGTACTGAATCTTCCAAGTTTTCTGGGGTGAGTCAGCATCACGCTTAGCATCACCCGCCAAGGAGGAGGGGAAAGAGCGATTCAAGTTCAGTCAATGTATAGTGCAAACACATGCATGTGTAAGTTTGCCTGTGTGAGTCATGCACACACGCACATAAGCAGGTCAGCGGGCCACACATCCTTGGGTCTTCTAAGATCTGGCCCAGCACCATCCTTTGCCACCTTGGGCAGTGATGCACACTCATCAAAACCCCTTTGCTGTCTCTGAGCAAGGACAGCCATGGTGCTGAACCTGGCTGGCGCGCACCACCCTCTGCAGCACACTTAGCATTTGTCCATGGTGACGTTCTTCCTGTACCTAAGCCTTGATACTTACTGAGTAGCATGTGCAGCTGGGCTAGGCCACTCTTGGGACCTGTTGTCCGTGG
This sequence comes from Castor canadensis, assembly GCF_047511655.1. Taxonomy (NCBI): domain Eukaryota; kingdom Metazoa; phylum Chordata; class Mammalia; order Rodentia; family Castoridae; genus Castor; species Castor canadensis. The sequence continues at coordinate 444,330 of NC_133386.1, read as the reverse complement.
GAGCGTGCGGACAGCGCAGCTTCCCTGCTGCCCAGGGACGTTCCCACGGACAAATAGCTCTCTGTTTCACGGGAACAAAAAGTGCCTTTGGAGAGCGTACTTGCCAACAGGAAGCGGCACTGGCTCTGGAGCCGGGAAGAGCTGGTCCTGGGTCCCTGCTCCACAATCCACTAGTTGTGTGGCGTTTGGGCAAAGTCCTTATGTTCCCTGACTCTCTGCATTGAGACGTGTCCACAAGTTGCTTTGTGATATTTGAATAAAATTGCTTGTGTGGAGTTCTTCCCATCTAGATACATGGCAATTGCTCACACTCCATTTTCAAACCTTAGCCTGGGAGTCGGGTGCGACCTGTCTTCCCTCCTTGATCTCTGCCAACCTCACTATGTCCTGTATTTAATCCCTCCTGTCAATCTACCTCCAAAATATGCCTTGAAGCTCTGTGTCCAGTTCTGCAGCCTCCACCTCTTCTCCACACTAAGCAGCAGTAATTCCTGGAAAAGGGGCATGAACCCCCTGCCCCTTGGCACCCTCTCTTTCCCCTTGAGGATGAGAATCAAGCACCCAACAGAGCTGGACTCCAGTTGGCTGCCTGTCTCTCTCCCTTCTATCTGTACACCCTGCCTTTCTTTCCATCTCTCCCTCGGGCCATAGTCTGTGGCCCAGAGACCCTTCATGATTTTTGAGGTTTCAGCATAAAGGTCAACTTGCCGGGTCCTTGCTCCACACTCACAGAGTCTTCCTAGCCTCAACCCTCTCTCAGCACCTGGTCTTGTTGCACCTCTGACCCTTGGTAATATTTAGTGATGTGTCCTGTAGTTTGTTGAATGTCTCTCTCAGAAGCTGCAGAGGGCAGGGCTCAGGTGTTCACCATTTCTACTGTGGGCCCACTGTCTTCCAGAGAGCATGGTGGGCCCTGCATACCCAAAGGTTCCACATCTGCGAATCTAACCAACCGTGGACTGGAAATACTTGAGAAGAAAGCAGTCTGTATTGAATACATAAGACGTTTTTCCTTGGTATTATCATCACACAAAGCAGCAGCACAAGTCTTTACCTAGCATTTTGCATCATCAGGAATTATCAATCATCTAAAATTATCAATCATCTAAAGATATTTCAGTTACACCTGAGAACATGGTAAGTGCTATGCACACCATGTAATGAGGGACTTCAGAATCCTCAGAGTTTGGTGTCCAAGAGGTCCTGGAACCAAGCCCCATGGACGGTGAGGGGCAACTGTAAGAGTTTGGCCACAGCTTGGGGGGCCCTATGTACCTATCTCAGCTGCATTTCCCTTTACTCATCTGCAGGAAAGGAACAGCTTTGGAAATACACTAAAAAAACCAGATATGCCACATGTCAATCTTTTAAAGATGCAAAGGACCTGATAAATGTCTCTTTTACAGCAAATCTCTACACCAGAGGAAGAGGTGGTGACAGCCTCTTGAAGACCAAGAGATGATGACCCCGCCTACACCGTCAGTGCATTTCCTTGTGCAGCCCTGAGGGTTGGTGTTACTATTTTCACTCCAAGGCAATGTGAGGACACATTGTAAGAAGATCTGTGTGGGTGCAAATCATTTGCAATCATAGGGGGTTACAAAATAAGAATTAACCAATCAGGAATTAACTATAAGCTCCCCTCAACTTGGCCAGGAGGCTGTCGCTATGCATGTCCTATGCACTGTACTTCTGCCAAGTGAATTTGAGTATAAATATGTTAAAAAATGAATCTTAAAAGATCCCGTTACGGTTTGAATCTATAGTATGCCGCAAAGGCTTGTGTGTTAAGGGTTTGGTTGACGTTTAATGAGACTCTTGCAAAGTGATTGCATCACCAGGGCTCTGACCTAATCAATGTCCCTCGATGGATTTATAATTTGATGGCATTAGTGGGAGGTGGTAGAAATGAGAAGGTTGTCCTGGTTGGAAGAAACATGTCACTGGGGCGTGCCCTAATGGATATATCTGTCTTGCCCCAGCCCCTTCCACCCTCTCCGCTCTCCTCCCTGAGTGCGTTGAGGTGAGCAGCTTGGCCATGTCAACCCTTTCCACTAGGATGTTCTGCCTCACCACAGGACTAAAAGCAATGGAGCCAACAAGCACAGACTGAAATCTCTAAAGTTGCGGACAAAATGAATCCTTGCCCCTTTACATTGGTTTTCTTGGCTATTTTGTCACAGCAACAGAAAACAGTCTAACACAGATAGATCTTGTGGCTTTGATCATAGAAATAGATCTTTTTCTTCAAAGAAGATAGATCAGCTACTTGCCCAGTGACATGACAGAAAGAGGGGGCAGGGCATAGACCAGCTCCCAGAGAGCTTGGCCAGTGAGGACACAGTCATTGAATAGTTAAAATATAGGCGTAGTGGGGAAGGGTTTGGGTGTGGGAGTGGATGGAGGAGGGCACTTAATCTCTCGCTATTCACCCATTCCTGTGGGGTGCTGCCCTTCGCTCAGGGTCATAGCTTGGAAGGCCAGTGGCTGGCGTGCTACCCTCCCCCATGGAAGCCACAAGGCCTGTCACCACCCTCACAGTTGGGGGGACACATGAGGCAGGCTGAATGTTGAGCAAGTGATGTGAACACAGAAGAGATGGCTGACGATCCATCACCTGACATGGATACTGTCCAGGGACCCTGCCACGAAGCCAGTCCTCAGATGCCAATCTCCTCACTCTCTGTGCTCCTCTCTCTAACTTCCCCCTCCATTCTGAAACCTCCCATCAGTGCATGCTCTTCTTGCTGCCTGAAGTTTTCTGGGCAGCAAGGAGAGAGTGCCAGTTGGTAAAATAGGAGCAGAACAATGACTAGCCAAGGGCACCAGCATCACAGAAAGGAGGCTGTGGTGTTGTGGCTGAGCAGGACCCTGACGGGGAGCAGTCTTCCGAGAGCATCCTGGCAGGGTTAGGCAGCTTGCCCAGAGAAAGCATCCTGAGCGGGAAGCCCAAGGCCCAGTCCTGCTGCTGGGAGAGGTTGAGCTGACTGTGGATGGTTCTCTTCAGGTTCCCACATTCCTTCTGCTGTCTGTTTAGGGCAGGAAATCACTCATGCTGCACTCACTTGATGGGTCTCAAATCTACTTTACAAGTTGCATGTTTCCATGCTAAATGGAAATCTCAGAAATTCTCCCTATAAATCGTATTTTCCTGCCAAGAGTCAGTGATAATGAAAAGCTGTGGCTGACCTTGTTCCTGCCTAATAACCAAGGGAATCTGTGAGGTGTGGGACAACCAGGCACGCTCAGAGGTGTGGTGAACTGCCTGCTCACGAGAGAGTCCCCAGACAGGGGTTGGTGGGTGTACAGAGCTCATGTCCTTGTGAGGCCTGGCAGACCTGCAGGCACGGCAAGGAGCCTGGGGCCCATGCCCGAGAGCAGCCGTTAATCACATCTGTAGCTGCCGAGAAGTAGGCAGATGGCTTTGAACAACAAAACCTCATTAACCAGTGAGGACGTCTATGTTCCCACAGAGGAGGGGCGAGGGGAGTGCTGGGTGTCCTCCCCTCACAGTTACCACATTCAGAGCAGGATGTGCCGACAGTGTGAGAGGAAAGACGCTCCGTTCACCAAAGCTCTCCAGAAACTGCAAGGTTGGGCTCTCAGTCAAACCCAGGACAAAGCACTGAGAACAACTCTAGCCAAGGCCAGCATTTGAGGACTTAGATATTTTGGCATCCTCTGTCCCCATAAAGCAGAGGTTCTGGGGATGAGAGGAAGCGATCTTTCCTTGATTCTCGGGGCCTCGTCACTGCTCTGGGCAGCAGGCTACAGCCAAGGCTGACCAGGATGGGTACAGGAAGTGTGGCAGGCTTTGGACTGCACTCTTCAGCCCTCGGATGATCAGGTAGCAAGTTTGCAGACAAGCTGTTCTCATCCAGCTGAGAGAAGTATGAAAAACACCAACTGAAATGGGATGGCAGTGTCTTTGTGAGACTGTCTACCCTCTTCTGGCAACAACACACAAATAGCCGCCCCCCTGCAGCAGACAGTGAACAGTCTGTCCTGATGAGGAATCAGAAAATGACCCAGAACAACTCTTAGGGAGGCTGAATTCCAGCACTTGCCCATGGCCAGGGAGGTGCCCGATTAATTAACCTCCACCCAACAGCATCCATCCCTAAGAAAAGGGGTAACAAGACAGGCTCATGCTTGGACCTGTGAAACTCCCTAGACTTGAGGAAGGTCTGTTTTAGACTTTCTGATGGGCACTGTGCGTGGAGCCCACACCTGGTGTGCTCACACATTGAGCTTTCCATCCCTCTCACTTATAACTGAAGCTGCTCCATTGCCTTTAACCCCCAGCCTCAGGGTGCCTGGGAAGAGGAGGAACCATGAACAAGCTAGTGACTGAGGCCAGAGGAGTCTGTGAGGAAGAGGGTGGGAGAGTCTCACATAGAGGAGAAAGTGGGAGCCAAGAATACACCCACCAGCAAAGTGGGTGGTCTGGCAGACCAGTGGGAGGCATCCTGGTCATCCCACATCTCATGGGATGCACTTGGTTATTGGGCAGGAACAAGGTCAGCCATAGCTTCTCCTTTTCACTGACTCTTGGCAGAAGAATATTATTTATATGGAGAATCTCTGGAGATTTCCAGGCCCTGACTCCCCTGAAGTGGAAACGGATGACTGGGAGTGTATGGCAGCTGTGTCGTGACCCCTGAGTGAGTGAGTCAATCCCCGCACTGCGTCCAAGGGAGTACATGGCCAGCAGCAGTGGGTAGCTCTGTCCAGGCGGAAAGGCTGGCACAGGGAGGGTGCAGATCACAGGCCACGGATGACATCTTAGACCTGGGGTCTGATGGGCACCACGGGTGTCCACTACCCATAAAACAATTAGAAAACAGAGTGAGTCAGGAGAAAAGCCCACAGGAGGGGAGGAGTATGCCTGCACCCACACACCCATATATCAGAAGCTGTGTTTTGAAAGTCACCATTACAGCCAGTTTTCTGGGTTGTCTCCTATTGTACAACTGGAACCGGTCCCTGACAGGCTCTTTAGGATAAGAGTCTGGAACCTTTATGACATTTCTTCCTAAAACACTCCAGGGCTCCCCACAGCTCAGAGGGGGCATCCGTAGCTGCTGGGCAAGATTCACTATGGTAAGACCCAGATCATTCCTAGATGGACTCCAACAGAGTCCTTAGCACAACTGTCTCTTGTCAGGCCACCTTCACGCCTTATGAATGTCTGTCCATGGGGCCCAGAATGCCCATGGCCCACCCTGCGCTGTCCATTTGCCCCACTCAGGCTAATGTCTCTGTGGGAGTTGGACCACTGGAGTCAGACTCACGAGAGCATTCCCAGAACTTTCCTCTTCCTCCGAGTGAGCCTCACGTCACATAAGAGTTACTGGGGCTGTCAGTGGGCATGGTCAAGTTGCCCACTGCTTCCATCGGTGCCCTTCCTGTAGGAGGAACTAGAGGCAGGGAGGATTGTCTACTCTTCCCTGGGCTATGCCTCTGTTAGTAGGCAGGGACAGGATCGTTTTGCCTGAGCCTGCTACCTCCAGGCCACACTCCTGACCCTGCACTAAGCAGCCTGAGGGATCCAGATCTCCTCCAAAAGACACACAAACACTGAGACCAGGACAAGGCCAGGGGCACCAAGGCACACAGCATTATCGCACAGCAATTATGTCTTAGTACCTACAGCCAAGATAAGGACCACTGAATTCATAGTTCCCTGACCTTGTGAGGAGATTTCTTAGAAGGGGAAATAGATATAAAACAAAAAAGGCCATAATTAACCCAAATTCCTTCAATGGAAACATCTGTCATACTTCCTAATCCACAGAGACATTGGTAACAATCTCGATCCCTACAGAAACATAATCCTGATCCCACGAGAGACGCCTGTCATAGTCCTGATCCCAACAGAGACCCCTGTCCTAATCTTGATTCCAACAGAGACCCCTGTCTTATTCCTGATCCCAACAGAGACTCATGTCCTAGTCTTGATCCTAACAGAGACACCTGTCATAGTCCTGATCCCAATAGAGACTCATGGCCTAATTCTGATCCCAACAAAGACTCATGTCCTAGTCCTGGTCCCAACAGAGACACCTGTCATAATCCTGATCTCAACAGAGATACCTATCACAGTCCTGATCCCAATAGACACCAGTCATAGTTCTGACCCCATAAAGACATCTGCCTTAGCCTTCATCCCCTAGAAACAGTTCTGAACCCTCGGTAGGAACACCTGTCATTAGAATTTGGCTTACCAAACATGAAATACCTTCAGCACTCTAGAACCTTCCCAGGAGAAACTCCTGGTTTGAACCCTGTATCCCTAACTACAAATTTTCCCTGAATCATCGAACAGGGAGCCTGTGTTGAGAGCCATGGATCCACCAAGTTATGCCTGTCATTAGGTCTGTGTCTCTCAGAAAGAATCACCTGTCATTAGCTCCTATCCTCCAACAAGAAACTCCTGTAATTACCCTTGGATCACCCAACAAGAAATGCCTGTTGTATTCCTGGGTCTCTGTTTTTCTCTGGATTCTCCAGAGAAATGGTGGTAATAGGGTATACAGAGAGATAAGAAAAGGAATTTGATTGGGAACTTCGTTCATGTGGATGGAGGCTGAGAAGTCCCATGCCATGCTATCTACAGCCAGAGACCCAGGGCAGCCAGCAGCACAGCTCAAATCAAGACTGAAGGCTATAGAGTCAGAAAGCCCATATTCTAACTCTCAGTCCAAGTCCAAAGCTCTAGGAATGAGACTCGGTTTAGGGGAGTCCAAAAGCCAGAGAACTTGTTGTTCTGATGTCTGGGGGTAGGAGAAGACTGCAAATGCCATGGAGAAAGAACAAATTCCCCTTCCTTTGTCTTTTTGTTTGATCCAGGCCCCAAAACACTGGCTGCAGCCATGCACATGGAGGGCAGGTCTCCCCTCTCAGTGCACTGACACACATGTCTCACAGACACACCTGAGACAGCCCAGCCAAATGCCAGACGACTTGGGCTTCCTTCTCAGCAAGAGAGGAATGGGCTCGGTGCCACCAAACGCAGTGGGAATAATAACATTGTGGTGAAGAACAAGCAATGCTTCACCAGCTTCCTGGGCATCCTTGAATCCAGCATCAGAATCCCCCAGCAAGAAACTGCTCTCGCTAGCACTGCCGCACCTAACAAGAAACATGTGGCTTTCCCTTGGGATCCCTGACAAGGAATGGCTGTTCCTGGCTCCTGGTCTGCGTCTACGCTGGGCAAAGTCCTCTCTCAATGGGCATGGGGGCTTCCTGGGAGCCTGTGGTGGGAAGCAAGTTCCCACTGTTCACCCTGTTTATTGCTCACAGCCCTGTGGAGCCTCTGCCCCAGATGTCTGGGACGATGTGAGGCTCAGCCTGAGGCCGTCCCTCTGATCCTGAGCCTGGGTGGTCAGTGCATTCTGGGCCGGGCTGCAGCCTGTAGCTAGGACAGAGCATGGGAGGTGGTCTCGCTGAGGCTGGACAAGAGGGTGAACAATGCCATCTGCTCACAGGGATGTCTGGGGCCCTCGTGTGCAGCTGCACCTAGACCTTTGCTGCCCTGAGGTCTAGGCCCTGCCACTTGCACACTGTTGGGTGTGTGGCAATGTTTTCACAAAGCAGGGCCTCTGGTAACAATAGAATATTTTGAGGGAAGGGACCTCGAAACCACTCTTATAAGCATACTTCTTTTTGGGCTCATCTTTGTTCTTCTGGCAGCCAGAGCATGGGAGGCATGGCCTGCATCTCTCCGGGTGCAGAGCAAACCAGTGTTGGTCTCTTTGACCTGGCAAGAGAACATGAGATGCTCAAGTCCTTGACTCGTAATAATACATTTTGAAATAATAACAAATAATAAGTTGCACTTCTCATTAAAGTGACCCCAAGCAGGGCTGGCCCCGGTCAGCGGCCTGTCTGGAGGTGAAGGTGTACAGCAGTCAGCAACTTTGTTCAGCACTTGCTCTGAGCTTATTTCTGAGTGTCTTCTTTTTCTTTCTTCCCACTCTCCTGGCTGAAGGCATTGTCTTCCTGTTCACAAAATTAAAGAGAAGCTACTTAACTGGAGCCAAATGCTACAGAGGAATCAAATCTCACAGGAAAAAAATGAGTTGTGAGGCACTTGTGTGCCCCCTCCCGGGTGGGGAGAAACTCTGGGCCTTCTTTATGCCCTTTGGCCCCATAAAGCCCACTGGAGACAGAGGTGAGAGAGTGGGGGAGGGGGCAGCAGGCTGGTCGTAATAAACAGTGAGCCTCAGAACCAAGGTAGGGCAAGGGCCTGGAAGGCCACAGGACAGAAGGCTGAGACTTGCTGTGAGCCTGGAAGAAAGCTCTGCCCTCCTGGGCCACTGAGGGAGCAGGGAGCAGGGTTTCCATTCTCTGATGTTTGGCTCTGCCGTCTACACTGGGAGAGCTAGACACCCCCTTAGTGCTCAGCCCTGGGACTTTTCCTGTGGGAGCAACAGGCTGCCCACACCCCAGGCATTATTATCACTGTCTAGCTTTGTGTTTGCGTGGTTTTGACCTGCTTCTACATTAGTTCCAGGTTGTGGTCTGCTGTGAGGACGATGTGGTACCTAGGATAATAAAGCCTGGACAACAGGCAAGACAAAGAAACAATGAGGATTAATCCCAGGCTTGCTATATGCCAGGCACTGTGCTGGGTGCTCTGAAGTCTCCTCTCGTTTAACCCAGAACAATCCTACAAGAAGACTTCTCCATGGATGAGTTGGCTGCCTGAATGAGTGGGACTGACCAAGTGTTGTCCAGAGCCCTAGTGGACCTTCAGCTCCATTGGGACCATGTCCCGAATCCCAGGCATTTTGCCATCAGCTGAACCTCATTTTCCACACTCCTCGCACCCCCAGAAAGGGCAGTTCAGTCATCCTGCTTGATGGCAGAGCACCCACATTCAGGACACTCCATCCTACCCAGGCAGTCAGAGGCAGCCGGGGAGTTCATTTGCAGGGGCACTCCCTGCACTGCCCCAAGCCATCTACCACCTCTGTCCTGCAACCTGCATTCTTTGAAATGAGAGAACTGAGTGGACCTTTGGGGGGACAGCCAGAGGCCCAGGTGAGACCATAGACAAGGGTTGTGGAGAAGAATCTTTGAAGAGGAAAAGGAGGTGGGTTCAGGGAGTTTTTTGCCTTCTGGAAAGATAGTTGCTTTTAGTTAGGAAACAATGAGGGAACACATTTGGAGAATAGGATATACAGCACTCAGCAATGTCTGAGGACAATTAAGCTTTGGTGACCACACATGAGCCAACTGCTTGGCCACATCACAAAGGCAATTCTTCACTGGACTTGGGACTCAGAGAGGCATGGAGGACCCCAGGTGCATTAGCCAGGGCTGCATGGTCACAGCTGCTGCTTCTCATGCCTCTGGGACAAGGGGACCAGGTGACATCACCCTGTAGCACAGGACCAGGAAGAGAGCAGCGTTTTGGAGGCTCCTGTGTGGGCAGCAGGTGGGGCCATTGTTCCTGAAAACCAGAACACTCTTAGGCAACATGTGGCCACACAAAAGGCACAGACAGTAGGGCTTTGTCCCAGGCTCAACGGGGTGTGCCCACGACCTGAATCTGGATGTCAGGGCCCTAAGGGAGCGTCCAGGCAACAGTAAGAACTGTTGAAGGGCACATCTGCCAAGATGCCCCAGGCACACCAAACATGAAGGTCACAAATTCATCCCAGGGACTTGTCCAAATGACCACAGTTCAGTTATGGTGGAGAGGAGGCTCCCAGTGTTGTCATGTGGAGTGGAGGAGCCTGGTGTGGTCATGAGAAGAGGAGGCACCCAGTGTTGTCATGTGGAGAAGAGGTGCCCAGTGTGGTCATTTGGAGTGGAGAAAGCCCAGTGTGGTCATGTGCAGTGGAGGAGCCCTGTGTGGCTGTGGGCAGCAGAGGAGTCCCGTGCGATCACATGGAGTGGTTGCAATCCTGCTGATTGCAGTGGTGTGCTGTCGCTATTCTGTGGAGTAGTTGTGTCCTGAGGATGTATAGCTGTGTTCCTGTGTTATTTGTAATTGTCCTGTTTCCATCTTGTGCAGTGGTTTCCTGTCTTTAGTATGAATAACAACAGCAGCATCCATGGCAGGGGTCCCAGGTGAGAGGCTGGCATGCCAAGGGTGGACCTCCAGGGATACCCGCTTGTCCCTCAATGGCCTGTGTTCCCTGCTGTTCTGCCACCACCTCCTGCAGCTGCTCAGAGTCTCCCTTGCAGGACACTTCACATGTTCTTTGCAGAGTGTCACTTCTTTCCTTTCCTCCTTCAAGCAGTGTGAGGCAGGAGAGGACCAGCCATGTTCCAGCTGGAGGCTCCATCATCAAGCTTGTGGTAACTCCATGTAGGTACAAAAGTAACTAGTTGGTCCCCTGCATGAGAACCAGCCCAAACCAAATGTCTGGGCCGGCAATGTGCTGCTGGAAGACCTTTTGGAGGCAGTTATGTACCTCTTGAAAGGTGGGTGTCACGGGACCCTTTCTCACAGAAGCAGGGACTTGGGAGGAGGGAGGGCCAGGCGGGAACACAGGTGGCCCAGGAAAGGGGACTTGGGGCGCATACAGAATGGGCAGCATCCCAAGGCCTATGACTACCAGCCCCCAACCCTTAGGCTGTGACCATTCAGCAAAACGCAGGTTTCTCAGCACCCCAGTTTCTATAACTTGTTAAATTCTGGGTCTTGTTCCCCATGTAATCACCTTGAGCAAGTGGCTGGGCCTTGAGTTGACATTGCTGAGGGATTGGTCACCTGAACCCCTCATACCCCATTAGCCCCTCACCCTCCTGCTCCCAAGAGAAGTTGACACCAGGCCCTCAGGGGTTGGAGAGAAAGGAGAGGACACAATGGCTTGGCTTTCATTCTACTACCCCTATTTCTATTTAATAGGCTTTTAATACTAACTTGCCTTTATGGGATCTGGGCTTCACACACACACACACACACACACACACACCAGACTTCAAGGAAACCCATGTGTCCATCAGGCACACAGTGGGGGACCCTTTCTGGGTAGGTTGATTTGTTCTGCATTACCTGCAAGAGGGTGTGAAACACCCTGTCCTAGGTCAGAAAGTCTACTTGCACATGCCACCCTCCCCCAACCCCGCCTCCCGATGCTGGTCTGGGTGTGCATGCAGAGACAGAAGTTTCAGTTATACCCAGGAAGCCACCACCCTGCCCTGCCTGGTCAGGAAAGTGGGGGGCACGTATTCTGCAGGGGGACCTCAGGGTCTGTCTTAGATAACCAGAAGGATCCTCACTCAGAGAGCCTCAGGTGGGTGGCATGGAGAGATCAAGGTCTCCAAGTGATACCAGATCTCCTGGGAGGATGACTACAGGTAGAGGAAGGACCTCCCTAGCTGGAACTGGAGCTCCACAGAGCACAGCCTGTCCTCCTTGCCCTTTCATTTTAGAGGCCAATGCACACAAGTTGGCCAGGGCAGCTTGGGTGTGGTCACTAATGACCTGGAAGCTGGCTGGGTGTGGGCCAGCTCCTCACATCTCTCACCCAGCTTCCCCTAAACTAAGGCCCAGAGTTATGGCTGCCAGTGATGCTGAAACAAAACGAGATCAGAGGTTGGTGGTACAGGAGGCTGAGTCTGAGGCTCTAGAAGGGCCACTGGCTCTTTGGGTCTTAACTAGTTTGGAATACGCAATTGAACTTGAAAATTAAGTGTCTTAACCTTGGACCCTGATGAAGTGCATCACTATGATGGTGGTGCTGGCATGGTGGAAATCACTGGTGGATGGTCACTATTCTCTGGAAAAAGCAGGCCCAGGTGTGTGGATCCCATTGGTCAGGCCTGGCTGCCTGTCTGTGTGTACCTGACCTGACAAGCCATCATGGCTTCTGAGCCTCAGTTTGTCTGTCTGAGAAGTGAGCACACAGGGCTCTCACCCTCCTTCAAGGGGATCCAATTTCTGAAACAAAGTTCTTTGTGGTCCTGGGTGGAAGTGCTTGAGAATAGACTGTCAGTTGCTCTTGAAGCCATCTGCTGGACTGTACCTTTTGTCTTCTTTAGTACTCTGGCATGTTCCTGTAAGGTGCCCTGGGAGAGTTACATGGAGTTAAAAGAAAGAGGCTTCTCACTGCCCCCACGGTACCTGCTGGGGTCCTGATACGCACTTGCCCATGGGTCCAGCGAGGAGATCCCTGTACCTGGACGTGCTGTGCTGGGAGGGCAGTCCCTGTCCGCCACACTTGTTGTCTCTCTGGAGAATGGATGTGAAAGTGTAAATCACAGAGCAGTGAGAGCCGCAGCACAGCAGTGAGCACACAGGGGTGGAAGAGCCAGCTGCCAGGCAGCACTCAGCCATCCCCTTCTCCTGACCACTCTGCCTTTTCCTTTCATTCTGCTGATTTCAAACATTTCCTTCAGGAAAGGAAAATGCTGGCTGTGCCTTTTGAGGCAGAGCAGTGCCTGGAAACACTGGCCTCTGCGTCTGCAGATGACGTGACATGGGCTCATCCGGGACATGGCTCAGCGGATGCATACTGAGTGGCACCTGTTGGGGGTGGGGGTTGACCATCCATGGAGCTGCTGAGTCTAATTCTGCCCCTCCATCCCCTCCTTCTTCCTCTCATTCAATAAACACTTAAGAACTCATGCTCTGACCATGCTGTCCAGAGTCAGGGGTGGGAGTGGGATGGGGAGTGGGGGGCAGAACACAAGGAACCAACCCCATCCCAGGGCTCAGTGTGTGAGAGACAACAATTGTCACAGTGAGTGCCATTGGCTCTCTCGGGGACAGAAGGGTGCCACAGGTGCACCAAGGAGCTTGGGAGCCAGCAGGGGAAGAGTCAGAAAGTTCCAAAAAGATGGGATGTATAGTGAAAGCTGAGCTCAGGGAACACAAGTGGGAGGTTCAGAGACTCGGGCCCCATCTTCCAGGGGCACCACAGTGACTCCAACAGAGGAAAAACATGATTGGGTGATTTTAATGAGGTCAGTGCAGGACCAGGATGCAGCCAGAGCCGAAGGGGCAGCCGGCACAGGCAGCCAAGGCTGGTGCAGCTCTAGCACCAAAGGCCACCACCCAAGACAATCTGCGCACTGAACAAACCTTTCTCCTTTCCCCTATGGAGGCAGGTTTGGGGCTGGCACTGACCCTAAACACAAGGCACCTTCTGAGAAGCTGGGACCCCACAGTGGATTCCACAGGGGTCCTGAGAGCCCAGACACTGTAAAAAGGGCCCCTGTAACACGTGCACAAAAGTGAAAACCCAGCGAACAGCTAGGGGTGAAGGGCTCCATGTAGAACTCCCCAAAGCTGAGGAAGAATGGGTGACTGTTTAATGATAGCGGGCCACGCTCCAGCCACCTGCCTGCCTTCAAACGACAGGTTGAGTCCCACTCACTCAGGGTACTTTTTGAGAGAAACCAAGCTGGTTAGTTAATGGAATTTAAGATTATAACGAGTAAGTAACCATTCTTGTGAAATAGCATTTCCATTTAAGTGTCGGGTCCTGTTACATCCTTCTCAGTAACCGTTGTGGAGCTTCAGAAAAACCCTTTAAAAGGTCATTTTCCTTTTAAGGTTGTGCTGAAGCATGACTCAGCACGAGGAAGAAACAGGCACAGCAGAAGCCAGCAATCTCGCCCCCTAGCCCCGGGCTCACCTGCGTCCTTGGGAATAAACTTGGCACAGAAAGTCGCTCCACGTGTCAGGGCTATAGAATCACAGCTGGGTGGCTTACCCTGAGCCTCCACCGGTCCTGTTGTTCATCAAATCTGAACATGTCACAGCAAGGCTCTCCTTACTCACAAGGAAATGGCCAATATACTTTCTGCTTTACAAATAGCATGCATGTTTTCTGGAGGCCTCATCGCACAGCCCTTGGGTGTGGCGGGCCTGTCTGCAGCCCAGCTCTGCCCTGCTGCAGTGTGTGCTCTGGGTGTGACTCCCTTGTGCCGCTCAGGTGCTGAACTCTGCATCCATGGCCACTCTGCCAGTGCGCTGAGACCCGCAGAGCCACAGCACTAAACAGTGGGTGTCTCCACTGTTTTAGCACCCCCTCTCCTTTCAGGACTCCTAGCACCAGGCTGGGCCCTCACAGGACTTCATGCCATCCACAAAACAGAGCTCCAGTTTCTTAATTGCAAAGTGCACAAAAGACCGAAGAGCAGGAAATTCCCTTTGGGAGCTGGCTGAGCCCAGGCCTGACATCCTCTCAGGTGGGAGGCAGCAAGCATGACCCCCCTGGACCTGGGCTCACATTGCAGCAGTAGGAACCTATAGGACATGGCAGACTCACTGTGAAAGTAGATAGAGTGGACTAAGACTTGTCAAGTGTGTGGCGATACATGAGTTTGCAGTAACGCTAAAAATGCAACTGGTGTCTCTTGATCTTTGCTGTACAATATTCTGACAAAATCAACATTTACTAACACATAATTAATACAAATAAATTATTGCAAATAAGTAATTAACTTCCTTTTTAAGCAATTTCTTCTATACAAGAATTTTTTGTTTCTCTTTTTCTTTCTTTTATTTTGGCAGTACTAGAATTTGAACTCAGGGCCTCAAGTTTGCTAGGCAGGCACTCTACCACTTGACCCACACCCCCAGTCCATTCTCCTTTAGTTATTTTTCAGAGAGAGTCTCCTGTTTTCGTCTAGACTGGCCTCGGATCTCAATCCTCCTGCCTATGTCTCCTGCATAGCTAGGATCTCAGGTGCGAACCACCATGCACAGCTTATTTGTTTTGGTGGGGTCTCACTAATTTTTTTCTCAACCTGGGCTTAAACCATGGTCCTCTTGATTTTTGCCTTCTGACTAGCTTGGTGTACATATATGAACCAATTCTTAGTAATCTTTATATGTATCGTACATACACATAATACATACTCATGTATATAGCTGTCTATTCTTGGAGGGTGCCTGTGAAGAAAAAGATTTTAACCAGGTAATAAAGGGAAAGAATCTAGCATGAGTCTTATCATTCAGGTGGACTGAATCACTGGAGAATGAGTAAATGAGTGGCGTTCCTCAGCAGGTGGTTTTTCCAGTTGGAAATTGAGGAATGACTGAGTTAGATGGTGCCATTTTGCAGCCCCTGATCATCAGTGAATCTGCTGCAACACCCAGGAGGATGAGTGGGCTAGAAACTTGACAGAATGATCACTGCCACTGTATAGGAGGCACAGAGTGTGGGAATGCAGCCGGCTCAGCTAAGATGTGGAGAACTTCAGACCTGGGGTGCCATCCACAGACAGGTTTCGTGCAGAGGAGGGAGGTGGGGAAGAATCTATGCATGGCTTAGAAATAGCTGACCCAACACCTCTGTGGGCCTGGTGTGGACAGCCACCCAGTGCTAAATAAGACAGAGCAAACATTGGAGAGTCACCAGGGTGCCTGGGCTTGGTGGAATAAGGAGCCTCTGTAACTTTCCAAGCCTGGTAAAAGGTGGGCTTTTTCCAGAGTCCTTATTCTTTCATGGTGTATCTGGCATTACCGGCAGAAGAGGAGATCATGGCTGCCTGGGATTTTCTTGATGTGATGTGGGATGAGGGCATGGCAATGAATGAGGGGTTCCTCTGCACTGGCCCCACTTCCCACCCATCCTCAAGGGAACAGGGTCCCAATCACACCATGCTCACTCTCTCAGTCCTGCTGCCTGAGTTTTTGCCAACACTAGATGGACTTACTACTGTTCCCGAGTGGAAAATTGCAACACACAGTAGAAGACAATGTGAGAATATTTTTGTAACTGGGAAATGGAAAATGTAAGTGATGCATGAAACTCTGAAGCCACAGTAAAGCCTGATGTCAAAACAATCATCAACAAATACTAGAACTTCCTCGTGAGAAGATGTCCCTCAAAGAAAAGGGGATGGAAGCATGGAGGAGACACCCACGAAATGTATCACAAAAGATAACCTTCTCCATTTCACAAAAGGTGCCATGTAAAAGGAAGACACGAGAGCCCTGGGAAGGGGGACAATTATCTTCTGAATAAAGTCACCAACCACCAAGCAGAGACAGCATGGCAGCACTGAAACACGAGGCCAGCCAAAATGAAAGGAGGGATGAGATCAGCCGCTGGACTTGGGAAGCTGGCTGTGAAGCGAGAGCCGTGTTTGTTCAAGGTTAGAGCACATCAGCCCTGCATGGAACAGACTCTGAGAATCCACTCAAAGCTCACTTGCCCGTCAATGCAGTTTCATGTTGTGCAGGACAAGGTCTCATGGCTGCTATTCATGGAGGTTGTGCTTTCGGTTCACTACATTTGAGCTGGATTCCTACTTTGGTGAGTGGCCACCAAAGACATTCCAGGAGTTTGGAGGCAGATGGGAAGCAGCCGCCCCCATCCCAATGTGCAACTCCTATAAACACCTGCTCCCAGCATTGGGATGGGCCGAGGTCCTGGACACCTTGCCCGGCAACTTGGGGCCTTCCCAGCAGACCTGCACATTGTTGGGCTTAGAGGGGCCCCTGGATGTCCTCACTGCTCCTTCTGAATGCTGACCCCAGCCCACTGTGGTACAGGAGTGGCAGCCACACAGAAGCTTCCCCCAATGGAACTGTCACACACTGCCCTCAGGAGGACCCCAGGAAGGGCAGCACAAGATCTTATTCACTGGGGAGAATCAGTGGAAAGAAACCCACAGGCCATTGCTCCTGGCCTTGGGTATGACATTGGACAACCTTCCAGTCCCTGTGCCCTCCTCCTGATAGAGCACAACCCCTCCCTGTCCAGCAATTGCCAGGAGTCCTCCTTATCTCTCCATAGTCAGTGGGCAAATTTTCTTTGTTTGTAATAGAAAAAAGTGGAAGACTTCTTTTGAGTCTTCTCCAATAGAGAAACAGTGAAGTTGCAGTACTAATTTCAGCACACTCTTGCCTTCAACATTAAGTAACGGAATTTTCCGGGGGTTAGGCTCTGAGGTACAGTGTTTGCCTAGAATGAGTGAGGCCCTGGTTCAGATCCCAGGACTGCCACAAAAAAACAGAGGAAAGGATGGGAGGAAGGGAACGGAAAGGCAGGGGAGGGAAGGGAAAGGAAAAGGAAAGGAAACGAGGGAGGGAGGGAGCCCTGTCAATGCACAGTCCTGTCACTCACAGACTGTCACACATGGTCTCTCTCTCTTTCACACACATGCGCACACACAGTCCTATCAAATATATAGCCTTGTCTCACACACACAGCCCTTTACACACAGTCTGTCACAAGCACACACACAGAACCCTGTCATACACACACAGCTCTGCCACACACACATTCTGTGACTCACACACACACACAGTCCTTTCACACACAGTCTGTCAGTCACACACATACACATAAACACAGAGCTCCATTACACACACAGCCTGACTCACACACCACACATACACACATGCATGGCCCCATCACACACACAGATTGTATCACACACTCATAGACATAGCTGTCACACACAGGCACACTATGGTTTTGGAGTCATCCCCAGGGGATAGGACCAAATACATTGGCATCTGAGAGTGAGTGGCAGGGGTGGAGAGGGTGACAGCTGTGAGTTGTGGCCACCTCTGTGCAAGCCATCAGCACGGGCAGGAGGTAAATCAGCAGCCCTTGGGGTCAGACGCCACTGTGCTTGTTCCCAGATCCTGCCACTCTCACCCCAGGAAGGTAAGCAAACTCCACATGTGTTGTCGTCACTCAAAGGGCCCTGGAGGAAGAGGAGGACACAGAGCTGACAACCCAGGGGTGGCAACAGGACACCGCAGGGAAGAGGCTGGGGCCAGCACAGCTGAGTCCAGGAGGGATTTAGATCAAAGGCTGGCAGCTGCACCGCCATGGGGAGGGCCAGGAGGGAGCTGTGGGGACAGCCGAGGGGGCGCCCCGCCTAAGGAGACCCTCTAGAGAGGCCCTGGCTGAGTCCATCCTCCTATATTTTGCTGTTTCTGAGGTTCCCTCTGTGGCATGTGGGGTTCCTGACCAGCCATGCTCACCTGAACTACAAGGTAGAGAGAGCATCCCACACACCTGAAATACACTGGTGAGACTGCGAGGCAGAGAAGGCAATGCTGTCTTTGAGGGCAGAGCATGGGGACTTAAAGATGTCCTTCGGGGCAGTTGAGTCCCTACAAGCCCCTGGCTTTGACCTGGCACAGGGGGGATAGTCACTGCACTCATGGCTCCATTCCAGCCTCTGTTAGCTGGTCAGAAAGAATGGAGTGACTGCTTCCTTCTGCCCAGAAGCATGAGCCAGGCCCATGGCGGCGGGGGGAGGGGGGAGAGGACTGTGGCCATCCCGTGGCCTCTCCTGGGCTCTCAACCAGCCCTGCAACCTTGGATGAACCAGGGATTCCCTCCAGACCATGTGCTGGTCAAGAATTAAACAAGTTCATGTGTCCACACAGCTCATGGAAGCTCCAGGCCTCAATCAGGCTGGGAAAGTGCCAGCTGAGGTCTGATAGGTTGTGAGGTCAGAGTCATGGAGACCCTCTAGGCAGCTGCTGTCTGTGCCAGTGTAGGGGGCACTCTGAGACGCTTTGGATGATGTCCTGCAGGGATGTAAAGCAGCCCTTGGGCTGGGCATGAAAAGAAGGTGGGAGGTGGCTGTGCTAGGGGAAGATGCTACTCTGTGCCAGGGTTACCCACAGTCATGTGCAGGGAAGACAGTTCTCACGGGAGATTCTGGCCCCTGGTCCCAGAGATGTGGTGGTAGGACCTGGGAGTCTGATCAGCCTTGAAGTTCTGACATGAGTATTTGGTCACAGAGGGAAGTCAGGGTAAGGCAGTGATTGGCCTCACCGAGGGGTCCACCCCTGCCAGGGTGCACAGTCCCCTCCCAGCCTCCTTTCTAAAAGATGAAGATGCAGCAACAAGAAATGACCACCCTGAGCTCTTTTGCAGTCTGGAGATAAGTATGTGGCAAGAAATGAAGGCTCTTCCTCTGGTTAGGAAGCTAAAGTAGTCACCTCATTAGAAAACAAGGCACCAGTCAAGTGGCCAGTGTGTCCCAGAAGACAACACAAGAGAGTCAGGTTAGCTGTCTGTCAGCAATTCCCAGCAGCTCTCTCTGGGAACAATGCCAGGGACCCCTCAGAGTAGGGACAGAGCCCAGCTGACTTGTCCAATCTGTACCCAGGGCATAATACCCTACAATTTGGCCTCACTGAAAATCTTCCCCAGTTCCCTTAACAGGACTGGCATGCACCCTTGGATGTTTGGAGCTCACTGCTGCTGAGATCAGGTGAGCTGTAGGACCACAATAAGCCCAAAGTGGTGATGTGTCCTAGAGGCAGACCTAAGTTCCTAATGGCCCCAGAGAAAGCTTAGCACAGGCCTTCACTTCATCATGTTCCCAACAAGCCAGCCCGGCATAAGGGCCTTGCTGCTTCCCCAAACCCTGTCTTCAAGTCCAAGCCCCAGTTTAGCCACTTGGGAGCCTTTCTTCAGCTTTCAGAAAGGCCCAGGGTGATAAGCCCATAGCTCCTACAATGGGAATTCCTCAGCTGTTAATTTTGTGTCAGGATGAAGGGGATGAACCTGTAAATACCTTCCAAAGGAGACTTCTGCTATCTGCCCACTTAGCAGGGTCTCAGATTTGAGCTTACTGGTCTGTATCATGGGACTTGCAGCCCCATGAGCATCATCAGGGGTGACCCCTGATCCCCACACACAGTGCCACCCTCTCCTGGCCTTGAAGTGAGATCTCTGCAGCCCTAGGTTGCATAGGCCCCATTCCCAGCCTTGCCCAGAAGGCCTGCATGTCCTGACTCTTAGTAGAAGGCTGCTTTCAGCAGGGGGTGGGCTGCTGCTTCTGGAGCTTCTAGAAAGGTGGGAGCAGCCTTGAGTAGCCCCTGTGGAGGAGGCCAGGCCTCTGTCCTCTCTTCTCACAGACCCACCCAGGTCAAGTGGGGCTGGATCCAGCCCCATGAGCAGTCAGTACCGCTGGTCAACTTCAGGCAATTCCTGCAAGCTCTCTAACCCTCAGTTTCCCCATCTAAAATGCCTTACCCACCTGCCTTTCAGGATGGCTTTCAGATGGCTATTGCTGTCCTCAACATTACTACCCCTGTCCCAGGAGTGAAAGCAGCTTGTGCTAAGCTCTTCTTGGACCATGGGAAGGCTGCTCTCCCTTAAGTAAGACTTGACCTGAGTGTTTACTGACATGAATGAGAATACTTCTTACAGACTCAGTGGCCCCTGGTAGATCAGGGCAGCAGCATTCTGGCATTCTAAGATAAAAACACAGGCTCGAACTCTTCCCTGTACACCATCACGGCCAGTGCCACCCTTTCTACTCTATTCAGACTGAGGTTCTTTGGCTAAATGCTTCTCCTCTCAGGCAGGGTGGAACCAGATGTCACACCAGGTGTGTGCATGTGTCTAGCAAGATGCCTGCCTGGGATGCACATGATCTCTAGAGGACACACCACAGTGAGGCTCCCAGGACAGGCCACTGTGGCCTTGAACAAGACACAAAACACCGCTCAGCACATTCAGTGAGTAGCAAAGGCTCAAATCAGAAACGACAGACCAGGAAGGGCAAGCAGAGCTGTCATCACGAACAAAGCCTGTGGACAGCCTACAGTCTACAGGCGGGAGTTCAGAAGACACAGGTGGGGAAGGTCAAAGTGGCCTTCCCCAGGCTGCTTCACATACAGGGCAAAATCCAAACTTCAGACCTGACAGGCTTTCTCTCAGCCTGGTCATCCATAGGTTGCTGGGGATGCTGCATCATGGAGACCATGGCCTTACCCATCCTGTGGTTCTGTCCCCCGAGAGCCGGGACTTGCTCAGCTTATACCAGCAGCAGTGAGATGTGAAGAAAGAGCTCTTCTCCTAACTCCCTGGGCAGCTGCAGCACAGAAACCTGAAGGACACTGTGGAGCCAGTGCATGACAGGAAGTGGGTACTGTGAGGACATTTAGCAGCTTGTGATGACATGCCAGGGATAGCATCTACATGAACCATCTCCTCATTTCTCAATGAAGAAGGCTGGGGAGCTCAGACACAGTGCCTGGCCTGGCATCTCCATGGTGGTACAGACTGGGAGGGGACACACAAAGACAGCTTTGATGGGGCAGCCATGGAGGAAAGGCCAGGAAGCCCTTTCTGAAGCTGTCAAGCCCCCAGTGCAGTTTGCTTTGATGTAAGGGCGGTTCTGGGCCTGAGGCCACAGCTCCAAAGGCTCCAGCCCCTGTGTCACTCAGGCTCTGTGCCACCCCCTAGCTAGCCTTTTGTTCGGATCACCTGCCCCTCTCAATTGGCCACACACAGAGGCTGCTCCAGCTCTGCATGGGGAACATGGCAGGAAGCAGAGGGCTGCATTTCAGGTCAAGGAGCTCTTGCCTGCCCTGCCACACTGGAGACAGGACCGTGGAGAGATGAGAACAGCCCCGCGATGGATACCTCTTCACAGGAGCAGGACATGTGTCAAACTCCCAGAGAAGACAGTCTCCTCCTGCCAGTCCTGCTGACTGCTTGCCCAGCCACTGGGTTCTATAACCCAAGGGTCACCGCATGGACACATTCTGCCCTAGCACCAGCACTCTCAGTGCCCCGCATAGATGTCTCTCTGGATTCAAACACTGGTGTCCTTCCACCTTACCAACTGTGGTTGTATCTCTTGGCTCCTGATTGCAGACTGAGGGCTTCTTGGCCTCCATAACCACTTGAACAAGCTCCTATGCATCCCTATATCCTATTCTGCCTCTCTGGAGAACCCAGAGTGCCTCTGTGTTTGGGGACTGGCACCTCCTACCACATAGATCCCACGTCCCGCCTTGCTGGACTGCACCTGCATTGCTGCTTATGTGAACATGCTGAGCCCACCCTCCAGGGACAGGTCACACTGCTGCTGTCCATTTACTGTTTGCTATTTGGACCTGGGGAGTTAGTCTTTCAGTGTCTTGGTTTTATTATCGTGAAGTGTGAATCAGAATCAGCGTCAGTCTGTCACAATTCAATGGCCTTAATGAATGCCACTCTTGCTATTGTAACTAACTCCCGGGTTCGTGGGGCCTCAAACCCCCTACCCAGAATCATGGGCCAGAGGAGACCTACATCTGGAAGGCCTTGCTCCCCTCAGCCCCAAGGCTCCCTGTTAATCAGAGTAAGGAGGCCAGATGGCTTCTACAGGCCTAGCCAGCATTACTGGACATTTGGTTCACACTGGGATGGGATTCCTCTCACTGCCACATCAGGTTGCCACAAACTAAGCACCTAAACCCACATAAATTTGCCTTTTTCAGCCGGGACCTCAAAAGTCCAAGGGGTCTTAAGCTCCAAAGGAGAATTCTTACCTGCTACTCACCACGCCCGGCTTCTGGTCTGTGACCCCTTCCTCCATCCTCAGAGCAGGCAATGATGGTACCTATCTCTCCTCCACATCCTAGCCGCCTTTGTGCCCCCTCTTCCACATTCAAGGGTCCTGTGTGTTACTCCCTCCTGCAGGTTTAGCCCAGGGCTCCTCACATCTCAGGCTCCTTCACTCGATTGCACCTGAGGTGCCTTCATGCATGAGGTGCTGTGTTTCCAGCCTTCAAGGTCAGGGTGTGGGCAGTCCACACTCAAAAAGCCATGTTTTTATACAGGAAGGGCTGAAGGTCTCAAAGGAACAGGTCAGCAGAAGAGGAGTGGGTGGGGAGAAAGTGGCCCAGGGCACTCCAGGGAAGAAGACCCAGGCTGATTTCCCAAAGGATTGAGATTCATCTCTGTTCCTCTTAATTAATTCTGGAGTCTTGTGTGTTTCTTTGTAGTTTCCATTTTCACCCCAACGTCCATGCAACCCAGTTGTTTGGAGGCTCAGGGTATTGTTTTGCAAAAACAGCAGCTCCCAGGACCCATGGCCATGTGAGCAATGCATTGACCCACAGGTGCCAAGCATCAAAGGTGCCTGGGACACAGGGGACTGGGACTTCTACTTTCTCTGTCCTAAAGAAGTAGATCTAGAATGAGGATCACCAGGGATCCTGGAAAGGCAGGGAGGATGAGAGAGTGAGCTGTGTGGGTTAACTCGAAGTGCTGAGTGTGCCATTTATTACCCAGAGGGAAGAGAAGGTCACGCACGCTCTGAAGGACTTCCCAGCTGGGGAAGCTCCCACAGGGTTCCTTCCAAGAAACAGGCGTGGGACTTGCCTTTTCTGGGGAGAGGCCTCCCTTCCTTGTCTGAAACAAGAGGAGCCCTGAAGCTCTGTCCCAGCCCTTAAGGCTTCATCCCACAGCCTAGAGATCCAGCTGCCTGGCTGGTGGGGGCGGGGACACAAGTGACCTATTTCCTTTGGTTGGCTGAGGACCTCACCCTGCAGAAATAAAAGTGAGAGTGTGGGGAGGAGGGAGAGTGGCTTCCTGTCCACCCAGCAGCTCTCTGTCTTCTGGCTTGCATGGGCCTTGGGTGGGCAGCATCTCTGGTCACAGGAACCCATGAGCTGGGCAGAGTCAGGGACAGGCCATAATTTCTTATAGGAAATGTAACTCCCCCGGCCTTTCCTGCTTCTGGTTGTCCCTTGCTGGTCAAAGCCAACCTCATTGTGAGACTTCAGGGCAGCCCACATCCTCCTAGATGGGTCACATGACCAAAGCCACAGGTCAGAGTTACTCCCAGGCTGTGGAGCGCAGGACAAGGAAAGCCTCAGGCAGAGTATCTGCTGAACACCCAAGAATGCTGCACCCATCCAAGTTGGTCCAAAGTCAGAGCCTCAATCCTACCCAAGGTGATTGTTCAAAGCCTTTCTCTTCTTAAAACAGGCAGACACCTGTGGTTCACCATGTAAGACTGGACTGTCAGGAGCCAGCCATGGATGATGGCTCTCCCATGCCTCCTCACAACCGTCTCTCCTTCTTCTGTTCCCCACAGTCCTGAGTGACTGGGCAGGAGCATCATGGACTACTTCTAAGTGAGTTGTGATTTGAAGGCCAAACCCTGCATTCAACAGTGTTGTTTCAAATGCAGAATAGTTTACCAACACACACTTTTGTGAGTGATCATGATGGGACAGTCAGTGTTGTCGCTGTGTGATGAGGAAGGAAGGAAGGAAGGAAGGAAGGTAGGTTGGCTTCTTCCTAGTAATAGAAGGGTAAGCCTGTTGAGTCTTCCAGGTTTGCTCTCACAGCCCTGACCACATCAACTCTTAGGGTGAAGGGGCAGTTCCCAGTCTGGCAGCACCCAAAGGTCAGCTGTGCCGAGGGCCAGGGAAGCAGGCCTCTGATTGCAGACAATTTGTCTATGAAAGATGCAGGCCTGGAGGCTAGAGGGGACAGAGCTGCAATCCCTCATGACCACAGCCTCTGTCCTTTCAGCCCGGGTGAATAGCTAAGAGCGTTGCAAGGCCCCATGTCACTTGGCAGAAGCTCTATGGTGAGAGTGACCATAACATGGGTTGCTTAGGGGTGGCCAAAGGAGGTTATAACAGGGACTAAAAGGGTCTCTAGACAGGATGGACAGGTCACCCTCACACTGCTGCAGAGCTGGATAAAATTGATGGCCCTAAAGGAAAGAATGGATGGGTCTTCCTTAAGCAGTATGTCAGAGCCTTCCCAGGGACCCACTCCTCCCAAGACCTCCAAGGGTC
Source organism: Castor canadensis (assembly GCF_047511655.1). Lineage (NCBI taxonomy): Eukaryota > Metazoa > Chordata > Mammalia > Rodentia > Castoridae > Castor > Castor canadensis. Next base: position 419,840 of record NC_133386.1, on the reverse strand, counting down.
TTGGAGGGCAGTGCTGGCTTCTTGTGGCCTGAGGACAGAGGCCAAAAAGGATTTGTATGGGTGGAGCACGGATTTCTACTGGTATACTGATGTCTCTTACAAAGCCTGTAAATAATTTCCCTTTGGTGTAGTATGCTAAAGTGTATTAACTTTTATTTATGTTGCAGCATTAAAAACAGATGAAACATCAATTGACCCATTGGGGTGTCCTTTGGGGGTTACAGACAAAATAATTCAAACGTTCTTTTTTAAATGTCTTTTAATTAAAGCTCCAGATGGTTAAAGATGTGTTAGAGCTCTGTATAAATCAAAAGAAATAACAACAAAAACAACAACAAAAGAAACGCATGAATGAATGTGTGTCATTACTCTTTTACTCAGTGAGCTCTAATGCAAAAAGCATGCCTCTGCAGACCACAGCTCAGAGCACACCACGCCTGGCACCATCCTGCTCTGTTGCACCCAGAGGCTGAGCATTGCAATGCTTCATTTTCTCCTTCATAAAATGGGGGAGAGGCCTTTTCTGCAGGGGCATAAGCACATTCAAAGAAGTGTCTGTCTGAAAAGAAGGCTTTTATACATAATATCAGGCTGGAACTCATGTACAGGAGTGTGGCATATAATAAGTGTTCAATAAATGTTAGCATTTCCAATCATCCCATTGCAAGTTTTATGTTTGTTTAAAAAACTACTGCGTGTCTGTTCCGCAAAAACTAATCAATGAAATTGCCAAAGTTGCTGGATACAAAATAAACACAGGAAAATCAGTTTCTTCTATACACTAGCCATGAACCATCTAAGGAGGAAATAGAGAAAAATGAGACCTATACACTGAAAATCACAGAACATTACTGAAAGAAACTGGAGAAGGCACAAATGAATGGAAAGATGTTCCATGTTCATGGATCACACACTCAGTATTGTAAAGATCTCCATGCAACCCAAAGCAATCTTGGGGGTCAATGTAATCCCTATCAAAATCTTAATGACAATTTTTTTGGCAGAAATAAAAAAAATCAATCCTTAAGTTTATGTGGTATTTCAAGGGACTCTGAAGAGCCCAAACAAAATGAGGAAGGACAAAGATGTTGTAATTTCAAAACCACCTACAAATTCATGGTACTCAAAGCACTGTGGAACTGGTGTGGAGCATCGAGACAGATGTACAGACCCACAGAGTAGGACAGAAGTAAGCCTTTGCTCAGGACCAAATCCTTTCAGGGGAAAGGACAGTCTTCAACAAATGGGGAAAACACCATGATCACAAGGAAAGATGAGAAGTTGAGTACTTATGCAGTAAATAAATAAAAATTAACTTGAAACGGACCTAAAACTTACATGTAAGATATCAAATGCTTATATTCCAAGACAGACTCTTAGGAAAAAACATAGGGGAAAAACTTGATAACATTAGATTTGGTAAGAATTTCTTGGATATGACACCAAAAGCTAGAAGGTAAATGTAAACATAGACAAAGGGAACTGCATTGAAACTGAAGAACGCCTGTGCATCAAGACACAATTCATGGAGAGGAAGGCAACCTGTAAACGATAGATAGTACTGGAAAGTTATATATCTGATAAGGGTTAATATACAGAATGTGTAAAGAACTCGTACAACTCAATAGCAAGGAAAGACTCTGCTTGCTCCTCAGCTGTGCCATGAGAATAACGGGAGTCACCCAGTCCTTAGTGAGAGGGGGCCAGGGACGAGGGTCATTGCAGCACCTTGATCGGGTGTCTCCTTGCCTAAGCCAGGAGAGGTGCAGACTGGGATGGTCATAACTGCAGGACCACTCAGCCTTGTATGCCATTCCTACAGACAAGGCTCAAAAACCATAGCTTCAAATAGACATCTAGTTACAGAACAGAGAGGGAAGCTGGACTTGGTGCCCTGGGAGGTACAGCAGTGGCCGACTTGTGTGCATCTGGTGCAGGCCCCAGGTTGGGCCAGTGTGCTCTCAGTTCCCCTCCAGAGTGGCTCACCCCATCGGGGACTGGCCTTCCTGGGGAGGGCCAGGTCTACAGCTATGTGGCCTACACATGTAGACTCAGGTGTTGACACTGGACTTTTCAAAGTATTTGATCACAAATCAAAAATTTGGAAATTTGGGAAAAGGAAGTAAGGCCAAAAGAAGTTCGGCATTAGGTGGAAGCTGCTTCCTGAAGCAGCTGGCCAGCGTGGGCAAAGCTAGGACAAGGGCCCACACCCTGAGCTGAACATAATCCTCTGTACGTGGACCCTGTGACTCCATGGTATGGGAATATAACACCACCCCTGAAGTACAGCCTCCCCAAACAGCAATATGGGGCTGCTCAGTGACCAGCCTGGCTTGGGCCCTCTTGGATTGGTTGTGTCCTACTTTGCATTTTCACATGTGTTCTTATGATACACTAAGGAAGTCACTATAAGAAAAGTAATCACATTTTTTTAAACGTAAAAAATGTGTTTAAAGAAATAGCAAGCACAATCCTTTTCCTGTAGTGAAAATGCTGAGAACATTGCAGGCTTTCAAGTTAGGGTTCTCTATGTGACCACATACGACTCTAATTTTATTAAGAGGCAAAACCTGTTCCTGGTGTTGATTTCTTTTTCACGTCTAATTTAAACCTTGTATTCTACCTACAGCTTGTAAGAACACAAAGTCTTCTGGGTTTATGTCTGCTGGACAGAGTCTGGACATTTCCAGCCCTTTAATGATGCCTGCCTGGAAGCAGAACCAATCAACCCTTTCCTATTAAAGTATTTCGAATCACTCACATGAGGAAAGAGGTGACTTGGACATACCTGCTTTTCTCTGACTTAAGGCTGATGGCCTGAGCCACAGGCAGCAGAGCCTAGGCCCTACCTGGCTCCTCAGGGAGCCTCAGTTTCATTCTTGTCTGGGACACTGAAAGGAGACAGTCGAGGAGATGGATACAGACATACCTCACCCTCAGTTCACAGGTGTGCAGGAGTCTGTGGAGCTGACCTGCTACAGCACTGGTCATCATATGCCTTCTGACCCTCTGCTGGTGTCCAGAGGGAAGTCAACCGGCTGGCTGGCCATGTCTCCTGGGACATTCCCATGGATGACAAAGCCACTGGGAGGTAGGTAGACAGGAGAAGGAGGGCAGATAGAGGTGGTGACAGGCATCCCTGGTGACCAGCCCAAGGCCCTGACTTTTACCCTGCCTCCCTCTAGGTTATCTGATCAAGGACAGACTCAGTGCAGGAGGCCAGGCCTGGGTCAGTTGGCTCATGCCCCTCACATGTGCAGAGATAGAGCACTCTGTACCTGTGCACCCGTTGCTGGTGCTGGGTGGGGCTGCAGATCTCCTCTGCCCTTGATGGGACTGGCGCCTCAGCTCTGGGCTCCCACAGACTTGGACATCAGCCTCTGGTCCCCCACTGGGAACAGCCTTTCTGGAGGCTGAACTTGCAGACTCCAATCTGGCTCTGTCAACAGGACCTGACTGACAATACTGGATTCTCTGCTGTGGGACCTCCAGACTGATGGCTCATCCATTAGGCTGTCCACTAGAGTTCAGTATCCCCAGGACTCATGGCCTTTCCATCTTAATGATCACCATGCCCTTGTATAGAGCCCCTGTGTCCATCTCTGTCAATGGCTAGAGCTCGTGTGCTGTGTTCAGGTGGCCGTGTGTTTATCTTTCTGATTAATTTTGCCCAGGTTTTGGAGAGAGGTGATGGGAAGTTGATTCAGCTTGGATGTCAACCTGGACCTAGAAGTTGAAACACGGCTCTGAAGCTTGGGAGCCCGCCGTTTTCTCTGCCACAGCTCTTCCAAGTTTGGGGCATCTGCAGGGCTGGGAGGGAGTGGAGAACAGCATCTGGCAGATCTGCTGCCCTGCCCCTTCCCTTGTGAGGCTGGGACACATCTAGTGTGTATGTACTTCACCAGGTGGATTCACAAGTGGCAGACCCTGACTGAGAGGCCTCCAAGGCCTGTGCTCCAAACCTGTAGAGAACATAAAGCCTCACTTAACAAGCTGCAAAGTTTGTCTGTACTTTGGGTGTATTGCAGCTTAGAATCAGTGAGCTTCCAGACCTCTGGACTATAGATAAACAGCTGTAGCCAACACCAGGACACCGTCTATATGGACAGGACTGATACGGCGTCCAATATGGCTACACTCCTGCTAAGATGTGATGACATCTAGAGCAGCCTGCCAAGGACCCCCACCTTTAGGTGTAGCCCATCAGAAGAGGACTAAGTGACATCAGAGGGGAACCCCCTGAAGGAGAAAGACATACTAAAAGGGCACTTGTTGAGGACTGTTGAAATTGATAACCCGCCAGGGCCAAAAACAGAGACAGAAAATCTTGACAAGGCAATTTTCTCTTGATCGAGAGTGTGCAAGCACATGCTCACTCCCGTTAAGCAAACACGCAGGCACAAAATGGCTGACAGTGGCTCCTCCTTATATCCCTGACTCAGTTGTACCTGCCCCTCACCTGGGATTTGTCCAGGTCAAAGGTTCACAGTCTTTCCTGATTGGCTAAAAGGCTTGGGGGATGGGTTAGGGCACGCAGTTTGGCTGGCAATGGAGTTGTACCCTTTAAACATGCAAGTCACCTAAGATGGTGACCTGAGGAATTTTTAAGCAATCTAAGAGGGTAACAAATACTTTGATAGAAAAGATCATTTTTCTTACAGGACCCAGCAGAGTGCACTTTCTAATGTCCTCCAATGCTCACAAGCAACAAGGGACTCTCTCAGCAGGTGCCTCTCCTTGCCAGAGGAACTCCCTCTCTCCCAAGTAAGAGAGGTCTTACTGTGTGGTAGCTCTCCCTCCCTAGTGGATCGAGCTTCCAGCATTCTCACCCCATATGAACTGACTGCTTGGTGGGGCTCCCTTGTGGAGCACAAGCCTTATCTTCCATGGTGCCCTGTGAGGCACCCAACCATGTGCTGTGACTCCCTCCTGGACCTTGTAAGTGTGCACTTGAAGTGTGAATAAATGTTGTTGCATTGACCCAAGTGTCTGTCTGAATGGTCTTTGAGGGACACTGCCATCGTTTCATTGCCTCTACCCTAAGTCTGCCTTGGCCAATATCCTAATCCCACCATAAGGATACTCTCTGGGGTTCAGGACATAGCTAATTTCTCCCTTGTGGGGAGAAGGATGAAGTCCTGTTCAAGACAAAACCACAGAGCACAGAGTGGAGATCAGAGATAAAAGGTTACCCACACTCTCTCTAGTCCTGTTGTGGGAATCTGAAGAGTGAGGGCCTGGGTTTGTTTAAGTCCTTCCTACAGTGAGATCTCTGTGTGAAAAGGGGGACTATGCCTTGCTTCCCTCAGCCTTCCTCTGACTTCAGGTGTGAGGCCTGCACAGCTTCATCCTCACCTGGTCCTCTGCCCTTCCATCCTAACCACATTTGAACACAGGGCCTGCATCTCATTTTGTTCCAGGTCCTGCAAATTATGTAGGTGGTCTGTGAGGAGAGAAAACTCTTGTGTGCTGGTGGCTCCCAGTGAGAAGTGTCCTGGAGACACTTTTGGCTGTCACTATTGTAGACTGGGGGTTTAGGCCAGAGATGCTACAAAAATGCATGAGGCCCAGGACAGTCCCCATAGCCAAAATAATCAAGCTCCAAATACCAGTTGTGCAGTTGAAAAGCCCTGGACTTTCACCATCGTCACCCAGGTGGCCACAGGAACAGCTTATGTGCCCTCTGAAATGAGCCAGCCTTGTCCTAAGGAGTTTCCCAGCACATGAGGCTGCAATTTTACCAGAAGTCTAGGGCAAAAAAAAAATCTCACAGTGACACCAAGCATGTTTTGCCTCCCTTTGCCAGAGAACAGGCTGCAGAACAAACACTGCACTTTGCAGAAGAGTGGGTTTGGGGACGCCACCCAGGAGGCTAGCTCTGGAGGTGCTGCAGACTTTAAAGACCAGAATTCTGTGAGTGTGACCAGCAGATGGTCACAAACAGGGGGATGTGCCAGGTGTGATAATGAGTTCAAGTCAGGGCCCTCCTGGGAGGCACATTCCTGGAGTTACCTAGGATACTGTAAACCACAGCCTCAGGTGAAAACCTTGAACCACTGCCTGGGTATTAGCATGACAAAGGGCCAACACCGGGGGCTACCCCAGGCTCCCGCCTCCCTGTTACTGGACAGATGATGTCCTTGTTTGTGTTTCTGTTTTGTTCATCCTAAAGAACATCCTGGAGACCCTTGCTCTGGCTTGTAACTAACTAAGCAGCAAGAGTTTATGCTCAAAATAGATGTTGTTTGCAATTTTTCACCCCAGTTACTTAAGAAATTTCTCAAATGGTTTCTTTACACAAGCAGATGCCTAACCCCTTCCCAGTCACCACCATCACCACCACCGGCTGCCCCAGCTCCTTAAAGGGATAATGAGCCTGTATCAGCCTCCGCCTCTCCTGATTACTGTTTATTAAGCTCCAGTGTGCAGCCGAGCCTGTGTTTCCCCTCAGCCTTTTTATCTCCTAATGTGTGTGTGCTATGCATATTATGCATATTATGATAGGAAAATGCTAATTTACGCTGCAGGCAGAGCTGCCAAGAGAAGCTCAGATTTGCACTGAGCTGTCTGTAAGCCAAAGGGGGAAGGGACACCAGGAGAGCAGAAGTTTCCTCCATGGCAGGAATGGGGATAGATGATGGTGATGTGTTTGAAACCATAAGGTGGCATGGTCCCAGAAAGGAGACTGCTGTGCCTAAGAATCAAGACAGCCAGCCCAGGACCTTTGGTCCACTCCAAGCATGGCACAGGTCATTCTGTACCAGTCCAGTCTTGGCTGTCAGGGCTCTTTGAACACCAGGGATACACCACACTAGTCATTTCTTAGAACTATGCGTCTCTAGTGTTTTCTTTCCCATGTGTGACAACTTGCTCACTGAGGCTGCAAAGGGACCTTGGAGTCCCTTGAAGGAAACCCAGCAGCATTAAGCAGAGATGCTGGGACTCATGAGCGTGTATCCCCCACCAGCAGCACCTTAATGAAACCACTGTGTGCCTCAGTCACAGAGCGAACCTCAGAGTCTCGGAGACACTCAACTAGGGAAGGACACCACCATTTACATTTTAGCTGGCTGGAATTCTGGGTGTGTCAGCTGGTCAGCAAGACTTCAGAGCGAACACTCAGCTGGGTGGGGTGGCAGGGGAAATGGGGCTCGCACACCTCAGAATGGTGGTGGTCCCGATGCAAAGGGCCTTGTGACAGAGCAAACTGGGCGGACAGAATCAGGGCATGTGGCACAGAACCATTTTCCCCATACCTACTAAATTCCTAGTAAATGAGGGAAACTTCTGGAACCCGAGGAGTCAGAATGGGGCCTTGAAGACTGCAGAATTGCACTCATTAACTCAGCTCAGAGAGGAAACCAGCTCCTCAGCCTCATCAAACTCAGGGAGCTGACCCACCCAAGTACAGGTCACTGAATTTTGTACTAGACATAGAATTACAGTTTAAAAAGCAGATCTATCTTAATGCTTTGAATTCAGACTGTAGAAAAACTTCTTTTAAACTGGGTAAATATAACACTTTTCTTTTGGGTGAAGATATAGTGATTTGATGGCAACTTGAGTGAATTCTCAAGGCGTGGGTTGACCAGAGTCACCATCTAAAGCTGGAGGACTCTCAGTGGCAATGGAAGCCCTCCGAGTTCAGGGCTAAAGTGTGGTTCTGCAGCACGGGCCATGCACGAGGCCCTGGGGTTTGTCCCCAGAACTGCAGGGGGAAAAACACAACAAGTTTCTCATGAATATTCAAAAGTTAAAAATTATCTGTAGGCAAACTGTTTTGGCATCAAACGTGTATCTTTTTCTTGTAATCTGTATTCTATGTCCAAAAACATGGCTAAATTCATGCCTACTGAACACAAACCCCAGGAGAATAAGAATTCTGTCATTGTTATGCACACGTTCTCAGCTGCCACAAGCACGTGTGACGTCTAAGAATTACTCGGGGAATATCACCGAATGAACAAAGGTACCCAACCCACTGCTCATGTGCACAACGTGTGTGTGTGCGCTACACATACGTGGACACCATGAATGTGCAAGCACACACACACACGTGTCACGCGTGTGCATGCCACACGCATGTGCCATGCACTCATACGTGTAGCAGCACACACATGCACACCACACACACACCACGGTGGGCCTGATCTTTTAATGTCTCCATTACTCATATTGCTCAGAGGGCATAAAGACAAAATGTAAGCTACCACCTGGGGACTCATTCTGAAATTTCTTCTGAAAAAACTGTAGCTGTCAGGTTGTTCACGATCCATTGCCAAGTGAAGAAACTCCATCATACATTGGGATATATGGTGCTCCTAGATTGCTTTGGAACATGAACACACTCCAAAAACACACTGGAGGCACGTGCACTGAGGTCACAGTGCAGTGTTCTTCCCTGACTGCGTTGTCCTGTTTCTCTTGTGCACATGCACTTCCGTCACATGGCAGGTCTTGGTGCTTTTCTCTGGGGAGTACACCTGGCCCACATTCTGAGTCACCACTGTCAGACACCTGAGTCCTCTTCGCTGACAGCCTAGCTGCTTCCCACATCTCTCTCTATGGACTGAGACCCCCTGATGGGAATTCCTCACCAGAATTTCTTCATCCCCAAGCCACCCCAGCAGGGCTGGCCTCCAGGGCACACCTGGCCTCTCTCTCATGAAGACTTTGGCTTTTGTGATGCAAGAGTGCAAGTGAAGATGAAAGTCATGAAAGTCGGGGATACAGAGTCAAGTCCATCATGACACATAGCATGGTGTGGGATTGGGACACTGCAGAGCATCGATGATAGTGCTGAGGGACCAGGACCTTTTCTGTGAAAGGTCAGCTCCTGGGATCTCTTCTGATCCCACAGCAAACTCGGACGTACCTATCATGGGCCTTAGGGCCAGGGCTTCTCCCAACACCACCTCACTGTTATCTCAGGCAACTGCTGGTCCTCCTTCTAGTTCTGTTAACTTGGGCTGGAAGAAGAGAGGGAGGTAAGGAGTTGAAACCATCCCTTCAGTGGCATACCTGTGCATGCAGCTCCAGGAGTGCAGCCCTGGGGAGACAGACTCTCTCTGCCTTCACAAGGAGCAGATATCAAGAGACAGTTTGCACAGTTAGTTATTTAAGCACAACTGTCAATGGCCACAGTGGACTAAGGGGATATGGGACCTGAAAGACATTTTCGGAAGTGTCTTTGGGCTCAGGCCTCTGAATGCTGGCCAAGTTTCTTATCTTTGCCTACAGTAGAGTCAAAGAGAAAGAAAAAGGAACTCCGGGTCTGCTCTAACTCCCACAGCCCTGCCCAGGGAGGACAGCTGGCTGGGCCAAGTGCTGGGCCAGCACATTCATCCCTGCCCACTGTGACTGGCGGGGCTCTAAAGGACACAGGGCAGGCTGGGAAGTTCACAGGCCAGCCAGGGGAGAGGTTACCAGGCAGCAGGGCAGGGCGCTCTGGCTGTGTTGGGACCTCGAATGGAGGAAACTGCTCCCTTCCATGAGAGGGCTCTCCAGAGGACAGTCCTAATCTGCTACTGGCGGGGAGACAAACAATACAGTGGCTGTGCCAGCTGGGAAGAGAAAAGAGGCAAAGTGACCTTTCAAACGGAACAGGCAGCACCTGGGGGTGGAAGACGCAGGACTCTTGTTCTCTTCACGTTAGAACCAGTATGGAAGCTGGTGCCAGGCCCAGGTGGGGCTCGAGCACAAGGTAACTCACCACCAGGAGGATGGCCCATCAGCCAGGGTGTGTGCCACCATTTGGTGGCAGGCTGGAAGGGTTCTCATCCTATCCGCATATTAGCAAGTTTATATTTTACCTGAGGGAATTAAAGACTGCAAATAGCAGTCAACATAATCAGATTGGGCACTTGGAAAGAGCACTCTGGGGAGTGCAACATGGACAGAGGACAGGCAGGAGGCTGTGAGCCGTTGACAGGGGAGGACGAGATGATACAAAGGTGATGGCAAGAAGGATTTGTCTCTTCTGGTTTGATGGTTTTAATGCAAGAAGGAAGGAAGGATCTGCAGATGAAATATAGAAGGAAGCGTGGTTCTTAGCCCCTTCTCTCATAGCTAGTTGTAAATTATTCACCAAGACATAGAACAGAGAGAAACAGGGATTTGTATGGGAAAAAGGCCCACTACCCACCCTATGCCCACAGCAATGTGGGCAGGCTCCATGAGCAGTCATAACAGGCACACACCTAGAATCCTGCTTTGCTAGGAAGCTACCAGGGCTTTTTCCCAGTTTCCCAAACCCCAGAATGTGCCCAATCCACCCTGACATGGGATTCTTTTATTGATCTAAAAGTTACCAGTTTTTTTTTTTTAAGTTTTTCAACATTAAGAGCTGGGTATTTAATAGTTCATTACTTATTGTGATGAAAAATAAAGTAGATTTAATTTTATGGGCATGTGAAGAGACTAGTTTTCAGTAAAGCTAAGAAAGAGATCTGTGAACAGGGAATTATGAAGAATCATCCCAGACAAGCTCCCATTGAAAGCTTAGCTCTTCTACTTTAGTCTTCCTTTGACCTGAGATTTTTCTACTTCTATAAGTGAAGATAAATAGTATTATTCCATCAGAAAATAATTTGAGGGGCCTTATTACTTGGTAGTCACTTGTTTGCTGTCCTGAGAACCAAAGCCTGAATCTCAAAAGAACATCTTCCTCTGTGTGCACTTCATAAAACTGTTCCATGGAGAGAGTGGTGGTTACTCATGCTTAGATTCTCTTGTAAAGCAGGGACTGCACAGGTTGGATTCTTGCCCATGTGTTCATGTGGATTCAGTAGAGAAAATGCTTGTACTAAAGAGCCATGAATCCTAGAGAGGGAGCTACACAACCAGTAAGGAGAGGCTTGGTTATGCTTAATAAGAAATGATGCCAAGATCTTTGTGAAGAACCACAGTTTGTTTATTTCTTGCTTCTGCTACCCTTCACTGTGGGTCAACAGCAGATTCTCTGCATGCTACCACTCAGCAGGCCAGACCAAGGGGCTTCTCCCTGGAAACATTGCTGGTTGTCATAGCAGAAGGAAAAGTGAAGATGTGGGAAACCATGTGCTCTGCTCAGCACCACCAAAGTTTGGGAGATAACTGTGGAGTCTTTCCTCTGACTGGAGGTAGGGACTCAATGGTCCTTGTATACCTTTCTTCCTAATGATTCTACATGAATGCCTGTTTCCACAACAGCAGTCTCAGCCTCCACACATTGGACACAGAGTGAAGAGGAATCATACAAGATAAACCCCACTGGTGAGAAAACCTCAAACTGGGCTTCTTACCCCAGGCACCAGGATGTCCACTGGCAAAAGGAGCCAAATTGGCTCCACTGTGGAGAGGCAAAGAGCCCCATGACATAGTGGTGATGACATCATCCATATCCACAAGGAAGCAACTAGCACATCCAATGGGCCCTGCAGCAAATAGTGGCAAATCATTGAGCATCACCTGCCTGTGCCATAGCTGACACTGGGGATCCTATGACCTATAACTACATCACTGAACCATGTTGTGCTAGGAAAGGGGACACTTTCCCATTTCAATGCCTGAGGAGAAAAATGGACTCTTAGATCCTATGGGGAAGAAAGGAACTTCTTAACATAGATCTTGTGAGGAAGAATGGAACAACTACCTGAGAACCTATGGGAAAGAATGGATTCTCCTACCTAAATACCTGAGGAGAAGAAAGGACTCTTCTACATGGGTATCTTTGGGGAAGAATGGATTCCCCTATTTTAATACATGTGGAAAAGGATTACCTCACCTGCCTCAGATCCTGTAGGGGAAAATGGGTCATCTGACCTGAGGACCTATAGAGAAGAATGGACTCCCCTACCTCAGATTCTGTGGAGAACAATGGAGTCTTCTATCTTAGATCCTGTGACAAAGAATGGACTATCACACTAGATCTTGTAGAAAAGAATAAATAGTCTTATGTCAGATCCTTGGGGAAGAATGGATTCACCTACCTCAAATCCTATGGGAAAAATGGGCTCGCCTCTGTTAAACTGTGAGCCAGAATGGACCTTTGAGCCTCAGATATTTAGGGGAAGATTGGACTCTCCTATCTTTGTGGGGAAATAGGTACTCCTCCCTTATTCCGTGTGGGAAAGAAAGGACTCTCCTTCTCACACCGTCAGGAGAAGAATATATTCTCTTGTATCAGTTACTGTGTGGAAGAATTGACTCTTCTAGCTCAGATTTTATGGTGAAAAATTGATTGTAATAGATGAATACCTATGGGGAAGAAAGGACTCTATCATCTTGACTCTACTGAGAGGAAATAGAAAATACTACTTCACATCTCATGTGGAAGAATGGATTCTCTTACCTCATCTTGTGCGTAAGAGTGGAATCTCCTATCTCAGATCCTGTGGGTAAGAATTGACTCTTTCTCTCTCTCTCTCTCTCTCTCTCTCATAAGAAGATTACGGGATTTTTGTCAGAGTGCTGTAAATGTAGGCATTGCTAAGCTCTCACAATCTGTGTGTCAAGGGACTTGAGAATGTGCCATAATATAGTCAGTTGGTTGTAGCGGCAGAGATGGGTCAGGGTGTGCTGTGGTCCTCTGCAGCTTCCTCCATAGGTGACAGGCACTACCTGCCACCTCCTATTTCCCAAAATTATGTGGAAGATAATTAGATACAAGGAAGATCAAACACCTGCATTTGAGGGGCTTTGAGAGAACTGAGGCAATGGTAATGTCCCCATGCCCTAGCAGGGTGGGATGCAGTTTCTATGCATGTGTAGAATTTCAATAATGCTTTTTTAAATACTAGCACCATGGTTAAAAATCAATCCCTAACAGTCCATAAGGCTGTGCAGCATTGTGGCTGGTTGAATTCTGGCCTTAGTACTCACCAGCTATTTGAACTTGGGCAAGCTAGTTAACTTCTGCATGGTTTCGGTTTCTCATCTGTCAGTTGGGATGATGAAGAAGCTCGTCATGAGAGCTAAGTAAGATCGCGTATGGAAGCTCTTAGGACAACCCACAGCACAGAGTAAACATGCAATAAGTGCCAGACATAAACAAACCCCTGTCCAGAGGTTTGATTAGATCAAGGACCTAGAAGTAAGGACCTTTCCTGAAACAGCATCATTGAGGCAAACCCGCTGGCTTAGTGAGCGCAACTGAGGCTACCCTGCCGTTGTTCTGTATCAAGCTGATTGCTGAGTGTGGAAGCCTGATAAAGCAACTTTGCCAAAAGAAAGTGTCATCAATTCTTAAAATGGCAACCAGCTCCCACTTGTTAACTTTGGGTTTTTAGGAAATTCCCTCAGGAGACCCAGTGCCCTATTTCCTCATATTACCTCCACTTGGCTATTGTTCTATAGCCTATAAGTGGCAATGTTAACTCTAGGACATCATGGCTTACAGGACATCTCTGTGCTTCCTTAAGGAAATGGAAATCAGAGAGGAATAAAAAGCCATTTTTTGTCCAAAATGCTCTTTTAATTTTTCAGATCCCCAGCAGCTCAGGTGTCATGTCGAACGCAGATAGCTTCGACAAAGGGGTCAATGGCAGGCAGTGAGCCTGCAGTGGTGTGCAACTGTGGCAAGTGTCTTGGCCCTGATTACCTCACAGGCTTTGGGCCCAATGGGAAAACATGGCATAATGGAAACCAAGGCCACAGCGAAAGGAGTCTGAGGATGAGCGAGAGGAGAGAGGCTGTCTACATGCAAAGCGAAAGGTGAGAGAGCATCTCACATTGGGAACTGTGGGGTACCGGGCATGGAAAGATGTGGAGACAGTTGAGTAAGGGTGGGAGGTCATGGGGGCCTCACATGGCTTCTCCTTATACCTGAGGACAATGGGTGTGGGGCACTGATGGAAACAAAGGCTAAGAGACACCACTGGGATTATGTTAGAGGTGTCTGACCACAGCAGTAAAGCACTGTGTTGGGTGACGTGATGCTGCAGGAATACTGCTGGATCCTTCTGGCAGAGGCAATGGTGACCGGGCCATAGGGAAATAAGCAGAGTGTTCGTCCTGGGGCCTTGGTGACCCCAAGGGTGGTGAGAGTCTGGCAACACCAGTGCTGTGGCTAGAGGTTAGGGTTATGGCACTGGGCTGTGGCCTTAGACCTGCTCCTAGCCCCCAGGGAGGCTCTGTTCCTCAGCACAACTGCCAGGTGGGCTGACAAGAGGTTGGGGCAGCAGTCTGCCATGGCCCACTCAGCTGGGCCCACAGACTACCTCTGCATCTTTCCCAAGTCCTAATCCTCAAAGTGAGATTCCCTCACTTGGGAATCTCAGCCTTGGGTCCTCCACTAGATCATGGAACCCTCAGTCCGGTAAATACCTCTTCTGTGACAGGACTTGCCCAGGCCCAAGGCCTAAATTAGGTCCTCTGGTTATGATAGCCTGTACTTCTCCCTTACATTTATGGCAACATGCAATTGTATATTTGGGCATGTGTTTATTCTTCCATATTTAGCTGCCTTCTAGACTGTGACCTCCCCAGGGACAGGGCCCCTAGACCCTGTGCCTAGGACTGGCCCCACCAGTGTGATAAGTAAGAACTGTGTAAAGCTGGAGCATGAAGGCAGCACGTGAAGAACAACTGGTTTCTGGGCATCTGGTGGTGATGGCACCAGTGCTGGTCAGCAGATGTGGGGTCGACTGGAAGGCAGACACACAGTGGTAAAGAAGAGAGGAGCCTGTACAAGCACTGCATGTCCTTAGTTTCCTCATGCAAGTCATCATGGCTGGACTTGAGGGAACCTTGAGCTCCTGCAATCTAAGGCCCCCATGCACATGAGGGGCCTACCCTCAAGGGAGTGAGTGAAACCCGATGCTGTGTAAGGGCAAGGCAAACCCTCCTGGCAGATGCCATCTCCCTCTGTGAGTCTCCAGTGGAGAGGTGTCCATGAGAACTAATGAAACATGACAGCTGGGATTCTTCTCTCTTGGATCCACATGGGCAGGTGGTGTTAGGAGCCAGGGTCTCAGTCCACATGAAACAGAGACATACTAAGGGGAAGCTCATGACTCTGGAGAAGCCGTGGTTCTTCTGGAGAGTGAGACCTGTCTTCCAGGGTGAGCCCTCCCTCACCCCAGCCATCCCCAGCTCTGCTCAGACATCACCACCGTCATTCACTCCTGTCCCTAAAACTTCCTATGGCCTCTATAGTCTCAGCCCAGTTCCTCAGCCCCAGTCCACTTCTCCTGTGTGCGGGAGCTCCAGCAAAAGAGCCTCCACTTGCCATGGGACAACTGCCTGCACTGGTCACTTGCACAGGCTCTGACCACCTCCTCCAGTCAGTTAAGCCTGTGGAGAGCAGATGATGCAATGGGACCAGGCTCCCCTTGTGAGAGATGTGGGTGTCTGCTCTTAGGACAAGACGTGTGTATATAAGGGTCTTCCCGGTTTAGTGCATTGTTTAATTCCTACACTGCCAAATACTTCATGCTATTCCTCTGTTAACAAGCTGTGTTTTTGAGTCTCAGCACAGTAATGTGTTGACCACTTTGCATTATGAATTCCTCTGCTCTTATGCGGCCCCTTGAGATTGGTGTTGTTCTCAGCTCACACGAGCTGAAGTCAAAGCTCAGGGAGGTCAAGTTCACTTCAGGTCCATCTGCCCCAGAGCTCCTGCTCTAAATCACGTATGACACTACCTTCCAAAAATGCCTGGGGGGGGGCGGGGTAGGTTAAAGGTGAACTCAGCTCCCCCCATTGGGCCAGTGGCCCTGACAACCTGGCAGGATCATATGGGTCCCCTTTCCATGAGGGAGTGACATAGAGCAGACCGCCCCATGAAGACAGAGTTGGAGCTTGGGCTCTGATTTAACCCCTTCCTTCCTTCCCGTTCACCTTTTTCTCTTCTTCTCATCACCAATAAAGCATGTATTAGAACCCGTGGTATACAAAGTGTTGCTCTGTGAGGAAAACCACGTCAGCCTCTCATAAACCACCAGCCATCTGGGCAGAGCCAGCCTTAAGAGTTTGCATGTGAGAGAGCGTGGCTGAGTGTGTATAGGTGTGTGTGACCCAGAGTTTGTATGTGAGTGCTAGTGTGTAGGTGAATGGGAAATGGTGGCCATGTGAGGGCATGCGGCTGTCATCTCTGTGGATTTTCCCACTGTAGTAAGCAACGAAGCACCTAAACAGCCTTCAGGAATCATCCCAGATTTTAAATATTTGTGCTTTCCATGTTACTGCTTTTGTGCGTCATTATATTTACATGATACAAACTCATGTTATTTTATAATCAGTGTGGCCTGGTAAGACAACTTGATTTATGTACTGTTACCAAAAGGGAGGAAAGAAAAAATGTTTCTCAGTTGGGTCAGTGTGCTTCGTGATACTAGGTAAAACTACACTTGGAGATTGAAATGTTGAAAATCAAGATCTGAATTCTTTCACTAGTGCTAGGCCCTGGCACAGGACTGCCCTCCTGAGAGTCCCTGGTCACCAGGTAAGGCCCCTGTCCTGGAGGAGAGCGGATTGGGTAGTTGTCCTCACAGGGCACTGCCCTGACCTTGTCCTTGTGAGAAGTTCAGAGGACAGGTTTGTTCTGCAGCCCTTGGGAGGACACAATGCTGCTAAAGGGATTGTGTGCTGTGGAGTAGATGGCCTGGGAGCACATTGTACAGTGACAGGGCGGTGACCTCTAGCCAAGCAGTTGATCCTGAGTAAGGATCAAACTGCAGAGAAGAGGTGAATGATTGTTGGGATCCAGGCTCTGTTCAGCCCTCTCCCTGCAGTGTACCCTTATATAGGATCTAGGCTCTGTTCAGTCCTCTCCCTGCTGTGTATCCTAACATGGGATCCAAACTCTAGGCAGCTTCAGTCTCTAGAGCTGACCAAGCCCAGGAGAAGGCTCTTTGGCCCAGGAGTGAGTCTGCTGCTCTCCTGACCACAAGAATCCACCTAATGCTGGCCTGCACACATTTCAGTGTCCCTCCTGGAGACCACCGGCCCCTGCTTGTTTCTTGTGCAAAGTGTATGCCTAATTTGGTGTGCTTTACCTGGGTGCTTTGTCCACCTGCTTATTTGGGCCTGCTGGCAGTCAGGCATGTCCTAGCTATAGCTCTGGATCTGTCCCTTGGGGTAGGCGGGTCTTTTTCCAAGGCCAGCTTCTCCTGGTATCTCACCATCCCTGGGATGAACTAATGGCCATGGGGTTCTGGTACATGGCATTTCCTACCACCCTTCTGCCCCATCTTCTCCAGGCTCACTTGCAGCTGTTGGACATGGTGTGCCTCCTCCAACTCCTTCAGGCTGAGGTTCACACTTTGTGTGAATGTTCACTAGTCTTCAAATGAGGCCACAGTCATAGATCACTGTCTTTTCCACTAGAGCCTCTTCCTGCATCAGAGTGCCAACTGCAGATCTTAAGACCTGGGAAGAGTTTTTAAGGAAGAAGCACTGGGCATATGTGAGGATCAGGGGAGAAGGCCTACAGAGGGGGATGGGTGGGTGGGTGGATTGATGGAGTCCACAACCCCATGGGAAGTGCACCCTGCAGAGGCCACAGTTAAGAAGGGTTCATTGGTCCACCCCAACTTTATGGGTGCATGCTTGAGGCTAGACCTCCCTACTGCAGACCACACACCACCCCTGAGGAAGACTCTCTTCTGGAGCATCCCTGACACCATGTGACCTGGCTTCATTTGTGCAGGTAGGATTAGATATCTTGGTGATAAAGGCATAGGGGAGTCCACTTAAAAAACCAACACCCCCAGACATGCCAGCACCCCCACTCCCACTCTTGCCTGTTGATGGTCATGACCCCTCCCCAAACCTGGTCATGCCTCACAGTTCTGTGCATGGATCAAAGGTGGCCTCTGCCCTGGTCATCTTGGTCTTAACATGAAACCAACATGCCCTCCTGAACAGACAAGTGACCCCACACTGGAACAGACTAGTGCATGACCTGGGGACCCCACGCCTGTGATGGATGTGGCCTGTGGGTGGTCATGTTTTCAAGTCCATTTCTCTGATTGTGATGAAGCAGGTGCTCCCAAACAAATTCTGCCAATGGAGGGTGGCAAGGGTGATAGATAAGAAATGTGCTTAAGGCCACTGACCTGCACACTCAAAAACCGTGAAGATGGCAAATTGTATGTTACATGTATTTTACCTCAGGGAAAAAAAACTGTGAAAAAGTAAATGCTGAGGTCAGAGGCCCTCTGTGAGTGCTGAGGGTGTATGCTTTGTGTGTGTCAGTGCAGTGAATAAGAAGTGTGGAGTTGACCACGGGTGTGGCCATCAATTACTCATGTGGTTTTGGGTAAATCTGAGCCTTATTTCTTCAAATAGGTCATGGGAATAAAAATAGAACAGTCCACAGGGAAGATGTACCTAAGTCAGTTTTGGCAACTGCAAACAGGGGAATAAGATGTTATTGTATAGTTAAAAATCACCACCACGTGGTTGTCCCCCACAGGTCCCTCGTGGCTGACTTTAAACACTGGCTGGGAGACACAGCCTGGCCTCATGATGGCAACAGCAGGAGGTGGATGTAAGGAAGCACAATCTGCTCTGGGCAGTGAGTCCTAGTTTCAGTGCTGGCCGCTAAGTGTCTCAGACATGACATGACATGTGTTTGAAAGGATGGAAGTGCTAGTCTCCCTGGTGATTATTACGCATGGTGTCCCTGTACCAGTTTATCACCGTGCATCCCAAAGCATGTATAATTGTTATGTGTCAATTAAAAATTTAAAGGAGGCCAGGCACAATGGCCTGTAATCTTAGCAACTCTGGAGGCAGAGATGGGAGGATCACAGTTCAGGCAAAAAGTTCTCAAGACCCCAGTCTCATTGAATAAAAAGCTGCACATGGTTGCACACACCTGTCATCACAGCTTTACAGGAAATGTGAACGGGGGGGATCACAGTTCAGGCCTGCCCAGTCATAAAGCCAGGCCCTATCTCAAAAATAGCCAAAGCAAAATGGACTGGGGGTGTGACTCAAGTTGTAGAGTGCCTTCCTAACAAGCACAGGGTCCTGAGTTCAACCTCCAGTACCAAAAAAAAAAACAAAGGGGGAAAAGGTGTTTCAAATTTTTCTTCTTCAGCTTTCCGTATACGTATCTGTGCACACAGTGAAGTGTTGAGAATGCCAGCCTCCTTAACTGATTTGAGATCTCACATCTTGCTAGTAAATGTACTGGAGCGACCACTGCAGAGCACAGAAGACAGGAGTCACAGAGTGCAGCCAGACCTCCTCCCGGCTGAGCTCCAGGGTGGAGGAAGGAGCCAGGACACATGTCCTCCCCTCAAGGAAGCAGCTGCTCTGCCACAAAGAGCATGAGAGCAGGAATACAGTAGGGTTCGGCAGGAGGTGGCCACTCCAAGCCTTCACTTCCCCTCTTCAAATGGGTGAATAACGCCTGCCACATCCCTGTGTCCCCAGAAAACAGCTCAGCATCCAGTGACCATTTGGCCAAGTGCCTGTCGCAGGCACATGCAGATGTACGTTGCCCAGACCCACTTCTCAGTCAGTGGACAGGGGCTGCAGTCTTCCCACCTCTGAACCTGGTACCCATGCCCACATTGGCATTAGAGACACCCTGGTCCTGGCCCCTGTACTTGTCAGCACGGTAGTTGCTCACTGTAGAGTGAGGGTCAATATGGTGCCTTACAGGTCTGATGTCCTTGGGATTGAAGGGGCAAGAGCTATGTGCACATCTGCTCTGGTTCTGCACATTCAGCAGCAATAAGAAGTTCTGGATTTGTTGTTGTTATTTCTCTGACTTTGCACCCTTGCAGACTGGATAACTCTGGTTCTGCCGGCCTGGCAGCAACTGGCGGTGGGGATGCAGAAAACAGAGACTTGGGGCCTCTGCCTGTGAATGGAGCCTTCCTGTTCACTTGGAGACAGGCCCAGATGCCAAGGTCCTTTTAGAGAAGCTGTAGGAACATTCTTAGTGAACGCCTGGACCAGCAGAACCTGCCTGGGCAGCCCACTGCTCTGCCCCTCGCCCTTGGCGTCCAGGCTCCACGCGTCTGGTTGCTGAGTCACCTCTGAGGAGTGAATTCCACAGCAGCAACACGGCGCCAAACACCTGCCCCTGGGCCTGCCTGCTCAGGTGAAGGTGCCCAGGTGTGTATGTGGGCAAGGGGGTAGGGCTTGTCTTGTGTGCACATGAGCATGGTGGGAAGGGGATGGGTAGGTCATGACCTGGTGGTCTGAAGCTCACATGGCTCGAAGCTCTGCAAATCACATCACACAATGGGCCTGTGGCCACTACTTGTGTCAATGAGGGCCATGCTCCAACCACATGGAGGAAGGAGTGTTGTCCTCAGACATGTGAGGAAACAGAGTCTCAAAGAAAGTGAGCAGCACCCCAAGGCCACACATGGGCTTCACAGTACACAGACGTAACTGCGGCCCCTGTCACTAAAGGCATGCCCCCACTATGCTCGGAAATTCGCGGGGTCTAACGCAAGCTCAAATGGAATCCCAGTCACATCACTGTACCTGGGCATGGGTCCCATGTACCTAAGCCTCTTCAGAAGGTGGCATGACCCCCCCACATACACATGGTAGCGACTGCTTAGTGTAAGTGCACTCCAGCTGCCTCAGGTGCCCCACCCCCATCCCACTTGAGCCTAACTTAGGGTCCGTGTCTTCCTAGGAAGGAACTGGAAGCAGATCGCTCCATTCTTTTCCTCTCCCAGAAAGCTGCCACTCCTTCTCAACTCTCAGTGCCATTATTACAGGCTAACATTAGATAAGCAGAAAGGGCTGGAGACAGCAGTCCGTCTTGCACAAAGTAAGGTCAGTAAGTGTTTGTCCTGTTTGTTTTTCAGTTGGGACTTTGGTCATGGTTGTTATGGACAATCAATCACATGTGAGGAAAATGTGGACTCAGGAAACAAAAGGGGAGAAGGAGCAATAAGGGGAGGAGAGATTATAACCAGAAGACATCTGGGAGTCTTCACCACTGAGGGCACCCTGAGTCAGAGCATTCCTCTCAGACCCGTGGCCAGTCATCGCAGGCTCCAGGGAGAGGTTCTGGTCTCTGTGGGGGTCCTGGAGGCAGATCCCAGGGCTCCCATAGCAGGGGCAGCTGTGGCCCCTCTACTGACCACGTGGGGGGCTTCCTATCATCCAGCAAATCCCTTCCTCCCTTAGCTGCCCAGGCCTGATGCCCTTGCCATAGTAAGCACTCTAGAACCCAGAGCCTACAATTCCTCACCTTAGCGCCACAGGGGCCATTGCAGAGACTTAAACAAGTGCCACGCCTGCCTTTACTCGGGATCATGGAGGTGACAGTGTCCGGGAGCCCCAGTGGCTCCAGCACAGCAGGAGGGGTATAGGTGAAACCTCTCCCATGACCCTCCAGGCAGCTTCCCCAACCTCATCCCTAAACAACAAGGGCACCCATGGCCCAGCAACCCACACCCTACCCAGCTGGTTCATTCTTTCTTGGGAATGTGCAACACATCAACACCAGCAACGGTCCCTCCCCAAGAGCCTCCACAGTTGGATACCCAGCTCTGCACCTCCTAAGGCTCCCAGGAAGACCAGCAGTTGGAGCAGGTATGCTGGTCACTCACATGCTTTGCATCTCTCAGGAGGGGCACTGTGAGCCTGGGGAGGTGTGAGCGAGACCCAGCATGCTCAGCACATGCACAAGGGCGAGCACACACAGGTCCTCACACACGGACACAGGTACATAGTCACACATGTATACCTATGCCCAACCATGTGGAGAACATATCCATGGATGCTCCCAATGAGTGCACACACACATTCACATGCACACTGTCACAGACGTGAGCAAGGCACTCATTCTTACACCTGTGTTCATGTGTGTGCACATGTGCACACATGACCCACCGCTATTGCCCCTGTGTCTCTCATGAGTTCCAGGATTACACATGGAACCTTTACTGTTTTTTGGTTTTGACAGTACTGGGAGTTGAACAAGGGCATTGCCAGGCAAGTGCTCGATCACTTGGGCTGTTTTGCTAGTGCATTTTACATTGGTTATTTTTGAGAGATTTATGCCTAAGCAAGCTTGAACCTCAAACAGTCCTCCTCAAACAGTGACCCTCCGAGCTCTGCTAGCCAAATTGTTAGGACTATAGGCTTGAGCCACTGCACCCAGCATACATGTGCTATCTTAAGGCAGATGCCTCTGTTTTTCTGCCCTGACAAAAGACCCAGAATCTGCAGCCAGCAGCCAGGATCATCCATCTTGTTCTTCCTGCTTCGCCCTCCCCCATCACCCTCCTTGTCCTTTCTCAGGCTTAGTGGGGAGGTGGCACCACTGAACCCATACATCAGCGCACCCTCTGTCCCTGAACAGAAGACATTAGGCCAGGTCAGTTCCTTGCACTGCCATGTCCTTGTCTTACTTGTGAAGTGGGAAGCCTGGAAGGGCTGATGAGTGAGCTGCAGCCATCGTTAAGCACCAGGGTCAGGGTTCAAGGCCAGGCAGGCTGGGGACACAGCCCTGCAGCTACCCAGCTGGGCAGTTAGCCCCATGGGGAGGGCAGCTCCTCCCCACAGGACTGGTGGAGGCTCAGGGGCTTCTGTTCCCCTAAGAGAAGCAGGCCCCAGCCCTCTCCCCTGTACCTGGGATAGGTGATGAGCACAGCTTCTCCACCAGGCCTGTACTCCAGCACCTCCGACATTAATTTGCAGGAACATGCCAGCTCATTTTCAAGCTTGCTTTGTGGTGTGGTAACAGTCTCAAATCACAGCAGTCTGAACAGCCCAGTCAATGTTTACACAAACCTGGGCCCACGCCTGTACTCTGTGTGGCTGCCGGGAGGGGCACCCAGGCCCCGCTCAGCACAATGACACCCAGCACATGGCTTTCCCAAGACACAGTCTTGGAGTTAGAAGCCCAAAAAAGCTGTGGCCACACTGCCTAGGCTCACAGGTTCTGTGTTTGGAAACCTGTTGCACAACCCTAAGATCTGATTCTCTAAACTATAGCAAAATGTCTTGACCAAACCACAAACACTTTTCCTCCATGTGGCTGTCACACATGCACGTGTGACACTTTGAAGTCCTCCGAAGATTCTAGGTCTGGGCAATCACCTCCCCACTGGGCTGCTTGGTCTCGAAGCCAGAATCAGGTCTCTTGAGGCTTACGATGCATTTCTAAACATTTCTATGTCTACAGTTACTACAGACCCACCACCATCATCAACCACAGTGAGAAGCCAGATGTGCTGACACAAAAGTGGACCAGCACCCCAGACCATGGCCAACTGGGTCCTGTCAGTTTATGAAACTAAGCTCACCTCTGGGGTCTTCATCCCCAATCAGGAAACAAAAAGGAAGTCCTCAGCCTTTCCTTGCTCATGACAGCCCCACCACACTGTGTTATGTGAAGCACAACTGGGGACATGTCCATAAGGCATTTCTAGGATGAGACGGTTGCTGGGGGACCACAGACAAGGACCGCTCTGTCACAGGTAATGAGTGTCACATGAGTCTTGAACCCCATGGTCTCCTGAAAAGTGGACATCACCACCAGGTAGCAGCCTGTGTGCATCTTTCCAGCCAACCTGAGACCTGAGCATATCACAACCAGCCTAGACATTTGGGGAAGCAGGAGAAGAAAGTTGATTGCCAGTGCCACAGGTCCAGTGGGCAAAATGCCAGGTTAGAACTCAACTCATAAGCGAACGTTGGATCAGGTGACCTATGATGGTGACCACTCTGTGTGTGATTTCTGCCCTTTGCCATGATGGAAGGAGGATGCTGTCCAGTGTGACCACTCACTTGCACACACATACTGCTATGCAGGAGCCATGTGCAGTCACAGATGGGAGAAGCCATAGGCTCATGGGGGAGGAGGAAACAGGAGAGATTCATATTCACTCTTGGTCTCTGTAGTCGCCTGGAAAAAAGGGTGGAAGGAGTGGAGGGAGATGAATTAGACCAAAGGATTAAGGCAAACCTTACTGAGGGCATGGCTGCTCCCAGGGCCCCTACCCACAAGTTATTTTTTCCTCTCTTCTCCTTCCTAATTTAGAACACACACCCGGGGGAAAAAGAAGAAAGGCGGTGCTCCTGCCTCCCCTTCAGGAATGCTGGCAGCTCAGGCGGCAGGCGGAGGCTTGTTGCCAGGTGCCCTTGGCCCTGGGGCCAGTCCACCGCCTGCTCCACCCAACCAGGCCAGGCATACGTGGGGAGCACCAACCCTTCAGTGAGTCAGGTGGTCCCAGAGTCCTAGGACTCCAGCAAAACTCAGACCAGTGAGTGCTCGTGAGTCCCTGCTGCTGGGGTTGCCACACCTCCCCTCCCGTCAGCTGTGTGTTTCTGCACAGCACTGGGAATTGGGCCAAACAGTCATGGTGTTCCCAGAAATACACATGTGGAGGCCCTGCCTATCCTACAAACTGTCAGAG
This sequence comes from Castor canadensis, assembly GCF_047511655.1. Lineage (NCBI taxonomy): Eukaryota > Metazoa > Chordata > Mammalia > Rodentia > Castoridae > Castor > Castor canadensis. The sequence goes on along the minus strand of NC_133386.1, from coordinate 395,511 downwards.
CACCGGGCATTTCCATCCTGTAACAGTCATCCTGTAGGCTACTGAGGCTGGGCTCAGAACTTCACGTGGAGGCTCCTTCAAGTCAGCAAGCCTCTGGAGGGCCCCCCAGGTTCCCTCACAGGATGCCAGCCCCAGTGAGGTCCCACACTGCACCTTTCTACCCTGCATGTCCCCACATCCTGTGAACATCTCCCCAGGATGTCTGCCCACACACAGAGTCACATTTCAGTTCTTGATCCCAAAATATCACCAATTCCCCTGGGTGCCATCAGCCAGCAGCCAGGACCCAACTTTGACTCCTCCAGGTCCCTCGTTCCCCTGAGAACCCAGTCAGCAAGTTGACAGGATATAGATGCCTCCTGATCCCTTCCTAAAACCATCCTTCCCTTCTGTCCAGCCCCATCCCCTGGGGGAGCCCCTCACCACCCCACACCAGTGTCTCAGCCACTGCTCCCCAGCCTGTCTGCCAGGGTCAGTCCTAGGACCCACCACTAGTATTTCCTAAGTTCAGAGCACCACTGCTGTCAGACAGTCCCACATGGACGCCTGCTCCTTCCTGGCCTTCAAGCCCCAAGCCCCTTCCTTCCAGCGTGCTGGAAGCCTTCCCCAACTTATCTTCTAGGCAACAGTGCTCCTCATTGCTCTGACCCTTGCATTTTGCTGTTGTTCACACTTCTGTGCACCTGAGGCCCTGTCTACATCTACCTGTCTTTCCGCATCACCTCCTCTGAGAAGCCTTTGGAGCCGATCCCGTAAGGAAGAACCTCTGTGGTGTTGGTCAACATCTGCCCCCACCAGATCTGTGTACCTGGCTACCAACCCTCCTAGACAGTGATGCCCACCAAAGCTACCCACCCTTCTAGAGATGGTGATATCCACCACAGCTAGACCTACATCTAGCTGAGCTAGGCACATGGTAGATGCTCCAGTCACTGACTAAACTTAGTCATTTTAAGCAACTCTGTCCCCCTCTCTGTGCAGTCTAGCAGCAAAAAGAAGTGGGCCCTGCCATGTTGGATAAACTTCCACTGACATCAGGACCCATCTACACACAAGCACCTCTATGCATGGAGCCCCTCCAAAGAAGACCAGCCCACTTGCACTCACCCCCGTAAGATTCTCAGCTGTGACTCATGCAAAGCTTACAGAAGCCTCCAGGCTGCACTTGAGCCAGCAGGACTGTTCCATGCAGGGACCTAGAGTCCTCAGGACAAGGTGACCAGGGTCATGGACCTGACTGCCCTCTTTGGACATGATTCCCACCCACTCCATTACAATCCCTGGCCTCATGCTGAGATACAGCTCAGCAGACCTTACACAGATTCACAGACACACATAACTGTGGCTATTTCCTAAGCAGATGGGCAAGAGTTGTTCTGAGTCCTTTAGAGGCTGATGTTACTGACCCACTCCCAAGGAAGCCCTGGGCAGAGAACACCAAGCATGAGAAAACATGGCCTCCCTGCCCTACAAGGTGGACAGCCAACCCTGCAGGTGGCCAGGAGTACAAGGAATGGAAAGTTTCCGAGAGCATGGGGCATTTTTGTGGAGCTGGGAGCCAGGCTCTAGACTTTCTCCATGTGAGCTGCCTCATCAAGAAGGCATTGGTTTTCCAGCAGCCGGTCACAGCTGGAGGCCCAGCAAGCCCTTCCCATTAGCCATTGTTGACTGCCAGTGGAGTGAGAACAGGAGGGGCCCCGGGGCCAGGCAGCCTCTCCAACCTCCTTGTTCTCAGCTCCCTCCTGACTTCAGGGCTGATGGGCACTGAGAGGATCTTGGTGCAGAACTGGAAACACTATAGCCAGGGTGCACTGTGAGGCTTTCTGCTGCTGCCCGATACCAGGACACAGAACTGACCTGTGCTCAAATGGGTAGAAGGCATTTGACCACAGTCTGGGAGTCAGAACCCTGAAAATCACGCAGTAAACTGCTGACCCTAGAACACTGAAGTCTTTCTAGACAGGGGTTGTGAGCCAAATTCAGCCTGACCCTGTTCTGGTGTGGTCTGAGAGCTAAGATTTTTAGAATTTCAAATGGTGGAGGAACGAAAGGAAGAACTGTATATTGTGTCACATGAAAGTCATTCCCTTCCACTCTCAGTGTCCACAGGCAGAGGTGTGTCACGAGACATAGCTCTCAGAGGTGGAAACTACCTCGGCCCTTCAGGAAGTGTTTGCAGATGCCTGGGCTGGGTCCTGTCCCCACTAACCTTCAACACAACTATCAAGGACCCCAGAGTTGGGCTGTGTGCCATGTCCATCAACTGCTCAGAGGAAAGGTCGCCGAGGAGGACCACACAGAGGAAAAGGGGACACAAGGCTGGGGTGGGTGCTATGTACCGAGTATTTGTGTCCAAAATCGTAGGTGTATCTACCTCTGTGGGACGGCTGTGGCGGTACTGGTTCCTCCCTGCTATAGGCCCCGCCTGCTGGCGTGAAAGTGGGGTGAAGAGGTGGTGAGAAGGGGTAGAAGTGGGGATGGAATGAGATGGGGTTGGGATGGGGATGGGGTGAAGAAGGGGTGGGGATGGATCTTCCAGGCAACCTTGGGCAGTGGGGGCTTCAGTCACCATTTGTAAGGCATAGCCATGCTGTAGGCCCAGAAGCCATGTTTCATTTACAGGGGATGAGACCACTCTCTGTCCAACTTTAAGAACCAAAGTTAGGGAGGGGGCAGCCTGGAAGCCAGGCCCTTGCTGCCCCTTTCAGAACTTTCTACCCAGGTGGTGACACATACCCTCAGTGTGCACCCAGTCTTTGACTGTCAACCTCCTCTGTTCCTCTGTCAGGAATGTGACCTCAGAATCCTTTGCACCCAAGCTAGGGATCTAAGCAGATCGAACTTGAAATTGGAGCAGAATCAGATTTGGGAGTTTCTGGGGGCCCTGAACGTCCAGTTCCAGAACAACACCAAACAGCATGCTGTGGCCTCAACTGGGGGCAGGCAGGAGAGGTGGAACCTTGCTGGAAAGGAGTCTCTGCTCACCTTTCTGTCCCCAACTCCAACAGCCCCCGGAGGTGAGGCCCTTACCGCTGGTGGATACAGGTGTGAGGCTGCAGTCATAGGAGGACGAAGGCCCTCCATGTGACCAACAGAGATACAATCCAGCAAGCAGGGCCCCTCAAGGCCCGTCCATGCTTAGACAGGTCCCCAAGTCACAGCCACTCACTACCACACCACAGATCCTGTGTCCAGCCCCAGCCACACCTGTCCCTGTACCTGTGGACTCTTCCCACAGACTTCCTTCATCCCGGGATGGACAACAGCAATCTATGAGGGATGGAAACAAGACTTCAGTAATGAGTAATGTGCTTAAATTTCTCTGCACTTCAGTAGTGTTATGAAGCTCACTCAGATCTCTAAGGATATACACACGTCCCTCACTCAGCAGGCATTACACGCCATTCTCTCTCTGTCAAAGTAGAGGAAAGACCATCCCGTGACTCCTCAATACAGCAGTGGCTGTGCTGCTTTTAATTTGGGGGCTGCTTCCCTATGAACCCATGGGATGTGCCCCAAACACCTTACAACCTGCAGTCCAGACGTGCATCCAGCTAGAACTTTACAAAGTCCAGCAGCTCTGCCTCTCTGAGCTGGGCATTTTGTTCTCAGCTAGTGCTGGGACCTCGGACCCTGCATGAAGCTCTCTGCAAACCACCTATCAGTGGCTGACACTATTGACAGTGAGTGAAAAGCACCATGACACATGGGCACAGTCAGTACAGCTCTCTGTCTTCTGAGCAGGAGGAAGGAGAGATGTCTCAACCTGTGAAGCAGGAATTTTCCAAACTGGATGCAACTTACAGGTGTCCTTAGGGCCACTTGTACAGCGGCCAGACAGTGTTGACGCTGTTGGCTTCCCTCATGCCTCCTGAGAGCTTCAGCCAACCTGTGCTGAACAATATGTGAGGAATACAGAAACTCTAAAGTGAAGATGAGCCCATGGTCACAATGTCCCATGGCATGCACTCGTCTATGCCCAATAACCTTTGTGTGCTCTAATTTGATAGGAAATTGGAGGTGCTCAAAGTAGCCCCTTTTTAAAGAAAGCAATATTAAAACACAATGGTTATTAGGGGATTTTAAGTGCAGTGGAGACTGAAGTAGTGGTTTGTTTCTTTCTAATGTCCCAAATGTCTCTAGGACATGCAGGAGCACTCTGGCCCTTCCTGAATGCACAGGAGCTTCATCTGTATTCACCTGTTATTAGAGTGAACTTTGGGACCACTCTCCCTCCCCAAGATCCCAAGACATTCCATTCTCCAGGTCACCCTAGGAATTCCCAGCCCTCAGGCTGCTTCCCTCCAACAGAGCTTGGTGGGTCAAATCTTCTTACTTTGTCACCTTCATCAGCAAGAAGCCAGAGCCAAGGAAGGACACTCCAAGCCCCCAGACCCAAGGCCAGGCACTGCCTGCCCCTCAGGCTTTCCCGAAAGCCTCTGTCTCACCATCCTCCTCAGTTCCTGCCTGGGGTTTTGTTTCAGTTTAGCAATTTCATGTCCCCATGCTCTAGGACTAATTTTCCAGCAAAAGAGACATTATGAAAAGTCTTGTTTATTTTAGCTAAATATCTCAATTAAAACATTCCATTCCAGAAGCACGACGCAGAAGTTGGCACCTTTGTGGCTGCATGAAGCAGCTGGCTGGTGAGACAAGGAGCTGCTTCCGACCACTCATCCCTGAGCAGGGGAGGGGGCCACCAGCTCACGCTGTCCCTCTGTGACTGCAGCCAGCACCTCCACAGAGTGGGACGGGGTGCCACTAGGACAGCCATGGCACTCCTGGCCCACAGGGATTCCCACTGAGGACCACTGGGTCAGGCCCCACTTTGTCTGAGACTCTCTCTGCCAGGACTGTGCTGAAAGCAGGCATCTGGGCCACACCTCCCCCAGGGACTAGAGGAATGGTGGGACTCTGTGTGTGGAGTCGGCATCCATTCCCGTCTATGACCCCAAGGGACAGAACAGACAAGATAGGCTGGGCAGCCTGCCCTGGACAGGGGTGGTGAGGCTGAGGGTCAGGTGCAGATGGTCAAACCGAGGGTGGACCTTGGTCATCATGGCTTAAATGAAGGAATGAGGGTCCCAGAACCCCTTTGCTCAAGTCTCTTGGCTACAGCTGGAAACAGTTGGAGAAGGGTGTTCCTAGGGCATCTTGTAAGAAGGGGACAGGAAAGTGGCCTTGGTGGGCCGCACAGGAGTGGCAAAGAGCAAGGGTCAGAGCTGAGAGTTCACAAAGGACAGGTCCACAGTTTTGTGGAGGAGAAAACACTCCAAGGCTGAAGGGTTGACATTGAGTCTATTTAGTATACTGATGGTAGATGAATCAGCAGGTGAAGTCCATTTTAATGACATCATAGGCACCCAAGACCCCAAAACATGGGATTTGAAGAAGGGCCAGATGATCAGAAAGTTTATTGCATGGTGAGCCACAGACAGGAAGAAGGGCCATGTGTCACAGGCTGACTTGCCCTGCAGTTGAACCCCTTGGTAATAAAGGTTGTCTCGGAGGAGCCTCAGAACAGGTGACAGCCTGTCTGAGCAGGTGCTTCCTCTCTTGCCAGTCTTCTGGTCCCTGAGGCTCCTGGCTAGGGGCACACGACAGTGTGTTCCTTCTTGGAAGCTCCATCTTTGGTCCCATGGGGGCATCACAGGAAGCACCACACCTCTGCTGTGCCCACGTGTTTCCTCTGAGGCAATGCTACCCGACCCTCTCAGTTGGTGCCTATGTGGATGTGAGGAGGTGAGGCTTAGGTAGGCATCGCTGTCAATCCAGGCTATGGCATGTGTGCCAGAGACAATGGAGCACGTAGTGCCAACCCACACTGAGATGGGCAGAGGAGAGCTGGCTCCCTCCAGTCTAGTTAAGCCCAGATCCCACCTGTCGGTATCCCTGGATACAGATATCCAGGGCACAGGACAGAGCTCCATGTCCTTGCTGTGCAGGGAATTGTTCCACAGGAAAGGGTGCCAGTTTGTGGATGCTTTGCTTGAGTGGTAGTGTTCTTCTGACATTTGTGCTGGAAAGTGACCCCAGGGCAGCAGTGTGCAGAAGTGTGTCTCTTGGTGACTAAGTCAGGAGATCCCATGGGCCAGACACCCATGGACTTCTAGCTTCCAGAACTGTGGGAAATATCTACTGTTTATAAATTTCCCAAGTGCTTTGTTATAGCAGTGCAAACCAATTGAGGCCCTAGATAAAAGCTGTTGATTCTGCTCTAGAGTTCTGGTCATCTTTCAGAATGGCCTCTGCACGACCTGCTGAGGACAGGCAAGACTTCAGTTACATCTCAAGACTTCAATCATATCTCAAGGTATCTTCTGGCCATGTGACCCTGGAGTTCAATAACTTCATACAACTAAGACTTTGACGGGATTTCTTTGCCAGCAGTGTAAGAGTAGCTGGGCTGTAAGTCTAAGCAGATTCTAGACAGAAAGTAGAATTTTTCTTTCCTTTGCATATCTGTGTTTGTTTATCATGTGAGCTCTATTAGGGCTTGGTTAAGAGACTGGGAGTGGGGGTTGTGCTGTCCAGGGAGAAAGAGGTGGCCACACATTTGGTGAGCTTTTATGCATATAGTCAGCAAAGAGGTCAGAACAGGCCGAAGCTGCCCTGGGCCCTGCTTCCCCTTGCACTCCCCAGCCTCAGACCTCCTCTTCTTCACTGTAACGCGAGGGTGGCGTGAGCACTGCATGGTGCTGGGCAAAGTGACTCCCAGGCTTGTGACTGGATTAGCACCTGGACAGTTTGAGAAGCCAGAGTCTGTGTGTAGCGATCTAGTAAAGGCTTGCCGGCATCTCACACTGTACTTAAGATTGAATTCTAGTGGGAGCCCCACAAACATCCACACGGCACATCCACGTGGCTAAGGCCCCTTTAGGAAAAGGTGAAATGTAGCCAAAACCCTCAGGTTGGGGAACAGTGGGAACAGATCTGGGGGACAGCATGGGGTCTGCTTTTACACCCTCCTGACACAAGGAGGGAACAGGAGCCAGCTCAAAATTCCAGAGCAGACCCTCTTTCTCAAAAAGCAGAGGCCACCAGTTGTAACTTACCCAGAGCCATAGCCAGTGCTGTAGCACCAGGAGGAAGTTATGTACTGCATGAGCCCACTTGGGCTTGGCCCTCCCTGGTCTGGCCAGATGAGACTTGGGCTGGAGTCTTCTCTGAGTCCTGTAGGTGCATATCTCGAATCCTGTGTCAGAATGCTCAGTCATGCATGGAGTGACTTCCTTCCCTGTGAAATAGGGAAAGAAAGTACCTGCTTTCCTGGGTCATTGTTAGAACTGCAGGGGATGATGCACATAGAGAGGTTGACCCAGCACCCAGCACCCACTGCTCTTAAAGTGCTTAATACATGATCCCCATCCTGGTGACATTAAAGGACTTATTTCTTTATAAGAATGTAGAATATAAAATTTTTCTCTTTCCTTTGTGGATCTGTATTTGTTTTATCGTGTTAGCTCACGTTTCAGAATGCAATCTGGTCTTCAACACAGGCAGAAAGCTCTTCAACATTGCGGCACCCTCTCTCTGTGCCACTGGGGCCCTCCCTCACTTCTGGACGCTGACACTGCTTGAGGTGGATGAGTGAACCGAATCCAAACTCCTCATCGGTCACGAGGATTGTGACTGCAGAGTCTCCTCAAGTGTCTCTGGTCATTCCACTTCCTGGAATCCTCCTGGTGGCCTGTGTCCCTTTTTGAATGCCTCCTTCCTGTAAAGGGACCATCTGGGCTGGGTAAGGCCATCTCCATCTGGCATGGGGCCATGTAGTCGCCTTGTGCTGTGTGCTGTGCTCAGCCAGCAGGCACTGTTGGGTCTCAAAGGCAACTTGTCCACTTGCTGACTCTCAGAATCGCTGATTCCACATGAACTTTCTTGGAATCTGAGAGCGGAACTCTGCTGGGGAGTTCCCGGGACTTCCCAGAAGCATCCCACCCCAATGTCCCCACTTGAAGAAAGCTACCCAGGCAGGCCAATCCAGGTCCTGTGAGGAAGCGTGGCCAGCCTGGGTCGGCGCCTCATGTCCGGCCAGAGGCAGCCACTCTCCTGGGCATCTGGAATGTCTTAGGAACCAGCAGCTGGATGGACTTCATGTTTGTATACAGACAGTGTCTCATCTGAGTTTGAGATCTGTAACGCAGCCCAGGCTCACCCAGCACCCTGGGAGGAGGTGGAATTTGGGGTTGACATTCTTTGTGAATTCCTCCTTGCTTGAGTCAAGGTGCTCCTTTACGTAACAAATACTTTCCAAACTTGCCAGCTCACCTGAGCCAGCTGGGCCCTGGTTGAGAAATAAGTGTCCCGGCCCTTTCCTGGAAGCTCTGTTCTGGACCTGGGGGGCTCAGGAGCTAGAACCATCCACAGAATGAATGCAGAGACCCTGGTCTGGAAGCAGACAGTGAGTTCTCAGGGACCGAGGTGAGATAAGGTGTCCAGAGGTCACATGATGCTCCCCCTTGGTGAGGGGCAGTCATGGGTTGTCAGGCAGCTGCAGAGACTATGCAGATCTGAGTCCCATCACTGGGAGCTCTGCTCCTGCTCATCCCTGCACACCACAAACCTGTGCCTTGAGAAACCAGCCTTGACTCACCAATTCACTCAGACTACCTCAACCCCTGCTCTGCCCTCTGGGACTTGGTCACTAAGTCCACCAGGGTCAGCTGTCTGTAGTGCCCACAGTGTTCACAGGGTGAAGCCTGCAGTCCTCTGCCCAGCACCAAGCCTCCTCATCTCTTGTGAGGAGCTCAGGGTGGCCATCTTGGGAAGTTTGATCTTTGATTTTCCTGAGACAGGTCAGCAGGAGAAAATGTCCAGAGAGAGTCCAGGCCAGACTGCCTTCTGTAGGGTCTGGAACCACAAGGTCCAGTCCAGCAGTCACAGGAGCCACTACAAAGCATGGAAGTTCTGCATCCTGCACTGCACCTACAACCAGGCTTTTGCTCTTACTGTCAGGATGCTATGTGGGGCCATTGGTAGGGTCCTGACTGGCAAAGGACAGAGTTCATCTGGGTGTTGTGCCCAGAAATGGGGAGACCATAGACAGATGATGGCCAGAACTGGTACCAAATCTTCTTGCACATTGGTGAGGGCCCCAGGGTGACAATGCAGGGATCCCAGGTGACCAAAGTCCAACATGAATCCAACAGAGTAAATAAATTAACAAATAAGCAGATTAGTAAAAGGCAGCCAAGAGATGAATTCTCCCTGGCACAAGAGCTCCAACTATCTGTGCAGATGCTGCCCTTGAGGGGGGGAGTGTAATGCCCACTCCTGGGAAGGAGCTGCTTAATGCTGTCCCTCCAGACAGGAGGCAAGAGAAGGGGACAAAGTCCCTTATGGGGCAGACAGACCAGTGCTCCTCAGCCGAGAGAAGTGGGCCCACAGCAGCAGGTTGTTGAGGTCACGGTATGCCCCTTCCATGAGAGAGAGCAGCCCTGGTCTACCACTGTTCTGGGCCTCCAGTCTTGACCCATCCGGGTCACCAGGCAGAGATGGCATAGAAGGACAGAGCCTTCCTGGCTTGCACAACACCCCTCCCTTCTGAAATTCAAAAACAATCCTCTTGAGGGTGGCACCTTCTGAACAAGCATCTGAGGTCCGAGTGACAAAGCTGAGCTACTCCATGACCAGACACATGTCATGGGCCACAGCTATCAACCATCCCATGAAAGCAAGACAGTGCTGTCCTTTGGGTTTGCTAGCTTCAGGGTCCTGCCTCTTTCTTGCAGTCTCTGGGCCTCTCTCAGCAGAACAAGCAGACTGACTCCTCACTGGCCAGTTCCTGCCAGATGAGGCCCACTGTTCCCAAGCTGTGGGAGGTCCATCTCTTCCTGTTTGTTTGTTTTGTTCCTGAAAGAGGGAAGCTAGGAAACGATTTTTAAACATCCTCCTGTTCCTGGGGTCCCAGGATTGCCCCGTGGGGTCCACATATGCACGGTGCAAATGGCCGACTTTGTGTCCACATTTAGTTCTGAGACACTGTCTCTGTGGCCAAAGGAATGTGACAGCCCCGAGCCCACCTCTTGGGTTTGGACTTGGTTGATAAATGGGTGTCTGAGAAGAGAATGCTAAGCCTGAGGCCTCACCCCTGGTGGACTGGATCTGGAGCCCACTTATTACCTGCTCTCTCTAGTTACTGAGCACACCTGCCCATGGCCTCTGCCCTGCTTCAAGCCCACCTCGTCCAGCTCTCCCTCCCAGCCTATGCTGTGACTTCCATTTCTAGTCCACATCCTCAGTGGAGAGCACAGGACAGGACTGCAGGGTTGTGTGGTGTCCACACTACTGGGTCTCACCTCTTACTTCCTTCAGACTTTATATACACCTATAATGGACTTCAGGCATGTCCTGGGAGCTCAATGAATGAATGACTCCTTCACCATTGTGTTGACTGGAAGGTTAGGGACCAAATAATCCAAGGTCAAATGATCCTAGAAAATTCCTGAAATCTCCAAGTCACCATATCTGGTATGTCCTCAGGTCACACCAGGCCAGTTATCCTGGTGTTGGGACGAACAGCTGTCCTTAAGGACGTGTTCAGCAGAAGTTCATTTTCCAACTCCAAATCCAGATGCAAGACTGGAAAATGCAGAGTAGCTGCAGCTAAACTTGCAGAAGGTAGCACACACTTTTAACTCCAAGCCACTAGGTTAGCATTCTGAGCCAGAGGAAAACTGGAGTAGGCCACAGACCAGAGACCTCTACCCCTCTGCATCAGTCCCAGTGGGGGCTTCCCAGCCTCAGCACTGCTGACATTTGGACTGGAAAATCCAAGTTTACAGGCCTCTTATGCACTGCAGGATGTCCAGGGCACCTGACCTCGTTTACCTGATGCCCACTGCTCCTTACAGGTGTGACAAACCATGGTGTCCAGACCAGGCCAGACACCCTGGCTTTTTTCAAAGAGATCCAAAGGTACCAAACAGGTGCTTTGTAAATGAGAATATGGCTCTTAAATGTTTCTGTTCCTTTGTATTTTGCAGTGTTAGAAAGCCGGTCTAACTTTAACAAAAGTAACTGTCTTGCAGACTAATCGTCCTCTACTACTCTGATCACCCCACACAGCTGTCCTGCAATCTGGAGCTTTACTTTTCTCCTCACTTTCTCATTCTTCACTTTTTTTTTTTACATCTTTACTCTGAGCAAAACATCCTTTTGAAGCATCCTTTGTCTGTCTGTCTCTCTATGTCTCTCTGTCCCTCAATCTCTGTCAGTCTGTCTGTCTCTCTGTAACTCTCAGTCTCTGTCTTTCTTTGTCTCTGTCTGTCTCTGATCTCTCTGTCTTTCTCAATCTCTGTCTCTCTATCTCTGTCTCTCTCTGTAACTCATTCTCTCTGTCTCTACTTCTGTCTCTGTCTCTGAATCTCTTTGCTTTGAGTCTGTCTCTGTCTCTATAACTCTTTCAGCCTCTCTGTCTCTATTTCTGTCTCTGTCTCTGTTCCCATCCTGACTCTCAGAGCAGCTCTTGAAAAATGCCACAGAGTGATTGTGGTCCTGCACTTGGGATCTCAGCCCCTCTGCAGTTCCAGCCAACACTGTGAGCCAATGACACACTGAGGTTTTCCCCAGGGTGAGTCATGGACACTTCCCCAGGTGCCTGCTGCTCAGAGCAGGGCAGTTGACATAGAAACCCAGTCTCCCGGATGTTAGATTGATGGATGTTCAAGTACACCAGGCCCATGTGACTTCATTCTGTCCTCCAGAAGTCTGCTACTCATGGTGCCTCCACTTTGGGCAGGTCATTCATGGCCATCTAAAAGACTGTGGCCAGGACAGCTCCCACTGAGATGCCTGTCAACAGTGTTCACATGCATTGTAAGTAGCATGGAGGACACCACACCTTTCCTAGGAGCTTACAGGAGCAGGTGTGTCTCTCCTCCACATCCCAGAGAAATGAAGAGGACCTGATGGTCACTCACAAAGAACTGCACCCATCCCTTAGCAGACAGTGGAGTGAGGAGAGACATCAGGACAAGGTCTGTCTCAGCCAGCAGTGGGGAAGACAGCTGAGCTAAGGTAGTACATGAGTACACATGAGGCTGATATCCACTGGCCTGCAGCATGGGAGACAGTAAGGGATAGATGGCCAGACCTAAGCTGCAGTCAGGGATATAGGAGTCAGCCAGGGCACAGCTTCAGAGTGGGGCACTGAAGGCAGCATCTTCGTGCAGGACCAAGGAGATGAGCACATAAGGAAGCTCAGGCCAATCCGAGGCCAGAGGCAGTCAGGGAAGCCCCACAGGAGAGGCCAAGGCAGGCAGGCACAGCCATGGCCAGGTGAGGCATGAACACACACAGTCTTGCCTGAGGGCCAGGCCTGGCACTGTATTGTCTCCCAGCTCATCCACATCACAGGCTCAGTGATGGTTCTTTCCTTCTCCACCAGCAGATAGCAGGACTAGGCCAGCAGAGGCCAGAGAGGAGCCACAGTGCACATGGCTGGGCACACTGGGGATGATCCTTAACTACTGCAAGTTCACTCCCTGAAGAACCAGACCGAGACCAAAATTACAACACCATCCAAGCCAAGCCCCAAAAAAGCGATGTTTGCCAAGGCCTACAGTGTGAGCTTGCTCCCGGCAGGTAGGGTTCACACAGGAAAAATGCTCCAGTGTCCTTGTCCCCCATGTTCGCAGTTGGTATCTAATCCACGTGGGTCTTCTCTCCTTCCATCTCAATTTCTACAGACATGGTCCAAAGGGATAGGAGTAACTCTGTCTCCAGGAGTGGGTTAGAGGGCCAAAGGTGCTGTCAGAAGCTGTGAGGATAAGAGGAAAGGATAGAAAGGCTTGAGTCTGTGGGGCTTGGAGTATTTCGGCCAATGAAAACCGCTTCCCATCCTTCGTGTGCCCCATGAGGCACCTTGCGTCGAAGGCAGCACTTGGCAAGCCTCCCTGGCAGAGGAAGCTCCATGAACCTGGCCTGTGAAACAAAACACCAGGAATGAGCTTCTTGTCTCCCAGATGCTGCTCCCGCACATGCACCTGCACACTGTCCCCAGGGTCATGCACAATACAGCATCAAGTACACCTGTGAGTGCTTCAGAACCAGAGAGGAAGAACTTGTCTCCAGACATGGTGCCAACCACGGCCCACACTGACAGGAAAGAGGCAGAGCTTAGGAGCCCCATGTGGTTTGTCCTTTCAGAAGGCCTATGACCCTGGCTGCTTTACCCTCAGCCACCAGAATGAGTTTCCCTCCCTGACAGTCAGTCTGGTGCTGCTGCAGAACACAAGACATATCTGGGACACAAGGAACTTTCACACTGGACAATCCATAAAGTGGGTGACTGTTATCCACACAATCATGAACTGCATCCAAAACCAAACCCTGGTAGAAACAGCACCAGTGGCAGCCACATATAGCCATCCTAAGATCCACAAAAAGTCACTAACTGTTGTCAACCTGTTTGCACACGAGACCCCTGGTGACCAGTCAGGTCTTGTGTTCACAGTCACAGGCTAGCTAGTGACAAGGTAAGTCTCACACCAGTTGGACATTACCTGTCCTTCACACCCTGGACAATCCACTCATCCCTGCTGTCCCATTTTCCCCTAAAGAGTCAGGGTAATAATGAAGTCCCCTTCATTCAGGGTCCATAGCTGTGGTAAAGACACAGCAAGACATAGGGTTCCCCACAAAATAAGGTCAACAGTACCAGGAATACTGTAAATAGCACTGTGGATGGTTGATAGCACTATCAAATCAGCATTGAACACAGAGTCTGTGAGAAGTGCCCAGCCATGGGAAGTGTCCACTGCCCTGGACCAGTGTGCTGAGAGGTGCTTCCAAGGACAGCAACAAGGCATTCATTCATGGTCCAGGCTTCTCTCCGCCCAGTGTGCACATTTTCTTCTATTTTAAATGGAAGCATAAAAGCTTCTTTGGGTCACATCAAGTCCCTCTTTTCACCACAGTGGCCTTCAACAGGCTTCCATCATCCAGTATGAGTGAGTGGGTGACTTGACCAGGGTTGGGTCTGTGGGAGCCACAGCCAACCCAAGCCTTGGTGTTCTGGGCATTCGCTCTGCTTTTGAGTGTGTGCATGTGGTGTTGGGGATGGAACCCAGGACCTGCCACTGAGCCACACCCAGCCCTGGCTTTGCTTTTAACACAGATACTTCCTCTCCTCTGTGGAGCATGTGACACCAAACATTTGACAAACAGAGAAACAGGCAGCCTGGGAACATTGTACCTTTGGGTTTGGCAGGGCAAGAAGACTGGCAGGTTCTTTCCTTATTTGCCAGACTTGTGGTGCTGATGCAGCTGCATGGTCAAGTGGGTGCCAGGACCAGGGAAGGCAGTGGCTCCTTCCTGGGGGTGCTCTTGGCTCCTTCCCACCTTCTGCTAGCAGAAGCTTTTCCATGTTCTGCTGATTTCCTTCTCAGTGGTCTTGCCCCTAGGCAACCTCAGGGCCAAAGAGACTGTCTCAGCAGCTGGAAGCCCCCAGTTAGCTGTGGCCAGATGTGAACAGTGGGAGTGGAAAAGCAGCCTGGACCCCACATCAGCAGGTCTGTGAGTCCAGTAGGGGAAGAGGTGTCCTGGAGCAGTATCATTTCATCCACCAACAAGAAAAGCCAACCAACAAACAGTCCCAGTCCCACAGCAAAGCCATCCTCCCAAGCCTTGGCTTTGTGTCTTACCCCTTCCACAAAAAAGGAAGAGAGGAGCCTTTTTTGCCTTGTGGCCCCCAACAGGAGTCCAATTAACAGGGTGGTGCTGAGTGTATAGGGGTGCTGAGTGTAAAGGAAGATCAGGCACTTCCTCACCAACTGCTTAGCTACCCTTTGTCTTAATAGGCAAGAAGGAGCCTTCAGTGTAACCTGAGTGAACTCACTAAACCCCTCTGCAGAGACGACCTTCTTCTTCCCAGCTGGGCCATCCACAGTCCAGATCCTGACCCCTGGGCCCAGCCACCCCAAGCTCCCACACACATGCACACTGTGTTGTTCCCCAGCTCCCCCAGATGGAATGGAATATGTCCTGGAGGAGTCCCCTGTTTGTGTGCAGAACAAGCAGGGGTGGAAAACCCTGAATACCCACTAGCTGGCATCCAACAGTCAACTAAAACAGTAATTCTGTGAGCTTCTGCTGCAGCCAACACCGAGACACCTGGATAGTGTGACCAGCCCCACTGAGAGGAGCAGCTCTGCAGGACCCCTGCTCCTGCTGGTTCTGCTCTCCAACCCCCACCTCAGCCAGGAAGGGGAGGCTGCAGGTCAGCCCTGTGCCGGTGAACAGGGGTATCAAAAAAGCAGGGCTCCTACATGGCCATGGTTTTTCCCCTGACCTATTTCTGAACCTCAGTTATATTTTTAAAACAGCTCAAACTTAAACCTGGCAGTCTGAGGTGGAAGTTGAGAAGTTTAAAGTGGATATGGAAGCTCCATCCTTCATCCAGGGGCAGGTAACACAGTGACACAGACTACAGATGGGCTGTTGTCCTCAGGGTGTACTCCTTGATTATTCCGATAAGCACAGGTAGTGTCCCCACTGTGTCAGGAGGCCTGGTTGAGGTCTGAGGGCCTCAGTGTCCCCACTGTGTCAGGAGGACCTGATCCTCAGCTGGACTCTTTCCAAATGGATCCGCACTGGAAACTTCTCTGAGTCACCCTCGTCTGAAAAGTAAAACAAGCAAGCTCTCCGCTCAGCACACATCTTCCCTCTAGCCATCTAGGCACCCCATGGACCCCATGGAGAACCCATAGACATCTGTCCCCCAGCCTGCGCCTCGGAGGTATGACCTTCCTTAATACAAGTCATTGCCCACCCTCCATCAGAGTTAACCTCCTAGTATGGCTCTCCCATGAGGCACCTAGACCCTCTCTCTCACTCTACCCAGCACCCCCATCCTTGGCCATGGGCACCTTTCTGCTCTTCACCTTGGCCTCCCCACCTTTGCTTAACCCCTACAATGTCCCTCTCCTCAGTGTCAGAGTCCTATCACTGCCACTTAGTGAATGTGACAAGCCAATCGCGACTCATTGTGCTCATGCCCTGCTCTTTATTCACCACACTCCTCAGGGTCCAGCCAGGAGCCCAGAGTGCCCAGCTCTGCTTTGAGCTGCTAAGACCCTCCCCAGGAACACATCCTCCTGTTGTGGCACCTTCTCTTACCCTGTGGCTATTGTGAGCAGGTGGGTTATCCAGGGGTTCCTTGTGATATGCAGACCAGGCTCTACAGCCTTGAGTTCCTAGAGACCCTTCATATTTTGATAGACAAGACACAGAGTTAGACCAGGTTCAGCCAGGGGCTTATTTTCCCACCCACCCTAGCCTGAGCTGGCCAGCTGGGGGCTACAGGGATCTGGAGGATATGGGGGGGTACACCATGTAGGCAGGTACAGGCATTACCCAGTGAGGAGCCGATGCTAGCCAGGCACTTCCCCTCCTCCTGTTGTCATGCACATGATGGCTTCCATCTCCTCTGTGCTTCTCCTTTCCTTCCTCCCTCCCGATGGCGTCACTCACTCTCATGGAAAAGGTGCCAGGCAGGGAGAACCACTCACCAACCCCATTGGAGCAGCCTGTGTCCAAGCATTGTTGGCCAGCAGGAACTTCCCACAGCTACTACTCCAGACACAGAGCACCAGGCCACCACTGTCTCAACCCAAAGGCCAGGCCAGGTCACTGAGGAGCCTGAGACTCAGGCCTCATCTACCCTGAACACCAGGGTCCCATGTGTGAGTCTGAGTGTGGTGAGGAGGGGAGTTGAGTGGTGGCTTTCAGGGGTGAGGCAAAGGAGCATAAGGAGCAGAGACCCCAAGACAGAACAATGTGGTCTGGACATGGAGGAGATGGCCATGTGGTCCCAGGGGTCCCAGCCCCAGCCCCACTTGCCACTTTCCCAGAACATAGCCCCAGTTCAGCAAAGCCAAGTGGCCATGACTAAAGGTCTGAGTTCCTGCGAGCTCTACCCCAGACAGCCACATGTGAGGGCAGCAGCTGCTGACTTGATTCACAATTGACACTACCCTGGAGCTGGGACATGGAGCCCAGCTTACCCAGGACAGCCCCTCTGAATGGAGGCTGCTGCCTAGTGGCTAGGGACAGCACAGAGCCCTGTGCCCACCTGTTCTACTAGACATGAAGCCCTAACCCCAGGCAACAGGGGGGATTGGAAGCCAGCCTGCCAAGCACCTGACTTTGGAAGTCATCCTAAAGACAGTGACCCTGTGAGGGGAAAGGATGTGAACTCCTTCCTTTTCTCCTGAGTAGAGTTGGGAGCTCTTCTCCAGTCAGATGCCCCTCAGGGGCCATGTCCACTAGGTTATTGATGGACCATGCCTGACCCCACCCCAAGTAGCCTCTTCTCGGGGTTGGGTTTGGGGGCCAGAAAGTAGTTGGTCTGTGGTTCCGTGAAACGCTCAAGTCTGTCCTCTGTCCTTGGTGAGCCTGTGACCCTGGCCACAGCCCCTGGTTGCTAGATAATGGTTGCAGTCCAGCAGGACAATATCAGACAGTTCTGGTAACGGTAGATAGCTATAGAGATTGTGAGTAGCCCCGGGAATAGTGGACCCAGGCCCTGAGATCCAAGCTCACAACCCAAACCAAAACAGCTTGATTCCTTCCCTTTGGCTCTCTCTCCTTTTTGGGAGAGGGGTGGTTCCATGTACCCTTTGAGGTGGTACATCTGGTGTCCCCTTTGGAAGGCCATGTAGTGTGACCACACTGTACTCTAGGCCTTGGCCTTCCTGGTGCAATGCTTGGTGATTCTGGAGGCAGAGGGACCCCCAAGTCCTAAGTCCCATGCTCTACCTCAACACTGCTGGTTTAGCACCTCTTCCGTGCCATGAACACGAGCCCTGCCTGGGCCCATTGCCGGAAGATGTCACAATCCACCCCAGGAAGGGAGTGGGAAAGTGGGTTCTCAACAAAGTCCAGGAGCATGTCTGGAGTTCAGAACCACATGCTGGGTTGGAACTCCCAAGCCTCAGAGTTTGCTAAAGCAACGTCCCAGGAGAATTGACTTGTGGGACATGCTCGGAAAGTGGGAGTCAAAATGAAGAAGTGAGAGGGGTCCTGGGTGGGTGGCCAGGGGGGTCTAGTGAAAGTCCATTAGGGGCTTCCAGGTCAGGGTCAGGTGATGCTTTGGCCTGAACAAGTCCTGGGACATCATGTGGGACAAAGCACAAGAGACATGGATGTTCTCCTATCCCTGGGTAGCAGGAAACACTTGGCAAATCTTCCGAGTTCTCAAAGTGAAGAACCCCACCTGTCAGGGCCACTATCCTCATCCTGATTCTCCATGGACACTTCCTCCCCTGTGTGTCTGAGCGATCAGCAGCTCTGATGAAACAGAGAGTAGGTTGGCCAGAGACTCTCAGGGGTCCTTGGTACAGGGCACCAGTGGAGAGCAGAGCTGAGGATAGTCAAGCCCCAAACTTCTTGGCCTTCTCCTTTCTCCTTCCCTCCTCCTCCCTCCAGTTGGGAACATCAGTCACACTTGGGAACACTCTTACATCCTCTTGTGCTCTGTGCCACAAGCTGACCCCAAAGTCTGAAGTAAAGGACAACCACAGGCCAGGCGGAGCCAAGAAGCATCCTGGTGTCTGCAAAACCTCCACCTCCTGCATTGATCAAGCAGTGACTGAGTTTCGAGGGTAAAATTCACCACACCATTGCTCAGTGGAGCTGATCCGATGGGGAACGTCAGGCCACTCCACGGGGAGGCCACTGGGATGAGTGTAGGACCTGCCCCAGGCAAGGGTTCCATTGGAGGCCATTATCTGGTGTCATCACTTGTAACTAATGGGAAAAAAGTCCCCACTCCAGCAGCTGCTAATGTGCTTGTGGGCTCAGCCCTGCCCCCAGCCTTCCTTTGGGTCATCTGTGTTTTCCCAGGTCATGGAGCATTAACCCCTCAAAGCCCAGGACAGCCCCCCATGGAGTGAGTGCCCTCAGGGACCCTGGTCCAGGCAGGTCAGGAGGCAGGGGCTTTCCATCTCAGGAGAGGCCAGTGCTAGTTACACCTGAAGGACACACCGGGAACCCAGGGACAGAAAATGAGGTCCAGTGTGTCCAATGCTGACTCAACTGCACCATTTCACAGAATCCATTCATTCACTTGTTTCAAAATGAACTTTTGTTATCAGTGAATTTCAGTTTGCAGATGTGAATGATCAGGCCCAAGTGGCCTACAAACCCTAGGCAGCCGGTCCAGGCTTGGATACCAAGCCTTGCAGAGACATCCTTAGTCCCGGTGTGCCTGACCCTGCCAGTCACTCGCTGGGAAGCAGAGGCCCACATAATTGGAAGGGGATCAGATCTCATTCTGAGGCTCTGACCCCCAACCTGTGCTTCTGCAAAGCAGCGCCCACCTTGCCCTGGTCTAATGCTGGTGGAAACTATAGCGCTCACTGTTCCCAGGCCTGAATCTGTGAGGCTTCAGCCGCTCACCCAGCAGAACAGGTAAGAACACTGGTTAATGGAGAGGGAGGCTGGTGTGACCAAACCATCCAAGCTGCACATTGAAGCAATTTACCCTAAACCAGGATCACACCGACTCTGGAAGATCACCTGAGCCATGATCATCCTTAGTGCTGCCTTAGAAGGTGGATGCTAGAGGCCTTGAGCCAGATGAGGGCGAGGAAAGACACCACAAGTCCTGGGTGAAGTCTTTTGCCCAGTCTGATTCTCCTCTACAGAGTACAGCCCGTGAATCCTCCAAAGAGGGCCTGGGTAGGCATAGCACCTGAGACCACCATGTTATGAGTGTCCTAACTCTAGGATGGGCTAGTCCTAGGTGCTCAGGATGGACTCAGTTAATACGAGTGGATACAGAAGTGACAGTATGGGTGGTTAGAGCATCACGGAAGACACAATAGACCTTGAACTCCTCAATCCCAGTGAAAAATACCACAGTGGAGCTGAAGGGGCATGACTGCCCACACTCTTACTCACCGAGTCCTGCACTCTTCCCTATTCCTCCATCTTCCTCCACCTTCTATCCCTGACCTCCGTCCTTACCCTTCATCCATCCCCATCCTCATTCCCAACTCCATTCTCCATCTATCTCTACCCTTCATTCATCCTCACTGCTCATCTGTCCTATCCCCCATCCATCCCACCCTATATCCATTCCCACTATATACATCCCCATCCTCCATCTGTCCCCATCTCAATCACCCATCCATCTCTACCCACAATTCATCCCCACTGTCCATCTATCCTACCCTCCATCCATTTCTGTCTCTATAGCCCACTTCCTGATCATACCCTCTGGCTGCCACATTCACCCTTCCTGTGTGTTGCCCACACAAACCCCACCAGCAAGAAAGATAAATTAATTACATGTTTAGACTTGGGTCCCATTGCCAAATATCTCATATATTCAATTATAACAAAATTTTAAAAAATCCCCAATCCAAAGCAGTCTTTGTCCACCAAGGCCCAAGTCCCTTCCCTCACAGGGCCTGATCAAGGCATGATGGACCCACAGTAGACTGAGCAAGTTTGCCTGGCTCTCCTTGTACAGTGGACCTGTGTGAGGACTTTCCTTCCCAAAGAAGCTTGTAAGGGATCCAAGGCATTATGGCAGGACCCCAGTTGCCCTTCTGTACTCTGTGTGACCCTTGTTGAGTCATTTAGCCTCTTGGAGATGATCCCAAAAGGTCTTCATGAATGTGTGTTGTGCCTTCCACCTTCTTGGAATGTACAGGTTATGAGATTCATTGGGGCCTAAATGTTGTGCATTACAGCAGACTCTCAACCCTTGCCTAGGGTATGCGAGACTGCTGTTCTGAGCTGCTGCCTCTCCCATCTGGGCCAAAGTCTCATGACCTGTGCCTACCGCCAGGAAAGGATGTGGTCATCTGAGGTTGTGTACTCATGATTGAGAATGTTGCCATTCGCTGCCCAGAGCCTAGGTCCTCGGGGTAGGGGGCTCATGTTGACCACAGGGTGAGAGACAGACCCACTGAGCCCAGCCCATTAGCATATGGCTCCTGTCCAGGCTCCGTCAAATGCCCCACACTCAGTACTCATTGCACCAGCTGAGCCTGACATGTGGATCAAATGAGGCCAGGTGGATATCGCCAAGGATCAGGCATCAAGGATAGTCAGGCCACCCCTGTTCCACTGACCTCAGATGATTAAAGAGCCCTCTGTCAGGGTGAACATGGTTCCCCCAAGTTCATGTCCTTCCCAGAACATCAGCGCCTTGTTTAGGAACAGGCAATTGCAGACGTAACTATGTAAGATGGTGCTATGCTGGGATGGGTGGACCCTTCTTCTGGTGTCCTTAAAAAAAAGGAGTAAGAAGTGGGCAGAGACACCATGAAGACTGAGCAGGAAATAGAGCACTGGGGCCACCTGGGAAGCTAGGAGTGGGGACAGCATCTCCAGCTCTCAGGGGGAGCCTGCTCTGCCAACACTATGGACTTGATGGCTAGGTTTTGAAGCTCCTGGTCTGTTGGGAACTCCCTCTGCAGATGGGCCCATGGTGAGTGGACACAAGAGATATCTGCAGATGGGTCCACAAGAGATAAGGTCTGAAATTATTCCTGAGAAAACCTGAGGGTTACTTTCTGGAGCTCAGTTAACTCCTGGTGTTTGGGGTGTTTAGAATCTCAGTGGTCCATCCAGTTAGGCTGAGGTAGAATGACAAGAGGAAGAGGGCTGTGGGTCAGGTCTGGACTTCAGCCTTCATCTACCCTATGTTCACTGTGGGTTTTGGCAAGTGGCTCAAATGCTCTAATCAAATTTTACCATGTTCATTTTTAAAAGCAGATTATTGAGCTGCCTTTTATGATAATAAAAGGCATATGATAAGCCATATATATTTGAAGTATGAAATTCAAAAAATGTTTTAGGTTTTCTTTTTGTCTTTTGATTTTTTAAAAAATATAATTTGCTCACATTTTTAATAGCATATAGCAATTATACAAAGGAATTTCATTTCAATATTTCCACAGATGGCAAACATGGCACTTTGAACAATTTCACCCCCTCTTCTGTACTATCTTAACCCTTCTCCCTCCTACCCCCAGATTTCATTATGCTGTCTTTGTATATATTTACCCCCTAGTACTTTCTCCTTTCCCCTCCTCCTCCCATTAATTCTCCTCCCAGGTACCCCTCTCCCATTATTATTATTACTATTATTATTACATTAGTTTAGATCTAGGTCTGGAATGTCAGTAAATATGTGATGTTTGGCTTATCTTGCTTAAAGTGATGATCTCTAGTTCCAACCATTTTCCTGCAAATGACATCATTTCATTCTTCTTTATGGCTAAAAAGTACTCTGTTGTGCAAATATACCACCCTTTCTTTATCCATTCATTATTTGTTGGGAACCTAACCTGCTTCCAAAGTTTGGTTGTTGTGAATACTGTTGCAATAAACATGGGTGTGCAGGTGTCTCTAATGTATGCTGACTTAACATTCCTTCAGGTATATACCCAAAAGTGATATAACAGGGTTATAAGATGCTGTCTGTTTAATTAAGTTGCCCATTTATTTATTGAATTATTTGTCCTTTGGTGTTTAATTTTTTGAGCTCTTTCTGTATTAAGTTGGCTCTTTGAAAATATAAATAAGATTATAAACCCTTAACCAACTTAACCAGAAGGAGGAGGGAGAAGACCCAAATTAATAAAATTAGAGATGACAGAGGGAATATCACATGAACACCAATGCAATTCAGAGGATTATTTGGGAAAATGCATATTGTAAAAAACTGGAAAATCTAGAAGAAATCTATAAATTTCTAGATGCATTTGACCTACTGAAATTGAACCAAGAGGCTATAAACCACTTGAACAGATATATAACAAGTAATGAGATTGAAGCAGTAATAAAGAGTCTCCCAATAAAGAAAAGCCCAGGACCAGACAGATTCACTGCTGAATTCTACTAGACCTTTAAGGAGAACTAAAATTCAATGCTTCTTAAACCATTCCACAAAAAGAAAGGGACGTATCACCACCAACTTATTCTGTAAAGCCAGCATTACCCTGATGAACATATATGCAAAAATTCTCAATAAAATACTTGGAAACTAAATTCAACAACATATTAAAAAGCTCATACACTACAATCAAGTTAGCTTCATTCCAGGGATGCAAGGATGGTTCAACATATGTAAATTAATAAACATAATACAACACATAAACAGAATCAAGGACAAAACCACATACTCATCTCAATAGACACAGAAAAAGCTTTTGACTAATTCAACATACTTTCATGATAAAAATTCTGAAGAAACTAGAAATAGAAGGAACACACCTCAACCTAGTAAGGCTATATACAACAAACCTACAGCCAACATCATACTAAATGTGGAAAAACTGGAATCATTTCTTCTAAAGTCAGGAACTAGACAAGAGTGTCTGTTCTCTTCACTCTTATTCAATAAAGTACTAGAATTCCTAGCCAGAGCAATAAGGTAAGAGAAAGGAAAAAAGGGATTCAAATAGGGAAAGAAGTCAATTATACCTATTTGCAAATAATATGATGCTATACTTAAAGGACCCTAAAGACTTCATGAAAAAAAATTCCCAGATTTGATAAATACTTTTAGCAATGTAGCAGGGTATAAAATAACGTACAAAACCCAGTAGCTTTTCTATGTGTCAACAATGAACAGTCTGAGAAATAAATCAGTTAAACAATTTCACTCACAATAGCCTAAAAAAAATACCTAGGAATAAACTTAACTAAGGGTGCAAAAGACCTCTACAACAAAAACTACAAAATCTTGTGAGAAATTGAAGAAGATATCAGAAGATGGAAAGAACTCCCATGTTCCTGGATTGGCCGAATTAATATTGTGAAAATGGCTGTACTACTGAAAACCATCTAGAGATTTAATGGAATGCCCATCAAAATCCAATGTCATGCTTCACAGAAATAGAAAAATCGATTCTAAAATTCATATGGAAACATAAAAGACCCTGAATACAAAAGAAAAAAGAAGTGATCTGAGCAAAATGAGTAATGCTGAAGGTATCACAGTACCAGACTTCGAGTCATACTACAGAGCCATAGAAACAAAAACAGCATGGTGCTGGCAAAAACAAACAAAAGACACAAAGACCAATACAACAGAATAAAAAACCCAGAAATAAAACCACACAGATACATCCTTCTGATTTTTTTTTACAAAGGAGTCTAAACTGTATATTAGAGAAAAGACAACCTGTTCAGCTGAGAAATGGGATACTGATAAGTAGAAGACTGAAACTAGACCCCAATCTCTCACCCTGTACAAAAATCAACTCAAAATGAATAAAAGATCAGAAGCTTTGGAACTAATATAGGAAAACATAGGGAAAATCTTGAAGATATAGTCATAAACAATTATTTTCTGAATAGGACTACAACTCCCAGAATACAAGAGCAAGAATTGACAAATGTAATCACAAGAAATTAAAAAGCCTCAGCACATCAAAGAAAACAATAACCAGAATCAAGACAGCTCATAGAATGGGAGAAAATCTTCACCAAGGATTAAAATTCAATGAGCTTCAACACATGTGTATCCTGATTAACCCATCACTGCAACCAGGGAATCAAACATACCCATTACCCACAAACATTTCCCTCTTGACGTCTTCACCCTGTCCTCCTTCCACATGCACTCCATCCCTAGAAAACCCCTAATCTTCTTTCTGTACTATGCATCCTAGAATCATACATACATGGAATAATGCAGTATGTACCTTTTTTTTTTTTAAATCAGGGTGCCGTCCCAAAGCATGGCTGGAAGACTTCATTGCTGTCATGTGTGTCAACTGATCCCTTGTACACAGAGCAGTATTCTTCTGTGTGGATAAACCACAAGTCACAATTCACCTGTTGACGAACATCTGAGTTGTTTGAAGATTTTATATTTTACAAAGAGAGTGGTGCTGGTCATCCATGTACAAGTCTTCTCATAGATGTCCTCTTTAATTTCTCCTGGGTGAATATCTGGGAGTGGTTGTCCTCCCTGTGGATGGTTAACTTTTTAAGGCACTAACAAAACATTCTTCAGAGTGATTGTATCCTTTCTCATCCCACCAACATCCTCACCAACACTAATCTTAGCTGATCTAATGGATGTCTACTGACATTTTGTGAGGTTTAATTTCATTTCCGTAATGACTAATGTGTTTTTATGTAATTATTTGACATTAGTTTATCTTCTAGGTGAAGTGTCTGTTCAAATATTGTGCTGAACTTTTTTGGATTGTTTGTTTTCTTATGATAGCTTTAAGAGTTATATATTACATATTTATTTGGTATGCAAGCCTTTCATCAAATATGTGTCAGAGATATTTTCCCTCAATCTGTGCTATTCCTTTCCATTTTGATTATGGTGTATTTTTCAGATTAGAAATTCTTCATATGATGAGTATAGTATTTGATTCATCATTTTTCATTTACAAATCTTGCTTTTGGTGTTGTATCTCAGAAATCTTTGCCTAATCAAGGTCACATAAAATTCCCCCATGTTTTGTTCTGAGAGTCTAATAGTTTTAGGTTCAAGGACATCTCTGATCCATATGAGTTCATTTATGTACACAATGCCATAGCTGGTGATCAGTTTTTGATGTGGATATCCAGTTTTTACAGACCATTTGTTGACAACACTATCTTTTTTGGCCAGAAATGTGTTTATTTCTGTACTTCTATGTCTATGCTAGTGATTTATGTGTCTATCAAAATGTCAGCACCAATCTGTCTTGATCGTACAGCTTTATGGTAGGTCTTTAAATTGGTCCTGTGAGTTCTCCAGCTTCACTCTTTTTTTTTTAAAGATATCTCATTATTCTAGGTTCTTTACATTTCCATGTGAGTTTTATAAATGGCTTCACAAAAAAGCTAGGATTTTGGTAGGAGTTGGGTTGAACCTATAAGTCAATTTTGGAGAGATGAGTCTTCTATCCATGCACACAATGTATTTCTCCACTCACTTAGAGTATCTTTCATTCCTCTCATTATGTTTTCACATCTTTAGCACAGTGACCGTAAGTATTTTGTGTTTTGTGCTATTGCAGAGAGCATTGTGCTTTAATTTAAGTTCCTGGTCACTTGTTGCAAGTATATGAGACACAACTGATTTTTAGATACTGGCTTTTTGAGCTGCAAACCTGACACCCCCATCCAATGATTGCATTGAGTTTTGAAGATCCCATCAGATTTTCCACATACCCAACCATGTCTGCCAACTAAAGTCAACTCTGCTTCCTCCTTTCCAACATGTTTCTTTCTCTTGCCTTATTGCATGGGCCAGAGCCTTAATGTGCTAATGGGCAGATGTGGTGGCATCCGTGCTATGGTCTATCTCGAGGGAATATCAGTGTTTTACCACTATTGTGTTCGTTTCAGGTTTTCCATAAATTCTCTTTATCAATTTGCTGAATATTTTTTCATCAGGAATAAATGTTGCATTTTGTCAAGTGCTACTTCTACAGCTATTGAGATGACCATGTGGTTTTTCTTCTGAATGTGAATTATACTGATTACTCATCTTCAAATCAGCCTTGCATTCTTGAGAATCACCTTGCTTGGTCATGATGTGTTATTGCTTTCATGTACTGTTGGATTTGATTTTATGAAATGCTTCCAGTGTTATAAATTTTGCATCTGCATTTGATGGAGTTAGTGAGCAGTCCTATTTTCTTATATTGTTCTCCTGCTTCTGCATTGGAGTCATGCTGCTCTCAGACACTAAGTTAGGAAGAAGTTCTTCCTTTTCAACTTTCTAGAAGACTGTGTAAAATTTTTGTGATTTCTTCCTCAGATGGTTAGAAGAATTCACTAGTGAAGCCATCTGACCCTGCAGTTTCCTTATGGGAAATTCTTAGTAAAAAAATTTTATTTCCTTGATAGATATAGGACTTCCCATCTTATTTATTCTTCAGTGAGTTTTAGTACCTTGTGTCTTTTGAGGAATTTTTCCACTTCAACCAACCTCATGAGAATAATTAGCAAATTGGTATCTTTATCCCAGATTATGGTTTTTGTTTTAAAAATCCAGTCTACTTAGTATCACATGGAATTGTTCATAATATTCCCTTAATATCGTCTTGGTGGATACAAGGAACCAGTCCCTGCCTTGTTCCTTCAGTGGCAATTTCTGCCTCTATCTATATCCCTGATCAAGCTGATTGGAGGTCAACCAAGTCTATTCACCTTTTCAAATAGTAAGTTTGGGGTTTTGTTGGAGTTTTTTTTTCCTATTTTTTTTAACTTTTAAATTTTACTGATTTCTAGACTTGCCTTTGTTGCTTCCTTTATTCTGCTTATTGTGGATTCAGACTTCTCTTCTTCTAGTTTCTTAACCACTCAGTTAAGAAACTAACTCTGCTTTCTCCATCATTCTCACCTCTGTTCACAAGAAATTCTGCTGCCCAAATCCTTAGATCCAAACCAGGTTCTTTCTTTACTTCTACCCCTCATGGTACCAGAGAGTAGACACACCATGCTTTCATCCCAGTCTTCAGGGTCCCTCTTCCCTGCCCGGGTCTTTCTCCAGTCCTCTGGCATGTCTTCCTGTGGCTGTCTACATTCTACTTCCCACCACAGCAGCACAGCAGACAGGGAGCTGGAGAGCAATCAGGCTTGTAGCCCAGAGCCCCCACCTCAGAATTCAACCAGTCAAGGTCACCATGCTGGGAAGAAGCTGTGACTATGGGAAGCCCACCCAGCTCCTGGAAGCATCCTCAGCAGAGCCCAACTTCAAAGCATTGCAAGCAGGGCCCAGACTAGACCTACCCCTTGCTGTTTGTGTCTACTCAGCTAAAAGAGAATTCCCAGGAAAGATGGAGCAGAAGCAAACCATTCCCTGCCACACCCTGGCCATATTCCAGACACAGAATATGTAGCAAGCCCAACACCATTTCTGATCACAGCTGACCCCAGGGCACAGCTCATATGCATAGTGTGTTAAATGTGTTTTCATGAGCTGCTGTGGCCCCTTTCTTTCAGTAGAACCAAGTGGTATTGGATGAGTTTTGAGGGACCCTACATCATGGAAGGCATAGTACACGAGGGTCCCTCAGTGATGTCTTGACTGTTCTGCTTGGCCCACTTCTCACCGAGTCTTCAAAGGCCTGGGGGCCTTGCTCAGAGGACACCAGTGGAGATTAAAAATGTCTCACTGAGGATTGCCTCTGTGAAATCTGCAGAGAAAAGCCTTGAGAAGTGTGTTTTGTAGAAACATTAGTATTAATTTAGCAGTGCAACAGTAAGATCCCCCTAAATTAAGACCCAACACACTTTGTAAAGCTGCACATCTCTGAGCAAGGGACCACTGCTGGGCAGGGTGGACTTAGTGTCTTGGGCCCCTCTTCAGTTCTCAGCTGCCTTCCTGCCCCCAAGGGCTTCCTGCCACCTTTGCAAGGACCATTCACACCCTGGAAAGTCTGAGGTGCTGTTCAGAGAACCTCTGATCTGTCACTTTTTTTTTATCAAGGTCCCTGCTGGACCTTAGGGGCAGCCACACATTGGGGAGACACGGAGCTCCCAATCACCCTTCTCTAGCCACCTGTATAGAGACTGAAGTTCTCACAGAAGAGAGCTTTGGGACCTCCAGGAGAGTGACTCAGGTGGCTGCACACTCACACACATATTATGTTATGCACCACACCACACCATACACCACTATCATACACTCACCATGCATACCACATAATACACTTCATATCATATAACACCATGCACTATACAGCACACACTATGAATCACTACACAGCACACAGCACATACAACATGCAGCACTTATCCAGTACACGCCACACACCACGTTACACATCATGCATGCAAACCACACTAACACCACATACCACACATACATCACGTCACATATCACAGGGCACACATCACACACACACACACACCACTCTACATATCACATGGCCACAATACACACATCACACACTGTATATCGTACATATATACCACACACAAGTGCATGCACACATGATGAGTTTATGAACATATACACACACATACAGGACCTAGACACCTAGGAGTATAGACAGTAGTCTATGTCCCTAAGAGCTCCACTCAGAAGGTTCAAGCTAGTCACCCTCCTGGACCAACTCCTAGTCTGGTGGTGAAGGCTGGGATTGAGCCTTCAGTTCCCTGTCTTGTTCTACAGGACACATGGCCCTAATGCTGGTGTGCAGTGACTCACATACTGTCTCACAAGCAGCCACCGGTACCAAAGGCTAACAGGGGTGGACTAAATGTGTCTTGGGTGGCATGGGGGTTGCTCAACTCAACCCTCCCAAGGCTGCTGAAGAAGAGGGTGGTGGTGCATGGCATTTTACTGACCAAGACACAGGACTGGAGCGGAGGGTGACCAGCCTGGCACCTCACACACCGCAGCTCTGAGGTGGCTCTGATGTCCATCCAGACCTGTTCCATGCCACACCTGGGCTCTTAAACCGAGCTACTGCCTTCCAGGGCAGGTGCCTTACTAAGTGCAGAATGGGGCACAAAGCATTTTGATTCAGAAAATGGTGATCCTTCATGAATGCAGTGGAGGAGCGCTCACTTCAAGCCCCAGGCACTCTATTCACTCGGATTTAACAAGTGGGAAGCCACACCACCGGGGACAAAGGTAGGGCAGAGATTCTGATCCCATGGTGTTGCTTTCTGCTTTGGAGAGGGCATGACACATTTTCCTGCCAATATTATCATCCAAGCAAAACCAGAGGGAGAGGCAAAAAGCAAGCTCATTTTCACATGAAGGTTGTTAAATGTTAACACACTTACATCGCAAGGCATTTAGAGAGAAATTGCTATTTCTCTCATAATATTTTATTTAGTTATGATTATGGAATGACAGGAAGTTTTGAGTAGGTATAAAGGCAGCTTATATGGTAGAAATGTAGTCCTCACAGTTCTGGATACTGGAGCTCCAAGATCAAAGCACTGGCCTATTCAATTCCTGTTCCTCTTCCTGAGTTATAGAGGAGACAGCCACCTCCTCACTGAGTTCCCACGTGGCAGAGAGGCAGAGAGACTCCACAGCTCTCTGTCTCTCTCTCTCTCTTTCTCTCTCTCTCTCTCTCTCATTCTCTTTTTCCTATGAGAGGAAACTGTGAAAATATGGCCTCCATCACCATGGTCCTACAACACCAAGAAGGAAGGGTCCTCACAGGTAAGGGTGAGCACCTCAAAGGAAGCTCCAGAGGAGAGAGCCTGCTTGCCAGGAGAGGTTGGAGTCAGGGAGGAAGGAAAGTTGAAGGGGCTGGCACAGATTTCTGACCAGAGTCTCAAGACACAGGATGTGAGGCTGGGATAATCTCAGGCAATGTGGATATAGTCTTCTCATTTCACAGCTTTGACCCTGAGAAATGAGTAGTTTCTCCCACCTGACATGAGATGTCCACGCTATGGGCTGTCATCTCTCCTGAAAGAAGGGTGTCCCTCTGTGACCCACATTTTCAACCTGAGTGAGGAGATGTTGTCTGAGGCAAGAGCTGGAGTGTCCTTGCGCACCTCCCAGGGCAATCCTGGGAGGCAGGCATTGCCCAGGCAAAAGGTCCAGGATGGCCACCAGATCATCTCTTCTCCTGTGCATGAGTGGGCTAGACCACAGGCACTGATACCATTCCCTTGATAAAGTGCAGACCCATCTGAGCCTGAGCCCAGGAACAGCCCTATGCAGCTGGGGCAGGCAGAGCAATACTCGCTTTGCTGTACTGCTACTTGAGGACATGGACACAAGGACCTGTACCAAGAAAACAACAGGCACAGGAGATGGGAGCCACTGAGATGCTACAGTCTATCAACCTAGCAATCCTGCCTCTGGTGGCCTGAGTTGCCAATGGTCTGCAAGGCTGCCCTTTGAAAACAGACAGGAGCCCCACTGTGAGCACGCAGGCCCCACCTTGTGTCCTGTGCCTGGCCTGGCTCAGGCACAGGGCTGGGCAGAGCTCAGAGCCACAGCCTCTCCTCCGGCTCTCCAGGGCTCTGCAGGCTCAGGCAGAAGTGCAGATATCTGACGTCGAGCTTAATGAAGTCCCCGTGAGAGGCCGTGGGGCAGCCTCGCTGCGCAGATGGCTCTTTGTCCCCATTGACACCTGCCATCTGCTTGTTTGTCTAAATGATGCTGCAGGGGCAGGGGGCTCCCAATCTGCTGCCCAGGCTCCGCCCACCTCTGCGACCTCCTGACCCTGGGCCAGACAGGTCCACAGAGTTGTTCTTACAGCACAGTGGGTCCACACTGCCCATGCTCACAGTCCCTCCCAGGATCAGTGCGCCAGCAGCAAGGAGGAGGGGAAGCAGGTCAGGAGTAGGGGGAGGAGGAGATGGAAGGGGGAGGAAGAGAAGGAAGAAGGGAGGGGGAGGCATAAGAGGGGAAAAGAGGGAGGAGCTGATGGAGGAGGGGGAGAAAGAGGAGGAAAAGGGGGAGGAGCAGAGGAAAGAGGAGATTTGGGGAGTAGCAGGGGGAGAAGGAGGAGGAGGGGAAGAGGCACAGGAAGAATAAAGACAGGAGGAGAAGAGAAGAAGGGAGGAGAGGAAAAGGGGGGAGAAGGGAAAGAAGAAAAGGAGGAGAGAGGCACAGCAGCTGCCCCAGGTCCCATGGTTCCCCTGCTCCAGAGAAGCTTGAATTTCAAAGCTTAGCCCTCACACCTGTTCCCAAGGAGAATGTCACATAAAAGAGAGGCTGGACAGCAGCTCCGCAGAACAAATGCTGACCAGCCTAGGGACAGAGGACAGCAGCCACATGGGCGCATAGCTCCTCCTGCTTCCTGACAAGATGGGAGTGAGGGAGAAAAGTCTACTTTTCAAGTTGCACAACTGAAAACAAGGACACAAAAATTTACTGTTGGTCCCCATGGGGAGTATTGCCAAAAGCAAGGTGGTGGCACTGGAAGGGCACTGACAATTGAGGCTGGCCCTGTGTTTCTGTGTTATTCTGGTTGCTCCTTTAAGGGTCCTGTGGGTCTGACATGGCCATCCAGTTTCCACAGGAGGACAGAGCAGTGTAGCAGGCTCACACCTCCCAGTGCCCATGTGAGCTCTTCAGGTCTGTCTGCAGAGCTCAGCCTCCTGACTCCCCGGGAGGGTAACAGGCTCCAAAACCTGGAGTCTCTGCCAGAGACATGATCAGTCACTTTCACATTCCCTCTCAGGACCTCAGGTGGGGGTGGGGGCCAGGCCTCAAGGTAGCCTTCGGAAGGTCCCCTGCTCAGTCCCCCAGAGAAAGTTCACGAGTTTGATACAACCTCTGAGTTACTGTGGAGCCAAAGTGACTTCATAACAGCCACAGGGAAAGAGCCTGGCCACTCCAGGCCCCAGAGTCTGCATTTTCCCAGGGCTCTGGCCCTTGACTGTCTTCCTCTGAATAAGAGCCCAAAGCTGGAGCACAGCAGCAGGGAAAGACAGCTATGCTCCATTGGGATTAAGACCACCATTCCTCAAGGGAAAATGGGCTAATGAATTCTCCACAAGAGCTCAGACCTGCAGCCAGGGCCACCAAACATGGCCACTCACTTCACAGCCAACACACAGAGAAGGTTCTGGACAGGATGGCACAGGGACCCTCCTGTCAACCCTGTAGAGTATAGACATTGTCCTTTTGGATCTGTCATATGGGGAGAGAACCTGGCCCACACCAGGGCTTCCACAATGTCTTTCAAAGGTGTAGTCAGTCTTTCACCTGGCATCGCCCCAAATCTCTTTCCACCCTCATCTTTAGCCACTAGACTAACAGGTCTGTTTGGTTTGCATATAGATTCCATCCTTCCTGTCAATTTTTATAGAAGTAGGCTCACATGTGACATCATTGGGCCATGTACAAACAGGATCACAGCCTCCCCACCTGAGGGAGCTGGTGGCTCTGCTTACCACAGAGCCCAGGCCCCTCAGCAAGTTTTCTGTTCAAGTGTGCAAAATTGCATGAAAAGTTAGACAGCTTAACTCAGATCCTAAACAACAAGCAGCTTTGTTCTGTGGATAGTGGTGGGAATTTGGAGAAATTTGATGGAACACATTGATTTTACAGGTTTTCTTGTTCTGTGTTTCTAGGAAGTGGTTGACATCAGGGACCTAGCACCTGGCAAGGGGTCACCTGACAGTCTGCCCTGGCATGTTGACAGCTGGCCAATGTCTAGTTTAAATGTGAACCCCAAGGACAGTCTCTTTTTTGCAGAACAGATTAAAGTTTAAATAGGATGAGCATCACATGGATTAACAAAGAGCCCCAGCATCCTCAGGGTCCAATCTAGAGAAAAATGTGGACCTCAGTGGGTGGCATGGAGATACAGCAGGGGGAGAAGTCCAAGGACTTGAGTGGTCAGGATAGGAAAAGGCTTCCAAGGCTGACTCTGGGTGGTCAAGAGGACTGTCCTTGCTCATGGTCCACACCCTGGGCCTGCAGTGACATCTATCTTCAAGGCTTTCATTCTGTGATCGCCATCACAAATGACAAAGAAAGGAGCAGTTATCTGGTTTCCATGTGCCCAGCACACAGAACTCCACCTGGTGTGAGAAGAAGCAAACCGAATTAATTATGCCTTGAAAGAACTGACTGCAGGTAATGACCACGTGTTCATCACCTGGCTATCTGGGTAGTAAAACCAGGCAATTTCTGTGGGCCAAGAACTAGTTGTCATGTACCCAAAGGCCAGCTCCCTGGGGAGCACCTGCCTGCTTAACAAATGGGAAATTGAGGCAGGTCAAGATAAAGTAGATGCTGAGTCACACAGCTGACTCAGGGGAGGGCACTCAGATTCAGAGTATCCATCTGCCCTGTGCAGGACTTCAGTGTTTCAAACCAGGGCAGTATAGCACTGCATCATGGAAAGTGGTGGGGTCTGGGGAGCTCAGGTGGACCACAAACCCCTTGGAGAAACACCAGGCACAAAGGGCTCAGTGGATGCTATTCATGACTCCCCAACAATTGGGCAAGCAGCACATTGGCAAGGGAATGAGGTAGCCCCAGGAAGCCCCTCAACCTGGATCCCAGGTGGGATAGGTGGGAAGCTGGCAGAGAGGGACTGAAGCAAGCAGGAGAGAGGCTGAGTACTTAAGGCAATGCCGATGGCTTTCCTGAAAGTTTCTCAGACTTGGTGCACAGTGGAGCCTTGGGAATGAGAGAGCCTGACCGGAAGGTAGCTCCCCGAGGACCTCGCATCTCCCTAGACAGAAGATGGAGCATAAATTACTTTGGGGGCAGTAAACAGATTGGTAGTGAATAAGCCAGAATTCTCAGTGTTCAAAGGAAGCCCCCAGATTTACATGTTTTTGTGGGCACCGTGGAGTATTTTCAGCTAATTATATGTCTTGAAATAACTTTGTTATTGTGGTAAGAATTCTGTCTTTCTGATATTCTGAAGTCATGGGAGAGGACAGTGCACCAATTAACAACATCATCACAATTTGTGGGAAAGGCTTTGGGGTGAAGGGTTGGATGTCTGCATGTCTTGTCCATAGATGGCCAACTCTATGTGCGTTTGGGTTGCTCTCCAGACCTCTGCTCTTCTGCTGAGGGAAAGGTCTGGTGTAACTGGACTGCCCAGCATCCTAACTGATAGTGGAGAATGGTCCTGATTTCTCTGTGTTCAATACTAGGAATGAAGCATATCTGTGTGGGTTCCCAAAGCTTTCTGCAGCTCACATCACAGACTGCCATATTTATCTGCCACTGGAACACAGGCTATTGGGGGATAGCTGGTTCCCATCAATTCTGCTCCTGGACTCTGGAGAAGGCTCTCTGGATGGCTCAGTGACCCCACATGGAGATATGGAATCATCAAACATTTATAGGGTCATCAGTAGGCCGTGAAGGCTCCAGGAACCTGGCTCCTCCCTGCTGCTTTTTCCAGCTGTGAACCTGAGCTCTTCTGTCTGTGCCCAAGGCACCATCTTCTCCACTTTGGTCTTGTCTGACCCAGGCCCCTCAGCAGGCAGGTTCTACCCTTCCAAGGCTGCAAGAGAACTCCATGTTGAGCTTGATATTCCTCAGAGTCTGTCTTTCCATCTCCTTTTCCATTACTTCCCTTTTAGCACCATTTTTGCTTTGTTCTGCTGGCCATCCCCAACTACAGCACAACTTTCTCAGGAGCCAGGACTCTGTATCAATGGTGCCCCAGTCCAACAAATATGTGCTGAACAAAAGAATTCAGTAATGCCCCAACAGCCTCTCCTTGCCTCTTTACATGAAACTAGTTTTTAAAACCAAGAATAAAAGGCATTTGGATTTACGTGCTTCTTGAATTTCTCATTCCCAGTCCCTTGCAAGATCATTGTTCTAGGCTGAATGACCTACTTTCCTCCTCAGGCCTGGGGCTCCAAGAGGCCAATGGTGGCACAGCTGGGAAGACATCTTCCTGTTTCTGAAAATAGAACGCTACTTAAACAAAATGTTTGACAAATTGCTGGTGACTGGAGCAATATCGTTAATCCCATTTGCATTTTTCAATTAAGTGTTCCCAACTGTAGGATGATAGCTTGTATTTATGGAACAGCCCAGTGTTCCAAGGCACTTCACACAGGAAACCCTAAACCTGCGGCCTCTGCCCCAGCTGTGGAAGACCACAAAGTGGCCACTTCTCATGGGAAGTATGAGGCCAGTCACTGGGACAGGAAGGGGAGCAGCAGCATCCTGGAGTGAGGGACCCCAAAAAGGCAGCAGGGGAAATGGGGACAAGATGTAGCAATGGAACCTCCAAGCTGATCTGCAGAACTGGAGCAAGAAATGCCCACGTTGCCATTAAGAGGGTAGAAATGGGTCAGCACTGACCCAGGGTCTAGTCTTCCTGGAAGAACAGAGCTCCGTGGTCTAACTCAACTAAACTATTTCCCAGCCCTGTCTGTCACTCCTGTCTACTGTCCCTGGTCAGGAAGCCACTGAATGCAGCAGTAGTCATCACTGCTCCACACTCAGCACCTCCAGAAAACCTGGTTCTTCCTGCTCCTCAGCACATGCCTGTCCTTCCTCCTCAGAACACATGTTTCTTTCTTCCTCAGCACACACCTGTCCCTCCTCTTCAGCACACAGCACATGCTTATCCTTTTTTCTCAGCACAGGTGTGTCCTATCTCCTCAGCACACGCCTGTCCTTCCTCCTTAGCGCACACCTATCCTTCGCCTTCAGCACACAGTGGCAAACTTGCATCATGCCATCCTCGGTAGAGACATATAGGATGGACATGCACCTGGCAGGAGCAGGAAAACAGTGCCCTGCTGCCTACTCGTTTGTGCAGAAGACTCTCAGCCACAGGGTCAGGAGGAAGGGCCTGGGGACTGAAGCCAGACCTTGAGAACACAGATGTGCCAGCCGGAGAGAGCCCAGATGGAGTGTGGTGGACCAGGGCACATGGGCAGGAAGAAAAATAGACCCACATCAAAGATCACCAAATGCTGGGGAGCTGTGGAAGTGGAGAGGCCAGACACACATTTGAGGAAAAGGGGAGTATGAAGCAGCCAGGGGAAAAAAGCAGAGGAGATGCTGCAGGGGGCTCAGGTGAGATCCTGGAAAAGGCTGCACAGAGCAGTGGACTTGCTGGGCCAGACGGTGGCACAGGGGCCGAGAGGAGATTGCTGGGTAATACATGTAAGCTTCTAAAGATGCAGCCTGTGAGCTGGAGGCAAGGGCTTGGTGGCAAAGAGAACATGGTGAATGTGGTATGGGTTTGGAGCTCAGAGGATCAGAGCAAGAGGAGGGGACAAGTACATGAAGCCACAGGAGTCCCACACTGGAGGGGCTGAGCGAGGAGAGAAGGGATGGTGAGGAGAAGAGGCACCAGCTCAGGCCTGTGGTAAGAAGTGGTATCCACAGGAAAGGGAAGAACAGGATGAGACCAGATTGTCTGGTGTCCCCACCCCACCCCTGGTACATAAGCCACCCCCTGCGATCCAGCCTGAGAGCGTTTGAAAGCACTTGCCAGGCCATCCTGACAGTGTGTGCCACAGCCATGGAACCACAGAGGTCCTTCTTTCTGCACATGGCCACGTTAACAGGATGCTTGCCCCACGTGCTGCTGCTCAGGACCAGGCCCAGCTTCACCACAGCCTGATGGCCTAATCTCACCAGAAGAGGACCTGGTCTAAGCCAACAGGTGACCTGCAGGCTGCAGCCGCTGTGTTGTGCCCATTTTTCTTGGCCAGGTCCCCACGCAGGCTGTTATGTGCTGGAGGTTGCTCAGTCTTTGTCACAAATACACTTGTCACATGAGGGAAACCATATATGAGTATGAGAGTCACCTACTGTACTGGGCCACCTGCTTGTCCAGGAAGGCTGGAATCCTTATGACCTCAGCCAGCAGTGGAGGCCATGGATTTCCTGCCCTTGTGGGCACCTGGTAGTGGTCTGTCCCAGAGCTGCAGACCTGGAAGGACCTCTCGTGGCTCCTCCCTGACACGTGTTTTTTTTCTCGGCAGACATCAGCTGGAGCAGCTGAGACCTGAGTGTCCCCACTAGAGACACGGCAGGAGAGGCCACCGTGAGTACCCAGCCAGGTGTCTCCAGGGCACAGCACCCAGCCTGGAGTCACCACATGCTGGTGCTGTCTCTTTGTTCATTGGTCCAACACATTTTCCTTTCCTGCTACTGTCTTCAGAAGGAATATTTCAAAACTGTCATGAAAAGCAGCTGTAAAAGCAGGTTATTATTTTCTTCCTCCACCTCATTGTTTAAAACGAATGTGAAATTATATCTTCCTCTGACACTAAAAAGTTTAAATGTCATTCTCAGGCTAGGATTGTTAAAAAAACGCATGTCACTTAAATAACCCTAAATAAGGCTCTGGACTCTGCAGGCCAGCTGCCTGTTGCCACCATCCTGTGCGTGGTCTGCGATGCAGTTTCTCTCTAGCTCCTGGCTGATAGGCTTCCTGCTGCCCAGCCTGCTCCGTGGTCTGTGGATGCCCTTGTTCAGGCAGCCCACATGGCTCTCCACTTTTGCCCTTACCCCAGAGGCCTGGGATAAATGCACTCATGGGTAGGTCACACTGCATGCCAGAGTCTCCTTCCAGATTTCCTGGTCAGGGCTCGCTTGTATTTCATTGCCTTTCGATTTCCCGATTGCACCTTTCTGTAAAGAACAGAAACATAAGAATAGACAATAGTTCCCAGTCCCCGTCACCATGCATCCCCAGAGCCAGTCTCTTCCCATACCCCCTGCCATCAGACCGCTGTGCCCTGCTCCAACCCATGCAATGCTATGCATACATGCTTGCTGTGTTGTCACCACTCCAGGGCATTTTGGAGTGGCATGATGTCTGGTGTCCACCTGAGACTGTGGGGCTGCTGGAGCCCTTGTCCTGCTGGCAGGCATCTCCTCCCTCCTGTGTTGTTACTGCCAGGACACCGGGTCCATACTCACAGCCTCCTTACCTCACTCATGTTTCTATGAGGTAAGTATTGCAGGCAGGAATTGATAGGTCAGAGAGGAGGTGCAGTTTAAATTTAATCAATGCTGATAGGTTTTCTGACAAAATGTATTTAAAGAAATGTGCACCAGTGACCTGAAGCCCCACAGTGAGCACTGTCATTCCTTCTTAT
The DNA here is from genome assembly GCF_047511655.1 of Castor canadensis. Taxonomy (NCBI): domain Eukaryota; kingdom Metazoa; phylum Chordata; class Mammalia; order Rodentia; family Castoridae; genus Castor; species Castor canadensis. The sequence goes on along the minus strand of NC_133386.1, from coordinate 357,048 downwards.
CTGACAGGTGAGAAGCCATGTTTTCTCTGCAGACCCCAACCCCTCAGGAGCTGAGCAATGTCTTAATATTTCCCGCTCATCTGTATCTCTGCATTTGTACATGCCTCAAATCTTGACCACTCTCTTCTTTGTCATGAATTTTCCTTTCCAGTGCCTTTCTATTGTTCCCATGAAAGATTTGCTGTGTCCTCAGTACCAACCCTCCCCATCCATACATGACAAGCCACATTCTTGATTTTATGTGTCTACACAGCCTGACATACTGACATGCCACACTTACCAATCTTCCTTCTACCTTGTTTGGTCTGTGTAATCTCTGGCCCTAGGATTATAAAGAAATTCTTCCTTTCTTCTATCACTTGGGAATTCTTATTTCCTCTGGATCTTCCTGTCTGTGGAATTTAATTTTGTAAATGGCTTGGTACCTATGAAATCCTGCACCACTCTGACAAATTCAGCTTCTAGGATTGTGTCCGGTGGGACTGGCTGCCCTTCCTGTGCAGCATTTGGAGCCTGCTGTCCTCAGTATCTTCCTTGCTCTGTCTGGTTTGCATTCCCCAGCCTTCTGTGATCACCTCCATCAACATGACCAGTTTGCTGAGACCTCCATGTAGAAAACTGGTCTTTCATCCTTGCCTCCCATGTGAGTGGGAGGCAGGAGGAGTTGCAACAGAGGCACTGCTCATTGGGTTTTTTGCACTTGCTCAGTTAGCAATGACCTTGCTCTCCTGTAGCCACCTTATTCTGAAGCCAGAGAGGCTGAGCCCAGAAAGGCAGCCAGAGGCCCACTGTGGGTGCTGACGCCATGGGACACACTTCCCAGGCCCTGGCTGTGTCTGGCAGGCCCCATGGCAGAGCACCTGCCCCTCTCAACCAGGCTGGTCCCACACCCCCCAGCTGCTGCTAGAGTAGCTATTTCCAAGCAGGGCCAACTCCCCACATATCCAGTGTCCCTGGAGAGTGCCCAGTTCCCAAGGTCGCAGCTCCTATAAACCACCATGTAACCAGGGCCCGCCTTGTCTGGCCTCTCTCCTCTTCCCACATAAACCTCAGGGTCCTCTTTGCTGAGGACACCAGAGCCAGGCCAGACCCTGAGACCTTGGGGTAAGACTACTTCACTCCTGTCCTGCTCCACATGGCATCATAAGGTGCCAGCTGGAGGCCAAAACCATAGACTAGTGGTGCTCAGACCCTGGGTACTCCCAAAGTTGAGGAGACTCAACAGAACTTAGGGAACAAGGAACTCAATAGGGGCTGAAACCACCTACCTGGTCTTTACTTGGCTTCTGTTTGGGGCAGGGTTGGGAAATGGGTCAGCATGCAGGGGCCTGATCCATCGCTTCAGGGAGCACTGCCCTGTGGTCACCACTTACTTAGATCTGATCACAGATGCCTGACCTCAGTCTCTTGACCACATTTTTTGCCCTAAACTCACCTGAGAGTGTTTAGATTTGTCTGCTTTTACTTGAACAGCTCAAATTCTCACTGCACTCAAGTACCAGGTATCACCTGTGTGGTATGTGCCCTGAAGCCAGTCCCCTGCAAGTCTCCTGCACATAGCCAGCTGCCCCCCACCCCCCGTGTGTCTCCTGGACATGGCCTTGCACACTGAGGCCAGCACCCATGTCAGCTTGACTCTCCCACTTACCACAGTTTTGTCTTCTGGAGGCTGGAGGACGGTTGACCTGGAAGAGGTCTGGGTGCATGGTTGTAGGAGACATGCCTGCTCTGGTCTCTTGACACTGTCATCAGGGACAAGACTCTCTGTTGACGCTTCCAGTTCACATCTGACTTGGCTACACTCTGAAGGTGACCCTCCAAGACGTTGGAAACTCCCTGATTACATATGACTCCCAGCACATCATTCTACAAATTTTGCCTAGAGTTGATGAGAAATTCATTTCATACCAGTCTGTCTGGAAGGTGATTACGGAGAGAAAATAGAATCAATTCAATGTGAGGCAGGGCGTGAAGCCTGACCTGATGCACCAAGGCCAACTTTCATACATAAGTCCCCACTGCCTATTCCTGCACAGACCTTCCTGCTTTCAGACCCCTAACCCTGCACATCCTCAAGCCCATACCTGGAGTCACTTCTAGGAAGGACAGATGGCACAAAAGATGAGGTCTCTGTACACCCCAAGTCAGGCTCCTCAAATTAAACTGCTGCTTCCCTTTCTTAATTCCCTCTACACAGCTCAACTGTTGACTGAAGTATTTCAGTAATTAGAATGTCAATGCTCTTCCAATGCCTTTACTGGACAGAATGGCTTCCATGTTTTGAAGGCCCCTTGGACTCACAACCTTTAGTTCCCTGGCCATGCAGCACACAACACTTGGGGGACACCAGGGACCTGTTCCATGGCAGAGAAGTCTATCAAGCCTTCAGACACTTTTCATGGACAGAGAAGAGGAGGGTCTTGAGAAGGAGGAGGTGACAGTAGGGAGAGGAAGGAGGTGACAGTAAGGAGAGGAAGGATGTGACGGGGTGACAGTACTGAGAAGGAGGAGGTGACAGTGATGACATTAGAGAGAGGAAGGTACCCATGGTGACAGTACTGAGAGGAAGGTGACAGTGATGATAGTACTGAGAGGATGGAGGTGGCAGTACTGAGAGGAAGGAGGTGACAGTACTGAGAGGAAGGAGGTGACAATGAGTAGTATGCTGAGAGGGAGGAGGTCACAGTGAGGGATGTCCTGAGATGGATGAGGTCACAGTGAGGAGAGTCCTGGGAAGGAAGAGGTCACAGTGAGGAAGGTCTTGATACAGAGAAGCCATTAGCCCTTTATGAATGGTCTCCTTCTAGCAGCCTGATCTCTGTGGCCTCCTGTCTCTTTTGGGCTCTGGGTGTGGTCTGATCACATCCATAAGAAGATGGACAATCACTGCCCTGGAAGCGACCCTTTCATCAAAGGGAGGTAAAGACTATTTTTTGTAGAATGTGACTTAAGCTGTTATGCCTAAATGAATACTTAAATCTTAAAAGTCTAATCATTACCATTCACTTGCTAAAAATAACTGTCTCCCTTCATCCGTATTTAGAACAGAAAACACAGGGCTCTCAAGAGTCTGTGGAGGGGACTCCTGTCGGGCTGGCCTTTGTAACCCCTTCCTGGCTCTGCACCCGCCCTATGTGCTCATCTACTGAGTCCTGGGCATGGAGGGCTGAGAAAAGAAAGGACCAAAATCACAAAGGCCCTTCTTGAATGAGGCTAGGATGGTAGCTCCCACAAGACACACAGACTGAATAGAAGTTAGGCCCAGGCAGATCCACCTGTAGGCATTACTAGATCTTTCTGGGCCTCAGTTTCCTCATATGCCAGATGAGGCTCCCATATCTCTGCTGTGCATGATTTCCCTGTCCTAGTGGGCATCGTGGCTGCTGACCACAGGCTTCACGGGTTGCGGGAGGTACTGCTTTTTTGACCAATCTTGACAGCAACCATCAAGAATGGTGATAAGTCTGGGGTCTTGTTCTACTTACAAGCTCACTAGAGAGCCTGCTGTGTTCTGTGGATGCTGGCAGATGTGATGATTTGCACTCTGTGCCAACTCCATGCTCTCAGTTCCTTGGCAGCACCAGGAGCAGGCAGCACTAAGAGCAGGCAGCACCTGCACACAGGGAGTGTGTGTGTTACAGGAGACTCCCAGACTTGAGGCACCTGCACTTGAATGATAGCCATGGGAGCCTGTCTTGATCCTGAAGGAGATGCTGTGCCCCAAACCTGTTCGTTGCACTGAAGTCTGGAGTGGGAAGACAAGGCAGCACCCTGCCTGTCCAAAGTGCAGAAATAAGAGAAAGCTTCCAGGCTACGGTGTGCCTCAGCTCATTGTCTAAGGAACACAGCAAGGTATAGTAGAAAGTAGATTTAGTACAGTTTTGCAAAGGTAAAAACGCTCTCTATACCTAGCTTTTAAAGTCTTTTTTGTTGAAAACTAATGTTGGATAATGTTGAATGTTAATAAATGCTTTTTCTGCATCTATCAGGAGGGCCATAGTTTTTCTCCAAGTCCGTCAATGCTGTATTGAGAGGTTTTCTGACGTTGAACTGTCCTTGTATTTCTGAGAGGAGCCAACTGGATCACACTGTGTTGCTTTTCAAATACAACGTTTGATTCAGTTGTATTGCACTTTATTTAGGAACTTTTGCATCTACACTTATGAGTGAAATGAATCTACAGTTTTCATTTCACATATTGTCTTCATCTGGTTTTGGAATTGAGATTATTCTAGCCTTGTTAAGTAGGCATGTTTTTACTCTTGTCTTTCCAGAATAAATGTCTACATTGGAATTAACTCTGAGCTCAGGTTTGAGGGACAGTGGCGTTTATGTTCCCTTTTCAGTTTCTTCAATACTTGTCCATTTAATCAAGTTTCCTATTTTTGGGAACAATCTGGCATTTTATTTTGTTCCAAAAATGCATCCATTTTGTCTGTGTTTGCAAGTTTGAGATTATTTCATCGACTTCTTGTCTCTGTTGCAGGTGATTGCAGCTCTGCTGTGATGTAGCTGCCACTCCTCTGCCTTCCCACTGCTAGGTCCACACTGTCTACTTGTGGTTTGCTCCTCCATCAGCTGTGCCAGGTGCCCTTCAAAAGAAGCTTTGGTTTCATTGGTCTTCTCTATTGTTTTGCATGCTGTGTTTGTTTTCTTGCTGTGTTTTCTATTTCATTGGTCTTTCTTGTGACTTTATTACTGATTTCCTTCTTCCTCTTTGGATTTTCTCTGCTGACTCTTTTCAAATTTGAATTGAATACTTACTTTATACTTTTCTGACATGCTTATTTTCAGATAAATATACTTAAAGCAAAACATTTCTAAGTTCAGCATTAGTTGTGATCCACGACAGATGTGCATGTACACAAGTCCATGAGCACACATGTATGCACACATGTGAGTAAATGCACACGCTCTCGCTCTCTCTCTCTCTCTCTCTGTGTGCGCGTGTGTGTGTGTGTTGTCTATCAAGGAGCTCATCCCTTCAACTTCCAATCTCATTGCTTCTTTCTTTGTAGGTATTTACCTCGTTGGTTATCACATTTATATGAGCTTTATTATACATGCTTACTGTTATTACTTCTCTCCTGTGGTTCCATCTGGTTATTTTATAACTCCATTCTGTTCACATCTCCCCCTAGGTGGGCACACTCAGCATGCTTTCCTCACCAGCAGCTCCTCTCTGCTTTGGGAGTCAGGAGCCTGTCTGCCCCAGGACACAGACACAGCTGCTTTCTCTGCAGTCCTTTCAAGGTGGGTGTGCCTGTTGGGGGTGTTGAGGGGAACCTTGCTGTTGGCCTGTGTACTCTTGTTCCTTTGAGGGTAATGGGTACCCTTTCAGGTCATGTTTATTGGGTAAGAGCCATGACCAGGTCTGGACCAAGTCATCAGGAAGGAGCTGAGTGACAGGAGAGAGGACTGGCAGAGAGTCCTACATGCCAGAGCCACAGGGCTTTGCAGCCTCCTTGTTACTAACTGCCAGGAGACTGCTTGGTGAAGAGATGACATCTAGGTTCTAAGAATCATCATAGCAAGGAGGCAGGGGTTGAGTCTAACCCCCTCAGGGTCAGAATGGGGAGGTGGCCTTGGGTGTGACAGCCACCCCCACACCATGCTCCATACATGCTAATATTTGGGGAGAGGCCAGCAAGGGTAGAAAACCTCAATGCAGTCTCCAGTAGCTTGTCACTGAGCCTACCCACCGAGCCCCCAAGCCTGTTGGCTCTCTCTGTCTGCACATCCCAGACCTTCATTTCTCTCTTGCTTCTGTTGGTTGCCGGACACCACCCCATGTGCAAAATTTCCTGGACCCCCGAGCCAGCATTGCCTGCCCTTCAGTGAGGCCACCCTGTTCTAAACGCAAAGATAAAGACCAACTGAAAAGAGATTCTCAGCCCCAATCTCACAAACACCAGCCAGGAAAGGGAAAAGCCATCCAGTCTGTCCAAAATGGTTGCTTCTCTGTCCCCAGCTTCAAACTCTGTCATTTGGATTAACATCTAATAAGGTAACAGCCACAGACAAGTACCACCAGGAATCCCACAGCAAAAGGGCCATATGTGTGGAAGACTCAGGAACATGTCACTAACCAAGGCTGTTGTGCTTTCAACCTACAGAAAACCAACTTAAACCAGCTTAGAAGGCAAAAGTGCAGAACCTGTTTTGGCCTAGTCCCTGAGAAGGTTGCGGCTGAGCCCTAGGCACTTGGGATGTCAGAGAAACCAGCATTTTAGGGACACTCACAAGTGACAGTCATGGTCCACACACCACCTGTGAGTGAACATATTTGATAAACAAAACAACCCAAGGGCACAGGATACCACTAGGATTTCCATCTTATTAATTAGGAAATAGAGGTTAGTAAGTGCATGTTAATAAGGGATAAAGCCAGGATTTTAGCAGAATCCTTGATACAACCAGGGCACTTTTCTACAAACAGGCCACACCCCTTCATTGCCACCCTTTTCCAAGTCAGGTTCTCTGTCAGTCTTCTCCATGTGACAGCAACGGTCATCAGAAGCTCCTGAGGTTTTTAGTTTAAGGCTTCTACCACTGCAGACTGATACACCCTGGGCTAAGGTCAAAGCACCAGTAAAGGAGTCTCATTGTGCCTGTGGGGCAGGTGTCCTAACCAAACCAAACAGGACGTTGATATCAGAAAGGAGCCCAACTGTAGGCACTGTGGCTGCTCCCATACTTGATCCCAAAAGCCAGGTGGGGCCAGGCAAGCCCATACAGGGCCTCACAGAGGAGGGGAAGATATTTCTGAGCAAAGTGAGTTTGCTTGATTGTTTTCAGTTTCTGTTTGTTGACCTAGATTTTAAGCTTTGTACGTTTCTTTTAAATTTAAGTTGTGATAAAAAGGCTTCTCATTTTAACCATACAAGTGCCCTCTATGGTGAATAAATATGTTTGATAATGCTATTTCATAATCTACCAACTTGTCTTGCTCCCCAGGTAGTGAACAGTGCTCTGCAAAAGGAAAGGAAGTTGTCAGTCACTCATCAAGAGCCTGGCTCTCTTCCACCCAGCTCAACTAGGACTCACAATTTTGATTCTGGTCCCTCTCCTTAAATTTTGCATCAATCCACACTTATCTACTTATGACTTCTTGAATGTCAACCTTAACCGCTGTTTTGGTGGTGGTGGTGGAGTTATTTGCTTGCTGTTTTCAAGACTTGTGTTGCACATATTTCGAAGTTTGTGAAGCTTGAGGCCACTTGCTCAAGGGTTCCTCCCATGTCCCTACTTGTTCAAGCAATGGTGTCATGGCTCTTCAGAGGATCAGGGTTTGCCTAAGAGGGACCCAGGGAGGTGGTCAAGATGGATTCAGGGACTTACTTTTATTCCTATGACATTATTTTCCCTTTTTTGTTTGGTTTATTGTTTTCTGTTCCTTTGCAGAGACATTGCACATGCATTGCTATGAATTTTAAGTAATTAAGAAGAAAACTTTTTATTGTGGTTTGGATGTGAAATGCCACCCAAAAACTCCTGCACTGAAGGCTTGGTGTCCAATGTAGCAGTGTTCAGAGGTGTAGCTTTGGGGAACTGATTGGCTCATAAGTGCTCTGATCTGTCAACAGAAATACCCATTGGTGGTCTTATAATTTGATGGCATTATTGGAAGGTGTTTGGGAGGAGGGGATTCTAGTTGGAAGAAGTCTGTCACTGGGGATGAGTCTTGGAAGGTTTCCTGGAGGTGAGCAGCCTTCCCTTCCACATACTCCCCTACCATGATGCTCTGCTTCACCTCAGGCACAAAGCAACGGAGCCAGCTAACCATGGACTAAAACCATGAGCCAAAGTAAATCCTTCCTTTCTGAAATTATATTTTCTCAAGGATTTGTCACAGTGATGGCAAGACTGACTGTCAACTAGCTGACACAACTTTGAAGAGGCAAATCAGCGTCCTGTAGAAAGTGATGTGTGAATGATAGCCTCTCTCTTCCCAATTCCCCAACCTATCATATGATTACCTAGCTATTTGCCTATATTCCAGATTTCACTTTCCATACAAATAGAAATGAAGGCTCCCAAATACCCTACACCCTTAATTAAAGCACAAGCAACAGCTAAGACATATGTACCTCTTAATCCAAAAGGATATATTGACAGACTTCCTGGTCTCCAAAGGAAGAACCTAAATCCTGCAAACAATGTAACTGTGAACACACCAAAGGCAACCCCAAAGGAAAGTCAGAGGTAGATTAAAAAATGAATCATAATGTTAAATTTAGCAAAGAAAACTATTAATAATGCCTAGAAATTCCCATTTTAATCCATATCTAAATCATAAGTATTGTTTTAATATGAATTCTCTAATAAATATTTCAAATTTTAATTTCTAAAGAGAAGTCTTTTATTAAGAACACTAGCTTTTTGAGGGCACTGGCTTTTGGGGGGTTTGGGTTTGAACTCAAGCTTGGTAGGCAGGTGCTCTACCACATTAGCCACTCTACCAGCCCTTTTTCTGTGATGGGTTTTTTCAAGATAGGGTCTCCTGAATTCTTTGCCTGGGGCTGGCTTTGAACTGCAGTCCTCCTGATAGAACACTAATATTTTGACCAATACAGCCATAAACCTAAGAGTATTATTCACATGGTGGCAACTTTCCAAAACAGAGGCTCAAAGAGCAGAGATAAAATGAAAGATTGCAAAGCTCCACCCACAACAATGACCAAAGTTCCAGAAGTGGCTTCTCAAGCCATCCCTCAAGCTGGGCTCTGTACATCCACTGCACAATGGCCACAAAATCCAAATTCTCTTCAGTATGCCTCCTTGCCCCTGGTCCCCAAGAGCAGTGCAGGAGAGCAAAGTGTGGGGCTGTTCAGAATTTGCAGCCAGTGCTCCAACAACATTTCCCGTCTGAATGTCCACCTAACTCTAGGAGCCTCAAATGTGCTCCTAATCTTAGTGTAACACCTGAAACTACTGGAGGAAAACATAGGGAAACACTTCAAGATCTAAGAAATCTAGGCAATGAATTCTTGAATAGGACTCCAATAGCTGAAGAAATAAAAGCAAGGATTGACAAGGGATACTACATTAAATTTAAAAGCTTCTGCTCAACAAAAGAAACAATCAGCAGAGTGAAGAAACAACCTATAGAATGCGAGAAAATCTTTGCCAACTGTTCATCTATTAATATTGAGAATATATAAATAATTCAAAAAATTGAAGATGAAAAGAGCAAATAATCAAATCAATAAATGGGCAAATGAACTGAACACACACTTTTCAAATGAAGAAGTACAAATGACCAATAAATACATGAAAAATGTTCAACATTTTTAGCTATCAGAGAAATGCAAATCAAAGCTACATTAAGATTCCATCTTAACTCAGACAGAAGGACTATCATCAAGAAAACAAACTATAACAAATGCTGGTGAGGATGCAGAAAAAAATGAACACTTATACACTATTGGTGAGAATGTAAATTAGTACAGCCACTATGGGAATCAGTATTGAGGTTCTTCACAAAACTAACAATAAACCTACCATACGATCCTGCTGTATCACTTCTGGGTATGTACTTGAGGAATCTAAGTCAGTGTTCAACAGAGATACCTGTACACATGTGTTCATAGCCACACCATGGAGTCAGCAGAGCTGCCCACCAACATAAAACTGGATGAAAAAAATGTTATAGATACATATGTACACATACATGCACACACAATTGAGTACTGGTCAACCATAACAAAGAATGAAATGCAATTTTCAGGAAAATGGATGGAACTGAAGATCAGGATATCAAGCAAAATAAGCCAGTCTCAAAAGACAAGTTGTGAGACAGTCTCACGTGTTTTCTCTCATTTGTGGAATATAGGTGGAGAAAAGAACATCAAAGTTAAAGGGAGACTCTAGGGATATGGAAAGGAAAAGTGGGAGGTAGTGAGTAACAGAGGGGTGATTATGATCAAAGTACACTATATGCATATGTGGAAGTGTCACATGAAACCCCTCTGCACAATTAATATATGCTAATAAAAACCATGATGATAAAAGACAGAATGATATGCCCCTGTTCTTCATAATTTAAATGGAGGCCAACTTCATGCAGAACCTGGAAGCAATGTCACTGTACTGCTATTGCTTCTTGAGACAGCTGGGTCAGCATTCTCTTGATGCATTTTCAAATAATATAATTTCAACAACTAAAGAAAAAAACCTGCTCTCTGGTGCATTAAAGTGAAAGCCTTTCACGTATTCCAGCTACAAGTTTAGTTCAACATTCCATAGTAGGTATGCAGCCACAACCACCCTGTGAGAAAACCCAGTGGAGGAGTGTGTTCACGTGTGGCTGCTGTATGCTCACTGTCTTCCACCTGGCCCCTTCACAGCCACGGTCTGATCTCCTCATCCATATTGCTGTCCTGTCACTGCTTGTCTGAATCCTGGAAGACCCTCTGCTGCTGTGGAGGGTCCTCCTCTGCAGGAGTGGGTTACCTCTCCTCGAGCTACTTGGCTTATTTCTGTTGGGTGGGATTTAGAGCCAGATCCATGGCCTTTGCCACCCCAAGACAAGACCATTTTCACCCAAGGATGACCTGCAGAAAGGATTAGATGAAGAGGGAGGAGTAGAGGGAGTGGATGATGGGAGTGCATATTAGTTTTGGCTCACACTGCTTCAGGCTGTGGTCATCCTCTGCAGAAGATCTGGATTTGGTGTGCTCGGATATCCCTTCAAATCTAAGCCATCAGGAGACAGTTTTGGCAGCACACCAAGGACCATGCCTACTGCCAGCCCCAAAATGCATCCCCTCAGCACAAAATGGGGATAAACACAGTATCTCTAGCACTTGTGAGGCTCATTGAAGCAATTTTCACCAAGTGTTTAGCTCTGTGAATACCAATGGCATAAACTGGACTCCTGCATTTATTTTTCCACAGTCACAGGAAAGAGGATCTGCCCCCACTTCCCTGTCCTCAACACGGCTCCACTTCAGGGAACATGGAATTCTAAGGTCATTCCTACTGAAAGAGGCTGAACTTGACCTTCACTTACTACTGGTAGAGCTGAGGTGCTAACACTGAACATTCTTGCAGCTCATCCAACTTACCCAGAGAACTATGGAAACAGGAACCTCAGTTTTTTTGCACAACAGCTGGGAGAGCTGATGGGGTTGCTAGCAGGTTCCCTCAGTCGTTCTCACCCTAGTCATCCTACAAATGAGGAAACAAGAGCTTAAACAATTTGCCAAAGGTCACATATAGCAAGTGAACACCGGGAAACATACTTCTGTAGTGTTTGTCTAGGGATTAACAGGCTCAGATTCATGCCTATTTCCTAAGAGTTCATTAGGAATAGCACCCAACCTGCCTAAAATATTAACAATGACAAAAATTTAAAAAAATAAAAGCTCTTGAAAAACTGAAAAATAGGCTTACTTCAATCACACCTGGCTGGGCTTTTTTGTTGACCAGAAGCCACAGAGCCATGCAGCACAGATCCTCATGGATGCTGGAAGTAGGAAGTGCACACAGGCAACCAAATGCTCTCCACGTGCTGGAATGGCTTATTGCAGAGCTGGTAGAAGAACCTTGGGTGCTGTGCCTCCACTGCCAGCATTCCTGTGACAGTACCAATTACTAACAAAGAGTAGCTCCCAAGGGGAAGTGGTGAGGGGTCTGCCAGGGCACAAGCATGTGGAAGTCACCAGAGGGGCCTGGCTCAATAGGAAGCTCTAAGTAGGAAAGATGAAGGGGCCGGGCCAAAGCGTTCCAACAACTGTCTCTGGTTGAGCGAGCAATGAGCACACACAGATGTGAAAATCATAATCTAAACTGAACTTCAGTGGAGGACATTCACGGATCAGCCACCATGCACTTCATACATTATTTTCTTCATGAACAGACTGTCTTACTGCCAATGCAAACTATTAATCCAAAGATCCCCTCAAAGTCCCCAGGCCACTGCTAATTAGAGGGTATGCACAGACTTGGGCTCAACTCTTCAACTGTTTTATACACTTCCCAAAGGGCAGCTGTAATGACAGTTTCTTAACACCCAGTGCAAGAATTCCACGTCAACCTCTGTAGGAACCATTCCCAAGCAGCAGGCAGAAGAGAATGGTAATATTGTTCTGCCCCTGAAGAGGGAGGAGCTGGAGATTGCAGTCCTACTTGCAGAGTCCACAGGCAAATTTGAAGAACAATTGACTTTATTGAGTGAATTATAAACCCACTGTGGGTCAAGCTAACTCCAGGGACAAATATCTGCTCTCTCTGGAGTTCAGGAAATGCCAACACCAACCTCCAGTGACCAGCCATCCATGTCCTGTTCTGTCAAAGGACTCAGTTCCCTGAACAGTGGTCAGACTGAGCAGCTTGAAGGGAGCCAGGGGTGACAACTCTCACGGGAATGGCTGGTTTGGAAGAGGTGACACTTTAGGACGAGCTCATAGCTACACAGCCTCAGCAAGGGTGTGCCATGCAATCTGCAGTTAGTAAGTGCACCATACATTCCTAATGATCAGTTGCAAAGCTACCAGCAAAGGCAACCTTTTAAATGGCTTCATTGCAGGAAGTGGAGTTTTGAAGTAACTTTCCATGTCAAGCAAAAAGCTTGGCTTCATGTCCCCACCCCACCTCCAGGGAAATTGGCACAGTGATTGCCCACATAGAAGAAATTAGGTTCAAGATTCAAGAATCCTCTCTGGTCCAACACAGCAACTTAGCTCTCCTAAGCACACATGAAATGGGGAACATAAAGAGGCCCTTCGCTACTCATTCTCTGATACTCAGGCATGAACCTTAGGCATGGCCCCAGGCGCCCACCCACAGGAAATTACTAGATTCTGTAAACCTCTAAATGGACATAAATATTGCTTAGAGCTTTGTTGTTGTATTAGAAAATTGTGGGTTTGGTTTCCTCCAAAACAGAGTAACACATAATGTCAAAGAAATCTTTGCAGACGAGGAACCCCTCTCCCAGGATCACTCCTCTGGCCCTTCTCCAGAATCTTAGCACCCTGGGAGTCTGGTCAGAGTCAACCACAGACACTGTCAGCCAATGCAAGCTCTTCAGGCTTGCACCAGTGATGGAAGGGCCCAGATGAGATTCTTGGCAAAGTACAAACCCTAAGCAGATCTGACAATGAGCAACAAGAACCCATGGCTGATGAGAGAGAAGTCCAGTAAGAACCCCTCCAGGGCAGCCAGGCCCAGCTGTTCTAGGTGTCAAGAGCCTCAACTCAAATCAGAGTCAGCAGCACATTTGAACCCCAGCCTTGGTCCGATGAGAACCATCATAACTACCAGGTAGAATAAAAATTATGTATAGATGCAGAAGGAGGGGCAGGTGCAGATGAGGGAGAGAGATGCAGACGCAGATACAGGTATAGATATAATTGCAGATGCAGGTACGGGTAAAATACAGATACAATGCAGATGCAAAAGCGAGAAGAGATGCAGATGCATGTAGATACGAAAGAAGGTGTAAGTAAGTGCAAATGCAGATGCACATAGTTGTAGATACAGATACAAATGCAGATACAGATGTAAATGCAAGTACAGATGCAGATGCAAATTAAGCTACAGAGGCCTAGGTGTGCCTCTGACCTGCCCTTGCCAAATTTCAGAGTCCTCCTAATAAAGTCCTTCCTGACTCCTCTAATAATCACCCCCTCTGCAGTTCCCTGTGCCCCCCACGTCTGTCCTTTCTCTTATCTTGTATTCCTGGCAGAGGCCCAGTCCCATCTTCCTGCTCTCTGTCTTCCTCACTCAAGGATTCTGCAGGTGGTTATTCTGGTCCAGGTGTGTTCCTTCCTCTCCTCCTTAACAGGGAGCATGCCTCTGCTGAGCTGCCCTTCTTGTTGAGAAAGAACTGTGGCACCTGGTCCTCCATTTCTACACCCTGAACCGTGAGGGTGGGGTGGTCAGCACTTCTCACACCTGCATATGTGTGTGAGCCAGCTAGGGTCTTGTCAAATGCAAACTCTAGTTCAGAATATCTGGGGTGAAACCTGGGTGTCTGTACTCCTAAGAAAAGACCAGGTGGCCCAGGGCTGCTGGTCCAGGAATCACACATCGAGTAGCCAGGGACCAGGTGGTCTCTTACCTTCTGGAGCTAATTTTCCAGGAGAGAACAGTAAAGTTGTGATAAAGCATGTGGTGGAGGCCTGGACTCATAGAGTTTGATCCCAGCTCTACTCTTTGCAGTGGGTGACCTTAGGCATATGACTTAAAACCCTAGGCTACAATGCTCTTATTAGAAGCACAGGGGTAAAATCTGCCCTAGGTCTCATTTTGCTGTGATTACCTACAATAAATCATGTGAAGGGTGGGCACTGAGCCTGCCTAGGAAGAGCCATTGCTGCCAGTTCTCACCTGGTCCAAGCTCCTACTTAGCACCCAGGGCCCCAGAGCCTCAAATGCTGGTGCAGAAGAGGAGGGAGAGGAGGAGCAGCAGGGCTGTAGGAGCTGGGGCTTAGGAGCTGCTAGCCACCTGGATGCCCACCTGACAGCATCCCTGGGCTTCAGCCAGTGGGGCATCTGGAACATTCACCTTTTATTAAGCCCTGGCTAAGGGCCTGCCTGCCCTGAAGCATCATGGTTCTCGGCAAGAGGCCATGAACTGTAGGGACGGGAACTGGAGGAGAAAATCTTTTGTTTTGTAAACACAACACTTGGCTCTAAGGAGAATGAATTCAAATCAAAGAACCTATGAGACCACAGATCTTTCTGAAAACTCACATGTTGTCTCTATCCACCTATAGGAAAGAGAATTAGGATTGTCTTTCTAAGGCATGTTAATGTATAATGAAATTCAGTAACCAAATTATGGACTCTTAATTAAAATCAGCTTCATAGGATTCTACCTGGAACTCCAGTGCGAGTCCTTTGCAAGGTGACAACAGTCAGCCTTATTAACCACTTCAGATATGCAATATCCTGTTTGCATAACCCATGCTCATAGTTACCATCAGCCTAAGGATGAGGGCACTTTTGTATTACAGCTCACGAGCAATAACTGTCCACCTGCAAGTTACTCCAGACACAGCAATGAGCCTCTTCTGCTTAAGTTGGTGCTTGTTCTATCCATCCTGTTGGTCAGCTTGATTTATACAGACATCATACAAACGAGGGTGTATTGTGCTGGGGGTGGGAAGGGACTTGTACAGGACCTGAAAGTTAGCCAATTTCCATCCTACTCCCAGCCATGTTGCTTTGTGCTAGGGAAATGTCCATTATGTGAGTGGTACCTTCCATCCTGCCTCCCGATGTGCTCTTGTACACAGTGACCATATTCAGAAAAGACTTCCTGGGGCAGCTCACAGGGCCCAGGCAGCAAAGCCCATGGGTTTAGAGCAGAGCTCCAGAGGAGAGGAAAGGAGGGAGGCTGGGGAATTTCCAGGGAGTCACTCAAGTCAACAAATAAAGAGCAAAACAATATGCAAAATAGCACTGGGAACATTCAGGTGCTTTATCTGCCAGGTGGCAGTCTTTGTGTGGAAGCCTAGTGTGGCAGCTTTGGGCTGTGCTGAAAAAAACTGTATGTTTTCTAGGGCCATGCCAGGCGGCCTGGGGTCTTGGGGGCACATCCTCTGTTCTTGGCCGCATCCCCTATTTTTCCATCAACTATAAGTTTTCCAAGCATTTTCCATGCTCACTCCCCCTCAGAGGATATTTCTGTCAAATTAACCTAACATCTCCTCCATTTAAGAATCCATAGCAAGCTGCCCTCTCCATGCTGGGAGCCTGCCCTCCCAGCTGAGGGCTTGGGGCTTTCCAGGACCCAGACTTAGGCTGGGGCAGCAGGCCAGCAAGCAAGGATGAGTGGTTCTAAGCAGCCACCCCAGCCCGCCTCCCTTCCTCCCACAGTTTGCCGAGAGCCTGTGTTCCATCAGGAAGATTGAGGCCAGAACCTCTGTGATCCTGAGAGCCTTGGAACAAGCCCAGGGCAGGCACACCAGCCCAGTGTAGTCTGTCTGTCTGCGGTTCTTCTGCCTGACAGACCTGGCCTCACTCCAGCACACACTCCTTGGCACAGCCCCTCACCTGTGCGTCCTGCCTCTACCTGACCCCTCTCCCTCAAGCCTTCCCATTGCTCCCTAACTGAAGACTCTGATTGTGTCTTAACAGACTTAGAAAAAGCTGCGGATACAGGTTTGTGCTGTTGTTGACAGACAATAGAATTGGCCTTTCTATGTGCACAGGTCTGGGAATTTTAACAGACCAAGTAACCGCAACTAGTCAGGGCATGGAACCCAACACCACTCCCCCAAACAACCTCTCTGCAGTCCCACTCTGCCCCTGCCTGAGCCCTTCCTCCTCTACTTCTGTCTTCTGGGAATGTCTTATAGATGGAACTATAGGGACAGGACCCAGGGTCTTGCTTCCGTCATTTGAAAAACTCTTGAGTTTCACCCATGCTGTTCCTCCTTACTGCTGAGTTGTGCTCTGCGGCATGGGTGTGTTTATCCATTCATCCACTGAAGAGTCTGACTTCATTCCAGTTTTTGCCAATCATGAATACAGCTGCTATACGTATTTGTGTGCAGGTGTCTGAGAGAGAACAGGTTCTCATTTCCCTCCAGGAAATGCTAAGTGGGATTGCTGAGTCACACAGTACATTTAATTCTGAAAGCAGCTGCCAGGCTGTTTTCCACAGCAGCTGGGCCATTTTCACCATCCACCAGAACTACTTGTGCATTCCAGGTGCTCCATACCTGTCAGCACTTGGTGTTGTCAGTGTTTGCTATTTGAGCCATTTGAATGGGTGGGCAAGTAGGATCCCATCACGGTTTTAATTTGCATTTCCCTAAGGACTAATGATGTTAAATCTCTTTCGTGTGCTCACTTGCCATCTTGGTGAAGCATCTACCTAAGTATCTTACCCGTTTTTGCATGGGGTTGTTTATTTTCTTGCTATTGAATTTTGAGTATTCTTTATATGTTTACAATCCCTTTGATGGATATGTGATTTTCTCCCAGACTATAACTTGCCTTTTAACAGTGTCTTATACAGAACAAAATCTTTTCATTTTAATTTTTGTAGATTACGTTTTTGATGTGTGTTTCAAAAACTGTTTGGCTAACCCCAGGTTTTGAGAATTTTCTCCTGTTTTCTTCTAAGCATTTTACAGTTTTCATTTCACATTTAGAATGATAACACATTTTGTGTTAATTTTTACAAGGTTCAAGGTTTAAGTCAACATTCATTTTTTATATACAAATGGATATCCTGTTGTTCCAAAAAGCATTTGTAAAAAAGATATCCTTTCTTTATTGAATTGCCTTTGAATCTCTGCCAAAAACCAATTGGCCATATCTGTGTTGGTCTATGTCTGGGCTATTTATTCTGTTCCCTTGATTTATGTATCTGTCAGTGCTAATATGAAGACAGTTGAAATTACTATAACCTTTAAAATTGAGCAGTGCAATCTCTGGAACTTCATTCTTTTTCAAAATTGTTTTGACTTTTCTAGATTTTTGCTGTTCCATACAAATTTTAGAATCACTTTTCTACATACACAAAAATCTAATAGGGATTTTGATCAGAATTGCATTAAATGTGTAGGTTATCTGAAGAGAGTCAGCATATTTACTGTGTTGAGTTTTCCATTGGATGGAAAGTGGTATGTCTCTTTATTAATTTAGGCCTTTTTTGGTGGGAGGACTGGGGTTTGAACTCAGGGCTTTGCACCTGTGAGGCAGGTGCTTTTCCACTTGAGCCATACCCCCTGACCTAGGCCTCTTTGTTTTCATGAGTGTTCTGTGGTTTTTACACTACAGATCCTAAGTATACCTATTGTTAGACTTTGTGTCAGACAGCTTGTCATTGCTGTGACGACATACCTGAGATAAAAACACTTAAGGGAAGAAGGCTTTGTTTTGTTCTGTCTCATGGTTTAGGTCCACGGTGACTTGGCTCCACTGCTTCTGGTGCCATGTGTAATGAGGCAGGAAGTCATGGCAAGGAGCATTTGGTGAGCAAAGAGGCCTGTCTCATGGTGGACAGAATGCAGAGAAAGAGAGAAGAGGGGGCCAGGAACAAGTTATACCCTTCAAAGGCACACTCCCCAGTGACCTACCCATTACCCTGTGACTTATCCCCTCCCCTCATAATCTACCCCCTCTAGCTAAGGCCCACATCTTAATAGTCCATTCAGCTATGAATTCATCAAGGGATTAACCCACTGATTAATTTAACACCCTCATGATCCAATCAAAAGCAAGATTGGGACCAAGAACTCAACACATGAACCTGTCAGGGGGATATTGCCTCTCTAAACCATACATCCTAACCCTGAGCCCTAAAGTATCATATCCATCTCACAATCAAAATATATTCAATCCATCTCCAAGAGTCCCCAAGGTCTTAACAGTTCTTGCATTTCTCAAAAGTCTAAGTCCAACTCACTTTTGAGACACAAGAAAACTCTTAGCTGTGAGATCCTATAAAGATCAAAAACAACCCAAGCATCAGTGACTCGTGTCTTTAATGCTAGCTACTTGGGAAACTGAGATTGGGAGGATCAGAGTTCCAGCCCAGTCAAAACATTTGCAAGACACCATCTCAACTGATAGATGGGCATGGTGACATGTGTCTGTCATTCCAAGTTACATGATAGGCTCAGATCAGGAATATCACAGTTCCAAGCCAGCCAGGGAAAAAGCTGGATGTGGTGGCACATGCCTGTCATCCCAGCTACAGTAGGAAACCTAAAATTGGAGTATCATGGGCAAAAAGCAAGACTCTATCTCCAAAATAACCAGAGCAAAAAGAGCTGAAGATGTAGCTCAAGTAGTAGAGTGCTGCCTTCTGAGCACAAAGGCCTGAGTTCAAAACCCTAGTACCACACATACAAAAAAAAAGTAAAAACAAGTTACATACTTCTAAGATACAATGGGAGAGCATAAATGTTTCCCTTTCAAAGGGGAGGAATAGGGACACCAAAAGGAGGGGTTGGATCAAAGCGAGACAAGACCAGAACCCAACAGAGAAACATTAAACTCTGTAGCTCCATGCCTGGGATGGGGTGTGTGGTCTCATGATGTGAGCACCAGAAGGCTTGGGAAGCCCCTTCCCATGGCCTTTCCAGCTTCAGCCCACATGGGTCTTTCTTGGACTGGCTCAGGTCACCGTCTGTTGGTTTCCTTAGCATTCCTGGCATCTCTAGCATTCAGTGATCTCCATTTTACTTTCAGCTTCATTCTCACAGCTTTACATATTGCCCATTCATGGGCTCTCCACAGGAATCCTGACCCTGGCTTCCCAGGCTTTCCTTTGAAATCCGGGTGGAAGCCTCCAGGACCTCCTAACTCTTGCATTCTGCATGGCTGAAAAACCAGCATTATATGATTACACTAAGGTCTGCTGCCATCTCAAGCAGAAGTTGAGCCTTTTTAAACCATGGCTACAGTGGCCTCTGAACCTGTGGGGAGCTGAGCACAGTGAAATGAATCCTGGGGAAATGAGTTCCTAGCATCTGAAAAATATTGTGATACTTCTTCCAGCCTCCATAGTTTCTGATGAGAATTCCACTGCTGTTCTCATTTTCCCACTATAGGTAAGGTGTCTTTACTTCATCTTTAGTTTTCAGAAGTTTAATTACAATGTATCTTGGCTTGTGTGTGAGTTTATTCTGCTTGGGGTCCACTTTTCAAATAGGGACATTTGTGTCTTTGACCAAATTTGGGGAGCTTTCAGTCATATTTATTCAGTAGACACAGTGCTAATAGAAGTTCTCTATTTCCCATTTCCTTTGTAGGCTGTTCAAGCTTCCCAGCTCACACCAGCAAGGCCATGGGCCTCAGTCCTCCATCTTGTCAAGGAAGAAAATCAAAACAGAGCAGCACTTGTTGTGGGAAGTTAATTAAGTCCAGCCTCAGATGCATCTGTCCAGAGATGAACTTTGGTACAGGGTTACAGACATGCCCATCCCTATGTGTGAGCTTACTTGTGGACTCTTCCCCCAAGCCACCCAGAGACTGAGATTGCACCCAATCCCTTTCTTACATGATAGCTTGAGTTTGGCAGCACCAATCCCATTGCAGACCACTCACTTTGCTGTTTACAGCTACATCAGCAGCTGCCTTTTACCCTAACCCTCTATTGGTTCTCTTGATGGGAGAGCTCTGCCATGCACTTCTGTCCACTGTGCTGCCTCTGGAGTCAAATGGCAAGAGGACAGGCAAGGATAAAGCAGAAGGTTCATTCCCTCCTGAGCCTAAGCCCTTGGTCAGCAGAGAAGGCCCTGTCTTTAGGCCCTATAGCTCCTTATACCCTTAATACCATGTCAACCAACAAGGGACACCTGGAGGCTGAAGCACAGAGCACAGAGAAAAGAGACTGAAAGACAGGCTCCCTATCTGCGCAAGCATTGGGGTTCACTTCCTGCTAGGTGCACCGGGACCCTTGACGGACACTTGCCATTCCCCCGACATCCCTACTTGGTCTGAGGCTATGTCCAGTGATGCTGACCATTACACAAGGGAAAAGTCACCTCATGGCCAGCCAGGTGGCATACTGGGTACTGGTCTCTCCCAACTGCCTGCCAGGACAGGCTCCACCCTCCATCAAGGTCAATGTCAGCATCCAGTGGGATTCTGGGTGGGGTTCCCCAGAACCAACCCCAGATGCAGTTCTGAAAATCAAATTTGGGTGATGGAATTGAATTATTTCCTCATTGCCTTGCACTGAAGCTGCCTTTATTTTCAGTTCTGGTCGGACTGTGTATGGCAAGCCTCCAAAGGGTTTAGATGTGGTTTCCCTGTCTCTTGGGCACTTGGGAGCAGCAAGCAGTCATTGTGTTGGGAGAACAACTCTTTGTTACAAAAGTCTGATAAATCAATTTGCAAAGCAAGAGTCCTCTGAATGTGAATGACCATGGTCTAGTCCCTCTCCCATCTGCAAGTGTCTAACACAGAGACAAATACACCTCCTCTAGAGCAGGTGCCAGTCTTTCAGAAAACAAGGTCAGTATCCTGCAAATAGTCTAGTCTGCCCATGGATACCCTGCTGGGTCAAGGTCATCTGAATAGTCTAGAGCAGCAGTCAGCAAACTGCAGGGTAGGGCCAAACACTGAGCAGCCTG
The DNA here is from genome assembly GCF_047511655.1 of Castor canadensis. NCBI lineage: Eukaryota > Metazoa > Chordata > Mammalia > Rodentia > Castoridae > Castor > Castor canadensis. The sequence goes on along the minus strand of NC_133386.1, from coordinate 335,998 downwards.
TTTATTGAAAGAAAATGCAACTAGAACACAAGTACAGCTACATATCATCTCCAGCTGCCACCAGCTATGACACAGTTAGTAGATACAGAAGAGGCTGTAGGGCCCACAAAGCCTATCTGGCTCTTCACAGGTAAAAATGTGCTAGCAACTCAGCTACAGCGCATAAAAAAGGTAAGCAGAATTCTGCCAGCTCGAAAATACCTGACTACCAGGTGACCCCACCCCTGCCCACACCGAAGACAGACATTCTAATGGACCTCTGTTCTTCTTCTGAGCCCAAGAGAGGCATTCCCAATCAACCTCAGCTTCCTGCAGAGCAGAGACCCCTCAGAACCCTTAACTCTGAACTTCAGCTAGCTCCAAGCAAAGGATCTTGAATTAACACTATCTGCCTTCCCTAAACTTTGGTTGAAAGAAGGAATTCAGTGTCAAAAAAAAAAAAAAAAAGCCTGAGTTTGAAAGCAGAGGCTGAACCAGATTTGAGAAGACCTGAAACTTACATGAGTTAGAATGTCACTTTTTAGGAAAAACAATGCCAAGCTATAGACATAAATCCCTCTAGAGCCCAAGAAAGGACCTGTGTATAAGAGGGTCTGGAGGTTTAAACTCCTTGGCTTCACTGTTAATCTGCCTCTCAGAGGTTGAGCGACTGAGCAGCCCAGGATCAGGTGCTGGCTCCAACCCTTTTCCACAATCCCGACGACTTCTAGGAATGACCTGAAGCCGCAGAAACACACAGGATGGCTCCTCTCAGAATATGGCACCAGATACAACTTTAGAGCAGCATCTGGTTAAAATGGGCAGAGGGTATGTGTGTGTTTCCAGGAGGACTCAGACGTCAGCATTACCAGTTGGCTTCCCCAGGCTTCTTCTACTGCTGGTCTGGGACCCATGGTGCCCAGGGTCCATAGAGGAGATAAGAGTGGAGTGGCTCTGCTGTGGGCAGAGCTGTGTTGCTCAGCCCCTGAGGCTTTGTGGGCTTGGAAACCCCTCATCTGGGGAAGTTGGTGTGAAGGTACCTAGAGAAGGCACCTCCTTGCCCAGCTGGGAGAAAATAGAAGGCCTACAACCAGGAGGGCCTAGGGATTGGCCCAGCATCTAACATACAACAGGTAATTGATGATGACTCTGGTCCTGGGACTGCCTCACTTTGTGACCTTGTGTATAAATCAGTGCCTCACCAAAGGCTCAGCTTCCCCAGATGTAAACTGGGAGTGGTAAAAATATCTTACCTTCTGGGTTCATTCCAAGGATGAAATAAATGATTCATGGGAACTTGTCTGGAATTACTATTCAAGTATAAAGGATCGAGAACATGCTTGATGGTGCCTGTTCTCAATGTTCCTGAGAATTTTTAAATCTTGGGGTGAAGAAGGCTCCCCCTATACACAATGCAAATTGAGAAACTGCAAAACAGAAAGATTGGCAGATCCACAGCAGGTGAGCTGTGAAGCGTGAACATTTCAGCAGCACAGAAGAACAGCAGCCACGATGTCCAGCTTCCCTGGCATGGTAGCAGCTATGGTGCCCATGGCTTTGTCCTGTGGCCAGTGTCAGTGCAGCCACTTCCTTGATGGATGGAGCTGACCTGTGTATCTGGAGGGACATTACAGAGGTGAAGAAGCGTGACAACAAATAAAACACAAGCGCCCCTACAATTATTAGGGGTTGGGGGATGGTGAAAATAAACCAAGGGCATAAACTATCATCGGAAAAACAACCCATGGCTGTAACTATGGGAAAACACGCTAAACCATCACCAATAGTCAGCAAGTGATTTTTTTTTTTGTAGTACTGGGGTTTGAACTCAGGGCCTTCACCTTGAGCCACTCCACCAGCACTTTTTGTGATGGGTTTTTTTGAGATAGGGTCTCACGAACTATTTGCCCACCATTGCCTTTGAACTGCAATCCTCCTGATCTCTGCCTCCTGAGAAGCTAGGATTATAGGCACGAGCCATCAGCACCCAGCAGCAAGCGAATTTAACGTACTATAATAGGGCGGGTGAGAGTTTGGTGCAGTAGTCTCCCCAAGGGGAACATGAGCTGAGCTCTCTCTTGGAGCAGATGATCCCGATAGGATGTCAGCAAACACAATACTAGAAAATGTATGTAGAGCACTGGCTTGCCTCATGGAGCAGGGCCAAGCCTTCTCAGTCAAGACCTCCTTAGACCACCAGCCCCTAGCTAGCCTCCAACTACCCAGGACATTGGCTCCCCAGAAGAGCTGCCAGCCTAAGGGCTGACCTACCCAAAACATACTGCTGCTTTAAGCAGTTGTTCTGCTGCAACAGAGACTGGCAGTGAGATAACGATCCACCTATCAGAATAACAAAGATGAAAAGATATCCATAGCCACGGACAGCTCAACAGAAGGAGTCCCTACCCTGTTTGTCCTGCAGGGTGACCTTAATGAGGCCTGTCCCGACCGTGGGGCTCCTCACTGCCCAAGTCTGTAGTCCATACTCTCTTCAGTGTCCTGCATGCTGGCAAGGGTACAGCCACTCATGCAGGCATCCTGGCCTCCTGACCTGTGTGTGCCACCTGTGAAAGTTCTACTTGCTCTTGTGACATAGGGACAGTGAGCTCTGCCTGGTATTTGGATGCCCTATAAGGCACTTCTCTTTGGCTCTAAGATTGTGTTTTATCCAGGGCACCTCTTGTTCTGGACACCAGGGTGGTGGTGACCTGTAAGGCCAGTCTTACAATGATCTCGGCAGGGGTCTGGCTTCTTCAGGGGCTCCACATTGAGGTGTAGGCAGGGAGATTGCCAGTGGGTCCTAACAAAAATGTGCCCACATTGGAGTCCAGGAAAGTTCCTTCCTTTCTGCCTAGGCCCTCGCCTATCAGCGTGACAAATATTGACTGTTTCATTGGATGCCAGGGACTGAGGCCCAGAGAGGCTAGGAGACTCACCTGGGGTCACGGCAGTGCCTGGCAGGTTCGGAGCACACATGAAGAGTTACTTTGGTACCGTGTTTCCCCTGGGTATCTGCGGGAGCTAAACCAACAACACTCTTCTCCACACTGCTCTGCTAGTGCCCTCTCTGCTGGTGCTCAGAGAGGCAGTGCTGCCACCAGTACCCCTGAATAGCCATGTGGGGCCCTGCAGCAACCACAGAGGGAAACCTAGAAGGCTTCTCCTGATGGTTTCATTTTCCTAATTCCTCTGTTGGTGGAAGAATGGATTTCCACACTTAGGGTTCAGTTTACTTTGGAAGCAAAAAGAAGTGGTAAAATACAGCAGAAAAACCCAGGTTGTCCCAAGGGCGTCTGCTTTCAGCACTAGGAAGCAGAAGGAGGCCTCCGGACACAGCACCTACATCCACCTGCTCCCCACCCCCCACTCATCACACTGCCTGAAAAACCTGGGTCCACCTGGCTCTGCACCTTCTGTAGAGTCTTGACCCCTCAGGTCTCAGATTTCTCATCTGTAAGATGGGTAGTGCAGTGACTCAGCCTTCCTACAATTCAGTCCCACCTGTGAAAGACACCTGTGAGGCTCTTTTTGTGCTCTGGGAAAGGACCTCAAAGGCCAGGAGTGGCTCTATGTGCCATGGCTTCTCCTGGCCAGCATTCTGCCTGCCTCCTCACTCCATACCCTCCCGGGAGGGCCTGGAAGGTCTCTGAATATGGATTTCTATTTGGTACTGTGCTTGCCCTGGGCATTCGTGGGAGCCAGCAAGTGGCCAGCTGCACAGGGCATGTGGGAGCTGTGAGCCTGCTATGGCTCCAGTCTGGAGCAGCTGGCCTGGCTCAGGGCCAGCCTGGTTGGTGAGAAGCGCTGGCAGCTGGCCAGGGAGCTGCAGGCACTCAGAGAAGCTCTGCCAGCTGAGCTGAGTCCCTCTGCAGACAGGTCTTTGCTTCTCCACTGCTCACCCCGTACTCTTGCCTCACCCTGGCTCCTGGAAGAGGAGCTGAGGTTCAACTCTCACAGGCTCCAAAGGCCGAACCAACAGGCAGACCACTGCATGCTGCATGCTGCATGCTGTCCACATACCTTCACTCTTGCCTGGCTAGTGTTTTGGCATTCTTGTCATGAAATCTGCCATATCATGACAACACATGCTGGTCACCGTCAAGCCCTCTGGGAGTACACAAGACACACCAGATGGCATCAACACCCTGGCCACTAGGACAAGCATGCCTACTGCTGGAGGCAAGTGATGACTCGGGAGTTTATCAAGCACACAGTTACCTCAGTTGGGCCCACTGGACCTTCAGCCCTGATGTTCATAAATGCAAAGGAGGCCAACGGCACTTCAGAAATAGACCAGAGAGAGAATCAGTGTCCTAAGCATCCAAATCCAAACTGCAGCCCCAGTCTTGGTTTGGCCTGCTGAAGGCACCAACTAGCAGCTCTTGCAGATTTTCCCTGTAAAAGCGCTTTGCTGGAGGCTGTGCCACTCCAACAACAAGGTTCCTAGGAGCCTACACCAGGTGGGCAGTGCTGGCCACATGACACGTGGGTCCCAACATCTGCACATTCCTCCCAACATAGAGTACTAAAGAGCACCCCTGGCTCCCGCACCACACACACATCGACTTCCCACCAGACTTGCAGTTTGTTGGCACCAGATAGATGTCTATGTTCAGGTCCTATGTGTGCCCAAACCCAGCAAGGTTAAAGCTCACCTCACACCTTGCTCACCCAAACCCTGGAATGCTGCACTTTGTGATACTTCACCCTAACAGCACCTTTGAGCCCCACCCACCCACTGCTGGGGCCTCCAGTGCTGTCCCAAATGCCCCATCCCGTCATGGGCCTTGCCATACTGTGGCTGAGCAGTCATCAAAACCCCAATTGCAAGAACCTCTACCCAAGCCTCCTCGGAGGTTCTGCTTCCCCAACTCATTCCTGATTCTCTGCACTTCCAGGACTCAGCCTCAGCTGGATGTTGCTGCCAGTTGCATCTGCCCTGGCTTTCTGGAGGTCTGTGTCCCACCAAACTTCCTCCTCTGGGAAGCCTGTCCTCCAACTGACCACCTATTTGGAGCTCCATCTGGCATATTGGAGACCATATTCCCTGCCTCAAGTTCTGGCTGAGGTGCCTTGGGTCCTCCCACTTGGCTGTAGGAGTTGACTCTCTGCCTGTGACCCCAGACACAATGACAGATTTGCACTGCTCTCTGCTCAGGCAGAAAGCACTGGTGACTAAGACAATGTCCTCAACATTCTCCTCTTCCTCCCAGCAGCCATGTTGCTTCTGCCATCACCTTGTGTCACTGTTTTCTCACTTCTGCATCCCCAAGAGGCAGACAGTGCTGGGGCTATGTGTCCTTCCTGTTTACTCAGGACCTGGGCCTTTTTGACTGTTAGGCATACAGTCAGTGCTCAATAGCTATTTGCTGAATGAATGAGTAATGGGGGAAGCTCAGACCAGAGCCAGGGCCTGGTGTCCAAGGTGGCTGAGCAGGTGTCCATATGAGGAGACAGGAGGGCTATGGTGAGCCCCCGCGGCCCAGTCCTCAAGTCTCCAAGGCGTAGTCTCAGAGTGGCTGCCTTGGTGGTGAGAGGCTGATACATATCCAGGGCTGGACCCCATTTCCACCTATTTTCAGTGAAACTACCCAACCATGACAGCACTGCAGAAGCACTAATACACTCCACCTTTGAGACATTGAAGCACCATGAGTGGAAGTCAAGCTACAGAAAGGAGGGAGTCCTGGGTGTTGGGGAGACTGATCCTGGGCTTCAAAGCTACATGGGATACCCATCAGGGTCAGGCCTACCCTCTGAGACTAGGGTGTTGGTATCTTCCCAGGACAGACCAACAGAGGAGACAGACCTGGGCCTGAGGGAAGTGATTCTAGGGTTGAGGCATTGGAAAGAAATATACCCTTGGAGGTATAGCCCCAGAGAGCAGGACAGAACAACCACAGCTGAGTGGGAGAAGCTGCTGAGGCCAGAGGTGTACTCCATCTGTGACACTTCAGAACAAAGCCATTCAAATAGAGGAAAGACCAAGTCCTCCTGGTCCAAGGCTAATGAGAAAATTAACCAAGAAGAGGCTCGATGAGAGTTGAGGTACCAATTCCAGAGACCAAGTCCTCTTGAGACCAACCTGCTCAGAGCATGACAGGGAGGCAGAGCCCACCAGCCTGCAGAGAGCAGCTGCTCCACAAGCAGGAGCCTCTGTTGACAGGGACACATCCACTGACACCCTCCCCTGTGCTGGACAAAGACCTTGAAGCATCCTCACTCCACCAAACACAACCACAGTTTTACCTCTCCTCTCTGAACATAGCTGCAGAACATCCCTTACTCTGCTGGAAATGGGCACCCCAGCTGTCCCATGCATGGAGACCCGTGGCAACCACCTGCACGAGGGCACCTGGTAAAGGAGCTATGATCACCAGGAGCTATGCTGTCCACAGATTGGAAATTCAGGTGGTCACATGATCATCTCTAGTCACAGGTGTGGGGGATGGGCAAGGCAAGCAAAATGTATGGTTTTACTTAATGGCTAGACCCACTGGGCTTCACTTCCCCAAGCCAAGACCCTCATCTCCATCCCAGCTCTAAACCTACATAAAAGTTTCCAAACCAGTGAAGACTGCAAGAGCTAAATACGAAATTAGTCTCACAGAAGAGAACCTAGATTTCACTAAAATTCAAATGAGACTTGAGTGGCGGGACATGCAGGGGATAGGAGCAGCTGCAGGTAGACCACCTGCTAAGTGGCAAGGTGCATTCTGGACAAAGCCAAGGCCAAATCCCCCTTAATGCCAATATTTGTGGAGTGGTAATTACTGTCTACAAATTACTTGGGACCCTGGCCCAAGTGTAACATAATATATAGCAGCCACCCAAGGTGCTGTAGGAACGCATTAAAGATAAGCAGGAGACTGGTGCCAAGAAATAGCATCCATAAGGAATAAATTATGCTACGAGAGACTGTACAGCATGCAGTAGATCAGGGTATCCAGAGCAAAATCAGACTACTGCACACAAGTAAATCAATAACTTCCTTTGGGGTGGCAATGATGAGGATCAGAAGTTCAACTAGTAGAGGTGAATGAGCCTTTTCATGGCTTCAAGGGAGTTCAGGGTTCCATCACAACTGAAGCAACTCATGTCTGTCCAGTGGCACAAGGTCCAGCTGGCCCCTATTTTCATGCTAACCCCACAAAGACGCTATGGGGAGATTGTTCACTGGGCCCTGAGAAGACAGGAAACTGAAGATCCAAGGAGTGAGTGGAGTGCCTGAGTCACAAAGCCGTGGTCAAGACTTGAATGCAGGGCCTTATGGCCAAAGCCACTGGTCCAACCTCTGCTGGGCCTGAGTCAGGCTCATGTGGGCTGTGAAGGTGAGGCTGAGAACCATTAGGAGAGGGAAGAAGAATCTGTGGGCCATTGCCCTGGCTCCTGGTTTCTGTATGAGGTGGGAGTCCCAAGTTAATAAGGGCTGTACCATATGGATTATGGGACAGAGATTCAACATGGTTCCCTGCAAGGCCCCAAGCCACAGATGTGACGGTCCTGCTGCCTGGTAGCACCAAGAAAGAGCCTAGTCAAGGGAGCCATTGCCATTGTCTTTCATAGAACTCTCTAGTCAGAGGTCACCCTCACCCAGTTATGACCACATGCCTTCATGTGGAACACAGCTGTGCACACAGGCCCAGGCTCTCCTTCCCCAGGCCTTGGAGAGGTTGTGAAGTCTCACAGCTCAGGGGAATGTGATGTTCCCAGAGCTGCCCACCCCATTGCCCCCTGCAAGAGGCCCATCAGTCAAGCCCAATGGCTCCCAAAGTGCTGCACCAGACAACAAAGTAACACAGGAGCTTCACAGAAATGTGGGAACCCCAGTCTCTACCTCACTCCCTGCTGGTCAGATCCACAACCACTAGGCAGAATTAGACAACCCTAACTTCGGGAAGACTCCTGGTTGGAGACTACCCTTCCCACATGTAGAGAGGGAACACAGCCATGAAGCATTCTGTCCTCCCTATTGATGTGTCCTTTTGACAAGCACAAGTACCCATGCAGGAATCAGGAACACGAATAAACATGGTAGATCTTGCTTTCTTCTGGACCTTGATTTAGTGCTCTGCAAACCTCTGCAGAAAGCCAGATAGTGGATGTCTTACTGCCACAGCTACTCAGCTCTTTCTTCTCGACTCAAAATCATCATAGGCTAAGCCACAGAGCATGGCTGTGTTCCAATACAACTTTATTTTCAAAGTGGGGGTGAATCAATTTGGCCCTAGGGTCTTTGTTCTCTGCCCCTGACAGAGAGGAATGCTTTCTCTCTCCCACCTAATGAACACAACTTTCTCCTGAGATCCAGGATGTCAGGTTTCTGTGAACTTCCCTCCTCTCTTCCGAGGGGCATATGGTCTGGCACTTCGAGCGGCTCCTCCAGCCTCCTGTCACAGTTCATCTAGCACCCTAATACTTCTGCACACCTGACTTGGATCCTCCTCCAGGGAGGGCCTTCCCACAGCTGTGTCTCAGAGAGGCCTGGCCGTCTCTTGTGAGCATGTGGGAGTCCTAAATACAACCAAAGAAGGCCATGCAAATGTCTGTCTGTTCCCTGAAGCAGCAGCCAGCAATGGGCTCAAGAGGAGCCATGCTAGGCACACTGGGTAGGAGCATTTCTGGGATCACAGCATGAGAACATGTCAGCCAGGCCAGGAGCCCAGAAACCTCCTGTATTCATAAGGATATAAATATCAGGAGGAGAGAAGTCCACCAAGGTGACAAGGACAATCATCAGCATTGTGGATGGTATTTTCCCTCAGAGAAGTGCGAGAATAGTGAAGACAGTGACAAGTAAAGTGGGAGAGAGAAAGTCTGCATGGTCCTCTGTGAATCCTCAGGACCGCAGGGAGTTCACATCAAATCCTCCCACACCTGTGGCATCAAGTGTTGGCTGATTAGGTACAGCAGGACTTCATGGGAAGCCCATCAACATCCCACTCACCTGTCCAAACTCTTCACTTCTCTGAGGCCCAACTTGGGATTCCTCTCCTTAAGACCTTCTGGAGAAGCCCAGCACCAGACAAGAGGCGGAACTCAAGACAATGGCTCCACTGAGCTGACCAAACCCCACTCTTTCCCTCTTGATTTGGGTGTGATCCCAGGGTTCCTGTGCTCCTCATAGTTGAGAAGCTTGAATCTGCAGTGTACTTGCCTAGTGCACAGGGCAGGCAGCGCGCTCTCTGCAGGCAACAGCACGAGGTCAGCACCAGGATTAGTGCACAGGCAGTTGAGCTAAACTGCATCCACAGTTTTCTCAGTGAACAGATCGGAGAGCAGAGCAGGACATTTCATGACCAACAGCTGCTTTGTGCAGCTCAGGGCCCCAAAGAGACAAAGATCAAAGTCATTGTTGAAACTGCATTCCTGTTGTTTAAACCTATGGAAGGGCTGCAGCCCTCCTGCCACCAGGGGATCTAAATTCTGACTCCCTCACCTGGCACCCATTGGTAAGCTGAAGAAGAATGTGCCCAGACTTGGACCTGGTTCTTGAGGATGACTGAGGACCTGACCGCCCTGCAGGATGGTCCAGGGCTGCTCTATCACTCCCTCCCCAGGGAACATTTTGCTGAATAATACAGCTTTATCCAGGACTGTGGGGTCATCTCCCTGGGCCATTAACTCTCCACTGGAAGAGCAGGGCTCCAGGGAAGACAGAGGACATTCCATCCGGGCTGCTCCCACCTGGTGTGACCTCTGGTTCTAGGCGGTCATTTTCTCTGTCCCACCAAGATGTAAGGCCTGCTTCTGAAAGGCAATAGGAAACTCCCTGGCCATAAAAGAAATACAAATCCCATCCCAAGCTCTTCCTGTGTCCTAAAAATACAGCCTATTCCTGAAGCAGCTATTTTGGAACAAGGCAACAGTGTTTCCTCAAGATGAAAAGGCCCGAGGCTCCATAAGCAGGATCCCGGACGCGACTCTTGTGGGAATGGAGGCCAAGGCCACAGGCCCCACCAGACGCACTGACGCCGTGCCACAGGCCAAGGGCTCCCGATACAGACCTTTGCACACCCCAAGAAGCTGCTTTTGAGAGGACCCACATTTTTGTTTTTCTTATTTCTATTTTGTTTTTAAAATCCAAGCTAACTTGTAGGTAGGACATGAAGAAATCCATTTGGATGGAGATGGGAGAGACTTCAAGGCTCTGAGCTGCAGCCAGCGGTCCTCGGTGCCTGTGCCCAGGCCTGGCTCTGCCCCTCGCTGTCTGCACCCATCAAGGTTGGACTGCAACAGGACCCTGCCACCTACAAAACCCATTCCCTTTGGAATTGGGGTGGGGGCCCCGCACCAGAGATGAGAGGCGAATCTCCAAGGCCTAAGGCTGGGTCCCACCACCCTTTTCTGTTTCCTCTGGGGAAGGCCACACCCACTTCTCTCAGGGGGAGCCCTGTTGGAGTGGGCTGCAGGGTACAGGACCTTGGGGAGTCACAGCCCCCACATCACAGGATACCTTAGTCAGCCAGGCGTGCAAGGCGTGCAAGAAAGACACAGGGAACCTCTTCTCCCCACTGTCCTGGGCAGGTCAAGCCCAGGGCTAAGCTCCTCAGACCCTCCAGCTGATAGCTATAGCCACCATTTGCCTGGGATTGACAGCAACATTTTTATCCAAATGTTAACAAAAATGTGAAGGATTCAGATGCAGATGTTAGCTCACTTGATTTAAATAAAAATGAGGGGAGGTTCGCCCACTCCCTCAGCTCAGGCAGGAGCATGACAGGCTCTTGTAACGTGTGACCTAAGCTCCACATGTAACAGGTGTGGGTTTCCGAAGTGTCCCATTCAGAGGCGGCTGCAGGGCGGTCAGGTCCTCAGTCATCCTCAAGAACCAGGTCCAAGTCTGGGCACTTTCTTCTTCAGCTTACCAATGGGTTCCAGGGCCAGTGCCCATCCTTCAATCTGAGGCAATGGAGGAGGATCGTTTTCCTCAGTATGGCTGCCTTCTTCGGAGTTGAATTCAAATTCCCCTTTTCTTGTCACTCCCTCCTCAACTGTATCTGTACCAGACAGATATATGTCCCTTCAGCACATCCATCTGCCTCTCATGGGCTCACTCCCCACCTACAGTACTTCTTTTTTAAGTGTTTCCCACATCCTCCTTCCTTTGCCTTCTATCAACCCTACTGAAATCCCACTCCTCCCCAGTTCTGGTTGTTTTCCTGACCCCAAGGGGCACATCCTACAGGCTCTTCCTGCAATCCAAGACCCAGGGGCACTTCACGTAGACAATCACACTGAATTCTGCCCGAGTTCATAATGAATGTGGGGTGCAGAACTTTTTGATTTCCCAGGCCACATAGTCAAACCATCTGGTATTTTTTTTTTTTTTACATCTTGAGCCATTCTGCCAGCCCAGGCTGAAGGAAAGAGGCTGAGCCTAGGGGATCACTGCCTGCATTTGCAGGACTCACTTCCATTAAACACCTGGGAGAAGGGGACCCTGAATAAGTGACCCTCCTCCATGTCAGGAGGTCAGAAGAGATGCAGAAGGTGAGGGAAGGAGTCAGGCAGCCACCCATCACCAATCTGGATTTCCAGGCCTCCTTTTCCTCCTCAGTGTTATTAAGACTCACTATGAGCCAGTGTAGAACAGGAATCACTCACTGTGAACCAGTGTAGACAGGGCTCACAGTGAGCTAGTATAGAAGGGATTGACTCACCATAAGCCAGTATAGACAGGCCTCACTCACAGTAAGCCAGTGTAGATGGAACTCACTCACAGTGAGCCCATGGCACAATGCCAGGAGGAATCCCTCTCCCAAGCTCAAGCCACTCCCATGGACCAGCATGTGGAGAGGACGATTGGTGGCAGCTGTGGGTTGGGAAGTCCAGTCTGCAGTAAATACAGCACAGAGCATCTGTACCTCCTCTGGCAAGACCTTGGAGACCTCCAGAATGTTCCATGACATCATCTCATAATCCCCAGCCAGCCGTGGAGCAAGAGCCAGGCGGAGCTATGGGCAGAGTGCAGTGCGGATGGGGCAGGAGACACAGGGTGGGGCCCTGCCTGCTGCAGTGGTCTCTGGAAACTCATCACTTGCTCCAGGGTCTCCCTACCCAAAGTCACCTGGATCCCTCCTGAAGATTGTAGAGACAGACCATACAGGAGCTTTGGGAATGGAGGCATCAAACTGTCTTGGATGGAATACTACTTATATAAAAACAAAATGCACTATTCTGGATTTTCTTTCATCTTTGTGTTCTATTGCCACTGTTTAAACTGCATAAAGCAGGTGCGCGCAAAAAGAGGGAAAACAGAAATGCTCATTTAGTCTGGAAAGAGCCTTGGGCCATCCAGTCCTGACATCTCTACAGGGCTTAGACACAGAGCCACTTGGCAGCAACTCCCTGCCCTTCTCCTTAGTGGCCAGAGATGGATGATTTTTAATAAACTGTATCTCTGCCATTTTGTAAAAAGTTGTGTTTTTCTGATAGGGTGCTAATTGTGAACTGAGAAGGAGCCTGGACAATTTTGTAACAGAAGAAAAATCTTTCCACATTTTCCTAAAAATAAATAAATAAAATTGCAAGGGTGATAAATTCCTCTAAGGCAAAGCCACTTCCCAACTAAGGCAGGGCCCACTGTGAGTAACCAGGAAATGGTTGTTTTACAATCTGGCCTTCCCTTGGGAATGGTTGCCTTATTGCTGCCTCAAGGTTATAAAAGCAGAAGATTCTGGGGAGGCAAGAGAAACTGGGGGTTATCTCTATGTGCCTGGAGAAGGAGGGAAAGCCCAAGGCAGCCACGACTGGGGGCAGCTGGAGACAATCTTGAGGGAGGAGGGAGACAGGCAAGTGTGGACAGGAATGCCTTTTGACCTGTACATTTTGTGTGACCTCCTGTCATGCGGACAGAAAGGCAGAGGTCCCAGGCCTCTTTTCCTCTTCTCCTGCCTTTGGGCAGGCAGGACTAGCTCTTCTCAGGCAGGTGTCCACCAGTTGCTCATAGAAAAAGAACTTGCTTTTCTCCTCCATTGCAAAGTAAATTCAGACTGCCCCTCCTTCTCTAGATGAGACTTTGTTTCACATACTAAATAAGAACTTTCAAAGGCTGGATTTGCCCTCAAATTGTTTTTGTGCATACATAATACACAGGCTTCTATGCAGGCCCAGATACACTTCTGGGGTTGGCCTCACGACAGGGAAGACCCTTGACACACTTGGAGCTTCTAGGCAGCCCGGTGCCTCCCTGTCCTCTGTGGGGGACCGAGCCCTTCTACACCAAGCACTCCCAGCAAGCTGCCCATGTCCACTGCTCCGGGCTGTGGGCCTGAAGACAAGGCTCACTTTCCTCCCATAGGTCTCCAAATGCCTGGTCCCCCCAAGGCCTCCTTTTGTCCACAGCCTTCTGTGGCCTCTTCCTGCCTGCTGGTCAAAGTACAGCCAGGCGTGGACAGACATTTGGGTTCCCTCCAGTCCACAACTTCCACAGGAAGTTACTGGTAGGTGTTGATGTAGCAATGCAGTGTGATATCGATCTCCATCAGCCCTTTCAGAAGCAGGCCTCAATGTGTGGTGAGAGTAAGAGATGGACTTTGACAATCCAGACTATGTAGGGCTACCAGAGAAGTTCTGGACCATTCAGAACTCCCTGGGCCTACCCCACCTTCTGTTCTAGATTTTAGGGTGTGGTAGCTGAGCACCCAACTGTTTCTATCTGTCTCACAGCCTTTAAGCATTTCTTTGCCCTATATCTTTAAAGAGATACAATTTACACACAGTACAATATGCAGAACACAGCATAGCAAGAGGACTTCTCAGAGGGAGAGGAAAGGAGAAGTCCAAGGGTACCATCCCTGCCCTATTCCTGAGGTCCCCACTTCTCCTAGAGACCCACTCCTCCTTGACCAGCAAGCAGATAGACATTTCCTTCCAAAAATGCTTCTTTGGATTAAATTCCCATCATCACTGCCTTGGAACCAGTGCATCTTCATTGCCTACCTCTCGTCTGCTTGGCAGAATTGTCTTTTGGTTCTATGTTTGGACTGTTTTGGTACTAAGAGAATTTGTCAGCGTGTGGAAAGGCTTGTTACAGTAAACATAATTATCCTGCACGTGATGGCACAGCCACAGGCTGTTTCTACTGTAAGGAAGATGAGCACATTCCTTAGAGACAGGAATCTGGATCTTAGGGTTCAGGCCACTGCGTTTCATGGTTGTCGACTGCCTCTTCACACATTAGCAGGCTGCTCTGCAACCCAGCTTAGGAAGATCCACTCACTTCTAGAGAGTCTAGCACCCACACTTCTTTCAAGGTCCTCTGCTCTTCCATGCATCAGCCAGGACACCTGTCTCTGCTAAGGCTCATGGCAGAAGGGCTGGGTGGAGCCGCTGCCCTAAGAACTTTGGCACCTCCATGTGCTCAGACTTTGCAGCAGATTGGGGTGGTGTCTCTGCCCAGCTGTCCCCTGACAGTCCCTTGACCTCAGTGTGCTTGGTTATGGTGGCACTCCCTCCTGCTGGCCTGGCCTTGAATTCGGCTGTTTTCTTTATGAGCTGCTTCACCATCAGCAGAGAGAAGGGCTGGGCTGCCTCTGTGATTCCTGCCTCCTCTCTTTCCCATGGTGAGGATGAGCCATCACCCTGCCCAGCAGTCCCAGAAGCCCACCACCACCCCACAGGAGCCTCATCATGTCTCCAGGCATTGGGAGGAGGCCACACTGAATATACCTTTCTGCCTGCCACAGCCTCTGTGTAGACAGTGGGTGGTTGGAGAGCAGAGGGACAGGGCCATGAATTTGAACTGAGCTTTGTGCTTACTAGGCAGCTCCTCTACCATTTGAGCCATGACCCCAGCCTGTTTTGCTTTAGTTATTTTGCAGATAGGGCTTTACACGTTTTGCCCAGAACCAACCTCAAACTGTGATCCTCCTACCTATGCCACTCGAGTAGCTGGGATTACAAGTATGAGCTCCCACACTCAGCCCACGGAGCTTAAGGGAGCTCATGGGAGCTCATGTCTGAGAAACAAACATTACAATCACAAATCACATGGGTTCACCTTGTGGGACATTATCATCTCCAACATAGGCCCTCCACACCACCCCCTCCTGTGCTTTGCTGCTCCTTGTTCTCCTTCTCAGTTCCTCAGAAGCCCCAGCATCCTCTGACGGGCAGGGATCCACAGATTGCTCATTAAACCATAACCCAAAGCTCAGAGGAAAAGCAGGGACACTAAGGGACAGATGATGCTGTCCCTTGTGTCCCAATCAGAGATGCCTGTGTGGCTTACTGCAGGTCCTCATTTTCAGGGGCTGTGGGTGCTCTGCTGGCCCTGCTGGTCCCCATCACTGTTGTGTGAGGCACACAGCAACTGCGTGATAAATTCCTAACCTTTGTTCTCTGGAGCTGTTATCCCTCAACATGCCCATGTGCCACCCTGTGCCTCTGGAACAGCCACTGAGAGCAGACAAGACTGGCCAGCCAGCAGTACCACAGACACACGCTCCCCATCCATCCATCTTGTCCATACCTGCATGTGTCACATTAGTCCCCGAGGTGAACAGAACTTGCACCTTCCTCCTGGGCCAGCCTGGTGGTGCAGCTCTGTACCACACATGATTCAGGACTTGTGCCCTGGCAGAAACTCCCACAAGCCTTGGGCAGAATCCCCCAACTCAGGTTTACAGAGAATACTGATTCGTTCAGTCTTCCTAGACTGGTAACCTGACTTGGGCCTTGGCCAGTAGGACTTTCCACTACCCTGAATGTCCAAGTGGCCTTGGGAAAGGATCTGCTTGGGAGAGTCTCCTGCTCCTTCCTCCATCCACCCCTAGCCACAGACCCTTCTGGGAGCACACGAGGCTTCTGGCCTGGTGGCGGCTCCTTTTCACTGGTGAGGCAGGGCCTCCTCCAGCCTACATTGCTCCTGCTCAAGCGACTTGTTCTCAATGCTGGATTTCCCACACACCCTTACTTTGAGCTCTGATGAAGGAGACCACACCACAGCCCAGGGTCAGGACCTCTGCTCCTACAGGGCTCTGCACTGCTGAGGCAGAAACCTTTGACCCTCATCCTGGAGTTAGTTGCCTGTCACTTGAGGAAACAACAAAGGTCCTATGACAAGACCTGTGACTTTGGAGAAGGGCTAAACTCTCTAAGTCCAGGTTCCCCCTTACTAGTTAAAACAGTTGGATTAATCAGTGGTTTGGGCAGCTATTGAATCATTTTTCTAAAATCATGCTCTGGAACCCAATATATGAAACTGATGGAAATGAGCTGTTCTGAGGCATTTCCAGTGCAGATTCCTCTGCAGAAGCCCTGGCCTCTGTGCCACCCCTGCAGTCCAGCAGGTGATGTGGACCTGCTGCTCAAGGAGGAGCAGTCACCTCCTTACAGGAGGAGCCCACGCTTGTCTCACAGGGACTAGGTACACAGAGCTGGGCACCAGTGACTCACACCTATAATCCTAGCTACTCAGGAAGCAGAGATCAGGAGGATTGTGGTTCAAAGCCAGCCTGGGCAAAAGAGTTTGTGAGATCCTATCTTTAAAAAACCCCATCACATAAAAGGGCTAGTGAAATGGCTCAAGATGTAGGCCCTGAGTTCAAAACCTCAGTATCACAAAAACAAAACAAAACAGTACAGCACACAGGCCTTGCTGACCTCCTTTTCCTTCTAAAAATGGGTCTGACCAAGGCTTTCCACCTAGAGGGGACACCATAGTAGCAGAAATGCTTTCCTGACTGCAGAGAGAGGGTGCCTGCATCCCAAGGCATTCCTCCAACATGGTTTCTTTTATTGGTGTTTCTTTCTTCTAATCATTGTGGTTTATCCTTCCAATTTCATCGAAGAGGTCTGTGGAGATCACAAGGCACTGAATCCACAGAGAGAAGCTGCTGATGGGCAAGAAGAAAGAGGCACAGAGGGCAGCCCTGCTTTGCAACTTCACTGGGTGCCGTGGAGACAGAGAGGCAGTGCAGAGCTATACAGCTATTTCGGGACTGAAGGGCTTATGACCACAACTGCCGGATCAGATGGCTAATTCAGAACGCAAGGGACTGGCTGAGACTCCCTCCAGTGTGGGGCCCACTGCTGATCAAGGTGCAGGGTCAGAGACAGGAGGTCTGGCCACTTAGAACACAGGCGCATTCGGGGGAGGTGATTCTATGCTGGGTACAGCATCTCAGACCCTAAGAATGAGAAACAAACCTGGAGACCATGACAAAGCTGGGGCTAATCTGGTCCCAGGATTTCAGGACTTGGGTATCCATTTCAGAAGAAAGGTTCTCCCTCCCACTTGTGTCCCCACAGAAAGCCCGGGCATTTGTCCTGCATTGTAGGTGATTGATCTGAACCAAGGGTCTGTGTCTTATTGCAGGTAGAGGGAATGTTCAGGAGGGTAATCAGGGAAACCACCACGTGTCCTCAACTGCACTGACTTCCACAGAAGGCCACCCTTCCAGTGGGACAGCCAAGATGCCACATATTTCCTTCCTGTGGCTGCAACACCAGGTGATGCATGCAGGGTGAAGGGGTTGCTCTCCTAGGCGGCTCCCTGCCTATCCCCACAGGTGAGCTCTGTGGACTCCAAGGTTTGGTCCCCCACATCTGGCCACACCCCTCCGGGCCTGGTCAGCAGTAAGTGCCTACCTGTCCCTTGCAGACAGCAGAAGCTTAGTTATTCAAAACCAGGAAAGAGGGTGGAAGGGCCTCTGGGTTGATAAGGCTCCAAAACAATAGCTTCTCAGGTGAGAGAAGAGAAGTGCTCCACTCGAGCCAGGGCAGGACACAGAATACCGAAGGAAGAAAAAGGTTGGGTGAAGAGATCAGGGACTGCTCTGTCCCCTCACAAGCAGGCACCGTCATCAGGTTGAGATGCTCTGCCATCTCAGTGTGGAGCAGGTCAATAGAATCTGAGGTGCCCACCTGGCCAGCAGCATGGACCGGTGGATGGAGGCCCTGCTCTCACCCTCCAGCCCCCACTGCTGTTTCAGATTTGTCTGACTCTTGTCTATGCAGCAGCTACTCTCAGACTTGGGAGTGAACCAGAAACACCCAGGAAATGTGTAAGAAACACAGATGCAAGGCTTCATTCCCAAAGCCACGAGTCACAATCTGTGCTTGTGTTAGCTCTCAGCTACCATAATGCTCTCTCAACACCTGCTTTAGCAACACAAGTTGCAACTTAGAGTCTGATGGTCAAGTGTGGAGCCCAAGTCTCACTGAACTGAAGTCTCAGGATTGTGGGGCTGGTACCTTCTGGAGGCTCCAGGGAGACCTGCCTGTTCAGCTCCTGGAGACCATACCCCATGGCTCGTGACCCCTCTCCATCTTCAGAGCCCCAGGTCCTCCAGCCCTTCTGACTCTCCAGCTCCTTTGTCTGCCCTCCAGCCTCCTCTCCCAACTCTGGCCTTCTGTGCCTCCCTCTCTCCCTCTTGAGGACCCTTGTGACTACACCAAGCTACTTGGTGACCCAGAAAGCTCCCCCATGTCCAGGTCCCTGATTTAATCACACCTGAAATGCCCTGCTACCTCATGAGGTGACTGACATGGGTTGGGACACAAGCACCTTGGGGGCCATTATTCCATCTGTTGTTTTGTCCTGCAGTCAGCACACACTTGGGCACATTCCTTCTTCACAAGTTCCCAGATTCAGGCCTGGAGGCTCAACCTGCTAGGTTGCTGTGCCCTAGACTGAGCCCCCACACAACTCTTCCTGGATATGTTGAGCTTTCTTGTCCTCAACCTTGAGTCTCAATCCCCTGTCCATGGGATGCCACTCTGGTTTCCACCTGATGGCTCCATTGAGCCTGAGAGGCCCCACGCTAAGGCAGCCTCCTCTCAGCCACATTCTGCCACTCTTACTTCGATCATGGCCTTGTGTTGAAAAAAGAGAAAAGCTTCTACACCAGCTCTTAGGCTCTTCTTGGCCCAAGACCCTGACTATCCAATCACAAGTGTCTGCAGCAGAGTCTCCAGGCCAGCTCCACATCACACCTATGTTACCAGAGCAGGGCTCTTCCAGCCCAGTGAGTTCCTTGGGATGGAGCCCATTCATTTCTCCCCATAAGGTCTCTGGTCTCTGGAATGAACTCCAGGAAGATTGTGGCCTCACAGCCTGTGCTGAACTAAAGTTCTGTGGGGACCTGGCCCATCATGGTCTCAGTGACTGGCTGTTGCAACTGCCAGTTGCAACTGGTACAGGACCCTGAACCAGCATGGGCTATTATGAGGCTGGGGTAAATAGGCTGAGCAGTCCTCTAAGGTCAGAGGTTAGCACCCTCATAGATGGTCACATCCTGATGGATAGGGTGGGTTACACCACAAAGAGAATATCAGCAGCAGACCACAGTTTGATTATCCAGGTGGACCCCACAGGATAGCAGAAATAGGAGAGAAGTAGAAGAGGTGAAGAGGTACCCAGTGATGTGAAAATGACTCAACTGCCTTTGCTGGCCTTGGATGAGGAGGAAGGGGTGATGAGGCAGGATTGAGGCACCTCTAGTGCTGGGAAGACATGGGCACAGTAAACGTTCTCCTGGGAGCCCACAGGCAGAGCAGCAGAGCCCCATAGACAAAGGGAGACTACAGAAGAGAGGCTAAGAGATGTCAGAGGCTGCAAAAAAGTGCTTTTTAGTAGCTTAAGTGTGTCTACAATGTATCAAGTGAAAAGGGGGATAACTATGGATAAGTGTGATCTACAGTTTTTTCCATTCTTTTTTTTTTTATTGTTGTCTGTGATCTGCACACAAATGCAGATCCACAGTTAGCGTTTTCCCAAAACACTAACACGTGGCACAGCCTCAATGCAATCTTCTTTGTCAGTGTGGCTGTAACTTTGACAGACAGGTCACCATTAAGAAGGTTCAGGTACATTTACAGGTTTGGCCATCTGTGCTGTTCTGAGGGAGCTAAGTCCCCTAGGTTCTTGTGGGACCTCTCTCAGAATCCTTTAGACAAGCGTTGGAAGGACTGTCCTTGATTATGAAAACAGGGCTTTTGTCTTGGCTAGACTTTGCTCACCCTCCAAGTCTTACTAGTAAGAAAATTGTGGGTGAGTCCCTTGAAACAAGTTCCTTTATGGCTCATCCAGAAAACCTTTACAAACAGAATAATGTCTGCAGAAAACAAGGGGCGGCCTCCAGAAGGCCTCCAGGAGTGGACAGGGCATATCTCCAGCCTGGCCCACACGGCTCATTAAGGCAGGGTCCACGGCCAGAACATTCTCTCCCTCAAGCACAAAAGCTCCCCTCTTGATGGGTAATGTGCCCGCCACACGTGCCAGGCTTCTTCACCTGCCTTTAATTAGAAAGCCCCAGGCCAGACCTGCAGCAGTGCCCCCGGCCGCCCCTGCCCACCCCAGCCCTCCTTCATTAGCCAGCACTCCTAATTGATTAAGTGGATGATTGATTATTAGACTGTGCACTTGTTTCACAGATCTCCTTTGGCTGGGGGTAGTAAGTGACTCTGGAGCCTCATTAGGAGTGGTGCAGGCATCCCTCAGGACCCAGCCTGCTCTCCTCCCTCCTCCCACCCATAAGCAGGTGCACAACCATCGGCTCTGCTCTTTGACATAATGATCCTGCCAGGCCTTTGTCAGAGGCCACTCAGCAAGGACCCCTCAGCCCAATCTTCCAGGCATGGCCTTTGAGCCCTATTGCTCAAACCTGAAGGAGCCAACTTGCCACCAGATGGGCTAGGGGCCCCACCTGAGCTGAACTCAACCTTACCCATAGCAGGCAGGTTTGTTGGATGAAGTGGGCCATTAAGGAGTGCACATGGCCCCCCTGGAGGGACTGGAGGCTGCAGGACAAGGTCCCTACCATCTTAACTTGTCCATCCTTGCTCCTTCTGCCATTAAAATGCCCGCAAATTTGCTATCCTGCAGTTCTATAGAGCAAAAATCAAACACAGGTCCCCAGAGGCTGAAAGCAGGGTGTAGTAGGGCTGGGTTCTGTCTGAGCTTTCTAGGGGTGGTGGCCCCCCCCAAAGTATGTTGACATTCTAACCCCACGACCTGTGAATGTGACCCTGTGTGGGTGAAGTAGATCAAAAACAATCTGAGCACAATGTCTATTTTCACAATTCCCTCAATCTTTGAATAAACATCTCACCCACAGTAAGTTTGGTAGCAATGCTTTTAGCTGCTGGACTTGGTCATTCAAAAGCGTTCAACTCAGTTCGGGGGAAGACACCAGTGCTTTGTTTTCACTAATACTTCATTGGTTTGCATCACACTCAAGTAAATACACCACTCCATAACACTCAGATAACTCATAGTGGCAATCACACACAGGTTTGGGACCAAACTCATGGACTTTTGGTGGCATACCTATGAACTGGGGAGGTAGAAGCCATGCCCACTAGGGGCACAAAACATACATGCCAGTAGTGATAGAAGAGGGTGACCACTGGTCAGGGTCCAAGTGCTGTCAGCATCCTCCCGGGCAAAATAGCACATCTGGAGAGGAAAACTATTAAGCCCAGGTCACATCTCTAGGCCTGGTGGATAATCTGAGAGAGTGGATAGTCCATCTCTTTAGATTGTTTCTGAGCAAGACAGCAGGCTTGGGGTCAGTCAGCAAAGCAACCCAACAGGAGGGTCCTTATGAAGACCCTGGTGATCAAGTCCCACCACACGAGTCCATGATGAGGCACATGTGATGTAGCCCTAGACACAATCCTGTGTTATTCAGGTATTGGCTTCCTTCATGTCTGTCTTTCCCACTGCATTGTAAATTTCATGAATGTAAGTGTGTCTCTCACTGTCCACTGTGTCTCCAGCACATCCAGGCACCCCAACTAAGTCACAAACTTGGTCTGCAGAGCAGCCATCGCCCTGTGTCATTAAGTCCTAAAAGTGAAGGATAAACCAGAAGCATCCAGCTGCTCAAAATCCTTTAGAAGAATGACACGTTTCTGACATTTTCTTTATCTTGAAGATTTTAAGCCGAAATGTTTCCCGATTAGTACAAGTTTATGTATCACATATTCCTCTGTGTAACCAAGGAAGAAGTTGAAGACTATAACTACCCAGTCACTTCTTCATTACAGGGGTCTCTGGCATCAGGGACTCCAGTCAGTTAGTCTCGCTGGGCTCACTCACAGTCAAGGCTCTCTCCCTTTGAGGAGCCCTGAGGCTCTGCTGTTCTTCTCTGGCAGGGCAGACAACTTCCTCCACAGCCTCCTGACTCACTGCTCCCTGCCAGCGCTCAGGAACCAACAACCAGCAACCAGCCTTTCAAAACGCTCAGAATACTCAGGAGTCATGACTCTTTCCCATCTCCAGTGCAAAATTTAGGAACTCAGAGAACTAGCATTTGAGGTCTAAACAACTTTTGTCCACACCATCCTGTTTCTGGGCAATAGAATCACTCTGAACTCCAAATCTGTCTCCACTGGGGATGTGGGTGTCTAGTCGACCTCCTAGTGCAGGCTATGTAGATGTGGGCTGGCTTGGACAGCGCCCCTGCTGTCCTCCCTCTGGGCCCATTCCTGTCCCCAGAGCAGAAAAGCACTTCCCAACACCATTGGAAAAGACAGTTTGAATGTCTCTCCAGAAAATATTTTTGTATATCAGCAGGGATTTTTCTGGCCACAGAGCTAAGCCAAGAGGCATTCTATTGGTGGCCATTCCAGTGACAGCACAGTTGGGTGAGGCACATGTCTGAGCCAGGCAGTCTTTGGTGACTTGCTCCCATGTCTGGACTTCAAAGTCCATCTCACAATGAGAACAAGTGCACCTGTACCAAGTCAGGCAGCTTTCCTCTGGAGGCCGTGACTTCTGCAGGTGGATTCTGAGGTTCTCAAACACCCTGCAGCCTGGTGCCTGGACCATTAGGAGTGGGCAGGGAGCCTGCTGGCCTTCCTGTCCCTGCCTGTGGGTCCTTATTAGACTCCTGTGGAGCACCGGCTGCCAGCAGCACTGTGTTCCAGGTCTTGACCCTGGCTACGCTCATTCTTGCAGATTAACTCCCTGTACTGACAGATGGTGGGACACACAGAACCACAGTCACATTGATCTGGTCAGTGTCAGCCATGGCTTTGAACAAGGCTGGGGATGTGAGAGGAAGGGAAAGAGCATCCAGGCAAACACAGTATCTACACCACCCAAGCAGAGCAGAGGCAGGGAGCAAGCTCACAGGAACAATCACAGAATAGAGCAGTGCCAGGCAGCCGGGAGGGGTGCAAAATGTTTTGCAAATGCCTGCCCCAGAGGCGAGTCACAGAAAGTCTCCCCAAGGGAAACACAGCAGGTACAAAGGTACCACCCTGAACAATCATCAGTTCCTTGTGGTCCCCAACACTGCAGAAATGGCCATGTTAAGGGGAAAGGCGGTAACTCACCCAAATCACAGCATTTCTAGGGAGGGCAAAGTTCACTCCTGATCCCATGCTGAGCTTCTGCCTCCACTCACCTGCCTCCCAGAAAAGTTGTTTCTTGGCCAGGGTATTTAAGACAAAAGAAGGATGTGCCAATCTGGCAAGAATAGCAAATTAATTATGAGGTTTTTGCTGAGTGCCTTCTGTGTGCAGAGCTGCACTAACCAGCACCTGGGGGAGTAAGACGTACAGGGTGTGCCCAACCCCTGCACTCTACTAAGAAGGACACAAAGTAGCAATGGGAGGGACCCAGGCACAGACAGCACTGGAGGGAAGCCACCTGCAAGATGAAGGGTAGACTCTGGAAACTGATTTAGGTCCTACATCACACTGGTATTTATTCCACTTTGCACTTGCAACAGGCTGCGGTCCAGACCCTCCCAATAAGGGGAAGAGCACATATGGGCTGGTGCTCTGACTTTGGCCCAAAGCTGGGAGCTGCTGGAGGATTGTCAAGAAATTTGGGGGACCCTTCTGTTCCCACAGGCTCAGGTGGGCTCATGACTCAGGGACACCAGGTTCTAAGTACCAGGTATCATTGCAACAGAATGCTAATGTGTGGCCCAGATCCAGAAATGGTGAGAGATGGCTTTGCCAGGGCCTATGGAGCTGAGGCCCCAGCAAATGGCAGTGCCTGTCAATAATGATGATGGCTTTAGACTCAAGAACTAATGTATCAGGTCCCACATTAAGTACTAATTTAATGTGATTCTTACAGCAACCCTTTGAAGCCACTGTTATCCCCAATTACAAGTGACAGTGTTGGTACCCAGGCATTTAGAGAACTTTCTGAGGCCCCCACAGTGGTCCACAGTCAAGCCCAGGTCTGTGCCCAAAGCAATGAGCTTCCCGTAGGCTACAGCATGTCCCCAAGCTTATTGTGAAGATTGTCCTTGCAAGTACCCACACCAAACCTCTCTTTAATTACTTCCTTTTGCACTAATTCTGGCCCAACAATTAAATTGTGTTTTGCACATTCTGGTCTCAGTGACTGTTTTTTATTGCTCTAACAATCATGATATATTACATCAGCACTTCATATGCATCTATTCCAAGCACAGTAACTCATGAAATGTGTCTCTCCATGCAACACAAAGATCCCCTTTGCTGCCTTTTGCCTGCAGCCTGGGTATCACTTGCAAGGCACATTCAAGCAGAAGATGAAGCCACTCAACTCTGCCACTAGCTATCTTAAGCCTAAATCTGTTCCCACCGGAAGGATGACACTAGATGTCTTCTCATTTTATACATTTTCATCTTTACCACTGTGTAAGGGAAGGAGCAGCAAGAGATGATCGCAAGGCGGGTGAAGAACCCTCCTCAGTGGAGAGATGATTGACAAGGAGGCTGTGGTGAGGCTGCCTGGGATTGGGACCAGGGATGCTCTGTCAGAGCCAGCTGAGTCCTGAGGTGCCTGATGAGCAGGAGTTCAGTTTTGGCTTAGTCCTCCATGCATTCTGTATGAATTCACTCCCTTGTCCAACACATATATACATGTATGAATATATGCGCACGCACACAGCCACACCTATAGGCACAAGTATATGAACACAAAAATACATGCATAATATACATACACACCTGCACACACACAACATGCATATATGTGTTTACACATCTACATATGAAGGTACACGCATATGCGTAGCACACCTATACGCTCACGCATATTGCACACATATGCTACACATGCATGTATGGGCACCTGTGTAAGCACATGTGCAAACAAATATGTGCACACCTAATATGTGTACAAAGCAAAAGTATACGGATTCCCCAAGACAGAGCCAGACTCAGCACAGAGCTCATGATGGGACTCTCCTGGGGATGAGTTCCATCCCCCCATGTGACCCAAGAGCACCCCATGCATACAGGGAGGGTGAACAAAGATCGGACCTGCATATGAACACAGATGCTGCACTTCATGGTTACACATGTTTGTCACACATTTATTTCACCCTTCTAAAAGGTAATCACTGAACATCATAGCTGTCATCCCACACTGTGGAACAGAAATCCCCTCTGCCAGGACATCCAGTCCTCATCTTACCTGTGGAACAGGCAACTTAGGTTCCAGATGAAACCAAGGTTGCAAGTCAGCTGTCCCAAAAGGAGAGATTGTTCCAGCTGTTCTCGTAGAGTCCTTAAAAGCAGAAGGAGTGGGAAGAGAACCAGAGACCAGTGTGTGAGAAGAACTCAACTGCTGTTCCTAGCTCTGAAGACAGAGGAAGGCTGCAAGCCAGGGAACAGGCAACCTGCAGAAGCTGAGAGGAATTCTCCTTAGAGCCTCCTGAAGGAGCCATCCCTGCTAACCCTGCCATTAACCCAGTGTAACCCAAGTCAGACAGGTGACCTGTGGAACTGTAGGGTTGTAAATGTATGCCACTAATGTTTTATCTGTTGACAAACTGTCGCCGCTCAAGAAGTTCAAAAGTGGTCAGATGGATTGGGAAGGATGGTCTGTGAATGAGAAGGGGAGACAGATTGTCTAGCAGTGACTTCCTGATGTCCTTCCCGGGTGGAAATCTCTCCAAAATGACAGAGTGAGGTCTGGAGTTGGTAAAAGAAAACCATCATGCCCTCACGATGTGCCTTCACCCTGGCACCAGCAGCTGAGCAGGCTTCATGGAAACAAGGCTAAATCAGCCTAGCTGAGACAGCGGACCTCTCCCAGGTGCACTGAAGGATGGAGAAACTGCCTCTAGTGCCCCAGTCTCCCTCTGCTGAACTTCCAGGCATCACAGCAATGCCCGGGATGTGGCTTGCTCGTGTGCCTTTCCAGGCAGAAACGCATGGGCCTCTTTAAGGTGGCCCCTCAAAGGAATCCATGGAGAGCTGCAGGAGCATGGTGAGAGGAAAGGAAGCAGTGTGTGAGGCTCCAGCATCCCGCCTCGATCTCTCTTCAACATGTGCTCCCACCAGCAGCCCCAGGTCCAGAAAAACTGGGCAGGCCCTCACAGACTGGGACCAGCATCCCTACCCCAAACCTACAGCCTCGCCCAGAACATTACACATACACAAGTACACATAAATTCACATGTGCAGATGCACACATGCACTATGGATACTCATGCGTGTGCATGGTACACATGTGCTGATGCAGAGATGCACACATGTACACATTTATACATGTGTATGGATACACAGACACACATTCAAATGTGCACACAGATAAGTGCACACATACTAATGCATACCCACAATGGGCACTCACACTTCTTCATGTATGCATGCATACACACACACCACACTGCACCCCTGCTGCCAGGCACACTGGCTGGGTTCCATCTGCTCCATGTAAGGACTGGTCAGAAGGCGGGAAATCCACCCACATCCTGTGTTTATGCCTCAGTGCTTACTAATCCCACTTGCTGTAAACTCCAAGTCAGTTCCTGATGTGTCACCAGGGAGAAGTATGCACCTCCCAAGCTCACAGCAAGCTACCAAGTGAGGGGCAGCAGAACTGGATGCACCATGTCACTGTACCAACTGATGGCTGTGGAGAGTTTCTACAAAATCCCAGAACATGACACCCAGGCACCTGGCCACTTCCCTCCCAGGGCTGTAAGGCAGCACAGCTGGGAATAAGAACACAGCTTCAGACCATTGAGGGAGGGAGGGAGGGAGAGAGGGAGGGAGAGAGGGACTTCTCTCTGAGAGGTCTCAGCTGATCCCCTGCATAGGTGTCCTAGGTGTAGCCCAGAGCACGACTCTGAAGTGCACAGCATTGCATTCTGGCCTCACTTCCTGACTAGAATCTTGAAGCACCAGGCTGGGTCCATGAGCATCCTTTGAAAGCAGCCATGAGGAAATCACATGTTCCAGCTGGGAGCCACACTTGGGTTCTGCTATGGTCTGAGCTGAAAATGGTCTGCTCTCCACACTGGGGGTTTGTGGAATTTCCACACATCCATGTAATAACCACAGATCCCACCTCCCTACATGGTGGAAAGTGCCACAGCACCTGTCTCAGACCTGGCTGTGCCCTTGGCACTGGCAATCGTCAGGTTTATTCTGACAGCAATCTCAGAGCCACTGTGTCTCCAATAGTACAGAGGAAGAAACTCAGCTAGGTGGTCTGAGGTGACAAGTTAAAGGTCACATAGTAATGCAGGAGGAGGTCCAGGACTAGTCCTGGGCTCCATGGGCTCAACTCTCAGGAGCGGACCTTGGGCAAGGATCTCAGAAATCCAAACAATTGCAGTCAGGTAGTAGCAAATCCCAAAAATCCTTCATACCCCAGACACTGGAGTCACGGGTGTGGGGGACAGGCTGCTCCCCAGAGTCACTCCGGACAGTGCCAAGGACACTTGGCCACCTGTCCACACACTTGCTAGATGCCTGTGGCCTCATAAGCACTGGCTCCTGCATAGCGAGGCAGCGCAGTGTGTCCACATCCCTTTATGCTACAAGTTTCTGTGGTTTCCTAGCCCTTCCCCTAAGCGAGATTAGGAGCTGGTTGTTGCTCTTCTCCATCAGCCACATTTGCTCTGGAGTTGGGTTGACTCGTGAGTCCTGTTCCCAATCCTGATGCCGTTGGCAGATCTCTCCCTTGGCCAAGGGGAGAGCCCCCACCTGCCTACTCCTCTGATGCTTTCTGTGTGGCTGTGTCAGTGTCAGAAGGTGGTAGCTGGGTTTGGGCACTGCTAGCCAGGGGAGACCAGGTGGGTGGGGAAGATGAGCTTCCTGCACTAGGCACCACAGTCACTGTTCCCACATGCAAAGAGAGGGCTCCAGCCTTAGATCTTTGCTTCTCATTAGAAAGAAGGCCCTGCCAAGTGCTAACTGCTCTGAATGCCTTGGAAAGGCCAAGAGTCTTACCGATGTCTCTCTCTTGGTCAACTCAAGTCAATGAGCAGAACTCCAAGAGCGGCAGCTGCTGACATCTCCAGGGAACAAGCCAGAACACCTACTAGGGCTCTTCCATGTGCTCCCTCCAAGATGGCCTGGGAGGCCCCACAAACATCCCAAGTGGGCAGGGTCACCTTGAGCACCCTAAGTGACCTAGGGATAGACTGCAGAGGGGCAGCTTCCACTAGCATACCCAGCTGCCCATGCTTGCCCCTCATCCTCTCCTGATTCAGGAATGGGCCTCAGACCTCATGGCCCAGAGATGCTTGTGGGCGAGGAGGCCTGCAGAATGTGGGAGGCACTGGGGTATCAGATTCACCATCCCTGTCCCCTACTCAGTAGGTGGACTCTGACCTTGACCCTCAATGTCCTGCACCCAGATAGAGCTCATGAGTGCCCAGGCCCAGCTGCAGACCTGAATGTTGATTATAAAACAGTTCCTTCCTCACCACTTTCCTCACTCATATCATCCTACTCAACACACTCCTCACTGCCCTTCTTCCCTGCTTATCTCTTTCCTGGGCTTTCTAAGAATATGCCTTTGCTTATCAGGGACAAAATAATACTCCAACATTTTATTCCGCAGCAATTGAAATCTATGAAAAGAGAATATAGAAAAACTGAGGGGAAAGAGCCCATGAGAACCCACACAACCTCATGGCAGAGGCCATGAGGACCCATCACAGCCTCGAGACACACCATCCCAGCCTCCCTCCTGGAATCACATGTTTGGCCATAGTTTCTATTTTTCTCTTCCAAGAATGGCTTCATTCAAGTACAACACCAACAAGAACAGTTTTTTAAGCTACCAAATATTTTGCCCCACTCCCTAGTTGCCCAGCTCTGTTCTGAAGACACCAGTTGAGCTACAGCAAGAAGCACTCCTTTTTGTTCCTCATCTTTTGTGGCTATGTCTGCTCTCCTGTGAAGCATTCATCCTCACTCTGGCTGGACATGTTCCCTTTCCTCTGTTACCCAGAGCAGGGGTTGCTGGGGTTGTTGGAAGCCAAGCTGGGCCTCAGATATGAGCTCCATCCCTCCATTCACTCATGGCCCTGGCCTATGGCAGCCAGACAAGTTCATGGTTACCATGAATATTTAAGGAGACCTTTTCAAGTTCATTGTTGGGTGGCCACTGTAACACAATCCAAGACACCATGATCCTTCCTGGAAACCAAGGAGAGATAGACAGTGGTGTGGCCATGGCCAGAGGGTTGCAAGGAAGTGGCAGGGGATTATGCAGGAAAGGTGGAGACAGGCACAGGTGCCCCCAGGAGGACACAGTCAGAGAAATCACAGCAATGACAAAACACATCATTTTGCCGTGCTTGTCCCTCCTGGTTTAGACCACAAAGAGCAATCTCTAGAAAAATATGTCCTACAAATGAGTGGGAGGGGGGAAGAAACAGGTAAAGAAGAATGGAGAGAAGAGGGAGAGGGACAAAAGAGAGGGAAGGAGAGAGAAAGAGGAAAGGAGGGTGAGGGAGAGAAAAGAAAGAGGGAAAGATAGAGAAAAAAAATCACATGCCTGATGTTTGAACCACGTCTTCTTCTAGGTTCAGTATTCTTGGTTCAAGAAGTTCCCATGCCTCTATTTCCACATCTGCTTTTAGCTGTTGAGTTTCCATTCCACCTGGAAGAAAAACCACTGGGCCCACATTGACTGAGGGAAGAGAGGCTTGCCATTCCCAGATCCTCAGCCTGCTGGTGGCAGCCCCAGCCATCAGCCCCCAGCAGCATCTTACACCCAAGTTCATCTTGGCTGGGCCCCTGAGCTCACTACCCTGAACAGGAGCTAAGCAAACACAGGAGGGGCCTGAACTGAAGTCTCAAGTGCCACTTGGAAAGAGGCTTCTTCAGGGAGTCTGCAGCGTGTTGTTTACATGGTCATAAAACTTTTATACCCAGGAGATTGTTGACCTTTGAAAGATGAGAATTACACATTGAAGCTTGCAGGTAGACAGCTTTCTGCTTGGCTGGTGTGAGATGCCAGCCGTGTTGGTTTCCCGGAACTGCCACCGCAGATCTAGCAGCTTACATGTCAGGGTTGTGTTCTCCCACAGTCCAGTTTCAGAGCTGAAGTCCAAGACTCCCATGCTGCAGGGCCAGGCTCCCTTACAGTGCTGGTTTAGGGCTGCCCCAGTGACCTTGTCGGCACTAATTAATCTGTAATGGCCCATCTCCACATAGGGTCACACCCTGAGGTTCCGGAGTCTGGACATCGACATATGGATGTGGGGAACATGGTGCAGCCCATCACAGACACAGTGTTCATTCACCAGCTGCTCGGGGCATTGTCCCGCCCAGCGACCCCAGAATGCCTCCCTAGAGGCATCTTGGTCTAGAGTTTTTCAGCTGATGGATGAATGAGTAACTACACAGGTTCCTTGTGGGAGGGCTGAAGGTCAGTATCTCCTCTGACCTTACATCTAGATTCCAAACTCTTTGCTTAAACAGGACCAAGTTTCCTGCCCTTGGGTCCCAGACTGGACTGCAGTCTGCCACCTGGAAGTGGATGGGGCACTGTTAGCCCTGGGCCCTGTGAAGGCTCTGGGAAGTGGTCAAGAGGGAGCATCTTCATGCCCCCTACCTCACAGATGTTGACAATTGCTTGATGGGATTACAGGGTCACTGTCCTCTGTTGTCCAGTGCCTCCAAGCCCCTGAGTCCTGCTGGTCATGGGCAGGACTGCCCCACCTGCTGCCCCACCAATCTGTCCATTCATACTGTTCAGCACATGACACACCAATGTTCATTTCGCTGAGAAACATACATTTCTCAATTTGTCTATGAATTTCAGGACAGATTAATCCTGTCCTGCAATTTGAAAACCACACAGGAGGACCTTGAGACTCCTCAGAAAACCCAGGGCCTCGTGCTTGTGTCAAGAACTGGGGACACAGTAGCGGAAACAACTCTGCTCTCTCTGGGCTCCATCCATGTGTGGTGGGAGAATGCCACAAACACAAATGTGAACAAACATGGGACAGGCAGGTTGGTGTGCTCAGCTGTGCAGGCAACAGTTGGGGCAAATGGATCCAGGGTGAGGGTTGCTCTTTCAAGTGGGCAGAGGTCTGTCTGGGTTGTGAACTTGAGGGCACAGGAGTCCAGAGAAGCAGTCTCTGGGTGAAGAAAGCACATGCAAAGGTCCTTCATGGAAAGCCAGGGTGCTGGAGGGTTTACGGCCTGGGGAAGGTGAGGGGAAGGCCAGGTCTGAGGGAGACCACTTGCCTACCATGTCAGATCTAGGGCACTGGCCACTAATCTTCTGAAGGCCTCAGAGAACCATGAGGCATGTTGAAGTGTGAAATGACCAGCACCTGGTTGAAAGAGCTTTATAAGAATTCCAGAGACACAATGGCCAGAAATTGAGTTTCAGTCACATTTCAGAAGAGACAGCTCTTCGATGATGACTGTGCCCAAGGAAGATTCAGAGCAGTGCATTTGGGGTGTGCAAGTTGGGAGTTTGATTTGGACAACTTCAGTGTGGTGGCACTTGGGCATCAGCTATGGAAATGGAGGCATCCAATGAGCATCTACCCACATGAGCTATGGGCAAAGGCAGACACTCAGAACAGGGGTCATCCGAAGACAGCATTGAAGGCATTTGAGGTTGGGGACAAGGTGGGACCTCAAGGAAGGAGCCTAGAAAAGGACACAGCCCAGAGAGGGGTGGAAAGCAGCCTCCAGCCCTGGTGGGAATCTGAAGCTAGCAAGGGGACACATTGGAACACCAGTGGCAGAATGCAGGGCACCTGCTGGGAGCAGGAAGGGCTTCAATGGCACAGATTATTTCTACATGGAGGAGCTCTGTTTCCTTCTTTGTGCTTTCTCTCCTTCTCAGGTATGAATGTCTATTTGTATTTAGAAAACAGAAATTACTAAGGCAGGGGAGGAAGTCAAGCAAGTGTGCTGACTAGGCCTCAGGTAAAGGAACCCAGCTGTTGACTCGCTCTTGCCGAGATGCCGCACTCTGCTCTGTGTGCAGGACCAGGGCATAAACACGATTTGAAAGGGTCTGATATTGGGCTGGGAGTTGAAGGATGTTCTTAAAGAACCAGGTCACAACTAGGGACAGGCCAGACCATTTGTTTTCAAAGAAAACCAGCTGGTGTGTTGCCAGAGAGCTGCATCCCAGAGAGTGCTCATGCATCTAGGATTCATCAGCAACTTTGGGTTGATTCCCTTGCACAACTGCTGAGTGTCTGCCCTGCAAGCCTGCTGGCCAAATGGTACCAGAGAGACGTGGTCCTTCCTGAACCACTTCCTTGGGCCATCTAGAGGGAGGGAGCTTCACCTGATGACTCAGATGTCACACAAAGTCCCCTGGAGAGTCACCAGAAATCATGACATTACCAATGCTGGTTCCTTCTTGTCAGACAGGAGCCTAGCAGCTGCCCTAGAGAGAAGCAGCGCCCACCTGAAGGCTTATGGTCTGGACTCTTTCCCACCTGTGGGACTCAGGTGCTCAGAAGCAAGGGTCAGGGAATGCTGAGCACCAGGACAGGGGTACTAAGCAGTCTCAAGAAGCTGCCCAGCTGAAGGTGAGTGCCCAAGCTTGAGGGTCACGGTAAGGTGGCTCCTGAGTCAGCCGTGGACCCCCAAGTGCAGCCTCAGCCTCAAGACAGAGCTGACCAGAGCACAGAGTGGCCTTAACTGCACTTTCCTGAAGCCAAATTTAGAACTAGAGGCAGGAAAATCAAAGGCCATCCTCCCCACCTCACCCATGTTTGCCTCACTTGTAAATCTCCGTGGCTAGTGCTGCCATCTGATTTTTGGGTTTTTAGACAGCGTTTCACTATGTAACCCAGGCTGGTTTCTAATTCATGATTCTCCCTCCTCAGTTCTGGAACGCTGGGATTACAGGTGTCTCCAGCACACAGGGATCATCTTCTGAGGGTGGAAGGGGCTGGGAGGACAATGGGCCAACTTTCAGGTTCCAAACACATCACTGTCCTTGCATGGTCTCCACTAAAGACACCTAATTCCCCAAGGCTCCCAAATCCTGGATGCAGGGATTCAGAAGACAAAACCAACCTGTTGGGTCTATGTGGACCGTGAAATGGTGAGAGATACAAGGAAAGAGGTTCAAAAGGGCAGGAACAGCTAGGGTAGCCTGAGGAGATGGAGGGGGATGACAGGAGCCAGAGGGCTGAGGACACAGCATCAGTGGGGGCTTAGAGTCCAGGACCCTGGTTGGCCTGGCTGTTCCAAGACTCTACCATGAGCTTCTGGGCTGGGCCGTGCACTGCTGTCTCAGCAGGGAGGTCACACGCCTACCCAAACCACAGCCCTAACTGACACAAGAGCCTGACGTTGACAGGGTGCAGGGGTAGGAGGAATGCAACAGAGAGACAGTGAAACCAGGGCTGCTCCCACAAAGCATCTCCTTTCTAGTCCTCAGTAGCAGGGCTCCATAGTGAGAGCCTCTATGCAGTGTTGTGCCACACCTGCTGTAAACAGCTATTACGCTGACCATAGAGCTACAAGGACTTCATTACAGAGCTTAAAAATGAAGGGAGACAGTAGGTTTGCCCTGGTGGAGAACAACATGCCGTGAAGATTCCACCTTGTGATTCTGTATTGAGCCTCCTCCTCTCCCTTGTCAGCTTGGAGCTAAATCCATCTGCCAGTCACTCACACACAATTCCCCCTGCAGATGAGCACAAGCAAGAACTCACGACAACCGGCAGGAGCCAAACCCCAGTAGGTGATGAATGATAGGTGCTGCTCAAACAGGCAGAAGCGTTTAGGAGCACCATGTGAAATAGGGAAAAATAAGGAAAAGCAGGATTTGCAGATTTCTCCTACCCCTAAAGGCTCAGCCCCACATGAGGGGTACCCTCAGGAGGCCTCCAGAGTCCCTCTACTAATGACAACCAAGAGCTTAGGGGAGAGGAGCCCTAGCACTGGACTCCCTAGGAGGCCACCAGAGACACTGCTAGTCTAGCTGCCCACCGCAGAGTGGATGAGGGCTCAGGCCAACTCCCACGGCAGAGGACGAGGGCCTGGGAGGTGGCTCTAGGGTAAACAGAGCCGTGCTGGCTACCTCCCTCTGCCTGTGATCAGACAAGAGGCTGACCTTTCCTGTGGTTGCAGCATTCTCTAGAAGGGGGCTGGACACAGGTCATGTGGAGTTCTCTTGCCACCCAACATACTTTTTCAAGGAAACACTGGATGTGGAGGAAGGCACTTGGATGCTTTCCTGGTAACAAAGTGACCCTCTCAGCCTTATATCAGCTCCTTCCTGGTGAGAACTCTTTTGCAGATCACAGCTGCTCTGAGGAAAAATCCAGAGTGTCATGTGACCCATGAGATGCTGCAGACCCACCCACAGGAACCCTGAGCCTCCCCTGCTGACAGTGCTCTCTCTGCTTCAGACAGCAGCTCCTCTCTCACTCTGCCCTCTGTGATCCCTGGCTTGGCAGGGCTGGCCCCTCCAGCTCTTTGCTCTCTTGATTATGTGCTGCTTCCTTAGGTGCCCCAACCGCTGCTCTAAATGGACCACCCTGCCTGTTTGCCTCTTTTTGGAGCCTTGTTGGTAAGTTGTCATCACCTGCTTCAAGCTGCTTCTCTCTGTGCTGTCTGCATGTTTAACACCAGTCCTAAGGCCAGTCTGGAGCTATCAGAGCTCAGAAGACAGCAAGGACATGAGCAGGGCTCCTGGGTGTCAGGGACCAGAATTCAAGTGTCCCCTCTGCCACACCCACAGCAGACTCCTCTCAGCACATCCTGCTGGCCAGTGTCACTTCCAGATTTAAAGTCTTCCTACCCTCACTCAGCAAACACAGGCTCCTCTGATTTCTTTCTTTATGGCTTCAATGAAGAAAGGCCCAGCAGGCCTGAGGGTGTACGTGGAGGCCAGCAGGCTGGGCCTCTCTGGGCCTGTGTCTTGTCCAGTTTCTTTTCTTCTTCTGCAAGTGACAACATTTCAGAGTGGGGTGACCTTTAAGCCCTTTCCTGTTCTAAAATCATGTGGACTTAGGTTTCTGCTGTTAGTCTTTGTAGCGGACACACCCTCTAGATGGCTGAGTACAGTTGGGTTCTTTGAACAAGTAAACATGTGGGTTCTCCTAGGCCCCATGTGGGCTGTTGCAGGCAGAAGATGTTCCCTGGGAAAGGTGGTCAGCATGGTTAGAATCACATCCTGCAGGACTCCATCCATGTAGTGTCCACTCCTCAGATGTGAACTTCCCACTGGGTTCTTGCAGACTTGCTCTGGTTAGAAATGCTCAAGTGGTCAGCTGTCTGGACTTGCCCAGCCCCTGTCCATGTGGGTTTGCATAGCAACGACGTCCTGCAAGCAGCCTGAACATCGGACCAGGCTGGCCGGCACTTTCTTGCCCAGAGCCTCAACCTGAGCAGGCAGAGCAAGGCCATCAGTACATGGCATGGGACAGCCACAACACAGCTGTGCAATGAATGACGCAAGCACAGGTTCCCTTCTCTCTCTGTCTCTCTGTTTCTCTCTCTCTCTCTCTCTCTCTCTCTCTATCTCTTTCTCTCTCACTCGCTTTCTCTCTCTCTCTTTCTCACTCACTTTCTCTCTCTCTTTCTCTCTCACTTGCTTTCTCTCTCTCTCTCATTTGCTTTCTCTCTCTCTCTCTCTTTCTTTTTCACTTGCTTTCTCTCTCTCACTTGCTTTCTCTCTCTCTCTGTCTCTGTGTCTCTCTCTCTCTCTCTTTTTTCTACTGTGCAGCCCAAGCTATCCTGAAACTCACTATGTAGCCCCAGGCTGGCTCCTGGGTTACAATACTACGAACCTTCTGCCTCCACTCCCAAGAGCTGGGATTACACCCAGCATGGGTTCCTCTCTTTTTAAAATTTTTATTTGACTTTTTAATTAGCATTCCTTGATAGTATGAGGGGGTTTAATTTGGGTTATTCCATAGGTGCCTACGGCGTACTTTAAACAAGTCCATCCCTCCCTTCTATTCCCCTCCCCCTTGCCTTTCTCAACAGTGTTTGGTGAGTTTCATTGTGCTGTCTTCATATGTGTCCCTATGATCCTCCTCCTCCCTCCTCCAGACAGTCCCTCTGTTACATTCGTTTCCCATTATTATTGATTTTCGTTTGTTTTATTTTGTTTTTTGTGGACTGGGGTTTGAACTTAGGGCCTACACCTTGACCCATTCTACCAGCCCTTTTTTGTGATAGATTTTTTCAAGATAGGGTCTCACAAACTATTTGCCTGAGCTGGCCTCAAACCACGATCCTCCTGATCTCTGCCTCTTGAGTAGCTGGGATTTCGGGCGTGAGCCACCTGGGCCCAGGCCCATTATTATCATCATCTTTTAGGTCTACATTCCATAAATGAACGAAAACACGGGACACTTTTCTTTTTGAGCTCGGCTTACCTCACTCAACATCATGATCTCCATCAGGTTCCATCCATTTTCTTGCAAATGACATAATTTCATCTTAAATGTTGATCTCCATCTCAAGGGTAACTACAAGTACAGGGCACAACAGTACTGTCTCCCACGACTCAGCAGCAGGAGTTTCCTAGGTGTGTCTTGCTCCTCATGGGACAAATATTTGTGTTTGGCACTATTTAAAATGTTGGCATGGTGTTTCATCCAATTGCATTATTACTTTTAAATTCTTTTTATTAAATCCATTGAACAAACCAAATCACCAGAATTGCTAGGTTAAAATGTGTAACTCACTATTGAAGTAAAATGTCAAGAAATATGAAACCCAGGCAGGATTCCTCACAAATACTTAGCAATTATGAATCACTTTGATAGAGTTTATTTCCCTCCAAAAGAAGACCATCTTTCAAGAGATAATTTTATAGTCAACTTTCTGTCACAATGTAAATTTATCTCCTTCTGAGAGCGTATGTAAGTCAGCACATAATTGGTCAGAACCAGCATCTCCAAAATGACAGAACTGGCTCATTAGGAAAACCATTTCTACAATATATACCCTTCTTTATAGATTTACTTATTAATTTGTAGCACTACCTAAGACAGAAAAATGAGCACGAGCCCACCTGGATATCTTATGTGTCCTTATGCCACAGGATGTATAAGAAGCACAGCCAAACTGAAGAACTCAAGGTAGGAATTCTCAAAGAATCCATAGCAAGGAGGAAACTCGAAGGTGCCATTAAAGACATAGCTGCTGTTCCAACATTGGTCCAGGGCCACAAAGCAATCCATCACACCACAGATCTCCAACTCAAGATGGATGTCCTCCCCAGGGAAGGCAGGCATCCAGACTTCCAGGGATCTCAACACATAGGATATCTCTCACATAGGCTGGGAGCTGGCAGAGGGGTCAGTGTACAGCAAATCAGTGACTGGTCAGAGAGAAGAAGGGCAATGCCAAAAATGGTTTGGGGATAAGAGTCTAGAGATAAAGTGCCAGAGCCACCCAACCATCTCCCTGGTATAACTGGAACTCAGCCTCCAAAGATGGCTCACCCTTCCCTGTGTTCAAGGGAGTAACCCCTCAGCCAAGAATAGTCAGGTGTCTGAACTACCAACACCAGGAAGAATTGACCAAAGAACTTACACCTGAGGAAACAGCCAATCTCACAACCAAAGATGAGAATTAAAACAAGATACAGCATCTGAATGAGAAAGGGAAGTTGTGAAAAATAACACTCAGATGTATTGGAAATTAAGACTATATTGTTAAAATGCAAAAATTCAAGTTTTTCTTTGAATTTTAGGATAGGTATAACAGAAGTGCAAATTAGGGGGAGCAAAAGCAGGCTGTCAGATTCTTCCAGAATGAGGGAGAGCTAATAGTGAAAAGTCAAAGACACAAAGGGGAACCAGGCACCTATGGTCACTTCAACTCACAGAAGAGAATGAGGTTCAAAAGAGGTCATCAGGTAAGGAAGTAACTCCTGAGAACCCCAATGATGCCCTTAGTTCTTAGTGGCTATCAATGTCAAGCAGCTTACATGACTAAGACCTCCCCTAACCAGTACATTAGCCATCAGAGAAATCCTCAAATGTACAGAAAAAGCCCATAGCATCCCTGGATGCATGAACAAAAATGGAAGTGATTTTCAAAGTGCTAAAGGAAGAATATTTTGAGTCTAGAATCATTCCAGTGAAGGAAAGAGAAGAAAAAAAATCTCTCTGATGCACTGGGAAGGAGACTCCCTGGGGTTCTCACATGGAGTGGGAGAAGACCTTCTCCAACAAGAAGCCATGAATACAAAAAGCAATAGTAATGCAAAATTGATAAAGTGTAT
The DNA here is from genome assembly GCF_047511655.1 of Castor canadensis. NCBI lineage: Eukaryota > Metazoa > Chordata > Mammalia > Rodentia > Castoridae > Castor > Castor canadensis. The sequence goes on along the minus strand of NC_133386.1, from coordinate 297,624 downwards.
TGTTGCCTAAATGTGTGCTGTCTTTAATAATGTTTAAAATAAAATAAAATTGTCTTCAAAACATTTAAAAATAATAATCTGAAACTAGAATTCCAGAAAGTAAAAGGGAGACAGGGCAAGGGGTTAGGTGATCCTGATTTTCTGTTTTCTCTCAGAGGACAATGAGATACCAATCACCTTAGAAATTTATTATAAGATGTCATATATTTGTTTAATAACATGAAGTTAACAACTAAAAGAACAGAAATATATTGTGTGTCTTTAAAACTCATAGGGAAAAAATTAAAACTAAACTTGATCGCTATAAAAAATAGAGAGTGGTGAAAAGAAATAAAGAAAACAGTATATGGAAGCATCAAATGAGATATTAGAATTAAATGCAAATATTTCAGGACTTAAAAACTACAGAGTATCAAGCAGCCATTTTTACAACTACTATAAACAAGAAAAAAGCAGCATAGATACTTGCTTTTAGAGGAAATGAACTCATTTTTATGAGTTGAAGATAAGGGAATGGGAACACACTGGGAGCACTAAGCAAAGGGAATTGAGATGGGACCCCCCCCAAACATCAGAGCTTAGGGGCAAAGCATGGAAAGGGACAGAAGAGATATACCAGAAAGATCCACGTTATACACAGAACCCACAAGGGACACTCACAGGCAAGGAGCCAGTGGGGACAAGGAAGTACAGGAGCCAAATGCCAGTATGGGTGAGCACCAGCTGTGACCCCAAGCCAGCTGTAGAAGCCAGGCAGTAGTAGCAGTGGCACGTCCTTCTGGCTTTGATATGAATACAGTTGCTGACCTATATGCTGGTTGTTTTTCCAGTCCCCCCTCCTGCACACACCATTTATCTACTCTATTATGAGAAGCATTAAAAATGTTCAAAGTGATCAACCCTTCATCAAAGGGGCTCTGACCCAGCTGGAGAAGAAATGGACATCCCCCAAAGGTGAGCACATGGAGATACCTGCTGGCATACCAGATCAACAATAGGTGGGCATAGGCGGTCTGTTAAGGTCAACAAGGTCACCTTGTAGAGTAGGCAAAAGAAGGGTTTTACATAGACTGGAGGCAGATGTGGAGAGTGGTCGTGACCCCTAATCATAAGGTCAGAAGTGAAGCTGGCCATACAGAAGTACCCCGCAGATTTCCACGTGTCTTTATTCTTTATGTCTGCACCCAGCTCCTGCCACCCACTTTGCCTTCAAAGTGTAGAGCAGCAGCCACAGACCCCCAAAAGTTCCCCCTTGTTCCACATGCCACTGAACACCCTTGGTTTCTCAGATAGGCAGGAGCAACTCTTCTGGTTGACCTGCTTCCTTTCCAGACCTGTGGTACCAGCTCTGCCATGCTCCCACAGGACAGGTCTCACTCTCTAACACTGATTGTACCTGGCACCCCTCACTGAGCTGTGGCCAGGAAACCAGTAAATACCGGTTATTTTCTACCTTGGAAAGCCCTGTGACAGGTGCCCAGAAAAGTCAGATGATGCATCTGTCCTTAAGGAACCTGTCATCAATGTTTGTGAGACAAGTTTCTGCCATTCTGTTTACAGAGGCCGTGCTGTCTATGTTGTAGGCTGCTATTGTCACTTGTCATCATTGTCTACCCGCCCCTGTGTATATATACCTCGTGACCCATTGTTCCACCCCTGGAAACAATGTTTATGGAAGTTTGGTGATAACAGCCATAGTCTGGTAAAAGACCACAGAAGAGCCTGTCAATTGCAGAGCACTAATGTGTGGTCCATCTTCAGAAGTAGGAACCCATAACTGCAGGTTGCCTGAAACTCAGATTCAGCCAGTATGGAGAACCCAAACATGCGGTGTACATCTTGTCTGATTCTGTTTGCCAATGTTCAAAATCAGGACAAACTAAGCTATAAGACTGTGAGTCAGGCTGTCCAAGAGGGGGAACAGGGTCATAGAATGAGGAAGTGACAGGCTTCTGGGAAGCCAGGCAGTGTCCTATTTCCTTCCCCAAGCATGCTCACTGTGAAAACTTAAGTTGGGTACTTTCCTTTCCAAAAAACAAAATTTGTTTTATCTCCTTACTCCACATTTTCTACCTGGTCCAACATCATCATCACCTCCATCACTGTCATTACTACCATCGCCATCTTCATTATCTTCACTATCCTCACTATCATCTCCATCTTCACCATCCTCACCATCACCTCTTTCACCACCTCCATCACCTCCATCATCACCATTGCCATCACTATCATCATCAAAAGACTTCTATAAAGAGCTTGTGGACACAAGGCTCTCTGGCGTGAAGGGTACAAAGAGAACTACACAGATGAGCCTGCCCCTACAACTAAACACTGTAAGATGAGTGGTAAGGCACTTGTAGTTTGTACATTTTTAGGGCATGAATAAAATATGGTATTAAAATGATATTGGTGTTGATGGTGAGAATGGTGGCAATGGTGGTGATGGTGGTGATGGTGGCATTTATCTCAGAACATTGACAAAAAATGGAAAATAATAGTTTTTGGATTAGTAGAGGAAATACATGATTAAAATCCAAAATATTGTCATTTTTATGTTATGCTCCTAGCCCTAGCTGGATCTCTGAATTTTGATTGGCATAGTAATGCAGAAAGAACTTGGCACTGCTTTAGAGAGGGCGGCATGCCTTCCTTCTCACTTATTAATGACTGGAGAGTGTTTTGCGTGGTAAAGCACTGCCCATTGGTCCCTGTGCATATACGTGAGAGCCTTTCCCCAGGGAAGCTGCCGTTAAACACAAACACATACCCACTTCAATGGCCAAGTTACGCCGCCTTCATTTCCATTTCCCACTTGCTTATCCAGAGGGCTGTGAATGAAGGGAGAAGAGAAGACCAGAGTGACAGCCCTGAAAGCCACCACCCGCCAGCACTTCCAAAGCCTGCCTGCCCTTTCCTGAGCCAGAGCAACAGACTACCTTGTGTGAGTGGACTCATTTGCACGGAGAAGCAAATATAGTGGAGAGAATAATCAGAGCCCAGGTGTAGTGCTGTGGCAGCTAGAACCACGTGAGGGCCACGGACGCCACCAGCTTCCTGTGGGCCTGGGCATTTTCATGAATCAGGTGGGTCTTTTCACAAGTTTTTTTGTCTTTGACTATGCAGAGGTGTAGCCAAATAGCTAGACCTTGTGGTAAAGAGCAAGAGACTTTAAGCCTGTTCTCAGTTCCAGAACTTGCTATCACTTGGACACTCAGTAAACCATCTGCCTTCTGTGGGTCCTTGTCCTCATCCATTAACCAATATAGTTAAATAATTAGTGTTGCTTTCTCCAACAGTCACAGAGTATTTGAAAAGTATTTATGGTGTGTCCATAATGGTTCAGAAAGCTTAGGAAACACGGTTATTATTTGGCCTGTGGCAAACAAGGGATAGACAGTGAATCTGCCCTCATTGGTCTTCTGACCATTTCCTCCAGGAAGCTTTCACCAGCTCTGGTCCCCTTCCTGCTCAGTAGCATGCTGTGCAGAAATCTTACATACCATTCTGTGTGTGTGTGCTCACTGGCTATGGTATCATTATGTCCTCACCACTTATCATTCAGTGCCTAGAATCCAGCAGGGGCTTAGGAAGCATTGGCAGAATTGAGTGTTGCTTTCTGGAAAATGTTACTCTTTGAACACCCATGTTCATGCTTACTTTCTCAGAAGCAATAATCTTAAACCAGAAACACCCATCTACTTGTGCAGAATTCAGGTCAGATAACGTCTGGTAAAAACCTAAGGAACTTTGTCAAACATCTCATCTGTCACTGGTAGGCAACATGCACCCTATTGTCCTTCCCACAGAGTGGTGTCTTCACCTGCTCCTTCCTCCTGCTCTGGTTTGGTTGAGGTCCAGGACCCTTGGGGGAATCAACTGAACCTCTCCTACTGGAGTTCTACCTGTAAACCTTCTTACTTGAAAAGTGATCGTGGCTACATGAGCTTGTAGAGAGACAAAAAGGATTGGGAAAAGTGCAGAGCCAGGAGCCCTCAGTCTATTACTGTCGGAACTCAAACACCATCTTTGTGGCACTGTGGCTTCTCCAGGATTGAAGCCAGCAACCATGTACACTATGGAGACAGGTGGCTCCCCTCAGCTAAGGTCACCCTTAGGCTATGTTCATTCTTCTCAACAAACAACCAAGGGAGAGCAAGACTGGTGCACCTTATCCATGACCAGCCTTGATACATCCAGCTTATGGGCACCAAAGCCAAGGGCCAACAGTGACATGGGGGGAACAAGAGACAAGATGGTGTGAGGGAAAGCATTTCTTTAAACTACAAAAGGGTGAAATGTTACTCTTAGTTCACACATAGAAGGGCACATGGCTTATCCTCCTATGTGTAATGGGGTTACCTCACTCCAAGAAAATCCAATAGAAGGCAGACAACCAGTTGAACAGCCTCCACCACATACAAATGTTATGAATACAGGCATCCTACTGGGCACTGAAGGGGGCAAGAGACAGAGGCCAACCCCTCCTGTACCAGAAACATTTGAGGACAGCTCACTGGCATCAGGTGTTTGGGTCTCTGATGGATCCTGGAAGAAAGGGCCTCACCCTGCTATTTCCTCCTCATGAACCCTGTACCCTGACTCCCAGCCCCCTCCAGATCCATCCCCACATGTCTTTAGTCACCCCTTACCTTCTGTCCTCACTGTGGAAACTGGGGTCAAGGTCTGCATTCAACTTTCCTTTACCATCTCCTCTGTAGTCTTTGACACACAGCAGGCATTTAAGAAATAAGTCTAGACAATTTAGACTTCTTTAGGTTAAGGTAATTTTTAGGTTAAGCTCAACACACAAAGGATACTAATTTTAAATCTCATCAAAACAGTGTTTCCCCCAAGGCAGGATTCTGAAGTTTCACATGGAGTCCAGCCCCAGGAGCCCCAAGCATTTCACTCTGTGAATGACGTTTGCATAGTACAAGAATTATCAGGACCCTGGTCCCATGAGGAGGCCACTGAGAGGCACTAGGAGGTGGGCTAAAGAGGTGCAGACTGAGAGCATTCTTCAGATCTCGGTAGCAAAGCCTGTTCTCCAAGCAGCTAGTAGAGCTTGGGGGCAAGGGAACAAGGGCACCATGCCTTGCCCAGTTGTGCCATTGGCAAGCATGCCTGTCACTCCACATGTGTGCCTTCCTGCACGCAAGCCCTCACCATCCCACTATCTGCCTGGTCCCTCCACTTCCAACAGGACCATGTCTGCATAATCTCCCACTGGCACTTGTCCAGTTTCTCCTGTGGAAACCCATCCTCTTTCCAGCTCCACACTCTGGAGAGCCCCTCCTTTCTTCCTGCTGTTCTACATTGCACTTCTTTTGGAGACTGCACAAGCCAACCATGGTTCCAGGTGCTCTGTCAGGTGGAAACATTTGGCTTCTGGTGTCAAGGCCAAGGTCTCCAGCTCCTAGAGGACTCCATGAGAGCAACTCTCTCCCAGGCATCACCAAACTGCTGGTACAGGGGACCCCATCCCTACTACCTGGTGGCCTCACACTCCGCCCAGTCTGGCCCTGAGAACAGAGTCAGGGCCCTGCTGTCCCCATCTGCATTAGTGGCCTTCAAGACCAATGGGTGATGGGAATAGGGCTCAGTCTAGCAGCAAAGGTGGATGATACACATGGGGGCAGGAATTGTGCCCAGGGACACAGTACAGGAGCAGCCAGCTCCGATGGGGAGACAAGGAAGGACCAACCCGGACATGGTTACTGCTGAGGCTATATAGGTACTCACAATGTACCTGCTCATTAGTGTGAATGTTGCTGGTGCCTTGCCTTAACAGCAAATACAGGCATGAGGAGAGAAGTGATCACTGGCCAGGCATACAGTTTGGAAAGGGGAGGATGGATTTTCACCCAGGATGAATCACATATTGAAATTAGATCCAGGGCAGGGGCACCAGCCGTGCTGCTGAACTGGCATGGGGAGATTCATGCAGTGTGAACTGTGGAATGAAAAGTTCAAGAAGAGACATAACTGGGTGGTCTTTGGTCTGAGTCTGAAGCTGTGAACAAGAAACCATAAACTGTACTGGACCCCATTCTGGTGGGAGAACAACTTTACTTCCAGAGTCAACCCCTGCCAGAGTCCCTCCAGGAATGAGGAATGGAGTCCTTGCTCTGAAAGTCAGCCAACCTTCGGCTCCACAATCCCATAAAGGGTAAGACCTGCTGCTCGCCTTGCTCAGAGTCTGAGCCTTGGAAGAGTACCTCCTGCCAGCTGCTTGGGTAACAAATCCAGCCATGTTCAGATGTTGGGGCAGCAGTAAGAGGGCCAGGCTTATACTGGCCTACAGACATCTTCAAGGGCACAGAAAGCCAGGCTGGGGGGCAGTATTGTCCATCAGATAGCACCCAGTGGGAGCAGGACCCCTAGCTCTGCTGAGGCTGAACGGGCTCAAGCCCCCAGAGCAGCTCTAGCTAGAAGGTTGGGGCAAGAAGCCACCAGGATGATTTTCTGAGCAGGATTCCAACTCCAACTCTAGTGGGGACCCAGGCACAAAGCTGATGGACAGGAATAGTGACACCATAGGGGCAGGGGACAGCTGCAGCTCTCAGGGACAGCTGTCCTGGGCCATTGGATAGAGGAGTGTCTGACCCTGTCTGCTCTGGGAATGGAGTCCAGTGAATCTCCAGGGTGCAGCCTTTGCCCCAAGTGGGGACCTCAGGGATGTGGCCTTTACCTGGGTCATAGTGATGAGGCCCCTCATGTGCTACCTCTATCCAGGGGCCAGCAGGGTCTACCTGTTTACCACAAGCAATTTAACACAGATTTCAACTTGCTTAAAGAAATAAGTGTTGGGTTGAAGATGTGGCTCTGTGGTAAAGTAGTGCTTGCCTCATAAGAGTGAGGCCCTGGATTCCATCCCCAGCATACTCACACTCACACACACACACACACACACAAAACCTAAGTGTTTCAAAATCAGTAATAACTGAGCCAACCCAGAGACAAAGAAAAGCCACAACCGAAATGCCAGACAATTACTGTTTTCTGACAGCCTCTTTCTCCTTCTCAGTCACAAGAGAGACTAACACAGTGCTGGACCTGGAGCTATAGTCAAGAGCCAACTTTCAGAGTGAGCTGTAGATCTCAGGCTCCACATCAGGCCATCTGCCACCTCCAACCAATACTGTCCACAGTGCCCCAGCACTGGCACCTTAAGCCACACCTTTGCTCCTATGCTGCTGGCCATCTTTAAAGCTCTGGCAGCTTCACCTGCTCCAAGGGCCTTTCCAAACCAGAGCAGCCCCAGTCATCTTCTTGGGCCCACAGCCACCAGTGAAGAGTGACTGGCAGCCTCCTGGCTCCTCCTGCCAGAGAAAGAACCTGCTGGATATCTGAGCAACAGGACCACCTAGCCAGGAAGAGACACACTACCCTGCAGCTGAGAGTGCCAAGTAGCCAGAGGGATCACTGTGTGCAGCCTGCAGGCTGAAGTTGAAGACAGGGCAATGGAGAGCAGACTGGGAGAGAAAGCCACGCCACCAAGGTTCAGACGCTTGTCTGGCTCCATCTCCTTCTATTTTAAGTTGAAAAATACAGCTGTCAGTGTCATGAGGACTCATGTGAGGCTGCACCCCAGCTTTCATCCTCTGGGAGCTGCCATGTTGTGTCTTACCACCCCCTGCCCACTTCTTGGCTGCTTTTTGTTTCCACAAACTGACTATAGATTCTGAGGAACAAGTATGGAGTGTGTAGCTGGTCCAAGAGTAACTGTTTTCTTTTTCAATTAAAAAAGAAAGACAAATGAAATCAACCTCTGACAATGTTTCAGAAACCCTAAGAGACTTCAAAGAAATATAAATACTGGTCAGGACAAAGGAAAATCATTTGTCACTTATTAATTCTTAATCGCTTCCCATTCTATCCCTCCCACTTCTCTTTCCCACTTCCCCAAAATTATACACTTGCCTTTTCATTATAAGCCAAAAAGAAAAGATGCTACTGTATGATCTTAAAAACTACCCCTTGAGCCAGGCACACCCCTGCAATCCCAGCACCCAGTGAGGCTGAGGCAAGAAGACTGCAAGTTTAAGTCCAGCCTGGGCTATATAGTGAGACACTGTCTCAAAAAACAAAAAAGCATCACCACCAACAACAAAGTCTCTCTTACATGGAAAATCCCTCCTGACAATGTTCAAGCTGCTTCTGCAGACAAATACTCCAGTGTCTCTGTCTTAAGGACCTTGTCAGGGGACCCACTACCCCCTGAGGTCAAATCTATGAGTCCTGCTCATGAGTATGTCTGTGGCCTCAAACAAGAATAAGGTAACCACTGAGCAGCCTTGGGAGACTCACAGTGAAGTGCAGGCAGTCAGCAAGCCCTGATGGGATGAATAAAGAGGTCGTTTCTAGTAACACTGACTTCAGAAGTTTTCTCCCAAAATTCCCCAGAGAACTTACAGCCCCTTGCTCCCCACCTTTGCAATGAGGAATGCCAAGAAGTCAACTTAGGAGCTGTGGCATGTCTGCAGATGGCACCTGGGGCAGGGTAGCTGGGGCTGAAGCCAGACCTGAAAATGGGTCTGAGCCCCTCCCTGGTCTGGGAAGTGAGGAGATGGCAGTCTCCAAGTCCCATGTCAGCAGTAATAAAAGGACTGGCCACCCTGTAATGTGACCAGCACCTGGGTGGTATCCTAGGGGAGTCCAGGAACATTCTCCCTCAGTCACACCTGGCCAGAAGAGGAGGCTATCAGAGCTGGGTCCTCCTGGAACATCACCTTGACAGGAAAGACCTCTAACTGTCACCATGTTTCTCAGAGAGAGAAGAAACCAGGGATGAAGAGGGAATGTCTGCAGCCAAGAGAACCCAAATTTCATGTCCTGCCACCCAGGGACAGCTGGGCAGAGCCCTATCCTCACTGAGGCCACAACCTCAGAACAGCCATTTGCCTTGAGTCTCTTCCCACCCAAAGAGGACACAGTGTCCATCACCAGTGTAGGCTCTGCAGCTAGGTGGCTGAGATGCCAGCTCCTCCATGAACCAGTTGTGGGACCTGGACATCTAAAGTCCCCAGCCTCTGTCTCCTTCCCATGAAACCTCAGAAAGGAGCCAAGGTGACTATATAAGTGGACAGAAAGTACCCACCAGGGAATGTGCTCTAAGACACTAGGTGTCCTTAACAGCAAGGACTCTGGATAGTCAGCAAACCTCAGATATCAAGGGCAGGACACCAAGTTCAAACAATAAAAGAACAAAACTAAGTAACTCAGAAATGTAATCATTGAAATTTAAGAACAAACAAACCATGAAACAGAATAAACTCTGATTTCAACACAGTGAAAGAGAGAACTTGATATCTGGAAGATGAGACTGACAAGTCACCAAAAATTCCACATTGGGTGCATTGTTTTATAGGAAAAGCAATTGAAATATAAGAAGTATCAATGTTAATATCTCAGAAGCTTTGAAAGGAATACGAATAACAGGAGGTGTTTGGAAAGAATCTTCTAGAATGGAAGAAAGTCATTAACCCTTGGCATAAACGTGCACTTTCACACACTGAACAAAATAGTTCATGCAAATCCCCCATAAACACAACACAAGGTGACATATACCATCACTGTGAAGTGATCCGAAGTGTCCCACCTGCAGCTTATAGCAGACTCTAGTCAGCAAGAAGATGCCGAAAGTCATCTCCCTCAAAAAGCAAAGAAAACTCCTGTCACCTAAGAGATTTATACTTGTCCTTTAAGAATTCAGACAAAATAAAGACAGGGTAGATCTTCCCTGTCCAGGAATTGGACAAACCACAGATCCTCATAAAGAGAATGGAAAGTTTCTCTCTAGCCAACTGATAGCCAGACTGAGAGGGAAGGGCCAGGAAATAAGAGATGACTATGTGTAAGGGACTATTTTTTAAGTCATTAATTCAAGTTTGAGATATCATTTACAAAAATGGACCTTTTGCCTTAAAAAGTTAAAGGAAATATGTAGGCAAAAATAGCAGTTTGGAAGGAGAGATAGTGATAGTTAAAATTTATTATTTTTGGTGAGGAGAAAAGAAACATTTAATATCTTTATCTAAAGCTAGATAAAATTAACATTGAACACTAAAAATAAACAAATAAAATTTGAAGTTTTAATCTAACAAAGAAAGAAAAGGTGGAAAACAGAGTTTTATTAACTCAACAAGACACAAAAATTTGCAAGACAGAGAACGAACACCAGAAATTATGAAACAGAGGCTAGAGACATATACAAGTAAATGTATAACTACATGGACTAATTGTTAAAAGACATAGACTTTCATATCAGACTTTTTAAATTCCAGCTAATGTTATTTAGAAGAATCTCACTTAAAACTGACCCAAAGACCAAAAAGAAGTGATGGATAATGATAAATAATAAAAGTACCAATCAAGTGAAAGCTGTTACAGTAATGTCAAACTAAATAAAATTGAGTTAAATTTTAGTAGCAGAAAAGATTGTAAGGACAAATGGAGTGCCACATGATAACGGCAGGTGTGAGGCATCAAAAGGACCACCTAACAATGCAGCAGAAGAATACTGACTTGCAAGGAGGCAATGAAAAAATGTGGTAGGAAATCATAATACCCTGTTAAGGTGATATGTCAATGTGCACAGAACACTAGAATGGTGCAAATTTTTTAAATAAAATTAACAAACTTGGTCAATTTGTTACATATAGAGGTCTGAACCCAACACATATGACTTTTTTCCAAATAAATAGAAATCTGTGCAAGTACTAGACCACATAAGAAGCCATGGCATATGTCAAGGCATGAATTCTACAGACCTAAGTGACATTGAGATTTCTGCACACCAAAGTCTGTGTGACAGCTACAGCAGCATTGAAAGGGGACCCTGGTAGCTAAGTTCATTGAGGAAACAAAGGCTGAACGGAGTTGCTCATTTTTAACTAAGAGGACAGAAAGAAAACAGAGCCAACCTAGGAGAACAGAGGAAGGGAATTGTGACAAACATAAGATAATGAAGATAAGACTGAAAATGAAGCTCAATAGACAAGACAGTGAGTTGATTCTTTGAAAGGCTAGTAGGCTGGAGTCAAAAAAAAAGAGAGAGAGAAGACATCGCACATCATACTTGGGATTAAAAAGAGAAGCAGAACTATAATTAATTTAATTATAAGAGAATGCTATGAATAGCTGAATGCCAGTGAATTTGAAAACCTCAGTAAAATTGAGTAATGTTTTTAGAAATTTAGATTTCTAAATTTCTAAAAGGTTAAATAGAAGTCTAAATGATGCAACAATTATTTTAAAACCTAGTCGACATTCTGGCTTTGCTGAAGTGCCTGCCCCCAAACCTCCTGATGGGACAGTGTCTCCCCATGGGCTCCGTCCAAGCAGGCGAGGTGGAAAGCACCATGTGCTCCCCTCTGGTGGCAGCCACAGGTTGGGTCCCAAGGACTAAACAAGGACAGGCTGCCTTCATCTGCTAGGACTGCAGCAACAGAACATGATCTTGGGCAGACTGGATGCCCAGGATCCCCGTGCTGGTGGATTTGGTGTCCGGTGAGGGCTGCAACCTCTTTCATAAGCATCTGTGTCTTCACCTGGTAGAAGGGACAAGACAGTTGGCAGGTCTTTATTTTTTCTTTGAGACAAGGTCTCACCAGGTAACTCAGGCTGGGCTCAACTTCATCCTCCTGCCTGAGCCTCTTGAGTGCTGAAGTTAAAGCATTTGCCTCTTTTAAAAGGACACAAATCCAATCCATGAGACTCCACCCTTATGACCCAGTCACCTCTGGAAGCCCTCCCAACACCATCACTTTGGGGGAGAAGATGCAACATATGAATTGGGGGAGACACATATATTCAGTCCATAGCACAGAAGAGTCTCAAATATCCTGTATGCAAAAATAATAAGAAAAACTAGAAAAAATATATAGCTGTGTATAAAAAATACAGTATTATATCACAACCAATTAATGCCCTGTCTAAAATGGAAGGGTGATGGGCAGCAAGTGGGTTTGTGTAGTCAATACAAATGTGTTACTGAAAGAAATGTAATACTGCATAGAACTAAAGAAACACATTGTCTCAATAGTTTAGTAATTGTAATAGTATTAAAATAGTTTACAGTCAATATTCATTCATGATTATGAGATACACTCCCAGCAAACCAGAAATAAATAGAAACATTTTAACTAAGCAAAAGCTATTTCATCAGGAACAAGTAAAATCACACTTAAGGCTGAGATACTGTAAAAGTATTCCAAGTGAGAGTGAAAACATGCAGGCATCTATCTCTGGTTCCATTTAAGCCTGTTATGGAGGCCTTTTTTCATGCAAAAAAGCAATAAAAAGAGCTAGGAAATTGAAAGGATGAGTCAAAACTCTATTTGTAGGAGATAGATTACCTACATAGAAAATTCTATAGATCTACAGCCTACTAAAATTAGGGGTACAATTTGACAAAATAAATTCACAAAATGAATTTCCATTAGTGAACATAGCCATTGAAAATGTGAGCCACCCTTCCCTCACTTGTCCATTCTACAGGTGTGTGCAGTCCTCCATGTGCTCCTGTTGGGCTGGACACCTGGCTGTGGCTGGAGCAGACAAGAGTCCCCCTTGCTGAACGAATGTCCCAATGGAGGAGACAGTCAACAGCGACATAGAAGAGTAAAGTGTATGATGGCTGTTGGACAGGAGAACTCCACTTTAAATAGGTTTGGTCCTGGAGGACCCTCACGCAAAGACTGGAAGCAGTGATGGAGGAAGCCAGGGGACACAAGGCTGAGAGAAGCAAGTGCAAAGGCTCCGATGCAGTGTGTTGAGTGTGTGAGGAGCAGCTGGGCCTGAGATGGAGCAGGGCAGTCTAGGCCTCAGCAGGTTTGAGCAGACGAGTACAGTCACTTCCAATTTGTGGGATGGCCTCACTGCCTTATTTAAAATATAGTGTGGAATGCAGAGCTCACACTTGTAATAGCAGCTACTCAGGAGGTAGAGATCAAGAGGATCACAGTTCAAGACCAGCCCTGGCAAAAAGTTAGCAAGACCTCATCTCAACCAAAAACTGGGCATGGTGGTGTGCATCTGTCATCTCAACTACTAGGAGGTGTAATAGGAACCCCAGGCAAAAAAAAAAAAAAAAAAAGGTGAGACCCTATCTGAAAAGTAAGTATAGGGCTAGGGGCATGCCTCATGTGGTAGAGCACCTGCTTTGCAAGCATAAAGCCCTGAGTTCAAAGTCCAGTATCACCAAAAAATAAGTAATAAATCCATGGAAAAATAGATTAACATGGCAAGCAGGATGCAGGCTCCTGTTCCATTCCCCTGGGATGAAAGGCCTCATGGGGAGATGGGGTGGTAGCGAAGAAAGAGTAGGGGAGCTATGCCTGGACACATCTTAGAGAGAGAGGCAATGAGACCTGCTGAAGGAGTGGAGGAGGTGTGAGATGGATAATCATGGGCCACCCCACTTTCTAGCCTGAGAAGATGTGATTTCCCACTTTGGAGATCATTGGAGAAGCAGGTTCTGGTGAGCAGGGAGCATGCGCAGAACCCAGACTTGGACGTCTCAACTTTGAAATTCCCATCAGGTGTCTGAGTGGAGATGATCAGTAAGATGTTTGATCTACACGTTTAGAATGCTGTAGGGGATTTGAGCTGGAAATACAAATAGAAACCATCAGCTGCAGATGATATTCACAGTCATGAGGCCAGGTGAGACCAGAGTGTCCAAGCTCCTGACATTATGAAGTCAGGGAGCTGAGAAAGCCAATGGAAGAGGACAAGAAAGGCAGTGAGCATAGTGTGCCAGCAAAAAAGACTGAGCCCCAGGGAGGCGAGCCACAACCCCAACAGGCAAGATGGACTATTGAATTCAATGAAGATTCCAAGAGACTAGGGAGAGAAGTAGAGACAGTGAGTACAAACACATAGGGGGATAAAAAGATATTTACAGAAGAAACAAAATCTTAAAGAAGAGAGAAAGAAAATTAGGAACCTAAGAAAAAAGTAGGAATGGCTGGTAAGGGAGACATCTATAAACATTATTGAAGATTAGTTTTAAATACCTAATTAGAAAGGTGCACGCTATTTTCAAGGATACAGAGTTTCAAATTCTGAGGTCAGTTCTTCCCAAGTTAACTAATAACAAAGTTTCAATAAAGCCCTGTGGCGTTTGAACCACAACTGTAAAAGCAAAATGATTTTGCTGAGACAAAGGTGGGGGTTCACCAAGGCATTGAGTAGCTGCTGTAGTGAGCTGAGGGACTGGTGGAGAGACAGTCTCTCCAAAACCCTATGTGAGGGGCAGACACAGGTGTTGGAGGCTGGTTTTTTCATACTGAGGTTTGAGAGGAAACTGAAAGTCATCTGCACACCCCTGGCACTCACAGCTCTGTCAGCCCAGGTAGATGACTTTGCCTCTGAGCCTTGTGGCCCATAAGAGCTGCTGTCACTAACATTTCACCTGAGGAGAAGTGAGGGGGGTGCACTCCTTGCTGCTGCTCACAGACCCGGCAGAAACTCGAAGGCCTGACAGGTGTGCTGAAGAAACTGGGGAGGGATGATAGGCTTAGACCCTCTGAGGGTCCTAAATAAACAGTAAGTCCTGCCTTGACCACGGCTACTTTCACGATGTAGAACACAGAGGTACCACAGGATGGTTCTCACCTGTGGACAAGTGGACGTAGCACCAGTGGTCTCAAAGTTTCATGAGCTGGATTTGCTAACATCGCAGCAGCTTTCAATTTATTGGTCAGAGTACATGAATAGAAGCCTTCCATGTCCCAGTTAGTTTGGGGAAAGCTGCCACAGATTCATGCACGTCAGACTTTTCAAGTACATGAGAAAAATTCACATTTAGCTTGCCTTTTCCTAACCACACTTACTGTCAGTCATTATTGACAAGAACCTATCAGCAGGTCCAGCCGCATGGGCATGCTAAGAACACTCCAAGGTCAAAAGACAGTGTCCAAGATTGTGTCTGGGCAGACAGTGGAAAGTGGACACCACAGACAGAATAGAATGTCCACAAGCAGGGGACAGCAGAACCAGAGCTTCAGAAGCCACCAGGTACACCAGAGGTCACCAATCATGAACCCTATACCCAGCAGTCACTCAATAACCCCCCTTCATCAAAATGAGGACACAAATTTAAATGCCCTTGATGGAATTCTGGTGGGGTTTGTTTGTTTGGCAGTACTGCAGTTTGAACTCAGCTTTGCAATTGCTAGGCAAGCACTTGAACCATGACTCCCATCCCTTTTTGCTTTACTTACTTTTCAGATAGGGTCCCACATTTTTGCCCAGTACAACCTCAGATTGAACTCTATCTATACCTCCTAGTAGCTGGAATTACAGGCACACACCACTATGCCTGACTTGGTTGAAATGTGGCCTTATAAATTTTTTGCCTAGGCTGGCCTCAAACTGCGATCGTTCTAATCTCTACCTCCCAAGTAGCTGGGATTACAAGTATGGGCCCCCACACCTGGCCCTGGGTAAGGAATTCTTACTGCTGTTTCATCTAGGAATCTAGGCACATAAGCACAAGAGAGGCACCATCATCTTCCTATGCAAGACCCAGCAGCCCTGTTTCTGAAATCAGTTTGTAGAGAAGATGCCAACACCCATGTGGTCACTGAGTGCCATTCCTAACACCCATGGAGGTGGAAAAAACCTGAGTGCCCATCAGCAGGTAAATGAGTAAAGAAAATGTGGTGTATATGCACAATGGAATACTACTCTGCTCTTAAAAGGAAGGAAAACTGTAACTGTGACAGCATGAAAGAATATCCATGCTGAGTGAAGTAAGCCAAGCACAGAAAGAGGAGTACCAGTGACCTCACTAAAAAAAGAAGTCCTGCACAGTCACATAACTAACTCCAGCACATGGCTAAAAAAACATTGGTGTGTGTAGGTGACATGCATGATGTCACCTAACAGATGCTAAAGGCTTTCTCCCTGGGGTACTGGAAGGGTTAACTCACATCATGCACACTACATGGACTTCTGGGCAGTGAGCCTGATGCCCAGGAAAGATGGGACAACCAAGGTCCCGTTCAGGAGGAGTGACCTTGACTCCAAGGACAAGCCAATGAAGCTGGACTGTCAAGGTTAGACTCAACAATGGTCATCGTCCTCTGACATCCCAGAGGTGCACAAGTGTCCACAGCCGGAGTTTACACAGGGGCCTCGGAAGAGCATGTGAGGTCCAGGACAGCTCTCTACCACAGTGGCTGAACACACATGCTTCTCCTGGTGGAGTTAGCCAGGCTGCTCTGCCAAACTCCAACTGAAGGCACCCTGTCTACCAGAAGCTCGGAACCTCTCCCAATGTACTCTCCTGGATTTTACACAGGTAGGGTGATGGAACACTCCCTGAAACCCATCTCAGCTCTGTAATTTCCTGGATCAGGTACCTTCAAAGTCATCTTAATACTGGCCAAGCTTCCAGTAACCCTTTGCCAAATACTATCCCGGAGTTGTGCCGAGAAGCACAACTATGTCATAGAGTCCTTGGTTCCTGCTGCCAGCCCGTAAAATCCTTAGAGTCACTCAGCGTGGCTTCATACCCTCTACAGATCCACAGCCTGCCCCAAACCAGGAGGCCCTAGCTGGAAGAAAGTCAAGGACTCACACCAAAAGATGCCAAAACTGACTCCCAAATCCTTTAAAATAAAATTACAGTTACTTCCACTAGCCTTGGGCATCAACTTAGGCAAGATAATGTTGACCTTAAATTCCATCTGGCTCTGCTATGGACTGGCCATCCCAGATGGTGGGCATCATGTGACAAAGGGAATTGATTAAGTCAAAGCAAATCCTCACTTCCCCATTAACACCAGCCTCATTTCAAGTACTCCTGTCACAAGGGATTGTCAGCAGCTGTGCTGGGTCATACTGGTGTTCAGGTGACCAGCCTGGAATAAGAACTGATGAAAAGTGCCATGGAAGGAGAGACCACCTCCCTCCATCCCTCACACACATGTGCATAGGTACACACACAGCATGTGCCCCATGTGTGCATGTATGCCCCCGTGTGCTCACAGGTACACTTGTGTACCTGTGCACATGTATACATACTAATGCACTCACATACCTCTTACACACCCTAAATATGCCTACTGCAGCTCAGAAGGCCATTGTACAGGAGAGCACCAACCCCTAAGTGTGAATGGGGTGTTGAGACTATGGCACGTTCTCAGCACAGGGTGTTGAGCAGGCTTCCCCCACAGTCCACCTACTCCTCTTACAAGAACTGAGTGATGGGTGGAGTGCAGAAATCCATTCAGGGAAAAGAAAGGGAGTCAACATAATCCCCAGCTCCCTGAAACTGTCCAGAAGAGATTCTGCCAGCCTGAGGGAGATTTGTGAGCATGCCTGAGACTGTATGAGTGTATGTGTGCACGAGTACGTACATGAGCATGTATGTGTGGTCATGAGTATGTTTGAGTGCATGTGAGTGAGCATGTATGAGACAGTATGTGAGTATATGCACCTGAACACACAGGCTGAGCTGTTTGAGCACATGTTGTTCATGTGTGTGCACAGTGTGTGTGAGAGGGATGTGATCATATATGAGCATGTATTTTAGCACACGTTTGCACACATGTGTGTGGGTGTATGTGGGCACATGTGGCTTGTGTGAGTGCTGTGTGATCATATGTGCACATTCTGCTTTTGGAAGCTCCAATTATGTGGAATGAGGGTGGCTTTCCTCCCCCTTAGCTGACTGTGCTAACAGACAGTTCTTTCCTTCTGGCCCCGTGGTCTGGGAATGCATCTCTCCCTCAGCCATTGCCCCTGCTAATGATATGCAGCAGGGTCCATGCCAGGAAGAAGGCACATGCTGCACTGGCACAGATCTCACAGCCGTGAACAACTGGCACATGGCACTTGTGGAGTTTTCTGGGTTTTTTTTTTCCAACTTTGATAAAAACTGATCAGCCAATGGGGCTCCTTTCCTGCCTTCCAACTTATGCTTGGTAAGGAAACTCCACTTCCTGCTGACCTGGAAGCCAAAAGGGCACAGCCCCACCCAGGGACTTTCAGAGGTCTGCACAGGTGTTAAGGGGCTCAGGCAGGGCTCCAGCGGCTCAAGGACAAGGAGCACAGTCTGGGGACATCTGTCCTGGATGCATTCAAGGCCAGGGCCTCAGGGTTCCCAGCACAACTCTGGAACCTGGCTCTGGGATGCTGGCAGCCACAGCCAGTGTCTTCAGCAGGGACGTGAAACAGCAGTGAGAGAACCTTGGGACACCCAGTGAAGTCAGCTCCTGGACACAAGCTTGTCTGTGTTAATGGGATTTCAACTAAATACAAGCCATTGACTTGTTCCACATTCTGTGACCCAATTCTCTGCAAGTAAGAAAAGCAGGAGCAGGGACAAGCTGCTATTTGAAGAGTTTTGGAACCTGTGGTTGAGATGCAGTACCCATCCAAGCCTCTGCTGGGCCCTGCAGGGCCTCAAGGCTGCATTCCAGGCCCACATACTTCAGGTACACACACCCCAACCCCTGCAGGTTCCAGACTTTGCAAAGGGTGCCTGGTGGGACCCTCACACACTCTCTCCTCCATGTCCCAGGAGGGTTGAGGGTCAGGCTGGCTGTCTCCAGGAACCGCTGGCAGGTGGATGTCTGACCATGCTTGTCCCTAGTGACAGATTCAGTTGCCCATCCTGTAATAGGACTCTGTGGTTACCATCAGGATCAAACAGACCACTATTTCCAGAAGGATCCCAGGAGGGCCCAACCTGAAAACAAGCCAAATAGACCCGCCTCCCAACAGCTCCTTACGGGACACACCACCCTCCATTTGGGTTTCCTGTGGCTTTTGTTCATGGCAAGAATGTGGAAATATTGAAACCCAGCTCTCCCTGGAGACAAGATTTGTTAATGTTTGGGGAAGCTGAGCATTGTGACCTGTGGCGTCATCAGGACTCCAACATCAGGAAGGGCTGCTACCCCGAACCCTTGGTGCCAGTGGCCATAGCCAAGATCACTTCCTCTTGGGATGCTGAATCACTAAGGCCTGGACAGGAAAAAAAGGGGTCTTCAGACACTGACAAGAGTGTCCCTAAGGAGGACAGCATTTGGATGCTGGTGGTGCTCTCAACAGGATGTTACAATAAATAGGTCACATACACTCTGTGGGGACAGACCAGTGGCTTCAGAAGTCACCCAAGTATTGTGGCTCTTAGGAAGGTCACAGCAGACACCTCCAGGTATGATCACTACCCTTACCTGCATTGGCACTCAGCTCTGCTGAAGACAGAGGTGAGTGCTGCCCAGGGAGGTTACAACACCACACCAGGTGCTGTGCTGGGGTCTGGGCACAGTGGATTTCTCTGAAGGTGTCCCTCCTAGGTTCCATAACTGTGATGTGCTGTAGGGGGAGTGGAGAACAGAGTTGAGCAGTGTGTGGCAGGAATGGTCAGTCTGCAGCACCAGGAAGATAGCCTACAGTTATCTTAATTCTGCCTGGGGCTCAGGGCTCAAGGCTAAGTAGTGTGATTTTAACTGAACTCCTGGCCCTCTTTATACCTCTAAACCTGAAATCTTAGCGGAAGGACATGGAGTAAGAGATTCCAGACCATTGATTCTGGATCCACAAGGACCACAAAGTGAGGTGATATACTCCATTGACATGAGACACACCTTGGACTACTCTTGCCACTGTAGAGAACTGGGAATATTTGTGCACCTTACTCAATTCAACCGAAAATGATCGAGCACCTGCTACTATTTGCAAAGGAAAGCTCACATTTCTAGGAGGCCCTGAACTGATGAACATAACCCTGTCCTCATAGACCCGTATCCTCCTGAGGAGAGGGAAGCATAAGGAATGACACATGGAATCAGTGAGAGTTGGAGACCAGTCCCAGTCCCTGGCCTGACTTGGGAAGACTGAGGCAAAGGCTCTGCACAGGAGCATTAGCAAGGAAGGCTGTGGGAATACAGTGAATCAGGGATGGTTGGGGAAAGGAGACCAAAGCATCCTATTGCAGGAAGGATTGAATGTCTGCTGCGCACAGGACTGAAGCCACGTGAGGTGCCTAAATAGGGAGGGGGGATCACTATGATTGGATCTGCTTTAGGGGGTTGGTTGGATGGCAGAATCGTGGGGGTTAGTGGGGAAGGCAAGTAGGGCTGACTTAGAACAGACTACAGTCATGTCAAGCCAATACCTAGTGCTGACCCCACAATGGGAGAGAACTTCAGGTGGAACAGCCCTACACTGGTGACAAACTGTGGAAAACAGGAAGCATTTATCCAAATAAATGTTTTATTGTTGTGCTGGATGGGGGTACATTGTGGCATTTACAAGGGTTCTTACAATATATCAAATATATCATATAGGAATTCACCTCTCCACCATTCTCCTTTATTCCACCTCCCCATTCAAATAAATTTAAACCCTAACTTCAGAACTATTACTGTAGCTCTGCAATTCCTTAACCTGAGCCAGATTACTCTTCATGGTGGGAACAAGGAACAGCAGTCATGGGGTTACAAGACCTTTCCTAATTCAAGTTTGCTGGTAGCTGCAAAGGTGTTCATAATCCCACCTCAGGCTGGCCTGAGGATGAAAATGAGGTGGACCTTGAAAGCACAAACCGCTATAACTCCTTCCACCTCTGCAGCTGCTGCCTGTCTCTGAGAAGGAAATGAGGATCCTCCCTCCAAACCTCACAGGTTCTACATCTCCAGGAAAGATGCATGGGGAAGGTCCACCCATGGCATCCAGCAGAGGTGTCGTTCCAGACTCAGCTGAGGTTTTCTACCCACAATCCAGGATAAGTGTTGGACAAGCTCTTCTAGTGTGTCTAGTACAGGGGACACTGAAGAATGAGAGAACTTGACTTCTGTCCCCAAGTACCTTGTCTGGAGAGTCCAGCTAGCAGAAGACCATGTGTACAAAAGGACAAGCCAGTCTCTGATAAGGTGACACATGCAAGAGAGAAAGTGGTTGCCTAGAGGAAGAGGTTGTATGAGGAGGTCACTTGGAACCAGAGCTGGAGAAGTGAGACCAAAACAACCCGTAGCAGAACAAGGATAGAGCACAAACTCCTGGGGTAAGCACGCAACAAGCCCCAAATGATGCCATTTATTGTAAGAGGGGGTCACTGGCCAGATTGGGCTATTTGCCGGCTGGAGCATCTTGTGTGTCCAGTGAAGAGATGAGATCTGGTGCACCAGATCTCATTCTGATGCACCAGCTGCATGGGTCCAATGCAGAAGATAGAACCTGTGGGGAGTGTAGGGGAGAGGTCACCTGGGGTGTGAGGGTCAGTTGGCCCAGACTGGTCCTTCAAGTGGCAGGTGCAGGGCAGCAGGTGGTGCAGAGGCAGGTGGGCCCAGCATGGAAGACCCCTCTCTGCACCCAGGTTCCCCAGGTCAAGTAAGAGCCATTCAGCAATCTTTGCCCAAGACTGATATGGCTCCCAGCCCCATGCAAGACAGTAAGAACTGACTCAAGAGTGAGGCAATGTCTATCCACAGGACATACTGTCTCTTTCCCCCAGTGGCCAGTTATAATGCAAAAATTTTGTTGTCTTTTTTGAGACCTGATCTTGCTATGTAACCCAGGCTGGCCTCCACCTTTGGGCTAAAATTTAAAATTGATATAGAATTCACTTTGCAAGCCATAATGATACACAAATCCAAATATGTCCTCAATCCCCATATGTCAATTAAGCCTGGGTCAGTCTATAGTCCAAGGTGGTATGTAAGTTGTTTCTGTGGGTCTCATAGTATGAACAGCATGGGGTCTCCTAAAACATACCTTACATGTTCTCGCCCAAAAACCCAAAGTCTTGAGACTGACACCAGCCTGGGAAGGCAGATTAGAGGCCATTACTGGCCCCCACCAGGCAACATATTGCAGTATGGTTTGCTCAGAATGCATCTAAAACAATGGTCAGCTTGTGCATAGCCAATGTGCACAGAAAAGAAGGTGAGTTGCCCAAGCAGAACCCTAGATAACTGAGCCCCACCATATGACATAAAAGTAACCAGGCTGCCATGTGTGTCCCTCATGACAGCTCCTGCGAAGGTCCAGAGGATCAATATGGGCCTACCTAAGCCAGCATCATCTTTACATCTTGTCAGCTACCCATAGTCATCCAGCTCACAGCATCAAAAACCCCAGCACTCCTCCATTCTCCATCATCATCCTCCTCACACCATTCTAGCCTACAATTGTACTTTTTTTTTTCATTTTATTTTTTTGGTTTTTTTTTTTCTAAGAGGAGTTTTAGGTTCACAGTAATACTGAAAGAACGATACAGTAACATTGAGAAAGCTATGCAAATGCCTTCTACATATGCATAGCTTCCCCCAATACCAACATCCCCCACCCACAAGGTAATTTTGTTACAACTAATGAACCTAAACTGATACATCTTATTCACTCAAAGTCCCTAGTTTATATAAGGGTTCCCTGTTGGTATTTTTCAGTCTATGGCTTTGGAAAATTGTAAAATGCCATGTGTCCATGTATGGTATCATACAGAAAATACTCCTCTATGCTCTGCCTATTCCACTCTCCCCTAAACCCCAAACCTGGGCAACCACTGATCTTTTACTATCCCTATTGTCTGTGTTTTCCAGCATGTTATATAACTGAATCATGTTTATGAAGCCTGTTCTCATTGCCTTCTTTCACTTAGCAATATGAACTTGAGGTTCTTCATGACCTTTCATGGTTCTACAACTCATTTGTTTTTAGCACTGTATAATGTATTCCATTGTCTGATGGACCAGTTTGTTTATCAATTCACTGACTGAAGGGCCTTTCAGTAATATTGTGTGTAAGGTTTTGTCTTTTCAGATCCTTTGGTTTTATTTTTCCATGTGTTTATGTAATTACCTGGCCAATGTCTGCCTCTCCCAGTAGACTGCAGACTCCATTTTGGCAGAGATGGTTTTTGGTTTGGCTTCCCCATAGCATGTAGGTGACATACACGTCGGAGTACTTAGGAACACTTACGGAATACATACGTGAAGGTGGACGGCATGTTGCCCTTTGGTAGGAACAACAAAACTGAAAGGAAGCCACTCTGAGGAAGGGAGGTAAGGAGGATTGTCCTGGCTCCAGGCCAGCTGAGTTGGGGCAACAGCACACACCCATGAGATCATCTGACAAGCAATAGAACTGCAGGATAGAGGTACAGGCTGGAGATGCAACCCCAGAGCCTCCACACAGAGGCTGTGCATGGGCTTGCAGGAGATGAGACAAAGCACTGGCCACACTAGAGAGACAGACACAATGACAGAGCCTGGGGAAGGCACAGCACAGGAGACCCCATCCAGTACCTGGCCCAGGGAAGGAGTCAGAGACAGGGCTGCCATAGAAGAAGAGCAGGGGCTCAGGGCTGACAGCCCGTGGCAGGCCAGGCCATGCACTGGTCTCTCCTAACCACATATAATAAGGTAGGAAGAAAAGTGACAAGTAGAACAAAGTACAGCTAGTGAAAGTAACACCTAGAGGTAGTTAAGATGGTAAATTTTGTTGTGTGTGTTTTACCACAATAAAAAGGAGAAAAATTTAGCCTACTCAAAACAGTGGCAACTGGAATTTTTATGGCACCCAACAATTTAAAGTCAATAGTTGTCTGATCCTGACTTACCTCTGAACAGACAAGCTTCTCACCCTAGCCTCCTTCCTCCTCCCAGCTACATATCCATAGAGAAGAAAGGCTGTACTGCCTACGCTCCTCCTCATGGCATCTGTGAGGGAGGAACCTACAGACCTCCAGCAACACCCTTCCCTTCCATAGTGAAAAAGAAAATCCTATCGTGGACCAGGGACTGATGGGTCCACATGCACCTACGCTCATTAAGCAATGACTGGGATGGGGAATGTCGTTCAGGATTAATCAAAGGCTGGTGGTCGAGATCGCACAGCTGACAGCCTGGGACTCCTGCCAGGCCTCCACCCCAGGGCGGTCCATGCTGCTGTCAGCAGTGGAGGACCCAGCCCTGCGGTGGGCATCATCCCATCTCCTGGGAGGCCACCCGCCTGCCTCGCCTGTCTGCAGCGCCTCCCACCCACCAGCCAAGTTCAGCTGTGGGCGGCAGCCGTCAGCATTTCTTCTACTTACAGTCTCCCAACCCTCGGACCAGCGGACACCTAATTAAAACAAATTAATGATCTGAGGCGAAGCTGTGTTTAATGAAGCTGCGCTTGGGCTGGTGCAGGTGTCAGGGCTGTTTGCCTACAAATACACACAGCCCTCCATGGGGAAGAGCCCTGGCCACCTGCTCTCTGCCTTCTTCATACTGCAGGCGTGCCTCACAGAGCATCCGGGCCCTTGTTGCCTCCACTGGTCCACACATGTGCTGCTTAGTGGCCCAGGAGTGTTTACCCACTGCTGTCTGTCCTCTCCACCCAGCCAGGGTTCTCAGAAGGCCCCTCCTTATGCAGTTAGGTTTGGTGCTGGCTGTCTCCAAGTTAACTGGCAGATTCCAGGGGTTTTCATGGATGGGCCAATAGCACCAAGAACCTACCATTAAACACCACAATTGGTTTTATGAAATCAGAGACGAGACCCACCAGGGACCTGGCTTCCAGAATTGCCTTAACATTCATTTCAGGCCTAGTAATGTTGTTAGTGGCATGATTACTACGATAAAATACAAACTTGTTTTAAAACAAATTTCCAGGTAAAAGGAGAAAAAAGAAAGGGGAGAACCTAAAAAAGAAAGCAAGAGACAAGAGACGTGGGAGAAGAGGAAAGAAGGGAATTCATAAACTATGGAGGAGACAGGTTGGAACAAACTCCCTGAACCTCAGTCAATGCTTCCGTCCATCCTGCTCAGGTGTTTGGTTGACAGAGGCTCCAGACAATGTCAGCAGCTCTACTCTTTCACCTCCGAAAGGTGCCATGCGCTCTCACTCACCTGGGCCCTCCACACCTGCCGCCTAGCCAGGCACAGGCAAACCCCACAAGTTCTCATCTCCCTGAGACTTGGTTGCTATGGGCCCAGTTACTCCAGAGGAGGAGAGGCCGTGTAACCAGGGGAACCCTCACTGCACAGACAGGGCCAGAGCCTCCCCAGGGTCACAGACAAAGAGCAGAGCATGTGCAGTGCCCAGTGGTACTCGCTGACATGCCCACATCCAGTGGAGCCTGAGGCACAGCCCAGAGTCCGTGCTACTTCCAGGAACACATGGAAGGTGTTAATTTCTTTTAAGAAATGAAGTTTTAGCTAGAATAAAGTGTTTTATGTAACATTGAGACATTTACCTCATAACCAATGCTGTCATGTAGTGACACCTTGGTATTTTTATGGAGGAAGAGCCCATACCATTGCAGTCAGGCCTGCAAAACTGCTGACGCTGGGGTTGTCTGGTCCAGGAACACCAGGTCACTGGCCTTTAGATTACTTCTAGAAGTTTTCTTGACTGGGTGCTACTTCACCAGAAAGCCATCATGGAGATTTTCAGGCTTTGGTAGTTGAAAAAGACAGCTTCTCCATCACTGTAAGCCTGTGGTCGGGCCTCCTCCAGATCAGCCCCTTCTCCTGAAAGGGTTTCAGTGCTTACAGTGACTTCTAGCAGGCTCTTATCCTGTGCTCAGGAGGAGATGACACAGAGATCAGAGGAAGCTGTGGCTGGCACACAGGCAGGCAGGCTGCTACCTGTCCACCCAGGTCACTGGCAGCACTGGCCTTACCAACTGCCCTGCCCCTTGGCCCACAGGGACAGTGCTGACACAAGCCCACTCCTGCTTCCCTCTAGCTGGCGTACCTCCCTCTGCCCTGCATTCCTGGCCTGGCCTGCAGCCCCGAATTCCTGCCGTGCTAGAGGCAGGATGTACGTGACTCAGGAATTCACTCTCTTGCCTGGCCTGTCATGGCCTGAGCCCACAGGCCTTTGGGCCCAGCACAAGTCATATCTGCTCACCAGGTAGCAGCACAGCAGGCTATGACTCAGGGAGGGAAGTCCCTGGGCTATAGACCATTAATTATTTAGACACAGGTGGCCAGGTGACACCCATTTCAAACATCAAATAAAGGGAAATTAATTCATGACAAACCAGGCCTTTGCAGACAGGTCATTCACAGGCGTTGGGTGGCATGTGGCTGTCTCTTGGGCTGTTCTCGCCCATGTCTGGAGCATCCATGCATCCCAGATGTGTGCACCTAGAGCTGACTATGTAGCTGCCAAGTGGGCTTGAGGACCTCTGTCACCCCACAGGAATGTTGTCTACTGGGAGGGGCTCAAGAGTACATGAAGCAATCCAGTCATGCAGAAGAACAGCCTCCAAAATCAACAGGCTCAGAGGGAATGGGAGCTACAGGCAGAGGAGTTACCGTGAGCCCTCCTGCAGCACAGGTCACGCCCGGCCTCTGGCACTCCCCGATGTTTGCCCGGTGTGGAGCAGGCCCTAGCTGGTGCTGCGCCACTCTTGGTAAGAGTCCCAGCCCAACCCCCAGAGGCAGTCTTCCTGCCACGCGTCTGAGACTGCCTGAAGAGAGGTCCCAGGCTGGCCCTGACTGGTTTTGCCATGCCAATGCCATGTGCCCCACCCACTGCTCACCTGCAAGCTGAGTGGCAGCTCTCTGTGTCTACCCTCCCACTGAGTCTCAAGCAGACCACATGTTCAGCTTGTAGACTCCTTATGAGTGTGGGCTTAAGGAGCATAGTTTGTTCTTAAGATTTAGGCCTTTGTCATGTTTTTACAAATAGAACCAAATAGATGACATTTCTCCCAACAGCCACTGTTTACCATAAAGTCAAGCCCCTTGTCACCCAGTCCCAAGCCACAGCCCAAGTTCAGTACCAGCATGCTTCTGTTGTCAAGCCATCATAGCCAGGTGGGTTTAGAGCAGAAGAGGCCTTGGTTGCAGCACTTCATGGGCTCAAGGGTCAGGTTCTGTGGTCAGGTCCACTACCTCAAGCTCCTCTCTGCCACCCTGGAAAGAGCCGGTGTGCCGCCATCCACCTTGTTCCCTCTCTGGTCTTGATACTGCAGGAGAGGAGCCAGCGCACATCAGCAAATGCCCCATTCCAGGGAGCGAACTTGAAAACCAGAATCTCATGTGTTTCATAAGTCTTCTTTCTGAATTCTAAACAAGCTTATACTTGCCAGGTAGAACCTTCCTGCCATGCCATCCATGTTCCTGGCACCCACACAGCTTTTGCAATATTACCATGAGCTGGCAAGAACTAACTGTTTGCAGATGTGGGCAACCCCATATTCTCTGTTGACATGCCAAGTAAGAGCTAAATTACATTTGGCAAATTCTCAGAAGATGAACATGTCCAATAAGTGGGGTTCTCACAACTCTTTCTTATTATCACCTACTACCCACAATATGCTGACTGTCATCGGATTCTACATGTTCCCCTCTTTCCATCTACTGATGTACAGTTTATATTTTTCAAGAAAACCCAAAAGGTGCATTATATGGTCTTTTAACTTACAAAAGCAATTTTTCCAAGCAGCCAGCAGAGGAGAGGCTAATGTCAACAGCTTTGGTTTTGTAGAGCATCATGCTATTTCCTGCCCATGTGTGGCTCTAATCTAGGATCATCAGTGCCCTGCCTTGCACTGGACATTCCCCCACTTTAGTTCTAAAAGTCCCTGGTGCTGGAGCAACACCTCTGTGCTGAGCAAATCAGGATGGCTGGTCACCTTCTAGCTGTCCCAAATAAAGTCTCCTTAATTTGTCTTAGAGCAAATACTTTTGCAACACAATGCTTTTTTAAAATTACCATATATTAATCATACAAAGAGTTTCATTGTGATAATTCCATACATTCATATAGTATACTTTGATCATACTCATCCCCTCATCACCCTCTCTTTTCCACTTCACTCCCTACTAGTCTTCCCCAGATAGTCCCTCTTTTACATTCATGTCATTTTTATTTAGATGTAGATTCTGCAAATGGAAGAAAGCATGAAAAGAGTCAATTTTTTATAGCTTTGTCTTTTGAATTAGTATACCTTAACAATATGAGGGGTTTCATTGTGGTAATTCCATACATGTGCACAGTGTACTTTGAACAAGTTTACCCCTTTGAACAAGTTCTCACTTCCCCCTTTTCCCCCCCATTTTTAGTGTTTGGTGGGCTTCATTACACTGTCTTTAAACATACACATGCAGCATACTTTAATCCTCTTCCCCACTCAGTACACCTTCCTTTCCCACTCTTTTCTCCCATTGCCCCCTCTCCTTATACTGTCCCCCTGTCACATTCATGTCCCATTATCATTGTCATTTTAAGCCTAGGTTCTAGAAATGAGTGAGAACATGTGATGTTTGACTTTTTGAGCATGGCTTATCTCATGCAACACAATGAAGCTTTTTCTACAAGCAATTTTTAAAGAAGAACAGAGGAAAATAGTGGAAAGAGCTGAGAGGTGTTCTGGATCACCGGGGAAGATAGAGATAGAGGCCCTGCAGCTCCTACCTCCTCAGAGAGTCTCACTCTCACTTACATATTACGTCCACGGGCCGGGGAAGGAATAGGACCTTCCAACAGGTTTCCCTTCTGGATTCCTCTGATGTAATCAGCAGAGGAATGATCCAGAAGCAACAGGCCATTCATAAACAGCACCCACAAATTGTCCTTTTGTCACCCACAGCTCTTCCCCAGGGCAGGTGCTGCAGTGGGTTTGGCCCACTCCCCAAGATAGGCCTTGCAAGTGTGAGGGCACAGACTTCCACCTGGCTCCCAGCACTTGCTGGGCTGGATTGAAACTCATATTCAGAGTCAGGCTAGTAGTCCAGCATCAGCACAGAGCATTGGTATGGGCTGGGCCTGAGCACACCATGTGTGCCTGCCTGTGCCGGCGCCATCCCCATGGCTCCTGGTGTTGCTTTGTTCCCCCAGGGGTGCTGGCTGGTACATCGTTGTGGAGGGGTGAGGAGAGCCAGCTCAGGCAGTTTCCAGGGCAGGACACAGCAATGCCTGGTACTCGTCGCAGGGAGCACAGCCATCTGGTCATTAGGAGCAAGCTGCTGCCAACGCCGAGTGCTATTTTCCATCTCATTTCAGGAGCTCTGGCGCCTGCAGCAGGGACCCTGGGGAGGGTCTGGCTAAAGTTCATTCCCACATCTACTCTAATCTTGGACAGAGAGTAAACAAATAAGACTGTGGGAAATGCATGCATGTGCATATGTGTGCATGCATGTACACATCCACATGGGTGCACAGAGGCAGCCCACAGGCAAAGACTAAGGAACGAGAGAGCCAAGGCAGTGGAGAATGGAGAGCAGATGGCCATTGTGATTGCAGAATAACTGGAAGAATAAATCACAGAAGAGCGAAAGCAGGATGCCTGCAAAGGATGAAAGATAAGAAATTATTGTGCAGAGAAGAGAGGAAAAGAGAAAAAAAGGGAGGCCCAGAAAAAGGTCATACAAAACTAATTGCTGGAAAAAGCAAAGTGAGGACCTGGGCTCCATGCAAGCTGGAACAGCAGCTGCTGCTGTGTGAGCCCCTCTTCTATGCTTCTGAGCTGTTTCCTGCCTGTCAAGCCCCCCAGGAGCATGGGGTGCAGGGGTTGACTGGGCAGGGCATGGGGCCCTGTCCTTGTCACACCACCTCTTCTGACTGACTTTTTTGCTTATTTCTGGCATGATGACTTCCATAATAAAAGATGTCACACATTTAAGGTAGGAAGAATTAAGCCTTGGAGGGAACACCTGTTTTTCCTGAGATGTGTGAACCACTGTAATTGACCAAGAACCTCGGTGATATGGTACCACCTCATCCCAGCTCTGTCCACAGAGGAACCAGGACTCAAAGCCAATGGGTCTCAAGGGCCCTCATGTCCCTCCACCCCCAAAGAGCACCTAGATGTGGCAGGCCTGGTTCACCTGTCCCTACACATATTGCATCCATGGCCACAGGACCAGAATTTGTACTGGTGTGCCCCTATACTTCAATAAAAACTCTCAACTGTACAGAAGAAAAAAATGTCTGAGTCAACATCTCCATTAAATAGTGCTCCCATGTAAGAGAAAGGAGCAGAGTACATGACAGACATCATTGCCACACATTGTCAGGGAAGAATCAGAAACATTCAAACAAAATACCCAAAAACATCACCTTAGAAGGAAGAAAGGTTTACTTTGGCTCACAGTTGCAGGGATTTCAGTCCATCATGGGTTGGCTCCATTGTTTGGAGACCTGCAGTAAAGCTGAACATCATGGCATGGAGCATGTGGTAGAATAAAGATCTCACCTTATGGTGCCAGAAAGCAAACAGAGAGGTAGAAAGGGGCAAGGGTCCTGATATCCCTTCAAAGCCATGCCCCAGAGACCCAACTTCATCCCACCCTCTTGTAACTACCTCCCAATGGCTCCTCAGGATGGGAGCCAAGCCTTCAGCATACAGGCCTTTGAGGGACACATCTAAATCATAGCACCATGGATGCAAGTTGTGGATGCCAGTGGCAATACAAGAAGGCTGTGAGGTGCTCTTGGGCATCTAATGACTCACCCAGTTAGGTTCTGTGCACTTGGCTGTCGGTGACTGGTGATGCTTTAGAAATTGTTGTTCATTGTAACTTTTGCCCTGAATCCCTCTAACCAGCTCTTTGCTGAACTGGACTCCTCACCTCTCATCATCACACTGAATGCCAGAGGGGTCAGGCACAGAACTCAAGGCCCCAATGCTCACTGTTGTGAGTTCACAGATGTTGCCTCAACTCTGGAAGTTTACCACTACAGGGAGGAGGCTGAGAAGCCCAGAAGAATGGGGCTGACATTATGGCTTTTGAGGGTTTCTACTTAATTAAATTCACTGAGAGAATGCAAAGGGAGCTATAAGGAAATGGACAATATTTTAAATTATCATGTTGATTCTGTTCAGGAGCCAAACACCTGTTAGGACAGAGACCTTATAGTATGAGCCAGCTTCTTCTGCTATGATTGTTCTGGAAGCTTCTGGAACTCAGGGCCAGCAGCCCTGGTCTTGAAGAACATGGCTGTGAACAGCAAACCTCATCTCCATAGGAAGTATAATGAGCCAAGTCACCCCTAAGCTGTTGGTGGGACAGGGAGGATCTCAGGGCACTACGGGGCATCCATCCCAAACAGCCTGGCCATTAGCTCAGGGTCAGAGTGACTGAGTGAGTGCCTGATGGAAGATGGCACCCAGAAGCAAGAGGAGGCAGGGGTGGGTCACATGACGCCGATACTGGAGCGGGTGACATCTGATGGCAGTCACCATCATGGGCGGCTGGAGGCCGTAACTTGAGCTCTGCAGCTGGTGATCCCCAGTGGCCTCAGGAACAATGACTCGGGGCTGTACAGAGACCCCGACTTTGTGCCGGCGGACGTGTGAGTGTGTGTGTGCATGTGCTGCAGCCTGATCCTGGAAAGCAAGGCTCTCCGGTGCCAAGATCCATATCTTGACTCCAGACAGAGCCCTGCACCTGCCATGTGGGGCCGTGTGGGCCATGAGAGGCTGCAGGGACCTGAATGGTGGCTTTGCACACAGATGAAGCACTAAGTCCCGGGTTCTTCTGAGCTATTTGTAGGTGCAAACTTGGCTTCCTTGGTGGGATGTGTGAGACCTAGGAAAGCCCAAAACCTGCCTAGGGGCCTCAGAGCTCCATCCATCTGCAATTGTAGTGAGAAATCAGACATGTTTCACCAGCATCAAGAGTCTGCATTTCTGTAACAAAGTGTCTATGTCCAGGTTGCAGTTACGCTGTGCTGCACTTTCACAATGGGGCTGAGTTCTGAACTGGAGAGCAAGTATTTCCGTGAAGAGAGACAATGTTCAGTCCAAATGGCCCTGGTCATGAGGGTGGGGTGTTGTGACATTTGCAAATTCTGCATAGTGAATGCCGCCTGGTCAGGTTCATGTCTGCCTTCTTCCTCACGGTTGCAGATTCTCCAGCTACCCTGGGTTACAACACAGGGGAAAAAAACAACTGCTTCCTGGAGTCATCTCTGTCCCTCAACACCACTCACTTGCCCAGGAATGCTACCCACAGAATTGGACACTTGGAAAGGCAGGATATGGCTGAAGCTCACTGGATCTGACTAAAAGGCCTGCAAGCCTCTCCCTGAGGGCTTGGATGGAGCTTGCTCCTAAAGGAAAAAGAGACATGGCCATGGACAGAAGATGTGGTTTCTATCAGCAAGCAATTCCCTAAGTCTGAAGTAGGAGACACAAATGATCAGGAACCAACCCATCAGGCCCTGTGGCCTGACTCGGCAATGCCCACTGTCTGCATTTTACTGGGTCTTGTTCTCTTATTTCATATTGAGCCAAATTCCTAGCTTTCCTATATCCCCATACGTGTTCAGGAGAAAGCAGCAGTAGTCCCAGTCCACTCCGCCAATCAGCCGCTTGTTGGCATGTCTGGTGAGTGAAAGATCCTTAGGAATTAGAAATAAAAACAGTTGGACCACTTGCTAACCTTCACAAAATCACTTCTCTCTGGCTTTTTCCATCAAGGAAACATGCAGTTCATCTGGAGCCAATGTTCTCAGACCCCACACAAGGCTTTATCTCCTCAGCACCCTGTCTCCTACCAGTCCAGTGACCAGAGGCCCACATCACTCATCTTCCAGGTGAGGACCACTGGTTGGGAAGACCAGTCCTCTCTTCCCCTTTGGCCCACAATGGATGTGTAGCCATCTGAGATTCATTCCATGCACCATGAAGAAGATGAAGACAAGAACCACTTTATTATTCTATGTTGAATAGCTCTCCTGTGGAGGCATTATGACCCTGGCTGGGCTTTGAAACACCTGAATATGCCGTGGAGTTGGGAAACAGGAAGATGGACTAGGGAAGGCCCAACCCTGGCTGCAATGGCCAAACGGACTCCAGTGTCCTTGTCTGCAGACAGGAAGCTGGGCCACATAGTTCTTCAATAGGATTGCCTGCTCACTTAACCAAGCAGACTCAGGTTCACTCTGACCTGAAAGGCCAGGTGAGTCTGGGAAGAAGAGCCTGTCCTGCATACTGTAGAGAGTATGTCATACCCACAGCAAGCCCACATCAGTTTGCAGGAGTGTCAGAGGTGACATACACCAACAGTGATCATCAGCCTTCTTCAGATCCCCCTACAGAGGCAGGCTTGCTAAGATCTGGTTTCCCACAGTCCCAAGAGGCCCCTCTGAGGTGGGCAGGACAACTCAGGGCCTGGAACCAATGGCACACCAATAGCACACCACACCGGGATGCCCCATGACATCTGTGTCATTTCCACTGATATTTAATCGCAATGTCCACCCAACGTAATATATCATCCAATCTGCTGATTCACTCATTTCTGTAGAGTTTTGAACCATACTACACACCTGACCTTCTAAATTTGTTCTGGCTCTTGTATTCTGACATGTTCTGGAGATTCTTCAAATACAATGTCCAAGTGTTGTCCTTGGGTCTTTCAACCCTGGACCTGAGCCTTCTCTCTGTCTCCTGAGCAGGACAGACAACTATAGGGTTGGGAAACTGTGCTGGACCCTCAGTCAGGATGGATGCACATGGCAGGTTCCACACCAACATCCCTGCTTTCTTCCAAAACACCATCTGTGGGCACAGTGTCATTTCCCAACCCCAGTGACATCATTTTGTGCAAGGGAATGGCAGGAGCTTCAGAAAGCCAGCAGGAAGGATAAACAGTGTCATGGTGTTCGCAGCCAGCCCACTCTAGAGGGAAGACAGCATCTGGTCATGAGCCCAAGCTGGGAAAGCCCAAGCCTGCCAAGCACCACGGACTTGGCTGGCTGCCCCTCCCTCAGGCTGTGGTCCTCAGCATGGAGAAAGAATTTTCAGCAGGCTGTGCAAACACTGCCTGGCAATGGTACGTGCTGGTGCCAAGGTCAGGCACTGGGAAGACCATGGAGTCAGACATGGGGAGGACCAGAGTCAAACACTGGCAGGACCATGTAACCAGACATGGGGGGGACCACAAAGCCAGACATGAGAAGAACCACAGGGTCAGATTACAGGTCATTCACAGGGAGGACCACAGATTCAGACACAAGGAAGATCACAGAGTCAGACATGGAGGGGACCATCTACAGCCTACCACCCTGAACATGCCCAACCTCATCGATCTCGAAAGATAAGCTGGGTCGGGCCTGGTTGGTACTTGGATGGGAGACATGGGGAGGACTACAGAACCAGAGCCAGAGTCAGACACAGGGAGGACCACAGAACCAGAAACAGGGAGGACCACAGGGTCAGACACAAGGAAGACCACAGAGCCAGAGGCAGGGAGGTCCACAGGGTCAGACAC
The DNA here is from genome assembly GCF_047511655.1 of Castor canadensis. Taxonomy (NCBI): domain Eukaryota; kingdom Metazoa; phylum Chordata; class Mammalia; order Rodentia; family Castoridae; genus Castor; species Castor canadensis. Next base: position 263,440 of record NC_133386.1, on the reverse strand, counting down.
GGGGAGGATTGCCAAGCCAGACACAGAGAGGACTGCACAGTCAGGCCATCTCACAGGCTGCCCAAAAACAGTGCCATCAAAGCTATGTGCTGGTGTCAAAGTCAGAGATGAGGAGAACCACAGAGCCCTCCTACAGAACACAGCAGTGTTCAGGAAGGACACTGGATTTTCTGTGGCTTCCTTAGGTCTGAAGGAGCATTCTGGGTCCTCTTTTTCATGAGTATCAGAATATCATTTGGTCAACAAGGTGAGAACAGGGAGTTGACCAAGAAAGCGCCTACGGATCTGCCCATACTCACACTACATGGTCCGAGGCCACCTAAAAATACATCTCTTTCAGCGAACAGAAGTGTATTCCCTGATGGCAGGAATAGTGACATATCAAAGACCACCAGAAGTTGCCCAGCTTCCTAGTGCATGGCAGATTCACAAATCAGATTGTCTCTTTGTTTTGAAGGCCAAAATCTAGAATGTAAAGAGAAACCTCTGTATGAGTGTCAATTTTTGCTTCTCTCTGACAGAGAGGCTCAGCTTGAAATTGTGTCTTCTCTGCTGTGATTTCAGAGTTGCATACCTCCTGGGCTGTGCACTCTGCCTACTCCTTCACCTGTGGTGGGACTGGTTATTCCGTGTCGTATGCCTTCATTGTCCTGCTGGTTCTTCTGTGGTTGTAAATGTTACGTGACTGACCAAAGACCCTCAGTGCTGCACCTAGCTATTAAAAATCCCCATAAACTGATTTTAATCACTAAAGTTTACTTGTCAACCTGAATGCTATTATTTTCAAATCTTCACTAAAGATTTAAGAGGCTCTGAGAGATTTTGAAATTGGTGAAATATTTAATACTATGAGATTTATTTGAATGAATGACAACTCCATTAAAGTAGTTAGTCAGTGTAGTACATTCAAGAAAAATCATGCCAATAAAAATGTGTATTTGGAAGCAAAAATAAGACTGTGAAGTAGGAGCAGCCACCATCAATACTGTCAGGAGTTTTGTTGTCCTTTCCTGATACATCCTTTTTCTTCTGTTTTTTTTCTTTTTCTCTCTTTTTTTTTTTTTAACACTGCCAATTAGATGGCTTTAAAATTCAACCCAGGCATCTTTTTATTCAAAAGAACCATTTTTGACTGAGAGCAATGCCTGAAAGCGGAGACCCCTGTGGTGTAGTGATTGACTATTGATTTATTGATTGGGGGGGTGCAAGCTTAATCGTCATTGCTAAATAATGGGCCTTCAGCTCAGAGAGCCTGGGTTGAACACATTCGTTATAGGAAAAGCAAAGCCAGCCTTTTGTGGAGAACCAAAGGCCCTGGTCTCTCTGGAGGGAAAGAAATGTTAATTGAAAAATTCCTTAACTAAGTGAAGGCTCTGAAGTTCGCCCAACATAAAAGGTATGAAATCACCATGGGCTGGAAAGAAAGGGCCCTGCCGTTTAAGTGGAAGTTTTCCCCTAATGGTGCTGATTAATTTCCTATTCACGTGACAGTTTGGTGGAACCAGCCCTTGACATCTAGACCCGCATACATAGGAAAGTCTGAATTAACTGGCTCCTTGACAGGGAAAATTAAAACAAAGAGACTTCCTATTGGATGCAGAAAAACAAAGCCTGATCATTTTTGTAAATACCTAGCACAAGGCTGTTTTCTATTTTGTGGGATGATATTCAGAGAAATCCCCACTGCCACCATGACAGTTCCTCAGACAGCCCTGAACACCTCATCTGGGGAGCTCTTCCTTCTCCCAGCACCCTGCTCCCCAGGAGATGAGCAAAGAGGAGAATTCTGAGGCAGCATTAGGAAGTCGCAGGCTGGAGGATAGGTGGGCAGTGACAGCAGAAAGGAGGGTGGGTGCTGGGTAGTGCCTTCTGCTGAGACATGAGTCTTTAGTCCTGCTCGCCATTCCACCACTGGCCAAGGGAGCAGGTGACACACTGGCCAGAGTGGAGAGAAATAAAACACTCAAGTTCCTTTTGTCTTGGCCAAAAAACTACCCAAGGACAAGGCGAGTAACTGCCCAGAGCACGTGGGCATTAGTCAGGCAGCTGGGATGGCTGAGAGATGCAGGAAGGGGCTGCACAGGGATGTGAGGCACCCAGGGACTCCACAGAGCCACAGGCCTCCACGCTTAGAAGGGTCCACAGGTGACAGCCCATGTGCACCTGTTTGTCCCCGTGTATTGACCACTTGCTTGGAAAGCACTCACAGTGGAGGAGCAGAGACTGGAGGATGGCTCTCAACCTTGATCAGTCACAGCAGCTTAGAGTTGGGTATCCAAATGAGCTGTAGTACCCCTGAAACTTGCACCCCCACATACACAGAAGCAAATATCTCTTTAATGTGACCTCTTTCCTGTTAATTGAAGTGCACACTTAAGAGTTTCCATTCAGACTGGTGTTCCTCATCACTAACCAACCTGCTTTCTTCTCCCTCCTCCCAACAGCAAGCCCAGCACAGCTTCTTTGCCCCCTGGTCTGGTTGGAGAAGTGTCTCACCAATAGGACACAACAGTAAGCAGGTCGCAGTGAATCCCATAGAGGGAGCATGCATGGCAGCTGAGCTTGGTCTTCACTGTGCAGGAAGTCAGGCCCAGAGGGCAGGTGAGCACTTCAGGCTGCATCTACCCATAGGTGCTCAAAGTTCCAGTAGGACCAAGGGTCTCCTTGATAATTTTTTGCTGTATGTTCTTAAAATTAAACAGAACAAATTCCACTGACCAAGGCAGTAGGCCTGGCTAGGACATCCATGAGGTTCTATTAAGCAAGGGGCACTCACAGAGAGACATGAGCAGTCTAAACCTTCTAGCATTGTGCAGACACCATCTGAGGAAATGCTTGGGATGGGGGGGTTGGAATTGGGAGCTGCAGTCATGCCCCGGGAGAGGCAGTGGGGACCAGAGCTGTCTCCAACTGGAGAGGGGCCAGCACACCCGTACCAATAGGACCACCAGAAGGGCTGTTTGGCCTGGGGGATTGGCTGGCCCTCCTCTCCCTAGAGGCCTCACTCCTGGGCCCAGCAGGATTGCCTAAAGCTTAGCTCAAACATCCTTCCTCAGGGAAGCAGGCTGTCATCACACAGAGTTCACAGAACAAGGTAGAGCCTGTGAATATCATCTCATGGTCCTGAGCCTGGCCAGGTCCTAAGAGGGAGTTGTGCATTTCCCTCTAGATGTCCTATGGGGTAAGGCCTTGCCCCCATGTCCCTGTGATCAACATGAGCTAGATTCACAGGGCTCACATGGGCTGCCCAGCCAGTAACACGAAGCAGAAAGCCCAGGTCAGGAGGGACTCCAAGCAGAACCCACACACACACCCCAGTGATGCAAACCCACAAGCAGAAGCCATGCTTGATGGGCAATGGGGTGAGGGAGACCCAGAGCAGGCACACAACAGGACAAGCGCATTGCTCTCTGCAGAGTTTGCACCAGCCCTTACCATGATCTTCAAATGACCAATAAAGACCAGAGAAGTTCTTGGCAAGGTCTACAGTACTGTGCACCTCCCAAGAAAGTAGAGGACAGATTCCTCCAGAAAAAAAGCAGGAGCTTACAAGGTGGTTCCAGTAGACAGCAGAATCAGCTCAGGACAGTCATATTCTGAGCTCAAAGGTAGGCAGAGAGGGGCCTGGAAGTATCTCTGTGGAACCTATGGCTCCATCAGAACCAATGCTCAGAGCACCTGGAGGGAGAGGAGGATGGGGGTGTGGAATATGAGACATGTGTAGGAAGGTTCTGCTGCAAAGGTGAGCATTAGACAAAAGAAACAACCTGAGAAGAGAGCAATCTGATAGAATTACGTTTTTACAACAAAGCACAGACAAAATATAAAACCTGCAAAGGGGATTGACTAAGTAAATTCAGAGCCTATTCAAACAACATATCCCATAAACATCAACAATCATGCTTTGAAAAGATTTCAAACCAGCACAGGGCCTCTCAGTCTGGCTTTACAAGAACAGTCAGTGTTGAAGTGGGCAGTGTCACCCTCCCTGAAGCCAGAATTTGTGTAAGAGGTAGCTGGCCTCCATGTCAAAGGTCTGCACAAGGAGCTTAATTATTAAAGAGAAATTGACCCTTTGACAAGAAACTGTGTGCTTGGAAGAACTCATAGAAACTTACCATCTTGCCCAGTTTTAAGAGACCCAAATCCAGAAGTCCAACTTCAGGTAAAAGTCCCATTCTAGGCTTTCCCAGGGCACACAGCACTGTCCTTGCTCACAGCACTGTCCAGGACCTACAGTGCTCTCCATGTCTCTTGTCTGATACCCATGCAAAGACAAAATCTCCCGCATGGGCACGTACTGGAGTGGGGTACATCCACTCCAAGACAGAGCCTCCTTGTTCCCTCCGTGTCACTGCTCTTAACTTAATGGACCCCCAAAGTCAGAACTCAGTTTTCCAGACCTTGGGTTTTCTTATTTTTTATTTTTTTTATTTATTCATTTATCCATATGTGCATACATTATTTGGGCCATTTCTCCCTCCCAACCCTCTCGCTTCCAGGCAGAACCTGTTCTGCCCTCTGCTCCAATTTTGTTAGAGAAGACATAAGCAATAATAAAAAAGACATAGTGTTTTGTTAGTTTGAGATAAGGATAGCTATACAGAGAGATTCCTAGCATTGCTTCCATGCACTTGTGTATTACAACCCAAATTGATTCATCTCTACCAGACCTCTTCTCATAGTGACTTCTGTCATTTTAGGGTTACTATATTAGCTCCTCTACAGTGGGTACATCAAACACTTTCAAGTTTTGGATTTCCTACCTTTCCCTATTCCTCTTGTATGTGTTCTCCCCTTAGCATGTGACCCATGTCCAACAATATTACTGCATTTGCTTTAGGTCTAAGGTCTACATATGAGGGAGAACATATGAGTTTTGGTCTTCAGAGCCTGGCTAACTTCACTTAAGATGATGTTCTCCAGTTCCATCCATTTACTTGCCAATGACAAGATTTCATTCTTCTTCATGGCTTAATAAAATTCCATTGTGTATAAATACCACATTTTCTTTTTTTTTCTTTTATTATTCATATGTGCATACAAGGCTTGGGTCATTTCTCCCCCCTGCCCCCACCCCCTCCCTTACCACTCACTCAGCCCCCTCCCTCTCCCCGCCATCCCCTCAATACCCAGCAGAAACTATTTTGCCCTTATCTCTAATTTTGTTGAAGAGAGAGTATAAGCAATAATAGGAAGGAACAAGGGTTTTTGCTGGTTGAGATAAGGATAGCTATACAGGGAGTTGACTCACATTGATTTCCTGTGTGTGGGTGTTACCTTCTAGGTTAATTCTTTTTGATCTCACCTTTTCTCTAGTTCCTGGTCCCCTTTTCCTATTGGCCTCAGTTGCTTTTAAGGTATCTGCTTTAGTTTCTCTGCGTTAAGGGCAACAAATGCTAGCTAATTTTTTAGGTGTCTTACCTATCCTCACCCCTCCCTTGTGTGCTCTCGCTTTTATCATGTGCTCAAAGTCCAGTCCCATTGTTATGTTTGCCCTTGATCTAATGACCACATATGAGGGAGAACATACGATTTTTGGTCTTTTGGGCCAGGCTAACCTCACTCAGAATGATGTTCTCCAATTCCATCCATTTACCAGCGAATGATAACATTTCATTCTTCTTCATGGCTGCATAAAATTCCATTGTGTATAGATACCACATTTTCTTAATCCATTCATCAACAGTGGGGCATCTTGGCTGTTTCCATAACTTGGCTATTGTGAATAGCACTGCAATAAACATGGGTGTGCAGGCGCCTATGGAGTAACCTGAGTCACATTCCTTTGGGTATATGCCTAGGAGTCAGATTACTGGATCATATGGAAGATCTATGTTTAGTTTTTTAAGAAGCCTCCATATTGTTTTCCAGAGTGGTTGTACTAGCTTGCATTCCCACCAGCAGTGTATGAGGTTACCTTTTTTCCCACATCCTTGCCAACATTTTTGTTGGTGGTGTTTTTGATGATAGCTATTCTAACAGGGGTGAGGTGGAATCTTAGTGTGATTTTGATTTGCATTTCCTTTATGGCCAGGGGTGGTGAGCATTTTTTCATGTGTTTTTGGTCATTTGGACTTCTTCATTTGAAAAAGTTCTGTTTAGTTCTGTTGCCCACTTCTTTATTGGTTCATTGGTTTTGGCGGAGTTTAGTTTTTTGAGCTCCCTGTATATTCTGGTTATTAGTCCTTCATCTGATGTGTAGCTAGCAAATATTTTCTCCCACTCTGTGGGTGGTCTTTTCAGTTTAGAGACCATTTATTTTGTTGTGCAGAAGCTTTTTAATTTCATGTAGTCCTATTTATCCATCCTGTCTCTTAGTTGCTGAGCTGCTAGGGTTCTATTGAGGAAGTCCTTGCCTATACCTATTGCTTCCAGAGTATTCCTTGCTCTTTTCTGTACTAGCTTCAGAGTTTTGGGTCTGATATTAAGGTCCTTGCTCCATTTTGAGTTGATACTACTGCAGGGTGATAAACATGGATCTAGTTTCAGTTTTCTGCAGGCAGATAACCACTTTTCCCAGCAACATTTGTTGAAGAGGCTGTCTATTTCCCATCATATGTTTTTGATGCCCTTGTCAAAAATAAAGTGGGCATAGCTGTGTAGATTCATATCTGTGTCCTCTATTCTGTTCCACTGGTTTTCATAGGTTTTTATGAAACATAGGTTTCAGAGGTTTGTTGTTCAGGTCATTCATATCCTTTGTTAAGTTTACTCCTAGGTATTTGATTTATTTTTTAGGCTATTGTAAATGGAATTGTTTTCATATATTCTTTCTCAATTTGTTCATTGTTGGTATAGAAAAACTAATGATTTTTGTAAGTTGATTTTGTATCCTGCCACATTGCTGAAGCTGTTTATGGTGTCTAGGAGTTTTGGGGTAGAGTTTTTTGGGTCTTTGAGGTATAAGATCATGTCGTCTGCAAATAGGGATATTTTGACAGTTTCTTTACCTATTTGTATTCCTTTTATTTCTTCTTGCCTTATTGCTCTGGCTAGGAATTCCAGGGCTATGTTGAATAGGGATGGGGAGAGTGGGCACCCTTGTGTCATTCCTGATTTTAGGGGACATGGTTTCAGTTTTTCTCCAGTAAGTATGATGTTGGCTATAGGTTTGTTGTATATAGCCTTTATAATGTTGAGGTACATTCCTTCTATTCCTAGTTTTCTTAGCGCTTTTATCATAAAGTGGTGTTGAATCTTATCAAAGGCTTTTTCTGCATCTATTGAGACGATCAAGTGGTTTTTGTCTTTCCTTCTATTAATGTGCTGTGTTACATTTATAAATTTGTGTATGTTGAACCAACCCTGCATCCCTGGGGTGCATGACTTGGTCATGGTCAATGATCTTTTTGATGTGTTGTTGGATTCAGTTTGCCATTATTGTATTGAGGATTTTTGCATTGATATTCATTAAGGAGATTGGCCTGTTGTTCTCCTTTTTGGATGTGTCTTTGTCTGTTTTGGGGATGAGTGTAATACTCGCTTCATAGAATGAGTTAGGCAGTATTCCTTCCTTTTCTATTTCATGGAAAAGTTTAAGGAGAGTTGGTATTAGTTCTTCTTTAAAGGTCTGACAGAATTCAACAAAGAATCCATCAGGTCCTGGACTTTTCTTTTTTGGGAGTCTCTTTTTTGCTGCTTCAATTTCATTTCATGTTATAGATCTATTTAGGTAGTTAATATCCTCTTGGTTCAATTTTGGATGGTCATAAGTATCTAGAAATCTGTCCATTTCTTCAAGATTTTCAAATTTATTGGAATAAAGCTTCTCAAAGTAGTCTCTGATGATTCTCTGGATTTCCGTGGTGTTTGTTGTTATCTCCTCTTTTGTATTTCTGATTTTACTGATTTGGGTTTTTTCTCTCCTCATTTTAGTCAGATTTGTCAGGAGTCTGCCAATCTTGTTTATTTTTTCAAAGAACCAGCTTTTTGTTTCATTGATTCTTTGTAATTTTTTTTGTCTCTATTTCATTAATTTTGACCCTTATTTTTATTATTTCTCTCTTTCTGCTTGTTTTGGGGTTTGCTTGTTTTTGTTTTTCTAGGAGTTTGAGATGTGTCATTAGGTCATTGATTTTGTATCTTTCAGTCTTTTTAATATATGCACTCATGGCTATAAACTTTCCTCTTAGGACTGCCTTTGCTGTGTCCCATAGGTTCTGGTAGGTTGTGTTTTCATTTTCATTATCTTTCAGGAACCTTTTAATTTCCTCTTTTATTTCATTAATGGCCCACTGATCATTGAGCAATGTGTTGTTCAGCTTCCAATTATTTGTGCTGTTGTTTTTGTTGTTGAGTTCTTGTTTTAATGCATTGTGATCAGATAGAATGCAGGGGATTATTTCTATTTTCTTATATTTGATGAGGCTTACTTTGTGCCCTAAAATATGATCAATTTTGGAGAAAGTTCCATGGGCTTCTGAGAAAAATGTATATTTTACGGTTGTTGGATGAAATATTCTGTAGACATCAGCTAGGTCCATTCGATCTATGGTGTGACTTAGTTCTAGAATTTCTTTACTGATTTTTTGTTTGGATAACCTATCTATTGGTGATGGGGAGTATTAAAGTCTCCCACTACCACTGTATTAGAGTCTATATTTGCTTTTACGTCCTTTAAAGCATGTTTAATGAAATTTGGTGCATTGAGATTGGGTGTCTATAGGTTGATAATTGTTATTTCCTTTTGGTGTATTTCCCCTTCTATTAGTATGGAGTATCCTTCTTTATCTCATTTGATCAATGTAAGTTTGAAGTCTACTTCGTCTGAGATAAGTATTAGTACTCCTGCCTGTTTTGGGGGGCCTTTGGCTTGGTAAATCTTCTTCCAGCCTTTCACCCTAAGCCTGTGTTTGTTTCTGTCAATGAAATGGGTCTCCTGTAAACAAGAGATTGTTGGATCTTCCTTTTTGATCCAGTTTGCCAAATGGTGTCTTTTGATGGGGGAGTTGAGTCCGTTGACATTCAGTGTTAATATTTATACGTATATGGTGATTTCTGTCATTTAGTTGTTTTGTTGTTTAAGGGCCTCATTGTGTGCAGCTGAATCAATGTTACTCTCCGATTCCTTATTATTTCTTCTCCAGTGGTTTGATACTGCCTGTCCTCTTGTGGTTTTGTTTGATTTCATTTTCTGTGTGCAGAATTCCTTGGAGAATCTTTTATAGTGGTGGTTTGGTCAGACCTTGGTTTAGAATGACAGAACTATGGACAGTACAATTGTCATGCCCTCAAGAGAATCAGGAAGGGCCAAGGGATCTGAAGGGTGTAGAGCTCATGTGAATTCACTGTTGGGTTCTCAGTTCTTTCACACATGAGGAGAAGAGAAAACACCACCTGACCTCTGCTTGAACACAAGTACCAGACCCTGCAGAAACAAGCCACAACTGTGCCAGGCTGGGACTCAGAGACACAGTCCCAGAAGTTTGCTTCCCAAAGTCCTCCAGAGATTTAGCAGAGAAAAGTGCCACCACACTGTCTAGCAGCAGCTCATCATCACCAGTGTCAAGCATTTTGGAGAGGTTCTAGAATGACCAGGTTACAGAGAGGAAATGCAAGTGACATGCAGTCAAAAATGTAAATTAATATGTTGTAGTAAGTTTGCAAAAAATGTTAAGGTATCTGTACTTGGTGTTAGCAGTGACACAGAGTGCTGGGGGAGGACACATATGTTCAAATCTTGAAGGGAGATGTGGTATGTAATAAAGAACCTTGAAGGCTGGAAATATAGCTCAGTGTCAGAGCACTTGCCTAGCTTTGAGCTTCAGTCTGAAAAAAAAAATCTTGAAAAGGTTCATGCTGTTTGTTTTAACCAGTAATTCTGCTTCTCAAAATTTATCTTAAAGAATTAACTAAAAATTTACAGAATAATTTTTACCATAGTACATTCATCAATGCTTTATTTAATAATAACAAATAGACAGCAATGACCAACAAAAACAGGTTAGTGTTGTGGTTTGTATATGAAGTATCCCCCAAAAAACTCTGTGTTAGTTCCCAATGCAATGTTCAGAAGTGAGTCTTTGGGGAAGTGGTTGCATCGCCAAGGCTCTGACCTCATCAATGGATCAATCCATTGATGATCAATCCATTGATGATTCATAATTTGATGGTATTGTTGGGAGGTGGTGGAAACTAGGAGTTAGGGTCTGGTTGGAGGAAGCCTGGGCATGGAGGTGTGACTTTGAGTGGTGCATTTTGTGCCTGACCCTTCCTCTCTGTTTCCTGGCCACCATGAGCTAAAAGCTTTGCTCCACCACACCCTCCCCACCATGATGTTCTCTGCTTCAATATAAGCCCACTTCAGTGAAGCAAAGTGACCGTGTACTGGAGCCTCTGAAACCGTGGACCAAAAGAGCTCTCCTCCTTTAAGTTGATTAGGTTTGCTATTTTGTCACAGCCATGAAAAGTGACTAATGCAATTAGTTAAATACATTTTAGAAAATCCATGTAACCATTATACAATCACACTGAAAGTGTTCGGTGACGAAGGAAGATGCTTGCCACATAAGAGGTTAAAGTTCATGATTGACAGTATCATTCTGCATGCATGGAAATTGTTGGAGGGTGTATTTTGCCAGAATTTTTAAAGGCTTAGTACAAAACTGAATGACTTCAGTTTTGATAAAGACTTACATAATGTAAACATAAGGAGGAGACTATAAGGGCATTCATTACACATTGACAATGGCTCCATTTATTTTTCTTTCTTTCTTTTAGCTGCTTAATACCTCTCTCCTTCACAACCCATTTGCAATGGCTTTGTACTTCCAGAACAGGGAAAATGGTAACTACAGTTCCCATTCCTGCATCTATCCCATTGTGCTGCTCCTGAAAGTTTAGCCTAGGGAAATAAATTTGGCTCTAGAAAATAATTTTTAAAGTAAGTTCATCCAGCATTATCTATAAAAGTGCTTTACCATTTCAAATACTCAACTAATACTGAAAAGAGATAAAATAATGAATAACACAATATATCAAGTCAATGGCATATTATATACACAAGACAACGCTTGCAAGGTAAAGGTACATATAAAAAGGTAAAGCAAAAATATCAAGATATAAAGTGATATGTGATGCACAATTCTAACATTCTAAAAACAACAACCATACACACTTGGCAAATCCAAGAAGAACACAGACCCAGCTGGCCTTTGTCGCCCTTAGCACTCTGCTGTCTCTACTTCCAGATTTTCAGGAAGAAGCAGCTATTATTTTTTAATTGGGGCAAGTGAATAAATTTCATTTGTACATATAAAAATCATGTCCAGGTTTCCTTCCACTTCAAGGAGAGAAAGTTTAAGGTCAAAGACTCCAGACACTTGCCTCCTGCTCCACCACTGAGAGTCCTGTGGGCTGGGCCAGGCTAGCCACTCCAAAGCCATCTCCCAGCCCAGGCTGCTCCACGAAGCCCTAACTGTCTGTCTGGAAACCACCCAAGTCTTTGAAAGGAGGTTTAAAATATAGAACATAAGCATTGCAGGAAATCCTAGAGTTGGAGTAACCTTTAAACAGTCTTTCAACCCATCGCTGAAAGCATTTAAAACACATGGCTTATTTCTCATAAGGTACAATCATTGAGGGATGTCCCTGTGTTCACCCAATGCACACACACACACATACCTCAAGTCCATGCACACATATGCAAAGACACTCACACATGTACATGAGATGCTGACCTCACCATAGCCAGGTACAGGAAGAAACACTCAGTCCACAGCTCCTGTCATGTTTCTGGTCCTCCCCATAAATGCTGCCTCTTTAACGGAAATAAGAATGTCCCCTAGGACATCATGAAGCATCAGGGCCCTATCCTGAACTTTTGGTTAGGAATCTGAACAATTTATAAGAATTTCACCTGGACACTCATGTTGACATAAATACAGTCGTTCTCAGCCGACACACTGCACAGGCCAAAGATAAGGAAGGAGAATGTTCTGAGCTCACACTGTAAGAGTGATATTTGTTCCACAACGAAAACAGCCCACGGCACACAATGAGATGACAGACAACACATCAAACCAAACATTCAAGGCTTTTAAATTTTCACATTTGGCATTGGTCGACATCAATTATTTAAATGCAAATTAAATTAGCAAAATATTCAACATATGTTCTCTTTAAATTCTGCTAAATCGGATGAGGCCCCCAAAAGCTGATCCAGGGTCAGCGGCCCAGGCAGTGGGGCTGCCTCTGGGAAGGGTCACAGCAAAAGGCGGCGAAGGTGGTCAGCTCAGCCCTGTACTGGAGGCCTGGACTCTGAGCCTCCAGAGGCGGGTGATTAATGCCTACACCTAACCCTGACCTCATCAAACCCTGCTGCCACCATCTGCTGTTTTAATTCCTCCGCAATTTTTGTATTTGCTGCCTCCCTCCGACAAAGGGCGGGGGCGGGGAGAAAATGCACCCTGCTCAGTGGTGAGTGCTGGTTGGCTGGATGGCCAGGGCCAGAAGGCATCTGTTGCTCGTGGCCCAGCAGCATCTGCTACTATTTCTCACTTTCCCCAGCATGCTGTGAGATATGGTTTCTCCCAAAGGTGGCCTTTCCCTGCACACTGTCAATCCCATCATTGTCCGCCCGCCTGTTCCCACGGTGCTGGCCTCGCTGTCATGCTGCCGGGCTTTGCTGGCTGTCTGTCTGTAATCCAAGATATTGTGCAATTGAGTTATGCCATTAGCCCTTCCCTAAGCATCAGGACATTCAATTAAGTTCACAGGAGAAGCAGGAAGGCAGCTCCAGCTGGGAGAGTGCTGATCCCAGGAAGCTGGAGGTTCAGGACCATCCTGTAGGTGCTAAAACTTACTTCCAGAGGGGCAGCAAGTGGCTGCCAGCTGTTTTCTCCTCTCTGGCTTTTCTTGGTTTTATCTTAAAGTGTTGTAAAAGGATGCATTGTTTCCCTTTGAAGTCTTGATATGGTACCAAGTGTTATAATAAAATGCATGTCTGTGCTGCTCTTCAAACACCTTCTGCTGATGGGGTGCAACCTGGCTGCTGATGCACACATTGTCCCAAACTGTCACCTCCCTGTCATATCCAGATCTTCTGCTAGGGACTTTCAAAGATGATGTCTGTCCTTCCTACTCTGATGGCATCCTTAGTCACCTTGTAGATGGAGGAAGAGGAGAGAACAGCAGGTCCTCGAATCCTTCAGGACATTCTGAGAGTTTACGGGAAGCCTAGTGAATGTCACCTAGTAACTCTCAGGAGCAAATGAACTCTGACAAATGGCAAGGTGTTGTAATGGCCTCACAGGTACAGGGCATCCCCAGGGCTCCCACTCCCCCTTGCTCCAGAGTGAATCTGAGCCATGAAAGCCTAACCTCTTCTCTGCAGGGCAATGTGAGAGAAGCTGTTGCTGCCCAGATGTCCTGCCTGCTTCTGTGTGGCCGTGTTGTCCTAGCCTCCAAGGCTCTGAGATCACCCAACACCATCACTCTGTGAAGGATCGTAGAGCACAAAATAAGTTCTTGATCAGGAAGTTCAAAGCCAGTGTGGGCTTCATAGTGAGAACCTATCCCAAAAAAGAAAACAACACTAAACAGGGAAAGATTTTCTTAAATTAGAAAGAATTTCATGTCATAACTAAGAGCATATGAGTATCAGTAACTCCTGGATAGTATACATTTGTAAATAACTGGCAATTTGCTGACCAGGGACACTTATTAGATACCTACTGTGCACCTGGCAGCACAGAAGTAATTAACTTATTGTCCGCTCCCATTATGCTAACCCCACACACAGGAGAGAAACAAGGTCAGAGAGGTCCTGACACTTGCTGGCGCAGGCACTGCCCACCAATGGGCAAAACCCATTCTTGGTCCAAGCTACCTCTCCAAGGCTTTGTGACCCCGAAATGTGGGGGAAAATAAATGTGAAATGCAGGGAGAGCACCACGGTTAGTTCTTATCCATGGAGCAACAAAGAATGTGGGCTTGTCCCTGGTGAAGCAGCTGGATGTGTCACACCTCTATGGGGAAGAATGAGAGTGGAGAACAAACCCGAAGCCTAAAGCTATGTCAAGGGCTAGGAACTTCCCAACAGTGGCTATCCTACAGCCTCCCAGTGAGGCTATCTTGGCCAGAGCACTTCTACCCATAGTCACCTCTGAGATGTCCTCCGTCAATGCACCCAAAACTGATACCAAACAAGGCCTCAAGGTCACAAGGTGCCTCACGGTGCAAGAGACATCAGCTGTGTAGTATAGCTCCTGGCCCCCTGAGGGCCATGGGAAAGCAAGTTTATGAGTTTGGGTGTTTGCCTGTGTGGTCACCCACTGCCATGCTATTAATCACAATGTACCCTGTCCCAGTGAGACTTCACTACCTCATGAAACGCATGGACTCACCACCCAGCTGAGGCATACTCAGCACACCATCCCTGGAAAGAAGAGGCCCTGGTGGCCTGGTGCTTAGGCCTTCCTCCAGGATCTCTTTCCATGGATGGAAGGCCATGTCTCTGACATACAGACAGTACACAATTGTCAGGCAGATCTGAACAGAAGAGCTGCTGCTCAGGCAAGGTGTCCTCTCTGGTTCATGGGGCATGTCTGTGAGAGCTGCCAGAGCTCTACAACACTGAGGCTAGAGCAGTTCCATCTCTGGACCTCCATGGCCTCTTCCTGCTGCCTCCAACTATTTGTACTTTCCTGTTCACCACTGCACCTTACACACTTCTCCAGGCTCCCCTTAATCAGTCAAGGGGAGCAGGTCAGGGCACTGGGGCACTGGCACTGCTGGTGCTTGGTGCCTGGTGACTTTTCTGATCTCTTGTTGGGTGCCAGCTGCAGCCTCTAGGCCTTTCCATAGCCAGTATCTCTGCACCCTGGGCAGAAAATGCCACCCAGAAGAGGAGCTCTCAGAGACTGGATGACCTCAGCAGTGGGTGCATGAGGCACCACCAGTGCTGGGTCCCTCATCCCATGTCCTCCTCAGCTCTGCCCACAGGGAAAGATGCTTCCAAAGAATAATGTCCCTTTTACACTGTATCACTGTGAAGCTTTAGGGCAGAAACATTGAAAAACAAAGTCAATAGGCCACAGAGCCCAATGTCCAGGTTCATCATGGGGCCTGGAGGGGCCACCTCTGACTCTTTCCATCGGGTTGCTACCTGAGCAAAAGAGCAGGTAGAAGACTAAGGAAGAAGACAAGGAAATTGGGCAGGCCTCTGCTCCCTGGAAGGAGTTCCCAGAATCCCACACCAGTGTCCCACACTGTTACCTCCTGCAGAGCAGTCCTGCTGGACCCAACTCCAGACACTGTAGCAAGGAAGCAGTGTTGGACTCCTCCCTTGCCCCCAGAGGAAAAACTGCTCATGGCAGGCAGCCAAGGAACAGGTGTGCTACATAGTACAAAAAGGGGTTCACACACAGGGTGAACCACAGAAGGAAACTCCCCCACCATATCCTGCTGGGTGTCACCCCAGCTCTCCTAGACACTGGACCCTTGGAAACAGAAACCACCATGGCTACGTAAGCATGTCACTGCTCACAGCCATCTAGAGCACTGTGAGGAAACCAGCGATGGAACCATCTCTGGCCCTAGGATGCTGCACAGCAGCTCCCCAATCTCCTCATTCATGTCTCTTCTCTGTCCTGAATACCCTGCTACCTTCTGGGAGAGAAGGATGGGTTCAGCACCCCCTGGCCCCCCACCAGTCTTGATAACAGGTCAGAGCAGAGACCATGGCCAGGTCCATCTTCTTGCTTCACTCTGTACCTGGAGTTAAAGCAGACATGTGTCCCGAGAGTGCAGGGAGCCAATCCTCCCCGGTCAGGAGGACTCTGCTGCCAGCTCAGACTCAAAGCATTCCTGAAAACTTACCTTCAACCCAAGATTTGTTTCTCCCCAGAAAAAGAACTGTACGTTAAGATGCACAGTGGTTGAATATTGGGTACAGTCAGGTGACTTCTTGATCTTTGGGAGAGGTGACCAGGAAGGGAAACTGAGACTGGGAACTTAATATCACAATTTATGGTTGAAAGCCAGCTGTTCACAAGAGCAGGGCTAATGAGGGCGGCCGCATGCACACACAGAAAGGGGATGTGGATGACCTGCTTGCTCCCAAGTCCCTTGCTCCATAGTGGGAGCAACGAATGCACTGTGACACCAGGGCTCTGCTTCCACCGCCCTTGCCAGGATCATAAGGCTTCTCTCTGCTTCATCTTTTCCCATTTTGAAGTGTTGCCTAAAATAGGTCTCTTGGAGAATGTCATTGTCACTCTGCTTCTCCAGAGGCCCCTGAGATGAGACATCCCCGAAGCATCAACTCTGCCCCTGGAGTACTGGGCACAGCAGAGTCCACCTGGCCACCAGAACCCAAAGCAGCATTTATTAGCCTGTGACCACAGGAACAGGTCAAGGCATCAGGATGAAGTTCCTGGCCTCTGCACCTCCAGGAAGACATAGAGGGCACAGGCAGGGCTCCTGCGATAGCAGCCATCAGCACACAGGGGAGCAAACAGCACCGAGGGAGAAAGTTAATTTTCCCTAAGGAGTGTTAAAATTTATCTTAAAATATTTTTATCTACCTAACTTTTTGAAATTTCTGCCAGGTGCACTTTAAAAAGGATGAGGGGAAAGGAGCCTGGCTGCAGGCTCAGCAGGCCTGAGGCAACCAAGAGCGGAGGTAACCCCACAGTGGAGGCCACAGCACAGGATGCACACATCAGTCACTCACCTTTTCAGCGACACTTGCACTGTTGTGGAAATAGCCTGATTCATCCTCACTGCATTCCGGGGATTGGGGATACAAGAAATGGCTTTACAAAGCCAGTGTCTAAGTGAAGAAACCAGGTAGAGAGCCACATAACAGTTGGAAGAAAACCTTTGGCTCCTGTGAGATTCCTGGCTCTCACTTCTGTGCATGCTGTTTAGTTAGGAAGCCTCTTACAGAATCTCCACCTGACAAAAGGCTTCTACTCCAGCATTCCATGACAAGAGGGGACAAGTCCTTCCAAACAGAGCTGTCATGTTCAGTCAGTTGATTCAACAGGTTAAAAAGTCCAAGGTGAAAAAGGAAAGAAAAAGAGAGAAAAGTGTACTCATTGAACACTCATGGCTCCCACTTGCAGACCTTCTACAAAATGCAAACACCAATTATTAGGAATTGAAAGAGATCTCTCAAATTGTTCTGAATCATAGGCAAGAACCAGACAGGCTGCCTTCACCTGACCATGTTTTTGGCTAGGAGTCCTAAGAAGTCAAATGTTTGTGGCACCCACTCAGCAATGACAACCCTTTTGTTCCAAATGAAATGTAAACAAATTTGAGACCCATATGACATCTCCCCTTCCCACTACCCCTGGGGCCTGCATCATGATCTCACCACCTCATGGCAGACACTTTTGGCTTGGAAAACAGGTGCCAACAAAATGGGCAAAGATTACATTAATATGTGTGGGGATAGAAAATGGAGTGGCCCTTTCCAGCTGGTGGAACCAAGCCAAGTATCTAGGAAGAAATGTCCACAACACCAAGAAATGAACAAGTTCCAAATCCTCTATACGGAAGACCCCAGGATGGTGGCCACAGCCCACCTTATAGGCAGAGACATGCTCACCAAAAATAGGAATATGTTCCCCATATCCAAACACCTACTCTCCAAAGTTTTCTACTCCCCAACATCCAAGAAATCCTGGATTCTGGTCCCTGCTAACAGACATACCAAGTCACCCTTCCAGCTCTCAATATAGCTGATTCCTACAGCCAAAACAGCTGCAGAAATAACAGGGACACCATGGTGTTCCATGTGCTGACCTGAAGCTCCTGGCACCATGTTTCCTTAGATCACCAACCTGACCCTTAGTCTGCCACCTCTTGTGCTGACAGGGATCAGCCCAAAGCCAAGTGGCCTTAACAGGTGTCATTGTTTTTAGTCTAGTGAAGAGGCCCCCTTCCTGAAGAATTAAGTGTGTATCTCCAGGGATGGCTATGAGCAATTCCCCAACATGGCTGACAATGTTCAGGGGACCTGAGACCTAACAGGCACAGCTTGGGTGGTCACACAGCCCAAACCCCAGGGGACTGGTTTTCCCCTCACATGATTCCTGCATGCACAATAGGGTGCTGCTCTCCAGCACAGTTCCTGCTCTCTGGAAGACCATGTCACATGACCTGCAGGCTTGGCACCTGACCTGGAGTCCTGGGAATGCAGAAGTCAACTGAAAATCAAATCTATAGATGCAGGGGCCAGGGCATCTTTATTGGGTGGCAGGTGGGGAGCAAGGCAGCACTTTGCCATCATTCACTGGTCACTTTGCACCTATCTTTTCCTTTGATCAGGGAGATGTCTTGATCCCACCCAGAGAAGGGAATGGAGCCAGTGTACACAGCTGTAAAGATAAAGCAGACTGGAACTCAGCCCACTCTCCAACAAGCCCTTTCTACACAGAGCTTCACCCCAACCCAACAAGTTGTCCAAATGAATTAAACAAATGAGCGCATTTAAACATGGCCATTCTCCACCCTTTTTCCCATCCATAGCAACTTTGGCATCTTAATCAAATGCCATATCAGTCCTGTCTAGAGCTTACACCAGAATTTTCATTAAAATGACCTCTTGACCTACATTACCTTATCTACATTGCCTGGATTTATAGCCCATGTCCACCTGTGTAGGCAGCACCAAGTTCTAGTGACAACAAACAAAGCTTCAAAGGGGCGTGAGTTTAGTGGCTCTGTTGGTGGTCAGACCAGGGAACAATTTATAGGAAGTTTTGAATAACCCTTCTTCAGACTGTTTCTAAGGATGCTCAACCAAAGAGCAAGCGTCAAGGACAGACAGGGTCTTCCCCCACAGCCGGGGCTGATGGCATTACTGAATCTCCTCACCCTTTCCTTGTTTTCTTATGGCTCTGCAGTTAGCAGGATGTTGGATAACTGTTAAGATTCTCAGGATAAAGTTTTAGGTAGAGGCTGAAGCTTTGTTGGGAGTCTGGAGGAAATCAGCTTTCCAGTTATCACCCTGCCAATCCTGCACTCTGCAGGGTGCTGCTGCATCTATGTGTGGTGCAAAGCCCCAGCATTGTGAGGTCTTATGGAAGCTCAGCATTCCAGAGCTTGGCTGGATCTCTCCAGCTGGACTAGAGGTACAGATGGGTGCATCTCAACCTTACCCCTTACCTACACAGAGCCTGTGTATGTGAGGTGATCAGACTCCATGCTGATCAGGCTGTATCATCCAATGACCCAAAAGAAGGATTTAAACATTTGACCCAGAATACTGCTTGTAAAAAATTCCAGATTCTTAGTTGAAATTTCCAAAAGAACCAAAGTGTAATGTCACCTATCTCTGCTGCATCCAAAACATTGTGTAAGAAGCCACACGGCCATGAAGCTCTGTGCTGTCTGTGGGTTTCAGACCCCCACTGCCCTTGGTCTTCAGCCATGAGTTCACCAGCCAGGGATGGTAAGCCAACAGTCAACCACCCTGTAATTATCCTTGAAAAGTCGAGGGCATCAGACACTTGTTTTTCTGTGGCAAGACAGATACCACTGAGAACCAGGTGGGCCCATATTCAGCTGAACAGCTGGGGTAGTAACTCTGAGGAAGGAAGCGCAGGCAGGCAGCATGGGTGCTCAGCATGTGGAAGCAGAGATGGACGAGAGTGGCACACATGTTTTACCAAGCCACCTGTTTTTGTTTTTGCACATGATGGAGGTAGTAGATCTTGTAAATCTGATACGGAAAATACCTAATATATACACTAATTCAGTATTTCCCATCTTTCAAATTGACCACAGGCCCAAGAAACACTAAGTGTGGGCTAGATCCAGGAAAGAGATGAGTGTTTTATGGGCCCTACATGACTCACAGTATGTGTGGGGGAGACAGGCAAGGTCCAACGCCCAGTGGATAGGCATTAACCCTCCTGGACCATGGGATGGGGGCTTCCTGGAGAATGAACAAAACCTTCCTGGGAACACAGTGTGTGAGGTTGTGGTTCCTAGAACAGGTCATCACCCAGTGGGATGTGACCTCTCCCTGCAGTGAGGTGATGAAACGACAGGAAGAGTGAGCCCAGCGGTGTGGATGCGTTCAGCCTGTGGAGAAGCACAGCATTGTGACAAGCCCTTTAAGGCCCAAGCGTGCCATGTGCTGCAGAAGCACTGAACACTCAAACATCCTGAATGTAACACTTGGGGCTGGAAAAGTGGCTCAAGGGGTGGAGTGCTTACCTCACAAGTACAAAGCCCTGAGGAAAAAATATAACACTTGTCCCTTCTAAAGTGCGTACTTTTGATACCACATTTTCTTAAAATTGTCTATTTCTTTGTTCCAGTATACCTGAAAAAGTAAACTGCATTTCTTTGAAAATACTTTGTTACTTTTGAACTTTTCACTATTTAGCCACAGCTTTGCACTGCCAGAGGCATTTGGCCCTCCTCTGCAGAAGTGCAGGCCACACACAGTAGCCTGTGTGGCATTCACAGCTAAGCCTTCAGAGAAGCCATGCTCCAACCAGAAGGGGACATGAACCTTAGATAAAATGCTGCTGTATGCTGAATTTAATCAGCCCAAGTCTACAACCTGACAAGCTGTTTCAGGACAGCTTTCTGGAAAGTCAGGAAATGACAGGCCAGGCCTCTGGCAGGCCCTGACCAGTGTTCCTCAGTCTGAGTGTGCACAGGCTCAAATTCAGTCAGAATGCAGCCCTGCAAGAGGCTGCTGCTGAGGTAGCCCTAATTCCCATCACGCCTTCTTCTCAAACCCCTACATGAGGATGCCTGTACTCCACTTCACCTGAACTCTTGAAGCGGCTGTGGCAGCTCTTGTATGTGTTCAGCATGTGAAGAAGTTACATCTGTGACACTCTTCTGTTCTAGAAATGAGGACCCATTCAAAGGACACAGAGGAGAATGAGAGGAGACAGGGAGACAGGAGTCACCCTTCATTCTTTATTCCCAGTCTTATTGTTCTCCCTTTATTTATTCCTTCTCTTTGATTCTCCTCATGTAAAACCATGTACACGAACTGATTGGCACCCAGCCAGGCACTAGGCACTCCCTAGTGGTGACAGAGCAAGTCCTTTCTTCTTTTTTCTTTTAAAAATTGCCTTAACTAATACATAAAAAGTATACAGATTTATAGGATGTCATGTGATGTTTTGCTAAACGTACGCATTGTATAATGTTCAAGTCAGCGTAAACTTATCAGTCTCTTCACTTATCGTTGCTTCTTTGTTGATCTCAATAGTTTTTTTCAAATAGTTTTATAGCATTTTCAATTAGTATATGTTAATAATAGGAGGATACTTGGGATATTTTCATACATGTGGATAGTGTACTCTGAACAAGCTCACTTCCTCCATTGTATTCCTGTTCCCTCTTCTTCCTCCCTGCCCTTTTCAATGTTTAGTGGGTTTCATTGTGCTGCTTCATGTATGTGTGCAACATATCTCAATCTTCTTCCCCTCTCAGTGTCCATTCCATATGACTCCCTTTCACATTCATGTCCCATTATTATTATCATCACCATCATTTTAGGTCTAGGTTCCACAAATGAATGAGAACTTAGTTTATCATACTTAACATAGTCATCTCCAGTTCTATTAATTTTCCTGCAAATAACTTTAAGTCATTTTCCTTTGCAACTGAGTAATGGTATAAACCAGTTTACATTCCCACCAATGGTGTATTAGGATTCCTTTTCCAATATTTGTTGTTTGTTGTTTGCTTGTTTTTTAATTGACATCTGACCGGGGTGAGATGCAATGTTAGTGTCATTTTGACTTGCATTTCCTTCATGGCTTAGGAGGTAAACATTTCTTCAAATATTTATTAGCCATTTATATTTCTTCTTCTGAGACCTGTCTGTTCTGTTCACTTGCCCATTTATTAATTTAATTGTTTGTTCTTTTGCTGCTTAGCTTTTTGAGCCCTTTGTATATTTTCATTATTAATCCTTTATCTGTTAAATAGCTGGTAAATATAGTACTAGAATTCCTAGCCAGAGAAATAATACAAGAGAAAGAAATAAAAGGGATTTGAATACAGAAGAAAAAAGTCAAATTGTTTGGAACCTGAAGGTTCCACCAAAAGACCCTTATTCTGACAAATACTTTGGGGAACACAGTAGGAAAAAAGGCAACATACAAAATTCAGTGGTTTTTCTTTATACCAACAATTCCATCAACAATAACCTCAAAAAACCTAGGTATAAACTTAACCAAGGAAGTGAAAGACCTCTACGGTGAAAACTACAAAACCTTGAAGAAATTGAAGAAGATGTCAGACGATGGAAAGACCTCCCATGAATTAGTATCATGAAAATGGCTATACTACTGAAAGTAGTCCACAGATTCAATGCAATTCCATCAAAATCCCAATGTCATTCTTCTCAGAAACAGAAAAATCAATCCTAAAATTCATTTGGAACCATTAAAGGCCCTGAAAAGTAGAAGCAATCCTGAACAAAAAGAGCAAACCTGGAGGTATCACAATACCAGACTTCAAATTATACTACAGAGTCCTAGTAATAAAAACAGCATGACACTAGCACAAAAACAGACATGAAAGACCAGTGGAACAAAAGGCCCAGAAATAAGACTACATAATTACAGCCATCTGATCTTTGACAAAGGAGCCAAAAACATACACTGGAGAAAAGACAGCTTCTTCCATAAATGGTGCTGGGAAAACTGGCTATCTATATGCAGATTAATGAAATTAGACCCCTACCTCTCATCGTGTACAAAAATTAACTCCACATGCAGCAAAGATCTTAATATAAGAACTGAAACTTTAAAACTGCTATAGCAAAATTCTGAAAGATATAGACATAGGTAATAATTTTCTGAATAGGACTTCAACTGCCCAGAAAATAAGAGCAAGAGTTGATAAATGGGATTGCATTAAATTAAGAAGTTTCTGCACAGCAAAAGAAACAATTACCAGAATCAAGAGACAACCCACAGTATGGGACCGAGTCATTTCTTTAAGTCGCCCTCAGAGGGCGTGACAGCGCTAGCTGTGGACAGCAGCCACAGGGAATGATTTCACCCACTGGAACCCAAGGTCTTGTCTGCACAGTCAGCTGCTCCTCTTGGCCCCAGTGTGTGTGGCACAGCCGGGGCCTCCCCAAGGCTGTAGTTGGTACAAACCACATGGGGCAAAAATAAAACTTCATGCCAATAAGTGACCAAATCAAAATAGAATTTCTTTTTTTGGTTCACCGCCACCACACAAAGACCTATCTTGGGGACTGGCTGAGGCACTCAGAACACTTCATTCCACATTCATGTGGCTCCTGAGAAGCTGAGAGTGTTCACAGATGCTGGCACATTCTGTGCTGTCATTGGTGTGTGACAGTGTGCTGTTGGTCATACCATGACTGCCCTCACAAGAGTCTGTTGGGGGCTGACCCTATGCAAAATAACCATAGCTGCTCCTACACATCTAAAACATGCCTCTGCCCTCAAAGAGCCTGTGATCCAATCAGACACAAACACAGACCTGCACACAGCAATGTAGGCCACAGGAAAGCTATTGCCTGCTCACCTTGGCATGGACAGAACCACTCAAAGAGCTCAGGTGGAATAGGAGGGACTTCTGCCCAGGATATCACTAAGCTGTCTTATAAACTTATTTATGTCTGGGGTTATTCTGAGTCATGAAAAGCAGAGCTTGATTTGGGCGATAGTGTTCATTTCTGGGTAGAATAGATGTGACTGCTGAGAAATGGTGTGAGGAGTTTATAACCACCTTTCCATCTACATATCCCATTGAACCTTTCCAGCAGCACTGTGAAGTCAGAACAATCATTCCAGTTTTCAGATGAGGAAATACCCTAACTGAGGAGCAAATGATGGAGGGCCATCAGAATGCAGCTGTCTTGGCTGAGCCCCCAGAACCCCATTGGCAATCCTGCCTCTACTACCATGGCTGTTGGGACTCTGATATGTGTAGATCCATGTTCAAGAGTTAAAAGAAATAAAACCATTCACTGCTGTGGGCTGAGCCCTCAGTGACTGTCACAAAACCAAAGGGGCTTCATGTTCCCCAGGTGTCTTGCCCGGCTGTCAAAAACCGGTCAACACCCAAGGGCAATGGTACATGATTTCTCCTTCTTATTGTTAGCGACTGACTTGACCCCTGGTGAAAAGAGGGAAATTCTAGGGAAAAAGCCATTTCTTCGGCACTGAGCCCTGTGACCATTTCTGTTTTGATAAGCAAATAATTTGCTTAATAAAAGTGTTTAAAGCTCTTACTGTATTTTTCTAATACATGCTTATTGCTAAAAGACTTCTAATTATAGAGAGAGGACAAATAAGAAAATAGATCCCCAGACAGCTTGTCTGACCCATGTAAAGCCAAGCCTTGCCTTATACCAACCATCAACACTAAAGCTCCAGGTGAAAGCCAATGGATTCTACAGGGATACATGCATGGGAACAGCTCCATGTCTCCAGGGCCAGTGGCCAGTATAAAAGCAAGAGATGGTCAGACAGACATGGGCCCTGGGCCTCTCTAGCTGCTCCACCAGGAAAACCTCCTCACCTTCATGAGATCCAGGTCCCTGTAGCTGGAGTGAAGCCTTTCAGAATTGTCATGAGAGACAAGGTCAATGTGCATAAGGTGCCACTGCACTTGACCATTGGCACAGTTGTCAGCTGTGATTTTCATCCGCCCAGCTTTCTCAATGCTTTGGAGATAGAAAGATTCCTTGGGAATTTCCATGGGTCCCCAGAGTTAGGAGTGTATTGTGATTTTGTAAAATGAATGAATTCCTAGTGCCTGAGAGGCTTCCTCACCATTTGGGTGCTGGTTGAAGGACAGAGCCAAAGTTGCCCCTCACTGCCTGCAACCTCCCCAGAAAACTGAGCCAAGGCTCAAGAACCCAGTAGAGGCTGGCTCAGGGCAGGGGTGGAGTCATGGCTGCTGAGTGGGAACTGTGCTGGGAATCCTGGAGTGTCCTCCAGACTATTACAGAGATGAATGGATCAAGGTCTCAGTCCAACTGGAATAATCTCAGGTCAGGTTGGTGTTCTGGCCAGCCAACACTCAACAGCTGCCTTCTTTGGCAGCTAAATGTGCACACATAGCAAAGGAGAAATAAACAAGGTTCTATGAAGAAAATAACAAAAAGGGCCTTTGACATTCTTAACATGTTCTAATAGCATAAGTTAAAAATTAGTTATAGCAACATTGGAAAGGATTATTTATGTAATAAGATCAAATAAATCAATAGGAAAATCATTAATATCCTAGTAGATAAATGTGAAAGAAAAACCATAAATCTTACAGAGGGATTGTCAAACTTGCCCGTGGGCAAACAGGATAATTAAAATAATTTCCTTTCTGTTATGTTACAAATGTTCATGATGAGTAGTGATAAAACAGGCATTCTTAAACATTGGTGGTATTGACATTGATTCAATTTGTGGAGAAGAAATTTGACAATGTGAGTCAAGAAACAAAATCATATTCCTGTCCTATGACCCAGTAATTACTATGTCAAAGCGGGGGGGTCTCTGGGACATTGAGGGTCACAGAGTTACTTCTAGTGGTAAGAAATTTCAAAGTACACGAAATGCCCAAAACAGTGTTAAGCAGCCTTTTAAAATTATGGTTTTTAAGACTATGTGGTGGCATAAAACTTGTAGATAACATAATGTCTAGTTTTAAAAAGCAGAATATAAAAAGTTGTTCGTAGACTATGATTGCAACTTTGTAAAACGTGTTCATAGGTGATAGAAATGCAAAATAGTTAAGAACTCTAAGAGTGGGGAGGGGTAAGATGGGGGTTGGAGCACCTCCATTTGGCTCTGTGAATGAGAACAATTGGGGTAACAAAAGAGAGAATGAGAGTCTTCTGAAGACAGAAAGAGGGAAAGAACACCGGAATCACGACAGAGGTAACAGAATAGCTGAAGCACATGGAGAAGCAGAAAGGCAACGGAGGAAACCAGAAAACAGCCTGCAGCTCCAACCCTGGTTCTCCAGGGTGGGGGGAGGGAAGCCAAAGTCACAGCCACAGAGCTAAGCCAAGCACTCTGAGGACAGACTGGCAGACATAGCCACAGGATAAGTCCATTTCCCACAAGCCTTAAACCCATGGTGGGATGTGATATGACTGTGAATACCCCTGCATGGCAGGCCAGCTTCAGAGAGGAAAGACATTTCAGAGAGCTGTAGTGAGGTGCCATCTTGAGACTGAGCTACTCAGGGGACTTGAAAACAATCAACAATTATGGCTTAGGGAGGTTTGGAACACCTTGCCATAGTGTCTGAGAAGGAGATGGGCATGAGAGGTAGTCATGCAGACAGAGAAGTTTAAGCAGCTGGGAGATTGGGCAGTGAAAGGCATGGTGGTCAGTGACCCCACCTCCCTGGCAAAGAGTTAGTCCTATTGCCTGAAAACCACTGAAAAGCAGAGAATCTAGTCCATGGCTGGCAGAGCTCTCAGCCTCCAGGAGTTGCCTCCAGGCTATATGTGCTTGCTGACAGGCAAGACTGAGACCTATGAGCCTAGATCCAGAGAGCCACACGATTTCCCTGGCTCACTTCCCCCACCCACACACACACACAGGGTAGGTAACTGCTGGGCAGACTCTGAAAGCACTGAGACCAGCCTCCAGGAGCTGCCTTCCAGCTGCATGTGTTAGCTGCCAGGCAGGACTGAGAGCTCTGAATGTAAGACCCTTGGATCGTGTGATTCTCCCCAGTCTCCTATCTCCCACAGAGTGGTGATTTGAAAGCTCTAAGTCTGGCAACCAAAGTGCTTAGGTCCCTCAGTTCTCCCACACTAGTGGAGACTGCTCTCCATTTGCTCCCCCTACTCTCCCATGCATTCAGGGGACAGTCCTAGGCTTACTCTCCATGGAAGCACAAGCGAGGGGGCTTGCAGAGCAAGTGGGAACCTTCCCACTCCACAAGCTGCAAAGCTCCATAGGCCAACAGCAGCTCCTGGTACGCAAATAAGGAATTCTCTTTCTTTTTCTTTTTCTTTTTTTTCTGGTGGGGCTGGAGTTTGAACTCAGATCTTTGCACTTGCAAATAGGCACTCTACTGCTTGAGTCCATTTGTTATTTTGGAGATGGGGGTCTCATGAATTATTTGCCATTATTGAACTCAAATCACAATCTTCCCAATCTCAGCCTCCCAAGCAACTAGGATTACAAGTATGAGCCACCAATGTCCAAGGGAATTTTCTAAAGTGCAAGAAGCCCAGAGGCAGACAACTGATTCCTGACTGGCCCCACCCTCAGCCCACACATAGCAACAACCTGTGCACTAGGGACTATAAGAGACTCTGGCTACTTTTTCTGTATCTGTGAGGTGCTGGGGAATGAGACATGATGCCCTAAGCATGTGAGCAAATGTTTAGCTACTGATCTATCTCCCTAGTCTAATGATGAGAAACTAGACCTTGACCCTGCCACTACACAGTCCTACCTGAACATTGGCAGTACTTCAACTGAAAAACCTGGAAAGTTTTAATTGATTAAAACTTCCAGCCAATGACTTAGCCTTAGATGTGCAAATCCCAATGCAGAAACAACAAGAAATATGATAAAGCAAAGCAACGTGACCGCTCTAAAGTTAAAAATTCCACAATAATGGACACTAGTGATAGTGAAGTGGATAAAATCCCAGGCAAAGAATTCAAGAAATGATTACAAGAATGATGAGAAAAATTAAAGAATCCATGAATAAATACCTGAATGAATTCTAGGAGAATACAGACAAAATAAGGAAGACAATGGAAGATAGGAAAGAGGAATGTGATGAAGACATAGAGATCCTCTGAAATAAATAAAGATGCACTCAAGCTCTTAGAAAGATAAGAATAAGTCAATCCCCAAAGTAGTAGACAGAAAGAAATAATACAGATCAGGCAGAAATGCTGAAAGAGAGACTAGATGAACAAAAAGAATCAATGAAACAAAGAGTTGGTTCTTTGAAGAGATGAAAAGATCGACAAACCCTTAGCTAAAGTAACCAAAAGAAAGACAGAAAGGGTACAAATTAATAAAAACTAGAGGTAAAAAAGGGGAAATAACAAGAAATACCACTGAAACTCAGAGGATCATTAAGGAAAACTTGGAAAGCTTATATTCTAATAAATTGGAAAACCTAGAAGAAAAATGCTAGATGCATATGACTTACAAATTGAACCAAGGGGATACAAACAACTTAGATCCCTAATAAACAATGAAATTGAAGTAGTAATAGAGTCCCTCAACGAAGAAAAAGTCTTCACCAGATGGATGTACAGCTGAATTCTACCAGACCTTAAGAAGAACTAACCCCAACACTCTTCAAACTACTCCAGAAAATAGAAAAAGAAGGAATGCTACCAAACTCATTTTATGAAGCAAGTATTACCCCAATACCTAAACCTGACAAGAAGTCAAAAAAGAGAAGTAATAGTTCTATTTCCTCAGTGAACATAGACATAATAATTCTCAATAAAATATGTGCAAGCCAAATTCAACAACACATTTAAAATATCATATATCATTATCAAATTGGCTTCATTCCAGCCAGACACTGGGGTCTCATGCCTGTAGTGCTAGCTACTCAAGAGGCAAAGATCAAGAGGTTTGTGGTTCAAAGCCAGCCCTGACAAATAGTTCATGAGACCCTATCTCAAAAACACCCATCACAAAAATATGGCTGATGAGTGACTCAAAGTGAAGGTCTTGAGTTCAAACACCAGGACCAAAAAAAAAAAAAAATTGGCTTCATTCCAGGAATGCAAGGATGGTTCAACATACACAAATCAATAAACATAATACAGCATATAAACAGAATAAAAGACAAAAATTTCATGATCATCTCAATAGATGCAGAAAAAAACCTTTGACAGAAAAAAACCTTTGACAAAATTCAACATCTCTTCATGATTAAGCACTGAAGAAACTAGACAAAGAAATAATGTACTTAACATAGCAAACCTATAACCTTAAACCTATACTTATATACCTAAAGCTATAAACCTATAGCAAACATCATACTAAAAGGGGAAAACTGAAATTATTTCCTCTAAAATTAGGAATGAGACAAGGGTGTCTAGTCTTCTCACTCTTATTCAATATAGTGCTTGAATTCTTAGAGCAATAAAGTAAGAGAAAGAAATAAAATGGATACAAATAGGAAAGGAAGAAGTCAAATTATCCCTATATGTAGTTGATATGATTATATATTTAAAAGACCCTAAATATTCCACCAAAACCTCTTAGATGTGATTAACACTTAACAGCAAAGTAACAGGTTACAAAATCAACATTAAAAACTCAATAGCTTTTCTATATAACCAAAATGATCAGACTAAGAAGAAAATCAGGAAAGCAACCTCATTCACAATAGCCTGAAAAAATAAGATACCTAGGAATAAACCTAGCTGAGGTGAAAGACCTCTACAATAAAAACTATAAAACACTGAAGGAAGAAATTGAAGAAAAAACTAGAACAGGAATGGCCTCCCATAGTCATAGATCAGCAGAGCTAATATGAAAATGACTATAATTCTGAAAGCAATCTAGAGATTTAATGCAATCCCCATAAAATTCTACTGCCATTCTTTACAATAACAGAGAAAATAATCCTAAGGTTCACATGGAAGCATAAATGTCCCTGAATAGCCAAAGCAACCCGGAGCAAAAGAGCAATGCTGGAGGTATCTATCACAGTACCTGACTTCAATATATGAGAGAGCTCTAACACAGACAGCACAGTACTGGCCAAAACCAGACATTAGACCCATGGAATTGAACACAAGACACTTAAATAAACCCACACAACTATAAGCCATCTGATTTTACAAAAATACCCAAAAATACATTAGAGAAAAGAGAGTCTCTTCAACAAATGGTGTTGGGAAAACTGGATATCCACTTGTAGAAGTCTGAAGCTAGATCCCTATCTCTCACTCTGTACAAAACTTAATTTTAAATGGACCAAAGATTTTAATGTAACATCTGGAACTTTTATACACAGAAAACATTTGAAAACATAAGTATAGGCATAGGCAACAACTTTCTGAATAGGAGTCCAATTGTCCAAGAAATAAGAGCAAGAATTGACAAACAGGATTGCATCAAATCAAAAGCTTCTGCACACCAAAGAAACAATTACCAGAATGAAGAGACAATGTACATAATGGAAGAAAATCTTTGCCAGTTATTCATCAAAGGATTAGTATCCAGAATATATAAAGAGCTCAAAAAAAAACACCAAAAGAACAAATATACCAATTAATAAGTGGGTAAATCAATTGAACAGACAGTTCTCCAAAGAAGTACAAATGGCCAGTAAATACAGAAATGTTCAACACCCTTAACCACAAAGGAAATGCAAGTCAAAACAACACTGAGATTCCATCTTGCCCTAGTCAGAGTCGCTACCACTAAGAAAACAAGCAACAACAGATGCTGGCAAGGATGCAGGAGGATAGGAGCCCTCGTACTCTGCCGGCAAGAATGTAAATTAGAGCAACCACTATAGAAAACAGTGTGGAGATTCCTCAAGAAACTAAAAATGGAACTGCTATATGATCCTGCTATATCACTCCTAGGCATGCATCCAAAGGAGTGTATATTAGCATACAAATAGAGATGCCTGAACATATATGTTTGTCGTAGCACTATTCACAATAGCCAAACTATGGAATCAGCCTAGGTGCCCATCAGTGGATGAATGGATGAAGATAATGTGGTATATCTACACAATGGAGTATTGTTCAGCCATAAGGAAGAATGTAATTATGTTGTTTGCAATAAAATGGAAGAAACTGGAGATCATCATGTTAAGCAAAATAAGCCAGACTCAGAAAGACAAATATCATATGTTCTATCTCATATGCAGAATACAGACCTAAAAAATGACATGAATATAAAAGGGGGACTTTTGCAGTGAGGGACCAGAGGAAATGGGGAGGCCAAAAGAAGATATTGGAGTGGGGTGAATATGATTAAAATATTTTATGTATGAAAATAGAATAATGAAACCCATTAAAATTATTTAAATATGGGGGTTAAGAAAGTGTAATTAGAGAGGATGAATCTAATCAAAACACATTATAAGCAAGTATGGACATATCACAATGAAACCCCTTTGTATAATTAATAAACACTAATAAAAAAGAATGTTAGGATTTGTTTTTACAATTTTATGTGACTTGATTTTATGAACTTAGAATTTAAAACTAAAATTATTTTTATAGCACAGAAGAGTTTGGGTTTTCTTTCTTGGTAGAATGATGAGACAGCTCCAGGCTAAAACAGGACACAGGCTCTAAGCAGAATCACAGAGTGTCCACCTGTGGCAAGTGACCTTGAAGCCAGTGTCCAATGCAAATTGATAGACCCCATAGCCCTCCCTATGCTGCTTTTCCTGCTTGAACCAAATAAGCAAATAAGCAAGCCTCCTCAAGAACAATGTAACAACCCAAAATAAGTAAATGGAAAATAACAAATGTTGCATAACACAGGTACAATACCTAGCTAGCCACTTAAGAAAATTAATTCATTTGGACCTATTTTAAACTTAAAGTTTATTATCTAGAATAACGTTATTGAGCAATTATCCACACACCCCTGTCCACCATGCTGAATGTCATCTGATGTATGATCCAGACCTCTATTTATCTTGTTAAGCATAATCTTAGTTGCAAACATTTCACTCCATAAAACAGCAACTGTTTTCAGAATAATAAATCTGAAATATACCAATACTCTTCCAAAAACTCACTACCTCAGATGTTCTTGAATGTAGGCCTCAGAAATACTTTTCCATGCTTATGTCTCCTTAATGGAGCCCTTCCGAGCTTGAAGGCTGGTTTTACTGATGTGAATGCAATAAGACATGAGTAGAAGATGTGAAGTGAGTCCAAGCTATGACTATTGCTACTATCATAATATGTATCATTGTCACTACTGTTGGAAAGTCAAGTCCTAATCACACAGGACCATCCCGAAACCCACAGAAAGGTGGCATGTACAGCAATGTGATGGGTTGACACCGACTCTTGTTGGCCTGCAGAAGCTTTAGGTCTTAAACGGAAAGTCCATCTCCTCAGTTGGCAGCTGCAGAAAAGCAATTAAACAGCAATCAAAGAACAGTGTGAAAATCTGCCAGTACCAACTCTTCAGAGAAGAACCCAGGGAGCCGCCATTTTCTCATTAAGGCCATGTCATGCTGTCTTGGAAAGGTCTCAAATCACACAGAGCCACCTAACAATCTCTCTCAGACTCTCAAGCACCCAGTGAGGAAGGATTGCGGTGACCTCCCTGTGTACCCAAGTCTACTTTAGCTTGGCCAGGAAGGCAACAGAGGATCTCAAACTGTAGTCCCCTCTCCATGGCACCAGCCTCAGGAGTCAAAGGTCAACATACCCAGGCACAACACACCTGGGTGCTCTCCTCTCCAACTCATTTTGGCTCATTGTACCAGCAGCGGCAGGGAGGGCTGGTCAGAAGCTCCAGCTGCACACCTTGCCCTATGCTCCCTTGGGTTGACATCTGAGCCACACCGGCACCAAGATGAAGGAGAATGTGAGCAGAATCTAGTGCCTTCTCTGCGGCACCAGTGGGAACACACACTTGCCCGTCTCCATGGGAGGAGGTGGCATAGACGCACACCCCTAGGCCCAAAGCTATCTTTCCTACACAGAAAACATTTCCCCAGCCTCAACCCAAGGCCTGAGCTGGTCAGCCGATGTAGACGACTCTGTTCCTCTCAGTCAAATCCACAAGACATCATCTCTAAAGCAGCTTTAAATTGACAGTGTATCCCACCTTTCAAAACTGCAGCACCAACAGGAAGCAAGACTTCCAACAGTTGGGAGGACCAGGCTCACAAATGCCAGGTACTCACTGGGCTTGTGGCACATGTAGTGCCCAGGAGTACAGCCGGAGTCTCATGCCATGGTCAGGGAGGCAATGAGCCTGTCATGGAGTCTAGTCCGCACCCAAATTTATTATTTGCAAATATTCCCTAATATTTACTAATGACAAGAAAAACACATCCTGAAGGACAATTGGAAGTCCTGAGTGGAAGTCACAAACAACACTGTGGCTGCTATGTGATCTTAGGCCAGGCTGTCAACCTCTCTGGCCCTCAGATGCTTGCACATTTTGAAACTTCCTTCCACCCTGACACTGTAGTAAAGAAGAAATGGGCTTTCAAGTATCTAAACCAAATCATGCATTTTTCTCTCTCTCTCTCTCTCTGTCTCTCTCTCTCTCTCTCTCTCTCTCTCTCTCTCTCGCTCTCTCTCTCACACACACACACACACACACACACACACACACACACACACACAGCTTTTACTTCTCAGACCTATGCAGAACATTTTAGGGAGGTCTGCATGATTTCAAAGTAGTTGATGCAGTGCCCACATCCACGAAGAATGGGTGGGGTCAGCGCAGGCAGAGCAGAGGCCCTCAACCTGGATCCCTAACCAGAGATTCTTGGAAGAAGTGAGTCTGGCTTCCTCCATCAAACCTTCAGTGGGCTCTGTGTGCACAAGGTGAGTGGTATAGGCACACACCTGCAGCTGTTCCTTGCAGGCAGCTCCCAGGTCTACAGGTAGGAAGCACCAGGTCGGGTTTGGGGCTCTGTTCTTTCTAACACTTCCTTCCCTTCAAATCAGTACTCCAGAACCTGGCTTTTTTCGAGATTTGCATTTCTCTGGACTCTGATCCTGGAAGTAATTGTCGATTCTTTTCCTGTACTGTGGCTGACCCCAGGGAAGAACTAGTTTCCCGTGTTTCCATTCTGGGATTTCTGTTATCTACTCAATCAGCTGGGTGGCTTCCGTGGAAAGACCCAAACTGGAGGAGGCAGGATTCCCTCGAACTCATTGCCTCGTCCTGTGTCAGACACGAGCCGAGCCCATCGCTGCGGGAGGGACCCACGTTCCTGCGTCTGTGTGTGGTGCAGGAGAAATATTCTGGACCTGGATGTCCAGGGTGCAGAAGCCAGAGCACCTGATGGAATGGACATGGCCTCAGTTTCTCTACCTGAAGTCCACCCAGGATCCTGCTATCCTGTGTAGCTGGTGTGCTATTCTCTGAACACAGGGCTTCTCCCTTTGTACAGCAGACTGAATAAACAGACACAAGAGTGCCACATGTTCCTCAGAAGGGCAGTCCTGCATGGGGTGTCCTCAGCCTATGGGTGCTTGGGAAAGGCCTCTGCAGGTGAAGCCAGAGGCACAGACCTCTGGGTGGTCTTGACCCCCCAAAACCAGCCAGCCCAGTCTGGAAACAATGCATTGCCTCTACTTCCCTTCCAAAACTGGCTCATTTCATTAGCATTCTTGGGAAAATCAGACAAAAATGACTGGACAATTTCAAAGAAAACATTGATAAAGTTGAATCAGCTGACATTATTTACTCTTGTACAAACTGAAGCCTAAATCCACCCCCCCTACACACACACCAGAATATAGGTGGTGAGAAGGGGGAGAGCTGTGGGTTGTGGAGTAGACACAAACAAGGGACTCTCATCTCCTGAGTCTACAGTGTGTGTTTACAATGTGTCCTGGAGGGACCCAGAAGTCAAAGTTAGGATGTGAGTTACTCACCATCATTTAATTTGTGCATGCCAGTTACACTGCAATTTAGGCTGACATGGCTTTGGACATGGCACTAACTTTACTTTTTGTTTTTCAAAGAGGTCAAAGGTTGGAGGCTAGAGGTTGAAGGGGCTGAGGAGGGAAGTGGCCAGGGACTCTGATTTCTTGGAAAACAACCCCCTGAAAATACTTCTGTCACAAAACGTTAACATCAACCAGACATCACTGGGTTATTATTTTTTTTGCATGTGTCCCATAACAGTTGGCAAGAACATTGGCTTAAATTATTACCCACGAACACACACTTTCTGTTTGTCTCTAGGTAAAGGGATTTGAAATGCGGTTTGTCAGTTAGGGGTGAAGAGATCTGAAGAATGGGCTTTTCTAGGCAGAGGGTAGGTAATTCTCTTCTGCCCTGCAGCCCGCTGCATCTTAGGAAGCAGAAGAACTGGGTGCCAGGCTGAGGCTCCAGGGGTGGCTCTAGGTCCTACCCTTCAGGACAGCATTTGTTGGTGTAACATCAACCCCCTAGGTTGGGAGTTCCATGGTTTCTGCCATGCCTGTCACATTCAGTGTCTAGTTTAGAATATTGTTTCATATCCATGCACCTGAGTGCTCACCTAGTCACAGAGTGGCCTCGGGATCTCACACCTCGGGAAGATCGTTTTCAACTTCATTCACTTCTCTGGATGCTTCAGACACAAGATCTCAGAAAATACTCACTGAGGAAAAGTCAGAAGCAGACGAGCTTTTGGAAGCTTTGCTGATTGATGGTGATATGACACCTCTAGTGTGTTGAATGGTGGCCCCAAATTTCATACCACTGGGACCTCACTGTGTGGCCTTTGTTGAAAAGAGAGTCTTTGCAGATAGTTAGTAAGTGACATCACACCAGACTCAGCTGGGGTCTACATAAAGACTGGTGTCCCTGTAAGAAGACATGAGTGGGAGACAAGGAGAACGCACATGAAGGTGGGGGCAGGGGTGAGGTTGCACCTATAAGCAGAGGAGAACCAAAGACTTCAGCATCTGCAGAAGCTGGGAGAGGCCAGGAGCAGACCCTGATGGACAACCAGCTCTGCCTGTCAGACCTCACATTTGTGATCTCTAAAACATGAAAAGAATAAATGGGTGCTGCCTCAGCCCACCCAGTTTGAGCGATTTGTTAAGGCAGCCATAGAAAACCAACACAGAAACCAAGAAAATAGTCCTGACTAGTTCTAAGATAAAACAACCACACCCCAGATGAAGAGGCTGCTGACCTCCCAGAAGGCCTTGGCATTGCACCTGATGACCACTGGCCTGTAGTCCCTCTGAACACCATGCTGCTTTAGGCAGGCTAAGGAGCCCACATGCAGGGAGACAGGCTAGGACCTTGGGGAGATTCCAGAGCCTTGGGCCCTAACAGGTCAACTTGGGCACATAGTGGGCCATGAAGTAGGAAAGAGCCAGTGACATCATTCTGTACAGTGGCCTCAGAACTGTGTGCCTAGATTATTGCATACTTTCCTGATTCCCTTAGGATTGATAAAAGCAGAAAAGGCAAAAGACCAGACTCTCATTTCACCCACCCAGAAGCCAGGAGATTCTTCCTAAAGTTGTAGAGTTAGACTGTTACTGATTGCAGACATGGAGACCAGCTCACACTGTAGCTTATGGGAGGCACAGGAGAAAAGAAAGGCAGTGAAGAGCTATCCTGAGACCCAGGTGGTGTGGTGTACAGTGGAATGACATCCAAGCCTCATCAGCTTTGGGGTCAGCAGGCTTTTGAGAGTGACATCCTTATTTTACTGCTAAAAATACCTGTGGCCAGCACTTATCCTCACAACCTGTGGAGGTTGAACACACAGCTCCTGCTGTCACAGCAAGGTGAGTTCCTCCTCAGCACAAGTGCTCTGGGGCCTATATCCAAGCATTGATGCTTATGCCAAGCAGGAACGCTCGTGATTATCCAGCTAGAGAAGCAGCTTCATTGACTTTAGTCAAGCATCTCAGGGAGATGCAAGGTATGACTAAAAACCAAGAGTGGAAATTGGTGTTGGCAGTGTAGTCTGTGTAGCATGGGGCCATAGGACCAGGTTCCATCCTGCAGGCTCAAGGCCTCCTTTTATCGCTTGTGCAAATAGACACACTGCACATCTGTCCTGTGGGCCATAAAAGCTCCACCGTGACACATACAGCCCTGCCTGAGGTAACTCAATAAATATTTATGGAGTGAGTGAGTGAGCATGATCACAGCCGAGGAACTTTGGTGTGTACTGGCTTATTCACAGGACAGCCAATCCTGGGGGGTGCTGTGTGACAGGAGGGCAGGAGGCCAGCATTTGTGGAGTCTAGACATTGTTGTCCCTGCTCCACCCCTACTCTATGCCCCATTTGCACAATTCACACTCTCTCCGAGAACTTGTCATGGCCTAGGTTTGCAAAGGAGCCAACAATTCATCTCAGAACCATGCCAGTGGAGACCCAAACACTGTTCCAAAGCAGCTGCAGGGGTTAGTAATTGAGGTTTTCCTTCTGACCTGCACTTCCCAGCTCCCTGCCTCCTGACTCAGCTTATAAACACCAACACTGCTGCGACAGGGAAAGGCAGGAAACAGCCCTGAACATTCCAGAGCAAAGCATGCTGAAAGCCCTTGGTTTCCCCACAGAAAATATATTTGAAAGAAGAACAGCCATAAGTCAGCAGCAGCTGCTCCTGGCACCTGTTATTTATCCCCATTGTTGAAGCTCTCACAGCATTCTGGAAAGAACTGCACATTTTTCCTGGAGAAGTACCCTGGGCCCTGGACATGTGGTTGACTGCACCCACATGTTGGTTGAGACAAAGGACCCCAAGAGGTGAGTCCACAGCAGAGCCAGTCCCTGACAACACCAACCCCTGCCTGCCTCCTATCCTGGGGACCTGCATAGGTCCAAGAAATAAAGCACTAATGAGCAAGCTTTCAACCTCTAGCAGGCTGCTCAAGACACTGCACAAGACTCCACTCCCAAAACCTCCCTCTGTCTACCACAATCCCTCCTGAGTCACTGCTCTTTGGGTTGCTATAATGCCCTTCCAACACAGGCTTTAGCAACACAAGTTACCACTTAGAGTCTGAAGGTTAGGTGTGGAGCCCAGGTTTTGCTGAAGTCTGGGGATCATAGGGCTGGTTCTTCCTGGAGGCTCCAGAGAGAATCACCTTGCCTGAGCAGATCCTGGTGGCTGCACCCCATGGCTCACTCCATCTTCAGGGCCTCATTTTATCTTCTGTGCATGTCCTCCAGCCCCACTCTGACTCTCTGGTCCCTGTGTCAGCCCTCTTGTCTCCTTTCCCAACTCTGGCCCTTGTGCCTTCTTCCTTCCCTCCTGAAGACCCTTGTGACTACATCAGGCCACCCAGTGACCCAGGAGAGCTCCCCAATGGCCAGGTCCCTGATTTAGTAGCATCTAAAATGCCCCACTGCCACATGAGGTGACTGATACCTTCACAGTTTCTAGGGTTGGAATGTGAACGTCTTGGAGGCCATGGTTCCATCTGCACCACTGATCCCCATAGATGTCTAATGATCTCCTCAAATTGGACCAGTTTCTGTCATCCTGCACCCAAGCACTAACCTGAATTTTAGCCTCTTAGGACTCTGGAAGATGGACAGGTGGCCATGGTGGGAATCCCTTTCATCTTCATTTTTCCGCCAATAACCTACTCAGCAAGTGTAGGTTGCTGAGTGCCTACCGTGTGAGACCATGCTGGGGACATGAGGTGGTGGCAGAGCCCAGAGCAGCCTAGGTCACAGCTGGAGAAGCTGCCAGCAAGGAGCAAGCTTGTGAAATGTAGATGCCAAGAGCACAACCAGAAATCATATGACCTGTAGACAGAGCCTGACACATTCCTGAACCAGAGGTAAACTTGGAGCCAAGGAGTGGTCCACAGAGGAGAACCACTTTCTGAGAAAGTCTGTCACTTGGGAAAATGCATCATATTGACCTGAATGGCCTCACATGCTGATTTGGGATTTTCACTTCCTTGGTAGACCAAAGGAGAAAGTGGAAGAGGGCAGAGGGGTAGGAACCTGCTTCCTAGAACTGTCAGCGTCATGGCAGATAGACTTCTGTGGATAAGAAAAGTTGATCCATGAAGCACAAAGATGTCTTTTTGCTTCAGTCCTCAGTGGAGGAGAAGGTCCTGGGAGAGTCACCACATGTAAGAATTCATCCACTTCACCTATGCCTTTGTTGTCCTCACTGCTTGCATCACACCGTGTGGCCCCAAGGTGAGTGGATGGACATTTCTGTGCTTTGATTTTGTGAGGAGTAAAATGTAGAAGGGTAGAGACAGGTGCTATGATGTGGGTGTGGACTGAGTGTCCCCCAAGACTTCATGTTTTGAAATTAATCCCCATTGAAAGGGCTCAAAAGGGGGAAATTTAATCTGACTGTGGTGTTCAAAGGCAGAGCCCGTAGGAAATGATCAGTTTGGGCAAGGTGGTCAGGGTTGATTTCCATGACAGTCCTTGTAAGGAGAGACACTTGCACATACATCTCTCACTATGTGATGCCCTGTGTCACCTGATGATTCCCCAGAAAGACCCTTGCTCCTTGTCACAGTGTAGGTAGGCTGGTCTCTGATGACTCCCCTCTGTATGTGAATCATGAACATGTTTTCATCACCTATGTGTACCTCACTGTACATGAGTAATGCACCTCACTTTGTGTAAATCACACATGTGTACCCAACTCTGTGAATCATTGACCTTGCTGTGTGAGAACCATTGATATGTGTATACCTCACTGTACATGAGTTGTTGACACATGTGCACCTTGCTTTGTGTAAACTGTTGACACGTGTGTACCTCACTCTGCATGAATCATTGACAAGTGTGCACCTTACTGTTTGTGAACCACTGACAAGTGTGCACCTCATTGAGTGCAAACCATTAACACCTGTGCACCTTACTGTGTGAACCATTGACATGTGTGTACCTCACTGTGTGTATATCATTGACATGTGCATACCTGTGTGTGAATTATTGACACATATGTGCCTTACTCTGTGAATCTTTGACATGTGTGTACCTCATTCTATGTGAATCTTGACATGTGAACACCTGTGTGTGAATTATTAACAGACATACACCTGGTTGTGTGAATCATTGACATGTGAGAATCTTGTGGTATATAAATCATTACCCAGATAACATTAGCTTTAAAAAATAAAGACAAAGCTATACCCACAAATAAGTAAAGCCTAAAGCACACAAAGGAGTTCTCTTATTAATGGATTTCCAGCAGGATGGCAAGGCCTTCCAGGAAAAGCTCTCACCTCGGGCCTGGCCAGCCCTAGACATAAGAACAGAGCACCAACAGGCCTCCAGGTTCTGCTTAATCACATGAGAACATAGCCTTTTTGTGCCTGATAGGAAGAAACTAATTATACCTACTTGATGTGTTATGAACTATAAATTAAACACACAGTAGGTCTACACTGGTGGGTAAAGTGTGCCATGGTGCAGTGGGAATATGCCAGCCAAGTGACAGACAGAAAACTCTCCAGTCACTCTGTTAAACAGAGTCAAAATAATTCTGACACACTATTTTCACTAATCAGAACAATGGACTTTTTTTGTGAAGAACAGCTGGTAGGTT
This sequence comes from Castor canadensis, assembly GCF_047511655.1. Taxonomy (NCBI): domain Eukaryota; kingdom Metazoa; phylum Chordata; class Mammalia; order Rodentia; family Castoridae; genus Castor; species Castor canadensis. Next base: position 223,289 of record NC_133386.1, on the reverse strand, counting down.
TATAAATTGGTATACATTTTATGGTAGGAGTTCATAATTATATTTTAAGAGTCTCTAAAATGTTTATGCCCTTTGACAAAATAATTGTACTTCTACAAATTTATCATAATGAAAAATGAAAGACAATTACGATGAATTACATGGATGTCCAATGAAATATCGTGAGTGCCAATATTTGCAAACATTCTAAATGTCTTAATAGGAAAATGATAAAAATACATTAGGATACAGTTAAAGAATAGCATACAGTAATCTTTCTTCACCTGAGATTTTTGCCTATTGCATTATAAATACTGGGCAGCTCTTTGGTTGGTTGGTTGGTTGGCTGGCTGGTTGGATAACAAATTTTACAGTCAAATTCTTTTCATAGGTCTTGGTGCAGTCTCCAAGTGAAACATCCCAGGACATGCCAGAGCTCTTGGGATCAGTAAAGGGAGTCTGGAATGTGAACCCAGCACGTACCACTCCAGTGCAGGTCACCTGCCTTCCTTCCACTCTGGGTCTTTGGCCAGGGTGATCACATAGCAACATGCCCCTCTGAGTTTGAGGAAGTGTAACCCTCTGTGCGCCTGAGGGAAAAGAGCTAGTGAGCATCAGTGCTGTGCCATTTCTTTCCAGAGAAATGTGTGCCCTTCAGGATAGGTGTGGGTCTCACTCATCACTTACCTATTGTGTAGACCAGTGAAGAGGCTGGAGGAGAGCTCAGAGAATACTCATGGGAATCGATGAACTGCACTTAAAAGAAGTACAAGTCTTTCAGAAAATAACTAAGCCAGGAAAGGCAGGCAGGCATTTTTGTGCTAAGTCCTCATTTCCAAGGTCAAATTGCCCCAGTAATCAAGTGCCATTTTGTTACCTAAATGCTGGTGCTCTTCAAGACAAGGGGAAAGACAGGGAAGGAAAAAAAGCACAGGCCCTGCCTCCTCAACCCACACACACCCCCACACACACACATATACACTCACCACCCAAATGTACGTGCACACACCCCCTCACCAAACATGCATGTGCACACATATACATACATACATGCACACATGCACAGACACAAACCACATACACAACAGCACAGTACACACACGTGCATGCACAGTAAATGCCTGGAGTTGCTCAGGTACCACCTCAGAAGTGAGAGGAATGTGTGTTCGGTCTGATGCTCTCCTACCAAGTACAGAGGGCTGACTAGGTTCCTCTGTAATGCCAGCTCTGGAGACTCAGTGCTCAGCCACCCATCACTCCTAGAGGATCTTTCCTCAAGAACTGCTTGGTTCTCCAGGGAGACTCCCTACCTTTGCACCCTAGAAGACTGGAGGAAGCTCAGGTGTATCGGGGCCACAGTCCTCATTTCCATCTTGACTTGTCCTTGTGCCAGAGAAGCATGGGACAGAACTGTGGGGAGGAAGGGAAGTTTCCAACTATAGGGCCCCTCCTGGGCTGCCAAGGGAGCAGAATGCACTGTATCCATGAGGCAGAAAGGGGTTGCAACATTGCCAGCCTTCCCAGCTCTGCTCAAGTCTACCTGTTAAAGTTGGTTTGTCTTCTTGGGAACACAACCAATGCAGGATTTTCTGGAGCAGAAGTCCAGGGAAATCTCACGTTGGCATAACCAACTCATAGAGCAGAGCCTCCAGTATTGTCCATGGAGGATAGAGGGGTGCTGTCTCCCCTTTTTCCCTTAGTGTTGAGATCCCCAGCTCCTGCAGGGGCATCCAAAGTGTGAGGTGGGCTCAGACCACCAGGTGGGTCAGGAGAGTGGCCAAACACTGAGATGAAAGTGCCCTGAAAGAGGGCTAAGGCTGAGGCTAGCCATAGATCCGGCTTGCAGAGCAGCTGGGTGAGCAGTCCACCTTCCGCTTGTCTTTTCTTGACCTACAGACCAGATCCCACCTTAGCCTTTTTTTTCTCTCCTTTCTCTCCTGCCCACCAGCCATGCACCACATTCCAGACACCCATCTGACAGCAGGGACACTGGGTACTCTTCCAAGGGCCTGAGTCCCGGGAGGGTTCATAAGCAGCAGCACGGAACCTTCCACCTCCCACCAGGCTGCTTCACAAGGGTGTGACCCAGAGGAACAGTCAGTTACCTGGCATGGCTTTTCATCTGAACAAGAACTCCCACACTTACATCAGTTTAAATGCTGTGTGTAACTTGACTTTTTATACCATTTCTTGTTTGTTCTTTTAGGTTGTTTTTTTTTGGTGGGCGGCAGGGGGAGTGGTGCTCAGGTCTGAACACAGGGTCTTGCACTTACTAGGCAGGCACTCTACCTCTTGAGCCACTATTCTAGCCCTTTTTGCTTTAGTTACTTTTCAAACAGGGTCTTCCAGTTATCCTGGGCTGGCTAACGGAGGTAGGAACTGGGGTTTGAGCATGGTCCTCCTACCTACACCTCTGACATAGCTGGAATTACAGAGATGTACCAACACATCCAGCTTGTATAATGAGATAGGGTTACACTAAAGCCAAGCTAGCCTCAAACTGTGATCCTTCTATCTCCTCTTACTAAGTAGCTGATATGAGCCACCACTCTCAGCCCCAAAGTCTTTTCTCATCTTCCAAAAAAACGTTGAAATTCACAAAATCAAACAGATCCATTCGAACTCTTAAAGAAGTGATGTGTGCCATTCTGCAAGTATACAGGCCACCTGAGATGTACCTGTCTGAGACCAGAAGCTCACCTGCTCTGCCTTCCTCCTTCACTGTTCCTTCCCTCCCTCCCTTCCTTCTTCCACTCATCAGGATTGGAGTACAGCAAGAAAGCAAGAAAGAAAGTACCCAAAAGCCTCACCAATCCTATCAAAGACACAACTCAGCTCACTCCTTAAAAGTGCAAGTGACCCTAAACATCTAGCCAAAGCAGGACTTGCAGTCTTCACTGTCTTTGAAGTGGTATCCAAATTGTGATCACCCGGGGTTCAGACTGCAGACCAAGGGGCGGAAAGTCACAAATGATGACCCTGTCAATGAAAAGTGACTTTACTCATCAAACATGCAGCACTCAGTTGTGTCGAAAAGTCTTCCGCCTCCTTGATGGTCATGGAGAGCCTGCCTTCCTCCCTTCTTGCAATAGGAGGCCAGGTGTGTGATCTTCTGCTGTGTGCTCTCATGCTGCCTCAGTTTCTCCTTCAAGAATATAATCAATCACTCAGGTTTTGTTGTCACTCCTCTCTGCTTTAAGGATAGACTCTGACGAGATGTAAGCATCCCGAATGCAGCTTTATCCAGCTGCTTTGGGTGCCCATTCTCATCTCTACTGAAGTTGAAACCTCGAGAACACAGATTAGCAAAGGCCAGATGTGGAGCACTGGATGCTCCCTAAGAAGCATGAAAAATAAGAAAGAGCATATTGCTTTCAAGGCTTGTCAGCAAGAAACCACAATGAAAATACCCCATCTCCCAGAGGAAGTGACATGGGTCACACCAGCATCTCTAAGATGGAAACATTTGCTTATTCAAGCAAATAAACATAGAGTTGCTCTGCAAAAAAAAAAAAATGCTAATAGTCTACACTGACACATATCCTCTTAAAAATTGTCTTTGAATTGCTTCCAAATAACATGTTATTTCAGGGTGTCTTGTACTTGTAGTGGGAAACACTGCATTCAGTACCCAGTTATGATCACCTCCAATGTGTGAGGCCCATGGCCTTCAGACTACCATCCTTCCCTATATGCCTATAGTTTTAGGCATTCAGCTGCTTTTTTGTCAAAAACCATTTACCTTCCCTAACCTGCTTTATAAAGTTCATAGACTGGGAAATGACTTACTGTAGACTTTGTTTGCCTGGTGCCAAGTAAACACACCCTCACCATATGCTTGGGTTGTGTCTAGGTGACCAGTTATGAGAGTAAACACAAAGTAGCATGGTCATCTGCTCAGTTAATCTCTGTTTGGCTTCATGCTATGGTTCAAAACTCCCGGTGACACTGATCACGATCAAATGTCCAGAGAAGGCTTCTTGATGGCAGGACATATCCTGGGGAGTTGATTAGAGTAGCAGCAGAATACAGCATTCAGACAGATGGAGGGTCACATGCCTAGTTCCAGAGCTAGGGAGCTACCCACGGCCAAGTGGCTGGAGCCAAGAGCTAAAGGATCAATGGAAGAAGAAGACGAAATGAGGTTTTGGGGACAGTCAGGAGCCTGATCACTCAAGGGACCAAGAGACCAAGTTAAGGATTTTGAACTCTGTGCTAAAAATGTGTTTCCAGAGCACATGCTCAGATTTGTGCTTTGAAAAGCACCCAATGGTAGCAATAGGGACAAGGACCCTCAGGAAATTCCACAGATACCATCTTAACAGTATCGCTCTCCTGTCACACACTCAGGAGAGTGGATCATCACCCACATGCTTAGGCAGAAGGTCACAGAGTCTGAATTTGGACCCGAGTTCTTAATCAATCTACTATGTCTCCACCCTACTTGCTTAGTTTGGATCCTAGGAGACTTCTTATCTGGAATTGCATGTGCAGCTATGGAAAAACCACCTAAAATCTACCAAGCCCTTGCCACAAAATAGAGCATCATAGGTCATCTCACATACATGCATGTGTGACCACTAATTGCTGTACATGTCATCTCAGCACTTCTCATGAAAAGTTCCAAACACACAAAAGAAGAGAGAACCATCTAGCCTTAACCTTAACCATCTAGTCCAGGCTACTTGGAATAGTCCCTCCTGCTTCACCTGTACCCCTGCTTTCTTGCACATCCCATCTGTGGTGGAGGACATTTGAAGTAAATCCCCTAACTCCAATTTTTTCATCCATAAATACTTCAGAATTTTTCTGTAAAAGATTAAGGCCCTTCTGGGTTGGAGGCATGGCTTAAATAGTAGATTGCCTGCCTACCAAGAGCAAGGCCCTGAGTTCAAACGCTTGTATAATCAAAAAACAAAAAGTCAAATTCAACAGTAATAACATATCACCCCTCAAACTGAGCAAGTACACTTTAAAATAATTGAGGTATCCAGGCAATTTTTACATTCTTCCAGTTGATTCATAAATTTTTTGAATGGTTTGAAATAGAAACCAGGTCTGGACCTATTAAAATTGCTTGGTATGTCTCATCTCTTTTAACCTGTAGGTCCCTATCTCTTTCTGTATTGTCCTGGCAGCTTATTTGCCCTGCGCAGCTCCTAGGATTCTGAGTGTAGATCCTTGATGTCCTTCAGGTGCTTTCAGCCCCTGTGAACCTGGGGCTGGTAACGAGATTAAGATCTAGGATCAGATACAAGTTCATTTCAGGGAGCAAAAGTACTTTGCTGCTGGTGGTGGTGTCTGTATTGAGCACAATCTCAGCAATTCTTAGCAGGAAGCAAACCGTGAATCCTTCTGGAGGGTGAGGAAGCCCTTGCACTGAGCCCCTCTGAGGAGCCCTTGTGTAGCTTGTCCACCTATACCTTGTTGCCTGTTGTTGTTTTGAGCCTCCCAAATACAAAATTAATAATGCAATCGCTGTTGTTGCCCACCAAAAGGAACCAAGGATGCTTGCAAAAGCAAATTCTAATGAGCACTCAATGAACCTGTAAGCAAGATGGCACTCAGACAGGGGCCTGCCAATCGGCTCCACCAAAAGGCCAGTCCAGCTCAGCTCTGCTGCCCCATCTGTGACATCAAGAAAGGATGGCCACAGCTGTCATTGTCAGGTAAAGAGCATGCAGGAGTCTACATGGAGGTGAATGAGCCAATATGGGAGGGTTTGCCTTTACTATGAAGCATACCAATAAACGTGGACGGTAATGGAATAGAAAACTGCTTAGACGATGATTTTAATGAGATTCTTTGCACTATTCTCGTGATGCTTATGGAAGTACAAACTTATATCCAATGAAATGAAGGGAAAAAGGATCTAAAGGTGAGTGTATGCCCCTCTCTCCTCCCTGGCCTGTGGTCTCACTGAGTTTCCACATTCTGACACTCCTTAGAACTTGGAAATGCTGGAGCCTAGCCTGAGCACTACTCCTGTTGAGAGGATCTGCTATTTTACATTGTCATTTTAAGTGCATTTATCCATCCCTCCTTCCTCATTCCTGTGCATACTTGGAGAGAAGAGCCGGGCAGGCCTTGGTGGGCATGACTGGAGGCTAATAGTGGTTGGGCGCCATTTGGTGTGGTGAGTCGCCACTGGCCTATACACGTCCATGGTTTTATATGGCTGTTTTTAACCAGTGTACCTGAATTTCCCACTACAAGTAGCATAAACACAAAGTCTGAGAACCTATCCAAGCTCAGATAAAATGTCAACTTTGAAAGGACAAAGTCACCTCTTCCAACAGGGCACTGGTATTCACAGCCTGAAGTTTTAAATCACCAACTTTCTCCTTAGGCAGGCAGGTCCCTTGCTTGCCCCAGATGAAAGATGAATCATTGTAATTTTACAAGAAGCCTGGGAAGATGAAAGGGAGATTGTTTCAGTGCTCTGAGGAATGGGCTTCACAGGAACCCAGCATGTTACGTATGCTGAACGTGATGAGATTTCATTCATCACCCGACCTGAGCTGGTGGGAGTGGAAGTGGAGCTATTGCTAGGTCACACTTCCTTCAACAGGACTAAATGCAGAGAGCTCTGGAAACCACTTCTGGACCCTGGAAAATGCTGCCATACCGTTAAAAGAGGAAGGCACAGAGAATGGAGGCTCCCCCCACCCCAGCTCTGCCTTGCTTCTCTGGGAGGACAGATTTAGTTCACTAGAAGTCCTGGCTGTTAAGCATTATTCCAAAATGACAGTACAAAGTGGTCATTGGGTCAGGGCAAGGCTGGGTTGTGTTGGACACAGAAGCACCAGCTGAATGTTTGGGGCTTCTCAGTGGTATTCAATCCCCCTCTAAGGCTGGGTCTTGTCAGCATCAAACCTGCTGGGCCCCCATACACTCCTGTGGACATAGAAAGTGGTGTGGAAACTGCCTTGCCTCCTCCTTTGCTAACCAGGCTCAGGTGGTTCCATCCCACTGCCTGACACTTCAGATCCCAGAAATAGGCCCCCGCTTTCCCAGCATGGACTTGCCATGTGACAGAGCTAACATCTGCACAATGCCAACTGCAGAGTGGTCTGAGATCCCAAATCCTTCTGTCAAGAGAAGCTAAGTCTCTGGCAAATACGACTTATGATTCAACTAGGGTCGAGCCTCTGTGCCTGGATCCTACTGTTGATGCAGTGAACCTGGAGTCAGTAACTTGTTTCTCATTTGTAACATGAGAATGACAACACCTGCTTCATGAGCATGCCCCCAGGACTGGAGAGGTGGCCTGGCACACAACACAACGGGCACTCAATAAAGAGTGAATTTATTGTTATTATTATCTGTCCCTCCATGACTATGCTTGAATTAGAAAACAATTAACTCTTTGGATCAACTAAATTCACAAATGAATGCTAAGTGATATCATAAGACAAAAGGCTTTGCCATAGCAATATAATAGTGCCTTGTAGGTATCTGACTCCAAATGAAGCTTTGTTCCAGTATTAAGAAAAATAATAAGGTTCAGAGAAAGTAACCAGCTCTCCGAAATTTCTCAGTACCACTCAAATATGGCATCAAGACGTGTTTTAGCTCAATGAGCTGCTTCACAGTCCTGCCACTATGACAGAGGCAGCTCATGACAGCCAGTGGGGAGCTCCAGATGAGGCACAGGACATTTTTCACTGATCTGGTGGAATGGGTGTGCAAGGAGCCTGCAGCAAGAGGCAAATGGTGAGGGGCCAGCCAGTTGTCATTCATAGTATTTATTTTGGAAAAATATTTTAAAAAGGAATTTCTTCATTAACAAAACAGTAAAAAACTCAAATAACATTTGCACAATATTCCATAAATACATTTATATACAAAAAATATAGTCACATAGACCCGAAGTGCCTTTGTACATATTTACCAAAATTTAAATTATAAAAAAATGAACATCACAAAATACTCAAGCTTTACAGATATCGTGAAAAATATTTTTACAAATCCAAAAAATAACACACGCTTTTTCCATCTAGAAAAAACACGTTTCAGTATCAAAAAGGACGAAAAAGGCAGTTTGTGTTTCTAGTTCAAGGAAAGACTGGCTCATAAGAATCCAAGACAGACACATCGGCAGTGCATGCTTCCGTCCATTTAAATAGATACTCTCAAAAGCAACTGTTCATAGTGCAACGGGATGTCCAGCAGGCAGGGCAATGGCACCGGAGCCCTTGGCCAGGTGGGTTGGTGCCTCTGCCCACTCCGAGAGGAGAACCTGCTTCTCAGCAGCAGCCCCTGGGCCCCCCTTCCTCTTTCAGCAGCATTCATTGGGGCTATATCCTTGGAATTTTATTTAAGAGAAACAGGAACTTCGCCATATCACTTGCATCTTACACCTAGAGGGGCCCAGGAGACAGAATGGGAAGTTAGTGGCAGACCGAGATGTATCTTCTCCGCATCTCCCTGCGCCCCCCACCATGTCCCTACCCAGCACACTGACCTCAGTTGCTATGACACACTCGTCCTTCTCCTCAGATATGACATACACTGACTGGTACTTGGTGTCCTTTGAAGTGGAGTAGACAGACTCGGGCCTTTTTCTCTCAGGTGCTTCCCCACTAAAACAAAAACCATAGAGAACCATGATAAACAGGAGGAAACACACTCAAATAGAAACATAGCCCTTTTTCCCTTCCCACAGCACACACCCCCTGAGTGTTGGGGCGCCCTTCTCGTCCCCAGCAGAGCCCTGCTGCTGGCACTTGGTGTCCCTCTTGCTGTGTGCATCTCTGACAGCAACTTCATCACTCTTGAGGTCCTGCACAAGGTTATAGTCCACCACGGGGTATCGGGCCTTGAAGCCACTCTTGTCAGCACCATGGTCCCCTTGGAAGTCCGCCTTCTTGTTGGTGTTCTTGATCTGCGTGGTCCCAATGACACTGACGGAGATGTCCTTCTCACGCTGGCAGTTGGCCAGGTTGTTCATGGTCTCTGTCTCCCCTCGGCAGGGGTCAGCTGGAGGCCGGTGCTTTGGCAGCCTCAGCCGGACACAGACCACAGTGGCGGCACAGCCTAGCAGCAGCAGAAGCACAAGCACCGCCCCAGCACACACGGCCACCCAAGGCAGCGGCCCGCCCTGGCCCTCCACATACTTCTCGGTGAGGTCCACCACCACGGGGCCTGGGGGTGGCTCCGGGAGCAGGAACTGGCAGTTGGGACCCCCATAGCCCCGAGCACACTCGCACACGTAGCGCTGGCCCCTCTCGTGGCAAGTGGCTCCGTTGTGGCAGGGTGAGTGCTCACACCTGCTGACAGGGCTGCTGCAGTTCCTGCCCATGTAGCCAGGTGGGCAGGTGCAGGAGAAGTCATTCACGCCATCCCGGCAGGTGCCCCCATTTGCACACGGGGAGAAGGCGCAGTCATCCACATTGTCCTCACAGTGCCTCCCAGAGAAACCGGCCTGGCAGCGGCATAGGTAGGCATCACCGAGGTCCACGCAGGTGGCACCTAAAACACAGATCAGGAGCAGTCACACATGTGTACACAAGTATGCTCCTGAACAAATATCCTGATGCAGTGCCTATGAGTCTGTCACTGATAGACACCTGAGATACACAGACAGCCAAGGGCACACAAGAGCCCTAGTTGAGGGCTACATAGCCTAGGACCTCAAACATGAGCCCGTGGAGGAGTCCAAGTACAGGCCCACACATTGGAAATAATAACAGCTAATACCTTGAGCAGAGTGGCTCAAGTGGTAGAGCATCTGCCTAGCAAGTGTGAGGCTCTGAGTTCAAACCCCAGTACCGCCAAAAAAAAAAGTATCTTTTGATCAGCATGGTTTGATAGGCACCATGAAAAGCATTTTACCTGATTATTCATATTTACAACTACCAGACAAGGGACAGACACCACTAGACTCAGGTTATAGTAGGAGAGACTGAGGTTTAAAGAGGGTACCATGTTCACCCACAGCTGCACTACTAGTGAGAACAGCAGAACTGAAAAGAGAGAGGAAGGGAGGGAGGAGAAAGAGAAAGAAGCTAGGGAAGGAGGGAGGGGGGAAAGATGGAAGGAGGAAGGGAGGAAAAAGGAGAAGGAAGGAAAGGAGGAAGAGAAGGAGGAAGGGAGGGGGAAAGAGAGGAAGAAGGAAAGGAGGGAGAGAGGTAAATGGGGGAGGGAAGGAAAGTAGGGGAGGAGGGAGGAAGATAGAGGGGAGGAAAGAAAGGAGGAGTGAGGAAAGAGCAATCATTAGGGCCAGCTTGCCTCCTGAGTCTGCTTTGGACATCACATGCTAGCAAGTGACTCCTGGTTCACAGAACATGCCTCCTTATACAAAGACACCTCAGAGCTGGGCTCCCCTTCAAAAGTATCATGGCTGTGTTCACATCTGAGTAGGGCTTTCAGAGCCACTGACGGTAGCAGACATCTGAACAATGCTGACCCTGAGCAAGTCATGTCCTGCTGGCCCCAGGTATCCCCTATAGAACAAGCATTAGAACAAACACTCCTGCTTGCCCAACTCCCTCCAGACTCAAGAATAAAGTCTCTGCAGACTTTATTCTCACTTTGTGGATGAAGGGCTCCATGAACTCAGGTGGTTCACAAAGTGATGTACGCCCATTACACAAATGCACATGTTTTAGGGGCTCTTAGTGTTAACATCGGACAGTCTCTGAGCAATCCTGTCACCTCCTCACCATTAGAACAGGGGGAAGAGCTGCAAAGATCCATTTTCTTCTCACAGTTGAAGCCAGAAAAGCCCACTGGGCAGCGGCAGGTGTAGCCTCCATCAGGGTTGTCTGAGCATCGCCCCCCATTGAAGCAGGGGCCATCTGCACAGGTCATGGCACTCAGCTCACAGATCTTGCCATAGAAGCCAGGCGGGCAGGTACAGGAATAGCCGTCCTCAAGGTCCTACATAAGGAGGCCACAAGAGGCTTTCCAAAGCTGCTCCAAGAAACTCACATGCTTTATTTAAAACCAGGGCTCCTGGCCTCAGATAAGACAGTGCAGGGCACCTGACTCACCGTGCAACTCCCTCCATTCCTGCAGGGACTGGGGGCACACTCATCAACTTCCAGTTCACAGTTGGCACCTGTGTACCCAGGTCGACAGGAGCATGTGTAGCTCCCCTGGCCTGTGTTAGTGCAGGTGGCGCCATTCCTGCAAGGCTTGTGATGTGTGCAGTAGTTCAGGTCTGCCAGGGGTGGAGACAGGAAAAGGAAGGATAGGAAGCCCAAGGTCAAATGCAGGAAGAATTTATTTTTCCAGTGGCTGAAGAGCCAGGCAAGTCCAGGCTCTTTGGAGGGGACCAGGCAGCCCTAGGGAGAGGGGCTTACCCTGATTGCAGAAAAGGCCCCCCCAGCCTTCCTGGCAGTTACACTGCCAGGGTTGCTGGCAGGTGCCGTGGAGACAGCCTGGGTATCTGATGCACTCGTCACAGTAGCGGCCCTGCCAGCCAACTCTGCACCTTGAAAGAAGCAGAATACAGTCACAAGGACAATGAGCATTCCTGGATTCATAACTGACTTATTCTCACACACTAGAAACTATCTCTTCATCATTAATAAGTCACTGGTTCTCAAGCTAGGCAGAACATGTAACCACCTTGAAAGCTTAAAATATCCTGACCCAGTCTCAACTCAAAGGAAGGTTCTGACTAAGAGCACAGCAACTACCCTGGGGGAGTCTAACATGTGCAAGGTCTGAGGACCATAGATATAAACTCTCGTTTTCCATACAAACTGCACATGTGCATTTTCATAACCACGAGGAGCTTAAGTCAGTGACAAACCCATGCCCTTATACATTTCCAAGCCCTTACTAAGCAGAGTAATACTAACCCCTGCTCAACTCTTCTTACCATTCTTTCAAGTGATCATCCAGTACAAATACTACAGGTATAAAGGGGCAATTAAAAAAAAAAAAAAAAAAAAGATGAGCCAGCCTCCCAGCATTTGGGAGGCTGAGGCAAGAGGACTGCAAGTTTGAGGCCAGTCTGAGCTACATAATAAGACTATCTCACAAAGAAAGGTGAAAAAGAAAATGAAAAAACAACTGTGCAAACTTACTTGCATTCTCCTGGCTTGTCACAAAATCCATGCTGGTCATCACACCCTGGCAGGCAGATTGCTGCAGACAGATAAAAAGACAGGTTAAGCCCCATGTCAGGGCTTCCCAAGCATCACCAGGTGGGGCTGGGCAAAACTAGCTGAGCAAATCCCAGCCTACAAGAGGGCTGGCCCATCCTGGCTAGTGGCTTTGGACTTTACTCAGCCCTGAGATGAGCGTTCTTTTTAACACAGTGGCTCCAGGACAAAAGGGCTCTCGGAAGCCCCCACCCCCACCCCATCCCCTTTTCTTCTAAGAGAGGGTCAGAAGTCTTCCCCCTCCTCCTCCCCCACTTCCCAATTCTATGCACAAAGCTCCACCTCTTAATATCCCAGAAAGTGTGTGTGCAGATAAGAGTGGACAGCTGGTGTGCAGGGTGCAGGGCAGGACAGCTGCTCCATTGTCTCTTCCCTCCCGCAGCTGCCCCAGCGCAACAATGCCACCCCCACCCGTGCCCCCCCCAGCCACCCTAGCAAGTGTGTGTGTGTATGCGCACATGCATGTGCACACATTCTTCTGCCAATGGGAGCAAACAGTGTCCCTGCTGCCTATCCCAGAGATCTAATGTATGGCACGTGTGAGCGGGGGTAGGGAGAGACTCCCATGTTTGAAAGAAGAAAAAAGTTTAGGTTTCTGTCTACCTCAAAACTATTGACCAAGAGAGCGAGGGTGGGAGGCAGCCTAGGACACCAGAGGTGCCCAAGGGTGTGGGGATGGTGCTCACTTCCTCAGTTATGAAAGTCATTTACGAGCAGCACCTCCAGTTCCTAAGAAAACACAACAGCTCAGTCCAAGGCAGGGCTTCAAAGGAGCTTAGTGTCCTTATGGAGATGGGAAGCTAGGCAACAACAACATCCAGGCTCCTGCAAATGTGAAGACCCCCACGGCCCCAGCACAAATAAAGCTAAGAAACTGCACCCCTATCCCCTACCCTGTCCCTGTCAGAGGTTCTGGGCCTCACAGAGTCCAAAGTTCGCCTGCTGAGGCCAGGAGAATGGAAGTTCAGAACCCCTGACTATAGGGAAATGCCCTGCCAACAGGCTGGGGCGCCAGTCTGCAGGTGAGGCCTCAGACAGCTAGAGAGAAGCACACTTAAGTCAACATGAACATCCCCACCCCTAGTGGCACTGGTCCCTCTGCCTGCAGGAGCATTGTGGATGTCAGCAGCTACATTTCTTTGCAGGCAGGGTGCTGAGTATTCAAACAAGATAGGGCACGTGTGACCCTCACCCATGCAGCCTTGTAGGCCAGCCTCAACATACACTCTCCAGCTGTCCACAGTCTACAAGAGTAAAGACCTCTCTTAAGACAGTGTACACAGTATGCCTCACAGGGAATCTGGGGGCAAGTCTGACACCCCAACTCTGGCGAGAAAAGGAAGCTCTTCTCAATGAGACATTGACACAGCAAGAACTTCAGTGGAAAGCATGTCCCCACACTCCCTCCCTGTTCCTCCCTTCCTTCCTCCCCTCCCTTTCTAATGCACACGCCCTGAGGGGGAGTGCAGTCTTACTTCCTGACCCCTGGCCCTATCTCTGAACTCCTCCCTGATGAAGAAAGGCAGCTTCCTATAGTGGATAAACACTCCTGGATGTTAAAACACACAGCTGACCCCGACCTTGTTGGCTATTAAACCTTAGCAAGGAGCTTCTGCTCTCTGGGCCTGTTCCCCCACCATAACACCTCTACTGTCCCCTATTGTAATCAATCTTGTGACCCTGGAGGCTCAGGAATAGCCTCCCATAAGTACACCCACAGAAAAGGTGGCCACCACAAGGACTCACGTTCTGTGCAGTACTGGCCTTTCCAGCCGGGGTTGCACACCTTCTCCCCTCTCTCCCCACAGGTGAAGTGGCCAAAGGCATCATCCCGGGGCCGGCAGAACACGGAGCAGCCTTCCCCGTAGTAGTGCTCATCACACACAAATCGGTAGGAGTACTTGAGGTCTGTTCGGCCACTGCTGTGCAGGTCCTGGGACCACTCCTCTCCCACTGTCAGGTGCCGCTGTGTGGCCAGGCGGCTAATGAGCCTTTCAGGGTTTTCTGGAGAAGATGCTCTGGTTGGTTTTGACCAAGAACCCAGAGGCTGGGGACTGAGGGGTGGCAGAATGTGGTCAGGGTGATGGGATGGTGTCAGCATGAGAAGGAGGCCAAGGACCCTCTACTCTGCACTCATGGGGGATATTTAGAATTAAAGACATTGAGTTCTTGAGGGAGGGGGCAAGTAAAGTCAAACATGTATCAAGTAGAAGCAGTTTGCACAATTTGGTGTTTGGAGTTTGTTTTTACCTGTTGCAAGGTCATCAGGAGAATCTGTGTGGAGGGCTTCAATGATCAGAGAGAAGGTGCCCTGAGAGAAAGGGAGAGGGGGCATGCTATAAACCAGAAATGTAAAAAATAAAAACAAGAAAGCCCAAGGCTTTGGGGATCCCTAGGTCAGGAACAGAGGTTTGGGGGCCCAGATTTGTGCTGGAATGGTGAGAGGAGGGTGTCACCACACTCGCTTTCCTTAAGGAAATGGAAGAACTTTTAAAAAGAGTGGTTTCCTGACGTGTTTTCTCAGCCTGTTAGTACAGGATATTATGCTTTTTTTTTTTTAAGGGAGCGTTATGGAGCAGGCGGGGTGGGGTAGTGGAATAGGCCTGGAGGGCAGCTGTCATTAGTCTTCTGGGATGGGACTGTGAGGGTAGGGACTGTCGCTCCTTGGGTAGTTGGGTAATGACACAACCAGCGAGATTAGAAGCAGGGGCTCCCACGTTACAGGGCTCATTCAACACCAGACATACATACAGAGGTCCATGCGAAATGTCCGGCGTTGGACCACTAATCCAATGCCCAGCCTTCCTCCTCACCCAGCTCAGTGTCACCCTCCAGTGTCTGCTGGGCAGTTCCCAGCAAGGAGTCCAGGACGCAAGAGAGGCCCACCTGCCGCTGCCAGAGTCTCCAACCCCTCCAGCGCCCAGCCCCTCCCTCCAAGCCCAGCCCTGTGCGCCCAGATGCGCACTCACTGGCCAGGTGAAGCCGAAGGGGAAGCGGATGGGGTTGCTGAAGGCAGGGTCGGCGCCCGAGCCGTCCGGCAGGCTGAAGGAGTCGACGCCCAGCACCGGCGTGACTGCGCTGCCGTAGGTGCAGGGCGGCTCCGGGGACACGCTGGCCTGGTAGTGCTTGAGGCACACGCGGAAGAAGGTCCTGCAGGCGCACGGCGGGCCCGCGCCCCCGCGGCAGCAGTTGCGGTTGCCTAATAGCCCCTTCTTGTTGACGAATTCCTGCAGCTTCAGCTCAAACACACCAGAGCTCCAGACCTGCGCAGGGAAGGAGCGTGAGCACGCGCCGGCTGCGGAGGGGCCCGGGGCGCGCCAGCCCTCGCGAGGACTCGGAGGCCGAGCACACCGCAGCATCCGGCCCGGAGCCAGCCAGGCCCGCGGTCGTAACTCCCGGAGTCACTTTCGGAGGGACAGCTGCACGGCTAGTCGGGCTCCCCTCCCTCCACCACGCTGCGGCCCCGCGCGGCTCCCTACCTGGCACAGGAGAGCCGAGAGGACGGCGAGGGCTAGCGCACTCCGACGGCCCATGGTACCGCTGGACGCGCTCGCCCTCCTTGAGTTTCCTTTTTGCACCGCTTCTCTCTTCTTCAAAGACCAGGGGATGCCAAGAGGGTCAATGTGCCCTATGGAGCGCGGGCAGGAAGGCACCCCGCTTTGCTGTAGGTGGAACACTTGGGGGTCCTGGCTTCAGGAGTGGTCTCCCGCTCTCGCAGGCTGCGGTTCTTTAGATCCGCCCCTCGATGGCTGCCGGCGGCGCTGAGATGCGCGAGAGAAAGGACTCGCCCTGAAGACCGCGGCTGGAGGGCAACTTTCGGTTTCCTCCTTTCTTCCAATCCACGGGTAGGTGAGGGTCGCCTGCTTCCTGGTTTTGTCTTACCCCGCGAGAGAGCGAGCGGTAGAGATGTGACAGAGAGAGAGCGAGAGAGAGAGAGAGAGGAGAGAGGGAGTGAGGGAGAGAGGGATAGAAATTGAGAAAGAAAGAGAGGAAGAGGAGGAAGCGTCCAGATATTCAGTTTAATTCCCAAGAGAGCTGCAGCGGCTTCCTCCCGAAGCCGATTAGAAAGCGACGGTCTCGAAATCCCACGGGCGAGGCGATAATCCGGGGCCCCGAGGAGGGACAGTCCGCGGCGGTGACGGCGGGCGTGCGGCGCGCGCCCTGGTTCGCGGCTGGGTGTCACTCGGCGGCGGCCGCCGCTCTGGGAGCGCTCTGGACCTGTATCTCCTGAGGCACCGCAAAGACTCGGCTCTTCCCAACCAATCCAGCCAACGCCATCCGAATAAACGCACACAGGACTGGAGGCCCGGGCGTGGGAGGCTCCGCGCGGTGCCCGTCTTCTCCCGTGACCTGCTTCGGCCGGGCCGGGTCTCCGCGAGTGCGCGCCGAGGACTGGCTCCGGCCGGCGCCTGCTGCCCTTATATCCCGCCGGCCGCCCGCATGGCTAATGAGATGCAAATGAACAGCCCCCCAATCTGGCGAGAGCTGTCACAAAGGAACCACTTTTCCAAACCCTCCTCTCAATGGATCGCCAAATGGTCAGTGAGCTGTAAAATGTGCAACCCTCCTCCCCGCCCCCACCCCTCCCCGCCCCCAGAGTCCTCCCTGCCCCCGCCCCCAGCCCCCCTCTGCCTTCCTCCCTCACAGCACAAAATGCACTCATTTACATTCCTGCAAAATGTTCGCGGCAAGAATCTCCTCAGCTCCTGGAGCTGGTGCCTCCGCCGCGTCCCCCTCCGCACCCGGGGCCGCAGGCCCGCAGACCCTTGGCGGCGCACGGGGGCGGCCTTCGCCTCCTGCCCGCGGTCAACCTCCCGACAAGCTTGCCGGCCGCGGCCTCCGGGCGCTCCAGAAGGCTGTGTCCGCCGCCTGATCTAGCGCCGGCCGCGTCCAGGGGGCTCCGGAGGGCGCGGGGGCGAGGTTAGAGGCCCGAGTCCCGGGCGGCCGCTCCTCCTTCGGGGAAGGCGCTTCCTAAGGAGGAGTCTCGGGGCGGGGGCGGGGGCCGGTAGGAAAAGGGCGGGCAGAGCGGTGGGCAAAGGGTTCCGTGGACGCGGCGGCAGTTTCGGGAAGTTTGAAGAGGATGGACACGGATACACCTCCTGGTCTAGGATGGCGATTGCGCCTACGGGAGCGCAGATCCGGCGTGCGGGGCCGGGGAACCTGGCGTCCCTGTGCCCTGGGAGTCCCCGCCTTGTCCTCGACCACTGAGGATGAGAGTCGGAGTCCGGGCAGTGCGTCCCCAGAGCCGGGAGAACCTAAAGCTTTAACCTACCCCTCTCCAATACACACCCACCCACTCCCGAGCGATTTTCGGCCGCTACCACCTTTCCTGTGTCTCGGACCCCTCTCTCCTGGGTATTCCCCCCAGGCCTCCCTCTGCTTAGTAAAAAGTGAGTTTGGTGTGTGTCGTTCGCGTGGCTGTCATTAAGGCAGTCTGTTATTGTGCTAGGCTGAATCAGTGGCTCTTTGTGCGCTCAGCTGTATGGTAATGCAGACAGCACCTGCTCCCTGCACAATGCCGAGAGAAAGAGCTCCCCTCCGCGCGCGCCGCGGCCTCTGCGACAATGTCCGGCACATGTTCCAAAGACCCCTCCAGTCCGGCCCCCCATCCCACAACCTTTACACAACCGTCAAGTTATTAGGTTTTTACACATCCATCAGACACTAGAACTTTTGTTTTCATTTTTAAAGGGAAATGAAGTTTATTGGGGGGCTGAGAACACACATATCACAATGAATTACCTGAACTGTTCTGTTTACAGGCACCAGGGAGAAGTTCCAAGTGTAGACTCCTACTTGGCACCTAGCTTTGTGCTGGGCATGCACTGATTGCTGTCTCCCCACCCTGGCTATTCCTTCCTACCCTCACCCCCACCACCACCTAGGCAGCTTCATTAGAATGCAAGGCGTGAGTGCTAGAGTGTGTCCCTTTGATTGTAGCGCAGCTCCCAGAATGCCCCTGGTCAGTGTCCTCACCGTAGGTGTTACAGCTCTTACTGTTGAGAGAGTGCACTATCTTGGCAGACTGTTGCTGTCATATACTTTCTCAATCACCATATATAGAATGCACAGAAAGGAGGAAAGCCTCAAACACCCAGAAAACACTAGCAACAGGAATCTAAGTAATTCACTTAGCAGCAGCATCTGTGTCAGGCCCTCTAGCCATCTGGCAACTGGATTCACAACTCCATGACTCCTTTTCAGTTGACCCAGCCTGTCTCCTCCTACCTTGTTTCCCAGATGCCTGTAAAGTTTCAGGATCAACAGGGATTTGCACTTCAGGTTTTCATTGCTGCCTCATGGGCAACCAAAGAGTTAACCAAAAGCCATGTGCACAGTGTTCAAAGCTGAGGTGAGAAAAGCAGGCTTGGGCCCCACTAAGTACCCTACTGTTTGGTATAGAACAAATGGAGGCTTCAAGAGATATTGCTGCCCCCAAGGCAGTTGCAAACCCAGAGTCCTTGTCCTTTGCAAACTCTGTAGGAACCTGCTATGTCACCACAGGGCTGGGCTAGCTTGAATCCTAATTTAATCTTGCCACCTAGTGTCAGCTTCTTTCTTTCACTAGGTTGATGCTGTCTCCAAAAGCTGCTTTCTGAGAACTCTGCTCCTGGTGGCTGGGAAGCTGTTCCCTGGGGGTGGGTGGGGGGTGAGAGGGTTCCCTGAGCAGGGGAGATGCAAGGGAGGAAAGGAATGTGAGGTCAGAATGCAGACTCCCCGAAGCCTGCAAGATTGTGTACACATTTCAAGAAGAAATGAAATATCAGGAACCTTTTAATTAGGAGATGGAAGTGGAAAACATGCTCATTTGAATGCCTGTTTAGAAAACTGGAAATAAAAAGTTCCACGCGCAAGGGCTTAAACCTCTGGGGAAATGAGACTTGCCCCAAATCTTTAACAACTCCCCCCCTTAGTATCAAGTATTTGTTAAATTGACATGGCACAGATTTCTCGATTACAGCGGCAAAGCGGAACTGAAAGGCATCATAAAATCCATCAGAATCCTGCCCAAAGCGTTCATTCTTTTCCAACTTAATTTATGCCACACGATTCTGTATTGGGGAAATCAAGCAGAAAGCCCCTTTCTTTTCCCTCATCCTCCTGCTCTTCTCCATTTTCTTTCTTGCTCTCTTCTTTCTTTCTTTCTCCTCCTTCTTCCTTCCTCCTCCTCCTCTTATTCCTCCTCCTCTTTCTCCACCTCCCATTTGCCCCTCCCCATTTTCTGTCCCTCACCCCCAAGTTGGTTCCTCTTCTCCTCTCTTTCAAAAGCTGAGCTAACGGGGAGACTGTTTAACTTCAGCGTTTCTATAGGAGCCTGTTGTAGTTTAACTCCTGCACACCAGTAGCTGGGATGAACAAAGGAGAGACTCGAGGTCCAACTATTCATCCTTTCTTTGCACTTTAATTTTCATTGATTGGGAAGACAAGGGGAGTCCTTAGGGATTCGAGCTGGAGGGGGATGACACGCCTTTAGACGCCATCAGCCCCCTAGCCAGCCATCTGCTCCGAACCAAATGGCGTTTTTTCACTCCCTAACTGCATGTCTCTATACTCCCACAGCTAAGCACTGGAACCCCCCAAATACAGGAGGGAGTTTAAGCCAGAGTATATTAAATAGACTTGCCTGAATGTTGGGCCTAGTAGACAGGTTCCCCCTCCCCACGCACCATAAATCCTCACCTTCCCCATTAGAAGAAAGCAGAAAACTTTTTTTTAAATACTTTTTGATGTCCCAGCAAATTTACTGTACAAAGTGAGGCTCATTAGGGTTTAGATACAGGAGTGGAAGGAGGAATTTGCTGCCTGGTGGTGGTGGTGATTTTTTCTAACCATACACAACCCATACTCTAAATAATGTCAGTGGCTAGGGTAGGCTCAAATTGCATAATAATCAGAACCATGGCCACAATATGCACATCTGGAGCTCTGTGTTTGGGAGACCCTGGTTATTTCCTCCACTTTATTAGACCACATGGGAACTAAAGTATCATCTTATCAAATGAGATGCCCATCTTGGGCAGTATGTGATCTAACACTGCTCACCCAAACCTGTTCCAGCCCCCGTGGCCCAAGAACAACTCGATTCGCAAGGTATGTGTGTGATGGTTGCTGTGGATGGACACTGGGGCCTGGGCAGACTGCAATCACAACACCCAAAGCAGGCTTCAGACTCCAAGCCAGCCCAGGTTCAGTTTTCAGTGTAAACAAGTCTGGAGACTTGAGTGGGGTTTGTGTTTTTTCAAACCAACTAAACTGTATACCCAACAGAGAGGTTCTCTCATTTCTAAGAAGAATTAGGGTCCTTGTAACAACAAAATAAAAAACTTGCAGCCCCAATTCTGGTGTTGATCAAACATGCCAGCTTGCTTGAAAAGGAGAAAAAGAAAAAAAAGGGGACGGGAAGCCAGTTTATTAGTATTAGTATCACATCTCGCTCAGCACACACCCCCTTTGCCCACTCTCCTCAGCCAGTTTTGGAATGGAGAGCAGTTTAAATAGTAGAGGACCCCCTGCCTGCTGTGAGAGAGAGCCAGCAGCTTCTGCTCACCTGTCAGGTGTGGTTGTCATGGCTGCTCCTGGTCTTTGTACACACACACTTAAATGTGTGTACAGACACGTTCACTCTTGGTTCCAGGTATGTCTGGACCTTTACATTCTAACCTGGGGTATGGGTTCACCCACAACTAAAAGGATGCTTTTTGGCTTCCATTTGGACAGGAGACCCTGCTCCTGCTGACCCGCAGATGCCAGGTGAGCAGGCAGCCCGAGGTTCTCCTGCTCTCTGTCAGAGGGCAGTGGTCCCACAGACGCTCCGACCCCCAAGAGAGTTGGAGTCCTGCCTGCCCTATGCAGCAGGGTCATGGCATGTCAGCTGGGACAGGCAGCTGTGTCGAGGAGGGAGTGCGCCAATCCACCTGGTTGGTTTTGCCGGAGGTGGGGCGGTGGGGAGGGGGGATTTGGGACGTAGAGCCGCGCTGCGCGCGCCGGGACACCCACCTCTGGTGCGTGGTTGGAAGGGGAGGCTGCAGGTCCGCACAAAGTTGCAAAGGCATGTGCTGATTTGCATGAGAAAGCGTGAGTCGCGTGGCTCAGCTGGCGGCCCCGAGCGCAGATGACTGATCGCCCCCCGCCCGCCAAACCCCGCCCCGCCCCCCCCCCCCCCCGCGCCGCTTCTTCCCCTCGGAACCGCGGGTCATCTGCTCCGGGCTGTCCCGCGCTCATCTCCATGACAAAGCGCGTGTTTACCTGCGGCCCGGCACCGGCGGACGCGCCTTTGTCCCAAGATCAGATTACCCCCGCAGCTGCTCCAAGCCCGCTCGCGCGAGGCGCGCACGGCCACTTAGTGCGGTCCGCAGTGCCGGGCCCACCTCAGGGTGGGGGGCGGGGTTGAGTGGAGACCTGTGTGGCCCGGTAGAGGATGCTTTCGGTATGGTGCGTGTCGGTGCTTGGGAAGCACGACCCGGAGCGGATGCCCCCAAGGGCTTCCTGGAGGAGGCGGTGGGGCGGGCGGGCGCCGTTGCCGAATCTGGGTTGGGAAGGCGTAAACTGGACCATTGGAGTAGGGTGCGACGTGGGAGCAATGCGCGGGGTAGCAAGAGGCCTCCGGTAGCTTCGAGTCAAAGTTGTGCAGCGGGGAACCAGCAGGCTGTGCCGCAGTCATTGGAGTGATGAATGCGAACCGCCGAGACCTCGGGGCCGGGGGTCTAGGCAGCCAGGGCGCTTTCTGTGCGTTCCAGAGCAAACCCCACGCTTCTGGGGCGGCACCGTCGCAGACACCTGGGCAGCACCCCAGGAGTGTTGGGGTATCCACAAGGGTGGGGTTCTCTAGCCAGGGCCTCGGCCTCGACATCTGTGTGGCCTGCGGAGCCCCCTTCACTACTCACAGAGTGGAGGCTTCGCACCTTGAAATTGCAGCCAGTGACAGTGAAAGAGAGGATGCAAGGAAAGGAAAAAGGTGCAGAAGCCCTGCTGAGGGTATGAGCCGGTCCCTTCTTGGTGCCAGGATGCGCCACCATCCTGGTGTGGTCATGGGCACCACTCGCCACCCCCAGTGTCCGTCAATCACCCACCTTGCGCCCTGCTCTCAGGGACCAGGGCACCAGGTGAGGGGCTTCAAGGCCAAGCTCACAGAGGCTCTAAAACAATAACCTCAAAAACGTAGCGCACCTGTAGGCCTAATGAGACCCCAGCCGCTCCCTCAGCTGACTGCCCAAGTGTGCTTCATAGTCTCTTAGGCCTCCCCCAGGAGTGTCCGGGTTGGACCCTGCGTCACCCAAGGCCACTCCGAAGGAACCCTGGACAAGGCGACCTGGAAGCTTTCAATGCGCTGTCCTACCCTGGCCTCCCCCACCTCCCTTTTCTGTGAGCATCTGCCGGGGAGAACAGATGTGGGCACCTGCAGTGACAGGCCGCATATGCTCTGTCCTATTCACAGGCATTCAGACGTGGCACAATGAGCGGCCTTTGTGTGCAGAGAGTCACTAAATATATTAATCTGTACTCCCCAGAGCACCGGGCTGTTTAATTTTTCACTAGCAATAACATCTGATCTAATCCTTAAATCGGCTCCCAAAAGCCTTCTCTCCAGCCCACCCCCCCTCTCCTGAAAAACGTGTGAAGTTATTCAACTTTCCACCTGTTGCCTGCTGAATTGGGCTGGGTCACTGCAACATCTAATGTTGTTTCCGGCAGGGGGTGAGTAAATGAAGGGGGGCTCCATGTGGGGAGCTGAGGGCCACATGGACATGGCCAGGGCTTGTTTATCAGAGGGAAAATAAATGCCAAGTATGGAGTGTGGCTCCCCAAATGTTGTGCAAACAAAGAACAATAATTATTAAACAACTTCCAAAGCAACTCAGCACACTTACCCTTTCTGTGTGAGCCCCTTTAAAAATGTCCGTAGAGTTCCCATTTATCTTTTTGTTTATTAAACTCTAGTGGTTATTATAAATACTGGTCAACAGACCAGGCAGCCAAAAGGTAACATAAATCTCCGAGTAAGACTGATTTTTTTTTTAAAGCAATTTTGTTGCAGGGCTCTTTTATCTTAGCATCCCTTATTCTATTTTGATTTGTTTTCGGCCACAATGAGTCCTTTAGCGCCATTGTGGCTATCACAATGCACATGGACATCAGGCTGTGAATGAAGACAGAGGCAGTTTAAACAAGCCAAACTCTTTCTTTGCTTTCTGTCCAGCCCATTGTCATATGAATGGCCTCTGCATTTGGCTGCTAGGAGACAAGCAAAGCCCTACTCCAGTAAACAGGCTGGGGAGAAAGGGACCCCAATAAACAGTCCTACAGTAAAAGGGAGGGACAGATTTAGACACTTTTTACCTTCAAGTAAACACATTTCCTAATTTCAAAATGTAAAACATACTTCCTATCATTGCATTTCATACTTCAAGTTTCCTTCCTTGTCTTTTTAATTCTTTCTCCTCTCTACCACTTCTCTTAGGCAACACAGAGTGAGGACAGTACTGGACCATTAGCAGTATTTGTTTTCAAAGTAGTATTTTCTCTTTTATTTTAGGAATGTGGAGGAGTTGGCATGTCCATTGCTCACCATCACCAATGACTCATGGGTACCCAGGGACTTCAGGATGTGCACATGGGACCACTGCTAGCCAGCAGGAATATAGTGATGAGTCTAGACTCTGGAGAATAATCACAAACTATGTTCTGTTTCAGTGGTGGTTGGAATTGTTCCTGTTCCTATTAATAAGCTAATTGAGGTGAGACAGGTCTCTGTTTTCCAGTTATAAAGGTCCCCAGCTCTTATTGTGTTATCAAGGGCCAGTCCAACACCTGCCAGCAGGTAGTCTCTCATTTCCCAAAGGCTAGATGGAGTTCCATGGCCACTAAGGAATCAACCACTGTCAAGGCCAATGGAAAACCACAAATGACTTAAAGCAAGGGGTAGGGTCAGTCATGGCAGGAAGTAGAAGACTGTTCATTCTATTACTGATCACAAGGCTTGGGGTTCAACATGAAATTGGATCTGCTCTCTGCCGCCATTGCAAATTATAAAATGAGTTGCAGAAGGCTTTTTACACTTTTACTTCCTGAAAGGGTTTGTACAAAATCAACAAGCTTCCTTAAAAGCATGACACAATTCACGATTGAGGCCATCAGTGCCTGCCATTTTCTTGGTGGGAAGGATTTTACTTACAGTTTAAATTTAACAAATACAGGTTTACTCAGATTTTCTGTTTTTTTGTGGGGGTGTCAGTTCTGGCAATTTGCATGGATCAAGGATTCCTTAGTCATCAGAAGTTGTTCAAATACTCTTTTCTGTTTTTGCCGAATCTGTAGGTATTCATAGTGATAGGGTCTTCCATTGTTAATATGAGTCATCTGTGTCTCCTCTCTTCTTATGATCAGTGCAACCACAGGTCTGTTTTATGAATGTCATCAAAGAACCAACCTTTTGTCCCACTGATTTTCTCTGCAGATTTAGGGCAGAAATTAGGACAGTCATTAGTCTCACTCACCTCATTTGTTTTCCTCCTTTCAAGAATCACCATTCTTTACTTCATAGGTCTATTGTCTGAAAACAGTAATTTCATATTTTGTTACGTTTTATTTAATTATTTAATTATTTAAAGTGAGAGAACAAATTCTGAAGGAATTATTCCATCATCGGTGGAAGCTGAAAGACAGGATACTTTTGGCTGTAAGTAATAGAGAAGCCTGGTTCCGTACTTAACTACAAAGAGAGGTGGTACCTAATCGGGTCAGGAGAGAGGGGGTGTGAGTGTGGGTGATTTGGTGGCTCCACCACATCACCTGGCCCACAGGCCTCCATCTGCTCTGCATGCTGGTGAGCTCCATCCTGAAAGTAGGCAGTCTGCAGCAGTTCAGGAATCTCACACATAGTGACTGTCAGAAGAAGAGGGACATTTTCTTTCTAGATCACCTTTTATCAGCTGCAACACGCTGTAGTAACATGTAATGTGTGCCAACTATGGGTTTTATGGTTGTGGCTTTTCTTCTTTTCCATTTTCAGATAAACTGTTACCCAAATCTTGGGCCCACGTTGCTGCAAAGAAATTCAATTCAACATCTAAATAAGTCACAATTTTTATTTAGTAGCAAATAAATCTTGCAGTCTACTAAAAGGACCAACTTGTTACCAGAGACACTTGCCTACACACACACACACACACCCGTTTTCTGTTTATCTATTCTCTTTCTCTTCATTTGCTCTCCCTTAGGCCCCAGCTTTGACCTACAGGTTTTCACCATGTTCTTCCTCTTTCTTTCCTTTTTTATTTTTCTCTTTTGTGTCATTACATTCCATTTTTAGATTCTCTTCCAGACTGATACATTGGGTGTAGAATAACCAAGGGAAAGAAGTCTGTGTGATATTGTTATTGGCACTCACTGTTCTCAGAAAATCTTGGTTCTTGTGCTCCAAATGGAAGAATCCAAGCAGAACACATGGATGGAGTGAGGTAGAATAGCTTTATTGAGGGAAGGGGAGTAACCATTCTACCAGGTGAGGGTAGGGAAGAAGAAAGGCCAGGGTCTCTTGGTAGGTCATTTTTATGCCACCTTGAACTTGGAGGTAGGGAGACAGTCTTTGACTGTCCTTCCCTTCTCTATGTGCACTATAACAAGTTGTAAAAGCTTTAGAATTTTAGCTGGGCTACTTACTACCACTTGTACTAGTTATTTAAACACTTTTTAATATTTTCCTTTTATCAAAGTAATATAATTAGAAGTTCAAGCAGTATTTCTAGGTTTGTAATGTAAATAGCCTTCACCCACATCACACCTTCCTATTCCCCATACCTTCACACTGATCTCTTAGCTACTTCTTGCAGAATTTATTTTCATATTTTAAAGAGGTGTTCCTGATGCTGCCTTTATTTCCAGCTGCGTAGTCTCTAGACTTCTGACTCTGGATCTCCCATGCTCATTTCCTGGACATGTGTATCTGTAAGTACACAGAGTCACTTTCCTTTTTTATTAGATTACCATTCAGCATTTACCTTATTATTCATGTAACAGTTATTCACAGTTGAGGCATAGGGTGTAGTTATGTGTCCTTTTTGAACATTGTTTTGTCTTTACTGGATTCAGTAATTGCCTGGTTTATTTGCTTATTGATTTTTGTATGTATTTATTACTTATTACCAAACTTTGAAGATCCCCTAACAATAGTCTAACAGATCAGGTGTTTTGAGGGCTTTACCCTTTTCTGGAACTATTTCTTCTGGACGCCCGGATCCTCCAAGCTACAAGAGTTTCCAGCTTTGGGCTGGGCATGGTGACTCACATCTGTAAACTCAGCTACTCCAGAAGTGGAGATCAGGAAGATCAGGTTAAAGGCCAGCCCTGGCAAAAAGTCCGCAAGACCCTATCTCAACAAAAAAATCTGACTGTGGTGGTTCATACCTGTCATCCTAGCTTCATAAGTAGGAGGCTTAAGTAGGAGACATAAGTAGGTTTGGTCCAAACTAGCCTTCATAAAAATTACTAAAGCAAAAAAGAAATGGGGGGGAAGTGAGGGATGCCTTAAGATAGAGTACCTGCCTAGCAAGCATAAGACACTAAGTTCAAACTGCATTACAGGAAAAAAAAAAAAAAAACTTTACAGTTTTTGTCCTGGGACTCCCTCCATCTTCTATTGGGCCCCACTTCCAAGATCCTAAATATTCTTCTTGAACTCATTTCTTAATTTTGAAGAATATCCTTTGGTAGTATTCTGAGATAAGGTAGAGAACATTTTTGAGCTTGTGCATCTAAACATCTTTATCCTATCTACAACTTAACTAAGATTTTGACTGAGCCCAATTCCATGTCAGCATTACTTTCTTCAGAATTTTGAAGTTGATACTCAACTTCCTGGGATCCTGTGGAGAGTTTCCATGCCATTCTGATTTCCAATTCTCAAAACCCATGTGTTTATCCCTGGTGTCTTGAAACTTTGTGAAGGTGTGCCTTATGTGGTTCCTTTTAGCTGTTCTGTGCTAGGCACCTGGTGACCCTTTAACTTGAGAACAAGTCTTCTTAGCTCTGGGAAGTTTCCTTGAATTATTTGAGTAATTTCCTTCTTTTCATTTTTCTCTATTTTTTCCTGTAATTCCTACTTTTCAGATGTCAGACCACTTGGTTTAATCTTCTGTCTTGTGCTTTCTCTTTCTCCATCTCTTTTTCATTTTCTCTTATCATTTGAGAGATGTCATCACATTTATCTTCTATGAATTTATTGTTTCTCAAGAGTTCTTTCTTATTCTCTGAATGGTCCTTTTATCTTTTCTCTTTCATGAATGTAATTTTATCTTCTGAGACTGAGGATAGTAAAGTTTTCTACAACTTTTTTCCTCCTTGTATTTTTTCTTCTTTCTAGTATCTGTATTTGCCTCCTTTGTCTGCCTTCCTCAAATATCTGTTGATTCTTGGTTATCTGTGCCTATTTAAGAGTGAGTGAGAGAAATGTGGTCTACTTGGAAGAAGCTCTGTAGTCCATGAAGAGTGTCATAGACAAAGGCTTTGGCTGGCCTGCCTAAAAGGTCCAGCCCTGATTCCTATTGCTCCTTTGTGTGAAAGTACTGCTTCTGAGTTTAGTCTCCTTTGTTGCTCTGTCTTAACACCTGAGTTCTTACCTCCACCTCCTAGGTTTGTACCTTCGGCCTGAAAGTCCTTTCTCTTAATCCTGTCTCAGCTTCACTGCCTCCTTTCTATCTTTGTCATTCCTATCTTTGTCCTCAGGCTGCTATAACAAAGTACCACAGACAGGGTGATTTATAAATAACAGACATGTATTTCTCACAGTTCTGGGCTAGAGTCTTGAGATCAGGATGCCACTCTTATCCTTATATACCAAATGGTGGAAAATGAACAATAGGGCTCTCTGGCCTGTCACATAGGGGAACTGATTTCATTCCCCAAGGCTCCATCCTCATGACTCAATCACCTCTCAATGACCCCACATCCAGATACCATCATGGTAGAAACTAGATTTCAGCATGTGAATTTTGTGGGGACACAAACATCATAATCCTTACTGTATGTTTCACTTATTTCTTAATACTTAGTGTGATAGTTTGTGTCCCCAACCACAATGTGCATTCCTTAATATAGAAGACATTGCACATATTTGTGATGAAATCCCTCTACCCTCAACTAGTACTGTTTGGGCACTGTACGTTGATTTTACTTAGAAGGAAAAATTAGTAGGGAATGAAAGCCTTGTATACTGAATGGAAGATTCCTTCACAAACTCCTTAATGTATCTATGGTGTCACTTCAACTTGGTAATATATTTTGGGTGCTCCATCAAGTGCTGTGCTAGAGATTCTGAAGGAAATCACTAATACTTTTGCCACTTTGCTTCTCTGATCAGGAGCCGTTGATCAAGCAGCCACTCCCTTGGAGTCATAGGGACAATTGTGGCTGTTCACCAGGAACCCGTCTATACAATGTGTGTATAGATAGGTTTGGGATGCATCTTAAGCAGTTTGGCACATTAATAACTGAAGCTTGTCAATAGTTTACAATGAAAAAAATTACATTGGTCCAAATATTACTCTTTGTTTACATGTGGTTACACAAATGCTCTCCTGATTGTTGAGAAGTGGGTAGAATGGAAAGTAGAGGAAGGTATGGAATTGTGTAATCCAGGACCTGAAGTGATCTTCTGCACAGGCACTGGGCCTGGGGTGTTCTGAGTCCATGTGGCCTTACTGAGGCAGATCAAAAGGACCCAACCTTCCTTAAGGTCATTTGGCTAGAGGTTAACCATTATTAGAACAAGTTCACTGAGAAAATTATTGAATGCATGTTCTAAGTACCCCTTAATGCATTTCCTTTTAAATGATGGAAGCAAACAGTTGTAGGCAGTTTGACTACTTGATCAATATCTGTCAAACCCTTTTCCTGCATCAGACTATGGCAGCAGTTGCCTGAGAGCAAAACTGAGCAACTACCCTAGGACCTGGAGAGATGAAAGCTGGATCAGGGGCCACTACTATCATCTCCATGGTTCCCAAGACTGTGAACGATATTGCTGCTATTCCTGAAGAACCATACCAGAGGCTACAATTGCAATTTCTGCCCTAGCATTTTCTGCAAGGCCTGAGAACTATCAATCAAGCAGCAGCTCCCTTGGAGGTTCCTGGAGCTGTCAACAGGACAATTCACCTGTCTTAAAACCCTCTTGGTTGCCATGGGGAGATGCCCCCAAAGAGACTGTCATGGCCACAACCCCAACTAAAATTTTGCCTTGGGAGGCTCTGCTTTGACAATGACAGCTTCAGATGACCCTTAGATGATCCCACTACAGACACTGCAGACAGGGACACTTCCCCTCTTCACTTGCCCCTGTGCTGCAGCATAGGCCCAAATAAAGCCTTGACCGAATGGTTTTATTGCCTACTTTAGTCTTATCATAGGTACTGTGCTGAGCAGGTTGCAAAAAGAGGTGATTTGCTAGACTGCTACCCCCAGGCACATCCAGCAGTAGCTAGAGGGCAGCCAAGCACAGAGACTGCGCAGAGCTGAGGCTATGAAGCACTGCAGAAGCCCTGAGAAGGCAAGGGCGGGCAGAAGTGAGAGACTACATAGAACTGAGAATTGTAAAGAGTCACAAGCCAGAATTGTTGGAAGAGTTCCAGAAAGCCACTTAAGAGTCACTAGCCTCCGCTGCTGAGCGGCATCCCACAGTCGCAACACTAAGAGCTGAGGGTCTTGGCACCCTAAGCTCAGAGCTGTAACATTAGCTGCTAAGTGCTGGCCCACTGGCATTGAAAGCCCAAAGCAATTAACAATAAGGTTGGATTCCTGACACCCCAAGCTCAGAGGTGCTGACACAAGGGGAGCTAAATTTTGCCTATTTGCGATTTCCATCCTAATACTGCACCACTGGGACAGGGCTGGCCTGAGTGAGCGTGGTCCCCGCTGCACGGTCGGGCTTGGTCTTACCTACCGGGCCCAAACCCGCCACACGATGCGGTGACCAGACACCCACGGTGTTCCTGTGGCTACTCCCTCTTCCAAAGCGCCACCCTGTGCCCCGAACCCTGGTCCTCTGCGGACCGGCGAGCAGTGGAGGATGAGGACCAGTCACTACCCCGCGCAATGACTGAGCTCCGAGGCAGCCCCCGTACCGTTATCCGCGCGGAGGTTCCAGGCTGGCCGGCGTCCTCACTGCCTCCCCGGCTTTGCGTGAACGAGGGCAGCCGCCTGCGGGGTGGAAAGGCCTTGCAGACCGCATCCCCTCGGCCTGTCTGCATGCGCCGCGGAGGCAGGGAGATCACGGCTTGAGGCCTAGGCCTAGGTCTAAGTAAGACCAACGTACGCTAGAGCCGCGCTGCCTCAGGATCCCCAACCAGGGCGGAAACTACGTAATCCTGAACCCGCCCCTGGGGCCGCGACGCGGTTGCTAGGGCAACCGGCCGACGCGTCACGTCCCCTGGCGCCTGCGTTCCACATACCTCATGCCCGGCTACTCCCGAAGCCCCCGCCCTGGCGCCTGCGCACATCGTTCTCCGCGCCCTGCGCCTGCGTGCAGCTGTCCTCGAGTCCCGCTCCGCTGGTGTCTCGGCGGTCCCGACCCACAGGCTCCGCCCTGCCCCTCCTCCGCGGACTGGGTGGGCCCTGGGGCGGAAGCGTCTTGAGCGAAAGCGGAAGTGCGCGCCGCGGAGGTGGTGGAGGTGAGGGCGGAGGTGGTGGAGGTGAGGGCGGAGGTGGTGGAGGTGAGGGCGGATCCCGACGTCTGCAACTGGTGCTGCGCTTCTGTAGATAGTGCCGGCATCTGGGTCTCCGCCTTGGCCACACACAGGTCGTCTGCGCTCGCCGCCGGGTCCGGTGTGGTGTCGAGCCGGCCGCCTACTGCAGTGTGTCAACGCCCGGCGCGGCGCAAACCCCGGCGCTCCCCCGAGGTGCGTCAGCTCCCAGCCTCGCCGGGTCAGGTCAGTCATTCCTCGAGGCCGCGCCTTTCCGGGCCCTGCCAGGCACCCCCAACTCTCCCCGGCCGCCGGGGTGCGCGAACCCGGAGGGGGGCGAGGCGAGGCGGCGCCCTGCCTGCACCGAGCGGCTCCCAGGGACCGGATGGCGGGAATCGGGACGCGTCGGCATCCCTGAGCGGGCTATCAGGACACTGCTGGGCAAAGGAGCGAGGCAGCGTCCCAGTGGCGCGCGTGGGCAGTGCTTCTGGTGTGTAGGATCTTCTTGTTTTGGACTCTTCCTCTACATTTGCTCTCTGATATTCCCGTCTTTGGGTCTTGCTGTTAGCCTCCCTCCCTGCCAAGATCCCATTTTGGAATTTTTTTTTTTTGCTGTAGTGCGGTTTGAATTCAGGGCTTCGAACTTGCCTAGCAAGCGCTCTACTACTTGAGCCACACCTCCAGTCCATTTTGCTCTGGTTATTTTTGAGATGGCACCTTGCAAACTATTTGCCCATGCTAGCCGTGATCCTATCAATCACAGCCTCCCAAGTAGCTAGGATTGTAGGCATGAACCCACTGGCGTCCAGCTCAAGTTCGTTCTTCATGCATTCCCTGTTACGGTTTTCTCATCCCATTTCTCCCCTCTCCAATCCACTGCTAGCGGGTTTTCCCAGACCTTGCCTTTCCTTTAGTGTGGGAGCTGTAGGTGCCCTTTTCTTAGTGTCTTTTGGAAAGCACCAGCAACACAACCTCAAGTCCCTCTCTGTTCATTTTGACCATCATATCTGTAGTTTTTAAAATTTCTACCCACCTAATCTTCCAAACATAGTGATATTCTTGAATACGTTTGGCACACCCAGAAGACGACAGGTAACATCTGAGGTCTCTTGCCATTTAGAGCATTTTAATATTCTACCCCATCTTGAACTGGAATCTGGGTATCGTTTATGGAATAAATTTACCAGAAGCTAATAAATTCAAGATTTGAGATACCTGGCTTGCCACCCACACCCCTCCAAGGCACTGGGAATTCAGTGACCTTTTGTTTATAATTTGTATCCTTTTTAAAAAGAAAGACCCCAAATTGTGTATTTCAGGCCCTGTACAATTTTAGTCATATCTTGCTTGCTGCCTTGAGATTTGCAGTCTTGTCTTGACCTTCCCCACCAGTCCCCACTTTCTACTCCTCCACCTTCTAGGTGTATTTGAACATAGGGAGATGGTCAGGAGATAACACATTGGGCAGAACTTGTAACTCTAATGTTGCAAATTCAAGCGCAGATATTATTACATTCATTTGATTGCTGAGTTGCCTCCACCTGGGTGGAAAGGATGGTAAGGATACTCCATGTAGCTGAGATCATAAAAGCAATTCTTAGCTCCATGGAAGCTAGAGTTCTACACTACAGATTGATTCAGAGCAATTTATTGCAACCTTTTATTACTTTAAAAATGAGGCAACACTAATGCTATCTGTTATTTTTATAGAGCTTAAATAACAAGTAAAAGTACTTCATTTTGCTTTCTATATTTTTGTAAGATGTTCTGTTGGAAATATCTTCAGGGATTTGAAACATGCCATTTAAAGTTAAATGTAAGGAACTGCTAAAGGATTTTTAAAGTAACAGTTTGAAGTTCACCCAATTTCAGAGGTAAATAATTATCTTATTTCTATAAATAAAGAAATCAGTGATGTGCAAAGAGGTTAAATAGTTTGCCTTCCTACAGTAAATCAGTGCCCTTGTTAACCAAAAAGAGCGGTACCTGAGCATCATTTTCCTTACAAACATACACATCTTCTTAAGAAGACACTTAAGTCAGCTTTTTTTTTTTTTTTTTTTGGTAAAGGATTGCACATGCAAGCAAGTGTTCTACCAGTTGAGTTATGCTTCCGGGCCTTTTGTTTTTAAGACAAGGTCTTACCCCTATCTTTGCCCAAACTGGTCTCCAATCCATCTCTTGAGTAGCTGTGGTTACAGGTGTGTACTACCACGCCTGACTAAGTCAGCTCTTATTATAGAACATTTAATATA
Source organism: Castor canadensis (assembly GCF_047511655.1). Classification (NCBI taxonomy): domain Eukaryota; kingdom Metazoa; phylum Chordata; class Mammalia; order Rodentia; family Castoridae; genus Castor; species Castor canadensis. The sequence continues at coordinate 190,262 of NC_133386.1, read as the reverse complement.
AAGTGGACCAAAATTATACCCTTCCACATATCTGTTTGCACATATCTATATATGTCTACTGGGTTCTGGTAAAATGGGTAGTGTTAGAAGCTCAAAGACTTAACTCAGTACAGATTCCTGTCAATTGTTACAGTGTCATTTACAATAAGACCACGGCCAACTTGGGCAAGAGGAAAGTACCTTCTTGAATAGAGTTTTCAAGACAGTTTAGGTTTTTGCTGATTAAGCACCAAGGTATCCCAGTTATGATGGTAATTTTTCTAAAATACATTCTTTCTCTGTTTTTAAGTTGAATGTGGTGAATGTGATATAAACATTCCTTAATGATCTCAGGTGAACATGTTTAACATAATTTTTGTTGAGGTGGAAACAGTATGTTCTTAGGTTTGTTGATGCATGTGCAGCTGATGCCCCTGTTACTCCTTTGGAGTTTTTAATGTCTTTCTGCTTTTAGTTTGTCTGTCCTTTGGTTTCCCTGTGTCAGCTGGTAGCATACCTGCTTGAAATTGCCCTTTCCCTATACTCTTCTCTAGTCTGGCTTCAGGAGCTAATTGTTAGAACTGAGTAGAAAAATAGTCCATAAGTGGTAAAAGAGCCTGAAGGAGTTTCTCATGAATGTGTTGTTTTAACTTTGTGGACCTTTTAATTTATGCCCTGAATTCCAGATAAGTGAGGCATTATAAATGTGTATAGGTGTACACACATTTTCTCTTTTCTGTGTTCAGTGACAGTGGTTTTCATACCTCAGCCTCTAGGAGTTTTTGTAGACCTGCAGTGGGGTAAGGAAAGGCCAAAGGCACAGAGTTCTGGGTTTCTGGGAAAAGCCAAACACTACTGTCTTGACCATCCTGTTAGGGCCCTTGTGAGTGAATGGAAATAACCTATGGGAAGGAGGGCTGGGCCCACCTGGCATGTAGTAACCAGGTCACCCTTAAGTGCATCGAGGTCAGGTGAGGGGTGAGGCCTAGTGAAAGAAAGCCCAGCAATTGAGACCGGTGAGCTCAAGTCCCTAGTATTCCTGTTAGTTATTGCCTCCCTAACAAGTGCACCTGCCTTCTTTGCTGGAGTTTGTCTTTGACAGAACAGGGTAAACAACATTGACAGTGTGTCAGATTTGGGCCAGTGAAACTAGTGGGCACATCTGCCATGGAGCTTTTGGGATAAACTGCACACAAAGTGTCTACTCAGTTACATTTTGACATTCGTATATATACCTCCCGGCTTTGAGCCCTTGTCATCTCCTTTCAAGATCATCATCTAATCAGGGATTTGGTCTGTTTGTTGCTATATCCATGGCCCTAGCAGGGACCTGAAACATGGTAAAATACTCCACTCCACTGGCATTTACCAATGAATATAGGAATTTGGTTGTGTGGCAGAGTACTGCAATGCTTGTTTGCAGGTCATGCTTCTGGGGGCTCTGCTTGAGTCCATGGTCTCTGGGTCCAGACCTTCCCTAGATAAGCATTGGCTTATTAGCAGTTGAAGACTTTGAAATATACCTGAAGGCATCCTTAGGAATCAACGGAAGAAGGGTGCTGTTGTTGGTTTCTACCAGTGTTTGTAAGTTGAAAGACCGAGAATAAATGAGCTTCTGGATTTCTCCTTCTCCTTCCCAAATCCCTATTCACTGGTAACCCAGTAGTTGGGACTGGTCTGGCTGTCAGGAGAGTGGAGCCATACCCAGGGGTATGGATATTCCAACTGCCCTGTGTGCCTACAGCTCTGCACAACAACTTCCAAAATTTCCTGAATTGATGTTTGCTTCCCAAGCCCTGGGGTAAGCTGCTGGAGGGCAGTGTTGCTAATTTGCACTCTATCTTTGGCCAGAATTGGGGTCTATAAACTGTGGATCCCTGATTTTTCTGTATATAGCTGCCCTTGGGTTCATTCGTTTATTCTTTTTTTTTTTGCAGTACTAGGGCTTGAACTCAGGCCCTACACCTTGAGCCACTCCACCAAACCCTTTTTTTTGTGATGGGTATTTTTGATAAAGGGTCTCGCGAACTGTTTGCCTGGGCTGACTTCAAACTACAGTCCCTCCTCATCTCTACCTACTGAGTTGCTAGGATTACAGGATTGAGCTTCTGGCTCCTGGCTTCATTCATTTATGCTTTCAAATACTTATTGGTCTCCTCATATGTGAGACATTGTACTGATTGTTGTGATGTGACAGAGAACGATGTCATTGCTCTGAGAGACCCACCTTACTGGTTGTGATTCCCAGAGTGCCTCAGCTTCTGTTTTGGCAATTAAGAGGTCTACCTAATGAGTTATAACTTATGCTTTTTTTCTAAATAACCATTATCTAGGTGTGAAAACTAGAATTCATTTTATGCATACATTTTTCAGTCATCCTATAATAACTACCTTTAGAAAATGAAAAGTCACCATACATGCTCTTAGCGATAAAGGAACACACACAAAAAATAATTAACTAAAGCAGTATTCATAGCTTTCTTTGTTGGACATTTTTTTTTCCCACACCGCATGGAACTGAGTGGATGTTCTGAACAGTCAGCAGTTGAAGACCCCAAAACACACTGAAAGGCATCTTCTAATGTCCTTTTCTACCCAGGCTTTTCTTCATAAATGCCATAGAGCACACTGTTGTGCTACACTTCCTGAGGTAGTTTGTGATTCCAAATGTGAGAACTTGGCAATGTGAAAGACAGGAAGAACTAGTGCCTGCTCTGTAAGAGTCACAGTTTTTTTTTACTACAAGGAAACATTTGAATAAAATCAAAGCAGAGGATTGAAACTGAGTTACTGCAAAATAAAGAGAATATTTTGAGAAATTCACTGTTGTCATTTGCAGTTTTAATAGAAAACGATTGAAACAAAAACTCATTGGAAAGGGAAGGCAGCCAGCTAAAATGGCAGAAGCTGTCATGCACGTGTGGGTGTGTCTGTCTGGAAGGAAAGTGCCAAGTTTGTTTTGTGCCCTCCCAGCTCTGCCTCCCTGTGTGTTGGTTTCTGTGTCATGAGCCGTCTATCCACTATCTCTGAGCCCAAGAGCTTTCTGGAAGAGAATCTGCACATAGTTACTGAGTTAGGTCTCATTAGTAGGAGTCTGTTGGACCCCAGCACCCAGCATAGAGCTGGAGAGAAGCGGGGTTTTCACACAACATAGAAACTGGTCAGACTCCAGATTTATCTTTGACTTGTTCATCCTCAACAAAACTATGCATGCAAAGCCTTCTTAATTGAAAGCTAGGCATGGGACCAATTGTTTAGAGTTTATAATATCCGAGTGTTGTTTTCTGTCCATTCCGACCAGCCCTTGTGTTCTTGTATACCCTTTCCAAAGCCTTTTCCCTATTTATTTATTGTCTAGGATAATATTAAGTGATCTCCTGCACTGCAAAAAAAACAAAAAGTGTCACCTTCCTGACCATAGGGGTCCAACAGAACCCTCTAATAGCTAAGATAATCATGTTTGGATCCCAGTTTCAACTTTAGTAACTCAAATACCTTGGTTACATTTCCACGATAAACTCTATACCAATAATAGTTCATTTGTGATTTGGCGGGGGGGGGGGGGGCATATGTATTCATATCGTTTAGTAATGTCATGAGTAAGACTTCTAGATTTCAACATAAAATGTGTGATATTTATGTCTGTCTACCCAACTTTTGTATGTCTTCCCTTTTTTGACAGTATTGGAGTTTGAACTTAGTGCTTCACACTTGCTCTATGACTTGATCCACACCTCTAGCTATATTTCTTCCCTTTTAATGATTGTTAAACAGATAAGTTGAGTCATATAGTATGTGCTGTTTTTGTCTGGCTTCTTTTAGTTAACAAAAGTATTTTGAGAATTGTCCATGTTGCATGTTTCAATTTATATTTTAAGTTTTTAAATATAACTTCTACTAAGTTCTTAAGTGGAAGATCATTACTGTTTAAGAACTTAACCTGTTTTTGAATTTGGTTGAGAAATACTTTGAATAATAGTTTTAGTGAAAATCTTTAAAGATTGCTGTGGTGTACATTGTCCTTATGAAAGTCCAGCTCCAGTCATTACATATGCTTAGGTAAAGTGGCTGCTGTTTCATTTGAAAACTCTTCAGGCTCCTAGCCAGCATGTCATATTAGCTCAGTGACATGAGCTTTTTGGAATATTAAATATTTTGTTTGCTTTGAAGAGTGCCATCTGTCTAGTGATAATACCGTAGTTACTAATTATGGATTTATTTTTTCTTTGCAGATCCTTTCCAAAGTTCAGTTATGGGTGTGAGAGGTTTGCAGGGGTTTGTGGGAAGTAGCTGCCCACATATATGTACGGAAGTAAATCTCAGAGAACTGGCAGAGCACCACCAAAGCAGGCACCCTGGATGTACTCCTACCATTGTAGTGGATGCCATGTGCTGTCTCCGTTACTGGTACACTCCAGAATCTTGGATCTGCGGTGGCCAATGGCGAGAATACTTTTCTGCTCTGCGAGATTTTGTTAAATCCTTTACAACTGTTGGCATCAAGTTGATATTTTTCTTTGATGGCATGGTGGAGGAGGATAAAAGAGATGAGTGGGTAAAGCGAAGACTTAAGAACAACAGGGAGATATCCAGGATTTTCCACTATATCAAGTCACACAGGGAGCAGCCAGGGAGAAACATGTTCTTCATCCCCTCAGGGCTGGCCATATTTACTCGTTTTGCTCTGAAGGCACTGGGCCAGGAAACCTTGTGTAGCTTACAGGAGGCAGACTATGAGGTAGCATCCTATGGTCTCCAGCACAACTGTCTGGGGATTCTTGGGGAAGACACTGATTATTTAATTTATGACACTTGCCCCTACTTTTCAATTAGTGAGCTGTGCCTGGAAAGTCTTGACACCATCATGCTCTGTCGAGAGAAGCTCTGTGAAAGTCTGGGTCTCCAAGTGGCAGACCTTCCTCTGTTGTCCTGCCTGCTTGGCAATGACGTCATTCCAGAGGGCATGTTTGAAAGCTTTCGGTACAAGTGTTTGTCTTCCTACACTTCTGTGAAAGATAACTTTGATAGAAAAGGCAATGTTATTTTAGCTATATCAGAACATATATCCAAAGTTCTTCATTTGTATCAAGGTGAGAAAAAACTAGAAGAGATGTTACCTTTGGGACCAAACAAAGCTCTTTTTTACAAAGGAATAGCATCATATCTTTTGCCAGGACAGAAATCTCCATGGCTTTTCCAGAAACCCCAAAGTGTAATAATGGACAAGCAGGTAATATCCATGAATTCAGATCCTGACTGCAAGCAAGAGATCCCCATATATGCAGATCCTGAAACCAAGGAAGAAGTTCCCATGTGCACAGATCCTGAATCCAAGCAAGAACTTCCCGTATGCACAGACCCTGAAGTCAAGCAAAAATTACCTGTAGGAACTGACCGTGAATTTAATCTAGAAGCACCCATGTGTACACACCCTGAAATTAATCAAGAAGACCCCATGGATATGGAGCCTGAAATAAAGCAACAAGTAACTGTGGTCTCAGACCCCAGAATCTTAAAGGTAGGTAAATGTGCCTCCCTCAGTCTAAGAAGCCATGATAAAAATATATCCACTGGTGAATGTGTTAGTGAATATTTATTGACCACCTGCTAAGGGACTGCAGGGAAACACAGATAGGCACCTCTGAGTCTAGTTAGTAAGGATGACCCTGTATGTAAAAGCACATTGTAACCTACTTTTGATACTGTCACATGAATATGATGGGAAATAGCTGTAGGAATTGTAAGGTACAAGGAGAAGGCTCCAAAGAAGTTTCTTTCCCCTAAAAATGTCGTTATTGCATCTTTATCTTTGAGGTAGTGTTTTGCTGGATATGGAATTTTAGGCATTTTTTTTGTTGTTCAGCAGTTTAAAGGTGTCATTATATTTTCTGGCTGGCATGTTTCTCATGGTGACAATGATTCTTCTTACTGTTGTCCCTGTATGTCATATGCCTTTTTCCCTCAGCTGTCTGTAGGATTTTTTTTCTCCTTATCATTGATTGGTTTTCAGCAGTTTGATGAAGAAGAGCTTTGCATTCTAAAGCTCTGTAAGTTCCCTGTCTCCCTGTGGGTCTCTTGAGCTTCTTGGATGTGTGGGTTTGAATTTTCTGTCATGTTTGAAAGAAGAGCTTTATTTCATCAAGGATTTTTTTTTGTCTGAATCCCTTTTATGTCTGCCTCTGTTTATTGACTTCCTATATAAGGGGCCCACTTATTGCTTATTCTCATGTCTAGTATTTTTTGATAGTTTGCTGGAACTTTTGGGTGCTTTGAAGAATGTTAAAACTTATTCTGCCAGCACTTAATTTTCCTGGTCCTTCCTCGAACCTCACCTTTAAGGAGGTTAAGGAGAGGTTAGATATGATAAAGATTAAAATGCGTAAGCAAAGGGTGGTTGGTTCTGATTTGGAGAGGAGGAATCTGTTTAGAAGCCTGTGAAGTGGGGGTTGGGAAGCAGTTGCAGGAAATGTTCCAGGTGGGATTTTTGCTCTTGAGGCACAGGAAAGGTGAGAGAGGACTGTTGGTGAGAAATGACGAAGATGTTCTGAGCCTGGAGACCGATAATTTCTATGAGGACAAAATGGCATAAAAGGAGACAAAGGACACTGAGGTGTCATAGTGGGGCCAAAAGTATGATGAAGACTTTGTTATTCAGATGTCCTGAGGAGGGAAGTAGGGAAACTTTTTCTAAGAAGACAACATGGCAGTGATGTGAAGGATGGGTTGGAAAGAGGGCCCAGTTAGGAGTCTTTTGCAGTGACTCTTGTGAGAGTCACTTAGGAGGTCTTGAGTAGATGAGGAAATGAGATACTACAGAAATATGATGATTGGTAGACAGTTGGAGGCAGGAGGAGGAAAGGTAATATAAATGGATTTGAACCTGGTAGTCCAAAGGAAAGAAAGCACAAATGCCACTCAGTGTCAAGAGTTTGAATGGCAGTTACTCATTTGTAAGTGCTTTAGCAAAACTGGCCTATGATGAACACTGTCAACTTTCTGTTTGAAGCAGGTTTTGTTTCACTGTGTGTTTTCAAGAAACCTATTTGAGTTTCAGGTTGCTAGGACTCATCACGTCCATGCAGAAAGCTACCTGGTGTACAACATCATGAGCGGCAGGGAGATTGAGTGCAGCAATACCCTGGAGGATGAGCTGGACCAAGCCCTGCCCAGCCAGGCCTTCATCTACCGTCCTGTCCGACAGCGGGTGTACTCACTCCTACTGGGAGACTGTAAAGGTGAGAGCTGCTTGGTCTTTTATAGCAGTAGTTCTGCTTGGAGTTGAATTCTGGGAAACTTCCAGATGAAGTAGAGTGCTTTCTTTCAGGTCAAGCAGACAATTAAGCAGGTTTTGTTTTTCTGTAAAATCTACAGTTAAGAATGCCACTCACATCTGCAAAAAATTAAGGGTTAATGCCACAAGAGATCTACATCTTAATTAGCAAGCAGTTGATCAGAGTCTGTTCCCATTGCCTACTTAGCAAAAAGAGTAGGAGAGAACCATCAATGTCCAGAGCAGTAAAAATGAGAAGACTTTCAACACCAGGTATAAAGTTAACTAGGGCCTCTTAACTCACTGTTAGGAATAGTTTGGAGTTAAGTGCCATGGACCTAGAGAGAAGAGGGATGGTGTGCGCATTAAAAAGAAATTTCAAGTTGAAATTTGGAAGGAAGGGGGAAGGCTGGGGTTCTGAGAAAGGACTCAGACTCCGAGTGCTCAACTCCCTCCGTATTTATTGAGTTGCTGTGTATAGCTATTGATCACGAAGCACATGTGGTTTAATAGTTAACTTCCGGGCAAAACAGGATATATTTTTAAATTTCTGTGCTCTGAAAAACAGCATGTAACACTGTTGAATGCTGAAACAATCATGCGTGCAAGGAATTCATGGTTCTTAGAACAATGCTGGGAGGACATTGTCTGCAGTATCACATCCCATAACCAGATACTCAGTCTTCTAAGTAATCTGGCCACAAGTTCATGAACTTCTGATATTCATTACATCACATGGTCTCCAACAGTTAAGAGCATAGAAGAGCACTTCATATTACACACCAGTGAATTGTAATGCATGTAGTTTACATCTTAGGTTAGACCTTGTTCATCCTAAGGAACTTTATGGTCTTGCATTTTAGACAGAAGCTTTATGGTCTGATTGGAGGGCTTTGATGATAGCACACTGTGACTATGATAGGAGGGAGAAAGTAGGATGCTGGGTAAAGGCTGTCTGAAGACCATTATTTGCCTGAGTACCATTATTTCAAACATCAGTTATTAACAATGTTGGTCTACTATTTCAGAAAGTAAACATTTACATAATCTTAAAATGGTGATATGAACATAGATTAAAAAGACAGTATTCTTTTGGTAGTAGTACATTCTTAGAGTCCAGGGTTCAGTAGACTTCTAGCACTACTCAGCATGTGCTGCCTCTCCCTACATGCACTGCAGACACCCATGTAACCTAAGGAAGAAGACACAAAGATGTTCAAGATGTGGTTTAAACACAGAAATGAAAGAACCTGCATAATAAACTCTGGAGCTAAATACTGTTTAAATATTTTTTCCTATTTTTCTTATGAGGATTTTCTGCCCATGTTCTTTCTTAATTTGAGTGATTACACATTAACTAATAATTTTTTTTAAAAAAAGTATATCCCTTAGGCTGGCAGAATGATTCAAGTGGTAGAGCACCTGCCTAGCAAAATGTGAGACCCTGAGTTCAAACCCTAGTACCACCAAAAAGGTATCTTCCTCATGAAACAAATTTTACATTATAGAATAATATTTACTTGGAATTATATTTCATTTAATGAGATTAAGCCATATAAACTTCATATAAATTTCATACTTTGCTGATGTAATTTATTTATAGTCATACAGAAAACTTTATTAGATAACCACATAAAGAGGGAAAATTACTCAAATTGAACTTGTCTTCATAATTGATCTTGAATTCCTTTTTCCCCCTTCAACTTTTTGGCTTTGTACATGAAGTTTACATGATGAGGATATGAAAATAAGATGTTGCTGTTGGTTTTTTATTTATGAAGTATGCTCCAGTATCTTCTTATCTTAGTTTATGCCATATGCTAAGATTGTATGTCTTCTCATTGTTGGATATTGTGTTCTATCAGTAGTGCCTGTATGGCTCATTCTTAGCTGTTGAGAGAAGACATTAAAGTGTCCGTCTATTACTGGGAATTTGTCTGTTTATTTCTTCAGTTCTGTTGCTGATTGTGTCAAGTATTTTAAAGTTCTGTTGTTTGGAGCATATTTATTGAGGGTGGTTATTTTGTAATGAATTGAGTATAGTAAAAATGGAAAGTTACAAAATTTCCCTTTTTAAAAAATCTGGGCTCAAACAATAGATACCTGCCTAGCAAGCATGAAGTCCTGAGTTCAAATCCCAGTACCACCAAAAAATAAACAAACATTTAAAAATCTGAAATAGTCCTTCTCCTGAAGTTGACTTTGATATTAATATATGTACTTATGTTTCTAGCGATTAATGTTTATGTGGTCCATCTTTTTTCCTATTGTTTTTCTTTAAAGCTATTTCTTAGTATTTAAAGTATATCTCTTTAAACTGCATATTCGGCCTAACAATCTTCCTTTTTTTCCATTAATTTTTTTATTAGGATATGTTTGTTGTACAGGGGATTCATTGTGACAATTCCATATAGGCTTATATTGTACATTGGTTAGATCACCCCTACTGTTTTCTCTCCCTCAACTCCGTCCCTGCCCCACTTAAAACTGTTGTAAGAAGTTTCTTTGTTCTATTTTGTATAAGTATATGAAGTCCATCAACTATATTCCCTCACCTTAATCTCCTTCATTCACCCTCCTTTCCCATTAGTGTCCCCCCAATACCTATTTTACAATCTTGTCTTTGTTATTAATAGCTAAGTCCATGTTCAAAGGAGTTTTTCAGTGTATCCCTGTCGTGAGTATACTTTACTTTAGTCCATTCAACCCCTTTCATTTCTCTCCCTTACCCGTTTACCTCCAACCCCCCATTTTTGACAGTTTTCAATATATATCCTTATTTCCTCTGCCTTCACAGATACTGTGTTTTATGATATTATTAATGCTCCTTCTCCTTTCCTCTCCCCCCTCCCCGAGTTCCACAGAGTAGTTCCACTGTTACAGACATGTTCTATGTATGAGTTTGTGTATAGTCATGTTTGTTTTAGTGGATATGTTTATCTTTTGGCTCTGTCTTCCACGTATGAGAGAAAACATGAGGCCTTTGTGTTTCTGAACCTGGCTTACTTCACTTAACCTGATGTCCTCCAATTGCATCCATTTACCATCAAACCACATATTGTCATTATTCCTTGTGGCTGAGTAAAACTCCATTGTGTGTATATACCACGTTTTCTTGATCCATTCATCAGTTGTAGGGCTTCTGAGTTGTTTCCATAGCTTGGCCATTGTGGATAGTTCTGCGATGAGCATCAGTGTACAGGTGTCTCTGTTATATCCTGACTTACATTCTTTGGATAGATGCCCACGAGTGGTATCACTGGATCGTATGGCAGTTCTGTTTTTAGCTTTTTGAGGAATCTCCATACAGCTTTAGATAATGGTTGTACTAATTTGCATTCCCACCAACAGTGTATAAGAGTTCCTGTTTCACTGCATCCTCACCAGCATTTGTTGTTTTTCTTGAATATGGTCATTCTAATCAGGGTGAGATAAAATCTTAGTGCAGTTTTGATTTACATCTCTTTTTTAGTCAGGGAAGTTGAATATTCCTTAGTTATTCATTGGCCATTTGTATCTCTTCCTTTGAGAATTCCCTGTTTAGTTTATATGCCCATTTCTTCATTGGGATATTGATTCTTTGGGAGTTGAGTTTTTTGAGTTCCCTGTAGATTTTGTATATTAGTCCCTTACCAGATGAAGAGCTGGCAAAGATTTTCTCCCATTCTGTGGGCAGTCTCTTAAGTCTAGAGACTATTTCCTTTGCTGTGCAGAAGCTTTTTAGTTTAATGTAGTCCCATTTGTTCATTCTTTCTCTTAGATGCTAAGCCTTTTGAGTTCTATTTAGGAAGTCACTCCCTATACCTATATTTTCCAGTGTATTTCCTACTGCTTCCTGTAGTTGTTTCAAAGTTTCAGGCCTTATGTTAAGGTCTTTGATCAACTTTGAGTTGATATTGATACAGGGTGAGAGATAGGATTCTAATTTCAGTTTTCTGCATGCAGATATCCAGTTTTCCCAGAAACATTTGTTGAAGAGGCTGTCTTTTTTCCATTGTGTGTTTTGGGCTCCTTTATTGAAGATCAGTTGGCTGTATCTGCATGGCTTTATAGCTGGGTCTTCTGTTCTGTTCTGTTGGTCTTCATATCTGTTTTTGTGCCAATACCATGCTGTTTTTATTGTTATGGCTCTGTAGTATAGTTGAAGTTAGGAATTGTGATACCTCCAGCATTGGACTTTTTACTCAGAATTGCTTTGGCTGTTCTAGGTCTTTTGTGTTTCCATATAATTTTAGGATTGATCTTTCTATTTCTGTGAAGAATGCCATTGGGATTTTGATAGGGATTGCATTGAACATATAAATTGCTTTTGGTAGTGTGGCCATCTTCACAGTGTTGATTCTACCAATACATGAGTATTAGAGATCTTTCCATCTTCTGAGGTCTTCTTCAGTTTGTTTCTTCAGTGGTTTATAGTTTTTATTGTAAAGGTCTTTTGTTTCCTTTGTTAAATTCATTCCATAGTACTTTTCTTTTCTTTTCTTTTTTTTGAGGCTATTATAAATGGGATTGTTTCCCTGATTTCTTTCTCAGTCTGTTCATTATAGGAAGGCTACTGATTTCTATTAATTTTGTATCCTGCTACTTTGCCAAAAGAGTTTATTATTTCTAATAGTTTTTTTGGTGGAGTTTCTATGGTCTTAGGTATAGAAACATGTCATCTTTAAAAAATATTTTTAATAGTTCTGTGAGTTTTTTTTTTTCTTTTTGAGACAGAATCTTGCTGTGTCACCCAGTGTGGCCTCAAACTCACAATCCTCTTGCCTCAGCCTCCTAAGTGCTGTAATTACAGCTACCATACCTGACTCAGTACCTCTGTCTTTTAATTGGAATGCTTAGACCATTTACATTTAATGTAATTGTGGACATTCTTGGGTTTGTCTTCCATTTTGTTTTTTTGACTTCTTTAGGATTCATTGAATGATTTTTATGATCTTGTTTTATAGCCTCATTTAGGTTTTTAGATTTGTCCTTTTTTTTGTTTGTGTGGTCACCCTAGAGTTTACAGTATATATCTTTAACATGCAACTTACCTTGGAATAATAGTGTGTTAACAGATGCATAAAGTAAAAGCCTCCCGACAGCTTTACTTTGGTTTTGTGTCTCCTGAATATTTTTTGAAAACTTCAGCTTGAAATATAGACTTACACAAAGAGATAGTACATAGATTTCCTTGGACTTTTACCCAGCTTCCCCCAAAGATGACTTCAGTGACTGTTGTGTAACATCAAAACTAGGAAATGGACACTGGTACAGTAAGATTAACTAGGCTGCAGACTTTACTCACTTTTGAACACATACTTGTGCATGCATGGGTGTGTAGTTCTGTCTTGCCCTCTGTAAGCACCTCTACAACCAAGATGCAGAGCTAGTTGCTATTGCCCTTCCGGGCCAACTCTTCCTCCTCATCCCCTGCAGCTACTATGGGCCTCCATCTCAATGTCTCCATTCATTTCAAGACTACTGTAGTGTGTAACCATGCTTTAAACCCATAATACATGGTTGATGTTTTTAGTTTAAACCAGGGGTTGGCAAAGCTTTTTCTGTGAAGGACCAGACGATAATAAATATTTTAGGTTTTGAGGCCCCCACAATCTCTGTAACACCACTCAGCTCTGCTGTTGTAGTGTAAGAGTAGCCATAGGCAGTGTAGATAGATGACTGAGATTACACCAGCAGATCTTTAGTTTTCCCTTACAGCAAGATTTGAATTTTATGTGATACTCCTCAGTCATAAAACATTCTTTTTTCTCCCGACCATTTAAAATTATGAAGAGCTTTATTGGTTTTCAGACTATGAAAAGCAGGCAGGCCAGTTTGGCTCATGGGAAGTAGTGACAATGCCTATTTTAAGCACTGAATTGTTTTTTTTAAAGAAATTAATAAGTGAGAGTGAGTCTTTTGTATTTGGCATTTCCACTGTTTGTCATTTCTTTGTGTGAATTCCAACTCATATCTTCCTTCTTTATCAAGAGAACTTGCTTTGATATTTCTTACTGTGAGTCTGAGATTTCCTGAGGTTTTTTTTGTCCTGAAAATGTCTTTAATGCATCTCCATCTTTGAGGTAGTGTTTTGCTGGATATGGAATTTTAGGCATGTTTTTTGTTCATCAGTTTAAAGGTATCATTATGTTTTCTGGCTTGCATGTTTCTCATGGTGACAGTGATTCTTCTTACTGTTGTTCCTATATGTCATATGCCTTTTTCCCTCAGCTGTCTGTAGGATTTTTCTCATCATTGGTTTTCAGCAGTTTGATGAAGAGCTAAAGCTCTGTAAGTTCCCTGTCTCCCTGTGCGTCTCTTGAGCTTCTTGGATGTGTGGGTTTGAATTTTCTGTCATGTTTGAAAGAAGTTGAGCTTTATTTCATCAAGGATTTTTTTCTGTCTGAATCCCTTTCATGTCTGCCTCTGGACTGTTTATTGACTTCTTATAAAGGGCCCATATATTTGCTTACTCTTACATCTAGTATTTTTTGGTGGTTTGCTGGAACTTTTAGGTGCTGTGAAGAATGTTAAAACTTATTCTTTCAGCACTTAATTTTCCTGGTCCTTTCTCAAGCCTCACCTCTAAACTTTAATCTCAGGGTTAGTCTGCTGTCACTTCTGCAGAGCTAACACCACCCTGTTCTTCAGTCATGGCTTTATTGGACTGTCACCTGAGCTCCTTGATTACTAGATGATGGGAACACTGCTGTCATTAGGCTCCATATAAGCTCCAATGGTTGGTCAGCTCCTGTAGCTGATACTGCCTGATAAAGGGACAGCCTTGTCTTCAGCCATTTGCAAGGGTACTTGGCTCTACATATCCCAGGTGTGACAACTAAATCACTGTTTGTTGTGAGGCTGCATTCTGGAAAGTGCCTCTGGAGGGAAGTTGGGGTGGTTTAGCATTGTTTCTCTTCCCTCTGGGATCATAGGCTGACACTGCCCAATGTCCAGCAGTGAGAACAGTTGTTTCAACTGCTCATCTAGTTCATGTGTTGCTGATGACTGGCAGCACTACCATTCTTAGCTGCCTTGTCTTCTAGTACCACAATGCTGATGAATTCAACTGCAAGGTGCCTTGTGTTCCTTTTTATCTTCGGGGTAGTTTGGAGGTACTCTTAATCCTTCATGTTTAGCACATTTGTTCTCATGATCTATTTTCTCTTACTGGAACTGCCATGAGTTGAATGTCAAACTTCTTAGAGTGATATTCTGCTTCTTCATCTCTTAATTCCTATTTTTGTTTTCTTGTCCTACATTATTTTTCAGCTGTATCATAAAGGAGCTTCCCCCACTCTTTCCACTTTGTATCACAGCCTGTGTTCCCCTGACCTGCTACTCTTGACTCTTCATTAAAGCTCTGTGTCATCTTTGTAGCATCTGCCCTAACACAGGAGTTGTGATGAAATCTTTCCTCCCTCTCTGAGGTTCCTGTTCTCTGCCAGCCTCCACACCTTGGAATCCTATATACCAGAGCTATCTCACTCATTTGGCAATGCCTGAAAAGTTGTTTCCAGTTGGCAAATATAAAATCTGTTTTTCTTGGTTAGGCCAGTCTTCTGATCTTTAGGCATGGACCTGATCAATTCTTTTTATCCTTCAAGTCCTTAAAACTAACTCCTCCAAAAGTCAGCTCTCTAAGCATGTGATGCCTTTAATTCTGAGACTTACCACAGTGGTACTTGCATGCTTATTCATGTGCTCATTTGTCTGAGTCCCTTGTCCTCACTGGGGCTGAGAGCTGAGCTAGATGGAGGTCATTTTGCTATACCTAACAGATTTCTTGGTGTGAATCAAGAGATCAGTGTATATGTTTTGAATATATGTTTGAAATATTGTCTCTTCAGGTGTGTTTGCATTTAGTAGGGCATTCCTTAGAAAAGGGTCACTCTGGTAGTTGAATTCTCTCCAGGTAAGAGAAAGACTTGGTGAATGGCTATCTCTATCTATGTCAGTCTGGCTAGCTGAATGGAGCCCACTCACGTAAAATCCTGACCACATGGTATAAGCCTGTCTCATATTTGCATGGCATTTTGGCACTTGAGGCCTGAATTCCAAGGTCTGAAGTAGCAGGCTAGTGTGCTGGTACTTAGAGCTTCTCATTGTAGGTGCCTGTTGGATCCTGACCTGCTGAGCCAGCTTCTGTGATGGTCCCAGAGGGAACCTCTTTAGGGTGTGTAGGTTGGTATTACTGTGTATGTACTTTGTATAGTTGAATATGTGGTATTCATATGATCTGATGTTGTTGCCAGCACCCACAGCCATCTGCCCATTCTTGGCTTCATACCCAGTCTTGCCTCTGATTCTAACTCTGTTTTTTTGTCTTCCTAATGTCATCATAGCTTAAATCACTTTATGAAACCTTGTGCATTTCAGGATGTAGAAGAGACTTGAAAAGATCAAAAGGCAGATATGTTCTCTAAGTCTCACAAGTCATGGGGAAGCCCACACATGCTGGCAGCCTTGAACAGTTGGTTAGTCCTTTGTCATTTTCATTCTCCTCATTTCTGCCCAGCAGACATTCTAAAGATGCAGGGAAACTTTGGAGTTGTTGGTAGCATGTAACAAGAACAGTCATCAGTTTCTGAGTACAGACTTTGTCCATTGGTTCATCAGCTCCTCAGAGTCCTAAAGATCTACTTAAAGGTGGATTTTTCAAATATATACAAAAAAAATAAGAATATAAGAACTAAGGCCACACACAATTACAGATTAAGCCTGTAATATAAAAGTATTATAGAACCATAAGGACAAATATATTTTCTTAAAAGACTGGATGATAATCATTAAATTGGACATCCCAGTGATGAAGAGGTTAAATTAACGTTGCTTCTCCTCATTCCTTTTGCCCCTCCCCAGTGCCAGCCCCACCCCTACCCTGGAATCCTCCCAGTCTGTCCCCTTTGCCTATGAGAGGAGGTTGAGCACCATTTGGGAATGTGTGTGTGCATGTGGTCCAGGCATAGTTTTTAGGCAAGACATCAGAAATATAAATAGTTCCACAGTTTTACTCCCAGGAAAAACAAGATATGGTTAAAAAAAAAAAAGATTTTTCATAGTTGAAAGGTATATCTGCTTTTTGGGAATATCAAAATAACAAGCTTGATGTTGTTGTCTGTTTGCCTGTAAAATGGCCAGCATGAAGGTGTTCTATCGCAGAGACACAGTATTTCTTTCACCTTTGAATTCATCCCAGCACAGGAAAAGTTCCTGTGGCAAAAGCAACCTTCTCTTAATGAATGCCAGGCTATGTCTTCTTTTTCTCAATGTATAAAAGATTATTTCATTTTTAATTCAGACAAACCAAACTATGGCAAACATTTCTGACAGAGTTTCAGAATGATGAGGTGCCTCAGAGAATGGGCTACATTTTAGATTTTCCAATAGAATTCTTACTCTAAGCAGGTCTCAGCCTGCTTTTGAAAGGCAGTGGGAGGTGCAGCTGCATCTTAGCGAGCCATTACCTGGGCCAGAGGTCCAAAAATTCCTAAGGATGCATCTGAAGGAGTTAGGTCAGATAAAGACATTGTCCAGATTAGACTTACTCTTTGCAGATGCCACTGTATGCTGCACTTTGGATAGAGGGAAACAAAGCCACTGAAGGCCTGTTGCACAATGAATGACAAAGGTGAGTTTGGAGCACAGTCTGTAGGACCCTGGTTGTGATTTAAATTGCCCCACAGAGAATATGAAGGGTTTCTTTCTTTTCTTTTTTTTTTGATATTTTGGTTTTGGTCATGGTACTGGGGGTTTGACTCAGGGTTTGAATTCAGGGCTTCATAGTTGTTAGGTAGGCACTCTATTGCTTGAGCCACTCCACCAGCCCTTTTTGGTGTTGGGTGTTTTCAAGAGAGGGTCTTGGGAACTATTTGCCTGGAGATGGCTTTATACTGTGCTTCTCCTGATCTCTGCCTCCTGAGTAGCTAGGATTTTAGGCGTGAGCCACTGGTGCCAGGGAAAGATGAAGTTTTTAATATCCCTTCCTGCTTATTTCTCATTTCTTTTCCTGTGTCCTTCATAATTTACCACAATTTCAGATGGAATGTCATTTAGACAATGAAAAACCATGTCAACAGGTATAATTCATCTTTTATCCTTTGTCTAGTCAATCTTATATATGAAAACCAGTTTTTCCTGTGCAAACCTCTGTATAATGCATGGCTGTCAGTACTGAATTCTGACCAGCATACTTTTAATTTTGGTGATTTCCTGAGACAGTTAGCAATGTCTTCTCCAGTGAGTCAGTGAAAGCCGTAGCAGTTTAGGACATTGTCCACTCAGGCTGTCTTTTTAATGTGGCAGAATCCTCCACAAGAGGATTACATAGTAAGTGGGCAGTGTTTTTCTTTCTCTTTTAATCTATAGGACTCTTTCTCAGGTTTTCTTTTAGTGTGAAATTGATGTTGAGTTGAACGTGTTCATTAAACTCAGTTCATGAGCATCTGGTTTATCCTCTGCTAAAGCATGGCAAGTCTTTGCTGTCGGGAGGTCATAGTTAGGGTGGGTAGTAGGCTGCATGTAGGAAGGAACTTGCAGTACTCAGCCAGAGCACTGCAGTGGGTGAGGGGTGGAAAGGCATTGTCCACCAGGTGATCTCTGATCTCTGAGCTGAAATTAAAGGGAGAGTAGGAGTTAATCAAATGAAGATCAAGGGAGGTGGCAGGCAGGGCAGCAGGGTATGTTTTAAATGGGGAGGCAAGTAGAGGCATGAGTTTGAAGACCCTGAGGATCTGCAGCCTGGCTGGTGCATGAAGTATTCTCAGTTCCTAGAATTTTTTATTAGAGTCCTCAATTTTTGCATTTCCACAAGAGAAGAATTCAAGCAAAAGCAAGAGCAGTATTTATTAAGAGAAGTGGAATTACACCCTTGACATCTAACCTTTGGAAGTTCCAGCCTTTATAATTGGTGTAAGGGGGGAGCTTTGTTTGAATCCCTCCCTCTTCTCTACCTCTAAGGGCATGTCTTCTTCCTGTGATTGACGTCTCCCTCATTATATAACAAAAAAATCATTCTATGCATGTGATTACCCACAACCATCTATGAAAAGCCCATGAGGGTCAGGGGAGAGAATAACTGCAGTTATGATAAGATTAAAATGACGTTACTGACCCCAAAGTAACTCTTGGTCACTCCAGCTGGTTTGAGCTGGAGCTGGTAGTGTGCTTTGGCAGCCTTTACATTCTTTTCTGTAACTGGATGGGAAGATATGTAACTCCTGTGTAGCTGATTGTCTTAGCACTCAAGATCAGTATGTTGCTAGGCATGGACTGAACACTCTGTTTCTCCTTGGCTCATTGCTATGTCTAACTGCATCTAACATCCCCAGCAGTATCTCATGGTCTGGGAACAGCTTAGAGATGGGACCTCCAGCCCAGACAGAAACTCTGGGAACAGGCCCCATGTGTGCTTCCACACAACCTCTGCAACTTTGCTGCAGCCCACCTGAGAGTTGCTGCAGCAAGGCAAGCATCAGGTGGGCTGGGGTCTGCACTTGTATTTGAGGGTCTTGGGTAGTGTTGAGGGATCTTTATTGGGCAGCAGCCTGATTTTCATTTTAAAAAAAGCAAAACCTAAAAGGCCTCCCTTCATTTACAGTAGAAATGGCCCTGGTTGGAGTTGAGAGACTACAGACAGGAGTTGTAAGAGCCTGTTCTGACTCGTTTCAGCAAGAAACAGCTAGGCAGGCACCAGTGTGGAGGAGTGAGTTGCAGGCAGAGTTCTCTTTCCAGGCCTAAAGGTTCCTTCTGAGAGTGTGCTTTTGAGGGAAAGGCATAGCTTAGGAGACTGTGGTTTGAGTATTTTGGGAGCTGCTGAGACAAGGAGTGAGTGCCTAGGATCTGGAAGTCCACTGTTGAGACAGAGAATAGGATAAGGAATGACACATGGAGGGAAGATAGTCAGTTTGTCTTGGGCTTGTTGACACTGTTGGCACTCTAGGAAGAGTGGGGTAGTGGTGAGATGGGGTCCTAGAGAGACTCCAGGCTTGTCCCAGGTGTTGTGCTGACTAGCTATGCAGTGGTGTTTACCTCTCCAGCTTTTTCTGGAGTAGTTGTGTAATGTGGGGATGATAACTACTTGTAAAGCTGCACAGGTTCCAAGAGGTGCAGGATAATATGTTTCCCATGGGAACCAGTGAGGACCAGCAGGTGGCCTGTTCCTCAAACTTGTGTCTGAACTTCAAGGAGGCATGGGCTAATGATAGGCTTGGAGCCCTGGGTAGAGGGCTGTGGGTGTGCACTAGGGCAGGACCAGACCCAAGGAATGCCAGTGTTTTGAATGGGTAGGAAGAGAGCATCTTCACAGAGGAAAGAAGACCAGGTGGGGAAGAGCTAGAGACAGGCATGGACCAGATGCAAGGAATGCAGGAATGTGAGGACAAACAGGACCCACTGGGTCTCATAAGTAGGAGATCATCAGTGGCGCTGGCAGCATTGTCTCAGTGGAGCAGTATGGACTGAAGCCATACTAGGGGACTGAGTGAGCGAGCAGGGCAAAACTGCTACTGTCTGAAGGCAGGAGAGAAGCAATAGCTTAAGTCCGGGGGGCTTGAGCACAAAGGAGCCCAGATGAAGGACCAGTGGTTATAGAAAGGTCTCTGAGGATTGGGGCCAGAAATGAAGACAGGTTTTCCAACAGGGACATTGGACCAGTGGCCATAGAGAAAGTGGCAGCTGCTGGTGAAATTGGGAGTTTTAGACCACAGATCCAAACTCCTGGGCTTCCGTATCTTAGGTCCAACCACTTGCCCCCATACTCCAAAAAAAGATGGCAGTGGTGAAGAGCATAGAAAGATTTATTAAACGGCCCAGACATACCATAGGATGAGGTAAAGTAAGCACTCAGCCCATCTTTAGCTATCTTCAGGATACAGACATAAGCTGTAGGCTTAAATAGAGAACTGGGGGCAGAGGGAAAGAGGTACACATTGAAACAGTCACAAATGTGGTTGTGGATTCAGGAGAAGTTATTATCCACAGTCATTGTCACCTGGTGGGTGATCTATCCTGAAGAAAGTCTACCATTAAGGGATAGTTTCTTTCCCTTGTGAAGATGTTATCAGTTCTCTTCTTCCTGGAGTCCAAGATGATTTCAGAGTGACTGCAAAGAGAAAGGCTTACAACAAAGACAGATACAACATGACGGCCTTTGCTTCAGTAGCTCTGCTAAGTTTTTCTCCTGCCATTTAGTTAATTGTGGGCCCAAGTAAGGAGTCATTTCTTAGCAAAAAGCAGTTTAAAGCATCTCTTATGCTGCCATTTGACAGCTTCAAGACAGACTGAGTGAGAATGTTGAATAAAAAATTTCACATTGCTTTGATGAATAAAAAATTCATGTCAAACTGAGTTGTTTATAGCAATTATTCATCCAACATAGAAACTTTGTTCTATGTTATTGCTACCAGTTTTTAAATTGTATAGTGTAACAGTTTTGATAGTGGATTAAAATAGTGAGTTCAAGACCAAAATGTACTCTATCATATTCCAGCAGTTTTCTGTAAATATTTTCTGCATTAGTGGGGAACAGAATGGAAGGAGGCAGGCAGACATAGTAGCATCTGTCGGCTGGTTCTACAGTTTTGGCTCTTACTGGAACGAGTGGGTCACCATCAGACTGGAAGTAGGCAGCAGCTGTTGTTGATCACAGTCACTCTAGTCCCCTGGGTGAGAGGATATACTCTGGGTGCAAACAAGCACTCACGGACCACATGAGTGTCGTACCTACTGACCTACTGTCTATCTTCAGATGGAGCTGGCACTGGCCCAGTTGTCAAGGAGTGGTTTGTGTACCCTGGGAACCCGCTGAGGCACCCGGACCTTGTAAGGCCTTTGCAGATGACCGTTCCAGGTATGGACAGCCTTGATCTATTTTTTATAGTATGTTATTCTCAAAATTGGATCTAAGCCAGGCATGGTGGCTCACACCTATAATCCTAGCTTCTTGGGAGGTGGAGATCAGGAGGATCATAGTTTGAGGCCAGCCTGGACAAAAAGTTAGCAGACCCCATCTCAACTAATAAAACCTTGACATGGTGGCGCATACCTGTCACTCCACCTAGGTGGGAACATAAATAGAAGGATTGTAGCCTATCTTAAAAATAACCAAAGCAAAAAGGACTGGAGGTGTGATTCCACCTCCAGTGGTAGAGTGCCTGCTTAGCAAGTGCAAGCCACTGAGTTAAAACCCCAATACCACCGAAAAAGAAGAAGAAGAAAGAATGGATCTGTTGTGCAAATGTCTGTTTTCAGAACTGCATGTAAACTGATTTTCATTTTAACCCTTGGCCCAACATGAATGTGTCTGTCTAGTAAGGTGCTAAACAGTAGCAGACAGGACACTGTAGCAGACTGTTGGATATGAGCTGTCCCTCCAAAAGCTCTTATGTTAGAAACTTGTTTTTTTTTTTTCAATAATTGTATCCTGAAAGTTCTGACCTAATTAGTGGATTAATTTATTGATGGAGTCATAATTTGATGGCTTTACTGGGAGGGAGGTGGTATGACTTAGGAGATAGGGCCTAGGTAAGGAAGGGTTGTCACTCTGGGCATGCCTGTGAGGGGCCATATCTTGTGGCCCTTCTCTGGTCTCTGCTTCTTGGCCCCCCATGAGCAAAGAGAGCAACTTTACCACATGCTCACTGTCATGACATTCCACCTCACCACAGGGCCCGAAACAGCAGAGCCAGCTGACCATGGACTGAAACCTTTTAACACCGTGAACTGAAATCTTTCCTTCTTCAAACTGTTTCTCTCAAGTATTTGTCATAGTGACAAAAGTCACCTTAACACATGGACCTATCCTGGATCAGTCTCCTATGTGGCTCTTCTTCTCCTCCTCCTGGCACTCAAGGCCCAGAGCAGATTGGGTGGTTGTGGTCAGAGGCCACTGTTGCCTTGAGCCCTGCCTCACACGTCGTGTCAGTCAGTAAACACGGAATTTTACAAGATTGGGTTCTACATACTTGCTTGAACCAACCCTTCAGAAATATATTTTGATGAGCAGTAGAAGTAGAAAAGCAAAATAAGAGGTTTATTAAAAATAAAATAAGTTTTCATGGCTGGCTTCTTGGAATAAGAGGGAGGGAAAAACAAAGTTCACCAAAAATTACATGAAGTAAATCAAAAGAGCACCCTTTCTCCCCTGCAAGTTCTCAATATCTGAACCAGGTGAGAAGTCCCTTTACTCTGGCTAGTCCTACATGTGGACAGCTATAGGGGAGGAGGATCAAGAGTGTCCAGCACTTGTATCTTATGTGTGGATACTACAAGGGAGGAGGGTCAGGAGTGTCCAGCATTTGGACTATGTCCTATGTGTAGACAGTTATAGGGAAGGAGGATCAATAGTGTCTAGCACTTGGGCTGTGTCTTACGTGTGGATAGTACAGGGGAGGAGGGTCAGGTATGTTCAGCAGTCAGGCTGTGTGCTACATGTGGACATGTTATATGTGTAATTTCTGTCTTACAGTACCTCTCCAAAAGTACTGCTAAGCAGATTATTAGTTCTCTTCATTGTTTGAATTAAAAAGAAGACTGACTATTCACTGTACCATGAATTAATCTTAAAAATCACTCTGTGTCATGTTTTAATAAACTCTTAAGAGTCATGTAAGGATCAGCCTCATGGGACTCTTGAAAACATTCTTCTTGGCACTTTGGGCTATAAAGCTGATGTGCATGCAGTACTGTGGACTACTGCCAGTCTCCCTGCCATCAAGGGCATGGCTTGCAAGCTAAATAGACTGTGAACTTTGTGGCCAGTGTTTAGGTGAAGGACTTTGAACTTAATTTGCTTACTTACTTTCTCTGTCTCTCTCTGTCTGTCTGCCTCTCTCTCTCTCTGGTGTTACTCAGGTTTGAACTCAGGGCCTTGTGCTTGCTAAGGCACAAGCCATGCCTCCAGCTCTTTTTGCTTTAGCTGCTTTTCGAATAGAGTCTCCCTTTTGTCGGGGGCAGACTTTGAACAAACCACGATCCTACCCACATCTCCCAAGTACCTGGGATTACAGATGTGAGCCACCACACCCAGTTTTGTTTGTACTTATTTTAATGATAGATAAAAGGGAAAGATTTTAAAATTTAAATGTTTTTTAAATTTCTCATGGATATGAGGAAAATTGGCAAATGATTTTAAACCAAAGTGGCCAGAAGAACATCCAGTTTCCTGTCACAGGAATTCTCACTTAACAAAGGGCAGGATACAAATAGTGGGATCCTACAGACTGACCTCTACTCCCTCAGTCAGGAAAGCCTGGGAGGTGCTTTGTTGCAACCTTGGAGCCACTTGTATCCATGTCAGATGACAGCAGTGCTGCTCAGAGTTGAGTGTTTCTTGGTTTTTCTTGTTCTTCGGAGGTAGTTTCCATTGCCTATCCATTCAGTGAGTCTCTTCTATTCTTTTTAGACTTCTTTCTCACAGCCCATGTGATTTACTGTTTTGCTTTCTTGAATGGTAGAACTAAGAAAGAAGTTCTTTTCAATAGATACTTCTCAACAAAGTGGAAAGAAGACAAGAAGTTCCAAAAAATATAATAGACTCCTTAAAAATTAGGAAGGGAAGCTGAGCATGGTGGTTCATGCTAGTAACCCTAGTGCTCAAGAGGTGGAGGATCATGAGTTCTAAGCCAGCCTGGTTGCATAGAGAGACCTGTCTCAAAAATTATAGATCAGAATGGAGTGGAGCGTAATAATCAGAAAAAGAATTCTCATTCCTGGTTGCTAGGGTCTGAAATATTTGTGCTCTTCAGATTTATACATGAAACCCAATCACTAATACAATGATTGTAGGAGGTGGCGCCTTTGAGAGGTAAGTAGGTGGGATTTGTACCCTTATAAAAGAAGCCACAGAGAGCTGCTTTGCCCTTCCCATTGTGAGGGTACAGAGAGAAGGTGCCACCTATGAGTTGGGAAACAGGCCCTCACCAAACACCAGCCATGTCAGTACCTTGATCTGGGGCTTCTGGCTTGCAGAACCTGAGAAGTAGGGCCGTTTTAAGCTGCCCAGTGTTTTGTTACAGTGGCTCAAGTGGACTAAGGCACCAGTCTGCTGTATTCAGGGAGCTAATTTTTATGTGTGTGTTCTTATTCTGTATTCCCATATTTATAAACATGCACATGTGTGCACATGTGTTGGATATAACACTGCATTCCACTTTGCAATGCATTGTGAAAGATGATGTTTTGTATAGCATGAAAAGGGGTGCCTTGGAACTTAGCTTACTTCCATGTTCTAGTTGTGTGCCTGTTTAATCTTCACAGGCTGCCCTGCTCTCCTTTCCTCCCTAGCTCACTAACATTCTTCCTTCTGAGGGTAAGTCTGGAATAGCCATGTCTATCTCCAAATCTAGAGGATTTTCTTTAGACAGTGTACAGGTGGTTTCTTCTCAGGGTTATTTTTGAGTCATTATAACTATATTTTAGAAGCCTAGACAAGCTGATTGTACATGTCTAAGTGGTAATTTGTCTGTCTTGAGTGACTGTTAAGTCTTACTCAGCATTCAGTAAGTAAGCTTACTATTTCTTGGCTGTGTAAGGGCATTTGACTTACCAGAGGTTTGCAGAGTATATTAAAAGATTTATAAAGTAGGTAAGGTGAAGTGATACATTTCATAGAAAAAGCAGTGTTGTTTGACTCATTTTGTCCTTGCTTTCTTGTTTAAGCTTCTCTTTTGTGTCCTGTTAACAACTCTCTCCTGAGAGTTAATGTGTACAGATCAGGAAAGTATTGCTGCATCTTGGGGGTTCCTGCGTGTACACACTGCTATATGGCCACCTGTCTCTGGTACTCCCTTCTCAAATCGTTGTGGACCAAGATAAATGGGCTAAGTTACAATAGTGGCTTCTCTCCCATTTGTAGAAATACTGTGAAGCTTTGTAAAATAAATGTGTTACAAATACATATTGTAAGATAAGAGTTGCATTTTCCATTCCATTTTTATAGCCACGATGACTATGTTTTGAATGTATTAAATAGAACTAGTGTAAATGTCTTTTTGCAAGCAAAAACTTACCCATGTATGTATAGAGCTTTGTATATTGAGATGCTAACTTGGTCTACTTCATTTATATCTGTAATTTTTTATTGTTACAAATAGCCTATTGAAGTTTATCCAGCTAGAATAAAGGTTCATTTTGCATGTGTATAGTCAGGGTTTTTATTTATTTTTTCTTTTGGCCAGAAATGCTCTACTCAAAAAGATAGCTAAATGGATATTTATTTAAATTGAACCTGTGTATTAATACCAGTACAAATCAACTCTGGGAGTTTCTTTTCACAATCCTGACTGTACACAAACCAGGCAGTTCTGTGGATATCCTAGGAATATTCAAGGCAAATAACTTTAAGGTAACTAACAACCCCAGCTGTTAAAATGTTTTATTTTTATATAAAGAACACATAGAGGTGTGGAGGCTTAGCATCTTTATCCATTTATACTGTATGTCTTTGTCCATTCACTTTTATGGCTGTAAAAACACAAATGGAGCATTGTTACTAATGAGGCATGTCCACACCCTTCCCCAAGACATTTCCTCAGGCAGTCTTTAGAAGTGATCTCCCCGGCTTGGCCTGTGGGACTCTGTTCCTCTAGAAGAATCCCACAGAGACTTTTACCAAATATGTAATTAGGTTTTCAAAACTGGGATGCCTTAGGTATGACCTGGAGACCTGAGTGTTTTTACTGGTCTCTGGATCTCCTTGAAAATGCCTCAGCTGCCCATGAGCTATGGGGAGATGGATGAGCCCCTCTGGTCCTCCTTGGCAGTCTGTCTTGTTCCATGACTTAGAGAATATGTGAATGAGAGTATGAGAATGTCTGTAAGAGTGAAAGTGAATGTGTAAATAAATGTATTTATGAGAATATGTGAGTGTGTTGTTTTTGTTCTCCTCCCACACCAGCTAGTTCGAGCCACTTTCCTGAGTTGATCTGCCTTCCAGATCTGGTTGGAGCATGCTTCTTCTGAACTGAAATACCTTACAAACTACTATCAGTGGGTAGTCTCAGCCTCTGTAGGTTATCTCTCCAGAGTTAACCATTTTTCCTACAGCAAGCTTACTCTAGAAGAGAACTAATCAAAACAGTTCACACCCTGCCCTGGTGAAGATGGTAATTGGAGACTTACTGGCTGAGATGTACATCTCTGTGTGGAAAAGGAACTAACATCTTCTGATGAGGAAAAGTAAAGTCCTGTAACCAAGGTCTAATGTAGACAGAATATATGGACAGCTCCATATATTCTGGGGTGTTCCGTACATAATGTCAGGAGGCAAGGACATTTTGTTGGAAAAACCCCACAGTTTCTGGAGAAAACCCTGAAGATGCCTTGCCTCTTACATTCACATGTACATAGGCATTCAGTACTTCTCGACTAAACAAATTATCGATTGATCTTGGGGTAAAATTTCTCCGATATTAAGAGATTTATGAGAATGTGGCTTTTCACTCTGGTGGTTCTCTAAAATGTTAGATCATTAGGCCTCCTCAAGGATCAGTTTCTGTATTGGTAGGCAACTCTGATTTGTCTGTAAGCGATCTTTTGCTGACTGTTTGTGCATGAAAATCTCCTGGCCCATGTGTTAGAACACAATTTTTTCTCCGCTCCTCAAGTCTCTACTCATGGACAGTGAAATGGACCCAAGGTTTTGTACTTCTAAGTTCCCAGATGATACTGTGGCTGTTAGTTAAATAAAAGACATGGGGTAAGGAGTAGAACCAATCAGTTCTATAAATTGTTGACTAGCTTTTGTTCACTGATACGTCACTAACATGTCATAGTTTTCAAAGGCTAAGAGCCAAAGAAGTCAAGCCTATCTATTCATATGCACTAATGCCTATAGTTCTGGGCTCTCTACTATAAGCAGCCACACACTGTAGTGGATGTCACTACCTTCCTTCCAGTCCAGATACCACAAATCCAGCCATAGTTCTCAGCTTCCTTTAGACCCACCTAAAATCCATCTGCTGCTTTCCTCCACACCTTGCTGCCCTCATCTCATTTCCCTTTTAATGTTCCTCCAGTCAGTTCCCACTTCAGCCAGAGCCCTTTTTCATAGCACAGACCTTATTATGTCATTCCTTTGGCATCACCCTCCATTGTCTTCCTATTGCTCATAGGATAAAGTCCTTTGTGGACAAGCTTCCCTTCCCCTAATACCGCCTTCCATCTTCAGTCTCAGCTCTTTTCTTCATGACACCCCTTTGCCGTGGTTGTATCATCTCTTCAAGGCTGTGAACTCCCAAGGGTCAACACTGAGTCTGTCATGTTCCCAGTTGCATCTTCAACATCCATGGGCAGTTATTCAGAAGCAGATGTGCTGTGAATGATTTGCTTCCACTATACTTGGTTGTGGATATAGTCCCTAGATCTCCTTTTTTTTTTTAATGTTCAACTTTAATATGCAGGCAAGTGAACCACAAGGTGAAATCTCCCATTGCTTTTCTGGGTGCTCTGACAGGACCCTCAGCTGTGTTCGTAGTTGTATAAAAAGTGTATAACCACTTGATGTTTGGACAGATGAGTAGGTAGAGAGGTAGGAGAACAGTAAGAGCTCATCACATGTCCATCATTGCATCCTTGCAATCCTAGAGTGTCCTTCATGCAGCAGAGACTGTCTAATGTGCTAATTTGTGAAAATCTCCCCAGGCCCCTTCCTTGTTTGTTACTCCCTCTGACCATCATTGTTCCTCTGATTTTAAACTTTTTGTTCTTGAGTTAAAATTTGTTTGTATGACCTTCTCCTGTAAGCTCTTCCAAGGCAGCAACTGGTCATCTTTCATGTAGGCCACTGGGAAACCTGATAGAGCACCTGGAATTATAGGCATCAACATGTATGAGTGGAAGGAGGAGCTTCCTCAAGTCTTAGCTATCACAGAAACTTTGTGAAAGAGAGATACGAGGTAGGGGTGGGGAGGAAGCTTGTTAACAATTGTCTGGTTTTATGTTTCTTTCTCTTCCTTTTTTTCTCCCCACTGGGGATGGAACCCTCAATGGTGCTAGGCAAACACTGTCACCTGTGCCACACCCAGTCCTCTCTCCTATGTTTTATTAGTTCATTGAATATCTAAGGTATCTCTTGGATTTTGGCCTTGGAAGGAATCACTAACAGGGGCTATGTTAATTGTTCATTCAGGAAGTCTCTCATTTGTCACTTCCACTGTAATTGGTTCTGCATGCACTCCTCCAGTCTTCATGTATTTATGTTGAACTTTCATGTGCAAGCAAATGGAACACAAGGTAAAATCTCCCACTGCCCATCTGGGCACTCAGACAGGACCTTGGACTGTATTCATAGTGTTTTATGCACATTGAAAAAAAAGTGGAAGCTGTGTTCCAAAATACAGTAGTGTCTGGGTGTTTTGTAGTCAGAAAAAAATTGTTTTCTAAGTAGAGTACTTTATCTGAACTGTGGTGGAAACTCATTATCTCTCTTAGAGGTTTGCAAGCTTTTTCTTTAAAGGGCAAGATAGTAAATATGTCAGGCTCTGAGGACCCCATGGGCTCTGTTATTGACTTATGTTATCAAAATGTGAAAGGAGCCCAAAATGTGAAAGGAGCCACAGATAGAGCATGGTGGCATTCCATTAAAAGTTCATGAACATTGAGACTGGAATTTCATACAGTTTTCTTGTACTAGGAAATACTAATTTTCCTTTGATTATTTTTTATTCATTTAAAATTAAAAATGATGCTTGGTTCATGGGCTGTATAAAAACAGGCAGCAAGTTGGATTTGACTCAGAGACAGTAGCTCCTGTCTTAAACATTGGAATGTGTTTCTAAAAGTCTCAGACACCTGTGATTATCTTAGATGCTAGCTCTATCTTAAGTACTCCAGTGCCATAGATGGCTCAACTATCCTTTTTCTGTCAAGAGAAAAATAGATTTTCTCTCAAATAATGAAAAAGCATTTTTGGCAGAGGAAAGGCTTCAGCCTTTTCAGAAATGCTGCTGACTTAGTCTGACTTAGTTGTTTTGCTGATGGTGCTGGGAAACACACTACTGAGAACAGTGAATGACAGGTGAGAAATGAAGGAAGAGAATTTACTTTAGAACCATTCGATTCTTGTACCATTTGGTTATCGGGTTTGTCTCCTTGGTGAGCGTGTGGGATATTTCACCCCATCTGCTTTGTGCTTTTGGTGTTTGGTATACAGTCATGGCCCCAACAGAGAACCAGCTGTTGGGAACAAGAGAGATGTGTTATTCACCACAGGTCTCATGCTGGCACCTTCCTGTTTGTCCAGAGCTCTGACATCCACTGTCTCACCCAGACTCACTGTGGCTTGTCCTGATTTAAGTAAATGAGTAAGGGTTTCTCTTTTGACTTTTTTAACTAGCTTATGTATATAGAGAGAAATGAAACACTTAAAATTACATTTTAGGAATTTCCTGGGCTGGGGGGTGTGGTCAGTACTGTTGTTTGAACTCAGGGCCTTGCACTTTGCTAGGCAACCACTCTATCACTTGAACCAAGTCCCCAGCCTTTTTGCTTTAGTTATTTTTCAGATAGGGTCTCATGCCTTTTTTGCTGGGGCTGGCCTCAGACAGCAATGCTCCTACCTACTTTTCCCACCTAACTGGGATTACAGGCCTGTACCACCACACCTGACTTATTCTTTGAGATAGTTTTGTTAACTTTTCTGCCAGGGCTGGCCTTAAGTAACAGTCCTCCTGTTTTCACCTTCCTAGTAACTAGGATGACAGGCATGAGCCATTGCACTGGGGGCTTGCATTTTAGGAATTTAATGGTTTTAGGGATGTGCTTTTCAAAGCATGGGGTCCAGAGATGCCACATCGAGGCCTGTGGGTTGTTGAAATACAGACTTCTCAGCATGCATGCATCTCATCAGATCTGCACACAGATCCCAGAAAGTGCATCTCAGAGTCTCTACAACTGATTCTTTTGCATATGAAAGTTTGGAAACCACCAGTTGGACGTGGGTGGGTGGCATTTCCATGCAGATATTGTGACTGTCATGCAGCATGCTCTTATGTGCTGCCTCGGTGCGGCAGGTGTTTGCTACATCTTTGAGTGTGGCATTAGTTGTTCTGAGAACCATTCCTAACAGTAGGGCACCGAATTTAGCTGTTAAAAAGAAGAGATCTTCAGGGAAGTGTGCATGCCTGCCTCTTATTTTTTTTAAACCAGGAAGCTGTGCTCATGTTTCAATTCTGATTCTTTTAATCTTTGACGCTCAAGTCTATTGAGTAAGGAAGAGATTAGTTTCTGTTCATTGTGTTTCCAGAAGAAGCATATTAATGTAATGGTAAATAGACCTTTTTGGTTTTGTTTTCAACTAGGGGGAACACCTAGTTTGGAAGTTTTGTGGTTGAACCAAGAACCAGAAACACAGGCCCAGCGCCTGGACACACTGCTAGCCTGCTTCAACCTTTCCTCCTCTAGAGAAGAGCTACAAGAGGTTGAAAGTTCTTTAAGAGCTCTGTGCTGTCTCCTGATCTACCTGTTTGTCCAGGTAACATTGAGTTCTCTGCTCTCATTGCCATAACTTCTGTACTTTGGGTTCCATCTTCCTATGGTACGGTGGGCGTTTCCACAGTCATTTCCCTGAGTTGTCTTTTTCCATGTGCTAAAATATTAAGAAAGATCTGAGCGGAAATGTGACAGAGCCTGTCTGCTCTATTAAACCCTGGGTTGTGATGCACACAAGAATGTAGATGCTTTGGAAGTCTTGTGGGTCAGGAACTGCCTTGTTTTGGTTAAGCTTTCTCAGCTGTCATGCCCTGGTGTGTCCTTTTATCCTTGTGCATTTGTTGGGGGTGGCTGCTGGGAATGTTGAAATGATAGAGATCTTGCTGTACCCCAGCTTCTGCATTGGTTGCACTGTGCCTCTGGACAAATCACTTCAGTTCACCTTCCTCCAAAACTGTCTGCTGAACAATTTTCTTTCTAATCAGAAAACTAAATAACAATAGCTTCTTTCTAGGGTTATTAGGTGTTCACAGTCTAGAAAACACCCAGTAAAATGTCTTCTCATCTACTAATTACCTCGTTTCTCATTGTTAATGTCCTCTTCCCATCCTGTTGGACCTGGGTACGCTGGCCACAGGCTGCACAGGAGGAAGTGCAGTTCCAGGTCCTTCCGCTTAGTGTCACACAATAGGTTGTTCTATTACTTCTTCCTTAGCATTATATGTAGTTTGTGTAGGAAATCATAAAAGGCTGTTAAAAGCTTGTTCTTGTTAATAGTCTTGTACGTTTGTGATGATGTTGGACACCTTAATAAAAGAAGGACTGAAGATACCTTTTATCCATAACCCTGCCCTGATTAACAACTTCTAACCCCTTTCCTGCTTTTGTTTGAAGATGAATTTGTCTTTGGCTGGTGAATATCTGCTCTATTGCTGTGGAGACTTTCTCACAGACCCTCTCAGCCCTGCAGGCCATGCTGTCCACTCTCCTCTCCCTCCGGAGTGGGTCTGCTGCTGCATATCCATTCAGTTTTCACTTGCCTAGAGTAGAACGTTGTGTAGTTTTTGGTTGTCTTTGAGAAATTTACCCTTATTGTGGAATTCTGTCTGCACACTGACACTTCCTTTCTTTGTGTCCTCTTATTCTGTAGCTAATGAAACATTTTACATTTTGTAAAAATGTGGTATGGTTAAATAATTCTTCAATATTGGTTTCATGTGCACTGGCATTAACTCTAATTTTTGTGTTACTGTTGAGTAGAATACTACTTTGTGTGAGGCTTAGCAATATTAATTTAGGATGGCTAGAATTTTGAGATATTTAAATGTTAAAACATTTCCTAGTTCTTCTATTCTCATTAGTTGTGCAAATGATTGTCATTTACTAAAATCCATTCAGGCAAAAAAAAAGTTCAGCATCCCAGGGCACAGCTTCATATCCCTCTTTATATAAACTCTGAAGCAAGGTAAGCATTGAAGGAAAGTTTTCCCTCCCTCCTCCTGTTGACAGTGACCTGTAAAGTCAAATCTCAGTGTAAGTTGGCACGAGGAGTTGTGGTTTGACCTTAAAGAGGTTGTTGAGTCAGACTTTTTTACAATGAGAATTCAGCAAATCAACATGTCATTGGTATCTGTTAGTGAAAGGTGATGCTGTGTATTCTTCCACAAGCATGATTATTCTCTCAGAATTAGGCTAGAGAGATAAGTTTATAAAATATTATGGTTTCGTATTGTTGAGCTGAAATGAGCTGTTTCTTTATACAGTGTGCTATAAAATTGCATGCCAGTCAGTATATGAAAACTGCAAAAAAAGTAAATACTCTGATCTGGGTCGACCTCTAAGTTAACAACAAGAAGATTTAAGATTACTGATCTAAGGAAATCCTCTGCAAGGTGTTACAGAAATGATACATGTTTTATATAATCTATAATAGAGCAAGTGCTTTATAACATGCTACCTAATCATAGCCACTACTGAAAGCCTAAGCAATTGGATATTACTAAGAATCTTTGGAAAATTTAGGTAAATTTTAGATTTGTTAGCTACAAAAGTGATGGTACAGTGTAAAATTGGTTACTTGTAAGAAGATTTGACATATGAAGGAGTAACACTGTTCTCTAGGCTGGTGTTTTAAGATTACTCTTAAAGAGTTTCTAATGGCAAGAAGTAATTATACACCAGTGAACCTCAGCCTAAACAGAAATGGGCTTTATGAACTTAAAAAAATATACCCAGTGCTTATAAGTCCTGTACATTTGCACATCCCTCACCCCCTGAAGTAATTAGAATTGTATAAAGGTGATGTGCCTTTGGAATAAATGTGGAGCAGCGTAGCACAGGTCAGTGGCAGTTATGCCTCTGCCTGGATAAGTGGCTTGTGCCTCAAAGAGGCATCTTTCCAGGAGCATTTCAAGGGTAGGGTCAGCAGTGATCCCCAGCCAATGGTCTTTGTAGTTTGTGGTGGGTCATTTTATCAGGAGTAGATAGACTAGAATTTATCATCCAGGAGGAATTGGATCCACCATTTTTCTCCTGTTTCTTTCCTCCCAGCCTTTGTTGGAAGGGGCTGTTGTGTGATTTTGGAATTGCTCAGTAAGTAGATGCCACAGTGCTTCTAGCTTGGTGGCAAATGTGATGTGTGATGGCTGAGAGAGGATGGTGGCAGCCTCAGAAGTACAAAGCAGAGAGGGCAGAGGTACAACCTGTCTGTTCTCTTTGGGTCTCCTCAGCTTATAATGACTTGAGACCCTGCTAGTCCCACTCTTTTTTTCATTGTTTCTCTGTCTTTCCTTGTTTCTCTTTCATGGTTTTGAAAAACTTTTTGATTCCACAAAGAATGGAAAGAGTTCATGCTGTTGACCTTGCTTTTCTTCAGTCTGGGATGTGAGGACAAAATTTCCATCCAGGGAAGTCAAAGGTGGATGTTCCCACAGTCCTGGCTACACCAACCCAACCTAACTGTGGGTGCTAGGTCTGGAAATCTCTGAATTGTCTGCCCTGTGCAATTTGTGCTACAAAGGTTTGCCTGTATCGCACTGCGGAGTATCTTTGTGCGCCTATGTGTATATATTTATGCTAACTGATTAATTTACAAGAAGTGTTGGATTTTATTTTCAGTAGCCTAATGCTGGACTTTCTTTGTCCTTTTCAGGTGGACACTCTTTGCCTGGAGGATTTGCATGCGTTTATTGCTCAGGCCTTATGCCTCCAAGGAAAATCGACTACACAGCTTGTAAACTTACAGGTACATACATGGCCAGTCAGTTGTCACAGCCCTTAAGACAGTAATACTGTCCAGTCTTTTCCCCATTGTGGTTGGTACTTCACAAAAAGGGTAAGGAAGGCAAGTTTTGTGAACATCTACATGAAGCAGCTCTTAAGCACTCTGGAATGAGCACTGGGTTAGATACTGACAACTGCTGCCTACCTGCCAATTGTGAAGAACTTAACTGTTTCTCAGTACCATTCTAATGGTCATGTTTGTCAGCCTCTCTGGTGTTAGGGAAGGTGTCAGTGCCTTCTCTGATGTTAGCATTTTTTTTTGACCTGTCTCACTTACTGTGTGAGTGGGAGGGCACGGCTACCCTGCCCTTCCCTGTCCTTGCCCAGCACCTGTCATTTTACATGCACTTTGAGTCTCTGCTGTCTTGTCCTCCATGTACAAATGAGGAAATCATAGCTCCTGAGGGCCTGTGAACAGCAGGGTGGCTCTGGGTCTGTCACGTAGAGCTGCTGATCTTAAACATACAGCAGCTAAAAATGGCCTTAAAACTATATATGCATTTACATCATTATTAAAAATTTAGAGGGCTGGTGGAATGGCTCAGATGTTAGAGTGCCTGCCTAGCAAGCGCGAGGCCCTGAGTTCAAACCTCTGTTCCACCAAAAAAAGAAAAAGAAGTTAAAAAAGAAAATCAAGTAATTGGATTGAAATTTGTGAAGGTACACACTATATGTTTGTGTATGTAGTCAGTTTTCCATATCCATACGTTTCACAACTCACCAGGGGTTGAAAATATTTTTTAAAAAAGTGCACCTGTGCCCAGTGCCAGTGGCTAATGCCTGTAATCCTAGCTACTTGAGTGGCTGAGATCAAGAGAATGTGATTTGAGGCCATCTCCAAAAATAATCAAAGAAAAATGGACTGAAGATGTGGTTCAAGTGGTAGAGTGCCTGCTTTGCAGGTGCAAAGTTCTAACCCCAGTCCCACCAAATCAAAAACAAAGCTGCACCCATATTAAACATGTGTAGACATTTTTTCTTGTCATTATTTCCTAAAGAATACAGCATAACAATTACTTATGTAACATTAACATTGCATATTATATATGTTAATTAACACTAACATGTTACAAGTAGTATAGATGTGATTTAAATTTAACAGGAGCATATGCATAGGATATATCCAAACACTGGGTCATTTTGTATGAGGGACTTGAGCATCCATGGGATTTTGCTGTCCAAAGGTGTCCTGGAACTAATCCCTTACAGGTTACTGAAAGACAGCTATATATATATTAATTTACGTGCATAGAGATCCACTATTTATGAAATCACGGAATATAAAATCCCTTAACTTGAAGTATTTATATAAAGCAAGAAAACAGAATTACTTACAGTTTTATTCTAAAAAAAACAAAACAGCTTTTGTTTACAATGTGCAAAGGGCAGTCCTGCACATGCAGGAGGCTGCTGCTCATCCTTGCTGAGGTTATGCAAGAGATAGGAGCCTGATCCTGGAAGGGACTGTCCCTTTTCCTATTTGTAGCTTTGTCATCTCTGGATGCAAGTCATGTATTTCCTGGTCTTTCTGTTGATGGGTATGTCTGTCATTATGAGCTTCCAGCTAGTATTCTAAAGGACAGGTTTGCTTATAGTAAGTAGTTCAAATAGGGCACATTTCATAATACATAATTGGTGCAGCCCATGTGAAGATAACACACATAGATAGATTTGGGATTTGAGTTAGAATCACTTTCTAATAAGGAAGTAAAGTAAGTGAAAGAATAGATTGGATTGTATGGAAGTAGTAATACGAAGTCTCTCTCTTTGAAAGTTTTAAGAGTGGAGGGTAGAATCATGCCCAAATAATTTAAGATGAGTTTGCTAGGGTAGAGGAGTAACCACAAACTCTGGTGGCCTCATAAGTCTGTGTCTGAGGTATGCTGTGAAGTCTGTGCCCCTGTGGACTCCCCCCTCTCCCCGTCCCCCACTCTGTGTCATTTACTTCCCCAGTCCATTCACTGTAATGGGGAGGAGGAGCCCCACCCCTAGAACCAGGAGTGCTTGTTCAGGATTCCATCTGCACTAAGCATCTTCTGACTGTAGCATACCATCTCCTGTCTAGAACTGTGAAAGGGGAGAGTACTACCTTGCCTGCCTTCAGTGCTTTAGACTGATGTTTTCCCAGAGTAAGTTCCTCTTTGAAACATAGACAGTGTGGCTATGTTATCTGTCACTGAGCCATATGAGTTCATACCACATGCCTTGGTGGGGCCAGAGCTGGTGTCTGCCCCCAGCAGTGCCTTTTATACCTGCTCCTGAACTAATGTGCCTGGTGACTTCAGTTCAGCATTGTCTTCTTTTGGCAAGAGGCAGCAAAACTCCTTCAGCTTTCTTTGCCCTTTTTTTGCCCTCTTTTAGGTCTCACCCCTTCCTGCCAGCTTAGTCTCCAGCCTCCTTTCAAATCAAAGGCTCTCCATACCAGAAACTTCTGGATTCTTCACATGGAGAATGTGGTGACTTGGCCTTATGGAGGAGATGCCAGCCACCTGTTCTGGTCTCATAGCCACTCATTAGGGAAGTTCTTAGTTGTATTTTAGCTGAGGAACTAAAAAGAAAAGAGCATGAGTTGATGAAAGGAGGAATCCTGTTATAAAATT
Organism: Castor canadensis; assembly: GCF_047511655.1. Taxonomy (NCBI): domain Eukaryota; kingdom Metazoa; phylum Chordata; class Mammalia; order Rodentia; family Castoridae; genus Castor; species Castor canadensis. The sequence goes on along the minus strand of NC_133386.1, from coordinate 153,722 downwards.
CATGTTGTGTCCCATTAAGAAGTTACCTGTTCTTATCTGTGAGAATGGTTCAGAAGTTCCCAGATGTGGCCATGGAGCACAGGCAGGACCAGGGCTGGCTGGTGCATTTGAGGATCAGCATCAGTGGCACCCTGAAAGACTGAAGAGTCTTGAGAGGGAGAGAGCACACTGTGTGCACACTGTTGTTGCAGCTGTGAAAGTGCTGGGTGACTGTTGTCCATGCCAGCACTGCTGCTGTTAAGCATTCTGCAGAGGCCTCAGACAGGACCTTGAGTCCTTGTATTCAAGGATGCTTGAGTACCCTAGGATGCTGCCTGTTTGGGGGCCCAGTTACTTAGGGCCAGCTTTGTGGAGATAGTGTGCAACCAGTTGAATATGGTGCTTGCACTGTAAGCTCCTACCAACAAAGCATTCATTAAACATGGCTTCTTGAAATTATTTTCTTACTGGGGTCTCAGTTATGCCAATTAAAACAGCTATCTCTTAACTTCAATGCTCTAATGACCTATAAATCTCTGTGAACTTCTGGACAGTGCACACACTATGAACATTCATACTTTGATAACTTAAGTTATAAAGATTTGAGAGGTGATTTGGAAGATTACTTAAAATATGTCAGCTTCACTATTCACTACATATGTATAGGGCTGCTCTTAGTCCTCAGGGCTTTGGGGAAGGCCTTGGGCCCAGTCCCACTATCCCTTCTATGTCTGTCTTCACCTTTATCCTCTCTCTTTAACTCCATTGTTTCTGATGGCTCTGCTCCCTGGTTGGAATATTCCAGTGCTTCCACTTAAGGAAAAATCCCTCTTGTAGCAGAGTTTCCACTCCATCTGTTGTTGCCCTTGTCGAGTCTTCAGGGGCAAGCTGCATGTCATAATTGCACATTGACTGTACTTCATTTCCTCTTCAGCCCCTTCCAGGAAGAACTCTCCCATACTGCAAGGAATTGCTGAGGCTAAGGTGAAAAAATACCTAACTGCCACATCCAGTGGGTACCAGTCTGCTGGTGTGTGTGTGTGTGTGTGTGTGTGTGTGTGTGTGTATGTGTGTGTGTGTGTATCTAGATAGAGACACAGATGTAGGTGGATTTAGGCTGTTCCTAACTATTCCTCTTTCCTCCTCCCTCCCTTACTGTTTTTTCTGTCCCTCCCTCCTTCCTTCCCTATTCCTGTTTTTCTCTTTCTCTCTTTCTTTCTCTCTCTCTCCCTCCCTCCTCCTCCTGCTTCTCCTCTTCCTCCCTCCATTTCTCCTTCCCTCCCCCCATCTGTGTATGTGTAGATAGAGACACAGATGTAGATGGATTATTTGGGCCAGTGTCACATTTCCTTATGGAGGCAGAGGGACCCTGCGGCCCAATCTAGCCAATAAGGCAGGAGAGAAGGTTAGGGTATTAGAGAAAGATTTTGCTTATCTAGATTTTCAGCTGTTCCTAAATGGTCAGGACCATGCTGTCCTTTTCTGCTTGAGTATAGACAATGTTTAGAACTGCAGTAACCCTCTTTCTACACAAGGAGAAAATATTAACACTCTTAACAAATGACAGAAAGAGCCTGGGTCTGAGATGATACTAACTCTGATATCATTGACCCCTGCTTTTGTATCCAGTAAGCTGTAACTGTTCTCATTGTTTCTGCCGCTGTTATTTGTAGTATTCCTATGTTTAATGTATCCCTCCTTCAGAATGACCATGCTTGCTATGGCACATCTGCAGGTCCAGGCTTGTTTCAAGTGTCTCACTTTTAATAGCCAGCCCATCAATGCTCAAGAGGAGCTGCATGGTAAGTCAGGTCAGAAATCTTCAAGGCCATGCCCACAAGGTGAACTTTAGATAAGAAGCAGAAGTTTCAGGGACATCCGAGGAGAGGAGGTCAGGGCAGAAAGAGCTACAGATTCAGAGCCTCAGAGAGGGTGGGCATGACAAGCAGGAGGAGAGTGAGGAGGAGATGGGCATTGATTCCCCTTCCTCCCACCCTGCCATCTGTTGAGGCTTTTTGTTGTAATGGCTCTCTGCAAGTGCACAACCACACCAGAGAAATCCCGGGAGCATGCTCTTTGATAACTGGTAACTTCCCAAGGGGGGTGTAAATCTTATTTCTACATCTATTTCTGAACCAAATGCTAGTTTGATTGGGGGTGGGCTTCTCAAATCAGCCATGGACTCGTGTTCACCCTGGTGAATGGAGGGAGGATAAGCCCTAGTGTGTGTCAAGGAGGGTTGCATGGAGTAGGGGCTGAAAAACTTCCCAGAGAAAGGAAACTTGGCAGTAGGGAAAGTGTCATTTGCAGTACTGTGAGAAAAAATGGAGGATACTGGGAGAGTGTATGACAGTCATCTTCCTGGAGTCCATAGAGAAAATACTCAGTCAGCAACAATCACTTTGGGTTGTCTAAGAAGAGCTATTGGTAACTTTGTTCCCTTTCTCTTGCTCATTTGCTCTGCTCTTTTTTTTTTTGTTAATGCATTTGTTGAGTTGTACAGCCCACAGTTAGAATAGCTAAGGATGAAGTGCTGAGAAGATGTGCATATTGCATGTGTACATGCATGTGAGATCATGAGGACCCACAGAAATACACACATGTGTACACATGTGTGAGATTGAGATTCTGCCCAGGAACCTGGGTTCTGAGACCATATGCCCATAGCCAGATCTGTGGAGTAGCTCTGGGCCTTGGCCTCTGAACCCAGACTCAGAACATGCAGGTGAGACCAGAAGGGAGACAACCCTTATTTCTGATAGAAACCACCATCAGGTAAGATAACTGAGAAGCAGGGACAGGAGTAAATTTTATGAGCTCATTTTTGGAGCTGTGGATCCAGTGAGATGTCAGCTGGCTCCGAGGGTTTTGGCAGCTGAGGGAGCACTTCGGAGTCCTCAGAAACACTGTGCTGCTTTTCCTCTTCTCATGTAAATTCTTCCATATTTGCCCTTTGTACTAAGGTGTACTTTCTTTTCTTTGTTCTTGAGCACTTTCTAGAACATATCTGAAAAAAGTAGAAGAGAACTTGTTCATTGTCTGATCATAAAATCTAAGCCTAAGACATAGGTAAGAGTCCTATTAGAAATCACATATGGCTGAAGAGGCTGCCTCTCTGGCCCAGCAGTTCTTCCCTCCTTATTGTAAGCCCCACTGGCCTGCGGAAAATGTCATGAGCAGGGTGTGCTGAAGAGGCTGGCCAGGCCTGGGAACACCAGGGAGCTGAGACAACACCCCTGCTTTGCCCAGGAGCATGCATAGAAAGCTCACTGCTGTTTCCATTTGTCAGGGAAGGCATTTAAGTGATGCTGCTGGAGGTTGTCACCCAGCCTGAGTTAGGGTCAGAGTTCCTAGAGTACGCTAAGCAGCACTTGCTTAATTGCTTTTGTTCTTTCTGTCAGTTAAAATTCTAGGAATGCACTGGAACACAATTAGCTTTGTGCCTCATTTAAAGTTGTAAAATAAAAATAAAATGGCCCAGAATAAGAATGTTGTATAGGAGGAATAGGTTTTGGCTTAACTTGCTGCAGACAAGAATGACACGATAGTTGGCAACACCACTGACCTTGGTGTTCAGTGGTTCAGTTCTTGCTGCCTTTCATAGTAACCCAGCATCTTAGGCCCTCTGGCCAGAATCCCACCCCTGACCCATTTGCATTATGAGGAATAAAGGGTTTCAGAATGCAATATCTGGATTCCTTGTTGTTAACTTATACCCCATATTTAGTTTTTTCCTGTTAAGTTAGGATCAAAAACTGGTTGTTTTTCTGATGTGGTCTTATTTAGTTATAAGTTTAGCAAACTTTAAAATATGTACTTTGTACTAGGCCTGCACTTGACCATCGACAAGATAGTCGTTCTCAAAGCTGAAAGTCTGGTTACTTGTCTTACACTGAGCCCCACACACAGTATTCTTCGAGGTCAACTTGTGTTGGACATCCTTGGTCATGTTACTTCTCTGAAGACAGAAGGCTCTCTAATAGAGAAAGTCAGTGTCCCTGGTGTGCTCTCAAGTCCCTGTAAACTACAGCTCCCCATCCTGCTCTTCCAGCACCTTCTTTTCCCCCCAGCCTCGCCTTCTAAGCCAGAAGTCATGCTGTCAGCACAGGAGCATGTTGACCGTCTCTGGATGCATTTCTGTCCCCAACCCCAGTGTTTGGACCAAATCTGTACTGTTTTGTCTGTGGTTGACCTACCCATGTTTCCTTACCTGCCACCACCCCAAGCAGCTCTTCCTCCTCTGCACAGCACCTCTATTCTTGAGTGGTGTTCTGTCCAGGAGTCACCATCAGATGACATAGTTTACTACAAGATAACATGCTGGGTGTACTATTTGATGTGTAAACTAGCTAAGACGGGAACTGTAGAAGTTAAAGTGGTGAATACTGCTGGGATGTGGAAGATTAGTATTTATTTGAAGCCTAGTAATATTTCTAGGCTGTGGTGCATAACTCCTGTTGAGGGCAGCAAGATCCTGAGGGCTGGCAACAAATCACAAGTGGTCATCCACTTACCAATGCTCTTAAGCAAATGAGAGTGTCCTTTCAGAATGAGAAATGCCAATCATAGGCAGAGATGCTCAGGGAAGAGGACAAGTAAAATATCTGATATGACACTGGAATTCTCAGATGTGTACAGTTGTAAAGTACAGTGCTGCTGAGTGGCGGTCTCTGCCCTCATGAACCCTTCCAACAGACTTTCATAAAAGACTTTGCACTCTCTTCTTCTGTCCTGACTTAAGAAGCTTGCACAGTGGCTGCATGTGAGTGAGGGCTCCTCCTGCATTCTGCTAGACTGCCCCACCCATCAGGACAGCTCCATTGTGATTTATTTTGTAAGATTATACCCAGCTCCAATCAGGAGACTTCTAAGAAAGAATTCAATGAAGCACCTCTAAAATCAACCCAGGACTTTTGATCCAAAGAAAATCAGTTTACTTTTGCTGCTTTGTTTGTGCATAAATAGTATTGTGTTTATAGTGTTGCACCTACTTATAGGGCTGGACCCTGATGAAGCTTAGAATAGCAGTTTTGTTCCATGCAAATAATGATTGCTAACAAACCCTAGTAAATGAGCCTTCCTTAGCATATAAACATCCCACAGTTGAGCTGTTTACTGTTAAATATTTACTGTGAAGCATTTGGGACATTAAGACCTGGTTTTTCCTGTTTCTCTGTTCCCATACTATACCAGGGGACACTGGGCTCCATTAAAGCTCAGCTTTTCCTCACCTTTCATTACAAAACATCTTAAATCCTATTTCCAAAATACAGAGTGTTTTTATTTATTCATTTCATTTGTTGAATTGGACAAGCCAAAGGTCATGCCTTTTAGCTACATTGATTGCTCAGTGCTGACTGTTGCTTCTTGCCTTTAATCTGACCACTGTTTTACCACACTACCCAGGGATTTTCCTGCATTTCCTGTGTCCTTCAGACTTTCTCTTTGCTGTCATTTATCTTACATTAATAGTTTGATGAGTAATTTGGAAATTGGACTTGGTCACCCATTTTTTTTCTCCCAGACTTCTGTCTTCAGGCAATTGTGTACTACTCTTCCTAAACAGAGAAAGACTTGCCAAGAAGGAGAGGTATAATCTGTTTTCTGAAATGTGAATTATACTTAGGGAATTGAAAGCACAGGGCAGATATGCCTAAGGAGCACATGTAAACACATTCTGGGACTTTTAAACATTTTATGCCTGGAACAGTCTGTGCTTCCCAGACCTGGAGAGGATCTGACCACAAGAAGCCTAGAAGTGCTTCTTGCTACAAACTCAACTGTAATTAGTGAACAAAGAGGCTGCTAGCAGCTGGTTCATCCCTCAATCTTATTGGGATTGTTTACCCTATATAGAACAGTGGTGAAACAAAGCCTTATTTAGGAAACTGAATTAATGTCTGTGCAGCTTCTTGAGTTAAAAGTTTACTCTAGTCCAGGTCACCACCTCTGAGGCAGTGTAACTAAACTGTACCCCCATCCTGCACTTTGCTGACCTATTTTGGATTTGATCCTGTGCTTAATTCTTCAGGATGGGGGGATAAAGGAGTCCGTAAATTCAGGTTACTTTCAGCTTAGATGAGTCTGAAGGAAATTGTTTAGGAAGAAGAACAGGTAACTGATGGGGCCTCTGGCCTCCCTCTCAGCCATTGCTTTGCTCTAATAAGATTTCATTCCTCAGGAGCTGTCAAGTTCTAACCTGTAACTGAATCACTTATCTTGATGTTTGCTTTTCACTGTTAGGCTTTATTTCACTAAAATATCAATGATGAGAAGGACCTGAGTTCAGAGCACATTTAACCTTTTAAAAGCAAACACACACCTGTCATTTAGGGATAGTTATTTTCAAGAGCAGACTTTCTCATTTAAAACAATAAAAACCTTTCCACTTCACTGAATGTTTGGCTACATGAGTGAGTGCGTAGGTGTATTTTTGTGTGTGTGTGTGTGTGGTGATGGTACTGGTGCTTGAACTCGGGGCCTGCACCTTGAGCCACTCTACCAGTCATTTTTTTTGTGGTGGGTTTTTTCAAAAGGTTCCCTTTTCTCTACAACTTTGCTGGCAGTTGTCATCCATTATCTTTTTGACAGCAGCCATCCTAGTGAGTGAGGTGGTATCCCATCCAGAATTTGATCTGTATTTCCTTGGTGATTAGTAGTGGTGAGCACCTGTTCATATCTTTATGTCCTCTTTAAGGATGCATCTATTCACTTCCTGTGCCCATTTTTAATTGGGTATTTGTTTTTTTGTCATTGATACCTATGAGTTCCTTATTTTTTTTTTTTTGCATGTGAGCCTCTTTTTAGCTACATGTTTTACAAATATTGTCTCCCACCCATAGGCTACCTTTTCATTTTATTGATTTTTGTCTTTTCTTTGTAGAATCTTAAGTAGTTCCACTTGTTTATTTATGTTTTCCTTTTGTTGCCTAAGCTTTTGGTATGATATTCCAAATATGCCAAATCTAGAGAGAAATAGTTTCAGAGCTACTCTAGGAACACAAGACAGATAATCTGGACCAGTTTTTGGGTTGAAGGTAGAAAAGTTAGCAAAATATTTCTTAGGAATACATTTGAAGGTATCAGAACAGGGTAAGACTGTTATAAGAAGTTAGTGTGGTCAGGTGTTATAGAAGACAAAGTCACAGAGTCTAGCCTGGTATTTGAAGCCGGTTGTGATCTAGGGTGTTTTACTGTCAAGAAAAGAGAGAACTCAGAGTCTCACTGTTAAGAGTAAAACAAGGGATAATACCACTATAGACTCCACCCAAAGTAAAGGAATATAAGGAAACACTGCAAGCAGCTCTATACACATCCATTCAGCAACTGAACCTTACTCATACTGTATCAAGTAGATAATTACATAGTCCTATAACTGTTAAAGAAATTGAACTCAGAGTTTAAAAATTCCCTCCAAATACATGTCTAGCCTAGTTGGTTCTACTGTATAGTTTGCCAAACATTTAACAAAGAATTAACATCAATTCTGTAGTCTATTCCAGGAAATAAGAATATGGAACACTTCCCAGTAAGGTCAGTAGTACCCTGACACCAAAACCAGGCAAAAATAGTGCAAAACAGGAAACTACAGGCCATTATCCCTTATGAGCATTGATACAAACATTCTTAACAAAATAGTTGCAAATCAAGTCCAGAAGTATGAAAGGAATCATACCAGGATGCCTGCCTGGTTCCATATGTAGAAGTCAGTCTGTATAATCCTCATATTAGTAGTCTAATGCAGAAAATTTGCACCATCATATCATTTGTCCAGAGAAAAAAAATTTTTTTTTGACAGTACTGGGGGTCGAACTCAGGGCCTTGTATTTGCTAGCCCCTCCTAGCTTTAATCACACCTCCAGCCCTTTTTACTTTAGTTATTTTTCAGACAGGGTCTTGTGCTTTTTCCCTGGGCCTTTCTTGTACCACAGTTATCCTTCCTGTGCCTCCCATGTAGCTGTGATTGCAGATGTGAAACACCACACCCAGCTTGTTCTTTGAGATAGGGTCTTTTTTGCTGGAGCCTGAGCCATGATCCTCCTATCTCCACTTCCTGAATAGCTGGAATTATAGACGTGAGCTACCACATCCAGCCAGAAAAAGCATTTAACAAAATCGAAAGCTGATTTATGATAAAATCTCTTAGAAAATGAAAATGGAGGGACTTTCCTAAATTCGATAAAGAATATCTGCAAGCCAGGCATGGTGATTCATGCTTGTAATCTCAACACTTGGGAGACTAAAGCAGGAGGATTGTGAATTCAAGGCCAGCTTGGACTACATAGCAAGACCCTGTCTCGAAAAACAAAATAGAGCAACACAGATCTACAAAAACTGCACAGCTAGCATTGTGCATAATAGTAAGAGACAAAAATGATTTCCCCCAAGATCAGAACAATGCAAGAATACTACTCTTTCTTCTTATCCAGCATAGTGCTGGGAGCTCTAGTTAGTTCTGTGAGTTAAAAAAAAAAAAAAAAACATGAAAGGCAAGCAGATTAAAATGAAAAAACAAAATGGTCTCTATTTGCAGATAAAATAATTCTCTCTCCTTTTTTTTTAGGGGGGAGAGGAGGCAGAACTCAGGGCCTTGCAATTTTCTTTAAATAGAAAATCCCAAGGAATCTGTTATTAAAAAAAAAAAAAAGAAGGGAAGAAGGAAGGGAGGGAGGGAGGAAGGAAGGAAAAAAAGAAAAGAAAGAAACCTCAAACCCCATTAGAACCAGTGAAAGCATAGCCTCAGGCTAAAAAATCCACATACCAGGACTCAGTTGCATTTCTATATATTGTCAGTGAACACATGGAAACCTAAATTTAAAGATAACACTGTTAATAAATGTTATACAAAAATAAATTGCCAAGGTATAAATCAAACAAACACATAATAGGATCTGTTGGCCAAAATTTACATTGATAAAAATAAAGGAAAACCTAGCTAAATGGGGATGCAGACATAACCATGTTTATGGACTGATGAGGTGTGCATAATAAAGCGGTTGGTTTCTTGCAAGCTGATGCACAGGCAGTTGCCAGCAAAAGCCCAGCAAGGCTTTTTGTAGATATGTGGATGGGCACAGGAACTGACACAGCTCAAACACTTTTTTAAAAGAATGTAATGGGAGGAATCATTGTGCCTGCTGGGTACCTTGTGGTAGGACCACAGTAATCAAGCAGTATGGTGTTGGGTCCATGGAGTAGGACAGAAGATCCACTGGGGTATTGTTAGTCCAGAGAACAGAAGCAGCTTGTTGGAAGAGGCATCTCGGCTAGAGGTTTGGAGTACTCAGACATTCCTAGCAAGGAAGTAAATCTTATACAAAGACTGATTCATATAAGACATAAAATTTAATGTAAGGCACTAAATTTTTGGGACAATAATAGGAAATCTTTGGGACCTAGGGCTTGGCAAAGAGCCCTTAGACTTCACACCGAAATTAGGAACTTTAAAGGAAAAATTGACAAATTGAGTATCATCAAAATTAAAAATTCTTGCTCTGTTAGGATGAGAAAAATATAAGCCACTAACTGCAAGAAAACAAATATGCATCAGATAAAGGTCTCACATCTAGAAAATAGAAAAAACACCTCAAAACTCCACACTAAAAATAATTAGATGAGAAGTGAGCAGACACAGCACTGAGAGGCTATAGGGATGGCCGATAAGCACATGAGACCCACAGTGAGGGGACAGGCAGAGTAAAAAGAGACACACCACTCTCTGCTGAGTATTCAGCTTCCTACTCTAGTCTTAACTGTTCGGTGGCAGGATGTATGCAGTCACTGGAAAATAGATGAGCAGTGTTTTAGAAAGCTAAGCATGCCCTGGCCACGTGGTCTAACAGTCACATTCCTGGGCATTTATCCCAGAGAAATGAAAACTTAGTTTCATTCAAAAACCTATACATGAATATTCATAGCACCTTTATTTGTAATAGAAAAAGTTGGAAACAACCCGAATGTTTTTATATGGGTGAGTGTTTAAACAGACGTGTATCCACACTCAGCAGTAAAAAGGAACAATTTTCTGACATTTGAAACAGCCTCAGTGGATCTCAAGGGAATTACACCAAGTAAAAAGTGGTTCAAGTGGTAAACTGCTTACCTAGCAAGTGCAAGGCTGAGTTGTAACCCCAGTACCTCCAAATAAAAGGCCAGGTTCAATGGCACATGCCTGTAGTCCCAGCTCCTGTGGAGGCTGAGTTGTAGGATCAGAAATTTGAGGCCAGCCTGACCAAAATAGCAAGATACTGTCTCTGAAAAAGAGGGAAGACCTTAGAAGGTCACATATTTCATGATTCCACTTATGTCACATTCTGAAAATGACACAATATAGAGATGGAAAGCAGTTTGTCTTGCAGTTTCAGAGGTCTGTTGGGTACACACAGGTGCCAGCCTCCTAGATTTGGTGTCTTACTGTAGTATGCCAGATTTATCACTGGGAGAATTGAGTGAAGGGTGTATGGGATCCTCCATATTGTCTTTGCACATTCCTGTGGGTTGCTAATCATTTCAGAATAAATCAGTATATGCTTCTGTACTCACACCTGAGTTGTTGGAAGTATAGTAACAGATGATGTTGATGCAACCACGAACCCAGAGAAACTACTTCATAGTGATGACCAGCCACAGGGCTTATATCACAGCTTTTAATTGTTTACAGCTTTGAAACACACAGAATGAAATGACAGTGGAAGAGACAGCAGATATATCCATAATCGTTCATGGGTTGGCAAACTGTAGCCTGTGAGCCTTTTCTGGCCTACAAGCTAAGCATAGTTTTTACATTTTTAAAAAGTTGGTTAAAATATATATAACAGAGGCTGTATAGGACCAGCAAAGCCTAAACTGTTCATTGTCTTGTCTTTATAGAAAAGTTTGATGGTTTGTTCTATGTTAATCATTACTATAAAGAAATGCTTGAGGCAGGCTGCTATATATACAAAGAGAAGAGGTTTGTTTAACTCCCTGTTTGGGAAGCTAAAAGTCCAAACAGCATCATGCAGTCTTTAGGGAGGGGACCCCTGGGCTACAGTACACCATGGTGTGAGTATGGGTGTATTTGTAGATTGAGTTATGGCGTCTCCACCCTAATTACCTTATGTAATTTCAACATTGTCCAAAGGCCTCTCCTGTAAACATCAAAGTAGGGTTAAGTTTCCATTTCTCTTGATAGTATTCTAACCTGTGTGAGTTCTGGGGCAAGGGTGGGTGAATTATCAAACCATAGCACCTATTTGAGCACAGTCTCAAAAGCTGATGGAACAATCAGTAAATTTGATGTAATAGGCCTAGAGTACATGCTGCTCAAGTGCATGTGGAAACCTCACCAAGCTTCAGCAGATGTCTAACCATTGAGATCACTGGTTCCTTTTCAGACCACACTAGAGACAAGCTAGAAATCAATAATACAATAGAAAAAAATCCTGATCGAAAATTAGATGGTACACTCCTGAGTAACAGGTAGAAGTAGAAATCAGTGTACATCATAAAGTATTTTGAATGACAGTAAAAATGCTGCTTATGAAAATGTGAGATAAAGCCAGAAGCTATTCTTAGAAGGAAACTTACTAAATTACTTGAAAATCAACAATCTAAGAATATAGCTCCTTAAATTAGCAAAAGAACAAATCAGACTGAGAAAGTGGTAGGAAGGAGATAATAAGGAGCAAAAACAAACATACAAGAGAGAAAAATTTGCAGTTGGTTCTCTGCAGGAACTCTGTGCTGGGGGAAGTGCAGGATGACACAGCCACTCGGGAAGACACCAACACCATGGGAGCTTTTTACGAAATTAAGCACACTCTGACCATATGATTCATCAGTTGAACTCCTTGCTATTTCCCAAAATATTGAAACTTTATGTTCACTTACAACTTGTACACAGAGACTTTAGCATTGTATTTATAATTGCCAATTTTAGTCTATTTTTCAGAGGCAAAAAATAAACTTATGAGAAGACACAGAGAAACCTTAAATCTTTAAATGGTGCTTTTTCTTTTCTTTCTCTCTCTGTTGGTTTTTTTTTGAAACAGAGTCTCACTATGTAACCCAAGCTGGCCTGGAACTTGCCATCCTCCTGCCACAGCCTGTATAGTGCTGGTTTTACAGTTGTGTACTACCTTGCCTGTCATCTTAAGTTGCTCTTATTAAGTGACAGAAGACAGTCTGAGGAGGCTGCACAGTGTATGATCCAGTTTTATGATGTTTGAAAAGGAAAAACTATGGAGACATTGAAAAGATCCAGGGTTAGAAGATGACTAGGAGCGACACAGGACTTTGAGAGCATAAGACAACTGTATGATACTGAATGGTGAATACTTGTCATACCTTTGTCCAAACCTACAATAGGTACAACACAGTGAGCCCTTGTGTAAACTGTGGAATTTGCCAGGCAGGCGTTCTACCACTTGAGTCACTCCACCAGCAACTGTGGACTTTGGTTGACATGTCAGTGTAGGTTCACTGACTGCAACATGGATATCCTGGTGGGAATGTTGAAAGTGAGGGAGGCTTTGTATGGGTAAGGCAGGAGATACATGGGAAATCTTTACATAGTCTCTCAATTTTGCTGTGAACTGCTCTAAAAAGCAGTCTTAAAAAAGTGACTTTTTGCAAAGATGAGTAAAATTGGCAAGCCTCTAGGAAAAGTGATAAGGAGGAAGCAGTTTGCCAATAGAGGGAGGGGAAGGACGGCCATCTATGGATGGTGCAGACATGAGAGAGATAACGGGAAGATACTATATCAGAACATTTGGAAATGTAAGTAAAGTGAACAGTCTGTGAAAAACAACACCATGCAGCTGAAATGGGGAGAAACAGACAGCCTCAGTGGTCTTCTGAAATGAACACACTCCCAAGAGAAAAACCTCAAGGCAGAGGTCTTGCCAGAGACCTTTTCCAAACACTGAGGAGCAGCATCTGGGTTACACTGACTCTTCTGAAGACCTGGAAAAGAGAAACTACTTTATAGCTGCTTTACATGAGTCCAGGAAAACCTCAACACCAAGGTCTAGCAAAAACATCATTCGGTCCTGTTTCATGAAAACAAATTCAGGGTTCCAAGCAAATTGAAACCAGTAATATGTAAAAGTGATAGTACATAATAACCAAGTTGGGTTTGTTTTTAGAATGCAAGATTGATTTAATGCCTGAAAACCATGGCAATTCACTTTAGTAATAAAGTAAATGAGAAAAAAAAACATGGTTATATTAATGGATGCCAAAAATACTTTATTAAATTCAGACCTGTTCATGATAAAAACTCAACAGAGCAAGCCTGAAAGAGAATATATTGTTGCTCTTGTAAAGAAATCTGCAAAATGACAACCAATGTCCCTGTGTGGTGGTCACTATTCTAAAGAAGAATAATAATTCTAAAGGGTAACTTTAAAAACTCATGCTGTGCAACAAAAACCTTTGAATTAACTTTACATTGACTTTAGGATAATCTCAATTCATGGGGCATATCTTAAGATGATTGCCAAACTTCTCATAGTGAAGCCTTACTTATGAAGAAGATAAAGCATCTGTCACTTTTCCCTAATTTATCTATTTTATAAGCTGAGTTAAGATATATGATGACACTTAGAGTTGTGCTTGGTCAATGTGAACAAAATAGATAACTGAAGGTGACTGGTTCACTTGTGCTTACCTTGTTGGTGGGTCACTTGGACACTTGCTACATTGATGCCTGTGTGGGTCAGAGTGGCCAGTCAGGTCTGTGAGGGATGCCTGTGGCCTCTGTGGGATACAGGATTCCTTTGCAGCATCAACTGTGGTTTCTTCCCTCCAGGCCAGTGAAAATGTTGGACATCAACGTAGATTTGGCAAGGAAAAGAAAGATTTCATGTTGACCTGTTGAAGTACATATGCCATTTTATTCTGAAATGATACTCATTTAAAATGGGGTTTTTAATAATTAGTATTCATGGTTGTAATAATTGAATGTGGTTTTGGAAACACGAGCTCACTGTATCTGAAGTGATGCCTCAGCTGCTCTCCCTTTCCCTGTTCCTTTACAAGCATCTTCCTAGTGGGCCACAACTCTGCTGTGAGTAAATGGGCATTTCTGTTTGCAGCCCAGAGGTGCTTAGGGCTGGAACACTGTGTTACAGGTCTGTTTGAGAAGCAGGTGGTTGAGTGGATGGTGAACAAGACAGGCTGTCTTTGGGGGCTCCCTCACATTCCCGTAGTGGAATTTGTGCGGCCTCTTTCATCAGTGGTGCTCATGAGGCCTGGTTTGCTATCCAGTGGTGGGCAAGCACCTGTTCTGAAGAACTAGTGCTGCAGTGTTGAAACTCCTTTGGGAATTTCCTGCACACATCTGAATATTTGAGCTGTGTGTGTGTGTTTCCACAGCTGGATTACATCAACTCCAGAGCCGTGCAGCTTGGATCCCTCCTTGTCCGTGGTCTTACCACCCTGGCACTGGTCAACAGTGCATGTGGCTTTCCCTGGACAATGAGTGAGTTCATGCCTTGGAATGTGTTTGATGGCAAGCTTTTTCATCAGAAGTACCTGCAGTCTGAGAAAGGATACTCTGTGGAGGTTCTTTTGGAACAAAATGTGAGTTCAGGGTTTTGTTTTTTTGTTTTTGTTTTTGTTTTTTTGCATATTCATAAACAATTAATAGGTTTGAAGCCAATAGCTCCAGTGCATCTGAAAATTCATTCCTGGGCTGGACATCAGAAAGGTGAGAGGCTGCCTGTTCTAATGGTCACACAAGTTTAGAAAAACAAAAGTGTGCCGCAGAAATCCCAGGCTTCAAAACGTCACACAACTAACATCATGAATATGTTTTACTTTTCCACAGCTGCTCTCCTGACAGGGTTAAGTTGCTCCAAACATCAGAAACATACAACCTATATTATCAGTGTCAGTGTATACATAGCTAACAGGCTCTGTAGGGAGGGTGTATAGAGTGAAGAGCTTGCACTCTCTCAGAGGAGCCTCCCAGACACCAGACTAGCCAGTGAGACACTCACAAATACTCCTGAAGGCTATGTCCTTGGGGACATTGGCTGCTGCTCCAGCTTTCTAGGTACAATTGCTGCATGATTCCTGGAAGATTTCCAAATAAGACCTCATGCCAAACTCATTTGGAATGTTTTATTACCCACAGGGT
The DNA here is from genome assembly GCF_047511655.1 of Castor canadensis. Classification (NCBI taxonomy): domain Eukaryota; kingdom Metazoa; phylum Chordata; class Mammalia; order Rodentia; family Castoridae; genus Castor; species Castor canadensis. Next base: position 138,619 of record NC_133386.1, on the reverse strand, counting down.
TGCTGTGGCAGTGTGATCATGAGAGAGCGTGCTGGTCTGTTAGATAAAACGCTCCAGGCTTTCACACCAAAGGGAAAACATTTGGCAGTGTGTTGCCATCACCATTTCTCACCAAAATTCCAGGATGTCAGGACTGTAAGTGTTCAGAGCTTAGGAGTAAACCACATTATGTACAGGCAGCAAAAGCAGAAAAGGAAAACTATTCCTCAGACTTGGGTATTGCTGTAGCAGTGGTGGAAGGAGATGGAGCCTGAAGGCTACAGTAGTAACACCCATCCTGTGTAACTCAAGGTACCTCACGATGGCCTCACAGTAATTTGATGCTGTGTTTCTGGGGGGTTAAGGGAGTGAAAGTCTTCTAATATGCTCTTGTGATCACAGTGAAGGAGAATTGCAGCTATCTTGTCCTGGTGCATTGTGGGTAGTCACATTGGTTGATGTCTTTGGGGATAGAGAACCCTCATGTGTTGTGTCCCATTCCTACCACATTGGACCCTGCTCTGCGTGGTCCCAGCCCTTCATAGAATATGTGGCCAGCTGTTGTTTGCATCTGATCTGTTTGCAGAGATCTTGGCTCACCAGATTCCACAACCTGAAGGCAGTGATCTGTAAGGCCTGTGTGAAGGAGAACCGACGCATTGTGGGCAGATCTCACTGGACCTCTCACCATTCAGGTGGGCAGACCTTCATCTGTCAGACTCTTCACCTTGGGTCCTGGAGCCCACCTGGGGCTCAGGGTAGCCCCCGGCTACTTCCTGTGGTTTACTGGTAAAAGAATTCTAAGAAGAGACTGATGAAATTACAGAAGATTAAAATTGATATTATAGGGCTCTCCTCAGTGGTTTAAAATTTTGTTCCTATTAGGAAAATAATTTTCAGAAAAGATTCACTTGTTAATTGAATAATGAGGAACTCACTCTGGGCACATTTCCATCTTCCCACGACCCCCTGAGGCTGTGTGGGGAGTGTTTGTCTACTTAACAGAACTTCAGGGTTAGTTTTTCCCATAACAAAGACATACTAGAAAATAATTAAAAACGAAATATAAAAAGCCTTTTATTTTGTCACTTGAAGGTGACAGGCATTGCCAGACAATGTACTTTTTCAATATTTTCTTGTGTTTTTATCTCATGGTTTAAACTTGATGGCATTTTGTGTTTGCTTTTCCAGGTGGCACTTACCATGTTTAAAAAAAAAAAATTCTTAGTGACAGGTGGAGATGGGAGGAAGCCAGCTCATGCAAAAATTAGACCTGATCTCAAAAACAAGCCAGGCATGGTAGTGAATGCCTTTGATCCCAGCTATCTGGGAGGCAGAAGTAGGAGAATTATAGTTCAAGGCTAGCCTGGGCCAAAAATGCAAGATCCTACCTGAAAAAATAACTAAAGCAAAAAGGGTTTTGAGGTGTGACCCAACTGGTAGAATGCCTGAGTTCAAACCCCAGTACCACCAAAGCAATAAATAAGTAAATAATTTTTAAACAGCAGCCAGAACCTTCTGCTATGGACAGGCTGTATGCACTTCACCATGTTCCTCTGCAGCTGTTTCCATTTTTCATTATTCATACTGCTTTTATGTGCATTGTTGCCTTAGAATAGGATATATTACAGCTTATTGAATTGTAGATCAAACTGTAATAGAATTGTAGATAAATGTTGCTGGCTTGTTTCCTAAAATCCTTTCCATTACCCATACCTTCACCAGCCACGATTAGAGTCGTTTTTAGGCAGTACCTTGACAACATTCAAAAGTGGTCCTTTTTTTTTTTCTTTTAAACTTAATTGATAGAAGAAAAAATATATCTCTTTGATTGCATGCTTCTTAATTATCCTGGAGTTGGACATCTTTCTACCACCTTTTTGTTAGCGAGATTTTAAAAGTATTTTTTTGGTGTCTTCCTTTGGTATCTATAATGTAACCATAACAGTCCTTTATTTTTCTTGATGTAACGAGAGAACTCACCCCAAACTTCTACCAGCCAGACTGTCTTCAGGAGTCCTGCTTGAAATCAGCCTTGCAGTTTCCATCCTTAGAGCAGCAAGGCTCCTCAGGGTACCCAGTCCTACCAGGCTTTGTCCATGGACCATTACAAGAGAGCATCTGAGGTGTGGAGCCACTCCTAATCTGGAAGAGGAAGGCATCTTTTCCCCACTTGCCATTGTGTTTTTCTTCTAATTTTCTCCTACCAGCTGCAAGTAGATAGAATTTGAGACCCAAAACAAAAGTTTATTCATTGCAAAGCACATGTCTTGTACTGCATTCTCCTTACGTTTCCTGTTTCGGTAAGTTGTTGGCAACCTGGGACTTAGTGTCTGCTCTCTGTGTAGGTGCCTAGTTCAGATTGTTAGAGAGCAGGACAAGTGGCAGGTATCTTGCCCACTACTGCATGGGGCGGTTTTGAAGTGGATGTCATCACTGGAACTTGCCTGCCAAGACTCCTTTCTGGTCACGCTGTCCACGTGTATCCTGCAATGAAAAAGTCAGCTCCACAAGTGCTGACTGCTGGTGCCTGCTCACACAGACTGCACAGCAATGCTGCTGCAAAGCTGACTTCCCTGTGAGTTTGCATCTAGAACTGACAGCTGTGAAGTGGCAGCTATTCAGATCATGAGATCAGGTATAGCTCCATGTACTGGACTGTGGAGACATCCAGAGCTGGAGATGCATCATCCCTGTGCATCTTACACTAGGCACTGAGCAAACAAGGGGCTCAGTGGTGAGGGTGGCACTAAACAGCATCACAGAGGAGCTGAGTTCTTAGCCACAGCAGAGAAGTCTAGTGGTGGGGAGAAGACCAGAGTTAGACTTGTGTAAATCACCACAGTGGGAAGAAAACCAGGGAAGAAGATATGGGAGGCTGATCAGTGCTAAGCTCAAGAATAGAGGTTTGTATCTCTCACAGGGTGAGCTTTTGGAGACTTTTGAAATGATGCTCAGAAATGTGCTCTTAGTGTGGTGGCTACACCAGCAGTGAGACGACAGCTCCAGGCCATCCTGAGCCCCAGATGAGGGTTGACCCTGGGAGAAGTGCTGGGTAGAGCCTCTTAGCACGTCACAAAAGCTGTGGGTCAGTCTTCCCCCCTTACTGGTGATTGAAATACTAGAACCTGGGGTGTGGACATGTTGAGTATGTCCTTGTCCCTTGTGTCCACTGTGGCTCCAAACAGAAGAACTGGCTCTCTGAAGGAATTACACCACACATGCTGTTACACAATGGGGAACATTAGTTGAAGGCTACAGGGCCCAGCAGACACTTCCCTGGTATCTCTGGTTGGTGTCTTGGTCCTCTTTGTGGAGCACTGTAAAATACCAAGACATTTTAAAAAGTACAAGTAATACTTATTCAGGCCTTCTAGTGGAAACAGATGGTGCAAGGTATCAGGGTTTAGAAATTTCTGGAAACTTTAAAGTACAGAAGTTTGTATTAATGAGTTGTGGGGAACCAGGAAGAGCTTACCAAGTTCCAGAATGTGCTCCAGGGAACAGCATCCATGTGAATGAGTTGGCTGAGGGAACCAGAGGTGAGCCCATCTCTATTCTGGGGGACCTGGCTTCTGGACCCATTGTCCCTGGGTACAGAGTCTGGGTCGACTCCATTTTGAAGTCATATTATGGCGTGTCCCTGTCTGGCTGCTGATTCTCAGACCACTCATCATAGGTCAGAGTCTCCCATTTGGCTTCAAGTACAGATTGGCCGTTCCCTCTCCTGAGCCAAACTCAGCTACAACCCTTGCTCTGCATGTCTGAGAGAACCCCTGGCCCTTGTGAGCACAAACCAAAGGTTTGGAGATTGCTGGCCTGGTGCTGCCCAATACACTGTTAAATTTTGGATATGGTGAGTAATATCATGCTGACTCTTGACTGTGTTCCCACAGGGAGATGGGGGAGACAGGGCTCCAGCTCCTACAGGACAAGTAACACATACAGCCATTCTGGGCAAGGACAGTCATGGAGAGACCAGGGTCCAGGTAAGAGGTCACCATACCACTACCCATCTCTGATAGCCATGTTTACTGGGAAAATTGTATCTTTACAGTTGAGGAAACATAAATGTGCTGGTATATCTACTTCCTTATTCAGTGAAATAGAGACCGGTTATTTCCCTGCTTGCTGCTTGTCTGTCTGCACCTAGCTACTTTATCTTCTATCAGTTCCTCTGTTCAAGACCCAGTTTTTGTGATTTATTCAATGAAAATCTATAAAGGTTGCATGTAGAATGTTCATCTTCTGATGAAAAAAGCATAAGTAGGAGTGTTCTGGTATATTCCATGTCATGGGTCATATCTGCAATGTAGAAAAAAAATCTCACCCTGGGCTTCCTACACATGTGATGCATATGTCTGTTTTAACACCCATATTGTGCTGAATTGAATGCATAGTAATTTGCATTTAAAGACATAGAGAACCTCTCATCAGTATTTAAATTCAAATTCCTTATAGTTTTGAGAGCCAAACTAGGTAGACTTTGAGATTACCTAAATTTTTAGCCTTTCATACAAACACTTTTAATTCAATGTGTGATCATTTTTACTTTTGCGATCTCTAAAAATGTGTGGAGACTTCACACATTGCTCAGATTACTGTCCACAGCAACTCTTCAACATTAACCCAGTTGGCACTTTGGACACCACCTCTGAAAGCAGGTGATACAGGCCATCACTGTGAAGCTGCAGAGAAAGGGCATGCACCAGGCTGTGGACAGCATGATCATCCAGTGCCAAGTCATGTCCTTTTGTCCTCTTGAGTCTACAGGTTTAGCAGACATCAGATCCTACTGAGTAGTCAGTATATTCCAGAGTTTCTGATGAGTGTCTTTATATATGCCCTCCCTACACCACCACCCACCCCAGGAGGGGGAGAAAAGCTCAATCAGTGTAGATTTATGTTGGCTTTGGAGTTTCCGTGAGTTAGGTGAACCTACCACATCCTGCCACTGCCTGTCCTCTGGATTTCTGCTGACCTAGTTTGACCTGTTTTGCCATAGGCCTTCCCCTAAAGAGCTCTAGCACAGTGAGCTCAGGAGGCTCCCACCCCTTCTCACCAGTCTAGTGACCTGTACACCTGCTCATGTAGTGTAACTTTCTTGTGCTCCAGTATAGTATCTTTGGGATTGTTTTTGATTAATTGGTTGGTTTGTTTTTTGGAGACAGGGTCTTACTATGTAGCCTAGGCTAACCTTGACCTCGTGATCCTCTTGCCTCAGTCTTCCAAGTGCCGAGATTATGGGTATGCTCCAAGCCTGGATGAGATTGTTTTTTAATTTGGGAGATGCTGCAGTTCATTGGACTAACAAACCAGAGGCTTTGTGACTTGCCAAGAACAGCATGGCATGATCCTAAGCAGATAGGTGGTCCTGAGTGTTCTGCAGAGAGTACAATACTGCCCTGGGGTTCTACAGCTGCTTGGTAAGGGTCAGCACAGTGCCCACTTGTGAGATCCAGCTGTCTGCAGGGATGAACAGGTGTAGGCTGCTCGGAGGGTACAGTACTCTTGCTTCTCTGTTTTTAACATTTTTGGGCCCTTCAGGTGAATCAGAGTGATGCCAAGAGAAAAGCAGGCCCAATAGGTGGAAGCACCCTCCTGGCTCCTGTTCTAATTGATGGTCTCCCTGAGGAGGTGATGTTTAAGCAAAATCTGGGGAGTACGGGAGAAGCAGCTGGAGGTACAAAAGGAAGGCAACAAGGCAGAGGAAATGGCCAGTGGAGTGGCAGGAAGCTGCATACCTAGCAGGAGATGAGAGTTCACCTGATGCTTACCCAGATGGAGAAGAGAACTGACCTGATGCTCACCCAGCTGGAGGAAAGAGCTGACCCTGATGTTCACTCAGGTGGAGAAGAGAACTGACCTGACACTCACCCAGCTGGAGGAGTGACCTAATGCTCACCCAGGTGCAGGAGAAGGAGGTCTGCTCTGAAGTTACCAAGTCTGCACAAAAGGATGTCATCTCAGATGACTCTCCTAGCTCTTCAGCCTCTTGGCCAGGCAGCTAGCTCTATAGCTGTGAGATTCTTTGGTACTTTCTTTGCATGGGGAGGTGAACCATAGTAAATTTCTTACTTTAGCAAGTAAGGAAGTTGGGCCAGTGCTGCTCTCATTTGTGCCTGTTCATTGTGGACCTGCAGTTTGTGGGACACCGAGTGTTGCAGCTTCCTTGCCTCTCCTGCCTTTTCCAGACATAGCAACCACAGGGCTGGAGCCCTCCTCCTGGAGACAGGTAGCCCTTGTCTCCAGCCCTATGCCCAGAACCCACCTAAGGTCACAGCTATTTCCCAAACTGTGCCAGAGTGCTTCTAGTATTTTCCTAATTATTTTTCCAAGTGCTGGGATTACCGACATGTTTTAAAGGGGCCTTTTATCAATTATACCTTACTTACAGCTCTTTTTTTAAAAAATTAAATAAAGCAAGAAAGCACATAGAAGCCTAACTATACCCTTGAACCCCATGAAAAACTGTCTATGTCAACACAGGTCCTACCTAGGCATGGCTGTCAGGCGGCCTGCCCAGGAACAGTGTCAGAAGCATTGGTTGATTCTCTTCCTTAGTGCAGTGGCAGAGATTGTAAGGACATGTTTAAAATTAGGTGAGATAAGCCCTCCTTCTTGAATTGGTAGGAAACAGAGTTGGCTTCTTCATATTCTATTAGCAGAGAATATTGATAGTGTTCGGAAATTTTTCCTGACAGAGATGAGAATGATGGAGTGACTGACTCTCCCTAGGGCAGAAAGCAAATACTCACCCTCAGCCCAGGTTCCTGTCAGAGAGGAACCTGCATCACTCAGCACCTGCATCCACACTCCTGTTGGTCAGTCTCAGCTCCAGTCCCCATTGGTCCTGCCAGGAGCCCAGGGCCTTCAAGGTTTTCATGTGTCCACCTGTGTGTGACTGTCCTCATGGCCAGTGATGTCAGGCTGAGAGGTTTAGCTGGAGAGTCAGGAGCATGCAAGGTTGTGTGACAAGACTGTGGGCTGGTGAGAGGACGGTGGTGGCCTCCTGCTGTGCCCTGAACCTGAGAGGGAGGCAGTCATGCAGCAGGTGGGTCAGGAGAAGACAGCTCTGGGACTAGGGCTGCAGAGGTTGAGAAGTTAGAAGACTGGTCCTCAGTCAGGTTCCATAAAGAATGGTTTCTTGGACATTCCTGTCCAAGCAGCAGGCATCTTCAAGAGTGCTTTTCCTGCTCCTTTCTGTTTGTATAGCATTCTATGCCACTGAAGGGAACTGGAAGCACTTTGAAGGACCCAGAATGGTGTCAGCAGCCCTGATGTGTGGAGGACATGTTCTTCTCTCTCCTTGGAATCATTCCTCCTTCAGGACTCAGTCCTCCCTGAGCTGTAGTCTCTGTGTCCCCAGCACCATGCACACTCCCACTTTCCAACCCCTCGTCTGCGTTCTGGGCTTCAGTCCTGTTACCCAGCATCAGTGCTCCTCACAGGAACCTTGACACTCACTGAGTGAAGACTGAGTAGCTGTGGGTTTTCTGATACGTGTGTCTGCATTGCTTTACTTTTGCATGCATATTCCTTTGGGTGTTGGGTGATTCCTGAGCTGGTCCACAAGGCCATGGTAGGGACCAAAGTCTTAGATCTTGTTGGACTCAGTGGGTGAGGCCAACCTTTCCATCATGTGCCCCAATGTTTAACTTACAAATCCAGTACATACAGCACTAATTACCAGGTAGTACACACTTCTGACCTACATTTCTTTAGAACTCCATTTACTTTTATAAATAAAAAGCCAGATAACCAGAAACAATGTGCAGTCAATTTTTCCTGACCCAGAAAGGAGCAATGATGACCAAGTTTGTAGGTAGCATCATAGACATGCAGGTACTGGGGGCGCACAGAGCCCTGGCAGTTAGTCCTGTCTTGTGAATGAATGTGCAGCCACTACACATCTGCTTATCTCACCACATTACTTCTGAGTGGAAGTGGGTGCATGACATGAGCCCCAGGAGTGGGCTTCTGTCTCACATCCCACACAGCCATGCTAAACTGCAGGACTGTAAAGGGCATTCGTCTGGCTGACTGTGAAGCCAGAGAAGCACACTTTCCTCTGCTCATGCAGTTACTTGGAGGCAAAAAAACTGCACTGGTCTCAATAGTTAAGAGCCTTAAAACAATTGTACCCTGGTTTGAGACATCGGTCTTTGGAGGAGATCCCTACTTTATTGGGGTAAGTCATAGTAGGAGCACAAAAAGCACAGAGCTGTCCCTTGTGAGGGTCAGGATCGGGAAGGTTCAAGGGCCCAAGTCAAAAAGCTGACCCTAGTGGGCAAGGGCTGGGTTGAAGGGTTAGGAACAAGCCTAGGAAGGGCTCCTGCAAGGCAGTGTGTAAACAAGGACAGTGCATTTCATCAGTACCTTCCTTGCATGGTGCATACCTGATGTTAGGTGTGCTGTGTGAAGATCTGTTACACACAGTAAGGCTTTCACTAGTCTCTGTGATGTGGTTGCTGTTACAAGCAGTCAAGAGGAGGGAGATGTTTTCAGATCAGGCAGTTGACTTTCATGGTGAAGTACTGCTATTGCATTCTAGACCACTGTATTTTTTGTTGGGTTTTCCTACCTTGAACTATTTTTGTATTTCTTGGAGATGTTGAAGCAGTCCCAGTAGAAAGTTGTCACTATTTTCAGGACAGAAGCAACAGACAAAATTTTTTGTATTGGAAGAAAATTCAGAATAGAAGTATTCCACTACTGCCATTGTTAGCAAGTTTCCAGAGCCTAGACCTGGCTTGACAAGTGTGAGGCAGGGGGGTAACTGAGACTCCAGCATCACTGCAGGGAAGGCTGCCTATGGGTGCACCCCAGAGATTGTAAACATCAAAGGGAGGGTTCTCAGCCTCCCTGTGAACATAACCCTTCTTTGCTGCAGCTCAGCCCACCTGGTGAGGAATGAAGTGTTAAATTCCACAGTAGAGAGCTGTAAATATGCCATTGTCCCTTCTCATGGTAATTCTGATGGAGGGAGCTTCCTCAAATCACAAGGGTGGGGTAGAAATAATAAGGCTGATGGGAATCATGCCTCACACCTTAGGTGTCATCAGGAGGGCACCTTAAGGCTTCCTTATGCCAGAAGAAAGCCAAGAGCCAGAAAGATTGTAGGATAGTGTTACTTTTTTTTCTTTTTAGCATACTGGAGTTGAGCTCAGGCTTCCTTCGCTTGCTAGGCAGGTGCTCTACCACTTGAGCCACAACCCATAGCCCCTTTTCTTGTGCTATTTATTTTTGAGGTAGGGTCTCACTTTTTGTGCCCAGGCAAGCCTAGACTACAGTCCTCCTATTTGTGCTTCCCCATGTAGCTGGGGTATTGGTTGAGATGGGGTCTCAGGAACTTTTTCACCTGGGCTGACATCGAACCACAATCCTCTTGATGTCCACTTCCCAAGTAGTTAGGATTACAGGCTTAAGCTACTTTTAAGATGTGAAAACTATCAACTTTTTACTAAGCAAGTAGTTCTGCTTGTAGTCTTTTCCCAACATCCCGTCAAGAAGGCAGGAAGTGGCCAACTGCACCATTGGAGGTTAGGGAAAGGCCTGGGCTCACCCTGGAAAAACCACATGTGGCTTTTTCTGTGCTTGGCAGAAAGTCCCCTCTGAGCCATCTGTATATAAATTTCCATTTCCAAAGTCATTAGCAGTAATAAATGTCTGGATAATATGCAGATGGTTGGAACTGGTGTTAAGAGATACGATTTTGACAGTTTCCTTCCACTAATGGCACTACCTCCTAATTAATTGCTTCCATTTTAATGGAGTAATTATAGAACAAAATTTTAATGACAGGTGGCCACAACTGAAAAGAGAATAAAGTTCTGTCTTCCAAATACAACTCAGCATGCTGTTTTTATGCATACTTAGAAATGTGTGGGATTTTTTTTGAGTATTCAGAGAGATTTAATTCTTTCTTTGATTTTTGTGTCTATTTGGTTCAGGAAACAGACAATATGAACATGACCAATGGAGAAGGTACTAGGCATCTTCCAGGTAAGATTTTCAAACCTGCATCACTGGAAGAATGAGTAGACACTGTCCTCATAGCTGAGTCTTCCACACCAAGTGCCAAGAGGTTATAGGGTCTGTCTGCATGTTGCACCCTCCTCACTGGGATCATAAACTTGGTGCAAGAGACATTTGCTTCCTCCAGAGACGGTTCAGAGAAAGGAGGACCAGCTCCTGGATTCTCCTGACGTGCCCTTCGGAGCAGAGCCTTCAGAGGGATGCCACCCAGCTGCCTCTGACCAGGGCCAGACCGCACTTGTGAAAGAAATTAAAAATACCCCTTACCACAGCTTCTGTCTCAAATCCTGTAGAAAAGCTTCTCGGCTTATTTTCATAGGTTGTGCCCAATGCCTTGGCCCAAAATAATCATTGCTGGCGTTGCATGTATCATCTCAGTCTCTACATCCAATGTATGAAGCAGTTGTTTTCTCTTTTGAATAAATTGGAATCTTAACTATATCTAGCCTTTTTGGAAAAAAAAAAGATTAATACTAGATTATGATGTTCTCTAAAGTCATTAAGTAGTCTTTGAAAACAAAACGTTCTAGTATTTCAGAAATGTTTTCTCATTAGAAATTCTAATCAGGGCAGTGCACTGTGACCTATGCCTATAATCTTAGCTACTTGGGACGTAGAGATGGGGAGGATCATGGTTCAAGGCTCCCCAGGCATAAAATTCACAAGACCTCATCTCAGTCAGTGGCTGAACACAGAGGTGTACATCTCTCATCCCCAGCTACTTGGGGAAGCACAAATAGGATCAGCATAAAGTAAGATCCTACCTCAAAAATAATGAAATAAAAAAGGGCTGGGAGTATGGTTCAAGTGGTACAGCACCTGCCTACCAAATCTACCTACCAGTTGTGAGGCCCTGAGTTCAACCCCCAGTACTGCCAAAAAAAAGAAGGTCTAATCAAAACTCGAATCTCCAGCTAGTCTTCTCTTGGTCCCCAGAATTGTTTGAGCAGAAAAAGAAGTAATAACTCAGTTCTGACCTTCCTTGTAAAAGACTTGGTTCTACCTGGAGGTGAGACGTGGTATGTGAAACTTGGGTCTGTTTGTCATGTCACCCTTTTCATTTCATCTTGCCAGGCCCCACTCAAATTTTTCACACAGTGTATGTAACGACTGGCCTGGTTCTCAGTGCAATCAGAAAGGAAGCCTGCATGAACATGTTGCACGAAAGATGAAGTGAATCTGCCAATGAGCTAATTTAGGGTGCTGCCAATGAGTGGGAAGTTCGTTGCTCTTTATCTGTGAGCATTGACGAGTTTTTGTGTTTAAAAAGCATTTTAAATGAATCCAAGTTCAGAAAAATCCTACTCATGGAAGAATTTTCAGATAACTCCAGAGGTGGAGCTTTTAATCACATCATACTGCATTATATCTCTGAGTATTGGTACTCAAATGCATGCTGGGTTAGTCTCAGAAGCAAGACCAAGGTCTTCCTTGACCTTTGTCTCAAGCTCACCGCCAGCCCCAGCCCCAGTCCCCACCGCCCCCCGACCCAGGGGCTGAAACTGGTTGTGCCTGCCGAGACAGTGTGGCCAGGAAGTGCTCACTTCTGAAAGTGAGTGTCCTTCCTGTTACTGCTATCTTTAAAGTCAGTAGGCCCCTAAACATATTCATGTGCAGTTTACATGTCTGCACGGATGAGTTACCCTGACCAACAGCTCATTTGTGCTGCATACAGCTCCTGGCTTCATCTTGCCTTGTAACCTGTCTTGAATTTGCCTAAAAGGGACAGTCTCCAGGTGTTTGAATACACTCATAGTATTTAGGTTTGAAAAAACCATAGCTACTCTCTCAGCTCCTTCTTGAGGACGTTTGCATATCTAAATGTAGATATTGTGAAAGGCAATGGCTTTCGTAGATGTGTACTCTCAGTCTAAGAAATGAGAAACTTACTTCAAAGTTACACAAAAGGGCAACAAAGAAATAGAGCTTCTAGACTGGGTACAGTGGCTCATGCTTATAATCCCAGCTATGGTAGGAGGCAGAGATTGCGAAGATCACAGTTCAGGGCCAGCCTGGGCAAAATTAGTGAGAACCACCCCATCTCAGTCTGTAAGCTGGGGTGAGGTGGCACATGCCCATCATCCAAGCTACTGGGAGGCATAGGTAGGAGGATCATGGTCTGAAGCTGACTGTGGAGGGTAGAGGGAGAAGAAGGGCTGGAGGCATGGTTCAAGTGGTAGACCACCTGCCTAGCAAGCCCAAAATCTTTAGTTCAAATCCCAGAACCACCATCAAAAAAAAAGGCACTACAAAAAACCAAGGGATCCTACATGGTGGCTCACAGCTGTAATCCCAGCAACTTGGGAGACAGATTAGGAGGGTCACAGTTGGACACCAGCCCAGGCAAAAAGTTAGCAAGATCATCTCAACAATCAGGCTTGGTGATGTACAGCTGCAATCACAGCTACAGGGGACCAGGGAGTAGGAGGATTGTGATCTGAAGCTGGCCTTGGGCCAAATTGAAACCGTATCTGGAAAAATACACTGGCAGCAAAAAGGGCTGAGGGTGTGGCTGAAGTGATAGAATACTTATGTAGCAAGTGTGAGGCCCTGAGTTCAAATCCCAATTCTAGCAAAAAAAATTGAGAAAGAAGGCAACAATGGAGGATACACAGACTCTATGTAGGTTACAAAGCAAGTGCGTTGTTTTTTTGTTGTTTTGTTTTGTTTGTTTTTTGTTTTTGAGCCACTCAGTTGGGGGAGATAATCTATAATAAGTGTACAGAATGATGACCCAGGAGTCATGTCTCACCTCAAAGCCACAGCTGAAACCATGAAAGCTCAGAAGAAAGTGTTGGAGAACATCCCCACAGCATTGGCTCTGGAGGTGGCCTCATGCTGTAACACCAGAAGAAACTGGTGATATGACTCAGAATACACAATTTCTGTGCATTAAGAGATTCTATCAAGAAAACAGATGGAAGTAAATACATAGACGATACAAGATGGCCAGCAGGCACGTGGAGAGGGGCTCAGCCTCCTTGGGCATCGGAAGTGCAAATGGAAATGAGGAACCGTAGCTGCACACCTACCGGGATGGCTGTAAAAAGGAAAGGGAGGGAGGGAGGGAAGGAGGAATAGAAGGGAAGGAAGGAAGGAAGTTGTCCAAAACAATATGGCAACTCCTGAAAAGGTTAGGCATGGATCTACCATATGACCCAGCAATAAAAACTCAAGTGTATGTCCAAAAGAATTGAAAGCAGAGATTCAAGCAGATGTTTATACACCGGGTCCATAGCAGCCTTATTCACAGTAGGAACGGTGAAAGCAATCCCAAGTGGACATAAACAGATGAATGAACAAAGTATGATCTGACCTGTCCACACAGTAGAATATTATTCAGCCATAAAAAGCAGTGAGTTTCAGGCTGGAGATCTGGCTCAAGTAGTAAAGTGCTTGCTTGGCATGTATAAGGCTTTGAGTTCCAATCTGAGTACCACCCCAAAAAAGTAATTTTGATAACGTGTCTTGACAGACCATGAAAGCGTTACATAGTGTGAAGTGAACCAGACACAGAGGGACAGTTATTGCATGCTTGTACTTACCTGAGGCACTTTGAGTAGTCAGACTCACAAAGCAGAGTAAGGTAACAGGTGCTGGGGACATGGGGAGTTACTGTTGAATAGGTACAGAATTTGGGAAGGCTGAAACAGTTACTATGGTTACACAACATTGTGTATGTCCTTAATGCACTCAATTGCACACTTATAATTGGTTAAAGTGATAATTGTGTATTTTACTACTTTCTGAGATGGGGTCTTACCGTGTTGCCCTCCTGGCCTTAGTCCCTTGGATTTAAGCGATTCCCCCACTTCAACCTCTCAAATATTTGGGACCACAGGCATGGGCCCCTGCACTCAGCTTTACCACATTTTGAAGAAAACTTGTTCAAAATGGATTAAAGATTTCCATAAATGCTGTACAGAGCCCTATAATTCGTACCTAGAATATTTAATTAGCAGGTAATCCTTTTGTTGAAATATGGAATGCTAAAATGTAGACTTTGAATAAAACGAAAAAACTAAAAATATAGTACAAAAGTACAGGATACTCTTTCTTTTAAAAAAAAGTTAATGGGATGTATGTAGAACTATACTTAAAAAATTTCAACCTTAAGTACATTTTATTAAAGATTACATTTACTGAAAAGTAAATGAATTGAGCATTCCACTCAAGTGAATATGCAAAGCACACTTAAGAGAAAAAAGTAAATAGTAAGATAAACAATGTTAGGAATGAGAAAGGGTTCATAATTGTGTTTCCAGTTGTAATGCCAAATTATAAGGGGATGGTGTCAATGTATTAGAATTCTGTTTGCAACAAGGAGTTTTTGTGCCTTGCTATTAGTACAAATGCTTATCGATAAGCATTTGCTGGATGTTTCCCCATAGAAGAGACCTAAGTGCTCCGTACAGCCCTTCCCCCAAAGCCAACCACCTGCAAGCCTTGACCAGCAGGTCTTGTGCACCCATAACAACCCCAGGTCATAGCAACAGAGAGAAGTAAAACATCTCACAACCACTTAAGGACTAATCTGTCTAGTCACTGCAGTCTTAAGATTCCAGGAGGGAACAGCAGACTTGGTAGCTGAGAGCACCTGTGAATCAGCTACTCTTGAGGAGGGGCTATGTTCAGGAGAGGGGAAGTCAAGTGAGTGGCTTCCCATGTGCCATGGTAGGGAGTCAGGATTCCCTGTAGTGTGCTGTTAGGGTGCTGGCAATCTTGGGAGTTAGTTCTCCAAAGTATCTAACCATTCAGTGTATCAGATGTGTGTGTTTGTTACTGATAAGACTCTTGTTTTTTGTAGGAGCTTTTTCTGGAATATTTGGTTTTGTCTCTGTCCTGAAATCTCAAAAGGATTTGTGTACATGTGAGATTTTTGTTTTATCATTTCTCCTACTTGACACTTCTGAGAGGTCTTCTTGTCCCACTTATCCTACATTGGTACCTTATTCTCTCCTAGAGTATCTACTGGTTCAGTTCCTCGAGTTCCTCTGTGTTTTCTGTGGTTTTGTCTCAGTGCTGTTTCCTACAAAAGTCCTCAGTGTAATTTCCAACCTAATGTGAAGTGATTTTTCATCACCATAGTTTAGAGAGTCCAGTGGTTATACAAGGCTGTTTTTAAAAGCACATGAATCCCTCTTTCCCAGATGGATCTGCTTGTACTGCCCTCTTTTAAGCAGTCATTTCTAACAGTGTGTCTCCTGCTGTGTTTTGAGCTCCCTTTGAGAACCCAGGAGCAACTACTCAGCTCCTGAAGGCCTCACTCTTGATGTATCATGCCTTCTCCTGCTCAGGCATGACTCTGGTTAGATCATGGCCCTGTCTATGGGAAAGCTGTGCTTGCACTTAAGCTTGGCTCTAGAATGCCTCCACCATTGTGCACATTTGTCCCTAGATTTGGCCACGTGGTGGTGTATGGGTTTGCTTCATTTTCCTCCAGATTCTCCCCAGTCTGCATCATTTCAGTGGATCCATTTGCCAGACATCCTGTCAAGTTCATCTTTAGGAGGCTGTCTCCTGCTTCTTGGGCTCTCCTACCTGATGAGATGTCCTTGAGCTGTGCCCCTGTAAACCATCCTCATCTTGGGAATCCTTTGCTCCTCCCTCTCAGGTAGGGTCCCAAATCCCTTATGTTTGAAAAAGGAAGAACAGGGCATGAATTTCTGAGGCCTTGAAGGTCTGAAAATGTCTTTATTATACCTTAACATTTAATTGAAAGTTACATGGTTATAGTATTCTGGGATGGAAATAATTTCAGAATTGTGAATTGTAGAATTTTTACATTGTTTCGTTGATTCACAGCTCCTCGCATTCCAAGTGAAAATCTAATGCTTTTCTGATTCTCAAACCTATATGTGAACCTGAATTTTTTTCTTCTGGGTTTTCACAGGGTCCTCTCTCTGACCTGTGTATTTGAAGTCCATGATGAGGACCTCAGTGTGGGTCTGTTTTTACCACTGTGCTGGTAAAATAAAAGTCCTTCATCACCTAACGCATATTCTACAATTTAAACTGATCTGAACCTATGGCAGTGTGATGCATTAATTCATCTTGATCCTATGGCTTTGTTATTGGGGACAGGGTCCATTCCTGAGCTTCTAAATGTCCTAACTGGACAAAAAGTGCCATTGATGTGTTGCCAAGGTTTCTGTCAGTCTCCATGTCTTCAGTTGGCATGAGGTGTACGTTGGAAGGCATTCACTTTCTTCCCAGAGGTTGGGCACCTCACTAATCTGTCCCCATGAGACCTCCTAAACATGACCATGACCCAGGCAAGAAGGAAAGCATTGGGCTCTCTCCATGACTACACAGATCCACTCACAGTTCAAGTCAGAAACATCTGACCTCATCAGAGACTCTCCACTGCCCAGGATCTACTATGTCAAATCCTATCTTGTTTTTAGGTGGGGCTGAAAGAAGCCACATAGGAACGCATGAAGGGTGAGGGCTCACTACCCAAGGTAAGCTTGTGGGGAGGGTAGGGAGCTGGCCTCAGGCACCAACTGTGTGCTGTTCACTGTGGCCCTAGGAAGTACCTCTCACTGCTACAGTGTGTGGGGTTCCAGTGGAGCATGTGAACATTCAAGTTATGACCCTGGGGCATGAAAAGTTGTCTCTGTTAATAGACACATTTTTTTATTATTAAAATAGAGTTTATTGATCTATCATTTATATTCAATAAGATAATGGCTTTTTAACAAATTCATTTAAGTACTTGTGTTATTACCATAATCAATAAACAACATTTCTGCCCAAATGCCCAGTGACCTGTGTCGTCCTGAAGATAGAGCTTCTTCATCCCTGATATGAGTAACGAGTTCATTCTTTGTTTGGGGTATATGAGTTTTGCCAATCTTTCCAGAGAGCCACATTTTAGGTTTGCTAAGTACTCTTGTTTGCACTTTATTATTTCTTTCTACAGACATTTTTTGCTCTACTCTCTTTCCCTAGCATTCTCAGGTCATTGGATTTCCTCTTTCCTAGTGTAGGCTTTCAGAGCTGTCTTGTTTCCACTAAACAGTGGCATGACTCAGTGTCTGAGTCAGAAATTGTGTTAGTCAGCTTTCTGTCGCTGAGATAAAATACACAAAAGAAACAACTTAAAAGAGAGATTTGTTTTGGGCTCATGGTTTCAGAGGTTTCAAGCCATGATTGCTTGACTCCATCACTTTGAGCCTGTGAAGCACGGTACATCATGGTGGGTCAGGTGGTTGAACAGAGCTGCTCACTTTATGGTAACCGGGAAACAGAGAGAAAGGAAAGGGGTAGAGCCTCAACATAGCCATCAAGGGCAAGACCCCAATGACCTCACTTCCTTCCACTAGGCCTACCTACTGAAGGTTCTACCACCTCACAATAGTCGACAGACTGGCAACCAAGCCTTTAGCATGTGTTCTTAGGGGACCATTTCAGATATAAACCATAACATTTCATCCCTCACCTGCAAAGCTCGTGTATCTCACAAAGCAACTGCACTCAGTGCATCCCCAAGAGTTCCAGGCTTTGAATTGATACAGCATTGCTGAAAAGTCCAAGTCCAAAATCTCAGAGACTTAGGGAAATTCTTAGCTGGGAATCCTTATATAAAAAACAAACAAAATTACACACTCCCCAAACATAAAGGCACAGAATAAACATTCCCATTCCAAAAGGAAGGAAGGAATGACCAAAGCAAGACAGAAATCCAGTAGGATAAAAACTAAATCCTGTAGGTCCATGCCTGTCATCTGGGGCATGTGGTAGCATATTAGCTCCAGAGGTCTTGAGTAGCCTGGCCTGTGGTCTTCCCTGTTGTAGCCCACATGGCCTCTCTCCTGGGCTGGCTTTCTTTGCTGCCTGTGGTTTTCCTCACAGCTTTGTGCATCACCCTCTCAGGGCTGCTTTCAGAGACTCTAATTCTGCCACACATTGCCTGGCTTCCTCCTTTAAAATCTGGAAGCCTCCATAACTCCTGGATTCTGCATGCCTGCAAAACCAGAATCAGGCAGATAATGCCATTTCTGCTGCTGACTCAAGTAATAGCCAGTCCCATTTGGATCATTCAGTGTGGCTGAGTGCCTGGATTACTAAACCTGGGGAAACACTTTGGTAGGCAACCCTGTACAAGCACGATACACCTGCCAGAGCTCTCTTCTCAAACAAAAGTCTTTGAGCCTGTGATCTAGGGGGTATTGCTGATTCTGGACATGCCCTCAAAGCATCTTTCCTGTTACCCTGGTAAAATACTTGGCTTCTTTTTGTTTGTTGGCAAACAAACCTTCCTTGACCATAGTTTTAAGTGCTTCATTTCTGGAAAACTGCAAGTTTTTCAGATCTTTCCACTCTGCTTTTTGCTCATGATTCTCACAGTATATTTAACTAAAAGCAGCCAGTTATACCTATATCACTGCCTGACTACTGTTCTACCTCAAAATTTCCTCTGCCTGATAAAGCAGTCTGTCACCTTTAAACTCTACCTCCCACAAGGTCTCAGGACACAGACAAAATGTAGACAACTTCTTTGTAACATAAATGGCCTCTAGTCTTAATTCCCAGTAGAACCCTCATTTCCATCTGAAACCTCATGAACCTGGCCATTGCTTTCCATATTCATGTTCTGCTCTTCTGAGCTCCCGTGAGACTTACCCATTAGATCCACTTACAGCACAACATTCTAAGCTTTCTCTAGCCTGCTTCTCCAAGCTTCCAAACTCCTCCCTCAAACCAATTCCAAAGGCTACTGAACCACATCATCAGGTATTATCATGACAATGACCCTACTTCTGGCACCAAATTTTCTGTTAGCTTTCCATCACTGTGATTAAAAAAAAAAAAAAAAAAAAACCTTTATTTTGTCACAGTGATAAAAAGGAGGAAAGGGCTGGAGATGAGTCTCAATAGAGTGAGTGCCTTCTTAGCTGAGCAAAGACCTGGGTTCAATCCCCAACACTGAAAAAACAAGGAAAGATTGATTTTAGTTTATGGTTTCACTTGACCCTATCACTTTGTGCCTTTGACAGGGGAGTGCAGAGTGGTGGCCTCATGGGGCCACCGGGAAGCAAAAAGGGGAAGGGGCTGGGGTCTCCTGTCCCCATCACAAGCAGGCCCCCAGTGACCTCCCTTCTACAAGGTGCCACCTCCTAAGGGCTACACCATCTTGTAGTGTCTTAGGCAGGCACCCCAGCCTTAGTACATGACCTTTGGGGACAGTTTAGATACAAACCATAACAGGTGATTAAATGTTTTGTGAAAGTTACAGTCTAAAATTCAGGTACACATTTTCTTGAAGTTGTCCCTGCATGCCATGTTGCTGGGGATGTCCGGCCTGTCTTGTGGTTGTAGATCTGTGACCCAGGTACCCATGGTTCTGGGTTTAGCCAAGGGGTGTTGATGGGGGGAGGATGTTTGCACACAAGTACACACATGGGGCTGACATGCACACCCATGTGTCAGCCCAGAAAAGCTGAAAGAAGGTAAAGAAATTTGAGGCTTCCCCACAGCTTTCTATCCAGGCACAGCCATGAGTAATTTTGTTAGCTGGTACCAGCAGACCTGGCAGGTTTGTTAATTTAGTGGCTGGTTTTGTATGCAGCTCCGCAAAGCAGCCACTCTGGGTCCTCAGAGGTGTCTTTTGGGTTGTAACCTGAACTGTATGGAAAGGGACTATTGAGTGGCTTCTCTGCTGGCCTTTTCTCAATAACTTCGGGCTTGTAGATGGGTTTCTACTGCATTTGACCAGGAGGCAGAATTTTGAAGGCATTTCCAGGGTCCTGTTCAGGACAGAGACAAGTCCAGCCCAAGGAGAACTCTGCCGTGGATATTCCTGCAGCAAGATAGGAGATAACATGAGGATTGCCCAGGGTCTCCAGATGTCATATGGTGCTGGCACTGGGTTTCAGTAGGAAGGACTGTGAATTAGGCAGAGTCCAGGCACAGACAGTCTTGAGAACAGAGACCAGGGACAGAATGAGATGCCAGAGGCCTGTCCATGGTTACAGGGGCCAGCAGACACTGCAGAAATGAGCCTGGGAAGAAAGTGTGTGGCCTCTCCTGGCTGCAGCATAACCCTGATAATGAGCTCTATGCCCTGTCCTACACCTATGGTTGGACTCAGCCATGCCCTTGGCCCAGTAGCCATGAGGCCTTTGTCTTCCAGGAGTTGGCTGACTGGTGGCCATGGAGCCTAGATGTGTATCCAGGATCTGGGCTTAGCAAAGCCCAGTGTGAGGCACCTCTGTAATAGCACCCGTATTACTGAGGTGATCATCAAGACTGAGTGTGGGACTGAGTCTCATGTTGTAGATGGCAAGAGTAATATTTGAAACTGCATTTTGCCATTTTGAGGGTTAATCAAAATGAAGAGAATATTTGAGCCCCCAGGAGACAAGTTCACTGGTCACATTAGGTGATGACACAGAATGAACATGCATTTCCTCCACCACCCTCCAGGACTCAGGCTCTGCCCACCAGCACAACTGAAGTGTTTGCTGAAGACATTTAATTCTCCCTTGATCCCACAAGGGAGGGACCGTTTTCTGTTGTCAGAAACCAGAAGCCTGAGACACAGGCATCTAAGGCAGTGGCTGCTAATGAGGGCTCCTGGCGGCTCCTGGTGGCTGCTAAAGTTGCCCTCTGGTTAAGTAGGACTGAAACTGCACTGGAGTGTTAGTAATCGCGCAGCAGCCCCCAATGCGTTATTGAGGCACCCGCTAATCTCTGTGCGTGCCTGACAATGCATCCCCCCAATGGGAAAGGAGAGAAGGAAATGTCAGGTTATGTCCAGGGACCACCTCCTGCCCACCCTCCATCTGCGCCCGTGTCAGGGCTCACAGGAACATATGCCGCCTGTTGCTC
Source organism: Castor canadensis (assembly GCF_047511655.1). Lineage (NCBI taxonomy): Eukaryota > Metazoa > Chordata > Mammalia > Rodentia > Castoridae > Castor > Castor canadensis. The sequence continues at coordinate 117,766 of NC_133386.1, read as the reverse complement.
ACTGACCATCTGTTCACAGAGCTGTGAAGTGTGCCCGTTACCGTGGAGATGGGGCCCTTGATTGGCGGCCGCAACACAAACATTTGCTGCTCAGGTTCCACTTTTATCTGTGCTCTGGAATGGGGAGGGGAGGGGGGTAGGGGGGCCCTAGGGGAGGGGCAACTGGGGGGAGGGATGGACTGGGTACTGGCTGGAAGGACCTCCCCTCCACCCACTGCCCTGCCCCCTTTAGGGCAGGCACAGCTGCAAGTGGAGCTGATGCCTCTGAGAACAGGGGAACTGCCTCTGTCTACCCCCAGGCATGCTGTGCTTGGCTCCAGAATGGACTTTTCCAAGCACGAAGGCTGGTGTCCGAGTTCCAAGCCTCCGCCTTCCATCCAGGCCCCACCATGATGGGACATCTGTCTATTCCCATACTGCTTGAGCTGGTGTGAGGGAAGCAGGCCGTTATTAACCATGTCCTGGGAAACATTCCTCAATGACTTTGGGGTGGTGCAGGGGGCCTGTTGCAGCCACAGAGGGAGTTCTGGTTTTCTGCCTGGGTTAGGAAACTGGAGCAGCCAGTTCATAGCAGACTGCCTCCTTCAGTCTGTGCTGCCAACCCTCCCATGGGATAGAGACCTCCGCACAAGACCGGCGCCAGATTGAATTCCATTCTTTCCTTTTTGGAGACCTGGTAATCAAGTGTTACAAGGTCTATATTCTATTTCTTCTGCTGTTTCACAGTCTGGTATCAAACCAAGCAAGTCCTCTCTTGTCTGTGCTTGGGGCCAGTATGGCTGTGCCCCCATGACTGGCACAAAGGCAAACAGTAAGGTCTGGGAGCAGACATTTGAGGCACCTGAAGTGTACACTTGAAGTACATAAGACACAAGTATGGCAGAGGTGCTCTGCCACAAGGACCACTTTGGTTTCACACTAGAGGTAAAGCATGTCAGTCCCCCATACCCCACCTAGAAAAAAAGCCCAGGTGGTCTTAGTCTAATGGCCAGCCCCACAGAGCAGGACCAGGCCCCAGATCAAGCTTCTAGGGGTTCTCTGGGACCTTCTTGGCAGTGGGTGCTGGCAGAGTAGACTAGCAGGTTCTAGCTCTACTTCCAAATGCTTACAGAAGACCAGTGTCCCTGAAAGGTTCTTTTTGGGATAAAAACACACCTCCAAAGCTCTGCCCAAAATAAAAACGTGTACTCTACGCCTGCTAACTCTGTTAGTGTATGATCACAGCCCCCAAGAGTCTTACTGAATCTGTTTTTAAAATTCCTTTCTGGCCATACGCCAGTGGCTCACATCTAAATTCCTAGCTATTCAGGAGACAGAAATCAGAAGGATTATGGTTCAAGGCCAGCCCGGCAAATAGTTTGCAAGCCCGAATCTCAAAAATACCCAATAAAAACAAGGCTGGTAGAGTGGCTCAAGTGGTAGAGCACCCTCTACCACTGAGTTTGAACTGAGTTCAAACTCCAGTACTGCCAAAAGAAGTTCTTTCCGACATAGAAAGTGCCCAGCCCTAAGGGGTCTGGGTCTTGCTGGCTTTCTTATCAGCCTGGCCTATTCAAGCTCAGCAGGAGCCTCCACAAATGGGGACTGTGGCTCCTGCCCTCTGTTCTCACCTTCCTGGGTCCTCACAGACTGGAAAACCCCTCTCAACATTAGCTCCATTCTGCAAGATCTACTTCTTCAAAACCACACATCTGTCCAGTGCTTCGTCAAGCCTGTAAGCCCCCTTGTTTTTTGGGATCCCAAGTTCCTTAAAAACAGAACTTTGTTTTTTACATGGTTGTATTTCTCTGTATTGTTCATCATTGCAGTCCTTGAACAGAAATAGCATTATTTAATTAAAATTAAATTCTGGCCTTCAACTTCCAAATTAACCAACAAGCATGTGTCAGGCACCAAATGGATGTAAGAAGCAAGTCTACTTGGAATTCTTACCAAACTTTTAGACTGTTACCACAACTGAAGATAAATGTGGCTTCTTCATTCATGTCTCACTTATTCTTTAATTTCAGCAGATCCCCTTAAGGGCCCATTTTCAAGCTACTTAGATAAAGAGTAGAAAATGTCAGTTTTCAGCTGTGCTGTTTTCCCTATGGACTCCAGTAATATTTCCACTGTTCCCAATACAGAAATAGAAAGCTTTAAATTTCCTTATAAAGCCAGCAAAGCATTACCACCAAAGAGATCAGTAAAAAGAACACTACCACTAGTCTAATGTCTCAATAGCAATGTAAAAATCCTAAATAAGACCTTAGCAAACAGCATCCCACAGCATGTTGAGAGTTAGGTACCCAAGGGTGAAAGGGGAACAGCTCAGTGTCAGTATTAATGAAAACCAGCACTTAGTAGACAAGAACAACAGAGTGTCTAGAAGCCAACACACATGGGTGAAATTCAGGGTCTAGTCTCTACCTTTAAAATGCTGCTTATGAGGGAGCCTTGAAAGCACTGCCAGGTCCTTGATGAGAAAAGACAAAAGAGAACCAATTCCAGGAGGCACCAACCCATACAGTTATAACAGATAAAGAACCAAAAATGTGAGAGAGAAAGGAGAAGATAAAAGTACAGATTATTTTATTGGGGAAGCAACTGAGCAAAACATGAGAGAATGGGAAAGACATAAAAGTAGAATATAAAATCAAGAACTGTCAGGGAAAATGAAGAAAGGGAAGACAATTCCAAAAGACAAAGCATCCAAGAATGTGGGTGGGAAGAAGTGTGTAATACCGCAGCCAGTGAACCTCACCGTGCCTCAGAGGGACACACACAGATGGGCACCTGGAAGGATGATGTCACATCATGGAAATGTGCATTTCTGCAGGGTCCATCCGCATGTCTAGTGCAATTCTTAAAATGTTTACATGTTCTAACCAGTTAGGCTAAATTGAAGTCTGTGCAAAGAAATAAGCAAGAGTAGATAAGACACCCCTAAAAGAAAAAAATAATAACAGGAATTTGCTCTATCAGATATTGAAACATGCTATGAAATTCTGTTTTAAACTATGTTACTTGCAAATGCATAACTAGAAAATGTAGAAAAGACTCCAAAGGACATGCAAATTATATGATAAAGAAATTTTAAACAGAATTTTCCTGAGATAGTGTTAAGTAGGTAGTCTCCTAAAAAAAACTTTTAAAGCTGGTCTGAACATCACTAAAATTAATTCCAGGCAGATCAAAGATTTAAATGCCAAAGGGAGAATAGTGGAGAAAAACAAAGTGTACTAGAAGGAAACATGGGAGAATTTTTATTTTACTGAAGCACAGAGGTCTAGATACAACCCAATTCCCAGAAACCACAATAACATTAAAAAATGTGATTGCATAAAAATAAAGTCTATATAGGACAAAACACCACCATAAGCTAGGCAAAAGGTAAACGACAAGATGGGGAAAAACGTGTCTTACAGAAGAAAGACTAGTTTCCCTAATATTTAAATAAACAAGAAAGACACCAATAAGTCAATAAGGAAAAAGAAGAAAAGGACTTCAACAGAGTTGACAGAAAAGGAAATAATAAGGCACTCTTAACCCTGTGCAGAGACGCCCATCCTACACACAAAGCTACCCTGAGGACCACATTGCCTGATCAGCAAAAGTCTGGGCTGTGTGGGAAGTCGGTTCAAACTGGCTCCTATGTGTAAATCGTCCATGCATGAACATGCCAAAATCCATCCCTTTGCAAAAGAAGAAAATTTGTCCATATCTGTCAGAATTAGACATGCACACAACATTTGGCCCAGCAGTTTATTTTGGTGACTCTAGTACACTGACGGCATAGTGCATATGTGAGAGGGTTGTTCATGAACACATTTCCTAAAGGTTTGGAAGCAGAAATGGCCCTCAGCAGTGGACCGGCCCAGTGCCTGGGTGTAGGCACATGGCATCAGCTATTTCACCTTTCCTTGTTCACCCGTTTACCTGCAAGAGCTACCCCCTGCCATGCAGCACACACACCTGTGCTGCCTCATGAGTTAAAGCTCCTCATCCTGTTCCTGCCACTCAGATTCAGACCCCCAGGGACATTCTTGTAAAGAGCTGGGCTGGTGGCAACCAGGGGATGTACAGAAACAAGCATGGGGCAATGTGACCTCCAGAACCCTCAGCAGCCTTGGGAACTGTGTGAGTGGCCTCAGCCCTGAAACATGGAGATCTCATTTTGGAGTGGGCCCCAGGGGGATGGAGATAAGAGAGGCCAGAGTACAAAGACATTTGGAGGGAATTCCCACTCCTCTTTCCAGGACACTTTGCTGGGTGGGAAGCTGCTGGGAGTACCGGACATTGCTCTTGTAGGCCTTGCCTACACATGCATCCCCAAAGTAGAGATACCAGGTCCCAGGCATGTAAGGAGGGCTCTGCAGTGAAAACAGGCCAGGCTTAGGCACCAAAGGAAGCCATGTCTCTTTTAAGGGAAGTCAGCACCTGGTGAAGACATCCCACACCCCAGGGGCAGGACACAGTCACCACCCTTGATTCAGCCACTCATGGTACAAATGCTGCCTTCTGCTAACCAAGACCTTGAGCAAAAAGAGCTGGCTTCGTCCATGACTGTGTGGTCTGAATCCGCCTTTGGAGTTGGACAAGACTCTTAACATCCTCACCATTTGGTTTTACAACTTCACTAACCAGTAGAAAGCCGCCTCTGTGGCAGATAAGTATAGAGAAATCATGGTGCCTGGCATTGGGGACATCCCAAGCTGCCCAGGGGAACATAGACAGTGCTCCTGGTACTGCTGCTGTGAAGCCCGAGGCAGGACAAGCTGGGAAGCGCCTTTCAAGCCCCTGATAGAGTACAAGCAACCCTTCCTGTGCATACCATACTTATCTGGGTGAGTGGGAGATTGAAAACTTGCAGAAATGATGATCTCACCCCACCCCTCACCCCTGGCAATCATATGCTCCCTGGCATATGCCTTGAGACAGGGTCTCTAGTGAGGAAGAGCCTTACCTGATTGAGTAGCCCAACCAGAAAGCAAGGCCTCCCTTAGGTCACAGTGACTGATTCAGAGCAGGGTTTTGCTTGAGAACTTAGATTGAAACCTGAGTTCAAGACCACATTGGCAGGTACATGAAAACCTGCTCCCCTTTCAGTGGAATAGCTGACACAGGCCTGACTGACCCTTGGTGCTGCCTTCCCTTTACTGCTCTGTCATCTGTCCTCTTCTCTCCCTCCAAAGCTGGACACAAGTTTCAGCCCTGTTCTCAAAGACCTAATGACCTCCTCTTGTCTAAGGAGAGATGAAGGCTTAACAAGGCAGAGACTGTGTTTCCCGGGACATCCATCTGTAACATGCAGAGAGCCATACTGCAGAACAAACCACAGGATGTGACATCTGCGTTTTTCATCCTGAGTACATTGATCGATGGGGTGGAGAGTAGGGTTCCAATTAGATACAAGTGCTTGTGGCTCTTGCTGTCTAGAGACAACAGCCTGAAAGCAGTGGCTGCGGCTGAGCCCCATGAGCTACTGAGCCAGGCCAGGCGCAGAGCCTGCCTTGTGCTGGACCTCTGTGGCTGGCATTAAGATGCAGTTGGTGCTGAGAAGCCAGCAACTAATTGCCCAGCCCAATTTTGGTTCTGCCCTAGAGATCCATACTCCATTTTGACTGTGACAATGAGTATGATTTAAAAAATTCTGGACTAAATGAAACAGCTGCTGCTCAGTAGGCGTCTTTGGCAAACACTCTTGGAGAATCTGCTCTGTGGTGGTGGATGGCCTAATGTGCAGCTGGGATGAGGACAGATGGCACTGACTGACTAAATGTTGGAATTTCAGCATCCCAGAGCCTGAGAAGGAGCAGCCAATGCCTCAGCCCTGCACTCCCATCCCTCCCTGCCCATATCTCCTCACCTGCTCCAGCCTTTCCCACTATCACTTCCTTTTTACAAAGATCAGAGTCACCCATCACTGCCAGCTTGGACCTGGTGAATCTTCTGTCTTCCTGACTTTCCCCTCCCACCAGTGATTCTCCTCCTGTCTACTCACCTGTGCATTTCCTGTCACACTCCTATCTCATGGCACAAGTCTTCCCCCCAACCCCCAACACCCACTGCCTTCATGGCTCTACTGAAGCTGCCCTGAAAAGCCACCACTGGCCTCCTGCCTGACTATCCAATAGCATTTTCTCCTCTGTCCTGTGCCTTAGCCTCCTGTGTGTAATCAGCTCATATGAAACTGGCATGAAATTGGCAGGGTTTGCAGTTCTTACCTGCAGGGTGCAGCTGTTCAGTGGAGGCGCCATCCCCATCTCCAAGGCTTTACTTACTGCAGCCTTTTGGGCTTTGTAAGTACAGAAGGAAATCATACTGTACAGACAGTCATGCATGCATCTAAAGGTATACACCACATACATCTACACCCATACCATGTGGTCCATGCTTTCTTTAGCAAAGTCCCTCTGAGGATTCACATAGGGACCTGTGATGGGCCCACGCCACTGCCCCGGGGACTTCTATTAGCAGAGAAACCTGCATCCAGCCTGCTCCAGACCAGAGCTCAGAGACCTTGCCACAGCCAGGACCAACACACAGCCTGGCCTCATAGAAATTTAGCAATTACTACATTTACATCAAAAAACAAACAAAAAAACGCTTTGCAAAAGAATCTCCTAGAGCACTGATGGGTCACAGGGGTGATGGCTTCCAAGCCCATCAGAGGCACCACAGTGGTGTGTGTCCCACTGTTGAATGTGATCCACCGAGAGCCAGGGTTGCCGCAGTTTCCTTCACTGTGGTGAAGATGCACAATTGGTAAATCAAGTGGATTGCAGCACTATTTGGGAAACCATTGATAGGGCAATTGTGACCAGATACACGTTGCTGTATCTGATCTTCTAGTTCGTGTGTGTTTGTATTAATCAAAAACCTTGACAACTGCTATGGCACAAGCCATCCAGGTGCTCCTTTCCTTCTTTCTCCCCCCAGGAGACATGGGGTTGCTGTCCCCAAGAGGTGGGTGTGAGTGTCCATCTGGACCCTGAACTGCTACTGTGCTGGCCCACCATCCCCAAGCTCAGGCAGAGCCAAAGCTCCAGAAAGCTCTCTGGAGCACTCCAGCACCAAGATCTTCCCCACTAAGGAGTCCCTGGGCTTTCTGAGGAGGTCACATCTCTGACCCTCTTCTGAGAAGGAAGTGATAGCTATGGGTCTCTTTGGAAACTGGTGTCCCGCAGCCATCACCCCACAGCCATCAGTGGCTCTGCTTGTGCAAGGGCAAAAGCCAGCTGCCCTTCTTCACCTCAGGCCACCAGCTCAAGTCCTTGGAGCAAACGTCACTGCTGCATGTGGACCTTTGAGAACCAGTGGTAGCTCCTCCACCTGGCTTGTAGATGATCACCTGTCTAGCCAGCCTCGCACAATCCAAAACTGTCACTACCTTTGTGTGCACAGCCACTCACTCCACTTCGGCAAGACTGGACTCCAGTGTCCTCTGCTGGGAACGGGCAGGGAATGAGACACAGCATAGGGCCAGATGTTTCTTGTACTGATCGATTCAGCCCCACTCTTGGATATCCCCTTAAGAAGCTTAAGCAGGATTGCAGATGTGCCTGTGGCTCTCAGCTTTTCCGTGGATCAGAACTATCACATCAGAACCAATATGAGGGCTTTGCTAAAACACAGACCACTGTGCCCCATCCAGGTCCCATGCAGCAACAGCATTTTCCACTCAGCACCAGATAGCACAGGGCCTCAAGGTCCTTCTGGAAACTTAGAGTGTGTGAGTGTGTGTGAGGGTGAACTGGTGGATGATGTGTGTGCATGTGTGAGTGTGACAAACCAGGGAGCCTGGCTGCTGGAGCCTCCCAGGTATCCCAAGGCTTCAGAGAGGAACCCGGACTGCCTGATGTAACCTCCCCTCTTCTAGGCTCTTTCAGGACAGTGACCCTGTCCAGGAATAAATTCTGAAGGAGGAAAGAGCAGGCTTCTCCAGGATCCTTTACTTCTTTATGGAAGCCTTAGCATCCTGTCCATCACTCTTCACCCTTGAGAGGAGACCCTGACACCATGGCATTTCCCTGGACACTCACAGACACTAACCTCCTGGGCAGTGCCCCCTTAAGTCTGAGGGCCACTGTAATTGCGCTAAATTGTTCAAGTGTGGAACAAGACTTGAATGGGCAGCAGATATGACTAGGAGGGAGTCTTGGTCATATGTGCAAAGCTACAGTGGGGACATCAGCATTATGGTCAGGTGGAGGCTTTAATGACACTGGACAGACCCCGTGAGAGTCCATTACATCTAATGTGGGTTAATGGTATAGTTTAACACATTTGATAGGACAAAGGTAAAGCCTAAAGTGTTCTCATGCCTGGGAGGCTGAGAGCCAGAGAACCAGAGAGAATGACAGAGAAGAGAAGAGAGAGCGAACAGAGAGAGAAAGCCACTTTGACACTTTCTTCTGATTAATTCTACTTTTCTCTAAACTGAGTGGCAAGGAGTTGCATACACCAGGTCTGGGAAAGCCATAGCTCAGTGGCCCTTCTGTGAGTTTTTTAGGTTCACAAAGAACTTTTCACTTTGTGCTGATTCAGATTGGTAGAAATCTATTGTTCAAATTGGCTTCCTCTTTTTTCCCCCCTTGTTTCAGCATAAAGGAATGAGTTGGCAGAGAAGTCCTGAGGAACCCCACCTGCCCCCAAGGTCCTAGCCCTCCTAGAGGTCTGGGATGCATTGGGACTTTGGAAGATGGAGGCCTCCGTTCATCTTCAGCACATAGGGATCTGTGTAGCTGGTGTGGGCTGGCAGTACCTACTATGCTGAAAATATTTGAAAAATACCTATATATAAACTATTAAATATCTACAAATCCCTCACACCAAGTGGCAGGCAATGAGGATCAGTTTACACACATATAATCTGCACAATTCCACCTGTCGCGAGCGGGCGATGGTGTAAAGTTGACCATCAGTCAGGCACTAAATAAATTAACTTAGGCAGGAACTAGTTGCTCGTACACACACTTTATTGCAGGGAGTTACAACCTCACCCGATAGTGCCTCAGCCTTCCCCAAGCTGTGCTCACCTTTCGATCTGATCTTAGTCCACCAGTGGCTGGCTCCAAACCGGTCCTGGCTAGTTCTCAGTCTCTATTTGCCTCCAGAATGCCCAGAGAATCCGATGGGCCATGCGGAGTGTCCGGTCCACCTCGTCTGGGTTTGCTCTCGACCTGCGTGTTGCCGATTGAGAGGAAGTGGCAATGGTCTCATGGCGAGTGGCGTTTAAATATTTGTAAAGGAGTGGTTTATCGGAGCCAGCTTAGGGTTGCTTCATCTGAATATTGGCACCAGCTTAGGGTTGGCTGATCTGCATATCGGGCACCATATGGTATGTGTTTACATCATAGGGCTTTCAAGTGCACACAATATTATTTTCATATAGGTTTTACAGTGTATTACATTTTTATATAATTTTCAATAGCTTAATGCAAACTAAACATAATACTCATAACACCATCAGACTGAAGGGGCTGCCTCTCAATCGTTTTAGCTACACAATACAGGAGGTGGAGACTTATACATCACAGCTTCCAGATAGGAAGGCTCTGGGGCTCTGGGAAAAAGCTAAGACCTAAATGAAAATCTGACCTGGCAGTCAAGAATAATTAAATTCAGGAGTATCCTAAAAAATAGGAGTATCCTAAAAAAGTGCGTGGCACAATGTGTGTTGTCTGGTACATGATAGGTGCTCAATAAACATCTGTTACATGACTAGATGAATAACAAAGTATTTGCATTTTATGTAATTTTTATTATTGCGTAAACAAAAATAATTAAAATTCACAACTGTAGGGCAAAGAGCCCAGCAGGCTTTCTCTGTTCTCCCCTCTGTATCAACCTGGGCTCCAGCATTGTTCCTGTTTTCTGGCAATCTGGAATGACCTGTGACCAGCTGACACCCTAACTTTCTGCTGGGATTGCCTTCAGGTCAGAAGGAGGCACAGGACAGAGCCTCATTCATCCACAGACAGTAAGAAGCCTGCCTTCCACTCCCACATACCCAGTGGAGGGTCTAAGATGTTCATGCTGATGCCTGTCAGGTGGGTAGGGTCCCCAGGAGTCTGAGGGCCAGGCTGTTCCTCTTTGCATGTTCCTTTTCTTTCCTCACAATATTTTCATGGAACAGGACTTCTGAGAAACCACAGTAGAATTCTCCAGACCCAGCCCAAACACCAGAGAAGAGCCTAAAGAACTGGTGCCTCCAAGAAAGGGAAAGAAAAGAATGCCCTTGGGGACTGAGGAATAAGGTCATTAGAAAAGCAGGAAGAGTGGTGGTCTGTAAGACCATGGCATGTGGAACACATGGGGAATTTGGAAAGCAGAAGGACTTCGGGCAAAGGGTCCAATTCCAGCCAGAACGAAGGAGACACAGGTGAAGCCCAGAATGGAGAGATGGAAAGGGAGGCAAAGATACAGATGGAGAAGTGGGGCATAGGATGTGGCTGGATGAGGACCAGGGTGAAATGAGCAAGGATGTCTAGTAAGTGAGAGGGGCCAGAGGCCTCTCCAGGTTGAGGACCAAGATATGCACCCTTCCCTATTTGCTGTCCCTTTCCTCCCATGGAGGAATGTTGCATGTAATTAACATCCTGCTCAAACAGGATTCTGAAATGGGGAAGGCTGAGGGAGGAATGCTGAAGGCCGAAGTCCAGGCACCTAAACTGCAGATTGTTGTCACAAAACAGCTCTTGCTCCAAAAGGGAATAAGAGATGGTTTATTCTGAGCCAAATATGAATGACCACAGCATAAGAGCAGGGATTCCTGTTATCCTGAATGATATTTTCAGGCTAAATAGATGTTTACAGTCACAGAACAGAAGAAAATCATAAATCAATGAATTTAACAAACACATTGTTAGGGACATCAGGTGGCAGGGAGGGTGGGAGGAAGGCGGGCTGGCTACAGCAGAGAGTCAAAATGTCTCCTGTAGGTTTCAGATGTTATAACATTCTTGGCTTTTGGATTGGTGGAAGCTGGTGGTCTGCTGAATTTAACAATACACTCCACAGGTTTTAACCTAATAGTCACAAGGATGTTAGGAGCAGTTGGTAGTAAAAGACTGTTAAGGAGATTAAAAGCATCCAGGATAATTTTGGTTCTCAATCTGCCACATTCCTTCTCTCTGCAATCATGAGGCTCTAGCCAGTCAATCAGTCTTCAGGACCTTCAGCATGAATGTGGCTTCTTCACAGAACTTCAGTGAAGTTCTATTTTCCTGCCTCCAGCTGCTTGTGGGTAGAGTCAACCCACCACCTTGGAACTGCTCAAATGCAAGTAATTAGCCTCTCTCTGCCACAGTTGGTCACGTCTGAAATGCAGAACCCATGCACCCCTTGAGGAGACTGAGAGCCCTGTTAATGGACAACAGAGGCTAGTGGGCTAGTGGAGCTACTCAGACCAAACCACACTCACATGGTACTGATGACGCAGTACCCAGATGACAGTGCCAAAGAGGTTAGGGGGCAGAAAACTGAGGAGGAGGAAAAATGGGAGGAAACCAACAAGATGCAGTGATTGATCCTGTGGCCTGCATGGTCTTTTGGAGGCCAGAGCCAGATGCTGTGGTAAGTGGTGGTGGAGGGAGCCTGTGCCACCAGATCCCAACCCCTGCAGCAGATGCAAAGGTAGCTACACCTCACACCCAGTGAGTGAGACATCAGTTATCATGAGCTCTGCTGCTGGGGACAGTGGCTTATCCACACAGCTACACATGTTAACAGGAAAACTCGAAAGACTCAAATACATGAAGCAGCAGGACAAGGCATGGGAGGGTACTCGACAGGGCCAAGGTGAGTGGGAAGCAGGAGGGAGGTGGCCTGAGCTGCACCTTGAGGGATGGGCTCCCACTGGGCTAGTGGAGGGAAGAGGCAGAGCCAGCTGGGAAGGCTGGCCTAGGTCTTCTCAGAATTGGCTATGGCAGTGGAGGCTCTGGACCAAGTGAAGACGACATTGAGCCCATGATGAAGGTCCATGCAGGAAACCCTGGGCAGAGGTCATTGGCAGCCAGACCCAAGCTGGTGGTTCTGATTACACTCACTCTGAAGTGTCCCCAAGGCTGCTTTCTGGGTGCAGGAGTGAGGTGAAACAATGATGCTTTGCCCTGAAGGTAGAAGGGTCTGGAGAGAAGGAAGCTGGCTCCACCAGAGCCCTGTGGCCCAGAATCAGGCAGTGATGCTGAATTTGGAGAGCAGGGAGACACCTGAGATCTTTTCTGGGTAAGCAGAGCAGATAAAGTCTGGTGTGATGCTTGGGTCTGTGGCCCAAAGACCTGTTCACAGGGCCCGGGATGTGGAAGAGCAAGTGGTATGCAGGACTGGGAAGCAGATGGTTTCTTCTCCCAACATCTTGTGTTTAAGTGGGTGCTGGGTCAGCCACAGCTTGCAAGCAACTAGGACTTGGGGTTTTTGTGGCTATTGGAGCCAGGGTCACCCTTGAAATGGTAGCATGTGGATATGAAGAGAGATACCTGTGGTGAAAGGGAGGGCCACTCATAGGAGCTATGTCCTGAGCACTGCCGTGGCCTCTCAGTATCTGAACTGACAGTGTGTACTCCCTTAAGACCTCCTTTTGGGACCCTGTAATTGTGTGATACTAAGGAGTGACTTCCCCCAAGATGGCTCACCGAGGTGTGGCAGGGCAGGACTGGGGAAGTTGGGCATACAGAGCTCTTGCTTTTAAGACAGAGTCTCATCATTCAGAAGGGGAACGGGGTTTATAATGGATAGAACTATTTTGACATTGCTTTGTGAGGAGGATACACCCAGGCAGAATCAGACAGCAGACACCTGCCTGGAATGGTCTACAGAAGAGTATGCCCCTCCCCACAGAAGGCCTGATCCACTCTGGCCTCCCACATCCAGCCTATTTACTGCAGATGCAGAGGGACTGAGGCCAACAGACATGAGACAGCACTGCTTGCTCTGCACCATTTACAAGAAAGACCAGAGAACCCTCCTTCTGGGCCTTCCAGAAACATGCAGGAGATCAGAATACAACATAGAAAGGTCTCCAACATTCTGCAAAGAAATCCAAATTAGGGCATTTTTAAATATCACTGGGAATTTTTATGAGAGCTTTAAAATAATAAGATAGTTTAATGTCATAAGAGAATTTAGACTGAGCCTATAAATGGCAGGCAGAGGCTGACAGACTTCACAGGAGGACATTACCTTAAAAGTAAGGCAGATGCTAGGCTTTGTTTGCCTGGTTACTTCATCAGTTTCATATCTTAAATATACATGTGTTAGGGCATGACATGCACGTAGCAAAATTAATAGTACTGTGAATGCTATACAGGTGCACAGCTGTGACCAGCCACGTGACTCGGAAAGAATATTTCTAGCACCTCAGAACCCACACCACATTTTTGCTGCAAAAAAAAGATATATAGAAAAATATAAAGGTGCAAACAAACACTGCCCAAAAGCACAAGGAATTTTAAGCACCCTACGTGTCCAGTCTCCCTTGCAAAGTCTGTGGGAAGCCACAAAGATCAACTTTTGTGGCAACCAGAGAAGCACTGAGGCTCAGTAACAGACTTCCCACTGTGCACACAGTGGCTTTGCTTGGGCACAGCCCTCCTGTAACTCTCCCCACCCCATGCACACATACACACATTATGTGCACTGCACACTCATATATGCACGCACATGCACACACACCTACACACACAAAACTACTCACAGACATATACACACATACACTTACAGGCACACACACATATGTATATGTACCAGCTCACAAATGTGTACACCACACATACAAAGACACATTCTCTCGTATATGTGCACACGCCCACTCACTTGTGGCACACACCACACATTCACATACACAAACACATTTGTTTGCACACACAGCATGTGTGTTCTCACACACTTGCATCTTCCATCGATGAGAGTAGAACCCCTGAATCAAGGGTTGATGTCAGTACTGAAAGCAGAGAGGGTCACACAGCATCAGCATCACAGATAAATCTTGACTGGGACTCCTGATACCTTCGCAGCTCTTCAGTGGCTTCATCCCAACAGCCAAGGCCTGGGCCTCTGTTGGTTCTACCAAGCCAGTGGCTGGTATAACCTATAGCACTCAGATAAGCAGACGTAAGTGACAAGCAACCACCTAAATGATATAAACAAAAAACGCTGGGAGCAATATCAACAGGTGTTTATTGATTAGTCACAGAGTGCAAGGATATGATGCTGTGCTTGTGTGGGGTGGAGTGCACACAAGTCCCATCTGAGACACATGGAGACTTCAGAGTCTCCTCTGCCAACTACGCTGAAGCCAACTTGGTAGGTAAGACTGAACTCCCTCGCTGCTCAGAATTGATGGCTGTTGTCTACCACACAGGCAGCCCAAACAGTCCATGAGGCTAGATAGATGCAGAGTGGGGCAGATGGCCTAGAGAGCATTGTGTGAAGAAGGCTGCAAGGGAATGGGCAGGAGGCATAGACTGGCTTTGCAAAGTGTCACAGTCATAGATGCACCTTTTTCTGGCCACTTCAGAATCTGGGTCCACTGTTTGAACAAAGTCAACTCACAGTGACCAATGGCTTTGGCTCGTCCCCATCCTGTCTACCCTGGCCAGCCTAGGAGAAAGACTCAGACTTTCTTCTTGAGGCTGGTTCAGCTCCTTGGGTAATTGGGAAGATTGTGACATGGGCACCAATAAACTTACCTGCCCCCAACTTCAGATTTTTATAGGAGTTAAGTTCAGATTTTTATAGGAGTCCAGCGTGGGGTGGACTCGCAGGAAATGGGAGGCCTTAGGTCCCCAGGACAGACTCTGAGGTAAAAGGTTTCAAGACAGGAGGAAAAAAGGTGAATTCAATGGGAAAATATTTACTTTTAAATCTAGGGGAGGCATGCAGCATTTCTTCAATAGTTTTTCTGCCAGGACCACAGGCCTTGTGACCTAGGTCAAAGCAGGTCCTTTCTTGACATTCTGTCATGCAGCTAGAGGTGTACTGTGGACAGAAGGGTCCACACAAATCTACATCCAAGACTGCCCAGAAGTGCCCCAGTGCAGCAAGCCTGCCCTATATGTGCTGGTTGTGCAGCCCTTCACTGGGGCAAAGCACCTCCACTTTGTACACTGGCTGTCAGCAGATCTCCGTCATGACTTAGTGATTCAGTGAGGTTCACCTCACATCCTGCACCCTCCAAAGTCTCTAAGGGTTGGTTGGTGGAGATGGCCTTCAACCCTAGGCATGGTCCTGCTTAGAGGCAGAGGGATGAACAGAATGGCTTTTGGAGATTACAAACCTACAAGTCCATTGCTTGAAGCCACAAGCGTTTAAAAAGCAAACCTTAGGAGTCAGAGGTTTCCACACAAAACTGCACATTATAGCATCCTAAGAACTCTGGCAACACCCACCCTGATTCCAGGAGAGAGTTGGTAGATTTCTTCCAAGAAGTCAGCACTGGCCGGTCCCTGTTCCTCCTCTTTGTGAACAGAGGATTCAATGGAACTACGTCATCAACACTTGGCTGAGAAATGGAGCTACTCCACCTTCTTCCCCTCTGCTCACAGATGGCCCTCAAGAGTGTTGGAGATCAGAGGGCCTGCCTGCTTGACCCAACCCCCAGGAAGGAATTTACACCTGCTTAGAGGTGGGGAGGTCCAGGGTGTGGATGACTGGATGACTGTGATATGGATGATATGTAAAGGTGGGGAGGCTGCCACCAGGGTGACAAGATGAAAGGTAATGTTCCTTCCCACCTTAGGGATGTGGTTTATGGAGTTACCACTAATCCAAGTGTGGGAGTCTGGATGCCCCACAGGCCCCAACCCTACCCCTTTATGATGCTCCCAAGCCACAGTCCTAGCAGAGTCCTGAGGTGGAGCTGGAGTGCAGAGCACCCAAGGCTGATTTCATGCTTTGTAGAGGGAGCAGGATGCAAAAATGGCGGGAGGGAGGAATGTCGAATGAAAAACCTAATCAATAGCTGGAGTAGAAAACATGGATTTCCTCAGGCAACCAATTTTTTTGAACTTTTCCCATTGAATTGTCTTTATTTTAATGAGAGTAAGTAAACCAACTATTTGACATATTTGCTGTGGCCCCTGGTCTATATGAGATGAAAGCCTGTTCTCTCAGAACAGCCTGAGGTAGGCCTAGGAGGAATCAGGGGGTGCCTGGCCCAGTAACTTGCACACACTTTTACTCAGTTAATGTTTACTGAGTAAACGATTTGATGCTTTACATAACAATGCCTGTTGTTGAGCCAATCTTAGGGGATAATTTACCTGAAACTCATAAATCAATGTATTGCAGTTGTTTCTGCCAAATTTGGTTGATATTTTTGCAGTAATAATCTTAAGTAGCCAGGTCTTTGTCCCACCCACAACTCTGGCTGTGGAAACTTTGGTTTCAGTCTTTAAGCCGTTTTCCCAAAGCAAGCAGATCTCAGGTTAATCTTTGCAAGTCCACATTCTATAAGAAATATCAAGTCAAAACAACAGGAGTTTTTCCTACAAGAAATTACCTCTATATTCACTGGTACCTGTCATGATCTAGTAAGACAGTTGTCAATAGGAAATCCTGTTTCCCACAAAACCCTGCCAACACAAAAACTGAGCACATCACAGAACTCTAGGACCATCATGTTCCAGTTATTTTTCTTTTCTTTTTTTTTTTGAGACAGGGTCTCACTATGTAGCCCAGGCTGGCCTTGAACTTGTGATCCTCCTATGTTAGCCTCTCTAGTAGCTGGTATGATAGGTGCATGCTATTGAAGTGGCTATTGCCACTAGCTTTCCAGGGGTATTTTTTTTTTTTTTTAATGTTGGTACTGGGGTTTGAATTTAGGGCCTGGTGCTTGCCAGTCGAGTGACATACTACGTGAGCCACACCACCAGCCCTTCTGGTAATCTTTCTAAAGCTTGTTTGACACCCACATTCTTTCAAATTAGCTCATCTATCTTGATGATACACACTATCTTGATGGTCTGAGATTCATGGTGATGAAACTTAAAGTAAATCCATCCACTTATAGTAGAGAGAACAAATGTATACACTAGAGTCATTAAGCAAACACACCATGTACACAGAATCTGTCTAGATCCTAGGGTATGAGGTGGGTTTCCTCGAGCTTGAGGAAGGAAAGAGAAAGTGCAGCCAGTTTCAACTGGCCTAATGTGATGTGCACTTGAGAGCTCATTTCTGCAGAGATGCCTGGGTCTCCAGGTCAGTTCCACGGCTTCATCTTGCTGTGCTCTGCAGAGATGCATAAAATTCTTGTTATTTTCCCCTCAGCATTGCTTTACTCAGAGTTGGTCAATGAATGCTCATGTGAAAAACCAATGAGTTAATTAGTTAGTGAAAAATGACCATCTTGGACTTGGTAGTTTGGCAGATCCTATCAGCTAGGTGACACCTGAGAGGGCTGTGACAGGGATAAAGCTCTCCTTCTGGGTACTAAAATGAAGGCCACTACTCACTTCATGTCCTTTCCAAGCAGCTGTCAGGCAATAGTGACTTTTGACCCTAATCCTAGTCATCCAGATTCCAACAGGTGTTGCTGCACGTTTAAAAATTCCCTATCTCATTACTGGTTTCCAGAGGTATCCAATCCCTCTTCCTTCTCAAGTGAACTTGTTTTGAACAGAAACCTTGCCCTTTGGTGTGTCCTCTTTCCCTTTTTATTTTATTTTTCTTTTTTTTTTTGGCAACATGGGGTTTGAACTCAGGGCCTCATACTTGCAAGGCAGGTGCTCTTTGTGATTGAGCCACTCCACTAGCCTCTTTTCCTTTTTCTTGTGTTCTCTACAGACTGTGAGAAGATTCCAGACCTAACTCAGGAGAGGGTTGTCTTTGTGCTGATATTGAGAAAGCCTCCAGGGAGGCCTTAGGAGTGATTCCTCCTCCTGCTGAGGAGTAGTTATGGCTGCTTTCAGATTGCAGTGTGTGTATGCTGGGAGGTGTTTGGGGACTCAGCCCTTCTCTCTGCTCCAAGTGCCACATGGCTTGCATTTATTTAAATGAGTTAAAACTATCTTGGAAAAACTTAAGCCCAGATATGACTACCAGAGTTGGAGAACATGGAGACCATCTGGTGTCTCAGCCGAGGAACCCACAGGCCACCTCTGCACCCTGTGACCGTCTCCTCTTGGGCCTCACTCAGTCTGTGGGCAGGGCTTGGAAATGTGACTTCTTTAAAGGATTGATCGGATCTGCACTCACGTTGAGATCCATTGCACAGATAAGAAAGCAGAGCAAGGTATCTGTTTGAGTGACTGTGTTTTGTGCTGTGTTTGGGTTTGGCTCTTGTGATAATGACAGTCACGTGGGGTCCTGGACTGCAGTTGCTTAGCCTCCATGAACAGAAGGTTGCAGATCCAAGTCTCTGGGTGCAGGAAGACTCTGCAGATTGTTCTCCCAACTAAATGGGACGCACGGTGTTTTCTGACATGCAGTTAGTCTAACACCGCATGACAAGCACACACTAAGTGGCTTTCATGCCTGGTACTTTGGGATACATTTATAAAGGGTGATCCCTGTCCTTTGGAAGAGAAGGGAGACAGATTTCCTTGAGGCAAGCAGATACAGAACAAGATAGCAACCTTCATGGTAAAGACAGAGTTCAGGATCAACCAGGAGGAACATGCTAGCAAGGGGCAAGATGAACCCAAAGCCCTCTAGTTCTGACACTCAGTCTACCTTTGGCCCCATGACCCATGTCACACTTCCAAGACCCTTTAAGGTGAGCTGTGTGACCTGGGACAAGTTCCCAAACCACTCTGATCCTCAGTGTTCTTTTCCAAAACCAATGCTAATGGTGTTTACCTTTTGGATAATAGCAGATGTCAAGCCAGGGCTTAGCATTGGCAGAGTCCCAGCAAACAGCAGCTGTCAATACTAAGGCTCTGGGTCCAGAGAAATTTTCCTTCTACCCAAATCTCGAAGGTTTCCTGACACCTTCCCTTTGCTCAACTGCACCTTGATCATTCCTTCACTCCACCATCTTGCTTGTTATCTCCTCGGGGTGTCCAAGTTCCTTGGAAAGGCTTTGGGACATCATGAACCTCTTCTTCTCCCCATTTAAATAATCAAAGTAATCAAAGTGATAATCTCAACAATATGTACTGTGAGTGTCATTATGGACTGGGTGAGCATAAGTAAATGCCCTTGAGCATTACAAGGCAATCCAAATGCTGGTTATTGTGATGGCGTGGACGCCAAGTGGATAGATGCCTCATTTGCTTTCTATGTTAAATGACATGGATTTTGTCCCAAATATGAATTCAGGGACATCTTCCTCATGGTTTTAAAGAGATGACAAGGAAATGACATTTCATAAGTTGAGAAAAAGAAAAGCAGATACTTGACAGTGGTGTTTCTTTCATCTTTTAATTATGCCAGTTAACTTTTTGTTGTTTTCTCAGATGGTGATATCTGAATAAGCCTATGACCCTCAGTAACAAGAGTGATGTGATCAAGACCCAGTACCACCAAAAAATGAATCATCAGTGGTGACCAGGACCCCAGAAGGGTCCCTCCTCCTTGTCTTGTCCAACCAGCCTGCCCTGCCCAGAGTGGGCCTGCCTTCACGGCAAGGAGCCAGTGTGCAGGGGATTCTACTCTGTTCTCAGCTCAGCTTCCCTTTCTCCTTCTTAACACCTCCAAGAGCTTGGCAAATCCAGCTGGGATCTGCAGCTAAATGCCTAGGATGGCAGAAAAAGGGAAGTGTTTCCTGGGCGCCAGTCCTGCTCAGAAAAATTCGGAGAGGTTGGCTTGGGCAGAGTCATGTGTAGGCTTTTTGGAAGACTACAGCCTAGCCAGAAAGAGGAGACAGGATTTTCTGACTTGTCCCCTGCTGCTCCTCTGTTAGGGAGTGTTGCACTGTTGGTCCCAATCTCTAGCTCAGATTTGAAAACAGTTCGTATTTGCCCCAGAAAGTGAAAAGGAGGTGATAGCTTGGTCCTGATGCCACCAGGGTAGGGTCTGTTCTTAGATGTGTGGCTGGACTTAACGATGCACGTATTCAACTAGAA
Organism: Castor canadensis; assembly: GCF_047511655.1. Classification (NCBI taxonomy): domain Eukaryota; kingdom Metazoa; phylum Chordata; class Mammalia; order Rodentia; family Castoridae; genus Castor; species Castor canadensis. The sequence continues at coordinate 97,775 of NC_133386.1, read as the reverse complement.
TCATTAAAACAGAAGATAGACACACTGATCAACTTGATACACCTGGTTTCTCCCACACATTTCACTTTTCAACATCCAGGCATGGTCTACTTTCTCTTCATTTGGATTTAGAAGATTGTACTTTTGAAGTGGGTCACCCTTGCGGCCCCTGTCCATTTCTCAAAACAGCACTGTTTGGTTCAAATCATGAACAGGACATAGCCTTTCGGCCCAGGTCATCATCAGCTCTCATAGCATTTAGGGAAACAAAGGGGTGAGTGTGACAATCTTACTTTGAAGCTGAATGAAATATACCATAAATGGGGGCACATGGAAGGTTCCTAAGAAAGGTTAGTTCAATGTAGTTGGAACCAGAAAGATGTCTCTGAGGGAGATTTGTGCTGTATTTTTTGTTTGTTTGAGAAAGAAGTACTGCATATCGAAGATACGCAGAGGTATTTGATAAATTCTAAATGGAAAATCAACAAGAGAGTAGGCACTAATCAAATCTTCCCAACACCAACCAAGATGGAAGTGAATAGTACATGTATGTATGCAGGTCACCTATAGCTGCTGCTTCATTTCCACCAAAGGGGTCCACTAGACAGACAGATGCTCCTGTTGCCCACCCAGACAAGGGCTGCTCCCTCTGCAAGCTGTCCAACCCCTCCTCCCACTGGATGTTGCTGCTAATGGCTGAACCTGAGCACATCTTTTCCATCCTCTCCACAGGATGTCTTTCCATCCAATTTTCAGTCCTCTTTCTCTATAAGATCAACTCCAAGAAATTTGTGAGCTTAGCCCATCCTACCACAAGGTAAGCAGAATGTTCCAGGATCCACCTAGGGCAGGAAGGGCACTGTGGCAGAGATTCTCCCTTAAACTCAATGTTTTGCTTACATATACCATGAGAAAATTTAAAACACTATGAACCCACTTGTATTTTGAAGTTGACACTTAAAATTTTCATCATGTATTAAAATAATTGCAACAAATGTTGCTTCTGGCCTGTGTTAGGATTTTATACTTCAAAACAAATCTCCTGCATCACCCTTTAAATTGATATAATGAACTCTAAGTGCAATGATTATTTGAAACCCATTGAAACTTTCCACCAAGTGTTTTTCTCCTTGAATTCATATCCTCAGTCATCCTAAAGTAATATAGCTGTAGACTTTACAAGTTTTTTTTTAATTTTCTTAATTTTTTTTTTTTTTTGGTAATACTGGAGTTTGGACTCAGGTCCTCATGCTTGTTAAGCAGGCACTCTACCTGTTGATCACCAACTCCAGCCATGTTTTGTGTTGATTTTTCTTCAAGATAGAATCTCAAGAACTATTTGTCCTGGCTGACTTTGAGCTATGATCCTCCTGATCTCTCCTCCTGAGTAGCTAGGATTACAGGCGTGAGCCAGTAGCACGTAGCTACAAGTTTTGTTTTTTTTTTAAATTGAACATTCTACCCCTGTTCTTCAATGAAGAAAAATTTATATAATCAAAACTGATTTTTAAGACTATCGTCAGGAGGTGATGAAAATGTTGTAAAACTACATAAAGTTGTGGTTGCACAACACTGTAAATGTATAAAAGTCATTGAATGGTATACTTTAAAATGGTAGTTTTATGTTATATATTTTACCTCAATAAAACAAACTACTTTTAAAAATCTATTATCACCATAAGCCACTAACTAATTCAGAAGTTTTGAATCTTTTTTCCATGAACCTCTTTGGCATTCTGGTGAAACTCACAGACCCTTTCTCAGACCAGTGCAGACAATAAAACACAGGATTCAAAAGGAAACATACACTGAAACTGCTGTCCCAAGTGACTGGGACAGGGTCATCACGTGCTTTCTTCACACACTAGCATGACTGTAAGCCCCAAAGTGATCACGCGGAGATGAGTGATCTGGCCGAGAGATTCTATTGCTGGATGGGAGAGGGGGAGAGCCGAGAGAGAGAGCAAGAGAGAGAGAGAGAGAGAGAGAGGGAGAGAGAGAGGGAGAGAGAGAGAAAGAGAGAGAGAGAGAGAGAGAGAGAGAGAGAGAGAGAGGCGGAGGGGGGGGCAGGGGCTTAAATACCCCTCAGTGAGACTTGGCATGATCTGATTGGTTAGGATCTTATGGTTCATGCTGATTGGAGGTTGGAGGTTGGGGCAGAAGGAGAATTCAAGCTAGACTTGAGGCAGGAGGGTGACCCTGGGAAACAGAAACTTAAGGGTGCAGTAAGAACTGAAACCTATCGGCGCCATTATTGCCAACAATGACAACATTGCAGGTCCAGCTGTGCTGTCCCAACTTTGAAGCCATGTGAAACAGAAATGATGTCTCAATTTATTGTCAACAACTGTAATGTAAGATGAAAGTCTCTATGATTCTCTTGGAAACAAAGTTGCAGAGTCTGTAGTGCTACTGTCATTTGCTGCTTGCACATATAATGGAAGGAAATACTGTATTTTACCTTGAGGCCATTGAAAATAAACAGGTGCCTTTTTTTTCCTTCCAACTTCATATACATGCTAAATTAAGAAACTTTCTCTTTTCTAAGGATAAGAAGTCTATTCTGGATCAAGTTATTATCACATTACTACTAACCTGTTATTGATATATAGTTGAAAAAAATGACATAAATATGCTATAGATTTTGATAAATATTTTTAAATGTTACAGTACACTCATATTAAAATGTATGTCAATAAGCCAGACAAAGTGACTCACATCTATAACACCAGCTATTAGGGAGGAAGAGATTGGGAGGGTCTCAGTTCAAGGCCAGCCTGAGCAAAAAGTTAGTGAGAACCCCATCTCAACATGGAAGCTGGGCGTGGTGGGGCATGTCCGTCATCCAGCTACCAGGAACCATAGGTGAGAGGATTGTGATGTAAAGCTGGCCCTGGACAAAAACACAAGACCCTATCTGAAAAATAAGGAGAGGCTAGGGGCATAGCTCAAATAGTAGAGTATCTGCCTAACAAGTTCAAGGTCCCAAGTTCAAACCCCAGTACAACCACCAAAGAAAAAGTATTTTTACTTTATTTATTTTTAATGATTTTATTAGCATATAATAGTCATATGGGGCACACATCGTGATATTTACATATGTGTTTAAAATATATCTTACTTGAATTTATCCCTCCATCTTTGTCCTTCTTCCCTCTTCCCCCCTTCTCAGAACAATTTTAATAGGTTTTATTCTTCTATAAGAAAAAGGTGGGGGAGGTGGCAAAAACAATATATACATGTAAGTAAATATAAAAATGATAAAATAAAAGGAGAAAAAAAAGGTATTTCAGTGAGATGGGTGAGATTGGACATTTTCCAATTGGTCTTTCTGTGAGTGACAGATACTTGCTGCTACAATGATAGAGGCTTAGCATCAGCCCTGGCCTAGGGCTCACTTTTGTGGGCACAAGCGTGGAGTCTTTGTTTAGAGGATTAGCACCAGTGGTCAAGGCTTCAAACTCCTCCAGAGGTCCTTATCAAAAATCACATGGATGCACATCACTGAAACTCACTAGCAATAGTCTTATCAGTTGACAATTCAGTTAGGACCTCCTTCTAGTTTGACAACTGTTAGAAGCCAACTTTCTTGTGAAAGATTTATTTTTAGTTTTTAAATACTACAATGATTGGCAAATGTCCCTTTATTCTCCCTTGTCCTTTTTTTTGTACACCCATGATTCCAGGGAGTGAATGGCAAAGGCCTGGCAGAGGTGCTGGCAGGAGCCCCATCGAGGAGGTGGCCTTGGAGCTCTGAGTCATGGGGGCCCCACCATGGAGGTGGTCTTCTGAGTTCTGAGTGACCAGGGCCCCATCATGGAGTTGGCCTTGGGAGCTCTGAGTGACTGATCATAGTAGAAGCACTAGCTCTTGCAAGGATCCCTCTGAGGCTGGACCACAAGCCTGCTCTTCTGTCTGCCTCAGGACCACAGGATGCAGAAGCTACTCACGTGTTGCACTAAATCCATCTGTGAGAGAGTAGATGTGGGTATCTGCCCTTGAACCCTGACTGGTAAGAAGGAATTCTAATTGGGTCTGTCATTGTGTTCCCAGTGGGGATTCTCACACAGAGGTTAAGAATGTTGTCAGAATGCTATTGATTAACAAATTGACCTCTCTGGGCCTCACTTTTTTCTTTTCAGTAAAAGGAGGAACTCTAGATCAAATTGTTCAAAGAACATTCACTCCCAGTTCCTCTGTGAATGGCCGAGAATGGCCACATCTGCCTCTGTAATGTCGAGTTGGCAGGGAGCAGAGCTGCATCTGAGCCAGGCAGAAAAAAACATCAGAGGCTCTGCTCTCAATACCCCAATCCCCTCATGAAAAGAGCTCCCTTCACCCAGATGACACAGAAGGACATTCCATAACTCTCCATCATCCGCTGCATGAGAAATGGCATTAGGGTCATTTGTCACCAGCACCTAGTGGCTTGCTGCACAGCATTGTCACCTCTATGGCCAGCAGTACCTTCAAGGGTGTTTTTGAGACTAAAACAACCTTCTCTCCTGGGTTTTTCTTTCCTACTTTACAACCTTAGCATTGAGGAAGAGGAACTTGATGGCAGAGGTTGTACCCTACAGCCAATTCCAGGTGTTTCCCCTCTTCCTGCTCCTCCTTGGCCCTGACAGTCCCACCAATGAGTGGCAATGAGGCAGACAAATGGCTCCAGCAGGCTCTTCCCAACACCCATCAGAGAGGAGAGAGGGGCCACAGGGAGCCACCAGGGGCCTCCTCAGCCTCAGCTCCTTCTCAATGTGTAGTGACCCTCCCAGGAGGGGCAGGCTCAACTTGTCACTTTTATGGTGCCTCCACTCATTAAGGGGTGCTCAGCTGTAAGCCAGCCCTGGAGTCCCTCCAATAGCTTGTAGGAAACACTTCTGTTCATAATCTCTATCCATCATCCTCCCTAACTGCCCACCACAGCTAACTTTTTAATTGCTCAACTCTGCTACCAGACAGCCACCACCTAGCTACTGAGACTTTCTGAAACCTACTATGGAGTCTTCCACCCCAGCAAGCCCTGCTGTGCTTTCCTTTCTCAAACCCCACAGTGCTGACTCATAAGCACAGAGACTGCATTCTTTCCCCAGTCTAAGCTGCTCTCTTTCCTCTCTGAGGGAAGTTTCGGTATTTGCCATCAAGACCCAATTCACATTTGCCAGTTGCCTCCTTATAACTGATCTAGGAGCACACAGCCTTTCTTGGGTCCTGGACCACTGCTCTTCCTTGCCCCTTTCTTAGCAAACTGACCTCAGTACAGTGTGAGCATCTGAGATCTTGTTCCCTTTCCCAGAACCCAGCCTTCTGCCCCACTCCCAACTATCAGGTCCCTGTTGTCTGCCTTAACACCAGCCTAGACAGACAGAAAGCTGTGTTGAAGATGTTCTGTGGCTCTCACTGCCTTCCAGTCACTCCTGGTTCAGCAGCAGATGGCCCCTGAATTGGCCCAGGGCTGAGAGGTGGCATGTGTGTGAGGGGTTCAGGTTGGGAGCAGCTGGGAGCAAGGACTCAGACAGCTTCTCTTTGTAGGAACTGGAACTTGGCAGTCAGAAATCAACTAGCAGCCGCAGCAGGAACAGGAGCCACAAGACACATGGAGGCAGGGACTGAAAATCATACTGCGGTAGCAGAGGCCCTGGCAACAGCTATAGTGCTGCGGTCCATAGTCCTGAGTGGCCACTCCTGGCCAAGTTCAGGATATTCTGGTGGCTTTCCTAGTCTCACTCAGGTGACTATGTCCTTGACTATATCCCCTGAATTGCAACCAAAAATTTTACCCAGGAAATAAACCAAAGGCTGAATGAGCCCAGAAAGCCAGTGAAGGTGTTGGACCCTGACCACAGAAAACAGTCAGCTATGTCTTGAGGGCTCTGTAGTCTTTAGAGCCTATACTTCTCACTTCCCACCTGTTGAGATGCTGCCTTCAAAGTAACCTTGAGGCTAGCAGATCTGTTCAATTAGCCACACGAATTAGCCTGGTTTATACACCACCGCACATGAAGAAGTCAAATGCTGTTGGATGAAGTCAGAGACCACGACTTAACTCCCCTCTTCTAGGGCCAGAATCCCAGGAGAGAGGACCTTAGGCCAGGCATACATGACCAGCATTGACAGACACACTGGCCACTTTCTCTATGTGGACTTCTCATCAGATTTAGTCAGGAGCACAATAGAAAAGCCACCTAAGCCACATTAATCCAGCCTTCAACTTCACCAATAGGACATGCTTAGCATGCCCTTTGGCCTGGAATTTGGTTACAATTGGTAACATAGGAAATCAGCTGCCTGTTTTTCACAGAACTCTTCAAGATGCTGTTGACATAGAAACTTCCACCCGTGGGGATAAGCAGGGATGTCAGGACCTCTGCCATCAGGCTGAGCAGGGCTGTCGAGGTTCACCAACAAGGGTGAGCAGGGATGTCAGTCTCCATCATCAAGGTTGAGCAGGAATGTCTGGGTCTCTACCATCAGGGTGAACAGGGATGTCAGAGTCTCTGCCATCAGGGGTGAGCAGGGATGTCAGAATTTCCATCATCAGGGGCGAGCAGGGCTGTTGGGGTCTCTGCTGTAAAGAGGGATTATCAAGGTCTAAAGTATTTGGGTCTGTCTCAGTGTTATATGGACAGGCAGAATTAATGGAGAGTCACTCTACCCAGAAGCCCCCTGAGCTGTTTGTCTTTGCTGTGGAATGTGTCTTTGACCTGGGTCCAAATCCTCACGCTGTTCTTCTTTTCTATTTTCTGGTATTTTATAGGTTTCTGAACTCCCTGTAACTTTACAGTAATATCTCTACGAATTTGCTAGAGTAATTTTCTATACTCACAGCCCAAAAACTGTTTTTGTACGCTCCATCAACTCTTAACTAGCCTTATGCCAGGTTAACCCTGGGAGTGTCAGGCTTGCTGCCTTCCTTTCAGTGAGATTTCCATTGTCTGGCTTGTGCACAGCAGATGGCAGTATATGGTCCAGATTTGACCTGCACACCAAGGAGCTTGTTCTTAGATTATTTCAGGTCTTTCATGAGTGTGCCAGGACTAGCACAAGGTCCTCATGATAGAACGGTAAAAGTGCCTGGAGTCATTTCCAACTCAGATCCACTCTCCCCTTCACAGTCTTTTCCTCCTCCTTACTGGGGAGAGATTAAATAAATCTCTCTGAGAAATTGGAAGGCTAAAGAAGAAGCTGGGAAATGACCCTTCCAGGAATGAGGGAAGAAGGGACGTTCCTCTCTCCCCCTACTGTACTTCAAAGGTGAGTAAAGAACTTGTGCTTCGCAAACATTCCTGTGAAGACCACTGACCAGGGCAGGAGGGCAGACTGGTTCCTGGGACTGTGGACACCTGTTCAAATACAGACGCTGGAGCCATGGAAAACAGTGAAGCCCTCCCTCCACTTCAAAAAAGTCCAACCTCAAAACTTCACAGCATTTACAGCTGGGCCAGGTAATTGTTTTCCAGTTGAAAAATCTCAAGCCAACCAGCAGAAGAACTGGAGGGAAGAGGGCAGCCCTGGGCTTGTCAGAGAGGAGGAGGGAAGAACTTCTCCACTGTAGGTGAGTTCACTGCTTTGTCAAAGCCCTTGAGGTCAGGAATCCTGGCAGAGAACAACCAGCTCTTGCTCATGGTGGGGTCTCTGTGCAGGCAACACAGACAGTATGGGAGGCCAGCTCACCAGGCTCTGATTGTCCCAAGCTGCCGGCTTCATGCCCAGTCACTGCTTTAAATGTGAGGTCTGCTGAAAAATCCTGGAAGAGGCTCAGAGTCCTGGGACTTGGAGTGTCCTGGTGAGTGGAGCTGACCCTGCCAGGACTCGGCTCCTCACTTCTGAAATGGACTCGAACAAACAGGCTGCTGCCTGCCTGTGTGTGAAAAGAACCCACTGTGCTGGACTGTGGGAGGGTTTCCCCCAGTCACAGCTCCATGTGGATATGGGCAGGAGCACCAGAACATGGGTGTGCCCACTACAGGACGTGTACACCATGAGCAAGCAACCCCACAGCAGGCACAGGACCAAAAGATACAGGGAAAGAGTGCTCTTTCTCTGTCACATTTACAACCCATGTGAGGACTTTAGGTTCTGTACCCCCAGCTCTGGGCTGCATTGGCCCACGGTTTTAGCTCTCACAAGAAGACATAATGACCACTGCGATGCTCTGGAAGATGGAACTCTATTTGATCATTTTGTTTTCCTTGTGCTACTGAGTCAACAGAGGAAGGGGTCACTGTGTGAGCCAGGAAGGCTGATCCTCATAACCAGAGGGAACCTTGGTTGCTGCTTAGAAGGAGAGCAAAGAGACAAGCCTGGAACCTCCAGATCCAGGAGGAAAGATGAAGCAATATGCTAGCATCAAACCACTGAAGATCCAGACACGTCATATGGGGGCTTGGGTCATCTTGTGATGTGAAGCGCCCCATCAAGATGAGGTAACACATGGGTGCAAATATAACACAAGAAGGAAAGAAGAAAAAGGAAACTATTATGCAAAGAATGAACCTATACACAGACCTCACACCGTTCACAAAACTAACTGAAAATGGATCACAGACCTAAATGTAAAACATGAAACTATGCACTTCTGGAGGATACATGGGAGAAAATCTCAAGCCATGAGGCTTGGCAATGACTTTTCAGAAACACTGTAAGGATAGCTCAGTTGGACTTTATTAAAATAAAAAAAATTATCTGGAAGACACTGACAAAAGAATAAAAAGAAAGGCCATCACCTGGGAGAAAATATTTGCAGAACACATATATGGTACAGGGTTTGTACCAGTGAATACAAACTATTAAAACTCAGCAATAAGGAAATAAACAACCTGATTATTCCAGACAATGGACTATTGTTCAGTGATAAGAAGAAATGAGCTGTTAGTCCACAAAAAGCCACAGAGAGCTTTCAGTGCATACTGCTGAGTGAAGGAAGCCAGCCCAAGAAGGCTGCATGCTATGTAATCCCAACAACATGACATTCTGGCAAAGGCAAACTATGTAAACAATGAAAAGATGAGTGGTTTCTAGGCACTGAGGAAAGGAGGGACAAAGGCAAAACTATTCTGAGTGATACTGTAATGGTGGATACATGACATTTGTAAACCCTGTAGAAGTTTACAACACAAACAGTGAACCTTAATATAACCTAAGGACCCTAGTTAGTAATAATAATGTAGCAATACTACTCCATTAATTGTAACAAATGTTCCACATTAAATGCAAGAAGGTGTGTGTGTGTGTGTGTGTGTGTGTGTGTGTGTGTGTGTGTGTGTGTGTAGGGGAGATGATACGGGAACTGTGTGTACTGTTTTGTCAATTTTTCTGTACATTGTCCTAAAACAGTCTATTAATTTAAAAACCAATTAGCACATCGGTGAGCTGTAGAAGAATGTCCCAAATTTGATGAAAACTGTAAGTCGAAGATTTAAGCATCCCAACACAACACAACCACAACAAACATGAACAGAGCACATCAAGGTGCATCATAAATTGCTTAAAACCAATGATACTGTTCTGAAACACTGAAGAAATGCACAGCAGAATGAAGGTAAGAAGGTAAGAATAACAGCCACTCCTCACTGGAAACCATGCAAGCTGAGAGCAGAGGATAGATGCTCTTGAAGCACCAAAGGAACATTGTGAGCTTGTGGCTACCGAAAACCCTCACAGAACAAAGGCAGAATAAAGTCTTCAGACACACCAAGATTGAAACAATTCGTCACCAGTTGGCCTGTATTGTAAAATCTCTATTTGTCTTTCACTATTTTTCATAAACATATTTTGCCTTTTGGATTATTGTTTCACAGCCTATAATAACTTTATCCCTTCTCTGGATCCCATTTTTCTCATTCAATAATACCTCATGGACATCCCTTGATGTCAACATTTTCATGGACATGAATGCTGCATGTATTCTACAAATTACCAAATTTATCTGAAAAGGGCATTACTAAAGTCTACTGTAGTCTAGAGATAAGTTACAGGAAAAAAAGATCACGGCAGCTTTGTCTTTTCTTCCTTGTTTGTTGACATAATAGGACATACTTATACGTACTAATTTCCTCTCCTCTTTTCCCAAGCACAAAGTAATTGTTTATGATGGTTGCCTTTACATTTTATTTTAGATTACAGAATATGTGGGGTGGAGTTTTGCTTGGACTCATGTGGGACTTTATATCACCCAAACAGAGATGGGACTTGTGGCTATTGGAGCTACTGTCCTCTGTCATGGAAGAGAGCAATGTCACTGGCACAGTGATGATACATTAGCATCATATGGAAGTTCATGTATGTAAGTGGCCAATGACAACTGCACCAACTGTTCACCTTTGCCTCTTGCTTATGTTCCAAACTCTTCCATACTGTGGGTCTGGATCTCTAAGTCTGTTCTGTGTCACTGTAACAGAACATCAGAGACTTGGAAATTTGTAATGAAAATAAATGTATTTTCTCACAGTTCTGGAGACTGGGAAGTCCAAGATCAAGGTGCGATATATGGCAAGGGCCTTTGTGTGTGTCATCACATGGAGGAAGAGAGCAAGAGGGGCGTAATTCATCTTCACAACTGCATTAGTCCCCCTTGAGAGGGTGAAGACCTCATGGCCTGATCACTTACTAAAGCCCCCACCTCTTCATCCAGTCACATGGCAATTAAACTTCAGGATGAGTTTTGGAGGAACATACACTCAAATCACAGCAGTCTGCAAACTGCATTTTCCAGACTCCCTCGATGGCCGACTTCTCATTGCGTTTTCTCATGGGAGGAGGATTAGAGATGTTTCCGGCAGATGGAGTCTGTGATCAGAATTCCGAATTCTTTGTGTCCCACAGAGGAGAATCCATGGCAGGACACGTGGGCGTAAAGGGAGTTTATTAAAAGAGGAGAGAAATACAAAAAGGAGTGTGGTGGGTGCAGGTGTAATCTGCAGGCAGAGAGAGTGCTTCTCTTCTCCAGATGCTTTTAAAACTTCCACTAACCTATGGGAAGGGAGAAATCAGGTATTTCCACCTAATAATCAGTGAGTAGGGACGGGCATGGGAGGTCCCCGGCCAGGTGAGGGTCAGAGCCTGGGTAATCTGAGGTGTAATATTTTTCTATGAGTCTGAACTTTCCCTAATTTTAGTCTACCTCAGAGGGACTTCCTCCTTTTCTCCACTTCTGTCCCTTTGCTGGGCCCAGGCTGTCCTGACCCCTTCACCATTATGTGGCACCAGCCTGAGCTCTGCCAGATAAGCTTGGCCTCTCCTCTCCTTTTCAGTATCTGCCCTGCCCTTTTAGCCTTCCAACATCTATGCTAAGTTCCTTCTCTTTGAATTACTAGTGTGTTCTCTGTTTTCCTGTCTGGACCCTGCCACAAGTCCATCTCATCTAAAGAAACTATAGGAAAGTCAACGTGTCTGAGTAACACAAACCTACCTCACTCCAATAGCTAAAAGTTAGTTAGCACATCTTTCCAGTTGTGAGGCCAAAACCTCCATATGCTATCTGGACTGGGAAATAGGATTTCCCACTTTGTATGTGAGAACTGAAGATCCCTAAGGAATGCATGAGGCCAGCAAATTAACTCTCCACTACACTTTGGTTCTTAAGGCAGAAGGGGAAAAGAAGGAACTGGCAGGCATGTGGATCTCTGTAGGCAAAGGGTACAGCCACATGCAACAGGGAGAAGTAAGCCCTGAGTACAGGTCTCTCTGTATCATCTCTGCCCAGGGATGTATACTGAAGGCACAGATGTCTCTTAGAGTTGGGAATGTGGCAGGGCCACAACCTCTCTACTAAACAGGTGACATAACTGAGTCTCAAGGCAGCTCAGAATTTATCCTCGACTCTCATGGCTGGTGTGTGGTCAGGTTGCTACACTTATCAACAAAATCAGAACCACCAAATCAAATTTATTAGGTGGCTTCTGGGCCAATTTTTTATGGATTAAATTTAGTCATGCCCACAGATTTTTTTCATATATCTCCCTTCAAAAGGCAAAGTTTAAGCAGGCTGTCATGGTATATGCCTGCAATCCCAACACTCAGGGAGGTGGAGGCAGGAAGATCTCAAGTTCAAGTCCAGCCTGAGTTACACACTGAGACCCTGACTCAAAAAAGAAAAAAAAGGGGTAAAGCCTGATTCTTCTCCCCTTAGTGTGGTAATACTTCACAGGTTACTTCTTACAAATAGAACATGAAGAAGTGTTGATGTGCCCTCTTAAAAATAGGTCATAAATGCATTGTGGTGTCCCTTTTGCTCACTTCCTGGGGCCCTTCACTTTCAAGAAGTCACCCAAATTGTAGGGACACTCAGTAGTCCAGTGGAACATCTATGCTATGGATCCAGTCAGCACAGAAGCTAAGTCCATTGAGGATGAGAGTAAGGACAAGGCTACAAAGGACTTTGGCCCCAGGTAACAGCTTGACTACAACCTTGTAAGATCCTAAGCCAGAACCACTTGACAAAGACATATATGAAAACATGTTTGAAACTACTAAATTTGGAAGTGATGTGTCAGTAGAGAACTGAGATATCCAGAGGCTTTCATCAGCTTTATGCCTATTGTGAAGAGAAGGATCACCACCACTGGCATTTTCCTTATATGTCTTCTACTTCCATGCTGGCAGGAAACCCACTGGCATGGATTTAGTGGAAATGGGACATCTATCCCCAAATTCATGTCCCTCCCCTGGGTGCCCAGCTGGACATACTTCTCACTCCTGCTTGTGGCTGGGTAGCATGGCATGGCATGTAGACAAAAGCAGACATGCAGCTTCCAAGCCCTGCTCCAGACTTCCCAGGAGGCCTGTGAGAGACCACATGAGCCTTGGGTCCACATGTTGGAGCCCTAGCAGCCAGTGTGATCAGATGTGAACATTGGGCTTTTAGAGGCCAAAGGTAAATGTGGTCATTAGGTCCCTCAACAGAACCTGACAAGGCTGACACCTTGATCTGGGACTCCCAGACTTGGGATCTGGGAGAGAGTAAATACCTGTCTTTTAAGTCACCCCACCTGTGGCATTTTGCTATGGCAGTCCCAGTGGACCAAGTAGGTCCTCCATGCCCTCTCTTTCCCTGTATGCCAGCCAGATGCTAAGGCCCAGGGCAACTTTGGAAACTCTACACATAACCAGAGCCTCCACCACTTGGGCCTGAGTGGTGGCACAGAGCAGTACTTGCAGAGTCACTGATCTCTGTCAGGTCCCTCTTAGAGCCTCAGTGAAAACAGCGAAATGTACGAGGAGTCATGCATTGAGCTTCATTACTTACTGTGGCCACCAGTGCTGCATGACTAACACAATGCACTGCACAGTGGCTTTACAGTGGGTTCCTGTGTGCAAGTCAGCATTGCAAACTCCAAGCTGTTGATGGGCTGCACCCTGCTGTGGTTCACTTCTGGTGGACTGACTCACAGAACAGTGTCACTTGGTTGGCAAGGGCCAGTCTCTTATTCAGGATTGTGACCCACGCTGCTGTGGCCCTGGGCTGTAATTCTTGGTGTCTGCTCTACTGTTATGTCATCAGCTGTATCTTGGTCACAGGGTGGGAAATCTGTTGTCAGTTACATCTTTGTTGGATCAGAGGCAAGGCAAGCTCAGTTTCCTTAGCAGTGCCAAGTGAGACCTTCTGTGCTTCTGTCTTTTGGACAGTGTTGATCTCTTCCCGTCTAGGTCCAGAAGCCATGAGCACAGTCTCTGAAACTCTCAGGGGGAAAAGCCAAGTGTTCCCATCCAAAGCAGTGCCACCTAGAAATGATGTGTGAAAGAATGAGTTACTGTGCTCCTTCACCTTAGTCCTTTCGTTTCTAAAGAGGATAATGATAGACCTGCCTCAACAGAGAGTATGAAGACTGCATCAGAGATTGCATGCAAGGACAGAGCAGGACACACAACACATAACTGCACCACACCATGCCACATGATCGTGGGGATGGTTGCCACTGTCCCCACTAAAAACAAAGAGACTCAAGCTCAGGGAAAGTCCTGTGCCCTCTTTCCATTTCCTAGAAGAGCCCTGGGCAACCCTTCAATCTGGTAGTGGGTGCAGTCATCCCTGGCCTTCTCCTTCCTGACTGTGACTTGTATTGGCCACCTCTGATGTTCAGCTAACTATGACAGGACATCCATGTCACCCACACCTTTACAGCAGACAGGGCTCTGTAAGATTCAGTTTCTTGACAGGTGAGACTGTAGTGTCCAGGAAAATGGAGCTGGTTGCAGGAGCTCATGGAACTTGTCTACAGTTGTCTAGCTGTATAATCTGCTGAGCCCCTTGCTACCTGCACTTTATTGCTCAGGTTTATCTCCCAGCTCTGCCCTTTGGAGAAGAGAGGAAGGCACGGAGAATGATGGAGGTATGAACCCAGGGGCTCAGGTATCTCAGACTTCCTTGGAAGGCAGGGTTCATGGCTATTTCTCCCCAGCCTTGCCAATCACCTTGTCCTGCTCATCTGCCCTTGGGATACCTTTCAATCCACCTGAACTGCTACTACAGCTCTTGGTCAGAGCCCAAGCTCTGCTCTAGTCTCCTCTTCCAGCAAAATCCCGAGTAAGCGATCAACTGCTAAGTGATCAATCAAAACCACAAATCTCACCACTGAGCCCACACTTGCAATACTTATTCAGCGTCCCAACTTTCAGAGTGCAGCCCAGACCTGTTTACCTGTCCTCCTCACCAGCCTCCTTGCAGTGAGGGGTCCCAGCCGCCCACATGAATCCACACATGCCACTGGGCAGGCCATGTTATCTCTGCCTGTCCCATCTCCTGTTCTGTGGCCTCCTTTGCTGAGCCCCAGACTCTTTGCTTTGTTGCTCTTGTGTCACTCAGTCCCATGCTTTAAATCCGCAGCAATTCATCACCCAAACTGTCATTTTCAGTCTATTAATCTGCCATTCACATCCTTATTCATTTGTTAAATAAGTCATATTTATCTACTGGGTCCCTTCAACACCAGGAAAGAAAAGGGAGGAAAGACTAGCTTCATGTCAACTACAGTCCAATCTAAGGAGGAAGCCAGGACAAGCATACAAACAACCACAAAACAGGGCAGACTGTAAGTGCCCCCAGCAAGGTACAAACAAGCTCTAAGTTACTGACAGAAACCATGTTTACTGCTGGCATCAGAAAAGGTGTATGAAGTGGGAACATTAGTCAGCACAAATTTAATGATCACATATCATATGCCAGATGCACGCAAGTGGACTGCACTGGCAGGAAGAATGGACTTCTGACTGGGTCAGGTGCCAAAAGGGAAGTGTAGACAGGCCTGAGATGGAACACTAGGTGGGTAGCTAGCACAGTAAGATGAGCCCATCATTGGCTCTGTCTGCTGGCCACAGCCCCGATTGTCCCCTTAAGAGCTACTGCTCCCTGTGATTGGCTAAAAATGAACTTTATATCCAGCTCCAGGGGTGAGCCCTGCTTAACTCAATCAGCACATTCCATCTTCTTGGCTAGAGGGGTTTAGTCCGATAGTCTTGCAATGCAAACTAGAATCAGTAGTTCCAGAGTACACACAAGGCAAATACCACACAACACAGAGAAATAAGAGGAAATTATTTGAGTGACTGGATTAAGCTTTGCCTGAGATCCCTTTATTAAGTTAAAAATAGTTGGGTTTCTATTGCCCATAATCTAAAAAGTCTTATAGATATAGTGAATAAATATGTTCAGATAGAAAAGCAGACAAAAGCTCAGGAAACCATAGATTGTTATAGAAGATAAGTAAGAATAGGAGATAAGCTAGAAATGTAGATTATTATCTTCATTGTAATAACTTACAATAGTAACAGCTAATGATAGCCACTTATTATATGTCAGGTACCATTTTAAATTTTAGATGTCAAGGAGTCCCAGAGGAGCAGACACCCCATCCTGACAGGGCTAGATCCTGTTTTCCACTCTCTGAAGAGGCTTTCAGAGACTCACCAATTAAAGTCCCCTTTAAAGTATAGACTTTGGTTTGTACTTACATATAAATATTTTTAAAGATGCAATCAAAATATAGCTAAAGCATAACTGTAAACATATGGTATCTTCCCAGAAGGGTGCAATGAAGTAGAGATCCTTGGGAAATTTTGAGGTCAGTGTCCACAAATGATAACCTACCTGGGCACAGCAGCCAAGGGCCCTCTGGCACTACAGAACACCCAATGTGGCACTCTGAGCCCTCTGGGCTGACAAGCATCTGGAAGAGCAAAACTGGAAGAGTAAAGAGTGGAATGAGCTGGCCAGTGCAGAGGCTCCACACTCAGTAGGCAATGGATCAGTCAGGTTGCTAGCTATTGATTGAGATTGTTGCAGGAAGAATGTCAGACCAGCGAGAACAAGACTCAAACCCAGGTGGTTGGAGGAAAGGAAGATTTATTATGCTAGTGGGCCAGCACCCTGGATCTCTCCAAAAATGGCACCCGCACCAGCAGCTCAAGGCTGCAGGGTTTTTATGCCTCAGAATGCAGAAGCAAGCAAGCGGGAAGAACAAAAGCAAATGTGGCAGTTAGCTTCTCACTAGGAGGTTACAACATATCATACTAGCACAAGGTTACAACTTATCACACTACCTCAAGGTTACAGCAAACCGCACTAACACAGCTGTGAAACTGGAGCTGGCCTGGGGAGGGACCTTGCCTTCAGATCTTTCCCTGGGTTTCTTTATCAAAATGAAGAATAGAAAGGGAGGAAGAGGAGACTTTGAACAGCGCTTAGCTTGGGTAGTTCCTCATTCTACGCCACACCTAAAAGCATCCCTGATAAACGAAAAAGCTCACTTCCTTCTAAAAGCAGAGTAGAGATCAGAACAGTTTTGTGTTGCCTAATGAAGGGGTGTCCCCTAAGAAATGTACCCTCAGGCAATGGTGTCATGCTATAATGTAGCGTACACTTACACAGAATTAGAGACATAAGTCTCTAAAATAAGTCTCCAAAAATATTAAATAGAAAATTCATAAGAAAAGAATTCATATGTTTGCATACAGTATATTATTATAATAGTTCAGTGTGGCCTCTTGATGTGACCAAGAGATGCAGTAACAGGAGATGCAGGGGGAATTGTACAGTAAACTGTTTTATAGGACCCTCTAGAACTGTGAGCCTTAATGCACCTTTTCTATTTATAAGTTATTTACTTCAGCTGTTTCATTATAGTGGCAGAAAGGTGACTGACATATGGAGAGACACAAAGTTATTTGCCCTAGAAGGTTTACTGTGATGGAGGAAACAGATTATGCCAGAGTGAAGTGAGCAAATAATTATAGATTGTGCTAATTGCTAGGAACAGAATAACCAGGCTATTCTGAGAGAGAGTAGACACTCCATTAGGTGAGAGATGTGAGTGAGCTCAACCTGACAACATAAGGGAGCAATGGCCAGCAGTATGGAGAAGGTGAGGGCTGCTGGTGACAGGTTGAGGTGGTCAGTTTGGGAGAAGAGTGAGGCTGAGTGCATACTCTTTATATAATTATGTGGGGTTTTTTGTAACATGAAGATATAATCATAGGATTATATAATTGCAAACAACAAAATTCAAGCATTTCAACATTTCTTCAAGAGTGGTCTCACAAGATTCCTTGGGATTCATGAAACGTTCTTTCTATCTGATGAGATCATCTCATAATTTCCTAGATTTTTATCTTGGGTTCAATAAAAATATTCCATGATGGTGTGACCAGTTGATGCAGTCTGGATTCATCTGGAATGGATCCCTTTGCCAAATACAGGAGTGGAAGACTTGCAGCTTGCAAGAGTGAAGCAAATGGGTAAGGGAAACTTTCTGTACTAGGGCATTTTCCTGTAGGAGTTAAGTCATGGTGAGTACATCAATGCAGACTTAAATTCCAACTCTTGTTATAATTTTTTTAGATTGCAGAATTATCAAAATGCATATGAATCAAGTTGTAATATACTGTATAATAGGTGGAGGAGACTGTCCATTTTACTATTTCTTTCTTTGGACTACTGGGCATGGTTTAGCAGAGCAAGAAATATGTAACATTAACAAATTTAATAAAAAGTAAGTATATGGATTCTAAAAAACAAGACTAGCCTCACAATTGATATTAGAGACACTAGTGAACACAACTGAGTTTGTGGTACTCTTCTCTATCCAATGGTCCTGGAATAAAAGTTGTCATCCTTGACTTGCTCCCCCAGGACCAAGAGGACCTGCCTCTGTAGACCTTCCTCACACATGTGTCGCATTATAGGCTACATGGCCTGGGTGCTCTGGACCATGACCAGCTCATTCCTGATTTGGACACTTGTTCTGGGCTCCACTGTCACTTCTCTCCAAAGCACTCAACAGAACACAGACTGTTTATGCACAAGCACCAGTTACAGGCTGTGTTAACCTTGATCAACCCTAATAGGCCAGTGGAAGTGTTGCAGGAAATTATGAGCTGAGATAGGAGTCTCTGAAGCAGATTAGCAAGAAGCAACGTTTATTGTGCCGGCACAGACCCAGCGGACTCGTGCACAAAGGCTGAGCCCCAAGAACAAAGGGGTCTCACCTTATATACCCTTGCAAGCAGGTTATAGAAGCAAGAGGCAAAACTCAACCCACATATGGCTGCATATGACTTTATTAGCTATTTCATGTCCCATTGCTTCTTCATGTTTCAATTCTTTAAGTTTTATCTCTCTGCTTTGCCATGCCCTCCCCTTGTCTCGTTGTCAGAACACAGCCTGTCTGTTTCTTTTCCGGCCCCCCCGTCTTGCTACATTATTCCCTCCTTTGATGCTCGGACCCACTCAGGGTCAAAGAGCATTACCTTGATGTAGGGGTTTGTATTTCCATAGCATAATTACATGTACAGCCATTTTTCTTTCTATAATGACCTCCATAATAGCCTTGGTAGACCATAGCATCAGGGGAACCAGATAGGGCAACATTAAGCATACTCCTAGGATTAGGCTCTTTGCTCCATCAGAGTTTTGAGTCCACCTAAGGCAGAAAACCACCCTCCAAACAGGTCATTGGGATCCCATCCTCTCCAAGTCTGGACGGGGACATGGGCAAGCTTTCTCATTCTGTCTGTGATCTCTTTTATGACCTTTTCTTTATCATCAATCTGTAAGCAGCAGTTGTTCAGGTTAAATTTTCCGCAAACTCCTCCCTGAGAAGCCAGCAAATAGTCTAAAGCCAAAGGGTTCTGATAGATGGCATTGTACATTTTCGTGCTCTGTTTTGCCAGCAAATTGAGAGCCTTTGTAGTTTTATTATTTATAATTTTAATAACAGCCTGTAACCTGATGATGTAGTTAAGCATTATATAGGGGTGTAATAGCCCCAAGATCCATCTTCTGCCCAGGTGTCAGGAACATAATTTGCTCAGGAGGCCATTCATTATTTTTCCAATTGTCAATTTGTAAAGCACCCCATTTTTGTCTCTTAATTTTTTTTTATATATGGGGACTCCCAGTTTTTCCCCACCTTGTCTGAGGGGAAGCAAGAAGACAAATGGTCTGATTGAGCCTAGCACATAAGACCCAAACCAGCTTCTAGGTAGCACCATATAAGCTTGCTTCCCACAGATCCAATATAGTCCCCTGGGTGCCTGTCAATCTTTCCGTGGGTCTAGCTCCCTTGCTTCCTAAGGCCAATGATCTTCCATGTTGGTCCCCCTACAAACATAGCACGAAGTGACATTCAGTGTCTGGGCTATAGACTCAGCCAGCGAGAGGAACAAGTTTTTAGTCTTGGCAGAGATAGAAAATTCATTCCTCATCTCCTCATAAAAGGAGTGAAAAACTTGGTAGGGGGAACTCTCATGTATAACAGTTACTAATTTGAGGTACGTTAGACTCCCAGGGTCAAGGCCCTTTTCATCTATCCTTATGTTAATTATTTGTCCCCGTGTTTAATCAGATGGCTTAAGTACAGTGAAATTTATAAGGTTACAGATGCCCTGGGTGCAGTCAGGGGCAGCTTTCCCCTTGTGAAAGAGGCTGTGTGTTTAGCTTTCTGCCATGTGGCCCATGGAACACAACTTTAATAAGGGCAATAATCAGCATATGGCCAAGAGTTGTCTCCCCGGCACATATGCTTAACATTTGACGTATAGCCTCTTTCTCAAGTTAGGCCCCCACCTAAGGTTAGGACATAGCCTGTACCTCTATATCCACCCTTTTCTGTGGCTGCACATGCATCAAAGCACATTGACACTGGTTTATCAGTTCTAAACACCTGGGTGTGGCTGACAAGGTTTCCAGGATTGAGGATGTTCCTGATCTCTAACCATTGCTCCTGAAGGAGGTAAGTGGGATTGAAGCAGATATGCTGATTACCATGGGAGCACTCTAGATAGGTGGTATGGTTGTGAGTGCATGACCCGATGACCATGCCTGTACAGTAATAGTAAGTATGGAAAAACAAAGTCTTAGTGACAATATTTTTTAACAATATTATGTCAATATTTTTTGACATAGGTCATAGAATGAGGGCTCTGGGACCATGAAGGGAGACCATATCAGTAACAAACAGTAATTATGTATCCTGCCCAAAAGAGAGAAGAGAGCTAATAAATCCAATCAGTGGGGGCCATTTCTGCCAAACCTATGGCAATGAGTAGTGTGAAAGCTACAGCAACAGGTACAGACAAGGAGTGACAATACATTACAGTGAAATAACTGGTGTGGAAAACAGTCTGTTTGTCCCATTGGAGAGTCGACTTCTGAAGCTTCAGCCCTGCGTAGATTAGTCAGTTTTCTGGGATGACTAGAGCAGGGCTGTTGTCCTGCCATTTTTGGTCACCTGTTGTTTCCTGGGAAGCAGAGTCCTGCCAAGGAAGGGCACTCAGGTTCCAGAGGGTGCTCCTGTATGGTGAAGTTGATCAGTGATGCACTCCCATTCAAGAGAAGCTGGCTTGACTCGACTGTGGTGGATCCAAGGAGTAATCTCTGCTACTTTAACTGTAGTGGGGATAGACAACAACAAAAGGGCCCCTGTAATGGGGTTTTAATAGCTGGACATTTTATTCTTTTACCCAGACAAATTACCATGTTACCATGGCAACAATGTATTATAAGTACATATTAACGTGTATTATCCAAGAAAACAAGTTATTTAAAAAAAAGTTAAAACCATCATCTTTAAGTATTGAAGGAATGTTTAGAGTGAGTAAAAATAGTTATTTTGTCTCTATTTAAGTAGAAGACACTGTCTAAAAAATATGAGTTTGTATCTGGCTTTAATGCCAGATAGCCACACATGTGTAAGAACCACTTTCTCAATCCTCTCCGGCCTTGGTTATTTTTGAGAGATCTGGCATGAGTGACTCCATTTGAACTTTGATGGCATTCCCCCTTTTGTCTTCAAACTGCTTGTCTCTGAGCAGTCTCTTCTGAAGATCTGTTTTCCGTCCAAGTACTAACCAGGCCCGACCCTGCTTAGCTTCTGAGATCAGATGAGATTGGACACGTTTAGGGTGGTATGGCTTTAGACTGAAGATCTTTCTTGATTGGTCATCACCAGGATTTGCTCTTTTCTGGATTTTGTTTGTTTGGTTGATCTTGATCCCATGTGTGGTGGGGGAAGCAGGGGATAACTAACAGATCAGGTGGGAGTCAGTGCCAAATAGACCTTTTTGGCCAAATTTAAGCAACAAAGAGGCTTAGGCAGTGGGCTTCTAGACAAGGACAATATAAAACAAAATCTAACAAAAGCAGGTGTCTAAAAAGCTAACCTGGTTGACATGTAAGTAGTTATTAGAGTCATTTTTTGTGGAACTTGATTGTAAATGCCCCAGAAGGAACAGAACAGTCATGACAAAAACTTAAGAGTTATTGGACAAATGAGTCTTAATTTTATAATTTCTAGTCTCTAGCTATTAAAGAGATTGCCAATGTGTGACAAAAAAAAAACTTAAGAGTTATGATTAAAATTCTGATGGACATTTTAGCAACTAACAGAACAGTATATCAGTACCACTAACTTTTTGTTACTGTGTTTATCTAAATTTTGTATTTTAAAAGGCTTGATATACTTGAAAATATAAATATAAGAACCAGAAACAGCATCACAACTCTATAGAAGTTACATATACATATTAGTTTAGTTGTTCTTGAAGTAAAACCTTGTGGGGGAGAAGAGCAGTCTCAGTAAACCCAAATAGCCCAGTCACAGACACATACAGGGTACAACTGTTTAGAATCACCCAAGATAACAGTTGTTTAACCATGAAGTCATCTAGAAAATTGTATATAAACTGTTAGAAAATAAGAGGCATGGAAGAGGTAGAGAGATGGCTCAAACACCAGTACAGGGTTTATTGTTTAGGCAGGAGCCCTGTGGTGGGGAACCCCAGCAAGAGAACTAGAACCCATTGCTATACACAAGCTTGGGCTAGATATAGGGGGTAGAAAAGTAGCAGTAACTTAGGGATACAGTTACTGGGCAACCAAGAAAGATAAGTTGTAGTTAGGTCACTGTCTGTCCAACTCTCCTCGGCATCCATCCGTGGAGATAAAGGTTAACAATTGCCTTTTTGTCAGTCTTTGGGGTTGATTGGGGAGTTTCTAGTAAACCATCTGTAAGGGGAGCTTAGGTCTAGTCCTAACATGGTTGTCCTTATTATTAACCCCAACATAAACCAACTCTTAAATGAACATGACTCAGTTACCTTAGTAGTTAAAACCCCAACAAAAATCACCAGAGAACACAGGTAAATATTTATGGGGACCAAGTATGGAGTTAGGAAACCTAATGGCCAAGAATCATGGCTCAGATGTTGATAAGGTATTATATCCCAGATTGTTGACCTTAACATAAGGCTCTGACATACAGCAGGATCCCACCAACCTGTAGTCCATGGAGGCCCCCTAAAGTAACAGGCCCAAGCTGCCCATCTCGGGCCAAAATTTCCCTCTGCCTGACATGTGGAAGGAGTAGGACTAACATTTCCACTCTGTTGACTCCAATAAAAACTGGAGGTCTTGACTTTTAGTGGAGTGTTCCTTTTTGAGTTTTTAAAATTTTTTTATCCTATCTGGAGGGTGCACATTGGCCTTTTAAAAAATTTTTATTTTTACTTTGCTTAACATAAGTAAATCTGTTTCAACCCTCTTATCAGTGTAGTAGTACTGCCTATACGCAGCTGCCTTTTGTCTCTCTGTGTTTTAATAAACTCTGTTGTCTTGACAAATTTGTGGATTAACCTATAGCACCAAAAATTTTTCATAGTTATCTTGACAAAACAAAAACCATTTTTAAGACAGTTTTTGTGAATGTTATTAAGAATAATATTTTTAAGATAGTCTTATTGTTATGAGCTTAGAGAATTAAGTTTTAGTTTAACATCAGTACATTAAATTTTGACCTTATAAAAACCTTTAATGTAACGCTTAGATTTTAGATTTTAGTTAACTTAATCACTTACATAAGCATCTATATCTTTGTGACAACTTAATATGTACCCTCAGAGGGAGCTTGTCTTTATCTTTTTTTTTTATTTAAAAGTATTTTTTTATCCTTTTATTTTAAAAACCATATCTTCAGTATCATATCTATATGATATATATATATGTTGTTGAAATTAACTTATAAAGCCTTTTAACTTATTTTTTTTTGTTCATATGTGCATACAATGTTTGAGTCATTTCTCCCCCCAAACCCTAACCCTACACCCTCCCTTACCCCCCACCCCCTTCCTCTCCCCCACACCCCTTCAATAACTGGCAGAAACTATTTTGCCCTTATATCTAATTTTGTTGAAGAGAGAGTATAAGCAGTAATAGGAAGGACCAGGCATTTTTGCTAGTTGACATAAGGATAGCTATACAGGGAGTTGACTTGCATTGATTTCCTGTGCATGTGTGTTGCCTTCTAGGTTAATTGTTCTTGATCTAAACTTTTCTCTAGTTCCTGGTCCCCTTCTCCTATTGGCCTCAGTTGCTTTAAGGTATGTGCTTTAGTTTCTCTGCATTGAAGGCAACAAATGCTATCTAGTTTTTTAGGTATCTTACCTATCCTCATACCTCCCTTGTGTGCTCTTGCTTTATCATGTGATCAAAGTCCAATCCCCTTGTTGTGTTTGTCCTTGATCTAATATCCGCATATGAGGGAGAACATACAATTTTTGGTCTTTTGGGCCAGGCTAACCTCACTCAGAATGATGTTCTTCAATTCCATCCATTTACCAGCAAATGATAACATTTCGTTCTTCTTCATGGCTGTATAAAATTCCATTGTGTATAAATACCACACTTTCTTGATCCATTCGTCAGTAGTGGGGTATCTTGGCTGTTTCCATAACTTGGCTATTGTGAATAGTGCTGCAATAAACATGGGTGTGCAGGTGCCTCTGGAGTCACCTGTGTCACAGTCTTTTGGGTATATCCCCAAGAGTGGTATTGCTGGATCATATGGTAGATCAATGTTTAGCGTTTTAAGTAGCCTCCAAATTTTTTTCCAGAGTGAAAACCTTTTAACTTATAATCTTATATGTGTATAGAAAAAACCAGAAAGAAAGCAACCTTAAAATTATTTTTTGTATAAAAATAATTTATAAAAGCCCATTTGTTAATAGACCCATGTATTATAAGACAGAATTACATCCCAGATTTTATTTATGACAGAATGTAACAGGCTGAGGTCATTTTTTAATTACCCAAATTTTAAGATTTCTGTTGTAGACTGTAGGTCCCCCACCTTTTTTTTCTCTCTTTTGGTTTAAGCCAGAGTGTTAACCCCCGAATGTCTGCATCTTAGTGAGACCCGATTGAAATAAGTTTGAAAACCTGTTTTCTTAAAAATAGCAGTAGAACAGAGTAATAATTTTTTTACATTTACTTTATAATAAGAACCATATTCAAGATGTTTACATATTTAAATGTAAAAAGTTTAAGAAGTTTGTAACAGAGATCTTTAAAATAAACATCCTGGTTTTTTTTGTTACCTTGAATATCACAATAACCTTATAATAGCTATTTAAGAACCATTTTGAAGCTGCTTAAACATACACACACACACACACATAAAAGTTTTATAAATTAAGTATGCCAGAAAAAAGGTCAACACAAGTGCACATAAGATGAGCTGGAATTCTAGGAGTAAATTAAATTTTGCCCAGTGCTTTAAATAAATTTACACACACACACACACACACACACACAATTAGAGTGCACTCTCAAAAAAGAAAAAAATATTTAAATTATACCCAGAGGGCTATCTGGTGGAATGATGGATGATGCATCTGTTCTTTTGGGAGTGTCTTCTCTTTGGAACTGAATTTTTTGTTATCCATCCCTTAGTTATGACTATTTCCCTGGCAAAGCTCAACCCCCTAACTCTTGGAGGTATCTTATACATTTTTGTCTTGCTCCCTTAACCTGAGAGATCTGGTTTCACCCCAAATAAGGTTACTAAGGGGTCTCTGGGAGGTGATCAGTCTCCCCTTCTGCCTCCTGGGGCAGGCCTGAATTTGAATACCAGTTCTTACCAGTACAAAGAGCAGTGCTCCTAAGTTGGTTCTAGCGGCTCAGTGGGTTCCATTGTGCATCCGAGGCCCTCCCCACAACTTGCCAGGAGGACGAATCCCCTCTCTGGATCAAGCTGTCCATTGGTGCCTGGTGGGATCTCCTCCCAGCGGTCCTGGGGATGCACCCCAGTGACAAGGGAGGTGATAACTCACTGTCTCCTATAATCCCGGACAAGCCCCCAAGTAATGTTGCAGGAAATTATGAGCTGAGATAGGAGTCTCTGGGGCAGATTAGCAGGAAGCAACATTTATTGTTCTGGCACAGACCCAGTAGACTCGTGTCCAAAGGCTGAGCCTCAAGAACAAAGGGGTCTCACCTTATATGTCCTTGCAAGCAGGTTACAGAAGCAAAAAAGCAAAGCTCGACACACATATGGCTGGATGTGACTTTATTGGCTATTTCATTTCCCCAGTGCTATGTGACTTTCTTCATGTTTCAATTCTTTAAGTTTTATCTCTCTGCATTGTCATCCCCTCCCCCTGTCTTGTCATCAGAACACAGCCTGTTTCTTTTCTGGCCTCTCCTTCCTTGCTATAGAAGTGCTTATTTACATGCGGCTGACTAACCTGGACCATATGACTGTGAGCTGTGTTACACAGATTTGTGCCATTTCTACTTTGGGTTTATATCAGTGATAGAATGTGTAAATTTCTAGTTCAATACTTTTATGAAAGTAAACATACTTTCACAAATCTAACAGTCAAAAATATTGCCAGGATGTTTATGAGAATTCAAATGTTTATTACCAAACTTCACATGTCCATTAGCTTAATGGCAAACACAGAAAACTTTGAGTTCAATCATTTCCTCCTGAAACTGTGCCTTTCCCAGGACAGATTTGAGCCAAGATCTAATCTGAAGTTAAAATCCCAATGGCAGTTAGCAAAAATCAGTGACTTTGTTAACTCCAAGTAGTTCTTTTGAAACCTGATTGCAACACCTGAAATTTGCCATACCAGTGAGCAAGCGCTCCAGGATCATGAGAAACAGAAGAGTCTTAGTTTTCCTACTCTGGCCTACGTGCAGCCTGCTCTAGTCACTGTCCTATGGGTACCCCACCACCCACTCCAGCCACTGATCCATGCATCCAGCATGGTGATGGCCAGATGAGATTGCTATCATTTTCTGCAAGTTTGTAATGGGGAATGCAAATGCTAGGCAGCCTTGCTAAGAGAGAACCAACTTGTGAACTTCAAAGGTGGTGGACATTTCAATCTGTCCAATCCCTTCAACTTTGAAAAAGTTTCTGGGAAGGTGTTATCAGTTAGGCAGAGAACAGCTCCACTAAGGCCAAGACTTCTAACATGGAAGGAAATTGAGTGTGAGAGTCATACATAGTTAAGAATGAAGCATAAAAATGAACATCAAGGGAATGTGCTCATTGCTTATATGTATTAATTAGCTTGTGTCTGTCATACACCTGTCACTACACAGGTGCTGGGAATACACTGACAAAACAGGATATACAGTTCTTCCCATATGGATCTTCTGGTCCAAAGACTGAGAGAGGGATTCAAAAAGTAAAACCAACTGATAGAGTACAAACCATAACAAGTGTGAAGGAAGCAGGCTCTGCCACTATAAACGATGGTGCTTGGAGACCATTCCCTCTAGAAGGTGGTTGGGAAAGATGTCATAGAGATACCACAACCACTGAGAAGGGAGAAAGAGCAAGGCCTGGGATAAAACGTCAGGGTTGAGAGATCAAATTGGACAAAGGAACAATGGGAAATAACCCCAAAGGTTCAAGGGTGAAAATGACTTCAGAGAGCTGGACAGTAGGGAGCAATGGGAGAAGGAGGATTGATGGCCAGAAGGTGGCCACATGTGGCTGCACCATCCAAGCTATGCCACACCTGCTCTGCTGTAGGTCATCATCACAGGCTTAAATTTTGTCCCAAGACCAGCACAGCACAATAAAATGATTTTCATGATCCAATATTGTTTTAAAAGATGACATTTGGTAGAATAGCCAGATGACTTTGGGCAGTGGCTACTGTAATTGTCCAGACCTATGGAGATAATGGTTTGGACTATGGACACTGGAGGTAAGAAGATGTGGATGGGACTGAGACATCTGTGGTAAGAAGGACTGATAAGACAGTATTGGATTGGATGTAAGGAATGAAAGACAGCAGGTCAGGTCTATGGATTGAATGACTGATGGATGGTCTGACATGGAAGAGGCTGGGGTGGGGAGGGCTGAATATCAACAATTCAGTTTGGGGCATGTTTAAGTTGGAGGTGAGACAAGGCCCTCAATAGAGATGTGTTATAGGCAGTTGAATGTTTTAGTCTGGGATTCAGAGGAGAGGTTAGGGCTAGAAATATAAGTTTAGGGCTGATCAGTGTCTGGATGGTCTGAGTGGCTGAAAAGTTTAGGGAGATAGTGAAGGGAAAAAAGGCCAACCATGACTGAGGCCCAAGAAGTGCCCACAACTAGAAGTTGGACAGAGTGGAAGAAAGTACATAGGACACCAAGTAGCATCAAATGGAGAAAAGTCCTAACTAACTTTTTTCTCACCATTACCAGAGCTGAGAGAAGAACATGGCTAATATCTCAACGACAGCATGTCAGTGGAGTGGTGTGGACTAGAGCCAGATCAGAGTGCCTGGAAGGGGGACAGAAAGGGAACTGGATCAGCATAGATAGAGTGCATGACTGACAATATGACTATAAGGAGCATCAGAGCAATGGATATAGCCAGAGGGTCTCTCGGGCCACAGAGTGGCTGATGAGCATGTTACACTGGCAGGGATGCAAATTAGTCAAGGAAGATCAGTAACACACAGAAGATGGGATGACAGCAGTAGAGAAGTCCTAGACAAGAGAGGGGATGAGACAAAAACTGCAAAGGAATTGATCTTGTTGGTAGGAGAAACACTTTTCCTGTTGAATCTGAATGGAATAAAGAGCAAAAGGTACAGGCTGGATTATAAATTTGGAGGTGAGAACATAAAGGAGGTATGTTACAATACTATATGTGTTTTTTCAACAAGTCTGAATATTACTGGAGTCCTGAACCAGAGTTCTGATTCTGGGAGTCCCAACAGGCCAGACCATGGTACTACTGGGAAGTGGTAGAGCCTTAGGAGATGGTGGCTAGTGCGAAGAAGTGGGATCACTAGGGGCTTATCCTCTTCCATGGAATAGTAGGACCTCAGATCCTCTCTTTGTTGCCTGGCCTCCATGAGGTAAACAGTCTTCTCTACCATGTGCTTCTCTACCATGTGACATGCTGCCATGCCACAGGCCCAAAAGCAATGGGCCAACCACCCATGGACTGAAACTTCCAAAACTATGAGCCCAAATAAACCTTTCCTTCTGAGCCAGGCACAGTGGTATACACCTGCAATTCCAGTACTCAGGAGGCAGAGGCAGGAAGATCACGAGTTTGATGCCACTCTGGGCTACATAGTGGCATCCTGTCTTAACAACTCCCCCCAAATAAATGATAAATAAGACTCCTTCTTTATAAGTTGATTATCTCAGGTATTTTGTCACAGTGGCAGAAAACTAACACAGGAAGTTTAGAACTGAAAAATATAACAGAAATGTTTAAAAACTCAGCAGATGGGACTAGAGATGTGGCTCAAGCGGTAGAGCACCTGCTTTTCAAGCATGAAGCTCTCAGTTCAAACCTCAGTCCCACCAAATAACCAACGACAAACACCCTCAGAAAATGGACTCAACAGAGAAGACAGCTACCAAGAAGACATAGCAATAGAAATTACCCAATCTGAGCAACAGAATGATCTAACTAACATTCATGTCACTGGAGGCCTAAAGAGAAGAGAAAGAGGGCATAACTAAAAATAGGAAAAGAAATAGTGGCAAAATATTCCAAGCAGGATAAATTCAGAGAAATTCATACCAAAACACACCACAACCACACTTCGGAAGAACAAGTGTTGGCAGCAGCAAGAGAAATGTCACTGTATCACAGAGAAGCAAGTGAATGACACAGAATCTCATTGAAGCCATGGGATCTGAGGGAGGTACCATGGCAGTGCCCAAGTGCTGACGGGATCCTGTATCCAGGGAAAACATGAAGGCGGACTCAGGGAAAAGCAAGGTATTTTTTTCAGATGAAGGAACGTTAAAAGAACTTGCTGCAGCAGGCCTACTCTAAAATGATGGCTTTAGGAAGTTCTCTAAGCAGAGAAGAGCTAATGGAAGACAGAATCTTAGACAATTAGGAAGAAAGAACAAGGACAAGTGAAAAATAGTGACAAACATACATGGCATTTCTATCTCTTGAGTTTTCTAAACTGTGTTTGATGATTGAGACAAAAATTATAACATTAACTGATGTAGTTGTCAATATGTGGAGAGAATATTTAAGGCAATCATATTACAAACAGTGAGGCCAAGTTGACATAAGGAAGTAAAGGTTTTATTGCTGTTGTTGAGCTGGGAAGACTTGACACAAATGGACTGTATTCTGTATATACCATGCAGCAAGTAGAAAAGCAATACAAAGAGATGCATCAAAAAGCACTATAGATAAACCTAAAAGGAATTGCAACAAGATTTCTTAGGAAAAAGAAAATAGAAAAAAAAAACCCAGAAAAAAAATTAGAATAACAATTTAGGAATGAAAGTGTTGATAATTTCATTAAATATAAATGCATTATGTAATTGAATTAAAAGAATGAAATTGACCATCTGGATTAAAATATGACCCAACTGTGCTAGTCAGGTTTCCTTGCTGAGACAATTAACTTATGAGGAGGAAAGATTTATTTTGCCTCATGGTTTTAGAGGTTTCAGTCCATGTCAGTTGGCCCTGTCACTTTTGGGCCTGTGGTGAGGCAGAACATCATGACACGAGCACATGGTGGAGGAGGCTGTCTCTCCTCATGGCCATCAGAGAGTGGAAAGAAGAGAGGCAGGAAGTAGCCAGAGTCCCAGTAACTCTGCAAGACCGCATCTCCAGTGACCTAACTTTTTCCTACTAGGTCCCACCTCCTAAAGGTTCCACTGTCTCTCAAAAGCATCATCAACTACCCAATAAGACTAGAACACCTGGGTCTTTGGGGCGAGATTCAGGATCCAAACTGTAGTACAAACTTTGGGCTATTTACAAGAAGCTCACTTCAAATATGGTGATGTAGGCTGATCGAAAGGATGGAAATCTGTATGTCGTCCCCAGCTTGAGACCTATGAGTCTTAATTTTAAATTGTAATTTTAAAGCTCCCTAGCAGAGGTCTCCAGGACCAGATGGTTTCACTGAAGAATTCTACCAAACACTTGAAGCAGAATTTTACCAAATGTTTATTATAAGAGAGGAGGGGACAGTTCCCAATTTGTTTTTAATGTATTTTTATTAGCATAAATTAATTTTAAAAGTTCCATCTATTTTCCTGCAAACAGCATAATTTCATTCTCCTTCAGGGCTGAGTAATACTCCATTGTGTATAGGTACCACATTTTCTTTATCCCTTCATGAGTCCAGCCTGTATATCATTTTTATAACTTCATATGAATCTACAATGCTTTCAAAATAACAAGGTTAATTTAAAAAAAAAAGCTAGATACTGTACGATTTCACTTATATGCCATTCTGGAAAAGGTAAAATTAGAGAGACGGAACAAATTGGTGGCAGACAGGGCTGGGAGCTAGGGTAGGAGTTGGCTACAAAAGAGCAGAGGGGACTCATGTGGGTGAAGCAGTCATTATGGGCCTTGATCACGGTGATAGTTATAGCTACTTACATTTATCAAAAGACATAAAACTGTACCTGAGTTTATTTTATTCATAAATGAACACGAACGAAAACAGTGAGGAATGTGAAGGATGTGGCATGGCCAGGTCTGTACTGTAGAGGACCATTCCCTGCCTGTAATGACTGGAGATAAGCAGTTAGAGAGGCACTGGGTTACAGGCTCAGGGGAGCATGGCCCAAATGAGGAGCTGCAGGACAATGGAGAGGGACAAGGATGGTTTCAAGAACTTCTCAGCTACCTTAGGAAGGGGCCAGAAGGATGGGTGTGGTTCCCTTCAAGAAAGGGGCCTTTTCACAGATGTCTGTGTGCACCGTGTCATCCAGTCAAGTACAGGCAAGACCAGAGCTCACTCATGGTTTCTAAACCAATGAGGTCACATGCCAGGGAAACCAACTTTATGAGGCATTGAAGGATAGAGACCCAAGAAATGGGGTTTTATAATTTTAGTTCAAATATAAGCAACCAAAACAGGAATTTCTATAATAAAATATTTGATTACAAATTCAATGGCAGGGGCTTGAGATGGGTATGAAATAATACAGGATGCAGACATGTGACAGGCTCTGCCACCCTAATCAACATGCCACCAAATTTGACCATGGTTGATCCTATACTCCCTCCCACCCTTAACTTAGAAGAAATGAGCTAGAAATGGTTCATCTCCTTGGAAACAGGGTCTTGCAGAGAGGAGGGACTCCATGCTGCCCTAATCTAGCAGCTGGAAGAGGCCAGAGGCATAGCCAGCTCCCCCAGCAGCCTTTCTCAGCCAGCTTCCATAAAGCAAGAGGTTTGCTCACATCAGCAAGTGCTCCCTTAAATCGAAGCTATTGCTGACCTCAACGCTTCATGCAAAGTAAAGTCTGGATGGCCTTTTGAGAGGATCCAATAGGTTGGGAGGTAAGAGGCACTTCTGTAGGCAGGGAATTGGGAGCCCAGGGACCCTGGGTAGGATCTGTGTGGCAGAGGGCTTTGGACTGAAAGCAATCTGAGACATCCAGGCAGCAGAAAGTGAAAAGATCCAGGAAGTGAAAGGAGCGAAAAGATCCAGGAAGTGAAAGGAGTGAAAGGAAATGTTTGCTGTGTGACTTTGCCACAGCTGCTGAAGGTTGTGCCCCAGACACTACTTTGCTGCAACCTGTTTGCCTTTGCAGACTGAAAACAATGTTTATTTTTCTAAACCTTTTTCTTAAAAAGCTAGTGTATATTAGCAAAAAGAAAAAATGGGCTGTGGGTATCGCTCAAATAGTAGAACAACTACCTAGAAAGCTTGAGGCCCTGAGTTCAAACTCCAGTTCTGCCATGAAAGAAAAGAAGGAAGGAAGGAAGGAAGAGAGAGAGAGAGGGAGGGGGGGAGGGAGGAAGGAAGGAAGAGAAAGAAAGACTGGACATATAATATCAGCCACTTTCTGGGCATTAGGAATACTGAACAAAATGAAAAATTCCATGTCCTCTTTTAGCCTTCCATTTTAGTGGAGTGGAGTGAAACAATAAGTAAAAAGCATAATGATGAAACTACCATAGAAATATACCTGCATACACATTTATAGACATTACATAAGGGCAGTAGCTGAGGAAGCTTGTGGTGTGGGAAGAACAATTTTGAGTCTGATTTTATGGTGATTCTTAGGTAACAATGGTATGTGGAGGAATGCGTAATATCTCTGGCAAACAGAGCATGTACGGAGCTTCTTTCCTGTATACGTCCTCTCATGAGCCTATAGGTTGGTTTTGTGGCTGAGGGACTTTTCACACATGCTGCATGTGAAAGGTTTCTCTCTTGTGTGAATTATCTGACCTACTTCTAGGTCTGATGCCTAACAGAAGCCTTTGTAACATTCATTCCTATGTCAGCGATACCTAAAGATCTCACATTTATATGGTTTTGAGGATCTGTGAAATCTTTTTTTGGTGTTCTCACATGCTCTGGTGAACAGGTACAGGCTCAGGGGAAGACTGGTCTGGCCTAGAGAAAACTCCTGGTTGCATCTCAATAGTGATATCTTGATAAAAATGGCTCCCCCAGCTTGGTGCTGGTGGGTTCGTGCCATAATCCTAACTACGCAGGAGGCAGAGATCAGGAGGATCGCAGTTCAAAGCCAGCCCAGGCAAACAGTTTTCAAAACTCTTTCTCAAAAAAAAAAAAAAAAATCAACACAAAAAAAAGACTGCTGGAGTGGCTCAAATTGTTGAGTTCCTGCCTAGCAAGCACGAGGCCCTAAGTTCAAACCCCAGTACAAAAAAAAAAAAAAAAAAAAAAAAAAAGAAGAAGAAGAAGAAGAAGAAGAAGGCCCATCTCGGACTCTTTGTGGGACTTGGAAGTGCCTAGCCTTGCTCTTCTGGAGTTGTATGAGTTCTCTCAACAAATACCTCCCTCTTCAGACCTAGGACAAATCACTTTCTAGAAAATGAGGAAGGAAGAAGATACTTTGATTTTCTTGATGGTAACACTGTCACTTACTTAAGTAGTGTTCCAGTAATTGTTGCAGCCATCTTTTGTATCTTCACCTCCTGTGGAAATAAGTCACTCTATGAAGTTGGGCTCAAGGAAGTATTCACATAGAACATACCTCTGGTATGTAGATTCACTCAACTAATCTGTTTCCAAAGGGAGTACCTTGGGGAGTGGAAGGGTGTCCTGATATTTTCTCCACTTGCAGGCTCTGCTGACGTTATTTTCTGAGATGAGCAATGAATTCTCTAAAGGGCTTCCTGTCTCTGCATGTGCCCATAGACTTAAGACAGGTAGTTATAGACAACCATTGTTTAGGTTTTCTCCATTAATTTCTCCAGGTTTCTGCCACTTGATTCTCATTCTCTTTCAAAGTGGACTTGTTCTTGCAGTATTCACTAACAATTGCTCCAGGACCAATTGAGAAATAATTTCATCCTTCTGTGTTTTTCAGGCTGCAACCTTGAGTAAAAAAATCTCCTATTCTGCCTTGCACAGGAGTTATTGCTATGTTGAAATGACTGGAGCTGAGGGGCTTGAGAACTCAGACGTTTTCTTTCTCCTGCTGGAAAGCAGATTCAAAGGCTGGTTTAAACTCCAGATTTTATTTTTTACATTTTGGTGGTTTGAATTCTGCTTGAACCATGCCTCTGACCCTTTTTGCTCTGGTTATTTAGGAGATAGGATCTCACTTCTTTTCTAGGCTAGCTAGAACCGGGGTCTTCCTATTTTGTGCTTCCTTCCCGCTGTAGCTGGGATGACAGGGTCATGTCACTGGGCCCAGCTATTGGTTAAAATGGGGGATCACAAACTATTTGTCCAGGCTAGCCTTGACCATAATCCTCCCAATCTCAGTATCCCAAACAGATAGGCTTACAGGCGTGAGCCACAAATGCCTGGCTAAACTCTATACTTTCTGATTCAAGATCATTCAGTGTTGATTCACACCCAAAGGAGTCCCTGAGCTCTAAAGCCATTCTGAGCAAGAGTTCTCAGAAGGATTCAACTTTGGCGATTCAGGATTTGTTTCAACAATTTGTGAATGCTTGAAGGATGTCAGCTCCTTCTCAGTTGAACTTCAAACAGGATAATTCTGGGCTGCACATGGATGTGTGGCTGTCTTTCTGCTCTGTGCTAATCTCTCTAACCCAATCTTTAAAGGTAACAGTGATGATAAGGTACTAGTACCAGAAAAGTGGTTTCTTGAATAACTTTAGATATGTGAATTTGTTACTGAAGCTGGAAAAACTGACTGCAAGGACTGATGTCACCTGTGTGGTCATGATGTGTGGGTATTCTGAAATGGTTCTGAATCTAAATCATATTCTGTATTTTTAAAAGTACATGATTTAATGTGATTTAGCATTTGTAACCTTATAAGCATTCTCATATACATCGGTTCACAAATCAGAACTCAGTCCTTGATTGGTGAATTCTATTTTGGGGTCTGAAAATATAGGCATCATATCATGTTGAGTTATTTGCCAAATTTTCCACATATAGAATTTTAAGGGAAAAATAGGGAGAGAATGAGAAGAGCAGGTCCCAAATTCAGGGATGTTTGGAGAAAAAGTGACACCAAAGGACCTTGGGGTATGCAGGGGCTGGTAGCCAGCTACAAAGAAGACCACTAGTGCATTGAGCCACAGGTAAGAAGCAACTTGGGAAAGCAGGAAGGCACAGGCAGCTGCAGAGCACTGGGCCCAACCTCCCATGGCAGCTGCTGCCTCTGGAGCTGAGAAAAGAAATGCTTAGTGTAGAGATCAAGCTCCACTGGGCTGGGAGTACATGCCAGTAAGGGCTCCTCAAACTTTTACCATCAAGAACTCTTCCAAGAAAGAACAAAAAAGAAGAAGGAGGAGAAGAAGGAGGAGGAGGAGGAGGAGGAGGAGGAAGAAGAAGGAGAAGGAGAAGGAGAAAGAGAAGGAGAAGAAGAAGAAGAAGAAAAAGAACCCTTTCACCCCAATCCTGTTGCACACTTGGAAGTTTTTTTCCTACAAAACTCCATTTAGTAACAATGCATTTTTCAGGAATCAAAGACATTTAAAATGACCAGCCTGAGTTTTACTTGCACAAAACTACACTGAATTCAAATAATAAATAATTATTAAGCAAAAGTGATAGTCATGGAGCTAGAACCAGGTACAAAGTGCTGAGACCCTTGCCTTCTTAGGACAGAATTAACATGGAGTTGGGGGATAGTCAGGACAGGAGCAGGAGGAGGAGGTAGGGAGGGAGACTTCACAGAAGGGCATCATGGAGCCAGCAGTTGAAAGTGAGCATGTACTGTCAGGCAGATGGGCTGGTGGACTGTGGCGACTTCAGAGGGCTGGAATAGTGCACAAGGCTTCATAGAACCAACAGATTCTTCATAGAACCAACTGAGGACTTAATGTGTGTGTCAGGTCCTGAGAGGCCTGGCTCTACACACTTCCATGTACTCCTCACCAGTGCATCTGGAGGAGTCACCATGATCACATCTCATAGACAGGGAGCTGAGGAGATGGACATCTGGACCAATATGTGTTGGAGTCCAGGGCCCACATCCACTGGCTCTTAAGTGTTTTTGAGCAACAATGAGCAGCTTGGTCTTGCTGAAAGTGTGCAGCTCAGAAGGTGAATGGAGAGGAGGTGGCCAGCCCCTAGTCCCTATGGTCCAAGCTTTACTTGATCCAGGATGTGGAGAAACATATTACCTGAACCATGCAGTGACAGCAGATGGCAAAGACACTGCTGACCCTAGTCATGCTGGTTATGAGCCTCAGGGCGGGTCAGCCAAAGGAGCCGGTCACACAGTGAGTGCAGAAGAGAACAGAGTGTCTCTGTCCCCATGTCACCCCTGGGTGCCTCACTCTAGCCTGATATCTTGTCAACATGCGGGGCTACTGTGGGCTTCCAAGCCCACCTCGCTGCTGAGTCAGCCAGGACTGACTTGTTCTGGGTAAAAATCCACCTATGCTTCTCTTGTCTCCCTATCCCTATCTGCTACATGTGTCTTCTTCATCACAGGGTGGTCTCTAGAGAGGGAGGATTGCTGTGACCTAGCCCCGGCACTGGCCTCACTCCCTGGAATGTTTTCCTATAGAAGCTTATTCTGGAATGTGGTCAGGGAAGGAACGGAGACAAATGGGATTTTCCTTTTCTAGATAATTGCAGGAGGTGAAATCCATCTCAGAAGAACAACACTCAGCTCTGCCAGAACTGGTGTCATTTGGACAGCGTGTGGCACCACAGTCTGTCAGCAGAAGTGAGTGGGCATCCTGGCCTATCCACAGCACACTCATCACCTTCCACCCATCCCACCATGGAGCCAAGGGGACACTCTGGAAACATAAGGATAGCTTTGTTTTAGAAAAATAAGAGAACAGTATTTTACACATCAGAATATTAGTTTGAATTCAGTTACTCTTGAAGGTGGCAGAAACATAAACTGCAAACAGGTCTGGGTTCTGCCTAGACTGGCACAATTGACTCGAAGCTATTTTGAGGTGGTGTCTGGGAGGACCCTCTTGCTCTCACAATGCGCTCTCTTGGCATCACGTTCCAAGACAGGCTGCTGGCCTGTGCAGCCATGCTGATTTCTCAAGGCCTCTCCTTTTAAGGGCATTGGAGATCTGAGCCACAGGCAGGGAGCTGGCCAAACAGCTGGAGTGTGCAAGAGTCACTACATCGAATAGCTTGACTCTGAAGTTTCTAAAAGGGAACGTGGACCAGCTGAGCCTCCCAGAGACGCCTGAGTCACTTTGACCCTGCCACTGCCACTGGTATCAGGCAGAGCCATGTGCATAGCTGGAACATGAAGGGCACTTTGTGGCCTCAGCTGTGGGTTAAATGTGGCTCGCAGCTGTCACTGAGGCTCATTCCCAGAAATAGTCTCCACACAGCAATAATACAGTAGAGGTGGCGGTAAGACTAACAGCAATACTATTATCCCTCATAATAAAATATATGAATCAGGTCCTAACCAGCAATGGGGACAGAAAACAGTGTTAAATACAAGGGCTAAACTGTAAGAGGCGTCAGTGAAGTCTGCAGAACTTGTCACTTAAGAGTTCAGGTGACATCTATGTTATCATCATCATCATCATCATTTTATTTTTTTGGCAGCACTGGAGTTTGAACTTAGGGTCATACACTTGTTACACTGGCACCTTTATCACTTGAGCCACTCTGCCAGCCCATCATCTATATTATTAACCCAGAGTGTGGAGGACTTCCTGGAAAACCAATGGGCTGACTGGGTGTGATGAGCTACTCATGTTGAAACTTCTATGCAGAGGCCACTGACCACTATCCAAGAAGGTCCTACTAGAGGACAGGCCCAAGTCCTGCCCAGGCCAAGTCTGGAATTCCATGTTCTAAAGTTTGGTGGCTTTGCTTAGAAACTGAAGTTTATCTCGTTTTGACATAAACTCAAAAATCAATGAAACTCAAAAATTATGTCATAACACAAAAAGATTTTTATTCAGTACATTATTGTTTAACTAGTAGAAACAGGTCCTAATTTGCTCATCTATGCACTAAAACTTACATGAACTAAAATTGTTCTGTTAGTGAAAAACTGAGTGAAAGTAATAAAGCCTCTAAACCTATCCATTTATAGGAAAACATGGGACAAAAACTATAGGAATATAACTGGTGACATCCAGAATGTGGGACTCTGCAGTACAAACCTTGTGGCTTCTATGACAAATGAATTCAGAAAGAGAGAGAGAGATATTTGGGTCTATATATGAACAAACGGTTAATAGACAGTTATGAGAC
This sequence comes from Castor canadensis, assembly GCF_047511655.1. NCBI lineage: Eukaryota > Metazoa > Chordata > Mammalia > Rodentia > Castoridae > Castor > Castor canadensis. Next base: position 59,407 of record NC_133386.1, on the reverse strand, counting down.
AATCAAGGAAATTGGAATGTGTACTGCTTATTTGATGTTGAGGAATCAGTTAATCTTGAGGGTATGATTATGATACTGTGATGTTATAAAATGTGGTCATTATCTTTTAGAGGCACTAAAATATTTACAGATGAAATGATAGGCATTTTGAGATTTGCTTCATAATAATCTGGGTTGGAGGTAGCAGGGTAGGGGAATGACACAGGCTGGCCATGAATATTTGCTAACATGGTGATGGACACAAGGATGATGATCAGGCTGGTCTCTCCAGTTTGTTTGTATTTGACATGTTCCATCATAAAATAAGGGGTGAATGAATGGCTCATTAGAGGAATTCAAGAGAAAAATGGCTTGTGCTTAGTAATAAACCAAGTACACTGAGCATCTGGTGCTCAAAGATGCAAATGGTATCTCTGAATTGCCCCAGCTCAGGGAAGACATGGCCCTTGTCCATACCAGACCAGAGAGGCAGAGCAACATGTGCTGATGCTCCAAGGGCCCAGCTCTAGTTGGCTTGACCTATGAGCTACTTAAGATTTTATACTCAAGTTTTCTCTGTGTTGAAACTCCGGATTTATGAGGGATGTGGGACAATGTAAACTTAATAACGTGCTGAGAGAAAGTAGGTATGTCCCAACCCGCCCCCCCCCTCCCCCCGCCAAAACCTCTGATAAGTCTTTTTTTTTTTTTAACAGCTCTGGGCCTCATACTTGCTAGGCAGGCACTTTACCACTTGAGCCACTCCACCAGTCCTTTTTTGTGATGGGTTTATTCAAGACAGGGTCTCATGAACTATTTGCTTGGACTGGTTTCGAATCTCAATCCTCCTGATCTCTGCCTTGTAAGTAGCTAGGATTATAGCATGAACCACTTGTGGCCAGCTCCTGTAAGTCTTTACCTGAGAAGTCCACCTCCTCAGAGAAGTCTCCTTGGTCAACTATCTAAAAATTTTAACCTCTTCCCTCATCTCTACACCTCCTATTCCCCCTCCCCACTTTGTTTTTCTTTGTTATCTGTCTTCTTATTAGATTTTAGCTTTTGTAAGGGCAGGAAATTTTGTTTTTTAACTTTTTTGTTTTGTTTTCCACAGTCATATCTACAGTGTCTGGAAGTGCCCAGAGTAAGCACTCATTAAGTATTTATTGAATGAATGAATGAATGAATGAAACTTTGTGAAAAAGTAGGAAAGTCTTACAACTTTTTCTTTTTTGTGGTATTGGGGTTTGAACTCAGGGCCTACACCTTGAGCCACTCCACCAGCCCTTTTTTGTGGTAGGTTTTTTTTGAAATAGGGTCTTGAGAACTATTTGCCTTGGCTGACTTTGAACCGTATCTGATAAGTCTTGATGGTAATTACTCCCTTCAGATTTGTAAAGCAGGGAGAGAGAACATGTTTGCTTCTTAGCTTTAGTGTGGACACTTGGCATTACAGCTTTCAGTGGAATAAGAAGGCATTAGCTGTTCTCCATCTGGTTTTGCCTAAGTTATTTAGGGGGACCCTTTGATGGGAAATATTTATTAGCGTAATACTTTTGAATGAAACTTCAATATCATCTCCTTTATTAAAATTGCACAATATATACTGAAGGTTAAAACTTTCCTTTTTACTTCAAGAAGCCTAAGGGCAGTCAAAAACTCCAGATAACCCATAAAACCTATCTACACAGCATGGAGATTTCCTAGTCAATCACACAGTTTCATGACCCAAAAATAAATCAGAATGCTACTCTGGCCCAGCCATCATTGACACTGGCCATCAGTCTTTGTATAGCCAGAAAGCAGCACTAACAAGGTTCGTGCCACTCTGCAACCAATCCCAAACATGCAGCTGGGTAGCACCCATGAAATAAGTCTTTATTGCTTACTAATTAAGAAATGGTCAGGTATATCTCTGCTGCCATCTCTGATAGAAACACACTGGTTAAAGTGGGATGTTTTGTGTTTTGGTAATTTTCATTCACCTTGTGCCCTAATATTCTGCTGTGCTGCTATAAGGCCCTCAGAGCCTCCACTTCCAATGGCTACATAATATTCCATGTAGTGAATGTCCCATAAATTACTGGACCATTTCCCATTGTTGGTTTCTTAAGGAAAAAACTAAATGAAAACACTGCTCTCTGACAAGGCGTTATGTTTCCAGATGTGCTTATGTTGGTCATCCACCAACAGCAGCTTTGTGAAGCCATGTCTCACCTCTTGCCTCAGAGAGAGTAGAAGACACATACAACAGAAAGCTTAAGGCTTTCAGTGTTAGGATTTTGACCTCACTCTGAGGCACAAGCAATTGCTACAACATCGACTTAGAAAGAATGGATGCTTCAACTCACTGCTGTTCTGCCTTCAGGAAGCTCCTTCCCGAATACCACACTCCTTCCCCTGGCCTCTGTCACCTTCCAGTTGGCCCTCCAGAAGCTGTGCCCCAGTCCTGCCCCTGCCTGCTGTTCTCCTAGCACCCTGAACCACCACCATCCAGCTATGCCATTACATACAGTCTCTTGCTGATTGCCTTGCTTTCCCCACTGTAACAAGATGCGAGCACTGAGAAAGTAGAGTTGGTCTCTATTTTGGTGGCTGCTGTACCTGCAGCAACCTGTACAAAACTGGAGCCAAGACCCTCACTCACATCCCTGGCTTTGTGTGGCTGCTCAGGTCCCGGTACTCAATTCCTCACCTAGAAACACTTGCTCTCTGCATCTTACTATTCTCCTCAAGCTCTCTGATGTTTCTGCAAGACAGCAGCAGGGATTTTCATCCCTATGCACTGCTATGCTCACAAGATTTATTGAATAAAATATCCTAACAGCATCCCCCAAATAATAACAAAAATATGCAAATTCTAATTTCTTGGAAGAAGCATTATTTTAGCACCCAGTGCTCTCCCAGAACTTGCTCACAGTCTTTTCAGAGCCTACAGAAAGGGTGACCCTCTGACTTCACAACCACATCTCCTCTCTGTTCCTGTTCTCTGCTCCTTCATCTGTGTCTGCACTCGTCCCTGGTGAATGCTGACCTCAAGAAGCAGCTGCTAGTTGGGTGCTGTGGCTCACACCTGTCACCCTAGCTACTTGGGAGGTAGAGATCAGGAGGATGACAGTTCAAAGCTAGCCCTGGGCAAACAGCAAGATCCTATCTTGAAAATAAATACTCAACACAAAACAGAGCTAGTGGAATGGCTCAAGTTAAGCATGAAGAAAACTAATCTCCAATCTTTTCTTGCATTTTCTTAAAATTCTATCACCCTTAAAATATCAGTCTACCTACTGGAACCTAGAGCTTTGTTGATCCTAGATACTGCTACATGACTTTGTGGGTATTTTCTACTATTACCATCTAAACAAAATCTTCAACCAAGAATCTCAGTGGCATTTGTAGACTTGGGTCCTTAGAGTATCATAGTATCAAGTATCATTTGAAAGGAATTTCCTGAAGAAATAAAAAGGCCATTGCAGTACAAAGCAAATGAGTGAGAAAGAGAGAAAGTAAGGGAGAAAGGGAGAGAGGGAGAGAGAATGAATATATCAAACAAATATTGAGTCAATCTCTGTTCCGACATGAGTCAGCTCATGGACAAAGCATTTTAATGTATCCTCTGGACATTACTTTCTCGGTTTATAAAAGTATATGGCTCAAAAAAGATCTTGTGTTCTGATTTTTTTTCTCATCAAGCCTTAACCAACTAATCTCTTCTTTCTTCCTTCCAACTTCTACCTCCCCACCACCCACACATTTCCAATGCAGGTTTTGCTGGGTTTATCCTCTGTCCTTTGCACTTTGATATGAGGATTAGCTGAGATGAAAACCGTCCACAAGGTGTCTCTTTTCCAGGTTATGAATAGAATTTTCCATTAGTCTCAGGGTCCCCTCACTGAACCTCAGCAGTTAAGCCATGGAAGAATGCAGGCAGCAAACAATGGACCTCAGAGATAAGTCCACACTGCCATCTGGTGGCTTCTGGGAGAGTGACATGGAGCCTGGTATTGAGTGAAGAGTGAGGATCTCCATGCTTTCCAGGATCTCGGCTGACTCTTCAACTCATCTCAGGGCAGAAGGGGTCAGGCCATCCATCTGTTTGAGGGCAAAGTGGAGCCCACACTTCAGATCACCTATGTTTACTAAGCATTTAGCTGTGTGGACAGCAGTGTATATTTCATGTTGTATTTTAAATATGTTCCTATTACAGAAGAAGTAGTATCCAAAGATGACTCATTAGTTGTAAGGAACCACTTAGACAAGGAGAGACACCTGGCAGCTGAACTCATACAAAAGTGCGGCAGATGCATGTGATGCTCTGATGGCACAGGTGCTGAGCTTGGGTGAGGGTGCTAGTGGCTCAGTGGTTAGGCCTCCCCTTTCCTTGGAGGTAGCAAACATAGTCATCACCTTGAAATACACGAGTTCACCATGAACCCCCCCTGTGTAAGACAGAAAAGAGAACAGGATGGTAACAAACCCACAGCGACCCTGTAGGTAAGACAATGTCTCAAATTCTTGATCCTGGTGAATAGAATTCAGGATGAGGGCCTTGTGCCCTTGACGAGCCTGCCTCAGCACCTCCACAATCCCCATCCCCAAAGTCCAGATTGTGTATGGAAACAGCCACCACTCTTCTACAGAAGTGACACTACTTCCGGCTTTAAACTCAGGCCTGCTGCTAGAAACTCCAGGGGAGGGGGGAAAGGACTTTGAGAGACTCAATGCCTCTCTCACAGCCCAATGCAGGAAGCAGCACAAAATGTTTAACATAAACAATAAGTATCAAGTTCACAGACGCTCCACAGAAAATTCATAAATCTACTAGAGTTGGGGAAAGTATCAGTGGACTCAAAAACACTTTATCTGGACTTTAAAGAGTATAACTTATAAAGTTCCAGTGGACATCAGATGAAGCTAGACTTTAGAGGAATCATTGAATTAAGAATAAAGATTCAGATGTCCTTAGTGAAGGAAGTTGGGCAGGAAGCAAGAGCAAGGAACAATGGCCTGTCACAGCTGATTTGTGTTCCTTATCTACTGGTTCACCTAGTGAGCTTGCCAGTTGGGCTCCGACCTCTGCTAGCAAGTGCCAAACCCTTCTCCAGCTTCTCCTCAGCTCTGAGTTAGCTCTGAGTTTTTACAACACAAAAAAAGGATGCTACTTAAAGAGGAAGATCAGGAGGAGGGACACATGCTCAGGTGTCCCCAAGGCTGAAGACCATAGTCGGTTTGCCTGTTTTGCACTCAATACCATTACCCTCCACAATTACCACCCTCTACTGCCTTCTCCACATCCCTCCCCCACCCACTGCCCTTTTCCCTGTGCGTCACAACTCTCCCCACTCCACGCCACAGCTTTCCCCACTATACACCCTGGCCCTCCCTACTCCATAGTATATCCCGTCATACTCCTATGGCACTTCACACCATGACCCTCCCCATGGTACACCACTGTTCTCCAGACTCTACACCACTGCACTCCCCACTCTACACCATGGCCATCCCCACTCCATGCTGCTGCCCTCCCCAATGCACAACACTGTACTTACCCCACTCCATACCAATGCCCAGTCCTGACAGCCTGTGCTGTGGACTTCAGGTTCCAGCACCAACAGAAGTAAACGTTCTCACATGGACTAACAATGTGTCTTCTGTGTGCAGTTAAATTCTATGATGATAAAATCCTGTCTTATGTCTCCTAGGAGTTGCTTCTCTCATTGTACCTGCCTGGTAAGTAGTTAAAGGAATTCTTCAATTGGGCATGCATAGTAATCACCTCGGTATTTGTTTTTAAAAATGTAGCTTCTCACCTAGAAGGTAACACCCACGCACAGGAAATCAATGTGAGTCAATGCCCTGTATAGCTATCCTTATCTCAACCAGCAAAACCCCTTGTTCCTTCCTATTATTGCTTATACTCTCTCTACAACAAAATTAGAGATAAGGGCAAAATAGTTTCTGCTGGGTATTGAGGGGGGGAGCGGGAGGGGGTGGAGTGGGTGGTAAGGGAGGGGGTGGGGGCAGGGGGGAGAAATAAACCAAGCCTTGTATGCACATATGAATAATAAAAGAAAAATGAAAAAAATAAAAATAAAAAAAAAAATAAAAATGTAGCTTCTCATGTCCTACTTCTGAGACAGCAGTCCTAGGAATTAGTTTTGGATAGATGTCCTATGTAATTCCGATATAAATCTAGGAATTGGGATGCCCTGGAGTTAGAAAGTGTACATAATGTATGTGCATTCTTGGGCCACAAAGGGCTCTCAAGGTAACAGGTACAGAAAGGCAGGAAAAGGAAACTTTTCAGGATAAAAACTGGGATATTTGCAATAGAGACCACTTTCCTATTAGCTCATATTCCCCTTTCGCGGGCTGTAAAACTACTTCAAGCAGAGCAGGGATGTGTGAAATACAGAGTAGTCCCTGTAGGCTCAGCTCACATTTTCACCTAAGACTGCACAATCTTCTCAAGCACACTATTAGAAAGTACTTGTGCCATTTGATAATTATACAAAAAAATCTACATGCATCCAAACTCAGCATGAGTCATGGCTAGTATCTCCAAAAAAGTAAGGATCTTCCCTCAATTTTCACATCATATTCTTTCAGTTCCTTCCATTGTGCGCAGTAGGCAGGAAAAAAAATTCTCTGCATAATGGCAGCTTTCTAAGCAGAATCTTGAAGGCTAACTGTACAAATAAAGTATACTTCTAATCCTTATCAAAGGCTAAGAGGTACAGGCTGCACTGGCACACATCTGTAATCCCAGCACTCAGAAGGCTGATCATGGGTTAGAGGATCGTAAGTTGGAGGCTAGCCTGGGATACATATCAAGAACCTGTCTTAAAAAAAAAACAAAAACAAACAAAAAGGCTTAAAGGTTGTCTTTTACAAGCAGGGAATTGTGGTTGGGTGATCTACAAAAGCCATCCATGATAACTGCTGGCTGAAGTAGCTTGAGTCACGTGACATTCATTCTGGACTCCAGCAACAGTGTGGAATGTAAGGTTACAATGACCCATAGCTAAAAGTGGGAAAAAGATTTAACAAGCATAATCTTCACTCAAAGTCTAGAATTTTCCCTGAAAACCTAGGGAGGTGACGACCTCATAGAAAATTCTAGACAAATTTATATAATTTAAATGAAACACTGAATCCTCCAAATTAATAGGAAATCCTTTGGAAAAAGAATAGATCTAGTTTATATTAAGATGAAAAATGTACATTTTGCGTGGGGGTCTAGTCTACCATTTTTAGCTGTGATAGTGATTTTAGGTGATACTTGTAAAGCACTGTCTTTGAGGGGTCTGTGAAGTGATTGGTGAATTAAGAGGCAAAGAGCCACACTCCATGTTGGGTCCCAGATGGAACAAAAAGGCAAGAGGGGTAATTTATTATCCAGAGCTGGAACACACTCCTCCTCCCTTAGACATCAGAACTTGAGGTTCTCTGGCTTTTGGCCTCCCCCTTCCTGCCTTGTTCTTGGGCCTTCAGACTGGGCCTGAGCAAAATATGTGGCACTCTTAAGTCTCCAGGACCACATGTTCATTCCCCCCGATAAATCCTCTCATACATCTATTCATGCATATCCTATTGGTTCTGTTTCTGGAGAGCTCTAACACAGACCAAGAGAAATCTGAACAAAATCTGTAGCCCAGATTTTGTACTTGTGATACACACAGGATAAATGTTTCTAGAACAGATCCTTACAATATGTATTTATCAGAAATTTTGATAATTTGAACCAATTCTTTTTAATAAGAGGCAAAATAAACAAAAGTGGTTTCTAAGATTAAGTGCCAATAAGTGAAGTCCTAACATACCACAGGTTGTTCCTCTAGTAAGTACCTAGGCTATTGCTATGCAGTACAGCTTCCTCAATACCAAAAGTATTCAAACACTATAGTGGAGTTAAAATGTATCTAGTGATTCTAAGTCAAAACTTTCTTTAGCTCTATCAAAATTTAGGTCTTCCTTTGTTGTAGTGTCAGGGATTAAACCCAGGTACTCAGGGAAGCTAGCTAAGCACCTTCAGCCTCAGGTCTCAATTTTAACATTACCAAAGTACTTATAAAAAATTATCCCAGATTTCTAGCTCAAGTCCATGTGAAAGGTTATTTACTTTTATAATTTTCTTTTATTCCAGTTAAAAAATTCTCTCCAAAACGGCCATTCCACTTTGCCTGCTTGACAATCCCAGGGGTAAAAAAAAAAAAAAAATCTTAAAGACATTCCATTTATATGCATTAGTCATTTAAAAAAAATTTTTTTTTAATTTGCTTATTTTTATCATACATTATTAATGAGGTGATATCATTGTGGCATTAGTTTTAATAAAAGCCCTGATAAACACTGTCCCTTCCAGGCAGCTTAAAGGTCCTTTCAGGCAAGCTGATGGGATAAATAAAAAATTGGCCAAAGTGGTTAATTTCCCAAATAAATTTGTTTATAAATATAAGGAAAAACAGACATGACGCATTTTTCATCCTTAAAATACAAAAATACCACAGCTAGGAATGGTAGCTCACACCTGTAATTTCAGCTGCTCATAAGGCAGAAATTGGGAGAATCATAGTTTGAGGCCAGCCTAGGGCAAAAGACTGCCAGAGTCCCATTTCAACGTACAAACTTGGCATGGTGGGGTGTAGAATCCCAGCTACATGGGAGGCTATTGGTGGACAGGAGGATCCTACCTGTAAAGCAAAAAAGAGCTTGGTACAGAGCCTGTCTAGCAAATGCAAGGCTCTGTGTTCAAACACCAGGACCACCAAAAACCAAACCAAAACAAAACCTTTAAATTTGGAAATTATGGGAAGAATGAAGCGAATCAAAGAAACTCTACTTCATATATCTGTCTTACTTAGAAAAGACACATTAAAATGAAATGAGTACTTCAGGATTCTTTTTTAATAAAACAAATTCGTCTAATAGCTCTAAGGTAAGGTCCACGTATCAGTCCTTCCTCAGGGGTACGGTCTCCTCCCTGATGCCCTCTTTGGTCACAATGCAGATTCTGAGGGCATCCCCAGTGTACACGTCCCTCTCGGCTGCAGAAATGAAGACGTCTTTTACCAGTCGCATGGCTCTGTCCAAAGACAGTGGGACATGTTCCACGTTTTGCATGTTCTTGAAACCAACCTGGAGGGACAGGAGGCTGCAATGAGGTGCCATGCAATGATAAGACCAAAGAAAGGTTGTAGCTCTCCCCAATACCTCACATATGTGAGGTTTCCCAGTGAATAAAAATACCTCATGTCATATTATGTCCTTCTGACTAAAGATCTTCCAGTCCCAGGTGAACAACACATACCTGACAAATATTCACTGGCAAATCTTGAGAAAGACAAACCTACTGAGGTAGACGCAGGTACCACAAGACCAAATGTCACTCTAAGAAGAGCCCCAAATAGCCATTAACTAAGTCTAGAGGAAGGTTCCAGCAGAGGACCCTGGGCAGGTGAAAGCTGAAGATTACTGACTGAGTGTGTAGTATCAGATGGGGGTGCACATCAGTCCAGGGAAAAGTAGGGTATGGGTGTGGTGTGAGGGAGATCAGCAAGAATCAGAAGGGTAGCCATATAGATCATATGCCGTAAAAGTGAACAGGATGAATTAGGGAATTAAGCTTGGAGGCAGAAAGGATGTTGGGAAATGAGTCAAATAATTCAAGACTGAATCTAGGCAGCTACATGGGAAGGTATATTTAAAATATACTGGAAGCTAAAATAGAAAAATAGGTAACCCAGAAGTAGTGAGTCAGGGTATAAAGGCATTTATGTGACCTCATGTAAAGATGGTATGAGGACTGAAACATGACTACTATAGAGGAGGTTAAGAGCCCTATAAAACCATGGCAGTAGGTGGGGACCTCCAGAGCACTGGCAGAACACAGGCAGGATGGTTTGGGCAGTAGCACTTCAGGAGAATGAAGAGTGGAGGGAAGCCCTGTGTCCCAGCTGGAATAGCGGAACACAGGCTCATTACCTGGTTATCAAGCAGGGGCTGCAACATGGCACTTGCTGAGCCTCCAGCCTTGAAGGAGTCTCTTTGGTAGGAGCCCACTGGGTCAAAGCTGTATACAGCTCCCTTCCCTTAAAGAAGAAAACAGTTTCTGTAAGGACAACATCCCAATTACCATCCAAGCCATGGTGAAAATAAAAGCCAGTCAAAAGATAACACAAAGTACATCACCAATGTGGCAAAAATTTCAGGCAAAGATCAAAACATGTTTACTGTTGTGCAGGTAACTCTGGCAGATAATCTGGCCCCTCACAGCTGCTCTTTACAAAATGTGGTCAGAACTAAGTCATGCCAACCTGGCAGCCAACCTCCCTACCAGAACTAATGTTCCTGATGATTGTGCTGTGGCCCTGGATGTGCAAGTGGCTTCACAGACACACTGTCTAGTGGTCATGGGTCCTGCTCTAATTCTGACCAAATTCCTCATGATGTTACTTCAATAGTTTAAAATTTCCCTAGTGCTAAGCCAGGAGCTAGTGCAGTGGTTCATACCTGTAGTCTAGCTACTTGGGAGGCTGAGATAAGGAGGACTCCATCTCCAAAATAAACAGAGCAAAATGGACTGGAGGTGTGGTTCAAGCCGTAGAGCACTTGTTTTGTAAGCACGAAGCCCTGAGTTCAAACCCCAGTTTTACCAAAAAAGAGAAAACGTATGCGTGCATGATCACACAGAAAACTTACTGTGCTTTTTTCTTTTTAAACTAATAATGAGCATACTCTTTAATATCATACTGCAAAACTTAATAAGGGAGAGATTCAGAAAAACACAAATGTCACCTATAAAAGATTAGGTAACAATTTACAAAATGTTACAACTGGAACTGGTAGAATGATAAAGAACAACAGTTAAGAGACCCATGAGTGGGCGTAGCAGACTCTGCTGAAATGAGTTTCAATTATACCTTCTGGAACAGCAACCAGCATCAGAATCTGTCCAACAATTGTAGCATAGGATTTTATCCTAAAAAATCCTTTTGAAAACACATACAGCAATATGAGCAAGAAGGACATTTCCAAGCAACCCAAAATTCATTAGAAAAAATGGCACACCAACACAATAAATGCAGAGCAGAGCAGTGTTTAAGAATTAAGACAGTAAATCTCACAGCCAGACTGCCCAAGTACAAGTTCTACCTCTACCTCCTAACTAGCCTAGTCAGGGGCTGGTTTCAGTCCTCAAACAGGCTAATATACACAACCTCCTCAGAGCGACAAGGGAGAGCTAACATGCCCCAAAACATGTACAACAAATGTGCTCCTCACACACACACATCATTACCACTATTTGGTAGCCTCAGAAACAGAAGACATATATACGTATGATGGGATTGGGGGACACAGCTGTAGGACATGCAGAATGAAGAGCTGTGTAATATGCTGTTCATTTAAAAAGCATAAGAAAACTGTATATATGTTTATATAAGCACAAAGTCTGGAAAGATAAATAGCAAACTGTAGCTGGTTATTTTTCAGTATGGGGTTGAAGACAAGAATAAAAGGGAGTCACCTTCGTATGCTTCTTTATTGTTTGAGTTTACTACAAAGAACACATCACCCTGTAATTTTAGAAAAGGCCTTTTTAAAAACAATTGTGAGAAATCATGGATCATTCACAAGTTATGACTTAAAAGTGACATATCTGATTAGAAAACACATTATACCAGAATTGAAGGACTCTAGCAGTTATCCTGGAAGATGAGAGACAGGGACAATTTTCTTGCCATATGTATACAACTGGCACTATTAGATCTATGTATTTTTTTCACTGCAGAAATACATGGATTGAACTCCCTGCTACAGTAGGCAACATTGGTTCACCTGAGAAAATCTGGGGAAGTGCATTGCTGGCAGCAAACTTGGGACAAGAGATCATGGTGGGTAGTCCACTAACCTCTACATGCAAAGAAAAAAGGGAGATGAAGTATAAAGGAAAAAGAAGGAACATATCTCGGTGTGAGGTGAGTGGCCATAAGTAAGGGAGGCCTAAAAGCTTTTCCTGAGGGGCAATCAATCTCAGAAAACCACACAGAACATATGTGAGGAAAACAAAAGAAAGGGGGATATTTATCTAACACCAGAAGTTCAAAGGCCCCCTGGAAAAAGTAGATACTTCTAACATCAGCGTGGAATGGTATAAATTTTAACTATTATGTGCTTTTCCTCATTAAAATTAATTCTAAAAAAAGGGCAATGATTTAGACACAAAAGGGAAAGTCAAACAAATGCAGATAAACTTTCAATGGAAAGGCTTTTCTAACAAGACTCACAGATCTGTCTATGCAGCAAAAGATATTCCCAAAGGGGCAAAGAATACTCCTGGAGGCATCCACTATATTTGTGAACAGGGCTGGCACAGCTGAAAGGAATTCTTGTAGATCAATATGGACGGGACTGATGTGTGAATGAGGAAACCAGCAAAGGTTAGTATATGGCCAGTCTCCAAGGAGTTGGAAAAAGGCCGATAAACATATGAAAAGATGCTCTGATACTGGGAAAGATATATAAAGTTCTGAAGTTTCGAAGAAGGAGAGGAGGACGAAGAGGAAGAAAGAAGAACAACAACAACAAACACCACTACCCTGATCCAGTATCTCAACTACTAGAAATTTCTTCTAGGGAGAAAGGCACAATTCGAGAAACGTACAAAGGTGTGCCAACAAGGATGCTCATCATATTGTTTATATTAAGAAAACATGAACAATCTACATACCTTTTGAGAACTGACTGGCACATTCTCATATACCAGACATGGTGTAAGTCAGCCACTAAAAACCATTACATACAGCTGGGCTCATTAGCTTGAAATTATCTCTGTGGTAATACAGCCAAAGTATAGTTACAAGACTATGCATTTTTCCATTTGTGGTGTCATGTTCGTGCTCATAAAATTTTGGATTGTGGAGCATTTGGGATTTTGGATTAGGGATGCTCAATAGCTATATATAACTGAATGAATGTGTCTACAAGCATGTTATTCATTGTTTTTGTTGCAGAAAACAATGCAGAAAAACTAACGACATTTTAATTTGTGGCGAGAAACTGTAAAAAGCAACCAGAGTTTAAAGGCACAGGGGTCAAAGTAGACAGGTGGTGATGCTGAAGAACAGCTGCTGGCCCACGTCCTTGAGATCTAAATAGGGGGCATTGCCCGCTAGGTCCACACTTCCACTAGCAAGAAGATAGTCTCTGGAGATTTTAGCAGAGGCTCTGGATGTGGGGCTCTAGGCTCTCAGACCTGAGTAAACAGGGAACAGAAATGGAAAGCTGACATGAACATCCGAGACCTCCAGTTCTCTGCCTGCTCCTGGGCCGAGAAGTCAGATCAGGTTTTATTCTGAGATGTACAGAACCTAAGCACACAGCAAGGCCTGTTGGTGGATAAGTCACACCAACACAGATCTTCCCAGTCAGACTGTGGCACGTCACTCCTAAGATGAATGGATAACAAAAAATCAAAGTAAATTGATATATTCACCAATATAGCAGACAACAAAAAACAAATAGCAATCTAACGAGATGTAAAAAACACAAGAAAACTTCAAATGATGTACAAAACCAGGATATTTAAAAAAAGTAGAAAAGAAACAAAGAAAAAAAAAAAAGAAAGCCAAAAAATAAGAAAAAGCTCTTGGAAACTAAAGATACCAGAAATTAAAAAAAAAAAAGCAACAATAAACAGGGAAAAGTTAAATTGAGGAAATCTTCAAAAAAGACAAAGAGATGAATAATATGGAAGGCCAAAAATCAGAAAACAGTAAGAAGGGTAATAAGGTATGGAGAAATGACCTGGACCAGGAACATCACTGTGAAATGCCAGAACATGAGGCTGAAGATTCTAAAAGCAAAGACCCAAAAAAGTTTTTTTTCTCCCTAGAAATATTTGAGAGATATATGCCAAAACAAAGAAACAAACCACGAAGTGGCAGGCAGGTGGAATGGAATCCAAGGCCAGGAGCAAGACAAAGAATTCCCATAGTGCTGGTCAAAGAAATCTAGAAGGTCAGTGTGCATGAGGCCTAGAACAGCTGGTTTACCTCAGAGCAAGAGGTAGGCACACGAGTGAACTATATTCAATGTGTGCCAAGAACTGACAAAAGGTTTAACCAATGAGAGATAGGTAACACCAGGAAAAACAAAACAATTGTCTAAGAGAGGAACTATTATCATAGCAATACCACTTGGCATAACAAAGATCAACATCTGATAAAACATATACCTAATAAAAACATCAGGTATGTGTTTTATCACAAGTGTGATGGGTTACAGGAGGGTGTTAATGAGGAAGAGGACATAGCCAAGAACCATCATCTGCCAAAACAGAAACCCGTAAGTATTACAAGACGATTACCTGCCAAAACAACCTATTAGAAGATGATAACTGCAGAGCACCAGAGTAGAAGTGAAAGAACTAAAAATTGTCCTTGGACAATGGCAAAGCAGGATTGCTTTATGTATTTATTGTTTTGGTGGTACTGGGAGCTGAATTCAGGGTCTTGTGGTTGCTAAGCAGGCATACTAACACTTGAGCCCTCTGCTAACACTTCTTATGTTGGTTCTTTCTTTCTTTACACACAGACCAACCTGGACCAATCTTATCTGTGCTTTCCTATGTAGCTGGGATGACATGTGTGCTACCTTGCCCAGCCATTGGTCAAGATGGGGATCTTGAGAACTTCTTACCAGGGCTGGCCTCAAATCCATGATCCTTATGACCTCTACCTCCTGAGTAGCTGTTACTACAGGCTTGAGCCACTGAGCTCAAGCCTCAGAGGCCTGATTTATTATACACACAAGGTCCTCTATAAAATAAAAACTACAAAAAAAAAAAAAAAAAAAAAACCCAAAGCAAAGCAGACAAACAAGAAGCTCATAAAGATTCCTGAGAAGTCCACCACACTAAGAACACCCTAATGGAAATCAAAGAAAATACCCTGAAGTCAAACAGCTGATTTCACATCCTGGATCTGGCATTTCACGGATGTGAGCTTTCCTGGACTATCTCTGACTCTTGGAAA
Organism: Castor canadensis; assembly: GCF_047511655.1. Lineage (NCBI taxonomy): Eukaryota > Metazoa > Chordata > Mammalia > Rodentia > Castoridae > Castor > Castor canadensis. The sequence continues at coordinate 44,399 of NC_133386.1, read as the reverse complement.
AAGTCCATGGATCCATGGAGATCCAATGGTGCTATTTTTAACATTGCTAAAATCTCTGACTCTTGGAAAAAGTCCATGGATCCATGGAGATCCAATGGTGCTATTTTTAACATTGCTAAAATCTGAACGGATTAATCTGACACGCAAGTCAGATACAGCTTAAGTCAAAAGAGGAACTAGAAGCATCCAGCATGCTAGCTTAAGGCAAGCTCACCTTTTGCTAGAACTTAATTAGCCATATTAAGAGTAATTCTTTACATATTCTCTTACTTTTCAAGTAAGGCTGGAAGCCTTAAGATACTGTGTCAGCCTGATCTGTCTATACCTAAACCTAAGTAGGCAAATTGAATGCGCTCCGAAGCCCTATATGGATAATAGTTAAGAATCAGAGAAGAAGCTGGGTGCTGGTGGTTCATGCCTGCAATTCTAGCTACTTGAGAGGCTGAGATAGGGAGGATCGTGGTTCAAGGTTAGTCTGGGCAAAGTTTGTGAGACTCCCTATCTCAACCAATAGCTGGGTGAAGTGGTGACCAACTATCATTCCATGTGGAGATTGAGACTGGGAGGACTGCAATTCTAAACCAGCCTGGGCAAAAGAGTTTGTGAGACCCATTTCAATGGGAAAAAAAGCTGGGCGTGGTGGTATGATGTCAGCCCAGCGAGAACGGTGGCTCAAGTGGTAGAGCACCAAATGACCTCTAAGATAACACTTTTCAAGAACTTTTTAGCCAAAATATGTTTGTTACTTATTGCTTTCAACTGCATTTAGGTCAAGCTTCCCTCGGTCAGATCTCTTTACATAAGATAAAAATGCTAATTGCTACTAGGGCATGCTAATATTTCACTGAGAAAACAGTGAAATAACTGGCTGCTCAATATTCATGATAGGCAGCATTTACTGTGCACGTTTGGATGTCACTTATCCCTCTCAGCTTCAATTTCTTCTCACTTTCATGATGAGACTGAAACTGGTGGGCTAAATGGTATTTATGGTTCTTTTCAACTCCAGGTAGAAATGCACACATCTAGGAAACTCTACCCCTCCACTTTCCAGAAAGTGAGACTACCTTCTTCATCGAGTCCCCCGATGATGTTGTAAACATAGTATGGAAAAAAGCGTCTTGAGTATAGGATGGTGGACAGCATTGCAGCAATTGCCCCAGTCGTCATGGCCTTGTTATTAGAATGCTTGTACATCTGCATAGTTTGATAAAAATAATAGCTATAAGGAGGTGGAACCTGTCAGTCTACAATGATGATTAATATAGAGTAAAAGCATACCTCAGCAAAATGGGAAAGCTTACCTGTTTCTTTTATGACCATATAACACAATATTACTTACATAAAATGACAATTTATTACATATCATTATCTGGAGAGCTATAAATTTTTTAAGGGGAAGAATCCTAAGTTTGCTCTTGACTGGTTTAAAGGGCCTATTTTCCTTGCCACTCATCTTAGTCAGCAAATATACACAGCAGGGTGTATGAGGTGATCTGAGGAAGATGTTTCACACGCACCTCTCCACTTTGCTGTGCACCTAGACAGGGGTCAGTAAAGCATAGCCCACGTTTCATCCAGCCCACTGCCTATTTCTGTAAATAAAAATTTACAGGAACACAGCCACACTATCTATGGCTGCCTTCATTAAAACAGCAAACCTGGATAGCTGTGACACAGACCAAATAGCCCATGAAGCTGAAAATATTTACCATCTGGTCCTTTACAGATAGAAGTCTACTGACCCTAATCATTCCAGATGTAGGTCCCTCTTTTTGTAGACACTTGTATGAACAGGTTATCTGAGGGCAGCAACTCTTACTCCACATAATTCTAATATAGACAGCAATCATTTTTAATAAATGATATCAGTAGCATATAGGGGTTGTATAGGGGGATACATTGTGATATTTATATATGTACTTAAAATAAATCTTAGGTGGATTTACTCTATCTATTTTTTCCCTCTTTCTCCCTTCTTAGAACAATTTCAACATGTTTCATTATTCTATTTTCATATATGGATACAAAATACATCCACCATTCCCCCTTTCCTTGTGCCCACCCACCTCCGGAAAAGATTTTTCTCTCCTGCCCTTCATTTTTAAAATTAAATATATATCGATAGTCCAAGGGGGTCTTGCTAGGCAGCAATCTTCCTCCTTGAAGCATCTACAGTGGAGAACATAAGTATCAAAAAGAGGATCTTGGCTCAAGTGGTAGAGCATCTGCCTAGCAAGCTCAAAGCCCTGAGTTCAAACCCCGTACTGCCAAAAAACAAAACAAAAAACCCCAACAACAAACCCAGGATCTCAGGATGATAATTCAGTGATTTCATAACCCTAGATTTACTATACCCTTAGCTAACATAAATCATCCAACTGTCAGAGACTTTTCACAAAAATGGATTTAAGTTCACTAATTTTTGCCAACCACATAGCAAGCATCTAAAGAGATGCCTAAGAAATAATGTAAAACCAAACAATGACAACTGAAATGCAAAAAGAAGAAATGAGCTATGCTGCATGTTAACAAGTATATTGATCTACAGAAGAATTTGTCCCAAAAGTTGTAATATGAATTAGGAGTCACTGTATATATACTTGCTAGTCACTGTATATATATTTGCTAATAAATTTAAGTTCTTGAAGCTTTGAAAGTAAAGGTTCTAAAAAAAACTATACACAATTGAGTGAAATCATTTCTATGCAGCCAAAAAGCAGGTGTCAGTTCACTAAATGCACACCTGCTCCAGTGAAATTAATCATGTGTCAATCACCTTAAGTGACTCAAACAAGCAAAACAGAATGTGATCACAGACATGCTCATGTCTAATTGTCCCTGAGGTGGCACTGCCAAAGCCTGCCAGGTGGAGGGCGGTCCCTCTCACTCACGCTCCAGACTTACTTTTTCCTATATCCTGTCTTGTCCACTAAGAGTCCAAGGACATAAAGGGGAAAGCAAGTCTGCCAGCAGTATTCCAAACAGCTCCTGTCTATAAACCACATGGGTTACCATCTGTCAGACTGACTTGCTTTGTTTAAGAGGGAAGAGCCCTCCAGACTGTCTCTAGAGGACCCTTATATGGCATGGAAGTTTTTTTTCATTTGTTTTGGTGAGGCTGGCGTTTGAACTTAGACTTCAAGCTTGCAAAGCAGGCACTCTATCACTTGAACCACACCTCCAGTCCAGCATGGAAGTTTTAAGAGAACTGCAATGGTCCTCATTGATGCTATAACTTCATTTCTAGGAGATGTTAGTTCTACCTGCTAATTTGGTGTCTTTCTAAGCTGTTGTAAGCAACAGTTGTGCTTCAGGTTTACAACAATCTCATGAACTGCTAGTAATTTTCAACAGTGTAGATATATACAAAAGTATCTACCTTTAGCCTTGCTTCAATAATCTTTGTCAGGGTAAGACAGTCTCCATGAAAACCACTGCATCCAATGACTGTTTTGTCTGTTCTGTAAAAAGCACATTTCAGGAAATTTGAGTTGATTAAACTATAAAACAAAGCACATCTGGGGCAGTTTTAATTTTTAAACTTCTATTGCCATTTTTCTTTAAAAGGTAAAGGGAAAATTAGCCAGCCTTTCTGGGGGAGGGAGTCTACATCACTATGTATCACTCCTGACACCAAATGAATTATAGGTGGACCAAAAATTTAAAGAAAAAAAAAAATGCAGCCAGTGGCTCATGCTTGTAACCCTAGCTACTTGGGTGACTCTGGGTTCAAGGTCAAACCAGATAAATAGACTGCAAAACCCCATCTCTCCAAAAAATAAAATTAAATTAGAAAAAAACAAAAAAAACCCCCAGCAAAATGGAGTGGAGGTGTGGCTCAAGTGGTAGAGTGCCTGCTCTGCAAGCATGAAATCCTGTTCAAACCCCAGTCCCAACAACAAAAAATCCCCAAATAAATAAATAAAAAATTTTAAAAGGCAACTATGAGAGGATTAAAGAAAATATGGGTAAATTTTTTACAATCTTGGGCTGCATAAGATAAGGATGACACAATTCAAGAGACACAGAAATTTCATAAATTTGACTACATAAAAGTTAAAACTTCTACAGTGTAAAATATGAAAAACAGTTTAAAAAAACATATTGGTAGCACATATGTCCAAAGTCTAAGTATTTCCTTAGTCTACCAAGGGCTCCCATAAACAAGGCATTAACAACACAGTGTAAAGACAGGGAAAGTTGTATGAACAGAGAAGTCATAAGAGATGTACGTCACTACTAACGTAAGAGCCTTTATGTTACCCCAAATGGCAAATATCATAAAGACTGTACTCTCAGTTCTTAGAAAACACTTAGAAAATTGTGTTTTAACAAAAATGCAAGATAGGCTTCCAAGGAAAGAAGTGGAATCTCATGTAGCATTAAGTCATCACAAAGATATCCTTAGAAGTACTTACAATTTGTAACATTTGGGACTGTCTCGGGTGTGAATTGAATACCCTTCACTCAATCGAGTATCAGAAGCAACAATTGAAAAATCTTCTCCAGCAATTGCCAATACAGTACTGAGGGAGAAAAAAAGAAAATTAATTAATTCCTCAGGGTGGCAATCACATTGCTTTCAAATAGGAGCGTGCTCCACAGGACATGTGGGTTACTAGATGGATATAACCTACTAGATGTGAACAAGAGTAAGATTCAAATCTTGGGAAGAAAGGACCTATAATTACAAGTCACCTGGAAATTTTTTAATCCTAAAACAGAGTAAAAGCCCCTTCGCAGGAGGCAGTGAGAAAGCTTCTGAATCATTACCATTATCACTGGAGAATTAATTACCTACTTATGCAAGTTACTGATATTACAAAACAACTGAATGCCGTATCTGTGTTCTTGAGGACCAGGTATAGATAGTGGTCCTACAATGCAAGCTACTTAAATTCAGAAAAGAGGTAAATAGTGTCTTTATTTCCTTATACGCAAACTCTTAGACATTAGATAATGTCTAACACACAGTAGACACTCAAAATATCTGACAAAATGGAGACAAAAACAACAAGTTTTTCCTTTTTTGGTTTGTACAATTTCTGATAGCTGACTAAAGAGGCTTACGGCACAACTTCAAAAACAGATCACTTTGGGTCCTAATGGTGAAAGACCCCTTACTTAGCAGATATGATGCTGTGGGTAAGTTACCTAACTTTTCAAGGCCTCAATTTCTTCATATATACAACAGACATAATAATGGTAGCTACCTAATTAAGAGTGTTGCAAAGATTAAATGAGTTGATAGTTGTAAAGCCCTCATAACAGTGCCTGGTGAATAACTGGTCTTCTACTGAGTGTGAGCTACCATTATGGAATGTGATGAAACAGTGTGTGAGGACTAAGCACCTGGGCTCTGGAATTACCTGATGCGGGTATCCACACCACTTACTAGCTGTGTGGTCTTGGACAAATCCTCTAATTTTAAGTTGATAATAACAGTACCTGTGTTACAGGGTGACTGTGAGAATTAAGCAACATAATTCACATAAAGAATCTAGCATAGTGCTTCACAGAATATAAGCTCTCAGAAAACTAGGTACTATTTTTATGGAGGCAGGATATGTACTAAAGCTCCAAAGTAGAAAAGGAAAGCATTCCAGGTAATATGAAAAGCAAACAAAGGGGAAAAGATAGTAATTACAACAGTACATGAAACAGTATAGGCAACTTATTCATGTGGCCCTTTTTATGTAAGTGAGTGGAGGAACATAATCCTTATACAACAAACAAATTTTCTGTTGTAGAAAATTCCAAATGCCAAATTAGATTCTGGGATTTTACCAAGGAACCACCAGGTTATATGAACAAGAATGAGAGAAGTTTCACTTGCAAAGTCGAATTTTAAGACTACTGTGACAACAGCATGTGTTGGAACAGAAACGTTGTGCCACTAAGATTCACCAATAGGAAGGAAGCAGAGTGAAGAGGAAAAACTGGTACCTCCAAGTTTCTGTAACTACCTAAATATGTCAGGAATGGAGAAAGCCAATTATGATAATTCATATTAAATGTGGATAAGCAGAACAGTGGTATAATCCTGAGTTGTATTTTAAAGGAGGAGAGTGATTGAAAGGAATAAGCTTACTTTTTTTGTTGTTTACTAACTTAATTATAGTGAGAACAGAAAATCTAGTTAGAAACGTTTTAGTGAACAGGTCAGAAGCGAGGGACTCATGAGAAGTAAAACTGGAGAAACAGACTTGGGAAATATACTTCCAGGGATGAGAGATGTGAGTGCGCTAAGTGACAAACCTGGAAACTACTGACTAATGTCTCCTTTTGTAGAGGCAGAAGCACCTGAGCACCAGCTGAAATGAATGCTAAAGAGAAAGAACAAAGATGGAGAAAGAGTGATTTGATTTAATAAACAAAAAGTTGTAACTAACTTAGGGAAGTAATGGCTTAAACTGAATTACAAGGGGCTAAAAAGTAAATAATGGGTACTGCATACTGAATACTTTGAAAATTCTTACAGGAAAGAATGTATAATAGCTTTATGAAATGGGTCGGATAACCTACCTTACAACATAAGTACTTAGTCATCACAGGAACTGTTAAGACTTGCACTTAGAAAAAGCAAACAAACTCAGTGGTGAGAAAACTGTAAGTCTTGGCTCAATTCACACCAGCTCTGTGGACCAGGACTGTCACTTACCCTGAGTGTTAAATAAGAAAACTGCTTGTAGTTTATATAAACTGTCTTTTTTTTTTTTTCATTCTTCCCTAAACTGTAAAGTAGCTAAGGAAGACCATATTGACCTTTAGTGGCACAACCAAGGCTAAAATCAATCTTTCATTCTCATACTCCAAAAGTCTGCATATTCAGTCTTTAAAACCTAACCATGTGTCTGTGAGAACTATGTATGTTTTAACGTATAAGGTTTGACTGTAACACCTGCATCAGTTTACAACTCTCCAATGCAAAGAGTTCTAAACAAAGCGTCTTTCTGCAGCCTTAGGAAAAGTATTTTAAGATACATCGGGTAACTAAGAAGCAAAAGCAACCTGCATGCAAGAAACACAAACACACGTCCCTTTTATATTTTTTCCCTGAATTTAAACTAAACGTTAAACACGGGTCAGCGAAATTAAGCCTGGTCAACCCATACCACTTTCTATTTGAAATTACAGAAAACGATCAAATGTCCAGCTTACAGACCAAGCTTCGCATCTAACAACTTGACCAGTCATAATTTTCAAATTTGGATGCGAAACTCGCCCCTCGCCCGGGCCCCACGAGAAAGCCAGGCCCCGAAGCAGAAGCTGCCTCAGGCTCTCCTCAGCCAGGCTGCACAGGGGCCAACGTGCTGCGCGGACCTGAAGGCCGGCGGCGGCAAACACGGGAGGCTGCACCTCGGCCACCCAGACACCCGAGCGAGAAGTCCGCCGTGGCGCGGAAGGACAAGAAAGCGCGGAAGGACAAGAAAGCGCGGCAGTCCGAGTTTTACCCTCCGTTGAAGGCGTAGGGCGAGAAGCGCCACTGTATAGGGCCCGCGGCGAGGTGCGACTCCATCCCCAACTCTCGGTCGGGCCCCCAGGAGGTGGCAGCGGAAGACAGCATCGCGGACTTCTCTTGCTGTCTCACGGCGAGATGGCGGCGCCGGCCGGAAGTCGCGCCGCTTCCGGTTCCTCCCTCGGCTTCTCTATCCCGCACTCGTCGTTGCTCCTGGAGGTCCTTGCCACCACTTGGCTGTGGGTTATCGGGCGCCGCTTATTCCAAGAAAGCTGGCTTTCTCTCCGCCCGCCAAGAAAACACTCGAATTCACTCCTGGCGGATAAAAATTTAAAAATTTTATCATACCAAATAAACGTGGCCAAACTATGGAACGGCAACTCGAATGCCCTGTTGGTGGAAGAGTACATTTGCACAGGATTTGGAAAGGGCTAGCATCTCTTGGCTCAGTTGGTGTGTGCACACTTCACGACCCAGCGAAGTCACACCAGGTTATCCCCTAGCCAGAACACACACACGGTGTTCATATGGCATTGTTGCCATAAACAGCAGAATGAATAGATTAACCGAAGTACAGTCATACGATGGGGTAGCACCGCGAAGAAATGAACCAGCTGCAGCTAGATAGGAGACACAGAAAGACACACCTACATGGATTTGCTTTACAATGTTGAGCAAAGAATATATACTACAGATCTCCGGGGTGCAATGAATACAAAAGGCCTGCTTGGACCGAGTTTGGAAGGGGTGTTCTGGTGCTGACAATATTGTTCCTTTACTTGATACCTTTTTCATGTGTATTTCTCTTTATGCATTTTTAGGAGCATTTTTTTTTAGGAGCATTCGCTCCTTTCAATCATAAATGCTAGCAGGTAAGCAAGCAAGCAACTGGCTAATGTAGCCTGGATATCTGATGTATACACGAGATTTTGGAACCAGGAAAGACTATTTAAAAGTACTTGTTCAATTAAAACCTTTCTCAGGCTTTACTGTAAACAGAGTATAAAACAAGCACATTTTCTTAAAATTTTTTTATTAGCATATATTAGTTGTATAGGGGGGATTCATTGTGACATTTCCGTATGTGTTTACAAGGTACCTTGGTTAGGTTTACCTCCAATAATTTTCCTTAATGGCTATGGACAGAGAAAAATACAGGGTTGTACTTATTAAGGTCTCTCCATAAGTTAACATACACAGGTACTGTCCTGGATACTAAAATAGTACACAACATTTCCTATCCTTAAGAAGCCCCGGACATCACGGATAATGCAAAATACAAAGGAAACAAACAGGCAAGTAGAACCACAGAAGGGAAAAATGAAGGTATGCTGGAGTGTAATCAAGCATCAGCAGGCAGCTAAGAAACATGGGGGAAGAGTGTATGAGATGGTAGTAGCAGAATTAAAATATAAATGAATTTGTAAGAACAAGCCACCTGTTTTGGTTTTCTTATCTTTCTGCTCGCTTAAATATTGGCAAACATCTGTTGCGAGCATTGTGAAGGAGTACATGCTTGCCATATGCCAGGCTCTGTTTATGCATTCACATTGTCAATCTTACATCTTCTCTAAAACGAAAGAACAGTTGATTTTACAGAAGAAAAAAACTCAGGAGGTGGCGTTAGCTTGCCAAAGCTTGTGAAAGAAAATTCAGGGCTAGGGATGTAATTCAGTTGTACAGCGCTTGCTTAGCATGCGCAAGGCCCTGGATTCCGTCCCCAGCATCTCAAAAAAAGTAATGAATATGAAATAATAAGTAAATAAATAAAATGTTTAAAAAATCGTTATCTTTCCTGTGTCTGTCAAGGACCAATTAGAGAAGGCGGTGACAAGGTGGCCCCGCCCAGGAACTGCTTCAGAGCCCCGCCCCCTCGTTCTCCTCAAGCCAAGCGCCCAGGGAAACACAGGAAGTGACGGAGTTTACATACTTCCCGAGCCGCAGATAGGGGGGGACAATTCTCTGAAGCCCACGACGGAACTGGCGGAAGTGACATTATCAGCACGCGCCAGGAGTCTTGCGGGGTCGGGAAGGGTCGCCGTGGCTGGCGTCTGGGCCGCCAGCAGTTTAACTTCGTTTTCGTGGGTGCGTCGTCATCTATACAGTGACTCCAGGTAAGCACTCTTTTAGCTTTTCTTCTTCTTTGAGATCGCATTGGGTGACCCACTGCAGCAAGGCCCCCGGGCGACGGCGGGAAGAGTCGCGGATGGGTGCGCAGGCCCTTCAAGGGACGTTCCTCCGCTCGAGCTGCGACGGCTCGGGCCTGTACCGGCCGCTCTGCCGCCGGTGATGTGACGCGGCGGCACCGAACAGCCCTGCTCATTGAAGACCCAGGGTCGGCCCTGCCCTCAGCAGCTTCTGTTGGAGGGCAATCCCACCCAGGCCTGTGCCTGACCCTTTTACCACCAGGGTGGTAACTTTTTTATGAAGCGGTGTTTGAGACGTTGGGCATCTTGTCGGAGGCCTGAGACTCTGAACACTACAGAGCATCACTTCATTTACAAGATCCCCTTCTGTAGGGTCAGGCTAGCGTGTTTTTCAAACCCTCTAGGTAGGCTTTTCTGGGAAGGGATTATGCCTGATTGAATTATGTAGACGTTTGAAGACTGCAGAGCTAACTCTATTGCCTCCTCAAAATATACAGTTTGATGCTTCAATTTCCTAAAGACGAAGAGACTACAAACAACTCTTTTCTAAGGGAAGGTTAGGTAGTAGTCATGGTGCGGTTTCATTTCACAGATGAGGAATGATAATCTGTGCCATCGCTGGGAAAATAGCGTGCAAAAAGTCCCCGACATTATGTAACCAACCAGTCCCTAATGTAGACTTTCAGTTTGCAGAAAATTATCTGGAACCACCAAAAGTTCTGGATAAACTTCTAGTCATACTTTGGGCTTGGAGTCCTACCCTTATTATCTCTTGGCTCAACCAAGCAGTCAACTTGGTTCTTTCTTTAGAAAATAATTTCAGTCAATGTGAGTCAACGCCCTGTATAGCTATCCTTATCTCAACCAGCAAAAACCCTTGTTCCTTCCTATTATTGCTTATACTCTCTCTACAACAAAATTAGAAATAAGGGCAAAATAGTTTCTGCTGGGTATTGAGAGGGGGGAGAGGGAGGGGGCGGAGTGGGTGGTAAGGGAGGGGGTGGGGGCAGGGGGGAGAAATGAACCAAGCCTTGTTATGCACATATGAATAATAAAAGAAAAGGAAAAAAAAGAAAATAATTTCAGATGTAGGGCGTAGAGTGAAAAGCGTCCCTGCACAGGGCCGGATTCTCTGCCTGGACCCAAGTACATGGCGGAAAACAAGACGTTTTAAGAAAAACCAGTGTTGGGCTGGTGGAGTGGCTCAAGTGTAGAGTGCCCGCCTAGCAAGCGTGAAGCCCTGGGTTCAAACCCCAGCACCACATAAATAAATTAATTAATTAAAAAAAAAAAAAAAAAAAGAAAAACCAGTGAATCCTTACACTTTCAGCCTCCAGCTTTCTCCTCCGAAGTTTACTCCCTCTTGCCAAAGGAGATGTATTCATGTTACACTTCAAAATCCTTTACTCTTATTGCCTGTGTAACATCTCATACTCCTGATGACATGACCACCTATATCTGTTGTCTCATTTCCTGAGTGACTTTCCATATAGTCATACTAAGCTTGTTGTTTATATACTGTATGCTTTCATTTCTCTTTTGTGCTTCATTTCTCTTTTGCCTGATGTGCTTATTTGTAAATTTCTATTTACCTTGCTAAACCCATCCCTGCTTTATGAAAACACTGCCCTCTTCAGAGTCCTTGACTTCAGTTTGTATTGTCTTCTTTTCCACAGGGTATGTGCATTCATTCACAATCACATACTACATGCCAGGCGTGTTGTCAGATGCAGAGATTTTGAAAATAAGTATGCTGGTGTCTGCTTTCATGGATCTTAGCTTGCCTAGTGCATACCTGCCATTATAGTGCTTACAAAGGTTTTACAGTAGTTATTTGCATGTTCTTCATGTTAAACTGATACCAAGAACTATACCCTCTTCATCTTTATATCTGCAGCTCTTGTTGTTATAAGGTAACAGTGTCAAAAAAAGTGTAATTTTCTTATATCTCTGGTGTATTTATTTTAGAAGCAGATCTTTCTCATTCTTTCCTCCCTCCCTTCCTCTCTCCCTCCAATGATAAATTTGTAGGATAGTCTTTGGGGTCCTTTGTCCTCTCAAAGTGGTTGTAAGAGTCTTTCATTGATAACATCAAATATCGGAGTGCCTACTCTGTATCATATACTTGAGGTGCATATTGGTCTTTAGACATAAAATTTGTAACTTTGAGCCCCATGAGTTCTATGTGAGAATATTTTATTAGGTGATAATAAATGCTTAAGTTGAAATCTAGTAATAATAGCTAATACTTATCTATACTTACCATACTAAGTAAACACATTTTGATGTGTTAACTCATTCAGTCCTTTGTATTCAGTTCTTATAGCATCCCTGAACAAGTTATTATTTTTTTTCACATATTGTATGATTTTATTTTTATGTATCGTGCAGAATAGGAAAATACTGAGACAAAAAGAATAGGAAAATACTTTCCTACGGGCTGAGAGGTTTGGGGGACCTAGGTTAAATGGATGTATGACATGTGAATCATGCCCTGAACAAGTTATTAATCCATCTGAACTGAATGGATAAAAATAAGTTCTCTTAAGCACTGAGAACGTAGCTTAGTGGTGGAACACCTTATGTGAGGCCTTGGGTAGAGTCCCTGCTACTATAAAAAAAAAAAAAAAAAAAGAGAAAGAAAAAAGGTTTTTTTAGTCAACTTGGTTCTTTTGTTAGAAGGTAATTTCAGATGAATAACCAATAAAGATGTGAGGTTTTAAGAAAAGCCAAGCTGTGTGGGAGGCATCAAGAGTTTAAGGCCAGCACCCTGTCTCAAAAAAAAAAAAAAAAAAAAACCAAAAAGGAGGAAAAAAAAAGACAAACTAGATACAGGCAGTTTGCATTAAAGTTTTCCAAAGAGGTAAAATTATTACATTCATAAAACAATGTTGTATTTATACAGCTTCTACAGACTTTCATTAAAGTTGGAGCTCAATAAATGATCACGCTAAAGCATATTGAGTCCAATTCAATATTTATTGAACTTTATGCCCAAGACATTGTGAAGGGTATAAAATTGAGTGGAATTTTTAAAAACCTGAACTTGGCCTAACAGTGCTTGTGCACTCTCTTGCGCGCGCGCGCTCTCTCTCTCTCTCTCTCTCTCTATGTATATATATATATATATGTACATATATATATATATATACATATATATATATATATGTGTGTGTTCTGCTTTGATAGAACAGTTAGGAATTAGTTTTCTCTTGGTGTTTTTTTTTCTTGGTTAGTTTTTCTTTGTTTGCTTTTTTTAGACGAAGTCTTGCTATGTAGCCCAGGCTGACCTTGAATTTACAATCCTCCTGTCTCAGCCTCGAGTATAGGGATTAAGGCATGTGCCATCATGCCTGGCTTCCCCTAAAGTTTTTTGTTTTGGGGCCATACTGTAGTTTGACGTTAGGGCCTTGAGCTTGCAATGGAATTGGCTATCTCTTGAGCCATAGCTCCAGCCCTTTTTAAGTATTAGGTTATTTTTCAGATAGGATCTCATGCTTTTTTCCACCAGGTCAGCCTCATGTTGTGATTCTCCTTCCTATGCCTCTCCTAGGTGGTATTGTGGGTGTGCACTATTCCTTTCCCAGCTTATTTAAGATGGAGTCTCTCTAACTTTTTGCCCATTCTGGCCTGTTTTCAACACCTTAATTTCGAGCAGTGTTAGAGTATTTAAATTAAATATGTTAACAACACAATTTTTGTATTGTTGATACTTTTGCATGCAATCACAGAAAACATGGAAGAAATAGACTTTAGGATTATAAGGCAAAAGAAAAATTGTATTCCAAAATTACTGTTGGTATCCTTTTTTTTTTTTTCCTTTTCTTTTGGTACTGGGGATTAAGCCTAGAGCCTTGAACATGATAGGCAACCTGAGTCACAACCCCAAACCTTTCATATTTGTTTTTGACATTAGTGTCTCACTAGCTTTGCCGAGGCTGGCCTCTAACTAGCCATCCTCCAGCTTCCACCTTCCTGGAACTGGGACTACGGGCATGAACCACCGTACCTGGGTGCTTCATTGATTTTCTTGTATTTTGTGTAAGCACAAAAGTGTGTTTATATGGGTGTACCAGTTACCTGTGTCCTTATATTAAAGTTCTATCTTCCTTCCAGGCAGCATCACTGTTTCTTGGTGTGCGAAGATAACCCAGAGAACTGAGGACATTGCTGAGGACAGCGTGCTGGGGATGCTCTAGGAAAAGATTTAAGTGTTGAAGAAAGTGAGCACCATGGATCAGAACAACAGCCTGCCTCCTTACGCTCAGGGCTTGGCTTCCCCCCAGGTAATAGAGTAGGAGGGAAGGTGAACATGTGCATTGTAAAAAGCAGCACAAAGGATGGAGGGGCATTTAACTATGTTACTGAAAATAGATTTGTATTTTTTCAGGCTTATTTTGCGAAAAGTTGTGTTAGGCTTTGGATAGGCACAATACTGTTTTACTTGGGAGTTTTTTGGAAGCCTGTAATCCTAGCACTCCAGAGTCTGTTAGGAGGATCAGGAGTTTGAGTTGATCCTGTCTCTAAACACACATACACACACACACACACACACACACACACACTCTCTCTCTCTCTCTCTCTCTCTCTCCAGACACACACACACTCTCTCTCTCTCTCCAGAAAAGAAACAAGGCAAGGCAGATTTTTTTTTTTGTACTGGGGTTTGAACTCAGGGCCTCACACTTGCTATGCAGGTGCTCTACTGCTTGAGCCACACTTCCAGTTCATTTTTGCTCTGGTTATTATGGAGATTGGGGGAGGGGTCTCAAGAACTGGTAGTCCAGGTTGGCTTCAAACTGTGATCCTTCCATCTCAGCCTTCCTAGTAGCTAGTTTTATAGGCATGAGCCACCGATACCAGCCCTCTCAATACTTAAAAGTGTTGTATCCTGAATTTTTTCTAGCCAGTATTTTCATATAAATAAGTGATGATTGCAGTAGAATAATACCTGGAGTGTTAGGACTACAGTATAGACTTTGCCCTCTTTTTATAATATCTTAGACATATTTTTTTTGTGCTTTCTGCCAAAAAAAAAAGTTGAAGTGAGAAAGATACATTGTTCTCTTTTTGGTCTTATGTGTATTTGAGAATCTAATGAAAACTATGGACCTCTTCCACAGAAGGTACACATAGAACATTGCACATGATCTTAAGACGCACTACCACCTGAGCCACTCTACCAGCCCTGATTTATACTTTTGGGAGAGCAAGTGATCAACTATTTTGAGTAATATGCTAATAATCGTTGTGACTGATTAGCACTTCTACGTGCCTATCATGTAGAACACTTAGGTATCTCTAAATGACAATGTAATTAATCATCCATACTTGGACAGATGCTTAGTGGATAAGGTACTCCTCAAGTACTGTGGTAATATTCTAAACAGCAACATGGGTCAACTTCTTCCCTAATAATGTTTAATGATCCATTAATTATACTCAGAAAGCATCTGTCTTTACACATCTCACCTATGGTTCCACCAGGCAAGGCTGACAAACACTAAACACCAGTGGCCCAACTCATTGTTCCCTTGCTTTCTACAGGGTGCCATGACTCCTGGAATCCCCATCTTTAGTCCAATGATGCCTTATGGCACAGGACTGACACCACAGCCTATTCAGAACACCAATAGTCTGTCTATTTTAGAAGAGCAACAAAGACAGCAGCAGCAGCAGCAGCAGCAGCAGCAGCAACAGCAACAGCAGCAGCAGCAGCAACAGCAGCAGCAGCCAGCAGTGGCAACTGCAGCAGCTGCAGTACAGCAGTCAACATCTCAGCAGGCAACACAGGGGGCCTCAGGCCAGACCCCACAGCTCTTCCATTCTCAGACTCTGACTACTGCACCCTTGCCAGGCACCACCCCCCTGTACCCTTCCCCCATGACCCCCATGACCCCTATCACTCCTGCTACACCAGCCTCTGAGAGCTCTGGCATCGTACCGCAGCTGCAGTGAGTACTTGGCATGTGTGTTCCCTGTCCCCTGTCCCCTGATCCAGAAGAGGCCTTCGAGCCGTGTTGTGTTCTTTGCTCTAAGAAGTCGGTTTACTTGAAGGACTGGCACAGCAGTAGTCCCGTGCCATAGGTGGCTTTATCCTTTGTAAAGGGAATTGGAGCTGTTCAGTGAGTCAGTGCCCTCAGCAAAAGGCTCATGTAATGTTTTCAGAAGTGGAGTCACTTGTGTTTATATACTTGGGCCACGAAAATGAAAACTGGGTTTCATTATTAGTGTAGATATTTCTCTGCAGCTGATTCTCTGAGTCACAGATGTGTCTATTACAGAGTCAGTCACTGTCGGCACAGGTCATAGTAGTCCAGGTTTTGCTTCATAGTTCTGTGAAGTCTGCTTGCAGATCTTTGAAGATCTGAAGGTGAGGATGGTTGTTCTTGTCATAAGAGTGTTTTTCTGCCTAAATGAAGTGAGTCCTATATATAGCACAGTAGGAGGGGCAGGAAAAATTTTTCTTCTTATGGAAAAACTGAAAAATTTTCAGTTAATGAAAAGTATATAGCTTTTACTTCTAGGGAGCTTATGGCCAAATTAAAGGGCTCTTTGTGGTTACAATATTACTTGCTTTTGTTACACAGTTATCCCCCGTATGTTTCCAATTTGTTCTTGCTGTTAAGTATATAGTTGTCATTTATAAGCTATTAGTTATTTTTGGAACTAAGTGGTATATAATCAAGGATCTCAACTATTACACTAAACCCTAAATCTTGTCTCCACTATTTTCTTTGATCCTACACAATTTTAAAAACAAGAATTTTAATAATTATAGAGGGGTCAACTGCTCCCACTTGTCTTGTGAGCTCTTTTGACTCCCACAGGCATTCAAGTTTGCACTTTTGGTTAAAGTCATAGATCAGAACCAGTTTGGGGTGTGTATTTGTTTCTCATATTCCTAATGCCATTCATTCAGTCACATTACTGAGTTTCTACTGTTTACCAAGAGCCCTACTGGGTAGAAGTTCAGTGGTCTCTAAATGTTGTAGGTTTATGAAGAATTAAGGTGACTTTAATGAAAATATCTGAGAATGTGTTTACCAATTATGTGACTCAACTGTGACAGATGCACCAAAATTTACTTGGTAGACAAATGATGATAGCAGATGACAGGATGGAATAGATGATGGAGAAGTAAAAACATTCAACCTGCCATCATGATTGTGTATCAAAAACCACTGTCCTCAACACGACTTTGAGCCATATTTTAGAAGTATTATTTTCTGGCTGGGCACCGGTGGCTCACACCTGTAAACTTAGCTACTCAGGAGTTAGAGATCAGGAGGACTGCAGTTTGAAGCCAGCCCAGGCAAACTGTTCATGAGACCCTAACTTAAAGAAACCCATACAAGAAAGGGCTGGTGGAGTGGCTCAAAATTTAGGCCAAGTTCAAACCCCAGTACAGCAAAAAAAAAAAATTCAGATAGTACAAGAAAAAAGAACCATTAGCAATAATGAGGTATAACCTATCATCTGTGTATACTCATGTGGAACCAGAATTCTCAGAATGGTGATGTTCCCAGGTCCCTGTGTGACAGTTGATGGTCAGTTAATTGCATTCAAGGGATGTTGTCCATTTCAAGTCTATACACTTTTAAAGCCAGAAAAGTGTAGAATAAGAAATTGAATTTGCTGTTTCGGTGCTTATTATTCTAATAAAGTTCTTCATTTTATCTTTATTCTTTCATAATTTATACATGAAATGATTGAAGAATACTGCATAATGAAAGGGACTTCTGGACCAAGATTGCTAATGGTGATTTTATTTATCCTCAGGCTAATCAGAACAGAAATCAGGTCTTTTTTTTTTTTTGTCAGAAACTGAATTCTCATTTTCCTAAAAGTTAACTTATTTTGAGAGGACTGTGAAAGCTCTGTATGTCCATGGTAAATAGTAACTTAATGGACTGATATTGGTGGTATTTCAGAGCTCAGGGTAGAGAACCGAGTTGGTTAAGTAAGGTCAGGGCATGGTTGTGGAGAGAGACCCAAGTCCTGCCTCTTCTACTTGGAAGTCACATGCATCCTGAGCACAGTGCACTCTGGAAGCCTCAGCTTCTTTGAATATGCGAGTGTTAGTAGTTATCACCTTATGGTGCACTGTGAGTGCTAAGTGAGGCAGTCTGTGAGATGGTCAATGTAGTGTGTAATACTTGTTAAACCCTTAATGTCTGCAGGTTTTTAATGCCTGGTGAAAATCAGATTCCTAGACCATCATTTAACATCTCATTTTGTAAAAGTTAAATAATTAAAGTGATCATGTTTTCTTTTCAAATTTCTTACAGAAATATTGTGTCCACAGTGAATCTTGGTTGTAAACTTGACCTAAAGACCATTGCACTTCGTGCCCGAAATGCTGAATATAACCCCAAGGTTAGAGCCATTTTCATGTATTTCAAATTATGCAGTAAAACTGGAATTTTCTCTCTAGTTGTCCCTAGGTCTGAAAACTTGGGCTGTGCTTAAGTTTTTTGACACCAGAAAAATAAGTATCATTTTTATCTTAGATGATAAGTGACTAGAACAAGTTCATTCAATTTTTATTAAATATATACCATGTACTAGTCTATCTAGATATAGCAATCTGCAGGGTAAAATAAGTTTATGTACACTTCCATTGTAATGGTGACCATATGAAACTGGGGAAGAGAATATGACCCAGTTTATATTTTAAACAATACAGGGTGGTGTGGTATGGTATTTACTTCAGTAGTCCTGTGGGAGTTGGAGAGAGAGCATATGGATAAAATAAGATTGGCTAATACTAATAGTTAAAGTTGGGTGGTAACTGCAAGAAGGTTTATTATGGTTTTCTACCTTTGTATAACTTTTAAGTTTTTTCTAATAAAGATTAGAGGGGAGAAAATCCCTAAAGTTTCTGATTTTGAGATAGCTTATTGTATGTTAATGGCTTTTAATTCTCATCTTGAAAACAGTGGCCATGTAGGAACATTTGAGCATCTGCATATTAGACAGGGGAGAAGGGGGAAAAGAACGAGAATAATCTTAAATATAGGAAATGTGTGTAACCTACTTCATGTCCAGTCTTTTTAGTTGGCTTAGGCTAACCGGATAGATAACTACCAAGATCAGATTGGTCATTTGCTAACTTAAGTTTTTTTTTTTTTCTTTTTCCTCAATTGTTTTACTTCTTTTTGTCTCTGAAATATTTACTTAGATCTTTTTTCTTGTGGTTTTTTTTTTTTTTATTTTACTGGGCTTGAACTCAGGGCCTCATGCTTACTAGGCAGGTACACTTGAGCCACTTTGCAGCCCATTTTGTGTTGGGTATTTTCAAGATAGGGTCTCACAAACTATTTGCCTGGGGCTGCCTTTGAATGGTGATGCTCCTAATCTCTGCTTCCTGAGTAGGTAGGATTATAGGGGTGAGCCACCTGTGCCCAGCTACCCAGATGTTAAAGAATGAATTAACTATTTTGCAGCTTCTTACTGGGCTGGGCTGTGAGTAGCTGTGAGCAGTTTTCTCATCTGGACTCTTAGCCATTGAATTTGTGATAATTTGTTCTGCTTCTCAAGCTCGAATTGTTTCACTTGCCTTTTTTTTTTTAATCTTGCAGTGCTAGGGATCGAACCCATGCCTTGCTCATACCATGCTAGCTCTCTTTACACCCCAGACCCTCATTTACCTTTTGAGCCATAGTATTGTTCTCACATTTTAGTTAAGGAACTCCTAGCTAGGGTAGAAATTTTTGTATAAACCATTGAAGTCCATATTCTTGTATCTTTTTCAATAAGTTACCACTTCAAGATCTTCTGTTTTGTTTTGTTTTTGAGATAGGATGTCGTTATATAGTCTAGGCTTACCTGAAATTCACAGTTCTCCTGCCTCAGCCTCCTGAGTGCTGGGATTACAGGCCTATACGCCTAGCTCATTTCAAGGGTTTTGTTTTGAATGCT
The DNA here is from genome assembly GCF_047511655.1 of Castor canadensis. Lineage (NCBI taxonomy): Eukaryota > Metazoa > Chordata > Mammalia > Rodentia > Castoridae > Castor > Castor canadensis. The sequence goes on along the minus strand of NC_133386.1, from coordinate 24,866 downwards.
TAACAAATTTAATGATGAAACAAACAGCAAAATATTTTGCTGTTAATATAATAATAATATGTTGGGGGAATATTATTAGGGTTAATAGTAAGGGGAAATATTGAGAGCTGAGCATGGTGGTACATGCTTATAATCCCAGCACTCAGGAGGCTGAGACAGGAGGATATGGAGTTTGAGGTCAGTCTGGGCTATGTTGGGAGATTCTGTCTAGAGAGAGAGAGAGAGAGTGAGATTGATTTTGAGATTGGAGTCATCATGGATCCTAGATCTGGATTCAGAGGTGCTGTGAGGAAGCTGTATTTCCAGGCATCATTGCCTTCTAGAGGCCTTTTGGTGAAACAGAGGTTGATTCCAAAGGAGAATGGAGAAGTAACCTGGGCAAGGCATCTATATACCTATGTCCTGATGCCTAACAATTGCATTTTGGTTAAGAATGTCTAATGAAATTTATTCTAGGCATCTTTGAGGCTTTTCTCCATTGAGGTCTCCTCTGTTGTACTGCCTATATCATATATAGGTGTGTGCAGTGATGCTTTCCTCAGAAGTGTAGCTTATACCTATTGACCCTGTGACCCCATGCAGGATGTTACTCGACATCTCTGATAAGGGGAGGCTGTAACAGGTTGAGACTGTCAAGGGGAGCAAGGCCAATTCTCATACTGGGATAATTCATGGTGATTTTGAGGTCCATATCACCTTATCATTAGGACTAGGAGTAAAACTTTAGGACAAGGAAAATAAAGCTCTTTTGGGAAACTTGGATTGTTTTTCTTTTTTGGTGCTGGGGATTGAACTCATGCATGCTAGGCCAGAATTCTACCACTGAAGTACATCCCAGTCCTTGGATTGTTTGAGCATTGGCATTTTGAAAAAGGAAAGCTTAACTAAATTGTTTATAAACTATTAAGTCTGTCTAAATTCTGTAGTTTGGATATGGAGTGAAATCTGAGTGGGACTCTGTAGCCCTGCCCTGCATTGGTTTTTCCATAAGATAAAGTAGTCTCAAGTATGTTGCTCAGCCTTGCTTCCTACCAGCCTGTCTGTGATGTCTGAATTAGTGTATGTATCTGTCAGTTTTTCTGATTGGGAGTGCTACTTATGTGTTTTTCCACACATGTGTAAGTCAAATTTGAAGATGGTTTTGGGTAAGATCAATCCATTTTGAGATATTTAAATAAAAAAAGAGAAAGGGTGATGACTAGGTTTGTGCCCTCCCTTCCAAACCTGGAAAAAAAGTAGATGAGTTGTCTTTGTGATGTTAGAAGCGGCAAGACCAAGAGCTGTGTTTTTATAATTGCTGGGAAGTCACTTTGCCTGAGTGGGTTCCTCAGTCCTCCAAAGCAAAACATTAGTCAGAATGAGAAAAGTTTAGGTTTATTTTGATATTTGAGGGTTTTTTTGTTTTGTTTTTCTTTTTCTTTTTTTTTTCTTTTTGGTTGTTCATTTTGTGGTACTGGGGATTGAACTCAGCTTTGTGCTTGCTAGGCAAGTGGTCAACCACTTGAGCCACGTCCACAGCCTTCCAATTTTTGAGGGGAGGGAAATAAAGTAGATGGATGCTGAATTTAGATTGGAGTAGCAGTTTCACAATTTATAGATGCTCTTTAAGGGGTTACATATCATTAATTGGAGAATGCAGTTACTACACCTAAACTACTTGACAAATTATGAATGCAATCTCATGTGTCCAAGATTAGCTTAGCATCATAATATAGCTACATAGCATGCTGTAGAGTGCTAGTTGGTCCCCTCATGATCGAGCCCCTGATTGGGAGCTGTGACTTACTGCCCAGCATTTTGAGAGTATTCTACCACACATTGCTATCTTGGAAGAAGAACAAAATTGAAAGTTTGAACTATGGTTTATACTAAATGTGTATGGCTTTCTCACTAAATAAATCTGAAAATTTCACGTCAGGCCTAAGTTGGCCACCATTTGTATACAGGAAGCAGACAAAAGCATTTTATAGCCAGGCACCAGTGGCTCACACCTGTAATCCTAGCTGTTGGGAGGATCACAGATCGAGGTCAGCCCAGGCAAAAAGTTTGTGAAAACTCATCTCACTGTAAAAAAGCTGGGTGTGGTTGTACATGCCTGTCACCTCAGCAGTGTGAGAAGCCTAAAATAGGAGGATTGAGGTCCAGGCTGGCCTAGGCAAAAAGTGAGACCCTGTCTCCAAAATAACGAGAGCAAAAACGCTGACATGGCTCAAGAGGTAGAGAGCCTGAAAGTCCTCAGTTCAAACCCCAGTACTGCCAAAAAACCAGTTTTATGTATATGTAAGGACGGTGTTTGCCAGCTAGAGTAGATAAAGTTGATAAGAGAGAAGACAGCTGTGGGTGAGAGAAATGTTTAGTGATGTACTTAAGGTACACACCTAAATCCTCAAGCTTGTTTGCTTGTCTCTTAGGCAAGTGAGAAAGATTGAGTACAGGTAGAAATGATGGGGTTGCTCTATTAACTAGATAAGTAACAAAATGGTTCATTTAGACTTGAGGACATTTTAGTTGACTTGGCTGAGTTAATTAAAATGTGAAATATATGCTTGGTGTGGTGGTGTGCACCTGTAATCTCAGCACTTGGGAGAGAGGCAGAAGAATTATGAGTTTGAGGCCAGCTGGGACTACATAGTGAGACAAAATAAATAAATTAATAGAAAATAAGAAAATGTTTAGATGTAAAATAGAGCTGACAGTTTTATTATTTTGAATTATAGAGTGTGATTAAAGAAAAAAGGCTATATCAGAACTTGAATTTTTTTTAGTCAGTATTTTTTTTGGTGGTACTAGGGTTTGAACTCAGGGCCTTGACTTGCTAGGCAAGTACTCTACCACTTCAGCCACACTTCAGCCCTCAGAACTATTGAATTTTTTAATCATTTAAATTTTTTGCCTTTGATTTTAAAATATATCAACATATATAAGACTGTGTATATCATGTTTAATTTATAATGTTATAAGCTAAGCATTTCCTTAAGAAGGAGGCAAACATATTTCTTGACTATTCTACCTTATACATAGGGTCAACCATTTGTATTAGTTACTGCCTTTTGTCTCCAGTAGACACAAGGAACAGTAGAAGGCAAATATAACCAAGAAAGGTCTAGCTATCCATCTGTCAGTTCACATTATATGCCCTTTTAGAATTTTTTTAGATTTATTTTTTTGAGACAAGGTCTTACTATGTAGCCCAGGCTGTCCTTGAACTCAGTCTCTTGCCTCAGCCTTTTAGTGCTGGGATTACAGGCATGTACTGCCACACCTGGCTCTATCTTAAGAAATTATCTAGATATTCAGAGTTGTTTTATTATTTTTCCAAGAACTTAGAGGTGGCTAAGGGATGGGAGCCATATCAGCCTTTTTAGTTTTCCTGTGTCTGTGGAGCATTGCAAGATAAGTCTTTGGTCTATAATAGTCATATTTAGTTGAATGCATAATTCTACAATTTTATAAACTTTAATGAAGTTCTAATTATTATATAACCAATAAAAATAGTAACAGATTTAGGAAAATCATAGTGATTAGGTTTTTTTGGAATCTGTGGAAACTAGAACATACTTGGTAGCATTTTTAAAGGTGGTAAGATTGGGGTAATACAGAGAGCAGTCTTTAAAATTGTCAAAATAATCCAATGTGTCAAAGATTCGTCTTCATTAGAAATTTTATGAATTTTTTTCTTGTGTAATTAAATATATATGAAAGTTTGAAGTAGTCTTAATTTGTCAGTGTCCTCTTGATTAAAAATATTACGGGTTTTTTTCTTTGTGTAATTTAGTAGCATATGTTAAAATTTTAAGTTATTGGAAAGTAGGTTTTTATCATGTTTTAGGTAACCTAGTAACCAAGGTCATAATTCAATCCATACTTTAATTTCTCCTTGAGTTACAATTGTAGGTAGAAAAAACTTCTCCAAGAGCATAAAAAGTTACTTTGTATTTACATAAGTGTTCAATGCATTAATATTCTTTGCAAAGAAAGAAACAGGATCTCACTTCATTACATATTGATATGTTTCATATGTTTCATAGATATGTTTCAATCTATGAATCCCCTCTGGAAGAAGATAATTAATGCTACTAAAACCAAAAATTTATAGTTAAGAGATGCTTGACAGAAGCAGCAAGTATAAGAGGAAAACAGGTACAGGTATTTGTTGAGAATATTAAAAAAACAAGCTTGGGGTGTAGGCAAGTGGTACAGTGCTTTCCTAGCATGAATGAGGCCCTGAGTTCAACCCCCAGCACCACCAAAAAAACAAACAAAAAAGACCAGTGGAATATAAAGAACCAAAAGTTTTGCAAACATTACTCATCTTACGGGATGCACACAGGAGAGCATACACAGATCTTGGTACAATTTACCTAGTTGTCAAAGTTGATTTATTCACGTTTCGTGTTTCATGTGACATAAAATAATCCTGTACAGCCATATCGGACAAATATTTTGAGAAGTATATTGGTAGATTTTTCCCATTAGTTGTAATGTTTTATCATTTTCTAGTGCTCCTAAAAAACAAAAGATCAACAGTTTGGATGACCTCACTAATGTTTCTCTGACCATTTTAGCGGTTTGCTGCTGTAATCATGAGAATAAGAGAGCCACGGACCACGGCACTGATTTTCAGTTCAGGAAAAATGGTGTGCACCGGAGCCAAGAGGTAGCCTTGGTCTATTTGTTATGAAAGAAAAGGTGATATCCCATGGTTTCTAGATTATTAGGCTAGCACTCCAACATGCTATTGTTAAAATGGTTGATTCCAATCTCTTTAGATAACACGTATCTAATTTTCTTAAAATCAAGCATCAGTTTTGGATAAATAGGGCTTACTCATCTATATAATCTATACAGTTGAATTTTATGTGTGTTTGATACAGTATGACAACAAAACTATTAAGAATTTCTTTATGTAAAAAATTTTTATGCAATACATAAAACAGTTGATCAAGAATCACAGAACTTCAAAGCTCAGGGCATCATTGACCTTGTTGGCTCTGGCAGTGTTGGCAGCATCATGCACGGTGGGCACAACAGCAGCTACCCCTCATCGGAACTAGTTCTAGCTGTGTTTGAGTTATGTAGATCTTAAGGAATGCACTTGTTATAAGATGCTATTACTTGGATCCTGCATCTGCTTGGAGTGTTGCTTTCTGAAGTTTGATCCTTGGGAGCCATGTTTTTAAATCCTGCTTAACAAATGCCCACATACTTAGTATAAGTTGAAAACTTCTAAAAGCGGAAAGATGAGTAACACTAGCTTCGTAAAGCCATTTCATCGTGTGGAGCTGTCCTTGGCTTCCACCGCTCCTTGGCTTTAGCACGCGGCAATAACTATTTAGTAGGCTTTTATAATTTTTCCCGTGAATGGAACATCAGAAACTTTTGGCTTATCTGCAGATGCAATTAGTTTCTTATTTTGGACTTTTAATAAATTATTCATCTAAATTATTTCAACTGGCTTCAGTACAGTTTACTTTTTACTTTCCCTAGTGAAGAACAGTCCAGACTAGCAGCAAGAAAATATGCCAGAGTTGTACAGAAGTTGGGTTTTCCAGCTAAGTTCTTAGACTTCAAGATTCAGAATATGGTGGGGAGTTGTGATGTGAAGTTTCCCATAAGGTTGGAAGGCCTTGTCCTCACCCACCAGCAGTTCAGTAGGTAAGTCTGTAATGTGCTGGGAATACTTTAGGCAACAGTTCATGTATAATTTATTTACGCATGCAAGACACATGTACAGACAAGGTGTGGTTGTAGTGTGTATTATATATAAACCTAGGATATAGTGCAGTTGTGTTGTTGGAATTCTTGCTATCCACAAGGAAAACCTAACAGCATCCTCACTGGATTTCTACTTCCCATGTCATTAATGATACCCACTCAGCTTTAATGAAATGAATTGTATTCAACTTTTATGTGTGTTATTGTTCAATAAAAACATTTTAAATGCATGAGTAATGCATGAACCCCTTGCATCACTCTTGTCATAATTTGAATCTTTTTGTCAACATATCAGATTTACCAGCAAAATGTACAGCTAAGCAACAGGAACATTCCTTCCACTGCTCTTCCCTGCCGCTTGCTGGTGCAGTCTCACCCAACAGCCCACATCACCACCTTGTCTTACTATCTCTGGCTCTGTTTGCAGCCACAGTAGTTTACCATGTTCCTCAGATGCACCATACCCCTTTTGCCCCAAGGAGTTTGCACTGGCTCTTTTATACCTGGCACACTCGTGGCTCACTTTTCACTTGGGAAACTCCCACTTGAGTTTCAGATATCCACTCATATCAGTCTTCCTCAGATAGTCCTGTCCTGAACTTACCTACAGGTCAAACACATAAGAAAGATATCCTGATGTCAGTCTCTCAGAACTAAAAACATGAGATCATTAAGTTAGTGATCATAAGTTAATGGCATTATCAGTTCATTCCCAGGCTCATACCTGGTATATCACTATTGTTAAATCACCTGGCCAGAACTGACAGCTATGGGATATGATTAAAAGACAGATTGTCACTATCGGGTCTTAGGAATAAATGATAAGGCTTTTATAAGCTGATACACCTAAACTTTTCAGGAGTGAATCTGGATAAAGATTAGAGAACAGAACATAAACACACAGTTCTCTTTATCTCAGACAATTCACATTGATGGAAATAAGGTCAGGTGCTGGGAGGGTGCTTACATGGTTCTTGCCTGGTGGAAGTGGTCTTAGGTGCTACTGAAGCAGTACACTTTACCTGTGGGTAAAGTGGTTTGCTCATTCAGTACTTCCCTTGCACAGGGCCTCATTTTATCTAGAAACATAGGAAGCTCATGATTTCTAAAGTGTTTCTGCCATTTTCCTTCTAGCTATGAGCCCGAGTTATTTCCCGGATTAATCTACAGAATGATCAAACCCAGAATTGTTCTCCTTATTTTTGTTTCTGGAAAAGTTGTATTAACAGGTAAGTCACCAGGGAAAGTTGCATCTTAAAGTTTGAGAGTTTTTTAAGGATGACATTTTCTCAGTGCTGAAAAGAAACTCATTGTTGGGATAGTTATCTACCAACTTGTAAAGGCATCTTTTTCATTTTTTCCTCTTTATACTCTAACTCTGGTGAGAAACAGACTCTCTGGAGGGGACGTGGAGACTGGCCCCAGCCTGTGGCCTTCAGCTGGGATATGCTTGATGGTGACAGTGGGTGGGTGTGTGGGGCGTGGACACCAGTAAGAGGTTGTGTTTTCAGATGGAATTAGTTCTGTGGAGTTTGGGTTTCATCACAGTACCAGACAACAAAGGAAGACTAAGAAGAGCTTAGCCGAAAGCACCAACTGGAAGAGTAAGAGTCAGTCCTTCTCAGTGATGCTTAGTTATGACCTGGCACAGTATGGAGTGAGTTAGAGCTATGGACTGGAGTCTTGAGTGTTGCCTGCTGGGTTATGATGTGATACAGGACAGAGTGGAGAGAAGCTGTGGACTGGGACCTGGATGTTCCCTGCTGGGTTATAACCTGGTGTAGGACTGCGTGTGGGGAGGACCTATGGACAACGGAGCCTTGGTGCTACCTGCTGGGTTATGATCTGGCATGGGACAGGGTGTAGAGAGGAGATGTAGCCTAGGCGCTGGGTGCTGCCTGCTGGGTTTTGACCTCGTATAAGACCAGTAAGGGGAGGACCTGTGGATAGAGGGCCTAGATGCTGCACTAGGGTTATGACCTATTGCAGGAATGAGTGTAGGGAGCAGCTATGGACAAGACCATGGCATTGGCGCTACCTGCTCAGTTATCCCCTGATGCAGTACTGAGTGTGGTAGTGTGAGGAGATGCTGTGTAGACTGGGGGGCTGAAGTCATTAGGCACATTGCTTTTATAACTTAAAAAATCATGTTAAGAAAACATCATTTTAATGGCTCAAGTTGTAGAGTATTTTCCTCTAAGCAATTGGCCCTGAATTCAATCTCTAGTACTGCCAAAACAGACAAGCTGCGATTGTGAGAAGGTACTTTACCATTAGCATTTTAATGCCTGAGTTGTTGCTCTACCTGGGTATGAAGAGAACTATGCTTGCAGCTTTAAGGTAATGACATTCCTTTACTATATTAACAAATGCCATTTCATATTATCTCTTCTCTGATGTCTCTGTAGGTGCTAAAGTCAGAGCAGAAATCTACGAAGCATTTGAAAACATCTACCCCATCCTAAAAGGATTCAGGAAGACTACGTAGTGGCTGCCTTGTATTCCTGCCTCCCCGACCCACTTGTTTTTTGAAAACAAATCAGTTTTGGTACCTCTGATGGTGCAGTTGAAAAAGATGGACGCTCAGTTACAGGTTGAGGCACCAGGCGACACTCTTCTTTCCGTGTCCCACTGTAGGATGCTGGGAAGTTGCTTTTTCTGCACTGAGATCACCCTGCAGCATTACTGTGAGTTGCTCGTACTGTGCTGCTATTTGGGCAGCGTTGCCCGCTTATTTATATTTTAAACACTGATGTTGACAAGTTGGTTGGCTGAAGAGACAGAACTCAAGTGTTCAAGACACGTGTACAATTGGACTTTTAATTTTGTTTAATTTTTTTCCCCATAAACTACAGTTTTTATATTTCTACCAGAAAAGTAATAATCTTTTTTAAAAGTGTTGTTTTTCTAATTTGTAACTCTTTGGGGTTATTTTTGTGCCAGACACATTCCACCTTTCCAGTATTGCAGGACAGAATAGCTGTATTAATGAAAACAAATGGCTGTACATATTTTTCTTTCTTCAGAGTACTCTGCACACAACAAAACGCAGTTTATAAAAGTGTTAGATTGTTCTTATAAGATACCTTGTAAGAGTCATGTGATCATACTGTTAAAAAATTGTATTTTAGATATAATGTCTGAAACCATTTTGGTGTTTGCTTGTCATTTGTTTGCTCAACATTGCATTGTACATTGCAGTGAAAATGGACATCCAACCTTAGAACCCTCTCAAATTGAGCACCTCGTGCTTCCCACATACTTCCACAAAGTGTCTGGAATCCTCACCAAGCCACAGTTAGGTCTGGTCCTCTTTTAGAGGGAAGGAGCTCAGATCCTGCCAGGGATTTGGCTGAGGTTACATAGCTAGTAAAGGACAAAAATAGCCTGCGAGCTAGTCTTTCAGGTGTGGAAGCTGGTGCCCATACATAGGCTGACAGTACTCCGGTATAACATTTTGGTGAGAACTTTTTTTTTGTGGGGCTTTTTTTTTTTCTTTCTCCTTTTTAATTGCAAAAGTACATTTTTATATAGCTTAGAAATTTATACTCAGAAAGAGCTCTTTTCTTCCTCTCCCTTCTGCCTGCTTCAAGGCTAATGTTCATATTAATGAATGTTTTTCAAGTCTTATTCTGTGCAATTCTGTCCTTTGATGGTGCTTTTGATCTCATTTTGGGAAAAAAATACTAAAATACTTTGTTGAATTTTATGTCCCTTTTTTTCAATGTATATGGAATGTAAGATACTCCCGTAGGGGGCCTTCATTTATTGAGCTATTCCCTTAGTGATGGTCATGTGTGTCTTTGGGTATCTTAGGTAAATACAGGTATTTCTGTAGTAACCTTTTAGAAAAGGAACTGCCATGTTAAAGACTATTTATATGTTCTAAGTTTTGATAGACTGATACCAGGCTGCAGCCCAAAGAGAACAGTGTGCAAGGTACCCTTTCTTGGATTTCTCAGTTACTGATGCCAGTAATGTTATGACTTACTTGGAAAGGCATCATTCTAGTATTATCTACTTTTCTCCAAAAACTGTTTCTCCATTTAAGTAGGTCTTCTCTATGCTCCTCAGTTAAGTTTTAAAAATATTTTTCATATGGGGCTTTTACATTTCATAAGTTAATTCTTTAATATATTATAGTTTGTTTTAGTGAAATTTTTTATTCCCAGTCTGTTTACTGAACTCATTATTGAGTTCTAGCCACGTAATCATCTGTAAACAGTTTTATTTTTTCTTTCCACTCTTTCTTTTTCTTATCTCAGTGGCTGGAACTTTAATGTACATAACTTTTTTTTGAGATAGGTCAGCCTCCCAAGTGCTAGGATAATGGTAACTTTTAAAATGTTTTCTCAGAGCTATAAAATATAGCACATGCAGCGATGCTCAATTTAAGGTACTACTCAGAGGTAAACCCCAGGTCCAGAGACATTCCTTGTGTTTCCATACCTCACAGAAGCCATACGTAGACACTAGTCTTCCATTTGAAAGTAACTGTTTTGGGCTAGTGGAGTGGCTCAATTGGTAGAGTGCCTGCCTAGCAAGCATTAAGGCCCTGAGTTCAAACCCAAGTACCAGCAAAAAAGTAAGTAAATAAAAATAATTGTTTTTACATGTTTTAACCTTTAAGTTCCCCCTCCATCTTTTTTCCTTCTCATTCACAGGCCACATAGAGCTTCTTGTAGTCTAAGTTTGCTAGCTGCAAACAAACTCATGGTGTAGTGCAGCATATTTTTTTGTCCTTTGTATGTCCTACAAATTAGAAGCTGATTCTTAGATCTGAGTTGCAAAGTGGTAAAATTTTCATTTTATTAGCTAGAGTACTTTGTCAAAAAGTAATACACCTTAGGAAAATAAATGTATGCTTTCTCTTTTTAAGGTAAAATATATCACAAGCTCATACTGATGTCCAATTCAAATTCAAGGATAAAGTGTTTTTACTTAACTAATGCTGTATTTATAGATATCCTTTAATTTACACTAAGAATCCTTAGGTTTTTGTCTCTCTCCCTGCCTCCTTCCCTCCCTCCCTTTTCTTTCTAAGGTGCTGGCCTTGTGTCTGCAGAGATAGTACTCTACCACTTAACAACATCCAAAACTCTTAAGGACATTGGGGATGATGAATTATAATATCCTGTAATTACTCACTTACATTAGGTATATTACACATGTAACAGTCTTAAGAGTGACAAAATACTGTCCCAAGTATGACTGTCAAAAACACCTAAATAGCCGTGTGCCGGTGGCTCATGCCTGTAATCCTAGCAGGAGGTAGATAATGAGGATCTTGGTTTGATGCCAACCCAGACAAATAGTTCACCAGACCTATCTCAAAAAAGCCTACCACAAAATGGCTGGTGAAGTGGCTCAAGGTGTAAGCCATGAATTCAGATCTCAGTACTGCCAAAAAAAAAAAAAACCAAAAAGATAAAAACACTTATTTTTTGTTATGATCTTTGTATTGCCACAGGGTGATTATATCAGCACTCCAATCAATATCTGAAAGAAGAAAGCAAAGTTCTACACTGGGGAAATCTGCTGTGCTGGGGCAGTATCTGTGCCAACTAAGCTGTAGTGTAGTGCATGGATTGGCAGACTGACACCTGTAGGGTCATGGTCATGTGGCATACATATACATCATTTTATGGCATTCTCAAATACACCTTACATTACTAGGGGGAACCTAGTTACTTGATGTATTTTTTTAAATTTGTTATTAATTTTCAACACAATTGTCAAGTTGCTGCTGTGTTGGTTTCTATCTGGTTACCCAGAGCAGTCTTTCTCCCTCTTTGGTAATACTTTTACAATCACTGCATAGTTGATTGGGATGCCCCTAAGTGATTGCTTGGCTGGACCTTGCAACATTCACTTCACCTAGTGGTGTTCCTAAATCACGACCCTAGTCTATTTACTTTGTCCTTAGCTTACATATATCTTGAGTATAAGGAATAATTTGGGGATATAAGGCTCCATTATTCTAGTTTGTCATAAGCCACTGTGCTTCTAACTAAGTGTTGTGACTTTTTTTTTTTTTGGCGGTACTGGGGTTTGAACTCAGGGCCTCACATTTGGGCAGGCACTCTACCACTTGATCCAATCTGCCAGCCGTGTAACTAACTCTTTGCCACTAGTTGATGACAACCTCCTCCAATAACCATAGGCCATAATTAATTTCAGGTGGTTCTTACTGATTTAGCCACCCCAGGTTCAAAACTAATGCCATTCTCTCCATGGGAATTCAGTTTCCCACATTGTAGTATATGTATCTTATATATACATTTGATATGGACTAATGGGCAAGAACTTTCCAATATGCCAGTGTAATGAAATAGCCAAGTAGTCAATGTCATTAGCACGTGATCATCTGTGAGCATTGGTGGTAGCAGTCTCCGGGTGAGTAGGGATGAGCTGGGGGCACAAGAGCCAACTGTGGACTAAGGATTTGGTAGGAGTTAGAATTAGCAGTCAGTGCTTCAGCCTGATCAACAAGTTTTCAGGTTTGTTTTAGTGTTGGGCAGGCATCACTGTTGTTGAGAACTATCAGTTGATAAGGGCTAGAGACCGGAAGGAACCTGAACATGGTTGAAATGCCTCTTCCCTCAGGCTGCTGTTGATTTCCGACCACTCCTGTGAAGGCAGTTTGTGCACTTTGCTGAGATGGACAGAGAAGACTACAGCCTTGCCTTTCAGTGTCTTCTAAGCAGCGCCACTGGCTGCCCAAGCTCAGTGTTCAGGCTTTTGTTTTTATATATGTTTCTTTTTGTTTTATATATGTTTCTTCTGCTTCTGCCAACTCTGATAACTGATGCTTCCATTACTGGGTATTTCTGTTCATCCTACTCACTGGCCTAATGAGGATGAGTATTTTTCTCATGTTCTTACATCAGACAGCAGTCTTTTGAGTTTCTACTTAAATACTTCTTTGCTTTAACTTTGCAAATTTAGGGGTAAAAATGCTCTCAGAGTTGGTTTTAATCAGGCACACAACCATTTTTATTAGAGAAAAATGCATATACAAATAAGGCCCATTTCACTTATAGATAACTAGTTCACACTTTGTATATATTTCCAGATTTATATCTATGCATATGTATGAGTATTTCTTCAAAAATAGCATACCATGAATACATGATCCATAATGGTATCTTGGTGTTAATTTAGACCTCTTATTTTGTGGTTACACAGGCATTAACACTTTCCACTGTGGATATACCAAAATTTATCTTAATTCCCTATCATTGGACATTTTTGTTTTAGTAATACTTAAGACATTGTAAGTAATGTCTCAAGCAACACCTTTATTCTCCCATCTCTGGTAGTTACTTGTTTAGGATAAAGTCCTAGAGATGGACTTGCAAGGTTAACTTTTTGTTTTTGGGTGGTAGTGGGGTTTGAACTCAGGTCACTCCAGCATTTGAGCCATGCCCCTAGCATAAGCAACATTTTTTAAGGCTTTAAGGTATCTTTAAGGTGTATCTGTTACATCTTGCTTCCACACAAATTCCTCTGTGTAGCCAGTGCCCAAGGTACAGCTCTCAGCACAGGTAAAGATGGTCAGAACGCCCCAGTCAACACTCGTGCCCAGTCTGTCTGCCTTTAGGTGGTTCAGCAGTTGCGGCATGACCTGAGAAAGAGGGTAAGTGAGAATGCTGCTTTAAGACAGGGAGCCCTATCTGCTCTCAACATTACAGCCACCTTCTTTTACTGCCATGCTGAGCCATGTACATCTCCTTTTTGGTAGTTTTCTAATGTCCAGAAACACAAGTTGGGTGGTTATACATTAAAATAGTCTAAGGCCATACCTGGAATTCAAATATTCTCTTGGCACCACAGGGGCAATCTGGAATATCCTTTTCTTGAGGGATATTCTCACCAGAAATCCACATGGGTTCAATGCCTCTTCCATACCTGAGAATCTGATGAATGAGGACCATATTTAAAATCAACACCTCACCAGAAGTTTCTAATAGCAACCTGACAATCACTTACAGAAACTCCACATGTGCTCCTACTGCCTAGAGAACTCCTGACTCTTGTAAATATCTCCAAAGCCATCATTTCGGTGTATTTACTAGATGATGTTTTTCCTACATAAGATGTTGAATCTTAACATTGAGAAGGGAGTCCCTTTGACTTCCCGTGACCAGATTAGGCATACAAAATGCTGTTAAGTTGGATAAATCTTACAAAAAGGTAAATTCATTGTAATCAGCTTCCTATAACAACAGAGTAGTTTTCCTATGTTTTGTTAAAAGCATCATCATTGCTAAAAGGTATCTTTGTGTCTGGAACATAAATCAGTTCTTCCTATAAATACCTGGATGCTTACTTGGTCCAGTGACTTATTTTCAGGAATGTAGCCATACCTTTCTAAGCCAAAGGTATCTATGGGAAAACTGGCTCTGTGTGTATTCTGCCAGTGGTGCCTACACTCTTATGTATCTTACACAACATCTCACTCATCTCCCATCCTGGATGCTTTCTTTAGTAAGTGAATACTATACAGTATAACCCACTGGTCTTTCAGCAACTAAAAAAATGGAGCATAACTGCAAAAACATTTTTCTATGTGGCCCATCTTTTAAAAGAACTATGACAATATTTTTAAAAGCCTACTCTTGAGGCTTCAAAGGAACAGACTAGCTTCATTAGAAAGTATTGTTTCTTAGGGACTATCTTTAAAAAAAAAATGTCTGAAAAGAACAAAATGGAGAAGTGCAAATTCTATTTTACCTGCTCTGGTTCAAGGGCTATCTGAGTTTTAAACTTCTGAAAAATGTGATCTTCCCTGGATTCATGCTTTGCCATAGAATCCAGTTCTTCCTCAAGTGCTTCACCTGAAAAAGCAATGTAACAATTACGGAAAACAGCGATAATCTACAGTTCACAGGTGACCCAGTTTTAAGCAGACAGCAGCTTTTTCTAAAGCTTCAAATTAAAAGATGGACCCAAGTCAGGACTATGCGCAACACACCATAGGACATCTACACTTCTATTCTTTAAGATATGTAGACTTTTATTTCAACTCTTCTTATACCATACATATCTCCTTTCCCAAATTGTATTCCTCATTCTATCACCCAATGTCCATTTCCTGAACCAAATTCATGTTTGGAGTCCCAGCCACCCTGAACCACTGCTGCCCCCAAAAGACCAGTGGCTTCCAGTATAACCTTCAGTCTTGGTAACATAAACCAAAATATAACTTTGATGTCTGGAGTCTTATAAGCTGGAATAAATTTCACCACTTTGATAAACTTGGGAAGACCTTAAGTAATGAGAGTCACTTGTATAGCCAGGACCCACTGAGGAGCCCTAAATACCTCAGACTGACGCTCCCTCAAGTGCAGTTTCAGTGTGACCTTTGGGACCTTGCCCTAGTTAACTTTGATAGCTTCCTTGATCTCTAGTATGATCATGTTCCAACATCATTTGAGCATGCCAGTTCTGGATTCAACCGATTCCCCAAAGAGATTACAATTCATTTTAAAGAAATGGCACTTACACCTCATGAATACCCACTAGGAATGAGTTATTTCTAAGCCTTTTCAGTGGATCAACTACATCAGTTTACACTCATACTTCCAGTATAAACTCAGACCTACATCTTATACACATTTACATCATCCTCCCCTGCCTGACATACCAACATAGTGACTCATCTGCTTTAATCTCTAATGCACAATCACCCCAAAATAATAGATGTGACATGTTTATCGAAACACTCTTTCAGTACTTTTCATCCTTGGGGGTAGATTCTTCTAGGGATGCGGTATCAAATCACTGTGTTCTCAAGTCATTTAGAATAATTGAGCAGTTACATGACTAATTCAACAATTACATGTACTTTTGATTATTTGTGACTGCCTTTTAAAGGTCCCCCCCCACAGTCGCATCAATCACATTCTCCATGCTCTCCGTTTTGAAGCATTTTGGTGACCTACCGTTTCTAAAAACATAATCAGTAGTGTACATGCATAGAGACTCATGCATAGTCCTCTCCAGGCAGAGTCCCTAGGACCTGTACTCTTTACCAGTCACCAAATGGCATTTAATTTCCCTGAGCATTATGTGGGTTTCTCCCAGAACACTGAGCACCTTAACTGGGTGCTACTGTTCTGTGCTGTGTCCCCATTACCAAGCATGAGATGGGGCATAAAACCAAACTCTCAAACATGTTTTCTTTTTTCTTTTTGCGGTATTGGGGTTTGAACTGAGGGCTTACACCTTAAGCCACCGTACCAGCCCCTTTTTTGTAAAGGTTTTTTTCGAGATAGGGTCTCGTGAATTATTTGCTAGGCAGGCTGGCTTTGAACTGCAGTCCTCCTTATCTCTGCTAGGATTACAGACATAAGCCACCAGTGCCCGGCTCAAATGTGTTTTCTAATATATAAGGTAAATGAACTATAAACCAATAAGTTGATATTCTAATTTAGTTTCTATAAAATCTGATGTTGTGGTAGTTAAGAGCTCAAGTTCTGGAGTCAGCAAGTTCTAGGCTCAAACTCAAATTGTAAAACCTCAATTATGTGACAAAAGCATGTTACACCCAGAACCTTGATTTCCTCACTTGCAACATGAGGCAGTCTCTAACATACCGGGTGGCTATTGGGATTTCAATGAGCTGGTACACAAGCAGCCTCAGGACACAGTGAATGTTCCATTACTTATCAGCATTTGTATTGGCTACTATTATAAACAGTCTCCTAGGTATTTGGTCAGCATAGAGACAGCAGAGTAGAATTCTAAACAAAATAGTAAGTTTGTATATAAAGTTGGCAAGATCAAAGAGTAACTTTGGCTTTGTGGCTTGTCAAATACTGTACAGGCACTCTGAGAAACACATTTTGTACCCAAAACTTGTCCCACCCAAGTGGCGATCTGGATACCTCTTATCTTTATAGGGAACAGAAAATATCTTTATAGGGAACAGAAAATATCTGATATATACCAGGATGGGAGGTATAGGAAGGTTATTTTTCAGCTGAGGTACCATCTGACAATGACAGGTTAGACTCCCAAGTAAGAATTTGTTCCTCTTTGTACCACTTTCTTGGCATTTTGCCTCCTGTTTAATTGTTTAGAGAAGTTCTGAAACTGTTGTGATTTAGCTATAATGGGTACTCAAAATTCTCACGTGTTGAAAGCTTGGCTTTCACAGCTTTGGCTGTGCTACTAAAGTTTCTGGAACACAAGAGTGCTACCTTAGTGAATGGGCTAACCCATTGATGAATTCATAGCTGATTAGGCTATTAGGAAGTGGGGCCTGTTTGGAAGAAGTAGGTCATGCCTTTGAAGAGTATACCTTGTTCCCAACCCGTGTGGGTCTCTTGGTTCCTGGACACCACGAGGATAAGCAAGTACACTATGCCACATGCTCTTGCCACCATGTTATGCCTCACCACAGGGCTGTAGCAATAAAGCAAGCTAACCATGCACTGAAAACCTCTGAAACCAGGACCTAAAATAAATCTTTATACCTTTAAGTTGTTTTTCAAGTATTTGGTCATAATGACATAAAACTAATACAATAACTCCTTACCCATGCTTCCTGTAATCTCAGAGTCATCTTTTTCCATAACTTCAGGCATAATTTCATCTTCTGTTTCTATTACAATTTCAAATTCTGGAAAAAGGAAGTTGTGATCTGGAACTATATGGTCCAAATGATCTAAAACAAAACAGTTACTAGTATCATTTGTATTTAAGTTTTAAAGATCCTCTAACAATTTCCTATTTCTAAAGCATAGCCATGCATTGTATGACACCTAGATGGTGCTGTTCAATCACTCCAGATACACAATAAACATTACATGAGGCTGCTGCCAGTGTAATAAGATGTATCACTTTATAGTAAATATTTTAATAAGGATTACAGTCTAAATTTAAAAAGCACAGTAAATACAATAAACTAGTCACAATCGCTTACCAAGTATTATATACCGTGCATATTTGTATGTGGTGTACTTCGATGACAGCACTGTAGGTTTGGTTATGCCAGCCATCAACAAAAACAAAACGTGTTACATTTTGTATTTGTGGTGATATTGGTGTAAACAAGTGTGGTGCCATTACAATGGCTACAGAGTCACTAAGCAAGAATAATTCTTCATTGCCATTATAATCTTATTGCTTCACTATTGTTCATGCCATCTGTCAACTATAGTGATACAGTGCACAAGTATTATATTCCATGTGACAACAGTTTTCTTTAGTAAACATTGATAGTTCTGGTAGATTAGGAGTCAAACGTTAAATAGTTGTATTAAGGCAAAGCGGGTCACACAGAGTGATTAAAACTTCACTGCCACTCTTATGAAGATGTCCATGTTATCAATTCTGAAAACTACTATGCCCTTTCTTACTCCAACTTTAAAATTTATCTGGAAATAAAATATCTGGGTTGACAGAGGCTATGGAACGGGGCTGAGGGACATAGGACACAACAGAAAGGACTTACCTGGTTGTGTACAAGTCTGCTTATGTCCCAACCTCCAGTCTAGTGTCTGATGCTCCTTACTGCAGTAATGTGCCTGGTGGCACCTGGAGCATGTTTTAGGACCTAAACAGCCACAAACCCTGCAGAGATGAGCACCAGACTTAAGCCGTAGACACAAAGATTCTCCTGCTTCTGAGGGAGGGTTCTCAGAAGGTGGCTCATATGAGTAAAACTCGTTTTTCCTGGGTAGCTGATTCCTGAAAACTAAGGATGAGGAGAAAAATTTATGAAAGGTATAAACATTTTCAGTGAAAAACAAAACGATTCATATATTTAAGCCTCCCTCTATGCCTTGCCTGGTAGAAAGAAAAGGTATTCTTTTTTTAAAGAGAGAAATTTAATTTTTTGCTTTCGGGGAGCTTATTTTATAAAGAGGAAAAAAGAACGAAAATGAAAAATAAGGAGCCTTTAAAATCCAGAAACTAGATCCTGTCTCGCATTAGCCACTGAACTGGCGTTTGGAGTGGATTCCAGCCAATGAACTGAATGATAGGATTAACCGTTTAGTCAGACTGTAAAAAGATGAAAAAGCTGAAGGCGCCGAGACAGGAAGCCCGGATCCCCGCCCCTCTCCACTCCCCAACCCCCAGTCCAGGGACGTCCCCGCCTCCCGGCCCGGCCGAGCACCTCGCAGGCCTGCGCAGCACGGCGGCTCGCGGCAGCAGAAGAGGAAGAGGCCGCGGTGGAAGGCGTCGGCGCGGCCGGGCAGCGGCGCGTACACCTGCAGCAGGAAGGCCAGCGGCCGGCCGCAACGTGCGCACGACAGGGCTCCGGGTCCCGGCAGCCCGCTCGCGCCCAGCCACGCTGGCCGCCCGCCCACCTTGCTGGGGAACTGCTCGCTGCGCAGCCGCCACGCTGGTGCCTTCTCCACGAAGCCTAGTTCTACCCTCCCGGCCGGGGCCGCAGCGACTTCCATTGTCGGCCACGCGGAAGTGAGACCGGAAGGGGGAAGACTGGCGCCAGCACAGTAGGCAAGACACCAGGAGGACAGCGATTCAGAAGCCGGTGGAAGAGCGGTGTGGACGAGCAAGACCACAAAACTTTTCCCGCGGTGGCCCGCCCCTGGCTTCCGTACTTCCGGCCCGTGACGTTAAGGCGGGGAGATGCCACACGTGACTTCCGGATCTTGGGGTTGCGCGTGGCCTGCAGGGTGCCGGCAGTGGTGCTGCTGAGACTGAGGGGCGTGATGCGCACGGAGGAGGAGCTGTGTCAAACCTGTACTGCTGAAGCGGAAGGATGTGGAGTCGGCGAGAAACCGGTGGGAGAATGAGATGGGGGTGGATCGCAGTTTGAGGGCATCCGGAGCAAATAGTTCGTGAGACTGTATCTCCAAAATAAGCAGAGCAAAAATGGACTTGGAGGTATGGCGCAAGCGGTAGAGCACCTGCTTTGCAAGTGGGAAGCCCTAAATTCAAATCGCAGTCCCACAAAATAATAAAAAATGTAAAACAGATACATTGAGGACAAGGCATGAAATACCCAGAAACTCGCGTGGACTGAGAAGCCGTCCCAGGAAAAAGGAAAGAATGAATGAAAAAGTGTTGCTGGTTAGCGACGGTGAGACACAGTGCAGAGGAGCAGATCGGTGGAGGGACCCCTACAGGACAAGGGAAGACAAGGGGTACGTGGAACTGGGCAGTGCAGGACCA